>NC_087347.1:104788252-114788252 GCF_030014295.1 Loxodonta africana | reverse complement strand
ATTATTTCAGATCTCCCAATGAAAGAATTAAGAAGAATAAACCAGTACTACTTCTATTTCTTTTTTAGAAGATGATTTTAGTGTCTACTCCCCTCCCCTGAGTGATGACCCCAACAGGTTGTAAATCTAAGACTTTCCTTCCCTTGTGAAATATTAATACACACCTCCATTACCTTGACCTCCTTGTGACATGAAGAAATAGAAAACACAGTCAACACACCTGGGTTGATGATTAACAGATGACGGCAAAGCACTGGCGTTTGAGAAACAGAAGTCTCTTCTCTTTTTACCTTGCTGATCACGATTTTACTCAGAGCTGAAGTTAGGATCTTTGAAAAAGAAAATCTAATGTGGAAAGAGAGAGAATTCAGGGGGTACTTGATTAAACAGTTTCTGATGCATCAGGGCCCACTCTTTCTGTTGTCACAAATAGGAGGATCGTCGCTCAAGGAACCATGGCAAAAGTTATTTCTGGTTGAGTCACATGAGATTATTTATAACAACAATAATGAAGATAAGGCTTCTCGGGCTCTTTCCTTCAGCAAAGCTGAATTGGCCACTTACTATATGCTCAATAGCAGGGCTTGCAGAGATTCTTCTAATTTTAGATGGGGTAAAAAATTTGGCCTTTAATAAAATTTATGCAGTACAGCCGGAAGCAAGGATGGTGAGACTACTTCTTACATACTTTGGACATGTCATCAGGAGGACTCAGTCCCTGAAGAAGGACATCATGCTTTGTAAAGTAGAGGGGCAGCAAAAAAGAGGAAGACCCGCAAGGAGATGGACTGACACAGTGGCTGCAACAATGGGCTGAAGCATAACAATGATTGTGAGGATGTGAGGATAGCGCAGAACCAGGCAGTGTTTCGTTCCGTTGTACGTAGGGTCGCTGTGAGTTGGAACCCACTCGGCAGCAGCAGCGACAGCAACAAAATTTATATATTTACATCTGTCTTGTGGCAATTGTTTAATTGCACTTGACCACTGTAAGTTTTTAGGAGACAATATCCCAGACATAACATGACTTTTAAACAACCTTTTTGAGGATGCATATTTGGTTTTATCTCGTAGAAGGGTCATTATTCACCTCGTGAATGTGTGAACTTCCCAAGGCATTGAAAGTGAAATTCATTTTATCAACCTCTGGTGTATAAATGCCTATTTCAGAAACACATCTCTTGTACAAAGGGCTGAATTTCCTTGAAAATTTTTATTTCTTATGCCCATAAATGCCTACAAGATATTGGGCATTGTCAGTCAAACGCTTTCAGACTGTAAAGACCTCCTGGCTAACGTACTAGCCAAAATTATACCCGGCGTCATAAATTTCAGACCCCAGCCTAGGAAGAGAACTAGGGAGCTATGTTGAGCCCAGGTTCATAGCAGAATAAAGTTTCCCCAAATAAGCACATCAGGCTTCCCAGTAAAGTGGAGGGATGAGCACAGAGTAACAAGGGCTCCTGTCTTCGTGCCCCCCACCAGTGCCTTTCTTCATAGCTTTCCTTAATGCCTGCACCCAAGCCATAACCTTATTCTTTACTCCGCCTAGAGGAGAAATACACTGCCACAACCACCACCATCGTCACCACCCCCACTGCCATCACCGTTTGCCCCCACCGCTGCTACTGCCACCATTGCCATCACCACTGCCACCACTACCACCATCACCACCTATCATCACCACTGCTGTCCTTGACAGCACTGCCATCACCACTGCCACCACTACCACCATCACCACCACCACCATCACTGCTGTCACTGCCACAACTGCCATCACCACTGCCACCGCCACCACCATCACCACCACCACCATCACTGCTGTCACTGCCACCACCACTGCCACCGCCACCACCATCACCACCTATCATCTCCACTGCTGTCACTGACACCATTGCCACACTACCACCATCACCACCACCATTACTACCACCACTACCACCATCTTCACCACCACTACCACCTTACCACCACCACTGCCAACTCATCACACCACCACCATTGCCTCACCATCGCGGCTACCACTACTGTCACTGCCACCACTGTCACCACCATTGCCACCATCAACACCATCATCATCACTGTTCACATGTATGAAGCCCTTTGTAGAAACCAGGCCGAGTGCAGTAACTTTGTAGACACTCTCTCAGTTAATTCCCGTAAAATCTATGTCAGGACTACTCCTGTTAGCGTATTTTTACACATTAAAAACAATAATAATAAAGTGACTTAGAGCTGTTAAGTTACTTCAACAAAATCAAGTCTCTTCTAAGCCATTTGCTAGGTATGGTAAGATACCTTTGCTCTGCCTCCCTCTGCCTCTCTGTTCTTCCCCAAATGGAATACTCCTCTAAGTATTACCTTTAGGTAACTTACGGGCTAAAGTTCCTTAGGAAATTAAGAAAGAGAGAGAAAGGGGTGGAAGAAGGGAGGAGGAAAGGAATTAAGGAAATAAAACCTTTTCTTCTCTGTTAAAGGCAATATTTCAATGGCAAATTTCCAGAGCACATTGTCTTGACTTTACTGTAAAACGTAAATCAAGGTCAGATTCCAACTCCTCCTCCAACATACATCTCTCTGTAGATTTTTCCAGGAAAAAGAGGGGAAGAAAAGCATGAGGGTATTGAATGCACGAAGAGAGGAAAGTAGGGGGCACAGATGAGAGAAATTGGGTTCAGGAAGAGGCTGGGGCCCTTCGTTGACAGTTTCCCTTGCATGCTGTCACTTGAGAGATGCCAGGCAGATATCCAGACCAGATACAATAAGTCTGGAATAGAATTGGCCCAAATCTTAAGAGGTCTGTTGGAGAAGACCCCAGTTAGAGGTACACACAGACACCCCATCCATCCTGCACTATATTCCAGGCCCAGACCTCTCCCCATCCTCCAAATCTGTAGGTGAGAAGAGATCCAGGACGAGGGATCTGCCATGACCTGACTCCACTGAGACAACTTCCTGTAACATGCCCTAAGAACCAAGCACTGTGACCTGGTCTTAACTGTCTACCCATCATTGCTGACAGACCAGGAGCTGTTGATGGACTTCCAGCACAAAGTTAAATAGGAATGGTGATAAAGGGCATCCTTGTCTTGTTCCTGCTCTCAAGGGGAAAGTTTTCAGCACCTCTCCATTAAAAATTACGTTGGCTGTTCGTAGATGCCCTTTATCATGTCGAGAAATTTCCCTTCTATACCTGCTCTATGGAAACCCTGGTGGCGTAGTGGTTAAGTGCTACGGCTGCTAACCAAAGGGCTGGCAGTTCGAATCTGCTGGGCACTCCTTGGAAGCTCTATGGGGCAGTTCAACACTGTCCTATAAGGTCGCTATGAGTCAGAATCGACTCGACGGCACTGGGTTTGGTTTGGTTTTGGTACCTACTTTATTGAGAGTTTTTATCAGGAATGGGTGTTGGACTTGTCAAATGCCTTTTCTGTGTCAATGGAGATGATCATGTGATTCTTTTCTTTCTTTTTATGTGGTGGATTATGTTGATTGATTTTCTAATGTTGAACCATCCTTGCATACCTGGTGTGAATCCTACTTGGTCATGGTGTATTTTTTTTTGATATGATGCTGAATTCTATTGGCTAGAATTTTGTTGATAATTTTTGCATCTATCTTCATGAGAGATATTGGTCTTTAATTTACTTTTGGGGGGTTATCTTTGCCTGGTTTTGGTATCAGGGTTATGCTGGCTTCCTAGAATGAGTTCGGAAGCATCCCTTCCTTTTCTAAGTTCTGAAGAAGTTTGAGTAGTTCTGGTGTAAGCTCTTCTCTGAATGTTTAGTAGAATTCTCCAGTGAAGCCATCTGGGCCAGGGGTTTTTGTTGTTGGGAGTTTTTTAAATTCTCTTTTCAATCTCTTCTCCTTTTATGGGTCTCTTCAGATTTTCAACATCATTTTGTGTTAGTTTTGTAGATAGTGTGTCTCTAGACATTCGTTCATTTCCTCTAGGTTTTGTGGGAGTATAGTTTTTCATAATATTCTTTTATGACTCTTTTTATTTCAGTTGGATCTGTTGTAATATCCCCCATTTCATTTCTTATTTTGGTCATTCGCATCCTCTCCTGTTTTTCTTTAGTCATTCTGGCCAGTGGTTTGTCAATTTTGTTGATCCTTTCAAAGAACCAACTTTTGGGTTTGTTGATTCTTTCTATTGTTTTTCTATTCTCTATTTCATTTATTTCTGCTCTGATCATTATTATTTCTTTTCTTCTGGTGGTTGTAGGCTACTTTTGCTGTTCTCTTTCTATTTGTTCAAGTTGTATAGTTAATATTTTGATTTTATGCCTTTCTTCTTTTTTGATGTGTGCATTTATTACTGTAAATTGACCTCTGAGGACTGCCTTTGCTGTGTCCCAAAGGTTTTGGTATGATGTGTTTTCATTCTCATATGATTCTAGGAATTTTTTTATTCCATCTTTGATTTCTTCTATTACCATTGGTTTTTAAGCAGGGTGTTATTTAGTTTCCATGTAATTAATTTTTGTTTCCTTGCTCTTCCTGTTTTTAATTTCTACTTTTATGGCATTGTGTGCAGAGAAGATACTTTGTATTATCTCAATGTTTTGGATTTTGTTGAGGGTTGCTCTGTGGCCTAAGATGTGGTCTATTCTGGAGAACATTTCATGTGCGTTGGAAAAGAATGTGTACTTTGGACCCGTTGGGTGGAATGTCCTATATATGTCTATGAGGTCGAGTTGGCTGATTGTGTCCTTTAGATCTTCTGTATCTTTGCTGAGTTTCTTTCTAGATGTTCTGTCCTTTACTGAGAGTGGTGTGTTGAAGTTTCCTACTATTATCGTGGAACTGTAAATTTCTCTTTTCAGTGCTATTAGAGTTTGTTTTAAGTATTTTGAAGCTCCGTCATTGGGTGCATAGATATTTATTATGGTTAAGTCTTCATGATTGATTGTCCCTTTAGTCACTATATAGTCCTCTTTTTTGCCTTTTATGGTGGATTTTGTTTTAAGTCTATTTTATCTGAGATTGGTATTGCCACTTCCGCTTTTTTTTGGTACTGTTTGCTTGATATATTTTTTCCATCTTTTGATTTTTAATAAATTTATGTCTTTGTTTTTAAGATGAGTCTCTTGTAGACAGCATGTTGATGAATCTTGTTTTTTTAATCCATTCTGTCACTCTCTGTCTCTTTATGGGTGCAATTACACCATTTATGTTCATGTAATTATTGATAGGTATGAGGTTATTGCTGTCATTTTGTAGTGCCTTTTTGTGTGTGTGTGTGGTGCGTTTTGTTTGTTCCTCTTAGTCTCCTGTGCTGAATTCCTTTTGTTTGTGGATTTTTTTCTTTCTTTTTTTGTATATTTTGTTTTTACTGAGACTTAATGTTTTTATTCTTTATTTTGATTAGTACGTTTCTTAACTTTCTTTGTGGTTACCTTGAATTTATCCTTATCTTCCTAGGTTTGAACCAGTCTATTATCACTTGGTATTGCCTTGCCTTCCTCTCTGTTAGAAAGTTCTATACCTACACTGTTTATTCCCTCTTTTATTGTCCTGACATTGTTGTCATTTGCAGATTAACCTCTCTGGTTCCCTGTTGTAAATCTTTTCCTTTTGAATAGCACTTAAGAGTTCATTTCCTAGGTTGGTATCTGGCTGGTAAAATCTTGCATCCTAGATTCAGGCTGTGGTCTGATGTTGTTTGTTCTCAAACTGAAGTACTCCCTTTAATAATTCTTGTAAATTTGGTTTGGTTTTTACATATTCCCTTAACTTCTGTTTATCTGGAAATGTCCTAATTTCACCATCATATTTGAACAAGAGTTTTGCAGGGTATATTTTTCTTGGCTGACAATTTTTTTCTTTCGAGGTTTTATATATGTCATGCCATTGCCTTCTTGACTGCATGGTTTCTGCTGAGTAATCAGAGCTTAGTCTTATTGTTTCCCTTCTGTACGTGACTTTTCATTTTTCTCGAGCTGCTCTCAGGATTCTTTCTTTGTCTTTGGTTTTAGTGAATGTAATTATGATATACCTTGGTGATTTCCTTTTGGGGTCAATCCTATACGAGGTTCATTGAGCTTCTTGGGTGGCTGGCTTTTCATCTTTCATGATATTAGGGAAGTTTTCTGTCAGCAATCCTTGATGATCCTCTACATTTTCTGTTTTCTCCACCTGTTCTGGAACTCCAATCACTCAAAAATTTCTGCTTTTGGTTGTATCCCATATAATTCTCAGGGTTTCTTCATTTTTCTGATTTTTCCTCCAACAAAATTGTATCCAAGTATTTGTCTTCAGTTTCACTGATCTTGTCTTCCATTGTTTAAAACCTGTTCCTCAGATCTTCTATGACACCATCCATTGCTGAAATCTTGTTACTTTTTGGATTTCTAATTGCTGCTTTGGTATGATTTCTAGTTGTGAATTTATTTTGACATTTTGTTCCTGTATTGTTTTTCTGAATTCTTCCACTGTTTGATCTGTATTTTCCATTAAATTGTCTGCCTTTTCCATGAATTTGTCTATTTTTTCCTCATTTATGTCTACTTTTTGTATCAACTCTTGGATAGTTCTGAATATTGGAGATTTGAATTCCCCATCAGGTAGTTCTAGTGCCTTTCTATTACTGGAAAGTCATCTGGTGTTTTATTTTGGATGCCTACTGGAACCATCCTGTCCTGTTTTTTAATATGTTTTGATATCATCTGCTGTCTTCAGGATGTTCCGTAATTATTTTCTTCATTTACTGATTGTTGATTTGTTTGTTTAGTCCCGATTTTTTCTTTTATTTTGTTATGTCTGAACAGGTGGGTTGTGAGTTCTTTGTTGTTTGCTAGTCTGTGGGCATGATACTTTTCACCTCTTTGTCCAATGGGCAAGGCCAGTCACTCAGGTATGGTGCAGCAGGGCAGGTCCAGCTGAAGGGTGGGGCAGGGGTAGGTTGTTTGTGACATGTACTGGGGCTGACAGGGCTGGCTGGGGGTCAGTGCAGGGCAGGTTCTGATAGGCCATGCCTGTGCTGCTTGGGGGTGTGATATTTAGTGCATGGTGCAGGTAGGCAGGAGGGAAGGGGAAGGTTATGATGTGTGGTTCTTAGATGACTGTGGGAAAGAAGAGAGAGATGAGAGAGAAATAGGAGCCAAAACAAACCAACAAAGTGCTGAAGGATGTTGCCATTGCAGTGGAGAGACAAGAAAATGGGAAATGAATAAAAACAAAGAGGAAAAGAGAAAAAATAAATAAATAAAAATTAAAAAAAAGAAAAAACCCCAGGGATCCCACCAGCAACCAAGGAAGTGGCTCCCAGGTCTCAGGGCACAGCCCATCTAGAAGGGGCAGAGATGGCACACAGCACCAGGTATTCAGGGGGCAGAAAAAGAAGAAAATCAGAGCGAGATGAGAAACTGAAAATGAAGAAAAACAAAAAGGAAAAAATAAGTACATAAAAAGAAAGAAAGGTCCCCAGGGATCCCATAGGTGCAGCTGAGCAGAGTGGGGATGTGGCTCCCAAGCCCCACAGTACAGCCTGGTTAGAAGGGGCAGAGATGGCACACAGTGTCATGTATTCAGGAGACAAGAAAAGAAGGTTAAGTAGAGAGAGATGAGAAACTGAGAAATGAAGAAAGACAAAAAGGAGAAAAGAAATAATGATAAATAAAAAGAAAGAAAAGTCTGTAGGGATCCCACCAGTGTGGCTTCACAGACAAGGGAAGTGGCTCCCAAGCCACACGGGACAGCCCAGTTAGAAGGGGCAGAGATGGCACGCAGAGCCAGGTATTCAGGAGACAGGAAAATAAGATAAGTAGAGAGAGATGAGAAACCAAGAAATGAAGAAAGACAAAAAGGAAAAAAAGAAAAAGAAAAAAAAATGCCCCCAGGCTTCCCACCAGCACAGCTGCACAGACTGGAGAGGTGGCTCCCAAGCCCCAAGGTACAGCCCGGCTAGAAGGCAGTCCCAAACTGAGAAAACAGACAAAAAAAAAGGGGCCCCAGGGATCCCACCAGCGTGGCAGCATGGACCAGGGAAGCAGTTTCCCAGGGGAGCGGCACTTCACAGCCTGTCCAGAAGAAGCAAAGATGGCACATTGAACCAGGCATTTGAGAGAAAGTTGGGGGAGGAAGTGAGGGAAGAAGCCAAAAAAAACGAAAAAAGCAACACCAGCAACAAAATGGCATTGAAAGAGCCAGCTGATGTGGGAGGGTTGAATTCAAGTGGCATGGAGCCGGTGCATCCTGGGCCACAGTTGCTCGGCCTGCTGGGAAGAAGTGGAAGCCAAGCAGCCAAGCAGTGGGAAGAACGGATGGGTGTAAAAAAGCCCATTGCCGTTGAGTCAATTCCAACTCATAGCAACCCTATAGGACAGAGTAGAACTGCCCCATAGGGTTTCCAAAGAGCACCTGGTGGATTCGAACTGCTGACCTTTTGGTTAGCAGCCATAATACTTAACCACTACACCACCAGGGTTTCCAAACAAACCAAATCCGTCTAGCCAATTCCAACTCATATCGACTCTATAGGACAGAGTAAAACTGCCCCATGGGGTTTCTAAGGAGTAGTTGGTGGATTTGAACTGCTGACCTTTTGGTTAGCAGCCAAGCTCTTAATCATTGCGCTGGTTGGGAGTGGGAAAGCGTATATTGCTGGTTGCTGGGTGCTCTGTC
This sequence comes from Loxodonta africana, assembly GCF_030014295.1. Classification (NCBI taxonomy): domain Eukaryota; kingdom Metazoa; phylum Chordata; class Mammalia; order Proboscidea; family Elephantidae; genus Loxodonta; species Loxodonta africana. The sequence goes on along the minus strand of NC_087347.1, from coordinate 114,779,624 downwards.
TCCTGCTGGGAGCTCTGTGATTCTGCTTTCCAGCACTTCATGCCCGCCGATCTCTAACAGGAGTCCAAGATGGGAAATCTGTGCTGCATTAGCTGATAGGGGACCTCTGCTCATATCTCCCCTTGCTTTCTGTTCTCTGTCAGTTTCTTATTCCGCTTAGTGCTTGGTTGAGTTCCCTATTTCTTCATTTGAGCTTAGGGTTCTAGGATTGATGTTTGTCTCTGTTTTATTTAGTTTTTTGGGTCTTTGCTATGGAGGGACGGAGTGGTGCTTCTGTCTATAGCGCCATGTTGACTCTGCCTCCTGTTGTGTTCCTTTTTTAAAAATAATAATATTTTACTGTATTTTCGGTGAAGGTTACACAGTTGCTTTTAGGTTCCCATTCAACAATTTCTACACAAATTGTTCAGTGACATTGGTTACATTCTTTACAATGCATGAACTTACTCAACATTTCTGTTCTGGTTGTTCTATTTCTATTAATGTAGTTTTCCTGCCCCCTTGCATTCTCATCTTTGTTTTAAAGTAATCGTTGACTGCTTGATCTCATACAGATGATTTTTTAAATGAGCACAGCACTCACAAGTGATACTCTTTATTTTGTGAGCCAATTTGTTGTTTAGGTAAAAGGTGACCTTGGGGGCTATTTTCATTCAAATTTTTGTTCAAAGTCTCAAGGAGTCTTCCAGTCTCAGCTGGTCCAATAAGTAGACTTCTTTTGTTTGTTTTTGTTTTTTAGGAATTTATGTTCTGTTCCTCGTTTTCTTCCCCATCCTATCAGGATCCTTCTATTGTGGCCCTAACCTATGCACTTAAGCAGAGGCTTTCAAAATTTTTTATCCACACACAGGAAGAAATATATTTTATATTGTGACTCAGTACAAACATTCATATAAGTTTCATAAAACAGTATTTACTCTTACTACATGAGAGGCATTTTTAATATATTCCAATCCATTTCTTACTATCTTATTCTGGATTTTCCAAGAAGGAGATTCATAGACAAGGATTTAAATTCAGGTAGTTTATTCTGAAAGTGAGTCTAGGAAGCACCAGTAGAAGAGTGGGAAAATGAGGCAGGGAAAGCAAGGCAGCCAGTGAAGGGTTTGCTGTTGAGCCAGTTACTGCTGCACAATCATTGGTGTTCTGGGAGCCAGTCACCTCAGAGTTCTCCAGCCTGAGGAGTGGGAGAAGTGGGGTATTTATATGCCAGCTCCCTTCGGTCATTGGTTGAGGGCTGCTGGGTGGGGGACATTAATTTGTTGGCACTTTTGGCTTGCTAGAAGGACCTGATCAAAGAAGGTGCCAGTGGCAAAAGTGAAGCCCTCATTCCAACAAAGGCAGATGCTGGCAGGTGAAGGAGGGAGCTGCACAGAAGTGTGAAGAAGAGGTTATACAGGTGGAGCACCGACGGCATCTGCTACACATACTATTCCATGCTTTTAAAAATGGCTGAGTCACTATCCACTAAACTGATTTCATGATCTATTCTGGATTGCAATGTTCTAAGACTGTATTCCTAAAGAGTGATCCTCCAGGTCCGTGTACCCATAGTGGTCCATGAGATGATTTTACATAATATGTGGACAAATATTTTTTATATTCATCTTCATTTTAAAAGTGCAATTTGCATTAGGAGAAAAGATAAAACTAGCACTTCTATGGTATAAATATTCTTTCCAAATAAATTTATTTAAGATAAAAAAAAGTAAACTGATTTAAATATAAATAGGTGGTACCTGAGTATGGGAAAAATGGGAAGAGGAGACTGGAAAGGATGGAGATCAGGACTCCCTGCCCTGAGGCCTTCCCTTTTACTGATGTCATCTCTTCAAGTCTAACTGTGCTCTTCCCTCTGCAGAGATTTGGCTATGGAGGCTGGGTGCAGCTTCAACACCATAACAAGGTGAGTTTCTCCCAAAGTGTAAACTCTGTGACCCACAGACACCCTGAGCTTGTGATACTTGCTGCAGGATGGGCCTCCAGGAAGCTCAGCTCTTCTATCCTCTTAATAAGTTTGTAATAGGCAAGGGAACAGAACTAAGATTTCTCAAAATTATTAGGAAAAATGGGGGACAGTATAAAAGACTAGCATTTAGAAGAAGAAGTTGTCATTTGAGAAACCATTAATAACCCCCCCCCCCATTTATTTTTTCCTTGAAACCATATTGCTTTGCCTCCAGGAAGTGACCTGGCCCTCTCCACAGGTGATTACAGCATATTAAGACCCTCCAAATAAATGGAACAGTTTAGATTTGAGCACAAGCTACAGAAATTAAAGATTGGAGGCCAAGAGGAGAAGCCACTGTTATTAAGAGCTGAGTCTGATAAGAAGAAAATGTGAGAGGAAGGAGGCTTGAGGCAAAGCACTCTGGAAATAATGAGGCCTGGGAGTGAGCTGAAAGTCCAGGTCTGCACAGAGGTCAGGTCTGACTTTATTTTCAGAGGCATAATGTGCCCTCGTAGAGTTCAGGGGGAACATTCATGAGCTCCCAGCTGAAACACAGGCACAATAAGTCAGGCTCTGGAGACTCACAGTCTGGGAAGACACAGTTAACATGCAGGGTAAATGCAAGTTAGGGCACCCTTTTCACTCAGTGCTAAGGTTAGGACATCCAATGCACCCAGTGCAAAGGGCTGGACACCGAGAATCAGAGAAGGCCTCCTAGAAGAAGCAATGCCCATCCTGAGTCATAAAGCAGGAGTGGAGGTTTATCCAAGGAAAAATGAAACCAATGTCTCAGAAACAGATGACAGGAGAAAAATCCTGAATATATTAACACATGTGAGCCCAGAGCTCAAGCAGTCACTATGGCTGGTGCCAGCATTTCTCAAAGTGTGAACTCCAGAGGACGGAGCATGATGGTGAAGTGAGTGAACACTCTCATTTACTTTCCCAGTAACTAGTCCATTGAACAAGGAATAAAAACAAGCACAGACTGAGATCTCAGAATTTTTGACAACAGCTGAGGTGTTGGAGAGTTGGAGTGAGTCAAGAAGTGGGGAGAGGGGGAGTAGGGATGGCACAGAAGCTGGGATAACTTACCTGCTAACATCTGAAGCACTCAGTCATTACAGCTATTTTAGGATGGAGCTGGGAAACACTCCAAACAAGGAACACAGAAAGGGAGCTAATCTGAGGAAGTTGTAGCCTGATTTTTTAAGGTGGCACAGATTGGCGATGGGATTTTGTGGACTGCACAATTGGAAGGGGATGAAGGGAGACCATGGTGCTGTGAGAAAGTGATGTTGAATCTCACTGAGGCTTGAGACGGCCAGGCACTAGGGCCAGGAGGAACTGCAAGGGCAGCAGTGTGAGGGGAATACTTCAAAAAGATGGGCAACACAGAAGGAAATGGCTGGCTCCCTGCCCACAGTGGGACACAGTGGTAGAACCTGTGTAGGGGTCCCCATGAAGGAAATACATAGACAGTTCCCCACTTTCGCCACAGAAAAGTCAAGTCCTACTGCTTACATCAGCATCCGTGACCAACTAAACCTCCCTCTGCACATGCATATAGAATTTCAGAGATCAAGCATCCAGAACTCCAGAATCAGCATTGGAAAAATCCAAAGGATAAGAATGGCCTCTAGTGGCTCTCAGGAGAAGATACCAAGACCACTGCTGCTGGGTTGATTCTGACTCATAGTGACCCTGTGGGGTGGAGTGGAGCTGTCCCATGGGGTTCTCAGGGCTGTGAGTCTTTGCAAAGGCAAGCGGCCACATGTTTCTCCCATGGAGTGGCTGATGGGTGCAGGCCACAACCTTCTGGTTGGCAGTCAGGTGCTTGGCTTCTGCACCACCAGGGCACCCAATCAGAACATTTTTCCACAAAAAACTAGAATTTAAAATTCAAAGTAAAAAAAAAAAGGTAACAAGTGGCTCAAGCTCAATGAAAAATAGTAAAGCACACAAAATCACAAGAGAAGAAGGACCAATTGAAAGCAAACATGAAGAAGAAGAATTTTCTTCTATGGAGGCCAGACTAATGGAAAGAATTGGTAATTTTCAGACTATGGTGCTAAACATGTTCGAAGAAAGCAAAACTGACACAGAAAACAAACTAGCGGTAATCAGGAAACAAGAGACTCAACAAGGAAATTGAAAACACGGCGGGGGGGAGAACAAAGAGAACTACTGAAACTGAAGAATAAAGCAACTGAATTAGAAAAAGCAAACATTCAACAATAAAATCAAGTACATAGAAGACAGAATACAAGACATACAAGAAAAAATTACTGAACTTATCAAGCCTCAAGAGAGACAGAAATAAAAGTGAAAATACAGGCAACTATTGCTGTTGTTAGGTGCCACTGAGTCAGTTCCAACTCACAGTGACCCTATGCACAACAGAAGGAAACATTGCCCAGTCCTGTGCCACCCTCACAATTGTTGCTATGCTTGAGCCCACTGTTGCAGCCACAATATCAATCCATCTCATTGAAGATTTTCCTCTTTTTCGCTGACCCTGTATTTTACAAAGCATGATGTCCTTTTCCAGGGACTGATCCCTCCCGATAACATGCCCAAAGTATGTGAGATGTAGTCTTGCCACCCTTGCTTTCAAGGAGCATTCTGGTTGTACTTCTTCCAAGACAGATTTATTCATTCTTTTGGTGGTCCATAGTATATTCAATATTCTTTGCCGACACCACAATTCGAAGGTGTCAATTCTTCAGTCTTCCTTGTTCATTGTCCAGCTTTCACGTGTATATGAGGCGATTGAAAACACCATGGCTTGGGTCAGGCGCACCTTAGTCCTTAAGGTGACGTCTTTGCTTCTGAACACTTTAAAGAGATCTCTTACAGCCAATTTGCCCAATGCAATGCATTGTTTGATTTCCTGTCTTCTGCTTCCATGGGTGTTGATAGTGAATCCAAATAAAATGAAATCCTTGACAACCTCAATCTTTTCTCCGTTTATCGTGATGTTGTTTATTGGTCCAGTTATGAGAATTTTTGTTTTCTTTATGTTGAGGTGTTATCCATACTGAAAGCTGTGGCCTTTGATCTTCATCAGTAAGTGCTTCAAGTCCTCTTCACTCTCAGCAAGCAAGATTGTGTCATCTGCATAATGCAGGTTGTTAATGAGTCTTCCTCCAATCCTGATGCCCCATTCTTCTCCATATAGTCCAACTTCTCTATATGAACCCCAATTAGAAGAAACACAAAAAGATCAATTCCCCACCATATCCTAATAAAATCTCTGAAAACCAAAGACAAGGAGAGGATTCTGAAAGCAGCAAGGGAAAAACACAATATAACATAATAAGGGTCTATCAAAAATCAGTGCAGATTTCCTCCCAGAAGCTCTAGAGTCCTGAAGACAGTGGAGTGACATATACAAAATACTGAAATTAAAACAACTGGCAACGAAGAATTTCTCATCCAGCAAAGTTGTCATTCAAAAACAAGTGGAAAATTAAGACATTCCCAAACAATCAGAAGCTCTGGGAATTTGCCACTACCAGGCCAGCTTTGCAAGTATTACTAAGGGGAGTAGGAGTACTCCAAATGGAGAGACAAGAGCATTAAATAAATACTCATATCTATATAAAAAAACAAATAAATAAGTAAATGAGAGAGAGACAGAGATCTCCCAAAAATTCAACGAAATGGGCAATCATAAGGACCAAGTAATTTTCTTTTTGTTGTGCTTTAGGTGAAAGTTTACAGCTCAACTTAATTTCTCATTCAAAAGTTTACACACACACACACAGCTTTGTGACATTGGTTGCAATCCCCGTAATGTGAGAATACACTCTCCCTTTTCACCCCAGGCTCTCTGTGACCATTCATCCAGTTGCTGACCTTTCCTACCTTCTTGTCTTGATTTTGGGCAAGAGTTCCCATTTGGTCTCGTACATTTGACATTTGATTGAACTAAGAAGCACGTTCCTCACGTGTTATTTTTTTCTTTTCATACGCCCGTCTAATCTTTGTCTGATAAGTGGGCTTTAGGAATGGTTTCAATTCTGGGTTAGCAGAGTGTCTGAGGAAGTGAGCATAGTTTCGGGTGTTCCTCCAGCCTCTGTCAGACTAGTAAGTCTGGTCTTTTTTTGTGAATTTGAATTTTGTTCTACGTTTTTCTCCAGCTCTGTCCTGAACTCTCTGTTGTGATCCCTGTCAGAGCAGTCATTGGTGGTAGTCCAGCACCATCTAGATCTTCTGGTCTCAGGCTGGTGGAGTCTCTGGTTCATGTAATCCTTTAGTCCTCCTTGGGGCTAATATTTTCTTTGTGTCTTTGATTTTATTCATTATCCTTTGTTCTGGATGGAATAGGACCAATAGATGTATCTTAGATGGCCACTTGCAAGTTTTGAAACCCCAGATGCTATGCTGTTCACCAAAGTGGGATGTAGAACATCTTCTTTATGACTTATGTTATGCCAGTTGACTTAGATGTCCCCTGAGATTATGGTCTCCAGCCCCCAACCCCCCCTACTCTGTCCCTCAAAGTGTTGGATATGTCTATGAAACTTCTATGCTTTTGCTTTTGTTCAGTTGTGCTCACCTCCCCTATGTTGTGTGTTGTTTTTCCCTTCACTGAAGTTGACACTTGTCTACTATCTAATTAGTGATTTTTCCTCACCACCCTCACCACCCTCGTAACCATCAAAGAATGCTTTTTCCTTTGTGTAAACCTTTTCTTGAGTTCTTATTACAGTGGTCTCATACAATATTTGTCCTTTTCTGGCTGACTTATTTCACTGAGCATAATGCCCTCCACACTCATCCATCTTGTGAGATGTTTCGAGGATTCATCATTGTTCTCTATCCTTGCAGAGTGTTCCATTGTGTGTATGTACCATAGTTTGCTTATCCATTCATCTGTTGATGGGCACTTAAGTTGTTTCCATCTTTTTGTTATTGTGAATAGTGCTGCAATGAACATGCATATGTCTATTCATGTGACAGTTCTTATTTCTCTAGGATATATTCCTAGGAGTGAGATTGCTGAATCTTACAGTATCTCTATTTCTAGCTTTTTAAGGAAGCACCATATCGTTTTCCATTGTGCTTGTACCATTTTACATTCCCACCAGCAGTACATAAGAGTTCCAATCTCCCCACAACCTCCCCAACACTTGTTATTTCGTGTTAGTGCCAGTATTGTTGGGGTGAGATGGTATCTCATTGTGGTTTTGATTTGCATATCTCTAATGGTTAATAATTGTGAGCATTTCCTCATGTGTCTGTTAGCCGCCTGAATGTCTTCTTTGGTGAAGTGTTTGTTCGTGTCCTTTGCCCATTTTTTTAATTGGATCATCTGTCTTTTTGTTGTCGAGGTGTTGCAGTATCTGATAGATTTTAGAAATTGGAGCCTTGTTGAATAAGTCATAGCCAAAAATTTTTTCCCAGTCTGTAGGTTCTCTTTTTATTCTTTTGGTGAAGTCTTTTGATGAGCATAAATGTTTGATTTTTGAGAGCTCCCAGTTATCTACTTTCTCTTCTGGTGTTTGTGCATTGTTAGTTATGGTTTGTATCCTATTTATGCCATATATTAGGGCCCCTTTTTTTTTTTTTTTAGCATTGGTCCTATTTTTTATTCCATGATCTTTATCATTTTAGATTTTACTTAGGTCTTTGATCCACTTTTGAGTTAGTTTTGTGTATGATGTGAGGTGTTGTAATCATTAAGGTTGTGTGTCAACTTGCTTGAGCCATGATTCTCAGTGGTTTGGCAGTTATAATGTAGTTTGGCAGTCATATGATGATGTAATCACTTCCATGATGAGGTTTGATATAATGTGATCACCTCCATGATGGGATCAGCTGTGAGTACCTGATCAGTTGAAATGGAGTTTCCTTGGGGGTGTGGCCTACATCCAATATAAGTAGACTTTCTGTCAAGGCTCAAGAACTTTTGCTCACTCTGGATCCTGCAGCTGGCTCCTGTTCATCTGACCTCTGGTTCTTGGGCCTTGAGCTAGCAGTTTACCTGCAGTCTTGCCAGCCGATCTTGGGATTCGTTGGTCTTCGCAGCCTGTGAGCCAGAGCCCTGGTGTCTGAGCTGCCAATCTTTGGTTTGCTAGCTCCTGTGGCTAAGTGAATCAGGAGAAGCCTCCAGCCTGACCCATGGACTTGGGACATTCCAGACTCTACAACCGTGTGAGTCATTTCCTTGATATAAATCTCTCTATATATTTATTTATATGCTTTACTGGTTTTGTTTCTCTAAAGAACCCAGACTAAGACAGGTATGGATCTTGTTTCATTTTTTTTTACAAATGGACATCCAGTTATGCCAACACCATTTGTTAAAGAGACTATCCTTTCCTCATTTAATGGACTTTGGCCCTTTGTCAAATATCAGCTGCTCATAGATGGACTGATTTATGTCTGGGTTCTCAATTCTGTCCCACTGGCCTCTGTGTCTGCTGTTGTACCAATACCAGTCTGTTTTGACTACCATGGCTGTATAATAGGTTCTAAAATTAGGTACTGTGTGGCCTCCTGCTTTGCTCTTCTTCTTCAGTAATGCTCTACTTATTTGCGGCTCCTTCCCTTTCTATATAAAGCTGGTGATTTGTTTCTCCATCTTGTTAAAGAATGCTGTTGGAATTTGGATCGGGATTATATTGTATCTCTATATCACTTTGGGTAGAGCTGACATTTTCACAACGTTGAATATTCCTGTACATGAGCATGGTATGTTTTTCCACTTATGTAGCTCTTTTGGTTTCTTGCAGCAGTGTTTTGTAGCTTTCCTTGTATAGGTCTTTTATATCCCTGATTAGATTTATTCATAAGTACTTTGTCTTCTTGGCAGCTATTGTAAATGGTATTAATTTGATTATTTCCTTTTCGAAGTTCTCTTTGTTGGTACAGAGGAATCCAACTGATTTTTGTATGTTAATCTTGTATCCTGCTACCATGCTGAAATCTGTTATTAGTTCCAGTAGCTTTCTTGTGGATTCTTTGGGGTTTTCTGTGTATAAGATCATATCATCTGCAAATAGGAATTTACCTCTTCCTTACCAATTTGGATGCCCTTTATTTCTTTTTCTTGCCTTACTGCTGTAGCTAGGACTTACAGCACAGTGTCAAATAAGAGTGGTGATAAACAGCATCCTTGTCTGGTTTCCATTCTCAGGGAGAATGCTTTCAGATTCTCTCCATTTAGAATGATGTTGGCTGTTGGCTTTGTATAAATGCCCTTTATTATGTTGAGGAATTTCCCTTCTATTCTTATTTTACTGAAAGTCTTTATCAGGAATCATGTTGGACTTTGTTAAATGGTTTTTCTGCATCAACTGATAAGATCATGTGGTTCTTTTCTTTTGCTTTATTTTTGGGGTATATTACATTGATTGATTTTCTAATGTTGAACCATCCTTGCATACCTGGTATGAAACTCGCTTGATCATGATGTGTTATTTTTTTGATATGCTGTTCAATTCTATTGGCTAGAATTTTGTTGAGGATTTTTGCATCTATGTTCATGAGGGATATTGGTCTGTAGTTATCTTTTTTTCTAGTGTCTTTGCCTGGCTCTGGTATCAGGGTTATGCTGACTTCATGGAATGAGTTCAGGAGTATTCCTTCCTTTTCTATGCTCTGAAGTATCTTAAGTAGTATCGGTATCAGTTCTTCTCTGAAAATTTTTTTGTAGAATTCTCCAGTGAAGCCGTATGGGCCACGGTTTTTTTGTTGTTGTTGGAAGATTTTTTATTACCTCTTTAAGCACTTCTTTTGTTGTGGGTCTATTTAGCTTTTCCACCTCATTTTGGGTTAGTTTAGGTAGGTAGAGTGTTCCTAGAAATTTGTCCATTTCCCCCAAGTTTTCAAATTTTTTGGAGGACCAAGTAATTTTCAGGGAATAAACTCAATAATTAAATCCCACAAACAATATGACATCAAGTTTGTAAGAAATAAATAAAAAGTAAATTTATCAAATATAGGTTGTATTTTGATGTTAATGGAGACACACCAACAGAAATAGGGGAAGGAGAAGTATATCAGGAATAGATTTATTATGTTAAGGTTGTATGTTAACTGTTGTTCATATAGAAAACGTTGTTGCAATTGTAAGTTGCGCATTGTAGTATATGAGATAACCACTAAGAAATCACTGAGAAAAAAAAAATTCAAATGAAATTAAGGAAGAAAGAAAAAAATCTCCTTACGAGAAAGCGGCCAAATGCAAACTAAAATGGAAAAGTACGAATTAAGGAAAATACAAAACACTCAAAAAACGAATAGCAAAATGGGTGAGGTAGATGCTTTGATTTCAGTATTAATCTTAAATGTAAATGGTCTAAACACCATATGCAAAAGGCAGAGAGTGGCAGAATGGATATAAAAACATGATCTATCCTTTTGCCGTCTACGAAAAACTTACCTTAGACATAAGAACACAAACAGACTGAAAATAAAAGGATGGAGAAAAATATTCCATACAACCAATAAGCAACAATGACAAAAAAGAAGGGGGTGGCCATACTAATATCAGATAAAATAGACTTTAAATCAAAATCTATTACAAGAGATAAAGAAGGATATTTTGTAATAATAAATGGGACAATCCAGCAAGAAGACATAACAATTATAAATATATATGCACTTAACAGCAATGCTCCAAAATACATGCAACAAATACTAATATAAAAGAAGAAATAGACAACTCCACAAAAATAGTAGGGGACTTCAACACACCACCTTCAATTATAGACAGAATATCTAAAAAGAATATCACTAAGAACATCGAGAACTTAAATAAAACCATAACCCAATTGGACCTAACAGACATATATGACTACTCCACCCAGCATCAGAACAATACACACTCTTCTCTAGCACACGAGGATTGTTACCCAGAATAGACCATATACTAGGATATAAAACAAGTCTCAACAAATATAAAAATATTGAAATCATACAAAGCAGCTTCTATTACTGGAAGGAACCGTACGAAGTTGGAAATCAACATTAAGAAAAATAAGGGGAAAAAAAATACATGGAAACTAAACAATACACTACCACGTCACAGAAAAAAATCAAAAGTAAAATTTAAAAATTCCTAGGCTGAGACAAAAATGAAAACACAACATATCAAACCTTTGAGACACAGCAAAAACAGTACTCAGAGGGAAATTTATAGTAATAAATATCTACATTAAAAAAGAAGAAAGATCCAAAATCATTAATTTAAACCAACAACTTGAACAAATAGAAAAGGAAGAGCAAAAGAAGCCAAAACTGCTGGGAAAAAAAGTAAATAATAAAGACTAGGGCTGGAATAAATGAAATAGAAAATTAAAAAAAAAAAACTAGAGGTCAGTTCTTTGAAAGGATCAATAAAATAGGCAAATCACTGGCTAGACTAAGAAAAGAAAAATAAAAACAAAACTCTGAAGAGGCAAATAACCAAATTAAAAAATGAAATTGGTGAGATTACAACTGATCCAACAGAGATAAAGAAGGTCATACCTGATTACTATGAAAAACTGTATTCCAACAAATTTGAGAACCTAGATGAAATGGACAAATTCCTAGAAACACACAAGTTACTCAAACTAACACAGAGGTAGAAAATTTAAACAGATCCAATACAAAAGAAGAGATTGAAGATGTCATCAAAAACCTGCCACCAAAAAAAAGAAGCCCAGGACCAGATGGCTACACTGGCGAATTCTACCAAACATTCGGTGAAGAGATGACACTAATCCTAATTCATCTCTTCAAAAACAGAGAAGAGGAAGGAACACTACCAAACTCTTTCTATGAAGGCACCATAAACCTGATACCTAAACCAGGCAAAGATACCACAAAAAAGAAAATTACAGACCAATATCCCTTATAAACATAGATGCAAAAATTTGAACAAAATTCTAGCCAACAGGCTTCAGCAACATATCAAAAGAATTATACACCACGGTCAAGTGGGATTTATACTAGGATTAGAAAATCAATCAATGTAATCCACCACATAAATAAAATAAAGGAAAAGACACATATGATCATATCAACTGACACAGAAAAGGCATTCGATAAAATTCAATGCTCTTCCTTGATAAAAACTCTTAGCAAAATAGGAATTGAAGGGAAATTTCTCAACACAATTAAGGGCATATATACAAAACCAACAGCCAAAGTTATACTCAATGGAGGAAGGCTGAGAGCCTTCCCTTTGAGAACAGGAACGAGACAAAGATACCCATTATCACCACTCTTATTCAACATTGCACTGGACGTCCTAGGCAGAACAATAAGACAAGAAAGAGAAATAAAAGGATCCAAATCCGGAAGGAAGAAACAAAACTATGTTATATGCAGATGACATGATCCTATACATAGAAGACCCTAAAGATTCTACCAGAAAACTGCTGGAACTAATAAAGGAATTCAGCAACATTGCAGGGTACAACATCCAGCCATCTACGGACAACTGATTTTCGACAAGCGGTCAAATTTCATTCGGTGGAGCAGAAACAGTCCCTAGTAAATGGTGCTGGCAAAGCTGGATATTCATCTGCAGGAAAATGAAACAGGACCCATACCTCACTCCATACACAAAAACTAACTCAAAATGGATCAAAGACCTAAATGTTAAACCTAAAACCATAAAATTCCTGGAAGAAAACATAGGGAGAAAACTATGGGACCTAATATTTTGTAAAAATAGGATATCAAAAATAACAATAAATGCACAAGCAGAAGAAGACAAAATAGATAAATGGGGCCTCATAAAAATCAAAAAACTTATGCTTATCGAAAGACTTTATTAAAAGAGTAAATAGATAACCTACAAACTGGGGGAAAAAATCTTCAGAAATGACTTATCCTTTAAGGATCTAATCTCTAAAATCTGTAGAAAACTGCAGCAACTCAACAACAAAAAGATAACCTAATCACAAAATGGGCAAAAGACATGAACAGAACCTTCACCAAAAAGGACATCCAAGAAGCCAACAAAGGTGAAAAGATGTTCATGATCATTTGCCATTACAAAAAAAAAAAAACGAAACCCGTCGCTGTCAAGTCAATCCTGACTCATAGCTACCATATAGGACAGATTAGAACTGTCCCAAAGGGCTTCCAAGGAGTGGCTCGTGGCTCAAACTGCCAACCTTTTGGTTAGCAGCAGAGCTCTGATTAAGAGTGATTAACTGTGCCACCAGGACTCCCATTAGCCATTTCCATTAACTGTGCCACCAGGACTCCCATTAGCCATTTCCATTAGAGAGATGCAAATCAAAATGACAATGAGATACCATCTTAAAAAAAAAGCAGCTAAAATGGCACTGACAAAAAAAAAATTTTGTTACAAGAATGTGGGGAGGCTGGAACCTTATCCATTACCGCTGGGACTGTAATATGGTATAACCACTATGGAAAATGGTGTTGCACCAGCAATCCTACTCCTAGGTGTATACCCTACAGATTTAAAAATAATGACACGAATAGACATATGCACACCTATGTTCACTGAGGCTTTATTCACAATAGCAAATAAATGGAAATAACCAAAATGCCCATCAACGGACGAATAGATAAGCAAATTGTGGTACATATATACTGTCATGGATTGAATTGTGTCCCCCAAAAATGTGTGTATCAATTTGGCTGGGCCATGATTCATGGTATTGTGTGATTGTCCACCATTTTGTCATCTGTTAGGATTTTCCTATGTGTTGTAAATGCTGCCTCTATGATGTTAATGAAGGGAGATGGGCTGCAGTTGTGTTTATGAGGCAGGACTCAATCTATGGGATTGCATTGTGTCTTGAGCCGGTTTCCTTTGGGATATAAAAGAGAGGAGCGAGCAGTGAGACGGAGGAACCTCATACCACCAAGAAAGCAGCAAAGAAATTCCTAGTCCAGGGGAAGATTGATGAGAAGGACCTTCCTCCACAGCCAACGGAGAGAGAAAGTCTTTCCCTGGAGTTGACACCTTGAATTTTGACTTCTAGACTGTGAGAAAATAAATTTCTCTTTATTAAAGCCATCCATTTGTGGTATTTCTGTTCTAGCAGCACAAGATGACTAAGACACATACAATGGAATACTACAAAACCATAAAGAACAATGATGAGTATGTGAAACATGTTACTTCATGTTTGGATGTACCTGCAGGGCGTAACGCTAAGTGAAATAAGTCAAGCAAAAAAGGACAAATATTGTATGATCCCTCTTTTATAAGAAAAATAAATGTATTTATAGAGACCAGTGTTCATTAATGGCTACCAGGGATAGGACGGGGTAGGGGAAAATATGTTTTAGATCGTAGAGACTTGTTATTTTGGTGGTGGGAAAAGTGGCATTGAATGTGGATATAGTGAGCATAGTATAACCAAAGTAAAAATGAGTGTTTGAGCACATATGGATGGGTATAGGCATATTGGTATATGGGTAGGTACAAGTGTGTACATAGGTGAGAACAGATAGAAGTATCTATAAAAAAAAGTGTAAATACAAATATGTGAGTTCAGGCACATACATTCATTGAAGACACAAACACGGATATTCCTCAGACATAACCAAACAGCTTCAAAGATTAGTTTTCTGAGTTTGAAAGCTTTGGACCGTAGTATTATGAGACAACTCAGTCAATTGGTATAATACAGTTCACAAAAATCATGATCTGCATCCTAGTGAAGTGAGAAACACCTGGGGTCTTTAAAGGTTATGAGCCATCTAAGTTACAACTATGGGTTCTACTCACTAGGAGCAAAACAGTAAGAAGCTCAGAGAAGAAAAAGTCTACATGAGCCACAACCTCATCTGCCCTGAGACCAGAAGAACTAGATGGTGCCCAGCTACCACCACCACCACTGACTGTTCTGGCCGGGGTCACACGAGATGGTCCCAGATAAAACTGGAGAAAAATGTGAAGCAGAACTCAAATTCTTAAGGAACAAAAAAGCCAGACACTCTAGGGCAGTAGAGAACAGAGAACCCCCAGAGCCTACTGCCCTGAGACACTCTTTAAACCTAGAACCGAGCCTATCCCCTGAGGTTACCCTTTAGCAAAATAGCAGAGTGGCACACAAAATAAAGGATCTCACCCGTAAGATCGGTGCTCTATCTATAAATCATCTCTATGAGACCAAAAGATCAACAATTACTCGAAAGCAAAGATGAGAAGATAAGGAGGCAGGGAAACTAGAGTACTGGAAAGGGAACAAACAGAACACAATTAAAGAGAATGTTGACACATTATGATAAATGTAGCTAATGTGTTGCCTGGTAAAAACCCCAGGTTTTGCTTGGCGTGACTTGTTACAGCCAATAAACAAGAGTCTGAGGTGGGAGATCAGAAAGATGCCTTTATTTTGTTGTACAAGGAAAGGAGCAGTCCGGGTTGCTGCCTCTAAGACTGCTCACAGGCAGCTTGGGGAGGTGGGCTTTTACAGAGAGCAGACAAGGAAATGTAAATTCATCATGAATATTCAGAATTGACCTTCACATAGACTCTCAGAGCTCGGGGATGACTACGCATTTTTTTTAGACAAGAGTATAATCCCCCAGGATGGAGGAAAGGATGAATTTTTCTTCATTAGGATGTTAAGTCTCCACCCAGAGGTGGGTTCACACCATCTACGGTGGTTATCTTGTCAAGGACAATTTCAGAAGAAAGGGCAGCTTATTTTGCTCAGTGTGGGAAAATAAGTCCGAGTAGGTGTCATTCCGACTCGACAGCAGTGGGTTTTTTTGTGGAGGTGTCTCTTAAAAGGGTTGGGCTCTGAGGCTGCCTATTTCTAATTTGTGCTGAAAGTGTCAAATGGGAACCTAACTTGTGTAAACTTTCACCAGAACTCAATAAAGTATTATTAAAAAAAAAAAAAGTGATCTCCAGACCAGCAGCATCAGCAACACCTAGAAACTTGTGAGATGCGCAAATTCTCAGACCCCAGCCCAGACCTACCAAATTAGAAACTCTAGGAGTGAGGCCCAATAACGTGTGTTAACAAACTCTCCAGGTGATTCTGATGCACACTGTGACGTAGCAACTTGGCTCTGCTGTGATGCCCAGTTGTTTGATCAAGCACTAGTCTAGATGTTGCTGTGCAAGTATTTGTTGTGGTTGTTGTTAGGTGCCATCGAGATGGCTCCGACTCATAGCCATCTTACGTATAACAGAATGAAACATTACTGATCCTGTACCATCTTCACAATCATTGTTACATTTAAGCCCATTGTTGCAGCCAGTATGTCAATCCAATGAAATTATTTAGACATGATTAACACTTAAAATTTGTTGACTTTAAGTAAACTAGATTATTCTCCATAACGTAGGTGGGCCTCATCCAGTTGGTCAAAGGCCTTAAAAGCAAAAAACTGAGGTCTCCCAAAGAAAGAAGAATTCTGTCTCAAAACTGTAATATAGACATTCTGCCAGAGTTTCTAGTCCACTGCCTGGCCTAAGGATTTTGGACTTGCCAGCCTCCACAATTACATGAGCAGATTCCTTAAATCACTCTCTCAATCTGTATATATATGTACACACACACTCATATACATATATATCTTGTTGGCTCTGTTTGTCTGGAGAGCGCTAATACACATGCTAAAGTTTGACAGCCACTGCCTGGCCTGGTACAGTCATTTATTCACTCACTAATTTTTATGGAAATCTATTTCGTGCCAGGCCCACTAATCCGACACAGGGAACGTGGTGGTGAACAAGACATATGGTACTCAAATTCTAAGGGGACTATGACATGATCATTTTGGAGAATGAAGAACAACTAGTGAATAACGAATATTCGTTTGGGCTGGTTGGTCAGGGATCTGGCTGGAACTTGGAGGACAGGAAGAGAAAGCCTGGAATAGCATTCCTGGTAAGAGAACAATAGTAGGCCACAAAGTGGGAAAGAGTGGACGTGTTCAAGGAAAAGAAAGAAGGGCAATGTGGCTGAAATGTAATGCAGAAGGGAGCTGGTAGGGAATGGGGCTGGGGAGGTAGGCAGCGCCAGGTCACAGAGGGATTTGTAAGACAAGGTTAAAAAAAAACCAAATCAGTTGCTGTTGAGTCAATGCTAACTCATGGTGACCCCAGGTGTCAGGGGTCTGGATTTTTTTTTTTTTTTTTTTTGAGGTTCAAATTGGATTTTTGTGCATGTGTGTGCGTGCACTTTAGGTGAAAGTTTTTTGTTTTGTGACATTGGTTGCAATTCCCATAATGTGACAGCATGCTCCCCCTTTCCACCCTGGGTTCCTCATGTCCATTCATCCAGTTCCTGTCCCTTCCTGCCTTCTCATCCTGCTTTTGGACAGGAGCTGCCCATTTGGTCTCGTATATTTGATTGAACTAAGAAGCACATTCCTCAGGTGTATTATTTTTTGTTTTATAGTCCTGTCTAGTCTTTGTCTGAAAAGTAGACTTCTGGAACAGTTTCAATTCTGGGTTAATAGAGGGTCCAGGGGCCATAATTTCGGGGGTTCTACCAGTCTCTGTCAGATCATTGTCTGGTCTTTTTACATGAATTTGAATTCTGTGTTTTTCTCCAGCTCTGTTTGGGACTCTCTGCTCTGTCAGGGCGGTCATTGGTGGTAGCCAGGCACCATCCAGTTCTTTTGGTCACAGGCTGATGGAGTCTCTGGTTCATTTGGTCCTTTAGTCCTTTCGGCTAGTGTTTTCCTTGTGTCTTTGGTTTTCTTCATTCTTCTTTGCTCTGGGTGGAATGGGACCAATAGATGTATCTTAGATGGCCACTTGCAAGCTTTTAAGACCCCAGATTCTACTCACCAAAGTGGGATGTAGAACATTTTCTTTATGAACTATGTTATGCCAGTTAACCTAGATGTCCCCCAAGATAATGGTCCCCAGTATGCACCCTCAGCTACTCAGTCCGTCAAAGTGTTTGGATGTATCTAGGAAACGTCCAGGCTTTTACCTAGGTCCAGTTGTGCTGATTTCCCTTGTATTGTGTGTTGTCCTTCCCTTCACTGAAGTTGACACTTGTCTACTATCTAGTTAGTGGCATCTCCTCCCCTTCCCTCCCCACCAGGTAGCCATCAAAGAATGCTTTTTTCTTTGTGTAAACCTTTTCTTGAATTCTTATAATAGTGGCCTCATACATCTTATTCTTAATACAAACCAAATCCTTTGAAGGGTTTTAATGGCTTAAAAAGACCACTCTGACTGCTCTGTGGAGAATGGATAGAGGCAGGCAAGAGTTTGGGGAGCAAATTGGTACAGAAGAAGCTGGAGAGATGGGCAGAATATTTATCAGACCAGGCTTTGGAAGCCTCGTTGAGGCCTTTGGACTTGATCGTGAAGGCAGGGGAAACCATTAGAGTTTTAAACATCAGAATCTCTGGGGAAGCTAATTCTCACCTTCATCAAAGAGGGTCAACTAAATGCTGATTTAGACACGTGCTGTACTTTTCTCCATTAAACCTGTTAGTACCCAGCCTCAAGAGCTGGTGATCTAAGCTGGCCTCAAGCCTCCCAAAGGGAAAGCGCAATACGAATAGAACTGATCGGAAGGCTGCTAGAAAGCCCCAATTTCAAGGACAGGCAACCTGTGATTTTTTTTTTTTTTAAACCTCTGTGTCCCAGACTATTAGTTTGTCCCTCAATACTGAATTTGAGTGGCCTTCACTTCATTTTTGGAAACCCTGGTGGCATAGTGGTTAAGAGCTATGGCTGCTAACCAAAAGCTTGGCAGTTCGAATCCACCAGGCACTATGGGGCAGTTCTACTCTGTCCTATAGGGGGGCTATGAGTTGGAATCGACTTGACAGCAATGGGTTTTTAATGGGTTACTTCATTTTATTTTAATATCAAGAGACTTCATAAACTTAGCAGCAGATCTCCAAAAGAAAACAAGGGGGAAATGTTTTCCAGTCACATCTACTGACCTCCTTATTTCCAACAAAATTGGATACAATGGTAGTCTAACAGAATAAAACAGCAACACTCTCCTCCCCTTTCTCACAAAAACAAAACAGAACCCAATCTGTATTTTCATAATTACAGAGGTCAAGAATTGGCGTCCTTGGAAAACAACATGAAAATGTATAAAAATACACAAGCTAGGCTAAGAGCAATAGAAAAACCAGTATTGGAGTTTGAAAGTTTTTTGTTTTTTTTTAATTCTCATATATTCCTTCAGGGAACGAACCTACCTCCTCTGATTTACCTGACTAATTTACCTCAGAGATTCCCGTTCTCTGAAAGGTCTTTCAAAACCTGTCTCTGGGTTGCCCTATTGCTTCTCTTCTTGACCTTGGTGCTTCTGGTTCTTCAATGTTTCCTGGAACAGAGAGAGGGATATATTTGTTTGCCCCAGTAAAGCCTTGCTCGTCATTGAAAACCATTACTTATCCTTTGGTTGAATATTTATGAAAGTATAAATAGCAAGCCAGTCCTTGTTTCGCAACCTCTCAGGAATTGCATGAATTGGGAGTGGAATAGGCCCCTGACGATGAGAACACCCTGGAACACTTCAAAGGCTACAATCCAGGAAGGTAGAGATAGGGCCCATTTCAAATCTGTGAGTCAGCAAAACTAGAAACATCCACTGAGTGTTTCCTAGGCCCTTAGGAATATATATACACACACACCACTTACATCACATTTAACATTTCCACACACTTTCTGCACGTAATTTCCACACATAATTCTGGGTGATCCACACTTACCTGGTACCTACTCTCAAGATAATTTTCCCCTTGCTGGGGAGGCAGACAGACACCCAAATGAATGAAGCACAGCCAGATAGCAATAATTTTGTGCTAAATGAACTAAAGAGCCAAAAAACAGTAACGGAGTTGAGAGGAGGTGAAGAGCCCAAGTGGGGGCAATTTCATGAAGATAAAGAATCCATGGAATTTTAGGGCTAGTGATCATTTAGTCTAGTGTTTGAAAATATGTGTTATAACCCACTAGTGAGTCATAACATCAATTTGGTGGGCCAGGACTGCTTAAAAAATAAAACAGATCACAAAAGAGGAGAATGCACTGCTCACAGTAAGGGTAAATACTGTTTCATTAAACTGTCGTTTGTCATCTGTATAAATAGATATGTACGGATATTCTGGGTCACGATGGAAAACACATTTTTTTTTTTATTGTGCTTTAGGTGAAAGTTTACAGCTCAAGTTAGTTTCTCATATAAAAATTTATACACATATTGTTATGTGACCCTAGTTGCAATCCCTGTAATGTGACAGCACACTCCCCCTTATCACCCTGGGTTTCCCGTGTCCATTCAACCAGCTCCTATCCCTTTCTGACATCTCATCCCATCTCCAGACAGGACCTGCCCATTTGGTCTCAAGTATCTACTTGAACTAAGAAACACACTCTTCATAAGTATTATTTTATGTGTTATACTCCAGTATAATCTTTGTCTGAAGAGCTGGTTTCAGGAATGGTTTTAGTTCTGGGTTAACAGAGAGTCCAAGGCCCAAGTCTTCTGGGGTTCCTCTAGTCTCAGTCAGACCATTAAGTCTGACCTTTTCTGTGAATTTGAGTTCTATACCACACTATTCTCCTGCTCCTTCAGGGACTCTTTGTTGTGTTCCTTGTCAGGGCAGTCATTGGTGGCAGCCCAGCACCATCTAGTTCTTCTGGTCTCAGACTGATGTAGTCTCTGGTTTATGTGGCCCTTTTGTCTCTTGGGCTAATATCTTCCTCGTGTCTTTGGTGTTCTCCATTCTTCTTTGCTCCAGGTAGGTTGGGACCAATTGATGCACCTTAGATGGCTGCTCACAAGCTTTAAAAACTCAAGACGCCACTCACCAAAGTGGGATGCAGAACATTTTCTTAATAAACATTGTTATGCCAGTTGACCTAGATGTCCCCTGAAGCCATGGTCCCCAGACCCCTGCCCCTGCTACTCTGTTCCTTGAAATGTTTGGTCATGTTTAGGAAACTTCTTAGCTTTTGGTTTAATTTTCTTCTGTTTAAACCTTTTCTTGAGTTCTTATAATAGTGGTCTCATACAATATTTGTCCTTTTGCAACTAACTAATTTCACTCAGGAAACCCTGGTGGTGTAGTGGTTAAGTGCTACAGCTGCTAGCCAAGGGGTCGGCAGTTCAAATCCACCAGGTGCTCCTTGGAAACTCTGTGGGGGCAGTTCTATTTGCCATATGGGTCGCTATGTGTTGGAATCGACTCGAAGGCAACAAGTTTTTGGTTTTTGTAATTTCACTCACCATAATGTCTTCCAGATTCATTCATGTTATGAGATGTTTCACAGATTCATCATTCTTCTTTATCGTTGCGTAGTATTCCATTGTGTGAATATACCTTAATTTGTTCATCCATTCGTCTGTTGATGGGCACCTAAGTTGCTTCCATCTTTTTGCTATTGTGAACAGTGCTGCAATGAACATGGGTGTGCAAATATCTATTCGTGTGAGGGCTCTTATTTCTCTAGGATATATTCCAAGGAGTGCGATTGCTGGATCATATGTTACTTTTATTTCTAGCTCTTTAAGGAAGTGCCAAATTGATTTCCAAAGTGGCTGTACCATTTTACATTCCCACCAGCAGTGTACAAGTGTTCCAGTCTCTCCAGAACCTCTCCAGTATTTATTATTTCGTGTTTTTTGGGTTCATGTTAGCCTTGTTCAGGTGAGATGGTATCCTGTTGTAGTTTTGATTTGCATTTCTCTAATGGCTAATGATCATGAACATTTCCTCATGTATCTGTTAGCCACCTGAATGTCTTCTTTGGTGAAGTGCCTGTTCATATCCTTTGTCCATTTTTTATTGGGTAGGCTTTTTGTTGTTGAGGTTTTGCAGTATCTTGAAGATTTTAGAGATTAGACCAATTGGATATGTCATAGCCAAACATTTTTTCCCAGTCTGTAGGTAGTCTTTTTACTCTTTTGGTGAAGTCTTTGTATGAGCATAGGTGTTTTATTTTTAGGAGCTCCCAGTTATCTAGTTTCTCTTCTAGAGTTTGTGCATTGTTAGTTATATTTTGAATTTTGTTTATGCCATGTGTTAAGGCTCTTAGTGTTGTCCCAATTTTTTCTTCCATGATCTTTATCGTTATAGATTTTATATTTAGGACTTTGATCCATTTTGAGTTAGTTTTTGTACATGGTGTGAGGTATGGGCCTTGTTTCATTTTTTTTGCCAATGGATATTCAGTTATACCAGCACCATTTGTTAAAGAGGCTGTCTCTTCCCCTTTTAACAGACTTTGGGCCTTTGTCAAATATCAGCTGCTCACAGGTGGATGGATTTATGCCTGGATTCTCAACTTTGTTCCATTGGCCTATGTATCTGTTGTTGTACCAGCACCAGCCTGTTTTGACTACAGTGACAGTATAATAGTTTCTAAAATCAGGTAGTATGAGGCTTTCCACTTTGTTCTTCTTTTTCAGTAATGTTTTGCTTATCCAGGGCCTCTTTCCTTTCCATATGAAGTTGGTGATTTCTTTCTCCACCTTGTTAAAAAATGTTGTTGGAATTTGGATTAAGATCGCATTGTATCTGTAGATCGTTTTAGGTAGAATCGACATTTTGACAACGTTGAGTCTCCCTGTCCATGAGCAAGGTATGTTTTTCCACTTATACAGGTCTCTTTTGGTCTCCTACAGTAGTGTCTTGTAGTAGCTTTCTTTGCATAGGTCTTTTACATCTCTGGTTAGATTTATTCCTAAGTATTTTATCTTCTTGGGGGCTATTATAAACTGTATTAATTTGGTGATTTCCTTTTCGAAGTTCCCTTTGTTGGTGTAGAGAAATCCAACTGATTTTTATACATTTATCTTGTATCCTGATACTTTGCTGATAACTTCTATTAGTTCCAGTAGTTTTCTTGTGGATTCTTGGGGGTGTTCTGTATATAAGATCATATCATCTGCAAATAGGGTTACTTTTACTTCCTCCTTACCAATTTGGCTGCCCTTTATTTCTTTTTCTTGCCTTATTGCTCTGGCTAGGACCTCCAGCACAATGTTACATAAGAGTGGTGTTAAAGGGCATCCTTGTCTGGTTCCCATTCTCAAGAGGACCCTCTCCATTTAGGATGATGTTGGCTGTTGGTTTTGTATAAATGCCCTTTACTATGTTGAGAAATTTTCCTTCTATTTCTATTTTGCTGAGAGTTTTTATCATGAATAAGGGTTGGACATTGTCAAATGCCTTTTCTGCATCAATTGATAAGATTATGTGTTTCTTTTGTTTTAATTACATGATGGATTAAACTGATTTTCTAATGTTGAACCATCGCTGTATACCCAGTATGAATCCATTTAGTTATGGTGAATTATTTTTTTTGATATGTTGTTGAGTTCTATTGGCTAGAATTTTGTTGAGGAGTTTTGTGTCTATGTTCATGAGGGATATTGGTCTGTAATTTTCTTTTTTTATGGTGTCTTTACCTGGTTTAAGTATCAGGGTTATGCTGGCTTTATAGAATGAGTTCAGGAGTATTTCATTCTTTTCTAAGCTCTGAAATACCTTTAGTAGTAGTGGTGTTAACTCTTCTCCGAAAGTTTGGTAGAATTCTCCAGTGAAACCCTCAGGACCAGGACTTTTTGTTGCTGTTGGGAGTTTTTTAATTATGTCTTCAATCTTTTCTTTTGTTATAGGTTCATTTAGCTGTTCTACCTCAGTTCGTGTTAGTTTATGTAAGTAGTGTGTTTCTAGAAATTTGTCCACTTCCTAGGTTTTCAAATTTGTTGGAGTATAATTTTTCATAGTATTCTGTTATGATTCTTTTAATTTCAGTTGGGTCTGTTGTAATATCGCCAATCTCATTTCTTATTCAGATTATTTGTTTCCTCTCCTGTTTTTCTTTCATCAGTTTGACCAATGGTTTATCGATTTTGTTGATCTTTTCAAAGAGCTAGCTTTTGGTCTCGTT
Organism: Loxodonta africana; assembly: GCF_030014295.1. Lineage (NCBI taxonomy): Eukaryota > Metazoa > Chordata > Mammalia > Proboscidea > Elephantidae > Loxodonta > Loxodonta africana. Next base: position 114,755,838 of record NC_087347.1, on the reverse strand, counting down.
AACTCTTTCAATTGGTTTCCTATTCTCTATTTCATTTATTCTTTTGCTGCTCCCTTTCTATTTGTTCAAGTTGTAGAGCTAATGTTTTGATTTTGGCCATTTCTTCTTTTTGAATGTGTGCATTTATTGCTATAAATTGACCTCTGAGCACTGCTTTTGCTGTGTCCCAAAGGTTCTGGTAGGATGTGTTTTCTTTCTCATCTGATTTGTGAATTTCTTTATTCCATCCTTTATTTCTTCTACAACACAGTAGTTTTTGAGCAAGGAGTTGTTCAGTTTCCATGTATTCAATTTTTTTTCCTTGCTTTTTCTGTTATTGATTTCTACTTTTATGGCTTTATGGTCAGAAAAGATGCTTTGTAATATTTTGATGTTTTGAGTTCTGTTAAGGGTTGTTTTGTGGCCTAATATGTGGTCTATTCTGGAGAATGTTCCATGTGTGCTGGAAAAGAAAGTATACTTGGCTCCTGTTGGGTGGAGCGTTCTGTATATGTCTATGAGATCAAGTTGGTTGATACTAGCATTTAGATCTTCTGTGTCTTTATTGAGCTTCTTTCTGGGTGTTCTGTCCTTCACCAAAAGTGGTGTGTTGAAGTCTCCTACTTTTATTGTGGAGCCATCTATTTCTCTTTTCAATGCTGTTAGAGTTTGTTTTATGGATTTTGGAGCCCTGTTGTTGGGTGTGTAAATATTTATTATGGTTATATCCTCCTGGTATAAAATATTGACCCTTTAATCATTATGTAGTGTTCTTCCTTATTGTTTGTGGTGGATTTTGCTTTAAAATCTACTTTGTCAGAGATTAATATTGCCACTCTTGCTCTTTTTTGATTGTTGTTTGCTTGATATATTTTTTTCCATCCTTTGAATTTTAGTTTGTTTGTGTCTTTGAGTCTAAGGTGCATATCTTATAGACAGCATATAGACAGATGATTTTTTTTTATCCACCCTGCCACTCTCTGTCTCTTTATTGGTGCATTTAGTCCATTTACATTCATTGTAATTATTGATAGGTATGAGCTCAGCACTGTCATTTTGATGTATTTGTGTGTGTGTGTGGTTGACAGTTTCTTTGTTCCACTTAATTTTCTGTGCCGAGTCATTCTTCTTTATGTATTTTCTTTACATCTTTTTCATTGTTGTTGCTTTTGTACTTGCTGAGTGTTTGTGTTTTTTGTTTGTTTTGATGTGTAGGATTGTTAGCTTCCTTTGTGGTTACCTTAATATTTACCCCTGTTTTTCTAAGTTTAAACAAATCTTTTATTTCTTGATATTCCCTTGACTTCTTCTTCATATGAAAGCTATTTGACTACATTATTTAGTCCTTCTTTTTTTGTTTTAATGATGTCATCTTTTACATACTGATGTCTCTGTTTCCCTATTTTCAATGTTTTAGCTTTTACTTATTTTTGTGACTTCCCTATGTGGGTGATATCTGGTTGTTCTGTCCTGTGTTCTAGTCTTGGGTTATTACCTGATGTTATTGATTTTCTAACCAAAAGGATCCCTTTAGTATTTCTTGTAGTATTGGTTTTGTTTTACAAATTTCCTTAACTTCTCTTTATCTGGAAATGCCCAAATTTTGTCATCACATTTGAGAGACAGCTTTGCTGGATATATAATTCTTGGCTGACAATTTTTTTCCTTCAAGGCTTTATATATATGTCATCCCATTGCCTTCTTGCCTGCATGGTTTCTGCTGAGTAGTCAGAGTTTAGTCTTAGTGACTTTCCTTTGTAGATGACTTTTTGTTTAACCCTAGCCACTCTTAAAATTTTATCTTTGGTTTTGGCAAGTTTGATTATAATGTCTTGGTGACTTCCTTTTGGGATCCACCCTATGTGGGGTTTGATGAGTTTCTTGGATAGATATCTTATCATCTTTCATGATATCAGGGAAGTATTCTGCCAACAAATCTTTAACAATTCTCTCTGTATTCTCTGGTATTCCAATCGCTTCCCTTGTTCTGGTATTCCAATCACTTGTAGGTTTAGTCCCACATAATTCTTAGGGTTTATTCATTTTTTTTTTAATTCTTTTATCTGATTTTTCCTCAAATAAATTGGTGTCAAGTGCTTTATATTCAATCTCAATAATTCTGACTTCAATTGCCCAATTCTGTTCATATGATTTTCTATTGAGTTGTCTAATTCTGAAATTTTATTGTTAATCTTTTGGATTTCTATATGCTGTCTCTGTGGATTCTTGCAACCTGTTAGATTTGTCATTATGCTCTTGTATAACCTTCTTAAGTTTCTCTGTTGCTTTATGTGTTCCTTGGCTTGTTCTGCATTTTGCCTGATCTCTTGAAGAGCTCTGTATATTAATCTCTTGAATTCTACCTCCAATAATTCCAAGACCTTATCTTCCTCCAGGAGGTTTCTTGGTTCTTTGCTTTGATTGCTTTGTGAAGCCATCATTTTCTGCCTCTTTATGTGATTTGATACTGACTGTTGTCTCTGAGCCATCAATAAGTTATTTTATTTATTTATTTTATGTTAGCTCACTGTGTCCTAGCTTCTTGTTTTGTTCTGTTTTGATATGCCTAAATAGGCTGGTCATGTGAGCTAATTTGATTACTGGCATCTTTGAAGATCTCGTGTCCCATCACGAGGTGGTTAGAGCTGTTACTAGATGTGTAAGCCCAGAAGTCTGTTTACTTTTCTTGTGTGGATTCAGTTCAGGTGTCCAGGTCGTCAGTCACCAAATGTGTGGTGCAGGCTCTCACCTGTAGTCCTAGATGGGCAGTATTACCTAAGGGTGACTGGAGTAGGCACAGGTATCTGGCTGCAGTAGGTGGTTATGTGCTGAGCAAGGTAGGGGGGTGACAGCTGCCCAAGTGCCTGGGTGGAGGCATGACCCTGTTCCCTAGAGTGCGTAGGTGATGAGTTTTGCAGCAGGACTTTGGCCACTCAATGCTGTTGGCCGTAAGGAAGGACTGGGAGGCACCACTTATTCTTGGACCCCTGTTGCGAATGGCTAGGTGGAGTGGGTGGAGCCACCAGTCCTCAGGCTTCTGATATGGGTAGGTGAGGACCCTGCTTAATGGGTATGGTGGTGTCAAATGTCACTAATCTGCCATTAATCCTTAGCTATTGCTGTTGAAAATTGGCTTCAGGTATATACTCTGTTGTACTGTGCTAATGAGGTCCTATGCTGTTGAATCGAGCCCACACAGGCCTAGGCAGGGGTGAAAGGCATTCAAAGTCCATGGACCCCTTATGCGTGTGCCTAGGCAAAGGGGCTGTGCCTGCCCTGAGTTCCCAGCTTAGGGAGCTGGCAGATTATTTTTTCCTGTTTGTTAATTTATTCCCTCTCCAAAGCCGGGAGAATGGCTCAGAGCGTGCAAGGGGTCCCACTTCCAGCCCAGGGGGCGTGGCAGTTGCTGGACTGGGACCAGAATAGAGTGGGGAGGAGGCAGGTAAATGGGAGAGAGTTACTTCCCAGAGGGGGAAGGATTTTTTTTATCATGAGTAGTAGGTTTGACGCTTGCACGTAACTTCCACAGATTCAGCGCTGTTTCTCCCTGGTTCCAGAGGTTTGTGCAGACTCTCTGTCGATTGGTTTTTCCCAGTGTGGAAAATATGTCTCAAGGGCTACTGCTTGCCTCAGCCTATGTGCCAGCCTATTCAGCCTGCAGGGTGCCAGCCAGGTCAGGTCTGGCAAATCCTCACTGCTTCTGAACTGTCTCTCCCTCCCTGTGCTGCTCAGTCCAACTCCTCAACTTATCTTTTATGTTCGGGGCTCCTAGACCGTCATATACAATCAATTCACTTGTTTTGGGGGGTCTTTGCTATGAGAGGGACCATAGGAAGCCTCTGACTACTCTGCCATCTTGGTCCTGTGTTGGAAAATATATTTCTTAATGTGGGGTCATAATCAGAATTGTTTGAAAGCCATTTATATTTAGCCCGATGCTCTTATTTCATGTTTCGATTTTTAAGATCAGTTTTTCATTACATAAGTAATATTTGAATAAATTTTCCTTTTAAAATTTAAGCCACTGGAGATAAAGTTATAGTTCCCTTGAACTACCACTCCCCATCCTCAAAAGTAATTCCTATCAAAATTTTGGTGGGTATCTTTCTAGATCTTTTTCTATGATTTTACTTACATATACATGTACCCATAGAAACTACCTAGTATTATTTATGTACATTTCAAAAGCTAGATTAGACAGGTTCCTAACAGAAAACAGATGGCACTCTCAAATTTTAGAACAATTTTAAAATAATTAATGAAGATTCTATTTATAAAGGCATAGGCATGCGATGAAGTTATAGAGGTAGGCAGCGGTTAGATTGTGCAGGTCTTATAGGCCAGGTTAAGGAGTTTGGATTTTACCTTCAGTGCAGTGGGGACCCATTCAAGAGGTTTTTCTGGGGGGGGCAGGGATGAGATCTCCTTTAGCGTTTTAAAAGTTTACTCTTGCTGCTTTGTGGAGACTGGGCTGGAGGCGAGCAAAAGTAGAAGCAGGCAGAGGTTAGTTAGGAGGCTGAAGCAGCATAGCAGCATGCCTGGTCTAGAAGGGTAGCATGAATGGGCACTAGGGGTGAGGAACGAGAATGGAAATCTGATGATGAAATACTGAGTTTGAACATACATTTTTGATGGCACATACAGTACCAGATACTTGAAATACCAGTCATATTTGGACTTACTTTGCAACTGTATTAGAACTAGAACTTAAGAACCAGGAATGTCACAGGCTAGGTACCCTGGGAATCAGGCCCTGAGATGAAGGCTGGCATTCAGGAAGTTTCTCAGGAAGTGCTCTTGGAACTGACACCAACGAAAGGGAAGAGAAGGAAGTAGGATGGAACTGAGGGAGAAGCTGGGCTGCAATGCAGTCTCAATGGAGGCCTCAGCTGACCTGCAAGGATTCTAAAGCTAACTTTCAGAGTTTTCCCAAGTTGGGGGAATCTTTACATCCCCATTCCAGTCAGTTATTAGAAGTGGGCTGCCCAGGAAAGGAAATGTGATATTGAGGGAGGTGACTCTTTTCAGCCAAAGCAATCTCCATAGGTGCTGACAGCTGAGGGCAATACCCCCAGCAGGTGGAAGAGTAAATCCTTTATTCCTGAAGGAGACTCTGGTTAGTACATCACACCATCCACCCTGGAGAGGACCTTAGACATCACTTACTCTAAGCCCGTATTATATAGCTATCGAACCTTAGGAACCGAGGGGGCTAGTGGTTCGCAATAGTACCCAGGTCTCCTGACACACACTGTATCATGCTTTTCAGGACCCTGTGTTGTTCTAGCTTAAAAAAAAAATCAGAGTTTTATTTGAAATGTGTTGTCTGCATGCTCATAGTTGGTTGAGGGAATTCTTTAAAAACTTTTTTTTTGGTTTTCTTTGAGAGTTTAGAAAAAAATAAGGTTGAGTTCTGAGTTGAATAAATTAGAGTAACTTGCTCCAATTACTTGATTCTTAGTTTAGTTTAAGATATTGGCTGATACTGAAAGTCAAAGACAAAAACAGACTCTAAGAGACACCATCCCCCCTCCCTCCAGCAGCAAGTGCTGACCTCTGAGGTACATCGATAGCCCTGAAGGGATATCTGATTCCCGGATGTAAAGCAAAAGGAATTAGGAATTGATTCTTTGCAAAGACTGTCAGGTCCCAAAATTCTAGCTGAAGAACCAATGAGAATTGGGGACCTATTATAGGGACACAGCCACTCCGTGGCAATTTTCATTTGGAAGGATTTCCACTGACAGCTGCTGATGTCATTCGTTTTTCTTACCATGGATCCCAGCATGAAAGATATGAACAGAATTTAGTGACTCTGATTCTCCTGCCGTGTAATGACAGCAGGCTCCAGGTGGAAAAAAAAAAAAAAAGGTTGGGGGGGCTCTTTAGGAAATTGTAGTAATAAACTTTTGCCTACTAGATTGATACCAATTACCAAATAACATCCTGGTAGGTGGAAAATGGCATTATAAACTTGGGCTCTTGTCCCAGCTCTGTCACTTAAGCATATGGCCTTGAACAAGTCACTGCACCTCACTGGCTCACTGGTAAAATGCAAGAGTTAAACCGATGATCCGTTTCAGCTTTAACATGCTCTGCTTTGTCTGAAGCCAAAACTTACTAATAGACTCAATTTCCTCCTTGCAGTTGATAATATATGGTAAAATCTGGCCACCATTTACTGAGCATGCTCTCTGACCTGGTGCAGTACTAAGTTCTTTACAGACATTCTATTAGTGAATCTTCTGTATCAGTCAGTGTTTTCAGTTGCAAGCAACTGAACCCATTCTAGCTAAATAGAAAACCAGCTCACAGACTTCCTGGAATGTCCAGAGATCAAGCTCAGAGGTTGTGCTAATACGAGCAATGCCCAAATCATAGCTGGTGGGTTATCCAACAAAGATGCGTGTGCTGCCCCTCCTGATCCTCCTGGGTGAAAAGGAAGCTGTGGTGAGGCCTGGACGCAACTTGTGATCAAGCCAGAGGAAAAGGAAGAGGGCACCTAACTCTAGCAAATGGAGCTCAAGGCCTTTGATTACTGCATGCCCACTTGGTTATTCCATAGTGTCTAAGGGCAATCTTGAGGCCCAGAAGCACCACTAGTGGTGATGTGTCCTCAAAGCAGGGGAGTACTAGGAGACAGCCAAGTCCCTAATTAGCCTCGCATCATTAATAACTAGTAATAATAATAGCTATCACTTAACTCATGCCAGATACTATACTAAACGGTTTATACAGAGTATCCCATTTCATGCTCTCAACAACTCTTTGGGGTGAGTCATATTATTACTCCTATTTTAAAGAAAAGCAAACTGAGCCTCAGCAATGTTATTTAATTTGCTCAAAGTAAGTAAGTGGTGAAATGGAGATGTGAACCTGGGCAGTCTGATTTCAGGGACCTAGTTAAAGATCACTCAGGAATCCCAAACTGGAGGCTCAATTTAGAGGATGCTGCCATGTTCCACATGACCATTTAGTTTTGCCTCCTGCACTCAGTATTAAAAGGCAGTGTCCACTGGCAGCCAGGCATGATGTTGGGTGGAACCGACCAGCTCAATGACAAATTTTATACATGCTTGTTGACTGGTTCACTTCATTACCCACCTCTTCCTGTAGGCACTGACATCAGTGGGCCGTGCGCTGTTAGGCAAATTACTTACTCTTGCTTACTTACTCTTAAATTTACAAGAAGTTAAAATATATATGCAGAGATGTCTCTTCCCTATAAAACAAGAGGGTTGGACTAGATAGTCTATCACAAAGGTCTTTCCCGGTTTTAAAATGTTATGGATCTAGAGCTTCCCAGCCACTGGGCCATCCTCTTGGGTCCAGTAGCCAGATGCTCAGATCAGCAAGGTAACCAGTCATCCTCAATCATTCAGCCCAGAAAGTCCGTGACATTACCCTTGCTCACTCTGTTTCCAGTCACTGACACCCTCAGAGAGCATTCTTTCAACTCCAGGTCAACAGAAAGGCATGGGGAAGAAGAGAGGAAGTCAGTTAAACTTCAGAGGGAACTAAGTAAAAATCCTTGAAAACGTAGAGAAGGAACACATACACAAGCATAAAAGGAAGGATCAGTCCGAGCGGGTTGAGACCACCTTTTGTTGATGTGAATTTTCTGCCCTAGGGAGAAGCAAAGATGCTGAAAGATGGGAAGGTCTTCAGAGTGGTCCAGGAGAACTGCTGGGATCCAGATGTTCGTATTAGAGAAATGGACCAAACAGGTACTTATGATGAAAAATGCTACCCATGTCTGCATCTGATGTAAAAACAGTGCCTGCTCTTAAAGTGTCACTTTACAAGATGGCAGCTTCTGAGCCCTTTCTCCGCCAGGCCAGGCTGCACCGGCTATGCTGGGGAAGGGGTGGGACCTTGCATTACAATGGTTTTTAGTGCGTAAATTTAAAATTTTTTATCAGGTATACCCTATTTTAAAACAGAATCTTATATCATCAAAAGATAAAAGTGGCATTTTATTATTTAAAAATTTTTTAAGTTCAAATGGTATGATGTTGTTGTTAGCTGCCATTGAGTGGACTCTAACTCACAGCAACCTCATGTACAACAGAATGAAACATTGCCTGGGCCTGTGTCATCCTTATGATCACCAGCATGATTGAGTCCATTGTCCCAACTATTGTGCCACTCCATCTCACCAAGGGTCTCCCATGCCCTTGCTGATCCTCTACTTCACCAAACGTGATGCCCTCCCGATGGCATGCCCAAGCGAGTCAGTGTTCTGTTATAATCAGTAAGGTTTTCAATGGCTAATTTTTGGAAGTATATCACCAGGCCTTTCTTCCTAGTCTGTCTTGGTCTGAAAGCTCCACTGAAACGTGTCCACCATGGGTGACCCTGCTGGTATTTGAAATATCAGTGGTATAACTTCCAGCATCATAGCAACACACAAGCAACCCACAGTACGGCAAATTGACAGATAGGTGCTGGTCAAATGTGTAGTATTTACTTATTATGAAGTCAATCAAGAAATCAGTTAAAACTATAAATTACATATTATGGATGCCAATTGCCTGCTTAGGCAGACTTAAACCAAAAAAAAAAAAAAAACAATTCTTACAGCGGCCCTATAAGGGCAAAGTAAGACTGTCCCATAGGCTTTCCATGGAGTAGCTGGTGGATTCAAACTACCAAACTTTTGGTAAGCAGCTGTAGCTCTTAACCACTGTGCCACCAGGGCTCCTAGGCGGGCTTAGGATCCAAATTTATTTCTATAGCTTGCTTTGGTGCACAGTATATGGCAAATTCCCACTGACACGTAAGAAATGTGTCAGTGGTTTGTGAAACCAGTGGAAACGATATGTGGCATGTGGAAACGGTAGCCATTAAAAAAAAAAAAAGTTAATCATGTACTTTCAGAATCTCTACAATGAAACCAGAGTTGGAAAGAAGAGAATCAGAAAATTTGTTTCAGAACTGAATTGGTAATCATTTCTAGCAACTGCTTACATTTCTTATCTCATATTTAAAAATCAAACAAGTCCCCACAATTTAAATTAATTTTGAAGACTGTCTGAACTATGATACGATGGGCATGTTATGTTTTCATTTGTTACTGCCTAGCAGTCAACTGTGTTGCCGGAGGAGCCTTCCCCGGCACGTATGGGTCATGCAAGCAGGCCAGGCATGAGGCTGTGATGGCACAATGGCCATCACTGGCATTGTCAGGCCCAGATTTTGACATCAGTGGTCCGGGTTTACACCAAAAAACAAACAATTCATACACACAAATAAATAAAAGACCAGGTTAGAACTAGTCCCTTCCTAATCCAAGACAAATGTGTCATAAATTCCAGTATACACACAGAGATGGCAGGAGACATTTTATTCTGAGTTCCGTACAAAAGGAGTTAACCTACCCAAAGTGAGCAAGTGGTCTCTGGCATGTGAGAAGGTGGTGCGGGATACACTGGGCCATGTGAATTGTTTTATGGGTTTTTTTTTTAATATTTAAAAATACAGCATTCAAATTAAACTTTGCAGAAAACCTGAAGCATCTCCTTACAACTTTCCACAGAATCTCATGTCTAAACCCCTGTTCTAGAAGTATATTGGGGTGTGAGGGGGGGCTGGAGAAGGACAAACTCCTCAGACCTAAGCAAAAAGCAAGGCTTTGCTCTAAATATGATGCTGGGGCTCCTTTCAAGAAGAAAACCGGTGGGAATAAGGTTCAGATTACTGGCGTCAGAAATACGGCTTATGGCTGCCGTTTAGGTGAAGGGCATGTGTCTTTTTGGTTTTGTTCTTGTGTTTCAATCTGTGGCTGTGCTTCAAAGAACCGTCGTGACTAGCACTTGTTGAACATTTACTTTCTGCCAGGCGCTGTTCCAGCACCTAAATGCAATTAATGCATTAATTCATTTAATCCCTACAACAGCTCTATGAGATAGGATCTATTACTATGCACATTTTACAGATGAAGAAACCGAGGAATACAGGTTAAGCAGTTTACCCAAGATCGCACAGCTTATAAGGAGCAGTACTTGAACTCAGGCAGTCTGGCCCCAGGGGCTTAACCACTACATCCTACTATCTCTGTGGAGGCAAGGAAATAAAACGATGGAGGCCAAGAACGGAAGATCCAGCAACCCATGCTACTTTCGCAGGGAGGGATATGTAATTGGCAGCCGCTGGGTCACTTCATCACGCGCTCCAACACAAAGACAACAATGAGATAATACGTGTAGGTGTCTCCTAAGGTCTCAACCAGGTTGAGTTACTGTTGGAGCTGGTTCCTAGTACAGGCCCAGGGAGTGTTGGAACTGTTGATCTTCAGGCCCTGCTGAGGGCTGGGGTGGGAGCTCAGCCCTCTCTCTTCCATGCTTCGTGAAGAGGGCTAAGAGGCCCCAGAGGCGGATGGTGTTTTACACACCTGCTCATTTTTCCTTCTCTCTCAACATTTCTATGGGCTGTTGTACCTATTGTTACATAAGTGGTCCAAGGAGGTTCAGTAATTTGCTCAGAATCACACAGTAAATGGCAGAGCTGGGGTTGTACCTAAGGCTGCTTCTCCTGTTCCACCACAAAATCTCCTTCCAAACCTTCCTCATGTAAAGAATCATGGGAGGTGCTAGTTAAAAAATGTTTTCAGTCCCACCCACTGAAGCGAAATCTCCAAAGGAGCACCTGAGCATCTGTTTTGTAATGTCTCCCCCTTCCCATTTTAATTGACAGACAAGTTTGGGGAGCACTATGCTAGCCCATACTTGTCACATACAGCCCTCAACTCCCTTTTAAAGATACAACCTCTAATTGGATAGGGCTTGTTTTTTCTCTCTCAGTTCCCAGAGACCAGAGAATCTGTATCCAAACCAACCAACACACTAATAATGCAAGTCACTTAGGTTAATACAGTGAAACCTGTGAGAGCTGGCACTAGGTGGGACTGTCTCATTTTTCCAGGTCTCACAAGTTTTCTACCTCTGGCAGGGTGCGGTCTTACCGCCTTTCTATCACTCTCTATTAGTGGAAAATATTTTAATTTTCCTTCTTTGAAAGGTTTCCACCTTACACAGGTTTCAGCTTTTGCAGGTTTTACTCCCAGGCTGATGGCACAGTGGTTAAGCATTCAGCTGTTTACCAAAATGTTGGTGGTTCAAACCTACCAGTCACTCCACAGGAGAAAGATATGACTGTCTGCTTCCATAAGGACTATAGCCTTGGAAATCCTATGGGGCAGTTCTACTCTGTCATATAGAGTTTGCTATGAGTCAGAATTGACTTGATGGCAACAAGTTTGGCTTATCTTTACAAGGGCAAATTGCCAGGTCTTTTCCCCCAAGGAGCAGCTCATGAGTTTGAACCACTGACCTTTTTGTTAGCATCCAAGCACTTAACCACTATGCTGCCAGGGCTCCTAAATTAATCTATAGGGTGGAGAAATGACATAAAGTAAGTAAAAGTAGAAGCGAAAAAAAAAAAACCAAACCTGTTGCCGTCAAGTCGATTCCGACCCATAGCGACCCTATAGGACAGAATAGAACTGCCTGCCCTATAGGGTTTCCAAGGAGCACCTGATGGATTCCAACTGCTGACCCTTTGGTTAGCAGCCGTAGCACTTAACCAGTACACCACCAAGGTTTCCAAAAGTAGGAGGTACTCATGTATTTTATATTAATCAGTTAATGTAAGTAAATCTTACGACAGTGTTTACCAATGCTCTCTAAGCAAAAGCTGTAGTTTCTAGTTCTTATTAAACAATGATTTATTCTTTCATTTATTGGATACCTCAGCGTGTTGGACACTGCTCTGAACGCTGCAGACACAGCACAGACAAGACAGCTCACCAGTGCCTGTGTTCAAGTTGGAGGAGTAAAAAAATAAACACAATAATGACAGATCGTAGTAAGGATTAGAGGAGAAAAGGGACAGGATGACATGGTGAGAGTGACAGGGGTCAGAAAAAGCCTAAGGAGGTGACATTTGAACCAAGATCTGAGGGTGAGAAGGTGCCAACCCTGTGATGAACCAAAAGAAAAGCTTTCCAGGCAGGTGGAACAGCAGTGAAAAGGCCCCAGGGCAGGGAACAGCTTCGAAGAACACGCAGGAGGCCAAGGAAGCGTGATATGGTCCATGGGAAGGGACTGCATGGGGCCTTCTAAACCATGTTCAAGTCTGGAATTTATTCTAAGTGTGATGGAAAGTCCTTGGAGGCTTTGAGCAAGGGAGTGACTTGCTCTAAATTTTAACATCTCATTCTGACTGCCGAGTGGAGAACAAACTGTAGGGTGACGGACCCCCCTGGAGGCTTCTGCAGTGAGTGGTCCATGTGTGAAATGTTGGTGGCCTGGACTTGGTGGAGTCAAGAGATGTGGGGAGTTGTGGGCTGATGAAAGGAATGGGAATAGAGCCAAAAGGACTTGCTGGTGGGCTGGGTATGAGTATGAGGGAAACAAGAGCTACCAGTCTGGCAGCATCTCTCCCTAACATCCCAGCTCCAGGAGTTGAAGATGAGACAGTCTAGGCATCCTGGATGCTGGATTCTGGAGAAAACCCCAGGGTTTCTCCTGGGCATTCCAGGCCATGAGACTCCATCCAGGTTCATTTGTTGTTGCTAGGGACCGTCAAGTCAGTTCTGACTCATAGTGACACTGTGTACAACAGAATGAAACGCTACCTGGTTCTGCATCACCCCCACAATCCTTGTTATACTTGAGCCTATTGTTGCAGCCACTGCGTCAATTCATCTCATTGAGGGTCTTCCTCTTTTCTGCTGACCCTCTGCTTTACTAAGCATAATGTCCTCCTGACAACAAGTCCAAAGCATGTGAGACAAAGTCTCACCATCCTTGCTTCTAATAAGCATTCAGGCTGCACTTCTTCCAAAACAGATTTGTTCATTCTTCTGGCAGTCCACGGCATATTCAATATTCTTTGCCAACGCCATAATTCAAAGACTTCAATTCTTTTTCGGCCTTCCTTATTCATTGTCCAGCTTTCACATATGCCATGGCTTGAGTCAAGTGCACTTTAATCCTTAAAGTGACATCTTTGCTTTTTAATGTTTTAAAGTGGTCCTTTGCATCAAATTGCCCAATGCAATGCGTCCTTTGATTTCTTGACTGCTGCTTCCATGGGCATTGACTGTGGATCCAAGTAAAATGAAGTTCTTGACAAGTTCAATCATTTCTCCGTTTATCATGATGTTGCTTATTAGTCCAGTTGTGAGGATTTTTGTTTTCTATATGGTAAGGTATAATCTATACTGAAGGCTATAGTCTTTGATATTCATCAAAAAATGATTCAAGTCCTCTTTATTTTCAGTAAGTAGGGTTGTGTCATGTGCATATCACAGGTTGTAAATGAGTTTTCCTCCAATCCTGATGCATGTTCTTCTTCCCATAGTCCAGCTTTTCAGATCATTTGCTCAGTATACAGATGGAATAAGTATGGTGAAAGGATACAACCCTGTCTCACACCCTTCTTGACTTTAAACCACGCAGTATGCCCTTGTTCTGTTCAAAGGATTACCTCTTGTTCTAAGTGCAGCTTCCTCATGAACACAGTTAAGTGTTCTGGAATTCCCATTCTTTGTGATGCAATCCATAATTTGTTATAATCAACACAGTCAATTGCCTTTGCATAGTCAATAAAACACAGGCAAGCATCTTTCTGGTATTCTCTGCTTTAAGCCATGATCCATCTGACATCAGCAATGATATCTCTTGTTCCAATTCCTCTGCTGAATTTAGCTTCAATTTCTGGCAATTCCCTGTTAATGGTTGCAGCAGCAACCATTTTGAATGATCTTCAGCAAAATTTTACTTGTGTGTGATATTAATGATATTGCTTGATAATTGCCACATTCTGTTGGATCACCTTTCTTTGGAATGGGTATCAGTATGCATCTCTTCCAGTTGGCCAGGTAGCTGTTCTCCAAATTTCTTGGCATAGACAAATGAGTACCTCCAGTGCCGCATCCGTTTGCTGAAACATCTCAGTTGGTATTCCATCAATTCCCGGAGCTTTGTTTTTTGCCAACACCTTCAGTGCAGTTGGTGCCTCTTCCTTCAGCACCATCAGTTCTTGATCACATGCTACCTCCTGAAATGGTTGAAAGCCGACCATTTATTTTTGGCACAGTGACTCTGTGTATTCCATCTTCTTTTGATGCTTCCTGCGTCCTTTAATATTTTCCAGGTAAATGCTTAAGTATTGCCAACTCCAGGATTGAATTTTTTCTTCAGTTCTTTCAGCTTGAGAAATGCTGAGTGTGTTCTTCCCTTTTGGTTTTCTATCTCCAGGTCTTTGCATCTTTCATTATAATACTTTACTTTGTCTTCTTGAGCCATCCTTTGAAATTTTCTGTTCAGCATTTTTACTTCATCATTCTTCCTTTTGCTTTAGCTACTCTACGTTCAAGAGCAAGTTTCAGAGTCTCTTCTGACATCCATTTTGGTCTTTCATTTCTCTCCTGTCTTTCTGATGACTTCTTGCTTTCTTCATGTATGATGTCCTTGATGTCATTCCACAACTTGCCTGGTCTTCGGTCATCAGTGTTCAACGCATGAAATCTATTCTTAAGATGATCTCTAAATTCAGGTGGGATATACTCAAGATAGTACTTTGGCTCTAGTGGACTTGTTCTAATTTTCTTCAGCTTTGACTTGAACTTGCATATGAGCAATTGACGGTTTGTTAGGTAGCCAGCCCCTGGCCTTGTTCTGACTGATGATGTTGAGCTTTTCCATCGTCTCTTCCACAGGTGTAGTCAATTTGATTCCTGTGTATTCCATTTGATGAGGTCCACGTGTATAGTCATTGTTTATGTTGGTGAAAAAAGGTATTTGCAATGAAGAGGTCGTTGGCCTTGCAAATCCTATAATGCAATCTCCAGCATTGTTTCTATCACCAAGGTCATATTTTCCAACTACCGTTCCTTCTTTGTTCCCAACTTTCATATTCCAATCTCCAGTAATTATCAATGCATCTTGATTGCATGTTTGATCAATTTCAGACTTCAGAAGTTGGTAAAAATCTTCAATTCCTTCATCTTTGGCATTAGTGGTATGTAAATTTGAATAATGGTTGCATTAACTGATCTTCCTTGTAGCTGTATGAATATTATCCTATCACTAACAGTATTGTACTTCAGGATAGATCTTAAAATGCTCTTTTTGACAATGAACATGACACCATTCATCTTCTATTTGTCATTTCCAGCATAGACCACATGATTATCTAATTCAAAATGGTCCATTTCAGCTTATCAATGCCTAGGATATTGATTTTTATGCATTCCATTTCATTTTTGATGGCTTCCAATTTTCCTAGATTCATACCTTATACGTTCCACATTCTGATTATTCATTGATGTCTGCAGCTGTTTCTTTTCCTTTTGAGTCATACCACATCAGCAAATGAAGGCTCCAAAAGCTTGACTCCATCCACATCACTAAGGTCAACTCAACTTTGAGGAGGCAGCTCTTCCCCAACAGTATTTTGAGTGCCTTCCAACCTGAGGGCCTCATCTTTCTACACTTTATCAGACAGTGTTCCGCTGCTATTCGTAAGATTTTCATGGCCAGTTTTTCACAGGTAGACTGCTAGGCCCTTCTTCCTAGTCTGGTTTTGTCTGAAAGTTCTGCTGACACTTGTCCACCAAGGGTAACCATGCCGGTATTTGAAATTCTGGTGGCAAAGCTTCCAATATCGCAACAACATGCAAGCTACCACAGTACAACAAACTGTCAGATATGTGGTGGAGGCTCACTAGGAAGCTGAATTAAAGGCGTGGAGAATGGGGTTGAGAGATGCATTCTGTTATGCATGACCTAAGATGGAGAATCCCAGAAATTTTGGTGGAAAAATATTTTGCATTAAACAAAATTCCACAGGGAAGGTAGAATTAACCCTTGAAAGCTAGGTCAATTTTTTTTTTTCCCCTGAATGTTCTCATTTTCCCCTCTCTCCAGGACCTGAGGCTGAGGGATGAGGGAGGCCTGGGATGGAGGGCTGGGGCAGGGGGGTGGCTGGGTAGGGGAAACAGTGAGGGGATGGAAAGCAGTGGGAGGAAGTGAGTGGAGACTTGCTGAGCTCCTTGGGCCTCCGGTAAGGAAGAAGTGCTGGGCTATTCTCACCAGCTTTGTCTTTGTGTCCATGTTTAGGAGTGACTGTGCAAGCCCTTTCCACAGTTCCCGTTATGTTTAGCTACTGGGTGAGTGTGAAATCTCAAACCAACTCCTTGGTGGGGGAAGGTGCATGTCCAGCTCCATAGTAAGTAGACAGAAGTCTCAACCTTAACATTGGGCCCACTGAGCCTCCCCCACTTTCCTCCCCTTTAGAGATAAGTGAGGTCCCGCAGCCTCTCGCACTGCAGTCTCTCCTCCCAGACCTGTCTTCTTAGCCATGTCCTTGCTCTAAACCTGCACTGCCCAGTATAGCAGCCAATGCACTGTCCAGTATAGTAGTCACTGGCCACATTATGCTATCAAGCACTTGAACGTGGCTAGTCCAAAATGAGAAGGGCTGTAAGGTTAAAATTACATTATGTTTCCATTGGACTGTACAGTTCTAGACCAGTCTCAATCTCCATTAGAATTTACCTGCCTGGTGGCTCATTCTTGCAATGCCCTCCTGGGTAGCTGACAAACCAATTAATTCTGAGGTACGAATGATAATACCCTAACATGTTACCTCCCAGAGATACAATTCAAAATGGGATTCCCTGCAACTAATGTCACAAAACAATATATGTATAAATTTTTGTATGAGAAATTAACTTGAGCTGTAAACTTTCACCTGAAGCACATTTTTAAAAAAAGGGGATTCCTGGGGTTGGATGCCTTTCCCCAAGAGAATAAATCTTGAGTGCTAAAAGTTTCATTGGTAAAAACAGTTAACACGCTTGGCTACTAACTAAAAGGTTGGAGGTTCAAGTCCACCCAGAGATGCTTTGGAAGAAAGTCCTGATGATTACTTCCAAAAAATCAGCCAGCACTAAAAAGGACCATGTCTACCACAGCCTCCACCAGACTGAGTCCAGTACAACTAGATAGTGCCCAGCTAGCACCACTGACTGCTCTGACAAGGATCACAATAGAGGGTCCCAGACAGAGCTGGAGAAGAATGTAGAACAAAATTCTAACTCAGAGGAAAGACCAGCCTTGCTGGCCTGACAAAGACTGGAGAAACCCTGAGAGTAACCCCCAGACACCCTTTCAGCTCAGTAATGAAGTCACTCCTGAGGTTCACCCTTCAGCCAAAGATTAGACAGGCCCATAAAACAAAATGAGACTAAAGGGGCACACCAGTCCAGGGGCAAGGACTAGAAGGCAAGAGGGAACAGGAAAGCTGGCAATAGAGAATACAAGGTTGAGACAGGAGAGCGCTGACATGTCGTGGGGTTGTTAACCAATGTTATAAAACAATATGTGTACTAACTGTTTAATAAGAAACTAGTTTGTTCTGTAAGCCTTCATCTAAAGTACATTAAAAAAATGAATAAATCAACCATTGGAAACCTTATCGAGCACAGTTCTTTCTGACACACATGGGGTCACCATGAGTCAAAGTCAACTCAATGGCAAGTGGTCCTGATATGACTAAAAGTTTCAGGCATTATTTGCAAGCTTGTAGACGAATGTTTCTGCACATAGCCAGGGGTAGGGTAGGCATTATAGTTTCATGGCACCCTTTAAATTTAGCACTAAGGACCTGCTCAAATTTAAAGGGTTCTCTATGGGGCAGTTCTACTCTGTCTTATATGGTTACTATGAGTCGGAATTGACTCAATGTCAACAGGTTTCTTTTTTTTTTTTTACCTGCTCCAACAAGTAGATGTCCACTTCCTGTTGTGCTTTAAGGAATGATAGAATACCATCTACTCACACATAGTTCCCTCCACCTATGCTCGTATTTCCAGTATTAGCAATTCAGTCCTTATCTGTGATTGGATTCACTATTTAAATAAAAACGCCCCTAAGACCTCAGTATGTTTGGATGTATCAGATTGGGTACTGTTCCAACTGAACAACTAGGATTGCAGGAGAGAACCAAATTCCTGGCAGTGGGGTGGGTCAGTGGAGGGATGTTGAAAGGAAGGAAAACAGAGAAGAAAGGAGGGTTAGGCAAACCGAAAGCAAACTTTGTCTGCCTCAGAATTCGGCCAAGGCCAGCCAGGAGCGTCACTGCCAACCAGGAGGACAGAGAGAATGACAGGCAGAGAGAAGAGGTCTGTGAGCCAGCCTAGCATCCCATGATGAGGTGCACTGATGGTGCTGCCAGGTGCTTGACCAGGCACAGGCTCCTGTGTGGGGCTGGGGTGCCTGAGTGCCCCACCATGTGGGATCCTGCCTACAGCTGGCCAGCGGTCAGTTCTCATTCCATCTCCAGTGTTAGGATACCTGGCCCCACAACCATGTCTTCTGATTATGGCCTTGATTTTTCTAATTAGTTGCCAGATAGTAGCAGTTTCCTTTACAAAGATTGGCATCTGGGTCCTCTGTAACCAATGCCTATCTCAATGTGTGCCTCGGTTTTCTGGGGGGACAAAGCCACTGACACAAAAAACCCAAACAAGTTGACACCAACTCATGGTGACCCATATGTGTCAGGGTAGAGCTGTGCTCCATAGAGTTTTCAGAGGCTGATTTTTCCAAGTCAATCACCAGGCCTTTCTGCTGAGGCATCTCTGCATGGACTTGAGCCTCCAACCTTCCAGTCAGCAGCTGAGTATGTCAATGTTTGCACCACCCAGAGACACCCAAGCCACTGAGAGTGAGGAATAATTTAACTCAGGGGATGTGTTGTTCAGAGCAAATCTCTAAAGAAGTGGGTTTTGACCGACATGGTTTTTCCTTTCCTGTTTTGACCAGGCCAAACCGCTGGACACTTTAGACCTGTGTCAGCTTTTAAACAATGACTTAGCAGCCACTGTTGCATGCCACCCCCGGAGGTTTGTGGGACTGGGGACATTGCCCATGCAGGCCCCGGAGCTGGCCGTCAAGGAGATGGAGCGCTGTGTGAAGGAGCTGGGCTTTCCGGGGGTTCAAATCGGCTCCCACGTCAACGAGTGGGACCTGAATGCTCAGGAACTCTTCCCCGTCTACGCAGTGAGTACCAGGTGCTCGCTCACCAGTGCGCACCTGCTGAACGCCTAGCCCGGGCCAGGCGCTGCGCTGAGCTCGGGTGGGCAGATGAATGTGCCCCTTGGGAGAAGAGTAGAGGTAGAGAAATATGCATGAAGACATGTTAGACGTAGGTGAAAAAAAAAAACCATTGCCCGTGGAGTCCATTTTGATTCATAGCGACCCTTTAGGACAAAGTAGAACTGCCCCATGGAGTTTCCAAGGAGGGCCTGGCAGATTCGAACTGCCTACGCTTTGGTTAGCAACCACAGCACTTAACCACTACGCCACCAGGGGTTCCCAAAGTAGGTGGGTGGTGTGGAAAGAGCTCCCAATAGGGAGCGGGCCTTTCCACGGAAGATGGATGGGGCAAATCCTTCATTGAAACTCAGTGGAGTCTCTCTTCTTTCTATCCCCTTTTCTCTCCTTTTAATCTTTCATTTAGATGCCAAATTATTACCTTCATCATAGCCACTGTGCATACGAACCACGTGAATGACGTGTAAAGAAAAAGAAATGTATTTTTTTCTTTGGAAAAAACCAAATTATTGCTTTTTGAAAATATGAAATAATTTTGAAGATATTGTGGAAAATGCAGAAAAGTATAAAGAAGAAAACAAAAATCATGCATAATCCCACCACCCGAAGATAGATAACCACTGTTATAGTACATTTTATCTGTTCTTTTATTTGCATATACTGATATTTTCACACAATTGGAATACTTTTATGCATATGATTTTGTATCCTAATTGAAAATTTCTAACCTGAATGAAAATTCTCTGAATGCATGATTTTTAAATAACTGTAATCTATTCCAATAAATGAAAGGCCCCTAAAAAAATGATTTGCCTTCGATGGCTAAAGTTAGGCTGGCAGTTGGAACTCACCCAGCAGTACTGGCTGAAGAAAAGGCCTGGCTATCTGCTTCCATTAAGATTACAGCCAGGACACCCTATGGGGCAGTTCCACTCTAACACATGGGGTTGCCATGAGTCAAAATCAACTCAACGGCAACTAACAACAACGTTTCAATATATGGATATGTTATAATATCACCAGTCCTCTGTTGAGATACTTTCTAAACCATGTTTTCAAAATGTATGATAAAAATACATAATGAAAAATAATGCCATCAAAATGTTAAAATCTGATGAAACTATAATGGTGAGTATATGAATATTTATTACACTAATGTTTACAACTTTCTATATCTGAAATAATTTCATAATAAGATATATTTTCAAAAAAATCAGTGCCATCGATTTCTGAAATATCCAGCTTGAAATATTCATAGTCTCACAGTCAGCTACACCAGTCTTCCACCTTTCTTGTTCTTTCTGTAACTAACCTGCTTTCCTTAGTACCAGGATAAAACAATGCATAAGTTCTTAATTGCATTTTTAAATTTCTTACTTCTTTAAACATTTTAATAGTATTGTTTTCTACGATGTTCATTGCAAATGTAAAATCTTCAATTATGAATTAAATAGATGTTAATGGTCTAACCAGGCATTCTAATCACTGATCATTCATTCATTCAATATTTATTGAACTCTTGCTACATGGAAATTTTTTCCTATGTTTGCATCTGTGGAAATGGCCCATAAGCTAGGGGATTGCCTGCCAAATTGTCTCCTAGTGACCTGAAAGATTTAACATTCCTCTAAATATTGAACTTCTTGAAACTTACTGTCTGTAATGGCTTAGCTGATGCAGAGAATGTTTCCTAGAAACTCTGATATAGTTTAAAAGAAGATTTATTTATTTGTGCATCCAAGTTGTTTCAGCACAGTGTGAATGAGCTGAAAGTCATTTTATTATTCCCTGAAATTGGGTTTATGAATTAGTAAAGGGTTTAGGAAGCAATGGTAGCTGGTTGCAGTCCAAATACTTTTTTTCACATTTGTATGACTAACTTGACCCATCAATCATTCTAACTAGGCTTTTTGGGGGGCTGCCAGTATCTGAGGGGATGCAAAGAAAGCATCTTGGCCTCAGTTGACTTGTGATGTCCTAGGGTTGACAGAGTATTTGTTTGCTTAGCAGGCTGGCCTGCCTCACTATGCTCTAGCTTGCATCAATAACACATGCTAAAACTAACGAATTACCCTGAGCCTAATTGACTCTTCACTGCAAGGTAACCATGAAGCTTCAGAGTGTCTCACCGTCCCCCTTATCTTCTAGACCTTCCTTCTTAGTGAGTAAACTCAATAATACATGCTCAGCTCAGTTTTCAGCATGAGGCAGAGTGGTAGTATCAGATGGTCTGGCTCTAGCATTTGTCAGCCACAAGTCCTGAGGAAGTTACTTAGTCTCTATCTTCCTTATTTTCCTCCTCTGTAAAATGGGGGTAATAATAGTGCACATCTCATAAAGGATTACACTAGCCAATAAATGTAAAACTCTTACAACAGCTTTGGTACGTGGTACGTTCTCAGTTAATGTTAGTTATCAAATTTTGAGACTATAAATGACTTCTTTTTTGGTCTTTAAAATGCCTCACATATAGAAAGTACTCAAAAATATTAGTTGAGGCCAAGATCATGGCTTAGTTATACATGCCATTATCTCCTCTCGCACCAAAAGCCAAAAAAAAACAAGCAAAACAGAAGCAGATAACAATCTGGGAACCCTGAACACCAAAAAAGAAGGTCTTGGAGGCAGAGCCAAGATGGCGGAATAGACAGACACTTCCGGCGAGCCCTCTATACAACAAAAAAAACTGAAAAAACAAGTGAAACGAGTATATTTGTGACAAGCTGGGGCCCTGAGCTTCAAAGGCAAGCTTAAAAAATTAACTGAGGGGCAGGGGGAGGAAGAGACCATTCAGAAGCAGAGAGGAGCTACCGGACCTGAATCACGGGGAGCTCTCAGGCACCATTCCCGGAGTGGCAGTGGTGGGCTGGTACTAGGGTTGGGCCGCAGTTTCCTCAGGGAGAAGCAGCCAGCCACACAGACTACTCACACCTCTGGAACCAGAGAAGAACGGCACTCTCAGCAAAAGCTAAGTACTTGCTTATATTTTACCACACCCTCCCACCCCCAAGCTGGCTTCAGCGGCTGAATTCCCTGGGCCTGAGATAGGCCCTGCTGAGCACCTAAAGCCATCCTCCCAGCCTTGGGGAAGGAAAAAATTTGCATTTTGGGGAAAAAATAATTTGCCAGCTCCACTAACCGGGGGAGCTCAGGACAGAAGCGGCTCCTGCCCAGGCATAAATGGTCTGTGTACTTTGAGCACCTTCCCCTCTGCATGGACCTGTATGGGCCTATTTTGGGAGAATAGACCCTTGTTGGCAGACTCCAACCATTTCAGCAGTGCGGTGGAGAGGTGGGTGTTTGATGTTTGACATTGCTTTGCGTATTAAACAAGGTCCTCACCTACCCACATCAGGGACCTAAGGACTGGTAGCTTTACTCAGGTCACCCAGCCACCTGCAACAGGGGTCAAAGCATAACTGGTACCTCCCAGTCGTTACAACCAAAAACTTTAGGTGCCCATGGTCTGTCTGCAGAACCTACTCACCCGCACACTCTAGGGAAGGGGGACATGCTTTCCTCAGAGACACTCGGGGGTTGGTTCTCAGGCCTGTGCCTTGTTCACAGCCTGAAACCTCCTGATGCAATCAGATACTGGTATATACACCAATCACCCCTGCCCCTCTAAGACTGTAGGACAGAGACTGTACCACACACTGGAAACCTGAGCTGAATTCATACAAGAAAACTGAATGGACTCCTAGACTGATATACCTGATAACAGCTCTAGCCATCTGGGGACAGGACATCAGAGCTCCAAAGGCAAAAATAATCAAGCTAGCTCACTCAAGCAACCCATTTGGGCATATCAAAACAAAACAAAGCAAGAAGCTACGACACAGTAAGCAAGCAAAAACTAACACAATAACTTATAGATGGCTCAGAGACAACAGTCAATATCAAGTCACATAAAGAAATAGGCCATGATCACCTCAACAGGCTCTCAAAACAAAGAATCCAGGGATCTTCTAGATGAAAGTGCATTCCTGGAATTACCAGAGCCAGAATACAAAAGTTTAATATACAGAACCCTTCAAGACATCAGGAAGGAAATGAGGAAATATGCAGAACAAGCCAAGGAACACACAGATAAAGCAATTGAAGAAATTAGAAAGATTATTCAGAAACATAATGAAAAGTTTAACAAGCTGGAAAAATCCGCAGACAGACAGCAATCAGAAATTCAGAAGATTAATAATAAAATTACAGAATTAGATAACTCAATAGAAAGTCAGAGGAGCACAACTGAGCAAGTAGAAGCTAGAATTTCTAAACTGGAACATAAATCACTTGGCACTAATACATTTGAAGAAAAATCAGGTAAAAGAATTTTAAAAAATGAAGAAACCTTAAGAATCAGGTGTGACTATATCAAGAGAAAGAACCTACGAGTGATTGAAGTACCAGGACAGGGAGGGATAACAGAAAATACAGAGAGAATTGTTGAAGATTTGTCGGCAGAATACTTCCCTGATATTGTGAAAGATGAGGAGATATTTATTCAAGATGCTCAACGAACTCCACTTAAGGTAGATCTTAAAAGAAAGTCACCAAGGCATATTATAATCAAACTTGCCAAAACCAAAGGTAGAGAGGGAATTATAAAAGCAGCAAGCGATGAACAAAAAGTCACCTACAAAGGAGAGCCAATAAGAATAAGCTCGGACTACGCAGCAGAAACCATGCAGGTAAGAGGGCAATGGGATGACATATTTTAAAAAATTGAAGGAAAAAAATTGCCTTCCAAGAATCATATATCCAACAAAACTGTCTCTTAAATATAAAGGTGAAATTAAGACATTTCCAGATAAACACAAGTTTAGGAAATATATAAAAACCAAACCAAAACTACAAGAAATACTAAAGGGAGTTCTTTGGTTAGAAAATCAATAATATCAGGTATCAACCCCAGACTAGAACACTGGGCAGAGCAACCAGAAGTCAACCCAGACAGGGAAATCCAAAGAAACAAAGCAATATTATATATATATAAAAAAAAGCTCAAAACAGGGTAACAGCGACGTTATTATATAAAAGAAGACAACATTAAAATAACAAAGGCGGACTAAGAAATGTAATCATAGACCTTCCATATGGAGAGGAAGATATAGCGATACAAAGAAATAAAAGATAAGTCTAAATTTAGAAAAATAGGGGTAAATAATAAGGTAACCACAAAGTAGACAAACTATCCTACTCATCAAAATAAAGTACAAGAAAAAAAAGAGACTCAGCAGAAACAAAATCAACAACAACAAATATGATGAAAGGACAATATATAAAGAAAATCTCAGCACATAAAATTAAGTGGGAAAAAGAAACTGTCAACAGCACACAAAAAAAGACATCAAAATGATAGCACTAAATTCATACCCATCCATAATTACCCTGAATGTAAATGGACTAAATGTATCAATGAAGACACAGAAAGTGGCAGAATGGATTAAAAAACAAGATCTATATGCTGCCTACAAGAGACACACCTTAGACTTAGAGACACAAACAAACTAAAACTCAAAGGATGGGAAAAAATATATCAAGCAAACAATAATCAAAAAAGAGCAGGAGTGGCAATATTAATTTCTGATAAAATAGACTTTAAAGTTAAATCCATCAGAAAGGATAAGGAAGGACACCATATAACGATTAAAGGGACAATACACCAGGAAGATATAACCATATTAAATATTTATGCATCCAATGACAGGGCTGCAAGATACATAAAACAAACTCTATTGGCATTGAAAAGTGAGACAGATAGCTCCACAATAATAGTAGGAGACTTCAACACGCCACTTTCGGTGAAGGACAGGACATCCAGAAGGAAGCTCAATAAAGACACGGAAGACCTAAATGCCACAATCAACCAACTTGACCTCATAGGCATATACAGAACACTCCACCCAACAGCAGCCAAGTATACTTTCTTTTCTAGTGCATATGGGACATTCTCTAGAATAGACCACGTATTAGGTCATAAAGCAAGCCTTAGCAGAATCCAAAACATTGAAATATTACAAAGCATCTTCTCTGACCATAAGGCCATAAAAGTGGAAATCAATAATAGGAAAAGCAGGGAAAAGAAATCAAACACTTGGAAACTGAACAACACCCTGCTCAAAAAAGACTGGATTATAGAAGACATTAAAGATGGAATAAAGAAATTCAGAGAATCCAATGAGAATGAAAACACTTCCTATCAGAACCTTTGGGACACAGCAAAAGCAGCTCTCAGAGGCCAATTTATATCAGTAAATGCACACATACAAAAAGAAGAAAGAACCAAAATCAAAGCATTATCCCTACAACTTGAAGAAATAGAAAGAGAGCAACAAAAGAAATCCACAGGCACTAGAAGAAAACAAATAATCAAAATTAGAGCTGAACTAAATGAAATAAAAAACAATTGAAAGGATTGACAAGACCAACAGCCGGTCCTTTGAAAAAATCAGCAAAATTGATAAATCACTGGCCAAACTGACAAAAGAAATACAGGAGAGGAAGCAAATAACCCAAATAAGAAATGAGATGGGCGCCATTAAAACAGACACAACTGAAATTAAAAGAATCATACCAGATTACTATGAAAAATTGTACTCTAACAAATTTGAAAACCTAGAAGAAATAGATGAATTCCTAGAAACAAACTACCTACCTAAACGAACACAAACAGAGGTAGAATAACTACATACACCCATAACAAAAGAAGAGATTGAAAAGGTAACCAAAAAACTCCCAACAAAAAAAAGCCCTGGTCCAGATGGATTCACTCCAGAGTTCTACCAAACTTTCAGAGAAGAGTTAACACCACTACTACTAAAGGTATCTCAGAGCATAGAAAAGGATGGAATACTACCAAACTCATTCTGTGAAGCCACCATATCCCTGATACCAAAACCAGATAAAGACATCACACAAAAAAAGAAAATTATAGACCCATATCCCTCATGAACGTAGACGCAAAAATCCTCAACAAAATACTAGCCAATAGAATTCAAAACAATATCAAAAAAATAATTCACCATGACCAAGTGGGATTCACACCAGGTATGCAGGGATGGTTCAACATTAGAAAAACAATGTAATCTACCACGTAAATAAAACAAAAGACAAGAATCACATGATTTTATCAATTAATGCAGAAAAGGCATTTGACGAAGTTCAACACTCATTCATGATAAAAACTCTCAGCAAAATAGGAATAGAAGGAAAATTCCTCAACATAATAAAGGGCATTTATACAAAGCCAACAGCCAACATCACCCTAAATGGAGAGAGCCTGAAAACATACCCATTGAGATCGGGAACCAGGCAAGGATGCCCTTTATCACCACTCTTATTCAACATTGTGTTGGGGGTCCTAGTCAGAGCAGTTAGGCTAGATAAAGAAATAAAGGGTATCCAGATTGGCAAGGAAGAAGTACAATTATCCCTATTTGCAGATGACATGATCTTATACACAGAAAACCCTAAGGAATCCTCCAGAAAACTACTGAAACTAATAGAAGAGTTCAGCAGAGTATCAGGATACAAGATAAACATACAAAAATCAGTTGGATTCCTCTACATCAAGAAAAAGAACATCGAAGAGGAAATCACCAAACCAATGCCATTTACAGTAGCCCCCAAGAAGATAAAATACTTAGGAATATATCTTATCAGAGATGTAAAAGACTTATACAAAGAAAACTACAATATACTTCTGCAAGAAACCAAAAGAGACTTACATAAGTGGAAAAACATACCTTGCTCATGGATAGGAAGACTTAACATCATAAAAATGTCTATTCTACCAAAAGCAATCTATACATTTAATGCAATTTGGATCCAAATCCCAACAACATCATTTAATGAGATGGAGAAACAAATCACCAACTTCATATGGAAGGGAAAGAGGCCCCGGATAAGTAAGGCATTACTGAAAAAGAAGAACAACGTGGGAGGCCTTACTTTACCTGATTTTAGAACCTATTATACCGCCAGAGTAGTCAAAACAGCCTGGTACTTGTACAACAACAGATACATGGACCAATGGAAACGAACTGAGAATCCAAACATAAATCCATCCACATATGAGCAGTTAATATTTGACAAAGGCCCCAAAAAAGTTAAATGGGGAAAAGACAGCCTTCTTAACAAATGGTACTAGCATAACTGCATATCTATCTGCAAAAAAATGAAACAAGACCCATGCCTCACACCATGCACAAAAACAAGCTCAAAATGGATCCAAGACCTAAATATAAAATCTAAAACAATAAAGATCATGGAAGAAAAAATAGGGACAATGTTAGGAGCCCTAATACATTGCATGAACAGTATATAAAACATTACTAACAATGCAGAAGAAAAACTAGATAACTGGGAGCTCCTAAAAATCAAACACCTAGGCTCATCCAAAGACTTCACCAAAAGGGTAAAAAGATTACCTACAGACTGGGAAAAAGTTTTTAGCTATGACATTTCTGATCAGCACCTGATCTCTAAAATCTACATGATACTGCAAAAACTCAACTGCAAAAAGACAAATAACCCAATTAAAAAATGGGCAAAAGATATGAACACACACTTCACTAAAGAAGACATTCAGGTAGCTAACAGATATATGAGGAAATGTTCACGATCATTAGCCATTAGAGAAATGCAAATCAAAACTAAAACTATTATGAGATTTCGTCTCACTCCAACAAGGCTGGCATTAATCCAAAAAACACAAAATAATAAATGCTGGAGAGGTTGTGGAGAGATTGGAACACTTATACACTGCTGGTGGGAATGTAAAATGGTACAACCACTTTGGAAATTGATTTGGCACTTCCTTAAGAAGCTGGAAATAGAACTACGTTATGATCCAGCAATCCCACTCCTTGGAATATATCCTAGAGAAATGAGTCTTTACATGAACAGATATATGCACACCCATGTTCATTGCAGCACTGTTTACAATAGCAAAAAGATGGAAGCAACCAAGGTGCCCACCAATGGATGAATAGATAAATTATGGTATATTCACACAATGGAATACTACACATCGATAAAGAACAGTGAGGAATCTGTGAAACATTTCATAACATGGAGGAATCTGGAAGGCATTATGCTGAGTGAAATCAGTCAGTTGCAAAAGGACGAATATTGTATAAGACCGCTATTATAAGAACTCAAGAAATAGTTTAAATAGAGAAGAAAACATTCTTTGATGGTTATGAGTGGGGGGAGGGAGGGAGGGTGGGAGAGGAGTACTCACTAATTAGACAGTAGATAAGAACTACTTTAGGTGAAGGGAAAGACTACACACAATACAGGCGAGGTCAGCACAACTGGAGTAAACCAAAAGCAGTTTCCTGAATAAACTGAAAGCTTTGAAAGCCAGCGTAGCAGGGGTGGTGGTTTGGGGACCATGGTTTCAGGGGATATCTAAGTCAATTGGCATAATGAAATCTATTAAGGAAACATCCTGCATTCCACTTTGGAGAGTGGCGTCTGGGGTCTTAAACACTGGTGAGCATCCATCTAAGATGCATCAATTGGTCTCAACCCACCTGGATCAAAGGGGAATGAAGAACACCAAGGACACAAGGTAATTACGAGCCCAAGAGACAGAAAGGGCCACACAAACCAGAGACTATATCAGCCTGAGATCAGAAGAGCTAGATAGTGCCCGGCAGCAACCCATGACTGCCCTGACAGGTAACACAACAGAGAGCCCCTGAGGGAGCCGGAGAGCAGTGGGATGCAGACCCCAAATTCTCATAAAAAGACCACACTTAATGGTCTGACTGAGACTAGAAAGACCGTGGTGTTCATGGCCCCCAGCCCTTCTCTTGGCCCAGGATAGGAACCATTTCCAAAGACAACTGTTCAGACATGGATTGGACTGGACAACGGGTTGGAGAGGGATGCTGGTAAGGAGCGAGTTTCTTGGATCAAGTGGACACTTGAGACTATGTTGGTATCTTCTGCCTGGAGGGGAGATGAGAGGGTAGAGGGGGCTAGAAGCTGGCAAAATGGACACGAAAAGAGAGTGGAGGGAGGGAATGGTCTGTCTCATTAGGAGGAGAGCAATTGGGTGTATGTAGCAAGGTGTATATAAGTTTTTGTGTGAGAGACTGACTTGATTTGTAAACTTTCACTTAAAGCAGAATAAAAATTTAAAAAAAAAAGTCAAAAAAGAAAGGAAATGTAACTCAGTAGAAAAGTCATAAACTTGAATCCTTTCTCTGTTGCTTTGTGCTTATAAAGTTTGACAAGCTACTTAACTAATTTCCCTGGGTACGTCATGATAGGTAAAATGGAAAGCATGAATACATTCATTTGTGAAGTTTATTCTGAAGATTAAACCATTAAATGGGGGAAAAAAAGAAGTTCTTAGAACTGAATCCAACACTGACTGGAAGGAAAAATTGAGTGAAAGTAAAGAAAGAGGAGTAACGCAGAACGGAGGAGCTCAGCCAGCTGTCCTGGCTTGACACAGCCACCTTAAAAGAGAAGCAGCAGTGACCCTGGAGGAAGAAAACAGCAAGGCTACTTCACAACTTTCCCAAAAGGGACAGAGAAACACTCAGTACGACCAGTCCAGCAACCAGAGAACCAAGCCAGCCACGCTTGCTAGGAATCATCAAAACAAAACAAAAAAACAGGACCCAGCAAACAATTATGCAATCAAAAAATAAATACAATAACCCTTTAATGACCTGAGATAACAAACAATAGCAAACCACCTAAAGAAGCAGGGCAAGATGGCCCCAGCAAGTGACCAAAATAAAGAACCAGAAATCCTCCCTAAGGAAGAATATGTAATGGAGTTTCCTGATAAGGAATTCAAAAGACTTATGATCCTCAAAGAAATCAAGGAAAACAAAGACAAAACTATGGGAAACACAGACAAAAACAAGGAAAGCACAGACAAAACACTAGAAGAATTCAGGAAAACAATA
Organism: Loxodonta africana; assembly: GCF_030014295.1. Lineage (NCBI taxonomy): Eukaryota > Metazoa > Chordata > Mammalia > Proboscidea > Elephantidae > Loxodonta > Loxodonta africana. Next base: position 114,725,798 of record NC_087347.1, on the reverse strand, counting down.
CAAGAACAAAATGACAAAATAAATAGACAAGTGGAAACCATACAAAAACAACAACTAGAAGAAACAGACAACTCAATGGGAAGTCATAGGAGTAGAATTGAAACAATGGAAGACAGTATCAACAGACTAGAAGACAAATTCCTTGACACTAATCTGTTCAAGGAACAATCAAAAAAAGGAATGAAGAAAGCCTAAGAGTTATGTGGGACACCATCAAGAGGAATGACTTATGTGTGATCAGAATCCCAGATGGGGAGGAGTCAAAAAAAAAAGCACGGAGAAAATTTTGAAGATTTGCTGACAGAAAACTTCCCTAATATAATGAAAGACAGGAAGATAACCATCCAAGGAGCACAATAAACCCCACACACGATAGATCCCAGAAGAAGCACACCAAGACATATCATAACTGAAATTTCCAAAACCAAAGACAAAAAAAGAACCCTAAAAGCAGCTAAGGAAAAAATGAAAGATTACCTACAATGGGGCATTGATACGACTAAGTTCTGATTACTCAGCAGAAACTGTGCGGGCAAGAACGCAGTGGGATGACATATATAAAACCTTGAAAGAAAAAATACTGCCAACCAAGAATTATATATCCAGCAAAATTATCCCTCAAATACAACGGTAAAATCAGGTTATTTCCAGATAAGCAGACATTAAGGGGGTTTGTAAAAACCAGACCAACTTTACAAGAAATGTTAGAGAGAGCCCTTCAAACAGAAGACAACACCAGACAACAACTTGAGATTAAAACGCATGACATCGGCCAAGCATTAACCCAAATAAACAGCTCTCGAAACTAAAATAAAGCTAAAAGATGGAAAACAGGGAACCAAAAACATCAACCTGTAACCTGTAACTACTTCAGAACATAATGGGAGGATAAAGGGTATAGGTTTAGAACTTACAAATGGGGAGGAAGTCAAGATGATATCAAGAAATAAAATGCTGCTTTAAACTTAAGAAGATAAAGGTAAATTTCAGGATGACTACAAAGAAAGTTAGTAAACCTACTCATCAAGTATAAAAGAAGAAAATCATAAAGACTCAGCACACACAAACCCAACAACAATGAAGGAAATGAAAAGACAAGCCCAATTAAAAAAAAAAAAAAAAACTCAGAACTGAAAACTAAGCAGACTGAAAGAACCATCAACACCACAAAAAAAAAAGCATAACAAAATGACAGCAATAAACTCATCCCTATCAATAATCACAGGAAACCCTGTTGGTAGAGTGGTTAAGAGCTATGGCTGCTAACCAAAAGATCGGCAGTTGAAATCCACCAGGCGCTCCTTGGAAACCCTATGGGGCAGTTCTACTCTGTCCTACAGGGTCACTATGAGTCAGCATTCTCTCAACAGCAACAGGTTTTTTTCTTTGCTTCTTTTTTTTTTTTAATCAATAATCACACTGAATGTAAATTACCTAATTGCACCAGGAAAGAGATGGAGAGCGGCAGAACGAATTTAAAAAAAAAAAAAAACCCGTTGATATGCTGTCTGTAAGAGACACGCCTTACATACAAAGATATAAATAAACTAAAACTTAAAGGATGGAAAAAGATATATCAAGCAAATAATAACCAAAAAAGAGCAGGAATGACAATATTAATCTCTGATAAAATAGACTTTAAGGCATAATCCACCATAAAAGACAACTCATTTATGTTGAGTCAATTCTGACTCATAGTGGCCCTATAGGAGAAAGTGGAACTGCCCCCACGGGGTTTCTAAGGAGCAGCTGGTAAAACTATTTGGTTAGCAGCCTAGCTCTTAACCACTGTGCCACCAGGGCTCCATAAAAGACAAGGAAGGACATTATATAATGATTAAAGGGTCAATCCACCAAGAGGATGTAACCACAACAACTGTATACACACCGAATGACAGAGCTTCAAAATACATAAAACAAACTCTAACAGCACTGAAAAGAGAAGGAGACACTTCCACAATAATACTAGGAGGCTTTAACACACCACTCTTGGTGGGCAGAACAACTAGAAAGAAACTCAACAAAGACACAGAAGACCTAAATACCACAATCAACCAACTAGACTTCATAGACGTGTACAGAACACTTTACCCAAACATTCTTCTCCAATACTCATGGATCATTCTCCAGAAGAGGCCATATATTTTAGGACACAAAACAAGCCTTAACAAATTCAAGAGCATCTAAATAATACAAAGCATCTTCTCTGATCACAACACTATAAAAGTAGGAATACAATAACAGGAAGAGCAAGAGAAAAAATCTAATACAGGGAAACTAAATCACACCCTGCTTAAAAACTACTGGGAAGTAGAAGAAATCAAAGATGGGATTAAAAAATTCCTACAATCAAACAAGAATGAAAACACAACTTACCAAAACCGTTGGGACATAGCAAAAACAGGGCTCAGAGGTCAATTTATAGCAATAAACACACACAAGAAAAAAGAAAGGGCAAAAATCAAAATATCAAGCCTAAGAAATGCTTGCAATCATTAGCAATTAGAGAGATGCAAATCAAAACTGCAGTGAGATACCATCTCACCCCGACATTAATGGCACTGATAAAAAAAAAAAAAACAGAAAATAACAAATGTTAGTCAGGTTGTGGGAAGATTGGTACTCTTATACGCTGCTAGTGAGAATGTAAAATCATACAACCACTGTGGAAAATGGTATGGCACTTCCTCAAAAAGCTAGAAATAGAAATAACCATATGATTCAGCAACCCCACTTCTAGATATATACCCTAAAGAAATAAGAGCTGTGACATGAACAGACATATGCACACCCATGTTCATTGCAGCATTATTCACAACAGCAAAAGGATGGAAACAACCTAAGTGCCCATCTACAGATGAATGAATTAACAAACAATGGAATACTACACAACGATAAAGAACAATGAAGAATCCATGAAACATCTCACAACATGGATAAATTTGGAGGACATTATGCTGAGTGAAAGAAGTCAATATTTGTCCTTTTGTATGAGATTGTTATTATAAAGTAACAACAAAAGATTGACACACAGGAAAAAAAAATATTCGATGGTTAACAGGGGGTGGGAAGGAAAATTACCAAGCAGATGATAGAGGCATGTTAATACTTGGGAAAGGAAAGACAATACATAATATGGGAGAAGTCGGCACAATATGACCAGGGCAAGAGAGGCGTAGAAGTTAAGTGCTACGGCTACTAACCAAAAGGTTGGCAATTCAAATCCACCAGGTGCTCCTTGGAAACTCTATGGGGCAGTTCTACTTTGACCCATAGGGTCGCTATGAGTCGGAACCGACCCAATGGCAATGGGTTTGGGTGTTTTGGGGACAGTAACTACTACAGCACAGACAATCCAGCAACAATAATAATAACAAACAATAATTTATGAAAGGATACATAGACAGATATGCCAAGAGATGTGGAAGGGTATAAGAGAGCACACCCACTGGCAGATACAGGTTTGGTGGTTGTGATTTTTATGGTTGTGTGTCAACTTGGATGAGCCGTGATACTCAGTGGTTTGGCACTTATAATGTGGTTTGGCTTTTTAATGATGTAATCACCTCCATAGTGATACCTAATGTAATGTGATTACTTCCATGATGAGATCTGTTGTCAGCAGCCAATCAATTGAAAGGGAGTTTCCTGGCAGGTATGGCCTGCATCCAATATAGGTGGACTTCCTGGCAAGGTTAGCTGGTTTTTGCTCATTCTGAATCCAACAGCCGGTTCCTGTTCATCTGACCTCCAGTTCTTGGGACTTGAGCTAGCAGCTTACTTGCCCTCTTATCTGCCAATCTTGGGATTCATTGGCCTTCACAGCCTATGAGCTAAAGCCCTGCTATCTGACCTTCCAACCTTGAATTCACCAGCATCTGCAGCTACACAAGTCAGGAGAAGCCTCCAGCCTAACCCACGGACTTGGGACTTTCCAGCCTCTACAAACGCGTGAGCCATTTCCTTTATATAAAATTCTCTCTATATACTTATATGTTGCACTACTTTTGCTTCTCTAGAGAACCCAGACCAAGGCATTTGGTATCGGGAGTGGTTCTAGAGAAGCAAAATTTGAAGGATGAGTTTTCTAAATTGGTTCTTAAGTCCAGTTGGTCTTAAAGATGTCCGTGATGCTATTTCCAGTAGTACAGAGGAACTGCTAATCCATGGCATGAGGTGGCAATAAATATGCACAAAATATCACCACCAATAGATCAAGTATTGGTGAGAGGCAAGGCTCTAGTGATCGCATGTTTGATACCTTTCTACAATTTTGTCATAATGAGAAGAATAAGAAAGCTCGTTCATTGGTCCTACACTTGCTAGACAAAATGGGGAAAGAAAGGGATGAGCTCAGGGCTTCAGAGTCGAAGCTCAATCGCTGCATAATCGACCTCAAAGTTCCCACTTGTGCCTTGAAATAAAGCCTTATTTTTTGAGGTAACAGAGCTGATATTGCTGAAAACCAATCCCAGAGTCTTAGCATATGAGTGGCTAAATTGCAATGCCAACTCAATTCCCAACCTCGAGTGGTGTCTGAAGTTAAAGTGAGGGCATTGATTGGGAAGAAATGAGATCCTGAAACTTGGGATGGGGATATATAGGCAGATAATCAAGAATCTGGGGACACCGAGCCCCTAAATTCTGTTGAATCACTCCTACCAAGAGAACCACCCTCTCACTACCATTTGAAGAGATTACTCCACCTTTGTCTGCTAAACCACCCTCTTTTGGGAAACCATTAGTCCCTCCACCCCCATCTGATGAGATTAACCCAGCTGTGTCTGAACAGTCTTTGTCTGAATCATTGCCTGGGGCATTGCCTGAGGCAGATGCCCTACAAGATAATGTTGAATGTTCTCAAAACACATCCCCCACCACCTGTTTTGGCTTCTAGATCTATAACTAGACTTAAGTCGCAGCAAGGCACAAAAGGTGAAGAACAAAATGTGAGCCAGGAGGAGGTACACTATGCTCCAAAAGAATTGCTTGAATTTTCTAATATGTACAGACACCTGAGGAGTATGTGTGGAAATGGCTATTAAGGGTGTGGGATAATGGTACAAGGAATATAAAGATGGATCAGCCTGAGTTTATTGATATGGGCCCACTAAGCACAGAGTCTTCATTCAGTGTTTCAGCTCAAGAGGTTAGAAAAGGATCTAATAGTTTATTATGCCGGTTTGCTGAAGCATGGATTCCGCAGTGGCCTATACTAAATCAAGTTGAAGTACCAGACCTAATGTGGTATACTGTAGAAGGTATCCAAAGGCTTAGGGAAATCGGCATGTTAGAGCAAATATATCAGGTTAGACCCACAGACCCATACATGGAGTGCCCAGAGGACACACAATTTACCACAATTGTGAAGAACAAATTTGTGAAGGGAGCCCCAGCATCCTTGAAGACTGCTGTGATTGCTATTTTATGTAAGTCAGATTTCACAGCGGGAACTTCCCTGAGCTAAGACACCTAACTACAATGGTTGCTATGAGTCAGAATCGACTCAGTGGCAATGGGTTTAACTACAATGGGGCTGATTGGAGCCCTTGGTGGTAGGGGTCAAGTGGTGGTACTCAATCAACAAAGACAAGGTGGGCATGGCTACCATAATGGACAGTGGAGTGAAAGCAGCAATCAAAAGAGTCTGAGTCCTATATTCTTATGGTGTTGGCTACTTAGTCATGGCCTTGCTAGGAGTGAAAAAGATTGAAAACCTACTAAATATTTACTTGATCTGTACAAGTGGAAGAATTCTAGGTCGAATGAACAGCAGTTTAACTTGAATTACCAGAATTGAGAGTCTCGGCCCCTCAATCAAATCCCAGGCTTAGGCCAGTTTACAGACCCACAACCCCTTGAATGAAGAGGAAGCCGGGTCCCCTTGAGGAAGGATCCCCTGCATTGCCAATAATTTATACTGTTAATCTTTCTCCCAGCCTTCTCCAAAAAGATCTATGACTTTTTATGAGAATACTTTTCATAGGGGAAAAGGAAATTATCAGACTTTTCAGGGATTACTGGATATTGGCTCTGAACTGACACTAATTCCGGGAGACCCAAAACATCACTGTGGCCCACCAGTCAGAGGTCAGGTTATTAATGGAGTCTGTCTCAACGTAGGTCCAGTGGGTCCCCAAACCCATCTTGTAGTGATTTCCCCAGTTCCAGAATGCATAATTGGAACAGATGTACTCAGTAACTGGCGGAACCCCCGCATTGAATGTCTGACAAGTGGAGTAAGGGCTATTATGGTAGGAAATGCCAAGTGGAAGCCCTTAGAACTGCCCCTACCTAGGAAAATGGTAAACCAAAGCAATACCACATTCTTGGAGGGGTTTCAGAGATACTGCCACCATCAAGGATTTGAAGGATGCAGGAGTGGTGATTCCCACCACATTGCCATTCAACTCATCTGTGCAAAAAACAGACTTTGGAGAATGATAGTAGATTATGGAAAACTTAACCAGGTAGTGATTCCAATTACAGCTGCTGTCCCAGATGTATTTTCATTGCTTGAGCAAATTAATACATCTCATGGTACCTAGGGAGATTTGGTGGCACAGTGGATAAGAATTTAGCTGCTAACCAAAAGGTCGGCAATCCAAATCCACCAGCCCCTCCTTGGAAACCATGTTCTACTCTGCCCTATAGGGTCACTATGAGATGGAATTGACTCAATGGCAATAGGTTTTTTTGATCCTGATACCTGGTATGCAGTTATTGATCTGGCCGATGCCTTTTTTTCCATACCTGTGTCAAAGGACCACCAGAAGCATTTTGCCCTCAGCTGGCAAGGCCAACATACACCTTCACTGTCCTACCTCAGGGGTATATCAACTCTTCAGCCCTATATCATAATTTAGTCCAAAGGGTCCTTGATTGCCTTTCCCTTCCACAAGACTGGTCCATTACATTGATGACATTATGCTGTTTGGACCTAGTAAGGAAGAAGTGTCAATGACTCTGGACTTATGGGTAAAACATATGTGTGCTAGAGGGTGGAAAATTAATCCCACAAAAACTCAAGTGCCCTCTACCACAGTGAAATTTCTAGGGGCCCAGTGGTGTGGGGCATGTTGAGATATTCCTTCTAAAGTGAACGATAAGTTATTGCCTGCATCTGGCCCTTCCCACAACTAAAAAGGTGGCACAATGCCTGGTGGGCTTCTTTGGGTTTTGGAGGCAACATATCCCTCATCTGGGTGTGCTACTCTGGCCTATTTATCAAGTAACTCAAAAAGTTGCTAGTTTTGAGGGGGGCCTAGACCAAGAAAAGGTTCTGGAACAGGTTCAGTCTGTCATATGAGCAGTTCTGCCACTTGGGACATATGATGCAGCTGATCTACTAGTGCTTGAAGTGTCAGTGGCAGATAGAGATGCTATCTGGAGTCTTTGGCAGGCCCCTATGAGTGAATCACAGCGCAGACCCTTAGGATTTTTTTTTTAATAATTTTTATTGTGCTTCAAGTGAAAGTTTACAAATCAAGTCAGTCTCTCACACAAAAACCCATATACACCTTGCCACTCACTCCCAATTACTCTCCCCCTAATGAGACAGCCTGCTCTCTCCCTCCACTCTCCGTTTTTGTGTCCTTTTCACCAGCTTCTAACCCCCTCTACCCTCTCATCTCCCCTCCAGGCAGGAGATGCCAACATTGTCTCAAGTGTCCACGACCCTTAGGATTTTTGAGCAAAGCCCTGCCAGACTCTGCAGATAACTACTTCCTTTTGAGAAACAGCTTTTGGCTTGTTACTGGGCCTTAGTAGAGACTGAATGCTTAACCATGGGACACCAAGTCACCAGGCAGCCTAATCTGACCATCATGAACTGGTTGTCATACACAGAGCCATAAAGTTGGACATGCACAGCAGCACTACAAAATTAAATGGAAGCAGCATATATGAGATCTGGCCTGAATAGGACCTGAAGGCACAAGTACGCTGCATGAGGAAATGGTTCAAATACCCATGGCCTCCACTCCTGTCACATTACCTTCCGTCTCCCAGTCTGCGCCTATGGCCTCATGAGGAGTTCCTTGTGATCAGTTGACTGAGGAAGAGAAAATGTGTGTCTGGTTTACAGATGGTTCTCAGCAATATGCAGGCACCACTTGAAAGTAGACAGCAGTAGCACTACAGTCCCTTTCTGGTACCTCCCTGAAGGACAGTGGTGAAGGTAAATCCTCCCAATGGGCAGAACTTCAAGCAGTGCACCCAGTTGTTCACTTTGCTTGGAAGGAGAAATGGCCAGATGTGCAATTGTATACTGATTCTTGGGTTGTGTCCAGTGGTTTGGCTGGATGGTCAGGGACTTCGAAGCAACATGATTGGAAAATTGGAGACAAGGATTTATGGGGAATAGGTATGTGGATAGACCTCTCTGAATGGCCCAAAGAAGTGAAGATATTTGTGTCTCATGTGAATGCTCACCAAAACTGACTTCAGCAGAGGAGGATTTTAACCATTAAGTGGACAGGATGACACATTCTGTGGAAACCAGTAATCTTTTCCCAGCCACTCCTGTCATTGCCCAGTGGGCTCCTGAACAAAGTGGCCATGGTGGCAGGGATGGAAGTTATGCATGGGCTCAGCAACATAGACTTCCACTCACCGAGACTGACTTGGCTACAGCTGTTGCTGAGTGCCAAATCTGCCAGCAGCAGAGACCAACACTGAGTCCCTGATATGGCACCATTCTTAAAGGTGATCAGCCAGCAACCTGGTGGCAGGTTGATTACATTGGACAGCTTCCATCATAGAAATGACAGCGTTTTGTTCTTACTGGAATAGACACTTACTCTGGATATGAAAAAAAAAAAAAAAAACTTTTTTTTTTTTTTTCTGGATATGGATTTGCCTTCCCCGCACACAATGCTTCTTCTCAAATCATTGTCTGTGGACTTACAGATTGCCTTATCCATCGTCATGGTATCTGTGATGGTTAAGTTTGTGTATCAACTTGGCTGGGCCATTATCCTCAGTGGTTTGGAAGTTATGATGCAGTCTGGTAGGTTTTTAATGACATAATAATTCACCTCCATGATGAGATTTGGTGTGAGCAGCTAATCAGTTGAAAGGGAGTTTCCTTGGGGGTGTGGCCTGCATCGAACATAGGTGGACTTTATGGAAAGGCTCCCTGGCTTTTGCTTGCTCTGAGTCCAGCAGCTGGCTCCTGTTCATCTGATCTCTGGTTCTTGGGACTTGAGCTAGCTGCTTACCTGCCTGCCAATCTTGGGATTCGTGAGCCTCCACTGCCTGTGAGGCAGAGGCCTGCTATCTGACCTTTCAATCTTGGATTTGCCAGCACCTGCAGCTATGAGTCAGGAGAAGCCTCATCCTAACCTACGAACTTGGGACTTTCCAGCCTCTACAACCATGTGAGCCACTTCCTTTATATAAATCTATATATATACTTAAATGCTACACTGGTTGTGCTTCCCTAGAAAACCTAGCCTAAGACAGTATCCCACACAACATCACCTTGGATTAAGGGACTCCCTTCACAGCAAATAAAGTGCAGCAATAGGCCCATGCTCATGGAATTCACTGGTCTTACCATATTCCCTATCATCCTGAAGCAGCTGGCTTGACAGAACAATGGAAATGCCTTCCAAAGACACAATTATGGTGTCAGCTAGGTGGCAATACCTTGCAGGGTTGGGGCAATGTTCTCCAAGAGGCTGTATATGCTCTAAACCGGCGTCTGATATATGGTGCTATTTCTCCCATAGCCAGGATTCATGAGTCCAGGAAACAAGGAGTGGAAATGGGGTTGGCACCACTCACTGTTACCTCTAGTTACCCACTCACAAAATTTTGGCTTCCCATCCCCACGACCCTACGCTCTGTGAGTCCAGAGGTCTTACTTCCAAAGGGAAGAAGGCTCCCACTTGGAGACATCACTGATTCCACTGAACTGAAACTTAAGAATGCCACCTGGCCACTTTGGGCTCCTTATGCCTCTGGATCAGCAGGTGAAGAAGGGAGATACCATACTGGCTGGTATGGTTGATCCTGATTACCCAGAGGAAATTGGATTGTTATTATATAATGGAGGTAAAGAAGAGTATGTCTGGAACGCAGGAGATACCCTAGGGCATCTGTTAGTACTACCATGCCCTGTGATTAAAGTCAATGGAAAACTACAGCAACCCAATTCCAACATGACTACTAATGGCCCAGACCTTTTAGGAATGGTGGTTTAGGTCACCCCACCAGGCAAAGAACCATGACCAGCTGAGGTGCTTGCTGAGGACAAAGGAAACGCGGAATGGGTAATGGAAGAAGGTAGTTCTAAATACCAGTTATGACCACATGACCAGTTGCAGAAATGAGGACTGTAATTGTTATGAGTATCTCTTCCTTATATGTGCACATCAAATATTTTGGTTTTCTTCACTTATAAAATATAAGATGTAAACAGGGCTAGTGCGTTTTGGTTGTAAGAGCATTACTTGCATCATATTAGGTGCAAGTATGACTTTATAATTGTCTTTATTCAGAGATTACGTATGGTTTAAGGAGAAGTGTACAGGTGCCAAGTTGACAAGTGGTGGGTTGTGATGGTTAAAGTTGCATGTCAGCTTGGCTGGGCCATGATCCTTGGTGGTTTGGCCAGTTACGATGTACTTTCCCTTTCTGTCTTAGTCATCTAGTGCTCCTATAATAGAAATATCACAAGTGGATGGCTTTAACAAAGAGAAGTTTATTTTCTCACAGTCTAGTAGGCTAGAAGTCCAAATTCAGGGTGTCAACTCCAGGGGAAGGCTTTCTCTCTGTGTCGGCTCTGGAGGAAGGTCTGCATCATCAATCCTTCCCTGGACTTCTCTGCACAGAAACTCCAGGTCCAAAGGACGCACTTTGCTCCTGGCACTACTTTCTTGATGGTATGAGGTCCCCAACTCTCTCCTTGCTTCCCTTTCCTTTTACCTCTTGTAAGATAAAAGGTGACACAGGCCACACCCCAGGGATCAGGGATGTGACCTGAGCAAGGGTGTTACATCCTGCCCTAACCTTCTTTAACCACAGGCAGAGATTATGATTTATAACACATAGGGAAATCACAAAATGGAGGACAATCACACAATACTGGGATTCATGGCCTAACCATGTTAACACATATTTTTGGGCAACACAATTCAATCCATGACACTTTTTAATGATGTAATCACCTCCGTAAGAGATCTGATACAATGTGATCACCTCCATAATGAGATCTGTTGTGAGTAGCCAATCAGTTGAAAGGGGGTTTCTTTGGGAGCGTGGCCTATATCCAATATAGGTGGACTTTCTGGCAAGTCTCTCGCTGGCTTTTGCTCACGCTGGATCCCGCAGCTGGCTCCTGTTCACCAGACCTCTTGTTCTTGGGCCTTAAGCTGGTGGCTTACCTACTGTCTTACCTGCCAATCTTGGGATTCATCAGCCTCCACAGACTGTGACGCAGAGGCCTCCTATCTGATCTTCAGATCTTGGATTCTCCAGCACCTGCCACTAAGTGAGTCAAGAGTAGCCTCTAGTCTGACCCACAGACTTGGGATTTTCCAGCCTGTACAACTGCATGAGCCTTTTCCTTTATATAAATCTCTCTCTCCATGTATATGTATTTATACACTGTCCTGGTTTTGATTCTCTAGAGAATCCAGCCTAAGACACTGGTGGATATTTCTAAATACATGACTGTAGGTGCTCCTCAATATTAATATATACAACAGAGCACAAAAGTGTCACAGTCAGGGAAATCTTTTAGACATAACCAAACACCTCTCGGGATGAAGTTCTTAAGCTCGAAGGCAAAGGATCATAGACTTGGGGGACATCTACATCAATTGGCACAACATGTTCATAAAGACAATGTTCTACAACTTACTTTGGTGAGTAGTGTCTGGGGTCTTAAAAGCTTGCAAGCAACTATCTAAGATACAACTATTGGTCTCTTCCAGTCTGGAGTAAAGGAGAGTGAACAAAACTAAAGATTCAAGGGAGCAATTAGTCCAAAGCACTAATGGACCACATGAATCACAGCCTACACGACCCCAAGACCAGAAGGACTAGTTGGTGCCTGGCTACCACTACCAAAGCTCTGACTGGGATCACAACAGACGACTCTGGGTAGAATGGGAGAAAAATGTAGAACAAAAAAAATAATCGAATTCACAAAAAAGACCAGACTTACTGGTCTGACAGAAAGTGGAGGAACCCCTGAGAATATGGCCCTAGGACACACTTCTGACCCAGAACTGAAGCCATTCCCAGAGACCACCTTCTAGCCAAATGATAGATAAGACCATAAAATAAACAATAACACCCAAAAGGAACATGCTCCTTAGAATAATCAATTATACGAGATGGGAGGGGCAATATTTGCCCAAAAGCAACGATGAGAAGGCAGGAAGGGGTAGAAAATCAGGAGAAAAGGAAATGGGGAACCCAGGTGCACTTGAGCAGAGTGCACCAAGGCCATGAAAAACTTTATGTACCAACTACTGAATGGGAATCCAATTTGCTCTGTAAACTTCACCCAAGGCACAATAAAACATATATATAAATATATATTAGTTGATTTGAGTTGAATATAAATAAGCACATAGAATAAAGTTTTATCCTAATGAGGGGTCAAATCCCATTGAGATACCACCATCAAGTGCCTTTGCCAGGCCCAAACCACTCTAAAAAATGGGATGGTTTTTCAGTCTGTATCTATTATCAGATCCCAATTAGCTCCTCCCCCTTCAAAACGTTTGTATCTCTTCTGCTTCCCAAAATCCACTGAATTCTTTTCTTCCATATACCCTTTGCCTGCCACTTTCAGAATCCAGTTGCCCCAGAAATTTCTCCATTTTAAACACTTATGTACCCAAGCCACATTGCAGCAGCCTGGTTAGCCCAACTATCCCCCTTGCTGAGGTATATAAGGGTAAGATGAGTCACTCCAGCACTCCGATACACTTTGAAAGGAACCACTCTAAGAAAAATCTGTTTTAAACCTGGATATGTACTAATATTCAATGCCTGCCAAGGGGCTTTTTTTAATTAAAAATTTTTGTTGAATAAAAGTCATTCCATCCAGATGGTATTTCCATTTCCCAGCAGGCCCCAAAGCAGGTTTGCCCATGACATTCAGCTCAGTACCTGCCTGGCTGAGGTACTTGTGAGTGCCTCTGGACCCCAGGAATCCTCACCCACTGTCTCTGAATGGCTAGCTGGTTTGGGTCAGGCCACCCTGCCCCGGCCCAGACCTGAGCTGGTCTCCCAGCCCATCATTTTTTCAATCTCCACATCCTCAGGTTTCCAAGTGGGGAAAAGGAGGCAACACTCAGATCCTGACTCCCAGGATACAGTTTGAGCAGTCCTTTTGAGGGAGTGGGCCAAGTCAGAGTCAGCAGGGAAAATTTCTTCTACGTTTGAGGTGCAGGATTAGCCCCTGAGCATTTTGCTGTCAGCCAAAACATTTGTTTCGTATGAATTGTTTTGCCAGTCAACATATTAAATCCTTACTTTAATGGTAAATCCTTCAATCTTCTTTATTAATTCTAAGGGTCTTTTTTTCTTTTCTAAGCAGCAGCAGAGTTTATCAATGCCTGTTTTATATGCACTAAGAAATCACTTCAAATTTTTTTTAGTTTATTTATTGAGACCGATATAAAACCTAAACCAAAACCAAACCCACTGCCATAGAGTCAATTCTGACTCATAGCGACCCTATAGGACAGAGTAGAACTGCCCCATAGGGCTTCCGAGGAGTGGCTGGTGGATTTGAATTACTGACCTTTTGGTTAAGCAGCTGAGTTCTCAACCCTTATGCCACCAGATCAATATAGAACTAGAGAAAAGCAGTTTCCCTAAAAGAATACCTTGTAGGCGCTAGGTCATCCAAATAACACTCTTTCTCATTGCTTCTTTGAAGGCAGCTGAAAGACTCAACTGCTCTTTGTTGGTGCATCCCTGGGACATGCAGATGGATGGACGGATGGCCAAATACTGGCTCCCTTGGCTTGTAGGTGTGTGTCCATTTGGGCTTCAGGAACAGAGAACCAACTCTTGGGTTTTTCCAATTGTCGATGGAATCCTATTATGCCAAAGAGAGAAAGCATGAATAATTAACAGGATTTTGAGTAATAACCACTATTATTTATCGAGCTCTTACTCAGATAAGTGCCGTTTATATGACGCATTTACTTTTAATTGCATTCACATAAAACTCTATGAGGTAGGCATCATAATGACCACCAATGGGGAACCTGCAACTCACTGATTAGGTAAGTTGCCCAAGTCATACAGTTAATAAGTGGAAATGGAATTTAAACACAGATCTGTCTGACTCCAGAGTCCATCCTGCTGACCATCTCACCATTCAACCTCCCAAGAGGCTCAAAAACAAAACAAATACAACCATCCTGTCTAGTAGATTTCTTTTAGAAACTGATAATAGCATCTGTTCTTACAAATGAGAACCCTGGAGTTACAAGGTCAACTTCTACCAAGGATCTGAGGCCCCAGATTGTAGATGACCCAGGTTTTCAACTTTCACATTATTTATTTCTCCATTTTACCCTTCACCTCCTACACTTTTCGTTCGTGGTTCTACAAGAGGGCAAGGAAAAAGAGGAGAAACCTCTATGTGGCCTGCCTCATCTTTTGTTACTAGTCCGGATAAGAAAAAAAAGAGAACAGATGCAAAATCCACAGATACTTCTGGAACCACAAGTGAAAACTACAGGTCTTCTATGACTAGGTCCCCAAATGGAAAGTGTTGGGTTTTCTTTAGGGGGAAATTATCCATACTCTCCCCAGCTGAATTAGTGCAAATAATTATGAAGTAACTAAATAGCAACACCATGAAGAATTAAAAGAGGCAAATATTGGAAGTAAAAAAAAAAAACCAATTTCGGTTTTAGCTAGTCTCTGTTTCACTGTATAATCTGACATGTCATTTTACAGCCTTGGGGCCACTTCCTCCTCATTTGTAAAATGAGAGAGTTGGTCTGGATTCCTTCACAGACTTCTTTATCCTCTGACATTTTATGTTCCTATGATTTGCTGAGGGAGAGTAATGTCATTAATAAGGCAGCTTCCTACCCATCCGCCATCAAATTCTTGAGTAACAACTAGTAGAAAGGAAGAGGTAATTTAAGAGGACTCCGATGCTGTCCAGCTCCAAAGAAAGTCTCAGCCTTGTTGATGCAACTTTGAGAAGTCCCACAAACTTATTTAGAGTACAGTATTTTGTTTGAAAAACAGAGGATAGCATTTGCATATAAAGTCATTTCATGTTTCATTTATTCAACAGGTATATATTGGTCCCCTCCAGCATGCCAGGTCCTGTTCTAGGCACTGAGGATATGGACATGAACAAAACTTCTGCCCTCAGGGAATGTACATTCTGGTTGGAGGAAAGAGGTGACAAACAAGTAATATCAAAAAAATCCATTGCCTTAGAGTCGATTCCGACTCATAGTGACCCTAAGGACAGAGTAAAACTGCCCCATAGGGTTTCCGAGGAGTAGCTAGTGGATTTGAACTGCCGACCTTCTGGTTAGCAGCTGAGCTCTTGATAAACAAGTAACAAAGGTAAATAAACAAGCAACACAGGTAAATAAACAAGCAGACAGGGAAGGCAGGGAAGAAACTGTGGTAGGGGCTGAAGCGTAGTTGGCAAGCAGGTGCTTTAGAGAGAAGCCAGAAAAGGCCTCTGTGAGGAAGCAGTACAGGTAGTCCCTGACTTACAACAGGGTTCTGCTCTGACGACTCCCTCATAAGTCACTTCTGACACAAGTTAAATACCTCTTTTTTTTTTTTTTTCCAGTTTGCATTATTGTTGTTGTTAGGTGCTGTCAAGTCGATTTCAACTCATAGCAACCCTATGTACAACAGAAGGAAACACTGCCCAGTCCTACTCCATCCTCATAATCATTGCTATGTTTGAGCCCACTGTTGTAGCCACCATGTCAATCTACCTTGTTGAGGGTCTTCTTCTTTTTTGCTGACCCTGTACTTTACCAAGCATGATGTCCTTCTCCAGGAACTGGTTGCTCCTGATAACATGTCCAAAGTACATGAGATAAAGCCTCACCATCCTCGCTTCCAAGGAGTATTCTCCCTGTACTTCTTCCATGACAGACTTGTTCATTCTTCTGGCAGTCCATGGTATGGTCAATACTCTTCACCAACATCATAATTCAAAGGCATCAATTCTTCTTTTGTCTTCTTTATTCGTTGTCCAACTTTTGCATACATATGAGGTGACTGAAAATACCGTGGCTTAGGTCAGGCATGCCTTAGTCCTCAAAGTGACATTTTTGCTTTTTAACACTTTAAAGAGGTCTTTTGCAGCAGATTTGCCCAATGCAATACGTTGTTTGATTTCCTGACTGCTGCTTCCATGGGCATTGATCGTGGATCCAAGTAAAATGAAATCCTTGGCAATGTCAATCTTTTCTCAGTTTATCATGATGTTGCTTATTGGTCCAGTTGTGGGGATTTTTGTTTCCTTTATGAAGTATAATTCATACTGAAGGCTGTAGTCTTTGATCTTCATCAGTAAGTGCTTCAAGTCCTCTTCACTTTCAGCAAACAAGATTGAGTCAACTGCATATTGCAGGTTGTTAATGAGTTTTCCACCAATCTTGATGCCACATTCTTCTTCATATAGTCCAGCTTCTCAGATTATTTGCTCAGCATACAGATTGAATAAGTATGGTGAAAGGATACAACCCTGACACACACCTTTCTTGATTTTAAACCATGCAGTATCCACTTGTTCTGTTCAAACAACTGCCTCTTGGTCTATGTACAGGTTCCCCATGAGCACAATTAAGTGTTCCGGAATTCCCATCTTCACAATGTTATCCATAATTCGTTATGATCCACACAGTCAAATGCCTTTTTATATAAAAAAAAAGTATAAACAATAAAAAACCAGGTAAACATCTTTCTGGTATTCTCTGCTTTCAGCCAAGATCCATCTGACATCAGCAATGATATCCCTTGTTCTACGCCCTCTTCTGAATTTGGCTTGAACTTCTGGCAGTTCCCTGTCGCTATATTGCTGCAACCTCTTTTTAACGTTCTTCAGCAAAATATTACTTGCATGTGATATTAATGCTATTGTTCAATAATTTCTACATTCTGTTGTTTTTTTTTTTTTTTTTTTTGGTTGGATGACTTTTCTTTGCAATGGGCACAAATATGGATATCTTCCAGTCAGTTGGCCAGGTAGCTGTCTTTCAGATTTCTTGGCATAGATGAGTGAGCACCTCCAGCACTGCATCTGTTTGTTAAAACATCTCAATTGGTATTCTAATTCCTGGAACCCTGTTTTTTGCTAATGCCTTCAGTGCAGCTTGGACTGCTTCCTTCAGTACCATTGGTTCCTGATCATATGCTACCTCCCAAAATGGTTGTACGTCAACGAATTCCTTTTGGTACAATGACTCTGTGTATTCTGTAATTCTGTGTATTCCTTCAATCTGCTTTTGATGCTTCCTGCGTCATCCAGTATTTTGCCCATAAATTCCTTCAATATTGCAATTCAAGGCTTCAATTCTTTCTTCCATTCTTTCAGCTTGAGCATGTTCTTCCCTTTTGTTTTTCTAACTCCTGGTTTTTGCATATTTCATAATATTTGACTCTGTCTTCTTGAGCTGCCCTTTAAAATCTTCTGTACAGCTCTTTTACTTCATCTACAGCCCCAATCTCTCCCCTAAATTTTAGACTTGTGTAGTCAACTGACGTTTCCACAGCGGTGTCTCACAGGCATGTCAAACTTCATACAGCCAGACAAAACCCTAGATTTCTTTTCCCAATCCTCCCTCAGCATCCCCAGCTCAGAAAGTGGCACCACTATGTATCTGTGGCTGAGACCTGAAACCTCAGAGCTACCCTTGATTCTACTCTTCCCGCTGTTCAGTCCATGAGCTGGTGCTGGACTCTGTCTCCAAACATGCCACATACGCCCACCTACCACCATTTCCATCACTACTACCCAAGTCCAAGTTACCATCAATTAGAAGTTGCCTAAACTATTCCAAGTCTCTTAAAAAAAAAAAAAAAGTTATTTGATTAACTTTTTAAATAGCTTTTTACAAGCCTATGGTAAAAATTCAAATTGTGCAAAAAGTTACAGAGTAAAAACACTCCCTCCCACCTCTAACCTCAAATCCCCCATTTTGCCTCCCAGAATCAACCACTCTTTGTATTTTGTTTATAATTCAGAATATGTTCTATAAATACATAAACATTTTGTGTATACATATTGTTTTTTCTTTTTACACAATTGGTATCACACTGTACACACTGTTCTTTACTTGGAGATTGTTTCAAACACCTGCCTCGTTCTTTTTAATGGCTGCATAATATTCCATTATGTGAATGCACCTTTATTTATTTAATCTGCCCCTTATTGATGGGCTTTGTTGTTATTCCAAACAATGCTGCCATGAACATCTTTGTTTCTATTCCTAGAATAACAGAGGTCATCCTTCCTTGGATCCTTTGTTCTAGCTATTTTCTCTGCTCTGAAATTTCTTCTTTAGATTTTACACATGGCTGGCTCCTTCTTAAGGTCCCTGGATAGTGCAAATGGTTTGCACTCAGCTACTGACCTATATGCTGGTGGTTCAAATCCACCCAGCAGTACCTCAGAAGAAAGACCTCTCCAGGGCAGCCTGAGGTTTCTGAGTTACAGTGTGAGAAGCAGAAATGTAGGGGTCTGGAAATGGGACTAGTTCCATGGGGGTGAAGACATCACGTATGGACCAGCTGCTCCTTCTAGGATGCCAAAGTACTTCAATAACTCATTTTAATCCAGTTATTTCTGACTTCACTCCAAGAGTAAAGATTTGGCAGGAAGAATAATAATAGTTTATATTTATTGAACACTTACTAAGTATCAGGTGCTGTACACTGAATCCTCAAAACAACCCACTGGCAGGAATTAACCATTATTACCCCCATTTTACAGATAAGGAAAATGAGGCACAGAGAGGTAGTGTCTCTAATACAAAGTTCTGGCCAGGAACTTTACCGATATCATCATCTTACAAATCTCCAAGATAGCTTTGCAAGATGGGCAATATTTCCCAATTTGTAGATAATGCTCAGAGGCATTAAGTAAATTTTCAAAGTCCAGGAGGCAAAAAATTGGAGCATCTATGGTTCAACCTAGACTCCCTGTACTCCACTTGCTCCACCGTATCCAAAACTGAAGTTGGAGGAATCAGGACTAAAGCTAGGTACTCTGGTTTCTTGACTGTATTCTAGCCATTAGATAATTCTATCTGCAAGTGCAAAATAGGATATTCATGTGGTTCTTGGCCAAAATAGTGGCGTGTATACAAACAAACCATGCTGAGGCACAGGGAGCACTGAGTTCCATGTCTGTTAGTGCTAACAATTATGGACAGCTTTCATTCCCCAATCAACAGTGCCACTGAGCTTGTTGTTGCTCCAGGTGGCAAGCCCTGTACCTTGTGACTGTTTTCTCTTTCAGGAATGCCAGCAGAGACCACAATGGCCATTTGCTCCATGATCATGGGTGGAGTGTTTACAAAGTTTCCTAAACTGAAAGTGTGTTTTGCACATGGAGGTAAGATCCTGTCGTTTTGGTCATCATTCTGGTCATAAAGGATATGATGGTTCAAGGACCAAATTCCATTTTGCAGGCTAAGCTTGTTCGGTTGACAAAGTTTTTGCTTTGTTTTTATTTTAATCCCTCCACAGGCCTTCCAGCTTGCCGTAGTCCCTACTGCTCCCTATTGTTTACAGATAGGACTATTTCATTGATTTTTATTGCCTGCCAGGTCCTTCTAGGGAACTAAGTTTGTGACTCTTGGACACACACACACACAATCAAATTATACATGTTGTTCTCTAGCCAGCATTTAAAAGACACCTTTCTATGTCAATAAACATATTATTGATGGCTTCACGCATGACATTTTATGGATATTTCATCACTGTTTAGATATTTCCATACTAATAAGCTGTCTGTATTTCACCGTTAATAACCATACTACACTTGAAAACCTTGACCATACATCTTTACATACTTGTCTTCTCACTTTAGGATAAATTCCTCATGGTTGAATTCCTAGACAAGTTTATTTCATTTCTTCTGGGTCTTCTCCCAGCATTTGGAACCCACTAGGTCCTTTGTAAATATTTTTAATCCAATGGACTACAGTAACTTCTCCTTGAATCCAACATCAGGACTAAAAGGAATTCTTTTCAATCAATAACAAACCATAAAACCAAACCACTTGCTATCGAGTTGATTCTGACTCAAAGCAATCCTATAGGACAGACTAGAACTGTCCCATAGGGTTTCCAAGGAGTGGTTGGTGGATTTGAACCGCTGACCTTTTGGTTAGCAGCCATAGCTCTTAGTCACTGCACCACCAGGGCTCCTTCCAATCAATACCAGCCCCTCAGAAATGGGTTTCCTTGCAGGTGGTGCCTTCCCCTTCACATTGGGAAGAATCTCCCATGGATTCAGCATGCGCCCAGATCTGTGTGCCCAAGACAATCCAACCAACCCAAAGAAATACCTTGGTTCCTTTTACACAGACTCCTTGGTTCATGATCCTCTGGCCCTCAAACTGTTAACAGATGTCATAGGAAAGGTAAGCCGGGTCTGTCCTTTAGATAGCTTACGGGAAGCTGAGTGCTGGATCAATAACCAGTTACTTTGCTTCTTTCCCAAAAAGGGATGGAAGAAAAGGCACTAGAAGAAAGGAGAGGAACAGTGAAATTTGGGATTAGGTTTGCATGCACAGGGGATCCTCTCCTGAACCTCCTTCAACGTAAAGTGTGTATCATCAGGGAACCATTATACATGACACAGAAAGCTCAGATAATCCACATGGCTGGGTATTTCCCCAGAGCACCCCCTCTTCTTTGCAAAGGAAGGACCCTCAGGCATCTCTGTACCTATCTAAGATGACAGGTGGTAAGTAGGAAAGAGCCACCAGTTTTGAAGTCAAATTGTTCTGGGTTAAAATCCTGGCCCCACCTCTGACTAAAACCAAAAAACCAAACCCATTGCCAGAGAGTCAATTCTGATTAATAGCAACCCTATGACAGAGTAAAACTGCCCCATAAGGTTTCCAAGGAACAGCTGGTGGATTCGAACTGTGGATCTTCTAGTTAGCAGCTGTAGCTTTTAACCACTGTACTACCTCTGACTGATGGGGCAAATTATGAATCCAATCATCCTCATCCACTAAATGGAGATCATTGGAACATTAAAGAGGGAGAGAAATGCAGTGCCTGAAAATGGCACTGGACAGGTAGGCAGGGGAAGATGACGAACGGTCTTGGGTACCATGCCCTGAAATTTCTTCCTGCGATATTATGGCCTCATTTGATCAGAAAGATCATCATAGTGGTACTTTAAAATCCATATGAAAAAGTCTTTCCTCTATTGTGGCCTGCTAGCATATCTCCTAGTTGATGGCACCTTCACCTTTAAGTATTCTTTGAAAATTCTAACTCAGCAAGTTAGACAAACTTTAGACCAAAGACCAGTCAAATTAGCGAAAAGTCTGAAATATTTAATATTTCTGTTCCATTTTATTACTTTCAGATATCTCTAGACGTTTCCAAGTTGTCCCAAGGATAATCCTTCTTAAAGAATATGAACATATTTAAAGATTTACAACAAGGTGCTTGCATTCAGATTAGACTCTGAGGTTTTTGAAATCTTCTTTAGCCAAAAAAGAGATCTGTCATTTAAAAGCTGCAGGTGGTTTTCAGTCTCCAGAATGGAGACATCATCTCACTTTAAAGATGTTTCTCTGGTTTGAGAACATCACTAGAAGACAAATGTTAAGCATTCTGGTTTAGTCATAAATTATGTGGTTGAGCTATGTGTCTGAGACTTCTAACTTGTGTGTTGTGTGTTGACATGGATGTTTACCAGTTGGTTGTGACTGTTGATTGTTATTGTTTTGGAGACAGGGGCAACAGGGAGATAAAAGCAGGAAATTACAAAAGGGAGAAGCTGGAAAAGTATCTCTTATTGAGAGACTTTGTGAGACTTTGGACTTATGGGGAAAAGTGACATGGACTTTGGGAATGGGTCATTCTCATTACTCCCCTCTGCCCTGTCAAGCCTAGTACTCCTCAGATATTCTTGGAAGTTGCAACATCAGAAGACAACACCCTCAGCAAATACAACATCCATCTCATGAGGGATACCATCAGCAATGACCTTCAAACAGCATCCAGGGCAATACACACTGACCAGGGGACCAGAGCAGAAAAGGAAGAACATGGCGAATGTATAATGATAACCAGCAGATAGATATGAGTGCACCCTTTCTGGGAATCCCCAGAAAAACTCAGAGGGTACTTGGCAAAGTTAGTGATACTGAGATCTTGTATTCACAGTATGAAGATTTGAACTATTATAATTTTCACATCAAAAGCAAACGTGACCTCATTTTATGTGACTTCACAGGCTGGCAAATCCAGGACATATAAGCAGTATGTATTAATAATTTAGGATTGTCTTTTCAATATTAATGCTTCCTCATTCTAATTATATTCACATTAGCAAGTTCTCTTTCAAAAACAATCCCAAAACCAGAATGGCCAAAGAAAGTCCTAGCATAGCAACTGGGCTAGAGAGCAGTTTAACAAACTAGAGCAAGAGGACAGAATGCTGAAGAGGGAAGTCTAGGAAGTGCTTGAGAGCTTAAAACTATTCTTGCCAGGCATTTGACAGATATGGTGAGGCATCAGGAACAAACAAGCAGTACATACATAAAAAATTAAACAAATGAAAGTAAATGAAATAATTAACACCAAGAAAATAAAAATCTGCATGAGGGCAGATAATCATTGTACAGCAGTGAACAATATTTATAGTCACATGGTGTAAATTATACTACGTATTGGTTTCATTGAAAAGTATGATTTTATTGAGATGATGGAGGAGAGAAGTGAGGGTAAGAAAAAAATTCTCAACAACCACACTAAGAAGTCAAAAAATATTCTGTAAAGCTAACAAATCAAGAAACAACAGTATAAGCTTATTATCTGAGAATATGAAGGTAATTATCAGAAGATACAAGTTAAAAAGATAAAAGTAAGTGCCTTGTAGAATAAGAGGTGGGAAAGTGGGACTTTCCAATTTCTGAAATTTTCTTCTTGTTGTTCTCTTGTTCTTTGTCCTTGTGGGTGTATGCTCTTTAAAAATCTCCTTACCACTTTTTTAGCGGAGTTTCAAATTGTGATCTTCAGAACAATACCATTCCACAAATAGTTTGTTACCAGCCTGTGCTGAGAGAAGGAGCTTGCCCCAGAATGTAGATCAACCCAGTTACTAAGCACACTGTTTAGTTTACCTGAATTTTGCTTTCATGGCGAGACTTTTTTGGTAAAAGAAGCTGTGTGGTCTCTTGGTAAAAGACAGAACGCCTAGAAAGAAACTCCACAAAGATACAGAAGATCTAAAGGACACAATCAGCCAACTTGACCTCGTAGACATGTATAGAACACTCCACCCAACAAGTGCAAAATACACATTCTTTTCCAACATAGACAGAATGTTCTCCAGAATAGACCATATCTTAGGCCACAGAGCAATCCTCAGAAAAATCCAAGGCAGCAAGATGATACAAAGTATCTTCTCTGACCACTATGCCATCAAAGTAGAAATTAACAAGAGGAAGAGCAAGGAAAAAAACTCAATTACATAGAAACTGAATAACACCTTGCTTAAAAACCACTGAATAATAGAAGAAATCAGGAATGGAATCAAAAAATTCCTAGACTCAAACAAGAATGAAAACACATCTGTCATGGATTGCATTGTGTCCCCCCAAAATATCTGTCAACTAGGTTATGTCATGATTCCCATTATTGTATGATTGTCTACCATTTTGACATCTTATGTGATTTCCCTATGTGTTGTAAATTCTATCACTATGATGTAATGAGATGTAATAGCAGCAGTTATATCGATGAGATCTACAAGATTAGATAGTGCCTTAAGCCAATCTCTTTTGAGACATAAAAGAGAGAAGCGAGCAGAGAGACATGGGGCCTTCATACCACTGAGAAAGCATTGCTGGGAGCAGAGTGCATCCTTTGAACCCAGGGTTCCTGTGAGGAGAAGCTCCTAGTCCAGGGGAACATTGATGACAGTGTTTCCTCCAGAACTGAGAGAGAGAGAAAGGCTTTCCCTGGAGCTGACACCCTGAATTTGAACTTCTAGCCTACTAGACTGTGAGAAAATAAATTTCTCTTTGTTAAAGCCATCCACTTGTGGTATTTCTGTTATAGCAGCACTAGATGACCAAGACAACATCATACCAAAATCTTTGGGACACAGCAAAGGCAGTGCTCAGAGGTCAATTTACAGCAATAGGCACATACAATAAAAAAGATAAAAGGGACAAAATCAAAATATTAGCTACACAACTCAAACAAATAGGAAAAGAACAGCTAAAAAACTCACAGCCACCAGGAGAAAGCAAATAATAAAGAAGCTGTGTGTTGATTTATATCCTGGGGCAAGCTCCTTATCACATCATGGACCAGTAAGAGTTCAAATTGGGTAATTCTACTAATACTGGTCTGGACTTTTCTTCTCTTTTTCTGAAAAAAATTATCTTACCTAGATTGCATTCCCCTATGGCCCAGCTTGTAGTTTCCTGAAGTCATTTTCATGGTTTTGGCAATTATAGTTCAGCAGAAATTATGGCAATAAAGGAGTTCGGTTGGATTTCTCGAAGCTAAAAAATTTTCTAGTACTCTCTCTGGCTTGGTTGATGGTGGGAGGAATAGAATGATGAGCAAATTTATATTCTTAAGATTTTTTTTCTACTTCTAACATTTAATCTACCAATTCAAATGGAATATTTAAGATGATATAACTTGCTAATTTATAAATATTACTTTTCCATACTTACACTTCATTAAACAATTTTATTCAAACATATATCTCTAATATAGTGCCTGGTCATCACTTACAAGCACCATTTTTGGCATTAAAATAGTTTTAAAGAGGGGGGCACTGCCATAAACAGACTTTTAATGAGAGTGTCTGTTTCCCAGGCTTCTAAATATTAATGTTAATCTTCAACCAATTATCATTAGAATTTTCTTCAGGAAATGGAGGAACTATAGGGCTCACTCTTACCTGATGAACACATAGCATTCTGTTCCAAGCTGAATTCACTACTATTCTTAATCTTTTGTTGTAGTTTATTCTTTTCAGTGGTTTCTGTTAGTTTGTTGGTTTATTTCTGCATTCCTAAGAATCGTGGTTGAAAATGATAATAAAGTTAAGAAAAGAAAGAAAAATGGGAAAGAAGATGGAGTATGTGGGGCAGGGGGGGAGATTCTGAAAATTCCATTCCTCTGAAACAAGTAGTAAATAGTGCTTAAGAGCTCACAGCACCAGTACCTAGTCATAGCAATGATCATGAGTAAATCACTTGATTTCTCTGGGCTTCATTTTTTTTATCTGTAAAATTGGAATCATAATAGTCCCTAACTCCTGGGATTATTGAGAATCTTAAAGAAGATAACCACAAAAAGCACATAGCACAATACCAGGCCTCTATCAAGTGCTCAACAAAAGCATTTGACAAAGATGCCTACAGACATTTTAATAATAAACTATAGTGAGAAAAATCGTGACAGCACCAATTAATCTGCAAGGCTTTTTAACCGACTTGAAACATTAGCACCCCTAGTTGCAAAATCATTAAAGAACTGAGTTAAAGGAAAAAAACCTGCTATCTAAATTGAACACTACAATAAGCAAAATATGTCTCTCTCTGAGCAATGATGTAAAATAAGATTTAGATCCTCTATGAAGATATACTCAAAAGTGAAGAGAGACAGAAATCAGCAAAAATGGTAGAGTAGGAGACTGTAATCACCTGTCTTTCCAAAAAAGAAAAAACTGGAAAAAAATGAGAAGTGTCTGAATCAACTCTGTTAAAACTCTGAAAAACAGTCAAAGGTTTACAGGAATCAAGTGAACGCTGAATCAAGAAAAAGGTGATTTAAACACGGTAAGAGAACTTTGTGCTATTTTAACTTAGTCTGTCCCACCTCCATCCTCGGTACAGAGATGGTCTTGAAGACAACAGCACATATTCCTAGTGTGGGTACCTGGTTCTTGAGATAGTAGAGCAGGCGTTGTTCCCAAGGAATTGTGTTTGTCTGTTTTGACCTGACTGGGGCGGGCGGGGGGGTCCCTGAACGACTAATGCAAGGTGTTTGCCTTTGTTTAGTCTAACTTGGAATTCTTTCAGAAGGCATTCCTCAAAAACATTGAAAGACAAAGGGACAAGAAACTGCCACCTGGGTCAAAACATTACAGTTGGGGCAAACAATAAGTATGCCAGAAGCCTAGAAGGAAAAGCTGGAGAGAGTTGCTTTGGGGAATAAAGGCTTTAAAAAGTTCTTGCATATGTTGTGGAATCTAGAAAGCCATGCATACTAAGACAAGACTGGAGAAGACCCTAAGCTTTCATTCCCAGCTGATCTTTAGGCTCAAGTGCAATCAGCAACTGAAAACTAAGGCAGAGTCGTAGATAGCCTGGCTAAGCATTGAAGGAGTGCTCCACCACAAAGCCAATCGATAAAGATCAGGGGAAGATTAATTCCTTTTCCTTTTTTCTTTCTTTCTTTTTTTTTTTGGTCCTAGGTGTTCAAGGAAATTTTTGTCAAGACACTAGCTGACCACATCTGAAGGATTAGAGACTTCAGAAACCACACATTAAAAAGAATAATTTTTAAAAAAATACTTTAGAAAAGTCATTAAACAAACAACTACAAACCACAGCAAGCAACAACACAACAACAAAACATTTAAGAGGGGCATCTTAGTTATCTAGTGCTGCTATACAGAAATACCACAAGTAGCTGCCTTTGACAAATGGAAATTTATCCTCTCACAGTTCAGAAGGCTAGAAGTCCAATTTCAGGGTACAGACTCTAGGGGAAGGCTTTCTCTCTCTGGCAGCTCTGGAAGAAGGCCCTTGTCTCATCTGAGCTTCTGCTCCTAGGTAGTCTTCATGTGTTTTTGGCATCTCTCTTTCCCCATCTCTACTACTTAGCTTATTTGTTTAATCTCTTTTATATCTCAAAAGAGATTGACTCAAGATACACCCTACACTAATCCTGCCTCAGTAACATGACAAACATACCCTAATCCTCATTAGAAAAACCTAATCCTGCCTCATTAATATAACAAATATAACCCATTCACAAATGGGATTATAACCCCAGGCAGAGGTTAGGATTTATAACACATCACAAAATGGAGGATAATTACATCAGATCACAAAATGGAGGACAATCACACAATACCAGAAATCATGGCCAAGCCACGTTGACACTATTTTGGGGTGACACAATTCAATCCATAACATTCCACCCTTTGGCCCCCCAAAATTCATGTCCTTGCCACAGGTAAAACACGTTCACCCCATCACATCATCCCAAAAGGCTTAAATGAACTCCAAATTCAAAATCTCATCTTCTGAATCATCTAAATCAAATATGGGTGTGACTTTAGGCACATTACATCCCAGGGCAAAATTCTTCTTTATTTGTGAACCTGTGAAATCTAGATTACAAGTTATCTGTTTCCAAAGCACAATGATGGAATAGACACATAGCAGACATTTCCATTACAAATGGTAGGAATTGGAGGGAAAGAAGGGATAACAGGCTCCAACCAAGTCCAAAACCCAGCAGAACAATGCACATTAGCTTTGAAAATAATCCTCTCTTCTTTGGAACCATTTTGGCAACGGCCCCGCCCTCCAGACTCTGGGCATTGGCCATGCTTCTGAGTTCTGGGTGGAGTCTCTGGCCTTAAGCCCCACCTTCCAGGCCCACTGGGACTGCAAATCTGCTCCCTTGGCTTTGGGTGGCCCCATTCTCCTAGTCCATCTGAGTGCTGACCTACACCCTCGGCCCCAGCAGCTCCCGTTCCTCTGCCAATTGGGCATGGCAGCCTCACCCACTCAGTTTTGAGCTGCGGTCCCATCCTGCTGGCACACCTTAACAGCAGCCCCACACTCCAGAACCAAATTGACAAGATCTGACTCTTTGAAACCTAAGAGGCTGTAGCCCCACTCTTTGAGACCAAGGCAACTCTGCTTCCTGTGCTCCTTCCAACAGTTCTGCTGTTCTCTGAGCTGCTTCAGGGATAGTCATTTCCTTTTCTTGTGGGACAATAGATATACCTCCTTTGGCCTGTTTTTTGCCTGTAAAATTCTAAGAGACAGACAACATCCTTTCTTTTCATTCCGTCTCTGCCCCGTTTAGTCTAAGCTCTTTGGTTTTCTGCTGCGGTAGTTGGTTACATCCATAAGTCACAGCCTTAGTCTCTTTAACAGAAGAGCAGTTGGTGTAGCCACGTCCTTGGTGGAAATTCTAGGGTATGTGTTCTTAATTTGTACAACAGAATTTTCCAAATCTTTAAGTTCTGTTTTCATTTTGCACAGTTCATTTTTAAATACGTCTCTTTCCTCTCACATTTTACTATAAGTGGCAAGGAGAGACCACATGGCACCTTTAAGATCTTGCTTAGAAATCTCCTAGGCCAGATAGTCAAGTTTGTCACTTACCAGTTCTACCTTCCACCAAACATTTGAACATAATTCAGACAAGCTCTCTACCAGTGTATAAAAAGCACTGCCCTTCTTGCATTGTTGAATCACATGTTTATCATTTTCTTTTAAAGCCTCACCAGAAGCATATTTAACACCCACATTTCTAGCATTCTATTGCTGGCATCATATGTATTATCTAAGATGATAGAGATTTTCTCCATAGCTCTCCTCACTCCCTTCTGAGCCCTCATCAAAATTGCATTTGATGTCCATAATTCTACCAACAGTCTCTTCAAGGCAATCTAGGCTTTTACTGTTTGGCACCTTAAAACTCTTCCAGCCTCTACCTACCACCTAATTCCAAAACCACTTCCATATTTTAGATATCTGTTAGAGCAGCAGCCCACTGTTCCAGTACCAAATTCTGTCTTAGTTATTTAGTGCTGCTATAACAGAAATATCACAAGTGGGTGGCTTTAACAAACAGAAATTTATTTTTGCACAGTTTAGGAGGCTAGAAGTCTGAAGTTGGGGTGTTTTTTCTCTCTGTTGGTTTTGAATGAAGGTCCTTGTCTCTTCTGAACTTCTGCTCTTGGGTGATCTTTGCGTGGCTTGTCGTCTGTCTTTCCCCATCTCTACTACTTAGCTTGTTTGTTTAATCTTTTTTATATCTCAAAAGAGATTGACTCAGATATGCCCTAATCTTGACCCATTAGCAAGCATAAACTAATCCTCATTAACATAACCTAATCCTGCCTCATTAATATAACAAACATAACCCATTCACAAATGGGACTATAACCACAGGTAGAGGTAAGGATTTACAAAACATCACAAAATGGAGAATAGTCACATCAAATCACAAAATGGAGGACAACCACACAATACCAGAAATTATGGCCTAGCCAAGTTGACACATATTTTGGGGGACACAATTCAATTCATAGCAAGGGGGAAGAATCTGATTTCCAAAGTTACCACATTGTAATATACAGAATCCAGTTTTCAACACAAAATTAAGGGGCATGATAAAAAAGAAAGTATGGCCCATTCACAGGAAAAAAAAAAAAATTGACAGAAACTGCCCCTAAGGAATCAAAGACATTGGACTTACTAAACAAAAACTTTAAAACGTATGTCTTAAATATGCTCAAAGAGCTAAAGAAAACCACTGACAAAGAAACCAGGAAAACAATGTATCAAAAATAAAGAGTATCTATAAATGGAAACCCTGGTAGTGTAGTGGTTAAGTGCTATGGCTGCTAACCAAAGGGTCAGCAGTTCAAATCCGCCAAGTGCTCCTTGGAAACTCTACGGGGCAGTTCTACTCTGTCTTATAGGGTTGCTATGAGTCGGAATTGACTCAACGGCACTGGGTTTGATTTTTTGGTTTGGTATAAAGAGAAATAATATGAAGCAACCAAACAGAAACTCTGGATCTAGAAAGTACAATAACTTTAATGAAAACTTCAGTAAAGTGTTCCAAAATAGATTTGAGCAGGCAGAATAAATAATCAGTGAACTTGAAAATAAGTCAATTGAGCAGAAAGAAAAAAGAATGAACAAAAACAAAGAGCCACAGACATATGAAGGACGCTATCCATTGTACCAAAATACAGATAAATAATGGGAATCCCAGAGGAAGAGGAGATAGAAAGGGGGCAGAAAGAATATTTTCTAAAATAATGGCTGAAAATTCCCCAGATCTAATAAAAAGACATTAATATACATGAGAAGCTCAACAAACCCCAAGCAGTACAAAACTGTGAAAATGTAGAGAAAAGGGAGGATTTTGAAAGCAGCAAGAAAGAAGCAACTCATCGTGTACAAGGATCCTCAATAAGATTAACACATGATTTCTCATCAGAAACTATGGAAGCCAGAAGGCAGTGGGATAATAATATTTAAAGTGCTGAAAGACAAAAAAAAAAAAAAAAAAAGTCAAGACTTCTTTATTCAGTAAAACTAACCTTCAAAAAATTAAGGAGAAATTAAGGCATTCCCAGATAAACAAAAGCTGTGAGTCACAAGCAAACCCGCCCCACAAGGTATGCTACAGGGAGTCCTTCCAGCTAAAATGAAAGGACACTAAACTGTAACTTGAAGCGTATGAACAATTAAGAATGATAGTAAAGGTAACTACATAGACAATATAATAGTCAGTGTTGTTATATATTTTTTTGTAATTCCTGTTTTTTCTATATGATTTAAAAGACAAGTGCATGTACGATAACCATAAATCTAAATTAATAGGCATGCTGTATAAAATTGTAATTTGTGACAATAACACATAAACTGGTGGGGTAGAGCTGCAGAAGAGCAGAGTTTTTGTATACTATCAAAGCTAAGTTCAAAGCTAAGTTGGTATTAATTAAAGCTAGATCATTATAAGTTTAAGATGTTAATTGTAATCTCCAGGGTAATCACTCAGATAATAACTAAAATTATACATAAAAGGAAATGAGAACAACACACTACAAAAAAAAAAATCAATTAAACACAAAAGAAGGCAGTAACAGAGGAAAAAGGAAAAAAAGATTAAAAAAAGAAAACAAACAGAAAATGGCAGTAATTTAAGTGTAAATATATTAAACACTTCAATCAAAAGGCAGAGATTGGCACAATGGATTAAAAACACAATCCAACTACATGCTATCTACACAAGATGCACTTTAGGTTCAAAGACACAAATATAGGTGAAAAGATGGAAAAAAGTATTCCACGCAGATAGTAACTAAAAGAGAGCTGTGGTGGCTACACTAATATCATCCCTTTTCTGTGCCTTTCTACCACCTTATCATTCAGGGCTGCTCTGTTCAAGGGGTTCTAAGTTATTAGAATGCTCTGGAAGCATTGAAAAGGTTCTTTACCATCAAAGAAATATTTTATTATTTCTAGGGCTACTCTAGGCAGTAGAGTATACTATATGTATTAGAAAGATTTCCAACAAGGGTTAAAATAAAACAGGTTTTCTGCATGATTTCCATCTCACCTGAAATTTACTTTTAATATGTAAGTCTCCATGTATTCTGGTTAAATGATGTTTTCCTGTGCATTGTAACCTCAATAGAGTGAAAGCCTTTTATGATGCCTATAAGCTTCCTGAGAACAAGAGTATAAGTCACTCATCTTCTCAAAAAGTTCTGGTGACAGAATTCAAGTCCTCACTCTACAACTTGTTGGCTGAATGACCTTTAATATCAAATCACTAATCTTCTCTCAGTCTCAGTTTCCTCAACTGTAAAGTGGGGATGATAAACAGACACTTGGTGTGAAGATTTAATGTAACAATACACCAAAGGACTATACAAATGTCAGGGATTTATATCACTTATTCAGTTCTTTCCACCATGCATCTGTCAGTTTGTCGTATTGTGGTGGCTTTTGTTTTGCTGTGATACTGGAAGCTTTGCCACTGGTATTTCAAATACCAAGACAGTCACCCTTGGTGGACAGGTTTCAGTGGAGATTCCACACTAAGACAAACTGGGAAGAAGGACCTGACAGTCTACTTCTGAAAAAATTAGCCAGTGAAAACCTTATGAATAGCAGCAGAACATTGTCTGATATAGTGCTGGAAGATGAGCCCCACAGGTTGGAAGGCACTCAAAAGATGACTGGGGAAGAGCTGCCTCCTCAATGTGGAGTTCACCTTAATGACGTCAGTTGGAGTCAAGCATTCAGGACCTTCATTTGCTGATGTGCCATGACTCAAAGTGAGAAGAAACAGCTGCAAACATCCATTAATAATCTAAACGTGGAATATACAAAGTATGAATCTAGAAAAATTGGAAGTCATCAAAAATGAAATAGAACACATAAAGACCAATATCCTAGGCATTAATGAGCTGAAATGGACTCGTATTGGCCATTGTGAATCAGACAATCACATGGTCTACTATGCTGGAAATGACAAATTGAAGAGGGATGGCATCTCATTCATTGTCAAAAAGAACATTCCAAGATCGATTCAGAAGTATAACACTGTCAGTAATAGGATAATATCCATATGCCCACAAGGAAGACCAGTTAATACGACTATAATTCAAATTTATGCAGCAACCACTGAGGCTAAAGATGAAGAAATTGAAGATTTTTATCAGCTTCTGAAGTCTGAAATTGATCAGACATGCAATCAAGATGCATTGGTAATTACTGCTGATTGTAATGCAAAAGCTAGAAACAAAGAAGAAGCATCAGAAGTTGGAAAATATGGCCTTGGTGATAGAAACAAGGCTGGAGATCACATGATAGAATTTTGTAAGACCAATGACATCTTCATTGCAAATACCTTTTTTCAACAACATAAATGGTGACTACACATGTGGACCTCACCAGACAGAATACACAAGAATCATATCGACTATATCTGTGGAAAGAGATGATAGATAAGCTCAATATCATCAGCCAGAACAAGGCCAGGGGTAGACTGCCAAACAGACCATCAAGGTGAGGCCGAGGAAAATTACATAAGTCCATGAGAGCCAAAATACAACCTGGAATATATCCCACCTGAATTTAGAGACCATTTCAAGAATAGATTTGACACATTAAACATTAATGACCGAGGACCAGATGAGTTGTGGAATGACATCAAAGACATCATAAATGAAGAAAGCAAAAGGTCATTAAAAAGACAGCAGAGAAAGAAAAGACCAAAACGGATGTCAGAAGAGACTTTGAAACTTGCTCTTGAACGTCGAGTACCTAAAGCAAAAGGAAGAAATGATGAAGTAAAAGAGCTGAACAGAAGATTTCAAAGGGCAGCTCGAGAAGACAAATTAAAGTATTATAATGAAACATGCAAGTACCTAGAGTTAGAACACCAAACGGTTAGAACATGCTTGACATTTCTCAAGCTGAAAGAACTGAAGAAAAAATTCAAGGCTTAAGTCATGTCATGGATTGAATTGTGCCCCCCAAAAATGTCTGTCAATTTGGCTAGACCATGATTCCCAGTATTGTGTGATTGTCCAGCATTTTGTGATTTTCCTGTGTGTTATAAATCCTATCAGCATAATAGTATACTATTTCATCCATTTACTTTATCTGCTTATAGAGCTCATCAACATAATTGCCACTAATCCATCTTACTAACATCATAGTGGATTGGTGGCAATTAATGTTGATGAGATCTATAAGATTGGATTGTGTCTTAAGATAATCTCTTTTGGGATATAAAAGAGAGAGATGAGCGGAGAGACAGGGGACCTCACACCATCAAGAAAGCAGTGCCGGGAGCAGAGTGCATCCATTGGATCTGAGGTTCCTGCATGGAGAAGTTCCTTGACCAAAGGAAGATTGATAATAAGAACCTTCCTCCAGAGCCAGGAGCTGACACCCTGAATTTGGACTTGTAGCCTATAGGGCTGTGAGAGAGTAAATTGCTCTTTCCTGAAGCCATCCACTTGTGGTATTTCTGTTATAGCAACTAAGACAAGTTGCAATACTGAAGAATTCTACAGAGAAAATGTTGAATGACACAGGAAGCATCAAAAGAAGATGGAAGGAATACAGAGTCACTGTACTAAAAAACTGGTTGACTTTCAACTATTTCAGGAGGTAGCATATGATCAAGAACCGATGGTACTGAAGGAAGAAGTCCAAGCTGCAGTGAAGGTGTTGGTGATAAACAAGGATCCAGGAGGTGACGGAATACCAACAGAGATGTTTCAACAAACAGATGCAGCACTGGAGGTACTCACTCATCTATACCAAGAAATTTGGAGTACAGCTGCCTGGCCAACTGACAGGAAGAGATCCATATTTGTGCCAATTCCAAAGAAAGGTGAGTCTACAGAATATGGAAATTATCAAACAGTATCATTAGTATCACATACAAGTAAAATTATGCTGAAAATCATTCAAAAGCAGTTGCAGCAGTACATCAACAGTGAACTTCCAGAAATTCAAGCTGAATTCAGAAGAGGATGTAGAATGAAGGAATCATTGCTGATGTCAGACGGATCATGGTTGAAAGTAGAGAATACCAGAAAGACGTTTACCTGTTTTTTACTGATGATGCAAAGGCATTCAACTATGTGGATCATAACAAATTACGGATAACATTGTGAAGAATGAAAATCCCAGAACACTTAATTGTGCTCATGAGGAATGTGTCCATAGACCAAGAGGCAGTCATTGGAACAGAACAAGAGGATACTGCATGGTTTAAAGTCAGGAAAGGTGTGTGTCAGGGTTGTATCCTTTCACCATAATTATTTAATCTGTATGCTGAGCAAATGATCCAAGAAGCTGGGCCATATGAAGAAGAATGTGGCATCAGGTTTGGAGGAAGATTCATTAACAACCTATGATATGCAGATGACACAACCTTGTTTGCAGAAAGTGAAGAGGACTTGAAGCACTCACCGATGAAGATCAGAGGCTACAGCCTTCAGTATGGATTGCACCTCAACATAAAGAAAACAAAAATCCTCACAACTGGACCAATAAACAACAGACATCATGATAAACAGAGAAAATACTGCAATGATCAAGGACTTCATTTTACTTGGATCCACAATCAACACCCATGGGAGCAACAGTCAAGAAATCAAACAACGTATTGCATTGTTAGAAAGCAAAGATGTCACTTTGCAAACTAAGGTGCACCTGACCCATGCCATGGTATTTTCAATAGCCTCATGGCATGTGAAAGGTGGACAATGAATAAGGAAGACCAAAGAACTGATGCCTTTGAATTATGGTGTTAGCGAAGAATATTGAATATACAAGGGACTGACTGAAAACTGGACAAATCTGCCTTAGAAGAAGTACAGCTGGAATGATCTTTGGAAGCCAGGATGGCAAGACTTCATCTCACCTACTTTGAATGTGTTATCAGGATGGACTAGTCTCTAGAGAAGGACATCATGCTTGGTAAGGTAGAATGTCGTTGAAAAAGAGGAAGACCCTCAGTGAGATGGACTGACACAGTGGCTACAGTGTTGGGCTCAAGCATAACAACCATTGCGAAGATGGCACAGGACAGGGCAATGTTTCACTCTGCTGTACATAGGGTCGCTATGAGGCAGAACTGACTCAATGGTACCTAACAACAACACAAAAACATTCAGCGCTTTACAAATAGTAGGTGCTAAGTTAATGTTTGCTTAGATGAGTTGTGTAATGATATTTGTAATATAAGGCTCATCTTACTTTGCATTGATGGAATTAAACCAGGCTCTCTTTTTTTTTTTTTTTCTTTTTTCTAGGAAGCTATGTCTCAGAATCCCTTTTATACTAGAATGTTTGTAGTATATGGAAAAATGTGAGTGTTTCCCAGCAGGTGAGAAGTTTATGCCCTTTTCCTGGCAGGAATATTAATCACTATTATTATCATCTCAGTTCTTTGACTTAATAGGGAGATATTTACTTCTGGTTTTGGAGAGGGGGATATATGTTGGAGCAAAGTGTTGGTACTGAGAAATCAATCACAAATCTATTTACCACCTAAAAAGGAAAGCCAGCATCTGTCTAGAAGATGTAATTTCAGGATCACACAAGAGACAGATATGGTACCTGAAATGCCCACCATCAGAATTATTCCTTTGGGTTTAATAGAGTCTTTGGGAAGGTCCTATAAAATGTAGTTGTTCTCAAATGTTATATTAACAAATTAACACAGATATCCTTAAAAACTGGTTCATGATCATGGTTTTTGATCATGGTGGTCTCCAAGGGAACAGAATCCTGGATCACAGACAAGAAGGCAGAAGAAAATTCCAGGTTTTAGGAGGCCAGGATCAGGTATATACTTGGGTACCTGAGATGTCACTTGGGCCTTGGGTATCCAGGAAGGTTGGGTTAGTGGGAAATAAGGCAACAGTCACCCAAGGTCACATTATATGCCTCCTTAACCCAAGATTCTGCATGTAATCAATTTAAAACAATCAGTTTGTAGTTATAACAGGTGCTAGAAATGACAATAACAAAATATTTTTAACTGAAGAAGTATTTTGAAGTATCTATCAAGTAGAAGACTGGTATTAGGTAACAGAGTGTAAGACCTTCATCCTGCAGAATCTTCCTACTCTTCTCCCAACCTTTTTCTCTGCTACTACCTCTTCTCCCTCTGAACAAGAAACTCAATTAATAAAACCTCCATTTCCCATTCTTTTATGCCTACTTCCCCCTCCCTTATGAAATTACTTCCAAACTAGAAATGGTCAAAAGTTAACCAGATAAATGCTATAATATACAATTTTATGACAACAATAATAATAATACAAAAAAATGTGTGTGGCTACATAGGTAGACATGTATGCATATACATGTATAGGAAGGCACATGTGAATCTATGGGTGTGCATGTTCAAGTCTATCTGTAGGCATATGTATATACATGTTTATCTGTGCCACATATATATGCACATACGTAATAAACCACATGGGGGCACAGTTATGGACACTTCCTAGACACAACCAAACACCTCGCAGGATAGGTTTACTGGGTTTGAAGGCTCGAGGCCGTAGTCTTGTGGGATAACTCAGTAAATTGGCGTAATATAGTTCGTAAAGACAATGTTCTACATCCTAGTTTGGTGAGTAGCATTTAGGGTCTTAAAAGCTTGCGTGAGCAGCCATCTAAGATACAATTATTGGTCTCTACTCATCTGGAGCAAAATAGAATGAAGGAAACCAAAGACTCAAAGGAGAAACTAGTCCATGGGACTAATAGCCCACATGAACCACAGCCTAATCTAGCCTGAGACCAGAACTTAGATGGTGCCTGGCTACCACTACCGATCGTTCTGACCAGGAACACAATAGAAGGTCCCAGACATAAAGAGAGAAAAATGTAGAACAAAACTCAAATTCCTAAAAAAATGCCAGACTTACTGGATGGATAGAGACTAGGGGAACCCTTGAAACTATTGCCCCCTGGACCCCCTGAACTTGGAACAGAAGCCACTCCCAGTGGTCACCTTTCATCCAAATAATACATTGGATTACAAAATAAATACTACTACCTGTGAATACCACACTCCCTTAAATAATCAACCATATGAGACCAAATGGTCAACATTTACCCTAAAACAAGGATGAGAAGCTAAGGAGGGGCAAGGAAGCTAGATTAATGGAAACAGAACAAAAAGAATGGAAACAACAAGAATGTTGACACATTATGAAAAATGTAATCAATGCCATGGAACAAGTTGTGTAGAAATTGTTAAATGGGAATCTAACTTGCTACGTAATCTTTCACCTAAAACACAACAAAATATTTCAAAAATAAAAGTGCACAAGTCGGGTAGGGTATCCTGAGTACACTCGGGTCTCGTGGGCAGGATATCCAAAATGGTAAGGAACTTTCCTTGCAAATAAAAACCAAACGAAGGTAGCTTATGGAAAAAAAAAAAAAAAAAGTTGGCCAGAAGGTATCAATAAAACATATACAGACAGATAACAGTTATGAAAAATTCACAAACCAAATAACCACAAGTGGAGAGTTAACCTCCTGTAGAGAGGAGTCCTGAACAATAGCTACTTAGTAATAATTGAAATTTGCCAAACCATGTGTAGCTTAGTGTTCTGCAATGAGCATCCAAAATCAGGAAAGTATCAAAGATCAGACTGGGAAGGAAAGCAGGAAGCATGAATTGCAGAGGAGTGGTCTTCAGTTCCTCTTTTAAATCATTTGCTTTCTCCCCAGTGAAATAGAACAGACATTCTCCTTAAAAATGTATGTATACGTGAGGAGGCCGTAACACTGGGAACGGAAGAATTCTTGACTAGGGAGCAAAAATAATTTGTAAATTTCAATTTCATTTTAAAGTAATTGACAAATGTAATACAAGCATGGAGCTTTTAAAAATCATGTTCTGTTTTGGAATTGTAAACAGAGGTTAGAAATAAAGACAAAAGAACCTCCAGTGAATCCCAAGCAGGCAGTTAAGAAGGAGATCAGCCGTTGGCACAGATGTGGGTAGACATAGCCGCGGGTCTTCAGAGCTTCTATCAGCACGTGTATTTGCTTGGTTCCATACAGTAATGAATATAGAAATCTAGAATTGGACTTGTTAGTCTATCTACCGTGGGCTTCCTCTAAACTTTATTATAGAACTTTCCCTTATTATTTCATGTAAATGTATTCATAAAGCTTAAGAAAATCTTTTATTTTTGTAAAAATTAAAGTACAATTTATCCTCACAACAGCTTAGAGTATTTTAGAATATTCTAAAGTATTTCATGCCTAGTTAAAGTCAAATTCGATCTTCCATACATTCAAGTATTCAGTACTTCAGCACACACTTGTGAAAGTAACTCTCAAATGGATTATAAGCACGTTTTATTTCAAACTTGCCTCAAGAGAAGAAGCTTTATGAGAAGCACAATTCTAAGACTGAATCTTGGCGGAAATATTGTATGGGGAGAAAAGTGGTTAGATAACTATTGTTAGACTGGATTTAAAAGAAAAAGAAAATCTAGTTAAAGACAACGTCTTTGCAAGACTGGTTAAATGTGTTAGGTTAGGTCGAAGGCTATGAGTCAGTTGAGTGGGTTTCCCAGGAGAATCTCTTAAGCTCTTTAAAGTCCATCAGAAAATTGCTCAAGTGTTTTATCAAGAATTCTAATTGTCCCCCAGAAAGAGCAGCTAGTCACATCAGACCACAAAGTTCTGCTTCAGCTCAGATTTGGAACAACTTTCCTTCTCACATTCCTTGGAGGCCACTTATACCATGCTAAGGAATTTGGGATTTATCTTTTGGGCAATAGAAAATTATTGAAGGATTTTAAGCAGCATTCTGCCATGATCGGCTTTGTATTTTTTTTTATTGTATTTTAAATGAAAGTTTACAGAGCAAACTACTTTCTCAATAAACAATTAATACACATATGGTTTTGTGACATTGGTTGCCAACCCCACAACATATCAACGCTCTCCTCTTCTCAAGCTTGGGTTCCCTGTTACCAGCTTTCCTGCCCCCTCCTGCCTTCTCGTCCTTGCCCCTGGGCTAGCATGTCTATTTAGTCCCGTTTTGTTTTATGGGCCTCTCTAATCTTTGGCCAAAGGGTGAACTTCAGGAGTGACTTCAGTCCTGAGTTAAAAGGGTACCCAAGGGTCATACTCTAGGGTTTTCTCCAATCTCTGTCAGACCAGTAAGTCTGGCCCCTTTTTGTGTGTTAGAATTTTGCTATACATTTTTCTCCAGCACTGTCTGGGACCGTCTATTGTGATCCCTGTCAGAGCAGTCGATGGTGGTAGCTGGCAACCATCTAGGTGTGCTGGACTCATTCTGGTGGAGGCTGTGGTACTTGTGATCTATTAGTCCTTTGGACTAATCTTTCCCTTGTGTCTTTGGTTTTCTTCATTCTCCCTTGCTCCAGACAGTGTGAGACCAGTGGTGTATCTTAGATGGCCGCTCACACAGTTTTAAGACCCCAGATGCTACTCACCAAAGTAGGATGTAGAACATTTTCTTTATAAACTATGTTATGCCAATTGAGCTAGATGCTTTCCAAGACCCTGGTCTCCAGCCCTCAGCCCAGTAATTCGGTCCCTCAGGGAGTTTAGATGTGTCTATGAAGCCTTGGTCAAGTTGTGCTGGCTTCCCCAGCATTGTGTACTGTCTTACCCTTCACCAAAGCTACGACTTACCTATTGTCTATTTAGTGTTTTTCCCTCGCCACCCCTCCCCTCTCTCATAACCAATCAAAGATTGTTTCTTTTTGTGTGTAAACTTTTCATGAGTTTTCACAATAGTGGTCTCATACAATATATGTCTGTTTGTGTATGACTTATTTCACTCAGCATAATGCCCTCCAGATTCATCCATGTTGTGAGATGTTTCGGAGACTCATCATTGTTCTTTATCACTGTGTAATACTCCATTGTGTGCATGTACCATAGTGTGTTTATCCATTCATCTGTTGACAGGCACCCAGGTTGGTTTCATCTTTTTGTTATTGTGAACAACACTGCAATGAACATGGGCATGCATATATCTATTTGTGTGATGGCTCTTATTTCTCTAGGTTATACTCCTAGGAGTGGGATTGCTGGATCATATGGTTTTTCTATTTCTAGCTTTTTAAGGAAGCAAAAAAAAAAAAAAAATTTTCCATTTCATTATCCAAAATAGTTGTATCATTTGGCATTCCCACCAGCAGTGCATAAGCATTTCAATCTCCCCGTAGTCTCCCCAACATTTGTCACTTTCTGGTTTTATTATTATTATTATTATTTGTGCCAGTAATGTTGGGGTGAAAGAGTATCTCATTGTGGTTTGATTTGTATTTCTCTAATGGCT
The DNA here is from genome assembly GCF_030014295.1 of Loxodonta africana. Classification (NCBI taxonomy): domain Eukaryota; kingdom Metazoa; phylum Chordata; class Mammalia; order Proboscidea; family Elephantidae; genus Loxodonta; species Loxodonta africana. The sequence continues at coordinate 114,684,956 of NC_087347.1, read as the reverse complement.
AGTGGGAAACCCTGGTGGCATAGTGGCTAAGTGCTATGGCTGTCGGCGGTTCGAATCCACCAGGTGCTCCTTGGAAACTCTATGGGGCAGTTCTACTCTGTCTTATAGGGTCGCTATGAGTTGGAATCAACTCGACGGCAACGGGTTTTTTTGGTTAATGGCTAGTGATCTCAAGCATTTCTTTATGTTTGTTAGCCTCCTGAATGTCTTCTTTAGTGAAGTGTCTGTTCATTCCCTTTTCCCATTTTTCAATTGGATTATTTGTCCTTTTGTTGTGGAGGTGCTGGATTTTCCTGTAGATGTTAGAGACTAGAATTTTTTCCCAGTCTGTATGTTTCTTTTGTGCTCTTTTGGTGAAGTCTTTTGATGACCATAAGTGTTTAATTTTAGAAGATCTCAGTTACCTAGGTTATCTTCTGGTATTTGTGCATTGTTAGTTACAATTTGTGTCCTGTTTATGCAGTATATTAGGGCCTCTAGCATTGATCCTATTTTTTCTTTTATGATCTTCATAGTTTTAGGTTTTGTATTTAGGACTTTAATTAGATTTCTATTTTTAAATTTAGTATTGATGGAAATGGATGAGACTGGAATCAGGGATATCAGGTAGAAAACTATAGTAGTGACTCAGTTTAATTCAACAAGTAGATACCCATATTAAAAAAAAAATGAACCTTGATCCTACCTCATAACATATACAAAATTTAATTTGAGAATGGTCATATACCTAAACATAAATGCTAAAACTATAAATTTCAAAAAGAAAATATAGGAGACTATCTTCTCAACCCAGAAGTTGGCAAAAGTTTCTTGGACAGAGCATAGAAAGCAAACCACTGCCATCGAGTCAATTCCAACTTATAGCAACCTTATAGGACAGAGTAGAACTGCCCCATAGGGTTTCCAAGTCTGTAAATCTTTACAAAAGCAGACTGCCACATCTTTCTTCCACGGAGCAGCTGCTGGGTTGAAACTGCCCACCTTTTGGTTAGCAGCTGAGAGCTTTAAGCATTGTGCCACCAGGGCTCCTATAGAAAGAAATAAGCATAAAATTTTTTTGAAAAATTAGACTTCATCAAACTAAATACCATACCATATCATAAGACAACATTAATAAAATGAATAGGCAAACCATAGAATGATAGCAAATAGTCACAAAACTTATATTTGATGAAGGACTTATATCCAAAATATAGAAACAACTACTACAACTCAATAATAAAAAGACAAACAATCCAATGTGAAAATGAGCAAAAGGCCTGAATAGCCACTTTCTAAAAGAAGATCTGCAACTAGCCAATAAACATATGTAAACCCATCACCCTTGAGTCAATTTCAACTCCCAGCGACCCTACAGGACAGAGTAGAACTGCCCTGTAGAGTTTCCAAGGAGCACCTGGTGGATTCGAACTGCCTACCTTTTGGTTAGCAGACGTAGCTGTTAACTACTACACCACCAGGGTTTACAAACACCCACTAGAATGGCCAAAACTTGAAGACAGAGAGGGCTTTGTGAAGAGGGTCAGCTGACAGGAGGCCTTTAGTTGGAGCCAGCCTGCCACGAATCCACAGGGTGGGAACTGGGAGATAAACACTTTCCCCTCATTTTCCCATCTCCTGTCTACATTGTTCATTAGCTAACTCCCCTGGAAGCCTGAGGGCAAAGGAACCCTGTTGTGTAGTTCATAGAGGTCAGCCTCCAGGAAGCCAGACAGGGGTGAAGAAGGATCGACTGGATCTAGAGGAGCAAACAAAAGATATCTAGAATACAAGACAATGATGGTCAAGGGACAGAGCAAGAGGGTGGAAGAGAATGAAAGTGAGAGAAACAGGGAGATGATGAGAATGAGCATGATGCTGAACAAATATTTAGATGATGTCCTCAATATTGGATAACATATTAAGTTTTAATTGCCTAGTGGAAGTGTCTACCAGGAAGCCACATAACCAGGACTTTAGGCTTAGGAGGTAAGTCATTGGTTATGGATGAGACTGCCCAGCAGCAAGAAAGAGTGACAATGAAAGACAAGAGGGCTACGATAGAGCCATAGGGAACATCAACACGGGGGGTGGAGTGGTTTCAGAAATGGAGAACAGACAGAGGATGCCCACAAAAGAGACACTGGCTCTCACAGGGAGAGCCAGTGAGGCGGAAGAAAAACCAGAAGGAGAAAAAAAAAGTGCAATGAGATAAATGAAATAAAGTGCTTAATAAATATGTAAAGTTTAAGAAAAGGGTAAGAAAGATAAGGATAGAAGAATGTCCATTACCTTTGGCAGTGTAGTGACAGGGAGAAAGTCAGATGCACTGGATGAAAAAGTAAATGGGTGGTGAAAAATGGAGACTTAAATGTAGGCTACTCTTCTCTTAGCTTGAGTTTTCCTCTGCAAGCAAAACCTAAAAGAAGGGTTTTATTTTGGAAAGGAATTCCAGAGGATGAGAATGGAGGACATGGAAGAGTTGCACAGTTTAAGAAGCAAAGTCAATACAAGGGTGTGTTATCAACTTGCCATCACTTAAGCAACTGGGATTCAATCCCTCTGGAACCTTCCAGGGAGCTATGTAGAATGTGCCTGAGAGTTGTCCACCTGAATTACGAAACGGGGGTGCAATTACATTCCAACTCCTATTCAAAATGTAATACAAGTGATAACAGCAAAAATGATAGTGTAAGGATCTCCAAATATTCTCTCCATCATTGTCAAAATTGTCAGAATCAACTTTTCAGAACTCTGGAAGTTAGTCAGGGGAGCTTTATTCAGGAAAAAACAGGCAAATTTTGATAAGAATATCAAGTCTTGTGGTGTTTTACTTACACTATATCCATCTATCCCACTAGCTCCAAGATAGCCTTGAAAACCAACAGCCCACAGGCCACTGGACGGGGCAGTACAGGGTTGTAGCTCCATCAGACTAAGGCAGAGGTGTAAACTGCTTAATTGAATGTTGAAAATATTCCCCAACATGCACACGTAGGCACTCAGCAAAGACTAGGAGATTTACTGACTCCCAGCATATAAGGAAATCTCTACCTAATTAATACTGATCATTAAGCTAACAGAGCCGACTTCAGTGGCCATACATGACAAGGAATACAGACTTTACAAAATTCATTCAGAAAAGTGACTGAACAAACAATAATTACTAAAAAAAAATCAGAGATGAAAGAGAGATTACTAGCGACCTTTGTTGTTGTTATTGTCAGATGCCATCGAGTTGATTTCAACTCATGGAAACCCCATGTGACAGGGTAGAATTACCCCATAGGATTTTCTAGGGTTCTTTATGGGAGCAGATCACCAGGTCTTTTCTCTGCAGAGCCTCTGGGTGTGTTTGAACTGACAACCTTTCAGTTAGCAGACAAATGCTTAACTATTGTGCTACCAGGGCTCCCTACTACCAACCTTACAGAAATAAAAAGGATTATAAGGGAAGACTATGAAAATCTGTATGCCAACAAATTAGATAAATGACATGGATAAATTCCCAGAAAGACACAAATTATCAAAATCTGACTCAAGAAGAAATAGAAAATCTGAATAGGCCTAAAACAAGTAAAGGGATTTAATCAGTAATAGTGATTTTTTAAAAACTTCCCTCAAGAAAAGCCCAGGATCAGATGGCTTCACTGGTGAGTTCTACCAAAAATGTGTGTGTGTGTGCGCGCGCGCGTGCTTTAGGTGAAGGTTTACAGAACAAATTAGTTTCTCATTAAACAATTAATACACAAATTGTTTTGTGACACTGGTTGTCAACCCCACCATGTGTCAGCACTCTCCCCTTCTTGACCTTGGATTCCCCATTTTCATTTGTCCAGCTTTCCTGTACCCTCCTGCCTTCTCATCCTTGCCTCTGGGCTGGTGTGCCCATTTAGTATCATATACATGGTTAGACTATGTGTATTACTGTTTGTCTTATAGGCCTGTCTAATCTTTGGCTGAAAGGTGAACCTCAGAAGTGACTTCAGTAGTGAGTCGAAAGGGTGCCCAGGGACCATATTCTCGGGGTTTCTCCAGCCTCTGTCAGACCAGTAAGCCTGGTCTTCTTTTTTGTGTGTGTGAGTTTGAATTTTGTTCTACATTTTTCTCCAACTTTGTCCTGGACCCACTATTGTGATCCCTGTCAGAGCAGTTGGTGGTGGTAGCCAGGCACCATCTAGTTGTGCTGCACTCGGTCTGGTGGAGGCTGTGGTATTTGTGGTCTATTAGTCCTCTGGACTAATCTTTTCCTTGTGTCTTTAGTTTTCTTCATACTCCCTTGCTCCAGATGGAATGGGACCAGTGGAGTATCTTAGATGGTCACTCACAAACTTTTAAGACCCCAGACACTACTCAACAAAGTAGGATGTAGAACATTTTCTTTATAAACTATGTTATGCCAATTAAGTTGGTTATCCCCCAAGACCATGGTCTCCAGCCCTCAGCCCAGTAATTCAGTCCCTCAGGGAGTTTGGATATGTCTACGGCTTTGCCTTGGTCAAGTTGTGCTGACTTCCCCAGTATTGTGTACTGTCTGAGACCACTATTATAAAAACTCATGAAAAGGTTTATACACAGAAAGAAACAATCTTTGATGGTTACAAGGGAGGGGAAAGGTGGGGAAGGAAAAACACTAACCAGACAATAGGTAAGTGGTAACTTTGGTGAAGGGTAAGACTGTCTACCAAACTTTTAAGAAGACTTAGCATCTTCACAAAATCTTTCAAAAAATAGAAAAGAATTAGCTCATTCTATGAGGCTGATGTTACCCGTATACCAAAACCAGACAAATAAACCACAAGAAAGGAGAACTGCAAACCAATATTCCTTTTGAATATAGACATAAATTCCCTTAACAAAACTATTAAAATGAACCCAGCAAAAAAAATTTATGTATATGTATAATTACACACCATGACCAATTGGGATTTATCCCAGAAATGTAAGATTGTTTCCACATGGAAATCAGTCAATAGATGTAGAAAAAGCATTTGACAAAATCTAATACCTTTACACCTTTTCACAATTAACACACTCAACAAAGTAGAAGTAGAAGAGAACAGTCTCAGCCTGATAAAGGGCATCTGTGAAAAACCCATAACTAACACACTAATGAAAGTCTGAGAGGTTCCATTCTTGTCACTTGTATTCAACGTTCCACTGGAGGTTTTAGCTGGGGCAATTAGGCAAGAAAAATGAATAAAAAGTATCCAGATTGGAAAGGAAGAAGTAAAACCATCTGTATTTGCAGATGACATGGCCTCGTATATAGAAAATCCTAAGGTATCCACAAATAAACCATTAGAGCCCACAAATGAATTCAGCAAGATTGCAGGATGCAAGATTAAAATAAGAAAGTTGATTCTACTTCTATACACTAGCAATGAAGAACCCCAAAATAAAATTAAGGAAACAAATCCACTTACAACAGCATAAAAAACAACAAAATACTTAGGAATAAATGTAACCTTAGAAGTATATGGTTAGATTACACTTGTATTCTGAAAATTGCAAAACTTTTTCAAAAGGAATTAAAGAAGACCTAAATAAGATGAAATATATCCTATGTTCATTGATTGGAAAACTTAAAACTGTTAAGATGGCAATACTCCCTAAACTGATCTCCAGATTCAACACAATTCCTGGCAAACTTCCAACTGCCTTTTTTGCAGAAATCGACAAAAATTTCTGATCTTAAAATTTATATGGAAATCCAAGGGACCCTGAATAGCCAACACAATTTTGTAAAAGAAGAACAAGGTTGGAGGGCTCACACTCGTGATTTGAAAACTTACTACACAGCTATGGTAATCAAGACTGTGCTGCACTGGCACAAGGACAGACATAAAGATAAATCGATGTACAACAAGGGTGCCAAGACAACTCAATAGGGATAGAATAGCCTTTTCAACAAATGGTATTCAGAAACTGGATATCCACATGCAAAAGAATAAAGTCAGACCCCTTCTTTATACCATATATAAGAATTAACTCAAAGTGGATCAAAGACATAAATGTAAGAGCTAAAACTATAAATGTTTAGAAGAAAACATAGGTGTAAATCCTTGTGAAATTGGATTATGCAATGGTTTCTTAGCACAGGCAACCAAAATATATATATATATAAATTGAACTTCATCAAAATTAAAAACTTTTCTGCTTCAAAAAACATTATCAAGAAAGTGAAAAGACAACCTACAGAATGCAAAAATATTTACAAACCGTATATGTGATGAGGCCCTAGTCTCCAAAACACGTAAAGAGCTCTGGCAACTCGCAATACCAAGACAATCCATTTTTAAAAATCTGCAAAGGATCTGAACAGACACTTCTCCAAAAAAGATACAAAACAGCCAATAAATACATGAAAAGATGCTCAACATAATTAGTCATTAACCCACCACTACCCAGTGCCGTTGAGTCGATTCCGACTCATAGCGACCCTATAGGACAGAGTAGAACTGCCCCCTAGAGTTTCCAAGGAGCGCCTGGCGGATCCGAACTGCCAACCCTTTCGGTATCAGCTGTAGTACTTAACCACTACGCCACCAGGGTTTCCTATTTAGTCATTAGAGAAATGCAAATAAAAACCAGGGTTTCCTATTTAGTCATTAGAGAAATGCAAATAAAAACCACAGAGAAACACCACTTCACACCCACTAGAATGGCTATAATCCAAGACATGGACAATAATAAGTGTTACCGAGAATGTAAAGAAGTTGGGACTCTTAGACATTGCTGGTGGTAATGTAGAATAATGTGATGGCTGTAGAAAACATTTTGGCAGTTTCTCAAAATGTTAAACAGGAAGTTAACATATGACCCAGCAATTCTACTCCGATGTATATACCCCAGAGAAATAAAAATATACATTCATGTAAAAACTTGTACACAAACGTTCATGGAAGTACAATAACCAAAAACAGGAACAACCTAAATGTCCATCATCTGATGAGTGGGTAAACAAATGCGATATATCCCTCCATACAGTGGAATATTATTCAGCCATAAAAAAAGTGTAGTACTTATTCATGCTACAACATGGATGAAACTTGGAAACATGCTAAATGAGAGAAGGCCACTGTCTTAGTCATCTAGTGCTGCTGTAACAGAGATACCACAAGTGGATACCTTTAACAAAGAGAAGGTTTTTGTCTTACAGTCCAGTAGGCTAGAAGTCCAAATCCAGGGTGCCAGCTCCAGGGGAAGGCTTTCTCTGTCTGTTGGCTCTGAAGGAAGGTCCTTGTCCTTCCCTTGGTCTAGGAGCCTCTCAGCCCAGGAACCTCAGCTGCTTTCTCGGTGGTATGAGGTCCCCCCGTCTTTCTGCTCACTTCTCTCTTTTATATCTCAAAAGAGGTTGGCCCATGCCACTATCTAATCTTACAGGTCTCATCAGTATAACTGCTGCTAATCCATCTCATTATATGATAGCAATAGGATTTATAACACATCGGGAAATCACATCAGATGACAAAATGGGGGACAGTCATACAATACTGGGAATCATGGCCTAACCAAGTTGACAGACATTTTTGGAGGACACAATTCAATCCATGACAGCCACATATTGTATAATTCCACTCATATGAAATGTTCAGAATCAGCCATTCTATAGGCCCAGAACGCAGATTAGTGTCTTCCAGGTGCTGAAGAAAGAAGGGAATGGGGAGTGACTGCTAATGGGCATGGGGTTTTATTTTGGGGTGATAAAAGTGTTCTAGAATTAGATAGTGGTGAAGGTTACACAACTTTGTAAATACACTAGAAACTACTGAATTGTGTACTTTAAAAGGGTGAATATTATGGTATGTGCATGTTATCTCAAAGAGAAAAAAAAAGGGGTTCGGTGGGGAGAGTTCTCCCCACCCCAACTTACAGCCCTTCTCCTGGGAAGCAACTAGTATTACTTGCTTTTTAGGTATCATTCCTGAGATATACTATAGATACACAAACATAAATTTTTGTGCCTTTGGGTCCCCTCTTAAAACCTTTTTTTCCCACTCTTTACAATACGATTTTGGGGTGTGTGATATATAGATATTTCCATGGGGCAGTTCACCTCTGTCCTATAGGGTCGCTATGAGTCGGAATCGACTCAATGGCACTGGGTTTTTGGGCATATATAGATAGATACTTCTCATTCTCACTTTAAGATATGCATAGTTTAGTTGGCCAGTCTTTTGATGTTACAGATAAGGCCGTAATTAATTTCCTCGCATATGTTTCCAGTACACATATGTGAATGGGGAATATCTCCAGAAGTAAAATTTCTGGTGCAAAGTTTGTTTTTCTTATTTTATTTTGATAGACTGCCAATATTGATTTAATGTCGCTCGTTTTCATTAGATTATGAGTTTCCTGATGACAGGGACTATGTCTGTTTTGTAGACCAGGGTACATCTAGATTTTGGCATATTGACTGACCTGCTGCTTCATATATCTGTAGACACCGATAAGGCTGTGTGCTCTGTTGCATAAAGTGTCAAATAGAAATGCAAAGCTACATCATTCAAAAAACAATGATTCGGCTGATAGAGCCAGGAATTGGTTTTGTGCTTGTTTTTTGACTTTTCATCCAGTTTTTTTATTTTTCAGTTTCAACTAGTAGCCTTTCAGAATTGGTGGGACCAATTGCAATAGTAATATTCTAAAAGGGATAGAATCTTTAATTTCATCTTAAGACATCAGTATGTTTTATTAACTAAATGCTTTCTAATATTTCAGTAGTCTGTATTTTAGTTACATAAATAAGTAAGGAAGGAGGACGGGGTTGATTTTCAACATTAAGAGACCTAATAGCGACACCTGCTGGGGAAAACATCACAATAAGTTTTGAATCCTTTAAATTTTAGATCGGTTCTATGTTTCTATTAATCAGGAAGAAATTTGTTATTTTACCATAGGAGTGCTTGTAATAAGTAAATATAATTAAGTTGAAGGTTCTTTCATGTTCTATAAAATTACAGATGAAAATATATTTTCTCTTTTTAGGACAAAGTTATTTTGGGAACTGATTATCCCTTTCCACTAGGTGAGCTGGAACCTGGGAAATTGATAGAGTCTATGGAAGCATTTGATGAAGAAACAAAGGTATATTATGCCTTTTACTTCACGGTCTTCTTCCTGAGTTTCCTGCTTTAATTGGGTTTGGTTTCAGAGTGCTTTGATAGGCGATCACAAAGAACACGGGAACCATTATATTTATTGTTCTTTGAAATGTTATTCTATCTCCAGAAATAGCTGAACTATTACAGGGCAAAGGAAAATTAAAAAGCCGATGGTTAATGAAATTGAGTCCTTTGAGTCAAGGAAAAAAAATAGTAACAATCATATTTACTATAAATATTTGTATCTTAGATGACTCATAAGACATATTTACTATAAATATTTGTATCTTAGATGACTCATAAGAATAATAATATCTAAGTTTTTCCTTTAATATTATTGTTACAAATCTACCACTCTCAAATGTTTCTGGTTATTTGGATATTAAAACTAAAATCTGGATCATCAGTGACCCAAGGAATCAAAACCCTCAAGTAACTGGTTCGTTTTGTTTTGTTTGCATTTGACTTTGACAGTGGGTAAATGATACTGAGATGTGCTACAATGCTGCCATTACTGTTCTACCCCTTGGTTAGACGCAGTCTTCTCAGATTCCCTTCCCTTGCTACTTCCACACCCCCAGCCCCACCAAAAAGTCCAGGTTCTTCCTAAGGGTTTCGCCACCGATCATTACCAGGAATCAGGGGTGGCCAAAAAAGAAAACATGGTGATGTATAAACACTTAATAAATGTTAGGAAAGTCTTATTCATAATCCTTTTGCATAATTTTTGGCTTTCTTCTGAACTAGAATCTAAAATTTTCCCTGGACTCTAACTCTCTGCTTCAATCCTTGAAGATTAAAAAAAAAAAAAATTGCCATTGAGTCAACTACCCCTACAGAACAGAACAGAACTGCCCCATACGGTTTCCAAGAAGCAGCTGATGGATTTGAACTGCCGACCTTTTGGTTAGCAGCCAAATCCTTAACCACTGCGCCACCAGGGACACTGCTCACCAATTTTTTTTCTCAATAGGCTTGAACCACGTCAATAGATGCCAAGTAGAGTCCATTCTGATGTGTACTAAAAAAAACAAAACCAAAACCAAATGTGTTGCCGTAAAGTCAATCGTGACTCATAGAGACCCTAGAGAACAGAGTAGAACTGCCCCATGAGGTTTCCAAGGAGAGGCAGCCAAATGCTTAACCACTGAGCCATCAGAAATGTACTAGTTTCAAATTATTAACTGGGAAATCTCAGACTTTTTTATGTAGAAAGTGTCCCCTTTGGCACATAACCATCTTAAGGCACTAAAAATCTTAAATTCTGGAATGTTTATTGAACTAAGTAGGAAGCTGCATTAAGATTTTTCTTAGCTTTTTCTCACAACAAAGGTTGAAAATGAAAAACTTTCTATACAGTTAACCAAAATTAAACTGAAATCAGATTACTCTAAATATCCCAATTAAGACTTTAATGAAATAATAATTTTTATTATTCTATGCCTTTTATTATTATTATTATTGCTAACCAGAAGCCAGCAGTTCAAATCCACCAGGTGCTCCTTGGAAACTCTATGGGGCAGCTCTACTCTGTCCTATAGAGTCGCTTTGAGTTGGAATCAGCTCGACGGCAACGGGTTTATTATTTATTTGTATTTGTATATCACTTCCAAGTTTTCAATAAAGACTGCATAAAAATTATTTATGCGATCACGAATTCAAAATGACATTCTGTACAAGGTTACTCATTGTAACCATTGTTTGTAATAACAAAAGACTGAAAACAATCTACAGGAGAATAGTTAAATAAGTAATAATTTACCCATGCAATGGAATCTATTCAACCATAAAAAAAGAATTAGAATTAAATTTTCAAAATATATTATTAAGCTAAAAAAAAAACTGTAAAACAATGTACATAGTATAATTTGCTTTGTGTACAGTATATTAACCATGTTTTAAAATACTGTCGATATACCTGGGTAGCACAAATGGTTAAGCCCTGGACTATTAACCGAAAGTATGGTGGTTCAAATCCACCCCAGAGGCACCTTGCAAGTAAGGCCTGGTGATCTGCTACCACAAGGTCACGGCCTTGAAAACCCTGTGCAGTTGTTCTACTCTGCACACATGGGGTCGCCATGAGTCGGAATCCACTCGACAGCAACTAGCAACAATGACAAACCTAAGCGTGAGTAGGTGCTCGCCGTTGGCAGCTGTCGTGGAGGCCATTCTGACTCGCAGCAGCCCCATGTGTCACAGAGCAGAACTGTTCCAGAGGCTATCAGAAAGTTACCCCTCAACTCACTGGTGCTTTCTCTGTGGAGTTGATCTAGTCTTTAGCTGAGGCGAAGGCAGAGAAAAATTTAGGAGTCCTTTTTTCATGTGTACATTATATGAGATGTATAGATTTATACAATATTCTGAGACCCTTCAGCCATATCACCTCTCGTTCCAAAAGGGCTTTTATTCAGGTCCATTCAAAAGGACAACACATATGCCTAGAAGCGGGGGGGATGGCCAGGTGACTTCTGGGCACTGTTTCCAGCTCTTTGTTCCACAGGCCCAAACTACCACTTCTCTGTATTGTCTCTAAATAGTCCTTAAGACATATTGGAGGGTCCTCTAGAGGTTTCCAAAGAAAGCCATTTTCCTAAGAGGGCTCTCTCATTTATAAGTCTCTTCCCCACCCTTTACTATCAAGTTTCAGATTTAGATTTCAAATAGTGGGGCAAAACACAGGTCAAGAGGATTCTGGTAACAGCTTCATTGTTTAACCTGCTAATGTTTTTCTTTCATCTTAGGGAGTTGATTTTTTCAAAACCCAGTAAATACTACACGATAAAGTACTTAAAAACAGCCCATAATGATTTAAAATAAAACCTTTCCTTTTCTTTTCCAGGATAAACTGAAAGCTGGAAATGCCCTAGCATTTTTGGGTCTTGAGAGAAAACAATTTGAATGACTGAATTTACTATAAACTTTCAAGAAGATATTCTATTTTTGTTTTAAAGTGTGTGTTGCATGCATTACTGAAAGCCTATTTTGAAATAGTTCACCCAGAAATAGAATATCCCCAAATATCCAAAATTATTCATAACTAAAATGATTCACAAGTGTTTTCATTCTGAAAAGCAGTACATTATTTCATCATGTGAATAAAAAGAATGATGTTTCCAGAAGCTTTTTAATTAGCGTGGCAGAAATGAAAAACAAAACGTCATTAGTGATACATATGGAGAAAGACCAAAACCAGATTCGTCCTAGAGGGCTCGGGTAGGTTATCTACGTTGCACAAATACATGTGAGCTGCACCCAAAATAACCTGTTTCAAATCATTTTTAACACTTTCCATTAGCCCAGAACTGACCAGGGAGAGCTTAGATTCCACAAAATAAATGACATACATATTCTATAACCTCAAGGAGCTAACAGTCCAGTTAACACAGTTAAGGAGGTAAGAAGACACATACTCATGGTATGATTACCAACACATACCGTGTGAGGGTCAAAAAAGAAGAATTCAGTTTAGGCTCAAACTGTTGGGCAGATTTTCACCGAAGGTGGAACGTGGACAGAGTACAGAAGGACGGATAAGTTTTCTTTAGGGTTGGAGAATGGGAAACAGGAAGGCAAAATTATACTATCACGTGCTGCAGACTAAATGACATCTACTCTGGAGAAAAGTTCAAGTCTATAAATTTACATTTACCAGAAGCCCTTTTAGTGTAAAATACTAAGCAGAATTTGTAAAGGTAGCTGCGGGAATTGGGAGGGCAGTACCAAGGCAGCCAGGTTCTCCTCACTTCACTGATGGCCCCAGTGGGCTGCTGAAAATGAGCGTGGTCCTTCGAGGGATGATGAGCATCTGTGGTCCATGTAAGTTTGCTGAAAACCAAAATCAAATATAATTTTTCAAAATTACTCTCTTACTTTGTATTCATTCACATTTCTCTTCCCCGAGTTGAGTATTGACATGCGATTTGTGCTAGACCTTCTCCAGAGTTGTTGTTGTTGTTGTTAGATGCCATCGAGTCGGTTCCGACTCATAGCGACCCTATGCACAACAGAACGAAACCCTGCCCGGTCCTGCGCCATCCTTACAATCGTTATCTTGAGTTCATTGTTGCAGCCACTGTGTCAATCCACCTTGTTGAGGGTCTTCCTCTTTTTTGCTGACCCTGTACTCTGCCAAGCATGATGTCCTTCTCCAGGGACTTATCCCTCCTGACAACATGTCCAAAGTATGTAAGATGGAGTCTCGCCGTCCAAGACAGCTTTGTTCATCCTTTTGGCAGTACATGGTATACTCAATGTTCTTCGCCAACACCACAATTCAAAGGCGTCAACTCTTCTTTGGTCTTCCTTATTCATTGTCCAGCTTTCACATGCATATGATGTGATTGAAAATACCATGGCTCGGGTCAGGCTCACCTTAGTCTTCAGGGTGACATCTTTGCTCTTCAACACTTTGAAGAGGTCCTTTGCAGCAGATTTGCCCAATGAAATGTGTCTTTTGATTTCTTGACTGCTGCTTCCGTGGCTGTTGATTGTGCATCCAAGTAAAACGAAATCCTTGACAACTTCAATCTTTTCTCCATTTATCGTGATGTTGCTCTTTGGTCCAGTTGTGAGGGTTTTTGTTTTCTCTATGTTGAGGTGCAATCCATACTGAAGGCTGTGGTCTTTGATCTTCATTAGTAAGTACTTCAAGTCCTCTTCACTTTCAGCAAGGAAGGTTGTGTCATCTGCATAAAGCAGGTTGTTAATGAGTCTTCCTCCAATCCTGATGCCCTGTTCTTCTTCATATAGTCCAGCTTTTCGGATTATTTGTTCAGCATACAGATTAAATAGGTATGGTGAAAGAATACAACCCTGACGCACACCATTCCTGACTTTAAACCAATCAGTATCCCCTTGTTCTGTCCGAACAACTGCCTCTTGATCTATGTAAAGGTTCCTCATGAGCACAATTAAGTGTTCTGGAATTCCCATTCTTCGCAGTGTTATCCATAGTTTGTAATGATCCACACAGTCGAATGCCTTTGCATAGTTAATAAAACACAGGTAAACATCCTTCCGGTATTCTCTGCTTTCAGCCAGGATCCATCTGACATCAGCAATGACATCCCTGGTTCCACATCCTCTTCTGAAACCAGCCTGAATTTCTGGCAGTTCCCTGTCTATATACTGCTGCAGCTGTTTTTGAATGATCTTCAGCAAAATTTTGCTTGTGTGTGATATTAATGATATTGTTCTATAATTTCCACATTCGATTGGATCACCTTTCTTGGGAATAGGCATAAATATGGATCTCTCCTAGTCAGTTGGCCAGGAAGCTGTCTACCATATTTTCTTGGCATAGACGAGTGAGCACCTCCAGCACTGCATCTGTTTGTTGAAACATCTCAATTGATATTCCATCAATTCCTGGAGCCTTGTTTTTTGCCAATGCCTTCCAAGCAGCTTGGACTTCTTCCTTCAGTACCTTCGGTTCCTGATCATATGGCACCTCTTGAAATGGTTGAATATGAACTAATTCTTTTTGGTGTAGTGACTCTGTGTATTCCTTCCATCTTCTTTTGATGCTTCCTGCATCATTTAGTATTTTCCAGAGTAAAGAGATCTAATTTTTGCTAAACTATGCCTATCCCATTACTTTCACTCTATTGAGCTCATTGCTCCATCTTTTTCTTGTCTCTCCTGTTGCTTTCTAGGACTTTACCCACTGTCTTAGCCTGGGATCTCTAGAGGAGCAAAACTAATGAAGCATATAGAGATATACAGAGAGAGAATTTACCTCAAGGAAATGGCTCACACAGTTGTGGAGGCTGGCAAGTCCTAAATCCACAGGTCAGGTGTCAGGCTGAAGGCCTCTGCTGCCTCACAGGATTGTAGGGGTTGGTGAATCCAAAATCTACAGGTCAGGCAGTAGGCTTAAGTCCCAAGAACCAGAGGTCAGGCGACTAGATGAATGCAGAGTTGAGAAAAAGAACGAGATTTGCCATAACATCCATTTTATACTGGGGGCAGGCCACATCTCCAAGGAAACTTCCCTTTCAACTGACTGGCTGCTCACATCTGATCCCAAAATGGAAGGTGATCACAAAGTGTCTGCCAAACGACTGACGATCACAGCCTAGGCAAGGTGACACATAACAGTAACCATTACACCCACCTACCACTCTGTTTATTATGCCAATGAGCCTAAAGAGAAAAACAAAGTTGAACAAATCAGCTATTAATACGGCTTCATATATGTTGTTATTTTTTCCTTCCCCGTTAATTGAGGGAAATGTCTATTTTTTCAAATATTCTGTATTTAAGTACTTTTAACATAGTGCTTAATGACTGTTTTTTATTATAGAAAGTAACCTGATCACTCCGTTCAATATTATATACACACACACATACATACATATTGTGTGTGTGCATTCATATTCACAGAGTGTTTTCTCTATGCCAGGGCTGTTCCAGAAGTAAACAAAAAGGAAAAGATTCCTTCAACAATGAACTTTACAAAGTTGAATGACCTTTACTTCAATGAGCATACAAAGATTCTTTCTTCAATGGGGAGAGGGGAACATAAATGAAGAAAGAAGAAAGAGAAGAAGAAATGAAGGAAGGGAGGACATTTTTCTTATACTGATAAATATTATGAAGAAATTAAAACAAGAAACTGTGATAGTGCCTGGGGGAAGCATGAGAAGTAAAATAGTAAATTGTGGAGGCAGAGAAAGCCTTTTTAAAGAGGACTTTGAAAACAATTTTTTTTTAATAAATAAACAAGGCTTTGAACTAAGACATGAATGATGGCCATGGGAAAGAGCCTTCCAGGCAAAATGCAAAGGCTCTGAGGCAGGAAAGAGCTAGTAAGCAAGGGAGACAGAGGTAGGAGACAAAACCAGAAAGCTTGGTCAGATCAGTAGCTCATTGTCAAGAGTTTAGATTTTTATATTTTGTCTCATAGGAAGCCATGGAGGATTTTAAACTGATCTGTGACATGCTCTGACTTTTTTTTTTTAATGATGTTAGTAGCTATATAAAGAATTATTACAAGATGGTCAAAAATGGAAGTAGGGAAATTAGCTAGGCAAGTAATAATAATGACTTGAGCAAAAGTAGTAGAATTGGGACGGTGAGATGTGGTGGTAGGTGGAGTCAACAGCACTTGATGAATGTGAGGGAGACAGGAGATATAGTAAAGCTGACTCCTTGGTATATGTACGTGTGTGTGTGCCCACGTGCATATTGCAGTTTATTCAACCAATTTCCTACACTTGGATATGCAAATAATTCCCCATATTTTGCAATTACAAATAATGCTGCAATAAAATTAGATTCATTTCCCACATCATACATAAGGACAAACTCCAACTCCAAACGGATTTGAGATTGAACTGTGAAAAATACAATCATGTAGGTACTAGAAGGAAACACAAGTAAATTTCTCTTTAATCTGGGTGTAAGGAACAGCTTTCTAGGCACATAATCCTGGGGACATTTAGACTTTCATATGTATTTATTGGTAGTAAACTCATTCACATATTAAACATAAACCCGTTGCCAACGAGTCAATTCTGACTCACAGCGACCCTATAGGACAGAGTCGAAATGCCCCCATAGGGTTCCAAGACTATAAATCTTTACGGAAGCAGACTACTACAACTTTCCCCCATGGAGCAGCTGTGGGTTCAAACCACCGACCTTCTGGTTAGCAGCCAAGCACTTAACCACTGTGTCACCAGGGCTCCACATTACACATAGACGCCTCATTCCCAACTTTTTACTTGAGCAGCTGGGTAGATTTATTACCATTTACCATTATGAAGAAGACTATGAAGGGAACAGGCTTGGGAGGGGACCGAATCAACAGTTTTGTTGTTGGACTTGTATTTCAGACATTTAACAGGCATTTAAGCAGGAATGTCCAGTAGGCAGCCGGGTATACTAGTCTGGAGAGCTCAGGAGAAAGGTTGGGAACAGCTCATCAATGTACAGAAGGTATTTTAAAAAATGCGATCAGATGAAATCACCTGGAGAAAAGCAGCAGCAGAGAACCAGATGGACCCAGGATTGATTCCTCGGACTCCCCAACACTGAGAGGTCAAAAGGCAAAGACAGCGTTGGACATTAAGTAGTGAGGTAGGAGGAAAATCAGGAAAACTTGTATCCAGAAGTCAAAAGAAGACAATGTTTCAAGAAGTCCTAACAGCTTTATACATAAAACCAAAACTACCATATTATGGTGTATAAAGGCCCCAACTGTAAATCAATCCTTTTATCCCAAAATTCAGCTCCACTTTCTACGCTCTCATTGTTCATTAATGGCATCGCCCCTTACCTTAATCCTCTCCTTCATCGATAGCAAATTTGTCATTAAATTCAATAGATTCTACACTTTCATATCTTTCATTTTTTGTCTATTCTTTCTCCCTTATAACTTCTAAATAAATTCATATTCTCCTCTCCCATCAGCACTATAATAATCTTATTTGTACCCCTGCCTCTGGGCTTATTCTGGTACAATCCATCCTTCACCCTGCTGCCAAAGAAAAATTTCCAAAGTACTTATCTAATTACATTGCTCTCTTTCTCTCTTAAAATTCCTCAGGACCTAAAGTGATGGCTTCTAGGCTTTGGGAGTTCACTGATCAGTGACATTTTTAAAAGGGGCAGGTACTGACAAAGATTGCTAACTTCTGATTTTGACAAACAAGGACATTTTTTAAAAATCAACTGCCACAAAAACCACATGATCTTATCAATTGATGCAGAAAAGGCATTTGACAAAGTCCAACACCCATTTATGATAAAAACTCTCACCAAAATAGGAATTGAAGGAAAATTCCTCAACATAATAAAGGGCATATATGCAAAGCCAACGGCCAATATCACTCTAAATGGAGAGAACCTGAAAGCATTTCCCTTGAGAACGGGAACCAGACAAGGATGCCCTTTATCACCGCTCTTATTCAACATCGTACTTGAAGTCCTAGCCAGGGCAATTAGGCTAGACAAAGAAATAAAGGGTATCCAGATTGGTAAGGAGGAAGTAAAGCTATCACTATTTGCAGATGACATGATCGTATACATGGAAAACCCTAAGAAATCCTCCAGAAAACTACTGAAACTAATAGAAGAGTTTGGAAGAGTCTCAGGATATAAAATAAACATACAAAAATCACTTGGATTCCTCTACATCAACAAAAAGAACACCAAAGAGGAAATAACCAAATCAATACCATTCACAGTAGCCCCCAAGAAGATAAAATACTTAGGAATAAATCTTACCAAGGATGTAAAAGACCTATACAAAGAAAACTATAAAACTCTGCTACAAGAAATTCAAAAGGACACACTTAAATGGAAAAACATACCCTGCTCATGGATAGGAAGACTTAACATAGTAAAAATGTCTATTCTACCAAAAGCCATTTATACATACAACGCACTTCCAATCCAAATACCAATGTCATACTTTAAGGGAATAGAGAAACAAATTACTAATTTCATATGGAAAGGAAAGAACCCCCGGATAAGCAAAATATTACTGAAAAAGAAGAAGAAAGTGGGAGGCCTCACCCTACCTGATTTCAGAACCTATTATATAGCTACAGTAGTCAAAACAGCCTGGTACTGGTACAACAACAGGCACATAGACCAATGGAACAGAATTGAGAATCCAGATATAAATCCATCCACGTATGAGCAGCTGATATTTGACAAAGGACCAGTGTCAGTCAATTGGGGAAATAATAGTCTTTTTAACAAATGGTGCTGGTATACCTGGATATCCATTTGCAAAAGAATGAAACAGGACCCATACCTCACACCATGCACAAAAACTAACTCCAAGTGGATCAAAGACCTAAACATAAAGACTAAAACGATAAAAATCATGGAAGAAAAAATAGGATCTACCCTAGGAGCCCTAATACAGGGCATAAACAGAATACAAAACATTACCAAAAATGATGAAGAGAAACCAGATAACTGGGAGCTCCTAAAAATCAAACACCTATGCTCATCTAAAGACTTCACCAAAAGAGTAAAAAGACCACCTACAGACTGGGAAAGAATATTCAGCTATAACATCTCAGACCAGCGCCTGATCTCTAAAATCTACATGATTCTGTCAAAACTCAACCACAAAAAGACAAACAACCCAATCAAGAAGTGGGCAAAGGATATGAACACACATTTCACTAAGGAAGATATTCAGGCAGCCAACAGATACATGAGAAAATGCTCTCGATCATTAGTCATTAGAGAAATGCAAATTAAAACTACGATGAGATTCCATCTGACACCAACTAGACTGGCATTAATTCAAAAATCACAAAATAATAAATGTTGGAGAGGCTGCGGAGAGACTGGAACTCTCATACACTGCTGGTGGGATTGTAAAATGGTACAACCACTTTAGAAATCCATCTGGCGTTATCTTAAACAGTTAGAAATAGAACTACCACACAACCCAGAAATCCCACTCCTCGGAATATACCCTAAAAATACAAGACCCTTCACACAAACAGATATATGCACACCCATGTTTATTGCAGCTCTGTTTACAATAGCAAAAAGCTGGAAGCAACCAAGATGTCCATCAACGGACGAATGGGTAAATAAATTGTGGTATATTCACACAATGGAATACTACGCATCGATAAAAAACAGTGACGAATCTCTGAAACATTTCATAACATGGAGGAATCTGGAAGGCATTATGCTGAGCGAAATGAGTCAGTTGCAAAAGGACAAATATTGTATAAGACCACTATTATAAGATCTTGAGAAATAGAAAAAACGGAAAAGAACACATACTTTTGTGGTTACAAAGGGGGGAGGGAGGGAGGGAGGGAGAGGGCTTTTTATTGATCAATCTGTAGATGGGAACTGCTTTGGGTGAAGGGAAAGACAACACTCAAAACAAGGAAGGTCAGCCTAATTGGACAGGATTAAAAGTAAAGAGGTTTCCGAGATAAAATGAAAGCTTCAAAGGATAGCGAAGCAGGGGCTGGGGTCTGGGGAACTTGGTTTGAGAGGACTTCTAAATCAATGGGCAAAACAATTCTATTATGAAAACACTCTGCATCCCACTTTGAATTGTGGCACCTGGGGTCCTAAATGCCAACAAGCAGCCATCTAAAATACATTAATTGGTCTCAACCCACCGGGAGCAAAGGCAAAGGAAGAACACCAAGGTCACACGACAACTAAGAACCCAAGAGACAGAAAGGGCCACTTGAACCAGAGACCTACAATATCCTGCGACCAGAAGAACTAGTTGGTGCCCGGCCACAATTGATGTCTGCCCTGTCAGGGAACACAACAGACAACTCCTGAGGGAGCGGGAGACCAATGGGATGCAGACCCCAAATTCTCAATAAAAGACCACACCTAATGGTATGATTGCGACTAGAGGAATCCCAGAGACAATGCTCCCCAGAACTTCTGATGGCACAGGACAGGAACCATCCCCGAAGACAAATCATCAGGCATGAAAAGGACTGGTCAGTGCGGGGGAGAGAGATACTGATGAAGAGTGAGCTAATTAAATCAGGTGGACACGGGAGAGTGTGTTGGCAACTCTTGACTGGAGGGGGGATGGGAAGATAGAGAGAGAGGGAAGAAGGTAAAATTGGCACGAAACGAGAGACTGTAAGGGCTGACTCAATAGGGGGAGAGCAAGTGGGAGAAGGGAGTAAGATGTATGTAAACCTACATGTGACAGACTGATTGGAATGGTAAATGTTCACTTGAAGCTTAATAAAAATTAAAAAAAATAAATAATAAATAATATAAAAAAAAATCAACTGTCACAATCAATAGAAAGACATTTTACATTAAGGACATTTTATTATAAAAAATGCAGTTACATCATAATCTCAGGATAAAGGATTGTCCATTTAATTGAATAAATTTAACTTTTTATGCAACTCAATTATCCTTCCGTTTCTCCTTCTGCTGTGATCTTAATTATATCTTCGTCTTCTATCTTCATAACCTCTAGCCTAAGATGAAGCCCAAACTCCTCAGCACAATCTGCAAGCCTTTCATGATCTGATCTCCCCAAAGTGATATGTAGTGTTTCACATCCTGCCTTACTTAGTTTTCCTCATTTGTCCTTTAAAATTAAACCAAAATATACCCTCTCAACGAAGATGTTCTGACACATACCAGAGTAGTGAATTCTTTCTGTCATCACTGCCATCCGTAAATACCTCTAACACAGCACCTCTATCATTTTGAATTGCAATTGCTTTTTCCACTGGCCTGGGACTTCCCTGAGAGCAGGACATATGTTTTCAATCACTCACTAATTCAACGGTATTTATTAGGGACCTATTATGTGCCAAGAACTATGCTAGGTGCTGGGATAGAGCAAAAAAAAAACAAACATGTTTCCTGCCATCAGTGGTGTTTATGATCTAGTTAAGGAGACAGGTATCCAGGCATCAAATAAGCAAGCAAATGAATATAAAATTGCTGCTATGACAAGAGCTACAAAGGAGAGGCACACGGTATATAGAGAGCTTATGAGGCTTCGTCAGAAAGTTGGGGAAAGACTTTTCAGAAGAAGTGTGGCTGAGATCTGAAGAGCAAACAAGAGCAAAAAGGTCCAGAGGCAAAGAAGAGTATTCTAGTCAGAGGGAATGGCATAAATGAAAGAAACCCTTCTGGCAGGAGAGACACTGCAAGAAAGAAGACCACTGGGCCTAGACATGAGAAAGCAAGATTTTCGTGGTATAAAGTGGCAAATCATACGGTGCCATAAATCAGTTGAATAATTTTGTCTATCTGAAAAGCAATGAGAAGGATTTTAAGTAGAGGATGACATAACTGTAGTTGAGCACACTGACTGTTTTGAACTGAAAGGTGGCAACAGCTTGAAGAGGAATTTAAGAGGAATAGCTTGGATCAAAGTGCTGCTGGTGGTGGTGGTGCTGGTGGTGAAGAAAAATGTAGACTCCAGAGATAATAAGGAGGGTCAACTGAGAGGCCTTGGTGATGGTTTAAATAATGGGAGGTGAGGTTTAGAGAGATAACAAAGACGACTTCCAGTTTCTGACCTGTGAAACTGAACTAATAGTGGTGCCGTTTATCCAAGAGGCACAGAAAGAAGGCCAGGTTTGTTGGGTAGGATCATGAGTTAAGTTTTGGACATACTGAATTTTAATACCTTTGAGACATACAAAAGGGAAGGTCACGTATGCAGACCTATACAATTTTAATTCCCTAGCATGTAGTAACATCTCCATAAATATCTGTTGAACAGATAAATACTAAATTCCTTACATAAAAACAGAGCTTCCTAAAACGAGCAAAGAAAGGAGCTAGAAGCCAGTCCTAACTGGGTGTGTGGGGAATTCATGTAATTCTAAGTGAAACCCAAATTGCTAGGCCTCACAAACTTGTAACTATTCACAATGGCTTGAGTTCTTACTATCCTGGTGGTAACCCCTCTGCACAATGCCTCCTCCACTATTATTTCTGGACTTCCCCAAAGGAATATCTAATATTTGCTCACAAACCAATCTAACAGTGTCCATGACAAGGTTACTATCTGGTGATAGGTGACACTCTCTTGATGCCATTAGCAGCTGTACAAGGTTCTGGGCAAAGGTTAAGAGAATAGCCTTAGTACCATATATGACCACCTGGCCCTGGAACAACACTGCTCACCACCATAATGTCACAAAGGCTCTCAGGAAAATCACCTTTTCGGCTTTCTCTTTATCTAATACAAGTACTTCTCCAAAATATACCCCTTGTGGGTGGGGGGAATCTCACCACAACCAGATTCCAAAGAAACAAACACCAGTTCATAGCCATCCAAGTACTTCTATCTTTCCCTTTGATAGTACCTTCCCTCCATCTCCCCTGAAAAGGGAGCCAGCTCTCACTCAACTCAATTTACATTATTCAACCTGAAAAACCTGTGTTCAAAGTAATCACTGAAAAGTAACCTCATCAAGATAAGTATCAGCTTCACTGCTGTTAGGTGCCGTGAGTCATGTCCAACTCATATCACCCCTTTGTGTGACAGAACAAAACATTGCCTGTCCTGCACCATTCTCACGATATTAGGTATGTTTGAGCTCACTATTGCAGTCACTGTGTCAATCCACCTCGTTGAGGGTCTTCCTCTTTTTTGCTGACCCTGTACTAAGCATGATGTCCTTCTCCAAGGATTAGTCCCTCCTGAAAATATGTCCAAAGTAAGCTAAACAAAGTCTCACCATCCTCATAAGGAGCATTCTGGCTGTACTTCCTCCAAGACAGTTTTACATCTGTTTAAATAGACCGTTCTGAAGAATTTTTCCAAATCAAAATTGAACAAAGGCACTCTGTCCCTCCTACCCTGCCTGGCCCAATTTCAACCTACCCCTCCCTAGCCCACTCTTGTATACCCCAGTACTTCACTCCCTCTCCCACATGTGCCCGACCTCTACCCACCCCAGCCCAGCTCACTCACATGCATGACAGCACTCCATTCCCTCACCCCAGCCCAACTCCAACCACCCCTGACTAGCCCGTTCACACAAGCCCCAGCACTTCATCTTGGCCTGACCTCTGACCTCTGTCTTCCCCTTCATAACCTACTCACACACATCCCAGCACTCCACTCCTCTGCCCCAGCCCAAACTCCACCTGCACCTACCCACTCCACCCATGCAGCCCCAGCATTCCACCCATGCACCCAGCCCAAC
This sequence comes from Loxodonta africana, assembly GCF_030014295.1. Lineage (NCBI taxonomy): Eukaryota > Metazoa > Chordata > Mammalia > Proboscidea > Elephantidae > Loxodonta > Loxodonta africana. Next base: position 114,661,213 of record NC_087347.1, on the reverse strand, counting down.
CTCCACCTGCCCCAGCTCACCAGCCATGCTCAGTGCTCCATTCCCCCTCCCTGGCCTGATGTCCACCTGGCCCTGCCTGGCCTGCCCTTGTGTACCTGGTGCACAGCCCACCCCAACTCCGCCTGGCCCATGGCCTGTCCTGCTCCACAGGGGCTGAAGTAGACATTTGTGCCAAAGCTCAGGGACTGCACTCTCCCTAAAAGTTGTGAAGGGATCCTGATCACCTGACATCTGGTGGTTCACATCAGGAAGGGACCTGCTCTTGCACCTCCATACAACCCTCTAAAGGAAGTCATACACACCTAATGCCATTGGATCCCCAGGTGTGTGTGGCACACCACGCTTGTCAGTGAAGACAACAAGACAACCATCAGCACCAAAGTCATACACAGGCCAATAACACAAAACAACAATTAAAACAATACATATAAAAGGAAGCAACCCAAAGAAAAAGACAGAGGCTAAGCCCCTGATACATCAAAATAAAAGCAAAACAAACAAAAAACCAAACACATGATCTAAAAATATATATACATAAATAAACAGAATAAAATCCTTAATGCCTCAAAGACAACAGTCAATTACAAATTGCAGGCAAAAATGGCTAAACAAACACAATAATGTGACAGAAACGGTCGATGAAGAAGAACACGTAATAGATCTGCCAGACAGAGAATTCAAAATGCTACTATTAAGACTGTACAAAGATCCAGGAAAAAGACTAAAAGAATTCAGGAAAATAATACAAGAACAAAATGCCAAATTAAATAGAGAAATACCTAAGAAAACAGAAATTAGAAATTCAGAAGCTTAACACTATAATAACAGAAACAACCCAATGGAAAGACATAGAGGTAGAATTGAAACAACGAAAAGAAGAATCAGTGAAATACAGGACAAAATTTTTTTTTCTTTTTTTTTTATTATTGTCCTTTAGATGAAGGTTTACAGGACAAACTAGCTTCTCGCTAAACACTTAGTATATATATCGTTTTGTGACATTGGTTACCAAACATGTTAACTCTCCCCTTCTTGACTTTGGATTCCCTATTACCAGCTTTTCTGTCCCCTCCTGCCTTCTAGTCTTTACCCCTGGGTTGGTGTGTCCTTTTAGTCTCCTTTGGTTTTATGTGCCTGTCTAACCTTTGGCTGAAGTGTGAACCTCAGAAGTGACTTCATTACTGAGCTAAAAGTGTATCCAGGGCCATACTCCCAGGGTTTCTCCAGTCTCTGTCTTTTTTGTGTGTGTCTCTGTGCGTTCGAATTTTGTTCTACATTTTTTTCCAGCTGTGTCTTGGACCCTTTATTGTGATCCCCGTCAGAGCAATTGGTGGTGGTAGCTGGGCAGCATCCAGCTGTGCTAGACTCAGTCTGGTGGAGGTTGTGCTACTTGTGGTCCATCAGTCATTTGGACTAATCTTCCCCTTGTGTCTTTGGTTTTCTTCATTTTCCCTTGATCCACACGGAGTAAGGGCAGTGGAGTATCTTAGATGGCCACTCAGAAGCTTTTAAGACCCCAGGCACTTACTCACCAAAATAGAAAGTAGAACATTTTCTTTATAAAGTATGTTGAACTAGCTGTTCCCTGAGACCGTTGGTCCCCACAGCCCTCAGCCCAGTAATTTGGTCCCTCAGGAAGACTGGAAGTGTCTATGGAGCTTCCATCACCTTGCCATGAGCAAGTTGTGTATTGTGTAGTGTCTTACCCTTCACCAAAGTTACCACTTATCTATTTTTATTTTTTTTATTGTGCTTTAAGTGAAAGTTTACAGTTCAAGCTAGTTTCTCATGCAAAAATTTATACACACATTGTTATGTGACCCCAGCTGCTCTCCCTAAAATGTGACAGCACACTCTTCCTTCCCACCCCGGATTTCCACTGTCCATTCAATCAGGTCCTGTCCCTTTTTGCCTTCTCATCTGGCCTCCAGACAGGAGCTGCTCATTTAGTCTCATGTTTCTACTTGAGCCCCCCATGTGTCTGTCAGTTTGTCATACGGTGGGAGTTTGCCTGTTGCTGTGATGCTGGAAGCTATGCCACCGGTATTCAGATACCAGCAGGGTCACCTATGGACGAGAGGTTTCAGATGAGCTTCCAGACTAAGACAGACGAGGAAGAAGGACCTGGCAGTCTACTTCTGAAAAGCATTGGCCAGTGAAAACCTTACGAATAGCAGCGGAACACTGCCTGACATAGTGCTGGAAGATGAGGCCCCCAGGTTGGAAGACACTCAAAAGATGACTGGGGAAGAGCTGCCTCTTCAAAGTAGAGTCAACCTTAATGATGTGGATGGAGTAAAGCTTTCGGGACCTTCATTTGCTGATGTGGCACGACTCAAAATGAGAAGAAACAGCCGTAAACATCCATTAATAATCAGAGCCTGGAATGTATGAAAGTATGAATCTAGGAAAATTGAAAATCATCAAAAATGAAATGGAACACATAAACATCGATATCCTAGGCATTAGTGAGCTGAAATGGACTGGTATTGGCCATTTAGAATCTGACAATCATATAGTCTACTATGCTGGGAATGACAACTTGAAGAGGAATGGTGTTGCATTCATCGTCAAAAAGAACATTTCAAGATCTATCCTGAAGTACAAAGCTGTCAGTGATAGGATTTTTTATAAGGAAGACCAGTTAATACAACTATTATTCAAATTTACACACCAACCACTAGGGCCAAAGATGAAGAAATAGAAGATTTTTATCAGTTGCTACAGTCTGAAATTGATCAAACATGCAATCAAGATGCATTGATAATTACTGGCGATTGGAATGTGAAAGTTGGAAACAAAGAAGAAAGATCAGTAGTTGGAAAATATGGCCTCGGTGATAGAAATAATGCCAGAGATCAAATGATAGAATTTTGCAAGACCAACGACTTCTTCATTGGAAATACCTTCTTCCACCAGCATAAACAGTGACTATACACATGGACCTCACCAGATGGAACACACAGGAATCAAATTGACTACATCTGTGGAAAGAGATGATGGGAAAGCTCAATATCATCAGTCAGAACAAGGCCAGGGGCTGACTGTGGAACAAACCATCAATTGCTCATATGCAAGTTCAAGCTGAAACTGAAGAAAATCAGAACAAGTCCACGAGAGCCAAAATATGACCTTGAGTACATCCCACCCAAATTTAGAGACCATCTCAAGAATAGATTTGATGCACTGAACACTAGTGACATTAGCCATTAGAGAGATGCAAATGAAAACAATGATGAGATACCACCTCAACCCTGCTAAAATGGCACTGATTTAAAAAAACAGTAAACGACAAATGCTGGTGAGGATATGGGGAGATTGGAACCCTTATCCACTGCTGGTGGAATTGTAAAATGGTACAACCACTGTGGAAAACAGTATGGCACTTGCCTAAAAAACTAGAAGTAGAACTACCTTGGGATCCAGCAATCCCACTGCTAAGTATATACACTAGAAATCTAATACTGAAGACACAATCAGACATACACACACCTATGTTCATTGCAGCACTATTTACAATAGCAAAAAGATGGAAACAACCTAAGTGCTCATCAATGGATAAATGCATAAACAAAATGTGGTACCTACATACAATGGAATACTATGCAGCCATAAAGAATAATGATGATTTCTCAAAATATATGAACCTGGAGGACATTGTGCTGCGTGAAATAAGTCAATCACAAAAGAACAAATACTGTATGATCTCACTATTATAAAAAGACAAGAATAGGTATATACACTGAAACCAACAATACACTGGTGGTTACCAGGGATAGGTTTGCGGCAGGAGTGAGGATCAATCTCTAGATAGTAGACACGTTATTTTTGGTGATGGGAAATACAACACCAAATGTGGGTGAAGTGTGCACAGCTTGACTAAGGTAAATGATGTCACTAAAAAGTACACAAGAAAAAATGACATTTTTGTCAATGCTATGAAATACACAACTGTGCATCAAAAACTAAAAATAGGGGTGTGGTTAGTTGTGTACTTCTGTAAGTATGGACACGTGGGCATATATGCATCTATATGCAGATTTTTTTTCCCAGTCTTGAGGTTGTCTTTTTACTATTTTGATAAAGTCTTTAGATGTAAAGAAGTATTTAATTTTTATGAGGTCCCAGTTATCTAACTTGACTTTTGCTGTTTGTTATATATATGTAAGTGTATGCAGCCATATATATACAAATACACAATAAATCACATAGGGAGCACAAACACAGATACTCTTTAGACTTAACTGAACACCTCGAAGATTGGTTTATGGGGACTGAAGGCTTAAGACCATATGCTCGTGGGACAACTCAATTAGCATAAAATAGTACATAAAGTTTACGTGCTACATCCTAGTTTGGTGAGTAGCATCTGGAGTCTTAAAAGCTTTCGAGTGTCCATCTAAGATTCAGCTATTGGTCTCTATACATCTAGAGTAAAAAAGAAAGAAGGAAATCAAAGACTTAGAAAAGAAACTAGTCCATAGGACTAATAGTCTACATGAACCTCATCTACCCTGAGACCAGAAGAACTAGGTGGTGCCTAGCTACCATTACTGACTGTTCTAATCAGGAACACAATTGATGGATTCTGACAGAATGGAAGCAAAATGTGAAAGAGAACTCAAATTCTTAAAGTCCAGACTTACTGGACTGGTTCAGACTGGAAGACTCCTGAAGACTATTGCCCTGAGGTGCTCTCTAAACCTTGAACCAAAACTACTCCATGAGGTAATCTTTTAGCTAAATAACAGATCGGCTCATAAAATAAATGATACCATCCATGAGTACTGTGCTCCTTTAAAAAATCTATATCAGACCAAATGGTCAACATTTACCGAAAAGCCAAGTAAGGGGCAGGGAAACTACATTCTGGAACAACCAGAACAAAGTAATGAGAAATTTGACACACTGAAAAATGTAAACAATGTCACAGAACAAATTGTACAGAGGTTGTTAAATGGGAACCTAACTTGCCATGTGAACTTTCACAGAAAACACAGTATTTTAACTTAAAAAATTGAACAAAAGTGAATTTTAATTTCCATTTTTAAGTATAAAAAACTACTCACAACTTAAAAAATTTTAAGTGTTTTTGAAAAGTCAACACATACACATTAAAAAAAAAGGAAACAGATCAAGTTCAAATCATTCAGTCTCCCAGTCTCCACCTCCAGAAGGAACCAATTTTGTTTTTTGTATATTCTTGCAAAGATAACATATGATTTTAAAACTACTTACATGTTTACTGTATTTTTTTTCATTTTACTCAAACAGTAGCATCTTACTGTTTTTTCCCCCCCTACTAAATACTTTGGTGGTAATTCCACTTATCAACTGCCTCCTTTCTAATCACTGACTATTGCATAGATGTACCATAATTATTCAACCCTGAATTCACGGACATTCACGTTTCCAGTCTTTCACAATTATAAAATACTGCCGAGAACACCCTTACGACATATGATGTTGAGCTCTTTTCATAGTTGTACAGATAGTTGTCACCTGTATAATCTTTGGTGAGGCATCTGATCAAATCTTTTGTCCACATTTTGTCTTCTTCTTTAAAGTTTAAGAGTTCCTTGTGTATTTTTGGATACAAGTCCTTTATAAGCTATGTGTTTGCAAGTATTTTCTCCCACTCTGTACCTTACCTTTTCATTCTCCTAAGAGCATCTTTCCTAGACCATAAGTTTTTAATTTTAATAAAGTCCAAGTTATCAATTTTTTCCTTCACAGGTCATGCTTTTGGTCTTTTAGCTAAAAACTCGTTACCAAACCCAAGGTCACCTAAATTTTCTCCTATGTTATCCTTTAAGGATTCAGTTTTGTGTTTTACATTTTGAGTTAATTTTTGTGAAAGGTATACATTCATTTTTTTTGTTGTTATTGCATGTGGATGTCCAGTTGCTCTAGCAAGACTATTCTTTCTCCATTTAACTGCCTTTGCCCGTTTGTCAAGTACAGTTGACTATAATTGTGTGGGTCTATTTCTGGGCTCTCTACTTAGTTCCATGAATCCCTGAGTCTATTCTTTGGCCAACACTATACCGTCTTACTGTAGCTCTGAAGTGAGGTAATGTCAGCCCAACTTTCTTCTTCCGTGTTGTGTTGGCTACTCTAGGTCTTTTACCTTCTCATATAAACTTTAGGATCAATTTGTGCATACCCATAAAATAGCTTGCTGGAATTCTGAGTGGGATTGTGTTCAGTCTATAGATCAAGTTAGGAAGAATACTGAGTCTTCTAATTCATAATCCCAGAATATAGCTTCATTTGTTTCGATGATTTGATTTCTCTCATCAGAGTTTTACAGTTTTCCATATATACACCCTGTACATATATTAGATTCACACCTAAGTATTCCATTTTTTTTAGAACTATTTTAAATGGTATGGTGTTTTTAATTGCAAACTCCAATTAGTCATTGCTGGTATATAGTAAAGCTTTTGTATATTAACCTTGTATTCAATGACCTTGCTATAATCACTTATCAGTTCCACAGCTTTTTTGCTAGTATTTTGAGATTTTTCTACCCAGTTATGCCATCTGCAAACAAAGTTATACTTTTTTTTCCTTCCCAGTCTTTATTTTATTTATTTATTTATTCTTATTCCAACAGCTAGGACTGTTAGTACAATGTAGAAAGGAGTCGTGAGAGGGGAACATCCTTGCCTTGTTCTGGATCTTAAGGAAAAACCTAGTTCCTCATCACTGAGTATGATATTAACCGTAGATTTTTGTACATGTTCTTTACAAAGTTAAGGAAGTTTCCCCCATTCCTAGTTTGCTGGGAGTTTTTATCACGAGGGGGTGTTAGAAAGTGACACTTTTAAACCTTGTTTTAAGTCAATCGACCCTGGAACTTCTAGGCAGCTTAAGAAGTGAGGCAAGCAAGGCAGGTAAGAAATTACTTGAGCAGTTGTTCATGATGACTGTCCACTACGACCAAATCAATAGATCCTGTAGTGCAATTAGGGGAGGCAGCGCCAAGATAGAACAGTATGCTGAGCACAGGAACCCCAAAACAGAAATTACAAAATCCTGGAGCTTTACTCACGAACTTACAAGTAACGTTACTTGCCTTTTAGAGGTATGTCTGCTTGTACTGTTACCTTTGGCAAATAGTTAAAATTTTAAACTTTATTCACACACAGTAGGCCCTGGGAGTCCCAGAATGGAGCTCTGTGGCATTTTCTTCCAGGAAGAGGTGAAGGGATTAATCAGTAGGCTATGTGGGGCGTTACCGTATCAAATACTAACGACAAAATTTTCACTCAGTTCTCCCTGCACTGTCTGCCTCTCTCTAGCCTTCTCTAACACAAACTATTACTGTTGTTAGGTGCCGCGAAGTCGGTTCCGACTCATAGCGACCCTGTATATTACAGAACTAAACACTGCCCTGGCCCGCGCTATTCTCAATGTTGCTAGGTTTGAGCATCCCCAGTCTGGAATAAGACCTAGTTTACAGTCTCGACTCCTCCGCTTACTAACTGAATAACCTTTGGCAAGTAAAATAAAGCCACCACCTGCGTGGTTGTGGGATTCAAATAATACAGAGAAAAAAAGCACTCAGTGGCACAAACGTAACCCTACGGGGCAGTTCCACTCTGTCCTATAGAGTCGCTATAAGTCGGAATCGACTTGACGGCAAAGGATTTGGTTTGGGGTTTTTTGGGCACAAACTTGGGGAGTTATTTCCTACACATGTTCCCAGGCTGGATTCCTCTCAGAGCCGCCTGCAAGGCGGAGGCTGTTTTCAATGAACCTGAGAGTCGAAAGCCTACGAGATTGCGGGGACGGATCCAAACGGAGAACTTGGGGTTCCAGCGAGGCCGCGAGCAGAGCAGCTCATCTCTTGCCAAAGCGCGGCCACATTCTCATTCCAAGCACCCTCCTGCACTTCAGACTACACGCCCGGGGCAGACCCAACCGCGCAGCCGCCGGACTACTCCTCCTCCCCGTCAGAACCCAACCTTTTCCCTCCTCTCCTCCCCGCCCCCTCGGCCCACCAATCCTAGACCCAGAATGCACCACGCCAACATTTCCCGTCCGAGCGGGACCCCACCTTAAACAAAACCAAAACCCCAAGGCATCTCCAAGGAGCGCCTAGTGGGTTCGCGCTGCCAGCTTTTTGGTTAGCAGCCGTAGCTCTTTAACCACTACGTCACCAGGCTTTTCAGCCCCACCTTGGGCGCTTCCAAATGACAAGCAGCGCGGAGCATTGTGGTCTCACGGGCGAGACCGAGGCCGGGAGAAATTTAAAAAAAAAAAAAGCAAAGGATCAGAGCCGGTAGGGCCGCGCACGCGCACGCGCAAGGGCGGTGGCGGGGGGTGAAAAGGGGCGGTGCGCGGCCTACGGCGAGCGGAGTGGGGCGGGGTCGCGCGGCCTTGGCGGGGCGTCCGCGAGCCGGGAGGGGCGGGGGGTGGGTGAGGGAGCGGGCGGAGGAGGAAGTGTCATGGCGTCGGGCCGTGGAGCTTCTTCTCGCTGGTTCTTTACTCGGGAACAGCTAGAGAACACGCCGAGCCGCCGCTGCGGAGTGGAGGCCGATAAAGAGCTCTCGTACCGGCAGCAGGCGGCCAACCTCATCCAGGACATGGGGCAGCGTCTCAATGTGTATCCTTTCTTGTTCTAGGCCCTCCGCCGCTCACGCCCTGTCTCTCGTACTGTCCCGGTGGTCCGGCCTGGTGCTCCACGAACATGGCGCCTTGGCTGGGCCTGGGCGCGCAGTAAGGGAAGGAGGGCTCGGGCTCGGTAGGCCGCGAGGGGCCAGCGGAGGAGGGGAAGAGGAGAGAGGGGCCCGGGAATGCGGGCCGGGCGGCGGCGTTGTGTAATCTGTTTAGTGCCGCGCGGGGCGGCGGCGGGGGATGGGAGTGCCGCCCAGGCGAGAGAAGAATATTAGGAATAATCGCAGAAAAGGGGCGGCTGCTTCGGTTTTTCCCGATCCGAGAAGAGGTTGAGAGGTAGGAGGGTTAGAGGTGCTGAAAGGCTCTAGTGTTCTCCGCGGCCTTTCCCCGCGCTCCTCGCCGGTTTGATGGCGGTTCTCTCGTACCTTGGAAGCGCCGTGGAAGTCTTTATGTTCTTGGGATGGTTTTGTATGGATGTGTGCCCGTGCGTTTCAAGGTGTTTGATGTTGAGTTTAGACTAAGTCGTAGCCATTGAAAAATACTTCCTGGACTCTCATAATTGCTGTATTAAAGTGAAATAGACAGCAGTTGTTATTACTATTTTTTTTAGGCTCGAGTCTATTCTTTCTCCATCTCCCACCGGCAGGTTTTTATTTATTTATTACAGTTTTGTAGTTTTGAGAGAATGGGAGGCGTTAGGAAAGAACCGTAGATCAGGAATTTTCCACCAGTTGTTTTGGAAATGGGATCTTGTTTTTCTGAAATATTTCCTAAATGTTACGTTCCAGTTCTCAGCTTACGATAAACACTGCGATTGTTTATATGCACAGGTTTTATATGCACCATTCTTTCACCAAGTTCAACAGAAATGTAAGTATTTTTTTTTACTATCAATTTTTAAGGTAAATTCATAATCAGAAAAAAGTTAGTTGGTCATGGATTTTACTGTTGGAGTTAGTGTTCTAAATTAACAGTAAAGGTAGATCACGTGATAAACGTTTTACTTCAAATGCGGGGTGGTGGTTTTTGTTTTTTTATATTTGTGATCAATTAAACTGCCACGCACTGTTAGGTTTTGCCAGGTCCCTTGAGTCAAACGATGGATTTAAAACATTTTTTTAATCAAAGTATTGTATCAGTATTCTTCTTTTAAATTTTATACTTAACAGTTAAATGATTTCAAATGCTAATGTACAAAATGTAATTTGGGCAGGCTTATTAGTCGTTTCTATGATACATCTTAATTGTGTTGGACTCGTTTCAGATATTTCAAATTGGGCTTAATTTGTTGTGACTTTGTTTTGGAATGACTCTTTGAAACAGTTAAATGTTTGGCAGAAATATTTCATTTGCTAATGCAGTAATTTTTTAAGATGTCAAACCTTTCTGTTTATCACGCATTAGCTTTAGTTGTCGCATTTTTGGTGATTAACACATCAAATCTTCAGACATACTAAGTCAGATATGTTTATGTAATTAGTTTTGAAATAAAATGTACACTCATATACTGGGTACTGATCTCCAACATAATCTTTATCTCTTGACAAATAGAGTAATGGTGTTGTTAGGTGCCGCCCAGTTGGTTCAGACTCATAGCGACCCTACAGGAGGAGAGTAGAACTGCCCCATAGGGTTTCCGAAGAAGCAGCTGTGAATTCACTCTGCCTACCTTTTGGTTAGCAGCTGAGCTCTTAACCACTATGCCATCAGGACTCTAGAGTAATGATATTTAGTTGAAGTTTGTATTTTAAGTTACAAAAAACATGAGTTTTGGTGTTTGTTTATTTCAGAGTAACATGCGTACTGTGATGTATCTTAACAGATGTTTAGAAATATTTAACCCTGCCTTAATTCTTGCCATCTTTCTTTTTTTCACACTTTACTGCAGCTGTTTTTAGAATGTTATTTTGAGAGATATACGTAGGAAAATGAACCATAGAAGACTTCATGACATTTGTGTATACTCATTAGGACCATATTTGCTATGAAAACAAGCCTGTGAAAGGTCCTTAGAATATTTTTGAAATGGAAGGAAAAGCTTTATGCATGGTTTAGATTGGCTTTCTTTTTTAATCTCTTATTATCATTAATCTGATTTGGTTTATCAGATTGGCGTAGAGGTTTATCTTGAACAGTATGTGTTTTTATATATATTTTGCTCTCTTTCGGTCCCCCTTGCTTCTACATTTACTCTTTTAATTCTGTGTGATTCTCGTTCTGTTGTTTTGTTTTCCAAGTTATTTCTTGTGCACAGCACTTAGGTCAATGGCAGTGTGATGGAAGAGAAAGGAAGCCATTTAGTAGTATCATTTAGATTGAAAGCGTTAAATTTTTATTTAAGCTCTTCAAAGTCAGTAATGATCTAGTGAATATTAATATAAATGTGGCTTTCCTACCAGCCCTGGAAAAATGCTGGTAGAAATCACAAGCCTAAATAGTTCTGGAAATTCTTATGTGGCTACACATGTCCCATTTGCTGAATCAGGCTGACTTTTCTACTTCCAGTAAATGATCTCACCACAAGACTTCGCTTCTTTTTCAAACTCTCTCTTTCATAATTTGTTCCTATGGCCTGGTTGGTGTGCCTTTAAACAAATAGCTTGCTTAAAGCCAAAATTCATTGCTTTAACTTTAAATTGACTGAAGCCTAGGTCACTTGCATTCTTTCACCATTTTACTTAAATACCATTGTTTAGTAAAAAAAAAAAAAAAAAAGCCAGACTATTTTTATTACCCTGCTTATTGTCTTAAGTATATATGAACGCAAACTTCAGCATTTCAAGTTGATTCATTATTAGCAGGATAATTGAAATTTGATTTTAATTCCTCATTTGAAAAGTAACATTGCACCCTTCATATCTAACTGTTCTGTTTTTTATCTTTGCTATTATAATACCAAGTGGTTTTAATACCTGTTGGTGCACTTAAATCAGCTGCGCAGGCTCACTGTTTTATCTTTGTCTTCCCCCATTCTTTTAGGGTGAATGTGGTAGTCTCAAATTGAATGTGAGTCACTTTTAAATTCATGCTCCCCACATGATTAGGAAAATTTTTCTTAATAGGCTTATAATGGAATGTTAAAGAAAACTTACAAAAAGCATGAGTCTTTACCACCAAGTAAATTGAACACCATTTGGTATTTAAATCCTATGGAATAACAAGCTTAAATGTTACTGTGCTAGTGACAAATTATATCTAATTTTAGAGTTAACAAATATAAAAGTAAAAATTCCCCTTGAAAAAGTGCTGTGGTTTTCAGAATAAATTCCATGTCAACATGTGTGTTGGTGACCCAGAAGCTGTCTCTTATCATTGAATTATTGCCAGTTTCTCTTGGAGGGTTGGATCACAATAGCCTGCGCCCACAATGGGCTCAAACATATCAAAGATCCTGGAGATGGCACAGGTCTGGGCAGCATTTTGTTCTGTTACACAAAATGTGAAAGGAGCCCTGGTGATGCAATGAATAAGCACTCAGCTGTCGACCAGAAGGTTGGCAGTTCAAACCCACACAGTGGCAGTCTGCTCCTGTAAAGATTATAGCCTAGAAAATCCTATGGTACAATTCTGCTGTGTCACATGGGGTCACTGTGACCCAACAACAACATACATGAGGTTGCCATGAGTTGCAGCCAACTTGGAGGCAAGTAAAAACAACAACCTTTTACTCACTGGGTGCGGTGAGGTTTTATGTCATTGGGATTTGTAATCAAAGAATTTTCTTAGTGAATCAAACTCATGATCAGTCTTTAAAAAAAAAAAAACACACACCTGCTGCCACCAGTTGATTCCAGCTCATGGCAACCCTACAGGACAGAGTAGAACTGCCCCATAGGGTTTCCAGAGAAGGGCTGGTGGATCTGAACTGCCGACCTTTTGGTTAGCAGCCATAGCTCTTAACCACTGTGCTATCAGGACCCCATGATCAGTCTAGTAAAGAATAAAAGCCCTGGGGCCAACAATGCCTTTAAGGCATATACTGAGGGAGCGCATCATCTGCACTGTCAGCCTTAGAGTGGATACTGACCCAGCTTCCCTTAGGAGCTCTATTTGTTTGGTTTGTGATGCATTGCTTTCTTATACCACTTCCACATCTAGTAAGTTAAGGTCAGGTTGTAAAGTGCACACCCTTTCCTAAGTATTTTTGTTGATGCTGGTCTTTCTTATCCATGTGGTCATTTTGATTTTCTCTTTACTTTCTTTAGTTCTGTTGTCTCTTTAATTAACGTACAGCAATCAAAGCTGCATATTATATGCTGGATTAAAATGTATTGTTCTGTTTACATTTCAAGAGTACACAATGAGTTAAGGACCCCTTGGGTTGCAATGAATGGCAATCCACTGGAGGACATCTGGCTTGGTTTGGTTTTATAATGACATCTAAGAATACTTTTCTATGTCATATCTGAGCTTCATTTTGTACCTGTTAGTTTGGTCAGCCACATACAAACGCATATTTGTGTTAAAACTTGATGACCATGTTTTTGCTTTCTCATCATCTTTGTAATCTCCCCCAGTTGATTGACCGTTGATGAGTAGATGTCATTTAAAAATTTGAAGATGTTCTTTTTGCATTCCTTTCTTCACTTGTAAAGACTTTTAAAAGATTTAGAGGAGGGCTATATGTACCTAGAGAAGTGTTCACAATCCCTGTTCTTTGACTAAGAATATAGCACTTCCCGTTATAGTTTTTTAAAATAGTCCTTGGCAGTAGAAATTTATTCAAGGCATTTTTAAAAAAGATTTTATCCAATTCACGCTATCTATATGGTTATTAATACTCAGAGCTCAAAAACTTGTCACACGATTGCATCTCGTGGAAGAAAACCTACATTTTGGGGGGATTGGTCAGATAGAGGATTTTGTTTTAATTTTTTGTTACTGTTAATAGTATAATTTAACAGTTTCTACATGTACAATTCAGTACCATTGATGACATTCTTCAAGTTGTGCAACCATCGTCACCCTCCTTTTACGAATCGTTCCTCCCCCATTAACATAAACTCACTGACCCCTAAGTTTCCTGTCTAATATTTCAAGTTGCTGTTGTCAGTTTGATCCCGTATACTGTAGATAGTTCTTAAAAGAGCACAGTGCTCAAGGCAAACATTCTTTACTAGTTAACTGTTCTTTGATTTAAGGAAGACTTCAGGGAATAGTTTTGGTTTTAGGTTTAAAGATTATCTCAGGACAATAGATTTGGGGGTTCATTTGTTTTAAGTTTAATTGTGAAGGCCCTACATTTCTGTCAAACAGGAACGTAAGTAAAGTGAATGTAAAACGTCTCCTTCCCCTGCCACGGAAACTAGAAAGTAAGCACCGGGGTTTATCTCTTTCTTTGACTTTACTCACAATTGTTATTGCCAGTGTCTAGAAGAGTGCATAATGTAGAGAAGATGGTAAGCAAATAGAATCAATCAAATCTTGTTACTCACAGGTCTAATAAGTGAATCCTCCATTTTTTTCTATGTACATCGTTTATGATGGAAAGCTTATGTATACATTTTTTTTTTTTTTATAATTGAAGGCTTAATATAAACACCCATAAAACCCATTGCCCATGAGTGGATTCCAACTCACAGCAGCCCTATAGGAAGGAGTAGAACTGTCAGATAGGGTCTTCAAGGCTGTAATTTTATGAAACCAGACTGCTACATTTTTCTCCCATGAGGCGGCTTGTGTGTTCGAACTACGAACCTTTTGGTTAGCAGCCAAGTATTTAACTACTGTGCCACTAAACCAAAAAAAAAACAACAATAACAACAACCAAACTCAATTGCCATTTACTCAATTCCAACTCCTAGTGACCCTGTAGGACAGAGTAGAACTGCCCCCATAGAGTTTCCAAGGCTGTAAATATTGATGGAAGCAGATTGCCACTTGCCTCTGGGAGTGACTTATGGGTTTGAACTGCAGACCTTTCAGTTAGCAGCTGAGCACTTAACCACTACACCACCAGGGCTCCTAATATGGGCACATGGTGAATAAAAACAGTAGAAAAGAGGATATAATAAACCTTCCTATTCAAGAGCCACCCTACTCATACCTTTCAGCATCTGCTATTAACAGTTTTTGTGTATCCTTTCAGAAATACTATTTGCATGTATAAGCGTGTATGTACAGGTAGTCCCCGGGTTACGAACGTCTGACTTTCACAACCCGTGGTTACAAACCAACTCCTGTATAGCCTATTATATTAAAAATTCAAGGTATGTAAAGTGATTCGTAATAACAAATGGATGCTGCTTTGTGACATGCATCAAGACATTATTATGATGGTATTATAAGATGTTTTAGTGTGTTCGAAAGCATTTCTTTAATGCTTTTATGCATAGAAAGGTACACTATATACTAAGACAAGCATTGATTGAATTTGGATACAAACCAGCCGTACTTAATTGTTTCAGCTTACATACAAGTTCGACTTAAAGACAGACTTAGGAATGGAACTCATTCGTAATCCAGGGACTGCCTGTATATATCTTTTTCAGCATAAGAAATGGCTTTTCTCTCACAGTTATTGAATCTGGCACACAGCAGCAATATGGAACATACGGAATTGGGCTCCTCCTAGTTTGTGTTAGACGTGGCTATTCTGGGAAAGTAATTTTTAAGATGGCACCAGAAGGAATGGTATAGATTGAATGGTTCGCTACCGGGGTGATTTTGCCCCTCAGGGGACGTTGACAATATCTAGAAACGTTTTAGGTTGTGACAACTTGGGGCGGAAGTGCTACTGACATCTAGTGAGTAGAATCCGGGGATGCTGCTAAACATACTATAATGGATAGGACATCCCCTCCCCCACACACAATAATTATCCAAACCAAAATGTTAACAGTGCTGAGGTTGAGAAACCTTAGGTTAACCTAAAGAGTGGTATGAGTGAAGGTGAAGGTGAAGGCCAAGGGAATACTAAAGCTGTTCTTATTTCCAGTAGATTAATTTTGACTGATAAATTTTATATCTGTTAGTAAGAAATCAAAACTTACTAGTAGTCACTGTACCAAAAAGAATTGGTCGACTTTCAGCTGTTCCGGGAGGTAGTGTGTGATCAAGAACCAATCGTACTGAAAGAAGAAGTCCAAACTGCACTGAAGGGAATGGTGAAAAACAAGGCTTCAGGAATTGATAGATTGCCAATTGAGGTAGTTCAACAGACAGATGCGGCACTGGAGGCACTCTCTCGTCTATGTCAAATTTGGAAGACAGCTTCCTGGCCAACCGACTGGAAGAGATCCATATTTGTGCCCATTCCAAAGAAAGGTGATCCAACAGAATGCGGAAATGATTGAACAGTATCATCAGTATCACACACAAGTAAAATTTTGCTAAAGATCATTCAAAAGCATTTGCAGCAGTACACCACCAGGGAACTGCCAGAAGTTCAAGTTGGATTCACGAGAGGACATGGAACCAGGAATATCATTGCTAATGTCAAATGGATCTTGGCTGAAAGCAGAGAATATCAGAAAGATGTTTATCTGTCCGTTATTGACTATGCAAAGACATTCAACTGTGTAGATCATGACAAATTATGGATAACGTTGCGAAGAGTGGGAATTCCAGATCACTTAATTGTACTCAAAAGGAACCTGTATGTGGACCAGGAGGCAGTTGTTTGAACAGAACAAGGGGGTATGGTGTGGTTTAAAGTCAGGGAAGGTGTGTGTCAGAATTTTAGCCTTCCACCATGCAGACATTCAGTCTGTATGCTGAGCAGATAGTCAGAGAAGCTGGGCTATACGAGGAAGAAAGCAGCATCAGCATTGGAGGAAGACTCTTGAACAACCTGCATTATGTAGATGACACAACCTTGCTTGCAGAAGGTGACGAGGACTTGAAGCAGTTAGTGATGAAGGTCAAAGACTGCAGCATTCAGTATGGATTGCACTTCAACATAAAGAAAACAAAAATCCTCACAACTGGACCAATAAGCAACATCATGATAAAGGAAGAAAAGATTGAAATTGTCAAGGGTTGCATTTTACTTGGACTTATGATCCATGCCCATGGAAGCAGGGTCCAGGAGATCAAACAGTGTATTGCATTGGGCAGACTTACTGTAAAAGACCCCTTTAAAGTGTTGAAAAAAGCCACGATGTTTTCAGTCCTCTCATATACAACGAAAGCTGGACAACAAATAAGGAAGACGGAAGAAAAATTGACGCCTTTGAATTGCAGTGTTAGCAAAGAATATTGAATATGGACAGCCAGAATGCTCCTTAGAAGGATGGCAAAACATCGTCTCACATACTTTGGACATATCATCAGGAGGGACCAGCCTCTGGAGGAGGACATCATGCTTGGTAGAGTGTCAGTGAAAAAGAGGAAAACCCGCAAGGAGATGGACTGACATAGTGCTTCCAACAATTGGGCTCAAGTATAATAGCAATTGTGAGGATGGTGCAGGACTGGGGCACAGCTTCATTCTTTTGTACATAGGGGTTGCTATGAACCCCTCAAACTATTGCCCTGAGGTAATATTTAAACCTTAAGCCGAAAATATCCGCTGAAGTCTTATTAAAACCAAGCAATCGTAAAGACTGTCTGCCTTGAACATCATGCTCTTTTAAGAACTGTCTCTATGGGATTGAACTGACAACAGTAATTCAAAAAAATCAGATAGGAACTTTAGAGGGTGGTGAGTTTATGTTAATGGGGAGAAACAACTCAGAAAAGGAGGGTGAGAATAGTTGTACAATTTGAATATAACCAATGTAACTGAACTGTACATGAAGAAGCTTTTAACTGTCCATATTCAGTATTCTTTGCTAACACCGTAATTCAGAGGCGTCAGTTTTTCTTCCATCTTCCTTATTTGTTGTCCAGCTTTCACGTGTATATGAGGGGACTGAAAACATCATGGCTCTTTTCAACACTTTGAAGGGGTCTTTTGCAGTAGATTCGTACATGGGGGTCAGAGGCGACTCAACAGCACCTAACAACAGTAAGAAATCGCCTGTTTGTAATTCCTCACATTTGTAATCTTTTTTTCTAGTTGAGGGCTTTAGGGCAACTTTTTGATAGTCTTAAAAGTTTAAATTTAGTTCATTAATAAATGCTGCCTTTCTGAGAGGTACTAATGTGTTTCTTAGCCTCTTGTTTGAGTTTGTTATGAATTTCTCGTATATTGGTAGTAAATATTTTCTAGTTTGTCTTTTTAATTTTATGGAGCTTTTTGACATAAAAGTTTTTTTGTTACTCAAATCCGCCAGCCTTTAATTTTGCTTTATTTCGTTATATTTATGCTTATCTGGAAGTGTGTAAGTGTATTGTGTGTGTATATTTTTTTTAGCTTTATTTAATGATATCATGGGAAGGAGTTGTTTTTGTATATATGCTGTATTTTTATGGAAATAATGCATACCTTGTACATTTGTTTGCCAGTCGCACCCTCCCCCGTGAGGCATTTTCATAAGCGCGATACACCCTTTTTTTTTTTTTTTAACAGCAACACGTAAAAAAAATTGGCATAGTAGTGCTTATGAAAATACCTCGTGGGAGGAGGGCACAGTTAGCAAACAAACATAGAAGGCACATGTTAGTTCCGTGAAAATACGGTATATACTTATTTTGTTGTTGAGAATATACATAGCAAAACATACACCAGTTAAACAGTTTCTTCACATACAGTTCAGTTACACTGATCATATTCAAGTTGTACAACCATTCTCACCCTCCTTTTCTGAGTTGTTGCTCCCCATTAACATAAGCTCACTATCCCCTAAAGCTCCTATCTGATTTTTTTGAATTACTGTTGTCAGTTCAGTCCCGTATAGATAGTTCTTAAAAGAGCATCATGTTCAAGGTAGACATTCTTTACTGTTGCTTGCTTTTAAGAAGACTTCAGCGGATATTTTCGGCTTAAGGTTTAAATATTACCTCAGGGTAATAGTTTGAGGGGTTCATCCCACCTTGGTGGCTCCAGAAAAATCTGGATTCCATTAGAATTTGAAATTTCTGTTCAACATTCCCCCCCTTTTTGATCAGGATTCTTTTGTAGAATCTTTGATCAAAATGTTCAATACTGGTAGCTAGGCACCATCCAGTTCTTCTGGTCTCATGGCAAAGGAGGCAATTATTCATGGAGGCAATAAGCCACACATTCCATTTCCTCCTCTTATTCCTGACCCTCAGTGCTCCATGTAAATAGAGATCGATTGTTTTGTCTTGGATGGCTGCTTGCAAGCTTTTAAGACCCTAATCACTGCACAACAAACTAGGAGATAGAACAGAAGCACTAAACGTATTGTTAGGCCAATTAACTGGGATGTCCTATAAAACCGTGGCCCTAACCTCCAAACCAAGGAACCAAATCCCATGAAGTGTTTGGCTGTACATAAGCAACTTCAGCAGCTGCTTTTTTTGTTGTTATTGTTGTGAATATGTCTATCAGACAGCTTTTACCAGTTCAACTTTTTACAGGTGTAGAACTTACTGACAAAACTTAAAATAATCAGCTATGCAGCCCTACCCTCAAGTCAGTGAGATTTTCCATCACTGTAAACTGAAATTCAGTACTCCATAAGCAGTAACTTCCCCGTCCCCCTCCCTCCTGCCCCTGATAACCACTAATAAACTTTGATCTCTCTACATCTGCCTTTTCTTGTCATTTTCCGTAAGTGAGATCATACAATATTTGTCCCTTTGTGATTGACTTATTTCATTCAGCATAATATCTTCAAACTCCATATTGTAGCATGTATCAAGACTTCATTTCTCCCACTGGCTGCGGTACTGTTCCATTGTATGTATATACCACATTTTGTTTATCCATTCATCTGTTGGTGGGCATTTAGGTTATTTCCACCTTTTGGCTATTACGAATAGTGCTGCAATGAACATTAGCGTACAGTCTCTACTTGAGTCTTTGCTTCCAAGTAGTCGTAGCTACATGGTCAGAACCTCTCTAACTTTAGGAGGATAACGCAAATCAGGATCCGCCAGAGGCGGATCCCTGTGAGGTGAAGGTCGGACAGATCTCCATTCTTTGTTTATCCATCTGTTGATGGGCATTTAGGTTGTTTCCACCTTTTGGTTATTGTGAATAGTGGTGCAGTGAACATTGGTGTAGAGTCTCTGTTTGACTCTTTGCTTTCAAGTCTTTTGGGTTTTATAAAACGGTAGGGGTGCTAGTAGTAGCCTGGTCAGAACTTCACTAACTTCAGAAATTATAATATGAATCAAGAACAGCCTAAGGCTGATCCCTATGAGATGGACGCCAGACTTACCTCCACTCGCCAACCTTTTTCCCAATTTTGACACTGGCTTCCTGCACCCCTTCTGCAGCAGCACGCTGTACTTCTCATCTGGGTTCAATAATGCATTGCAATGGCCACAAAGAACTCACAGACAGTACTTACAGTTAAGTGGTTTATGAAGGAATAGGGTACAACTCAGGATCAGGATCAAGAAGGATCGGGAAGCATATAGGCAAAGTCTCCCTTCATCAGTGCAGGACAGCTTTCTCAGCTCCTGTCGACCATGCAGGCCTCCTCCCTGCCTCCTCAGGACAGGCTCCTCTTGGCCCTACCATCTGTCACCACCAACTCTTCAGCAGTGCCCCTTGGAATCCTGTCACTGAGTCCCTCCCCAGCCTATACTGTCTTTAGTGTTAACAGTCCTTGACCCACGTTACAGCTTATAGGCTTTTGCATTCCCAACAGCAATGGGAAAAGGATCCAGTTTCCCCCACATCCTTGGATAAGGGT
The DNA here is from genome assembly GCF_030014295.1 of Loxodonta africana. Lineage (NCBI taxonomy): Eukaryota > Metazoa > Chordata > Mammalia > Proboscidea > Elephantidae > Loxodonta > Loxodonta africana. Next base: position 114,640,874 of record NC_087347.1, on the reverse strand, counting down.
TTTTTCTGGTTGTTTGTCTTGTTAAATTCTAGGGTTTATTTTGAAATAGTTCATAAATACTTATTTGAGATAATATCCTTTTTTTTTTTAATGGAAGTAAAAAAAGATAAGAATCATGTAAGGGTTAAATACCGAGTCTGAAGTCACACAGCTACAGGGTGACAAGAATTCACACCCAAATCTGGACATTGTAGCCCCATGTAGTCATCGCTATGTCTATTTCCATGAGTATGTGTTAGTAGGAATCTCTTCATAGCCCTGAAGTTTCTCACTGAGAGCAATATGTGTAAAGGTTTGTGATGTGTTAAGTGTAGTTCACCAACTACTTGCATTAGAATTATCAGGATGTTAAAAATACTTTTTACTGAGGAGTGCTTGGACCTATATAATCAGGATATATGTGGTGGGGCTTGGGATCCTCTCCTTTAGCAAGCCTCTCAAGTAATTCTAATGCCTGCTACAGTTGAAGACCTTTGGTTTAAATATTTTTCCTTTATGTATCTGATAATCCATTGTCATGTTGTGGTCATGGGTTTTCCATGACATTAGTTGTGCAGTCACCACGGTATGTTAACACTGTTTCCTTTCGTCTGGTTTTCCTGCATCTTCTTGCCTTTTCATCTTTGCTTTTGGTTTCATAAAATTGTTTATTCTATGGAGCACATTCTTTTTGGGTGTTACCGTTTATCTTACAGGCCTGTCTTTTGCTTGACCGGAAGGTGGTTTCTGGGTATAGCTATAGTTGTGAGTTAGAGGCGCATCTCAGGGCCATAGTCTCCGGGGTTCCTCCAGTCTCTATCAGGCCAGTAAATGGTCTTTTCTTATGGATTTGATTTTTTGTTCTACATTTTTCTTCCTCTCTGTCCGGGACCCTCCATTGTGATCCTAGTCAGAGCAGTCAGTAGTGGTAGCCGGGCACCATCTAGTTCTTCTGGTCTTGGGGTTGTATAGGCTGTGGTGCATGTGGTCCATTAAGTCTTCGGACTAATTCCTCTCTTGAGTCTTTGGTTTTCTTCATTCTCCTTTACCCCGGACAGGAAGAGACCACTAGTTGTATCTTAGATGGCCAGTTGCAACCTTTTAAGATCCCAGATGTTACTCACCGGAGTAGGATGTATAATATTGTCCTTATGTACTGTGTTATGCCAGTTGATGCGGTCATGTTTTATGGGAGTCAAGTCGAATTTTATAGGAACATGTGTTTTGTTCCTTTATTTACCTTCAAAAGTATCTTGTGAAACCTGAGTAGATGCTTATAGCATAGCACACTTCTACTTTTGCACTTTAATTAAGAAATTAATCCAAGAATAATCTTATGCTCAAAATCCATTAATACTACCTGGAAATATGCAGTGCTATCCAGTAGAGCTTTTTCGCAGTAATGAAAGTGTTCTGTATCTGTGCGGTCCAGTATCTTCGATACTAAACACACGTTTCCTGGATTATAAATTTGAGTTTATTAAACTAGATAATTTCAAAATTCCTTTTAAACTTTAAATTGCATGAATGAAAATTTATGCACATTATAAAGTATATGAGTCTTATTCTTCACAGCTAAGGCATTTTCCAGTTGAAGAAATAGACTCAGATAAAGTGACTTGTCTAAAATCATAGCAGCCTTTTATGTGATTATCATGTGAACCTAGGTCCCTTACCTAATCCCATGCCATAATTCTCACTTTTTTTTTCCTAGAGCTCTGGTGGCCCAGTGGTTAAGAGCTATTGCTGCTGACCAAAAGGTCGACAGTTCGAATCCACCAGCCACTCCTTGGAAACTGTATGGGGCAGTTCCTCTCTGTCCTCTAGGGCCGCTATGAGTCAGAATCAACTTGATGGCAACAGATTTGGGGGGGTGTGTGTTTGGATTTTTGGTTTAATATGTTTTAGAAATTGTGCACACTATGTGTTGATTCTAGTGATTTCTAAGAAGGAAATGGGTGAGTGGGCAAGTAAAGAATGAAACTATTCTCAGATTGTGTTGATTCACTTACTCAAAAATACCTGCTCTGTTGGACTAAATCCAATGAGACCTGCATTTATAGGCCCTAAATTGCTCTGTTAGTAATATATCAATCTTATATACTTAGCCTTTATGCATTGTGCATCCCTGCTTTTCCTTATGGTACCTTTTCCTCACTTTCCATCTGACCACAGTCTGTCGCTTTTTAAGACTCAGCTAAAGTTTCAACTCTGTAAAGCCTCCCTCAGACAACTCCACCCTTCCACTTTAAATTTTCTATTTCTGATCTTTTCCTTTGGGTCCTCTTCACATCCTGTTGTAGTTCATGTCCTTGATGTTCTTTAATGTCATAGTACTAATGTATATCTTGGTGAATTAGTTTTAGGCAAACACCCTTGTAACCGCTACACAAGTCAAGAAACAGAACTTTGCCAACTACCCCAGAAGCTCTTCCATGTGCCCTGTCCCAATCTCAGCCCCTCTCCTTCTTCCACAGAGTAACCATATCCTTGTAGTCATTACTCTAAGTTTTTTTTTTTGTTTTTTTTAATAGTTTTGCCATTTGCCGTAGTTCAGTCTGGTCTATTATTAAAGAATTTGATATGCCTTTCAAGTCTCAATATACAGATTTTTCTGCCATCTCTTTTTTTCACATGAATTTTATCTGTTGAAGGACATAGAACAGTTTCCAGCTGTCTGAATTTTGCTAGTTGCATACTTCATGGTGCAGGTATCCTGTTGCTCTGGTTTTGTACTTCCTGTAAATTTACAGTTGGATCCAGAAATTTAATCAGACACAAATTTAATCACTATAGGTAGTGGTCTTCCATCATGAGGCACCTAATGTCTGGTTGGCCCTCTTTTTGTGGTGTTGGCAGCTATTGAAATGCAATGCCTAAATCCTTTAATTTATAGGGGAATTACAAAATGGTGAGACTCTGATTCTATCATTTCTTTTTCATTTATTATTTGGAATATTTTTATAATGAAATATTTGCTTCATCTATTTTTTGAATATCCAGTGGTACAGTTCATATAGGAAAATCAGGATAAATACTTGATTCTTGTCCTGAATTTAACAGCTTTATTGAGGTAAAATGCACATACCATACGTTTTACCATTTAAAGTGTACATTTCAAGTTCGATTCAAGTGGCTTTTAGTTTATTCCCAGAGTTGTGCATTCATCACCACAATCAAATTTGAAGATTAAACTAATATAGTTCCATGCTTGGGGGGAAAATAGATGAAAGTGGAGGAAGTGGAAGTTCTGAGGACTGGGGACAGTCTTTAAATAAAAATAGGCGGCAGTAATTCAGAGAGGATACCAGATTTTTCCAAGTACTCCACATTCCTAACCATTTGTCACTGAGTTGATTCCAACTCCCAGTGACCCTATGTGAGTCAGAGTAGAACTGTGTTCCATAGGGTTTCAGTGGCTGATGTTTAAGAAGTAGATTGCTAGGTGCCATGCAGTGGATTTCTCTTCATATGTGGCTTCTCTGGCCCTGGGTTTGTAGTTTTGCTAAGATGATTTACTAGACCATAATCCTGCAGGGATTGGACAGTTTACAATCAAATATGGTACATAAAATCCTTGCAGGGATTGGTCAGTTACTGTGCAAACTAGGTGACCGTGGCCTGCTAAGAGGATTGGCCAGTTTTGTCATTCTGCTAAGCATATAAGGGCTAATCCCACAGGTTGAGGGGGACCTCACTACCATTAAGAAGAACCGGGAGTGGAGCGCATCCTTTGGACCTGGGGCCCCTGCGCTGAGAGCCTCCTAGACCCAGGAGAAAGAGAGCTATACCACTGAAGACAGCGAGAGGCAGCACTAGACCACCCGTGGAGTGAGAAAGAGCTGAGCACCCTCAGGCAGGAGGCTTGCTGGTAGAGTGGAGTGCCTCTGGGCACATGTTGGTAGAGCTAAAGAGCTGTAACACTTGCCTGAGCCGGGCAGAGGCCAAGAGGAAGCTAGTCAGCCAAGAAGCGCAGCCTGCCTATGAGCACAGCCAAGAAGGAGCTGAGAGCTGTCTTGGTTGGAAGCTGTCCTGATTGGCAAACCGTATTCTGTATCCTGTTAACAAGTTGATCCTCACCCTGAGTTGTAGTCTGTTACTTCCCTAATAAATCACATCATCATCATGGGTATGGTCTGTGGGTCTGCGTGGCCATGGTAATGAATTACTGAACACAGCACAGAAGTGAAGTGCCATGGGGAGGACAGTTGATGTAAAAATTGGTGGAAAAGTTGGAGAGTGGAGGTATATCTGACCTCCACCTCATAGGAATCAGCTTTGTGGGGGACGGTGATTCTCATCCCTCCCCCTGAAGTTAGGCAAGGTGTGATGCCATTAGATTACACTAGGCCTTTCTTCCAAGGTGCTTCTGGGTAGACTCAAACCTCCAACCTTTCACTTAGCGCCATCCAGGGATTCCTCTGTATTCCTAGTAGGTATTTTGTATTACTCTAGCTCAGTGATTGGGGTTTTGAATGCCTAACATGAGTAGCTATTTGCATTCATGGTGTGGTTCATTTCATGTAGACTTAGACATCTGTTCAAATTGTTTTTGTTAGCAAAACAACTAATGGTTTTCCGAAATAACTTCATAGTTTTGATGTCAGAGGTAATCACTATAGAAGAAATAGATTTATACCTTCTGAAAATGAAATCTAATTCTACTTTTAAATTAACAAATGTGCAATAAAGTTATACATGGTTAAGATACATGTTAATCACCAGTATTCACTGAGCTGTGATTAGGCTTACGGTAGACAGTTTCTGAACCATATAGCTTAGTAGCTAAAATTATATGGTCAATTTCTGTATGACTAGCATTTTCTTTTGTTGGTGTGTGAAAGTGGAATTGCTGGGTCATATGGTAACTCTAAGGAGCCCTCGTGGCGCAGTGGGTAAGCACTCAGCTGCAAACCAGAAGGTTGGCGGTTCAAACCCACCACCTGCTCCAGCAAAGAAAGATGTGGCAATCTGCTTCCGTAAAGATTACAGCCTTGGAAACCCTATGGGGTAGTTCTGCTCTGTCATATAGGGTCACTATGATTGGCCGACTCAACGGCAACAAATTTTATGGTAACTAGACACCAATCTTGGATAGCTTTTTAAAAATTGTCAAGCTGTTTTCCAAAGTAATCATGTCATTTTACTTCCCTACCAGAATGTTTGCAGATTCCAGTTTCTCCACATCTTCCCCAACACATGTTGCTGTATCTTTTTATATTGTAGCCATCCTAGTGGGTGTGAAGTGGCATCTCCTTGTGATTTTGATTTGCATTTGCCTAATGACATTGAGCATCTTTTCATATATTTATTGGCCATAACTGGCATCTGTACAAGTGGACCTTACCAGAGGGCATACGCAGGAATCAAATCAACTACATATGTGGAAAGAGACGATGAAAAAGTTCAATATCATCAGTCAGAACAAGGCCAGGGGCCGACTGTGAAATAGACCATCAGTTGCTTATGTGCACGTTCAAGGTGAAACTGAAGAAAATTAGAACAGCTCCACGAGAGCCAAAGTATAACCTTGAGTATATCCCATGTGAATTTAGAGACCATCTCAAGAACAGATTTGACACGTTGAACACTAATGACCAAAGACCAGACAAGTTGTGGAAGGACATCAAACATGAAGAAAGCAAGAGGTCGTTTAAAAGACAGGGAAGAAGGAGAAGACCAAAATGGATGTCGGAAGAGACTCTGAAACTTGCTCTTGAACATCAAGTAGCTAAAGCATACGAAAGAAATGATGAAGTAAAAGAGTTGAAGATTTCAAAGGGCGGCTCGGAAAGTCACTGACATGTGCAAAGACCTGAAGTTAGAAAACCAAGAGGGAAGAACACGCCCAGCATTTCTCAAGCTAAAAGAACTGAAGAAAAAGACTCAAGGCTTGAGTTGCAATATTGGAGGATTCTACAGGGAAAATATTAAACAACACAGGAATCATCAAAATAAGATGGAAGGAATACACAGAGTCACTATACCAAAAAAAATTGGTCAGTGTTCAGCCATTTCAGGAGGTAGCATATGATCAGGTACTGAAGGAAGAGGTCCAAGCTGCACGGAAGGCATTGGCAAAAAACAAGGCTTCAGGAATTGATGGAATACCAATTGAGATGTTTCAACAAATGGATGCAGTGCTGGAGGTGCTCACTTGTGTATGCCAAAAAATCTGGAAGATAGCAACCTGGCCAACTGACTGGAAGATATCCATATTTGTGCTCATTCCAAAGAAAGGAAATCCTACCAAATGTGAAAATTATCGAACAATATCACATACGAGTAAAACTTTGCTGACGATCCTTCAAAAGCAGTTGCAGCAATACATCAGCAGGGAACTGCCAGAAATATCATTGCTGATGTCAGGGGAATGCTGGCTGAAAGCAGAGAATACCAGAAAGATGTTTCCCTGTGTTATTGACTATGCAAAAGCATTCGACTGTTTGGAGCATAACAAATTATGGATAATATATGAAGAATGGGAATCCCAGAACACTTAATGGTGCTCATGAAGAACCTGTACATAGACCAAGAGGGAATTGTTCGAACAGAACCAGGAGATAACTGTGTGGTTTAAATTCAGGAAAGGTGTATGTCAGGCTTGTATCCTTTCACCGTACTTACTCAGTCCATAAGGAGCCCTGGTGGCACAGTGGTTAAGAGTTCAGCTGCTAACCAAAAGGTAAGCAGTTTGAATCCACCAGCTGATCCTTGGAAATCCCATGGGGCAGTTCTTTTCTGTCCTATAGGGTCACTATGAGTCAGAATTGACTTGACAACAACAGGATTCAGTCTGTATGATGAGCAAATCAGAGAGGCTGGACTATATGATGAAGAACGGGGCATCAGGATTGGAAGAAGACTCATTAACAACCTGCATTATGCAGATAACACAACCTTGCTTGCTCAAAGTGAAGAGGACTTGAAACACTTACTCATGAGGATCAAAGACTACAGCCTTCAGTATGGATTGCACCTCAACGGAAAGAAAACAAAAATCCTCACAACTGGACCAATGAGCAACTTCGTGATGAAAGAAGAAAAGGTTGAATCTGTCAAGGATTTCGTTTTGCTTGGATCCACAATCAATGCCTATGGAGGCAACAGTCAAGAAATCAAAGAGTGCATTGCATTGGACAAATCTGCTGCAAAAGACCTGTTTAAAGTGTTAAAAAGCAGAGATGTCACTTTGAAGACTAAGGTGCGCCTCACCCAAGCCATGGTGTTTTCAGTTGCCTCATATGCATGTGAAAGCTGGACAGCGAATAAGGAAAGACGGAAGAAGAATTGATACCTTTGAATTATGCTGTTGGCAAAGAATATTGAATATACCATGGCCTGCCAAAAGAACAAACAAATCTGTCTTGGCAGAAATACAGCCCGAATGCTCCTTAGAAGCAAGGGTGGTGTGACCAAGTCTCACGTACTTTGGCTGTGTTATTAGGAGAGATCAGTCCCTCGAGAAAGACATCATGATTGGTAAAGAAGAGGGTCAGCGAAAAAGAGGAAGACCCTCAGTGAGATGGATTGACACAGTGACTGTGACAGTGGGCTTAAGCACAATGGTGATAAGGGTGGCACAGGACCAGGCAGTGTTTTATTCTGTTGTATGTAGGGTCGCAGTGAGTTGGAAGCGACTCGACAGCACCTAACACCACCGCCACCATTGGCCATTTATATATCTTCTTCGGAGAAATGCAGATATTGTTCTCATTTTTTAATTGCTACTTTGTCTTTTATTATTGAGTTGTTAGAGTTACTTTTAATATTCTGGATGCCCGTAACTTATCAAATACACAATTTGCAAATACGTTTTCCCATTCTGTAGGTTGTCATTTCACTTTCTTGATAGTGTCCTTCGAAATACATATGTCCAGTTTATTAAAAATTTTCATCATTTGTGGTTTTGATATCATAACTAAGAAACCATCACCTAATCCAAAGTCATGAGGGTTTATTCCTGTTTTTAATTTTTGTATATAGATCTACAAACAGCCTACAGCTTTATTTTTTTTTGTCTGAGTATCAGTTGTCTCAGCACCATTTGTGGGAAAGACTGTTCTTTCTTGAATCGTCTTAGTGCTCTTGTTGAAAATTAGTTGAACATAGTGAATTTAAGGTTTTATTCCTCAACTCAGTTCCATGATCTACATGTCCTCCCTTATACTGGTACCACAGTCTTGATTACAGCTTTGAATGTAAGTTTTGAAATTGGAAAGTATAAATCCTCCAACTTTGTTCTTCGTTTCAGGATTGTTTTGGCTATTCTGGTCCCTTGGATTTCTGTGTGAATATTAAGAAGATGGGATTTTGATGGGAATTGCATTGAAATCTGTAGATCAGTTTGAGGAATACTGCCATCTTTACAATATTAAGTCTTATGTGTAATGCTAGTTCTTATTTGTTCAGTGGTCTGAAAGAAAATGTCCTTTTGTAAGATTTATGTAGAGTATTTGAATGACCTATGCAGTGTTAACTGTCCTTCTCAATACTATATGAGGGTATTATATTTGGTGGAATTTTTATTGTGGGCTGGTAGGAGCTGAGTCTGCATAAGGGAGAATAGAGGCCTACCTGTGAAATTCTAAGTGTACTTTATAAGCGGGTTTTTTTTTTTTTAGAAGCATACTTGTAATGCGGAAATACTCCCCCAAAAATAAATTCAAAACTGCCATGTTGAATTAAGCATGTTCAGTATGTATTGTTTAACTACTCTGGAAGTCAAGACTTGTTCTCTGAAGCAGTACTGCTTTTCAGCAATACTGAATACTAGTATTTTTGAGCCTTTATTAAGCCAGCTTTCTTTTAAATGTGATTAGATGGCCCAAGTAATATCAAGCCTGTAAAAGGTTTCTGAAATTCTCAACATAAATTTTCTTATGTGACAATATTATATTCACACATATTTGGATAGGTAAGAAAATAATAAAATGTCAGGTGTAGCATATATTTTCTGTAATGCTGATGTTTTCAGTGCAGCAAAATTGAGGGTTTAAGCTACTTTTTCAGGTAGTACTGGAATTTTGGGTCTATGGACTCAAGCTTGGTGATCTTTCCTATCAATAAATGGGCATTTTGACCTATTTCACTTTCTTCTTTGGAGGAGAGCCATGATTCCCTTGTCTTTCATTATATGTGAGTTTCTACTACTTCTGTGAGCCTAGGACCTTCTTTTTGTGAGCCTTTGCTAAGGTTATACTACTACCACCCAGAAAACCCAGTGCCGTCTACTACTACTTCTCCTAAACTATAGCCTGAAAGTTTATAAGACTCTATAGTCTTATGCAGGTGATTTCTAAATATTGAGTTGTGATACCTCCAACTAGATGGATATTTATTAATGAAGCCCTTTGAAAGCACAGGAAGTAGTTACCCTAGTCTTAGTTGGGCAGCTGTGTGTTTTGGGGGTAGTTAAGGAGCAGGGGAGAAATGGCTTCACCAGCCTATAGGACCTAAAGGTGAAACACAACAGCAGATAAGAATGGGCTCCTTGGCAATCGATGTATTAGCAAATAGAAAGTAGACTTGAAAGCCTTTTTTTTTGCTTCCATTAGGGCTTTTCTGAATGAGTAAAGTTGGAGAGTAATAATACAGCTATGACTAGTTCTTAAATACAAATGTACACGCAAAGTGTGTGCACAAAATTAATTATTAAAATAATGAGGGCCCCAGCAAAAGGACATAGTATACAGAGTAACTGGAACTGACTGATAAACAGCCATCTTCAGTGACTTAGAAATTACCCAACCTGTTAATTCAAACTGACCTTGTCTCCAGTTATCAAAGTTGAAGCCAGCAATGGAGAGGAGAGTGTAGAATGTCAGCAGTGGGGGCATCATGAGCAGAGAAGGGAGACAGCACCCAGGAATGGGCAGGAAAAGAAAGGGAGTCAGACCAACAGGTAGGAATGGAAACAGAGGAATAAAAAAGGAGAAGGGGGTAAAAACAACTGGAGCAAGAAGGAGCAAGAGTAATACAGATGTAAACCATTGAAGTAATGTCAAGTATCATGATTCCAGTGTTTGAATCTGCTGAGCTAGAACTCCAACACAACCTTTAAAGAGTTGCATTTAACCATGGACAGAAGAATGTGAACAGGAAAGAAGGGAATTAGAAAAAAAATAAGTTTGTTAAATCACTTTTTAGTTAAGACCAACACTGACAATACAAAATTGATGTTTACTTTTTCAACATACTAATAGTAATATTTGAGTCATATTGCTCAAATATTACTGGGCACTGTTTGAAGTGCTTTACATATGCTAATTCATTTAATACTCATCACAGCTTTATAAGCAGTTACTGTTACTCTTATTTCACAGGTGCAAAAACCAAGGCAAAAAGAGAATCATTTGCCTAGACTAGTCAGATATCAGAGCCAGGGTTTCAGTGAGGCAGTCTGACTATACTCCAATGTACGTATGGTGTATTTCTGTAGAAATTTGTCTTGTTTTGAGAATGTAAAAATCCCCTTGAAATGGTTGTACAACTGCTAGAGTGACGAACTGTGGACACTATTTAAAAGTTAACGTCCCTTTAGTTATTATTACTTTACAAAGTTTATTAAACTCTGGGTACCAGCACACAAAGATAGGTAATGCATGGTGACTGCCCCCAGTGAACTGAATCTCACTATGTAATTGTTTGTTCACTCAAACTGAACCGAGTGTCTCTACTCCTTCGCCAACAATACTGGTGTGAATTCTTTGGCTTTGAACCAAGTTCATACACGTGCCAGTGGATGTTTGTTGCCTTCAAAAGACGATGCTCACCTCTAAAAGCCATAGACCAACTAGTGATATTGCCATTACCCAAAACTTGTGAAATTCTTTTCTTTTAATAAGCCACACAGCCAAATCAGCTTTCCATTCAAAAAGCAGTAATACCTAGTTTGATGACCTTCCTTAAAGTTAAAACCTCATGTGGATATTCACAAAGTATTTATCTAAAAAGGTGTTTTGTTTTGTTTTGTTTTTACAGCCCTGATGGAGTAAAATGTTTGCAGGCTGTAGAGGAGGAAATGTGAATGGAGTTAGTGGATTTCACCAGGAACTTTGGAAGAGTGTTGGGTATTAGTGTTGCACTGGAGGAGGATGAGAATTGAGCCCTGTTTAGAGGGAACAGAAAGACTTCTGTGAGGAGTGTGGGTAAATAAACCAGGAATCTACTCTGAAGATCACTGCTTGGCTCCCTGAATACTTGATTTTTAAATTATTTGTAGAATTTTAGAATCATTCAGTAGTACACATACTTTGTTTCCATCGAGAAATGGAAAAATTGTGTAGTTTGAAAGTATTTCTTGATATTGAGGCTTACATTTACCACCACCAGTACTCCTAAAAGTTTGAAGAGAATAGAGCTTTGGGAATTCTGTAAGGTTTGACCCAGAAAAAAGCTCATTGGAGACTTTCATAAGTGCCTTTTAGGCAAGTAAGAAAACTTTTGGACCATCTGGCAGTTAAGGAAATTTAACTATCAAATTTGGTCTGATTTAGCTTTTGACTTGAGTATTAATTCTCTTTTTGATATATTGTTCTAGCATTCAAAGGCTGGGAGAAAAGGTCAAGGTTTAGCCATCTGCCTCTTGAATGAGATAATAAATGAGAGATTGTGGGAAACTGAGAATATCTTCATTTCATTGAATGTGTTCCTCACATTTCTTACATTGATGTTGGCTCTTAGATTTTTATTGTGGCATTTGGAATAATTTGAAATTAATATTGGTGCCTTTTTATGTTTACATATGGATTATCCACATCTCATTCTTTCAGTGAACATCGAGGGACAACTACACAATGCTGAGTAATGAGAACACAAATGAATAACTCATTCTCTGTGTTCAAGCCACTTCTAGATTGGAAGGGCAGATAAAATTAATAAACCAGCAGTTAGAATACAGTGTAAAGGCCAATGATAGAGGCATATATAAGTTCCTTTTGAGTAAAGGACTCAGGAACTTTCCCTTGGGAAGAGGTAATCTTTGAGTTAAGCCTTTAAATAGAAAAGGAATTAATCAAACAGAGAGAGTAAATGGTAATGATAGGGAGTTTTAAGTATGTGAAAAAATAACTGAGATAGGGAATAATTGTCTGCTCTCAGTTAACTTCTATTTTCTACTTCTCAGTCTGTCTCCCACCCTAGAGACGGCTATTTATCTGGTATTTCAAGGATACTAAGTAATATTGATGTTGCCTGATTAAATCTCTTGTAAGGAATAATAGTGGTTTATTCTAAACCTGTGAAAACTAAGTTGCTTTTATTGCACATTCTCAATTTTTTTTTCAGTCTTTCCCTTGTAATTTTTAATTTTAAAAGGTGGAAATAAGTTAAAAGCCTACATTGAAATTATCCAGCTCTTTCAGAGTACATTAGTTCTGGTTGTTGGGAGACAAACACACATGATTTTAGATGTTTTAAATATTTATATAGCAGGTAGAGACTCGAAGTGATTTGTACTCCATTTAATCATCTGCAAGTGCAGTTGGATCAGAGAAGGCCCCGTTTAGATACAAAAGCCAGTGATTAAATTCTGCAATGATTCCTACAAGGTGATTGTTTTAAAAACTCTCAGAGGAAAGGATCCATCTTCCCTATACCAGAAATTTTCTCCTTATATTACCTACCCAGATTATATTTTGGCATCATTTATGCTTGCCTCCTCCCAGCCGCCCCCATCTTTGTTTCTCTGTTTCTCTCTTTTTCGGCATTATTTCTGTATAGTGACTGATGAACCCCCAAGATACGGTGAGATGCTGATAATTCATCTCTTAAAAATTATATCCCTGAATCTTGATATTTAGAAATACCATTTCATGAGACATTTATTATATGTAATCTTAGAATGTTACTTGAGTTTAAAGTATACCTTTACCATGTCAGCAATTATTTGTTTTATTACTGACTGTTGGGGTAAATATTTACTCTAAATTGATGTTTCTTTTAGTCAGTATCTTTTTAGTGCTATATTCTTGTACTTTTGTCCTAAGAACATAATCTTGATCTCCACTTGCCAAAGTTTTTACTCTGGTGATTTGTCTTACAGGTTTTTACTCCCATTTTTTTACCTGCTGTAGTGAAGTAATAGAAATATTAGATAACATTTTCGTGGTCAGAATCCTCTTATTTTGCTCTGTAGATCCCTTTTTCTGTCCCTGAAACCAAGATTGCCTAGCTCTTAGCCACAAAATGAATCTTGGCTCAATTTAAAAGAGCCCTGGAAAGTGGCGACTCCATGCCCAGAAAGGGAGCAGAGTGAGGCTGCTTTACCTACTTTTCATCTTGTTTTTAAGCTGTGACTTCATTAGTTTGCTTGAGTTCTTTTTCTCTTTCCTTCTCAATGTGCAAATTAATATTTAAACTTATTTAACTAGCATCTTTTCCCTTTTCCCCTTTGGTATTTTGCTTGTAAAACAAGCAAAATAGATTTTATAGCGTGGGGTTACTAGTTCTGTTTAATGAATAGCTTAATTAAAATTCTTTTATCAATCTTGTCATAGCCCAACTTGCAGTTCATATTATTAATATTACATTCCTTTCCTTGCACACCCCTCCCTTAGAAAGTAGAGGGTTTTTCCAAAATTTGTTTAAGTGACCAAATTTTATCTTTTCTGCAGATAATATCACCCACTGCATTATTTTTGGCTGCAAAAGTGGAAGAACAGGCTCGAAAACTTGAACATGTTATCAAAGTAGCACATGCGTGTCTTCATCCCCTAGAGCCACTGCTGGATACCAAATGTGATGTATGTAAAGTCATGTTTTTTTTTTTGTTTTTCTCTGAAATTTGAAACTATTTCATAATTTGGGCCAAATAAAAATGTAAAGCAGTTAATGTTAACCATCCAAATGCTGCTTATTTTTATTACCACTTTAGAAACGTAATACCAGGAAGCAATCTGGCAGAATCATGTTTTATGTATGTTCGTGAACTCGAATGCCATTCTGAATCATATAGGGCTTTGATTCGAGGTACTTTGATTCAAAGGTACTTTTAAGTGTTTCTCATTTTCCCATTGATCTTCACAGCAAGCCTGTGATATATTTAGAAGGTAAGTCATATCACCTACATTGTTCAGGTGTATATGAGACCAGAGGGTAAATAATCATTTGAGATTAAATTGCCGGCCGATATAGGAATAGAAAACCTCTGAATTTACCTCTAGACCAGTAATTAGTCTTTTTAAAGAGTCGTTCCTTTATTAATACATATACGCTGTTTCTGATAAATGAAGATGCATTTTACCATACATGAATGAACAGCATTTTATTAGTATTTTAATTTTCCTAAAGGGTAATGTTAGTTTCCAAACAATTTGTTATCAGCAGGCTATATTTGAAAGCACCATTTAAAAATTTTCTTATATTTTCTTAAAATGTAGGCTGGAATTCTGTGCCTTTAAAATAATTTTTTGGCATAATTATTATAAGTGGGTTACTTAGGACTAAGTCTATCTACCAGATTATATTCATTCAGTTTGATTTGGGACAAATTTAAGGTTCAGATTAATTTACACTTTGGCAGAAGTATGTCTGATTTTATTACTGGCATGTTTTATCCTAGATGTTGGCTTTAACAGAGTAAAATATTAGTGTAACCATTGAATAAATATGGAATTTGCGATTATTCAAAGGTGGTTCTCATAGTTCCTGTTAATGTTACAAATTCAGAATTATTTCTAGTGAATACTTTAGGGTATTGTGAAAATAATAAAAATATGTTTTAAATAACAGCTCAGTTACCTTTCCAAAGGGGAGCGTCAGTAAATCGAAACATGCTTTCAGTCTCTGGTTTAGCACTGTGTCCTTATATAAATGAACATTTGTGTATGATATATAATTTTCTCACCACCTTAGTTAATTGCCCTGATCTAAAAATGGGATGGCTGAAGTTTTTCATGCCCTTTCTTCCCAGAGTGATTGCAGTAGGGGAACAATTTAAGTTTGAAACTGAGGGGAAAGGTCCTCTGCTGTTTACATTCCCATGGGTGTGTGATACCTTATTTTGGCATTTGTATTGGAGCCCTGATGACACAGTAGTTAAAAAGTGCCCAGCTGCTAACTGAAAAGTGGCAATTCAAACCAACTAGCTGCTGTGCTTTTCTAAAAATTAACCTACCACCTTTCATATTGTCTTTAGGTTTTTGTTTTTGCTTTGTTTATATTTCCTATGTATTAGAAAGTAATTCAGTTTGAACCTGTTACAGAAAATAGGTTTTCTCTATCAGTCTCAGTGTATTTCCCTCATATTTTCAAACTATTGTGGTTCCTTGTAATAAATCTGTAATTCTTGTGGGATTTAGCAGTCCCATAGATTAGTAATAGTGCTGTGTTTATCTGAAGCATTTTAATATTATTATTTTTACATGACAGGCTTACCTTCAGCAGACTCAAGAACTGGTTATACTTGAAACCATAATGCTACAAACCCTAGGTAAGTACTAATATTTTTTTTTTTGCATGTGTTGTTTGGTGCAGTACTCCAAATAAAATGAATATTTCTGGAATGATTTCATTATTGAAGAAAGTTGTTTTAAAACAAGTTTTGGGGTTAGAATAGTATTGTCTGGTTATTAGGAAATCATTTTTCTAAAGTTTAAGTTCAATTCTAAAGTTTAGAATTAAAGTTCAGAATTGAAGGGTAAACATAGCCTTCCCTGTGATTACTTAGGTTTCTAGATAGTTGGGTCACCCACCATAACTACATTTTTGGATTCACTCAGCCCAGGTACTGGTTGGCTCTGATGTGCACTGGAGAATAAAATGGTTCTTTAGAACTGTTGCTTATGATTGTAATATGTATAAACATACACAGCACTGCTTACTCTCCTAGAGCTTACAGTTAGTATTTAATGAATATGGCACACAGTCTTCAATGTGACAATAATTATTTAAATGTTGACCATCCTTTTCTAAAAGTTACATCTTCATATGCAAGGTTCTTGCAACTTAAGTGATCTCTAAAGATGATTTCTGGAGAAGGACATCATCCTTGATAAAGTAGAGGGTCAGTGAAAAAGGGGAAGACCCTTAACGAGATGGATTAACACAGTGGCTGCAGTGTGGGCTCAAGCATAGCAATGTGAGGATGGCGCAGGAACGGGCAGTGTTTCATTCTGTTGTGCATGGGGTCACTATGAGTTGATGGTACCTAACAAGAGCACATCACTTTACTGATGAGAAAATTGAAGCCTAAGAAGGTTATGACTTGTCTGAAGTGATGTAGTTAAATAGTGGCAGAGTTACCATGTTCAGATATTCTTATAAAAAACTGGGCACTCCTCCCATGTTTACTTCTGGAAAATTGAGCAGGTTATGGTGGGAAGAATAATGGGCTTTGGGAAGATCTGGGTTTAAATTTGTGGGTCTGTGACTTCCTTTGTAAGCTTAGGCAGTTTCTTTACCTGTTTTACCTCTGTTCTGTTTATGTGAGGTGAAATAGTAATACTGCCTTCCGTGGTTGAATTTGAAAATGAAAGACAATGTATAAAAAAGTTTGCCACATAGTAGATGTGTCATTAAAAAAAAAAAACCAAACCTGTTTCCATCGTTGATTCTGACTCATAGTGACCTATAGGACAGAGTAGAACTGCCCTGTAAGGTTTCCAAGGAGCAGCTGGTGGATTTGAACTGCTGACCTTTTGGTTAGCAGCCAAGCACTTAACCACTGCACCATCGGGGCTCCAGGTGTGTCATAAGCAGTCATTATTAATTATGGTAGTTACTTTTATTTATTATTCAATACCCAAGTGTTGAATGGAAGTGTGATCGTCAGCACAGCTTTTCATCATGACAGTCTTTTCATTACAAAAGTAGCTTGTTTGAAGTTTTTATAATATAAAGGATATAAAAAATAAAAGCGAGAATCTTCCACTTAATTCCCTCCAAGTCTAATGATTTCACATTAAGTTATTGTTTTATTATATAAAATATATAAATTTATGTGTATAATGGGAAAGTTAGACATTTGAATGATGAAATTAAAAATAATTATAAACTGCTATTATAAAGTTATTTCATTATGTAAAATCTTTATATTATATCTATATTATTTATGAAAGATTCTTAAGCAGGGAGAATGAATACTATTATTTTAAGGGATACATTAGAATTTAGAGGATATACCTGTATGGCCGCCTTTTAAATTATTATTTTGCAGGTTTAATTACAGTAGAAACAGACCACACAATAACATGATAAACCCAGAATGCTTTTGTTAGGATTTTATTCATTTACTAAAGTGAAGGTTCTAGATTGGTATTTACTTTAAAATGAGAGTGAGAAAGTCAGTCCCCCTCAAGGGTTTATTGGATACTGAAAGCTTTTCAACATTTCATCTTTGGTTTTAGCAACAGTGATTTAATGAATCTTGAGACCTAAATGGTTCACTTGCTTTAATGATTTTAATTATTAATGAAATGTAGTTGTAAGCAATCTGGTTGAGACGCTTTGATCTAAGGCATAATAAATAGATAGCTGCTGTTGAGTCAGTTACAACTCATGGTGACCCGTGTACAATAGAACAAAATGTAACCAGGTTTTATGACATCCTCACGATCACTGGCACTTTTAAGTTCATCATAGTAAGAAAATTTAGAAGACTATGTCA
The DNA here is from genome assembly GCF_030014295.1 of Loxodonta africana. Lineage (NCBI taxonomy): Eukaryota > Metazoa > Chordata > Mammalia > Proboscidea > Elephantidae > Loxodonta > Loxodonta africana. Next base: position 114,623,287 of record NC_087347.1, on the reverse strand, counting down.
TTTTAAAAGCGCCATTTCTACCACTGGAGTCCAAAGGTTATTTTTATGAAAATTTTTCCTTTCACATCTTCTAAAAAAAAAAGGTTGGGAAACGTGGTTGAATTCTCTGAGGGAAATTAAAATGGTGGGTCAAGCTTAATAACATTTTCCATGATTTTAGTTTGTTTTTAACTTGAGGACAGTCCCACTTTCATTACAACTTAATTTTAAATAAATATTACCCTTGTTCTTCAGCTAACTTTGATACCTGTTTTCATAATTGGAACAGTGTTTTTGAGAGGAGATAATTTCTTGTCATTGGAGGTATAATGAGCGTATGGAACTAATGAAAAGCTTTAACTTTGTCTTTGGATTTCTTTTTAATAATGAAGAATATAGTAATCATCTGTGGTTGTGTGATGGATGGCATTTCTCAGGCAAGTATTGCAGTGATAAGCAATTGGGGAAAAAAAGTGCTTTTCGTTTCAGGTTTTGAGATCACCATTGAACACCCACACACAGATGTGGTGAAATGTACCCAGTTAGTAAGAGGTAAGTAGTCCCTGAAGCTTTTAAGATGTGTTAGTGCTTTTAGTTACCTGTAATTGATTTATATGCTCTTTTGTGCTTATAGAGTTTTGTTAAGCTTTATTAAAATGAGGGGAAGTGTTATTTTAAAGTATAATTGTTTACTTTTCTGCATCTGCCTATTCCTCTAGTTCTGTTGTGGTTCTTCTGCCTGGTGAGTTAGCCTTCTTTAATCTTAGATGAGAGTCTCATTTCGTTAAAAAATTGAGGGTTTCCAAATCTTAGGACTCCTCCCAACCCCCACTGGGCTGTGCTAGTCCTGTTTCAGTTAACTTTTAAATTGTGGGCCAGTAATACATAGGTGCAAAAAATAATACTAATTTCTGGTTTATGCTGAATTTTCATTGACTTCTTGAAGAATACCAGTTTTAAGAATTTTGAGGACAACTATAAATGTTTCAGATGAAAATTGTGCTTGTTAGATTAGTCATTTTTGGAAATGTTTTGCCCATATTCATTTGAACAGAATTAATACATTTTTAACATTCTTTAGCATTACTAAAAAATGGTTTCCTTTTTATATATAGTGAGAAAATAAATACAGCATGATACATAGTTTGTGGTGTGCCTGTTAGACCTTTTATAAACAGTAGAAGTTTTTGCAGTAGTTGACTGCTTGTAAAGCCTGTGGAACGTCTGTCCCTCCTGTTAATGAATCCTGTGTATCTGTTGTCGCATCCCTACACATACTTCCTACATGTTGTTATGCTTCTTACTTCTGCTTTCCTGTTTCCTGTTTGAAGTGTATGTACTAATAGCAACCACTTGGGACCTGTAGCATGCCTTTTTCTGTTACTTTCTTTTTGAAAATGAAATTTTGCAGTTTCATTCTTTTACCACCAGACTTCTTTAGGTTTATCCTAATTAAAATGGGTAAGACATTTGAAGATCTTTTTGTTTTGTTTTTTGTCTTTACCTAAATATTCTCACATTTTATTCATTCTAAACTGAATTCATTTTATGCCCAGGTAGGATTTTATTACATTAATGACTGCATTCAAAAACAAAAAAAAGCTGTTAAGAACTGGACCTCTAAAATTCCACTTACATATTTGGTGTCTTTTTTTTTTTTTATCTTAAAAGCACATGCTGTGATTTGTAAGGTGTAACATTTAATTATGGTTTCCAGCCCTTATGGTTATATAAATGTATTTCATAGCACATTTTTATCCCCAGTATCACAGTATAGTATAGAATTATATAGATAGCTAAGTGTAAATGTTGAGTTAAGGAAAAAAGCTTAGCGTAGTTAAGCTTGGTCAGAGTAACAGCCATATGATTTGCTTCAAATTGAGCGCCTGTTGAAGGAAGCTATTGATATTGGTTAATATGTATATTATTTATATATTTTTAACTTAGGAAATGAAACTGGGTTTTCAGCTTAGTATTCTTGCTTGAAAGAGCCCTGGTGGCGCAGTGGTTAAAGCACTCAGCTGCAAATCAAAAGATTAACGGTTTGAACCCACCGTCCGCTCCAAGGGAGAAAGAGGTGGCAGTCTGCTTCCGTAAAGACTGTAGCCTTGAAACCTCTGTCCTAGAGGGTTGCTGTGAGTCAGAATTGACTGGACAGCAATAGGTTGTTTTTTGGGTTGTTGTTTTTTTTTTTTTAATTGTGAAATTTGAGTCCACTTCTTTGAAATTCTTTATAAAAGTTTAATACTTCCTGTAAATGTTCTTCTATATCTAATGAATCTAGAGGCATGAGGTCATTTCATCAACCAAAACAAAATATTTAAATCTGTTTTTTTTGTTGTTGTTGTTAATGTTTAAAATGTGACCAATTCTTAAGAGTGCAAACCATATATATGTTGAACTTCATTTTGTCTCACTAACATTTCAGAAAACTGTTTTACATCTCACTCCATTTAAAAAGCATTCTTTCATGTTTGGTGTCTCTTTTTTTTTTCCTTTATTACAACTTCCAGCTAACAAAGAACGTTTTCCTCTGCGTTATTCCTCTGTTGTACAGTGACTGTTCAGAGGTCTTTGAATTTAGATACACTCCTAGGTGAAAACTCCTACAGCAATTTAAAATTATTTTTCCTTCCTTCTCTACAAATTTTAGTGTTTGGGTGTGGAGAACATAAATTTGGTTTCTGTAAAGTCCTTTTTCCCTCCTTCGGAGATGAAAAGATTGATATTATGCTACTTCACTGTAGAATTGGCTGATGTCATTTTACAGGGACCTTTCACTTCTGTGATTTCTCCTTCCCTCCCCACCAGGAAAGAATGCCATACTTAAGTCACTGCCTACAAGACATCTGATACTTTGACCCTCTTCCTTAGCACAACTCTGCTAAGCCCAAATCCCTTTTGTAAAACCTTTGTTTTGGTGATCCACAGGGGTAGCAGGGATTACAGGTGCCAAGGATAAAAAATAGGAGTTGGAAAGGAATTTGAGGCCTATTAGAAAAAGGGTGGAGGTGAGGTGAACTGATCCTAGGTGAGCAGAGGGGAAAGGTATGTCAGTGATTTTGAATGTAATTGAACAAAAGGGGTATTAAAGCAAGGGTATCATCCCTCTTGGGAAGAATAATAAGAGACAGCAGAAGGGGGGTGGGGAACAAAACCGTTTTCAGTGTCTAAAGAAGCTAGTTGTTAAAAACTGCTTTTCTGTTGGGGACCACTGTTAAAGCATCCTTATTCCCCCCTAAAGTATCTTTTATAAACATTGTCTTTAATTGGATTCTGCAAATAATTATTGTTTTTAAATAATACAGTGGAGCTTCATGTATCTACACTTTTAAGATGTTTCTAGGTTGTTTATTTTCTGTTGATGTTTAGTAGCATGGTGAAAAACAGCAGTTCTGAGTTTTGGGGGGTGGGGGTTTGTTTTATTTTGTTTTCTTTGATGGAAGTACTTAAGCCAACTTAAATATGATGACTGAGGATTAAGTCTGGCAGGCAACTCTTTGTATTTTGTATTAGACTTCAAAATCTTCTCTTCTTCTTCTTCTTTTTTTTTTTTTTTTTTAAATCCAGGAGAATGCTTTATTGCACCTTTTAGCTGACTAGGTGCTTAACTTAGTAACAAGTTTAGCCCTTGTAACTGGCTAGCTAAAAGCAAATCGGCTTGTTTCTCAGATCTTTGGGGGATAGCAAGAAACATTTGAGTGAATGTTGTTGAAGATTTTCAGTAGTATAGAAAATGATGGCGCTCTTGTGATATTTGTAAGTAGTAAGTAAAATTTATTTTTTTGTGTACAAAACTTTGAAGTTTTTGTTGTGTTGAGAGCTTTTTTGATGGTAGCATGTTAAAGCTGATAGTATCGTTTTCGTTTTTTTTTTTCTCTTTTCTTACAGCAAGCAAGGATTTGGCACAGACATCCTATTTCATGGCTACCAACAGGTTGTTATCCTGACCCTCTTTGTTGCACTGTTGTAGCACACTATAGCTTCCTTTAATGCAGGGCCCCCTCAATGTGTCTCTTACCCTTGTTGCAACAGGAGACTGGACCATCTACTGTGGTGGTACCTTCCTGTTTGCTTTGCGGTGTATTGTACAAGGGACTTTTGGCACAGAGGGGTTAAATGCACAATGTGAAGTGTAGTGGTGCTTTCTGATGACATATTCTCGATTTGTGAGTGCATAAGTCTAAAATTGGTAGCCTGAATAGCAGCTAAAGATTACAAAGAGCTAAACTTAACGTAGAAATTCGAGCCACTTGGTAAGTATAAAGCTATTTCTAGTTTACAATTATAGTTAAATGACAGTTTTTAAAAATTTCACCTTGATCCAACCCTAACCTTAAAATAGTCATTTAAGTTTTTTTAAATAAAATTTACATAACTTGGGGTTTTTTGTTTTTTGTTTTTTTTTCCCTGTTAAATATCCACTAGTAGTAAACTAGAAGTAGTCAAGTCCTATCATTACATGGACTTGCAGAAGTACAATTTTACTTTCAAAAACTTCCTTTTCAGTTTACATAAAGCAAAGTGTGATGGCTTTGTGGTTGATCATTAAACATATTCATCAATTCTGAAACTGAACTTGAAAATTAGTTTTAAAGAGGCTTTAATATATATTATTCTGTTCTAGATTGATTATATTAATGATTTAAGTTTGTTTTTTAAATGGGTCTTCGGGGAAGAGGGAACCAAACCAGCTTTGTATCGTCCCTAATTTCTTTTGACATTAAGAAGTTTTATTAAAAATTTTAGATTGGCAAATACGAATCTGTTTTCTTAGATACATGCTTTTGAGATTTAACCTCTATTCTTTGTAATTCTGAACAAAAAAAAAGACAAAAATTTGGTTAGAAAAGGCCAGCTGTGACGTGTCATTTTTGGCATATAGTAGAGAGAAAAGTAGTATTTTTTTAATATTTAGCAACATTGGGCCTGGAAGCTGTTCAGCAAAAGGTAAGTTTTCTTTGTGGTTTGCCGAAAAGAAAACGGGGTTTACGTAGATAGGTGTTAAATTCTCTTTGACTTACTTGAGAATTTTGTTGGTCATAAGAATGCTGGTTAAGCCACACCAGATGGTATAACCCCTGATCATGATGTGACGTTAAAATTACTTTGTCAGTTTTATATAGTCTTCTGTTTCTTTTTCTTTACATTTCGCCATGAAATTACAAAAGAAACAAAAATACTACAGAAGAATTCAAAAAGTGTTGTGCTTATATATGTTACTAAATTGTGATTATTGCAAATATACACTAACTTGCCTGATTTTTATAAATAAAGACAAATACTTTGAATTTTGGTCCAAAAACAAATTTTTAGGAATATTGATGTACTCGTAGTATTGATAAAATATTATATATAGTAATAATAACCTGGAGAGTAAGGGCTGGGGTACTTCATAATCTGTATAGGTATTTCAGTACAGAATTTTTATATAACTTACAGTGTTAGCTTTTAATTTAATAAAATAAGGCTTTGTACTCAACTTAAAGAAGAAAACTTACCATTTTGTTTTTGCTCTGATCTTACTGGTAAATATTTTTCTTTGTTTTACATGTATGAATTTCTATGGCTGTTCATTTGCAAACCTGCTCTACAACAGTCTACATCTTACAACCTTCTGTCTTCAGTACAAACCAACAGTGATAGCATGTGTGTGCATTCATTTGGCTTGCAAATGGTCCAATTGGGAGATTCCTGTGTCAACTGATGGAAAGCATTGGTGGGAATATGTGGATCCTACAGTTACTCTAGAATTACTAGATGGTAAGTAGAATCAGGAAACCCTGGTGGCATAGTGGTTAAGAGCTAAGGCTGCTAACCAAGAGGTCGGCAGTTCGAATCCACCAGGCGCTCCTTGGAAACCCTATGGGGCTGTTCTACTCTGTCCTATAGGGTCGCCATGAGTCAAAATTGACTCGACGGCAGCAGGTTTGGTTTTTTAAGTAGAATCAAGGCTTTTAGAGAAACAATTTTTTTACATTAAAAATATTTCTTAAGCTTTTTATTATGGAAAAATTCTCTACTTCTGTATAGGTTTGAAAAATAGTAAATCCCTTTGCACCCATTGTCCCGTTGATTCTGCCCAGTTCAGCCCTGCCCCTAATTTGATGCTAAATCCCAGATGTCGTTTCATCTGTTAATATTTCAGCTTGTATTTCAAAAGACTCTTTAAAGCATAACTATAATTATATAAACAAATGAATAGAGTGAAGATAAGAATTCCTTAGCCTAAAGAAAAAAAAAAGTTGAAGGTATATTAACTGCCACTGAGTATCCAAAGCCCTTTCAGTACTTTTCACAGAAATATGGTCAATAATGCTGTAGGTTGGTAGTGCAAGTATACCTACTTTAAAATGTACTAATTTTGTTGAGTTTAAAATGTGTAGAGTCAAAGTTGGGTGTTAACTCTTCATATTAATATAAAATGTAAAGCAGTGAGCTAAAGGGATTTTCAGGGTGCCATAATTCTTTGCTTGGTAGTGCCACTGACGACAAAATGTATATTGTTGCCTTGCGTTAAATATGAAGAGACAAGGAAAAATTGGGGATACAAGTTCTGTAAATTATGAACATGGAATTTGGGGGTGTCCTGATAAGAAAGTAATTTCTCTAGCTGAGAAATAAGAGAAGCTGGCCAGAGATGGGAGATTTTGGGGAGTATTAGAACATTTTAACCAATACTGTAGATTTTGGAAAGAAATAAGCTATCTAACTGACCTAAACTGGTATGTCAGGTTTTTAGCTTTTTGGGAGAGGGGGCTTTTCCCAATTTCTTTTACAAAACGAAGTTAATGGGAAAACAATTTACATCTGTTGCTTCCGAGGACGTCTGTTACATAAAGTGAGAGACTCCTGTAGCTTTGAAATGTGATCTTCCAATAAAATCTTTCATGTTTTTTTAAAATAGGGGTCAGCAAACTTTTTCTGTGAAGGGGCAGATACTATTTAAGGGTTTTATGAGCCATAAGTCTCAGTTGCAATTGGTCCATTGCAACTGGACAGCTCTGCCATTGTAGCTGAAGAGCTGCTATAGATAATTTCTAAATGAATGGGTATGGGGTACACAAAAACAGGTGGCTAGGTCCATTATTCATTTGGGGAGCAATTAAATAGGAATCTTGGAAACTTAACACATTGAGAATTTTACCATATTATGTCATGTAGTCGCCTTTTCTGCTTTGAGCACTAAAAAAATAACTTAAAATTTAAGATATTAAAATGTTTCGGAGCCCTGGTGGCACAGTGGTTAAGAGCTTGGCTGCTAACCAGAAGGTCAGCAGTTCCAATCCACCAGTTGCTCCTTGGAAACCCTGTGGGGCAGCTGTACTCTGTCCTGTAGGGTCACTCTGAGTCAGAATTGACTCCACAGCAATGAGTTAAGATGTATCAGAATTTTAGTCTGGTGTCTGAAGCATGGAAACCCTGGCGACGTAGTGGTTAAGTGCTACGGCTGCTAACCAAAGGATTGGCAGTTGGAATCCACCAGGCGCTCCTTGGAAGCTCTGTGGGGCAGTTCTCTGTCCTATAGGGTTGCTATGAGTCGGAATCAACTCGATGGCACCGGGTTTTGGTTTTTTGGGTCTGAAGCATCAGTGTTTACTGAAATAACTTACTAAGTGTTCCAAAAATGAGACTGGCTTAGGAAACTTGACCTAGCTGTAAGGTTTTGTTGTTGTTGCTGCTAGTGCTATTGTTATAATGATTAATAATAAACCCCTTGTATATTTCTTTGTGTTTTGGATTTTTCTGTATATTAATTCTGGGTGAGAGGGACCTCTTGTTTTAAGCACCACCTTCTTGATTTTTGTGCATGTAGCTAATTACTTATGTTAACAGTGATTATTTGACAGATCCTTTTTCTCCTCTGCTATAAGTTTTAATAGAGTAGGAAACTTAAGAAAAACAAAGCTTACATTTGTGCTGGCTGTGTACCAAGTTGTGGCCCAGGAACTTTGCGTGCATTTTTTGACAACTCATCTGTTAAAGAAATTGAGTCAAAATAATTACATTTTGGACCCAAAAGTATCATGAATCTGCTAGATTTACTAGGGTCAGAGTAGAAACATGGTCTTTTTTTCAGATGAAGAACCGGAAGTCCAAGCATTAGGTTTTTTTCCAAACTAGATCAAAAAGCTCATAAGACTTTAGTAGAGAACATCTGTGAAATTGTCATAGAAATTGCATCTTGAGAAATCAGTGGCTAGGTTTCTGTTCATGGAGTAAGTATTAGCACACCTTTTCACAGGTTAGTTTTTGGAGAGTTATCACAGCTTGTGAACTTAAAACGGTATCAAATTATGTATGGTCACTGCTTTTTTGAGAGAAATTCTATACTGTATTAATTGTCAGTCTTCACATTTGCCTAGGGTAGTTTTCTTTGGGTATTTTTCCTGACCAGTATTAACAAGCTTATTACCGTTGTCTCTACTGAAAAAACAATAAATGAATGTGTATAGTCTCTGCTGAAGATCCACCCTGCACCTCCCCACCGCCCAGTATTGGGGTCAAATTGGCATTTGGTTAATACTAAGTGATATTCAGATCATTTAACTAATATTAACATTTGTCTTGAGAGTGGCCGATAACTTTATTAATACTATTTTGGGGTGTAGAACTATACACCACTTTGGAAAGGTGGGTCATCTCATTGTAGTCCTAACTTTAAGAAGAGATTGATGTAAAAATATGACCGGGGTAGAATATTAATACGTTGATAGTGTTTATTGCTAGGAATTTTTTTTTTTTTTCATTTTTTTAACATTTAATTATGAATTTTAAAATTAAAATGCAAAACAGTTCAGAGTTTCTTAATCCAACTTCTGCTAATGTTACATAACAATATCATTATCAAAACTAAGAAATTAACATTATTTCAATACCATTAATTAAACTACAGATTTTACTCAGATTTCCCCAGTGTGTTTGCCGGATTTCTCCACTGTAAAATTGCTATTTTTTCTCATTATAATTAATAAATATCTTGGGAGAGATGATGTTGAAATTATACAAATTCCCTGTTTTTCTTCAAACGTTTGCCCACTAATTTTAAAGAATCCACTGATGGCTGTTGTCTACAGCAGTTAGTACTGTGTTGATAGCCTAATGGAGATTTTCTATTTGGGGAGAATTTTATTTTTAATGCTCATAAGTTTTCTAGAGACTATAAATTAACATAATATCGGGGGGCAGGGGGGTAATTTTTTTTAAAGGATTTCAGCTTTGAAAACAACCAGTTCAGAGCTGTGTCTACTTCTGAATAGGAGGTAACAATGAAGTAGATGAAATCATGAAATTCTTTTTTAATATTGCCCACTGGCAAGAAATACATAAGACACCTTCTAAGTTTTAAATTTAAATTTTATTTTTAGAGCTAACACATGAGTTTCTACAAATATTGGAGAAAACGCCTAGTAGGTTGAAGAGGATTCGAAACTGGAGGGTAAGAGAATTGGTAGGGTTTAACAGAATACCAGTTTGTCACTGATCTAACAGTTATATTGCTAACCAAATTTTGAAATTTTGAGTTAAATATTATTCTTTCCCAGTGTTCCTAAATAACTATAGTATATTAGACTCATAAGTTTTATACACTTAGTTTATTCATCTTAATAGTAACCCTGTCAGGTGGACTTTGCTCTGTACTTTATACATTTTCCTATTTAATTCTGATAAATTATGTTGGAAGTATTATCTTCATTTTACAAATGGGGAAACTAATGCATGGAGAAGTTAAATTATTTTCTCGAATGCTGAAGTAAGATTTAACCTGAATCTGATTCTAAAACGAGTGCTTTCAACTTTTTATAGCTTTCTATTGTGCCTCTAATAAGACACTTTTTTACTGACAACATAAAACCTTGAACCCTAAGTGTTTATTTCCATATATTTAATATCGAGTTTTTATAAGCAAAGAAATCTGTATTAAATTCCTTTGCTGTCATTGCTTCTTTTGTGTTTTATTCAAATAGGCTAATCAGGCAGCTAAGAAGCCAAAAGTAGATGGACAAGTATCAGAGACACCGCTTCTTGGCTCATCGTTGGTCCAGAATTCCATTTTAGTAGATAGTGTCACTGGTGTGCCTACAAACCCAGGCTTTCAGAAACCATCTACGTCAGCATTCCCTGCACCAGTACCTCTAAATTCAGGAAATATTTCTGTTCAGGACAGCCATACATCTGATAATTTGTCATTGCTAGCAACAGGAATGCCGGGCACTTCATACAGTCTGTCATCACACCAAGGATGGCCTCAAGATCAAGAGTCAGCAAGGACAGAACAGATATATTCCCAGAAACAGGAGACATCTTTGTCTGGTAGCCAGTACAACATCAACTTCCAGCAGGGACCTTCTATATCACTGCATTCAGGATTACATCACAGATCTGAAAAAATTTCTGATCATTCTTCTATTAAGCAAGAATATACTCATAAAGCAGGGAGCAGTAAACACCACGGGCCAATTTCTGCTACACCTGGAATAATTCCTCAGAAAATGTCTTTAGATAAATATAGAGAAAAACGTAAACTAGAAACTCTTGACCTGGACGTAAGGGATCACTATATAGCTGCCCAGGTAGAACAGCAGCACAAACACGTGCAGCCACAGGCAGCCAGCAGCAGCTCCGTAACTTCTCCCATTAAAATGAAAATTCCCATCACAAACCCTGAAAAGCCTGAAAAATACATGGCCGATAAAAAGGAAAAGAGCGGCTCACTGAAATTACGGATCCCAATACCACCCACTGATAAAAATGCCAGTAAAGAAGAACTGAAAATGAAGATAAAAGTTTCGTCCTCAGAAAGACACAGCTCTTCTGATGAAGGCAGTGGGAAGAGTAAGCATTCAAGCCCACATATTACCAGAGACCACAAGGACAAGCACAAGGAGCACCCCTCCAACCGCCACCACACCAGTAGTCACAAGCACGCCCACTCACATAGTGGCAGCAGCAGTGGTGGCAGTAAGCACAGTGCTGACGGAATACCACCCACTATCCTGAGGAGTCCGATTGGCCTGAGCAGTGATGGCATTTCCTCTAGTTCCAGCTCTTCAAGGAAGAAGCTGCATGTCAATGACGCACCTCACAACCACCACTCCAAAATGAGCAAAAGTTCCAAAAGTTCAGGTAGTTCATCTAGTTCTTCCTCCTCTGTTAAGCAGTATATATCCTCTCACAACTCTGTTTTTAACCATCCCTTACCCCCTCCTCCCCCTGTCACATACCAGGTGGGCTACGGACATCTCAGCACCCTCGTGAAACTGGACAAGAAGCCAGTGGAGACCAACGGTCCTGATGCCAATCACGAGTACAGTACAAACAGCCAGCATATGGACTACAAAGACACATTCGACATGCTGGACTCGCTGTTAAGTGCCCAAGGAATGAACATGTAATCATTTGTTTAGGTCAATTTTTCCTTTACTTTTTTAATTTAAAAGTTATTAGAATGGAGAACTTCCTCCTGACCTAGCAGTGGCAACAGCTGCCGTTGCAGCCACTGCTTCAGTGTTTGTAAGTGCTGCTTTATTCTTCATTCTGAAAAGAAGAGAGATTGTAGTAAACAAATCTTTATCTCCACATATGATAGTGTTATAAATACTGTACAAGCATGGAAGGTGCAAAACTCAGTATTTCCACAATTGCAGCTAAGAACATTAGGATGAATGGCTGGCTGCTTCTAGGAATATGAGATGCCTCAAGCATTCGTTATTTATAATTTGAATACTGTAGCAAGTTTTTTGTTGCTTGGCTTTTGAATGAGTGTAAATTGTTTTCTTTTGTGTATTTATACTTGTATGTATGACTTGCATGTTTCGATGATAAAGGGATAAAACAGTATACTGACAACTGTTTACAAGAAAGTGGAGAAAAATGTACATACATTTTTGTATGTTTAGATATTACCGTAAATACTCAGGATTGGAGCTGCTTGTAAGTATAACAATATACAGAATAACTTTATTTTATCTTGTGTTGGAGTCCGTCACTAATCTAAAGCAAGGTGGCACTTTTTCATGTTAACCTTAAACTCTAGGCCTTACTGGAAGCCACTGAAGGGGGTCACTTCAGTACCGGATGGGTATGCAGTGCCACGGACGGTCGTTGATACTGAGGCACTGAACTTTTGCCCTCAGAGGTTCTGACCAGATTGGCTGCTGAAATAGCCCCTAGTTTTCTGAAGGCTTGAAGAGGAGAAAATAAAGTTTACATTCTCTTGATGTGAAGTGCATTTAAATGTTTGTTGGCTTGTTGCAGTGCTATAAACAGAGCTGTTAATAATGGTTATGTAGGTTATTATGATTTGGAAACTGAATTCACGAAAACTTACACAGTGAAGCATTAGTACTTCTTTTTTTCTTAAACAAGGAACTTTAACACTACATGTTGTAACAGTAAACGGATTGCTTTTCTTTAGCATTCAGAACGACACCATATTCTTAAACATACTCCTTCCCTGAAGTGTGTGTGTGATGCCGTATTTCTTTTTCAGGCGAATGCAGTCTTCCTTATAAAAATGAAATAAAACCTATTGCTCTCTCAATTCTTTTATATATTCTGAGAATAAATAAAAAGATCACTGTGCATTATACCTGTATTTGTAACTTCTGGTTGTTATCAGGAAACTCAGCCTCCAACTTAACCACTAGTGGAGGTTTTACATTTGTACATCTCAATATACTCCTGTTGAGGTTTGCACAGTCATCTGACTTCTGAACAAATGACAGACTAACTTGTTTAAAGCTTCTGTTAGATGCCAGTATATGGCTCTGGTTTATCAGCTAATCTTGAATTTATTCTGTGGTACATCTTCGAGCTGTTGAGTGTCTTTGAGCTGGGCTGAATTCAACTTCTACTGAACTGAAACCTATCTTCGTTTTTCCTCTATGTATATGAATTATTTTTGTTACAAAGCCACTGATATGTGCACAATTGTAATTTTACTCAAGCGTGTTCCAGTTGTAAATACTAGAGTTTAATCCCGTGTTTTATTTAGCAGTTATGTAATTTACCAGTAGTTATATAATTTTTTTAAGGTAATTGTTCCTTCTTTCGTCAATTTTATTTCAATTTAGGAGAATAGGAGCCTATTTCTAGGGACTTTGCCTAGCTAGCATGTCCTAACATTTGTTTTCTTGTCTTGCATAACTTTACTAATCTTTGTCATTACATGTAACTTTGTTGCTTTGTATGGCATAATATTGTATCCATAAACATAATTTTGATAACAGTTATACTTTTACAAGTGGTACATAATCCAAGGACTAGTGTAGAATAAAGCTGAGTTCAAGATGAGGGAGGGAAGGGTTTTGTTCTTGGTTAAAACTTTAGATGTGAAACCTCTAAGAAGCTATCATGTGAATCGAGATAGGGTTATTGTTCTACTGTATAGTTGGGAATGATAATACCAGGAATTTTAATAAGATTTTGTAAAGCTATTTGAAAAGTAGTGAACTTATTTTCAGTATGACATAGAAAACAATGTGAATATTTAAGGTCTGTGACTAAAACTTCACTAAGAATTTGCAGAATTGTTTTGCAATGTGGGAATAAAGGTAATTTTGTTGAATCTATATTGGTGCTAATGATGGACAGTTAAAAAAGGTAGCTAGTGTATATTGTTATGGGTCAGTACTTACTATTAGTACTTCCAAAATTGAATCTGAAATGCTATGTATTCACTTTTCACTCTGTAAATGTAATTCTTTACAATAACTTTATTTATTAAAGGGCAGCCAGTTGTAATTTTTACAGGATTGTGTGAGCTATTCAGACTCATTAACCTCTGAACAGGGTATTAAGCTTTCAGAACTACAGTGGGGATAAATATGGAAAATCCTTTTAAGGTTCATTTCCATTACATGAAAACTTATAATTCATATTACCATGAATTTGATTTAACCATCTCATTTGCATAAAATAGTCATCAGCCTGGTCCCAATAGGCTCAACCAAAGAAAAGACTCCGGTGAATGGACGTTATTACTGAGTCTTCTTGTAAGTAGCCATAAATAAACCAAAATAGTATCATCAAATTTAGGTATGAAATTCCACATGTGCTAAGTACTGTTAAGGTGATACATTTTGATGAGATTTGCAAAAATATTTGAAATATTAAAAAGCATTATCTTTAAACATTCTATAAGAGAGTGATTCATTTTTAAGTTGCGTTTTCCCCAGATCACAGGCTTGTTATCTTTATGCAGAAGCATATTGCAGAGAAAGGCTTTACTTCTGCCTCTTTCACCTTATTCGCCAACAGTGAGCTGTGTCCCTAATTACTTGCCTTGTTGTTGTTGTTGGGTGTCATCAAGTCGGTTCCGACTCATAGCAGCCCTGTGTACAATAGATCAAAACACTGCCCGCTCCTGCGCCATCCTCACAGTCGTCCTGTGTTTGAGCCCATTGTTGGCCTCCACTGTCAGTCCATCTTGAGGGTCCCCCTCAGTGTTTGCTGACCCTCTTGCTTTACCAAGCATACTTTAAAATATCAAGTTCTCTAGAACCAAATAAAAGGTGTTTATTCACAGAAACATTCTCAAAAGCCTAATTTTACAAAACTGGTGGTGGTATCCTTCAGTGGTAAGACTTTGCATACTTTCCTGGTTCCTTTTTCTTGTTTAACCTGAGATCCATTTCTTGTTGGAAGTGTTTAAATCCTGAAAAGTCATGTGATTATCCCTAGGTTTGTCTTTGAAAGCAGTTGCATGTTCATCTTGATCTTCTGTATGTATGCAGATTCATTCTGGTTAAATTTTTTGTATTCAGAGTCATTTAAAGAAAGTTTCGGCCATGATACATGGTTTTCATGTGGGATGTCATGAGGGACTTACTGCATTACTTTGTCCCAATGGGTTGTAATTGCATAGGGAACTGGTACATTTTTTGACCTTTCTTATCCTCTTTGAGGAAACCCTGGTGGTGTAGTGGTTAAGAGCTACGGCTGCTAACCAAAAGGTTGGCAGTTCAAGTCCACCAGGGTGCTCCATGGAAACTCTATGGTGCAGTTCTACTCTGTTCTGTAGGGTTGCTATGAGTCGGAATTTACTCAATGGCAACAGGTTTGGTTTTGGTTTTTTCTCCTCTTTGAACTAAAGAAATGACTAGCAAAGGTCTACTTCAGAAAACCAAATTTAGAATGTTTTTCTTAGTTACCAGATTCCTTGCTTTAAAAGCATTTCAAGTACATTTTTTTTTTGTATTTGAGAATTTAAATTGATGATTTTTATTTCTTAACCAACCTTTGAAATAAACCACTGCTTATATATGCATGAATATCGTGTACTCTGTACGTACCCTGAGTTGATTAGATGTTTCAGGGTTTTGTGTTTAATATGGAAAGAGGTGAGATCTATAAAAGAAGACAGCTTTATTCTCAAGATATCTTACCTTTCGGAAATATCTAAATGAAAAGCAATGTTTCTTGCCTACTACAGTGCTTAAATTGCTTGGTGATTTTTAGTATCTTGTTGGAGAAAAATTTGAGAGCTCTTGTTATGAAGACTCATTGGGTATTTCTGGAAATCAGGAAAGCTGGCGGCGTCTACCCCCAGAGGCTTACTTGGGAGGGAATATTTTACTGCATTTCCCTGCTGAAAGATCAACAAATCCCACTCTCGAGGTTAACTGAGCTCACGAGATGAAATGTGCTGATGTCATGTGCCCACTTGTTTATCGTAGGCTAGTTTAAACAGGAATTCTCGCGTTGGAAAAGCAGCACGTTATGCCCTCTCCTGGGACGCCGGGTTATACTGATGTGTTAATTGGAGAATTCAGAGCTACATTAATATCTGAAATCAGTGAGCAGTTTGATTGTCGTATGCCCGCCTGTGTGTAAGCCAAGTGATCAGAAGTTTGCTTGTTTTGTGAGAAAAGTTTGAAACACACGTCTTTACAGTAGGGATGATCTTGCCAGTGGGACTAGAGCGCTTCGTGTTTTGGGTCTGATACTATGCGTCCAACTCTTCTCCACGGTGTTGATTTGGGCCCAGCCAGCTTTTGCCTCTGTGACTCCCCTTTTTCTATTCTATTATTTACCAGTATCTATTCAGCTTGACAAGGAACCTTGAGGGGTGCAGTGGTTAAAGTACTGGGCTGCTAACCAAAAGGTCAGGGGTTCAAACCCACCAGCTGCACCGCGGGAGAAAGATGTGGCAACCTGCTTCGGTAAAGATTTACTGCCTTGGAAACCTTATGGGATCGCAATGAGTCAGAATCGACTCAGTAGCACTGGGTTTGGTTTTTGTGCCTGACAGGTTCTTTAGGTGATGAGTTGATAAGATAAATTGAAGGTTTATATGGCTAGAAGTAATTCTCATAAAGGTGACTTAACCTGTTCATTGTGGTTCATTAATCTCAAAAGTAAATTCCGAAAGTTATCTAGTTTTATTTATTTCCAAGTGTTGGAAGGAATCCTCACTTAAAACCTGAGTATTGACACTTAAGTTGGTTTAATTTGCCTATTTTCTTTGTTAAATGAGTACATTTTTATATTTTAAGGTACATTTGTTTTTCAAGCAGCTTCACTTGGTTTGAAAAACTTAACCTGTACTCATTTGTTGTCACTAGTGATTGTGATTTGGTTTTCTGAATGTACTCAGAACCCCCAAGGACAATTAAATAAGATGTTTGCTGAAAGAAAATCTAAAATTGGAGTATATGTCTATGTATATTTCAGCTTCTCGGTATCCATACAAGGAATTAATAAAATTTGTTTGTTGACAACATAAATCCAAGGCTCTAACATATCAGTGCGAATCAGAAATAACAGTTGGTGGGAATTAAGGTCTGTAATAAAATTGACTCTTTCGGTCCAAGTAACTTTGGATATCAGAAAGCGTGGACTCTGGGATCAGACTGTCAACCTTCCAGTCTCAGCCCTGCCACTAAGTAGCTGACCTTGGGTGAATGACTTGACTTTTTTGTGCCTTAATGTCCTTACCTACGACATGTCAAAGATAGTACCTATTCATAATGCTATGTGATTTCAGGCGTATGTGGTAAGGGAAGGGTAAATAGAAAAGATGGCATTAAAGAGAATCTTAATTCAAGAGTAGAATTTGGATATTAGGGCAATGGTGAAGGCCAATCCCGGTGCTTCAAAACTTGAGTGTGTTAAACACTTAGTGACTACTATGTCCAGAATTATCCTTAAATCATATTCCTCATCTTATGTTGATAAGACCAGTAAGAGTTTACTCCTTTACCAGCGTGTAATAAGTTAGATGGCTCTTATTTAAGAGCTTTACAAAGTCAGTAATTGCACTTAACCAAATACACCCAAGGCCATCGTTCTTTCCCTTTCTTTTTTCCAGTGTTGTTTTCAATACGATGAAAAAAATGGTGTATGTTTTTGTTTTAGCTCTAGTGTATGATCTGCCTTTTCTCTCTTCCCAATATCATCCAGAAGAAAGTAGGGCATCACTAACGAGGGGTTTGATCAGATTGCCATGGAATTAAGAGGCTTATTTAGAGTCTACAGATATTTAGGTATATGCCCAAAATCAGTTTTCCTTAGTCTTTGAAGTCATAATCCGTAGAAACAACTGCTCTAGGGATGAATTCAGCCATGGTTTTTCCACAGGTTCGAGCACCCACAGCAATAGAACAAAGTACTATTTCTCCAGGACTGTTCGCTATTTCGGCTTTACTGGGACATACACAAATAATGCTGTCTCTTTTCCTTGTTAACTTTAATTGCGGATTACCAGTGATGATAGAGACTACATTACATGTGGTACTTTAAAGTTGGCAGAATCACCTGGAAAGCTTTTAATGCAAGTTTCTGTATTTAAATCGCTGCTTTAAACGAATACTTGTAAGTGCAGCAAGTAAAGACTGGTACTGGTAGGTGATGGCGTTTCTTGCTGCTAAATGGGCGGATTAAGTGGGCTGTTACCTTGGATGTACTCATCACACTCTGGAAGGCCAGGAGTGCTGTAGCGTTCATGCAGAAGGGACTGGATAAAGCAGACGTGAATCCCCCTAAGCACGTACTCCAGAGTTCGCTGTTCACATCACGGCAACTCTCAAAGTCCGGCATGTGGGATTAAAGTAGGTCGAAGTTAGGGAGATTGTATAGAGTTGACTACTTTTAGAACTTGGGAGTTTAAATTCCTTTGGTTGAGCTTGGACCCAGAGCATAAGGAAAATTCAATACATAATGAAACACTTGGAAACCCTGGTGGCGTATTGTTTAAGTGCTACGGCTGCTAACCAAATGGTCGGCAGTTCGAATCCACCAGGTGCTCCTTGGAAACTCTATGGGGCAGTTCTACTCTGTCCTCTAGGGTCGCTATGAGTCGGAATCGACGGCACTAGGTTTTTTGGTTAATGAAACATTTTTGAATGTCATTTGAAAACTAGGAGATGTTGCACTTGGTGAAAAAAGAAGTCCTCATGGGGGGGAAGGCAGTATTGTTGATAAGTGAAAATGAAAAGCTTTTCACAGCATTTAAATAATCCAGAGGACTAACTGAACTAGTGAATTTGTTTATCAGCATCTCAGTGGAGGTTTTTTAAGAGTGAAACTTCAGGATGTAGCTGATCATAAGCTGGTTCTGTAGGAGGCAGCAGGGAAAGGGCTTTTTAAAGTCAGATCAAATCCGGGTGGCAGTCCCAACTCCCACCTACCAGAAAGTTTCTTAGCCCTGAGCCTTATTCTTCATTGATTAAAATGAAGATGATATTACCAACTCAAACAGCAGCCAGAATTAAATGATAATATGCCTCCTTCTAACAGCTTCAAACCAGTTCTTAGTTCAGTCATGGCTGAGGAAGTGACATTGAATCAGACCTGAGTTTTTAGAAGTTGGATAAACCAGAAGGGGACAAATTACAGGTAGAAGCCCTGCTAGAAACTTAATCTCCATTAAAACAAGGGCAGCGGGGGTGTTGCATAGCAACCAAATCTCTTGTCATCAGATTTCATGTCTCAAAGATGGCAGCTGACCACACTGCTTGGAATGTGTTGCTCTCTACAGCCCTGGCAATAATCCAATCTCATGCAAATCAGGCTCCTGAAAGGGTTCACGACGCCTGCCTCTTGTGAGTCTCCCAGGGGTTCAAACCCTGCCTCTTGTGAGTCTCCCAGGGGTTCAACCCATTCCCGTAGCCACTCAGATCACCCAAATTGTAAAAACTCAGATCTGTTCCAGTTCTGCGTCATTGACCATGACTGAACCAGTTCAAACTGGTACAAAGTCCTATTTTCCTGTGAGAGCTCAATGAATACTAGCCCTAACAGCCCCCAGCTATCTCCCAGCCTCCTTTCAGACCCTCTTCCTCCTAAATGAAGATATAATGAGGGAACACATACGGGTGATGATAATAAAGACCATAATTCCAAACAATTGGGTATCAAAAACTGAGTGGCAAAAACAACAGGAAGCCCTTAGGGTCAAGGCTTGCCTATACAAAACTTAAGAATTTTGAAGGTTCTGTTTAATACTGTATTCAGTATTTTATTATTTATCAATAGATGGGTCAATGTGTTAACTGCATATATCTATTACTGTGATGTCTCTATACCTGGTGGCAATGTGTCTTACTCCCTGCCCTTTTCCTATATGGTTTAACAGGCTTGAGTGTATAAATTGCTTCAAAATCAGGTACAACCATTCAGATTTGTAAGAATGCTGAAGATCTCTCCTAAAATGGAAAATAATAAGGTCTACCTTTACAAAATGACGTGTTTCAGGTCATGTTGATACATGAAGGATGTGTTCATCCCTTTTATTATTTTCAAATATGAGAATAAATTTGAGAGAAGGAAGTAAGATACACCCACACCAACCTGTCTAAAGTAACATGATGGCCAAAGTAAAATCTGTTTATCAAATCTGGGCTGCATTTCACACTTATTTCTCAAAAACTTAAAAGAAGCAGATAGATTTTGACAAAGCCTGACACTACTGTTAGAACGCACCTTATAATTCATTGTTTGTTGTGCCCTTTTAAAACAATGGTGACCAATTTAAAAAAAACCTGGTTGTAGCTTAAACCATTGGGTGTCAGTGAAATTGAGTAGATGAATGAGGTCTACAGCAATAGAAACCTTATCAGAACTGCTTAATCCATCAACTTAAAACAGCTTGTAATAATTCTTAACTACCCATTTTCACTATTACGGTGTTTACCAATGCTCTGGAAATAAAGTGAAGAGTGACTTCAGCTGGGATGTCCATTCAAGTGAAGTGAGCAAAGTTCTCTGTAAAAAGCTTGTATCCTCATTAGAGTTCCTCTTAACAGATCTAGCCTTTGTCCCACCAGCTGGTTTTGTTGTGGTTAGCTGCTGTCTAGTCAGCCCCAATTCGTGGTGACTCCATGCACAGTGGAATGAAAAACTGCCCATTCCTGAGGCATCCCCATGAATCAAACCTGAGTCTCCCATATAAAAAAAAAAAAAAAAAATTTTTTTTTAATTCTGAATGTGGTAATGATCTAATTTCACTCAGCAAATAGGTGAAAACCTTAAATCACTGCAAGTAAATAACAGGGAGAGCACCTTGAGGTTTATGGAACCACCTTGAATAGCTTGACTTGTAGGTGGAGGCATCTGAGGCATTCAGGAATCCTCTGATTATGAAATGTCATAACCCTTAGTTGCTCCTATTAGATCTTGAGGCTCCTAGAATCTACGAAATTAAGATTGCTACCAAAGTAAACTGTCTTCTCTCTACCCCTTTTAACTTATCCTCTTCCTTTCTCTAGTCTCCTTTGCAAGAATTGAATCTTTGCTTACAAATCAAAATACAAGTTGTTTTTACATTTTATTTAAACGAATGACTTTAAAGTTGACAGGCCAAAAATAAAAGGAAATTATCATAAAGCAAGAGATTGTGTTTTCTGGACAGTCAAAATTGTAAACACTAATAATTTTTTTTTAAAGAAAATTCTCACATACATAGGTAATCTTGCTGAAGTTTGAGGAGACTAATATGTAATCAAAACTTTCTGTTAGTGACATTTAGAGGATCAGGCTAAATAAGGTTAGACTGAATTTCCAGTAGGAAAACAGGTCCCTTAACCATCATTCCCCACAATTAAACAGTAACGGAGTACCTATAGTGGAACAGGGAAGAAAGTATTGATGCGTGTTCAGTGACTTCTCTTCAAGAAGGAGTGCTTCAGGAGCTGGAGAGCAGAAGGCCGCTCACGCTGGTCCCTAAGAAGGGAAAAACACCCAAAATGATACGCTGCCAACTGAGATCTACTTGACTCAAAATGCAGATTTCAAAGACGGAAGTACAACCTCCGGCAGTCAAACAGACCTAAGTCTGGACTCCAGTTTTCAGCTGTGTGATCTTGGACAAATGACTCAAATTCTTCCCTCATCTGTAAATGGGGATAACTAACTTGCTGGGAGAATTAAGTGAAATAATGAACTTTTAAACAGTGTGTGGCACGCAGTAAGAATTAAAAATATGGTCAAAAGGAATTATTAAAAAGTAGGCCCCACTTTTCCATTGTACTTTTTGTTCAATTTGGGGTATGATTTACACAAAGTAAAATTCACATTTCAAGGCATACAGTCTATTGCACTTTTAATTATTAAATTTTTACTTTTAAAATTTAGAGGTACTGGAGTCCAGAATTGAAAAGACTTTTAAAAGTAGACATTTAAATATGCTTTGGTAATTAACTGAAATTTCATTTTGGGCACTCAAGTGAGCATAAAGGGAGAGAGTTGCTCAGTTAGTACTGTTGTGGATTTTTTTTCCCCCCCTCAAGTAAAGGTTTTGGAAATGTATCAATCACTCAATGAACTAATGAACCAGTCAACAGTTAGCTGCAACGGCCTATTACAGCAACATTCTTTTCATTAAATGTGTTATTCTTTTATAATTTTGAAACCAAAATGACCCCCCAGAAATGGCCAAGTTGAAAATGGAAATAAAGTACTTTTAAAAGAAAGTGACCATACTTTCATTTCAAAATTATAACTTCTCACATACTGGAGGCGCTCTCTCCTGCCTTCAAAATATGCTGAAATCTCTCCTCTCCTCAAAAATCCTTTCCTTGGTCTGGTTACCACTTCCAGTTAACATTTCTATTCTTGCCAAATTTCTGTAAAATGGCCAAGCCCAGTGTTTTTTCCCCCCAGTACTCATTATCTCCTGAAACCCCAACCATTTGGCCCACTACTCCATAGAAATTGCCCTCTTGAAATTAACCATGACCTCATTACCAAATTTTAACGAGCTCATCCTCCTTGTCATCTCTGTAGCATTTGAAATATTCACTACCCACTCCTTCCTAAAACTATTTCTACTTATATTTATGGAAAACTGTTCTCTAAGTTCTTCTGCCACCTTGGGGCAACTGCCTTTTTTCCTTCCCTCTCTTCCTCCCTCCCTTCCAGTTATGTGCTAGACTTGATACTACGCATATTCTGTAATTTCCCCCCTTCCACGAGCATTTTCAAAAACATTTTCCTCAGCCCTCTAATTTTTTTTTTTTTTTCATGACAATAACTATCAGTGGAGCCCTCGTGGCACAGTGGTTAAGAGTTCAGCTGCTAACCAAAAAGTTGGCAGTTCAAATCCAGGAGCCACTCTTTGGAAACCCAATGGGGCAGTTATGTCCTATATGGTCGCTATGAGTCTGAATTGACTCAACAGCAATGGGTTTCGTTTTGATAATTATCACCCTTACAACAACTTTCAAATACGTACCTCCAGCCTTATCACTTCCCTGAGCTTCAGTTCCATATTTTGAAATGCCTCGTTGGATGATGGGGGAGTCCTCGTCAACTTCCTCCCCTTTCCTCTCTCACAACTCCCTATCATAATTGCTTTCATTATCTAGACCCCAGACCATGAAATCTATCATATTTCTCTGTCAGTCCTTTTATCTAATCAGTCATCTTCCTCTGAAATGTTCTATAATTTTTCTCTTTACATTCCCACTCCTTCCGCCACCATCAAGGTCTGAATTTCTTCATGGCTTTCTAATCTCAAGCAGCCTGCATTCAAGGCCCTTCAGTATGTAGGCAGCCACTTGACCTGCCTTCCCAAAGACATTTAATTCATAATATTTTCTCTACCCTAAACCATCCTTCTTCAGAGCCACAGCTCTCACTGCCTGCTGCAACAAAGCTAAACTCCTCAGCCTGACTTCCCAGAGCTTCAGCCTTCTCATAGCTGAATCCCCACCCACACTTACTTCTCCTTGCTCCCCAAAATTCATCTCTGTTCTCTTCAGGCCTTATTCCCAATCTATGCCTGATCACCTCTACTTCTGAATCTTTCTATCCACACCTGCCTCCAAGGAATATTTGTCCACATTCTGGGTCCTTAGGGTCCTTGCCATAGAATTTCAGAAGATAATTATATGCTACCTTCTATATGACACTAATTGGGTAAGGTATATTAGTATTCTCCCTAATGGTTATTAGCTATGGAGACCTAATTATGTATCCCATACTCTGCTAAGCAATTTACACACGCCATTTCATTTATCCTTCACAAGAAACCTATTAATTTATGATTGGGGTGTGAATTGTTTTGTTGATGAACAAATGGTTGCAAAGTAGAGCCTTACAATTTCCAAATGAAAAAGGCTTTGCTTAGAGTGGGTTCACATTTGAAAAGCCGCAGGATTGTTTTTAGTTTTTGTCACTGTATTAAGACAATCACTTGAAGCTTGTTCTTTAGGAGAGTTAGCATTTTTTTAAATCGTGAATTTACTCCATAACTCTCTACTATTTTAGACTCTTGGTATTCATTCAATAATTTATTCAGTAAATATTTGAGCGTCTAGAAACTGCTCTTCCAGGTACTGGTGGCTGAACAGTGAACAAAACACACCAAGTCCCTGCTCCCGTGAAGCTTATGTTTTAGTGGGAAGAGACAGGCAACAAAGATATTACAGGTCAGATGGTGACAAGTGCAATGAAAAGTGGGGCAGGGTAAGGGAGCAAGAGGGACATGGGGCACTATTTTAGCCAGTCAGGAAGGAAGGTCCTCTGAGAAGGAGACTTTTGAGCAGAGACCTGAATGAAAGAAGGGAGCCAGACATGAGGCCGTCTGAGGGTATGCCGTCCCAGGTAGTGAGGACAGCCTAAGCAGCCCTGAGACAAGAGTAGGTTTGGCAAGTGGGAGACCCAGGAAGGAGACCAGTATGCCTGAAGCAGAGCAATCAGGGAAAAAAGTGGTAGAAAATAAGCTTGGAGAGGCACCGCAGTACTGGTCAGGAAGGGCCTAATAAAGTCAGGGCAGGGACTGTGGATTTTATTCTGAGTGAGACGGAATTGTTTTCAACAGAGAGTGGAAGAGATTTGACATATGTATGTTTAAAGGGTCCCAGTTCTATTTAGCAAGATCACCCTATAGTCTTCTCCAAAGGAACTGAGCCCAAGCAGAAGCCAGGGAGTAAAGCCAAAACTCATGAAATGGAATCTTCAGGTGGTAAGCATTAAGGGCATCACTGTAAAGCATATTCTCAGTTGGTTCCCTCATACTCCTTTGAAGAAGAGTTGAAGTGTTGGGTAGAAACTGCCCTGACTTCCATAAAATGGAAGATTCTACCCTTTCTCTTTAAAGATCTTTTTGTGTGTGTACGAATAATGGCAAAAGAAAATAGAGAATATAGCAAGTATTTTTTAGCTATGAGCCAATAATAAACAATTGTTAAATTTGGAATAAAGCAACTAGTACTTGTTTTAATAGTCTCCAAAACTAGTACTGGTCCATATGATATACCCAACACCTTTTTGGCTCTTTTGCATGTTGTTTTTTTGGGGGGAGGTGGCAGGGGGACAGGGGCAGTGGCACTGTGCCTGGGGCTCTGTCCAGCATATCCATGTGGGGACAGGGACACTCATGGTGTCTTTGCATCTAGGGACGCACAGAACTACACCCCTGGAGTATGTGTTCCTGCCCTCACCCAAGTGATTCCCCTCAAATTATCCAGGACAGGCCGATGCACACATGTGTTGGGGAAGGGAAACAGAGTGAAAGAGAGAGGTATAGCAGGCAGACAGAGAGACCTGTGGGCTCTGGGCTTCATTAAGAAATGCAAAATGAACCCCTGGGAGTTGGGGGCTGCCATATGTACTTGCTGAAAGCTGGAGCACTTGAGTTTTTCATCTAGGAATAAGAAAGCAAAGACATAAGGGTGAAGGAAAGAACACTTCATTGAAAGACAGGAAATCTTTGAGTCTCAAGATTCCTCATCCTGCACATGCAACTAGATTTTAACCCTCACTAGGCTGGGTAGATTAGGCTGCTCTGTATCATCCTGGAGGGCATTTTAACCCTCACTAGGCTGGGTAGATTAGGCTGCTCTGTATCATCCTGGAGGGCATTTTAGCCCTCACTAGGCTGGGTAGATTAGGCTGCTCTGTATCATCCTGGAGGGCAGCGGTGAGCTCCAGCACCCCCACCCCTACTCTCTAACTACCTCTCCCTCCCCCCCGACACACACACATTTTAACAAAAGCCATCTCTCTACTTTTATATGTGTTATTCTTTGGATTAAGATTCCATATAAGCAAAGGGCTCCTGTCTATGAAAAGTTTGAAAACCATAACACCAGTAATCTTTAAATCCCTTACAGCTGTAATATTTTACCTAGAATTTTATTTGATAGGTAGGAAAAGGGATCAGAACACGTGGGAAATAGGCAACTTTCTGGGGCTTTTCTGCTTCCCCAAATATTCTCCATTTAATGCTTGAACTGCTCCAATTAGAGATTTGTTCCTCTGGCTCAAAATGTTTCTTCTCACTTTAAATGCAAGTATTTCTGAGGAAACCAATACACTAACCTAGCCTTTCATCAACCACCTAATATGAATGAGTTTCTCACACACTTTGCTGAGAGCTGGTTTTGGTAGGAAGGAAACCAGAACACTGGCTCCCTGAGATGGAAGGGAGGTTAGGAAAGGGTGATGCCATTTTCACCATGGACATCCCTGGGAGATGTCACATTGGTAAGTGAGTAGATATTTAGCAATTTTTGCAAACCCATTGGTTTGGGGAAGTATTATGGGGACCTGATAAAGCATTTCACTGAGGGACTTTCTACTTGAAGCATTGCCCCACATACTCTGATACAGAAATGAACATAATCACCCAATATGGTTAATCACGACTACTTCCAGCACAAAAATCACTCCCTACTTGCTTTCGTAAGAGAAGCAGAGCTTTTAAGGGGCCATAAGTTTCAGGAGAAATGACAGCTGCTTGTTATTTCTGGCAGATTTGGAATCCGGAGATTTCCGTTTCTTACCTGGTGAGGCACACACGCACGAAGTCTGCAGCGTGCTCTGAGAAGTGGTCTGGCAGAGGCGGCATTAGCCCTCGGTGCGCTCCGATGTAAAACATGGCCGCCATCCTGTCCATGGAGGCCAGCGGAGGCTTCCCTGTGGCCATCTCAAACACGGTGCAGCCAATGCTCCAGATGTCTGACTTCCTTCCATAGCCAGACTCGTTGATGACTTCCGGGGCCATCCAATATGGAGTCCCATGCATGGACTTGAGCATGTCACTGTGAGTGCCATTTAAGCCGGCCCAGGCCAAACGCTTGGCACAGCCAAAGTCAATCAGCTTTATTATTCCGGTTGGCATGAGCATGACATTATTTCCTTTGATATCTCGATGCACCACACAGTTCTCATGGAGATAAGCAACCCCCTGCAGGATTTGTTTTGTATATTTACAGAACACCATCTCAGGCAATGGCCCAAAACGATTTATAATACTAGAGATTGAACCGCCGGGAACAAACTCCATGAAAATGCTTACTATGTTCTCTTCTAAACATGTCCCCAAATAGGCCACAATGTTGACATGTTTCAGTACTTTGAGCAAATCTACTTCTTCCTGCAGTTTTCGGTATTCTTTTTCAGTAGATAATTTATCAGAGGTATCCAAAGCCACCTGTTTTACAGCTATTAGCTGGCCCTGGCTAGTAAGACCGCAGTATACCTAGAAACAAACCAATACCTTATTAAATACAATTGACATAACTTGTCCACAAAATGCCTCATGTGACATTTGCCTTTACCTTCTTCCCCCAAACCCTTGCCCTTTCTCTAAATTGATACATCCTCACCTAAATGCAAAGTATTTAAAATAAACAGATTCAATATTTCAGTGGAGCTAAGATGGAAATGAACAGCAATATGAATGGAATTGGTTAGAATCCTGACTTCACCATTTCCAGCTGTGGAATTTTGGGAAAGTCTACAGACTTCTGACCTTCAGTTCTTCTCATCTGTAGAACTGAAGTAACAACATTTGCCTCAGATTTCTAGGTTGACTACATGAGATGGTGGTTTGGGAAAATGCCTCACCCAATGAATGTTAATTTAAAAAATGTTTTTCTTTGAGATTTAAGTAGAAAAATCTCATGTATCCAACTTCCATCTGATGTCTAAAACAAGAAAACAAGAAATCCTTAAGTTTCAAGAATGTTATTGAAGAAAACTCCCATGTTAGAAACATTTGAAAAGCACCACAAAAGTCCCCATCTATGTAAACCATGGATTTGGTTCTAACCTCTGGAGTGTTGGGATTTACATCCAGCCCTGCCATGTAATGGTGTTGTGACCCAGGCAAGTCCCCGAATAGGAAGGACTGTGAAAAGCTCTAAATCTCTGTGATATCAGCGGCTTTATGTCTTTCTACCTTCTCACTGATTCCAGAAATGCCCCCAACTAGAGCTGAAACAGGTCCTATCTGGGGACCAGTCTTTTCTTTACTCATATATGTAAATGCTACCTAAAATGCTAAGGCTTTGGATGGTCTTTATGCAATTCGAAACCTTAAGGTGCATCTTCTGTTTTTGCCACCTGCAATGATTCTTCCAACTGCTGGTAATGTATCCTGAGCTGTTGAGGGCCTTGGACCTGGGAGAGTGAGAGTCTGCTGCTGCTATGGCCATTGTGTCACCACATGGAGCTTGTGAATGAGAGTCATACTGACAGATACACAGACCAGATCCTGATGACATTGTTTGACCCCTGAAGGCAGGATTGCCTGAAGCCAAACTTGCTCCAGAATGTTCAGTTACAATAAAGCAATACACATCGTTTTCCTCAAGCCACTTTAGGTTGGGTTTTCTGTTACTACCAACTGAAAGTCTTCTAAGTGAAAGAGTGTGTGTTGGAGCTAGAGAAGAGGGATAGGTCAAGGAGGGCTGAGGATTTCTAGTTTTATTGTGTTTCCAGTTTGACTTACTGTGCCGTAGGCTCCCTTCCCAAGGATCTCACCCTTGGTCCACAGGATAGGCTCTCCATACTTTAAACTATTTTCAGAAAATGTCTTCTTTTCATTTGAGTTGAGAAATTTCTCCTCCCTGTCATAAATCCTGAACCCATTACTGTACTTCTAGAACAATGAGACAAATAGAAAGGTCACCATTAAACTTTGAGACGTGGGGGTGGGGTAAGGAGTGGGTGTGCAGTAGAGCCTTCCTTTCAAATGCACTTGTCTTGGGCCATTCTTATTGTTCATGGTAACATCTGGATACATAGAGTTCCCAAAACATGGCCAAACAGGATATCTTCATTTTTTACCTCATCCTCGATAAACATTTCTAAGTCACATTTTGCCTGTATATTTTATAGGGGTAGGTCTTGGGCCTGCTTGACTTTGGACCTACATGGACCTGCAGGCTACTTACCACTGTCTCTTGAGAGTGAGTGCTCTCAAAGTTCCGATAATCAGAACGGACATACGTGTTAGTGCATGCTAACATATGTACACTCCTCAGCAACCCACCCCCTCAAGTCTGTCTTCAGAATTTCCATTATTCTGGTCAACTTGCCCATAAAACACAGTCAAGTTGGGACAGAGAAACATACACGTAGTCATACACAAATTCACACAAAGATGCATATACTCACACACACATATTTATATATGCATTTGCACAAATGTGCATACACACAAATACAAAATATACAATTCATAAATACACATGCATAAATATGCATCACACAGACACATATGCATCTATGCACATACACTAAAACACATACATACATAAACATATACACTTATATACGTACATACATACATACACAAGCACACACAAACACCCATCCAGGTACATACACACACACATGCACACGCACACGGTAGTAAAAGGAATTTTGGTGGTCAAGACCAGCATTAATAGACTGAAGAGTGATAGTCCCCTAAACCCTTGCTACTCAAAAGATAATCTGCCGACCAGCTGCATCAGCATCATCTGGGAGCTCATTAGACATGCAGAGTCTCAGGCCCCAGACATACCGACTCAACATCTGCATCTTAACATGATCCCCAAGAGCTTCTCAGTCACAGTAAACTTTGAGAGTCACTTCCCTAGAAGTCAGGAAATATATACATCTTTGTAGAACTTAGTCCATGTTTTCCAATTGGTTGGTCAGGACCAAACGTGCTTCTTTTTGATCTCCCGTTCTAGTAATCTTAAGGACAAATAGCAGCAATGATGCAGCAAAGGCATGGTGGTGGCACTTTGTAGCTTCCCAGCAAATCCCGCATGGTTTCCTTTCTCCTGAAGGTCCACGCGCCTCTCAGGGCCATCTGGGTTCTTCCTCACCATCCACTCATGTTTCTATCCAAACTGAAATTTAAGGACTACTTGGAAGGGAAAAGGTTACAAAAGGTCCATTTTTACTCCTTGATTGCAGAGTGGGGCTTTAGGGTGATTGTATTTACTGGCATGCTAGCTCTCCTTCAATTTGAAATTGCAGAGCTGTGGGCTCATCTCATAAACATGCAGGCGTGCAACCCACCTCCCAACCCAGCCTACAGGCATCTCTGAATCACTGCCACCTCCCAGCAGAGACCAAGTTCCCATGAGGGCAGAGCTGGCCTTTTAGGACAAGGAGCATTCTCACTGTGTAGTGATTAAAGGTGGCGCTGGAATCAGAATGCCTGGCCCCACCACTCAATAGCACCATGACTTCAAAGCCTCAAGTTGCTCATCTGCAAAATGGGAACATGTTAGAACCTCTAGTACCTATCTCATAGACCTATTATGAAATATAAATGATATAATGAACTTGATGCATCTCACCCATTCATGTAAATTCCCAATACACGTTGCCATCGAATCGATTCCAATTCATAGCTAGCCTATAGGACAGAGTAGAACTGCCTCTCTGTGCTCAACCACTGTGCCACCAAAACAGAAAACCAAACCCGTTGCCATCCAGTCGATTCCGACTCATAGTGCCACCAGGGCTTCTTAAAAATCTCAATAAATCTAGCTGAAAACCTTGGTGCATAGTGGTTAAGAGCTACAGCTCCTAACCAAAAGGTCAGCAGTTTGAATCCACCAGGTGCTCCTTGGAAAATCTATGGGGCAGTTCTATTCTGTCCTATAGGGTCGCTATGAGTCCTAAGTGACTGGACGGTAAGGGGTTTGGTTTTTGTTTTTTTTTGTATATAGGGTCACTATGTGAGAATCAACTTGATGGCAAGAGGTTTGTTTTTTTTTTAATAGTATAATTACTTACCTGTGTATTCTTCTAATCATCTATGTAAAATAGTTATTCTTGAGCCTGGTACAGTGTGATACTACCTGAGTTAGTGTTCAATAAGTAATATTTCAGCCTAACATACTACTTCTGTCTTTAGAATTACTGTACACTCTGAGGTTCGTGTACCTCATGAACAAAACCCAACTCTCTGTGGCTATTCTTCTCCCACACCCCTACTCTCATGCCAAAAAACAAACATTCCAGGATGGTCTGCCTATGCATCCTTGAGGTCAAGGGCTGAGTCTTGTGTACTACCCTGTCCCTGGATTTTAGCCCTGTGCCAGAAACACAGTAGATGTCAATAATATTTTCATTGTTTTCCAAAGTAGTCAACCATCTGAGAGCAGACGCTCAGCTGCGGGGGGATCTTTGCGAAATATACATTTCACATATTCACATGATTTTGGAAGAAGATGATGAACCACTTCAGGGGCGCTGTTCACTTCTTCCTATCTCACAGACCACCTGGGGCAAAGCTTTACCCATAATTATTTCTCTGCTGATATTTGATTGAAAAGGTCATCACTGAAGAAAACATTGCCCTACTTAAATAATTTTACTCTATTAATTTATCTAAATGATTCCATTGCAGTGTCAGGCTAGTTAAATTCCAGAAGTAAGGCAACATAATAAAAAACATCTTAGCCTGGGGTCAAACCCAAACCTGCTGCCATCGAGTTGACTCAGACTCATAGCAACCATATACAATAGATTAGAACTGCCCCCATAGGGTTTCCAAGGCTGTAAATCTTTATGGAAGCAGACTGCCACATCTTTCTCCAGCAGAATGGTAGGTGGGTTCCAACAGCTGACCTTTCAGTTAGCTGATGAACACCAGTGGGATTCCAACCTGGCTCTGGTATGAACACTGTGGCCTTGAAGAAACGATTTAATTCTTTAGGGTTTATGATTTGAAAATAAAGGGTTTGAACCAAATTGTCCCTAAGGCCCCTTCCAACACCAAATGAATCTCTGATTCTAACTATACCAACCTGTGTTTTGACATTCGTTGCCTCTCTGCCCAATTCTTGTGTCGTACTTACTCTCCTACTAAAGTCAAGATTTAGACTTTCAGGATCTGTTTCGTCTGCCATTATTTGGCAAGAGTTGTCTTTTTCATCAAGAGCTAATAGTTCCGCAGCTAGACAACATAAGAGTTCATCTGTCAATTCTTCATTCTTTACAGAGTTCAGAATTTCCTGGGAAATTGAATTTTCATCATTTAAAGCTTTCCCAAGCATTTGACATGTAATTGATGTATCTGATAAACTATCATCATCCAAAGAATATGCCCAATTTTTATACCTTTGGGAAGTTGCACTTTCTTGTTTCTCATGGAAAGAGACGCTTGTGAGTGTTTTAGGCTTATCTGAAACACCACCAAATTCTAGATCGTCCGTTAGAATTTGGTTGGCCTTTAAATTGCTGAGAGATGCTTCATTCTGCTTTTCTTGCAATACATGTTTGTTGGAATTCTTCTCACTGGGCATTGCCCGGCTGTTTTCTGATGGAATCTGGTGATGTAGCTCTTCAAGTTCATGCAGATCTCTGAGGCTGGTGGCAAGCAGTTGATTGTTAGAATCACCTCCTTCATTGGTAGACTGTTCCAGAGAGACCTCTTCAACAATGGACAAATCTGAAACAGGAAGGAATTCCTTCTGTTCAATCAACTGCTCAGGATACTGAGCCAATTTCATGGGCGAAACGTCATTTTTGAAAGATAGAAAGTCATTTCCGGAAGACTTTCCCTGCCAGTCTGGTTCTGCAATACCATCATCATTTTCACTGCCTTCTAGATTCCTAGCTACAGGCTTGCAACTCTTTTCTTTAGAATGTAAACTTTTGTGCTTTTGTTTAATGCCAAGAGAAGTCTTTGGGGGTTTACTATGTGGTCTTTTCTGAAAATGTCTGGTTCTGCCATTGCTGCTTCTCTCACCGTGTGAGGATCGACACTTGTTGGTGATACATCTGCCAGATGGAGCTGAGGATATCTCATGGTAATATTTGTTTTCATGTCGTCCAGCCTCTCTTACATGACAATAAATAGGGGTCCCAAACATTTCATAGATTCCAGGTCCATTGCCAGTCGAATTGATTTCTTTGAACATGTCACTATACTTAAGATCTAGGTAATTTAGGTTCGGTTCTGTTGGCTGAACAGAAAAAGGAACCGAAGATTTTTTTATTACCGGATTTTTACAGATGCAAGGGAACGATGGCCGTTTTGGCTTTAGAGCGCTGTAAGTTGATTGCTTCTTTTCTATCTGCGGTATTCTCCTTTGAAACTTGGGTGATTGCTGAGGCCTGGGGTCAATAAGCCCTAAAGCAGGGAAAACTTGGGTTTTTATGCTGGTTTTATGCATGGTAGGCTTAACGGACCCTTCAGTGGAGCTCATGAAACTCTGAGGTATCCTGTTACTTATCTTGGTCTTTGAATCCAACTTATTTCTATAGGGTTTCATCTTATGTTTGTCATTTTCTTGGTGTGCAAGTATATTGAAGCTATTGTTGTTGGTATGAAGAGTACCCTTTCTTTTTTGGAGGCTTGGTTTGGCTATTGCTGGTTCCTTGGGGTCTCCATCTCCAGGGAAAGTAATGCAGATAAGAGGCACCATTTCATTCATTTCTGGTTTGGTTGCTTCTGCTACTGATATTTTTATGTTTGTCTCCATGCCGCTATGACCTCCTGGGAGCTTTTCAGTGGGGTCACCGGAGACTATATTGGAAAAGCTTTTAAGCACAGGATACTCATCTAATTCTTCATGATTTTGCTCAGTTGCTTCACTTTTATGCACTGAAGCATGTTTTGAGTCGATTTTACCATTTCTAGCCTCTTCATCCTGGCCCTGAGTTACCTCTAAATACTGGGTTTCTTGGAGCTTGCTTGGGATGGTACAGGCAATTTCTGGTTCTTGTTCATAGTTTCTGAGTATTAAACACTTTTTATTTCTTGATGAAAGATATTGAGAGTCTTCTCCTACTTTTCTCACTTCACTTCCATGGTAGCCAGTATCCCCTTTCATATCAATGAGAATACTGTCTTCCTCATAATTCTCAAAGCACACCAAAGACTGCCCTTTTTCAAAGCGAGAGCTTTCAACTTTGTTACATCTTTCTGTTTCCTTGAGTTTCCAATTCTTCTCCACTTCTAGGTTTTCTCTGTGAAGGTGAGCGTTCTGAAAAGAGCACATGTTTCTGGACCAAATGGAGCTATCAGACGATCTGAGAGTCTGATCCGAAAACACCTTACACAGGGCTTCCTGTTGCTTGTTTGATGGTCTAAACTCATCAGATTGACTAGTGGGCTCTAAGATCTTAGGTACAAAGGATAGGAGGCTTGGAATGTGTTTTTTTCTCTCTTTATGAGCCTTGTGATCTTGTGGGATAGTAAGGAGACCAGGTCTCCTGGGCAAGAGTGACAATGGTGGCAGAGGGAACTAAAAGGAAAGAGAGAAAAAACTAATGAATGCTGATGCATGCATAAGTAGTTGTAAACTGGTTTAAGGTAACCTGAAGAGATTTTAAGATTCTCTTTAGGAAGGCCTTTAACGGACAAAGCTATTCTGGAGATCATAGTTTTTAAAACTAAAATCTCATTCCCAGTTTTTTTTTTTTTTTAAACCAAGACAAAATGATACTTATAAAAGCCAAGATTATAATAAATGTAAAGATTGATAGTTATATATTTAAAAATGAAGGCCCTATGATTTGAAGGTAAGAGACATTTTATTTGTCTTGTCTTTTTATTTATTTTCCATAAGATTGATCTAACATTTTTGAAATCCCCACTTAATTTTGAAATTCCCTCTTAGAACAGTTTAAAATCATTGTTCACATGCACTTTAACAATGATCATTAAGTTACTAACTCAGAATTTTTATGCAGGACATAACTGTTCTGAATTGTTTTGCTGGACTGTTTTACTGAAAGTAGCATATAAATGTGCCATGCTTTACACTTGAAAGTTAGCAATCCTGGATGGCTTTTAATTTCTCCTTTGCCCTCCATTTTCAAACTCAGCCAGTTTTTATTTATCAACCTCTAGAGGTCAGTGTAACCCAAAGCATAACATTCAGCTTTGTGGTCATTAAGTGATAAACTCACTTTCTAAGTATTTCGTATTTAACTTTACACTTCACTGTGGCCTTTCCCTATGTATGCAGGTTCAATACTAATTATATTGGCATTTTAATAAACATGGATCATGAGTCGTAATTGAAAGCTTTATATTCAACTACATTCTCTTGACACCCATGTGTAAGAAGGAAGGAAAAGGAAACCGATGCTGGGAACTTAGGTGTTAGAAACAGTGAGATGCTATGCAATCCTCCAGCTTTACTGGTAATATAATTTTCTTACGATTCTCAAAAGTAATTTAAGAAATAAAGGCAAATTCTCCCCGTGCTTAGTCATCTCCCTAGTAGCATTCATTAAACCTTTTTAGGTCATTAAACTTCTTTTTATAACACTAAGCAGTGGCCAAGGTCCCTAGGTGGTACAAACGTTTTGCACTCAACTGTTCACTTAAAAGGTTGGTGGTTCGAACCCACCCGGTGGTACTGTGGAATAAAAGGCCCAGGGATCTGCTTCCCTAAGACAACAGCCAAGAAAACCCTATGAAGCCGTCCTACTCTGTAACACATGGGGTCACCATGAGCCAGAATCACTTCAATGGCAACCAACAACAACAAACAACAGCTACGCATAAGTATGTTCTCAAAGGCTTATAGGATACAGAAGACAAACATAGTTGAGAGCGCTAAAGAATTGCAAAGGTCTGTCCAAATGCTTTACTCGAATTTTTTCAAAAATGATTTACTTGTTAAAAATAAATAAATAAAGTTGTCATTGAGTCAATTCCGACCGATGGCAACCCTATATGTGTCAGAGTAGAACTGTGCTCCATAGGGTTTTCAACAACTGCTTTTTTTAGAAATAGATCTCCAGGCCTTTCTTCCAAGGTGCCTCTGGGTAGACTTAAACTGCCAATCTTTTAGTTAGCAGTTGGCCACGTTAACTGTTTGCACCACCCAGGGACTCCTCACTTATAATTAAGACAAAACAAAACAAAAAACCACTGTTGTAGAGTCAAATTCCTGTGAGTCAAATTCCTACTCACAGGAAGGACAGAGTAGAACTGCCCCTTACTGTTTCCAAGGCTGTAATCTTTATGGAAGCAGACTGCCACATCTTTCTCCCATGGGGCAGCTGGTGGATTCAAACCACCAACCTTTCTGGTTAGCAGCTGAGCCCTTTAACCACCGAGCCACCAGGTCACCTTATGTAATTTCTAGATGTGTTAAAATAAGACAAATTAAAATATGTCTAAGACAGGCTACTTCTTTATATATCCTTATGCGGAAATAATGGGAAAGACCCCCAAAAAAGAAATGAACATAATAACATGGCATAATTTTCCCAGAAATTATTTGCTACTCTGTAAACTATATGAGTTATTATTTTTCCAAGATGTGATTGCTGAAGATTTTGATTTGAGTTCTTTGATAGAGTTTATCTCTAATAATAAAAAGTTCTTTGATTTTAATCCTCTAGTCAGAAACACTAAAATAGAGTAATCTTACCTCTATTCTTCTGCTACTGTGCTGCATAACAGAGGTAGAAATCTCTATAACAAGAAAAAACAGTAATAATTTGGTATTCTTAGTAGTAGAGTGAACGCAGTCAGACTTAGGTCAGAGTTTGGGGGTGGAGTGATCTTGATGGTAAGGTCTGAGGAAAAGTTACAGAAATTTGAAAAATTAAGAATTTTTTCCCCTGTGTAATCTATGTGGAGGTGGATATGGAATGAGTACACAAAACTTCAGGCTACTGCCACTGGGAGGGAGGATTGTTCTCTGTCTCTCTCAGACATACACACACGACTAAATACTTACATTCTGACAGGAAACATGAGATCTCTGGATCAGAGAACAAACCATCTATTACTCACAGGGCTTCTTAACACCAGTTTCCTACACCCCAATCCCTCACAGGGCTAGACGATGAAAGCCAGACTTTTACCCACACATATAGTGAGGTTGCATCACAAAAGGGAAGCCTGAAATTATGAGACTTGGAGCTTATATACAGGGTGGCTTGTCCTTCCGTCCATTTTACCCTCCAGAGAAAAAGAGACCTTTACTATGAAATGTAAGCAAATGTCTCCAGATGAAAGGGGAAATGTGTTTCTAGGTTTTATTATCCTAGATTGTAAGCAAACATCTCCTGGGGACAGAAGTCTCTAAATCTCTTTGGAGCAATATACTATCTCTAACTTCCAAGGCAGGTTTGCCTTTCGATCATCCTTAAACTTAATTTCCTGGTACTTTTTGTTCAGAAAGCCTGGACTGTGCAGACATGTAAAAATATCCATGGACAATTGTGTCCCAACTGTTGTTTGAACTCATACACGGCATAGATCATAGATTCTGTACAGCACACCCAAGGAGTGGGAAGAGGAAGGGAGAGATGGGATTTACTAGGTAGTATAAATTTTTTTTTTTTTTTATAAAACCTAGAAGATGTTCATTTCTTTTTTAACCAGTTGTGGATTTTGACTCATGGTGACCCCATGTGTGTTAGAGTAGAACTGTACTCCATACGGTTTTCAGTGGCTAGTTTTCCAGAAGTGAATCACCAGGCCATTCTTCCGAGGCGCCTTTGGGTGGACTCAGGCCTCCTACCTTGTCGTTAGCAGCCAAGTGTGTTAACCATTTGCACCACCCAGGGACTGCTCCCTTCTTACTAAAAAGTCAGAATGGCCCTCCAAAGCCCCACCCATCCACCACAGCTTAGAGTTGAGGCCCAAAACTCTAATGTCTTCATTGGAGTCAAAGCGAGTCGCATAAATGGATAAAGCGGGACAGGTGGGGACAGAAGTGAACTGAGATCATTTGCCCCAACTAACAAGACATCCATTATCTTACTCTAACTCATGGTGTCCATTCTAGATGGATGGCCCAGCACTGGCAGATCTTTCAATTGTCAAAAGAAGCCAGAGAGCTGGTGATTTTATGTGAAATCCCCCCTCTTTTTTTTTTTCCTTTAAATGTTGTGGAGATCAAACAAATTACATCTGTGGGTCAATTTCAGTTGTAGGCTGCTATTTGAAACCTCACTTCAGAGAGAAACAGAATTCTCTGAGAGGTAATGCAACTCAAGAAGCCATCCTCAGGTGAAAAATGGCCACCTAAGAAGAGGTTCCCAATAGAAGCAGTACAGGCTGGCCAAGCTGGCCAAGATCCTCCCCCCACCCTACATGCACAAATATTTATCGAGTGTCTAAAGAATGGCCACTGTCCCAGAAGATGGCAATATAGTCATAAACAAGAAAGACGAAAATCCTTGCCCTCATAGAGGTACAGTCTAGAGCAGGAGATTTTCTGTTGAAGCAATATTAGAAGTTAATAGCAGAAATACAACTGAATATAATTTATAGTTGGATACATATATCTAACAACCTGAGCTTAAAAAAAAAGAAAAACAACTTTCAGATATTTTTATAAATATTTGGACAGATATTATCCAGTGTGAGTTAGGATGGACGTGGGGCAGAAAGGCACTCTTAAAAATTTCTGGTAAGAATGTAAAGAGGTAAAATCTTTCTGATGGGTAATTCGGTGACTCATGTCAAAAGACTTGTAACATGTGTGTAGAATTCCAGTTAAACATGGCAGATTGAATGTCTATCTTTTTCTCCACTCTCTCTACGACCTCACAAAAATGATCATAAAAAATTAAAAAGTGTAAATAAAGACAAAGAAAATCAGAGCATAAAACAGCAGATGAGTGATGTCAACAAAATTTTGGACAGTGAAAACTGTATAGGTGGGTGTCTTAGTCATCTAGTGCCGCTGTAACAGAAATACCACAAGTGGATGGCTTTAACAAAGAGAAATTTATTTTCTCACAGTCTAGTAGGCTAAACGATGGCAGTGGGTTTGGTTTTTTTTTTTTTTTTTTCTTTAGTAGGCTAAAAGTCCCAATTCAGGGCATAAGCTCCAGGCGAAGGCTTTCTCTTCCTGTTGGCTCTGGAGGAAGACCCTTCTCATCAATCTTCCCCTGGACTAGGAGCTTCTCTGTGCAGGAGTCCTGGGTCCAAAGATGCACTCTGCTCGGGGCACTGCTTTTTTGGTGATAGGAGGTCCCCACATCTCTCTGCTTGCTTCTCTCTTTTATATCTCAAAAGAGATTAGCTTAAGACACTATCTAATCCTGTACAGCTCATCAGTATAACTGCTGCTAATACATCTTATTAACATCATAGCACCAGGATTTACAAC
The DNA here is from genome assembly GCF_030014295.1 of Loxodonta africana. Classification (NCBI taxonomy): domain Eukaryota; kingdom Metazoa; phylum Chordata; class Mammalia; order Proboscidea; family Elephantidae; genus Loxodonta; species Loxodonta africana. Next base: position 114,584,528 of record NC_087347.1, on the reverse strand, counting down.
ATGTAGGAAAATCTCATCAAATGACAAAATGGTAGACAAATATGCAATACTGGGCATCATGGCCTAAGCAAGTTGACACATATTTTTGGGGGACACAATTCAATCCATGACAGTGGGTAATAACTTATTTTCTTCTTGTCAGTTTTCTCTATTCTGCTCAGAGCCTGCAGGAAGAGATCTCAAGAAGAAAAAAGAACCCCAGAAAGGCGCAGGAATTGAAGATACCAGGTGCCTCTGAAGGTGGGGATGTAGACAAGGCTTAAACTGGAGGGCTGCTTTGAAATCTGTACATGAAGTAGATTCCAGAGTTGCTCTTCTCCATTTCTGGCAGATGACTGGCAGTTTATTCTCTCAAGAGCTTGAAACAAAAATGCTAAGGAGCTAGGTACAGCTCAGAGCAGAAATGGGGTGTTGGACTGAAAATAAGAGGATTAAGTGAAAGTTGGGGTCCCTGGGTGGTGCAAAAGGTTAATGTACTCAGCTGCTAACCTTTCAAAGGCTGGAGATTGAATCCACCCAGAGGCACCTTAGAAGGAAGGCCTGATGATCTACTCTGAAAAACCAGCCATTGAAAACCCTGTGGAGAGCAGTTCTAGTCTGACATACATGGGGCCCCCATGAGTTGGAATACACTTAATGGCAACTGTTTTTTTAAGTGAACGTCTGCACACTGAAATGTGAAGCTCCTCGATGCCAAGACCATTGGCTTCCAGCTATACCTACAGGCAGCTGCTTGGCTCATTCCTCTCTAGGGAAAACTGGCCAAGAGAAGAGCCAACAGTTAGGGAATTCCTCAACCAACCATCCAGATCTCTGCCCATTCAGCTCTTTTGAGGCTCACTCAAGCACGCAGCACCTTGGAGCAGCTCCCACTTAAATACAAATAGACAACCAAAGAGCAATATATATGTGAGAAGATTAGGCCGCCACGATTCCCACAAATTAACATCGACCAAACATGAGCTCACAATAAGAGATCTTCAAACACTCAAGAAAAAGAGCCACCATCAGTGCAAGTAAGCAGAAACAAGAATCTACATATTTGGACCCCCAGAGATTTCATGTATTAGAATATAAGACCGCAATGTATTAAATGCTTAAAGAAATTAAAAAAAATCAAAACAGAAGACATTCTCAATAATGAACAAAGCGTATCTGAAGAACAAATAAAACTTGTAGAAATAAAATATAATTGCTGAAATAAAAACTAAATTAAAAAAAAAAAAGGATGGATCACAACCATATACAACTACTACTATAATGAGATACACTCCCTACTCACCAGAATGGCTAGAATTAGAAAGACCAACAATACCAAATGTTTATGAGACTGTGAAGCAACAGAGCTTATACATTGCCGATAGAAATGTAAGATGGTACAATCCCTTTGGGAAAATCTCTGATCGTTTCCCAAAAACTAAGCATGCACCTACCCTATGATCCAGTAATTCTTATCTTAGGAATGTACAAGAATAATCACAGCTGCTTTGCTTATAGTAGTAAAAAACTGGAAACAGCTCAGATGATCATCAATAGAAGACTGAATGAAGTATGGAATACTCATACAATGAAATATTATCCAGTTATAAAAAAAGGAATGAACTATTAATATACATAACAATATTGATAAATCTGAAAAACATACTAAGTGAAAAAGCCTTATACAAAGCAGTACCATATTTTTTGCAAATAACTCGTCCACACATATAACGCAAGGAAATGATGAGATTAAGTGCTGACATATACCACGCATGTTTTATGACATTTCTAGAAGTGAATTTCAGCCTCATTCACCCGTCCTTCTATATTACAGGTAAATCATATCGTTCTGTCCATTTTCTTTAATCTCCTGCTTATGTGTACAAGAGTCCAATATATTACTTTTGATCATAATTGTATAGTAAAGGCAAAAGCCATGGTCAAGAAGTCATGGATTGAGTTTGGTAGTCCCCTAGTGTTATGGATTGAATTGTGTTCCCCCCCCCCCCAAATATGTGTTGTAAATCCTAACCTCTATGCCTGTGGTTATAATCCCATTGGGAATGTGTTATCTTTGTTATGTCTATGAGGCAGGATTAGTGTAGGGTGTATCTTGAGTCAATCTCTTTTGATATACAAGAGATTAAACCCAAGCTAGCAAGCAGAGATGGGGAGAGAGAGATGCCAAGCCACATGAAGATCACCCAGGAGGAGAAGCTCAGAAGAGACAGAGCCTTCCTCCAGAGCGACAGAGAGAGAAAGCCTTCCCCTAGACCCAACGCACTGAATTCAGACTTGTAGCCTCCTAAACTGTAAAAAAATTAATTTCTGTTTGTTAAAGCCACCCACTTGTGGTATTTCTATTACAGCAGCACTAGATAACTAAGACACCCAGTAAACAAACAATCAAAACTGTGTATTTATTTCTACTAAGTTGATAATTATAGCACATTAGCTCAACAGCTGAATTGGAAAACCTCATCACACAGTCTTGAGTAAAACCATGAGGCTACGACGTTAAGTCTGCTTATTTCGTAGTTTGATTATGTCTTCTTAGTGTCAATGTCTTTGACCAATGATCATAAGTCATCTTAGTTGAATGCTTGCAGCAAGTAAAAAAAAAAAAAAAAATTGGCTTAGTGTGCTTACAAAAATAACAGGGGGATTGCACGGTTGGCCAAAAAAATGTATAACAAGTGCGTTATTTGTGTAAAGATACATTATATGCTGTAAACCAAAACCAAACCAAACCCAGTGCCCTCCAGTCGATTCCGACTCATAGCAACCCTATAGGACAGAGTAGAGCTGCCCCATAGAGTTTCCAAGGAGCACCTGGTGGATGCCAACTGCCGACCCTTTGGTTAGCAGCTGTAGCACTAAACCACTACGCAACCAGGGCTTCCTTATACGCTGTACCATTTCATTTATTTGAAATTCTAAAACAGGCAAAACTAACCTGTTATGGAAAAAACTCCAAACAGTTTTTGCCTTGCTCGCTTCTGTATCTTCAGCATTTAGAAAAGTGTCTGGAGCATAGTAAGCATTCAATAAAAATTATTTATAGACTGAAAGAATCAAAGAATCACTGTTCAGCTTACCTTCAGATTTTCTTTGCTGCCCTTTTGGAAAGTGAAGAACATCTTCTCTGGTTACAGACTTGGAGCTGCTTGGTTCTAAGCAAGCTCTTGGCAACAAAAAGTCCAAGTTCACATCGCAGACCTCCTTGGAACTTTCCTCTTTTTCCCGGAGGAAAGTCTGCATGGCCAGCGTCTGTGTCCTCAGGTCCGCCATCTCGATTTCATTTGGGAGAGAAGCAGACTGTGCTCTTGTCCATTTTTGATGTGCTGAGGTTATCTGACTAAAAGAAGTGGGGAGGGGGAACAGTTTGATTTAAAATTCACTCCCCAGGCTTTCTGGGTCTCCAGTTCTCAGTAGAGCCTGATGGCACTAAAAAGTTCAGAGAATTACTTCCAAATGGCACTGCTGAACGGAATGTCTGGATTTCTTAGGCAACAAGACCTCTTCACCCTCCTTAGTTGCTCCCCACCCTTGGCTGCCCTCCACTACTCTCAGTACAGTTGCCTGAATGGATGAGGCCTAGGTCTACTTCCTTGAGCAGAGAAAACAGAGGTGCAAAGAGAAAGCACAGGGAGGCACCCTTTACTTCTCCAAAGTGCTTCTCAAACTATCTCAATGAAAAACCAGTTTTTAAATTTCCCAATCCATTGTGGATGGCTACTTTTGTAAAATATAGTAAACACAAATACTACAAAAATGAAACAAGAAATGGGAATGTATAAAAAATAAGTCCCAATTTTTTATTATCAGATCAATGAACATAAAACTACTTTGTCAAATGGTCAAATACGTCAATTTTTCAAAATGATTACCCTCAAGTTCTGAACAGATCTCATTAGGGACTGGTCCCAGAAGGACCACGAAACCAAATTTTGGGTAGGACTGCTCTAGAACACAGATCGGCAAACTATCACCCCTTGGCCAAATCTGGGCTGCGGCCTGTTTTTGAAGATAAAGTTTTATTGGAACACAGTTCCACTCATTTGTTTGGATAACATTCATGGCCATGTTTGTGCTACCATGGCAGAGTGGAATCATTGCAACAGAGATCATCCAGCCCACAAAGCCTAAAATACTTACTATCTGGCTCCTGCCACAATAAGATTTATTGTCATCCTTACCCTTGGGGATTATTTGGGGCTGAATTGCTAAAAATGTAGGTTGCCGTACAAGTATCATCATTGATACTTACATTTCTACCTAACATTTCAAGGAATATTCCTTACTTGTTTTCTTTTGACTCTTCTTGGCTCTTTTCTTGGGAATGAATGGCATCTCTTGGAAAAGTAACAATAATCTCAACACCTATAGAAGCACACGACAATAGCAGAAGGAAGAAGCAAGTAATGAGTTCAATGATAATAAGGAAAAGCTCTTTGTTTTCAACTGTTTGGCTAATCTGTTCTTAACTGTTAAGGAAGAGACATTAACCAGGGACTGAGATTTAGAAATCTTTGTATCTTTCCTATCCAGCATATATGTTAATAAATAAATGGTTGTTTAAAGAGCAAATAATCTGTATAATAAATCTTGGCAGATTTAAGATAAAGTCCTAGGATTAGCAGTGTTGTCTCCTGATGGAGAAAACAAGGCTTAGTTCTGTAAGGAGGTACAGATGACACCCACCTCCCGGGACTATTTGAAGATGAAATGAGACAATTTATGTAGTCCATGGGAACTTGCTCGTACTTGTCATTTTGGTCATCTCCTGTCTGATTCTTTAGAACTATTCCCAATATAACCCTTAATACAGAAAGTTCCAACTTACGGAATTGATGTTTGCTTCTGTGTATCACATAACACATTGAAACTAATTTATATAAAACACTATGAACCATCCTAAAATTGCCTGTCCTTTACGGTTTGTTCACCCATTCATTTTTTCTCCCGTTCAACAAATTTTTATTAAGCATCTCCCAATCCCAGTGCTTTGTGCTGAAGAAGAAATAAACAAGATGCAGCTGTGGCCCTAATGTTTTTAGCTGCCATCAAGTCAGCCCCTGACTCATGGTGACCCCATGCACAATGGAACAAAACACATCTCGGTATTGCACCATCCTTATGATTGGTTATGGGTTGGACCTCTGTGATCCACAGAGTTTTCATTGGCTGATTTTTGGAAGTAGGTTGCCAGGCCTTTCTTCCTATTCTGTCTTAGTCTGGACACTCTGCTGAAACCTGTTCAGCATCATAGCAACATGCAAGCCTCCAGTGACAGAGGGGTGGTGGCTGAGCTTGAGGTGCATTGGCCAGAAATCCAATCCAGGTCTCCTGCATGGAAGGTGAGAATTCTATCACTGAACCAGCACTGCCCCCTGTGGGCCTAAGTAGAGAAGATAAATAAGAAAACAAACAGTCCAGCGAGTTGACCGTTGTGACAAGTGTGCAAATGGTGTTGTGGGAACACAGAGAAGTCTCCTTCCAGGAGGACACCATGCTTGTCCTGGTTTTTGTTCCAACCCACGTATTTGTCAGAGCCATTTATTCAGTCCACACATACCAGAAGGAGCAATGGTTTTAATAAGCTCCACTGATTGAATGTTAAGAAAGCAGAGCAGAGAGGACAAGGGTAGGGTCATGAGCCAGACAGATTTGGGTCTAAATCCCTCCTCTGCCACTTCCTGGGTAAGCCTAGAAAAGTTGCTTAATAGCAGCTCTCATCACTAACTCAATGACTAGGTTTTTATTATTTTTAAAGAGCTTTGGATATTTTGTCAAATATATAGGAACCACCATAGTGAAAACATTTTTATTATTCACTTGTCATACCTGTGTCATTTATGAGAGTAGTACATTAAAAAAAAAAAAATGAGTATTTGCAAAAGGAAAACTCTTTGTTTACAATAAGGTAAACAATAATAGCATTTACTGTCTTGGTCATCCAATATTCTATTTTGTGGTACTGTGAAAATGTGTCTAGTTCTGGTTCGCTTGATGTTTTTCAAATAAGACAACTTGAATGCATGCTTTTTAATATTACACAATAGCAAGGAAAGCTTATCTAAAAAAAAATTGAAGTTCCCTTGAAATGGTCATTTTTTTTTTTTTTTTACTTTTCAAGGATCCTGTCACTACACTAAAAAAAAAAAAAAAAATAGCACAAAATGAGAGGTTTGGAATTATATAGCTGAAAGGAACTTAGAGGTCATCTGATCCAAGCTCTTCACTATAGAGATGAAGACAGTGATACCTGTGAGTTTGTGTGACAAGCTCAAGGTCGTTCTTGTGTTTAAAAGGGAAACGGATGTCCTTTCATAACTTTTTTTAGTCATCCTTGAGCGTAAATGCCTAGCTGACATGTTTGAGTAAGGAAAACATGTAACACACATCCCTGACAACTGATCTGTCAGGGAAAAGAATGTTTTAGTACAAAGACTAGGAAGTTAGAAACTGAGTGTGATGGTTCGTTTTATGTGTTAAGTTGGCAAGGCTGTGGTGCTAAGTTGTTTGGGAAAACACTAGTCTAGTTGCTGTTATAATTAACATATGATTAAATCAGCAGATTGCCTTCCTCATGTGGATAGGCTTCAACCAGTCAGGTGAAGGCCTTAAGAGTAAAAGGGGAGTGTCCCTAGGGTGTGTTCTGCCTCTAAAATATAGACGTTTTCCCAGAACTCCCTCAGTCTTCACTCTTCCCATCACCTGACCTACAGATTTTGGGACGCAAGCCTGCAGGAGTCTCCAAACCTGTCATCTCACCTACGGATTTGGGACTTGTCAGCCCCCTACAATCATGTGAGCCAATTCTTTGAAGTAAATCTCTGCTTCTCTCTCTCTGTCTCTGTCTTTCTCTGTGTATGTGTAAATATGTCACTGGTTCTATTTCTCTGGAGAACCCTAAGACTCTGAGTAAGGTATATTCATATAAGCACATTCTTATGAATGACCACACTTTTACAATTATTGAGAATTAATAAACCCAGAATGTTTGCAAGTGAATTTTATGTTTTCAAAGGTCTGTTAATTTAGTAGTTTTCAAAACCAAGGAACAAAGATGCAATGAGCAAATATTAAAAATATGTATATGTTTTTTAGAAATTGATAATCGTTAACGGCTGCCATCCTAACTGTTGGTCCTAAATGGCAAAAGAAGAGTACAGGATATACTGATTATGAAATCAGTTGGGAACATACAAATGTTCGCTTCTTTCTGTCCCGTGAATACTGTGAGTGGCAGTGAAGTGGTGAGTGAGGCATCTGAGCTACCCAGGGCCAAGGCAAGGAAAGATGACGTATTATCTCCTGTAAAAGTTAAACACTTGCTCCTGTCTGAATGCCTTTTTCCACATAGGAAAGTATGGATGTAATCCTTCCAGAAAATGGAAATAAAAGGCAACATTTAAACATAGTCAGAAACATATTTTCTTCATAGCAGAGGTAAAAATGACATTCACAAAAAGTTGGAAAATGATCATTAGTTTGCGGTTAATGTTAAAGCCATCATTAAAATGAAAAATTTAAATGCGACTTTTTTTTATCCTCACATTCAATGAAGAAAAACTATTTTCTTCAGAAGAGTCTTGCTTTCTCCCATTTTCTCCTTGTTCTGTTTAAACCGATGGGTATATTTCCCTAGGTTTTGGCGTCGAGGTTCTCAATACTTTGATATGTGCTCCACATTTTGATAGTTTCCTAATTTGCAAATGTCACCTTCCTGATGTAGAATTTTTTTAAATGACGTTTTCCAACCTCCATTACAGTACAGATAGCTACCCTGAGAGACTGATTTGTGTGAATAACATGAAAACAGACAGAGTGCAGGTGAAAACAGGTAGAGCGCAGGTGAAAACAGAGTGCGGGTATCCTTTTTGCGGGAGTGGGTGTCGGACGAGGGAGGTGTTCTAAGGTTAATCGTGAGGGCAGCTCCCTGTGTGGCAGAAGGAGCATGAGCTGGGGGTCAGCGCAATCAGCTTTGAAATGTAGTTATGGGAATTTTCCCTGAAAATCCAGCCTAGAGTCTCTTCCTCCCCTGTGGTTTTTCATCAGCCTATAAACTTTAATAGCGCTTTTAAAATGGCTTGCTTTTTAACCCAGATAGAGTAAATTCTGTTATCTGCTACTAAGAATCCCAACGCATATATACTGTTACTAAAAAAACAATTTAGAGCCCAATCATTTCAGGAAATACGTTCTCATTTACCCCTGAAAAGAGTAATTTTGCATGCCCTATTCCCAGCCTGTGAGGTTTGCTTCTGTTATGTTCTGGGAAAATAGCTGATTGAGGAATGCAAGATTTTTTGCACTAAGAAAAAGAATAAGGAGTTTTTTGGGGTCTACAAATTGTATTTTACCCATTTTTATTTGCAAAGCCCATAACAAAGCAAATGCGTGCTGCAGGAATACTTACGTTCTCCATAAAGAATCTTAGGGCCTGTGGAGGGGTCCAAACACTGTGGAGTTTATGTATTTTTACTTAGTGATGCTCCTTTTTAATAGAATTATATGAGGGACAAATAGATACAAATTAAAGATTAAATGTGTATGCTACAACACAGAACATGCTGTCTACACCATAAGGTGTTGTAAGTACTTCAAACACTAATAACTTAGGGTACGTTAGAAACAAGATGTCAATGGGATTTAAAGAGAGTTATTCATATCTAGGAAACCCTGGTGGTGTAGTGGTTAAGTGCTACGACTGCCAACCAAAGGGTCGGCAGTTCAAATCTGCCAGGCGCTCCTTGGAAACTCTATGGAGCAGTTCTACTCTGTCCTATAGGGTCGACTATGAGTCGGAATCAACTCGATGGCACTGGGTTTGGTTTTGGTTTTTGGGTTGATATCTAAGATCAATACAATGCACAATGATGCCCAAAACATTCTTATTTCAGACTTCATGACTGAAAGCAACATTAGCTCAGTTGAAGTCTCTGTCAACTGTGAGAAGAAAATTCATCGGAAAGATAATTGTTCCTTACAAATTTGTAACCCAAGCTTTCAAGGCTCAATACTGCAAAGAACTTAGTAGAAATGCTGTATGATTGTTATGGTTCCTATATGAAAACCCAAAATGTTATGAATCATCTTAAAAAGAATTACCTTTTCATAACATAGTTTATAAAGAAAATGTTCCACATTCTACTTTGGTGAGTAGCATCTGGGGTCTTGAAAGCCTGTGAGAGGCCATCTAGGATATTCCACTGGTCTCACCCCTTTGGGAGCAAGGAAGAATGAAGAAAACTAAAGACACAAGGGAAAGATCAGTCCAAAGGACTAATGGGCCACAACTACCACAGCCTCCACCAGACTGAGTCCAGTACAAGATGATGCCTGGCTACCACCACTGACTGCTCTGACAGGGATCACAATAGAGGGTCTTGGACAGAACTGAAAAAAAATGTAAAACAAAATTCTAACTCAAAAAGAAAGACCAGACTTGCTGGCCTGACAGAGACTGGAGAAACCCTGGTATGGCCCCTGGACACACTTTCAGGTCAGTAATGAAGTCACTCCTGAGGTTCACCTTTCAGCCAAAGATTGAACAGACCCATAGCAAGACTAAAGGTGCACACCAGCCCAGGGACAAGACTAGAAGGCAGGAGGGAACACGAAACCTGGTAATAGGGAACCCAAGATTGAGAAGGGAGAGTGTTGACATGTCGTGAGGTTGTTAACCAATGTTAGAAAACAATATGTGTACTGTTTAACGAGAAACTAGTTTGTTCCGTAAACCTTCACCTAAAGAACAGTTAAAAAAAAAAAAAAGAATTACCTTTTAAGTAATTCAAACAAAAATCACCTCCAAGTGGAGCTGAATAAACACTTAACCTCTCAGGAGGTGCTTCAGCCACAAGGAACAAAGAGACTTCTGAGAAGTCAGGTTTGAAGACGTGAAAGTCAAAGGCAGACCACAAAGACCAGGATTTGTCTCTTTTAATTAGCTCCTTTCAGGGTTAATACTGTTAATAAACTTAAATGTTATCCAACTATTCTCTGCCCTCAGCCTGGGGGGAGGGAGATTCCTTCCGAGTGAGTTTGAGAGAGGCAAGAGGCTGCCCAGGAGGGGGCAGCATCGCGCAAAGGGCTGAAGACAGGAAATGGCTGCAGCACCCAAGGTTCAACGCAATGAGAAAAACAAAGGCATCTAAGAGAGCAGCTTCCTGGAGTGTTAGAAATGGAAGTCAGAAGACTGCCAGAGAGAAATTGGAGCACTTCCAATAGACATTTAATTTTAAAAGTTTACAAGCAAACAGGTGATAGACAAATGTGATAGCTGTGATGACTATTTTCTGAAGCAGAACTGCAAATATCTTGTGATCTGTTAAAAACAAGGGCATTTATGGGTATTACAGGATAACAAATTTTAAATGAGTGTTGTTCCAGAAAATTCTGGACTTATGGCCCTTAAAATAAAAGACTGAGACTTGAGATTCTAGTTCACTACCCCTAAACCTCAGGTCCCCTTCAAGGGAGGAGGTGAGAGACAATAGCTGATGGAGAAATCTTTGGCCGTGGAAGGGAAGAGATGCCTGGAGCTGATTCTGAGACGAAAGATGGGGGCGGGTGGGGGGTTTGTCATACAAGAGGGAAAGGGACAAAGAATGGCTGGCTGAGCTGGAGTGAGGTGGAATAAAAAGCCAGAAGAGGGGTGCCCGTTTGGGGAGGAGCAAGGACAGAAAAAGTTGCCAAGACTCACTGACCCACTGATATCGGCCAAGGAATAGGACTGTGAGAGGTTTTTATTTTTCTTTGTGTTCTTCTCTGTTTTCAAGGTTCTATACTGAGCACTTTTGAAGTTGGAGTTGGGGGGATCCCCCAAAATCAATGTTTTTTTTGTTAACATATCAACAATAGAAGTCCAGTACCTTCTGTCCTGGGTGGCCAGCCTTGTGTATCACCACTTGAATCTCCTTCACGAACCAATATGGAATGACTACAGTCGTCATCTTGGTCAAACTCCTAAAATATCATAAGACAGAAACTCAATTATTCAATGCGCTACTCTGTTGGCAAAGTGAATGGTGATTTTTCTAGGCTAAAGTTTCACAGTGTGAATTCCTTTTAAATTGGATAAAGTATTTAGGACTAAAATAATGGGAAAATATCTGCCCCTAGAGCACCAGGCTCAGACAAACGTGGATGTGATTAATTGCATAATCAAAAACAAAGATCAAAGCTAAAATCACTTAGACATGTAAAAATTCAATATTTTATAGTTTATCATGTCAGCATCCAGGCTACTAATCTTGCACAAATTCCATCAGGGTAGGTAACTGGAAACAATCCTTTTGCCACAGTCACGGTGAACAACCCCAAAGGGACATGATATTTTCCATATTGCCTTCCAGGGACACCATTTATAAATGATGACGATGAAAATCCCTGCGCCTTGTGGAAGCTACAGATATAACCCTAGACTAAAAGGAGGCAGCAAAGCTGATTAAAGTTTTCACTATGACGGCTTTCTGACTGAATTGTGGTGCTTAGCCTCTCAAAACTCCTCTTTCCGCTCTAGAAAATAATCATTATGCTAAAACACAAGGTGGAAATCCAACCTGGTTTATAAAAAGTACTTTGAGCTCTCCAAAGAGAGAATGTTTTCTTATGAGAATCTGTTGTTGTTCTTCGGTTCCTTCATTAGGAGCTGTTACTACTGATTCTGCACTTTGTAAAATTTCTGAAACCGTGGTAGATTCAGGTAGTTAAAGCAACACCATCACAATCCAGATAATGCAATTAGCTCTCTGACTTCTATGGTCTGGGTGAACCGTGTATTTGAGAGGAATTTTGCAGTCTTTGCCTTAAATGCAGGTGCCTGTCATCTGACAGTTCAGACAAATGGCCAGTCTTAGTCACAAAGGCTCTGATGTTTCATTCACTAATTCCCCAAAGAGCTCAAAAATCTTTTCTTCATTTGCTCTGTTCACTTAAGTTGTCACAGAAAATAATAAAATACTGCCGTAAAGATATGTTAGGTACTCAATCATAAAACTTAGTTGTCATACATCACTTTTATGTAGCACTTCATACTTTTAAAGCACTGTCTACCTTCTGGCAAAGGTTAGGTGCCTAACTTAGGCCACCCTGGCGAGCAGTGGCAGATGGGAGAACTGGACTGGTTCACCCTTCTCCTAGACTGTTAATTTCACTGCTTACTCTTCTCTGCATTTCAAAAGTTCCACCACCAGCGAGATGGATTGACACAGTGGCTGCAACAATGGGCTCAAGCATAACATCAACCGTGACGGTGGTGCAGGACCAGGCAGTGTTTTGTTCTGTTGTACGCAGGTCGCTATGAGCCAGAACTGACTCGATAGCACCCAACAACACCTCTGTCTAGCAAATTCCTTCTCCCTCCCAACCAGTTACAAGTAGGGTTTACTGTTTCTAGAATATATAAAAATAGAGAAAAGTATTATTTGAAAAAGCGGGAGAAAAAAAATTACCCATAATCTACCAACTAAAAAGCAAACATTGTTAATAAGTACAGTGGTTAAGAGCTACGGCTGATAACCAAAAGGTTGGCAGTTCAAATCTGCCTGTCATTCCTTGGAAACCCTATACAAAAAAAAAAAAAAAAAAACCCATTGTCTTCGAGTCGATTCCAACTTATAGTGACACTATAGGGCAGAGTAGAACTGCCCCATAGGGTTTCTAAGGAGCACCTGGTGGATTCCAACTGCCAACCTTTTGGTTAGCAGCGGCAGCACTTAACCACTAAGGCCACCAGGGTTTCCAATGGAAACCCGATGGGACAGTTCTACTCTGTTTTATAGGGTCCCTATGAGTTGGAATCGACTTGATAGCAACGGGTTTTTTTTTTTTTTTTTTTGGCTAATATACAAATCATACTTCCTTTACCTTTTCTCCAAGTTTTTTAAAAAAATTTATCTGGCTTTTTCAGTTTGATAAATATAAATTGCATAAGCAATTAGAGCTCAGCTGCTAACCAAAATGTTGGCAGTTCGAATCCACCAGCTGCTACTTGGAAACCCTGTGGGGCAGTTCTACTCTGTCCTATAGGGTGCTATGAGTAGAATCAATTCCATAGCAGCGAGTTAAGCAATTTACTAAGTAAACATCATTTTAATAGCATTTAAAACGCCTTTCCCTTAACAAATATCTATCAGAGGGCCATGCCATTATTTATTTAATAGATTTCATGATTCTTACAATAAAAAAACCCAGAACCCATTGCCATCAAGTCAATTCTGACTCATAGGGACCCTATAGGACAGAGTAGAACTGTCCTATAGGGTTTCCAAGGAGTGGCTGGTGGATTCGAACAGATGATCTTTTGTGTGTGTGTGTGTGTGTGCGCGCGCGTTAGATGTAAGTTCACAGCTAAAGTTAATTTCTCATACAAGAATTTATACCCATATTGTTACGTGACCCTAGTTGCAATCCCCACAATGTGACAGCATGCTCCCCCTTTCCACCTGGGTTTTCCGTACCCATTCGACCAGATTCTATCCCTTTCTGCCATCATGCTGCTGGAAAGGAGCTGCCCATTTAGTCTCGTGTATCTACTTGAACTAAGAAGCACACTTCTCATGGGTATTATTTTATGTTTTCTAGTCCAGTCTAATCTTTGTCTGAAGTGTCGGCTTCAGAAATGGTCTCAGTCCTGGGTTAACAGAGAGTCTGGGGACCATGTCTTCTGGGGTTCCTCTAGTCTCAGTCAGACTATTGTCTAGTCTTTTATGTGATTTTGAGTTCTGCACCACACTTTTCTTCTGCTCCGTCAGGGACTCTGTTGTGTCGCCTGTCAGGGCGATCACTGGTAGCAGCTGAGTACCGTCTAGTTCTTCTGGTCTCAGGTTGATATAAAGTCTGTGGTTTATGAGGCCCTTTTTTCTCTTGGGCTAATATTTTCCTTGTGTCTTTGGTGTTCTTCATTCTCCTTTGCTCTAGGAAGTTTGTGACCAATTGATGCATCTTAGATGGCTGCTTGCAAGCTTTTAAGACGCCAGGCTCCATTCACCAAAGTGGGATGCAGAACACTTTCTTTAAAAACTTTGTTATGCCAATTGACCTAGATGTCCCCTGAAACCACGATCCCCAGACCCCCCGCCCCAGCTACTCTGTCCCTGGAAGTATTTGGCTGTATTCAGGACATTTCTTTGCTTTTGGTTTAGTCCAGCTATGCTGACTCCTTCTTCTCCTTTGGCAGTTCCAATCACTTTTCATTTTTATTCATATAAATAGCTGCAACTGGTCATCTTATTGTGGTTTGAATTGCCATTTTTTGATTAATAGAAAAATTGGAAATAGTTTCAGATGCCTGTGGACCATTTGAATTTTTTCCTTTTAGTACGTACTGTTTTTGTTCAGACCCTTAATCTAGAGCACTCTATAAGACTTCAAACCATATCGTTACCATTTTGTATAGTTACAGTGATTCAATGGAATTTTTATGCTGAATGTTAGAAACCAGTAGTCTGCATTTAGAAGTGTTAAATTCACAATTGTACTGCTTTCCCTGCTAAACTTCTACTTTGATTAATGGACTGTGGTCAGTCTCAACTGCTCAATTTATTTATCAGTTGATTCTTTAGGAAAAGTTTGAAGACAGCAGAGTGTGGGCACGCCTACCTATAATGATGACTAGCATTTTTATCCATAGTGTCAGGCACTGTCCTATGCACCTTATATATATTAACTCATGTAATCCTCATGACAACTCTAAAGATAGGAACTATCTTCCCCCTTTTATACAAGAGACCCAGAGATTTTAAGTAACTTACTCAAGGTCACGTAACTAGCCAGCGGGAGAGCCAGAATTCACACCCAGGTTCTAAGGTTTGGCTCCAGAGCTCTTAACCACTCTGCCATATCGTCACCATGAAAAGTTTGAAACAAAGAATTCTAGCAAGAACCAGAAAGAAAAGAATCAAACACAATGAGCAAAATGAAGAGAAAAGATACTCAAACCTACCTTACAAGTTTTACACAGAAAAAAAAAAGTGTGTGATACCTACAGGTGAAGTGCCTGACAAAAATTTCTCCCATGGAATACACTGGAAAACAATAACATCACAAACAAAAAGAATAGGAAGTAATATCTTACTTTGAAGGTGATAATGGAAATGAAGATTCTATAACAGAAACAGCTCAGAATTTTCTTTTTAGAACGCCAAATATGAAAGGTTTATGATGTGCTTCGGTGCCACAAAGAGGAAAATTGAAATAATGGAACCCAGTAATCGCATCTGTCTGTCAGTTTGTCAGAAGCCCTGGTGGCGTAGTGATTAAATACTACGGCTGCTAACCAAAGGGTCCGCAGTTCGAATCCACCAGGTGCTCCTTGGAAACTCTGTGGGACAGTTCTATTCTGTCCTATGGGGTCGCTATGAGTCGGAATCGACTCGAAGGCACTGGGTTTGGTTTTGGGTTTGGTCAGTTTGTCATATACTGTGGTGGCTTGTGTGTTGCTGCTATGATGCTAGAAACTATGCCGCCAGTATTTCAAATACCAGAAGGGTCACAGGTTTCATGGTGGACAGATTTCAGTAGAGCTTCCACACTAAGACAGACGAGGAAGAGAGGCCTGGTGTTTTATTTCTGAAAATTACCTAGTGAAGACCCTATGGATCACAATGGAGTGTTGTCTGATATCATGCTGACAGATTAGCCTCCTAGGTTGGGAGGCACTCAAAATACATGATAGCAACAACAATGGACTCAAGCATATCAACAATTGTGAAGATGGTACAGGACCGGGCAACATTTTATTCTGTTTTATGTGAGGTCGCCATGAGTCAACTCAAGAGCAACAAACATCAGCCATAGTGAATGAAGGAGAGAAAACACCAGAATAGCAAATCCCAAACACAGATTGACAGTAACGCAAGAGATGACAAAGAAATGGATTATAGTGTTCTAACCTGCAAACAGTGAGGTACCAAACACACAGAAGAGAAAAACTGCAGAGAAATCATATGTAAGTAAATTTGGAAAAATGTTCCTCAGATGAAAAAAAGTTTGGGAGAATCCATAAAGAGCCTCTGAGGAGCAGCCCTATAAGCAAGACAGCTGCTTGTATTTGTAAACTATAAAAATCTATTGCAGACAGCCATAAAGAAAAGTGAGCTTTCATTCAAACGAAAGAAGTGGAGAATGGCCTTGGGTTTTTCAGTTTAAACACTAGAGAAGAAAAAACAAAGGAAATAGTAAAAAAATTAATTTTTCCCTCAAAAATAAGTTCTAAGATTATTTCAACCAGAATAAGAAAAAAATATAGTAGAAGTTCAAAAACAGTTTTCCTGTTATGGGGGCTGCAGGGTGGAGAGGAAAAATGTGCTGTCTTATTACAGGGAGAGCAGCTGGGAGTGCACAGGGGGTAGGGGGCGGTATATGGCTTTTTGTATGAGAGACTGACTTGGTTTGTAAACTTTCCCCTAAAGCAGGATAAATACACGAAAAAAAAATGTTCTAAGATGAAGAGGTTTTTAATCCTTTGAAAAGTAAAATTGCTTAAATATATCATAAAAATGAAAAGTAAATGTGTTTGTTTTTTATCAATTTCTAACACCAGACAGTAACTTTAAATATTGGCCCCTAGATATTTTGTTTATATTACTATGTAACATTAGTAACCAAAAACAACACAATCTGCAATATTGTGACAAATCTACTGGATAGCAGGGTTTCTCAGCCTTAGCACTACTGCCATTTGGGGCTGGCTAATTCTTTGTCATGGGGCCTGTCCTATGCATTGCAGGTTGCTTGGCAGCATTCTTGGCCTCTGTCCACTAGATGACAGTAGCACCTCCTCCTTCATTGTGACAACCAAAAATGTATCCACAGTTGCCAAAAACCCCCTGGGGGCAAAATTGCCTCCTGTTGAGAACTACCATAGTAAGCATCTTTGGAAAAGCCTATTAATAATTGCTACTATCCTTCACAGACTGACCTATTTAGAAAAGTTATAAATGCACAAATATTTAAATATATAAAAATATATAAAACATTTCCATCGTACCTCACCCCACCCCATGACCCAGAAGAGTCCTGATTTAACCATTTTCGTATTTTAAATATTTAATTAATTTAAATTTTTATTAAAATCCAGCACGTACATTTTCTTAAAACCAAATAATGGGAAAAGACATTAAAAAGTTATGTCTCCTTCCCCACCTTTTCCCTTAAAAGCAACCACTTCCAACATTTTAGTACTTTCTTCTCCATAATGCTAAGAGAGATAATATATTTATCCTGCTATCTCTTGAGTCATTGAAATTAGACATTATCTACTGACTCCTTATTTTGGTAGATGGCAATTTAATTTTCTTCTACCTTTCTCTCCCATCCTCCCCGAAAATTCACCCACTGTCTCTTTTTTGGGTTTTGTTAAAATAATATTCAAAATTCAAATTATGATTATGTGGGTATTGCAGTACGTATTAGTACAATGGTAAACCAAAAAAATCAAATCAATTCTGACTCTGGCGGCCCCATAAATTACAGAGTAGAACTGAACTCGATAGGATCTTCTTGGCTGCAGTCCTTGAGGAAGCGGATCACCAGGTCTTTCTTCTGTGGTGCCACTAAGTGGGTTCAAACCACCAACCTTTTGGTTGGTAGTCGATCACAAACCACTTGAGCCAACCGGGGACTTAGTACGATGGTTGTTGTCAGGACTCATACAGACCCTACATAAAACAAAGCAAAACACTGCCCAGTCCTTGGCCGTCTTCACAACCAATGCTGTGTTTGAGCCCATTGTTGCAGCCCTGTGTCAATGGTAGTGTCATATAATGATGCTTTCTTTCTCATATACATTTTTTTCCTGAATAAAACTCCAATTTCTTTTCTAATTGTTTTATTTATTTTCTTCTTCTTCTTTTTTTTTTTTAATGCGTAAGTCTTCCCAACCTCCAGTGGCCTCCTAATACAACTCTCCACTTCGGTAAATACACCAGACAATATATCATTTCCATTTCCTCCCTGGAAAACTCCATTTTCTTGCTCCAATGAGTTCTTTGTTCTCTATGCCTGCTACAGGCCTGAAGTCCTGGGACTTGCCTTCTCCATTATACCAGGGATTTCCTCCCTCTGATGTGTTAGATCCCAAATCCCCTGAATCATAGATCCTATTGTTTCCTCTATCGTCATTTACTTCCTTAATTTAATAGAGCACATAGCAGCTTCCTAAAACAGATGTATGAGAAATAAAATGTTTGAGCGTTTGTGTGTCTGAAGCTCTAATAGTTGGTAGACAGTTTGTCTGGGTATAGAATCCTAGGTTGAAAAGTATTGTTTTTCTCAGATATTCGAAGGTATCTGTCCCGCTTTTCTATTGCTTTTAAGTATAGTATACATTCAGAAAAGTTTACATATCATATGTGAATTTTTATAAACATAACACATTCAGGTAACCAAGACTCAGATCAAGTAAAATAATATATCACCAGTACCCCCAAAAGACACGCTTGTGCAGCCAGCACCCTGCATTCTAACACTGTAGGTTTGTTATGCTTCCTTCTGAACTTCATTTGAGTGAATCATACAGTATTTACTCTGTTGTTTCTGGCTTCTTATGCTCAGCATTATCTTTGTGAGATTTGTCTCTATTATTGTGTGTAGTTGTAGATCATTCATTTTGATTCTCATTTATGTATACTTTTCCACTATGTGGACATACTACAATTTATTTGTCTATCCTTTCTATCGTTTATAGGCCATTTGGGGATATTACGACTATTTCTGCTACTACATGTCTTTTCATAAACATGTGTATGCATTTCTGTTGGGCATATACCTAGGAGTGGAATTGTTACCACACTTACTGCTAACCAAAAGGTTGGTGGTTTGAATCCACCCAGAGGTACCTTGGAAGAAAGGCCTGGGAATCTACTCCCAAAAAAGTAGAACATTGAAAACCCTGTGAAACACAGCTCTACTGTGTGACACACATGGGGTCACCATGTGGCAGAATCAACTTGATGGCAACTGGTCCTTTGTCTTTCTATATATTCAGCTTTAATAGATACAGCCAAACAGCTTTCCAAAATTATAACAATTCATAAATACATGATTGTGCTATACCTTGCCAATCTTTGGAAGTTTTTCAATTTAAATTTTAGCCATTCTGGTGGCTCTGCAGTGTTATTAGACTGTGGTTCTGATTTACATTCGGTTTAATGACTAATAAGCCGAGCATTTTTCATATATTTTATTGGCCATTTGGGTATCCTCTTTTGAAAAGTGCCTAATCAAGGCTTTTGCCTACTTTTCCAGTAGGCTATCTATCATTGATTTGTGGGTGTTTTTTTTTTTTTTTTTTTGATTTTTTCTGGATACAAGTCCTTTGTCAAATTATATAGTATAAATATATTATTTCACTTTGTGAGTTGCTTTTTTATTATCTTAATGGTGTCTTTGGATGAACAGAAGTACTTAATTTTAGTATAGTCCATTTAATCAAATATTCTTTTGGGGCTAGCATTTTTTAATACAATTTATTTTATTTTGTTGTGTTGTTAGAGAGGTATCCCACCACATCCCACTGATTGTATGATACATCATTATTTTATTTTAAAAAATAAAGCACTGATAATTCAACTATGACATTTGTAAGCCATCTGATTTCAAAGCTGTTAAAACACAAAATACGCATCTTAGAATTGATAGCAGCTAGACGGAAGAAGAAAGACAAATTGACTGTTTACAAAAGTGTGAAAGTAATTCAGTGGAGGAAGGATAGTCTTTTCAACAAATGATACTGGAACAACTGGACATCAAAAGGCAAAAAATGAACCTAAACTTGACATTTTATAAAAAATTAACTCAAGATGGATCACAGACCTAAATGTAAATCGTAAAACTATAAATCTTTTAGAAGAGAACATAGGATAAAATTGTGATCTAGGGTTGAGTGAAGCTTTCGTAGACAAACACCAAAAACATGATTCATAAAAGAAAAACTAGATAAATTGGTCTTCGTCAAAATTAAAACAATCCATTCAGCAAAACATCTGTTAAAATGATGAAAAAACAGCCAAAATTTTCTCACTGACTGGAAGAAAATATTTGCAAATCACATATCTAGAATATATAAAGAATTCTCTAAATGCAACAGTAAGAAATAAATAATACAATTAGAAAATGGGCAAAAGACTTGAACAGATAATTTACCAAAGAAGATGTATGAATGGCAAATAAACAAATGAAAAAATGTTCAACATCAGCCATTAGGTAAGTGCAAATTAAGACCAGAATGAGATGCCACTAAATACAAGTTAGAATAGTTAAAATGAAACACATTGGTAGTACCAGATACTGGTGAGGGTATGGAGAAATTGGATCTCTCTTCCGTTGCTAGTGGGGATGTAAAATAGTACAGCCACTCTGGAAGAGTCTGGCAGTTTCTTTAAAAGTTAAGCATAAACTTACCATATGACCCAACATTTGGACTTCTGGGCATGTGTCCGAGAGAAATGAAAATTTATGTTCACACAAAAAATCTGTGCATGAATGTGCATAGTAGCTTTATTTGTAAGAGCCACAAACTGGAAACAACTGAAACAACCGAAACATCCTTCAACAAGTGAATGGCTACACAGATGGTGAAACCCATCCACACGGTGGAATACTACTCAGCAATAGAAAGGAACAAACTACTGACACATGCAACAAAGAGCAGTATGCTGAGCAGGAAAAGCTAATCTCAAAAGATGGCATGTATAATTCCACTTGGATGACATTCTGGAAATGACAAAATCATAGAGATAGAGAACAGATCAGTAGTTACCAGAGTTTAGGGAAGGGCACCGGGTGTGACTATAAAAGGTTAGCATGAGGGAATTCCTTTGTGGTGACAGACCGTTTCCGTATCTTGATTGTGGTGATTCGGGGACTATAATGTCATAGAACTACATACACAGAGAGAGAGAAAGAGAGAGACAAACACACAAACAAAATAAAGTGTCAATGTCCCTGTTTTTATTATGTACCAAAACCAAAACCAAAAAAAAAAAATCCGTTGCCGTCGAGTCAATTCCAACTCACAGCAGCCCTATAGGACACAGTAGAACTGCCCTATAGGATTTCCAAGGAGCAGCTGATGGATTCGAACTGCTGATCTTTTGGTTAGCAGCCGTAGCTCTTAATCACTGAGCCACCAGGGCTCCCTATAATGTACAGTACTATAATTATGATAATAGTCTCTATTGGGGGAAACTGAGTGAAAGGTACATGGGACTTCTCTGTACTATTTTTGCAAGTTCTTGAGTCTATATTTCAAAATAAAAAGTTTTAAAAATTAGTTTTTTCTTTGTTGTTTTGGGATGAATTTTGGAAGAAAAAAAGAAGCAAAAGGTCTTTATTCCACTGTCTTAAAAACCACTTTACTTTCATTCTTAGATAATATAGTCCATACCTCATTAACTTTTTAAAAAAATAAACCACTCTGTGACCATATTTTTGTTAACAATAAAATATAGAGTAGAAAGAATTTTTTTAACTCTTTGGGCTATGTTTATTTCTTATGTAAAATTCAAAAGGTACGAACAAGTACACAGAGCAAAATAAATCATCAGTTTCTTCCCTGCAGGCAACCACTGTTAACAGTTTCCTGTGCATCTTAGGTATCATTTCACAGGTTTCTATGGGTCACGATTTTTATTATTTGTACTGTCACCGTACGGTAGGGGGCTCACAGGCAGGGCTAGTAAGCAGCCAGGAGAAGGCATCACCTCTGTGGAAACTTGTAACGGATTTGACACGGTCAGATGAATGATCTTTCCCTTTTCAGTACCAACATACATAGAGACAAACTACATTTTATTATTTAATACGGACTCAGCTTCCATAATCTTCCATGTTATTATATAAACACACACACACCATGCATGAGACTCAGAGTTGCCTAGCTAATCCCTGCTCTGAGATTAAACTCTTAGAGCGCTGTCTTACCAATTGTGCTTTAGATTTTTTTATTACGCTTTTAAAAAATATAATAATAATATGTAAGCCCCCCCCTCAAAAAAATAAGAAAACACCCAAACTCGTTGCCTTTGAGTCAATTCTGACTCATAGTGACCCTACAGGACAGAGTAGAACTGCCCCATAGGGTTTCCAAGGAGCTGCTGGTGGATTCGAACTGCCAATCTTTAGGTTAGCAGCCATAGCTCTTAACCACTGCGCCACCAGGGTTCCATAATAACATATAGTTGTTATAAAATATTCAAGCAACACAAATGAAGTATATGGAGAAGGTTATTGATCTTTTGTTAAGTAGTTTGGTTTTTTCTTTTTCTTTAAAGGAAGTATCTTACCTCACTGCTGCTGAGGCTTTGCAAGGTTATGTTTTGATTTTTGGTAACTGTTATCGTATCAGTTGGAGAAGAGTTTGTATCATGACAAATGTCAAGCAATGATTCAGCATGTCTTTCTGCCAAAAGAAACATCATAATGTGTTTTGATAAGCTTTAACTCCAGCAATTTCACAGGAAGATCTAGAAGAATGCCTCTAGGTTTTAAAATCAGCTCCATTTTGTCAAAAACTTGCCTGAAATAGTGGTCTGGGATGCTGAGGCAGCTCTGGTGACAATTTTCACAGGGAGACAGAATGATTGAGGAAAAACAACAACAACAACAGGCTTTGGTGGTAACCGCTATTATTGAAGGAGAAAAATAAACAAGTACCTTGGAATTTTGAGCAAAGGAAACATTTTTAAGAGAGCTAGGAAGAAATTGACATCTGAGTATCTAACATATCGTAGGCTCTATGAGAAACAGAAGTTACCAAGAGTCAGATTTGGTTTGACATCAGTCCAATCACCTCATACTTAATGTCTACATTCTTCTTGGAACACCTTCTCCTGGGTGCTGGGACGTGAGCAATAATGTTTTAATTATTAAAACTGTCAACAGCTAATGCAGATTAGGGAAGTCCTCCTCATCAAAGGTCCATACATAGAGAAAGGACATCTGTCCTTAATGTTTCTGGAAGACGACCCTCATCATGGACTTCCACTGGTAGAGGGTTGGAGGAAAAAGCTCTAGAACGCTTCCAACTAAGCCCTAGTGCTTCCATGCAGTCCAGGGTAGAGAAGGCCAGTGCTGGCTGGGTTGCCACTGGATCTTCCTTCTCTGAACCTCCATGCTACTCTGGAGCATCTACAGTCATTTCAAGGGGAGTAGGAGTGATCTCAACACAATGCAGCTAACAACTGAAATCAGAGTCCAACAGACCACCCACTAATTAAAAAAAATTTTTTAGATTACTTTTTTTCCTTAGTGAACAGAATAAAAGATATCATGAAATAAAATAGTGGTCAACTGTGATCACTTCAAAAGTTTAGGATTAACTGATTCGCTTCAGGCAAATTTCCTACATGAAACCTCCAATAATGAGCTGGAAGTTGCATCTGCTCTATAGCTTCCAAAGAAAAAAGTGCTCAGCTACTCTAAGCACACTGGTTTTTCCTGTGTCGTACTTGGAAGTCAATGCAATGGACAGAATTCTGAACACTAAACAGTGACTCTCATTTAGTTCCTGGGGGACATTGCTCTCATGTGTATCACCCTCTTGTCATCCTGACTACTTCATATAAGTATGGACTCTTCAATGAAAACTTTCTCCTCTTTCAATGGCTCTTCCGTTTATCTTGTAACTGAAACAAAACTGAACAGGCGATATAACTCAGAACTTCCATTTTTTCACTATATTTTCCTTTAACCTCTACAATCTATCCTTTGTCTCCTTCCTGTCACTGAAATGTCTCACTTCCTTAATACATCTGTTTTCTACTTTCTTTTCCAATGTGATATTGTTCCACACCTTCCTTCTGGTAACTCTTTCCTGATTCCCCTCCTACCATTATCACTCCCTACTCCCTATGTACCCACCACTATCTAACTGTGGGTGCATCCCTTGACTCCATCCCCTACACTTTTCCCACCATCATCAATCCTTTAACAATCTCATCCACTCCCAGGTCCTCACAATATTCTTTCTGTAGATAACTCCCAATCAAACATATCAGCCCATCTCTCCCACAAGTCTAGTCCTACAGAAAATTGCTACTTGAGAGATCCAAGGTTCCATCAAATTCAGTATTTTTAAACTCATTACCCTGACCCTGTTGCCGTTGAGTTGATTCTGACTCATAAGGTCCCTCCTGCCCAGTATTCTCACCAAATCAGAATATTCCCCATTTTATTGGTTGTCTTCCTATCTCCTCTTGTCCTAGGCCTGAAACTTTGAATAATCTTTGACTCAAGTCTCAAATTTGTCTCTCTGTCCCCTCTATCCACTTTACATCATTAAGTTCTGAAACTTTTTCTTCCACAACATCTCTCAGACTCACCATACCCAACACCTCTCAGGCCCACTACCACCCCACCCAAGGATTCTTTTCCTGGATCTTATCACCGCATACATGGGCACTTCTATAGTTTCTTATGTTCTACTGCTATCCATAAGGTTTTCACTGGCCAATTTTTTCAGAGGTAGATGGCCTGCAACTTCTTCCCAGCCTGTCTTGGCCTGGAAGCTCCGCTGAAACCTGTCCACCATGAGTGACCCTGCTGGCATTTGAAATACCAGTAGCGTAGCTTCTAGCATCACAGCAACAGGCAAACCACCACAGTACAACAAACTGACGGAAGAGTGGTAGCTGACAGACTTCAGTATGGATTACTCCTCAACATAAAGAAAACAAATATTTTCACAACTGGACCAATAAGCAACATCATGATAAGTGGAGAAAATATTGAAATTCTCCAGGATTTCATTTTACTTGGATCCTCAATCAACAGTCATGGAAGCAGCAGTCAAGAAATCAAATGACTCATTGCACTGGGCAAATCTGCTACAAAAGACCTCTTTCAAATGTTAAAAAGTAAAGATGTTGCTTTGATGACTAAGGCGTGCCTGACCCAAGCCATGGTATTTCCAATTGCCTCACATGCATGCAAAAGCTGTACAATGAATAAAGAAGACCTGAGAAGAACTTCTGCATTTGAATTATGGTGCTGGTGAAGAACAATGAATATACTATGGCCTGCCAGAAGAACAAACAAATTTGTCCTAGAAGAAGTACAGCCAGAATGCTTCCTTAAAAGTGAGAATAGGAGACTTCATCTCATGTACCTCATGTTATCAGAAGGAACCAGTCCCTGGAGAAGGACATCATTCTTGGTAAAGTACAGGGTCAGAGAAAGAGAGGAAGACCCTCAACTAGATGGATTGACAGAGTGGCTGCAACCATGGACTCAAGCATAGGTGCAGGACTGGGCAGTGTTTCGTTCTGTTGTACACAGGACCACTATGAGTCAGAACCCACTCAAAGGCACCGAACAACAACAGCATAGTTTCTTAGTAGAGCTCTCTACCATAAGTCTGTTTCCTGAGTCCCTTGCTTAATATTCCTTAATGAGTCTGTTTTATTAAAAAAAAAAAAAATAAGTCCATCAGCCTGACGTTTAAGGCTCTCCCCTAAATGGACCCGGTTTCTTTGGTACCTGGTCATATGTTTTCCTTTTCTCTAACATGAACTTTCTTTTCCAGTCTCCTCTTTTCCCCTGAATAAGCCATGCTTATCGCATGGTGCCTCTGCTTCACACAATCAAATCTCACACTGTTTTCAAGGATCAGATTGAGTCTCATCTCTTCCATGAAATCTTCCCATGGTAGAAAGGCTAGTCAGTCCCTGGGCAGTGCAAACAGTTAACATGTTCAGCTACTAACTAAAAGGTTGGAGGTTCCAGTCCATCCAGAGGCACCTCAGAAGAAAAGCCTGGCAATTTACTTCAGCAGGATGGGGTTATTAGGCATTGAAAATCCTGTGGAGTACAGTTCTACTCTGACACACATAAGGTCACCATGAGTCAGAATCGACTTGGCGGCAACTGGTTACTGGTCAATCATTACCTGACACAACCATACTTCTCCCAGGAAAAATCCTCGTCACTAGACTCTCAGCAAACCACATGACACATTTTGGTCACAGTGGATTGAAGTAGGAGTCACCTTACCCAAAGCAGCCAATTTACAGCTTTGCTAGGGACTTGTGATTGTGTCTCAGCCCCAAAACACAGGCTCTATCAATCAGACTCCTCTTTGGGAATATAGAATTGGAAAACTGAGTTACTGCTACTGAGAGCTCAGGATGTGGCCCCAGGGCTAAGGCAGGCATTTGGGGGGCTATGTGGAAGCTACGTAAGCAGAGGAAGCTGGTCTGTGAGAAAGGAGAACAGAAGTGAAGCAGAAGCCAGAGATCAGGTGGCCCTAGACAGAGATGGAAAGAATTACTTTCTTAGTTTCTTCTGTTTTCCACTTGCCAGTTTATATTCATGTGCAGCCCAGCGGTCCCTTACTTTCTGACACATGTATGACCTTATTCTCCCCACCCGGTATTTTCATGAAGCATGAGAATAGTGCTAAATTCTCCAAATAGCAGAGTACATGTTCTGTCCCTCCCTTAGTCTGGTACACGCTCATCCCCATGGGAGAAATGACTAACTTAATTGGTGGATCAATGAGACCCTGACCTACACTACCCATGGTGGGGTCACTGTGCTAAGGCACCACATCTTGCTGCCTTGGACCCCTGGTTTCCTGGCACAGGGCTTTCCTTGCATTTCTGGTGTCCACGCAGTGAACGCCTGTGGGCAGGCCCTCACCATGCTGTGGGGAGGAGAAGAGGGGGAGGGTAGGACACTTCTCAGCTCTGATCAATTTAGGGTGGGAGCTGGGAGACTCCAGCACACCCCACACTCATACCACGATCACAGAACCCAACACAGCAAGTGGATCTATCAGTGAAGTTCTGGAGGTAGTCAGTTCATGAGAGCCAATTGTTAAATTTTGGCGAATTTTGCAAGCTAGTTGTTAAACACAGCTATTAATAAAAACTGAAAAACCCGTTGCTGTCAAGTGGATTTCAACTCATAGTGACCCTACAGGACACGGTAGATCTGCCCTATAGGGTTTCCAAGGCTGTGAATCTTTATGGAAGCAGATTGCCACATCTTTCTCCCATGGAGTGGCTGGTGGCTTTGAACCACTGACCTTTCAGTTAGCAGCCGAGCACTTAACCACTGCACCACCAAGGGTTCTTTATTAAAAACTAAATTACTGACAACATTCCATTGAGTGAAATAAGTTAAAAAGGCAAACACTGCATGATCACACTTATATGAAAAATACCTAAAAATTTATATGAGATACCCAAATATATAGAAAATAAATACATCGTGGTTACTAGGAGTGGGAGGAAAGGGGAAAGAGGGAACTTTTGCTGAGGGGGCATTGAGTTTATGTTAAGATTGGTGGAATAGTTCAGAAAAGGATAGTAATAATGGTTGTACAATACGAAGAGTATAATTGTTGAATTTGTGAGTGTTCAGTGCATGCAGATTCACACATAATAATAAAAATAAAGTATGTAAGCTTACAATTAAGCAAACTATAGTAAAGAAAAAGCTAATATATACTCAAAACCCATCACTTCTAAATTGTTTACAACACTTTGCTATCCGCTAAGTTCTACATCCTGCATGGCGGGAACACTGTATCACGCTGTGCTCTGCGTACATCCTCCCAATGCTGCATTTAGAGACATCAAGTTGGTAGCTTGTAATTGGCTCTGGTGGGGGTATTTACACCATAGAATGAGCAGATGCTGCAAAGCGTGACTCCCAGTCCTCTCTAAGCGACTGCTGTTAAACATTTACCAGCATGCCACTGTTTCCTGGTCACTTACTTGCCTGGCCCGTTGATAAAACTCATGCTTTCATTCTCATTTGGGGTTTAGCAGCCCAGTGGAAAGGAGTAGTAAGCCTTCAAGTTAGACTGTTTTCCCCGTTTATATCAAATGCCCTCTTCTTTTTCACTTCCTTCTATATCATTCCAGCCTTCAAGAACCACTGTACGTCCCTCTTCCCCTTCCAAGTCTACAGCAACCCCTTTCTCCTGAATTAGTTGTGTCTCCAACAACAGTGTACACTTGGGAAAGTCTGGACCGCTTCTTAGATTTCTTTGCATCCCTAGAGCACCTAGTCATGGCTCTTGTACAGAGTCAACTGCTCAATAAATACTTGCTGGTTTGATTTCTTAAAATGGATTCATCAAATAGATGTAGAGAAAGAAAGCTTTCTTTTTTAATTTTATAGTTTATAATTGATTGTTGTCATTTTTGAGAATATACACAGTGCAACGTATACCAGTTCGACAATTTCTACTTTTACAGTTCAGTGGCACTGATTCCTTTCTTCCAGTGATGCAACCATTCTCACCCTTCTTTCTGAGTTGTTCCTCCTCTATTAACATAAACTCACTGCCCCCTAAGTTTCTATCTAATCTTTCCAGTTGCTCTTGTCAATTTGATTTCATACAAATAGATCTTAAAAGAGCACAATGCTCAAGGCAAACATTCTTTACTAGTTAAGCTAAACTATTGTTTGGTTTTAAGAAGATTTCAGGGGATATTTTTGGTTAAAGTTTAAAGATTATCTCAGAGCAATAGCTTTAGGGGTTCGTCCAGCCTCCATGGATCCAGAAAGTCTGGATTCTATAAGAATTTGAAATCCTGTTCTGCATTTTCCCTCTTTTGATCAGGATTCTTCTATAGAGAGAAAGAAATCTTTCTACTAGGGATTTTATAGACAAGGAATTGTGTACATGCAGTAGAAATACTTGCCTGGTTTTGGCATAGAATTCATTAGAATGTCCAGTAAATGTTGTTTCCTCAAACTCTTTATTTGTGACACATAATGTATTGCTGATTTCCCACTAAAGTCACAGAGTTTAGGATCTCTATAAAGAAGATAATCAACAAAGATTATTTAGTTAAATCTGTTGAAAAATAAAATCAGCATCTTAAGAGAAAGAAAACATTGACATCACGTAAGCAAAAGCAATTTTATGAAGTTTGGATATAATAACAACGATTTCAAAATGTGTGTGATACAGGATGATATTTTTCAAGATTTAAATGATAATATTATGCTTTATATCTTATTCCCACCCTATTCTAAAAAAATTCTAATATTTGCAGAAATTTTCCAACTTTGGGCAAAAATTTTCATAACTTTTTAAGGATGTTTAAATCAAGTAAAAATGAAAATGTCTTGAGGAATTATTGTCTTATTGTCCAAAATAGCTTTTTTGATTGTTTCATTTTCTTTCTTTTTTTATTGTGCTTTAGGTAAAAGTTTATAGCTCAAGTTAATTTCTTATATAAAAAATTATACACATATTGATACGTGACACTAGTTGCAGTCCCTATAATGTGACAATGCACTCCCCCTTTCCACCCCAAGTTTCCCGTGTCCATCCAACCAGCTCCTGTCCCTTCCTGCCTTCTCATCCTGCCTCTGGACAGGAGCTGCTCATGTGGTCTCATGCATCTGCTTGAACTAAGAAGCACACTCTTCACAAGGATTATTTTATGTTTTATAGTCTAGTCTAATCTTTGTCTGAAGAGTGGGCTTTGGGAATGGCTACAGTTCTGGGTTAATAGAGTGTCTAGGGGCCATGACTTCGGGGGTTTCTCCAGTCTCAGTCAGACCCTTAAGTCTGGTCTTTTTACAGGAATTTGAGCTCTGCACCAGAGTTTTCTCTGCTCCCTCAGGGATTCTCTGTTGTATTCCCTGTCAGGGCAGTCATTGGTGGCAGCCAGGCACCATCTAGTTCTTCTGGTCTCAGGCTGATGGAGTCTCTGGTTCATGTGGCCCTTATTTTCTTTCTAATGATTTAGCTAAACTGCTTGCTTTCTTGATAGCTCCCTTTACCATCAAACATGCAGAACAGCATAAACTCCGTCTTTAAACTTAAACTAATATGCTTATTTCACAGGCTCTTGGCTGAGCAGAGGGATCTTGTCATAAAATCCAGAGTTTTCCTCTTGACCTGAACTTTCCATTTCTCCTTTGCCTTGCCCTATGGTACTTCTGCCCAACTGGCTGATTTTAGGGCTCTTTGCAACAGCACAAATAACCTGTTATCTTCTCTGTACTGTACTGAACCCTAGGATTAGTCACTGGCTCAGAGAGATCTAAAGTAAATGATGAAAATCCTATTCACAGATTATGGTGAGTGAAACAATGATAAAACTTGATTCACTTGTCACACGCTGGTACAAGGAGCAAGGATCATGGTCTCCAACCTAAAACCAAACAGTAATATGTTGTGATCCACAACAATATTCTCTTACAGCCTTTTCTCTACCAAATGTCATGGTCCAAAGGAAACAGCCCAGACTAGGAATTGAGGACTGACTATTGCGTGGCCTTAAGCAAGTTGTTTAACTCACTGGGCCCTCAGTTTGCTCATCTGCCCAGATTAGTGTTTTTCTCAGTGGGCGTCCTTTGATCTCCTGTATTCTGGATCCCACTCCAGACCTACTGGACACCATCTCTAGGGTAGTATCCAGGAATCTTCATTTCCAACAATATCCTCAGATGTTTCTTAACGCTAAAGTCTAAACTACCTTCAGAATTTCATATTCATTAACTGAGCCTTTTATAAGATCAGGAGTCCCTGGGTGGTACAAAGCGTTAAGCGCTCAGCTATTAGCCAAAAGGTTGTCAGTTCAAATTCACCCAGAGGTGCCTGGAAAGAAAGTCCTGTAGGTCAGCTTGCAAAACTTCAGCCATTGAAAACCTTATGCCACACAGCTCTATTCTGAAAACACATGGGGTTGCCATGAGTTGGAATTGACTCAACGGCAACTGGTTTGGTTTTTGTTTTCTACGAGATCTTGTGGTCTTGACTATACTTTTGTTCTTGATGTTTCCTTCTCCTTTTTTCCCCGGAACAAAATTCATATGAAATGGTGAGAAAGGGCATGTGTTCTTGTTTGATGGCAAAATATCCTGATACCAGCTTAAGAAAATGCAATTCTAACAAGACAGGCTGTTTATAAACCCTGTATTTTTTTTTTTTTAAAGTCGTTTACCTCCCTTCTTCTAAAATGGCATGTTGACATATGGTAATTTTTAGATAAATGGAGATCCCTATTATAAATGGGCTTTGATAGAGTGACACGATGCTTTCTGAAAAAATTAGTAACATCCTGGAGGGGAGAGAGATACACCCTTAAGAATTATTTGACATTCCCATTAACTACTGAAGCAGTAATTATTTGCACAAGTAAAACAAAGAGGTGGATATCATAAGAATAATAAATAGTAATGTACTAATATGTAACATCTGTACACCACTTTGCAATTGTGAAGTCCCTTTGTGAACATGCATATGCATTTTACATGTACAACAAAAACAATCTGTATGTCTAAGTTTACAGATTATTTCCCCAAATAACAATGGCATAGTTGCCCTACAGCTCATGTGGACTGACCACGCATACTCACGCGTGATGTCTGAGGAGCTCGGACAGAACTTCCGCAGGTCTGTAGACTGTTAGCATGTCAAGACTCTCAAACAGATCCACATCTCTCACAGCCAGCATCAGAGCCGTCAAGCCATGTTGGTTTGGGAAATTTATATCCAGGAACTTCTCAGATGTCTTTAAAAACATGAAAGTTTATTTCTGTTATGTTTTTATTGTTTTGTTATTTATACGAATCTTTGCATTTTCATTGCTCGACCAATTTCTCATTGTATCTTCAATATATTCACTCACGATTATCCATCCTGAGAGGAAGCTGATGAGGTTGAAGAACACAGGCTTGAGTCTGAATCTTGCCTCCTTAACCTGGTTGTTTAACCTCCCTGATAGGGTTGCCGGGCAAAATAAGGGACACCCAGTTAAACGATGAGTGATTCTCATTGGAACATACTAACACTAAAAAAATTATTTGTTTATCTAAAATCCAAATTCAATTGGTGTCTTTTTTTTTTTTTTTTTGAACTGAATCCAGCAACCCTGTTCACTGACATTCAGAGCCCTCAACTGCAAAGGAGAATTAATAGTGTCTTCCTTGCTGGGTTGTTTTAATGGTTGTTGTTGTTGTTAGTTGCTGTCAAGTCAATTCCAATTCATGGCAACCCCATGTGTGCAGAGTAGAACCGATCCAGAGGGTTTTCAAGCCTGTGACCTTTCAGAAGCCGATCACCAGGCCTGTCATCTAAGGTTCCTCTGGGTGAGTTTGAACCACCAAACTTTTGGCTAGTAGTTGAGTGTTTAATTGTTTGCACCACTCAGGGACCCCTGTTTTAATGGTTAAAGGTAGACTATGAAAAGCATTTAGTAGAGTATCTGATACATCATAGGTACTCAGTAAGTATTTGTAGAATGAATGAATGGTTCACAATAATAAAGCAGCTCACTTAACTATCTTTATACAGGCAAACTGAGGTAGATGCCTACAAGTCGTTTGTTTCATTGAAGGTGAAATTTAATTTGGATAATTCAGAACAAAAAAAGCCACTTTAAGGCTAGATTATCCAAACTATTTATCTTATAAACCAAAGTAACTCACTAATTTCCATTTCTTTTTCTCTTTCTGTCATTTCAGTATAGTCAAAGTGTTTCCACCTCAATTTCTCCAGGGACAAAACAAAGATAATAATATTACCTCAGAGGGGAGCTGTGGGAATTAATTAGTTAATTTTTTTTTTTTTCAGTCCCTGGAAAGAAGTCACCTCTTCTATCAATGTTTGTTATTAGTTGGACCCAACATGAAGGTTTTAAGCTGAGAATAGTCTTGCCAGAGCACGTCAATTCAGCATCTGTTGACTAAGCTCTGGATCCAGTTATGGGACGAGTTTCTTAAAACACAGCTAGTAATCCTTAGGTTTAAAAAACGTGGTTATGAAAGCAGACACTGGGTTACAATGCAATCACAGCTGTCACAAATACCGTTAAATGTGCAATGTTTAAAAAAAAAATTCTAAGCCTCAGATCATGATGTGTCACAATTTTAGACTATCATTTAGTACAACAAAAGCATTTAAAGAGTCCCTTAGATTTTGTTGCATCTACCCATGGAATCCCTGGGTGGTGTAAATGGTTAAGCCCTTGGCTACTAACTGAAAAGTTAGTGGTTCGAATCCACCTGGAGGCACCTTGGAAGAACGACCTGGTGATCTACTTCTGAAAGATCGCAGCCATTGAAGCACAGTTCTACTCTGCAACTCATGGGGTTGCAATGGCCGGAATAAGCTTGATGGCAACTGGTTTTGCTTTGTTTCCCACCCCCGTCCCCGCCACCTTGAACTATAGGGTGATTAGAATATCTTTCACTTTTTTAAATCTGTTTGTGTCTTTACCATAAGGGAATGGAAGAAACTGTTTCCTAGCAACAATTGATTTTTTTTCCCCATTGTAAGGTCATGTGGTCTGACAGTATCTTTGCAGGTAAATACCAAGAGTATGCATTTACCGATCACCAATAATTAATGCCCTTGTTCATGCATACGGTTTTGTAAATTGCTTTGGGAAAAAGTACCTACAGGCAGAAAATCTAAACAAGAAGACCAATACCCTAAGAAGACAGCACTTTAAAAACATTTCCTCTTGACTGTTTTAGTCACAGCTAAATATTGTGCAAGGCACATAGGCTCTCTGATTCCATTTTCAGGATAAAGATAATAACTGCAATTGGCCCAAAGGGAGCTAAACAGCAACTGTACAAATGGCAATAATGTCAAGGGAACCCCTTTGAGCAAGTTGACAGCTGTCCTCTGAGGACTTCCTGGGAGCACATCATTTCCCAGTGGTGCCGCGTGACTTCTTCTAGCATTCAGATGAAGGAAAGTGGAAATAGGCTGCTGCTGCCTTCTTTATCTTGTTTTCCACCCCAGTGTCCCTTTTGATCCTATTTCTTTCTCATATTCTCTGTCTGAAACTTTCTGAAGGTGCACTTACGAAGAACTTATTCTTTTAAAGGCATCATATAAAATTTATGAACTTCTTATCACCCATCCGAAAGCAGAAGCAAACAACAATTTAACTAACCAGCAAGTGTCCAAGTCGTTCGAGATCACCTTGCCACGCGTTTTGTAGAAGCTGCATTTGAGGAGCCTGAGTTCCATGGGTGGCCAAGAGAAGCTGTCTTTGGACATTGCAATTTGCTACATGGACTGCAGTTTGATTGCTGTAATTGCAAAGGGTGATATCTGCTCCCTTTTCCAGAAGAAATCCAACAACCTGCAACACCATAACATTTTTATTTAGCTTATTTGAGGTCCAACAGTGTCTTCAGAGCTGGGTATAAAACTAACTTAGATGTGGCTTTGATCTGTGGTATAGGAAAGGAGAATGAGATGTGAATAACAATGAAGAATTGGTCTGGATGCCGGTTACTGCTATCTGCCTTTTTAAATTTGGTAAAAAAAATTTAACAAGACATAGATAATTTTCAGTAGCTATTTTTTTAATATCTGAAACGTTTATGTTAAACCCACATAAGACATTGAAGTCCTATTAGGATTTAGATTATAAAGCGTAAAAACCCAAAGATTCCAGGCATATAGGCTCCTGAATACTGCAAGTATTCGAAATTCCGAAGAAGTTAACCAGTCGCTGTTGAGCTGATTCTGACACATGGTAACTCTACATGTGTCAGAACTGTGCCCCATAGGCTTTTTCAGAAGTAACTCACCAGGCCTTTCTTCCAAGGAGCCTCTGGGTGAACTCAAACCTCCAATCTTTTGGTTAGTAGCCAATCACATTAACCATTTGTACCACACAAGGACTCCCAAAATAGTAAAGGCATAACTTATTCAACATATATGGGTTGGGTGCTTGGAATGCAGCAGAAATTGTCTTTGGTGCTGGGATTCAAACGATAAACAAGACAGGGGATCAGCCTTCAAGGAGTTTACAGTCTAGTGAGATGCACAGAGAGATAAAAAAGGCAATTGCAACAGAGTGTGATAAACACAATGTTAGAACTGAACACAGGAGGCCAAAGGACACTTAGAAGAAAACTTTTAGGGACATCTAGCTCAATTGGCATAGCACAGTTTATAAAGAAAATGTTCTACATCCTTCTTTGGTGAGCAGCATCTGGGGTCTTAAAAGCTTGTGAGCACCCTGTCCAGAGCAAGGGAGAATGGAAAAAACCAAAGACAAAAGGGAAAGATTAGTCCAAAGGACTAATGGACCACAACTATCACAGCCTCCACCAGACAGAGTCCAGCACAACTAGATGGTGCCTGGCTACCACCACCAGCTGCTCTAACAGGTATCACAATAGGGGGTCCCAGAGAGATCGAGAGAAAGATGTAGAACAAAATTCAAAATCACACACACACACAAAAGACCAGGCTTACTGGTCTTACAGAAACTGAAGAAACTCCAAGAGTATGGCCCCTGGACACCCTTTAACTCACTACTGAAGTCATTCCTGAGGTTCACCCTTCAGCCAAAAAATTAGACAGGCCTATAAAACAGACAGTAACACACATAGTTCAGCCATGTATACGAGACTAACTGGGCACACTAGCCCAGGGGTAAGGATAAGAAGGCAGGAGGGAACAGGAAAGCTGGAGGAATGGAAATGTGAAACCCAAGGTCAAGAAGGGAAGAGTGTTGACACGTTGTTGGGTTGGCAACCAATTTCACAAAACAATACGTGTACTAATTTTTTAATGAGAAACTAATTTGCTCTGTAAACTTTCACCTAAAGCATACACACACACACTCACACCTCTAAAAAAAGAAAAGAAAGAAACTTATTAACCTGTCTTGGAGGGTCAGGGAAGGTTCCTTGGGGAAAGTGATGTCCAAGTTGATGCCTAAGGGACCAGGCCCAGTTAACTAGGCAAAAACTGGGGAAAGAATTGTCCCACGCAAAGGATAGAGTACGAACAAATTATTGGGTTCAGGAGGGCAAGTAACATTTAAAGCTCTAGGAGGAGTTAGGTATGGCTGGAGCTCAGGATGGGAGTAAATTCACCTAGAGAAGTTCCCACAAATCCCTATGAAGAGTTAGGGCTCTATCTTTAGGGAAAGTGGGGAGGGAAGAGGGCATTAAAAGGTTTTAAACAGGGAAACAATGTGATCAGATCAGCATTTTAGAAAATCATTGTGGTTGCTGAAATAGATTGCTTTTGGGTAGAGCACAAATGGGGAGACAGGTAAGGGACTGCTGCAGTAGCCTCATGGAGAGATGGTGGTGACTGAACAAGGGAAGTGGCAGTGGAAATAGAATGACTGAGTGGGTAATCAAAAATTGACATAGATTGGTCATTATTAGCTATGGGGGCTGATGGTGAGCCAGAAATCAAGGGTAACTTCCAGATTTCTGACATCAACCCACTTTCTCTATCTTCTCTGCTGCCACTGCAGACCAGGCCACCATGATCTCCTGCCAGAATCACTGCAACAGCTTCGAATGGGTATCTCCATTTCCAAATGCCTTTGCATGCCTTGATGGCCCTGCATGATTTGATCGCTAACTATTTCTCCAAGTTACCTCATCTTGTGCCACAAAGATGTTTTTTGAGGCATCTTCTACATTTTGGCTCAAATGGTGGGTACAAACAAAACCAAAAACCCAAACCCAGTGCCATCGAGTCGATTCCGACTCATAGCGACCCTATAGGACAGAGTAGAACTGCTCCATAGAGTTTCCAAGGAGCGCCTGGCAGATTTGAACTGTCAACCCTTTGGTTAGTAGCCATAGCACTTAACCACTATGCCACCAGGGTTTCCAGTGGTGGGTACAGAGGTGTTTATTTC
This sequence comes from Loxodonta africana, assembly GCF_030014295.1. NCBI lineage: Eukaryota > Metazoa > Chordata > Mammalia > Proboscidea > Elephantidae > Loxodonta > Loxodonta africana. The sequence goes on along the minus strand of NC_087347.1, from coordinate 114,547,926 downwards.
ATCATTTTTCTTTAAGTTATATACACGTTTCCATAAATTATTTTTTAGCATATATACTATATCTTGGGGGGCCCTAGTGGTGCAGTGGTTATGTATTTGGCTGCTAACCAAAAGGCCAACAGTTGAAATCCACCAGCCTATCCTTGAAAACCCTATGGGGCAGTCCTACTCTGTCCTGTAGGGCCACGGTGAGTTGGAATTGACTCAACGGCCGTGGGTTTGTACTGTATTTTATCATTTTAAAAAGTGTTAGTGGAAGATGCAAAAATTCTCAGCAAAATTCTAGCCAATAGAATGCAACAACATATCAAAAAAATAATTCATCACCACCAAGTGGGATTCATACCAGCTATGCACGGATGGTTCAACATTAGAAAAACGATGTAATCCATCACATAAATAAAACAAAAGACAAGAACAACATGATCTTACTAATTGATGCAGAAAAGGCATTTGACAAAGTCCAACACCCATTCATGATAAAAACTCTCAGCAAAATAGGAATAGAAGGGAAATCCCTCAACATAATAAAGGGCACTTATACAAAGCCAACAGCCAAAATCATCCAAAATGGAGAGAGTCTGAAAGCATTCCCCTTGAGAACAGGAACCAGATAAGGATGACCTTTATCACCACTCTCATTCAACATTGCGCTGGAGGTCCTAGCCAGAGCAATAAGGCAAGAAAAAGAAATAAAGGGTGTCCAAATTGTTAAGGAAGAAGTAAATGTACCCCTATTTGCAGATGATATGATCTTATACCCTGAAAATACCAAAGAATTCACAAGAAAACTATTGGAACTAATAGAAGATTTCAGCAAAGTATCAGGATACAAGATAAACATACAAAAATCAGTTGGATTCCTCTATACCAACAATGAGAACTTTGACAAGGAAATCACCAAATCAAAACCATTTACGACAGCCCCCAAGAAGATAAGATACTTAGGAATAAATCTAGCCAGAAATGTAAAAGATTTACACGCAAACACACACACAAAAAAACTGCAAGAAACCAAAAGAGACCTACGTAAGTGGAAAAATACACCTTGCTCATGGATAGGAAGACTCAACATTGTAAAAATGTCAATTCTACCCAAAGTGATCTACAGATACAATGTAATCCTGATCCAAATCCCAATGACATTTTTTAACTAGATGCAGAAACAAATCACCAACTTCACATGGAAAGAGAAGAGGCCCCGGATAAGTAAAGCATTACTGAAGAAGAAGAACAAAGTGGGAGGCCCCACACTGCCTGATTTTGGAATCTATTATACCACCGCAGTAGTCAAAATAGCTTGGTACTGGTTCAACAGCAGATACACAGACAAATGGAACAGATTTGAGAGTCCAGACATAAATCCATCTACAGCATATGAGCAGCTGATATTTGACAAAGGCCCAAAGTCTGTTAAATGGGGAAAAGACAGTCTTTTTAACAAATGGTGCTGGTATAACTGAATATCTATTAGCAAAAAAAAAAATGAAACAAGACCCATACCTCACACCATGTGTACAAACTAACTCAAAATACATCAAAGACCTAATATAAACCTAAAATGATAAAGATCATGGAAGAAAAAATAGGGACAATGCTAGGAGCCGTAATACATGGCTTAAACAGAATACAAACCATAACTGATAAAGCACAAACAGAAAAGAGAAACAGATAACTGGAAGCTCCTAAAAATCAAACACCTATGCTCATCCAAAGACTTCATCAAAAGAGTAAAAAGACAACCTACAGAATGTGAAAAAATGTTTGGCTATGACATATCCAATCAGGGTTTAATGTCTAAAATCTACAAGATACTGCAAAACCTCAACAACAAAAAAACAAATAGCCCAATTAAAAGATGGGCAAAGAATATGAACAGGCACTTCACCAAAGAAGACATTCAGGCAGCTAACAGATACATGAGGAAATGCTCACGATCATTAGCCATTAGAGAAATGCAAATCAAAACTACAGCAAGATACAATCTCACCCCAACAAGGCTAGCACTAATCCAAAAAACACAAGTTAATAAATGTTGGAGAGGTTGTGGAGAGATTGGAACACTTAAACACTGCTGGTGGGAATGTAAAATGGTACAACCATTTGGAAATCGATTTGGTACTTACTTAAAAAGCTAGGAATAGCTGTACCATATGATCCAGCAATCCCACTCCTTGGAATATATCCTAGAGAAATAAGAGCCCTCACATGAATATGCATACCCATGTTCATTGTAGCACTCACTACTCACAATAGCAAAAAGATGGAAACAACTTAGATGCCCATCAACAGATGAGCAAATAAACAAATTATGGTACATACACACAATGATAAAGGACAATAATGAATCCACAAAACATCTCACAACATGGATGAATCTGAAAGGCTGAGTGAAATTAGTCAGTTTCAAAAGGACAAATATCGTATGAGATCCGTGTTACAAGAACTCAAGAAAAGGCTTAAACACAGAAGAGAACATTCTTTGATGGTTACAAGAGCAGGGAGGGAGGGAGAGGGGAATTCACTAGCTAGATAAAATGTAGACAAGAATTATCTCAGGAGAAGAGAAGGGCAACACATGATACCAGGGAATTCAGCACATCAAACACTTTGAAGGACAGAGTAGCAAGGGGTGGGGTCTGGGGATCATGGTTTTGGGGAACATCTAAGTCATTTGGCGTAACAGTTGATTAAGAAAATGTTCTGTATCCAACTTGGTGTCTGGGGTCTTAGAAGCTTGTGAGCAGCCATCTAAGATGCATCAATTGGTCCCAACCCACCTGGCACAAAGGAGAATGAAGAACACCAAGACAGAAGGAAAACATTAGCCCAAGAAACAAAAAGGGCCACATAAACCAGAAACTCCATCAGCCTGAGACCAGAACCAGATGGTGCCTGCCTGCCACCAATGATCACCCTGACAGGGAACACAACAGAGGAGAAGAGTGGGGCGCAGAGCTCAACTTCACGTAAAAAGACCAGACTTAATGGTCTGACTGAGACTAGAGGAATCCTCGAAGACCTGGCCACTGGACTGTCTGTTAACCCAGAACTAAAACCATTCCTGAAGCCAACTCTTCAGATGAAGGTTAGACTGGACTATAAATCATAAAATAATACTCGTGAAGAGCATGCTTCTTGGTTCAAGCAAATACACGAGACTAAATGGGTGGCTCCTGTCCAGAGGTGAGATGAGAAGGCAGAAAGAAACAGGAGCTGGTCGGATGGACACAGGAAACCTGGGACTGAAAGGGGAAGTGTGCTGTCACATTATAGGGATTCCAACTAGTCTCACATAACAATATGTGTCTAAAATTTTGTATGAGAAATTAACCTGAGCTGTAAACTTTCACCTAAAGCACAATTTTAAAAAGTTAGTGGAAAGGAGTCAGAAGAGAAAAAGAGCTAGGAATATAGCCAAGACAGAGGCTAACTGAGGCAGCAAAGGTGGCAGGCAGGGTGGAGGGGCCCCTTGCATTTAAAGTCCTAAGAACTTGTGGATGCACCAACCTGTACTACCAAAACCAACCAAATCCATTGCCGTCGAGTCAATTCCAACTCACAGCAACCCTATAGGACAGAGTTGACCTTCCCCATAGGGTTTCCAAGGCTGTAAATCTTTACGGAAGCAGACTGCCACATCTTTCTCCCGTGGAGCCACTGGGTAGGTTTGAACTGCCTACCCTTTGGTTAGCAGCCGGACACTTTTAACCATTGTGCCACCAGGGCTCCTTCCAACCAGTGCAGTTAAGTGAAATTTGTCTTTTTCACCCTAGTTTTTCCTTTCTCAGTCCCTTTTTTCTTTTTGCTGCCCTTTCCTAATCCAAGTGCTCATGTTGTTACCCCTTTCACCTGCGTTCTTTAAAAGGGTCATGCGTGAATGGATGAACCAGATGTGGTACAATACATACCATGAAGTATTACTATGCTGTAAGGAAAATGAAGTTCTAATATATATACTACTTGGGTGAACCTTGAAAACATTATGCTGAGTGAAATAAATCAGTCACTAAGGGACAAATGTTGTATAATCCCACTTATATGAAATAACTATCATAGGTAAATGTATAGAAACCAAAGGTTACCAGTGGTTACCAGGCATGGAAAGGAGGGAGAAACAAGGAGCCATTGCTTTAAAGGGCACCAAGCTTCTGTTAAGGGTGATGGAAAAATTTGGAAATGGATAGTGGTGATGGTCACACAGCATGATGAAAGTAATTGATGTCACCAAATTATACATGTAAAAAATGTTGAAATGGGAAATTATATATATACTCACCATGATAAAAAATACATTAGTAAAAAAAGTATAAGTTCCATATTATAGCATAAATAACCAATAAGACCCAAATGGGTTATTTATTCATTTGTTTATCCATTTAATAGGTATTTACTAAGTAGCTAGACTTGTCAGGCACTCTGCTTATAGCTGGGGGTACAGCTAGAACAAAGAGGACAAAGTACCCCTTACCCCACCAGACCTTGTACTTGTTAAATTTCCTGGAACTTAGCTATAACTTTAGGGAAAGAGGAAACTCTGGTGGCTTACTGGTTAAGAGCTACGGCTGCTAACCAAAAGGTCAGCAGGTCAAATCTACCAGGTGCTCCTTGGAAACCCTATGGGGAAGTTCCACTCTGTCCTACAGTGTCACTATGAGTTGAAATCAACTTGACAGCAACAGGTTTTTTGTTTTTTTTTTGGTTTAGGGAAAGAAGGGCTAGAGGTAGTTGTGGGGGACAGGAAAGAAATCCTGAATTGTTTAGATCAAGTTTCTCCCACCTGATGGAATGGGAATCAAAGTAGATATTTAGACCAATCAAGGAAAAATGAAGAACAGCATGAGGTTTAAGAGTGGTGGCTCTGGGGCCAGACAACCTGTACCATGGCTCTTCTACTTACTACCTGGGCGACCTTGGGAAAGCTTCTTAATTTTTGTTTGTCTCAATTTCTTCATCTATAAGATGGTATAATAAGAGTACCAAAACCAAACACCAAACTCATTGCCATTGAGTTGATTCCAATTCAGGGAAACCCCATGTGTTACAGAGTAGAACTGCTCCATTGGATTTTTTTAGGCTATAATTTTTATGGAAGCAGATCACCAGGTCTTTCTTCCACAGTGCTGTTGGGTGGGTTTGAACCTCAGACCTTTAGGTTGATAGTCAAGTGCAAACCATTTGTACCACCCAGGGTGCTAATAGGACTAACATCATAGAATAAATGAGTTAATTTATGCAAAAGACTTAGAATACTTCCTGGAACATGGCACCAAAAAAACCAAACCCATTGCTGTTGACTTGATTCCAACTCATGGCAACCCTATGAGTTACAGAATAGAAATACTCTAGGTTTGGGGCGCTATAATCTTTATGAAAGCAAATTGCCAGGACTTTCTTCCATGGCAATGATGGGTGGCTTTGAACTGCCAACCTTTAGATTAGTAGTTGGGCACAAATTGTTTGCACCACCCAAAGACCTTGGAACATGGTAAGTACTCGATATATGTTAGTACTGTTAACAAAAAAAAAGAAGACGACAAAGTCCGCTGCCGTTTTAGGTCTTATTATTCATTTATTTACTTCTTTTTACTCCTATTTCCCTACTTCCAGTGTTATGTGCGTTTGTTAAAGCAGAGGATAAATTTCCAGGTGCTGAAGTGGGAGGAGAAATCTGGAAGGAAGACCTTCATCAGGCCATAAGTTCCTCAAGGAAGGTGTCTGTACGTGATTCACTTCTGTATCCGCCATGAAGTCTATTATGCTACCATAGGTATAGCAAGAATATTTGTTAACTGAGCAATGGAATTAATAAAAATGAGCCCCATTAAAAAGACCAGACTTAATGGTCTGACTGAGACTGGAGGGACCCCAAAGGACGTGGTCCCCGGACTCTCTATTAGCCCAAAACTAAAACCATTCCAGAAGCCAACTCTTCAGACAAACATTAGACTGGATTATAAGACATAAAATGATACTGGTGAGGAGTGTGCTTCTTAGCTCAAGTAAACACAGGAGACTACGTTGGCAGCTCCTGTCTGGAGGTGAGATGAGAAGGCAGAGGGGGACAGGAGCTGGCTGAATGGACATGGGAAATACAGGGTGGAGAGGAGGAGAGTGCTGTCACATTATAGGGAGAGCAACTAGGGTCACATAACAATGTGTGTATAAATTTTTGTAGGAGAAACTGACATGAATTGTAAACTTTCACTTACAGCACAATAAAAAAAAAAAATTAAAAAAAAAAAAAAAAAAACGGAACCCATCTAGATTATTTAGAGTCTTCCAGTTGTCACCCTCCTCCCTGCTTTGTGCCTTTTAACTTTCTTGCCTGGCAGTGGGTGATTACGCTATTCCCAAACATCTCATTCTCAGAATCCTTAGCCTAGAAGACTTTTTATTTTCACGTCCCAGGTACCACACATTACCTCTGTTAGATTTTCTTCTGCTGCAGTAATGAGAGGCGTATTTCCAGTCTTCGGGTGCTGAAAGTCAAGGTTGCCAAGGATGGAATGGACTTTTGTAATATGATCACAGATGAGTCCCACATCACCTCTTGAAACTACCTCCAGGAAATCATGAATCAGTTTATTTTTATTCATCTTTCTAGTTCCATATAATTGCCTTCAAGGGAAATAACAAAGAATTTAATTACATGAGAGCCAAAAAGCAGTGAGTGATTCAAATGTAACGTTTTCTGCCTTTACTATCACCTGTTTCCTTTGATGTACAAAAACATGATAACAATTTTAAAGACAATTGTGGGGAAGGGGGGGAAACTCCTCATTCCATTAGTCTTTGTCTTTGCATCCCACTAAAAACATATTTAAATTAGGAACAATAATAATTTTACATCATGTTGGAAGATCTGCTCTGGTGTAGGAGAAGAAAGGATGAGTCAACAGCAGAATGGAAAGAACACAGGCTTTAGAGCCTGACAGAAACTGGGTTCAAATCCCTTCTCCACAGCTTACCAGCTGTGTGCCCTCGGGCATGTTCGTCAGCTTCTCTGAGCTTCATTCTCTCATTTCAAAAATGGAAATGATTGTGCCTTCTTCAAAAGATTGGTGAGGATCTGAAATGTCATACATAAAGTGTTGGCATATTCTATAGGAGAGAATTCTTGTAGGATTTAATTTTCTTTAGTGTTACTTGCCTCCTTATAATGATTTCCTTTATGGAAGTCCTATTTTTCCCATAGTGTAAAATCCTCAATAGTAGGGACATTCCATGCCTTATAGTTTTGTATTTTCCATAATTCTAGCACAGTGTATTTAAGAATACGGTAGGCACGGATGATAGATTGCTTAATTTTAAATATCCTGTCCCATTTTCCCAAATCATTTAAATATATCTTAAATAGAAATTTTGGGGCCACCAACCTCCCCCAGGGAGCCTCTTGTTTTTGGAAACAGCACAAAATCCTTTGTCAGACTACACAGTCCAACTCCTGCTTCTGAAACCATAGTCACTGTAGGCAGGCAGATGCCATTTCATTGAACGGACAATTTACATGCAATGGTCTGCCATTTGGTTGAAAGCAAAAGACAAAAGTCTCATTTTATAGTACAACTTCACAGGAAAATCACCAAGCAAAAGTCTAGAATTGGTCTTCAATGTTCTAAACACATAAACGCTTTCAGTCTTCATGGGCCAGACTCTAAAGAGCCCTCTTTCCAAAAGAGAATATTTTTTTCACCCCAGAAGTAGTACAATTTGATAAATTCATCCATTCCTTTAGAAAGATACTATAGGATAAGTATCCTGAAGATACTTCGGAACCATTTAGCATAAAGCCGTTAACACAACGCACAAGAGGGAAAATACACAATTAAGCGTCAAAGCAAAAAACAGAATGAGTCTTATAAATGCCAGAAGCATGTGATGGCAATGTGGGCTGGAACACTTCTTGGAAGACAGAGGGACCCATAGAATTTGGAGAGTAAGAGGGAAGAAGAAAGTGCAGTTCAGACTGCGGAAGGGCGTGAACAAAGGCCTACACCCAGGGCCAAGAAGGAGAGTGGAACCAGATCAGAAATGAGCCTTATTCCTGAACAGATGTTAAGCCCATGTAGAGGTTTGCGCAACGCCTTTTAAACATGAGTGTTTTGGAAAGATTATTACGATGGAGAATAGAAAGGCAGAAACAAAAATTTCAAGGAAAGGTCAACAGGATTTGTGACTAACTGACCATACAAAATAAAAGGCTGCTCCAAGAGGATGGGGGCAGGGAGCTGGGGAGAACTCAGCTCCAAGGAGGCAGGCATTTCCATTTACAGAATGATAGTAGGGGAGGTCAGCAACAAAGCCAGCATGCAAACAGATCATGTTGTCTCCTTGGCTTTCAGAGAAATGGAGGCCTTAGTTTAGAGCAATTTCTTCATCTTGCTTGAGCATAAAAATCAACTGGTTTAAATGAAGATTCTACGTTCCTTCTGATGTAGTAGGTCTTGGACGAGACGGTGGCGGGGGGGGGGTGGCTCTCTCTTTTTTAAATCAAGCACGCTCAGGTGATTCCTATCATCAAGCAACTTCTGGAAACACTGATTTAGTGATTTGAATTCAATCCATGGCTTTTCTTTTAATCCACTTTATTCCCGAATTGACATTTATCATTGCTGTTGTTGTGGGGTACTGTTGAGTCAATTCCAACTCATAGTGACTGTTGAGTCAATTCCAACTCATGTACAACAGAACAAAACACCGCACAGTCCTGCGCCATCCTCACAATCACTGTTATGCTTTAGCCCATTGTTGAAGCCACTGTGTCAATCCACCCTGCTGAGGCTCTTATTCTTTTTCACTGATCCTCTACCAAACGTGATGTCCTTCTCCGGGGACTGGTCCCTCCTGACAACACATCCAAAGTACGTGAGATGCAGTCTCACTACCCTCCCTTCTAAGGAACATTCTGACTGTACTTCTTCCAAGACAGATTTGTGCATTCTTCTAGCAGTCCACGCTATATCAATATTCTTCACCAACACCATAATTCAAAGGCATCAATTCTTCTTCAGGCTTCCTTATTCATTGTCCAGGTTTTACATGCATATGAGATGATTGAAAATACCATGGCTTGGGTCAGGTGCACCTTAACCCTCAAAGTGAAATCTTTGCTTTTTAACACTTCAAAGAGGTCTTTTGCAGCAGATTTGCACAACAAAATACATCATTTTATTTCTTGACTGCAGCTTCCATGGGCTTTGATTGTGGATCCAAGTAAAATGAAATCCTTGACAACTTCAATCTTTTCTCTGTTTTTTAAGATGTTACTTATTGATCTGGTTGTGAGGATTTTTGTTTTCTTATTGTTGAGCTGTAATCCAAGCTGAAGGCTGTGGTCTTTGCATTTACCACTTGCCATTCCTTTTGATTTAAACTTCTAGGATAGGTACTAGTTTTCCCTTCGAATTTCTAATAGAGATAAATTGAAATAGAAAATAAATTCCTCAAGTCTTTCCCTATCTTTGTTTAAAGTGATGTAATATCTAGATAACAGCAACAATAAAATTGTGACTCATAGCGACCCTATAGGACAGAGTAGAACTGCCCCATAGGGTTTCCAAGGAGCGCCTGGTGGATTCAAACGGCCGACCTTTGGTTAGCAGCCAAGATCTTAACTACTGCATCACCGGGGTTACAAAATAACAATAGCCAATATTTATTAAATGCTTATGATGTGCCATACACTGTTCTAAATGCTTTACGCATATTATATCTACTTAATTACAATCAACACCACCAGAACTGTAGTAGTATTATCTCCATTTTACAGGTGAGGAAAATGAGGCAGAGACAGGTTAAATAATTTGCCCAGCATCACACAGCTAGTAAGTGGTGGAGAGGCCCATCTCACATGGGCAAAATTGGGTCTCACATTGCAGAGGTGTGAGTGTTGGTACCCAAAAAGCTGTGTAGAAAACAGGCCAGTTTGTATCTTCCCTCTTTTGAACGTTAGGTGGAGGGGATTGGGTGAATAATTCTCCTTATTCACAGCACACTGGCGGCACTGGGCCATGTCGGGATTCCCTATTGTTTATTTTTTTTCTCCTTCAGCTTAGATCCCCTCTATCTCACAGGAACTCAGTCTAATGTGTCTGAGAGTTTTCCTCTGATATGAATATATCTTTATAAGGTCTATGATGTTGTTATGTATGTGTTCTAAATTTATGCAGATCCGTTTACTTCTGTACCTCTGACTTTTTTGCTTCTAACAGCTGAATAGTATGTACCCACTATATTTTATTATCCCTTCCCTTGGTTGGAGTTACTGGTTGGCGCAGACGGTTAACACATTCGGCTAATAACCGAAAAGTTGGAAGTTAGGGTGCCTCCAGAGGTACCTTGGAAGAAAGGCCTGGTGATCTACTTTCAAAAAAAGCAGCTACTGAAAAATCCGTGGAGCACAGTTCTACTCTGACACACATGGGGCACTATGGGTTGGAGTTGACTCAGTGCAAACTTATAACTCCCTTAGTTGCCTCCGAATTCCTTTTCCACAAATAACACTATGGCCTTGTTATACGCTGTGCAAGAGTTTCTCTGGGCAAATGGGGCTGAGTGTATTTAATTTCACTAAATACTGCTGATTGTTCTCCAGAACAGCCATACCAATTTGCACCCCCACCAGCAGTGCATGACTGTTTTCTTTAAGCTCTTCTAAGAGAGGCAGACATTTGGTTGATTGCTGTTACTTAATCATCATTATCCCACCCATTAACAGTTATTAAGCAGTGTGCTTGGAACTTTACTGAGGGCTGCAGGAGCAGATGATACACTTGAGATCAGGCCACAGAAAATTTAAAAACCTGTGCACATGTCTGTCCCAGCAAATTGCTTTGCAGTTTGGATTTATGTACACGGGTTTTGTTTTTTTTTTTAATGCAATAGCATTTGCAATATCATTTCAGGTAAAAGAAATGCTTCAGAAACAAGGGGTCATTAAAACCTATCCTTCAATAAAGCTGAAAATCAGCTATTCAAATAACAACCAGGCAAGAAACACATTTTTATATCACGAGCGTATTCATAAAGCAGAAATAAAACCTCAGAGGGATTTATTCCAAGAAAATTATTACCTAGCAATGAAACAACTTATGTAAGTAATGGATTTTTTAATTTACCTCTTTAATGTATACTGTAGCATTTCACAAGAAGTATGGTATCTGTGGACTCCCTGGGTCATGTATGCAATTAATACACTCAACTGCTAATGGAAAGGTTGGAGGTTGGAATTCACCCAGAGGTGCCTTGGAAGAAAGGTCTGGTGACCTGCTTCTGAAAAATCAGCCGTTGGAAACCCTATGGAGCCCAGTCCTACTCTGATATACATTGAGGTGAGTTGGAATCAACTCAATTTCAACTTTTTAAAAAAATGGTAGCTACAATCTAAAATAAAAATTAAGATTTAAGCCAAGCTGCAATCCCAAAATCAGACCTGGGCGATGTGGTCATTATTTGGTCATCCATTGTCTCACACTCTCAGCAGCGGCTGGAGTAGGACAATGAAGATTGAATCGACATATAGCAGTACCCCTGTCTACAGGCCACTCTTGAATCAACATGGACAGACCCTCATTGCTTTATTATTAATGAGCTCCAGGTCTGACCTTCCATCTGCACCTTTCCATTTTGTTTTTTTGATAAGAAAACATTTCTCAGTTTTCATTTAGCATTGTTTTGCTCAATGATTTTAAGCAATAATGTATCATTCCACAGGAAAATCTGTTTTAGCATCTATTGAAGCCCAGTTTAAAATTTCATGATTTTATGCATCATTTATTTACTTGTAAAACAAAATCTTTTTATCATGCTCAACACTTAATTTGGAATCTTATGTAATTAAAGCTCGAAGCAACTGGAATCCCTGTTATGCTGAGAAAACATAGCTAAGAACACATGTATACAATACCGAAGAGGGTATAAGAAGGCTTATGACAAGTAGAGTTAACACACATTTTGGTAAATAAACTAAAATCAAAGAATGTCCCTTGATATCATTCAACAGAAGCAAGTGTTTTTATTATAACTTTTTTGTCATTACTAGGTTAGCCTATGACCTGGAGGTGTTTCCGTAAAGTATTAGAAGAGATTGTCAAAATATTTGAAAAGTCAAAATGAGCTTATTACAACAACTCTAAGGATATAATTATTTGAGACTAAGGCACACTTTCCTCTATCATATTACCTGATGTTTCCCCTCTGGGAGATCCTTCGGGGAGGAAAAAAAAAAGTTGCAACATACAGTATTCTTTAAAACTGGATGAAAAGTAGGGATTTGGCTTACCTATGGTATGTTTTGCTGAAGGAGTTGGTACACAGTAGAAGAAACACCAAGCCAAAGAGCAATAAACATCATCCTAATTTATTGATGCATTGATTTCTGGGATCGTTATCAAGCCACACTTCAACAAGGGGTCCATTTAAAAGCACCATCGATTTAGACTTTTTTCTTTGATTATTTTCCAATGTTGTACAGCCCAAAGTACTTCAGTTAGCTGCAAAGAGACTGCTTAGTTTACGCCTGTCACCCTGGCAACCATCCACTGTGCATCTAGCTTGGAGAATTGAAAGCAGGAATAGCCTCGTCCAGGACGGAAAACAAGTGCACACCCTTCAAACCTACTGTTTAAGTGCTTCGAAGAGTTGGACCCTGTTGCACTTCTGCGATTGGCATGATCACCACTATCGCCTTACCTCTGAGATTTTCTCCAGGAAAGCCATATCTTTGTAGTCAGAAGGGCTCCTTTCCAAATCTAAATATAGGTCACAAATACAGTGAAAATCCAAAAGAGAGAAATCATCAGGGAATGCAAATTCTTACATTAGAACATATTTCTTGTCTAGACAGGTGTGTGGTATCCCAAAGCAAAACTTCAGCAAGTGGACTGCATTTTTATCTGAGTCATAAATGGCAATAAGCTCCACTGAAAGAGACTTCAAACTGTGGACTATAAGAACATGCTCATGAGGAAGTAGACCTAGGGCACTCCAAAACACAAGGTCACCTGGTATTCTTATGTTGCTAGATTTTTTTTGGCCACTTACTGAAAAAAAAAAAAAAAGTTTTGACTGAAGCACACAGGAATTTCTGTTCTAAAGATGTACTTAACATTATATATCCTCACCTGAATAGAGTACAGGTATTTTATTGTAATACCAACAGCTAACATTTATGGAATACTTACTACGACAGTCTTTTACATGAGTGATGTCATTTAATCCTCATAAAACCTATATGGAGTAAGTAGTATAATTATTCCTATGTTACAGATGAAGACACTGAGGCTTAAAAGTTAAACTAACAAATGGTGGAGCCAGGGAGTGAACCTAAGCAGCCTGATCACTATGCTGAAACACTCACCACTATTACCATGCTGGAGCCCTGGTGGTGCAACGATAAAGAGCTTGTCCTATGAACTCAGCTGCTAACCAGCAGGTCAACAATTCAAATCCACCAGCTGCTCCTTGGAAACCCTATAGGGAAATTTTACTCTGTCCTACAGGGTCGCAATGAGTTGGAATCGATTCAATGGCAATGGGGCATTACCATGCTGGAGTTCCTGAGTAGTACGATTAATGCCCTTAGCTGCAAACTAAAAAGTTGGAGGTTGGAGTCCACCCACAGGCACCACAAAAGAAAGGCCTGGTGATCTACTTCTGTAAAATCAACCATTGAAAACCCTACAGAGCACAGTTCTACTCTGACGCACAAGGCGTTCCCATGTGTCTTAGTCATCTAGAGCTGCTATAACAGGAATACCACAAGTGGATGGCTTTAACAAAAAGAAGTTTATTTTCACGTGGTAAGGTAGGCTAAAAGTCCAAATTCAGGGTGTCAGCTCCAGGGGAAGGTTTTCTCTCTCTGTCAGCCTTCTCATCAATCTTCCCCCAGACTAGGAGCTTCTCTCCTCAGGGACCCCAAGTTGTGCTCTACTCCCGGCACTGCTTTCTTGGTGGTAGAACTCTCTGCTCACTTCTCTCTTTTATATCTCAAGAGATTCTCTCAAGACACAATCCAATCTTGTAGTTTGAGTCTTGCCTCACTAACGCAACTGCAGCCCATCCTCCCTCATTAACATCATAGAGGCAGGATTTACAACACACAGGAAAATCACACAATACTGGGAATCATGGCCCAGACCAAACATACACACATCTTTGGGGGGACATAACTCAATCCATGATGCCATGAGTGAGAAGGCAACTATTTTTTTTTTACCATGCTACTAACATACACATATGTGCACACATGCACACACACGCATGTACATGACCAAAAAACCAAAGACCAAACCCAGTGCCATTGAGTCGATTCTAACTCATAGCGACCCCATAGGACAGAGTAGAACTGCCCCATAGAGTTTCCAAGGACCACCTGGCGGATTCGTACTGCTGACTCTTTGGTTAGCAGCGGTAGCACTTAACCACTACACCACCAGGGTTTCCCAAGTACATGAACACACATGTAACTCCAGTGAATGAAAGTTTCAGGGTAAAAACCGGTCAAAGATTGCTAGGTTTATGCACACTCTTTCATCACCCAATGTACTCTGAAGCAGCCTGATGCTAATTCAGACACATACAAGCTGTTATTTTCCGTTCTACTTCCTACACCCTATCTTGTTTCTACTCCCAGCAGAAATTGTATTCTTTCTTAGCTTTTATGTCAAGAAGAAGTTATAAGTACTGTACTTTTTTCAGTTTGGGGATTTCTGCAGGGTTACCCGTGGTTTCAATGAGCCCTGGTGGCACAATTGGCTGCTAACCAAAAGGTTGGCAGTTCAAACTCAGCCAGCCGTCCCATGGGAGAAAGACTTGGTGTTCTGCTTTTGAAAAGATTTTAGCCAAGAAAACCCCATGGGGCAATTCCACTCTATTATATGGGGTCACTATGAGTTGAAATCTACTCAATGACATCTAACAACAACACAACAACAACCCTTGGATTCAGGCTAGTCTGCAATCCCTGAATCTTTCAATTGGCTTCACAAAAGGTAATCCTCCTTCTGTATCTCTCTTTGAGAAATAGTCATTCATTCACATCACGTGTTTTTAAAGAAACTCACCGTTTAATGGATAGACAGGCACACAAAGCAGGACAGTGTTAGGTGACAAGACTACTACAGAGACAAGACTACTACTACTACTACACACTCTAAGGACGTGCAGGAGGCGAGTGCCTGAATCTCTGGGTTGGCGACGGGTAGACTTGGGGAATATTTGAGTTGAGACACGAAGCACAAATAGTTCACCAGGCAAACTATAGGCCAAAGGGTATTTCAGGTAGAAAGACCAACAGTATATCCAGAGAAAAAAAAAACCAAACCTGTTGCTGTTGGGTCAATTCCAACTCATGAAGATCTCATATGTTACAGAACAGAACTGCTCCACAGGGTTTTGTTTGTTTTGTTTTTTAAATAATATTTCAATGTGTTTAAGGTGAAACTTTCCGCAACAAATTAGGTTTCCATTTAGCAATTTCTGCACAAATTATTCAGTGATATTGGTTATGTTATTTTACAATGTGTGATCATTCTCATTTATTCCATTCTAGTTGTACCATTTCCATGCAGTACTCTAGTTTCCCTGCCCTCTTGCCGTTCTATCTCTTTTTTTTTTTTTTAGAGGAACTTTTGACCATTTGGTCTCATGTAGATGATTTTTTAAAGGAGCTCATTACTCACAGGTGATATTCTTTATTTTATGAGCCGATCTGTCATTTAGCTAAAATGTGACTGTGAGGGATAATTTTGGTTTAAGGCTTAAAGAGTATCTCAGGGCGATAGTCTCAGGGAGTCCTCTAATCTCAGCCGGTCCTCTTGGCTGTAATCTTTACAAAAACAGACCACCAGGTCTCTCTTCCACACCAACCTTTAGGCTAGTAGCCTGTCACAAACTGAACAAGGAATATTCTCAGTGTGATTGGAATATAGAATACATAGGGAAAAAGGGGGAAAGGGAGGTTGTTTCCAACTAATTGAGAGAGAAACTAAAGGGTTTCACTCAGAGAGACATGGTTAAATCTGTATTTTAGGAAGATCATCCTGGCAGCAGGATTGAAAATTAACTGGAGGAGAGAGGCAGGTAGAAATGTTAGACAATTATTACAGTGGTTTAGGAAAAAATGAAGGTGACCCAGCCTAAGTGAACGACAGCAGGGATCAAGATTAAATAAAACACATTTCAGGTTTTCCAGAAATGTGGTCACTTAGGTTATTTGGATCAGTCCTTCTACTGAGAACAGCTAAATACCCAGGATGAAATATTTTTAAATTTTCTTAAAAATAGTAAAGAACTAACAAGATAGTAAAAAAAAAAAAAAAAAAAAAACCAGGCCAAAATCTAAGTCAAAACTAGAGATTCCAAGGATGTCTGCTACCACCACTTCTTTTCAACATCGTGCTGGAGATTTTAGCCAGCATATTAAGGTAAAAAGAAACAAGTTAAAGATTAACCCAAACCTGTTGCCATAGAGTTGATTCCAACTCATAGTGACCCTATGTGAAAGAGTAGATATAGCATGTTCATGGATTAGAACATGCTGTAAATTCTTCCAAATTGTCTCAATCAAAATCATAAGTTTTTTTTTCTTTTGGTGGCATTGACAAACTGATTTTAAAATTTGTATGAAAATTTAAAGGGCCGAAAAGAGCCAAGGTACTCATAAAGAAGAATAAGATGAGAGGACTTTTCCTGCTAGATAGAATGAACAGCAGAGACAGCCCCTAAAATACATGGACACTTGGCATTGCAAGTTAGTAGAGGAAGGGTGGTCTTCTCAGTAATGTAAGGCCAGTTGGGTATCCTAATGGGGAACAAAAATTAATTCCATGGCTTCGAGACCTAAATGTGGAAGGCAAAATGATAAAACGTTCAGGGGCAAATATAAGAGGATATATTCATGAGCTAAGCCTAGGGGAAGATTTCTTAAAAAAGACACAAAACATACTACGATAAAGTCAGAGACTGAAATTTTGCCTACATTAAAATTAAGAACTTTTGTTCATAAAAAGATACCATTAAGGGAATATGGCAGACACAGAGATGTGCTACTCAGAAACCCTTTCAAGAAAGGACTCGCTGCTCCGCTGCGAGGAGAGTGGTTAGATGACAGCCTTCAAATGTCAACTTCATCAGGTTCACTTCACCTCAGTTGTGGTGCTAAAGTCATGCTATTATTTGGGTGGTCCCAAAATCAAACACTGAGCAAACAGTTACAGTCAAGTTTACTCTCTTCTCCGAGAGGTCCCAGCCAGTGACCAACTGTGCAAGGCACTGGTACAAGGTACTAGCCCAAAGGAGGACCCTTTTAGTGGGTAATTTTTATCCTGGAGATCCCCATTGGGTAGGCAGAGACTTTGTCAGGTCGAAATTGTGTTCTGCTGGCAATCCCTGCCCAACCCTGCTTCCTCCCTTTTCCTTTCACATGTGTTCCCCTCAATAATCTATTTACACTTCTAACTCCAACTCAGTGTCTGCTTTTCAGCACACCAACTGCAATAGAAAGTAAAAACACAAGCCACGGAGTAGGAGAAGATATTTGATATGTTTATAAACAATATAAGGCTAATATGCAGACTATATGAATAACTTATATATCAATAAAATAAAGACATACAGCCTTATAGAAAAATAATTTTTAAAACTACATTAAAATAATAAATGTAATAATAAATAAGTTTAAAACTTACTTCTCAAAAGTAAGATTTTTTTGGCTTTTTTTTTTAATTGTACTTTAAATGAAGGTTTACAGAACAAACTAGCTTCTTATTAAACAATTAATACACACATTGTTTTGTGACATTGATTGCCAAACCCATGACACGTCAACCCTCTCCCTTCTCGACCTTGGGTTCCCAATCACCCACCAGCTTTTCTGTCCCCTCCTGCATTCTAGTCCTTGTATCTGGGCTGGTGTGCCCCTTTAGCTTCATTCTGTTTTGTGGGCCTATCTAATCTTTGACCAAAGGGTGAACCTCAGGAATGACTTCATTACTGAGCTAAAAGGGTGTCTGGGGGCCATACTTTCAGGGCTCTGTAGCCTCTGTCAGGCCAGTAAGTCTGGTCTTTTTTCTGTGAGTTAGAATTTTGTTCAACTTTTTCTCCTGCTCTGTCTGGGGCCCTCTACTGTGATCCCTGTCAGAGCAGTTGGTGGTGGTAGCTGGTCACCATCTGGCTGTGCTGGGCTTAGTCTGGTGGAGGCTGTGGTAGCTGTGGTTTAGTCCTTTGGACTAATCTTTCCCTTGTGTTTTTGGTTTTTTTCATTCTCCCTTGCTCCCGATGGGGTGAGACCAGTGGGATATCTTAGTTGGCTGCTCATAAGCTTCGAAAAGAAGATATACAAATGGTCAATGAATAAATGAAAAAGTGCTTTACCTCTTTAGCAACCAGGGAAATGCAAATTAAAATCACGGTGAGAAACTCCATACACCCACTGGAATGGTAAACATTTGTTAAATCTGACAATTCCAGTGCTAGTTCAGATATAGAGCAGCAGGGACTCTCATAAACTGTAGGTGGGAGGATAACTGGTAATCCACTTTGGAAAACTAGCTCTATCCAGTAAGATTTATGATACTCATATCCAATGATATGGTAAATCCACTTGCAGGTATCTCTTACAAAGGACACAAGTATAGGAATATTTACAGCAGCATTATTCATAATAACCCAAAACTGAAAACAATCCAAATACCCATCAGTAGTTGAATACATAAATAAATTGTGATCTACTCATCTGATGGAATACCATAAAGCAATAAAATAAATAAATTGCTACTGCACACAGTAACAAGGATGAATCTCATAAAAGCAATGCTGAATAAAAGAAATCACACCAAAAAAATTATACAATGATACCACTTAAGGCGAGCAACACTAAGCTATATTGTTTATAGACAGAATTTTATTATAGATGGTAAAACTATACAAAATAGCAAGGAAATGATTACCACAATAGTCAGGATCATGTTTATCTCTGTGGTGAAGAAGGGACAATAACTGGGGAGGGGGCACATAAATGCAGGCCTTTTACTATTTCTTTACCTGGATGGTATTTCCATGTTTTTTTTTCTGGAATAGGAAAAAACTCACTTTCTTTAGTTTTTTTACTGTTGCAGAGGAGATGCATGAGCTGAGACCTGGCGGATGAAAATGAGCAGATCTTACGGAGAGCTTGGAAGAGTATTCCTGACAGACAGTATCATCAGTGCAAAGGCCCTTGGAAAGGGAAGAACTTAGAGCTTTATTCAAAGAATAAAAGCAAAGAATATGGTTTAAGCACATTGATTGAGGGAGAAAGTGGTAGCTAATGAGGCTTGTGGAGTCCTCGTGGCACAGCAGTTAAGCGTTTGGCTGCTAACCAAAAGGTCGGCATTTCAAATCCACCAGCGGCACCTTGGAAACCCTATAGAGCAGTTCTACTCTGTCCTAGGGGGTCGCTATGAGTCAGGATCAACTCAAAGGCGATGGGTTTGGTTTTTTGGTTTTTAATGAGGTTTGTACAGAAGAAAAAAGCTAGATTATTCAGGCAACAGTGAGAAGTTTGAATTTTATTTCAAGGGTAATGTGAAGCCATTGATAGGTTTTAACCAGTAAATTGGCATGGCCTTATTTCCTTTATTTAAAATATCGTCCTGGTTGCTGTATGGAAAATGAACTGAAGGATGGTTCCACTTTCAGTAACGGCCAAGTAGCTCCAGTTAGACAAATCCTTCTGGGAAAAAATTTTTAAACAATTACTTGAATGTATTGGAGAGTAACCAAAATGAAGCAGAAACTGCAGAGAAGCCACCACTAGGTAGGAGGAAACAGAACTGGGTGAGTTTACCATTTTTAATAGCATTTAGCCTGAAGGAAGGCCTAGTTTGTTTTGCATGGGGTTATTAAAATTTAAGTAGAAACCAGCTGTCTTACCGGTTGTGGAATAAGAGAACAGAGTTGAAGCAACAACGGTGACAGGACAGTGAGGAGGAAGGGGAATCTTGGAGAGAACCACAGAGTGGAAGCAGCAAATTCTGCATAAAAACTCTACCTAAATCTCTGTCTGACTCCTGAGATACATATACGTGAGGAAGACTTCAGGTAACACAGAAAGACTGAACAAGGATTGCGGCTGCCACCAATCGTAACTGAGACAGTCTGGCACTTGAATATAGCAAAGTTGACAGACTGCTAGCACAAAAATCAATGCACTCCAGAGAAACATAACAGCATCCAGTGTCTCTACGATGTCAGGATACAGGCCAAAATGAAGAAACAGGAAAATGTAAAGAAAGAAGACAATCGGTGGAGACAGATCCCAAGGTGAGCTAGATGCTGAAATTAGGAGAGAAAAATTTTAAAACAACTGTAATAACTATTCTAAATGACAGAAAAAGATGCTGATAATACAGGGACAAATATGATAACTCAGGTATATATATATATATATAACAACCAAACGGAAATTCTAGAACTGAAAATTCACTATACAAAATTTAAAATTTCCGGGATGGGTTTAACAGCAGATTGGAGATGACAGCAAAAGTGTCAGAGAATTTGAAGATAGAAATGATCCTATTTGAAGATTAAAGATAAAAATGACAAAAAATATTAACATCCTAAGGAGAGACCCGGCAGCAAGAGAGACCCGGCAGCAGGAGACAGAGCGATGGGCTTCCCGGCCCACATAGAGAGAAGAAAGCTGAGTGTCTTTGGGCAGAGACTGAGAGCCAGGGAGAAGTGTGCCTGAGAGCACAGTTGGGGAGAGGCTACCCTAATGGAAGGACTCTACCCTGAGTGTTCTTGTGGCTGAATTGTAACTGTTACTTCCCTAATAAACCCCATAATTGCGGGGGTGGGGGAGTGGGATTAGCAGTCTGAGTGACAACAGCAAAAGACCTAGCAAACAAAACCCGTTGCCGTTGAGTCGATTCCGACTCAGAGCTACCCTATAGACAGAGTAGAACTGCCCCATAGGGTTTCCAAGGAGCGCCTAGCGGATTTAAACTGCTGAACTTTTGGTTAGCAGCTGAGCTCTTAACCACTATGCCACCAAGGTTTCCAAAGACCTAGCAGATGTGTTATATGACTGTAAAATGGAGACGTTTCCTTATATAGTTAATATGACAAACTTATGTGGGAAGAAAGGACCTGGGGAGCAGGTGTCAATGTCTCAGACCTCTCCCTAATTTCCCTGTGCCTCTTTTTTTTTTTTTTTTTTTCCCTGGGTCAATCGTATTCTTAAAATTATTAGTAAAGCTTGATACTAGGTAAGATCTTTGATTTGTGTGAGTCTGATTTGACAACGTGACCTTTTGTGTTAACACAGGCTTGTGTGCACACACATACACATTTGTCTAATGAGTGCAATTGTCTTTGAAACATGCTTTTGAGTTACCTTCTAAAAGGTGATACCAGATACTGATATTTCAGCAAAGAAGTTAAAATAATAGAGACAATGAAGACTATGTTTTGTTGTTGTTTTGTTTTTTGGTGAAGGAGTCCTAGAATAGGAGTTAGGATTACTGAGCTTTCATCCTAGCTGTGTCACCTGGTCTTAGTTTTTCCATTTACAAGATGAAAATGTTGTATAAGAGGATTTCAAAAATCCCCTCTCGTTGTAAAAACCTAGGATTCCAAAACAGTACAAAAAAACAATTTCTTTATACCTGAAAAACGAAGAAAATGAGAAACAAGACAATGGTCAAGTTCTCCCTCTGGTGGCCAGAATGTTCAAAAGCCTACCCTCATCCAGCTGTACTGAGAACTTTTGTACCTTTCAACCTCCTGTAGCCGCTCTGATCCAATATGGTGTTTTTAGCTGCCATCAGGTCACCCAACTCATGGCGACCCTATGCACAACAGAAGGAAACACTGCCCGGTCCTGCGCCATCTCCATGATTCATTGCAGATTAGATAGTTGTGATCCAATTGGGTTTTCATTGCTGATTTTCAGCAGTAGATCCCCAGGCCTTTCTTCCTAGTCTGTCTTAGTCTGGAAGCTCTGTTGAAACCTGTTTAGCATCATAGCAACATGCAAACCTCCACTGACTGATGGGTAGTGGCTGTACATGGGGTATATCAGCAGGGAATAAAAGGCATGGAAGGGAAAAATTCTACCACTTAACTGCCATTGCCACCCCCAACCCAATGTACTCCCCTCTAATTGTGACACAGTGGTTAAGAGCTCAGGCTGCTAACCAAAAAGTGGGCAGTTCAAATTCACCAGCTGTTCCATGGAAACCTTATGGGGCAGTTCTACTCTGTCCTTTAGGGTTGCCATGGGTCAGAATTGACTCAATGGCAATGAGTGTGTAGTGGTGTGTCTTTATAATTTTCTTCGTTTTTATTTTGGTGAGTAAGTTTATTAATTTTCTTCGTAGTTACTCTGAAATTTACCTTTATCTAAGTTTAAAACAGTCTGTTATTTCTTGATATTGCCTTGACTTCCTCTCCATATGGAAGTTCTATAACTACATTGTGATGGTTAAGGTTGTGTGTCAGCTTGGCTGGATCATGATTCTCAGTGGTTTGGCCGTTATGTAATGATGTAATCGATAAGATCTGCTATGAGCAGCCAATCAGCTGAAAGAGAGTTTTTTTGGGGGTGTGGCCTGCCTGTAGTATACAAATGGATGTCCCAGCAAAGTTCTCGCTATGGACCCTGCAGGCAGCTTTTCACCATCTGACCTCTGGTTCTTGGAACTTGAGCTAGCAGCTTACCTGCCAGTCTTGGGATTTGTCAGCCTCCACAGCCTGTGAGCCAGCAGCCTGCCATCTGACCTGCCAATCTTGAGTTCATCAGCCCCTGAAGCTACGTGAGTCAGGAGAAGCCTCTGACTGACACCTGACCCATGGACCTGGGACTTGCCAGTCTCTACAACCACGTGAGTCATTTCCTTGAGAGAAATCTCTCTCTCTGTCTATATATGTGTGTGTGTGTGTATACGTTTCAATGATTTCGCTTCTCTAGAGAACCCAGCTTAAGATAGACACCATTTATTCCTTTTTTGTTTTTAGATTTGTTGTCATTTACAAATTGACATCTCTGGCTCCCTGTTTTCAATTTTGTAGCTTTATTTTGCTTTTGGAATTTTTTTTTAACCTGGATTGGTATCTGGGTAATTGAGTTTTATTTTTATTACTTCTGGCTAAATGAAGAGGAGGAGAAATAATTTCAGAAAATGATAGTGCCAAACGAGAAGCTTGAAAGGAGGGACCTGGAAGAGATGACGGTTACAGTTTTGAATCCAACATTAACCAGAAGAGAAAAATAATTTTGCGACACCTGGGCAACTCCAGTGTGTTGACTAGAATGGATTAAAGAATATTAAAGCTCTGAAAAGAGCTTTTCTGCTGAGTCAGCAGTGGTTTCAATGTGAGCTGTATCTTCAGCATGTTAAGCATGCCGATTTGTCCCTTGCAAGCAGGCTTGTGGAAAAAGGTGGAATCATTTTCAGAAAGATCATAAAGGCGGATGTTGCTTTTAAAGAACGTAATCTTGCTAGCAACACTTTGACCCAATTCTCTTCTTTTCCCCTTAGAAGCATACGAGATGGTGGAGGGAGTAGGGGTGGAAGAAAAGTGGAAGAGGAACAGGGCATCTCAGTTGGCTGAGAAGAGAGATAAAGGACATCACTGATACCCAAGAGTCAGAGCAGCTGAGAGAAATTTGAGAGAGACTTGGGTTTTCCATGATACTAAACGGGTCTGCTGGTTTCATTCACAGGAGCAATGGTGGTACAATGGTTAAAGTGCTCAACCGCGAACTGAAAGGTCAGCATTTTGAACCCACCAGCCACTCTGTGGGAGAAAGATGTGGCAGCCTGCTTCTGTGAAGATTTACAGCCTTGGGAACCCTGCGGGGCAGTTCTACTCCGGCCTAGGGTAGCTGTGCGTTGGAATCAACCAAACAGCAATGGGTTTACTTTTGGTTTGGTTTCATTAACTAAGGTGTTTTGGTACTCAGAAGGACAATATTAGCAGGGAAGTCCTCGCCTCTATGACATGGAGCCAAATATGACATTCCTTAAAGCACTGGCTCCCAAGAATAATTGAATATAAGCTTCCTCTGAGAGATTGTATAGAAACACAGATTTCCCATAGAAAAACAAGTGAAGAATTTGAAACCACTCTTCACGGGTGAGGAATACAAATGGCCAACAGACATATGTAAAATTGTTTAACCTCACCAAGGATTAGGGAAGTGCATATCGAAACAATTTTTTGTTCAACATTAACGAAAATTTAAAAGATTGGTAATATTAAGTATTGTGAGGATACGGTGCTCCACATGTACTATTAGTGGGTACATAAATTAGTAAAGCTCATTTTGGATATTACAGTCCAGTAGTGCCTATTACGTTTTTAAAATGCACGTACTCTCTAACCCAGCAATTCCATTTCTTAGTATTTATACTAAGTAATTCTCACACACAATCTCACACACAACCACAAAGATGCAGATATAATGAATTTTTACTCTAGGATTTAAAAAAAAAAACTTTCATTATGGAAAATTTAAAACATATACAAAGTAAACATAGTAAGTATAATAACCCCCCATGTACTCATCATCTATGTAACACTGTTACTAACAGCAAAAAATTGTAAGTGGTCTACATACATGTCAAGCCATCAGGACTGCTAAATAAAATGTGGTATATCCATATTTTGACTTTCAGAATGCTGTGCAGCAGTTTAAAAAAGGAGTAAAGAGCTTTAAAAAGTGTCATAAACATGCTCCAAGACGTATTGTTGTTGTTGGTTGCTGTCAATTCGATTCCAACTCAAGGCAACCCCATGTGTGCACAGTAGAACTGCTCCACAGGGTTTTCAAGGCTGTGATCTTTCAGATCACCTGGCCTGTCTTCCAGGGTGCTTTTGGGTGGGTTGAAACTGACAGTCTTTCTGCTAGCAGCTGAGCGCTTACCCATTTGTGCCACCCAAGAACAGCTGAAAAAAGCACGTTGCTGAATAATGCATGTAATACGATACTGGTATGGTAAGGAGGTTCACAGCACACTCTTAGGACCCAGACCACTTGCTTTTTATGACAGTCCTCTCGGTTACTGTTTGACTTGCACAAGTTACTTAAGCTCTTTCTGCCTCAGTTTCCTCATCTGTAAACTAGGGATTATAATATTCATAGTACCTACATCATAAGATTATTGTAAAATTAAATCAGTTAATACGACTAAAGCACTTAAAAGAATGCCTGGCACATACTAAATGTGAGCATTATTATTTGTGCAAAGACATGGATTTAAAAGAAGGTAAAATATTTCTGTATGTACAATTATGTTTGTAAAGGCATAGGAAAGGGTCTAAAAGGATTCATACTTTACTAGTATCAGTGACTAGATCTTGGAGGGTATGGGAGGGATTGAAAAGACAGTCAAGGAGGACATTTGACATATGCATATCCTGTGAATCTTTTACAATGAGAAGACATTCCTCTGCCTTATGGAATATTTAAAACAATTTAAGTTAAAATACAGATTCCCAGGCTTCACTTTTGGTGATAAATAGTGATTTAGTATCTCCTACTTGGCAACCCTGGTGGTGTAGTGGTTAAGAGCTACTGTTGCTAACCAAAAAAAAGGTAGGCAGTTTGAATCCAGCAGGTGCTCCTTGAAAACCCTATGTGGCAGCTCTACTCTGTCCTATGGGGTCACTGTGAGTCAGAATCGACTCGATGGCAATGAGTTTGTTTTTTTTTTTTTTACCTGGCAGTATAAGGAGCTCCGGTGGCACAGTGGTTAACCACTTGGCTAGTAATAGAAAGATTGGCAGTTAGAACCCACTAGCCCATTCTGCAGAGAGAGATGAGACAGTCTGCTGCTGTAAAAAATTTACAGCCTTGGAAACCCTATGAAGCGGTTCTACTCTGTCTTACAGGGCAGCTATGAGTCTGAATCGACTCCATGGCAATGGGTTTGGTTTTGGTTTACCTGGCTATGTATCACAGTGTATAAATGGGCATATGCAAACAGCAGAGATAAATAGAAGATACAAGATTAACTGCAGTAAAATAGGAGAAGCAATTAACATGGAAATCCTTAAACACTAGCAGCTAGATTGACGTGAATGTTGAACGGCATCTGAGGAGCAGGTTAGCAAGCATTCGGAGATGCTGTTACTGTGAACTAGTTAGTGGAACTTAGGACCGAAAAAAAAAATGCATTGCCTTCAAGTCGATTCTGTCTCCTAGCGACCCTATAAGGCAGAGCAGAACTGCCACATGAGATTTTCAAGGACAGGATGGTAGATTCGAGCTGCCCACCTTTTGGTTGGCAGCCAAGCTCTTAGCCATTTTGCTGCTTAGGACAGTATGACACAATAAAGTCAGGATTAGATCTAAGATTTTGCATTTATTAATCACCCATAACTAGAATAGTTCACTATCCCTAACAAGGAAAGATTGGTTGCCGTGATGCTGAACAGGTTTCAATAGAGCCTTCAGACTAAGACAGACTAGGAAGAAAGGCCTGACGATCTACTTCTGAAAATCAGCCAACAAAAACCTTATAGATTATGAGTCCAATCCCATTGTGTATGGAGTCACCATGAGTTGGGGGCTGACTAGATCTCAGATAATAACAAATGTCTTATTTCAGACCACGAGAACCTCAAAGGCAGGGTTCAGGGGTTATTCTTCTATGAATCCTTCCATAGGATGGACCACAGTGTCATGACAACGTTGTCGTTATTAGTTGCCATTAAGTCGATTCCTACTCAGGGAGACCCCCACGTGTGCAGAGTAGAACTGCCTTCCTAGGGTCTTCAAGGCCAAGACCTTTCAGAAGCAGATCGCCAGTGAAAGGGCTCTGAACAATACAAGGTGGATCTTCCCCTCAAAGGCTCTGGGAAAAAGCCAGAGTACCTTACTGAGCAATGATCTGGGCCAGGAAGAAACACACCAAAACACCTGACTTTATGGCAACATCAGTTGGAATCCATTAAATAGTACCAACACTTCCATCCATCACAAAGCAGACATGTTTCTCCTGGCTCCCCTGCACGTATGTATCCTTGCATATAAGCCTTAAGTATATAAACAGCCACCTCTACACTTTGTGCACTGACCTCTACCCAGGTGGTTCCGCACATCACTCTCCACCGCGGGAATCTTGGAGCTGACCTCTGTCTGCAAGTTCCCTAATAAAAGCACGATCTGATCAATCCGGCTTTTTCCACCTCTTTTTTTGGAATCTGACCTGTACCTCTCAGACCCACTCCTGCCACTGGTCCAATGGGGTACGGCAGCCAGCCCTGTCTTCCGAGGCTCCTCTGGGTAGGCTCGAACTGCCAACCTTTCAGCTAGTAGCCAAGCACCTAACCATTTGTGGCAACCAAGGACTTCTGTCATGACAAGAGATGCTTATTAAACATTACTGCACGAATGAATCAATACTGCCCAATAATTCTGATTTAGAGGATTTTTCTCTGAAGTGTTTCTTGTTCTCCTAGCATGTCTTTCTCTTCCAGTTGTACCTCCTATTGTAATTGTCCTCATGGCATCATCATAGAGAATTCTTAGTTTCTCTTTGCTCAAAGCCAGCAAGGTAGATGAGGATGGGGTAGTCCCACTGTTGCTGCTCCTTTCACAAACAATGTTTGCTCTGTCACTAAGACCTAATTAAACTGTTGTGCCACCACATTCCTCTGAGGACTAAACCAAGGCGGATCTTTCAGGCTCCTAATCTCTTAAATTTTCTATGTATCAAAATTCTCTCCATGGCTGTATTGATAACACCTTGAAATAACTGAGAATTATGCCAGAGAGGAAACACGCTTGCATGGAAAAACCCTTGCCTTTTGTTGTGTAGCAAAATAGCTCTTGATACTGAAGAAACAAAATCTTTTCTGTTTCACCAACCAGTGAAAATCTAATAAAAGTGTGTCTCCCCTGGGTACTTCACATCATTAGCATCCCGGCTTCACACATTGCTTTAACAAATAACTTATTTTAAAAATTTCTCCAGGGAGAAGACATGGAGACAAAAATATCTTGGAAGAAAACTTTACCTAACAACCTATAAGGCTGTTTCATACATTTTAAACTCATGTGGCAAAATCTTTGTGATTTTTTCTCTTTTTTCTGATTTGGGCATATATTAAAACTTCTTTATGGCCAAGCAAGGGGAAAACAAGAGCAAAGCCTTCCAAGTGAGTAGCACTTCACGGTTTTCATAGCATATTCATTATGAATGTTACCATAATTGATCACCTACCGTATACCAGGACGTTGTGCTATGTGTTTTACATGTATATATAGAATTTAGTCTTTGTCACAATTGTACGCAGTCCATTTCATTTTTTACAACTTCCAATTTTCCTACGTTCATCCTTTGTACCTCCCAAGTTCTGAACATGAATGGAGGTTTGTAGCTGTTTCTTCACATTTTGAGTCATGCCACCCCAGCAAATGAAGGTTCTGAAAGTTTTACCCCATCCAAGACATTAAAATTGACTCTACTTTGAGAAGGCAGCTCTTCCCCAGTCGTATGTTGAGTGCCTTCCGACCCGAGGGGCTCATCTTCTGGCACTATACTGCTGTTCCGCTGCTATTCCTAAGGTTTTTGCTAGCCAATTTTTTTTTCCCCTAAGTAGACAGCCAGGTCCTTCTTCTTAGTCTGTCTTAGTCTGTAAGCTCCACTGAAACCTGTCCAACATGGGCTACTTTGCTGGTATTTGAAATACTAGTGGCATAGCTTCTAGCATCACAGCAACATGCAAGCCACCACAGTACAACAAACTGACAGACACATGGAAGAGGAATGATGTCACATTCATCGTCAAAAAGAACACTTCAAGATATATCCTGAAAGACAGCACTGTCGGTGATAGGATAATATCCATTCACATTCAAGGAAGACCAGTTAATATGACTATTATTCAAATTTATACACCAACCACTAAGGCCAAAGATGAAGAAACTGAAGAGTTTTATCAACTTCTACAGTTTGAAGTTAATCAAACATGCAATCAAGATGCATTGATAACTACTAGTGATTGGAATTTGAAAGTTGGAAACAGAGAAGAAGGATCAGTAGTTGGAAAATGTGGCCTTGGTGATGGAAATGGTGCTGGAGATCACATGATAGAGAGTTGCAAGACCAACGACTTTTTTTTTTTTTTTTTGGCAATTCAGCAGCTTTATTTTCTTGTTGTCCTTTTGACCTGTTGTAAAAGGAAACAAGAAAGTAATTTCGGGAATACTGCATTAATATTCCATACAAGAAAATTGATAAACTGAATCCCTTGAGTGACAAACAAAGTTGTTACTCAAGTTAGTGGCACAAAGTATGCACCCAAGGTCAGCTGGAGAGGGAAGGAAGCCCAGCCCTGGATGAGGCATGGGTGGAGGCCAGAACCCCCTGTGGGACTGGCTTCAGAAAGAGACAAGACAAAGGGGCAGCCAGTGAAGGCGGCAAGACCAATGACTTCTTCATTGCAAATACCTTTTTTCAACAGCATAAACCTTAACTATACACATGAACATCACTGGATGGAATACACAGGAGTCAAATAAACTACATCTGTGGAAAGAGACGATGGAGAAACTCAGTATCATCAGTCAGAACAAGGCCAGGGGCCAACTGTGGAACAGACCATCAATTGTTCATGTGCAAGTTCAAGCTGAAGCTGAAGAAAATTAGACCAAGTCCACGAGAGCCAAAGTACGACCTTGAGTATATCCCACCTAAATTTAGAGACCGTCTCAAGAACAGATCTGATGCATTGAACACTAATGACTGAAGACCAGATGAGTTGCAGCATGACATCAAGCATATCATACATGAAAAAGCAAACAGTCACTAAAGAGATAGGAAAGAAAGAATAGACCAAAATAGATGTCAGGGGAGACTCTGAAAACTTGCTCTTGTATGTAGAGTGGCTAAAGCAAATGGAAGAAATGATGAAGTAAAAGATCTGAACAGAAGATTTCAAAGGGCGGCTAGAGAAGACTAAGTAAAGTATTATAATGAAATGTGCAAAGACCTGGAGTTAGAAAACCAAACGGGTAGAACATGCTCAGCGTTTCTCAAGCTGAAAGAACTGAAGAAAAAATTCAAGCATTGAATTGCAGTACTGAAGGATTCTACAGAGAAAATTTTGAATGATGAGGGAAGCATCAAAAGAAGATGGAAGGAATATACAGAGTCACTGTACCAAAAAGAATTGGTCGATATTCAGCCATTAGAGGAGGTAGCATATGATCAAGAACTGAAGGGAATGCCAAAAAACAAGGCTCCAGGAACTGAAAAAATACCAATTGAGATGTCTCAACAAACAGATGCAGAAATGGAGATGTTCACTCATCTATGTCAAGAAATTTGGAAGAGAGTTTCCTGGCCAACGTACTGGAAGAGATCCTTATTTGTGCCAATTCCAAAGAAAGGTGATCCAACAGAACATGGAAATTATTGAACAATATCATTCATATCACACACAAGAAAGTTTTGCTGAAGATCATTCAAAAGCAACTGCAGCAGTGCCTCGACAGGAAACTTCCAGAAGCTCAAACCAGATTCAGAAGACATCATGGTTGATGTCAGGTGGATCTTGGCTGAAAGCAGAGAATACCAAAAAGATGTTTGCCTGTGTTTTATCGACTATGCAAAGGCATTTGATGTGTGAATCATAACAAATTATGAATAACATTTCAAAGAACGGGAATTCCAGAGCACTTAATTGTGCTCATGAGGAACATGCACAAAGACCAAGAAGTAGTCGCTCAAACAGAACAAGGGAATACTGTGTAGTATAAAGTCAGGAAAAGTGTGCGCCAGGATTGTATCATTTCACCGTACTTGTTCAATCTGTATGCTGAGCAAATAATCCAAGAAGCTGGACTATATGAAGAAAAACATGGCATCAGGATTGGAGGAAGACTCATCAACAACCTTCAACATGCAGATGACACAAACTTGCTTGCTGAAAGTGAAGAGGACTTGAAGTACTTACTAATGAAGATCGAAGACTACAGCCTTCAGTATGGATTACACCTCAATATAAAGAAAACAAAAATCCTCACAACTGCACCAATAAGCAACATCATAATAAATGCAGAAAAAACTAAAGTTGTCAAGGATTTCATTTTACTTGGATCCACAATCAACACCCATGGAAGCAGCAGCCAGGAAATCAAAAGACATGTTGCATTGGGCAAATCTGCTGCAAAAGACCTCTTTAAAGTGTGTTAAAAAGCAGCAAGTTCACTTTGGGGACTAAGGTATACCTGGCCCATGTCATGGTATTTTCAGTAGCTCAGATGCACGTGAAAGCTGGACAATGAATAAGGAAGGTGGAAGAAGAATTGATGCCTTCTTTGTTGGTAAAAAATATTGAATATACCACGGACTGCCAGAAGAACAAATAAATCTGTCTTGGAAGAAGGACAGCCAGAATGCTGCTTAGAAGCAAAGCTGGCAAGGCTTCGTCTTGTATACTTTGACATGTTATCGGGAGGGACCAGTCTGTGGAGAAGGACATCGTACTTGCTGAAGTAGAGGGTCAGTGGAAAAGGAAGACTCTCAACAAGACAGGTTGATACAGTGGCTGCAACAAAGGGCTCAAACATAGCAACGATTGTGAGGTTGGGGCAGGACCAGGCAGTGTTTCGCTCTGTTGTACATAGGGTCACTATGAATTGGAACCAACTCGACAACACCTAACAGCAATAATCATATGCACTAGTAGGGTATCCTAAGTCTCATTTTACCAATGAGGAAACTGAGGTTTAGAGGAGTTAATTTGCCCAAAATCATTTAGTTGGTAAATGGCTGAACTAAAATTTTAAACCTGGCTCTGTCTGATTCTAAAATCCTTTGACTTATTTCACTTGGTGAGAATCTTAAAAGGTAAGTTAATAAATAATTATTTTTCTTTTGTATATACTATCTAATCTTCTTCATTTCCCATTTCTACAAATCTCCCTGTGTCTGTATCCATCTTCTTTCCTCCCTTCCCTTCTTAAAAAGTCTGACCTCACTTCATCTGCTTCATTTCCTTCTGCTACATGAGCTCTGGATTCCTGGTACCACTTTACTGCACAACTTCAGGGGGCACCACTCACATGGTATTTTCTGTGGTTGGACTATTTCAAAACACAATGTGAATGCTGCCCCCTTGAGTTGCATGACCATCACATCATTGGATTTCCTCCTCTCTCACCTTATCAACGACTATCTTTCAGTTCTCCCCTCTTTCCTACATCATCTCTCTCTCTATCTCCTGATTATTGCCATCAGCATACAAACATGTCTACTATCCTCTACCCCAGAGACAAAAAACCCAAGAAAGAATAACCAATCACCCTTGCCTCTATATTCACCTCCTGAGATCACCCCATTTAGGGGGCAGTGTCTGCAATGGCTCACCTGTCTGTCACTCTTCAGGCTATTCTAATCTGGATCCACTCCCTGAAACTGTTCTTGTCAAGATCACCAGTGACTTCCCTGTTGCCAGATCAAATGGACTTTTTTTTTTTTTAACCTAAAGCTTACTTCCTTTTTCAGCAGTGGTCAATATTTACCATCTTGAAATACTCTCCTCCCTTAGGTTTTGTGCCATCACTTTTTCTGTTTCCCTCCTATTTCTGTAGTCACTTTTCTGCCTCTTTTGTTGGATACTTTTCCTGTATCCAATCTATAAATGTAAAATTTCTTCAGGGCATTATATAAGATTCCTTTCCTTCTCTTTCTATATTCTCTTCTTAAATCATTTCATCTATTGTTGTAATTTTAAATACCATCTCAATTCCTAAATTTATGTCTTCACTCCAGGTCTTGCCTCTGAGCCCTATTCATGCATCTACTTTTCTCTTTGACAACTCTCCTTCAGTATCTCACAAGCCTGTCAAACTTAAACTTGATTTCTTCTGTCTTCAGATCTGCTCCTTTCCGTCTTCTCCATCTCAGGAAATGGCACTAACCTCACACAATTGTTTAGGCCAGATTCCTTCCTTTCCTTTATCCTGTTACCCAATCTGTCAGTAAATTCTGTATATCTTATCTCCAAATTACATTTAAAATATCAATTTACTTCTTCTGCTACCACCTTAGTCAAAGCCTCCATACCATCTTTCATTGGATGCTTTAATAGTCTCTTAGTTGTCACTACTTCTTTTGCCCCTCCAATTTACCCTTCATAAAAAAATTTTCTTTTTTTTTTTATAGTATCCAGAGTGATCTTCTGAAAAATATAAATTGAATCACATCACTCTCCTGCTTAAAACTTTTTAGCGACTTCCATTGCCCTTCAAATAAAGACCAACCCTCACCTACGAGGGTCTAGGTGGTTTGGCCCATGCCAACATCTTCAACTTCATTGCAAACACTATGCTTTAGGTGCAAGACCATCTTTCAGCTCATTAAAAGACTAGGCTTTCCTAACTTAGAGCCTTGGGACATGCTATTACCTTTGCTTAGAATTCTTTCCCAGTCTCCACCTTGCTGCTTTCATCATATCCTTCAGCTCTCTTGACAAGATTCTTCTTGTTAAGGCTACCATTGAGCTCCACATTGCTAAACCCAATAGTCAATCTTCTGCTCTCAGCAGTATTTAATACAAGTGATTTCTCCCTTCTCCTTGAAATATTTTCTTTACCTTGCTTCTATAACATCACTATAGATTTCCTCCTACCTCATGGGCCATTCCTTTAAGTCTCCTACGTTGGTTCCCCTAATCTTTCTCTGTTTACATTTACTCTCCAAGTGACCTTTTCTGGTTTTATGGGTGACATCTTCCAAATTTATTTCTCTGTCTAGACCTCTCCCTTATACCCTAAAGTTATAATGCAAAGGCTTCCAACAGGGTATCTACTAGGCAACTCAAAGGTCCATGTCCAAAAATTAATCTCAGATATTCCCCAACCTCTGTAACCTCCCACAAGTCACTCCTCCTTCCTCTTCACCATCCCAGTATTTACTCTGGCTAAAATACCTTGGAGTCAACCTGAATCCAATACATCAATAAACTTTGTTGGCTCTACCTTCAGAATACACAGAATCTTGAGAACACATGAAAAGACTCAGAAGACAACTTGAAGAGACTCTCACTGGCCAAATCAGGAATAATTTGAACATTAAATAAATAATGATAGTAAAGGGTCATAATTATTTACTAAAATAGGAAACCATGAGTTCATACAGATAGAAATAATAAATTGAAAGCTTTAGGAGGAACTAGATATTTACATAACTCTCCTCCACTAAATACAAAGCAGAAAAGAATAAATTTACAGAGGAGAAGTGTGTATCCTTAATCAAGTGATAAAATGAATAGCATCAGTAATGGAACAAATTGATATCATGCATCTCCAAACAGAATTCAAGGAGAAGAACACAGCCTCAGCCCTGTAACATTCCTGCCAAATATGCATTTTAAAAAAGCACAAACAACCAAACCCGTTGCCAGGGAGTTGATTCCAACTCATGGTGACCTTACTCTAATCGTGAAGAAGCATCAAAAACAAATTGAGAGACATTCTATAAAACACCCAAAGCTGTTGCCACTGAGTCAATTTCAACTCATAGCAACCCTACAGGACAGAGTAGAACTGCCCCATAGGGTTTCCAAGGAGTGGCTGGTGGATTCAAATTGCCGAGCTCTTAACCACTGCGCCACCAGGGCTCTTCTGCAAAACAACCCTTCTATAATTTTCAAAAGTACAAGGTCATCAGAGTCAAGGAAAGGCTAAGGAACTATTCAAGCCTTAAGTAGACTGAAGAGACACAGTAAAGTAAACGCAATGCATGATTCTGAATTGGATCCTTTTGCTATAAAAGACATGGAGAAAATTGAATGGAATCTGAGGATTAGATGGCAGCATAATGTACTGATGTTAATTTCCTGATTTTGTTGATTATATTATGATTATTAAAGGGAACACCCTTGCTTTTAGGAAATTTCATTAACGTATTCAGAGTGATGGGGCTTTAGATCAATAATTTATTCTCAATTGTTTCAGGAAAAAAGTGTTCTTCATATAGTACTTCCAGATTTTCTCTAGATTTATTATTGCTTCAAAATAAAAAAGAAAGAAATGAAAAAAAGAAAAAATATGTCCATATCTGGTTACTTTTCATTACTCCTGCTGTATTCACTCTGGTATGAGTCACTGTCATCTGTAGACTGGAGCATAGTAGCAGATTCCTGACTGCTTCTGGCCTTATCCCCTACCATCTGTTCTGAATTTAGCATCTAGGGTAATCCTTTTAAAAATTAAGTCACATTAGATCGCCCCTCAATTTAAAAGTACTGTAAAGGTACTGGGTGGCAGTTTTGCACTTGACTACTAACCTGCTATGAGTTGGAATTGACTCAGCGGCAATGGGTCTGACTAACTTAAAGGTTGGTGGTTTGAGCTCACCTAGAGGTGCCACTGAGAAAAGGTCTGATGACCTGCTTCCATAAAGATTACAGCAAAGGAAACACTATGGAGCAATTCTACTCTGCCACATGGGGCTGTAATGAGTTAGAATCAACTCGATGGCAACGGGTTTGGTTTGGTTTTGATAGCTTCCTAGCTTTGAGATGTGAAAGAACACCTTAAAACTGAAGCCCTGGCATGACTAAGCAACTGACACAGGTTTGATTTCAAACTTTCCTTTACCCTATATTCTCTTTTTTCTTCTGCTTTCAGAATATGCACATACCCTCTTAAGTTAACAAGTATGTAGTCATATGTCATAGCTATCTAGTGCTGCTATAACAGAAATACCACAAGCAGATGGCTTTAACAAAGAGAAGTTTACTCTCTCATAGTCTAAACCCAAAACCCAGTGCCCTCGAGTAGGAGGCTATAAATTCAAATTCAGGGTGCCAGCTCTAGGGGAAGGCTTTCTCTCTGTCGGCTCTGGGAGAAGGTCCTTGTCATCAATCTTCCACACTCAAGGAGCATCTCAGTGCAGGGACTTGGAATCCGAAGGACATGCTATTATCCTGGCTGTTGTTTCTTGGTGGTACGAGGTCCCCCTGCCTGTCTGCTAGCTTTTCTCTTTTATATCTCAGAAGAGATTGACATAAAACACAACCTAATCTTGTAGATTGAGTCCTACCTCATTAACATACCTGCCTGTAATCCTGCCTCATTAACATCATAGAGGTAGGATTTACAAAACATAGAAAAATCACATCAAATGACAAAATGATAGATGGTCACACAATACTGGGAATCATGGCCTAGCCAAGTTGACACACATTTTTGGGGGACATAATTCAATCCATAACATCATACTTACTATGATAAAAATGTTTTTTCTCAGCAAGAACACTTATAACTGATGTATGATAAAGTTGTAGTTTATGGTTAAGCAAATGATAAGAATATTCCAGGAAGAGAATAACAATAATGCTCCCTGAAAAGATGTTTATGTACACAGTTTGTTCCCAGAAAGCTTGTGATGGAAAATAGATTAACTGATATTGTGAAAGGTTTACTTGTGATGTAGTTTGGCCGCCATGTGATGTGATCACTTCCCTGATGAAATTTGATACAATGTGATCACCTCCATGATGGGATCTGTTGTGGAGTAGCCAATCAGTTGAAAGGGAGTTTATTGGAGATGTGGCCTGCGTCAAATATAGGTGGACTCTCAGGCAAATCTTGTGGACTTTTGCTAGCTCTGGCTCCTGCAGCTGGTTCCTGTTCATCTGACCTCCAGTTCTTGGGACTTGAGCTAGCAGCTTACCTGCTGTCTTGCCTGCCAATCTTGGGATTTGTCAATCTTCACATCCTGTGAGCAAAAGTCCTACTGTCTGACCTGCTGATCTTGGATTTGCCAGCCCCTGTGGGTACATGAATCAGAGGAAGCCTCCAGCCTGATCCACGGACTTGGGAAGTTCCAGCCTCTACAACTGTGCAAGCCATTTCCTTGATATAAATCAGTCGGGAAATCAAATGATGCATTGCATTGGGCAAATCTGCTGCAAAAGACCTCTTTAAAGTGCAAAAAAGCAAAGATGTCCCTTTGAGGACTAAGATGTGCCTGACTCAACCCACGGTGTTTTCAATTGCCTCATATGCATGCCAAAGCTGAATGACGAATAAGGAAGACTGAAGAAGAACTGATGCCTTTGAATTACGGTATTGGTGAAGAATACTGAATATACGGTGGACTGCCAGAAGTACAAACAAATCTGTCTTGGAAGAAGTACAGCCAGAATACTCCTTAGAAGTGAGGATGGTGAGACTTCGTCTCACTTACTTTGGACATGTTATCAGGAGGGACCAGTCCCTGGAGAAGGACACATCATGCTTGCTAAAGTACAGGGTCAGTGAAAAAAGGTGAAGACCCTCAAAGAGATGGATTGACACAGTGGCTGCCACAATGAGTTCAAGCATAACAACAATCATGAGGGTGGCACAGGACCAGGCAATGTTTCGTTCTGTGGTATATAGGGTTGCTATGAGTTGGAACCGACTCGAAGGCACCTAACAACACAACAACAGTACTGGTTTTGCTTCTCTAGAGAACCCAGCCTAAGACATCAGTAGAATGTAAGCTCCGTGAGGGCAGTGACTTTGTTTTTTCACTGTGGTATTCCTAGTGCTAGTCTAGTGTGTAAGGAGCCCTGGTGGTACAGTGGTTAAGCAGCTTGGCTGCTAACCGAAAGATTGGTAGTTTCAATCTACCAGCCACTCCGTGGGAGAAGATTTACAGTCTTAGAAACCCTGTTGGGCAGCTCTACTCTGTGCTATTGCATCACTATGAGTTGGAATTCACTCAATGGCAGCAGTTTTGTTTGTTTGTTTAAGACTAGTGTGTGGAACGTTGTAGGAACTCCATAGATCCAATTAATCAATAATACAAAATGTATGCTGAATGGGTGACTGAATCTTAGCCTAAATTTCTCCTTCTTAGAGAATTTTTCCCTGTCCACCTGCTCTAGAGAGGGCCCCCTCTCCTTTTTATTCTCTATTGCAACCATTGACCTGTTCTTGTGCTTCATGACGATCCCCATCCTATAATTACCTGCTTGTTTGATTTCTTGTTTATTGGCTTACAGTAAGCTTGAAGGTGGGAAGGTCCTTTTCTGTACAACCCTTGCCTTTTGGAGTGCCTGCCACATAGAAGGCAGTTGATAAGTATTTGTAGAATGAATGAATAAACGGAGTTTTTCTCAGATTAAGGCTCAGCATTATAATCCTTTTGCATTTGTTTCTTATTTAAAGTCAACATAAGATATTATAACAATGATACTGACACATGTAGCTCCTCTCCTTTGTGTTAAAACAAAACAAAAAAACAAACCTGTTGCCATCGACTTGATTCCGACTCATAGCGACCCTATGAGACAGAGTAGAACTGCCCCGTAGAGTTTCCAAGGAGAGCCAGTTGGATTCGAACTGCCGACCCTTTGGTTAGCAGTCGTAGCTCTTAACCACTAGCCACCAGGGTTTCCTCCTTTCTGTTAGTGTAGAAAATTTTCAGTTTGTTCACTAGAATCTAAGTTCTTTGACATCGGGGGCAGTTTCTGCAATATACATTCAAATCCCTAGAGCCTACCATAGTGATTGACTTAACCGGTTGCCATCAAGTCAGTTCTGACTCTTGATGACCTTCTGC
This sequence comes from Loxodonta africana, assembly GCF_030014295.1. Classification (NCBI taxonomy): domain Eukaryota; kingdom Metazoa; phylum Chordata; class Mammalia; order Proboscidea; family Elephantidae; genus Loxodonta; species Loxodonta africana. The sequence goes on along the minus strand of NC_087347.1, from coordinate 114,509,365 downwards.
GTGTCCGAGTAGAATTGTATTCAATAGGATTTTCAATCGGTGATTTTTTTTGGAGGAAACCCTGGTGGTGTGCTGGTTGAGTGCTATGGCTGCTAACCAAGAGGTCGGCAGTGCGAATCCGCCAGGTGCTCCTTGGCAACTCTATCAGGCAGTTCTACTCTGTCCTCTAGGGTCGCTATGAGTCGGAATCCACTGGACTGCAGTGGGTTTTTTTGGGGGGATTTTTTGGAAGTAGATCACCAGGCCTTTTTTCTGAGGTGTCTCTCCCAAACTTTTGGTTAGAAAGTTGCACCACCCAGGGACCCAACTGGTTTATAGTAGATGTTTAATAAATGCTTACGAATGAATGAAGGTACAAGTTGAGTCCTCTTAGGAAAGGTTGCTGCAGTAATAACCCACAGCATCTCACTAATGTAGTGGGTTGAAAGTGGAAGGGGCGTCAAGGACCAAGGATTCAATGCCTGACACTGACGGTAACTATCTGTGGTCAAAATTTTCTGTCTAATCTTTCGTTTCCCCATCTGCTCTATCTACATCACAAATTTCTTACATCTCTACCCTTATTTTAAAATCAAGTATTTTTATTGCCGAAACTTCATTTCTTAGTCCTCCACCTCCAAATTCCCTCTCGGAGTTGCAAAATTCATTAAATGAGATTTGATTTTAAACTTTTAATTATGAAAATTTTTAAACCCAAATAAAAGCAGAATTAACAAAACAAAACAAACAAACAAAAAAAACCTTGCTTTGGGGTCCTTTCTGATTCACAGCGACCCTATGGGACAGAGTGGAACTACCCCCACACAGTTTCCAAGGAGGGGCTGGTGGCTTCGAACTGCCGATCTTTTGGTTAACATTTGAACGTTTAACCACTGTATCACCAGGGCTCCGTATAATAAATAGCCATGTACCCACCCCCTGGCTTAAATAATTAAGGGCTTAAAAAGTGAAGCGTTCATGGACGTGTGTTTGCTCTTCCCAGTAACTAAAAAAAAAACGGAAGTATTATCATTCTATTTCAAGAACAAACTGCGTAAGTTCTTTGTGCATGAGTGTGGATGGGGTGATATTAGGGCACCTAGTTCATTGTCTTGCAACCAATAAGTAGGGGTTGAATGGAAACAAACCACAGCTCTTTGGGTTTTTTAATACAATCTTGGCCAACAAGAGTTTAGGGTCTTGTCCTACCTCTTCCCGGTCCCAATTCATTTCTCTACAGGAAAATTTCAAATGTTATTAAACCAGCTAGAGGAGAGAGAGTTGAGGGCCGACTGAAGTTCTTCTTGCCTGGGAAAACGAAAAGCATTCTCATTTTTTTTAACCTTGTATCTTCCCCCTGAGACAACTTTCGCAACCACGACTTAATAACGGGCGGGTCTCCGCGGAGGCCCCGCCTCCGAGCCAGCTTTTCCCCGCCCTCCTCCTCCCCTCTCCCTGCGGCTCTCCTTCCCGGCAGCCCTAGCGTGCGCCCGGCGCTCCTCAAGATGGCGGCCGACAGTGAGGTGAGGTGTTTGCTTCCTGCTTTTCGCTACTTCTGCCTCTATCCATGTTCGTCTCCCCTCCGAATCAGCGCCCCGGGTTCAATCTCTTTCTTTCTCTCTTTCCCCTTCCTGCAGCCCGAGTGCGAGGTATTTGAGATGACGGACTTCACCACTGCTTCGGAGTGGGAAAGGTAAGTGAGTCACATCACTGGCACGAGCACTCCGGGCCCCAGCGTCCCCCAGCCTCTTCCCCAGTCTAGATACACCCCATGCAGTGCCACTTCTGCGAGGAAAGTAAGACGCTTATAGCCCCTGGTTCTCCGCTTCTTCCCTTCTCTAGCCAGCTTCAAGCCTCTTCCGCGCTTCGCGTCTGACAAGCCCCGGCCCGCCTCCGTCTGACAAACCCCGGAGACTCGGGCTCTCAGAAAAAGTTTTATTTCCTCTATTCTCAGACTGTTTTCTCCATTTCCTAGACTTTTGAGACTCCTTGTTGTCCACCCGCAAAAACAATTTCCGAGGCTATTCCTTGTTTCCTGTTCCATTTCCTTTTAAATTTACTCGGTTAGCTTTAGCGTAAGCAGTGAACTTCGCAGATGCTTTTTATCCCCCTTTACACTGGCATAACCGTTTTAGGAGAAGCTCTTTCTTCAGAGTGTTGATGATTGTCCGTCTGCCACACTCCCACCATCTCCATCCTGTCTTTTAAAATAACATTTTTAATTAAAGAAAAAAAAAGGCTGCATATGGCTTTGGAACGCTTTATTTCAAGTTGTTATATTTCACTGGGTAAGTGCCCAGGCTTCTTGTGCCTATCAAACTCCATTAAACAACTGTCTGTGTGAAACTTGTATCACTGAAATTAGTTGCAAGCCAGGTTTGTGGGGGAGTGAAGGCTTAGATGGAGAAGCTTTCCTATTTGGTGTCACAGAAACCCTTTGGTTTTCTGGGTGTGAAAGTTTATATTAGCTTGTGGAAACATTTTATAATCTTCCTGATATGGGAGAGGAAATTTTTGGACTTAATGTCATTAGATCGCATAGGAAAATATAAAAGATCTTAGTACCCCACTTGCACCAAAAAAGAAAACTCAATAAGACATAACCACACTGGCAAGGCTTTATTGAGCACATACTGTGTGTCCAGAACTACTTTAAGGGGGGAAAAACACAACTTGATCCATATGTTTAAAAGTGAAAAAACCCACCAGCAAATAAGTTGTAAGCCAAGTGATACTAACTATAAAAATAGTAGAAGTTTAAATAAGGATGAGATTGTATAAATTACAGTTGTCAGAGATATTTGCATAGAAAAAATAGGAAATGAACTAGGCCTTGAAAATGCCAAGTGGTTGGTTAGATGTGAGAAGGGACTGTCATAAGCAGGGAGCCCATAGATGAAAATGAACCTTTGGGATTTCATGAAGAAATAGAAGTCTTTTACTATGTATCGAGAGCCCCATGATAGATTTTAGAGTGGCTAAGTGATAGTGTGGAACCAAAAGTTCCACAGTTTGAATCCACCAGCTGGTCCTTGGAAACCCTGTGGGGCAGTTCTACCCTTTCCTGTAGGTAGAGTCGCTATGAGTCAGAATCTACTGTTTGCAATGGTTTTTTTTTTTTTCTTTTTTAAGTGCAGTATCATGAGAGTTGTTTCAGGAGATAATGTAACATGAAGGGAAGTAACTTACCTTGTCACATATTTAGGATGGTGATTTGGGGATTGGAGAGAAAGGGAGGGTAAAAGGATTATAAGACATTTCAAAGAAAATTTAGATAGATAAGCTGGATGGAAGAGTGGGAAGACTCAAACATGGAGCTGCAGTTTCTTGCCTGAAAGAATGAAGGTAAGTAAGTGGCAAATAGAGTTTGTTTTAGACCTGTCAGGTTTGAAACAATATTTCAGTGTCTTGAAGGTAGTCAGAAAAAGGTAACTGGAGTTTTGGAGGTTGGTAATGGAGGAAATATCAAGGTATTTAATGGAAAATGGCTACTTTCCCTTAGCTAAATATTTAGATTGTCCTGAAGTGGAATGTTAAATCCTTTAGTTCCTTGTACAGAAATTCTTGTTTACACAGTTACCAGAATTGTCTCAAAGTCAGAAATCTGCTTTTTGGCTTTTATATTCTTCTAGAGTAAAACTAGTGTTTTACAGTTCTTGAGAAAAAATGTTAAGACTTTGGAGTCTCTTACCTTGAACTTCATGTTTGAATGAAAGTTCTCGTTAATATGTCATGAGCCATATGACAGTCTACTAAGAGAACTAAGTAGAAGTCTACAGCTTTTTTTTTTTTCATGTTGTGCAACGTACTTTAATAAAGTTTTTACATTTAGGGAAGCTCTTACACAAACAAATTCAAAGCTATTTTCTCTTTTCAAATCTTTTGTTGGGCCAGTGTTTTGGGCCAAACACTGTTGCCCCCTATTTTCTGAATTCTTAATTTCTATCATTTCTGCTCATGATGATCTTGGCTGTTCCCCTGGCAAGACATGGCTGTCAGTTAGCCTGACTGCCCTGCTTGAGGCCTGGTGGTTCACTAATAAAAGCCAGAAGGTACATTTGAAAAATAATATTATTTTTTGTTGAAAATATACGCAGCAGAACATACACCAGTCCAACAGTTTCTACCCGTACAATTCAGTGATATTGACTACCCTCTTTTCTCTGGATTGTTGTTCCTCCATTAATGTAAACTCACTCACTGCCCTGTAAGTTCCTGTCTAACCTTTTGAGTTGCTATTGTTGGTTTGATCCCATGTAGATAGTTCTTTAAAAGAGCCCACTGCTCAAGGCAATCATTCTTTACTAATTAAGCTGAACTATTGTTTGGTTTAAAGAAGACTTTAGGGGGTATTTTTGGTTTAAGGTCCATAACTCTTTATCATTTACACACTGAAAAATTTATTGAATGCCTGTGTGTCAGGCACAATCAGGACACTAGAGATGTAGTGATTACTGAAAACAGAGATGGTTCTTGCTCATATGAGTACAGTCCAGTGGAAGAGACAGACATGAACGAAATAATGATACAAATGAGTCTAATTACAAGTTGAAATAAGAGCTTGGAAGGGAAAGAAACTGGGTTTTTCTTATAATAGCATATAACAAAGGAATCTAATACAGAATAAGGAGTTAGAGAAAATGACTGTTCAGCTAAGATCTGGAGAGCTTTTAGGGGAAAAGTTACTAAATTTTTCATCAAATCTCAATACGTACAGAATAGAGTTCAAATTTTTTCTTTTAGGTAGTACTGTTAGAATTCCTACAATAAATACTTGAAGATATTCTTTTAATGTGAACGCTGTGTTATTTTTATTACGGTGGTAGTATCTCATGGTAGAATATTGTTCAAAATACAGTTTGTAATGGGTTTATATTAATCCATTGAATGAATATACCATTAATTTACAACTGTTTGCTGCAGTTCTAAAATTAAGGTAGCTCCTAGTTTTTTAACCTCTATAAATGCAGTGTACATTTCACAGGTAAATTTTTGCTCACATATGGATATATTTTAAATTTTTTATTTTTCTTTTGTAAACATGTTGACTTGTTTCTAGAGCACCCATTTTCTTTTTTTTTTTAAATAATTTTTATTGTGCTTTAAGTGGAAGTTTACAATTCAAGTCAGTCTGTCACATATAAGCTTATATACACCTTACTCCATACTCCCACTTACTCTTCCCCTGAGTCAGCCCGCTCCCTCCTTCCAGTCTCTCCTTTCGTGACGGTTTTGCCAGTTTCTAACCCTCTCTACCCTCCTATCTCCCCTCCAGACAGGAGATGCCATCACAGTCTCGTGTCCACCTGATACAAGTAGCTCACTCTTCATCAGCATCTCTCTCCAACCTATTGTCCAGTCCCTTCCATGTCTGATGAGTTGTCTTCAGGAATGGTTCCTGTCCTGGGCCAACAGAAGGTTTGGGGACCATGACCGCCAGGATTCTTCTAGTCTCAGTCAGACCATTAAGTCTGGTCTTTTTATGAGAATCTGGGGTCTGCATCCCACTGTTCTCCTGCTCACTCAGGGGTTCTCTGTTGTGCTCCCTGTGAGGGCAGTCATCGGTTGTGGCCGGGCACCATCTAGTTCTTCTGGTCTGAGGATGATGTAAGTCTCTGGTTCATGTGGCCCTTTCTGTCTCTTGGGCTCGTAGTTATCGTGTGACCTTGGTGATCTTCATTCTCCTTTGCTCCAGGTGGGTTGAGACCAATTGATGCATCTTAGATGGCTGCTTGTTAGCATTTAAGACCCCAGACGCCACACTTCAAAGTGGGATGCAGAGTGTTTTCATAATAGAATTATTTTGCCAATTGACTTAGAAGTCCCCTTAAGCCATAGTCCCCAAACCCCCGTCCTTGCTCCACTGACCTTCGAAGCATTCAGTTTATCCCGGAAACTTCTTTGCTTTTGGTCCAGTCCAGTTGAGCTGACCTGTGTATTGAGTATTGTCCTTCCCTTCACCTAAAGTAGTTCTTATCTACTAATTAATCAGTAAATAACCCTCTCCCACCCTCCCTCCCTCCCCCCCTTGTAACCACAAAAGTATGTGTCCTTCTCAGTTTATAGTATTTCTCAAGATCTTATAGTAGTGGTCTTATACAATATTTGTCCTTTTGCCTCTGACTAATTTCGCTCAGCATAATGCCTTCCAGGTTCCTCCATGTTATGAAATGTTTCACAGATTCGTCACTGTTCTTTATCAATGTGTAGTATTCCCCTGTGTGAATATACCATAATTTATTTAACCATTCATCTGTTGATGGACACCTTGTTTGCTTCCAGCTTTTTGCTATTGTAAACAGAGCTGCAGTAAACATGGGTGTGCATATATCTGTTCGTGTAAAGGCTCTTATTTCTCTAGGGTATATTCCGAGGAGTGGGATTTCTGAGTTGTATGGTAGTTGTATTTCTAACGTTTTAAGAAAACGCCAGATTTCCAAAGTGGTTGTACCATTTGACATTCCCACCAGCAGTGTATAAGAGTTCCAATCTCTCCGCAGCCTCTCCAGCATTTATTATTTTGTGTTTTTTAGATTAATGCCAGCCTTGTTGGAGTGAGATGGGATCTCATCATAGTTTTAATTTGCATTTCTCTAATGGCTAATGATCGAGAGCATTTTCTCATGTATCTGTTAGCTGCCCGAATATCTTCTTTAGTGAAGTGCACGTTCATATCCTTTGCCCACTTTTTGATTGGGTTGTTTGTCTTCTTGTGGTTGAATTTTAACAGAATCATACGGATTTTAGAGATCAGGCACTGGTCCGAGATGTCATAGCTGAAAATTCTTTCCCAATCTGTAGGTGGTCTTTTTACTCTTTTGGTGAAGTCTTTAGATGAGCATAGGTGTTTGATTTTTAGGAGCTCCCAGTTATCGGGTTTCTCTTCGTCATTTTTGGTAATGTTTTGTATTCTGTTTATGCCTTTTATTAGGGCTCCTAACGTTGTCCCTATTTTTTCTTCCACGATCTTTATCGTTTTAGTCTTTATGTTTAGGTCTTTGATCCACTTGGAGTTAGTTTTTGTGCATGGTGTGAGGTATGGGTCCTGTTTCATTTTTTTGCAAATGGATATCCAGTTATGCCAGCATCATTTGTTAAAAAGGCTATCTTTTCCCCAATTAACTGACACTGGGCCTTTGTCAAATATCAGCTGCTCATATGTGGATGGATTTATATCTGGGTTCTCAATTCTGTTCCATTGGTCTATGTGCCTGTTGTTGTACCAGTACCAGGCTGTTTTGACTACTGTGGCTGTATAATATGTTCTAAAATTAGTTAGAGTGAGGCCTCCCACTTTCTTCTTCTTTTTCAGTAATGCTTTACTTATCCGGGGCTTCTTTCTGTTTCATATGAAGTTGGTGATTTGTTTCTCCATTACATTAAGAAATGTCATTGGAATTTGGATCGGAAGTGCATTGTATATATAGATGGCTTTTGGTAGAATAGACATTTTTACCATGTTAAGTCTTCCTATCCATGAGCAAGGTATGTTTTTCCACTTATGTAGGTCCTTTTTAGTTTCTTGCACTAGTACTTTGTAATTTTCTTTGTGTAGGTCTTTTACATCTCTGGTAAGATTTATTCCTAAGTATTTTATCATCTTGGGGGCTACTGTGAATGGTATTGATTTGGTGATTTCCTCTTTCATGTTCTTTTTGTTGATGTAGAGGAATCCAAGTGATTTTTGTATGTTTATCTTATAACCTGAGACTCTGCCAAACTCTTCCATTAGTTTCAGTAGTTTTCTGGAGGATTCCTTAGGGTTTTCTGTGTATAAGATCATGTCATCTGCAAATAGAGATAATTTTACTTCCTCCTTGCCAATCCGGATGCCCTTTATTTCTTTGTCTAGCCGAATTGTTCTGGCTAGGGCCTCTAGCACAATGTTGAATAAGAGCTAGGGCCTCTAGCACAATGTTGAATAAGAGCGGTGATAAAGGGCATCCTTGTCTGGTTCCCGTTCTCAAGGGAAATGCTTTCAGGCTTTCTCCATTTAGGGTGATGTTGGCTGTTGGCTTTGTATAAAAAGATGCCCTTTGTTATGTTGAGGAATTTTCCTTCAATTCCTATTTTGGTGAGAGTTTTTATCATGAATCGGTGTTGGACTTTGTCAAATGCCTTTTCTGCATCAATTGATAAGATCATGTGGTTTTTGTCTTTTGTTTTATTTATATGGTGGATTACATTAATGGCTTTTCTGATATTAAACCAGCCTTGCATACCTGGTACAAATCCCGAGCACCCATTTTCAACATTAATGATTGTCATTTGATTGAACCCCCCAAAAAGTGAATTGGTATATTAGTACTGTCTTTAATTTTAATGAGGAATTAATTAGCAAGTTCAGTTGAATCATAAACTCGAATTTATCATTACCATCATTACTATTTTACAGCAGAAATGTAAATATTTATGTCACTGAAGGAAAAATCTAATGCCTTTGAATATAATTTTCTAATATTCTGGCAATACTGCCTAGGTGTTTTAGGAAAGGAATGTTGTTATTAGATTGCATCATACTTGTTAACTTAGAAGAAGTCAGCTTCTTAGAGTAATAACAAGTCTTCTCAAAGTGTTTTATAGTATGTATTGACCACTACCACTGAGATTTTGGCAGTTCTCTTTTATTGATGTTGAGCATGTTACTAGTCAAAATTCAATTATTTTTTTAATAGGTCAGCTTGATTGTTAGATTTAGGGATTAGATAGTGAATAGTTCTTAAATGTTTGTTAATTGTTCCTTATAGTTGACAGATCTATTTGTCAGCTGTCCCTTAAAGCTTGTTTTATTTTAATGAGCAGTGTTCCCAAATAATTTTATTTATTTATTTTTTTGGAAGGGGGAGCAAATCAGGGAATTCCTAAATACATTTAATAGAAAAGTTGCTTTGAGTAAGTCAGTTACTTTGAGGTGGGAGGTTTTTTCGGTTTCGTAGTTATCTTTAATAGTATCCTTTTAAACTGTCAGTTTTTACTTCTGTGCCAAATTTGTTATATTAATTTTAATCTCATTTAGACAGATTTTATTTATTCTCAATTTATATTTAGAGAAGGCAGAATGTTGGATAAGCGATAGACTTAAGTCAAAATCTAAGAATTCTTGGGCTAAAGAAGATTATTTTCTGCTTTTATTGCACATCCGTAAATTAGACTAACAATACTAAACTTAATAAACCTTCTCTGATCAAAATGTTTAAATAAAAAAATTCCTTTTATAAGAAATTGTATAGTAATAGGAAAAGATGTGCTATGTTACATAATTAGAAAGTTTTTTCCTCCTTCCTAGGTTTATTTCAAAAGTTGAAGAAGTCTTGAATGACTGGAAACTGATTGGAAACTCTTTGGGAAAGCCACTTGAAAAGGTCAGATCTATTTGCCGATGTGTCTAAATGAATTTTGACTTTGAAACCTCTCTTTTTAAGCCCTTTACTGCATTTGGGACATTTGAATTAAATGTTTTTTAAGTTATGTATAATCTGTAAATATTACCCAGTAGTATCTGGAAGTACTTGGACCTGAATCTGTGGCAAACAATATATGTAAGACTTTTGTGAAATGTTTTTTAAATAATAAAATTTGTATAATACCGTTCTTTGTGAGTGATTTTATTTCCCTGCTTCTCTGAATGTTCACTTCTTTCTGGCCTTCTCCCTTAGAATCTTAGAAAATCTTTTTTCAGTTTTTTAGTTGTCAGAAAAATATTGCAGTTACCAACTTCTTGGGCTGGGTATTTTGCTTACGTAATGAGGAAGCGCTGGTGGTGTAGTGGTTAACAGCTACGGCTGCTAACCAAAAGTTCGGCAGTTCGAATCAACCAGGAGCTCCTTGGAAACTATGGTGCAGTTCTACTTGGTCCCATAGGGTTGCTATGACTCCAAATTGACTCAATAGGAATAGGTTTAATGGAATAAGGAAATATCTTGGTCTTAGAAATTGACCTGCTGTAGTTAGCAGCTATTTTACTCTGTTTTTGTATTTTATGATAACACGTAATATTTGTCCCGTTCCCCTTTTTTATCCTTAAATGAATTTGAGAATATTTGAAAATGGAAAATTTGTTCTTCAGAATTGAGGTAGAACTCTAGTTCTAATCCATGATATTGATGGTTTTATTCATAACCTATACCCCAAGTGTTTAATGAAGAATGTTCTCTGAGAACAAACCTAGGCTTTCTGTGTTTCACTGAAGAAAACTAAATAACATTTTGGTCTTAAATTTATGTAGATGCTTAGTTTGTTAGATACATTTCTTTGAAGTAAAATTGATCATTGTTTTTTTTTTATGAGTCTGTTATTAGTTCTGCAGTTTACCCCTCTGTAAGGAACTCTCCATTCTCAATATTTGCTTCTTAGGGTTTTTCAGCTTTATGGTGATGCTAACAGAATTTGAGACTATCCAAAAGGCTTTAGGTTTTTCTTTTTTATGCATTAGAATATGATCAGAAAAAGTAACACTATGTATAGAAATCACACATGATTTAAAGATTTATTAAAATATACAAGCAAATTGATTTACCATTTTTAAATATTTTTATATTTACATTTTTGAATAAAGAGAAAATGCAAAGTTCTCAAACATTCTTCTGTTCCACTTCTTGAGACAATTCCATAGCAATAATTGCTTTGGATGCCGGCAAAATAAGCTGGATATAGTTAGAGTGGGAATTGATTTGCACTACCAAAAAGAGAGCTATACAGGGTACTTGTGAGCTCTGATAGTCTATTCCTTTATTAAAAGTATTTACTAAGTACCAAGTACCATCTGCTGTGTGCCACGTGTGAGGAAATGGCAAACAAAATAAGATCCCTGTTGCCATAGAATGTAAATTCTAGTGAAGGAGAGAAGTAATAAAGAAGTAAACAAATGAGATTAAAATTTTAGATGCTAAATTCTACTTTGGGATTTAAGTTTTTAATGTAACACATGGGGTCGCCATGGGTTGGGGGCCAACTTAATAGCAGCCAACAGCAAAAATGTATTTAAAATAGGTAGCATACTGCCAGGCATGTGGTGGTGGTGGTTGTCATGGAGTCGATGTGACAGAGTAGTACTGTGCTCCATAGGGTTTTCTTGGCTGAGATCTTTACAGGAGCAGATCGCCAGGCCTGGGTTCCAACTATCAACCTTTTGGTTAGCAGGCGAGTGCTTAACCCTTGCCCATGTAGTAGGGGCTAAAGAAGTGTTAGCTTCCTTTAACTTTTTTCTCCCTACTGCTGTTGTTAGGAAGCCTTGGTGGCACAGTAGTTAAGTGCTTGGCTACTAACTAAAAGGTCTGCAGTTCAAACTCACTCACTAGCTAGCTGCTCCTCAGGAGAAAGATGTGGCAGTCTGCTTCTGTAAGGATTACAGCCTTGGAAGCCCAATGGGGCAGTTCTGCTCTGTCCCATACAGCCACTGAGTGGGAATTGACTCGACGGCCACAGGTTTGGTTTTGGTTTTTGGTTATTAGTTGCTCTTGAGTCATTTCTTACTCATGGCCTCCACATGTGTGCAGAGTAGATTTGTTCCATAGGGTTTTCAAGCATGCACCCTTTTGGAAGGCAGATTGCCAGGCCTATCTTCTGAGACACATCTGGGTGAGTTCAGAATGCCAGCCTTTCAGCTAGTAGTGGAACACTTCACTGTTTGTGCCACCCAAGGTGAATAGAAGAGATATGGAAAACAACAGATTTCAAGGTTAGCCGTGACTATGATGAAAATATTAAAGTGTAAAGGACAGGGATTATTCAGCATACAAAACAAAGTCTAGAGAAGGCCTTAAGAGATTTTAACTTACGTTAAGGGCTTGAACCCATTTCTATAGAGTTGATTCTGACTCATGTCTGTCAGAGTAGAACTGTCCTCCACAGGGTTTTCAATGGTGGATTTTTTGGGAAGTAGTTTGCCAGCTCTTTCTTCCCTTGTGCCTCCAAATGGACTTGAACTTCCACCTGTTTGGTTAGCGGCCAAATGTGTTAACCATTTACACCACCAGGGACTCCTTTTGAAAGACAGTGATTATCAATTGCTCTCCTCCACTGAGGGGAAATGAAGAGAAATGATTTCTTTAAAGAATCTTTAATAATAGAATTTCAAATATATACAAAGTGAACAAATTAGAATAATAAACTTCTATGTACCAATAACCTGGTTTAAACAATATTTTGCTATCCCATGTGGCACAGTGGTTAAGAGTTTGGGTGCAAACCAAAAGGTCGGCAGTTCAAATCCACCAACCCACTCATTCCCTGTGGGGCAGTTCTCCTTTGTCCAGTAGGGTCACTATGAGTCAGAATCAACTCGCTGGCAACAGGATTCTTGTTTCATTAATACCTCTCCCCACTCCCTACCCCCACTAGATTTTTGTTTTACAGTTTTTTAAAATAAAATTTACATACATTGTGAGCACAAAACTAAACAGCTTAATTTTGAGAAATGGCTATATCCATGTAACACACTCCTATCAAGATACAGGATATTTCCATCACCGGAAAGGTCCCTAGTGACCCTTTCTAGTTATCCCTCGTGTTCCTTACCCCAGTTCCCCCCAGCAACCTGCTGTTCCTTTTTTTCCTTTTCCAAAGCATAGATGACTTTTGCCTGCTCTAGGATTTCATACATATGGAATCATACATTATGTACTCTTTGTGCCTGGCTTTTACTCACCTTCTGTTCTTGAGATTCTTCTAGGTTGTTGTATCAGTGTTTCATTTCTTTTTATTGCTGAGTAACATTCTGTTGTATGAATTTGTCACAGTTTTAGTTGTCGGCAGACATTAGGGATGTATTCAGTTATTGTCTATTATGAGTAATACTGAACATTCTTCCGTGAGGCTTTTGTGGACATATATTTTTATTTTTTTCAGATAAGTACTTAGGAGTGGAATTACTGGGTTTTATATTAAGTGTAAAGCTATTTGTACCATTTTACGCACCAACCAGCAGTATATGAGGTTTGAGTTGCTCTACGTTCTCATCAACAATTGGTTGTTATTGGTCTTGTAAATTTTAATAAATATGTAGTTTGTAGTTTTAGTTTGTATTTCTCATTGTGGTTGTAATTTATGTTTCTAATGAATATTGATTTGAACACTTTTTAGCCATTTGTATGTCTGCCTTTGTGAAACGTGTGTTCAGGTTCTTTGCCCATTTTAAAAGTTTGGTTGTCTTTTTATTGAGTTGTAGTTTTGTTTTTTTATTCTCTTTTAAGCCCTTTTTATGTTTTCTTTATTTTCCTTTTATTTAGGTCTGTGATTCATCTTGAACTAAAATTTGTGCATGGTTCCATTATTTGCATAGGGATATTTTGTTGTAGCACTGTTTCTTGAGAACAATTCTTTCCCCATTGAATTGCTATGGTGCCTTTGTCAAACGTTTGATCTAGGGAGTCTACTTCTGGATTCAGTATCCTGTTCTTTAATCTGTTTGCCTATCCTTGTGTCAATACCACATTGTCTTGATTATAAGGTTAGCTTAGGGTTTCTTGACTGTGAAACTATTGATATTTGGGCTGGATTTATTGTAGAGGTGGCTGTCCTGTACATTGTAAAACATTTAGCAGTATCTCTATTCTCTACCTACTAGATGCCAGCAGCAGCCTCTTAGTTAGTTGTGATAAGCAAAAAAATGTCTCCAGACATTGGCACATGTTCCCTGGGAGACAAAATTGCCCCAAATTGAGAGCCACCATATAGTTTTATAGTAATCCTGAAGTCAGTGAGTATAAATCCTGTAGATTTTGTTGTTTGCCCAAGATTGTTTTGCCTCCTCTAGGTCCTTTGTTTCCATATGAATTTTAGAATAAATCTATCAATTTCTATAAAAAAGATTATGATCATGCTGGGATTATAATTGTGATTGTACTGAATTTATAGATTACTTTGGGGAGAAGTGACATTTTAACAATCTTGAAACTTCTATCATGAACATGGTACACCTCTCCATTTCTTTAGGTCATCTTTAATTTCTCTCAGCAATGTTTTATAGTTGTTAGTATAGAAGTCTTGTATAACTTTTGTACATTTACTAGTAGGTATTTTATATTGTATGATATAATTGTAAATGGAATTATTTTAAAATTTTATTTCTAATTGTTCTCTGCTAGCGTGTAGAAATATAATAAAATTTTGTTTATTTGTCTCCTAAGAGCTTACTAAATTTACTCATTATTCATAGCCTTTTTTTGTTAATACTTTTGCATTTTCTATGTTAATAATCACATCTATAAATAGGAACAGTTTTACTTTCTTTTCCATTTTTCTTTCATTTCTTATTCTTGTACTAACCAGGTTCTTGAATAGACATGCTGAGAGTAAACGCCTTTGCTTTCCAGTCTTGGGATGCCGGTGGGGAGAGGTACATGTTCAATATTTCAATATTGAATTAATTGTCAGTGTTCTATAGATGCCCTTTATCAGACTGAGGAAATTCTTTCCTATTCTTTGTTTGCTGAAAGCTTTTTTTTTCTTTAATTGTAAATGGGTGTTTAATTGTCAAATCTTATTTTACATCTATTGAGAAAATCGTGTTTTTTCATTTTTATTCTGTGAATATGATGAGTTATGTTGGTTGGTTTTTAAATGTTAAACCAACCTTGTATTCCAGGGATAAATTCTACTTGGTAATGATGTGTTGTGATTTTTATACGTGGTTGGATTCTATTTGCTAATATTTTGTTAAAGATTTTCGCTTCTGTTCATGAAAGAGATTGTTCTCTAATTTTCTTGTGATGTCTTTGTTAGGTTTTGGTGTCAGGGTTACAGTGGCCTCAAAATAAGTTTGGCAGTGTTTCTTTCTCCCCCATTTTCTGAAAGATTATGTAAAATTGGGATCTTTCCTCAAATGCATGTTGGAATTCAATAGTGAAGCCACCTGGGCTTGGAATTTGCTTTGTGGGTAGGTTTCTGATAACAAATTCCATTTCTTCAGTAGATTGTAGGACTATCAATTTTGTATTTTGCTTTATCAGTTCTGTTTTGTTTTTCAAGGAATTTGTCCATTTCATTTAAATGCCATTTATTTTCATTAAGTTGTTTATGTATTTTCTTATTCTTTTGATGTCTACTTGAGTGTGTAGGGGATATTCCTCTTTCATTCTATAATTATGTTGGTACTTTGTGTTTGCCTTTTTTTTTTTCTTCTTCCATCTTGCTAGCAGTTTATCAGTTTCGTTAATCTGTTCAAAAACAAACTTTTGGCTTTTGAAATCTGTTTTTATTGATTTCTGTTGTTTATAATTTTCCTTTCCCTATATCTCTGGGATAATTTGCTCATTTTTTTTTAGTGGAAAGTTAGGTCCCCATTTTTTAAGCCATTATTTTCTAACGTGAGCGTTTAAAGCTATATATAAATATGTCTGAGACCTGCTTTTGTTCTGTTACATGAATGTTGAGCATTTCTTCTGTGATTTCTTCATTGACCCATGGGTAGAAGTATGTTATTTAATTTCCAGGTATTTGGAACTTTTTCAGATAATCTATTACTGATTATAATTTAATTTTGCTGTGTTTAGAGAACATACTCTAAAAATTTTTCATCTTTTGAAATTTATTGGAACTTGTTGTATGCCCTAGGGTACGGTTTATCTTGGTGAACATTCTGTTTGCACTTGAAAAAACTATGCACTCTTAATGTTCGGTGTAGAGTTTTATAAATGTAGATGAGGCTAAAGCGGGTGATTGTGTCATTTATATTTTTTTATATCTTTATGATTTTTTATCTAGTTGTATCAGTTGAGGAAGGTGTGTTAAAATCTCCAATTGTGAATTTATTTATTTCTCATTCAGTTCTGTCAATTTTTACATCTCCTATTTTGGGGCTCTGTTAAGTGCATATACATTTATGATTTTTATGTATTCCTGATGTGTTCACTCTTTTATCATTATAGATGTATCATTTTCTGTCTTTTGTAGTATTTCTGGTCTTGAAGTCTGTCATGGATGAATTGTGTCCCCCCAAAATATTTGTCAACTTGGCTAGTCCATGATTCCCAGTATTGTGTAACTATCCACCATTTTGTCACCTAATGTAATTTTCCCATGTGTTGTAAATCATATATCTATGATGTTAATGAGATGGGATTAGCAGCAGTTATGTTAATGAGGCAGGACTCAATCTACAAGGTTAGATTGTATCTTAAGTCAGCCTCTTTTGAAATTCAAAAGAGAGAAGCAAACAGAGACAGGAGACCTCATACCACCAAGAAAGCAGCACTGGGAGCAGAGTGTGCCCTTTGTACCCGGGATCCCTGCGCTGAGAAGCTCCTGGACCAGAGGAAGATTGATGACAAGGACTTTCCTCCAGAACCAAAAGAGAGAGAAAGTCTTCCCCTGGAGGTGGTGCCCTGAATTCAGACTTCTCGCCTTCTAGGCAGTGAGAAAATAAACTTCTATTTGATAAAGCTGTCCACTTGTGGTATGGTTGTTGTACCAGCACTAGATAACTAAGACAAAGTCTAATTGTCTGATAGTATATATAGCTACTGCAGTTTCTTTTGGTTACTATTGGTAACATATCTGTATTCATCCTTTTACTTCCAACCTATTTGTATTTTTGTATTTATAGTGCATGTCTTACAGATAGCATGGTTCTTGCTTTTATATCTAGTCTGACAGTCTCTTTTGTTTGGAGTGTTAAGTATAATTTATTTATTTAGGTACCAGCTTCACTGAGATATAATTCATATACCATAACATTCACTGATTTAAAGAGTACAATTCAGTGGTTTTTAGTGTATTGACAGGGCTGTAACGCCATCATCACAACCTATTTTTGAACATTCTCATCACTCCAAACAGAGAAACCCCGTACCCTTTAGCTAGCACTCACCCAACCCCTTAATGACTCTCTCCCTTATCCTTTCTGCTCTCCTTCCCATGGCAACCACTAGTCTACTTTCTATCTCTGTAGTTTTACCTATTCTGGACATTTTGTTTAAATGGAATTGTATAATATGTGACCTTTTGTAACTGACTTCTTTCACTTAGCATAATGTTTTCAAAGGCCATCCATGTAGTATGTATCAGCACATCATTCCTTTTTATTGCCAAGTAATACTCTGTTGAATGGATATATCACATTTTATTTATATATTTATCAGGTGGTGGATATTTAGGTTGTTTCTGTTCTTTGGCTGTTATGAATAATTCTGCTATGAATGTGTACTACTTTTTATGTGGACATATGGTTTCATTTCTCTTGGGTATAGGAGTGGAATTGCTGGGCCAAATTTTAACTGTATGTTTAACCTTTTGAGGAACTAACAGTGTTTCCCAAAATGGCTACACCATTTTACATTTCCATCAGCAGTTTATGAGTGTTTTAATTTCTCCATATCCACATCAAAACTTGTTACTACCTGTCTTTTTTATTGTAGCCATTCTAGTTGGTATGAAATAGTATCTCATTGTGGTTTTTATTTGTGTTTTCCTGATGACTAATGATATTGAACATCTTTTTATGCGCTTAATAGCTGTTTGTATATGTTTAAAAAAATGTCTGTTTGGATCCTTTGTCAATCTTTTAATTGGGTTATTTTCCTTTTATTATTGAACTGTAAGAGTTCTTTATATATTCTAGGTACAAGTTCCATGTCAGATACATGATTTGCAAATATTTTCTCACATTCGGTGAATTATTTTTTCACTTTCTTGATGGCGCCCTTTGAAGCACAAAGGTTTTTAATTTTGATGAAGTCTAGTTTATCCAGTTTTTTTTGTTGCTTGTGCTTTTGGTGTCATATCTAAGAAACCATTACCAAATCAAGGTCATGGAGCTTTTACTCCTGTGCTTTTTTGTAAAAGTACATTGATTTTTTTTGTTTTAATTATTGTTGAAAATATACACAGCAAAACATACACCAACTCAGCAGTTTCTCCATGTGCAATACAGTGACATTAACTACATAATCTCACCCACCCCTTTCCAATATGTTCCTTCCCTATTGACATAAACTTGTTTCCCCCTAAGCTTCCTATCTGACTTTTGAGTTGCTGTTAACAATTTGATTCCATGTAGTTAGTTTTTTAGAAGAGCACAGTGCTCATGGTAGAAATTCTTTGCAAGTTAAGCTATACGCCTGTTGGGTTTAAAAAAGGCTTTGAGAGGGATATTTTTGGTTCATGGTTTCACGGTTAAAGATTACCTCAGGGCAGTAGTCTCAGGGTTCATCCAGCCTCACTAGCTCCAAAAAGTCTGGACTCCATGACAATTGACATTCTGTTTCATGTTTCCTCCCTTTTGGTCAGGATTCTTCTATAAAGTCTTTTTTTTTTGTTTTGTTTTAGTTTTATTTATTTTATTCCACTAACAACCTCTGTGAATTGGGCGGGGGTGTGAAGGCAAAGGGATGGAGAACAGTTATCTTGGAAAGAGCAGAAGAAAGTGAAGAGGCAATAACATCATTTTGGGGAGTACCAAAAACAGGAAAATAGTTAAGATAGAGATGGCCTGGTTATGACATTCACAGTGAATGTCTTCTTCAGGTTCTCAGAACTGATGCCATAGCTCAGTCCTGCACCAGTTTCCGAGTTAATGGGGAATAAACTAAGGAATGAATGAACGCCTAAGCCCAGGGAATCTTGGCCAGTTAAGAACGCCAGTCTCAAAAGTCACTCGATGGCTGTTCAGACCCAGGAACCAGTCCTTCCAGAGATGATCCCTAGAGGCCAATGAAGAGTCACAGCTCATCCTGTCCCTCTCTAATGTTGGGCAACTGGATTTCTGCTATGATCTCTCCTCAAAATCTAATAATGCAATCCAGCTGTCCTACCTTACTTGTGCCAGGCTTTTCCAGGCTGTGTAACATCTATTACCAAAGTTTATGGCTAGGGTTCTGCCACCAACAGATTTTCCCCTAGATCTCCACTAGGCCATACTTCTGGGTGTGAGGTATGGGGCATTACAGTCTAACAGGGAAGGAGCCTATAGTCAGGTTTTTCACATGAAAGCCATATTCTTAGATCGTTAGCCACAGACCATGTATCTCTCCTTGATGAAAGGCCCAAATTCAACATGAAATGATATGACTACACTAAAAGATTTTTTTTAATTCCCATTGTTCTATCCATTTAACTATTTCAATTTAGCTTTATATCTTTTTAGACTCCAAGACAGAGCAGTGATACTGAATGTATTCAAGTTATAGCCAGCATTTATCAATTCTTTGATTCTAGTTTTTAAACTGCTTAGGCTTGAATCCAGAACCCGAGGACTTTCAGTTATTTGTGAAATGTTAATTTTTTCTTGTATGAGGCAGTCTATTTTGTCATTAAACTTTTCTTTGGCCAAGAAGATCATATCTGGATAGCTTAAGACAAACTTCTGCACCTCTTCTTCGGTACACCCACGAGAACACAGCTTCTCTTTGATATTTGTGTAGTTTCTTTTGGCATAGTCATTGGAAAGGTCTAGAATTTCAGCTCCTGGGCCACATATCAGAGCCACAGCTTCTCATTGTTCAAGTTGGAAGGTGATTGTAAAAACTCAATGTTAGTTTTCACTCGTTTGGTGCTCTGAATTAAGATAAAAGGATTTTTTAAAATTACCTTTCTGACAAAATCTGCAGGATCTTTGTGGCCCAAGGACAAACGGACTGCTTGTAAAAATTCAACCATCTGGTTATTCAAATCAAGACTATTGGAGAAGGTACGTGGAGCATTAGTCAACAATCGACAAAGGCATTTATGGGTCAGTCCAACTGAGTAGAGGAACTTTATATTATTCTCTAAGTTTAGATTGTTATTGGACTGAAAAAAGGATTCTGGAGAATGCTCCAAAATATTTACAGTTTCAAGATCTGATGCCATAATCTTCCTCCACAGATCCCATCATTTTGAAAGGCTTTCAGATGTCCAAGTTATGGCTCGTGGATATCTTGATATGATGCTAGGAATCACTTCTTTGCTAGCTCCTTTGGACAAAAGGAACATCTTCAGGTACTGCTCATTAATAACCATCCTATTAAAAACTCCAGGCTGTTGTTTCTTCACCATGTCAATATCTACTCCCATAGTAAGTAAGTTGTTCAGGAGCTCATCCTTCTCTAAAGACTCACCGTCTGCATTATTACACTTCACGCCAAAAAGCCTAAATGAAACTGATTTGAAGAAGATTTCTGTTGAAAATTGGATCATCCAAAATCTTGAACCAAGGAGAAAGTTACTTCTCATATACAAGAGGTTTCTTGGTGCCATAATGGTCAGGTAGCCCATACCTTTTGGGATGCTCATTTGTCTAAAGGAAGGGGACTTTGCATCTCTCCAGAAAGCCTCGAAATTAGCTGTTCCTGTGTGCTGTAGATGGCACTGACTTCCTGGGCTGAGGGCCGGAGCCTTCTACAAAGTCTTTGATCTAAACGTTCAGTAGTGATAGCTGGGCACTATCAGTTTCTTCTGGTCTCATGATAAAGAAGGCAGTTGTTCATGGAGGCAGTCATCCACATATTCCATTTCCTTTTCCTATTCCGACTCTTTCCTCTGTTGTTCCAGATGAGTAGAGACCAATTGTTGTACTTTGGGTGGCCACTTGCAAGCTTTTAAGACCCCAGGCACTACGTGGTGAACTAGGAGGTAGAACAGAAACACTAAACATGATGTTAGGCCAATTAACTGGGATGTCCCATGAGACCATGACCCTAAACCTCCAAACCAATAAACCACATCCCATGAGATATTTTGTTTGGTTTTTAAGTACATTGATTTTTAATTTAATTATTGATGTGATAGTATTAAGATGTACCATTTTGCTATTTGTTTTCTATTTATCTGTTTTTGTCTCCATGTTTCTCTATGCTTTATTTCCTGCCTTTTTTGTGCTAATTTAATACATTGTTAGCATTATGTTTTAATTCCTCTCTTACCTTTCTAGCTAAAATATTTAAAAAAATTTTTTAATCTTTATTTTTGATGATTACCTTACAAGTTACAATATACACCTTTAACTTAGATTTAACATTGAATTCCTTCAGGTAAAATATATCAATTTTGCAACAGTGTATTTCATTTATTATCCTGCCTTACCTGTCTTTGGTGCCATTATCTTTTTTTTTACTCTGTACCCTTAAACCCAACAGTACAGTTGTAATTTTTTATTTAAACGGTTGTATGTATTTCTTAGAAATAAAGAGACTAGAAGAAAAGATGTGTGTATAGTCTTATTTGTTTACCCACGTATTTATCATTCTTGGTGCTCTTCATTTGTTTCAGTAGATCTGAGTTGCCATTTCTTTTTAACTGGAATTCCCTTAGTAATTCTTGTAGTGCAGGTTGGCTGGCTGTAAATTGTCCATATTTGTGTACTTGAAAATATTTTTATCTTTGTATTTGAGGGATAGTTTTGCTGCAGAACTCTGACTTGACAGTTATTTTTCTTTCCACTCTTTTAAGATGTCCCATTGTCGTCTGTTCTTTATAATTTCTAAGGAGAAATCAGATGTCATTCATGTTTTTTTTTTTTTCCTCCACTTTGCTTTATTCTCTCTAGCTACTTTCAAGATTTTTTCTTTCTGTATGTAAGTTATCTGACTATGATATGTAGGTAGGTGTGTTTTCTTTGTATTTTTTCTGCTTGGGGTTTGTTAGGAAACCCTGGTGGTATAGTGGTCAAGTGCTATGGCTGCTAACCAAGAGGTCATCAGTTCAGATCCACCAGGTGCTCCTTGGAAACTCTACGGGGCAGTTCTACTCTGTCCTGTAGGGTCACTGTGAGTCGGAATTCACTCGACAGCAGTGGGTTTGGTTTGGGGTTGGGGTTTGTTAATCTTACATATATAGTTTATTGTTTTTTCCACCAAGTTGGGAGCATTTTGGGCCATTATTAAATACTTTTTCCACTCCTTTTTTTGTCACTTCAGTTATACCTTTAGACCTCTTAATGCTGTCTCACAGATCTCTGAAGTTCTTTTCTCCTTACTCTTTTTTTTCTCTCTCGTTCTTCAGGTTGGATAATTTCTATTGATTCATCTTTGATACTCTTTCTTCAGTTTCCAATTTGCTGTTAAGTACCTGGTGTATTTTTTCAGTTCAGTTATAATTTTTAGGTCTAGAATTTTTTTTTGGCTCTTTTTTATAATTTCCTATTCTCTGAGATTCCTCATCCCTAAATTTGTTTTGAGAATATTTTCTTTTTGCTCTTGAACATATTATAGCTGGCCTAAAGGTCTTGCCTTTAGATTGAAACACTTAAGTCTTTTTTTGGGTTGGTTTCTGTTGACTGTGTTCTTTCTTGAGTATAGGTCACATACCTTTCCTGGTTTTTTTGTTTGTTTGCTTGTGTGCCATGTCTGTGTGTATCCAGTGATTTTTAATTTTATGTTTACATTGTGAATGAAATGTAGAGACAGGATTCTGTTGTGTTCCTCTGAAGGGTATTGATTTTTGTTCTAGCAAGCAATTAACTTGGCTGGATTAAAACTCCATTCTCTTACTTCTCATTGGTGGGCAGCACCTGAAGTCTTTACTTTCAGACCCTGCTTTGTAGCGGTACCCAGGAGAATGGCCAGCACATATATGATTCAGTAGGTAACCAAGTTTGGGGCAGAGTTCATATGCAAAGTTTGGGGCTTACCCCCTGTAGTATTCTTCCCTTCTAGAATTTACACCTTAACCTTAGAACTGTCTTGCCAGCCTTGAACTCTGTCCTCTGACACTTGAAGCTGCATCTTCTTGCTGCCCTGAGCTGTGCACAGCTTAGAGATTGCCCTTGCATCACCATTTCTCAGTATATGGTTTGAGGGCCCCTGTGGATCCCTGGCCAAAAGATCAGCAGTTGGAATCCACCAGGTGTTCCTTGGAAACTCTGTGGGGCAGTTCTACCCTGTCATGTAGAGTCGGTATGAGTCAGAATTGCTTCAGTGGCAACAGGTTTGGTTTAATGGGTTTGGTGGGTCCCTGAGGCCCTTAGAAGGGTTATCAAGGCTCTCCCTATTCTAACTACATTTGTGTGAGGCCATATTTTCTTCATATACTTCAATCAAAACAGTGTATCAGAAGATTGAATGCAGAAGCAGACATGGTAATCTAGTTGTATTTCTTTTAACCAAACATGAGAGTTGCAAGAATGTACAAAATTCTACTCTTACTAATTTCCTTGTTTTAGAAAATATCATTAGAACTTTATTTTAATATGTGACAAGTTTATTATCATTTTAGTGAATTCCTTTTTAATTTCTTATATGGAGTCCTTAGTAATTTTTAAGAGTATAAAAGGGTTCTGAGACCAAAAAGCTTAATTACTCTTGCCTTAGACAAAAAGCTACAAATGTAATTCTCGTCAGATACACTTCCTCTCTTTCATGGGCATCCTTTCTAGTTTCTCTCTGCATTTGGTCACTTTCCAGAGCCTTGAAAAATTGTGTTTTCATCTGGATTTTATACATTTTATTTGAGGGAGGATTAATCTGACCAAGCTACTTCACCATTACCAGAAACTCGAAGTGCTGGGAAATGATTTTAAGAGGGGAAGAAGTGGTAATTGCTGAGCATCAGCTGTGGTACCATGCACTGTAATAGGGACTCTGTCTGTTAACCTATTTAATCTTTGGGCAGATTTCAGTGATGAGATATTACCTGTGTTTTGTAGACAAGAAATGAGGCTTTGGGTAATTTTAGTCATTTGTCCAGTACTGTTCTACTAGTAGGTGGAGTAAGCAGAATTAAACCTAGATCTTGCTTGCCTTCAAAACCCATGTTACTTCTGTTTTACTCAGAGTATTAGAATAGATTGCTAAGGCATGTTTTGGAATTTTACTGTCTCGGGGCTTAATAAAATAGATAAAAGTCTAGGGTAGTATGGGTATGATCGTGCTTGAAGGCAGGGGAATTAACCTTTTAAATTCCTTTTAACCTTGTATGTGATTCTGGTAACTAGCAAGAATTATAAATACTCTATGAGATGTTAAGTTTAGATATGTCATGATCTTGCAATAGACTATTTGGTCAGTGTTACTGACTCTTATCCCACTGAAAAATTATAGATGAAGAATCGTTAACTTCAGTATGCAAATAGAAAAACAATAACTACAGTAGTAGTGAAATGAGTTCAGATTTTTCATACCCACTCAGTAGACTGGAATGACATTTGCTGGTACTTTATTACTTGAAGCTCATATGGCAAATTTAAAATAACTTTGAATTATAGGTTTTTATTAGTTTGAAACAATTCCTAAACTAAGTTATTATAACAAGAAAAACTTGGGGTTGATACTAGCATTATAAGCAATGTAGGTCACTTTATTTATGTTCTCATGGACCATTGAAGTGTTTTCTGGATATTACAGTGAGGAGAAGAGCCCTGGTGGTGCAGTGGTTAAGTGCTTGGCTGTGAACCAAAAAGTCAGCAGTAGGGACCCCCAGCCACGCTGCTGGGGGAAGATTTGGCAGTCTGCTTTCATAAAGATTACAGCCTTGAAAACCCTATGGGGCAGTTCTGTTCTGTCCTGTGGGGTCACTAAGAGTTGGAATCAACTGTATGGCAGTGGGCTTATGGTGAGGAAGTAGAGATTTTTTAAAGTTGAAGTTTTTAGATACTACAGATTGGTGAAAATGCAGTGTTTCTGAACTGAATAAAAGCAACAATGAGCTGCCTACATCTTTTTTTTAAGACTAGGACTGTATTCTTATATTCCCTATTCTTTCAAATTGGAAGTTTTTGTTGTTACAGTTTTTATTATTGTGAGGTAAAATGACAGGCGATATCACTGAGAGGTAGCATAGCATAGTGGTGAAGAGTAGAACCAACCTGTTGCCTGCAAGTCACTTCCGACTCATAGCGACCCTGTAGGACAGAGTAGAACTGCTCCATAGGGTTTCCAAGACTGTGATGTTTACAGAAGCAGACTGCCACATCTATTCCTGTAGAGCAGCTGGTGGGTTTGAACTGCCAGCCCTTTCAGTTAGCAGCTGTGTGCTTAACCACTGTGCCACCAGGGCTTCTTTTGTGGTGAAAAATATGGGTCCTAATGTCCTACTTGCCAGGCAGTCCTTGGAAACTCTATGGGGCAGTTTTCTACACTGTCCTATAGGATCGCTATGAGTCGGAATCGACTCAACAGCAACGGGAGTGTCCCATTGCTTGTGTTAGAATTCTAATTCTACTGCTCACTTGCTTTGTGGCATTGGGCTGTCTCAGCTAGTTTTAGCCATTTTTGTTATTATTTTAATTATAATTACCTCTTTCTAATAAAATCATTCACAAAATTATATTTGCTTAAGTGGAGTGGAATGTTAAATAAAATTACTTAACACATTTTTGTGATGAAAACAATTCATTGTTTCTGGAGAGCACCTGGCTGTTAGGGACAAAAAGCTTCATGTAATGCGTTCTGGCTTTTTTAGCTCAGGTTTAATCTGGAATCCATGAGAGATATTTGTAAATGTTTTTAGTTCTGTCATCTCCTAGTTCTTACTTCCTTTTGTGTATTTTAAGAGAGTTTTTTGCTTGCAACACAATACTCTTTCAGTGTGCTAGGTAACATTTTCAGTAGTCATTACAAATTTGACTTTGAACTTTAGTTATTATAGGACACGTAGCATTAAAGCAAGTAGAATTAAAATATTTCTAAACAAACAAAAAGCGCTAGCCAAAGCCATTTACTCACTTATTCTTGTTCTTAATTGCCGTTGAGTCTTTTCCAATTCATGGTAAGTCCACATGCACAGAGTAGAATTCCTCCATAGGGTTTTCAAGGCTGCGTTCTTTTGGAGGTAGACTGTCAGGTCTTTCTTCCAAGGTGCGTCTGAGTGAGTTTGAACCACCAACCTTTTAGCTAGTAGTTGAGTCCTTAACGATTTGTGCCACCCAAGGACTTGATTCACTTGTTTTAGGCACTATTTCATACAATATAATTCTCTACAACGTAACTCTAAAGAATACCACAAATATGCTATGTGAGCTATTTATAAATTAATACTCCATTTCATTCACTTATATCTTAACACTGAATTTGCTGTAAATCATATTTTATTATAACAAATGTGACAAAAATATTTTTAGCAAAAAATAAATTAACAAAGCCATAGTCATTTAAGGAGGATTTTTGCCAATTAAATCTCTATTACTATGACTTTTAACCTTTTTTTCCTTCTAGAATACAAACAGAGGTTATGGCCCAATACCATTAGTAGTAGTTCATTTGCTAATTCATTTATTACATACACATAACACATTGCCTGATACATTGTATGTGCTTAGTAAATGTTTGCTGATCGGTTAACTCCCAGAATGTGTGAATAAACCCTTTGAATTTGTTGTGTTTACCATCTTTCCATAAATAAAATACAGTGAGAGCCTGAACTTGATGGGCCTGCCTTGTTTTTGTGGGTATCGCAAGCTTTCTACCTCTGACAGGGTGCAGGCTTACCACTTTTCTGTTGCTCTCCATTAGGGGAAAATATTTGAGTTTTCCTTCTCTCACAGGTTTCTACCGTATGCAGGTCCTGGCTTTTGCAGGTTTTACTGTACTGTGTACAAGCTCATATTTAATTGCCTGGGGTTTTTGTTAAAAGTGATTGGTGCAACTTTAAATAATTTTACTAAAGGTAGAAAGTTTTTTCCAGATTGTCTGGTACATTTTAAAGTAAGTATTTTCTTTTTCCACCTTCAATTTAATAATTGTTTTACTGAATTTTATATATACTATAATCAGCAAGTTTTATGAATGATGTTTTTAAAAATGCATTTGTAAAAATGGTAGAGAATTTCAATTGGATTTTTCCATAGGGGGAAAATATTTATGTTTCCAGAGTAGCACACAAAAGCTTTATTAAGTTTTTCTCCCTACTTCTGGGCTATGTCTTTTTCAGCCACTTCCTTTTGTTCATTTGTTTTATTCATTCATTCATTCGTAGAGTGCCTACCATATGTATCAGGAATTGTTCCCCTACTTCCAAAGCAACCTTTCCCCCCTACCTTCCCTCACCTCCAAGTTGTTAAATCTTTTACCCCTTTGCTCTACAGTCATTTTATTCAACCCTCAGCTGTCAGTGTTCTCTCTATTCCTCCCTCCATGAAAGGCGTAACCAGTGACTTGGAGCTGTTCAGGAAGCTAATTCCCAGCCAGGTTTCTGAACTCAGTTGTATAAGAAAATTATAATGAAAGTTAGGTTTTTAGCATGTTATTAGAATTAGAGTTTTAAGGTTCATTAAAAAACAGAACCAGTGGGAGGGAGGGAGGGAGGGGTGGGTGGGGTGGAGGGGGTGGGTAGGGTGGATGGATGGAGAGGTATTTACTTCAAGGAAATGGCTCACGAAATTGTGGGGGCTGACAAGTCCCAAATTCTTAGTTCAGGCATAGCTTTCATCAGATACCCAAAGGAGCCCTTGACCCAAGAAAAGTTAAATAAAAGCTATTGTTTTACATTTTATTTTGTATACATTTATTTATTATTTCTAAAGTTAATATGTTTGGTTTTGGTGGAATACATACCCAGAAGCTTGCTTGAACACGAGCTTTCAGGATGGTATATCATGGAGACTACAAGTCTGTGTGGTAGCAAGAAGAAACCAGAGCTTCTGTGCACTCAAGAAATCTGCCTTTAGAGGCTTCCCTGTATAATCACTGGGGTACTGTCCTTCCTGACTGCCTTTTTTGCTCACCTTCTCCTACTGCTGCCCTCTCTACCTTCTCCTTCCCATTTCCTCTCTCTCTCCTTTCCAGTGTATTCAGAGAAATCTTGCTAAGCAAATGTTGCCATTATGTCATCAGCCAGCACAGAAGCCTTCAGTGGCTCCCTGTTGCCTCTAGAGTGAAGTCTAAACTCTTAGGAGTCATATTCCTAGGCCTCTGTTGTCAGATCTCTTATTTTTCTTCACTGTCTACGGGAAACTTCAACTGAATTGGGCTATTTGTTCCCTAAATATGCCATCCAGTTTCCTGCCTCAGAGCCTTGTTTGTTCTTCTTTGCTGTATCCTTTAAAAGCTAACTGGGATCCAATATTCTGCATGAATCTATTTCTGACTCACTTAACTGGCACTTACCCAACCATCTTCTGAAGTTCTGACTCATTGATTGTTCTCACTGCTCGTATTCTTTCCACTAGAGGTTAAGGGGGTGGGGAATATATATATATGGAGAGAAAAAAAAAGTGTGTGTATATATATATATATATATATATATATATATATATATATATATATATATATATATATATATTTTTTTTTTTTTTTCCCCCCTTAGCCTCTAGTGGAAAGAAAAGGGCCATACTGGATCAAATTCTAGCTTTACCGCTTACTGATGTGGTAACCTTGGACAAGTTTTTTTTTTTTTCCTAATTTTTATTGTGCTTTAAGTGAAAATTTACTTATCAAGTCAGTCTCTTATACAAAAATTTATGTACACCTTGCTATATACTCCTGCTGTTCTCCCCCTAATGAGACAGCACACTATTTCCCTCTACTCTGTTTTCATGTCCGTTTGGCCAGCTTCTGACCCCTTCTGCCCTCTCATCTCCCCTCCAGACAAGAGCTGCCTACATAGTCTCATGGGTCTACTTGATCCAAGAAGCTCACTCTTCACCAGTATCATATTCTGTCCCATAGTCCAGTACAACCCCTGTTTGAAGAGTTGGCTTTGGGAATGGTTCCTGTCTTAGGCTAACAGAAGGTCTGGGGACCATGACCACTGGGGTCCATCTAGACTCGGTCAGACCATTAAGTCTGGTCTTTTTACAAGAATTTGAGGTCTGCATCCCACTGCTCTCCTGCTCCTTCCGGGGTTCTCTGTTGTGTTCCCTGTCAGGGCAGTCATTGGTTGTAGCTGGGCACCGTCTAGTTCTTCTGGTCTCAGGCTGATGTAGTCTCTGGTTTATGTGGCCCTTTCAGTCTCTTGGGCTCATAATTACCTTGTGTCTTTGGTGTTCTTCATTCTTCTTTGTTCCAGGTGGGTTGAGACCAGTTGATGCGTCTTAGATGGCTGCTTGCTAGCATTTAAGGCCCTAGATACTACTCTACAAAGTGTGATGCAGAAAGTTTTCTTCATAGATTTTATTATGCCAATTAGGTGTCCACTGAGACCATGGTGCCCAAACCCCCATCCCTGCTACGCTGGCCTTCGAAGCATTCAGTTTATTCAGGAAACTTCTTTGCTTTTGGTTTAGTCCAGTTGTGCTGACCTCTCCTGTATTGTGTATTGTCTTCCCCTTCACCTAAAATAGTTCTTACCTACTATCTACTTAGTGAAAACCCCTCTCCCTCCCTCCCTCCCCACTCTTGTAACTGTCAAAGAATATTTTCTTCTTGGACAAGTTTTTTAATCTCTGAACGTTTTTCTCATCTCTAAAATAGGGATGGTATTATATCACAGTTTTATGAGATTAAAATGAGATTGTGTATATTCCCATGCGTATGTACATACTTATGCATTAATTATTTGGCTTAGTAGGCACTCAGTCAATGTTAGTTTCTATTCTAAAAGGCAAGGAGTGAATCTGTACAGTCTGCTTTTACATTTTAAAAGTGTTTATAATGAACTTCAGGTGTGTGCAAATGAATTAGTTAAAAATCCTTGGCAGATGTACATAAATGTCATATGTATCCAACCAGATGAGAAATTCGTATATACATATATACAGATGAAGAAGTCAGATTAGAGATAAAACACTAGGACTTAAATAGTAAGCCAGGCTGGCTCAGAAAGGAATGTCGGCTTTGACTGATGACGCAAGCACAAGTACCAGTTAGAGCTAAGTGCCCTACATGACACTAAGGTTACTTCTTCCTCTAAAGAAGACTTACGGGTGGTGCAAATTGTGCTCTGCTACTAACCTAACAGCATTGTGAACCCATCCAGCAGTGCTGCAGAGAAAAGGCCTGGTGGTCTACTTTTGTAAAGACTACAGCCACAAAAACCCTATGGAGCAGTTCTACTCCATAATGGGGTCACCATGAGTTAGAATCGACTCGATGGCAGCGAGTTTGGGTTTTTTTTTTTAATTATTTGTTTAATCGATGTATTTTATGTCTTCTTGAATCTACCTAGCTAGGTCTCTTCCCTGAGTATTAGCCTGTTATATTTGGTGTAGCTCACTTACAGTTGGCTGTGTCTCTTTGCAGTTTTAGGTTTGTAGAAAAATTCTGCAGAAAGTACAGAGAGTTTCCATATAACCCTTTTCCACCTGCACAGTGTTACTTCTGTTATTGACGTCTTGCATTCATGTGGTACATTTGTTATATGTGATGAGTCAATGTTGATACACTATTATTAACTGGTCTGTAGTTTACATTAGGGTTCATTCATTGTATTGTGCAGTCCTATGGGTTTTGACATACACATAATGTCGTGTGTTCACCATTTCTGTATCACAGAATAATTTCACTGCTCTAAAAATTCCCCATGTTCCAAATATTCATTCCCTCCCACCCCTTTCAACCACTGATCTTTTTATTTTCTATATAGTTTTGCCTTTTCCAGAATGTCATATAGTATGTAGCTCTTTCAGACTGGCTTCCTTCACTTAGCAATATGCATCTAAGATTCCTCCATGTCTGTTTATAGCTTAATAGCTCATTTCTTTTTACTGCTGAAAAATACTCTGTTGTATGGATGTATCACAGTTTGTTTATATCCATTCACCTATTGAAGGACAGACATCTTGGTTGCTTACAATTTTTGACAGTTCTGATTAAAGCTGCAGTAAACAGTCCTGTGAAAGTTTTTGTGGGGACATACATTTTTAACTCATTTGTGTAAATACTTAGCAGCGTAATTGCTAGGTCACGTGATATGCTTATGTTTAGCTTTCTAAGAAAATGTCAGAATGCCTTTCAAGGTGACTGTACATTTTGCATTCCCACCAACAGTGAGCTAGATTTTTTGTTATCCACGTCCTTGGCAGCATTTGATGTTGTGAGTGTTTTGGATTTTAGCCATTCTAATAGATGTGTAATGGCATTTCAGTGGTTAAGAGCTCAGAAATTCACCAGGTACTCCTTGGAAACAGTATTGGGAAGTTCTACTCTGCCCTATAGGGTTGCTGTCAGAATCAGCAAGTTATTTATTTTATTTAACTCCTTTAATGACACATTGAGTATTTTTTCATACACGTTTATATTTCAATAAGGCAAACAGTCAAAAGGATTTCTTCTAGCAATAGATGGAATTGGAAAAGGAAACTTTCATTTTTAGGTTTACACCAGTGGTTCAATACCCTGCCTGCACATTAGAATCACGTGCAGATTCTCATTTAGCTGATCTTTGTTGTTACCTCGTATCAGTATTTTTTAAGCCTCCTAGATGATGATAACGTGTGGTTAGGTTGAGAACTACTGCTTTATACTACCACTCAAAGAGAACTGCTCAAATAAAAAAAAGAAAAAAAGTTCCACTATTATGTATGCTTTTCCATAGTTTCCTCCTTTTCAATAATGTGTTCATTTTGTAATTGGAATAAAACAGTAACTTTTTAAAAATGGAAGATTATATTTTTACATGGTATATGCTAAGATGTGAAATTTGTAGCTAGTAAATCCTAAAAATGGTTGTGTTTGAATGTTACAGAAAACATCTTTGTCCAGTAAGACAAAGAGCTTACTGGGATCTATCAATTTGACCTTACCTGTGCAATGAGGAAATACATTTCACCAAGAACTCAGTGTAGAGACAGATGTATACACAGAGCTCATAGGGAATATCTTTGGGATAGGGTGGTGTACTATTTCAGGTTGTTAGACTAAATCACGGTGTTATCCAGTTATATGATAATATGCTATACTGGTTGTTTTTCATCACTTCTGGGCTATATGGGGCTTATGAATACTGAAAAAGGCAATTCCTTAGATATTTATTAAGCATGTAAAAAAGCACTGTTAAATACTGAGCTAAAGACATGAGTAGAGCGTAGCCTTTGTACTTCGCAATCTAATAAAGGAAGAAACATGTAAATTAATAAAATAAGATGCCATTGTAGTGATGTGAATAAGATACTAAGAAGGAATTGCTAACTGCCTGGAGATAATCAAAACAGATTTTCTATAGCTTTAACATTTAGATTGAGTCTTAAAGAATGAATAAAAGTATGCTAAAAGAATAAAGTGGAAAACAGGATGAATAGCCTCTGTACAAGTGTGAAAGAGAAAGCACACATCTAGGAGAATACAAGTTGTTAGGCATAATTGGAATACAGATAGCTGTGGGTGGTAAAGCTGGAAAGGATTGGGGCCAAATCTGTGGGCTTTGTATTTCTACTAAAGTGGGTACGTGGCACTCTTGGAGGTGCTGGTGATGAGTCTTTTGTGTATTATAACTTCTAATTATATTACATTTACATCCATTTTAAAAATTTAATTTTGTTTAAGTATAATGTACGTTCTGCTGCTATTCATAAGGTTTTCACTGGCCTGTGCTTTTCAGAAGTAGACTGCTGGGTCCTTCTTCCTAGGATAATTGATAATTACTGGCAATTGGAATGCAAAAGCTGTAAACAAAGAAGGATCAGTAGTTGGAAAATATGGCCTTGGTGATAGAAACAATGCCAGAGATTGAATGATAGAATTTTGCAAGACCAACGACTTGTTCATTGCAAATACCTTCTTTCACCAACATAAACGGCGACTATACACATGGACCTTGCCAGATGGAACACACAGAGATCAAATTGACTACATCTGTGGAGAGAGACGATGGAAAAGCTCAATATCATCAGTCAGAACAAGGCCAGGGGCCGAGTCAATTGCTCATATGCAAGTTCAAGCTGAAACTGAAGAAAATCAGAGCAAGTCCACAAGAGCCAAAATATGACCTTGAGTATATCCCACCTGAATTTAGAGACTATCTCAAGAATAGATTTGGCACATTGAACACTGGTGACCGAAGACCAGACGAGTTGTGGAATGACATCAAGGACATCATCCATGAAGAAAGCAAGAGATCACTGAAAAGACAGGAAAGAAAGAAAAGACCAAGGTGGATCTCAGAGGAGGCTCTGAAACTTGCTCTTGAGCGCCGAGCAGCTAAAGCAAAAGGAAGAATCGATGAAGTAAAAGAACTGAACAGAAGATTTCAAAGGGCCTCTCGAGAAGACAAAATAAAGTATTATAATGACATGTGCAAAGAGCTGGAGATGGAAAACCAAAAGGGAAGAACATGCTCAGCGTTTCTCAAGCTGAAAGAACTGAAGAAAAAATTCAAGCCTCGAGTTGCAATAGTGAAGGAGTCCATGGGGAAAATATTAAACGATGCAGAAAGCATCAAAAAAAGATGGAAGGAATACACAGAGTCATTATACCAAAAAGAATTAGTCGATATTCAACCATTTCAAGAGGTGCCATATGATCAGGAACCGATGATACTGAAGGAAGAAGTCCAAGCTGCTCTGAAGGCATTGGCGAAAAACAAGGCTTCAGGAATTGATGGAATATCAATTGAGATGTTTCAACAAACAGATGCAGCGCTGGAGGTGCTCACTCGTCTATGCCAAGAAATATGGAAGACAGCTTCCTGGCCAACTGACTGGAAGAGATCCATATTTATGCCTATTCCCAAGAAAGGTGATCCAACCAAATGTGGAAATTATACAACAATATCATTAATATCACACGCAAGCAAAATTTTGCTGAAGATCATTCAAAAACAGATGCAGCAGTATATTGACAGGGAACTGCCAGAAATTCAGGCCAGTTTCAGAAGAGGACGTGGAACCAGGGATATCATTGCTGATGTCAGATGGATCCTGGCTGAAAGCAGAGAATACCAGAAGGATGTTTACCTGTGTTTTATTGACTCTGCAAAGGCATTTGACTGTGTGGATCATAACAAACTATGGGTAACACTGTGAAGAATGGGAATTCCAGAACACTTAATTGTGCTCATGAGGAACCTTTACATGGATCAAGAGGGAGTTATTCGGACAGAACAAGGGGATACTGATTGGTTTAAAGTTAGGAAAGGTGTGCGTCAGGGTTGTATTCTTTCACCATACCTATTTAATCTGTATGCTGAACAAATAATCTGAGAAGCTGGACTATATGAAGAAGAACGGGGCATCAGGATTGGAGGAAGACTCATTAACACCCTGCGTTATGCAGATGACAGAACCTTGCTTGCTGAAAGTGAAGAGGACTTGAAGCACTTACTAATGAAGATCAAAGACCACAGCCTTCAGTATGGATTACACCTCAACAGAAAGAAAACAAAAATCCTCACAATTGGACCAGTGAGCAACATCATGATAAATGGAGAAAAGATTGAAGTTATCAAGGATTTCATTTCACTTGGATCCATAATCAACAGCCATGGAAGCAGCAGTCAAGAAATCAAAAGACGCATTTCGTTGGGCAAATCTGCTGCAAAGGACCTCTTCAAAGTGTTGAAGAGCAAAGATGTCACCCTGAGGACTAAGGTGCGTCTGACCCAAGCCATGGTATTTTCAGTTGCATCATATGCATGTGAAAGCTGGGTAATGAATAAGGAAGACCGAAAAAGAGTTGATGCCTTTGAATTGTGGTGTTGGAGAAGAATATTGAATATACCACGGACTGCCAAAAGAACAAACAAATCTGTCTTGGAAGAAGTACGGCCAGAATGCTCCTTAGAGGCAAGGATGGTGAGACTGCGTCTTACATACTTTGGAAATCTTGTGAGGAGGGATGAGTCCCTGGAGAAGAACATCATGCTTGGCAGAGTACAGGGTCAGCGGAAAAGATGAAGACCCTCAACGAGGTGGATTGACACGGTGGCTGCAACAATGAGCTCAAGCATAACAACGATTGTCAGGATGGCGCAGGACCGGGCAGTGTTTCGTTCTGTTGTGCATAGGGTTGCTATGAGTCGGAACCGACTCGACAGCACCTAACAACAACATAATATACATAATATATTAAGGACAGTAATACATACTTTATGAACGAAAATATACATATATAGAGGTGTAACCTCAAATTTTTACTGATAGAATACATGGCGAAAATCATCTAGGGACCACTGTTATGGATTAAGGGAAGCTGCTGAAGGGTTTTAAAGAAGGGAGAAAATGATACCTGTTATGCATTTTAGGAAGATAAGTGATAAGGAGACCACTGGAAAGATACCGTGAAGGGCTTCACTAAGGCAGTGATCTTCATCTTGCTGAGGCCTTGAAACCTCCAGTGTTCTAGTTCAGTATATATATTAGATACTTAAAGTGTATTGAGTAGGTTGAGAGAAAAGTAGAAAGAATTGTTACATCCAAAGTATGATCAAGTTCAATACAATATTGGTCTTGTGAAATTGTCATTATTTGCTTTTCTTTTGGAAAAAGAATAACTTTCTCTTGCCATCCCCTCATTTTTCTCTGATTTTTTGGTCCTATTTCCTTATCCCCCCCCACCCCTTAATGCTATTTTACTGATTTTTTTCTT
Organism: Loxodonta africana; assembly: GCF_030014295.1. NCBI lineage: Eukaryota > Metazoa > Chordata > Mammalia > Proboscidea > Elephantidae > Loxodonta > Loxodonta africana. The sequence goes on along the minus strand of NC_087347.1, from coordinate 114,474,080 downwards.
TATTGAGTTATAATTTACATGAAGTAAAATGTGCAGAACTCAAAGTGTACAGTTTGATTTGACAAATCTATGTACCATGTTATTACTATCCAAATCAAAATGCAGAAGTTTTTTTTTTTTTAACGTACTTTAGATGAAGGTTTACAGAGCAAATTAGTTCCTTATTAAAAAATTAATGCACATATTGTTTTATGATATTGGTTGCCAACCCGATGACATGTCAACACTCTCCCTTTCTTGACCTTGGGTTCCCCATTACCAGCTTTCCTGTCCCCTCCTGCCTTGCCATCCTTGCCCCTGAGCTGGTATGCCTGTTTAGCCTTGTTTTGTTTTATGGGCCCGTCTAATCTTTGGCTGAAGGGTGAACCTCAGGAGTAACTTCAGTACTGAGTTAAAAGGGTGTCCGGGGGCTGTACTCTTGGGGTTTCTCCAGTCTGTCAGACCAGTAAGTCTGGTCTTTTTTTGTGAGTTAGAATTTTGTTCTATGTTTTTCTTCAGCTCTATCTGGGACCCTCTATTGTGATCCCTGTCAGAGCAGTCGGTAGTGGTAGCCAGGTACCATCTAGTTGTGCTGGACTCAGTCTGGTAGAGGCTGTGGTGGTTGTGGTCCATTAGTCCTCTGGACTAATCTTTCCCTTGTGTCATTGGGTTTCTTCATTCTCCTTTGCTTCAGATGGGGTAGGAGCAGTGGAATATCTTAGATGGCTGCATAGTAGCTTTTAAGACCCCAGACGCTACTCACCAAAGTAGGATGTAGAACATTTTTGTTATAAATGGTTTTGTGCCAGTTGAGTTAGATGTCCACAGAGACCATGATCTCCAGCCCGCAGCCCAGCAGTTTGGTCCCTCAGGGAATCTCAATGTGTCTCTGAAGCTTCCAGCACCTTGCTTTGGTTGAGGTGTGTTGACTTCCCCAGTATTGTCTACTATCTTACCTTTCACCAGTTACTACTTATCTATTGTCTAGTTAGTGTTTTTGCCTTCCCACTCCCCCCACCCCCAGTAACGCCCTGGTGGCGCAGTGGTTAAGTGCTACAGCTGCTAACCAAAAGGTCGGCAGTTCAAATCCACCAGGTGCTCCTTGGAAACTCTATGGGGCAGTTCTACTCTGACCTATAGGGTCACTGTGAGTTGGAATCGACTTGACGGCAGTGGGTTTAGTAACCATCAAAGATTGCGTTTCTTTCTGTTTGTAAACCTTTTCATGAGTTTTTTAAATAGTATTCTCATACAGTATTTGCCCTTTGTGATTGACTTATTTTGTTCAGCATAATGCCCACCAGATTCCTCCATGTTGTGAGATGCATTGCAGATTCATCATTGTTCTTATTGTTGCTTAGCATTCCATTGTGTGTATGTACCATAGTTTGTTTATCCATTCATCTAATGATGGGCACTTAGTTGTTTCTATCTTTTTGCTATTGTGAATAATGCTGCAGTGAACATGGGTGTGCATAGGTCTAGTCATGTGCTGGCTCTTATTTCTCCAGGATATGTTCCTAGTAGTGAGATTATTGGGTCATATGGTATTCCTGTTTCTAGCTTTTTATCCATTCTGCCACTCTCTCTGTCTCTTTATTGGTGCATTTAGTCTGTTTACATTTGGTGTAATTATTGATAGGTTTTTTTTTTATGAGTACAGTGCTGTCATTTTTATGTATTTTTTGTGTGTGTTGACAATTTCTTCCACTTAATTTTATGTGCTGAGTCGTTTTTCTTTATGTATTTTCTTTTCATTGTTGTTGATTTCGTATTTGCCAGGTGTTTTGGTTACCTTAATATTTACTTCTGTTTTGCTGAGTTAAAGCCAATCTTTAATTTCTTTTGATCACCTTGACTTTCTCTCCATAGGAAAGATCTATGACTACATTATTTATTCCCTCTTTTTTTGTTTTAATGTCATATTTTACATATTGACATCTCTGTTTCCCTATTTTCAGTGTTTTAGCTTTAATTTATTTTGTGACTTCCCTATCTGGGTTGGTATCTGGTTGTTCTGTCCTGTGGTCTAGTCTTGGGTTGTTATCTGATGTTAATGGATTTTCTAACTGGATGACTCTCTTTAGTATTTCTTGTAATTTTGGTTTGGTTTTTACAAATTCCCTAGACTTCTGTTTATCTAGAAATGCCCTAATTTTGCCATCATATTTGAGAGACAAGTTTGCTGGATATATAATTCTTGGCTGGCAATTTTTTTTACTTCAAGGCTTTATGTATGTGACCCCTTTGCCTTCTTGCCTGCATGGTTTCTGCTGAGTAGGCTGGGCTTAGTCGTATTGACTCTTCTTTGTAGATGACTTTTCATTTTCCCCTAGCTGCTCTTAAAATTCTCTCTTTATCTTTGGTGTTGGCACGTTTGATTATAATATGTCTTGGTGAGTTTTCTTTTGGGATCTACCTTGTGTGGGGCCTGATGTGCTTCTTGGATAGATTTCTTCTCATCTTTCACAATATTAAGGGAAGTTTTCTGCTAACAAATATTCAACAATTCTCTGCATTTTTTGTTATCTGCCCGTTCTGGTACTCCAGTCACTTGTAGGTTATGCCTCTTGATAGACTCCCACATAATTCTTAGGGTTTCTTCATCTTTTTAAATTCTTTTATCTGGTTTTTCCTCAAATAAATTAATTCTAAGTGCTTTGTATTGAATTTCACTAATTCTGACTTCTGTTGCCTCCATTCTGCCCCTATGACTTTCTACTGAGTTGTCTAATTCTGAAATTTCATTGTTAATCTTTCAGATTTCTGCTTGCTGTCTCTCTATGGATTCTTGCAGCCTGTTAAACTTGTCATTACGCTCTTGTATAACCTTTTTTTTTTTTTTTTAATTTTTATTGAGCTTCAAGTGAACATTTACCATTCCAATCAGTCTGTCACATGTAGGTTTACATACATCTTACTCCCTTCTCCCAGTTGCTCTCCCCCTATTGAGTCAGCCCTTACAGTCTCTCGTTTCGTGCCAATTTTACCTTCTTCCCTCTCTCTCTATCTTCCCATCCCCCCTCCAGTCAAGAGTTGCCAACACACTCTCCCGTGTCCACCTGATTTAATTAGCTCACTCTTCATCAGTATCTCTCTCCCCCCCACTGACCAGTCCTTTTCATGCCTGATGATTTGTCTTCGGGGATGGTTCCTGTCCTGTGCCATCAGAAGTTCTGGGGAGCATTGTCTCTGGGATTCCTCTAGTCGCAATCATACCATTAGGTGTGGTCTTTTAATGAGAATTTGGGGTCTGCATCCCATTGGTCTCCCGCTCCCTCAGGAGTTGTCTGTTGTGTTCCCTGACAGGGCAGACATCGATTGTGGCCGGGCACCAACTTGTTCTTCTGGTCTCAGGATATTGTAGGTCTCTGGTTCAAGTGGCCCTTTCTGTCTCTTGGGTTCTTAGTTGTCGTGTGACCTTGGTGTTCTTCCTTTGTCTTTGCTCCCGGTGGGTTGAGACCAATTAATGTATTTTAGATGGCTGCTCGTTGGCATTTAGGACCCCAGGTGCCACAATTCAAAGTGGGATGCAGAGTGTTTTCATAATAGAATTGTTTTGCCCATTGATTTAGAAGTCCCCTCAAACCAAGTTCCCCAGACCCCAGCCCCTGCTTCGCTATCCTTTGAAGCTTTCATTTTATCTCGGAAACCTCTTTACTTTTAATCCTGTCCAATTAGGCTGACCTTCCTTGTTTTGAGTGTTGTCTTTCCCTTCACCCAAAGCAGTTCCCATCTACAGATTGATCAATAAAAAGCCCTCTCCCTCCCTCCCTCCCTCCCCCCTTTGTAACCACAAAAGTATGTGTTCTTTTCCGTTTTTTCTATTTCTCAAGATCTTATAATAGTGGTCTTATACAATATTTGTCCTTTTGCAACTGACTCATTTCGCTCAGCATAATGCCTTCCAGATTCCTCCATGTTATGAAATGTTTCAGAGATTCGTCACTGTTCTTTATCGATGCGTAGTATTCCATTGTGTGAATATACCACAATTTATTTACCCATTCGTCCGTTGATGGACATCTTGGTTGCTTCCAGCTTTTTGCTATTGTAAACAGAGCTGCAATAAACATGGGTGTGCATATATCTGTTTGTGTGAAGGGTCTTGTATTTTTAGGGTATATTCCGAGGAGTGGGATTTCTGGGTTGTGTGGTAGTTCTATTTCTAACTGTTTAAGATAACGCCAGATGGATTTCCAAAGTGGTTGTACCATTTTACAATCCCACCAGCAGTGTATGAGAGTTCCAGTCTCTCCGCAGCCTCTCCAACATTTATTATTTTGTGATTTTTGAATTAATGCCAGTCTAGTTGGTGTCAGATGGAATCTCATCGTAGTTTTAATTTGCATTTCTCTAATGACTAATGATCGAGAGCATTTTCTCATGTATCTGTTGGCTGCCTGAATATCTTCCTTAGTGAAATGTGTGTTCATATCCTTTGCCCACTTCTTGATTGGGTTGTTTGTCTTTTTGTGGTTGAGTTTTGACAGAATCATGTAGATTTTAGAGATCAGGCGCTGGTCTGAGATGTCATAGCTGAATATTCTTTCCCAGTCTGTAGGTGGTCTTTTTACTCTTTTGGTGAAGTCTTTAGATGAGCATAGGTGTTTGATTTTTAGGAGCTCCCAGTTATCGGGTTTCTCTTCATCATTTTTGGTAATGTTTTGTATTCTGTTTATGCCCTGTATTAGGGCTCCTAGGGTAGATCCTATTTTTTCTTCCAAGATTTTTATCGTTTTAGTCTTTATGTTTAGGTCTTTGATCCACTTGGAGTTAGTTTTTGTGCATGGTGTGAGGTATGGGTCCTGTTTCATTCTTTTGCAAGTGGATATCCAGTTATGCCAGCACCATTTGTTAAAAAGACTATTATTTCCCCAATTGACTGACACTGGTCCTTTGTCAAATATCAGCTGCTCATACGTGGATGGATTTATATCTGGGTTCTCAATTCTGTTCCATTGGTCTATGTGCCTGTTGTTGTACCAGTACCAGGCTGTTTTGACTACTGTAGCTATATAATAGGTTCTGAAATCAGGTAGGGTGAGGCCTCCCACTTTCTTCTTCTTTTTCAGTAATGTTTTGCTTATCCGGGGGTTCTTTCCTTTCCATATGAAATTAGTGATTTGTTTCTCTATTCCCTTAAAGTATGACATTGGTATTTGGATTGGAAGTGCGTTGTATGTATAAATGGCTTTTGGTAGAATAGACATTTTTACTATGTTGAGTCTTCCTATCCATGAGCAGGGTATGTTTTTCCATTTAAGTGTGTCCTTTTGAATTTCTTGTAGCAGAGTTTTATAGTTTTCTTTGTATAGGTCTTTTACATCCTTGGTAAGATTTATTCCTAAGTATTTTATCTTCTTGGGGGCTACTGTGAATGGTATTGATTTGGTTATTTCCTCTTCGGTGTATAACCTTTTTAAGTTCCTCTTGCTTTGTCTTTGTATTCCTTGGCTTGTTCTGTGTTTTGCCTGATCTCCTTCCTGATCTCTTGAGGAGCTCTGTATATTAATCTTTTGAATTCTGCCTCCGGTAATTCCAAGAAATTATCTTCCTCCGGGAGGTTTCTTGATTTTTTGTTTTAGGAGCTTGCTGAAGCCATCATGGTCTGCCTCTTCATGTGATTTGATATAGACTGTTGTCTCTGAGCCATCAATAAGTTATTGTATATATTTATGTGTGCTTACTGTGTCCTAGCTTCTTGTTTTGTTTTGATATGCCCAGATAGGCTGGTTGTGTCAAGTGTCAGAAGTTTGCCATTCCACCTTATAGCTAATCCCAGTTGAAAATAGGCTTCAGGTATATATCCTGATGTACTGTGCTACTGAGGGCCTATGCTATTGAAATGGGCCCACACAGGTCTGTGCAAAGGTGAAAGGCATTCAGAATCCATGGACCCATTATGCCTGTGCTTAGGCAAAGGGGCTGTGCCTGCTCTGCGTTCCCAGTTTAGGGGAACTGGCAGATTATTTTTTCCTGTTTGATTATTTCCCTCTCCAAAGGTGGAAGAATGGCTCAGGGCACGCAATGGGTCCTACTTCCGGCCCAGGGGATGCAGCAGTTGCTGAAGCTGGCCTGGGACCTGGTGCATAGTGGGGAGGTGGTAGGTAAATGGGAGAGAGGTTCTTCCCAAAGGAGATATTTTTCAATCCGTGCCGTAGGTTAATACATGTACTTATCTTTTGCCAATCAAATGCCACTTCTTTCTGGTTCTGGAGGCTTGAATAGACTCTCTGCCCCTCGTTCTCTCCCAATGTGGAAAACGCATCCCAAGTGCTACTGCTTGCCTCACCGCATGTGCCAGCCAATCCAGCCTGGAGGGTGCTGGTTCCCACCAGGTCAGGTCTAGCAACTCCTTGTTGCATCTGAACTGTCTCTCCCTCCCCCTGCCTCTCAGTCCAATTCCTCAACTTTGCTTTGATGTTCAGGGCTCCTAGATTGACATATAATTTGTCATAGCCAAATTTTTTTCCCCAGTCTGTAGGCTGTCTTTTTACTCTTTGATGAAGTCTTTTGATGAGCATATGTGTTTAATTTTTAAAAGATCTCAGTTATCTAGTTTATATTGTAGTGTTTCTGTATTGTTATAGTTTGTGTTCTATTTATGGCATGTATCAGGGCCTCTAGGGCTGACCCTATTTTTTCTTCTATGATCTTTATTGTTCTTTGTTTTGTATTTAGGTCTTCGATCCATTTTGAATTAGTTTTTGTGTATAGTGTGAGGTATGGGTCCTGTTTCATTTTTTTACAGATGGACATTAAGTTTTGCCAGAGCCATTTGTTAAAAAGACTGCCTTTTTCCCATTTAATGGACTCTAGGCCTTTGTCGAAGATCACTTTTAGGCCTTTGTCGAAGATCACATGACCATAGGTGCTTAGATTTACATCTGGGTTCTTGATTCTATTCCATTGGTTAGTGTGTCTGTCATAGTACCAGTACCAGGCTGTTTTGACTACCTTGGCTGTATAGTAGGTTCTGAGGTCAGGTAGTGCGAGTCCTCCTACTTTATTCTTCTTCTTCAGTAGTGCTTTACTTATCCAGGGCCTCTTTCCTTTCTATATGAAGTTAATGATTAGTTTTTCCATCTCATTAAAGAATATTGTTGGTATTTGGATCAGGATTGCATTGTATTTCTAGATTGCTTTGGGTAGAATTGACATTTTCACAGTGTTGAATCTTCCTATTCCTGAGCATGTTTGCTTTTCTCTTTATGTAGATCTCTTTTGGTTTCTTGCAGTAGTGTTTTGTAGATTTCTTTGTATAGGTCTTTTACATCCTTGGTTAGATTTATTCCTAAGTATTTTATGATTACTCTGTTTTGTGTCATGTCTAAGAGATCTTAGCCTATTGAAGGTTGTAAAGACAATCTTTTTGTTTTCTTCCATGTGACTTTCTAATTGTTCTAGGACCATTTGTTCAAAAGAACATCCTTTCTTTCACTGAAATGCTTTGGTACCTCTACTGTAAAATCAAGTCACCACACAAGTGTGAGTCTATTTCTGTACTCTCTATTATTTTTCGTTGACCTATTTTTCGTTATGCAAATCCTACACTGCCTTTATTACTACAGATTTATAGTAAGTCTTGAAACCAGGTAGGGTATTTATTTATCAAAATTCTTTTAGCTATTTTAGGACTTTGGATTACCATATTAATTTTAGAATCAGTTTGTCAATTTATATGACTTCTGGGATTTTGATTGGGATTGTATTGAATTTATACTTCGGTTTGGGGAAAATTGACATCTTAATAGTCTTATGTCTTCCAATCCATGAACCTGATGTATCTGTTATGTCTTTTATTTCTTTCAGCAATGAAGTTTTGAAGTTTGCTTTGGTAGAGTTCTCACTCATCTATCATTAAGTTTATTCCTAGGTATTTGATTTTTTTAAAAATTTTTATTGTGCTTTAAGTGAAAGTTTACAAATCAAGCCAGTCATATAAAAATTTATGTATATCTTAACTATGTACTCCTAGTTGCTCTCCCCCTAATGAGATAGCACACTCCTTCCTTCTACTCTCTATTTTTGTGTCCATTCGGCAAGCTTCTGAACCCCTCTGCCCTCTCATCTCTCCTCCAGACAGAAGCTGCCCACATAGTCTCGTGTCTACTTGATCCAAGAAGCTCACTCTTGACCAGTATCGTTTTCTATTCCATAGTCCAGTCCGAGCCATGTTTGAAGAGTTGATTTTGGGAATGGTTCCTGTCTTGGGCTCATAGAAGGTCTGGGGACCATGACCTCTGGGATCCCTCTAGTCTCAGTCAGACCATTAAGTGGTTTTTTATGAGAATTTGAGGTCTGCGTCTCACTGCTCTCCTGCTCTCTTAGGGGTTCTCTGTTGGTTCCCTGTCAGAGCAGTCATCGGTTGTAGCCAGGCACTATCTAGCTCTTCTGGTCTCAGGTTAATGTAGTCTCTGGTTTATGTGGCCCTTCCTGTCTCTTGGTCTCATAATTACCTTGTGTCTTTGGTGTTCTTCATTCTCCTTTGCTCCAGGTGGGTTGAGACCCATGGATGCATCTTAGATGGTCACATGCTAGTATTTAAGACCCCAGACACCACTCTACAAAGTGTGATGCAGAATGTTTTCTTAGTAGATTTAATTATGCCAGGTGACTTAGATGTCCCCTGAAACCATGGTCCCCAAACCCCGGCCCTGCTATGCTGGCCTTCAAAGCATTCAGTTTATTCGGGGAGCTTCTTTGCTTTTGGTTTAGTCCAGTCGTGCTGACCTCTCCTGTACTGTGTGTTGTCTTTCCGTTCACCTAAAATAGCTCTTATCTACTGTCTAATTAGTGAAAACCAGTTTCCTTCCCTCCCTCCCTCTCTCCCCACTCTCGTAACCATCAAAGAATATTTTCTTCTCTATTTAAATTATTTTTCAAGTGCTTATAATAGTAGTCTTTTACAATATTTGTGCTTTTGCTGCAACTGACTAATTTCACTCAGCACAATCCTTCCAGATTCCTCCATGTTATGAAATGTTTCACAGATTCGTCATTGTTCTTTATTGATGCATAGTATTCCATTGTATGAATATACCATAATTTTTTTATCCATTCATCCAATGATGGGCACCTTGGTTGCTTCCATCTTTTTGCTGTTGTAAACAGTGCTGCAGTGAACGTGGGTGTGCATATATCTGTTTGTGTAAAGGCTCTTATTTCTCTAGGATATATTCCAAGGAGTGTGATTGCTGGATCATATGGTAGTTGTACTTCTTATTGTTTAAGGACGTGCCAAATCTATTTCCAAAGTGGTTATACCGTTTTACATTCCCACCAGCTGTGTATAAATGTTCTAGTCTCTCCACAACCTCTCCAACATTTATTATTTTGTGTTTTTTGGATTAATGCCAGCCTTGTTGGAGTGAGATGGAATCTCATTTTATTTTGATTTGCATTTCTCTAATGCCTAATGATCATGAGCATTTCCTCATGTATCTGTTAGCTACCTGAATGTCTTCTTTAGTAAAGTGTCTGTTCATATCCTTTGCCCATTTTGTAATTGGGTTATTTGTCTTTTTGTAGTTGAGTTTTTGGAGCATCATGGAGATTTTAGACATCAGACGTTGATCAGAAATGTTATAGCTAAAAACATTTTCTGAGTCTTTAGGTAATCTTTTTACTCTGTTGGTGAAGTCTTTGGATGAGCATAGATGTTTAATTTTTAGGAGCTCCTAGTTGTCTAGTTTCTTTTCAGCATTGTTAGTAATGTTTTGTATAATGTTTATGCCATGTATTAGGGCTCCTAGCATTGTCCCTATTTTTCCTTCCATGATCTTTATTAAGATTTTATATTTAGGTCTTTGATTCATTTTGAGTTGCTTTTTGTGCATGGTATGAGGTGTGGGTCTTGTTTCATTTTTTTGCAGATGGATACCAAGTTATGCCAGCACAGTTTGTTAAAGAGACTGTCTTTTTCCCATTTAACTGACTTTGAGCCTTTTTCAAATACCAGCTGCTCATATATGGATAGATTTGTGTCTGGATTCTCAATTCTGTTCCATTGGTCTATGTATCTGTTGTTGTGCCAGTACAAGGCTGTTTTGACTACTGTGGTGGTATAATAGGTTCTAAAATCACATAGAGTGAGGCCCCACACTTTGCTGTTCTTTTCCACTAATGCTTTACTTATCTGGGGCCTCTTTCCCTTCCATATGAAGTTGGTTATTTGTTTGTCCATCTCATTAAAAAATGTCAGAGGAAGTGGGGCCAAGATGGCAGAAGAGCCAGATGCTTCCTGCAATCCTTCTTACAACAAAGACCTGAAAAAACAATGAAATGATTATACTTATGACAAGGTAGGAGCCCTGAACATCAAAAGCAAAATTAGAAGACGGACTGTGCGGCAGGGGAAGGGAGAGACGGTTCAGAAGCGGAGAGAAGTCACCAGACCTCAATCACTGGGATCCCTCAGGCACCATTCCCAGGAGCGATGGTGGCGGGCTGGTAGTAGCGTTTGGCCGCAGTTTCCCCAGGGAGAAGTGCCAACCTTGCAGCCTACTTACACGTGGAACCAGAGAAGAACAGCGCTCTCGGCAAAAGCTAAGTACTCGCGTGTATTTCACTGCACCCCCAAACGAGCTCCAGTGGCTGTTGATTTCCCTGGGCCTGAGATAGGCCCTGTTGAGCACCCACAGCCTTCCTCCCGGCCTTGGAGAAGGAATAAATTTACAACTGGGGTAAGAGATAATTTGCTAGTTCCACTAACTGGTGGAGCTCAGGACAGAAGCGGCTCCTGTCCAGGCATAAATGGTCCGTGGACTTTGAATACGTTTCCCCCCTGCCCTGGACCTGCGTGGGCCTATTTCAGGAGAATAGGCCCTTGATGGCAGACTGCAACAGTTTCTGCCGTGCGGTGAAGAGGTGGGTGTTTGATATTTGACACCGCTTTGCCTATTAAACAGGGTCCTCACCTACCCACATCAGGGGCCAAAGGACTGGTAGCTCCACTCAGGTCATCCAGCCACCTGTGATGCATCCAAGGATAACTGGTACCTCCCAGTCCTTAGAACCAAAAGCATTGGGTGCCCATGGCCCATCTGCAGAACCCACCCACCCGTATGCTGTAGGGAACTGGGACACGCTTTCCTCATAGACAATCGGGGGATGGTTGTCAGGCCCCTGCCTTGTTCAGAGTGTGACCCCTGCTGCAACCAGATAGTGGTACCTACACCAATCACCCCTGCCTCTCTCAGACTGTAGAGCAGAGCCTGTACCACATATTTGATGATCAGCTACCTGGACACCTGAGCTGAATTCATACAAGAAAACTGAATGGACTCCTAGACTGATATACCTGATAACAGCTCTAGCCATCTAGTGACAGGATGTCGGAGCTTCAAAGGTGAACATAACCAAGCTAGCTTACTCAAGCAACCCATTTGGGCATATCAAAACAAAACAAAGCAAGAAGGTAGGATGCAATAAGCAAACATAGAATAAACTAATATAATAACTTAAAGATGGCTCGGAGATAACAGTCAATATCAAGTCACATAAAGAAACAGACCATGATGGCCTCAACAAGTTCTCAAAACAAAGAATCAAGGGATTTCTGGATGAAGGTGAATTCCTGGAATTACTGGATACAGAATTCAAAAGATTAATATACAGAACTCTTCAAGACATCAGGAATGAGATTAGGAAGGAAATCAGGCAATACGCAGAACAAGACAAAGAACACACAGATAAAGTACTTGAAGAAATTAAGAAGTTTATTCAAGAACATAATGAAAAATTTAACAAGCTACAAGAATCCCTAGAGAGACACCAATCAGGAATTCAGAAGATTAACAATAAAATTACAGAATTAGACAACTCAGGAGAAAGTCAGAGGACCAAAATTGAGCAAGTGGATGGCAGAATTGGTGAACTTCAAGGTAAAGCACTTGGCACCAGTATATTTGAAGAAAAATCAGATAAAAGAATTAAGACAAATGAAGAAAGCTTAAGAATCATGTGGGACTCTATCAAGAGAAATAACCTACAAGTGATTGGAGTATCAGAACAGGGAGGGATAATAGAAAATACAGAGAGAATTGTTGAAGATTTGTTGGCAGAGAACTTCCCTGATACTGTGAGAGATGAGAAGATATCTATCCAAGATGTTCGTCGAACTCCACATGAGGTAGATTTTAAAAGAAAGTCACTAAGACATATTATAATCAAACTTGCCAAAACCAAAGATAAAGAGAGAATTTTAAGAGCAGCTAGGGATAAATGAAAAGTCACCTTCAAAGGAGAGTCAATAAGAATAAGCTTGGACTACTTGGTAGAAACCATGCAGGCAAGAAGACAATGGGATGATTTACATAAAGCACTGAAGGAAAAAAAGTGCCAGGCAAGAATCATATATCCAGCAAAACTCTCTCTCAGATATGAAGGTGAAATTAGGACATTTCCAGATAAGGGAAGTTTAGGGAATTCGTGAAGACCAAACCAAAACTACAAGAAATGCTAAAGGGAGTTCTTTGGTTAGAAGATCAATAATATTGGGTATCAACCCAAGACTAGAACACTGGACAGAGCAACCAGATGGCAACCCAGAAAGGGAAATCACAAAAATAAATCAAGATTAAAAAACCCTCAAAACAGGGAAACAGTGACATTATTATGTAAAAGAAGACAACATTAAAACAATAAAGAAGGAGTAAGAAATGTAGTCATAGATCTTTGATATGGAGAGGAACACAAGGTGATATAAAGAAATACAAGTTAGGTTTAAACTTAGAAAAATAAGGGTAAATATTAAGGTAACCACAGAGGAGACTATCCTACTTATCAAAATAAAATACAAGAAAAAAATACTCAGCAGAAACAAAATCAGCAACAATGAATAAGAGGAAAAGACAATATATAAAGATAAACTACTCAGCACAAAAAATTAAGTGGGAAAAAGAGACTGTCAACAACACAAAAAAAGACATCAAAATGACAGCACTACACTTAATACCTATCTATAATTATGCTGAATATAAATGAACTAAATGTACCAATAAAGAGAGAGTGGCATAATGGATAAAAAAAACACGATCCATCTATATGCTGCCTACAAGAGACACACCTTAGACTTAGAGACACAAACAAACTAAAACTCAAAGGATGGAAAAAAATATATCAAGCAAACAACTATCCAAAAAGAGCAGGAGTGGCAGTATTAATTTCTGACAAAATAGACTTTAAAGTTAAATCCACCACAAAGGATGAGGAAGGACACTATATAATTGTTAGAGGGACAATGTACCAGGAGGATATAACCATATTAAGTATATATGCACCCAATGACAGGGCTTCAAGATACATAAAACAAACTCTAACAGCATTGAAACCGAGATAGTGCCACAATTATAGTAGGAGACTTCAACAAACCACTTTCGGTGAAGGACAGGACATCCAGAAAGAAGCTCAATAAAGACACAGAAGAGCTAAATGCCACAGTCAACCAACTTGACCTCATAGACATATGCAGAACACTCCACCGAACAGCAGCCATGTGTTCTTTTCTAGTTCACATGGAACATTCTGTAGAATAGACCACATATTAGGTCATAAAGCAAGCCTTTGCAGAATCCAAAGCATTGAAATATTACAAAGCATCTTCTCTGACCATAAGGCCATAAAAGTAGAAATCAATAACAGAAAAAGCAGGGAAAAGAAATCAAACACTTGGAAACTGAACAATACCCTGCTCAACGAAGACTGGATCGTAGAAGACATTAAGGATGGAATAAAGAAATTCATAGAATCCAAAAAGAATGAATGAAAGTGCTTCCTATCAGAACCTTTAGGATGCAGCAAAAGCAGTGCTCAGAGGCCAATTTATATTAATAAATGCACACATACAAAAAGAAGAAAAGGCCAAAAATCAAAGAATTATCCCTACAACTTGAACAAATAGAGAGCAACAAAAGAAGCCCTGAGGCACGATAAGAAAGCAAATAATAAAAATTAGAGCAGAATTAAATAAAATAGGTAACAGAAAAACAATTGGAAGAGTTAACAAGACCAAAAGCTGGTTCTTTGAAAAAATTAACAAAATTGATAAACCATTGGCCAAAATGACAAAAGAAAAACAGGAGAGGAAGCAAATAACCCAAATAAGAAATGAGATGGGCGACATTACAACAGACCCAACTGAAATTAAAAGAATCATATCAGATCACTATAAAAAATTGTACTCCAACAAATTTGAAAACCTAGAAGAAATGGATGATTTCCTAGAAACACACTACTAAAGTAATACAAACAGGTAGATCAACTAAATAGATCTATAACAAAAGAAGAGATTGAAAAGGTGATCAAAAAATTCCCAAGAATAAAAGTCCTGGTCCAGACGGCTTCACTGCAGAGTTCTACCAAACTTTCATAGAAGAGTTAACGCCACTACTGCTAAAGGTATTTCAGACCATAGAAAAGGATGGAATACTCCCAAACTCATTATGAAGCCAGCATATCTCTGATACTAAAACCAGGTAAAGACACCACAAAAAAAGAAAATTACAAGCTATATCCTCATGAACTTAGATGTAAAAATTCTCAACAAAATTCTAGCCAATAGAATTCAAAAACGTATCACAAAAATAATTCACCACGACCAAGTGGGATTCATTCCAGGTATGGAGGGATGATTCAACATTAGAAAACCAATGTAATCCATCATATAAATAAAAACAAAGGACAAGAACCACATGGTTTTATCAATTGACTCAGAAAAGGCATTTGACAAAGTTCAACACTCATTCATGATAAAAACTCTCAGCAAAATAGGAATAGAAGGAAAATTTCTCAGAATAATAAAGGGCATTTATACAAAGCCAACAGCCAACAAGTAGGCTCGGGGGCGGGAGTGTGGTCAAATATATGCAAGTACTTAGCTTTTGCCAAGAGCGCCATCCTTCTCTGGTTCCACAGGTGTGAGTAGGCTGTGCGGCTGGCTGTTTCACCCTGAGGCAACTGCGGCCAAGCACTCCCAGGAATGGTGCCTGGGAGATCCCAGAGATTCTGGTCCGGCAACTCCTTTCCGCTTCTGAACTGTCTCTCCTCCCTGCCGCTCAGTCTGTTTTCTAACTTTTCTTTGATTTTCAGGGCTCCCAGGTTGTCATAAATATAATCGTTTCACTTGTTTTTTCGTGTCATTGTTATAAGAGGGATCAGCAGAAGCATCTGGCTACTCTGCCATCTTGGCCCCGCCTCCGATATTTGATTTTTTTAATGTTAAGTAATTTGCAAATTTTACTTTGTAGTTGTTTGCTGTTAATTTGTAAAAATATAGATGGTTTTTAATGTATTGACCTTCAATTCCACAACCTCACCAGTTAGTTTTAGTAGTTCATAAATTCATTTGGGTATTCTATATACATAATCAGGTCAACTGCAACTACAGAGAGTTTTAATTCTTTTCCAATCTGTATGCCTGTTTTTTTTTTTTAATTACTGCACAGACCGGGACCCTTAGAGATTATTTTTAAATAATTACTAGATTTAATTTTGATAAACTAGAGTTCTCACTTCTGGTTCTAATAGTAAATGTATACTGTACTGAGATTTGGTATTTATTTAGTTTATATGGTAAATGACAATATCATAATACAACTGAAGGAGGGAGGTTAGACTGTTGTTTTTCATTTGAGCTAAATTACCTTGAAAAGCTTGTTTTGGAGACAGAATCAGGATGTTTTCTCTTTATTGAAGACAACCAAATCCTTGAGATAGACCTGTTGGTAAGGTTGACAGTAGTACCCAGAATCTAGGATTAGGGTCAGTCGGTGTCTCCGTATATCATTAAAGTAATATTTCAGCTGTACCGCAAGCTCGAGAAGGGGACTTATGTCTCCTTCTCTGGACTTTTCTCCTGTCTTAGTCATCTAGTGTGCCATAAAAGAAATACCACAAGTGGATGGCTTTAACAGAGAGAAATTTATTTTCTCACAGCCTAGTAGGTTACATGTCCAAATTCAGGGCATTAGCTCCAGGGGAAGGCTTTCTGTCTCTGTTGGCTCTGGTGGAAGGTCCTTGTCCTCAATCTTCTCCTGGTCGAAGAGCCTCCAGGCATATGGCCCCCGTGTCCAAAGGATACACTCTGCTCCTGGTGCTGCTTTCTTGCTGGTATAAGGTCCCCAACTCTCAGGGATGTGACCTGGGTAAGGGTGGTGTTACAATCCCACCCTAATCCTCTTTAACATAAAATTACAGTCACAAGATGGAGAAAACCACAGAATACTGGGAATCATGGCCTAATCAAATTAATATATACATTTGGGGGGGGGGCATAATTCAATCCATGACATCCCCTTTCCATATTTTAGCCATATTTGCTTTATATTGTGTTTTCCTCCTAGCAAATCAAGCTCTTATGTATACCATAAATTACTTAGGGCCGCTTAAGACGTTGGATGTGGGCCACATATACCTTAATTTAACACATTAACCTCACTTTAAGGAAAACCCACATACAAGAATCATGGTTTATGATATATATCTTAACATAAGATATATCATCTTTTCTTCTAATAGTACAATTGATGTTTGATGTAGTTACATAATAAGATGCCTGGTGTTGTTAGTTGCCGTCATGTCGATTCCGACACATGGCGACCTCGTGTTACCGAGTAGGAGCGCTCCATAGAGTTTTCTTGGCTATAATCCTAATGGAAGCAGATTACCAGGCCTTTTCTTCTGTGGTACTGTTGGTGGATTTTAATTGCCAATCTTTATGTTAACAATCGAGTGCAGATTGTTTGTGCCACGTAGGGCTCTTGCTGTTGCAATCGAGTCAATTCCCACTCATAGAGACCCTATAGAACAGAGTAGTACTGTCCCATAGGGTTTCCAAGGAGCGGTTGGTGGATTCGAACTGCTCACCTTTTGGTTAGCAGCTGAGCTCTTAACCACTGCACCACCAGGGCCCTTAGAACATTTAAAATATGATTTAACTTAATTCAGAATTATAAATAAATTGTCAGGAACACATATAAAACATTTGAGTGCTATGCATTATATACATCCATGAAAATATTTTTTAAAAATTCAGTAATTTATGGAATCATTGCTTACATATTTTCTACCTAGTTTGGAACTATCTCTGTGCTTGGCAAGTGGTATGGTTGGTATTCCTACTTCATGTGGCACTGTGCTGTCATGAGTGTTTACCTTCCCACTGGAAAGAGTAACTATGGGAGATTTGAGGCCTGGGGAAAAAAATCCTCCTTTACAGTTATTTATATAAGTAAGGGGTTCTTTGGAAGTCTTAATTAAAATGTTTTCTATTTAAGAAGTTCTGTTTAAATGAAAAGATTTGAATGCCAAAGCTTGATAAGAGCTTGAGGAAACCTGTTAAATAAGTACTACAGATAATCACTACATTTAAATTGGTTGTACAGACTGCTTCCTTATGAAACAGTTACTGATCAGCAGTGCTGTGTGCTGTAATATATAGTGATGTTATCAGATTTGAAACTTTTATAATGAAAATGTATTTTTTCAAATGTTTAAAATTTAATGAGTAATTATGAAATATTATGTTTAAATGTAATTTTCAGTTAAAGTAACTAACAGAGATTCTGCTGTCGGTAGAGAGGTTTTATTTGCATGTGGAGAGGCATGAAATTAATTTTGTTTTCATGATTTTATGGACAGACTCATCTCACAGAAAAATTATTTGGAAACTATAATTTTGTAAGTCACTTAATGGCTACCTTTTTAGGGAAATTTCCTATTTAAAGGAATACTGTGATACATACTTTTTAAATAGATTCCTCTTGGTTTTATTCACATGTATATATTTTTTCTTTATTATGTGGAGGATAGCTGCTATAGGATAAAACTTTCAGATTAATTGACAGAAAAAGGGAAAAATTCATGTGGTTAGTAAACGTAATGGTAACTGTTGAATACTTTAAGGTTGATGCTCTTGCATTTTATTTTTAAATTCAGGGTATATTTACTTCTGGCACATGGGAAGAGAAATCAGATGAAATTGCCTTTGCTGACTTCATGTTTTCAGTCACTCATCATTATCTTGTACAAGAATCCAGCGATAAAGAAGGAAAGGATGAATTATTAGAAGGTAAGTTTTTACTGTGTGAATTTTAACTCTTTAACGGTGTTTGTAATTTGGAATCATGAATTTAATTCTCTTAATTCAGCAGTAGCCTCTGGAAGTGTTTTACACGTGCAGACTTGTTTCACCACATCTGAAGTAGAGTATATCTTTTCAAAGAGTTACAGTATACTCACTTTAAGATTAATTAACTCAGCACATATTTATTGAGTACATAACACAAGCTAAAGGTTCCTGGGTGGTGCAGACAGTTTGCTCTCAGCTACTAATTGAAAGATTGGCAGTTCAAATCCACCCAGTGGCACTGTGGAAGAAAGGCCTGGTAATCTATTTCCGTAAGATTACAGGCATTGAAAACCATGGAGCGCAGTTCTACTCTGACACACATGGGGTCACCGTGAGTTAGAATTGGCTCTACAGCAGGGTTTTTGTTTTTTTTTTAAGCATGTGCTGAGTACTCTTCTAAGCCCTGTTGAACCTCTAAGTAAGTAATTTAAGAAACTTACCTTCTAGTAGGGGAGACAGGATCTATAAGTTAAATAACAGTAATAACCCAACAGAACCCAGTGCTATTGAGTCGATTCTGACTCATAGCGACCTTATAAGACAGAGTAGAACTGCCCCATAGAGCTTCCAGGGAGCGCCTGGTGGATTTGAACTGCCAACGCTTTGGTTTGCAGCTGTAGCACTTAACCACTACGCCACCAGGGTTTCCATAAATAGGAGGTAGAAAGTGATAAGTGTATCCCAAAGTAGAGATAAAGCTCTGTTGGTGCTCAGAGGAGAAAAGGTTACTTTTAATTTTGGGAGGTCCAGAGGTGTTGTGGAGAGTGAGGCACCTGAGCTGGACCTTGAAGGAATAAAAAAATATGTATATATAATTTGTCTCTTGATCAGGCAACACGTGTTGTGTTTTATATATACCCCAGATTTTGGCGGCAAACTAAGATTAAAATTCTGGTTTTTCTACTTGATAGCTACTTGACCTTCCTAAGCCTGAATTTTCTCATTTGTAAAATGAAGTAATAATACTTGGAGGGCTAATGTGAAGATTTAATGAGATATTGTACATATGCCCCATCCTAGTACATGGCCCGTGGTAGGTACTCAAAGGTATTTATAGTTGTTAATAGGTCAGATTGTCTGGTCTTTTGATATACTAGTGTATAACAGTGAGTGAGTACGGTATTGAATATATTTTGGACCTATCACTCAAAACCTTTCTTGGTTCACTCAGAAAATAAATATGTAGATTCTGTGTTAATTTTTTTCTGGTCAAAACATTATAATTTATAAGCATAGACACAAAAATATTTGTGTCTTATATAGAAATAAAATTGTATTACCTTTTCTAGTATATATATTCTCACAAACAAAACAATTAGATAGCATGTGCATGGAGATTCATAAACTAGGATAGATAACATTGACCATGTGTACATATGTTTAAAATAATTATATAGAAAGATAAAATAACTAAACCAGAATGTGAGTATGTGTATCTTAGGAGTAAGGGGAAAGGGAAATGTATGCAACTGATAGGAAATGTGATACAGTCCTGAGATTTCCAGGTTCGACATTCTGTTTGTTAATGAAGGAAACTGTTCAAGAGAGAAATTTTCAGCGCTGTTAATTTGAGGAAAGATCATACATCAAGGAAAAGCTGTTGTAGTAATAAGCTCTTTCGTCAGAAGATTTTAAAATAAGAGTGGGAATACTGCTTAGAATCAGTGTATTTCTGAGATGAGCAGATGAAAGGGACTGAGGTATAAGAGAAGATCAGTGAGTTTAAGATAGGTAAGGAATTATCGTTGAACGGGTGTTTGTACTGTGAAGGATTTTTTTGTTTGTTTTAGTTTTGTTGTGATTGAAGCTGTAGCTAATGGTGGAAGTTACAGGCAAATCATCAACTGAGTTAATTTGGGGGTACATGTTTTGTTAAAACGTCATCAGAGGTCAGAAGGTTTGCACACTGATCTTTTATTTAGTTGAAGTTGCTTATTGTTTTTAGTCAAGTGGAGAGTCAAGTCATTAGTGTTCTCCCATTTACTCTTTCAACAAATTAACAGAATATAAATTTCCTAAGCAGTTACAGCTATAGAGCAAAAGGAACTATTTTTATGAACTGCTGTTCCAGTATGGTTTGAATTTATTATGCATTTTAAATATACGTAATAATCACTGGTGTTAGGATCTTGTGGTGGACGTGAATTCAAATGCTGTCAGTTATGTGGGTTAGAAGTGGGAAGCAGGGCAGAAGTTTTACAAGAACATTTAGGGAACTCAGTGGGGCAGAAAAGGCTACTCATGGCAGGAGATGAGTTATCAGACTTCTAAGTAGAATAATACATTTAAAAAAGAAAAAAAAAATTTCTAGTAAGGATGAGGAATTGTATGAGTCATGATTAAGAAGAAAGAAAAATATTATAAATGTAGGCTCTGGTGGCAGAATGGTTAAGCACTTAGCTGCTAACCAAAAGCTTGGCAGTTCAAACTTACCCAGCCAGTCTGCAGGAGAAAGACCTGGTGATCTGCTCGCCTAAAGGTTACAACCTAGAAAACCCTATGACGCAGTTCTCTTCTGTCATATGAGATTGCTATGAGTTGAAATCGATTCGAGGACACTTAACAACAACAAGTAATAGTATGTCTATTTCATAGACTGGCTTTCTTTAAAGAAAAAGAGAGAGAGACCCCCTTGCCTTAAATCTCAAGTTAGCCCTAGATATAAATCTTTAAACAATTGCAAAACTGCATGAGCTAGCAAGACATATGTTTCCTCAAAGCTTATTTTAAAATTCTGCCTTAGAACGAATATACTAACTTTTTCATTATCAAATGTTTTTATAGATGTTATTCCACAATCTATGCAAGATTTGCTATGCATGAATAATGACTTTCCACCAAGAGCGCATTGCCTGGTAAGATGGTATGTATACATTTTACTCAGGTATCTTTTTAGTATGTGTTTCAGCCACGGGCCAGGATCACATCCTCCCCTACCCCAGGTTCAGTGCTTTGCTAGGAGGCCTCACAGGACTCATTATATGGCTAAGATTTATTCCAGTGAAAGGATACAAAGCAAAAATAACAAAGGGAAAAGGTGCATGGTGTGAAGTCCAGAGGAACCCAGTGCAAGCTTCCAAGAGTTCTTTGCCAGTGGACTTGCATGGGACACACTTAACTCCCCTAGTAACAAGTTGTGGCAATACATGTGAAATGTCTGCCAGGGGAGCTTATTAGAGGATCAGGGCTTTTATTCCAGGGTTATTATTGGAGGCGAGTCATGTGGGCACACTCTGACTTGCACCACCAAAATTTCTGACTCCCAGAAGGAAAGCAGATATTCAGCATAAATCATTTTTTTATGCACAGTTAAGGCACTCTATCAGAATGAGAAATCATTGGTGTGAACGGTGGGAATCCTCCTGAAATCCACATTCCCAGACACCAGCCAACAATCAACCTAGAAAGCAGGCCTTTCTAAGAGTAGCAGTAGCAGAGTAGTGTTCTGCTGTTAACTCTTTTCTGCATAGTGTGTTTCATAATCTAGGGTAGTGCCTAGCTATAAATCTAATGCCTGGTACAGAGCATTTAATACTTATTGTTGAAAACTAAATTGAAGTAAAATGAACACCATATAGGAGTCTCTGGGTAGTACAAATGATTAAAATGCTCAGCTGCTAACTGAAAAGTTGGAAGTTTCGGTCTACCCAGAGCTACCTTGGAAGAAAGACCTGGTGATCTGCTTCTGAAAAATGAGCCACTGAAAACCGTATAGAGCACAGTTCTACTCTGATGCACGTGGGGTCACCATATGTTGGAATCGACTCCATGGCAACTGGTTACTGGTTATATGATAAAATTAAAGCTCACTCATGTCCAAACTGTAAAGGTGATACATTAACGTAAGAGATGCATCATATTTAAAAGGTCTCTTCCATCTTTTTCAATTATTCGAAGTGTGTTTGAGCTTTTTTAATTGGGAGGAGGGGCAGGGAGAGGCATTAAAACACCACCACCAAAATGACCCTAGTGTGAGTATTTGGTCCAGAAAGGAGACCTAGTTAAAGACAGTTTACATACTGGTTTTAAATTACTCGATTGGTGTGGGTTGGTGTTTTTGAATTGTTTATTAAAGAAAAATCTGTAAGGGAGGAGAAAATGCCAATATCTGTGTTTTTTTTTTTTCTTGATTTCACTGGGATTACTTTAACAAGTAGACTACGTGGCACATTAAAAAAAAAAAAGAGGAAAATTATTTGTGAGTACAAAGAAACTGGGTGTTTCATAAATATTCCTGTTATTTTAGTGTGATCTTTTAAAAGCTATGAATTTTAACAATGTAAAAAACTAAAAAAAAATTTACTGAGTACATTAAATTATCAATTATTTAAATCCTTCTAGATTCTCTTCTGATCTTTTAAGATGAGAATACATGCATTTAACGTGGTTAAATGTACAGGAAGGCAGCGTGGTGTCATAGAGCATGGAACTTTGCATGCACTTATTTAGTCAACATTAATCGAATACCTCACTCTTGGGCCAGGCACTGAGGTAGAAGAACAATACGTTCAGTTCCTAGTTCAGGTACTATCTCTGCAACCTGGGCAAGTTACTTAATTTCTCTCAGTTTGCGTCTACATTGGTAAATTCAAGAAAATAAATTATATACATGTTTTTAAGGTAGTTGTAAGCATTAAATAACGTAATGGTTCGGAGTTGGTTTATCAAAATCTGAATGCTGTTATATAATTTCTGTTCAGTTTTTTATATGTATTTTCCAGTACTGTCTGGCACATAGTCCATGGTTAAAAAAATTCGTTGAATGAATAAATAAAACCTTTCTATGTTTTAATGTAAATCACTTGTCTGTAGTTTTTTTAACCTTCCCACTTTTTATAATTTTTCTTTAACATACAGTAAAATTGACTTTTATTGTGAACAATTCTGTGAATTATATAGATTTTTGTAACTACTACCTCAAACAGGATATAGAACAGCTCCGTGACAAAAACAATCTCTGTCAAGTAGTCCATTTATAGTAGCGTCCTCCTCATATCCTTATAACCTCTGGCAATCACTGTGTTCTTTGTCACTATAGCCTTGTCTTTTTAAGAATCCTATATAAATGGACTTACACAGTATATAACCATTTGAGATTGGCATCTTTCACTTACATAGTACATTTGAGATCCTTTTGAAGTGGTTATAGCAGTATTGCTTACTGAATAATATTTCATTGTAAGGCTGTACCAATTTATTCATTCGTTCACCTTCTGAAAGATATTAGGATTGTTCGTGTACAGACTTGTGTGAAAATAGGTTTTCAATTCACTTGGGAAATACCTAGAGTGGGATTGCTAAGTCATATGGTAAGTATATGTTTATAAACTACAAAACTGATTTCCAGAGTGGCGCTCCCACCAGTGTATGAGAGTCCCAGTTGCTCTGCCTCCTCATCAGCACTGGGTATTGGGATTATTTTTTATTTTGGCCATTCTAATAGGTGTGTAGCAGCATCTCAGTTTAATTTTAATTATGAACATCTTTGTATGTGCTTATTTGCACATACTTTATGGTGAAGTGTCTTTTCAAGTCTTTTGCCCATTTTTCGATTGAGTCATTTGTTATTGTTGAGTTTTGAAAATTCTTTATATATTCTGGATACAAATCCTTTTTCAAATGTGTGATTTGCAAGTGTTTTCTTCCAGACCATAGCTTATCTTTTCACTCTCTTAGCATTGTCTTTTCCAGAACAAAAGTTTTTAAATTTGATAAAGTTCAGTTTATCAATTTTTTACTTTATGCATTGTGGTTTTGGTGTCATGTCCTTCAGGTTATAAAACCTTCTCTTACTTATTTTAAACAAACTTTTTATTTTGGAATAATTTTAGGTTTGCAGAAAAGTTGCAAAGATAGTACAGACTGTTTCAGTATATGCCTCACTTAATTTTCTCTATTTTTAACATTTTATATTACCATGATACATTTGTCAAAACTGAGAAACCAACGTTGGTATGTTGTTATTAGCTAAACTTGACTGAACAAGTTTTTTTCCAGTAATGTCTATTTTCTATTCCAGAATCCCAGCCAGGATACCATATTGCATTTTGTCATCATGTCTCCTTAGTCTTCTCGAGTCTCTGAAAATTTTTGTCTTTCCTTGTTTTTCATGACCTTGACAGTTCTGAGGAGCACTAGTTAGGTATTTTGTACAGTGTCCCTCAGTCTTTTTGTTAGAAGTGTTTTATCATGATTAGACTGGGGTTAGGAGTTTCAGGGAAGAGTACCACAGAGGTGAATTGCTGTTTTTGTCACATTATATCGGAGGGTACATGCTGTTAACATGATTTATCACAGGTGATGTTAACCATAAGGTGCCCTGGTGGTGCAGTGGTTAAGTACTCAGCTGCTAACTGAACAATCACTGTTCAAATGCACCAGCTGCTCTGTGGGAGAAAGATGTGGCAGTCGGTTTCCATAAAGATTACAGCCTTCAAAACCCTATGGGAAAGTTCTGCTCTGTCCTGTAGGGTCACTGTAAGTTAGAATTGACAGGACTGCAGTGGGTGGGACTGTTAACCTTGATCACCTAGGCAATTCTGCTGTGCTTTATTCTAAAAGTTTTATGCTTAGAGTTTACATTTATATTATCCATTTCAAGTTAATTTTTGTCTAAGGTATGAGGCTTAAGTCAAGACTGTTTTTTTAATATATGGATATCCAGTTATTCCAACACTGTTGAAAAGAGTATCCTATCTCTTTTGAACTGCCTTTCTACTGTAGCCATATATGTGTGGGTCTGTGTGTAGACCCACATATGAATTCAGTCTGTATGCTGAGCGAATAATCAGAGAAGATGGACTATATGAAGAAGAATGCAGCATCAGGATTGGAGGAACACTCATTAACAACTTGCAATATGCACATGACACAACCTTTCCTGCTGAAAGTGGATAGGACTTGAAGCATTTACTAATGAAGTTCAAAGACTACAGCTTTCAATATTGGATTACACCTCAATATAAAGAAAACAAAAATCCTCACAACTGCACCAGTAAGCAACATCACGATAAACAGAGAAAAGATTGAAGCTGTCAGGGATTTCATTTTACTTGGAACCACAATTAATGCCCATGGAAGTAGCAGTCAAGAAATCAAACAAAGTATTTCATTGGGCAAATCTGCTGCAAAAGACCTCTTACAAGTGTTAAAAAGCAAAGATGTCACTTTGCGGACTAAGGTGTGCCTAACGCAAGCCATGGTATTTTCACTTGCCTCTTATGCATGTGAAAGCTGGACAGTGATTAAGGAGAACCAACGAACTGATGCATTTGCATTATGGTGTTGGCAGAGGATACTGAATATACCGTGGACTCCAGAAGAAGGAACAAATGTGTCTTGGAAGAACTGTAGTCAGAATGCTCCTTAGAAGCAAGGATGGCAAGACTTTGTCTCACGTTACTTTAGACATGTTATGAGGAGGGACGAGTCCCTGAAGAAGGACATGTTTGGTAGAGGGTTGGCACAGTGGCTGCAACAACAGGCTCAAACACAGCAATGACTGTGAGGATGGCCCAGGATTGGGCAGCCGTTCGTTCTGTTGTTCATGGGGTCTCTGTGAGTAGGAGCCAACTCGATAGCACCTGACTAGGCACTCCATCCTGTGTTTTGATCTGTGCACTTCCCTTCTTTGGTACCATAATGTCTTAATTTGTATATACTTAAAATAAGTCAAAGTTGATATGATTCCTTCAGCTTTGTTTTTCAAATTTTTTTTTTACTGTTCTAGTTCCTTTGCTATTCCGTTCACTTTTTAGGATTGTTTTGCCCATCAAAAAAGTCCTGCTGAGATTTTGTTTAGAATTGCCTTAAGTCTATAGATCAATTTGGGGAGAATTGACATCTTTACTATGCTGAGTCTTCCTTTTATGAACATGGTCAGTGTCTCTAATTATTCAGGTCTTTGATTTCTTTCATCAGCATTTTGTAATTCTCAGCACACAGATCCTGTATATGTTTTATTAAATTTATACCTAAGTATTTCTTTTTCTTTCTTCCTTTTCTGTTTGAGGAGCTATTATGATGGTATTATTTTTTAAATTTTGATTTCACATTGTTGCTGGTATGTAAGAATATGATTGATTTTTGCACATTGAGCTTGTATCCTGTGAGTTCGCTACATTGAATTTTTAGTTCTATGAGGTTTTTTGTAGCTTCTTTGGGATTTTCTATGTAAACCATCATGTTGTCCACAAATAGAATTTTATTTCTTCCTTTCCAATCTCTGCCTTTCCCCGCCCCCCTTATGCTTTTGCACTGGCTAGGGCTTCCAATAAAATATTGAATAGTGGTGGTGAGAGTGGATGTCTGCCTTGTTCCCAATCTCAGAGAGAAAGTATTTACTCTCTTACCATTACGTATGACGTTAGCTATCGGTTTTTTTAGATGCCCCTTAGTAGATTAAGAAAGCTCTCATCAGAAGCCAGAGGAGGACAGTAGCTGGTTGAGTGGACACAGGGAATACAGGGTGGAGAGGAGAAGTGTGCTGTCCCATTAGGAAGAGAGCAGCTAGGAGTACATAGCAAGGTGTGTATAAGTTTTTGTATAGAGAGACTGGCTTCGTTTGTAAACTTCCACTTAAAGCACAGTAAATTAAAAAGTTCTCATCTTTTTTTGATTTTTGTCATTTTCAAAAAATAATATTTTGTGTTTTCAGGGAAGGTTTACACAGCAGTTTAGGTTCCCATTCAATAATTGCTACAGGTTGTTCAGTAACATCAGTTACAGTTTTCATTATGTGTGAACATTCTCATTTCTGTTCTGGTTATTCCGTTTCCATTAATCTATAGTTTTCCTACCCCCTTGCATTCTCATCTTTGTTTTAAAGTAATTGTTGACTGTTTGGTCTCATATAGGTCATTTTTTAAAAGGAGTACAATACTTATGGGTGATATTTGTTATTTTTTGAACAAATTTGTTATTTAGCTACAAGGCGACCTCAGGGGTTAGTTTCAGTTCAAGGTTCGAAGAGTATCTCAGGGCAGTAGTCTCAGAGAGTCCTCCAGTTTCAACCAATCCAGTAGATTTGTTTGTTAATTTGTTTGTTTTTAAAGGAATTTGAGGTTTTGTTCTACTTTTTTCTCCCCTTCTGTCAGGGTCCATCTGTTGTGGCCCTGATTATAGAACAGTTAGTAGTGGAGCCAGTCACCATCTTGTCCTGGTCACAAGGTAGATGAGGCTGTAGGTTGTATAGACGGTTTGTCCTGTAGACTAGTTTCTTCTTTGAGCCTTTGGTTTCCTTCTTTCTCTTTTGCTCCAAACGAGTAGAGACCAATAGTTGTATTTTAGATGACCACTTGCAAGCTTTTAAGACACTGCTTACCAAACTAGGATGTGGTATATAACTTTATGAACTACATTATGCCAACTGACCAAGATGTCCCATGAGACTGTGGTTTTAGTCCTTCAGACCCAGAAATTCAATCCCATTAGGTGTTTGGTTATGTCTAAAAAGTATCTGTAACTGTGCCACCTGTGTGCTTTATTACATATATGAATATATGCGTACAGTCACATAGATGCATATACATATACATACACCTATACGTACACA
Source organism: Loxodonta africana (assembly GCF_030014295.1). Classification (NCBI taxonomy): domain Eukaryota; kingdom Metazoa; phylum Chordata; class Mammalia; order Proboscidea; family Elephantidae; genus Loxodonta; species Loxodonta africana. Next base: position 114,446,415 of record NC_087347.1, on the reverse strand, counting down.
CATGTACATACCTATACACATATATGCCCTCATACATATGTATATACCCACTGTCATGGATCGAATTGTGTCCTCCAAATATGTGTGTGTACTTGGCTAAGCCATGATTCTCAGTATTGTGTGGCTGTCCTCCATTTTGTGATCTGATAATCCTAGGTGTTATAAATCCTAACCTCTCTGATATTAATGAGGCAGAATTAGAGGGCAGTTATGTTAATAACGCAGGACACAATCCACAGGATTATGTTGTATCTTACCTCAACCGCTTTTGAGATATAAAAGAGAGAAGTGAGCAGAGAGGGAAGGGACCTCATTACCACTAAGCAGGAAGAGCCAGGAGTGGAGCACATCCTCTAGACTCGAGGTCCCTGTGCTGAGCATAAGCTCCTAGACCTAGGGAAAGATTGATGATAAGGACCTTCCCCCAGAGCTGGCAGAGAGAGAAAGCCTTGCTCTGGAGCTGGCACCCTGAACTTGGACTTCTAGCCTCCTAAACTGTGAGAGAATAAACTTCTGTTTGCTAAAGCCATCCACTCGTGGTATTTCTGTTATTTCAGCACTACGTAACTAAGACACCCACACATGTACTTTTTGGTTGTTTTGCCGTTGGTTCAAAATTATATATGATATGTCATAGCAATTACCAGCAGGTTTTTTTTTTTTCTTGTGTACTTTATAGTGGAATCATTTACCTATTTTTGTCATTTTAAATTCTGTTGAGAGTTTTTATCATGAATGGTTGTTGAATTTTGTCAAATGCCCTTTCTGCTTCAGTTGATAAGATAGTTTGGTATTTTTTCTTTAGAGTTTTAATATGGTGGATTATATTGATTGATTTTTGGATATTTAACGAAGACAGTCCCTACTTGTTTATGATGTAATTTATACACACACACGGCTGGATTTCATATGGTGATACTTTGTTGAGAACTTTAGCATTTGTGTTCATTAGGGATATTGGTCTGTAGTTTTCTTATACTTCTCGATTTTGGTATCAGACTAATACTTGTCTTATAAAGTGAGTTGGGTTGTGTTTTCTCCTGTTTTCTGGGAGAGATTGTGTAACATTGGTGTTCATTAAATGTTTGCTAGAATTTGCCATTGAAACTCTCTGGGCCTTCTGTTCTCTCTTTATTGGGGTGGCAATCCTTTATAGGGTCCAGGCTTTAAGCAGAAGTCTCAGTTCCAGTTCCTTGCCTCATGCACACCTGTAACCCTGAGTGGCCGTTCAAAATATTACAACCTCTGTACTGATTTGGATTGATGCAAAACTCATGTACAGATAATACTTGAATAAATCTAAAGGATACAGAAGGAAGCTGGTTCACTTAGGATACGTAGCAGAGTGATTGGTGGCACTATCCAGAAGACGTACAACTTCCCAGGCCCAGTGCTTCATAAGCAGGTATACAGTTGTAGATGATAGTGTTTGACTGATATTATGCTTCTGTAAGCAGTTTCCAGGTGTCGCTATATTTATATTTATGAGACTCTGGAATTCTCGAACATAGACTAGCCAGGATACATGCCAGAGACCACCTCTCCTGGGCCAGGTATACCTCATCATTCTCAGAGTGATATAATTCATATTATAACTGCTATGCTAAAATATGTGGTATTCTCAGACATAAACAGCCTTTTCTTTTCTTCCATCATTCTTAGCCTCCCCAGTTTGTCACGACATGGTCTAAGTATATTCCTAAACTTAATAATGCTGAACTAGAAGAAGGGTCAGTTTTGCAGACATCTCTATGAGTCACACTAACAGGTTTTTAGCAGCTAAAAAGGCTTATCCTGTAAAATCCCAGCCCCCAGTCCTTACCCGTTAGGGCCTGTCTCCAGAGCTGATAATTCCCTGGGTTTCTTCAGTGCCAATTTGGATTCTTACTTCTGCCTTTTACAGACAGTTTCCGCACCATGGGATAAATGTTCTTATAGAGAGCAGCACAGGGTTTGATGTAAACTGATGTCAACAGATTAACCCATTGCTGTTGAGTCGATTGCGACTTATAGCGACCCTATAGGACAGAATAGAACTACCCTAGGCACTGGGGTGGGGGTTTGGGGATAGGGTTTCCAATACTGCAGTCTTTTTGGAAGCAGACTGCCACAGATTTCTCCCATTCAGCAGCTGGTAGGTTTGAACAGCTTACCTTTCGGTTAGCAGCCGAGTGCTTAACCACTGTGCATCCAGGCCTCCTGTAGACCAATTAACCAAAAAAACAAATTAGGTCAGGAAAATGTTTTCAAAAGAGGTGATACCTCACCTGAATTCTGAAAGACAAGTGAATATAAGCTAGACGAAGTCAGGTAAAAAGATGTTCAAGGCGTAAGGAATGGCATTAGTAGAGATGAGGATTCCCAAATGAACTTGAAAACTGCCTATGATTTTTCAAGCCTGGAGTATAGCAGACGAGTTGAGAATGGCAAACAATGAGAAGAACCTTGGTATCTGGGTATATAGTATAGTTATCTTATTTCGGGGTATAGTGGATACAAGGAAAGATAGAAAATTTCTGGAAGAATACCAAAGAAACTGTTGGCAGTGGTTTTATTCTCGTGTGGGGGATGGCCAGGGGGTACATTCACCAGTTTTTTGTTGTTTCTTCCTTGGACATTCCAAAAAAAAACTATTTTTAAAAACCTTTAGAGCTTAAAATTTACAGCTCTTGGTTCTTTCCAGTATTTAATGCTGCCTGTACATAAACACTTTTTATTTCAGGGATAGGAGGGTGGAGGAGATGAAATGAGAAGTAATTGCCATCTAAGCAATAAACATTGATTAGACTTTTTAAAAATCTTTATTTATTGCTATTTGGGAGATTTCTTGAGAATAAAAATAAGCATTTGTAACTATTTACATACCCAGAGATTAAAATAAATTAGGCAAACAAGTAACACCTTTCATAAGTTATTTTATTATCTTTTAAATTATTAAATAAAAATACATCGAGGAGTAGATAGCAGAGGGATTTTCAGTAGGCAGGGTTGCCAAACTTTACATGTTTGTAAAATTTGGTGCATATATGAGACTTTAAAGTCCTTGAGAAATAAGTTTTCATTATTGTAAGATAGTTATATCAGTAGTAAGCTCTTTCCTGATAATTTTATGACTTTTATCTAGTATGTGTTATTGAGTAGAAGAATATAAGAATTTCTTAGTTAGGATACCTAATAAACAGTGTTCTCATTATTACGCAGCATAAGAACATCCTAGCTCATATTTTTCTGTAATGTGGGGAATCTATCGTAGAATTTATCTTCCCACATGGCTGACTTAACACGGTCGTTTAATTAAAGCAAGATTTCAGTGCTTCCTTTCTTTTATTTTGGAAATTTAACTTAAAAAAAAAGTATTGTGGTAAAATATATGTAACAAAATTTGCTATTTTAACCGTTTTTATGTGTATACTTACCGATTTTAGATATTTCATGTAAGTGGAATCATATAGTATTTGACTTTTCTCAGACAGCATGTATTAGAATAATATTCCATTGTATGGATATACCACATTTTGTTTATCTCTTTGTGAGTAGGAAACCCTGGTGGCATGGTGGTTAAGTGCTAGGCTGCTAACCAAGAGGTCAGCAGTTCAAATCCGCCAGGTGCTCCTTGGAAACTCTCTGGGGCAGTTCTACTCTGTCCTATAGGGTCGCTATGAGTCGGAATCGACTCGACGGCAGTGGGTTTGGTTTTTGGGTTTTCTTTGTGAGTAATACTGCTGTGAACATTGGCATACAAGTCTGTGTTTGAGTCTCTGCTTCCAATTCTTTTGAGTATATATACCTAGGAGTGAAATTGCTGAGATATATGGTGATTCTATGTTTAATTTTTTGAGGATCTGCCAAACTGTTTTCTATAGCAGTTGTACTATTTTACCAGCAATGAGTAAGAGTTCCAATTTCTTCATACCCTCTGCAACACTTGTTATTATTATTATTATTTTTAATAATAATAGCTGTTCCACTGGGAGTGAAGTGGTTTCTGATTGTGGTTTTGATTTACATTTCCCCAGTGACTAATAATGTTGTACTTCTTTTCATGTGCTTATTGGCCATTTTGCATATTTTCTTTAGAGAAATTTCTATTCAAGTCCTTTGCCGATTCTGTAATTGTGTTGATGGTCTTTTTGTTGTTGAGTTGTAGGATTTCTTTATATATTCTGGATATTAAACCCTTATCAGATAAATGGTTCGCAAATATTTTCTCCCGTTCTGTAGGTTGTCATTTCACTTTCTTGATAATGTCCCTTGGTGTACAAAAGATTTTAATTTTGATGAAGTCCAACTTTTATCTATTGGAAACTTAAATTTTAAGGCAAATTATTTGATGTTCTCTCTTTCATCATTTCAGCTAATTATGTCTAATATGTAAAGAATAGAGGTGAGATGATAGGTGAATGATAGAAGTGGTTTCTCTAAATAGGAAATTCAACATTGGTATTCGCTTAGTTGTCACTAAAAAAAGACACACTTTGTAGTTCAGACCTGACCTCTTAAATATCCTATGGGGAAATTTTTTCATGATTTTCAAATAATGAAGTTTTGTATTCTGAAGTGTTTCCCTGTTTAATGGGGGTAATTCTTTTTTTTTTTTTTTTGAGGTATGGACTACGTGAATTTGTGGTGATTGCTCCTGCTGCAAACAGTGATGCTGTTCTCAGCGAATCTAAGTGCAATCTTCTTCTGAGTTCTGTTTCTATTGCTTTGGGAAACACTGGCTGGTGGGTAGACATTTTGAAAAATATAAACAATAAGGTTAAATATTTAATAATAATTTATGAAAAAACAGTTAATAAATGTTAGTTTTTAAAAAGTACTATTAGGACTGTAATACATATACGTGTATATTTTATTATATTGGAATTTTGTATGTAAGGATAAAAGTGATAAGACCGTTACAGAAGGCATTTCTAAAGGAAAATTTATTAAAATGTTCAGTATATATTTGAGATGAAGAATAAATTGTATCACTTATTGTGCTTTGTTTTTGAAAGCATAGTTTATCTACATTTTGTTGTAAAATATAATTTTAAAATTTTCGCACTTTCAGGTATGATTTGCAATAAATCTGTTTAAAAATCTATTTTCAGATATTTAGTGTGATAGTTCCTATTCTAAAAGGGAACTGTTTAAGAAAATGTAATTTGTTTAATCAGTATTCTATTTTGATTTATATTTCATTTGCATATCAAATAGAGTGAGAGATACTACATGTAAACTTACTGAGGAAATAATAACTTCAGTTTTTGTATAAATTTTGTACAAATTTTGTGTAATTTGTGCTTTATAGTCTATCAAGTGAATAATGTGGGCTCTACTTTAAGGAATGATTTAGAATGTTACTAACATAGCATTATTAGCTTGGGGAAAGTATTATATATTTATAAAATAAAAGTATTATTTGAATTATTTAATCCTGTGAATCAGGTTTTATTATAAATTTTGAAAAGACTAATGAAATATGATCACTTTTATTTAAGAAAACTTTTAATTCTGCTGTTTTATCACTTTTAACCATTTTTAAACAGGTGATTTTTCTGACTAATCAAAGTCACTAGATGATAGTTTCTTTAGTTTATTGGTGTGAGGAGAAAAGTAACCAGGAGCAGCTATGTTATAAATATAAATCTGGTTTTTTTTGAATAATTTCTTGTTTACTACTTTTCAATATTTGAGATTCAAAAATTTATCAATAAAATAGTGTAACACTGGGAAATTTTGAGAATTGGGAATTGTTCACTATTTAATGAATGAACCTGAAGCATATTCTTACTTTATCATGTCCTGCAGTCAGGTGCCACTCTTCGTGCAAATACATCACAAATGGCGAAGAATGTATGTGGGAGAATGTCAGGGCCCTGGTGTCCGAACTGATTTTGAAATGGTTCATCTTCGAAAAGTGCCAAATCAGTACACTCACTTATCAGGTCTGCTGGATATCTTCAAGTCAAAGATTGTAAGTTTGCATTGGTATTTTCAGTCTTATATATAGATGTTTCTCTGTAATATCAATAATGTAATAATTTATAAGATGTAATTTACTGTATGAACTACAGTGTATGTTTAAAGAAACAAAATATCCAATTAGATTTTTAGTGCACAGTGTTAAAGAAACAGATAATTAAACTGATTTTTGTTTGTTCATTCTGTTAGTATTTATCTACTATGGTATGTCTTTCTACTCCTTGTTCTCTAAGTATTGCCAGCCTCCCCAGCCCCCAGGACTTCAGGTAACTGCTTGTTTGAGGCTTTGGCTATGAGCTTCTTGAGGAACTTAATTTCATAAAAATGTGTTTTCAGTTTTGAGGCCCTAAAATAGTGTAGTGACAGGATTATAAATGCGGTTGACATTTAAAAAAGAGAGAGAAAAAAGTGACACATGTACCAGGATAGGCGATTTAAGTAAAATAAAAGCTTCCCTTTGTCTTTCAGTCTATTTCCTCAGAATAGCTATTGTTAAAAAAAAAATCATAGAAACATATATTTTAGAGAGTTTCATGTATATATGTAATATTTAAAACAAACAAACAAAAAAGACTTCCTAGACTCTGAAATAACTTAAATACTGCAGAATTCTACTTTGGTGTTTTGGGAAATTTTTGAGAAAGGCAATTAGATGTTAATTTCTACTGTATTCATTTTCCTTTCCTCTAATCAGAAGTCTTAAATAATATTTAAATACCTTACATCAAATTTTTGGTCAGATGCAAATACTCTACTACTTATTAAAAAAAGTTAATAAAGATTATTTTTGTGGATTTAAAAAAATATTTTGTGTGGTTTCAGTGGAAGTTTATACAGCAAATTACCATTTAACAAATTGTTCAGTGTCATTGGTTACATTTTTTAGTCTGTCAACATTCTCTTTATTTCTGTCTGGTTATTTCATTTCTAGTAATCTGCCCCTTTGCCTTTTCATCTTTGTTTTAGAGGAAATGTTTACCATTTACCACCGAATTATTTTATGTTTGTGATTTTTTGATGATGTCATGCTTTTTCACTAATTGAATGCATGCTGAATCATTGAGCATTGGTAATTTTTTGTTATGTGTTAAGGGTTTTTATGAATATCATGTGGAACATGTATGTCCCTGTGGACTCTAGTGGTAGATTTTTTGAAATGAGGCAGGGAAAAAATGTTTTTTTCTTATCACTTATATTTTGAATGAAAAATCTGAAAACGTGGGGTAACACATAAAGGCTGCGCCTGACTGTTGTTCCAGTCTGCTGCTTCTTAGTGCTGCGTTCTCCGCACCACCTTCTGGTTGACCTGGCAGGTAAATCTTTCCAACCTGTACAAGCTGGACGTTATCTGGCACCTCACTGCTCCTTTGCTTGTTCCTGACAAGATATGAGGGTCTTCCTTTGCTTTTGGTTTCCTGGGCCACACTAAACTGTCTAATGAGAGTGGTCCTGAAGTTGGCGACACCTACCCCCGTACACTGCTTTGAGCCGTAAAATGACTAATCCACTTGAATAGTGAATTATTTCACTTGAGTCGTCCTGGAAGCTACACCTTCCCAATGATACACAAGAAATAATTAATAAACTTACAAACCTTATCCTTCTGTTTACAATGCTGAGAGATGAAAAATAAAAATGGCACTTATCTGTCCTGTGGGAACGAAGTACGTCAAGAATGCACTCTTATACCGCTTTGAGCCGTAAAATAACTTACTCACTTGAATATTGCCTCATCCTGGAAACTGCACCTTTCCAACAGCGCACAGAAAATGAGTAAACTTGCAAGCCTTATCCTTCTGTTTAGAATGCTGAGAGGCAAAAAATGAAAATGGCACTTGTGTGTACCTTTAGGAATGAAGTACATCTAGAATGTGCACTTATACTGTTTTGAGTACCAAATCGTGGAAACCATACCTTCCTGCTAACACGTGGGAAATAGTGAGTGTACTTACAACACTTATCCTGTGGTACAGAAGCCCAGAATGAACAGAAGTTTCACAAAATCACCCTTCCAGGATGCATACCTCATACAGATGTCTCAACACTTAAATGTGCACTAGTCGATTTCCTGATTTTTCAGGTAGTTACAAAAGCCCCAGCCCCTACACCAGCACATATTAAAGTGGTACTAATGCCTGCCAATAAGCCTCCAGAGACAGAAAATGTACATGGTACTTCTATGTACTATTAGTTACGAAAGTATTTTAAAGGGACATGGTACTTACAGGTGGTACTTATTTTATGAGCCAATTTGTTTTTTAGCTAAAAGGTGACCTCAGGGAATAGTCTCAGTTCAAAGTTTAAAGAGTACCTCACAACAATTCTCTTGGGGAGACTTCCAGTGTCAACTGGTCCAGTAAGCCTGAACTTTTTAATAATTTGAGTTTTGTTCCACATTTTTCTCCCATTTTAGCAGGATCCATCTATTGTGTACCTGATTAGAACAATCGAGAGTGGTAGCTGGGCACCATCTAGTTCTTCTGGTCTCAGGGTAGGTGAGGTTGTGGTTCCTGTAGATTGTTAGTCCTGTAGACTAATTTCTTCTCTGTGTCTTTGGTTTCTTTCTTTCTCTTTTACTGCAGATGAGTAGACCAATAGTTGTATTTTAAATGGCCACCAGTAGGCTTTTAAGACCCCAGATACTACTCACTAAACTAGGATGCAGAACATAAACTTAATGAATTATATTATGCCAGTTTTCCGAGTTGTCCCATGTATTTTCATGGATTTTTTTGTGTCACTCCTGTATGTAGCTCAGCTTCTTTTTTCTGAAACTGATCTGTGGGTTCAGAGTTATATTTTGACCTTTTGCTAGTTATAGTTTAAAAAACTATATTCTTAGTTGGTTTATCAAGTCATCTTTTATAACATTCACAAAACCCACTCTCCTAGATATGAAACATCTGTCAAAATTGATTTGGTAGGAATTGAACTTATTGAGACCTGATTTGGGTAACTTTAGAGGTTTCATGTAGTTAAAATTATGCAGTATGTGAGTCTCCTTTACCAGCTTTATTAATCTATCTTCAGAAAAATGACTTTTTAACATCTGTTTGAAGAGCTCCAGGGCACCCGGTCTTCCCTGGCAGTTTATTTCATTTTCACACAGATCTAAGTATTAGAAAAGGACCCTTTGGAACCACATAAAATTTAAATTTAAATCTTCTGCCAGAATCCTTTAAGTATTCGAAAATTCTCTCATATCCCGGTCTTTCTTTTCTTTTCCAGTTAAGCATTCTTAGTTCTTTCAGATGTTCTTTATGATTCATGGCTTTATATTCTGATGGTTGATGTGGGTGATTGTCTCTTTTAGCACTGCATTTCTTTATGTTTTGAGGAATTTTTGTTTGCAAGCTAATTTGAATGAGGGTTCTCTATTTTAAACTTTAAGCTTCTTCTCCCATTCTCTGTAGTGATTTTGCAGTTTTGTGGTTGTTCCCCATCTGCTAGAATACTTCAAAACTAGGCCTTAAAATAGCGTTTGAGCCTCTTGCACTGTGGTGATGTTGAGGGTATTACATATCTGGTCTTAGAATCATTGGATTGCTTGCAGATGAGTGGGTTTTTGTCTCCCCATTCAGTAACTCCTCTGCCCCATAGCTTCCAGTGAAGCCTTTGTACCAAGCAGGGTGCCTTGCCCCAGTGTCTGGTTACACAGAGAGCCTTGCAGTGCCCTTACTCTGGGTAGAATACTTTTGGTTCCATCTAATACAAAGTCTGTACTTTTAGGCTTCAGTTCCTTCTTCCACACCTAAAGCCCTGCAGGTATTTGTCCCACTCATCACTTTGAGTTTTCTGTACCTTTTCTAGGGTCAACAAAGATGTGTCTGTCATATTTGATCTCACTTATTTCTTTTTTGGTTACCTCTTTCTGTATTTATCTATATTACTATGTGATTGGAGCAGAGGTTATATGTCAAAGTGACCTTGTTATGGTTTCTAGACCATTTGCATCTTATTATTGGTGAACTCTCATTTGATATCTAAACCTGACTAAAAAGTTGATACATATATCCTGACCACCTTGCTTGTCCTTTATATAGCAGCCCAGAATTGAAGAATTAGCCTTTTTTGGCAGTCACTTTATATTGTGACTTCAGATTGAATTTATTTTCAGTAAAGCTAGTAGTGACTTTTGCAGATGCTGCTGCTAATAAGCTAAATGGCTTTTATTCCTTTGCTTCTCCAAGTATGGTCTGCTGACCAGCATCATCAGCAACAAATTGAAACTTGTTCGTATGCAGAATACTTCTCAATGTGCATTTCCCCAAGATCCCTAGGTGATTCCTATGTATATTATTCCAGTCCTAGTCCATTATTAGTGGAGATGAAGCAATCTGAAGGGAAGCTGAGATTATAGGATGCTTGGATGATAGTATTAATTTTTGTGATGTTTAATGAATTTAAAGACAAATCTAAGTTTTCTGTTGTTCACCCACTAATTAATATAATCTGTTTTGCATGAGTAATCATTTATTTGTCGTAATATAAAATTCTGGTTGAATTCTTGCTTTGTGTTTATTTTCCCTTGAAAGAAAGAAAATACATCATCTCCTCAAACCTGGTCTTAGACTTTATAGTAGTTTTACCTTATTTGAAAAGTTAATCACATTTTTCATGTTAAGTATATTTGAAGTGACTATTGAGAAATTGTATTTGTTTAATTAAAGTTGCATGACATATTTTGAAAGACCATTTTGTTTAATAAGAATTTAATATCCCTTTAGTGTTAGCAACTTTCATTTTAAAATAAAGTAAAAGTTCTCTGGCATTGTTTTAAGAAACTTTTTATCGATGCAAACTTTTCATCAAACGAAAGCATTTGTGGACCCAGTATACAAAACTTGTGGGAACCCCCTATACACATACATGCATGTACAAATATACAGTGATTCCTTCAGGTCTAATACTTGCTGGTACTACTCTTTTCGTAGGATCTTCTCTCTTCCGTGATTCACCTCTTGAGCTTTGGGGCTGTAAGAATTTCTCCCATAAAAATGATTCCTGAAATCCTGCACGTTTAACTTTACTGACCTCAGTGGCTTGTTTTTCCTTTTTAGTGGCTAGAATATCACACTTACCAGTGCCTGGTATTGTCTAACACCATAATATGAAAACCCAGGTTTCATAAAGGTAGTATTTTATCCATTCTGTAAGTTTGAAATTTTGCTGTTGAATTTACATAGAACAAGAGTACCGGCATTTATATGGTATTATCTTTATGTTTATTTCCTAGGGATGCCCTTTGACTCCGTTGCCGCCAGTTAGTATTGCTATCCGATTGACCTATGTACTTCAGGATTGGCAGCAGTATTTTTGGCCTCAGCAACCTCCGGGTGAGATAATTTAGAGCTTTATTTAGTTTATTGAGTATAAATAGAAAAGAAAATATATTCAGAAACTAAAATTGCTTAACAGCTTGTATCAAGTGTTTTAAGTTAGAAATATTTATAATTCATTTTAGATATAATATTGATGATTTCATTACCTTTATCATTTCTTTTTTCTCTTAATAAAAAGCTATGTAGCTTGTTCTAGAGACGGTAGTACTCTGTATTTGGCAGTGTGTCTTTGAAAGCTAATATTATGTATAACGCACCCCCTGCTGTGGAACATCATGTGCTTTAAATTAGTCTGTAGTGAATGATTAAATTGTCTGATATTAGGACATAATAAGAGAAGCCACCCTCATAAGTGAGAGCAAACATACAGAGAGCTTAATAGAGAATACAGTTTGAAGAAGAGGGGTAAATAAGCAGAAAAGGAAAAAAAAAGCATGTGGATATAGAATATGCACCCATTGTGGGTAGGGCTGTAGAATATTTTACTTTAATTTGCATTGTATAAAAATGTAATCAAAATCAGTTTGCCTGCCTAGTCAGTGATACCTTGATTCATTCAGCAATCATTAATTGTTAGCCTGTAGTTAGCCAGGTTGTTCTAGAGATACAAACATTACCTAAGTTCTAGAGAAGCTCAGTCTTACAGATATATATATATATGAAATTATATCTATATATAGATATATATATCTAGCCTAACTAAGTGAGGTTTGGAAACCCTGGTGGGGTAGTGGTTAAGTGCTACGGCCGCGAACCAAAGGGTCGGCAGTTCAAATCCGCCAGGCGCTCCTTGGAAACTGTATGGGACAGTTCTACTTTGTCCTATAGGGTTGCTATGAATCGGAATCGACTCGACGGCACTAGGTTTTTCTAGGTTAAGTGAGGTTTTGGTTCTTGGGTATTTCTCTCACATATAACTATAATCATATTCAAGCGTATCTGTTAAAAAAATACAATGCAAACTTGTAAATAATTAGAACGATTTTACTAACCTGTAAACATTTTTTAGTCTTAACTTCCCCAAAGACACATAAACTTTATTGTTTATTTTTCTTTCAAGTAGTTGGTTATTTATAAGATTGAAAATAATAAATCATTAGGCTTGGGATAATGGTAAAATTAATGTAGTACATCCTTAGCTTTTAGCAGTTTACAGTACTGTTGTTTCATTTTATGTCCCACTGAATAATTGAAACTCTAATGGACAGTAAAAGGACTGCATATAAACTACAGCAGAGGGAAACAAAGCTAAGCTGAGATTTATATTAGAAGAAAGGCTTCAATATCTGCTTTGGTAGTTTTAATTCCTACACAACTGCACTGTTTAGACAATTTGTAGTCCTCTTCAAGTTAGAAGTTTCAATTTTTTTTTTTTTTTTACTTTTTTTCAAAGCTAATTTATTACTGAGCAATTTTAAAGATTTCTCAAGGTGTTATGGTCTGTTGACCTAAGAAGCCCAAGAGCCAGAATCACCGTTGTAATTCTGATTGCCAGTAAAGTCTTTGTTAATGTTCTATTGCCAGTTTTTTAAAAATAGGGATAAAAATATTAACCTTCTCGCCTAGTAGATTCAGGGCCATATAAACTCTTATTAAGGGGAAGGCCCTGAACATGTAATATGGGCCAGACACTGTGCTGGACATTTTTATGTACTATTTCACTTCATTCTCATGTACTTATGTGACAGATGTTATCTTTCTTTTATAGAGAACGTAAGTAATTGGCCCAAAGTAACATGGCAACCAAGTGATATAAAGTTGGAACTCAGACACCAGTCAGTCAGACTACAAATCCTATTGTTCTTTTCATTCTATAAAGTTGCTTCTCAGCTTTTAATTCAGTTAAAACCTTCCTTTAGTTATATTCTGGTTAGAATTACTGCTTTCTAATGTACTAAAATGTGCTTATTATAAATTTAGGAGCTCTTAAAAAATTCACATCTGGTAATAAAGCTAGTCATTGTGATCTTTATTATTGTAAGCATTCTGTACTTGCAAAATGGAATTAATTGGCTTGAGAAAATTTACTGAATCAAATAATTGAGCCGTATTAAATGACTAACTTTAATAATTTAGTTAGGGTGTAAATAATTGTCAAAAATGATATCAGATCTGGGGAGTGTTTATAACTCAGCAATAGACTTAATATTAGGAATTTCCAGTGTAGTATGAATAATTACAAGCAACCATCTGTATTATTTCAAAGAGAAATAAACCCTCTTGATGTCTTTTTGAAGTGTTTATTACTTCTTCAGGAGGGACATAAGTGAGGTGAATTACCCTCTAAATGCTCGTTTCATCTCAGACACCATTCATAATGGAGGAGATTCTTGTCTGAACTTTAAATATTTCCATGTATCTCAACCAAAAATATAATTTTTTTAATGATGAGAAATTTGCTAATTTGCTGTTTATAAATTGTTGACAGCAAAACTGACATACATAGGTTGGAGATTAAATTTTTAATACTTGAGTAATCTTAATTTAGATGGTATTAATCACATTTTTTTAAAATGCAAATAAAAGTAACAGGAATAATATTCTGTCTTGAGTAATGCTTAAGGAGTATTCCAGACGGTTAAAATATAGAATGCATAGTTTGAATGAAACACTGGCCAAATAGGGGAAAAGTGTGTCCCTTTTATTCTCAGAGGAGGTCTTTAGGACCTGATGTGTGCCCTTATTTTAGGCATTTTTAAAGCTGTTATCTCCCAAAGGGCTTAACCTTAATAGATTAGATTCTTACTTCTCTATTTTCTGCCAAATAATGGAAAAATATTTCTTTTGTTTAGATATAGATGCTCTTGTAGGAGGAGAAGTTGGAGGCCTGGAATTTGGCAAGTTACCATTTGGTGCCTGTGAAGATCCTATTAGGTGAGAATTTCGTTCTGTTACTTCAATTATGAGATCATTTTACTTTAAATTTGCATTCATAATTGTCTTTACTATACTTTGTCATACTTTATAGGCTGCTGGAATGAATGTAGTACTGGAAGTAGAGACCTATACCTAATAATCTGTTCATCTGTGTTTTTCTCCGTAATTTAAGAAATAAGAGGTTTTAAAATAATACATAAAAAGTGGATATTACCATTTATCGGTTGTTCCTTATAGAAGTGACTATTGGTCAGAAGATATATGCAGTTTTAAAGCTTTTGGATGTGTTTTATGTTTTGTGTGTCTTAGTGAACTTCATTTAGCAACGACGTGGCCTCACCTGACTGAAGGGATAATTGTGGATAACGATGTTTATTCGTAAGTACGTTAAGCGTAATATATTAAGATCCAAAAAGTTGGTTAAGTAAACTGCCGAGTTGTTAGGAGTTTCTTTTTTTATATCAGTTTCTGAAAAGATTGATTTTTTTATTTTTAAAGGTCACTTTCTAGACAGATTAATATGTATTAGAGATGTATTTTAGGATGCTTACTTTGGGGGTGAATCATTAGTCAGAGATATGAACAATCCGAGTCTTAGTTGGCTTTAGGAAAGAAGGTACCTCTAAGCAGTTTGGGGTTCAGTGCATAATTCCGTTGAGCTCCTCTTAGCTGGTCAGAAGCATTTCATGAAGTGTTCGTGAAGAGATGATGGTCATCAAAATGTACTAGAGTGATATTTGGTCATTTAATGTTGCAAATAATAAAACATCCACGTCATATACTCCTGTGCGGTGCAAACAACTTGGAAATTATAGCAAGAATTGTTTAGGAAGAATATGGGGAAAGAGGAAGGCAATTTACGTTATTACTTCTGATGTTTGATGCAGAACAATGAGAAATAGAGCATACTTTATTTCATAGTTAGAATAAATTTGTGGTATTGATAATAAAGTAACGTGAGTGTGCTTAATTAGAGAATTCGTACAGGTATGTAGAAGAAAGCAAAGACTGCCTATAAAAAATAGCCAGTTAATATATCATTTTACATCTTTTGTGCCCATAAATTTAGGTCTCTGTTGTCATTTTTAAAATGGCTGCACATAGTTAGGTTAAGTGTATACATCATAATCTATTTAACTGGTAAAATAGGGCATTTTGATCTTGTGTAAAATTTTGCAGCCTTTTTTTTTATTGATAGTGATATATAAAAAATAAGTTGTTTAAGATAATTAAACATAATTGCTATTTCTCATTTCTTTTTCTTAAAATATAATTCTCTCGTTGTTGCGTGCTATGGTGTTGATTCCGACTCATAGTGATGCTATTGACAGAGTAGAACTGCCTCATAGGGTTTCCTAGGCTGTAAACTTTAAAAGGAGCCCTGGTGGTTTATTGGTTAAGAGCTCGGCTACTAACCAAAAGGTTGGCAGTTCAAATCCACCAACTGGTCCTTAGAAACTCTATGGGGCAGTTCTACCCTGTTCTGTAGGGTCAGGAATCGACTTGATGGCACCTAAGAACAACGACAGTCTTTACAATAGCGGATTGCCAGGTCTTTTCTCCTGTGAAGTGGCTGGTGGGTTCAAACCACCAACCTTTCAGTTAGCCAGCTGAGTGCTTAACCATCGAGCCACCAGGGCTCCTTAATTCTCTCATTAGGTTATCAGTGTACATTACTTCTTCTTGTGTGTACTTTTTGATCATTTTGTTTTTACTTTTATGCTTTTTTCATGTAAGAAATACAATTTCTTAAAGTTTTTTTTAAAACTTATCAAAATGGCCTTAAATACCTGGAAAACAGTAAGTTTAAGAGAGGCAAAATGGTCCTCTTGTCCTTTTATGAAATTTTTTCATTAGACTCTAGTTTGGTAAGTCCACAGATTTGCAAATCGTCATGATTAGAATTTTTATCATTTTACATTTTAGTGATTTGGATCCTATTCAAGCTCCCCATTGGTCTGTTAGAGTTCGAAAAGCTGATAATCCTCAGTGTTTGCTGGGTAAGATATATTCCTTTCCTGAAATTTCGCTTATCTGCTCATCTTCCAAATAAGGAATACTGAATGTGTGCTTTATGCTCTGTTGCCCATATCCAAAATTGTTTTTTACACTGGTGTCCTCCTTGGTGAAAATTGTTGTTGTTTTTTAAGTCATTGCCAACAGCAGTGAATTGTTCTTCTAGTTACTCTTGAACAGCACTAGCAGGATTTCAACTTCAAACTCTCTTTTAGTTTTAACCAATCTACACCTTAGAATTCTCTTAATATTTTCTCACTGAGTTTTATTTGTCTGATATTTTTATGTTGTTCCCTTTCCTTCTTCCTGTGGCATAGTCTGCACTGTCCATTCCAGCTAGTGGAACCTTCTTTGCCTTTTCTTGTTCCTCTGGCCCTGTGGAACACGATGGGAAGAACACTGATTTTGCCAGTCTGGATTAGCTTCTCTGTAGAGTTGTATTGTTTCTGCAGGCCTGTTTACTGATGTAGGGGAAAGGAGTATAAATAATCTTGTACACCTCACGGGATTATTTGAAGAATGAAGTGAAATAACATAAATGGAAAGACTTTGAAAAACATCAGTTGCTATTCAGATAGTAGTAGTATTTTTTTTTTAATTGTATTTTAGATGAAGTTTACAGAGCAAATTAGTTTCTCATTAAAAAATTAATACTCATATTGTTTCGTGACATTGGTTGCCAATCCCACAACATGTCAACAGTCTCCCCTTCTCGACCTTGGGTTCTCTCCCCATTACCAGCTTTCCTGTCCCCTCCTGCCTACTTGTCCTTGCTCCTGGACTGGTGTGCCCAGTTATTCTCGTTTTGTTTAATGGGCCTGTCTAATATTTGGCTGAAGGGCGAACCTCAGGAGTGACTTCATTACTGAGTTAAAAGAGAGCCGAGGGCCAGACTCTCAGGGTTTCTCCAGTCTCCTTCAGACCAGTAGGTCTGGTCTTTTTTTTTTTTTGTGAGTTAGAATTTTGTTTTACATTTTTCTTCAGCTCTGTCCTGGACCCTATATTGTGATCCTTGTCAGAGCAGTTTTGGTGGTAGCTGGGCACCATCTAATTGTGCTGGACTCAGTCTGGTGGAGGCTGTGGTAGTCATGGTCCATTAGTCCTTTGGACTAGTCTTTCCCATGTGTCTTTGGTTTTCTTCATTCTGTCTTGCTCCAGATGGAGTGAGACCAGTGGAGTACCTTAGATGGCCATGCTCAAGCTGTTAAGACTCCAGACGCTACTCACCAAAGTAGGATGTAGAACATTTTCTTTATGAACTGTTATGCTGATCAAGTCAGAGCGTATTATTCTTCCCCATGTCTGGAATTGTCTTTCCCTTCCCATTTTTATTGGTGTATTTCTTTCATGAAATCTACTAAATTTATCTCAGTGTGCCTTTCTTTTTCTCCCTCATATTTAGTACACATGAAAACATTTTCTCCATTTCCTGTGTTTATCTGTATCACCTTGTCTCCATGTCACATACATCACCATTCAGTGGATGGCATTACTAAATATTGATGATAGTAACAATGTATTTTTCTAAAGCATCATTTTTGGGGGGCTCTTTACCATTCATCATATGCTATTCATCACATGCTAATTAGCACTTGCCATTTGTGCTTAAGTGTATTACAATAGTGAACACAGTGATGGATAAAGTAAACTTCCTACCCTTGGTGACTTTGTCTGGAGTTTATGGGAGATAGGATAGGGTCAGTATCAAGAGCTTTAAAGTTGGACAGATCTCAGTTCAAAGCCTAAATCCACTGGTTTGGGCAGTTGATCTTTTCAAGCCTCAGTGTCTTCACCAGTAAAATAGAAATAATAATAGTAGATACTTCATAGGGTTGTTTGGCAGATCAAATGAGATTATGTACCTGTATGTATGTATGTGTGTATCACACTTTACACAGTGTCCTATCTCAGTAAATTATTTCTGTTGTTTTAGCCATTCAGTCATTAAATTACTTACTAAATTTCTTTTCCTAAATCCTTATTGTTCCTCATCCACTGATTTCTGTGATAATTGCAAAGTGTTTTAGGATTAAAAGTATTCTCATTTTAAGTTACCGTTTTATGATCTCACCTTGGCTCTTTGACTAGAATATAGGACTTTCCTACTTTTCTAGAAAAATGCTCTAGGTTTATTCTGAACTAGTTGGTGAATTCTGAAACTTAAATGTACTTAGTAATTTGTATTGTATAATAATTTTAGTACCAGTGATTCTTATTAAGCAAAAATTTTTTGTGTAAACAGACCTTATTGCAGCTTGTTAGAAGATACTGAATCCTTTTCCCCTTATAATAGTGACACAGAGCGTATCATTAATAGGCCACTGAAGCTGAAATACCTTCAGCCTGTATGATTTCTGAGTCCTGTAGAAACATACCTTAATGCTTCCTTTTTATTTTTATTTTGTAATGGATTCAGAGTTACAGTATGGTGGTGCTTGGAGAAAGAAGCATACTGTATACATACAGTAATGTTCTTGTTACTTATGGATCTTCATGACAATAGATAGTACTTGTCTCATTGAGGCATACAGTGAGTGCTTAATATACTAGGTACATTCTGGAAGGAATTATAAGGGTTTTTGCTGTTGTTGTTTTTAATATCTTGGGACATGGAGAAAAAGGAAGACAGAACAAGGCTGCCTTTAAAATAGGATTAATTTCTGGCTTCTCAGGTGGAAAAACTACATGGTTTCTTTTTCTACCATATCTTAATTAATAGTGTTTTTGAAAAGATGTGTAATTTATAGGATTGATTTCTTTGAAGTTAGGTGTGAAAAATATGTAACTTTTTTCCTATGTAGGTGATTTTGTCAGTGAATTTTTTAAAATTTGCCGTCGAAAGGAGTCAACTGATGAGATTCTTGGACGATCCACATTTGAGGAAGAAGGGAGAGGTGACCTACCTTTTTTTTTAAGTCATTTTCAAATGTCTCATCCTTTTTCTTTGGCACATTTTCCAGCAACTTTTCATCTATTTTCTCGTTTTAAATTAAGTTGGAGAAGCAAGTTTTGATGGACTAAACAACTACCATTTCTCTCCAGGGTACACCCTGAGCTTGTTAAGACATTAGTATATTTAGTAAATTCTTTCCACTAAGACTGTAGAGTGTTTTAAAAAGCAGAGTTTAGAGGTATATCTTTGAAGTCCCCTAGGGAGAAATAATTTGTATGAAACTTTGGTCAGTCATACTTGCATATAAAGCTGAATACATGTATTAAAATTTTATAATTCTGAGACCTTGTATCACTAGAGTGACTAAAATATTCTATATAATCATCAATTTACTCATGACTTTAACCTGCTAATGTAGCTGATATAATTCATATTCATTTCTATTCTTTTTATAGAGATTACTGATATAACTCATGCTTTGTCAAAGTTGACAGAGCCAGCACCTGTTCCAATTCATAAATTATCAGTTTCAAATATGGTGCATACTGCGAAAAAGAAAATACAAAAACACAGAGGCGGAGAAGAGTCACCACTGAATAATGATGTCCTGAATACCATTCTCTTGGTAAGTAAATGTAGTGTTTTTTAATGTCTGTATGTATAATCGTTTATTCATTACATATTAAATCCCTTTTATGTGGTAGGCACTGAATTGGGAATACAAAATGAGCAAATAAGAGTCTCCACACTCAGTTCCCAATGTAGTGGGAAGAAGGAAAGTAAACCAGTACAATACGATGTTGCCTGTGAGACGTCTGGCAGAGGGGCTGTGAGATGCAGCTCTCTCTGTCTGGGCAGCGAGGCTTCATAAAGAGCACACTTGAGCCGAATCATGAAGAGAAGAAGGCGTTAGAAGCAGAAGGATAGCAGAGGCCTGAGAGGGCATGTTGAGCAGTTTGGTATGTTGTAGGGTGCTTCCCAGGGAGTGTCCAGAGATGAGGCTGGAGAGGTAAGCACTGGATTTTATCATGCAGTTTAATATTTTAAACAGAAGGTTGACATGATTAGAATTGTATTTTTTGAAAGCTTCCTTTGACAACAGTATAGAGAAAGCTTTGTAGTGAGGATAGAGGTACAGGTCTAGGGTGGCAGCTGGGTATAGCATGGTGGAATGGGCCCAGCCTTGGAGCCACACACACCGGGGTTTAATCTTGACTTACTGCATGACTTTGAATGAGTCATTTAACTTCATTTTGCTCGTCTGTAAAACGAGCAAATCTAATAAAACGTTATGAGATTTTTGTGAGGGTTAAAGGAACTCCTGTTACAGCCTGGCATATAACAGGCCTTTGGTAAACGATAACTATTCTTAATATAATTGTAGTTAAGATCATACACATCTGGCAATTTGTGCATTAAGACAATCCTGGAGAAAACACTAAAAAGTATTGTGATGAAAAGAATGCTGGACTTGGAAACTTGATATTAATCTTATTCCTGCCATTTATCTGAACAAGATTCCTAGCTGTATTTTCAGTTTCTACATGTCTAAGGTGTGTGTGCGTACACGTTAGCTCACACAGTGGTATGAGAATAAGATGTTTATAAGTGTGCCTAGTACCGGGGCTTGACATACAGTAGTTCCTCTCAAGTTTTAAAAATCTCTTGAGCAAGTTTTATAATGTGTGGCAAAGTATACATAATAAAAGGAATTATTAGCTAGCAGTACTGGAAAACAGTTATGAGAAAGAGCGATAAAAGGACTGAAAATAAATTTCTGTAGAGAAGATTCTTTCGTAAAAATGCATCCGTAGAGATTTTATTCAAATTATATAATTCAGTTATCATGTATACTGAATTTTTCCCCAGGTCCATGGCCATCATAAGCTTCTATAATAGCACCAATTTAAAACTTTGAGTTACTTAGAATGACTGAAAAATTATACAAAGTATACAATAAGGGAGCAGAGTGACAAGAAGTCATTAGAACCCTCTACCCCCCCACCCCCACCCCAACACACACATATATTAACATGTATATACAGAATCCATATAGAAAAGGTACACTGGTCATATAGGTTTAGACTGCTTCCTACTTTCAAGGAGTATCTGGTAAAATATAGTTATGGGTCTTGAATATTGTGCCTTTCACATATGTTATAATTCCACAGAGCCTCATGAGTATATAGGTATTGAAAAATTTTTTTTGGCTTTTTAATACTATTAATACTTTAAAGAAATTTTCCTGGCCTTGGGTGAACATGAAGAGAGATTTCATTTTGCATTCTGTTCAACCACAGTATCAGGTGGTTACTTTTCTTTTAAGAAAAATCTGATATTTAAAATTGGTTAGTTATTGAAGCCCTGTGTATTTTCTGAAGGAAAATGGAAAACATTTGAGATCGTATAGAACCAGCTACCCAATACAATAGGAACGTTTCCATTGTTTTTAACAGTGAAACCAGTAAAAAGTCAGATAATGTCTATATGACTTGTAAACATCAACAAAATAGGAAATTTGGTCTAAAACGTGAATTTTTTTTCTTCCCCTAAGTTCTTATTTCCTGATGCTGCATCTGAGAAACCACTAGATGCAGCCACTTCTACAGACACCAATAATCCTCCATCAGAGAGTGAAGAATATGTAAGTTGATTTAGTTTCAGTATTAAATTACATAAAATGCATTGAATTTCTAGGAGCTTGTAATAGTTCTGACTTGGTAGCATGAGTATCTTAAGAAAGCTGAGTGGATTTCATGGCCTCTACGCAAGTAATGACCTATTATATAACACTGGCATAGCTATTTTGGTTAGCAAGAATTTTTTTGGAAACAGAATTGTAGGATTTCCCTCATTTTAGAGTTTTGTGAAATTATCAAATTGATGTTTTGCGACAGTGATTCCTCTTTATATGTCAAAACTAGAAAGTGAGTGGAAAACCCTATAATGAATTAAAATGTGAAGTTGTCGTGTTCTCTTATCCAGATTTTATATAAATGGAGAAATGAGAGTTTAACATGTAGAGATACCCCAAGCTATTTACAGTTGTTATTGTTGGTAGTAGGTTTCACTGAGTGAGGGGAAAAGCAAAGGCTTTTATATTTTTAGTTTGTAAAGGTCTGATTTTGTTTTGGTTTAGGGAGGGGGGTTGTTTATTTTACAGCAAGCTTGTATTCCTTTTGTAATTAAAAGAGATTTTTAAAACAACATGTGAAATTTGGAATACATCTTAAAGATTTCACAGGACAAAATTGAAAGCTATAACTTTAGCTTCACTTAACTACTAAAGTACAATTTTTTAACCCTAGTAGGAATCTTGAAAACATGGCACTGCCTAGGAACAATTTAGATAGCAGTGTAGTATATATTTCATAAAAGCTAGCTTGGATAGGATAAGTTAATTTTAGTAGTCAACTCTCTCCCTATACAACTTATTGATTGTACATGTCAATAGGCTATCAACAAGTTTTTTATTGTTTCTTTTTTGTTCAATTTAGAATCTCTACAATCAGTTCAAATCTGCACCATCTGACAGTTTAACATACAAATTGGCTTTGTGTCTTTGTATGATCAATTTCTACCATGGAGGGTTGAAAGGAGTGGCACACCTCTGGCAGGAATTTGTTCTTGAAATGCGTTTCAGATGGGAAAACAACTTTCTGATTCCAGGGTAATAATTTCAATTTCCAGTTCTTTAAATAGCGTTTTTGTTTGTTTAGCAGATGCATGACCTTTGGGCCATTAATTCTCCCCTTCTAGAATATCTGTCCTAAAATAGTGGTAAGAAGCTTGGAGATGATTTGTGTACAGAGGTGTTCACTGCAGCAGATTTATACTAGGAATAAAAAAGATGGAAACAATAAGAAAAAAAAAAGTTAAATTATATATTTCTATACTGGAATATTATGGAGCTATTAGAAACTTTTTTCCAAAAACATGCAATAGCATAGAAAATGTGCATAATGTTTGTAGTATAGTGTCACATATACAGAGTACTTTAAATTATGCTAATATATGTATAGAAAAAAGATTAGCAAGAAATGCAGCCAGTTCTTAACAGTGGTTTTTTTCTAGGTGAGAGCTATCACTAGTTTGCCATTATGTCTTGAAGTATGTATTATCCTTGCTGTTGGTGATTTCTGGACCAGGAGGACAAAACAGAAGTGAATATATAACTCTATCTTTTAGTCTTATAGTTTCTTCCTTTCTGAAACTTAGGAGACCTCGTGGTGCAGTGGTTAAGAGCTTCGGCTGCTAAGCAAAAGGTCTACAGTTTGAATCCACCAGCCACTCCTTGGAAACCCTGTGGGGCAGTTCCACCCTGTCCTGTAGGGTTGCTATGAGTCAGAATCAACTCAACAGCAATGGGTTTGGGTTTTGGTTTCTGAAACTTTGTTACCTTACTTACAGAAATCTAGTTTTGATATCTCATCAGTATGGCTGAAACTTACGGCAGTATGAAAAATAAGCGTATCTGAAGCAATTTTACTAAAACTAAGATTTCTTTTCCTACTACTTTATTTGATAGATTAGCAAGTGGACCCCCAGATCTGAGATGCTGTTTACTGCATCAGAAACTACAGGTAAAGATTACTTAATGCCAGTATAAATGTGATCTTTATTTAATCAGAGTATTTTAAATACTAGATATAATAGCTCAAACTCTGTTCTCATTGTGCTGCTATAGGTTACGATAGTCACTGTTATTCACAAAATCCTGAGAAGGGGTGGAGAATAAGAATTAAATTTTCAAAGAATGGGTAGTTTTTTTTTTTTTTTTATGGTAACTGATTGAGATATAAATGTTATTTCTATTTTCTTAAGATGTTAAATTGCTGTATTCAAAGAAAGAAGGCACGTGATGAGGGGAAGAAGACCAGTAACTCAGATAACATGACTAACACATATCCAGGGAATGCTGGAAGAACTGGAGACCAGTTGGGGTCAGATAATCTGAAAGATACAGATAAGGAAAAGGGAGAGGTGGGAAAATCTTGGGATTCCTGGAGTGACAGTGAAGAAGAATTTTTTGAATGCCTAAGTGATACTGAAGAACTTAAGGGAAATGGACAAGAGAGTGGCAAAAAAGGAGGACCTAAGGAGATGGCAAATTTAAAGCCAGAAGGACGTCTCCTTCAGCACGGGAAGCTCACACTGCTTCATAACGGAGAGCCTCTCTACATTCCAGTGACCCAGGTAGGCCATGACATGACTTTCTAAATTTAAGTTTTTATTTTGTTTATATAACTTCATTCTAGTAGGAGATGATTGCTTTGGGTAGGGGGCAATTCCTTAGAAGGTCTGTGTCCAAAGATTTAAGATTTGAAATCTAAATAAACATTGGGGCTTTTAGATGTACATGCTATTTCTGAAGCTGAGAAATGTTTTGAAGTTTAAGTAGATAGCACATCATGTAAAAGGTGATCTACTACTTTATAAACTGAGTGGTGAGTACTCAGATGTTATAAAACAAAATCCAAAAATGTGGAGGGGAATGAACAAAAGTAAAAACCCTTTAATTATGTGGTTAAGTTTTTATCTATTCAAAAACACAATTTATCTGTCCCAGATAAATTAATTCTACCATTAAGTAGAATAGCTTCTGCATCCCACTTTGGTGAGTGGCGTCTGGGGACTTAAAAGCTAGCAAGCAGCCATCTAAGATGCATCAGTTGGTCTCAACCCACCTGGAGCAAAGGAGAATGAAGAACATCAAAGACACAAGGAAAATATGAGCCCAGGAGACAAAAAGGGCCACAAAAGCCAGAGACTCCATCACTCTGAGACTGGAAGAACTAGATGGTGCCCGGCTACCGCCAGTGACTCTCCTGACAGGGAACACAACAGAGAATCCCTGATGGAGCAGGAGAAAAGTGGGATGCAGACCTCAAATTCTAGTAAAAAGACCAGACTTATAATGGTCTGATTGAGCCTGGAGGGACGTCAGAGGTTATGGTCCCCGGACTCTCCGTTAGCTCAAAACTCATTCCTAAAGCCAACTTTTCAGGCAGGGATTAGACTGGACTATAAGACATAAAATGACATTGGTGAGGAGTGTGCTCAAGTAGACACATGAAGCTGTGTGGGCAGCTCCTGTCTGGAGGCAAGATGAGAAGGCAGAGAGGGACAGGAGCTGATTGAATGGACACGGGAAATACAGGGTGGAGAGGAGTGTGCTGGTATATGGTAGGGAGAGCAACTAGGGTCACATAACAATGTGTATATAAGATTTTGTATGAGAAACTGACTTGAATTGTAAACTTTCACTTAAAGCATAATAAAAAAAAAGTAGAATAGCAACAACTCAACACCAGAGGCTGGTGGTTTGTTTTTGCATAAGTAATATCTGAATACATTTTTATTGTGAAAAATTCAGTCTAGAAAAACTTAAAGCTACCACCTACATCTCCAACTTGCATCTGTAGAAGTAACTACTTTTATCAATTTGCAGTTAATTTTCTTATACCTGTTCCTATACATCAATGTATTTGTGTGTATGTATATCTATATACATACACACATGCATATTGATACGTAGATTTATGTCTTTTTTTAAAATGTGCATTGATGCACAACTTATTTTTAACTTAATATGCCTTCAGGATCTTTCTGTGTCATTACTTACAGATCAAACAACTTCATTTCCCTTTTAATTGCTGCATAATATCCCATGGTATGGGAGAGCCGTAATTTTATTTAATCATTCTCCTCTTGATGCACAATGCATGTTATTTGCAAGTTTTTGCTGTTACAGACAGTGCTACGATACTATTTCTGTGTGTTGTGTGTTCACATGAGTGTTTCTCTAACACAAATAACAGGACATGGAATTGCTAGGTATACCAATATACAAGTTGCCAAATTGCCCTTCAAATAGGCTTCGCCTGTTTCACACTCCCATCCATGGTGTGTAAGGGAATACCCATTCCCTTCGAACTTTACTTCGTCCCTTCTTTCCTTCTACAGATATTGTGTGCCTGATATATACAGAGCACTGTTCTACGCCTTGGAAATTTAGTAGCAAGGTAGATAGAAAGGCTCCTGCACAGGAGGTGCTTACATTCTACTTAATTTCTTATCAGCAATTGACATTACCGATCGTATCTTTTTTTGCTAGTATGATGGACAAAAAGTACTATCTCAGCGTTTTACAGTGTATCCCTGATTTTTAATTAACCTAAGCATCTTTTAATGTGTTTATTGTCCATCGTTCCCTGTGGATTGCCTACCTTTTTTTTTTTTTTTTTTGCCGTTGTTGCTATCCTTTTCTTAATAATTTATATGAGTTCTTCATATTTTAGAAATGAATCCTATGTTATATTTATTGTATATGTTTTCCTAGTCACTTAAAAATTTATTTGTATGTATTTAAGATATAAATGAATACAGTAATGTGTGCAAATAGTATACAAATTGGTGAATTTTTTCATATGTGTACACCCATGTAACCACAACCCAGATCGAGGTATAGAAATTTCGCGCCATCCTAGAACAGTGTTCATCAATAGAACTTTCTCTGAAGATAATAATGTTCTGTATTCTCTATATCCATGAGATTATCCCTTGGCTAATTTTCAGAAATAGATTGTCAGGTCTTTGTTCCTAGCCTTTCTTAGTCTGGAGACTCTGCTGAAACGTGCACACCACAGGTGACCCTACTGGTATTTGAAATACCGATAGTGTAGCTTCCAGCATCATAGCAACGCAGAAGCCACCATAATATGACAAACTGAAAGACAGGTGGTGGACCTTCTGTCAGGCACATACCAAAACTTTAGACTCCCAGAAGGAAAGCAGGTATTCAGTATAAACCATATTGTTTGCACACAGTTTAGGTACCCAAAAACCAAACCAAACCCATTGCAATTGAGTCAATTCTGACTCATAGTTTAGGTACAGAGAGCCATTTTTATCAAGTTTTTAGATGCCAGCCATGGGTCAACCTCGCAAGCAGGCCTTTCTTAAGGGTAGAGCAGTCTCAGGCTTGCTATATTAACTCTTTTCTGCACACTTGCTATTGTCAGTCATTTTAATTTTTGCCTTTCTGGTGGGTACATAGTAGTATCTTGTGTTTTTAAGTTACATTTCCCCGATGAATAATGATATTGAGCACGTATTGCCCATTTCAATATCTTTGTTGAAGTGCCTGTAGAAGGCCTTTGCCTATTTTTTTTTTAATATTAGTTGTCTTTTTTCTTACTGTTTTGTAGGAATTCTTAATTTATTGTGAATATCAGTCCTTTTCAAATACACGTATTGCAGATATTTTCTCCTGGACTGTGGCTTGCCTATTCACTGTCTTTATGATGTCTTTTGATAGGCAGGAGTTCTTAATTTAAGTAAAGACCAATTTACCAATGTTTTTCTTATATGGATAGTCCTTTTTGTGTCATATTTAAGAAATCTTTGCCTGTAAGTAATTTTTTTTTTTTTTTTTTTTTTTTTTTGTAGTTTTGGTGAAGGTTTACACAGCAGTTTAGGTTCCCATTCAACAATTTCTACACAAGTTGTTTAGTGACATTGGTTACATTCTTCACAGTGGGTGAACATTCTCTTTATTTCCATTCTGGTTGTTCTGTTTTTATTAATCTAGTTTCCCTGTCCCCTTACATTCTCATCTTTGTTTCAAAGTACTTGGTGACCATTTGGTCTCATATAAAACCAAAATCAACCAAACTCGTTGCTGTCAAGTTGATTCTGATTTTATAGCGACCCTATAGGACAGAGTAGGACTGCCTCATAGGGTTTCCAGATGCAGCTGGTGGATTTGAACTGCCGACCTTTCAGTTAGCAGCCAAACTCTTAACCACCGCACCACCACAGCCCCAGGTCTCATATAGGTGGCTTTTGTATGTGTGTGTGTGTGTATATGTGTACTTTAGGTGAAAATGTACAGCTCAAGTTAATTTCTCATACAAAAATTTATACACATATGGTTATGTGACCCTAGCTGCAATCCCTGTAATGTGACAGCACACTACCCCTTTCTACCCCAGGTTTCTTACGTCCATTTAACCAGTTCCTATCCCTTCCTGCCTTCTCATTCTGCTTCCGAATGGGAGCCACCCATTTGGTCTTGTGTATCTTCTTGAACTAAGAAGCACACTCTTCATGAGTATATGTTTTATAGTGCAGTCTAATCTTTGTCTGAAGAGTGGTTAACAGAGCCTCCAGGGACCACGGCTTTGGGGTTCCTCCCGTCTCAGACCATTAAGTCTGGTCTTTTTATGTGAATTTGAGTTCTGCTTCATGCTTTTCTCCTGCTCCGCCAAGGATTCTCTGTTGTTTTCCCTGTCAGGGTGGTCATTGTTGGTAGCCAGGTACCGTCTAGTTCTTCTGGTCTCAGGATGATGGAGTCTTATGTGGCCCTTTTGACTTTTGGGCTAATATTTCCCTTGTGTCTTTGGTGTTCTTCATTCTCCTTTGCTTCAAGTGGGAAGGGACCAATTTATCCATCTTAGATGGCCACTCAAAAGCTTTTAAGACCCCAGACACCACTCACCAAAGTGGGATGCAGAACATTTTCTCAGTAAATTTTGTTATGCCGTTTGACCTGGTTGTCCCCTGAAACTTTTTTTTTTTAAGGAACACAGTACTCATGGGTGATATTCATTATTTTTTTGAGCCCATTTGTTATTTAGCTACAAGGTGACCTCAGGGGTTAGTTTCAGTTCAAGATTTGAAGACTATCTCAATAGTTTGTGAGTAGCGTTTGGGGTCTTAAAAGGTTGCAAGCAGCCATCTAAGATACATCTGTTGGTTCCATCCCATCTGGAACAAAGGAGAATGAAGAAAATCAAAGACACAGAGAAAATATTAGCCCAGAGGACTAAAGGACCACATAAACCCAAGCCTTCACCTGCCCGAAACCAGAAAAACGAAATGGTGCCTGGCTACCACCAGGGATCACTCTAATAGGGATCAAAACAAAGAGTCTTGGACAAAGCGGGAGAAAAATGTAGAAAAAAATTCAAGTTCATGAAAAAGACCAAACTTACTGGTCTTGTAGAGACTAGAAGATCCTCTGAGACAATGGCCCCCAGACACTCTGTTAACTCAGAGCTGAAGCCATTCACACAGCTCACTTTTCAGACAAGATTAGACAGGCCTGTAAAACAAACAGTAACACATGTGAGGAATGTTCTTCTTAGTTCAATCAAATATACAAGACCAGATGAACAACGCCTGCCCCAAAACAAGACAAAATGGCAGGAAGAGACAGGAAAACTAGATGGATGGACATGGAGAACCGAGGGTGGAAAGGGGGAGAGCGCTGTCAACATCGTGGGGATTGCAACCAATGTCACAAAACAGTATGTGTATAAATTTTTGAATGAGAAACTACCTTGAGCCGTAGACTTTTCACCTAACCCAGCAAAGCACAATAAAATTTAAAAAACAGCATCTCAGGGCAGTACTCGGGGAGTCCTCCACTCTCAACCAGTCCAGTAGGTCTGCTTTTTTGTTTTGTTTTGTTTAAGGAATTTGAGATTCTGTTCCACATTTTTGTCTCATTTTATCAGGGTCTATCTATTGAAGCCCTGATTAGCACAGAAGGTAGTAGTAGTCAGGCACCGTCTAGTTCTTCTGGTCTCAGGGTAGGTGAGGCCTGGTTCATATAGACTGTTCTGTAGGCTAGTTTCTTCTCTGAGCCTTTGGTTTCTTCCCTTCTTTTTTGCTCCAAACAAATAGAGACCAATAGTTATACCTCAGATAGCTGTTCACAAGCTTTTAAGACCCCAGATACTACTCACCAACTGTAGGTAATCTCTTATGTTTTCTTCTAGAAGCTTTATTGTTTTACCTATTGCAGTTATGTTTGTGATCGACCTCAAATTAATTCTGTAAGGATATCCAGTTGTTCCAACACCGTTTTTGAAAAAATATGTCTTATCTCCGATGTGTTTGTTGTAAATCAAGTGGCTGTATGTGTGTGGGTCTGTTTCTGAACTCTTTGTTTCTTTAGTGTCTTTGTCTACTTTTTTGACAATATTGTGGTGTCTTTATTGTAGCTTTATAATAAGTCTTTATAGTTGGTAGTGTACATCTTTCAACTTTGTAGTTGTTTTTCAAGATTGTTTTGGCTATTCTAGGTCCCTTCATATATAGTTGAGAATCAGCTTGTTAGTTTCCATAGAAAAACCCTACAGGGATTTTTTGTCTGAGTTCTTTCAGCATGATTATTTTGAGATTCATGCATATTGTTGTGTATATCAATAGCTCATTCATTTTTATTGCTTAGTAGTTTTCCATCATATGGCTGTACCACAGTTTATCCATTCACCTGTTGACGGACAGTCCAGAAGTGGACATGAGGAAAGTTTTGCAGTTGATGGATTTATTCATTATTTTGATTGTGGTGATGTTTTCATTTGTATATATATGTCAGAACTTAACAAATTGTACCCTTTATTCTTTATCAGTTATACACCAAAAAGCTGTTAAAGAAGTTAATTTGCCTTCTGATCAGTGCTTGGCAAGGAAAAGAAATTAGAATATTTGTTTCTGTCTTCTAACTTAGTTCCAGTTTTAAAACTCTACTTATTTATTTGTCTAATAAACAAATAATAAGTACTAAAAAAAAAAATAATAGTTTGTACTACTCTAGGTTGTAAAGGATTAAATCACCTTAAAAGCACTTGGCATGTAAGTTCTCAAAAAAGATTGTTTTTTTTTTTTTTTGTATCCTGTCTCTTTTCACGTTTTAATTAATAGTAGTTCTTGTTTTTAGTTAGCTACTTGCATATTTGTTGTACTAGTTTAACTGGGCTATTAAAGAGTCTGAGAACGTTTTTCTGAAAACTTAAACTTTTTTTCTTGAAATAAAAATAACACTTTTTAATTGAATGCTTTATTTTTCTTCAAAAGGATATGTTCCCTCATTTATTTCAGATGCTTAAATTTTCACATTCAGATTTATACCGCAAATCTGGAATAATTTAAATTTACTTTCTTTTCAGCTTTCATTGTGTATGTTTAGAAATTAATTTTTATACCTGACCATTAGGTAATTCTGGACAATTTTTTTTTTTATCCATTTCACTGCCTTACTTTAAAATTAATTTTATTTGAATTAAACCATTATATATGTGCTTATCTAAAATGGTTAGAATTCAGAAGGACCCTAACTGAAACCAATATAATTTCAAACTTTGATGTTAGCATAAAATGCTAACATCAGTTGCTTACTTCATCAAAAAAAGTAATAAGACTTTATATAGGTTCTTGCTTTCTAAGAATGTAAACATATTCCTGTATCCCTTTCATAGAGACTTAGGTCACCTTTGGTTACCTAAATTTTATGGCTAGATAAAGCTTAAAGACTTCGCCCAACATTCTACAGCCAGGGCTAGAAGAGAGATCTGTGGAGAATCTGTTAGAGAAGTCCTTAGCCAGTGGATTAGGACCAAACTAGTAGTTCTCAATTTAGCATTAGATAGATGTCCTGGATTCTCTATTCAGTTTGCCACTGGGTGATTTTGCCACTTCATGATCTTGGGAAAGGCACTTTATCTTTCTGTACCTCAGTTTCATCTCTTGTAAAATGCCCAGGCCACCTCTCAGTGGTCATACGAGACGATGTATATGAGAAAGCTTTGGGCATGTTCAGAAGTGGTATATATGAAAATGTATGGTCTTCATGCTACTTGCTGCTTATTCTCTTCCTCATTGCCATGTCTGTCTTCACTTACAGTTGGCCAAGAGTCCTGTCGTCATCTCCTTTTTTCCCTTCCATCCTGTGATTTCAGGGCTATAAGACAATGAAAAGTAGCTCCTTCTGAATAAAATGATGGCCTTTGCCCTTGAGTGTACTGCTTCATCAGAGCTTCATATAATTTGTGAACTTGACAGAGATACTTAGATAAGACCACGTTCTCTTAGACACAGAGAAAGCAGAATATGAAGCTTATGATACAACCTAAGTAATTTGTCTTTAATTGTAAAGTTTTTCGAGGATGTGCTAGATTTATTTTTTACAACCCGATGAGGTACATAGCCTACATTCTTATGCCCAGTTTACATTTGAGGAATCAGTCACCGACAGGTTCGGGGATGGATTCCCCAAGTCACAGAGCTGGGATTCAAATGCAGGCATAATTGTCTTTGGAGCCCAAGCTCTTAATTAAGATGTTATACTGCCTTACTGTTTATTATTCAGTCCTGAGTGTCAGCAAAGATCCAGTCTTAAGTTTTCGGTGTGAGATTTTTGCTTGGTATTTGTTGAGTATTTAAAAGTAATACATGTTCAGGGGACATGTAAGTCAATTGGCATAATAAAACCTATTAAGAAAACATTCTGCATCCCACTTTGGAGAGTGGTATCTGGGGTCTTAAATGCTAGCAAGTGGCCATCTAAGATGCATCAATTGGTCTCAGCCCACCTGGAGCAAAGGAGAATGAAGAACACCAAAGACACAAGGTAATTATGAGCCCAAGAGACAGAAAGGTCCACATAAACCAGACACTACATCATCATGAAACCAGAAGAACTAGACAGTGCCCGGCTACAACCGATGACTGCTCTGACAGGGAACACAACAGAAAACCCCGGAGGGAGCAGGAGAGCAGTGAAAAGCAGACCCCAAATTCTCCTAAAAGACCAGACTTAACGGTCTGACTGAGACTAGAAGGACCCTGGTGGTCATGGTCCCCATACCTTCTGTTAGCCCAAGACAGGAACCATTCCCAAAGCCAACTCTTCAAACAGGAATTGGACTGGACAATGGGATAGAAAAAGATGCTGGTGAAGAACGAGTTTCTTGAATTAAGTAGACACATGAGACTATGTTGGCATCTTCTATCTGGAGGGGAGAGGAGAGGGCAGAGGGGGTCAGAAGCTGGCAGAATGGACACGAAAAGAGAGAGTGGAGGGAAGGGGTGTGCTGCCTCATTAGGGGGAGAGCAATTAGGAGTATATAGCAAGATGTATATAAATTTTTGTATGAGAGACTGACTTGATTTGTAAACTATCACTTAAAGCACAATAAAATTTTTTTAAAAAAGTAATGCATGTTCATTTTAGAGAAAAAGAAAACAAAAACCTAATTTCATAACCCAGAGATAGTCACTGTTAGAGCAGTTCCATCGCATTTTTTTCTGTATTGCACCATTTCCGTACTATCAAAATTTGGATTCTTTCTAGTTGACATGCTGTTAAAACTAATGCTGTGGTGGTATTTTTAGAAGTGGAATCATTGGGTTAGAGGGCGTGATCATAAATGCTTGACATATATTAATTGCCAGATTGTTGTCCAGTAAGGCTTAATACACTTACTTTATATTCATTCCCTTCTGCAGTTTTTGAAAGTGTCCCATTTTAGGTTTGTCTGTCTCAAACATGAGGATGACACAAGAGAAAAGTTCCTTCCTTTTGTTTGTTGCTATATGTTTTGAATGCCATAGCTTTACCATGCTTCTACTTTATTTCTGACAGGTTTTTGTGAAAAATTACTTATCTTTATGGCAGTGGTTCTCACCTTGGGAGTGAGTTTGTCCTACAGGGGATACTGGACAATGTCTGGAAACGTTTTTGGTTGTTGTGAGGTGGGAGTGCTGCTACAGGCAGTAGCAGGTAGAGACCAGGGATACTGGCAAACATTCTGCACAACACAGGACAGCCACCCCAGCAAAGGACCATCCAGCCTAAGTGTTAGCTAAGAAACCCTGCTTTAACCCCCAAACTATTATCCTGAGATAGGTAATCTTTAAACCTTAAACCAAAGTCTCTAAAACTTAAACCTTGATGTCTTCTTAAAACCAAACAGTAGGAGCATTGTGCTCTTTTAAGAACTATCTATATGGGGTCAAATTGACAACAGTGACTCTGAAAAATTAGGAACCTGAGGGGGCAGTGAGTTCATGTTAATGAGGGAGGAACATATTAGCAAAGGAGGATGAGAACAGATACACAGTTTGAAGGATAGAATCCATGTCTTTGAATTGTGTATGTAGAAATTGTTGAGATGGTATATGTCCTGCTGTGTATAGTCACAAGAAAAAAAAAAACCCTGCTTTAGAGTAAGCCCGTGAAATCTAGAAGGAATCTAATTATTGACAAGGTGCTCTAGATACTTAACCTATTTCTTCAGCTAGTTCTTAACCTTATTCTTATCTAAGGATAGAAATGCTCACGTTTTTCCGGCTTTGGCAACAAGCAGGTAAGCTTTGTTTTGGGTGGCCTCTAGATTTTTGAGTTTTTCATATTTCATATCTAAAATCTGATGAAATCAATTCTTAGAGAACTTTCCTAAGCCCCTTTCAGCAGTTCTGAAATCATCTCTTAATGATTCTACAGATGAATCTTCCTTTAAGTTTGCCTTATCTGCTTTTTATTTGGAGTTAACCACTAAAATATATAATATCTCTGAGCCTAAAGACAGAAAACCAACAGCTTCTTAGGGAAATGAATCATTAGAACATCTTAGGAACCTAAACTCAAAACAAATCCTCTGACATAAAACTCATTTATTTGGGGGTTTTTAGTTGGGGTTCAATTCATTTGTGTTTATATATGTTTTTTAATTTTCTTGTTATTTATAATAAAAATCTAGTTGCACCTAGATGACATACATAATAATATTAAGACTTCATTTCTTTATTATTAGCAGACAAGAAAATGTTGCTCAGCTGACCCAAATCTCTGTCTTTTAGTTATCAGTCCTCATAGAGGGAAATAGAAATCACATCTGAGCAACTGAAAGTCATGTTTATTCTTTCTTCTTAATTTGTTACTTTTTAATGTAGGTTCTGGAGAACTTCCATTTCTCAGAATTCTTTTAAACACACGTCTTGTGACTTCTGGAGCTGAAATAATTGTTGTCTCCATCTATTTTTGTAGTTCTGCTTTGTCTAAAAAAAGTCTGTTCGTGAGCTTTGTCCTTTTGTGCTTCACAGGAACCAGCTCCTATGACAGAAGACCTGCTAGAAGAGCAGTCTGAGGTTTTAGCTAAATTAGGCACATCGGCAGAAGGGGCTCACCTCCGAGCACGCATGCAGAGTGCCTGTTTGCTCTCAGATATGGAGTCTTTTAAGGTGGGTCACACTTTCAGAGCTCTGTGCTCTATTTTGAGCTATTCTGGGATGGAACTGTGAAAGTCACTCTACAAAGTGATATGAAGGCCTGAATGTCTTTTTTGTGAAGTGTTTTGATTTCATTAGTAGTTACAACACTCTGCCCTCACCTCCCAAAGGGCATAGTCAAACTTGTTTCTTAAGTTTAAAAAAAGAAAAAAAATCAATCTTTGAATAGTAGTTGAAAGTTGGGAATTGAATCATTTCTATATGTGCGTTGTATATTCAGCCAATTTAATGCAAGGCTTTTAGGAAACTTTTAGGATTTAATGTAGGTGGCTTTGTACAACAAACGTTTGACTGCCTACTGTGTGCCTTGCACTGTGATTAGATGAGGAAGAAATAATGTTTATCCTCAATTACAGCTTGTGAGGTTTTGGGGAGGAGATCATGAAAGGTTTCATCAGAAGAGTCATTTAGGATGAGTAGGCATTTGCTACCTGAAGAATATTCTAGGCTTAAATATAGACCTGTATCTAAAAGTATCGAGGATTCAAGGGGTGGTGACATTTGGCTTCATTCCAGAAATGAAGGACGAAGAAAGGACTTTTGTGATTGAATTATTTATTCTTGAAAGCAGAGTCAAACCTTGTGTATATTAAAAAAAAAAAAAAGTGGGTAGCCCAGTGGGCCACAGGACTTCCCTTTGCCATTGCTGATACCCCAAACTGCTCCCTGGCCTAGACTCTCTCTCTCATCCTGCTGCTGCCTTGTGACAGCCTCCGTCTGCCCAGTCTGTAGCCCTCCCGGCTCTGCTTCTGTGCTCTTTGGCCAAGCCTGAATTTGATTTTCCTCTGAAATACTTGTGCTTTTTTTTTTTTTTTTTTTTTAAACATAAGCGCCCCATGAACACCTGTGGCACTTGCATCCTTCCCTTCTAGTAAATTTAAGTGACAATAAAAGGGAGCCTTTTTATTCCATGTTTATTTCCCACATCTTTATTAAAAGGAAAAATCTTTAGAAAACCTCTTAAGAGCTGCATGTTTTTCGTAGAAAACATGAATTCAGTGAATTCTCTTCTGCAGTAAGACAAGAGAGAAATGTGTTATTTAAAAAAAAACATCGTTGGTGACAGTGAATAAAGAAAAGCCTGTTGGCTCTTAGGGCATGTTTTGTCTACCAAAAAGGTAGAGGAGGGAATTGGCTTAGGGCATGTGCGCACAGCAGGAAGTACTAGCCTCCACAGCAGCTGCTCTTCTCCTGACCTCTAGCTGCTTTCCTAGTCATCCCTTTCTGTCCTGCCACAGTGTCCTTGCAGAGGCGTGCGCAGGAGGAAGCTCCAAATTGGAACCGTCAAAATTTTCCCATAGAAACACATTTGGCCCTCATTGTAAGGTTCTGTAGAATTCCTTTAACACTGCTTAAGCAAAACTGTGGTTCAGTAGGCTCTTTCAGACTAATCTAGGCACAAATGTTTCATCAGAAAATAGATCATATTTCTGTTTTTTGCTTAAGCAAGTTAAAATAGCCATCTTATTAAGCTCCTAGATTCAGACAGGGCACAGTGGGGATGGCTTGTCTATGTTCCATGATATCTGGGGCCTCCGCTGAAAAACTTGAATACCGGGGACTGAAATAATCTGAAGGCTTATTCTGAGGCCTAGGTGTGGATGGCTGGAAGACCAGGACTGCCAACTGAGCACCTAGACATGACCTCTTCATATGCCTTGACTTCTTCACAACATGGCGGCCTAGGGGGTCATTAAAGTTCTTAAGTAGAGTCTAGGCTGTGCCGCCTTCTATGACCTATCCTCAGAAGTCACATTGTGGCCTGTGTACTGTAATCTGTTGGTCATAGCACTCATGAGCCCACCCAGAAAAGAATTACTACAGAAAAGAATTCACAGATTTTCTGTATCTTTTTAGTCTCTAGGGAAAATATGTAGCCCTTAAGGGGTTTTCTAAAGACTTTTCCTTTTAATAGAGATGAGGACAATAATAAGCAGGAAATAAAAAGCCTCCCTTTTACTGTCACTTAAATCTTGCCAGAGCAACAAGATCGTATTGTAAAAGAGCATATAGGATGAGGGACATTGTTGTGACCATCTTTGGAAAACACAGTTTGCCCCTAAGAGTATACTTAACATGAACCAACCAAATGAGGCTGATGTGTATAACCCTATTTCTTAAATTTGACATGAGAAATATAACCACCAAGGAGAATATCTGTGCCTATGGTCAGTGTATTCTTTCCCTTGAGGGAAGTTTCCAGAAGCTGCCAATGTTTTAAAGCATGGGAACTCAAGGAATGGAGTGACAGTGGCCAACAAGAAAACAGATTATATTTCAAATAGCCAATGTCCCCATCTGCCCCATATGGGAATCAGATAATATATTTAAGGAAATATGTAGTCACTCTAAAACAGATATGGTTGCCGTTTCCTTTTTGTATAGGAATGACTGGGTATTAGAGGTCTAAGGAGAGTTCTTCATCCCCTCACCAGGATTTCTAAGCTGGTGGGGGTAGTTAAGCCAGTGAGCCCAATGAGAAGAAATTGGCAATTTTGTCCAGTTTTGTTATTGCTTATATCACTTACGGTTACAGGCAATTAAATATAATACTCATAAGCAAGAAGAATATGATATGATTGCATGATAGAGAATATAATCAAAAGTGTATATATTTAACATATGTACACATATCATTCTTTGTATTCAAGGGGATGATTTTTTGTGTGTGTGTGTGTGTGTCCTTTAATTAATTAATGCATTGTTGGTAGTTGTTAATCAAGTCAATTCAGTTTTAATACATTATCAGACACTTTTGCAAAAAAGACCTCCATGCCTTAGCACTAATGCTGTGAAGCCTCTTCATTTTTCCAGGCTTGAAATTACAAAGTTTTTGGACTGCGTCGTTGTTAATTATATAAAATTAATCACTGAATAAAACTTTTATCTAATTGCTTGGGTTTTCAGAATTCTGGAAAACAATAGTTTGAGTTCCAATTCCTTAACAGCACAAAACACAACTTTATATGATGGTAAATTTGTTGCATAAAGCATGAGAATTGAATGGCTAAATAGAACGTTTTTGAAGTTAGCCCATATTTACTGCAGTACCAGTATTGATTTATTGAGGAAAAAAAGAGCAGAACGTTTCCATCGTGTTGTTATTCTGATCTGTATATTATTTAATTTACTTGACTTGAGCTTATGTGACACTTTTCTAAGTGTTGAGCAGTTATTACAGTATAATTTTAAAACTAAGTTATGTAACTTTATAATCTGTTTAAAAATTTATTTTCACTTTACATCGAGTTTTTATTTCCAAATTCATCACACGAAAATGATTTTGTTTTTTCCTTATGTAACTGAGATAGCAAAAATAAAATGTTTTTGGTACTTCAGCGTCTGACTTGTTTTAAAGGAGACATCCAAACTTATTTTACATGTTAGATTGTAAAGACTAGATACTTACGAAATCATACCTGTGAAAGCATGATTTTGCAAATATATGTTTATCAGTAACCATTGATTTTTATTTGATTCTGCTGATTTTTTTTTTTTTTTGGTTACCTTCTAGGCAGCTAACCCAGGTTGTTTCCTCGAAGATTTTGTGAGGTGGTACTCACCCCGGGATTATATTGAAGAGGAGGTGATGGATGAAAAGGGCAATATGGTTCTGAAAGGAGAACTGAGTGCCCGGATGAAGATCCCAAGCAATATGTGGGTAGAGGCCTGGGAAACAGCTAAGCCAATTCCTGCTAGAAGGCAGAGGAGACTTTTTGATGATACGCGGGAAGCAGAAAAGGTAATCAGGGTTTGGATCTCTGATACTAGAATGATAATTAATATTTTGACATTTTAAAAACTCACTGTCATAGATGTGAGAGCTTTGGACATACTTGAAAAGCAGAAGCAGAGCATCGAAATCCAGTGAGCCTTTTATATATCTACCTTTCACGTTTAATACTTTAAGAGTAGTTGCAAAGAGACCAAAGAATTTGACATGCGTATTTTATTTAGAATACTTACATCACTGGACTCTTTCAGAGTATATGTTAAAAGCCTTCAAAAATGGGATTGTCCTTTGACCTAGCAGTTCTGCTACCAAAATTTTATTAAGGAAATCATGAGAAGTATGCAGAGACCTATGTACAAGAATGTTTAACAAAGTTCTGTAGTGAAAAAATAGAGACAACCAAAGTTTACAAAAATAGGGGCTTTGCTCAATAAATTATGGTACGTCCATTCAGTGGGCTTCTACGTAACTATTAAAAAAAAAAAATCTGATAGTGTGAAGAATAGTGGAATAGTAGTGTCTCTGCTATAAACAAGAGACACACGTAAAATTCAGTAATTCAGAAAGGCTACAAATTAAAGGATGGACAAAGATTTACCAGGCAAATGGGAATATAAGAAAGCAGGGCTTGCACTCCCAGTACCAAAGTAGGATTAAAGCAAAAAGGCATTAAATGAGAGAAAAAAGATGCTTTAAAATCTAAAATTCGTAGTTCACAATGAAAATACAAGAGTTAGGAATGTCTGTGTACTAGGTCATGCAGTAACCACCTATATGAGGCAGATGCAAGGAGAAATAGATCAAAACGCTAACAACAGGTCGCTTAATACATTATTCTAAGTACAAGGACAGTAAAGGGGCAAAAAATAGGAAAGATATAAACAAGATAACTATTAAGGTCAATCTTTTAGATACATATCAAACATTAAAAAAAAAGTACACCTGGATAATAGAGAATGTACCTTCTTTTTAAATGTATATGGAATATTCACAGAAATTGATATATTGGGGCACAAAGAAAGCTTAAGTGGGTTTCATAATTGAAGTATTACAACCAGTACTCTATATGCAGTAAACTAGAAGCTAAAAACCAAAACAAACCAAAAGAGGCTTGCAAATTGAAAAAAAAAAAAACCTTCTGTTAACTCTTGAGTGAGAGGGGAAATAGGAAATGATGGAACTGGTGAAAAACAGTAATAATGCAGACACTACATGACAGAACCTATAGGACATTTTTAGAGAAGTGATCAAAGGAAAATTTATAGCCTAAGCACATGTATCAGTAAAAACAAAAGAATGAAAATAAGTGAAGTAAATTCTCAACTCATAAGCCTAGATAGAAAATGGGAATCAAAAGGAAGGAAATAATAACAATAAAAGTAGAAAATGAGGTACAGAACAGAAAAATAGATTAAAATAGCCAATTAAATTTTTTTTTTTTTAAACCCAACAAAATAGATAAATCATTAGACCTTTAACCAAGAATAAAAAGGGAAAAGCACGCATATACACAGTAAATGATGAGAGGCAAATAAGTATTGCTACGAGGGAGATGTTAAACTACTTTTTACATTTCCATGCAAATAAATTTGAAAACCAAGATGAAATGGATAGTTTTTCAGGAAAATACAGTGTACCAAAACTGACCCCAGTTGGTAGGATTATGGGGAAATTAGAACACTCATACACTGCCACTGAGAATATAAAACGGTGCAGTCATTGTGGAAAACTGTTTGGCATTTCCTCAGAAAGTTAAACATAAAATTACCATTGTTGTTGTTAGCTCCCTTTGAGACAGTCCCTGACTTATGGTGACCCCCACCGATTCCACTCTTAGGTATATACCCAAAGTAATTGAAAACAGTGACTCCCTTAGATAGGTGTACCCCAGTGTTCACTGCAACATTATTCACAAAAGGTAGAGGGAAACCACCTACCCATCAGTGGCTGAATGGATAAACAAAATGTAGTATATGCCTGAAGAATGAACAAATCTGTCTTGAAAGAAGTACAGCCAGAATACTCCTTAGAAGCGAAGATGGTAAGACTTTGTCTCACATACTTTGGACATGTTATCAAGAGGGACTAGTCCCTGCAGAGGGGTATCATGCTTGGTAAAGTAGAGGGTCAGTGAAAAAGAGGAAGACCCTCAACTAGATGGATTGACACAGTGGCTGCAACAATGGGCTCAAACTTAGCAACAATTATGAGGATGGCGGAGGACAAGGCAGTGTTTTGTTCTGTTGTACACAGGGTCTCTATGAGTCAGAACCAACTCAATGGCACCTAACAACAACAGTATATGCACATAATGGAATATTATTCTGTCATAACGAGAAATGAAGCTCTTATACGTGCTACCACATGGATGAACCTTAAAATTGTTACGCTGTGTGAAATAAGTCAGACACAAAAGAACAAATACTGTATGATCCTACTTATATGAAATATCTAGAATAGACAAATTCACCAGGACAAAAGATTAGTGGTTACCGTGGACTGGGAGGAGAGGGAGATGAGGAGTTAAAGAAAAAAAAAGAAAACTGATCCCAGTAAAGAGAAAGTGTAAACAGACCAATTTTCATAGAAGAAATAGAGAAAGTTATCAAGGAAATGCCCCATAAAACACCAGGCCTAGATGGTTTCACAGGAGAGCTCTACTAAATGTCAAAAGACCAGATAGTCCTAATGCTACAAAAATTGTTGCAAAGCATAGAAATTGTAGGAAAATTTCCAAATTCTTTTTTTTTGAAGCAAGTATAACATTAGTACCTAAATCCGGTAAAGATAGTATACCCTTCAAAATTACAGACCAGCAATACCCTGCTACCACTTTAGGAAAATAATACACCATGACCAAGTTCAGGGATGATTATTTGGAAATCTGTTGATGTAATTCACTAATTAATGAGTCTGATTGTCTCCATATATGGTGAAAAAGTCTTTGTTAAAATTTAACACTCATTCCTAATTAAAAAAAAAAAACTCTTGAGAAAATAGGAATGAGTGGCCACTTCTGTAGCATGATAACAAATATGCAGACCTCAGTCCTAAAGCCAACCTTATTTAAAGGCAAAATTAGGATGCGTGCTATCTCCAATGCCTTTTAAAGTTATTCTGGAAGTATTAACCGATAATTAATTCGCCGAGAGAAAACAGAATTGAAAAGAAGAAATACAACTGTTTGCAGATGATGTTACAGTATACCTGGAAGAACCTAAAGAATCAGTGATGGAACTAACTCAAACTAAAAAATTCAGCAAGGTAGCAGGATATAAAGTTAATAGACAGTAATCAGTAGCGTTCATATACACTAATGAGTCAGAAAATGTAAATGACATTTTCTCTTCATTATAAGGGTTAAAAAAAGGGGTGGGGGTGAAATGCTTAGGAATAAACTTACCAAGAAATGTTTCAAATCTAAGTGAAGAAAGCAAAGCACTCCTGAAAAACACAAAAACAGTTGAACAAATGGAAAACTATCCCTTGTTCTTGGTTAGGACGCTCAACATCGTGACTTACAGATCTAGTGCAATCCTGATAAAAATACAGCACGCTTTACTATGGAGCCCGACAAGCTGACAGTAAAATTCGTATGGAAAAATAAACAGAGGAGCCTAGGACTGGAGAAGCCAGGGGAGATGGGTAATGAGTGCTAATGAGTTTCTTTTTGAGGTGATGAAAATGCTCTGGAATTTCATAGTGATGATGGTAAATTGGCCAGAAACCACTGAAATGTACTTGCAAACGGTGAATTTTAGAGTATGTGAATTATATCTCAGTTTTAAAAA
The DNA here is from genome assembly GCF_030014295.1 of Loxodonta africana. Taxonomy (NCBI): domain Eukaryota; kingdom Metazoa; phylum Chordata; class Mammalia; order Proboscidea; family Elephantidae; genus Loxodonta; species Loxodonta africana. The sequence continues at coordinate 114,403,716 of NC_087347.1, read as the reverse complement.
ACTAAGGAAATCTGAGTATGGACTTAATTTAAAAAATGTGGGTGGGGGCTGGGGAAGGGATATAAAAGACAGACTGAGGAACTATTCCAGGTTAATTTAGATGATAGAAGTACGATAGTTGAAGGGAATACACATAATCTTGACTGGATCCTGTGGCTCCTGTTCTGGTGTGGGGAAAAGGTAATAAAAGACATTTTTATTAGGTCAGTATGCAAAATTGTAATAAGAATGACAGATTTGATTAAAACTATTTTATCAGTGTTAAATTTACTTTAAGAAAGTGTAAGAACATATTCTTTCTTTTAGACAGTACACACAGATATATGGGGATAAAGGAGCACAGGATATGCAGCTTACTCAACTTATGCAGAAAAAAATGTGTGTGTGTGTATACATATGCAGATAAGTGAATCTGGGTAAAGGATGTGCAAATATTTTGCATGATTCTTTCAAACTTGTTCCTGTAAATTTGAAATTATTTCCAAATAAATTAAAAAAAAATTTTGGAACAATAAATTCATTGAAACACTTTGTAAAATAATTTAGCATTAACATGTACATTTCCTAATTCCATTTTAGGTATATCCTAGAGAAAATTTTCTACATGTGCGCCAGGAAACATACACCCAGTGGCGCCCCCCCCCCCCCCGAAAAAAACCACTAACGTTGAGTCAATTCTGACTCATGGTAACCCATAGGATAGAGTAGACTGCTCCAGAGAGTTTGCAAAGCTGTAAATCTTTACGGAAGCTGACTGCCACATCTTTCTTCCAAGGAGCAGCTGGTGGGTTTAAACTGGTGACTTCTTGGTTAGCAGCTGAGTGCTTAACCACTGAGCAACCAGGGCTCCTTAGAAACATGCACAAATAATGTTAATAGGAGCACTATTTGTAATAAGCAAAAACTAGAGAAAAGCACAAAAGTCCATCAACAGTGGAGGAGCATTTTAATACAACAGTAAAAATAAATAATGTATAGCATGTGTCAATATATGTAAATGTCAGAAACATAGTGCTGGATTGAGAAAAGAAGTCACTGAGGGCTATGAACAGGAATATTACATTTCTATAAGGGTCAAAACCACGCAAAACTAATTAATACCTATGTGAGAAAACCATAAAGAAAAAAAGAATGATGAGTCGTTACTTTGGGGGCGAGGGAGGGAGACTTGGATCCTGTAGAGCACGGGGGCTTGAAAAGTACTGTTGATGAAGTTGGGTGGTGGGTGTTCATGTGTTAGACTACTTATAAATATTGTGGTGTGTGTAGTCCATGTTTTCTTTAGATTATTTATAAATTCTGTGTTATGTGTAATTCCTAATTTTAAAAGTTTTAAATCACACAAAACCCTCCAAAGCCAAAAAATAAAAATCCACGAACAGTCACTAAGTGAGCAAAGCAAGTTATAAAACAGTATGTATAGTGAATTTTTGTTAGGAAATTACGTATATGTCTATATTTCCATGTTTAAATGAGCACAGAAGCAAGTCTGAGAGGATAAACTCAAAAAGTATTATTCCTTGGAAAATAAGATTTCAGGAGAATTTTTGCATTATACTTCTGTATATTTTTATATTCAGAAAAATAATAAAACAAGTTCCATTTTGGAAAAAGAACAATAAACAGTAACTGAAAGAAACCAAAAAAATTAATGGAAGGTTATTAGCAATGTTTAGAAATATTAAGTGAGAAAAACAGGTTATAAAACATCATTTTACATACTTGATATTCATACACTTAACATATTAAGTGTATTCTATATCTTAGAAAAATCCTGGAATGAAAATGCACCCCTGTTAGCAATTATTATCACTAGGTGGTGTCATTTACAGATGGCTTTTGTTTTCTTATATTTTCCTAGTTTACATGCATTACATATATAAGCAGGAAATACATTAGAATATTCATCCTTTATATGTAGGGTCACTATGATTCGGAATCGACTCCACGGCAGTGGGTATTCATCCTTTTTAGTGATTGAAGTTCTTCGTTGCTTTCGGTAACATTATTCTTACCTTTGAGAATAGTAGCAACTTACTTGGATGAGTAGCAGTAGGTGCTAAGTAGAAAAGAGAGCTCTTCTGCTCACTTGTTAGGGATGTAAGTTCATTGGTCCAGAGGATCTTGTACTCAGGTAAATGGCTGCTTCATCCTTCGACAACTGCACTGATCTTTTATGTAACTGTTCCTCCTTCAGGTGCTACACTACCTGGCAATCCAGAAACCTGCAGACCTTGCTCGGCACCTGTTACCTTGTGTGATTCATGCAGCTGTTCTCAAGGTAAAAGAAGAAGGTAAATATCTTATTTGATTAGTCATTAGTTCATTTTCAAAATAAAGCTATATTTTGCTGAACTTATTTAATGATGGCTGATCTTTTCAAAAATAGAAAGTCTGGAAAACATCTCCTCAGTTAAGAAGATTATAAAGCAGATAATATCCCATTCCAGTAAAGTTCTGCACTTCCCCAATCCAGAAGACAAGAAGTTGGAAGTAAGTTCAGTGTAGTGTCAGAACCTTGCCAAGTGTTCTCCCCACTTGGCAATAATTAAATAAAATAAATAATTAAAGACATACATACATATATATATATTATATATTTTTAATGCTTTGCTTTTTGTTATCTTCCAATATATGTGTCTCCTTTTCATTGTTAGGAAATCATCCTTCAAATTACTAATGTGGAAGCTACAATTGCTAGAGCCCGGTCACTGAAAGCCAAGTTTGGAACTGAGAAATGCGAAAAAGAGGAGGAAAAGGAAGATTTAGAAAGGTATTGCTGCTCGGCTAAGAGTATTCCCTACAGAAGGAAAAACTACCACTCTCTTCAGGGAAATTTTAATAGAATATTGAAATTCTACTTTGGTACTCATATATTATTTGAAATAAGCACTGACTAGGAGTTGTGGTGGCACAGGGGTTAAGAGCTTGGCTGCTAACCAAAAGGTCGGCAGTTCGAATCCACCAGCTGTTCCTTGGAAACCCTGTGGGGCAGTTCCACTCTGTCTTAAAGGCTTGCTTTGAGCCAGAACCAACTCAAAGGCAGTGGGTTTGGTTTTGATTTAGAGACGGAGAAATATAATTATCATAAGATTTGACCTTTATTATATTTCTGAGTATTTGCCAGGTGTTCTTCTTTTCGAAAAGTCTACTACTAGAGTCCCTTTTTCTCGGGATTTCCTTGTTTGCTCTTGAAGAGTGTGGTGCCTGCAGTTTCCTGTGGAGGAGCTACTGTTACTTTCAGTGCGCCAGAACTTTGCTTTCTGCTCTGACTGTCCCCCTGGCCACAGTGTGATAGGTTCTGTAACTGTATTTCTGCTGATTAGTCCTAGTTGTTTATTTTTAGAAAGATTTGTGATAGCAAAGGTGCACATCCTGTGTATCTTCCCAATATGTTTTGAAAGAGTGACCAGATGGCCCCTCCAAGATGAAACAAATAATTGGGTCAGTCTTTTTCTCTTCATGAAACTTGGCACCATTGCCAGTGGCGCCCTATCAATGTGAGTCCTTACTTGTTTCTCCATAGTACTTCAAAGAACAAAGAATGTGTTTCCAAATTAGCATGTTCAGCAGCTGAAATTCGTCATTTTTTAAAAATTTGTCTTCAGCCCTAAAATTCCACAAGTGTGGAATTAGTATTATATGACAAGGCATTTGCTATAGCTTTGAATAAGTTCTTGTTTGAAATTTATTTTGTCTTTTGTTGAGCGAAATTTTCTGCCAGCCTGCTTTGCTCCTGAAAATTTCTTCCTTTTAAAAGAAATCGTTTCTAAAGTAGCAGTATGAATTAGTGAGCAGGTGGTGCGTGCATGGTGGCTCTGAGCCTCCAACTCTGTTAGCTCCGCCACACGTTATCTCTGATATACTTGGAATTACAGTGTTCCAGCACATAATGGCACTGTTTACAATTGAGACTTTGCCCAGCAAAACATGTATCTTAAGCATATACAAACATACACGCACCTACCCCACTTAAAAGAACATGAACTAGAAATATGGGTTATTGCTTTGCTGGATACATAAAGCTTGGTTTCTATTGTCCCCCCCAAAATTGATCTTGTATTTAGTGTAGCATTTCTTAAGCTTCTAGTCTCAAAAAGATTGACTGTTTCCATATACTTTGACAGAAATAGGGTTTCCAAATTTTTTCTGAAAACAATTGAAGAGAGAATTTATGGTGATTCTAAATGTCAGTATATCCTGTTCTAAAATTTTCACTGCCGTGTTGGTAGATTTAGCCAGTATCATTTTGACCGTTTGTCAACAAAGTTAATCTGGGAGGGTTGACACAAATGTGAACTGAGCAGCTTGCTTTCCATCCTTCCATTACTTCTCTCCTAGGTTTGTGAGTTGCCTTTTGGAGCAGCCTGAAGTGTCAGTCGTAGGTGCAGGACGAGGACATGCTGGCCGGATCATTCGCAAGCTGTTTGTGAATGCTCAGAGGGTATGTGAGATTCCTTATTTACTGCGTCATCACCTCCCCAGACTGCTGCTACTCAGGAAGATGCAGCTTTGACTTCTATACGTGGCTGATTTTACAGCTGCTGACTGTAAATCTGGCGTTGGATTTGAGCACTGAAGGAGCAGTGACTCTTATTGTGACTTCTAAGTCTTTGAAATTCATTTGCTTTTCTACATTGGTTTGAGTAAAATGGTAAGTATATTTTAGGACCTAAATTTCAGGAATTAGAAGGGTCACAAATTCATCATTAGAGAAGTTGGTAAGTACTCAGCACTGGCCAGTGCTGTGTTGTGGAAAAAATGTTCACAACTTTCAAATTAGAATAGAGTTCAGTTGTTACCATGTTTAAACCCCATGTACAGGCGGTCCTCAGGTTACGGACGAGATCTGCCCCTAAGTCTGTCTTTAAGTCCGATTTGTAGGTAAGTCCAACAGGTACATACGGTTCTTACTTAGCATCAGTTAACCAAGTGTTTATCTTAGTATATAGTATATGTTTTACCTTTCTCTGCATATATAGGAAACCCCATGGCGTAGTGGTTAAGCGCTACAGCTGCTAACCAAGAGGTTGGCAGTTCGAACCCGCCAGGCACTCCTTGGAAACTCTATGGGGCAGTTCTGCCCTGTCCTATAGGGTCGCTATGAGTCGGAATCGACTCGACGGCAGTGGGTTTTATGCATATATAAAACTTAGGAAACAGTTCCAAACCACACAGTGTTTTCTTAAGCATCACCAAGTAGTGTGTGTGTGCATTATTACGAACAGTTGTATGTATTTAACTCAAATGTTTAATACAATAGGCCTTTTACAGTCCATTTTCAAGTACGCGTTGTCTTTAAGTCGGACATTCGTAACCTGGGGACTGCCTGTACTGCAGGTGGATTCACAACTTAGCTTGAATTGTAAATATAACTGTTCTTGTAATAGTGACGAGATCTAACATTAGAGGTCTCCTAGGAAGAAAGAGGAATATTTCAGATTTTTAGGACTACAGAAACTGAAGCTTCAGCACAGAAAGAAAGCTCAAATTGGAAAATTAATTCATCTTTACCTCTACTAGTTAAAGTTTAAAATTTATGTAGTCCCTTCTGACATTCTAAAACTATTAAGATTTGAATTTTTATGAAGGTGACATTAGGTAGGTCTACTTTGTACTGATACTCTCTTAATGGTTTACAAAGATCGTATTTCTTGGTTAGGTGCTCCTTCATATCAGAGGTTCTGATCAAAGCAGCAAGACGTGCAGCATCTCCTCATTGCCCCTTGCTTGGCACCGTGATGACACTAGAGTGACGCAGCTTTGAGGGAATAATTCTCAGAATCAAATAAGAAAAATAATCTTCATAGGTCTACACACAATAATCCCTTTGGAGTCCATCTGGAATACATCTGCTTAATATATTCAGAACAACAAATACTGATATGAATTTTTACCAAAAGCTAAAAATTGAGATTTTTGGGGAAACTCCCTAAATTTAAGAATTTCAAGTTAAAAACCAAGTATTTTATTTCCTTATAAGCTAGAGTCCTAACAAACAGTAGATGCTTACTTTGATTTATTTCGTTTTTGTCTCTGGCATGAAACCAAGAACCCAGTTTGTTTTCACATCCTGTTATATCTTTGCCAACTCACTAGGCAGAAGCTTATAATTATGTTTCCTTGTTACCACCAGTGTGACTTTTCCTCAAATTGCAAAAACACCTGCCTGTTTGATCATTTTTAAAAAATCATATAAGGATTTAAAATCTAAAGTATTTATATTTTTAATACTGAAAATGTTACTTGTTTGGATGGGTAAGCAAAATTATTTTCCCCAAAATGGAAATAGCTTCCCCTTGCCCACCAGACTATAAATAACGGTTTGTTATAAAAATTTAGGTAATACAGAAAATTTTAAAGGAAAAACTAATCAAATAATCACACTATCCACTGATGATCACTGTCAACATTTAATATATAAATACATGTATATTTTATAAAAATAGGATTATATAATTTACTGTGTTCTTTCTACGTCAATAAATGTAGTAGTATATCATCTTTTTTAATGTCCTCATTGCATTTCATTGTATAAGTAACTAATTCCCTGTTAATGGATACTTAAATTGTACGTGCATCACACAATTTTATAATTTCAAGAGATTCCAAACTTCACACCTTGTAGTGTGAAGTTTTTAGGGAATTTTAGACTATGTAACCCATGTAAGAGGCAGTCTGGTTGGTACATTTTTAAACTCGGCTCTTAAATGTGTGGCTAAAGTAGACTGCTAAAGTTATAAGAAATTTTTTTTTTCATAATTAACTGATACTTTGCATTTTGCTAATAAATCAAGGTTTTAACTTTTTTTAAAGTTATGATATTTTGCTGAGTATTTTTTACAGCATAGTCATTTTATGTACTTAAATTTTTTTCTTAAAAGTATAAATTCTTAATAAACTTGATCATATGTATGGTTCTGTAATCCGTAGATATTTAAATGGCATTGAGCAAAGAAATGACTTACTGGATTTTACTTCAGCCTTAGACACCTGTTCTTAAATTCATTGGATTATCTGTTTTTCAAGCCATGAGCACGTTTTTCAGCATCTTAATTTTTCACTAGAAGAGCTAGGCTTTTGTTGTACTGTTTTCCCATCGAATGGCACTTTGTACCTCACCTGTTGGCCCATCAGATGCATGACTAGTGGGGTGTGTCTGCTGTATCTGACAGCTGGATGTACCGTGTGTGAGTGAACTTTGTGCGTCTTGATATTCTTTTGATAGGATCATGTTCCTTAATGCAGTGCATGTTGTCTCTGAAATAATCTTGAAATCTCTTGTCTAGCCCTTTTTAAACCATCTTGCTTGTTTCCCTTTCATCACTCTTTCTTTTCTCACTCTTCCTCAAGCTGACTGAATCTTCTGATGAGGTAACAGTAGCCTTTGTCCCTCATAGTTCCTTGTTCTTTCCCATCCCTCTAACTTCATAAGGCCATTAAGACGAACCACCTCTAACAGTCTGGATTTGGCACACCTTTCTTGCTGGTGTTTAGTGTAACATGATTCCATGTTTCTGTTACCAAAATGATTGGTTGGTCATTTTTTTTTTTTCCAAATGGATGATGACGTTCTTTTAAAGACATATGGTGATCAGAGTTTAAAATGAAGGGTCTTACTAAATATGTATTTTATGAAATTTTAAAGAAATAGGTATGTTTACTGTTATGAACTCTGTTTTGTGAGCATTGCTACGTGGACTTTTACCACTTCTGGATCCCATTAGTGGCCCAGCAAACAAAACCAAATTTCCCAGTTTTAATTTGGCAAATGAATCTTTAAAAGTCAAGGTAAAAATCATCTTTCCAGACTGTGGAGAGAAACAGCTCTTTACTGGACTGCAGGCATCAGACTTGGGCTGGGGTCATTGCTAGAAAAAAGTATGGAAACCAGCAGAGTTCCATTATATTGCCCCTTTTCATCAGTTTATCTGAATATGCTTTTCAAAGCAGATTGCCTGACAGGCCTTATTCCTTTTGTCTCTACCACCAATTTATTTATTTATAATCGCTGGCTGTTCATCCAGTGTTTCAGGCTTCTTGCATTTTCTGTGTTGTGCTTTTGAGTAATCATAACATAGCTGACTGCATTACTGAGTAATGTAGAACATTTTGTGATGTATATCATCATGTTTATTCATCTGTCTTTCAAAAATAGCTGTTTCTCACTTGACCCCCTTTTGAATTTAGCATTTTTTCTCTTCAAGGCCCCAATTGTGGCTCCGCCAGAGGTGGAATTGAAGAAAATGGACTCCGCAGAAGAAAGAAGGCAGAACTCCTCGTCAGACTTCCCACCCCCTGCTGGCCGGGAACTCATTTTGCGCACCACCGTGCCCCGCCCTGCCCCTTACTCCAAAGCTCTGCCCCAGCGGATGTACAGTGTTCTCACCAAGGAGGACTTTAGACTGGCAGGTGCCTTTTCATCAGATACCTCCTTCTTCTAATGCTTTTAGTGTTCCCTCATTTGTGGCTTCAGAGACAGCGCCGCCCCCTTCTGTGGGAGGGAGGGTGTGCCAGTCAGAACCTGAGAGTCACGGAGAGGGCCCCTTCCAGTCAACGAGCGGGAATCATACCAGCATCGGAGAGACTTTCCAGTGCCCAGCTTGGGCTCTGTTATATTTTGATGAGGGCAGAGGGAGTGGGTTGTGCTATCAAAAGATGTCTGCCCCTTGTATATGGTGGGGAAAAAACCACAGTAGGTCTCTTTATGCAGTCTGGTGGCATAGTGTTCGTTATTTTTCCTGACTATCCTCTAGGTTATTGCCTTGGATTTGTAGTCTGTGTAAACACTTAATGGTTATATTTATTATTATCAAGTATGCAAAGTAGAGTATCTGTTAATTCAGATTTCTGGATATTTTGGTGGTAGCTTCTATTCTCAGAATTCGTTTTTAAAATACTAAGTGACATTCTGTTTATTCAGTCACCTGGTGGTCATCTTTATTGTACTAATTAACTTTTGATGAGCATTTTGAATATTCTAGGGGAAAGTGTAGAATTTCATATAGTTTGTGTTTTTCCACATAATTGTGACCTAAATGTATTCCTCTGATAGAACTGTATATTAAAAGTGACTGTAAATTAGTTTTATATATATCTTGTAAGATTTATTTTCTCTTAATTTGTTTTGTCTTGCTGTGTAAGATACCAGGTTGCAAACTGTTCCTCTCTTGCTGTAGAGTATGCATTCCTTCCTTGTTACTGGCTGGATGCCCGTATTTAAGGAAGCAGAGATGAGCACATGCTAAAACACAGCCCTGGTACAACAGAGATTATCAGGCCGTTATTGTCATTTGGTACGTGTGCTAGCGTAGTGAGTGAAGGGTTATTTTGCTTTTGTATTTTAGTTAAAATCCAGAGGGACGTGTAGCACCCAATATAAAGATAACCGTAACATATTTCTAGTTATGTGAGAACCAAGATTTATTATTGAGTCTATGTTGCTATATGGCCTCTGTTCGGTAATCTTAAATCGATTTTTTTGGTGTAAAATTCCCACTTTAATCCAAACTTAAAAGTGGTCATACTGAAGCATAAATCTTGCCTGTGTAACTTAAAAGAATTAATAGAGCTGTGTAAAATCTGTACTGTATTATTTTTTGTAAAATTAAAAATGTATATACATATGTATGTGTGTGTGAAGTCGGGGAGGCCCTGGTTGATTACCTCCTGGCCTTCACAGTGCTGTTCTCTGAGATGCTGGCCTTTATTACAACTGGTCAACTATATATGGGCGCAGGCCTGAGAATTGAGTGCTGTACCAAATGCTGAAAGAAATTGAAGAGCAAGTAGAAGACGTATCTTTCAAGGACAGAGTTTCTCTGCTTTCTAATGAGAAAGTTAATAACAAAGACAAAATATACAAAGGAGAGATTGGACTTTAAAATGGCTTCATAAATCTAATAAAAAGGAGAGTATTGCTTTCTGTGGCTAATTTTCTCTTCTCCCCTCTGATGCGCATTTCAGCCTTATTTCACTTAATTGTATGCTATCTCAGCTCTTCCTGAGTGTTTGCAGCTTGCTGAGTCTTGCAAAGCTGAGGTCTCAAGAACATACTCTTTGTGCCTTTTTAATGGCAATTACCCTTTTTTATTTTCCTTATAGTTACGTGTTTTTTTTAAGGACGTTTTTAAATGTCTGCTTTGTATCAGGTACTACACTAGGCCGTGAAGATAAAACAAACTAAAATACGTACCGTCCTTTCACTGACCTCCCTGCCAAGTAGGGAAGACTGATACGACTTTGCCATAAAATGGAGTACAGCCAACTCAGTACTCTGCACTGGAGGTCCAGCATTTATCACATAAACTCATTCATTCATTCCTTGACAAGAGGGAATAATAAATGTAGTAATAGGTGGTGTAAGGTATTAATGGGAGAAGTTTTTCACTCAGGCTTTGGGGATCAGGAAAATCATCCAAAGGAGGTAATTTTTAGACCGAAAGCAGAAGACGAGTAGGAGCTGCCAAAGGGGTGAAGAAGTAGGGTAAGTTGTTTGTAAAGAAGAACCCCAGAAATTCTTCCCATTCCTGTTTGTCCCATTCATTGTGGCTGCAGCTGCTGCCATCAGGAAGTAGAGTTTATTTCTCCACTCCTCGAATCTGGACTTAGACATGGCTGTCTGTGGTCAGTGGGACATCAGCAAATGTGACAAGAGCAGAGATTTGAAAAGTACGTTGGGGTGTGGTGTCTCTTCCTTCTGGGAACCCTGAAACTAGCCTGTGAAGAAGCTTGCTGAAGGATGAGAGAGCTGGATGGTTTGTTACACAGTAAAAGCTAACTAATGCAGGAGAAGATAGGAAAAATATTACGGGTAGAGGAAACAATGAGCAAAAACCCAGAAATAAGAAAAGATACATGTATTTGGGGAATACCCAGTGTTTCAAATTGGCTAGAATATGGTACCTGCAGGAAATGATGAAATAAACTCAGGCAGATCAAGAAGTTCTGTGTAAGCCATAGCAAGAGCTTCAGGCTCTATATTCAGGGCAGTGGTGAGTTCTTAAAGGGTTTTAAGTAGGGGAGTAACACGGTGGGATGTAGAAAGGGCATGTTAGAGTAGGGCAAATGGATTGGAGAGGCTAAGAAAGTATATACATGTCCTTCATACTGTACTAAATTGTAAGCTTGGAAGCTAGCAATTATATCCTCAGTGTTTTTTTTTATCATCCTGTGTGTTCTGCCCTGTGATCCAAAGAGCATGACAAAAGTTTGTGGTACCAGCATGAAAATGCCCTCCCTCTGGGGCTCTTCCCACACCGATCCATTCTTACCTACCATTATAATTCAGATTGTTCTTCAGGTTGGCATTTTTTAAACCGTAAGCATTTATTTTTGTATCTCGTTCATTAGTCCAGCAAATATTTATTGAGGATTTACTGTGTTCTGGGCACTGGAGATACAGCCATGAACAGAACAGACAAAAGACCTTGCCCTTACGGAGATTGCACTAAGGGACACCAAGTGTAAACCCATATGTAAGGGAAGGGAGAGTACTTTTTATTAATTTTATTTATTTGTTTTTAATAGGAAAAACCTTATACAAAAGGATTGCAAGATGGGGAAAGGGGACTGTTTTAGAGCCTTAGGCCATAAGATCTGAGAGTGTCTCAAAGGTCATGCTGGAAGGAGCTTTTCTTTTTCTTTCCCTTTTTTAAAATTTTTATTTAAATTTTACTTTGTTGAGCATATATACAGCAAAACCTATGCCAATTCAACCATTTCTACATGTACGATTCAGTGACATTGATGACATTCTTCAAGTTGTGCAACCATTCTCACCCTCCTTTTCTAAGTTGTTCCTCCCCCATTAACATAAACTCACTGCCTCTAAGATTCCTGTCTGATCTTTTGAGTTGCTGTTGTCAGTTTCATCCTGTATTGATAGTTGTTAAAAGAGTATAGTGCTCAAGGCAGACATTTTTTTCTTCATTATTTTTTATTGTGATTTAAGTGAAAGTTTACAGTTCAAGTTAGTTTCTCATACAAAAATTTATACACACATTGTTATGTGACCCTAATCGCTCTCCCTGTAATGCGACAGCATACTCCTCTCCGCCTGTATTTCCCGTGTCCGTTCAACCAGCTCCTGTCCCTTTCAGCCTTCTCATCTCGCCTCCAGACAGAAGCTGCCCCTTTAGTCTCATGTATCTACTTGAGCTCAAGGCAGACATTCTTCACTAGTTGAACTATTGTTTGGTTTTAAGAAGACTTCAGGGGATATTTTTGGTTTAAATATTAAAGATTGTCTCAGGGCAATAGTTTCAGGGATTCATCCAGCCACCATGGCCCCAGAAAGTCTGGAGTCCTTGTGTATTTGAATTTCTGTTCTGCTTTTTCCCTCTTTTGATAAGGATTCTTCTATGAAATCTGTGATCAAAATGTTCAGTAATGGTAGCCAGGGACCAGGCAGTTCTTCTGATCTCACAGCAAAGGAGACAGTTGTTCATGGAGGCAATTAGCCACACATTCCACATCCTCCTGTTCCTGTCTCTCCTTCCTCTGTTGCTCTAGGTGAATAGAGACCAATTGCTGTACCTTGGATGGCTGCTTGCAAGCTTTTAAGACCCCAGGCACTAAGCATCTAACTAGGAGATAGAAGCCCTAACACGTCTTTAGGCCAGTTAACTGGGATGTCCGATGAAAACATGACCCTAAACCTCCAAACTAAGAAACCAGATCCCATGAGGTTTTTGGTTGTAGATAAGCAGCCTCAGCAGCTACTCTTTTATTGTTGTTGCTGTAAATCTATCACACAACGTGTTCAACTTTTTACAGGTGTACAACTTATTGACAGCAATTACAATAATCGGCTGTGCAACCCTACCTTTAATCAATGCGATTTTTGCCTTCACGGTTAATCCGTCTCCCTTCCACCCCTGGTAACCACTAATAAAGTTTGGTCTCCACTTCTACCTTTCCTTGTCTTTTTATATAAATGGGGTCATATAATATTTGTCTTTTTGTGGTTTTTTTACTCAGCACAATGCCCTGAAGCTCCATTCGTATTGTAGCATGTATGGAGATTTCGTTTCTTCTACTGGCTGAGGAGTATCCCGTGACATGTATGTACCACATTTTGTTTATCCCTTCATCTGGTAATGGGCATTTAGGTTGCTTCCATCTTTGGCTATTGTGGATAGTGATGCAGTGAGAATTGGTGTCCAAGTCTCTGATCCTCTACTTTCAAGGCTTTTGGATATATACCTAGGAGTGGAATTGCTGGGTCATATGGTAGTTCTATTTTTAGTTTTTTTGAGGAACCGCCACACTGTTTTCCACAACGGCTGTACCACTTTGCATTCCCACCAGCAATGGATAAGGGTTCCAGTTTCTCCACATCCTCACCAGCATTTATTATTTTCTGTTTTATTTTTTTATCTTTGCCATCCTAGCGAGAGTGAAATAATATCTCATTGTCGTTTTGATTTGCATCTCTCTGATGGCTAATGGTGTTGAGCATATTTCCATGTTTGGTGGCCATCTGAATGTCCTCTTTGGTGAAATGTCAAGTCCTTTGCCCATTTTATGATTGGATTGTCTTTTTGTTGTTGTCAAAGTTGATATTATATATTTCAGTTACTAGATTCTTATCAGATATATGGTTTCTAAAGATATTCTCCCAATTGGTAGCTTATCTTTTCACATTTTTGGTAAAATCTTTTGATGAACAAAATTTTTAATTTTTATGAGTTTCCATTTATTTATTTTGTCTTTGCTGTTTGTGCTTTTGTTTCTGTATTGGATAATCCATTGTGAAAGGCTAGGCCCAACAGCATTGTCCCTGCATTTTCTTCTCAGAATTTTATGGTTTTAGTTTGCACATTTAGGTCCTTAATCCATTTTGAATTTGTTTAAGTCTTCTTTAATTTCTTTCAGCAGCGTTTTATAATTTTCGTTGTAGAAGTCCTTCACGTCCCTGGTTAGGTTTATTCCTAGGTATTCTCTTAAGTACTATTGTAAATGGAATTGTTATCCTAATTTCTTACAGATTTCTCATTTTTGGTGTATAGAAATTCAACTGATTCTTGTTTGTTGATCTTGTACCCTGAAACTTTGCTCAATTCCTCTACTAGCTCTAGAAGTTTTCTTGCAAACTATTTGGAATTTTCTATATGTAGGCTCATACCATGCGTGAATAGAGATAATTTTACTTCTTTTCCAATCTGTATACCTTCTATTTCTTTTTCTTATTGCTCTGGCTAGGACTAATACAATATTGAATAGAAGTGGTGAGAGTGGGCACCCTTGTCTTGTTCCCGATTTCAAGTGGAAACTCTCTATCAAATATAATGTTGGCTGTTGGCTTTTCATGTATGTCCTGAATCATATGGAGGAATTTCCCTTCTATTCCAATCTTCTTTAGGTTTTCATGAAGAAAGGGTGTTGGATTTTATCAAATGCTTTTACCGCATCCATAGAGATGATCATATGGTTCTTCTCCTTTGTTCTATTGATGTGGTGTGTTACATTGATTTTCTAATGTTGAACCATCCCTCCATTCCTGGGATAAATTCCACTTGATCATGTTGTATCATTCTTTAGATATGCTGTTGGATTCTGTTTGCTAGTATTTTGTTGAGGATTTCTGCATTTATATTCATAAGAAATATTGGCCTGTAGTTTTCTTGTGGTGTCTTTGGTTTTGATATCAGGCTTCATGGAATGAATTAGGGAGTAATCCTTACTCCTCTATCATCTGGAACAATTTAGACAGTATTGGTGTCAATTCTTCTCTAAATGTTCGGTAGAGTTCCCCAATGAAGCAGTGTAATCTGGGATTTTTCTCTGTTTGGAGGTTTTTGATCATGGATCTCTTCACTTGTTATGGGTCTGTTGGGACTTTCTATTTTCTCTTGAGTTAGTTTGAGTGGTTATGTGCTTCTGAGAATTTGTCCATATCATCTAAGTTGCTTCTAAGAATTGGTCCATTTCATCTAAGTTTCATCTAGTTGGTTGCTATACAGTTCATAATATTCTGTCATAATTCTCTTTATTTTTGTCTGGTCAGTTGTGATGTCCCCTCTCATTTTTTTAGTTATTTGCATCTTTGTCAGTCTAGCTAAAGGTTTGTCAATTTTATTGATCTTTTCAAAAGACCAACTTCTGGTTTTATTGATTCTCTCCTGTTTTTCTATTTTTAATTTTATTTATTTCTCCTCTGATCTTTGTTATTTTCTTTCTTCTGGTAGGTTTAGGCTTAGTTTGCTCATTCTAGTTTCTAGAATTGTCAAGTTAGGCTGTTGATTTGAGATCTTTCTTTTTTCATGTAGGCATTTATTGCTTTAAGTTTCCCTCTGAGTACTGCCTTCACTGCATCCCATAAGTTTTGGTATGTTGTGTTTTCATTTTCATTTGACTTGAGCTAATTTGTGATTTCTTCCTTGACCCGTTGGTAGCTTAATTGTAGCTTAATAGTTTCATTTACGTATGTTTGTATATTTTCTAGTTTTTTCCCTGTTATGATTTCTAGCTTCACTTTGTTGTGGTCAGAGAAGATACTTTGTATGATTTCAATCTTTATCAAGATTTGCTTTGTGACCTAACCTGTGGTCTATCCTGGAGAGTGATCCGTGTGCACTGGAGTAGAATGTATATTGTGCTTTTGTTGGGTGGAATGTTCTATATGTGTCTGTTAAGTCTAGTTGATTTATAGTGTTATTCTAGTCCTCTGTTTTCTTGTTGATCTGCTTTCTAGACGTTCTAATATTGAAAGTGGCATGTTGATGTCTCCAGCTATTATTGTAGTGCTGTCTGTTTCTTCCTTCAGTCTATCAGTGTTTGCTTTATGTATGTATCTAGGTGGTCTGATGTTGGGTGCATGTAGATTTATGATTGTTAAATCTTCTTGATTAGTTGATACTTTTATTACTGTATAATGACCATCTTTATCTCTTTGGACATATTTGGTCTTAAAGTCTACTTTGTCTGATATTAAGATTGCCACTCCAGCTCTCTTTTGGTTATTATTTGCATGGAATGTTTTTTTCTATCCTTTTGCTTTCAACCTATTTGTGCCATTGGGTCTAAGCTGTGTCTCCTAGAAACAGCATATAGTTGAATAATGTTTTTTATCCATTCTGCCACTCTCAGCCTTTTGATTGGAATTGTTAGTCCATTTACAGTCACTGTAATTACTGATAAGAAGACTTCTGCCATTTTGTTGTTTTTTGTGTGTCTTAAGCTTTTTTTGTCTTTGTCCTTAACTACTGCTTTCTTTTGTGTTTTGTTGGTTTATTGTAGTGAGCCATTTTGGTTTCCTTCTTTCCTTTTTTGTATGTTTTTTAGATATTAGTGGTTACCATGAATATTACATTTAACAGTTGTATTTATAACATCCTAGGGTAAGCTGGTACCAACTTAACTTCAGTAACATATAAGAAATTGTTTACCTATATCATTCCTCTTGCCCCCTCCCGCCTTTTGTTGTTATCACTAATTACATCTTTATGTTTCATGTGCCCTATAACATAATTTTATCCCTGTTTTTTAATACATTTGTCATTAAAAAGCATGAAGGACAAAACAATTAGAATTATCAAGCATGAATACTTTATTAAAAAAAAAAAACTCGTTGCCATAGAGTTGATTCCAACTCATAGCGACCCTATAGGACAGAGTAGAACTGCCCCATAGGGTTTCCAAAGAGCGACTGGTGAATTCAAGCTGTTGACTTTTTGTTAGCAGCTGAGCTCTTAACCATACACCACCAGGGCTCCAAATACCTTATTACTGGTCCTTATACTTGTCTATACAATTCCGTTTGTTAGGGATCTTTCTCTTTTCTCTGTATGTCTTTGAATTACTTTCTAATGTCTTTTCTCTTCCATCTATAGAACTCCCGTTTGTATTTTTTGTAGGGCTGGTCTGGCAGATATGAACTCTCTCAGCATCTGTTTGTCCAGGAAGGACAGTTTCACTAGATATAGTATTATTGATTGACAGTTTTTTAATTCCAGCACTTCAAATATTTCATTCCATCACCTTCTGGCCACCAATGTTTCTGAGGAAAAACTGGCACTTAATTCTGTTGGGGATCCTTTTAATGTGACTGTATGCTTCTCTCTCACTGCTTTCATGAGTCTCTCTTTATCTTTACTTTTTGAGAGCCTAACTATGATGTGTCTTGGTGTAGATGTCTTTGGGTTTATCCTGCATGGAATTTTTTGTACTTCTTGGATTTGTAGATTCATACCCTTGGTTAGACTGGGGAAATTTTCTGTCATTATTTTTTTTCAAATATTCTTTCTGACCCTTTTTCTCTCTGATCTCCTTCTGGAATTCCCACCATGCATGTATTAGGTCTCTTGTTGTCCCATAATTCCATTAAACTGTGCTCAGCTTTCTTGAGCCTCCATTCTTGTTGCTCTTCAACCTCAGTAATTTTAACTATCTTATCCTTTAATTTGCTGATTCTTTCTTCTTCCCCACTAAATCTGTTGGTAAGTCCTTCTGTTGTGTTTCTGATTTCATTTATTGTCATTTTCAGTTGCAATATCTCTTTTTTTAATTTTGTTCTAGCATTCCTTTCCTTATTTCTTGGAGATCTTTGTCTATGTTTTAACTCTTTATGTTTAATTTTTTTTTTTTTTTTTTATAATATTATAGTCCATTTTTTTTTTCATCATTTGTTCATCCCTAGATGTGCTTTCACTCCCTTTGTCATGTTTATTTGGATGGACTGTTGTTTCTATGTTCTTTGTGTGTCTTGTGATTTTTTTGTTGGGTCATTGGAATTTTCAAGGGTGTTAATTTTCTCAGTTCTCCCCAGTATTTGGTGTTTTTGCCTGCACTACTTTGCAAAAAACCTTTAGTTAGGCAGAGCCTTTGACTTTTGCTTACTGTTTCCTCTCTCTGTGATAGCGCCTTCTTCTTGGTTTAGTTATGATTTGAAAGTTCCAGATCTTGATTTTCAACTTTCAATGTCTCCCGTACACACCAAAGAACATGCTGTGGTCAATCTGTCCACCAGTGGACACTGCCACTCAAGCAAGATATCATGCCCTAATCGATCTGTCCATCCAGAGGCACAATCCTCTCTGATTATTAATCCCCTCCCTTCTCTATTTCTGCACCTATATGTTCAGTCAGAAAACCCACTCCCAGCAAGCCCCCTTCCGGGCAGGGTGTTGCCCTTATGTTTTTCCTGAGACTTCCTTCTCTGCTCTCTTGGGCCTGCTTATATCTGAACTGTCATTTAGGGGAAGCAGAGGCAGTATTTCCTCTGTATCAGGAGAAGGAGGGGCTAGGACTCCCCAGAAGGGCCTCTGAAAGATCTGTCTTGTTTTAGAGCCCCAATGGCCCTGTGTTGGTGGGGGGAGCAGTCACCACTTAGTGACCTTCCTCCTGGCTCCAGTGCAGGGAACCTTCTGTACGATTTTGTGTCAGTCCAGCATCTGACAGTTCCTGGGTGGGGGAGGGGTTGTTACAGTCCAAACAGACCCCCAGGGAGGTCTGTCTTGTTGCTATCAGAGCCTGTCCTTGAGTATGCTGACTGTGCGTATAGCCTCCACTCAAGATGCCTGCTTCCCGGCACACAGCAGCAGTAGCCGGCAGTCTTCTGCACTGACCAGAACAGGGAGCAAACAGACCCAAAGTGACTCCCAGGGAGTCGCTGTTGGTTTCAGAGGCCTGAGCTATGGGGCACACAGGGAGGCAGGTAGTGTTGACTACGGAGGCAGACTACACTGCAGGGGCCTTCTGTAGCAGTTTGCAACAGCCTGGCAATCAACAGTTACAAGGTGGGGGAGTGTCACACTCTGGTCAGATCCCCATGGAGGTCTGCCTTGTTGCTGTCAGAGCCCCCCTTGTAGATTGTTGGCTGTGATTGCAGCTTTCACTCAAGACACTTGCTACCTAGCACACAGCAGCATCTGTTAGCAGTCCTGAGTGCCAACTGGAAGTAGGGGCAGACTAACCTAAATTGACACCAAGGGAGGTTTTTCTTGTTGGTTTCAGAGGCAGGTAAACAGGTAGAGTGCTGACTATGGAAGACTCCACTTCAGGGATCTTCTGAAGCAAATCACAGCCAGCTTGCAGTTGACAGTGCCTTGGTGGGGGAATGGTTGTCATGCTCTGAGCAGACCCCCAGGGAGGTCTGCCATGTTGCTATCAGAGCCTCCCCTATAGTATGTTGGCTGTGGGTGTAGCCTCCACTCAAGATGCCTACTTCGGCAAATGGCATACGGCAGCTCCAGTCAGCAGTCTGCATCGCTGACCAAAAGGGGGAGCATACAGCCCAGAATGAACTCCCTGGGGGGTTCTGTCCTGTTGGTTTCAAAGGCCTGAGCTATGGGTTGCGCAGGGAGGCAGGTAGCATGTTGTCGGTGAGAGTGGACTCCGCTGCTAGGGCCTTCTGTAGCAATTCACAGTAGGTGTGTAGTTGACAGTATCCATATGGAGGAGGTGCTGGCACACTCCAAATGGACCCCTGGGGGGAGGTCTTCCTTGTTGATTTTAGAGCAGAAGCTTGGGGTCTTACCTCTTTGTACAGGCAGGGAGTGTGGTGGTTAGGGAAGCTGACTCTTTTACTAGGGCCACTTCCCCAGTTCACAGCAGCCAACAGCCTGTGTGGTGGGGGAGGGGCAGGATGATTTTCTTATTGGATGCAACTTGTTGATTTCCTGCCTGTCTGCAGTTTCCCGATGCTTTTCACTGCTCCCCAATTGAGAGTCCCTCAAAGCCAAGCAGTTTCCTTGTTGTATTTGTGGGGGAGGGTTCGAGTGATGGCCTGTTTATGGTGCCATCTTCCCAGAATCCTGGGGAGAGTGCTTTTTAGATCAGTGATCAGAAAAGGCTGTGAGGGTGTCACATTTGAGCAGAGACCTGAGTAAAATGAGGGTGCGAACCCTGGGAATGTCTGGAAGATGACTCCAGACACAGAATAGCAAACAAATGTAAAGCCTTGATGGGGAAGTAAACTTGGTATGTTGGAGGAACAAAAGTAGAGTAAAAGAAGGGAAGAGAGGTAGGAAATAACAAAGTTGGACAAATGGATAAGGGCTAGAATTTATTTTCTTAATCAAAAGGGAAACCAAGCAACCAAGCTGTCCATCAACGGATGAATGGGTAAATAAATTGTGGTATATTCACACAATGGAGTACTACGCATCGATAAAGAACAGTGACGAATCTGTGAAACATTTCATAGCATGGAGGAACCTGGAAGGCATTATGCTGAGCGAAATTAGTCAGAGGCAAAAGGACAAATATTGTATAAGACCACTATTATAAGATCTTGAGTAATAGTAAACCTGAGAAGAACACATACTTTTGTGGTTACGAGGGAGGGAGGGAGGGTGGGAGAGGGTTTTTTATTGATTAATCAGTAGATAAGAACTGCTTTAGGTGAAGGGAAAGACAACACTCAATACATGGAAGGTCAATTGGACTGGACCAAAAGCAAAGAAGTTTCCGGGATAAAATGAATGCTTCAAAGGTCAGCGGAGCAAGGGCGGGGGTCTGGGGAACATGGTTTGCGGGGACTTCTAAGTCAATTGGCAAAATAATTCTATTATGAAAATATCCTGCATCCCACTTTGAAATGTGGCGTCTGGGGTCTTAAATGCTAACAAGCGGCCATCTAAGATGCATCAATTGGTCTCAACCCACCTGGAGCAAAGGAAAATGAAGAACACCAAGGCCACACGACAACTAAGAGCCCAAGAGACAGAAAGGGCCACATGAACCAGAGACCTACATCATCCTGAGACCAGAAGAACTAGTTGGTGCCCGGCCACAATCGATGACTGCCCTGACAGGGAGCACAGCAGGGGACCCCTGAGGGAGCAGGAGATCAGTGGGATACAGACCCCAAATTCTCATAAAAAGACCAAACTTAATGGTCTGACTGAGACTAGAGGAATCCCGGCGGCCATGGTCCCCAGACCTTCTGTTGGCACAGGACAGGAACCATCCCTGAAGACAACTCATCAGACATGAAAGGGACTGGTCAGCGGGTGGGAGAGAGATGCTGATGAAGAGTGAGCTAATTATATCAGGTGGACACTTGAGATTGTGTTGGCAACTCTTGTCTGGAGGGGGGATGGGAGGATAGGGAGAGAGGGAAGCCGGCAAAATTGTCACGAAAGGAGAGACTGAAAGGGCTGACTCAAGAAGGGGAGAGCAAGTGGGAGTAGGGAGTGAGATGTATGTAAACTTACATGTGACAGACTGATTGGATTTGTAAACGTTCACTTGAAGCTTAATAAAAGTTAATTAAAAAAAAAAAAAAAGGGAAACCAATGGAGAGTTTTCAACAGGGGAGTGACACTTTTAAAGTCTCTCTGGCTACTATGTGGAGAATATACCACAGAGGCAAGGGTAGAAACAGGAAAACTCATTACGAGAGGTGATGGTGGTTTGGACTAGGGTCGTGGGGGTAGTAGCAGTGCTGAGGGTAAAAGGTGATCAGAGTTGGTATATAATTTGAAGGCAGAATGCACAGAATTTGTTGATGGATTCAATAAGGGTATGAGAAAAGAGCAGAATCAAGGATGACTTTGGTTTGGCGTCTGTGTAACTGAATGATGCTGCCGTTTACTTGGATAAGGAAGACTAAGGGAAGAGCAAGTTTTAGGGGGTTGTGTGAATAAAGATGTTGATTTAGGGCATGTTAATTTTGAGATCTATTAGCTACCTAGTGTAGCCAGCCTCCAATGATCCCTTCCTCCTGGTATTTACACCCTGTGTAGTTCCCTCCACATTGTACCAGGGTTGGTCTCTGTGATCAACAGAATACCGCAGAAGTGCTGGCACGTCTCTTCTAAGATTAGGTTACAAAAACATTGCAGCTTCTGTTTTGGTCCCTTCTCTTCTCTCTCTTGGGTCACTCACTAGGGGAAGCTGCAGCCCTGTCATGAGCAACCCTAGGAAAGGCTCCCATGGTGAGAATTGGGGGCTCCTGTCAACAGCCATGTGAGCGAACTTGGAAGTGGACCATCCCCAGCCTTTGGATGGCTGCTGCCTCATGAGGGACTGTGAACAGAATTACCCAGCTAAGACATTCCCAGACACTGCCACACCCTCAGAAACTGTGTGAGAAAATGTTTTAAGATGCTAAGTTTTGGGATAATATGTTATGCAACAACAGATAACTAGTGCATACTCAAGTGGTTATATAAATTTGGAGTTTAAGGAAGAGGTCGGGGCTTCAGGAATTTACTTAAAGCTGTGGGACAGGATGAGATCACCTACGGAGTGAGTACATAGCATAGAGAGGCAGTCTGGGGATTGAGCAAGAGACCAGGAAAAGGAGGAGGACCAGCAGAGAAAACTAGGGAGTGGCTACTGGGGTAGAAGGAAAACCAGGAGTGGGGGGTAGAAGGAAAACCAGGAGTGTGATGTTCTAGAAGCTGAGAGAAAAAGTATGCAAGGTCAGAGTTGATCAACTACGTTAAATGCCTCATCAAGTAAGATGAGGACCAAGAATGGACTGTTGCATACTTCTGTATGCAGACTAACAAATTCATTCATCCACTAAAAACTCAAATTCTTACTGGAGAAGAATAAAGAGGCTGCCTACGACAAAGATTATATCACCTATAGATCTTTAATAGCTCTGATGGGTGCACTTAAGATGTCTGCCCCTATTCTTTGCCAGGAACCTGAGGGGGAGCACTAAAGGTTGTGGGGGGTGGGGGGAGAGGGCAGCTGAAGGGTAGGATATGGAAGAGGGAGTGTTATGGATTGAGTTGTATTCCCCCAAAATACACATCAACTTGGCTAGGCCATGATTCCTAGTACTGTGTGATTGTCCACCATTTTGTCATCTTCTGTGACTTTCCTCTGTGCTGTAAATCCTACTTTGTGATGTTAATGAGGTGGGATTAGCAGCAGTTATGTTAATGAGGCAGGACTCAATCTACAAGACTAGGTTGTGTCTTAAATCCATCTCTTTTGAGATACAAAAGAGATAAGTGAGAATAGAGACATGGGGACCTCATACCACCAAGAAAGCAGTGCTGGGAGCAGAGCTTGTCCTTTTGGAACGGAGTTCCTGTGCTGAGAAGCTCCTAGACCAAGGGAAGATTGATGACAAGGACCTCACCCCAGAGCTGACAGAGACAGAAAGCCTTCCCCTGGAGCTGGCACCCTGAATTTGGTCTTCTAGCCTCCTAGACTGAGAATAAATTTCTCTTTATTAAAGCCATCCACTTGTGGCATTTCTGTTATAGCAGCACTAGACAACTAAGGCAGGGAGTAAACATGGAGCCACTATCTGCTTAAAACCACCAGGTAGCCATTCTATTGCTTCTAGTCTTCCTGCCAGCCCCATCTTCTGGGCACCCAAGGTAATGGACAAGACTGGACACTCAACAGATGTCAAATGAATGAATGAATGTCTCACTACTGCAAAAGAGGCCCCACTATTGTTTCTGAATCTTCTAGCCTGTTTAATTTTTGGTCACTGGGCACCAGGAAACCAGGACATTTCAGAGTATTTGCTCCTGAAAGCCGAAAGACTGCTGCCACAGTTTTCTTGAGCTCTGAGAAGCTGGACTTGGCACCAGCCTGGGAAAAGTGGACTTGGCACCAGCCTGGGAAAAGTGGACTTGGCCAATTCTTGAAATGCAAAATCTAGGTCATATTAGCACAACTTCCTTGCCAGCAGTTTTCCCCCTGGCAGTTGTGATCGTCTGACAGGTGGTCATAGATAAATCCCCCCAAAATGAGCAGTCTCACTTCCTGCAGGGTTAGCTTATCAGCCAAGGAAGGCTGCTGAGCAAGAAGACCACTGCTTGGGCATGTACCCGGGGAGGCCAGAGCACAGCCCAGTCCCTGTATCTTGGGATCTGGGGGCGTGCTCCTCTTCCCCACTCCACAACGCCAGCATGAACAATGTGGGCCACGCGCAGCCCTTAGCTGAGATCTGGTGCCATCTTGAGACACTCCTCCCTGCTGCTTTTCAGTTGACCCGGACTCTCTGAAGATTTGGTGAAGCAGAGGCTGGGGGTGGGAAGCTGTGGCGAGTGGAGCATTCCAGACCGAGTGTCTCATTTGTGAGAGGCGCCTGTTGTGTGTGGCGGGAGTGAGGAGGCCAGAGGAGAGAGAGAACGAGGCTGCAGAGGCAGTGGGGGCTGCTCACAAAGAGTCTCTCCCGCGAATCTGGGCCTTATCTGGTGAAAGCGGAGAAGCTGTGGACGGTTCTCAGAGGGAGAAGCAAGGCTCCTCAGTGATCTCAGCGAGAAATGGCAGTGGCCTTGGCCTGTGCAGCGGCAATGGGGAGAGAGATGAAGGAAGTAACAGCGACAGGATGTGGTGGAGGATGGAGCAGGGAGGATGAGGATGAGCCAGGAATGCCCAGGTGTGAACCCTGTGGGGCCAGCCGCCCTGTGATGAGATGGGAATCCCTGGCACAGGGTCCATGGCAGGTAAACACTTGGCCCCAGAGCCCTGGCATTGCCACCTGCCCACATACGGTCCCCAGCAAGGGCTGCTCTGACGTCTACAGTCCTAGTGACTCAGGCACACGGTGGGATGATATTGTGTAGCAAACACCCATTACATACTGCATCCAGGAGCCTTCTGTGCTAATGAAGAGGGGGCCACTGCAGGAAGGAGAGCAAACGTGGCCCCTGTTTACCTTTCCTTCGACAGCTTCCTCTACAAACCTACATGCTCATGGCAAACATTTGTCAGGGGAGTGACAACCATCCGCTCCCTCCAGAGGCCAGCGAGACCTGGGTAATGCATTATGGGACATGGATCAAAACTTTTCTTAAGTTCTTCAGCCATTTGATAGTTTGAGTAAATAATGACTTGTCAGTGCTATTTATTCACATTCTTCCTTTTCAGCCCTATTTCTGGCTCAGAGCACTCTTTATTTTTGTCCAAGTTATATAACAAGGGAGATGCATTCTTAGTAACCCACTGTCACTCTCCCATGTTATCGTGCCTACATGAAAAAGGAAGTATTTTTAGAGTGTGAATTTCCCAAACGTTCTTAACAATTCCGGGACGGAAATGGTAATGTCATGGGGGGAAGGTGATAGAGGGGAGAGGGACCCGACCTCCTCCTCTTTGGCTGAGCTGAACCCTGATCCAATGGGCTTCCCCAATTCCCCCTCTGGAGCTGGGCTGGGCCCATTGCTGTCTGCCCCATCCTGCCCAGCAAAATGGCAGGCGACTCCTCTCTGCAGAGGGTTTACATTTTCAGCAGCTGACTCTTTAGCCTAGGAAAATACTCTTAACTGCTTTTCCTTACTCCTTTTGTTTCAGGATGTTCAATACATTGGGAAAAACAGCTCCAAGCAAGAAATTTCTCTTCTGAAGCTCTCAAGGGACAGGCTGAATTCCCTGTGTTGTTAGCTGCTCTGCAGTCAGTTCCCAACTCATGGTGACCCCATGCATGACAGACCAAAATGCCGCCTGGTCCTGTGCCATTTCCATGATCAGGTGTTGACTGGAAGCTTGTGATCCAGAGGGTTTTCATGGGCTGATTTTTAGAAGTAGATCAAGTCTCTTCCTAGTCTGTCTTAGTCTGGAAGCTCTGCTGAAGCGTGTTCAGCATCACAGCAGCATGGAAGCCTCCCCTGAGGAATGGATAGTGACTGCACATGAAGTGTATTGGCTGGGAATCAAACTCAGGTCTTCCGAATGGAAGGCGAGAAGTCTACAATGGGACCACCACTGCCCCCCTGAATTCCCCGTGTTGCTGTTAGGTGCTGTTGAGTCGATTCTGACTCATGGTGGCCCCATGTGTGCCAGGTAGAACTACTTCATAGGGTTTTCAAGGCTGTGACCTTTTGAAAGCAGATCTCCAAGCCTGTCTTCCAAGGCGCCTCTGGGTAGGTTCAAACTGCCAACTTTCAGCTAGTAGTTGAACACTTATCCATTTGCGCCACCCAGGGACTCTGATTTCCCTGTAGAGAGGTCAAAACCAAGGGAATAAAATTGCTTTCAATAAGGTTGAAGAGCTCTTCCTTGCCATCAGGAGGCTTGTGTATTGTAATTGGATACGGTGTAAGAAGGCCAACTTCTCCAAAACGGGAGTGAGCTGAGTCAGTGCAGTCCTAAAAGGATGTGTATCTCGGATCTGTCCAAAAAGGCTCATGTATTCAGGACCTGCTATGTGGCTGGAGAACTAGGTTTTTCATCTACATTGTTTATCGAGTCCCCAGGAGCATCCTAGTAAAAACTGCTTCTGAAGGACATTGGTGTGTGACCAACCTCTAGGCCTGTAGAAGCCGCTGGGTGGAGTCTAGGAAGGACCTTCCTAGGTCATGATGGGAATAATTTAATCCAACAAATCCTGTGAGAGAAACAAGACATATCACTGGAACGACCATCTGAGGCCTAGGCAAACATCCAAATTATATCTGATCTTCGAGCATATAATTTTCCCACAATTAAATACGTTCATTCAGAATTTCTCAAACATGAATAATGCATGGTGAGTCTTAAAGGAACAACTTCTTGCAGACTCTTGAGTTTGGGTCACTTTTGTACATGTGGGTACTGAAATCTCTCTGCAGCTCTCTGCCGTTAAGGTGGTCCTTCAGGTGAACCAGAATTGATATTCATTTTTTTACAGATTATCACTGAAATGAAAAAACAACTTTAAAGGGATCAGAGAACCCAAAGACCCATAAGACTCCATCCTCAGACCCCTGAGCAGGGGAGAGATCTGTGGAACCCAGGTGGAAAGAGTACACTAGCTCATTTCCTCCTTACAATTCTGTGAAACATTGTTAAGACACAGCTGGAACCGTCTACATCCACTCCCAGGTTCTCCTGCATGTAAGGTGGTCCATGGGTGCAGGTGTTCTCCTAGCCCTCTGTGTGGAGGACAAGTCTATGACTATCAGATGTGACCTATGCAATTCCAAATAAAATCCCAACAGTGTTTGTTGGTTGGTTAGTGGAGTCAGAATAGTTGAATCTGATGTGTTGGGTTGGTTAGTGATGTAGTGATATACATTGAATATAATGTAGTGTCTATGGCCATACCACTCTGAGCATGCCTGATCTCGTATGAATATAATGTAGCATTTAGGAGGAGAAGGTCACCAACTCAAAGCTATTCATGAAAAAAGAACAACAATAAGGTCCTTTTCTGACACATGAAGACTATTAATGCTATAAGCATTAAAACAGTATTGTATCAGCTCAAAGTCATCCCATACAACAGACAGAGAGCTCAGAAACAGACCCATACACATAAGATTTTGAACAGAGACATCAAGGTGGATGAGTGGAGAAATGATGGTATATTCAGTAAACAGTCCTTGGACAAGAGGTTATCCGCATGGAGGAATAAATGAAATTGGATTCTACCTTACTCCCTACTTAAAAATAAACTCCTGATAGAGTAACGACTGATATGAAAGGCGGCGGGGGGGGGGGGGGGACATAAAATGTTTAGAATATCATGTGGTAGAATAGCTTCATAATTTCACGGTAGAGCAAACCAAAATCCAGTGCCATCGAGTCGATTCTGACTCAGAGCGACCCTATAGGACAGAGTAGAACTGCCCCATAGAGTTTCCAAGGAGCGCCTGGCGGATTCGAACTGCTGACCTTTTGGTTAGCAGCTGTAGCACTTAACCACTACGCCACCAGGGTTTCCTTCAAGGTAGAGAAAAACCCAAAAACCCAAGGTAGAGAGGACTTCTTAAATAAAACCATAAAGGAAAAGACTGATAAATTTGACTACGTTGCACTTATTATACTTTTGTTCAACAAACGCCATGAAGAATGTGAAGAGAGAAGCTACAGACTGGAAAAAGAAATTTGCACATATACAACCAACAATGATCAATGTCCCGAACAGATTAAAAAAGATCCCTCCCGCAAATTAGTAAGAAGAGACTAAAAACCTAATAGCAAAACAGGCAAGAATGACATGAACAGGTCTATCATAGAGGAGGAAATATAGAAGTGAGCAAAAAGCATATGAGATGTTCAACTTCATCAGTAATTTGAAAAATGCAAATCAAAATCATAATGAGACACCACACATACCAGATGGACAAACATTTTAGGGTTAGACGATACTCGTGTTGACAAAAATTCGGAGCAACAGGTATTTTGATCTACTGCTGGCAAGAGTGTAAATTGGTAGAACTTTGCAAAACAATATTAGCTAGTAAAGTTTGAACAAGTATATACCCCACAATACAGCAACTCTGCTCCTGGATGTGTGCTTTTTTAGGGCAGTGGTTCTCAAAGTGGGGTCCCCAGGCCAGCAGCATCAGTATCACCTGGGAACTTGTTAGAAATGTAAATTCTCCAGCTGCCCGGACCTGCTGAATCAGAAACTCTGGGCTGGGCCCAGCAGTCCATGTTTTTTACAAGCCCTCCAAAGGATTTGGGTGCACATTCCAGTTCGAGAACCACTGCTTTAGGGGAACTTTGACACACGTGTGTACCGGGAGACATCAACAAGAATATTCACAGGAGTATTCTTTATAAGATTCCTTCATGGAAACCCTGATGTCTTCACATTGGAAAGTAGAATCACACTGTGGTATATCTGCACAATGGAATATCACAGAGTAGTGAAAATAAATGAACTACAATTACACATATTAGCAGAGATGGTTATTATAGATGTAAACTTAAGTGGAAGATACATATCACAGAGACATATAAGCAGTATGATTTTATTTATACTAAAATCAGTATGAGGTCAAAACTAGGCAACTCTAAATAACAAGTTGTTTAGGAATATGCACATATTTAGTGATCCTATGAAGAAAAGAAAGGGACAGTGGCTCCATCTGTGGGGAAGGGGAGAGGATGTAATTGGGGAGCAGCATACGGGCTTAAAAGGTACTAGCGAGAGTTGGTTTTTCACGCTGGAAGGTGGCATATTACTGTTCATTTTACTATTTCTAAAAACGTTAGATTTACTAGCACAATCCCACTAAAATGCAGTAAATGGGGACTAAAAATTTCAATCACATAAGACGTAGGGCAGCATGACTGAGAGGTAAGTGAAGTGACTGCAGCCAGCCTGCTGGGCTCGCCGGCCTCAAGTTCTGCAGTCTGGGTGTGAGACCCGCACACGTCTGGGCCAAGCGGCAGTCTGACGCCAGCTCGTGGAGGTTCTTCATGCTGGCTCATGTATCAACGGGGAACTTCGAAAGGACCAGGTAGGGAGAACACGGGTGGCAGAGACCCACCTTCTGCCTCTGCTTCTTGAGTCAGGGTTGCCTGCCATTTTGCCACCTGGCCTCGCCTTCCCCTCTGTCTCCTTTTCTCCCACAAAGCCTAGATGGAGGATGGAAGGCAATTGCAATTATGTTGTATCTGAATTTTTTGTAATAATTCAGTGCATTATTGTGGGGTTTTACTTTATATGTCTTAAAAAAACCAGTTGCTATTGAGTTGACTCTGACTCATGGCGAGCCCATGTATGTCAGAGTAGAATCACGCTCCACGGGGTTTTCGATGATGTTTGGGAAGTATACTGCCCAGCCTTTCTTCTGAGGCAATTCTGGCCGGACTTGAACTTCCAGCCTTTCCAGTGGCAGCCAAGGGTGTTAACTATTCGCACACCCAGGGACTCCTTATATGTCTTCTATACACCTTTTACTGTATGTACTGCACAATAAAGAAAGGATGCCAATGGCTATAAAGAGTTTTCTTAAGACGCTTAGTTCATTTACAAGGAATGGGGCATCTAGGAAAGTCTTTTTTATCAAAAAATATATTTTAACAATTATTTCCCTAAAATAATGAGAAACTAAATCATTCAGTCGTGTGACAGAGGAGACTGACAGTCTCAGCAATAAGATCCACCTACAGAGATGCCTTCTGGGAGAAGCCTAAAAAAGTAACACTGCTACCTCTTCAGTGAATACAGTTTCTCTCAGCAATGAATTTGGAATAGATCATTTAACAGAAAGCCTACTATTTGTAACCACCTATTTGAGTTTGGGTCTCAAAATATACCATGACTCCAAGCAGAGAAAGGAAATGGCCTGGATAAGGGACCTGCTGGGTTGTGTAGACCGTCAACACTTTCTACAATCCAGCTCCATTTACTGAAATTGATAACCGATGTCACAGAATCTTCCCTTGATCCAATGGATCATGTGGTATTTTTCTCAGTAGGGATTTTCCTATTAAAGGGAATATGGATGTCACATGGCACAGAATGTACCATCTGTATGAACTGTTAACACTTTAAAGAAAGTGCGCACTTGTCAGGCAGCCCCTTTGGGCTACTCCCTCAGGCTTCCTGGGAGTAAATTGTTCACTTTTCTCTGCAGTTAAAGGTACTGTACCTGGGAGAAAAGTTTGCAAAGCATTCCCTAAGCCTGGAAGAGGTTACGGCTCTCTGCATCTTGCCAACAGGCTAAGTGCACATGGTCAGCTGGAGGACAGCGGCCTCGTCCATCCCTCTCTCCCTGTGCGACGACCCTGGAGGATCCCAGCCCAGATGGTGCAGTTAGAAGATGGATGAGAACTGCCTGACCCACACAGGGCTTTGCTCAAGTAAGAAAGAAGGCTTTATTTTGTTGAGCCATTGGGAATTTTTTTTTCTTTCTGATGTAGCAGCTAGCACTGAGCACCCTAGTTAGTAATGTAAAACAAGTGGTCAAGGTGATGCTTTATGAGGGTAACTCTGAGTGCTGTGTGGAAGGGTGAGAGGAAGGCAAGGGTGGAGGGATGGCTCTTGGGATGATATTATCTGGCCCCACTGCTGTCCAGGTACACAGACGTGGTCTCTGAGAGTCAAAGGTGGTAAATGCTTCAACAAATTATAGTGCTCTTGACCTGTTGCTGATGGGGAATATTAGATTGCTTGCTGTTTCATTATGGTTAAGCTGCATTTGTTGTTGTTAGCTGCCGTTGAGCTGGGTATGACTCATGCAGACCTTATATTTAATAGCACAAAACGCTGCCTGGTCCTATGCCATCTTCGGGGTTGTTGGTCTGTTCGAGTCCACTGTTGTGGCTACTGTGTACTGCCTTCCAACCTGGGAGGTTCCTCTTCCTGCACGATACTGAACGATACCCTGCTGCGATCCACAGGGTTTCCACTGGTTCGTTTTCAGAGCAGACCACCAGGCCTTTGTTCCTAGTCTGCCTTAGTCTGGAAGCTCTGCTGAAACATGTCCCTGTTGATATTTGAAATACTGGCGGCACAATTCCAGCATCACAGTAACACACAAGCCACCACGGTATGATAAACTGACAGATGGGTGGTGGTAAGGCTGCACAGAGAACATCGAAAGGTTAGAAGTCTTCTGGAGCTAAGGAAAGGTAGCCCTCCTTTCAGGATATGTCTGTCCTTCAGTGACCACATCCAAGGGAAGTATTTATGCAAGGACTGGGGCTGACCACCCTGAGAAT
The DNA here is from genome assembly GCF_030014295.1 of Loxodonta africana. NCBI lineage: Eukaryota > Metazoa > Chordata > Mammalia > Proboscidea > Elephantidae > Loxodonta > Loxodonta africana. The sequence continues at coordinate 114,372,411 of NC_087347.1, read as the reverse complement.
GACTGAACGCGTTCTCTCAGCAAAAATGCCTCCTCCAGCAGCCGTTTTCAACGTCAGGAGGTTAGTCAGAGACCTTACCATCTGTGCTGCCAGCAATGCTCGGTGTCTATGAGGACAGGCAGGGTGTGCAGGCGGGCCGGCCAGCAGAGGCTTCTCCTGGGGAAGGAGAACCTCAGCCAGACATTCTTTCACAGACAGCTCATGTCTGATGAGAAGGAAATGTTTCAAGAGCACAGAGGTAGGTTCGGGATTAGGATGGGAAGCAGGGCACCAAAACAACAAAAGGGACTGGAGACCACAGCCCTGTGTCCTCTGACCTTTCAGGGCCAGGGGGCTTTCTGGGCCACAGCACCAGCTCCTACCAAACAGGAACCTCCAGGAAAGGAGGAGGAATCCGTCTGTTACCCTAAAATCTAGCTCTGAGAGCTGACTCGGAGAGAGGATGGGAACAGACCCTTTACGTTGGTGGAACTGATTCTGATGGTCAGATTATACCTCAGGATCATCCTGTCTGGTGGGCTTGTTTTAAGCAGGCTGATGCGAAAATGCCAAACGCTAACCAGGTGCCATCAGCTGTCTCAGCCACGTGTTATGGACAGCTTAGGGCTCTCTGGACCTCAATTTCTTGATTTCAGCAGAAAGATAGCTCCTCTGTTACTCTCCTCCAAAAGAACAGAAAATGTCATTGGGGTTCTGTGGGTGGCCCTGAAGAAAGACCATTCTCCTTTAGAAAAGCACACAAGAAATTATACTCAGGACAAATCTCCTTTTGGCAAGGCACCATTGAATCAGCTGAAACATTGATACCTGCCTATGGTTCTTGTGGAAACCCTGGTGGCATAGTAGTTAAGCACAACAGCTGCTAACCAGAAGGTCAGCAGTTCATATCCACCAGGAACTCCTTGGAAACTCTATAGGGCAGTTCTACTCTGTCCTGTAGGGTCACTATGAGTCGGAATGTTCTTGTGGAAACCCTAGTGGTGCAGTGGTTAAGTGCTACGGCTGCTAACCAAAATATCAGTGTTTGGAATCTACCAGGTGCTCCTTGGAAACGCTATAGGGCAGTTCTACTCTGTCCAATCGGGTTGCTATGAGTTGGAATCGACTCAACAGCACCAGGGTTATAGTTCTTGTGGCTTATTGCGGGAACGGAGAGGACAGGCTAGGAATCAAATGCTCCCACATTTTTCAGAGGAACAATTGAAGACTGTTTGGGAGAACATGTTGAGTTGTTAAGATGATATTCAGCATCCACTTTAAATTACTAGACACAAAAGCTCCTTTCTAATGAATATGATATTGTGTGACAATAACAACAGAATAACAAGTGAGGACAGAAATCATGTCAATTAACCGATGACTTTTGGTTGTTCCACTGAGACTGATAAACAGTACATACAGCAGATACCTTAGTAGGAATTTTATAAACTGCATTTGCTGAGCACGGGAATTGGTGTTTTATTCTTCGATTACTCTGATTAACTTCCTTTTCAAGATCGCTGTGCCCTTGAGACTTTGCAGTAGTACATCTGTAGAGATGTATCAGAGCTCCACTACTGCCAGAATCAGGGAGAGGCTGGAGGAGTCAAATGCTGGATGAAAAAACTACCAACAACATAATGGGGTCAGCTCCAAATGAAACCCCACAAGTCTGGACGCCCTGCACCCAGGGAGCCCTGTGTGTCCTGAGGTTTCGCGGGCTCTGCTCGTTAAACACCAGTACACATGGAGAGAGCAACAATGAAGTGCAAACTCAGTGATAGTCCTCTGGGATATTTCTATGCCTTTTTTTTTTTTTTTAAAGTATTTCTCAACAGGCCAAGCATGAAAATGTCTCAATTTTCCCAGTGGCAAAAGGGGGACAGGATGTCTGCCTTTTACTTGCTATAGAACTAAGATTTGGGCTGATTTTCAGCGAAATGGCATGTTGGGTGAAGCATGTAAGTACTTGAAATCCTACCATTTAGGAATCCCAGCCTTCCCTCTAGTCTTCAATTTACCATTGGTCTGGCCCACTCCCACACCACACCACTTGCCAATCACTCACCAAAACACTTAGCTAATCCTTCACTGCCTTTGTGCCAGCTCAGCTAATACACTTCATGTTGGCGGAGTGGGGGCCAGCTGTGGTTGTCAGAATACATCGTGTAACAGATGCGCACGCTCTCTGAATTTACTAGATTGCAAAATCTTGAAGGGCAAGTGACCGTGTTTTGTTTACAACGTACATCTTTCTTTAACCCATCAAATCCTTGCACTCTAGATGCCTAATTAATTGAACAATTATATTTACTATTATTTCTTTTATCTAAGCCAGGTGCCATTTTTATCATTCAATATTTCAGATTTCCAACTATGTATGTTGGAAGGTATAAAGAATGCCAGCGATGGCCAGAGATTGAAAACCTGGCTATAGAAAGAGAACAACGTTGTTGTTAGCTGCTGTCAGGTCGGCTCCGTACATGATGGGGTCTGACTGTTGTGATCCAGAGTGTTTTCACTGGCTGATTTGTGGAAGCAAATCCACAGGCCTTTCTTCCTAGTCTGTCTTAGTCTGGAAGCTCCACCGAAACCTGTCCAGCATCACTGTGGCAGTCAAGCCTCCACTGACAGACAGGTGGTAGCTGCACATGGGGTGCACTGGCTGGGAACTGAACGTGGGGTTTCCTACGTGGAAGGTGAGAATTCTACCACTGAACCACCACTGGCCTCAGACAGAACACTGCTGTACCTTTAAAGAACTCTGGGGTCCCTCCTTCATCATTCACCTCTTCTTCCACTCCCCAAAACACAACCACTCTCAGCTTCAGTTAACCCTTGCTTTTCTTTATAGTTGTACCTCATACGAATGTATTCTTAAACGACACATTAAATTTTGCCTGTTTTTGACCCTTGTATAAATAAAATCATATTGTGTGTATACTCCTGGCCTGCTTGTATTTTGTACTGAAGACATGTGGGCTGTCCAGATACTTTGCTGTTACAGACAACGCCCTGTGGAGATTCCTACGGTGACTGCTCTTCATCTCAGGTTTATATCACTACTATGTGCACCTTCAGCTTTTTTTTTGTGCTTCCTTATCACATAAAAAAGGATGTTAAATGTGTTAACTATTTCAGTACAGGTAGTCCCTGACCTATGGTGGGGTTCCGTTGAGACAACTACTCCTTAGTGAGTTCTGACGTAAGCTGAAAACTTTTTTTTTGGCTTTCATTATTATTGCCTTTTATTATCAATATATTTTTTTAAACTTTTTAAAAAATTGTACATTAGATGAAGGTTTGCAGAACAAACTAGTTTCTTATTAAATAGTACATATATTGTTTTATGACATAGGTTAACAACCCCACAACATGTCAACTCTCCCTTCTCGACCTTGGGTTCCCTATTACCAGCTTTCCTGTCCCCTCCTACCTTCTAGTCCTTGTCCCTGGGTGGTGTGCCCTTCAGTCTCGTTTTGTTTTATAAGCATCTAATCTTTAGCTGAAGGGTGAACCTCGGGAGTGACTTTATCACTAAGCTAAAAGGGTGTCCAGGGGCCTTACTCTCAGGGTTTCTCTAGTCTCTGTCAGGTCTGTAAGTCTGTTTGTGTGTGTGTCAGAGTTTTGTTCTACATTTTTCTCCAGCTCTGTCTGGGACCCTCTATTGTGATCCCTGTCAGAACAGTCAGTGGTAGGAGCTGGGCACCATCTCATTGTACTGGACTCAGTCTGGTGGACACTGTGGTAGTTGTGGTCCATTAGCCTTTTGGACTAATCTTTGTCTTGTGTCTTCAGTTTTCTTCATTCTCTCTTGCTCCCGAAGGGGTGAGTCCAGTGGAGTATCTTAGATGGCCACTCACAGGCTTTTAAGACTCCAGATGCTACTCACCAAAGTAGAATATAGAACATTTTCTTTACAAACTATGTTATGCCAATTGAGCTAGATATTCCCCAAGCCCATGGTCCGCACAGCCCTCAGTCCAGCAAATTCAGTCCCTCAGGAAGTTTGGATGTGTCTCTGGAGTTTCCATGACCTTGACTTGTACAAGTTGTGCTGGCTTCCCCAGAATTGTGTACTGTCTCACTCTTCACCAAAGTCACCACTTGTCTATTTAGTGGTTTTCCATCTTCACCCCTCCCCTCCCTCATAACCATCAAAGATTTTCTTTTTGTGTGTAAGCCTTCTCATGAGTTTTTACAGTAATGGTCTCATACAGTATTTGTCACTTTGTGATTGACTTATTTCACTCAGCATGATGCCCTCCAAATTCATCCATGTTGTGAGATGCTTTCAAGATTCATCATTGTTCTTCACGGTTGTGTAGTACTCCATTGTGTGTATGTACCACAGTTTGTTTATCCATTCATCTGTTGATGCGCACCTAGGTTGTTTCTATTTTTTGCTATTGTAAACAATGCTGCAATGAACATGGGTGTGCATATGTCTATTCATGTGATGAGTCTTATTACTCTAGAATATATTCTGAGGAGTGGGATTGCTGGATCATATGGTAATTTTATTTCTAGCTTTCTGAAGAAGCACCATATCGTTTTCCAAAATGGTTGTACCATTTTGCACTCCTACCAGCAGTGCATAAGAGTCCAGATCTCCCGGAAGCCTTGCCAACATTTTTTATTTCCTGTTTTTTTGATTTGTGCCAGTAATGCCAGGGTGAGATGGTAGCTCATTGTGGTTTTGATTTGCATTTCTCTAAATATAGGGTCGCTATGAGTCGGAATCGACTTGACGGCACTGGGTTTGGTTTTTTTGGTTTTGGAATGGCTAGTGATGGCGAGCATTTCCTCATGTGTCTGTTAGCTGCTGGAATGTCTTCTTTGGTGAAGGGTCTGTTCATTTCTTTTGCCCATTTTTTAACTGGTTTGTCTTTTTGTTGTACAGCTGCTGGATTTTCCTGTAGATTTTAGAGATCAGACCTTTGTCTGATTTGTAGCAGCCAAATTTTTTCCCCAGTCTGTAGGTTCTCTTTTTACTCTTTTGGTGAAGTCTTTTGATGAGCATGTGTTTAATTTTTAGAAGATCCCAGTTATCTAGTTTATTATCTGGAGTTTGTGTGTTGTTGGTTATGGTTTGTATCCTGTTAATGCTGTGTATTAAGGTCTCTAGTTTTGATCCTATTTTCTCCTCTATGAACTTTATAGTTTTTGGCTTTATATTTAGGTCTTTGATTCATCTTGAATTAGTTTTTGTGTATGGTGTGAGGTATGGGTCCTGTTTCATTTTTTTGCAGATGGACATCCAGTTTTGCCAGCACCATTTGTTAAAGGCTGTCTTTTTCCCATTTGATGGAACTTTGGGCCCTTGTCAAAGATCAGGTGACCACAGGTCAATGGGTTTACATCTGGGTTCTCAATTTTGTTCCACCGGTCAATGTATCTGCCCTTGTACCAGTACCAGGGTGTTTTGACTACCATAGCTGTATTGCAGGTTCTGAGGCCAAGCAGTGCAAGTCTTCCCACTTTATTCTTCTTCTTCTATAGTGCCTTCAGCTTTGATAACGTCAAATTGTTTTCCAAAGTGCCTGAACTAATTCATACTCCCACCAGTTCTGGGTGAGAGTTCCTCTTACTCCACATCCTTGCCAGCCTTTGGTACTGACAGAGATACATTTTTGCCTATTTGATGGGTGTGAAGTAGTATCATATTATAGCTTTAACTGCATTTTCCTGAGGTTTAGCATCTTATATCTTATGCTAATTGCCTTAAAAATCAAACAAACAAAAAACCCAACTAACTAAAAAAATGCCAAAGGTCTCTTTGTCTTGCTCCCTCAGCTCTGATAAAAACAACCTTCCTGAACCAGCTGGCATTCCACACAGGGATGTTCCCAGCAGGATCCCCAAAATCAGAGCAGAACTTCTTGAGGGCTGTAGAAGGAAGCTGAGGCTGCTGCCAGCACCAGTATTTTTATCAGAAGCAGCAGGCTCCTTGCTGGGTTAAGTGTGAATGCATTCCTGCTTCCAGAATGGAAGACAAGTACAAACTGACTTCTGCTCTGGAATCTTATGTCTGGAAGATAGAACTAGCCATTCACACATTTGAGGGGTAATCTCCAGAAAGGTTAGAGTGATTGCCTGCAGAGGTGTTTGCTTCAGCTGCTACTTCCCAACCTTGTACAGACTCACATCCTTTTCTTACAAGAGACGGGTCCCAGTAGGCAGTTTTACAAAGGAAGGATAATAAAAGCCCTTCAGTAAAGAACAGAAGAGCAAGCCAAACCAAACCTTACCTCACAGATCTTTTCTAGGGCTGTACTGTCCAATACTGCCACCGGTGGCCACATGTGGCTACTGAGCACTTGAAATGTGGCCACTAAGACTGAGGAACTGAATTTTAAATTTTGTTTAATGTAAATTAAAACATAAAAACTGAAGTAGCGTGAAACAGTTTTCTGTTAAACACAACTTTCTTGTTTTGGTAGGACTCCATTTCACTAGGACTTCCTGAGTGGTGCGAACGGTTAAAGCACTCGGCTGCCAAATAAAAAGTTGGAGGTTTGAGTCTACCCAGAAACACCTCGGAAAAAAGGCCTGGTGATCTACTTCTTAAACTTCAGCCATTGACAATCCAATGAAGCACAGTTCTACTCTGACACATACATGGAGTTACCAGGAGTTAGAATAGACTTGAAGGCAACTGTGTGTGTTTTCCCATTTCACTTTAAACCATTGGTTATGTAGCTAATTATAATTAGTGGTCATGACTAACAGATACTTCAAAAAAAACAAAAAACCGGCCAGATTGATTTGAACAAAATATGGGTGCTCAGTCTCTCACAGATGTGGAATCTCACCAGGAGGCCACATGAAGCAAGTGTCATTCTTTCCCATAGAACTGTTCCAGACATGGGGACCAGACTGGGTCTCAGAGCTGCTCATGGACTGAACAACAAAGAGCAGTCACTGATTTCATCAGTTTCAGGGGGATAGATGACTCAAGTGCTGAAGGGGAATTTAAGAACTGGTGTGTGACAGACTTCCAGGTCCCAGGACAGCACATTTGAGCAGTGGTATCTCATTAGTAACTAAGAAAGTTATTGTGCTACATAAGAAATATGGCATACAGAGATGCTTCAAGGTTTGCTGAAAGGAAGGTTTGGGAGCTGCCTTTCTGCCCCCTTACTCCCTCTTCCATGAAGGAGGAAGAGTGACATCGGATTGGGGAATTTCTGAGAAGACATAGAGCATGGAAACTCCATCCCTTCTTCCCCCACAGGACTGGGGCTTTCTGCAAAGCCAATTTGATGTGCTAAGGGCACAAGCCCTGGGCTGGTCATCTTATGACAGGCTTGGAGGTCCTTCTCTCATTGTCCCACGATGGGGCCAGTGGCTGTGGGGCTGGGTTTCAGGTAAGTGCGCCTTCCCCCCAAGATAGATGAGGCCCCTTCTTCCCTGCAGGGGGCTGCCCAGGACCCCGACTGCGTGTGGGTGAACACCTGGTGTTGGAGCACCTGATGGTGGCTGCAGACCCATGCCACGTTCTCCAATTCCACTTCATAACCTTAAACTGACATTTTGATTTTCATCTGCCTCATGCCTATGTCTCATTTCTTAACTGGCTCTGGGTTTGCTGTGGAGAGAAACGTAACAATTATCACCCCCAAACCTCCCAAGAGTGGCTTGCAAAACAACAGCAACGGCAGCAGCAGCAGCAGTAGCACTGGCAGGAGCAGCGGCAGAATAGTGATGCTTCATGTATGTCTTTTCTTATAACCATTTGATGAAAGCCAAGACATAATTCATAGTTCTGGAAAGGAATATTCTATGGAAAGCAGGGTAGACATTGTGCAGGTTTGCACAGGTGGCTCAAAAGCTGAAGTGCAGCCATCCGTAGTTACAACCGAGAAGATGGGCAGCGCACGTGGCGTCTGTGTGTGCCCCCTGTGCTGAGTGCTTGCTCAGCTCTGGGACCGTGATGGTGCTCTCGTCAGCTCGTTTTGCAGGCCAGGTCAAAATTACATTCAGATTTTTCTTAAACAGACCTTAGCTGTCATATATATACAGACATTTGAAGTTTCTGTAACTGAACTATGCAATCTGATCACAGGGAAGGCAGATGCTAAAAGCACAGAGACTGTGCAGTATGAATACTTCCGCAGATGCAGGGTTAATGAGCAACATTTTAAAGGTGTTCCATATGGCAGCCTCCAGAAAAAAAAGCTAGTATCTTATTGCAGAGACAGAGCTAGAGTGATTTCAGAGAGCCAGGAGAGAGTCTGTTGAGGCAGATCAGTGGGAGAGGCAGGTAGCTGGAAACCAGAATGCACTTTAGCAATGATGACAGTTGTCAGTTGTATATATGAATACAACTAGGGTGGCAAGACATCCTTAACAATGTAAAGCAAGCGACAAGCTTGAGATGGGAGGGGATATTCTTCTGGTGGTTGGCTCTTAAGATTTGTGCACTGACTAGAAGCTCACAATTTTCCAGTTCAAAAGAATAAAAGGTAGAATGAGAGGCAGGTTAATAACATGAAACAGAAAACGAGATATTATCTCCACAACCTATTTTTGATGTTTGATAGCCATGATTCCATAGCCTATAAGAAAACACAAGTTTTTTCCATTTTATTCTGAAAGCCTCAAGAATGTAACTGAAAGTGCTCTGTATTTTTATTTCTAAAGAAACTATATTTTAAATGTTTCACTCAAGGTTCTGAAGAAAAGATTCCACTTATTAACAAGATGTGGGCAGAAAATCATTTTTCCTAACCATGGATAAGAACATCTAGAGAGGTATTCATTTGTCACAGGAAAATGTCCCCAAGAAATATGTACTAAGTTGCGATTGATGCTGAGAATGGGTTTCTTTAAAAATTCCAAACAAAATCACCTTCATGCTCTGGGGCTGCTAAAAGCAACTTTACCAGTCATCGAAGACTGCCCGGAGACCTTACCACCCATTTACGGCAAACATAAAGGAAAGCAAATACTTGGTGTGTGTGTCAGTTAATTTTATGTGTCAACATGGCCAGGCTATGGTATCCAGCTGTTGAGTCAATCATTGGCCCATATGCTGTTATGAAGCAGTTACATGAAGTAAGTCAGTTGGCCTTAAGTAAAGCATAACGTGGCCTTAAGAACAAAAAGGGTTTCCCTAGGGTGTATTCTGCTTCTAGAATATAAACAGACATCTTGCCAGAACTTCTTCACTTTTCACATCATTTTGGGACACAAGATTACAGGAATCTCTAGCCTGTCACCTGACCTATGGATTTTGGACTTGCCAGGTCCCCACAATTTTGTGAGGCAATTCCTTAAAATAAACCCATCCATCCATCCATCCCTCCAGCCACCCACCCACCCATCCATCTTCCTGGCTCTGTTTCTCTGGAGAACCCTGAGTAAGCGTGCATGGTTCCCGTCTGTGAGTCCATTCGCTCATGAGGTCCTCACTAGAGTGTGCTCAGATCAGCTGTGCTGCCAAGGTCCAGGTGAGGACACAGCCTCCTCTGATCAGCACAGCCCAGTTTCTCAGTGCAGGCTGGACACGCTTCCCTACTGTGAACAGTCTTCTTTATTCCCCACCTTCCACTTCCCAGCTCTGTCTCCTGGATCAAGAGCCTTTTCAAGTCTAAGCTGCCTCTTGCAACTTGAGTTTTTCATGAGCTGGAGCCATCTTTCATTCTTCTTCATATCCCCCTCTATTGTTTTCCACTTAATCTACGTCTCCCACGTGGTAGTAGCTATTTTCTTCCCAGGGGAGCACTCTGCACTGACACTTTCCATGTCCCTCTGTTGGAACCTCCTATTTACAATCCTAAGTGACAGCTTCTCTTTCACACTGTGATAATGAAAAAGCCCCCTCCCTAAAGTGCCCTGGCAGTATCGACTGTCCGAGGTCCCTGCTACTTGATCTATCTATGGCTTTACTTTCAGCCCCAGATCCTTAATCTCAACCTGCCCCGAGAGAAAAAGAGGTTGAAATAGGGAAGGGCAGTACATACAGCTCCCGAGACACGGCAGGAAAGGTGGAGATGAGACAGTCACTATCCTGTGTGGCAAATGCTTGTTCCTTACAACGTTTTTAATTGGTCAGGATTTTGAAACCTGGCATCAAGAGACCATCTTCCTGGATCGTTTCATCTCAAACCACCGTACATCTCCTACCTTGGAGAACTCTCTCCCTAGAACTGTCATCTTGATTTGATCTAGAGAGCAATCAACACTGACATCTGACCCACTTAGACCAGACTCTCCCTTGCAAGCACCCTGTGCTGGAGAAGCAGGGCTCCGCTCTCCACTGCAGGCATCCTGGCCATGCAGAGCCCAGCTAGCAAAGCAGAAAGGAGGCCAGAGAAAGCCCAGCCTAGTTTATAAAACTAACAACACCATTTCACCTCATATGGGGAATTCATTATAAAGTTAAAAACAACTCTAGAAGGAAAACTCACGGTGGTAAAATCTTTCTAAAATGTCTTTATGTTAGAAAATACCAGCTACTAATTAAAATTGGAAAATGCAACCCAAATGAAATAAAAAGGATCATAAGAGAGTATTATGAAAAACTACACTCCAACAAATTTGAAAACCTAGAGGAAACAGACAAATTTCTAGAGACACACTCCCTACCCAAACTAACACAAAATGATGTTGAAAATTTGAACAGACCCATAACAAGAGAAGTGATTGAAAAGGTATTAAAAAAACTTCCCCCCGACCGCCAAAAAAAAAGCCCTGGCCCAGATGGCTTCACTGGAGAATTCTACCAAACAGAGAAGAGCTTATGCCAGTACTCAAACTACTTCAGAACATAGAAAAGGAAGAGATACTTCTGAATTCATTCTATGAAGCCAGCATAACCCTGATACCAAAACCAGGAAAAAACACCACAAAAAAAGAAAATTACAAAGCAATATCTCTCATGAATATAGATGAAAAAGTTATCAACAAATTCTAGCCAATAGAATTCAGCATCATATCAAAAAAATAGTACACCACAACCAAGTAGGATTCATATCAGGTATGCAAGGATGGTTCAACATTAGAAATCAATCAACGTAATCTACCACATAAATAAAAGGAAAGAAAAGAATCACATGATCATCTCAATCGATGTGGAAAATGCATCTGACAAAGTTCAACACCCATTCCTGATAAAAACTCTCAATAAAATAGGTATAGAGCGGAAATTTCTCAACATAATAAAGGGCATCTGTGTAAAACCAATGGCTAACATCATTCTTAAAGGAGAGGGACCGAAAACATTCCCCGTGAGAACAGGAACAAGACAATGATGCCCTTTATCACCACTCCTATTCAACATTGTGCTGGAAATTCTAGCTAGAACAATAAGACAAGAAAAAGAAGTAAAGGGCTTCAAATTGGTAATGAAGAAGTTAAGCTGTCCCTACTTGCAGATGATATGATAGTATACATAGAGAACTCAAAAGACTCCACAAGAAAACTACTGGAACTAATAGGGTCAGCAGCATGGCAGGATACAAGATAAACATACAAAAATCAATTGGATTCCTATACACCAATAAAGAGAACGATGAAAAGGAAATGACGAAAACAATACCATCTATAATAGACCCTTAAAAAAAAAAAAAAACTTAGGAATAAATCTAACCTGGGATGTAAAGGACCTATACAAAGAAAACTAAGAAACACTACTGCAAGAAACCAAAAGAGATCTGCATAAATGGAAAAACGTACTATGCTCATGGATAGGTAGACTCAACATTGTGAAAGTGACAATTCTACCCAAAGCTATTTACAAATACAATGTAATCCTGATCCAAATACCAACAACATTCTTTAAAGAGATGGAAAAACTTACCGTTAACTTTATATGGAAAGGGAAGAAGCCCTGGATAAATAAAGGACTACTGAAGAAGAAGAATAAAGTAGGGCACTCATACTACCTGACCTCAGAGCCTACTATACAGCTACAGTAGTCAAAACAGCCTGGTACGGGTACAACAACAGATACATTGACCAATGGAACAGAACTGAGAACCCAGATGTAAATCCATCCACCTGTGGTCACCTGATCTTCGACAAGGGCCCAAAGGCTATCAAAGGGGGAAAAGAGAGTCTTTTTAACAAACGATGCTGGCAAAATTGGATGTCAAATTGCAAAAAAATTAAACAGGACCCATATGTCATACCATATACAAAAGCTAATCAAAATGGATCAAAGACCTAAAGATAAAGCCAAAAACTATGAAGTTCATAGAAGAAAAGGATCAACACTAGAGGCCCTAATACATGGCATTAACAGGATACAAACCACAACCAACAACACACAAACTCCAGAAGATAAGCTAGATAACTGGGATCTTCTAAAAATTAAACACTTATGCTCATCAAAAGACTTCACCAAAAGAATAAAAAGAGAGCCTACAGACTGGGAAAAAATTTTTGGCTTTCACAAATCAAAGGTCTAATCTCTAAAATCTACAAGAAAATCCAATACCTCTACAACAAAAAGACAAATAATCCAATTAAAAACTGGGCAAAGGAAATGAACAGGCACATCACTAAAGACATTCAAGTGGCCAACAGACACATGAGGAAATGGTCACAATCACTATCCATTAGAGAAATGCAAATCAAAGCCACAATGACATACCATCTCACCCCAGCATCACTGGCACAAATCAAAGAACAACAAATAGTAAATGTTGGAGAGGCTGTGGGGAGAGGGCAACTCTTAAGCACTGCTGGAGGGAACGCAAAATGATACAACCATTTTGGAAAATGATATGGCGCTACCTTAGAAAGTTAGAAAAAGAAATACCGTATGATCCTGCAATCCCACTCAGCTGGGCTCAGGGCTGTGGGGATCATGGTCTCAGGGAACATCTAGCTCAATTGGTGTAACATAGTTTATAAAGAAAATGTCCTACATTCTACTTGGTGACTAGCATATGGGGTCTTAAAAGCCTGAGTGGCCATCTGGGATACTCCACTGGTCTCACCCCTTCGGAAACAAGTAAGAATAGAGAAAACTAAAGATAGAAGAGAAAGATTCATCCAAAGTACTAATGGACCACACCTACCAGGGCCTCCACCAGACTGAGTACAGTACAATTAGATGGTTACCACCACTGACTGCTCTTATAAGGATCACAACAGAGAGTCCTTGAAAGAGCTGGAGAAAAATATAGAACAAAATTCTAACTCAAAAAGAAAGACCAGACTTGCTGGCCTAACAGAGACTGGAGAAACCCTGAGGGTATAGTCCCCAGACACGCTTTCAGCTAAGTTATGAAGTCACTCTTGAGGTTCACCCTTCAGTCAAGGTTTGGACAGACACATAAAACAAAAGGAGACTAAAGGGGCACACCAGCCCAAGTGCAGGGACTAGAACGCAGGAGGGGACAGGAAAGCTGGTGATAGGGAACCCAAGGTTGAGAAGGGAGAGTGTTGACATGTGGTGGGGTTGTTAACCAATGTCATAGAACAATGTGTGTACTGTTTAATGAGAAGCTAGTTTGTTCTGTAAACCTTCATCTAACATACAATAAAAAATTAGTTAAAATAAAAAGTACAGAAAATGCTCAAACTAATGAGGTTTACAGCCAAATAGCATTTACCAACAGGTGCTTTTTGTGATTGTAATTCTTCCTTGGAGTCTCTGAGTAGTATCAACCGTTTAAAGAGCTCAGTGAATATCTGAGAAGTTGGAGGTTCAAGTCTACACTGAGGCACCATGGAAGAAAGGCCTGATGATCTGCTTCCAAAAAAATCAGCCACAGAAAACTCCCTGAAACATAGTTCTACCCTGTAACACATGGGGCTGCCATGAGCTGGAATCAACTTGATGGCAACTAGTTTCATTGGTTCTTCTTTCTTGATCTGTATTTGTCCAGTTCTGCCCCTTCACGGTCATGATTCTGACACAGTGCAGGATTATGCCCTCGTTTTGTTTCATCATCACTCTTTTTTTTTTTTTTTTGTATGAAAAGCACTTTAAATGATATGTCAAAGAAATCAACATTCCTGAGCTCCCTAGGGTAAAAAATAACAATTACGTTTTAATATTACCACTGTATTTTTAATTTTTTTAATTTTTATTGTGCTTTAAGTGAAAGCTTATAAATCAAGTCAGTCCCTCATAAAAAATTTATATACACCTAGCTATATACTCCTGGAAACCCTGGTAGCGTAGTGGTTAAGTGCTACGGCTGCTAACCAAGAGGTCTGCTGTTCAAATCTGCCAGGCGCTCCTTGGAAACTGTATCGGGCAGTTCTACTCTGTCCTGTAGGGTCCCTGTGAGTCAGAATCAACTGGACAGCTGCAGGTTTGGTTTTTTGGTATATACTCCTAGTTGCTCTCCCCCTAGCGAGACAGCACACTCCTTCTCTCCACTCTGTATTTCCGTGTCCATTCAGACAGCTTTTGTCCCCCTCTGCCTTCTCGCTTCCCCTCTAGACAGAAGCTGCCCACATAGTCTCACATGTCTACTTGATCCGAGGAGCTCACTCCTCACCAATATCATTTTCTATCATAGTCTAGTCCAATCCCTGTCTGAAGAGTTGGCTTTGGGAATTGTTACTGTCTTGGGCTAACAAAAGGTTGGGGGACCAAGACCTCCGGGGTCCTTCTAGTCTCAGTCAGACCATTAAGTCTGGTCTTTTTACAAGAATTTGAGGTCTGCATCCCACTGCTCTCCTGATCCTTTAGGGATTCTCTGTGTGTTCCCTGTCAGGGCAGTCACCGGTTGTAGATGGGCACCATCTAGTTCTTCTGCTCTTAGGCTAATGTAGTCTCTGGTTTATGTGGCCCTTTCTGTCTCTAGGGCTCATAATTATGTTGTGTCTCTGGTGTTCTTCATTCTCCTTTGCTCCAGGTGAGTTGAAATCAATTGATGCATCTTAGATGGAGGCTTGCTAGCATTTAAGACCCCAGATGCCACTCTCCAAAATGGGATGCAGAATGTTTTCTTAATAGATTTTATTATGCCAATTGACTTAGATGTCCCCTGAAACCATGGTCCCCAAACCCCTGCCCCTGCTATGCTGGCCTTCAAAGCATTCAGTTTATTCAGGAAGCTTCTTTGCTTTTGGTTTAGTCCAGTTGTGCTGACTTCACCTGTATTGTGTCTTGTCTTTCCCCTCACCTAAGTTAGTTCTTGTCTGCTATCTAATTAGTGAATACTCCTCTCCCTCCCTCCCTCCCTCCCCACTCTCATAACCATCAAAGAATATTTTCTTCTCTGTTTAAACTATTTCTTGAGCTCTTAAAATAGTGGTCTCATACAATATTTGTCCTTTTGCAACTGACTAATTTCACTCAGCGTAATGCCTTCCAGATTCCTCCGTTATGAAATATTTCACGGATTCATCACTGTTCTTTATCGATGTGTACTATTCTGTTGTGTGAATATACCATAATTTGTTTATCCATTGAATCACTGATGGGCACGTAGGTTGCTTCCATCTTTTTGCTATTGTGAACAGTGCTGCAATGAACATGGGTGTGGATATATCTGTTTGTGTAAAGGCTCTTATTTCTCTAGGATATATTCCAAAGAGTGGGACTGCTGGATCGTATGGTAGTTCTATTTCTAGTTTTTTAAGGAAGCGCAAAATTGATTTCCAAAGTGTTTATACCATTTTACATTCCCACCAGCTGTGTATAAGTGCTCCAGTCTCTCCACAACCTCTCCAACATTTATTATTTTGTGTTTTTTGGATTAATGCCAGCCTTGTTGGAGTGAGATGGAATCTCATTATAGTTTTGATTTGCATTTCTCTAATGGCTAATGATCTTGAGCATTTCCTCATGTATCTGTTAGCTACCTGAATCTTTTCTTTAGTGAAGTGCCTGTTCATATCCTTTGCCCATCTTATAACTGAGTTATTTGTCTTTTTGTTGTTGAGTTTTTGCAGTATCATGCAGATTTTGGAGATCAGACGCCATAGCTAAAAACTTTTTCCCAGCCTGTAGGTCATCTTTTTACTCTTTTGGTGAAGTCTTTGGATGCACATAGGTGTTTGATTTTTAGGAGTTCCCAGTTATCTAGTTTCTCTTCTGGTGTTTGTGCATTGTTAGTTATGTTTAGTACACTGTTTATGCCATGTATTGGGGCTCCTAGCATTGTCCCTATTTTTTCTTCTATGAACTTTATCATTTTAGATTTCATATTTAGGTCTTTGATCCATTGTGAGTTAGTTTTTGGGCATGATGTGAGGTACGGGTCTTGTTTCATTTTTTTTGCAGATGGATATCCAGTTATACCAGTGCTGTTTTTTAAAGATACTGTCTTTTCCCCATTTAACTGACTGTGGGCCTTTGTCAAATATCAGCTGCTCATATGTGGATGGATTTATGTCTGGATTCTCAATTCTGTTCCATTGGTCTATGTATCTGTTGTTGTACCAGTACCAGGCTGTTTTGACTACTGTGGTGGTATAATAGGTTCTAAAATCAGGTAGTGTGAGGCCTCCCACTTTGTTCTTCTTCTTCAGTATTGCTTTACTTATTTGGGGCCCCTTTCCCTTCCATATGAAGTTGGTGATTTGTTTCTCCATCTCATAAAAAAATGTTGTTGGAATTCGAATTGGAATTGCGTTGTATCTATAGATTGCTTTTGGCAGAACAGACGTTTTTACAACGTTGAGCCTTCCTATCCATGAGCAAGCTGTGTTTTTCCACTTATGTAGGTCTCTTTTGATTTCCTGCAGTAGTGTCTTGTAGTTTCTTTGTATAGGTCTTTTACATCTCTGGTAAGATTTATTCCTAAGTATTTTATCTTCTTGGGGTTACTGTAAATAGTATTGATTTGGTAATTTTCTTTCATGTTCTTTTTGTTGGCATAGAAGAATCCAACTACTTTTTGTATGTTTATCTTGTTTCCTGATACTCTGCTGAACTCTTCTATTAGTTTCAGTAGTTTTCTTGAGGATTCCTTAGGGTTTTCTGTGTATAAGATTATGTCATCTGCAAATAGAGATACTTTTACTTCTTCCTTACCAATCTGGATACCCTTTATTTCTTTATCTGGCCTAACTGCTCTGGCTAGGACCTCCAGCACAATGTTGAATAAGAGCAGTGATAAAGGGCATCCTTGTTTGGTTCCCAATCTCAAGGGGAATGCTTTCAGGCTCTCTCCGTTTAGGGTGATGTTGGCCGTTGGCTTTGTGTAAATGCCCTTTATTATGCTGAAGAATTTTCCTTCTATGCCTATTTTGCTGAGAGTTTTTATCATGAATGGGTGCTGGACTTTGTCAAATGCCTTTTCGGCATCAATTGATAAGATCATGTGGTTCTTGTCTTTTGTTTTATTTATATGGTTAAACATATTTATACGGTGGATTACATTAATTGTTTGTCTAATGTTGAACCATCCCTGCATACCTAGTATGAATCCTACTTGGTCATGGTGAATTATTTTTTTGATATGTTGTTGAATTCTATTGGCTAGGATTTTGTTGAAGATTTTTGCATCTGAGTTCATGAGGGATATAGGTTTGTAATTTTCTTTTTTGTGGTGTCTTTACCTGGTTTTGGTATCAGGGATATACTGGCTCCACAGAATGAGTTTAGGAGTATTCCATCCTTTTCTATGCTCTGAAATACCTTTAGTAGTAGTATTACCATTGTATTTTTTAATGTGTATATCCATCTGATCATGCTTTACTGTAAAGTGTTTCACAATCATCATTCTTTTTAAAAGAGGTATCAGAAATACACTTGTAATAAAACAGGATTTTAAAATCAGAAAATGACAACCATGAGATAAAGCGTGCTTTGATAGTAAGTCTAGTTTTATGCATTTTTTAAAACTCACAAAATGAACCTTAAATGTCATTTCACACTTTGTTTTCAGTTTTTTCTTAATATTTTTAACAATTACTTTACCCAGAAGCCCCCAAATCATCCCCAAAACACCATAAGTACAATTAGCTTATTTTCAAAAGCATCTTTTCAATAAAGATGGCTGGCTAAGAAATAAAGCAAAAAAGGCAACAACCCTACATGTGTATCCCAAGCCCAGTTTGGAGGCATTTAGTGAACAAGCATTCCTCTTAGATACTGAGCAGGCTGGTCAGGTTTGCACCAGAATTTCTGAATAAGGATGACTTGCCTACAAAGTTTCCCTTATAGTTTATACAGCACTCCACTTATAACTACAATAGTCCAGAAGCAATACTAATTCAGCAGCGTTTTTCAGGTACCTGAAAGTTCATTTTTCAAAAGCAATATCTATGCATAATACAGTGATTAAGGTACATTAGGGGAAAATGTAGCCTTAACATAACATTGTTGAAACATAATTTAGAGTCTGCACGAAATCAACAAGATCACAGAAATAGTTGTTATTGTAACTTGGTTTCTGTTAAGTACTTTTAAAAGCTATCAATTTAGTATAAAAAGTACTTAATATAAAAAGGGAGGTTGACTTCTTGATTTTTGTCCTGAAAATTTTCACTCTTACAAAATTAGACACATGTGAAAAAAAGTTTGCATTAAATTCCTCCACATGTAAACCATTTGTCATCCATGCATATACTTCTACACTTCACTTCTTTACCAAAAACCGTGTGATGTCTGATCCGTGCTTTGCTGCCAGAGATTGTCTTCTCACCTGGCTTCTTTCTTTGGCTTGTCTGGCAGTTCTCTAAAGTTAAAAATACACATGCATACATATGTTAGGGAAAAAAGCACTGGCTATAGAAGCTCATAAACTCTTTGTATTCTATTAGTCTGGAAAACTCTACATTATCACCACACCCACTTACCAGTTCTTTGCCATTAGGGGGCTTCCCATGCTACAAGGCAGAGGCCCCCGGCCACTCAGGTTAAGTGCCCGGGATCAGCCCTATGTTCCCTGAGACCAGATTCTGAAGACAGTACAGAGCTATGGGGGAGTTTTGATTCTGCTCACCTAAGTGGGAGAGCAGAAGGCATCTTGGATTTCCCAGAGTCCCCAAATTGTCCAAAATCACCATAGGTACACTTAGCTTATTTTCAAAAGCATCTTTTCAATAAAGATAGCTGGCTAAGAAATAAACGCCCTCACTTCTATTTTCTGGGCCTAGAAACCATTCCCAACTCAATAGTCAACCAATGCAGATTAGATATCTCAACGCACAATGAGACAAAGCAGGGCTGGAGTCTTCTTCCAGTCTTACAAATAAAAAATTCTCATGAAAATCTGAAAAGTAATTAGAGGGTTCTTTTTCTTTTGTTATTTCTTAATTCTCTTATAAGTGTTGAATTTGTTAATAATTTGCTTAGTTGACAAGTCCACGTGCATGTGATCCAGGTGGAAGAGATGGGGAAAGAAAAGAAGGTTAGAACTAAAAGAAAACAAAACTACCTATAGGACATGATCCCATTTATGTAAAATTATGTTTGGGCAGAGATTATGGAACCTAAATATTGAAAGAAGATCACTAAAGAGGTCATTCAATATGGACAATGGCAAAGGATCTGAACAGTACTCAAAAGAGTAAATGGCATTGATTAGCATTTTAAAGAGACACCAGCTTCTTTAGTGAACAATGACAGGCCATTTTTTTCCCCATCACATTACCGCTCGTGCAGTTAAATGGGCACGCTTATTCATCGCCGAGTTGGTGGGATATACCTGATACAATCCTTTGGTAATAAATTACTACAGTCTCAAAATATATCTGAACACTTCGACTCAGTGATTTTACATCTGAGAATCTATCTTAAGGAAATACTTCAAAACGGAGAAAACAGTTTGGTATAAAAAACACGTCCCTGGCAGCATTATGCATAAGAGCAAATAAATGGAAACAACTTGAGTGTCATCAATATGGGAACGGCAAAGTAAACTATGGCAGACATCTATTTGACAGAAGGTTGTGCAGCCATTTTGGATGATAAATGGCTGAAGAACATGGGAAAATTGAATATATGTTCTTTCTAAGATTACCTCAACAGGTAGGTTCTACTACACTTTCCTGGACTGCCTATTAAAAATCTATCCTGGTAGACACAAGATGTTGTTGTTAGGTGCCGCTGAGTTGATTTTTGATTCACAGTGACCCCATGCCCCCTAGATAAATGATACTACATGATTCCCCGTCCCCCCCTCACTTTAGGCAATGGGTAATTACTCAAAGATATGCCAAGGTTTAGTCACATTTTGACCAACAACCAAAACAAAATCTGCTGCTATGGAGTTGATTCCGACTCATGGCAACCCCACGTGTTACAGAGTAGAACTGCTCCATAAGGTTTTCTTGATTTATGGAAGCAGATTGCTAGGTCTGTCTTCTGCAGCACTGCTGGGTAGGTTCAATCACCAACCACTTGGTTAGTAGTTGAGTGTGAGCTGTGCATGCCACCCAAGGATCTTTACACTTTGACCAGCAGTGCAGTTTTTGCATGTTGGGCTGAGTGTGTCCTAGAGGTAATTTATCAATGCTCTCAGATACTTTAGGACATCCTTAGCAATAAATGCCAATGTGTTGCTGCCCTGATTCATCAAACTTCCAGGGTCTGGGTCTCTTCCGGTGGCGGTGGAAATATCCAGGTCCTAAAATGAATTAAGAGGGAAGCAGCTTCTCTTGCATCTGTGACTGAGAACTCACAAAGGCCTCAAGGCAGACTTCCAGTGTCACGCAATGGAAGGAATAAAATGCAGCTCTGACTAAGCCAGACCAGGTAGATTCATCCCCAGAATCTCCCACACCTGGCTGTAAAATTTTCAATTTGCAATCTCGGGTGGAGTCAAAGCCATCTGTGTGCATCACCAACCTCTCTGTGGCAGACAGTACAGAGTGTCTGCAGGTTGTCCAGGGAGCACTGTCCTCCTCCGCTGTAGACTGGCTTGATGTGGTCCACCTGCCAGAAATGGCCTTCTACTGGGTTTCTTATCATTTCATTGAGCTGCAATAAGAAGGCAACGTCAGCAACTCTCGACATACACTGTGGGTTTTGCATTGTGCAATCATGTTTATCCAGCAAAATCACAGGGAAAAATACATTAGGATGGCTTTTTATAGCTTTTATGGTGAGTAGAAAAAAACCTCTGGGTTAGCAATTTGAAGGCAATAAAACAGGTTTCTGAAAAAGTTTTTTTTCTCCCCTTACCTAACTCATTTTGAAAACATTTCCACACAAGCATGAAATATCAAGACTCCTGACAGACTGGAAAAAACCAGTTGCTCTGCACCTTTGGGTTAGTTTACATATTCCCTAAAGCAAAGCTGAGGCAAGAATAAGAACAGATTGGAAATTAAGAACGTCTGATTTTACTAACCCGAGCAAGCTTTAATCATTGACCTAAATTTATTTGTTAGATTATCAATGGCAGTTTAAGTATTAATAGCTATCACCAAGAGCTTTTGTGCTATTCACCAGGGAACTTCCCAAGTTACATGGATTGGGATGAAATTTCTAGAACATACCTTTCTAGCTTGCATATTTGGAATAAACAAATATTCTTGTTTTATTTTGAAATTCAGCAGCCACTAAGTTTATATTTAAACAATGATGACCTGTACTAAAATGGAAGGAATACCTTTTAACATTTTACCAGAGGTTATTAAAACAACTCATAACACAGTTGTACAGTTGTTTTTTAAGTATCACAAAGGTGAGTATGAACATTATTTTTTTTTCTCCTGGTCTTGGCCGAGGAATAAATTATAATTAGCCAATTTCATGGCTGCCAGCATGGGCACCTCTAATGTAGCTCTGACGCACTTTTAAGCATGCTCGTCAGACCACGGAATGGCACAGTGACCCTGATCAATAGTTCTTGGCCCATGAGGGGCCCA
The DNA here is from genome assembly GCF_030014295.1 of Loxodonta africana. Lineage (NCBI taxonomy): Eukaryota > Metazoa > Chordata > Mammalia > Proboscidea > Elephantidae > Loxodonta > Loxodonta africana. The sequence continues at coordinate 114,350,694 of NC_087347.1, read as the reverse complement.
GGAGCTCTGAGATAGCAAGCTGAAGCAGTCAACTTCCTCCAGCTGAACTTTGTTACAGCTTTCCTTATTTTCTGTACTGAACTTTCTAACCTGTTAGAAGATGTATATTGATTTTTATTTTTGAGGCTGGCATTGTTAGAAGCAGCTATAAATGGCAGTCTTATGCATCAAGCAAAGGGCATACTCTCAGCAAAAAAAAAAAAAAATCCATTTTGGTTCTGCCTCCTGTAACCAATTCTTTCGCTCTGAGTAGTCTCCACTCTGACAGGCTCTCACCCAGAAGGTGCTTCTTTACTCTTCCCTAATAATTCTACAGCAAATCATCTGCGGCCACCCTTTGACGTTCCAGATTTGCCTCTTGAAAGCAGCACTCCCTCTCCGACTGATCTTTCCCGACCTGAGCCCCATGGTGCTCCTTACACTGTAAGCACTTTGTACTGGTTGTACACTATGTTACTTCTGAAGTCCTGGATGGGCTATTTGGAAAATGTTCTTGGGTCATATCACCGTGTGTCTTCTGGAAGCCTTTGTACTCAGGCAATAGACAATAACTAGAGTCTGGCCAGCACCCCTGGGATGGGTACGATATGCCCCTCACCAATTAAACCAAAGAATCTTTCAGGAACCCTGGATGTTACTAGAGATATATTGTATTTCCCTAGCTCTCAAAGACATGATGACTCATCTTTGTGGAAATACTTTTTAATTCATTCTCTCATAATTCAGCAATACTAGGTAAATAAAAATGTATGATTTCTCTAAATAGCAGAAATTTATCCAATATTTTAGTGGGCAGAGGGTGACTCACGAGTGATCCTTTTTGAATTACAAAACCTGCACATTTTGTTCTAGTTTGAAATTTAGAAGTGGTTCGATAATGAGATTAGAAATCCAATCGAGTTTTGGAAATAAAAGTGAATATTGATGATAGCGCTAAGAACATTTTGAAAAACTGTTCTGCTAAAATTACATTTTACAACAAAACGAACATATCTAAATTGCCTTCCCATTGTAATGGACTACATTTTTGGGGTTATCATCTCTATTGTAATTCAATATTAACACCATGAAAAGTGGAACACCCAGACATTAGCTACCTTTTGATGTGATGCACTATCAGTTAAAATCGCTTCCAAAAACAACTGAGTCGGAATCTAATTCAGCTTCTAGATCTTACAAATATTCAAGAAATACAGGAGTATAGAGAAACATGTCAAAAAACACCATGAGGGCATAGGGAGGTAATTCCAGAACATGGGAAATCCTACAGGCAAGTGATGCAGTTTTTTCAACAATTATGTAAAGAAGGGATGGGATGCTGTTATAGATTACAGCAAAAGTGGCATGTCGATCAAGTGCCATGTTTTGATCTCGATTTGAACAAACAAACAAATAAACAAACAAAACTCGTTGCTGCCCAGTCCATCCCAACTCATAGCAACCCTATAGGACAGAATAGAACTGCTCCGTAGTTTCCAAGGAGTGGCTGGTGGAGTCAAACTGCCAACCTTTTGTTTAACATCTGAGCTCTTAACCAGTATGCCACAGGGGTCCGATTTGAACAAAGCAACTGTAAAGAGATTTTTTGTTTTGAGATAATCTGGGAAAGCAAAACATGGACTTATTAAAGAATTATAATTGTGTTGGCTGTGATAATGTGTATTGGGGTACTGGGTTTATATTAAAAACAAAGTAAGTCCTTATCTGTTAGAAATACATAATGAAGTCTTTAAGGGTGAAATGAATTACTGTCTGGGCTTGCTTTAAAATATTCCATGAGGGGGAAAAAAGAAATGAGAGGAGAGATAGATGAACTACGAATGACAAAATGCTGATTAACTGGTGAAGCTGGGTGATAAGTATATGGGTTTGTTATTCCCTCTACTTTGTATGTATGTTAGAAAATCCCCACACTAAAAAAGTTAAAGAAAACTAGTAAGTCAATATTAATCCCTCAGAACAATGTCACCTTCTCTCTATCACATGATTATAATTTACCTGTTCTAATGAGAGCTTTGAGGTCCAGGTAACATCCAGAAGATTCTTCCTCTGACTTTTAGGGGCATTTCTCAGAAGTAAAAAGAGTTCTTGTGCATTCAAATTACATAACTGACACACACCATGTTCAGTTTCAAATACTTTGGCTCGCAGGTAACTGTTATTAGATCGAATCCAAAACTCCTCCTGACATTTCAGAGAGCAAAACCGTGAATCCCAAGTGTTCACTTTACACTCTTGGTTAGTCTGGCAAGTGGGTTGCTGACAGAAAAGGCAAAGTGGATTCCCTTCATTATCCACAGCTTGCAAATAGCCCTTGGAAGTGGAAGGCTTCACGGTGAGATCGCTCTGGGCTGTGCAGGGATTTGGAAATGGGACACAGGCTCCAGCTCCAAGAAACTTTCTGTAATTGAACAAAACATCTCATTGGTAACTAATTTAACAATCACTTCAGTCTAAATTCTCATCACTTCATATAAAAGTCTTCAAAGCCTCTATATTGATAAACAGTAAATACACAGCCCCCACAGATTTTGTGATTCAGTGCGGTAATGAAATAGCTATAGTCAGCACTCTATATTCCATGCCAAAAAAGAAAGAGTGGAGAGTGGTATGTTTTTAAAAAAATAGTAATATGAATATGGTATGTTGCCTCAAGTAAATAATAAGACTTTGATACATCTGGAGAAACTGGAAAATGAGAAAATGGCCATCGTAGCTAACGTAAAACTCCAGCTAAAGCTTAGTGGCTACCTTGTTCTCTAAGTGCAGCGTCACACACCTCATTAGGGGAGAGGGGCCATTACTAAGCCTTCCATGACTGCTCTACTCCAGCCTCTGCTGGCCTACAGGAAATAGAATCCTCCCATCTGTAAAGTGACAGAGTGAAGAAGTTAACACTGTTAACAGGAACTGGAACAGAAGACTTGCTAAATAGCATGACTTCTATAGGTAAACTTGGAGTCCTGGTGGTGCAGTGGTTAAGAGCTATGGCTGCTAACCAAAAGGTCGGCAGTTCGAATCTACCAGCCACTCCTTGGAAACCCTATGGGGCAGTTCTACTCTGTCCTATAGGGTCACTATGAGTTGGAATCAACTTGACAGCAGTGGGTTTTTTTTACAGGTAAACTTAGAGTTGACCAAATTAGAAATGGAGCTCCTATATTGTGAAAGTTCTCTGTAACCTCTAAAGTGGCCATGCAAAGGTAGGTATTATTACAAAAATTAATACCTAATTTTAAAGGAGTAGTTCTATTACTACTGTGTCCTAGTAGCAAAAATCCTTACTTTGCAGAAGGGTCATGAGATTCCTTTGTGATCAGACGGACATGGCCCCCATCATTCTTCACCTTGTCCATCGAGGCTGCGGCAACATCTTCTTTGGTTATATACCTAAAACAATTACATGTTAAATACATTTCTTCTCTCTTACACAATTCTGTCTTTCATGTTCACACTGTTCCTTGCAAGAGCATAGGAGAAAGACTAAGATACATGCCTAGTCACTGTGCTAAAACTAAAGTGAAGAAATAGAATTTTCTCCCTTTACATTGGTCTCCATTATGGGGAAAACAACACACACACACACACACACACACATTTTTATTTTAAGTTAGTTTTCCCAGGATTTATTTTTCTAAGAGATTGAAGAGTCATTCAATATCCTCTGGACCAATTTTCATTTAGGGAGAAAAAGGAGTGGGTGTAGGAATAACAAATGATCAAATGTGTATACAACTGACAGGCTTAAGTACACAGCTTCCCGAGCTGCGCAGAAAATCTCTAACTGCATTTGCCTCCCTCTAGGCCTTCTTCCCAGGTTTCTCCAAATCACCTAAACCACTTATAATGGTGATATCAGTGTATTCAGGTAAAGTCATTCTCTTTAAGTTAATGAGGTTCAATCACATCTTCTATAATCTCAAGGCTGTTTCCATTATTACCAGCCCATTTAGGGTTTACGGACTCTTCCACTGAAATAAGGCACTCTTGATGTGGGATTCAGAACCTTATTATACCACACTATCAATATGACACAACAGTTTAGGGGCTGGAAGTAAGGAGAAAAGTTATTCCAATTAAAGGTGACGGGGGAATTTAAGTAGGTGAAATGCAATTACCCGCTTAATTCCTTCTAATTAGCATGGCCCAGTTTCTCTGGTAGTTTACACCTATCGTAGATATTTTTCTACAGTAAGTTTAAACACAAATTTCTTCATATTTTTGAGTACTTTGGTAGGTTGACAATAAAATTAAAGTTCAACCACAATGGAACTGTTTTACAAATGTAGGTAAATTTTAGAAGGTTATTTTTATATTGTTAAGGTGATTCTAATAACCAACGTTTCCTTCTTTTTATAAACTATTAAGTTTTTGATTAGGTGATACATGCACATGACTCAAGATCCAAACGCAGAAAACAGTGTATATGGTGAAGAATAAGGATCCCTCCCATTCTCTTCTATCCTTAGCCCTCTTGTCCCTTTCCCCCAGAACTACCTCTCTTCCAAGTTTTTTACATATCCTTTTAGAAAGAGCCAAGTTTCTCTCCATATAGGTTTATATCTTTTTTTGTTTTGCTTTTTATTGAAATAAAATTCACATATAATAAATTCAAGGTCCCTGGGTTGCAGAAGTGGTTTTTGATTAGCTACTAACCTAAAGTTGGCAGTTTGAACCTTGCCATTGGCTCTGCAGAAAAAAGGCCTGGGCGAATTGCTTCCATAAAGATTATAGCCAAGAAAACCCTGTGGAGCAGTTCTACTCGGTAAGATATGGGGTCTCCATGAGTTGGGGGCTGACTCGATGGCAGCTAACAAAAACAACATAAAATTCAACGTTTTAGGGTTTACAATTCAGTAGATTTGGTATGTTCACAAGGTTGTGCAACCATTCACCCAAAAACCAAACTCACTGCCGTCGAGTCGATTCCTAGTCATAGCGACCCTACGGGACAGAGAAGAACTGCTTCACAGGGTTTCCAAAGAACGTCTGGTGGATTAGAACTGCCGACCATTTGTTTAGAAGCAGAGCTCTTAACCACTGCACCACCAGGGTTTACCATTATATAATTTCAGGACGCATTTACCATCCCCAAAAGAAACCCCTATACTCATTGGCAGTCACTCTCCATTATACCTTCTAATTTTAAAAGAATGGCAGCATACTATACACACTAACCTGCATCTTGCTCTCTTTACTTAAACATACACCTTAGAAATCTTTCTGTATCAGTATATGGAGTTGCCCTATTCTATTTAATATCTGCTCATGATTCCATTATTTGGATAAACCATATGATATATCTAAGCAGTCTCTGATTAACAGGCATTTAGGTTGCCTCTGGTCTTTGTTATCACAAACAATACTGCAACAAATATCCTTATACATGCATGTTTTTGTATACATTAAGTATATGTAGAATAAATTCCCAGAAGTAGAACTGCTGAGTCAAAAATCAAGGGTGCTTTAAATTTGGATAGGTTTTGACAAACTGCTCCCCTTTAAGGTTGTACCAATTTCTATGTCCACCAGCAATGTATGAGTTGAAGGTATTCTCAAATTTCCACAGCACACAGTATTTCATTTATTAAAATCTCTGCTAATACTAGGTATCTCATTACAGCTTTAAATCTGCATTTCTCCTATTATGAGTAAGGGTGATTATCTTTTCATGTTTGCATTTTCACTTATGTATCATCCTTAAAACAAAAAGAAGTTCAATCACAGTGAAATGTTTTAGAGTTCCTTAACTCAACTTTTTAGTTCGTAAACTTCCCCCATTTCTTCAGCTGTTTTAGTCCCTTGACAAAGGCACTTCCCTAAAGTATTTCTGAGAATTCTAAATAAATTCAAAACCTTCCTAGCTTTGAGGGGGCAGAGAATATTAAGCCTTGCCTCCGGTACTATTCGCTGTTTAAAAGCTTAGAAACCTAATTCAGTAACTTTAAGAGGTGCTGAGAAATCTATTCAGAGGTTTAGGAACTAAAAACTCTTGCTTTTCTTTTTCCTACCAGAGGTTTAAGTACAAAGTTTTGTACACCACAAGAAACAGATCAATCAGCTCCAGAGTGGGGATTGAAAACTTTTCGAACCTCGCTGTAATTTCTCAATATTTCATTTTCCATTGAGGTTTGCTCAGAAGTTTGGGTAAGTATACCAACTCTCTAAGGGATTACGTTTAAACCTCAGTTTTATGTTTAAACCAGAGAAGGAGGAAGGTTGTCTGCTAAACTGATTCCTGGATTGGGATGGGAGTAGAAAACGGCGATTTTTGCAAGAACAGAGGTGTGTACATTGCAAAGTGGCCCACACCCCTGAAAACAAACCTGGGGTCTAGGTGCTGATGTGCTTTGGGGGCCAGATGTGGATAAAGGATAAATACTTGGCATCTGCTATGGACTGAAGACTGTCCCCCCAAAACATGTGCACAAAAGCTCATCTGCTAACCAAAAGGTCAGCAGTTTGAATCCACCAGCCCCTCTTTGGAAACCATTTGGGGCAATTCTATTTGTCCTATAGGGTTGCTATGAGTTTGAATCGACTCGATGGCAACAGGTTCTTTATACCTGTGGATGTAATCTTGTTTGGGAATAGGGTTTCTTTGTTATGCTAATGAGACTATGTCAGCGTAGGACGTGTCCTAAACCTAACTGCTTCTGAGTTATAAAAAGGGCAAATTAGATACAGAACCAAGCACATACTGGGGAAGACAGATGCCATGTAAGGATAGCCAAGGAAACAAGGAATGTCTTTTAGGCATATGAGTTTGTGATCTAGGCACAAAGTATAAAGTACAAGTCCCTACCACCCCCACATTCCCCTATTCTTAAGCCCTAGAGTAGGATTTCTCAAGAGCAGCACTAATGACATTTTGAAACAAATCATATTTTGTTTTGGGGGGTGGGGATCCTGATCACTGTGTGATTTTCATTGGCATCCTTAGTCTCTAGACACTAGATGCCTTCCAGTAGCATCCCCCAGTTGTGATAATCTAAAATGTCTAAAGATACTGGCACTCTGTGGGGTAAAACTGCCCCTAGTTAAGACTTATAGAAAATCTCTGGTAAGAATTTCTAAGATACCCTTCTAGACACTTTCTGTGTCTGGCAATCATATATATTTGTATGTCCATCCTTTTTTATTACACTTACTTTTACCCTTAACTGCTTACCATGTGTATCATTCAAGTTTTCACATACCATACCTGATACACCGCAACAGCTGAAGAGATTATCACTATATGGAGATAGCATAATTGTTTAATCAGCCACCCACTCCCACCCCCAACTTGATAAGATTTTTCTTTCTTTGTGCATGGAAAAGAATAGAGATCATAAAATGATGGAATGTGAGGACGAAGAGGGATTACAGGTGTTTGGAGACCACAAGAGCTGAAAGGTTGTCAATGCTGCTGTTCAGTTTGTTGCTTTGTGACCTCTTCCAAAGCAAGAAGTGGGCTAGCAAACAGCTGATCACTTTTCCTCATAATCCTTGCTTCCTGCTAAGGGAAGAGACTGCAGAGAATGAGGATTTGAGACCACATATGGGAACACTTGAGCTCGGCAAAGATGACTGTGATGCCATGATAGGAGAAATGAGAAATGGACCTGTAATGACAGAGGCAAAGCAATCACAAATGTCTGCCAGTTAACCTTTCCGTCCATTAAATTTCCAATCATGGGCGTGATGAAAGTTATCATCTACCACTTGGGTGGTGGTGCAATCAGTTAGAACCAGCTTCCCTGCTGCATAGCACCCCCAATCCACACCACTGGAGTGCAGAGCAGATGGGGTCAAGAGGCAAGTGCTGCTGTTCTAAGAAGGAAATGTCTCCCTATTGTTATTAAGTGTCTTTGACAAGGACCTTCTCCCAGGGCCGACAGAGAGAGAAAGCCTTCCGCTGGAGCTGGTGCCCTGAATTTGGACTTCTAGCCTCCTAAACTGTGAGAGAATAAACTTCGGTTTGTTAAAGTCATCTGCTTGTGGTATTTCTGTTACAGCAGTACTAGATAACTAAGATGAAATCTGGTACTGGAAGAGTGGGGTGCTGCTCTAACAGATACCTAAAAATGTGGAAGCAGTTTTGAAACTGTCAATGGATAGAAGCTGGAAGAGTTTTAAAATGCCTGATAGCTAAAGCCTAGATTTTCTTGAAGAGACTGCTGGTGGAATTATGGACGTCAAAGATAATTCTGGTGAGGACTCAGAAGGAAATGAGGAAAGCTGTTACACTGGAGATGGTGCAGACAGCAAGAAGCAGCAGCAGAGAAATGGCAGCAGCAGAACCAGGAGACCAGCAAGAGCTGGCGCCAACCCACCGAGCGAGCGAGCTGAGTGTCTGTGTACAGAAGGCTTCCTGGCAGTGGGTAACTTCAGGCACTAACCGGTACAGCTAGGCTTGCCGACTCATGGAGCAAGAGAGCTGAGTGCCTTCTGGCTGAAGTTTACTGGCAGACTAGGGTACCTCCGGCACTTACCAGCGGAGCAAAAGCGCTTTGGAACACTTGGCCCAGCAGGGCAGATGTGAGTGGAGAGACCAAAGGGGTCAGAGGCCAAGGAACTACGATGCAGAAGCTGAAGAGACAAGGAACACAGGAAGCCGAGCTGCCTCAGTCTCAAAGGATGGGGCCATGATCTCTGGGGTCTCAAAGGATGAGTTGCCACTAGGACGGACTAGGAGAATGGAGCCACCCAAATTCAAGAGAGCAGAGGTGTCCTTTCAGTAGGCCTGGAAGGTGGAGCTGAAGCCCAGGGCTCAGGGGGCTCCACTCAGAATCCAGACAGTGTGGCCAATACCTAGAGTCTGGAGGGCAGGGCCATTGTCTAAATGGTCTCAAAGAACAGAGGATTATTTTCAAGCCTTGAAAGCTAACGCAATGTGTTCTGTTGACTTGCTTGGTGTGTTATTCCATCTTTCCTTCCAATTTCTCCTATTTGTAATGGAATTGTCTACCTTGTGCCTGTTCCACTATTGAACTTTGGAAGCAGATAACTTGTATTCTAGATTTCACAGATGAAGAAGAAATTTTGGGTCTTGGAGTTGAATTAAGAACTTTGCTATATTATAACGGAATGAATGTGCTTTACATATGGCAAAGACATGAATTTTGGGGGGCCAAAGGGTAGAATGTTATGGATTAAATGGTGTCCCCCCAAAATGTGTGTCAACTTGGCAAGGCCATGACTCCCAGTATTGTGTGATTATTTACCATTTTGTCATCTGATGTGATTTCCCTATGTGTCGTAAATCCTACCTCTCTGATATTAACAAGGCAGGACTCAACCTACGAGATTAGGTTGTGTTTTAAACAAATCTCTTTTGAGATATAAAAGAGAGAAGTGAGCAGAGAGACACGGGGACCTCATACCACCAAGAAACAAGAGCTGGAGAATAGCATGTCCTTTGGACTCAGGGTCCCTGTGCTGGGAAGCTCCTTGACCAGGGAAGACTGTTGACAAGGACCTTCCTCCAGAGCCGACAGAGAGAGAAAGACTTCCCCTGGAGCTGGTGCCCTGAATTTGGACTTCTAGCCTCCTAAGCTGTGAGAGAATAAACTTCTGTTTGTTAAAGTCATCCACTTGTGGTATTTCTGTTATAGCAGAACTAGATAAGTAAGATACCAAGACAGGAGAAATTAGAAAGGGACAGAGATTGGAAATGGACCTGTAATGATAGAGGCAAAGCAATCACAAATGTCTGCCAGTTAACCTTTCCGTCCATTCCATTTCCAATCATGGGCACGATGATAGTTACCATCCATCACTTGGGTGGTGGTGCAATCAGTTAGAACCAGCTTCCCTGCTGCATAGCACCCCCAATCCACACCAGTGGAGTGCAGAGCAGATGGGGTCAAGAGGCAAGTGCTGCTATTCTAAGAAGGAAATGCCTTCCTGTTGTTACTAAGTGTCCCAGGCTGAACCAAATCCATGACCTTCTCTACTGATGAGTGGGACTCATGAGGAGCAAGATCCAGACAAGAGGGGACTTTTTTTTTCTCTAAGACTTCCAACCATGTTTATTAAGAAAAGCTTTACATAAAATTAAGGAGAAAGTTATTTGTATGTTTCTGTGAGCCAATAGCATCCTCTCCTGGGGAGAACATTCAAATAAGTAACTTCTTAAACATAACAGCTTCATTGAGGTACAATTTACATAAAATGTAATCAAGCAATTTGAAATACACAATTTGATACTTTTGACAAACGTACACAGTCATGTAACCACCACTGCAATCATGATTTAAAACACTTCCATCAACCAGAAAAAAAAAAGTTCCTTCATGCCCCTTTTTAATGAATACCATCCAACAGGGGACTTAACAGATCTGATCAAATTTAAAAAATACCTAGTTATGTAGCTATAAAATCAGTTGTCGTTTTATGCATAATTTTCTTTTTAACTCACCAGGATTTCATTAGCAATCACATAAAATGCCTCGAAAACCCTGTAGAAATGACCACAAAAAATAATAAAACAAAATAAAAACAAAGACAATTCATACCTTTTGGTACTATTTTGTTTGGTTTGTTGCTTTGTGATCTCTTCGAAAGCAAGAATTGGGCTACAAAACAGCTGACCACTTTTCCTGATAATCCTTTGCTTCATGGCAGTTAGACTATTCCATTCACGAACGAACCTCAAAATCTGGCAGAGAATGAGATAATGAAAACTGCAGCTCGCCAGGCATCTTTCTTTGAAAGTTAGGCTATTTTCTACATCAGAAAACCAAAGTTGTATTATATTCCTAAAATAGGCTTTGGGGTTTCCAATTAAAGTCTTCCATTAATTGGATACAGTTTCCTATCTTTGTTGTGAACTATCTACAGCCACTTCTACAGAGATCAATTCAAAGACTCTCTAAAGGCTAGTCTCAGGGGCCCCAGCACATGCCCTTAACAAGCATAAGGGCAAATAGCGATGATGTGCTCACTGAGCCCAAAAGCAATCTCACTGTGTGAGGCACAAATGCCAGCAGTAGCCAAAGCAAAACTGGGAAAAGCAGGTATTGTGGTGCTGACAGAGTGATCGTGAAGCATTTGAGAATAGCTATGCACCAAACTGACTAAATTATCATAGGAATCTGGAAAATTTTTACTAGGTGACCTCTATCTTTCTTAACAGGTCCCTTAGTGGTATAAATGGTTTGCGCTCGACTGCTAACCTAAAGGTTGGGCGTTTGAACCCACCCAGCAGTGCTGTGGAAGACAGGCCTGCTGCTTGCTTCCATTAAGATTACAAAAAAGAAGACCCTAGGAAACAGTTCTACTCTGTAACACATAGGGTCGCCATGAGTCAGAATTGACTTGATGGCAACTAACAACATATCTTACTTCGAGTCCCTGGGTGGTGCAAACAGTTAACATGCTTGGTTGCTAACTGAAAGGTTGGAGGTTGGAGTTCACCCAGAGGCACCTTGAAAGGCCTGATGATCCACTTCAAAAAAACAGTTATTGAAACCCTATGGAGCACAGTTCTTCTCTGACACACATGAGGTCGTCATGAGTTGGAGTGAACTAGATGGCAACTGGTTACTGGTTGTATCTTATTTATTAGTCAATTATGCATCTTGCCCATTTTCTGGGAATCTGAGAGTTGGAATAAGGTAACACCAGAGAAGAAAACTCACTGCTACCTTTCCCTTTAAGACATGTACTGCTGACCCATGGGCCATATTTCATTTCCACTCAAAAGGTAAAATAACAGTTACAATTTTCTTGTAAAATGGTGCATGCATGCGCGGCCAGTCTGTGCACGCTAACCTTTCTTAGCAATGCAGGTGAAGTAGCCGCAGATCAGGATTAAGGCCTCCCTGCATGTACTGGGCCGGGAGCTGCCCACTGGTGACTCTGACAATGAATTGAGAGTCACCTCACATGCTATTATCCCTGCTCTCAGAATCTGTCATTGTTAGAGCTTAACCTTAAAAGATAAAATGGGATTCTGTCAGATAGAAATATCACAGTTGCTAATCCTGTGAATGAGAAATTAAATGATGTGAGGATGATTCTATCCACAGAAACGGCAACTCTAGGTGCGATCACTTACCAAGGAAACAGGCTTCACATTTATTCTTGGCACCAGGGTAATTAACAGGCACTGCCTGAATTGATTAAAATGCAGTGACTTGACTGCAACAGGCCACGAAGCGTTCTGCTTTTATTAATCTGAACATGACCATTAAAATTAATAAACAGATTTTTATCTAAAATAAATGCAAGGGACTATTCTTACCAGTGAGCGATTTTGTTTCAGCTGAAAGTTTGCTGGTAAATCTTCCCAAAGGTCTAATTTTATATCCAAAGGAATGAAATTACAATTCATCTGTTTTCCATCCTGGTTATAGATTAGGAAGACATTATTAATCAATTTTTGTCTGCAGGCACTAGTAATTATTCTAAATGGAAATAATTATATTATGGCATATGTCATGGATTGAGTTGTGTATCCCTAAAATATGAGTTGTAATTCTAACCCATATACCTGTGGCTGTGATCCTGTTTGGGAATAGGGTTTTCTTTGTTATGTTAATGAGGTCATAGCAGCGTAGGGTGTGTTCTAATCACCCTGCGTTATTAAAAAGCAGGTTTTGACACAGAAGCAAGAACAAACAGGGGGAGATAGATACCAATGAAGGTTGCCAAGGAACCAAGGAGTGCTGGAGCCACAGAAGCTGAAAGAGACATGGATCTTCCCCGAGTCGACAAAAAGAGATCTGTGGTGCCCTGAATTTGAACTTCTAGCCTCATGAACTGTGAAAAATAAATTTGTTTTCTTTAAGCCATCTGTTTATGGTGTTTCTGTTACAGCAGCACTCGGAAACTAAGACAGCATAGTATTCCCTTGTTCCTGGAAGATAAACTGAGCTGGCACATTCTAGACAAGGGTCCATCCAAAATGGCTACCCTGAAAGGCCGGCTGAGTAGGGGGAGGGGGCCAGCTCCAAGTTACAGCCTGTGTGTCTCCACTGTCTCCACCCACCCCAAGCCTCCTGCATTCAGCCTGGGAAGCTGTGTAGACTGCCCCCTCATGCTCTCCTCTATTGCCTCATTTAGAAATAAGTGTCTAAACAATGAAATCTGTATATTGCAAATCAATACGGAAGAACAGTACATCCTTGAAATTAACTGTAGTGCAACTACTCCCTAGTTCACATTCAAATTTCTTTATAACCCTTGAAAATGTCAGTATTGTATCAAAGGAGGGCATGGCCCTCCCCAAATGGGTTGACGAACCTGTCTATTGTTAAAGGAACAGTGGAAGTGAGAAGACAAAAAAGCAATTCCAGAGAAATAACCTAAATATTTGCTCCCTGAAAGGAATGTGGATCCATGAGGATTGACTGCCAATAGGACCTGAGGTCCTTCCCATCTGGAGAGGAAATAGAGGTAAGCAGAACTGCACTGAGGTCCCAACAATTAGCTGTACAATATTCCAAAGTCTCAAGGGTAAAAGCGCCATGTACAGGCGTGTAGTTGGTAAAACACGAGAAGAGATATTTCTTTAAAAGGGGAAGAACCACCTTTACGTAGGAAGATCTACGGCATCAGCAATAGTTGAGCGCGTACTCAAATTCTCTTAGCCAAAACGAAATGTTAGAGCTCCCATCATCACTCCGGAAGGGACACACAAAAAGTTCTTATATGCTGATTACAAGTTCAGGTTTGTAAGCTGTTCTAAACACTGAGTTAGACTTGGGACTCTGGCTGAAATGCAGTGTTTTTAGGGGTATATTGCTATCACGACACAGGATGCTAAACGCCTGGTACTGCTCTTCCTTTAAGGGTGTTCTTTTAGAGAGTGAGTAGGTTTTTTTTTTTCCTTGGAATTTCTACTTTTAGATTTTCCTTCAGCTCTTCTAAGGCAAAAATGAAAGCTTTCGTCTCAGCTCTGCTGTAGCTGTAAAAAGACATGTTGACACTTCAACTGATTGGTGTCTCATGTTTAGAAGATTAACGGAATGGTAACATTTATGGCGAAGGGACATGTAAGCATTTAGAACAGTCATAAAATGCACCAGAGACCTCAAGAAGGTGAAGCGGCCCAGCTACACACAGACTGGGTGGCAAAGTCAGAAATGAGACAGGGAGGCTGTCACTGCTGTGTGGCTTGGCAGCAGGCATACTCCACCCTCTACCGGAAGACCGAAGTTTCTCTCTCTGCTCCCACCCAGAAAGGGGGAAAGCATAGATCAGATAACCCAGTAGGCAAAGCTTTCACCGTAGAAAGTAAAAAGTTTAAAGAGCATAAGGGCTTCTGAATTCCTGTGGTGTGCTCTGTCTGGCATCTGCCTTTTGGCTTCTTGACCTTTAAGCCCCACTGGGGATCTGGCTCAGGCACTCAGACGTGCCTCTAGAGGAGTGCGGTGCCTTGGCACTTCCTCCAGTATTGCTCACCACGTCTACAGGCTCCACGTGGTGGACTGGGGTCCAAGCCCATAGGAGGAGCATTGTTTAGGGCCTGGCTTGATCCTTGGTGTTTCGTGACTGTGGGCCCATGTTAAAGGTTACTTGAGGATTTTGGTATTCAAGAGCCTGGTCATGTCCTTCTAATGATATTGTATAGCACAGCGTCTGTCTATATTTGGCTTAGTAGAAAACCTATAACTGAATGATTGATCAGCAACAATACAGTTTATAAGTTATCTTTAACAAAGTATTCTTTCATTAGCTAGGTGACCCATAGGTTTGGTTATAGATACTATTTCATTATATTTATAAAGATTAGAAATTTGACATTGGAGACCAAATAAAAGTATTCATACTCTCATCAAATTTTTCCTCAAATACTCACACTAGTTCACCTTGGCCAAAGATTGTCATATAGTTCCTAAGACCCATTCAGGGGATCCACAAGGTCAAAAGTGTTCTCATAATAATAGTAAGACGTTATTTGCCTTTTCATTTTCATTCTCTCACGAGTGTACAGTGAAGTTTTCCAGAGGCTACGTGACATGTGATATCACAACAAATTGAATGCAGAGGCAGACATGAGAATCCAGCTGTCTTCTATTAAGGCTTTAAAGGCAATTGTCAAAAATGTACAATGCTACTCTTCTCACTAAATATTTTTGTTTTGAAATATGTAATTATTTATTTATTTTTTGTATCACTCATCGCATTTCTTATTTGGGCTATTTGCTTCCTCTCGTTTTTCTTTTGTCAGTTTGGCCAATGGTTTATCGATTTTGTTGATCTTTTCAAAGAAACAGCTTTTGGTCTTATTAACTCTTTCAATTGTTTTTCTATTCTCTGTTTCATTTATTTCTGCTCTAATTTTTTTTTTGTTGTACTTTAGATGAAGGTTTACAGAACAAACTAGCTTCTCATTAAACAGTTAGTACACATATTGTTTTATGACATTAGTTAACAACCTTACAACACGTCATCATTCTCCCTTTTCGACCTTGGGGTCCCTATTACCAGCTTTCCTGTCCCCTCCTGCCTTCCAGTCCTTGCTCCTGGGCTGGTGTGCCGCTTTAGTCTTGTTTTGTTTTATGGGCTTATCCAATCTTTGGCTGAAGGGTGAATCTCAGGAGTGACTTCGTTACTGAGCTAAAAGGGTGTTCAGGGGCCATACTCCCGGGGTGAAATATGTAATTATTTTTCATAAAAATGTTATTTATAGAAATATAAAAAGGCTTTATCGTTGCTTTGTTATTTTAAAATGAATTAATAAATGAATATTTCTAAATGTCTCCATTTTAATTTCAAATATGGTAAATATCAATAGAGATAGCCCACACTGGGGATCCTCAATAATTTTTAAGCTTGCAGAGTGGCTCTGAGATTAAAGTTTGACCGTCACTAACCTAGGCTGTGGCAGGAATCTGAGCAATCATATGACTCAAGCTTCCTAGTGTTTGCTCAACATGGACAGGCTTTTGTAAAGCTGCTGCTGTTGCTACTAATTATCAGTGCAGGTACTAACGCTTTTTGAGAGTTTCTTCTGGCTGGGCCCTGTGCTAAATGCTTCACATGAAATGAATTTGCTGATTTTATCCCTGCAACAACTCTTCTCCACATTTTACACTTCAGGAAAAGGAGGCACAGCACAACTAAGTAATGTGTCCAAGATGACACAGCTGCAAAGGAACGAGAGCTGTGAACTGAGGCAGTGTGACCCTGAAGTCTGTGCTCATAACTACCCTGTTTGTTCTCTCGTTGTCTTCGGGTTTTGCATAAGAATTTGAGAATTAGCTTTAATGCCTAGCTCATCGTTAATAAATCTAAAATATCGCCATTGAACCATGAAAAAAGGAAGTGTTTTATATGTTTCAACTTACAGAATCTGCACGATGCTTACCTTAGTATAGAGATGAATCCGGTCAGTATTCTTACTTGCACAGAACATTAAGATATCATATACTGGCAAAGCCGCTGAACTCTTCAACTGTTCTAATAAAGAAGACAGAAGAGAAACTGCAGACTCATGTATACTCTTTCCAAAATAGCTTATTTCAATCTTCTGCAGGTTCGGATGATGCAAACAGTCAACACAGTTGATGAAGAATATGTGTCTGGACTTGAAACAGAACTACCATACCTGGCTATCTGGGAGTCCCTGGGGGGCACAAATGGTTAAGCACTCAACGACTGGCTGAAATGCTCAACTACTAATTGAAAGACTGGCAGTTCGAACCAACCCAGAGATGTCTTAGAAGACAGGCCTTGAACACCCTATGGAACACAGTTCTACTCTGACATGTGTGGGGTTGCCGTGAGCTGGAACTGACTCCATGGAAACTAACAACAACAACGACAAAGGCCATCTAATTGCATATTGGCTTATATGGTAACCAGTTGCTCTTCATTTTTGCTAAAGACCCAACAGGAAATAAACAGACTCGGAGTTAGGTGAAAAGGATACAAGTTAGGCATAAAAGTAAATGTCTTCCTACCAAGAGCTGTTATTAGCTGTTAGCAGACTTGAAGGAATCTTGCAGCAATATAACCCACTGCAGCAATATAGCTATGCTTTTATATCAACCACTTAAAGGCTGATTCCCTGTGGCTTAGAGCCTCAGATTCACAAAAGGAGATGAGTGGACAAGCTTCCTTTCAGACTCTCTTTTTTTTGTTGTTTTATTCTTTTATTACAAACTGTAAAGTTTCGTAAAAGTTTATTTATTTATAATTTTTACTGTGCTTTAAGTGAAAGTTTACAAATCAAGTCAGTCTCTCACACAAAAACCCATATATACCTTGCTACACACTCCCAATTACTCTCCCCCTAAAAAAAAAAAATTTTTTTTTTTTTTTTTTAGTGAGACAGCACGCTCTCTCCTTCCATTCTCTTTTTTCGTGTCCATTTCACCAGCTTCTAACCCCCTCCACCCTCTCATCTCCCCTCCAGGCAGGAGATGCCAACATAGTCTCAAGTGTCCACCTTATCCAAGAAACTCACTCCTCACCAGCATCCCTCTCCTACCCATTGTCCAGTCCAATCCATGTCTGACTCTCTTTTTTTATTTAACCACTTTCTCAGACCTCTGTCCAATATATTCTGCAAGAATAAGGGTTAGACTCAATTGGTCTAAATAATAATCATAGCTAACACTTATTGAGCACTTTAAAACTCACCAAGCAATATTCTAAGCACATACATTAACACATTCAGATTTCAAACTACTCTCAGAAATAAGCAGTGCATTTTATAGATAAGGAAACTGAAGCACCTTAGCTTACCCAAGGCCACACTGTTAGTAAAAGGATTTAAATCCTGTAATTTGGATCCCCACCACTTGTCTGTTGGTATGTTGTGTTGTGGTGGCTTGCATGTTGCTGTGATGCTGGGAGCTATGCCACCAGTATTTCAGATACTAGCAGGGTCACCCACTGAGGACAGTTTCAATGGAGCTTTCAGCCTAATACAAACTAGGAGGTAGGACCAGGTGATTTACATCTAAAAGACTGGCCAGTGAAAACCTTATGAATAGCAGTGGAATATTTTCTGATATTGTGCCAGATGAGCCCCTCAAGTTGGAGGCACTGAAAATACGACTGGGGAAGAGCTGCCTCCTCAAAGTAGAGTTGACCTTAATGATGTGGATGGAGTAAAGCTTTTGGGACTTTCATTTGCTGATGCGGCATGACTCAAAATGAGAAGAAACAGATGCAAACATCCATTAATAATCGGAATACCGAATGTATGTGAAGTATTAATCTAGGAAAATTGGAAGTTGGCAAAAATAAAACAAAACGCTTGAAGATAGGTATCTGAGGCATTAGTGAGCTGAAATGGACTGGTTTGGCCACTTTGAATTGGATAGTGATATGGTCTACTATCCCGGACAAATCGAAGAGGAGTGGCATCACGTTCATTGCCAAAAAGAGGATTTCAGGATCTATCCTGAAGTATTACGCTGTCAGTGACAGGATAATATCCATATGCCTACAAAGAAGGGCAATTAATACGACTATTATTCAAATTTAAGCACCAATCACTAAGGCCAAACATGAAGACACTGAAGATTTTTACCAACTTCTGCAGTCTGAAATTGATCAAACATGCAATCAAGATGCATTTATAACTACTGGTGATTGGAATGTGAAAGTTGGAAACAAAGAAGAATCAGTAATTGGAAAATATGGCCTTGGTGATAGAAATGATGCCAGAGATCACATGACAGAATTTTGTAAGACCAATGACCTACTAATTGGAAATATCTTTTTTCAACAACATAAATGGTGACTAAAAAAAAAAAAAATTTTTTTTTTTTTTTTTTATACGTGTGGGCCTCGCCGGATGGAATACATAGGAATTAAATCGATTATATCTGTGGGAAGAGATGATGGAAAAAATCAGTATCAGTCAGAACAAGGCTAGGGCCGACTACGGATCAGACCATCAACTGCTCATGTGCAAGTTCAAGCTGAAGCAAAAGAAAATTAAAACAAGTCCGTGAGAGCCAAAGTATGACCTTGAGTATATCCCACGCAGATTTAAAGATCATCTCAAGAGTGGATTTGATGCACTGAACACTAATGACTGAAGACCAGACGCATTGTGAGATGACACCAAGGACATGATACATGAAGAAAACAAGAGGTCATTAAAAAGACAGGAAAGAAAGAAAAGACCAAAAAGGATGTCAGAAGAGACTCTGAAACTTGCTCTTGAACATAGACTAGCTAAAACAGATGGAAGAAATGACGAAGTAAAAGAGCTGAACAGAAGATTTCAAAGGGTGGTTCAAGAAGACAAAGTAAAGCATTATAATGAAGTGTGCAAAGACCTGGAGTTGGAAAACCAAAAGGCAAGAACACACTCAACATTTCTCAAGCTGAAAGAACTGAGCAAAAAATTCAAGCCTTGAGTCACAACACTGAAGGATTCTATGGGGGAAAATATTGAACAACGCAGGAAGCATCAAAAGAAGACAGAAGGAACAGAGTCACTGTATCAAAAAGAATTGGTCAACGTTCAACCATTTCAGGAGGGAGCATATAATCAAAAATTGGTGGTATTGAAAGAAGAAGTCCATGCTGCATGAAGGCACTGATGAAAAAATAGGCTTCAGGAATTGATGGAATACTAATTGAGAGTTTTCAACAAACGTGCACAACATTGGAAGAGCTCACTTGTCTATGCCCAGAAATTTGGCCAACTAACTGGAAGAGATCCATATTTGTGCCCCTTCCAAAGAAAGGTGATTCAAGAGAATGCTTAAGTTATTGAACAATATCATTAATATCACACACAAGTAAAATTTTGCTGAGGTTAATTCAAATTCGGTTGCAGCAGTATATCGAGAGGAAACCGACAGAAATTTAAGCTGTATACAGAAGAAGATGTGGAACAAGGAATAGTACTGTTGATGTCAGATGGATCCTGGTTGAAAGCAGAGAATACCAGAAAGATGTTTACCTGTATGTTATTGACTACGCAAAGGTATTCAACTACGTAGCTCATAACAAATTATGGATAACATTGTGAAAAATGGGAATGCCAGAACACACATTGTGCTCGTGAGGAACCTGTACATAGACCAAGAGGCAGTTGTTTGAACAGAACCAGGGATACTGTGTGGTTTAAAATCTTGTGGGTTTTTGCCATATCTCATAAATTTAAAATGAACATTTTTTTTCACATTTTAGTGTCTCTGAAACTGGCGTGTCTTAGAGTCAATAATCATGCCATCTTACAATCACTGTTGCCAAGTGGAGATTGAGAAGTGGCTGTCATTGCCTGAGCATGTAAGAGCTTAAAGTGGTTACACTGCCCTCACTTCAACACCACACTTAAGATACATGCATCATTATTACTATGTATGTTGAGTTTGACTACCTTTAAAATGTTCTAAAAATTTTCCACTATGATTTTGTATTGAAAATTTATTATGCATACCAAAAAACGTGGGTATAGAAAGAGGAGTATATATTTGATACTAAAGAAGCAAATACGTATCATTGGAGGAATAGCCAAAATTTTACATCTTCTTCCAAAGGAATAACCAAGTGCTTCACGGTACCTATGGGAAAAAGATGCCTGCACGTTGGGTAGACTGTCTTATATCTAATTACTACGATATGCAAAAAGGTTGCATGCTACACGCTAAGCAAAGCAACTGAAGGCAGGAGACCCTGCCAAATCCCTCAGAATAGATGAAAGAAATGTCAAAGCAACAGAGTGTGGTATGACCTGGTCTGGACTATTACTCATGTACTGTGTCATAGTTTAAGTGGCAGGGTTTTTTCTTCTTAAAGGTACATAAAATTAGTGCATTTCCCAATTAATGTGTCTTTACATTTGAAGAACTATGGTTAATGCATTAAAGCTTAATGACCAGAAGTCATTCTTAGGTAAAGGCACTGTGAAAACAATTCCAAATCCATTGATATTCATTCTTCGTACCTAGCTGCTACCTGGGGAACATCTTTCTCTTTTCGGTGTTGCCATGAAGTGTAATTCAATGGTTCGATTCTAACGATGCATTTTTTGAAAATACAGCCATCCTTCCAGACCCCCAGAATTCAAATTACAACAAAACTATAGTTCCATAAGAGGACATATCACCCTAATGTTCTAAAAGAGTATATGTAGGTAGAATAAACATTTTAACACAGCGTGTCTCCTGTGTCTTTCTTTCTGTTTGTTTTTCATGGCAATCTATGGTAGTGGTAGATGTGAAGCATATCCTTTGTAAGGAGTTCTCAGTCCACTGATCTGAGAAGTAAAAGAAAGGACGGGGAGGGGGAGAACACTGGCACTATCCAGAGTGGATGGGGTCAAGGCAAAATTTCACTGCAGAATAGGATTTCTAAAAGTTGGGTTATTTTTGAAAAGTATTTGTTAAGTATGAGCTAATGTATGCCTTCATCGAGGGACTGATTTACAGCATGCCAGTATTTCCCTGCCGTGGATGGAGAGACTCAAGGCCCATTCAGGTCTTGATTCCCAGTCTGATGTTTAGTCTACTGAGTCATATGCCGTTCTGCAAGAGTTTCATCAGCATTAGGGGTTTTTTTCACAGCAGGAACAAGGAAACTAGAAGTTCAAAGGAGCATATACCCAACCTCAGTGTACACTGTCTACATAAAGGCCATTAAAATGAACAGGGATGTAAACAGGATCCATTCCAAAATTAATTTTAGGAAGACCTAGAGGAATCAGAGAAAGGGAAGGCTGAGGGAAGAAGAAAAGAGGGTGCTTTGAGCCCAGAAATTCTCAAATGAGGTTATGGAGAGGCTGGGACACTTATACACTGCTGGTAGGAATGTAAAATGGTACAACCACTTCAGAAATCGATTTGGCCCTTCCTTAAAAAGCTAGAAATAGAAGTATCAGATGATCCAGCAATTCCACTCCTTAGAATATATCCTAGATAAATAAGAGCTGTCACACAAATAGATATATGAACACTCATGTTCACTGTAGCACTGTTCATGATAGCAAAAAGAAGGAAACAACCTAGGTACCCATCAATGGACGAATGGATAAACAAATTATGGTATATTCACACAATGGAATACTATGCAATGATAAAGACCAACAATGAATCCACCAAACATCTCATAACATGGATGAATCTGGAAGGCATTATGAGTGAAATTATTCAGTCACAGAAGGACAAATATTGTATGAGACCACTGCTATAAGAACTCAAGAAAAGGTTTAAACACAGAAGAAAACATCTGGTGGTTACAAAGGTGGGGAGGGAGGAAGACAGGTATTCACTAACTAGATAAAAAAAAATAGCAAACAAGAATTATCTTAGCTGAAGGGAAGAACAAATACATAATACAGGGGAAGTCCACACAACTGGACTAAACTAAAAGCTAAGAAGTTTTCTGAATTCAACCAAACAATTTGAGGGACAGAGTAGCAGGGGCAGGGGTCTGGGGGCCATGGTTTCAGGGGACACCTAGGTCAACTGGTATAACAAAGTTTATTAAGAAAATGTTCTGCATCCAACTTCGGTGAGTGGAGTCTAGGGTCTTAAAAGCTAGTAAGCAGCCATCTAAGATGCATCAGTTGGTCCCAACCCACCTGGAGCAAAGGAGAATGAAGACCACCAAAGACACAAGGAAATATTAGCCCAAGAAACAAAAAGGGCCATATAAACCAGAAACTCCATCACCCTGAGACCAGAAGAACTAGATGGTACCTGGCTACCACCAATGACCTCCCTGACAGGGGACACAACACAGAGTCCCTGAAGGAGTGGGAAAAAATGGGGTACATAACTCAAATTCTAGTAAAAAGACTGGATTTAATGGTCTGACTGAGACTGGAGGAGCCCCAGAGGACACGGCCCCTGGACTCTCTGTTAATCCGAAACTAAAGCCATTCCCGAAACCAGCTCTTCAGACAAAGATTAGACTGGACTATAAGACATAAAATGATACTCACGAAGACTGTGCTTCTTAGTTCAAGCAGATACATGAGACTAAAAAGGCAGCTCCTGCCCGGAGGTAGGATGAGACGGCAGAAAGGGACAGGAGCTGGTTGAATGGACATGGGAAATTCGGGGTGGAAAGGAGGAGTATGCTGACATATTATAAGGATAGCAACTAGGGTCATATAACAATGTGTATATAAATTTTTGTATGAGAAACTAACTTGAGCTGTAAACTTCCACTTAAAGCGCAATAAAAAAAAAAACTTAAATGAATGTTTCATTTTTATAGATATAAATTTAATTCCAAATTATATCAATGTTTAGCAAATAAGTCTCATTTTAACAATTTTGGATTTGTTATAATGAGAGCAGCGTCCTGGTGGCACAGTGGTTAAGAGCTATGGCTGCTAACCAAAAGGTGGGCAGTTCAAATCCACCAGCTGCTCCTTGGAAACCCTATGGGACAGTTCTACTCTGTCCTATAGGGTAGCTATGAGTCGAAATTGATTTGATGGCAATGGTTTTTTTTTTTGTTTGCTTATAATGAGAATATCAGTCTTGTGGGTTACCATGGTCACTAACTAATAAGGAAAATAATTCAAAAGTACTCACAATCTTTTGCCAGCTGGCCCATAAAGAGCAGCAAGGTATGACATACAGGCTGGTGTTTGCTAATCATCACAGGTATAAATAATGAATGGAATCAACCAAAAAGTAAGTAAATCCAAAACGCTATATGGCTGATTTCAAATGCAATCAGCATTCGTATAGCCTTGAAATTGTTTCTTAAAAATATTTTCTTAGAAAAAAAAAAATCCAACATACCATATTTTTAAATATGCCAATTAAATGAAATTCATATGTAAAGGATTAAGGATCTGCTAGGTGTCTGTTCCACCGCCCATCTGTCAGTTTGTCATACTGTAGTGCCTTGCATGTTGCTGTGATGCTGGAAGCTATGCCACTGGTATTTCAAATACCAGCAGGGTCACCCATGGTGGACAGGTTTAAGCAGAATTTCCAGACTAAGACAGACTAAGAAGGCCTGGCAATCTATTTCCAAAAATTAGCCAATAAAAACCTTACGAATCACAACAGAACACCGTCTTATTTCCTTGGTTTGGACACAGCATTGTGGGGATCGATCGCTGGAAGAGGACATCATATATGGTGAAGAAGAGAACCAGCAAGGGTGAGGGAGACTCTTGGTGCGACAGAACGGCATCTAACAACTGCAGCCATGGACTAGAACACGCTGGGGATCGTAAGGGCGACGCAGTTCTGGGCAACATTTCTTTCTGTTGCACACAAGGCTGCCATGAGTCAGAGTCGACTTGATGGCAGCTAACAACAAGAAGAAGTGTCTGTTAATAGTCTGTCAAAAAGAACCTCCCCAACATCAAAACAGCACCCTCACTGTGGGAATAGGCAAGGCTTGCTTGGGGCTGGGCAAAAGGCCTGGTGGCAGCACACGCAGCTGTTTGCTGTTTCTCTCTGTGTACAATGTCTGAATGGCGGCAGACACACACTGCTCTTCCAGCCATCTGGTGTTTAAGCATGGGTTACAAATAGTTGGCATTTTTAATATAAAAATGAATAAAAGGAAGCTGGAACAAGGTAGTAACCTCAACTGTAATGGAAGTACTACATGTTAAAGTACATGGTTGTTATTTGGACACTGGAAATAGAAACAACACTTACCAGTATTTGGCTGGGGAGTGAGCCCATCTCCCTTTTCAATTTCTGATGGCTCTTCCTTGTTTTCAGGCAACAGTTCAGGTGCTGACTGTGCAAGGACTTGTTTTTCACAGTCAGGGTTAGTTCCAACTTTTTTGGAGGTGTCTTTTTGAGAATCATCCTTTCCACTTTTGTTTTTACCCTGGGTCTGGCTGAGGCTATCTATTTGCAGAATTGTAAAAATCAAACAGACAATTTACATCTCAATTTAGTGAAGACTGTTATTTACTCAAAACGTAGTTAAAAATGTAAAGTTAAAAAAAGAAGTCACGGTTAGGTCTTATAAAAAGAAACAAAACTAACAATGTTCAGTCTTATAAAATATAGTCTATGACATGTCAAGTACTATTCTAGGTGCTGGAGAAACATCAAGGAACAAGGCAGGTAAGTTCCTGGCTCCTGGAGATTCCACTGTACGTGGTAGAGATAGACAACAAACAGGTTAACGAATGTTTTTGTCGTGTGCCGTAGAATTGATCCCAACTCATAGCTACACAGGGGACACAGTAGAACTGCCCCATAGGGGCTTCCAAGGATGGTATCTTTACAGGAGCAGATCGCCCGGTCTCTACTCCTGCAGAGCCACTGTTAAGTTAGAATTGCTGACCATTTGGTTAGTAGCCAATCGCTTTACCAGTGAGCCACCAGAGCTCCTTAAACAAATAAATAAATACATAGGGTCTTTTCAGGTAAAGAGAATGAAACAGGGTTTTTATGAGTAAGGAGATGGAGGAAGGCACTAGTGTAGCAGAAGTCATCAGGTCAAGCTCTTGGAGGAGTCTCCTGTGAGCTGAGAGCTGCTCATGAATGAAGGAAGCCTGTTCTGGGGCCTGTATTCTTGGAAAAGATTTTAAATGTAACTGAAGCCATTACAGAATTTCAGGCAAGGGAATAATAATGAGCTAAGTTTTTACAGGATCCCTCTGACTTTTTGTAGAAAAAAAGGGGGTAAAAGATGAAGCAAGGAGATTAACAGGGAGGCTACTGAGGTGTGGGAGAGAGGTGATGGCGGCCTCAAGCCAGACGGCAGCAATAAAGATAAAGGGGCTGGAGCTAAGATATATTTTGGAGGATTTACCAACAGAATGTTAAGGGGTTGAATGTGGGAGGTAAGGGAGAATCAAGGATGGTGCCTAGGTTTTTAGAATGATGCAGGGAAGACGGGGAGGAGAAGATTTGGGTGTTAGATGTAGAGGTGGTGGGGGTGGGGGTGAATCAAGAATTCCATGTGGACATGTTGAGCTTGAGATACCCATTAGATATTAGGGGGAGATGTTAAAGAGGCTGCTGGATAGATCCAGTCCGGAATCCACGTGGGAGAGAGAAGTCTGGGAGATAAGCACTATTAGAGATTAAGTTTAAACGGAGATGTTATGATGTGAGAAAAGTACAAAGAAAAGCGCTGTATTAGCATTCAGTGCATACTGTACCAAACTTTATCTACTGCACTAGAGACTGGATTGGCAAGCAACCTTTATAGGACTTTATATCCCAGCACGGCTCCTTTAAATTTTTAGATTCCACCCTTTCCTCAAAGTGTTATATTGCAGGCATTGTTTAAAAATTTAGATGAATTAGAATTCTGCTTTTCAATTCTTTTGAAGTACATTCAAATCAAAGGTGGAAATCATTATGCCAAATTGTAACAACTTAAATGTAATAATTACAACTCTTATATAGAGTAATATCACTGTTCGAATATCTTTCCTCTTTAATCAGACTGATACCATTTCACAAAAGGTTTTTTTTGTTGTTTTATTTAAGTTGTTTGACTGCTTATTAAATCTTGGGTACAGAAACTTCCAATGTTCCTCTTGGCATTGTAAAAGAAAAATCAGAACATAAAATCCATGCTAAACTATGATTTTGTTGTTATATCACTCAACTTATACACTCAGTGTGAAATGACATTATCTTACAGTCACAAGAGACTTTATTTTTATTGCCTGTAGCAGTTGGGGATTGAATCAGATAATGCTAATTGTGACAAGGATATTATATGGCACAAGCTTGTGGTTCCAACTTAGTTCATAGACAACAGGTGCCCATATTACAAATATAACTACCCAGACAGCAGACTTGTCAGTTTTGGTAGGAACATCCAAAATTGAAAGAGGAAAGACTCAGCTACTGAGTCTAGTTTCCTTCAGATCCAAACTAAGACAGAGACAAAACTAAGAGCAAGGCAGGCAGGAAGGAATTGTAATATCGGAACTTACATCTTAGCTGAATCCTATGTTAATGTTAATTATCTGGAGAATTAAAGTATGATTGAAAAACAGACATATACAATTATTATAATTGATAAAATGAGTAATTCCAGTTTCCAACAATCAACTTGGCATATTTCATTACCATAGAAATGCTCTATAACACTAGAAACAAAAAGAATACTAATAGTAATTTTCTTAAGACAACTATATTATTAACACACCCTCTCCTTACTTATTGACACGGTTAGGTTCCAAAGACCAGGTCATGATGCGAAATCAGCATTATGCAAAAATAGAGGATAACCACATCAGATCACAAAATGGGGGATGACTATATCATTGTATAACTTCCAAATTACATCATTATATAACTGCCAAACCACTGAGAATCATGGCCCAGCCAACCTGACATACAACCTTAACCACCAAAGCCAGCGTTACTCTTGCCTTGCATCTCGGTGTTTGTTACTGCCAGATATACGTCATTAATGTGCAAAATAGTAGATTTTTTTTTTCTCCGACAAATATTGAGCTTCCACTGTGTGATACGCACAGATTCAAAACGTACAAAGCTGTAGCTAGAAAAATGTTATTTGCATTTATTCTCCCATTCAGCAAACCCTTTGTTAGCAACCGATACTAAACACACATGGGTAAAAACGGTGGTGTAGAGGTTAAAAGCTACTGCTGCTAAATTTGAATCCACCAAGCGCTCCTTGGGAACCCTGTGGGACAGGTCTACTCTATCCTGTATGGCTGCCATGAGTCGGAATTGATTCCACAGCAAATGGCTGTTTTTTTTGTCTTTTGGTTTTACGGTAAAAATACAAAACGAAATGTGAACATGGCTCATCTTTTTAAATTTTATAACAGAAAAAGACTGAAAATAAGCTGTATGTACATTAATTGATACATAATAATCCATGTATTACTAAATAATCCATGATACATACATACAGCTGTGTTATGGATTGAATTGTGTCCCCCAAAAAGACATGTTGAAGTCCTAACCCCACAGTATCAGTGAATGTGATCTTGTTTGGAAACAGGGCCTTTGAAGATGTTATCAGTTAAATTAACATGAGGTCATAGAGGATTAGGGTGGGTTCTAATCCCCTCTGAGTGGTATCCTCATAAAAGAGAACAGACACAAAGACCACTATTATAAGAACTTGAGAAATAGTTTAAACTGAGAAGAAAACATTCTTCTGTGGTTACAAGAGCAGTGAGGGAGGGAGGGTGGGAGAGGGATATTCACTATTTAGTAGATAACAACTACTTTAGGTGAAGGGAAAGACAGCACACAATACAGGGGAGGTCAGCACAACTGGACTAAACCAAAAGCAAAGAAGTTTTCTGAATAAACTGAATGCTTCGAAGGCCAGTGTAGCAGGGGCAGGGGTCTGGGGACCATGGTTTTAGGGGACATCTAAGTCAATTGGCATAATAAAATCTATTAACAAAACATTCTGAATCCCACTTTGAAGAGTGGCGTCTGGGGTCTTAAATGCTAGCAAGCAGCCATCTAAGATGCATCATTTGGTCTCAACCCACCTGGATCAAAGGATAATGAAGAACACCAAGGATGCAAGGTGATTACGAGCCCAAGAGACAGAAAGGGCCACATGAACCAGTGATTACATCATCCTGAGACCAGAAGAACTAGATGGTGCCTGGGAACACAACAGAGAACCTCTGAGGGAGCAGGAGAGCAGTGGGATGTAGACCCCAAATTCTCATAAGACCAGACTTAATGGTCTGGCTGAGACTGGAAGGACCCCGGTGGTTATGGCCCCCAGACCTTCTGTTGGCCCAGGACAGGAACCATTCCTGAAGCCAACTCTTCAGACACGGATTGGACTGGACAATGGTTTGGAGAGGGATGCTGGTGGGGAGTGAGGTTCTTGGATTAGGTGGACACTTAAGACTATGTTGGCATCTCCTGCCTGGAGGGGAGATGAGAGGGTGGAGGGGGTTAGAAGCTGGCGAAAAGGACACGACAAGAGAGAGTGGAGGGAGAGAGCAGGCTGTCTCATTAGGGGGAGAGTAATTGGGAGTGTGTAGCAAGGTGTATATGGGTTTTTGTGTGAGAGACTGACTTGATTTGTAAACTTTCACTTAAAGCACAATAAAAATTATTAAAAAAAAAAAAAGGGGAACAGACACAGAGTAAAGATCACCATGGAGTTATGCTGCAGGTGTAAGCCAAGGAACTCTGAGGCTACCAGAATCTGGAAGAGACAAAAAGGGTCTTCCCCTACAGCCTCCAGTGAAAACATGGCCCTGCTGATACCCTGAAAGATTAAACCCTTTACAGTCAAGTGGATTCTGACTCATGGTGACCCTATAGGACAGAGTAGAAAGGATAGTAGATTTTTTACTACTGTTGTAAATGTGAAATATTGGGTAATGAGATAGTCTGTAGGTGAGGAGAAGGTGTAATTATTAATAAGTATTAATAATCATTTCAGAAACTAAACATCAGAAATGACATACGACGCTGTAAAAATACACTCCCAAAATTATGATTTCTACTTTTAACATAGTATGTTTTAGAAAAGAACAAACTTATGAAACATCTCAAATTGGTTTGTAAACATCTACATGGGAAGTTTCATGATTTGTTAGACAAAAAAACATGGTACAATGTATGTTTACCAGGCAAAGAAGCTACAATGGATTATTCTGCTATTTAACCATTAAGAAAAAAAAAAAGCAAAAAACCTTAATTTCTTTAAAAAGAAGTAATATCTACAGAGAAAAAAAAACAGCAGGTCTTTGACTAGAAGGCATATTTGTTGCCATAGCAACACAGCTTCTATTCCTGCCCACTGAATTCACATCCTGCTGACATTAATCAGAAATGTCCATTTGAGCCAAATTAATGCCATGCCACAGACACTTGGTGATATACATTCTTGTCAGAACTGGGAGATTCTCACATTCCAAAAGGGGATAAATTCACAGTCTTCACTATGTGAGGTTCTTCCTCCGGCTAAAAGCTAAAGCCAATGCCGAGTCCCACTCATTTCTGAAAACAGCAGTCGTTCTCTAAAAGTGCCAGGGCAGCTACTCTGAAGACCCCACTGCCAGCCTCCACCACCACGGTCACCCATGTGTACTCACCAGCACTGCCTTGAGGGTGCTCACACATTTCACAATAAGGCAACACTGAATTATTGATATAGGTGCAGAAACCACACTGCCAACCCTTTCCAGGAAGGGATGGTGTGGCTGACTGAGACCTGGCCTCAGGGGCACCTTCCATGAGTGGAGCTTTGGTTTGTCTGGGCTGGAATGCTTTCTCCTCCAGTGGACTGCTGCAATCCTGGACAGCAATCGATTTCAATCTTTTAGCGTCAGGTTCAATACCACCACTTTCATATTCAACGTTATCGCTTGCAGTTATTTTTCTAGGAACTGATGCTTCTCCGGTACTTTTCTCCTGGAATACCCTTGATTCATCACAGGAGGTCACCAACTGTCTTTTCTTCAGTTTTGGTAAAAAGAATGATCGAATATCATGCTGTTTTTCTTTTTCGAACTAGAGAAAGTAAAGTTATTAAATTAAAAAGCAATCTAATATGATCCTCCCAAATGAAACAGATTAACAAAATATATTCATTAACTACATTCCTTTATCCTTTAAATACCTTTCTGGAAATGAATTCAATGTCATGACTCTTCAAATATGCATATCTGTAAAATATCATTAACATATCCATATACTTTCTAATTTTCCTTTTAGCACTTACTATGTGCCAAGCGCTTTACATATATCAACTGATTTAATCCCCATGCTGGCTCTGTGAGTTAGTACTATTTTCATTCTTATGTTTCCGATGAGGAAACTGAAGTTTTAGAGAGGCTAGGCAGCTTAGCTATAGTGCTTATGTGATAAAAATGTTACTTATAAACTATCTGCTATAGATGTACGTCAGGGAAAAAAGTCAATTGTGTATTTAAATAGGTCAAGTCAACCAAGAACCTAGAAAAATCCTTTCATGTCCAACTACAGTGAAATCTGTGAGAGCTGAAACTCAACAGGACTGCCTTGTTTTTCCGAGTCTTCCAAGTTTTCCGCCTTTGACAGGGTGCGGTCTTACTACTTTTCTATTCCCCTCTACTAATGGAAAATATTTGAGTTTTCCTTCTCTGACAGGTTTCTGCCTCATACAGGTTCCAGTTTTCACAAGTTTTACTGTATAAACACAATGTTCATAAAACCAAACCAAACCTACTGCTGTTGAGTCAATTCTGACTCATAGTAACCCTACAAGACAGACTAGAACTGCCCCATTGAGTTTCCAAGGCTGTAAAATTTTTATGGAAGACGACTGCCACATCTTTATTCCATGGAGGGACTGGTTGGTTGGAACTGGAGACCTTTTGGTTAGCAGCCTAGCAATTAAGCACTATAATGTTATTCATATTAAAATGTTTTATTGACCTGGAAGTGTTCTTCAAATAGTATTAAGCTATTAATGCAAGACTCAATTATTTTCTCCTTTGAATTTTCTTGTTCATACCATGTGTTTTCACTAATAGAAGGCATACTGATTAAAGGACCAATTCAGACCTTTTGTTATGATTTACCAATTTTGATACCCGTTATCTGGGATCACAAATGTCCCAGCAGACCTTGGGTGTCATAAACCCTGTCAACATGAGTTAATGATAAAATCACTTAAAAATTTTCTAAAAATTTTATTTCTTGAAAATTGGCAAAACATGAGGCAAAGCATGAAGGTACCCGGCAATGGCTGCACACATATTTTATTCTAGTCTTCTTCTTCTTAGCCTTTTTATTACTTTTCATGAAGCTTTTCAAAACACGGTACAATGCATTCTTTTCAACTGCAAAAGCAGTATTTACAACCCACATAAATAAAGCCAAGGAATTTTTTATCTCAGGAAAATTACCTCTACAATGCACTCTTCATTACTGCAAAAGCAGTACTTACAGGCCAAATAAATAAAACTAAAGAATTTGAGTCTCAGGCAAATTACTACTACTGTGTACTCCTCATTATAACAAAAGCAGTGCTAACAGCTAAGAAACAGCATCAGCTGCCCCGGAATACTGCAGAACTGCTTGCTCACAGCAGTGCAGCCCACCTGCTACACGTGGAAGCAGTGACTGGGCCCTAAGACTCAATTCAGGGTCAGAATAACTGATAGGAGTTCAAGTCTCTTGACAAGTACCACTGCAACGCATTATTCCTTATTGCAAAGGCATGATTTACTGTTCAGAAGCTAGAAAAGCAGGGACCTGGTAACACCTGGAAACAATGAATGGCGTCCAAGGAGAAAATGGCCACTATGACTGAATGAAGACTGGGAATAGCTTATTCTTGTGATAAGTGCATCCTCACGAGAACATAGGAACTGGGAACATAGTGAGAAGGCTTATCTCACAGACATAAAGGCAAATCTGTCCAAAGTTCAGAAAACTCACACATCCCAGAAGGCGTCACCTAAGACAATGCTCAATCTACACAAAAATGAGGCACCAACTCAGCGTTCTTAAGTTTCTTGTATTTCAAAAGGCTCCCACCTTGAGCCTAAAAGTGTTCAAATTGGGCTACTCCTTCCCAAAGAACTGTAGAGGCATAAGAAGTGGTTGGGATACCACATGTTCCAAAAGTCACGAAAGGGTTAATTAAAACAGCTTCTTTAACTGACACATTTTAATAATTATCTTGTGTTCAAGAAAAATTTCCTTTTCCTCAGAACAGCTACACCACTATTGTAGGTCTTTCATCTTCTTGTCACCATGTAAATCTCAACCTCCTAATTAGAGAAAATAGGTACCTATCACAACTGATTAGCTACCAGGTAAGGTAAATGACAGGAGTTAATTTTATAGAAGTTTTGCTAGAAGCTGAATTTGGTAACATGTTGAACACACTGTGCCAAATTACATTTCCAAAGATAGCTGTACCAATTTTTATCCCATCTCACATGCTCTACTTACAATGTAATGTTGACATCCCTCCATTGAGAGACGGAGCCTATGTTTCTCAGCTTGAACCTGGGGGAACCTTTATAATCACCTCAACCAATCATATGCAGCAGAAGTTACGCTGCATGACTTGAGGCTAGGTTAAAGGTAATAACGCTTCCACTTGGCTAGGTGCTCTGTCCCTCTTTTTCTCTCTTGGGACCTAGCCACCACTTTGTGGGGAAGCCCAGACCACATGGAGAGACCATGGGTTGATGTTCCAGTTGACAGCCCCAGACAGGTTCCCGTGTGACAGTGACCATCAATTGCTGGACGTGGGAGTGAACCAGTCTTCAGATGATTCCACCCCAACCTTCAAGTCTTCTGGCTGAGCAAAGACAATACTAAGATATTATGAGATAAGGTTTTTAAAACAATGCATAAAGGATATTCTAAGGAAGGGTGAAGAAGGGCAGAGAAATTAGTGAATTAATGGACTTTGGTATGAAAGAGGGGTATCAGACTGGAACACTTATACACTGCAGATGGGAATGTAAAATGGTACAGCCAGTTTGGAAGCTGATTTGGCGCTTCCTTAAAAAGCTAGAAATAGAAGTACCATACAATCCAGCAATCCCACTCTTTGGAATATATCCTACAGAAATAAGAGCCATCACACAGATATATATATGCACACCCATGTTTACTGCAGCACTGGGGTGGAAAGGAGGAGTGTGCTGTCACATGATAGACAGAGCAACTAGGGTCACATAACAATGTGTGTATAAATTTTTGTATGAGGCGCTAACAAGCTGTAAACTTTCACTTAAAGCATAATTAAAAAAAAAAAGGTATCAAATAACCAAGAGCTAAACATTTAAAGAATGTTCTATTCTACATAAAAAAACCACAAAGAGAGTTTGCAGGTCCATGCTTTCTCTGAAGGGTCTAGGGGGAAATCTGTCCTTGCTTATTCTAGCTTCTGGTGGCCCCAGGCAGTTCTTGGTTTGTGGCAGCATAGCCCCAGTCTGTCTCCATCTTCACATGGCCTTTTTCCCTGTGTGTCTATCTGTGTCTCTTCTCCTCTTTTTGTAAGGACACCTGTCATATGGAATTAGGGCTCACCCTACTCCACTATGACCTCGTGTTATTAATTACATCTGTAAGGACCCTATTTCCAAATAAGTTCACATTCACAGGTACCAGGAGTTAGGATTTTAACGTATCTTTTGGCGGGACACAATTCAACACAACACTTTCTCGGTAACATTTTCGTATGGTAGTCATCTTTTTAACATTTAAAAACTACTTCTTGTTCCCCATCCCTTTTTCATAGTATTCTAATCTTATTTATGTTTGCAGTATCATGTCAAATCTGAAGGTACTAATTAAAAGTTTTTAAGAAGCTACCTTCATCAATTTGGGTGGATTAGTTTATTTTAGGTCACCTTTTTCATGCTACATTTTCTCCTCAAATGTCCAATGATCCTTTGTTGTCCCTTCACATATAAGAATGAAGGAATAGGAAGGTTACCTGGGAACTCAGGATACACAGGGCTTATCACCAAGAACCCAAAGTGATCCTCAAATTCCTAAATTTCTGACTTGTAACATGTAGAGATGATATTCTCAGTTAGTGCAATAGGGAAAAAGGAGGATGAATAGGTTCATTAGAAGGCAAAAGGAGAAGAGAAAGGGAAATAAGTTCACTTTTGGACATGACTGAGGGCTGGTGGGATACCAAGGTGGGGAGTTCCAGGAAGCAGCTGGCCACAAGCCTGGAGTTAAAAAGACAAACTACAGTTACACATTTGGGAGCTACTGACATATAACAAGTTACCATCAAGTCAATTCTGACTCATGGTGACCCCCTGTGTGTCAGAGTAAACTGTGCCCCGTACAGTTTTCAATGGCTCATTTTTCAGAAGTAGATCACCAAGCCTTTCTTCCAAGATGCCTTTGGATGGACTCAAACCTCCAAGCTTTTGGTTAGCAGCTGAACATGTTAACCATTTGTGCCACAAATATAAAAACCCATTGCCGTCGAGTTGATTTTGACTCATAGTGACCCTATAGGACAGAATAGAACTGTCCCACAGAGTTCCCAAGGCTGCAGCTTTACAGAAGCAGAGTGCCACATCTTTCTCCCCCGAAGTGGCTAGTAGTTCCAACCGCCAATCTTTTGGATAGAAGCTGAGTGATTCACTAGGGCTCCTTACCACAATATAGAAGTGGAGGTCATGAGACATAGAGGGAAGAGGAAGTAAGAAAAGATGAAAGTCAAAGACAGAAAACAGGAAGAACTTTAATGGTTGGTGAGGAAGACAAACCCAGGAAAAGGAAACCGTAACAGAGGTAGAAAAGTCAGCAGAGTAGTGGCTTTAGTGTATGTGTTTTGGTTTTCCATTCATTATGCCAGGTGTTCAGCCAGCACTTTCAATCAAAAAAACTCATGTCTAACAGTTCTGGGAAATTTTCTTTTCTTTTTTTCTTCTTGTACTTTAGATGAAGGTTTACAGAACTAGCTTCTCTTTAAACAATTAGTATACCGTTTTGTTTTGTGACATTAGTTACCAACTCCATGACATGTCAACACTCTCCCTTCTCGACCTTGGGTTCTTTATGACCAGCTTTCCTGTCCCCTCCTGGCTTCTAGTCCTTGCCCCTGTGCTGCTGTGTCCCTTTAGTCCCGTTTTGTTTTATGGCCCTGTCTAATCTTTGGCTGAAGAGTGACCCTCAGGACTGGCTTCATTCCTGAGCTAAAAGGGTATCCGGGGTCATACTCTCAGGGTTTCTTCAGTCTTTGTCAGGTCAGTAAGTCTGGTCTTTTGGTAATTTTCTTATGTTGTTTTTTTTATCTTCTGTTTTCTCTGTCCTCTCTAAACACCTGTTAGGCAAGTTTAGAACTTCTGAATGAATCCTTTGATTTTCTTCACATTTTCAATCTATTTTTTCTCATTTCTAGATGATTTTCTCAGCTTTATCTTCCATTCCTCCTTTATTGAACTATTAGTTCCTGGTATTATATTATAGTTTAAATTTTCTATGAGCTTTTACCTTGTTCTCTCATGTTTCCTTTTCCCTGGTTATGGATGTAATATCTTCTTTTATTTCTCTGAGGATATTAATGGGAGGTTTTTTTTGTTTCTTTGCTTTTAGTTTTCTCCAGCTACTACACTCCGTTTCTTTTGTATCCCTTTCTTGGCTTGCGTGTTTGCTTTGGTCTCTGTTTTTCATGTTAGAGGCTTTCCTCAATGCATGGTGGCCTTTCGCTGTCCAGTCATATTTAAGAATAAGACATTAAAACACTAGTGGAGGCTCCATGTGGGAGACCTCACTGTAGCATCATCAGTGACCGTTTTGTGGGGGGATCCCTTTCAGTCTCTTTAAGTCTTCTCCTGGCTCAGTCAGTTTCTCCAGAGAGGAGTCTGCCAATCTCCTGCGTGAAGGACAGAATGCTGGCTACCAGTGATCTGGGAGCTGATCAGAAGGGTAACTAGGATTTGTCTTTCACTTAATCTGCTTGTTTTCAGTTTAATGTCTTACCTCCTCCCTCAATGGGTTCTCTTCCTAAATATGCTTTTTTTTTGTCCTAATTATTTTATTTATTTCTAGATGTATACTTTTAAAGACATTTCTTAAAGGTGAGGAGATAAAACAAACTGAGGTTAATACAGCCACATACAAAAAATATACAATAATGGACCACCAACACATGTACTGGGAGCCCTGGTGGCGCAGTAGTTAAGAGCTATGACTGCTAATCAAAAGATCGGCAGTTCAAATCCAGCAGCCATTCCTTGGAAACCCTATGGAGCAGTTCTACTCTGTCCTATAGGGTCACTGTGAATCAGAATCGACAGCAATGGGTTTGGTTTTTGGTAACACATACACTGAATGACGTTTACACAGTATCAGAACCTTTTGTTCCAGCCTACATGTTCAAGATTTTGTTTCTTTAAAGACATTTTAATTCCTCAACTTCCCCACCAAAAAATTAAAACTGTTTAATATTTATTAAAAAAAAAAACCAAAAAAAAAAAAGCAATCCTCCCAACAAAACAAAAAACTATGCAATTGTTCAAAAAAGAGGAGTCTCAGGGCCTTCAATTGTCAGCTTTTGCAGTAGATCTCCTTAATTAACCTATGTAATTAAGGTATTTTTTATTGTTGTGAAGATACATATAACACATCATTTGCCCATTCAAGATTTTTATGTGTACAATTTTGTGACACTAATTACATTTAAAAGAACTTCTCTTACAATTTAAGCAACGACGCATTTTGGAAACTAGCATTAAGAAATTCTCACAGAGATGCTGGAGGCGGGCTGAGTAAAGGTTAGCAGTGACTGACAGTAATCAGAAATTGATACATACCTCTGCTACTATGGGGGTTTACTCAATGCGCACTGGATTAAGCAGTGTAGGCACTATTTTGAAACCACATGATACTTGGGTAATGATAAATTAAGACTTTAGTATGTAAAATCCAGAAAAGGACGGGTGAGTGGAAAGATAATCATTATACATAATTTCAGGAACCAAAGAATACAATAAGAGTGTAATTTTAGAAAAAGGAGAAGGCAAGATTAATCAGTAGCAATGAATATTATGATGGCTAAATTGGACCATGATGAATGTTTTCATAGGTAGTGAACTTTAAAAGATAGTGCCCTGGCCATGGGTCTGTCAGAAGCTATAGGCTAACAGAAATTAAGACTTCCTCTGAAGTAATCAATTAGAACCCTGACCCATATTATCAGTGATGCTTTCTGATGGTAGCCTCTGGGTAACTGGGCAGGAAGTTGGTTGATGAGGATTCTTTGACATTTCACAACCATGACTGATAGAAAAACAGGTGGGAAAATCTCTTCAAAACAGACTAAGGATAATTATATCTGTCAGATGGGAAGAGAAAAGGGCTACTGATTACTGAATATGAATTCTTAGGATTCATGGGCCTCTCAAAAGACCTTGGATGGCCTTCAGTAAGCCTGTGAAATCCCTGAAATTGCCTATAAAATGTTGTTTGTATTATGTATGAATTTTTCTTGGGAGCAGTTCTATATCCTCTCCATATTCTCAAAGGGATTAGAACTGAACAAAGGTTAACAGTGAATGGATTTCTTAATTTTATATAGGTAAAGAGGGCTTGAGGGTTCGTATATAAATGTACCCATGGGCTGTGAATAAGCTAATAAGGGGAAATAGATACATAAATTTTCTAAATACTTAAAATGAAACCCTCTGATTTCTTTCAAATAATAATTTTTAAAAAGTGAACAATACCAACAGAGCCAGTGAGTAACTTCTGGGCAGGCATGAAATGTGCTCACTTAGCCTTAAGAGTGCTACAACAGACAAAAAGAGAGAAACCACTGATGAGATGAGTACAAGAAGGCACATGGATTCCAATGGCTAGAAAATTACAGGAAACATACTGTTCTGGAAGGACTCAAAGGTGGAAAGTCAAGTAGATCAGCTTGAAACAAAACTGACCACCCTTGAGGTTTTGAGGCAGACACATATTACCATCAACTCATTATGGAGATTCCAGCTGGTATTTGGGATATGTCTGGTTGGTAAAAGAAGAAACTGACCTTTAACAAGAATGCAAAATTTCCATAACAGTAAGACGCTTTTAATTACTTACTTTTTTCTAAATTAATTTTTTAATACAGTGAATGTATCCTGAAGAAGAGCATTCCCTAACTAAAGCTCCTGGTGGACTGGGAATTTCTGGCTAAGGTCTGGACCAAATCTCTTCTTGTCCTAAGCGATTCCATCTTGGATTTCTAAATGAAGCTTCTGTCATGTAATGCAGCCTATCACTTCTGTAAAAATTTCCACTGTACCTCTGATCTAAATATAAGCAGTTTCTACAGAAAAACCTGGTTTTGCTTACCCTATTCTGCTTGTCCAAAAGTTCTAAGAAGATAAGCTTGTAGGTAGAAATGGCGAATGTAAAGAGAACATTATCACAGGTGTTAAACATGTGGCTTTAGTACTCGGCCAATTCTTGGAAAATGTCCCCTTCACATCCCCTAAGAAAATGTTTTCCTAACCTGTACCTATTCCTTACAAAGCCCAGTCCCTTTTCCATAACTTTAAGTTCTGTAAATCTCAGCCAATCACAAATGTTTTAGCTGTATCCTTCTGCTTGTCTTTATTAAAAACAAAACAAAACCAAACTCACTGCCGTCGAGTTGATTCCAAATCATAGAGACCCTACAGGACAGCGCAGAGCTGCCCCATAGAGTTTCCAAGGAGCGCCTGGTGGATTTGAACTGCCAACCTCTTGGTTAGCAGCCATAACACTTAACCACTACGCTTAGGGTTTCCTAAATCTTTGTAAATGACTAGCTCCCTGAAGCACTTTGTTCAGATTATTCTGACAGTCTTCCAATTTTGCAGAATGTTTTTTTCACCGTAATGAAACTCTGTTTTTAAATTTAAACAGACTCGTGGTTAATTCACTAAAACAATCCACTTTTAGTAGAGTTGATAATACTGTTCCTACAGCTAGTAAGTGGATTCACTGGTTAAAGTGCCTGAGAAAGAAGTGATAAGAAATAATTGGAAACAAAATGCTTCCTGTCATGGACTGAATTGTGTCCCCCCAAAATATGTGTCAACTTGGTTAGGCAATGATTCCCAGTACTGTGTGATTGTCCACCATTTTGTCATTTGATGAGATTTTCCTATGTGTCGTAAATCCTATCACTATTATGGATTAAAAAAAAAAAAAATGTTGCATTGAGTCGATTCCAACTCCTAGCAACCCCATATAGGACAGAGTAGAACTGCCCCATAGGGTTCCCAAGGAGCGCCTGGTAGATTTGAACCACTGACCTTTTGGTTAGCAGCCGTATCTCTTAACCACTATGCCACCAGGGTTTCCATGATGGATTAAAAAAATAGTGGCAGTTATATTGATGAAATCTACAAGATTAGATAGTGTCTTAAGCCAATCTCTTTTGAGATATAAAAGAGAGAAGCAAGCAGAGAGACAGGGGGGCCTCATACCACCAAGAAAGGAGCACTGGGAGCACAGTGCATCCTTTGGACTCAGGGTTTCAGTGCAGAGAAGCTCCTAGTCCAGGGGAAGATGGATGACAAGGGCCTTCCTCCAGAGTCAACAGGAAAGCTTTCCCCTGGAGCTGATGCCCTGAATTTGGACGTCTAGTCTACTAGACTGTGAGAGAATAAAATTCTGTTCGTTGAAGCTGTTCACTTGTGGTATTTCTGTTATAGCAGCACTAGATAACTAAGACATTCCCTAAATAAACACATTTATTTTCTTACAAAATGTTAGATTTATCAATAACATGACTCCTCCATCCCTTAGGGGAAGGAGCAACATGTACCTGTTTCACCAAAATAGGCCAGATTCCTCCAATTACAACAGCCACACTGATAGTTAAGTACTCAGAGCCCATACCATTCAGACAGGTCTATATTTTTAAAATTACTGACTTTATTGATGTTATTGGCATTTCTCAATATTACAGATAAGCAAGAAGACAAAAGATAAAATACTTTATGGGCTAGTAAAGTTTTGTTATTTAATAGCAAGATTAAGCTAAAAAGTCTTCTGTCTTTTCTAACTAATTTTTCTAAATTTTCATATTTAGAAAAGACTTTATAGTAACAAGGATCCCTGGTACCACAGCGGTTAAGAGCTACAGCTATTAACCAAAAGGTCAGCAGTTCCAATCCACCAAGCGCTCCTTGGAAGTGCCAAGGGGCAGTTCTCCTCTGTCCTACAAGGTTGCTATGAGTTGGAATCCACTCGACGGCAGCAGGTCCTTTGGGTTGGTACATGTAAGGAAATAAGTATATAAATGACCTTTTAAAGTTTAATAAATAAAGAACTGAAATGCAAATGTTTCTAAATAAAAGGAATGATCCAAACCTACAGTCATTTTTTTATTTTTATTGTGCTTTAACTGAAAGTTTACAAATCAGGTCTCTCCTACAAAAATTTACATACCCCTTGCTATACACTCGTATTTGCTCTCCCTCTAATGAGACAGCATAGTTCTTCCCTCCACTCTCTCTCCTTGTGTCCATTTGGGTAGCTTCTAGCCCCCTCTGCCCTCTCATCTCCCATCCAGACGGGAGATGCCAAGATGGTCTCATGTGTCTACTTGATCCAAGAAGCCTGTTCTTCACCAGTATCATTTACCATCCCATATTAAAGTCCAATCCCTGTCTGAAGAGTTGGCTTTGGGAATGGTTCCTGTCTTAGGCTAACAGGTCTGAGGACCATGACCTCTGGGGTCCTTCTAGTCTCAGTCAGACCATTAAGTCTGGTCTTATTATGAGAATTTGGGGTCTGCCTCCCACTGCTCTCCGGCTCCCTCAGAGGTTCTCTGTTGTGTTCCCTGTCAGGGTAGTCATCAGTTGTGGCCGGGCACCATCCAGTTCTTCTGGTCTCAGGCTGATATACTCATTTTTATCACAAAGCTTATCTGAAAAATTGTTAAGTCAACATTCTCACATTTTAAGAAATGTGTAAAAAGAACATATTATTCTCTTCAATTATACAGTGGACACTCAGTTACTGTGTTCTTTTTTGGGGGGTTCAATATTGTTTTTGAAAAACCGAAGAAAATTATTACCTTTGGTGAGAAGTGCTGGGGGTAAAAACTGCAAAATGCTTAAGATGAGAAAATATGTGTTTTTATCAGAAGAGTTCAGGGATAACACAGCCAAAAATAGACATAATCAATGTGCTGTTTTGCACCATGGTCATTAGAGATAAATCCCCCCACCATGAGAGGACTGAAAGTCAGTTATGAAAACTGAAGGAGAGGAAAAAGAAAGCTAATAAAAGGAATTAAAACAACCGATGACTGCCCTGACAGGGAACACAACAGAGAAGCCGAAGAAGCAAGATAGCAGTGGGATGCAGACCCCAAATTCTCGTTAAAAGACCAGACTTAATGGTCTGGCTGAGACTAGAAGGACCCCGGAAGTCATGGCCCCCAGACCTTCTGTTGGCCCAGGACAGGAACCATTCCCAAAGCCAACTCTTCAGACATGGATTGGACTGGATAATGGGTTGGACAGGTGACGAGTGAGCTTCTTGGATCAGGTGGACACTTGAGACTATGTTGGCATCTCCTGCCTGGAGGGGAGATGAGAGGGTGGAGGGGGTTAGAAACTGGCGAAATGGACACGAAAAGAGTGGAGGGAGAGAGAGGGCTGTCTCATTAGGGGGAGAGTAATTGGAAGTATGTAGCAAGGTGTATATATGCTTTTATGTGAGAGACTGACTTGATTTGTAAACCTTCACTTAAAGCACAATAAAAATTATATTAAAAAAAAAAGATGGAAGGAATACATAGAGTCATTAAACCAAAAAGAATTAGTCAAGAGGTAGCATATGACCAGGAACTGATGGTACTGAGGAAGAGGTCCAAACTGCACCGAAGACATTGTTGAAAAACAAGCCTCCAGGAATTGACAGAATAGCAATTGAAATGTTTCAACAAACAGATGCAGCACTGGAAGTGCTCACTTGTCTATACCAAGAAATATGGAAGACAGCTTCCTGGCCAACTGACTAGGAGAGATCCATATTTATGCCTATTCCCAAGAAAGGTGATCCAACTGAATGCGGAAATTACGGAACAATATCATTAATATCACACGCAAGCAAAATTTTGCTAAAGAGCATTCAAAAACAGCTGCAGCAATATATAGACACGGAACTGCCAGAAATTCAGGCTGGTTCCAGAAGAGGATGTGGAACCAGGGATATCATTGCTGATGTCAGATGGATCCTGCCTGAAAGCAGAGAATACCAGAAGGATGTTTACCTTTGTTCTATTGACTATGCAAAGGCATTCGACTGTGTGGATCATAACAAATTATGGATAACATTTCTAAGAACGGGGATTCCAGAACACTTAATTGTGCTCATGAGGAATCTTTACATAGATCAAGAGGCAGTTGTTCAGACAGAACAAGGGGATACTGATTGGTTTAAAGTCAAGAAAGGTGTGTGTCAGGGTTGTATCCTTTCACCATACCTATTTAATCTGTATGCTGAGCAAATAATCCAAGAAGCTGGACTATATGAAGAACAGGATTACAGGAAGACTTATTAACAACTGATGTTATGCAGATGACACAACCTTGCTTGCTGAAAGTGAAGAGGACTTGAAGCACTTACTAATGGAGATCAAAGACCACAGCCTTCAGTATGGATTATACCTCAACATAAAGAAAACAAAAATCCTCACAACTGGACCAATGAGCAACATCATGATAAATGGAGAAAAGACTGAAGTTGTCAAGAATTTCATTTTACTCGGATCCACAATTAACAGCCATGGAAGCAGCAGTCAAGAAATCAAAAGACACATTGCATTGGGCAAACCAGCTGCAAAGAACCTCTTTAAAGTGTTGAAAAACAAAGATGTCACCTTGAAGACTAAGGTGCGCCTAACCCAAGCCATGGTATTTTCAATTGCATTATATGCATGTGAAAGCTGGACAATGAATAAGGAAGACTGAAGACGAACTGACACTTATTGAACTGTGGTGTTGGTGAAGAATATTGAATATACCATGGACTGCCAAAAGAACAAACAAATCTGTCTTGGAAGACGTACAACCAGAATGCTCCTTAGAAGCAAGGATGGCGAGACTGCATCTTACATACTTTGGACATGTTGTCAGGGGGGATCAGTCCCTGGAGAAGGACATCATGCTTGGTAAAGTACAGGGTCAGCGGAAAAGAGGAAGACCCTCAACGAGGTAGATTGACACAGTGGCTGCAACAACGGGCTCAAGCATAGCAACGATTATGAGCGTGGCGCAGGGCCAGGCGGTGTTTCGTTCTGTTGTGCATAGGGTTGCTATGAGTCAGAACTGACTCAACAGCATCTGACAACAACAAGAATAAGAAACCTGGTGCTATTCTAGCAAAACACACATCACCATA
The DNA here is from genome assembly GCF_030014295.1 of Loxodonta africana. Taxonomy (NCBI): domain Eukaryota; kingdom Metazoa; phylum Chordata; class Mammalia; order Proboscidea; family Elephantidae; genus Loxodonta; species Loxodonta africana. The sequence goes on along the minus strand of NC_087347.1, from coordinate 114,307,000 downwards.
CATCACCAAGAAAAAGTACTGACCTGGTGCACGATGGACTTTGGTCAAAGGGTAGCACTGCTAGGAACTATTACTGCCTCCTGTTCCCAAAATAATTAATAAAACCTCCATTTTTACAAGTGAGTGACTGGGAAATCTTGCTGTTCCCCTCAACAGTAGACAAATGATAGTTGGCTATGCCACTGCTGCTAGAAAACCTTCACTAACATATTTGTAAACAAGCCAGAAGTGTCTTCTTTCAAAAGATATAGAGAAAAAGGAATAGGGTTTTAAAAACCTAACTTGAAAGAGGGATTTAAGCTGCCCTAAAAAAAGAAATAACGGACAGAATTTTTTTTTCAGATTTTGCAAGATATCCACTGCCATGTTGTTAAACAAAATTTTGACTGTGATCTACTCTTAGACACAACTTGTGTTTCTCTACAGGCATAGAGAAAGCAAACAATGTAATGCAGCATATTCTTAAAAATAAGAAGGGATAACAAAACGTTACTTATTTTTAAAGATTGCTTTAAAGTAATGTATGCAAATGTGCTTGGGAACAGCGGACTCAACAGGGACAATTAAAACTTACAATAAATATTATATAATGTGTAGATCACTGGATGTAACTCAGAGGGCTAAATTAATCAACCAATTTCTAGCCTGTGCCTACGTACCATAATCTCTCTTTTAAGCTCAAGGAAGGCCTGACCTCCAAATGCCTCTCAGACATCAGCTGAATAGCTTGGATAGACCTCAAACTCAGGAGGATCCCAGTGAACAATTTACCCCTACCTTTAAGCCAGCAACTCTTCCACCACTGCCATATGTCTTGGCTCTTCACTGGTATGGTATCATAACCTATAAGCATTAAGCTATAGTCTAAACAATTTCTCGGCTCTAGAAAATTGATTAACAACTCTTCCTTCCGGGGCTAGGGGAGAAGCTTGAGAGAGAACAGGAAGCAGAAAATCCTTCAGCATAGGCTGAAGTTAGATGGAAGGGAGGACAGAAACGAACCCTTCCCCAAATACCACTGCCTCCAAGAACCTCTGTCTCTTGTCCCTCCCATTCATTTCCCACACTGACACCAGGATTATTGTTGGAAAATGGAAATCTGGTCATGTCGCTGGTCTGTTTAGAAACCTCTGACAGCACTAACTTCACTGCTTCCAGCAGACAGTCCCACTCCCTGGCATGGCATGCGTGGCTCCTCCCCATCTGGTCAGATGTCCTCTTTTTCGGCTCATTTCTCCTGAGCTCTATGCTCATATCCCTATGGACTTTTCATGCCAAGAACAACTGATACCTTTTTATATCGCTGTGCTTTTAGACATGCTTTTGGTGTTTTCTCTGCCTGAAAGAGCTTGCTGCCTTTGAACTCATTCTTCAAAATCTAGCTCAGATGTGTCTTAAAGAAAACTTTCCCATATGCTCCATGTAGTTATTAATTCTGTTCTGTGTCCCCAGAGCCTGGTTTACACAGCTCCACTTTCACAGGTATCTTATTGCATTATAATGATCTGTTTAAAATTGCCTCTCCCAACTAAAGAGTAAGCTCCAAAGGAAAGTTAGCTGTTCCCCTTACCTTTGCATCCTCAGAACCTAGTATACAGACTTTTTAATTTTAACTACGGTTTTATTGAGATACAATTCACCTACCATAAAATTCATTCTTTTAAGGTTTCCAATTCAGTGATTTTTTTTTAGTATATTCAGAATTGTGCAACATCGCCACTATTTAATTGTACAACATTTTCATCATTTCCCCCAAAAAACCCAGTACCCGTTAAGTAGTCATTTGCCATTCCTCTCCCCACCCCAATCCATGACAACTACTGACTACTTTATGTCTCTACAGATTTATCTATTGTGGACATTTCATATAAGTGAAACCATACAATATATGGCCTGTTGTGCCTGGCTTCTTTCACAGAGTAATGCTTTCAAGGCTCATCCATGTTGTAGCATGATCAGTGCTTCACTCCTTTTTATGGCTGAATAATACCCATTGTACGGCTACACCACAATCTGTTCATTCATCAGTTGATGAATATTTTGGGTTTTGGTATTATGAATCATGCTGGTATGAGCATCTGTGTACAAGTGCTATGTGGACACGTTTTTGATTCCTTTGGGAGTGGAACTGCTATATCCTGTACAGAGTACGTTTAACCTTTGAGGAACTGCCAGAGGAACATTCTGAGGCACTGTTTTCTACAGCGGCTGCACCATTTTACATTCCCACCAAATGGCAGTGGGTACCAGTACTGTATGAGGGTTCCAATTTCTCCACATCCTCATCAACACTTGTCGTAGTCTGACTTTTTATTTTAATCATCCTAGTATGTGTGAAGTGGTTTTGGTTCACATTTTATATAGTCTTAATAGACGTTTATATAACAAATGATCTTTGACTGTCCTGTATATATTTCCTATAAACACTGGCTAAACTGAATTGAAGTGTTTCAATGTTCTATTCATTCCATAAACATTTGTTGAGGGCCCACTATTTGTTAACTCCAATGTGTCTAGTAGAGTTTGGCAAGGTTATGAGGGCAGATTTTGGTGAGAAAGGCTTGGGTTCAAATCCCATCTCTGCCACTTATTGGCTATACGAACTTGAGCAGATGACTTAACCTTTCTGAGCTTTAATGGGGCACAGTGACAGTATCTGCCTCTTGGTGTTGCTGTGAAGGTTAAAAAATATCATGAATGTTAAGGGCCTAGCACAGTGGCTGCATGGAATAACCACTCGATAAATGTTAATTATTACTATTGAGCATACTGAAGGCATAAAGGGAAACAAGACGATTAAATGCCCAATAATAACATAACGCCTCTATCCGTAACAACAGGGCTACCCTCTTGTCCTTAGTATTCAGCTATTATGCAGACTAACTGGAGCCCCAATGGTGCAGTGGTTAAGAGCTTGGCTGCTAACCAAAAGGCCGGCAGTTGGAATCCACTAGCTGCTCCCTGGAACCCCTACGGGGCAGTTCTACTCTATCCTATAGGGTAGCTATGAGTCGGAATCAACTCAGTGGCAATGGGTGATGGGTACGCAGACTAATTACACAACACTGACAGCGTGGTTTGTACTCCTAAAATATAGATTAAATAAATACACCAATTCATGATATATTATTTCCAAGAACCAGTGCTTTAGCATACTTAGGAACAAGTGACTTTGGACAAGAGAGATTTAGATTTCACGGATATCACAGCTCCTGTGGTTATCCTTCTTTTGGCTCTTATCCTTTTCTCAACTAGATAATATGTAGGAAAGCAGGCTTATTTTTATTTGTATGTGACAATTTTTTATCTGCATTTTGTACCCCATAACAAATTTTTTTTTAAACAAAACAAACACTTCATACAGATGTTGGCATTTAATAACAAATGTAAAGCTTGTTTCTGAATTTTAAGGAATATTTTTTAATTTCATCAGTGGTATGCTGAAGAGCTCTCTTTTCCAACTATGTACACCTTTTGCAGCAGACCAGCAATCACCTTTTATGTTTTTAATGTAAATGGAGGTATTTGGGATATAAGTTGCTTTGGGTGAAGGACGGTCTAAAAGCACCAGAGAGCAGACCAGGGAACTTGTGGGTGGCTATGAAGGAGGAAAGGCAGCAGTGTGAACCTGGCCAAAGCAGTGAGCATGAGGCAGGATAGAGAAGGCAGACAACCAGGGAGAGGTTAAAGAAGAGAAAGGAAAACTGGGATATACTGACCTAAAAGCACACGAAATGAAAACAACTGGTAAGGGAAAGCAGAGACTGCAGTGTGGTCTGGAACAAGAATTGTCAAAAAGGGGCTGGAAACAACAGTCCTGGATGAATGTGAGAAATACCTGGAAGCCCAATCCAAAATAAGAAGAGAACTATTGTCTGAAGAAAATGGAAGTAGCTATGACTTACTGAGATTCTATGGGGAGAAGCCAAGTAGAAAGATGACTTACACTAAGCAGGAAAAAAAACAAAACCCGTTGCCGTCGAGTGGATTCCAACTCATAGTGACCCTACAGGACAGAGCAGAACTGCCCGAGAGTTTCCAAGAAGCACCTGGCAGATTCGAACTGCCGACCCTTTAGTTAGCAGATGCAGCACTTGGCCCACTACGCCACCAGGGTTTCCACACTAAGTAGGAAGGGGACTCTTTACCTACAGGAGACCCAAGTCCTTTCTTTTGCTCACCTATGAATAATTTATGCATCAAGTTTCCCATAGAATGCTTCATAGTATATAATGGATGAAAGGGGCCACAGAAGTCCCCTAGTAATCTAGGAACTCAAGTGACTGGATCAGTGATGCTGCTGATTATTCATTAACGCAGAAAGAGTCTAAAGAGGGTGGGAAATAATCCTGAAGAGGTTAAGGAAAGGGCCCAAGTTTCTCACAGCTATAGCTAAAGAAGGGTGATGGTAGCCAAAATGAAAATCAGAGAGAGTGGGACCATTTCCTATTTGAATACTCCACTCATTACATTTAATTCAGAAATCACCTTTAATCACTTGGAAATGATAACATAATCCATACCCTTCTCTCCTTCCATCTAGAGACCTAGTTTACAACCCAGTGGAAGCCACTGCAGGAAAAACAAAACACCTCAACTTGGATATCATACATATTCAGATGCAGAAGAAAGGAAGAAGCTTTGAAAAAATGGATGACATCTGAGGCAGTAGCCCTGGCAACAGACTCCCAGGCAGAACTGGCTACTCATGGGACAGCCAACTTGGCTATGCGGAAGTATCTTTCCTCGTGGTGGTGGAATTTTTTCACTTCATTTGAGCTGCACCTCAATTTGAGTTTCATTTGGCTTAATAAATAATTCCCCTGGAATATCTAAATACACCCAGGATGGGTAAGGAATTGTGACTCACACATCTGTGTGAATTAGTTTCATGCAGGGGTATTATTCAAAATATTTAACAACACATATAAAACCCAGTGCCGTCGAGTCGATTCCGACTCATACCAACCCCATAGGACAGAGTAGAACTGCCCCATAGAGTTTCCAAGGAGCGCCTGGCAGATTCGAACTGCCGACCCTTTGGTTAGCAGCTGTAGCACTTAACCACTATGGCACCAGGGTTTCCACAACAGGTATAGCACATTAGATATAGCAGGGGCATTAACCAGCTTTGGGTTGAAGCAGAATCAGAGGCCTGTGTGCTGTGCTGGGCATTCACCCATTCATTGCTGGCTCATGAGAGGGTCCAGAAAGCCCTAATGCTGGGGTGAGGAAGGTATGTTGAGGGAATTAAAGGGGCGGCTCTTTATCAACCACTCTAAAATATTTCAATATTTGAACAACCAGTACACTTATACGGGTATACACCAGGTGAATATCGGCCTTAGTTTCATGTATTTTTATCCTAATAGTTAGCTAGGTTATGTGGCAGAAAGAGAATTCTGATTGAAAGAAGAAGGAGATAGAAGATAATGCAATTCTGAAGGGCAATGAGACCTATGGAGAAAGAAGGAAGAAATACCAAAACTAATTTAAAAATATTGTCCAGGGAAATTTTCTCTCCTTCTTCTCCCTCTCCTTTTCCTAACCACAAGTCTTCCTGTCCCCAGGGCCCATAATTATACAATAATAGACCCTAGGTCAATTCACAGAAAACCAGTTTGCCAAAAGTCCATATGCTAAGTGGCTTGCTTGCCCAGCAACCAATACGCCGAAAGTCAATTAATTCACTTGAAACCCAATTCACTGAAGATCAGTTAGCTAAATTTATTAGATTCATTGGTTTTCTAAAATCCCTTATAGAGTTCAATGCATTTTGAATGTGATGGATTGGCAGGGTTAAGGCTAAGGGGTACAAGGGATCCAAAGTGTTGGGGCCTCCAGACTCTCTTCCAGTCTCAGTTTATTCCTCTTTTTGCCCCTCAGGCTCACTCTCTGCTCCCAGTTCATCTCTTTTAACCCTGCAGTCTCCCCTTCTCTAGGGATGACAGGCTGGGCTGAGTCATACATATCCAATTTACAATACTGGTTGCCTCAGGGAGAGAAGAAAAATAGGGCTAGTCTGTTCTTCCTGCAGTGGAAGGTCACTTCTCTCTGCCCAGTTCCCTCCAGCTGCAACAGCAGGGCACTGGGGCAGATACAATGAACTTTCCTTAAAACGCTGACACTCCAGAAATATTTGCAGGCTTTTAAAAACCATCCAATTAGAGTTGCTATAAAACTTTTCAGGTAAATAGTTTTTTTTTTTTTTTTTTTAAGTTAAACAAGTTTTTACAACAATTGGTAAATTTGGTTAACTTGGCAAAGTTCATTTGACAAAATTGGAAGTATTCAAAATGCTAAATTTTGGGGAAGATTTTTTAAAAAGCTTTTTTAAAGGATCAGAAAGAAATCAGTATAAACAGAAAATTCCCATATGAAATATCAAAAATTTGTCAACATTCAGGAGAAAAATATGTTCATCAATGGACTACATTTCCTTAGAAATTGTCCAACAAATCAGACATTTCTGAAAATACACGAGGCTGGCAGTGTAACTACAGAGTATGGGGACAAGGTATGCCAACCTAAAGTCATTCAAAGCACATTTCACGTGCTGGCCATGAACCAACAAATACAAACAGAGCAAAACAACCTTTACATTAATAAGACTCCAATTCATAGAATATGTATGTGTGTGTATAGAACGTCAACAACAAAAAAACCAAACATTGCCACAGAGTTGATTCTGACTCACAGTGTCCCTATAGGACAGAGTAGAACTGTCCCATAGGGTTTGCAAGGAGTGGCTGTTGGATTCAAACTGCAGACCTTTTGGTGTACAGCCAAGCTCTTAACCACTTCACCACCAGGGCTCCTGTGTGTACAGACACAAATTGAAAAACTGTGCAAGATAATAACTAAACCATGAAAGGCACATACCTAAATCAGGGAAGTAAAATTTGGTAAAGGTGTGTATGTGCTTTTTTTTTTTTTTAACTTTAATACAGATAAATTTTTTTTCTTCAGATAAACCTTTACAAAAAATAAACATGTATACACATGAGGAGATGTGTTCCAGATTCTTAATGCCCATCTTAGTAAGGAACCCTAATACAGTTTGAGAAGTTCATTTGGGAAATTTAAGAGAAAGAACAGCTACAAATCAGTTTTAAGTACTTTTTAAAAAATACTTAGGAAATCTATTGATTTTTTGTAGGCTAAAATACAACACATTGTTAAAAGGAAAAGGTTTTTAAATTAAAAAGTACTACGAATAATCTCTATTTTCTAAGCAATATCTGGCAGAACGGAATTCTAGTATCTTAGAAAAAAATTTACTAGCCTTCTGAATAAAATACATTAAGAATAAGATTCCACATTAAAAAAAGAGTGTTTTCATGGAAGTAACCTTTACATTAAATTTTTAATTTTGCATTATGATAAAAAGTATAAGGTCTTTAATTTTATTCCTATAATTTCTGATCAGTTCTCAATAAAATTAAACTCCCCATAAATCTGATGCCATATTTCCCCAAAAGGGCTAAGAAAAAGCAGATGGTTTGAATGAGTATAAACTTTTGCAACATATTATTTCTTATTTAGCTTATATAAGGCCTCCAGACAGCATTTGTGAGGAAGGGGTGTGTAAATACAGAATGGTAGCCCTGGTGGCACAGTGGTTAAAAGCTCAGCTGATAACCAAAAGGTTGACAGTTTGAGTCCACCAGCTGTTCCCTGGAAACCCTGCAGAGCAGCTCTACTGTGTCCCATAGGGTCGCTGTAAGTCGGAATGGACTCGACATCACCAGGTTATAGAGAATATGGCACACATCCACATACTTACCACTGAAAACTTACAAGTATTAATATTGTAACATTTACTTCTGATCCTTCTTAAAATAAACATTTTTTATGAAGTTGATATGATATCCTATTTTCATTCTGCCCTACCCTATTTTTCTCCTCTCCCAGAGGCAACCAATATTAATTTGATATGTATTCTTCTAATCTACGTTTATATATTTTATGACATACACATGTATTCATAAATACATAATATTTTGTGTGTGTATGCACATTGTGCATTTTTTCAAGGTCTGCTCATGTTGATACATATAAATAATTCATTAATGTTGCTTCTAAACAACATCTCATGATATGATAATTTATCTATTCTCTTACTGACAGACGTTTTGGTTGTTTCCAATTTTTTGCATTCTAAAAAATGATGCGATAAACATTCTTGTGTATGTATCCTTACAAACGTGTGGGGATATATTCCCAGCAATGAAATGGCTGGACAGCATCCTCAACTTTACTGTTGTTGTGTTGCTAGGTGCCGCCGAGTTGGTCCCAACTCATAGCGACCCTGTATACCACAGAACGAAACACTGCCCGGTCCTGAGCCATCCTTACAATCGTTGTTATGCTTGAGCCCATTGTTGCAGCCACTGTGTCAATCTACCTCATCGAGGGTCTTCCTCTTTTCCACTGACCACGTACTCTGCCAAGCATGACGTCCTCCAGGGACTGATATCTCCTGACTACATGTCCAAAGTATGTAAAACACAGTCTCACCATCCTTGCTTCTAAGGAGCATTTTGGTTGTACTTCTTCTAAGACAGATTTGTTCGCTCTTTTGGCAGTTCATGGTATATTGAATATTCTTTGCCAACACCACAATTCAAAGGCATCAATTCTTCTTTGATCTTCCTTATTCATTGTCCAGCTTTCACATGCATATCATGTAATTGAAAATACCATGGCTTGGGTCAGGCGCACCTTACTCTTCAAGGTGACATCTTTGCTTTTCAGCACTTTAAAGAGGTCCTTTGCAGCAGATTTGCCCAATGCAATGCGTCTTCTAATTTCTTGATTGCTGCTTCCATGGGTGTTAATTGTGGATCCAAGGAAAATGATCCATGTGGATCCCCAACTTTACTAGATACTGCCTAATTGCTCTCCCAAGTGGACAAGATAAACATAAATATTTATATAGATAATTGGGAAAGTTGAGGAAGAACCCTGTGGAGCTGGATTTGAATTACAGGTGTTAACATGACCTCTTTTGCTGGAAGGAAGATTTTGGGAACAGGACAGTCATATGATGTCAAAGTATCAGGCCACAGATTACTAATTGTAAAGGCAAAAGGTACTTCTATAATTTGCTGTATTTTGGTGAGGCAAAGCTTCTTTTCATGCCTATTGGCTACTCAGGTCTCCTCTGAATTTTTTTTCTCTTGGCTTGTTTGTTTTACTAATTGATTTGTTTCAGTTCTTTACATATTTGAGCATTGTAATACAAATATCTTTCCTGGTCTGTGACTTATTTATGGCATATTTTGTATAACAAAATTTTTTGATTTTGATACAGTCAAGTATCTCAATGTTTTTCTTTATGGTTTGTGTATTTTGTAGTAAATTTAACATACTGTTTCCTACCCTCAGGGCCATAAAGATGGTCTCCTATATTTTCTTCAGAAGGCTGATGCAGTGCAATGAATTACTTGCTTCTAGCCACAGTCTTTGTGACTCACACACAATGACTGAGTGCGACTATGCAAATAAGGCATATGGAACCTGTGATGGCTGAGGTTATGTGTCAACTTGGCTAGGTCATGATTCCCAGTATTGTGTGGCTGTCCTCCATTTTATGTGTTATGGATCCTGACCTCTACATGTTGATGAGGCAGGGCTGATGCAAGGTATGTCTTGGGTCACAGACTTGGAGGAGGGTGTGACTCAAGCCCCACCCTTACTGAAGTTTTGCCCTTTCCTGGGGTGTGGCTTGCATCTAAGACACATGTGTGTGTCCTGGCAAGGCTCGGTCTCTCTGGATCTGGATCCCGAGTCTGGTTCATGATCAAATGACCTTCCAGAGGCCTGCTGTCTGACCTGCTGATTCTGGAAATCGCTAGCCTCCACAGCCCCTGGGGCCAGTAGTGTATCGTGTGATCTGATTTGCCAGCTTTTGCAGCCTTGTGAGCCAGCAGTCTGTGGTCTGAACTGTGGGTTTGGGTTTGTCAGCCCCTGCAGTCACGTGGGTGGGGAGAAGCCTATGCCTGACCCATGAATTTGGGACTTTCCAGCCTCTGTAACCATGTGAGTCATTTCCTTTATACAGTTTGTTAGTTCTGTGAGATGTTGCAGTGAATTAGGGAACCCAAAGATGGGAGGGAGAGTGCTGAGAGGAGAGGGAATAGTTGATGTTAGAGATGATGGAGTGGTACAGCAACTTGAAAAAGTTGAACATTTGGGACATCTTCAACCTCTGCCTCACAGGAAACAGCTTTGTACTTATCCTTATAAAAGAAATTATTTGTTTAGCTGGATTCTATTCAGTTTGTTTATCTAAGAGCTGAACAGTAAGAACCGAGATAAAAACTCTGTAGGGAGAAAGCAGCCAGTGTTGTAGCCTCCATCAATGTTATCTTCTGATTTAAGAAGTCTCCGGCTTTATGTGAAGACTCTCTTCAATTGCATGAATAATTAAGAGTTTCTATTTAAAACAATAAACAATAAGGTTACAGTTTCAGGATATTAAAAAAACAGAACAGAATTAGTCACATAAACTTACATGGGTGAACAAAACTTCATTCTTGAGCTCTTCAGAACTTTCATTTGGAGTCCAAGCCTCAGCAAACTGCAGGAAATCCCATTTTTCCTTATCGCCTTCCTCAGCCTGAAGTTGTTCCTTCCTACCATTCAATGTGCTCCCTGTAACCTGAGCCTGTAAGACAGACAGCATCTGAATTTTATACCCTCTGACAGCCATTTTAGCTGCTGATATTCAATAAATAGTAACTTTATTCTACATTTAAATCACAGGCTATCCACAAAGAAAATCTTACCATTTCAATATATCACAGACTTTACTAATATAATTATTCAAAATTACAATCAAATACCAAGTCAATGATCCCTATGCTTAATGAGGAAAAGGTCTAGGTAGAGAAGTTATACTAAACTTTTATTCTATTACTTATATACCTTGAAATTTAACCTATGTATGACTGGCCGTTTTGTCTATACTCAGTGCTTGAAAAACATTCTCTTATCCTTAGTTCCCTCAAAGTTGGGAGAAGAGACAGAGGGGACCAAGCAAAGAACATCCTTTCTACCTTTTCTAGAGTCCCTGTACAGGTTGTTCTCTGTACAAAATTAGTTGGAACCCCAAGAATCCTTCTGAGAAAGGGTTCATACTTGAGTCATAGAAAGGTCACGGGACTTGAAAGCCTTACAGTTCCTTGATAGCTGACCTTATATTTCTAGCCTCTAAAGTGGTGAAGGAAGGGTTTGGAATACATGTAAATTCATGACCCTTTCTTATTACTCTCATTACAGAGGATAGCAGATAGTGTACTACCAACTGAAGCCTTTTCTCAACTTGGTCTCCACTACCATTATCTTCGTAGAGTTAAATATCCTTTGCTTGAAAACACTGAACTCAGCCTCTTAACTAATGCAAGCTATGGATCATAATGAGTAAGTTGGTAACTTGGTTTAAATTCAAGCTTTACCTTACGATTCAACATTCCCCACATAAGGGTGTCTAGAGTCCCATTTGCAACGAGGTAGTGAATATTCACAGAATTGCACTGTCCAATTCGATGAACACGGTCTTCCGCTTGTTTTATATGTCCAGGGTCCCAGTACAACTCAGCAAATACAACGTGAGTTGCAGCAGTAAATGTTAAACCCTAAGCGAAATAAACCAAATAAATGCAAATAAACTGAGAACATAATATAGGGCTATACAAAACAGTTTTTTTCTGAACATGTTAAATGGACGAGGGAATGCTGAAGGACTTAAATACAAATCAGTCTTTCATTTTAACCCAAATTACGAAAAATCTAATTCATGTCAGGCAAATGAAGACTGCTTACTGCCAGATAGCCAGGTGAACTATAAAAACACATTCAAGAAGTATTTCAAATTTCAAAAGTCAGCTTGATGGATATACAAAATCACATTATCATCTGGTAAAGACTAGATTCACATTACTAGTAGAAAATCTAATAAAATACATTATAAACTAGAAGATAATTTCTAACACATGGTATCCATAGCAACTAGGCAGAGAGCACTGACATCCTCTACTCATCTAATCTGTACCACTGTGCTATAAAGCACGGAAATCATGTCTCCAGTAATACTGTCTTCTTTCTATGAAATTTCTCAGGTTGCATCCTGAAGACCCAAAAGTTTACTGACTTACATCTCAAAATATCTATAGTGCAACTGCAATTTTTTGTTCAACTGCATAATGAAATAGCGTGACAGTAAAAATACTAAGTCTTGTTTTACAATCAGTATATGAAATAATACAAACCTCAAACTCAAACTGTGTCAAGAAACACATGATTTTAAAGCTGGAAAACTGAGTAAACTGTGAACCATGCTTATATTACTGCTACATGGTTGTAAATGATACCAGGTCATCGACAGAAGTACCCACCACCCTTTGGGAGTATCGTCTACTTCTTGCTGTTGTTCTCAAGCACTGGAATATCTGAGTGGGTTTTGTGACTTCAGTGCTGTTATTTTATATGCACTGCTGGTTTAACATAAAAGGCTTTTATATAAAGTAACAGTGTTATACTAGCATTCATTAAATAGCAGTGCTATTTCTCAAACTGAAAAATTCACTGAAAATCACTGACTTCGGAACAGAGGTTAGTTGTAATAGAACTATGGAGAGAACCAAACAACCACCACACTAAATTGTGCTGCAATTTAGGACAGGAAACTCCACAAAGTATTAGAGATAACGTTGAAAAAATAAGAAGTTGTATTTAAGGAGGGACAGCTTAGGTTTATTAGAAGCATCACAAGACCACACAAGAATACAGGGAAAATATGCTGACAAGATCAAGTCACTCTAAGATGTTGTTTAACAATACTGGAAGATTCAAAAGCAGCAAGAACTTTGCTTTCCTTTATTCCTATGAAAGAGTTTTGAATTATACCAGGTCTTTTTTTCAGTAATACAGTCTTGAATAAAATGTGAGTGTCCTGTATATTTTGTATGTTTTTTATTTTTTTAATTGTGCTTTAGATGGTTTACAGAACAAATTAATTTCTCATTTAACAATACACACAGTGTTTTGTGACACTGGTTGCCAACACCATGACGTGTCAACACTCTCCCCTTCTCAGCCTTGGGTTCCCCATTATCAGCTTTCCTGTCCCCTCCTGCCTTCTAGTCCTTGCCCCCAGCCTGGTGTGCCTATTTAGTCTCATTTTATTTTATGGGCCTAATTTTTGGCTGAAGGGTGAACCTCAGGAGTGACTTTGGTACTGAGTTAAAAGGGTGTTTGGGGGCCATACTCTTGGGGTTTCTCTAGTCTCTGTTAGGCCAGAAGTCTGGCCATTTTTTATGAGTTAGAATTTGGTTCTATATTTTTCTCCAGCTTTTACCAGGACCCTCTATTGTGATCCTTGTCAGAGCAGTCAGTGTGGCAGCCAGGCTCATCTAGTTGTGGGGGACCTCAGTCTGGTGGAGGCTGTGGCAGTTGTGTTCCATTAGTCCTTTGGACTAGTTTTTCCCCTGTGTCTTTGGTTTTCTTCATTTTCTCTTGCTCCAGACGGGATGGGACCAGTGGAGCATCTTGGATGGCTGTTCACAAGCTTTTAAGAACCCAGATGCTACTCACCAAGTCCTGTATATTCTTAATTTCAAAAGGCCTTTTATCAGACCACTCTCAGACTTTCCTGCCTGGCTTCCTCCTACTTATCATCCCATCTGCTATGAATATTCCATTTCTAATTTTAAGTTCTTTTTGTTGATATTCTCTGTGGCTGGAATATTCTAACAGATATATAGCTCAGGTTCATGGATGGTTAAGCTAATGTGATAGAACTGTTGCTATAACCCTTGTTTTGGTTAGAACTCCTAATGAGTTCTAGAATTGATTCATCATCCTCATAGAGTTCCTATAAACAAACAATTTCACATATACCAATTAGCTGGGTAAAACCAGATCCTTTGGCCCTGGTTCATACTGCAGAGTCCCCAGAAGTTGCCAGATATGGTATTTACCAGGTTGTTCAATTATTTTCCCCTGTGTTAAGTATCCTGGTTTAGATATTTATATCGAAATGTTTTAGTACGTTAGCAGAAAAAAATATCCAGAAGGATTCCCTTCTCTCTTAGTATGGCAGTGATTGGCACTGCCTTCCCTGATATCTATTCTTCTCTTATTCCTTTGTAATGCAACACCTGGTGGATAGCGGGGCTAGCTGGAATAAAGACTACATTTCCCAGCTTCCCTTCAAGTTAGGTGTGACCATGGGACTACCTTCAGAACAATGCCGTGCAGTCGGCTGTCTGGATTGCAGATATGATGGAGGAGCTCTTAGACAAGAGATACCACCTACAAGTTGGGAAGCAGGAGGCTAGAAGGGGCCTAGGTCTAAGGATTCTGTGGAATCACTATGCTAGACTTGGACTGTCTCCATGGACGAATTAAATTTAAAAAAGTCACTCTTAATTTGGGTTTTCATTTACTTGCGCCCAAACTTAATCCTAATTGAAACATGGACAAGCCAGGGGCAGGCCACAAAAAGTTCTGAGACAAAGGTTTTTTTCTCCTCAGATGCTGACGAAACACAACAAATAAGTAAGTGCTATAAGATGGTAGAAGAAAAAAAATCTATGCAAGTTCAAAGGAAGGAAAAGAGGTCTTTGAAAAAAACTGACTAATTAAACTAGGAAATTCTTTGAAAATTTAGGAAGATTTGAGTCAAAGGTCTTGAGGCCTCCTTCAGTTATATTTTCTAGCACTCTCTAAAGAAGAATGAATATTTATTTTACCAGATATAAATGTTTTAATTATGGTTAATGGCCTTTTTATTATCTCAATGACATTTCATTATCAAACTCAGACAAGAAATTTCTTACCTGACCAGCAGCCTGAATGCTTAGGATAGCCACTCGAGTATCAGGATCCTTCTGAAACTGATTAACCAGATGTATCCTTTCCAAAGATGGAACACTTCCATCTATTCTAACGTAACGAGTCTAGAGGCCATGAGGGAAATGGCAAAATTAGAACAAGCCCCAATGCACCCTTCTCATTTTATATATTTTACAGAGTATTTTTATGTTCACATAAAAATGGAAATTGGTTAAGATGATAGGCTGGTAAATGTCATACGAAAAGAATCTTAGCCATGTTTTTTTATAGATTCTTAAAAAAAAATTTTTTTTTAATATATTCACCAATTTCTTTAATGTTTGGCTTAACGAAGACAACTGGGTTCTCATATTTGCTTATTCTGATAGCTTCTTATATTCCTTCCTTCCTTTCTGTTGTTTAAGTTACTTGAAAATAGAATCTATACCTAATACATCTTTATATATGCAATGCCAAGGGCAATCCTTGCATATCAGCAGGCACTCCACAAATTTTTGTTGAATTAAGCTAAATTGGTATGCAAACTATAAATGATAGATCAGATGAACTTTAAATTTATAGGATCACTAATTCCACAGTAAAACCAAACTAGGTAAGTGAGAAAATGAATGATGATTCTGCCCACATATTTCTCATGTATGAAGGATTCATGAAGGATAGTACATAAATTTCTGAAATATCCCAAATATTATCAGGGGAAATATCTTTTTAATCTACCATGTGAGCTGTCTTCTTTTTTTGACATTATCAAAATTAAAGAAATATGTAATATGGTCATCTCCACTGAGGTGGGAAACCAAGACACACACGTTTTTTAAAGTAGGGAAACACTAAGTGATAAATCGAACAGTGCTGTCTTTAAGAACGATTAAAGCTAAGAAAAGGAAGGAATCAGTGTGTGTTAGAATAGTTAAAAGGAACACATTACTCTCAACTTCTTAAAAACAAGTATAAATCCTGAATTTCAAATAGTCTTATTAATACGTGCACGTCTACGGAAAACCTAGCCTTCGATCGTTGAGACACATGAATATTCCCTTTTAAAAGTGAATATCCAAGTTAATCATTAAATAGAACATCCCATATTAACGTTTTATGTCTTTGCAAAATAGGTATCAATTGACCAGTGATCCATTAAGAGAGGTTATTACAGGTCCGACTCAACGGCACCGGGTCACTGGGTTTTATACAGGTCTCTGAGGGTCTTTCTAGAAAACACATTGTCAGGCGAGGGAGAGCTTAGGAGAAATTCACCTCCAACCCTGTGAGTGGCTATGTTTTTAACACTTACTGATGTTAAATGGGATTCTGAACACATCAGTGAAGTACAAGTGGGAAAAAAAGATGGACTGCTATATCTGGAGTAGAATTCAGTAACTTTAAGGCATAATGGAATCAAAATAAGAAAATATTATAAATCTAATTTTATGGCCCAATCATTTTAAAATATTTTTAAGGTTAATTAACTCTTCCTCGGAGGATGTTTTACAGAAAGTATTGGATAATAATGAGAAAGTACCTCTTAATGTACAGCACTTTATTATGTTATATTATCATAAATCCTTGTATGAAGGAAACGCCAGAATTACTTGTTTGGTAATATTAATGAGCATAAAAAAATGAGCATATTAGCTAATATTTAAACAACTATATGCAAAGTTTCAAAAAACATGACTCTGCTGCTCCATATACTCAGGCAAGTGTCTCTGCTGCTACATAGATATTAAGCTTACACAACTTGTCAGGGAATTTCTTTTGGCTGCTTCTGAGCATCTCTAGAAGTCCTTAGCATTTAAGAGAACAGAAGACAGGTTTAAACTCTGACACAAAAAAATGGAAGTCATTGCCACTGATAGGACTGTTGGAAAAGAAGGTGGACCTAAGAAAATACAATAAGGCAAGCAGCTTTGGTAAAGAAAACCTGATGAATTATATGGTCCATACATTTCAAATTTGTTTATACTAAATCTTAGTAATCATATTCTGTACACAGTATGCTGCTTGGAAGTTTAAAAGGTGTGACTGCAGTTAGGCACTGTAAGTGGTAGAATTCATTCTTCCTTTCCCCTTTGCATCACCCACAGCCTAAAGCAGCCTTGCAGGGAGGCAAAAATGTCAACTTTGAAGTGTCTAGGCCACTCTCAAATGGTACACCCAGGGGCAAAAACGGGATTCATGTTACAGTCTATCAAGCATATCTTTAATCAATTCATATCACTTCATCAAGGGAAAATCGTAAGACTCGTATTAAGGTAAAAAGTTAATATTATATCATAATCATAAGTCATACAATATTAACATAATTCACAAAAAATCCAATAATAATTTCTATACCGTCATCTAAATAAGGCAAAATAAGCTCAATTGTAAGACTATAGCCTTAAATTATAAGACTAAATGGATATTTAGTATGTTAAAAATCTACATTACAAAAACTAGCTTATAAAATAAAATGGTAACATACCTTGCTTTCTATGACCGCCTCTGTGCAAGCTTGGAGCATGCTTAAATGGTGACCAAAAACCAGAAATTTCAGTGACTCGTTCTGAAGCATCATCTTAATATAATCCTTTACAGCACCTGCCTAAATATTAAAAGTTAAACCTTACTGACATTAAAATGTTTATAAAAAATCATGTTACGTTCTTTTAATTATGGAAGAGAAACTTCTCAAAAAGTCAATGAGTTTCTATGAACTTTTAATTGCCCGGTTCTCTAGGTAGTCTGGAAGCCCACATATGAGGTGCATGAGGAAGAAGACGGGCAAGAGGTGAAAAAACAGGCAAAAGAAGGCATAGGAGTCAAACAGCAACAACACACAAGACAGGACATTTTCAGTGGAGAGGAAGGTGTTGAGTAGGCTCATGGTCTAGGATGGGTTTGGTGGTTTTGTTTAGGTGATTTTCAGAAAAGCTTATACAGAAGACTGAAGGTGCGATAAAGCTAAGGAGAAAACAGAAGGTAAAAAGACAGATTACTGAGAAAGCATTTATATATATATATATATATATTTTTTTTTTTTTTTAGGTTAGACCGGAAAAGAAGTGAATAAGAAAGCTGGGGCTAAAGCTTAAGGGTTCGGGAAAGTTGGTTTATTATTTAATTTAGAAACTTGTGTAGGCTTACAAATGGGTAGCTAGAGTAGATTGTTAAGACAAATGGAAAACTAGGGGACTTGGCTGGTCTATGGAATGGAGAAGGTCCCAGAAGAGGCTATAATGAAGTGATCAAGAGCACAGAAGGAGGTCTGAGAGCACGGAGGAAGACAGAGAAATTGTGAGACAGAACAAAAGAAGGTCAAGGAAGTTCTGATTGAATAGCATTTTCATAGTTAATTTGAGGCTAAGCTACCTATTAGGATTGAGAACTCAATATGGGATGAATTAAATAGGAATTAAACTTAAAGCAGACAGCATGAATTAAGTTTAAAACCTGAATATATTATCGCTTAAATGTTAAAAACTAGTTACTTAGAAATTTCGAAGACGGCAGGCTGGGCACATTTAACTTCCACTCCCGTCCAGTGCTTAATTTAAATGATAGTAAAGTGTATAGGGACAAAGAATTAGAGAGGAACCCATGGCAACAACATTTTGGAAGCTAAAAAGCAAATGAACGCCTGGTAACATTAGCTGACCTGACAGCCAACTCCTGGGCACTCAGTAGGGCAAGTTGAGAAGCACCTGCTGTGTACTGCAGTAACCCAGAAAGGCTCAGGCAATAGCATCTCTAAAAGTGGGGTTGGGGTGTTGCTAAACACAGAGAACTGATTCAAAGTATGCTTAAGTAGTTGATTATGTGCAACACTGCTCTGTACCCTCTCCACCCATTCCACACAAGAGATGACTATCCCAGTCCCATGCCAGCAAAAAACTAGAGATTTACTCTCTGGAGAGGGTAAAACAGAGGGACATTTCTTAAAGAACGTAAAGGTAGTACAATACCTACTGTTTAAAGATATTGGGAAGAGATTAAATAACTAGGGGAGAGTTTGAGGATAAACAGTGGTAGGTACACAGAAAACTAAGCAAAAGAGAACAAATAACAATTAAAAAAATTGACAGTTATCAAATTTGATTCTTCTTCTGTCTTCCTTCCTTATTCATTGCCCAGCTTTTGCACGCACATGAGGTAACTGAAAATACCATGGCTTGGGTCAGGCACACCTTAGTCCTCGAAGTGACATCTTTGCTTTTTAAAACTTTAAAGAGCTCTTTGAAGCAGATTTATTCCATGCAAAACGTCATCAGATTTGATCAATGCTTCCACAGGCGTTGATTGCGAATCCAAGTAAAATGAAATCCTTGACAATTTCAATCATTTCTCTGTTTATCATGGTTTTGCTTATTGATCCAGTCATGCAGATTTTTTGTTTTCTTTATGTTGAGATGCAATCCATACAGAACGCTTAAGTCTTTGATCTTCATCAGTAAGTGCTTCACGTCCTCTTCACTTTCAACAAGCAAGGTTATGTTGCCTGCATATCGCAAGTTGTTGATGAGTCTTCCTCCAATCCTGATGCCATGTTCTCCTTCATATAGTCCAGCTTCTCAGATTATTTGCTCAGCATACAGATTGAATAAGCATGGTATAGGATACAACCCTAGCACACACCTTTCTTGATTTTAAACCACGCAGTATCCCCTTGTTCTATACGAACAACTGCCTTTTGGTCTATGTACAGATTCTTCATGAGCACAATTAAGTGCTCTGGAATTCCCATTCTTCACAATGTTATTCATAATTTGTATGATCCACAGAGTCGAATGCCTTTGCATTGTCAATAAAACACAGATGAACACTTTTCTGGTATTCTTTGCTTTCAGCCAACATCCATCCAAAATCAGCAGTGATATGCCTTGTTCCATGTCCCTTTCGAATCCTGCTTGAAGTTCTGGCAGTTTCCTGTAGATGTACTACTGCAAGTGCTTTTGAAAGATTTTCAGCAAAATTTTACTTGCCTGTGATATTAATGATATTATTCGATAATTTCTGCATTCTATTGGATCACCTTTCTTTGCAATGGGCACAAATATGGATCTCTTCCAGTAGGCTGGCCAGGTAGCTGTCTTCCAAATTTCTTGACATAGATGTGTGAGTGCTTCAGTGTTGTATCCATTTGTCGAAACATCTCATTTGGTATTCTATCAATTCCTGGAGCCTTTGTTTTTCACCAGTTCCTTCAGTGAAGCTTGGACTTCTTCCTTCAATACCATCAGTTCTTGATCATATGCTACCTCCTGAAATGGTTGATTGACCAATTCTTTTTGGTACAGTGGCTCTGTGTATTCCTCCCATCTTCTTTTGATGCTTTCTGCATTGTTCAACATTTTCCCTGCAGAATCCTTCAATATTGCAACTTGAGGCTTGAAATTTTTCTTCAGTTCTTTCAGCTTAGGAAATGCCAAGGGTATTTTTCCCTTTGGCTTTCTAATTCCACGTCTTTGCACATTTCATTGTAACACTTTAATTTGTGTTCTCGAGCCGCCCTTTGAAATCTTCTGTTCAGCTCTCTTACTTCATCATTTTTTCCTTTCATATAGCCACTCTACATTAAAAAGCAAGCTTCACAGTCTCTTCTGATATCCACTTTGGTCTTTTCTTTCTTTCCTGTCTTTTTAAAAGAGCTTTTCCTTTCTTCATGCATGGTGTCCTTGATGTCATCCCACAACTGCCCTGTCTTCAATGTGCAATAGTCTTCAATGTGTCAAATCTATTCTCGAGATGGTCTGTAAATTCAGGTGGGGTATACTCAAGGTCATACTTTGGCTCTTGTGGACTTGTTTTAATTTTCCTCAGCTTCAACTTGAACTTGCATATAAGCAATTCTGCAGTCGGCCCCTGGCCTTGCTCAGACTGATGATAGAGCTTCTTGTTCGTCTATTTCCACAGATGTAGTGGATTTGACTCCTGTGTATTCCATCTAGTGAGGTCCACGTGTATAGTCATCGGTTATGTTGTTGATAAAAGCTTTTTCTGATGACTAGGTCACTGGTCCTATGAAATTCTATGATGCTATCTCTGGTATTATTTCTATCACCAAGGCAATATTTTCCAACTACTGATCCTTCTTTGTTTCCAACTTTCACATTCCAATCACCAGTAGTTATCAACACATCTTGGCTGCATATCTGATCAATTTCAGGCTGCAGAAGTTGGTAAAAATCTTCAATTTCTTCATTTTTGGCATTAGTGGTTGGTGTGTAAATTAAAATAATAGTATTTATTAACTGGCCTTCCTTGTAGGCATATGGGTATTATCCTGTCACTGACAGCTTTGTATTTCAGGACAGATTTTGAAATGTCCTTTTTGATAATGAATATGACGCCATTCCTCTTCAATTTGTCATCTCTGGCATAGTAGACCATATGATTGTCCTATTCGAAGTGGCCAGTATCAGTCCATTTCAGCTCACTAATGACTAGGATATCTATCTTTAAGCTTCCATTTCATTTTTGACAACTTCCAATTTTTCTAGATCCATACTTCTTACATTCCATGTTCTGCTTACTAATGGACATTTGCATCTTCTCATTTTGAGTCCTGCCACATCAGCAAATGAAGGTTCCGTAGGCTTTATTTCATCCACATCTTAAAGGTCAACTCTACTATGAGGAGTCAGCCCTTCCCTAGTTGTATTTTGAGTACCTTCCAACCTGAGGGACTCATCTTCCAGCACTATACCAGACAATGTTCTGAAGCTATGCATAAGGCTTTCAACTGGCCAATATTTTTAGAAATAGATCGTCAGGTCCTTATTCCTAGTCTGTCAGTCTGGAAGCTCTGCTGACATCGGTCCATCGTGGGTCCCAAAACCAAACCCAGTGCTGTCGAGTCGATTCTGACTCACAGCAACCCTATAGGACAGAGTAGAACCGCCCCACAGTTTCCAAGGAGTGCCTGGCGGATTCAAACTGCCGACCCTTTGGTTAGCAGCCATAGCACTTAACCACCACACCACCAGGGTTTCCAAGCTGTTATTTGAAATACCGGTGGCATAGCTTCCAGTATCACAGCAACATGTACTCCACCACAACAGGACAAACTGACAGACAAGTCGTGGGGAATAAGGTTACAAAAAAAAACCCCCATTGCTCTAGAGTCGATTCTAACTCATCGAGACCCTAGAGGACAGAGTAGAGCTGCCCTACGTGGTTTCCAAGGAGTGCTGGGTGGATTTAAGCTGCCAACCTTTTGGTTGGCAGCCGAAGCTCTTAACCACTATGCTACCAGGGTCTGCTATTTTTTTAAATGGTTGTTTCAACTCATGAAACTATAATCATATGAAGCGTTGATAATAGCTTTAAAAAGGGACATAAGTCATTAGAGGCATCTTGAAACTAAACAATGCCTATTTAAAATTCATGTATATGAATATAAAGACACGAGACTGATTCCACAGGTTACATTTTGCATCTTGTAAGTCTAAATTTTCTAAATAACATAAATTCATCAGACAATGAGGCCAGAGGCTGTTAAGAACTTTAGCCTTGAATTTCAGTGCCTCAGAAAGTGGAAATGAAGCCCTCTCAAAACAAGGAGCTATAAATTCCAGACAAGTAGTCATGGCAACCAAACCACTTTAATAAAGTACATGTTTGCCTAAAGAGCTGTATTTACTGTGATAAGCCTTTCAAAAAGTACATGTCAAGTTGGAGTATTTTTAAGATACATTCCTTTTCAATCACTATATTCCCATTCCCAGGTGCATTCGCTCATCCGTTTGCAAGCGAACTGTTTCTGCCAGAGTTCCCTTCGCTGATATCATCCCCCATCACAACCAAAGCTGATGCCAAAGCTCAACGCCCTTCCCATTCTCTTCCTTCCAATGACTGCATCAGAAAGGCTTACAGTTACTATTAATATTATATAGTTCAATTGTATAACTGACTAAACAGGCTCTTGGGACTAACCTAGCAACTTAGCCATCATTTGTGTACTGCTTTCAGGAGAAAATGTGTTTGAGATCCAAAATAACTATGTCACAGATGAACTTTGGGGATACAAGCCTCTCTTAGGTTGGGAATTGCGTTGGCCTTCATTTTAAAATGTACTCACATGCATTATTAACATTCTTTTATTCTAATTAAAACTGTTACTACATGGTCATATTTTAAAAGCCATCTGAGCAAGAATTTGCTTGAAAGCTCTTTTAAGTGCGTATTACATGGAATGGCAGGTCCCAATGATGATTGGCATTTTGGTTATGCTGGTTCAGGTTTTTACAGGAGTTGCAGAAAACGCATGTGGTCACAAGTCTATTGGACTGAAACTGGTCCGTCAGTAATATGTCGTCAAAAGGCTTAATTTAAATAATTAATGAAGGCTACACACCACATCTCACTTAAAAAATGCAGAAATGAAGACATAGTTATTAAAAATTTTTTTTCAATGAAGAGGTGTACATCCTACTTTCTGAAGTAAACGCCTCCCCCCAAAAACAAAACGAAACACCAAACCCGCTGCTGTCGAGTCAATTTCGGCCCATAGCAACCCTAGAGAATGGAGCAGAATGGACCCATGGGTTTTCCAAGGTGGATTCCTTTGAATTTTCTATATACAAGATCATGCAATCTGTAAATAGAGGTTTTACTTCTTTCTTTCCAATCTGCATGCCTTTTATCTGACTTTCTTTCCTAATTGCCCTGGCTAGAACCTCTCGTACTATGTTGAATACAAGTGACAACAGTGGACATCCTTGTCTTGTTTCTGACATTAGAGGAAGAGCATTCAGTCTTTCACTACTAAGTGTGATGTGAGCTGTAGGTTTTCTGCAGATGCCCTTTGTTGATTTAAGTTTCTTTCTAATCCTAGTTTGCTGAGTGCTTTTATCAGAAAGAAATGCTGAGTTTTTTCAAATTCTCTTTCTGTGTTCTGAGATGGCTGTGTGGTTGTGTCTATTATTCTTTTATATTAATGTATTACGTTAATGGATTTTTCAGATGTTAAACTAATCTTTCATTTCTAGAATAAATCCCACTTGGTTATGGTATAAAGCCCTTCCGAATATTACTTGATTTGATTTTGTAGTATTTTGTTGAGCATTTTTTCATCTATATTCATAAGAGATACTGGTCTGTTGTTTTCTCATGATGTCTTTGCCTGGCTCTGGTATCAGAGTAATACTGCTGTCACAGAACAAGGCTGGAACTGTTCCCTCCTGTTCTGACTTTTAGAAGAGTTTGTGAAGAATTGAGGAACTGGGTTCTTGATGTCATCATTGAAGCCACTAAATTAACGAACCCAGCAACTGTCCTCTTTTGAGATCTTGTTATATGATACACTATAGTTATCCTTCATAAACTTTTAGTTAGGTTTCGTATTATTTTCTTCTGAAATCATCCTAATTGATACAATATCCTTATAAGATAATTATATATAAGGAAGTTAATAGGTTATATAGTCCAAAAATAATCTGCTGCATACGTAAGTACTCACACAGCTAGACATATGTAAGTACCTATAAACAGTTAACCTGAAAAACTTCATTTCATATTAATATATCAAATTCTACAAGTTTCATAATAATGTTATAATTCTATACATTCTGTATAATTTACAAAAGAAAATGAAGAGTATAAATTTGTAGTAGAAAAAATAGGATAGATAAAAGCTAAAATAAACATGATTCTGAATAACCAGACCAGATATGCTTTAAACATTGTCTTAGTCATCTAGTGCTGCTATCACAGAAATACCACAAGTGGATGGCTTTAACAAAGATAAATTTATCCTCTCACAGTCTAGTAGAATACAAGTCCAAATTCAGGGCATCAAGCTCCAGGAGAAGGCTTTCTCTCTCTCTCTGTTGACTCTGGAGGAAGGTCCTTGTGATGCATCAGTCTTCCCTTGGTCTGGGAGCATCTCAGCACAGGAACCTCAGGTCCAAAGGATGCACTCTGCTCCCCACACTGCTTTCTTGGTGGTATGAGGTCCCCAACTCTCCACTTGCTTCCCTTTCCTTTTATCTCTCCAGAGATAAAAGGTGGTTGCAGGCCACACCCCAGGGCAACTCCCTTTACATTGGATCAGGGAGGTGACCTGAGCAAGGGTATTATATCCCACCCTAATCCTTTTAACCACAGGCAGAGATTATGATTTAAAACACATAGGAAATTCACAAAATGGAGGACAACCACACATGGCCTAACCAAGCTGACACACATTTTGGGGGGACACAATTCAATCCATTACAAACATACAAACATAACAGTCCTTCAAAAACGAGCATGCTAAGAACTATTTAAAGTTCAGTTTGGATTTTTTTATATGATTTTATTCTCTTCACCCTTTAACGTACCCCTTTGCTAAAAAAAGACATCTTTTTATGGATTTGCATTCTCTTATCTCCAAATTATAATGTAGCTTAGAATTTCCTAGTCTAGTTTAAATTTTTATTGTAGGACTCTAAAATAATCTTGATATAATTTAATAAGCCACCTACTTTTGCATATTTAACTTAAAAAGTTACGAAAAACCGATCCAAAGAGTATTCTTTGATTATGAATAATAAAAAAAAAAGTTAAACCTGTTGCCGTCGAGTCAATTCTAACTCATAGCGACCCTACAGGACAGAGTAGAATTGCCCCATAGGGTTTCCAAGGAGCACCTGGTGGACTGATTAAGAATAAAAAAAAAAAAAAGATTTTTTTTTTTTTTTTTTATAATAGCACCTTTATTTCCTTCATTCAAGAAGCATTAGTTCCTTTGGGCACAGTTCTTACTGTCTGGGCAACGGCCTGGTTGGCCAGAAACAGGACTCTTTTGTTCTGGAGGCTGCTTCAAGAAGGTGTGGTGATTCCTGAAGGTCTCAAAGTATTTCACTTACGGGGTCTCCTGTGCTTGTTTGCTTGTATTGGCACACTACACTTTGCTATTTGGTCATGTCGGAACGCAGGGGCTGGGCTGGGGCCAGTGTTACAGCATCCAACATGGCATGAAATTACTAAGTAGTTACCATTTGGTGATGAGCTGTGAAATTTACAAGGAAGTCTATCTTTCCATTCCACTGAGGCTATTTATTTACCCTGGCGGTGTAGTGGTTAAGCTGCTAGCCAAAGGGTCAGTAGTTCAAATCCACCAGGTGCTCCCTGGAAACTCTATGGGGCAGTTCTACTCTGTCCTATAGGGTCGCTATGAGTTAGAATTGACTCCATGGCACTGGGTTTGGTTTCTGTTTTTTTACTGACTTCCAAGAAGGTTTTCAGATACCTTATCAAAAAAGCAGTAAATCAGTTCAATTTAAAACCACTAATATGGCAATAATGTACTAAGTAGAGGAAAGGCTGAAAATAACACCATGTAAGTAGTATGTATTACTCATAGCGGCAGCTGAAATCCCAGTGGCCCAGTGTTTAAGAGCTCAGCTGCTAACCAAAAGGTCAGCAGTTTGAATCCATCAGCCACTCCTTGGAAACCCTATGGAGTAGTTCTACTCTGTCCTACAGGGTCACTATGAGTTGGAATCGACTCAAAGACAAGCATAGAGACAGACAGAAGCCCTGCAGTTGAACATAAAGCTTAAGTGCGGCAGCTCAGAATGACAAAAGGCAATCAAAATAGAAGGCATATTATCAAGAGGGACACACTTTTCCCAGCCTGAGCTCTGTGAGAACTTGTAGATTAATGGAGATATCTGTTAGTTTAATAAGCATTTGCAGCATTGCCACCTTATTCCCCTACTGTGGTCCTTTTAAGAATGTGTCTGCAAAGGAGGGGCATACCAGTTTAGCTCCAAGGCCATATGCTGAGACTGAGGAGGAGTGAGCTCCAGTGCTTGGTCACCAGACCATTACAGATCATGCTGGCACCCAACTTTAGCCAGGAGGAGTCAAACACTTGGCTTAGTGTTGTCAGGATATCTAGAGGCTTCAAGTGGCACCGTGTCAGATAAAAGACAACCTACCACCCTCTCGGCCTCTCTTGTTTATCTTCATTTATCTAGTTCGCTTTACACTGATTCTTATTTATTTTGGGATAGCTCATTTAACTATTATCCTTTAAAATGATCTTAAAGGAGGAAAGGGAAGTACCAAAGTAAAGGAGAATATGCATCGCTTATTTACCCCCCAAAAACCCCCCAGCCCTCCACAAAAGAAAAACAAAAAAATTTGTTGTCTACTATCTGTTCCCCCAAGCCCAATGGTCCTCGATTTAGAGACCATTTCATAAATATGAAAAAATATTTCCAAATCTGGTAGTAAATATTTTAAAATCTGGTAGAAGACAGCCCTTGAGAGAAGACTGGAAGCTCCATACTACAATGTCAGCATTTTGGGCATTTCCAGGGAGCCCCCTGGTAAAATTTTCTCACAGAAAACAAAAAGTTCATTTCCAAAGATAGGTTCAGGTGGACTACTGGAGATATTTTCTTACCTCTAAAACAAAAAAACCAAACCCATTGCCATCGAGTCGATTCGAACTCACAGTGACACTTTCTGACAGAGTAGAACAGCCCCATAGGGTTTCCAAGGAGGGGCTGGTAGATTTGAACTGCCGACCTTTTGGTTAGCAGCCGAGCTCTTAACCACTACAACATCAGGGCTCCTTCTTATCTCTAGGCCTGTTTTATTCCCTCATGAATGTATCTGAAAATAGAAATCTAACATTTCTGATGTATTTAACCTTTTGGCACTGATCAGGTTTCACAAGCAGCACTGAAGCAGACAGGATACAATACCAGCACAATTTTACAAAAGAATCTAGTATCCTAAACCTTTCCATAAAGGTTTTTGGACCAAGATACAATAAAGCTATCTCTCTCTCTCATTTTTGCCAGGATACATAAGAGATGATATTCTCATGAATTATATACTCCACTGGATTTACACAAACTGTGACAAAGATAGAAAATAAAGCCAGTAGTATTACATACTTTTTAAAAAATAATTTTCATGAAAGCTGACTTCATGGAAGCTTGATCGTGAAAGTCATTGATCATAATAGCTAATCTAATTTTTTTTTAAATCAAATTCAATTTTAAGGAACATTCCTGATTTCTTTCCGAACTTCATTCCCAGATCATGTTAATAAGGCAATCAATTTTGTACTACTAAAGACTAAGCATGAGTAAACCTTATTCATCTGGATGTTAAGAATAATGACATATAAGGGTACAGACTTTTAACTCTATACCTTCTCCAAGCCTGTACAGGGATGCTGAAAAATCACACATAGGAAAAAGGTATTGCCTTAAATCCATGGTCAACAATAAACATGGAACATATTCAGTTGTCCCAGTAGAATAATGGCTAAGATCACTGATACTAGAGACAGACTGTCTCGGTTCAAATCCTGGCTCCAACATCTACAAGCTGAGACTTTGAGCAAGTCATCTGAAATCTTTGTGTTTTCGTTTCCTCATACGTAAAGAGGGAGAAAAAGTGCCTACCTCATAAGGTTGTTGGATAATTAACTGAGTTAGTACATGAGGTGTGCCTGGAACTGTGCCTGGCACATAGGAATCATTCTAAAAAGTGTTAGCTATTATTATTACTATGTTTCTTTAGTAAGCTGCAAAAAGAATTTCAACCTTTTCCACAAAATTAGAGAACCTATGCCTTCTTGGTGACTCTCAAGCCTCTCACTGCCCAGAGAAAACATAATTCATCATCTGAGAATTTCGTTACCTTTCCTTACCCTCACTCATCCTCACCTCCCTTCCTTTTGTAACAAGAAATGTATCTCTCCTCTTCTCTAGGGCAAATCCCTTCACCTGTGATTCCAAACCTAGCCACTCCTGCCACTTCAAAAACCTTACAGCCATCTCAAGTGGCTACTTCCCCATCTTTAATAAAGCCTTCTTCCATTTCTACACTTCCATACAGCTAACATACTATCTCTTTTCTCCTCTGGAAATGAGTATAATAATGTTTTATTTCTATTTATTGCTTATCACTGACCATCTCCTTACTAATGGACAGGAGGGCAGATTGTCCTGGGTTCAGAGTCAGAAATGCTTTCCTAAAATACAGAACTGCCACAGGGAAGGCAGTCTCCAGTCCCACATCATCCAGTCGCCACGCAGCAGTGGTACCGCAGTGGCTTCACTATATCTGACTGTACATTACAAACAGGACTCTACCTGTGTCACGCTGCCGAAGCAATTAAAGAGGAAACACACTTTGTGCATAATAGAAACATGTTTAAAACAATCTGCCTTGTGGAAAGTTTCTAAATCACTAAGGAATGCTGCCATCCACAAGGTGACAGGAAAATTTAAATTATGGGTTGGCTTTAATTATTTTCATAGAAAAATAACTGGCATTTCCTTTAAAATAGCTTTCTCTAAAAATGAGATGTTGTAGTATACTTGAAAATAATTGAGGGTTGACTAAATCATACATACCATTTATGTCTGTATTTTTTTTTTTTCTGGCAGAGTATTTATACTGATTCTAACTTAAAAGAATCAGCTCATTTTCATCCACTGTATTCTCAGCAAATACTACAAAGCAATAAAAATAATGGTCTAGAAGAAAAGTAATTTTCCTAATTATCTGAGATCCTTCACTGATGGACTTTTCATCAGTAACACTGAGTATTTTAGGTTTATTACCTTTGTTTACTGTTCATCATTACTAGAGCTTGAAGAAGTATCTAAAAAATAGATCTGAAATTAATAATGCAATAACAAAACTAAAGAGATAATAACAAACCCACTTAAAATTTAAACAACCTCTGTCTTCCTAAAAAAGTACGAGTAGTTAATTTGCTGTCCTTGCAGGAATCTCAAAAGGTAGACAGGCACGAATGCTTACACAGCACAGGGATGGTATGTTTAAGTACAGCACTGTGTATATTAAAGATTGTATCAATCTGACCTAATTTGCTGTTATGACCTAATCTGAAGTACTGCCGTTGTCTTCCAGTCTGCCTAGAAGACATTTTAGGATATGCAGAAAAGATGAGAAAAGATTACAACAGAGAAAGAAACCTTCTACTCTGGTGATGTATAAAAATAGGACAAATGGAATCCCATTCGTCTGGAAGGCTTTAGGCACAATTGTCCTTGGAGTAAAGAAAGAGGATAGATGACCCTAGAGGTTCTTTCTAAGACCTATCAGTCTCTAGCCATGATTAATAGTGTTAAAATAGTTATATAAATAGAGAAAATATCCACTTCCACAGAAGATCAGACAAGAACAAGATTTTACACTTTATACATTAATTTAACATATATGGCTGAAGCATAACAATGATTGTGAAGATGGCACAGAACTGGGCAGTGTTTTGCTCTGTTGTACACAGGGTCGCTATGAGCTGGAACTGACTTGATGGCACCTAACAATAACAACATAATATAGCTGTAGTCATTTTTTGCATAAAATACTACAAATAATGAAGAAGTCATTTTACTGTTGGCAATAAGGAATATGCTCCTAAAAACAGTATATTCTATAAGTAACTGCATACTCACACAAACGTATTTACTTGAAAGCTCATTATATTCTTCTTACTCTTGTCAAGCTTTTCCAAATTTAGATAAAATATTATTAGCTTTAAATTATCTTTAAATTTCTCAAGAGAATTGTTCAAAAAATTCAATGAAAATAAAAGTGTTTCCAACATGATGCTGCAGAGTACGAAAAAATCTTCTATTATTTAACAGCTTGGGCCTTGCTGAGTTAGGCACAGATCACACTTAATTGGAATCTGAGCACGAAATGTTGTTAGTTGCCACTGACTCAAGGCAACCTCACGTATAACACAATGAAATGATGCTTGGTCCTGTGCCATCTTCGCAATTGTTGGTATGTTTGAATCCTCTGTTGTGGCTAGCATGTCAATCCATCACATTGACAGTTTCCTTTGTTTTCGCTGACCCTCTGTTCTATCAAACATGATGTCCTTTTCCAGTGAGTGGTTTCTCCTAAGGATGTGCTCAAAGTAAGCAAGCCGAAGTCTCGCCATTCTTGCATCTAAGGAGCATTCTAATTGTACTTCTTGTAAGACTGATATGTTTCTTCTTCTGGTCACCCACAGTATGTTCAATATTCTTTGCAAACACCAGAATTCGAATGCATCAATTCTCTCATCTTCCTTTTTCATTGCCTACCTTTCAGTTGCATATGAGGAGACTGAAAAGACCATGGTTTGGGTCAGGTACACATTAGTCATTAAAGTGGTATCTTTGCTTTTCAAAATGTTGAAGAGGTCTCCTGCAGCAGATTTGCCCAATGCAATATGCCGTTTGACTACTTGAGCCTCCTGTTTCTCCCCGTCTTGACGAATGGCACAAACATCAATCCAGTTGACCAAGTAAGAAATCTAGATTTTACCTTTTCCCTCACCTTCCACAATCAATCACCAATCTACGTCAATTGTACCTTTTACTATTTCCTGAATCGTTCCTTTCATTCTAGTTAGGAGGTGGTATAGCTACTACCTCAATTCAGACCACCAACAATGTTAGCCTAGATTACCAGTGCAGCATCCCGAATGGATTCCTTGCCTACTGGTTTGTTCCTTTCAATCCATGCTCCACACAGCAGGTATAGTTATTGATCTTAAGCACAAAGCAACCATTTTATTCCACTTCACTGCACCTCATTGGCCAGGACCCTTAAGATAAATTCCAAACTGTGAACTGTGACCTTCACGCCATGGTTATTGCTCTCTGTAATCTCTGGCCTAGTCTGTCTCATTAATTCCTCCCCTGGCACTCTGTGTTTCACTCATGTTGACCTACTTTTTGTTCCCTAAATATGGCAGTTCTGGCTAATCTTTGTGAGTTTGCACAAAACATTTCACCTGCCTGAAATACACACCACAAGCCCCATCCCTGTCCCATTTCACTCTCCTTCTCTTTGGCTGGCTAAATCCTACTTGCTCATTCTGTGGGATGTCTTTATTGAACCCCTGAGACTGGGTCAGGTGTCCTCTTCCAAGTGTTTCCGTGGCATCTTGTTTTTAAGCACTAAATACACTCTATCATAGGTGAATATTCATTTCACTGTCTTCTCAAACAGACTTCAAGTTCCTTAAGAGGTGGGTACTGTGTCTTGTTCACCATACCTCCGTAGCACAAAGCATGATTCTTGCCACATACCCATATACCCATCGATTCCGACCCATAGTGACCTATAGGACAGAGCAGAACTGCTCCATGAGGTTTCCAAGGAGTGGCTCGTGGATTTGAACTGCTGATCTTTTGGCTAGCAGCCGAGCTCTTAACCACTGTGCCCCTAGGGCTCCTCTTACCACATCAAAAAAACCCAAACCGATTGTCATCAAGTCAATTCCAACTCATAATGACCCTATAAGACAGAGTAGAACTGCCTCATAAGGTTTCCAAGGAGTGGCTGGTGGATTTGAACTGCTGACCTTTTGGTTAGCAGCTGACCTCTTAACCACTGTGCCACCAGGGCTCTAGGTACTAAATAAATTTCTGTTGAATTAGTCAAGAAAACTCTTAGCCAAAGAAAGCTGTGGATCATGGTGGTAAAGTAATGGTTGTTCAACACTAGTGTATATTCAACATAATAACCAATTTAAAAATTGGTTTTGGAGAACTCTGAAACACATTTTTTTTTTCATAAAAACAACATTAAATATAGTTCTTAATTACCTCCCCCAAAGTCTACTTTATCTATAATATAGGTAAATTGTATTATTTATGTTATTATAGACTCTACTGGATACCAATAACGTTTCTCAGGAAAATGAATTAAGAATTCTAATTTGGTAATGCTATGAATTAATTGAAGGCCTGGTGACACAGTGGCAAAGAACTCCACTGCTAACCAAAAGGTCGGCAGTTCAAATTCACCAGCTACTCCTTAGGAACCCTATGAGGCAGTTCTACTCTATTTCTGGTTGCAGCTCAGGAAAAACAAAACACACAGTTTCAGTTTACATAGTGGTTGAGAGCAGAGGTCCTAGAAGGGAAGGAATAAAAAATGACTAGAGTCTAGAAAACTGGGGTGGAAGGACTGGCCTTCTGCTGACATTAATTTCTGGGAATATCACCCATTATGGGGATAACTGACTTCCTATCCTTTCTTTTCCTTCAAGGACCCTAGGAATTAGAAGCCAACTTCCCATTGACTATCAACTCCTCTGGCTTCTAACTAGGGTTTCTCACCAAAGACAGAAAATGATCTAAAAGATTCTTATATAAATTCTTTCCCTCTAAGCCAGCATTCTGAACTCAGTATTAAGTACAAAGAAAGCAAGCAGGCAAACAAAACAAACAAACAAAAAAAGAGTTATTAACTCTAGGAAAAACAACAGTTGTCAAAGAAAGGAAATATAATCATAGCTCAACTGTGGAATGTTTAACATAATCATTATACTATAAACAACGAACACTGATCAAACAAAAAATTATAATATGGGAAGATGGAGCGGGGAAGGTACTGTGAATATTTTCTTCCAATCTGTGCCTGACACTTTTATTTATAAGTTTTAAAGTTTTGCTTCCCATTTTTTTTCCTATAAAGTTTGTGCCTCTTGGTATTCTTTCTAAAAAAATCTCTCTACCCAACTGAAACCGAAAACCAAGCCAGATGCTTTTGAGTCAATTCCAACTCATGATGACCTCATGTGTTACACATTATACCTTCTCCACAGGGTATTCAAGGCTACACAAACCATTTGTGTCACCCAGGAACCTTCCCTACCAAAAGGCTGCACACATTTTCATTTATGTATTCTGTGAGAAGTTTTATAATTTCAGATTTTAATCTATGATCCACTTCAAGTTAATTTTTCTGTATGGCATGAAATAATGGTTAAGGTTCTTTCTTTTTTTTTTTTTTTTCCCTTATGGATATACAATTGTCTTAGCACCATTTGTTGAAAAGACTATCATTTCCCCATTGAGTTACCTTATCCCCTCTCCAAAGGTCAATTGATAATCTATGTGAGGATCTATTTCTGGACTCTCTTTTCTGGTTCACTAATTTAAATACCTATCCTTATGCCTATACCACTAAAGTCTTGATAACTGTAACTTTAATAGTAAATGCTGTTGCTTTATGATAAGTATTCGTATCATGTAGTGTGAGTCTTCCAACTTCTTTGTTCAAAATTGTTTTGGCTATAGTTAAGTCCTTTGCATTTCCACACAAATTTTACATGTAGCTTATCAATTTATAAAAAAAAAAACTATAGAGAAATTATTAGAACTACACTGAATATCTAATTTGCAGAGTATTGACACATCTTAACAATACTGAATTTTGATACCCATGAATATGGTCTATCTTGTCATGTATTTAAGCCTGATTTACCTTATCTAAACAATGTTTCGTAGTTTTCGGCACATACATTTTGTTGAATCTATCCCAAGGTGGTTCATGTCTTTTGACGCTATTGTAAATTGTATTTTTTTAAACTTCAATTTCCGATTTTTCATTGCTAATATAAAGAAATTCAAATGATTTTTGTATAGAGGTCATGAATCCTGCGACCTGGATAAATTCATACGTTAGTTCTAATAGCTTTCTTGAAGTTTTCTATGCAGATAATGATGTTGTCTGTGAATACAGACAATTTTACTTCTTCCTTATCAAACTGTATGCCTTTTTTAAAAATTTTTTAATAATCCAGGATTGTTACACAACTAAAACCTCCAGAATAATGTTGAATAAATGTGGTGAGAGAAGACATACTTGTTTTGTTCCTTATCTTACGGGAATATTATTCAATCTTTCATTATTAAGCATGATGTTAGTCATACGTTTTAAAACAGATGCCTTTTATTGGATGAGGAAGTTCCTTTCTAGTTCTAGTTTGCTGAGATTTTTTTTTTAATCATGTGTGAATGTTGAATTTTGTCAAATGCTTTTTTGGGATAATCATATGGGAGTTTTCCTTTTTTACCTTGTTAATGTGATGATTATAAACTCAAACTCATTGCCATTGAGTAAATTCTGGCTTACAGTGACTCTATAGGATTGAATGCAACTGTCCCACAGGGCTTCGAAGAAATGGCTTGTGGACTCAAACTGCCAACCTTTTGGTTAGCAGCTGAGCTCATAACCACTGCGCCACCAGGGCTCCTGATGCATTATAAACTCAACCAAATCCATTGCTGTCGAGTTGTCTCCGATTCATAGAGACCCTATTGGACAGAGTACAACTGCCCCATAGGGTTTCCAAGAGGCAGCTGGTGGATTCAAACTGCGGACCTTTTAGTTAGCAGCTGTAGCTCTTAACCACTGTGTCACCAGGACTCCTAGTGATTGATTAATCCATTGTTAAAATAACCCTGTATCCCTAGCATAAATGCTTAAAATATATATATATATATATAAATAAAACTAGTGCCATCATATATATACACACACATATATATATATATGGTTTAAATTTGCTAATATTTTGTTAAGGTTTTTCACATTCATGAGGGATGCTGACCTGAAGTTTTCTCATGATGTCTTTGTCTGGGATCCGTATCAGGATGATGCTGGCTTAATAATATTAGTTGGCAGCTGTTTCTTACTCTTCCGTTTTTCGAAAAAAGTTTGTGTAAAATTGATATTATTTCTACATTAAATGTTTGATGGAATTTACCCGTGAAACTATCTGAGCCTAGAATTTTCACTGAAGGATGATTTTTAATTATGCATTGAACTTCTTTAGTTGATATAAGACTATTCAGCTTTTTAATTTCTTCTTGAGTCAGCTGTGATATCTGTGGAATTTGTCCATTTCACCTAAGTTTTGTTGGTTTTTTGGATGTAAAGTTGTTTATAATATTCCTTTAATATCCTCTTATTGTCTATAGGGTCTGCAGTGATATCCTCTAAAAATAAAAAATCAATACTAATTCCATTTTCTAGACATGAAAAATTGGAAATTGATACTTAAAAAATACTACTTACAAGAGCATAAAATGATATTGACTAGTCAGGAATAAATATTACAAAATGTATGCAAGAAAACTAGAAAACACCGCAGAGAGAAATTAAAGAACTAAATTAATGGAGAGAGATACTTTCCTCATGTATGAAAAGGCAATATTATTAAGGAGTCCATTCTTCCAAATTCATCTATAAATTCGACATGATTCCAATCAAAATTTCACATCCTTGACAAAATCATTCTAAAATTTATATATGAAAGCAAAGAACCTACAGTAGACAAATTAATTTTGAAAAAGAATAAAGTAGGAGGTGAACAATATGTGATTTCAGGACTTATGAAGCTAAGTAATCAAGCTGCTATGGTATTACGTAAGGTCAGACTTACAGATCATCAAAACAGAATAGAGAGTTTGAAGATAAAGTAATTCAATGAGGAAAAAACAGTTTTTCAACAAAGTGTGCTGGAACAATTCAATATCCACATGCAAAAAAACTCAAAACAAAACTAACTGAAACTTCACCCTTAACTTATACCATACAAAAAAATTAGCACAGAAAAAAATAAACCAAGGTGGCGGGGCCAAGATGGCGGACTAGGTAGATGCTACCTCGGATCCCTCTTGCAACAAAGACTCGGAAAAACAAGTGAATCGATCACATACATAACAATCTACGAACCCTGAACAACAAACACAGATTTAGAGACGGAAAACGAACAAATACGGGGAAGCAGCGATTGTTTTCGGAGCCTGAAGCCAGCATCCCAGTCAGGTGGCTTCATTAACATTGGAATTTCCTGAGCCAGAGGGAGAACGGCTCCGGCTCCACGGTGGCTTTGCTTCCCCCCCCCTTTTTTTTCTTTTGGTCTTTTCCTAACCCACTCTTCCGGCCTGAGAGGAGGAAACACAAAAAACCCAGGGACCAAAAATCCACCCCTAATTGGACTAAAAACACAGAACCAGCTACAGCCAAGCATATATGATCCAAATCTCAGACTTTCATCCATACAGGGAACAAGGTGGTGGTTATAATCCAAAGGCAGTTCTGATAGGGATCTGACTGCATTTTTTTTTAGCAGATTTTCTGGAAAAACTAGTTTCCCAGTGATGGCTCCAAGACAGCAGTCCATATCAAACCACATAAAGAAGCAGACCATGCACAGCTTCTACAACCCCCCAAACAAAAGAATCAAAATCTTTCCCAAAT
Source organism: Loxodonta africana (assembly GCF_030014295.1). Lineage (NCBI taxonomy): Eukaryota > Metazoa > Chordata > Mammalia > Proboscidea > Elephantidae > Loxodonta > Loxodonta africana. The sequence goes on along the minus strand of NC_087347.1, from coordinate 114,270,118 downwards.
GAAGATGCAATTCTGGAATTATCAGATACAGAATATAAAAAACTAATTTACAGAATGCTTCAAGACATCAGGGATGACCTCAGAAACGAAATAAGGCAAACTGCAGAAAAAGCCAAGGAACACACTGATAAAACAGTAGAAGAACTCAAAAAGATTATTCAAGAACATAGTGGAAAAATTAATAAGTTGCAAGAATCCATAGAGAGACAACATGTAGAAATCCAAAAGATTAACAATAAAATTACAGAATTAGACAACGCAATAGGAAGTCAGAGGAGCAGACTCGAGCAATTAGAATGCAGACTGGGACATCTGGAGGACCAGGGAATTAACATCAACATAGCTGAAAAAAAATCAGATAAAAGAATTTAAAAAAATGAAGAAACCCTAAGAATCATGTGGGACTCTATCAAGAAGGATAACCTGCGTGTGACTGGAGTCCCAGAACAGGGAGGGGGGACAGAAAACACAGAGAAAATAGTTGAAGAACTCCTGACACAAAACTTCCCTGACATCATGAAAGACCAAAGGATAGCTATCCAAGATGCTCATCGAATCCCACTTAAGATTGATCCAAAAAGAAAACACCAAGACACATGATCATCAAACTCGCCAAAACCAAAGATAAAGAGAAAATTTTAAAAGCAGCCAGGGAGATAAGAAAGGTTTCCTTCAAGGGAGAATCAATAAGAATAAGTTCAGACTACTCAGCACAAACCACGCAGGCAAGAAGGGAATGGGACGACATATATAGAGCACTGAAGGAGAAAAACTGCCAGCGAAGGATCATATATCCAGCAAAACTCTCTCTGAAATATGAAGGCGAAATTAAGATATTTACAGATAAACACAAGTTTAGAGAATTTGCAAAAACCAAACCAAAGCTACAAGAAATATTAAAGGATATTGTTTGGCCAGAAAAACCAATAACATCAGATACCAGCACAACACAAGGTCACAAAACAGAACAACCTGGTATCAACTCAAATAGGGAAATCACAAAAACAAATTAAGATTAATTAAAAAAAAAAAAATGCTCATAACAGGGAATCACAGAAGTCAATATGTAAAAGATCACAATAATCAAAAAGAGGGACTAAATACAGGAGGCATAGAACTGCCATATGAAGAGTGATACAAGGCGACATAGAACAATACAAGTTAGGTTTTTACTTAGAAAAATAGGGGTAAATAATAAGGTAACCACAAAGAGGTATAACAACTCCATAACTCAAGATAAAAGCCAAGAAAAACGTAACGACTCAACAAACATAAAGTCAAACACTACAAAAATGAGGATCTCACAATTTACTAAGAAAAACGACTCAGCACAAAAAAGTATGTGGAAAAATGAAATTGTCAACAACACACATAAAAAGGCATCAAAATGACAACACTAAACACTTATTTATCTATAATTACGCTGAAGAATCCATCAGACACCAGAAGAAAACAAATAATAAAAATTAGAGCTCAACTAAATGAATTAGAGAACAGGAAAACAATTGAAAGAATTAACAAAGCCAAAAGCTGGTTCTTTGAAAAAATTAACAAAATTGATAAACCATTGGCTAGACTGACTAAAGAAATACAGGAAAGGAAACAAATAACCCAAATAAGAAACGAGAAGGACCACATCACAACAGAACCAACTGAAATTAAAGAATCATATCAGATTATTATGAAAAATTGTACTCTAACAAATTTGCAAACCTAGAAGAAATGGATGAATTCCTGGAAAAACACTACCTACCTAAACTAACACATTCAGAAGGAGAACAACTAAATAGACCCATAACAAAAAAAGAGATTGAAACGGTAATCAAAAAACTCCCAACAAAAAAAAGCCCTGGCCGGGACGGCTTCACTGCAGAGTTCTACCAAACTTTCAGAGAAGAGTTAACACCACTACTACTAAAGGTATTTCAAAGCATAGAAAATGACGGAATACTACCCAACTCATTCTATGAAGCCACCATCTCCCTGATACCAAAACCAGGTAAAGACATTACAAAAAAAGAAAATTACAGACCTATATCCCTCATGAACATAGATGCAAAAATCCTCAACAAAATTCTAGCCAATAGAATTCAACAACATATCAAAAAAATAATTCACCACAATCAAGTGGGATTTATACCAGGTATGCAGGGCTGGTTTAATATCAGAGAAACCATTAATGTAATCCAACACATAAATAAAACAAAAGACAAAAACCACATGATCTTATCAATTGATGCGGAAAAGGCATTTGACAAAGTCCAACACCCATTTATGATAAAAACTCTCACCAAAATAGGAATCGAAGGAAAATTCCTCAACATAATAAAGGGCATCTATGCAAAGCCAACAGCCAACATCACTCTAAATGGAGAGAACCTGAAAGCATTTCCCTTGAGAATGGGAACCAGACAAGGATGCCCTTTATCACCACTCTTATTCAACATTGTGCTAGAAGTCCTAGCCAGGGCAATTAGGCTGGACAAAGAAATAAAAGGCATCTGGATTGGCAAGGAGGAAGTAAAATTATCTCTATTTGCAGATGACATGATCTTATACACAGAAAACCCTAAGGAATCCTCCAGAAAACTACTGAAACTAATAGAAGAGTTTGGCAGAGTCTCAGGTTATAAAATAAACATACAAAAATCACTTGGATTCCTCTACATCAACAAAAAGAACATCGAAGAGGAAATAACCAAATCAATATCATTCACAGTAGCCCCCAAGAAGATAAGATACTTAGGAATAAATCTTACCAAGGATGTAAAAGACCTATACAAAGAAAACTACAAAGCCCTACCACAAGAAATTCAAAAGGACTTACTTAAGTGGAAAAACATACCTTGCTCATGGATAGGAAGACTTAACATAGTAAAAATGTCTATTCTACCAAAAGCCATCTATACATACAATGCACTTCCGATCCAAATTCCAATGTCATTTTTGAAGGTGATAGAGAAACAAATCACCAATTTCATATGGAATGGAAAGAAGCCTCGGATAAGCAAAGCATTACTGAAAAAGAAGAAGAAAGTGGGAGGCCTCACTCTACCTGATTTCAGAACCTATTATACAGCCACAGTAGTCAAAACAGCCTGGTACTGGTACAACAACAGGCACGTAGACCAATGGAACAGAATTGAGAACCCAGATATAAATCCATCCACGTATGAGCAGCTGATATTTGACAAAGGACCAGTGTCAGTTAATTGGGGAAAAGATAGTCTTTTTAACAAATGGTGCTGGCATAACTGGATATCCATTTGCAAAAGAATGAAACAGGACCCATACCTCACACCATGCACAAAAACTAACTCCAAGTGGATCAAAGACCTAAACATAAAGACTAAAACGATAAAGATCATGGAAGAAAAAATAGGGACAACCCTAGGAACCCTAATACAAGGCATAAACAGAATACAAAACATTACCAAAAATGACGAAGAGAAACCAGGTAACTGGGAGCTCCTAAAAATCAAACACCTATGCTCATCTAAAGACTTCACCAAAAGAGTAAAAAGACCACCTACAGACTGGGAAAGAATTTGCAGCTATGACATCTCCGACCAGCGCCTGATCTCTAAAATCTACATGATTCTGTCAAAACTCAACCACAAAAAGACAAACAACCCAATCAAGAAGTGGGCAAAGGATATGAACACGCACTTCACTAAAGAAGATATTCAGGCAGCTAACAGATACATGAGAAAATGCTCTCGATCATTAGCCATTAGAGAAATGCAGATTGAAACTATGATGAGATTCCATCTCACTCCAACAAGGCTGGCATTAATCCAAAAAACACAAAATAATAAATGTTGGAGAGGCTGCGGAGAGATTGGAACTCTTATACACTGCTGGTGGGAATGTAAAATGGTACAACCACTTTGGAAATCTATCTGGCGTTATCTTAAACAGTTAGAAATAGAACTACCATACAACCCAGAAATCCCACTCCTTGGAATATACCCTAGAGAAACAAAAGCCTTCACACAAACAGATATATGCACACCCAGGTTTATTGCAGCTCTGTTTACAATAGCAAAAAGCTGGAAGCAACCAAGGTGTCCATCTATGGATGAATGGCTAAATAAATTGTGGTATATTCACACAATGGAATACTACGCATCGATAAAGAACAGTGACGAATCTGTGAAACATTTCATAACATGGAGGAACCTGGAAGGCATTATGCTGAGCGAAATCAGTCAGAGGCAAAAGGACAAATATTGTATAAGACCACTATTATAAGATCTTGAGAAACAGTATAAACTGAGAAGAACACATACTTTTGTGGTTACGAGGCGGAGAGGGAGGGAGGGAGGGAGAGGGTTTTTTTACTGATTAATTTGCTGAAAAGAACTGCTTTAGGTGAAGGGAAGGACAACACTCAATACATGGAAGGTCAGCTCAACTGGACTGGACTGGACCGAAAGCAAAGAAGCTTCCAGGATAAACTGAATACTTCAAAGGTCAGCGGAGCAAGGGCGGGGGTTTGGGAACCATGGTTTAAGGGGACTTCTAAGTCAATTGGCAAGATAATTCTATTATGAAATCATTCTGCATCCCACTTTGAAATGTGGCATCTGGGGTCTTAAATGGTAACAAGCGGCCATCTAAGATGCATCAATTGGTCTCAACCCACCTGGAGCAAAGGAGAATGAAGAACACCAAGGTCACATGATAACTAAGAGCCCAAGAGACAGAAAGGGCCACATGAACCAGAGACCTACATCATCCTGAGACCAGAAGAACTAGATGGTGCCCGGCCACAACCGATGACTGCCCTGACAGGGAGCACAACAGAGAATCCCTGAGGGAGCAGGATGCAGTGGGATGCAGACCCCAAATTCTCATAAAAAGACCAGACTTAATGGCCTGACTGAGACTAGAGGAATCCTGGCGGCCATGGTCCCCAAACCTTCTGTTGGCACAGGACGGGAACCATCCCCGAAGACAATTCATCTGACATGAAAGGGACTGGACAGTGGGTGGGAGAGAGATGCTGATGAAGAGTGAGCTAATAATACCAGGTGGTCACTTGAGACTGTGTTGGCATCTCCTGTCTGGAGGGGGGATGGGAGGATAGAGAGAGTTGGAGGCTGGCAAAGTTTTCACGAAAGAAGAGACTGGAAGGGCTGACTCATTAGGGGGAGAGCAAGTGGGAGTAAGGAGTAAGATGTATATTAACTTATATGTGACAGACTGACTTGATTTGTAAACGTTCACTTGAAGCTCAATAAAAGTTAAATAAATAAACCAAACTCTCAAGTCAATTCCAACTCCTGATGACCCCAAAATAGCTCATGTTGTTTTATTAGTTGCCGTAGAGTTGGCTCCGACTCATAGCAACCTTATGTACAACAGAAAGAAATGTTGCCTGGTTTGCACCATTAAAAAAAAAAAAAAAAAAGCTCATACATCCATATATAACCTAAAGTTATAACACTTTTTGAAGAAAACATAGGAGAAAATCATTGTGGCCTTGGATTAGGCAGATATTCCTTAGGACTAAAACAACATAAACATAAGATGGGGAAAAAAGATAAACTAGACTATTTCAAAATTAAAACCTTCTGTTCTTTGAAAGACTATGTTAAAAAAAATAAAAATGGAATGGAATACCCAGACTTAAAGGAAATATTTACAAAAGACATGTATGTTGGCGGACTTGTTTCCAAAATACATAAAGAAACACAACACAAAATAAAAATAGGCTCAATATGAACAGACACTTGACAAAAGTAAAAAAGCACGTGAAAATATGTCCAACGTTATTCCTCATTAGGGAACCGCAAGTTAAAACCACAATGAGATACAATAAATAAAAAAGTTTGACATTAACAAGTGCTGGCAAAGATGTGTAACAACCAACCTCTCGTACACTGCTAGCAGGAACACAAAATGTACAGCCACTCTGAAAAAGAATTCGGCAGTTTTTTTTAAAGTTAAACTTACACTTTTCATGACTCAGTAGTCATATTCCTAGGTATTTATTCGAGGGAAGTGAAAACATATGCTCATAAAAGACATGAATATAACTGATTATAGTAGTTTTATTAATAATAGTCTAAACTGAAAATACTCAAATGTTCATTAACTGGTGAAGGATAAAAAATTGTTACACATCCATACACTGCAATACTCTTCAGCAACAACCTGGATCAATCTCAAAAGCTTTATGCCAAGAAAAGAAGCCAGACGTAAGGCTTCATATTATATGATTACAATTTTGTAACATTCTGCAAAATGTGAAACTATAGCGATAGAAAGCAGTTCTGTGACTGCCAAGGGCTAGGGGTGTGAGGGAGGAAAATGACTGCAAAGAGGCGTGGTGTGAAGGAACTTTTAGGAGTAACGGGTATTTTCTTTTTCTTGATTTGTAGTAATGGTTATCAGACTAGATGCATTTGTCAAACCTTATCAAACTATACATTTTAAAAGGGTACATTTCACTGTACGTAAATTATACCTCAACAAGCTTCACTAAAAAATTACGTTATAAAAAAAAATCTCAGAATTGGAAAAGGATGAAATTCATTAGTATTTACAAGTTGTGCCATGCTGGTAAAAACAACAATAATCAATACATGATACAAGTACTTGATAGTCATACTGAGAATTAAAAACTCTAATTCCCTCTAATTTAAACTTTAAGATATATAAAAAGAATGTGAGCACCATCTACATCCATAAACCAAAAACCAAACCCAATGCCGTCAAATCAATTCCAACTCATAGCAACCCTATAGGACAGAGTAGAACTGCCCCATACGTCCGTAGGAAACTAGAAATACAGTCATGCACTGTTTAACATCCGTGATACGTTCTGTGAAATAAGACATATCAATTGGACGTTATGTGAACATGCCTAAATCACTAGCAATAACATTCACTGATTTTCCACCTTCATGCTGTTTAATAACCTTTTGTTTCACTTCCTAATCCATACTTCTCCTTTGTCTCTTGCTGCTGCAATCACTAAAACTGGTTTTGCTGCATTTGTGAGCCATGATGTACTTCACAGTAACATCTTCAAAACAAAAATAAACAGAAAAGTAACGCCACAACACTCAAGAGACGGGCGATACACAAGATTGGATGCTGCTGCCTCTGCGTCTAAGTGTACACATAATGGTAAACTCATTATTTGTAAGTAGAGAAAGTTCACATTGAAATAACAATAGGAAGTATAGTACATACAAAAGCCCATAACAAAGGCATTTATTGTGACTATCAAGACATATGTATTACAGGTTATATATCTACTGTACCATTTTACACCTGGCAGCGCAATCGATTTGTATACAAGAGACATGAGGTACATATGTTTCGTGCAGGAAGCCATTGCATTTGCTACTTCCAGCTATGTCTGCTACTTCATATTCTCAGATCAGGATTTCTGAACTCTATCATAATCTTATGGGACCAAGGACATACATGCGGTTGGACATTGTGCAAAGAACACTATGCAGCGCATGACTGTATAATATTGCCTGAAAATGCTTCACTTAAATAAAAAGATTATTTGTAGCAGTAATGTAGTAAATCCATGAAAAAAGCTGATAACAAAGACGGACATGTGTATTTCCTTTAAATTGGAAAATGTAAAGCATATTATCCTCCCTCATTAAAGTGCACCCATATATCAGAGTCCTGGTGGCACAGTGGTTAAAAGCTCAGCTGCTAACCAAAATGTCAGCAGTTCAAATCCACCAGCTGCTTCTTGAAAACCTTACAGGGCAGTTCTACCCTGTCCTATAGGGTCGCTATGAGTCGGAACTGACTGGATGGTACCTAACAGCAACAATACATACTGGAAACGATCAATATTCAGACAGGCATAATGTGTTTGTTATACTAGTGTATACTTAGAATATATCTGACTTTTTCCATAATGAAGAGTTAAAAACACTAAATAGCAAAGACATGTTGGATTACACAAATAAGCTGCTTAAGTAAAAATACTAAAATACATTAAACAATCTGTATCAAGAAAAATAACATGCTGGCCGAGCAGCGAAGTACCTTGGCAATAGCAGTTTGTTTAAACATGCGAGTAATCAATCCCATGACTTGAAAAAAGGGGCTACCAGTCTCAGTGGCATCTGAATTTAGAGCTCTCATTAATCTCTCCCACTCTTCAAAACTGGTATTCAATTCCTATGTGGGGAAAATAACAAGGTTTAGAAATACAGCATAAAAAACAGAACAGTTAATGCAACAGTGAATTATGGTCTACTTTTTCTTTTTTCTGTACAGAAAGATATGAAGAGAAAAGAAAATTCCCAAAGATGTCAACATGTTCATTTATAATCACCAATGCAAAGGCAGGTCAGTCACACGTTCATGCTAGTTACAGAAGCCAACGACAAGCTGTGAGGGAAAACAAAGCCCCAACATAAATCAACAGTTAGAGCTTCCTCTTAAAGAGAAACACCTTGAAAAGTAAAAAAAATTTATGTACATAAGAAAGCACGGAAATGTATATGATATGTATATGAAAGCAATGTATTTTTATAAAAAGACAAGATTTTTAAATATGGCTAAGACTTGGGGAATATTGTTAAAAAATATAACAATCGTATATCGACTCTTTGTTTCATTTTTCTTTCTAATGTTAAAGTAGTAGATCGAGAAAATCAGATCATTCTTATTTTATAAATATTACTCAATGTTTACAAAATGCTTACTCTAAGTTTCAAGACATAACGATGCAATACTCTTTGTTGATAAGCCACATCCAGATTTTGAAGAAAATTCAGAGAACACATAAGCATTGCACTCCCCAAAAGTAAATGTAAGACAAAGGTAGCATATTTTTGGCTTTCTGATATGATGAATTTAACATCTTATAACATGATCGGAGAGTTTTAAGATTTCTAGAAGAGGGCTATAGAAGGCTGTTATTCACAGTTTAAAAAAATTCTAGAGCAAGAAACAAAACTTCTCTTGTTAATTTTTGGCTTCCACAACCTAGAGAGACTTCAATTTTTTAATACTAAATCTAAACGCCCTTTGTTGCAATTTGAGTATTTTTCCTGTATTCAGCAGAAATATTTTTAATCACCAGGATACCACATCATATTTGATGACTCAAATTCTTCTTGCTTCTTGAAATGATTGACAGAAAGCCAATTCACATGCTCTATTAACTAAGACTATTTTAAGATAGCAGGCTTTTCCTTCTGTGAAATATGAAATATGTACAATCTTAAACAGTATACAGGCTGAACCCGTGTTATGAACAAGATCCGTTTCTGTGTCTCTCAGTTGTATTTGTAGGTAAGTGGCAACAGGTGCATACGGTTCTTATTTAGAAAGGAAATCCTGGTGGCGTAGTGGTTAATTGCTACGGCTGCTAATCAAAGGCTCAGCAGTTTGAATCCACCAGGCGCTCCTTGGAAACTCTATGGGGCAGTTCTAACCTGCCCTAAAGGGTCGCTATGAGTTGGAATTGACTCTATGGCACTGGGTTTGGTTTGGTTTTTTTTTTTAGTGCAAGAAAAGCCTTGAAGCCTTTTCAGTAATTTAAAAGCTGCACGTGCAGCAAGTGAAGGTGACTGTGATGAAGAAATTGTTGCGAGTAAGAGTTGGTTTAATCTTTTCGAAGTGGGGGTAAATTTACATAACATTAAAGAGCAAGTACTAGTTGAGCTGTCCATAAGCAGGACTTTTGTAATCCAAGGACTGCCTATAACTTAAAACGATTTTAAGTATGACTTTCACTCAAACAAGGGTTCTCACCTTAGCTGCTGCTGCTGGAAGATCAAACGGAATACGTTGCCTGATTTTAGGGGGCAGCTGGGTTAAAACTTCACTCTTTAATCTTCTAATCATTATGTCACTTAATAGCTGATGAAGTTCATTAAGATTTGATGCCCCTCTACAATCCCACAGAGGTCTTCTACCAAAATACCTGTAAGTATGAAGAAAATCATGTAGCAAAGCTGAATGATGGAGTAAGAAAACAATTTATCTGGTATGTACAGGTTGTAGTCCCCAACTTATGTTTGAGTTACGATGAACCTCATTTACGACCGTCTGTTTTTTTGTACCATTTATTGTTAGTAAAAAAAATTTTAGTAACATGTACTACATACAACGTTGCAGCATGTGATTTCCTGATGTTTAGTAACATGTACTATATACAACGTTGCAGCATGTGATTTCCTGATGTTATCAATCTCAGATGTTCACTCACAGATGTTTATATGTATTGTTTCCAATCCCCAAAGACAAATAAAGATTGGATTTATAAAGATACTAAAAGGCAATAATAATGAAAACAAAAAGTATTTGACTTATGTCAGAACCGACTTACAATGGAGTCGTCCAACAAGAGCGCTGTTGTAAGTCAGGGACTTTCTTTAATGATAAGGAGCTATGGCACTGTCTTTCCTGCCATTTCTGAATGGGAATTCGTTTCAAAAAGCTCAGCTTGAGAGAGAGTAATGAGTAAGATTACATACCACTCTCAATTACAAACAATGTTAGTGTCTAAACTTATATTTACATTGAGTTAATACAAAGCTAGGATGACTGAAGCTGCTGAATTGCATTAGTTCAGTGTTTCTAAATGGGGGCACCACTGACATTTTGGTTGAGATCATACATGGCAGTAGGTTTGGCAGACCTAACCCACAGGCCCTAACTGCCTGTACACAAGCCACTGGTTGTAACAACCAAAAACATATCAAATATTTCAGCACCCTCTAGGTGGTAACGTTACCCCTGAGTTACTAAGCATGGGAGACTGATCACAAGGTGTATCTCTTCTTCCTTTGAAACAAATGGATTGACAGCAATTTGACTAGGAAAGAGAGAACAGGAGAGATGATATCGGAGGATAAGTGATTGATTTCAATATTTAGAGGCCAAAATGCAGACAGACAACTGGTAACTGACTTGGGCAAAGAAAGGAAGCTACAACTTAAAATGCTTGCAAAAGGGAACTCATTCTTTAGATCCCCCGAGGTGATCAGGAGCTAGAAGCACCAAGTACTATGGGCAGGTGGTAAGGTAAGAGTTGAAATCTAGTGGATCCACTGAAATTGAGGAACCCTGGTGGTGCAATGGTTAAGCACTCAGCTGCTAACTGAAAGGTTGGCAGTTAGAATCCATTAGCGGCTCTGCAGAAGAAAAGACCTGGTGATCTGCTCCCACAAAGATTTCAGCCTAGGAAACTCTAAGGGGTAGTTATACTCTGTCTTACAGGGTCATTATGAGTCAGGATTGACTCGATGGCATAAAATAACAACGTCACTGTGATGAACCAAAAAACTACTCCACAAAATTCCCAGTGAACTTCAAAGGGGCACACTAACTGAAAACTGCTGTTATACAATACACCTACCCCTCACTTACTGACTACGCATTACCTGACATTTTGCATTTACAACAATAGTAAAAAATCTACTGACTATATTGTGCATTAATGACCTACATCTGGCAGTAACGAACACCAACATGTGAGGGGAGAATAACGCTGGCTGTGATGGTTAAGGTTACATGTTAACTTGGCTGGGCCATGATTCTCTGTGGTTTGGCAGTTACGTAATGATGTAATTTTACAGTTGTGTTGTGATGTAATTTGGCAGTTATATAATGACACAATTCAGCAGTAATGCAATGATGTAGTTATGCTTCATTTTGTGTTCTGATGTGGTCATCCTTCATTTTTGCATAATGCCAATTTTTGCATAATGACTTGGTCTTTGGAACCTAACCATGTCTAAAAGTGAGGAGTTAAGTGTTCTTAACAAAGGAAAATTTGTTAGGTTGAATTATGATTACTAATGTTAAATAACTACCCATCTTAATGGAATTTTTATGATGTTTTAGCAAAAATTGGTGTCAATTTGAGGAACTTGGCATTTGCTAACAATTTTTTTTTTTTTTTTTTTTTTAGTTTAATGTATTTTGATAGCAACCTTACAGTAACAGCACAAAATTCAGGTAACATGAAAAACATGTAGTTGCATGTAGATGCAATTAGAAAAGTATAGTGAATAGATGGAATTTACTGTATGATAAAATGCTACAGACACAATTTAGCTGCTATAAATAAGAAATTTACTTGTTTAAAAAAAAACCCAAAGAAACTGAATAGACAATCTTATGAACTAGGAGAAATCTTTTGGAAACCATACATCTGATAAAGGTTTAATATCAAAATACATACCTACCACTTAACAACAAAAAGACAAACAACTCAATTAAAAAATACTCAAAGAATCTAAATAGACATTTCACCAAAGAAGATATACAAATGGCCAATAAGCACATGAAGAGATGCTCAATATCATTAGCTATATTAGTAAATCAAAACCACAATGAGATACCACTTCACCTCCACTAGTATGGCTATTACTAGAAAGACAAAAAAACAAGTGTTGGCAAGGATGAGAATAAATTGGAACCATGCACTGCTGGTGGGAATGTAAAATAGTACAGCCTTTGTGGAAAACCGTTGGGCAGGACCTCAAAAAGTTAAACATAGAATTACCATGTTATTGTTGTTGTTGTTAGGAGCTGTAGAGTCAGTTCTGACTCATAGCGACCCTATGCACAACAGAATGAAACACTGCCGGTCCTGAGCCATCCTTACAATGGTTGCTATGCTTGAGCTCATTGTTGCAGCCACTGTGTCAATCCACCTTGTTGAGGGTCTTCCTCTTTTCCGCTGACCCTGTACTCTACCAAGCATGATGTCCTTCACCAGGGACTGATTCCCCTATGATTCAGTAATTCCATTCCTAGGTATATGCCCCAAAGAAACGGAAGCTCAAACAGGTATTTGTACACCAATGTTTATTGCAGCATTATTCACAATAGCCAAAAGGTGGAAACAACCTAAAGGTCCATCAAAAAATGAATGGATAGACAAAATGTATACACATACAATGAAATAATAGAAATAAAGAGAAATGAAGTCCTGATACATGCTACAACATGGATGAACCTTGAGAACATTATGTCAAGTGAAGTAAGTCAATCACAAAAGAACAAATATTGTATTATCTCATTCACATGGAATAGCCAGAATAGGCAAATGCACATAGGAATCAAAGATGCTTAGTGGTTTCCAGGGGCAGGAGGGAGAGGGAAAAGGAGAACCATTATTTTGGGAGCAAGAAGCTTCTGTTTATGGTGATGGAAGATCTGGCAATGAATATTGGTGATGGTTACAAAGCATATCAATGCAATTGGTGCCACTAAATTGCACATATGAAAAATGCTGACTTAGCAAATGTTGTGTTTCATATACACCACACACATATATATACACATACACACTTAATAAAATAGAAAAAAATCCAAATTTGGACATTGTTCATAAAAATTTAACAGATTTATAGTTGTTAGAAAATTGAATTCTGAACCTCGTTGGCTGCAACATTCAGACCTCCTTCAATGATGTATATTCCCAAATTTATATTAAAAATTTACACACTAAAAAGAAACGGAAAAATACTTGTCAAAACCTGATTCTGTCACTCATTTTTCTACTAACAATTATATATTTAGGCTCATTTGATAGACAAGTTTGTAAGTGCAATGGTAAAGAGGTAAAGCGTAGAGATGAAACAGAGGTATGAATGAATATGAAAAAAGAAATATTAAAGGCAATGTAGATGCAATATGGTTTAGGGTGAAGCGAAAACATACTGGATATTTAATTTTTAACAACCTAAAATTACCACCAACCAAAAATATCAGTAAATTTCTCTGAAGAAGTTATGAAACATGAAGCTTGAAAACTTCTGGGGTTGAAACACTCATTTTCTAATTCAGATGGACAAGGTAGGTAAAAGTTTAATTCTTGTTTTCTGAGCAAAAGAATCAATACAAATAAACTTTTAAAATCCGTTTTCTAACTGCATACAATTGAACACAAGCATTTTCCAATAGCCCTTAACTAATATTAGCATATGATGATACAACAGGAAGTAATGGCCAAGAACATGCATCCTTGTTCATGAAAACACACACACACAATTAACTTCTGACTTTGGAAATTACCCTGTGGTTTACTTATTTTTATTTTTTACTTATTTTTTTAATTGTGCTTTAAGTGCAAGTTTACAGCTCAAGTTAATTTCTCATACAAAAACTTATATACACATTATGTGACCCCGGTTGCTATTCCTATAAAATGTCAGCATACTCCTCTTTTCCACCCTGGATTTCTCGTGTCCATTCATCCAGCTCCTGTCCCTTTCTACCTTCTCATCTCGCCTCTGGACAGGAGCTGCCCATTTAGTCTCATGTATCTACTTGAACTAAGCAGCACATTCTTCATGAGTATCATTTTATATTTTATAAACCAGTCTAATCTTTGCCTAAGAGTTGGCTTCGGGAATGGTTTTAGTTCTGGGTTAACAAAGAGTCTGGGGGCCATGTCCTCTGGGGTTCCTCCAGTCTCAGTCAGACCATTAAGTCTGATCTTTTTACTAGAATTTGAGTTCTATACCCCACTTTTTTCCTGCTCTGTCAGGGACTCTCTGTTGTGTTCCCTCATCAGGGTGGTCATTAGTAGTAGCCAGGCACTGTCTAGTTTTTTTTGGTCTCAGGCTGATAGAGTCTCTGGTTTATGGGGCCCTTTTTGTTTCTGGGGCTAATTATTTTCCTTGTGTCTTTAGTGTTCTTTATTCTCCTTTGCTCCAGGTGGGCTGGGACCAATTGATGCATCTTAGATGACAGCTCACTAGCTTTTAAGACCCCAGAAGCCACTCACCAAAGTGAGATGCAAAACATTTTCTTAATAGACTTTGTTATGCCAATTGACCTAGATGTCCCCTGAAACCATGAGCCCCAGACCCTGACCCCTGTTGCTCTGTTCCTCAAAGTGTTTGGTTGTATTCAGGAAAATTCTTAGTTCTTGGTTTAGTCCAGTTGTGCGGACTTCCGCAGTATTTTGTGTTGTCTTTCCCTTCACCTAAGTTAATTCTTATCTAGTTAGTGAACACCCCTCTTCCTGCCTCCCAGCCCTCGTAATCATCACAGAATGTTTTCTTCTGTATTTAAACCTTTTCTTGACTTCTTATAATGGTGGTCTCATACAGTATTTGTCCTTCTGTGACTAATTTCACTCAGCATAATGCCTTCCAGATTCATCCATGTTATGAGATGTTTCATGGATTCACCATTGTTCTTTATTATTGTGTAGTATTCCATCCTGTGAATATACCATAATTCATTTATCCATTCGTCCATTGATGGGCACCTAGGTTGTTTCCATCTTTTTGCTATTGTGAACAGTGCTGCAATGAACATGGGTGTGCATATACCTATACGTGTGATGGCTCTTATTTCTCTAGGATATATTCCAAGGAGAGGATCATATGGTACTTCCATTTCTAGCTTTTTAAGGAAGCACCAAATCCATTTCCAAAGTTGTACCACTTTACATTCCCACCAGCATTGTATAAGTGTTCTAGTCTCTCCACAACCTCTCCAACATTTATTATTTTGTGCTTTTTGGATTAATGCTAGCCTTGGTGAGATGGCATCAAACTGTAGTTTTGATTTGCATTTCTCTAGTGGCTAATGGTCGTGAGCATTTCCTCATGTATCTGTTAGCTGCCTGAACGTCTTCTTTGGTGAAGTGCCTGTTCATATCCTTTGCCCATTTTTAATTGGGTTATTTGTCTTTTTGTTGTTGAGGTTTTGCAGTATATTGTAGATTTTACAGATTAGACCCTGACCCAATACGTTGTAGCCAAAAATTCTTTCCCAGTCTGTAGACTGTCCTTTTACTCTTCTGGTGAAATCTTTGGATGAGCATAAGCATTTGATTTTTAGGAGCTCCCAGTTATCTAGTTTCTCTTCTAGTGTTTGTACATTGTTAGTAATGTTTTGTATTCTGTTTACACCATGTATTAGGGCTCCTAGTGTTGTCCCTATTTTTTCTTCCACAATATCATTTTAGATTTTATCTTTAGGTCTTTGACCCATCAATAAGTTATTATATTTATTTTACGTTTGCTTACTGTGTCCTAGCTTCCTGTTTTGTTTTGTTTTGATATGCCCTAATTGGCTGTTCAAATAAACTAGTTTGAATACTGGCACCTTTGAAGCTATATCGTCCTGTCATCAGGGTGTTACATCTGTTACTAGGTATGTGAGCCCAGGAGTCTGTTTAGTTTTCTTGTATGGATTCAGCTCAGGTGTCCAAGTAGTCAGTCACCAAGTGTGTGGTGCAGGCTCTCATCTACAGCCCTAGATGGGCAGGGGTGATTGGTGTAGGCACACGTATCTGCCTACAGTAGGGGGTCACATGCTGAGCAAGGCTGAGAGCTGCCCCTGAGTGTCTGGGAGGAAAGCATGTCCCTGTTCCCTGGAGGGCATAGGTGGGTGAGTTTTGCAGCTGTTGGCTGTAAGGACTGGGAGGCACCACTTATTCTTGGACCCCTACTGTGGGTGGCTAGGGCGTGTGGGTGGGGCCATCAGCCCTCCAGCCCCCCAGGCCTTGTGCAGAGCAGGGAGGGGGCAGGTAAATACGAGCCAGGTTCTTCCAAAAGAGGGTGTTATTTTGCACCATGCGGTAGGTCTAACGCATGTACTTATCTTTAGCCGATTGAGCGCCGGTTCTTGCTGGTTCTGGAGGGTTGAGCAGACTCTCCGCCACTCAGTCTCTCCCAATGTGGAAAGGTGATCCAGCCTGCACGGTGCTGGTTCCTGCTGGGTCTGGTCTGGCAAATCCTTGCTGCTTCTGAACCATCTCTTCCTCCCCCTGCCACTCAGTTTGATTCTTCAACTTTGCCTTTGATGTTCAGGGCTCCTATATTGTCATATATAATCAATTCACTTGTTTTTTTGGGTCTTTGTTGTAAGAGGGACCACAGGAAGCATCTGACTACTCCGCCATCTTGGCCCCACCACTCTGGTTTATTTTTTTAAGTCAGGTTCCCTTGTGCCCCTTTGTAGCCATCCCTTTCTCTCACTCCCAGCTCTTGGCAACCATGGATCTGTTTTCTGTGCATATAGTTTCACATTTTTCCAGAATTTTGTATAAACAGAATCATAGAGTTACACAGCCTTTTAGTCTGATTTGTTCTTTTCATTTAGCATAATGCATTTGAAATCATCCATATTGTTGGGTCTATTAGTAGTTCATTTTTTTTTTTTTAATTGCTGAGTCATAATCTTTCGTATGGATATATCACATTTTAAGCATTTACCATTTGAAGGATATTTGGGTTCTTTCCAGTTGTGGGTGTTTATGAATAAAGCAGCCATAAACATTTACTTTCAGGTTTACAGTGAACATACACTTTTATTTATATTAACTAAATACTTTGCAGCAGAATTGCTGGGTTGTATGGTAGGTGTTATCTTTAACTTTTTAAGAAGTTGGCATTCTGTTTTCCAAAGTGGCAGTACAATTTTGCATTTCCACCAGCAAGGTATGAGAGGTACAGTTATTCAGCATCCTTGCCAGCATTTGGTATTGTCAACTTAAAAATATATATATATTTTACCCATTTAAAGCATGGGTAATGGTTTTTCATTGTGGTTTTTACTTGTATTTCCCAAATGACTAACAATGTTGAGCATGTTTTCATGCACTTATTTGCCCCCCATATCATCTTAGGTAAAGTCTCTGTTCAAATCTTTTAAACACTTTTTAAATTGTTTTTCTTATTGTTGAGTTTTGAGAGTTTTATATACTATGTAAATATTTCTTTTATGAGACATGCACTTTGCAAATGTTTTCTCCTAGACTGTGGCTTGTCCTTTCAGTCTTTTAACAGCGTCTTTTGAAGACTAGACGTTTACATGGTGAAATACAGCAAATTAATTTTATTTATCACTTCTTTCTGCGAAAACCCTTTCAAAATGAAAGTAAAGGAATTTAAAAGCTTTTAAATAATAAGAACAAAAAGAATGAAAAAATGATGAACTGAACATAAACATTTACCTGAATCAAAACAAGTTCAAAGGAATAAAAGCACATAAGCCTAACAAAACAAAGAAAATGGAAGGGAAACAATAACAATGTCAACATATTTTCAGAAGCAGAAAAAAATGAAGAACATAGCACAATTGAGGAAGCTGTATACTAAGGACCTGAAGAAGGGTCTCCACAAAACTCTACAATGTCTCAGAAATTAAAAGCATCAAGTACCTTGGAGGTGGGGTAAGTATGGCGTGGTTGAAAGTCCGTATAAAGAACAGTTAAATGTCCAGATTCTCCCCCATCCCATACTACCATGGTTTTATGTTTTCCAAGAAGATCAGGGTTTTATTCTGTAAAGAAACTGAACCAGATGAGTAGCATCTCAGGTCCTAAAAGCTTGTGAGCAGCCATCTAAGATACATCTATTGATCCCATTCCACTTGGAGCAAAGGAGAACAAAGAAAACCAAAGACACAAAGAAAATACTAGCCCAAAGGACTAAAAGACCACATGAACCAGAGCCTCCACTAGCCTGAGCCCAGAAAAACTAGATGGTGCTCGGCTACCACCAATGACTGCCCTGACAGGGAACACAAAAGAGAGTCCCGAACGGAGCAAGAGAAAAATGTAGAACAGAATTCAAATTCCCATAAAAAGATCAGGCTTAATGGTCTGACAGAGACTGGAAGAAGCCACGAAACTATGGCCTCCGAACACTCTGTTAATCCAGAACTGAAACCATTTCTGAAGCCCACTCTTCAGGCAAACATTAACAGTTTTATGAAACAAAAAATAATATATGTGAGCAATGTGCTTCTTAGTTCAATCAGATATTCGAGACCAGGTGGGCAGCTTCTGTCCAAAAGTAGGATGAGAAGGCAAGAAGGGATAGGAACTGGTCGAACGAATACAGGGAACCCAGGTTGGAAAGGGGGAGTGTGCTGGCACATTGTGGGGATTGCAACCAATGTCACAAAACAATATGTGTATATATTTTTGAATGAGAAATTAACTTGAGCTGTAAGCTTTCACCTAAAGCATAATGAAAAAAAGAAAGAAACTGAACCAGGAGGCTGAACCTAGAGAAACCAAGGACAGTAGAAGGTACGGAGAGGTGCCATATGGAAATCCGGGGGATTGAAACAAAGTCTACATATTGAACATTGCTATTTATTTAATCAGAGTTTCTAAAAAAATAAACCTGCTGCTGTCGAGTCAATTCTGACTCATAAGTGACCGTACAGGACAGAGTAGAACTAACTGCCTCATAGGGTTTCCAAGGAGCAGATAGTGGATTCGAACTGCTAACCTTTTTGTCAGCAGCCATAGCTCTTAACCACTATGCCACCAGGGCTCCAGCCGGAGGTTCTAGCCAGGGCAATTAGGAAAGAAAATTAAATAAAAGACATCCAGATTAAAAAGGAAGAAGTAAAACTCTATTTGTAGATGGCATGATTTTCCATATGGAAAATCCTAAAGAATCCATCAGAAAACTATTAGACAACTGCTGTGACAGAGATCATAATAGAGGTCCTGGACAGGGCAGAGAAAAATGCAGAACAAAACTCAAATTCACACAAAAAAAGACCAGACTTATTGGTCAGACAGAGACTGGAGGAACCTCTGAGACTATGGACCCCAGACACCCTGCCAACTCAGAACTCAAGCCATTCCTGAAGTTCACCTTTCAGCCAAAGATTAGACAGGCCTATAAAACAAACAATAACACACGTGGGAAACATTCTTCTTAGTTCAATCGAGTACATGAGACCAAACAGACAACACCTGATCAAAAGGAAAAAGACAAGGAGACAGCAAGGGACAGGAAAACTGGACTAATGGACACAGAGAATCCATGGTGGAAAGGAAAAGGGAAAGAGTGCTGGGATTGCAACCAATGTCACAAAACAACTTGTGTATACATTTTCTATGTATGCTGAGCAAATACGCTGTACTATATGAAGAAGAATGATGCATCAGGATTGGAGGAAAACTCATTAACAACCTGTGTTATGCAGATGACACAACCTTGCTTGCTGAAAGTGAAAAGGACTTGAAGCAATTACTGATGAAGATCAAAGACCATAGCTTTCAGTATGTATTACACCTCAACATAAAGAAAACAAAAATCCTCACAACTGGACCAATGAGCAACATTGATGATGAATGGAGAGAAGATTGAGGCTGTCAGAGATTTTGTTTTACTTAGATCCACAATCAATAGCCATGGAAGCTGCAGTCAAGAAATAAAAAGACGAACTGCACTGGGCAAATCAGCTGCAAAAGACCTCTTTAAAGTGTTGAAAAGCAAAGATGTCACCTTGAGGACTCAGTTGTGCCTGACCCAAGCCATGGTGTTTTCAATCGCCTCATAAAAAAACACGTGAAAGCTGGCCAACAAATACGGAAGACTGAAGAAGAATTGATGCCTTTGAATTGTGGTGTTGACAAAGAATACTGAATATACCATGAACTGTCAAAAGAATGAACAAATCTGTCTTGGAAGAAGTACAATTAAAATGCTCCTTAGAAGCAACGATGGCAAGACTACATCTCACATACTTTGGACATATTATCAGGAGGGACAAGTCCCTGTAGAAGGACATCATACTTGGTAAAGTAGAGCGTCAGCGAAAAAGAGGAAGATCCTCAATGAGACGCACTGACACAGTGGCTGCAACAATGGGCTCGAGCATAGCAACAATTGTTGAGGATGGTGCAGGACTGGGCAGTGTTTCATTCTGTTGTGCACAGGATCGCTATGAGTCGGAATCAACTCGAGGGCACCTAACAACAACAATACATTTTTGAATGAAAAATTAATTTGCACCATAAATTTTTACCTAAAACACAGTAACATTAAACAAACTATTAGAACTAAAAATGAGTTCAGCAAAGTTGCTGGTTAAAAGATCAATATACAAAAATTTATTGTATTTCTATATACTAGTAATGAACAAGAGCCCTGGTTGCACAGTGGTTAAGCGTTTGGCTGTTAACCAAAGGGTCAGCAGTTCAAACCCACCAGCCGCTCCCTGGAAACCCTATGTGGCAGTTCTACTCTGTCCTATAGAGTTGCTATGAGTTGTAATCAACTTGATGGCAAAGGGTTTTTTTTTTTCACTTAATAATGAACAACCCAAAAATAAAATTAAGTAAATGATTCCACTTAAAATATCATCAAAAAGAATAAAATACTTAGGAATACATGTAACAAGAGAGGTGCAAAACTTACAGGAAAAAACATAACATTGCTGAAAAAATTAAACCCCCAAATACCAAAGCCATTAGCATCAAATTGATTCAGACTCATAGGGACCTCACAAGACAGAGCAGAACTTCCCCATAGGGTTTCCAAGGCTGTAAATCTTTATAGGAGCAGACTGACACATCGTTCTCTGGGAAACAAATTAAAACAGACCTAAATTCACCAATCTGATTATTAAAATGCTAATATGCCCCAAACTGATCTATGCATTCAGTGTAACCCCTATAAAAATCCCAGCTGAACTCTTCACAAAAATTGTGAAGCTGATTCTAAAAAGTTCATATAGAAATGCAAAGGACCCCAAAGAGCTAAAACAATCTTGAAAAAGAAAAACTATTATTTATTTTAAAAATAAAAGCCACACTGGACATCACTGGAAGATGCTGCAAACAATTTATTAATTTGAAAATAAGTAAATAAAAGGGAAAAACCCAAGCATTTATCCTAACTTTTCTAAACAAACTCAGCCACAGAATGTTCAAACAGTAGACGAGGGGGGGAGGTTTTTGTTATAGCGGTATGCCAACTAATAAACCAAAGAGGAAAGTCAGAATATTGCCATATATTTGTGATACCTAACATATGAGTCGGAATCGACTCAATGGCAGTGAGTTTGGTTTTGATTTTTTAAATTATTTGATGAAGAGCCCTGGTGGTGCAGTGATTAAGTGCTAGGCTGCTAACCAAAACGTCAGAAGTTTGAACCTGCCAACCACTCCACAGGAGAAAGATGGGGCAGTCTGCTTCTGAAAAGATTACAGTCTTGGAAACCCTATGGGTTTTGTCCTGTATGATCACTGAGTTGGAAGTGACTCCATGGGGATGGGTTTGGTGGTTTTTTTTTTTTTTTGTATGTATGTATCGAGTGTCGATAGCTACCAACGTCTCACAAAGAAAGCCTGTAGAAATTATGGGGCTTCTCATGGCAGACAAAGAAGCCCTGGTTAAGTGCTCAGCTGTAACTGAAACATTGGTGGTAGGAACCCACTAGTGGCTCTGCAGGGGAGAAGACCTGGCCATCTGCTCCCCACAGATTTCAGCCTAGGAAACCCTATGGGGCGGTTTTACTTTGTCCTATAGTGTTGCTATGAGTAGGAATGGACTTCACAGCACACAACAGCAGCCATGGAAAAACACAACATTGCTTATCAAGTACAACTGACAAAAAATGTGAATCCGAATCTATTCAAGTCTCTAGATATAAATTCTGATAGAGAAATACAGAAGACAGAAGAACATGTTAAACAACCCTAAGAGAATACAAGCAGCAAAATGCAGACTACAGAAACGATTGGGTTTTTTTTTTAACAATTATAAATAAATAAATAAATAAAAGAAAGGAAAAACCTAGAGTTTCAAAAAGACTTAAAAGATATATCAATCATTTGCAAATGTGGGCCTTATTTGGGTACTGATTCAAACAAACTGCAGTGGGGAAGGGATTGTGGAATAAAAAAAATCCAAATAAAACTGTAAAAATTATGATATTCGCAAAACAACTAGGAATTTAAATAGTGATTGGATTTTCTGAAGGTATTAAAGGATTATTTTTAATTTTACCCTTTTTAGGTGTGATTAATAAGGAAGACCAAAGAAGAATTGATGCCTTTGAATTATGGTGTTGGCGAAGAATACTGAATATACATACCATGGATTGCCAGAACAACAAACAAATCTGTCTTGGAAAAAGCACACTCAGAATGCTCCTTATAAGCAAGGACGGTGAGATTTCGCCTCATGTACTTTGGACATGTTATCAGGAGGGACCATTCCCTGGAGAAGGACATCATGCTTGGTAAAGTAGAGGGTCAGTGAAAAAGAGGAAGACCCTCAATGAAATGGACTGACACAGTGCTGCAACAATGGGCTCAAGCATAGCAACGATTGTAAGGATGGCACAGGACCAGGCAGTGCCTCCTTCTGTTGTACATAGGGTTGCTGTGAATCGGAATCAACTGAGGGCACCTAACAACAACAACAGGTGTGATAATGGTATTATAGCTAATTATGTTTAGAAAAAAAGAAATCTTAACCTTGAGCAGTGTATACTGAAATATTTTATAAATAAAATATGACATCTAGTATTTGTTTCAAAATAATACAGGGTAGACAGGGATATGGCAAAAACAAAGTTGGCAAGAACTGATCATTGTCGAAGCTGGGTTATGGGGGCACGGTGGATTCATTCTACTGTCATGTCTACTTTTGCAGATATTGAAGTTTTTCCAAAATAAAATGATAAGAAGAATGAGGAATGAAATAGAAACAAAAATCATAAATCAAGGAATTAGGGGATGCAACAGCGCAGAATGGCAAAAGAAAATCTGGGATGGCAGCTGTGCACCATGCCTAAAGACATGCAGGTCAGACTGACGCAGAACAGAAGGCGGTGGGCGTGAGGTCTTCAGGGAAGGGGAAAAAGGAATTATCTATGTGCTTGTGTGTTTTTAAGACCTGTTGGAAGTCTGACAGATCCGCTGGAGTCTTTTGAGAATTAAAAAAAAAAAAAAACGACTGATGACTATATAGAAAACTAAACAGATGAGGGAAAAAAAAGAATTAATTATAAGATAAACAAAAAGTTGACCAAGAAATGAACTATCTTTGAATTATTAAAAGCAAAGGAAAAATAAAAACTTAGAAAGGCAATATTAAAGAATGGGTCAAGATGATACTAGGCGAGAATTAGGAGATTACTGTGTAAAATTACAGCTAACCAGTTGCCGCTGAGTCAACCCTGACTCATGGCGACCCCAAGTGTGTCAGAGTAGAACTGTGCTCTGTAAGGTTTTGAAAGGCTGATTTTTCAGGAGTAGATAGCCAGTCCTTTCTTCTGAGGTGCCACTGTGCTGACTCGCACCTCCAAACTTTTGGTAACAGCCAAGCACATTAACCCTTTGCACTACCCAGAGACTTTAGCATTACAGCTAGAATAGGTTAAAATTATGTAAAAATTATTAGGTATAAGGACAAGGATAGAAATAAAGACAAAACAAAAAAATTTACTTGTTAATAAGGTAGGATTATGGTGATATTTTTCCTTTTCACTTTTACTGTTATATGCTACTATATTTTAAAAGTTCTTACTCCTATTAGGCCAAAATCTACCTTCCTATTAAGTTTTGCCCTCTGGGGCCACAAAGACAAAAGACCAATTCCTTTAAAACATGATAGATTTTAAAATATTTAAAGACCAATTCCCTCTATGTCTTCTCTTTTTCAAATTCCTATAGGCTTCATAAGAGCAAGCATTATGTCTTACTCATCTTCATATCACCAGCAGCTCTTAAATCATGTCTTAAGTATAGTGAGCAATCAATAATATTACACATTTGTAGAGCTGAATATGAGGTCCCCTCATAATCTGGTCACCGTTTCACAGCTTTGCTGTCATTTGTTACCATGCTACTTAAAACATGACTTTTTATTCCCTCTCAGTTCCTTGTATTCCCTGTGCTCCAATGACCTTCTTCAATCTACTTCTATCAATCCACTCTCATGGCTATAACCTGGTCCTCAAAAACAGCTCCATCTCTTAAATTCAGACATTTCACTCTCTACTACCCCCATCCTTCTAGCCCACTACCCCCACCCTTCTAGCCCACTTTTTCGATTACATCAACTATATCTTTACGATTTCATCAGGACCTTTCAGTCAACTGACTGCTCCACTTTCTCAATATGTGATATTCTTACTGTCTTCACATCCTTCCTTAGCCCATTTTGAATTCTGAGTTCATACTTCAACTTTGTTCTTATCAGTATAGTCTAAATTTCCTTGTCCCACAGCCCATGCATCACAAGCTGCTGGAAAAAAACCCCAATCTTGTGTGAAACTACTATAAGCCCTTTTCAAGCCTGTACCTGGGCTGCTTAGTGTTGTCAACGAAATCATACCTCAGAGCAGATTGGTTCCACCATAAATCTAGGGCTGCTGATTTCAACTGGGAACTCGGAGCTGCCTAACAATCCTGCCACACTAACCTGGTAATCTCATTCCCTCATTTTGCAAAATTTCAAAGCATTTCAACTTCCATCAGATCTTTAATCCTCCACTTTTCCATTTCTCTGAACACAATGCCTGTCCTTCTCATTGCACACAGAACATACAAGTTGACAGATGCATACACCCTCATCTTCCTGCCACTTCAGAAACTTTGGTATATTCCCAATAATACACTACTATGCAGTCATAAAAAAAGAATGAGAAAGTTCTTTTTATATACAAAAAAAGGGCAAATAACAAAATACAAAACAATGTTTGTTATGGATTGAATTGTGTCCCCCCAAAATGTGAATCAACTTGGCTAGACTATGATTCCCAGTATTTTGTGGTTATCCAGCATTTTGTGATCTGATGTGATTATGTTATGTGCTGTAAATCCTAACCTCTATCGGAATCAACTCGAGGGCACTGGGGATTGTATGATGTTCATGAGGCAGTTATGTTAATGAGGCAGGACTCAGTCTACAGGATTAGGCTGTATCTTGAGTCAACCTCTTTTGAGATGTAAAAAAGAAAAGCAAGCAGGCAAGATGGGAACCTCATGCCATCAAGAATGAAGAAGCAGGAGGGGAGCGTATCCTTTGGACCCAGGGTCCCTGCACCGAGAAGCTCCTTGACCAGGGGAAGATTGATGACAAGAACCTTCCCACAGAGCCAACACAGAGAAAAAGACTTCCCTTGGAGCTGGTGCCCTGAATTCAGACTTCTGGCCTCCTAGATCGTGAGAGAATAAATTTCTCTTTGCTAAAGTTATCCACTTGCGGTATTTCTGTTATAGCTTAGATAACTAAGACAATGTTTATAATGTACACTGTGCATAAATATGCATATAGTCTGGGAAAAAATATTATTAAAAACTACAAATAGTTTCCCCTAGGGAGGGAAACTGAGGTGAAAGGGAGATTTATCAATGTACGCAGTCTTTCATAGGTTTAGAACATACATACTTTTTTAAAGATCTGAGATTTCAGACATGTGCAAATGGAACAGACATGACTTTGGTCACGGGTAAGAACACTGAATGCAACAGTGGTGAGATCAAAGTCCAGTTCAACTCCATAAAAGATTATGTCTTGATGCTGGCAAAGACTCTTGAATTAATACTCTTTGGGAATGGCTATAAATACATCTACTGTGCATTATCAGCCAGCATTTTACTTTTCTTAAAAATTTAGACAACCAATTTTCCTAAAAGATGGAACTGACACGAAATTTCAGCAGCAAAGAGAGTTCAGAAAATTTGATAAATTGCTACTAAGATGTGCTCAGATAGTCTTAACCTTTAAGCACGACTTCAGGGACAAAAGACATGTCTTCACAGCATGCCTTCTGAAGGTGGGTGCTGATAACAGGATGCCAGGCTGGATTATCTATGTGCCCTCTCTTTCTATGCAAAAACATGTAAAAAACCCAACCCAACCCATTGCCCTGAAGTGGATTCTGACTCATAGAACCAAAACCAAACCAAACCTGTCATGTCCATACCGACTCATAGCGACCCTATAGGACAGAGTAGAACGGCCCCAAAAGGTTTCCAAGAAGCGCCTGGTGGATTTTAGCTGCTAACTTTTTGGTCAGCAGCCAAATGCTTAACCGTTGCACCACCAGGGCACCTTCCTATGTAAAGGGATATTTATCACATTTGCCATTCCCTAAGTTTTGTTTACCGCCAGGAAAAGTGGAAAAAAAAAAAAGTGGAAGTCAGACATAGGGAAAGCCATTTAACCTTTCACCAAGCCAAAACCAAACCTACTGCCATCAAGTCGATTCTGACTCATAGTGACCCCATAGGACAGAGGAGAACTGCCCCACAGACTTTCCAAGGAACACCTGGCGGATTCGAACTGCTGACCTCTTGGTTAGCAGCCATAGCACTTAACCACTATGCCGCCAGGGTTTCTTTAACCTTCCAAGGTGCCTATAAAATGAGATTGGGGGGAAGGAGGAGGAGGGAGCACTAGATGATCTTTAAAGTTTCTTCTAGCTCTAAAAATTGATCGCTTAGCGTGCTAATGGCTGGCAAGTTAATATGCTGCCTTCTCTAAATCATACTTGTATTTACAGCTTCCTCTAAATAAAATCCAGTAAAGTGAATGATGTAAGCTATTTTGGA
The DNA here is from genome assembly GCF_030014295.1 of Loxodonta africana. Classification (NCBI taxonomy): domain Eukaryota; kingdom Metazoa; phylum Chordata; class Mammalia; order Proboscidea; family Elephantidae; genus Loxodonta; species Loxodonta africana. Next base: position 114,242,823 of record NC_087347.1, on the reverse strand, counting down.
TATGGCATGTTTGGGTTGATTAAAACTTTATACCTCTCAAATCAAACCAGGTAGTTGGTTACCTATACCTTGATTTCTCATCTCCAGACCACATTTGCATTGGTTTATTTCTGTTTGCTATCACTTACGTATATATTATGGATTGAAATGTGTCCTCCAAAACGTGTGTTAACTTGGCTAGGCCATGATTCCCGGTGTCGTGTGGCTGTCCTCCATTTTGTGATCTGATGTAATTATCCAACGTGTTGTAAATCCTAACCTCTATTATGTTACTGATGCAGGACTGGAGGCAGTTATGTTAATGAAGCAGGACTCAATCTACAGGATTAGGTTGTATCTTGAGTCAGTCTCTTTTGAGATATAAGAGGGAAGTGAGCAGAGAGGAGAAAGGCCTCCTACTACCCAGAAAGAAGGGTCAGGAGCAGTGTTCATCCTTTGGATCTGGTGTCCATTTGCTCAGAAGCTCCTACACCAGGGGAGCATCAATGACAAGGACCTTCCCCCAGGGCTGAGACAGAAAGCCTCCCTTGGAGCTTATGCACTGAATTTGGACTTGTAGCCTCCTACACTGTGAGAGAATAAATTTCTGTTTGTTAAGGCCACCCACTTGTGGTATTTCTGTTACAGCAGCAGTAGATAACTAAGACAATATGCAATAAACTTTACAAAGGCAAAGTTACATTTTCCTGCTCAAGCTTTACTTAACTTTATTTTGAATACATTCATGACACTTCAAGTATAAAATATGAGCCCAGAACTGAAGAACTAACCATAATTTGCATTCTGCAAAAGTACAGTGTGAAAATAACACCTTTACAGAATCAAAACATCACAGAAAAACGTGCAATATTCCACAGGCTAACTTAAAATGGCAGGAAGTGTTTATATTTGAATCAGAATCTGTAGAACCATAGTGTTTTCAAGGTAAAGAAATAAAGGAATAACATAAAACTTTTGAAACGGAACCTGGAATAAAAAGCATTTTGGAAAACATATTAATCATGAAATGGCTTTCTTTAGAAAATAGGAAATAGAATACAATCTCCACATTCATAACCCATTTCCCAAAGAGGAATCTCTTTTTGAAACAGTTTTTGCATTAATAAGCAATGAATGGACAGATATATCCATTTACTGTAGTACGACAAATCTTAGTCAGAAAACCAAAAAAGAAATGCTTACTGACCACTTAGGTTTTTCTATCTGCCAAAAGGTAAATTCAGTAAATACGTTTGCCTTATGTAGGCCAACTTTTGGCATTTATAACCTACCAGAATTGTGACTAAGGGCTTCCCAACAATACTTAGCAGAATGTCAAACAGGCCTATGATGTGAACAAATGAATATTTAGGAATGCTGTGTCAGTAACCATGACTTTGGTCTGCTAGGAACTGATAATCTCAATTAAGACAGCTTAAAAGGAAATTCATTACCACACATAACAGACAAGTTCTTGACTGGCTGATGCAAAGGTGCCTTGCAACTCTCAACTATACCATCCATAGAGCTGGCTTCATCTAAGCCTGGTATCTCACAGGATCATAAGAAAGCTGCTAGCAGCAAGTGGGGCAACATGCTTCCTTGTTCATATCCATCCCAAGTGCAAGCTTGGAATAAAGCCCTTCCCTTCAGTATATCTGGAACAAGACCAACCCTAGACTAGTAACATGCCATACGCTAACTGGCTTAGACTGACCAGAATACACCAGTGAAACAGGATATAGGGTTAATTGTCCCTGAGTCTTATGAATATGTATAGATATGCACATATACAATATCAGGATTCTGTCTAGAAGGAGGAAAGAGGGTAGGCAACTAACAGTGTTAAAAACAGATACTACTGTTGACTTCCGAGTAGTCAGAACATTAATTTGTGGAATTGAATCAAAGGATCACTGTAATTTTTATTTCTATGCATTGCTAAAAAAAATCACTTGGTAAAGACTAACAAATTATGACTCTGATCAAACCAGCATGCCAGAGGATTTACAGTATAATAAAAAACTGATCTTAGCATATTAACTAAGCTCTACAGTTACAAAAAAAATGAAGCTAAAACTTTTTGTCAACATACAACTATCTCACCCCAAGTCATAAAACTATATCAACTTAAGCTTCTTAATACACATTAGCCAAATCATACTAGTTTTTCCAAATTTTTATTTCATACAGAAGTAGTAAGATAAATGTTATACCGTCACCTATATGAAAACTTTTCTTAGCAGTTCATTCATTGTAAGAGGAATCCCTGTATTGCTCATGATTTAAACTCAGGATGAAGAAAACCAAAGGCTTTGAGTTGGGAAAGACTAACCAAGTCACTCAGTCCAACCCTACACATTCACATGTCTAAATTACCAGACATCCTTCTCCAAGATATTTATGATACTCATTTTTTAACACTACCTCAATTTTCAAGAGCTGTTTTAAGTTATATTTGAGTAAATCCATCAGCCTGGGTACCACCTATGAAATTTAGCAAAGGAACGCTATTATCCATGTCATGAATTACATGGTAAGAAAAGAACAGGTCTAGTACTCAATGATTCAATAAACTTTGAATATCATGTGGCAGGTACCGTGGCCGACACTGGGAATATAACATTGAACACAACAATAGAGTTCTGCCCTCCAGGAGCTTATAGCTAGCGATTTGCTCCAACGCAGAACACAATGCAAGCCACGCTCCCCCACATACTGATCACACAGCACTGATAAATGGTCTCTTGTTACAAATCCCCCACCAAGTTGTGTACTCACACTAAGCCTGAACAGTTGAACTCACAGCCTGCAAACTGGGCTCTCCAGTGCCCCCCGGCTTCTACAGAGAAGCAACAGAGGCTGTGAGTTGGGTGGAAAACAGGGGAGGCTGCAGAGGATTAGCTAGAATATCCTCCACTTTTGCTGCAACTCAAGCAATTACCAGTGTTTTTGGCTTTCTTTTTTAATGACAATTATTAAATTTTTGAAAACATGTAGTACGAACTATGAAAAGTACAACAGGATATAAATGCAAAAGAAGTCTCGTCTTCCCCATCCCCAAACCAACCAGGTAGTACATCCAGAGGAAGTCTGTATGTGTATAAACACTTAAAAAAAATTCAAAAGATGACATAACGCACTGTTCAACAATTTCCTTTTTTATAAAAATAGTATTTCTTTGTTATCAATACATGTAGAATTACATCCTTCTTCTCGAATACTGTGTATTATTCCATTGTATGGATGTACTGTAATTTACATAACTAGTCCCCTAGTGGAAACTCTGCTGGCATAGTGGTTAAGTGCTACAGCTGCTAACCAAGAGAGTGGCAGTTTGAATCCACCAGGTGCTCCTTGGCAAGTCTATGGGGCAGTTCTACTCTGTCTTATAGGTTGCTATGAGTCAGAATCAACTTGACAGCAGTTGGTTTGGTTTTGATTGGTTAGTCCTCTATTGATTTGGTTATTGCCAACCACTTATTATTTACTATGTGGTTTTATACATGCATATATATGTAGTATAAAAATATACATGTATTTGCACATAACATATACATGTAAAAAACATATGAACAATTGTATGGATAAACTTCTTAAATATTAATTGCTGAGTCAAGTACATGTGTTTTTAAAATTTTGATAGATGTGGCCAAATTGTCTTCAACAGGTGGTATACTCATTATATTCCTTTCAATAATGTAAGACTACGTGTTTCCTCATATGCTCACTGACATAGCGTTTTATTAAACTTTCCAGTTTTTGCAATCATAATAATTGAAGAAACAGTGTTTCAATTTGTGTAGTTCCCTGGGTTTATCTTTGAAAGCAGTTACATGTTCATCTTGATCTTCTTCTAGGTATGCAGATTCATTTCAGTGAAATTTCCTTTTCTTTTTCTTACTTTCTAAACATCAGAAGTGACTTCGCTACTGAGCTAAAAGGGTGTTTGGGGGCCATACTCTCTGGGTGTCTCCAGTCTCTGTCAGACCAATAAGTCTGGTCTTTTTCCGTGAGTTAGGATTTTCTTCAACGTTTTTCTCCAGCTCTGCCCAGGACCATCTATTGTGATCCCTGTCACAGCTATTAGTGGTGGTAGTTGGGTACCACCTAGTTGTGCTGGATTCAGTCTGGCGGAGGCCGTGGTAGCTGTGGTTGTATGTGGTATTTTCTTAAGGGAAAACTTTAAATTTTTATGCAGTCAAGCTACAACAATTCGTCTCTATTTGCCCAGAAAAACAGAGGAAGAAGGAGAGTCAGGAATAGAAGAAAGATATGGAATGTGTGGCTAACTGCTTCCATGAACAACTGTCTTTTTTGCCACGAGACTAGAAGAAATGGATGGTGTCTGGCTACCATTACTGAACATTTGATCAAAGATTCCATGGAAGAATCCTGATCAAAGGGGGGAAAATGTGGAACAGATTCTCAAATTTCTCGTGAACTCCAGACTTCCTGGAGTCATGAAGGTTGAATGAACTATAGAAACTATTATCCTGAGATAAAGTTTAAACCTTAAAACAAAAACATCCCCTGAAGTCTTATTAAAATCAAACAATAGTTTAGCTTAACTAGTAAAAAATGTTTGCATTGAGCATTATCTCTTTTATGAACTATCTACATGAGATCGAATTGACAACAGCAACTTGAAAGATTAGACAGGAATCTTAGGGGGCAATGAATTTACATTAATGGGGCAGAAACAACTCAGAAAAGTTGAGGGACATAATGGTTACTCAACTTGGAGAAAGTAATCAACTCAACTAAAGGGTACATGTAGAAAGTCTTTTACTGTGTATATTCTTAACAACGATGTCTTAGTTAGATAGTGCTGCTATAACAGAAATACCACAAGTAAATGGCTTTAACAAAGAGAAGTTTATTTTCTCACAGTAAACAAAAAAATAAAAGTAGGCTAAAAGTCCAAATTCAGGGTGTCAGCTCTAGGGACGGCTTTCTCTCTCTGGCAGCCTTGTCATCAATGTTCCCCCAGATTAGGAGCTTCTTTGCATAGGGACCCCCAGTCCAAAGGACGCACTCTGCTCCCAGCACTACTTTCTTGGTGGTATGAGGTCCCCAACTCTCTGCTTGCTTCCCTTTCTTTTTATCAATTGCGAGATAGAAGGCGGTGCAGGCCACACGCCAGGGAAACTCCTTTTACATTGGATTAGGGAGGTGACCTGAGCAAGGGTGGCATTGCAATCCCACCCTAATCCTCTCAACATAGAATTACAATCACAAAATGGAGGACAACCACACAATACTGGGAATCATAGCTTAACCAGGTTGATATACACATTTTGGGGGGGGACATAATTCAATCCACGACAAACAACAAATAAATAAAATAAAGTATAAAAAATTTTTATGTGGTCAAATGTACTCATTTTTATTGCTTTACTAAAGTTATAAAAGAATTCCTCCACGTTTTACTTAATAATGTTTAAATACTTGATTCATCTACAGCTTATTTTGGTGCAAGAAGGGAAAGAATCCCTTTCCCTTTTTTCAATACTTTAGTCGCTATACCAAAAAGAATTGGTCCATGTACAACTCTTTCTGATGGTACTGAAGGAAGAAGTCCGAGCTGAACTGAAGGCACTGGAGAAAAACAAGGCTTCAGGAATGGAATACCAATTGAGATGCTTCAATAAACAGAGGCAGCACTGGAAGTGCTCACTCGTCTCTGCCAAGAAATCTTGAAGGCAGCTACCTGGCCAACTGACTGTAGATCTATATTTATGCCTATTCCCATGAAAGGTGATACAACCAAATGTGGAAATTATTGAACAATATCATTAATATCACACACATGTAAAATTTTGCTGAAGATCATTCAAAAGCGGCTGCAGCCGTATATCAATGGGGAACTGTCACAAATTCAAGCCGGATTCAGAAGAGGATGTGGAACCAGGGATATCATTGCTAATGTCAGATGGATCTTGGCAGAAAGCACTGAATACCAGAAAGATGTTTATCTGTGTTTTATCAATTACACAAAGGCATTCGACTGTGAGGTTCATAACAAATCATGGATAAAATGGTGAAGAATGGAAATCCAGAACACTTAATTGTGCTCATGAGGAACCTGTACATAGTTCAAGAAGCAGTTGTTCAAACAGAACAAGAGGATATTGCACGGTTTAAAGTCAGGAAAGGTGTGCATCAGGGTTGTATCATTTCACCATGTGTATTCAATATGTATCCTGAGCAAATACGAGAAGCTGGATTATATGAAGAATGGGGCATCAGGATTGGAGGAAGACTCATTAATCAACCTGCGTTATGCAGATGATACAACCTTGCTTGCTGAAAGTGAAGAGGACTTGATGAAGATCAAAGACCACAGCCTTCAGTATGGATTACACCTCAACATAAACAAAACAAAAATCCTCACAACTGGGCCAATAAGCAACATCATGATAAACAGAAAAAAGACTGATGTTAGCAAGGATTTCATTTTACTTGAATCCACGGTCAACACCCATGGAAGCAGCAGTCAGGAAATCAAAAGACACATTGCACTGGGCAGATCTTCTGTAAAAGACCTCTCTGAGGTGGTGAAAGGCAAAGATGTCACCTTAAAGACTAAGGTGCGCCTGACCCAAGCCATAATGTTTTCGATCACCTCACTTGTATGTGAAAGCTGGACAATGAATAAGGAAGACTGAAGAAGAACTGACGCCTCTGAATTGTGGTGTTGGAGAAGAATATTGACCATACCATGGACTGCCAGAAGAAATCTGTCTTAGAAGAAGTGCGACCAGAAGCTCCTTAGAAGCAAGGATGGCGGACCTATGTCTCACATACTTTGGACATGTTATCAGGAGGGATCAGTCTCTGGAGAAAGATATTATATTTGGTGAAGTACAGGGTCAATGAAAAAGAGGAACACCTCAATGAGATGGATTGACATGGTGGCTGCAACAATGGGCTTAAGTATAACAACCATTCTGAGGATGGCAAAGGACTGGGCAGTGTTTTGCTCTGCTGTGCACAGGGTCACTATGAGTTGGAACTGACTGGATGGCACCTAACAACAACAGCAAGTCTTCATAATTCTCTTGATAATTCTTGCCTATTTTATTTATTTATTTATAAACAACATTTAGGATCAACTTTCTGATTTTAGGAGAAAAACCTTCTAACTTTTGCTAGATGTATTACATGCATAGACATAAATTCAGGCAAGAGTAAAATCTTCATAATACCAAGTCTTCTCATCAATAAAAGCATATATCTTTGTATTGCTTTTATCTTCTTTTATGTCCTTCAGTTGTATTTTTAAGTTTTCAACTTATAGATTTCACAACATTATAAGTTTATTCTTCAGTGGTATATTCTTGTTGTTATTGGAAACAGGATCTTTTTCTTCATTGTATTTTAAAACTAGTAATCTGTGTACAGAAAGACAACTGACTTTTCAATATTAAGCTTGTACTCGAATACACGCTCATATATGTATAAACCCTAAAATTTACTAAAAACTTTAATCAAATGACTTCCCAGCATATATGGAGATGAAAAAATAAGTTTTTTCTATTCATTACTGGTGTATTGAGTTGAACACTGTTCTCCAAAAATTCGTTTCTACCCGGAACTTCATAATGTGATTTATCTGGAAATAAGGTCTGTGCAGTGCAATTAGTTAAGATGAAGTCATAATGGATAAAGGTGGGCCCTAATTCTATGACTGGTATCCTTATGTGAAGACACAGGGTATATGATGACACAGAAATACAGAGGAAATATGGCCATAAGAAAACAGAAGCAGAAACTGGAGTGACACACTACAACCCAAAGAATACCAAGGATTGCAACCACCAACAGCTGTAAGAGGCAAGAACTGTTCCTTAGAACCTTTAAAGAAAGCGTGGTATTACTGACATCTTGGTACTAGACTTTTAGCTTCCACAACAGTGAGAAAATAAATGTCTATGTTTTAAGCCACCCAGCAGGTGGTAATTTTTTTTACAGCAGCACTAGAAAACACATGGCTAATTATATTACCATGGGGCAGTGGTGATTCAGGGGTAGAATTCTCACCTTTGTGAGGGAAACGTGTGTTTGATTCTCAACCAATGCAGCTCATGTGCAGCCACCACCCATCAGTGGGAGCTTGTGTGTTGTTACGACGCTGAACTGGTTTCATCAGAGCTTCCAGGCTAAGACAAACTAGGATGAAAGGACTGGCAATCTACTTCCAAAAGTCAGCAACAAAACATCCTATGGATCACACCTGGACAGCCTTTCCTGCTGTTGTGTAAGGGATCATCAGGATTAAGGACCAACTCGAGGACATTTAGCAACAACAAAGAATACTAATACATTTCCTAATACTAAACTATGCTTGCATTCCTGATGTGAATTCTTTTTCCACGTAGTTTAAATATATTATGTCTTTTTATGAATTGCTGTATTCTACTTACTAATATTGAGGTTTCTGCAATTATGGATAGAAATGGTGTCTAGTTTTCTTTTTTGATGCTACTTTATCCGATTTTGGTATCAGCATTAGACTAGCTTCATACCAGCAATTTGGAAGGATTCTATCTCTGTAGTCTGGAAACCTTTAAAAAGCATGAGAACATCATGACCACACGGGGTTATCTGAGAGAATTATAGAAACAAAAAAAGAAGAACACAGATTGGGAAAAAACAAAAGCAACTCATATCACAAAAAGCTAATTTCCATAATACATAAAGATTTTAAATATATCAATAAGAAAAAAGGCAATAAATTTAACAGAAAGTACTGTATTTTTACACAAATAATGCGTGCCTTCTAGGTTGGTTTGTAAGCCGCATTCTCCCTCCGCAAGGTATTTTCATAAGTACGCTATGCTAACTTTTTTACGGCAACATGTAAAAAAAAAAAAAAAAAAAATTGCCATAGTGGTGCTTATGAAAACACCTTGCAGGGGGATGACATAAGTGGAAAACAAAGGTAGGAGGGGCATGTTACTACGTAAAAATATGACAGGCCATAGGACATGAATAGATAATCGACAAAAAAGGAAATACGAATAAATCTCCAATATATGAAAAAATGCTCAGCTGCATTTAACAGCATAATAACACAAAATGTGTATTAAAACTACTATAAGACTGGCAGGAATAAAACAGTTTGAAATATTTCAACATGCTGGCAAAGTACGGGGAAACCAGGCAGCTTTACACACTGCCGGTGGACATACAAATTGCTGACTCTGTGGAGCCTGATTTGGAAAAATTTATAAAATACAAAAATGCACATGCCCTTTCACCTGGCAATTCACTTCTATTAATTTAACTAACAGATTTATTCCAATGTGTATGACATGAAATATTAAAATAGATAATTACTGAGTGCTCTCTGAGGCAGGCAAAATTACCCTCTGCTTTCAGAACTGGAAAAACTTAAAGCTATGGGGAGGCAGAGTTACTTGCCTAAAATGACACATCTGCTAAGTGGGTGTGAAAAACAAAACACAGGTGGTTTCGCTCCAGATCCCATGCTGTTAACCATTACAATACACTACCTTACAACATGTACAACGATATTTATTGCTACATTGTATGTAACAGCTGTATATTACAAACAACATCTATTAATAGACTGCATGGCTATTTCACCTACACAGCGAAATACTATGCAGCATTTAAAAGAATTGTCTAATCTCTTTCAGTGACTCATATGGAAAGCTCTCCAATATATATTAGGTGAAGAAGGTAAACTGCTGAATGTGTGGATTATGCTATTATATATGTACACATAAATTGAATTATAACCACATATGCTTCTTTATGCATAGACTATCTCTAGAATGACACACAAGAAACTGCTTAAATTGGTTATCAGGAAGGGAAATAGTCAACTGAGGGACGGGAATGGAAGGGACACTTACTTTTCACATTTGTCCAATGTGCATTTTATCTAATCAACAAAAATATATTCAATAATTTCAAAAATAAAATAAGTCAAAGAAAAAATAAAAATAAAGAAAAACTCTGCCATTATCTATTCCTTTTATTTATTTTATACATAGGTCATTCACACAAGAATTCATTTCTAAAAATTACTCCACAAGTTTGAAAAACACTGGACCAAAGAATGACTAATAAAGCCTAATGTTCCTGGTAAATATTTGATATAAAGCTTACAGAAAACAGTGTCTTACCTGACATGTGCATTACAGTATCTCTTGGAATAGTCAGTCCATGTTCCAAATTTTTGTGGAAAGAGAGCTTCAATCTGCATGAAAAGCTGTAACAAAATAGTTCTTAATATGTTGTTTTCATGTAAACAAGTATTACTTCGAGAAAACCAGTTAATAATATAGTAAAAATTAAAAAAGAAAATCTATGTCTTCTTCCTCAAGGCCCCTCCTTCCTCTCCACCTCCAATTGCTGCCATCCTATTTTTCAGGGATAATTGCCATACGTTTCTTTAAAATATGTCTATATATTCTCTATGCCTATATAACCATTGGAAACCCTGGTGGTATAGTTGTTAAGAGCTATGACTGCTAACCAAAAGGTCAGCAGTTCAAATCTACCAGGTACTCCTTGGGAACTCTATGGGGCAGTTCTACCCTGTCCTATAGGGGCACTATGAATCGGAATCGACTCAACAGCAATGGGATTATATAATCATTTGCATATATTCACTTTTACTCATACAAATAGGATCATATTATACATATTGTTCACATTACACATACACCCACTCCTCACTTATTGGGATTGTTAGGTTCCAAAGACCAGGTCCTTTTGCGAAAATTAAACAATGGAGGATGGCTACATCGTTATATAACTGCCAAATTCCAGTGAGGAATCAAAGAGTAAAAAATAGATTACAGCCTAGAAAACCCTATGCGGCAGTTCTACTCTGTCACATAGGGTCGTCATGAGTCGAAATCAAATCGACATTACCTAACAACAACAATAACATCTAAGTATTGTAACATGTATCTCAGAAGAGTTTCAGGGTGGAATACAAAAGCAGAACACATGTAATACTGGTAGAGGTGGGATGAGAATACCTGTTTCCCAGGCTTGGCTTAATAATTAATAACAATAATGCTTACTACATATTGAATGGAAACCCTGGTGGCTTAGTGGTTACATATATTGAACGCTTACCATGTTCCAGGATGCAAGGTACAGTACTTTCAGAGAAATACTTCCTTTAATTTCCTTACAACTATCCTACAAGACACCAAGTCCATGTTTTATTCACTATTCAGTGTTCATTAACAGTCATGGCCTCCTTAGGAAACACTCATACTTACAAGCTCATCCATAATTTCTCCTTTCCACACCTCACCTACCTCCTCTTAGAGTAATAAAAGCTAACTGGGGTATCAAGCAAAGCCTTGTTTCTCCATTCTAAGTAGATGTCTGATCTGGTCTGCACATAAGCTCTAGTCCCTCCATAGCTTCCCAAACACAGATCTTGAAGTGAAAGAAGAACAAACAGAAGTCTCACAGAGTTTCCAAAGAGTGGCTGGTGGATTCGAACTGCTGACCTTTTGGTTAGCAGCTGTAGCTCTTAACCACTATGCCACCAGGGTTTCCTCTGTAGGTACGGCATGATAGAAATAAAGTGGATTTAGCCCCAATTCTGAGAAGCTTATAATGTAAAATTAGAAAACAGACATAACAAGGGTAAATAAAGATGAAGAACACAGAACACAAATGTGAAAAATATTGCAAATTTGTACTAAACATGAAATCTTATAAAAAAGGTAAAAACTATTTTTTATACATACTTCCAAGGATGCCTAAGGTTTACACATGAATAATTAAGAACAGTCACAGGAAAAGAGATATTTAATTAAAAGCTCTTAAAAATTCCCTATGCCCTCCTTTGGCATTTAAGGCATATAATTTGAAATTATCAGCTACAAAACAGTTGACTGATTCAGTTGTCTTTTTTTCTAAAGCATAAGGATTTTAATACCTCTTCAGGCCTTCCCAAAGCTGGAGTTCCTGTAAGAAGAATGGCTCGTCTGGCTTTCTGTACTAATGGCAATAGAATCTTGCTGCGGGCTGCGGTTCTGGACTTCATGTAGTGTGATTCATCCACTATAACCACTCTGAAGTTCTGATTATTTAATGTATCTATCAAAGTCTTTGCATCTGTAGTTAAAAGACCATAACCCAGAATTGTCACTTTGCTGGTCGATATTCTCCTAGAAAAGAAAATCCATGTATTTTCAAAATATTTCAGTAACCAATTTATCATAAGCAACATAACTCTGTTAGGAAGAAATACAAAGAAGGGGAAAGAAGAGAAGAAAAACAAGAGAAGATGGTACAGGTTTCCTCTGCTATCCGAAAGTAAAGTGTTCCCATAAAACCCTTCACAAGCTAAAATAGCGTAAAGCAAATTACCAGTAATTTATATGGGAAATTTTTTTTGAGCATTCCCAGACCCCCAAAATAACCTACCAAGCCATACCAAATCACACATAAAACCTAAAACAACACTAACATACAGTAAAAGCAGGAATGATATGATAAATACACAGCCTATAAAAACTAGAAATAATGTATTTTGTTGCCACAATGTGAAAACACAACCTGTTTGTGCTAAGTGAAAAAATCCAAATAGGCTCTTTGCTTTTATGGAAAAGGGCAAAAAAAACAGAAATAGCATTCATTTTTTATCTGTTCTGTAGTCAGCCATTAAAGAGGCAGCATGCTGTGTATCTAATGCTATGCTTCTTTACATACGTGGAAGATGTCAGGTAACTTTTTCTACCTGCAACTGACATCCTGTAGTGAAATTATACTCTGGAGTTGTAGTGGTTTCTAAGATATTTCAAATGTTATTTAAATAAGAATATTAGCCACTACTTGCAAGAGTGTATTTCCAAAATAATACCAAAAATCATATGACCAAAATGTTACAAAAAATGATGGAGGGGAAATACTTTAAGAAAATTTAAATGTAAGCATTTAAATAACATATGTTGTTGGGTGTCATCTAGTAGGTTCTGACTTATAGTAACCCTGCGTACAACAGAACAAAACACTGCCCAGTCCTGTGCCATCCTAACAATCGTTGTTATTCTTAAGCCCATTCTTGTAGCCATGGTGTCAACCCATCTCATTGAGGGTCTTCTTCTTTTTTGCTGACCCTCTACTTTACCAAGCATGATGTCCTTCTCCAGGGACTGATCTCCCTGATAACATTTCAAAGTATATCAGACATAGTCTTGCCATCCTTGCTTCTAAGGAGCATCCTGGTTTTACTTCTTCCAAGGCAGATTTGTTCATTCTTTTGGCAGTCCATGGTATATTCAATATTCTTCTCCAACACCACAATTAAAAGGTGTCAATTCTTCTTTAGTCTTCTTTATTCATCATCCAGCTTTCACATGCATAGGGGGCGACTGAAAACACTATGGCTTGGGTCAGGTGCACCTTAGTCTTCAAGGTGACATCTTTGCTTTTCAACACTTGAAAGAGGTTTTTTGCAGCAGATTTACTCAGTGCAATGCATTGTTTGATTTCTTAACTGCTACTTCCATGGGTGTTGATTGTGGAACGAAGTAAAATGAAATCCTTGACAACTTCAAACTTTTCCCCATTTATCATGATGTTGCTTACTGGTCCAGTTGTGAGGATTTTTGTTTTCTTTATGTTAAGGTGTAACTCATACTGAAGACTGTGGTATTTGATCTTCATCAGTAAGTGCTTCAACTCCTCTTCACTTTCAACAAGCAAGGTTGTGTCATCTGCATATTGAAAGTTGTTAATGAGTCTTCCTCCAATCGTGATGCCACAGTCTTCTTCATATAGGCCAGCTTCTCAGGTTTTTTGCTCAGCATATAGTTTGAATAGCTGTGGTGAAAGGATACAACCATGACACACACCTTTCCTGACTTTAAACCACACAGTATCCCCTTGTTATGTTTGAATGACTGCCTCTTGGCCTATGTATAGGTTCTTAAAAAGCACAATTAAGTGTTCTGGAATTCCCATTCTTTGCAATGTTATCCATAATTTGTTATGATCCACACAGTCAAATGCCTTTGCATAGTCAATAAAACATAGGTAAACATCTTTCTGGTATTCTCTGCTGACATCCCTGGTTCCACATCCTCTTCTAAATCTGGCTTGAATTTCTGGCAGTACCCTGTCAACATCTGCTGCAGCCATTTTTGAATGATTTTCAGCAAAGTTTTACTTGTGTGTGATATTAATGCTATTGTTTGATAATTTCTGCATTCGGTTGGATCACCTTACTTGGGAATAGGCATAAATATAGATCTCTTCCAGTAGGCTGGCCAGGTAGCTGTCTTCCAAATTTCTTGGCACAGACAAGTAAGTACTTCCAGCGCTGCATTCATTTCTTGAAACATCTCAAGTGGTATTCCATCAATTCCTAGAGCCTGGACTTCCTCCTTCAGTACCATTGGTTCCTGCTCATAGGGTACCTCCTGAAATGGTTAAACACTGACAAATTCTTTCTGGTATACCAAAACCAAACCAAACCCACTGCCGTCAAGTCGATTCCTACTCATAGTGAACCTATAGGACAGAGTAGAACTGCCCCATAGAGTTTCCAAGGAGCGTCTGTTGGATTTGAACTGCCGACCTCTTGGTTAGCAACCGCAGCACTTAACTACTACGCCACCAGCGTTTCCTTTCTGGTACAGCTAACTGAAAATGGTTATTGGGCCTTAATAAGTTCTGTATTCTTTAAATTTCTAAGTCTTTTAAATTTTATGCAGTTTTATTAGAGAAGACAAATTTTATTTATAATTACCATCTATATTTTATTTAAACCATGTAAGTAGTAACCAAATTTCCTTGGTCCAATAAAGATGTATTTCTTTGAGTTAGGGTTCCAAGGGTGAAAGAGAAAACACCCTCCAGCTACTTTGTCTGGTTCTTCTTCCACATTCACAGTGCCAAATTTCTATAAATAATCTTTGCACTACCAGTCTTAGAGAATACCACACAATGCAATAGTACCACCACCAAAAAAATCTAACTAAGAACAGACATTTATTTCAAGTAGATATACTGCTTTTTATCTAGGGCTAAAAAATTAATAATACTGAATCCCTGAAAGCATGATAATTTGCATGATTCACTTAGATATTCAACATAATGACTTATCAATATTAAAATTGATTAACTCATTCCAATGGTTGGAAAATAAAATGAAGAAAAACACTGGCTATACTATGATTGATTTTTAGCATAAAGAACTCAAATAATCACAAATATTTTCAAGCTATATCGTCTCCTCACTTATCAACTATCTTGTTATCCAAAATTTCACACTTACAACAATGGTAAAAAATCTACTATCTGACTATTTTGGGCATTAACAACATATGTCTGGCAGTTATGCCAGAGGTGCAAGGCGAGAGTAACTCTGGCTGTGATAGTTATACGCCAGCTTGGCTGGGCCATGATTCTCAGTGGTTTGGCAGTTATATAATGATACAATTTGGCAGTTATGTAATTATGTAGTCATCCTCCATTTTTAAGATCTGATGTGATCATCCTCCATTTTCGTACAATGCCAATTTCACATAATGACCTGGTCTTTGGAATCTAACCATGTTGATAAGTGAGAAGAAGGTGTATAAGATACTTAAGTTAAAAATTAACATAATAAAGAAAATCATACTTGCTAATATTACTTTCTAGTCATACATAAAACTTCTATATTAACTAACGCTTGCAAGCAAAATCCACCACAGTTGCTGATAATAAAGGCTCACAAAGCTTCAAGTTAATCTATTCACTGAGAAGTAGTGAAATTTATTTTCAAACCATAAAATAGTCAGTTTCTAAGTCCACTTAAGGTATATATAAAGTAAATTACATACATCTTCGAAAGTATAGTACTTTATCTTTGTTTTAAAATCTATTATCAGGGAATTTATTAAATTGAATATATTTTTGAGCTTTAGATAAATTTTCTTGAGAAATAATTCATATTACAAAATGTAAAAATAAAATTCTGCTTTCTATCTCTTAACTCTAAATTATGACTTGTTGATGATATTCAAATATGGGTATATACTAAATACACACAAGCACACAAGGAAGACTTTCTTTTACTTAGTATTAAAAAGTTGTTCTTACCCAACATCGGCTTTATTTTGAATAACAGTGATTTCTTCTGGACCTAGCTCTGGTATCCATTTTTCTATTTCTTCTGTCCAAGGGTACCTCAGAGATGAAGGGACCACTATTAACAGAGGCCATTCCTCTTTATAAAAGTAAGCAATTCCAATTGCCTGGATTGTCTTTCCCAGGCCCATCTAAATAAACAAAACAAAAAAAGAAAGGCTAAAACATTTTAAAAGAAAAAATTTAAATATTTTACTTAAGGGTATTATTAGCAAGGGAATTTTGTTAACATTAGAGTAAAATCAACTGGGTTACACGGTTAACAAAATGTTCAAGATTATGATGACCTTTAAAAGCAAATTATTCTTAAACATCCGTGATTGGATTTACAGAGGCAAAATGACCCCAATCTTAAATATTACCCAGTGCCGTCGAGTCAATATTAGCTGTACTAATTTCATAGATCTTAATTTTTTAAAGCCGTATGTGTATGTGTAACTTCTGTCCAATGACAGAACCAAAGCATTAAATTCAAAACATTAAGGATCAGTTAGGAAATAAGCAGCCATCTTAAAAAAGAATGGATCACAAACCAAGAAGTTTACTTAAGTATAATTCATGGAAGGATTAATCTAAGGAGATGATGTGTGGAATACAAAGGTAACCAACTGAAGAAGGGTAGAGTAAAGAATCTGACTATACTTTTGCAGTTTGACAGCTAACAGCTTTCAAGTCCCACCAGTTCCCCTGCCCCTCTGCCCTAAACCTGGGCAAGCTGTTTAGAAACCCTTAGTGCTGCCTTGATTAGCAATGGTGGAAACTTCAAATCACTCAAGCCTGAGCCGAGCAGTGAGAATCCTCACCCTAGCCCCAGCACTAAACACAATATAAACCAAACCAATGTCCTTTCCCTGATCTCTCAGGCCATTCTTGGATCTGCTTGGGGACCTGCCCTGCTCTCCCCAGAAAGCCTTACTACGTATGTAATAAACCTTTTCGTTCCCTCTTGGTGCATGTGATTTAAAATTCTTTTCAAAATACTGAAAGCTAAGTACGTATTTTAAAAAGTTTCTGTTTAAGAAGAAATAGTCCCACACAATTATCTTCCTTTGACAAACTGTATCTAGAACTCTGCTATGCTAAGCTATGATCAATCCTGACATCTGAACCATACTGGTGGAGGAGTCCATCCTGCCTCCACAGTCATTTCTCAATATTTGTTAAGAAACCGACTTGTAGTTTATATGAAAGATTTTCCTTGAGCTTGGTTGGCTAGCCTGAAAAGTTTCAGAATCTGGTCAACTTAGCATCACCGTAAAGAATGACTTTCTGAATGTGCATACCTGAAGGTCATATCCTATACCTTTAGAGAATTCACCTAAAAAAAAAAGACACCTTAATCACTTTTTATTCAGCTATCTTTCCTAGTCACAACTCCAAATCTTCCATTTGCAATCCCATGAGTTAAAAGGTTATGTAGTTAGATGATTACAGGTCATTTCTGGAAATTAGAAAGATATTTTTCAACACTAAGTAAAGCATTTAATTGTTAACTTTATCTCCTGTGTTGTCAGTTGTTGCTTCTTTAGCCATCATCAAGTAGAAGATAAAGTTTGATGGGACAAACTTAAAGTAATGATAGTTCCAAACTTCAAAATAAATATATATATTAGAGTAATCTTATCCTTCCATTAAGGAAAGAAATAATACATAGGTTAGGATAGCTGTGTTCTAGATACAACTCGTAAACAGGAAGGTAGTTGTCTGGGGCTACTTTTCCCTAGAAAGAAACTTTTAAAACATGTACTTAGGTTTCAGAATTATGAGAAGAATTTAAAATCGTACAACAGTCAAATAAAACAGCAATAATGCACTTCAAGTAGGTTAAGTATACAGAAATAACTACTTTCAATAGGTGGCTCAATAGGTGGCCCTTGGCTCTAACTACAATGGAATTTGTTAAAGTGGAATCCTCAGTGTTTCATCACAGTGAAGGCTAAATCACCTCTTAAGAACCAAAGCCTTGTCTCAATAAAAGTACAACTGTCTAGGTAGCTGCACAAGAAGAACTGAAGTACATTAACTTTAAGGCTATATTTTATGGATATTTTCAAAACAGTACATCACTATTTTATTTAGGAGACTAATTTTAGGTTTTCTAAATGTCTCATTCCATGAAATTATTAATAGCAATTAAACAATAATGATCCTAACAGAATTTCAGTGTCAATTTTTTATTTTGTGATTGCTTTTATGTAACAATTGGTGTACATATGCAGTGTAGAAAGTGCTGGCTGCTTCGACATTTGTTGACACGGAGAAGTTCTCCAGCTTGAAAGTTACAAGCAGCTTCTGACTTTTAGAGATGGGGGTCTGTCCCTTAACAGGATGCCTAGTTATTCTAGAAGAGACTCCTCTGAATGATCTCTGTAGATATGCAGATTAAAGTCTTAGTGAGGATCTAAATTAAGGAAGGAAACCCAAACAGGGGAGCTTCTGACTGACGGCCTATCTTCTAGTTATTATTGTTAAGTGGGTGTATGTTTTAGCTGAACTATGTCCTTGTTCTTGTAGATTAAGTTATAACTTTTTTTCCTGCAGGGAGGTTTACACTGTATGTCTCAAAATCATTGCTTGTTCTTATAAGAGAGGTGTGTGCGCGTGTGCGTGTGCGTGCGTGTATTCTTGTCTCATTGGAGAGTGGTAACAGGGAACAGACCATGGAATATAGTCACAGAAGCCTGATGTTCTCTACTCAAAGCTGAAGACGACACACTTGCAGAAATGTGCCAAACCACTTAGCTGGCAGTCTGGCTCCTGCCCAGGGGCAGGCTTTCTTCTGAAGGGAATGCACTGGGATGAGGTGAGGCTATAAAGGGGGTATGGCTTAGAGTGGAATAGGATGGAATAAACAAATTTCTCTCTAAAGAAAAGATACTGAGTTGAGCTTGGTGGCAGAGCTCAAGGAGGTCTATACCCCAGAGCACAGCTTAGAGATCCCTCTGAGGCTAGTAAAAAGCAAAGCAGTGAGATGGCTCTGCAATGGACAGAGAGACTAGAGTTAAGCAAATATGCTTTAAGAATAGCCATTTCAGGCTAGATGAGAAGGTAGAGGGGGACAGGAGCTGGGTGAACGGACACAGGAAGTAGAGGATGAAGAGGAGGAGTGTGCTGTCACATTATAGGCAGGGTAACTAAGGTCCCATAACAATGTGCGTATAGGTTTTTGTAAGAGAAACTGACTTGAATTATAAACTTTTACTTAAAGCACAATGAAAAAAGAGAGAGAGAAAAAAATAGTCGTTTCTAGTAGCAGTTAAATACTAGGCTCTTATATTGTAATTTTATTCTCCCCAAGTCTCTAGGAAAGTTTTGTCAAAAGTTAAGCTTTACGGATGGAATAAAACATTATCAACAAGTACATCTGGGTAAAGGGTACAAGAATGTTCTTTGTACTATTCATACTCTTCTGTAAGTTTGAAATTATTTCCAATTGAAAAGCTGAAGAAAAAAGTTACAGCCCTGTAACCTAGTCTCAGTTGTGTTAGGGGAAATTACAGGAGGCCTGTCCTACAGGGTCACTATGATTTGAAATCAACTTGATGGCAATGGGTTGGGTTTTGGTTTGATCCTATACTTCAAAAGGAGCGACCATGGAGAAATGTTACTTACTAAACTATTTCAGACTGTCGAAAGAAGGAAAATGTCTAATTCCTTTAAAAAGTCGACATAACACTGATATGAAAACAAACAAAAAAAAAAATGAAAGGCAGCACAAAATATAACCAAAAACCAACCTCACATGTTAGTACTGTTGCAAAAATTTTAAGTACATTATTAGAATACACAAATCAGCAGAAAGTTAAAAGTAAAATAATACATCATGACCAAGAGAGTGCAAGTCCAAGAATAAAAAGACTGTTCAACTTAAGAAAGCCTATTACTATAATTCATAACATTAATAGGGTCAAAAAATATATATATATTCATCTTCAGATGCTAAAGAAGCAAATGACAAAATTCACCTTTCATTCATGATGAAAGCCCTTCATTACCTAGTACCAAAATGAGAATCACTTCACAAAAGATAAAGTATATATCTCAACTGAAAAGGCTGTATTATGCTTAATGGAGAAAAAGCATTCCCATTAAGATCTGAAATAGAAGAAATGAGAAATACATATATTAGAATGGAATAGACAAAAATGTACTAGTTGTAGATGATGTGACCAAGTATCTAGAAACTTAAAACAATCAACACAAAAATGATTACTACACTTAAAAAAATATTAGGTAAGTGCTAGTTCCAAGCTGGGATTAAAAAAAAGTTTAGTATTTGGAAAGAAACAGTCAGAACAGAGCGACGAAACAGATAAGAATACAGGAACGGCTCAAATGCAAATGGGGACTGAGTATGTGATAAAGGCAGCATTTTAAGCCAATGAGAAAAAAGATGGTTCATTTAATCAATGCTGTTAGGAAAATTGGCTCACCGGCTGGAAAAATAATAAAGCTGGATCCGTATCAAACCTTTCACTATAAAATAATTCCCAGATGGATCAAATATGAAAATGTTCAAGAGGGACACATAAAAATAATTTTTTAAAAAAGGTCAGTAAAAATAAAAACTTAGAAGAGACATTTTTTAATCATTACATAAAATCTAGATAGTACAAAGGAAAATACAGATAATTAGAACTAAATGAAAATTAAAAGTTCATATTCAGCAAGAAAAAAAAACAGACTAATGAAAACAAAAAGTCTTTAACAAAAATGACAAAAGGCTAATTTCCTCAATTCCTGAAAAACTCCTACCAAGAGGGGGGAAAGGACTAAGAATCCAATAGAAAAATTGCCAAAAGATATGAATAACAATACACAAATAAATATGTCCAATAAACAAGGAAAGATGCTCAATCTCACTCATAATTAAAGACAAACAAATCAAAACTATGAGAAACCATTTTCCACCTACACAATATGATTGACAAAAGCTGAAGAATTGGTAACAGTGATGGAGAAATTTTGGGGAAATAGGCACTAATACACTGTCGTGAGACTAAATATAGGTATAATCTTTTTGAAGAAAAAGTTGGCAATCCAAGTTCAATGCTATGGATTTATCTCAGGGATATACCTGAAAAGTACTAAGTTTATAAATAGGAGACTAGGTAGATAAATTATGATGTATCTATGGAAACTATTATGCAATCATTTTTTTAAAAATGAGGTAGATCTGTATGTGCTGACATAGAAATACTGGTAAATACTGAAACATAGTATGTTGAAAAGAAAAACAGTATGGAAAATACGATTCAGTTAATATTGACAGAGAGAAGGAGGTAAGAGTGAGCTGCAGGAAGGGTGGAAGGAAGTCAGCCAGCAAGCAAGAAACTGCAACAGGGTTACCTTTGGAGCACTGACTGCAGGGGTGGGAAGGGAAGAGAAGCACAGGCCCTGAGCTTTTGCATTAAGACTTCCTTGTGTCTATATCCTCCTCTTCCATGAGTAAATTATCCATGGGGTGGGGAGGGGGAGTGAAAGGGGAAAAGGACAAGTAGAGAAAAGTTCTATAAAAAGACTTTTTGAGGTATAGCAGATTTCTGGGTATTAATCTGTTAAATGTTTATTCCAAAATCTGAACATCAGCTATGACCTTTTTGTACAGTCATCGTCTGCTAATATTCTCAGCTATTACACAGAGAAAAGGGAGGAAGAGAGAGAGTAGGGAGAGGGTAATGGAAAAAGGAATACATAAATTAAATACACATAAATCTAAGTGTAGAACGGTAGGAAATTTTTCAACAAATACACTGGTTTAATCCACACCCAAGGAAAAATCGAAGAAGCCTAGAGTTGCATGATTTTTATCCTACATCTGCTGATGATTAGGTTAAGACTCAGACTAAACCATTTTTCCTTAATATGCTTGAATTTTCAATCTGTACCAATATGGAGACCATGTATTACATTAATTCATTTCAAGGGAAAAGGCAGGAAAATGTATAAGGAATAATTTATGTGTTTCCCATGGAAAAAAATATTTCATTCAATAAGAGAATGAACAATCCCACTATTTTGAAATTCAAAACATATAAAAATAAACCCTGAATACAGATTATAATATTTAAGAATTTTAAGCTATATCTCTAATGTGGACAACAATTTGGTTTTGGCATGTTCAAAATCTTTAGTGATGTCTATATTTACACTTAAAAAGTCACAATATGTATAGTTAATAAAAATGAGATACTTAACTCTAATGTGACCTGTTTAGACATATATGGGTTACTCGTTCAAAGAGTACTACTACTCCTAAGAAATAGCTGAATAAATTAAAGATTATGACAACATAATATAGGCTAACGACGCTCCATAATTCAGAAGTGGATTTTCCAAATACTTATCTTTTCCTTTTTATCTCTTCTTTTGAAAATTAAAATCAGGCAATCAAATGGTATTAAGACTGTAGTCACATTCTGGAAGTGTACTGTGGGATAAATGCCTGGACTATTTCTTAAAATTGAGAGGCCACACAAAGGACACAATGACAGATGCTGAAAAAAAGGGGGGAGGGGTATAATTTTTTTATTTTGTTGTAGGTTCTAAAGTAATAGGCTCTGAAAATCTGTTACGCATATGAAACATTTGGGTACTTGATCAAGATTCAAACTTTGGGGCACCAACTCCAAAAATTATGATTCAACAGATCTTGGTTTTTAAAGTAACAATGCCCGAATGATTCTGATGTGGGTGGCTCTCAGAAGGTATTTTGAGACTAATGAATCTTTAAACGTTGGGGAAAAACTTAGAGTGCTTTGCTTAAATTGTGGCCATTTCTCCTGGGGTGAGGGGAAGGGGGCAAGCAAATTAATTCAGAATTAATGATTCTAGGATTTTTTTCTTGAGCTTCTTGGGAAATCATTTCTGGGGTATTTTATTTCTTGACTCATCATCAATTATAATTCAAAGGCAGTAGAAGTATTTTCTGCTTAGATTTATAGTATCTCTTAACTTTAACGAGTAGAGAACTTGGCTTCTACCTATATAATATATTCAAATAAACTAGTGATTTAACAGAAAAAGGCTAATTTCAGAAGTTTAATGACAGCTCTGAAAGAGAATTTAGTTTGTACATCGCTCTGATTATCTATGGTTTCAGGGAATCAATTAAAGGATTATATTTAAGCCTCTGTGATAAAAACTTAACTATTTAACAATTTGGAAACCCTGGTAGTGTAGTAGTTAAGTGCTATGGCTGCCAACCAAAAGGTCAGCAGTTCGAATCCACCAGGCGCTCCTTGGAAACTCTATGGGGTAGTTCTACTCGGTCCTATAGGGTGGCTATGAGTTGGAATCGACTCAACGGCAGCAGGTAGTGGTAGTAGTAGTATTTAACAACTGGTAGAATAAATAATGCTGAACACTAAAATTTCTAGTTATAATGAACAGAGGAACCAAATACTATGAATTATTAAAGGAAGGAAAAATGTACGAAAAGTAGAAAATTCTCCATGTCATACAATAACACTTTGAATCTACTGATCACAAATGTAAACAAAGGAGCCTTTCACCAGTATATTAAAACTAGGACTAGGAAACAAAGAGCAGACAATGAACATTTCCATGTGCTATAAAAGATCACATATCAGCTCAGCTACCAGTCTTGTAAAAGATACGATGAATAAATCCTTTGCTTAACATTGTAAATAATTACAGTGTGGTACTTTATATCTGTTTTACACTGCGCTCTATAATTAATTTGAAGACAACACTCAGAGCTAAAAATAATGCATTTCATGATGAAACTCCAATCAGTATATTAAAATATTTTCTTCAGTTATAGGATGACACATATAAGTTGTGGGGGATGTGAAGTAAATAAACAAGGCCATCAGTTATTCATGACAAAGGGAAATTATGCTTCCAAAGTAAGGAATCAAATGTAAATCAATCAACAGCTTCGGAGCCAATTTTTGGTAAGATTATTAGCATGTTTTCAGTCGAACAAGTTCTTCAATTTATTTGTCAATTCATGTGTTGAAACACAGAAATCACTTAGATGGCTTTAAAAAAAAATCTCAATCCAGTTATTTTGGAAAATGTTAATTAAGCAATGTCAGAGACTCATTGCCCAGATTACCAGCTGGGAACCTTCAGAGATCAGCCTTGAATATATTACAAAGGTAGTAGAAAGGAAGACGTCATAAGAAAAGTTTTTAAAAAGGAAAAATAAGAATTAACTTATTGCTTTATCTGCCCAAAAGCAAAGACAAGAAGGTAGGCAGGGGTAGAAAATCAGGACAAAAGAAAATGGAAAAACCAGGGCGGGAATGGGGAGAGTGCTGACACACTGTGGGGAATGAAGCCAAGGTCATGAAACATTTTGTGAACAAACTACCAAATGGAAAACTAATTTGCTCTGTAAATGTTCACCTAAAGCACAATTAAAAAAAAAAAAAAAAGCCAAAAACTTACTTAAATGGCTACATAAAAGGTGAAAGAAATATCCAAGAAGAAAGCAAAATGCTAATCAATCACATCCTCTACCAGTGTCAAAAATGTTAATATTGACTGAAAATGGGGACCTAACAAGTTAGAAAAATAGCTTTCAAAGATTAAACAGAAAAGATTGGCCTCCACAGTCTGAGATTAGGCTGGAGTTATTATTTGCAGAAAAGGACAGAAGGATGTGAGACAAATAAGGCTATAAAATCAATTAGTAAGGAACCCTGGTAGCGCAGTGGTTAAGCACTTGGCAGTTAACTGAAAGGTCAGGGGTTCAAACCCACCAGACAGTCCACGGGAGAAAAACGTGGCAGTCTGCTTCTGTGAAGATCACAGCCTTGGAAACCCCATGGGGCGGCTATGCTCTGTCCTACAAGGTCACTATAAGTAGGAAGGGACTTGACGGCAATAGGTAATCAATTAGTAGTTTTAAGAAAAAGAGATAGAATATTACCCAAAATAGAATCTGTTGGTCAAAAACAGCTTAGAAAATAAAGAAAAAAAAAAAAAACAGGACTATAAAGAATGGGAATTCCAGGAACTTAACTGTGCTCATGAGGAACCTGGACAAAAACCAAGAGGCAGTCATTCCAACAGAACAAGAGTTTTAAAATCAGGAAAGGTATATTCCAGGGTTGTATTCATTCCTTCACCATACTTTTTCACTTTGTATGCTGAGCAAATAATACATGAAGCTGGACTATATGAAGAAGAATGGGGCATCAGGATTGGAGGAAGACTCATTAACAACCTGTTATGCAAATGATACAACCTTGCTTGCTGAAGGTGAAGACAACTTGACGCACTTATTGATGAAGATCAAAGATCACAGTATGGATTATAACTCAACATAAAGAAAACAAAAATTCTCACAACTGGACCAACATTATGATGAATGGAGAAAAGACTGACGTTGTCAAGGATTTCATTTTACTTGGATCCACAATCAATGCCCGTGGAAACAAGAGTCGAGAAATCAATGTACTTACTGCACTGGGCAAATCCATTGCAAAAGACCTCGTTAAAGTGTTAAAAAGCAAAGATATCACTTTGAGAATAGGGTACAGCTGCCTCAAGCCATGATATTTTCAATCATCTCACAAACGTGGGAAAGCTGGACAACGAATAAGGAAAACCAAAGAATTGATGCATTTGAGTTATGGGTTGGTGAAGAATGTTAACATACCATGGACTGCCAGAAAAACGAACAAATCTGTCTTGGAAAGAAGTACAGCCAGAATGCTCCTTAGAAGTGAGGATGGCGAGACTTCTCATGTACTTTAACATGTTATCAGGAGGGACCAGTCCTTGATGAAGGAAAGATACCATGCTTGGTTAAGTAGAGGGTTAGTGAAAAAGAGGAAGACCCTCAAAGAGATGGTCTAACACAGTGGCTGCAACAATGTGCTCAACATAGCAATGATTGTGAGGCTGGTACAAGAAAGGGCACTGTTTCATTCTGTCATACAAGGGTCGCTACGAGTCGAAGTCGACTTGAAGGCACCTAAAAATGCTACCACCACTAAGTAATAAGAACAAGAAAACCAGCAATGCTTTTAAAGGACTTATTAATTAAAAAAATACTTTTTCCATGTTTAGAGAATATTTGCAGAAATGATTTTATTTTTTTGTCTAAAAAACAACCACCCCGTATTATGTAGATCTTCCTGGGTCCAGACTATATAGTTTTCCACCCTAGAGCAGAATTTGTATAGCTTGCTACTATATAAGACATAACAGGTAACTGCTCCTACAATATAATGCTACCATTAATCCTAGGGCCGTATTAGAGCTAAGATAAAATATATTTGGCTTCTGACAATTTTATTAGATAGGGATGCCCCCTGTTTTCCCAATATAAACAAATAATATTATTGGACAACTTCTGTATTTTTTCTCTTTTTCTTCTAGCAGAACTAATAACAGTTCCAAGTTTCTTAAATGAATCTATGTACAGAACAGGCTCAAAAGTGCACAGCTCGTCAATTACCTAAAGAATTAAATTTTAATCCATAAGAAGAAATGAGATATGTCAAAAGTAGGATAATGCATCATATGTTAGTCATAGTCCTCATTTATTAAATATTATCCATGTCAAAATAAAAAATTGACTCTGATTTTGTGGAACCAGTTGCCTAGAGAAAATGTAATACATCTGAACTTCAAAAAGTTTAATGAAAATGTTATCTAAGGAAGTCTTGCTAAGAAACAAACTCAAGTTAAGAAGAAAGTAAATGCTACTTGCAAAATATTAATCAATACAACAATAAACAATAAATTCTGAAAGTTAGCTTATATGGGGAGGGTACATATGTGAAGAACCACCCTGGCCTTGATTTTATTTTACTGAAATACTGTTGCTGTTTGCTGCTGTCACGTCGGCTCTGACTCATAGCGACCTGTGTACATCAGAAGGAAACACTGCCTTTTCCTGTGCCAACCTCACAATCATTGCTACGTTTGAGCCCACTGCTGCAACCGCTATATCAATCCATCTTTTTGAGGGTCTTCCTCTTTTTCGCTGACCCTCTACCTTACCAAGCATGATGTCCTTCTCCAGGAACTGGTCCCTCCTGATAATATGTCCAAAGAAAGCAAGACAAAAATCCCTCCATCCTCGCATCTAAGGTGCATTCTGGCTGTACTTCCCCCGATACAGATTTGTTCATTTTTCTGGCAGTCCATGGTGTATTCAATGTTCTTCACCAACAATAAAACTCATATGTATCGATCTTTCTTTGATCTTACTTTTTCATTAGCCAGCTTTCCCATGCATATGAAGCAATTGAAAATACCATGGCTTGGGTAAGGCACATCTTAGTTCTCAAAGTGACATCTTTGCTTTTTAGCTCTTTAAGGAGGCCTTTTGCAGCAGATTTGCCCAATGCAGTACATCGTTTGATTTTTTGATTGCTGCTTCCACAGGCACTGACTGTTGATCCAAGAAGAATAAAATCCTTGACAACTTCAATTTCCACAACATTTATCATGATGTTTTTTACTGGTACAGCTGTAAGGATTTTTCTTTTCATTATGTTGAGACGTAATCCATACTGAAGACTATAGTCGCACAGTCAAATGACTTTGCATAATCCATAAAACACAAGTAAACATCTTTCTGGTATTCTCTGCTTTCATGCAAGATCAATCTGACATCAACAGTGATATCCCTTGTCACATCTCCTCTTCTGAATCTGGCTTGAATGTCTGGCAGTCCCCTGTTGATGTACGGCTGCAGCTATTTTTGAATTATCTTCAGTAAAATTTTGCTTGCATGTGATGTTAATGATATTGTTTGATAATTTCCACATTCTGTTCGAACACCTTTCTTTGGAATGGGCACAAATATGGATCTCTTCCAGTTGACTGGCTAGGTAACTGTTCCTAATTTCTTGGCACAGACAAGTGAGCGCTTCCATCATTGCATCTGTTTGTTGACGCATGTCAATTGGTATTCTGTTAATTCCCGGAGACTTGTTTTCTGCGAATGCCTTTGGTGCAGCTTGGACTTGCTCTTCAGTACCATAGATTCTTGATCATATGGTACTTAACATTCAAAAGCAGGTTTAAGAGTCTCTTATGACATCCATTTTGGTCATTTTTTTCTTTCCTACCATTTTTATGGCGTTTTGCTTTTTTCATGTATGATATTCTTGATGTCGTCCCACAAATCTTTTGGTCTTCAGTCACTGATGTTCAATGCACCAAATCTACTCGTGAGATGGTCTCTAAATTCAGGTGGGATGTACTCAAGGTTGTACTTTGGCTCTCATGAACTTGTTTTAACCTTCTTCAGTTTTAGCTTGAACTTGCATCTGAGCAATTAATGGTCTGCTTCACAGTTCACCATGGCCTTGTTTTGACTGATGATACTGAGCTTCTCCGTGGTCTCTTTCCACAGATGTAGGCAGTTTGATTTCTGTGTATTTCATCTGGTAACGTCCATGTATATAGTCAACGCTTGTGTCGTTGAAAAAAAGTATTTACAATGAGTAAGTCATTGGGTCTTGCAAAATCCTATCATGCGATCTCCGACATCATTTCTGTCACCAATGCCGAATTTTCCAACTACTGAGCCTGCTTCTCAGTTTGTAACTTTCGCATTTCAAGCACCAGTAATTGTTAATGCATCTTGATTATGTGTTTAATTTCAGGATGCAGCAGTTCATAAAAATCTTCAATTTCTTTATCTTTGGCATTAGTGGTTGGTGCAGACATTTGAATAACAGTCATATTAACTGGTCTTCCTTTTAGGTCTATGAATATTATCCTAACACTGACCGCACTGTACTTCAGGATAGATCTTAAATGTTTCTTTTAATGATGAATGCAATGTCATTCTTCTTCATAGTAGACCATATGATTGTCCAATTCAAAATGGCCAATACCAGTCCATTTCAGCTCACCAATGCCTAGGATATCAATCTTCAAATGTTCTATTTCAGTTTTGATGGCTTCCAATTTTCTTTAATTCATACTTTGTACATTCAATGTTCTGACTACTAATGAATGTTTGCACCTGTTATTTATCATTTTGAATCCTGCCAGATGAGCAAATAAAGGTCTTGAAAGCTTTACTCCATCCATGTCATTCAGGACAATTCTACCTTGAGAAGGCAGCTCTTCCCAGGTCATATTTTGAGTGCCTTTTAACCTGAGGGGCTCATCTTCCAACACTGTATTGGACAATATTCTCTTTTTATGTATAAGATTTTCATTGCCTAATTTTTATTGAAAGTAGATTGCCAGGACCTTCTTCCTAGTCTGTCTTAGTCTGGAAGCTCTGTTGAAACTTGTACGCCATCGGTGGCCCTGCTGGTATTTGAAATAACAGTGACATAGCTTCCAGCATCACAGCAACATGTAAGCCACCATGATATAACACACTGTCAGACCAGTGGTGGTACCGAAATACCAGTGGTGGTACTGACTTTGAAATAGTAAAAACAGTTCATCAAATTCATAGTTAACACTGTATCATAAACTAATAAGTTAAAGAAAAAACAAAATATTATGAAAATATTGGAATATAAAAGCACGAATGTTAGGAAATACTTTTAGAATAAAAGGTAAGATAACTAACTCAATCTATGAATAATATATTGTCAAATAATCAAAAAATAAGGATTTCAAATGAAGAATTGGATGAAAAAGTGACAGAATTGTCAGCAATAGTATTTATTCATTATCTTTTTAAATAACTACTCATTAACAGCATCAATATTAATATAAAGAATCATTTCATTTTGCCTAGAAACTCAGGATAGGGAAGAAAATGGTCTTGGGGTAGCAAAAATGAATAAGAAAAAGTGGACAAATAATGTAAAATAGCTTACAAGCTTTAAAGGAACTGACCTGTCTGACAAGTTTGATAACCTTGAATAACTGAAAAAAGGTTATGTATCATTTACATTTACATTTAAAAAGCACTGAACTGGTAAAAGTTTTGTGTTATGGAATAAGCTGTGCTCCTCCAAAATATGTGTTGTAAATCTAAACCCTCATACTTGTGGATGTAATCCCATTTGGGGACAGGGTTTTCTTTGTTATGTTAACGGAGCCATATCAACGTAGGGTGTGTTTTAAGTCAACCATTTTTGAGATATGAAAGGGGCAGTTCAGGAACAGAAGAAAGGAAGCACAGAGAGGAGAAGGCAGATGCCAGGCCACGTGAAGACTACCAAGAAACTGAGGAACAGAAGCTGAAAAGAGACAAGCACTTTCCCCCAGAACCATCAGAGATAGATAGGCTTCCCCTAGAGTCAATGCCCTGAATTCAGACTTTTAGCCTCATAAAACGTGAGAAAATAAATTTTTGTTCATTAAGGCCACCCATGTGTGGTATTTGTTACAGCGGCATTAGATAACTAATATATTTTGCTGTATATCCTCTACCCACTTATCAAGTATCTTGTTATCTGACATCTCACATTTATGACAACAGTAAAAAATCTACTATCTATTTTATGCATTAACAACATGTCTGGCAGTAACAAATGTCAAGGTGCAAGGCAATAGTAACGCTGGCTGTGATGTTTAAGGTTATGTGTCAACTTGGCTGTGCCATGCTTCTCAGTGGTTTGGCAATTAGGTAATGATGTAGTCGTCCTCCATTTTGTGACCTGATGTGGTCATCCTCCATTTCTGCATGCCAATTTCGCAAAATTACCTGGTCTTTGGAGCCTAGCCATGCGGATAAGTGAGGAGAGGGTGTATATATGTTTACAACAATAAGAAAAAAAAAATGTTAAATTACATTCAGTTTACACCGTTTAAGAAGCAGGAATATATTGAATGCATTTGAAAAAGGCTTCTTTTCAAAATTATTATGGTAAAAAAAAATTAGGGTGCTTAGTTAGCTGCCTTAAAAACTTTTACTCTCTAGAAATATCCCATTTTTCATATAGGTTTAAATACCTAAAATTTTAAAACAGCAGTAAAATATTGCTATGATAAAAAAAAAAAAAAGTATTCTAGTTTAACTTCCTAAATTAAGTTTAAAGAGCTTGAAAGACACATGAGAAAATCAGAACTTTGGAAAAATGCAGAAGACTAAATCATTTTACTAGAAATTTTTGGATCTCCGATGAGTAAAATCAAATAAGGGATAAGAGAGATACACAGCTCGATACACAGTTCACATCATTGTAATATACAAAAAGAGGCTAAGAATCCAGAACAACAATTTTTAAACCTTTTAAAAGCAATGTAAATCTTAAAAAAAAAAAAAATTAAACAGAAACTAAACATTCGTAAAGCAAAAACAAAAAAACATGCACCTACGGCTCCAGTAGGGTATAGACTTCACTGCCCCACCCTCAGTCTCAATACCAGCTCTCCGAAATTGTAAAAATGGCCTGGGAGCGGTGTCTGACCTCCTCTAGCTTCACAAAGGGGAAGGAGAATTAAGATCAACAGCCCAAGGCTGATTCCTATGAATCACTTATAGGCACCCTCTCCCTAGGCCTTGGCCTTTGCCCAAAGTCACTCAGCTTTCTTGCTCCATGGGCCGGGAAGTCCAATGCACTGTCTCCTGCCTGTCTCTCCTTCCTTGGTGACGGTAGGACCCTCTCCCACTCTGGAACTGGCTCTCTTTTAAGGCAAAACTGACGAATCACCTTAGTGGGGCACAGACGCCTTATTTGCACAGTCGCACTCAATCACTTGAGTGCGAGTTACAAGACCATGGCTAGAAAGGCCACACAAAAGCGATTAATTGAACCACAGAAATATAGCTGGCAAACCCTCAATGGCTGCATGTTCAAGAAATGCTTCTATTTTTCAATACTAGTTTTTTACTTATTTCTTCTACAAGGCCCACCTCAAATCTACTGTCTCTCAAAGCATGCCTCACTTAATCAAGCTGGAGTTAATGATTCCCCCCCCAAAAAAAACTCATTACCATTGAGTCAATTCCGACTTATAGTGACCCTACCAGACAGAGTAGAATTGCCCCATAGGGTTTCCAAGGAGCAGCCAGTGGACTCAAACTGCCAACTTTGTGGTTAGCAGCTGTGTTCTTAACCACTGCACCACCAGGGATCCCCTCTCCCCAGTAGTGCCATAGAATTGACGTTACCAAGGCCTGGTGATCTACATATGAAAACTCAGCCAATAAAAATCCTATGGCTCACAATAGGATACTGTCTGATACAGAGCTCAAAGACGTGCCCTCTAGGTAGGAAAAAAAAAAGGTAGGAAGGCACTCAAAATACACAGTAGCTACAGTGAACTTGAGCATACCAACGATCATGAAGATGGTGCAGGACCAGGTGACGTTTCACTCTGTCAGACATGGGGTCGCTATGAGTTGGAGCTGACTCAAAGGCAGCTAACAATATTTTCCATACATACACACAGAGACATATATCCCTGCTCTTCCCTTACCTGACTGAAAGCTTGACGGGGGTCATGTTTCTCAATCACCCATATTCCTAAGAACTTACCAAACTGAAGATTCTGAATAATATTTATTTGTTGAATATAGGAGTAAAAGGTACATTTCTTCAATGGATAAAGGGAAAAAATAGCTTTAGAATGACCCTGTGTACCAAAATAAGATCTGGGATCGTGACAATCCCTAACTGTTCTACATGAAAAGTCTGGTGCCTTTATACATACCCAGAATCTGTTTCCCAATGCAGCTGTGGCCCCTTCAGGCTTTTAAGTTCTGTGGAAACTTAATGTATTACTATAAGAGAAAAAGCAGATTATAGGTTGACTTTAAACTTTACCCACCGTTCCTGTTTTTAAACAATTTTTATTCAATAGGAACATTTCATTTAAGAAAAGCTGGTGAGGCAGGAATGTTGCAATACCTTCCTTATAATGTACAAGGGTCAATGTATAATAACAGTGCCTTAGGGTGAGATACTGGTATTAGTGTTTTGTGCCCTTCAAATGTTAAGGACACAAGGTTAATTTGAATTTTAAACATTATCTTGCAGGAGGATGTTTTGCATCTGATTCTGTCTGGATAGGGTTTAACCCACCATAGTTGTCACCTCTGCTTTTTATTATCGATTTTGTCCAAGACTACTGAGAGAACATTGTAATAACCCAGCTGTGCAAAACAGCAGGAGCCCTGAAAGAAATTTATGTCAGCCTCCAAGAAAATCAGGGTAAACTTTTTTAAAGAAAATTTAAAATGCAATCAATTGCATTTGTACTTTGCTAGTTTTCAAGAGAAAAATTTTTAGGCTGAGGGATGACTTGAATTTTTTGGAAACAAGAAGACTCTATGCCAAACATTTTAATAACATTTTTAAAAAGATTCTAAAACCACGCAATTTAAGGAACCTTTTCTCCATTACCTCCCATGCCTAGACTATCTGGAAGTAGACAGTATTGGGGCAAGGACCTGATTTAAAGTACTGGTGACTTGCAGATAAGAAGTCACTCTTGTTCACATAAAGATATCTTTCTTCACCAATCCAAATCCAATCTCAACTCAATTATACCAACAAAAATTAAGAAGACAAAAAAAAAGACTCTCTCATTCATTACTTCATTCATCATTCATTCATTTGGGAGGTATTAACTGGACATCTACTATTCTCCAGACATTGTGCTAGGCAGACCTGGCTCCAGCCCCAGGAGTTCCAATCTATGGGAGAGAAAAGTACATTAGAACACCACTCAAATTATGGCAGAGGTGAGTGCACAAAAGAATTAAGAGGCAGACAACAACGGCTTCACAGAGCAAGTGATATTTGAAGAGAATTTTTATTTATTAATTTTATACTGCACTTTAGGTGAAAGCTTACAGCTCAAGTTAGTTTCTCATACAAACATTTATACACACCTTGTTATGTGACCCTAGTCGCTATCCCTATAATGTGACCACACATTCCTTCTTTCTACCCCCGATTTCCTGTGTCCATTCAACCAGCTCCTATCCCTTTCTGCCTTCTTATCTCGCTTCCGGACAGGAGCTGCCCATTCAGTCTTGTGTATCTACTTGAACTAAGAAAAACACTCTTTACAAGTGTCATTTTGTTTCTTATACTCCAGTCTATTCTTTGTCTGAAGAGTTGGCTTTGGGAATGGTTTTAGTCCTTGGTTAACAGAGAGTCTGGAGGCTATGTCTTCTGGGGTTCCTCCAGTCTCAGTCAGATCATTAAGTCTGGTCTTTTTACTAGAATTTGAGTTCTGCACCCCACTTTTCTCCTGCTCTGTCAGGGACCCCCTGCTGTGTTCCCTGTCAGGGCGATCTTTGGTGGTAGCCAGGCATCATCTCGTTTGAAAAGAATTTTTAAATGATGGTTTCATTGGAAGGACTTGGAAGAAGATGGGTTACAGAAGGAAAGGAATTCATTAGAAAGAGAACAGCAT
The DNA here is from genome assembly GCF_030014295.1 of Loxodonta africana. Taxonomy (NCBI): domain Eukaryota; kingdom Metazoa; phylum Chordata; class Mammalia; order Proboscidea; family Elephantidae; genus Loxodonta; species Loxodonta africana. The sequence goes on along the minus strand of NC_087347.1, from coordinate 114,208,416 downwards.
ATATAAAGGCATCAAATCATGAAAAGTCATGGTATTTGGGAATAGCAGACAAAGGGAAAAGAAACTAATATTTGTGAATTAGATGAGATCACTCCAGTGAGTTACTTTAAATACAAGAAAACTGAGGCTCAGAGAGTTAAACTGTCCAATATGATGTGGTTAAAAAGTGGTAGAGATGACAATAAGTAGAGAGATGGAAGTGTCATTAGAATTTATGGCGAGAAACAGCAGAAGAGAATGAAAGAAACAAGTAGGGCCAGATTGTGAAGCTCATTACTCCTGGGGAACACAGAGAAACAAGGAGGTTTTTAAGTAGACTTGCTATTCAAGAATATAACTCTAGTGGCATTATACAGTGGCTGCTTTCATTTGCTTCAGCTTTGGCCTTTGGAATGCATTCTATTCTATAAGGCCAGCATAACCCTAATACCACAACTAGATAAAGACATTACAAGCAAGGAAAACTTCATGAAAATATCTCTGATGAACACAGAAAAAAAAACCTCTCAACAAAATACTAGCAAATCAAATGCAGCAATGTATAAGAATTATACACCATGATCAAGTCGTCATGGTGTATTCCAGATGTGAAAGGCTGGTTCAACATTCAAAAAAATCTATCAACATAATCCACCACATCAACAGACTGAAGAAGAAAAAACCAAATGATTATATCAATTGTCACAGAAAAAACATTTGGTAAAATCCAACACTTGTTCATGATAAAAATTCTCAGAAAACTAGGAAAAGAAAGAAATTTCCTCAATTTGATAAAGAATAGCTATTAAAAATATATATACATACATATATATAAAAAACCCAACCAGTGCCTATATATATATATATACACACACACACACATACATACAGAAACCCTGGTGGTGTAGTGGCTAAGTGACACGGCTGCTAACCAAGAGGTCAGCAGTTTGAATCCGCTAGGTGCTCCTTGGAAACTCTTTGGGGCAGTTCTAGTCTATCCTACAAGGTCGCTATGAGTCAGAATAGACTCGACGGCAGTGAGTTTTTTGGTTTATACATACACACACACATATATATAGCTAACATAATAATTTATGGTGACAAACTCAAAACTTTCCCCCTAAGACTGAGAACAAGGCAAAGCTGCCCCTCTCTCACCACTCTTATTCAACGTAGTGTAAGTAGTAAAGTAAGACAAGAAAATAAAAGATATACAGATTCTAAAGGAAGAAATAAAACCATCTCTAATAGCAGATGATAGTATTACAATAACCCAAGCCCCCCCGCAAAAAAACCCCACCAAACCCATTGCCATCAAGGGATTCTGACTCATAGAGACCCTACAGGACAGTTCAAAACTGCCCCATAGGGTTTCCAAGGAGTAGCTGGTGAATTCAAACTGCCTACCTTTTGGTTAGCAGTGATAGCATTCTCCAAAATGAAATACTTAAGTATAAATCTAATAACATGGTATAGGACCTATGTGAAAACTGTCGTTGTTATCAAGTGCTGTTGAATCAGCTCCGACTCATAGTGACCTTACATATAACAGAGTGAAACGTTGACAATTCCTGTGCCATCCTCACAATCCTTGCTGTGAATAAGCCCACTGTTGTAGCCACTGGGTCAACCTAATGCGAAAAACTACTGATGGAAAAAAATGATGAAAAAAATGAAAGATCTAAATAGATGGAGAGATATTCTGTATTCATGAACTGGAAGATTCAATATTATTAGAATTTCAATTCTTCTCTACTTCAACCCAATCTCAAACAAAATCCCAGAAAGCTATTTTGTCAAGATTGACCAACCAATTCTAAAGTTTTTATGGAAAGGCAAAGAACCTCAACTAGACAACATAATACTGAAGAAGAATAAAGCTGAAGTATTCACACTACCAAATATAAAAATTTAGTACAAGGCTACGATAATCAAGAAGGTGTGTATGAGCAAAAGGACACAGAGATTCACAGAACAGAGGAGAGAGCGCAGAAATATAATCACATGAATACAGTCCACTGATTTTTGAAAAAGAAGCAAAGGCAATTCAATGAAGAAAGGAGAGCCTTTTGAACAAATGTTACCAGAGCAGTTGGATGTCTATACACCAAAAAATGAACACAGACACAAACTACATCTAACAAAAAAAATTAACTCAAAATGTATCATAGAACTAAATATAAAATGCAAAATTATAAAACTTCTTGAAAAAAACAGGAGGAAATCTACATGATCTTGGGTTTGGTGATGAGTTTTAGGTATAACACCAACAGCATGATCTATGAAAGAAAAAATTAGTAAGTTGGACTTTACTGATATCAGTTCATTAATTGCAACAAATGTGTTATACTAATAGATGCTAATAATAGGGGAAACAGATTATATAGAACTCTCAGTACTGTTTTCACAATAATTCTGTAAATCTAAAACTGTTCTAAAATAAAAATTTTGTTTAAAAAAAGGCTATTCCAACAAAATAAATAAATAAAACTGGTCTAAGTAAGCAAAGTAGGGAAGCAGGCAGCTAACACTGATTTAATGGAATGTAGGGCAGTCCCAGAAACCCTGGTGGTGTAGTGGTTAAGTGCACGGCTGCTAACCAAAGGGTTGGCAGTTTGAATCCGCCAGGTGCTCCTTGGAAACTCTATGGGGCAGTTCTACTCTGTCCTATAGGGTTGCTATGAGTTGGAATCGACTTGACGGTACTAGGTTTGGTGTTTTTTTTGTTTTGTTTTGTTTTAAGGCAGTCCCATCAAGACAAAAATTTAATGCCATCACCATTCATTTTACCATTACGACTTCATTTCTTTAAGTACCGTTTCTTCTGTCCTCAAGAATTCTGTTCAAAATATAGAAAGCCTGGTACCCAGAAACTTTGTATAGTAAGTATAGTGATCGTGGCACGATGGATCTCTTTAACATGACCTTTTTTAGCCACAGTCTTGTACCTCTCACCAAATGATTCGACGGGATTAAGCAAACAAGGTGTGTGTGGCCCACCAAGGGGACTGGACAGCTTGTTAGTAATGCAAAAAATGTGCAAAGCACTGTTGTGGTGGTGGGGCCATGCAGATAAAGTGTACAGAACGCTAATGAGGGGACCAGTCGTTTTTGCCATCCTGCTAGGCTTAAAATTAGCTATCCAAGAGTGAGAAAGCGGTGACCTCGCTACCACTAAGAAGAAGAGACAGGACGAGAGGGCATCCTTTGGACCCGGGGTCCCTGTGCTGAGAACCTTCTAAACCCAGTAGACAGAGAGAGAGAGCTGTAACACCAGGCATGGCGCAAGATGGCAAGAAGCGTAGGCAGAGAAATGGCAGCAACAAAACCAGGAGATTGGCATGAGATGGTGCAGTTGGCTTTCCAACCCACAAGGCAAGGTGGCTATAGTGGGTGTGCTGACCCATGGAGTGTGAGAGCTGAGTGTCTTCAGGCGGATGCTTACTGGTGGAATGGGGTGCTCTCAGACACTTACTGGCGGAGATAAAGAGCTTTGTAACACTTGCCAAGGAAAGACAGAGGCCAGGCTAGTGCAAGAGGCCCAAAGCACCAAGGACCAAGAGGCTGAGGGCCAAGGAGAGGCCTGCTGTATCCTGAATAGTTCCTGATCCTGAACTGTAACCTGCGATTTCCATAATAAACCCTATAATTGTCAGTATGGCCTGTGAGTTCTGTGTGGCCAATGCAATGAATTATTGAATCCAGTAGAGAAGTAGAGAGTGCAATGGGAGGGATGGCTGGTGTTAGAATTGGTAAAGGTTGAAGAGTGGAGGCCTGTCTGACCTCCACCTCATAGGAATCAGCCTTGGGTTGTTGATGCTGATAATTATTCTCTCCTTCCCCTTGTGAAGTTAGAGGAGGTCAGACACCATCATGTGCCACATTTATACTTGGTGTAAGAAGTGGGATTCATTGTGATGGCTCCAGATTCATGGAAGCACAGGACTTCCTAAGAGAAAGAATGAAAGGGTGTGGGAAGTGAAATTTTTGAATCTTGAATGGTTACTTTGGTTGCTGTTATCTGTAATGGCTAAAAGGAAAGTAAGAGATGTTACGCTGGAGCTGCAGATAGGGAAATGGAGGATAGAAAAGCTACTTCTGGAGTGGCTTGGTACAAAGGCCAGGCCTGTTAAACAAGATGATTGATAGAGGGCCAGGGTCTTCTGGTTCAATCCAGCCAGAGCCCCAAGGCCATAAATATATGAATGAAGAGATAGTCAAGGTGTGGAGAAGAGAAGATGAAACTGGCATGTTTTTTAAAGGGGTATGTGTTTATTTGAATGTAATATGGATATTGAATGTTCTCCTATCCAGTGTTTTAAAACAGACCTAAATCTATAATAGAAATGAATATTGGGTATTACAGATTGCAAAGAACCTGTAACTTCACCTTCAGCCAACACTTAATTAGATATGCTAAAAGGGGAACTAGGACTGGCCTAAAAGAAACACTGGCTGTTGATTTCAATGCACTAGCCCTCTGTACAGAGTATAGGGGGTTAGGTCAAAAACCTGAGCCCCATCTAGGAAATTTACATTTGAAAAAACATACAGACCTACCCAGCTGCTGAGATAACAAGAAATCTGCATTTGAAGGAAGAACAAGCAGGGGAAAAAAAAAAAAAAAATGACCGTTTTGCTTTTTGAATTTCAAGTAAGAGTGCCTTTGGATGAACCCAGGCAGGAAAGGTCAGTGTCCATCAGAAGAACCCCCTACTAGGACTGGAAGTTAGAAGGAGCCAGAGAGTAGACAGCCGGTAGGCTCGCTTGTGGTGACCACCTGGGCCCACAGATTGAGTGGAAGTAGAGAAGTGCAGCAATGAAGAGATGGACTGATTTTGTACATACTCCATTAGCAGCCATTGACCTAGTCCATGGGGGCTATGGATGAGAGAGATATGGGGCTGGCTGAAAGTCCTGGTGGCACCGTGGTTAGGAGCTTGGCTGCTAACCCAAAACTCAGAAGTTCAAATCCACCAGCCGCTCCCTGGAAACCCTATGGGGCAGTTCTACTCTTTCCTGTAGGGTTGCTATGAGTTGGAAATTGACTCGACAGCAATGGGTTTGGTTTGGTTTTTTGGTCTGAAGGGCAGGGAATTATGTGGACTTCTGAACTTACAGGTGATGCCCAATGACCTATCTCTTGGGGGTTAGGGATGAGAGAGAGAGAGAGAAGGGCCTGGTTGGTCTAAAGCACAAGGAGGTGTGTGGACTCCTGAGCCTATGGCTGGTACCCACTGACCTGGCCAACAGCAGTTAGGGATGAGCTGACCAGAACCAAACCAAATGAAGAGAAAGATATTTCATACCGTGAACTGGTGTAGATTGCTATAATTTGATGGCTTGCTCTGAACTGGATTTTGGTTATGGATACAGATGCTCAAAGTTCCAATGGAACAGAAGGTTCTTCAGATCAAGAAACATGCTTGTCTCCTCAGAGTACTTAGGGATGGGCAATTTAATCATTGGCTCTCTAAAGCAGAGGGAGATAGAGAGAGGCATGAAGTGGCTGGCTTATATGCTTTCATGAGGGTACTTCTACTTAAAATGAAGGGGACAAGAGAGGATCCCCGGTGAATAGATTCCTCTTTCTCCTGATGGGTCTGAAGAAGAGAGGGTAGGGGAAGATGCTAATAGGGTTATATGATTCAGTTGTGAGAGCTGACTGTTAACTGGGTTAACTGTGATTTAAAAACTGTAATTATAAAAGGCTTAAGTGTGAAAGAGTAGACTAAGGGGACGAAGCATTGCTGGAGTGGTTATACAGTGGCCTAACTTGAAGGCCCTTTTAAAGCTTTGGCTATGCTGATACCATGTTAGGCTCAGATCAAGGGAATAATCTCTTAGTTAAATCTTCTCACGCAGAACAAAGGGTGAAGCTGAGATGACTTTTGGAGAACCGGGCCAGATCAGATAGATAACCTGCAGCAGCCTGCATGGCTGTACTTGAGTAACCTCACCCTGAGGACTCCTTGCTCTACTGGAGCACCAATTGTTAATGCCTGTTTAAAACCCATTGCCATTGAGTAAATTCTGACTCACAGTCACCCTAATGCCTGTTTAGGACTGGTAAAATGATTGGAAGGTGGAAGTTATCCCCCAAGTATGAAAAAGCCATGGCTGGCTACTATGCCAGAAGCGACAAATTGAAGAGGAACAGCGTCATATTCATTGTTAAAAAGAAGACTTCAAGGTCTATCCTGACCTTGAATATGCTGACAATGATAGGAAAATATCCACCCACCTATAGGAAGACCAGTTAATATGATTATTATTCATATTTATGCACCAACCACACAAGCCAAAGATGAAGATACTGAAGATTTTTACCAATTCAGTAGTCTAAAATCGATCAAACATGAAATCAGGATGCATTAATAATTACTGGTGATTGGAATGTGAAGTTGGAAACAAAGAAGGATCAGCAGTTAGAAAATACAGCCTTGGTGACAGAAACGATGCCAGAGATCACATGATAGAATTTTGCAAGACTAACAATCTATTCATAGAAAACACCATTTTTCAACAACATAAACAGTGATAGTACACATGCACCTTGCCAGATGGAATACACAGGAATCAAATCAATGACATATGTAGGAAATGATGATGGAAAAGCTCAATATCATCAGTCAGAACAGGGCCAAGGGCCAACTGTGTAACAGACTATCAATTGCTCATATGCAAGTTTAAGTTGAAGCTGAAGAAAGTTAAAACCAGTCCACAAGAGCCAAAGTACAACCTTGAGTAGATCCCACCTGAATTTAGAGACCATCCCAAGAATAGATTTGACTCACTGAACACTAATGACTGAAGACCAGATGAGTTGTGAGATGACATCAAGATCATCATACATGAAGAAAGCAAAACCAAAATGGACATCAGAAGAGACTCTGAAACTTGCTCTTGAATGTACCGTAGCTAAGAAGAAAGGAAGAAATGATGAAGTAAAAGAGCTGAACAGAAGATAACAAAAGGCGGCTGGAGAAGTCAAAGTATTATAATGAAATGTGCAAAGACCCGTAGTTAGAAAACCAAAAGGGAAGAACACATTCATGATTTCTCAAGCTGAAAGAACTGAAGAAAAAATTCAAGCCTCAAATTACAATACCGAAGGATTCTGTGGGCAAAATATTAAATAACATGTTGCTGTTAGGTGCCCTTGCGTCAGTCCTGACTCATAGCTACTCCATGAATGAAAGACTGAAACACCGCCCAGTCCAGTGCCATCATTACAATTGTTGCTATGCTGGAGCCCACTGTTGCAGCCACTGTTGTCAATCCCTCTCATTGAGGGTCTTCCTCTTTTTTCGCTGATCCTCTATCAAGCACAATGTCCTTCTCCATGTTCAAAGTACGTGAGAGGTAGTCTCGCCAGCCTTGCTTCTAAGGAGCATTCTGATTGTACTTCTTCACAGACAAGTATGTTTCCTCTTTTGGCAGTTCATGCTTTACTCAATATTCTTCACCAACACCACAATTCAAAGGCGTCAATTCTTCTTCTGTCTTTTTTATTCATTGTTCAGCTTTCACATGCATATGATGCAATTGAAAATACCATGGCTTGGGTCAGACGCACCTTAATAAATTTTTTATTTTATTTTGGGTCAGACGCACCTTAGTCTTCAAGGTGACATCTTTCCTCTTCAACACTTTGAAGAGGTCCTCTGCAGCAGATTTACCCAGTGCAACGCGTCTTTTGATTTCTTGACTGCTGCTTCCATGGGTGTTAATTGTAGAGCCAAGTAAAATGAAATCCTTGACAACATCCATCTTTTCTCCGTTTATCATGATGTTGCTTTTTGGTCCAATTGTGAGGATTTTTGTGTTCATTATATTGCAGTGTAACCCATACTGAAGCTGTGGTCTTTAATGTTCATCAGTAAGTGTTTCAAGTCCTCTTCACTTTCACCAAGCAAGGTTGTGTCATCTGCATAAGGCAGGTTGTTAATGAGTCTCCCTCCAATCCCGATTCTCCATTCTTCTTCATACAGTCCAGCTTCGCGGATTCTTTGCTCAGCATACAGATTGAGTAGGTATGGTGAAAGGATACAACCCTGATGCACACCTTTCCTGACTTTAAACCCATCAGTATCCCCTTGTTCTGTCCAAACAACTGCCTCTTGGTCTATATACAGACCTTTCCTGACTTTAAACCAATCAGTATACCCTTGTTCTGTTCAAACGACTGCCTCTTGGTCTATATACAGATTCTTTGTTCAATACCATTAGTTCCTGATCAAATGCTACCTCCTGAAATGGTTGAACATTGATCAACTTTTTTTGGTATAGTGACTGTATATTCCTTCCATCTTCTTTTAATGCTTCCTGTGTTTAATATTTTCCCTGTAGAATCCTTCAGTACTGCAACTTGGGGCTTACATTTTTTCTTTAGTTCTTTAAGCTTGAGAAATGCTGAGCGTGTTCTTCCCTTTTGGTTTTCCATCTCCAGGTCTTTGCACGTGTCATCATAATACTTTACTTGGTCTTCTCGAGCTACCCTTTGAAATCTTCCTTTCAGCTTTTACTACATCATTTTTTCCTTTTGCTTTAGCTACTTGACATTTAAGCGCAAGTTTCAGAGTCTCTTCTGATATCCACTTAGGTCTTTTCTTTCTTTTAAACAACATAGGAGGCCTCAAAAGAAGATGGAGAGAATACACAGAGTCACTTTACAAAAAAGAATTGCTCAATGTTCAGCCATTTTAGGAGGCAGTATAAGATCAATAACTGATGGTATGGAAGGAAGAAGTTCAAGTTGTACTGAAGGCATTGGTGAAAAACAAGGCTCCAGGAATTGATGAAATACTGATTGAGATGTTTCAACAAATGAATGCAGCATTGGAAGCACTCACTCGTCTATTCCAAAAAATTTGGAAGACAGCTACCAGGTCATCTGACAGGAAGAGATCCATATTTGTGCCCATTCAAAAGAAAGGAGATCCAACAGAATGTGGAAATTACCGAACAATACCATTAAAATACCATATGCAAGTAAAATTTTGCTGAAGACAGTTGAAAACAGTTGCAGCAGTACATTAATAGGGAACTGCCAGAAATTCAAGTCAGATGCAGAAGTGGGTATTGGTCAAGGGATATCACTGATGATGTCAGATGAATCTTGGCTGAAAGGAGAGAATACCAGAAAAATGTTTACCTGTGTTTTACTGATTATGCAAAGGTATTCGATTGGATGACGTTGCAAAGAATGGGAATTCTATAACACTTAATTGTTCTCATCCAAAAGGTGTACATAGACCAAGAGGAAGGTGTTCATACAGAACAAGGGGATACTGCGTGGTTTAATATCAGGGAAGGTGAGCATCAGGGTTGTATTCTTTCACCATATTATTCAATCTGTATGCTGAGTAAATAATCTGAGAAGCTGGACTGTATGAAGAAGGTGGCATCAGGATTGGAGGAAGGCTCATTAACAACCTACGATATGCAAATGACACAACCTTGCTTGCAGAAAGCAAAGAGGACCTGAAGCACTTACTGATGAAGATCAAAGACTACAGCCTTCAGTATGGATTACACCTCAATAAGCAACATTATGATAGATGGAGAAAATATTGAAGTTGTCAAGGATTTCATTTTACTTGGATCCACAATCAATGGCCATGGTAGCAGCAATCAAGAAATCAAATGATGTACTGCAATGGGCAAATCTGTTGCAAAAGACTTTTCAAGTGTTGAAAAGCAAAGATGACACTTTGAGGACTAAGGTGTGCCTTACCCTACCCACTACCCACTGCCATCGAGTCAATTCCGCGCCCTAGCCATGGTATTTTCAGTTGCCCCATACGCGTGTGAAAGCTGGACAGTGAATAAGGAGGACTGAAGAAGAACTGATGCCTCTGAAACAGGGTGTTGGTGAAGAATATTGACTATACCATGCATGGGCTGCTAGAATAATGAACAAATCTGTCTTGGAAGACGCACAGCCAGAATGGTCCTTTAGAAGTGAGGTTGGCGAGACTTTGTCTCACGTATTCTGGACATATTATCAGGAAAGATCAGTCCCTGGAGAAGGACATCATGCTTGGTAAAATAGAGGGTGAGCAAAAAAGAGGAAGACCCTCAACAAGATGAACTGACACAATGTCTGCAACAATGTGTCCAAACATAGCAATGATTGTGAGAATAGCACAGGACCTGGTAGTATTTTGTTCTCTTGTACATAGGGTCCCTACGAGTTGGAACCAACTCAATGTGACCTAACAACAACAACAAGGTACTTAGAATAAAACCTGGCACATATGAGTTATTTGTTAGTATTTTAACCATTCATTCATTTATTCAACAAACATGAACCCACATCAAAGAAGTGTTATGAATCCTAAAGAGCGAGGGCTCAAAAGAGAGTATTAAATTCAATTTAAGCACAGTAAAGCTAGGAATTGGAAAAGCAAATGGATTAACAATTGCAATCTTAGTTCACTTTGCAAAGAAAGGTAGGGTTATATGAAAGAAAAGCTAAAATTCTCCACATCTACTTTAATTGAATTGTTTGATCCTCAAACCTATGACGTTAAAACTTTGCAAGAGTCTACATACTACTATATCAATTTTAAGGTCTTCTGAGCAGAAATAACCTCCAAAAGAGGTTCTTTAATGTTTCTATATACTTGTAGATTTCTGTCAACAGAGAAACTGACAAGGCCTTTCAAACATGACTTCAGCTTATGGAAACACTTCTACCAACACTGGACAGGTCACATAGCCTTTTTCCTCCAAACTCCTTTAACAGAGAAGCACCTTGACCAAAAGAACAGCATCTATAACAGTTAACTATAGAGCCTCTCTTCCAAATATTTACCTATTAATAAGTCCCCAAATAGCCAGCAAGTAGGCCAAGCCAGGAATAATCTTAGTCTTGACAAATTGTTTCCTTTTCTTTTGAAAAATGAAGGGAAGCAATACTTTATTTGCCATACCTCCCACCCCCAACAACGTTTTTTTCTCCACAAAGACAATTTTCAAAGTAACAGGAAGGAACTGAAGAAAGTATCTTCTGTGCATGTGTATATGTGTGTATATGGGAGGAGGGAGTTAAGGCAAGCAGGGTACTTATGAAGAGAATTATATAAGAGGAGAGTAGGAATTTTCTGTCATTGATAATAGAGAAAACAATCCATGTACAGACAAAATTTTGTTCATTATGATACAATATTGGGCTGTTCATGGAAATTCAAGTTGTTAATCCCATCCTCTTAAGACTAGCATTGCAAAAATTATTTAAATACTAAGTTTCTAGAAACAATAGCCTTTAAATCTTGACAAATAACATAGGAAGTGTATAGGTTTAATGTTCCCCCTGTGTACCACTCAATTAAATTACCTAGTTTATGTTAATATGAAATAATTTTCACATTTAACTTTCATGAATAAACATTTGACATAAATATTCAAATGAAGAACAACGGACTAAGATCACATGGCTCAAAAATAATTATTATAAAAACAATGTAAATAAAAGGTAATGGTGCAGCATCCTGTCTGTAGACTATGGTGTGAATTCCATTATTTATGAATACAAGTTTACAAGAGTTTCCATATATTCCCTACAAAGGCTTTAAACAACACTTAATTATATTAAATCAATAGGGGAAGAAAAGAAAGCAATTAAAACAGTTCAAGCTTGGTTTGCAAATTTAATTATATAAAAACTTATAGCTCTGTCGATTACCTGTAGTTCCATAATTGAAATATACAATGATTACATAAACAAAATTAAAGAGAACTTATCTCATTCCAATTTTAATTTAATGACTATCTTATACAGAGAAGATGGATTACATAATTCCACAAAGATTGAATAAACTAGAAAAATATAATGGCGGAAAAATACTAAAAGAAGGGGGAGTAATAGCAGTGAAGGAAGTCATTTTTTTCTTAAGCAAGGGAGGAAAGATCACAACAGACAGCTAAGTTACACAATACTCCAAGTGGGTATTCAAGCATCTTAAAAAATGGAGGTTCAATAACAAGATGTTAAATTGCTCTCCAAAGGCTTTTTGTTATTTGATGAGTCAAATATTCATCACATCAAAATATATTTTTTAATTTAAAAATCAGAAGAAGTTGACCTTCAAATTATAACTGCATTTCCTTCTCTGATTTCACTACCATTTTGTGATAGGAGCAAGAAAAGGAAAATGTTATTAGGAAATAGAATGAAGGTCAAACCACAGTTCAAATAATTAACATATATACAAGTTCTTTCTACTTCAGCAATTTTAATTTAGTAACTTCCATTCCTACCAGTTCAGTGGGATTCCATAAAAAAGCATTTGAACTTTATCACTCACAGAAGATATAAGTGGTTGTGAGCTATGATCTCAGACTGTAGATCATACTGTTTGTTTGTAAGCCTATTTTTGTACTCATGTATAAAGTTGAGCTGTTGTCTTAGTAATCTAGTGTGTTATAACAAAAATACCACAAGTGGATGGCTTTAACAAAGAGAAATTTATTCTCTCACAGTTTAGGAGGTTAGAAGTCCAAATTCAGGGTGTTAGCTCCAGGGGAAGGCTCTCTCTCTGTCAGCTCTGGGGGGAGGTCTTTGTCGTCAATCTGCCCCTGGTCTAGGAGCTTCTCAGCGCAGGGACCCTGGGTCCAAAGGACTTGCTCCGCTCCTGGTTCTTCTAGCTTTGTGGTAATGAGGTCCCTCTCCTCTCTGCTTGCTTCTTTCTTTTACATCTCAAATGAAACGGACTCAAGATATAACCTAATCCTATAGATTGTGTCCTGCCTCATTAACATAACCACCCCAGTCCTGACTCATTAACATCGTAAAGGTTAGATTTACAACACAGGAGAATTACATCAGATCACAAAATAGAGGATAACCACACAATTCTGGAAATCATGGCCTGGCCAAGTTGACATACATTTTTGGGGGATTAAAAAAAAAAAAAAATTTTTTTTTTTAATCCAATCCATAACAGGGATCTTTTTCTTAATTAACATTATTGACAGGATTTAATATCATAAGCCCTGTAAAGTTGAATATGTGTATAAGCAATGAGAGTCCTTAAAAGGCTGGTGAAAATGGGAAGTCATTATGATAGAAAGAAAAGAGAAAATTAAAAAAAAAGGAGGAGGGGATGAAAAGTATTAAAGAAATGTTAAATGGCTCCTTCTAAAATAAGAAAGATTCTGAAGGAAGAAAACAAATCACTCAAGAGGTGAAAAGTGCTATGTAACTGCAAATAAACCAAAACAACCAAACAAGTTGCCAGTGAGTGGATTCAACTGAAAATGAGAGATGAGGAAAAACAATTGATATAAATGAAAAAGAAGAACTTGCTGGCTAAGGGTTCACCATGAGTTTTAGATACCTTAGTCTACAGTTAACTAAGGAAAAGGCAGTGGTTTGTTGGAGAACATAAAAGTTAAGAAGGGTTAAGGCATTGATCAAATTTTTATCGTAGTGCATGGATGAGTCCACAGATTTAGCGTCTATTCAAATCTCTAAGACACCAAAATGAGGAGCAAGGTAGCAATTCCCCACCATAGTTGCTAAGACTTTCCCCAGGATTTGCTTGTGAGATCATTCAGGATTGTATTACCTTTTTCAATATATTTTCTATGTAACTGGTTCATTTAAAAAAAAAAATTACTGATTATATGTCACAAACATCAAATATATAACATAAAAAGAATCCACTTATATGTGTGAGAAGAAATGGCTATCTATATCTAGTTTTGAGGTTTTGAATGATGAGTTTACATTTCTATTTGGTGAAAACATAATTCAGGGACTAAAAACATAGGCCTCTTTCAGTCATTATGGACTCTCAAATTAATACATTTATGAACAGCCTTTTGGAACTCTTTTCCAAAGAGAGAATCTTCTGTAGTTGTTTCTCAAATGTGTGTCCAATTACACTGTTGAAGGTCTTTATACGCCTGAAGAGTTCAAACTACAAACTTAGTTTAATTAATAAGCTTGAACAAAGAAATCCTATCTCAATCTTTTTTGCCTAGCATTCTTTTATATGCATTTCATTTCTTTTCCTAAAGAAGAGACTGTGGAGGTGAGCCATTGCCAGGTGTCTATATGTTACTAAATGTTCATTGGGAGATTATTTTATGACGCCCCTTGTATTTTTTTTTAAATTCAGTTTCCATTTTCTCCATTTCTAATATATTCTGAACTGTGTGTTTTGCTATTATTCTTCTAGGATTCATGAGAAACATAAGTATTTCTCCAATGGACATTAGAAATTAAAATTTGATTTACACTTAGAACATCTGTAAACATTATCACAGTTCACATAAGAACCTCCATTTCACTGAGAAAACATGAATATGGATATACAGAAGAACACGCCACTTAAATGCATGAAATCATTCATGATAATAATACACCCTTTATTACTATGCTTTGAATGTCTATGTTTCATAGAAAATAAAAAATAACCTTTAAAGAAATACTTAAAAGTTTACCTGTTAACCTTTTAAGCAAGAAGTAATACAACAGATATAAAAGGAAAAAAAAGACCTCAACTTTGTTGGGGGCTACATTTCAAAACACATTCATGCAGTGTAGATCAACAATATAAAAATCTGGATCACTAATGTTAACATACGTTCCACGCATGCAAACTCATTCATTCTTTGCCCCCATCTCCCCAACTCTACTTCCCGTCACCTTTTTCCATATATAGGCGTATAGAAAGAGAGAGAATGATGTATGGAAAAGAGGAGACATTCAAAGCTGGTTGTGGAATTTCTTAAAAGACAAAAAATCATGAGAACACTTACTTCATCAGCCACCATGCACCTGGAAAAAATAAAAATAAAAACCAAATTAGTTTCTTAATGATCAGAAGTCAATCATTTTTAAAGTTCTGATTAAGTAGCTCACCACAAAATAGTTTACAAATGCTAAAGTACTAAGCCACAGAGAGGTGTTTTTAAGTGTGCATGAGAACATGACCCATGCAAATTTTATACTTCTTTCCAGCTGCCAACGGCATACGGCTATGTAGGAGCGTTTAGAGTTTCAGAGGTACTATTCCTCATTGCCCACCAATGAGGGCAGCTACAAAACCAAACCAAACCAAACCCATGGCTGTCAAGTTCAGTTCTAACTCATGGCGACCCTACTGGACAGAGGAGAATTGTCCCGTAGGGTTTCCAAGAAAGCGGCAGGTAGATTTGAACCGCCAGCCTTTTGGTTAGCAGCCAGGTGCTTAATCACTGTGCCACCGGAGCTCCATACCAAAACCAAACTCGTCACCATCGAGTCTGACTCATAGTGACCCTATAGGACAGAGTAGAACTGCCCCATAGGGGTTCCATACAGTGACACTTAAAAAAATGTGCGCAAAATGGCAACTGACCGCACCAATGACTTCTTCCATCATCCTTAAACCTTAAGGTCAGAAGACAACTAGGGCTCTAATCATAGTGAGCCTTACAAGCAATGGCAGGGATTTTGGATTTTCTTGGAGTCCTTTAAAAAAAGTAACATTTTACCTTTTTAAAAAGTTACTCTGGCTTATGGAGAATAAACTGCTCCGAGCAAGAGCAGAAGCATAGAGATTAGACAGGAGGTAAATGCAGTAGACTAGGCCAGAGGCAAGGATTAGCGGTAGAGGTGGAAGGAGAGAGAAATGGTCACAAAAGGGATGTATTTTGAAAGTAGAGTCAATAGGATTTGGTATGTGGGTTAACAGGGTCAAATGCCACAGAGATGTTGCAGAAGATAAGGGCTACAAGGCTACCATGCTGTTATTAGCAGGTCACTTGTAAGCATTAGGCAAACGAGGTGGTGAAAAATGGAGGCGACACATACAGAATATGCAGAAAGAGATTCCAGCAGCAAAGAAAAGAGGAAAACTACAGCAGTACCTATAGAACATGTTGGAAACCTGAATAGCAGGGAAGGGGTCCACAGTGAGAAAAAAACATTAAAGAGATGGCTGATGTGCTACTATCATTTGAAAAGGGAAAATACTGCTCATACAATTTCTTACTTTATAGAAATTTTACAACCATATTCGATTGAAACTGAAGTCTACTTTATAAAGGAAAAGCTGCCCATAATTATAGTTACACTCACAGGAGATAAACATAGTCCCCTTCCTCCGCACTGGGAAATGGCAAAAATATCAGTTACAGGGATTTTAATGCAGAGTTAAAAAGAAAACTTTCTTCATTAAAGATGAGCCACTGTATTTGCCAAACCTAGTTTGGAGTGCCAATGGCCATACAAGTCTATCTGAATTTTACAAGCAGCTCAGTTTTCCCTAGTCACAAAAAAATAAATAATATTCTTTGTTCCAAATTCATTGTTAATTGCCTGAATTGTAATTTATGCAGGTTGGCTGCAGACATCAGAAAGCAACTTTTCATTTTGCTGAGTTGTTTCCAAAACCTAGAGGCTCCTTACATTAATCATCCACTTAAAATAACGAGACATACGTATTTTAGGGTTTGCAGCAGCCATATCTTTGGATGCACATGCTCAGTGTTTGCTATTTTTAATCCAATTTCTGATACGGACAGAAAATAGAAAACTGAAGAGCATTACATTTTTCTGAGAATCATTTTACACATCATCTAAGTTTCTATTCTGAGACCCACAGAACAGAACGATCTCTATTTAACCGGAAGCTTTTCTCAAATTTCTTTACATTAAAAAACCACCTTTATACCAAAAACATCCATTATCTCTTTTAAATAAATCACAACTGTAAAAAGAAGGCAGCAAAACTCTCCGGGAGAATATTTTGATTAGATTGAGAATTTTATGAGGTGCACGGATACATGGTAAATGTTTTTATTTTGCTTTGAATCATAACTACAGGATTCAGGCCTTGGTACCTGAAAACCAACCAGTATTAGCTGCTGTTGAGTCGACCTCAACTCGTGGCGACTCCATGTGCATCAGAGTAGAACTATGCTCCACAGAATTTTTTTTTTTAATTTCTCATACAAAAATTTATACCCATATTGTCATGTGATCCTAGTTGCAATCCCTATAAAGTGACAGCATGCTTCCCCTTTCCACCCTGGGTTTCCCCTGTCCATTCAACCAGCTCCTATCCATTTTTGCCTTCTCATCCTGCCTGCAGAAAGGAGCTGCCCATTTATTTAGTCTTGTGTACTTAATTGAACTAAGAAGCACACTCTTTAAGAGTATTATTTTATATTTTATAGTCCAGTCTAATCTTTGTCTGAACAGTTGGCTATGGGAATGGTTTTAGTTCTGGGTTAACAGAGAGTCCGGAGGCCATGCCCTCTGGGGTTCCTCTAGTATCAGATCATTAAGTCTGATCTTTTTACGTGAATTTGAGTTCTGCACCACGCTTTCCTCCTGTTCCATTAGGGGTGCTCTGTTGTGTTCCCTGTCAGGGCGGTCTTTGGTCATAGCCAGGCACCATCTAGTTTTTCTGGTCTCAGCCTGATCGAGTCTCTGGTTTATGTGGCTCTTTTTATCTCTTGTGCTAATGCTTTCCTTGTGTCTTTGGTGTTCTTCACGCTCCTCTGCTCCAGGTGGGTTGGGACCAACTGATGCATCTTAGACGGCTGCTCGCAAGCTTTTAAGACCCCAGACACCACTCACCAAAGTGGGATGCACATTTTCTTAATAAACTTTGTTATGCCAATTGACCTAGATGCCCCCCTAAACCATGGTCCCCATGCCGCAGCTGCTGCTCTGTCTCTGGAAGTATTTGGTTGTGTTCAGGAAACTTCTTAACTTTTGGTTTAGACCAGTTGTAGTGACTTCCCCTGTATTATGTGTTGTCCTTCCCTTCACCTAAGATAATTCCTGTCTACTATCTAGTTCATGAATTTCCCTCTCCCTCCCTCCCCACCCTCGTAACCATCAAAGAATGCTTTCTTCTATGTTTAAACCTTTTCTTGAGTTCTTACAATAGTGTCTCATACAATATTTGTCCTTTTTCAACTGACTAATTTCACTCAGCATAATGCCTTCCAGATTCATCCATGTTGTTAAGATGTTTCATGGATTGATCATTGTTTTTTATCGTTGCATAGTATTCCACTGTGTGAATATACCATAGTTTGTTTATCCATTCATCTGTTCATGGGCACCTAGGCTGTTTCCATCTTTCTACCATTGTGAACAGTGCTGTAATGAACATGGGTGTGCATTTATCTATTTGTGTGATGGTTCTTATTTCTCTAGAATATATTCCAAGGAGTGAGATTGCTGGATCAAATGGTACTTCTATTCCTAGCTTTTTAAGGAAGTGCCAAATTGATTTCCAGAGTGGTTGTACCATTTTACATTCCTACCAGGAGTATATAAATGTTCCAGTCTCTCCACAACCTCTCCAACATTTATTATCTTGTGTTCTTTGGATTAACGCTAGCCTTGTTGTGGTGAGATGGTATCTCATCGTAGTTTTGATTTGTGTGATCGTGAGCATTTCCTCATGTTATCTGTTAGCCACCTGAATGTCTTCTTTGGTGAAATACCTGTTCATATCCTTTGCTCATTTTTTAATTGGGTTATGTGTCTTTTTGTTGTTGAGGTTTTGTGGTATCTTGTAGATTCGACTTTTACTGGATATGTCATAGCTGATTTTTTGGGAAGTAAATTGCCAGCCAGGCCTTTCTTCTCAGGTGCCTCTGGGTAAACTAGAACTGCCCGTCTTTCTGTTTGTACCACTTAGGGACTCCATGATCTGTTTGATCAATTACAATGCATATTTCAACTTCAGAAGTGGGCTCTTACGTCAGGGAGAATACTGGCTTTCTGGATAGTCGTATGTAATCTGTCCATTAATAGGAATCACCCACAACCTATTCTTTAATATGACATTTTTCACTAACAATAACTTAATTAATACTAATTCATAAGCTTCACCCATTCCCCTTTACAGAAAAACTACAGAGACCTGGGTTCATGTGCTCAATAGACCAAGTCACAACATCTTTTCCAGCCACAGCAATGTCTTAAAAACACCTTCCCCATAAGTGTAAAAGTTCAACATGATAAAAAGGTCTTTGTTTTATTTTTTAGCTTTAATTGTATTTATTTTTTGAATTGGTAATACACGCTCATGACTCAATAAGTAGAAAGTTGGAAAGTATCTCTCTAATCCCTGCTCCTCAAGGGTATCCCCAGAAGCTGGCCCTGGGAGGCAACAAAGTTACCAATTTCTCGTGTAGCCTTCCGGAAATATCCTCAGTATATACAAAATTATGGGAACCCTGGTGGTGCAGTGGTTAAGTGTTTGGCTGCTGAAAAAAATGCTGGCAGTTCAAGTCCACCAGCCGCTCCTTGGAAACCCTACAGGCTTCTATTCTGTCCTATAGGGTCACTATGAGTTGGAATCAACTTAATGGCACCCCTTTTTGTGTGTGTGTGTGTCACAAATAATAACATATGATTTACACCTTTCCCAGTACTGTTGAAAGTCCAAAAAAGACACAAAATAGAATTATAAATCATGAAAAGTAAGAAAAGGAAAAAATTTACTGTTGTTATGATAGTGATGATAAGTGCTGTTCAACAGACACCAAATAACCATGTTCACTGTCAGTGAATAAATACTGACAAAAGATACAGGAGACTTACCGAGAAACACAGCTTCAAAGGTAGTCGTTACATACTGAAGAGAATATGACTGACTTAAAAAAATTACTTTTATAAACATTCTTTCTGTTAGGATACTTTGGATTGCCAAGAACAGAAACCCAGAGTGGCTAAATCACTAAATGAAATTAATAAATCACCTAACAAGAAATCCAGCAGTGAGTTGGTTCCATGGTTGGCTAGTTCAGTGACCATCTGATAGTTACCTTTCTACTCTGCCATCCTTGGCAGCTCTAGACATCATATCCTTGACCACCAATGTTCAGAAGCACATGGAAGGTATACATACCCAAAGAAATACAGTCTGTTAATAGGGCAGGAAGAGGAGTAAGTCTAAACTGGGCAACCAGAATGTGCTGCACGTTTTAACTGTGAAGAACAAGTTAAACTAACATTTTATATTTTCTTTTGTTTTAGTTCTTTTTGCCCATTATGAAACACCAGTCACGTACAGCCAGGACATAAAAGCCAGTAATAATTTCAAGGTACATAAGAGATAAATTCAGCAGTATATCTACAGGGAACTGCCAGAAATTCAGTCCAGTTTCAGAAGAGGACATGGAACCAAGGATATCATTGCTGATGTCAGATGGATCCTGGCTGAAAGCAGAGAATACCAGAAGGATGTTTACCTGTGTTTTACTGACTATGCAAAGGCATTCGACTGTGTGGATCATTACAAACTATGGATAACACTGCGAAGAATGGGAATTCCAGAACACTTAATTGTGCTCATGAGGAACCTTTACATAGATCAAGAGGCAGTTGTTCGGACAGAACAAGGGGATACTGATTGGTTTAAAGTCAGGAAAGGTGTGCGTCAGGGTTGTATTCTTTCACCATACCTATTTAATCTGTATGCTGAACAAATAATCTGAGAAGCTGGACTATATGAAGAAGAACAGGGCATCAGGATTGGAGGAAGACTCATTAACAACCTGTGTTATGCAGATGACACAACCTTGCTTGCTGAAAGTGAAGAGGACTTGAAGCACTTAATAATGAAGATCAAAGACCACAGCCTTCAGTATGGATTACACCTCAACAGAAAGAAAACAAAAATCCTCACAATTGGGCCAACGAGCAACATCATGATAAATGGAGAAAAGACTGAAGTTGCCAAGGATTTCATTTTACTTGGATCCACAATCAACAGCCATAGAAGCAGCAGTCAAGAAATCAAAAGTCGCATTGCATTGGGCAAATCTGCTGCAAAGGACCTCTTCAAAGTGTTGAAGAGCAAAGATGTCACCCTGAAGACTAAGGTGCGCCTGACCCAAGCCATGGTATTTTCAATCACATCATATGCCTGTGAAAGCTGGACGATGAATAAGGAAGATCGAAGAAGAGTTGACGCCTTTGAATTGTGGTGTTGGCAAAGAATATTGAATACACCATGGACTGCCAAAAGAACGAACAAATCTGTCTTGGAAGAAATGCGGCCAGAATGCTCCTTAGAGGCAAAGATGCAGAGACTGTGTCTTACACACTTTGGACACATCGTCAAGTGGGATCAGTCCCTGGAGAAAGACATCATGCTTGGGAGAGTACAGGGTCAGCGGAAAAGAGGAAGACCCTCAACGAGGTGAACTGACACAGTGTCTGCAACAATGAGCTCAAGCATAAGGACTGTGAGGATGGCGCAGGACCGGGCAGTGTTTCATTCTGTTGTGCACAGGGTCACTATGAGTCGGAACAGACTCAACGGCACCTAACAACAACAACAAAAGAGATAAATCCTTTGTGTATAACAAAAATTATCTTTCTTAAAGAATTGCTTTATCTATTCATGAAGTTTTAAAAAAATTTTAATGTTTGATAGTATCTCGAAAATATTATGTTTCAGTAGTCTGACTTAATTAGTACTAAACTGCCGTATAACTTTTACCAACAAAGAAAAAACAGGAAATAGTCCCTTTATTTTCTTAGATGTTTAAAAAGAAGTGCATGCCAGCTGTTTGGAGAGAATTATTATTTTTTTCAGGATGTATAATAATTCCCACTGACCCATTATTTCACATTAGCTTCTACACAATTATTTATTCTTATTTATACAACTGCTGCAGGTCAAAAAAAGTTGACTATTCCCACAGTAATTAGTGAACAATTTTTAGGGCTTAATTAGACACTAATATATATTAGAATATATATGAATTGAATAGAAGAATATAGTTCATATGTAAAAAAGAAACTAAAGAGTACGTCAGAGTTCTGCTTGATCTGGTCTGAAGCAAATTTGTAAGTAGTAAAAATTATTTGAAGGAGTCCTGGTGGTGCAAAGAGTTAAGCATTTGGCTGCTAGCCAAAAGGGTGGTAATTTGAACCCACCCAGCAGCTCCACAGAAGAAGGACCTAGCAACCTGCTTCCTTCAAGATTACAGGCAAGAAAACCCTACGAGGCAGGGCACTTCTACTGGTACCCGTGACTGCTGAGTCAAAAATGACTTGACAGCACCTAACAACAAAAATGATTTACAGTATTAAAATTGCTTCATTAATAAAGATATGTGCATTGCTAATTCTTAAATGTTGAATGGATACCTAGATGAAGGGATAAGTAAAACAGTTTTATTAGAAATTGAGCCTGTCCTTGGAATATAGGACACTAAGCTTTTCTTTACTAATCCCTTTATGGCCTGGTTTTTAGGTTTAGCAAAATTAAGTTAAAATGGACATAGACCTATGCCAAACCCCAAAACCACACTCACTGCTGTTGAGTTAATTGACTCATAGCAACCCCATAGGGTTTCCAAGGCTATAAATATCTATGGAAGCAGATTGCCACATCTGTCGCCTGTGGATCTTCTGGTGGTTTCGAACCTCTGACCTTTTGGTTAGCAGTCGATTGCTTTAACCACTGCATCATCAAGGCTATAGATGTATATGCAAGAGAGAAAACTACAAAACTTCTGGAAGAAAACAAAAAAATCTTCGTAACTTTGGTTAGGCTTTTTTTTAGCTAGGACACAAAAAGCACAAACTATAGAAATACTGACAAATTGGGACTTCAGCAAAATTAACTTCTGCTCTTTGAAAGACATTGTGAAGAAAAGCCATAGGCTGGTAGAAAATATATTCAGAACACAGAGCTGATAAAGGACGTGTACACAAAACATATAAATACCTCTTACAGTTCAATAACAACACAAACGATCCAAACAGCCCTGCCTCCAGGTAAAGTGACTCTGTGTAAATACCTGGCAGAGGTTGACTTTCTTCCTTACCAATCTGCCTGTCATTTTTTTTTCTACTCCCCATCCTTTCTTCCCTCCAGTCCCTGGTAACCACTAATCTTCTTTTGTCTCAACAGCTTTGCATATTCTACATATTTCATATAAGTGGAATCATACAATATTTGTTCTTTAGTGTCTGACCTATTTCAGTGAGCATAATGTCTTCAAAAAGTAACAAGAGGTTGCTAGAATACAAAAATATGAAGTTATTGGGAAGTCAAGGATACATAACTAGCACATATGATCATCTCTCAACTACACAATTGAGAATTTTTTCAAATGTCCAAACAATCCTAAATAGACCATAATAGAAAAATAAGAATTCAGATATTTCTAAAGGAATTTTTAATATAAAGAAGCATTTACTCAAATATATGAAACGTTTTATGATGGTGAGAATTTTTAGTGCTTTCAAAGAACTGTAAAAATGATATATACTTTTTAAATTTTAAATCAAGATAAGCAATTGATATAAAACCTAAATCTAAAAACTAGGGTAAAAGAAGATTTCATAAGAAAGGTTTTCAGATAAGACAGCATGGATCTAAAGTTTAGCAGGCCTTGTGGTTTTCAGAGGCAAAGCCAGCTGATAGCTGATACTAAGGACTCATAAAGCTAGCACCTGTGGTGCTGGGCATTTTCACAGGTGGTAACACACAGATCATACCCTTCAAACCACCTACTCTGCTATGCCTTCCCCTCCTCCAAGCTTAAGCAAGCTTGAACAGTAATGTCTGAAAAGTAGAAAAGTTTTATCTAAAATGCCCTAACCAAAGCCAGAAGGGACCAAAGGAAAAGGTGAGGGGTTTGAAGTGAACAGTTATGCTCTCAGTAGGACAAATTCCTGATCCAGAGGCTGGCAAGAATGTTCTATGTAACTGTTTCAAGTGTACCAGGAGAAGATGTTCCCCTGATTCTAAAAAGCCACGACTACGTGGTATTAGGAGCCCTGGTGGCACAGTAGTAAAAAGCTTAGCTGCTAACCAAAAGGTCAGCAGTTCAAATCCACCAGCCGCTCTTTATAAACCCTATGGGGCAGCCCTACTCTATCCTAGAGGGTCACTTGAGTTGGAATCGACTTGATGGCACAGTTTTTTATTTGGCGTTATAGTTTTGTGCTTCCTGAAGTGTTTATTTCCCTGCTGTTCCAAGGAGAAGTCCTTGGGTGAAACAGAAGACTTTGGACTTTGCATATTTTACCGTTGGGAGACTATATTTATCAGGTGCTCAGAGTTGGTGGCCTAAGCTGCGTACCCCGTTCTGGAACTTTGGCAGATAGGTAAAGTGAGGCAGATCACAGGGCATTCTATGTGGATGAATAAACCCCCTGAGACAGAAGACCCTGACATAAGGAAATCAGAGAGACTGGACTCAATGGGCTTTCTCCTTTTAGGGAGTATTCAAGACAGGCTCACCTTAGGTATAAGTTAAAAATCCTCAGACTTAAACTAAAAACACTACATGAATTTGGCAAGTGAAGACAATTTTGGGTGGAAAACTGATACAGGGCAACCTCAGTCAGGGCTGACAATGAGGAAACATATGTTGAAAACCCCAAACTGTGACAAGCATATGTGAGTCCTCTGCCTGTTTATTAGTTTGTGAAGATACTTTGGCAAGGGGAACGAAGTCGATTAAGAGTCCAGAAAATGAAATAGGAAGGTTATGAGTAAGTAAACAAAGAAAAGATCAAATGGTGCAAAGGCCAAGGGGGTAAATTAGAAGAGAACTACGATTAGAGAGTACAGCCAGAATTAGATTGCATATCCTGAAATGCTGGGGTATGGGCACGTGGGAGGGTAGTTCAGGAGCAAATTGCAGGAACACAGTCCGTAAGACAAAATGGTGCAATGGCACTTCTCAAAACATAGGGCAAGAAGGGAATATTTAAAGGGGCAGAGCTTGCCTTACAGCTCCGGCATAAGAATCAAAGCCTGTTTGTTAATCTTTACCTTTTGATTATATCCCCAGTCTGCTGGAAAAACTGAGGGGACATATAGGTTAATTTATACATACCCATATATTCACTATCACCGATCCTGTTTTTCCATTTAATATCAACTATACTTCATTTTACTGAAGTTGTCAAGGATTTCATTTTACTTGAATTCACAATACCCATGGAAGCTGCAGTCAAGAAATCGTATTGCAGCGCATTGCATTGGGCAAATCTGCTGCAAAAGGCCTCTTGAAAGTGTTAAAAAGCAAAGATGTCACTCTGAGGACTAAGGTGCATCTGACGCAAGCCATGGTATTTTCAATTGCCTCATATACATGTGAAAGCTGGACGATAAATAAAGAAGACCAAAGAAGAACTGATGCGTTTGAATTATGGTGTTGGTGAAGAATACCGAATATACCAGAGACTGCCAGAAGAAAGAACAAGTCTGTCTTTGAAGAAGTACAGCCAGAACGCTCCTTACAAGTGAAGACGGCGAGACTTCATCACATGTACTTTGGGCATGTTATCAGGAGGGACCGGCATGAGCTTGGTAGAGGGTCAGCAAAAAAGAGGAAGACCCCCAACAAGATGGACTGACACAGTGGCTGCAACAACAGGCTCCAACATAGCAGTGATTGTGAGGATGGCTTAGGACCAGGCAGTGTTCCCTTCTGTTGCACACAGGGTAACTATGAGTCAGAACTAACTTGACAGCACCTAACAATAACAAGTTATATACATTATCAAAACCACACGTGGATTTGTGTAAATGAAAAGCTGATTTGGTATTTATTTTCAAAATCATTTAATACCTGATTATGTTTCCCCTGGCAATAGCTCCTAAAGTTAAATTTTAGGCAAATCCACTATTAAATAAATAGCTCTATGCACAAGAATATTTATAGCAGTAAACCAGAGCTAGAAATTATAGACTAGAACTAGAAACAAATGTCCCTCAACAAGAGAATGTATACATAAATCGTGGCATAGTCTCAAACAGAATTCTAAACAGCAGTGAGAATGAATAAACTACAACTATATAACATGGCAAGATAAACTTCACAATGTTGAGTGAACGAAGTCAAAAACAAATAACAATGTATGATTCCATTTATACAATGTTCAAAAACATTATAAAATATAAGTCAGAATAGTGGTTGGAGAAGGAGGGAGCAGACCCTAGGCTTTTTGGGTTCTGGCAATATAACATTTCTTAATCTGAATGCTGGTTATACAGGAGTGGTCTCTTTGTGAGAAATTCATAGAGCTATTTACTTATGCTGAAGGCCTATTTCTGCATGTATGTTACACTTAAGTAATAAGTTTATCTATAAATTCATTAAGAGAATTCCTAAAAGGATCTTTTTTTAAGTTTAGAATTATTTTTAAATATAAAATAACTATGCTGTAATATTGATTTTTATAAATTTTGCTTCTTGTAAAGAAAATACTATAATACAGTGAAACCTATGAGAGTTGGAACTTGGTGGGACTGCCTTGTTTTTCCCAGTCTCACAAGTTCTTCCACCTTTGACAGGGTGCAGTCACCACTTTTCTACCACTCTCTATTAATGGAAAATATTTGAGGTTTCCTTTTCTGACAGGTTTCCTCCTTACACAGGTTCTGGCTTTTGTATGTTTTACTGTATCACAAGGTAAGAGATCAATATTTTTATGGCTGTAGCTCTTGACCGTAGTTTTTTAAAAAACAAATAGTACAGAAGAGTTTACAACAAAGTGCAACAGTCCCGACCCTTAGCCCTCCTCACGCCCAGTCATCACTCCTCAAAGACAACCTTGATTTTAAATAATACACTTATTTTACAATTCCATTATTCATCAATTTTAGATACTATCTATTAATTTCTGCAGAAACAGAGAATCATAAATTCAAATTCTCTAATTTTGACATGACTAGGAAAATATTTCTGAAGTCAGAGCACTCAGCTCCAGTTAGCAACTTTTAATGAAGAATCTTCCAAAAGAGGATACTGATTTTGAAAGCTCCCAATGAGAGCTTGATCAAACCCAAGGTTGATAAAGGCTGAGTCAGAGAAGGAAAAGGGTGGGATATATTTATATTGCTATTACCACAAAATTTTAAACACATCACTAATTATTTTGCACCCTGTATTCCAAAAGTTGAGTTTCTGCCTAAGTTGTTTGCTAAGAAAGGCAAATGACTTTCTTTAAATACTGAAAGTTTTGTTATCATAGTTTCAAGGGCTGTGGACATGTAACCTTGTCTTTAAAGTATCTATCAGAGGAAACAACATTTCTGTTAAACTGTCTATAAAAAAAACTGTCTATTCACTAATAAGGAAACCCTGGTGGCATAGTGGTTAAGAGCTACGGCTGCTAACCAAAAGGTCAGCAGTTCGAATCTCTCAGGCGCTTATTACACTTATTCACTACTAAGTGTAAACCATATTTGCCAAAGGAAGTTGATTTTAACAATCTGATGATAACTTCTTTACAACGACCTCACTGATCTAGTGCTAATAAAACTCAATCTATATAAAAAGACTGTACGGGTTTCATAAAACGAGGAATATGACTAAAGGAATGTTTCCTCTTTGCAAGTAAAATAAAATAATACACTAACTTTGAAACAAAATGCTGAATCCTGATTTGTCACCACATCCCACTATGAAAGAAGATTCGGCTTCCCACCAAGAAAGATTTGGCTCACTTCCAGCACCCTCCTACCTCACCGCCTCCTTCTCTTCCCCAAAGAGGACAATTATATGAATAATTCTACTATCTGTTACATTTGTAACTTCACAGAATATATTTAAGTTTCTAGTTCTAGTTCCATGAGCTCTAGAGCACTGCTTCCTAAATTTGGCTGTACACTAGAATCACCTGGCAAACTTAAAAAAAGACCTGATACCTAGGTTTCATCCTCAAAGATTTTGATTTTATTGATATGCAGTGCTGCCTGGGCATCGAGATTTTGAAAGCCTCCTAGGTCATTTTAATATGTTACAAAGTTTGAGAACAGCTATATAAAATGAGGATGTTAGTAGTAGGTAGCCATTCCTTTTCCTCCCAACTTTTGTCATCTCTACTCTCATTTTCACTTTTTTCAAGCTGATAAAATTTTATGACAAGAATTAAGATTTCCATACACTGGATATAAAGCTAATTCTAAAAAAAAAAAGTTTAGTCTTCCCTTTCAGTCCTTGCACATAGGGAAACAAGGGCATAAAAGGAGCTGGCACCTCTATTTCTTCCACCCTCAGTCTCTGCACTTGTGGTATGCTGTATTGGGGTGAGAAAGTAAAATGACAAGCCACAGGCAAAGAGAACGTTTTCAAATCTTATATTTGATAAAGGAATCTAAACAAATGTAAAGAATCTTTCAACTTAATAAGACAACCCAATGTAAAAAATGGGCAAAAGATTTAAACAGACAATTCACCAAAGAACATATATGAAAGGCAAATAAGCACACATAGAAAAGTTGCTCAACGTCATTAGTTATTAGGGAAATGAAAATTAAAGTGAAATATTACTACATACCCATTAGAATGGCTATAATAAAAAAGACTGACAATACTAAGTGTTGGTGAGGATGTGGAGAAACTGGAATTCTCGCACATTGACACCGGTAATATAAAATGATATAGCCACTTTAGAAAACTATCCAGCTGCTTCTTAAAAAAGTTAAACATATAACTCAGTAAGCCCCCTGTTAGGTATTCATAAAAGAGAAATGAAAACATGTGTTTACAGAAAGACTTGTTCTCAAATGTTCATACCAGCATTATTCATAATAGTCTCAAACTGGAAACAACACATTGTCTACCAACTGGTCAATGAATAACCAAAGTGTGGTATAGCCATACAATGAAATACCGCGCAGAGATAAAAAGGAGCAAACTACTGATTCACATAAGAACTTGGATGAAACTGGAAAACATTATGCTAAAGAAAGCAGACACAAAACACTACATAGTGTATGATTTCATTTATATGACATTTCTAGAAAAAGCAAAGTATAAAACACAAAAAGAAGATCAAAGGTTGCCTGGCTCTGATAATGAGAGCAAGGGCTGACTGCAAACTTTCTGAGGTGAGGGAAATGTTCTAATAGTGAGGTATAGTGACGGTTGTACCATTGTGTAAGTTTACTAAGTGACCAAACTGTACATTTATTGTTAATTTTTTGGTATGTAAATTATACCAAAATAGACGTTTTTTTTTTTAAAGCAGCCATCAGAAAGATAAGAAAACCAAGACAGTGTGATGTCCTGAAAGCCAAGAGATTTTAAGATGAAAAATTCAATAGTATGAAATGATGCTGACAGTTGAAGTAAAAAGAGAAATGAGCAAAGATCACTGGATTTAGCCATATGGAGATAATTAGTAGCCTGGATAAGGGCAATTTTGGCGGTGTGGTTAGGATGAAAACCCAATAAGAATATGTCTTAGTTCCTAGTGCTGATATAACACAAAACTACAAGTGGGCGGCTTTAAAGAACAGAACTTTAATTTCTCACAGTCTCGGAGGCTAGAAGTTCAACTTCAGGGCACTGCTCTATGGCAAGATCCTTCTCTTTCAGCTTCTGTTCTGTAGCCCCGAGTTCCTTGGTTCCTTGGTGATCCTCATGTGGCATCTACCTTCCTCTGTACTTGTAGGTCTGTGTTCATGCTGCTCTTTATGTCATTCAGAAGTGAGCAGGGTTAGGACATACCCTACACTGATATACCCTCATTAACGTAACAAGAAAACTCTTTTTCTTAACAGGATTATATTCACAGGAGTTAGGAGTTCAACACATATTTTGGGGGGACACAATTCAATTCATAACAGGATGCACTGAAGAGAGAATAAAACCCCATTGCTGTCGAGTCGATTGTGACTCATAGCGACCAAAGAACAAAGAGAACTGCCTCACAGGGTCTCCAAGGCTGTAAATCTTCATGGAAGCAGACTGCCACATCTTTCTAACGGCTGGTGAGTTTGGAACCACTGACCTTTCGGTTAGCAGCGGAGCACTTAACCACTGTGCCACCATGGCTCTTTGAAGAGAATAAACCGAACCTGTTGCCTCAATTTAATTCTGACTTATAGTGAACCTATTAAAAAACCAAAACCAAAAAAAAAAACCTAACCCATTGTCGTCAAATTGATTGCACCTCATAGTAGCCCTAATGGCCTGAGTAGAGCTGCCCCATAGGGTTTCCAAGAAGCGGCTGGTGGATTTGAACTGCCAGCCTTTCAACTTTTTGGTTAGTAGTTAACCACTCACCACCAGGGCTCCATAAAAAAAAAAACAAACCAAACCCAGTGCCATCGAGTCGACTCCAACTCATAGCGACCCTATAGGACAGAGTAAGAACTGCCCCATAGAGCTTCCAAAGGCTCCATAGAGAACCTATAAGCTCATTGCCGTCCAGTCAATTCCAACTCGTAGCAACCCTACAGGACAGAATAGAACTGCCCTGTAGTTTCCAA
Organism: Loxodonta africana; assembly: GCF_030014295.1. Taxonomy (NCBI): domain Eukaryota; kingdom Metazoa; phylum Chordata; class Mammalia; order Proboscidea; family Elephantidae; genus Loxodonta; species Loxodonta africana. The sequence goes on along the minus strand of NC_087347.1, from coordinate 114,178,210 downwards.
GGAGCGCCTGGTAGATTTGAACTGCCAACCTTTTGGTTAGCAGCTGTAGCTCTCGACCACTATGCCACCAGGGTTCCCAGTGAACCTATAGGAGAGGAGAAATTGGAGGCAGCAAGTATAGATAATTATCATATAGTGTTTTGCAGTAGAGAAAGTAGTGGTAGTTAGAGGGGAAAGTGCGTAAGGTTTTTGTTTTTATTTTAAGGAGGGAAAAATACCAGTATGCCTACACTGATGAGAATGATCCAGTAGGAGATATGTGACATGGGAGAGAAGTTGCAGAGTTGATGGGTCAACATTCTTGAGTCAGTAATAGGTGACGGAATCTGGGGCACAGGTTGAGGCAAGGACTGGAATGAGTTGGGAGCATGGACAGTTCGTCCAGGGTAACAGAAGAGAGGATACAGAATATGGGTAAAGAAGCAGATATATGGGTAGATATAGAAAGCTGCCAGCAATTTTTGTGACAGCTTCAATTTCCCTGGAAAGATCATCAGCTGGGTGTGGAAAAAGTAAATAAACAGCTGCCAAGGAGAATGGACTACGGCATTACTAGCAAAATGTGAAAATGAGAGTAGAGATGAAAGGAGTTGGGAGGAGCAGGGATGGCTACTACTACCAATATCCTCATTCTACATAGCTGTTCTCAAACTTTGTTGTGTATTAAAATCACCGGGAGTCTTTTCAAAATCTTGAAGCCCAGGCTGTACCACATATCAGTACAATCAAGATCTTTAAGGACGAAACCCAGTAGTATGATGACCAGGCAGAGTCACAACAAGTTACACGGGGATACTGGCACAGACATGATTATGGCTGGATTTAACCAGAATTGTCCTAGTCAGATGAGTATAGAAAAACAAGAGGGGAGTACAAAAAAAAAAAAATTGAAGGCATATTCAAGGGAGTTTAATCTAGGTATGATGAAAGGATATTAGAACAGTGAGAAACAGTGAAAAGGTGTAGCAGGATCAAAGGATGGATAGCAGGTCCTGATGGATGGCAATAAAGGGCATGAGCTGGAAAAATAAAGAGTGCAAACTTTTCTTGCAAAATTACTTTGATAATTCCTTCAACTTAATTTTATGTTTGTTTATGCAGTTCCTCTTAGCTATGTGTTTCATGTCATGAGTTGTTCCTCTTTTTTTGTTGCTGTAAGACTGTCTTTTTGGGTTCCTTAACTTCATATTTCACTTTTATTAATTTTTTAAAATTTCAGGAACTATATACTTTATTTATAAGAGCTCTTTTTCTGGCTGTCCCTTTTTCACAGGCATTTCTCATTTTATAAATGCTATGCTTTCTCAACTTTCTCCGATGCTCGTCATAGTATTTTTTTCTGAATTGCTTTCTGTTCCCTGAACAATCTGTTTCTCCTGCGGACAGTCCTCTTTCAAGTGATTCACTTCCCTCCCATGAGTGATAGCTGATGGTTCATTTATATTAAGAATGAAGGCTTAGGCTTATAATTCTAAATAATATGTGGTGTTTCCTCTGCTGTTGGGTATGTAATTGTTTCACTTTTGGCCTTTTCCCTACATAAGAAGACTGACTATATGAAAATTCAGACTTAAGATTGATAGACTTTGCTTTAGGGTAGAAAGCTGTGAGTCTTAGGAGACCTGTAACACCAGACTAAGAATGGTTTTACTTTAGGATACCAACACCCACATTAACAATCCTGGTTTTAAGTTACTTCAGTTATTTTAGCAACATCACTCCCTTAAGTCAGGATAAAACGACATCCTATTACTCTGTTAAACTAGGGCGAGGGATACAGACAGAGATAACTAGCCAATCAGCACAGCTGATTCACAGACAGATTTTGCATTCTTCTTTTATATTTTCTTGCTTTGCCCTTGGCGACTGGGAGCCAGAGTCTCCAGCACCCTTCCAGAAATTTGTTGAAACTTCTCATCTATAAATGACCACTCTCTTCACTGTTACAGCTTTTTTGTTTTATACCTTCAATGATACATTAATGAGATTTTGAGAGAAAAAGGAGGGGAGATGACACTGGTTACTTATTCTTCCCTTTTGGTCCAGAAATCATGTTCTTTTTGTTGTACTCAAATTTATTCAACTAGAAAGTCCATTTATTTAGTTAAAGCACTTTTGGAAACTCCAGAATATTATACAAAGGTAAAACATATTTGCCCACCTGGGCAGGAAACAGACCTGACACACCAAATCTGCATGCTATAGTATAAACAGAAAGGATCTAGCTGTGCAACTTTAAGATATTTAATTTTTTAGAGCTCTTGTTGTTGACCACATCTCCAGATCTGTTGGGCTTGAGTAAGATTAAAAAAGAGAGGAAAGCATGCAGATAAGACCAGATAAGAATCAGACATTATGATTATGAAACTGGAGCTTTTCTTTTTAACAATGATTTCCTGGGCTCTCTGCTATACACCAACTGGGATGAAAATCATTTTTGGAAATTAACTGATGATATCTAGAAAATGTTGACATTTCTCTGAAAAACCGCACGTTTACTATGAAAAACCTCAAAAGAGCCTTATGAAGAAATTCCAACCACATCAATCTGGAGTTCAGTCTCCTTGGAAAGAAATAAAAGCTGTTTTAAGACGAACAATGGTTATAAAAGACTAAGACACTCACTACAACCATCTACATCATTAGCAATCATACGCAAAGCACCAACAAGAAACAGAGACAAACATGACTTTGTGCCAATTGCTAACATCCTCCATGAACACATAAGAGTGATCAGAAAGTTCAAAATATTAACAATGAGAAAGAATAAATGGCATTAGCTTCAAAATGGGTTTCCATTAGGACGAAGGACCAATGACCAATGATTTCTAAGTCTCAACTGGAAGCCAGAAGAATGCCAACACCACTTGCTGGCCACAAGGTACTTAAGGATAGAGACAAAAGAGCTGACAAAAACTCATGGAAAACTTAATTAACTGTGGGAGGAGAGGACCCAAAATTATATTAAAATGTTTCATATATGTAAACACGCACATAAATATTAGCTGCCTGTAGCAGAATATATTTTCTAAAAATGGCTGCACAATATCCCCATTCCACACACTGTTTATACAGTGTCATACTGACTTTCCTCCCATAAAGAGGCGGGGTCTGTATGCCCTAATCCTGAAATTCTGCTGGCTACGACTACAGCAAAACTAAAGCTATTTGACTTCCAAGACTAAGTCACAAAAGGCAACACAGCTTCTGCCCGATCCTCTTGGGATGCTTGCTCTGGGAATTCACTCACCACGCTGTGAGGAAGCAGAGAGAGAGGCCAACAATCCCAGCCAAGAGACAGTATCAACTGTCAGACATGAGTAAGAAAGCCTTGGGGATGGTTGCAGCCGCTGCCAACATCTGACTATAGTTGCAAGAGACCTCAACTAAGAATTGCTTAGCTGAGCCCAGTCAACCCCCAGAACCATGAGTGATAATAATACAATGACTTGTTTTAAACCACTAAGTTTTGGAACTTACTATGCAGCAATAGATAAATCAGAATAGCAACCAATAGCAACCACTGAGCACTTGATTTGTGTCAGGTACTGTGCCAAGTGCTTTACATGTATCATTTCATTTCATCCACATAATTACTTAATGAATAAACCCACTGCCATTGAGCTGATTCTGACTCACAGCAACCCTATAGGACAGAGCAGAACTGCCCCATAGAGTTTCCAAGGAGCTGCTGGTGGATTCGAACTGCTGACCTTTTGGTTAGCAACCAAACGCTCAATTACTGCACCACAAGGTGTTATTATTATTGTCCAATTTATGATGAGCAAAATGAGGTTCCAAACCAAAGTCATTGCTGTCGAGTCAATTCTGACTCGTAAAGACCCTATAGGACAGAGTGGAGCTGCCCCTTAGGATTTCCTAGGCTGTAATCATTATGAAAGCTGACCGCCACATATTTGTCCCGTGGAACAACTGGTGGGTTTGAATTGCTGACCTTTCGGTTAGCAGCCAGGCACTTTAAACACTGCGCGACCGGGGCTCCTAAAATGAGGTTAACAGCATCTATTGGTCTCAACCTACCTGGAGCAAAGGAGAATGAAGAACACCAAAGACACAAGGTAATTATGAGCCCAAGAGACAGAAAGGGCCACATAAATCAGAGAACACATCAGCCTGAGACCAGAAGAACTGGATGGTGCCTGGCTACAACCGATGACTGCCCTGACAGGGTGGACAACAGAGAATCCCTGAAGGAGCAGGAGAGTGGTGAGATGCAGACCTCAAATTCTCATAAAAAGACCAGACTTAATGGTCTGACTGAGACTAGAAGGACCCTGGAGCTCATGGTCCCCGGACCTTCTGTTAACCCAAGACAAGAACCTTTCTGAAAGCCAATTCTTCAGACATGGATTGGACTGGACTATAAGACAGAAAATGATACTGATGAAGAGTGGGCTTCTTGGATCAAGTAGACATGTGAGACTATGTGGGCAGCTCCTGTCTGGAGTGAAGATGAGAAGGCAGAGGGGGACAGAAGCTGGATGAATGGACAATGAAACAGAGGGTGGAGAGAAGTGTGCTGTCTCATTAGGGGGAGAGCAACTAGGAGTATATAAAAAAACCAAACCAAACCCAGTGCCGTCGAGTTGATTCCGAGTCATTAGGACCCTACAGGACAGAGTAGAACTGCCCCATAGAGTTCCCAAGGAGCGCCTGGCGGATTCGAACTGCCGACCCTTTCGTTAGCAGCTGTAGCACTTAACCACTACGCCACCAGGGTTTCCAGGAGTATACAGAAAGGTGTATATAAATTTTTGTATGAGAGACTGACTTGATTTGTAAGCTTTCACTTAAAGTACAATAAAATTAAAAAAAAAAAAGGGCAAATGGTATCACTACCTCATGGTGTCATCATGACGACTTAATAATATACTCAATGGGTTTAATGCCAAAGAAAAGAAAAGAAAATGAATAAATAAAACACACACACAAAGAACTCACCACCATGAACAGGCATAGGGTTTGAGAATGGTTGCCGGTGCAGAGTGCCTGGAAGGTTGGGGAAAATAGGAGCAGGCCAGGCCAGATCAACATAAGCCTCACTAAAGAGTTAGAACTTTGTCCAGAAGAGAGTGGGGAAGCCTGAACGACTTCATCAGTGACTCCACGTGATCAGATCTGTTATAAGAAGTTCAGAAAGGAAGACAGACTGGAGGTGTGAAGACTGCAGCTCCAGGGAAAATGTGAGGCCTGACCCAGGGTTATAGACTCATAATGACAAAAACAAAAACAGACAAAGGGCCTGAGCAGGCAATGCACGAAACAAAGGATACATGTGGCTAACAAGCACGTGGAAACGTATTCAATATCCTTTAGTCATCATAGTCATCATCACAGAACTGCGAAAGAGAACAACCACATGCATGAAGCAATAGAATAAAAACCACACAGAGGTGACAAACAAAAAAAATGAGGTTAACACAGGTCAAATAAGGCCACGGTAAGTGATAGGGCTGATACGTAAACCAAGATATCTCTTACTCCAAAGTCAGGTTTTTTTGCATTAAAATTATTCTATGATAACAATAACAATAGTCACTATCATTTACTGAGAATGCTTATGCCAGGCACTGTTTGAAGCACTTCACATGCATCAAATCTCTTAAATCTCCACATCCTGTAGATTAAACTATTATTATTTTTCTTCTCATAGATTAGGAAACTGAGGCACAGGGAAGGTAAGTAACTGGTTCTAGCTAGTAAGTAGAAGAGCCAATACTTAAAACTGAGGTAATCAAGCTTCAAGGAGCCCTGGTGGTGCAGTGGTTAAGCGCTTGTCTGCTAACCAAAAGGTCAGCAGTTTGAATCCACCAGCTGCTCCACAGGAGAAAGATGCAGCAGTCTGCTTCCACAATGATTTACAGCCTTGGAAACTCTATGGGGCAGTTCTACCCTGTCCTATAGGGTTCCTATGAGTTGGAACTGACTCGATGGCAAAAGGTTTGGTTTTCGGTTTAATCCAGCATCAGAGCCTTCTCATATTGCTTTTATTTTATTCTTAAAACTACAGAAAGAGTTCCAGCCAAGAGGGAGGTGCTTTTGGGCAGACTGCGTCACTAGTTAATCTTTTGGATAAGGGGTTCTCATTCATTCTAGGCAGTGCCAGTCACCTAAAGCACTGCCCTGCCTCAGTGATCCAAGGATGCAGGAAGCTACACTCATTGATTCATCTGGATTTAGACCACTGCTTGACTGATTCCTGGTCAAAGATTTGTTGGGTGGGTGATAAGTCTGGAAGTAGGTTAAAACCGTAGTGGGTTATTCCTAGAGCACCCCCAAGTTATCACTGTATTGATTGCTTCTGGGTCTCCTTATGATTCAAGAATCTGCCACATCTGACCTTGGAATACCCTTCAAATGGTTTCTAACTTCTGAAATACAGAAGGCGGCAGGAAGAGCAGATTTGGAAAAGAAATCAATAGATACTTTTAAAAAAAAATTTGACGTAATTCCCACAGCATAAAACTCACTCTTTTAAAGTAATTCAGTGGTTTTTAGAATATTCACAAGGTTGTGCAACCATCACTACTATCTAATTCCACAATATTTTTGTCACCCTACAAAGAAACCCCATATCCATTAGTGGTTACTCCCTAATTTCCCCTCCCTCCAGCCCCTGGCAACCACTAGCCTGCTTTCTCTAAGAATTTACCTATTCTGTACATTTCACATAAATGAAACCATATGTGACTTTTTATGTATGGTTTTAGTCACTCAGCATATTTTTAATGTTCATCAAGTTTATAGCATGTATCAGCACTTCATTCTTCTTTGTGGATGTGGATATACTACCTTTTGTTTATCCATTCATCAAGTGATGGACATTTAGGTTGTTTCCACTTTGGGCTATTGTAAATAATAGTGCTATGAACAACTGTATAAAAGCTTTTGTGAACACATTTTGAATTTTCTTGGGCATATTCCTAGGAATGGAGTTTGCTGGGTCATGTGGTAATTCTGTTTAACTTTTTGAAGACCTGCCAAACTATGCTCCAAAGTGTCTGCACCATTTTACATTCCCATCAGCAATGTATGAAGGTTACAGTTTCTCTATATCCTTGACAACACTTGTTTTCTTTTTCCATTCTAGGCATCTAAGTGGGTGTAAAGTGGTATTTCATTGTGGTTTGGATTTGCATTTCTCTAGTGACTAATGGGTTGGGTTTAGTGGCTAAAGATGTTGAGTATCTTTTGATGCGCTTATGGACATTTGTATATATTCTTTGGAGAAATGTCTACTGAAATCCTTCGTCCACGTTATCGATTGAATTGTGTCCCCCCAAAACGTGTGTCAACTTGGCTAGGCCATGATTCTCAATATCGTGCGGCTGTCCACCATTTTGTGATCTGATGTGATTTTCCTATGTGTTGCAAATCCTACCTCTATGATGTTAATGAGGTAGGGTTAGATGCAGTTATGTTAATGAGGCAGGACTCAATCTACAAGATTACCCATTACCCCACTGCCATCCAGTCCATTTCGACTCACAGCGACCCTATAGGACAGAGCAGAACTGCCCCATAGGGTTTCCTAGGAGTGCCTGGTGGATTTGAACTGCCAACCATGTGGTTAGCAACTATAGCTCTTAGCCACTAAGCCACCAGGGTTTCCAATCTACAAGATTAAGCTGTGTCTCTTTTGAGATATAAAACAGAGAAGCAAGCAGGTTGGTGGAGAGGAGGAGAGACGGGACCTCATGCCATGAAGAAAGCAGTGCCAGGGGAAAAGTGTGTCTTTTGGATCCAGGGGCCCTGCACTGAGAAGCTTCTAGTCCAGAGGAAGATGGATGACAAGAACCTTCCTCCAGAGCTGACAGAGAGAAAGCCTTTCCCTGGAGCTGATACCCTGAAGTTGGACTTCTGGCCTACGAGACTGTGAGAGAATAAACTAATGTTTGTTGAAGCCATCCACTTGTGGTATTTCTGGTACAGCAGCACTAGGTAATTAAGACAGTCCATTTTTTAATTGGATCATTTGTCTTTTTATTGTTAAGCATAAGAGTTCTTTATATATTTTAGATATATATCTCTTAACAAATACATAATTTACAAATATTTTCCCCTATTCTGAGTTGTCTTTTCAGTTTCTTTAAGGCGTCCTTTGAAGCACAAAGGTTTTTTTCATTTTGATGATGTCCAATATTTGTTTGGTTGAGTACTTTAGGTGTCACATTGCCTATTCCAAAGTTACAAGGATTTATACCTATTTTTCTACGAGTTTTATAGTTTTAGCTCTTACATTTAGGTTTTAGATCCATTTTGAATTAATTCCTATAAACAGTATGAGGCAGGGGTCCAGCTCCAGTATTTGCACGAGGATTATCAGTTGTGGAAGCATCATTTGATGAAAATACTATTTGTTCCCCATTGAACTGTCTCAGCACCCTTGTCAAAATCAACTAGTCCCCAGATGTACAGGTTTATTTCTTGCTTTCGATGCTATTCCATTGGCCTATATATTTATTGTTATGCCAAAACCACACACTCTTCATTACTGTAGCTTGGTATGAAGTTTTGAAAGCAAACCTTATAACAATGTAGGCAACTTTAGCAGGCTCCATTCTGAATGATAACATAATCTTCTAGAGTACCAACTCTGAAACAACTTAGAAAAAGGAATCTAAAGGTTGATTTACTTGGACTAATTGGATAGTGGCCATTAAAATTTTATTCAATTTCAAGTAACAGATCTTGAGTTGATTCATCTCAAACATAAGAGAGCCTAAACTCTGGCTCCCAAGTCTTTTTCTACCTTTGTCTTTCTCATGGCTACCTCACTCCACTCAGTAACATTTCTCTTTACACACAATCACTGGAACAGAAAGGGGAACACACTGAAATACACGGAGGGTAGGAGAAGGCATGTGAGATTTTAAAAAATTTCTTCATGATCTGACTAAGAATTGCTATTTCACAATGCTTTATATATGTAGTCACAGAAAGTCCTTACAGCATTCAGGCTGTACTTCTTCCAAGACAGATTTGTTCACTCTTCTGGCAGTCTATGGTATATTCAATATTCTTTGCCAACATCATAATTCAAAGACGTCAATTCTTCTTTACTCCTCCTTATTCATTACTTAGCTTTCAAAAGCACATGCGGCAATTGAAAACACCATGGCTTGGGTCAGGCACATCTCAATCCTCAAAGTGACACCTTTGCTTTTTAACACTTTCAAAAAGTCTTTTGCAGCAGATTTGCCTAATGCAATGTGTCGTTTGATTTCCTGACTGCTGCTTCCACGGGCGATGATTGTGGATCCAAGTAAAATAAAATCCTTGACAACTTCAATTTTTTTCTTCATTAATCATGATGCTGCTTGTTGGTCCAGTTGTGAGGATTTTTGTTTTAAGGTGTAATGCATACTGAAAGCTGTAGTCTTTGATCTTCATCAGTAAGTGCTTCAAGTCATCTTTGCTTTCAGCAAGCAAGGTTGTGTTGTCTGCATATTGCAGGTTGTTAATGAGTCTTCCTCTAATCCTGATGCAGCTTTCTCCTTCATATAGTCCAGCTTTTCAGATTATTTTCTCGGCATACAGATCGACTTAAGTATGGTGAAGGGATACAGCCCTGACACACACCTTTCCTGACTTTAAATCACGCAGTACTCCCTTGTTCTGTTTGAATGACTGTCTCTTGGTCTACGCATAGGTTCCACATGAGCACAATTAAGTGTTTTGGAATTCCCATTCTTCACAGTATTATTCATAATTTGTTATGATCCATACAGTCGGATGCCTTTGCATAGTCAGTAAAACACAGGTAAACATCTTTCTGGTATTCTCTGCTTTCAGCCAAGATCCATCTAGCATTAGCAATGATATCCCTCATTCCACATCCTCTTCTGAATCCACCTTGAATTTCTGGCAGTTTTCTGTTAATATACTGCTGCAACTGCTTTTGAATGATCTTCAGTAAAATTTTACTTGTGTGTGATATTAATAGAACCCTGGTGGCACAGTGGTTAGGAAGTTTGGCTGCTAACCAAAAGGTCAGCAGTTCAAATCCACCAGTTGCTCCTTTGAAACCCTACAGGGCAGCTCTACTCTGTCCTACAGGGTCACTATGAGTCGGAATGGACTTAATGGCAATGGGTGGTAATAATGATACTGTTCGATAATTTCTACATTCTGTTGGATCGCCTTTCTTTGGAATAGGCATAAATATGGATCTCTTCCAGTCGGTTAGCCAGGTACCTGTCCTCCAAATTTCTTGGCATGCATAAGTGAACACTTTTAGTGTTATATCCATTTGTTGAACCATCTCAATTGGTATTCCAACAAATCTCGGAGACTTGTTTTTAGTCAGTCAGTGTCTTCAGTGCAGCTTGGATTTCTTCCTTCAGTACCATCGTTTCTTGATCATATGCTACCTCCTGAAATGGCTGAATGCCAACCAATTCTTTTTGGTACAATGACTTTGTGTATTCCTTCCATCTTCTTTTGATGCTTCCTGCGTTGTACAATTTTTGTCCATAGAAACCTTCAATAATGCAACTCGAGGTTTGAATTTTTTCTTCAGTTCTTTTAGCTTGATAAATGCCGAGCGTGTTCTTCTCTTTTGGTTTTCTATTTCCAGGTCTTTGTAGATGTCATTGAACTTCGTCTGCTCAAGGCGCTCTTTTATTTCATCATTTCTTGCACTCACTTTAGCAACTCAAAGTTCAAGAGCAAGTTTCACAGTCTCTTCTGACATCCATTTTGGTCTTTTCTTTCTTTCCTGTCTTTTTAATGACAGTATTAGGTATTAAATTAAGCCCCTTAACCCAATAACGGTCCCAGAACTAATTGAGTATTCTATGCTAGCCTTAAAATAAATGTATTTTAAGACACATATAAGTCATACACAACACAAGCTAATATACTATAGAGTTGTGCTGTCTAATGTGGTAGCTGCTAGATATATGTGCATAACTTAAAACATAAATTAATGAAAATTATATAAAATTAAAAGTTCAGCCCCTCAGTCACACTGGCCACATTTTAAGTTCTCAAAAGCCGTAGTAGTTAGTGGGTACCATATTGGACAGCTACAGATACAGAACATTTCCATCACTGCAGAAAATTATGTTCAACAGCAATAGAGAACAGACCTGAAAACAATCACTGAGGATCATATTTCCATTAAGGATGAGTGTGAAAAATGTGTAATATTGCCTTTATCACTCATGGATAGCTTATGTATATACATTATCCATATATGATGCATGAATGAGAAAGGCAGGCAACTGCTGATATGACCTTCAAGTTAACAAGCAATACATAAATATAATCAATATTAATATCACAGATGAAAGTATTATAGTTTGGTAGTACAAGGATAAGTCTAAAATGGTCAGCTTATAAACTGAAAATACTGCAGTTGCACAGGTCAGACAGCTCGGAGTAGGCTTTTTAGCAATGAGGTATGGTGAAAGGACAGGAGTTCTGAAGTCAAACATTTACTGAAATAGGGATTCTGCCACTTTCTGGCTAAAAGACCTTAGATTTATTGAGCCCCACTTTCTTCTTTGATAAAACCTAGACAATACTACACGTCTGAAAAGATTGTTGGAAGGATTAAATAATTTAAAACACGTAAATAAATCATTTAGCAGTGTCTCTAAGCAAACAAAGAATTCAGTAAACATTCCTGGACTGGAAAAGATTAAATTCCAATAAGTAAACTTAAAACCTCTAGAGGTGGAGGACAGAGTTGCACTAGTTCTAAAGAATATCAAATGAAAAGGTAAATGCAATTTAAAATATAGTAAAAACATTAACTACCTTATTTCTTCAAGCTTCAGATATACACGTTAGCACGTACATATGAAAAAACTGCTATGCCAGTAATAAACACTTGAAGGAGTGGGTCAAACTGTAAAGGCACTGATAAACACTTTTCCCAACAAATCTTCTAGCTTAGGAGCCTTCTTTACTTTGATTGATTACAAATACTCTAAAGCTCCTACTTCCCTGTATATAAACGACACTCCAAGCATCACTTAAAACACTTGTTCCCATGGGCTACATTTAGATATAGACATAATCTACCGTTTAAGAAATCACGTAACTAAGAATAAACACATACAATAACATAGTATTCAGAGCTATGGTATGTGTAGCCTAGTCTCAGGCAGTTTTCAAGTTATAATAATTTTTCCGCAACTGTTTCTTTTTCTTAATTTTCTATTGTTCTCCTTTCTCTAACTTATTCACAAACAAGTCTTCCCTCCTCAGAGGGAACTAATAGAAATATTATGGGAACTGAAGTATTTAAGGTTATATTGATGTAAGTCTTAGATTTGCGGTTAGAGGTTGGAGAGTGTGACGGTTAAGATTGTGTGTCAACTTGGTGGGCCATGATTCTCAGTGTTTTGGCAGTTATATAACGTTGTGATCACTTTCCTGTTGAAATTTTTATGTGATCACCCCCCTGATGGAATCTGCAGAGTGGTACTGGTGGAGGCAGGACCTGTGGCAGCTCACCGCCACCTCAGCCTTTATCTCTCCGCCTTCCCCTGCCTACTTCCTTCCTGCTCACCTTGCCAAGGTTTTTGGCTTGTTCTGAATCCAGCAGCTGCCTCTTGTCTGATCTCCGGTTCTTGGGATTTCAGCTAGCAGCTTACCTGTCCACTCTGGGTTTCTTCCACCTTCACAGCCTGTGAGTGGGAGTCCTGCTCTCCGACCTATTGATCTTGAGTTTACCAGCTTCTGTGGCTCCGTGAATTGGGAAAGACCACTATCCTGACCCATGGACTTGGGACTTTCCAATCTCTACAATCGCATGAGCTGTCTCCTTGATATAAATCTTTCTCTCTCTCTATATATATACGTATATGCTTTACTGGTTTTGCTTCTCTAGATAACCCAGCCTAAGGCAGAGCATATACTTGGGTTGATAACTGCTGAAGCTTGGTGATGGGTGCATGAAGGTTCACTATGCTATTCCTTCTCTTTTATATATATTTCAAAAGATCTATATAAAACAATGTTATGGGAGAATGACATCAGTAACTAGAAATTTTTTATTGTGTCATTTCACTTGTAAATAGTTATCTTTCCAGAAAATATATTAGGTCTCACTTACAACTGCCAATCATCCTTGCTTTTCCTTCTATTTTTCCACAAAATATGTATCAGAAAGCTCCTCTTGATTAACATAAGTATACCCTAACTTTGGTCACAGAAATTGGCTTTAGAGTTATAAGCTTGGGAACCAGTTTTAGTTCAGGGACAACCATAATAAGATTTGTTGGACCAATGAAGGCCCTCCTGACTGTCATTACTGAAACCTCTACAAGTGATTATTAAGAAAGACGATTCAAATCATTTTTTAGCCAACCTGTGAAAAAGTGAAGCTTTCAATAGTTCTGTCCATATGTAATGTTAAAATATACTGATGATTCTGTAACGATCCTCGGACTCGGACAGACATGGCTCTGACAGCATGCTTGTCCGTTTTCCTACTCTTGCTTATTCTATAATCCTTGGACTTGGGCAGACATGGCTGTGGCAGCACATCTGTGCATTTCCCACTTTTGCCTTTTTGAATATATGCCAAATAAAACTTCCTTTTTCTTTACTAAACTTTGTGGTGTTTTTACCCTACAACAGTACTTTTTGGAAATCACATTAGTTGCTAACATTTAAAAATCAGAATATTTCACACACAAAAAAAACTCTGAAAAACTAAGAGATCTGGCAATGCTGGATGGGTTTTTTTTGGCATGGCAATCATTGGCTGGAGCTGAATAGCAGCTGTTCCTGTAAGATATGAGGCATGTGCTACTATGCAATTAATCTTCCACACTTGTGTGTTACCTGCCTGACCCATGAAAGTTGGTTCAACAAAAGTTGAGAGGAAGCTTTAAAGAGGATCTACAGTAAGAAAGTTAACCAAGACGTGTGCATATCTCACAGGTTGGGCATGCCAGCCATGTAACTCCTGTGGAATATGGAACTTCCCTTTCTTTAATATTTTAATACCTGACAACAAGAGTTGCCAAATGGGAACCTGTTCAGATGTATTGGGATACCAGCTGTCATGGATTGAATTATGTCCCCCCCAAAAATATGTGTCAATTTGGTTAGGCCATGATTGCCAATATTGTGTAGTTGTCCTCCACTTTGTGATGATAATTTTATGTTAAAGAGTATTAGGGTAGGATTGTAAGATCCTTGCTAAGGATCCCTGATCCAATGTCAACCGAGTTTCCCTGGGGTGTGGCCTGCACCACCTTTTATAAAAGGAAAGAGATAAAAGAGAAAGGGAAGAGAGATAAAAGGAATGGGAAGCAAGCAGAGAGTTGAGGACCTCATACCACCAAGAAAGCTGCACCAGCAGCAGAGTGCGTCCTTTGGACCTGAGGTTCCTGCACTGAGACACTCCCAGACCAAAGGAAGACTGATGCATCACAAGGACCTTCCTCCAGAACCGACAGAGAAAGAAAGCCTTCCCTTGGAGCTAGTCCTCTGAATTCGGACTTCTAGCCTACACGACTGTGAGAGAATAAACTGCTCTTTGTTAAAGCCATCCACTTGTAGTATTTCTGTTAATAGCAGCACTAGATGACCAAGACACGAGCTCAGCTTTAAAAAAAAAAAAAATTATTAAAAAAAAACCTACTCCACTATTTAGTTAGAAGCTTTTGTAGTTTGGGTAGGCAACACAAAGTCAAAAACAGCCTCAGTATGCAATATACACTACCACCTGGAGGAACTGAAAGTAGAGTGAGAGAAGGTTCTTTGAAGGACAGCAGAAAAAGAACAAAATCAAAGAAGTTTAGAACTGAAATTGACTAGATTGGCTAAAGCCAGCACCAAAAAAACCAAACCCATTGTTCTGACTCATAGCGACTCTACAGGACAGAGTAGAACTGCCCCATGGGGTTTCCAAGGCTGAAATCTTTACAGAAGCAGGCTGCCACATCTTTCTCCCACAGAGCACCTGGTGGGTTGGAACGGCTGACCTTTCAGTTAGCAGCCAAACACTTAACCACTGTACCAACAGGGTTCACAAAGCCAAAAATTTCCTGGCATATGGTAGGTACTTTGTACACCGCTGCTGAAAAATGAATCCTAAGCAGACTTATCAAATAATGCAAAGGCAAAACAATATCTTAGATTCAGAAATCCTTAGTTTTTGTCTTGCCTTAAAGTCCGTGTATACATTTCTCCCTTAACCGGCAGTTACCTAATTCTGCCATCATCCTCCCCATCTGTTCCTATGACAACTTAACGAAATCTAAATCCAGAACAAGAAGTCTGAGTTAGTAAACATTTATTTTAAACTTCATATACATATTCAGTTTCAAATTCTGCAAATTGATTCGGTCCACAAAAAGAAAAAACAGGAATTCAAAAAACATGAAATGTCACTACTGCATTTATTCACCAAATTTCCTCTGAACAGCCAGTTTGATAACGCCCTGATGATGATGATTAACTGTCACTTGACCCGAATTTTTAGACTTCAGAAGGTTTCACTAAAACATTTCTAAATGAAAATGGAACGTGTGGCTAATTGACTCTATAAACAAATGCCTCCTTTGTCCTGAGACAAGGAGAACTGGATGGTGCTCAGCTACTATTATTGAATATTTTTATCAAAGGTTCCACTGAAGAATCCTGATGAACAGGGGGAAAATGCAGAACAGAATTTCAAAGTCTCACGGACTCCAGACTTTCTAGAACCATGGAGGCTGGATGAACCCCTGAAATTACTGCCCTGAGATAATCTTTAAACCTTAAACCAAAAATATCCCCTGAAATCTTCTTAAAACCAAATAATAGTTTAGCTTCATTTGTAAAAAAGTGTCTGCCTTGAGTATTACGCTCTTTTAAGAATTATCTATAGGGGATCAAATTGACAATAGGATAGAAACCTTAGGGAGCAGTGAGTTTATATTAATGGGGAAGAAACAACTCAAAAAAGGCGGGTAAGAATGGCCACACAACTTGAAGAATGTAATCAATGTCACTGAACTGTGTATGTAGAAACTGCTGAATTGGTGTATGTTTTACTTTGTATATTCTCAATAACAATAATAGCAAAATAAATAAAATCATAAAGAAGTGAAAGACTTATACAGTGAAAACTATAAATCATTACTGAAAGAAATTAAAGAAAACCTAAATAAGTGGAAAAAAATGTACATGAAGAAAAAAAGTTAAAAATTTAAAAAGTGCCTTAATATAATTATAAAATAATCAAACTGTCAGTTAATAAGAAAATAGCATATTGGCTTTCAGAGCTTTTATCCTACCACATAATGAATATTTACTAAGTAGCAAAATAAAGTTGACAATCTCACCTAACAGATATTTTACAGACCAAGTAGCTGATAATCTACATTAGATATCTTAAGAAGAATATCAATTAAATACTGAGAACTCAGAAAAGAATTGCTTGGATAGTGAAGAATCTGAAAACCACAACATATTAAGAATGAATGAATTACTGCAAGAGGAAAAATGTTTAGAGAGGGAAGGGTCAGGCATTTTGGCAATCTTCAAATACACATAAGAGCCTTGCAACAACAGTATAAATAAGCAGCTGAAATATGAGGCAGTGTGGTGTGGTAGAAAGAACAGTAAACTGAGAATTAAGACCTTGCAGTTCAAGTTTTGACCCCGCCACTAAAAGCTGTGTTTGAGATCTTAGATAACTCAACCTCTTCTCTCAGACAGCTCTCTTCTATTAAGTGGTCAAATGATCCTGCAGCTTTAGAATTCCAGGCTTACGTTGTTGTTGTTGTTGTTGTAAGGTTTCTTCGAGTTGCTTCCCACTCACAGCAACCCTACAAGACAGAGTAGAACTGCCCCATAGGGTTTCCAAGGAGCGGGTGGTGGATTTGGACTGCAGACGTTTTGGTTAGTAGCCGAGCTCTTAACTACTACCCATGTATCTCTCAAATCTTATCTTCTTGTCTTCATTTCTATTGCCATCACCTAAAATGTAGCAGCCCCCACCTGGTATCCTAACACCTTTGCCTTGCTTTCAAAAAGTGAAAACCTGACTATGTACCTTCCTTCTTAAAAATACCTCAATGGCTACCAAAAATTTTAGAATGCTAATAGAAATCCTAAAAGTATTCTGCAAGGTCCAGCATTTTTTGTCCCTCCATAACTCTCCAGCCTCATTTCGTGCCTCTCTCACTCCCAGTACTCCAGACCCACTGGCCTTTGCTCAAGCACTGGAATCAAAATGCATGCTGGCTGGACTCTAGACTTCCTGGAACCAGGGTGGGTAGATGAACCCCTGAAAATACTACCCTAAGATAATCTTCAAACTTGAAATGAAAAATATCCCCTTAAGTCTTAAAACCAAACAATAGCTTACCTTAACTAGTAAAGTCAGTCAGTCTTGAGCATTATGCTCTTTTAAGATCTATATGGGATCAAAGAGACAACAGCAACTCAAAAGGTTACATAGGAACCTTAGGGGGCAGTGAGTTTATGTTAATTAGGGAAGAACACTTCAGAAAAGGAGGGTGAGAATGGTTACCCAACTAGAAGAATACAATCACTGTCACTAAATCGTACATGTAGAAACTGCTGAATTGGTGTATGTTTTGCTATGTATATTCTCAACAACGACAACAAAATAACATTTAGGGGAAAAAAAATGTATGGTGGCTCCTCCACTTACGAACGGGTAACCTTAGACAAATTAGATCACCTCTGTGTGCCTCGGAAACCCTGGCGTAGTGGTTAAGTGCTACGGCTGCTAACCAAAGGGTTGGCAGTTCGAATCTGCCAGGCGCTCCTTGGAAACTCTATGGGGCAGTTCTACGCTGTCCTATAGGGTCGCTATGAGTCCGTATGGACATGACAGGTTTGGTTTGGTCTTCATTTTTAAAGTGGGGATACTAGCTCAATACATATGTTGAATAAATGAATCCAGCACCGAATTTGTATTATAAACAACATATAGTTAAATTTTCATTATCAAGTTGGCAGATAATGTAGGCATTTTAGCCTTCCATTCCCTGTTACTACCTGCTGTTCATTAGTACCACTACTAATGCTTAGCACAATCAGAGATGGTTGGAAACTTGGATCAGTGTATTAGTTGAAATATGCTCCAATTAATGCAAAAGTTTTACTTAAAGAGTAAAAAGAAACAAGACGATTGTCTTCAGAAATAATGTGTGAACTCCTATATACTTTATTAAACACTTAATCTAACCACTGTATTCCTTTAGCCTTTTTGCATGAAATGATCCCATGAAAAAAATTCCCTACCTGTACCTCACGCTGTCCTTCAAAACACACTTTAAATGTTAGTCCCCTGAGCATTTCCAAACCCTCTTTGCTCCATGCTTCCAACTTCAATCAGTATGTTCTCTTTACCTTCAATATACTTCCACTGTAACATCTATCACGCTATAAGAAAATTTCTTTACGTACATTCCACTGCTAGACAATGAATTTCTTGAAAGATAATGTCTTTTCCATTTCTGCATTTCAAGAGCATTTCTCTGAGACCAATTCATAGCCACTCACCATATATTTGTTTTAACTGGCCCCAGAAAACAAACAATGTATTTGGACCCTGATTTGAGAAATATTAGCTTAAGACACAAAGACTATTTTTATGAAAACGTCATTATAGTTGGGACTTATTACTGCAAACAAGAACTTCTGCCTATAAAACATACTTTTTATCGTTAAGATAAAAAGGAAAAATAAAAAATTCTCACACACCTGACATATTTGCAAACAATGATTCAGTTGTCATAAGGGTCTGTTGTCATAAATAACTTGAATTCTATCTCTGATACTATGCAACGCTGAGAAAATCACAAAGAAATGGCTATCTCAATATACCTATCTGCATATAAACCCACTGCTGCCTAGTCGATTCCGACTCATAACAACCCTGTAGGACAGAGTAGAACTGCCCACAGAGTTGCCAAGGAGCACCTGGTGGATTTGAACTGCCCACTTTTTGGTTATCAGCCATAGCTCTTAATCACTATGCCACCAGGGTTTCCATCTGCATGTAGTGGAGATTATAAGAGGAAATAATATAAAGTATAAATAAAGAAAAATAAACATGCTATATGTACCCAAGGAATGATTACCATAGATACAAGTATGATTGGTTTTAATTCAAAATTAAACTTCTGAAATTGCTGCTGATCAAATTAACTTTTTTTTTTTTTAATTATTATTGTACTTTAGATGAAGGTTTACAGAACTAGCTTCTCAATAAACAATTAGTGCACATATTGTTTTGTGACATTGATTACCAACCCCATGATATGTCAACACTCCATTCTTAACCTTGGGTTCCCTATTACCAGCCTTGCTGTCACCTGCTACCTCTAGTCCTTCTCCCTGGGCTGGTTTACTTTGTCCCTTTACTCTCATTGTTTTATAGATCTAATCTTTGGCTGAAGGGTGAACCTCGGAGTGACTTCATTACTGAGCTAAAAGGGTGTGTGGGAGCCATACTTATGGAGTTTCTACAGTGTCTGTCAGGCCAAGTATTCTGGTCTTTTTTTTTTTTTTTTTTTTGGTATATATCTCTTTTTTCTTTTTTACTGTGCTTTAAGTGAAAGTTTACAGCTCAAGTTAGTTTCTCATACAAAAATTTATACACACATTGTTAGGTGACCCTAGTCGCTCTCTCTAAAATGTGGCAGCCCATTTCTCCTTCTCGCCACGGACTTCCTGTGTCCATTCAACCAGCTCCTGCGCTTTCTGACTTCTCATCTTGTCTCTGGACAAGAGCTGCCCATTTAATTTCATGTATCTACTTGAACTGAGAAGCAACTCTTCCCAAGAATCATTTTATGTCTTATACCTCAGTTTAATCTTTGTCTGAAGAGTTGGCTTTGGGAATGGTTTTAGTTCTGGGTTAAGTCTGGTCTTTTTTTGTGAGTTAGAATTTTGTTCTAAATTATTCTCCAGCTCTGTCCAGGACCCTCTATTGTGATCCCTATCAGGGCAGTTGGTGGTGGTAGCAGGGCACCATATAGTTGTACTGGAGTCAGTATGGTGGAGGATGTGGTAGTTGTGATCCATTAGTCCTCTGGACTAATCTTTCCCCTGTGTCTTTACTTTTCTTCATTCTCCCTTGCTGCTGAAGGTGTGAGACCAATGTAGTACCTTACATGGCCACTCAAAAGCTTTTAAGACCCCAGACACTACTCATGGAAGTAGAATGTAGAATATTTTCTTTATAACCTATGTTATCCCAATTGGGCCAGATGTTCCCCAAGACCATGGCACCCACAGCACTCATACCAGCAATTTGGTCCCTAAGGGAGTTTGGATGTGTCTATGGAGTTTCCACGGCCTTGCCTTGTACAAGTTGTGCTGGTTTCCCTTGTATTGTGTACCATCTTACCCTTCACCAAAGTTAACACTTATCTACTGTCAATTTAGCATTTTTCCATCTCTGCTCCTCCCCTCCCTGATAACCACCAAAGATTGTTTCTTGTGTGTAAACCCTTTCATGAATTTTTATAGTCAAGGTCTCATACAATATTTGTCCTTTTGTGATTGACTTATTTCACTCAGCATAATGCCCTCCAGATTCATTCATGTTGTCAGATGCTTCGCAGATTCATCATTGTTCTTTACTGCTACATAGTACTCCATAGTGTTTACGTACCTCAGTTCGTTTATCCATTCATCTATCGATGGGCATCTAGGTTGTTTTCATATTTTTGCTATTGTGAACAATGCTGCAATGAATATGGGTGTACATATGTCTATTCCTGTGACGGCTCTTATTTCTCTAGAATATATTCCTAAGAGTGGGATTGCTGAATCATATGTTATTTCTATTTTTCAAAATGGTTGTACCATGTTGCATTCCCATCAACAGTGCGTTAAGAGATCCAATCTCCCCACACTCTCTTCAACATTTGTTATTTCCTGTTTTTTTTATTCCTGCCAGTAATGCTGGGGTGAGATGGTATCTCACTGTAGTTTTGATTTGCATTTCTCTAATGGCTAATGATCCCGAGCATTTCCTCATCTGTCTGTTAGCTGCCTGAATGTCTTCTTTGGTGAAGTGCCTTGTTCATTTCCTCTGCCAATTTTTTAATTGGATTATTTGTTTTTTTGTTGTAGAGATATTGGATTTGTTATAGCCAAACATTTTTTCCAAGTCTCTGAGTTCTTTTATTCTTTTGATGAAGTCTTTTGATGAGCATAAATGTTTAATTTTTAGAAGATCCCATGTATCTAGCTTATCCTCTTAAGTTTGGGTGTTGTTAGTTACGGTTTGTATCCTGTTATTAACATGTATTAAGGCCTCTAGCATTGATCATATTTTTTCTTCTATGATCTTTAGAGTTTTTGGCTTTATGTTTAGGTCTCTGACCCATTTTGAATTAGTTTTTGTTTATGGTGTGAATTATGAGTCCTGTTTCATTTTTTCGCAGATGGACATTCAGTTTTCCCACATCATTTCTTAAAAAGACTGTCTTTTTCCCATTTGATGAACTCTGGGCCCTTGTCGAAGATCAGGTGACTGCAGGTAGATAGGTTTACATCTGGGTTCTCAATTCTATTCCATTGG
This sequence comes from Loxodonta africana, assembly GCF_030014295.1. Taxonomy (NCBI): domain Eukaryota; kingdom Metazoa; phylum Chordata; class Mammalia; order Proboscidea; family Elephantidae; genus Loxodonta; species Loxodonta africana. Next base: position 114,156,666 of record NC_087347.1, on the reverse strand, counting down.
TCAATGTATCTGTCACTGTACCAGTATCAGGCAGTTTTGACTACTGTAACTATAGCAGGCTCTGAGGTCAGGCAGTGCAAGCCCTCCTACTTTGTTCTTCTTCAATAGTGCTTTACTTATCTGGGGTCTCTTTCCTTTCCATATAAATTTAATGATTAGTTTTTCCATCTTCTTAAAGAATGTTGTTGGTATGTGGATCGGGATTGCATTGTATTTGTAGATTGCTTTGGGTAGGAATCGACTCAATGGCACTGGGGTTTTTTTTTTTGGGTAAAATTGACATTTCGCAATGTTGAGTCTACCTATCCATGAGCATGGCATGTTTTTCCACTTATGTAGATCTCTTTTGGGTTTCCTGCAGTACTGTTTTGTAGTTTTCTATGTATAGGTCTTTTACATCCCTGGTTAGCTTTATTCCTAATATCTTATTTTTTTAGGAGCTATTTAAATGGTACTGTTTTCTTGATTTCCTGATTGTCATTCTCTTTATTGGTGTATAGAAATTCAACTGATTTTTGTATGTTTGTTTTATATTCTGCTACTCTGCTGAATCTTTCTATTAGTTCCAGTAGTTTTCTCGTGCAGTCTTTTCGGTTTTCTATACAAAGTATCATACCATCCACAAATAGGGACAGTTTTACTTCTTCAATACCAATTTGAATGCCCTTTATTTCTTTATCTGCCTAGGATTTCCAGCACAATGTTAAATAGGAGTGGTGATAAAGGGCATTCTTGTCTTGTTCCTGTTCTCAAGGGGAATGTTTTCAGCCTCTCTACATTAAGAACGATGTTGGCTGTTGGTTTTGTATAGATGCCTTTATTATGTTGTTGAGGAATTTCCCTTCTATACCTATTTTATTGAGAGTTTTTATCAGGAATGGGTGTTGGACTTTGTCAACTGCCTTTTCTGTGTCGATTGAGATGATCACATAATTCTTTTATGTGGTGGATTACGCTTGCTGATTTTCTAATGTTTAACCATCCCTGCATACCTGGTATGAATCTTAGTTATGGTGTATTGTTTTTCTGATATGATGCCAAAGCCTATTGGCTAGAATTTTGTTGAGAATTTTTGCATCAATACTCACAAGAGATATTATTCTGTATTTATTTATTTATTTATTTTTTTTGTGGTGTCTGCCTGATTTTGGTATCAGGGTTATGCTGGCTTCATAGAGTGAATTCAGAAGGATCCCTTCTTTTTCTATGTTCTGAAATAGTTTGAGTACTACTGGCATAAGCTCTTCTCTGAATGTTTGGTAGAATTCTCCAGTGAAGCTGCCTTGGCCAGGGCATTTTTTTGTTGGGAGATTTTTATTCTTACCTTTTCTATCTCTTCTCTTGATAGGGGTCTATTCAGATTTTCAACATCATTTTGTGTTAGTTTGGGTAGGTAGTATGTTTCTGGAAATTTGTCCTTTTCCTCTAGGTTTTCAAATTTGTTGAAGTATAATTTTTCATAATACTCTGTTATCCTTTTTATTTCAGTTGGGTCTGTTGTAATATCCCCCATTCCATTTCTTACTTGGGTTATTTGGGTTATTTGTGTCCTCTCCTGTTTTTCTTCTATCAGTTTGGCCAGTGGTTTGTCAATTTTGTTGATCTTCATTATTTCCTTTCTTCTGGTGGCTGTGGGCTTCTTTTGCTGTTCTCTTTCTATGTGTTCAAGTTGTGTAGCTAATGGTTTGATTTGTCCCCTTCTTTTTTGATGTGTGCATCTATTGCTATAAATTGACGTCTGAGGACTGTCTTTGCTGTGTCCTGAAGGTTTTGGAGGAAACCCTGGTGGAGTAGTGGTTAAGTACTACAGCTGCTAACCAAAAAGTCGGCAGTTCGAATCTGCCAGGCGCTCCCTGGAAACTCTATGGGGCAGTTCTACTCTGTCCTACAGGGTCACTGTGAGTCGGAATCGACTCGACGGCAGTGGGTTTAAAGGTTTTGGTATGATGTGTTTTCATTCTCATTTGATTCCAGGAATTTTTTGATTCCATCTTTGATTTCTTCCATTACCCAGTGGTTTTTAAGCAGGTGTTATTCAGTTTCCATGTAACTGTTTTTTTTTTTTCTTTGCTCATCCCATTGTTAATTTCTACTTTGATGACACTGTGATCAGAGAAGATACTTCATATTAACTCAACGTTTTGGATTTTGTTGAGGGTTGCTTTGTGGCCTAAGGCGTGGTCTACTGTAGAGAAAATTCCATGTGCACTGGAAAAGAACGTATACTTTGCAACTGCTGGATGGACTGTTTTAAGTATGTCTATGCAGTCAAGTTGGCTGATTGTGGCCTTTAGATCTTCCGTATCTTTGCTGAGTTTCTTTCTAGATGTTCTTCTCTCCTTTACCGAGAGTGATGTATTGAAGACTCCTAGTATTATTGTGGAACTATCGATTTCTCTTTTCAGCACTGTTAGAGTTTGTTTTATAAATTTTAGAGCCCTGTCATCAGTTGCCTAGATATTTATTATGGTTATGGCTTCAGGATGAGTCATCCCTTTAATCATTATTTAATGCCCTTCTTTGTCTTTTTTTTTTTCTAACTTTTATTGAGCTTCAAGTGAACGTTTACAAATCCAGTCAGACTGTCACATACAAGTTTATATACACCTTACTCCATACTCCCACTTGCTCTCCCCCTAATGAGTCAGCCCTTCCAGTCTCTCCTTTCGTGACAATTTTTCCTGCTTCCAACTCTATCCTCCCATCCCCCCTCCAGACAGGAGATGCCAACACAGTCTCAAGTGTCCACCTGATATAAATAGCTCACTCTTCATCAGCATCTCTCTTCTACCCACTGTCCAGTCCCTTTCATGTCTGATGAATTGTCTTCGGAAATGGTTCCCGTCCTGGGCCAACAGAAGGTTTGGGGACCATGACCACTGGGATTCCTCTAGTCTCAGTCAGACCATTAAGAATGGTCTTTTTGTGAGAATTTGGGGTCTGCATCCCACTGATCTCCTGCTCCCTCAGGGGTTCTCTGTTGTGCTCCCTGTCAGGGCAGTCATCAGTTGTGGCCGGGCACCATCTAGTTCTTCTGGTCTCAGGATGATGTAGGTCTCTGGTTCATGTGGCCCTTTCTGTCTCTTGGGCTCTTAGTTGTAGTGTGGCCTTGGTGTTCTTCATTCTCCTTTGATCCAGGTGGGTTGAGACCAATTGATGCATCTTAGATGGCCGCTTGTTAGCATTTAAGACCCCAGACGGCACATTTCAAAGTGGGATGCAGAATGTTTTCATAATAGAATTATCTTGCCAATTGACTTAGAAGTCCCCGCAAACCATGGTCCCTAAACCTCCGCCCTTGCTCCGCTGACCTTTGAAGCATTCGGTTTATCCCAGAAACTTCTTTGCTTTTGGTCCAGTCCAGTTGAGCTGACCTTCCATGTATTGAGTATTGTCCTTCCCTTCATCTAAAGCAGTTCTTATCTACTAATTAATCAGTAAAAAACCCTTTCCCACCCTCCCTCCCTCCCCCACCTCGTAACCACAAAAGTATGTGTTCTTCTCAGTTTATACTATTTCTCAAGATCTTATAATAGTGGTCTTATACAATATTTGTCCTTTTGCCTCTGACTGATTTCGCTCAGCATAATGCCTTCCAGGTTCCTGCATGTTATGAAATGTTTCACAGATTCGTCACTGTTCTTTATCGATGCGTAGTATTCCATTGTGTGAATATACCACAATTTATTTAACCATTCATCCGTTGATGGACACCTTGGTTGCTTCCAGCTTTTTGCTATTGTAAACAGAGCTGCGATAAACATGGGTGTGCATGTATCTGTTTGTGTGAAGGCTCTTATTTCTCTAGGGTATATTCCCTTCTTTGTCTTTAATGGTGGATTTTATTTTAAAGTCTATTTTATCTGAGATTAGTATTGCCACTCCTGTACTTTTTTGGTAGCTGTTTTCTTGATGTTTTTCCATCCTTTGATTCTTAATAAATTCATGCCTTTGTTTCTAACGTGTGTCTCTTGTAGACAGCATACTGATGGATCCTGTTTTCTTATCCATTCTGTCACTCTCTGTCTCTTTATGGGTGCATTCAGGGCATTTACATTCAGTGTTAAGTATTGGTAGGTGTTAGTTTATTGCTGCCATTTTGTAGTGGTTTTATTTGTGTTGCTTACATTTTCTTTGTTCCTCTTACTCTCTTGTGCTGAGTTCCTTTTGTTTGTGGATTTTTTTCCATTTCTTTTGTTTTTGTAAATTGTTTTTACTGAAACTTTTTCATTTTGATGAGAAGGTTTGTTAATTTTCTTTGTGGCTACCTTGAAATTTACCCTTATCTTCCTAGGTTTGATCCGGTCTATTATTACTCGGTATCACCTTGCCTTCCTTTCATTAGAAAGAAATATACCTACGCCGTTTATTCCCTTTCATTGTTCTGATGTTGTTGTCATTTACAGATTAGCCTCTCTGATTCTGTTATGAAGCTTTTAGCTTTGATTAATCCTTGAGAGTTTGTTTCCTGGGTTCATATCTGGCTCATGTGGTCTGGTGTCCTAGATTCAGGCTGTCATATGATGTTGTCTGTTCTCAAACCAAAGGGCTCCCTTTAACAATTCTTATAAGTTTGGTTTGGTTTTTACATATTCCTTAATTTCTGTTTATTTGGAAATGTCCTAATTTCACCATCATAGCTGAACAAGAGCTGTGCAGCATATACTATTATTCATTGGCAATTTTTTCTTTCAAGATTTTATATATGTCATTTCATTGTCTGCTTGCCTGCATGGTTTCTGTCGAGCAATCAGAGCTTAATCTTATTGTTTTCCCTCTGTATGTGACTTTTTTTTATCTTCCCAAGCTGTTCTCAGTATTCTTTCTCTGTCTTTGTTTCAGGACGTGTGTTTATAACATGCCTTGGCTTTCTTTTGGGGTCTATCCTATATGGAGGTTGTTGAGCTTCTTGGGTGGTCATCTTTTCATCTTTCATGATTTAAGGAAGTTTTATGTCAGCAATTTTTCAACAATCCTCTCCGTGTTTTATGTTTTCTCCCTCTGTTCTAGAACTCCAAGCACTCGTAGGTTTTTGCTTTTGATTGTACCCCATATCATTCTCAGGGTTTCATTTTTCTTTGTTCTTTTTTCTGATTTTTTCTCACACAAAGTGGTATCCAAGTATTTTTCTTTGATTTCTATGATCCTGTCTTCCACTGTTCAAACCTCCTCCTCAAACCTTCTGTGACAATGCCCATTTCTGAAAGCTTGTTGTTTATTGTTAGGACTTCTAATTGCTATTTTTGTATGATTTCTAATTGTGAATTTATTTTGATATTTTGTTCCTGTATTATTCTTCTGAATTCTTCCATTTTTTTGCTTGCCTTTCCCATGAATGTGTCTATCTTTTCTTCATTTTTGTGTGCTTTTTTCCTTCAACTCTTGGATTGTTCCAACTATTGGAAATCTGAATTACCTGTCAGGTAGTTTCAGTGCCTATTCTCCTACTGGAAAGTCACCTGGTGTTTTATTTTGGACCCCTACCAGAACCATCCTGTCCTTTTTTATATATGTTTTTATACTATCTGCTGTCTTCAGGACATGCAGTAGTTATTTTCTTCACTTATTGATTGTAAGTTTGTTTGTTTTGTCCTGCTTTTTTGTTTTATTTGGTTATGTCTGAGCAGGCAGGCTATGCTTTCTTTGCTGTTTGCTCATCTGTGTGCACAATACTTCTCACCACCTTGTCTAATAGTCAGAGCCAGTCACTCAGCTATGGTGCAGCAGGGCAGGGCTATGGTGCTGAAGGGGAGGCACTGGGATGTGTTGTTCAGGGCACGTACTGGGGGTGACAGGGTGGGGCCGAGGATGAGTACAGGGCAGGTTCCGGTAGACCATGCTTGTGCTACTCCAGGGTGTGATGTTCGGCCCATGGTTCAGACAGGCAGGAGGGAGGGGTGAAGTTGTGAAATGTGGAGGTAAGTGAGTATAGGAAAGAAGAGAAAGAGGAGAGAGAAACAGGAGGCAAAAAACTAGTGCTCAGGGAAACTGCCATTGGAGTGGCATAAACCCGGGGAAGGCAGGTGCTGGTGGCTTTCTAGTCAGGTGGTGAGGCACAGTCCATGAAAAGGGACAGAATCCTCACATGCAGCTAGATGGGTGGGAGAAAGGAAAAGAAGGAAGGAAGAGATAAGAAACTAGATTTAAAAAAAGGAGAAAGGCACATGCAGCTAGGTGGTCAAGAGAAAGGAATGGAAGAAATGCAGAGAGAGACAAGAAATGGAGAGGCAGGAAAAAAAAGATGTCAGGTGGTTGGGACCAAGGAAAGAAAGGGAGGTACAGAGAGAGAGAAAACCAGGAAAAAAAAAGAAACAGGGAAGAGAAAAAAAATGCCCCAAGGGAGCCCCCCAGAAATGAGTCCCCAGCTGAGTGGCACTGTACAGCCCATCAAGAAAGAGCGGAAATGGCACACGGTGCCAAGAGTTCAGGAGGAGAGTAAGGAAGGAAGACAGAGAGAGATAAGATATTGAGAAAAGAAAGAAGAGAAAAAGAAAACAGAAAAAAAAAAAAAAAGATGCCCCGAGGGAGCCCATTGGTGTGGTGATGCAGACCAGGGAAGTGGCTCCCCAGCTGTGCAGCACTGCACAGCCCATCTAGAAGGTGCAGAGATGGCACATGTCACCAGGTGTTCTAGAGAAAAGAAGGAAAGGATGGTAGAGAGACAAGAAATGGAGCAAAGAAAAAAAGTCCCCAAGGGAGCCCAGTGGTGTGGTGGTGCAAACTGAAGAAGCGGCTCCCAAGCTGCTAGGCACGGCACAGCCTGTCTAGAAAAGGCAGAGACGACATACAGTGCTAGGCAGGACACAGGTAGAGAAGGAAAGCAGAGAGACAGGAGAAACTGAGGCATGAAGAAAAACAAAAAGAAAAAGGAAGAAATGCCCCAGGGATCTCACCAGTCACCAAGGGAGTGGTTCTCAAGCCTCAGGGCACAGCCTGTCTAGAAGGTGCAGGGATGCACACAGTGCTAGGAATTCAGGAGACAGGGAAAGAAGGAAAGTAGGGAGAGACAAGAAACTGAGAAATGAAGAAAAGAAAAAAAAGAAATGCCCGCAGGGATCCTACCGGCATGGTGGCACAGACTGGGGAGTGGTTTACCAGCTGAGCGGTGTTTCAAATCTGTCAATAAGAAGCAGAGATGGCACACGGAGCCAGGTATTTGAGAGAAAGAAACAGAAAGTGAGAAAGGGAGAGGAAACCAAAAGGAGCCAATAATATCAACAAAAAGGAGCCAGCCGGTGTGGGCGAGGCAAATCCAAGCTGTATGGAGCTGGTGCCTCCCTGGCCAAGTGTCCAGGGCCGGCCAGGAAGTGGTGGAGGTTGAGCAGGGGGTGGGAATGCAAGTATTGCTGGTTACTGGATGCTCTGTATCCTGCTGGGAGCTCCGTGAAGCTGCTTCCCTATACCTCCTGTCTGCCAGTCTCTGACAGGAGTATGAGATAGCCACTCTGTGCTGTGTTAGCTGATAGGGAACCTTCACTCCATAACTCTATTCGTTCTCTGTTCTCTGTCAGTTTCTTATTTCATTCGGTGCTTGGTTGAGTTCTATCTCTTCATTTGACTCTTAGGGTTCCAGGATTGATGTTTGTCTCTGTTTTGCTTGGTTTTTTGGGGTCTTTGCTGTGGAGGGACAGCATGGAGCTTCTGTCTATAGTGCCATGTCGTCTCCACCTCTCTCAAATTAACTTTCTATTGCCTAAAAAAAAAGGCTGGGGAAGAATTACAAATTGATATTTTTCTACATCTGCAACATAGTCTAATTAAAATGTGATCTGAAAGATGCACACATGCACACGATATATATAACTGAAATTATATAAAAAAACTATATATATCAAAAATTAGGATGATTTAAGATGCTTCCACGCTTCCTTTTTACTAAAGCAAATAAGCCCGTTGAGTCATACAGACTCATAGCAAACCTACAGGACAGAGTAGAACTGCCTCATAGGAGTTTCCAAGGAGTGGCTGGTGAATTTGAACTGCAGACCTTCTGGTTAACAGCAGAGCTCTTAATCACTGCGCCACCAGTTCATAAAAGTAATATTGGTGGAATTCTACCCAACACTAAGAAAACTGATACAAATACTATTTAAACTATCTAAAAGATAGGAAAGGAAGAATGGCTCCCTAATTCATTCCAAGAAGCAAACCTGATACCAAAACCAGACAAAGACACCACAAGAAAAGAAAATTACAGGGTAATATCTTTTATATAGATGCAAAAATGCTCAACAAAACACTAGCGAACAGAATCCAACAGCATATTAAAAGAGTCATACACCATAATCAAGTGGGATTTATTCCAGGAATGCAGGGTTGGTTCCACATTAGAAAATCAATCAACATAATATACCATATCAATAGAACAAAAGAAAAGAATGGCATGATCGTCTCTATGGATGCAGAAAAAGCATTTGATAAAATCGAACACTCCTGGTGAGAACCCTAAAGTCTGGAATAGAGGAAAATTCCTCAATATCATTCCGGACATATACGAAAAGCCAACAGCCAACATTATACTTAATGGAGATAGACTGAGAGCTTTCTACTTGAAATCAGGAATAAGAAAAGGGTGCCTGCTCTCACCACTCTATTCAATATTGTATTAGAAGTCCTAGCCAAAGCAACAGGACAAGAAAAAGAAATTAAAGGTATCCAAACTGGAAAAGAAGAAGTAAAATTATCTCTATTCAAGGATGACAGGATCCTATATATAGACAATCTCAGAGTCCACAAGAAAACCTCTAGAGCTAATAGAGGAATTTAGCAAAGTTGCAGGGTAAAAGGTCAACAAACAAAAATCAGTTGGTTTTCTATACACCAGCAATGAGAAATCTGAAAGGGAACTTAGCAAAACAGTTCCATTTACAGTAGCATCTAAAAGAATAAAATACCTAGAAATAAACCTAACCAGAGACGTGAAAGACTTATACAGTGAAAACTATAAAAAGCTGCTGAGATTAAAGAAGACTTAAATAAATGGAAGGATGTTCCACGTTCATGGATTGGAAAATTGAATATCGTTAAGATGTCAATATTACCTACAGCAATCTACAGATTCAACGCAATCCCATTCAAACTTCTAATAGCCTTCTTTACAGAAATAGGAAAGCCAATTCTCAACTTTATATGTAATGGCAACAGGCACCGAATAGCTAAAGCAATGCTGAAAGAGAAGAAAAAAGTAGGAGGACTCATACTTCTGATTTTAAAACATACTACACAGCTACAGTAATCAAAACAGCTTGTGCTGGTAAAACAACAGACACATAGACCAACGGAACAGAACTGAGAGTCCAGAAATAAACCCACACATCTATGTTCAACTAATTTTTGACAACGGTGCTAAGTTCATTCGATGTGGAAAGAAGAGTCTCTTCGATAAATGATGCTGGGAAAATTGCACTTCCACATACAGAAAAATGAAACATGATCCATGCCTCACACCATACACAAAAACAAATACCAAATGGATTAAGGACCTAAACATGTAAACTACAATCATAAAATTCTTAGAAGAAAATGCAGGGCCAATGCTGGCAGGCCTAGCTTTCAACAATAGATTATCTATATGATAACAAAAGCACAAACAGCAAAAGACAAAATAAATGACAAAAACTTAAAAAAACTTTTGTTCACCAAAAGACTTGACCAAAAAAGTGAAAAGATAAGCTATCAACTGAGACAGTATCTTTGGAAACCATATATCCAACAAGAATCTCATAAACAAATTATATTTTAAAACTTTGACAACTTAACAACAAAAGACAAATAACCCAATCATTAAAATGAGCAAAGGACTTGAACAGACATTTCACCAGAGACAACATTCATATGGTCACACTAAACACACAGAATGATGCTCAACGTCATTAGCCATCAGAGAGATGCAAATCAAAACGACAATGACATACCACTTCACTCACACAAGGATGGCTAAGATAAAAAAAAAAAAAACCCAGAAAATAACAAATGTTGGTGAGGATGTAGGGAAACTGGGGCCCTTACCTATTGCTTGGAAACACTGGTGGCGTAGTGGTTAAGTGCTACGGCTGCCAACCAAAGGGTCGGCAGTTCGAATCCGCCAGAAGCTCCTTGGAAACTCTATGGGGCGGTTCTACTCTATCCTATAGGGTCGCTGTAAGTTGGAATCGACTCGACAGCACTAGGTCTGGACCTATTGCTAGCGGGAATCCAAAATGGTACAGCCATTGTGGAAAACAGTGTGGCAGTTCTTCAAAAAAATTAAAAATAGAACTACCATGTTGTTGTTGTTAGGTGCTGGCGAGTCAGTTCCAACTCATAGTGACCCTAAGCACAACAGAACAAAACACTGCCCGGTCCTGCACCATCCTCGTAATCCTTACTATGCTTGAGCCCACTGTTGCAGCCACTGTGTCAACCCATCTCTTTGAGGGTCTTCCTCTTTTTTGCTGACCCTCTGCTTTACCAAGCATGATGTCCTTCTCCAGGGACTGATCCCTCCTGATATGACTCTGCAATTCCACTTCCAGGGATATATCCAAGAGACTTGAAAGCAGAGATTCAAACAGAGACTTGTACAACAATCCTCACTGCAGCACTATTCACAATAGCCAAAACGTGGAAACAACCTAAATGCCCATCAGCAGATGAATGGATAAACAAAACATGGTGCACATATACAATGGAATACTACTCAGCCAGTCAAAGAAATGAAGTCTTAATATATGTTACAACATGGATGAAGCTGGAAGACATTATCTCAGTGAAATAAGTCAATCACAAAAGGACAAATATTGTATGACCTCACTTATATAAAAAGACAAGAGCATGCAAATGCATAGAGAACAAAGTCTACTAGTGATTACCAGGGGCGGGAGGGAGGAGAGAGAGTTAATGGTGATGGAACTATCACATTAAGGGTAGAGCTACACAGTTGATTACTGTAACTGCTGTCAATAAGTTGTACACCTGCAAAAAGTTAAATTGGCAAAAGTTATGTGATATATTTATAACGACAAAAATAAATAAATAAATAAAGAGTAGCTGCTGGGGGTGCTTATGTATAACCAAAAATCTCATGAGATTTGGTTTCTTGGTTTGGAGGTCTAGCGTCATGGTTTCATGGGACATCCCATTTAAATGGCCTAATAACATGGTCAGTGCTTCTGTTCTACCTCCTAGTTCATCGTGTAGTGCCTGGAGTCTTACAAGCTTGCAAGGGGCCATCCAAGGCACAATAATTGGTCTCTATTCACCTGGGGCAACAAAGGAAGGAGAGTCAGGAATTGGAGAAGACTACTGAAGGCATGGTTAACTGACTCCATGAACTACTGGCTCCTTTGCCATGAGACCAGAAGAACTGCATGGTGCCCAGCTATCATTACTGAACATTTTGATCAAAGATTCCACAGAAGAATCCTGATGAAAAGGGGAAAAATGCAGAACAGAATTTCAAATTCTCATGGACTCCACACATCCTGGACCCATGAAGGTTGGATGAATTCCTGAAACTACTGTCCTGAGATAATCTTAAAAACTTAAGCCAAAAATATTCCCTGCAGTCTTCTTAAAACCAGAAAACAGTTTGCTTCACTAGTAAAAAAAAATCTGCCTTGAGCATTACACTCTTTTAAGATCTATATGGGATCAAACTGACAACAGCAACTCAAAAGATTCCAAGAGGAATCTTAGGGGGCAGTGAATGTTAGTGGGGGAGCAACAGCTCAGAAAAGGAGGCTGAGAATAGTTACACAACTCAAAGAATGTAACCGATGTCACTGAACTGTACTTGTAGAAACTTGAATTGGTGTATATTTTGCTGTGTATATTTCTCAAAACAACAATAAAACTGTTAAAAAGAGAACATAAAAAAAATAATAATATTGGTTACCTGACCACAGTTTAATGATCAGGTATGAAAAATCTATAATAAATAAATACCTGGTCATAAGAATAGTTATTTTAATCATTATCAGATTTAAGAACATGATTAACAAATTTAAATACATTTTTTAAAATCTGGGAAACATAAACATAGTAATCATAATAGAAATCGATTTTGGTGGATTCCCATTTTGAGAGTTGAATGGGACAAACTGCCTTGACAGGTTTTTGGATTTTTTTTTTTAAATAAGGACAGAGGTAGGTATGTAATGATATAGAAAGCAAATATATGTCACATACGTAAGCACAAACAAAAAAGAAGGAAAAGGAGGCGGAGCCAAGATGGCGGACTAGGCAGACGCTACCTCGGATCCCTCTTACAACAAAGACACGGAAAAACAAGTGAATCGATCACATACATAACAATCTACGAACCCTGAACAACAAACACAGATTTAGAGACGGAGAACGAACTAATACGGGGAACCAGCGATTGTTTCCAGAGCCTGAAGCCAGCGTACCAGTCAGGCACGGCACAAGCACAGAGAGCTGCTCCACCCCCCTGAACTAACCCCGGGAGGGGGACCAGCCGGTTCCACGGGCGACGTGGGACGCAGCCGGTAGGAGAAGTCCCCGGGAGGCAGCAACTGGTATTGGAGCGGGGAGAACAACGTCCCAGCCGGGACACTCGGTCACGGCACAAGCACGGGGAGCTGCTCCACCCACCTGAACTAACCCCGGGAGGCGGCCCACCTGGTTCGCGGAGGCGGCACGGCAACGCGGCTGGAGGGACGAGAAGTCCCCGGGAGGCAGCGACTGATTTTGGAGTCGAGAGCGCACCGTCCCAGTAGGGGAGCCTTGATGCTGGGCATGGGGCTGGAAGCGGAGGATCTGACCGTGACTCCAGCGGGCCAGACCCCCTGGGGGCAATCTCCACACAGCCAGCACACATAGGCGATGCGCCCCGCGGGAATCCCAGATATAATAGTCATTCCAAGCAAGACAAGCAACTCTGGCCATATTCTGAGGTGCTACTCTCCTATCTCTCTGTTCCCTCCCCCACCCTCCCCAGGCGGCTTCATTAACATCCGAATAGCCTGAGCCAGAGGGAGAACTCTGATAGGGATCTGACTGCATTTTTTTTTTTAGCGGATTTTTTGGAAAAACTAGTTTCCCAGTGATGGCTCGGAGACAACAATCTGTATCAAACCACTTAAAGAAGCAGACCATGACAGCTTCTACAACCCCCCAAACAAAAGAATCAAAATCTTTTCCAAATGAAGATACAATCCTGGAATTATCAGATACAGAATATAAAAAACTAATTTACAGAATGCTTAAAGATATCACAAATGAAATTAGGATAAGTGCAGAAAAAGCCAAGGAACACACTGTTAAAACTGTTAAAGAACTCAAAAAAATTATTCAAGAACATAGTGGAAAAATTAATAAGTTGCAAGAATCCATAGAAAGACAACATGTAGAAATCCAAAAGATTAACAATAAAATTACAGAATTAGACAACGCAATAGGAAGTCAGAGGAGCAGACTCGAGCAATTAGAATGCAGACTGGGACATCTGGAGGACCAGGGAATCAACACCAACATAGCTGAAAAAAAATCAGATAAAAGAATTTAAAAAAATGAAGAAACCCTAAGAATAATGTGGGACTCTATCAAGAAGGATAACCTGCGGGTGATTGGAGTCCCAGAACAGGGAGGGGAGACAGAAAACACAGAGAAAATAGTTGAAGAACTCCTGACAGAAAACTTCCCTGACATCATGAAAGACGAAAGGATATCTATCCAAGATGCTCATCGAACCCCATTTAAGATTGATCCAAAAAGAAAAACACCAAGACATATTATCATCAAACTCACCAAAACCAAAGATAAACAGAAAATTTTAAAAGCAGCCAGGGAGAAAAGAAAGGTTTCCTTCAAGGGAGAATCAATAAGAATAAGTTCAGACTACTCAGCAGAAACCATGCAGGCAAGAAGGGAATGGGACGACATATACAGAACACTGAAGGAGAAAAACTGCCAGCCAAGGATCATATATCCAGCAAAACTCTCTCTGAAATATGAAGGCAAAATTAAGATATTTACAGACAAACACAAGTTTAGAGAATTTACAAAAACCAAACCGAAGCTACAAGAAATACTAAAGGATATTGTTTGGTCAGAGAACCAATAATATCAGATATCGGCACAACACAGGTCACAAAACAGAACGTCCTGATATCAACTCAAATAGGGAAATCACAAAAACAAACAAATTAAGATTAATTAAAAAAAAAAATACACATAACAGGGAATCATGGAAGTCAATAGGTAAAAGATCACAATAATCAAAAAGGGGGACTAAATACAGGAGGCATAGAACTGCCAGATGGAGAGTGATACAAGGCGATATAGAACAATACAAGTTAGGTTTTTACTTAGAAAAATAGGGGTAAATAATAAGGTAACCACAAAAAGGTATAACAACTCTATAACTCAAGATAAAAGCCAAGAAAAACGTAACGACTCAACTAACATAAAGTCAAACACTATGAAAATGAGGATCTCACAATTTACTCAGAAAAACGCCTCAGCACAAAAAAGTACGTGGAAAAATGAAATTGTCAACAACACACATAAAAAGGCATCAAAATGACAGCACTAAAAACTTATTTATCTATAATTACCCTGAATGTAAATGGACTAAATGCACCAATAAAGAGACAGAGAGTCACAGACTGGATAAAGAAACACGATCCGTCTATATGCTGCCTACAAGAGACACACCTTAGACTTAGAGACACAAACAAACTAAAACTCAAAGGATGGAAAAAAGTATATCAAGCAAACAATAAGCAAAAAAGAAGAGGAGTAGCAATATTAATTTCTGACAAAATAGACTTTAGACTTAAATCCACCACAAAGGATAAAGAAGGACACTATATAATGATAAAAGGGACAATTGATGAGGAAGACATGACCATATTAAATATATATGCACCCAATGACAGGGCTGCAAGATACATAAATCAAATTTTAACAGAATTGAAAAGTGAGATAGATACCTCTACAATTATAGTAGGAGACTTCAACACACCACTTTCGGAGAAGGACAGGACATCCAGTAAGAAGCTCAATAGAGACACGGAAGATTTAATTACAACAATCAACCAACTTGACCTCATTGACTTATACAGAACTCTCCACCCAACTGCTGCAAAATATGCTTTTTTTTCTAGAGCACATGGAACATTCTCTAGAATAGACCACATATTAGGTCATAAAACAAACCTTTGCAGAGTCCAAAACATCGAAATATTACAAAGCATCTTCTCAGACCACAAGGCAATAAAACTAGAGATCAATAACAGAAAAACTAGGGAAAAGAAATCAAATACTTGGAAAATGAACAATACTCTCCTGAAAAAAGACTGGGTTATAGAAGACATCAAGGAGGGAAAAAGGAAATTTATAGAAAGCAACGAGAATGAAAATACTTCCTATCAAAACGTCTGGGACACAGCAAAAGCAGTGCTCAGAGGCCAATTTATATCGATAAATGCACACATACAAAAAGAAGAAAGAGCCAAAAGCACAGAACTGTCCCTACAACTTGAACAAATAGAAAGTGAGCAACAAAAGAATCCATCAGGCACCAGAAGAAAACAAATAATAAAAATTAGAGCTGAACTAAATGAATTAGAGAACAGAAAAACAATTGAAAGAATTAACAAAGCCAAAAGCTGGTTCTTTGAAAAAATTAACAAAATTGATAAACCATTGGCTAGACTGACTAAAGAAATACAGGAAAGGAAACAAATAACCCGAATAAGAAACGAGAAGGACCATACCACAACAGACTTAAATGAAATTAAAAGAATCATTTTAGATTATTATGAAAAATTGTACTCTAACAAATTTGAAAACCTAGAAGAAATGGATGAATTCCTGGAAAAACACTACCTACCTACACTAACACATTCAGAAGTAGAACAACTAAATAGACCCATAACAAAAAAAGAGATTGAAACGGTAATCAAAAAACTCCCAACAAAAAAAAGCCCTGGCCCGGACGGCTTCACTGCAGAGTTCTACCAAACTTTCAGAGAAGAGTTAACACCACTACTTCTGAAGGTATTCCGAAGCATAGAAAATGATGGAATACTACCCAACTCATTCTATGAAGCCACCATCTCCCTGATACCAAAACCAGGTAAAGACATTACAAAAAAAGAAAATTATAGACCTATATCCCTCATGAACATTGATGCAAAAATCCTCAACAAAATTCTAGCCAATAGAATCCAACAACACATCAAAAAAATAATTCACCCTGATCAAGTGGGATTTATACCAGGTATGCAAGGCTGGTTTAATATCAGAAAAACCATTAATGTAATCCATCACATAAATAAAACAAAAGACAAAAACCACATGATCTTATCAATTGATGCAGAAAAGGCATTTGACAAAGTCCAACACCCATTTATGATAAAAACTCTTACCAAAATAGGAATTGAAGGAAAATTCCTCAACATAATAAAGGGCATCTATGCAAAGCCAACAGCCAATATCACTCTAAATGGAGAGAACCTGAAAGCATTTCCCTTGAGAACGGGAACCAGACAAGGATGCCCTTTATCACCACTCTTATTCAACATCGTGCTGGAAGTCCTAGCCAGGGCAATTAGGCGAGACAAAGAAATAAAAGGTATCCGGATTGGCAAGGAAGAAGTAAAGTTATCGCTATTTGCAGATGACATGATTATATACACAGAAAACCCTAAGGAATCCTCCAGAAAACTACTGAAACTAATAGAAGAGTTTGGCAGAGTCTCAGATTATAAAATAAACATACAAAAATCACTTGGATTCCTCTACATCAACAAAAAGAACACCGAAGAGGAAATAACCAAATCAATACCATTCACAGTAGCCCCCAAGAAGATAAGATACTTAGGAATAAATCTTACCAAGGATGTAAAAGACCTATACAAAGAAAACTACAAAGCTCTACTACAAGAAATTCAAAAGGACATACTTAAGTGGAAAAACATACCTTGCTCATGGATAGGAAGACTTAACATAGTAAAAATGTCTATTCTACCAAAAGCCATCTATACATTTAACGCACTTCCGATCCAAATTCCAATGTCATATTTTAAGGGGATAGAGAAACAAATCACCAATTTCATATGGAAAGGAAAGAAGCCTCGGATAAGCAAAGCACTACTGAAAAAGAAGAAGAAAGTGGAAGGCCTCACTTTACCTGACTTCAGAACCTATTATACAGCCACAGTAGTCAAAACAGCCTGGTACTGGTACAACAACAGGCACATAGACCAATGGAACAGAATTGAGAACCCAGACATAGATCCATCCACGTATGAGCAGCTGATATTTGACAAAGGACCAGTGTCAATTAATTGGGGAAAAGATAGCCTTCTTAACAAATGGTGCTGGCAAAACTGGATATCCACTTGCAAAAAAATGAAACAGGACCCATACCTCACACCATGCACAAAAACTAAGTCCAAGTGGATCAAAGACCTAAACATAAAGACTAAAACGATAAAGATCATGGAAGAAAAAATTGGGACAACCCTAGGAGCCCTAAAACAAGGTATAAACAGAATACAAAACATCACCAAAAATGATGAAGAGAAACCCGATAACTGGGAGCTCCTAAAAATCAAACACCTATGCTCATCTAAAGTCTTCTCCAAAAGAGTAAAAAGACCACCTACAGATTGGGAAAGAATTTTCAGCTATGACATCTCCGACCAGCGCCTGATCTCTAAAATCTACATGATTCTGTCAAAACTCAACCACAAAAAGACAAACAACCCAATCAAGAAGTGGGCAAAGGATATGAACACACATTTCACTAAGGAAGATATTCAGTCAGCCAACAGATACATGAGAAAATGCTCTCGATCAGTAGCCATTAGAGAAATGCAAATTAAAACTACGATGAGATTCCATCTCACACCAGCAAGGCTGGCATTAATCCAAAAAACACAAAATAGTAAATGTTGGAGAGGCTGCGGAGAGATTGGAACTCTCATACACTGCTGGTGGGAATGTAAAATGGTACAACCACTTTGGAAATCTATCTGGCGTTATCTTAAACAGTTAGAAATAGAACTACCATACAACTCAGAAATTCCACTCCTGGGAATATACCCTAGAGATACAAGAGCCTTCATACAAACAGATATATGCACACCCATGTTTATTGCAGCTCTGTATACAATAGCAAAAAGTTGGAAGCAACCAAGGTGTCCATCAACGGATGAATGGGTAAATAAATTGTGGTATATTCACACAATGGAATACTACGCATCGATAAAGAACAGTGACGAATCTGTGAAACATTTCATAACATGGAGGAACCTGGAAGGCGTTATGCTGAGCGAAATTAGTCAGAGGCAAAAGGACAAATATTGTATAAGACCACTATTATAAGATCTTGAGAAATAGTAAACCTGAGAAGAACACATACTTTTGTGGTTACGAGGGGGGGAGGGAGGGAGGCGGGGAGAGCGTTTTTTATTGATTAATTAGTAGATAAGAACTGCTTTAGGTGAAGGGAAAGACAACACTCAATACATGGAAGGTCAGCTCAATTGGGCTGGACCAAAAGCAAAGAAGTTTCCGGGATAAAATGAATGCTTCAAAGGTCAGCGGAGCAAGCGCGGGGGTCTGGGGAACATGGTTTGCGGGGACTTCTAAGTCAATTGGCAAAATAAGTCTATTATGAAATCATTCTGCATCCCACTTTGAAATGTGCCGTCTGGGGTCTTAAATGCTAACAAGCGGCCATCTAAGATGCCTCAGCTGGTCTCAACCCACCTGGATCAAAGGAGAATGAAGAACACCAAGGCCACACGACAACTAAGAGCCCAAGAGACAGAAAGGGCCACATGAACCAGAGACCTACATCATCCTGAGACCAGAAGAACTAGTTGGTGCCCGGCCACAATCGATGACTGCCCTGACAGGGAGCACAGCAGAGGACCCCTGAGGGAGCAGGAGATCAGTGGGATGCAGACCCCAAATTCTCATAAAAAGACCAAACTTAATGGTCTGACTGAGACTAGAGGAATCCCGGTGGCCATGGTCCCCAGACCTTCTGTTGGCACAGGTCAGGAACCATCCCCGAAGACAACTCATCAGACATGAAAGGGACTGGTCAGCGGGTGGGAGAGAGATGCTGATGAAGAGTGAGCTAATTATATCAGGTGGACACTTGAGATTGTGTTGGCAACTCTTGTCTGGAGGGGGGATGGGAGGATAGAGAGAGAGGGAAGCCGGCAAAATTGTCAAGAAAGGAGAGACTGAAAGGGCTGACTCAAGAGGGGGAGAGCAAGTGGGAGTAGGGAGTGAGATGTATGTAAACTTATATGTGACAGACTGATTGGATTTGTAAACGTTCACTTGAAGCTTAATAAAAGTTATAAAAAAAAAAAAAAGAAGGAAAAGGATTTATGCATATTATGGTTATATCACAACAGAAGTTGAGGTAAAGGGATTTTGTCAGACAGAACTAGGTTCTAATCCCAATTGCCATTTGGTGGGCAAGTTATTTTACATCTCACAGCCAAAGCTTTCTTAATGAAAAAGTTGAGACAACACCATCGCCATCATAGGGATCTTGTAGTAATTAAATAACATAAATGAAAGTGTTATGCAGACAGCCTATTTCACGGTAAGAGGCTGCTCTTCTGCTGTTTCAAATGGAGTTTGCACACTTCTCCACAAAATAGGAACTTTTTTAAAGTATTGGTTGAGATTCTTGGTTTTGATAAAAAATGATGAATAAAGGGGAAGGAAAACTTTGTTAGCATATGATTAAACAACTTAGGAAGTATTTCAAGGTCTTTCAAGATTCAATTATTTTGTACTTTGAGTTTTTTATTGATGCCATGTGTTTTCATTAATGGAAGCAAGCTGAATCATTGAGTATTGCTGAATATTTGGCAAGCAGTATGGAATTTTTCCCCCTCCAACAAGCCTACCCTCTGAGTCCCAAGGAACAAACATGGTACCACTGATTCTACCCTGGATGCCCCCTAGAGTGAAGAGGGATATACAGTGTCCCAAAGAATAAAATTCAAAATTGCCCTTTCTTCTACCAAAAGATGCACATACCTCATACAATACTCTGCAGAAACAGTAATTTGCAGCACATTGTTTTGTTTTGTTTTTTGGTTTTAACGAGTCATAAAGGCCTCTGCCTTGTGGCAGCATATACTCTCACTGGGAAAGCAGCTTTCCAACAAACCTGAGAAGAAGAAAAAGTCAGTGGGCACCATATGTCCCAATGGTCATGAAAGAGTTTTAAAAAATAAACAACAAAAAAAGCCTCCCAAACAAAATCTAACTTGTGAAACCCAATCAAAACAACACCTTGGATAATACATCAAATGTATTTTTTTTTTACCACGCTAAAGAATATCTTTATTAAAACTTTACTATTAAATGGACTGAATCTGAGATAATATAATAGTCTCATACAATACAGTGTTTTTGTCAGTAAAACAGTTTAAGTAGGAGTTGTTTATCAAGACCTGGAATACCATTTGCTAAAAGATAATTCTACTTGTATTTATACAGAACTTAACAAAGGTTCTCCAAAATATTCCAAATACTTAAAAAACTGAAGCATTGAAAAGTTATCACTTCAAGTATGAATCATACCTTTTGTCCTACGAACAATGACTTTTTAAATGATAAAAAAATGTTATTTCACTATTTTTTAATCATTCACCAAGGTAATGAAAGAAGAGATTTCTTTAATGAATACAGCTCCATTAACCAGCCTGCTGGAACGTGGTGCAAAGAGAAACTGTACATACTGGCTTTCTCTGGTGTAGGTGTCCTGGTATTCTTAGGCTTTTTCACCCACTCATATGAGTCAGTTTTATATAACAGTGTAACATATAATTTTCCTCCTACTCACAAGCCAACATTTCAGAGATAACATCTTACCAAGAGTTGTTTAAGGAATATGGTAACTCAGAACATTTTAATATTTTATAAAATGTGCAAACAACCAAATTATTACTACGTCAGCAACAAACTCTTTGGCTTCCAAAGAAGCATTCCAGTGTATTTCAGTACTGTAAGGATTTTGGGGAAGATGTTAAGAAAATATGTAATTGTTTCACTGTAATCATATATCATAACTTTATTTAAAACTCTAGTTATTTTTACTAAATATCAGCCATTTTTAAACAGAGAAAAATCAAGCAATTAGAGAGTGACTTAGTAATTTTGTATTTACTGGTCAGCACCAGATTGTTGTACTTTGTTGGCTTGTGTGCTGCTACGATGCTGGAAGCTGTGCCACCACATTTCAAATACCAGCAGGGTTACACATGGTGGACTGGTTCCAGGGGAGCTTCGAGACTAAAACAGACCAGGAAGAAAAGCCTGGCAACCTACTTCTGAAAATTAGCCAATGAAGTCTTATGGATCACAACAGAATATTGTCCAATATAGTGACTGCAGATGAGCTCCCTATATTGAAAGACACCACTCAGTCACAACAATGGACTCAAACATACCAACGATCATGAAGATGGCACAGGGCCAGGCAACTTTTCGTTCTGTTATAGATAAGGTCACCATGAGTCAGAGCTCACTCAATGGCAACTGACAACAATAAACAACACACTTACTGGAATTATTCTTTCACGGCAACTAAAAAGAGAGTTTAAAGGTACAAGAAAAGAGAGTAGAATTGATTCAGTTTTCTCCGTAGTGGATCAAATATTCCATTTATGAAGTGTAATTGAACAGGTATATGTAAAAATCAGGTTACCATAAATATGAAGGGAATGTCCAGATATTCTTTGTTGTTTATGCTAAAATTCTTTTGCTCAAAACATTACTGAAAAATAGTGGTTTCATAACTAGAGTTTGAAAATCATTCTTATACTGAGACATTTTCTACTAGATTATTTATCATAGTATCATGATGAGACAACTTTATTTTTCTTTCATTGGAAGGGAGGAGTCCCCAAAGGAAATAAAAGCAGACAGCAACTGAAAACAGCAAATGGTCGCAATAATGAAATTCTCCCCTGAGAGACTAGCAGCATTGTGAAGAGAAGCACCAGCTTTTTATCTGATGGGAAACTAATTTACAATAAAAAGTATTGTAGTAGATGATGACCTCATGGCACATGAATCATTTCCACCTTCTACAGTATAGTGAAATTACCGGTGGCCTGTTTAAAGCCCAAAGATGTTACACATAGCTCAGGGGATCATCTCAAATTGCTCACACTGCTGCTATATGACTTTTTTTTCTAGGCCTTGAACCATAACATGTCAGGATCTATGGTATAACAGAATGTCAAATCAGCACTGCATTGAAACCTGAAGCTGCAATATTCTCATAGAAGACACGGTCAGAGAACAGAAAGAGCACTGGCCTTAAAGTCAAGCAGAAATAGATCTAAATCTCAGCTACATTATTTATTAGTCATAAGACTTTTGACAAATTATCCTGAGTTGAGCAAATAGCAGGCTGTTAGTCAATTTGTTATAAATGAATCTCTTTGAGCTTTAGTTTCTCTATGTGTCTAAAAGAGCTAGTAACAAGTCATACACCTCATGGGGTTATAGCTTTATACATGTAAAGCTTCTAGCACGTAATAGATGTTTTTTAAAATTAACTTACCACTTATTCCTACGCACAAAAGAAGTCTACAGCTCAAAACCACAAGTACAGTCAAACACTGTAAAATGTCAAATAACCCAGTTACATTACATTAGTATTAGCAACTAATCTTTCATCAAAAAAAAAAAAAAATGAAAGAAATATATTCACACATACCAATAGTATAAAAAAAATGTTTACACAGTTAAAGAATTTAGCCTGGGAAAAGGACATTCATTTATTAACCCATTTTATGATATAAACAGAAAACTATTACTACTACCTACAGAATACTCTTCATAAGTACTAAATAGCAGTATACTTATAATAGGACCCAAAAGGAAAGGAGCATTAATTTTGTTGTAACTTAGTAATATTCTAAAGTATAGGGGAAAAGAGTAAGATAAGAATTAATAGGTAATTATCAAATATTGTATCAAATTATCAAATACTGTATCATTCCACCAACTAGGTCAGCCAACAGCATTATCTTTGTGCGTACAAATGGACAGCGGTATTTTGACGTGTGTCTTCACAGAAGAACAAAGGTCAGTGTCAAAGATTTCTGGCACTGGCTATGGTATCATAAGGCAGTCTTTCTTGTCGGCCCCCAGGTGGCAGTGTGGCCCAGAGCAGTAGACATAATTTTCTCAGCTCCAGAGCTCCTGACCTACACAACACAAAAGCATCTCCTTTTATAAATGAAAGGGGCCCCAGTGGCACAGTGGTTAAAGCAGGTGGTTCAAAACCATCAGTAGCTCCGTGGGAGAAAGATATGGCAGTTTACTTCCATAGAGATTTCAGTCTCAGAAACCCTATGGGGTTGCTATGAGTTGGAACAGACTCGACGGCAGTGGATTTTTATAAAAGAATCGTACCCTTCCTGATAAAGAAATCTACTCGTAAAACTTATCTATGACAATAAAACAGAGAATAAATTTCATTCAAGTATATGAGTGAAGAACATGAGTTCATTGCATTCTGCTATGTTTGACTCAACCCAACTCTAGCCCTGAATTTCTTCTTACAAAACTCCAAACCAAACCCATTGCCTTCAATTCGACACTGACTCATAGCATCCCACAGGACACAGTAGAACTGCCCCACAGGGTTTTCAAGGAGCGTCTGGTGGGTTCGAACTGACAACCTTTTGGTTAGCAGTCATAGCTTTTAACCACTGTGCCATCAGGGCTCCTTACAAGAGAATGGATACTGAAGTACATTCAAGAACACCTGTAGTTTGGTTTCACACAACTCAGATACCATTGTAAGCTGAAGGGTAAATATTTGAATGTCAGAAGTTATTTATTGTAAGGCAGAAATCTTAAAAAAAAAAAAAAATTATATATATACCAATGAGGTATCAAACGTCTTCACAGACTCACAACTGAGATACAACTCAAAAAGGTGTGAACCAGGTCCCACACCACATGCACCCATTTACTCATTGTAACATACGGTGATGAAAGTGATGTTTTACTCTGTGCTTCATTTATTGGTTTCCTCCCTTTCCGATGATGAAATCAACCATTCACTATCCCAGTGACCAGTTTTAGAATAGCTGCTGCCAGAAACAGTAAGTACTGATCAATGCAACATTCTTCAACACTGTTTCACTATTCCCAAATTCAAGTTTCTCAGTAGAAAAAAAAGACCGTTTAATGATTAAAAAACAAAAACAAAAAAACTTTCTCTTCCTCCATATACAACATAGCTCATTAGGTATGATCTTTGAGTGCATGCTCACAAATTAAGTGTCCACTTAACACTGGGATCTAAGTTGCTGTGTCTTCACTGCCAGACAGGCTCCCCTCTCTGCCTCCCGTCTATTTCTCTATCTGCAGTCATTCTGGAAGCCTAAGATTTCCAAATAGAATTCATCTACTCATAAATATTTAGATAACTTATTCACAATAATTAAATCTAATACTTTTTGAGTACTCCTTTGAACTGGGAATGATGTTACCACCCCAATTTTAAACAGTCTTAGAAATATGCCTGATGTAACTGTAGAAAGGGTGGAACGAATGGCATCTGAGGCCCAGCTAGGGCCACGGCTCATACTCCTTTTGTCCTGTACGAGTGTTATTAAGTGTATAAACTACAGAGATACTTTCTAGAAAGGCCGAGTTTTTAAAAGTCTTAGTTTATTTCACACGGCTATTTTCAGGATTCATGAAAAAATACAAATTGCTGATGGATATTTAAATTCACCACTGATTGTTACTTTATATTAAAAATAGAGTTTGCTCCAACCAAAGAAAATTTAATAAGACACATTTGCAAATAAAAACATAATTTTTCTATAAATTTGCAGTTTTAAAAGTTAAAGGGCAACAAATGGAATGTGTAGGCCATGTTTGGACCCTGACTTGAAAAACCAACAGTACAAAGATACTTTTGAGATACCTAGGGAAATCTGAATACGGAGCGTTTATCAGATAGACTGAGGAATTACCTTTCATTTCATTAGCTGCAATAATAACACTGTGATACACTGTAAAAAATATATTATTTGTTAGAGATGAAAACCGAAGTGTATGAGTATGTCTTAATTTTACTTTAAAATATGTCAGCAGGAAAAGTATATTTGTAAGTTGGGGGAAGGAAACAGAACAACCAATAGCTGGAAAAATGTCCATAATTATTAAAGCTGTGTGAAAACTACACAGTGGTTCTTTATCCTGTTTCCTCTAAATGCATTTGAAAATTTCTTTAATAAAAATGTTTAAAGGGTGGAAATGCACTTTTTTTTCTAGTACAAAACTTTAAGTAATCATGTTATAAAAGTCAGATGAGAGATAACCTATAAATCCAATAACTCTTCAGCTCTCCTAATTTCTAATGACATAAACCACTATTTTAAACTTTTATAAACATACTTCCTTATAAACCATCACTGTTTTTAATCAGTAATGATTTTAAATTCACTGTTAATTTTCATTTCATTGACTGTTGTACAGTATGCATATACACATAGAGGTTAGGATGGTTATTTATTTGTAACATACAAATGACTCAGAATAGAATGTCAGAAGCAAAAGGTAATTAAACCTGTTGCTGTCGAGTCAATTCTGACTCACAGCAATGCTACAGGACAGAGTAGAACTGCCCCATAGGGTTTCCAAGGCTGTAGTTTTTACGGAAGCAGACTGACACAACTTTCTTCCATGGAGCAGCTGATGAGTTTGAACTCCTAACGTTTCATTTAGCAGCTGAGCATTCACCCACTGTGCCACCAGGCTCCTTAAAAAAGAGGGAAAATCATATTTTATACTAATCCCCTGAAAGTAGTTTACTAAAGTCTATCTACTTGCACTGATTATCCTCCATTTGCTACCCCCTAAAATTATTCCCCTGCTGAGTAGCTACAAACAATTTGATCAATGGAGGTGCCAACTGGAGATTACAGTGTGGGAGAAGACACTGGCGGAGGAAGGTCTGATAGTTGTTGTGACCGACCCTCTAGAACCACAGGGGCTCTGCGGCCCCTCCACCATGGCTCTGGCACTCACTGGGCTCCTATAACACTATTTTCTCCCCATCTCCTCCTAGGCCATGACTGCCTGCTATTTATTGCTAGTCTCTTTGTGGCTCAGCCTAACTTTTGGTCCCCTTAACCTCACCCACACCAAAAATCTTATAAACTGAACCATCTGAATAAAATTCTGTTTCCATTCAGAATCGACCAATAAAGTAGCAGTAGAAAATAGAGTGTTAATACTTCAGGCAGGAGGGTATATATGTGTTAGGTAGGTAACACTTCAGGCTGGAGTGTATATATTGTGTCTTAGTTATCTAGTAGTGCTACAACAGAAATACTACAATTGGATGGCTTTAACAGACGTTTATGCTCTCACAGTCTAGGAGGCTAAAAGTCCAAATTCAGGGCATCGGCTCCAGAGGAAGGTTTCCAACCTCTATTGCTTCTGGAGGAAGGTCTTTGTCATCAATCTTCCGCTGGTCTAGGAGTGTCTTGGCACAGGGACACTGGGCTCAAACGATGCACTATTCTCCTTGCTCTTGTTTCTTAGTGGTATGAGGTCCCCTCATCTCTCTGATTCCCTCTCTATTTTATATCTCAAAAGAGACTGACATGGGAGGTGGGGCCAAGATGGTAGAGTAGTCAGATGCTTCCAGTGAACCCTCTTACAACAAAGACACGAAAAAACAAGTGAAACAATTATATTTATGACAAGCCAGTAACCCTGAACATCAAAGGGAAAAGTTAGAAAACAGACTGAGTGGCAGGGAGAGGGAAAGAAGGTTCAGAAGCAAAGAGGAGTTCCAGAACAGAATCGCTGAAAACCCTCAGGCACCCTTCCTGAGTGCGATTGAGGTGGGCTGGTGGTAGCGTTCGGGCACAGTTTCCTCAGGGAGAAGCAGCCAGCCGCACGGCCTACTCACACTTTTGGAGGCAGAGAAGAATAGTGCTCTCTGCAAAAGCTAAATACTTGAGTATATTTTACCGTGCTCCCAGCCCCCAAGCCGGCTTCAGTGGCTGCTGATTTGCCTGGACCAGAGAAAGGCCCTCAAAGTGCCCTGAGCCATTCTCCCAGCCATGGAAAAGGAATGAATTTTCAATTGGGGGAAAAGATAATCTGCCAGCTCCATTAAGCTGGGGAGCTCAGGACAGAAGTGGCTCCAGTCCAGGCATAAACAGTTCATGGACTTTGAACACCTTTCCCTCCTGCATGGACCTGTGTAGGCCTATTTCAGGATAATAGGCCCTTGCTGGCAGACTGCAACTGTTTCAGCTGTGCGGTGCAGAGGAGGTTGTTTGATGTTTGACACTGCTTTGCCTATTAAACAAGGTCCTCACCTACCCACATCAGGGACCTAAGGACTGGTGGCTCCACGCAGGTCACCCAGCCACCCGCGACAGGGGTCCAAGGATACCTGGTACCTCCCAGTCCTCACAACCAAAAGCACTGGGTGCCTACGGTCCATCTGCAGAACCCACCCACCTCTGTGCTCTAGGGAACAGGGACGCACTTTCCTCACAGACACTAGGAGGACGGCTGTCAGTCCCTGGCCTTGTTCAGAGTGTGAACCCCTGCTGCAACCAGATTCCAATACCTACACCAATCACCCCTGCCCCTCTAAGACTGTAGGACACAGTCTGGAGCACACACTTGATGACCAACTACTTGGACATCTGAGCTGAATCCATACAAGAAAAGTGAATGGACTCCTAGGTCTGATATACCTGATAACAACTCTAGCCATCTGGTGACAGGACGCTAGAGCTTCAAAGGCGAAAATAATCAGGCTAGCTCCCTCAAGCAACCTACCTGGACATATCAAAACAAAACAAAGCAAGAAGCTAGGATACACTAAGCAAACATAAAATAAACTAATACAATAACTTATAAATGGTTTGGAAACAATAGTCAATATCAAATCACATAAAGAAGCAGACCATGATAGCTTCAACAAGCTCTCAAAACAAAGACTCAAGGGATCTTCTGGATGAAGGTGCCCTCCTGGAATTACCAGACATAGATTTGGTCGGCAGTTCGAATCCACCAGGTCCTCCTTGGAAACTCTATGGGGCAGTTCTACTCTGTCCTATAGGGTCACTATGAGTCGGAATAGACTCGACGGCACTGGGTGGGTAGGTTTAGAACACAAAAGATTAATATATAGAACTCTTCAAGACATCAGAATCAAGATAAGGAAGGAGATCAGGCAATACACAGAACAAGCCAAGGAACAAACAGATAAAGCAGCTGAAGAAATTAAAAAGGTTCTTCAAGAACATAATGAAAAATTTAATAAGCTGCAAGAATCCACAGAGAGACAGCAATTAGAAATTCAGAAGATTAACAATAAAATTACAGAACTGAACAACGCAACAGAAACTAAGAGGAACAGAATTGAGCAAGTGGAAGGCAGAAATGGTGAGACTGAAGATAAAGCCCTTGGCACCAATATATTTGAAGAAAAATCAGAAAAAATAATTTAAAAAAATGAAGAAACCCTAAGAATCATGTGGGGCTCTATCAAGAGAAATAACCTACGAGTGACTGGAGTACTAGAACAGGGAGGGATTACAGAAAATACAGAGAGAATTGTTGAAGGTTTGTTGGCAGAAAACTTCCTTGATATCGTGAAAGATGAGAAGATATTTATCCAAGATGCTCATTGAACTCCACATAAGGTAGATCATAAAAGAAAGTCACCAAGACATACTATAATCAAATTTGCCAAAGCCAAAGAGAGAATTTTAAGAGCAGCTAGGGATAAAGAAAAAGTCACCTACAAAGGAAAGTCAATAAGGATACCCTCAGACTACTTGGCAGAAATCATGCAGGCAAGAAGGCAATGGGATGATTTACATAAAGCATTGAGGGAAAAAAACTGCCAGCCAAGAATTATATAACCAGCAATACTGTCTCTCAAATATGAAGGCGAAACTAGGACATTTCCAGAGAACAAGAAGTTTACGGAATTTCTAAAAACCAAACAAAAAACTACAAGAAATACTAAAGCGAGTTCTATGGTTAGAAAATCAATAATATTAGGTATTAATCAAGACTAGGCCACCAGGCAGAGCAACAGAATGCCAACCCAGAGACGGAAATCACAAAAAATAAATCCAGATTAAAAAACACTCAAAACAGGGAAACAGCTATGTCATCACGTAAAAGAAGACAACATTAAAACAATAAAGAGGGACTAACAAATGTAGTTATAGATCTTTCATGTGCAGAGGAAGATAAGGTGATGTAATGAAATAAAAGTTAGGTTTAAACTTAAAAAAAACAGGGGTAAATATTAAGGCAACCACAAAGGAGACTAACAATCCCACGCACCAAAATGGAATACAAGAAAAAAATAGAGACTCAGCAGAAACAAAATCAACAACAATGAATGTGAGGAAAAGACAATATATAAACTACTCAGCACAAAAAGTTAGGTGGGAAAAAGAAACTCTCAACAACACACAAAAAAGACATCAAAATGACAGCACTAAACTTATACCTATCCATAATTGTGCTGAATGTAAATGGATTAAATGCACCAATAAAGAGACAGAGAGTGGCAGAATGGATAAAAAAGCACAATCTGACTATATGCTACCTACAAGAGACACACCTTAGACTTAAGAGACACAAAAAGCATAAAACTCAAAAGAAAAAATATATCCAGCAAACAACAATCAAAAAAGAGCAGGAGTGGCAGTATTAATTTCTGAAAAAAGACTTTAAAGTTAAATCCATCATAAAGGATAAGGAAGGACACTATATAATAATTAAAGGGACAATACATCAAGAAGATATAACCATATTAAATATTTATGCACCCAATGACAGGGCTGCAAGATACATAAAACAAACCCTAACAGCATTGAAAAGCGAGATAGACAGTGCCACAATTATAGTAGGAGACTTCAACACACCACTTTCGATGAAGGACAGAACATAGGAAGAAGCTCAATAAAGACACAGAAAATCTAAATGCCACAATCAACCAACTTGACCTCATAGACATATACAGAACAACCCACTCAACAGTAGCCAAATATACTTTCTTTTCCAACACACATGGAACATACTCTAGAGCAGACCACATATTACGTCATTAAGCAAGCCTTAGCAGAATCCTAAACATTGAAATATTACAAAGCATCTTCTCAGACCGTAAGGCCATAAAAGTAGAAATCAATAGCAGAAAAAGCAGGGAAAAGAAATCAAGCACTTGGAAACTGAACAATTACCCTGCTTGAAGACGACTGGGTTATAGAAGACATGAAGGATGGAATAAAGAAATTCACAGAATCCAAAGAGAATGAAAACACTTCCTATCAGAACCTTTGGGACACAGTTCAAGCAGTGCTCCGAAGTCAATTTATAACAATAGATGCACACATACAAACAGAAGGGCCAAAATCAAAGAATTATCCCTATGACTTGAACAAATAGAAAGAGAGCAACAAAAGAAACCCTCAAGCACCAGAAGAAAACAAATAATAAAAATTAGAGCAGAATTAAATGAGATAGAGAACAGAAAAACTATTGAAAGTGTTAACAAGGCCAAAAGCTGGTTCTTTGAAAAAATTAACAAAATTGACAAACCACTGGACAAACTGACAAAAGAAAAAAAGGAGAGGAAGCAAATAACCTGAATAAGAAATGAAATGGGCAATATTACAACAGACCCAACTGCAATTAAAAGAATCATCGGATTACTATAAAAAAAAAATAGTACTCTAACAAATTTGAAAACCTAGAAGAAACAGATGAATTCCTAGAAACACACTACCTACCTAAACTAACACAAACAGAGGTAGAACAACTAAATAGACCCATAACAAAAGAAGAGATTGAAAAGGTAATCAAAAAACTCTCAACAAAAAAAAAGCCCTGGCCCAGACAGCTTCACTGCAGAGTTCTACCAAGCTTCAGAGAAGAGTTAACACCACTACTACTACTAAAGGTATTTCAGAGTATAAAAAAGGACGGAATACTACCGAACTCATTCTATGAAGCCACCATATCTCTGATACCAAAACCAAGTAAAGACACTACAAAAAAAAAGAAAATTACAGACCTATATCCCTCATGAACTTAGATGCAAAAATCCTCAACAAAATTCTAGCCAACAGAATTCAACATCAAAAAAAAAAGAAATTCACCATGACCAAGTGCAATTCATACCAGGTATGCAGGGATGGTTCACCATTAGAAAAACAATTAATGCAATCCATCACATAAATAAAACAAAAGACAAAAACCACATGATCTTACCAATTGATGCAGAAAAGGCATTTGACAAAGTTCAACACTCACTCATGATAAAAACTCTCAAGAGAATAGGTATAGAAGGAAAATTCCTCAACATAATAAAGGGCATTTATATAAAAACAACAGCAACATCATCCTAAATGGAGAGAGCCTGAAAACATTCCCCTTGTGATCGGGAATCAGACAAGGAATGCCTTTATCACCACTCTTATTCAACACTGTGCTGGAGGTCCTAGCCAGAGCAATTAGGCTAGATAAAGAAATAAAGGGCATCCAGATTGGTTAGGAAGAAGTAAAAGTATCTCTATTTGCAGATGACATGGTCTTATACACAGAAAACCATAAGGAATCCTCAAGAAAACTACTGAAACTAATAAAAGAGTTCGGGCAGAGTATCAGGATACATGATAAACAAAAATCAGCTGGATTCCTCTACAATAACAAAAAGAACATCGAAGAGGAAATCACCAAATCAATGCCATTTACAGTAGCCCCCAAGAAGATAAAATACTTGGGAATAAATCTTACCAGAGAAGTAAAAGACTTATACAAAGAAAACTACAATACACTACTGCAAGAAACCAGAGACTTACATAAGCAGAAAAAAAACACACCTCGCTCATGGATAGGAAAACTTAACATTGTAAAAAGGTCTGTTCTACCAAAAGCAATCTGTAGATACAATGCAATTCTGATCCAAATTCCAACGACATTTTTTAATGAGACGGAGAAACAATTCACCATCTTCATATGGAAGGGAAAGAGGCCCTGGATAAGTAAAGCATTACCAAAAAAAAAGAACAAAGTGGGAAGCCTCACTCTACCTGATTATAGAACCTATTATACTGCCACAATAGTCAAAACAGCCCGGTACTGGTACAAAAGATACACAGACCAATGGAACAGAATTGAGAATCTAGACATAAATCCATCTACGTACGAGCAGTTGATATTTGACAAAGGCCTAAAGTCAGTTAAAAAAAAAAAATTTTTTTTTAAAAAAAAAAAAGTCAGTTAAATGGGGAAAATACAGTCTGTTTAACAAATGGTGCTGGCGTAAGTGGACGCCCATCTGCAAAATGAAACAAGACCCATACCTCACACTATGCACAAAAACGGACTAAAACTGGATCAAAGGCCTAAACATAAAATCTAAAACGATAAAAATCATGGAAGAAAAAATAGAGACAATGCTAGGAGCCCTAATACATGGCATAAAGGGTATACAAAACATTACTAACAATGCAGAAGAGAAACTAGATAACTGAAAAAAAATAATAAATATTTTATTTTTCAGTTATCTCAAACACCTATGCTCATCCAAAGACTTCACCAAAAGAGTAAAAAGATTACCCACAGACTGGGGAAAAGTTTTTAAGCTATGACATTTCCGATCAGCGCCTGATCTCTAAAATCTACATGATACTGCAAAAACTCAACTACAGGAAGACAAATAACCCAATTAAAAAATGGGCAAAGGATATAAACAGGCACCTCACTAAAGACATTCAGGTAACTAACAAATACATGAGGAAATGCTCGCCATCATTAGCCATTCAAGAAATACAAATCAAAACTACAACAAGATTCCCTCTCGCTCCAACAAGCCTGGCATTAATCAAAAAAACACAGAAGAATAAATATTGGAGAGGTTGTTGAGAGACTGGAACACTTACACACTGCTGGTGGGAATGTAAAATGGTACAACCACTTTGGAAATCGATTTGGTACTTCCATAAAAAACTAGAAATAGAACAACCACACAATCTAGCAATCCCACTCCTGGGAATATATCCTAGAGAAATAAGAGCCATCACACGAACCAATATATGCACACCCATGTTGACTGCAGCACTATTTACAATATCAAAAAGATGGAAGCAACCTAGGTGTCCATCAACAGATGAATGTATAAATAAATTATGGTATATTCACACAATGGAATACTATGCGTCAATAATGAACAATGATGCATCTGTGAAACATTTCATAACATGGAGTAATCTGCAAGGCACTATGCTGAGTGAAATTAGTTGCAAAAGGACAAATATTATATGAGAGCACTATTAAAAGAAATCGAAAAATAGTTTAAACAGAGAACAAATATTCTTTGATGGTTACAGGAGTGGGGAGGGAGGCAAGGACAGGGGTTTTCACTAATTAGATAATAGATAAGAACTACTTTAGGTGAAGGGAAAGACAACACACAATACAGGAGAGGTCAGCACAACTGGAGTAAACCAAAAGGAGTTTCCTGAATAAATTGAATGCTTCAAAGGCCAGCGTAGCAGGTGTGGGGGTTTGGGGACCATGGTTTCAGGGGACATCTAAGTAAATTGGCATCACAAAATCTATTAAGAAAACATTCTGTATCTCACTTTGGAGAGTGGCATCTGGGGTCTTACACACTAGCAAGGGGCCATCTAAGATGCATCAATTGGTCTCAACCCACCTGGAGCAGAGGAGAATGAAGAAAATCAAAGACACATGGTAATTATGAGCCCAAGAGGCAGAAAGCACCACATAAACTATAGAGTACATCAACTAGATGGTACCTGGCTACAACCGATGACTGCTCTGACAGGGAACCAACAGAGAACCTCTGAGAGAGCAGGAGAGCAGTGGGATGCAGACCTCAAATTCTTGTAAAAAGACCCAACTTAATGGTCTGACTGAGAGTAGGAGGACCCCGGAGGTCATGTTCCCCAGTCCTTCTGTTAGCCCAAAACAGGAAGCATTCCCAAAGCTAACTCTGCAGACATGGATTGGACTGGACTGTGGGATAGAAAATGCTGCTGGTGAAGAGTGAGCTTCTTGAATGAAGTAGACACATAAGACTATGTGGGCAGCTCTTGTCTGGTAGGGAGATGAGAGGGCAGAGCGGGTCAGAAGCTGGCCGAATGGACACAAAAACAGAGAGTGGAGAGGAGTGTGCTGTCTCATTACGGAAAGGGCACCTAGGTGTATATAGCAAAGTGTATATAAGTTTTTGCATGAGAGACTGAGTTGATTTGTAAACTTTCACTTAAAGCACAATAAAAATAAAAAAAGAGAGTGACTTATGATACAACCTAATCTTGCAGATTGAGTCCTGTCTCATTAATATAACTGCCTCTAATCCTGCCTCATTAACATCATAAAGTAGGATTTACAACACATAGGAAAATCACATCAGATGACAAAACGGTGGACAATCACACAATACTGGGAATCATGGCCTAGTCAAGTTGACACATATTTTAGGGGGACACAATTCAATCCATAACATGTGTTAGGTAGTTAACACCTCAGGCTGGAGTGTATATATGTGGTGAGGGATGTAGAGAGGGAAGGAAGGAGGTAGGTAGGTAGATAGGTAGATACATGGACAGACAGACTGGTCAACTGATCCATATAGACAGATACATCCATATCTATCTATCTGGTCAGATATCTATCTCTACGTACCTATCTACCTACCTACATATCTAAAAACAAAAATGAAAAACCAAAACCCGTTGCTGCCTAGTTAATTTCGGTTCATGGAGACACTCTGTGTTACAGAGTAGAACTGCTCTATAGGGTTTCTTGGTGGTGATTTTTACAAAAGCAGATCACCAGGCCTTTTTTCTGTGGCACCACAGGGTGAATTCAAATTACCAACCTTTAGGTTAGCAGGCAAGGGCAAACCGTTTGCACTACCCAGGGACAGACATATGTATTTCACTTTTATAAAAAATGTACTTTGCTTTCTTTTAAAATAGTTGAACTATAGCTATTTCAAGTGGTATGTGTATATGTGTGTGTGTGTGTATATATATTTGAAAGCAAAGTTCAGTTAATATTTTTAGAAAACTTTTTTTGAAGATAACAAATACAAAAACAGCACAAATATTAAGTGTACACAGCTCGGTGAATTTTCATAAAGTGAATACAACCATGTAACCAGTACCCTGATCAAGAAACAATATTATCAGCATACCCAGAAGCTTGACTCCAGCCTCCTTTAATTCACAATTTTCCCCACTGAAAGGTGGCCACTGCCTGACTCCTAAGGCCACAGATTAGTATATGACATTAGTATATTATACATACCACTGCCATGAAGTTGATTCCAACTCATATCAACCCCGTCGGGTTTCCAAGGCCATAAATCTCTACGGAAGCAGACTGCCACATCCTTCCCTGCTGAGCCGCTGGTGGTGTCCAACCACCGACCTTTTGATTAGCAGTTTACCGCTTTAACCACTGTGCCACCAGGGATCCGTATAATATATATACTTTACATAAATAGCTGTATATAAATTAGTATCATATAAATTAACATATAATTAACGTATGTACTCTTTTTGTCTGGCTTCTTTTACTCAGCAGTACATAAGATTCTATTACAGTATCTATAGTTTGGTCATTCTCATTGTTGTAAAGTTTTCCATTGTGTTAATATACCTCAATTTATTTTCTATTCTAAGGTCCCTGGGTGGTGCAAATGCTTTGTTCTCAGCTACTAACCTAAAGTTTTGCAGTCTGAAGTTACCCAACAGTGCCACAGAAGAAAGGCCAGGTGATCTGCTTTCATACGGATTACAGACAAAATCCTACGGAGCAGTTCTACTTTGTAACATATGGGGTCGCTATGAGTTGGAGTTGACTCCATGACAACAGGTCTTGTATTCTGCTGTTGATGATGTATACTTAGGTTTCAGCTATCATGAATAGTGCTGCCATAAAACATTCTTTTGGTGAACAAATGCATTTCTGTGGCTACATACATAGGTATAAGATTACTGGGTCACAAAATATGCATATGTTCAGCTATGATATGATTAAAAAAAAAAAAAAGGTAGACACTGCCAAATAGTTTTCCAAAGATTTTTTTGCCAATTTCTCCTCTTAACAGTAGTATAAGATAGTTACAGTTGTTTCACATCATTGCTGGTACTGCTTTTTAAAAATGTACCCATCTTGGTGGATGTGTACTGGTATTATACAAAAGGTGTGGAGGCAGTGTCTGACCTCCTCCAACTTCTCAAAGGGTAAGGAGAACCTAGATCAACAGCTCAAGGCTGATTCCTATGAGGCAGAGGTCAGACAGGCCTGTTCGCTCCACCACCTTTACCAATTCTGACACCAACTGTCCCTCCCATGTCGAGCTCTACTTCTCTGCGGGGTTCAATAATTCACTGCAGTGGCCACATAGAACTCACAGACGATACTAACGATTATGGGGTTTAATTAGAGAAGTAAGAGGTTACAATTCAGGTTCAGGAATGCTCAGGATACAGTTCTTCCACGAGAACAGCCTCTTCCCAGCCCAAGCATGCTTCTCCCTGGCCCTTGGTCTCTGCCCTGTTCAGACAAGCATTACAAAGCTCTTTCAGCTCTGTGGATAAGTGCATAAGCGCCCAGAGGCACCTCACTCTGCCTGTAAGCCTCCATCCAGAGGCACTCAGCTTTCTGGTTCTGTGGGCCAGGAAGCCCACTATGCCGTATCCTGCCTCTCTCCTGCCACCATTTCTCTGCCACTGCTTCCCGCTGTCTTCAGTGTTACAGCTGTCTTCTGGGTCCAGCAGCTTCTCAGCACAGGGATCTCAGGTCTAAAGGACCTGCTCTCCACTCCTGATTATTCTTCCTTGGTAGTAGTGGGATCCTTTCTCTGCTCTGGAATTGGCTCTTTTAAGGCAAAATTGACCAATCCCCTTGGTGAGCCATTAATTGCCCTACTTGCACAGTCCCACTCAGTCACTTGGGTAGGAGTTACAAGACCATGGCTAGAAAGGCTACACAAAAGTGATCCATTGTACTGCAGGTATTATGATTTTACACCTAGATATACACCCACAGAAATTAGTATCTATGTTCATCAATGCACACTTCAGGTTATTCCTCAAAGGCACAGGCTGAGAAATTGTAGGAGAGTACTTAAGATAAAGTGTGATAACCGAGAAGGTTTATCTAAACTGGAAGCAGAAGAATGGTGATAACTGAAAATTAACATAGGAAACATGGTGGCGTAAGCATCTCCAAACGCACGTCTCCGCATAAAAACATCAAAAAAACAGGCAGAAATTATTAGAAACAACTTTGCCAGGACTCTAGACAATAGTCAACAGCTTACAGCAACCAAGCAAATGCTGGATCAAGAATAAGAAAACTTCCAACAAATGGTATTAAGACAACTGAATTTCCATATGCAAGAGAATGAATTAATCCACCTCACTCTATAAATAAAAATTTTAACTCAAAATGGGTCAATGACCTAAATATAAGAACTAAAACCATAAAACTCCTAGAAAATATAGCAGTAAATCTTCAGTACCTTGTATTTGGCAATGGATTCTTAAAAATAACAACACCAAAAGCACAAGCAATGGAAGATGAAATAGGTAAGCTGAACTTCATCAAAACTAAAATCTTCTGTGCATCAAAGGACATTATTAAGAAAGTGAACAGACAACCTACGGAATGGGAGAAAATATTTGGAAATCATGTCTGATAAGGGCTCAATATCCAGAATATAAAAAGAATTCCTACAACTCAACAACTAAAAAAACAAAACAAATCCACTGCCGCCAAGTCAATTCTGACTCATAGCGACCCTATAGGACAGAAAAGAACTGCCCCATAGGATTTCCAAGGAGTACCTGGTAGATTTGAACTGCTGACCTTTTGGTTAGCAGCTGTAGCACTTAAGCACTATGCCACCAGAGTTTCCCCACAACTAAAAGACACCCCAATTAAAAAATGGGCAAAGGGTTTAAGTAGACATTTCTCCAAAAAAGATACACAAATGGACAAAGAGCACATGAAAAGATGTTCAATATCATTAGTCACTAGGGAAATACAAATCAATAGCACAATGAGATACCACTTCACCTCCACTAGAAAGGCTATGATCAGAAAAACAAAAAAACAAGTATTGGCAAGGATGTGGAGAAATTGAAACCCTCATCCATTGTTGGTAGTATTGTAAAATGGTGCAGATGCTATGGAAAACAGTTTGGCAGCTCCTCAAAAAGTTAAACAGAGAATTACCATATGACCCAGCAATTCTACTCCTTGATATATACCCAAAAGTCTTGAAAGCACGGACTCAGATACTTGTACACCAATGTTCACTGCAGCATTATTCACAATAGCCAAAGGTGAAAATACTCCAAGTGTATATCAGTGGATGAATGGATAAACAAAATGTGGTAGATACATATAATGGAATATATTCATCTACAGATAGTAAAGAAGTTCTGATACATGCTACAACATAGATGAGCCTTGAAAAATCATAGTAAATGAAATAAGTCAGACACAAAAGAATAAATATTGTCTGATACCACCTTGTTTTATATATATATATAGACACATATGCATCTATTTCCCAAGATACAATAAAAAAAAATTTCAAACAGAAGAAAATAAAAGGAAAAAAGAAAAAGGCAACTTAAAAATGGTAGTAAAGCTTTATATCATTTTTACTTGCCCTTGACCCATCCCCTCCCTAGCTTGACAGCAGTCTTACAGCTGGCAGCTTTCAACCCCACTGCAGTGGGACCCTGGTCCCTGGTTCTCAAGGGAGCAGAACAGACCTCATTTGCAAATTATTGTGTTTATAAGTTCTAAGCTGTCTTGAGACTACCAGAGGGCTGAATCAAGGCATTTGTCTCAGTTCTGCCTAATTCAGAACTCATTAAGGGTGGAAAAGTAGTAGACATTGTTCAAAAACATTGTGAGGTTGAATAAAAAATACACAGCTGCGTGGGGCAAAGACTAGGTTGAAACATACAGTAGACCACCTAAAGCCTGGAGTGAAAAGCCAGGGAGAGAGTTTCTTTGAGAAATCAGTGCATTTAAAGGCACTCATGTATATTGGAGAATTTAGAAAGCCACATGCATGCCCAGGATAGGATGCAGGCTCAGAAGAGACCTGAGAATACCCTAAACTTTCACCTCTGACTGATCTCCAGGTTCACTGCAAATTGCAAATTAAGGCTAAGGAGAGTTGTAAACGGTCTAAGTGATAAGGATTGCCCCAGCACAGAGTTAATCTGTAAAGACTGGGAGAGGTTTTTTTTTTTTAAAAAGCTCTAGGCATTCAAGGAACTCTCTGCCAAACACCAGCTAAACACAAGCTAAAGGAAGAGAAATGTCAGTAACCACATACAACAAGAAATACAATCTTTGAAAAACTAGTATGGAAAAGTCACTGAACAAACAGATGACTGCAGCCTTCAGTAAGTAAGATAAACAAACCCTGAGGGAAAGGAAGAAACTGATTTCCACAGTTACCACACTATAATACCCACATCTCCCGTTTCCAGTAAAAAAATCACAAAGCATACTAAGAAACACAAAGTATGGCCCATTAAAAGGAAAAAACAACCAACAGAAACTGTCCCAGATGAAGCCCAGACATCAGAATTATTAGGCCAAAACTTTAAATCAACTCTCTGAAATATAATCAAAGAGTAAAGGAAACCATGGACAAAGAATTTAAAGAAATCTGGAAAATGATGTATGAACAAATTGAGAATATCAATAAAAAGACAGAAATTATAGAAAGAAAACAGAAATGCTAGAGCTGAAAATAACTGAAATGAAAATTAACACACAACAAGCTTGTAGATACTTCAGTTCATACATTAAAATGAACACCTATTAATGTATGCATCACCCAACATTTCTTGACACCGGCAGCCAAATCTCTGAAAGAGACACAATATTCCCCCTCTACATACTCTTACATACTCTTACACAGTCGTCACTGCTTGAGGAGGGGAAAAAACAACAGCATTTTTCTACATCTCAAATTAACACTGTTTAGAACGTCAGTATTGGGTTTCTTATGAATTAAATGACTCAGGTTATATAAAATTGAGTAAGTTTTTATGATTTATTTCTCCTGGCTTTGTTATACCCACATTTCAGGGTTCATTCATATTTTCAACTGCTCTCTGCTTATGAAGTAGAGATAATCAGCATGGTTATTTATCACCTAATATTGACATAATTTAACAATCTTCTTATAGCT
Organism: Loxodonta africana; assembly: GCF_030014295.1. Taxonomy (NCBI): domain Eukaryota; kingdom Metazoa; phylum Chordata; class Mammalia; order Proboscidea; family Elephantidae; genus Loxodonta; species Loxodonta africana. The sequence goes on along the minus strand of NC_087347.1, from coordinate 114,116,369 downwards.
AAACCACCAGGTCTTTCAATATTTTTTGTTCATTGTTGCAAATATTCAATCTACATCCAGCCAAAGAAGTGACACTTATAATACTACAAAGCAGTATACTTAAATGGGCAATATAACAGAAAATTTAAAACTTCAGAAGAGAAAAAAAAAATGAAAGAAATTAGGTTGACATCAAATGATACCTTTAAAGAATGCAAATCATTAACAAAATCTTCTCTCATCCTTTTGCAAAAGGCTTAAATACCATAAAGTCCTCTCTTCCTCCTGCAGACAGCATAATTAATACAAATTGTTCTGCCAGAATTTCCACAAGAAATGAAATACAGTTTATTGCAGAGCACCATCTACACAAAAAACGTTAACTAATAATTATGGTAACTCACCGCACAATGACAGTATACAATAAGTCTAACAATCCACTCAGGGACTGGCTGCTTATATCTCATCAGATGTGAACAAATAAAAGATAGATAGCAAACCTTCTTGTTCAACTATATACTATAAATTTTATATATCAGTAAGCTTATCAATTATATATAACCATGTATATTCACAGATGTGGAAACCCTGGTGGTGTAGTGGTTAAGTGATATGGCTGCTAACCAAGAGGTCAGCAGCTTGAATCCGCCAGGTGCTCCTTGGAAACTCTATTGGGCAGTTCCACTCTGTCCTGTAGGGTCACTCTGATTCGGAATCAACTCGATGGCAGTGGGTTTGGTTTTTTTTTTTTTTTTATTCACAGATACACATACCCAGACATAAATACACACACATAAAGAATAATAAATATCTAAGTAACTTTTCTGAGAGTCAGCTTAGTGGGGTGGATTCAAAGATTTAATGCATAGTTATTTATCATCACTGAAAAATCTAGAAGACATCTAAAAATCTCAAAAGGCAAATATGAGTATGGGTTATCAAAAGCATTAAATATTAAAGCAAAACAAAAGTTAAAGGCATATACCTAGAAAGAACACTTTAGGCTAATACATTTCAGGGAAACAAGACTAAAATAGGACACAGAAAGTAAGGGAGACATCTGGGTTGCAAAATCAAGAGTCTCTTGGCAATAACAACAGAACAATCCAAGAGAATACGCAGAGTGGCCACCAGAGCACCCCTGGGCCCAGTCTTTCTGCAAGGAGAAGTAGAAGAGGCAAGGCTCAGCGACAAACCCCAAATGCAGGGGGCAGATTAAATCAGATACAAGAGACACTGTACTGTTAGCTGCCTTGCAGTGTGGATTTATTTGACTTGGGTGAGGTAACCAAAAGAAAGCAATTACATACAAAAATAATGTCATAAAAAGAGTAAGTACCAGTCTAGAACATTGTTCTAGTCCCTCCCCTGCCAACAGCAGGCTCAGGAAAAATACTCCTCATTGAATGATGCACAGTAATTTTTTAAAAATTGATGCTGCAACTGGAAAAGGAGGAAAGGAAAAGGAAAATCCAAATGAGAAACACACAGAAAAGAAACTGGTATGAAACAGATGAAAACTGTAGTAAATATATTTTGCCATAAATTTAGGGCTAAACAATTACCTCTATAATACAAGAAATATAAAGCACAAATATAGGAGCTCAAGAGAGCTATGGCAAGAAACATACACATAAAAAAAGAAAGAAATATTAACTGACAGGTTAGAAAAGTAAAAGAAAAAAAATGAAGACCATGAAATGAAGACCAGTGGAATCAGCACAAGAGAGAACAAGCACTACTGAAAACAAAGCACACCCAGGACAAGATTGAAAATAAAGTTTCCAGTGGGAATGAAGAAAGATCAAAATAGTCTGAGAGAAAAAAATAATTTACGGAAGAGAATGCCAGGGGGAAAAAAAAAGACATAAAAAAACATGAGCTACCCAACAGGCCAAGGTGAATCAACAAACATGCATATTTGGTGGCTTCAAAGAAGAAAACCAAAATAAAAGAGCTTAAAAACTGTTCTCAATATAATTCAAAGTTTACAGAAATTTAAAAAAAAATTTAAAGTACAGTTTAAAAACATACATCAGATTATTTGAGGGGCGGAGCCAAGATGGCGGACTAGGCAGACGTTACCTCGGATCCCTCTTACAACAAAGACACGGAAAAACAAGTGAAATGATCACATACATAACAATCTACGAACCCTGAACAACAAACACAGATTTAGAGACGGAGAACGAACTAATACGGGGAAGCAGCGATTGTTTCCAGAGCCTGGAGCCAGCGTACCAGTCAGGTACGGCACAAGCACAGAGACCTGCTCCACCCCCCTGAACTAACCCCGGGAGGGGGACCAGCCGGTTCCACGGGCGGCGTGGGACGCAGCCGGTAGGAGAAGTCCCCGGGAGGCAGTGACTGATCTTGGAGCAGAAAGAGCAGCATCCGAGCCGGGGAACCGTCTCGCAGGGATTTGGACTGCACGCAGGTACGCCATAAACACGGAGAGTTGCTCCACCCCCTGAACTAACCCCGGGAAGGGGACCAGCCGGGTCGCGCGGGCGGCATGGGACGCAGCCGGTAGGAGAAGTCCCCGGGAGGCAGCGACTGGTATTGGAGTGGGGAGAACAGCGTTCCAGCCGGGACACTCGGTCGCGGCACAAGCACGGGGAGCTACTCCACCCATCTGAACTAACCCCGGGAGGGGGCCTACCTGGTTCAAGGGGGCGGCACGGCCACGCGGCTGGAGGGAAGAGAAGTCCCCGGGAGGCAGCGACTGATTTTGGAGTTGAGAGTGCACCGTCCCAGTAGGGGAGCCTTGACGCTGGGCGTGGGGCTGGAAGCGGAGGATCTGACCGTGACTCCAGCGGGCCAGACCCCCTGGGGGCAATCTCCACACAGTCAGCACACATAGGCGACGCGCCCGCAGGAATCTCAGATATAACAGTCATTCCAAGCAAGACAAGCAACTCTGGCTATATTCTGAGGTGCTACTCTCCTATCTCTCTGTTCCCTCCCCCACCCTCCCCAGGCGGCTTCATTAACATCTGAATAGCCTGAGCCAGAGGGAGAACTCTGATAGGGATCTGATCGCAGTTTTTTTTAGCGGATTTTCTGGAAAAACTAGTTTCCCAGTGATGGCTCGGAGACAACAATCCATATCAAACCACTTAAAGAAGCAGACCGTGACAGCTTCTCCAACCCCCCAAACAAAAGAATCAAAATCTTTTCCAAATGAAGATACAATTTTGGAATTATCAGATACAGAATATAAAAAACTAATTTACAGAATGCTTAATGATATTACAAATGAAATTAGGATATCTGCAGAAAAAGCCAAGGAACACACTGATAAAACTGTTGAAGAACTCAAAAAGATTATTCAAGAACATACTGGAAAAATTAATAAGTTGCAAGAATCTATAGAGAGACAACATGTAGAAATCCAAAAGATTAACAATAAAATAACAGAATTAGACAACACACTAGGAAGTCAGAGGAGCAGACTCGAGCAATTAGAATGCAGACTGGGACATCTGGAGGACCAGGGAATCAACACCAACATAGCTGAAAAAAAATCAGATAAAAGAATTAAAAAAAATGAAGAAACCCTAAGAATTATGTGGGACTCTATCAAGAAGGATAACCTGCGGGTGATTGGAGTCCCAGAACAGGGAGGGGGGACAGAAAACACAGAGAAAATAGTTGAAGAACTCCTGACAGAAAACTTCCCTGACATCATGAAAGACGAAAGGATATCTATCCAAGATGCTCATCGAACCCCATTTAAGATTGATCCAAAAAGAAAAACACCTAGACATATTATCATCAAACTCACCAAAACCAAAGATAAACAGAAAATTTTAAAAGCAGCCAGGGAGAAAAGAAAGGTTTCCTTCAAGGGAGAATCAATAAGAATATGTTCTGACTACTCAGCAGAAACCATGCAGGCAAGAAGGGAATGGGACGACATATACAGAACACTGAAGGAGAAAAACTGCCAACCAAGGATCATATATCCAGCAAAACTCTCTCTGAAATATGAAGGCGAAATTAAGATATTTACAGACAAACACAAGTTTAGAGAATTTGCAAAAACCAAACCAAAGCTACAAGAAATACTAAAGGATATTGTTTGGTCAGAGAACCAATAATATCAGATATCAGCACAACACAAGGTCACAAAACAGAACGTCCTGATATCAACTCAAATAGGGAAATCACAAAAACAAACAAATTAAGATTAATTAAAAAAAAAATACACATAACAGGGAATCATGGAAGACAATAGGTAAAAGATCACAATAATCAAAAAGAGGGACTAAATACAGGAGGCATTGAACTGCCATATGGAGAGTGATACAAGGCGATATAGAACAATACAAGTTAGGTTTTTACTTAGAAAAATAGGGGTATATAATGAGGTAACCACAAAAAGGTATAACAACTCTATAACTCAAGACAAAAACCAAGAAAAACGTAACGACTCAACTAACATAAAGTCAAACACTATGAAAATGAGGATCTCACAATTTACTAAGAAAAACGCCTCAGCACAAAAAAGTATGTGGAAAAAGGAAATTGTCAACAACACACATAAAAAGGCATCAAAATGACAGCACTAAAAACTTATTTATCTATAATTACCCTGAATGTAAATGGACTAAATGCACCAATAAAGAGACAGAGAGTCACAGACTGGATAAAGAAACACGATCCATCTATATGCTGCCTACAAGAGACACACCTTAGACTTAGAGACACAAACAAACTAAAACTCAAAGGATGGAAAAAAGTATATCAAGCAAACAATAAGCAAAAAAGAAGAGGAGTAGCAATATTAATTTCTGACAAAATAGACTTTAGACTTAAATCCACCACAAAGGATAAAGAAGGACACTATATAATGATAAAAGGGACAATTGATCAGGAAGACATAACCATATTAAATATTTACGCACCCAATGACAGGGCTGCAAGATACATAAATCAAATTTTAACAGAACTGAAAAGCGAGATAGATACCTCCACAATTATAGTAGGAGACTTCAACACACCACTTTCGGAGAAGGACAGGACATCCAGTAAGAAGCTCAACAGAGACACGGAAGATCTAATTACAACAATCAACCAACTTGACCTCATTGACTTATACAGAACTCTCCACCCAACTGCTGCAAAATATACTTTTTTTTCCAGCGCACATGGAACATTCTCTAGAATAGACCACATATTAGGTCATAAAACAAACCTTTGCAGAGTCCAAAACATCGAAATATTACAAAGCATCTTCTCAGACCACAAGGCAATAAAACTAGAAATCAATAACAGAAAACGAGGGAAAAGAAATCAAATACTTGGAAAATGAACAATACTCTCCTGAAAAAAGACTGGGTTATAGAAGACATCAAGGAGGGAATAAGGAAATTCATAGAAGGCAACGAGAATGAAAATACTTCCTATCAAAACCTCTGGGACACAGCAAAAGCAGTGCTCAGAGGCCAATTTATATCAATAAATGCACACATACAAAAAGAAGAAAGAGCCAAAATCAGAGAACTGTCCCTACAACTTGAACAAATAGAAAATGAGCAACAAAAGAATCCATCAGGCACCAGAAGAAAACAAATAATAAAAATTAGAGCTGAACTAAATGAATTAGAGAACAGAAAAACAATTGAAAGAATTAACAAAGCCAAAAGCTGGTTCTTTGAAAAAATTAACAAAATTGATAAACCATTGGCTAGACTGACTAAAGAAATACAGGAAAGGAAACAAATAACCCGAATAAGAAATGAGAAGGACCACATCACAACAGAACCAAATGAAATTAAAAGAATCATTTCAGATTATTATGAAAAATTGTACTCTAACAAATTTGAAAACCTAGAAGAAATGGATGAATTCCTGGAAAAACACTACCTACCTAAACTAACACATTCAAAAGTAGAACAACTAAATAGACCCATAACAAAAAAAGAGATTGAAACGGTAATCAAAAAACTCCCAACAAAAAAAAGTCCTGGCCCGGACGGCTTCACTGCAGAGTTCTACCAAATTTTCAGAGAAGAGTTAACACCACTACTACTAAAGGTATTCCAAAGCATAGAAAATGACGGAATACTACCCAACTCATTCTATGAAGCCACCATCTCCCTGATACCAAAACCAGGTAAAGACATTACAAAAAAAGAAAATTATAGACCTATATCCCTCATGAACATAGATGCAAAAATCCTCAACAAAATTCTAGCCAATAGAATCCAACGACACATCAAAAAAATAATTCACCCTGATCAAGTGGGATTTATACCAAGTATGCAAGGCTGGTTTAATATCAGAAAAACCATTAATGTAATCCATCACATAAATAAAACAAAAGACAAAAACCACATGATCTTATCAATTGATGCAGAAAAGGCATTTGACAAAGTCCAACACCCATTCATGATAAAAACTCTTAACAAAATAGGAATTGAAGGAAAATTCCTCAACATAATAAAGGGCATCTATGCAAAGCCAACGGCCAATATCACTCTAAATGGAGAGAACCTGAAAGCATTTCCCTTGAGAACGGGAACCAGACAAGGATGCCCTTTATCACCACTCTTATTCAACATCGTGTTGGAAGTCTTAGCCAGGGCAATCAGGCTAGACAAAGAAATAAAAGGTATCCGGATTGGCAAGGAAGAAGTAAAGTTATCACTATTTGCAGATGACATGATTATATACACAGAAAACCCTAAGGAATCCTCCAGAAAACTACTGAAACTAATAGAAGAGTTTGGCAGAGTCTCAGGTTATAAAATAAACATACAAAAATCACTTGGATTCCTCTACATCAACAAAAAGAACACCGAAGAGGAAATAACCAAATCAATACCATTCACAGTAGCCCCCAAGAAGATAAGATACTTAGGAATAAATCTTACCAAGGATGTAAAAGACCTATACAAAGAAAACTACAAAGCTCTACTACAAGAAATTCAAAAGGACATACTTAAGTGGAAAAACATACCTTGCTCATGGATAGGAAGACTTAACATAGTAAAAATGTCTATTCTACCAAAAGCCATCTATACATTTAACGCACTTCCGATCCAAATTCCAATGTCATATTTTAAGGGGATAGAGAAACAAATCACCAATTTCATATGGAACGGAAAGAAGCCCTGGATAAGCAAAGCACTACTGAAAAACAAGAAGAAAGTGGGAGGCCTCACCTTACCCGACTTCAGAACCTATTATACAGCCACAGTAGTCAAAACAGCCTGGTACTGGTACAACAACAGGCACGTAGACCAATGGAACAGAATTGAGAACCCAGATATAAATCCATCCATATATGAGCAGCTGATATTTGACAAAGGCCCAGTGTCAGTTAATTGGGGAAAAGATTGTCTTTTTAACAAATGGTGCTGGCATAACTGGATATCCATTTGCAAAAAAATGAAACAGGACCCATACCTCACACCATGCACAAAAACTAACTCCAAGTGGATCAAAGACCTAAACATAAAGACTAAAACGATAAAGATCATGGAAGAAAAAATTGGGACAACCCTAGGAGCCCTAATACAAGGTATAAACAGAATACAAAACATTACCAAAAATGATGAAGAGAAACCTGATAACTGGGAGCTCCTAAAAATCAAACACCTATGCTCATCTAAAGACTTCACCAAAAGAGTAAAAAGACCACCTACAGATTGGGAAAGAATTTTCAGCTATGACATCTCCGACCAGCGCCTGATCTCTAAAATCTACATGATTCTGTCCAAACTCAACCACAAAAAGACGAACAACCCAATCAAGAAGTGGGCAAAGGATATGAACACACATTTCTCTAAAGAAGATATTCAGGCAGCCAACAGATACATGAGAAAATGCTCTCGATCATTAGTCATTAGAGAAATGCAAATTAAAACTACGATGAGATTCCATCTCACACCAGCAAGGCTGGCATTAATCCAAAAAACACAAAATAATAAATGTTGGAGAGGCTGCGGAGAGATTGGAACTCTCATACACTGCTGGTGGGAATGTAAAATGGTACAACCACTTTGGAAATCTATCTGGCGTTATCTTAAACAGTTAGAAATAGAACTACCATACAACCCAGAAATCCCACTCCTAGGAATATATCCTAGAGATACAAGAGCCTTCATACAAACAGATATATGCACACCCATGTTTATTGCAGCTCTGTTTACAATAGCAAAAAGTTGGAAGCAACCAAGGTGTCCATCAACGGATGAATGGGTAAATAAATTGTGGTATATTCACACAATGGAATACTACGCATCGATAAAGAACAGTGACGAATCTGTGAAACATTTCATAACATGGAGGAACCTGGAAGGCATTATGCTGAGCGAAATGAGTCAGAGGCAAAAGGACAAATATTGTATAAGACCACTATTATAAGATCTTGAGAAATAGTAAACCTGAGAAGAACACATACTTTTGTGGTTACGAGGAGGGGAGGGAGGGAGGGTGGGAGAGGGTTTTTTTATTGATTAATCAGTAGATAAGAACTGCTTTAGGTGAAGGGAAAGACAACACTCAATACATGGAAGGTCAGCTCAATTGAACTGGACCAAAAGCAAAGAAGTTTCCGGGATAAAATGAATGCTTCAAAGGTCAGCGGAGCAAGCGCGGGGGTCTGGGGAACATGGTTTGCGGGGACTTCTAAGTCAATTGGCAAAATAATTCTATTATGAAATCATTCTGCATCCCACTTTGAAATGTGGCGTCTGGGGTCTTAAATGCTAACAAGCGGCCATCTAAGATGCATCAATTGGTCTCAACCCACCTGGAGCAAAGGAAAATGAAGAACACCAAGCCCACATGACAACTAAGAGCCCAAGAGACAGAAAGGGCCACATGAACCAGAGACCTACATCATCCTGAGACCAGAAGAACTAGTTGGTGCCCGGCCACAATCGATGACTGCCCTGACAGGGAGCACAGCAGAGGACCCCTGAGGGAGCAGGAGATCAGTGGGATGCAGACCCCAAATTCTCATAAGAAGACCAAACTTAATGGTCTGACTGAGACTGGAGGAATCCCGGCGGCCATGCTCCCCAGACCTTCAGTTGACACAGGACAGGAACCATCCCCGAAGACAACTCATCAGAAATGAAAGGGACTGGTCAGCGGGTGGGAGAGAGATGCTGATGAAGAGTGAGCTAATTATATCAGGTGGACACTTGAGATTGTGTTGGCAACTCTTGTCTGGAGGGGGGATGGGAGGATAGAGAGAGAGGGAAGCCGGCAAAATTGTCAAGAAAGGAGAGACTGAAAGGGCTGACTCAAGACGGGGAGAGTAAGTGGGAGTAGGGAGTGATATGTATGTAAACTTATATGTGACAGACTGATTGGATTTGTAAACGTTCACTTGAAGCTTAATAAAAGTTATTAAAAAAAAAAAAAAAAATACACCAAATATAGGAAGAAGAGACACATAAGGGTCAACATTAAGAAATATTTAAGTAGTACCATAGACTGCCAAAATAAAGAACACTGTGGGTAATTAGACAAAAATATCAATCACCGGTAAGGAGAAAAATAAAATCAAGCAGCCCTCAGACTTGTCTACAGTCATCAGTGGGGCAATCCTACAAAACTTGCCAGAAAAGAAAGTAGGACCAAGGAATTTCTTGCCCAGCCACCTTGTCATCATAGTATCAAGTCAGTAAAAAGACATTTTTTAAATACCTGGAGTTGGGGAATATGCTTCCCATTAACAGAACGGTTGCCGTCAAGTCCATTCAGACTCACAGTGACTCAACAGGACAGAGTAGAACTGCCCCATAGAGCTTCCATGGAGCACCTCATGAATTCAAACTGCCGACCTTTTGGTTAGCAGCTGTAGCTCTTAACCAGTACACCACCAGGGTTTCCAGAGTTCTCATTAGTCCTTCTAAAAAAACTATAAGAGGATGACTTCAAACAAAGAACACTAAACTGAAACAAAATAAATTAGATGGGAGCAATGACACTACTTAGTTATCTAAATAATCTGGTTACAAAAGAGAATGTAATAGCTATAGACAATGACAACACAGAAATACACACCTAACAGAAGGAAAAAAGGGAAAAAAGGCAAAGAACATTTAAAGATGATAAAGTAATACATGTAGAATTATTTTTAAAGGCATAAAGGTAAAAATAACGAATTAATACCATTTTTCTGAGAGACAAGGATGGAAAGGGAGAAACAGGAAATATACCAATGTCACTGTACATAACAGAAAACAAAAAAACCCAAAAAGCACTACCTAATAAAAGAGAGGAAACGCTGGTGGCATAGTGGTTAAGTGCCATGGCTGCTAACCTAGAGGTCGGTAGTTTGAATCCACCAGGCGCTCCTTGGAAACTCTATCGGGCAGTTCTACTCTGTCCTGTAGGGTCACTATGAGTCGGAATCGACTCGACGGCAGTAGTTTGGTGGGTAATAAAAGAAAGAATGAAGCATATTTGTACAAAATTATAATTATTAAGATAGCCACTGGATTCAAACTTGCAAACTTTCCAAATTACTAAAAATGCACACTAAACAAAAACAAAAAACAAGGATCTTATAGAGAAAAAACATTTTTAGGAAACCATAACAAATAACATAATGACAGAATTAAGACCAAATATAGCTATGATGTTCATGAATGAAAATGAGCTTAACATTACGGCTCAAAAGAAAAGACTCAAACTGGGCCACAGAGCATAACCCAACTTAGAACTAAAATGTTTATCTAAACTTTTATTCATAAGAGTTCCAATTCAAATGTCCGTCAACAGTGAATTAATAACTGTGCTATTTTCAGAGATAAAAACAAGATAAATGAACTTCAAAAACATGCTGAGAGTAGTCAGATACATATAAACTACATGGATTCATTTGTAGCAAGTTCTAAAACAGGCACAACTAAGCTATGTTACATAATGGATTATAACACACTGAATACAACAGGAATCCATACTGAGGACTGACGGATGGATAAATGGATGAATGGATAGAGACACAGGCACAAGCAGATAGACAGATACAGATATTTATGAGGCAGAAAGGAAGGTTCTTCCTTACAGTTGAGTGCCAAATGATAAATCACCATTTTACGACCATTGCATCAAAAACTGGTTCGAGAAGGAATCATCAATGGATGCTAGATTTAGGAGGGGAGGTTCAATAAGGAGTAGGATATCTGCATGGTCTCAATCTGTCTCCTCACATTCCTTATCTGTTAGACAGTCAACAGTTGTGAGGCAAAAAGTGATAATACAGTGGAGAAATGGATAACACTTTATCCAGTGATCAAATTAACACTACTAGTTAGGTGCTGACAAACCCAGCGTGCCTTCAAAAGTAATATCCTGAGTGAGAACTACAGGAACTTGACCTTATTTATGTACTAATCCAGGACAGAATGCATAGTCTGAATCTTATCCTGAAGAAACTGGCCACTATTCTTCAAAAACGCCAATGTCAATTAAAGCTAAGAAAGTGTCCCACATTACAGAAAATTGAAGAGATATCATTAAATAAAATACAGGATACTGGGCTGGATCTTGTGAAAAAGGAAAACACTGAAAATAAAAAACTATGGATAAATTATTGTATATAAACGCCAGCAAGCAGCCATCTGAGATGCACCAATTGGTCTCAACACACCTGGATCAAAGGAGAATAAAGAACACCAAGGATACAAGGTGATTACGAGCCCAGGAGACAGAAAGGGCCACATGAACCAGAGACTACATCATCCTGAGGCCAGAAGAACTAGATGGTGCCCAGCTACAACTGATGACTACCCTGACAGGGAACACAACAGAGAACCCCTGAGGGAGCAGGAGAGCAGTGGGATACAGACCCCAAATTCTCGTAAGACCAGACTTAATGGTCTGACTGAGACTAGAAGGACTCCAGTGATCATCGCCCCCAGACCTTCTGTTGACCCAGGACAGAACCATTCCCGAAGCCAACTCTTCAGACAAGGATTGGACTGGACAATGGGTTGGAGAGGGATGCCGACGAGGAGTGAGGTTCTTGGATCATGTGGACACCTGAGGCTATGTTGGCATCTCCTGCCTGGAGGGGAGATGAGAGGGTAGAGGGAGTTAGAAGCTGGTGAAATGGACACAAAAAGAGAGAGTGGAGGGAGAGAGCGGGCTGTCTCATTAGGGGGAGAGTAATTGGGAGTGTGTAGCAAGGTGTATATGGGTTTTTGTGTGAGAGGTTGACTTGATTTGCAAACTTTCACTTAAAGCACAATAAAAATTATTTTTAAAAAATTATTATATAAAAGTTAAATCTCTCAAATTTAATAACTATACTTGGGCTATATAAGAGAATATCTTTGTTCCTATAAAAAAAATATTTAGGGTTAAAGGGGCATGACATATGTGAACCCCTCTCAAACATGACTGTATGTGCGTGTGTGTGTGTGTGTTGTGAGTGGAGAGAGCAAGAATAATAAAGTAAATGTGACAAAATATTTTTAAAAATTGGTGAATCTGGGGAAAGGACATATGAGAGTTTTTTTCATACTTTTCTTGTAACTTTTCTGTAAGTTTAAAATAACTCACTACAACCTGGAAAGTTAAAATGAAGATAGTACCAAATTACTATAAAAATACACTCTGTTGATATAAATCAGACCTGGAGTTGCCTAAATTAGCAGGATGGGCCTATTCTGGGTGATAGAAGTATTCTATATCTTGACTGAAATATTTGAAAATATAGATGTACATATATATATCAAAATCCATTTAACTGTACATCTAAAACCAGTGTATTTTATTAAGTGTAAATTACAGCTAATTAATGAACAAATGAACAAAACTTGACCAGGCACTTAAAAAAAAGATGCCCAAATAGCTAAAAAGTATACATAATGGTGTTAAAATTCATTTGTCTTCAGATAAATACAAATCAAAACCTCCATATATACCATAATTACCAGAATATCTAAAAAAAAAAAGAAAAAAAAAAGGGATAGAAAATATGAAGTGTTGGTGAGGATGTGGTACAACTGGAACTCTTAACATGCTATTGATACACGTATCAGTTGGTACAACTGCTTTGGAAAATATCTGGCAGTATTTACTAAAGCTGAATATATGCACACCTTACACTCCAACTTCTCTCTTTGGAATACGGTATACACAACAGAAATGTGTATATATGTCTACCAAAAGACTTGTAGAAGAACGTTCAAAGCACTGCCATGCGTAAGAGCCCCAAACTAGAAACAAACCAATGCTCGTCAACAGTAGAATGAATAATGATATACAATGGAACTTTATACAGCACTGAGAATGAACCAACTACAACTACATGCAACGATATGGACTGATTTCACAATAATTTGAGTGAAAGAAGCCAGACACAAAAAAGTATATAATGGGTGATTACAATTATCCAGTTGAACAGTCAGAAGAAATCTATGGTGTCAGAAGTTGGTAGTAGTTACCTCTGGAGAGAAGGGCAGCATTAGTGATTGGGAGGGAGCAAGACAGAGACCTCTGGGGTGCTGCTAATGTTCTACTTCTTGATCCTGGTGATGGTTTTACCATGAAAATTCATTAAGCTGTACACTGATTATCCGCACAACTGAACGTCAGTTAAAGAGCAAATTAGACTCGTTGAATCATGACCCATAAGACAGAGCCTTTAAAAATAGTCATAATTTAGCACAGATAAAGACAGAAAATATGAGACACTAATAGAAGCATAGGATAGAGTAAAAAGGTCAAGTATAAGTCTATTTGGAATTATAAAAGATGATAATAGAATGAGGAAGAAGAAATATCTGAAGAGATAACAGCTAAAAACTTTTCAGAATCCAAGGCACAAATCTCAGATAAAAATGGCACAATAATCCCAAACAGTACAAATAAAAAGAAAACCATTCTGAATAGCAATGAAACCGACGAATTCCAAAGGCAAACAGAAAACCTTAAAATCATCTACAGATAAAAGACAGATGACCTACAAAGCAACAAGAATTAGACTAATTCCTTTTACTTTCAAAATTTTTAAGCCAACAGAATGAACACCATGAGTGATGCCGCTCACCCAGATTCACTGTGAACATATCCCAGAACACCTACTCTGACTCTCTCTAAACATATACACAAGCTTCCCTGTCAGGAAAACGTCACCAGTAGGCAGCGGATATCACGATCCTTTGCCCCAAAATTGTTTATCATGAATCTCAAGAACAAGGACGTTCTTCTATTCAACCACGCACCCTTACTTAACTAAGATAATCAATATTAATTCAATAATATCATCCAAAAAGTGTCCACGCCAAAATGTTCCCCGTTGTCCCGAAAATGTCCACGGAAGCTTTTCTTTTTACTAATCCAGGATCTAATTAAGATTCACACATAACATTCAGATGTTCTCTCTCTCAGGTCTCTTCCAATTTAGAATATTCCCACTGCTTCTTTCAGTTTTCCATGACTTTAAATTCTTTGGAGAGCTCAGGTAAGTTGTCCTATAAAAATGTTCCACATTCTGGATGGATTTGACTATCATGATCACCAGATCAGATATTTCCGGTAAGAACGCTGCTTATGCAGCGCCATATGCTTCCTGTGTGTACATCAGGAGACACGTTATGTCAGGCAGTCCCAATATTAGCAATGCCAAGCTTGACTGCTTTGTAATTTTTCCCTTTGCAATCAGTAAGTTACCCATGCAGCGATATTTTAAGACTCAGAGCACACTTATTCATGGCAACAATGGAAGCCAGAAGACGGGAATAAAACCATCAAAGTGCTTTAAAAAAAAGCCATTAGAGTCGCATTGCCAGCTAAAATGTTATTGAAGAATAAGGACAAAACAAGATATAACCTGAAATTATTTATTTCATGGTCCAGTTAAAAAAGTAAATATAAATGGGAAACCAACACAAGATTGCCAACTTTTTATTTGTAATAAAAATTTTCAGCTCTTAACATCATGTTTTCATAAATGAAAGGACAGTTCTAACCCTAAGAGAGCAGGGAAGATCGAAGTTCAAAATAAATGGAAGTTCTTTAAACTGAATGAATTTTGTTTTACAAAGAACTCGCTCCTGTTTTTCCCGTTATACCGCATATTTGTTGTTTCCTGATTTTACTACTAACATTCATATTTTGTTAGGGATGGTGAACAATCCAAGGATAAATGTTTGGAAATCACTAAGATTAGCAAAGGAAAAGGGAGAAGGTACTTTAGCGGAGCATTAGTAAGGAACTCAGACTTCTTTAGTATCTGTGGTAATACGGATTATAATGTCCCTTTTAGAGTTGATTAATCTGACATTTGAACTGTCAGAGAAGTCTGCCCAACATCAAAGAAACAGCAAGTGGCAGAGCTTGGATTTTAAACAAGGGCGGTTTGACTCTCTCTCTACTCTGCTATATTGCCAACTCAACACCTAAAGACACATTACAAAAAAAACTAAAGAAGCTAAGGGCTGGCAAGTAGCGGTTTAAATAAAGAGAAGCTGACAAAGATTGTGATTGAGATCTTCAGAAATTTAAGGTCCACTGACCATGCGAATATAGAATGGGGGAGTACAGCTGGTCTGTGATGGCTAATGTTATACCTTACCTTGGCTAAACTATGATTCTCAGTGATTTGGCAAACACTATGTAATTAATCACCTTCCATTATGTGATCTCATATGAGCAGCCAGATCAGTTGAAAGCGGAGTAACCTTGGGGGTGGGGCCTGCCTTCAGTATATAAACGGGTGTTCTGGCAAAAGGTCACTCTCTCTTGACCCTGCACTCTTCCCATGGCCTGACCTCTGGTTCTTGGGATGTAAGCCTGCAGAAGTCTTCAGTCTACTACCTGACATGCATATTTTGGATTTGCCAGACCGTATAACCTCGTGAGCCAGCAGAGGCCCCCAGCCTGTTGCCTGACCTGCAGATTTTGGGCTTATCGGGCCCTGCGATCATGTGAGCCAGCAGGGGGCTTTAGTCTATCTAACCCAGAGAGTCAGGACTTGGCAGTCTCCACAACTGCATAAGCCATTTTTCTTAAAGTAAATCTCTCTATATGTACTTACATACATGCTTCACTGATTTTGCTTTTCTAGAGAACCCACGCTAAGACATGGTCTAACTCTACAAAAGCAAAAATGAGAACTATAGAAGTCAGATCCAGGCTGGAAAGATTGGGAAGATGCAAGTGTAAGGTAAAAAGCACCAGATATATACACTTGTGTGTATATAGAGGAGAGAGAGTGTATATATAAACACCTGTAAATACAAGTGCATATGACAGAAACAAACCACTGATACATGAAACAACATAGATGAATTTCAAACTTAATACACTGAAATAAGTCTTACAAAAACAGTATGTACTGTGATACCATTTACATGAGTTCTAGAACAGTCACGACAAATCTATGGTTTAGAAAACATCAGATCACTGGTTGACTGTGAGGGTGGGGGTTGATTTGCATTTGTCCAGATGGGGGCATTTCATTAATTTAACCTCAACAAGTAATAAAACTGTAAATATGAATTCTGATTCATCATATTCATACTAAAGTAACTCGGGAGAAGTATAATAGTATCTGGAGCTCTGCTAGCGCAGTGGTTAAGAGTTCAAGCTGCTAACCAAAGGGTTGGCAGTTCAAATCCACCAGCCCCTCCCTGGAAGTCTATGGGTCAGTTCTACTCTGTCCCATAGGGTCACTATGAGTCAGAATCAACTCGATAGCAAGAGGTTTGGTTTGTTTGTTTTATAATAATGTCTAAGGAGCCTTGGTGGCTCAGTGGTTAAGCATTTGGCTGCTAACCAAAAGGCTGGTGGTTCAAACCCACCAGCCAGCCACTCCGCAGGAGAGAGATGGGGCAGTCTGCTTCTACAAAGATTAGGACCTTGGAAACCCTACGGGGCAGTTCTACTCTGTCCTATAAGGTTACTATGAGTTGGAATTGACTCAGGGGTAATGGGATTGGTTTGGTTTAGTTTCTAATAATGTTTACAATTTACTTTGAGGTGAATGAAAAAAGTAAGACGGACTGATGTGACAGATGGATAGATGGATGAATAAATGGATAAATATGTGATAAAGTAAGTATGGTAAAATGTTAAAACTACAGGTCTACAAGTATTCACTGCAACAGTTGTTCAATTTTGTTGTACGTTTAAAATTTTTCCTTAATAAAATGTTGGGGGAATGTGTATGATACATGTGACTAGGAGACTATGTAACCAAGACTTAAAGCTATCCTTATAAACAAAGAAAACCATGTAATGGCTCAATCTGATGGAAGAGATCATAGCTTTTACGAAGCTTAAAAAGAAAGCAAACAAATATAAATTTAGTAGAAAGTAACAGCAAGGCAAGCAGAGGTGGCTAGCACAAGTGGGATAAGTCAAAATGCAATGGAGATGAGTCATATATAAAAGCCACATGTTCTAGAAAACTGTCCGTATATGAGAGGCTGAAGATGTAGTGGCCAAAAAAAATCAAGTTAACCAAAGATACTATCTGCAGAAATCAGAATTATGTCAATATATTTCAACCTGTAGTATAAATCAATCATATTAAACGGATGAAACTATTCAGATACAATCAATCCTACTAATGAAAGACTATGTATACACAAAAAGAATAATTTGCACAGATTTTTAAAAAATATGCATCAACCAGTAAGAACCTGTGTTTATCCCTGAGCTGTCACCTGACTACCATGCCAAAGTACAGGGACTAGTCACTAGGCCCATTTAGAACCTTTGTTAAATATTCCTTAAAATTCCCTTTTTCTTTGTTGTGAATTGAAAAATCTTCTAATTTCTAATACTGGGAAAACATGGCTAGATATTAAGATAAATATCCATGTAGATCACAGGAAAAAGACTACCCTCCACTTTAAGATTATAACTTGAAATTCTGTTTAAACGCAAACACGCAAACTCAAATATATTTGTCTTTTTCTACGCTTACCGGGAATTTAACATTTTCTTTATGACCTGAAAGAAATATTTTACCTGCCGTCTCTTCTAAGGGCAAAAGTGATGCCATCTTTCTGGAAAGGAAGCAGCTTTGTTCTTAGCTTGTCAGGCAAATAATCCAGGGGTTTTTCAGATTCACTTGTCATACAAGAAGTCTGAGGCTTAAGAGACTTTTTCATTTTACAAATTCCGTGCGTATTGATCCTGAAAACAAAGAAACCATAAAAAAAGAAAGGGATGGAAGAAATAGATATTACTAAGTGTGTTACAGAATCCAACACAAATAAGAATATTAAGGTACTAATGTAGAGCCTTGATATACTACCTACATAGATATGAACTGGTTAAATGATGCTCCTAGTATAAGCTACTAAGGAAATTCAAAGCCCTGAGTCCAAAAACAATTATTTAATGTACTGCACAGGAACTCAACATCCTCTAACACATTCTGAGCCATAACATAACCATAAAAGGTAGAACTGGGTGAAGCAAACAGTTTGTCCCTGGCTACTAACTTAAAGGTTGGCTGTTTGAATCTACACAGCAGTGCTACAAAAGAAAGGCCTGGTGATCTGTTTCCGTAAAGATTACAGCCAAGAAAACCCTACGGAGCAGTTATACTCTGTATACATGGGGTTGCTAGGAGTTGGAATGAACTTGACAGCAGTGGATTTGGTTTTGGGGGTTTATACCATAAAACCCTGCTTCATGCAATAAATAAATAATTAAAAAGTTATAAGTAAACTAGAGTTTTATGAATTAAATAATTTTGAAAATAAGGGATGAATTTGCTACAAAAGGATTAGTCCTTTTACTTCTGGTTCTTTTATAGATGTACATTTCCAAATATAACATCAGAATTTCTAAGAGTGGGGCAAAAATGCATTCAAGGGATTATAAAACACAAAAAAACAAAATTTGTATTAGGTTAATTCACCATTACTAAATGAAATTGTTTTTAAGTATTGAAATTAATTCTTAATCAGCTATGTTCATAGTACAAATTCTCCCAGATAAGCACATTACCCACTACTACGTTTCCACAGATGTAATTTTAATTTTCAACCACATTAAAATTTCACGTATCTGTTAACTCTTAGAAATCTGCAAGAAAAAGTATTGTTAAAGTAGTCCGCTGTAATGCTTCTCTAACAATCTGCATTTAGATTGCACCTTTCCATCCTTAGGTTTACACATAATCTCATTCCACCTTTAAAACAAGTTTGCTTCTTTCTCAACTACCTGCAGACTTATAAATCATTAGCCCCCTTTCCAAAAGTAATAAACTTCCATGTCCACCACCTAAGAATCTCAAGAATTAAATAAGTATTTATTAATAACAAATGGATAGTCTAGAAAAGTCACTAAGCAAATGGACAACTGAGGTCCTCAGTATGTAGCAACAGCAATCCCTGGGGGTCGGGAAGAACATAAGAATATGATTTACACCCTGGGGATCGGGAAGAACATAAGAATATGATTTACATAGTTACCACATCACAATATTTAAAGTGCTAAGATGCCAACAAAATATTACACAGCATATAAAGAAACAGAAAAATATGGCCAAATACAGGAAAAAAGAAATTGACAGAAAATATCCCTGAGGAAGTCCAGACATCAGGCTTACCAGACAACGGACTTAAATTAACTATCTTAAACATGCTCAAAGAGCTAAAGATAACCATAAACAAAGAACTAATGAACATACGGAAAACAAGTACGGAATAACAATAAACAGAAAGATATTATAAAAAGGAACTCAATAGGAATTCTGGAGTTGAAAAGTAAAATACTAAAATGAAAAATTCATTAAAGGGGTTCAATGACATGCATGAGCAGGCAGAAGAAAAAATCAGCAAATTTAAGATAGGGGAATTGAGATTATACAGTCTAAGAAGAAAAGAAAATTTAAAAAACGAAGAAAAATAAAGAAAGCCAAAGGGACCTGTGAGACACTATCAAGCATACCAACATAGACATTACAGGAGTTTCAGAAGAAATGGGGGCAGGACAAATGGATGAAAACCTCTCAGATTTGGTGAAAGACACAAATTCAAAAACCACACATACAAAAAGCTCAACAAACTACAAGCAGGGTAAACTCAAAAACAACCACAATGTGACACACTGCAATCAAACTGTCAAAAGCCAGTGACAAGGAGAAAATCTTAAAAGCAATGGGAGAAGTGACAGCCAAATTTTCATTAGAAACCATGAAGGCCAAAAGGCAGTGAGACAGATAGATAGATAGATAGGATAGATAGATGTATAGATAGGATGGATGGATAGATACGATGGATGGATAGATATGGATGGATGGATAGATATGGATGGGTGGGTGGGTGGGTGGATGGATGGGTGGGTAGGTGGATGGATGGGTGGGTGGGTGGGTGGGTGGATGGATGGATGATAGAAAGACAGATTAGATGGATATAGATACATATATACACATATACATACACATACATACATTAAAAAAGTGTATATATATATAAATAAATACATATATACACACAGTTACATATACACAATAAAGCGCTGAAAGAAAAGAAAAAAGCCATCAATGAAGAATTCTATATCTGGCAAAATTATCTGTCAAAAAAGGAAAAATTAAAACAAAACCTGAGAAAGTCACTTACAGATTTGCCCTATAAAAAATGATAAAGTCCTTCAGGCTGAGATTAAAGGATAATACATGGTAACTCAAAGTAATACAAACAAATAAAGATCTCTGGTACAGGTAAACATAAAAGCTAGTATTATTGTGTTTTTGGTTGCTAACTCCCTTTTTGTTTCCTATATGATTTACCATCACAAAGATGTTTACCTGTATTTTATTGACTATGCAAAGGCATTCAACTGTGTGGATCATAACAAACTATGGATAACACTGCGAAGAATGGGAATTCCAGAACACTTAATTGTGATCATGAGGAACCTTTACATAGATCAAGAGGCAGTTGTTCAGACAGAACAAGGGGACACTGATTGGTTTAAAGTCAGGAATGGTGTGCGTCAGGGTTGTATTCTTTCACCATACCTATTTAATCTGTATGCTGAACAAATAAAACGAGAAGCTGGACTATATGAAGAAGAACGGGGCATCAGGATTGGAGGAAGACTCATTAACAACCTGCGTTATGCAGATGACACAACCTTGCTTGCTGAAAGTGAAGAGGACTTGAACCACTTACTAATTAAGATCAAAGACCACAGCGTTCAGTATGGATTATACCTCAACATAAAGAAAACAAAAACCCTCACAACTGGACCAATGAGCAAGATCATGACAAACAGAGAAAAGACTGAAATTGTCAAGGATTTCATTTTACTTGGATCCACAATCAACAGCCATGGAAGCAGCAGTCAAGAAATCAAAAGACGCATTGCATTGGGCAAATCTGCTGCAAAGGACCTACTCTTCAAAATGTTGAAGAGCAAAGATGTCACCCTGAAGACTAAGGTGCGCCTGACCCAAGCCATGGTATTTTCAATCACATCATATGCATATGAAAGCTGGACAATGAATAAGGAAGACCGAAGAAGAGTTGACGCCTTTGAATTGTGGCGTTGGCAAAGAATATTGAATATACCATGGACTGCCAAAAGAACAAACAAATTTTGTCTTGGAAGAAGCTCAGCCAAAATGCTCCTTAGAGGCAAGAATGGCGAGACTGCGTGTTACATACTTTGGACATGTTGTCAGGAGGGATCAGTCCCTGGAGAAGGACATCACGCTTGGCAGAGTATAGGGTCAGCGGAAAAGAGGAAGACCCTCAACAAGGTGGACTGACACAGCGGCTGCAACAGTGAGCTCAAGCATAACAACGATTGTAAGGATGGCGCAGGACTGGGCAGTGTTTCGTTCTGTTGTGCATAGGGTCGCTGTGAGTCAGAACCAATTCGACAGCACCTAACAACGACATGTGTCTGGCACATATTGGGAGATTAATTAGTAACTGTTCGAGAGGCAGGATGAGCTGTGGTGAAGAGGTAAGGCATCGGGCAGACGTGGGTATGAGCTACAGCTCCAAAATTTCCTAATTAGAGGTCTCAGACCTAAAATTCTTGTCTGCCCTCACTGAGCCCCAATTTCTTAAACTATAAAAACTAAAGACAATACTTACAGACTGTTGCAAGGAAAATGTACTTAAAGTATTTAACATCATGCCTGGCTCACAGGAAACAGTCAATAAAATGGTGCCATTATTACTATTTATTGACTTTTACATTGGAAGAGCTCAGCACCAAAAACTAAGCACCCGTGGAAGACTATACTACTACTGAAGATTCTAACTGCATCATAAAGCAAGAGACAAAGTTTTGCCCGATAGACCCACAATACTGCTTGGCTGAAAGGTTCCTTTATCTACGAGAATTACACTATCAAACACATCATCTACTTGGTGCATAAATACCACTTCTGATTACTGGACAGTCTTACTATTGCTTCTACTGCTTTAGTAAATATGATAGAGCAAACATGCTTATTTTAATCCAGAGGTAAAAATGGAAAGAGACTGAATAAATGCACAAAACACGTGTAAATAAGACTTGGCTAAATTTAGGGAGAGGTTAAAAGAAGTAACGCTACCATTAATTTTGTTTGGCCTGGTTTTTCCTCAACCAGTTTTGGTCGAGGAGTCTGCCTTTCTTGGCATTGCTCTACTCCAAAAATCTGGTTCAGTGCCTAATACAGAGTAGATACTCAATATATACTTACAAGTTCATTTACAAGAGAAAGTCTCAGCTAAAATTACAGGGGAAAAAGCAAGTTGGAATTTATCTGAGAACGTCTCAGCTAAAATGATGGGGAAAGAGAATTAAGAATGAGCATCTGGCTTGCGGAGGGGTGACCTTTTCTGAGAACTCTTTATGCAACTCTTTTATTCAATGAGTTGCCTAAGGTACCTCAACAGGAACGTTCAACAGCATATATATATATATATATTTATATTTATATATACATAAACATATATATATTTTTTTTAGTCAACCTTGCATCCGAACGGGGCATAAACCAGATGTTCCTAAGTCTTTTATCATGATGTCCTTATTCTTACGTGGCATGCAGTCATCACTCAAACAATGGATGAATTACTAAAGGAAAGAATGGTAATGGGGCCATTCCCAAGTATCAATCCTGAGTACCCACCCCCTACCGCTAAGTATCCTCTCCGCGGCTTTTCCCCTTCAAATCAGCCTTAGTGTGTTTGTAAAAGTGGGAGACGTCAGCTCGGAACTTCCCAGCCCATTCTTTTTGGACAAACTGAGGACAAGAAGCCGTGCTTCACGCACAGCTGCTGAACGCTTTAGGCGCCCTCCACAAAGTTGGGTGCAACCTAATAGTCAGCAGGCTAAGAAAAACGGGACTCCCGAGCTGAAATACATGCGTGGAAAGTGACATTATGGAGTAACTACTCCCAACTCATTTCACCCACTCTTTCTTAAAATGCAATTAAATTTGTCCAATCTCCCATGCAAGAAGTACTGACTCGCCTTCCACGCCGCTGCCATACTGACCTGAACCCGTTGCCGTCGAGTCGATTACGACTCATGGTGACTATACACCCATACAGACATACCTGCTGTATTTGATGCAGAACCTACAACTCGCGCCACAAGTTTAGGACGTGTCCGCCCGTAAGAGGAAGTGACGTTAAGGGGACAAATTGAAAGTAGAAGAGTTCAAGTAACCAGAAATGTAAAGCCCTTTGCTGTTTTGGAAGAACTCTTCTGACCGCTCCTTCTATCCCTTTTCTCATCTGTTAAGGTTGTGAAAAGGGTTCTCCACAGCCTTGGTGACAACTGCTTCCCCAGCTCAACTCCAAATCATTCAAAACTTTGTCCCCTTCCTTTGGCCAAGCAACCAGCATGAGTACCTCCCGGAACTACAACTCCCGTCAGGCACCGCGGCAAGTAAAGAAAGGAGAGAAGCAAAGCACGTTGGACACTGTAGTCAGCGCCCGGCCACAAGGGCGATCACTCCGCCCTCCGCCACTGAGGCCGGAGAAACCAGGTGTTCATCTTAGAGCCCGTTACCGCTAAGGGGAGGGGCCAACCCCTTAAGCAACGTTCCTCACTTCCCCCCATACAGAAGATGAAAATAAGCTCTTTTACCCCAAAGCCCTATATGTACTCCCTGAAGAAATACGGCTTTGTTTTAAATATTTCCGGCTCAGTAAAGCCTCCCAAACTCCCCTACCTTAGACTCCAACTCGTGGGAAAAGGTGGCCCTTTTACAAGTGGGCAAAATGGCTGTCCTTCTAGTTTTACCATTGGTTATCCTTTGCGTCTTTCAAGGGCGGCTACTTGCCACCGATTGGGCCTTTTTCTTTTGAGGGTGGAGGAAGACTTGGCCCTGCTCTCCCGCGGCTCCGGAGACGATAAAGGGGTGGAGCTAAAGGCGTTCCTTCAAGATTGATTGGGCGATCTTCATGTCACTCCTCGGGAGAACAACCTATGATTAGTCGGCTTCCCCTTGAAGCGAACGGAGAGGCGGGGCTAGTGCGTGGTGGGAAGGGGCGGGATTCTGCCAGCGGCGGCTGCTGCTGGAGCCGGTGTCCGGGCTGGTGATGGGGTTAATTCCCTATTCTAAGACTCTTACTTGCACCCACCCAGCCCCGCCGTCGCCCCGCCGCGCCGCAGTCCAACCGCCTTCTCCTCCTCCTCCTCCTCAGTAACGCGGGTAAGAGATGCCCTCCCCTCCCCCTCCCCCTCCCCGGGAATAACGCGCCTCGCTCCCCTCCCCCGCCCGCCAACCGGTAGCGCTAACGGAGAAGGAGGCAGACAGGGGCGAGATGTGTGTGAGAAGGTGGCCTTCCCGCCGCGCTGCGGGCGCTCTGGCCGGGGCCCCGCTGAGGTCCTGTTGCTGCCATCCCTCCGGGAGGTCGGGTTCCAAGAGAGTCCGGCTCGCCTCGCCCGCTGCTGCGGCTGCAGCTGCAGCCACTACCGTAAGCCCACCGCCCCCACCCGGGGGCCATGTGTAAAGCAAACCCCTCGAGGCCTAGCGGAGGAGGCAGGGGAAAGGTTCCCGTGTCCCTGCCTTGGTTGCTGCAGCTGCTCTTGCAGCCCCAGGGACTCGGGAGCCAGCCACAGCAGGCCTGCCAGGAGCGGGTGCCGTGCGCGGTCTTGCTCTCTCGGGTGCCTGACACCCGTGCCCCGGGCTTCCCGGCCCACCCCACGGCCGCAGCCCCCGGCTTTGCGCGGGGAGAATGTGCGGAATGGGAGGCTGCTGCCTTCTCCTCGAGAAAGGCTTCTTTTAAAAAGAAAATGAGGCATTCCGACGAGTTGGTGAAATGTCGGTACACCATGCCTGTGGTACCAGAAAAAGCACAATGGGAATATTAAAAAGAAAGTTGAATGGCTGTCAGTGTCAGGGACCCCGGGGATGAGATTTACACACATCTTAGTTGAACCTTAGGCTGCCCCCAAAAATCTTTGTGTGTTTAAAGTTTTTCTTTGTTGTTTGGTTTGGGTTTTTTTGTTTTTTGTTTTTGTTGTTGGTAGGTACAAATGAGTGCCTTCGCTTTTAGAGCTTGCTTTTATAAAGAAACTTAAATTCTTGAGTTTATCATGCCCCGTGTGTAATTGTCCTGGATTAACAAGTCAACTCACTATGAAAAGAGGTGCTTCCCGCTTTAAGCTTTAGGAAATAGTAAGGTGATTTTCCAGAAGAAAATATATGTATATGTGAATATGTGATAGTGTGCATATGTATACATATATGCATACATATATCTTTGTCCTTATTTACTTCCAGGGTTATAGTTCACCTAATTATAACTCTACAGAAACCATTTGCTTTTAGCATAGAAGTTATTGATTACAAGAACTTTGGAGTAATGGAAAAAATGTAAAGTCAAATTGGAAGTACACTCAAAATTTGAAAGAGTAAGATCCACATAATATTCAATATAGTAGGATACCAGTATGATAATTGTAATTGGACACACCTCAATTTAATAAAAGAGCATATTTGGCCACATTTTGGGGTATTGCATTTATAACTTCTCACATTTTGATTGAGAGGTGATCTTTCCAAATACCACTGTTTGATGGATGATGAATTCTGTAATCTGGGGTAGACATGCCTATAATCAGAGATAAACTACTAGATTATTTCTGAGATTAGTTACCAGAATAAACTTGGATTCTGAAGAAATAGCTGAGCTTTGACTGAGGGTTAGACCATTTCTTCAGGATCTTAGAAGTCTGTGATCTTCCATATTCCATGACTAGTACACTTGATACAGAATTGACATAGATTGTGTTCAAAAAAAAGAAAGAAATATACCTTGGAAGGTAAGTTCCCTACCAAAAAAACCAAGCCTTTTGCCATCGAGTTGATTCTGACTCATAGTGACCCTATAGAACAGAGTAGAACTGCCCCAGAGTTTCCAAGGAGCGCCTGGTAGATTCGAACTGCCAACCTTTTGGTTAGCAGCCAGACGCTTAACCACTGCACCACCAGGGCTCCTAAGTTCTCCAAAAACAAAACCCAAACCCATTGCCATTGAGTCGATTCCAAGTAATAGCGGCCCTATAGGACAGAGTAGATCTGCCCCATAGGGTTTCCAAGAAGTTCCTGGTGGATTTGAACTACTGAACTTTTGGTCAGCAGCTGTAGCTCTTAACCACTACACCACCAGGGTTTCCTATGTTCCCTAAGCCCTCAATATATACCTGTAGCATACTTGGCTCTGCATAATGTTTTCCAAAACTTGTAGGTTGATTGATAAATTATACAGCTGATAGTTTCAGATCTCATATGCTTTATGTACAGAAAGGGCTGATGAAAATATAGGAGGTGTACACATTTTCTTTCTAACTCTGGAACTCCTCTCTGAGCCTCGATTCAGTTTACTCTGTAAAATGGGAGCCATAATGCTTAACTCATGTGAGGATTAGAGATAAAGTCCCTAGCACAATGCCTGACACATAGTAGGTTTGATGAAACAGTAACTTGTTAATATTGGTGTGGGGTCACCATGAGTCAGAATTACTTGATGGCAGCTAACAACAGCAACATTTTCATGCTATGAAGAGATGTGTTTGTTATTCACACACACAGACACACACACAGACACACACACAGACACACACACACCCACACACACGGTGGTGGTGCAGCCCCCAAAACATGTTCTGTTAGTGAGGAATGCTATGGGAGTCTTACATACATGGTGGCTTAAATAAGTGCATTTGGCAACTAGCCATTTTTTGAAGCAAAAGATAGGTGGCAAAATGGTCATCAGGTGAAAAAAGTTTGTCTTGGGGACAATTTTTTGTTTTTGAATTAAAGTACAGGTGTTTGTGGAATACATTGCAAATTGTTTATCTGGAATAAAAAAAGTATACTCCAGGTTGCAGTGGCAAACTATTGTAGTATCTTTTAAATATTATTTGGCTGATGTATGTTTCAAGGTCTGGTTTATCTGACTGCTGTCCGTATTCATTGTGTATCAGGCAAACTACATTTGAACTCTAAATCAGAATTTAGATTGAACAAGTAATTTGAATTCATTAGGTCCATGTACTGGCTACAGTTTTGTTGCCACTGCTGTTATTTTAAGATTCTTATTATTTACCAACATCTGACCATTTCTTTCTCTGTGAAACAGCATGCTAGATGCACTGTCTTTCTCATTCCAGCTACTTCTGAAAATATACTCAGTCTTCGCACATAATGGTGTCCTTGGAGTTTTTACAGTCAGATAAATTTAATGTTAGTATGAAATCAGTGTTATAATGAAGTCTTTTTAATAGTAATACCCCAGCCAGGGCTCAGGACAGATGCACCTTACGCTGAATAAGGAGCTGAGGTAGATAACGTTATGACAGACCTCCCAAGTTATTGAACCCAGTACAACCAGGTGTTGTAGAAAATTTAAGAAAATTGTAATAGGCCTTTTCAAAGAGTATACAGAACACCCATGCCTTACAGGGAATAAAAGAGGTTTTCTTGTCAGAGTGTGTTATTGAGTCAATTCCAACTCATAGCAACTCTATAGGACAGAGTAGAACTGCCCCCACAGGGTTTCCTAAACTTTAATCTTTATGGGAGCAGATAGCCAGGTCTTTTCTCCCTGATGGGTTTGAACTGCCAAGCTTTTGGTTAGCAGCCGAGTGTTTAACCATTGTGCCACCTGGACTCCTTACTGGCACTTTAAAATATCTAATTATATTCACTTGGGTTAATATTAAGTTTTAATTCCTCAGAAAATAAAAAAGCAGAGGTGATACCAGTTTTATTTTTTCCACTCTTTAAAATGCTACAATAATAAGCACCTAAAGCTTGATGGATTTGTAATATATTTTTGATATTTGAATTAGAACATTTTACTATTCAGATGTCCCATAATCTATTTTAAATACATTGAGCAGTCCTTGCTTAGAACAGGTGTGGTTACCAATGGCAGTGAGTTTTCAAATTGCCCTTTCAGCTCCAAACCACAGAATCCGTCAGTACTCTGTCTTCATAATCACACCTGCCTACAGGGGTGATAATTTATTACTCAGAACTTTAGATAACTAACGTGGCTGCTGTAAAGGGGGCAGGGGAGCACATTATTTCTCTCGAAGTACAGTAGTAATCTTTCTTTAAAAAAAAAAAAAAAACCTTTAAATTCTGATTTAAAAAACCTGTAAATTCTGATACTGTTCACTAATATGAACATGTGCAAAGATGTAAACCCTGTAATTAAATTTTTATCAAATTAAATTTTGCTTCCTACATAAAAGAAAGGACGTGTTATATAATTAAACAAATTTCTTTGTACCTGATAAGACAGGCACATGCATACAAATGTGTATCTTTTCCAGAATTTAATTCGGTTACTCATTGGTTGAGGTTTGAAATAAGAAGTTAGTTATTTTATCTTGGCTGAAAACTTGGCTCAAATTGGTTTTTTATTCCCAGATTTTATCCCTTAATGTTTTGCTGCTGCTTACGTGTTCTTAGTCTCCACACATGCCTGTAGATTAAATTTGTTTCTTCCAAGTTTTGAATGCCTACACTTGATGATCTTTGTTCTCTCTTGTCTTCAGAAGTGTAGTTTTGTACCTTAGCTGTTCCTTCTTTTCTGCCTGTAAGCTCACTTCTCTAGACAAGTGGTACATTTTTTGAGGCCTCTTACTTCATAATACTAGATCATGTGGCATGTTTAGATGATTGCTTTTATGGCCTCACTAAAGTTTTTCATATGCAATTTCCCATAACTACTTCCCCTCCTGAAGATATCAAGCAGGAAAAGAAAACTACATTTGTTTCCATTCTTTTCTTCTTGAAAAGCAGTAATTTGATATGTCTGATCTAAAGATTTAAAGCATTAATATTTGTCTTCTCTCAACTTTAGTTTGATCAGTGGCATAGATATAAATTATTTTTCTGGGCTAGTTGTGCAATTAACTTCACTAACCTGGCTTTCTTCTACATGAAAAAAGTTTTATAACTGGAGTAAAATATCACCTTACAGTCGGAGGTACAGATTTAGCCAATTTCAGATTTACCTTGCTGTCTTGGCCCTCACTGGGGAAAGAAGCTCTGGAATAAAAAAAAAGTTTATGTCATGAAATGAAAAAATCTCTGTAGACATGCAAACCAATGGCTTAAATGAGCTTAAGGCTATGAGTAATGGGCCCTTTTTAAAAATCCTCTTGGGAAAGAAGTTGGCTTAATGTAGAATAAACACATATCTATTTTTAAACAAATAACCTCTGCAAAAATACCATGTGTACTATTTTATACAGTTCATTTGTGTTAATTTTACTAAGCCATACTCACATGTATCTCAGCACAATAGAAATACCTTCTATACCAAACATAATCCAAGATGCAGTTTCCATTTTCATTTTGTATGCTTTGTTTTCCCTACATGTCAATTCTTTTCTCATTCTCCTTTTGATAGGGCTTGCTGCCCTTTGGAAACCCTGGTGGCATAGTGGTTAAGAGCTTGGCTGCTAAACAAAAGGTCAGCAGTTGAATCTACCAGCTGCTCCTTGGAAGCACTACGGGACCATTCTCTGTCCTAAAGAGTTGCTATGAGTTGGAGTCAACTCAGCGGCAACAGGTTTGGTTTTGGTTTGCTGCCCTTTAGCTTTCCAACCTGATATCAGCTGTCTGTATTGTTTGTTGTCCAGTTGCTGTAACATGATTTTGTCAAGAAGCTGTGTGTTATTCAATCAGATATTTACATTTTAAGCTAATTTGTTATCTGTAAGATGAAATAAAAGACCTTATCCCCATGTAAAGACATACTGCTATTCTTAGTTGCTGTCAGGTCAGCTCCAACTAACGGCAACCTCATGTATGAACGAAACGTTGCCAGGTCCTGCACCATCTTCACAATCTTTGACGTACTAGAGTCCATTGTTGGAGCCACTCTGTATTTTGAGCACCTTCCAACCTAGAGGCCCATCTTCCAGTACTATATCAGACAATATTCTCTTGTGATCCATAAGGTTTCATTGCCTAACTTTCAGAAGTGGATCACCAGGTCCTTCTTCCTAGTCTCTCTTAGTCTGGATGCTCCACTGAAATTTATCTACTGTGGTTTATCCTGCTGGCATAAATACTGGTGGCAAAGCTTCCAGCATCATAGCAACACACAAGCGACCACAGTACTACATACTGACAGGTGGTATAAAGACATATCAAGCATCAAACCAGCGGATAAGCAATAATTTGGGAAAGAGGGTAAAGTAAGTGCTTGTTAAATCACACTGTAGTTACTGTGTGTCCGTACACCTTTTAATTCAAAAGTATTAAATGTATTTTAAAGTAGTGGAGGAGGAATGAGAGGATGTCAGAAGTGTGAGACCACCAGCTTGGGGAGGGTGCACCTTCTGTGCTTTGAATGATCCTGTTCTCTGATGGGAGTGGCACGTTCTCTTCCACAATCCCTAGATACTTTCTAGTTTATGACTGTTAGTTGGTATTTCAGGATGTTTTGAATTGTAAGAATCCTTGACTGATGTCCTGGAACATATCCTCTATCTTCTTTCTCTTTTTTTGCTTCTAGTAATGATGTTTCCAGCAATTAAGTCTTTTAAAGTAATACTTCCTAAAACCACCCAATCCAAAATTGTAGAACTACCTTAAGATTACCCAGTCCAGCCTCCTGGTTTTATTTGTGAAGAGGGAAAATGGGAGAAATAAGAAACAGTTCTTCAAAATAGTAAACTAACTGTATTGTGGCATATGACAAACAAGAGCTCAGAAATATTCCTTTAACTGGTATTTTAAAAGACACCAGACTAGTTTGAATCCACTGTTATATTTTTGTTTTCTTGTTTTCATTCACTGTATATTTGAAATACCAGTATGTTTCTATTCAGTTATTCTTTTAATTTAGAATTAATCTATATCAGGGTGCCTTTCTAGTTTTGCTTTTAGCGTTATATTCAAATTATATCTGAGAATCGTAGTACATAAAACAGGTTACTAATGGAAGAATCACGTCTCTTTACCCATCACAGCTTCTCTGTGCAACTCTAGGGCTTCTTGAAGATAGTTTGAAGAGCATTGATTTAGATTATCAATACATTATGCACACAGAGATTACAAGGAGAGAAATGCTGCTCCGAAAGTACAGAATTTGGAGATATGAGGCCGATAAATCATTGCTGTTGTTAATTGGGCTTCATAAGAGTTCTTAGCTACATGACGTAATATAGCAAGCAGTTCTCTTACCTTTTGTGGCCTCAGCACCCCTTTATACTTTTAAAAATTATCGATGACCCCAAAGAGCTTTTGTTTATATGAGTCATATCCATCAGTACTTACCATGTTAGAAATTAAAACATAGTTTTTCGGTATAACAGCTTTATTGAGTTGCAGTTTACGTATAATACAGTTCACTCATTTAAAGTATACAATTCAGTGGATTTTCGTTTATTTACAGAGTTGTGCAACCATCACCACAATCAATTTCAGAACATTTTCATCACTCCCCAAAGAAATTCCATACCCATTAGCAGCCACTTCCCATCCCCCCCACCACCACGAAGCCCTGCCCTAGGCAACCACTAATCTGCTTACTGTCTCTGTAGATTCGCCTGTGACTAGATATTTCATATAAATGAAATCATACAATATATGGTCTTTTGTGGCTTTTTTCACTTGACATATTTTCAAGGTTCATCGACGTTGTAGTGTGTATTAGTACTTCATTATATTTTATTGCCGAATAAGTTTCGTTGTCTAGATATATCACATTTTGTTTGTACATTCTTCAGTGGGTGGACATCTGGGTGGTTTCCACTTTTTTGGCTATTATGAATAATGTTTCTATGAGCATTTGGGTATAAGTTTTTGTATGGACATGTTTTCATTTCTTTTGGGTTTAAGAGTTGAATTGCTGGATTATATGGTAACAATGTTTATCATTTCAGGAACTGCCAAAACGTTTTCCAAAGTGGCTGTACCATTTTACGTTTTCCCCACCAGTATATGAGGGTTCCAGTTTCTCCTAGTCCTTGTCAACACTTGTTCTTAAATATCTTTTAGTTATAGACATCCTAGTGGGTATGAAATGGTCTGTCATTGTGGTTTTGGTTTGTATTTCCCTATAGATTCACTGTGAGTCGAAGTGGGCCCGACGGCAGTGGTTTTTTTTTTTTGTAATGACCAATGATGTTGAGTATATTTTCATGTGCTATTTATTGCACATTTGTGTATCTTCTTTGAATCAAATTCTAATTCTTTGTCCATTTTTAATTGGATTACTTGTTTATTATTGAGCTGTAAAAATTATATATTTAGATACAAGAACCTTAGTTATCTGAAAATATTTGTAAAGATTTTATCCTATTTGGGCATTCTTTTCACTTTCTTGATAGTGTCCTTTGAAGCACAAAAGTTTCTAATTTTGATAAAGTGCAATTTATCTTTTTTTTTTCTTTTGTTGCTTGTGTTCTGGTGTCATATCTGGTGTCATAAGAATGCTTTGCCTAACCCCAGGTCATAAAGATTTACATCTATATTTTCTTCTAAGAGTTAAAGTTTTAGTTTTAGCTCTTATGTTTAGATATGATCCATTTTGAGTTAATTTTTGTGTATGATGTGAGGTAGGGGCCCAAGTTCATTCTTTTACGTATGGCTATCCAGTTGCCTCAGCACCGTTTGTTGAAAAGACTGTTCGTTCCCCCGTTCAATTGTCTTGGTACTGCTGTTGATAATTAATTGACCACAAATGTGGGGCATTATTTCTATACTCTCAGTTCTGTTCCATTGATTAGGTGTTTATCTTTATGCTAGTACCACACTGTTTCTGGTTCTCATATCTGCTTTTGTATTCAATCTGGTTTTGATTGAAATATAAGAAAAAAAAAATTGACTATACACAAATATGTAGATAGAGAGGGGAGGACCTCATGGACCCTTTGAAAGGGTCTTGGTGACCTATAGTGGTCCTTGGACCACACTTTGAGAACTGTTTGTTTCATAGAAAGAAATAGATGCTTGGAATCTCAAAAGACCCGGCTTAGAGTCACAACTCTGCCACTTAACAGTCAGTATGATTTTGAGCCAGTTACTTAGCCTCTCAGAGTCTTTTCTTCATCAGTAAAATGAGTATAGTGATACCTCCTTTTAGAGTTTTTGTACAGAGAAAACAAAATGATGCCTGAGAAGTTTTTGGTGTATAGAAACCAGCAAAGAAAGTATGCTTATCTTCTTTCATGTTATACTTGTCTACCTCTCCATCATACAGGTTAGCTTTATTTTTTCCAGTGAAAGTTTCCCTATCACAGCATGGTAACCTTTGTGTAAATTGGGTCCATCGTAGTATTTACTTAAAAGCTGATCTGTATTCATACATTTTTCTATATCAGTTCTTTTAACTACAAATAATGGTAGTTAACAAGTAAAGGGAAGGGCCAAAAAAAAGGTAAAATAATTTATTAGAAGTCAGGGAGTAAAATTAATACCTCCTTTAAAACCAGTTGTCACCTCACCCCAGTCCTACTATTAACTGTTGAAGAATGAAGGAAACTGCTAAAATTCTTCAAATTAGAGAATTGTGCTTGTCACTTTGAGCTTATCTGCAAAGTTAAAGTGATATTGTTGCTGTACAGTACATGAAATGTATCTTTTGATTCAACATTCATTCAGAAAATGTTTATTGAAAACTTACTGTGTGCCCAGTTCTGCTTATATAAGACAAAGTTCTTGCTCTGTGAGTCTTAATTTTCTAATGGGCTAGACCAAGAAATTAAATATAAGACATAATGTCAGGTAGAAACTAGGGCAATGAAGCAACCAAAGCAGGATGAGAGATTAGAGATGGAATGAAGTATAGGGCCTGTTTTAGATAAGTTGGTCAGGGAAGACCTCTCTTAGGAGT
Organism: Loxodonta africana; assembly: GCF_030014295.1. NCBI lineage: Eukaryota > Metazoa > Chordata > Mammalia > Proboscidea > Elephantidae > Loxodonta > Loxodonta africana. Next base: position 114,082,122 of record NC_087347.1, on the reverse strand, counting down.
TGACGTTTGAGCAAAACCCTGAAGTGAGGGAGAGGGAGCAAGCCAGTTGATATGTGTATGGGTGGGAGGAATAGAAAGACCAAGACCATAAAATGGGAACATATTTGGACAAAGAGGGTGATAAAATACGTTGTCTACTGAACTTCAAAAGTGGTTTCCTGAAGACAGTTGGGATTTAAAGTACATTTTGAGGTTTAAAGAACACTTTGAGGTGTGGCTCTCGGGCTGTCAGCTGAGACATATTTCTTAGCTAAGTGAATCACTCCGCGGTGGTGTTGTTGTTAGGTGCCGTTGAATCACTTGCGACTCATAGTGACCCTGTGTACAATGGAACAAAACACTGCCTGGTTCTGCGCCATCTTCACAATCATTGCTATCTTTGAGCCCCTTGCTGCAGCCACCGTGTCAATCCATCTTGCTGAGGGTCTTGCTCAGTTTCACTGACCCTCTACTTTATCAAGCATGGTGTTCTTCTCCAGGGACTGGTCCCTCCTGATAACATGTCCAAAATTAGTGAGACGAATTCTCACTATTCTCGCTCCTAAGGAGAATTCTGGCTGTACTTCTTCCAAGACAGTTTTATTCGTTCTCCCGGCAGTCCATGCCACACTCAGAGCTTCTTAACCACAAGTTGTGGACTTTAGAGGATACTTGCAAAGTCTAATCCTCAGATCTTTCATCTCCACTTTTCAAGGGTTTCTTGTCCTTTTTACAGCAAAACCAAAAGGTGCGATATTTTTCGTAAAGAAAATTACCTGCGTTTAGATAGACTGATTTATCTCTGTGAGAAGTCATCTGGTCCAACCTCAGTGATTTTCAAGGGTAGGTCTAGTGGCAGTCACCTGGGCAGCTTTTCCTAAAATTGTCTGCTTTTCCTTTCATTTCTTCTTTCAGGAGGTTACAGAATGGGGATGGTGGAGGGAGATGCCTGGCTTATTCCTTTGGAGCAAGCTTCTGTGTGGATTTGCATGACACAGAAATCGGCAGACAATCACTCAGCCTTTGCTTGAACTATCCTAGTGACAGGAGGACATTCCTAAGGGACTTTCTGTCTCTGCATTATATTTCTTTTTTTCCGGGTCTTTAGATTACCAGGAAAAAAAATTTTTTTTTTTTTTATTGGGAGGATGGGAGAATATAGACAGGTGAACGGAAAGCCAACTGGTTCCAGACACAAGTTTTATTACAAAAGATGCATCCAAGTGTCGCCTATCCCCCCCTCCCCGACTAGGACCAAACAAAAAAACAGTTGCCCTTGAGTTGATTCCAACTCGTAGTGACCTCATGTGTGTCAGAGTAGAAATGCACCCTGAAGGATTTCCAATGACTGTCATCTTTCGGAAGCAGATAATCAAGCCTTCCTCCCAAGGCGCCTCTGGGTGGGTTTGAACTGCCAGCCTCTCAGCAGCCCAGCGTCTAACTGTTTATACCCCCAAGAGACTCCACATTTATCATAAAGGGTACGTCAGTGTCTCTGTCACTGTCCTCTCCTCTCCCTTCCCTTTCCCACTAGAGAGAAAAACTAAGATGTAGATAGGGATGGAAGAATTTCCCTGCCCAGGCCCCAGACCCTCCTGCTTGGCCCAGATGTCCTAAAAGTAGGAAAGGAAGGAATAGCCCTATAAATACCCTTAGTAGGTACTTATCTCCCCTGGCTGTTTAGCAGCCCCATTAGATTTACCAGATTGTATTCCATATTGTTGCCAGCTGAAAAGCTAGATCCAGTCCTCAAGGCACATTAGATCATGTCACAAGACCATAATGATATCTTTGTGATTTTAGGTTGTGTCTAGCTTAAAGGTGGCATGACCACAGAAAAGAAATATTTTTAAGAACATTTTTAAAACCTATTATTAGGCCAGCTTGATAGTGATCAAGTTAATTTGAAAAAAAATTATGCTCAGATTTTAGTGTTCTCACTCAGTTAAGTTTGAAAACTTCTGAGTCTTTTGAAGTCAAACACATTTCATGTTTACTGTTTGGTACGTTTGACAAGTTGTAAATTTTTTAAAACTGGGATAGAAAACTAGTGTTGAATTTAATACATTTAAAAAAATTAACTCTGGAAAGTTCACTTTCTTTTTTATCAAAATAGTACAAGCGTAAAAATCCAGTTGTACAGTGGCTCTATAATTGATTGTCTTTTCTTTGTCTGTGGATTTATTAACTGGATTGGAGTCACTTGAAGAGAGTGTGCCTAGCACCAAAAGTGATATGGATATTCTTTTATGCTTCCATCAGTTTCTCAAAATCATGTCATGTTTTTAATTGTTACACATTAGGATCATGACTTTCTTATATCTTTTTTCACTATTACCAGAGTTTCTGGTTGACCAAGTACCACCATATCCTAAGGTTGTCTAGTCTTTGTTTCGTGGAGTCCTCTTTCCTTCAGAGATTTTCTTTCGGTTTCTTCTGTCTTGCTCAGAGCTCTCTTCCTGGGACTCTGTCACCGCCCTTCAGGTTGAATCCACTGTTTTCTGGATCCTATAGCTCCCTCCTCTTTCTTGCTTTTTGTACTCATTTTGCTAGATAATAGCGAAAAGTGTTTCTTTAAAGTTGCTTGGGTAGTAAACCTTTTGAGACTTTACGTGCCTGACCAAACCAAACCCATACCTATTGCCATCAAGTGAATTCCAACTCACAGTGACTCTCCAAGGCAGAGTGGAACTACCCCATGGGGTTTCCAAGGCTGTAAATCTTCACAGAAGACTGCCACATATTTCTCTAATGGAGCAGCTGATAAGTTTGAATCACCAAACTCTTGTTTTGGAGCCCAGCACTTAACTGCTATGCCACCAGGGCTCATTACATGCCTGAAGATCTCTTTATTCTGCCATCATACTTAATTGATAGTATCAAATGCTAAGTTCAATGTCATTTTCCCCTAGTACTTAAACATAGCAATGTCTTCTAGCCTCTGGGTTGCTGTTGAGAGATCTGCTGTCAGTCTGATTTTCTATTTTGAAATTTTCCAACCATATGCAAAATTTGAAAATCACTCAGTTCTGTAATTATGAACATTTTGCTTTATTTGCTTTATCCCATCTCCATCAATTCATCTTATTTTTCGATTCATTGCAAAGTACATTGCACATAAGTATACTTCAGCCCTAAACACTTCAGCATGCATATTACTAACTAGACTTCAATATTTGGTTACTTTTTAAAAGGTAGATATGCGTACAGAAAAATGCACAAATCGTAAATGTGCCACTTGATGAGTATCTGACTAATTGTATAAAAAAAAAAATTTTTTTTGTATACACCTAAGTAATCCATTTCTGTCAAAATATAGAACGTTGAAGTTCTTTCATTCTCTTTCCCAGTCATTCCCACCCCCAGAGGCAACAACCAGAAGTTCTGATTGTCTTTCACCATAGATTAGATTTGCCTGTTCTAGAACTGTATAGTTTGTACTCTTTTATGTAAGGCTTCTTTCACTCAGCATGTTTTTCAGATTTATCCATGTTGTTGCGTGTATGAATAATTTGTTCCTTTTTAATACAGAATGGTATTTTATAAATATAGTTTATTTTTCCATTCTCCAATTGAAGGAAGCCTGTGCTGTTTCTGGATTTTAGTTATTATAAATAAAGCTGCGTGACTCACTGGAGAATTTGAAAATAAACCAGTTTTAAATCTCCAAATTAAATATACCTAATATGCAATGTAGTGCACAGAATTCATTCATTAATCCCTTTTTTAAAATCTTTACTGCATTCTTTTCCTAGTTTTTGAAATTTTCTTAAGTAATGCAAAAGTAGTTGTAACTTTTACCGAGAAGCCTATTGAATTCTTTATGATTTCTCTCTTCTCAGTGACACTAAAGCATAGGTAAGAAGGTTATTGTTTCTTCTTCTAAAGTTTTGAACACTTGTCTAAAGTTTAGCATTAACCTGTTTTTCCTAATCCATTCATTGACTGTAAGTAATTAGGTGTTTGTATTTAGATATAATTGTGAATCTTTCCTAAACAACATTGTTCCTAAAAGCTGTTGTTTGCAGTGTATAAAGCCATTGAATTTTAAAGATAGGAGAAGTCTTTAAAGAATATGTTAGTCTGACATGAACTTTACATTTGTATTATTCTGATCCAAAGAGGGTAATTTTTTCGGTTATGAATAAATGTTTGTTTTACTTGTCACTTGTCATAGTTTTGGAATGGCAATTTCTGTTTGTAAGACCCAAGTGTAGAATCTTATCTACATGATCCCAAGGTCTTTTCCAGCTCTTAATGTTTTGCAGAGTCCACATGGTAAACCAAGAATGAAGTTTTCTGATTGCCATTCTATACTATACAAAAGATTTTATCCTGGTGTATTGTCCAGTGTATATATTCCACAGATTTTTGTGTTGATTTTCTTTCTAATGAATGCTGATTTTGAAATTTAATTAAAGCAAGAAAAATAGGTTTTTAGTCTATCGTTCTAGCTGCATTTGTGGCATGTGAAAATCACTTTATGGCCTTCCTGAGATTGAGAACTGCATACAGCTGCCACACAACTTTCATGTTGCATTTGCCGCACTACTGAAATGGAGACCGCAGTGATAAAATAGGTGGCAGTTTAAGAGGGTCGGCTGAAATGTTAAGTGCATTGTACTTTATCGGTATCCAGTACCTGTATTTTAGGAAGGACTTCCTTGTCTTTTCTTGTGTCTTTTATTCTTGGTTTATGTGGCATTTGTGAAAATCCTTAGAGAAATGCTAGCACTGAGATGAGACGGATGATATGCTTGTTTGTGAAAGTCACACTAAGATCATAGAAGTGGTTACTAATTAAATTACATCTGCCCTTGGAGACATACCACTCTGTCTTCGAGAAGTTCATGACTTGGTGGGGATCCATTTGAGTCAAAATTTTGATAGAAATAACTGCAGCTTCTTCTCTTTTTCTCTTCCTGTTCCTCTCTCTCCTCATTTTTGGATAAATGTGCTTAAGGGTAAGACAGAATGAATGGAGCTTTGAAAAAGGAGGAGCAAGGGTCTCCCTTGAGACTTTCTTGGTGGTCTTTTTTTTTTTTTTTTAGTTTAAATTTTATTGTGGTAAAATATACATAACAAAGTTTGCCACTTTAACCATTTTTAAGTGTACATTTCAGTGACATTAATTACTTTCACCATGTTGTGCTACCATCATCACTGTGTATTTCTAAAAGTTCTACACCAAAGGTATGGTCTTCTTAATTAAATACATGGGGCTTCAAGGATTAAATGGAACCAAGTGAAAGTTGGTGGTCAGGTAAGCATTAATTGAATTGCTTACTGTACATATTTACATATCCTGTCATAAAGTCTGAATGCAGCCATTTTTGCCTTGCCATCGTTTCTCACACAACTCCTCACTAGGCATTCTATGCTTTAAAGATACTCTTTACTCAAAGTTATATAAGCTGTTAATGACACAGCCAGAAATTTAACATAGGCCTCCAAACTCCAAGTCCAACTTTATGGTATGCCAAGTAAAAGTTGTTTTAAGAATTAACCAGTTGAGTTAATATGCTATTCTTTGGCTCAAAAAATTAATGGAAACAAGTTTATTGGGGAATATTTCAAAATAGCTTATCAGAGTTATTACAGTAGGACTCTGTCTTAGTTATCTACTGCTGCTGTAACAGAAATAGGTGGATGACTTTAACAAACAGAAATTTGTTCTCTCACAGCTTAGGAGGCTGGATGTCTAAATTCAGAACACCAGCTCTAGAGGAAGGCTTTCACTTTGTTTACTCTGAAGAACGCTCCTTGTCTCCTTTCAGTATCTGTGGGCCTGGTTTTCATAGGAGACCTCAGTCTTAGCATCAGTCTTGAATTTCTAGCAGTTCCCTGTCGATATACTGCTGCAACTGTTTTTGAATTATCTTCAGCAGAATTCTACTTGCATATGATATTAATGAGATTATTAAATAATTTCTGCATTATGTTTAATCACCTTTCTTTGGAATGCGCACAAATATGTATCTCTTCCAGTTGACTGGCCAGGTAGCCATCTTCCAAATTTCTTGGCATAGACGAGTGAGCACCTCCAGCGCAGCATTCGTTTGTTGAAACATCTCAATTGGTATTTCATCATCTTAGGCTGGGTTATCTAGAGAAGCAAAACCAGTGAAGCGTATGTATGAGGGTAAGTCAAAAATTATTGCTACAAAATCATAGAAACCTTTATTAAAAAAAAATCAAAATCTGAAGCTCTTGTTTCTCAACATATTCTCTACCTATGTCTGCACACTTCTGAAGGCAGTGTTTCCATCTCTCTGACCCTTCGAAAAATTCTGCACTCTTTGATTTACACCACGTCAAAATGGCAGTTTTGGCATCCTTGAGGGACTCAAATCGTGTTCCTTTTAAATGTTCTTTGAGTTTTAGAAACAAAAGGAAGTCTGAAGGGGCAAGGCCAGGGCTGTAGGGTGGATGAGGTAAGGTTTCCCAGCAAACTTCTCGTAGGGCAGCCCTTAGCTACCTTCGAAGAATGAGCAGGTGCATTGTCATGATGGAAGAAGATTCCTCAGTGCAACTTTTCTGGCCTTTTTCTCACCAATGCTGTTTTCAGTTTTCTTAAAACTTCTTCATAATAAACCCTGGTGATCGTCCTGTGTCCTTTGAGAAAATCTATCAGGATTACTCCTTTAAGAATGAAGAACACCAAAGACACAAGGTAAATATGAGCCCAAGAGACAGAAAGGGCCACATAAACCAGAGACTCCATCAGGGTGAGACCAGAAGAACTAGGTGGTGCCCGGTTACCACCAACGACTGCCCTGACAGGGAACACAACCACAACAGTGAATCCCTGATGGAGCAGGAGAACAGTGGGATGCAGATCCTAAATTCTCATAAAAAGACCAGGCTTAATGGTCTGACTGAGACTGGAGGGACCTTGACGGTCGTGGTCCCTGGACCCTTCAATAGCCTGAGATTGGAACCATTCTCGAAACCAACTCTACAGACAGGGATTGGCCTGGACTATAAGATAGACAATGATGCTGATGAGGAGTGAACTTCGTGGCTCAAGTAGATACACGAGACTGTGCTGACCACACCTGTCTGGTGGCGAGAGGAGGAGGAAGAGGGGGACAGGATCTGATTGAATGGATGCGGCAGATAAACAGGGTGGAGAGGAGGAATGTGCTGTCTCATTAAGGGGAGAGCAGCTGGGAGTGCAGGTGGGGTGTGTATGCCTTTTGTATGAGAGACTGACCTGATGTGTAAACTTTCACCTAAAGCACAGTAAATAAAATTTTTTAAAAAAGATTACTCCTTTAGAATCCTAAAAAAACCGTCACCATAACCTTCCGAGCCGTCTTCCCTCTTTTGGCGCATCTTTGAGGTCTTCCTGACCTTCCTTAAAACACTTGATCCGTCTAAAAACTTATTTTACATGGGACAGCATTCCCATAAACTTGTCTCAAAGCTTCAAGGATTTGGGAAGGTGTCTGCTTGAGTTTTGTTAAAAATTTGATATTAACCCTGGTTTCAATTTTCTTTTTCCCACGACATAAAATTATCCCTTTTTTTGAAGGCACCTTAAGGAGACTAAGACAAGTACGTTACTGAGAGAACTTATCTGCAGCCATCCACTGATCACAGAGATGTGTTTAAACACGTTTTGTTTAGGATAAACTTGTGCATGTATGAATTGATAGCCTAGTAGAATACTTTTTGACTTACCTTTGTGTTATGTATGTTTATATGTATGTATACATATAGAGAGAGAGAGAGAGAGATTTATATCAAGGAAATGGCTCACACAGTTATAGAGGCTGGAAAATTCCAAATCTGTGGGTCAGGCATCAGACTGGAGGCTTCTCCTGACTCATGTAGCTGCAGGGGCTGATGAACCCAGGATGGGCAGGGCAGACCGCGGGCTGTTGGCTCACAGTTCCAGAGGCTGATGAATCTAAAATCGGCAGATAAGATGGCAGGCTGCTGGCTCACAGGCTGAAGAGGCCGATGTATCCCAAGATTGGTAGACAGTATGGCAAGCTGCTGGCTCAAGTCCCAAGAGCTGGAGATCAGTTGAGAACAAGCCAGATACAGGATCCAGAGCCAGCAAAAGCCAGTGAGCTTTGCCAGAAAGTCCATGTGTATTGGATGCAGGCCACATCCCCAAGGAAACCCACTATCAGTTGTTTGGCTGTTCATAGCAGATCTCATCATGGAAGTGATTACATCATTACATAACTGCCAAACTACATTCTAACTTCCTTCTTGATGCAAACTTTTACGTGGGCCCTTTCCAGTGGGCAAGTGACTATGGCATGTAGAGTTCCTGTATAGCCAGGTGGCTGAGGTAATCTCTTAATTTACTCTTTGGTGCCAGTTTTGGGAGTAAACCTGGGTACAGAATGGTGATTCCCTGCTACTCTGTCATTAAAATTTTTATCCAGCCAACATAATGACTTTTTTTTTCTTGTTTGTTTTTGTCCTGCTCATTTTTTTTTGAAATTTGACTTGTTCTGAAGGGGGAGGAGAAAACAAATAGCTCTTAAGATTAAAAAGTATTCTGATGAAAACCAGAGATAAAATAATACTGGAGTTGGTGAAAATTGGGTATTTTTTGAAATTTTCTTATACATATTTATAGTGATATTTTATTATCATTCGGACTTTGGAAAAAAAAAAAAACTGGTAATGTGGCTGATCCAGCAATTCATTAAGTAAACTAGTTTCAAACCTCATTCAGTAAAATGAATGCTCTAGGTTAATAGGAGGTCCAGGCAGACTGACACAATGCCTGTTTTTCTTCACAGAAGATTAGAAATAAAAATGAGAAGTGGGAGAGGCTACCTGCTGTAGGTGCACTACCAGCAAGAACTGACAGCTGAAATCAGAGGAGGAAATGGAACTGTAAAAGTGTGTACCAAGTAGTTTAAAAGCACAGTTATCTAGAGCTGTTTAGTGTGGGAGTAAATTGCTCGGGTACTTAACTAAAAAACCCACCAAGATTCCCATGTTATAGCCCAGTATTATTTTTTTAAAGGATACGAATAATATAAGTGAAACAGTCATCTAGAAGATTTACTCCTTTTTTTATTATAGCAAGTAATTAAGATATTACCAAATAATGGATTGTGAATTAAAAATTAAATCACATTAAAATTTTGCATGTGAGAATTGATGTTTATTTCAAACTCACCGAAGCCAAGTTATGTACAGGTTTCCTCCGCTATTTCAAAGTAGAGGGTTCCTATGAAATTTTTCGTAAGCCAAAATGGTGAACAGGGAACAGGCAATTACCAGTAATTTATATGGGAAATTTTCTTTACAAAATCATACCAATTAATGCATAAAACCTAAAATAACACTAACATATAGTAAAAGCAAGAATGATATGATAAGTGTGCAGCCTGTATAAAGTGGAACTAATACATACATAGTGTAGTTTCACTTGCCAAAACTGGAAAGACAGCAAGAATACTGAGGTGTGGAGATGATGATGATGGTAGCCCTGGTAGCTTAGCTGGCCGCGGAACATGAGGCTGGATTGAAGGGCGGGGGTTCAAATCCTGTAGAAGAGCCAGTGTTTTAGTTATCTAGTGTTGCTGTGACTAATACCGTAGGTGGATGGCTTTAACAAACAAATTTATTCTCTTACAGTTTAGGAGGCTAGAAATCCAAATTCAGAGCACCAGCTCCAGGGAAAGCCTTTCTGTCTCTGTTGGTTCTGAGGGAAAGTCCTTGTACCAATCTTCCCCTGGGTCTAGGAGTTTCTCAGTGCAGGGACTCCAGGTCAAAGGATGCGCTGTGCTCCCAGCTCTTCTTTCTTGGTGGTAGGAGGCCCCTGTCCCCTCTGCTTCCTTCTGTTTTTTATATCTCAAAAGAGGTTGACTCACGATACAACCTAATCCTGTAGATTGTGCCTGCCTTATTAACATAACTGCCTCTAATCCTGTTTCATTAACAGCATAGAGGTTAAGATTTACGATACATAGGATAATTACATCGCATAGCAAAAACGGAAGACAGCCACACGATACTGGAAATCATGGCTTAGCCAAGTTGACACATACTTTATGGAGACACAGTTCAGTCCATAACAGTGGGATTTATATTAACTGTGCCTGCCAAGAGATTAGTCCTAACCAAAAACCAAACCCAGTGAAGTCGGTTGTGACTCATAGAGACCCTATAGGACAGGGTAGAACTGCCCCACAGAGTTTCCACAGAGGACCTGGAGGATTCCAACTGCCAACCCTTTGGTTAGCAGCCATAGCACTTACCCACTATGCCACCAGGGTTAGAGAAATGCACAGGGACAAGAAGTCTAGGATGGGAATTTCACGATGCGTGATGCATCTATACATCTCCAGGCATTTAATTGGATATGGCTGGGTCATTCACTAAGGGCCGAGGAGTTTGAAAGGAGGAGCTTGGTCAAGCTGCTGTGTTAAACGAACGGCACATGTGTTCAGGAGTGAGAAAGGGTGTGGCTCTTCTGCTGAACACTATTTTCACTTTTTGCCTTTTTTTTGTAAAAGCGAAAATCCTCTTCAGGTTTCTCTTGGTTAGTGAAAACAGATACTAAAGTAGGTCTTTTATAAAAGCGAAGTGGCATAAAGCGAACTTTCGAAAAGTGGGGGATACCTGTGTAGTTTACAGTTTTGTCCTTTTGCATTCTGGGGTACTAGAACCTCTTCAAATGAAATTGCTAGTAAGATTGCTCTTTGAAGTCAGGGGAAATGTATGTTCATTCTATACCTTTTTGAATTATTTGGGGTATAGGTAATAGTTAAGCTCATTTGAAACTTTTTATTATCTGATTTATTAAGCTTTAGACTTTAACTCAGTATTTAAAAATTTTAACTAAATACTTATTTTTGTATTAAAAATAATGGCTCATTTATTGTTGCTAGTATTTATGATTACATTGTAAATGAAAATGAATCAGAGTCTGTTAATTGCAGAGTTGAAAAGTTTGCATAAATTGTCCATGATAAAAAACCAAACCTACTGCCATCAAGTCAATTCCAACTCATAGTGACCTCATAGGGCTTCTGAGGCTATAAATCTCTGCGGAAGCAGATGGCCACATCTTTCTTCTGCAGAGCCATTGGTGGTTTCGAACCACCAACCTTTCGATTAGCAGTCGATTGCTTTAACCACTGTGCCACCAGGGCATCACATTGTCTATGATATAACTGAAAAATAATTTGAATTTGTTAAGTAAAGAGTTTGTTTTGTTTGCTATCCTCCCGTGCTCTACCCACCCCAGTCTTTAGCATTTGTGAGATTTAATGGTAAAGAGGCGTATGCTGCAGGGATAACAAAAGGATAGCTACCTCTCTTTTAACTTGATAGCTTGATCAAATCGCAAGTTTAAATTCTTCACACTATAGGATCAGTCAGCCACTCGTGGCTCCAGCATTCATGTGTGTGTGTGTGTAAGTAGCTTGAAAGTGACAGCCTGGTTGCTGGTGCTAGCTACCATTTCTTGGCAAGGGTACTGTGTTTATTTAGATTGTGAATTAGAGTGGGTTTGAGGGAAGTTGATAAAGGGTTGTAGGTCTGAAAAAAGCCAGGTCACCACTTGACGTTACTTTTGAAGTTAGCCTTCAACTGTAATGACTTGAAAATAAGCACGGTTTTTAAAAATGAGTAATTTCTCCCTAATTTTGTAAACCAGGTTGTATTTTTCAAATGAAATAAGTTTTGTGAAATAGAACATTTTAATAGCTAGTTTGACGTTAGCATTGCTCAGTGTCTGTTCTGTGAATTGCTTTCCTGGTTACCAACTACATTAATTTTCTTTATATTTGAATACTCTTTCTGAACTAAACTTTAGCCAAACAGGAGGAAATTCAGTAAATTTCATATTGAAATGAAAAACATACTTGGTTCCTTTTTTATAAGGTAAGCTTTGTGCTTTTCAGGATCACAATAAATAGTCAAATAGCAGTGATTTGCCGAAATGTTCAACAGATCTAGATGAGAAACAGTGTTCCAAACCACTACCAGTGAAAGGAGGAGGAGGCAGAAGTTGAGATGTGCAGTCACTGCAGACATCGGGGGTTGAAGAGCATCAGGACGTAGTTCTTTAGGTGTGTTATGATCCCAGAGGTAACGAGGAGTCGGGCTTGATTTCCATGACCAGGCATTGAATACCATATGCTCTTGGTAAAACACCATTATATATGTCTATAAAAAAAGTTTCAGAATGTAGTGTGGGGGGTTTTAAGGAGTTTGTATATAAGCCGCACTTGTATGAATCACGTAGAAACTGATTGGCCAGTATTGATTCTTTACCACTGATATTTTTAGACAACTTTGTTGAAATATAAAATTCACCCTTTTAAAGTATATAATTCATGGTTTTTAGTATATTCACAAAGTTATGCAACATTCACCATAATCTGATTTTAGAAATTCTCACTACCCCAAAAAGAAACTCTGTACCTGTTAGCCATTACCCCCATACTCTACCTCCCCTCCCCCCACCAGCCCTAGGCAACGACTACTTTCCATCTCTCTGTTGTTCCTAGTTGCTGTCGAGTAGATTTGGACTCATAATGACCCCATGTGTTCAGAATAGAACTGCTTCATAAGGTTTTCAAGGCTGTGACCTCTCAGAAGCAGGTCGCCAGGCTTGTCTTCCGAGGTGTCTCTGGGTGGGTTCAAGCCACTTAACCATTTGCGATATACTCTTCAGTCTCTATGGATTTGCCTGTTGTGGACATTTCATATAAATGGAATCATCTAATATGTGGTGTTTTGTGCGTGTTTTTTTTTTTTAAGATTCATTTGTGTTGTTGCATGTATCAGTACTTTATTACCTTTTATTGTCATATAATATTCCATTTTATGGGTATACCACATTTTGTTTATCTATTTGTCAGTTGATGGACATTGGGGTTGTTTCCACTTTTTGGCTATTAGGAATAACACTGCTATGAACATTTCTGTCCAAGTTTTTATGTGAGCATCTATTTTTATTTCTCTTGGGTATATACCTATGAGTGTAATTCCTGAGTCATATGGTAATTCTTAGTGTAACTGAGAAACTGCCAAACTGTTTTCCAAAGTGACTGCATCATTTTACATCGTCACCAGCGATATATGAGGGTTGTGATTGCTTTACCTCCTTGCTAACCATTAGTATTGCCTTTTTTATTTTGGCCATCCCAGTGGTTATGTAGTGATATCCCATTGTGATTTTGATTTGCATTTTTTAATGACTAAAAATGTTGAGTTTCTTTTCATGTGCTTTTTATTGGCCAACCTTGAGGGTACCTAAACTTTGATATCTAGATGTTGTGTGTGTAACTGTTACCCACTGTAAAATTACTCAGTATTTGGGCTTGATAGTCCATGTAAAACATAGGTAAATCTGTGAACACGTTAAGGTCTTAGCTTTAAGTCATATTGGAGAACTGGAGAGATGCTGATTGATCGGTGTTTCCCAGACTTACCTGATAAATATAGTAGTCACCAATTTGCCCAGGACAATCCCAGTTTATGTCTGTTGTCCTGGCGTAATTGCTGAGTGCCACCTTCCACTCTTAAATATTACCTGTTTGGACAGTCAATAATATGGCCGCCCTGCTAACAGATGACTTATGCACTCTTCTAAAACTCCAAAGCCAAACCCACTGCCATCAAGTTGATTCTGACTCACAGCGACCCTATAGGACAGAGTAGAACTACCCTACACGGTTTCCAAGACATCAGTCTTCAAGGGTGTAGACTGCTGCGTCTTTATCCCACAGAGCAGCTGATGGGTTTGAACCGCCAACTTTTTAGTTAGCAGCCAAGTACTCAGAATCTCCAAGGAAAGGGCCTGGAAATAAGTTTTCAGCAATTTCAAAGTCAGGCACACTTGTAATATATTATTCTAGCAGAATGCTAGTGTTGTTCTATAACCCAAAGCCCGTTATCATCGTTTCAGTGGGACAGTGAGTTCAGGGTTAAAATTGGGGAGGAGCATGTGAAAGCTGGACAATGAATAAGGAAGACTGAAGGAGAACTGAAGCCTTTGAATTATGGTGTTGATGAAGAATATTGAATATACCATGGACAGCCAGAAGGACAGACAAATCTGTCTTGGAAGGAGTACAGCCAGAATGCTCCTTAGAAGCAAAGATGGTGACACCTCCTCTCACATACTTTGCACATGTTACCAGGAGGGACCAGTCCCTGGAGAAGAACATCACGCTTGGTAAAGTAGAGAGTCAGCAAAAAAGTGGAAGACCCTCAACAAGATGGCTTGATGACAGCGGCTGCAATAATGAGCTCGAACATAACGATGATTGTGAGGATGGCACAGGACCAGGGGAGTGTTTTGTCCTGTTGTGCATAGGATCGCTATGAGTCGGAGCCAGCTCTATGGCACCTAACAACAGCAATCTTAGTTGGTAACCAAGCGCCACCCATCTCCTTAAAGTGATTATAGAGGAAGAATGTTTCTCAAAACACATGTTGGACAGACAGGCAGGGGGTGGGTAGGTAATGGCAAAGGACAGTGGGATAATTTTCTGGAAGAAGTAGGGTTGCCTCAGGATAGAACTCTAGTAAGAGGCTATGAGCAAAACTGAGCTTCTCAATATTTTCCTTTGAATCTGGTGAGAATAGAGGAGGGATTCCAGAAGGTGTTCGTTCACACCTGGAAACAAGGATTAACGAGAAGGGAGGTGGAAGAAAGCAGTTTCAGTTCCAAGGCTATGTTAGAAGAAAGGTAGAAGGGTTTTTATTTATTTAGTGGTTAGTAGGATTTGATAATGCGTACACGTATAGTCATTTGTAAATCAAGCACTTGTAAGATACCTATATTTTTATAGAAGTAGCACAATTTCCAGTCTGGGTGATATGATATATTTGTTCAATGATTATATAACTTTGTCGTTAAGATGAGAGAATATTTCTAACTCAGTATAAAGTAAGTCATATGCAGTAATCATTTGGAAGAGATTTATATTGAGCCACTTATGCCTGTTCATTTCATTATGTTTTAGGACTAAGGGCACACAGTTTAGAAATGGCTGGAACGGTAGGAGTTTATCTGTCTGTACCCATGAATAGCTATAGGCTCGTCATATCTCCATTAGCCAGAAACTCAAACCAAGTGTTCTACAGGCTATAAAATCAAGTAGCGCAGTCTTAAATTTAATTATCCACACCATACTATTTTATCCGAAAACTCTTTGGACGGGGAAGGGGACAAGATTTTTTTTTTTTAAAGCTTGAGGTATAATACACATAGAATAAACTGCATATATTTGAAGTACACAATTTGAGGAGATGCTGTTCGGTTTGTTTTTTTTTTAATAATTTATTGTTGAGGTTATACACAGCAGAACATACATCAGTTTGACAATTTCTACACGTACAGCTCAGTGCCATTGGTTACATCCTTCAAGTTGTGTAACCATTGTCACCCTACTTTTCTGAATTGTTCCTCCTCCATTAACATAAACTCACTGCTCCTTAAGCTTCTTATCTAACCTTTAGAGTTACTGTTGTCAGTTTAGTCCCATATAGATAGGGGGAGATACTGTTTAATAATTGATAGTGTAGCAAGTATATGTTATAATTTATCTTCTGACCATTCAACAATGAGATGGAAAAGTGAAAAGGCCTGTTAAGTCCATTTAACTTGGGGGGAAATGTCATGAATTATCCATAGAAAGAAGATGCAGTGATTAAGGGCAATGGCTGCTAACCAAAGGTTCAGCAGTTCAGATCCACCAGCTGCTTCTTGGAAACACTATGAGCAGTTGTACTCTGTTCTGTAGGGTCGCCATGAGTCAGAATAGACTCGATGGCAATGGGTTGTTAAGATTTGTTCATATTTATGTAGCACATACTCTTCTCACCAGAATGCTACAGAAGCTAGTAACTTTTCATGTGTACATAATTAACTGAAAGAATGTGAGCAAATAATTATGTGCCAAAGGAACAGCATGGAATAATAAATGCTTGAGAAGCCCAAATGAATGAGAAATGGCTGGACTGAAGGGATGGGAGAAAGTTATAAGGATGGAAGCAGATCTTGAAATAGGTGAAAACAAGTAGAAGAAACAGTGGGTTGAGTTTGAGCTAGATCTTAGAGAGCAGATGTGATTCACCAGGCAGAAATGGGCGGAAGGGCATTCTAGATGAAGAGGAGGAGCACAGTGAACAGGGGTGATGAAATCTCAAGGGGTAGCTTGGCTGCATTGTAAGGTGGATCAGGAGAGATAACCACGCAAAGTTAGGCTTGGACAAGATTATAGAGGTTGTTAAGTGCTGTACAAGATCCAAATTGTATCCTCGAGGTCAGAGGAACCACTGAAGGTTTTCTGAGCAAGGTAAGCGTAGATACAAGTTTCTTTACCTTCTTTGATAAAATTTGTTACTACAGCTGCATTTTTCTGGAAGCATTTATCCTTTTTTATGCTGTTAACCTTTTTCCTTTCTTATTTCAGTTGTGCACATCAGGAAATTAAGTGTAAAATTCTTCTGAAGTCAACCTTTCACCTCCATACTTAGTAATTTCAAATCTCATAGTAATATCAAATCTTTAAGAGAGGAAGATCATCATTACTATTGTAAAATTAATAAGACTCAATGTAAAAAGAATTATGATTTTTCAAATAACATGAATCGTGGGAAAGAAGAATTCCTAAAAGATTCAGAGATACTGGGCTTTACTTGTATATGATTGCCTAAGTGTGTACTGCCTCACTACTTTCTTGACTTTTGTTTAGAAACATATATTCAAAGATACAAAGCAAATTTGGCTTAAGTAAATTAAACTCTAAACCCACGGTTAATTTAACTCAGGTATACAAATAAAAATTGTGTTAAAATATGAAGAAGTAAATATATGCAGTTCAGCTGTTTGTCTTGAAGCCCAACTCATAACTCTTAAGTTGTGGGAATACTCTACTTTTAAACGGTTGTGAGAATTAAATTACGACAGTTCCCTTTGCAGTGGTATTTCACACCCATCTTCAGTCACTTCAACCCATCTTGGGTTATGTCTACTTTTAATGTTTTTAGGCCTTTAACTTAATTTTGCTTTTTCATTTTTATCTTGCTACTCTTTTTCCCCAGTGAATTTACAGTCTCTCAAATGTGATACTTTGCAAAAATTATTTTCATTTCTCATAAAAGAAAATAATAAGTACTTAACGGCTGTTTGATCTGGTTCTGTTACACTGTGTTCAGTCATCCAGGCCTCAAGAAAATGTTTAGTGAGTACCTGCCGCATGCTGAGCCCTAGACTAGACTTTGAGAATACGAAAATTAATGATTTGGACTCTTAGCTCAATATAATAGGAGAGACAGTCTACTAAGTCGTTCAATACCATGTGATAAGTTCAATAGAAAAGGTATGGTGAGGTGTATATAGGGTGCAATGAGAACACATAATGAGGAATTAAAGGCAGAAGCTTCCTGTCTTAATTCTTACTTCACTATTTTTTAAGCATGTCCCCCACTCAAACAACTTACTGTCCCTAACACCCTCATGAAGTTTTTCACTCCAAGCTTTGCTCATAATATTTCTTCTGAAATAACCATCTCCATTCCTTCCCTTCTCCATTTTGTATATCAAAATCCTTCATGTTTCTATAACCTGTTCTCCAATGCCAATTTCTTTTTGAAACATGCTCACAAGTGCTCCCTCCTATATGTTCTACAGTGACGCTATATAGTTGTCGTTTTCGTAACAATTATCACTCTGTACCTTGTATTATGCTTGTTTCATCTTAGCATAGCCCTTCCCTCCACTATGACCTGCCTCCTACATCCAGTCAAGTAGATGCTACTTCATTTTAAAATTACTTTGTTAACTTGATCACACTACTTTGTACGCCATTGTACTTTCAAAAGTATGTAGTTTTGAATGTAATTAGATCTCTTGCATTGATTTCAGAAAGTAGTACAGATTAGATTTATAGCTCTAGAATACTCCAACTTTATTTGGTAACAGGTTTGTTCAAAGGAGCTCCCTGTTCGTAAACTCAGACATAATTCAACTTCAAGATATCTTTGTCAGATCTCTGACTTGGATAAAATTCCTTTCCCTTGGTTTAAATGTGACTCCAATAAGAAATGATTACAATTTGATGGCTAGTAGATACCCTTTGTTAAATGAGTCTCATTGGCCTGCTGTCCCTATCCCAATTGATGCTAGTCAGTTTTTTAACTGGCAGCCTCAACCCTGGCATTAGGCCAGCTGGACCATGGACACTGGCCTGTCCCTACCCTTCCTGATGTTCTCAGATTTCTTTGGTGGACTGAGGCATGGCTTCAGAGCTGCTGGCGGAATTCGCATTTCTGCCTAGCCTTATCTGTTAAACAGGTAGGAGAATTAATTTTTAAAACTCTGTGCTGATCAACAATTTTCTCTTTTAAATTCTGCCATAAGAGGAACTGATAAAGTTTTGAAAACTAACCTTAAAAAGTTCTGTAGTATGCTCTTGCTCTATCAAGCCATATTTAAAATTACCTTACTAAGAATCTCCTTGTTTTAGCCACTTGAACAAGAGACACAGCTACCTACCTGTTCACCCGTTTCATTTCACAGACAGCTCCCTCACCGCTCTCTTATTTCACTGAGGCCAGTGTGTGGATCTTATTTCTAGATCACTCAACGTGGTCTCCTTTCTACACTTTGCTTGGGATGTGGGTGGTGGTAAAACATCAGCAAAGCTAAGCAGACTTCACCTTTTTACAGATTTCAGTCTTTCACTTTGACTTGTATTGTTGCCTTGATCCTAATCCTTTTAATTGATCTCTTGCATTTCCTGGACTTCTATTTGCAGTTGACATGTCTCCTCTCCAAGTCCCCTTGCCACCTCCTATACTTACTTTCTCAAATGAAGTTTCCTCCTGTCTTACTGAAAGTGTTGAGATCGTTTAGTATAAGGTCACTCCTTTAGCCATGTGCTCTTTAAAAGTCTATCTCAACACTTGTTCTCTTTTAACAGTCTCAGGTGAAAAGGTGTGCCTCCTCTTCAAACCTTCTTCATTTCACTCCAGAATGTGTTGATACCTAACTATATGCCAGGGACGGCGATAGGATTGCTAGGAGACACAATAATGAGATATAATTCTTTTCCACGAGAAGCTTACTGACCTGTGTTCATGATCCTTTCATGTCCTGCTGCCTGCATGGTGTGCTCTCATCCTTATCATTTCTTCCTTTTTCTTTATGCTTCTAAAATTACAGAACTTCAAAACAGGAAGGAAAAAGATCATTTTCCCTCAGAGAAATAAAAGAAGGGGGCCTTTTCTAAATTATACTTTCCTCTTCTTCCCATTTGAGCGGATTTCTGATTGGAGGATATTATGTCTATAAGGTGTGTGGTGGCAGGAAAAAAAGGATGAAGATAACCAAGGCTTCCTATGTCTATTTTCTTAATCCTAATTGTTCAGCCAGGCTTAAATCTAGTAATTCCATTCTATAATTGTCTGTGTATTAATGCAGTCTTATTAATATGTAGTTTATGTGCTATATTGTTTACTTTTTTATGTTTTCTTGTGTACCACGACACCTAGGGCAAAAAAAAAAAAAAAATTTGATAAACTGTGGCGGTTGGAAAGTGTTTTTTTCTTTTTTAATCATAGTCATGTTGGGCTTCAGTTTTAAACACTTTTTAAAAATCAGATCTCATTATTCAGAGATACAGTAAATGTGTTAAAATGTACAACTAGAAGCCTAAACTGGTACTGCATAAATATGTAAATAACATAGCGTATTGATTTTTTTTTCTTTAGCAGCAATTGAAACTATCACAAATATAATTAGATCTGTATTGCTTTGTTTTCAGAGAACAGACACAAAAAATACTCATTACATATAGTTTTCAGGGTATTATCTCTAGTTTTCAATCACTTTTAGTAAAGCAGACTAAGAGTATAGTTGGATTCTTGAATCTAAATTAGAATTGTGTCTTTAATAGATGAAGTCATTTTTAAGAAGCATTGTAAAATTATAATTTGAATATCCAACATTTATACCTCAGTCATAATAAGGTTACATGTATCAAGCATATAAGAAATGCCCATACTCAAATTCTGATACCCATGTCAGTTGACTATTTTATAAATATTTTAGTCTACATATCTGAGGTGAGTTCAGTGTTCCTCTTTAAGTCTTACCATTTTTATGTCTACTCTTCAAAATGTTACCATTCACAATGCGGTATAAAAACACTTATATTTGAAAAAATTTAGTATTTACTAAGGTACAATGAAAAGTGAGGCTGTAGACAAAGAAAATGAAAGGTGCCAAAAGCCTCTAAAATATAGGAGTGCTTTTTTCAATTGTGGGAAAGTGCACAAAATATAAAATTTACCATTTTAACCATTTTCAAGTATACAGTGCAGTAGCATTAATCATACAGTGTTGCATAACCATCACCACTATTTGTTTCCAAAACTTTTTGTTCACCCCAAGCAAAAAGTTTGTACCCATTGAGCAATAACTCCCCATCCTCCCTCTCCTAGCCCCGGTAACTTCTCATTTACTTTCTGTCTCTGTGTTTGTCTGTTCTAGATGTTTCATATAAGTGGAATCATGTAATAGTCATCCTTTTGTGTCTGGCTTATCTCGTTTAGCATAATACAAGATTCATCCACACTGTAGCATGTATTAGAACTTCATTCCTTTTTATAGTACAGTCTGTTGTACATGTATACCACAATTTTTTTTATTCATTCATCTGTCGATGGACACTTAGGTTCTTTCCACCTTTGGACTTTTATGAATAATGCCGCAGTAAACTTTGGTATACAATGTCCCTGCTTTCAGTTCTTTTAGACGTATACCCAGGAGTGGAATTGGGTCATATGGTAATTGTGTTTAGCTTTTTGAGAAACCACCAAACAGTTTTCTGCAGCGACTGCACCAGTTTGCATTCCCATCAGCAATGCCTGTAGGTTCCAGTCTCTCCACATCCTCTCCAAAACTTGTTCTTTTCTTTTAAAAAAAAAAAAAAAAAAAACTTTTTTTTTTTTTTTTTTTTTCATCCTAGTATTGCTTTGGAGCCCTGGTGGCACAGTAGTTCAGAGCTATGGCAGCTAACCAAAAGGTTGTCAATTCAAATCTACCAGCAGCTCCTTGGTAACCCTGTGGGGCAGTTCTTCTCTGTCCTGTAGGGTCACTATGAGTTGGAATTGACTCAGTGGAACAGGTAATGGTAAGTATTGCTTTAAGTTGTTTTCAGAGAGCATATGCAAAAAATACTCATGAATGCAAAGAGGGGGCCAAGTGTGTATCTCATTGTGGTTTTGATTTGTGTTTCCCTAGTGATTAATGATGTTGAGCTTTTTTTTCCCATGTGCTTGTTGGCCATTTGTGTATCTTCTTGGTAAAATGTCTATTCGAGGCCTTTGTCCATTTTTTAATCGGGTTGTTTGTGTTTTTGTCGTTGAATTGTAGGAATTCGTTATATGTTCAGGAGTTAAACCCTTATCAGATACATAATTTCCAAATATTTTCCCCACTTCTGTAGGTTGTCTTTTCGTTTTCTTGATAATGTCCTTTGATGCAAAAAAGTGTTTAATATTGATGAAGCCCAATATATCTATTTTTTTTGTTGCCGGTGCTTTTTTTTTGCTTTTTTTGATTAACATTTCTTTAAGTGAACATCCACTTATATTGCCTTTCTTTGATTGCATCAACAGGAGCAGTTATGAGCCAAGCGGTGAGATCACAACAAAGATCCCAGGCTTTTGGTGCTCATAACAACACCAGTATATTCATTGCAACACCAGTAGGAATCATTAGTGCATGGGAACGGCATTTTGACAGAACGAGTTTTAACATTAAAGAATATTTAAGACAGAGCTGTGTCCTTTCCTCCGCCATAACCTTTTTTAAGCCATATATATTTTTTTTTTTTTTAAACACGAACCGGTACATGTTCATCCTGTGCTAGCAAATAGACAAACATCCTACTTTGTGCTGATGACAAAGCCCTGTGATCATATTCAGGAGTAAATTTAAAAATCAAATAGGTATCATCAGCCAAGAGGGAAATGCAAATCAAAAACCCCAGTGAGGTACCATATCGCATCCACTGGGATGACTGTAATCAAAAAGACAGTAAATGTTGGCAAGAATGTGGAGAAATTGGAACCTTCGTACACTGCTGGTGGGAATATAAAATGGTACAACTGCTTTGGGAAAAGCCTGGCAGTTTTTCAGATGGCTAAACATGGAGTTACTGTATGATTCAGCAGTCCTGCTTCTAGAGATATACCCAAAAGAAATGAGAACAATATGTTCACACACAAACTTGTACATGAATGTGGATAGCAGCATTATTCATAACATCCAAAAAGTGGAAATAACTCAAGTGCCTATCATCTGATGAAACGATAAATAAAATGTGGTGTATCTATGTAATAGGCTATTAGTTAGCCATAAAAGGAATTGTAGGTCTGTTTGATGCTACAAGATGGATGAACCTTTAAACATGATGCTAAGCTAAAGAAGGCAGTCACAAAAGACTATATATTTATGACTTCATTTATATGAAATCTCTAGGATAGGCAAATATGTAGAGACAGCCAGTGGCTCAGTGGTTGCCTAGGGCTGGAAGAGAGGGCATGTTTGGGATTGATGACTAAGAGGAGTGGGGTTTCTTTTTGGAATAATGAAAAAGTTCTGAAATTGATTGTGGTGGTCATAACTGCGCATATACCGAAGCAACTGAATTGTATACTTTAAATTGGTGAAGTGCATGGTATATGAATTATATCTCAATAAAGGTTTTTAAGAAAGCACATGAAAAAAAAATGAAATAGACCTGGTGATTTGTAATCAGGAGGAACAATTGATTGCGCGGCCATTTATTACATATGTGTTGGGTTCTTTGTCAAGTATTGAGTGGAAAAGTATGAGAAGACTTAGATTCCTCTGTAGGTGGAGAGACAGAATCATTAACAACTAACTTTAATAAAATAAAAATTATAAATTTGGAGCAACACATTGGACTTCAGGTAGGAAAAAAAAAACTGTTAGGTTCTCTAGATTTCACGATTTTGTCAGTTACCTGTATATGTAGATCATATTGATCTAGCTTCTTTAGACATGTATTTACTCTTTACTGTAGGAAAGGTGGCACTGTTTTAAAACTGAGCATATGATACAGACTGAAACCTGGGATCATACAGTCTTTTTTCTTAATCATGCCTTTTAAATCCCTACTTGGTTGGCTCTACTTCAGAGACCCAGAACCGGGAGTCTAAGACAAGTGCCCTTTTGGTTCTACTTTTATTACAGTGGTAATTAACTGTATCGTTGTCTTGAGGAGTGATTTTTTTTGTTGGTTTATCTACATTTCCCCCCCACCCCCACCGATTTGGAAGTTATGTACTGTATTTCATTTCTTCTAGTGATTATCCTTGATGTGCCCTGCATGTATACATAAATATATTGTTAGCATCTTACTCTCCCTCCCAGCTAATACCAAGGACCTTATAATGCTTTATCTCTGATCGGTCTTCTGCTCTTTTAATTGTGATAGAAATTCAAAACATACTAACTCAACAAAAAGGGCATATACTAACTCATACAACGACTGGGTCCAGAAGTTAAGGAACAGCTAGATCCAGGGGCTCACAGGTATAATCTAGCTCCTGTGTCCTCTCTGCAGGCATTTTGCAGACAGCTCTATTCATGTTGCCAGGAAAAAATGGTTGATGTAAATCCTCGCTTACTTGGCTGTTGATCGCCATAGGAATAAGCCAGCGAATGCCAAGGAAGATCCTGTGGTACATTCTGAATGGTCCGAGTTAAGTCGCATAATCAGCCCTGAAATGTGACTAGGGGATAGAGTATTCTAGTTCATGCGTAGGTCATGTTCTTACCTCTGAGACTGAAAATGGAAGTAGAGTCAAGTGTGTGGTCAGTGCTGCCCAAATCTCATAGACTGTGACAAGAAGGATACTGTTACCAAGAAAAGTAGAGGAGCAGGGCACTCTATAGACAGAAATAAGAAAGGCCAGTACATGTTGTCAGTACACCTACTCTTCACTCATAAACTATCTTATCATCAGACATTTTGCATTTATGGCAGTAGTAAAAAATCTACTATCCGACTGTTTTTGCATTAGTGATGTACAATGTACGTCCAGCAGTACCCAAAGTCGAGGTGCGAGGCATGGCTAACATTGGCTGTGATGGTTAAGATTATGTGTCAACTTGGCTGGGCCATGATTCTCAGTGGTTTGGCAATTATGTAATGATGTAATTTGGCAGTTATATAATGATGTAATTTGGCAGTTATGTAGTGATATAGTCATCCTCCATTTTTGTGATCTGATGTGTTTCCACTTTTCGCATGATGCTGTTTTCACATAACAACTTGGTCTCTGGAACCTAACCATGTTGGTAAGTGAGATGTGGGCATATTCATTCAACAAAATGCATGGATCCATACACAAAAGAATGTAACAGTCCAAATTAATTTTTTGACACCAGGTCTTAGAGTACATTAGACCTGTAATCCTTCAATTTGAGGCATGGTGTCCACAGTGCTAGAAAAGTATGATAGATCTAGTTAAATGATAATAATTGGGGGGGGGGAATAACAATAAAACACTGGAGATATTGAATTATAGATTGTTTCAAGTATAATGCCAATTCAGTAAGCACATACTAGTTTTCACATTTTCACATGTATTAAAGAGTAACTAGGATTACAGTCGGATCAGGGCCATCCAAAATGATGGAAATGTTCCGTGTCTGCACAGACCAGTACAGTAGCCGCTAGCCACATGTGGCCACTGAACACTTAAACTACGGCCAGTGCAACTAAGGAACTGAATTTGTAATTTTATTTAATATTAATTTAAATTTAAGTAGCCGCGTGTGGCTAGAGTTACATTATTAGATAGTGTAGCTCTCTAGACTTGGATTGTCTGGATTAACATCATGCCTCTTCTGCTGTACTTACTAGCTTTAAAGCATTGACCAGTTTACAAAACTTCCCTTGTCTTCATTCCCCCGTGTGTAAAACAGGGATAAATACATATCTGTCTTAGTGAGTTATTTTGAGGATTAAGTGAGTTAATTCATGTAAATGTGCTTGGCACTCACCTCACACACAGCACGCAAATGTTGGCCATTACCATCTTCATTATGATCCTCATATCACTGCCTTGAAATGGGAGCTAAAGAAAGGAGGCGATAGTGGTCCAACAATTTTATACATTTTTTGAAGGTTTTTAGAGGTGTAGCACTTGGGTCATTAACGGATAATGCATATGTTATTGTTGACCATGTACAGAAAATGGGGTTAAAATGTAGCTTGGGGAGATTTAGGAAAGGGTCACAAGAAGAACATTTCAGTGCTAACTGTTGTCAACTATCAAAATTGATTGCCAAAGGAGATGGAAAAAAAATTATTTGTATCAAACCAGGATGTCTCTCTATAATTCATGGTGATTTGATCAGTACTTTCCATTTTTAAGATAGCAAAATGTATTTTTAAACCATTAAAATAGTAATCATGTTTTTAAAAATGCTTTTAAATGTTTCTAGGTTATTTAAAAATAATACAGTGAAACCAGTGAGAGCCAGCACTCAACTGGACTGCCTTGTTTTTTTCCACGTCTCACAAGTTTTCTGCCTTTGAGTGGCATCTTACCACTTTTCTGTCATTCTCTGTTTAGTGGAAAATACTTGAGTTTTCCTTCTCTGACAGGTTTTCGCCTTAAACAAGTTCGGGCTTTCACGGGTTTTATTGTATCTGTGGTCTTATTAACTGACTTCTTAGCAGAGCTTTTTTTTTTTTAAATAATTTTTATTGTGCTTTAAGTGAAAGTGTACAAATCAAGTCAGTCTCTCACACAACAGCCCATGTACACCTTGCTACACACTGCCAGTTACTCTCCCCCTAATGAGATAGCCCGCTCTCTCCCTCCACTCTCTCTTTTCGTGTCTATTTTGCCAGCTTCTAACCCCCTCCACCCTCTCATCTCCCCTCCAGGCAGGAGATGCCAACATAGTCTCAAGTGTCCACCTGATCCAAGAAGCTCACTCCTCACCAGCATCCCTCTCCAACCCATTGTCCAGTCCAATCCCTGTCTGAAGAGTTGGCTTCAGGAATGGTTCCTGTCCTTGGGCAACAGAAGGTCTGGGGGCCATGACCACGGGGGTCCTTCTAGTCTGAGTCAGACCATTCTTATGAGAATTTGGGGTCTGCATTCCACTGCTCTCCTGCTCCCTCAGGTTCAGCAGAGCTTTTCTTTAAGGATTTCCATCTCTTAAACTCAAAATACAATTAAACAAGACTTTTTAATCTACCTTCATTTTTAAATTGCTTGTTTAATGAAGCCTTAAAACTAGATATCTTTGTCAGTGGTGTTTATGATAAAATATGTTACCTGTCATCTTTCTTTTCATTTCTTAATACCAGTTTGATATTTTGTCTCCTGAAATGTTTTGGGGTGTTAGAAAATCACTGTGTTTTGCCTCACATTTTTTCTAATTTCTTTGATTTTTTTTTTTTTTTTTAGTTTTTCCATCAATCCTCGTTTAGAAGTACCTTTATATATGTTAACTGCTGCATCATAAATTGTTAGATACTTAAATTGAGCCCCCCGGCCTTCTCATTTCCCTGCCTCCAACACTACAGTCTGCCCGTTTACTGTCTACAGTTTAGTAGACAGTCATTTAGTAATTGACTGTCTCATCACAAGTTGGTTAGATGTTCTGTCTGTCTAGCCTTACAAGTGCTTTCAGTATACCCTGCTGGAGCGCTTTATCTTGATATTGTGGAGCCGACTATAGCTTTTTCATACTAATATCTGAGCTTTGTTTAGAAGTTTAGTTATCATGTATTGCGGTTAATCCTTATATCTAATTTCTCAGACTTCTCCAGTTAGGATATTGATAATTGATTGTTAATATTATTTTATGAAAAGCTAATCTTAGTTTTTTATAGTTTGCCTAGGGTTTTTTTGGGTTCTAGGATATATATGTTGACTGTTTTAAAATTGATTTTCAGTCTTCCTAATTAAATAGTATATTCTGATATGATTAATTTCTGTTTTCTTGTAGTTTAATCTTTGTGTGAGTTTTTAAGTGTTGATCTTATTTGTATTATTTCCCCTTGTGCCTGGTAGGTGCGTGTATTGACTTAATGTGTTTTTTGTTTTTTTTTAAAACATATCTTGAACTATTAACTAATTTTTTGAAGCTTGATAGGTTTGTGTAAATGAAGTCTTCTTACCAAGTCATGAAACATTCACTTGCTAAATTAAAGGAAAAAAGACATAATGTCTTTCAGTATGCCCAGTAGATATGGTTGGACAATCTATAAAATATTTCACTATCATCATGTATAATTCAGCTTGTAGCTGTTCCATAACTTAGTTAATTCAGTGAGAATTGTTGAGATTTCAAAATGACCACATTACCAAGTTTTCCCTGCAGTTATGGCATAGAATTTATTTTTTGTTTGCAAAGTCAATACACATATTTTTCTGCAAGACCTGACAATTCTTCTGTTCCAGATCACTTAGTGTTTAAAATTTCATGTTTTTATGATTCATTAGTAGTAATGTGAGCATACTAAAATTTGAAAGCTGTGTAAACTAAAGAATTTAATCTAGGCATGGCTACAGATGATATTTAGATTCCTTTGTCTTAGCGCAAACTCGAACATAAAACATTTTTACTGTTATCACCAGCTGTGCTATTTTGATAACATGTCTTTCAGAATCTGTTTCATTAAAACCATTTCATTAAAATTTATACTGAAAATGAAAATTATAGTTGAAATATTTAGAATCATAAAATCTTTGAGTTAGAATAAAATAGTCAAGTTGTCTGTAGAGACTTGCAGTAGTCTCTTCTGTTTCCTTGGCATTTGGAACAGTACACTTCCCAGCCCCGATGCATTTATGTGGTGCCACGTGACTCATTCTGAGCTGTGAACAGAAGAGTTTGTCATGGCGGCTGTGTGTCAAAATGGCACGGCCACTTAGAGAAAGAAACCAGAAGCCATAAGATGGAAGCAGCCTGAATCTCTGAGTCACCACATGGAGCGCAGTTGCTCTGCAAGAGGGGTTGACAAACTTTTTCATTAAAAAGCCAGATAGTAAATATTTTAGGCTTTGCAGGCCTCGTACCATGGTTGTTGCATATTCTTCTTTGCTTGTTGTTTGGTATTGTTTTTACAACCCTCTGAAAATGTAAAAGCCATTCTTACCTCAAGGGACATACGAAACAGGGTGTGTGGACTGCTATTTAAGAAAGTCACTTGACTGGCATCAAATGCATGGTATAAGGAAGACAAAAGTCTCTGTATTAAGGTACTATGTTTTAAGGGTTAATTATCACAGCATAACTTGACTAATACACAGGTATTCTTATCTGACTCCTGTCCCTGCCAGATTCCTGAAGAATACTTTGATGTCAGGAATCTCTGTACCGCACGCTATAAGACAGACTACTCCATTGTTGGACAACTCTCTCTGTAAGAAACTTTTCTCTTTTTAGTGACATAAAGCCTTGACTCTATTCTACCTGTCCCTGTACTGCCTCTGGGTGAAGCTTATACTTTATGGCAGCTCTTCATTATTCTAAGATAGCTTTCAGCTCTCCCACTGATCTGTTCTCCTTAAAATTAAATACCCGTAATTCCTTCACCCATTCCACCTATGATATGGTATCTAGACTTTTCATCTAGCTATCCTGGTGATCATTCCTCTAGACCAACTTTGTCATTTTTCTTCTAAAGAAAGCTTCATTGCCTATAATTGAACAGATGTAGTTAGAGCATTAGAAAGATACCTGCCCTGAACAAAAAGCCAAGCGTACAATAGGAGTAATTTTTTAATCACCATTTTATTATTTTGGGCTAAGTTGACGATGATTTTCTTATAAACTGTTTGAGTCAGGTCTTCTTACCACTTGTGCAGTTGATTTTTTTACATGTAAATAAAGTTTAATATTTTCTAGTTAATATATATTTGTAAGTCTAATGTGTTTTGTTTTTTTAAATATCATTTGATATTTTTATCCTGTTGTCTCTTAAATTAACAATTCTTTTGTTAGGAAGCTTTCCAAATCGAAATGTCTTAATCTTGTTAATAATACTGCTACCCACCCTCAGGGACTTTGTGTTTCCTACTGTCCCACTGGCCACCAATTTGCATTTCAACTTTGGATGAATCTCATGCTCTCATTACTATAACATTACAGGAGGCCAGTATTGCAAGAGGCCTCAAACCAATTCAGAGAGCTGAAATAAACAGCATGTATAACCATTTCCCTCTGGCATCTCACCAAGCAGGTGATCTGTCAGCAGGGAATGTCTCTGGTGCCATCAGACATCATACGGTGATTTTCAGTGGTTATCATGAAATCTGCCTTTTATTGGTCCTCTTTCTCTATCTTTACAGGCGATGACTAGTGTTACGGCACTAATGATTAAGGCATGTGGGTATCCAGACTTTGGGTGAGAATAAGATCATCAGATTTTCAAGGTCCATGGGCTTTATGCACTTAATTCCAAAAAGTCAATATTAGCTTTTCTATTTATTTGATCTTTCTAGTCAGCATATTCCAGTGTCTGTTTGACCATCATCTTCAAAGCTTCTGTGGGATATTTGGCCAAAAACTTTGCTGAAATCATAAAGCATATATATAGTCCATAGTATATCAAAAATATATATCTATATAAATTTAGTATTATGTAATTAGTGATCCCATATTTCTTTTTCAGTTGCCCTTCTTATAATAACCCAGTCTATAATTTTGATGGGGATTGATACTAAGTTTACTAAGCAGTAAGTAATCTTTAGCCCATTGGTTGAAAATTGGGAGATCACTTACCAATATCTATATAGACTTTTGGAAATTTTTATCTCTTCAGTTTTATAATACTTTCCAACTCTGATTTATTTACATCTTCACGTTCATGAAGACCTGAACACTTGAACTGATTTTAAGTTTCTAAATGCTTTCACCTGTTCATCTCTTAGTCCTGTGGTTTAGCAGATATCTTTTTAAAGCCAGATTTGCTAGGTAGACTAACCTGGTCTGGCTGTTGTTTCATTTAATGTCTTGTGAAAATAAACAGGCTCTGCCTTCTTTTTACATCCTACCTGTACTGTTTGCTGTTAGATTGCTAATTACGGTGACACAGATACCAGTTTACACCTGTTGCCCAGCAAAAATAACAGTGCCCCCTTTCACTCTGGAAAGTCCCGAATTATACGGTCATCCTGTCTGTCATTCACTTTTGTCAGTGATTGGCAGAAATGTCTTGTATTCAACTAGTCTGTGGGATGATACGTGGGCATACTGAAACTTATGGGAACACTTGATGAATTTGCGTGTCATTCTTGTGCAGGAGCCATATAATCTCTATATTCTAATTTTTGTATAAGTGGTGCCAAAACAAACATAAGAATTGTCTTTTCAGTTTAAAGCAGAGAAAAGCTCTTTCCTGAAAACTTCAGTACATTTTCTGAAAATGATAACTATATACCTGTCTTGTTTTCCTTTCCATTGCTGCTGTGGCACTCGGATCCAAATTTGATCCTCAGTCAAATATCTGTATTAGCTAATTGGGTTATTAGCATCTATCTTCCTGTCAGTGAGTATGATTTTATATAATTCTGTACATTTGCACCTTGTTAAACAAAAAAACAAAAAACCAAACCCGTTGCCGTCGAGTCAATTCCAACTCACAGCAACCCTATAGGACAGTGTAGAACTGCCTTATAGGGTTTCCAAGGAGCACCTGGTGAATTCAAATTGCCAACCTTTTGGTTAGCAACCATAGCTCTTAACTACTGTGCCACCAAGGTTTTCTATTCTTTGTTAGCGATCTTAAATTTTGGGGAAAGTATTGGGTATAAAATCATAACATGTACCTTGTTAGTACTAAATAAGTGTTAGCCTTTACTATTATTGATATAAACCAGGGGATAATACCCAAAGCCTAGTGGAATTCTTTTGCTATTCTGGTTTAAGAGACAAGACCAGCCACTAAGAACAAGCTTGCTACACAATACCAGCCTTAAAGTAATATTTAGTGCTTACAGTTTGGCTCTTTATTATGTGTTATCCTATGTATTTTTTATCTCTGCCTAGGTGGTAGGTTAGTGAAGAGTAGTTGCTCACTACGTGCAAAGCATTATCCTTAGAGATAAAATGAATGAGATATGGATCCTGCCCTGTAAATGGTAAATAACACCCCTGCAGAAAATTTCCTGTAGTGCAGAGAGTAGAGTAAGATAGGTATCAAAAAATCTCATTTTCCACAAGTACAGCTCCTAACACACAGATTTGTGTTGATATTTTTATAAATAGATAATATACATTCGTAGAAGACAAGAAAATATAACTAAGCAAAAACATAAAACAAGTCACCGATAAATTACTATCACCCAGAGAAAATGGATGTTAACATTTGTTACACATCCATTTGTAGCCTCCTGGGACAGGGTCTTCCTCCTGGGGACTGTGCCCCATAGCCATCTGCAGCTTCTGTATCTTTCGTTGGAAGACAGTACAATTCTTACTGGCATTTTGTGCCTCAGAGGGTACAAGAGGAATATGTCTAGATTCAGCCCTTCTCTGCATTGCTCCTGTACCCTGCCATGGGCACTTATTTCATGGACCTGAGTGGCTACCTTAGGTAAGTACACCAGGAAATCTACTCAGTGGTTCTAACTACCTTTTGATCCTGGAAGGGGGTTTTTCTGATGGGCATTGACACATCCTACTTCAGTATATCCCTGAAATTCCCAAAATGATTTCCACAGAGTCATGCCCCATACGGGCATCCTTTTAATAGGCCACTTTTCTATGGCCCTTCTGCCTTTCCATTCGCCCAGACCACTAGCCAACATCCATGAGTTGGTAAAAATCTAGACGTAGGGGCAGACAGCTTGCAATTTAGCCTACTGAGCTTATTTGCCTTTACCTTATTTGATCAGATTGGCAACTTTCCAAACAAAGTGCTCTTCATTTATCTTGGAACTACCATCCATAAGCCAAGGAGCTATTTGTGGTTCAATCAAGAGCTATTCACAGAGGGTAGGGTGTCGCAGTTCCTCAGGTGGTTCCAAAGACAGCTCTAGGGGAGCGCACCCTGCTTGTAAGGACCTCTTTTGCATTCCTCTGGTAACATGTTTCTGCATGTATCTATTTTGTTGTACAACTCTTACATCAGAAGGTTCTGCCATCTGCATAATATCACCCAAGATATTATTTCAAGTTTCAAGGTTATTTTATATCCTTCAGTTCTAAGGACAGTCTCATTCAAAATCCTTAACTAACTCCTAATTGTCTTTCAAATGGAAATTTTCTGTTACAAAATCCCAGTGGACTTTTGCAGTAATTCACCTTCTGTGCTTCATACAGAGCTATTCTTTAGTGTACAGAGAATTTGTCAGTACCTGCATTCTAGCTTCTGTTCTATACTTGTTGAAATTAATGATGGACAATCTTAATGCAACCACTTCGTGTAAAGTCTTTTCAAACATACCAGTTTTTATCCAAATTTTCATCTTACTCCCATCAACCATGGCATTCCTGTATTTTCCCAATCTAGTAGCTCTGCTGGGACTTTACAAACAGGTTTTTGTTCTTTTTTTTTTCCCAATAATTTTTATTGTGCTTTAAGTGAAAGTTTACAAATCAAGTCAGTCTCTTACACAAAAACTTACATACATCTTGATACGTACTCCCAATTACTCTCCCCCTAATGAGACAGTCCGCTCTCTCCCTCCACTCTCTCTTTTCGTGTCCATTTCGCCAGCTTCTAACCCCCTCCACGCTCTTACCTCCCCTCCAGGCAGGAGATACCAACATAGTCTCAAGTGTCCACCTGATCCAAGAAGCTCACTCCTCACCAGCATCCCTCTCCAACCCATTGTCCAGTCCAATCCGTGTCTGAAGAGTTGGCTTCGGGAATGGTTCCTGTCCTGGGCCAACAGAAGGTCTGGGGGCCATGGCCAAGGGCTCCTTCTAGTCTCAGTCAGACTGCTAAGTCTGGTCTTTTTATGAGAATTTGGGATCTGCATCCCACTGCTTTCCTGCTTCCTCAGGGGTTCTCTGTTGTGTTCCCTGTCCGGGCAGTCATCAGTTGCAGCTGGGCACCATCTAGTTCTTCTGGTCTCAGGCTGAGGTAGTCCCTGGTTCATATGGCCTTTTCTGTCTCTTGGCCTCGTAATTACCTTGTGTCCTTGGTGTTCTTCATTCTCCTTTGTCCAGGTGGGTTGAGACCAATTGATGCATCTTAGATGGCTGCTTCCTCGCATGTAAGACCCCAGACACCACTCTTCAAAGTGGGATGCAGAAAGTTTTCTTAATAGATTTTATTATGCCAATTGACTTAGATGTCCCCTGAAACCATGGTCCCCAAATCTCTGCCCCTCCTACACTGGCCTTTGAAGCATTCAGTTTATTCAGGAAACTTCTTTGCTTATGGTTTAGTCCACTTGTGCTGACCTCCCCTGTATTATGTGTAGTCTTTACCTTCACCTAAAGTAGTTCTTACCTACTATCTAATTAGTGAGTACCCCTCTCCCACCCTCCCTCCCTCCCTGCTCTTGTAACCAAAGAATATTTTCTTCTCAGTTTAAACTGTTTCTCAAGTTCTTATAATAGTGGTCTTATACAATATTTGTTCTTTTGCAACTAATTTCACTCAGCATAAAGCCTTCCAGGTTCCTCCATGTTATGAAATCTTTCACAGATTCCTCACTGTTCTTTATCGATGCGTAGTATTCCATTGTGTGAATATAGCATAATTTATTTGTCCATTCATCCGTTGATGGGCACCTTGGTTGCTTCCATCTTTTTGCTCTTGTAAACACTGCTGCAGTAAACATGGGTGTGCATATATATGTTCATGTAAAGGCTCTTATATCTCTAGGATATATTCCGAGGAGTGGGATTGCTGGATCATGTGATAGTTCTATTTCTAGCTTTTCAAGGAAGCGCCAAATCCATTTCCAAAGTGGTTGTACCATTTGACACTCCCACCAGCAGTATATAAGTGTTCCAGTCTCTCCACAGCCTCTCCAACATTTATTTTTGTGTGTTTTTTTGGATTAATGCCAGCCTTGTTGGAGTGAGGTGAAATCTCATTGTAGTTTTGATCTGCATTTCTCTAACAGCTAATGATCATGAACATTTCCTCATGTGTCCGTTAGCTACCTGAATGTCTTCTTTAGTGAAGTGTCTGTTCATGTCTTTTGCCCATTTTTTAATTGGGTTATTTGTCTTTTTGCAGTTGAGTTTCTGCAGTATCATGTAGGTTTTAGAGATCAGGTGCCGATCAGAAATGTCATAGCTAAAAACGTTTTCCCAGTCTGTAGGTAGTCTTTTTACTCTTTTGGTGAAGTCTTTGGATGAGCATATGTGTTTGATTTTTAGGAGCTCCCAGTTATCTAGTTTTTCTTCTGCATTCTTAATAATGTTTTGTATACTGTTTGTGCCATGTATTAGTGCTCCTAACGTTGTCCCTATTTTTTCTTCTATAATCTTTATCATTTTAGATTTTATAGTTAGGTCTTTAATCCATTTTGAGCTTGTTTTTATGCATGGAGTGAGGTATGGGCCTTGTTCATTTTTTTGCAGATGGATATCCATTATGCCAGCACCATTTGTTAAAAAGACTGTCTTTTCCCCATTTAACTGTTTTGGGGCCTTTGTCAAATATCAACTGCTCATATGTGGATGGATTTATCTCTGGATTCTCAATTCTGTTCCATTGGTCTATGTATCTGTTGTACCAGTACCAGGCTGTTTTGACTACTGCGGCAGTATAATAGGTTCTAAAATCAGGTAGAGTGAGGCTTCCCACTTTCTTCTTCTTGTTCAGTAATGCCTTATTTATCTGGGGCCTCTTTCCCTTCCATATGAAGTTGGTGATTTGTTTCTCCATCTCATTAAAGAATGTTGGGATTTGGATCGGAATTGCATTAAAGGTATAGATCGCTTTTGGTAGACTAGACATTTTTATAATGTTAAGTCTTCCTATCCAGGAGCAAGGTATGTTCTTCCACTTATGTAAGTCTCTTTTGGTTTCTTGCAGAAGTGTACTGTAGTTTTCTTTGTATAAGTGTTTTACATCTCTGGTAAGATTTATTCCTAAGTATTTTATCTTCTTGGGGGCTGCTGTAAATGGCATTGATTTGGTGATTTCCTCTTCAATGTTCTTTTTGTTGGTGTAAAGGAATCCAACTGATTTTTGTATGTTTATCTTGTATCCCGATACTGCTGAACTCTTCTATTAGTTTCAGTAGTTTCCTGGAGGATTCCTTAGGGTTTTCTGTGTATAAGATCATGTCATCTGCAAATAGAGATACTTTTACTTCTTCCTAACCAATCTGGATGCCCTTTATTTCTTTATCTAGCCTAATTGCTCTGGCTAGGACTTCCAGCACAATGTTGAATAAGAGCCGTGATAAAGGGCATCCTTGTCTGGTTCCAGATCTCAATGGGAATGCTTTCAGGCTCTCTCCGTTTAGGGTGATGTTGGCTGTTGGCTTTGTTTAAATGCCCGTCATTATGTTAAGGAATTTTCTTTCTATTCCTATTTTGCTGAGAGTTTTTTTTATCATGAATGGGTGTTGAACTTTGTCAAATGCCTTTTCTGCATCAATTGATAAAATCATGTGATTCTTGTCTTTTGTTTTATTTATGTGGTGGATTACATTAATTGTTTTTCTAATGTGGAACCATCCCTGCATACCTGGTATGAATCCCACTTGGTCATGGTGAATTATTTTTTTGATATTGTTTTGAATTCTATTAGCTAGAATTTTGTTGAGGATTTTTGCCTCTAGGTTCATGAGGAATATGGGTCTATAATTTTCTTTTTGTGTGTGTGGTGTCTTTATCTGGTTTTGGTATCAGGGATATGGTGGCTTCACAGAATGAGTTTGGTAGTATTCCATCCTTTTCTATGGTCTGAAATACCTTTAGTAGTGGTGGTGTAAATTCTTCTCTGAAAGTTTGGTAGAGCTCTGCAGAGAAGCCATCCTCCGGACCGGGGCTTTTTTTTGTTGGGAGTTCTTTGGTTACCTTTTCAATCTCTTCTTTTGTTATGGGCCTATTTAGTTGTTCAACCTCAGTTTGTGTTTGTTTAGGTAGGTAGTGTGTTCCTAAGAAATGGTAGTGTCATCCATTTCTTCTAGGTTTTCAAATTCATTAGAGTACAATCTTTCATAGTAATCTGATATGATTCTTTTAATTTCACTTGGGTCTGTTGTAATATCGCCCATCTCATTTCTCATTCTGCTTATTTGCTTCCTTTCCTGTTTTTCTTTTGTCAGTTTGGCCAGTGGTTTATCAGTTTTGTTGATTTTTTAAAAAAAACAGCTTTTGGCCTTTTTAATTCTTTCAGTTGTTTTCCTGTTTTCTTTTTCCTTTAGTTCAGCCCTAATTTTTTTCTGGTGCCTGTGGGTTTCTTTTGTTGCTCTCTTTCTATTTGTTCAAGTTGTAGAGATAATTTTTTTATTTTGGGCCTTTCTTCTTTTTGGATGTGTGCGTTTATTGATATAAATTGGCCTCTGAGTACCGCTTTTGCTGTGTCCCAAAGGTTTTGATAGGAAGTGTTTTCAATCTTGCTGGATTCTCTGAATTTCTTTATCCCATCCTTAATGTCTTCTATAAGCCAGTCTTTTTTGAGCAGGGTATTGTTCAGTTTCCAAGAGTTTGATTTCTTTTCCCTGCTTTTCCTGTTACTGATTTCCAGTTTTATGGCCTTAGGATCAGAGAAGATGCTTTGTGATATTTCAAAGTTTTGGATTCTGCTAAGGCTTGCTTTATGACCTAATATATGGTCTATTCCAGAGAAGGTTCCATGTACATTAGAAAAGAAAGTATACTTGGTTGCTGTTGGGTGGAGTGTTCCATATATGTCTATGAGGTCAGGTTGGTTGATAGTGCTGTTTAGATCGTCCATGTCTTTATTGAGCTTCTTTCTGGATGTCCTGTCCTTCACCGAAAGTGATGTGTTGAAGTCTCCTACTATTATTGTGGAGCTGTCTATCTCACTTTTCAATGCTGTTAGGGTTTGTTTTATGTATCTTGCAGCCTTGTCATTGGGTGCATAAATATTTAATATGGTTATATCTTCTTGGTATATTGTCCCTTTAATCATTATATAGTGTCCTTCCTTATCCTTTATGATGGATTTAACTTTAAAGTTTGTTTTGTCAGAAATTAATATTTTCACTCCTGCTCTTTTTTGATAGTTGTTTGCTTGATATATTTTTTTCCATCCTTTGAGTTTTAGTTTGTATATCTAAGTCTAAGGTGTGTCTCTTGTAGGCAGCATATAGACGGATCTTGTTTTTTAATCCCTTCTGCCACTCTTTGTCTCTTTATTGGTGCATTTAGTCCATTTACATTCAGGGTAATTATGGATAGGTATGAATTTAGTGCTATCATTTTGATGTCTTTTTTTGTGTTTTGTTGACAGTTTCTTTTCCCCACTTAATTTTAAGTGGTGAGTAGATTTTCTTTATATATTGTGCTTTCCTCATGTTTGTTGTTGTTGATTTTGTTTCTGCTGAGTCTCTATTTTTCCCTTGTATTTTATTTTGATGAGTAGGATAGTTTGTCTCCTTTGTGGTTACCTTTTTATTTACCCCTGTTTTTCTAAATTTAAAACTAACTTTTATTTCTTCATATCGCCGTATCTTCCTCTCCATATGGAAGGTGTGTGATTACATTTCTTCGTCCCTCTTTTTTTTAATGTTGTCTTCTTTTACATAATAGCATCGCTGTTACCCTGTTTTTGAGTTTTTTGTGGTTTTTATTATTATTATTCCTTTGTTTTTTTATTTTTTTTATTTTTTTTTTTATTTCCCTGTCTGAGTTGACTTTTGGTTGCTCTGCCCAGTGTTCTCGTCTTGGGTTGATACCTGATATTATTGACTTTCTAACCAAAGAATTCCCTTTAGTATTTTTGTAGTTTTGGTTTGGTTTTTACAAATTCCCTAAACTTGTGTTTATTTGGAAATGTCTTAATTTCACCTTCATATTTAAGAGACAGTTTTGCTGGATATGTGATTATTGGCAGGCAGTTTTTTTCCTTCAATTTCTAAAATATGTCATCCCATTACCCTCTTGCCTGCATGGTTTCTGCTGAGTAGTCCAGGCTTATTCTTATTGGCTCTCCTTTGTTGGTGACTTTTCTTTTATCCCTCGCTGCTCTTATAATTGTCTCTTTATCTTTGGTTTTGGCAAGGTTGATTATAATATGTCTTGGTGACTTTGTTTTCAGATCTACCTTATGTGGAGTTTGATGAGCATCTTGGATAGATATCTTCTCATCTTTCACAATTTCAGGGAAGTTTTCTACCAATAATTCTCAACAATTCTCTCCGTATTTTCTGTTATCCCTCCCTTTTCTGGTACTCCAATCACTCATAGGTTATTTCTCTTGATAGAGTCCCACATGATTGTTAAATTCTTCTTCATTTTTTAAAATTCTTTTATCTGATTTTTTTAAATTCTTTCATCTGATTTTTCTTCAAATATATTGGTGCCAAGTGATTTATCTTCGAGTTCAGAAATTCTGGCTTCTACTTGCTCAATTCTGCTCCTCTGACTTTCTATTGAGTTATCTACTTCTGTAATTTTGTTGTTAATCTTCTGAATTTCTGATTGGTGCCTGTCTGTGGATTTTTCCAGTTTATTAAACTTTTCATTATGTTCCTGAATAACCTTTCTAATTTCTTCACTTCCTTGGCTTGTTCTGCATATTGCCTCATTTCCTTCCTGATGTCTTGAAGGGTTCTGTATATTAAACTTTTGTATTCTGGCTTTGGTAATTCCAGGAATGCACTTTCATCTAGAAGATCCCTGGATTCTTTGTTTTGAGAGCCTGCTGAAGTGATCATGGTCTCCTTCTTTATGTGTCTTGACATTGACTGTTGTCTCTGAGCCATCTATAGGTTATTGTATTAGTTTATGCTTGCTTACTGCATCATAGCTTCATGCTTTGTTTTGGTATACCCCTATGGGTTGCTTGAGTGAGCTAGCTTGATTATTTTTGCTTTGGAGCTCTGACGTCCTGTCCCCAGGTGACTAGAGCTGTTATCCGTTTATATTAGTCTAGGAGTCCATTCAGTTTTCTTGTATGAATTCAGCTCAGGTTTCCAGGTAGCTGATCATCAAGTATATGGTACAGGCTCTGTCCTACAGCCTTAGAGGGGCAGGGGTGACTGGTGTACATACCAGTATCTGATTGCAGCAGGGAGGTCACACTCTGAACAAGGCAGGGAGCTGAGAACCGACCCCTGAGTGTCTCTGAGTAATGTGAGTCCCTGTTTCCTAGAGCATGCAGGCGGGTGGGTTCTGCAGACAGACCATGGGCACCCAGAGTTTTTGGTTGTAAGGACTGGGAGGTACCAGTTATCTTTGGACCCCTGTGGCAAGTGTCTGGGTGACCTGAGTGAAGTTTCCAGCCCTTAGGTCCCTGATGTGTGGAGGTTAGGACCTTGTTTAATAGGCAAAGCAATGTCAAATATCAAACACCCACCTCTCCACCGCACAGCTGAAACAGTTGGAGTCTGCCAACAAGGGCGTATTCTCCTGAAATAGACCTGCACAGGTCCATGCAGAAGGGAAAGGTGCTCAAAGTCCACTGACAGTTTATGCCTGGACAGGAGCCGCTTCTGTCCTGTGCTCCCCTGGTTAGTGGAGCTAGCAAATTATCTTTTCCCTCAATTGCAAATTTGTTCCTTCCCCAAGGCTGGAAGGATGGCTCTAGGTGCTCATCAGTGCCTATCTCAAGCCCGGGGAATTCAGCTGCTGAAGCTGGCTTAGGGGGTAGGGGGTGTGGTAAAATATACGCAAGTACTTAGCTTTTGCCGATAGCACCATTCTTCTCAGGTTCCAGAGGTATGAGTAGGCTGTGTGGCTGGCTGCTTCTCCCTGAGGAAACTGCAGCCCAACGCTAGTACCACCGCTCAGGGAATGGTGCCTGAGGGCTCCCCACTATTCAGGTCCGGTAACTCCCCTCCGCTTCTGAACTGTTTCTTCCTTCCCCTGTCCCTCAGTTCGTTTTTTAAGCTTGCCT
The DNA here is from genome assembly GCF_030014295.1 of Loxodonta africana. NCBI lineage: Eukaryota > Metazoa > Chordata > Mammalia > Proboscidea > Elephantidae > Loxodonta > Loxodonta africana. The sequence goes on along the minus strand of NC_087347.1, from coordinate 114,042,127 downwards.
TTGAAGCTCAGGGCTTCTGGCTTGTCACAAATATACTTGTTTCACTTGTTTTTTCGGGTCTTTGTTGTAAAGAGGGCTCGCCGGGAGCGTCTATCTATTCCACCATCTTGGCTCCGCCTCCCCAGGTTTTGGTTTTATAGTACTAGGTAGGGGGAGTGTTCCCCAGTCAGAAATAGTACCCATTACCATAAAACATACAGGTAAAAGACACAACCGCTTCACATAAAGCCTGTTTAAACATAATTTTCATCCACAGTTTTACCATAAACCATCAACCCTTGCATTCCCATCTTTTCCCAAACAAATTGTAGCCTCCGTAAGGACTTTACCAGCAGGTTTTGGAAACACAGTGCATGGGGCTTCCAGGTCAAGGAGTCCCAGAAATTCCTCTTCTCCACTCTGTGACCATTTTACTAGTGTACATAAGGCCTTGGGTCCCCAGGTGGATTCAAACCAAGGAATTCTCACTCTTCCATCAATCTTTGTCCTGATTAGATTATAGGACCATTGCTCCAGGTGGTCTTGAATTCCTTCAAGTTAGGGGGATAGAGCAGATTTATTTAGGCCCTTTAATGTTGGGGGACCCACAGGGCTCCCATTGGTTCACCTAACCTCTGAGTGCTACATTAATTAAGACTTGGATTTTTTTTGTTTGTTTTGTTTTTGACTCCATCAGTGTCAATTTACCCTTTCTCTTGACAATCACTTAAAGATTTCTACTTTGCTGGAATAAGTCCCTTGACTCTTCCCTTTTACTTTCTTCTTTGTTTTGTCCCCTTCCGCGTTTGCTGTATTCCTCAAGTAACTCTTTAAAGATTTCCATTCTGTTCTATAGGGTCACTATGAATCAGAGCTGACTGAATGGTAACAGGTTTGGTTTGGTTTTTTACAAATGAGTCATTTGACTCTCATTTCCTCACTCTCTTACGATTTGTCTAGCCTCCTTCAGTATCTATTGTTTCAGAGTAACTTCTTCCTTTGGAAATGGCTCTGAGGCTCGTGGCTGTGCTTTGGGCCACTCAGTGTCAGGATCTGTGCCCAACACACTCCTCCAGCAGGGGCTCTGAAACTAGAGTTTTAGTTGGCACTGGCCAGATTACTTTCATCTTAGCTGTTACAGGTGACAGTAACCAACCAGACCAAAAACCCGTTGCCGTAGAGTTAATTCTGACTCAAAGCGACCCTATAGGGCAGAGTAGACCTGCCCCATAGGGTTTGCAAGGAGAGGCTGGTGGATTTGAACTGCTGACCTTTTGGCCAGCAGCCTAGCTCTTAACCACTGTGCCACCAGGGCTCCAACAATAACCAAGGAATTGTATATTTCACTTTTTCTTGTTACTTTGCATTTCCTTATGCACCCCAGGAGTTCAATCTGTCATATCTAGATTCCATTAGTAACTTTTACCCTTCGTAACTTAACTGATTATATCAGAGCTGTAGTTTCATACCATGGTGACTAGGTAGCCATCCAGGAATCGAAGGTTCAGCATACTCCTCCTTTTCATTTTTTCTCTTCCCAAACCACATGTTTCAGTGAGTCAAGATCATTTCTAGCAAATCCCACTCTTTCTGCCACCAACTACCAATGAAGGTAGTTGAAGGGCATAGTCCCCCAGACTGCCAGATATGCCCAAGACTTCAGACATGAGCTGCAAGCTCAGGGTTCCTCAAGGCACCCTCACTTCTGACCAGACACAGATGGATCTACTGACCCCTTGTAGAAATTCAGCAGTGCCCTAGGGATCTGCAGCTTGTGGGCTAATAATCCCTGCTATAGCCCCAGCAATCCCACTTCTCTTTATAGACTTGGTCCAGTTAGGGGCCAATATAATTAATTAGTTCTCACTCCTTGAGATTATACACACAGGAACTTTGTGTGCTACTAAACCCTTGAGTTATAATTACAGACAGTAGCTTGAGCTGCTCACAAAGATAGTTAATCACATCGTGTGTCTGCTCATGCACACGCACAGGTAAGCTTTACTTCTCACCCCCAAAGTGTAATCTTATTACCAGTGACGAACGGACCAGGGACTCGCTGCTTGCCTGGTGTCCTGCCAGCTGTGGCAAAGCTGCCGCACTCCTGCAGGCCAGAGTACCCCAGACTGTCTAGATGCTACTATTACATCTCCCTTATAAAGAGTAAAGTTAGCTTTATCTTTAATTAAATATCTAAATTGGCATAGTACTCATAATAGCTCTCTCTCAACTGAAGGGCTAATAATATAAGCCCAAGAATCATCTACTGATCTCATTTCAGAATTTATTCCAGTTTCAGTTATTCTATTTTTTTCTCTTTAAAATGAAGTTCAGTGTTGATGTAAGTTTAACAATAAAATGTGTGTGTGTATAAACAGTTGCTGTCAAGTCAGTTTTGACTCATGGTGACCCCATGTATGTCAGAATAGAACTGTGTTCCATAGGGTTTTCAATAGCTGTTATTTTTCAGAAGTAGATTACCAGGCTTTTCTCCTGAGATGCCTCTAGGTAGATTCGAACCACCATCTTCTTGGTTAGTAGCAAAACAATCCTTCGCACCACCTGAGGACTCCTTATCCACACTCAAATTATGCAAATTTTGAAAATGTGACAGTGTAGCATGAAACATTTGACTCAAGCACCTGGTCATTTGTTATAGAAGGTAGTAAAAAGAGTGCCTTAGCCCTGGGTGTGCCAGGTGGGTGATAAAAAGATGAGTATGACATGGTCCCTATCTTTGAAATTAGGCACTGGTGGCCATGACCTTATGTGAGAATAGAAGTATAAATAGAACCTGTGAAAATAAGAGAGAGAAATTAACCCTGCCTGATTTTCATGGAAGTGATGACATTTGAGCTTAGCCTTAAAGAAAAAAAAAAAAAGAACACTCTAGAAAAAAGGTGGAAGTCTGGAAAATATAGAAGGTATATAATTTTTATATATACAAGAAATGTATGTGGAAAACTGTAAAACTGATGGAAAAAATCAAAGATACGTGAGAATTCTACTTTCTGCACAATTTTTCTGTAAACCTATAAGTTCCTTAAAAAAAAAAAATTAAAAAGCAGGAACCCCGTTACAAAGGAAACATTGGTGACCCTGTTGGAAAGAAAGAAGTATTCATTACTTGGCTGCTAAGGGAAGACGCTTCATATAGGAAACAGGCTCAAGTGAATAAGAAGTCTAACTGCTCAATGCTAGCATTTCTTTGTCCTAAAAACCAAGCGATGCAAAAAGCCAGCAAAGGAAATACTTTCCTACCTCCACTTAGAACATCCAAATCTCAACAAACCTCACGTCTGTACGTCCAGTTACTCAAGTCAGAAATTAGGCATCTTCTCTCTCTCTCTCCCTCCTGCACACTAATCCAGTCACTCACCGAGTCCTGCAGATGTTACCTTCCATGCTGTTTTTGTTTTTAGTTTGCACTGGTTTAATATTCTGGAGCACAGAAGCCAGAGTTGCCTTCCTCGGTATCACAGAAAGGAACAAATCAGAATCAATGATAATTTTTGTTTGTTAAATTAGGAATGTAGAAGGTGTATTTAAATTTTACAGTCACAGAAAAATAGTTGATATATAAAAGGGTTAATCACATGGACTGTGGAACCAGACTACTCACTTTAAATCTTCACTCAGCCATCACTAGTTGTGTGGCTTTGGACAAGTTACTAAACTTCTCTGTGTCTCAGTTATCTAAACTCTTAAAGTGAGGCTACCTATGCTTCTTGCATCATAGGGAGCACTTAGAATATGCCTGTAACATGAAAATAAAACCAAACCCGTTGCCACTGAGTGGATTGTGACTTATAGTAATTTTATAGGACAGAGTAGAGCTGCCCCATAGGGTTTCTAAGGGGTGGCTGGTGGAATCGAACTGCCAACCTTTTGATTAGCAGCTGATCTCTTAACCACTGCCCCACATAGCAGGTTCTTTATAAGTGTTAGCTCTTGCTCCTTTTCTTGTTTTTGTTCAAGACTTAGGTGGTGAATTTGAAATCTAACTATTGAATATAAACAACTCTTTTATTTCATAGAATATTGGAGATGAGTTGTAATAAGATTTAAGCAACTAAATATCTTTATCCTCTGCTGTTTGTGTTCTACCAGCTGATGCTGAATTAATTCTATGGCCTTTTGTTATTTGCTACACAAGTTAATTAAATGATCTGAGTATTGAATGTCCTATACAGTTGTAAAACATTTTTTAAAGTGTTGTTTTAAATGTGTAATGATGTCTCAATAATTTAGAAATACATAAGCAAATACTGTCTTCTTTCTGGACCATATACTTGACAGAAGAATTATCTTTTATTTGTTGTAGTTAGGGATTAGATGACTGCATTATAATTGCTTACCTTCAGCCTCTTAGGAATCTATTTTGTATAACTGTATTATCAGCTAACAAATAGATGATCGCTACCAGGAAAAACTGCTTCACATACCCAAATGGACAGAAAACTCTTACACCAAAAAAAAAAAAAAAAAGATTTACTGATTACATGATGCTGTCCACACTAGTACAAGAATCAGTTTCCCTTTACAGCTATCTGAGGCTGTAGGATAAAATCTAGTTATCCTCAAAGTGGTAGAAATGACCATAAGAAAAAGGAAACTAGATAATTCCCAGAAATTGTTATACATGTTATCTATGATAAAGCTTCTCGCCAGCATTATGAGATGCCTGGTTGGCTCTTGCAGGCATCAGATGTCCATTTTATTATTCCAGCTTCTTGGGTCTTTGATTTGGCTTTGTAGTCTCATTTTTAAAATAGTTTTTTATATATGTGTTTTTGTGGCCTAAGTGCCTTCAGGAAGACTCATTTTGTCAATAATTACATCAAAAACTGCCTTTCTGGGAAGAGGTCCTGCTTAAGCAAAGCATTATTGAAGAAAAAGAACAAAGTAGGAGGCCTTACACTACCTGACTTCAGAGCCTACCATACAGCCATGGTAGTCAAAACAGCCTGGTACTGGTACAATGGCAGACACATAGACCAGTGGAACAGAATCAAGAACCCAGATGTAAATCCACCTATGTTCAGCTGATCTTTGACACAGGACCAAAGTCCACTAAATGGGGAAAAGACAATTTTTTTAACAAATAATGCTGCTGGCAAAACTGGATGTCCATCTGTAAAAATCGGACCCATACCTCACACTATACACAACCAAAAAAAAACAAACCTGTTGCCATTGAATCAATCCCAACTCATAGTGACCCTATAGGACTGGTGAGAACTGCCCCATAGGGTTTCCAGGGAGTGCCTGGTGGATTTGAACTGCCAACCTTTTGCTTGGCAGCCGTAGCTCTTAACCACTATGCCACCAGGGTTTCCACACCATACACAAAACTAACTCAAAATAAATCAAAGACATAAATATTTGAAAAAAAAACCAAAAAACTAAAGATATTGGAAGAAAAAAATTGGGACAGTGCTTGGGGCCTTAATACGTGGTTTAAATACAATACACACTATGAGTAACAATGTACAAGCACCAGAAAACAGATAATCTCAGAGCTCCTAAAAATTAAACACTTATGCTCATCAAAAGACTTCATCATAAGAATAAAAAGGGAAGCTACAGGCTGGGGAAAAAACATTTGGCTATGACTCATCTGACAAGGGTCTAACCTGTAAAATTTGTAGAGTACTTTAACACCTCAACAACAAAAAGACAAATAATCTAGTTTAAAAAATGAGCCAAGGATATGAACAGACGTTTCACCAAAGACGACGCCTAGGCGACTAACAGACACATGAGGAGATCATTAGAGAAATGCCAATCAAAACTATAGTGAGATACCATCTCACCCTGACATTACTGGCACTAAGAAGAAGAACTGAAAATTACAAATGTCAGAGAGGTTACAGGGAAATTAGAACTCTTATGCGCTACTCGCAAGATCGTAAAATGGTACAACCTCTAAGGAAAACAGTATGGCGCCTCCTTAATAAGCTAGAAATAGAAATACCATATGATCCAGCAATCACACTCCTAGGAGTATATCTTAGAGTAATAAGAGCCATCACATGAATAGACGAATAGACGTATGCACACCCATGTGAAGGAATGAAGAATCAATCCATGCTGTAACATGGATGAGCCCTGAAAACATTCTTAAGTGAAAGAAGCCAGTCATAAAGCAGCACATATTGTATGATTTTATTTATGTGAAATGTCTAGAATAGGCAGATCTATAGAGACAGAACATAGATTAGTGGTCGTCTAGGGTTGAGTGAGGAGCCCCAGTGGTGCAGTGGTTAAATGCTTGGCAGCTAACCATAAGGTGGGCAGTTCAAACCCACCAGTCGCTTCGTGGGAGAAAGATGTGGCAGTTTGCTTTTCTAAAGATTTACAGCCTTGGAAACCCTATAACGCAGTTCTACTCTGTCCTATAGGGTTGCTATGCGTCAGAATCAACTCAGTGGCAATGGGTTTGGTTTTCTTTGGTTTAGGGCTGAGTGGGGAGTGGGGGCATTGGGAATTAATAGCTAAAGCGTACATGGTTTCTTTTTTGAGCATGGAAATATTCTAAAATTGATTGTGATAATGGTTACACAACTCTGAACATACTAAAAATTATTGAATTATACACTTTAGGCAGATAAATAATATCTCAGTAAAGCTGTTACAAAAAAAATTTATGTATACATACATACTAAAGAAATACAGGAATGATAAACCAGAAACTGATATAATTGAGTCCCTACTAGGGATGGGTGGGAATGGGGCAAAACAATAGGGGTGACGTAGATGAGATATTAGGAATGAGAGAATAAATTTCTGTTTGTTAAAGTCATCCCTTTGTGGTATTTCTGTTAGAGCAGCATCAGATAGCTAAGACGAAGGCCAATGAGCAGTGAGACCCCGGTAGCAGTGAATGCTCCTAGTCCCCAGAACTTCTCCATAAATACCTTTTTCCAGTAAAAGGAACCACGTGTCCTTGGAGAAACGGTTAAATCTGGGGATGGGGAAGGGAGAACGCAAGATGAGCCTGAAACATTGTGTGGTGGCAGAAAGTAAGTGAAAAATCAACTCAAAAGATTAAATAGGAAACTTAGGGGGCAGTGAGTTTATGTTAATGAGTGAGGAATAATTCAGAGAAGGAGGGTGAGAATGGTTATACAACTTGAAGAATTTAATCAGTGTCACTAAATTGTACATGTAGAAGTAGTTGAATTGGTGTAAGTTCTGTGTATATTCTCAACAACAATGACAACAAAATTAAAAAAACTACCTGACAAATGGCATATGCCACATTTCTTATGAAGACATATTGCTAGCAAATAAAAATGTATTAACATTAATTTCAGATCACCAGTACTGAAACACTCAATATGTGTTTGTGTGTGTTTTAATGTAACTATACATATGTATTAATTGAGCAGGAAACATTGTATGTTACGAAGTACTTTCACTTATAGTGGTGGGCGTGGGAATCTCACATGTTTAAGATGCTACAAGATATCTAAGCATAATTAAGACAACTGGAGACTCATTATGACAGGTTGTGGGTGGCAGGGGTAAGCTGTTTAGGAATAAACTTCATGGCTCACAAGGTGAAAAGAATCCGTCCCATGGGGGGCATAATTCCTTCATGTTTATATTATCCATCTTTGCAATTAATTGAATCCAGTAAAAGTAAGCAAGCCAATAGGTTAAGCCAGGTTAATGTTTGGACCATTTCCAAGTAATGTGTGATAGAAATGGTTGTTATAGAATCCAGTTAGCTAGTTTATTGTTAGATAATCTGTGACCATGTCACTTCATTTCTGAGCCTGTCTCTTGAACTACAAAATAAGGTATGGACTAGATAGAGTGCTGCTGAGGTCCTTTGCAACTGCAGGATTCTTTTAGTTTGTTATTTCATATATCAAAGAAATCATTTTCCTAAACATTTATATTACTATAAATAGAAGAATCTCGGCCAAGCCAAAACTCAATGTTTTTTGTATTTTTATTATTTATTGACAACTGTTGGGAATCATTGTTTCTAATAGAGTGGATTGTTCTGGCTGAAAATAAAAATAAGTTACAGGAAGTAAAGTTTGTATTTTCTTTGAAGCTATTGCAATTTCTTCAGGGTTTGTGGTTGATTTCTTCCTCATAATAAAATGACAGGAAATATATGAACATTTGAACAATGATGGTTCAACCCAGCAGTGTACACTAATCAGGCCAACTAAGCTGTGGCTTTCATGAAAATCAAAGTCATAAAGACATTTAAAAACTTGCAGTTCCTCCAGGGTTCTGTAAAAACTATATAGTGGGAGAAAAAAATTACAGCATAAGTTGTATGCAAAGACCTAAATTTTTTGTAGTGTAACAACTCCTATGAAATCAGTGAATAAAGACAGTTCCATAGGAAAATGGGCAAAATATATGAAAGGTAATTTGTAACAAATACAAATAGCCTTCAAACATTTGAAAATGTTGAACCTTTTTCGTTGGTTAGGAAAATGCGAATTAGTATCAGAGGTCATTTTTTAATCCAGTGTGTTGGCGAAAACTAAGGATTGTTAAAATCAGTTGCTGATAATGGGTGAGGAAACAATCGTCCATGTACACTTGGTTAGAGTATAAATGGGGACAGTCTAAATAGAGAGCAGTTTGCTAGTGATATCATCTTAATTGCTCGTATTTTAAACCAAGCATTTCCAATATAGCAACTGTGCTGCAAAATTATATCTACATGTGTGCGAGGATGTACACGCATGTACAATCCGATGTGCGTATTTGCGATATGGCATTATTTGAAGTACAGAAAAATTGGAAACAACCTAAATGTTCATCAATATCAGAATGTTTCAATAATAATTAACCATATAGTAGAATACAATTAGGCCATTAAAAAGAATGAGAAGATCTGTGTATGTTAAAACAGTGAAAAAGGCAAACTGCAAAATAAGCATGCATATATGTTTGTATATACACAGAGTAAGCTCTGATCTGTACAGCAGATAACCTGTGGAGTGGGATTGGATGGAAAATGGGGTAGATAGAATGTCTTTTTTTAATATGTATGATTTTATATTATTGCCATTTTTATGAGCATATTTCTTTTGTAATGAGAAAAGATTAAGGGAGAAAAGTTTAGTAAGATTCACTTAACATAAATAGCTGCCATTGAATTGACTCGGACTCGTGGTGACCTTATGTACAACAGAATGAAATGTCTGGTTTTTCGAAATCCTCACAATTGCCAGCATGTTTGAGTGCATCATTGTAACTCTTGTGCCAGTCGATCTCACTGGAGGTCTCCCTTGACCTTGCTGGCCCTCTACTTCACCAAAGGTGATGTCCTCCAGTGATTGATCCCTTTCGATGATTGTGCCCAAAGCAAGCAAGTCAGACAATATTGTGTTATCCATAAGGTTTTCATTGGCACCATTTCAGGATCGTTGGAATGCTTGAGTCCATTGTTGCAGCCACTGTGTATTTTGAGTACCTCTAAACCTTCCAACAACAGACAATATTGTGTTGTGATCTCTAAGATTTTCACTGGCCATCTTAGTCATCTAGTACTGCTATAAAAGAAATACCACAAGTGGATGGCTTTAACAAAGAGAAATTTATTCTCTTACAGTCTAGTAGGCTACAAGCCCGAATTCAGGGCACCAGCTCCAGAGGAGGGCTTTCTCTCTCTGTTGGCTCGTGTCATCAGTCTTCCCTTGTTCTAGGAGCATCTCTGCGCAGGAACCTCAGGTCCAAAGGATGCACTCTGCTCCCAGCATTGCTTCCTTGGTGGTATGAGGTCCCCCTGTCTCTCTGTTCGCTTCTGTCTTTTATATCTCAAAAGAGATTGACCTAAGTTACTACTTAATCTTGTAGATCTCATCAATGTAACTGCCATTAATCCATTTTATTACATCATACTGATAGGATTGACCTCAGGTAGGAAAATCACATCAGATGATACAATGTAGACGATCATACAGTACTGGGAATCATGAACTAGCCAAGTTGACAGATATTTTGGGGGAACATAATTCAATTCATGACGCTGGCTAATTTTCAGAAGTAGATTGCCAGTCTGGAAGCTTCACTGAAACAATGGATAACTCTGCTGGTATTTGAGATTCTGTTGGCATAGCTTCCAGCATCATAGCAGCATGGGCAGACACAGTGGAAGGAGCGCTTTTCCTATCGTAGGAGATTAAGCTTGCTTGATTCAGTTTGCAAGTCCTTGCTGTAATCCTCTGCCCACTACGTTAGGATTTTATAGGGCTTCGTCCAGACTTCTAATCCCCTTTCTTGGTGTTTATGTGGGCAGGGCCAGGATCTCAGACCTGCTTATGCCACCATCTTCCCAGAATTCCTATGATAATGTGCAGTTTGGAAGAACCTCCTGTTCTGCAGAACTGACAGGAATGTGAGGAAAATGTGATTTGGGCAAATGGCTCCAAAGTTATGCAGTTTTTATTTAAAAAAATACTATTACAATGTAAAAGATGTGTTAAATTCCTAAATAAATAAATGTTACAGTTAAGATACGTCTTTACCTCAAAAAGAAGAGGGAATGAGATGGAAAGGGTATACAGAGAAGTTCAAAGATATTATAGTGAACGCCCGAAAAACCTTCTCCTGACTTCACCAGTTCTTTACATTTTGCCACATTTGCTTTATCTGTTTCTCTCTCGTGCTTTCACTTCCTCAGTTTGTATGTACATGGATGGTGTATTTCTGTCACACTCAAGACATTTAACATTGGTACAATATTAGCTAATAATACTAGCCATATTTATACTTCCCAGTGTTTCCAAAAAAAGTCCTTCACAGTTTTTTGAAAATCCAGAATCTCATCAAATGTAACAAATTACATTTAGTTGTCATGTCTCTCTAGTCTTCTGTAATTTTACCTTTTTTTTTTTTCTTTCTTTCATAGTATTGAAGACTTTAAACCAGCTCTCTCTTATAGAGTGCCCCATAATCTGGTGTTATCTGATTGTTTCCTCATTATTAGTCAGTTATATATTTTCACAGAAGTACTGCATAGGTGATTTTTTCCCCATTCATTACATCAGGAGGCCTATAATGTTTCTTGAAATTAAAACTACTCAGTAATCAGTGACTATCTTGTTCAACAACAATCTTTCATCCAGTAGGTTTCATATCATCTGCTCATCAGCCTTGCCAGAATCTGCTATTCCATTAGTGGTTGCAAAATAATTGACTTTCTACTTCTAAGAGGTGTGTTGACTTTTAAAAAAATAGTTCTTATAAGATGCCCATTGGTTATGGTGATCATTTGCCCTATTTATTTAGAACATCATAGGAAGTATGTGAGAGAACCAGGTTCAAATGTTTTCTCCTTTAAAGGTCAAGCACTTAAAAAGTCCCGTAAGAGCTAAGACGCCAGAAAAATTAAGAGGAAAATTTATCAGCAGTGTCAGTAATTAGATTTAGACAATTAAATTTCTGTTATTAGTCTCATAGTTGCCCTAGTTACTATAATTCAGTTGGGAATTATCTTTTTGCCTCAAAACTACACTTAAATGCAGTCTAAAATAGTGTCAGTATGCTTCTGTTTTTGGAGAGGAAGTTGCTCAGCATTCTAAGAAGTACAGTGCAAAATCTGAGATGCAAGCAAAAAGTTAAATCTCATTAATTCAGGCTTCTCTTATTGAGGATTTTTTCTTTAGAAGTTTCCTTCATTACCTGGCCTTGGCACCATGTTTTCACTGTAGCTCCAAGATAACATAAGAAACCTTTCTAAGTGTTCATAACACTTATAGGGTACAGACAGAGCCAGCTCACATAATTAATGCCGTTGCATCCAAAAAGAATACTGAAGACAAGGTTTTGTGTCTTATTAGCAAGTTTTGGATTATTTCTAAAATAAGAGTTCATTATTGCTGGAGTTTGTTAGCAGCTACCGAAGTTTTTTCCCTTGAGAATTAGAGGGAGGCCTCTACTCGACAGTAATAAAACTACATTTTCAATATTTTTAATTATGGTTTTTCACTAATTCAGAATTAACTTGAATTTATAAGACCTGACAGTGCCCACCTGGGTGGCACAAATGGTTAATTAAGCACTTGGCCACTAGCCCACGAAATCCACCCAGAGGCACCTCCGAAGAAAGCCCTGGTCGGCTTCGGCAGGGGCGCAGCCGTCAAAAACCTCATGAAGCACAGTTCTACTCTGGCACGCGTGGGCTTACCGTGAGTCAAAATCAACTCTACGGCAACTGCTCTTGGGGGTGTTTTTTAACAGTTTCCGAAGCATAAAGAAATAGAATCATTTGAAATGTTATTGTCCATTCATACAAGTGGATTTATTCCTTCATTTTACATTTTTGCAACAACATAAATGGGTTGCTTCATTATTCTGATTTCAGTTTGTCCATCTTTTTTAACATGAGTTTTCATTGCAGTTTTTAAGGAAAGCTGCCTTGAAATTATGATTCTCATAAGTAACAAAGATTTCGTCTGAGGAAGATCATTTCTACCCCTTCATAGAAGCAGCAGCCACTTCAGGAAGAGTAGGGGCTTGGGTATTTGTTTATGGTTATTCAGGCTGGCACTTGATTTTTACCTCTTTCGAATATGTAGGTAACAAAAACTACAGGGCATGGCAAAGGATTGTATACTAGGGAATTGGAGTTTGGGGAAAGTTTAACTAAATCATACCATTAGTGGGAAACCTCGGACAAAACTAATATTGTCTCCCTTACCACCTTTATTGTTTGAATAGCCAGGGAAGATATTGTGGATTTGTATATACTTGTAAGTCTGTTTATAGGGCTGAAATCAAGCCTGTTTTAGATAGGACGATGACATATTTTCAGATTATGATATAATGTCAGTGTCTTTTATTTCGATGTTTGCCAAGCTTTTGTACAGAGCATGGCTCATCTGTTAGGCTGTGTTGTTGTTGTTAGATGCCATCCAGTCGATTCTGACTCATAGCAACACTATGTAACAGAAAAAACACTGCCCAGTCCTACGCCATCCTCACAGTCATTATTTTTCAACACCTTGTTGCATGTACTGTGTCAATCCATCCCACTGAGGGTGGACCTCTTTTTTGCTGACCCTCTGTTTTGCCAAGCAGGATGTCCTCTTCCAAGAACTGGTCCCTCTTGATAATATTTCTGAAGTACATGAGACGAAATCTCACCATCCTCGTTTCTGAGGAGCATTCTGGCTGTACACCTTCCAACACAGATTTATACATTCTTCTGGCAGTCCATGGTATATTCAGTATTCTTCATCACCACCATAGTTCAAAAGCATCAATTCTTCCTTGGTCTTACTTAATGATTGTCCAGCTTTCACATGCGTACGAGGCTATTGAAAATACCATGGCTTAGGTCAGACACACTTCAGTCTTCAAGGTGACACCTTTGCTTTTTATCACTTTAAAGAAGTATTTTGCAGATTTGCCCAATGCAGCCCATCATCTGATTTCTTGACTGCTGCTTTCGTAGGCATTGATTGTGAACCAAGTGAAATGAAATTCTTGAATACTTCAACCTTTTCCATTTATCTTGATGTTGTTTATTGGTCTAGTTGTGTGGATTTTTGTTTTTGTATGTTGAATCCATATTGAAGGCTGTAGTCTTTGATCTTCATCAGTAAGCGCTTCAAGTCCTCTTCACCTTCAGCAAGCAAGGTTGGGTCACCTGCATAATGCAGGTTGCTAATAAGTCTTCCTTCAGTACTGATGCCAAGTTCTTCTTCGTATAGTCCAGCTTCTCAGATTATTTGTTCAACATACAGACTGAATAAGTATAGTGAAAGGATACAGCCCTGACACACACCTTTCCCAATTTTATGCCATGCAGTATCTCCTTGTTCTATTTAAATGACTGCTTCTTGATCTGTGTATACCCACTGTCATCAGGTCCTGGAATTCCCATTCTTGCAGTTATATCCATTAATTGTTATGATCACACAGTCAAATGCCTTTGCATAGTCAATAAAACACAGCTAAACATCTTTCTGGTCCTCTCTACTTTCAGGCAAGATGCACCTGACATCAGCAATGATGTTCCTTGTTCCACGTCCTCTTCTGAATCCAGCTTTAATTTCTGGCAGTTACCTGTCAATGTACTGCTGCAACTGTTTTGAATTTTACTTGCTTGTGATGTTAATGACATTGTTCGATAATTTCCACATTCCATTGGATCACCTTTCTTTGTATTTGGCATGTATATGGATCTCTTCCAGTCGGTTAGCCAAATAGCTGTCTTCTAAATTCCTTGGCATAGACGAGTGAGCAGTTCTAGCATTGCATCCATTTGTTGAAATATCTCAATTGATAATCCGTCAATTCCTGGAGCCTTGTTTTTAGACAGTGCCGTCAGTGCAGCTTTGACTTCTTCCTTCGGAACCATCAGTTCTTGATCATATGCTGCCTCCTGAAACGGCTGAACATCAACCAGTTCTTTTTGGTGCAGTGACTATTTTCCTTCCATGTTCTTTTGATACTTCCTGCATTGTTCAATTTTTTGCCCATAGAATCCTTCAGTATTGCAACTGGAGGCTTGAATTTTTTCTTCAGTTCTTTCAGTTTGAGAAATGTTCCTTTTTTTTTTTTTTTTTTTTTTAACTCCAGGTCTTTGCACATTTCATTTTAATACCTTACTTTGTCTTCTTGAGCTACCCTTTGAAACCTTCTGTTCAGCTCTTTTACCGCGTTATTTCTTCCTTTCACTTTAGCCACTCTAAGTTCAAGAGCAAGTGTCAGAGTCTCTTCTGATGTCCATTTTGGTCTTTTCTTTCTTTTTCTATCTTTTTAATGACCTCTTTCTTTATGTATGATGTCCTTGATGTCATCTCACAACTCATCTGGTCTTCGGTCATTAGTGTTTACTGTGTCAAGTTTATTCTTGAGATGGACTTTAAGTTCAGGTGGCATATGCTCAAGGTCATACTTTGTCTTTTGTGAACTTGTTTTAATTTTCTTCAGCTTTGCCTTGAACTTGCATATGAGCAATTGACTGTTCCACATTCAGCCCCTCACCTTGTTCTGACTAATGATGTAGAGCTTCTCTGTTGTCTCTTCACACAGATGTAGTCGATTGGATTCCCCTGTATTCTTTCCAGCGAAGTCCACGTGTCTAAGTTGTTGGTCTTGCAAAATTCTATCATACAATCACCTATATTGCTTCTATCATCAAGGCCGTATTTTCGAACTACTGATCCTTCTTTGTTTCCAACTTTTGCATTCCAGTCACCAGTAATTATCTGTGCCTCTTGATTGCATGTTTAATTAACTTCAGAATGCAGAAATTAGTAAAAATGTCTTCATCTTTGGCATTAATGGTTGGTGCATAAATTTGAATACTAGTAGTAACTGGTCTTCCTTGTAGGCATATGGATATTATCCTACCACTGACAGCATTGTATTACAGGATAGATCATGCAATGTTCTTTTTGACAGTGAATACAATGCCATTCCTCTTCAATTTGCCATTCCTGGGGTAGTAGACCTTATGACTCTCTGATTCAGAATGACCAATACCAGTCCGCCCAGCTCACTCATTTCTGGAATATGGGTCTTCAAGTGTTTCATTTCATTTTTGGCAACTTCCCCTTTTCCTTGATTCATTCTTCATACATTCCATGTTCTGATGACTAGTGGATGTTTGCAGCTGTTTCTTCTCATTTTGACTTATACCACATCAGCAAGCGAAGGTCCCAAAAGTTTGACCCCATCCATGTTACATCATTAAGGTCCGCTGTGCTTTGAGGAGGCAGGTCTTCCCCAGCCATGTTTTGAGTCACTCCCAACCCAAGAGGCTCGTCTTCCGGCACTGTATCAGGCAGTGTTGCACTGCTATCCATAAGATTTTCACTGGCCAGTTTTTTTTTTTTCCCAGAAGTTGATTGCCAGGACTTTCTTCCCCATCTGTCTTAGTCTGAAAGTTCCACTGAAACCCGTCTCCCATGGGTAACCCTGCTGGTTAGGCCGTAGGGTTATATAAACCCTAGAAGACTTTGCCTTTCAGTAGCAGAGAAAAGTAGTGTTTTTGGCTCATGGTATACATATTTTTTCTTCCTGTAGTGTAGGTAATGTGTGAGAATTATCTGGTGGTGTCCTTACAGCATTCCTGTCACACTGAGGGAGGTATGATCTGTGTTTCACATTCTGTGAAACAGAGACACGTGCCTTTGCCCAGCTTTTGTAAAAAGCAGTGGTTAGAATCCAGAAAATACACTTGTCTGATTATTCAGTGTTTTACCCAATAGACACAATTGGTTTTCTGCTTTTTTGTTTTTCATTTTGTTTTGTCTGCCTGCCCTCTCGTAGTTATTGAACACTGAGGTTTTTTTAATTCAGATTGAGTTGATTCATTTCTTTTAAGTCCTCCTCTTTAGCTAATATAGCTGACAAGCATCTCACATGAGGCACAGTGGTCCTCTAACCACAGCTCTGTTGCCATCTCCATCTGTTGGTATAAGGAAGTAACGCTCATGCCAGAGTAAGCAAGCTCTTTTTTTTATTTTAGCAAAAACAAATTAAGAATTAAGGAATGGTGCTTTTAATGCATTTTCTTTCTCTGTGATAATTAAAGTCAGCTTGAAGATGAAAACTGTCATGGAATGTCAGTGTTATAGAAAGATCTCTTTTCTCTTAGGCTTTTTGTCAGTGATATTAAAAATGTCAAAAAGAGTTATTACATAATCGACGTATTACCCATGCCCGGATTCCATGCGCTTTGCTCTTTAGGGAATTACAGAAAAAATGTGTGTGTGTGTATGTGTGTGTGGTGTGTGTGGAGATATATATATATATAAACTTTTCTCATCTGATCCTGCAAGGTCAGGCATCAATGTGCAACAGAAATTTAATCACGAGAAATCTCAGAAACCCTGGCAGTCATTGCACATTCACAGTTTCGTGGGCTTTTGCATCATTGCTTCTGAATTGCTAATGAAGAGCTCAATATAGCTTCTGATGCATTTCAGATATTCTGAGTGGTGACTGGCTAGGGTGTTACTGACATCACAACGTACAGCTGTTGACTTTCCATTGTCTCTGAGTCCTCTGCAAGTGCTTTAGACGCTCTGAGCAGCGCTCTCCACATGCCTGACTAATCAGCTGGCTGTGTGCACGGTGGGCTCTTTAGAGGAGCGATGTAGAGCATCAGTTTACGGATACTATGGAAAGTACATCTTCATTAACTCTTTATGATGAAGCAAATGCCAGTACAATGAAGGTATGTGACTCTTAATTCATTTGCTAAATGTGTACAAAAGATAACTGAATATATGAAGTCTTACTCATGTTCACTTAGTACTGTAATTTTTGGTAGGGGTATGTGTGGCAAAATCCTTCCCATGCCCAAAATGAGATCATATTTTTAAATGCTTTTAGTTTGTTTCTGCAAAGATATATTTGTTTAGGTTGATAGAATTAGGAGCAGGGCTCATTTACTTTTCAGCTGCAGCACCAATTTCTTCTCCCCTGTTCTCCGAAATTTGCTACACTCCTTATACTTTGTTGATGAAGAGGTTTGCCTGTTTGCTCATTCATATTTGTGAATCGCAGAACAAATTGTTGGTTGGAAAGACGACCTCTTAAAGGTTTATCTTAAAATAGACGTGCTGTGTAGAATAACTTGTTCAGTCTTAAAAATGTTCAATACGAACAGTGTGAATGAGACTCTTGGAAATGAAGAAACTAAGAACTTTAACTTTTAAACCTCAAATTAATTTTTGCAGCCTTTTTGGGGGGAAGAGGTGGAATAATTTTTAAAGTGCTTATGATAGAGCAAAACCTAGATCTGTCATTGCTATGATTAACATAGTCAATTATCATAGCGAAAAAAACAGCAAATGCTAATCTGTGTAATTTTCGAGGAGTATCTGATTTCTAATTATACAATCTGAACACTTTGACATTTACCTTGATATTTTGTGTGATTCATCAAAACTGGAATCTCACCATATAAATGATACCAAGTAAGAAAAGCATGTCCGAGAGTGTGTAACTGAATTATTGTAAGGTTTTTGAGAGTTTTGCTTGGTTTTTACTTGGAATTAGCTGGTATTTCTAACGGTATTTGGAATCTCCATGATATTTTCAGCACCCCTCCCCAATTATGAAATAATTGTTTTAGTCTTAAGAAATAATTCATCTCTCTCTTAGAGGAGATAGGAGGAAAATCACTAAGTGTTCTTTTATTACTGCTGAATATAATTGCATCTCTTTCATCTCTTTCTGATTCCCAATTTTGTTAAGTAATAGGGTCATGAAAATATTAATAGCTATAATAGAAAAAAAATTTTTTTTTCTATTATTAAGATTAGGCTTTTTATTAAGTGTGTTGCTTCAACCTCATGCGAGGAGAATTTCACCATCATTCCTTTTTTTAGCTTCAGATTTTCTTTTAAGTTTTACATATTAACATCAGAAGAAAAAATTAAAATGAGTAGCACATATTGTTGCTTTTATCCATCCTTTGTCACTTTCCACTTTTTTATACCTTTCCTCTTTTTCCCTTTCATTTTCTGTTTGTGTCTATCTGGCTTTTTCTTTCTCTCTTTCTGTGTGTGTTTGTCTTTCTAAGTATTTGTCCATCTTTTCCTCTCCTTCCCTCCCTCCTCACACCATAGCCCCCTCTCCCACTCTTATCTATCTGTCTCAGTCTCCCTCCCTTTCTGTCCATCTACCTGGCATCTCAGGTCTCTCTTTCTCTTCCGCCATCTGTCTTTCTCTGCGCATCTGACTCTTTCCCTCTCTCTCTGTCTGCCAGTCCCTTCCTTCTCCTTTTCCCATTGTTTTGGTGTTTGTCCATCTTTCCTTCTCTCTTTTTCCCTCTTTCTCTCTGTGCCCCTTCTTCCTTCTCTTTTTATCTGTCTCCTGCCTCTTTTCACTCTCACCTTCCTTCTTCTTCTGCCTGCCTTTCTTTTCCTGCCTACTGCACTGTTCCTATTTGGGTCTCCTTGGCCTCCTAGTCTCCCTGCCTACTCTTCACTCAGGTGGTCTCTTTCTGCCTCCATCCCTCCCTGCCTTTGCATTTTGCATTCTTTTCCACTCTACCCCAGGTATCTTTCTTGCTTTCTTGTGCAAACTTAACTCACACATGTGCATACACTCTCCAAATTTCCATTCTCATACAGGTTTTAGCTTTCATTGGCACCTAGATTTACACTTGACTTTAAAATTATTTTGGTTAATTAGTAATAGTTGTTGGTTGCATTTTATGTTAAACCCTAGGTGTTCTATAAGAAACTATTAAGAGTTAAATACCATATTTCAAATAAGCAGATCTTACCCATTGCTCAATTTTTTAATTTTCAGATATTTATTTAGATGTGGACTGAGTATATCACATCTTGAGATCTTCATTTAAAATGTTTTATCTTCCAGAGATATAATTGTTAGCCATTAAAAGGGAATTATTTATCTAGTAAATGGTTTTCTTAATTCATTCTTCAGATTTTTAGAAAGTATTTTGTCACCTTTGGCTTTTAAGCATATTAAGACAATATCCCACTTCATAATTGTATTCCAGGTTATAGATAAACATGTATTTTCTTATACCTATATGGGCTTTTTTATACCATTCTGTTTTTTCCAAATGTGTTACAGTAGACATATGTTAGGGTTTGTTCTGTTTTTAACTTTTTGTTTTGAAATAATTATAAATTCACAGGAAGTGGCAAAAACATAGAGTTCTTACGTATGTTTTTTAATTTTTTGATGTTTTTAAATATCTTTCTCAAGATTTGTTTCTGACATCTGAGTATTTAAAATAGTCTAAAAAACAAAAGTTCACTTGGCGTTTAACTGTTTATGTAATCACAAATCTAGCAACCGTTATAATATTGTTTTCATTCTGTTTTGTAAAGCAGATTAAGACAGCAGTTTGGAGACAGTGTAATTTAATGGAACTGTGATTTCATGATAACTAGCATAGACTTATCAGGAAAGAAAATTAAATTTACAAGTAATAAGTTATATTTGTAAAGTATCTTCAAGAAGCAAAGAAAAATGTATAACATAAATCTTTTCAGAGCTGAGTTAAATGACTTCCCCTACCCGCATGTACAGCTCACTCTCCTCTGGAATTATGTAGCACTTCTTGTTTCTGTGTTCTTTGGTGCCTTTACTGCTTTGTATAGTTACCCCTCTGCTATATAATCAGTCCCCTGCTTGGAGAGAACACAGGGTGGGGGTCAAATAGGACCAAAAAAAAATGTCTCTATAAATTTTCTTTGCCATACCACCATAGCTAACCAGCCCCCATTCTGATAGAGATATGATTTCTGAAGAGTTAATACAGCAATTTCCTTTTTCTCAAACTAAGTTCCTCAAACCTCCAGAATTCTACAGAGGAACTTCAGGAACTAAAGAAAGACCTGAAACCCAGTTAATCTCTCTTTTACCCCAGCCTCACCTTCTCATTTGACCAGATCAAGTTTTATTTGTTTATAGAGAGATGGATAGATGGATGAATACATAGATAGGTTACATATATGATATTATTATGCAACATAAGTATATAAAATATAAAACAAGGGTTGTTAATTAGGATTTATGTCTAGGCTTCTGAAGAACTAAGAAACCCCTAAAACCACATACAAATTGATGCCTGTGGATGTATGCTTGTGAGCAAGCGCATGTAGGAGTACTGCGTTTCTGGGAGGAAGAGCTTTGGGGTTAATAAGATTCTCAAGAGGGATCCTTTCATGGTCTAAAAATGGTTAAAAATTACTGCTTAAAAAAAAAAAAAACATTGCCGTGGAATTGATTCTGACTCATAGTGGCCATATAGGGCAGAGTAGAACTGCCTCATAGGGTTTCCAAGGAGCGGCTGGTGAATTTGAACAGCCGACCCTTTGGTTAGCAGCCGAGCTCTTAGCCACTGCCGCCTGCATTGATTTTAAATTTTCTCATTAAAATCAACCTCTTTTTCTTTATTTTAGTTGCTTAGAGAGGCACGTGGTCTCCTGCAATGGCAGGCACTCCCGCAGAAGGCATGTGCGGTTTTTCTCAAGTAGTGTGAAAATATTCAGGGACACGTAGGATGGCAGACTGTAACACAGGATTACCAGAGAGAGATAAGGGGATGTTTTATTAACCTGGTACTTTCAAACTGCTAGCTAAACCACAGATTCACTTAGCAGAAAAAAAATGAATGACAACAAAAATTTAAGACTGCTTTCTTCCCTGGAGCTCTCATGAGAAGATTGTAAAGAAGGCAAAAGAAATATATTAAGTATTACTAACTGCTAAAACAATTGGATGTGCTGGACATGCTTGAAAATAACAAAGGCAAGAAAAGGAATAAAAACAATCAAATCTGAAATGTTTCGGACACTTTGAATTTATGTATTTCATGTGTAGCCATAGGAGATTGAGCCAATTTAATTGGACAGACCTTAGACCTTAAAGAGAAATTATATCTGCAAGAACAGTGTATCGTGTGAATTTCTGGAGACTGCAGGGTTCACAGCAGCTCTCACCTTTGCTTAGCAGCAGCATCTTCAGGCTTTAAAATTACTTACACTTTTTTGTACACATCCTTTTATAGAATATTAAGGTAGATGATGGCAACTAAAAGACAACACCTGTTCTGCCTCAAGCTGTTTCTGAGCCGTTTTTACTGACCACGAAATGTTCATTGACTGAGAGAAGAAATAAAACATTTTTGAGCCTTTGTTCCCTAACATAATCCCTGTGTGCTTTCTTGAGAGAGGGTGGTTATCCTTTGTTAGAAAGAACGCAGCCAGCAATTCAAGAAGTGAATGGTGGCACATTGGTAGTTATGAAACAGAATGTCTGCCAATTGTAACCTAAATTAAAATCCTATAAAGGAAATGGATCTTTGGCATAAGAAGGAAATGGGTCATGTTAGATCTGCTGATTCAGATGCTAGAGAATATGAAGTTTCACATGTTGAAATACATTAAGCCATCAAAGAACCTTTGGATGGATTAAATAGATGTGCCAGACGCACAGCATGAGTTCTGCTAAGACTCTTTGATAACAGTGCTTCATATTTTTCAGGCCCTCAAAGGATTTTTATTGTGTCCCTATGATAAGATTGAAATGCTAGTTATGGTAAAAAGTCCATAGAGGTAAATTCATTTAGTTATATTAGTAGTACAGAGGGGGAGAAAAATCAATTGACATAAAATTTTCAAGGAGCGAAGAGAGAAACACATCAGTCTACCTAAAATACCATAAAGAGCAAGGGTTTCATCCAGGATAGCCTTTCCCCTGCCTCAGTCTCCATAAGCGTATTTTTCTTTTATTCGTTGAAACCATTTGGGAATGGTTGAATAAGGAAACTGGCATCATGCTAACGATGATAGTCACATTTACTTGTGAACTGTAAGCTACAGACATTACGTTGTGAACCTAACATGAAATCTTAGTAAAGAATATAATGAATGAGGCTAGACTATGTGCAGCGTTAATATTAACTATTGTTAATGTCCTTTGTGTTTTGTATTGTTGTTGTTAGGTGCCCTCTAGTCAGTTCCCATTCATAATGACCCCATATAAAACAGAACAAAACACTGCCCAGTCCTGTGCCATCCTCACAACCATTGCTTTGTTTGAGCCCATTGTTGCAGCCACTGTGTCTGTCTATCTCTTTGGAGGGTCTCCCTCTTTTTCATTGACTCTCTGCTTTACCGAGCATAATGTCCTTCTCCAGGGACTGGTGCCTCCTGATAATATACCTCAAGTACATAAGATGAAGTCTCACCATCCTCATTTCTAAGGAGCATTCTGGCTGTACTTATTACAAGACAGATTTGTTTGTTTTCCTGGCAGTCCATGATACAACTCAGTATTCTTCGCCAACACCATTATTCAAAGGCATCAGTTCTTCCTTGGTCTTTCTTGTTTATTGTCCAGCTTTTGCATGCATATGAAGTGATTGAAAATACCATTGCTTGAGTCAGGCACACCTTAGTCCTCAAAGTGACATCTTTGCTTTTTAACACTTTAAAGCGGTCTTTGGTGGCACATTTGCCCTGTGTGATATGTCATTTGATTTCTTGACTGCTGCTTCCGTGGGCATTGGTTTTGGATCCGAGTAAAATGAAATCTTTGACAAGTTCGATATTTTCTCCATTTATCATGATGTTGGTTACTGGTCCAGTTGTGAGGATTTTTGTTTTCTTTATGTTGAGATGTAATCCATACTGAAGGGTGTAGTCTTTGATCTTCATCAGTAAGTCCTTGATCTTCACTTTCAGCAAGCAGGGTTGTGTCATCTGCATAATGCAGGTTGTTACCAAGTCTTCCTCCAATCCTGATGTCCCATTCTTCATATAGTCCAGCTTCCCAGATTATTTGCTCCGCATACAAATTGAACAAGTATGGTGAAAGGATACAACCCTGACACACACCTTTCCTGATTTTAAACCACACGGTATCCCCTTGTTCTGTTCAAACGACTGCCTCTTGGTCTATGTGCAGGTTTCTCATGGGCATAATTAAGTGTTCTGGAATTCCCATTCTTCACAGTGTCATCCATAATTTGTTAAGATCTGCACAGTCGAATGCTTTGGCACAGTCAATAGAATACAGCTAAACATCTTCCTGGCATTTTCTGCTTTCAGCCTATCAAACATCAGCAATGATAGCCCTCATTTCACATCCTCTTCTGAATCCAGCTTGAATTTCTAGCAGTTGCTGTTGATGTACTGCTGCAGCCATCTTTAGCAAAATTTTACTTGCATGCGATATTAATGATACTGTTTGATAATTTCTGCATTCCATTGATTCACCTTTCTTTGGAATAGGCACAGATATGGATCTCTTCCGGTCGGGTTGGCCAGGCAGCTGTCTTCCAGATTTCTTGGCATAGATGAATGAGTGCTTCTAGCATTGCATCCATTTTTTGAAATATCTCAGTTAGTATTCCGTCAATTCCTGAAGATTTGTTTTTCGTCAATGTCTTCAGTTCAGCTTGGACCTCTTCCTTCAGTACCATCAGTTCTTGATCATTTGCTGCCTCCTGAAATGGAATATCAACTAATTCTTTTTTGGTATTGTGACTCTGTGTATTCTTTCCACCTTCTTTTAATGCTTCCTGTGCTATTCAATTTTTGCCGATAGAATCCTTCAGTATTGCAACTCAAGGCTTGAATTTTTTCTTCTGTTCTTTTGGTTTGAAAAATACCAAGCACGTTCTTCTCTTTTGGTTTTCTAATTCCAGGTCTTTGCAGATTTCATTGTAATACTTTACTTTGTGTTCTCGAGCTGTCCTTTGAAGTCTTCTGTTCAGCTCTTTTTAGCCACTCTGCATTCAAGAGAAAGTTTCAGAGTTTCTTCTGACATCCATTTTGGTCTTTTCTTTCCTTCTTTTCTTTTTAATGACCTTTTTTTTTCTTCATGTCCTTGACGTCATTCCACAACTCATCTAGTGTTCGGTCATTGGTGTTCAGTGCATCAAATCTGTTCTTGAGATGGTCTCTAGATTCAGGTGGGATATACTCAAGGTCGTACTTTGGCTCTTACGGACTTGTTCCAATTTTCTTCAGCTTCAACTTGAAGTTGCATATGAACAATTGATGATCTGTTCCGAACTCAGCCCCTGGCCTTGTTTTGATTGATGATATTGAGCTTCTCCATTGTCTCTTTCCACAGATGTAGTTAACTTGATTCCTGTGTATTCCATACGGCAAGATCCTCTTGTGTAGTCGCCATTTAAGTTGTTGAAAATAGGTATTTGCAATGAATAAGTCATTGGTCTTGCAAAATTCTATCATGTGGTGTTCACATCCTTTCTATCACCAAGACCATATTTTCCAACTACTGATTCTTTGTTTCCAACTTTTGCATTCTAGTCACCACTGATGATCAGTGCATCTTGATTGCATGTTTGATCAATTTCAGGTTACACAAGTTGGTAAAAATCTTCAATTTCTTCATCTTTAGCATTAGTGTTTGGTGCATAAATTTGAAGAACAGTCATATTAACTGATCTTCCTTGTAGGCATGTAGATATTGTCCTATCACTGACAGTGTTGTGCTTCAGGATAGGTCTTGAAATGTTCTTTTTGATGATCACTGTGGTGCCATTCCTCTTCAAATTGTCATTCCCAGCATAGTAGACATATGATTATCCATCTCAAAATGGCCATTACCAGTTCATTTCAGCTCACTCATGCCTGGGATATTGATCTTTATGCATTCCATTTCATTTTTGACAGCTTTCAATTTTCCTTGATTCATACTTCGTAATTCCATGTCCTGATTATTAATGGATGTTTGCAACTGTTTCTTCTCATTTTGAGTCCTCCCACATCAGCAAGTGAAGACTCCAAATGCTTTACTTCATGCACTTCATTAAGATCGACTCACTTTGAGGAGGCAGCTCTTCTCCAGTCTTATTCTGAGTGCCTTCCAACCTGAGGGGCTCATCTTCTGGCACTGTACCAGACATTGTTCCACCACTATTCATAAGGTTTTCACTGGTCAGTTTTTTGAGAAGTAGATCACCAGGTCCTTCTTCTAGTCTGTCTTAGTATGGAAGCTCCCCTGAAACCTGCCCACCATGAGTGTGGTGCATTGAATTACTTAATATGGCCCTTCTACCCATAGTTTTTGTAACTTCCATCGAATGACTGGGTGGAGCTATGCAAATGAGGGGCTTGTGGCCCACCAATGGAATTGGATAGCTTGCTAATAATGTAAATAAGTTCATGGCACCTTTGTTGAGGTAGAACCATGCAAATAAGGTCTATGGAACCCTAATGAGGTTTGCCATCACAGAGGCAGAAGAGAGGATTTTAAAACCAACAAGAAAGAAGAGCCGGGAGTGCAGCTAGTCCTTTGGACCTGGAATCCCTATGCTGAGAACCTCCTAGATCCAGGAGACAGAGGAGCTGTAACACGGAAGACAGCACGAGACGGCAGGAACCAGGAGACTGGTGTAAGACGGCTTTTGTGGCCTTCCCAGCCAATGGAGCAAGAAAGCTGAGTGATTTCAGGCATGAGGCTTACTGGCTTAATGAGGTGACTCTAGGCACTTATCAGCAGAGCTGAAATAGCTTCCTAACACTTGCCCAAGCATGGCAGAGGCGGGGCCAAGGGGCCTGAGAAATGTGTACCTGGGAGCATGGCTGGGAAGAGGCTGTCCTGATGGAAGAACTGTACCCTGAATGTTCCTGAACCTGAATTGTAATCTGTTACTTCCCTAGTAAACCCCATAATTGTGAGTATTGTGTGTGAGTTCTGTGTGGCCATTGCAACGAATTGTCGAACTCAGTAAAGAAGCAGAGAGTGCCATGGGAGGGATAATTGGTGTCATACTTGGTAAAAAAGTTGGGAGAGAGGAGGTATGTCTGACCTCTGCCTCATAGGAATCAGCCTTGGGCTATTGATCTTGATTCCCTCCCCCCTTGTGAAGTTAGAGGTCAGACGCCTCTGCAACGCCATTTGTACCATGAGTGGTCCTGCTGGTATTTGAAATACCAGTGCCATAGTGTCTACCATTACAGCAATACGAAAGCCACCACAGTATGACAGACAAGTGGTTTGTATTAGGGAAGTAACTTACTTTTCTGGTTGTTATTATTCATGAGAGAGAACTCTGAGGTCAAAACAGAATATTTCCTCCTCTAACCAGTTCCCTATAGACAGTTCCATAGCGTAAAAGCATCTCTAAGTAGATACTGTACTATTTAAAGAGTGGATTATAATCAGTTCAAACTTAATATGAAAAAAAAAAGTCTGTATTCACACTTGTTACATGCTCCTTAATTAAGCTCTCCTCTCACATCCTCGTTATCTATAGCTCAAATTCAAGAATCTCAACCTTTTGGATGTTTCTGTTGTTTATTTCCCAAACCATGATCAAACAATAAGCCCAGTCATTTTTTCTCCACATAATCTTTAAAAGATATTATATTATATGCCAGGAGTTCGTATTACAACTAATTTATTTCAATCCTACATTTCTCTTACACGTAGGAGTTTCTAATTCTCAGCTATGATAGGTTCAGAATTAAGGCAAAATACATTTTACCCGCACCAATACTTTATTAAAAAAATAAATAAATACTTTATTAGGGGATAATTAATATAACCTTTAGGCATAAATACCAAAAACCTATTGCCGTCGAGTCAACTCCAACTCATAATGACTCTGTAGAACAGGGTAGAACTACCCCGTAGGATTTCCAAGGAGCAGCTGGTGAATTCAAACTGCCGACCTTTTGGTTAGCAGCCAAGCTCTTAACCACTGCGCCTCCAGGCCCCCAGGGTATAAACAGAGCTGCATTAATGGCCCTGGCTTATGTTGGAGATTTCTCCAATTCTTTGAGGTCATCATAATGCGAGTAACCCAAAAGAGACACTAAGGTGCTGCTGTGGCAGTAGGACAGGGCTGAATGTCCTTTCACTGCCATTTCCTTGTCTGGCTTTACATCACTGGGTAGTACAGTAGCTTAAGAAGCCTAACTAATAATGCTGATTCAAGATGTAAAAAGTTGGCAACTAACAATGCCAAGGACTAGACGAACTCTACATATATCTTAATGTAGCAGGGCTCTTAGATGGAACCCAGGGAGAAGCTAAAGGAAGTGTTTTCATTAGAAATGCAAAGCAGATGAGAAGTGGGAGACAACCTATTGTAGTCTGCAGGCTTTTCCCTGGAAGGACTGTGCCTTAACAGCACTGGATGCTGGTGTTGGCCTTGAAGAACCTCCTCTTAGTGACTCACTCCGGTGTTTACCTTCACTGACCACTTGCCCTACATCCCACAGCCACCCCCAACTCCCTCACTTCTAACAAATAACCTCAAATTTCTAGGTAAGATGGAAACTGAGTTTATCACGTATGAATTCCCTCAGTTTCCTACCACCCATAGCAAGCAAAATATACATATATGCACCTGTTTCTGAGGTCTGTGAATACATTTAAGGCTGTTCCTTTATTTGTGCTTCTGACTCTTATTTCCTCGTTTCTTCCCACTTCCTCACATTTTTCCTTCTCAATCCATCTTCCCTCCTAAACCTCAAGCGTCTCCCGTCTATCTCTACTGGCTTCTTCTCTTCAGCCTACACACTTCTTCCTGACAGTCTTCCTCTAACTTTGCATTTTCCACTAACCTTGTTGCCAAATTCCGTAGGTTCTTTTTGATCCTCCACTTTTGTACCCATCTCTTAATGGGCTGGTGTTCTCTAGGGGCTCTATCTCTAGCCCACTTATTTTGTTACTCAGTGGAGGCTCCTGGGCAACTTTATCTACTTTGATAATTCAAAGCTTCCATCTTTACAGTGACTCCCTGAATAAATAGCATCAGCCTTGATTTCTCTCCTGAGCTTTGGGCTTGTGTATTCAAGTTCGTGTTAGATTTCTGTTGTGTCACCAAACCCTCTTTTTTCCCCCTCATATATTTCCTGTATTAGTGGATATACCACCTACACCTTCAGTGTGTCCTCTCATAACCTTTTCTCTTACCAGCTTGTCTCAAGTTACTCTCTGTTAGATATAACGGCTCTGTTTCTAGAAACAGAACAGGAGATGGCTGACTAATAAAGAGGACTCAGCTAGACTACCTGAGTTCAGATCCAAACTCTGCCACTTACTAGTCGTGCAGCATTCGGCAAGCTGCTTAGTCTTTCTATGCCTCAGTTTCCTCACCTACAAAATGGGGATAATAAGAGCACCAACATAATTGGATTGTAACAAGGATTAAATTAATACATTTGCTAAGTAAAAGCCCTAGAGAGTTGAAAATGGTGCTTGGTGTATAATAAAAAAAAAAAAAAATTAAGTAGCTATTTAAGTGTTTGCTGTTAATATTACTGGTTTTAAAGCACATATCACCTAAAAAAAAAAAAATTATCTTACTGCTTACTGCGTTTCTACACTGGAATGTAACTACCTTAAATACTGGGATCCTGTCTTCCTGGTTCACTGCTGTATCCCCAGAACCTAGAACAATACTTTGCATATAGTATCCACTCAAAAGATTGGAATGAATGAAGTCTTTTTTCTTTTCTTTTCAGCCTTCACCTTTTAACCGTCTGTCTTAGCCCTAATCACTTTCTGTCACAACTGTCATAACATTTTGCTAACCAGAAGAGAATCTATCTATATTATACCTAAAACATTCCTCCATGCCTTCTCTTAGAGTGTAAACCAAAAAAAACCAAACCCAGTGCCATCTAGTCGATTCCGACTCATAGTGACCCTATAGGACAGAGTAGAACTGCCCCATAGAGTTTCCAAGGAGCGCCTGGTGGATTCAAACTGCCAACCCTTTGGTTAGGAGCTGTAGCACTTAACAACTGTGCCACCAGGGTTTCCTCTTAGAGATAGTCCTCTATTATTCAGGCTTTCTGTCCCTCATGAGGTAAAGACTAAACTTCTGATCTCAACTTCAAATATATCCACACTTTGGTGCTACTCTCCTGTCAT
The DNA here is from genome assembly GCF_030014295.1 of Loxodonta africana. Lineage (NCBI taxonomy): Eukaryota > Metazoa > Chordata > Mammalia > Proboscidea > Elephantidae > Loxodonta > Loxodonta africana. Next base: position 114,012,793 of record NC_087347.1, on the reverse strand, counting down.
TTATTTCTAGAGTATTTTTAATGAAAAATGTCTAAACCAAAAAAAAAAAAAAAAAGCATTATAACCCTGAGTACTTACACCGAGAATTAACAAATTGCTAACCTTTTGTTCTTTTTTACTGCAGGGTGTTGTTTGGTTTTTTAAGAAATAAAATATTAGAGGTATATTTGAAGTCCCTTTTGTATCTCACCTGAAGTCCGTTCCTTCCCTTCCTAGGAGTAATTACTAACATGAAATAGGTATGTCCCCATCCCTTCTATACTTCTGTGGTTTTTTAAATTTTTTAGGTAAGTTGCATCATACTTCTACGTTTTGCTTCTTCACTATACATTCTAGCATTCTTTTGGGGATGTAACGTTTCTAGATATAGCTTTAGTTCATTGATTTTAATTGTTTTGTAGTATTGTGCAATATAAGTATACCATACTTGTGTTTGTTTTGTTTCTTTGCTCAATTTTCCTATTGATAGATTTTTATTTTCCCTGTCCTTTGCTTCTAAATAAAGTAATGCAGTGAAGTTTGTTGTTGTTGCCTCATGCATATGTGCGAGTCCAGCTAGGATGTAGATCCAGAAGTGGAAATTTGAGGCCATGGGATATGTGGAATTTAAGCTTAATTTGCTATCACAAATTGTTTTCTAAAGTGGACTTACAGTGTGTAAGTGTTCCCATTTGCCACGTCCTTGCAGGTCTAGGTGTTACCAAGTTTTTTTGTCTTTAACCCTAGTTCACGCGCTCTATTTCAGTTACGTGGGCTCTTCTGCCCTATCTTCCCGATCTCACCACTCAGGACGTAGCATATTCCTGGAACACCTTAGCTGTCCAAATAACATTTTCCCTAAAAGTAATTTATCTGATAGTTCTGTATAACTCCACTAATAAATTATTCCCTCCCATTCTTCAACCTTCCAAAGGTATTTTCCCCTATATTTCAATATTCTCTTAAAATTGTTTTGTATGTTTGTTAATATGTGTCATTTGTAACCTCTTTTTGGTTTTAACGAACTCTTTCAGGTCAAGATAGTTCATGTTCTCTCTTGCACACGCTTTCTCTTTAAATGCTGTTATGGCAGCTGTGCGGCCATATTGCTTTCTCTGTTAGTAAATTTTTGTTAGATGACAGTAACAATTCGTAAACCACACAGACATTTAGCATTATAAAAAGTCGATGCTTTTATTCTTTTTCAGGTGACTGACAAGTGATTTACTCTGAGAATGTGAACTTCCCCTTTTCTAAATACGGCATAAATAGTTTTCCTTTCCTTTCTTTCTAGAGGCCCTTGACCAGTTAGTCATGTCGATTTTAACTGTGGGGAGAGGGTGATGTGTGTTGGTTTTGTTCATTTGATTTCCATTGTGCCTGCCTGATTATACTTCTGTCTCTAAAGGAAGAAACATATGGCATTTTACCCACCTAATGAAAAGGCTTTGAATAACGAGGTAGTCATAAAGGAAGAAAATGCAGTGTGCTTTGCCAGATTCTATTCGGATAACTTCAGTAATGTAACTCTTTTTTACCCTCATTATTCATGTGAATTTTCCCCTCTGTATTCAGCACTTTATCTTTACCTGTAACAGCCAAATTTCTTTCCCACAAATAAATCATTTTCAATATTTTGTTAACCTAAGCTCGTCTTCATTATGTGAGATTATTTTGTTTGTCTAACTCTTTAATTTTTTTGTGATGTGCAACCCAAAAGTAGACTCAAGTTATAGTCATCACATAATCTTTTTACTTGTCATTATCAAGAGTATCTTTTTTAAAAAATAATATTTTATTGTGTTTTCAGTGAAAGTTTGCACAGCAGATTAAGTTCCCGTTTGACAAATTCTATACAAATTGTTCGATGACATTAGTTACATTTTTCACAATGAGTCAGCGTTCTCTTTAATTGCATTCTGGTTGCTCCGTTTCCAGTGCTCTAGTTTCCCTGGCCCCCTTATCTTCTCATCTTTGCTTTAGAGTAATTGTTAACCTTTTGGTCTCATATAGGTGGTCGGTAGTACATGTGTTGTTGCTGAAAATTCTAGCTGAAATTTTCATGGGAGAAGTAACTAGTGCATAGACTGCATATACTAGCGTCTGCCTATTTGAATGTTGAGCCCAATTCTGCCTTGCTTTGTTACCTACCTTTCTCAAGGCAGACACTCGTAAGCTACTAGGCTTCACACTGTTCGTTAGCCTTAGACTGAATCCTTACTGCCAGCCGGGTTTGCATAGTTTGATTCTCATGACCACAAGAGATGAAAAGATTCAGAGAAACTAGGTAGTTTTATAATACCTGGAAGTTCTGATAATTCCATAATGCTTAGCCCTACTGACCATTAATATGCAGTGACGGTGACATGTTAATGAGTTACTCTGTGTTTTAAGTACTCTTGAACTAAACATGCCATGTAAATACAAATTGCCCCCTCTTCTTGGAGCCCTAGTGGCATAGTGGTTAAGTGTTTGCCTGCTAACCAAAAGGTTGGCAGTTCAAATCCACCAGCCACTCCTTAGAAACCCTGTGGCATAGTTCTGCTATAGGGTTGTTGAGTCAGAATCGACTCGATGGCAATGGGTTTGGATTTTCTTTTTTTTTTTTTTTTTTTGTATGCTGTGAGAGAGGCTGTGCTGGGTGTTTTACATTTAAATCAGTCAATTCTAACAACAAACGTGTGAGCTAAATATTATTTTTCTCCCACTTTACAGGTGGGAAAACTGGCTCAGAGAGATGAAGCAACTCACCATAGTCATACCCGGCAGGGCTGGGATTGAGACTTTGATCTAATGCCGGTGTACTTGCTCTTGTCTTACAGTATTGCCTTCTTCCCAGGCAGTAACCCGTCGTTTTAATTCAAAATAATTCATTTACATAGTAGTCTGTTGTCAAGTGGTGTGACATGTTAGCAAGTATTGCTACTGACACACATTGGTTGTGTGACTTTGGACAAGTCATTTGACCTCTGGGCTCTAGCTGATAACTTGCATGCTGAATTATAAGATTGGACCAGGTGGTCTCTAAGGTCCCACGGGGTTCCACCTACCTTGTGATTCTCTTAGAATTCTGAAAAGTTCACCTCTTCAGGTTATGCGCCTCCCTTGTCCCCCCCGCAACCATTGCCTTAGTGCCTTATTCATTTCTTAAATAGATTATGGCCTTGCTTTTTTTTTTTAATTTCAATTTTTAAATTCATAATTAAATCATAAGTTCTTTATAAAGAACATATCTTTTATATCAAAGAATTTGGGTACTTAGTGAGTGCTGCCATCTTGTGTCTACCATTTTATGAGAAAAAAAATTGAGAACAACTTATACTGAATTATTTTTTGTTTCGTTTTTGATTTTAAAAATCCAGTCATTTGATTTAGGAGGCAGATCACCTTGTCTAGATTGAGATAATAAAATGTCAAGTTTAAAAAAACTTGACATTTTGTTTATGATAGCCCTTTTCTCCTAGTCAAACGTAGTGAAATTGAGTGCAAATGAATGTGAAGATATAGCAGTACAAGCATTATATTTTTGAAGAGCTTTGCATGCTTGGCTGTATTAGTATTGTATCTCTTGGTGCTTTGACCTTACCATGTCAGGTGTTTCACCTTAAAATTGTACTATCCTATTTATTGACAACAGAATTGCCAGAGGAAGATGGAAAAGCCCAATGGTCTTTTTAGAGGTGTTTACTTGCTGTAGAGTATTCACTTGCACCAAATAAATATAAAACTAACTTTAAAAACAGAAGACAGAGAGAGAATTTTGGCATTGATTTTTCAGATGTCATTAAAAATAGTCATTCTACTATTTACACATCTTTGCTTTCAACAGACAGCGTGGATTTCTTTGGAAATGTTAAATGGCTTACTATAACTTTTTGTTTTTAGAGTGTGATTATTGTTCAGAATTACCACCAAAAAAAGAAAAATTCATTGCCCTGAGTCAAATCTGACTCATGGCGACCCTATGTACGTCAGAGTAGAACTACTGTATAGGATTTTCTTGGGTGAAATCTTTATGGAAGCAGATCACCAGGCCTTTCTTTCACTGCACCACTGGGTGGGTTTGAACTGCTAACATTATTTTAGTAGTCAGGTGCAAACTGTTTTCACCACCGAGGCACCTTACAGTCCTCTCTTACACCCGTTCACTTGTAGCTCTGCAAGAAAACTTAAGATATCATAGCTCTTGGAGTCATGCATTCCCGGTTGTGATCTTGAGCAAATGCTTTTTTTCCTTATCTGTAAAATGAAGATAATGTCTCTCATAGCATTGACCATATACTAGGTTCTTATTGGATATTAATTCCTTTTCCTCCCCTATTCCTTCTGCTTTTACTGATAAACTGTCTAGGCCTCAGTGACTTATTCAGGCTCATATAACTAATAGATGCCAGAATTAATTGTAACGGTTTTGACAAAAAAAGTAATAAACTCACTGATAATAGTATTTTTAATTCCTGCATTACTCTAAATTGTACCATTTCCCTTGAATATTTCATTTAAAAATGTTGTTTTATTTTAATTTTAGGCCACTGAAAGGGATGATAGATTTGATCCAAGACAGTCCATTTTAGTCCAGGAATCTACAGTGGTGACAAGGACATGGGACACCTCCTGCCAGATTCCAGATGGTTCAATACAATTGACATCCTGGTTGACAACTGTGGAAAGGAACCTTGGATTACCTTATTTTTTTGTGGGACACCACAACCCCAAATCCATAGAACACATCAGGTAATACTCTCCTGTCACTGTAGAAAATGCACCCCCTCTATTCCCCTGCAAAAAACTTACATGTAAAAAGTGAGGGACCAGAGTATCTTAAATACCTCACCCCCTACCCTTTGCAACCGCATTTTTTTCAGAATGAATCAGTTATCTTGGGTATGGAATATAAATAAGAAAAGCCTTTTTTTTAAGCAATGTAAACTGCTTTAGACTCTATTTCTAACTTTAGAATTTATTTCTCTTTGGCTTTTTATTTTTCTTATTTTTCAAATGTATTCATGAATTCCTGAAATTTATTTAGACATTTAATTGCATTTTTTTTTTCCAGGAAAAGAATTCTTGGGTTCATCCCCATATTTTATTAAGAAAATTTTCAGAGTTACAGAAAATTTGAAAGAATTTTGCAGTGAACACTCATAAAAGTACTCCTGTATTCTACCGTTAACATTTTATCACACTTGCTTTAACTAGTATCTGTCCATCTCTCCACCAAACCATCTTTTGTTTTTTTCTTAAGCATTTCAAAATAAGTTGTTGCAGTTAAGTTCCAACTTGATTTTTTGACACATTTATCCTGAAATGACAGCTATCTTTACACTTTATCTCTGATACATTCTATATGACATATAAAGTTCTCGGTATTTTTGTTAAACTCCCCAACACATGAAGGTGCAAGGTTCTATACAAAACACACTTGTGAATATGGGTTAGCAATTCTGTTCAGCAATATTCGTAAGGCAGTGAAAGCTCTTCTGATTTATGTGATTCAATGTGACTCACCTACTACCTACTTACCAGCTGTCTTGTTATCTGACATTTCGCATTTCTGACAATAAAAAATCTGCTATCCAACTATTTTGCGTATTAATGACGTACATCTGCCAATAATGAACTCCAACGTATGAGGCAAGAGTAACTCTGGCTGTGATAGTTAAGGTTGTATATCAGCTTGGCTGGGTCATGACTCTCAGTGGTTTGGCAGTTATGTAATGATGTAATTTGGCAGTTATGTAATGATGTAGTCATCCTTCATTTTTGTGATCTGATGTAGTCATCTTCCATTTTTACATAATGTCGATTTTCACATAACAGCCTGGTATTTGGAACCTAACCATGTCAGTAAGTGAGGAGTGGGTGTATATTGGCATCGTATGTATTTGATCTTCTGTGGTTTCTATATCCTAGATCCTCTGGTAAGAGGTATTGTTTCACATTGAATCACATAAATCAGAAGTGTTTTCATTGCCTTACTAATATTGCTGAACACAGTTGTTAACCCATATCCACAAGTATGTTTTTTATAGAACCATGTACCTTCTTTTTAAAATTGTATCTTTTCAGAATTGCAGGATAATTTAAGAAATTTGGAATTTTGCAAATCCTGATGAAAGCTATGATTGAAAATATTTTTCTCACAGGATGATACTCATAATATCCCTTTAGAGAAAAAGAATTCTTATGTTATATTTAGATAATATACATGTATAACTCTCCAGCCATTACCTCTTACCTTTATCTGGTTCATTTCTTAATGTTTCTTAAGAAATTTCACAAGTAATGTATACATCAGAATCACCTCACACCCATTAGAGCTCTTTTCTCATTGTTTTTTGATTTCTTTTTTTAACATGTCTCTACTAAACTGTAAAATCCTTGAAAACAGGAATTTTGCTTCTATCTAAGCACACGCAATAGTATTCCTGAAACATAGAAGGTACTCAGTCAATATTGTCAGTATTGTGCAGTGATTAAATGGAAAAAATGTTTCAAACTGAATTTATTTTTTTTTTCCCCTCTTTCTTATTAAGGCTTCACGTTCCCTGTAGAATTCTAAAATAACCTTTGCTAATGAGGATGTCTGATATTGTTACTGTAAAAGATGAATCTGAAACAATGAAGGATTTGGAGGCAGAAGTGAAAGATAAAACCACAGTTGAAAATCTTATCAAATCAGAAAACTATGGGAAGATTTTGGCCGAGAAGAATGAACGTTGTATTGACAACAATATTGATTTGCAGGTAAACTGGATTTTCTTCCTGGCTAAAGACACTAAATATTCCAAATGGAATTATACTTCTTTTCACACAAAACTTACTTCTCAGAATTCCAGAAGGGTCAGTTGACCCTTTGGGACATGCCTACCACCTGGTTTTTGGGCCATCCACAATTGGCTTGTTGCATCTAGTTTCTTGAGTTGCTTGTATCATGTAATATAATTTTTTTAATTTGTGTGGCCAATATGTTTTTTATTGGCTTCCTACTTTTTTATTCCATTCTAAACCATTCTACCCCTAGTAAATGGAAACCCTCGTGGTGTAGTGGTTAAGTGCTACAGCTACTAACCAAAGGGTCGGCAGTTCAAATCCACCAGGCACTCCTTGGAAACTCTATGGGGCAGTTCTACTCTGTCCTATAGGGTCGCTATGAGTCGGAATCGACTTGACAGCACTGGGTTTGGTTCAGTTCAGTTACCCCTAGTAATTAGTGCTGTGAGAATTCAGAATTTAACCCAACAGTTCTTAGAGGAGAGAGGAATAGAGAGGCCGAAACTGACAAACTTTTGTTGGCAAAAACAAACCTCAAGGGGAGCAGTCGGATGAACCGTGACTGAGAAAAGAGGTTGGTTAAAAAAAAAAAAAATTACTTGAGGTTTTTGATTTTGATTCTGTGCATATATGATGACTTAAAACTAACCACTGAGAGAGGCTTTTAATTCCAGGTGTAGATGGAAATTGATGAGTTGGCCTGTAGATTTAAGATAAGTAAAAATAGTACTTCTAGTATTCATTTCTTTTATGTTTTTTACTTATCCATTGCTATATAACAAATTACCTCAAAACAAAGGGCTAACAATTTTAAAACTGTATACATATGTATGTGTATATATGTATTTTTTTAATCTTACCATTTTGTGTGGGTCAGGGCTTGAGAGAGTTGCATCTTCTATTCCACACAGCATCAAAAGTAGTCCCTCGGTGATATTTAGAGGGTCCAGGACTGCTGCACTCACATGTCTGGTCGCTTGGTAGGAATGGGCAGAATACTGGGCTCATCTGGAACTGGGAGCACCTACTCACAGTCCATCTGGAATGGTGGGTCCAGAGTGATCAGAGTTCATACTTGGCACCTGAGGGCCCCCAGAAAGAATATTCCAAGAGAGCCAGGACCTAGCCTTGGAAGTCCTAGACTCTTATTTCCACTGTCTTGTTTGATCAGGGAGATCAATAAGGTCACCCCAGACTGAAGGAAAGAGGAATTAACCTCACCTCTCAGTGGGGAAGAATTTCATAGCCACCTTTAATCTACCACAAAAAGCTGTCCTAAAATACTCTTTATTCATGCATGTTTTTTTAGTTGTGCTTTAGGTGAAAGTTTACAGCTCAATTTAATTTGTCATTCAAAAATTTATACACATATGGTTTTGTGATACAGGTTGCAATCCCTACGATGTGAAGCACACTCCCCTTTTCTACTGCAGATTCCGTGTCCGTTCAACCAGTTCCTGCCCCTTCCTACCTTTTCATTCTGCTTTTGGACAGGAGCTGCCCATTTGGTCTAGTGTATCTGATTGAACTAAGAAGCACATTCCTCATAAAATACTGTCTTCAACATTAATGTTTTCATTTAGTGTTTATTATGAATGAAGAATTCTGTTTTCACAGAAAAGATTCTATCCTTTCTACCTTCAGGGTTACATGCCAAAAATTAGTTTTATTTTATTTTATTTTTGACAGATAAAGAAGGCTCTTTTAAAGGGTATCTCACTCCATTTCATCAGAAACTTTGTTTACTGCCTGTTAGATGTCAGACATTGTGTTAGAAAATGACAGCACCTCCTACAGCTGTAAAAAAGTATTTTGGCCCTGCTGATTAAGTGTAGTCAAGTAGTAATTATCTAAGAAACTTGGAGGAATAACGTATTTGGTTTTTTCCTAGTCATTTGCAGTAACTTTTTTAAACAACAACAAAAAATGTTGCCATCCCTGTAATCAGTCACACTCAGTGATGGCAGTGTGCCACTGTCCTGATTGAATCAGATTTGCAGAGATTCTCTTTGCATCTGTGATTCAAATTATTTTCTATACCTAGTGTTCACTCTCCAGTTCATGCTTATCAGCAGGTGTTTGACTTGGATTATGGAGGTTCCTACCGCATGTGTTGAGTTGCCCTTGGCAATAAGTAGGAGGACATTCTGATGACCACTGTTACTCATGGCCCAGTAGTTTGTGCTACAGGATGTTCACGCAGTCTCCAACATTTATTGAAAGCCTGCTCTGTGCCAAGGGAATACTACAGTAACCAAAATAGGCATGGTCTCCAACCTTGCATTCTTTATAGCATGGAGACTAGAAAGATTGGGAGGAGGGAAAAAAGAGAAAATGAGAAATCATTTCATGTTAACCCATTGAATGCTGTGTCCGTTTTGTAGAAGTTTAAGAATTTACACTATATAAGAATGTTTAGTCTGCTTAGAGCTTTCAGGAGTTCAAGACACCTCCATCAAAGGTGCTTGGAAAGAGCTTACAGTCAAAATAATGTGCACACAAGAGATTTAAGTAATGGTGATTAGGAACGGCGGAAGTAGATAAAAGCAGATCATTTTTACCAATGTTTTCACTTAATCTAAAAGTCAGCTGTTCTCAGCATGAACAGGGCATAGACTGTCTTTAATAAGAGCCTGGTTAGATGGCTGTTATTGTCGTTAGCTGCCATCGAGTTGGCCCCGGACTCACAGTGACAGCTTGAGCAATGGAATGAAATGCTGCTGGTCCCATGCCACCCCCATGATCAGGTGCAGATCCATAGTGTTTCAATGGCTAATTTTCATAAGTAGATCGCCAGGCTTTTCTTCCTTGTCTGTCTTCGTCTGGAAGCTCTCCTGAAAACTACTCAGCGTCATAACAGCACACAAGCCTCCACTGACAGACAATGGTGGCTGCACGTGAAGTGCGTTGGCTGGGAATCAAACCCAGGACTCTCACGTGGACAGTGAGAATTCTGCCACTGGACCACAGGTATTTCAGTTTAATATGAAGTAACCTTTTAATTTAATGTGGAGTAACCTATTATGAAATACCTGTTTTCTAGCATTCTGCTGGATATTTAGCTTTCAAATATCCTCTCCCTTTTGTGTTTCAGAAAGTACTTCCTAAAGTTTGTCATTTTAAGTATCAGCTATTATTTTTCCTCATAAATTTGGATGTATTTGCCAATTAAGCTAGGTTTCCTACTGAGAATTTTGAATAAACCAACTGTTAAACTTTAACAGAATAATAAAATATTCTCTACTTCCGTTTCTTTATCATTCTAAAAATCAACCACCATAAATATAACTAATGTTGTTTTGTTTCATCATAGTACTATTTAAAGTGACTTAGGAAAAGGGGAATGTTTACCTTCTAAGAACAGCAAACATTTCACCTATTTCCAAGCTGTTTTTTTTTTTTTTTTTTAAACCATCCCCTTAGTATTTTATTTAGAAAAAGTAAATTTTTGATGAAGGGATGTTGCACCTTCCTTAATACTGTGAAGAAAACTTACGGTCTTCTATTATGTGTTAAAGATAGTACTTACATAAAAAATCATTTTATCGAACTAGAGAGAGGCCAGTAGACATTGAACATCACCTGCGGGGGATAAGGGGAGGTTCCAAGCAGAGATGGGGCCCCTTGACCATTTCTTTTATGAATAATTCTGTTATTGGTGTGGTTCTTTCTACTCTTTAAAAATGTTGGTTGGTTTTTCGTCATAGTTTTGGAGCATAATCTTTTACAGACCTTTCAAGATTACACTCTTAAGAAACAGACTTTTTTCTCTAAAGTACTTTAAAACTAATTCAAATAATCTGTGTGCATTAATGCCAAGAAGTTAACTTTCCCACGTGGTGGAGCTGTTTTGAAGTGTTCTTATGGTCCAGAACGCTCTTAACTGTACAAGGCATTGTTAACTTAGTAACTTTTCTACTACCACACACTGTTCTTTTTGAGAATCTTGAGTTTTTTTTAGACTTTCTATGATTATGAAGTTTCTGGAAGATTGGAAATGTACAGGGTCAGGTTTCTAAATCCAGAAAAATACTTTTCTTTTGTTTTGCTGTTATAGACTGTTAGTGTCCCTGATCTTGAACATTTTAAAAGGGAAAAAAGCACTTGATTTGGTTTCCTCTGTGTAACTCATTTGTGTTTGATTTTTCTCAGAGGTAGACTTTTCAGATTAAATTTAGGGTAAACTTGTGTTGATTTTTTTTTTCTTTTCAGTCATTTATTTCAAATGTAAAATTTAGGATTCTGTGCTCTGTTTACTTATTAAAGGTTCAAACTCACCTTTCCAGTTATTTTACGTCATTATACCTGACAAGTGCTTCATCTAGGGATGTTGATATGTATACATGTATATGTACATGCAATTAAAAACGTATTTCAGAGCAGTGCAAACAATGCCCTCCCCTAGTTGTTGTTGTTGTTGTTAGGTGCCGTCAAGTCGGTTCCGACTCATAGCGACCCTGTGCACGACAGAACAGAACGCTGCCTGGTCCTGCGCCGCCCTTGCAATCGTTGTTATGCTTGAGCTCATTGTTGTAGCCACTGTGTCAGTCCACCTTGTTGAGGGCGTTCCTATTTTCCACCAACCCTGCACTTTGCCAGGCATGGTGTCCTCCTCCAGAGACTGAACCCTCCTGACAACATGCCCAAAGTATGTAAGACGCAGTCTCACTGTCCTTCTAAGGAGCATTCCGACTGTACGTCTTCTAAGACAGATTTGTTCGTTCTTTTGGCAGTCCGTGGTGTATTCAATATTCTTCACCTTCGCCAGCACCACAGTTCAAATGTGTTAGTTCTTCTTCAGTCTTTCTTATTCATTGTCCAGCTTTCACATGCATATGATGCAGTTGAAAATACCATGGCTTGGGTCAGGTGCACCTTAGTTTTCAAGATGACATCTTTGTTCTTCAACACTTTGAAGAGGTCCTTTGCAGCAGATTTACCCAATGCAATGCGTCTTTTGACTTCTTGACTGCTGCTTCCATGGCTGTTGATTGTGGATCCAAGCAAAATGAAATCCTTGACAACTTCAATCTTTTCTCCATTTATCGTGATGTTGCTCGTTGGCCCAGTTGTAAGGATTTTTGTTTTCTTTATGTTGAAGTGCAATCCATACTTAAGGCTGTGGTCTTTGATCTTCATTAGTAAGTGCTTCAAGTCCTCTTCACTTTCAGCAAGCAAGGTTGTGTCATCTGCATAACGCAAGTTGTTAATGAGTCTTCCTCCAATCCTGGTGCCCCATTCTTCTTCATATAGTCCAGCTTCTCATATTATTTGTTCAGCATACAGATTAAATAGGTATGGTGAAAGAATACAACCCTGACGCACACCTTTCCTGACTTTAAACCAATCAGTATCCCCTTGTTCTGTCTGAACAACTGCCTCTTGATCTATGTAAAGGCTCCTCATGAGCACAATTAAGTGTTCTGGAATTCCCATTCTTTGCACTGTTATCCAGAATACTTGTTAAATAGGCGTGGCCGTGTTAACCACTAGGCCTTGTGTGCCAGAGTGCATGAACAGCTTCTGGTAAATATGAGTGCATTTTCCATATACCGAAAGCGTTTAAGTAGGTGTTTAGTATAACCTCAACTTCTGTAGTAAGTCCTGTGATAGTCAAGATGAGAATACTACATCTTGTATTCTCCAAGTTATTTCCAGTGCATTTACTCAAAAAAAAAAAAAAAAAAGGCAAGGTAAAGGGCAAGAAGGCAAGCCAATCTAATAAGGTTATCACCAGAACTCAGGGAACAAACCCACACTTGTGAGGGCACTAGGCGACAAAATTTCTTAAGTAATGAAACATGCAAAGAAGTCTCTTTTTAAGGGATTGAATAAGACTCCCTGTATATAAAATCATGCAAATCATAACCTTAACTATTTCCCATTTGTCTAACAAAGATAAAAATGGTGTGTGTGATGTATCTGGTACATAGTGAGAGCCTAACAAGTGGTAAATGCTATTAATAATATCACTATAATCACCATGAAAATTGTTAGTAATTATTACCAATAGCACAGTTATATGGGTTCTGAAATTTGTCCCTTTATTATCACGTAAAATAGGTTTTTCCTAGTAATTAAATAAAAGTTAAAACTATTCCTTAACATATGTTGCCAAAAGTTTTAAAGTAGTATTTTTTATTATTTGTGTTAAGTTCCCTATTTGTGTACTGTGCTCTTACTGTCTTTTATTAATATTTCTGTCGTATACTTTTGAGAATTATTTCTAGGATTTGATACTCTGTTTAACTTGCCTTTTGCATTACTTCCCTGTGACATGTGTAAAGAAGTTGCTTGCCACATCTTACAGATGTCAGAATGCTTTTAAATGCCATTTTTACTTTCTCAGACGATTTTCATGGACCTCATCAGTAGGATGGGGAGATCCTTTGTTTTCATTTAATGTAAGGAATAACTACAACCTAGAGAGTGTGTAACTTTCTCCAAGGACTTTTCCTTAGGATCTAAGACTCAGGCCTTTGGATGTTTAACCCTATGCTCTGGGGCCCAAAGGGTTAAATGGCATAAACAAATTACTGATCGGAGTTGATTTGTTGTTTAGTGAGTCAGCTCTTCTGACTCAGAAAACTTTGTTGTGTTCTCTCAAGTAATTACCATTAATTCTTTTGATTAGGTCTTCAAAGCATATCAAAAGCCTTAGTTGAAAGGTTTCAACCATTACAATTTAATTTGCTCATAGTAATTATGAATTTTTTTAGAATTACAGATGAAAAATCCCCTTTCTAAAATAAGTCAGATTTCCTCTTGAGAGATTATTAGATTGGCATTTATTTTTATGTTAACATGCAGTATAGCTCATAAAGATTACTGTTCTTTCTTTAAAAAAAGTACATAAAAGCATCTCATGGTTAGTAATTTCAATACTTTAGTTCTTTCCTTTTTTTCTTTTACATTAAAGAAACTTTAAACAAATCTAAGGTGTCCTTAGCAGTACAGAGAAAGGCAAAGAAAATTACTGAAAATATCAGACCAAAAGAGGCATTATGATAATTAAAGAAGCACTAGAAAACAAAATCTATGTGCCACCTCTTGATTTTAAGTTGACTTTTTATAGATTTAGGTATTTGTTTCTTTTGTTATTAATTGTAGATCTGTTTAAAGTTCTTTTGTTGTAAAATAAAAGCCAAAGTACTGAAATCATCAGCCCTTGCGGTTGGTCCATAGGGCAGTATATTGAAAAACAGTCTATGTTTATTGTAATTGAAACCTTAACCATTTATTGTTAAAATCTAAGGTTTGTTTGTTTGTTTGTTTGTTTTTAACAGTAGTATACCTCAGTTTTGATACTACAGTATCAAACAATGCAAACTATAAATAGATGCCTTTGTCCCTAAACCTTCTAAACTCTAATTAGCATCCCTCTGGAGTATTAAAGGCCTGTTAAGCAAACTGCTAAGTTTTTACTGCAACAATGAAATTCTGTTAAAAGTGAAAACTGTGCTTTCATATAGTAAAATCCATCTTTAAAAGATTTATATCTGAAATTGTGAGCATTCCTGTTTAAAGCCAAATCTGGCTACCAAGAATATGAAACAAAGGCTACTTGTTTTAATAAAAAGAACTCACTTTCTCTGCTTTATTGTCGTGCGTATATGGCAGATTTTCTATTGTTAAATGTTACGTAATTTCAGTTCTTTGCCATTTGAAATTAAATTAAGGATTTTTATTGAGTAATGCCACTTTTATACTTTATAGGCTCCTTATGTAGTGTATTAGTTTTCTATTGCTGCGTAACAAATTACCAGTTCACAGTTCTGTAGGTCAAAAGTTCTGCTGGTAGAAGCTGGATTATCTCCTTAGGGTTTCACAAGGCCGGAATCAGAGTTTTCACAGGGCTGGGTCCTTCTATCTAGTGACTCTGGAGAAGAATTTGCCTCCAGGCTCATACTGGTTGTTAGCAAAATTCAGTTCCTTGCAGTGGTAGGTGAGAGGCCCATGTTTCCTTGCTGGCTGTCCTCCAGGGGCCACTCTCTGCTCCTACAGGCTATATACATTTCTTCTTATGCTTTAAATATCTCTGTTGCCTTTCTGCTCGCCTGATTAGGTCAGACCCACCCAGATAATCTCTGTATTTTAAGATCAGCTGCCTTGGGACTTTAATTACACCTGCACACTCCCTTTGCAGAAGTACCTAGATTAGTGTTTGATTAAATAACGAGGAGATAACAGTCTTATGGGGCCGTCTTAGAATTTTGCCTACCATAAGTAGTATTTGATCCTCAACAAAAAGCTTCTGTAAATGTAATGTAAAGTGCACTGGACTAAGATTCTAAAGGCTTTGGGTTCTGTTTGGCTGTTAAGTAACTCTGATCCTATACTTTGAGATCCTTGAGACCAGGAAATGTGTCATACATTTTAATAGCTTTCGTGTCTGGCACGGTGTCTGGTGTATAGCAGGAACTCAGAAAATATTCATTACATGAAGTCAAATTAAGATAAACTTACTTTCCTGTGCTTTCATTTTTACAAAGTCCTTACAAATTAAAACTGAGATAAATAATACACATGTACGAATATTTGAAAGTATTTGGACAGCATACAGCATCCCCAATTTATAGATTTTTTTTTAAGTTAGTATCTGACATACTAAGTAACTTAAATTGTGACTAGTGACCAAAACTAGGACACTATCCTTCTGGCACGCTAGGTTCCTAGCCTGTATAATCTGTTACATTTATATAGTGCTGTAGGGTTTACAGAGCTCGCTCGCTCGCTCTCGCTCGCTCTCGCTCGCTCTCGCTCTCTCTCGCTCGCTCTCGCTCGCTCTCGCTCTCTCTCTCGCTCTCTCTCGTCCTTTGAATCTTTTCAAGAACCTTGTGAATTAGCACAAATAGTATGAACTTTTATGTAGATGAGACTACACTGAAATAATGTGACACAAAGCCAGAAATGTAAATCCAACCTTTTTGTATGCTAATACAGTCTTCACTTTGTCAAGTAATCATCGCTTTTTTAAAAGTTAATAGAAAATTTGGTACCATTGATACTTAGAATTGCAAGACATTTAAGCAGCAGATAGGAGTAAGTTGAGGAGTAAGTCACAAATTCCTTTCCACGTTGCTCACCTAGGACTCGTTTTAGTCATGTGCTTTTTACTAATATTCATCTGTTGCTTTTTTCTGCTTTTCTTTTCCGCTGTAAGCCCTGACTTTGTGATAGCATGACTTCTTTTACTTCTGTTTTTAGATGTGAGTTACTGACAGCAGTCCTCTTAAACAAATTAAAGGAGCTGTAGCAGACTGCTAGTACACCACAGCTCTCTTAGGCAGCACAAGTACACACATACCATTTTCTCCTCCATAAGAAGTGGAAAGTCATTTTTTATTTATTTATTTATTTATTTATTTATTTATTTTCCCTATTTTCCTTTTGTTGTTGTTAATTTGTAGTTTGGGTAATCCAGGCCCAAATCTCAGGGATATAATGCTTCTTACCCTTCAAGAACTTTGGACACCTGGGGTACCGTAGACTCATGTCTGTTGGCTCTCTCAGGAGGGCTTCTTTGGAATGTTAGAATGAAATGGTGGCTTTTTTCATCCTTATATGAAGTGTACTAGCTTAGCACTAAATAGGCTCCCTGGTTTTAATGAGTACAAACAATAAATACCTGGACCCTGTACTCTTTGGGTTTGGAGAGTAGATTAGAAGGAGGTGGGAGGAAGGATAGAGTATTTAAAACCTATCTGGCTCCGACTCACAGAAGCTTCAGCTAGTTTCCCCAACCAAAGCCTGGTATCACAGACTAGAGCAGGTTCCCCAGTCATCTGAACAATGATCTGTTAGGCAGTGCTCGACATCTATCTGTATTGGAACTCTGCCCTGCTTTCTTTGTTTCTGTAAACTAGTGGTATATTTCTTACAGTGCTAAAAAGGCTCAGTAGACTCAGTGTACGTGTGAAACATTCTTTTTACTAAGTTTAGAACTTTTCTGAGTACAGCTACTTAAAATTCCTTAGGTGTTTTGTAGTTTTGTTTCTAAGATTGGCTAAAATGTTATGTGTTATTAAGTACTGAAGAAGTATATTTTCCTTTGCTACTGTCTAAGAAGTTACCATAGAAGTTCCATTTAGCTCAATTAACCCAGGAGTTGTGGCCATTTGTTGACATAAAAGAAAAACACCAGCCCACAGAATGATTTTAGAGAATCATCTGCAAGTGTGCTTTTGGGAAAATCAATACACTTTGACGGAAACCAACTTTGATTTCTTATCCTTCCATATTTTGCGTGCAGTTGGTATCTCTGTGGTTTAGGTTTATGACTTAAGAAGCAAATTCCCTGTTTCAGTATAAAATTTAATACAAATTTTTCTTGTTGTATATTCAGCGGCCACTGCAGTCATTTGGACAGACAGGAAAAAGGTCTAAGGTATAGTAAATATTTTGGTGTGCTGGCATGCCAAGGGTCTTCCTTCATGCTCAATGAATCCTTGTTTTCATACAGCACTGCATTCAGTTTAGTTTTGTCATATTTTGTTTTGGGCAGAAAGCTTATTTTGTTTTATTTGGGGTTTTTGTCTCGCGTAGTCGCTTTTGTGCATTGCTTTTGTATCTTCGATGGTCGCTATCTATAGAGAAAATAGCTTCCTCCCCATCCTTTGGGTTTCGAAATTGGAATTATTCCCATTCTTGCTATTGCTCTAATTTTCAAAACTGCAATTGTTTTCCTTCTTAACAAAGGAATTTAGTGGTGTTTGATAATACATTTAACTTGCGCATTTCATCCACATTTATACATGGCAAAAGCTTTTTATTAAGAAACTCTCTAGGAGGCTTTTGGGTATGCCCTAGATTTGTGAAATGTAGTGTTAATTTTAAATACTTCTCTTTAGTCAAGCTCAAAGTTAAAGCTAGTTCGGAGCCTTGCAGTATGTGAAGAGTCTCCACCACTCCCTGCAGCAGAGATATCACAGGAAAACCAGGTAAAAACAGCAAAATAAAACATGACAAAAAATGTTATTTAAAAACATGGTAGAATAACCTATTTCCTGGAGAATATTTTTCATTAGGTAAAGTCAAAGATGTGTGCTTTGTTTGTCCGGTTTTTACTAGGTGAGGCTGATAAAATTTGTCATCCCACGATACAGATGAAAAGTTGGGAAAACCTTGTTGCTTCAGCCTAAGGCTTAGAGCAGTGATTCTCTTCTGGAAAAACTTAGGGATCATATGATTAACTGGGAATGTGACGTGAGGAGAATTATAAGTTGTTATTGAAAAGTTATACAATATTAAAGTAATACTTGCAGAGAGTATAAATGTGATGAAATTCTCTAAGTTTTGGCTTTTAGAAATTCACTTACTGCTGTTGTTGGGCATCTAATACTTCTAACTCCTGTCTAGTGTTGTAAAATATAAAACAATTGAGATTCAAGCCAATGGTTCAGTTTGCCTTTTATCTTCTTTCAGATACTGTAACTTCGTTCACTTACTTTTCTGTTAATCTCAGCAATGGCTTGATCTTTGTTTCATGCCATATTTGAACATTTATACATAAATATCCTTGGACCCCATCCTCCACCAGTATTTATCAAAAGTGTGATAACTTTGCTGTTAGTGGTTTATTTTACATTGTACAAGTTTGAGCAAACCTAACGTGTCCCTATATCCCAACAATCAATTTTCAAAGAATTGAGACATCTTTGTGGTTGATTTAGTAAGCCATGAGTGGGAAAAGAAAAAAGACCGTGACTGGTTATACACACCTCCCCCCCCACTTCCAATAAATGGTCCATTGCACATTTGGTGATTCAAACAAAAACTATTATACTTTGATTTAGAAGATGACACCTTCAGAAGCTTGCTATGGGTACTGAAGGTAGTTATCACAGAATTAGGATATCTTAGTTTCCAAAAATGCAAGTAGAAGAAGGCTTTAAAACAGATGATTTGGTATCAGTGAAAACTGAACATTCATTTCCTTTTAAATCTGTTCGGGCTGAAAATTTATTTGTAGTTATTTAGAAATTTTTCCCTATATATGTAGAAGGTGGCTATATGTATTTAGCCTGTAAAATAGAGATAACTATAAAATAATGGACTTTCTGTAGCAAAAAGGAGAAATGGAAATAGTTAACCATCACCTGGAGAACATTTTCAAATGTCAGCCTTTGACTTTTGCATGGTTGTTGATAAGGCTGGAGAGTTTTGATATACTTTATGGAAATTTCAGTAAATTTGTTTTGTTTGAAATACCAGTTTTAACCTTTTGTGTAAGTTGGAATAAAGAATATGCCTAATCAAGTGGAAAGAGTGGACAGTGCAGTATATTTTTTGTGAAAATTCTTTTCTCTGTGGACCAAAAATGTTACACCATCTTAGTCTCATAATGTAGTATTTAGTCCAGGAAGATTGAGAAAGCGTTCATAAGGCTTTTAATGCAATAAAAGTGCATCCTTTCTTAAGAAAAACTGCAACATGATCTTTAGTTTTACTCCGTATACTTTACCTTATCTGAAAAATTGTGGGGTGCTGGGGAAGCGTTCTCATGGCCCCACATCAATTTGACTAGTGAAAACTTGTATGAGAAAAAGCGATCTGATATCATCAGTTTATGTTGTACACTATTAGTATATACATTATTGATCAAAGGTAATAAGCTTTGTGTTTACAGTCCAAAAAATTGAGTTATATGGATAATTAGTAAGGTAGTTATGTTAGAATTAATTTATTCCACTTAATACTTTCTTCATCAAAGAGTTTCCCTTGGATACAATCATTTTTTTCTTCTTGTGTAATAACCCATCTTTACCCCTCTGAAAACAAAAGATATTCTTTTCAGTAGAAAAGCTTTTTTCCAGCCTCGAGTTAACTAAATTGTACCTGAATGGGAATTGGAAAATAAATGATTTCTGAGAAGTGTGCTAGTATCTAATCCTTGAGGGCAGAGACACTTTACAACTAATTTGCTTGCTTCAGGATGTGATTTTTGAGGAATTAATCTGGAATAAAACTCATTATTCAAAAGAATGAAAGGCAATTAAAAGAGAGCTGTCACTTGTGTCTGATGAGAGCTTATGAGAGGGAAGTGACCTCAATAACGGCTGTCAATGACAGAGTAAAGAGTAAAGGAATTACAGCTTCCTTTTTTTTTTTTTTTTATAGAGATTATAGAGATGCCAGGTGCCCCTTGGAAAATCTATGGTGCAGTTCTACTCTTTCCTATAGGGTCGCTATGAGTCGGAATCAACTCGACGGCAGTGAATTTGGTTTTATTATAGAGATGCTGTTGTCATTCCAGTTATTTATAGTCAGAAGCGTTTGCGTATGAGGACTCTGGCGTTTAAAATGGTTCTCATTTATTCACTACTGAAGACAAGGCCTCAGTTCCAGCGGAACACAAGGCCTACTAGATTCTTAAAATATAGTTAATCTGAATAAGATAGATTAATATTTGCAATTAAAAATGTATGGCGTTTTTAATAGGAAAAGAAATGTGTAGGTTTGAGGGCTTTGGGCAGAGAACTTAGAAATGAAATCTAATGGTCATTGGAAATGCCTGATAGGAAAGGTCTAAGAGGGACAATGTGAAGCCATATCTCTCAACCTGGGTTTTGTGGGCTTGTCCTTGAGCAACAGGAATAGAAGCTGTAAGTCAGGAAAACTTGAAAATATTCTACTTGTGAAAAATATTTCTGAGGTTCCTTTTTAAGTATCTATTTTACAATTATGAAAAGAATGAGAAAAATGGGTTGGAAAATGAATCCTAGTGAGAAAAATGACTTACTGGTTGATGAATTTATGAAGTTGCCAGTGTCTTTGGTAAGCAAGACAAGGGAGGGCTTAAAGCAAAATATTCATCGTTCTAGTGAAAATCACACGTGCGTTGTATCTGCCCTACATTTTGAGCACAAAAGTGAACTGAAGTGGAACGGGAAGCAGGACTGAAAAGAGATGAAAGTAGCAGTTAGCAATCCTGCAGGGAAAAAAAATTATTTGATCTCAAATCCTGCCAAAAATCATTTCGAGAAGAATGATGTGAAAAAAAAGTTTAATAGAAACTCTGCTGGCTGCAAGTTTGAGGGTTCTGACATTTACATCCCTTTGATTCTGATTTATTGCACCTTCTACTACCGCCACCACCCAGAAAAGCTAAGTAATTATCTAACTGTTTCTTTTTGTCACTGGAGAACATCAGTATAATTTAGTCTAAAAATAGGCCACGCGTTTATCTGTAGTAGAAATGGTCTGGACACTATTCTAGCTCCCTTGATGACTTTGCCTAAATAAACAGAGCTACATGATTTTTTTCCTTTTCAGACTATATGAATTAATTTCCAGTCATTCTTTTGGGACCTGAAATTACATGTAATGACACTGTTTTTTTAAATAAAATGTAGAATTAGTTCTCCTTTTCAATCTGTGGAATTATGGTTACTTTACAATTAAACGTTATATATCTGGAAGGAAAACAACCTTGTTTGAAACCTCTCCAACTTTGTGGTAATTGCAGGAGGAACCATGACATGTAAATCTCAAACAGGAAATAACTCATCCCATATGCATTTGGTTTTGGAACTTCTTGTACTTATAATTTTATCTGGCAAGGGAATGAAGGAATATGATATTATAATGCTTTTTATTAATTCTTGCCTCGACACTCATGTTTATGTTGTTGTGGTTGATGGTAATTATCAGGCTTTGCTTGGCTGTTGTGTCTTTATCACAGAAATCGGTTAAGATATTGGTCCTGGTCCTTCAGGGGCTGACCAAGTAGGTACATTTAAACTATTACAGAAAACATTTATGTCCTCCAACATAATTCTAAGAATATCTTTCAACTGATATGTTCAACTAAAATCATCAATTTTAACATCTTCTAGGAAGATTTTGAAAAAAGTGGTCATTTAGCATTTTTAGGAAGAGTTTAAAAAAAATGGTAAGATATTTTGAAACCGTCTTCTAGTTTGAAGAATCTAACTGTATGAAATAAAAATTCATTAACTTTTTTTCCTCTGCTATTTTGTGTTACTTAAAAAATATAAATGTGCAGTACTAGCTGAATCACTTTATATTTTCATTGGGTAACTGATTTTACTTTTCAACAGGAGAAAATTCAGATCCAGTTAACACAATCATATGAAAAAGAGGAGAAGCCCTCAAAAGATGAAGCAGAAAAAGAAAAAGCCAGTGATAAACTGCCGAGAAAAATGTTATCAAGAGGTTTGCAATTTATTTGTGTTTTTTTAAACAAAATTTTAGTTTCACTGTCAGTAATTCCACTCTTTCCCCCGAATAATTACATATAGTATAGTTGTGTTAAAAACAGTGCAAAACAGACTAAAGAGATGATCTAAGTCGTCACCTGGGCAAAATGGCGAAACACAGTTCTGAACGTCAGTGAAGTGCTTCACAAAAAACCCTGCAACGCACACCAGAGTCACTGAGGAAGATAACGGTCTTGATCTCTTATTGGTCTGTCTGTCATACTGATATACTGTAATCACTGAAATTTGTTTGTTGATTCCACTAAAAATATTTGTTGTTGTCCTTGTTAGTTGCCGTCAAGTCAACCCCTGACTCATGGCAACCCTTGTGTTACAGAGTAGAACTCATGCATAGAGTTTTCCTGACTATGAAACAGTTTACCAGGCCTTTCTTCTGCACATCTGCTGGGTGGGTTTGAACCACTAACCTTTTAGTTAATAGCCAGTTGCAAACCACTTATATCACTCGAGCTCCTTACTAAAAATATTGTTACTCAGTAATTCCTTATGATACAAAAAGCTGGTGCCAAAATATTCAGTGTCTAATAAAGTATATTCTCTTGGAAGCCTAAAATGCTGATCTTTCTTAATAATTTCTTGAGAGTCTTCACCATCACCTGACATCACAGGTCAATAAAAAATGCTTTTTAAATTTATAAATGCAGTCGACCAGTATTATAAAGAACATAAAGATATTATATTTAATGGAAAGAAATAAATATGAATATTTGAAAAAATATTTTGAAAGCAAGCCTTTAGTGATACAACTCATAGAGATATGAATAAATAGTTCTTTCAGAACTAAAATTTCTTCCTACCTCCAAATTATCGCCTCCACTTATATATATATTCATACCTGAATTCATTGTCTTAATTTGCTAAGCATGTGGTTAATTGTCAAAATCATAGGAAGTGCTCACTTAAAGAGGCGTTTTTGAACGTGAGGATTGTGGTGAGTATTTCAGATGCTCTTTAGAGAATTCAGAATATTGAACTGGCACATGTGAAAGTAATTTTTGTTTAATGTGCATGTACCTGCAGCTGTATAAACCCGTGTCTTATGGTGCATTTATGAGAGCAGAAGAATTGTGGTCATCTAAGTTCCTCATAAATTCCTACTTTATCAATTTTTTTTTTTTTCATTGTGGGGCATCTTGTTTTATGTAAGATACGCATCATATGTAAAACGGAAAGGGATTTGTTTTCAAACAACTTTATACTGGGTTTTTGTGTTGTTGTTTTTTAGATTCCAGTCAAGAATACACTGATTCAACTGGCATAGATCTACATGAATTTTTAGTAAATACATTAAAAAACAATCCCAGGTAAAAATTAAATTTATAAGGTTTACATTGTTTCTAGAGTACCGTAATTTTGCTATATATGTTTTCATTACTGAATTAGAGTATTGGTAATAAAATTGCAGATACTTGAAGTACCCCAGAAACATTTTAGTTTCTTAGGGCACAGAAGTTGTTGGTATGCTGTTATGTACATGTATAAGTATTTTTTGCATTATGCATGGCACCGTGATGTAAAAGTAATTCATAGGTTCAGTAGGAATTTTGGGAAATACAGATTCACCATGATATTTGGCTCTTTGAAAGAGGGAGATATCATTAATCGTGAGGAAAAAAAAAAAAAAACTATACCTCACTATAAGGCATTCAACCAAGTAAGAACTTAGTGTATTCATTTATAAAGAATTTTTGATCCTATTTAATGCAAAATTTTTGTTTATCCTTACTGAGTTCATGAACCTTCAACACAAAGATTTTTAAGGTCTTTTTTTGAGTCAGTACTTTGAACTAATGGTGAAATCCTTTGTTTCACCAGGGTCCTGGTTGGGTAGTTTTTTAACTTTTTGGCAGGTCACTGGCCTCTGTGTGGAGCATTCTGTCCACACCAAGGCTCATCCACAAAACATCTCACCAGCACTTCCATGACATTGAAGAGGCCAGATGTTAACCTCCCAGAGTAACAGCCATTTGACATACATTGAAATAAAAATAAAACAATTTCACTAGGCGTGTGCCTATGGAAGATAACATGAACAACCCTCTCTCAGCCTCACTGAGGTTTAGCCCATGTCCAGTCTTGTTTCAAGGTTACTTTTATTTTTATTCAGGATTTATTATATTTTATACCATCCTGGTTCTCCATTTAGCATAAACCCCAAAGGGAGAGCCTCTGAAATGAAAAGTGATGCCCTTATAATAGAGGCTGAAGTGTTATAGGTATGGAATGGGGGAGAAGTTAGGCAACCCTGTATTTTTTTTTTTTTTTTTTCATTTCAAACTTATTCCTCAGTGGTTCCAACAGAAAGGTGAAGTCATTAGTCTGTTGGACAGGCATTTTTTGAACATCGGCCTTGTACCAAGCGTTTTCTTAAAACTGTAGATAAAAGGATAAATAAAATATAGTCCCAGACCCTCAGGTGTTCAGAGTGCTTTAACTGGTAGCTGTCCATACAGAGAAGCATGTGGAAGGCATTGCAGATAGAAGAGCATTACATTGACACAGTACCATGAGAGAGGAAGTGTTATAGTCAAAGACTAGATTGTACACTGGCTCTAGCAGGGAGGCGTGTGGCAGGTGATTCTGGAAAGTGATGAGGAAGATGTTGGTGAGCTGCAAAAGACAGATCACACCCAGTTGTTCTTAGGATAGCACCAACAAGACAGGTGGTAAAGAAATGTGTCGGGGTGTTCTCGGTCATCCCAGTGAGTGTGGAGTGCTTGCTGGAAGGCCAGGGATGTTAAAAAGGCCTGCAAGACAAAAATGTGCAATGAAAACTTGTCTTACCAGAAGTGCTAATGTTGTCCCTGTTAAGAAACATTGAGCGTATCTTGCTGAATTGAGGCGTAATTGCAGGGTTTTACATAGGGTAATGCCATAATCAGATTTGCATTTTAGGAACATCATTTTGGCAGTGGGAGACCAGGACTGTAAGCAAGGAGACTGGTTAGGAAGCCTTGAGAAGAATAGAGAGGCAAAGCCACCTTTGAAAGGTATTTAGGAGGTAGCCGTGACAGGACTTGGTGGAAAGGTAATGAATGATATGAAGAATGGAACAGCATGGCCACTAGATTTCTGGCTGGGCTGACTGGTGGTCTCATTAACTGGGCAAGCGAACACGTGGCAAGCCTGAATGAAATGGGTGCATTCCGTTATAAATAAGTATAGTTTGAGGCACTTGAAGAACAGCCAGGAGATGAGGTCTGTTGGCAGTTAAAAGGGTCTGTTTTTCAAGTGAACGCACCAGACTGGAGTTACAGATTCAGGAATCATCAGTGAAGTTGAAGCTTGCTCTGGCTGGGCCGACCAGAAAAATGAGATAATGACAAGGACAAAAGTCTATGAAAGGTAGTGTTTAAAAAGTAGATGAGAAGGAAGGGGCATAGTCCTAAAGATAGCAGAAGAACCACAAGAATATTTGCCGCAGAAGTCAACCAAGGGGGAATAGTTTTGGAGAGGGTAAGATAACAGAGAGAGGTGGGGAAAAAGGAAAAGTACCAAAAATAATCCACTAGATTGGGAAATTGATGTCTGTGACCGCTTTAACAAGTCATTTCATTTGGAAACCAGAACCCAGTGGATCTTGAGGAGTAAGTGAGAAGGTAGAAGATATATAGCTAGTGTGAGTAAGGAAACCCTGGTGGTGTAGTGGTTAAGAGGTACACCTGCTAATCAAAAGATCGGCAATGCAAATCCACCAGGTACTCCTTGGAAACTGCACGGGGCAGTTCTAGCCTGTCTTATAGGGTCGCTATGTGTTGAAATCAACTCTATGGCAATGGTTTGGGTGGAGTGTGAATAAAACAAGATAGGATCCTAGAGAGGCAGAATTTTCCTTTCCTCTGAAGCTGCAATAGAGGCATCAAGGGAAAAGCATTACAAATCCAATTTTAAGCATTCCAAATTATTTTTCTTATGTACAGTTCTCAGTTTTCCTTTACAAATGCAAAAAAAAAAAAAACCTTTTACATTATCTGCATATACATTTTTTTAAGTACACATTTCAGTGATTTTTAGTATATTCACAGATGTGTGCAACCATCACCACAGGTAATTTTAGAATATTTTCATCACCTCACAAAGAAGTTCATCCCTTTTAGCTATTAGTCCTCATCCCCCACCTCAGCCCTTAGCAACCACTAATCTGCTTTCCGTCTCTATAGATGTGCCTGTTGTGGACATTTCATGTAAATGGGCTCATATAACATGGTCTTTTGTGACTGGCTTCTTTCACTTAGCATAATGTTTTCAAGATTCATCCGTGCTGTGTCAGTACTTCATTCCTTCTGCATATGCATTTTTATTTGAATAAATATACAGGTGAATAATGCATGTAGTGGCAAAAGTATAAGTTATTAGTAATGTCAGTGTGATTTAGGAAGTTGTAGCTAATGTTAAATTTTGTGAGAAATATAAGATTTGCCTAATTCATGGCTCAGTATTCTCTCAAGCACACAACTAATTGCCTGACATACATGGCTTAAAATTAGTAATAAGTATGATAAACTACCACTAAAGCTTTCAAGATTGAGTATTGCCCAGAGAATTCTACTAGAAGTTAGGCAGATTTACTTTGAGTAATGCCAAAATTTAGTCAACTTTGACTTTCTGGATCATTTTCTTTTTAAAATTTTTTCTTCACATTATCAAATCTTGTTCTCAGCCCAGTAAATAAACTTAATCTCAGCTGTTAAAAAGTAAATTGCCTGGAATTTCTGTTTGCAAGAAATATCTTAAAAGGTTACACTAACCACAGTAATTACTGACTTAGAACCCAGGTCCTTAAAAAGATTATATTTACCAACATAATTTTCTACCCATTTTTGTGTTAATTTTATCCCCATTTTGTGTAAATTTCATATGTACTAAAGAAATGTGAATAATACAGATAACTATATTATTTCGCTAATGAGCGGGAACAATTCAGTGGATTAATCCTGAGAGTAGATATTTTCAAAGTGATTTGTTTTACCCTGGGGAACATCATGTAATTGTTCTGTGTTTGAAATATCTCCTAAGATTACTTTTATTGGAGGTAATGTTTAAGTCATTTTATCTTTTTTTATCTGTTACAAAAATGTGACCAAGGTCATAGGGAACATTGAGAAAGGGGTGGTCAGAGAGAAGCATTGTGTTTTTTTTATTTGCCACTAGCATGCCAGAGGCACACACTCTCTCTAAAGTCAGTTCTGCTATAAAAGATTTGTTGCACCTTCATTTTAACTTCAGGCAGTAGCTTATTGGTCAACTTGATTAAGATTCTTATTTTTATTATTTCTTCAATAATAGCATGTGTTGGTTAATTTTAAAGGTTATGTGGTAATTTCAATAATATATCTAGTCTTAAGTAGTTTTGATTCATGAGCTAAATGTTCATATGCCTTAGGAAAAGTCATTCATGATCCGTTAGTTGGAGACTTATATGTAGTTCTCTATAAAGAATTATTCATTTTTAACTTAAGAGCATGACCAAAATACCTAACCTCAATTACAAGAAAATTTGGAAGCTGGGACTAAGCTACAGTAGATAAAGGACAGGAGATATAAATCTTAAGACCTTAAGAAAGTTACCAGCCTTATTTTTCTAAAAAGTTCTACTAAAGGCAGAGGAGCTTAGTTTAAGTAATAAGTTGTCCAGATAATAGTAGAAAATCCTCTGTGACCCATAAATCTGCTTGTACCAAAGAATCTAAATTTCTGTCAATGGCTAGTAAAATTTTTGGATTTTCTTTTCTTTCATGGAGACAACAGAAATTCCTTTTCAACAGCACTACATTCACTAATGATTATCTCACATATGCTGTAACTGCTGTTTCGCTCTGAACATAGGAAACCAGTTTAAATGCACTGCATCAGGAACTCCCAATTTGTTAATACCTAAATGTAACCTCTTTGGTAATTTTCTGCAGGAACAATAGGATGGTGAATTCCTTTAGTTAATTGAGCAGCTGTGCATCTTCCTCTAGCACAGTCTGGTCTCAGACTTGGAGCATGAACCCTGCTTCGTTTTACCTTCCTACCCTTATTTTCCATTCATCCTTTTTTCTTATTGTTTAACTCCTGTTGACTAGTTTTTGTCACTATAAGTTACTTGCCTCAGATTTTTTTTCAATGGTAAGACCGTGTGTAAAATTTATCAGTAAAGTTACTGAAAATTATGTCATCTAAAGACAAACTGATCCCAAAAGGTTAAACGAAAAGAGATTCTTTCAGTTGAGTAAATAAATCCTTTTCGGGGAAAAGCCTTAAGAAGTAAAAATTCTTGTAAAAAGACCAGACTTAATGGTCTGACTGAGACTAGAAGGACTCCAGTGGTCATGGCCCCCAGACCTTCTGTTGGCCCAGGACAGGAACCATTCCCAAAGCCAACTCTTCAGATGGGGATTGGACTGGACAATGGGTTGAAGAGGGATGCTGGTGAGGAGTGAGCTTCTTGGATCAGGTGGACACTTGAGACTATATTGGCAACTCCTGCCTGGAGGGGAGATGGGAGGGTGGAGGGGGTTAGAAGCTGGCGAAATGGACACGAAAAGAGAGAGTGGAGGAAGGGACCAGGCTGTTTCACTAGGGGGGAGAGTAATTGGGAGTATGTAGCAAGGCGTATTTAAGTTTTTGTGTGAGAGACTGACTTGATTTGTAAACTTTCACTTAAAGCACAATAAAAATTAAAAAAAAAAAAAAAGTAAAAATTCTTCATCTTTCCCAAGAAATGTAAAGGAAAAAAAAGAATATTAAAAGGCTTCCGGAAGAAATTATTTGATTAATTTATTCCGTGCAGAATATACCTGTTGAGCCCCCTCTCTATACAAATAGCCCAATTAATTAACTATGTAATGATAAATATGCTGAATGCTATTAAAGAAAAATATGAAAGAAATATTCTAAGCAAGAATATAAGAGAGTGTTCTAGGCAAAAGGAAACAGCATGTTCAAGGAACTGGAGACAGGAAGGAGCTTGACATATAGAGGTAAGGCAGGGTGACAAGAGTTCTGTAAGGGGCAGGAAATGAGCCTGATGAGGTAGGTGATGACAGGATGATGCTTGCCTTGTAGGCCACATTACAGACGTTCAATTCCAGTCTAATAGCAGTCGGAAAGTCCTGATAAGGATTTAATCAAGGGAATGACATGTGGTCACATGCGTCTTTTTAAAAAATCATTATGAATGCTTCAGGCAGAATAGATTAGGAGGGAGCAGGGAGGACTCAGGGCTACCATATACAGCTATTATAGTAGTCGAGATAGAGATCCCGATTTCTTGGATCACCATGGTGGCAATAGATAATAGAAGAAAAATAGCTAGACAATGGGTAAAATTTGCCATACTACTTAACTGCATTAGGAGGGTAACAGGCCTAAAATCCTCATGCTTCCAGTATGATGTACTGGGTAGAAGGTGGTGCCACGTACGGAGATGGGTAATACTAAAAAAGAACCAAGTTTGGGGGCAAAAATGAATGTTGCTAGAATTTGAGTTAAAATGTAATCTTGTTTTCATATGAGCCCAAGAGATGAAAGGACCACATAAACCAGAGACTCATCTAGTTCTTCAGCCTGAGACCAGAAGAACTAGATGGTGCCTGGCTACCACTGATGACTGTTCTGACAGGGAACACAATAGAGGGTCCCTGATGGAGCAGGAGAAAAGTAGGGTGCAGAACTCAAATTCTAGCAGAAAGACCAGACTTAATGATCTGACTGAGACTGCAAGGACCCCAGAGGACTTGGCCCCCGGACTCTCTCTTAGCCCAAAACTAAAATCATTCCCGAAGCCAAGTCTTCAGACAAAAATTAGATTGGACTATAAGACATAAAATGATACTGGTGAGGAGTGAGCTTCTTGGCTCAAGTAGACACATGAGACTAAGTGGGCAGGTCCCGTCCAGAGGCAAGATGAGAAGGCAGAGGGGGACAGGAGCTGGTTGAATGGACACAGGAAATACAGAGTGGAGAGGAGGAGTGTGCTGTCACATAGGGAGAGCAACTAGGGTCACATAACAATGCATGTATAAGTTTTTGTATGAGAAGCTGACTTGAATTGTAAACGTCACTGAAAGCACAATTAAAAAGTAATCCTGTTTTCAGTTTTGAAATCACCAGGCAGGCATGTTTTTTCCTTGATTGTTCAACTCACTTTAGACTGTAAGGTCAAATATCTGTTGAGTGAATGATTGGGAAAAAAAAAAAGGTATTAGTCTTATGAAACTTCTTTTGCAATGCAGAGGGGGAATCAAACTCGAGGCTCAGCTATAGACTTTCAGACTACCTAAGCGTTTAAAAGGAGTCTACTATATAGTTTTTATTTTGGAGGGAAACACTGACTTCTCAGCTAAGTTCTCTTGATCTATCAAATTTGGGGAACAGAACTGAATGATCTGTGAATATAACTTCTAGGTTTAAGATCGTATTAGTTATGTTTTTTTACATGCACGTGAAATTTCCAGTGAATGCAGGAAAACTCTCCTGAGCCATGTTCTTGGCATGTAAGCAAGGAGGTCCTTTGGGGAGTGGTAACATTAATTTTGTTACAGTCTCCGAGCACTAAATAGGCCCCTAGTAGTCTGTAGGAGCACATGCAGGTACTCCCTAGAGTCATGATTTATTTTACATGTTGGAGGCCTTTGACTCATTTTGACTTTCATGAAGTCTCCAAAGTCTTAAAAAATAATAATAAAGAATTTGCAAAATGGATTGAAAAGTCCTCTCCTCCTGAATTAGAGTTAGTAATGTCATTTATACTTCTCTACCATAGTTCTTTCAACATGCTAGCATTGGATTCCCATAGGAGCATTCCTGTCATTACTAGCATTGCATATCCTTTAGAGTACTGTTTCTGTGGAGTTCAGCATGATAACAGTCATGAGCCTAACTGAAGATGTCTTTTCCTGCTACTGCTCCGATTTATTGAATGAGGAAGTAAAGACCAATATGCTCTTATCATCCGTATATTTACAGAGTAGGCTCCAGTATAGTGATACTTAGGAAATCAAAGTGCATCTGTTTTAAGGTTGACCACGTGCTGATAATGGTTGAAGTTGTGTGATAGGTACATTGAGGTTCATTACACTACTCTCAACGTTTGCGTATGTGTGAAAATGTCCATGATAAAGAGATAAACTAAAAAATACCATCCTTCATTCTTATAAAACATTACTTTTTTAGGAAGCATGTAAATATTGTAGCATCAATCTTGAGATGGTCCTCAATGTACAGTTTTTAGGAAAAAAAATTAGCCAAATAAATCAAAACCTGTAGACATTTATAATTATTTCAGTGTTAAGTTTTATATATATGAGTCTTCATATTTTGTTTCAGGGACAGAATGATGCTGCTGAAATTGGAACAAGAAATTTTAGATTTCATTGGTAATAATGAGTAAGTCCTGACATTTAACAGAAAAACAAATTGTCATCTCTGCCCTTCTTAAGTTACTAAGTTGGTTTTTCTTCTACTTCTAGGTCTCCACGTAAAAAATTTCCCCCAATGACTTCTTACCATAGGATGCTATTACACAGAGTAGCCGCTTACTTTGGATTAGACCACAATGTTGATCAGAGTGGGAAATCTGTCATAGTAAACAAAACTAGCAATACAAGAATGTAAGTGTCAAGAGATGTAGGTACATGTTATGTAACTGTAATAATACTTTTCTTTCTACAGCACCTTCCGTTTGAAGTTCTCCACATGTTTTAGCAACCTTATTGAGCTTCAAGATAACTTTATGTGATAGAACCAAAGCTACCCTTAGCTTACTAGGAAGAGAATGCACCAGCCTGGGCTCAAGACAGATGAATGAGGGCTATGGCACACGGTTTTAAAAAAAAAAAACCTCAGAGGACGTAATATCAGTGATGTTTAATGACCATGCTCTTATTTTTTTTTTAATTGATGTAATTTAGATAGCTATGGCCAGCCTCAGGCAGATTTTGTCACCATTTACTCATCTGTCAATTTACTGTTATTCCCTCCTGTTTTTGCTCCTTGCCTCCCACAAATCTCAAGAAGGTGTGACTGTTGGTTAATGCAATATTATCTATAACGTTGTGTCCTCCTCCTGGACTGTGTGTAATTTGCTGAGGAAGTTTTTTTAAAGGGGTAGGAGGAGCCTTTTCACTTTAAAAAGAAGTAACTATAGTGTTGATGAAATAAATAATCAGCACTGGTATTTAGGAGCAGAAGGCCCAATGCAAAGGCCCCTAAAGTTGTAACACACGTACAGCCAAACCACTTCAGCCTGTTTGTAAGGCTGGTCCTCATGCAGCTCGTTCAGACAGCTGAAATTTGTACTCTCGTGGTGATCTGCACCTCCAAAGAATTTTCTGTATTAATTTCATATGTGACAGCAACGAGTCTGTGGTAATGAGCACAGCACACTTCAGATGCCATTAGTAATGCTGTTCACTTCTCTGCCTTTCCAGAAGCCAGACATTTCTCGGGGGCTTGTCTGTGAACCAGTTAACTTGAACATTAAATTATGTCCCTTCTGTTTTAATGGCCTTTACCCTTACTTTTGCCATGTTGGAACTAAGTTGGGTGGTTCCCCCCCCGCCACTTTCAAATAGTCTTTTGTCAACGAAATAAATATATTGATGGAACCTAGTATTTTTAAATGATTGTTCCTACAACTGAAATAAATTAATGTAGGTAGATGTCTTTGAAAAGGATCCTCTTTTTCACATTACCAGAAAATGTGAACCTGATTTAATTTCCATCTGCCTATTCCTTTTAAAACATCCTCATCAAGTAGTACTGTGGGCTTTTCCCAGATTAGTTATATCATGCCTGGAGTAGCTGAGTGACCATTAACATATGCATTGAACTTGATTCATTTAACCAGTACCTTTCAACATTGCTCAAAGCTGCTGGATACCCAGGCACATGTATATTAGCAGGCATTTTTGGCTAACATTTCGACTGGGGACTCTCTAAGGTTTTCAATACAGTGTAACGTCAGTAATTTGAATGCTATGAATGATGTCAGAAGGCTTTAGGGTTCTCCTTATTAAGGTAATCAAAAGTTTAGCTAATGAGAGATGCTGTCATGTACTTAATGAAGTATGGGTCCATAACATAATTATAACTGACATTTCGGATCATTGAAGTTACACTGTATTCTTATTTCATATCTTCTGGGATATAAAGAAGGTTGTAAATCGGAAAACCTTAGAGATCTGCTCCACACTGAATAAAAACAAACTTGCCTTTTCCTCATAGGCAGATTACCCGCTCCAGCCTTGAACCAGTGGTGTTGTGGATGTCAACAACCCGGTGTCCACTGGGCTGTCTCAATGGAGCGGGGAGTTGGCGATTGCAGGGCAGTAAATTCAGGCATCTATAAAAGAAAGAGGTAAGACAGTCTTAAGGTTAGCCGAAATGCCTGCTAATGCCATTTGGTGTGGGAATCCAGCTGCTCTTAGAAAAGTTGCCAGGCCCTTGGTTAAACCTTGTAGCTCACTTTGGAATGACACAGCCACTCACCCCAGTACAAACTCTGAGAAGATGTGCCTTTGACCAGAAACAAAATTAGTTGATACACATAAGCTGTGCAATTGAGTAACCTAAAATAACATATTGACATTATCAGAACTAAACAATCTTCTAAACTCCTAAAGAAAGCAGTCTCTTTCTCAGTTTGGTCGTGAAGCTGTTTTTTTTTTTCTCTCTCTCCTTTACTTTAGGTGTATAGCTTTTTATGGAGATATGCTGTTTAACTGATCTGTTTTAAAGTAAAGATTTCTTTAGCTTGCTTAGATAATTCTTATTTTAAAATCTATTTGCATAATTTGGCAGGAGACAGATACAGTACTTTGTTAAAAATTCACTAAGCTTAAAACAAATATTTAGCAGTGGGCACTATACGTAATGAAATGTCTGGTCTTAGTTTGCTGAAAATGTCATTACTCCAGTTTGGTTCTGAAATTTACTTAGGGTATACATATATTTGAACCATATTTTAAAAAATAAATAACATAAACTAGGGGTTCTATTAGACTTTCCTTATAGCCTCTAAATATATTTTTATATATCCTGTATTTCGAAAGAGTAATTCCACTTTTACAACAGGATGATGTTACGTCATAGGAATGTTGAATGAGTTAATTTGCTGAAGCTGAGAATATATTTTAGGAGGTGAAATTCTGTATAATTGTAATATCCCAAGGGCTAAAACCAAACTCAGTAAACTTGCAACGTAGAGGAAATCAGCTATAAAGCGTATTGTTAAGATTTCATAATCAGTACTTGAGGCCTCAACTTTAACTACAAAAAAAGAATTTCTCTTTTCTAATCTATTCCACTTAATACAGAACAAAGCTGTGCCCTGCTACAACTGAGAATTATTGGTAACTTGGATGCATTTAGAACTAGTCTCTAATTCGAATATTTAGTAACCACAAAATATTTTATTACTTTCAATTATATAAGACCAAACCAGCTGCTATGTCTGTATGACATATAATATATGCACTACACTTCCTTGTCCCAGAATTTTTTCTTAGATTTAGAGGAGGCAAAAGAAAGAGACTTTGAGTCTGACAGACCTGGGCTCCCATTATTCAGTCATGTACTTGCCCTGCGACCCTGCAGTGTTGCTTAAGCCACTTGAAACTCAGCTTTCTCAATATTCATAATAAAGACAAAGTTCTGCTGAGTGTTTACTGTTCTAAGTGCTGTACATGTATTGATTCATTTCATCTTCAGAACAACTCTATGAAGTAAAAAAAAAAAACCAAACCTGTTGCCATTAAGTCGATTTTGACTCATAGTGACCTCTCTGAAGTAGGTACATTATAATTCCATTTTACTGATGAGGAAACTGGGAAATTGAAAGATTAAGTCAATTGTGCAAAGCTGAAAGCAAGTAAGTGGTAAAACTGGACTTTTGAACCCAAGCAATCTAACTCAAGAGCCCACACTGTATTTGATACTGTCTCTGAAATATAATGTGGGGTAGTTAGGCGAACAACCCTGTGCACTCATTTATGTATTAAATGAGATAACATAATTATCTATTAATGGCACTAACAAATGGTAGCTTTTAGTATTTTTTATAAAATGTAACTGTTATGTTTATATTTCCTGTTAATACTGTATATTATCTTTTTTCTTCCTTTGGGCTTTTTTTTAGACCTGATAAGAAATTTAATGAACATATTAAGGATGATAAAGGTGAAGACTTTCAGAAACGATACATCCTCAAGAGAGATAACTCTAGCTTTGACAAAGATGATAACCAGGTAATGCAGAACAATTAGATCATTTATATAGGTGCAGGACTGTACCAGTAATTCATCTTCCCCAGATTTAATTGTCCTCTTTTCTTTAGATGAGAATACGATTGAAAGATGACAGAAGAAGCAAATCTATAGAAGAAAGAGAAGAAGAGTACCAGAGAGCTAGAGATCGAATATTTTCCCAAGATGTATGTACTAAATTATATTTAGATTTTCATATTAGAATTATGCTAATTGCATTATAGCATTTCACTCCCTCTTTAATCAACTGATCACATTTATTTTTAACCATATTTGTTAATGTAAAAGCTCACCTTTCAGAAATATCGAGATCTGTCTTGTTTGTTGTGGTTTTTTGTTGTGGATCTTGTTAGCATTAATAATTTAGTAGTTTACAAAATGCTACACTGCAACAGTTGTATAAAATTTTACAAAGTTGAAGCATACTACAGGGGTCATTGAAAGAATATTGAAATGAGTCTATAATCTACATGATTTTTCTTTCAGATTTCTGACAAATTTTTTCAATTTTTAGAACATTGGCCACTGTCTACAAAAGCATGTACTTTAAACCCTTCTTGTTAGTGGACTTCCCTTTATGATTTGTTTCTTCTTTTAAAGTTAATTGGTTTTTTAGAGTAATATTTGTTTACCACTTTATAAGTAATTATATGAAGGAAGCCTTTTGAATGTCTAATTATTTTATGCTTATACCAAAAGAGAATTAATTTGCTGTTCTTTGCTGTACTAAACCCAGTATTTATTATTCAGGGATTTACGAATGTATTGAATGTGTGTTAACACTGCCACAGACAGATACCTCCTTTGTATTAAAAAACAAAAACTAAGTAACATTAAAATGGAGACCACCAGTTAAGAATTTATAACATTCATTCAACCAGTCATCTTGAGCACCTATAGTAGGTGCTATACTGGACACTAGAGAACATATCCATGGACCGTTATTATTTATGCCCAGAACAACCTTACGTGGTAGATGCTATCGTTGTTTCTATTTTACAGATGAGGAAACCAAGATTCCAGGAGGCTAACTAGTGAAAAGGTTACACAGATAAGATGCTGACCTCAGAGCCTAAACTAGACATATTCTCATCACTATAGAATAGACAGGATCTCTGCCCTTGATAGTCAAGCGATGACAATATGGTATGTGATTTGTATAACAGTAGAGGTGTGAGGGAATAATAGGGGACATAGCAGAGAAGCACTGCAAACTAAGGGACATGGCAGAGAAGTCCTGCGGAATTGGGTTGGAGGGGAGCTAGCACCTTGGAGGAGACCCAGAGGAGTGAAGAGCTCCAAGTAGAAGGACAGTATCTGCAGAGGCCCAGAGGTAAAGGAAAACTTGACACCTGTGAGGAACTGAACGATTCAGAGTAGCTAGATTCTAGCTTGGGTGCACAGGAAGTGAAGAAAGTTTATAGATTAGAGTTGTAAACAGGGACCAGATGAGGTGGCTGGACTTTTGGCTAGAGCACAAATTAACCAACTGTCTCTGTGAGGGGCCAGATAGTAAATATCTTCAGCTTTTCAAGCCATACACTCTCTATTGCAGCTACTCAACTTTACCCATTTAGTATGAAAGCAGCCATGGAAATATGTAAAGGAATGGGCTGGCTGTTTTCCAATCAAACTTTATTTGCAAAACAGGTGGCCAGCCATAGTTGACTGACCCCTATGGTAGAGCGTCAGGGAGCCATTAAGGAGGGAAGAGGCATGATTGGATTAACATTTTAGAGAGATTGCTTGGCTTCCATTGTATAAAAATAGGTGAAACGGGCAAACACTGGTAGCTGGAAAACTAGTTAGAAGACTGTTGTCATAATCCTAATAAAAACGATGGCTGACTGATCTAGGTTAATAGTGCTAGAGGAGCTGGACTGGAAACTCCATTAAGGCATAGCTGCTTGTTTACTGCTATATTCACAGCCATAGCAGCAGTGATCAAATATTTGTTGAGTAAATGAGATGGAATCTGCTGAATGGTGTATACCTTGATTTTATGATAATGAAATGGATTCCCTTGTTTAGAAGTGAATATTTGAATTTCAAATTAATGTGGACCACAAAGTGGATGACTTCAAGATGTGTATCTGTTAAAAACAAGCATAGTGTCTTCAAGCCAAACAAAAATTCCATTATCATTTATTTGTGTACTCTTATCATCACTTTGGAAGCCCTGGTGGCATAGTGGCTAAGTGCTATGGCTGCTAACCAAAAGGTCAGCAGTTTGAATCCACCAGGCACTCCTTGGAAACTGTAGGGCAGTTCTGCTTTGTCCTGTAGGGTCACTATGAGTCGGAATCAACTTGACGGCAACAAGGTTTGGTTTTCTTTGGTTTATCATCATTTTGGTTTTTGTTTTTTGGAGGGGGGCATGGTTCTTAAATATTAAATATGTTGATTTTTTGTTGTTACTGGTTTACAGATGGTGTTACATAGTTAACAAAAGCTCAACTTTTTCTCTGTTCTTTCTTTCTAGTCCCTGTGTTCCCAAGAGAATTATATTATTGACAAAAGGTGAGAGGATTTTTAACATTTGGTAACTTTCTGACTGATGCTAATAAAAATAAAAATATCTTATTAAAATGTCAACAGAATCCAAGACGAGGATGCTAATAGCACCCAGCAGAGGCGCCAGATATTTAGGTATTAGAAGCATGTTTTCCACCCAGTTTTGAAAAATTGAAGCATTTCTTCTTTATTCTTTCTCCTCCCCTCCCCCCCATTAGCTTTTCAATATTTTGTTTCTGAATTACAGAGTTAATAAAGATGCTTCAGGGAGATCAGCAAATAGCCATCAAAGCAGCACTGAGAACGAGCTGAAGTACTCTGAGCCACGGCCCTGGAGCAGCACAGACTCCGACAGCTCTCTCCGAAACCTAAAGCCTGCTGTCACCAAAGCCAGCAGCTTCAGCGGAATTTCAGTCCTGACAAGAGGTGATAGTTCTGGAAGCAGCAAGAGCATAGGCAGGCTTTCAAAAACAGGTAGTTTTTGGAAAAAAAATATTAGTTTTCTTAACGTTCATGTCTTAGCTTTTATTTTTATCGTATGACTTCTAATTATCCTAAAACGTAAAATTCCTACTAGCAGTGCATTGAGCTCCTCCAAAGTGTTTAAGGGGTAACATGTTTATTGGCCATTAGGATTCATTCTCTGTCCTGGAGACAGATTTACAAACATTGATTAAAACAAAAATTTTTCTCTATTGTGACATAAACTTAAGCAGGTTCGTTCAGTGAAATGTCGTCTCTTCTTTGAGTACCCAGAAAACCAAAAACCAAACCCACTCACTGCCTTCGAGTCGATTCTGACTCATAGCAACCCTGTAGGACAGGGTAGAATCACCCCATAGGGTTTCCAAGGAGCACCTGGTGGATTAAAACTGCCGACCTTTTGGTTAGCACCCATAGCTCTTAACCACTATGCCACCAGGGTTTCCTGAGTACCCAGGGGTCGCAGGAAATTCTTTCTTGCTTATTTATAGCTGGATGGCATGGTTTCTCACCCTAGAATTTTACCTAAACCATTAAAAAAATTAATACTATTCATTATTATTTACATTTTTTCATGATAAAGTCCTTCATTTTCCATTCAGAAAATGAATAGAATTGCAGAGGTGTTTTTGAGGAATTTAAAAACCAAAGAAAAAATACAATGTAATTATTATAAGTGACTGGAAATTTCAGTAATATTCTCATTCTCCTCGATTCTTTGTTTTTAGAGTACATTGGCTCAAAATATTTTTCTTTCACTAACTGGTTTCAGTACTTCCACTGACTGGCTTCAGTACAGAAGAATTTTACCTCATTTTTGGGATCTTTGCAGATCATTCTTTTTCTCCCAAAATAACCATGAAAGTCAACAGAAATGGTTTTCTATCCTTAGCCTATTTGCATTAGGCTAGACGTCTGTATTTTACAGATAAGTGTTGAAGCCAGAGATTTGTATTCGAGGTAACAGAATTTTTTTAATGCCTGACTATAGTCAGTGCTTTAAGTTGTTAAGCCTTGTGAATAGAAATTATCACCTTTTTAACTTACAACATGGCTATTAAAAATGTCTTAGTGTGTATGATAGGATATTGTTAAAGATAGGTAAACTTTCTGAATATAAGAAACTTGCATATGTTCAAAATAAGTATTTATCTGAAAAATGGCTACTTGGTCATCATAATCAAATAAATAACTACTCAGATATGAGAAAGTCATTTAGATACATTGCTGATTTGAAACATTATAAGGACATGTACTACTTTTTTATACTCTGTATTATCTTTAGAGATGAAAAGAATATTTAACATTTCTTTAAATGGGAAAAAATATTTTTTTAAATGTCTAAGGTAAGTCGATATGGTTCTTGTCAATAGTCATTTTGGCACAACTTAAAATGGAAGCTATTCTTCAGAAGGCAATCTATATAGTATATCAGATTTGTTTATTTCCATCATTAAAGATTAATTCTACATCCCAGAGTCAACTCATTTATTCAGAAGCTAATTAACCATATGTTCATTGTGCCTATCTTCTCCTTTCTTGCATTGTCCCATTGTCCACCTTTAGTCATTATGCTGAAAATCAGTGGCATTTTTGGTCTCTGTTTAATAGAAAATGCAGTAGATTTCAATTATGCAGTCAGTTAAAAATTAATCATCAAATTAGTTTATTAAGTGCTGTGAGAAACAGATTTTAAGTTAATGCTAATATACGGACATGGAGTATCTTTCATGTTATCTCTGTCACCTGATACGATAAAAATGGAAAGTTGACTTTATACTACAGAAATATGCTATGGTTGTAAGCTGAGAGAAGAAATTCTGCAGTGAAACTTGACAGTTATTTCTCTTAATAGAGAAGTTATCATTCCTGTTATTTCCTACACTACCCTAAATCTTTCTGTGTTGTTATAGATCAAGGGGCTCTGATATAAAAGGTTTTGGGCATTTGAATGGGCTAAATTCTTATTCCTGGGGAGAACTGTAATCTGTATATTCCTAGGTGTTAATCTAAAAGGTAAAATGTACATAGCTTTGTCATTTTGGGAATGTGGGTGATTGCTTTTTTGTGGCTGTCTG
This sequence comes from Loxodonta africana, assembly GCF_030014295.1. Taxonomy (NCBI): domain Eukaryota; kingdom Metazoa; phylum Chordata; class Mammalia; order Proboscidea; family Elephantidae; genus Loxodonta; species Loxodonta africana. Next base: position 113,972,473 of record NC_087347.1, on the reverse strand, counting down.
TGGCTGGTGTTATTACAAATGGCTTAAGTTGCATGCTTTGGCTATGAGTTCTCTGACAACTTTTGTGATGAGTTTGCTGTATCATACTTGTTCATGGTGGGTAGGGGAAGTAAAATTGCACAGTAAATCAAAAATAACCAATGCTTTTATGTGGTAACTGCATGTTACGCAATGTGAATTTTACTGTTATATTTTTAAAACGTGCTGCCTTTTTATATGAGGTTTAAAAAATCCATTTTTCATTACTCCTCCCTAGGTTCTGAGTCTTCTGGTAGTGTAGGGTCATCTACGGGCTCTCTTTCTCACATCCAGCAGCCTCTTCCAGGTACAGCTCTCAGCCAGTCTTCTCATGGCGCACCTGTCGTCTATCCAACTGTCAGCACTCATAGTTCTCTTTCCTTTGACGGTGGCCTAAATGGGCAAGTTGCATCTCCTAGCACTAGCTTCTTTTTGCTTCCCTTGGAAGCGGCAGGCATACCACCTGGCAGTATTCTGATCAACCCACAAACAGGTTGGTATCCAAAGATGTTATTTCACTTGAGAAATCAGAACTTACCTGAAAATTAAAGGATACTTATTAAATGTATTGTCTGTATATGTGTTGTCAGCTTTTTATTTGTCATGAATAATTAGCATTTTCCCTAGAACTTTAATGAAAACATGCTAGAAAATCTTAAAACACATATTTATACCTGAAAGCATTTTTCTCGTTTGTGTCATCTCTGACATCTTCTAGGCCAGGTAATGGCCTAACTGACCAAAGAATAATTCATTTTTTAGAAACAAGGTACAAAAAACTTACTTGATGCAATGATTTTGTCCAGGGGAAAATAATATGTATTTTAGGAAGAAGGAGAAACTAAACAGCTCTTAGTCCTGATACAACAAAGTGGAAAAAACCTATTATTAATTGTCCTTCTGGATATAATAATTGTTTTCTACTGAGGAAAAGCTAAAGAACATATGATAAGAAAGTAAATCTAGTCATTATGATTAATATTAACAACACATTCTTTGCAGTTAGCTAATAATAATTTACATACATTTATTGAACATTCACTACTTGCCATGTGCTGTGTTAGGTGCTTTGAATGTGTTATTTATAATCTTTATCACAACACTGATAGGTAGGTGAACTCTAGTTTTACAGATAAGGAAACTAAGCCTCAGAAGATTAAGAAACCACAATCATAATATACTTCACTATGTAGATTGGCAAAAATTATTTACATAGAGATGACATGATCTTTTAAGAGTTCATAAGTCTCAGTCTATATTCAAAATAAAACCGCTCAGTCATTTGGTAAGACAATGAAAGCAGTCTCAGATACTTTGATAACTTCCTTAAAAAGAGATAAAATGTTTTTGGTCACATTATAATGGCAGATGCTGGATGAGGTAGATAGAAGTAGGTATGTCACAGTCTGTGAGTGCCCCTGGCTTTTCCTTTGCTTGTAGTAGAGAAAACCATGACTTCTGTTTACCTTCAGGTTTCACTCATATCTTTTTTTTTTGAAGAAAAAGTATTTGAACAGTTGTTTCTAAATATAAGAATTGTATTAGCATAAATAACTGATTTTTCAGAAATTAATCCATTTTTTGCTTAACAACAATTATTTTCTCATCCTTTGGGTCTATTGTGTTACTAACCTGTTTCTCTGGAACAGTATATAAGATGATTTAATATTATTATACTTCCTAGTTCTTTTAAAAAAGAAAACAGTTAATATGTTCTTGAGCATGAAAGATTCAATTGAGTAGCTGATCAAACTTAAATCAGATTGTATTCTAAATTTCAGATGAGTCCAAAATGATCTTCTTGGTTTTTTTGGGGACAGCGTATAACATAACTTCTTCAGACAGCTTTTAAATTAGTTTTAACACTGCTTTCAAATCTACAGTACCTTTTTATTTAATTTCAAAATTATTTAAAAATCAGCAAATACCTAGCCTGACTTGTTTTTATTTATCTCTAGCCATCCACCAGGTGCTCCTTGGAAACTCTGTGGGGCAGTTCTTCTCTGCCCTATAGTGTCGCTATGAGTGGGAGTCGACTCGATGGCAATAGGTTTGGGTTTGGATTTTATAACCATCACATAAATTGTCAGGAGACTAATTAAAGAAAACAGTTTTACCTTGAAGGACTTTTCCCGCTTGATTGCAATAGTGTAGCCTTAAGGAGCTCTGGTGGTGCAGTGATTAAGCATTTGGCTGCTAACCCAAAGGTTCGTGGTTCGAACCCACTCATTGGCTCCAAGGGCGAAAGACCTGGCAGTCTGCTTCTGTAAAGATCAAAACCCAAGCCAAACCCATTGCCATCGAGTCAATTCCAACTCACAGTGACCCTATAGGACAGAGTAGAACTGCCCCATAGGGTTTCCAAGGCTGTAATCTTTACGGAAGCAGATTGTCACATCTTTGTCCCATGGGGCGGCTGGTGGGTTTGAACCGCCCACCTTTTGAATAGCAGCTGAACACTTAACCACTGCACCACCAGGGCTCCTTTCAGTAAAGATTACGGCCTAGAAAACCCTATGGGCTAGTTCTACTCTGTCACATAGGGTTGCTATGAGTCGAAATCGACTCAGCAACACCTAACAGCAACAACACAGTCTTCCTTCCCAAATATTATTTTATCATATGTCCTAACTTTCCTCAGGGGAGGGAATGGAGAAGGGTTTGCCATGGAAGAAAGAACATTTTGAAGGCAATTTAAGAAACCATTATTCAGCCAAATTTCACTGTGTCCCTCTGTATTTTTGTCATTCTAAATGGGTACCAGAGTCAGTGGATAGGTTACTTCACATAGTTCTTTCTTTTTAATAATCCGGTGTATAATAAGGAAAAATACTAATCTTTGAATTTATATCTGCGTTGAAAAAAAGTCTGGAAGAAAATATCCAAAATGTAAGCAATAAGATGATGGGGGATTTTTATTTTCTTTTGGTTTGTATTTTTGGGTTATTTTCCTAAAATAAAAAATGTTACCTTTTATAATTAAAAAGAATTGTTCATAATGTATGTGTATATATAGAAAGTAAAAGTTATTTTACTTAGTTACTTATAATATGCACCTTTTCCCCCATGATTAATAAGCCATAGGAACAGATCCTCAAAATCACTACTAAATTTCTGTTTTGTGAACCAAACTCACTGGAATTAAAAGAAAATTATTTTGTAAAAGTATTTAGAATTAAAAAAGTAATCATAACTTTTCAGAAATTAAAAATTATAAAATGAGGACGCTACCATCCAGTTCACAATTTGAAGTGTGAAGCTATCGTTTCAATTTTTGTCTAGTTTTATTATTTAAATATATGTATGTGGCCTGTAAATTTGATATTTCCCACTACCTAATAGAGAATAATTAATAATTTCCCACAATCTTGAAGTCATGTACTTTACGTTTAAACCAAAATGTGTTACAGTATTACCGGACCACAATTCAGTAACTGAATCCCTTGGGCAAAACGCATTTCGGAATTTGGAGGTCATCATATTTTAGGCAAATTTTCTATATTATAAAATAACCTCAGTACAATTTGGGAAGCACCAGCATTATCAAACACTGCAACAAAACATTTGAATATTTACTCTGAGTTTGAAAATGAAAGACTGTTAATGCCTTAGATCAGGCTCTGATTCCCAACTTAAGAAAATCTTTAGGTGTGGAAAGGATTTTGGACATGTGTTATAAATTGTTCGTAGAATGACGTATTTCCTTTTCAATCTCTGTTGTAAATGATTTTTTCCTCCTTTTTAAATTTTTCAGGTCAACCCTTCATAAACCCAGATGGGAGTCCAGTTGTGTATAATCCCCCTATGACTCAACAACCAATCAGAACCCAAGTGCCTGGACCTCCACAGCCACCTCTGCCACCCCCACCTCCTCAACAGCAAGCAGCTAATCACATTTTCTCACAGGTGCACATATCCATGATTACATAATGCTAAGTTCACCTGCCTTGGCAGATTGGGGACTAAATTCAGTAATTATAATTAAGATAGCCGAAGCAGGTATCTCTTAGAACTTTAATATTCTGCCACCAGTGATGTCCCACTCATTACTCACAGGGAGAGAGGTAAACTTCAAGGGCTTTTCAGCTAATAAATACTGAATATGTATTGGAAAGAAGGGAATTTTTTTGTCTCATGAGCCTATTTGTTGAGTATTTTATCCCTATTTCACAACAGCAGGAAGTAGAGGGGAGGAGAGACTAAAGCACAACTCAGAGAGTTCATTGTCCCAGCAAGCAGGGTGAGCTGTTTTAATATTCAGCAGATCAAGCAGTTATAAGAAACTGAAGTGGGTTGCTCTAGTTCTGCAGGGTACTGTCCATCCACCACCCTGTGAGAGATAGAAAACAAAACCAAACCCATTGCCGTCGAGTCAGTTCCAACTCATAGCAACCCTATAGGGCAGAGTAGAACTGCAAGGGTTTTCCACATGACACTTTGGGAGACAGTAATTCATACCCTTGATGCTAGTAGTACTTTCCTTCTTTTATCCCCCAGCAGACTAAAGACTGTCAGGGTTATCTGACGTCTATATAGTAAGTCAGGTTGTCTGAAGAAAGTTAGGTCCTAATGGTTGACTGGCTTAATAACACATGGAGCCTGGTGGTACAGTGGCTAAGCGCTTGGCTGTTAAGTGAAAGGTCGGTGGTTTGACTCTCCCAGCTGTTCCACGGGAAAAAGATGTGGCAGTCTGCTTCCGTAAAGATTTACAGCCTTGGAAATCCTATGGGGCAATTTTACTGTACCCTATAGGGTCACTATGAGTCAGAATTCGACTCAACAGCAGTGGGTAATTGGAGCGTGTATTTTGAAGTCCTAAAGCTATTACACCTCATTTAGTGTGATACATTCTGCCATCCATTAGGAAGCTTGCTAATTTCTAGTCCAGAGTTTTCTGAGGAACCAAAGGCTACTCTACCTATTTTTCAGCGTTTCCTAGGGTCGCTATGGGTCGGAATCGACTTGACGGCACGGGGCGGGGTTGGGGGGGTTCCCTTTTTTTAGTGCTTTTACTTTAATTTTTTTTTTTTTTTTGCTGGATTCTAAGCTAATTTAAGCGTTTTATTCTTTAGAAGTCATTGTGTTAATTTTGTAGTATGCGTTTTTTATTTATTTTGTGTGTGTGTGTGTGTCATAAGAACTTCATATGTAGATTGCACCCTAACAATATATTAGTTTATTTTGCATTTTAAATGCATTCTCTTTAGAGATAATCATCCAGAAGGAGATTCATGATTATACATTTTAACCAGCATTAAGCTTTTTTGTAGGGTAAGATTGCCTGGGCTCCTCCACTGTTTCCTTACATGGCTGTCTACAGGTCACTCACCTTTACTCAACCCGGCTGCCATGTGTAATGTGGAGTGTGATAGTCTTTAAGCCAGTATGTAGATTGTAATAAACGATGTAAATGTTAAGATTGGGAAATTAAATCGATGCCAACGTTAGCATATAGATGCCCAGCCGCACTCCCCAAGATTTAGAAATGATTGAAACGTTTCTCATTTTTAAAACGTCTGTTTTTTGAAAGAGTGCCCTGGAGAACATAGAACTTTTTTTTCCTGAAGTGCAGAAGTATTTCACTGCATTTTCACAGTCAAAAATTTCTAAGTTTCTCAGCTCCTAACATGTACTTTCATAACCAAAATGTTTAGTTATAAGGAGAATGTGTTTCATCTTCCTGCATGAGAGATACGCTCCCGTGTGTGTCTGTGGGTACGTGTGTGGTGCTCTGAGGCTATTACTCTAAATGGTACCCACGGTACTGTCTGATAATAAGAGCAAATGAAGTTTTTCTTTATTGTTTAGTGTTATATGGCTAAATAGGCAACCCCTTCATAAAACCAGGAAGTAAGGATAAGTAGGTTTGCTTTTACTGTCTTAACCCAGGAGTCATGCTTAGATAATAGTACTTGAAATGCCTGAGTTACCTACTTTAATTAATCTGTAATAAAGAAGTACCTTTATCCCAAAAAATTCTTATGCTTAGGTAATAAACTTAGGCATTAGTATGTCCTCAAGAGTTTTACTACATAGAGTTTCTTCATTTAGTATTGTTTGTACTGTTTCCTGTATTATTTTAAAGATGAGTTTATAAATGTAGTTTAAGCTGTTACCAAAAAAAAAAAAGTGTAACTTTCCGTTTTTATGCAATTCTTCTAACGTTGTGTTCTGACATTTAACATTGTTTGCCAACCTGTTATTCTTTAGCCTGCTCGGCCTCTGCAGTCTTCTTCACAGCCTGTTCAGTACTCTACAGCCCCTTACCCATCCCCGCTCCTGCCAGTCTCACCCACCCAGCAATACTCCGTGGTACTATATCTCTTCTATGTCTCTGTTCACCTCCTGCCTTGTTTCTGTGGGCGATTGTGTGATGAACGCTCGTGAATGTGGTTCATGTTATATGATTCTTTTGTGATTTTTTTTTCAAGTCAGGGATACATATGTACTGAAAACTGTTCCTAGCCCATATTAAAAACAAATTAATTTATTCTGCTTCATAAGATATTTTTCACACTGGCTTATTATATGGTTGTTTTTAAACCCTAACCTTTTCTTGCTTTTTCATATTGAAATAACTTTCAGGTTGACTATTCTAGCCCTAAGATGTGTTAGCTCCTTTTCTCACTGAGGACAGGTTCTGTACATTCCTGGAATGGGAGCTCTCATCTGGATTTAAGCTTTCTATCTTCCCCCAGCACCTTGGTCCAGTAGACTCAGTACCATTATTAGGGTAAATTGGAGCTTTACAGCTACAAAGGGCTTTCTTCTAAGTATATTTCCAAAGAGTATCTCTAGGTATTTAATGGGGCTGTAAAGTCATGGTACCTCCTTTAATACAAAGTATGCCCAAGGTTACAACTCTTAGTAAGATCTCAGACCTACTGTGCCCCCTCGTTGGCTGTGTAACCTTCTATAAGCAGTTACTTAGCATATGAGACAGCAATGCAAAGCACCTCCTGCGTGGTGCCTAGCAAGGTATTGGATAAATGTAGTCCTTTCCCTTACAGTGAGTCTCCTTAAGAGCCTGTATACTTTTCCCAGTAACACTGTTATTCAGAGCATATGGTCATCACATTTTGAAAATGCTTTGTAAGTCAGATTACATGCTATATCTGAAAATCATTCTTTGACATTTTTTAGAAACACTTTGTATTTTGGAGGATGTTTTTGTTTTGAGCTGGGGGAACCTTATTCACCAGGCTTGGTGCTGAATAATTTTCAAAAATCACTTCCAATCTGAAAAAAAAAAGAAATTTTGCCAGCATTGAGGTTAAAACATTGTCCAGAAAACAATAGCAAAAAAGCCTCACAGTGTTTTGAAAAACAGGAGATCACTGGAATAAGAGAATAACTTTTTCCAAGGTAACTCTGACAGTGTTGTATAGCTGTCGTATTTCTTTTGTAAGTATTTGGCAATATTCCTTTGTAATTACAGCTTTTGAAACCATTCATCAAATTAGGCTAATGGTGCTAGAATATGTCGTAGCAACCATTAGGGAAGAGTAAAACCACATATTTTTGGTTATTAAATAAGGTTCCCCCTTTTCAGTCCCTTATCTTCTTTATAACCTTAATTTACTTTGCAAAAACAGTAGACTACGCAAATTGTGGACATGTCCATTTTGATGTGACAGCTCAATTGCCACAATTTTGTAAGGCACTTTTTGTCAAAGTCAACCTTTTAACCAAATGTGATATGTATGGTTGCCATCTGTGGCTCCTTGGGAGCAGCGAAATTCCACTTCAGCACTGTGTTGTCACTGTAGTAGTACTTTCTAGAGCAGTAAGAAGCTGTGAAGTGCAGTGGGTCCTGTGCTGTCGAGTCAGAGAAGCATTTGTCAGGCGGCGTATAATTCATAACCCCAGCTTGGCTACTCACCACGTAGCAAGAGCTTTAGGAAACTGTCATTTGGGTTACATTTGTCTAATATCACCTGATCTTAGGAACAGACTGAACAACACTAGAGAAGAAAAGAATTTATGGCCAAATTATTTTTGAAATACTAGAGCAAGGACAGGGATGGGTAGATTTCATGATAAGGGATACAAAAATAAATAGAACCTGGATCTAGGAAAGAGGGAGATGATTTAAAATAAAGAGTAATTAATACCTTATCTTACTCATTACCTGGTCTTTGAAGTCCTTTCAGAAAATGTTAATTTTATAATATTAAAGTGTCCAGTTTCACTTCTACATCCTGATGGTATAATGTGCCTTTAACCTTCATTTAAATAAATGTCTGTTTCTTTTTTTTTTTAATGTAAAATGTTGTCATACCCTACTTTTTCCTACACGCTATACATTTCTGTTAAATACAGTTATAAAATAATTGACAATGACAGCATTGTAATACCCCAGCCTTCCTGCCACAGAGTTCTCATTTTCTTGAAGCTGTTCTTTTCTATTAAAGCATGTCTGTTATAGATAAAAGATTTCCGTAATACATATTACTGCAACTCACTGTAAAATATATTAAGTATTTCTCTTTGATAAGTTTGGCCTATGTAGAGAAGGCTTACTAATTTCTGACTTTTCTTCTTTTTAGCAGGACAACCTTGGGTCTCAGTTTAGCCATATGAGTCTTGCCCGCCAGCCATCCGCTGATAGTTCTGACCCTCATGCCACCATGTTCCAGTCCACTGTTGTTCTCCAGTCCCCACAGCAGCCCGGTTACATTGTGACAGCAGCCCCCGCACCACATCCTCCTCCACCACCGCCACCGCCACCACCTCCTCCCCTACCACCCGGGCAGCCAGTCCCTACTGCCGGCTACTCTGCCTCTGGCCACCCTGTCACCCACCCTGTGCTCCAGCAGCAGGGATATATTCAGCAGCCCTCACCACAGGTATATCACTTATTCATCCTTTCCTTCCCATGGGAACATCTCATGTAGGATTAGTTTTAACTTCAGAAAGCTTACTTTTAAGTTTGCATAGAGTTTTTGAGAGTGTGTAAACAAAACAAAGTTCAAGGTATTTTTTAATCTTTTTGTGACTTCTTTTTGACTGATAGCTTATTTAGAAGTATGTTGTTTAGTTTCCAAATATTACTGGAGATATATTGCTTAAGGGGCACTGAGTTTCTGTTTGGGGTGATAAAACTTTTGGAAATAGATAATGATGATGGTTGCATAACATTAAAAAAAAATAAAAACAGTTGACATCAAGTCGATTCTGACTCTTAGTGACTCTGTAGGACAGAGTAGAACTGCCCCACAGGGTTTCCTAAGCTGTGATCTTTATGGAAGCAGATTGCCACATCTTTCCCCCGCAGAGTGGCTGGTGAGCTTGAACAGCCTTTCGGTTAGGAGCCCAGTCCTTAAACACTGCGCCACCAGGCTTCTTTTTGCATAACAGAGTAAATATAGTTGATGTCACTGGATTGTGCTCTTAAAATGATTAAAAATGACAAATTTTGGTTGTATATATTTTACCCCAATAAAATTACTTTTAAAATTTCTACAAAAGAAATTGTATCAAAGTGAGTGATGGTGTCCTTCAGTCTTATACATCTTTACTTAGTTTTTGTCCATTTGTTCTGTTAGTAAATAACAATGGATTTGTCTATTTCTCCTTTCAGTTCTATAGGTTTTGACAGTACTTTGAAGCTATATTAGATGTGTATGCATTTATAATTATCATATCTTCCTGATAAATATTTATTCATATCATTATGAAATGTTCTACTATGACTCTAGTATTATTTCTTGTCTTCAAATAAATATATTTTATATGATATTAATACAGTGATTTCACCATTCTTTTGGTTAGCATTTAAATGGTATACCATTTTTCCATCTTCTTACTAGTAACCTTTATATTTAAAATGTGTCTTTTATATACACTGTATAGTTGGAATTTGCCTTTTTATCCAGTCTGACAATCTCTTCCTTTTTTTTTTAATTGTACTTTAGATGAAGGTTTACAGAACAAACTACAGTTTCTCATCAAACACTTAGTACACACATTGTTGTGTGACATTGATTAACAACCCATGACATATCAACACTCTCCCTTCTCAACCCTGGGTTCCCTATTACCCACTTTGCCGTTCCTTCCTGCCTTCCAGTCCCTGCCCCAGGGCTGATGCACCCCTTTAGTCTTGTTTTATTCCATAGGCTTGTTAAATCTTTGGCTGAAGGTGAACCTCAGGATCGACCTCATTACTGAGCTGAAAGGGTGTCCAGGGGCCATACTCTCCAGGTTTCTCCAGTCTCTGTCAGGCCAGCAAGTCTGGTCTATCTTTTTGAGTTAGAATTTTGTTCTACATTTTTTTCCAACTCTGCCTGGGACCTTCTATTGTCATCTCTGTCAGAGCAATCGGTGGTGGTGGCCAGGCACCACCTAGTTGTACAATCTCTTCCTTTTGACTGGACTGTGTAGTCTCTTTACATTTAATATAATTATTGACATGATTGGATTCAGGTATGCTGTTTTAGCTGTAATTTTTTTCTCTTCCTTTCTTGCCTTCTTTTTTATTATTTGAACCTTTTAATGTTCCACTTTATTTTCTCTATTTTTTTTTTTTTATTTATATCCCTTTGAATTTTTTTCTGTGTGTCTTAGATTTCTCTAGGGATGATTATATGTATCTTTAGCTTATCACAACTACTCTAAATTAATATTGATACTACAGATAAACTATACCAGTATTATAAGATATAATTCCATTTACCCCATCCCCGTTCTTTGTGCTGTTATTGTCATATGCAGTCAGTCCTCATTACTCACAGATTCTATATTTGTGAATTCACCTACTCAGTAAAATTTACTTATAACCCCAAAATCAGTACTCATGGGGCTTTCATAGTCATTCACAGTCATATGAAAAGTGGGAAAAAATTTTAGTTGTCCAACTCACACATTCCCAGCTAAGGCTGAAAAATGCAATGCTCTGCTTGTGTCAGCTCCTATACTATAAGTATCTTTTACAGTCTGTTTAGTTCTCCATTTTTCACATTTTTGTGCCTTTTATTGTTGATTTTACTATTTAATATGGCCTTCAAATGTAGTGCTGAAGTGCTGTCTAATGCTCCTAATTATAAGAAGGCTGTGATGTGCCTTATAGAGAAAATATATGTGTTAAATAAGCTTCCTTTAGGTATGAGTTAAAATGCTGTTGGGCATGAGTTCAGTGTTTATGAATGATGTATATTAAATAGACGTCTTTAAACAGAAATAACAAAATAAGGTTATATATAGATCGGTTGACAAAAGTGTTGTGACCTGAGGCTCACTGGAACCTAACCCTGGATTTGCTCTAGTTAGCAGTGGTTCAGTATTTGTTAATTCAGTATTTATGGCAATTTTATAGGACATAACTACTGCAAATAATGAGAATAAACTATATATTGCATCTATAGACAATATAAACCCAAAATGTAATATAATAATTTTTGCTTTAAGCAGTGATTAAGTCTTTTTGTTTTTTTTAGTTTAAGAGGAAAAAAAGCATATGTTATTTATACATACCCCCACATATACTGAAAAGTATAGTAATGGGTAAGATTACCCTATAACTTGCTTTTACCTCCAGGAAAAATTAAAGGATTCCATTCATATTGTGTACGTTCTAATGTTCTAAAGACAGGAAAACTTGTGTATGTGTAACTAATAAATGAATTGGAGATCCTTGGCTTATAACTGGTCTAGGAGTTCTGGTTTCCAGATGAGATGGGCACTCTTAAGATGTCCGCTAATTTCTGTTCTTTTTAGCAGTAAAATTTTTACCATATTGGTTTCAATCAAAAAAGCAGAACTTGAGGGAACCCACAAACCTCTTAAAGTTAACTCAGCTACATACCTCTACATCACTGGGTTAATTGCTTGTTTTTCACCCCCAAACTAGGTCAGATTAATTTAAGAGAAATTTACAAGTGATGTAAATAGCTCTGGAAGGAAAATTGAATGAAGTGACTCTTACTGGAATTTTAATTTGCATTAGAAATACAAGAACAATTAAATGATGGAACCAGTGCCATTTTCCATTAATGTGGGAATGGATAAACTTATTTATACAACGGTATGCTATTCAGCAGTTGAATGAGCTAGCACTACATATTTCAATAAAAATAAGTCTCAACGACAATGCTAATTACAAAAGAATAAAAAAAATATAGTTACACAAAGTTATATTAGTAAAGTAACATAAATGTAAATTTTTTAAATACTCACCAATACTATGTTTATGGATAATAGACATAGAGTAAAATTCTAAAACCATGTAGAGAAACGTTATGCACCAACTACACGATCATGGCTTTTCTGTGGAGGGTAGAGCTGAGGGATGTTGGGGTCAGCCTTTAGCTTTCTCAGTAGTGTTTAGTTTCATGAAAGAGAGAGAAAGATCTGAAACCAATATGGTAAAAATTTTAAAACTGCTAAATCTGATGGTGGGCTAATGGGTGGGTGCCTTTTAGGTTTACTATCTCGACAGCACTGGGTTTTATGGGTTATATGTTTGAAAGTTTTTTTAATTTTTTCGATTAAATTTAAAGCTAAGCAAATCAGTTCTCAGGTGGTTAGTACTGGCAAGAATTGTTACTTATTACACTCCAGTGTTCCTCACAGAAAAAAAAAAAATTTGTGTACAGTAAAAATGGATTTTTTTCCTCAATACTTACGATCCTAGATGCCAGCCTGTTATTGTACTCCAGGCCACTATCACTCCGGTCAACCTCAGTATCGCCCAGTCCCGTCTGTCCACTACAGTTCACATCTAAACCAACCACTGCCACAGCCTGCACAACAGACAGGTGAGTCGTACTTCTTATGTCATGAATTCTTAGCTGTGACTCTCGCATTTCTCGTCCTACTTTATTTCAGTTTTGCTATTAAGACATTGCCAGACTCAGTCTGTCAAGGATCTGAGGTATGTGTGTGCATATGCAAACTGCTGAGATTAAAAGAGAGGGCAAATCTTAGCATCCTACAGAATACACCACACTTTCAGGCTTATGTGCTAAATGGTGAGATGCCAAATGAGAAAATTCTACAAGGCCAAGCAGTGTAAGCAGGTGCCCAGCCTCACTGCCGTTGTAGTTGAGACCATCTTTGCTGCCTGATAACAGAGCTGTGATAACAGCATAAGTAAGAGAGGGATTCACAAGGCATTAAGATGTCTTCTGAATAGCTTCTGCTTGTCACTTTTGATTCCTGTTGGTGGCTCTCAGACCATGTCAGCATGCCTCACCATGACAACAAAACCATCCATCTTCCACTAAGGCAGTTTACTGCTCTTGTTATTGTGTGGAACTCTGAAGAGTTGCCACAAGTTCAGGAGGAGAAATACCTTCATACTGGGCAACCTGATGAGAAGTTCTTGCTTTTCGCTCATGCAGAGTTTTCACTGATCGTTGTGACTCACCAGCTCCCTATACCATCTATGATTCTTACTTACACCTTTGCAGGGGAACTTTCAGGACCCTAATCTGTTATTCCTGGGAGAGTTTTATACTTAGTATGTAGGTTCTTTCTTCTTTACGTGTTACTGGTCTTGTATTATGTGTGTGATAAATGTTCTTCCAAAGGATGGTGTATACAAACATTGGTCATTATAGAGTTAGAGTTTGTCGTCTGTCTCAAATATAACTTTAATTTCAAGTTTACCCTAAGTTTAATGATAAATTCCACTTCCCAGTAACGTAAACTAGGATATGCTCTAATTTGGAAAGATGTCAAAAGTTGTTCTTTATACATGGGAACCAAGATTTTGGCCATGACATGCTCATTAGTTTCAAGCACATTGTTGTTTCATTCTAATAGTAATGATTTGCTGAGATTTCCTGAACCTCAAGTGACTGACATTTCATACAGTTTTTGGTCTTGATTTTTTTCCTTCGAAAATTATAATGCAAATTATAGCCGATGTCCATGATAACAGAAAAAGAAACATACCTTCACTGTACTCATTCAGATACCTTGTGTGTGACTGGTCGATTTAGTCCATTAGCACACCCTGTTAATGAGGCAGAGATTCTGTGTGCTTATTTACTTCTTTTCCAAAGCTAAATTTTTATTCCCCACCATGTTGAAATTGCCTGCTAAATTAAAACATTTCATCACAGGTAGGACCAGTGTGCTAGTGCCAATGCATCTCTGTGAAAAACATTCCCACCTGATGAAAAACAACAGAAAATGCCACTCTTCCTGATGGGGGCAAAAATATCTATGTGACAGACAGCATGTGTTTATCATTAGAGATATTTTTAATTATGGAGTTTTCTCTAATACTAGTTATGATGAGAAGGAAGGAAACAATAAGTAAGTCAGATTGCATCTGGATGGTGTAGGCTCAGAAAAGGGAGTCATGTCTTTGAATAGTTTTTGACGTTGTGTTGGCTCATACATAACACTTTTTATAACCAAAAGTTTTCCTTTGAGTTATGTTATTTAATATCCTCTTAATTTGCAGCTCAAGTTAGTTAAATCTCATTCAACTTAGAAAATGAATGAGAAATAAAATCTCAAAGCATCCATATCTGAAAGGGAAAGAAATTTTGTTGTACTGATAAATGTAAATAAAGTTTCAGTACCAACTATTGTGTTGGTAATTGTATTGAACCTTTTTATAGAATTAATAGGGATATGAACTCTTAAATAAAAAAGCTGTTATCTAAAAAGTTTTCTAAAAAAAAAAAAAAATTTTTTTTTTTAAATGATTACTTTTCATGTCGACAGTTACAGAATAGTGCATATTTATGTTTGCATGTCCTAACGAAGAAGTGAAATGCACTGAAGAATGAACAAGGGAGTGTTTTGTTTTTTTGTTTGTTTGCTTGCTTGTTTTTTACAGATTTATGGCAATTTTCACCTCAGTAATTTACAATTTTGTATGTAAACATAATGCCTTCAAGGTTTCTTTTGGATTTCTTTTTCATACATTTTCCTACATTCCCCCATTCCAATTTTGATTAAAATGAGAAATAACTTGTCTCATCTCTTACATTTTTGTTTCTTGTCCAATAACACTTGGCCACCCAACAAAGTATCAAGAAGCTTGTTATTTTCTTTTATTACATAAAAGGGGAAAACTGATTATTCAACAAAATAATGAAAGATTGGTAGATTTGGAACGATTTTTCTTCATTGTGGCACCAGTAATAATTTTTAAATGTTCAAATATGAATTTAAGAAAGTTTTGCCCTAAATTAACAACCCCCATCGAGTCAGGTATTCTTCTTAGACCAGATAGAGTATGGCTAATAGAAATACAGGATTTCCTATTATTTTCCTTTTTTGTGGTGGAGAGAGAGTTGAGGAAATATCTGTAGGATGAACTGCTTTTGTTTCCCATCCACATGTGCCAGCAGACCACAATAGTGTGCATTTCCTTGACAGTAAACCTCCACCTATTTTGGGGACTGAATTAAAATCAGTACTAACTGTTACTGCTGGAGAATGAATATACCAGTCTTTTGTTATGAATGTGAAAGCTACCGACCATGGTCATTCAAAACAGGGTCGAGTGAACCACTGTGAACAGAAACAGAAAAAATTGTGGCTACCTAAGGCTTTTCAAACAATGCATTATATTACAGGAAAGAAAACCAAATGAGGAGTGAGAATCCAGACAGCCCTCGTTTGTTTTTTAACTGCTGTTAAGCTTATCACTTCAAGCCCCTGAGTTTCAGTTTACTCACTTTCAAAGTAAGGGTGTTTTACTGTATTGTCTCTTGAAACTGTGTACTCCAGAATTCCATGATTCTGTGTTTATCTCGTGAGTCATTTTTAGATCCAGAAAGGGTAAACTATTAAGAATTAGTCTGCAATGTCTTCACAATTTACTGTCAGTAACTGGAATCATAGAAGCAGCTATCTCAAAAGACCTGGTTACTTGCTAGTAGCAGTAATAAAAATTTATTATCTTAACCCTTTATCATAAAATTTACAACTTGAATACTATAAAGTGCATTATATATAAGGAGCTGGGACTATACAGGTACTTTTCCCACAGGTAGTGATTGTAGCAAAGAGTTTGGGTTATGAGGCCCTGGCTGTTTTCTGTGTAGCTGCTTTCATTCTTATAACTCTTGTGTAAAGTTTGCAGCTTTACCGTATATGTTTAATATTTTGCAATAATTGGCCTTGTTCCTGAGCTGTTGGATTCGGGGCCGTAGCACTGTCTGAGAGGCTTACATTTCTCACAGTGAACCGGTCTCTTTTTCAGCTGCTTCCTGGCTTCTTTTTACTCAGGTTTCCACTGCCTTTTTTTTTTTTTTTTTTTAATGTATTTAAGGTATTAACATTTGCTTATACTTTCCATTAATTGTAATGCCTTTTAATCATGCATCATAACACAGAAATAGGGATTTGAATTTAAATGACAACCTTGGCTTAATCTAATTTGCCTTTTAAAAATTTGTGAAAGCTGTAGCTTTAATTTTTTTCCAAAGCAGATTTGGAAGGCAGATTCAGTTTGGTTTGGAGCTTATCTAAATGTTTAATATCTTAAGCATGTCAGACCCATTAGCAAAAGTTAAATCTCTTTCCCTCTTGCTGCATAACTGTTCTAGGTATATTATTATATATTAAAACATGCCATCAGGCGAACCTAACCTAAATACATTTGAAGCTATTTGGGCCCCTCCAAAAAAAAAAAACAAAACCAAACCCATTGCCATCAAGCTGATTCCAACTCATGGTGATCCTGTGTGGTGCAGAATAGAACTGAGCTCCGTGGGGTTTTCTTGTATGTAATCTTTATGAAAGCAGATCACCAGGCCTTTCTTCTGCAGTGCTGTTGCGTGAGTTCGAATTGCCAACCTTTCAATTAGTAGCCAAGCACAAACTGCACCACCCAGGAACCTACCTGGGCTCCTGCCACTGGTATAACTGCAGCTGCAGTACTGTACACCTAAGGCAGTCAAAATGATTCTGTGGAACTAAATATAATTTTAGTTTTGCAACCAGTTGATGATTTCAAAGGATAGCAATACGTTATGTCTTCAGTCTTAGCTTTCCAAATAACTTGTAACCCAGTTTTGCTATCAGTAGATTAGGTCCTGATAAACCACGCTGTAAGAGGGACATTTTAGATGAGCAATCTGTAAGGTACTCAGAACATTGGGCTCAATT
This sequence comes from Loxodonta africana, assembly GCF_030014295.1. Classification (NCBI taxonomy): domain Eukaryota; kingdom Metazoa; phylum Chordata; class Mammalia; order Proboscidea; family Elephantidae; genus Loxodonta; species Loxodonta africana. Next base: position 113,955,376 of record NC_087347.1, on the reverse strand, counting down.
TAAAAGTAACTAGGTGTAAAAGGGAAGGAAGAAAGAAACGGCCTTCCTTGGGCAAACAGGGGAGGAGGGGTATCAATGAGGGATTCAGCTTTGTCAAATAGGGACTCTAGGCACAAAGTCAGTAGTTTTCTTTATAGACAACTTTTGATCCAAGTAATAGGAATTTCGTATTGTATTACTAAGTGGTGACTCTGGCTATCCATGCTTTTTCACTGAGTCTGTGAGCATTTCTTAGTATGTTGTATGACCAGCACAGATTCAGACAATAATAATACCTATAAATGCACCTATTTCCCTTTTCCCTCCTCCATTAATCTGCCGCAACTGAAATCTGGAGCCAGATATATCTGGTAAGTACCCATAGATTTCCTTGAGTTGTGTAGACTCTTCCATAAGACAGTCATTTCAGTAACTATGAGCTATAACCACTGTGTAACTGTTCTTATTAGAATTGCCGTGTGTGTGTGTGTGTGTGTGTGTGTGTTTATTTTGGGCATAGGAGTAGGGGAGCAGGGGGTGATGGAACGGAAAGGATAGTGAAGGTGATGGCTACTCTCTTTCTCCAAAAAGAAGGCTAGCCTGGAACTTGCCTGCCTGCTAAAATAGGACCACGGCCGTAACACAGGCCAGGATAATGAGCTTGAAATTTTGATGATTTGGGAGTAGTTGTCTTACCCATGCCTAGTTAAACATAAATTTAGAATTTGCAAAATGACTCATGTTTTAAGTTTTTTTTTTTTAAACCTACCCCAACAGTGCTTCTGCCGCACGAGTTCAGTCTTAAAAAAAAAAATCAGTAATACTGCTCTGACTAAGCAGTTCTTAGCAGGTTTTTCTGTTATCTTTCTCATTATATCTAGTCCGCTTTATTAAGATTGTTTCCTTTAGCACAGATGCTAGTTCAGGTCACCCATATAAAATAAAACTAGCCTGTCAGAAGCCTGTGTAGTACTTTTCTGCTGAACACTGTTTCTTCATGCTCTCTTCTCTGTTGAAGTAAAAGAGAGTTAAAAATAGAATATTCTTTGGAGCCCCCCAGGGAAGTGCCTGAGCCATCAATTTATATTGTCCTAGTTCTCTCACCTTGCAGAATTGATTGTGCTTTCCTCTGAAAGTGCTGGGAGAAATGAGATAATATTGCAATAGTGCAGTCCTTTAGCAAAGTAGAAAGGGCAGTGTAGAATAACACCTGTTTTGAGGATATGGGCTTTCATTCTGTTGTGTGCTGTCATCTACTGTTGGCATTGCTTGCTTTACAAAATAGATGCTTTCCCACAATATTGACCCAGTTTCTGTAATCAATATCTTGTTTTCCTCTAACTTCAGCATAAATCCAAATAAATCACAGGAAGGATTTTTTAAAAATTTTTTCTCTGATGTACTGACACACACTTTTTAAGGAAGAAAGGATAATTTAGATGGTAGCCAGGCTGATGAAATACTGAATGTCAGGATACTGGAACTACTCTTCTTGTAGCATTTTTTTAAGCCTAATGGTGATTTTCATTTCCTAGGAATCTACCTCATCTTTCCTAACCCTGAACCTTCTCCCTCTCTTCCAGATCATTGGATTTTTTTCTCATACTTGGCAATCTTCAGACTATACGTTTGAAACTATCAGAACCATGTTCCCCTCTTCCTTTTGAATGGTTAATTAGATAATGAACCTGAACCACAGGGCCACTTCTCTATTAAGTGCCACTCTCTAACATTGAAGGCTCAGCTGCCTTTAAACAAAGGTTAAGAGGAATTTGTGAGCAACTTGAACAGTTCTTTAAGATGTAAATTTTGTTAAGTTACATAAAATGAGGTATGCCTGTAATTAGATGATCCTTTGTTTTATGTTGATACTAAATTATTTTATTGATGATTTTATCTTGCACAGATAATAGTACAATTTTATCTTTAACTGGATTAATAGAATGATGTAGGAGTTTTTGGTTTTGGTGTTTTCTAATTTATTTATTTTGGTGCTTTCCAACTAAATATTTCTAGTTTTGCTTATAATTATAGTAACTTTAACCAACACAGATACCACTGTCTTACCTCATTAGAAAAAATCCAGTAATCTTCCAGCAATCTCTAATACCCCTGCTCTTTAGAGAGTACACACCAAAATCGTACGCTTTTTAACCAGCGACTGGTATTTGTTTGTTGTCATTATTGGGATGAGTGGCAGAACTATCGTCATAACTTCTGGAAAAGCAGTTCTGGTGCCTGTCCTAATGCCAGTAGAATGTTCCTCCTGGGTTACTAGTCAGAGTATCAAACCTTAAATGATGCTGTTAGTTGTAACAGCCTTACCAAGATTCGTTAGGCCCTGAAGGCTTCCTGCCCAGTGTGGTTCATTAAATAAGCAGTCCTGGTGGATTTTTCTGCCTCAAATGTGAACTTGAACGGAAAGCTACTCAGTCTTTAGAAAAGAGCCATCGCTTCACAGAACTTCAAGACTTCAGCCGTGAAACAGAACAGCCCCCTTTTACACACAAAGTGTCCAGGTTACAACTGGCATTGCCCCACCGAGTGAAGGCTGACTTCTTGGCAAAGCAACCTGACTTTGTGGAAAAGAGAGCTAACATCTAAGGAACCGTAAAGTATAATTTCAATCAGTTCATGAAAATTCTGCTGGAGAAACCTTCAGAACACGTATCTGGAATATGGCAACAGAGTGTAGACATTTTGAGCAAAGGCAGCCTTTGAGGCAAAACTGAAAACCAAAGAGGAATTACAGATTGACATGGAATGCACAGAGAGACACAAAGGATATGGGACCCAAAATACACAACATTTGAACCTCTTCTTCCTCTCCCCAGTTGTTCTATACTTGTGGAATCTAGTAATAATAAAGCAAGAAAGTGAAACCTTGAAATACAGAGGTCATAAACCACGCATTTTGGGAGTAGTAGGCTGAACAAGGAAGGAAGACTCTGCCCCAGGGAGAGGACATTATGGGCTAGTCACACAAACTCTTTACACCTGGTCTTTGTTTAGCTCCAGCTCATACAGTTGCCATTTGATGTAACTACTCCACAACCATTTACTATGATGCCTATTCTGGACAACAGTGCGTATACTCAAATAATCTTCAATTCAGATGAACAGAGACAGAGCTTCCTGGTTGATTGACTCAATTTACAACAATTCTCTGTTTTCCAGTAATGAAATTTATCTTGAAACTTAAGGTAAATTAGAAGTGAAGGTATATTAAAAAGACAGTACAAGTCTTCATTAACCAAAATTCTCAGAAAACAGAAGGAGGCCAGATGTTTAGTGTTCTGCTTATTTGAGCAGTTTTACTGTAATGCTCTTTCTACTTGAACATTTGTCCCTGAAAGATCTTTTTAAAGTGAACTTTTAAATCAGACTGCTGCATTCAAATCCTAGCTACACCACTTTTAACAACTGATGGCCTTGAACAAGATGTGAACCTCTCTCTGCCTTTGTTTCTTCATCTGAAAAATGGGGATAACAATTAGACCTATTTCATCAAACTGTGAGCACAAAATGAGTTAACATATGTCACGTGCTAAGAACGGTGCCTGAAACCTAATAAATGTTATGAGTGTTAGCTATTATCTTGTACCATCAAAGAAATGATAATTACATAGTATTACTAAATGAAAAGATACAGGAATTTGGGGTGAATTTGTGTTTGGACTGGATTCCACAGCAGGCACAGGAAGCTGACGTAATTTATCCTAAAATATTTTGTTTCTTTTTAACGTTTTGGCACAAGCCTTCTTCCTTAAAATGCAGTGGAGGGTTCAGATTAGTTGTGTTCTTTTCTCATCCTTCATTTGCTAAACTTGCAGTCGAAGTATATTTTGAGGAAATTTACTTAAGTACTTCCTTCCTGTAGCAGTGTAAAATCCCCATTGATCAGATACGGAGATACATTGATCATGACATGAAAAAGGTTTTGAAACAGTATATGTCATATGATCCCATTGTTATAAATAATGTAAATGGTTATGTTTGTTTTTATCTATGCGTAGGCAATAAGAATAGCCATATGTACAGCACAGAAATAGTGATAATCTATGACTGGTGGTTTTATAAGTGAATTTTTCTATAATGGCTTTCTTATTATTTGTATGTTCCAAATTTTCTACTATTAGCTTCTGTTTTATAATTAAGGTTTTTTTTTAAAGGTGTTTTTAATGTCTCCTTTTCAGAAATGTTCAAATACTACTTTCAGGCTTTACATATTAGATGTAAACTAAAACAGTTCTGTGCTCTTACCATGTAAGCACCTCTAGGTGAGTTACAGCAAATCTGTAATTCAGCTACTGTGCAGGTGTTCAGGAGAGGCTTTATAAGGGATGCACGAATTCCAGGCTGATGTGCTGTATGTCCTAGGGTCACTGAGTCACAATTGACTCCATGGCAGTGGGTTTTTTGTTGGTTGGTTGGTTGGTTTGTTGGTTTTTTTGGTGCTGTATATCCTAGGGTCGCTAGGAGACAGAATTGACTCAATGGCAACGGGTTTTTTTGTTTGTTCGTTTGCTTGGTGCTTTATATTCATAGGATTAAGTTTCATTTTAATGAAAGGGTGATTATATGCATTAACCTTATTATAAGCGTATTTCCTTTAGACTTAAATTCAGCTTTGCTATCAGAGAAGCCATTCATTAAACTTGGACAGTGAGAAACTCTTTTTTTTTTTTTAATAATTTTTATTGTGCTTTAAGTGACAGTTTACAAATCAAGTCAGTCTCTCACATATAAACTTATATACACCTTACTACTACATACTCCCATTTACTCTCCCCCTAATGAGTCAGCCCGCTCCCTTCTTCCAGTCTCTCCTTTCGTGACCGTTTTGTCAGTTTCTAACCCTGTCTACCCTACCATCGCCCCTCCAGACAGGAGATGCCAACACAGTCTCAAGTGTCCACCTGATACAAGTAGCTCACTCTTCATCAGCATCTCTCTCCAGGCCATTGTCCAGTCCCTTCCATGTCTGATGAGTAGTCTTCGGGAATGGTTCCTGTCCTGGGCCAACAGAAGGTTTGGGGACCATGACCGCCAGGATTCTTCTAGTCTCAGTCAGACCATTAAGTCTGGTCTTTTTTGAGAATTTGGGGTCTGCATCCCACTGGAGAAACTCTTTTACACTTGGTCTTTGCTTAGCCCCAGTTCGTATAGTTACCATTTGCTCTAACTGCTCAACAGCCCCTCACCGTGCATGATTCCTTTCTGGTTAACAGTGCCTATATTCACCCAACCAAAATGTTGCCATCAAATGGATTCCAACTCGTAGCTACTCTATAGGACAGAGTAGAACTGCCCTGTGGAAGAGCCGGCCACATCTTTCTCCCGTGGAGCCACTGGTGGGTTCAAACCACTGACGTTTCGGTTAGCATCCAAGTGTTTAAGCCACTGTGCCACCAGGGCTCCTTCTTACACTCACAATAACCTTCAGTTCAAATAAATAAGAGTTTCCTGGTTGAAACTCAGCACAGTAAGCTGATGGTTTTGTATAGAAGTTCGTGAGTCAGAATCGACTCAACGGAACAACAACAACTGTATATTATTTTGGTTTCATCCTGTTAAGAATATGTTTTTCCCTGTGTTTATTCAGCAAGTATAAACATTGCGTGCCCACTTTTTGGCTTATAGCCACGTGATGGTTATCGCGGATTATGTGGTTGATTTTTGTTTTTGTTTTTAACTGAGGGGCTAAAAGTTTCTTGTCTTAAAGCACATCTTTTCAGTTTTCGTTTTTCAAAAAAAAAAGGTGTATACAAACAATGAGAGAACTATTCTATTAACAAGAAGAGTTTTATATTACCTATAGAGATTTAAGAGATGTGGAATAAGGGAATGAACAAAATTATGAAGAGATTTAAGAGATGTGGAATAAGGGAATGAACAAAATTATGAAGAGATTTAAGAGATGTGGAATAAGGGAATGAACAAAATAAAAGAGCTTCTTAAGGAAGGTATTGTCTTTTAAAGTACTTGGCATTCTTATTTTTAATAGCTCCACTGTGAGTATCTCATTACTCAAGAACATGATCCCAGTTTATTTATGCTACTTCTGAATGAAATACTGTTTGTCATTTTTCTACTTTCACAATCTGGAAGTTTCTGGTCGTTTTCACCACTCTTAGAAAACTGTTAGTTCTCCACTAAAGTTCTATTCTACCTTTTTCTTCCACATTTCACTCCCACTTACTCTATATCCAGCCACTCCTGGCTCTTCCCTGTTACTCAAACACATTATTTTTTTTTTTTTTTTTACTTTTTCTAGGCTTTTACCTTTTTTCAACACTGTTCTTTCGGTTTTCTTTAAGGCCAAGCTCAGATGTCACTACCTCTGTGAATATCAGTCAGGATTAATTTCTCTCTCTTGTTTCATAAGCCTTATTTACACTGCTGTTATCATATGATGCTATGACAAACAGTGCCTAATTCCAAAGACAGGGACGTGTTATAGGTACTCATCTTCATATGACGCAGCATATCCTGGGCTCACACTGTCCTATTTATAACCCCACCCTCTGTAACACATGACCAGTGCTGGGGTGAAACGTTGTAGATTTCACGTTATGTTGTCACCTTTCCAAAATTTACATGGTGTTTGCATGGGCGTAGGGTCACTATAAGTCAGAATCGACTCAATGGTAATGGGTTTTTACAGTCAATTCTCGTTATTCACAGTAGTTATCTTCTATAAAGTCAGGGCAGATACTGACCTACTAGAAGAAATACAGGATTAGGTTCCTGCGAGGCTCTGGTCACTTTTTTGTCAACCAGTCAGTGTTCCTGTTTAAAGACATTTAATATTTATTGTTGATTCATTAATGTTGTACTCACAGCCAACAGCATTATAATTCAGGCCTGAACAAAGCTTATCAGTTGTTGTTTAGGTACCTTTGAGTCCGTTCTGACTCATAGGATAGAGTAGAGCTGCCCCATAGGGTTTCCAAGGAACAGCTGGTGGATTTGAACTGCCAACCTTTTGGTTAGCAGCTGAGCTCTTAACCGCTGTGCCACTAGGGCTCCAAAGCTTATCTAACATACCTGTTTTCTCCATAAAGTACTTCACAGCCTTCTTGTGCTTAGGAACACTAAACAACACTTCAGCACTATGGTTGGGGTCACTTTAAGGAGCAAAATCACCAACAAAAAGCACAAGAATTCCAAAAGCATGGCGCTAATTGTACTAGATGGCACTGGGTTGTTGTTTGTTTTTTTTAATTGTACTGCAAAAAGGACAGTTGTTCACAGTGTGAGAGCTAAAACAAGAAGGCAGAGTGTTACCTTGTTCAACCTCTGCTGCAAACGTGTTCATTGAGCAATCCAAATTATTCAAAGCTCTGCATTGGTCCGTGAGTGATCACAAAAGTGCTGCAAGTGTTGTCTGTGGGATTACAAATAAATTTTAGCAAGTAAGTGGGTTCACAAATACAGAATCCGTGAGTAATGAGAATTGACTCTCTATGCATATGGCAATTAGTAGACATGAATATTAATAGAAATTAGGTTGCATTAAGAAATCTAAAACACCATTGGAAATTCACTGATGCAAATTCCATGATGTAATGTCCAGGTGGAGCCCTGGTGACGCAGTGATTAAGAGCTCGGCTGCTAACCAGAAGGTTGGCAGTTCAAATCCACCAGCAGCTCCGTCGAAACCCTACGGGGCAGCCCTACTCTGTCCTGGAAAGTTGCTATGAGTCAGAACTGACTCTGGCAATAGGTTTGGTTTTGGTAATGTCCAGGTGACTCTATACTAGACCGGGATGACGTAGAATCTATACCTATTAAAGTTTACATCAGACTTTTTTCTCATGAAAGACTTAGGCAGGAGGCTTCCAAGGTAAGTCTCCAAAAACTGGTAAATTTGGACAAAGAAAATCAGTACCACATTTGCACATAAATTGGCAAATTTTTTAATGCTTTTTTTCAACACAACTTGTAATCTTTAGTATTCTTCAAATAAAGTACAACAGTACTATGCAAAGCACTTTAAGTTTCTAAGGGAGATGTGACCATTTAAGTAAAAGTAGGGAGAGGTGGCATTTCCCAACATAAGGGAAGGACCTCATGTCCACATCTCATTTTCATTCATTCATTTTGTTCCTTTCTTTTCTTAGGGTTGGAAATGTATAACCGTATGCTTTGATGGTATTTGGAATTTGGGGTATGAATTTGAAATATTTGTCATTTGATTAATTGAAAACAGAGTTGAATGTTAACATTTAGACTAAACAGCAAGAAAGAACTTTGCCCTGCCCTCTTCCTTCACCTGTGTGCAAGTTCATGTCTTATAGGAAATTCACAGGAGAGGTTTATCAGATAGCGTATTATCTGTCACTTTATCACAGCTAAGGACTTGGATATACATTTTTTGTACAAAGTTAGATTGGCAAGAAGTCTGAAACAGGGCCATAAAGCATAGTTACCAGAGAAATATCGTATTTCAAAACCCTTCACCGCTACAGCTTTCACTTTAAGTCCGCAGGTTACAAGCCTCCTTCTTACTGACAGCTCTCACTTGCCCTTTAATGTTACGTAAATATGCCCTAACTTTGAAATGATTGAACCTGAGCCAACCCCGACTTGAAATAAAGTCTTCATCACAATCACCTCCACTTGCTGCAAGTGCAGCTTGTAAATCATTGAAAAGGTTTCTAGCCTTTGCTTGCACTGAACCAAAAGCCAAATCAAACCTGTTGCCGTCGAGTGGATTCCGTCTCATAGCAACCCTGCCACCAGGGTCTCCATAGGACAGAGTAGAGCTGCCCCATAGGGCTTCCGAGGAATGGCTGGCGGATTCAAACTGCTGACCTTTTTGTTTAGCAGCCGAGCCTTAAATCACTATGCCACCAGGACTCCTCCTTGCTCTTAAAAAAAAAAAACATTGTCTGAGTCGATTCCGACTCATAGCAATCCTATAGTACGGAGTAGAGCTGCCCCCATAGAGTTTCTGAGGAGCGGCTGGTGGATTCAAACTGCTGACCTTTTGATTAGCGACCGTAGCTCTTAACCACTGTACCACCAGGGCTCCTCTTGCACTAAAGTAAGGCTAAATAAGAACAAAATGCACCTGTTCTACTTAACTCCAAATTCGACTTAAAGACATATTTAAGAATGGATCTCATTTGTAACTGGGACTGCCCATAACTGGATTTTTACTTTGTTGTTAATGTTACTTGGTTACCAGATGTACTTAGTATTTAGATCTTTAGAGAAGGCTAATGCTAGATTTCATTCAATTATTTAATCGTTGAGAGAATCATTGAAGCTTCCAGGCAATTACAGTGATATCCTCCACAATCAATACCTGAGATAGGATCTTTGCAGTTTCTCTTGATTTAGGGATTAATAAGGATGGGGATGAAAACTGGTGATTATAAGATTGTTGTTGTTGGTAACCATCAAGTTGATCACAACTCATGGTGACACCATGTGTACAGAGTAGAACTACTCCATAGGGTTTTCAAGGCTGTGACCTTTCAGAAGCAGATTGCCAGGTCTGTCTTTACTGGCGCCTCTGGGTGGGTTCAAACCACCTGCCTTGCAGCTAGCGGTCAAGCACTTAACCATTTACATGACCCAGGGACTCCATTTATAAGGTAGTCAAGTATACTTATGATATTATCAGAGGAATAATTTCTCTGACCTTTAGTTGTTGGAACTAAACTGTTATAGCTCAGTTAATCTTTGCAGAAACTTTGTAAATACCATCTCAAGTTAGGTTAGTTATTTTATCCAATTCTGGGGTTTTGCTTTTGTTTTTAAGGATTTATTGTAGTTTCTAGTAATTTGCATGAGTCTTGAGCTAATTGGTTTGCCTGAATTAATCCTTGTAGGATCTGGAAGCAAAATGCAATTTATATTCACTACACAAAGCTTAAGGAGCCCTGGTAGCGCACTGGTTGAGCGCTCAGCGCTAACTAAAAAGTTGGCAGTTCAAACCCACCAGCCAGCCCACGGAAGAAAGATGTGGTAGTCTGCTTCAGTAAAGATGTACAACCTTGAAAACCGTATGAGGCAGTTCTACTCTGTCTTATAGGCTCACTATGAGTTGGAATCAGCTTGATAGGAATGGGAACTCAAAGCTTATCATTGTAGACTCTTATTTAAATATGTGGTAAATTCACTTGATAAAAGTAAAATTACACTCTTAGATGACTGTTTAAATAACCAGTAGTATCTTCAGCTTAGGAACAGTTGTCCTTTAGGTGTTTGATTTGTGACTTGGGCAGTTAATCTCTTTAACAGTCTGTTACTCTGTGAAGTGAACTTAATAATATATTGAGGAAATAATCTAAAAAATTACTGAATAACTCCATTCACGTTGTGTCCTTTACTCAATACTAATACAAGGATTCATATCTTAGTGTTATTTTTCAAACATCCAACTTAAAAATGGTTCCTCCTCTTACACCCCTCCCCTCCCACATTTCTTTTTTTTGTGATACCCAGGACCGGCTTCCTGGGAACATGACCACTGCAGTCTCATAGGGTACCATGCTTGGTTTAATGTTCTGCTGTTACTGCCTTGAAATCCTTAATTTTTGAACAAGGGACCCTGCTTTTCCCTTTGCATTGGGCCTCGAAAGTTATGTAACAGACCCTGGTCCCCAGGAACTACTTGTCCGAATAGATTGTACTACACATTCAATAGTATTTGTCCTGTGTAAACCAAGCCTATGACCCTATAAATTTCCTCAACTGTAGGAATATAAAATTTTCTCTTTGTACATTTATTTTATTTGAAAATATTTTAGAAAAAAATGGAGAACAGGATTTAACTCATTGTGCTATTACAGGTTATCAAGTTATGCCCAACCAGCAGCAAAATTACCAAGGAATAGTTGGAGTTCAGCAACCCCAGAGTCAGAGCCTAGTCAGTAGCCAACCCAACAACATTGGAAATCAGATTCAAGGAGTGGTCATCCCCTATCCTTCAGTGCCATCCTATCAGGTAGGTTCTTGTTCTTACCTGCTTCGGGTAGAGGTGATTTTAAGTAAGTGAACGTGTAGTTACAATGCATCTTCCCTCATTTTCATATGAGGAAAATGCTTCTAGAATATATAGCCTTATAGTCTTAAGAGTTTTGTTAGTTCATAGCAGCTTTGTTTTATCTTTATTTTGTTGCTTTATTCATTTACTTTATTAAGATTTAGAAAAAATATCAGAAGCACATTGACATTGGCAAGTAAATTTTGTCTGACGTTACCTGTTTCCACTTAAATAGGTGTATAAGCAAGTGTCTCTCCTTTGGAGGGAGAATGGGCTAAGATGGGAAATAGAGGTGTGGAGTAGGTATTTAAAATACTGAGTTCTAGTACACACCATAAACCAGTGTTTATAGAATAGAGAAGAATGTTCCCTGCTGGGACTGATTTTTTTCCCTAGCGCAAGCCCAAAAAGGGATGGCATGTCACATATTAAAAATGTCATGAATTTTAATTTATAGTTCTAAAGCAGAAATACCTATTGCTTCATACATCAGTCAGATGCCTTTAGTGTAATACAGCAGTGAATCAGCCATATTTTCAGAAATTTATTTTTAACCTCCTTCATCTTTATGCAGTAATTTGCCAGGTGGGCTTCATTTTCATAGCTGAGTCTAATATGAAGTCTAAAGAAGACTCTTTTCATTCATCTCAACAAGGAGAATACAGTCTAGTTGGGAAGATAAGATATACACATATTTTTTCTAAATGCATGTAAACAAATTGGTGGTAATATACATGCCAGTAACGGAGGGATCATGAAATAAAGCAGTGAACAGGTTAAGAACTTAAGACTTAAGAGCTAGTCTTCTTTTAACTACCTTTTAAAAGAAAATTATGGGCATAAACTGGTTTACATTTGGGGGGGGAGGATATATGCAAAGGTACAAGCATATTCCATATAATTCCAAAAAAAATTAAAATTTAAAATTTGGAATTGTTGAGGGTTTTTGAGCACTAAGAGTATGCCTAGTTCTGAAGCCCTTTGATAATAGAAAACAGGTCAGAAAAAAAAAAATCAGGAAAGTAGATTTTGCATCTTTCTTTTCTCTCACACTTCCCATTCTTTTCACTTCTTACCCTCTCTGCTTGAGCTTTGACTTTGCCTTCCCCTGTTTCCACCATAGCTAGGCATTAGACAGGATCAATACCAAGCCAGAAACTTCCCCTTCTTACAGACCCTAGTTGTGCCACCTCATCCAGCACAGGGTAGACAAAAAGACTGAAATACACTGTATTATATAGAATTAGATAAATCAATTCACTGGTTTCCTATTTGAGATAGTTCAGCCAAAGGTGAATTAATTAAAAGAGATTGCTGTGTATTTTAAGAGAATTATTACAGTTGCATTTCAGAAACATGTCATATAGGCAAGATTTACAAGTTAATCATTAACTTATAAGTCACAGAGCCAGGTATCAAGAATGAAGTGCTTAAAGAACTGAGGCTCTGGAGCCAGAGGGCGTGAATTCAAATTATGGCTTTCCTACCTAATAGGTATATATCCTTAGGTAGGTTACTTAACCTCAGTTTCCCCATGTATTAAATGGGGATGAGAAAAGCCTCTTAGAGTTGTTATAAAACTTAATAAAATAATATACATAAAGCACTTAGAACCTAATATATGGTAGTAAGTACCCAACAATGCTAACTCTCATTATCATCACTGTTATTACTGCTGCCGTTACTACTGTTATTACTAACATCATCGTTGTCATCATCCAGAAGCTTCTGAATTATCTTTATTTACCAAAATCATTGTAATCCAACTCTAATATGGCAGCACATCTGGTAATTTAAGAAGCCATTATGCCTATGTGGTTGCTATTTTAGAAAGTGTAGAAACTAGACAATTGCAAAACCCATTATGCCCTTGTGGTTTCATATAGAAAGTAAAGAATTTAACCAAATAATCCACCGTTCACCAAATGCAAACTGAGCTAGATCCTTTAACTGTTCTTTCTCATAATGGAGGTATTACCTCACCGTTGATGGAGGTGGCATTCCCATTTTTTTCAGATAAGAAATTGAGGGAGCTCAGAATAGTTGCCTAGCGTCACATAGATAGTAAAAGTGATGAAGCTGATATCACATCTAGAGCTCTTAAGCTTTTCCAAAGTGCACTGTATTTTTCGATCCATTGTACCACGCTGCCTCTCTACCTGTTTTACTAAATGGCGTTCATTACTCTTAACATGTGAAATGGTCATCCTTATTTGGAAACAGTTTCTTTTTTAAAATAGCTTTTACTTAGGGGGAAACCCTGATGATGTAGTGGTTAAGAGCTAGGCTGCTAACGAAAAGGCTGGCAGTTCAAACCCACCAGGCGCTCCTTGGAAACTCTATGGTGGCAGTTCTATTCTGTCCTATAAGGTCTCTATGAGTCGAGATCGACTTGACGCCAGTGGGTTTGGTTTTGGCTTTTGGTTTACTTCAGGACATAAGTCATATTGTTTGTTATAATCTAACGCATCTAGCCTTCTGTACAATTGATAAGTGCTAGCCGGAAACAATAGCTGGCTCAAGGGAACATGAAGTGGTAGTGCTATGGCTAATTTATCAGGAAAGTCTATGGGCAGTTTTAGCTTATTCCTAACTACTCAAACTTTAAAAGTTTATGGAGGCTGGAGATGTTAACATTTGCAAGGTTTTGAAGAACCTTTTTCCCTTTAAATTGTCTTTCAAATTTTAGGTTTCACTGCCCCAGGGTTCTCAAGGAATTGCCCATCAGACCTATCAACAGCCTGTTGTGTTCCCTAATCAGTCTAACCAAGGATCTATGCCCACAACAGGAATGCAAGTTTACTATAGTGTCATTCCACCTGGTCAACAAAATAATTTAAGGTGAGTATGACTAAGAAACTTAACCCTCTAGCTTCTCATTGTTCACCAGGGTTATGGTCTGTTGCTAATTTTCCAATTGACTACAGGGCATTACCTGAGATCAGTCTCTTCACGTAGAATAGAAAAGCTATGACACAGTCTATTTTTCTATGATTTCTTTTTAAAAAATCAGTATAAGCAAAGCATTCCATATGTAAACTGAAGGAGAGTCAAATTTTCTCTCGTGTTCCTAAAAGTTGGGCCAGTCTCCTAATTACTAGCCCAATGGAATAATAATTAGCCATAGGCTTTAAAATTTAGAGCATTTGTGTGTTGAGAATATTTAAGCTTTTTGTAGGAGTGTGGGGAGAATGTATTTTCTGTTTTTGTTTTTGTGCTGTATGTTGTGTTTTAGGTGAAAGTTTACGTAGCAAATTAGGTTCCCATTTAACAGCTTTTATACACATTGCTCCATGACATTGGTTACGTTTTTCCCAACATCTCAACCTTCTCTTTATTTCCATTCTGTTTGTTCTGTTTCCATTGATCTAGCTTCCCTGGCCCTCCTTAGCTTCTCATCTTTGTTTCAGGGTAAATATTGACTGTTTGGTTTCCTATAGTTGATTGTTCAAGGGAGCACAGTATTCACGGGTGATATTGTTTATTTTATAAGCCAATCTATTATTTTTATAAGCCAGTCTATTATTTTTTTAATCTACTATTTGGCTAAAAGGTGACCACCAGGAGTGGCTTCGGTTCCAAATTCAAAGGGTATCTTAGGACATTAGTCTTGAGGGTTCCTCTAGTCTCTGTCAGTCCAATAAGTTTGGCCTTTTTTAGGAATTTGAGCTTGATTTTCTACATTTTTCTCCCTTCTATTGCGTCCCTGGAAACCTTGGTGGTGTAGCGGTTAAGTGCTATGGCTGCCAACCTTTTGGTTGGCAGTTCAGATCCACCAGGCGCTCCTTGGAAACTCTAGGAGACAGTTCTACTCTGTCCTATAGGGTTGCTATGAGTCGGAATTGACTCGACGGCAGTGGGTTTGGTTTTTTTGGTTTATTGTGTCCCTGGTCAGAACCATTGGTATTGGTAGTCTTGCATCATCTAGTTCTTCTGGTCTCAGGCTAGATGAGGCCATGATTCATGTGGGCTATTTCTCCTCTGGACTAGTTTCTTCTTTGGTTTCCTCCATTGTCTTTTGTTCCAGATGAGCAGAGACCAATAGTTGTAACTTAGATGGCCACTCAGAAGCTTTTGAGACTCCAGACGGTATTCACCAATGTAGGATGTAGAACATTATCTTTATGAACTATGTTATGCTAATTGACCGAGTTGTCCCACAAACCTATGGTCCAAAGCCTTCAAACTCAGTAAACCAATCTTGCAAGGAAGTATCTGTAACTGTGCCCCCTATGTGGTTTATTGTATATATGAATATATATGTGGCACACATAAACATGTATCTACATATCCCTAGAGATAGATGTGTACATGTACACCCATATACTCAGGTGTGCCTTCCTGTATACATATATGCATACCTACCTACCTGTGTAACCACACATATTTTTTTCATTCTTCTTATAAAATTGTATGTTACAGCATTTACTGGCATTGTCCCTTATTCTTACATACTTCTTATTGTCTTCATTTACCTTGGACAAGTTGTGCAGACTTTACCTGTATTGGGTATTTCCTTTCCTGTCACCAAAAATAACAAGTGTCAAAAAAAAAAAAAATTTTTTTTTTTTTTTTTACTATCTAATAGGAAACCCTGGTGGCGTGATGGTTAAATGCTACAGCTGCTAACCAAAAAACCAGCAGTTCGAATCCACCAGGCGCTTCTTGGAAACCCTATGGGGCAGTTCTACTCTGTCCTTTAGGGTTGCTATGAGTCGGAATCTATTCGATGGCAATGGGTTTGATTTTTTTTGGTTACCATCTAGAAAGTAATCCTTCTTCCTCCCCTTCTTGTCTCTCCCAACCGTTAAAGAACGTTGCTTTCTGTATGTATACCTGTCTTAGTCATCTAGTGCTGCTGTAACAGATATACCACAAATGGATGGCTTTAACAAAGAGAAATTTATTTTCTCAGAGGCTAGTACTCTAGAAGTCCAAATTCAGGGCATCAGCTCTAGGAGAAGGCTTTCTCCATCCATTCTGGAGGAAGATCGTTGTTATCAATCTTCCCCTGGACTAGAAGCTTCTCTGTACAGGAAACCCGGTTCCAAAGGATGCACTCTGCTCCTGATGCTATTGTCTTGGTGGTATGAGATCCTCCTGTCTCTCCACTCACTCGTTTTATATCCTAAAAGAAACTGGCTGAAGACACAATCCAATCCTGTAGATTGAGTCCTGCCTCATCAACACAACTGCTGCCCATCCCCCCCTCATTAATATCGTAGAGGCAGGATTTACAACACAGAGGAAAATCACCTCAGGTGACAAAATGGTGGAAAATCATACAATACCGAGAATCATGGCCCAGTCAAATCGTAAGACATTTTCGGGGGGACACAATTCAATCCATGACCATACCTATTCTTGACTTTTTATGAAAGTGAGACCTTGTGATTGACTTATTTCACTCAGCATAATATCCTCCATATTATTCCATGTTTGGCGGACTCCTCATTCATTATTCTTTAGGGTTGCGTAGTATTCTATTATATTTATATACCATAATTTGCTTATCCATTCATCTGTTGATGGGCACTTAGGTTGTTTCCATCTTTTTGGGACAGTGTATTTTCTGTGCCTAACCCCAACCTTGCTGAAATTTTTTCAGGCTCTAGGGAGGGAGGCATATAAGAGAAGCAAATGATAGTAGCTCTGTCTTAAAACAAGTTGTAAAGTACTCCACTAGCTACTTCAACATGGAAGAGCAGAAGCTTCGCTGACAAGCCTAATGTGTTAAAAATAGTAATCTTTTCTTGAATTGGGTACCTTTGGTTCAAGTTCTTCAGAACATATTGCAAAGCCTTTCAGTTATTCTAAAGACAGCTCTGTAAGGTTGCCGGGGGGCAGCTCTGCGCTTTTTAAGAATGGCAACCTAGGTTACAATCACTAATGAGGTTGTCGCCCAGTTATGGTTACAAATGGCATTTGGGAATGGAGAAGGGATTGACATACGTCACTGAAATCTGCTTTGGAAAATGGGGACTTGGCTCTCATTTTATTTGTTGTCAGCATGCCCCCCCCACCCCCCATCTCACATATTTCTCCTGCCTTCTTGGCTCTGTGGCTACCACTGTTTGGGCTCATGATCAAAGAGGCCCAGGCTTTTTAAACAGGAAGTTGACTGTGAATCTCCAGGCAGGTTTGGAGTTTCATATTCTATTGAAGCACAGCTCTTTGGAGATAGAGCTCCTGCGCCATAAAAATAGAAGTGTGTACTGGGTTAAATTTCCCGTTTGTTGTGTGAGTTTTAGATTTCATAACTTAGGAGAAAATACTCTGAACCTGAGCCTCTTTTTCTAATCTATATATGCTTGGGGCCTGTAATGCCAATTTAAGTTCTGCATTGTCAATTCTGTGCTAAAGCAGATGAAGTGAGAGGTGTGAAAAAACTGTTTGCTTTTTGAGCCAAAATCTAATCTTTTATTTATCTTTGAGAAAATTACCAAAGTAATTTGTCATTACAAAGCAAGTTTCTATGTAGGGCAGAGAGTGAGAGAAACAGTTATTGCTTAATCCAGTGACTCTCATGAGACCAAAAGACGCCTGTTTCTCTAAGTTACTTCTGTAGGCCTATGTCCTGGGAAGAAGAGTTTCCATGAGGGAAGGAGATCAAGCCTATAAGAACCTGTGTAAGATGGCTAAGTCCTTAAACTTTCCTACATTTGTTACATTTATCAATTCCTTGAAAGAAAAATCTCTTGTATGCCTGACTTCTGAGGGAGCTGACTTTAGAAGCATGGGTAGAGGTAAAAGAGCACACTTCGGATCCTCTCTGCATTATTTTAAACATGATGTGGTCATGACAGAACCCAAAGAGCCGTCGAGTATGCGCTGATGGCTACGAATTGGAAAGAAACACAGTTTTAGTCCCTGGGCCTGCTTCTACGTAGAAAATAAAAATTTGGAGACTTAGCATTGGCCTGAGGAATAACCTGGAACACAGTAACGAAAAGGTGAGGTCACCCTACAGCATCCAACTTGAATTTTGAGAAAAAGGCTTCAGAATTACTCATTGTTTGAGAGTAAGATAAGTTGGAAGTAAGCAAATTGTAAATTGACAATAGTGATAGGTCACCTTGTAACAACTCTCAGGACAGCAGATGACTGGCGTGAGAAGTGGATTGGTTTATACATAAAGCAAGGAATGTGTCTCCTATGAGAATTGTATCCTGGCACCTTTTGGATTATTTATTTGGTATGAAGTCAAGTCATTTACAGAATTAAGGATTCATTTAGGTCGATTTGCAGTTTACTACAGGCATTTTTCAAAATATAACAGCATTTTTTACAAAAATGTTTATTTCTGGTTCTGGGCAATATTTTTTTGTTTTAATTGTGGTAAGTATATCTGTAACAGAACATTTACCGTTTCAACATTCTTCACATGTGTGGTTCAGTGACATTAACTTAATGTTCATTATGTTTCTGAACCATTACCCTTGTCTATTCTCTGGACAATATTTAATAACCAAATCACAGTAGTTCAAATTTACTAGGAACTATCGCTTAAAGATCAATTATTGGTATTTATTATTAATCAGATAATTGAGTTACCATTTGAGGGCTAATATACAGAGGCCATTCCTTTGTAAATCTAGACTTAAATTATATTTTATCTTGCATGTTGCAGTATATTTACATGAAGAGCAGAAGTATACTAATTATCATTTATGTATTATATTATTGGCCTTTGTTTTGCTTCTGTAAACTCTATGTACTGTTTTAATTTTTTTATTAATGTTTTTAAAATTACAAAATAACTGATGGTTGTTGAAACAAGTGAAATAATACAAAGATGTGTAAAAAAGAAAGTTAATCATCATGCCCTACTCCACCACCAGCTCAGGTGGCCGGCATTCACTGGCATTCTTCACAGTGGTCTCCTGCCCACACAAACATGTACATGTATAACACACATATATTGGTATTAGCTGGTAACTTACACATTATTTTGCATTTTTTCCGTAACAGTATATCATCATATTGTTGTTAGTTGCCATCAAGTCATTTCCTACTCATGACAACCCCATGTGCAGAGTAGAACTACACCACAGAGTTCTCAAGGTTGTGACTTTTCAGAAACAGGTCACCAGGCCTGTCTTCCGAGGCACCTTTGAGTGGGTTTGAACCACCAACCTTTCAGCTAGTAGTAGAACACTTCACACTTTGCGCCACCAAGGGATTGCAAGCATTACTTTACTGGTTGCTGTCGAATCAATTCTGACTCGTAGCCACCCTATAGGACAGAGTAGAACTGCCCCATAGGGTTTCCAAGGAGCTGCTGATCTTTTGGCTAGCAGCCGAGCTCTTAACCACTGTGCTACCAGATAGATACTAATCAGAGACAGTCTGTTTTTAAAATTTCTAGTTTTATTCCTACTTACTTTACAAACATGATTTTACATAAATGGAATCGTCACACAGGCAGGTTTTTGTTCATCCTCTTTCTTCCTTTCTATTTTTTGGTTCTAACCTCCTTCTCGCTCCTCACTCCTTCCACCTGAATGACTTCCTGCGTACACATGTTTCAGTAACCCGTGTTTCTATCCTGGTTTGTATCCTGCTTCCCTTTTCTCCTAATCCCATACTAACATAAATACAAGGATGGAAACATGAGAGATAAGTACTGCATGCACGTGAAATTAAGTTTATAAATTATTTTACAGGTAAAATGCCTATGGCTTGGTTTTTTATATGACCATATCATGTCTGACATATGAGAGAGTTTAGTCCATACATATTTAGTATTAACAACTGATAAAATGGATTTTTTCTGCCATCTTAGATTTGATTGTTTATAGTACCCCACTCTACTTGTAACTACTTGACTGTGGTCTCCTGCATCTTTCTCAGAAGTCCAAATGTACGTTACATTCCTTGAGGCTCTTCATCATGGAATCTCACAGATCTGATATCAGGGCATGAGATGGTCCAAATAAGTTTATTTTTCAGGTAACTGAATTTTATGCCATTGGGCATTAGTTATCAGATACACGATGTGGTTAGAAAGAACCTGAGCTTTGGAATCAAACAAACCTACCTTCAAACAGGATTAATACCTCACAGGATTGTTGTGAGGAATTAAATGTCTAGGACCTAGTGTATAGGAGGTGCCCAAATTCCCTTTCCTTTGATTCTAAAACTTTGTGTATGGAAATCATTCTATAATATATACTGCTTTTTTCTTTCTTTTTTTAAAATTATTGTGTTTATTCTTTTTGGTGAAAATATACACAGCAAAATGTACACCAATTCAACAATTTCACCATGTACAATTCAGTGACATAGATTATATTCTTCAATTGTGCAGTCATTCTTGCTATCTTTTTCCATGTTATTCTACCACCACTAACATAAACTCAACTGCTCCTAAGCTGCTCATCTGAACTTTTGAGTTGCTGTGGTCAGCTTGATCATAGATAACTCTTTAAAAGGTCACAATGCTCAAGGCAGACATTCTTTTCTGATTAAACTATTGTTTTATTTAAAGATGACTTTAGGGGAGTTAGGTGGTACAGTGGTTAAGAACTTAGCTGCTAACCAAAAGGTTGGCAGTTTGAACCCACCAGCTACTCCTTGGAAACCCTGTTTCTACCCTGTCCTATAGTTTCAATATGAGTCAGAATTGACTCAACAGCAATGGGTTTGGTTTTGGGTTTGTTTTTCTTCTCAGGGGACTTAATGGTACTTGACTGTGTTCTTAAGTAGAGTATGCTGAAAATAATTAAGCTTTTTATTGCTGATTCAGAGCCATACTTTGATCATCAGTGATTATATTGGGCCCACGATATACCAAAGCATGTTGGGGGTTTTTTCATTTACTTTATAAATTTATGGTCTCTTTCTTTGCTGTCAATTATTGCCAGTTTAACTGCTTTTAATCTGCAGTAGAGTTACTAGAACTGAGTTTTTAAAAAGAAAGGCCATGAGTCAGAGCCTTGAGGACTCTACTGTGCAATAAGATTGTGGTATCTTGTTCGAGGAATTGGTGACATCTGTTTTACCAGTTCACAGGCTTTTAGAATTTACCTGATTCTGAGCTCTGATTCAGATTGTTGGAGTAGCTGGACACTTCCCAGAAAAAAAAATTAAAAACCTGGAAAAAAATGTCAGTTATCACTGGTTTGTCCTTAGAACAGCAAATGTTTTTATTTTGGGTATTATTCTCAGTTAGACTAAATATAAACCCAGTGCCATCGAGTCGGTTTCGACTCGTAGCGACTAAATATAGTGGTAAAAAAATATAGTAGGTTGTAAATTTTCTTACTGTGACTTCTCTTTTAAATCTGTGTTTTCTGTGTAATGAGCATCTATATCTTTGTTCTTTTCTGGTAGGCCAAACCAGTACTTCTTCAAAGACACTCTCTTATTTGGATTTAAGAAAATATATCTCTTTATTTACCTCACTGAACTTGAAATCTACGTTTTACAAGAACACTGAGCTGAGAAATGAAAGAAACATGTCACATTAACACTTCAGAGTTACTTACATTAAAAAAAGAAAAGTGTGTATTTTATACCTAACACTAAGTTAGGCACTGTAAAGATATACAGAATGCATTAGTAGTGTAAGAGTTCATACTGTTACTGAGTTTTAGGAGTTTCCAGTGATCCAAAACCAAACCCGTTGCCGTCGAGTCAGTTCCGACTTAAAGCGACCCTATAGGACAAAGCAGAACTGTCCCATAGGGTTTCCAAGGAGCACACAGTGGAGTCAAACTGCCAACCTTTTGGTCTACTGATAAAGCCTGCTCATTGTAGTTAAAGCACCATATTCAAGTAACGGGTATAGAGGTTGACAGGTTTGCTTCTTTCTAATGTCAACGACTCAAACCAGCAATTACTTACATATTTAAATATATTTAGGTATGGAAGAAAGAACATAGTTCTTATCCTTAGGAGACTACCACTTTTTTATGGGAAGCTAAATGTATGCATATGAAACAATTAGAAAATAATGCAAGATGAATGTACAGAAGGGCTAATTTCAGAGTAGTAGGGAACAACGTACATGTCTAGACATTAAGTATTTTCTAACCAAATGGCATGTAACCTTAGCATTACAGTTTGAGCGCTGCCTTCAGTTTCAGACTGCACAAATGGTGCTTTTATTACAGAAAGCTTAACAATGTGAAAGCTTTGTTCTAGTTTGCCTAAAGCTTTTACATTTCTAGAACATTTGTCTTCACAGAGTTCTTCTGAAAAGGTTAAGTGTGTCATTTTTGCTTCACATGTAGAGAATATGAAACACAGATGTGATAGAATTGAATCCAAAGGCTGAGCTCCTGTTTCCTGCAGTGAGGCACCCTACTTGATTAATATAGAGTCTACAAATGATTCTCTGTCTTGGAAGCCTGTTGAAATCACCTATGGAGCTCTTAAAACATATCAGTCATAGACCCTAACCCTGGATATTCTCATCTAATTGGTCTGGACCAGGTCTTAAGCCTGAACATCATTAGTTTTTAAAGCTCTCCAGGTGATTCTAATGGACAGTGAGCCCTACATTAACCAGCCTTGCTTTCATCCATAGACTGTTCTCCAGTAGCCATAACCCAGTAATATTTTACACATTTGCAGTAAAGTCATAATGTCTGTTTTTCATTGCTTTTTCATAGATTTCCATCCAGGATCCAAAGCCCCAGGATAAAACTGTGTAGATTACTCCACAGCAACATAATAATAAATATCTGTTAGATGAAAAGCATACCTTCAACTCTTAAGCTACAGGGTCCTGATCCAAACAGTCTTAGGTTTTCACTAAATGGACTGTTGCACGGCCTTTAACTCCATTACCAGATTATAAAAAGAAATAAGATTCCTGTAAGAACACTAAGTGAACCTTTGTTTTGAAAAATGTCTTACTTCCTTGGGCTGCTTAACAGCCTCATTTTGCAGAGATTCCTTGTACAGAAAAGTCAAATTTGAATTATTAGTTTTACTTTTGACTCAGCCTTTCAGTTATCACATAGACTACTTTATATTTGGATTAGATTGTATTGTTGTATGTCACTGTGAAGATTTAGCATGCCCTCATAAAAGTCATGTGTCCTGTCACTTTCAGTGAGCTGTGTACTGGGAAGGGAAAATAGTTTCACAACAACTAATCATGAGATTTTCCTCAGGAGCCCTGGTGGCCCAGTGGTTGATTGCTTGGCTGCTAACTGAAAGGTTGGTGGTTCAAACCCACTAGCTGCTCCTTGGGAAAAAGAGGTGGCAGTCTGCTTCTGCAAAGAGTACAGCCTTGGAAACTATGGGGCAGTTTTACTCTATTCTATAGGGAGCCCTGATGGTGCAGTGCTTAAGAGATGCGCTGCTAACCAAAAGGCCAGCAGTTCAAACCCACCAGCCACTCCTTAGAAACCCTGTGGGGCAGTTCTACTCTGACCTGTAGGGTTGCTATGAGTTGGAATCTACTCAATGGCAATGGGTCTGTTTTTCTGTTTTATTTTTGGTTTGTTGTTGTTGTTGTCTTATAGGGTTGCTATAACTCGATGGCAACAGGTTTTGGTTTTTCTCAACGTAGAGAGAAAATGAGTTTGATACTGATATAGAGTCTTCAAAAGAGGCAAGCTAGCTGAATAATATCTTCAAAATACTCTGTTTAGTGGTTTTTCCTTCTATTTTACCTTTTATTTTCCCCATTTTTATCTTGAAATTCAAAAGAATAATGTACCTTTATCCTTGATCTGTAATCTGAAAGGGCTAGCATTCATGTAAAGAAACTTGAAGAGACTGTAACATTTATTTTTTAGAACTCTTTTTTTAAAAAGCTTCACAGAATCTTTATGAAGAAATGAAAAAGAGCACCTACTTTTAAAATTTTTTCCCTTTCTCCTTCCCACAGTCCATTTTTCTGCATTTTTGTATCCTAGAATTCTCCTAATGTCACCTTGTCCTACTTCTGATATCTCTATTAAAAAAAAAAAAAAATCTCTATTGGATTCAGTTTATTTCTCCTAAGCTTCTAGTTTTGCATTTTCAGCTTTTTGTTTGCTTCAGCCATAATTTGAAATAATTATTGATAACAAAGTCTGTCAGTCTGAACCACTTATCTTTTAGGGAAGTGTCACTTCTGTTGCTATTAAAAGGGAAGTTGTTAACACCTAGCCTGGAGAGGTAAACTGTAGGAAGAATGTTACATTCAGTGCTGAAACATTGGTTTTTAGAACATTCATTTCCTCTTTAGTGGATGTAACAATTTTTTCCGTATGCATGTATTTATCAGCAAAGTTTATTAGTAAAATAAATTTTATTGGCAAAAAGTAATGTTAAACACAAAAAGAGAAGCGTGCTATAGCTTTCTGTTTTGTGAACTCACCAAAAATGAGTGATAGGAGTAATTCTTTAGATTAGAGTAATGATATTATTTAGGTAGATACCCTTAAAGGATAGGAAG
Organism: Loxodonta africana; assembly: GCF_030014295.1. Lineage (NCBI taxonomy): Eukaryota > Metazoa > Chordata > Mammalia > Proboscidea > Elephantidae > Loxodonta > Loxodonta africana. The sequence continues at coordinate 113,930,996 of NC_087347.1, read as the reverse complement.
AGGTGGCATTTTATGCAAAAAAGCTACTTGTGGCTCTTAGTCTCTCTCAATGAGTTTCTGTTGTTGAAAAATATCCAAAATAGCTCTCCTGCATCTATATTTTGTCTGTTAAATAGTCTTCCTTTTCCTTGTTTGGGTCTTCTGATTACACATAGTCATTGTAGAAAATATCAAAATGTAATAAAGTATGCAAAAGCAAATCAGCTACAGTCTCACCACCCATGCTGTTAAATTTTCACACACTTTACTCAAGTCATTTTTCAGCATGTGTATATACATATACTCTGTGAAGAAAACATTGTGTCTTCTACATTATTAATTGCATCAATAATTCATAAACTCATTTTTTAAAAATTAAACCATATAAAAATACATTGAGTAAAATATTCTACTTTATTAATGCACTGCCCTTTCTGGAAAGTATTTAACTATTTACCAGCATATCCACACTTTAGAATTTGATGTGTATCTTTCTAGCACTTTTAATATTTTTAAGTAGATAATGTGAAAAACATGTGGCTTGAGGAAGAAGGGCTCATGTTCTTGTTTTTGAAGTAGAGAGATTAGGAATTTTTATTTGTATCACTAATGCTTTTCTACATATGTTGGGATCTTACTCTATGCTTTATTCCGCAATTTGCCTTTTTTTTTTTTTTTTTTCCATTAAACATTACGCTTGGAGACCTTTCCATAGAGTATCTGAATTTTTCCTTTCATGCTGTAATAGAAAGAAGTCACCTTGAAAAATACTCTCAAAGCTCAAGCTAAGGAAATTGCATTTTATTCTCTTGATAATAGCAAGTAAGTGTAGTTTCTGACTACCAGTGACTGTGATGTGATCAAGTCTGTCTTTAAAAATTCACTAAGAAATTAGCCCAATGGATTTGAAGTGGGAAGAGCCCAAAGGCAGAAGGATGTTGTCATAAGCATCGTGATGGGACCCTAGGCTGTGATGGTGGCAGTAGGAAAGGATGAACCTAGGACGCACTTTGAAAGAAGAAACGGACATTCGGTGCTATTAGAGGTGAAGATCAGAGAAATATTTGAATACTTGCCGGCAAATGTCCCACTAGCAACAGTACTGTGTTGAGGATGGAGATACGTGTAATTTGGATCTCATTTACTTTAAAATACTGCTGTATCTAGAGTAACCAAATGTTTCCTATGAAAGACCAGACAGTAAATATTTTAGGCTTTGCAGGCCAAGAGACAAAATTGTAGATATTATTTTGGTAACAACAAGGGAGAAATAAATGTTGACAATATTTTACTTGGCAAAATTCAAAATGTAATAATGATTGGGTCCAATTTTTTCATACTTGTCTACTAATGAAAAAAATAGAATTTTTTGGTGGGGGGAGGATAGCATTTCGCTTCCTAGGGTTTAAAGTTAATATTCTCTCTCGTCGAATTGACTGCACGTGTTCATCTGTAAGAGCCATTCTTAGCTTTTAGGCAGCGCAGGAACAGCCTGTGGACCACAGTTTGCCAGCTCCTGTACTAGATGATCAATAGGCAGCAACAGAAGACCAAGAGGACGTGGTTAGAATGAAGGCTGACAAAGTAGAAGAATCAGGGACACGGAAGCAAATGTACAAGGAGATTTCAGAGATTAAGAATCAGATGTTGTTGGGGAGAATGAAGACTGTAAGGGGAAAAAAAATAAACATTGGATGTGACAAGAAAGGGTCATTTGTAACCTTTGAGGTAGTATATGGTGGAAGCCAGATTAAAGGACTGTAGGAAGGGAGGAACAAGTTTAGACAATTTATGAAGTCTTGTGAATAAAGGGTCAAAAGTATTTATTTTTACAAAACAGGCCAGGGAAAGGGAGATAGGGAATCATTCTCTGGGAAGTAGTGAGTTTGTGTCCATGGTGATAGGAAAATTGGCATTAGTTAAGGGTCATAGTTACACACCTTGACTGCTGTAACCAATATCACTAAGTTGTACACCAGAAAAAGGGCAGAATGGCAAATGCTGCGTTGTACATAATTTTACACTAGCAACCAAAAAAAAGAGGATGCGGTTGCTGAAACTACTTGGGTACAACCATACCCCTCATGGGATTGGTTCTCTTGATTTAAAGGCTTAGCGTCGTGTCCCTGAGGGACTGTCTTGCCAATTGGCCTAACATTGTTTTTGGAGTTTCTGTTCTATTCCCCAGTTCGGTGAGTAGTGCCTGGGGTCTTAAAAGCTTGCAAGTGGCCATCCACGACACAGTTGGTGTCTGTTTCCCTGGAGCAGCAGAGGAAAAAGGAGACTCAAGAATAGAAGAAGGAAACTGGACTGCATGTCTAGTTGCCTCCACGAGCTACTGCCTCTTTTGCCATTAGACCAGAATTGGATGGTGCCCAGCTACATTACTGAACATTTTGATCAAGGACTCAATAGGTGAGTCCTGATCAAAAGGGGAGAAAATGTAGAACAGAATTTCAGATTGCTTATAGAATCCATATTTGCTGGACCCCTGAATCTGTTGCGTTGAAAAAAATTTTTGGACAACAGTAACTCTAAAGCATAGGTGAGTCATTTACGGGGCAGTGAGTCTAAGGCAATGGCAGTGAAATAATACGGGGAGAGATAGCAAGAATGGTGACATAATGTGAAAATTATAACCAGTGTCATTGAACTGTGCATGTAGAAGTTATTGAATGGGTGTGTAATCTGCTATATGTACTTTCATCAAAAATAAAATATTTTTTATATATATGGCTTTTTTGAGAGGTAGAAGGTAAGGAACTTGTGCAAAGGAGAAATTAAGACAATATAAAAAATTTTTTTAATAAGAAAGAAAAGTATTAATTCTTCAAACCTTCTCAGCCTACTTTTGAATTATTTGTTAGCCTTTCCTTCCCCAAGTAAATTTTAAATTTTTCCAAATTGTTTTTTAAAATTCAGTTACTTTCTTCACTGCCCAAGATTTCAAATAGCTGCTTCCAAACTTGACATCTTATTTAGTTATTTCTTCAGGTCACAGATAACTGAGATAAGCAGCAATCCCCTGAGGTAGATTAACCCAGTTTAGAAAAGAAGAGGTTTATGCTGAAAGTATCCCTCTGACATATCCTGTGTATTTTATTCTTAAATAATTCCTGGGTCTTGGGAGCATTCTGGCTTTACTTGCTGGTATAGGGGAATATACGAGGCATGTTATAAAAAGCATCTTAAAAACCTACATTCTCCTGACTTCCTGTTCTAGCAAAGATGGAGTAACTGGGACTGGATTTATCACCCTACTTTAACGAAAAAAAAAAAACAGAAAAATACATGAGACAGTAAAATAACTCAGTCACAGAAGGGCAAGTATCATATGAGACCATTATTATAAGAACTCAAGAAAAGGTTTACACATAGAAAAAAGCATTTTTTGATCGTTACAAGGGTAGGGAGGAACAGGCAGGGAAATCACTAACTAGTTAGTAGACAAGTATCAACTTTGGTGAATGGAAAGACAACACACAATATAGAAGTCAGCACAGTTTGACCAAAGCAAAGGCATAGAAGTTTCCTAGACACATCCAAACACTTAGAGGGACCAAGTTGATGGGGCTGGGGGCTGGGAGCTGGGCACCATAGTCTCAGGGAACATTAGATCAACTGGTATAACATGGGTCATAAAGATAATGTTCCACACACCACTTTGGTGAGTAACATCTGGGATCTTAAAAGCCTGCAAGCAGCTATCTAAGATATATCTATTGGTCCCATCCCATTTGGAGCAAAGGATAATGACAAAAACTAAAGACACAAGGAAAATGTTAGCCAAAGGTCTAAAGGACTACATGAACAGAGCCTCCACCAGTCTGAGACCAGAAGAACTAGATGGTGCCTAGCTACCACCAGTGACCGTTCTGACAGGGATCACAACAGAAAGTCCCAGACAAAAGGGGAGAAAAATGTAAAACAGAATTCAAATTCACGAAGAAAGACGAGACTTACTACTCTGACAGAGACTAAAGGAACCCCTGAGTCTGTGGCCCCGGACACTCTCCTAACTCAGAACTGAAAGCACTCCTGAAGCCCACTTTTCAGATAAACATTAGTCAGGCCTATAAAACAAACAATAACACATATGAGGAATGTGCTTCTTAGTTAAATCAAATATACAAGACCAAATGGGCAACTACAGCCCAAAAGCAAGAAAAGAACACAGGAAGGGACAGGAACTGTACAAATGGACACAGGTAGCTTGGGGTGGAAAGGGTGAGCATGCTGTCACATTGTAGGTATTAACCAGTGTCACAGAACAATATGTATATAAGCTTTTGAATGAGAAATTAATTTAAGCTAAACTTTCACCTAAAGTACCATAAAAATAAAACAGTGGTTTTCAGGTATTTGACATTAGGCAGTGAAGGACGGTCTCTAAGAAAGTGAAAACAAAAGAAGTAAGCCTTATTATTGTCACAGCTTACTGCCTAAAGAGAGTTTCCATGCCACAGTTCAGGGAGGCGGAACCCAGGCAGAGCCTGGCAGTCTGTCTAAGGAAATGGAGTTGTAAGTTCAAGGAGGCCAAGGTGGCTAGAATTTATAGGGCTAGGCACTGAAGAGAAGAGAAGGAGTTCTGGGTATCTATAGAGGGTCCCTCTTGAATCTCAGATGAGTACTGATTGGTGCATGTGTGTGCAAAAACCTACTCAAGGCGAGAAAAAGAACCACTCAAAAGGAGAGGGCAGAACAATCCCAAGCGTTACCAGCCACAGGGATAGTTTGTGTACCTACCAGCCAGTGTTAAAACCTCGTAACACCTGGGTCATCCAGTAGAATAGTTAAAAGAATATTGTTTCAGTGTTGTTAGCTGCTGTCAAGTCAGTCTTCGACTCATGGAGACCCCATGCACAACGGAAGAAAATGCTGCCCGGTCCTACACAATCCCCATGATCGATTACAGATCAGACCTTTGTGATCCATAGGGTGTTTGTTAACTGATTTTTGGCAGTAAATTATAAGGCCTTTCTTCCTAGTCTGTCTTAATATGGAAACTTCTCTGAAACCTGACCAGTAGTGGGAAAAAATCAGCCCTAGACTAAAGGCTACTCTGGTCCTGCCTAAAATTTAAAAGCAAGACCCAAAAGGATTAAGTTATTTCCAAGCGACAACTGCAGCCCAAAAGAAAGTTCAAAAATATTGTTAAAAAATACAAGAATATGGAAAAAGTTGAATTGGCAAAAGTTGTGTGATATATGTATTTATAACAAGACAAAAAAGAATAGCTGCGTATATGCAGCCAAACATCTCATGGGATTTGGTTCCTTGGTATAGAGGTTTAGGGTCATGATTTCATGGGACATCCCAGTTAACTGGCCTAATAACATGTTTAGTACATCTCTTCTACCTCCTAGTTCGTTATGTATTGCTTGGGGTCTCACAAGCTGTTAAGCGCCCATCCAAGGCACAACAATTGGTCTCTATTGACCTGGAGCAACAGAGGAAGAAGGAGAGACAGGAATAGAAGGAGGCTATGGAATATGTGGCTGATTGCCTCCATGAACAGTTGCCTCCTTTGCCATAAGACCAGAAGAACTGGATGGTGCCTGGGTACTATTACTGAACATTTTGATCAAAGAGTCCATAGAAGAATCCTGATCAAAAGGGGAAAAATGTAGAACAGAATTTCAGATATTCATGGACTCTAGATCTGAAGCTGTAGAGGTTGGATGAACCACTGAAATTTTTGCCCTGAGATAACCTTTAAGCCTTAAACCAAAAATACCTCCTGAAGTCATCTTAAATCCAAACAATAGTTTAACTAGTAAAAAAGATCTGCCTTGAACATTATGCTCTTTTTAGAACCATCTATATGGCATCAAATTAACAACAGCAACTCAAGATTAGATAGGAACCTCAGGGGGCAGTGAGTTTATGTAGAATAGAGAGGAACAACTCAGAAAAGGAGGGTGAGAATGGTTGCACAGCTCATAGAATCTATTGTAGAAACTGTTGAATTGATGTATGTTTTGCTGTGCATGGAAACCCTGGTGGCACTGTAGTTAAGTGCTACAGCTGCCAACCAAAAGGTCAGCAGTTCGAATTCACCGGGCGCTCCTTGGAAACTCTACGGGGCAGCTCTACTCTATCCTGTAGGGTCACTGTGAGTCGAAATCGACTCGACGGCAGTGGGTTTGGTTTTTGGTTTGGTTGCTGTGCATATTCTTAACAACTAAATAAAATTTAGATTAAAAAAAAGCAATTCTAGATGGGTTGTGGTTCTGGTTGTGAAAAGCTAAACGGTTAAGATTTTTATAATACCATATAAGCAGATGTTTTTATGACCTTGGAGTAGAGAAGATTTCTTAAACAGGACATAAAAAGTGACCATAAGGAAAAAGAATGTTCAATTGAACTATACTGAAATTAAGAACTTCTTTTAATAAAAATACACCTTTAAGAGCAAGCCACAAAGTGTGAGAATATCTTTGCAACACATAAAACTATCAAATTCTGATATCCAGATTATAAAGAACACCTACAAATTAATAAGGGAGGAAAAGGCAAATTGACGTAACCACTTCATAAATGATGATATCCAAATGGTTAATGCATTGTTATTAGGTGCCTTTGATTAGGTTCCAACTCTTAGCGACCCTATGTACAACAGAATGAAACACTGTCTGGTCCTGCCCCAACCTCACAATCATTGCTATATTTGAACCCATTGTTGCAGCCACAGTGTCAGTCGAGCTTGTTGAGGGTCTTCCTCTTTTTCACTGGCCCTCTACTTTATCAAGCATGATATCGTTCTCCAGGGACTGATCCCTTCTGATAACATGTCCAAAGTACATAAGACAAAGTTTCTCCATTCTTCTTCTCAGGGGCACTCTGGCTGTACTCTCTTCCAAGACAGTTTTGTTCATTTTTCTGGCAGTCCATGGTATATTCAATATTCTTGCCAATACCGTAATTCAGATACCTTATGCCCAGCTTTATTCATTGTCCAGCTTTCACATGCATATGAGGGCATTTACATACCATGGCTTGGGTCAGGCACACCGTAATCCTCAAAGTGAGGTCTTTGCTTTTTAATACTTTAAAGAGGTCTTTTGCAGCAGATTTGCCCAATGCAATATGTCGTTTGATTTCCTGACTGCTGCTTCCGTGGGTTGTGGACTCAAGTAAAATCTTTGACAACTTTGATCTTTTGTCCATTTATCATGATATTGCTTATTGGTTCAGTTGTGAGGGTTTTTGTTTTGTGAGGTATAGTCCGTACCGAAGTCTTTGATTTTCAGTCAGTCAATGCTTTAAGTCCTCTTCTCTTTCAGCAAGCAAGGTTGTGTCATCTGCGTAACGCAGGTTGTTAATGAGTCTTCCTCCAATTCTGATGCCGAGTTCTTCATATAGTCCAGCATCTCAGATTATTTGCACAGCATACAGATTGAATAAGTATGGGGAAAGGATACAACCCTGATGCACACCTTCCCTAGTTTTAAAACAAAATGGTTAATTTTGATGATAAAAGAAATGGAATCTCATTTACTGCTAAAAAAAAAAAAAGCTGCTAGAAGACATATATGTTGGTACAACCATTTTGAAAAGACAGTGGGGTAGTATCTTGTGATGAGATATGTATGCTCTGTGTATTAGCAGTTTGCTACTACATTTATACCTGAGAACAAAGGTCAGCAAACTATGGTCTACATGCCAAATATGACCCACAGCCAAGAATGACTTTTACATTTTTAAAGGGTTATTTAAAAATCAAAAATATGCAACAGAGATCATGCATGTCCCTCAAAGTCTAAAATATTTACTGACAAAGCTTGCCAGTCCCAGCCTTTAAAAATACCTTTACAGATGTGTATCAGAGACATGTACATGAATGTTTGTAGCAGCAGTGTTAACTAAATAGTGAAAACAACCTAGGTTGAATAGAATAGAATGAATATTCTATTCATTAGCACACTGCTATACAGCAAAGACAGTGAATAAACTGCAGCCATAGTTGGTGGAGTCTCACAAATAAAATGTTGAGTGAAAGAAGCAAGTCATAAGATAATCCATACAGAATGATTCCATTTATTTAAGATCAAAAACAGGCAAAATTTAACTATGTCATTTTGGGATACATATATAGGTGATAAAACTATAAGGAAAAAAAAAGCAAATAACTGCTTTTCACAAAAGTCTGGTAGGAGAGGGTTGTCATCAGTTAGAGCCCAAAAAGTAATAGTGATCTCAAAGGGGACTTAAGTATGGGGAAAGATAATAACCAAAAAATCCAAACCTGCTGCTGTTGAGTCAATTCTAACTCACGGCGACCCTATAGGACAGAGTAGAACTGCCCCGTAGAGTCCAAGGAGCGCCTGGTAGATTCGAACTGCCAATCTCTTGGTTAGCAGCGGTAGCACTTAACCACGTAAGATAAAAGAACTAAGAGAACCAGAGGAGAGGAATTGGAGACAATGAAAACAAACAACTAGAGATGAGGTCAAGAGACAACATCCTTTTTTTTCACTGAAAGAAGGAACTGTGTGTTCATATACTGAGGGGCAGAAATCAGTAGAAGGAGAAGATTTGCCAGCATAGGAGACAGGGGAGAATTTTAAGGTCCCCAAAGTGAGTAAGATCCAACATAACAAGTGGACGGGGGGAGAACCTTAGAGAAGAGCACAGAGGATTCAGACATGGTAAATGGAAGAAAAGCAGAGTGTAAGGGTTCAGCAGTTGGTAAGTGGATAGGTGTGTAGGTAAGTGAGAATTTTCATGAAAAGTCTCTTCTGGTTTCTTCTCTTTTCTCAGTGAAGTAGGATTAAAGAAAATAGGAAGTGCGTTATCAAAGAGTAGGTGAATATTTTAGTTTTTTTAAATGTAAATTCCGGTACAGTTACATTAAGACAAGAATCAATAAGAAAGCAATAAAACATGGGGACATATGCCTAATAAAGCTTATTATGTAAAACATTTCTATGACTCCTGTATGTTCTAGAATATTGACAACAGGAGGATCCTACAAATACATAATTTATGTAGATAAGTAGTTTACTCACTTGGAGGAAACATATATAGTAAGTTATCACATGGGAAAATGTTAGATATCACCAGCAGTCCAAGAAATGAAAATTAAGGCAACTTTAACAAAAATAAGGAGAAAACACATAATACTGTGTGTAAGTACAGACATGTATACATTGCTGTTTGCAGGCATATCAAGCCCATTTTTCTATAAACCAGTGTGAAGATACTTAACAAACCTCAAAGCTGCTGTACCTTTATATTCATTAATTCTGTTTCTAGAAATTTACCGCAGTGATAGTTCAACCCCAGAATTAAAACAACTACCAAACAAGTTGTAATAGTGCTATTATTAATAGAAGGTTTGAAACAATCCAACAAAAAAAAATCCAAGAGAAATAAGGATTAACCTTTTAATAGTTTAAACTTTGTTTTCCTTTTTCTTTTTTTTTGCTAGACCGATTCAGTTTGGTTTAAATTATAGTGAAATTTATTTAGTTGAAAGACTCTGACTCAGACATTGGGACCAGTCAGTTTCAAAGTATCTGGTCTGTATTAACTGCTTCATTATCTTTATTTCAGAACACTAAATGTGATTCTCTGGCTACTACAGTCTCCAGATAGATTGTATTGATTACTTAGAGAGTTTTCAGGGAACACAACACATGTCTATTAACTAATGTTCTCAAATTCAGGAAGCTGCTTAACTACTGTTGATAATAAGACATCAGGTGGTTTTAAAAGGCAGAAACCCAAATCATTTCTTAGCACACCTTCCCAACTGTTCGTAAATTTCAAAGACATCCCCTTCAGGAGCCACTGGAAACTATAGCAGTTGGGCTTGCTTTTTAAATGAATTAATCATTGCTTCAGAAGAACAAGCTGCTTCCTGTTCTTCCACCTAAATAATATTAATAATAATTTGAAATAGCAGCCATGAAATATTTGCAAAGCCATAAAGAAAAGAGAAGCATGATGGCAATAGTATTTTTATGTAGAATTTCCCACACAACTAATTTTCCTAAGTCATCTTTTTTGGTAGATAACTTCATACAGCAGGATATATTGGTGAATGCCCCTCATCTATGTACTATTTTTGTCTATTCTGCCATTTCCTGGTGTATCTTAACCATAGTAAAATCTTAATTCTCTGGTTTGGGTCTCCATTTTAACATCACTGAGCCTCCTCAGTCTGGGTGTGCACAGAACCAAGCAGAAATCAGCAGTCCAGCCTGAAAACCCCTTATTCAAATAAGTAAGCATTGTGAACATGTGAGGCTAGTGGTGGGGAGGTATTTTTTGGTTTGAATTCGGGGACGGCATCTGCAACAAGAGGAAGGTGACTCTCAACATCTCTAAAATTTTATCTAATCCTGCTTTTGGGTTTCTCATGAAACATGGACCATGTAAGAACCAGAGAACTCTACCATCCTTCTCACCGAGAGTGACCAGTTAGGGAGGGGGGCCTCATTGAGCCTGAAATCAGGAATATCACGAATTAATAGAATTTTCTCTACACAAATGTGCTCTGTGGTAGTATTGGAATTCCTATCATAATGAATTTGATGGTACTCAAAAAAACACCCATTGCCATCAAGTCAATTCCAACTCATAGTGACCCTATAGGACAGAGTAGAACTGTCCCTTAGAGTTTCCAGGGAGCAGCTGGTGAATTCGAACTGGTGACCTTTTGGTTAGCAGCCTGAGCTCTTAACCACTATGCCACCAGGGCTTCTTGATGGTACTAGGTAGTACTATATAGTATGTGGTACTATACAGCATATAGTTATATGTGTTTTAATGAAAGACATCTTAGAAGGTATAATGAAAGCATGAAAAATAAGCTTTTTCTTAATATAAATTTGACAGCTTAATGTGTCATAACCATGGGATTCTTAATAGGGAATGGAAGATAAGCATTGTCCTCAGTGCCAGTGACGCTTTCATGATACCATTCTGGGAGCAGACTGAAGAAGTAGCTAAATTGTTGCCAAAAAGAACAGCTTTTAGGATCAGCTGTACTAAAACTAAAATTCTTATTGGCAGATGTTTCCTAAGGCTTAAATGAGCTACTAAAAGCGATACATCTAACAGGTGCACTGACGATAGCTTGCTCATCCTGACAGGCTGGTCAGGATATGGCCCTTCTCAAAATTAGTCATTCTCACAAAAGCCTCAGAGAGTTTTTGTGGTTGACAGTGCTTGATGACAGCTGCCCTTATGACTTCTCAAGCCAAAGCTATCTTTTCCATGAAGTATGTAGTGTCAACTCTTGGGTCTCATGCAAGAACTTTTTTACAAGTTCAAACCCCATCTTTAAGAAAAACGTTAGCCTTACCTATAGGTACTTCTGCATCCTGCCTGTTTGTTAAATGGAAATGACCCTGTCTTCGGACAAGACTACTAGCCCTAAGTTTCCTAGTAACATATGAACTGTGTCTCATGTCTGATATCAGCACTGGAGTCCTGTATAATTAACTAATAACCAGAAAGAACCAAACCAGTCGTCACTGAGACAATTGCAGCTCGTATCACCCTTTGTGTTTCAGAGTAGAACTGCACTCCATAGGACTTTCAATGGCTGTGATCTCTCCGAAGTAGATTGACAGGCCTTTCTTCTGAGGTGCCTCTGGGTGTATTTGAACTGCCAACTTTTCAGTTAGTAGCTGAGCGCTTAACTGTTTGCACCACCAGGAACTCATTATAATTATCTACATGCTTCAAATTCATGGTGGAATACAATTATGATATTTGTGCCTGTAATCCAACACCTGCCAGAGGCTTAAATGCTAGCTTCCCTTATCATCCTGGCAGAGTTGTATAATCCTCTGAGCTCACAATTTTGCCTTAGCTGCCAGGAAACACAAAGCTAGATTCAATGCTCCAGAAGCAATATTATCCCAGTGTCCTTGCTGCAATCTTTTTCTTTTTCTTTTTTTTTTTTTTTTCTTTTCCTTTTTTTGGCTGTTTTAATACATTTTTTCTATTCTTTGTAAAATATTTCACATTTGGGAATAGGTAAGCTATAAGTGAACCTTGCTATGAATATGAGTATTCACCCAAAAAAGCCTGGATGAGTTAGTCCTTAGCATTTAAGGGAAAATCAAAGTATTGTACAATAAAAGTTTTATTTGACATTTATTATCATTATTAACTGAGAGTATGGTTTGGTCAAATTCTGATTAGTCAAGAATTCGTGTATATTGTCGCTCATCACAAAATTTATAAGGCAGAAATCACCTTGACTTGCAGAAAGTTTTTGAGGCAGAAAACTAGTACATTCTTTCATAGACAGCGAGCCTGGCTGAGTCTGACCCTCAAGGGAATTAAAGGTTTATATTACAGAATATCAGTAAAACCATCTCCAGCCAGCAGTATTCAAACATCTGCTGAAGATATTCGAAGCAGATTCAGACTGTCTGTGATACAACATTTAAAAGCCAAACATTTCTGTCCATTATCATAGGGCATTTTTATTGTTGGAAAATATGTATAGCATAAAATTTGCCATTTTAGCCATTTTTTAAGTATACAATTCAGTGACATTCATTACATTTACATTGTTGAGCAGCTATCACCACTATTTCTAAAACTTGTTCAGCACCTCAAACAGAAACTCATAAGCAGTAACCCCCCCATTCCTTCCTCCCACCCCCCACCCACCACCCCCCGCCTCCAGTAATCACTAATCTGTTTTTGCCTCCATGCATTTGCCTCTTCTGGGCATTTCATGTAAGTAGGATCATACAGTACGTATTTACCCTTTTGTTGCTGTTTGCTTTTTATAATTGCAAAATGTATGTGTACCTTTTTAGAAAATACAAAAAAATGTGTAAATGATCAGGGATCAGCGATATTCCCACAGTTGACATGTTAATATTTTTGTCTCAGTTTTTTTTCTCTTCACATACAGTTTTAATGATAGTTGAGCTCCTACTGTATATATTTTGTTCATTTGGCCTAACAAGTTATTTTTTTCATGACATTAAAAATTTCTTCTTAAATATAACTTTAAGGGTTCTGTTTTTGAACATACAATAATTTCTTTAGCCTAATGCAGAACATTTAGGTTATGTATACTTTTTTATTTTATTCCTTACAGAGGAATTAATATGACTGTTTTCAAAGTCTTGGTACATACTGGTGAAAACTTCGATTTACAGTTCTAGTAGGTACTGACTCTCTTCCATTGTTTTACATTTCATAAATCTCATTGTAGTTTGTCTCTTTGCATCTAACTATTTGTATTGTAACTTCTCTGGCCAAATCTTTTATTCTAGAGTTCTTTAATCGAGGTTTGAAGGTGGTAATTTACTGTTTTAAAAACTATTTTCATAAATATTACTACTTTTAAACCTCAGAGTAACCTTAAAAGTTTGGTAAAACAGGTGTTAATCACATGTTCATTGATGAGCGAGCTGAGGTTTAAATAACATGCTCAGAATCATACAGCAAATAAAAAGTAGAGTTTGGACTCAAATCCATGCTGCCTCTGGCATCTAGATCCATGGCACTTCCCACTAGGTTAAGTATAAAATGACAGAAGCCATCAAAATAGATAGCAATGTAACATCACTTGAATTTGCAAGAATATCTAGTGACGGTATCATGCTTGGTAAAGTAGAGGGTAGGCAAAACAGAGGAAGGCCCTCAACAAGATGGATTGACACAGTGGCTACAAAAATGGGCTCAAACATAGCAACAACTGTGAGGATGGCACAGGAGCGGGTGGTGTTCCGTTCTGTTGTGCATAGTGCCACTAAGAGTCAGAACCAATTCAGAGGCACCTAACAACAACATATCTTAATGCCAAGCATTAATTTCCATTTGTACTATGGTCTATCAAATGACTATCATGGTCTAATCAAAGTGGCATCAGTACTCTCTCTTAAAAGTCCTATTCTAAACATTCATAAATGGTCATATTACATATAAAAATTCTTCACCCTGTGGCACGCTATAGTAGGCTTCTGATCTTAAAAATATGCATATAATGTGTTGTTGTGTTTTCCATCATGGCTTTTACATTCCAAAACACAGCAAGAATGAGAAAATAAGTGACTTGAGGGAAAGGAAATTTTCCTTTTGAATTATAGAGTCTTGTAGGAATAAGATAAACATTATAGAAAACCCAGAAAAAGAAACTTGTTCATCTTATGTCATTCATCAACCTCCAGTGATCCTGGACAGAGGCATTTCTTAGCAATTTGACTGGCTAGACCAATCACTGAGAAGAGGCAGCTCCTGGAAAGTTTGACCAAACACTTAGTATAAATGGTGAGACTAATTTTTGATGCAGTATACTCTAATACCTTTGAAAGTCGTTTTTTAAGTCAGGACTTTTCAGGGAAGTATGGGACTAAATGGGTTACTGTGTGTGATGTTTATTTTCCTGTTCAAGGATAGACTATGAACTTCTTTAAGGACCAGGCCTGGTTTTTTAACTTTAAAAAGCCCTTTTCTTTCTATCTTCCAAAAAATCTTCTTTGGGGTTACTACAAAGTTGTCCCTTTTTTTTCCTGATATATTTTACTAATATTTGTATCTTTAAAATGAGATTGGTATTTAAAGACTGAAGCTTATAGTTTTCTTTTTTGTAGCATGTTCTATTTCTGCCTTTGTAGAAGGCAAATTAGGTGATAATTGAACATAGAGCATTTAAGAGATTTAAGAAGATGGCTCATCGCCCAGTCTCTGTCCCTTGAAGTGTCTGTATGTCTCTTGAGGGGGATTAGTAGAGACCTAGAACTCAGTTTTATAATTCTGGAACTTGATTTTTATTCATTTACCTAAGGGGAAATCTAAGGCTAGAAAACTGATCTATAGTAATTAAAACTAAAGCCTACTACAGTGGTAAACTGGAGTAGCACTTTGTTGTTTAATAATATGGGATATATTGCTCGTCTCAGTGAACTGAATATTCTCCCCTCTATTTAGGATGCGTTGCTTTCACCCACGTGCCTCAGAACTTGAGTAAATAGAATGTGCTTAGTAAACAAGATCAGGGTAAGGGACACTGCATGGCCCACGGGAGCTTTTACACCAGTTAGAACAGAGCCTTAAAAAAAACTACCATTTGGTGGAAGGAGCCCTGGTGGCACAGTGGTTAAGTGCACGACTACTAACTGAAAGGTTGGCAGTTTGAACCCACCCAGTGGCTCTGAGAGACAAAGACCTGGCAATCTGCACCCGGAAAGATTACAACCAAGAAAATCCTATGGGGTAGTTCTGTTGTATCATGTGGGTTGCTTTGAGTCAAAAATGAACTCGACGGCACCTAACAAAAACAACCTTTTGATGGAGAGCTTTGTGTTCTGCTCAGTAGCAACACATTTGCAAACCACCTCTTAAGCCGTATTTCCACAGATAGCCAATACTGACATAATGTATTCTGATCATAATTAGCATCAATTTTAGAAAGTACTATTTTCACATTTTGTCATATGGTCCAAAATCCCTTTTTATGACATCCTTCCTTTACATTCTTTTCTTCTCCCCTTTTATTGAACCACACTGAGTTACTGCCACTAAAAAAAAAAGTACTAATTTTATTAATTGGTCAATTGTCCGCCTGGTTTAGAGAATATTGTTTTAACTTTGTGTTATGGACATTTTTAACAAACATAAAAGTAGACAGAAGTGTACTGAACCGCAGGTACCCATCACTTAGCTTCAGTAATGACTGATCTGTTTTTATCTAAATCTGTACCTCTTCCCCCTCCTATATTATTTTGAAATAAATTCCAGATATCATATTATTTCATTCTTGAGTATACCTACTACCCACTTATTGACTCTTATTATCCGACATTTCACATTTACAACAATAGTAAAAAATCTATTCAGCTATTTTGCACATTAATGGCATACATACATTTGGCAATAACGAACACCAGGGTATGAGGTGAGAGTAACACAGGCTGTGATGATTAAGGTTACGTGTCAACTTGGCTGGGCCATGATTCTCAGTGGATTGGCAGTTATATGATGATGTAATTTGGCAGTTAAGTAGTGATCTGATGTTGTCATCCTCCATTTTCACATAACATCAATTTTTGCTTAACAACCTGGTCTTTGGAACTAACCATGTCAATAAGTGAGAAGTGGGTGTATTTCAGTATAAAAAAAAAAATTTTTTTTAACGGTCTTTTTAAAAAACCACATAACCATGATACTATTCCATATCTAAAAATATTTGACATTAAAAAATAAATTTAAAAAATAAAAATATTTGACAATAATCCCTTCATTTCATCAAATTTCTAGTTACTATTTGTACATGTTCCTCTGTCCTGCAAATATTGTATATGTGTTTGCACATTCATAGGGTTTTCCATATCCTGGATTTCACTGATCGCGTCATCATGGTGTCTTTAACATGTCCCCCTGTATTACTCTATAATTTGGTAGTTGGATCCAAAGTAGTATTTTTAATGCATTTACATGAGGTCCAAGTACAAAAAGTTGTTCAAGCTAGATTAAGAAATACTACTTTTTAAAGAGAGCTTGTTTAAATGAAGAAAAAAGACTGATCGTAGGATTTTATATGTAAATTAAGGAGCCCTGGTGACACAGTGTTTAAGGTGCTGGGCTGCTAACTGAAAGGTTGGCAGTTCAAACCCAGCCACTCTGTAGGAGAAAGATGTTGCAGGCTGCTCCCTTAAAGATTACATCCTTGGAAACCCTATGGGACCGTTCTACTCTGTCCTATAGGGTCGCTAGGACTTGAAATTGACTCGATGGCAGTGGGTTGGTTTTTGGTTTTAGTATATATAGATTAAGGCTTGTGGTTATTTGAGAATTCTTGGAAAGTATTTATAGTATCACTGTATGATTTTAAACTATTATCCTGAAAGAATTTACTAAAGAGAAAACTTTAGAGATATATTATGACAAATCCCATGTTAGAGTCTCAAAAACTGTTTAAAAATACAGCAGTAATGTAATGGTTTTACACTAACAGAGCTGTTTGTTTTTCTCAGTATTTATGTTATAATTTGTCAGAATTTCTTAGTACATTTTCTAAGAAATGTTTTTTCTGGATTTCATTATTATCAAACTGCATATTCCCTTTTCTAAAATATAAGTGAGATCTGAATAAATTGTCTTTATTTTATAAAGTTAGTTTTTTTTTTTTTTTTTCTATTTAAAATAATTATTAGAACAATACAAAAGCCATACTTAAAATAAGTTGTTAAATTGCAAGAGTGATGGAATTAGGGTTTGGCTTTTCCTGGTTGTAAAAAATCAATGCTATTGCGTAAGCATATAGTGATTTTTATGCAATAAACTAATTATATTTCTAGAAGAAGGAGTTAAATGAGATTTCACTTTTACTGCTGACTAATTCAAAAGGCAATTTTATGTAAATAACATTGCTGGACTGCGCAGAGAACCTTCACACCACCTCCATCTCATTGTGCAGTATTCTGTGTTTGATTTTCCCCCATAGCTCATCAGTAGGTTACTTGCAACATCCAGGATCAGAACAAGTCCAGTTTCCTCGAACTACTTCACCATGCACTTCCCAACAGCTTCAGAGCCACCAGTGCACAGGTATGAGTAGATCACGACTGGGTGGGGCAGAGGGGGGGACATGCAGTGGCTTGTCCATTTGAGAAAGAGCTAAATTAAGTTCCTTAGGCATTTCTAGAAAAAAGATTCTCAACTTGTTATATACAAAGATATATTTGGGATATTTAGGGTGCCATGCTAAATCACAGTTAACATGTTCAGCCACTGTCTTCCTAAACTACTACTAATAAATACTACATGGAAACCCTGGCATAGTGGTTAAGTGCTATGGTTGCTAACCAAAAGGTCGGCAGTTTGAAACCACCAGGTGCTCCTTGGAAATTCTACGGGGGCAGTTCTGCTCCATCCTATAGGGTCGCTATGAGTTGGAATCGACTCGACGGCAATGGGTTTTAATACTCCCACACTCCCATCCTGACCCTCGTCCCTTGGACGGTTC
The DNA here is from genome assembly GCF_030014295.1 of Loxodonta africana. NCBI lineage: Eukaryota > Metazoa > Chordata > Mammalia > Proboscidea > Elephantidae > Loxodonta > Loxodonta africana. The sequence continues at coordinate 113,913,067 of NC_087347.1, read as the reverse complement.
CCCCCCAGCGCCTTATATGCGTGGATACTCTGACATCCTCTCCTAGGTACTCCTCTCAGTACTCTTTAAGTTTTCCCTGGGTGATCCAGCCACCCTCAAGGCTTCAACTACTGCTTTTTGCCAACATCTCCCAAATCTTATTTTTACGAGAAGACTATGTGGCCAACTGCCTACTGGATATCCATACCCTGATGTGTGTCAAAGACACATCAGACAGTATTCCCACCCGTACTTCTTCCTCTTGAATCCCTTACCTCACCTTCTACCTAGAGACTAAGGCAGAAATTTCAAAGTCATAATTAACTCCCTCTGCCCCTGCCCCACGTTCATGTAGTTACCATTTCCTCAAATCTTAGTCCTCCTTTTTTCCCCATTGTTGCTAGTTTTGATCAATACTTTTCATGTCTTATTTGTAGTAATCTCTTATTTGCTTGTCTCATGTTTCCCCCATCCCCGACTTGCCTCCAGCACACACACAGTTTCAAAAATTATCATCCTGAAACAGAAATCTCATTATATCATTCCTCTGAATAAAAATTTGGATGGCTTCCCTCTCTAAACTCCCTAGCAAGCAAGCCTCGTATTTATAGTTATATCGTGTAGTCATACAGAACTTTGTCTTTAGAATACACTGTGCTTTTTCATGCCAAAAATACCTTTGTACTGGTCTTCCCTCTGCCTGGAGTGCCCATCCACATCCACCATCCTTCTCTGTTTGCCAAAACCCTGCACATCCTTAAAATTTGGCTCAAAACTTACTCTTCTACAAAGGCTTCCCCAGTCCTAAAGACAGTCTATTACTTTGATCTGTACTTGCATAGTGCCTCATACAAACCTTTATCATAATACCATGTTTCATGGTAATGATTTGTGGACAGTAAATAGACCCCTGAAAAACAGATAATAAAAGATGATGGAATAAATGACTAATAGTGGCTGCATCAAGCACGGGCTGCTGTGACTGAGGAGAACTTTGAGACGCCTCTAAGCTGGCAACCCTTCAATGGTTTGTCTAGCCAGTCAGGTTGATTATATTTCTAGAGAGCTGGAAACTACCATAAGGTTACGTAGTAAACTGTCATCCTGGAGGGAGGGCACAGGACCCTGCCTTACACAGACGTGGTTGGTAGCACTAGTAATGCTGCGGCACTAGTAGTACCCAAGAGAAATGAATCACCCAGTGGTCCATTTAGCTCCACGGTACAGTTAGCATGGTGCTTTTACACATATCTGAGCCTCACAACACTATGGAGTCAGCCAGGAGGCCTTCCTAGCCTCATTTTTCAGATGAGAAAGCACAGAGTAAAAGAAGGTATGTAATTTTACCAGAGTCATAGGACAGACATTTAAGGGAACTAAAATCGTGCTCTCTGACGTCCATGTCCCAAACATTTTCAGTGCATATAATCGACACTAATTCATTCTCTATAAAGACGACTATACTGTCAGTATCTGTTTAGAGTACTAATTTTTCCCAGTTTTTTTCTTGGTGTATTTATAATAATGCCTGTTTTAAAATTAATTTCTTTTAAAACGTGAAACACCTTTTTCGATCATATCTCAGCCGTGCTCCTGTCTACTGGGCCCTGCAGGAGGTAACTGCCTTTTCCTGAGTAACTCTAGGCCTGTTATTTTTAGGATAAATGAGATGTTTTTGAGTATGGGGTCAATTTTAATGCTTTGTTAAACACACACAGTATGAAGTACTGGGGCATAAATCTGGCTTACATATTTAATTGTCAGATTTTGTTCAGAAATGTAAAATTATTGCCGTTATCCAGGTGTTCAAAGATAACAGGCTTATTTGCTAAAACACACTGGTCTAATTCTATTTTTCAGCTGTGCCACCTCCGCCACCTGGTGGAGGAATGGTGATGATGCAGCTCAGTGTACCCAACAATCCACAGTCTCGTGCCCACTCACCCCCCCAGTGGAAACAAAACAAATATTACTGTGATCACCAGAGAGGACCGAAGTGTGTGGAATTTAGCAATGTGGACAATATTGTCCAGGTAAGATGCTTCTTTTGTTCATTATCATATTGAAACTTGCCAAGTTGAGGTGGCTGCTAACCGAAAGGTTGGCAGTTTGAACCCACCAGCTGCTCCATGGGAAAAAAGACCTGGCAGTCTGCTGCCGTAAAGATTACGGCCTAGGAAAGCCTACGGGGCCATTCTGCTCTGTCACATTGGATCACAATGAGTCAGAATCAACTTGACAGCACAACAGTAAGATCGAACTGTAAGGCTTGACCACTTGACCACTTATCTGTCAGATTGTTGTACTGTGGCAGCTTGCTTGTTGCTATGATGCTGGAATCTATGTCACTGATATTTTAAATACCAGCAGGGTCACCCATGGGGGACAGGTTTTAGTGGAGCTTCCAGGCAAGAAAGACCAGGAGGAAAAGCCTGGCAACCTGTTTGAAAACCTTGTGGATCACAACAGAACATTTGTTCGATATAGTGCCGGAGGATGAGCCCTCTAGGCTAGAAAGCACTCAGAATACACAGTGGCCCTAACAATGGACTCCAGAATGCCAGTGATCATGAAGATGGAGCAGGACCGGGCAACGTTTTGTTCTGTTGTACATGAAGCGATCGTGAGTCGGAGCCAACTGGATAGTAACTAACAACAACAAGGCTCGACAGTGAATTTGAAATCTTCTCCAGTAGATGAGTTAAAGAAGTTTTGGACGTTCTGTATATCCAGACAATTTCTTTCAATATTTAAGTATCATTTCCCAACTTCTACATACCTAAAATATTCTTAACTTAAAAATTAGAAGAGAAAATAGATCTAAAATTAAAAGAATCAAGCATTTATCCTACCTTTCCCATATGAACTTTAGTGCAGCCAGGTAGTTGATGAGGGAACATCCTTCATCACAGAAGAAGCCCAACTAATAAATGCAGGTACAGCAGTAGAGTTAGAAACATCACCATGTGGTAGCCCTACTGAGATAATGGATCAAGGAAAAGATCATAACGGGTGTTAAAAACATTAGGTAAGAGGCGTATGGGGGGCTTTAAAGTGAATGGATTAAGGAGACAGTGCTTGAATTCACTGATCAATATCATAGCACTGAAAGTTGGGTCTCTAAACATTATTTGCTTCCTAATGTGGTGTAGGAAACCCTGGTGGCGTAGTGGTTAAGAGCTACGACTGATAACCAAAAGGTCGGCAGTTCAGATCCACCAGGCGCTCCTTGGAAACTCTATGGGGCGGTTCTGCTCTGTCCTATAGGGTCGCTATGAGTCAGAGCCAACTCAACGGCAGTGGGTTTGGTGTTTTGGTTAATGTGGCTTAGAAGGAAGTACATCACTTATGTTGTACTCTTGTCAGAAAATTGAACCTGAACCGAATCAGGCCTCTAAGCCTAGCTGCTGATTCACAGGAAATAAAGCGAAAAAAAGAGTACAAGTTATATGGGATATGGTACTGAGGAAATTGGCCCCGTTTCTTTAATAAAATAAATGGCATTTTGAAATGGGGGCTAGAACTGTTACAAATTAGAAGACTTAAGAGATGTAACAGTCAGATGCAACGTATGGATCTTGTTTGGATACTGAAGAGTCAAAAGATTTTGCGCAAAAAGAAGATATTTAAATATGTTAGTGTTGTTAGTGTGATGATGGCGTTGTAATTATGTAAAAAGACAGTTCTTATCTGTTAGAAGTATTTATATACTGAAATATTTATAAGTGAAATGGTGTGAGACCTGAGATTTGCTTTAAGTACCTCAGGAAAAACACAGCAGCAGGCAGGGGAACTGCATTTGAAGTTGGATGATGGGTGCATGGAAGTTCGTTATACCCTTTACACATTTATATGCTTGAAACTTTACAGAATTAAAAGGTTTTTAAAATATGTTTTAATAGAGAAAAGGTATTTCAATACATATGACAAAGTTATAGCAGAATAAAAAGGGCAAAAGTCATTTATAGGTAGTTCACAAACTATAAAAGGCCAAATGGCCATTAAACAGATGAAAATATAAAAATATTTTTGTCAGTATAATTGGGAAAATTTAGGAAGACTAATAGTTTACATGTTGGCAGCAATATCCAATTATAAGTTCTCGTATACATTCTTGGTGTGCATTTGGTAGTGTAAATTGGTACAACTGTTTTTGGAATGCACTTTAATAACATTTTTCAAAATGTGGAAGGTTCATAGCCTTTGATCCACAAATTCACTTCTGCAGATTTACCTAGTAAGAATTATGGAACAAGTATACAAAAATATATATAGTAGGTTATTTTTTGCTTCCCTGTTGTAACATTGAAAAATTGGAAACAGTCTTGACATTCATCAATAGGTATAAAGAATAGGCTCCCCCCTACTACCCAGAAGGTAGCTTCTAAGTACCTGTCTCCACTAAAAGGAGAAATGACAGTGGCCAGTTTTGGGGTGGGGCAAGTACAAAATGAGCCCAGGACATCTTGCTGTGTCATCAAGTAGGGGCATGCTGGATGAATGATGGGACATGGCAAGGGATATAGGTTTGAAGACTTAAGGCATGAAAATAATGATAAAAATGAGTGGTAACCCATAGAATAAAATACAAATCCTTGAGGCAATACTGATAGAAATAAATAATTCAATAAATGGGGAAGAACACAAAGGAGACTAATAAATGTAGAAGGAATGATGGAATTAGGAAATTACCACTGAGAAACCACTAGGCAAGAAGCATCACTGAGTGCTAACGTAGTATAGAAATGTGATAAGCAGAATATTTTCATACAGTATTTCTCCATAAGATACTCATAACTATAAAGGAAAAAATAATGTTGCCATAGAGAAACCTGGTAGACACCATTTTAACCCAGCGATTGACATGAGCATCACCAGTGCTGTGAGGAAGATGGACATAACGCTCCTCCGGATAGGATGCATTGAGAAGGACACCACATCGCTTCTGGTGTTCCTTCCCAGACTATATCACATGAACTTACTTGTGGCATGGAGATAGCAGACAAACCCGAACTGAGGGACATTCTATAAAATAACATTTGAGAAAATCCGAATAAAGTCTGTAGATTAAATAACGTTGTTAGGTGCCGTCAAGTCAGTTCTGACTCATGGTGACCCTATGTACAACAGAACAAAACACTGCCTGGTCCTGTGCCATCCTCACAGTCATCGTTATGCTTGAGCCCATTGTTGGCAGCCACTGTGTTAATCCATCTCATCGAGGGTCTTCCTCTTTTCCTCTGACTCTGTACTTTACCAAGCAGATTAAGTAATAGTGTTGTTAGTATCCTGATTTTGATCATTTTATTGTGGTTATATAAGAAATTTTCCCTTTTTTTTTTTTTTTAGGTAATAGGCAGTAAATATTTTGGGATAAAGGGGTGGCATCATATATGCAGCTCACTCTCAAACAGTCCAGAAAAAATAATAATAGTCATACGTGTCTATGTATGTATATCTCAAGGGGGCAGGAGAGAAAGCAGGTGTAATAAAATGTTAACACTGGGCAATTCTGGGAATTCTTTGTACTATTTTGCAACTATTCTCTAAGGATGAAATTGTTTAAATATAAAATTTAAAATAACATTTAACATGGAAAAAATGAGGTAAATGTATGTATTTTCTCATGGAAAAATATCTATAAGATTATTGTTACATACAAAAGCAAGTTTAAAAAAATAGGGTGAACAGTCTGTCCCCATTTTTTTAATGTATGTATAAATGCGTATGCATAGAAATAATCTATTACTGGAGTTTATCTTTGGGACTTGGACATGACACATTTCATATATTTCTATAATGCTTGAACTTTTTTATAGTAAGTACACATTTGCCATCAGGAAGAATAAAAAGTTTTTATCCAAAAGAAATTTTCAAAAAGCCTGCCAAAAGTGCTGACTCGTTTTCTTGATGTATTGTAATTACAGCACAGCCCTCAACTCAGTAGCCCCATTATTTCACCAGCTCAGTCGCCAGCACCAGCTCAGCTGTCCACCCTGAAAGCTATACGTCCCTCTGGACCACCACTTTCCATCATACCCCAGTTTTCTAGACCTTTTGTCCCTGGGCAAGGTAAGTGTGTGTGAAACTAGTCACAGTTTCAAGGAGTTTAAAGACATCCATTGCCAATCACTTGTCAGTTGTCTGTCAGGACTGCATTTTCACCTCCATTAAGCATATGTGTGTTCATTACCACACAGAGTTGCAGCCTTCATGTTTCATCACTAAGACTCTAATTTCATTTGTGAAACTGGCGTAATTTTTCCTTGCGCCTTCTTGCTAAACACTAGAAATGTCTTGATTATAAGCAAGCTTTACTTTGAGATGAGATACACAGCTAAAAGGGAAAATCCGATTTTCACAGAGAACATGATCTGAAATTTATTGAGTCAGTCAGTAATTATTTAAATACTAGAATTAAAATGGTTTTAACTTATTCTTAGAATCTATTCCCTATAAAACCAAAAAAAGAAAAAAAACTGTTGCCATCAAGTCAATTCTGACTCATAGCGACCCTGTAGGGCAGAGTAGAACCGTTCCATAGGGTTTCCAAGGAGTGGCTGGTGGGTTCGAACTGCCGACATTTTGGTTAGCAGCGAGGCTCTTAACCACTGCGCTGCCAAGGTTCTATTCCTTATAGTAATACATAATGTTCTGTATCTGTCCCATATTTCTAATTTCTATATTAGAACAACATATATCAAGAGTTTATTCAAAACACATTTATTAAGAACATATCGTGCCCTTAATTACAAAGATAAGGCCAAATCCTCGCCCTCATTGACCCTCAGTCTAGTTGGAGGAACAAACATAAGCAGACAAATATAAAATAATATGGAAACTGAATTTTATATCCTGGAATTTATCCTAAGGATAATGCACACAAAGATTTATGTACAGAAGACTTTGTTCTATAGCAGAAGAATTCAGAGACAACCTAAGTGTCCCTCAGTGAGGATCAGTTAAATTATAGTGTATCCACATAAGGAATACTGTGCGGCTATCTAGAAATCCTGTTTTAAAGGATCATTAAAGGGGTTAATATGCAGAACATGTTGAATGATTTTAAAAAACAAATTACACAGACATTTCACCAAAGAAGATAAACAGATGTCCAGTAAACCCCCGAAGGTGCTCAACATCATTAGTCATTAAGGAGGTGAATATTAAGACCAGAATGAGGTATCACTTCACAAATGCACTAGAATGACTAAATCAAAAAGACTACCAATACCAAATGTTGAAGAAGACACTGAGCAACTAAAACTCACATATTCGTGATGGGAGTATAAAATGCCACAACCACTTTGGGAAAAGGTTTGGCAGTTTCTTAAAATGTAATCATTTACCGTACACCACAGCAGTTCTACTTCTAGGTATTTACCCAAGAGAAATGAAATATGTCTACAGAGGCTTGTATAAGAGTATTTCTAACAATCTTATTTTATAATAGCTTAAACTGAACGTGACCTAAATGGCCTTCAACAAGAAAATAAATTTAAAAAATTGTGGCATGTCCTTAAAATGGAATGCTACTCAGCAACAAAACCAAAACTTTTTATTCTACTGACATTCAAACCAAAAACCAAATGCAGTGCCGTCAAGTTGACTGACACTCAACAACATGGATAAATCTCAGAGTCAAGCAGAAAACAAACCAGACCCAAAAAAAATACATACTATATGATTACAATTATATGACATCCAACTGCAGGCAAAACCAATCTGTGATGTTGGAAATGAGATAGTGGTGAGAATGGGGCATGGAACTGACTAGAAAGGAGCTTGAGAGGACTTCTCAGGGGGCAGACATCTTCTATGTATTTTTTGGGTCATCTTACACGTTTTTATAATTGTCAGAATTCATCACACTCAGCACTAAAGATCTACCTTTTATTGTATGTTAATTATTTCTGTTTTTTTTTTTTTTTTCAAGTTACAGAATACACACACACGTATGTGCAAACATGAATGTATATAGAACAGAGTCTGAAAAGACACACCAAAATGCTAGCAGGGATGGAATTATCAGAGTAGTTTTTACTTTTGTCCTTTATAATTCTCTATTTTCAGATTTTCTACAAACAAATTAATAATCTAGAAAAACAAAGCATGTTATAAGAAATACGTCGAAACAGTGCGTGGCAATACAGTAATACAGAGATGCATCGTCTAGTATGAATGCCCCCAAAAGGAGCCCATCACCCAGCCTGTAAGGAAGGGTGTCCAGTCTTCAGTTTCTCACATCATCTCCATATTTGAAAAGACTGCTGCTCCAAAGGACTAAATCTTAGGTGTCCTTGTCCAGGGGTTTCCCAGAATTTTTAAGCAACTTTCCTTGTATACTGTTAATACTAAGTTTTTGAGCTTTATTAATTTTTTTAACTTTATTATTGTAACAGTTAACTAATTTATTTACAATTGAATCTTATGCATTGTCATGGGTCACATTACATCTCTGATCTCAGTGCCAAGTCCCCTGTCATGTCTGTACCCTTCAACTGGAGCTTGGGAGGGAACGAGCATGGCTGGCTTGGGTGTGTCCTGCCAGGGAGCTCGCCAGGCACCTTCACAGTGTTCATTAGAAAAGAGCCGATGGACGGAAGGTGAGGTAGGCAGTCCACACCTTGCTTCTTCTGTTATAAAGCTATTAAGAGAAAAGGTATAAGATTTCCTAGCAACTTACCCATAATTCCCCTCCAAAGAAGGTGCTAAATTTGGGGATTTGTGGTTAAAACAAAATGAGAATATAACCAGTGTACAGTGAACAAAACAGTTATGTGTACTAATTGTTCAATGAGAAGCTAGTCTGTTTTGTAAACCTTCATCTAAAGTACAATAATAAAAAAGAGTAATAAATTATAAAAAAATAAATAAAATGAGAATGTAACACAAGTGAAAACTTAACTGTTCTCCAGGACAAAGCTTTTGCAGCAGTATTTATTAAGCCCTTAGCACGTGATAGCTTTAGTGAAACAATAATTGGAAGATCTTCATCTTGACTACCCCACACTTACTGATTTAGGAAGGGGACACTTGCTCATGACTAACTTAAGAACCGTGCCACTCTGTCTAAGCAAGTTGAAATTATAAATACAGACTTTAAAGAGAGGTTGAGAACAGACCCTGGACTTTGAATGTAAATATACCCAATGGTTAAAACTGTGTAAAAATGTAATTGATGTCATTAAATTGTACGCCTGAAAAGTGCTGAATTGGCAAATGTTGTATTATATATATTTTTACAACTAAAAAACTGTAAAATGTGTGAGTATATGTAAATGTATGAATACATATACTTACAGTAGTTGACAGTGAATTTAGAATGATAAAGAGCTTAATGTTTATCAGGTTCTTTTCTTCCCCTGAAATTTAAGTTATATTAAAAATAGAAACAGATGAATTTTAGTGCCACTATGGGTGGAATGGGTGGTTACAGTTATTTTGGTGGATTTCATATGGGATGTTAGGATTTAGTGTCATAAAGTGTTCTCAGATTCTTTCTCTTCCATATCTTCAATTTTTTCACCTTTCATTTTTACCCACTTTTTAAAAATATATTTAATTTTTTGAATAATACATTGACATCGTTCAAAAATCAAATATTTGAGAAAGTATACAAGAAGAAAAATTATGCAGGGAAACCTTTCCCTGTTTGTCCCCTGTGCACCCAGTTCCCACCACTCACCCTCCTTAATAACCACAGCAATTAGTCTTTTCAGAAGCTTACCCCAGCTCTTGAAAGGAATATGGAAATTCTTAATTCTTTTAAAAAAGCATGTCAATACTTACACTTGTTTTATTCTCCCAAACATGATCTTCCCCTGTTCATTTTAATTGTTTTGAACAACTTAGGAAGCTGTGGGAAGCAACTTTATAACTGAATAGAGAAAAACATAGAAATATTTTTTATTGACTTTCAGGAGATACCAGATACCCACTACTTGGCCAACCACTGCAGTACAATCCACCTGCCGTCCTGCATGGACACATTCCAAACCAGCAGGTAGGAAAGCCAGCCGTCTGACTTTTTAGGCTTCGTTGGTCAAACGTCATACCTCCATTGCTGGGGGTGTGGGAGGTACCCCTGACCCCACCTGTGGGCACACACACAGGAGAGCTCTGTGCCTCCGCCTGCTGGTTTGTAAACGTGATGCCTGGCCCCACCGAGGGCAGAGCAGGGGGGGAGGTGGGGCACGCTTGGCTGAGCAGTAATTCCCTAGTGCTCCCCAAAGGTGGGTGGTGGCTAGGAGATTAGGGCACCCTTGCTTATAAAAGACAAGCAGCAAGTGACTGGTCATCGTGAGGGGCAGAGATGCCATTGCCACAGAAGCAGAATTCAGAAGGCCTGGGATTGTTTTTGGGGGGCTGAAGTACAAAACCCAGATGGAGTATGCCTAAGTGTTAAGTTTTTAAACATTCCAAACACATTTTTCAGCATTCTTAACCTCATTTCTTATCCACTTGTGGGTTTCCAGGGTCAGCCTGGCAACAGGCATGGAAACCGAGGAAGGAAACAAGCTAAAAAAGCTGCATCCACTGACCTAGGCGCAGGAGAAGCAGGTGTGTCTCTGGGGGGCGACTGGATGTGGTTCTACAAACTGTTGACCAGTCTGGCAGTCACTGAAAATGTTCCACCCCACAGAAATGGTTTTTCCTCTTCCTGGAGTCTCCCCATGAGCCATAGAACATGATGCCATCTAAAACTTAGGATGCTCAGATACGTTCTTCTAATTTTGACTCATGTCAGATGTGAGAGTATAGTCAGTTCAGGTGGGTTTAGGAAGGTAAGGGGACCGACGGGGGAAGCATTGTGCGGGTTAGGGCGAAATTCCTTGCCAGGTGACTCTTCACCTCTGTATTCTTTGAGAAAGGGAGTAGTCCTTACATTTACGTGAGAGAGAGTATGAATGATCAAATATATTGCTGCTCCCATGGGAAAGTGCTTTCAAGTATGTACCTTAGTTTTCTGTGCACAACAGCCTTGGGGCGGTTAGTGCATTGTCTTTATTTGATAATGGGACCGTGAAGGTCAGAAATCTGCCTGAGATCACACACCGAATTTAGAGAGTACACAGTACAGTACTGCCTTGTGTATGGGCAGCCGTCAGTGAAAACTGCAACTGGTAGCTTAACACCGTTAGCTTTATACCCCCTGCCTGAGGGTTACATGGGAATAATTTAAAAGGTGGCCATAACAATTTTGTAGATGTGAATGGTTTCAGAAAATTCTATTCATTTCCTACTCACATTTAGGTCTACAGTACTTTTTACCTACCTTTTTAGTAACAAACCAAAACCCATTACTGTTGAGTCAACTCTGACTCAAAGCAACCCTACAGGACAGAACAGAACTGCCCCACAGGGTTTCCAGGGAGCAACCACAGGATTCGAACTGCCGACCTTACGGTTAGCAGCCAAGCTCTTAACCGCTGTGCCACTACGGCTCCTTTTGGTAAACACCAAAAAAAACAAATGCCGTCGAGTCAATTCGGACTCATAGCCACCCTATAGGACAGAGTAAAACTGCCCCGTAGAGTTTCTAAGGAGCACCTGGTGGATTCGAACTGCCGACCTTTGGTTAGCAGACATAGCTCTTAACTACTATGCCACCAGCATCCCTTTTTGGTAACAAGGATGTGTTAATTCTATACCGTTTTCATTCTAGTTGTTGGGAAGGTCTTGGAAATTACTGAATTACCAGATGGAATAACTCGAACGGAAGCCGAGAAGCTTTTTGGAGAACTTTTTAAAATTGGCGCCAAGATCCGGTGGCTCCGGGACCCTCAGTCCCAGCCCCAGCTGCGGCGTCACCCCCTCTGCTGTGGCAGTGGGGACAGCACTGTCAACCCTGAACGCTCTAAACCCAGTGACTTGGCCTCCACATACACCGTCTTAGCCACATTCCCGTCCATTTCAGCTGCGCAGAACGCATTGAAGAAACAAGTTAACTCAGTGAACAAGTTTAAGCTGAGAACAAGCAGGAAGCACTATGACTTCCACATTTTGGAAAGGGCAAGTTCTCAGTAACAGAGCCACCTTCGGCCCCTTCACCTTTATGATTCCCTTGTCCTCTCTCATCTCTGATTGGTTTGGTGTTTGGAGCTCTGTTAACGTTATAGAGACTCCTAGGACGTGTGGGCATGGCGTTATAGCTTCTGAAGAAAGGCCAGTGATCCAGCAAAGGGGGAAGAAAGATGCATTTTGCCCCAAATGACTGTAGGAATCCACATCGGAATGATACAGAATTAGCAGCTTTTTCTGAGGAAATGCTGTTCAAATGCCTCCTAACTTTTATAGTTATTTTGTTTTCTATTTCCAAATTCTTGTATCAGATCCAAAGCTCTATTGTACAGCAAATTATCCTTCAAAATGATTATAACCAGTTGCAACCTGTATTTCTTTTTGCAGCCAGCACAGTATGACCCAACTTAGAATTTGGGGGGGGGAAAGAATGCAGGAGTGGAACAACCAAGTCAAAACCGTTCACTGTCTTTTTTGGGAGTTGGGGATCACTAAGGAGAGCCCACAGATAGAAGATTACTCTTCCCCTGAATCCCTAAACATAGAAACAATTTCCAGAAAACATGGAACTCCCTCATCAGGTCCTTTCCTGACTCATTTAGGTAGCATGAACATTAGTATAAAGTAAATTATGTTCTTCACACCACTTAATCAGACCACTTAGATTCAAAGGGGAGTAGAAATCATTCTAAGCAGGAAAATACTTAACACTTTTGTTTTTTTTAAGTGTCCCTCCAATAAGTAAATGCCACTTAGTTGCATTCTCCTCCTTGTGGATCCTATTTAGTCACCTAAGGAAATGCATTTGGTGAGTGCTGGAAACTTCTTCAGTGGTTTAAAATTTGTTTTCGTTGTCTGCAGCGGATCACTGGACATCAAAGATTCTTTGCACTTATGAACAAGGAACCTTTTTTTCAATTTCTGTGTAATTCGCAAGGCTGTACAATGTGTGCTGATGCAAGCCTTTTTCAGTTCAAGAGAATAAATGTTTACAAGTACAGACTCACTTGGTCTTTTTTAAATTTTAAAAAAAAAAAATTTTTTTTTAATTAATTTCGGTATTAAAGACTTAGTAACCTGTCTTGAAGATTTCTGTTTCAGCCTTACTGAGGATGAAGTACGGTAAACCACCTCATTTTACAAATGTCCTAAAAAGCACCCGTTTCTCTGTGGGAGCTCTTCCTTGTGGGTATGCTTCATGTTACCTTGTGCTCATAAAGTTAATACCAGTCAGTTGTAGACGATTTGCAGTATGAACATAATTACAATCCGGCAACTAAAAAAAGAACATTAGGCTTGGTTAGGTAAAGGATTTGCATTTTAACTTACATATTGAAACACGCAGTTATCACATTTAACTCAAATGATTTATTTATAAAAGACTTTCCCCGCTTGTTAGCCAACAAAGTCAAACTTCTGGGCAATCTAAAAAGTGGGGTCTGCCATCTGCACCTTACCGGGAGACTGGCTTGATTCCAGCCCAGACTAGGGGCTTCCTTTGAAACCGAAGAGCAACAGGTGTTATCGGATTCTGGCACAGATGTTCGCTCACTCTTCAGTATTTGCAGAGTCCCACTCGCTCCAGAGAATCTTCAGCCTCCCCACACGTCCTGATTATGAATACTGTACTTCTCGGGTCGGAATTTGGAATGGCCTTAGAACCACGTCAGACTAAGGAGACACGCCCAGGGAACGAGGAAGAATGAGGACTATGATAATCATTTCCTTCTGAGGCCTGACAAATGTTTACTATTTTTGCCCTGCAGAGAGTCAAAAATGGAGAAGACACGTAATTAGAGCCAGCACTTACAGCTAGAATATCCTTCAGTCATACCAGGGCATAGAGATTTTTAAAAAGCTGCAATCCCATGGTTTATCAGTTTCTCTGAATATTGAACTTTTGCAGTTGGAATCCTTGTAAAGTTTTTGCTTTAGACTCCTGGTTTATTATGTAGGAGTTGAATTCTGCCAAGGGACAGTCGGTGAGAAATTGTGAAGGTAGCCCCAAGCCACCACCTCCATCCCTGACAATCACATAGGAACACTGATGAAATCTCCATTGTCTCCCACCCCCGTTGCACTTAGGAACACATTCCGTAGCCTGTATGATGATGCCCTGTTATTTTTCATACTCTTGAATCTGATTTCATGTATCTAAAAATGGTAGGAGCAGGAGAAGGCAAAGAAAATACGATGATTTGGCCCAGACTTCAAACCTTCCTAAGGACAGCTTCAGATATCCCACAGCCCCAGCAATAAGCCTTCCTACTGTGGGCTGTCCCGGAGCACTGACCATGTTTAAGGTAGATGTTACTTTTACCAATAAAATTGGCTAGTCTTTCCTGTGCCAGTATTAGCAGCTCCAGCCACCTGTACTCTGAGGATAATAGAGGTCACTTCATAACATTCTGTCCACTTCTGCTACTTCATGTATTGGAAAGCTGAGAATATGGTTTTTGGTTTTTTAAGCCCATGGTCCATGAAGAACATGGTTATATTGGGTCTGTGCTTGTGAACCTGGAGCATAAAGTGTTTGCCGTGGTGCTGAAGGTAATTAGCATCCAAGCTGTGACAACAACAGGAAACTGAACCTTCCCTCAAGCTAAGAAAATCTTTTTCTTAGGCCACCAGGGAGAAACCTGTGGTCTGTGAATAGTGTTTCCACACAGGTCTCTGAGTGACTTGGGAGGAATCAAAATTGTCAATTGCTTAATTAAAAAAAAAAGTGTGATTCCTCTCTTCTACCCCCCTAACCTCAGGAAGTAGTTGAAAGTTGAGTTCTCCACGTGCCCCGATCAGCAACAGAAAAACAAGACTTCAGCAGAGGCCAGCCACACGGCCTTTGTGAAGGGGGCCAGACCCCCAATAACAGTCTGCCCAACAGAGGATAGGATGTGGTATCTATAGTCTTCAGAAGCAGAGAACGTGAATTTCATAGTCCCTAGTGTGGTGCTGGCATATAGGCGCTCTATACGTGCTGATGTGATTCAAAGCTGTCCCCATGTTACTTGTTATTCTAGAAGCCTTTATGAGCTGGTGCTGAAAGAGAACCTGAGGCTCAGACGTACCTTCAGCCCGTAAACCTTCACCAGCATAAGAAACAGGTTGCTATGACTGTCCTTTAATTTGCCCAAGGCTACATATGTTCACTATTGCGTATTAGTGAATATTGCATATTTGTGAGTTATTTTCCCCTTTAGTGTCTAGGGGTCCCTGGGTGGTACAGTTGAGTGTTCATCTACTAACCATAAGGCCAGTGGTTCAAATCCACCCAGAGGTGCCTCAGAAGAAAGACCTGGCAATATAGTTCAAAAAAAACAGCCAGTGTGAGAACCCTATGGAGCACAATTCTACTTTGACACACACAGGGTCACCATGAGTCAGAATCGACTTGCTAGCGGTTGTTTGTTTTTAGTGTCTACACTTGGATTTATTTTGGTTTTTTTCACTAGCATAAGACTGGCGGGGGGCAGGGAACAATACAGGCCCTGGAACCAGTTGCCTGGATTTAAGTCTTAGCTCCATTACTTACTAACTGTATAACCTTAGGCAAATTACTTAATATCTCTCCCCTCCCCTGCCCTTCTTTTCCTTTCTCTATCTTCCCTCCCTTCCCCATCCCCTACCTACACAGTCTCCCTGGGTGACCTCATCCAGTTCCATGGGCTTAAGTACCATCTATATGTTGATGGGAAACCCTGGTGGTGTAGTGGTTAAGTGCTATGGCTGCTAACCAAAAGGTTGACAGTTCAAATCCACCAGGCGCTCCTCGGAAACTATGGGACAGTTCTGCTTTGTTCCATAGGGTCACTATGAGTCGGAATCAACTTGATGGCAACAGGTTTGGCTTTTTTTTTTTTTTTTTTTTAACATGTCGATGATTTCCAAATTTATATCATTAGCCCTGATTTCTCCTTGGGATCTCCAGACTCATATGTAGCTGCATTCTTCAATTCTCCTCCAAGGTAGCAAATAAGCACCTCAAATTTAACATAACCAAAAAAGAACTCTTGATTTCCAACCCCTCCCTCAGTCTTGCTCATCTTAGCAAATGGCAGTAAAATCCAGTCAACTGGTTAATTAAAAAAAAAAAGTTTGATTCCTATCTTCTCCCCACTCAATCAACTCCATCAGCAAAGCATTTACCTCAAAACCAAGTCCTGAAGCAGACCTCTTTTCACCATCTCAATTACCAAAATAGCCTTCCTAACCAGTCTCTCAGCTCCCACTCTTCTTCCCCTGTCCACACAATGACCAGAATGATCTAAAAGACAATCAGCTCGTGTCATTCCCCTGCCTAAACCCCCTGAATGATATCACATCCCACTTAAAATTCCAAACTGTTTCATCTTGCCTTACAAAACATCTAGCCCTGCCTATGTCTCTGATCTCATACCACCCTAGGACATTTGCCACTGTCTTCTACATCATTTTGTTCCAGTTTTCTCATCTCATTTATCACTACCAGATGAGTTTATTTTCTGTCCCCACCACTACAATATAAATTCCAAGAGATTAGAGATATTGTCTGTCTTGCTTGTAGCTGTATTCCCAAGTACTTGGTAGTTGTTTAGCAAGGATTTGTTGATTGTTTAATGACAAACATAGGATCAGAAGGGAAAAAAAGACAAAAATGGATGTCTGAAGAGACTCTGAAACTTGCTGTTGCATATAGAGTAGCTAAAGTGAAAGGAAGAAATGTTGAAGTAAAAGAGCTGAACAGAAGATTTCAAAGGGCAACTCGAGGAGACAAAATGTTATAATGAATTGTGCGAAGGCCTGGAGTTGGAAAACCAAAAGGGAAGAACATGCTTTTCATTTCTCAAGCTACAAGAGCTGAAGAAAAAATTCAAGCCTCGAGTTGCAATATCGAGGAATAATGTGGGCAAAATGTTGAACAACTCAAGAAACATCAAAAGAAGTTGGAAGGAATATACAAAGTTACTGTACCAAAATGAATTGGTCTGGGTTCAGTGATTTCAGGAGGTAGCATATGATCAAGAACCAATGGTACTGAACGAAGAAATCCAAGCTGTACGGAAGGCATTGGCGAAATACAAGACTTAAGAATTGACGGAATACCAATTAACATGTTTCAACAACAGTTGCAACACTGAAAGCACTCATCTGTGCCAAGGAATTTGAAAGACAGCTACCTGGCCAACTGACTGGAAGAAATCCATGTTTGTGCCCATTCCAAAGAAAGGTGATCCAACAGTATAGGAAAATTATCAAACGCTACCTGGTGGCACAGTGGTTAAACATTTGGCTGCTAAGCAAAAGGTCAGCATTAAGAATCCACCAGCCACTCCTTGGAAACTCTATGGGGACAGTTCTACTCTGTCTTGTAGGGCCACTATGAGTCAGAATCAACTCATTGGCAATGGGTTTGGGTTTGGTTAATACCACATCCAAGTAAAATTATGCTGAAGATAATTCAAAAACAGTTGCAGCAGTACATCAACCCGGAGCTGCCAAAAATACAGCCAGATTCAGAAAAGGTCGTGGAAAGAAGGATATCATTGCCAATGTCAAACAGATCTTGGCTGAAAGCAAAGAATACCAGAAAGATGTTTATCTGAGTTTTATTGACTGTGCAAAGGCATTCAGCTGTGTGGGTCATAACAAATTAGGTTTAACATTACAAATGCAAATTCCAGAACACTTAATTGTGCTCATGGGGAACCTCTAAGTAGACCAAGAGGCAGCCATTTGAACAGAACGAGGGGATACTGTGTGGTTTAAAGTCAGGAAAGGTGTGTGTCAGGGCTGTATCCTTTCACCATACTTTTTCAATCTGTATGCTGAGCAAATAATCCGAGAAACTGGACTGTATGAAGAACAGGGCATCAGGACTGAAGGAAAATTAACAATGTATGATACATAAATGACACAACCTTGTTTGCTGAAAGTGAAGAGGACTTGAAGCCTTCAGCGTGGATTACACCTCAACATAAAGAAAACAAAAATCCTCACAACTGGACCAATAAGCAACATCATGATAAACGGAGAAAAGATTGAAGTTGTCAAAGATTTCATTTTACTTAGATCTGCAGTCAATGCCCATGGAAGCAGCAGTTGCATTGAGTAAATCTGCTGCAGAAGACCTCTTTAAAGTGTTAAAAAGCAAAGCTGTCACCTTGAGGACTAAGGTGCACCTGACCCAAGACATAATATTTTCAGTCACCTCATATGCTTGTGGAAGCTGGACAACGAATAAGGAAGATGGAAGAATTGATGCATTTGAATTATGGTGTTGCTGAAGAATATTGAATATACCACGGACTGCCAGAAGAACAAACCAACCTGTCTTAGAAGAAGTACAGCAAGTAAGGGAAATAAAGGGTATCAGAATTGGAAAGGAAGAAGTGAAACTATCCTTATTTGCAGATGGCATAATCCTGTACATAGACAATCCCAGAGATTCCACAAGAAAGTTACTGAAACTAATAGAAAGATTCCGCAAAGTGGCAGGGTACAAGATAAACACAAAAAAATCAGTTGGGTTCCTCTACACTAACAAGGAGGACTCTCAAAAGGAAATAAAATTTTAAAAATACTGTTTAAAATAGCACCCAAGAGGATAAAATATCCAGGAATAAACCTAACCAGGGACATAAAGGGCTTATACAAGGAAAAGTATAAAACGCTACTGCAAGAAACTAAAAGAAATCTACATAAATGGAAAAACATCCCATGCTCACGGATTGGAAAGCTTAATATTATGAAAATGCCAATACTACCAAAAGCAATCTATAGATATAATGCAATCCCAATCCAAATCCCATCATTCTTTAATGAAATGGAGAAATTAATCTCCAAATTTATATGGAAAGGAAGGAGGCCCCAAAGCTAAAGCAATATTGAGAAAGAAGAAAGGAGGCCTCACACTTCCTGATCTCAAAACTTACTACACAACCACAGTAATCAAAACAGACTGGTTTGGTACAAGGACAAGATGCATTGACCCATGGAGTAGAATTGAGAACCCAAAGGTAAATCTATCCATCTACAGGCAGCTGATCTTTGACAAAGGGTCAAAGTCCAATCAGTGTGGAAAAAAGTCTCTTTAACAAATTGTTCTGGCAAAACTGTATATCCATATGCAGAAAAATGAATCAAGGCCCATACCTCACACCGTATGGATCAAAAACTAACTCAAAATCTCTCAAAGACCTAAATGTTAAAGTTAAAACTATAAGTTCCTGGAAGAAAACATAGAGTCAAAACTAGGGGACCTAATTTCTGGCATAAATAGCCTATCGAACAGAACTAAAAATGCACAAAAGACAGCAGATAAATTAGATAACTGGGACTTCCTAAAAATCAAATACTTAACGCTCATCAAAAGACCTTACCAACCACGGGCACTCTTTGTTAACCCCAAACTAAAACCATTGCCAAGGCCCACTCTTCAGGCAAAGATTAGACTGAACTATAAAACATAATACTCATGAAGAGAGTGCCTCGTAGCTCAGGCAGGTACACAAAACCAAAAGGGTGACTCCTGTCTGGAGGCAGAATGAGAAGGCAGGAAGGGACAGGAGCTAGTTGGATGAACATGGGAAACTCAGGGTGGAAAGGGGGAGTGGTGCTGTCACATTATAGAAATTGTAACTAGTGTCACATATAACAATATGTATAAATTTTGTGTGAGAAATTAACTTGAGCTGTAAACTTTCATCTTAAGCACAATTTTAAAAAAAGACTTTACCAAGAGAGTAAAAAGAGAAACTACAGACTGGGAAAACATCTTTGGCAAGGACATAGAATATACAGAAAACATCAACAATTTAACAACAAAAAGACAATCCAATTAAAAAATGGGCAAAGAACATGAACAGATCACTAAAGAAGACATTCAGGTAGCCAACAAATTTATGAAAAAATGCTTGCAGTCATTACCCATTACCCACCCAACCCAGTGCCGTTGATACCCATTAGAGAGATGTAAATGAAGCTACAATGAGATACCATCTAACCCCTGTAAAAATGGCACTCATCAAAAAAAAACAGGAAACAACAAATGCTGTCGAGGTTGTGGGAGAATTGGAACTCTTACACATTGCTGGTGGGATTGTTTAATGGTACAAGCACTATGGAAAACAGTATGGTGCTTCCTCAAAAAGCTAAAAATAAAAACTACCTCATCATCCAGCAATCCCACTCCTGGGTATATATCCTGAAGATATAAACACAGTGACAAAAATAGACCTATGCACACCTATGTTCATTGTAGCATTATTCAAATAACAAAGTGAAAACAATGTAAGTGCCTATTAATGGATGAACAAATAAACAAATCGTGATACCTGCATACAATGGAATACTACACAACTATAAAGAATAGTGAGGAGTTCATGAAACATCTTTGTCTTAGTCATCTGGTGCTGCTATAACAGAAATACCACAAGTGGATGGCTTTAAAGAAGAGAAATTTATTCTCTCAGTGTCTAGTAGGCTAGAAATCCAAATTCAGGGCGCCAGCTCCAGGGGAAGGCTTTCTCTGTCTATCAGCTCTGGGGGAGGGTCCTTGTCATCAATCTTCCCTTGGTCTAGGAGCTTCTCCGCACAGAAACCCCGGATACAAAGGACACATTCTGCTCCTGGCCTGGCACTGCTTTCTTGGTGGTAAGAGGTTCCCCTGTCTCTCTGCTCACTTCTCTCTTTTATATCTCAAAAGAGAATGACTTTAGACAAAATCTAATCTCGTAGATTGAGTCCTGCCTCATTAACATAACTGCTGCTAATCCCAGCTCATTAACATTATAGAGACAGGATTTACACCACACAGGAAAATCATATCAGATGACAAAATTGTAGACAATCACACAATACTGGGAATCATGGCATAGCCAAGTTGACGAATATTTTGGGGGGACACAATCCAATCCATGACAATCTTATAACATGGATCAATCTGGAGGACAGTATGCTGAGTGAAATAAACCAGTCTCAAAGACAAAATATTGTATGGTCCCATTATTATAAAAAGTCAAGAATAGATATACATACAGAAAGGAAAGCTCTTTGATGGTTACTAGGGGTGGGAGGGAAAGGGAGGGGGAATCACTTCCTAGATAGTAGATAGTTGTTACTTCTGGTGATGGGAAAGGCAACTTGACCAAGGTGAATAAAGACACTAAGGAGTACTCGAGAAAAAGGGGTAATTTTGGTAAATGCTGTAACATATACAATTTTTTTTTTTAATTTTTATTGAGCTTCAAGTGAACGTTTACAAATCAAGTCAGTCTGTCACATATAAGTTTATATACACCTTACTCCATACTCCCACTTGCTCTCCCCCTAATGAGTCAACCCTTCCAGTCTCTCCTTTCGTGACAATTTTGCCAGCTTCGAACCCTCTCTACCCTCCCAACCCCCCTCCAGACAGGACATGCCAACACAGTCTCAAGTGTCCACCTGATAAAAGTAGCTCACTCTTCATCAGCATCTCTCTCCTACCCACTGTCCAGTCCCTTCCGTGTCTGATGAGTTGTCTTCGGGAATGGTTCCTGTCCTGGGCCAACAGAAGGTTTGGGGACCATGACCGCCGGGATTCCTCTAGTCTCAGTCAGAGCATTAAGTATGGTCTTTTTGTGAGAATTTGGGGTCTGCATCCCACTGATCTCCTGCTCCCTCAGGGGTTCTCTGTTGTGCTCCCTGTCAGGGCAGTCATCGGTTGTGGCCGGGCACCATCTAGTTCTTCTGGCGTCAGGATGATGTAAGTCTCTGGTTCATGTGGCCCTTTCTGTCTCTTGGGCTTATAGTTATCGTGTGACCTTGGTGATCTTCATTCTCCTTTGCTCCAGGTGGGTTGAGACCAATTGATGCATTTTAGATGGCTGCTTGTTGGCATTTAAGATCCCAGACGCCACATTTCAAAGTGGGATGCAGAATGTTTTCATAATAGAATTATTTTGCCAATTGACTTAGAAGTCCCCTTAAACCATAGTCCCCAAACCCCCGCCCTTGCTTCACTGACCTTTGAAGCATTCGGTTTATCCCGGAAACTGCTTTTGGTCCAGTCCAGTTGAGCTGACCTTCCATGTATTGAGTATTGTCCTTCCCTTCACCTAAAGTAGTTCTTATCTACTCACTAATCAGTAAAAAACCCTCTCCCACCCTCCCTCCCTCCCCCCTCGTAACCACAAAAGTATGTGTTCTCAGTTTATACTATTTCTCAAGATCTTATAATAGTGGTCTTATACAATATTTGTCCTTTTGCCTCTGACTAATTCCGCTCAGCATAATGCCTTCCAGGTTCCTCCATGTTATGCAATGTTTCACAGATTCGTCACTGTTCTTTATCAATGCGTAGTATTCCATTATGTGAATATACCACAATTTCTTTAACCATTCATCAGTTGATGGACACCTTGGTTGCTTCCAGCTTTTTGCTATTGTAAACAGAGCTGCAATAAACATGGGTGTGCATATATCTGTTCATGTGAAGGCTCTTATTTCTCTAGGGTATGTTCCAAGGAGTGGGATTTCTGGGTTGTATGGTAGTTCTATTTCTAACTGTTTAAGATAACGCCAGATAGATTTCCAAAGTGGTTGCACCATTTTACATTCCCACCAGCAGTGTATAAGAGTTCCAATCTCTCCGCAGCCTCTCCAACATTTATTATTTTGTGTTTTTTGGATTAATGCCAGCCTTGTTGGAGTGAGATGGAATCTCATCGTAGTTTTAATTTCCATTTCTCTAGTGGCTAGTGATCGAGAGCATTTTCTCATGTATCTGTTAGCTGCCTGAATATCTTCTTTAGTGAAGTGCGTGGTCATATCCTTTGCCCACTTGTTGATTGGGTTGTTTGTCTTTTTGTGGTTGAGTTTTGACAGAATCATGTAGATTTTAGAGATCAGGCGCTGGTCGGAGATGTCATAGCTGAAAATTCTTTCCCAGTCTGTAGGTGGTCTTTTTACTCTTTTGGTGAAGTCTTTAGATGAGCATAGGTGTTTGATTTTTAGGAGCTCCCAGTTATCGGGTTTTTCTTCGTCATTTTTGGTAATGTTTTGTATTCTGTTTATGCCTTGTATTAGGGCTTCTAAGGTTGTCCCTATTTTTTCTTCCATGATCTTTATCGTTTTAGTCTTTATGTTTAGGTCTTTGATCCACTTGGAGTTAGTTTTTGTGCATGGTGTGAGGTATGGGTCCTGTTTCATTTTTTGGCAAATGGATATCCAGTTATGCCAGCACCATTTGTTAAAAAGACAATCTTTTCCCCAATTAACTGACACTGGGCCTTTGTCAAATATCAGCTGCTCATATATGGATGGATTTATATCTGGGTTCTCAATTCTGTTCCATTGGTCTACGTGCCTGTTGTTGTACCAGTACCAGGCCGTTTTGACTACTGTGGCTGTATAATAGGTTCTGAAATCAGATAGAGTGAGGCCTCCCACTTTCTTCTTCTTTTTCAGTAATGCTTTACTTATCTGAGGCTTCTTTCCCTTCCATATGAAGTTGGTGATTTGTTTCTCCATCACATTAAAAAATGACATTGGAATTTGGATCGGAAGTACATTATATGTATAGATGGCTTTTGGTAGAATAGACATTTTTACTATGTTAAGTCTTCCTGTCCATGAGCAAGGTATGTTTTTCCACTTAAGTAGGTCCTTTTTAGTTTCTTGTAGTAGTACTTTGTAGTTTTCTTTGTATAGGTCTTTTACATCTTTGGTAAGATTTATTCCTACGTATTTTATCTTCTTGGGGGCTACTGTGAATGGTATTGATTTGGTTATTTCCTCTTCGATGTTCTTTTTGTTGATGTAGAGGAATCCAAGTGATTTTTGTATGTTTATCTTATAATCTGAGACTCTGCCAAACTCTTCTATTAGTTTCAGTAGTTTTCTGGAGGATTCCTTAGGGTTTTCTGTGTATAAGATCATGTCATCTGCAAATAGAGATAATTTTACTTCCTCCTTGCCAATCCGGATGTACTTTATTTCTTTGTCTAGCCTAATTGCTCTGGCTAGGACCTCTAGCACAATGTTGAATAAGAGCGGTGATAAAGGGCATCCTTGTCTGGTTCCCATTCTCAAGGGAAATGCTTTCAGGCTCTCTCCATTTAGAGTGATGTTGGCTGTTGGCTTTGTATAGATGCCCTTTATTATGTTGAGGAATTTTCCTTCGATTCCTATTTTGGTGAGTTTTTATCATAAATGGGTGTTGGACTTTGTCAAATGCCTTTTCTGCATCAATTGATAAGATCATGTGGTTTTTGTCTTTTGTTTTATTTATATGGTGGATTACATTATTGGTTTTTCTAATATTAAACCAGCCTTGCATACCTGGTATAAATCCCCCGTGGTCATGGTGGATTATTTTTTTGATATATTGTTGAATTCTATTGGCTAGAATTTTGTTGAGGATTTTTGCATCTATGTTCATGAGGGATATAGGTCTGTAATTTTCTTTTTTTGTGATGTCTTTACCTGGTTTTGGTATCAGGGATATGGTGGCTTCATAGAATGAGTTAGGTAGTATTCCATCATTTTCTATGCTTTGAAATACCTTTAGTAGTAGTGGTGTTAACTCTTCTCTGAAAGATTGGTAGAACTCTGTAGTAAAGCCATCTGGGCCAGGGCTTTTTTTTGTTGGGAGTTTTTGGATTACCGTTTCAATCTCTTTTTTTGTTATGGGTCTATTTAATTGTTCTACTTCTGATTGTGTTAGTTTAGGTAGGTAGTGTTTTTCCAAGAATTCATCCATTTCTTCTAGGTTTGCAAATTTGTTAGAGTACAATTTTTCGTAATAATCTGATATGATTCTTCTAATTTCAGTTGGGTCTGTTGTGATGTGGCCCATCTCGTTTCTTATTCGGGTTATTTGTTTCCTTTCCTGTATTTCTTTAGTCAGTCTGGCCAATGGTTTATCAATTTTGTTAATTTTTTCAAGGAACAAGCTTTTGGCTTTGTTAATTCTTTCAATTGTTTTTCTGTTCTCTAATTCATTTAGTTGAGCTCTAATTTTTATTATTTGTTTTCTTCTGGTGCCTGATGGATTCTTTGGTTGCTCACTTTCTATTTGTTCAAGTTGTCGGGATAGTTCTCTGATTTTGTCTCTTTCTTCTTTTTGTATGTGTGCATTTATCGATATAAATTGGCCTCTGAGCACTGCTTTTGCTGTGTCCCAGACGTTTTGATAGGAAGTATTTTCATTCTCGTTGCATTCTATGAATTTCTTTATTCCCTCCTTAATGTCTTCTATAACTCAGTCTTTTTTCAGGAGGATATTGTTCAGTTTCCAAGTATTTGATTTCTTTTCCCTAATTTTTCTGTTATTGATTTCCACTTTTATGGCCTTGTGGTCTGAGAAGATGCTTTGTAATATTTCAATGTTTTGGATTCTGCAAAGGTTTGTTTTATGACCTAATATGTGGTCTATTCTAGAGAATGTTCCATGTGCGCTAGAAAAAAAAGTATACTTTGCAGCAGTTGGGTGGAGAGTTCTGACATATACAATTTTGCAACAATAGTAACAACAAACAACATGTGGTTACCTAGGTAGATATGGATGCATACATGTGTATAGAATGGCATATGTGAATAAATGTACATGTATGTTTAGGTGTATCTTTAGGCATATATATATGTATACACATGTTTGTATGTGCTGCATATATATCCACATATGTAACAAACCACATAGGGAGCACAGTTACCGAGGCTTCTGAGCTATATCCAAACAACTCTCAGGATTGGTTTACTGGACTAAAAGGCTTGGGACCAAAGTCTCAGGGGACAATTTAGTCAATTGCCATAACATAGTTCACAGAGATAATGTTCTATGTCCTAGTTTGAGGAGCATTGTCTGGGGTTTTAAAGGGTTGCGAGCAGCCATCTAAGATATAGCTATTGGTCTCTACTCATATGGAGCAAAAGAGAATGAAGAAAATCAAAGACTCAAAGAAGAAACTAATCCACGGGATTAATAACCCACACAAGCTACAGCCTCCTCTAACCTGAGACCAGAAGAACGAGATGGTGCCCAGCTACAACTACCAACCGTTTTGACCAGGAGCATAGCATAAGATCCCGGATAGAAGGGGAGAAAAATGTAGAACAAAATTCAAATTCCTAAAAAAGGCCAGACCTACTAGTCAGATAGAGGAGGAACTCCCAAGGCTATCGCCCTAAAATAACCTTCAAACATGGAATTGAAGCTATTTCTGCAGGTCACTTTTCAGCCAAATTAATACATTGGCTTATAAAATCAACAGTGTCACCCGTAAGTAATGTGCTCCCTTAAACAATGAACTGTATGAGACTAAACGATCACCATTTACCCAAAAACAAAGATGAGAAGGCAAGAAGGGAAAGGGAAGCTAAACCAGTGGAAACAGAACAAACAGAATGGAAATAAAGAGAATGCTGACACAATGTAAAAAAATTGTAACCAATGGCACAGAACAATTTGTGTAAAAATTGTTTAAGGAGAACCTAATGTGCTGTGTGAACTTCCACCTAAAACACAATAAAATATATTTAAAAAGAAGTACAACCAGAATGCTCCTTAGAAACAAGGATAGTGAGACTTTGTCTCACGTACTTTGGTCGTGTTATCAGGAGGAACGCGTCCCTGGAGAAGGACATCATGCTTGGTAAAGTAAAGGGAAAGCAAAAAAGAGAAAGACCCTTATCAAGATGGATTGACAGAGTGGCTTCGACAATGGGCTCAAACATGGCAAAGATTGTGAGGATGGCACAGGACTGGACACTGTTTTGTTCTGTTGTACATAGGGTTGCTGTGAGTCAGAAATGACTCAATGGTACCTAAAAACAACAATGGTTATAGGTTTGCACCCATTACCACAGAAGAAAGTCCTGGCAATCTACTTCTATAAAGATTATTGCCAAGAAAACCATATAGGGTAGTTGTACTCTATAACACATGGAGTCAAATTATGGGAGGTGGGAAAGGGCGTCTCTCTTACCTGGCACAATGCCAAATTAGGTATTCCAGCCCCTTACAACTAGGTGGGACATTGTGACTGAATTTTGACCAATGAGATGTGAGCAGAAATGATGTGTTCCCTTCCAGGCCTGACTGATGAAATCTTCTGAAAGATTCTTTCTGCCCTCAGGGCTGAGGACCAGCAGTTGCCAGTATCACCAGAGAGCTTGATACAAATGCAGAATCTCAGGTCCCACCCAAGACTTACTGAATCTGAACCCGCATTTTTAATTAACCATTTGGTAACCCATGGAACATGTGGTATCCTAACCACTTTTTATGCCTCTGGAGTTCTTTGGGAAAGAGGTACCCCAATTTTAACATGTTTAGCCTCAAGGTTGAAATGCACAAAACTCAAGAACCCTGACTTGGAGCCTCATTTTTGTGTAGATTGTGCATTGTCTTAGATGATGCCTCCTGGATGTGTGAATTTTCTAAACTTTTGACAGGTTTGCCTTCATTTCTGTGAGATAAGCCTCCTCACTGTTTCCTAGTTTCTATGTTCTCATGAGAATGTACTTATCGTGAGAATAAGCTATTCCCAGTCTTCAGTCATGTTGTTGTTAGGTGCCATCGAGTTGGTTCCCACTCATAGCAACCCTATGTACAACAGAACAAAACAGTACCCGGTCCTGCACCATCTTCACAATCCTTGTTATGCTTGAGCCCATTGTTGTAGCCACTGTGTCAATCCGTCACGTTGAGGGTCTTCCTATTTTTCACTGGCCCTCTACTTTACCAAATGTGGTGTCCTTCTCCAGGGACTGATCCCTCCTGATAACATGTCCAAAGTATGTGAGACATAGTCTCACCATCCTTGCTTCGAAGGAACATTCTGGTTGTACCTCTTCCAAGACAGATTTGTTCGTTCTTTTGGCAGTCCATGGTATATTCGGTATTCTTTGCCAACACCACAATTCAAAGGCATCAATTCTTCTGTCTTCCTTATTCATTGTCCGTGCATATGAAGCAATTGAAAACACCATGGCTTAGGTGGGCGCCTCTTGATCTATGTACAGGTTCCTCATGAGCACAATTAAGTGTTCTGGAATTCTCATTCTTCAAAATGTTATCCATTAATTTGTTTTGATCCACACAGTCGAATGCCTTTGCATAGTCAATAAAACACAGGTAAACATCTTTCTGGTATTCTCTGCTTTCAGCCAGGATCCATCTGACATCAGCAATGATATCCCTGGTTCCACATCCTCTTCTGAATTTGGCCTGAATTTCTGGCAGTTCCCTATCAATAAGCTGCTGCAGCCGCTTTTGAATAATCTTCAGCAAAATTTTACTTGCGTATGATATTAATGATATTGTTCAATAAATTCTGCATTTGGTTGGATTACCTTTCTTGGGAATAGGAGTAAATATGGATCTCTTCCAGTCGCTGGCCAGGTAGCTGTCTTCCAAATTTCTTGGCATAGACGAGTGAGCACTTCAGTTGCTGCATCCGTTTGTTCAAACATCTCAATTGGTATTCCTTCAATTCCCAGAGCCTTGCTTTTTCCCAATGCCTTCAGTGCGGCTTGGGCTTCTTTCTTCAGTACAATGGGTTCCCGATCATATGCTACCTCCTGAAATGGTTGAACATTGACCAATTCTTCTTGGTGTAGCCGCTCTGTATATTCCTTCCGTCTTGATTTGATGCTTCCTGCATCGTTTAATATTCTCCTTGTAGAATCCTTCACTATTGCAACTTGAGACTTGAATTTTTTCTTCAGTTCTTTCAGCTTGAGAAATGTTCTTCCCTTTTGGTTTTCTACCTCCGGATCTTTGCACATGCCATTATAATACTTTACTTTGTCTTCTCTAGCCATCCTTTGAAATCTCCTGTTCAGCTCTTTTACTTCATCATTTCCTCTTTTTGCTTTAGCTACTCAACTTTCAAGAGCAAGTTTCAGAGTCTCTTCTGACATCCATTTTGGTCTTTTCTTTCTTTCCTGTCTTTTTACTGACCTCTTGCTTTCTCCATATATGATGTCCTTGATGTCATTCCACTACTCATCTGGTCCTCCGTCATTAGTGTTCAACGTATCAAATCTATTCTTGAGATGGTCTCTAAATTCAGGTGGGATATGCTCAAGGTTGTACTTTGGCTCTCGTGGACTTATTCTAATTTTCTTCAGTTTCAACTTGAACTTGCATATGAGCAATTCATGGTGTGTTTCACAGTCACCCCTGTCCTTGTTCTGACTGATGATATTGAACTTTTCCATCATCTCTTTCAACAGATGTAGTCGATTTGATTCCTGTGTATTCCATCTGGTGAGGTCCACATGTATAATTGCCATTTATGTTGGTGAAAAGAGGTATTTGCAGTGAAGAAGTTGTTGGTCTTGCAAAATTGCATCATGCAATCTCATGCTTCATTTCTATCACCAAGACCATATTTTCCAATAACCAATCCTTCTTCTTTGTGTTCAACTTTCACATTCCAATCACCAGAGTCGGAGGACAGGCCCAGCAAGGAAAGACCCTCGCTGTGTGTCCTGGCAGATAATCCGAAGAACTGACACATAGCCCTTTCCAGATTCACCCGTTTATTCAGGGAAACTTACTGACACGGGCAAGCAGCTGCTTTCTCCAGGGGCGGCCGGCTGGAGTATTTTCCGCAACCACCTAACAAGGGACCCAAGCTTATATACCATTCCAGCTGGGACCAAGGCTCATCATTTTCTCCCACGTCCTTTTGCAGTCAGTGTTCCCAGGGGCTTCATGTCCAGGCCTAGATGTTTTCTTCTTATTGCTAAGGCATTCTTCGGCCTTGGCCACTGGCCTAGTCATGTCCCTCCCGGCGTTGTACCTTAGCCCAAGTCCATCTCGAATTCATCCCCAGCATGCTTCGGGGAAGAGCAAAACTGATTCCATTAAGGAGGGGATGCATATAGCTGAATAGCATTACTCTACAGTCCACCCCTGCATACCCTCCTAATGTCCTTACAATCTTACTGCCCCCTCTTCCACAATAGCCTTCGGACTTGGTATGCAGAGGAGCATTGCAGAACCAGACCACATACTCAGTATAACCAGCAACACAGGAAAAGACATAGTAATAAGAGTCCCAATATCACCCAGAAGCCTGTCCGCCAGGCGGACGGAAGGGATAGCAGCCAGCTGGAGGCAGGGTCAGCGGCATCATGCTTGATAGAGGTGATGTGTTGCTTCAAGTCCTGCAGAGCCAAAGACACATTTTTAGAGGCATCAGGGTTATACAAGCAGCATTCAGTTTTTATCATGGCATAGGTGCCACCCTGGGTGGCGGTCAGGATGTTAAGGGCCATCCTACTCTGAAGGACAACCTTCTGTATTTGTTGAGTCTACACATTCAGAAAAGTGTTAGCCTACCTGGTGTTGTTAAGTGCAGCTGTGGTGTGTCTGGCTAGTGCCTCTACCTGCCACGCCACATCTGTAGTGGTGCCCTGGGGCAAGAACAGGGACAAGGGGCAAAACCACCATGATGTACGCTGGTATCTGTGCTGGGCTGTTACAGTTGCTAATTGCTGGGAACACAGGGGAGGGTGCTGTAAATATTAGCAGCTATGTACAGCTGCCCCCAGGTGCAGAACCCCATCCAGTTGTAGGGCAGTTACGGCCACCCGTGCAACTCACTTGTCCAAAGCCACCCCTTGGGCGATGAGTATGCCCCTGCCCATAGGTTTTGCTTTTGGTTCCTTAACCAACTTTTGGCAACAACTACCAGGGTTCTAGTGCACTCTTATCGGGGGTCCAACCCATCACTCTGAGGGACAAGAGATATTAGTCCTGTTCTGACGCTTCCAGTAAAGGGGAACTTGGCCCTTTATAAGAACTTGCTTCCACTTGCAGTCAGGCATTATACACTGGGCATGACTTTCTCCAACATGCTCTACCTTTCTTTTGCTCCTCACCACAACTGGGACCAAATTCCCAGTGGCACTCTCTTGTTGCTTTGCCGTTGCCGCAGGCCCTACCCATACCCCTTGGGGTAACAAGCTATGTCCAATTGGCACGGCTGACCTTGTATTAACACTCCTAAAGCCTGTATTTGTTTTACAGTGGCCTTCCCTGCTTGAAGACCTCCTCTTCCTTTGTCTCTCAGTCCCACACTGCTCCTTTTTTCACATTCTCTGTCTCTCTTCTTATTCCGTCATTTTCTAGAACTCTCCCCAGTTTCACCTGTCTCTCTCTCTCTCTCCTTCAGTCTCACTTCTTTTTTTCACTAACCTATATAGGGGCCGTAGGGTGTGGGCTACATGGGGTATGAAGGGGTGTTAGTACCCCAGGAGCCCGACAACTGCCTGTAGTTGCTTCATAGTTTCTGGACAGGGGTAGCCTTCTAGTCTGCAGCACTAGTTTGATTTGGCACACACTGACAGCCCCACCCCCATACCCATCAATAGCTGTTAGTGGGGGTCCAGTGTATGATCACTGCAATGTGTCACCTCCGGTCCCCTGTCACCCAGCAGAGGGCTTCTTGTACCTGTGGTGCACCTTGGCCACACCCCTAGTTAAGGGGTGAGGGACACTTCACCCCTCAGAGGTGGGGAGCCTTAGGCTTGGACTCCTCTCATGGGCTCCGGTCAGTGCCTTTGTGGAACCCAGATCTTTTGTCAGGAACAATTCTACACTAAAGAAATACATTTTATAGAAGAGACAGTTTGATCAAACATATGGCACAAATAAGAAATGCCCTAGCAGGGAACTGCTGCATTAAGACCCCAGACTGCTTGTCTGAGATGCATGGTCCAGGTGGGGTTGTCTTGTCCCCTCCCATCAGCCATTTAAACCTGTCCATTGAAGTGCTCAATTGCCCCTATGTCTTAGGGTAATAAAGAGTGTGAAGAGTTCATTCAAGATCCAGTGGAACCCCTTGTATAGGATAAAAAGCCCCAATATGATTTACCTGCCGAGAACACCCCGGTCTGTTGGCTTAGGAAACTGTCCCTATACAGGTTTTAGCCTTGGCCAGGGTCTCATAGGCGGGTCAGCTTTTCTGTGCTATCCATCATTTTCTGATGACAGTGGCAGTCCACGCGTGCAGGCTCAGTCTAGGATGGCGTGTGAATCTCCATGGACGGTCCTCTCTTAAATCCAGGAGGTGGTCGATTGTACGTCTCTTTGCTCTGGAGCAGACGATGCTTCAGCCTCTGCAGTCAGCTGGTAAGAGCGGTCTGCCCGTTGGCTGTTTTCCACTCTCAGCACAGGGGCTTTTCTGATGACTATCCACACAAGTAACAAAACTTCTCAGGAGAAGAACTGATTTTGTTATTTTTTTTTTGTCCAGATGTCTCATCTCCGTAGGGGCTTGCATTATTTGTCAGTCCGAGCATTGTCAGTGGCCAGATTGAATGGCCAGGCTGTTAGTTATATACGTCACAGTTTCCTTGTGACCCTCTAAAAATGGCCCTAACTGCAGCAATTCCTATCAGGACTTGGAGGCAAAAGTTTACAAAGGCGTGCATTAATACATCAACATCATCAGTACACACGACGAGGATTTGTAAGGGCCCCAAGGGACTTATCTATAGTCAGGCGGGGCAAGTGTCTCAATGATAGTGACCTCAGACCCAAAGTATACCTAATTGGACTTTAATTGTAACACAGGCCCTTTGCTCCTAGATGGTGACAGAGAAAATAGGCTTAATCCTCAGTCTTAATTATTTCTGAAGGAAGATCTGGGAAAAGTTGGCAGAGCCCTCACTCATTTGTGGAGCCACACCTCCGCCACACCAAGTGCAAGGATGGATCCAGCCCAGTTGCCTGGTAACCTGGAGGTGGGCCCCCCTTTTAGTTTTCCCCTTACCATTGCAGCGGCAGCTGGGTTGCTGTTCGGTTATCTTGGCAGGGCAGCTCTCAGAGAAGTCTGAGGTCTCTTCAAGGTCACTCAACACAAACTATCTTGAAGGGCTTTTTACTCCTTTTTTTTTTTTTTTTTCCTTTTTTCCCTGCTGTTTTAGCTCTTGTTTGCACTGGGTGTTACAGGGTGTTCTCAGCGCCAGGGACCTGTTTATCCCCTCCAACTAGCTCCAGTCCCATGCTCTACTGATTGAGCTAGCTGGGCTTTGCTGGCCACCTCAGGATTTCTCCCACAGAAAAGCATACGGGCCAGACCTCCCCAAATAGAGGTCGCTGGCCACCCCGGGATCTCCCCCAAAGATGCCTCTTGCTTCCGCAAACGGGGCAGTAATGTTTCAGTGGAGGAGGAATATGCTGCACACAAATCCTCCAGTAGCAGCTCTGCTTCCAGCTGCCTAATTAGGGCCCTAGCAGCTGGCTCCGCATTGGACGCCCCTCTCAATGCTGCCAGTGGAAGCCACCCCACACAAGGCACCTCAGCAGGGCAATCTGGCTTTTGCTTTGGGGCCTCCCATGAATATGACCATGCCCACAACAGCGGCCACACAACTCCCACAACCAAAATACAAACATCCTTCTTTTTCAACAGGCAAAGACTTTAGTAACTGCAACAATCCCTGTGGTGTTTTCGGGGCGTCTGCCTACTCATGCACAGGTCCCCAGGCATCAACAGCCTGGGCTTGTGGTCCCAGAGCACACGACCCTGGCCACCCTGGGATTTCCCCCAGTGGGGCCTGCTTTTCCCCACCCATCTGGGAAGGCCTGGTGTGCCCTTGGGGTCCTGCCGACTACGCCACTTGTCAGGGGACAGCCCCAGCAAGGAAAGACCCTCGCTGTGTGTCCTGGCAGATAATCCGAAGAACTGACACATAGCCCTTTCCAGATTCACCCGTTTATTCAGGGAAACTTACTGACATGGGCAAGCAGCTGCTTCCTCCAGGGGCGGCTGGCTGGAGTATTTTCCGCAAGCACCTAGCAAGGGACCCAGGCTTATATAACATTCCAGCTAGGACCAAGGCTCATCATTTTCTCCCACGTCCTTTGGCAGTCAGTGTTCCCAGGGGCTTCATGTCCAGGCCTAGAAGTTTTCTTCTTATTGCTAAGGCATTCTTCAGCCTTGGCCACTGACCTAGTCATGTCCCTCCCGGCCTGGTACCTTAGCCCAAGCCCATCTCGAATTCATCCCCAGCATGCTTCAGGGAAGAGCAAAGCCAACTCCATTAGGGAGGGGATGCATATAGCTGAATAGCATTACCGTACAACAAGTAATCATCAATGCATCCTGACTGCATGTTTGATCAAATTCAGACTGCAGAAGTTGGTAAAAATCTTCCATTTCTTCATCTTTGGCCTTGGTGGTTGGTACGTAAATTTGACTAATTGTCATATCAACTGGTCTTCCTTGTAGGTGTATGGATACTATCCTTTCACTGACAGCGTTGTACTTCAGGACAGATCTTGAAATGTTCTTTTTGAAGATGAATGCAACACCATTCCTCTTCAAGTTTCATTCCCGGCATAGTAGGCCATATGATTGTCTGATTCAAAATGGCCCATACCAGTCCATTTCAGCTCACTAATGCCTAGGATATTGACGTTTATGTGTTCCATTTCATTTTTGACGATTTCCAATTTTCCTAGATTGATACTTTGTACATTCCATCTTCCGATTATTAATGGATGTTTGCAGCTGTTTCTTCTCATTTTGAGTTGTGCCACATCAGCAAATGAAGGTCCCAAAAGCTTAACACCATCCACATCACTAAGGTCGACTCTACTTTGAGACAGCAGCTCTTCCCCAGTTGTATTTTGAGTGCCTTCCAATCTGAGGGGTTCATCTTCTGATAGTATATCAGTGTTCCGCTGCTATTCATAAGGTTTTCACTGGGTAATTCTTCTCAGAAGTAGACTGTCTGGTCCTCCTTCCCAGTCTGTATTAGTCTGGAAGCTCAGCTGAAACCTGTCCACCATGGGTGACCCTGCTGGTATTTGAATATCAGTGGCATAGCTTCCAGTATCATAGCAACATGCAATCCCCCACAGTACGATAAACTGACAGACCCGTGGGGGTCATTCAGTCATAGTGGCCATCTTCTCCTTAATGCCATTCCTTGTTTCCAGGTGTTGCTCATTCCCTGCTTTTCTAGGTTCTGAACAGTAAATAATGTCTTTCCAATAAGGACAATGCATCACAGTGGTACTTTTCAAGAGACTGAAACTACTTTAAGTTATTCTGACCCTGCGTTCAATCTTAGGACCCAATCATTGCTTTCACGTGTAGCAGATGGACTGCATCACTGTGAGCAGTTCTGCAGTATGCCAGGGCAGCTGTTTCTGCTTCTTACCCATTAGTACTGCTTTTGTTATAATGAAGAATACATAGTAGTGGTAATTTGCCTGAGATTTAAATTCTTTTAGTTTTATTTATTTGGCCAGTTAGTGCTGCTTTTGCAGTAGTGAAGAATGCATTGGAGTGGTAATTTCCAGAAATAAATAAAAAAAAAAAATCCCTTGGTTTTATTTATTTGGGCTGCAAGTACTGCTTCTGCAATAAGAACGCATTGTACCATGTTTTGAAAAATTTCACGAATAATAAAAAGTCTAAGGAGAAGGAGACTAGAATAAAATGTATGTGCAGTCAGTGCCAGGTACCTTCATGTTTTAGCTCATGTTTTGCAAATTTTCAAGAAGTAAAATTTTTTAAAAAGTAAAATAAATTTTATCACTGACTCATATCAGCAGGATTAATGATATCTCAGGTCCTCTGGGACTTAGAGGATCCCATATAATAGGCATCAAATGCCATAATTAAAAACAAAAATTCTGAATTGGTCCTCTAATCAGCATGTCTTCCATTAGTGAAAGCATGTGGCATCAACAAAAAATTCAAAGTAGAAAATAATTGGGTCACCAAAGGTTTGAACTGGATGTCCAGGTGATCTGTAGTTCTTGTTGTTAAATACCCATTGAATCCATTCCGACTCATAGCAACCCAATGTATAACAGAACAAAACACTGCACAGTCCTGCGCCATCCTCACAATCATTGCTATATTTAAGCCCATTGTTGCAGCCACTGAGTCAATTCATCTCATTAAGGGTCTTCTTTTTTGCTGACCCTCTACCAAGTATGATGTCCTTCATCAGGGACTGATCCCTCCTGCTAACTTGTGCAAAGTATATAAGAGGAAGTCTCCCCATCCTTGCTTCTAAGGAGCACTCTGGCTGTACTTCTTTCAAGACAGATTTGTTCATTCTTCTGGCAGTCCATGGTATATTCAATATTCTTTGCCAGCACCATAATTCAAAGGCATTGATTCTTCTTAGGTCTTCCTTATTCATTATCCAGCTTTTGCATGCATATGAGGCAATTGAAAATAACACGGCTTGGGTCAGGTACACCTTAGTCCTCAAAGTGACATCTTTGCTTTTTAAAACTTTAAAGAGGTCTTTTGCAGCAGATTTGCCCAATGTAATAATTTGTTTGATTTCTTGACTGCTGCTTCCGTGGGCGTTGATTGTGGGTCCAAGTAAAATGAAATCCTTGACAACTTCAGTCTTTTCTCCATTTATCATGATGTTGCTCATTGGCCCAATTGTGAGGATTTTTGTTTTCTTTATGTTGAGGTGTGATCCATACTGAAGGCTGTGGCCTTTGCTCTTCATTAGTAAGTACTTCAAGTCCACTTCACTTTCAGCAAGCAAGGTTGTGTCATCTGCATAAAGCAGGTTGTTAATGAGTCTTCCCCCAATCCTGATGCCCCATTCTTCTTCATATAGTCCAGCTTCTCGTATTATTTGCTCAGCATACAGATTGAATAGGTATGGTGAAAGAATACAACCCTGACACACACCTTTCCTGACTTTAAACCACACAGTATCCCCTTGTTCTGTTCAAACGACTGCCTCTCAGTCTATTTGTGGGTTCTGCATGAGTACAATTAAGTTTTCTGTTACTCGCGTTCTTTGTAATGTTATCCCTAATTTGTTATGATCCACACGGTTGAATGCCTTTGCATAGTCAATAAAACTCAGATAAAATCTTTCTGGTATTCTCGGCTTTTAGCCAAAGTATGTCTGACATTAGCAATGATACCCCTTGTTCCACGTCCTCTTCTGAATCTGACTTGTATGTTTGGCAGCTCCCTGCTGCAACTGTTTTTGAATTATCTTCAGCACAATTTTACTTGTCTGTGATATTAATGATAGTGTTCAATAATTTCTGCATACTGTTGAATCACCTTTCTTTGGAATGGTCACAAATATGGATTCCTTCAAGTCAGTTGTTCAGATAGCTGTCTTCCAAATTTCTTGGCACAGATGAATGAGTGCTTCCAGCGTTGCTTCTGTTTGTTGAAACATCTCAGTCGATATTCTGTCAATTCCTGAAGTCTTGTATTTTACCAATGCCTTCAGTGCAGCTTGGACCTCTTCTTTCAGTACTGTTCGTTCTTAATCATATGCTGCCTTCTGAAATTGTTGAATATAGACCAATTCTTTTTGGTACAGTGACTCTGTGTATTCCTTTCATCTTCTTTTGATGTTTCCTGCATTGGTCAATATTTTGCCCATAGAATCCTTCAATATCGCAACTCGAGATCTGTAGACATATTGAAATTTGCATGCTAGCTGCATGTAGAGAATATAACAGACGTCTCCAGAATGCCAAGGAGAGGAAGAGCCACTGGATAGGAAGATCCTGAGTTCTAAAAATGACTATATGGAGCACAGCTCCTTGTACCAAAGCCCCTTTACACCTTGACCGGCATTAATCTGTGAAGTGAATAATAAACCTTTCTTGGATTAAGCCACTGAAATTTGGGGATTCTTTGTTTCCACATGTAACTTACCCTGTTCCTGGAACACTTACTCCTCCCACCCTACCCTCCAACTTCTAGTTAATTTGTACTCATGTGTCCAATCTCTCAATATTATTTCCATCAGGTAGCTTACTCTTTCTCTAGAGTTCCCTGTTACAGTCCTCCAGATTACATGTGTTTTTTATAAAAATGATTTTGCAATGTCTAAGTCACACAGCCTGTAATAAACTCTCATAATATCCTGCTTTTCCTCTTCAAAGCATTCAACACAATGGTAATTATCTGAGTAATTGAACAATTAGTTGTTTAATGTTTTTCTGTCTATCAGAATGTAATCTTCAGGGCAGGAAAAATTCTATCACCTTGAAGTATTTGTCAAGTGATTAAATGAAGATATGATCTGAGTCAAATGCTTTGAATCCTGAAGGACACATACATAGTCCTCTTAAGCATGGTTTTGGCAGGCCATCAGAAATAATAGCTAACATTTGTAAAACAGTTAATTACCATGTACCAAGCACTTGCTAAACACTTACATGGGCCCCTATTTAATCATCACAATAGCCCTAAAGGTTAAGTCTTATTATTACTCTCTCTCATTATCTGTCAGTTTACTGATGAGGCAACTAAGTGTCAGAAAAAAGGTGAGGTAATTTGCCCAAGGTGACACAGCTTAATTGGAGGTGGTGGTATGTGAACTGGGCAGGTTGACTACAGGGTTCATGGGCTTAACTGTTTATGCTACTGTCTCAAGCCTTGCTAATGTAGTGATTACTATTTTTTATATGTTTTATTCCCTGGATCACATGAGAAACCAGAAAGGAGTGCCATCCTATCTACACACGAAAATTTGATTGTTGCATGAAGCTTGGAACATATTCTAATAGTCCTTCTTTCCTGTTTCATTTTATAGGCATCCATAAGCCTTACATACAGTCACTAAATTATTCTCTTACTGGTCTATAGGCAAGTAATTTTGCCCTGTATAATCAATTTACTTCTTTACACTCTTCACTCAAGAAAAAAGAACACAGGGTAAATGTGTGGGGAACCTCAGCCCTCAATGGCACTATTAACTCATTCATTGGGCAAACAGCATAAGGCACTGTGAGGGACAGAGAGAAAATTAAGCAGTTTTACTGCTTATAATCTTTTGGAAGAAAGAAAACAGAAACCCAGCCGTTCAAAAAACTGTCAAAATGTTTATGGAATAAAATGACCATGGAAACTTGACTCTTCACTTTACTTGAACCAATTTTCTTTCCATTTCTTAGATGTAGGATAGTACTGAGCAGAATGGGGAAACACTAGCCAACATTGTATGTAAACATGTACCTGTCTGATGCCAGCTGAACGTGTATAGCAGGGGGACAAAGTCATATACTTAATACAACTAGAGAATAAGTAAATGAATGGAGCTTAAAAGTGGAAGGAGCTGTGGCAAACTAGATTGCATATAACATTTCTAAAACCTGCGCAGGCCCAATAAGATTAGGAGACCAGATATGGTTCCTGGGCTCCAGCACAAGTGTAGGACCAAAACATCCAAAGAGCCCATGCTCCCAAAACATGGTGAGAGTCAGGGGCCCTTTCTTAGGTAAATACCTACAGGTCCTCTGTTGAGCAAATCTCAGGAAGTTCAGGAGCATTTAATGATCAGCCACAGAAGAGCACTGATAGGTTTAAGAGGTAGAGGGCCAGAAGATTTATAGTTAGCCAAATGAGATGGCTCCCCATCTCAGCACAGGCCCACAGTGAATGATGACAAGAAGCCAAACTTTGAGAGTGCACATTGGGGTCAAGTGTGTGGTAGAGGTTCTTCCAGTGGTCATAGAGACCATGGAAACCTGACCTTTCTTCTCCACAGCTCTAGACAGGCCTGACATCTAAGATCCCACAAAGAAGAGCTCATTGCAATGAAGCCACCCTTTCAGTATCACAGAGGCCCAAAAAGCCTTGGACCTCAGCCCATGAGAAGCCCTTTGTTGTTGTTGTTGTTATTGTCATTGTTATTGTTGTTGAGAATATACACAGCAAAACATACATAAATTCAGCAGTTTCTACATGTACCATTTAGTAATACTGATGGCATTCTTTGAGTTGTGCATCATTCTCGTCCTCCTTTTCTGACCTGTTCCTCCCACAATAACATAAATTCACTGCCCCCTAAGGTTCTCATCTAATATTTCAAGTTGCTGTTGTCAACTTGATCCCACATAGATAGTTCTTAAAAGGCCATAATGCTCAAGGAAGACATTTTTTACTAGATAACCTAAACTGTCAGTTTTAAGAAGATGTCAGGGGATGTTTTTGGTTTAAGGTTTAAAGATAATCTCAGGGCAATAGTTTCAGGGGGTTCATCCACCCTCCATGGTTCCAGAAAGTCTAGAGTCTGTGAGAATTTGAAATTCTGTTCTGCATTTCCATGAGAAGTCTTTTATATCTAAAACTAAGGGGTGGCAATGGGAAGGAAAATAACAGGATAGAATCCATTTCATAATTTGCCTGCTGTACACTAAGAAGAAAACTTCTGTTTTAAAAACAGAAGAAGCTTAAGTTGTCATCAGGGATTCAGTTTCATTTGAAAAAGAGGGTTGATGTCTCTCTATCCCCAGGAGGCCATCTGTGACCCTCCCTTCCTCTGGATTATTATAATACTCTGTATGTGGTGCTTTCATCTTATCCAAATCAACACATGGTTACCTGTTTACCTATCAGTTGCTCCCACTGACTAGACTGTAAGCTTTTTGAGGACCAGAATAGTGTCGTATTTATTTTTCTATCCCAGCACCTCACCTAGGGCCTGTCCCATAATAGGCACTCAAATATCAGCTGAATGAGAAGGGAGAGCATTCCATACAAGAGGCAAGATGTGAACAAAAACAGATGAGAAGAAGCACAGCCTGGACAGTGAATAAAATAGCCTAGTTGCTTTAGAGAGCACAGGTAGGGAAGTAGAAGAAACAAAGGTTGGAAACACAGGTTGGAGCCACATTGTGGAGGATTTTGAATGTTGGGCTACAGAGTGTATACAGAGTTTTAGAGAGTCATTAAAGAGGTTAAGCAGGAATAAACATGCTAGAAATAATTTGGAGGGGAAGACAGATGTAACATTAGTGTGTGGGATGGACTGAAG
Organism: Loxodonta africana; assembly: GCF_030014295.1. Classification (NCBI taxonomy): domain Eukaryota; kingdom Metazoa; phylum Chordata; class Mammalia; order Proboscidea; family Elephantidae; genus Loxodonta; species Loxodonta africana. The sequence continues at coordinate 113,872,306 of NC_087347.1, read as the reverse complement.
GGAAGGCAGAAGGAGTAGTTAGGAAAGGGTTATGAGTCCTTCAGGCATCAGGTGATTAGGGCTCTATCTCAGTGGGGTTCACAACAACAGACTCTGAGAAGATTTGTGTGCAGGAGGTTTATTAGGGAGTGAACTCACCAACAACATTGATAAGACGCAGTTACAACAGGGGCCTACGTGATCCCATGGGGAGGGCTGGAGATGGGCTGGCCCTTCAGAGGCCAAAACGAGGCAAAGGGCCCAAGCCTTTGTGCCATCAGCTGAGTACAACTCCTGGAGAAGGACGCACTTTGAGCCTTGAGGAACCAACACTTCCAGCACCTTGGGGGAATGAGTGCCTGGGTTCTGAAGCTGGCATCTAAGCTGGGCACCACTGCATCCACTACAGGGTGAAAAGAGAAATACAGTGGATTTAAGATAACACAAGAGAGTTGAGAGGTTGATGTGACTGTTTGGACACAAGGTCAAGGGAGGCCAGACGACTCTGGTTTCATACTAAGTAACTGAAAGGATTCCTTGGGTGGTGCAAATGGTTGTTGGGCTGCTAATGGAACGAAAGGCTGGCAGTTTGAACCAACTCAGAGGTGCCGCTGAAGAAAGACCTGACAATCAGCTTCCGAAAGGTCATAGCCATGAAAAACCTGTGGTGTGCCGTTCTGCTCTGCAATACACAAGCTCCCCATGAGTCAGAATCAACTCAAGGGCAAGTGGTTTCTTTTAACAGGAAGAATTTAAAGAAAGAAGGCCGTGTGGGTTTGAGAAAGAATATGTTCTGACTGAGATTGACAATATCAGACTTCAAAACTCAAGAATCTTTCCCATAATTCTTTACTATTTTCCCTGCAGGAAATTAAACTTTTTAAATCTCATATTGCTGAGCACAGTCTCCTCGTTGCCCTGAGCCCTCCAGGCCATTGTCCCCACCCACCTTCTGCATTCATTTCCCTCTCCATCCAGTTTAGATGGCTCAGTGGTTAAGCAATTCAGCTGCTAACCCAAAGGTCGGCAGTTCGAATTCACCAGCCTTTCCGCAGGAGACAGATGTGGCAGTCTGCTTCCATAGATTACAGCCTAGGAAACCCTATGGGGCAGTTCTACTCTGTCCTACAGAGTTGCTATAAATTGGAGTTGGCTTGTTGGCAATGGATTTTGGGTTTAGGTCATTCACATTCCTCACTCTACTGCTAATCTCCTAAATTCCCTTGTTCCTTTACTCTTTCACACGCTGCCTTCTCTGTAGTCGATTGTGACTGATAGCTAGCCTACAGGACAGAGTAGAACTACCCCATTAGGTTTCCAAGACTGTAATCTTTACGGAAGCAGACTACCACATTTTTCTCCTGCTGAGCAGCTGGTGGCTTTGAACCTGTAAGTTAGCAGCCGAGTAAGTGCGTAACCACTGTGCCACCAAGGCTCCTTCTGGTAACCACAGCCCTGGATAAATCCAAGTATCCACTTTCTCAGTGTCTGTACCCAGGGAGTAAGTAACCACTGGAGAAAATCCCACAATTGGGTAAATTCAAGGTCACCATCTTCTCCTGGCCTTCAGCACTGCCTGGCACACCAACTATTTTTCCCTAGTCCACTTGCCTACAAACACTCAACATTATTTCAACCTCACCCACTAGCCTCCAGGTGCCAATCTCCTTACTCATTGCCATCAAGTCAATTACAATTCATAGTAACCCTACAGGACAGAGTAGAACTGCCCTATAGGGTTTCCAAGGCTGAATCTTTATGGAAGCAATCTGCCACATCTTGCTCCCTTAGAGCAGTTGGTGGGTTTGAACCGCCAACCTTTTTGGTTAGCAGCACAGTGCTTAACCACTGCACCACCAGGACTCCTTCTGCCAATTACCTTACTGCCCCCCACCCCTTGCTGTCAGCAAATGACCCGTCTTTCATAGGGAAAAATTAAGCCTTTAGATGAAACTTCTACTTTTTATTGTCCCAAAATTTATAAACTTATTTATATCCAAACTTATTTCTCCTTTTCTCTCCCTGTTAAAACAGAAAATATTTCTTTCCTATCTACCTGTGCTCTGTACCCAATCCCAGTTTGTTTAGAATGGTGGTGATTACAAGAAGCAATATGCAACTTACAGTGGGCTAAACAGTGAGGAAGGACACTTATTATCTCACAAAGGAAGAAGTATGAGACTGAATATCACTTCAGGGTTGGTTCAGAAGCTCTGTGATGTCATCATAGACACAAGTGCTTTCCATATTCCATTCTGCCATTCTCAGAGTGTTGGCAATGTCTCCCCTCATAGCCACAACATGGCTATAGCAGTACCAGGCATCATGCATACACAACCACATCCAACAAAAAAGTGTTGTGCTTTCTTCCATGTGCCTCTTTTTATTAGGAAATCTTTTTCTAGAAATGCCGCTCCCCACATCGGCCCTTCTGCCAGCAAGAAATAATGAGGGTCATTGTGGAAGAATGATTGTAGAGTAGGCTACTGACAGTATTTGCCACATACCCCATATTGCCTCTCATCTTCATAGGGGCCTCCCTCTCTCCTAACCTCTCTTCTAACCCCCTTTTTCTCTACCCTCTCTACCCTTGGTATCTTTGGTATCACACTCTTTTTCCTCCACCCTGCCTCACTTCTTCTCAGTCTCCTTTACTGGTTTATACTTTGCTATACAAACAACCCTGTAAATTCTGGAGGCCAAAAAAAAAAAAAAATTTTTTTTTTAATACCTCAGTCTTGTACTCTTGTCTCATCCTACTCTGCACAGTCTCCTTAACTGATCCCATCCTCCAGAGCCTCAATTATTTTTTTTATGTAGAGGAATCTCAAATTCCTATCGTGTTTTCTGAGCTCCAAACCTGTTTGCCTACTTAACATCTCTATTTGAATATTTCTCCAGCACTCCATAAATATGTTGAATATTGAACTCACCATCTTCATGCACCACTCCCCACCAACCTGTTCTTCTTTCAAAAGTATCTGCTTCTCCATCTCCTTTAACTGGTCTCTTCACATTCACCCGTTCCTTCTTTCAGTCCATTATCCACACAACAGCCAGTATGACTGCAATTTAAAAACCCAAATCTTATATGTTTGTTTAAAATTCTTCAGTGGCTTTCTACAAATATTTAGAAAAGGTCCAAAATCCTTAACATGACTTCCAAGACCCTGTATGATCTGATCCTTGCCTATCTTTCTAGCCTCATTTGATCCCGCTCCGCTTTCTATGCTTTTGCCGCACTGGATGTTTTTCAGTTCTGCGTTCTCTGGCTTCAGAGTCTTTACAATGCTGTTTCCTCTGCCTGAAATAGCCTTCTCATCCTTCACCTGGCAAGATTTCTCCTGACATGTCATTTCCTCAGGAAGGCCTTTTCTGAACCTGCTAGTCCATGTTTGGTCCCACCATCACATACTTCTGTAACATTCTCAGTTTCCCCTCTTGTGGCACTCCTCCTCATTTGCAATCACTTACTCCATGTCTGCCATCTTCATTAGACTGTACAGTCCACAAAGCAAAGCCTTGTTTGACTGGTTCACTTCCTTATCCCTCAATGCCAAGTACAATGCCTAGCTCATAGTAGACAAACAATGTTTCATAAATGAGTGAAAAGCTATGAATGATTTGTGTAATATTTAATTCTAACACTAGAAATAATTAAAGACATAGCTCTACTGGAAGAATTTATAGGTGGAGTGAATTGTAGGACCACTTAAAATTGATATTAAGGAGCAACTTATTTTTCCTGTTGTATAGGAATGGCATCCTATATAAGCAGCAACCGTTAGTAATCAGCATTACATTTTAATCTATAATTATACTACATGAAAGGCCTGATCGGAAAAAAGTAAATAAAAAATTAGAGTGCCATCTGTTAGCTGTTTTTTTTTTATATGTAAGAAAGGATTCTTTTCAGTTGTATCAACTCCTTAATACCACAGATTGTCAAATGTTCCATTGCTGGAAATTTAATTGATGTAGAATGTACAATAACATATGCAAATTTAAATAAACCGCACAAGCTTTCAGCTAATGGCTATGAGGCCATGTTAGTTCATGAAAACATTAAATACGAATCTGTTTCATTTTAATGACAACCATCCACAAAATGGGGCCCTGGTGGCGCAGTGGGTAAGTGCTCAGACGCTAAGCAAGAGGTCTCGCAGTTCCAACCAACCAGCTCCTTGGAAACCCTATGGGACAGTTCTACTCTGTCCTACAGGGTCGCTGTGAGTCGGAATCCACTCGACGGAAATGGGTTTAGTTTTTTTTTAATCCACAAAATGCCATATCTTGATTATAGGACCAAAGACGAAAACAAAATTATCTATTCTACCACAGAAAGTTAACTGGATCTCACACAATGGCCACTAATCAGAATATTGCATGTTTGCCCCTTAGACAGGGTGTCATGGGGGCAGGGACGATTTCTTCCACGTTCAGCGTCTGGATGAGGCGACGAATAACATCTCCCAGCCGGTGATCGCCGCTTCTCCTCCCCTTTATAGCTTGTGTTTAGAGACTCACTACTGCCCCCTTTACCTGTGCCTCGGAAAACAAGTCAGTTTTTCCTCACTAAGGAGGCGAACGGCCTAAAATGACTACAATTCCCGTCATGCCTTACGAGGCCCCGTGACCCACCGAATCAGTTAGTCATCCTTCCCACCGCCTTCTGCTACTTCCTGGACTGCAGGGCCTGAGCCCTAGCGGGCGCGCGCACGCACCGGTTTGCCAACGAGACAAGAGGACGGGGCGGTGGTGCTGACGGCGACGTGCGGCGTCACGTGAAGCGAGGTGCTCCTGGCCCGCGCGCCTGCGCGTATCCCAGGGGGCCGCTGACGGGGGTGCGCGCGTGTGCGGAGCCGGAGGCCGGACCAGCCCGGGCTGCGGGCCCCGACCGAAGGGGGAGGGCGGGGCCAGCTCCGGGACGGCGACGACTACACACCGAGCGAGCGCCTGGGCCTGAGGGGAGCGATGCTGTGGTTCCAGGGCTCCATTCCGGCCGCCATCGCGTCGGCCAAGAGGAGCGGCTCGGTCTTCGTGGTGTTCGTGGCAGGTGAAGGGGGCGAGGGCCCGAGATGCGGCCGGGACAGCCCTCCGGCCTACCTCTTCTCTACCTCAGCCGCCCGTGTACCCTACTCTACTTTCACAGCCTTCGACCCCAGGGCCGGCCCCGACCCCGCCGCGTTCCCCAGAGAGGCTGTGCAGACTCCCAACTCCCGGCTCCTCCAGGCCCAGGCGCCTCAGCCTTTCTCGGTGCTCCGGGAGCCCCGGGCTGCCCGCCCCTGGCTTCTCCGTGCCTCCCCCGTCGGTTTGGGACACCGCGGGCCTGGGCCGGGCCGCCCTGCTCTCTCGGCCGCGTCTCCAGAGCGCCGGGCAGCCGGCTCTCAGCGCAGGGGACGGGGAGGTGGCGCGCAGGCCCTCGCCGCCGGGCCCCTCTCGCCTCCGCGGAGCCATTGCCCGAGGAGCTGGTGCAAGCCGACCCCTGACCCCCGCCCCGGCGCCGCCGTAGAGCCCTGGTCCCCGAAGACCCACTTCGGGATGCTTTAACGTCCGTAAAGTTCCTGATTTTTAGCTGGGGGTAGAGGCGGGTCAGGCCACTGGACACGCAGGGGGTTCGTAATTAGTTGTGGGCTTTCAGGAAGAAAGCTGTGTCATCGTTAAACAACAAAGGGAAACTACCTGATGTTCACGGCTGCTGTCGTTAGTATGTTCCTAGAACATAGACGAGCTAAATGATAGTGTTGGGAGGGAGAGTATAGTGTGGAATAAATTACTTATGCTGTAAGTTGATTTTTTACCAGTTGTTGAAAAGAAGCCGACTTTCAGGCCTTAGTTCTCCCTTTGTTGTCTTTCTAGTCTAAAATCTTCCTATTTTAGAGAGCGTGTACTAAACTCATTGCCGAGTGTGGCTCAAGGTTATTTTGCCCCATATTCATTTATTACTGAAACCTTCTAGATTTACAGTACACCTTATGCCTTTATGGCTTTACTGATTCTCATTACGTGAACCATGTCAGTGCTTGTGATTAATGTTAACTTGAACTGTATTATTTTTTCAATTTGTGTTTAAAACGGTTTACTCATAATTCACTCACGTTTCTTGGGAGATGGAATAATAGTTCCATAACTTCATGCACTGGAGTGAAGAACAAGCTGTTTAAGTTATGCTAAATTTTTAGCCCAATGCCTTAATTGGAAGAGCCAGGATAGTTTGCCACCTGTTTTGGAATTGTAGTTTACATAAATAAGTAACTGCTATAATCCCGTTAAAAAAATAAAGTGGATTAAAGACAAGGAAAACTAAATGACACTGATGCTAATTAAAAGAATACAATAATAGTTTTATGATGTTTTAAGTTGTTAGTGTTTTTCACATAAAATCTTAATTCTTTTTTGTAGGTAGAACTGATTTTATTACCCCCTTTTATAGATGAGGAACCTTGGTGGTGTAGTGATTAAGTGCTAGGGCTGCTAAACAGAAGGTCGGCAGTTCAAATCCACCAGGTGTTCCTTGGAAACACAGTGGGGCAGTTTCACTCTGTCCTATAGGGTCACTATGAGTGGGAATTGACTTGATGGCAATGGGTTTGTTTTTTTCATTCGGTTATACATGAAGAAACTTAACCACACTCATAAAGTGACATACTAGGGTCACAAAAAGGATTGGCCAAATTTTTAGTCGTTTCAAAAAAAAAAAATCTTGCTTTTTTGCTTATCAAGAAAAAAGCAACAACAGTTGTAGACTGTTTATGTAGTTATTTAAATTGGTGTAGAAATCAAGAAAGCTAGGATTGTGGTACTTAAGTATTTAAACAAAAATACAATCCATGGTCTCCAAACGTTCCTAGAAAGTTGTTGCTAGGTGCCTGTTGAGTCGATTCTGACTCATAGCGACCCATTGTACAACAGAACAAAGTACTGCCTGGTCTTGTGACATCCTCACAGTCTTTCTATGTTTGAGCCCGTCATTGCAGCCACAGTGTCAGTCCATCTTGTTGAGGGTCTCTTTCTCACTGACCCTCTACCAAGTATGATGTCCTTCGCCAGGAACTGATCCCTTCTAAGAAATATCCTGGCTGTACTTCGTCCAACACAGATTTGTTTGTTCTTCTGGCAGTCCATGGTATATTCAATATTCTTTGCCAGCACTGTAATTCAAAAGCATTGATTCTTCTTCGGTCTTCCTTATTCGTTGTCTAGCTTTCGCATGTATATGAGGCAATTGAAAATGCCATGGCTTGGGTCTGGTGCACCTTAGTCCTGAAAGTGACATCTTTGCTTTTTAACACTTTAAGGAGGTCTTTTGCAGCAGATTAGTGCAATGCAGTATGTTGCTTGATTTCTTACTGCTGCTTCCATTGGCATCCATTGTGGATCCAAGAAAAATGAAACCTTTGACGACTTCAATCTTTTCTCCATTTATTATGATGTTGCTTATTGGTTCAGTTGTGAGGATTTTTGTTTTCTTTATGTTGAGGCATAATCCATACTGAAGGATGTACTCTTTCATCTTCATCAGTAGGTGCTTCAAGCCCTCTTCACTTTAAGCAAGCAAGGTTGTTTTCTGCGTATTGCAGGTTGTTCAAGTCTTCTTTCTAGAAGGTACTCTTGGGATAATCAGTTTGAAAGAAGAAATCCTAGGTTTAATTAACAGATATTTGGAAATACTGTTGCAGATTATTACAGTAATAAAATAACAACATAGGTCTTGTACTTTGGGACTTTGTGTACTTATATGTTCTTTAAGTTTTTACTGATGAACGTGTATGCATTTTAATGACTTTAATGTTTGCAGAAAGATCATTAGCAACTTGGCAAAAGAGTCTGTCCTTTGACCTGTTCCAAAATACTATTGGCTTTTCTACACTTTTAGCAAATTAATCCCCAAGACTAAGTAGGATAAGGGTCACTCCAGGAATATGGAGGTAGTGGACTCATGAAACTGCAACCCTTCCAAATTGCCTAGTGCTTTGTTCATAACTTTGAAGAATACAGCCAGAACTCGAGATTTTCTTAGATCTGAGACCTCAACAATAATATGGGAAAATTTTTCAAATATGGAAATTTTTTTAAAAAGATACTTTTATGACTGGAGGGAATGGTCTCAAGGGTATATGTTCATTTATATAATCATTCATATGGGAAACATTTTAGGCAAGCTGCTTAGAGAAAGTTTTGTGGATGAATTAAATATTATAGAATTAATGTTAGGAGACTGAAGAGATTACTACTAGTTTAGCCAACAAATTAACAAGAATTTTCAAAGTATTGTAGCTATGTAAATTGAAAGAAGTAAAATGAAAAAAGAGATTGTGATTTTCTTGGGAAGGTGGAATGATCTGACAAGGAGCATGAAGCATGTTTTCTGCTGACTAGTATTGTTAAAAAAAAAAAAAAAAAATTTGATGACAGGTACCATTTACTGTCTTTTTCGGTTAAAATAGACCACAAAAGCCTTTAGTTTTTGAGCAGTAGAAATCTTCTAGGTTGGAAGGGCTGGCTGCAAGGATGGATTACCACATCAAAGATGTGATGAAAACCATGTGAAATTGTGCACTACAGATAAGTAAGTAAACACAAGTAAACTCATGTATCCCTGGCTTAGCGTAAGCCTGTGCGTACCTTGCTTACTGGTTAATCTGCCTCTGGCTGGCTGTATTAGGGTCTGCATTTCTTTGCCCCTGGGTTTGTGCTGCTCTCCTTTAGTTGCCTTGACTTTGGATACTGCTAATACCACCAAGGATATAATACCTCCTCCTGAAATGTTGGGCCCACCTAACTCCATAGTATAGTTCATAATTTGATTTAAAATAAAAATCTAAAGATAACAGAACTTGGCAATTAATTCCACTCATTAGTTGTAAATATTAAGAAAGCTGTCACTGAATTGAGCATAGGCAGTCACCAGACTACAAATGAGTTCTGTTCCTAAGTCTGTCTTCAGGTCAGATTTGTACGTAAGTTGGAACAGTTAGGTATGGTTCAGATCTAAGGTCAGTTAGTCAAATGTTAGTCTTATTATATGGTATATAGTGTGCCTTTCTAAGGATAAAAAACATTAAAGAAGCACTTCAGGATACACTAAAACATCGTTAACATAATAATACAGTAATACTAATGTATGGGAATACTAATGTTTTGATGCATGTCGCAAAGTAATGCCTGTTGTTACGAACCATTGTATGTATCTTGAATTCTTAATATAATAGGCTTTGCAGGGCTTGGTTCATAACTATGGGTTTTGGTTACTCAGATGTTTATAACTGCAGGGACTGTCTATAATTCCATTCAGCCTTCTACTCGTCTGGTGAAGCAGCTGCTGCCACCACTAGCTTGAGTTATGGACAGAAACTGCCAGTGGGGAGCTACATTTGAGACCCTAACCACATGACACAGTGTAGATGAGTGAGTAGGAAGCACCAACCCCAAAAGAAGCAGATTCATGCAGTTGTCTACATGATATCCCCACTTGAATGCTACACAGAATTCCCAAACCTAAATGTGTATGTACTGCCTAAACCTATTGTTTTTACCCCAGTCTTCTATGTTTCAGTAAATGGCCACTGTATATGCAGTTGGACAAACCATAAATGTGGGAGTCATCTTTGACTCTTCTTCTAGAGTTCCACCTTTAACCCATCCTAAGTCCTGATAGTTTACCTCCTAAATATAAGAATATATCCTGACTCTGTCCACTCCATCTCTGTAGCAACCATGCTACTCTTAAGATACAATCATATCTCACCTGAATCACTGAAATTGCCTCTAAACTAGTCTCCTTACACTCGTATCCCCTTACACACCTATCATCAGACAGTGGCCAAAACTTAAAAATAAAAAGACTTTGTCATTCCCTTGCTTATTTCCATTATAATTAGGAAAGCAACAACAACAAAAAAACTACCCAAATTTCTTAGACATAGCTTACAACGCCCTGTATGATTTGGCCCCTTCTTAACTCTTCAGTCTCGTCTTTTGTTCCCATTGTTCATGACACTCAGTCACACAAAGCCTTTTCTTAAAAGTGCCAAGCTCTTTCTTGCCTCTAGGCCTTTGCACACATATTCTTTCTGACTGGTGGACTCTTTTTGCCTGTTGGTGTGTCTCAGCCCTTTCACCCTCTAGCTCTTAAATGTCATTCCAGAGAAGGCTTCCCTGACTAAAGAGATCTCTATTTTCTCTCATAGTTTTGTTTTCATCACAGCATTTATTGCTGTGATTATTTGTTTATTTATGGTTGTTTACTTGTTTAATATTTTTTTCTACCATTAGATTTTGTTGTTAGTTGCCATCAAGTTGATTCTGAGTCATGGCGATCCTGTGTATGCAGAGTAGAACTGTGCTCCATAGCATTTTCTAGGCTGTGACTTTTCGGAAGGAGATCACCAGGCATGTCTCCCAAGGCGCTGCTGGGTGGATTTGAACCACCATCCTTTTGGCTAGTAGTCAAATGTGTAACTGTTTGCGCCACCCATGGACCCCTACCATTAGATTTTAAGCTCCATTAAGGGTAGGCACTGTGTCTCATTTGTTTAGTATATAGCCCAGTGCCTAGCACATAAGTGCAGTAAAATAGTGAACTAGTGAAAGAATAAATGAATGAAAAGGATCCCTCACTCCTCACTGCCTTCTCCAAGAAACGTTATAGTAAGAGTGTCCCATATAGATACTTTATAGGTTGATAGTCAAGTCGTTAACATGCAATTGTATATCTTCTCAGCCCGTAGTCTCTGAAGACATACTCAGAATGGTAGTTTTCCCTCATTCTGCTTCTTCAACATTTAGGGGTCTGCTAATGGACCATTCTTTTTGATCTTGCTCTGTGGATGCACTCTAGTCCCTGTTAAGATTTCCATGGCCAATTCTCAAGTCCCTATTCCTAGTATTCCTGAATTTCAACCTCACACAAAATATATTCAGATGTGGATGTGCAGTATGGGAGTCAAGTATTTCAGTCATTCCAAGATACTTCCTATACCATTGTCTATAATTGCAGAAATTTAGCTACTCATGCCACAAAATATTTATTGAGTGCATACTGTATGACTGTTTGCCAGATAGCAACTGTCTGCCAGGCATTTGAATTACATCAGTAAATAAAACAGGAAAAAAAAAATCCGTTCCCTCACAGAGCCTTCATTCTGTGGGGGGAGATAGTCAATAAACAGTGAACATAATAAATAAAAGAGTGTATTAGAAGGTGATACCTGTTACCGAAGGAAAAAAGGCAGATGATAAGGGAGCTTTGGGAATGTCAGAGGGTGTAATTTTAAAGTGGGTGATTAGGGAAGGCTGTACAGAGAAGGTGATAGTGAGCAAAGACTTAAAGGATTTGCGAGTTAACCATGTAGCTATCTGGGGAAAGACCATTCCAGGCAGAGGAAACAAAGACTTGAAGGCAAAAGTATGTCTTTCATATTTGATGAATAGCAAGGAAGCCAATGTGGTTGGAGCAGAGCAAGGGGGAACGTAAAAGGAAATGAAGTCAGAGGTAACTGGAGGCCTGATATATAGGGCCATGTGGGCCATTGTAAGCACTCTGGCTTTTACTTTGAGGGAAATAAGGAGCCATTGTAGAATTTTTCACCGAGGGTCGATAGGATCAGACTCTTTTTTTTTTTAATTGTGTTTTAAGTGAAAGTTTACAAGTCAGTCTCTCATACAAAAATTTATATACATCTTGCTGTATACTCCTAATTGCTCTCCCCCTCATGAGTCAACACACTCCTTCCCTTGACTCTATTTTCGGGTCCATTCGGCCAGCATCTGACCCCCTCTGCTCTCTCATCTCTCCTCCAGACAGGAAATGCCGACATAGTCTCATGTGTCTACTTGATCCAAGAAGCTCATTCTTCACCAGTATCGTTTTCTATCCATAGTCCCGTCCTATCCCTGTCTGAAGAGTTGGCTTTGGGAATGGCTTCTGTCTTGGGCTAACAGAAGGTCTGGGGGCCATAACCTCCAGGGCCCTTCTAGTTTCAGTCAGACCATTAAGTCTGGTCTCTTTACAAGAATATGGGGTCTGCGCACCACTGCTCCCCTGCTCCCTCAGGGGCTCTCCAGTGCACTCCCTGTCAGGGCAGTTATCAGTTGTAGCTGGGGAGCATCTAGCTTTCTGGTCTTGGGCCGATGCAGTCTCTGGTTTATGTAGTCCTTTCTGTCTCTTGGGCTCATAATTACCCTGTGTCCTTGGTATTCTTCATTCTCCTTTGCTCCAGGTGGGTTGAGACCCATCGATGCATCTTAGACAGCCTCTTGCTAGCATTTAAGACACCAGAAGCCACTCTCCAAGGTGGGATGGAGAATGTGTTCTTAATAGATTTTATTATGCCAGTTGACTTAGATGTCCCCAAAACCCCACCCCTGCTACGCTGCCTTCGAAGCGTTCAGTTTATTCGGGAAACTTCTTTGCTTTTAGTTTAGTCCAATTGTGCTGACCTCGCCTGTATTGTGTGTTGTCCTTCCCTTCACCCAAAATAATTCCTATCCACTGACTAACCAGTGAAAACCCCTCTCCTTCCCCCTCTGGTAACCATCAAAGAATATTTTCTTCTGTTTAAACTGTTTCTTGAGTTTTTATAATAGTGGTCTTATATGTTGTTGGGTTTATATAATATTTCTCCTTTTGCAACTGACTAATTTCACTCAGCATAATGCCTTCCACATTCCTCCATGTTGCGAAATGTTTCATGGATTCATCATTGTTCTTAATCGTTGCATAGTATTCCATTGTGTGAATATACTATAATTTATTTGTCCATTCATCCGTTGATGGGCATCTTGGTTGCTTCCATCTTTTTGCTGTTGTAAACAGTGCTGCAGTGAACATGAGTGTGCATGTATCTGTTCACATAAAGGCTCTTTCTTGATTCTCTAGGATGTATTCCAAGAAGTAAGATTGCTAGATCGTATGGTAGTTCTATTTCTAGCTTTTTAAGGAAGCGCCAAATTGGTTTCCAAAGTGGTTGTACCATTTTACATTCCTGCCAGCTGTGTATAAGTGTTCCAGTCACTCCACAACCTCTCCAGCATTTATTATTTTGTGATTTTGGATTTATGCTAGCCTTGTTGGAGTGAGATGGAATCTCATTGTAGTTTTGATTTGGATTTTTTGAATGGCTAATGGTCGTGAGCATTTCCTCATGTATCTGTTAGCTACCTGAATGTCTTCTTTAGTGAAGTGCCTGTTCATATCCTTTGCCCACTTTTTAATTGGGTTATTTGTCTTTTTGTAGTTTTTGCAGTATCAATAGATTTTAGAGATCAGATGCTGATTGGAGATGTCATAGCTAAAAACTTTTTCCCAGTCTGTAGGTAATCTTTTTACTCTTTTAGTGTAGTCTTTGGATGAGCATAGGTGTTCGATTTTTAGGAGCTCCCAGTTATCTAGTTTCTCTTCTGTATTGGTAGTAATGTTTTGTATACTGTTTATGCCATGTATGCTCCTGATGTTGTCCCTATTTTTTCTTCCATGATCTTTATCGTTTTAGATTGTATATTTAGGTCTTTGATCCATTTTGAGCTTGTTTTTGTGCATGGTGTGAAGTATGGGTCTTGTTTCATTTTTTTTGCAGATGGATATCCAGTTATGCCAGTACCGTTTGTTAAACAGACTATCTTTTCCCCATTTAACTGACTTTGGGCCTTTGTCAAATATCAGCTGCTCATATGTGGATAGATTTATGTCCAGATTCTCAATTCTGTTCCATTGGTCTGTGTATCTGTTGTTGGACCAGTACCAGGCTGTTTTGACTACTCTGGTGGTGTAATAGGTTCTAAAATCAGATGGAGTGAGGCCTCCCACTTTGTTCTTCTTTTTCAGTAATGCTTTACTTACGCGGGGCCTCTTTCCCTTCCATATGAAGTTGATGATTTGTTTCTCCATCACATTAAAAAATGTCGTTTGAATTTGAATTGGGATTGCGTTATATCTGCAGATCACTTTTGGTAGACGTTTTTATAATGTTAAGTCTTCCTATTCATAAGCAAGGTATGTTTTTCCACTTATGTAGGTCTTTTTTGGTTTCTTGCAGTAGTGTCTTATAGTTTGCTTTGTATAGGTCTTTTACATCTCTGGTGAGATTTGTTCCTAAGTATTTTATCTTCTTGGGGGCTACTGTAAATGGTATTGATTTGGTGATTCCCTCTTCAATGTTCTTTTTGTTGGTGTAGAGGAATCCAACTGGTTTTTGTATGTTTATCTTGTATCCTGATACTTTCCTGAACTCTTCTATTAGTTTCAGTAGTTTTCTTGAGGATTCTTTAGGTTTTTCTGTTTATAAGATCGTGCCATCTGCAAATAGAGATACTTTTACTTCTTCCTTGCCAATCTGGATGCCCTTTATTTCTTTATCTAGCTTAATTGCTCCAGTTAGGACCTCTAGCACAATGTTGAATAAGAGTGGTAATAAAGGGCATCCTTGTCTGGTTCCAGATCTCAAGGGGAATGTTTTCAGAATCTCTCCATTTAGGATGAGTGATCTGGCTTTTATTTTTAAAGAAAATAGCTGTGTTAAGAATAGACTGCAAATAGGGGCGACTAGCAGCAATTGCAGTCATCTAGAGGAGATACGATGGTATCTTGGATCAGGGTCGTAGCAGTGGAGTGGTGAGAGAGAGATAGTTACATTCTGGGTATATTTTGAAAATAGAGTCGACTGGACGCAAGGGTAGCTAAGGTTTTTGGCTTGAGAACTGAATGGATGGAATGACCAGAAATGGAGATGGCTAAAGGTGGATTCCATAAACGAGGAGGGAGGGGTGCAGGGAGAAAGCAGTTTACAAAAAGAGTAGGTATAGAGTGATCTCACTTTTGTAAAACTCAAAACTGGCCTGAAAACATTTTTTTTAATCTGTAAATTGACAAAGGTAGCTCACCTTTAAGAAAATACTTAGCTTTGCTAACTTCAGATATTTTTCAGTGTCTCGGTCAGGTGAGTTTCCTTCTGCCCCCCATAAGTGGTTATGCTAAAACCTAGACATTACAAGTTAAACTTGAAACAGTCTTGATTTATATAAATCTAGGTCTTGATAGGAATAACTTTTAAAACATTTTTATTGAGGTATAACACACAGTAAAGTGCACATATACTAAGTGATCATCTCAGTGAATTTTTATACATGAATACACCTGTGTAACTCATGCAGACCAAGAAAAAGAACATTCCCAGCACCCCAGAAGGCTCCTTCATCACCAGAGTAGCCACTGTGCTGAATTCTGTCATCATAGATTAATTTGGATCAGCATAACTTTTATAAAATGATAATTAGTGTACCTATAATAAAGGCAAGTCCAACACTATAAACGGAATTGGACCTACCTCTGTCTACCTTGGAGGAATTTTGAAAAATAAATACTCGGATGTGGAAGACATTAGACTCCTTAACAGAAAAGTGCTGTACACAGGAAGGGTATTGTACTTTTATTTTCCAAAGTTACATTATCTATAAAAGCCAAAATAGACATTTCTACTGATGACTTTTTATTCTTGTGATATTATTTGCGTTGTAATTTGAATCATCTTTGAAAAAATACTTTGTATAATATAAATAGCAGAATTTCGTTGTTCTTTATGTCAACAGTGCATTCATATTTCTCATTTTATGGAAAAAACTCAGTTTTCAAATTTGATAGAAAATATCATTTGTGGGAGTATATTTTATTTGAAGTTCCAGATTTCCAGGGAAAAGAATTTGCGGTCAGCAGATAATAACTTTATGTTGTAAGAATCCTTACAATGTTTTACAGGTAATGATGAGCAGTCTACACAGATGGCCGCAAGCTGGGAAGATGAGAAAGTGGCAGAAGCATCCTCAGACAGTTTTGTTGCTATTAAAATCGACACCAAAAGGTTTGCTTATCTTTTAATATTTCTTGACTTATAAATATTATAATCATGGTCTTTGGTTGAGATTTATGGTGATTCTCTTGGACTATGAGAATGCTGATGCTACTTATTTTTGTATGTCTAAGGGATTTTGGGGACTTCATTTCTCACTGTCATTTTCCACAGTAATTATATCTTGCTGTAAAGTCTTCACATTCTCCTAGTCTACCAAGCAATTATGTGACATGTACCAGGAATGCAAGAGAACTGTGATCTCCAGTTCCTAAGAACTTGGAAGTAACTAAATAATATATTGAATATTCCTGAAAACTTGACCAGTTGCTCTTTTGGATCCTATATTTGGGAGTGGAGACATTTAATTGAGTAAGAATGAAGACATTTATAGATCCCTCATAGTAGTTGATATCCTCAAATCTGTTTTGTTTCGCCGTCCTTCCTCTGCCCCCCCCACTCTTTAACTTTTTATTATAGAACATTTCAAAAGTACAAAAGTAATTGGATATGTAATGAGCCCCCCTCACCATATACTTGTTAACTAGCTCTGATAATTACCAACTCATACCTAGCCTTGTTTTATCTATATCCCCACAACTTCCAATCATCTCGTATGATTTAAAAAATTTTTTGAGGTAAAATATATATAACAAAACATTTACCATTTCAACCGTTTTTATATGTCTAATTCAGTGACATTTATTGTATTCACCATGTTGTACAACCGTCGTTACTATCCATTGCCCAACTTTTTTTTATCACCCTTAGTAGAAATTCAGTACCCCTTAAGCTTTTTTGTGGATTCTTTGGGATATGTGTGTGTGTGTGTGTGTGTGTGTGTGTATAAAATCATATCATCTGTGAATACAGATAATTTTACTTCCTTTCCAAATTGGATGCCATTTATTTATTTTTTTCTCACCTAATTGTTCTGGCTAGAACTTCTAGTATGGTGTTGACTAGCAGTGGTGAAAGTGGACATCCTTGTCTTTATCCTGGTCTTAGGAGGAAAGCTTTCAGCCTTTCTCATAATAATAAATAATAAATGCTCTTTTTCATGTTGAGGAATTTCCCTTCTATTCCTTTATTGCTGAGTGTGTTTATCATGAAATGGTGTTGGATTTTGTCAAATTCCTTTCCTACATCAATTGAAATGATTGTGTGTTTCTTTTCCTTGTTCTGTTAATGGTATATTATATTTGTTGATTTTTTTATATTGACCCTTCTTTGCATTCCTAGGATAAATCCTGCTTGGTTGTGGTAATACCTTTTAATACCATGTTGGAATTGGTTTGCCTAGTATTTAGTTGAGGATATTTGCATCTATATTCATAAGGTCATCCCATATAATTTTCAAACAAATTCAAAGTTTATCATTTCACCTATAAATATTTAAGGATGTCTCTGATACAGAAGGATTCTTAAATTTTTTAACATAACTCTAATACATTGGAAACAAATTAATACTGATCTTTAATGTCAAATATCTAGTGTTAAAATTTTCATTTGTCTCATCAAAGTCGTAATTTATTTGTGTATTTAATTTGTTACAGTTTGTTTGGGTTGTGATCCAAAAATGATTATGATTGGGTTAACCTCTCTTTAACATCTCTTTTAGTCTGTAGGCTTCCCCCTCCATATCTGTCTCTCTTTCTTTCCCCCTCCTTCTCTCTCTCACCCTTCTCCTATTTTTCCTTCTCCTCCTCTCCTCCTCCGTTCTCTCCCTCTCCCCAGTTTCCTTGCAGTTTACTTTTTTAAGAAACCAGTTTATTTTTTCTGTAGAGATTTTTCAATTGTGGATTTCGTTGATTGCACCCCTGTTGGTGTCATTTAATTTGTTCCTCTGCTCTCTATTTACTGTAAATTAATATTTGTATCTTGAGACTTGATCACATTCAGATTTAATTTTTTTTTTCCTCAAGAATACTTCATAGGTGGTGGTAGTATGTCTTCCATCAGAAGGCATATAATGTCTGGTTGTCTCTATGATGTTGGCAGCTGTTGGTGATCAGTGCCTGGAAATATCAATTCATTGGTGGTTGCAAAATGATATTGTGATATTGATAATATCAGAATGGATAGTGTATCTGAAAATGAGACAAGATTAAACTGTTCAGAAATTTACCTGTGTTAAAATGTATTTAGAACTTTCCATAGTAACAAAAAAAGTCAAAACAAAGCAAACCCTAGTACACCTTGGCTCACAATATCAGTTATTGAACTATACATTTATTGAGCTGTAAAATTTTAATAAAAAGGGAATCTGTAGAATATTTATTTATATTGTACACAATTTTCCACAAACACTTTTTAGAGTCAGAAATGACAGGAGGAATATGGGAATGTGGAAGAAATGAAAATTTCATAATTCTTAAGATTATATACAGATTGATTTATCTAGCATTTTTTAAAACAGGCTTTCTGTTAGGGATGCGTGGATGCCTGTGTATGGTGGTAGCTGATGTTTCTTTCATTATAGACTGCCTCATAATGGAACCTAATGTATCTTTTAAATTATGAAAAGAAAATTTTATTGTACCATAATTATTAATTATTTAATATTTTGGGGACATTTTATGTGTGTGTTTATATTTATTTATTTATGGAGGCAGCATGCATAGAAAATAGCTTGGTAGGAAATGCATCAAAATATATGGTGGTTATTTCCAAAATGGTAGGACTCTAGAAAATTTTTTTCTTTGTTGTTGCCATCAAGTTGGCTCTGACTCATGGTATTTTCCTATAAATTTGAATGTTTTTATCAAGAAAAAATGAAACAAATTCCGTTCTTGGAGACATTAATTTGATTCTTGGAATTACTCATCTACACTGATCAATGTCTCTTATTTATATTATTAGTATAAAGTTCATTTCCCATCCATGTCCCTAACCACCCAGTTTTCTTTTCTAGAGGCAGGTAATGTCACCAGTTTCTCTGTATCCTTCCAGAGATACTTCTTCTTCTTTTTTTTTTTTATAATTTTTATTGTGCTTTAAATGAAAGAGATATTTCTTAACATTAAAAAAAAAAAAACTGTTTTCCTCCCCTTTTTTACAAAAGTGGTAGCATTTTGATGTACTTTTTCTGTGCTTTTTTCTTTTTTATAGGTGCATAATTAATCAGTTTTTGTTGCAGGATATTGAGGTTATTTCATATTCTTTTTTTAAAAAAGTATTACATTGTCACATGCACAAGTGATAGACATTAATTTCTTCTTTTACAGGTTGATATAGTGTATTCAGGTGCACATACTAGCTGCTGAGGAAGCACCTTGGCAGATAGTAACTCAGGATTTTTAGTAACCAGATCTAGATACCAGTTTGTAGGTTGCAAGAGCAGGTGGTTCTTAATCTGAAAATTATAAAACAAGCTAAAAATGTCTTGTGAAATAAGAATTATGTTTTTCTCCTTTAGCCGATGGCTGTGAAAGGAGCTGGTAGTTTCAGAGAAATACTTTTAATGGATAAAATATGTTTTTATAAAAGCAAGTTATCATTTGGGAAATAGTTGTATTCATCTGCTGATTTTGTGTTTGATTATTGTTGCTTTTTTTTTTTTTAAATATTTATGCCTATTCTCAAAGAAAAATTCTCTCAAATTAGGTGAGTTTCACATTATGTTTTTTTTCACTGTACTTTAGATGAAGGTTTACAGACCAGATTAGCTTCTCATCAAACAATGAGTACACGTATTGTTTTGTGACATGGTTGCCGACCCCTGATTTTGTGTTTGATTTTGTTTTACAGTGAAGCCTGCCTACAATTTTCACAAATCTGTATCCTTTCAAAGAAGAATCGGTTTATATATACTTTGCTAAGATTTCCTTTCTTTGCTTAATTTATGAAATTTAAAAAGTATTCGTATTTATTTAGGAAATCATGCGTTCTCATTTATGGAAATGTGTCCTTTGAGGTAATACATTGTTGCAAATGGAGTTTGGTGGACATGTTAGTGGCTGGCAAGAGAGCTGGTAGCAAGATGGATGTAGAAGAAAGTTGTGATATAGGAAAACGTAGTGAGTGTTCTTTACTCATATGCAATAGAAATAAATCGTAAATCACTTTATGTATCACATGCTACACATGTAATGATATATAGGTAAATTTATTTCTTAAACACAGTAGCTGATTATATTGTGAAATTCACAAAGATAATTTGTTTTATTATCAATAGTGTTTCATAAAATTATCTCCTTGTTTGATATGAATTATTAGACTTAATTAAACTGTGCAGATCCTGTAGTGTGTGTTCCATCCAGTTTCTTTATTGGTGACAGTGGAATTCCCTTGGAAGTAATAGCAGGAAGTGTTTCTGCAGATGAACTTGTTACCAGAATTCACAAAGTCCAACAGGTGAGAAGGAACAGAGCCCTTCTTTGCGTAAGCATGGGAAAATGTGTTAGGCATTTGACATTGGAATATTTTTGGAGCCTCTCTTTATTTTCAGGAACCTACCAATGCCATGAAACTTTTGAGATAGTAAATTCTCTTACTGGACTGGGTTTGAAAACAGCATTTTGAAGTTAGAACTGCCTATACCTAATACTTGTGTGACTTCTTATTCTCCCTTCTGTTTCCTCTCCCCGTCTGCCATTCACATAACGCACATCACCATTACTTTGTTGTAAGGGAGAATTGCTCTTACATTGTAGACCTGACAGGGTATTGCTTGACATATTTTAAGGACCTTGTATTCAGTAATTTCTCATTTGCGTCCACTTGATTTCTAATGAAAAGAAGTGGATCTCAGTGGGCTAGTGGTTAATATAGCCTGAAACTTTTTTCTTCGAATTCTGTTTTCGAGGAAAATCAACAGCATGCTTTAAGAATCTTTTTATGCTCTCACCTGCTTGCAGTTGAATTCCATATGTGATTGTCGTGTTTAGGATTATACATTTTAGATTTATCTACATATAGAGAGTTTGGTACTTCTCCCTACTGTGGAGTATAAATTGGTTTGATTCATATTTTGGTTTAATATGCCATGGTAAGTTTAAATTCTCACCTATTCCAATTTCTTTCTCCCCAGATGCACTCACTAAAAGTTGAAACATCAGTTGCAAATGAGAGCCAGTCAGAAAGTTCGGCTTCTACTCCATCTTCCTCATTTGAACCGAACAACACTTCTGAAAACTCTCAATCCAGAAATGCCAAGCTTTGTGAGACACCACCCAATTCTCCTGATGCAAAGTCAGATACTGCAACAGGTGCTTTTTCTTTCTTTGATTTTATTATGGTAAAATATATATAACAAAACATTTACCGTCATTCATTCTGAAATTGTACATCCTCCGATCAATAGTTTTTATGTATATAATTCAGTGATATTAATTACATTTACTATATTGTACGTCTATTACCACTATCCTTTTTTTCATCACCTTTAACGGAAATTCAGTGCCCCTTAAAAAGCAGTAACTCCACTTTTTCCCCTACCACCTATCCCTGGTACCCACTAATAATCTTTGGTCTCTATACATTTGTCTGTTCTACGTAGAAGTGGGATCATACAGTATTTGTCATTTTGTGTCTGATTCATTTCGTTGAATGTAGTATTTTCAGAGTTCATCCATGTCAAAGCATGTATCAGAACGTCATTTATCTTTATGGCTGGATAATATTTCATTTTATGTATATACTGCATTTTGTTCATTCACTCATCTGTTGGTGGACATTTGGGTTGTTTCCACCCTTTGGCTATTGTGGATAATGTTGCAGTTTACCCTGTCGGGTATGGTAGATGCACTCCTTTGCTTCGTCTTAAAGTACAGGTCATCGATAAATATCTTTAAAAATAAGTTTATTACATGGTATTTCGTCAGATTCATTTAACTTAAAAGTTAGGGGTTGCATACTCAAAAACAGTCCAATATACATTCTGCTCCAGGGCACATGGATCATTGTCCAGGATGGACCACATTTCAGGTCACAAAGCAAGTCTTTACTAATTAAAAAAGATTGAAATCATACAAAGTACTTTCTCTGACCATAGCAGAGTGAAGGCAGGAATCAATAACAGGAAAAAACCTAGAAAATACACAAATATATGGAAATTAAACAATACACTATTAAACTACCAGTGGGTCAAGGAAGAAATCAAGAGAGAAATCACAAATTTCTTGGAATCAAATGAAAACGAAAGCACAGCTTTCCAAAACTTATGGGATGCAGCGAAGACAGTACTGAGGGAAACTGAACAGCAATAAAAAAAGAAGATTTCAGATTAACATCCTGACTTGACAACTCCAGGAAATAGAAAGAAGATGAAACTAAGCCTAGACCTACCAGAAGAAAGGAAATAACAAAGATCAGAGCAGAAATAAAATTGAAAAGAAACAACAGAGATAATCAATTGAACCAGAAGTTGGTTCTTTGAAAAGATTAATAAAATTGACAAATCTTTAGGTAAACTGAAAAAGAAAAGATGCAAATAACCAAAATGAAAGATGGGACATTACAACAATCTGATAGAAATAAAGAGAATTTTATGACAATATTATGAACAACCTTAAGGCAACAAACTGGAAAACCTGGATGAAATGGATGAATTCTTAGAAGCACACAACCTACCTAGATTGATTCAAGAGGAAACAGAAAGCCGGGACAGACACGTTAACAAGTGAAGAGATTGACTCAGTGATCAAAAACCTCCCAACAATAACAAAAAAAGTTCTGGACCAGTTGGCTTTACTGGGGAATTCTGGCAAATATTTAGGGAAGAATTGACACTAGTACTGTTTAAACACTTCCAAAAGATAGAGAAGGAAGGAATACTGCCTAATACATTCTATGAAGTAAACATAACCCTGATACTAAACCAGACAAAGACACCACAAGAAAAGAAAACTACAGGCCAATATCTCTTATGAATATAGATGCAGAAATACTCAAAATACCAGGGAACAGGATCCAAGAGCATGTTAAGAGTCATACACCATGACCAAGTGGAATTTATTCCAGGAATGCAGAGATGATTCCAGACAACCTAATTGCCCATCGACAGATGCATAGATAAATAAAATGTGGCACGTACATACAGTGGAATGAAGTCTTGATACGTGCTACGACGGGAATGGAGCTGGAAGACATTTATGCTGAGTGAAATGAGCCAGTCACAAAAGGAAAAATATTTATGACCTTACTTATATAAAAAGACAAGAAAAGACGAACGTATAGAGCCCAAAGTTTGTTAGTAGTTACCAGGGATGGGAGGGAGAGGGTAAAAGGGGGATTAATGGTGATAGAAAAATTGCATTGATTAAAGGTAGGGTTGCAGAGCCGCTATTGTAATTGCTGTCAATAAGTTGTACACCTATAAAAAGTTGAATTGGTAGAAGTTGTGTGATATATTTACAAGGACAACCAGAAAATAAAAGTAATAGCTGCTGAGGCTGCTTATGTATAATCAAATACCTCATGGAATTTGGTTCCTTAGTTTGGGGATTTAGGGTCATGGTTTCATAGGACGTTCTAGTTAATTGGCCTAATTACATGTTTAGTGCTTCTGTTCTACCTCCTAGTTCGTTGTGTAGTTTCTGGGGACTTAACAGCTTGCAAGTGGCCATCCAAGGCACAACAATTGGTCTTTATTCACGTGGGGTAACGGGAAGGAGAGTCAGGAATAGAAGGAGGCTGTGGGATGGTGGCTCATTACCTCCATGAATAACTGCCTCCTTTGCCATAAGACCAGAAGAGCAGGATGGTAGCTGGATACTGTTACTGAACATTTTGATCAAAGACTCCATAGAAGAATCCTGATCAAAAGGGGGAAATGCAGCACAGAATTTCAAATTTTCATGGACTCTAGACTTTCTGGAGCCATTACGGAAGACATTATGCTGAGTGAAATTAGTCAGTCACAAAAGGACAAATATTTATGACCTCACTTACATTAAAAAAAAAAAAAACAAGAAAAGGCAAATGTATAGAGCCCAAAGATTATTAGTGGTTACCAGGGACGAGGGAAAGGGGGGATTAAGGGTGAACCCCTGAGGCCATGGCCCTGATAGAATCTTTAAACCATGAACCAAAAATAACCCCTGAAGTCACCTGAAAACCGAATAATAGTTTAGCTTAACTAGTAAAAAAAAGGACTACCATGAGCATTCTCCTCTATTAAGAACTATCTATATGGGATCAAGTTGACAACAGCAACTTGCAGTGCATTTACGTTAATGGGGGAGGAAGAACTCAGAAAAGGAGGGTGAGAATGATTGTACAACTCAAAGAATGTAATCGGTGTCACTAAATTGTACATGTAGAAACTGTCGAATTGATGTATATTCTGCTGTGTATATTCTCAGCAATAACAAAATTTAAAGAAAAAAAAAGTGCAGGGTTGTCTTAAATACATTTCTGTGTCATTTAGTGGCAGAAGAGGGTAAGTTCAAGGAATACGCCCTTTAAACCCAAATAGTCAGAAGTACAGAACAGTTTATCAGTAATTTCTGCTACTGTGCCTTGGTTCAGGGAATGTCGTCATGACACCTAGCAGTTTTATAAATGTATCCTTAGCCTATCTCAGAAGATTTTGAAAGATTCAAATGAACCAATGTATTTGGAATTGTTTTTACAAACTATAAAATGCTACACATATTTAAGGGATTAAGTATTTTTATTATTTTAATTGGAATTAAAAGAGAATTGTAAAGTAGAATTTACAGAAATAAGAGGTGTGACTGCAAGGGCAATGATTTTTTAAAAAAAAAAAACAAAAAAAGTTTTATATCGTATATTGGGGATTGTGGCGAGAGATGTTTGGTGTAATGCAGCCTTGTATTAAGCAACACAGGTCCCTGAGCAGTACAGATGGTTTGTGCTTGTCTACTTACTGAAAGGTTGATGGTTCAAACCCGCCCAGTGGCAGTACTGAAGAAAGGATTGGCGATCTGTTTCCGTAAAGATTATAGCCAATAAAATCCTGTGGAGCAGTTCTTCTCTGTAATACATGGGTTCTCCATGAGTTGGCATCTGTTTGACAGCAGTGAGTTTAGTTTTGATTCATTAAGCAACACTGAGTTAGATAAATCAAAAAGTTAGAATATAAGTATCCTGACGGATGATTCCACTCTAGCCTCTCTGACAGCCCTCTGCTTGAGTGCATTTGATGAAGGGAAGCTCATTACCTTTCTAGGAATCCTATTATTGAATAGCTCTAGTGTTTAGAAAAATTCTTCATTTTATTGAGTTGAAATTTGGTGCCTTATAAGTTCCTATTAGCTTTAAATTAATGCTGCTTTCTACATTTACACACAACAGGTCTTTGAATATTTAAAGGACAGCTAGCAAAGTGTCATTTTGGGATTTTATGTCTTCAGATTATTTAAATTCTGGATGTACACAAAACTGGGGGACTATATTATAGATACAGTCCATTTAGGTCTACAAGAGAGTAATTACATTTACCTGGATATTTGTCATTTTCCAAAATTCCTCATTCGTTCCTGAAAGTATATATCATTGTCCTTCAGTTTGAAAATTTTCCTTTAGCATTTCTTCTTGTGCAGTTCTGTTGGCAAAGAATTTTCTTAGCTTACTTTTATCTGAAAATGTTTTCTGTCTTTATTTTGGAAGTATATTTTGTTGGATATAAAATTTGAAGTTGACAGTTTATTTTTTTCAGTACTTTAAAGATGTTGTTCCACAGTTTTCTGGTCTCCATAATTTTCTGGTTAAAGTCCACGGTCATTCAGTTCTTTTCACCCCTGTGTGGAATGTGTTGTTGTTTTATCTTTTTGGGGAGGAATGGGGGACTTCTTCCGGGATTTTTTTCTTTCTTTGGTTTTCAACAATTTGACTATGATATGCTTAAGTTCTGCAGTTTTATTGGGGCTTGCCTTAGTTATCTAGTGTTGCTATAACAGAAATACCAAAAGCTGATGCCTTTAACAAACAGAAATTTATTCTCTCATAGTTTAGGAGGCCAGAAGTCCAGATTCAGGGTGCCAGCTTTATAGGAAGTCTTTGTGTGTTGGCTCTGGGGGAAGGTCCTTGTCTCTTTCCAACACCTGGGGGCCCAGCTTTCCTTGGAGACCTACATGTGTCTTGGCATCAGTCTTCCCCTGGGTCTAGGAGGTTCTCAGCACAGGAATCCCAGGTCCAGAGGACATACTCCGATCTTCGCTTTTTTCTTGGTGGTAGTTAGGTCCCTCACTTTCTGCTCACTTCTCTCTCCTTTTATCTCTTGTAAGATAAAAGATGATACAGGCCACACCCCAGGGAAACTCCCCTTACATCAGGGCTGTGACCTGAGTAAGGGTGTTGCATCCCACCCTAATCCTCATTGACATGACCTAATTCTGCCTGATTAACATAATGTACTGCTCACTCCCAAATGAGTCCATTACCACAGGCATAGAGGTTAACATTTACAACCCATCACAAAATGGAGGATAATCAGATCGTAAAAAAGAACAACCAGGCAATACTGGGAGTCATGGCCTAGCCAAGTTGACACATATTTTGGGGGGATAAAATTCAATCCATGACAGGGCTCAAAGTGACATATTTCCTAGATTCTTAACTTTTTCCTCTTTCTCCAAAATGGGAAATATCAGCTTATTTCTTGTTATTCATGATTTCTCAAAGACTTCTATTTTAATTATCTAGTGCTTCTATACCTCAAGTGAATGGCTTTGACAAACAAATTTATTTTCTGTTTAGGAGGCTAGAACTCTGAATTTAGGGTGTTGACTCTAGGAAAGCCTCCGTTAGCTCTGGGGGAAGGTCCTTGTGTCTTCAGCTTCTGTTTCCTGCTTCCTGGGAGAACTCCATGTGGCTTGGTGTCTATCTTCCCCAACTCTGCTTACTTAATCTGCTCCTTTTATATTTTGTAAGGGATTGACTCAAGACCACCCTACCCTAATCCTGCCTCATTAACATAACAAAGACAACCCATTCTCAAATGGGATTATAACCACAGGCATAAACAAACAAAAAAAAAACCTTTTGCTATCCAGTCAATTCCGACTCATAACGACCCATATAGGCATAGAGGTTAGGGTTCATAACACATATTTTGGGGGACATGGTTCAGTCCATAACAACTTCCAACCATGATTCTGTGCTCTTCCAGTTCTTTCACAATATAGTACTTTGGGAGCATAGAGGCTTACTACTAGTAAATAGGTTTAGAGCCTTTGCTTTAGGCTACTAGATGCTCTTGATATTTACCTACCTATTTGGGCTTACATATCCTCTTTTTTTTTTTTATCTTTTAAAATTATTCTTGTGCCTTAAGTGAAAGTTCACAAATCAAGTCAGTCTCTCACAAAAAAAAACTTCTATACACCTTGCTACATACTCCCACTTGCTCTCCCCTTAATGAGACAGCCCGCTGCCTTCCTCCACTCTCTCTTTTCGTGTCCGTTCCACCAGCTTCTAACCCCCTCTACCCTCTCATATCTCCTCCAGGCAGGAGATGCCAGCATAGTCTCAAGTGTCCACTTGATCCAAGAAGCTCACTCCTCACCAGCATCCCTTTCCATCCCATTGTCCAGTCCCATCCCCATCTGAAGAGTTGGCTTTGGGCATGGTTCCTGTCCTGGGCCAACAGAAGGTCTGGGGGCCATGACCACCAGGGTCCTTCTAGTCTCAGTCAGACCATTAAGTCTGGTCTTTTTACGAGAATTTGGGGTCTGCATCCCACTGCTCTCCTGCTTCCTCAGGGGTTCTCTGTTGTGTTCCTTGTCAGGGCAGTCATTACATATCCTCTTAATTATGTATGTTTTGCTCTTTGAAGCTTAAAAGTCATTGAAGAAGGTATAACTCAAATAGATATGAAATAATTCTTTCACCTTGAATATTAATATCATTTTTCTAAGAAGTTGGTCTGCTCATACTTTATCATCTTATATCAGACTTAATGAACAAAACTCTTTTTGCTTGTTCTTGTTTTTTTTCCCCACATCCATTCATTCTGTTTTTTGACATTGTTCTAAACATTTTTACAGTTATAAAAATATTTTTCCAATGATAAATCTCAAATTCCTTAAGCATAAAAGGAGATACTTAAGAATAGCAAAGTTGTAAGAAGTACTTAGTAATAATAATTTGTACTACTGCTATAATAACTAAAGCACTTCCTATGTGTCAGTCTCAGTAAAGCTCTGAGCACTCCTATTAACTCATATAATTCTTACATTGACTCTATTGGGTGGTTGTTGTTAGGTGCCATCCCGTGGGTTCCGACTCATAGTGACCCTGTGTACCACAAAATGAAACACTGCTTGGTCCCGTGTCATCCTCACAATCATTGTTATGCTCGAACCCATGGTTGCAGCTACTGTGTCAGTCCATCTTGTTGAGGGTCTTCCTCTTTTTTGCTGATCCTCTACTTTATCAAGTGTGATGTCTTTCTCCAGGGACTGATCTCTCCTGATAACATGTCCAAAGTATGTGAGATGTATTCTCACCATCCTTGCTTTGAAGGAGCGTTTTGGCTGTACTTCTTCCAAGATAGACTTATTTGTTCTTTTGGTAGTCTATGGTATATTTAATATTCTGTGAGGTTAGTATTCTCATTTTACAGATGAGGCACAGAGAGGTTGGGTAATTTACTAAATTGACACAACTGGGACTTGAACCCAGGGTTTGTGGCTCCATAGTCCTTGCTCTTTGAAAAGATCATAAATGTAAAGAAGAATCAAGTTGGTGGTAGGTGGTAAGTGGTAAGGAAGGAAAAGACAGAGGTTCCAGGCATACAAGCATCTGGTCTGCAGAGCAGACACCTTGGGACAAGTCTAGAGCCATAACCAAGATCAAACTTGACCTCTAGAGCTACGCGTTCAGTACTGCAAATACATGTGGCTATTTAAAATCAAACTGTTTAAAATTAAATATAATTTAAAATTCAGTTCTTCAGCTGCATTAACCCCATTTCAAGTGCTCAGTAGCCACATGTAGCCATTATTTCAGACAGCACAGACACTGGACAGCACTGCTTTCAAGTGAGAGCAACCCATGGCCAGATGTGCTTATTCTACTTTAGCTCTACCCACTATTTTGATATTTGATATTTTTTCGTGTTTTACCCCTGACCTTTACCTTGGTGGCCCTCAATTGGGTAACTGCCTTATTTGCCATTTATAAACTGTTTTATCCAGGTCCAAACTTCAGGATTAGTAATAGTTCATTTTTTATCTTCGATTTTATTCTTAGGGAAAATATGTAATGTTTAAGAAACGACATTATTAACAAATCTTGAAACTGAAAAGATTCATACCTTTTAGAAATTAGCATTAAAAACAATATTCGTTTTTCTTTTTATTTAATAATTAAGGAGGAGAAAGTTCAGACCATGCCACTCCCTCTCAGGATCCTAGTGGATATTCAAATCCAAGACCTGCAGAGGACCTCACCGTCAGAGTGGAAAGGTTTGCTCTTATTTTTTTATGTAGTGTTTTGTTAAAAAGATAACGTTTCAGTTATTTCATTAATTTGAATAAAAGCCAAAATTATACAAATGAAGTTTCCTAATTTTGTGTTGTAATATTTGATCACCTGACCAACTTATTTTTAACTATAAAAATTACAGGAGCCCTGGTGGTACAGTGGTCAAGAGCTTGGCTGCTAACCAAAAGATCGGCAGTTGAAACCTACCAGTTGCTCCTTGGAAACCCTATGGGGCAGTTCTACTCTGTCCCATAGGGTCTCTACGAGTCAGTATTGACTCGATGACAATGGATTTTGGTTTATAAAGATTACATTC
The DNA here is from genome assembly GCF_030014295.1 of Loxodonta africana. Lineage (NCBI taxonomy): Eukaryota > Metazoa > Chordata > Mammalia > Proboscidea > Elephantidae > Loxodonta > Loxodonta africana. The sequence continues at coordinate 113,842,774 of NC_087347.1, read as the reverse complement.
TGGCAGTAAAGCTTTTCTGTATCTCTAAAGTCGTCAGCCATCTACAGGCCTGGTCATTCTATGGACCTCCTTTTTACTGGTATTTTGGTACATATGTGTTTCCATCTGTCACTTCTGCTTCTAATCTGTCCGTAAACCAAAACCAAAACCAAACCCATTGCTATCGAGCCGATTCCGACTCAGAGGAACCCTATAAGACAGAGTAGACCTACCCCATAGGGTTTCCAAAGAGCAGCTGGCCGATTTGAACTGCTGACCTTTTGGTTAGCAGCCATAGCCTTAACTACTGTGCCACCAAGGCTCCAGTAATCTGTCCATACCATAGTGTAAAAAGCTCCAGATAGGCAAGAGCTTCAGCTGATTTTATGACTGTACTGAGCCTGGTTTCTGCATAAGTGGGTGTCTACTAAATGTCAAATCGATGACTTTTTGTTTCTAGGTTAGTATTTTTTAATGATAATTATCAAATCATAGTCTTTTCACTATGATTCTTAAAAGTTATATGAGCTCTGAACAGTTAGGAGTATTCTTAATGCTGTCTTAACCCACTTAGTGTCATACGGAAGTTTTAAAAATGTATCAGAGAGACTTGATACTTTCTTGTTCACATAGATGCTATGAGGAAACAAAGTTCAAAATGATTGCTGCAGTGGGTCTTTGGGTACGCCCATGACTCAAGGTCAGCTTCATTTCAGCAAAGCCTAGATTCTGATTGTTCTGTACATTCTTTATAGGAGTTGAGGCAGAGCCAAGACTTTGAGGTGAAAAACAGGTTAGACCCTCTCACAGTGGTGAGGAAATGGCATAAGATTAGAATAGCAGCAGGGAACCGAGGTTCTCAGGGGCTCATCCTTTTCTGTTTCTGTTTTGCTAACACCAGGCCCATCACTGTGTACTCTTACTTGTACCACCCTTGGAGGAAATGAAGACCAAAATTCTGAGAAAGGGTTTGGAGACTTGGGGAAAGAAATACCTCAGGTGGCAGCTTTATTGGGTGGGGTGGGATCAGGCACTATTTGTATTTAGGGCAATGGGAAAGAGGAGTTTCTGTGACTATGGTTTCTTAATAGCTTCCATTCCTGTGTAAGAGAATGTCAGCTGATATCTACCTGTATGGGTTCTGTGAATAGAATATATCATTTTTAATGAATAGTTTTTATAAATATATATTACATATGTGTTGTTTGTAATATGAATCAATTAAAGACTCTTAATGACATACACCAAAATATTTATACTAGTATCTATGAAAGAGGAATTATGGATTTTTTCCCTGTTCGGAGGTTACCATATTTTATTCTTTGAACATTATTACTTTTATAATTAGCATTTATTGAGTACCGTACTTTTATAAGGAGCCCTGGTGGCACAGCAGTTAAATACTCTGCTGCTAACTGAAAGTTTGGTGATTCAAATCCACTCAGTGGCTCCTTGGGAAAAAGACCTGGTGACCTGCTCCCGTAAAGATTACAGCCTAGAATAGAAAACCCTATGGGGCAGTTCTGTTCTGTCACCTGAGGTCACTGTCAGTCGGAATCAACTCAAAGGCACCCAACAAAGACAAGGTTACTTTCATAATTAGCATACCAGAACTGGCAGAGTCTATACTTGGTTAATATTCCTTCAACTAAAAAAAAAAAGTTGAAACTTTCAGAGATACAGGCATACATATATACACACACAAGCACAAATATATATGTACATATACATATGTATTTTTTAAGCATGTGCTGTTATGACCATGACATGAAATATATGCAGATTGGGAACTTTAAAAAGGATACTGACGGCCCTGAGACTGTGACCCTAAGACGCGCTTCTGAACTAGAACTGAAGCCATTCCCAGGGACCTCCTTTCAACCAAACCATAGACAGGCCCATAAACGGTAACTCCTGAATGTGCTCCTTAGAACAATCAGTTATACAGGATCAAAAGGGCAACATTTTCCTAAAAGCAAAGATGAGAAGGCAGGAAGAGGTAGAAAATCAGGACGAAAGGAAGTGGGGAGAGTGCTGACACATTGTGGGGATGAAACCAGTGTCACGGAACACTTATGTACAAACTATTGAATGGGAAACTCATTTGCTCTCTAAACTTTCACCTAATGCACAATAAGAATTTTAAAAAATAAAAAGGATACTAATATGGAAGTTGGATGAAATGCTGACTAACTTTTTGTTGTTGTTGATAAACTCTTGATAATGACACTGTTTTTATTGGAAACTAACTTTTCACTCTCAGACAGTCTTTAAAAAACCTTAGTCGCATTTGGTCATTTAATTAAAATCTGATAAGCATTGCAAATTCTTATTGCTGAGACAGATTTATCAGAGTTAGCTGATCTATAAAGCCTAGGTTCTAATACTAATTCACAAGTATTTTCCTGTATTTTATTGATCTGAGTTCATACCCAGTTAGGAATTCTGTTCCTTTTGTGCAGTTTGGTTCATTGACACTTGCAAATAGCTAATAACCCTACCCTGTGTAATTTCCCTATCCTGAATGTCCTCTTAGCTCATCATTTACACCCTTAGGGTTGCCTTCATGTTCACCATCCCCTGCGATAGATTCTGTGATGCGCTTACACCTCTGAGTAACGTATTCCTTGGTGTCACCTGAGGGGTTATTGGACTCTGAAACCCTAAAGCTCTGCTACTTCCTATCTCACAGAAGTGAACTGCTTTGCCTTTTCTCAGCCCAGATAAATTGGGCCTATGAATCCCTGTGGTATTTAAAGAACTTTGTAATATCAAGCTCTGCAAAGAAAAATTGCTGTATTTTTATCTAACTTCGATGATATTTTTAAATATATTTTATATAAATTAAAAACTGAATCTTAAAACGTCGCAGTATGGATTTGTAAATGTAAGATCCTAACTTTCCTGTCAGGCGATGACATTTATTTCCAGAGACTGAGTTTTTGGAAGAGAAATTACTCAACATTAGGTCTTAGGCTTTTTTCTCATCTCACTTCAAGGAGAACTAATTTTCTTAGGGGAAAATGTGAGCTACTCAAATTGTTGTCAGCTCAGACTCATCCTTCCTTGTACATAATAAGAACGTAGTTTTTCAGTCTTGAACTGCCTGTTGTCAAGGAAATAAACTTAATTTTTAACAGATCAGTGCTCTGTAGTTGTTAGACCTAAATTTTTGTTTTTAATACTAATTAAAATATATGAAATTTTTTATTCTTAAAGCTAAAGGTCAAGGAAATAAAAATCTTTTAGTGACTCATGTGAATACATGAATCTTTTAGTCAGAATATATATTTTTTATATTTTAGTATTTATTACTATTTTTATTATATTTAAAAATGGGCAGATTTCTCCCCGACCTTATAATTTGAAAAGTTTCAAACCTAAAAAAGTTGAAAGAATAATATAATGAAAAAAAATTGTTTTTTGTGGCTGAATCATATGAAACTTGGAGACATCATTTCAGTTCATCCTTAAAACACTTTGGCATGTATCTCCTAAGAATAAAGACATTTTCAGATACTAGTACAACAGCGGGAACGCTGGTGGCACAATGGTTAAGCATTCAGCTGCTAACCAAAAGGTTAGTGGTTTGAACCCACCAGCTGCTCTGTGCAGAAAAGACCTGGCAATCTGCTGTCTTAAAAATTTCAGCCCAGGAAACCCTGTGGGGTTATTCTGTTCTGTCCTGCAGGGTCACTATAAGTCAGAATCAACTTGATGGCAAACAACAGTGCAATACTGGTGTCACACTCAAGGAATTGTAAATTAGTAGAGTAAGATTATCTAAAATCGCTGTCTATATTCGGATTTCCCCAGTTGTCCCAATAACCCAGTGCCATCGAGTCAATTCCGATATTGTCCCAATAATGTCCTTTATAACACCCCCTGCCCTCGCTGTGTAGAGAAGAGCATTCCTCTGCCTCCCCTCACCTTTATTTACTTTTTTTTAAAGGTAAACTTTTAAAGATAACAGCACTTAGATCCAGAAATAGAAAATTTCCAGTGTCCTAGAAGCCTTCCTAATGCCTCTCCTCAGTTACTGCTTCCTTCTTGAGGATAACCGCTATCCTGAATCTAACACCACAGATTAGTTTTGCCTGTCTTTGAACTTTATAATGGAATCGTACAGCGTGTATTTTTTGTGTTTGCTTTCTTTTGCTCACTGTTGTATTTGTGTGGCCCATCGATGTTATTCATGTGTCAATAATTGGTGCATTCTCATCACTGTAGTCTATTGTTTGACTCTACCACATTTTATTTCTCTCTTCTACTCTCGGTGGATATTAGGATTATCTTTAGTTTGGGACTGTTACAAATGGTGTGAGCATCCCTGTACCTGTCATGGTGAACACACGTATGCCGTTCTTTGGGGCATGTATCTGGGAGTGGGAATTTCTGGATCGTAGATGCTGGCCAGTTTTCCATAGTGGTTGTACCAATTGATACTCCCTTCAGCAGTAAATCCTTTTTTTCCTTCTGATGTTTTATAATGTATAACTGTTATTACTCTTCTTGGTGTGTACTTTGACCCAAATTTGGTTAGTGAAATCCCCTTCATGGTAGCTTTTCTGTCCTTTTGAACACTTCCTTAATTTCTGGCAGAAGTTGTTCAGCTGAGTTTTAACACATGCATATACCAGTGTAACCCAAATTCATATCAGAGAGAGTATCATTTTGAGATATAATTCACATAGCATAAAGTCACTTTTTTAAAGCGTACAATTCAGTGGTTTTTAGTATATTCACAGGGTTGTACAGCCATCACTTTTTTTCTCTTGATTGCAGAACCATTAGGTTTTGGGGGATTTTATTTGTTTTGTTTTAGCTGAAAATTCCACACAAATTTTGCATGATATTCACTTTAGAGCTATTATTTTTTTTTTAATTGATGAGCTTCTTAAAGTAGGAAATCAGAATAGTATATTTTGGTATAATTAGTAGCTTCTATAAATGTTCTTAAGTTTTATGCTTTTATTTTTAACAATTTTGTGCCATGTTGGTGTTTAGGGATAAAACGTTTGTAAGTTATTGATTTATATATTGTTTGAAAACTTATTTGTATATTTTAAAATCAATATCAGATAAATCAGACAAAAAAGAAAAGGAAAACTAAAGTAGAAAGAAGGTACTTAGGATAGGCTCCCAGTGGCTCATAGATTTCTCTAGGTACCAGGAACCTGGCAGATAAATTGTTGCTGTGCTTCCGGGAGGCTTTCTTGTTAGTGTCTACATTTCGCCAGTTGTTTTTAGCTAAATAAATCTCCTAAATGTGTTTGATATTAATATATGTCTGTTAATGTATTTTTTTAATACAGACTAACCAAAAAACTTGAAGAAAGGAGAGAAGAGAAAAGGAAAGAGGAAGAGCAGGTAAAGTCCATGCGCCTAGCATTGTTTTACCTGTCCATTCACTGAAGAGTAGACCTGGGATGGTCCCCTAGTTACACTTCACTGTTGCAGCATTGTGAAGGGAATTAGCTCTTTTTTAGTATCTTCCTATGAAGAAAGGAACAAAAGAACAGTTTTTGTGTTCTTTTTTTAAATTGCTAGGAATAAATTGGATCATCTCTCCATCTGTAACACGACTTTTCCACTGAGAATAAAGGAACTTGAGCTAAAATTATTTGGTTTGAGGCAGAAGATTGAATTTTAAGTTCCTTTTTGTAAAAAAGAAATGTGCAGACATTTTACTGAGTTTTCCCCTCTCCTGTTGCTTATTCTAGTGCACCATTTGTTTTCCTCACCATGTATATATAAACTGCATCATCACTTTGGATTTTTAATATAGGAAGGTTATCATTTCTTCAGGCCAGATAAGTGACTGCCTTGTTGCCCTTGGAGGGTAACATATTTATCTTAGAAATTAAAGACCTGTAATTCTTTTGCTTTCAACTTACGCTGACAACATCATAATCTTAACACAACCATTGGCAAAGGTTTATTGGTAGGCATTTGGCCATTAATCATGGTATTAATAAACTCTAATAGATCCTTAACGTTTTAATAAGTAACCTTTAGGTGTGCACTATAATCAGCTTGCCCTACATTTAAAATAATATCTGGGGCAGACTATCAAATTATCTTAAAACTTATTTTCTCTTTAATTCAGAGAGAGATTAAGAAGGAAATCGAGAGAAGAAAAACTGGAAAAGAAATGTTGGATTATAGAAGAAAGCAAGAAGAAGAATTAACAAAAAGAATGTTAGAGGAAAGAAACAGAGAAAAAGCAGAAGATAGGGCAGCTCGAGAGCGTATAAAACAGCAGATTGCATTGGTGGGTATTAATTTTAGAGTTTTAATGCTTGGCTCCAGGACATTTGTAAAACTATTCTTCTGTGCACATGGACTTTGGTTTATTATAAGACAGTGCATGAAAAAATAGTATAGTTAAGTGACTCAAAGAACACCAGTTGTCACCTTCCTTTTATTAGAAATCGTTTATTGGATTAAGATACAGTTAAGGTTGAGTATTTAGATTTTTTTCAAAGTGATTTTTCTCTGTGTTTTCTTACATTATGAATTTTTTCAAGTAAGTCAAAAGGCAGCTTTCAGGGATTCTCTGGAAAACAAGCTAAGAATTGGCTACCTGGTAATCTTTAATCACAGGTATTCTTTTTTGGGACAAAGGTTTTAGACATATCATAGAAGCTTAGGATGGTTTTGCAATAATTGCTTTTAGAATTAAGCACTATGATACATACGAAAACCATGCCTACCTTAATAGTGTTTGTTCATTTGTTCATTGATCACATGTTTACTGAGCATCTACTATGTGCCAGACCTTGTTCCAGGGTCTAGAGATATACTAGTGAGCAAAATCAAGCCCTTGTTTATTCAGTAATAACTTCAAGTCCCTGACAGTTGATAAAACTAAAAATCACCAGATCCAGAATGATACATCATATTTTCACAGAAATAATGTGCATGTTATATGGTTTTTGCCAACTGCACATTATTTTCCTAAGCACACTGTGCATTATATGTGTGGGCGTATTATTTACGTGAGCACATTATTTGTGAAAAATACGGTAGTTCACATATGGGTTTAAGGAATTCCATGCATATTTGTGTTTCTCATTAACTTGGGTTTGGAAACATGTGAATCAAATGTGTGATCGTTCTGGCAGTGAAAGATAATTGGTGTCTAACAATTGTTTAAAGGACCGTGCAGAGAGAGCTGCTCGTTTTGCAAAGACAAAGGAGGAAGTAGAAGCTGCCAAAGCAGCCGCCTTGCTGGCCAAACAGGCTGAAATGGAAGTCAAGAGGGAATCTTACGCAAGAGAAAGAAGGTACTTTATGTCATGCTGAGACATCTCTGTGGTTGTGTGGGCTGAGGAGGACAGTAGTTGTGGACTGGTTTTTAACACTGCTGTGTGCTATGGCTGTAATAGGTAGTCAGTTCCAGAAAGACATATGGACCAATTTGGGAGCTGCCGATGATATTTGTCATTGAATGTGAATGTATAATATAACAGTAGTAAATAAATAACTTCTAAAGAGGGCCTAAAAAAAATTATTTTCAAGAGACAGAAACCACATATATCAAAGGATTATATTGATTATCTCGTGTGTGGTAGGATTCTTTACTGGCAAGTGTTAGAATCCCAAATCAAATAGAATTAAGCAAAAGAGGAAATACGTTGGCTCTGGATTTGGGAAATCCAGCCATGGATTTGGTTAAGCATAACTGGATCCAAGGGTCTGAAGGATGTCATTAGGACTTTTTCTTCTCTGTGTGTCTTTCTCTCTCTCTCTCTTTTTTTTTTTTTTTGGTTTCCTAGCTTTTTCTGTTTTAACTTTGTTTTTAGGAAAATTCTCCAAATGATGTCAGGAGAGCCCAGTATCTTCTTGTACCTTCAGGGTCTTGAGCTCATAATCCCAGAGAGAAAAGATTAGTCCTGTATCCCTCAAAACCCATAGCAATCACTAAGGAGAATTGTGATTGGCCCTGCTTGAGTCATGTGACCACCTCCAACATAGTCACTGTATGTCTACTTGTATAGGCCCTCTAGTTTGGCTGGGTGACTTGCCACTCGTGTTGTGAAGGAGGTGGGGGAAATGTGGTTGATAATCATATCAGAATGACTCACATGAAGCAGGGGAAAGGCAGTTCCCAAAACAAAAATATGTTGAGAAGACCAAAAAAAAAAATCAGATTTCCAGTATATCCTGCTAGTCAGACTTCGTCAGTATTTCTTTTCTGTGTTTTCCATATTGGACAATTAATAGACATTATGCTTGTAAATCAGAAAAATAACTTTGAAAAACTTTTTCTAAAAATAAAATATTCAGATCTAAATTTAACGGAAGAGTGTTAAGACTTATACATTAAAAACTATAAAACATTGTTGAAAAAGTTAAAGAATACCTAAATTAAATGAAATCCCATGTTCCTAGATCAGAGGACATAATGTTGTTAAGATAGAAATAGTGTCTAAAGTACTCTAAAGAAATACTCTCTAAACTCTGATTTGTAGATTCTGTTCAATCCATATCAAAACCTCAGCTGGCTTTTTTGCAGAAATTGACAATCTGATTCTAAAACTCATATGGAGATGTAAGGGACGCAGAGTAGCAAAAACAGTTTTGAAAATGAAGAACAAAGTTAGAGGACTCACACTTTCCGGTTTCAAAATGTACTACAAAGCTACGGTAACCAAGACAATGTGGAACTGGCATAAAGGTAGACATATGATAGATGAATGGAATAATATTGAGTGTCCAGAAATAAGCCCTTACATTTATGATCAATTGATTTTTGACAGGGGCACTAAAAATTCAATGGAGAAAGAATAGTCTGTTCAACAAATGGTGCTCAGACAGCTGAGTAAAGTGCAAAGTAACAAAAGAAAAAAATAGATAAATTTGACTTCATCAAAATTAAAAACTTATGTGCTTCAAAGGACACCATCAAGAAAGTGAAAATACAACCCACAGAACGTGAGAAAATATTTGCAAATCATGTATCTAATGAGAGACATGTATCTAGAATATATAAAGAACTCTTATAATTCAACAGTAAAAAGACAAACCAGTTTAAATAAAGGCAAAGGCTATGGCTAGACATTTTTCCATAGACGATATACAAGTGGCCAAAAAACACATGAAAAGATGCTCAGCATCATTAGTCATTAGAAAAATGGATATTAAAAACCACGTGTACTACCCCTTCACACCCACTATGATAAGTAAAATAAAAAACATAACAACAGGTGTTGGCAAGGATGTGGCGAAATTAGAACCCTCGTACATTGCTGGTGGGATTATAAAATGGTCCAGCCACTTCGAAAAACAGTTCCTCAAAATGTTGGACATAGAGTTACCGTATGACCCAGCAATTCCACGCTCAGGTACATATCCAAGAGAATTGAAAACATATCCTCACAAAAATGGGTTCATGGATGTTCAAAGCAGCCGTATTCATAATAGCCAGGAAGTAGTGACAACTCAAGTACCCATCTGTTGATGAATGGATAAACAAAAAGTGGTATATTCCATACAGTGGAATATCATTTGGCAATAAAAGGAAATGAAGTACCAGTATAACAGATGAACCTCGAAAACATTATGCTGAGTGAAAGCCCAGTTACAGAAGTCCACATATTGTATGATTGCAATTGTCTGAAAAGTCCGGAATAGATAAATGCGTAGAGATTGAAAGTAGGCTAATGTTCCTGTGACTAGGGGGAAGCATGATGGGGAGTGACCGCTAATGGGTATCTTTGGAGTGATGAAAACGGTCTGGAATCAGATCCTGGTGATTGTTGATCAACTCTGAAAATACTAAAAAGCACTCAGTTGTATACTTTAAAAGGGTGAATTTTATGTTACGTGAATTGTATTGCAATAAAGCTGTTAAGTAATAAAAGATTTGACACGGGGGGTAAAAACTATTGCACATTCTACTTCCATTTTCTTTAACCTGTAATGATGTTCTTTGAGAATGTATAGAGATACAGATACTGACTTTAACTTCCTTTTTTCGTAGTACTATTGCTAGAATTCAATTCCGTCTTCCTGATGGTTCTTCCTTTACAAATCAGTTCCCTTCTGATGCTCCTCTAGAGGAAGCAAGACAGTTCGCTGCACAGGTAAGTTTATGTCTTGAGTTATAGTAAAGATAGATACACAGCTTATTAAGATTTAGGAAGGGAACATTTCAAAACAGAACTTAAAGAGTATGAATAAATCATGACTTATCCCCAGGAGGGAAGCACAAGACACTTCTGAGGTATTTGTGATGCTTCCGTCATGTATTAGTGCCATGTAGGCACGACACTCCTGCTTCTTGTGCAGAAATGGAAATTAGCTGATATTGTACAATAGGCTCTGGAAGCGTTTCTCACTGATTAGTTCACTCAACTGAAGACGTGAAAACAAGTGGTTTCCCAGAGGTCTAATCTGAAGGAGTTGTCCCACTCCTCCCTCAAAACCAAACCCATTGCTGTCTCAATTCTGACTCAAAACGACCCTGTAGGACAGAGTAGAATCGCCCCACAGAGTTCAAAGTTGTAGTCTTTATGGAAGCAGGCTGCCACATCATTGTCTTGTGGAGCCGCTGTTAGGTTTGAACCACTGACCTTTTTTTTTTTTTTTTATTGGTTAGTAGCCAAGCCCTTAACCACTACACCACCAGGGCTCCTTCCCCTCTTTCCTAAGAGAATGCAATTCTTCTTGGTCCTCTCTCCACATTTTCTGTACATTGCTTGGAATGCTTTGAGGCTGGCCATTTTCCCACCTGTTGTTCAGTCATTAATTTGGCAACAAGTATTTCCTTCAGAAATTCTAAAAGGCACCCTCACTCAAAATCTGAATGGGATGTGAAATTTCGTGTCTTAGAAAATAAGATTTAAGAGTACTTTCCAATTAGTTTTTATTCTGATTGATTCCTTATTGAAAATGGATTCTGGGCATTAGGTGTCCTTTAGGATCTAGGGTCATTATATGTGCCCCAGTATTTTTCATATAGGTAATAGATAGATACAATATCTTCAAGGTTGAAATTAGGGAGTTGGGTGCTGGCTTTAGATCTTTCTGCCAGACCATTTCTCCCATTAGACGGCTACCTCACTTATGGTTCCCAAGAGAAGGATGCCTGAAAAGCCATTGGCCTTTCTTCACTGATGAGTTGGAATGGACAGTGTAAATACTTATTTTAAGGACTCGTTTTCTCTAAGCTCTATAGTAGAACCAACTCCAAATAGCCTACTTCATTCTTTATCTTGGGTCCCCACTGGGGATCTTCCAAGAGGGGGGGCCTCTGCCCTGTGTCTTTTGGTGAGTGAAGAGGGAGCCACACAGGGGAAAAGAAATATTTGATTGCATCACTCCTGTTAAAACTTCACCTCAGGACAATGGCCTAAGTCAGTGTTTTGGGATGCGTTTATGTTAGAGTGAGAACAGTGGAGGGTTATATATGTGAGCAACAGTAAAAATCATAAGAAACAAGTGTTAGTGAACCTCTTTCTTTGGAATCTAGGCAAAGAGTAAACAGTTGTCTTTCTAAGATTTAACAAGTATCGGTAACTCAAAATTGTGAAGGTGATGGTAATGCCTGCCCAGTGTAGGTCCTGGAACTGGGATTCTGTGTGAGGTGTAGATTGAGTATGGGCCATTTATGCCTTGAGACAAGGAGGCTAAAACTCCTGGAGATATGTATATGAAGGAAATACTGATCTGTTGTAGATTTTTAATGAAGAGTACCTGTAATCCAAATGTTTACTCATATATTTGCTAAAAGATAGTGAAAAACCTACTGACTGAACCATAGCCATACTCTAAAGATTTACACAGTTGCTCATATTTTATTCAGTTTATTTAGTTTATTTGGTTTTAGGAACTATATTCTTGTTATCTTCACTTTGTGGTCTTTTTTGAGTTACAGAAGCTTTTAGAAAAATATTTGGATTTAATAGCTTTTCAGCTACATTTTAAAGCAAGAGTTTTTGTTTTTTGAGTTTACATTTCTGTGAACTTTTCAAATTAAAGGCAGTTGTAATTAAAGCAGTTATTTTGGATGCGTGTGAGTAATGTAACATCTTATTTTAAAAAGGCACCATTGTAAGGTTTTAAAAATTTTTTGTTACATTACAGACTGTTGGCAACACTTACGGTAATTTTTCATTAGCAACTATGTTTCCCAGGAGGGAATTTACCAAAGAAGATTATAAAAAGAAATTATTGGATTTGGAACTTGCCCCAAGTGCTTCAGTGGTCCTGTTGCCAGTATGTATATACGTCTATATTTTTTTCTAGTCCTGTGCTTTCTACTCTTGATAGTTTCTTATAATGAGTGGAAGGGAAAAACAAAGGTATATGGCATGTATTTAAAATTTGAATTATCTAAAAATGTTAGATTAATCTGTTTTTCTGTGCCTTACCTATTTGTATTGCTAATATTATTTGTGAGGCATTAGTTTACATTTCAACTTGTTCTTTTCCTTACCTGTTTTCATATACAGAAAATGAACAGTAGGAAAAGAAAAGAAATACAGAGTATCTGTGTAATAATTACAGACTTAATAATGGGTTTTATTTATATAGGGCTCTACTTTTCATCAAGTTTTCTGTTGTTTTTAGGGTTTTTTTTTTTAATTGTGGTAAGAATACATATACCCAGTGCCGTAGAAAGCATAAAATTTGCCATTTCAAACATTTTTGTGTGTACAGTTCAGTGACATTGATTATATTCACAGTGTTTTGCCAGCACCATCACTATTTGTTTCCAGAACTTTTTCATCACCCCAAACAGCAACTCTGTACCATTAAGCAGTAGCTCCCCGTTTCCCTCTCCCCGCAAGCCTCTGGTAATCACTAATCTATTTTCTGTCTCCATGCATTTGCCTATTCTAGATACTTTATCTGAGTAGGATCATACAATATTTTGTGTCTGGTTTATTTCACTTAGCATAGTGTTTTTAGTGTTGTCCATACTGTAGCATGTATTAGAACTTCGTTCCTTTTTATGGCTGAATTATATTTCATCATGTGTATATGCCACATTTTTTAAATCCATTCATCTGTTGATGGAATTTAGGTTGTTTCCACCTTTTGGCTACTGTGAATAATGCTGCGATGAACATTACCAAATTTTTAAAAAAAAAACATTTTAACATAACAAAAATAACATTAATTTTTTAAAACATATTATCCCATTTGATCCTCACAATATTTTAATCTCTGATAAAGAAAAGAGACTCAGAAAGCTTAAATAACTTTTCCTTAAGTGCTAGCACTGACATGAGAGCCCAGGTCTTCTACATCCTGGTCTGCTCTGAACTGGAGCCTCACACCAAAAGCAGTTAGCCCTCTAGTAAAAAAAAAAAAATTTCTAATAGTCAGGATTTAATTGTAGTCACTAAGGCTTGTTACCTTTCCCTTTTTTGGTTATTTAGCAAGGCTTTTCTTATTAAAGTTGTTAATTATATTATAAAAGTTTAATTTTTTAAAAAAATGGTTCATTTCACCAATGAGAACTATAGATAAAAGATTCATTTAGAACCTTGATTGTGATGTGTTTGGGCTGGTATAGTCCTTATCTGGGTTTATTTTTTAATTTCTAGGCAGGAAGACCAACTGCATCTGTGGTACATTCTTCCAGTGGAGACATTTGGACATTGTTGGGGACAGTACTTTACCCATTCCTTGCCATCTGGAGATTGATTAGCAACTTCTTATTTAGTAACCCTCCTCCTGCGCAGACTTCTGTGAGAGCAGCATCATCAGAACCCTCAAACTCTGCATCATCTAGCAACTCAGAAAAAAGGTATCTGTTTGTGTTTCCCTCATTTTCAAAAATAATTTAGTAGTGCCAAATATCACAAGAATTATGCCTTACTCAAAATGAAAAATTTTGTTATGGGTACTTTGCTTTTTTTTCTGTGTATCTTCCCCAGCCCCCACTTTGGAGGAAAGAAAACCACATGTTCTGAAACTATACTGTACCATCTATCCTGGGAAGCTTCACTACCTGAGTTTTTCAACCATCTTCCTAAAACCTATTCCATGGAAACGAACTTCACCTCTATTGGTTGTACTGTTTCATTACTTGAATTCCCTTTATCTCATGACCATGAAGGCAGATTTTTTTCCCCATGCATAAGTAGTTCTTTCTCTCTTGCTAGCTGTGTTCTGCCTGATCAGATACTGCATTCTATTAATTGCTCACAGTCATCTGGCATAATTTATTTAGAGGAACCATTGCGCTCTAGGTAATTTTAACCCTGGTGGTTCTTTTATCTGCTGGCTGACAGTCTTCTCTGGGTCATTCAGAGAAGAATCAAACTGAGGAAACTGGGTATCTCTTGAAAATGGTTCTGCCTTCTGAGAGCTAGTTTGCACTAGTCCCTTAGCTGAGTGGTCCTACTTCTATTGGAGTTGGCAAAGGTTAGAATGGTAATGTAGATCACACTGGCAATTTTAGCTCATATTTCTATTTTTTAAGAGTGTGCATATTTGAAAGAGGTTAACACAAATCAGGAAGTATTTTCCTGGAAGATTATAACCCCTTCTAATTATATAGTAGCAACATTTATTATAGTATAGACCCACTACTATTAAACACTCTTATTAGGCCTTTAATAAGCATACTAAATCTTCACACCAATTTGATGTGATAATAATGAAAATCTTTGCCTCTGTATGCTGTCAGTGAATCCCTAGTCTTGTGTCCTGTTGACTTGTGTCTGTAGATGATTGTTTTATATAAGTATTGTAGCTGGGCTGATTTAGCCTTTATTTCGGTTTATTTCTTATGTGTTGGGCAGGAAGACTGATTATATCCATAGTACATTCTTTAAGTGGGGACACAAGGAAATTATTCTCTCTAGTCTTAGAACAAGGAGCCCTGGTGGTGCAGTGGTTAAGCACTCAGCTGTTAACTGAAAGGGTGGTGGTTTGAACCCACCCAGAGGCTCTGCAGGAGAAAGACCTGGTGATTTGCTTCTGTAAAGATTACAGCCTAGGCATTATGCTGAGTGAAATTAGTTGCAAAAGGACAAATGTTGTATGAGACCACTATTATAAGAAAGCAGGAAAAGGTTTAAACACAGAAGAAAACATTCTTTGGTGCTTACCAGGGTGGGGAGGGAGGAAGAGGGAAATTCACTAACTAGATAGTAGACAAGAATCATCTTGGGTGAAGGAAAGTACAACACACAATACAGGGTAAGTTAGTACAATTGCACTAAACCAGAAGCTAAGAAGTTTCCTGAATACAGCCAAACACTTTGAGAGACAGAGTAGCTGGGACTGAGGTTTCTATGGACGTTTCGATCAACTGGCATAATGAAGTTTATTAAGAAAATGTTCAGCATCCCACTTTGGTGAGTGGTATCTGGGGTCTTAAAAGCTTGCAAGCAGCCATCTAAGATACAGCAGTTGGTCCCAACCCACTTGGAGCAAAGAAGAATGCAGAACGCCAAACTCGTTGCCATCAAGTTGATACCAACTCATAGCAACTCTACAGGACAGAGTAGAACTGCCCCATAGAGTTTCCAAGGAGCACCTGGTGGATTTGAACTGCCGACCTTTTGTATAGCAGCCATAGCACTTAACCACTACGCTACCAGGGTTTCCAGGAACACCAAAGACACAAGGAAAATATTAGCCCAAGAGACAAACGATCCACATAAACCAGAGACCCCATCAGCCTGAGACCAGAAGAACTATATGGTGCCCAGCTACTACCAGTGACCACCCTGACAGGGAACACAACAGAGAGTCCCTGACGGAGTGGGAGAAAAGTGTGGAACAGAACTCAAATTCACGTAAAAAGACCAGACTTAGTCGTCTGCTGAGACTGGAGGAACCCCTGAAGGCATGGCACTGGACACTATGTTAACCCAGAACTAAAACCGTTCCCGAAGATCACTGTTCAGACTGAACTATAAAACAAAATAATATGTGTGAGGAGTGTGCTTCTTAGCTCAAGCAGATACGTGAGACCAAAGGGATGGCTCTTGTCCGGAGGCAGGATGAGAAGGCAGGAAGAGACAGAAGTTAGTTGGATGGACACGGGAAACCCGGGGTAGAAAGGGGGTGTGTGCTGTCACATCGTAGGGATTGCAGTTAGTGTCACATGACAATATGTGTATAAAATTTTGTATGAGAGATTAACTTGAGCTGTAAACTTCCACCTAAACTACCATTAAAAAAAAAAAGATGTACAGCCTAGGAAACCCTGTGGGGCAGTCCTACTCTGTCACATGGGGTCACTATGAGTCAGAAGTTGACTTGATCGCACCTGACAACAACCACGGTCTTAGAACAGCATTCAAACTAGGTCTTGTTAGCTCTGAATTTTAAAACTTTTGCTGAGCTATGGGTGGAAACATTTAATCTTGAATTTCTGTGGGTTTTAAAACTTTTTTCCAATAAGGGAAAAGAAGTAGGATTGGTGCAAATGATGAAACGGATGTCTATCTAAGAGGAAGGAAGCGTTGGCTTCCACTGTTGTTCCACTTTTTTGTCTCACTCTCTAGTGTGAGTCTGTTAGCTTAAATTTCACTCCTATCTCCTTCCGATTTTCAGATGAGGAAGTCTTATTTGTCCTTAATTGTTTATAAATAAGTCATTCTTAAAGATTTTGAAAGGATTAGAAATTGATCATTCCTATCAATTAGGCTGTAAATGGAGTTTTGAAAAGCCTCTAGGGTGCTGTATAAGTTATAAATGTTTTAGTAGACATATCAGCTTGCATAAATAATGAAGGAAAGATTAGTTAGCAAGTGGCAAGTCATCAAGAAGCCTATGGAAATGGAAGATATGATTGAGCTGGCATGACTTGGAGCAGAGATAAAGTTAGAACTGCCATAGAGGAGTGAAGTCTAGTGCTGTGTTAGTAGATATAATTATCTCCCATAGACTTCCCTTACCTTAAGCCGAATCAAACTTGTTGCCATCAAGTCAGTTCTGACTCACAGCAACCCTACAGGACAGAGAACTGCCCCATAGGGTTCCAAGCCTGTAAATCTTCACGGAAGCAGACTGCCACATCTTTCTCCTCAGAGCAGCTGTAATAGGTTTGAAGTGCTGACCTTTCACGTAGCAGGCAAGTGCTTTAACCACCGCGCCACCAGGACTCCTTCCTGACCTTAGATGGTGTTAGAATATGGCTGCCTATACTAATGGAGAGGAGCCCTGGTGGCGCAGTGGTTAAAGTGCTTGACTAATTGAAAGGTCAGCAGTTCAAACCTATCAGCCGTTCTGCAGAGAAAGATGTAGCAGTCTGCTTCGGTGAAGATTTACAGGCTTGGAAACCCTATGGGGCAGTTCTCTGTCCTGTAGGGTCACTGTGAGTCGGTAGCAACTTGATGGCAGTGGATTTGGTTTTTGGTTTTACGCTAGTGGAAGTTTAAAGGAAACAGCTTTGTATTGCTGTTCTTACTTTATATGGTCTTCCCTTTTCTCCTTCTTTTGTTATCTCAGGGAACCAGTCAGAAAAAGAGTGCTGGAGAAACGTGGGGAAGACTTTAAAAAAGAGGGGAAGATCTATAGATTGAGGACTCAAGATGATGGTGAAGATGAAAACAACACTTGGAATGGAAATTCTACTCAACAGATGTAGTGCAGCAAGTACGATACATGCAATAATCATTGTTTCTCTTACGATTTAATTCAACTAAAATTTTACTGGAGAAGTGGGACTGCTTTGTTTTCCAACTGGTCTTAAAGTTTCTCTTAATTCCTGCTTAGTGGATGTGGGTTAAAGTTGTTTAGCTCAGAAAAGTCAAGAGATAAAATAACTGGCTGTTAGGTCCTTGCATATGGTAACCAACTGCTAGAAGCCTAAAAGAATTATAAGGCCTGATAACTTCCCTTCGTCAGCTTTCTTACTCAGTATTTCGTACCCATTAGCCCTGTGCTTTCAGATGACAAGTTTTGTTTAGAGCTGTTTTGCTCCAGAACTCTTAAGCCTACCCAAAGTAACTGGCATGTCACTTGAATAATTTGACTCAGAGCATTTTAATGAGTCAATCAGATGATAATTTATGTTTAACTTTTCTCTTTCGCTCATCAGCTGCAAGCAAAATCTTGTAGTTTTTAATCTTAAACACTGAATAAAAAATCTTTTCCAAAAATCAGAATGATCTTATCTTTAAGTTTTGTTATTCTAGCATTTTTTGTTGCACAATGCTTTGTTGAGGTCATAGGTCTCTGTTGTTTTTTTTTTCTCTTGGACAGTACTGCCCCGGAAGTATCTCAGGAAAGTACTTGGCTACTTGACCTTAAACATCATTGAAAGAAGACATTTTCTAGTATACATTGATGTTACGTTTCTGTCTCTCCTAAGTCAGTGAGCTATCATTTTGTCTGCATGTTACGGTCTCTAGTCTCATCAGATATAAAACAACTGTTAGTCCATAACCAGTTTTTCTCTCACCTTTATACTAAAGTTGTGCCCTCAGTAATCACACTTCAAGCGCTTAAAGGACCTGTAGTGTATGCCTTTTATTCATTAGGTTATGCTTAATGATTTTAAAGAGATTCTTAATGTGAGTTACATGCTCCTTTACCCATCTGTTTTTGGTGATGGAGACCAGAAGACTAATGAGGTCTTAAAAAGGGAGCAAACTTGACAATTCCTGTCTTAACCTTCTGTTTTGAGATTGGAAGGTAGCACCCTTGAGTGAACATATGGGAGGACACTGAGTTTCTTTTGTCGTGAGAAGATGAAATTTTCACAGGATAGGCTTTCTGTTTTTCAGCTATGAAATAACAATGACTTAAAAATGGTCATAGTGCTGAGAAGGAAAGAGTGAGACAGCCTCTGCTGTTGGTAGTCTTCCTGAAAACAGTATTTATCAGAAACCTTAAGTATTTCATGTTTCTTTGATCCAATCATTTTTTCTAAGGAAAGCTGATAAATGCAGACAAAGTTTAGATACAAACATATCCATTAAATGTTATTTATTTTACTTAAAAACTGGAAACCATCTGCATTCCTTCTACAGGAATAAATAATTTTCATGAGGAGAAATGGTACAATAAAGTTAGTCCCCGACTTAAATGATGAGGTTCTGCTCTGACAGCCCCATCCTAAGTCGGTTCTGACGTAAGTGAACACCTTTTTTTTGTTTTAGTTTTCATTATTATTGCCTTTTATTGTCGATATCTTTATAAATCCAATCTTTGAACATCTGAGAATAACCAGCAAATTATGCACGGCAGTATCGCATGCAGTACAAGTTACTAACAATAAAAAAAAAATTTTTTTTTTTTACAATAAGATCTAAAAAAAAAAAAAAAGGAAAAAACAGAGCCATAAGTGCAATTTGTCGTAACTCCAATACGTTGTAAGTTGGTGACTACCTGTACTAATTCAACAATTCAATTTAACATATGTTTATTGAGTACCTGTTATGTGTTGGGGAGGAAAAGCAGGATACAGAGCTGTAGGTACAGTATGATCTCAGCTTTGTAAACACATTTTACATATAGATAGTACTATATAGTAATATATATGTAAGCAAAAAAGAAAACACACCAAAATGTTAATACGAGTGGTTATATGTGATTTTAGTTTTCTTTTTTGCACGCTTACATGTTTTCTCAATTTCTGCAGTGATCATATTACTTCTTTAGTCAAAAAAGTGATTTTGAAAAAGAAAAATCTCCAGCAACCACCTCATATAAGTAAAGATTTGTCATCTTTAAGTAAATATGGTAATATATGATTTAAAAAAAAAAAAAAACTATTAAGTGGGTGTGACCTATTAGAAGTACATTTGCAAAAATATCAAGTACCTCGTCAGTTTGCCTTGAAAAAGGTCAAATAAATATAAATCTTAAGGAATTGTAAATAAAAAGATCCACCATCTTCGAGTAGGAAGATCCTGCCTCAATTTTATATTTTAAAAAAAAAGTGTGCATGGTAAAAAATTCAGTACAGAAGGCCATGAAATGAAAACGACGTCTCCCTGCTTGATTCCGACCCTCCATGCTCTTCCCCAGAGATGACCTCTTAACAGTTTCTTATGTAATTTTTAGAAAATTTTTATGCATATATGAGGAAATATGTAATCTTTATTTTTTAAATAAATGGGATCATATTATATATACTACCCTGCATCTTGCTTTTTTACTCACATAGTCTTGCAGATCTTTCCGTATGAACACATAGCTACCTCATATTGACGGCTGTATAGCATTCTCTTTTAAGAATGCACCCCGATTATCCACTTCTCTGATGGTGGACATCAGGGTTATTACAAGCTTTTTTGCTTGTTTTTGTTTTCCTATTACAAACATTCCTACAGTGAACATCCTTGAGGAAGTACCTTCTTAGTTGCGAAAATATACCCATAGGACACATTTGTTTAATTTGGGATATCAAAGGGTGTTTGCAGTTTGCCCAGTTGCCTCCTCCAAAGGATGTATGAATTTACACTCCCACCGACAGTGTATAAGAATGTCAGTTTCCTTACACCCTTGCCAACAGTTTTATACTTTTTCATCAACATGATAGAGAAAAATGGTGTATATTTTATGTTCATTGTGTTTATCATGAATGAACTTGAGCATTTTTAATATTGGTCATTTCAGTTTATTTTCTGAGAACTACCTGTTTGTATTCTTTGCCAGCTTTTTTGATGTGTTGTTCATCTTACAAGAATTTCATGTATATTAGAAAATTAACCCTTTGTCTAGCATATGCTGTAAATATTTTTTCCCTGTTTATCTTCAGAAGAATATGTTCATGGTACTTTTTTCCACAGTATTTATGTGGTCATATTTGTCAGTGTTTTTCTTAATGGCTTCTGGGTCTTGAGTCTTGCTTATATATTTCTCACTTCAACATTTATTTTAAAAACAATCACCCATGTATCCTGGTATTCTCATGGTTTCATTTTTTACATTTAATCTGGTATCCAAGGAAGGGACCTGACCTCCCACCCCTTATATCCTCAACAGCTAACCTGTTGGCCCAACACCACCTATGGACTAATACATCTTTTCCCTGATTTGACATGCCACCTTTGCTGCATACTTCATTCCCATATGAGGTGGATCTGTGTCTAGGCCTCTTTTCCTTTATTGGTCTCTATATCCTCTCTGGGCTAACAAACTAATAACTAACTTTATGATATGTTTTCATAATATTTTTTTCCCTAGTGTTATCCTAGCCATTCTCAAAAGTTTATTTAATACATGAAATTTATATCATTTTGTCTGTTCTCCAAAAGAAGTTGTTAGTTGCCATCAAGGCAGCTCTGAGACAGAATGAAACATTGCCCAGCCCAGTACCATCTTCAAGATCTTTGATATATTTGAGCCCATTGTTTCAGCAAACGTTACATTGACATTTATATTGAATTGCATTGAATTTTGAGATTAATTTAGATATAATTGACAGCTTGTGATAGTAAGTCTTTATGTCCAAGAAACGTCTTTAATACAAGTTTTAGATTTTTAGACCCTACCCCTACCTGACAGTGGAATATTTTGACAGGAACTTGCTGTAGACGTAACGGGATTCAGTTGAGGGTTTCTTACAGGAAACAAAATTTCAAGCAGATCAGTCTTTTAAAACCAGCCCAAAAAATTACTCTTTATTAAAAAGAAATTCTCCTAGACTATCTAGAAACAATATATGGACCGAATAAGTTTTTAAGTGTCATGCTGAGATTGTCTCCGTAGCACGTTCAAGGGTAATGTGCTTTTATGGTCTTATCACTACTCTGGATATGCTTGTGTGAATGGATAAACACAAAAAAGGAGCAGGTGTGCGTTCTTCCACTCCATCTCAAAAATATGCTTGCCAGAGAACAGCGAGACATGGTCCTTGGTCTGAAGAAGCTGAGCAGAGAAACATGCAGACTAGAATTCTGTTAGAATCGTGGTAGAATTGTGGTAGACTATGGACAAGCTGTAAGGAGGGACATCTACAAGCAATGCAGAGGAAGGAGTGTCTGCCCGGGGAAGTCAGGGAAGGTATGCAGAGGAGGAAGTACGTTGTTTAAACTGAGATTTGAAAGCATTTTCAGACGAAAGGGCATTCTAGGCAGAAGGAGTAGCATTTGCAAAGACACAAAGAAATGCAGTGTGGTCAAGGACTTCCTGGGATTCAGAACTACTGCAGATGGAGAGGAGAAAGGGAAGAGGGTAAGTGAAGATCAGATCACGTGGGCCTTGTGGGCCATGCTCGGGGTCCTTAGAAGTTGTCCAGTAGACAGTGGAGGGACAGGAAGGACATAAAAGGTGGCGATATGGGGGTGTGGGGAGGGGCTAAAAGATAATTAAAAAGATCATCTCTTTCTATGTGCTGTGATATCTTTACGCCAGGGAACATAAAGCAAGCAGAATGCTTTAATCTGATGGGAAAGCTAAGTAGAAGCCCCAGATGGTTGTGTGACTTTATAACTTCCAGGGTACCTAATTTCTCAAGAAGACGCAACCATTGGAGACAGGATATAGTTCACATTACCGTTTTTATTTTCCGAGAAGCAGGAGGTATGAGATATGAAGAGCTGTCAGGAGATGACGTTAAAGTCCAGCTGCACACTGAAGCAGGTTTCTTATAAAAAGAACTGCTTTGGTCTTTACTCATGTTTCCGCCTTTAAGAGCAACAACAGCCCGGTGAAGCGGCTCACAAAACCACTAGACCTGTTCAGTATCTGCACGTTTCCACAAGAGCCACCTGCAGGTTCCTCGCAGTGAATTCCCAATCAGCGGTAAGATGCAGAAGGTCTTTATGAAGTCCAGGATAGGCAGACTTCTGAGATCCCACTGAGCTTTGTGGGTGGCACACAAAGAAACAGCCTGCTTCATAGAACTTGTGGGTGTGGTAAGTTGTGGGTCAGAATGAAGAGCAAGCACTCAATTCCTGTTGGCCTGGCTGTGTTTCCTTTTGCTTAGAACGCTTACAGCATTTGTATGAAAGAAATGCCACAATACAGACTCCAAGAAGCACGAGAGAAAAGAGTGTGTATAAAGCTGTTTGTGCTTCTGCTGGACCTAGTGTTAGCCCCAGGAACGAAACTCCCTCCTTTCTCATGGGGCTGACGGTGGGAACGGCATCTAGGAGAAGACAACAGAGGGTGGTCCGTGCAACAGTACTGAGTTAGCCCTGCATCTATAATGACCTATATTAAGCCCAAGATAAAAACCTGTGCCATCGAGTCAATTCCAACGCATAGCGACCCTATCGAACAGAGTAGAACTACCACATCTTTTTCTTGTGTAGTGGCTGGTGGGTTCGAACTATCTACCTTTCAGTTAGCAGCAGAGCACTTAACCACTGTGCCACCAGGGTTCCTAAGCCCAAGATAGATGCTTGGAGTTCAGAGGTCACACAGGTACCCAAAATCTGTGTGGCCGGAGTTCATTGCTGAGGGTGAAAGTACACGGCCCCTTTCACTGTGTATTATGGGTCTCTGAATGAGGTTAAGCAATTATCAGAGTATCAGCAACTAGAATATAATCTAAATTGGACAATTGTCTCATATTTGTATACTAAGTCACACTTTTCAATCTTTCAACAAGTATTAGTTACCTGCATTGAATCAGGCACTACTTTCACAATCATTTTATTTGATTGTTGCAACTGTCCAGAGGCATTTGTCCAATTTCTCGCCTAAGGTCACACAGCAACAAGTTGGTGCCCGAGCTGGAAGGAGACTCTAGACCGGCTCATTACTGACCATTGCTCTGGTTTTTACATGTGACGTTAACCCCAAGCACACTTTGTTCTGCCACAAGAATGTTGAGCATTAAAAAGGTTGAATGAATGAAGGGGACGGAGGGGCAGGGAGGAAGGTATAAAGCAGAAGGAAATATACTGCAAAAAGCCCCTCCTTGAGCCCCTCACCCTCTGGCTTCAGTCCCTCCCGGAACCACCTCTCACCTTCCCACTGGAGACAAGGGTGAGGCCCTGCAGCAGGGTCAAGGAAGCCATTGCACCGGACTACGGAGGCGTAGAACTTGGCCGACTCTTTGGGGATCCTTGGCAGAGAAGGGTCAGTGTAGTTCACAAAGTGTAGCCCAAACCTCTCAGCAAAGCCTGCGGCCCACTCGAAGTTGTCCATCACACTCCAGGCTGTGTATCCTCGAATGTCCACCTTGTCCTGCACAGCTGCCCAAACACAGAGGCCCAAGCATGAGTTTGCTTGTCATGGAAGACACCTTTCTCCCAGGCCTACTGAAGCCGTTGTCCCCAACTGCTCTCCCACAATCCTGAGCTGCCAGATCAAGGTGAGTCTTGGCTTTCTTTGAGACAGTTGCCCTAGAGTTTGGATGTAATTGTTGGCTGGTCCTATATAGCTGAAGTTGCAGAGCCACTAGCAAATTTCTAGGAAGGCTTAGCCCTGAATAGGGATCTAAATCGCACTGGATCATTAAAACCCTCTGTGTGCATCTCAGGATGTTGGTCTTGGTCAGAGTGTTGATGCTCCTCGCTATGATAAATAGTCCTTGGATGGAAAAACTTGGAGCTGAAAGAGAATTTTCTGATTGTTTCCTTTGGCTGGTGCATTGCTCATTCTGTCTTTACTGAGTATTACTTACCATTCCCTTACTCTCAGTCCCATCCCAAGTTGTCCTGAGTTTGAGGATCTCACGCTCATCCCAAGTTGTCCTGAGTTTGAGGATCTCACGCTTTTGCTTGGGAAACAAAAGACCCTACAAACAAACACCCAGCCTACTACTCCTGGCCTCTGTTCAAACTCTCCTCAGGATAGCACTGCCGTTCAAACACAGGAAGGGGGAAGCAAATGACTCAGGCCAGGAACTAAGGTCTAGCTGATACCAGCTAACCAGGTTTGCTTGCTGACTGGATCTAGGAGGAATAAAACTCAGAGTATGGCCCCCAAAGAAAGGCTTACACCCAATAGGAGGGAGAAGTCTTCTCTTTCTCTTGTTCCTGGATGCAGGAGCAGCTCCTGGGTGCAGTATTACCCTACTGCAGGTGTTAGTGGGTGCCTCTAACAGTGAAAGGTTGATATGGAGGAAGGGTGGGCCTGTCGTACCTTTGAGTGCCTCATTGATATAACTGCGGAGATAGTAGACCCTCTCAGTGTCGTTGAGGTTTACTTCTCCCTGCTGGGACACTCCATTCTCTGTTATATAAATTGGCGGGTTGTTGAACTCCTCCTTTATCCAGTTCAGGATTCTCCTGAAGCCAAAAGGTGTCATCTTTAACCAGGAGGAGCCAGAGACTGGCCAAGATCGATCTGTAATGGAAGCAACTCCCCTGGGAGTTCAAAAACCAAAGATTAGGTCTCATTTTGTAAGTCCCAAGAGGCTCTTTGCACAGAACACAAAATATGACTGATGCTAGGAAAAAAAAGCCTTAGGTTTTGTCTAGCATTGAGTGTCATAACTCAGAAGAGTCCAATTGCCTCAAAGCCTCCTTTTTTCACTAGTTCTACCACTCCAGGCTGGTATAACTTTGAAAAAGCCGCTTAAGCTCTCTCTTGTTCTAGCTCACTTCCTGTCCAGGGGAATGGACTTGCTCATGGAGCCTAAGCCTGTGAGGGCTCTCTGTTGAGCAGACTACATTTCACACTAGATGTGGTAGGCTCTAGAGTCCCCGAGCTACAACCTTCCAATAGCATGCGAGGACTATGTCTTCAGAGAATGGGCCCCTAAGTCTACTTATGTCTAGTCAACTTCACACAGAGGTCACAGGTACAGCCATGGGCACCAAATTCAGGGTCCTCATTTGTGTGATGACAGCAGATGGGCTAGGACCTCCTTCAGGTGTCTAAGACCCTGATCTCTTCTCCAGTTATGGACGATGAGAGGGCCAAAAGATTCTGCCAAAAGAGTGGGTGCTGGGGAGACACAGATGTGTGAACATCACAGGATTCATGCATTTCATGTAAGGACTAGCTATTTGGATATTTCTTATACCCTTCAGGGGAAAAAAAATGTTTAGTTTTATCAGTAACTGGATTTGTCTTACTTAGCTGAACTGAATGTGGGCCATTTTGTAAGTCTGAGCAGAGGTCATTGGGTAGACAGTCCCAAGACTGATAAGACACCAAGAGTGTGGGGTAGGGGAAAGAGAACTAGCAGGAGGATGTCCTGGACCTGGGACCAGCAGGGAAGTCTCTGCAGGCCCCCTTGGCAAGTTTGGCTTTGGGGGTTTCAGGATGCAATGGGACTGTAGGGGTATTTTGTTTTCGTTTTTTGCATAGTAAAGTCTTTAGGTGATTACCAGTACATTAAATAATTACCTATAACAAGTTTTTGAATTCTATCATCCAGTAATTTTTACGAAGAAAAACTAAAAGCAGCCCAAACAGCTAGACTAGTATTTATTGTTCTAACCCTTAGAATTATTTTAAGGCTGGCTTAGCAGCAGTTACAAAATTACTATTTACTACTTTTACATTGATCTTCAAGAAAGCTTTAGGGAAATGAAATATTTAACCCATTTCTTCAAATTGTTTATCTATGGTAGATATTTAAGAAAGAAAAGTCAGTATCACTATATATGATTCAGCTAAAAGGCATGTGAAAGATGAAATTTTGGGGTAAGCTCCAAGTCTAAAAGAAAGTAGGTTCGCTACTGTCCAAAAGGTGAAGGGACCTACTATATAGTACACAGAAATAATTTAATGCCTTTTCACAAGAATGTGAATGTAGCTTTGCTAAAGCTTCATGTTCCATGTGAGAGCATCTAATATGCCCATCCATGGAACAGGCTTCCTTCTTCCCTATCCATTTAAGCAGTAATTTTCATAGATTTCTGGCCAGGTGTCGCAGACGAAGGTCAAGAGGTCATTCAGGACTTCATCCATGTTCTGCCGGAAGTGGGCCTGAAGGATAGTCATCTTCTCCTGGATCTCCACGTCAGCACTGCAAATGCCATGGGATCCTAGAGCCACAGCTTCCTTGACCTTGAACTTCTTCTCCCTCTGCAGGCTGTACTGTTCAGTGTCAGCCCGAGCGGGCCTCCGACACCTTGGTGGTGCACTTCGCCGCCTGCAGCTGTGACTCTGAGCTGTAGTTTGTTTTTAAAGAAGGATCGTAGACAGACTCAGAACTACTGATGTGGAAAGATGCTTGTTAGAAAGGGAACCAAGCAGTTTACTCATATGATCCCAGTTTTGGTCCAAAACAAACAAAAACAAAGAACTATATACATAGATAGAAAGATAAAGACAGATCATAGGTAGCCCCCCCATATATACTTCTGAAATGATACACACACAAATTCCTATTCATGTTTTCTAATGTTCCTACTTGTGTGACATAGAAGTAATAGTTGGATCTTTCCCCCCAAAAGGCGGGGGGGGGAACCCTTATTTTGATTGAAATATGTCTGATAAGTGAAACAAATTTGGCAATGAAAAAACACAAGGGGAGAAAAATATTTTTCTTTTACTTGAAAATATTTTAAAAATCAGGTTATGTCTGTCTTAATGGGAAGCACCCTGGAAATATTGGTCTTGCCTTCTCTCAAACTGACAGATTTTTCTGGCATCTCAGGAAATGGCAATCACCTTGCAAGCCCTGGAATGCAGCCGCAGGAGGCAGCTCCCCCAGGCTGTGCCGGCCTCTGTAATCTGTCTTTTCCACAGATTGCTCCAGGTGCCCTGTGGCAGGCTTACCTGTCTGCATCATAGGAGATCGAAGAATCAGAGTTGAGGTTGTAGGCCAGGACAGTGGTGTAGTGATTGAACCCGAAAAAGTCATAGGTGCCGTTGATCCTCCTCTTCTCACTCTCAGTAAACTCGGGGAGCCTGGGTGGAAGGAGCCATTAAGGGTCTGGGGCTTCAGGAAGAATCATGCTTCCAGAAGAGAATGGAATGGAATGGGGTGGGCTACATAGCAAAGTTTGGGGGAAAGACTCCAAGGCTGTGTTAGGAATTCGTATCTTCTGAATTCTTTTATTCTCCCTGCTTAGTTCGCTTGAGCTACTTTAGAGCTGTGGGTATGTCCCTATGGGACCGTCACTTGTCCCCTTCCACACACCACACCTCTAATCTCAGCTGGGCGACTCAAACCCAGAGTGTGGGCCTTGGAGTCAGACTGCCCAGTTTCAAAAGCATAGAGTCACCTTGCCCTAGTCTTTGTGCCTCAGTTTATTTGTCTTTAAAATATGAATAAAAATGTCAATAAAAAATGGATAAATGTTAGCTGTGGTCGATGTTGCTATTCCTTGACAGGAAGAGGGACGGGACCAGGCAGTAGGGCTGCATTGGTGCAAACCATTGCCACCTACTGGCCAAATAACTAAAAGCACACAGCTGGCTGTGACCAGGATCCCTGATGGCCCAGTGGCTGAGAGCTACAGCTGCAGACCTAAAGGTCAGCAGTTCAAATCTACCAACTGCTCCTTGGCAACCGTATGGGGCAGTTGTACTCTGTCCTGTAGAGTCACTAGAAGTCGGAATCGACATGACGGCAGCGAGTTTGGTAGTGGCCCATTGCTATCACACTCACTCATAGGTGATGAAAGAGGACTAGGAGGAGCTGGGGAATTGTCCTTGGAGTAAAGCAGCAGGGTTGCTAAGAGGTGGGTGCCCTTGGGAAAGACTCTCTGGCTGTTCTGAATAACAACTTAATAGCAACTGACTTTGGCCAAGCATAGAGCAGTCCCAGGCCCGGGGCCAAGAGCTTTACATCAGCAAGGAGGCTCAGATGTGAGGTAACTTGCCTGAGACGTGCTTCTCTGGTTGCAATGCCATGTTCTCTACACTGACCCCACGATCTGCCCGGGAGTCTTAGTTTAGCACCACAGTCCAGACTTCCTGCCGCACTCCCAGCTGAGGGTGGGCACAGGAACTTACCGAGACTTGCTGAGGCCTGCGGCCAAGCTCCTGTCGAGGATCCGGGTCTTCATCACCTCATTGTAATCTCCGTTCTTGAAGATAGGATGTGCAAACCAGCCTGCTGTAAACTGCAGGGGCGTTGGGGGACAGTCACGTGGGCCAAGAAGCAGCACCGGCCCTGCCCAGAGGTCACGGACCTCAGAGACCTCCCTTTTTCCCCACCCCCTAACCTTAAACTCTCATTTCCTCCATGCCTGTTTGCAGGTCGCACCCTAAGTGCCCACAGGTCTCTTCACCTGCCATCTCACTGGGGCAAGGCCGTGTTCTCGGTAGTTTCATCTTGAGGAGGACGAACTGAACTGAGTGCTGCCCTGGCACTCAGCAAACATTGCTTTGCCACCCTTCCACGTGTCCCATACCTGCTATCCACAGAAGACGAGGGAGAGATACCAGCCTGCAGGCCCCCCATTCCCTCTCCCTGTAGAGCAGCTGCTAGAAAAGACTTTTTCCTCTCAAAATGCCTATGGACCAAGCAGAACTTTCTGGGAAGGAGTGATTTGCAAGGCTTTCCT
This sequence comes from Loxodonta africana, assembly GCF_030014295.1. Taxonomy (NCBI): domain Eukaryota; kingdom Metazoa; phylum Chordata; class Mammalia; order Proboscidea; family Elephantidae; genus Loxodonta; species Loxodonta africana. The sequence continues at coordinate 113,813,501 of NC_087347.1, read as the reverse complement.
GTCTGCCCAGGCAAAAAATAATCTTCCATGGGCTTTAGGTTCACAGCCTTAAAGTGGGGAACTTTTCAACCTACTTTCGTTAATGAGGTCTAAGTCATCCTTAGAGTCCCTGGGTGGTACAAGTAGTTAACCAAAAGGTTGGAGGTTTGAGTCTACCCAGAGGTGCGTTGGAAGAGAGGCCTAGTGATACATTTCTGAAAAATCAGCCATGGAAAACCCTATGTGTCAAACCCTACTCCGACACATATGGGGCCACCATGAGTCAGAACTGACTGGATGGCAATTGGTTGGACCATCTTTATTCATAGAGGGAATACATGGCACCCCAACATTTTGATGCTGTGGATTTGAGGAGCTTCCTCTTCTATCTCTCCAAATCCTCCCCTCACCTGCCATCTGATTCCTAAAATGTGGGGTGGGGGTAGCCTTCCATTTTAAAGTCAGGGATGAAGTTTGGAATACACATTCCTCGCCAAAAGAGGCTTAAATGCACTCTAAAGTAACAAATCAGATCTTTTTGTGGAACCAGGTTTTAATAGTGATGTGTCTACCATAGTCTTGGGCTACAGTATCACAGTTCACCAGTAAGTGGTTCAATCTGATCTAACCCAAAAAACTCATTGTTGTGAAGTCGATTCCGGCTCATAGCGACCCTATAGGACAGGGTAGAACTGCCCCATAGGGTAACCAAGGCTGTACTCTTATGGAAGCCAACTGCCACGTCTTTCTCTCGTGGGGCAACGAGTGTGTTTAATCACTACCTTTCAGCAGCTGAGCACTTTAACCACTGTGCCACCAGGGTTTCTTCCATCTAATCTACCACCTAACATTTCCTAAGGTTTGGGGTTTTTATTTCAGTAAAACAAATGACTGCTCTACTTCTTGAATTCAGTGAGTCTGAAGTGAAGAATGCATTTATTTTGTCTCAAGCTTCCTTTTCTCTAGCTGGCTGTTGTGTTGTTGTTAGGTGCCATTGAGTTGATTCTGACTCATAGTGACCCTATGTACAACAGAACAAAACACTTCCCGATTCTGCTCCACCCTCACAATCGTTATGCTTCAGCCTATTGTTGCAGCCACTGTGTCAATCCATCTCATTGAAGGTCTTCCTCTTTCTCGCTGACCCTCTACTTTACCAATCATGATGTCCTTCTCCAGGGACTGATCCCTCCTGATGACATGTTCAAAGTATGTGAGGCGAAGTCTCACCGTCCTTGCATCCTTGTTGTGCTTCTTCTAAGACCAATTTGTTCGTTCTTTTGGCAGCCCATAGCATAGTCAATATTCTTCGCCAATGCCACAATTCGAAGGCATCAATTCTTTGGTCTTCCTTATTCATCATCCAACTTTCACATGCATATGAGGCAATTGAAAACACCATGGCTAGCTGGCTAGCAAACTGAAAATTTGGCTCTTGTTGGCATTTTCTAATTTGACCACCTTTGTCAAGCTCGCTTCTGAAGAGTTTGGCAAACCAAGCTCTGGCGTCCCCCAAGAAATTCAGAATACCACAGTCAGCCAGGCTCCAACACAAAGCCCAAAGTGGAACCATGGGAAGAAAGAAAGATCTTTGCCTTTCTTTCCTGACATTGAAAGGTGGGAAAGGGTGCCTTCTAACCCCTTCAGAGACACTAGCAGGAGCCAGGAAAAAGCTGAGCCATGAAAGAAGGCCATTCTTCTTTTCTCCTCTGGTCAAGGGCTCAGATTGAAATAAGGGTGGGCCATCTTGGCTCCTCCTTACTGGTGTCTCTACTTCCTAAAGCGAGGCAATGGGGAAAAATTCTTAGAACAAAATATGCATGTCTTTATGCTAAACTTGGAAACCCTGGTGGCATAGTGGTTAAGAGTTACGGCTGCTAACCAAAAGATCGGCAGTTCAAATCCACCAGGCACTCCCTGGAAGCTCTATGGGGCAGTTCTACTCTGTCCTACATGGTCGCTACGAGTTGGAATCAATTCAACAGCGATGGGTTTAGTTTTGGCTTTATGCTAAACTCATGGAATCGGCAAATTAGGGGCATTAATGAGTTTCACAGACTCTAAAGCTTAGAAGTGAGACTTTGTCTCACTTACTTTGGACATGTTATCAGGAGGGACCAATCCCTAGAGAAGGAAATCATGCTTGGTAAAGTAGAGAGTCAGCGAAAAAAAGGAAGACCCTCAATGAGATGGACTGATACAGTGGCTGCAACATGGGCTCAAACATAGCAATGACTGTGAGGATGGCGCACAACTGGGCAGTTTTTCTTTCTGTTGTACGTAGGGTTGATATGAGTCAGAACCAGCTCGACGGCATCTAACAACAATAACAAAGCCCCAAACTTAAGAAATTCTTAAAGGCAAAACCAAACCCATTGCTATCGAGTCAATTCTGACTCATAGAGACCCTAGAGGACAGAGAGTAGAACTGCCCCATAGGGTTTCCAAGGCTGTAATTTTTACAGAAGCAGACTGCCAAATCTTCTTCCCTTGGAGTGCCTGGGGGGTTCAAACTACCAGCCTTTTGGTTAGCAGCCAAGTGCTTAACCATTGTGTCACCAAGGCTCCTTAAGAAATTCTTAGGCTGGTATAAGTAAACTTAGATGGTGATACCTAGAGTTGAAGCATAAAATTGCAGCCCAGCTCTATTAGATACCATAGTCAAACCAGAGAGAGTAAAGAGATGGAATTTCTATTAATTAGCTTCAAACCAATGTTATATCCAATAAGGATTACATGCATAAATAATTTCATAAGACTAAAAAGAAAATCCCAAAGAACTTAAATTACTTTCATCACAGCAAACCTGTAAGGTGGGTAGGTCATGTCCATTTCGCAGATGAGAAAACTAAGTACAAAAAGATTAGGTGATTTTCCGAAGCTCACAAGATCTGGTAACAGCAAAACAGGGCCTAAATCCTAAATCTTCGATTTGCAATCTAATTTTATTACCATTAGACCACGATAGGCGGGCAAAACAGGCAAGCATAAGAATAGTTCCCAGAGGAGGACTTCTAAGTCAATTGGCATAATAAACTCTATTATGATAACATTCTGCATCCCACTTAGAAGTGTGGTGTCTGGGGTCTTAAATGCTAACAAGCGGCCATCTAAGATGCATCAATTGGTCTCAACCCACCTGGATCAAAGGAGAATGAAGAACACCAAGGTCACACGATAACTATGAGCCTGAGACAGAAAGGGCCACATGAACTGGAGACTTACATCATCCTGAGACCAGAAGAACTAGACAGTGCCTGGCCATAACTGATGACTGCCCTGACAGGGAACACAACAGAGAACCCCTGAGGGAGCAGGAGAACAGTCGGATGCAGACCCCAAATTCTCATAAAAAGATCAGACTTAATGGTCTGACTGAGACTAGAGGAATCCCGGCGGTCATGGTCCCCAAACCTTCTGTTGGCCCAGGACAGGAACCATTCCCGAAGACTACTCATCAGACATGGAAGGGACTGGACAATGGCCTGGAGAGAGATGCTGATGAAGAGTGAGCTACTTGTATCAGGTGGACACTTAAGACTGTATTGGCATCTCCTGTCTGGAGGGGAGATGGGAGGGTAGAGAGGGTTAGAAACTGGCAAAAGGGTCACGAAAGGAGAGACTGCAAGAAGGGAGCGGGCTGACTCATTAGGGGGAGAGTAAGTGGGAGTATGTAGTAAGGTGTATACAAGCTTACATGTGACAGACTGACTTGATTTGTAAACTTTCACTTAAAGCACAATAAAAGTTATTAAAAAAAAAAAAAAAAAAGAATAGTTTCCAGAGGAAAAACAGACCTGAAGGAATCTCTTGGCTGCCTCCACATCCTCCTGGTTGGAGGGGTTTCTAGGCTCAGCCCAGTCGCTGTTGATGGTGATGGAAATGATGCCACCTTGAGTGGTACGGTACACGTCATTATACAGATGCCAGGCTTCAGCATGCGCCTTTATAAGGTTGTGGCCAACAACATAGGGGGCAGTGCCAGGCCTTAAGGAGATTCCTGGAAACACACATGGATGTCAATGAAGAATGAATGTGGCTGAGATGTCTACTACATATTTGGGGAAAAGAGTATAGGTGTTGGAGTTAGGAAGATTGGAATTCAAAGCCTGGCTCCACCTCCTATTAGCTGGCTATGTAACTTTGGACAGGTAGCTCAGTCTTTCAGTAAAACGGGCACTGCAGAGTTCTTGTGAGAAGGAAATGGAAGAGTATATGTGAAGCCCCTGGCACTGGGCCTGGTGGGTGGAAGGCACTTGTTAAAAGTTGGTTTCTGTTCCCTTTTCCTCAGAAGAGGGACTCCTGTGTCTCAGGCAAAGTACTCAGAATGGTATGGCCATTCTGGAGCTTTTTAGAGCTCACTGTGAATAGGAGGGTTGAAAATACAGCTGCTGTGAGCAGCTGGCTTAAGAGGTTTCTTGAGAGCAAATGTAATGAGACAGCCCTCACTTGTGTATTGAGAGAATGGTCAACCAAAGTGCCAACCAAGTACCAAAAGTAGATACATCTGGTAAGGATTTGAGGCAGACCACCCCAGATTTCCCAGCATTTACATGTGATCCGAGGAATCACATGGATGAACACAATTTACTCTCATAAGCTCAGGATTAGGGGAAAGGAAAATTGGAGGTCTCTCAAGGGCAAGGACAGGTCCACAATCCCTTATGCAAACCCCTTAAAGTCAGAAGTGTTTTGGAATTAAAAAAAATATATTTTTTTTGTATTTTGGAAAGGTAATAAGTTAAATATAACCTTCAGAAGGGCCCAGGAAAGTTCTCCATAATCCAGCGTACTCATTCTCTGTATCAGAACTTTGGAATATCACACTAAGTGGGACAAAGACCACAGATAGCCTCATGTTGGTTCAAGTCTCATTTGACTATTGTTAAATGAGCTCAGGCGAGCCGGATAAGTGGTCTGAACCTTGTGGATCTGGGGCTGTGGAAGGCTAACTGTGGACCTGTATCACCGATGAATTCTCCTTTCCTGCCTCTATTAGACCATGTCTCTGGTCTAATAGAGGAGCTTCCCATCGGAGGCAGGGCAGAGTTACAGAGCAAAGAAGTAAAGCCACTGGGAGATGCTGAGTCATGAAATTCATGTTTCACAAAAGTGGCGTTGGAAAAGGAATCCCCTGTTCCCCCCCGAGGGGTCTCGAGGAAGAGGAAGGGTTTCTGGGCACTGCGGAGTCTTCTAGCCCTCTACACCCACGCCACCAGGATTTTATGCCTTCCTGCCTTTAAAAAGACGACACTCCAAAATGTTGACAAGTCAGGCCTGGGTTCTTTACCTGGAGCTGCTGTCCCGTAGCCATAGCCCTGGTTAGCAATGATAAAGGGTTCATTCAGTGTGATCCAAAACTTCACCTTGTCTCCCAGCCTCTGGAAGAGCACATCTGCGTACTCTTTAAACCGCTGGACAATGGTCTCATTCTCCCAGCCGCCAACATCCTGCAGCGCCTGCGGCAGGTCCCAGTGGTAAATGGTCACCTGTGAAAAAGCAAGATGAGCAGTCCTGTCGGCCCTGCTCTCCAGGCCCAGCATCCCTTAGGAAACATCCCTTATGGGAAGCCACTGAGGTTATATATGCCAGCATGAAGGCCCACTGCTAAAGCTCAGGATGGATGAGCTGTGGGACAAAAAGGCTGAAAGATTTTTTTTTTGAGGAGGGCAGTGCAGGGGGCAGCACAGCCAACGTAATAAATTCACATATCTGCATCAAAAAGTCTGGGTTGGAATCCCGGCTTTGCCCCTCTCCTAGCTGCATAAGCCTGGGCTCAGGTGCAAGCACCTGCACTTCATGGAGTCATCGTGGCCCTAAATCACACGGGAGAGCTCCAGCCAGGCACCTGAGAGACGGTCCGTAAGTGTCAGCTGTCAGTACAGTCAGAGATGGGAAGTGCTAGTGCTTCAAAACCTTCCCAGAAAAAGGCACTTGAAGTCTGACGGTCTGAGGGCCCCAAGAGGGTGGAGGCATTTAACTTGTTAAGGGACACCCCAAAGGACATCTCTTGACATGTCTGGAGGCCCTTCCTATGGCACTGGGAACCCTTCTCCAGTGTGGCCAGGCCCATGTGGTGGCCTTTCCTCTCTTCTGGCCTTCCCTCAAATGACCCCCAAGAAACCCCATCTTGACCAGGCCAGGCTCTCCACCGTCCTCAGCCTGACTGGGTCTAACCACCTTCAGCCCAGGGCTTTGCCTGAAATGGCCTTCCCCTGCCTCCCACCACCTAAACCCTCCTCTTTAATCAAGACCCACACATCCCTGATGCTTTCCCTGCCCACAGCATCTTTCCTTTTGTGGTGCCTCAACGCCCTCAAGCTCTGAGCTTGGCTCTGAGCCGCACAGTCTCTGATGCCGTTCTGGCGTTGCTATATGCAAAGAACCTCATCGTCCACCAGAAGGTGCCGTGTTGGAGGACAGCAGCTCTGCCATCTTCTCCGCCATCATTCACAGGATTCACAGTAACAAAGCCCAGACTAGCCTGCTCCCGCAGTGTTAGCAGAGATAGGACAGAAGGCCAGACAGCGGTTTTATTTGGGGCTGGGGAGAGGGGGGTTGTGTGCAGGGATTATGCTTTGGCTGAGGTGCACATCTCCATTTCCTTCAGCAGAGGAAACAACAGCTTCACAGAATTGTTACCCTTCAGTCCTTTGTTATAAATGGCCCAGGGGGAGGGGGAGTGTTCTTATGCTCCCAAATAAAAATTAAAAAATTTGGTAACAGCAAATGAAGCTCACAGTGAGTTTCTGTCGTCTTATTTATAATAATTTGTGGCTTAAAAACACATGCACCTGTGACCCAGCAATTCTCCTAGATTGATTCCTACAGACCAGCATTCACACATGTGAAATGATGTATGTCTACGGCTTCTCAGGAGTCCCTGGGTGGCACAAACAGTAAAGTGCTCAGCCACTAACTGAAAGGTTGGCAGTTCAAATCCACCTAGAAGTGCCTCAGGAGAAAGGCCTGGCAATCTACTTCTGATCAGCCACTGAAAACCCTCTGGGGTACAGCTCTACAACACACATGGGGAAGCCATGAGTCTGAATCAATTTGTCGGCAAATGGTTTGGTTTGGTTTTTATGGCTGCTTGTTGTAGTATTGGTTACGTTAGCAAGAATGGAAACACCCTAAACATCCATCAACAGGGAAATAATTAAAGTAGGATACAAACAGAACTCCACATAACTGTAAAAAAAGAAAGAAGCAGAACAGAACGCAGAAACTCTCTTTCCACTGATACACGGAAATATCTATAAGGAGTATTGTTAAAAGCAAGTGCCAAATGGCGGTCTGCTGCCACCATGAAAAGAAAGGGGAAAAGAAATATTCATGCCAACCTGCATACGCGTACTCATCTGTCTGCTCATATATGCAAAAGAAGGACGCACAAGAAACTGGCAAACATGGTTGTCTTCAGGGAGGGGACCCGGACGGCTGGGGCCAGGGCCAGGAAGGAGACTTTTCTCCGAGGACACTTAAGCTTTTTGAGTTCTGACGCATGTGAACTTATTGACAATTTAAAAGTTTAAAACCACATTTTGTGAAAAGTTTATTAGTGGCAGAATTTGGTCTAAGACTTTATTATAACCTGGTAGTGCAATTGTCTGGGAGTAGCTAACACTCACCTACCAGGGGCTGAGAGAGGGGAGAGTTGGGAGTTATTACTTAAGAGTTCTGAGTTTCTGTTTTAAAAAAAAAAAGGTTGCTGTTGAGTCAATTCCGACTCATAGTGACCCTATAGTTCACAGTAGAACTGCCCGCCAGGGTTTCCAAGGAGCGGCTGGCAGATTCGAACTGCTGACATTTTGGTTAGCAAGTGAACACTTAACCACTGGGCCGTCAGGACTCCTAGTCTCTGTTTAGAGGGATGAAAAACTTGGGAAATAGACCGTGGTGACAGTGGCACAACATGGTGAATGAAGGTAACTGATGGCACTGAACTGTATACTTAAAAATGGTTAAAGTGTGCCCGGCCACAACCGATGACAGCCCTGACAGGGAGCACAACAGAGAACCCCTGAGGGAGCAGGAGAACAGTGGGATGCAGACCCCAAATTCTCATAAAAAGATCAGACTTAATGGTCTGACTAGGACTAGAAGAAACCTGGCAGTCATGGTCCCCAAACCTTCTGCTGGCCCAGGACAGGAACCATTCCAGAAGACAACTCATCAGACATGGATTGGACTGGACAGTGGGTTGGAGAGAGATGCTGATGAGGAGTGAGCTACTTATATCAGGTGGACACTTGAGACTATGTTGGCATCTCCGGTCTGGAGGGGAGACGGAAGGGTAGAGGGGGTTAAAAAAAAAAAACACTGCCGTTAGAAACTGGCAAAATGGTCACGAAAGGAGAGACTGGAAGGAGGGAGCGGGCTGACTCATTAGGGGGAGAGTAAGTGGGAGTATGGAGTAAGGTGTATATAAGTTTATATGTGAGCGACTGACTTGATTTGTAAACTTTCACTTAAAGCACAATAAAAATTATTAAAAAAAAAAAAAAAGATGTTTCAGGCTTGCAAAAACACACGTTACTTCCATCTGGTAAATTGTAACTACTAAAATATTTATAAATATCACATCATATGTCTCATGTCACACATGGTAGTGATATTCAATTTTCATGTCTCCCAATTAAAAGCTATTATGTTTTATATATACACAGTCACACATTTGTGTACCTAACAGAAAAATAAACGATTTCCTTAATATCTCCACAGGGAATACTTTCTCATCCTGCCGTGCAAATAATGTAAATATAATAATGAAAGTGGTTAAAAAAAATGGTTAAAGTGACAAATATTTTGTGATATACAATTTTTACCACAGTAAACGTAAAAAAAACAAAACCCAGCATTTTGTTTGCGTAATAATCGTGGCCCCCAGCCCAGCTGGCTCCCCCGCAGGCTGCAGCCCACCTCACCTGGGGCTTGATGTCGGCAGCCAGCAGTGCGTCAATGAGCCGCAGGTAATAGTCCAGGCCGGCCTCGTTGATGTACCTGGTGGTTCCATCCGGGAGGACGCGGGACCAGGAGACGGAAAAGCGGTAGTGAGACACGCCCAGGTTCCGCAGGGCTGCCAGATCCTCGGCAATCTTGTGATAACTGTCACAGGCCATGTCTCCAGTGTCATCATTCTCCACTTTCAGAGGTGTGTGGGAAAATGTATCCCAGATGCTGAGTCCCTTGCCATCCTCTCTCCACGCACCTTCAATCTCAGGAAGACAAGACAGGTCTAATTAAGTCGTCCAGTCATGCCACACACAAGTTCCTTGGCCTTTCTGTCAGCAGGTGGGTCCCAACTCAGGGCAGAAGTTAGCATTGCCTTCCCTGGGAGCCTTCTCTGCCCATACTTCTGATTTCTGAACTGTCAACGCTTTCTGTACAGACACACGCATACACACACACACACAGCATCATCACACTGCATTACACAATTTTCTGCCAGCTGACTAGCTTCCCACAAGACCGTGGGGTCTAGGCATTTGTCTTTCATCTCAGTGTCCCAGTAATGGGGGCAGCAGTGCCTGGTGTAGGATGGGTGCTCAGTAAAGGTCTGAATGAACAACCTCCCTCCCTCCGCCGAATCACGACCAAACAAATCCCAGTGATACCAGGTGTGGAGGCAGAATTTCTGATCAGGACACGCATCGCTGTTCCTGTGCCTCTCATTTTTCCTCCCACCCATCTTCCGGGGAAACTACTTATAGTCTTAAGTCGTCTGACAAGTATATATTGTGTAATTTACTTTAAAATAGTTCTGCCATGTACGCGGTGTGATATTGTGTGATGAGACGAAGGCTGGCATTTGAATCAAGAATGCACATCCATGGCATTTCAGCAAAGAATCTTCGTATTTGCTTGTCTTTGTCCAAGCGTTTCTGCCCAGACTCCACCTGCTCCATCTTGCCCTATAAACACCTACTTCACACAGCCAACCAAATCATGCTGGTCTGGCCAAATTTGGGTATGAGAAGGAGCCAGGCTGTCAGCAGCACCCAGTACTTCCTTCCCCCAGGGTAGTCAACAGACTACTGAAATCCCTGCTCACACACCTGCCCTCCCCAGTAGCCCATCGCCTTGCCCAGAGCCTGGCACTCAGTAGGTATGCAGTGAATGTTTGTTGAACTGCACTGAGCTCCTCACCTGATATGCAGCAGAAGCTGCACTCCAGATGAAGCCATCGGGAAACCGTCCATACAAAAACTCGTCTTCCCTGGGCAGCGGCATGCCGTTGTTGGTAATGACCTCTGTGTAGTATGTAGCGGAGGTTCTTGCTGTTCGAGGCCTGTTCGGGTCGTTGAAATCAACATGGTACAGTCCAAACTTGACTGTGTAGCCATTTAGCCATTCAAAGTTGTCCATCAGAGACCATGCCACATATCCTCGAAGATCTACACCATCAAGCCTGTAGGCTGGGATCATTCCAAGGGGAGCAGAGAGGAGAGCTTTACACCATGAGGCAGGCCCTCCAACAAGCCCAGCCAACTCAACTCCTCAACTCCAAACAATACTTCTAAGCCATCAATTCTATACACAGGCGATGTTTGCCCTAATAGATAAGCAGATCATGTTGATTATCTTTCTTTTTGCTGGCACTAATGACCACATGGCAAGTATTAATGATGGATCTTTATAAAATTGGAATCTTTTGCTGGGGTAAAGGAACATGCCTCAACTTCAAAGATCTCAATGCACCTTCACGTTTTAAAAGTGAAGCACGGAAGTGTGAATTAGTGAGGTCAACAGTTCAAATCCACTAGGCACTCATTGGAAACCCTATGGAGCAGTTGTACTCAGTTCTACAGGGTTGCTATGAGTCAGAATCGACTCGACAGCAATGGGTTTGGTTTTCGGTTTCCTGCTCTGGGATCCATGGAACCAGCCAGCACATAAGCTCCATGAGGGCAGAAATTTATCTATTCTGTTTACCACTATATCCCTGCACCTAGACCCTGTCACATAATAGTTGCTCAATAAATCTTTTTTGGATAAAGCAAATAAAGGGACCCATGAAAATATCCTTGTGAGCACTCTCTGTGTGTACATTTGTGTTTGTCTCTTGGGAGACGACCACAGCTTTTTCTCAGCTTCTCAAAGGGAAATGTAAGCGCCAAACAGGTAAAGAATTATGGAATTAGGGCTTAACAAAGAGATACTAGCTGATAGTTTGTACAGCACTTCAGGCACATGACATATGGATATGGGAAGATTTTGTAAAGGGGATCACATACCTTTCAAAGCTTCATTGATATAGGTTTTATGATAAAATATCCTATCAGTGTCCTCCAATTCTGGATTTGCCAGCCCCACTCCATTTTCAGTAACGTAAATTGGGATGTCACCATACTCTTCTTTGATCCAGTTCAGCAGTCTACGCATGCCCCAGGGCACAGCTCTGTTCATGGCCGTGGAAGGCCATGAAGGGTCCTCCTCCTCGACTATCTCCTGGTCATCTTCATAGGAAGGTGGGTTTAGCGCGGGTGTTTTGTGCTGCACGATCCTGGAGTAGTAGGTGTTGAGGCAGAAGACGTCGGCCGTGGCCCTAATATACCTCTTCTCTTCCTCAGTGAAGCTTGGCAGGCGGGAGGTGGCCAAGTGTTGTAGTTCACTCCTGTTCCCCACTGTCCACTTCATGGCATCAGGATAGTCTCCATTTCTGAAGATGGGGTGGGCAAACCAGCCGATGGAAAACTGGAGCATTCGGTCAGCTGCTTCCACGTCTCGTGGGACTCCTGGCGACTTGGGCTCTGCCCAGTGTGTACTGAGGCTCAGTGAAATCACTCCCTTCTGTTTCTGCCTATACTTCTCATCATATGTGTGATAGACTCTGGCATGAGCTTTGATGACAGCATGGCCAACCCTATAAGGTGCCCATCCTGGGTCCTTCATCATTGGAGGAAATTCCCCTGAGCCATAACCCAACCATGCCTGGTACATGGGCTCATTAAAGGTCATCCAGAACTTGACTCTGTCACCAAAGGTCTGGAAACAAAAGTCCGCATAGCTGTCAAACAACTCAATCAAGGAAGGATTATCCCAGCCTCCAATATCCTGGAGGGCTTGTGGCAGGTCCCAGTGGAATAGGGTCACCATGGGAGAGATGTTACTTGCCACCAAGCCATTGATCAACTTGTTGTAATAATCCACACCGTAACTGTTGATAGAACTGTTTCTCCCAGTTGGGAAAATTCGAGACCAGGAGAGAGAAAAGCGATAGGCCTTCACCTTCAAAGCTCGGAGTATATTCAGATCGGCATCCAATTGGTTATAGCTGTCACAAGCTATGTCTCCAGTGCTGTTGTCTTTCACATTATTCCCTGGTGTGTGCGTAAAGTTATCCCAAATGCTGGGGCCTTTGCCATCGGCATTCCAACCTCCTTCAATCTGATATGCTGAAGAGGACACGCCCCACAGAAAGTCATCCCGAAATGTGCCATGGTAGAACAAATCTCTTTCGAACTTGGGTTGGTTTGAGAACTTTTCCCAAACTACTTTAGCCTTGGAGGGTACCTCAGATGGAAAAGCGAAGGCCCTAATTTTAGGGGGGACATTTGGCGTAATAGGTGGTGGCAGCCAGTTTGCTACCTTAGTGAGGAAACCATTCTTTTCAATGATGCTGGTGAAAAAGTAGGCAGATCTCCTGGGAGTCCTTGGCTTGCTGCTGTCGTTAAAGTTGACATAGTGCAGCCCAAACTTCTGACTGTAGCCAGAGGGGCCTTCAAAGCCATCAATGAAGGAACGAACAATGTAAGAACGAACATCCACAGAGTCCTCCTTGACAGCTGCAAAGAAAAATTTGGATTATTTTAAAGTCTGTTACTGTGGTTACTTTTTAAAAGTTTTCCTTTTGACAAAGTTTTGTAGGTGACTTGGGCTCACCACAAGAAGTTAACTCCTTTTTTCCCTTCAGAATGAATAGAAGGAAAATCCACAAGACCCCCCACAAGATATCAGACCGCTTCTATAGCCATAAATCTCAATGCAAAGGAGCTCCCTGTCTTATAATGAATGATAAAAAGAATATACCCCATTGGCTAGCATCAGGACTCCTTGGTTTTTTGGTAGGACACAGAAATCGTTAAATCTTTTAAAAATGAATTTTTGTTTTTCCTCATTTACATTTAATAATATTGACATAAAATGACCACATATTCTATGTTAAATAAGAGAAATAAAGCTCAAAGAAATGTATCCTCTGACTCACCTCTAATTTCCCACACAACAAACAGTCCAGTAAGTCAACCAAGAATGAGAGGCAAAATATGGCAATGGCTGTGGGCTCCAATTTGGGGCCACGAAAGTGTTAAGACTTGCTTTTATCGGATTCCACAGCCTCTCAACAAATATATGTATTGTATAAAAGGTAGGTAAGGTTGCTCATTCATTCAATCAGTAATTGATAAGCACCTACTTTGTCCAGGCCCATGCTAGGCCCTGGGGACACGAAGAAGAATACCAGTCTCATATCTTAGTGGGTGGAGGGGAGAAATGAGCAAGAAGTAGAAAGGCTTATGGTTCTGACCTTGGGTCCTGCACTCACTGTCACTTAAGCTCTCAGAGCTTCACTTTTTGCAGTTCTCCCTTGAAGATAATGCCTGCCCCGATTTACTGCAAAGGATTGTTTCCAGGATCACATGTGATACTGTCTTGAAGTATTTCAAGGATAAGGAAGATGACAGAATTATAACCTTGATGATGAGAAGAGTACAAGCGGAAGAAAGGCTCTGACCTCACGAACAGGGCTGGCAAGTACATGGGATGTGTGTCTCCATTCCTTGCTTCAGTGCCCAAGGCAGGCATCACTAGTCAACTCTTTCTCTCTGAATTTAGACATGGCCTTGAAAGCTTCTCAACAGCACTTGGCAGATGGCTAACCATTATCAATTGATTAGAACTGACATATGAGATGAAATCTATTTGCCTTCCCTTTTTACTTGGACTAAAAAGACATATGCAACAGAATGTTAGGTAAAAATGAGACTGTAGATATTGATCAACTGGAATTAGAATTAATGACGTGGAATATAGATTTTATAGCCAGATAAAGGAGATGGAGCTCAGTGTGGCTGGAGCAATAAGGGAAGATTCTATTGGTTAGAGTCTGATCATAAGTGTCTTCATGCCATCCTGTAACGCCCTTATCCCCCTAGATTGTAAGGGACTGTCTGTGTCCCTCTGTAGACTGTGAGTTCCCTATGTGAAAGGACAATGTTTGCTCAATATTGTACCCCTACTGTCTTGTACAATGTCTGCCACATAAGAGGCACTCAATAAATATTTGCTAAATAAATGCATTAAATGGTAATGAGCTTGATGAATGGGTAGGACTCAGATGGACAGAAGGTTGGAAAGGAGCCCCCTAGGGAACGAGAACACAGGATTATAGACATGGGAGAGTTCGGAGTCTGATATGAAGGACTCCTGCTGTTACCACCGATACTACTTTTTGTCTACATTTCCTTGGGAGACTGTCTTTGTCCCTTTAAGCAAAACTTTGAAGGCTTGGAGGAGAAGTACCATCCACCTTCCAATCACCAGCACCTCTTCAGTGTCTTACCTTTGAGTACCTCATTGATATACTGATTAAAGTAGTCTACTCTCAAGGAGTCATTAAAGAGATTTTTACATCCGTCTATGGGCATGCCATTCCCAGCCAGGTAGATTGGAACATTTCCTCTTGTGTATTCCAAGGATACAAACTTCAACAGCCTCCTTATACCCCAGGGAACCACACGAATCCAAGGGGATGAGGTCCGAGGCCACGCAGGGTCCACATGTTGGGAGAAGCCTCCGATGGCATCATAGCTGGGAATGCAGGTGTTTTGCTGGGCACGACTGATGAGGCGGGAGGTGTAATGGGACAGACCCAGAAAGTCAGCTGATCCTTTCAGCAACTGCTTTTCTGCCTCAGTGAACTCAGGGAGCTGGGCCACAGGCTGGGGGCACTGTTTGTTCCTTTGTTGGATCTGGGCTCTCAGGGCAGCTGGGTAGTCACCATCCACAAAGATGGGGTGTGCAAACCAGCCCAGCATGAAGTGCAAGAAATGCTCAGAAGCCCTTAGGTCCTCGGGCCTCTCTGGGGACAAGGGTTCTGCCCAGTCTGAGTTCAGCACAATGCCCACATGCCCCTGCTGCTGCAGGCGATGATGGCTGTTGTAGTGGTGCCAAGCTCTGGCATGAGCCTTGAGGACCAAGTGAGCTACCTTGTTAGGAAGAAGGAAAGACAGGGCTTAGTAACAACAACACAGACAACATCAGCAAGTCAACACCTATGTTAACAACAACATCAACATCAAGCATCAGTTTGGGTTAGGTTTTCCGTTGTTTGCGACAAAGAGTCCTTGATGACATGCAGCACTTACTTTGCAGTCAAGTAGACTTGGGCTCAAATCCTGGCTTCAGACTGCCAACCCACTAGCAATGCCACCATGACCCAATAGTTTCTCCTCTCTGAGCCCCAGTTCCCTCCCCCATCAGTGCTGCTCTGGGGGTGTAATTACTATTTTTAAAGTGCCAGCACAGTGTCTGGACAAAATAGGTGACTAAGTTTATAATTCCTTCCTTCCCTTTGATTTTCTTTAAAGGACAAAAAACAAAGTCTTGCTGATGAGGAGACAGATCCTTCTCTAATTAGCAGGAGTTGCAGGGATGGGAAATACCTTAAAAGAGGCCACTCCTGGGTCAGAGATGCCTGGTGCATGTTGGCCGGTGCCATAACCTGCATAGCTCATAACCCATGGCTCATGAAAGGTCACCCACAGCTTCACACGGTCTCCAAAAGTAGAGAAGCAGAAGGCCGCATAGTCCAGGAAGGCATCCACCACACTCTCGTTCTGCCACCCGCCACCATCCTGCAGGGCCTGGGGCAGGTCCCAGTGGAACAGGGTCACCATGGGTTCAATGTGAGAGTCCAGCAGGCTGTCGATCAGCTTGCTGTAGTAGGCGACACCTTGGGGGCTGGGGCTGCTACTGTGCCCAGTGGGGAAGATCCGGGACCAGGAGATGGAAAACTTGTAGACTTGAGCCCGGAAGCCACGAAGCAGGGCCACATCAGATTCCACCTTGTGGTAACTGTCACTGGCCACCTCCGGTGTTGCTTGGCCCTCAGTGGCTTTCTGGTTTCCATGTCGGTCCCAGACGCTTGGACCCCTTCCGTCTTCAGCCCAGCCTCCTTCCACATTAAAGGCTCCTGTGGAAACTCCCCAGAGAAAGCCTTCAGGAAAAACGTCCCACAGGAAAGCGTCCCTCTCTGCTCTGGACTGGTTCGCAAACATTTCCCAGACCCTCTGGTAGGCAGAGACAGGAGAAGAGGAGCCAACGGCTGTCTTGCAGTCCTGTTGCTGGTCAGCCTGAAGGGTCAGGTCGTTAATCAAAGAACAAGACCTGCTGCTGCAGTATCAAAATGACATAAAGGGACATAATAACTAATGACTCTGTGAGCTACAAATGCCCCAATAATGAAGGATAGTGACAATGTGTTTAATCAGTAAAGATTCCAGAAGCACTGACTTGAGAGCCATATCCACAGCCATGGGCAGGAAGTGACTGGTAGATGGGAAGATTTTTATTATTACCTTTTTGGTTAAGTTATTATCACTCTTGCATGAGTAAAACACTATGGTAATGCCACTGCTGTTCTGGTGTCATACTTTGTTTTTATTATAATTTATTATTTATAAAATATAATTGTATAATAATGATTACTATTTTTATGTACAATACAATAATCCTGTTGTTGTTGTTAGGCACTGTCAAGTCAGTTCTAACTCATAGAGACCCATGTGACAGACTAGAACCACCCCATAGGGCTTTTTTGGCTGTAATTTTTACAGACGCCAGTTGCCAGGCCTTTCTCCTACAGAGCCGCTGGGTGGGCTTGAACTGCCAATTTTTTGGCTAGTGCTTAACCGTTTGCACCACCAGGACTCCTTAGTAATGATGATTGAGATTTATTGAGCCTCTATCCTGCGTTGACCACTGTGATAAGAATTTATGTGTATTAGCTCAGCTCACTTTCACAGCGCATTCATGAGGTATGTGTCCTCATTCTACAGGTGAGGAAAGAGGGACTTAAAGAAATGAGTAACTTCTTCAGACAGCTTGCAAGTGGTGGAGCAGACAGCTTGTGCGTTTAACCACTACACGTATGTGCAGGTGTTCACGAGTGTGTGTGTGTACAACTGAATCAACAGTTTCACCAAAAAGCACTAATCCTTACTACATGCAATGCACTCTGGTATTTTCTATTTTATTCTAGCCCTTTTCTCTTTCTCCCCTTCTTTCCTTCCTTCCTAGTTTATTAATTTTTGTAATGTGGTTACAAACCTCTGAACAGGGGTTGGAAAGCTGTACCACAGCATGCTGAAAATTACACCCAGCAGAGGGCAACCACGAGGAGGGTTGATGGCAATGGGTGTGTTTTGTCTGGAGAAGAGAATACGTGTGGGAAAAAGAAGGTGGAATACAAAAGTGCCTATGTCCCTGTCCCAGGGCCGTCAGTGGGGAGGGATGTTGTGCACACTGGGCTGGCCCAGAGCGCATAACCGGTGTAAGTGACAGAGAAGCAGAGACCTCATGCAAGTTACCTGGCCTCTCTGCCTCAGTTCTATCAAATGAAAAATAGGGATAATGATGGTTAGCTGCCTCAGGGTTGCTGCGGGGGCCACATGCACTGGCCTACCCAGTGCAACACAAGCACCTGCTGTTATTGTCATGACGTTGATGATTCCTCTTATTGCTTCAAGAGCACACCGGAAAGCAACAGTCTAACGACTTGAGCCGTTTACACACAGAAGGTGCTTTTGAGATGCTGGAAGTTCTCAAGCACAGGCAGGAGGCCCCTGTGACAGCGACATTATGAGGGGCCTGGGCTGAGTCAGGCCCTGCAGGGGGCACCTTCCATATCTATTTCCTGTTTTACTGGCATCAGCTCACCCACACTTGCTGGAGCAGAGGTGAGGAGGGGGGTGATGATCTAAAGGGGTGAATTATCCAAGACATACACGTGACTAGAGCACAACCAGGGGCATCGGGAGGCACCCCCTCACTTGGACCACTCCCCACTGCTCCTGAACCTGGCTCTCTACTCCTGGCTTGAATGAAAAGAGGCCAGAGGAAATAAATAAACCACCCCTGGGTAGATTAGAACTTGCTGTACAGGTCTTGGAGCTGGGAGTCCTGGGTTTGCCGAACTTGAGAAGGAGTTAGCAGCCCAGAGCCTCAATCACTCTGACCCGTCTTTCCAGGTACCCCTCATTCAGCTGACCTCTCCACTGTAAGTCAATTTGGGCATCCCAGACAATGTTCTTTTCACCCTCCTCTGTGTCTCCTGCCACACTGTGTTAGAGGTTCAAGATTCTCGAGGGAGAAAGCCATGTTATCTTCTCTCAGCCCCCTCCACCTGACCCACACTAGGCAGGTTCTCCATCAATGCTCACCTGAGTAAGGACTCCCCTCTAGCCCCACTGTCAGTGTAATGCAGCCAGTGTTAGACCTTGGCTTCTGCCAAAGAACCACCAGGTCAAGGTATTAGAGAGAGACCTTATATCCTCTCATGGTTTTGTAAGCTTTGACCTTTCAGGGGAGCCGTTTTATTATGGTGGTCTAACTTTTCTTTTCAGAAAAGGCATAAGCCCATCACTCCCTGGCTGACTCCGAGAGTACTCATGGAGCAGTTCTGACCTATCTGTTCGTCATGGTATTCACACTGCCAGCCAGAGCATGACTTACAGCTGCAACTCTGTGTCTGTGGATTTGAACTGTTGACTTGAAGTCAGCTGAGAGAATTTAATCGTAGAAGGAGCTTTTGGCTCAGGACAGCCGAGGACTGAAGAGAAAATGTACAAGAGGTGGTGATAACAGAAATTTATAACCCAGGACAGAGCTGTGTTAGAAATGTCTGAGATGAAAGACAAGGACAGCTCTGGTCAAAGGTCGGGGAAGCCAGATGATTGCCTTCCAGCCTTTGTCCTACCTTAATGGGTTGCATGAAGATCAGGTGGGTAGCATGTGCCCATGGGATGCTGAGGGCTCTGGGTGATTCCCAGTGCTGGTTTCAGCACCAGCCTTTCCTTGGCCACGCAAGAGGCACACGGGAATGTGGGTGTGTGAAAGATAATTATAGAATAGTCTCAAATCTCTTAACTTACTATTATTATTTGAATTAAATCATTTACAAACTTTGGTCCTTTGGCCATTTGGTATGAAATTATTTGCAGCCCCGCCACAAATTAAAACCTCTCCCCTGAGAACACTGTTGAGTTAGGTTCTGCACAGCTCCAACAGCTGGTGTTCCTGGCTTGTCTCCTCGTGGACGCTTCACAGTTTACATTCAGGAAATGGGTGCAGAGAACTCACTTCACTTACTCAGATCACATAACTTCAGTGGGATGGTCTGAACTCTTTAGGCTCCCTCTTCCACAAGCTCACACTGCCTCTGAGAAATCTTAAATCCCAGCTCTGCACTTGGGTGAACTACCAGGTGGCCAAAGGAAGGTGAAAATACCAACCCCATGCGGGGTCCCAAGTAAGACTCAGAGAGATGTGTTCTCTCTGCTATCCTCTCTGGATCCCTGGTTGTGCAGTGGTTAAGCATCCAGCTGCTAACCAAAAGGTCGGCAGTTGGAATCCACCAGCCTTTCCTTGGAAACCCTATGGGGCAGTTCTACTCGGTTCTATGAGATTGCTCTGTGTTGGAATAGACTCAATGGCAGTGGGTTTGGTTTTTGGTTTGGCTCTTCCCTCTGAGCCCAGTATCTCATCCATCCAATAGCTATAATAAACTCGCTGCCCCATAGGTGGATAATTACTATTCCACGAGATTACATATGGGAAAGAACAGCAGAATAATTCACAAATACCAGTTATTTACAGTTCAACAGAAAATCTAGCATTACCTTGCTGTACAGTTCAGGAATGCATTAATATCAAATCCAATGATGAGCACTTGGTCTTTATTCATGGCTGGAAGAGAGGAAGTTTAATTGGACCTGAAGCCCAACCAAGGTACCGCAGGCCTGCACTCAGAGGTTTCCCTCACTCAAACTCAGTGGTTCCAAGCCCCTCTGAAAGATACCATTTCCTACATGGGTGAAAGCTTCAAGGAGGGGAGGAGCGATGTCTACCTAGTTATGACTTAGGGCAGCGGGTCTCCAACTAGAGTGTGCCTCAGCATCACCTCGGGGGCTTGTTCAAACACGGGTAACTGGGCCCCACCCCCAAGGCCCTGATGCAGTAAGGTTGGGGTAGGGCCCAGGAATGTGCGTCTCTAACAAGTTCCCAGGTGGCGTTGATGCTGATGGTCAGGAGAACACAACTGTCAGAACACCCAATTTAGAAAAGCTCAAACATCAGAAAGGTTGAGTCAGGGCTCAGGTTGGTGAAGCCCAGCCCAGAGGGTGCGAGGGGTTACGGGTGGTAGAAAGGGCCCCGCAGACCTCTGCTCCGCTCTCTGACCTTTCTCAGGTGACCGGACTGAAAGTCTGGGCACTCAAATATGTCTTAAGGAGGCTTCCCTCCATCCCCTCCTTCAGATCCTCTAGGGTCTCGGCCCCCAGCCCCGATACCCTAACAGAACAGGCCCCACCCCTCCTCTGACTTAATTGGCCTACTTGGAGCCTCCTGATCTACGGCCAACCAGTCAGATTCACTCTCAAGAATCTAAGAGGCACGGAGAAGATGGTCTGTGAGTTGAAGGTTCTTAGTGTCCTGATCGAAATCCAGGTTAACGTGCAAGCTGGGGTGAAAGGGAAGTAGAACATGGGTGAGCAAAGCGAGCCGGCAAAGGAGAGAGAGACACTAGGCAGCCCCTGCCGAGGAAGGCAGAAACGAGAGACGCTGGGGGAGGGGTCACTGAAGGGAGACAGACAGGAGAAGAGCAGTTGTCCTGCGCACAACTGACAACAGAGGCCTGACTTGTTATTTCCATAAGCGCTAGGCACCCATATAAGAGCCCTTGCCTCTTTCTTGGAACAGTGGGAGCTGGTTGCAAGGGACCATCGATGGGAAGACTGGGGACACTGGCCCTTGTTTGGGGTTGGCTCTTGGACCAACCCTCCTTCTCGCCTCTCTCCAACGCGCCCCCCATTGGAATCTCAGACTTTGGTGACTGCTACCCACCGAGCTACACCACATATCACTCAAAGCCTCTCCCGGATAGTCCACTCACCTTCTATCAGGCTGAAGAGCAGCCTGGCGGTCCTGGAGGAGGGGCAGTCCTGGAGTTTTAGGTTGAAGATGAAAACTTTCACTTTGGGCTCAATGGCCTAAAAAAGATAAAGGCCAGCAAGTGAGCCGGAGCTGTCCGGAACCTGTCTTTTGAAAACAGGGATAGATGATCAAGATGAGAAGCTACTAACACTCAGCCTGGCTTTGGAAATGGCCTCCAAGCATCTCGTATTAATAAAGGGAACTGACTGTAGACTCTGAAGAAAAAAGAGCTACACTTTTCAACAACATACTTCACCTTCGCCACCCACCCCCACTAGGGGACATGTTCACCTATTCCCTCATCTAAGGTTTTAAAAGAGCCTCGCACAGCCAGGTATGTGTTAGGATCATGCACAAGGCAGTTTACTCATGTCAGGAGCCCATTATACTAAAAGAAGCTTAACCAAGGCACCAGCATCACAATATTTATGGAGGAAACGATACCATGTCTGGGGCTTGCTTCAGAATTATCCAGTTTGGGGGCAGGGCGATAGGGGTTCAGAGGAAACTGAATCAGCCACGAATCGCTAGCTTTTGAAGCTGAGGATGGCTTCACAGGGGTTCATTATCCTTTTCTCTCTCCTTGTGGGTATGTTTGAACTTTTCCATAGTAAAAAGTCAAAGAGGAAAGCAGCTATCATCATTACAACTGGAGCAGGTGCAATTTCCCTTCCCAGCCTCCATTTCTGGATAATTCAGTATCAAGGGAGGCATGGCTGACATGTTGTCCGACTTTATTTTAAACTACCTTTTTTGGAGGGAGGGAGGGTGGTAATTTTTCCCATGCTAACTTTTTCCTGCTCTCAACAGTTGAAAGCTACTAAGAGATAACAATAGCAATTACTTTAAGTTTTTGATTTTTCATAGTCACCTAACACATTCTGTTTTGCTCTGTATATTCTTATAGATGAGGCATCTAGAGCTCTTAAAAGCTAAGTAAGTTGCCCATTACCACACAGTTGGTGGAGCTGGAACTCCACCCAGCCTTGTTCTTTCCCTGTGCTAGGACACTGCCTGAGACCCAACTATCAAGGGTGACCTCTTAGGCACTTCAATAAGCCATAGAGGCAGCCTGTAAGACCACGAGACTGGAGATCTAGAAGAAGCCTCTGAGCCCACCCTCTGTGTGCTGAGGAATTCCCTGTGTGAGCAGCGCTTTGTCTGAGGAATGGGACGTTGGACCCACTTGTGTACCTCCTGCAGAATTTAGAAACTGTGGATGTGCCAGTGCTGGGCGTGAGGATATTCTCAGGTCTTAAGACACCTGGGTGCTGACAGGGAGTGGCAGCAGAGGCCCCCTGAGGCCCACAGAGAGGTGGGTGCAGGTGCCCTGGGGAGACTGGAGGGAAAGGGGCCCAGGTGCCTGCTCCTCTTCTTCTGTCTCTACCCTCTTCCCTTGTAGCCCACGGGAAGAGGCCCCTTCAACAGGAGTGGGGAAGGGGTAGAGCTGGGAAGAGGAGGAAGGGTAAATTGGGAAGGAAGCCGTGGACAGCACGATTTGGGTGCCGGTGGACACAACTCAGCCCCTCTCGTCAGGAGAACTGAGCTGTTCCTCCTGTCCAGGTGTGCCAGCGGGGTGGGAAATGCTATCAGGCGCTAAGTATGGCCCCAAGAGGACATCTTCTCTGGAGCTCAGCTGACCACGCGGGTGGCCTTCTCAAGCTCTCTGAAGCGTGTAAGAGCTGCATAACTGAGATGGTTTCAGAATGTCAGCAGTGTCTGAAAGCCCTGCTTAATTCCTCGAGGAGGACAAAAGACAGACTTAGTTGACATAGGCATAAGCAGGCCTTAAAGACATTATAATGTTGTTTAAGGCCCAGAAATCTCATCGGCAAGCCTATACATGCAGGCTCTGGGTTGCAAGGAAGTTCGGGTTCAAGTGAGAAGGTGGCTACAAAAATAAATAAAATGTGTGATTTAAAAAAATGCCACCCTCATCATAAATACACTGGATGTATTTTTATTTTTGGAGAGGCAGTGTGGTGTCTTAGAATGAGAAAGGCTTGGTTCAAATTCCATCGGCATTTCCTGGAGTCTGATGCTCATTAAAGTTTCTTAAACCTTGAAGTATACTGTGAAGGTTATGGATGATGGGAGGATAAAGTGCCTAATAATGCCTGGCATACAGCAAGCAATAAAATAATATTTGTTGTTCGGTGCCATCAAGTCAATTTTTGACTCATAGCAACCACATGTGTGCAGAGTAGAACTGCTCCATAGTGTTTCCTGTGCTGTAATCTCCATGGCAGCAGATCACCGGGTCTTTCTCCTGAGGAGTGGCTGGGTAGGTTCCAGCCGCCATCCTTTTGGTTAGCAGCCAAGCACGTAACTATTGCACCACTGCTGTTCTGTAACAGGAGGAGGATATGGAACGTGTAGCTAATTGCCTCCTTTGCCATGAGACTGGAAGAACCAATGGTGCCCAGCTACAATTACTGAACGTTTTGGTCAAAGATTTTATAGAAGGATCCTGATCAAAAGGGGGGAAATGTAAACCAGGATTTCAAATCCTCATGGACGCCAGACTTTCTGGAGCTATGGAAGCTGGATGAATCCCTGAAACTATTGCCCTGAGAAAATTTTTTTTTTAATTTTTTTGTTTTACTTTAGATGATTCTTTACAGAACAAACTAGTTTCTCATTAAACAGTTAGTACACATATTGTTTTATGACATTGGTTAACAACCCCACGACATGTCAACACTTTCCCTTCTCAACCTTGGGTTCCCTATTACCAGCTTTCCTGTCCCCTCCTGCCTTCTAGTCCTTGTCCTAGGGCTGGTGTGCCCGTTTAGTCCCTGAGAAAATCTTTGAAACTTAAACCAAAAATATCCCTTGAAATCTTCTTAAAACCAAACAATAGCTTAGCTTCACTAGTAAAGAAAGTCTGCCTTGAGCACTGTGCTCTTCTAAGATCTATCAACATGGGGTCAAATTGACAACAGCAGCTCAAAAGATTAGATAGGAACCTTAGGGAGCAGTGAGTTTATGTTAATTGGGGAGGAACAATCAGAAAAAGGGGGCGAGAATGGTTGCACAACTCAAAGAATGTAATCAGTGTCCCTGAGTTGTACTTGTAGAAACTGTCAAATTGGTATATGTTTTGCTGTATACATCCTCAACAATGACAAAATAAATAAATAAATTTTTAATAATTGGAGCCTCTGGGTGTACAGAAGGAGCTCTGGTGGTACAGTGGTTAAAGCTATGGACTGCTAACCGAAAGGTCAGCAGTTTGTAACCACCAGTAGCTCCACAGGAGAAAGGTGCGGCAGTCTGCTTTGGCAGAGATTTTCAGCCTTGGAAGCCCTATGGGCTTGCTATGAGTTGGGATGGAGACTCCACCGCAGTGGGTTTGGTTGGTTTGGTGGGTAGTACAAACTGTTAATGCACTCGGCTGCACATTGAAAGGTTGGAGGTGATATCCTTCCAAAAGATCAGCCATTGAAAACCCTGTGAAACACAGTTCTACTCTGACACATATGGGGTTGCCATGAGTCAAATCATCTCCACAGCACCTGGTTTATGATCTGTAGATAACAAAAGCAATGGTGTCTACATGTGTCAACTGGAAACACTCGGACATTGAAACTAGACCAATGCTAATTTGTCCGTTTCAAGTCTCCTGCCTCAGGTAAGATAGAGGTTCCACCTATTTGAAGGCATGGCAATTTGAAATTAATGAGCTTGAACTTGAAATGGATACTTCTTTGACTAGCCGTCCTCCTTGGTGACTGGAGGTGGTGGGATTCCAAACAAGGAGGCCTCCACTTATAGTTGCTCTGTCTGGCTCCTTGTGGGCCCGGGGGTGGAAGCAGAGGGGAGTGGCTACATTCACAAATCTGCTGGGGCAAGAGGTAAAACATGGATGAATTCTGGTGGCCAGACATCCATAGAGAGTTCCTCAGGATTGAGCAGAGGAATACTTCTGGGACTCAGAAGGTCCAGAGAGAAACCACCAGTTATTCAGTTGTATCCAGGGAGGAGATAGGGAAATAGTCGAGACTCCAGGGAATCAAGTAAGTTAGTATCACTTTGGCGATCAAATTTAAGACAGAAGCCTAACAGTTGGGTTGTTGTGTGCCCTTGAGTTGATTCTGACTGATAGTGACCCTGTAAGACAGAGTAGAACTGCCCTATAGAGATTCCTAGTCTGTAATTTTTACAAAACAGATCACCAGGTCTTTTCTCCCATGGAGTGGCTCATGGTAGGCTTGAACTTCCAGACCTTTTGCTTAGCAACTGAACTCTTATTGCTGTGCCACCAGGGCTCCTTAACAGTTGGGTAGGAGTCTCCTAACATACTTTCCCTCAGGGTGGGAGCTGGGTCAGAACCATCAGACCTGAGAAAACAATACTGGGTACAGGAAGGTCCCCATAGCTCATTTCCCACTTGGTAGTCCTGGGTGTGAAATGTCTTTTTAAAAAACTCTGAATGAGCACTAGAATTTTTATTCTCAGTAAATTTCTACACAAGAGAGCAGAAAGACCATCTAAATATTTACCTTAATAAGATAATCCTCGTTAGCCTTTCTAGAAAAGACTGCCTAACATTCCAATGCTCTCTAGTGATGCTTTGCATGGAAATCTCCCCAGATGCAAGTCAGCAGGTCTTCTGACTGTTGATGGAAGTTCAGTTTAGGCATTAAAACATTAGCCACATTAAAAGTATAATAAGCTCTCAGGGATGCTTGCCATTCATCATCAATACGGAAAATGACTAAAATTACCTGAAATTTACTCAGCTCCTGTGATAAATTCACCTCACTTTGGCATGCAAGGGACAAATCAAGAGAGAGGAAACTGACCAAGTCCTAGAAATAAGCAAATAGGGTCATTAAGGCATAAGCAATTTCAAGACAAAAAGCTGCGCAGAAGTACTCTGTTTCTTCCCTTATTACCAAATTGAACCTTCCAAGGTGGGATTTTCCAATGGAAGAGCAGGCAGGGGAGAAGCTGGGACAAAGTGAGAATGCGTGTGTGTGAGGGGTGCCTGCATGTGTTGAGAATATATCATCCATGTGCTCAGCAAAATGCTTGGCACACGGTGGGGACTTAATAAAAATGCGTATGAGTGGATGAATGAGGTACTGTATAGCAGAAATGGTGAATTCCTGCCAATGCGGAGGAATGCTGAGCAAGGTGGTCAGAGGCCAGAGCTATCCCAGCCAGCCTCGTCTTCGTGGCCGCCTTGTGCTTTGCCAGGACCAGGCAGTGGAGCGCTCAGCCACCCTTGAGCTCCATGGTGATTGCTTTGTACCCTAATGGGTTTTTGGTTTTTGTTTTAATTTCAGGTCACAATCATGGCTTCTTTCAGGGCACAGTTTAAAGTTCATCACAGTGAGCCTTAGCCTGGCCCATTCTATTAGCTGAGAACATAACCCTCATAGTCTTGCTCATGAATAATCTTCTCTCTCTTGTCTACTCTCCAAGGTGCTAAGACCTTCAAATTCAAACATTTAAACACATGAAGATATCACTACGGTTCACTCGCTGCTTCCCTCGGGGGCTCGCTGCTCCATTTATATTCTTGTCAGGGTTAGATCATTGCTATCTCCTCCCTCAAGAAGAGGACTGTGGATAATGGCATGTGGTGAGGACTAAGTGCGCTGTGGACCTTGGAAAGCTGATTTACCACTGGGTCCTTATCAAGTTATCATCAGTGTTTAATAAACATTCAACACGCTTGTTCTACTCTGGCAGTACAACTTGAACATTCCCCTCCTCACCCACCTCAACTCTTGCTTTCGTTTGTCAATTCAATGCAACACAAAGTCATTGAGTTCCTACTTTTGAAAGTCACTGTGCTGGATGCTGCTGGCAATTCAGATTTAAAGGTGAGTGAGATCCCCTGTGTTCATTGTAGCACTTTTCACAATAGCCAAGATGTGGAAACAACTGAAATGCCCATCAACAGAGAAATGGATAAGCAAAATATGGCACATACATTCAATGGATTATTACTCTGCTGTAAAAAAAAAAAGATAAAGTCCTGATGCATGCCACAACATGGATAAGCCCTGAAAACACTATGCTGTGTCAGTTGCCAAAGGACAAATACTGTATGAGCTCACTTATATGAAATGAGCAAATACATAGAAACCAAAGATTATTAGTAGTTACCAGGGATAGAAAGCAAGGGGGAAAGGTGAGGAAATTTTTACTCAGGGGGCACCGAGTTTATGTTAATCGATGGTGGAACAATTTGGAAAAGGATAGTAATATTGGTTGCACAACATGAAGAATGTAATCAATGTTACTGAATTATAAATGTAGAAATTGTTGAATTGGCAAATGTTTTGTTGTGTATATTTCCACCACACACACACACACACACACACGAGTAAGATCCACAGAGGTTTGTGATTTAATAGGGAGTGTTAGGTGAATACACCAATTACACTAACAGAAGGCAGACAGAAAAGCTGTAAGAAAAGTCTAAGCCAGTGGTTCTCAAACCTTGGTGGGATTAGACTCAGCTGGGAACTTGGAACGACTATGAAGGCCCAAGCACTCTCCTACCTCTCTCCATGTTCAGCCTTGGTCTCTGAGTTCTTAATTAGCTCTACAGGTGATTCTTGCACAGATCAAAGCTTGGGAACTGTTGGGCTGAACAAACGGCTATGGGGTTCCAAGTGGAGAAAGACCATGTGAGGCTGAGCAAGGAAGTATTATTAAGCAAGGTCCAGTGGAGAGCTCATTCACAGAGGCATCAAAAATGGTGGAATTGTGTTAGAATATTTGAGGAAGGCCAGGAGGGGCGGGAGGGACATTAGGTAGGGAATGCAGGAGAGTAGAAAGACAGAGTAGCATACATACCGGGATAATAGGAGGTGGGGCCAGAAAGGGACAGCCACACTCTGGGAGGCCCTGGGGAATTTATACCGATTCAGGGAAGTGTACTTTTGGAAGATTAATCAAGAAGCATTGTATAACAGAGATTAGGGCAGAGAGACCAGTTCAAAGGCTATTGCTAGACAAGCAATTTTCTGGTCAGCACTTTGGTTTGCTGAGTAGACTTACCAGGAGGAACCTAAGTAGATCACTGATAGCCCTTATCGCCCCTTGTAAATTAATTTAGGTGGCTTCCTGGCCCAGTCAGTCTTCCAGTTGATTTCCCAGAACCTTATCATGACTGGATTTTAAATTCCTGAACTTGAAGTTCAGAATATGCGGATCCTCCTTATAGTGTGGGATCTCCAGCTCACCTCAGTGCTGCAAGCTACAGAAATCAGCTGGGGGTTTTCTGGTGCTTTCAACCCTGCCCAGAAGCCAGCGTTACTGGGCCAGAGCTGTTTAATTCTCAGATTTTTTTTCATTTTATTTTTTTAAATGTAGTTAAAAAGTTATAGTTAGAGGCAGAGAAACCAGGATGGGTACTCTAGGGAGCACATTTTAAAAAGCCTTTACCCTAATATCATTCTGAAATTCTGGACCCTTCTAATAAAAAATCAGAGCAATGGAGGCATTTGGCTTCTTCTTGTAGGCAAGCAGACACTTGGCCCAGCAAGAGCTGGGCACTACAACAAAAGAGATTTTGTTTTTTGGAAGTAATTAGGAATCTAGAGAATGTATACCATTCGGAAGAAGCATTTATAAAAATGTCAAGCCAACAGAAAAAACTTCTCTTGTTTTTGTAAAATTAAAATTGCTGCTCTGCTGAGATGTTCCAAACCAAAAAACCAAACTCGTTGCCTTCAAGTCAATTCTAACTCAAAGCAACCCTATAGGACAGGGTAGAACTGCCCCATAGAGTTTCCAAGGAGCACCCGGTGGATTTGAACTGCTAACCTTTTGGTTAGCAGCTGTAGCTCTTAACCACTACGCTACCAGGGTTTCTGCCCAGATGTTACAATTGTTATTTCCTGTGGCCGTCATCACCTTGGCAAGCGCAGTCATGGATGGTTCTAGCAGGAGCTCAGCGATCTCTTCAGCTGGAAGAACTACAGAAAGCTTTCCACCTGAAACCAACCAGAGGAGAGACAAGTGAGGGGGAGGCTCTTACCTTGACAGACTCATTTCCTACCAACCTTTCTAAAGAATCTTTGAAGAAATCACTCATGAATTTATCCCAGCCAAGAGTTTTGTTTTATTTTGTTGTTCTTGTTGAGAATACACACAGCAAAACATGCACCAATTCAACAGTTTGTACATGTACCATTTAGTAACACTGATTACATTCTTCCAGTTTGTGCAACCACTCTTACCTTCCTGAGTTGTTCTCCCCCATTAACATAAATTCACTGCCCCATAAGGTTCCTATCTAATTTTTCGAGTTGCTATTATCAATTTGATCCCATATAGATAGTTCTTTGACTATGTAAAGGCATTCGACTGTGTAGATTCTAATAAATTATAGATAACATTGTGAAGAATGGGAATTCTGGAACACTTACCTGTGCTCATGAGGAACCTGTACATAGACCAAGAAGCAGTCATTTGGACAGAACAAAGGGATACTGGGTGGTTTAAAGTCAGGAAAAGTGTGCCTCAGAGTTGTATTCTTTCACCACGCTCATTCAATCTGCATGCTGAACAAATAGTCCAAGGAGCTGGACTATAGGAAGAAGAACAGGGCGTCAGGACTGGAGGAAGGCTCATTAACAACCTGAAATATGCAGAGGACACAACCTTCCTTGCTTAAAGTGAAGAGGACCTGAAGCACTTGCTAATGAAGGTCAAAGACCACAGCCTTCACTATGGATTACACCTAGACATAAAGAAAACAAAAATCCTCACAACTGGACCAATAAGCAATGTCATGATAAAAGGAGAAAAGAATTAAGTTGCCAAGGATTTCATTTTACTTGGATCCACAATCAGCAGCCATGGAAGCCGCAGTCAAGAAATCAAATGATGCATTGCATTGGGCAAATCTGCAGCAAAAGACCTCTTTAAGGTGTTAAAAAGCAAAGATGTCACTTTAAGGAATAAGGCGTGCCTGACTTAAGTCATGGTGTTTTCAATCGCCTCATATGCATGCGAAAGCTGGATGAATAAGGAAGACCGAATAAGAATTGACACCTTTGAATTATGGTGTTGTCCAAGACTATCGAATATACCATGGACTGCCAAAACAATGAATAAATCTGTCTTGGAAGAAGTACAGCCAGAATGCTCCTTAGAGGCAAGGATGCTGACACTTCGACTCTCATACTTTGGACATTTTATCAGGAGGGACTAGTCCCTGGAGAAAGAAATCATGCTTGGTACAATAGAGGGTCAGCGAGAAAGAGGAAGACCCTCAGCGAGATGGGCTGACACAGTGGCTGCGACAGTGGACTGAAGCATAACAGCGGTTGTGAGGATGGAGCAGGACTGGGCAGTGTTTTGTGTTGTTGTACATAGAGTTGCTGTGAGTCGGAACGGACTTGACAGCACCTAACAACAACAACAACAGATAGTTCTTAAAAACAGCTGAGAGATTTTTGAAAACAAGTTGGCTCTTGAAACAAGAATGTTTCATATAAGTCAGGACTCTGAAATGCAGAACACTTGTAAACATTTTTTGGGAGAATAAACGCAGTCTCCCAGCAATGTAAAAAGTGTAAGATGAGAACTCCTCCTTCTTGCACTTGTTTTGACAGGCAGGGGAGCTCTCAGGAAGCTGCTGTGCCACAGTCCTAATTCACTGTACAAGCATCAATTCAACTTGTACTGTACATTGAGAGGAAAAGAGGAAATACAAACAGGTGCAGCCGGTACCCACTTCCTTTGACGTTTGATCACATAATTCTCAAACTTTTGTGTGTGTTAGAATCACCTGTGGTGCTGATTAAAATGCCAATTCCCAGGCCCTGCCCTCAGAGAGTCCATTCAGCAGAGCAGGGTGAGCCCTGGAATGCACATTTTCATTCGGATGTGGTGGTCTTCAGACCAAGAGTTGAGGAACACTGCCGTGGAGTTAGGATGTCTGAGTTGTTTTGTATTGTTATCTAGCTGTTTGAGGTGCATAAATCTTTGTCCACACTGGCTTGTGCATTCCTTCAGGAGCAAAATTTAATCCTGCAAGTATTGAGCTTAGGACTGGGTGCGTAGAAGGTACTCAGACTTTGATTTGGAAGTACCAAACAAAAACAGAATAAAACGAGAACATGAGACATAAACTCTAAGACTGTATGAGTGACTCCTCACTTTTGTCCACATTCTATACAAGAGGAAGACATTCCCAGCTAATGAAATCACCTAGAACAACTGCCAACTACAAAGAGCTTATTTCAATAAGCATAATGGAACTTTGAAATTTCCCAGGCAGGGAACATCACCCGGAGACACTTGGTGCCCATTCTGATAAGATAGCGTTGTTTTCCAGGTTATTTAATGATATACCAGTGGATGCATTTCACCTTCACAGATTTTCAGTATTCAGTCTCTCACCATATCAACACACTAGAACATATCTTCTCAGCTCAACAACGTGCTTAACAACAAATGGGCTCAACATTGTAAAATGCGCAATTTAGTATCATCTCTTTTTTTTTTTTTTCTAGACCAGTGAAATGTAACATGGGTGTCTTAGTTATCTAGTGCTGCTATAACAGAAATACCACAAGTGGATGATGGCTTTAACAAAGAGAAATCTATTCCCCCCCTCCCCAGTAAAGTGGGCTAGAAGTCCAAATTCAGGGGAAGGCTTTCTTCCTCTGTCAGCTCTGGAGGAAAGTCCTTCTCATCAATCTTCCCCTGGACTAGGAGCTTCTCTGTGCAGGAACCCTGGGTCCAAAGGATGCACTCTGCTCCTGGTACTGCTTTCTTGGTGGTATGAGGTCCCCCTGTCTCTATGCTCACTTCTGTCCTTTACATCTCCAAAGAGATTGACTTAAGACACAATATAATCTTGCGGATCTCATCAATATTACTGCCGCTGATCTACCTCATTAATATCATAGTGATAGGATTTACAGCATATAGGAAAATCACATCAGGTGGCAAAATGGTGGACAATCACACAATACTTGGGAATCACGGCCTAGCCAAGTTGACAGGTATTTGTGGGGAACACAATTCAATCTATGACAGTGGGTATAATTCATTCCTAAGCACAGTTAACCCACAAATCATTTCTATTGAATTTTGCAAGCCGTTTTTATCATAACAGTGAACAAATGTACCTAACGTTCCAGAAATTCTCATACCATACAAAATAACCAACTTCTCCAATATGGTCCCCAGCCTGTTTCCGGTGTAAGCACAAACTATGCTTCTTAAAATAATACAAATTACTCAGAACTGGAGTATCGCTGTAGGTTTGCAGTTCATATTTTCTATTGGATTGAAAGGAGGGTGGGTAATTGCCCTGGTTTAAGATAATTTCTCTCACGATTTTTGGTATATATGGCTAAAGATAGGGATCTGTGTCCATAGAACTCAAAGTCAGCATTTGCTGCTGGCTGAGAGAATTGACTGTATTCAGCATGTATGGAAAATCACCACATAACACTAAGGTAAGTTCATGGCCCTCAGAGGCATTTCTGAGTCTCTCAGGTATCAAAGAATGTTTCACAGACCTCACGGAGGGGTAAGCTCATCTCTCTTTTCACACAAAGGGAAGTTGTTCCTCCAAAAGCCATTTGTTCTGGATTGAATTGTGTCCCCCACAAAACATGTGCTGGAATCCTAACCCCTATACCTGTGTATGTAATTCTGTTTGGAAATCGGGTTTTCTTTGCTATGTTAAGTAGATCATAACCAAGTAGGGTGGATTCTAAATCTAATCACTTCTAAAAAGAGCATAACAGACACACGCAGGCTGGGGAAAACAGATGCCATGTGAAGATTGTCTACAAGCCAAGGAACCAAGCGAGGAACAAAGGAATGCCCCGTGCTACTTACAAGGAAGGAATTGATGCTGCCAAGACCCTCATTTGGACTTCCAGCTTCCAGAACTGTGAGAAAATAAATGTCTGGTTCTTTAAAGCTGCCTACATGTGGTATTTCTGTCACAGAAGCACTAGGAAACTAAGAGACCATTGCAGTTGTCCACAACAAAATAGCCCTTTCCTATTTGCCCCAAATGCTTCAAGAAAAGTAATCTGCCCAATGTTGAACTGACAACATCATTGCTTTAAGCCACTATTGCCAGGGTTGGGGTGAGGTGAGGATTACTAATATTACCCTGGAGTGTGTCCCAGTGTTGGCCAAATGGAGGGTGATGTGTGCAATTCTTACTGTTCACATCAACAGGGCAGCCACTCCTCTTCGTCCCAACCCCTCCGTCTCCTGCGGAGACTCCTGACTTCTTTTATATCCTCCCCAGTGGCAATACACTGAAGGCAGCAATAGGCAGTTTATAACAACAGACATAAAAAGATTAGAAAAGAATTTTAAAAAGTATTTATCAGAGGGAGTATAACTCTCCACTCCTTAAGTGTGGGCTTCACATAGTGATTTCCTTCCAAAGTGTAGAAAGGGGAAAAAGAGTAACTTTACAGTGGAGAAGCCTGACAAACACTACCTCAGCCAGGTGATCAAGGTCAACATCAACAGTGATAAGCCATGTTGATAGTATGTACCCTCGATATGATGTGATGAGAGCGGCACTTTACCTCTGTGGTCTTCCCACCCACACCCATAACCCCAGTCTAATTATGAGAAGAACATGAGGAAAATCCCAGTAGAGGAGCATCTTACAAAATACCTGACCAGTATTGCTTAAAACTATCATGTCCTCAAAAACAAGGAAAGTCTGAGAAATTGTCACAGGCAAGAGGAGCCTGAGGAGACGTGATGACTAAATGTAACGGATCTCTTGGATGGACTCCTGGAATAGAGAAAAGGAAATTAAGAAAAACAAAGGAAATCTGAATAAACTATGGACTTTAGTTTAGAATAGTGATTGGTTCATTAATTGTGACAAATGTATCATACTAATGTAAGATGCTAATAATAGGGGAGACTGGGCACAGAGGAGTGATACATGGGAACTCTCTGTACCATCTGCTCAATTTTTTCTTTAAATCCAAAACCATTCTAAAAAATAGTCTATTAATTTTTTGAAGTGTTTAAAAAGGGGGAAAAAAACCCTCTTTTAAACCAACAATGGCTTTCAGTTTTGCATATTATCTTTTACTTCTTAATATTTGCCAGTCTGACAGGGGCTGGAGAAGCCCTGTGAGTATGGCCTCCAGACACCCTTTTAACTCAGTACTGAAGTTACTCCTGAGGTTCACCCTTCAGCCAAAGATTAGACAGGCCCATAAAACAAACCGAAACTAAATGGGCACACCAGCCCAGGGGAATGGACTAGAAGGCAGGAGGGGACAGGAAAGCTGATAACGGTGAACCCAAGGTTGAGAAGGGAGAGTATTGACATGTCATGGGGTTGGCAACCAATGTTACAAAACAAGATGTGTATTAATTGTTCAATGAGAAACTAATTTGCTCTGTAAATCTTCATCTAAAGTAGAATAAAAAAAATAATAATTGCCACTCAATGACAGAGAATGACTCTTCAAAGAATGGGTGTGGTGAGGAGGCACCATTACCTAAGAACTTTGAGATACAGGGAGGGAGGGGGATGGAAACACTTGGAAACTAGGATTTCTAAAGAAAGAAGATATGGATTTAAATAACTGTAAAAATATCATGGTTTAAAAAAATGCTATCAGAAAAATCAACTGAAAGAAAAGATTGATAAATTTGACCACATTAAAATTAGAACTGCTGCTCGTCAAAGTCTCCATAGGGTGGAAAAACAAGCCACATACTGGAAAAAGATATTGTTAACACACATAATCAATACAGATTAGATTTGAAAACAAAGAACTCCTACAAATCAGTGAGAAAATAACAAACAACTCAATAGACAAATGAGTAAGAGATATAGTAGGCATTTCACAGAGGAAAAAATACATGCGTTTCCTAATGAACACATGAAACACATAATAAACACATGAAAGCACACTCAACCTGAGTAGTAATCAGATAAATAGGATCATAAATACCACCTGATATCCACTAGATTGACAAAAAGAAAGAATTCTAAGAATTGCACGTGTTGCAGGGATCGACAAGGACTCTTATACACTGCTGGTGTGGATGTAAATTGGTTTAACCACAGTGCAAAGACAATTTATATTCTCTCTCAAAACTAAACATCTGTATACCCCATGACTAGCAATTGCCTGTGAATATAACAGGGTTTCGAATTGATTCTTTCCAGTTTGAACCCCTTCTGAGAATTTGCATTTCCACCTAGATGTACTGAATCAGAATCTACATTTTAGCAAGATCCCCAGGTGATTCTTATGTATAACTTCCTGGGACCCTGTTAGAAACACAAGTTATCAGCATGTGCTCGAACCAGAAAGAACCAGTTTGAAGCCCTGGAATATATACAAGAGAAACTCTTGTACATGTACAGAAGCATATGCAAGAATGTTCATAGCAGCAATTTTCATAATAGCAAAAACTTGAAAACAGCTCAAATCTCCATTAGCAAGAGAGTGGGTTAATAACACGTGGCCTTGTCACACAGTGGAATATTACACAGCAGTGAAAAAGAATGAATTATAGCTATGCAGTCATGTGCCTTATAACATCCCTGTGGTCAATGTGGGACCACATATACATCTGTGGTCCCATAAGGTTTTCTGTTTTTTTTTTTTTAAAGGGAGAGCAACTCTGCTTTTGTTTATTATTTCCCCTTAATGGTTTTAAAGACCCCAAACCACCACAGTGAACAAGCAGAGGGGTTCCAGGGTGCATCCCAATCTTTGTAGCACCTGCTCCTCCTCTGTCTCCTCCTCTCCCTCCTCTTGGCTTCATTTACCTGCCCAACAGTGCAGCCTTTCACTCCCAGTACAGGGAAGCACCTGCCGATCCTTCTCTGCTCTTGCCACGGGTGCTGGTCGGGACGCTGAAAGGCCGGAGGTGCTCACCAGCTCCCATCTGGACGGTGGCAGCAGCCGTGGTTGTGCGTGATTAGGAAGCGGCCACACTAAAAGGGTGATGGCAGCCAGGGTTGGGTTCAGGGCAGCAGCACATCCAATCCCCAAGGCCACCTTTCCGCCTTGCACCCTGCACTCCTGAGGAGGCTGCCAGTGGACGGAGCTCTCGGCCTTTGTCAGGAGGGCTCCCATAAGATTTTAATATAATAGACTTTATGGGGATTTAACTGCGGATTGTATGGGGACTGCCTGTATGTAATGTGGTATATGTGCAATGTCCAAATGGCATAATGCCCTGTTTTTCGTAATGTATTGTGGACATTAAGTGACACGCACCTGTACTGAACAACATAGATAAGTCTTACAAATGTAATTTTGTACGAAAAATCGTTAAGTCCTATAAGACTATAAAAGGCATGATACTTTTTTATGGTACTCAAAAGCAAGCAAAATTGAACAATATATTATTTAAGCACACATATATTTGTGATAGAAATTATAATATTTTAAAAATAAGGGAAATCACAATGAGATACCACCAGAACAGCTAAAATAGAAAAAATTGGTAACACCAAATGTTGGCAAGAACATGGGTCACTGGAACTCTCATACACTACTGATGGGAGTGCAACTACTTTGGAATACTGTTTAGAAATTTCTTGAAAAAGTTAAACAGATGTATACCAGCAATTCCACTCCTAGGTATTTATCCAAGAGAAATCAAAACACGAAACTTATACACAAATGTTCTTAACAGTTTTTTTCATAATAGACAAACACTGTTTACGAACATGTAACTGGTACATCCATACATTGGAATACTACTCAGAAGTAAAAAAAAAAAAAAAAAAAAGGAATTATAATTCATGCAACCACCTGAATAAATCTCACAAACGTGATGCTGAATGAAAGAAGACAAACACAAAAAAGTACATACTGTATGATGATTCCATTTGTATTTATGGTGACAGAAATCAGACCAGTGATTGCTTCTAGAGGTAGAGATTGAATCAGGAGGTGCACAGGGGATTCTCTGAGGGGTGGTTAATGTTCTCTGCTTCAATAGGGGGTGGGTTAAATGGATGTGTGCATTTGTATAAACTTAAGGTCTATACATTTCACTATATGTAAATCATACCCTGACAAAAACATTCCAAAGAAAAAAACCCAGAACTGGATATTGTATTTTTTATTTTCTAATTGGCAATCAGTGGCTCCTTCATGTATTAAAAAAATAATAATAATAACCAAAAACGTGGTGAAGGTGCTTTGTTTGCTAAAATGCCACTTTTTCTATAATTAAAAAAATTGTATCTGAAGTGTTTGATTTGTACCAATAAAGTCATTGTGGGCTCCATGGAATGGTCAACCGAATATTGAGCGCAGTGGTAACCTGGGGTGCTGGAAGGCACCGGAGGGGATGGGGAGGAACATATGGGTAGATGTAAGTTCTCTTAGGGTTTGTTTGTTTTAACGAACCCTCAACACTCTCACTTATGTTTTATTTTAACATTTTTAATTGAAATATATAATTTACCTACTATAAAATTTACCCTTTAGAGGGTATACCTTGTGGTTTTTCACAAGGTTGTGCAACCATTACCACTAACTAATTCCAGAACATTTTCATCACTCCAAAAAGAAATTTCATAACCATTAGCTGTTACCTCCTCCTTCCCCAAACTCCAGCCCCAGCAACCACTAATCTGCTTTCTCTCTCCATGGATTTGACTATTCCGGACATTTCATACAAATGGAATCCTACAATATGTAACCTTTAGTGTCTATCTTCTTTCAATTAGCATAATATTTTCAAGGTTCACCCATGTTTAACATGTATTAGAACTTCATTCCTTTTTATGGTTAAATACATTCCATTGTATATATTCTGTATTTTGTTTCTCTATTCATCTGTTGATGGACATTTGGGTTGTTTCTACTTTTTGACTATTACGAATAACGGAGTTATGAACATTTGTGTACAAGTTTTTGTGTGGACGTGTGTTTTTGTTCTTCTTGGGTATACACCTAGGAAAGGAATTGCTGAGTCATATGGCAACTCTGAGTTTAACTTTTTTTTTGTCTGAAAATGTCTTTATTTTGCCTTCATTTTAAGATTTCAAGTTTATTGAAATTTATATCAATAAAATGCATCCATTTTAAGTAAACATTTCTATGAGTTTTGACAAATTTGAATGCCCATGCAATCACTACCACAATCAAGGTATAGAATATTTTCATCACCCCCAAAATTCCCTTGTGCTCCTTTCCAGGCTGTTCCCAACTGTTCCAAGCTGTCCCCTGGCCTTAGGCAATCACTGATTTGCTTTCTGTTAGTTTTTTTTCTTTTTTTTTTTAGTCTAGGTTTGATTGGTTTTTCTAGAATTTCATATGCAGTAAAACCTGAGAAAGCTGAAAACTGTGTAAGGCAGAAACCCGTCAGAAAGGAAAACTCCCATATTTTCCACTAAAACGAATAATACAAAATGCAGCCTTTCACTCCTGTCAAAGGCAGAAAACTTGAGAGACCTGGAAAAACAAGGCAGTCTCACCAAGTTTGGGCTCTCACAGGTTTCACTGTACATGGAGCCTAAGTTTAACTTTTTTTCTTCTGTGCAACTTCACAAATCTTGCGTTTAATGGGTAAATTTAATTGTACAATTATTAAACTTTTTTCAGCTACCCATTTTTTAAATCTTTTTTTATTTTTTAATTTCTTTTATTATTGTACTTTAGATGAAGGTTTACAGAACTAGCTTCTCATTAAACAATTAGTACATGTACTGTTTTGTGACATTGGTTACCAATACCACGACATGTCAACACTCTCCATTCTTGACCTTGGGTTCCCTATTACCAGCTTTCCTGTGCTCTCCTGCCTTCTTGTCCTTGCTCCTGGGCTGGTGTGCACCTTCAGTCTCATTTTGTTTTATGGGCCTGTCTAATCTTTGGCTGAAGGGTGAACCTCTGGAGTGACTTCATTACTGAGCTAAAAGGATGTCCAGGGGCCATATTCTCAGGGTTTCTCCAGTCTCTGTCAGGCCAGTAACTCTGGTCTTTTTTTGTGAGTTAGAATTTTGTTCTACATTTTTCTCCAGCTCTGCCCGGGATCCTCTATGGTGATCCCTGTCAGAGCAGTCAGTGGTGGTAGCCGGGCACCATCTAGTTGTGCTGGACTCAGTTGGTGGAGGCTGTGGTAGTTGTGGTCCTTTAGTCCTTTGGACTAATCTTTCCCTAGTGTCTTTGGTTTTCTTCATTCACCCTTGGCGTGAGACCAGTGGAGTATCTTAGATGGTTGCTCACAAGCTTTTAAGACTGCAGATGCTACTCCCCAAAGTAGAATGTAGAACATTTTCTTTATAAACTATGTTATGCCAATTGAGCTAGATGTTCCCTGAGACCATGGTCTCCACAGCCCTCAGCCTAGTAATTCGGTCCCTTAGGGAGTTTGAATGTGTCTATGGAGCTTCCATGACCTTGCCTTGGGCAAGTTGTACTGGCTTCCCTAGTACTGTGTACTGTCTTACCGTTCACCTAAGTTACCCTTATCTATTGTCTGTTTAGTGTTTATGATGAGTGAAATAAGCCAATCACAAAAGGACAAATATTGTAGGAGACCACTACAATGAAAACTCATGAAAAGGTTTACACACACAAAAAAAACCTTTGATGGTTATTGGGGGGGGGGGGTGGAAAAACACTAAATTTAACTTTTTGAGGAACTGCCAGACTGTTTTCTAAAGCAGGTGCACAATTTTACATTCCCACCAGCAATATATGAGGACTCTAATTTTTCCACATTTTTGCCATTGCTATTGCCAACAACTTACTATTATCTCTCTTTTTTACTTTTTGCTTTTTTTCATTGTGGAAAGTATATATGTAACAAAACATTTGCCATCTCAACATTCTTTATATGTACAGTTCAGTGACATTAACTTATGTTCATCCTGTGGTCTTTTTTGTTATAGCCATCCTAATGGGGGTGTATTGTAAGGCCTACATTTACACGTGCTGCCTTGACATCTTTGAGCCTCACAAATCCAAAAGGCCTAACTGCAAGTGCCCCTGCTCTTGCCAGGTATGCCCCTTAACCGGGAGAAAACGCTCCCCACCTGGTTAATTCCCCCCTCAGCTGAACCAACTGCACTCCACCCAGTCCTCAACCTAACGGGTCTCAACTCCCAGCCAACCGATGAAATTATTCAGACAAGCCAATCACATCCTCCCATGGGAACCAAGGGGCACCTCATCCTCTTGTTACTACAAAGAAAGCCTGCCTCCCACACCCTCGCTAGTTCATCCTGTTTCTGAGTGCAACCTCCATGTGGCCCTGCAAGATGTGCAGTGTCCTCCTGCCCTGGTCGCTGAGTATCAAACCAAACCAAACCAAACCAACCCTATTGCCATCGAGTCAATTCTGACTCACAGCAACCGTATAGGACAGAGTGCAACTGCCCTATAGGGTTTCGAAGGCTGTAATCTTTACAAAAGCAGATGGCCACATCTCTCTCCTGCAAAGCAGCTGGCGGGTTCGAGCCTGACCTTTCGGTTAATAGCTGACTGCTTAACCACTGCACCACCAGGGGTCCTTAGCTGGTAGATATGTACAGTATATAGTAAACACAAGAAAGCATGTATAGTCCAAAATGGTTCTCAAAATTGGTGTACCTATTATCTGGGGGTATTTATTAAAATCATGGGTGTCCCGGCTGTGCCTCAGACTTACTGAATCAGAATCTCAAGTTACCCATGAAGTAGGAATGTGGACATTTACAATTACACTGTCCTTACTTCCTGCCAGTATTTCCTATGTATTTGTCTCACCTGCTAGGATGTAAGCTGCAAATAGAAGGCATGAATTGCTCTGCACAGAAAATGGGAAGGCTGAGGACGGTGGAGAGGCAGAGTCAGGGAGGCGGGATGGTAGAAGGGAAGGAGGACGAGGTGGCACATGACTGGGCAAGAGGTGTCTAAGGGATATTTTTCAAGGGGAATGGTGGGTGCTGGGTGATATAAACCACCCTTTCCTAGCTCCATGAGGAAATCTTCAATATAGAGTTAATTTCTTGCTCGTGTACAGCTACACAAGGGGTATTGAA
This sequence comes from Loxodonta africana, assembly GCF_030014295.1. Classification (NCBI taxonomy): domain Eukaryota; kingdom Metazoa; phylum Chordata; class Mammalia; order Proboscidea; family Elephantidae; genus Loxodonta; species Loxodonta africana. Next base: position 113,772,319 of record NC_087347.1, on the reverse strand, counting down.
GGTGACTGGGAAGAAATGCCGAGTCCTGCGCTAAGGAGGATAATGGTCAATGCTGACTTACCCTGAGAAGCAAACGTTTGGTGGTAAATCTCACAGGCTTTTCTGTGCGCATCTGTGAGAGTCTGGAGACGTGAAGCTTTTGATTCCTGATAGGGAAGTTCCGTTATTGCCTTGTTCAGGTCACTAAAAGTGAACCAGATCCCAACTAGGTCCCCAAATGAGTGGAAGGCGAATGCGGCATAGTCAGCAAAGAGGTCAGCAAAGGCTTGGCTTCCCTGGACAATGCTGGCGGGTAGTGTCTGGTTGTGCAGGATGACAATGGGCTGAAGCTGTGCGGTCTTCAGGGCCTCTAGGAGTCTCCGGTAGCACTGCACTATTTTCTCGTCTGGATTCTTGGAGCTTCCTGTTGGAAGAAGCTGTGCCCATGGCAGAAATACTTTATAATGGGTAACCTGACTGGCATGAATACTGCTAAAGTACTCTGGCAGGAAAGCAGGCAGTGACTGGTGACAAACATAAATGTCCTTGTCACCTGCAGCAACATCATAGCCCTGGTTTCCCAGTTGGCTGTTCAGGTTGTGCAGCAAGTCATTGGTTAGAGGACCAGCAGCTGAAATGAAATTTCTATCACACTCCCAGTCAAACCCCCAGCATGAAGAACTTAAGAGCACGATGAAGACTAAATTCCAAGGCAGCTTCATTTTCAAGGAACTGCTAAAAGGCATGTGGAAACCTTACTTTATAAAGAACAGCTGAGGTAATATTTAACTGGGTTATCTACAATAATGAAATCAGTACGTGATTCACTGATATAATATTTAAAAATGTAAAGACCATAAGAAGAATCTGGGAAATGTCTGAAGAAAAAGTTCTCTACATTTTTTAAAAATTTTTATTGTGCTTTAAGTGAAAGTTTACAAATCAAGTCAGTCTCTCACACAAAAACTTATATACACCTTGCTACATACTCCCAATTGCTCTCCCCCTAATGAGACAGCCCGCTACCTCCCTCCACTCTCTCTTTTCGTGTCCATTTCACTGGCTTCTAACCCCCTCTACCCTTTCATCTCCCCTCCAGGGAGGAGATGCCAACATAGTCTCAAGTGTCCACCTGATCCAAGAAGCTCACTCCTCACCAGCATCCTTCCCCAACCCATTGTCCAGTCCAATCGGCCTGAAGAGTTGGCTTTGGGAATGGTTCCTGTCCTGGGCCAACAGAAGGTCTGGGGGCCATGACCACCAGGGTCCTTCTAGTCTCAGTCAGACCATTAAGTCTGGTCTTTTTAAGAGAATTTGGGGTCTGCATCCCAACGCTCTCCTGCTCCCTCAGGGGTTCTCTGTTGTGTTCCGTCAGGGCAGTCATTGGTTGTAGCTGGGCACCCTCTAGTTCTTCTGGTCTCAGGCTGATGTAGTCTCTGGTTTATGTGGCCCCTTCCGTCTCTTGGGCTCGTAATTACCTTGTGTCCTTGGTGTTCTTCATTCTCCTTTGGTCCAGGTGGGTTACCACAGCTCTTTAAGATAAATTGCTGGAAATTAAATTGCTGGCTCAACAGGAATACTGTTTAAATTTTTTACTGAAATCCAAATAGTCTTCAATCCAAAACAAATGTCTTCAAATTTAAATCCTACTTTCAGACAGAAGTGTCCCTAAATCTCTCTGCTTTTGCTAACACCTATTATAAAGCTTTTCACATTTGTGACACTTTGAGGAATGGAAAAATTATCTCCTTATTGTCATCTCATTTGTCTGATTACTCAGAGGTGAAGCTCTTTATGTTAATAGGCCATTGACTTTTCTTCTGAAAATTATCCATTTTTATTATATTCATCTTATTACAAGATGGAAAATAAAAACAGGTATCTAACCTGCCTGTGTAAAGCGACTGAACTAACCCTGAGAGCTCAATGCAATCTTTCACCTAGGTTTTACATTTGCTGCCTAGCAGCTCCAGGTAACCTTTCGCTCTCATTATTCTACCTTCCTTACCTAGGAACCAACCCACTGTCATTAAGGAAATGAGTTTCTTTTCGGTCAGGCTAAAAGATGTGTACACTTAATGGAAACTTTTGATCTCAGGCTCCTCCTGTTTCTGAAGTACTGGGCAAAGTGATAGATCATGTAAACTCTTTGTTCTCAATCTCCTCTGGAGACTGCTGCTCTGAGCAAGGTAGCTTTTAACAGACCACTTCTGGAAATGTTTTGTCATGTCATTCCTTTGTAACCATCATGAACTCTCCCTTGACCTCATATCATTCAGTTTTGTCTTTTAACCATCAATGTACTCATGTAACCAATAATGTCAAAGGTGGTGCTTTGCTAATCCCGCCTTGATTGACCTTAATTACTGTAAAACAATGAGAAAAATTGGAAGTTTATTCTCCCCCTTCAGCACTATAATTACTTGTGACTTGCATTTTCCCCCTGAGGTCTGGGAGCTTCAGCCTGAGTTTTCCTGGCCTCCCATTGCGATGTAACTTTGGCTTCAATAAATCCCTTTTGATTTTACCCTAAGCAACCGCAGCATTTTCTCTACAACACTCATGTTGTTGTTAGGTGCCATCGAGTTAATTCCAACTCATAGCGACCCTATGTACAAAAAAACAAAACACTGCCCAGTCCTGTACCATCCTCAAAATCGTTATGTTTCAGCCCATTGTTGTAGCGACTGTGTCAATCCATCTCGTTGAGGGTCTTCCTCTTTTTCCCTGACCCTGTACTTTGCCAAGAATGATGTCCTTCTCCAGGGACTGGTCCCTCCAGATAACATGTCCAAAGTATGTGAGAAGTCTCGCCATACATGCCTCTAAGGAGCATTCTGGTTGTACTTCTTCCAAGACAGATTTGTTCATTGTTTTAGCAGTTCATGGTATAATGGGGCAGTCCTACTCTGTCCTGTAGGGTTGCTATGAGTCAGAATCGACTCGACGGCACTAGGTTTAGGTCTTAGGGTATATTCAATATTCTTCACGAACACAATTCCAAGGCATCAATTCTCCTTCGGTCTTCCTTATTCATTGTCCAGCTTTCACATGCGTATGAGGTGATTGAAAACATCGTGGCCTGGATCAGGCACACCTTAGTCTTCAAGGTGACATCTTTACTTTTTAATACTTTAAAGAGGTCTTTTGCAGCTGATCTGCCCAATGCAATACATCATTTGATTTCTTGACTGCTGCTTTCATGGGTGTCGACTTTGGATCCAAGTAAAAATAAATCCTTGACAATTTTGATCTTTTTTCCGTTTATCCTGATGTTGTTTATTGGTCCAATTGTGAGGGTTTTTATTTGTGTTGAGGTGTAAGCCATCCTGAAGGCTGTGGTCTTTGATCTTCATCAGTGCTTCAAGTCCTCTTCACTTTCAGCAAGCAAGGTTGTGTCATCCGCATAACTAAGGTTGTTAATGAGTCTTCCTCCAATCCTGATGCTCCTTCCTTCTTCATATAGTCAAGCTTCTTGGATTATTTGCTCAACATATAGATTGAATAAGTATGGTAAAAGGATACAACTCTGACACACACCTTTCCTGACTTTAAACCACGCAGTTATCCCCTTGTTCTTCTTGAATGACTACCAATTCTTTTAGGTATAATTCTTTTAGGTATAGTGACTGTGTATTCCTTCCATCTTTTTTTCTTTTTTTTAATTAATTTTTATTAAGCTTCAGGTGAACATTTACCATTCCAATCAGTCTGTCACATGTAGGTTTACATACATCATACTCCCTTCTCCCACTTGCTCTCCCTCTATTGAGTCAGCCCTTTCAGTCTCTCGTTTCATGCCAGTTTTGCCATCTTCCCTCTCTCTCTATCTTCCCATCCCCCCTCCAGTCAAGAGTTGCCAACACACTCTCCAGTGTCCACCTAATTTAATTGGCTCACTCTTCATCGGCATCTCTCTCCCCCCCGCTGACCAGTCCTTTTCATGCCTGATGAGTTGTCTTCGGGGTTTCCTGCATCGTTTAATATTTTCCCCATAGAATCTTTCAAAAATTGCAACTCCAGGCTTGGTTTTTTTCTTCACTTCTTTCAGCTTGAGAAATGACAAGCATGTTCTTCTCTTCTGGTTTTCTAACTCCAGGGCTTTGCATATGTCATTATATTTTACTGTCTTCTCGAGCTGCCCTTTGAAATCTTCTTTTCGGCTCTTTTACTTCATTATTTCTTCCTTTTGCTTTAGTTACTCGACATTCAAGAGCAAATTTCGGAGTCTACAATACTCATATAGAAACTTTTAATAGATTTTGAATACTAAAGCATGTCACAAAAAATTTTCCTGTATTAAACTTACTTCCTTATAGTTTTATTTTTAATCCTTAGCTCTTTAACTCATCTTGAACTTTGAGTATACTGCGTGGCAGGGCTAATCAATTTATAATGTATTATTGAGTAGGCCATTCTTGAAATGCTGCCTTTATCAGAAATGAAATAGAAATATATACAAAATGCAGTGCAATGGGTTCCCTTATGTGGTCTTTTTGCCCCTAGTTTGTGGGGAACAACAACTCAGGAGGGGATTTCCCAAATAATTGACATTTCCTGGGTAAGCTGGCCTGGCCCGGTAACTGAAGCCTAAGGAACCCTTGCGGCACATGCAGTGGTTAAAAGCTATGGTGAGCTGGTGCTGCTAACCAGAGGTTTAAATCCACCAGCCACTCCTTGGAAACCTTATGAAGGCAGTTCTACTCTGTCCTGTAGGCTCGCTATGCGTTGCAATCGACTTGACGGCAACCTTTTTTTTTAATATTGATTTTCAGAGCCCTGGTGGAGCAGTGGTTAAGAGCTTGGCTGCTAATCAAAAGATCAGCAGTTCAAATCTACCAGCCACTCCTTGGAAGCCCTATGGGGCAGTTCTACTTCGTCCTATAGGGTTGCTTTGAGTCAGAATCAACTGGACCTCAATGTGTTTGGTTTTGATTTGCAAAATGGAGGACTGGTTGGGCTTTGATCCGGCCAGGGAGCCTCTGCCTTGAAATTGACAAGAAATGCCCTATATAAAGGGCTGAAAAGCAGGTTCTGGGGTCTCCTAGAAGACAGCTGGAAGGATAGGTGCTTCATTTGGGACATAGAGGCCCTGCACTGAGGACCCTCCCACACCTGATATGGAGCTATAACACTGATGGAGGGCCGGACCCGGTAGAAAGTAGGGCAGTCAGCAGTGGCTGGCAAAAGAGCAGCGGCCAGGAGAAGCCAACGGGCTGGGCAGAGGAGTGGCAGCAGAGCGGTGAGTGGGCCAGGACAAGACACAGAGGTTTTGGGGGCTTCTTGGCTGAAAGCTGAGAGGGTGGCACATCCGTTAAGACATAGTTCCGTGCTGGAAACCCTTCCAGACCAGGGTGAATGAACCGTAACATGTTTAGAGCTGTGGACCAGCAGCAACGGTGCAAGAAACAAGAGACAAACAGGGGGACCAGACGATGGCAGCAGAGTAGGACAGAGCCAAGGGCTGTACTGATGAAATGAGCTGGGAGAAAAGTGACGGGGCTAGAAGCGGAGCTGTCCCAAGGCTGCTGGTTGAGAGCCGGATTGGGGATGGGCCAGGAGCTGAGCTGTCCCAGGGCTGCTGGTTGAGCGCGCTAGACTTGGTAGCGGTGAGGCCAGGAATGGAGCTGTCCCAAGGCTGCCTGTTGTGAGCTTGATCAGTCACAAAGGGCCAACAGTCAGAGCTGGCCAAGAAAAGCCACGGAATGCACACGAGCGCACCTGTGTGCAACAACAGCAGTAGCCATAACACACCTGCCGAGAACTGAAGCGGTAATGCAGTTCAGGAGCTGGATCTGGGTGCACCTGCCAACATGAGCTACGGCACGTGGACCCAGCGACGTAAGAGCTAACATGTAGTTTCAGGCTGGGGACCCACCTGGGATTGTGCCCTGTGCATTTCTTTCTCTGTTCATATTCTTTTTATTAAACCTGTGATTGCTGGTGCGGTAATTCTGTGGACATCACAACAAACGAGTGATCGAACCCAGGGTGCTGTGGGGAAAGCGGCTGGTGTCGGAAATAACGGAGGCACGGGAAACTGGGGACATACTTGGCCTCCATCGCATGGGAACCAGCTTTGGGCTGATTTTTATAGTCTAAAAGTTACCCCTGAAGTCATAGAAGTTATCACTTCACATAGGTATTCCTAGGTTTTCTACTGCTTGGCTGATGTTTTTTTTTAAAAAAAAAAAGATTGATTTTTAATCTAATCTAATATCACACTATTTTTATTTCCATAGCTCTATAGTACTTTTTAGGCCCCTGGGTGGTGCAAAATGACTTGCGCTTGGCTGGTAACCAAGATTGGTGGTTTGAACCCACCCAGCAGCACCGCAAAAGAAAGGTCTGCTTCCCTAATGATTACAGCCAGGAAACTCTACGGAGCAGTTCTATTCTAACACATGGGGTTGTCATGAGTCGGAATTGATTTGAAGGGACAAGACAACAACATAGCATTTTTTGTTTTCTGGTAAAACGAGGCTTCTCCTTCCTATTATTCTTTTCCCCAGAATCTTCTTGGCTATTTGTACATTTTTTTTTTCCATATGTGGTCTGAAGATATTTTTAAAATCTAGGTCTACCTCATTTTTTGTGTGTGTCCCACAGCATAGCTGTGTCACAATTTATGTAATCATTTCTTTATGGATGGACATCTATTGGGAGTTGGTTGAAAATTAAATTTTACAGATAAGTCGACAACTTAAAACATGTACCTTCAGGGAACATATCACGTCTATCCCCTTATCTTCTTTAGCACTCTTTTCTAATTTTCTTCATAAAGATGCTCCATCATCCAGTAGGCACATCACCTCCCTGACAAGGACCACATGGAGGAAGGGGGTGTGGAAATAAGCACTTATTCAAACATGCAGAAAATTTTTTGTAGTAATGACTACTGTGCTCTGGAGTCCCTGCTCTCCCTTGTGGCAGAATTGAGGAAGAAAGGACAAATACTCCAATCTAAAAGAACTCATCTTTCCTGGGTTTAAAGTTCTTATCTGGATAAATATTTGGCCCAATTAAAGCTCCAGCTCCTGTTTCTCTCCCCACCCCACCTTCCTTATCAAGTTGGTCGTGCAGGGAGCTCTTCCTACCAGAAGTGGGAGAGGACTCTTTCTTGCTCTCTTCTGGATCTTCCTTAGACGTCCTCATCTTGCCCAGTCACTGAATGTCCTGCCTGATATTTGTCTGTGTCTTATATTGACACCCTCCTCTCCCCACAGGCAGTCTAATCCCGTACCCAAGGTTTGCTCATCCCAAAGTCAAGGCTACCCCTGTTATTTAGAAACATACTTTTGACAGGAGCCGTATACCCTTCATCTGCTGTGTAACTTCTCTATCCATCCCCACCCCAACTGTTTATGAGCCAGGGGAGCCTGAAACGTTTCTATTTGTGAACTCACATAACATGGATAAACCCACCCCCTAGCAGCCCTGCACACCCCAGAATGCCACCTGTTGTTGAAAGCTGCAACAACAGGGGCTGCTACATCATGAACACACTGATCATAGCTACGTTTCAGAAATTGTTAGTATCCTCAATAGTAATAATTTTTCCTGGAGGAAAGCCTTAAAATTTGCGGACAGCTTGTAATATAGAAAATGACATATTTCTCTTAAAAAAGTGGTTGGAAAGCAATTCTGAGAAATTACCCTTAGAACATAGAAGTCAGAGGAGTTATTAATAACTGCCGTTAAAAGAAAAAAAAAAACAAAAAAAAAGAACTAGAAGTAACCTTGAAGTTATCTCCAAGGCCCCTTAGTCTTCATACTAAGTAATTCTAATAAGGGCTCCTCCTCACAGGAACTTACTCCTACAGGCTGATCACAAGGCCACACTTCCATTCCCTCACCACGGATAAAACAAAAAGGGAAAGTCTCACATTCACAAGTTGATTAGAAGCAACAATCCTATCAGAGTTGAATGAAATAATCCAAAAGACAAGTACAGAAGATGTTATTTTATTTTGGTGAATAAAGAGCAGTAGTTGGCAACAAAAAAAGTTACTTCTCCAATAAGATACCACACACTATAAAAGGAGCAGACTTTCCTACGTGTGGAAAATAAAGATCTTAGTTACAAAACTACACATCGAGTCCCAACTTCATCTGGACAAGAACCACACTCAAGAAAGTGCTTAAGGCTGTGCTGGTATGAAAGCATGTGGCAGGAATGTGACTCCTCAGACCATCAACTCAGTTCTTATTTATTAAAAGGAACCTTTTTCCTGAAGCATCACTCTCACTGGCAGAGCTCCTCCCGGGCCCCAGACCAGGTGGCAGAGAGCTTCTCAGCTTGGGTCAGTTACTTCAATACCTCAATCTTCCAGCAAGTAGTTCGGGTTAACTACCAAGTAGGGATCTTCTTCATAGCTCTCACTTCCATCTGCGGAGCCTTTCAATCCAGCTTGGGTGAGCTCAATGAGAACATGGTCCTGTGAAACACAAACACGTGTCCTCAGGCCTCCAGCAGCTGAATAACAATGCCCAGAACACCAGACTCAATCCTGCTTCGGAATGTTTGCTACCCACCCCTCCCAAAATGCCTAGATTTACACCTTAAAGCCACTTATCAACAGTTTGCTAAAACCTGTTCCCAGTAGGATGCTGACCTTTTCATACCATAAACACTTTTTTGAAACATTAAGACAGAAGAAAGCTCAACGAATACTATGATTTTAGTAAGATTCTCTGGCGCATTATAGCAAGTGCTGAAGCCCTTGCTTGCGGTGCATCTAAGGAACAGCGGCACGGCCAGTGTGGCTGGGGTGCTATGGGCAGGGGGAGGTGGGAGGAAATGAAGTGAGACTGGAAAAGGCCGGACTGTGTAAGGTTCTGCAGGCCATGTGAGGGAGACTGGATGTTATTCTAAAGGTGAAGAGATGCACTGGAAAGTCTTGGAGCAGAGCAGTTAAAAAAAGAAAACAACAATAACAAATCCTCGGATGTCCTGACTTGTGGGCAGAGAGCCAGGGCAAAGGGGGGCAGCAGTTAAAAGGGTCCTGCGGAAGTCCAGCATGTGGCTCAGGTGGAAGGAGTGAAGGTGGTGAGAAGACACACACACTGAAGGCAGAGTTCACAGGACTTGCTGCTGAAGAGAATTGTGAGGAGAAGGGATGATCCCACTGTCTGGGCTACAGCAACTGAGCACATGGGAATGCCAGAGGGGAAAAGAACTCTTCTGAACACCTTAAGTGTGAGATGCCTACTAGTACACAAGCAGGCAGCTGGCTGGCTAGATACAAGTGGAATTTAGAGGGGACGGGAAGGTTGGGAACATAAATGTGGGAGTCATTAGCAGATGGGTTTACATTCACAGAACCAAAGAGGTCACTTAGGTAATGAGTATTAACAGCAAAGAGGTCTGAGGAATAGGCATAGTCACTCCACTTAAAAAGTGAGAAGAGGAAGACTCATTAAGAGGCTAAGAACAAACAGCCAGCGAGACAGGAGACCCTGGAAATACGGTGACTCAGAAGTGGCCAAGTGAACCAAGTATCACTAGAAGGAGTAAACGATTGTGAAACATGCTGCTGACTGGCTGGGTACAGAGAACAACTAACTGATTTGGCAATATCAAAGGTCATTTGATGGTGACTGGACAAGCAGTGGTTCAGGTGTAGGGAGTGGTTTGAAACCCTGACCAAGGGAGTTCAACAGAGTTGACCAGGAGTGGGAAAGGAAACGGAGGGTTTAAGTATATACAAGTCTTTTCAGTAATTTTTCAGTAAAGAGAGGTATAGAAATGAGGCACTAGCTAAAGGGAATGTGGAGTCGGGGTCCTCCGGCCCCTTTAAGGTGAGACATTACCATAAAAAAAAAAAAAACCACTGCCGTCGAGTCGATTCTGACTCATAACGACCCTATAGGACAGAGTAGAACTGCCCCATAGAGTTTCCAAGAAGCGTTACCATGCACCATACATTTTTATACTGATGAGAATTACCTAGTCAAGAGCAGACAGTTGATGATGTAGAAGAGGGGATGACCCCAGAGCAAAGTATCTGAGCAGATGATAGGGGATAGGGTGCCTTTACAAGTTGGGGGTTGGTCTTAAATAGGATGGAAGGCAGAGCATAGGGGCTGGTGGTAAGAGGGCTAGAAAGTTCTCTTCGGACTACCACTTTCTCTGTGATTTAAGAGACAAGGCTAGCACAGTGGAAGAGAGACGGAAGACGCAGGCGGGAGTACAGAGAAACAAACAAAAAAACCAAAGCCATCGATGTTGAGCCGATTCCGACTCATAGCAACGCTATAAGACAGAGTAGAACTGCCCCACAGGGTTTCTCAGGAGTGCCTGGTGGATTCAAACCGGTGACCTTTTAGTTAGCAGCCAAGCTCTTGACCACTGTACCACCAGGGCTCCAAGTACACAGCAAGTGTGTAAAAGTCCTCTAAGAGTGGCAGAATGGCCTGATTAGGGAAAAGTAACAATGCTGGGCAGTACTAATGTGAGGTCGATAAGAACTGTCCACTTGAGATCTGTGATCATGAATTTAAAAGTAAGATTTGGCACATGGTCGTACGCTTTTTCTTTAGGTGCATGGATAGAGAAAAGGCAGTTAGATTTAACCAAGGCTGGGGTTCTGGGAAGAAGTAAGACAAAGAGAGAAGGAAACTGAAAGTGTAAGAGTAATTAAAACACCCAAATACTAAAACTCCATATCTACCTTTGGAGATTTAACTTACATTCTGCTAGTTTTAGCAAAGGAAGTAGGTTATTTATTTGGTCTTAATTATCCCTTGTTTTACAACTTATAATCCTGAACAGGCCACAATGATTCAAAGTAAATGAACATCAAGACACAGTTCACTAATGAACCTACAGATGTCAGCCATGAACTGTCTCGTTAAAACTCGAGCAAGTGCAGCGCTGTACGTACGTAGCATGTGAGCCGTTGAATGACTTTCTCTATGATTCTTTTTTTATTTATAAGTTCCTCTTCAGAGTCTATTTCTGATTCAATTTCCTTCAAGTACCAGTTAATAAGTTCACTCCTCTTTAATGCAGACTCATCCTCTTCTGCAACAGAAAAATACATTTTAAAAGGATTAGTCTTCTAGCAAATTATACTGCCAATCCTTGGAGTTTGCACACACAAGGTAATGTACAGATTAGATAATCATCAACCTGTCAGAAAGCACATCCGCTGAAATAAGGTTTGCAATGTTCTAGCTCAATCCTGAAATAACCTGTCATATTACTTGTATTAAAGGATGTCTTACTTTATCCTGAAGAGGAGAAAAACCTAATAAAGTCAAGATTACAGGAAACAAGTTTCATAAACCTATCAGGATTTCCAAGTATGAAGGTCTTTCCTTAATCTTCTTATGCTTCATCACATATGAGAATGTTTGCCAATAAGACTAGAAAGCATAAATTAGGAAGGAAGCAACAGCTAGGAAAAGTCTTAAAAATAACTTCCTCTTTGAAAGGGGAAGACTTTCTGGAACTCAAGTCAACTGAGAAGAGAAACCCATGGGTGTTCCCTCAAAAAAAAAAAAAAAAAAAAAGTCAGTTTATTATAGCAAGGTAGTCTAAATTCACAAGCAAAGTTGGGACCCAGATATTACAGTAACTGTCACAGAATTAAAGTGTTAATAAAAGAAAATCCCACTTAGTCTTAATTCTAGCAATCACCAGTAATACTGCAAAATCAAAACGGGAAAATTCTAGTCTTACTGATGATTGCCTTTAAAAAGCTTTATTATGGCTGTACTGAAATTACAGTGGTTTGTCCACATGCTCTTGGGTAAGTGACCTCTCCCGGGTTTAAAGGTCTGCTCCCTATGCTAGAGAACAGTGAAGGCTGAGAATAATTCACTTTGCTGGGTCAACAGTATCTTTTTTTTTTTTTTAAGGAAAGGAAGGAAACCCATCAGAATTTATTGGTGGAATGCAGACAGTGTCTGGGAGATAATCATATCAAACTGTACCTTTGCTCTATCAATGGTCTGCCACGTTTAAAACTTAGTTGCACAACGGCGGAAGACAACATGAAGTATATTGTGAATAAAGAACATATGTGTTCCAAATCTTGTTATGAGAGAAGAGAGTGGGGATAAAACCTAACATCTCTTCTAGTGGCCTCTTTATTGCCTTCTGTACTCCCACTGATCCAGTCCCTAGCGGAATGAGCAAGAAACTACAGGGCTCCAACCTTTAGTAACCTACGACAGTTTCTGGTGCTTTCTTCCTCCACAGAGGCACAGACACCGTGAGAATGGGTATGCCCAGAAGCCTGCATATTGAGTTGGCTTTAGAACTTCCAAATAGGAGTTACCCAATAGTCATTCACCAATAGAAGTTCAGTTCATAATCTCTGATATAATTGTTTCCCCTTCCACTTTCTGGCTACTGATAGGCAGACAAAACTTGAAATGGCATGGTAAAGCAACAAAGGGTCGGATATGTATTAGTGTCCAGGATCCATACCATTACCGATGAAGAGATACAAGCTTTGCTCCATTTCTAGCATGGAATGGCTTTGGGTAGTATGGATTTCTGAGTTCAATTATTAGTCTCTGAATTATAAAAACCCTAGAGACTACCTGCTTTAAATAAAGCTGATGTAAGCAGTAATAATTTTTCACCTGCAAAAACATTTGTGTCTCTTCATACGTTACCAGATCCCAAATTCTGCATCAAAAATGTGATTAAAATAGGCCAAGAACATTAATAAGAATGGTCCATAAACCTTTGTCTGACGATAGAACTGTGGGGAAAGGTGCAGGCTGGCAGGTATGCTGCAATGCTGTAGATCTGCATTGTTAAAGTGAGCTGGCTACAATTTATAATCTCTGATAGAACAGTACAATCTTTAGCAATCAGAAGCGGCTTACGTAAACACAGCTTATGCACTAAGTAGTACTAGGTACAGCCTCACCTTCTTCCACCTTCCTGAGGTGAAGCACGATAAGGTTAGAGATTCGGCAGTACTCAGAGAAACCCAGCCTTAAGGAGGCTTTGGGGACAGACTCTTGGTTTGTATCGTCAACATGGCCGTTGATTCCATTCTCAGGAGGAGGGCTGCCAACATGGCCTAAGTGAAAAATTAACCATGTGAGTTTTGAGTGTTTATAAATACACTATTTGTATTTTAATACTAACTTCGAAATAAGGATATAGTTATACACAGTATTCAATAATGTTACGAGTAAATTACAAGCATATTTGTAAGTACTACTAGTAAAAAAACTAATTTGAAAGGAATACAAGGGATGGAGGATACAAAGTTTTCACGATCCCAAAGTAAATTTGCAATATTATGTACAAAATAAAAAATTTCGGTATTTGTCTATTCTATTTCAAAAGCAAAATAACAGTACAAATAAGGGTGGAAACCAGGGGAGTTAAGGCCACCAACCATAGTCATTTCAGTCTAATTCCTTTCAGTCTTTCATGCATTTTACATCAACTATTTGCATTTTAACTTTTAAACGATTAATACAATTTAATAGCTATTTTTTCCCGTTTGCTACATAGACTTCATAACCATCAACAAGTACACCTTCACCATGACATCTCAGAGAGCTTTTTGGTTCCTAACTCCAAAACTGTCACATGAACATTCATCTCACCATTGATGCCACCTGGGCCTTCATCTATCTCCATCTGGGTCTCTTCTTCTTGATCTAGATTTACATCAGGTGTTTCCACACGGATGATTGATTTATTCAGTAACCGAAAAGCTTCCTTCACGTGTTTAGGTTGGACCTAAACAGATCAAAATGATGTAGGTCAGTCTTCCTGATGTAACGAATTGGTTTTCTCTAGACAAATAACAGTGGTATTGTGGGTTTCTCTCTCTCTCACACACACACAATATGAGATAACACCACACATTCACCAGAATAGCTAAAATGACTGACAATACCAAGTTTTGCCAAGAATGTAAAATAACTCTCATACACAGCCTATATGGCAGTTGTTACTGAACTGAACACATGCACAGCCTATGACCCAACAACTCAACTCCTAGGGTACATACCCAACAAAAATGTTACCATATATGCATCATATGGACCAAGACATGTACATTCCACAGGAACCCAAATAGGAAACTATTAGCAGAGCAATGGGTGAATAAATTATGGTACATTCACTGATGGAATAGTATACAGCAATAAAAATGATCAAACTACTCCATAAAACATGGATGAATCTTAGTCATATGCTGTACAAAAAGAGCCAGACGCAAGGGAGAAAATGCTCTATGACTGCATCTATATAAAGTGCAAAGGCAGGAAAACTGACTGACAGTGCCAGAAGTCAGAACAATGATTATCCCTGGAGAAGGGGAGTAGTGACCATAAGGGAGCACAAGGGAGGCTTTTGGTGTGCTGGTAATGCTTGATTGCACGGTCTGGGTATGGCTTACACAGGTATGTTCACTGAAAATTAACTTAGCTGCACACTTGTATTTGTGCTCTCTCTTCTACATCACTTTTTTTTTTCTTCTACATATGTTTTGCCTCAAAAAAAAAAAAAAACATTTACTTAAAAGAAAAATGACATGTTAATATTTTTTTGGAACAGAATATCACTTTAAGGCCTTTTACACCTAACCAACAGTCTCTAAATCCATACCCTCCCTAAACAGCTGAGCCCCATAAAAACAGATAAGCCCAACAGAACAGCCTCTTTTCATACGTTACCACCTTCAAGAAACTTTAGGTCAACTAAGAACAGTCAATATCAAGACACAGCCTAGAAAACTCACTGGTCTGTAGATATAAAGAATACTTTGGAAAGGCAAAAAGATCAAGCAGCTTATGGGGAAAAGGTAAAAATCAAGGGCTGGCCTCAGATTTCCCGTCAGCAACAGTTCATGCCAGATTACAACAGGAAAATTCACAAAAAAGTATGAGTGAAAGGTTGTAGATGAAGCCAAGTTGTCCTTCAGGTAAAGACTACAAGTAAACCATGTCCAATATGTAACACTTGGGGCATGAATTCTTGAAGAGAGGCCAAATTTTAGTCAACCAGGAGATGACTTAGGAAATCATGGCAAGATGACTTTCACTGAGTCTTGAACATATTTAACTATAAAACTAAGACTGAAACCAATGTGAAGATTAAGTGACAGAATACAAGGTAAATGCCCTGAAGATACAAAAATGATACAATACAGATGGGAGGTGAAAAGTCTAGGAGGGCAAGGAGACCTGGGAGATAGAGGAAATCTGCTGATTGCCTCATCTGTAATAGATGGGGTAAAAAATGATGAATCAAATGAGAGATACATACTTGTACAAAGGTAAATACTATGAAAAATATTTACTGATTTCAGATGGTTAAATAGGAGGGGCGGAGGAAGAAGAATGAAAGATGCCAGCTATCACTTTTCACAGGAGAGAACCAAAGGAGAACTAAGGGTATAATATAAAGGCAGAATAATAAAAGTAACTACTATAATAAAATACAAACCCTCCTAATATCAGAACTGCCCATACAAACAAAAACAGGGACCAAATAGTGACTTTTCAACTGTAAAAAGAAAAAAATAAATTATCTTTTAAATCAATAAATATAAATGGGTTTAAGTAACCTATTAAAAGAAAAAGATTTTCACACTGAGTCACAAAACCCAACTCAATGTTGTACACACTTAATCTGATTCAGAAACGCCGAAAAACAAAAACACAGGCAAAAGCACAAAGGTGGAATTCACGCCAAAAAGTATAAACAAGTAAAGAAAAGCACTCTACTACAGTCAGTGTGCAAATTGTAAAGAAAATCTGTGTTAGTTGAGAACAACATTAATAAAGCAGGAATTATTGACTATAAGAATACAGAGAGACTATTATTATTACACTACTGGTAGGAAAAATAGAAACAATAAGACTTTTAAGTTACTTTTTAATCTAGAAAAATACAGATGACCACTCACTCCCCCAAAAAGACAGAGGACCTATCTATCTTTTTGGGGGTGGGTGGTCTACTACTATAAGGCAGATCTCATATATATACACACACTCATAGGAACATCTGAAAATGCAGGTATTCGTAAGGTGAATGAGGCATCACAAGTGAGTAACTGTCTTAAGGGGCTATTATTTTGGGGGTTACAGGATCATTGTCCACCATACCAGTTCTCCTCAAAGTGCTGACTCATGGCAAGACAAGGCACTTGCAACAGAATGTAAACCAAGGCACAGCTTCCTTCAGAAGTCCTGGTATTAAAAAAGCTAGCTAGGCTAATCAAGTGGACACGTAACATGAGCAAAAAATAAACGTTTCTGTTTTAGGTGGCTGAGATTTTTATAGCACAGTAACTTAGCCTATTCTATAAAGATGTGAATTTACCAAATTAATACATAAATTTAATGTGATCTCAATAAAAATGAAGTTTTATTTATTTTTTTAAACTAAGCAAGCTGATTCTCAACACCTGAAAGAACAATGAGGTAGAGCTAGTCCTACATTTCAAAAACACTGATTAAAATACTGTGGTAGAAATGCAGAAGGCTGATATACCAGTGGAACAGAACAGAAAGTTCAAAAAGAGATCCTGACACACATGAGAATTTAATGTACAATAAATGCATATGGAACCGGTGTGAAAAAGATGGATTTTTCAATAAATGCTGCTGGAACAAGTAGGTAACTAGCTGAAAAAGAATTAATGGAGATTCATATACCTCACATCTTATAGCAGAATAAATAAAAAATGTCTGCATGATTTAAATGCAAACAATGAAACCATGTAAGAGGAAATCATGGGGCCTCTCTAATTAAATAATAAGTACATCTATAATAAAGTCTGCATGGCAAAAACCCATCACAAGCAAAGGGGAAGGGAAAAAACAAACCACAAAACGGGAATATTCGCCATTCACATCACATACAAAATTTCCCTAATGTATTAAGAACCTCTTTAAGTCTGTAACAATAAGGTCGACCCAAAAGAAAAGTGGACGAATAACATACAAAAAGGAAAAAGACATAGCTCTTAAATATGAAAAGATACTAAATTTTATTCAGAAAAGAAATACATTTTGGTGTATGTATATATATGTGTGTGTGTATCCATTTTCAAATCATGTGAATTTGCTACCTAAAGAGTAATTAAAAAAAGAAAAAAAATCTATTAGCGACATTATCCTAAGACACATAACAATTTGATGAAATGTTTCAGGAGATACCACGAAGAAAAAGTACACGAGTTAGCATGGTGCTTCAGCATCCCCCTCCACCATGATCTAATTGTTCTGTGCAGATGCCGTTATTCTCCTCTAAGTACCTTACCCCATGCTCGAACTAAACTCTCCACTTTGTTCTAGAGTGCTGTTCCCCATGGTCTCCGCCCATCCAAGTTCTACACACCCTTCAGTGATCTGGTTTAAATGCCGGAACCTCCATAATGCTTCCCTCTTATTTAGGAATCAGTTCATCTCTGTACTCTTTGTGACTTTCTACATAAAATTTGCCATCTTAATTATTTTTTGGTGTCTAAGACAGTGATATTACATGTATAGTGTTGTGCAACCATCACCATGATCTAGTTCCAAAACTTTTTCATCACTCCTAACAGAAACTCTGTACCCATTAAATGGTAACTTCCCATTACTCCCTTCCCGTGGTAACCTCTTATGTCTCCATGAATTTGTCTGTTCTGGATTATTTCATAGAGTTGCAATCATATAACATTTGTCCTTTTGTGCCTGACTTATTTCACTGAGCGTAATATATCTAAGTTCATCCGTGTTTTAGCATGTATCAGAGCTACATTCCTTTTTATAACTGGATAATATTCCACTGTATGTATGTGCTACATTTGTTCATCCATTCATCTGTTGATGGACACTTGAGTTGTTTCCACCTTTCAGCAACTGTGAATAATGCTGAAATGAGCACTGGCGCATATGTTTAAGTTCCTTCTTTCAATTTCTAGGTATATACCTAGAAATGGAATTGCTGGGTCATACAATAATCATGTTTAATTTTTTGAGGAACCACCAAACTGTTTCCCACAGTGGCTGCCCCTTTTTACATTCCCACCAGAAATGGACAAGGTTTCCAATTTCTCCACGTCTTTGCCAATGCTTGTTACTGTCTTTCTATTATAGCCATTCTAGTGGGTGTGATGTGGTATCTCACTGCGGTTTTGATTTTTTGATTTGCATTTTCCTAATGGCTAACTGGAAACCCTAGTGGTTAAGAGTTCTGCTGCTAACTGCAAGGTTGGCAGTTCGAACCCACCAGGCACTCCTAAGAAACTCTATGGGGCAGTTCTACTCTGTCCTATAGGATTGCTATCAATTGCAATCACTCGACAGCAGTGGATCTGGAGTTTTTTTTGTTGTTTAACAGCCAATTATGTTGAGCATCTTTTCATGTGCTTACTGGCCATTTGTGTATCTTCTTTGGAGAAATGTCTATTAAAGTCCCCAGCCATTTTTAAATTGTGTCATCTTTTCTGTTGATGGGTTTTAAGAGCTCTTTATATATTCTGGAAATTAAATCCTTATAAAATGTATCATTTGCAATTATTTTCTCCCATTCCATAGGTTTTTTTTTAAATCAATTTCTTGATTGTCTATTGGTGCACAAAAGTTTCTAATTTTGATGAAGTCTAGTTATCTACTTTGTTTTTTGTTTCTTGTGCTTTGGTGTCTCCCTCTTATTTTTTACATGCTTAATTAAATATGTATCTTGCTCCTACCAAATTAGCTGCAATGAAAGGCAGGAGCTTTTTCATTCATCTCTTATCCAACCAAGGTGTCCTATAAATGTCAGGTAAATCAAAGATCAAATAAGATACTGTGAAAAATACTTTGTAAATACTTGGAAGAAGGGGGCTTGGCAATCTACTTTCAAAAACCAGCCAATGAAAATCCTATGGCTTATGATGGTCTGATCCTGTTATGCGTGGGGTTGCCCTGACATGGGAGCTGACTAAAACGCAGCGAACGACAAGGAATTTGAAAACAGAAACGAACCAATCAAACAAGGAAAAAACTAATCTCCGTGATAGAAACGATGACTGAAGTCAGAACAGTGGTTACTTCTGGGAGAGGAGGCTACGACTGAAAAGGGCACAAGGGAACTTTCTGGAATGATGGAAATATTCTGTATCTTGAGCTGGGTTTTCAAAGGTATGTGTATGTAAAAGGTCACTGTACATTTCCCATATGTACGTTACCCCTCAACCAGTCTTAAAAACATTAGTATGGTCAAAACGTTACGTCAAATAAAATCTTATACTGAACCTAATGTATAAAACTAGGCTAAAGCAGATTTGCTTTGGTTGAAGCAGAGATGGGGGCATTCTGAAAGCCCTTCCATATCCTTCTCCCTTTTACCTCCTCACTACCCACTGAGATGTAGCTTTAAAACCATATATTATACAAACCTAAAGAGGTGAGTTCCCTTTGAGGTCAAGGGCTACATTACCATGTCTGAGACCAGAGGCCTAGCATATAATAGGGTTTGAATAAATTTTTCCTGAATGAGTGATATTAATGGTAGCTCACCTCTCTATGCACTCTAAATCTATGACACGGTTATCTCATTACGATTAACCTAACCACTACATTCAAACAGCTGACAACAACTTTCTTAAAGGGAGGTATTTCAGGGTCACGTGTCCTATGAGCATTCAATAGTTACATAAATCTGCAACAAATGTGATTATGTCCCATACCAAAGATGAAAACATGCTTATATGCCTACAAATTAATTTCTCTTTTCTCTCATCACATCAAAGTGGCTTTGATACCTCATCACAGCAGTGCATCCGGGCCATCGCTTCTGAGAGCCGGATCATGCTCTCAAGCTGTCGCACTGTAATCCTCCACGAAGACTTGGTCACGCCAGAACCATCCCTCTGGCGGAGACGTTTATACTGCTCCACGATGAAGTCCTCTGACTCTTTAGAAATCTGTTTCGAACATCAATGAAGTCAGAGAAGTATCCTTCTTAACTTTCCCATGCAGATTTGAACTGCATTATAATTTAACAGCCCTCCATGTGGAGGCGTTTTGAGGAACCACACTTAGAGGGTCAAAACTCCAAGGCAGTGACCATGAATTACTACCGAAATGCCTTCTGAGAGAAACGAAGGAGGCCTGTGAATTCCATGTGAGAATTTTACGAATGTGAAAACAGCAAGCTTAGTATTAAGCAAATGACCATTTCTAAAAGAAGCCTGACTAGCTGAAGCAATGGAATAGGATATAACGCCTTTTATACCTGAGGATGTCAAAGAGCTCATGAAACAAATTAATGCCCAGGATATTCTTGAGGCTCAGTAAATTAGCCTATGTTAACTCTGGAAGCAAAGAGAGGTCAACATATACGTGTGAGCTGTTTCAGTAAGCTTTTTATTTGTTGAACAACAACAACAAAGTAAGGCATACAAAAGGAGTGAGGAACTCAGCATATTAAGGGAATATACCAAGGTCACAGAGGACCCAGTACACAGTCATGGAGAACTGATGCTTCTTCACAGAAACTGACCCAGAGCCCTTCATCGTAAAGGACTCACTAAGCGTCCTCTGGGATACTGAGAGCCAGCCACAGTACCATGGACAATCAAGCGGTGGTGAAAGATAATTACAATCTAAGGGTAATGCCCGAAAGTCAAGCCAGACAATAAAGCGATGAAGTAAAAATATCAACCAGAAATCAAACAAAAATTTTCTTTTTGCATTCCATCTTAGGAAAATGCTAAACAACAGATGCATTATGGAGATTTACCTTACAAATAAATGTCCAGGTGAGTATTCCAGAGCTAATACAGACTCAGTCCAACGAACTACATTAATTATTGTAAGAGAGTTAATTCACATTCATCAAAATGACCTCGGGAAATGCAAGTTCTTCCTCAGAGAAAGAGTTAAGAGCATTCAGTTGACTATTAACTTAGGCAGCACAATAGTTTCAAAATTCTCAGGAATAATGGTTGAAGTAAAAGGGTGTCCTACCCACTGCCACTGAATTGATTCCGACTCATACGGACCCTATAGGACAGAGCAGAACTGCCCCAAAGTATTTCCAGGGCAGACTTCCACATCTTCTCCCACAGAGCAGCTGGTGGTTTCGAACCACCGACCTTTTGGTTAGCAGCTGAGTGCTTTAACCACTGAGCCATCGGGGCTCCTTAAAAGGGTGTCCTAGTTTATTCAGTTATGTAAAACTCTTCCCCAATAAAAATCTTTTTATTAGTACCTAACAAGCAAAACAAATAGAATTATTCAGGACTTTAAAAAGTCTCCTTCTTTCAATCTCTCTGATGAAGAAACAAATGGCTGTTCAAAAAAACTTAGGTAGCCAGATTTAAAAAACAAGCACAGGCCCAGTTAATTTTCATAATAAAGCCACTGTTCCCTACCCCAGTACAAAAGGGCAGGTTACCTTGGGTTTAAACTGTCTTGCAAAGAGAAGGTATCTTCTGATATCATCAAGGGAATAGACACGATCAACAGAATCCTCAATTCTTGAATGTAGGTCGACTATTCGCCTGGCAATAGCATAATCTGTAACCTAATTCAAAACAAGAACGTCACTGACAAGTCACAGAAACACCTACTCCAGACTTTCCCAAGCAATGAGAAGTGATGTGCATCTAAAAACAAGTGCCAATCTGCCACTGAGGGAAATATTAAGGGGTACCAATTTCTGAAGACAGTTTGGTAACAGTCTGATTTATTTAAAATCAAAAATTTTAATATGCATACTTTTGCCCTACTCTAAGGACATCCCTGAAGGAACTAATCAGACTTTAACTAGCAACTACATTTGTAGCCCCCAGTGTGCACAGAGGTGCTAGCTCATGTAACCCTCACAAAAACTTCATTAGGTAGGTAATATCATTACCCCATTGTACGGATAAACAAATTAACCAGAGAGGTTAATTAACTTGCCCAAGGTCACAGTTAAGTTATGTGGTGGGGCCAGGATTTGAACAGTCTAGTTTCAGAGTCTATGCTTTTAACCACTACATTATATTGCTGCTCACAGATATCTAAAAATCATCATCCCAGAATTGTTTACAAAAAAAAAAAAAAAAAACCCATTGCTGTTGAGCCGATTTCGACTCCTAGTGACCCTACACATCAAAATAGAACTTCCCTATAGAGTTTCCAAGGAGTTTCCACAGTACTTACCCACTACACCACCAAGGTCTCCAATAAAAGTAATTACTACAATAAAGTATAAACTCTCCCTACTATCAGAACTGCCCATACAAACAAAAACAGAGACCACATAGTGACTTTTCAACTGAAAAAAGAAATAAAGAAACCTATCTTTCCAATCAATAAATATAAATGGGTTTAACTCCCCTATTAAAAGAAAAAGATTTTCAAACTGAGTCACAAAACCCAACTTAATGCTGTACACACTTGAACTGATTCAGAAACACCGAAAAACAAAAGCACACCAGACAAAGGTGGAATTCACACCAGAAAGTATAAACGAGCAAAGAAAAGCACTTTATTAGAGTTTGCAAATTGTAAAGAAAATCTGTTAGTGGAGAACATTAATAAAGCAGAAATGAAAAAAGAAAAACACACAAAAAATTTGCAACTTACTCTCAAATGGTTGAGAAAAAATGTGTAGACAGAGAGCAAATGACTAAAAGCAAACAGGGCAAAATGTTAATAGTGGATCAAATAAAGGGTATGTGGGTGTTCTATGTACTATTCTATTTCTTGCAGCTTTTCTGTAAGTTTGAAATTATTTCTAAATAAAAAGTGTTTTAAAAGTATCCTCCAAGTGTTTATAATTTGATTTCCTTGCTCTCAAAACTAATTTAAGGAGTTGTGCACAAACAGAACATATGAAAACCAGAACTCTCAATTATCCGGGGGTTAAACAAATACTCATATGCCTTTGTGAAGGAACGCCCCCCCCCAAAAAAAACCCCAAAAAACAAGCCCTCCAAATAGTCATATAATGGGAGGCTTTCCTTTTCTTTTTAGATATTTAGTTCTACTGTAAGCAAGAGGTATATGCATTGTGCCTAATGTAATGTAGAACTCCCATGCTCAGCAATAAATACAGCCTATATATATAACAGTAGTTTCCACAGATTTTTTTTTCCACAGATTGTATTTTGTAGAGCTGTGCAACGTTTACAAATATTTAAGTCTAAGAAAAAAATAACTCCAATAATAACATGTTCGAATCCAAGTAAATCCATAATTTTACGCTCAAACTTAAAACTGTCACATAATTAGGGACAAAACGTGGTACATGTTTAACAACTTGATGGAAAGAAATGTGAAGACAAATGACTCAGGATTTGAAAGCTATAGAGACATTCTCTCTGCATTCCAATTTTTTCAAGCTGGCTAGAAAAACAATCAAAAGATGCTTATAAAAACCTTATGGAGTAAGGCTGAGAGTCAACTATAATTTGTTTCCTTCTTTTTTTCTTTTGAGAATTGAAGAACATTAACAAAAACAAAAAACTTGGTATTTCTCAACACAATTAAGTGATTTTGAGTTGCTCTTCAAGTGACTTTGAGTGACATCAAGGCTTCAACTGACTATGAGTTCCTCAATAAACCCTTCAGCCAATCCTGTGCCACTGAGAGAAAGGAAACCCACTGCCGTTGAGTCGATTCCAACTCACACTGACCCTACAGGACAGAGTACAACTGTCAAAATACGGTTTCCAAGGAGCAGCTGGTGGATTCGAACTGCCAATCTTTTGGTTAACAGCTGAGCTCTTAACCACTGCACCACCACAGAGGTCAGTGCAAATATACGTGCCAGCTCTTCAGCAGTGTATCTCCCAAGGTTGTCTCACTGAATTACTCTAATCGCAAATAAAAACAGAGGCTGAGAGCGACAGCCTATGTGGTTACCTCATTACATTCATCCACAAGTATGAAGAAGAGATCGAATCTGGACATGATAGGAGCCGACAGATTTATATTCTGTTTCAACGATTTTGACCTGTCGTAATGTCCACCGACTGGGTTTGCTGCTGCCAAAATGGATGTCCTGGCATTCAGAGTAGCCTGACCAAAAAAGAAAGAATTGTAGTAGGTTTAAAAAGACATCTGGACTGGCCAAAAACCACATGACAAACTGCTCAATCTCACTCATAACTAAATGCAAAACAAAATATTATCATTTTTCACCAATTGGGTCATCAAAATTAAAGTCTGATAATATACAGTGCAGCAAACCTGTCACCCCCGAGTTGATTCCGACTCATAGTGACCCTACAGGACAGAGTAAAACTGCCCCGCAGGGTTTCCAAGGAGCAGCTGGTGGATTTGAACTGCTAACTTTTTGGTTCGCGGTTGAGCTCTTAACCACTGCGCCACTAGAGCAGGGAACAGGCACTCCTAAATGATGGTGGTGATGTGAAGTGCGCCCCCCTTAAACCAGCAGGTCTTTGCTAGGAATTTCTCTTCCAGCTAGGCATGTGAAGACGTATGTTCGAGGGTGTTTATGAGACAGAAGACAGGAAATGGCACAAATGTCACTCCGTAGCGGTCTGAAGAACCACAGTGAGGTACGTAAAACTGAACACCATGAAGTGATGAAAAACTACGGTTGATCTAATATGTGTTGACATGGAAGACTGCCAAGTTACAATTATGAAGTTAAATGAGCAAGGATCAAAACTATACATATTATGCTTACTTATATGGAAAATATTCCTGAAAGAAACACAAACTCAGTAGGTACCTCTGCATATCTACTGAGCTGGGAGTGTAAGGGAAGATTTCTCTTTTTAATTTCCACTTTAGGGTACTGTTTACAGTCTTCTTTACTACTTGAATGTACTACTTTCATTTTTTAAACAAAATCTGGATTCTCTTTAATGTTGGTTATAGTACCGAACTTATTAGTGATCTTCATTTAAGTAATCTATCAACCTTTGGTTATTTTCATTACAATCTGAAACACCACTTATCAAAGAATACAGAAGCTTTATACATGGCAATTTTGAGAAGTGAAATGCTAAAACTTTCACCAGTACTTCTCATACTCTGTCACAGCAACACATTGTCATGTTACCCTAACCAGCCTCTGTAGTTTGGATTGCTAATTCGCAGGGCTCTGTTTTCCATTTTAATGAGCAGCATTACATGGTGAAGTAATGCATTTTATTATGCAGGTAAACTTCTTCTCTTGCTACATTAACTTGTGAACCTTGGAACAGAAATGGACACACATACCTTCACTCCTGCTTTAGTGATGGAGATGGTCTGCTGCTCCATAGCTTCATGGATAGCAACTTGATCCCTCATGTCCATCTTGTCAAATTCATCAATACAACACACACCCTGTAACCAAAGAGATCTCATATGAAGGAACTGTCTTTCAGATGTAAAATGGCAAGGAAGTAAACTCATAAAGTTTGCTACCACACAGAAGCTCTCTATTCTCTCTACAGCTGAAGAATTCCTAATTCCCTCTAGTACAGCAAGAAAGTTAAAAAGATACCAGCGCCAGAAGGACCCATACATTTTTTTTAAGCAGCTGATAATTTATTAAAAACAGCTGATTTAAACATCGGCAATGGTGACTTTGACCTCTCCTCCTGCCTCAGTACCGATGGAAGCCATCTGCTTAATGATCTTGGAAGGACTACACAAGTCAATGAGTCACTTGTGGATTCTATCCGGAAATGATCCCAGGTCTCAGAATCTTTAGAACAAGGACTTTTTCTAGTAGTGATTCTTGGAGTCTTGGTAGTAGGTTCTCCTTTAATCAAGTTTGCACACACCTTCTCTAAGGATTTTATGTTTCGGCTGGCTAGGGTAATTCTAACTTGGCAAATGGCCACCTCTGGTTCCACAGGTGTCTTTCCAGTGTCCTTAAAATTCACGGATGTGGTGTGGCTTCCTGACCTATTTATTTGTTCCTCAGTGAGAGCAAACAGCAGTGAGCCAGGAGCAGGGTTGGGCGGAGCAGGGCTCTGCTGCAGAGGTGACTGCATCTCCCTCAAAGAGCCCCACACATTTTTGATGCTTGTTAACCCTTTCACGGATAACTTATTACTATTATTTTAAAATTTTTTTGGTGATGCCATGTTTTTTCACTAATGGAATGGATGCTATATCACCCTTTGTTGGTAGTTTTTTATTATTTGAAAAAACAGGATGCCAAATGCAAATATGCAAAAATGCAAATACCAGTACCATGTTCCATGAAGTATATTGCAAATGCTATACGTATCCATACCACAGCCCAGGAAGTGCATCATACTTCCTGCTTACACTTGACCTTAAACTATCTTACTCAATTCCCAAAAATACACACAAGATACTAAATAAACATTGCCTTTGCAGCACATAGCAATCTTAGAGTAGGCCACATCGGTACCACGTTCCATGAAGCAGTACCATACTTCTGGAGTACCATACTCCAGACGCGTGGAAAACGTGAGTCTAAGTTTATCTACTAATAACCATTAAAGGGCTAAACTAAGAGCTAAACTGAAAACATAGAGATGCTTGCTGTACTTTTACTCAACATCAGCACTGTGTGTAGACCTCAGTGTGAAGTCATTCAGTCACCCTGGCATGGATTCTGGGCGGGAGAAGTGAAGGGTGAAGGTAGAACATAATGAAGAATATAAGCATGTATACATAGAGCACATCATACCACATATATACACTTCAAGACCTAATCAATCCATGTCAAACACACATAAAGGCTAAATGGGAGGGAAGGGGGAAAAAGCGTTCCTCTTTTACTTTTCATGGTTTAGACACATTCACAAAGGTGTCACGGTCTAGAGAGAGGAAAAACGCTGGGAAGTTGCCACTTACGTCCAGGGCAAGCAACAAAAGTGCTGATTAATGATGATCCCAACTTAATTCTTGATTAGTAAAATTATGAATAATTTAGTAAAGGATGCTTTTTTTTAAAGGACATCTTTTCAATAGAAACTCAAAGGCCTTTGCTGATGGGGTAGAGAATATTCTGATTTCTTTATATCCAACAGTTTAAAACGTTCTTACATTATCAGCCAACATCAAAGCTCCAGCCTCAATGACAAACTCATGAGATTCTTCATCTCTTACAACAGCTGCTGTTAGGCCAGCGGCGCTGGAGGCTTTTCCACTGGTGTAGACAGCTCGGGGGCTGAACTCCTCCACGTGCCTGTTCAAGGTTATCAGATAAACACTCATTAATATGTGATCTCTCCAGGAATATCAGCCACCAGGGGTTATGTTAGCCTCGCTTAGGCATCAGAAGAAGGGAGAAGACGCACCAGCACTTGCGGAGCTGCAGGAGAAGTGAGTTGGTGGCAGACCACCCACCCCACCCACCCACCCCTCACTAAGAAGTGTGGGAATGGGTGTCCTTACATGGGTAACCATAAGAACACCTGAGAGAGGTATGAGCACAAGCGATTCGTAAAGGCACATATGCCAGAGACTGAATGGACAAAGATCTGAATAGGAAGTCTTATACCCTTTAGCCTTATAAAGGAGCTTAAATTTATTCCTGTCAAGTGGTAAGATGAAGTTAATACACAACAGAAATGTCAATTTTAAAAGCAGTCATTAATAAATAGGTCAGCAATGATATCTTTTTGTAAGGTCTTACAATTAAAGAATAAAATGAAATTAGAGGTGGGATTTATCCCAGAAATGTAAACGTGGTTTAATATCTGAAAATCAATCAATACACCATATATTGATAGAGTAAAACCTGCAAAAGTCAGAACCTGTATAAGGCAGAAACCTGTCGGAAAAGGAAAACTCACTCGTTTTCCACTAAAACGAGTGACAGAAAAGGTAAGACTGCACCCTGTCAAAGGCAGAAAACTGGCAAGACCTGGAAAAATGAGACACCCCTGTCGAGTTCTGGCTCTCATAGTTTTCAGTGTAGAATAAAGGACGAGAACCACATGACTATCAACAGACGCAGAAAAAGCATTTCACAAAATCCAACACCCTTTTATCATAAAAACACTAAAAAAGCTAAGAATGGAAGGAAACCTCCTCAACCTGATCAAAGGCATTTATGAAAAGCCTACAGCTATCATAACTCAAGAGTGAAGGGCTCAATACTTTCTACCTAAGATCAGGAATAAGAACCCTAACCATGTTTATCTAACATTGTATTGGAGGTCCTAGTCAGCGTGAGGGGCCCTGGTGGCGCAGTGGTTAAGCGTTTGGCTGCTAACCCAAAGGTCAGCAGTTTGAATCCCCCAGCCACTCCTTGGAAACCCTTCGGGGCAGTTCTACTCTGTCCTATGGGGTCGCTATGAGTCAGAATCGACTCAAAGGCAACAGGTTCAACAGGTTAATTAGCGCATAACCAAGAAAAAGAATTAAAAGGCATAAAGATTTGAAAGAAGTTAAACTGCCTTTATTTGTAGATGATATGACTGGGTGTATAAAAAACCTTCAAGAATCTACCCAAAAAAGCTAGGAGAACTAAAAGTGAATTTAGCAAAGTTGTAAGATACAAGTTCAACGTGCAAAACTCACCTGCACATCTACATACTAGCAATGAATACAGGTAGTCCCCAGGTTATGAACGTCTCACTTAAGTACAACCTGTAGATACTAACCAAATCCCATAAAGTCTATTATATTAAAAATTTGAGGTACATACAATAGTTCGTAATAACAAATGGGTGCTACTATGAGATGCACATCAAAACACTATTATTAACTCTATTACTATGTTAAAGGTGTTTTAGTGTATCTGGAAGTACATCTTTAATGTTTCTTACGCATAGAAAAGTACACTAGTACTATATACTAAGACAAACATTTGACTGACGTTAAATACAAACAGTACCTACTGTTCCAACTTATGTACAAATTCAACTTAGAGACAGATTTAAGAATGGAATTTGTTCATAATCTGGGGACTGCCAGTATGAAAAAATAGAACTGAAAAAAACAAAACAAAAAACCCTAAAACTCCACTTAAAGGAGTGTTTAAAACCATGAACTACTTTAGGAATAAATTTACCATTTACTAAGAGAAGTGATGAACTTGTACACTGAACACTGAAAATTGCAAAGGGCAACTGAAGATTAAATAAATGGGACGATATTCCAAGTTCACTAATTGGAAAACTCAATACTATTTAGATGCCAATTCTCCCCAAATTGATCTTTAGATTTAATGCAATATTAATCAAAGTCTTAGTAGGCTTTTGTTGGGAAGAAATTGAGAAAATCATTTCACTTACAGTAGCATCAAAAGTAACAAAATACTTAATTCTAAGAACCAAGATTAGCCAAACAATCTGGAAAGAGAAGAACAAAGTTGGAGGACTCACATATCATTACTTTAAAAATTACCAAAAGCTATCAAAACAGTTTGGAACCAGCATTAGATGTATAGATTAATTGCATAGAATTGAGAGTCCAGAAAAATAAATCCCTGCATTTACAGTCAACTAATTTTCAACAAGAGTGCTAAGACAATTCATCAGGGAAGAATAGTCTCAACAAATTATGTTGAGACAACTGGGTCTCCACATACAAAAAGAATAAAGTTGCACCTCCTCACACCACTGATCCAAGACTTAAATGTAATAGTTAAAACTATAAAACTCTTAGAGGAAACACAGGCATAAATCTTCCTACGCTTAGGTTAGACAATGGTTTCTCAGTTATGGCACCAAAAGCGCGACAAAGTAAATGAACCGGACTTCATCAAACTTAAAAACTTTTGTGCCATATAAAGAAAGTAAAAACTCAATCCACAGAATTGGCGAAAACATTTAAAAATCATATACCTGATAAGGAATTTGTACATAGTATATAAAAAAAAGAACCTTTACAACTCGACCACTAACCCAATTATAACACTGGGAAAGATTCTGAATAAACATTTTTCCAAAAAAGATATACAAATGGCCAGTAAGTGCATGAAAAGATGTTCAACATCAGGAGACATCAGGGAAATGCAAATCAAAACCACAATGAGATACCACTTCGCATCCACTAGGATGGCTATGATCAAAAAGACAGACAATACCAAGTGCTGGCAGAGACGTGGAGAAACTGGAACTCTCATACAGAGTTGGTGGGAATGCAAAACAGTGCAGTTGCTTTGGAAACAGTTCCTTAAAAGGCTAAGTCGTTACCATTTGATCCAGCAAATCTACTCCTTAAAAATTCTCCCAAGAGAAATAAAAGTATGTCAACACAAAACGTGTACACCAATGTTTACAGTAGTATTATTCGTAACAGCGAAAAAGTGGTAACAACCCAAATGTCCACCAACTGATGAACGGATAAACAACGTGGTACATCCATACAACAGAGTATTACATGGCAACAAAAAGGACTGAAGTACTAATACATGTTACAACATGTATGAATCTTAGAAACATTATGCTCGGTGAAAAAAGTCAATTACAAAAAGCCATATATTATATGATTCCATTTATATGAAATGTCCAGAATAAGCAAATCAATAAAGCCACTATAGTAGATGAGTGGTTGGCTGGGCTGGAGGGGAGAACGGGGAGTGGCTACTAATGGGTATGGCGTTTCTTTTCGGGCGATGAAAATATACTAAACTTAGATTGTAGTGATGGTTGTGTAACTGTGAAAACACTAACACCACTGAATTGTACACTTAAAAAATGGTGAATTTTATGGCATGCAAATTATATATCAAATATATTTTTTAAAAACCACTAGATAGAAAAAGCTGCCTAACATAACCAAGTGTAATACAGTACCTGTCAGAGGCAACACTGTAATGTATCTTGGGGTGGGAAGCTTAAGGAATGAAGAGGAAAAAAATGCCTTTTAACCTCAGTCCCTGATACGTGACGGAGATATTTAATCATAAGACTCCAAACCAACTAAAAAAGTTCTGTGTTGTAGAACTGTGCCATGTTACACGTTTCCAAGATGAATACAGGTAAGCTGCTTGATACAGTATAATGAGCAATGAAATATTGCTGAGTGCTTTATTTATTTTTTTTTTAATAAATCATGGGTCAGCATCACTAGTCAGCTATGAGAAGCTGGGCAAGTCAGAGTCTCAGAGGTTTGTTTCCCTCCCTGAAAAACAGGGGTAAAATAACACACTTGTCAGGCTGTCGTGAGGATAAGACAGAAGACATACACAGTGCCAGGCACACAACAGGTATTCAAAAAATGGTTGTTATTATATTGAGCCCTAAGTTTCTGACCAGTTTCAAAATAACCCAATACTTCTAGCTTTTTTTCTAGCTTCTAGAAATGAGCAGACTTCTAAAATAGAAATTTTTATGCTGATGGGGTTAACATAAAATGCCTCATTTTTGGTAGCACTGCTTTTGGAAAATCAGTCCATGTTTAAGAAGTTTAAAGATGTTTGTATTCTTAAGTCTCCAAAGAAAACAAAAATAAAAATTTACGTGCATTGTGATGTTCACTGTATCCATATATGTAATCATTAAAATAACAAAAAACCAAACCAGTTGCTATGGAGTTAACTCATTCATTGTAACCCGGCATGGGCAGAGCAGAACTGTTTTCCACGGCTGATTTGTCTGAAGTAGACCACCAGGCCTTTCTTCCAAGGTGCCACTGGGTGGGCTTGAACCTCCAACCTTTCAGATAGCAGCCAAGTGCTCATTAACCATTTGCATCGCCCAGGGACACCCATTAAAATAAGGTATTCTGTTGAGCAGTCCCTCAGGGCTATGGGAATGATTTTGTAAGTTGTATCACTCCAAAAAAAAAAAAAAAAAGGATTGTGAAAACAAACATGGGACGTGTTTAGGGTAATTTGGAATTTAAAACATGTACTCTGTGATTTAAAATCTCACACTCAAAGCCTTAAAGGTAATACAAAGGATAAAAGAACTGTATGTGGGATTGAAATTTTACACAATTTTTCCCCAGTCCAAAAAAACTGTAAAATATTGTATCTTGTTAAAAGAAAATTTAAGTGTATTTAACCTATGACACTTATATATTCAACAGTCTTAACTGGCACCCCTCACCCTTTATTAAAGGCAGACTGACTCCATTCTTGGCATCACAGAAAGGCTGGGAGTATGAACGTTTTTTCTCTATTATACTAGCTCAGGCAAACACTTACTTGAGAAACTGGCTCTTAGCTGTACTTGGGTCACCAACAATGCAAACATTTATGTCCCCTCGAAGAGAAGTCCCTTCCCCTGTCGTCTTTGGAACACCACCAAAGAGCATCAGCAGGACACCCCGTTTTACTTCATCATTGCCTGAAATGAAAAGAAACTACAGATGAAAAACCCACAGTATTTTCCAATAGCAGGTTAAACAATTTCACTAGAAACTACAAAGGAAAGTTTAACAACCAAAAGAGCAGACGGAGCTGAAGCAAAGCTTACAAGATTGGATAAAAGCATCTGGCTTCTAATCCTGGATCTTGCTCTGTGAACTTAGTCACTTAACCACTGTTCCAATGCCTCCACCTATACTGCCTAGGTCACAGATGCCAATGTTCATCATTCTAAGAGCCATCCTTGTTCAGTTTATCAACAGGCCCAGCTTAAGACCGACTTCCTACACAAAGCCTTTCGTAACACCCTAGCCCTCAAATGAACTATCCTACCACAGCCTACCACACTTGCTAGTTCTTTCTAATCGTGGGTCTTGCAGTTCCATCAAGAGCAACCAGTTTGAGGAAACGAGCCCTGACTTTTCTTTTGTATCACCCACAGTGACCAACATTGAATAAAAACATGCTAGCACAACTGTTGTGGATTAGGTAAGATGCTGAATGCAACCTATAGCTGCTTCTACCTAACTGCTCATAAATCCAATGTAAGCAGAAAATACAAAAATTAAAAAGAGAACACTAGATCTTTGGAAATGTGCTATTAAAAGAGACATTTTTCTGAGCTACCATACCACCAATAAAGTACTAGATAATAGTTTTATAAACCATTCCTTAAACGTAGAAAATTAAGAACCTATTCCACAAACAAAACTTCTACCTCATAACCTATAAAACAAAATGTGTTGGGGGTGTGGTGGTTTTAAAATGTCCACATACTCTTTGATACCCCTCCCTTCAAGAGGTGCACCTTACAATTGGACTAAACCAAAAGCAAAGAAGTTTCCTGAATAAACTGAATGCTTTGAAGGCCAGCGTAGCAGGGGCAGGGGTCTGGGGACCATGGTTTCAGGGGACATCTAAGTCAACTGGCATAATAAAATCTATTAACAAAACATTCTGCATCCCACTTTGAAGAGTGGCGTCTGGGGTCTTAAACGCTAGCAAGCAGCCATCTAAGATGCATCAATTGGTCTCAACCCACCTGGATCAAAGGAGAATGAAGAACACCAAGCTCACAAGGTAATTTTGAGCCCAAGAGACAGAAAGGGCCACATGAACCAGAGACTACATCATCCTGAGACCAGAAGAACTAGATGGTACCCGGCTACAACCAATGACTACCCTGACAGGGAACACAACAGAGAACCCCTAAGGGAGCAGGAGAGCAGTGAGATGCAGACCCCAAATTCTCATAAGACCAGACTTAATGATCTGACTGAGACTGGAAGGACCCCGGTGGTCATGGCCCCCAGACCTTCTGTTGGCCCAGGACAAGAACCATTCCCGAAGCCAACTCTTCAGATATGGATTGGACTGGACAATGGGTTGGAGAGGGATGCTGGTGAGGAGTGAGCTTCTTGGATGAGGTGGACACTTGAGACTATGCTGGCATCTCCTGCCTGGAGGGTAGATGAGAGGATAGAGGGGGTTAGAAGCTGGCAAAAAGGACACGAAAAGAGAAGAGTGGAGGGAGAGAGCAGGCTGTCTCATTAGGGGGAGAGTAATTGAGAGTGTGTACCAAGGTGTATATGGGTTTTTGTGTGAGAGACTGACTTGATTTGTAAACTTTCACTTAAAGCACAATAAAAATTATTAAAAAAGAAGTGCAGCTTAATGCTCCCCTTCTGAGTGGGATCAAGTTAGTTACTTGCTTCTAACAAACAGAAGACACTGGAAGTGAAGATGTGTAACTTGTGACCCTAGGTCATGAGAGGCATTACATTATACTTCCTCCTTGCTTCGCTGTCTTGAGTTGCGAGCTCTGGATAATGTCATGTTTTCAAGACACTCAAACAGCCCTACGGAGAGGTCCATGCAGCAAAGCACTGAGGCCTTTGGCTACCAACTACCGACTAATGTGTGAGGTGTGTGCGTGATTTCTCTTCTAAGTGGATCCTCTAGCCCCAGTCAAGACTTGAGATGACTGTAGCCCCAGGTGGTGACTTGACTGCATCTTCATGACACATCCTAAGCCAGAACCACCCAGCTAAGCCTCACCCAAATTCCTCATTCACAGAGATTGTGTGAGATAGTAATTGCTGTTTTAAGCCTCTAAGTTTTGTGCAGCAATAGACAATTTATGGGGGTAGGGGGGAGAAAGGGAAAGCAGCACAAAAGTATTGACACCCACTCACTGTAAGGAGGATACTTTAAAATCCAAAAGGATTAACATAAAGGATTTCATTTCAGTTGCACTGATCAAATATTTAGACAAAAAAAAAAATTGAAAAATATATATGCCTCAAAGAAATAGCTCAAATCCTATGAGTTCCCATCATAACTCCAATTGAGTATGGAAGAGAAAGATGGAAGAATACAAGAGTAAAGCATGAGAACTGGAAATTTGGTCAACTCCTTCAAACACACAAAGGGGATTTACTGACTGACAGTGAGCAGCTAGTCATCAAGGGTAAGAAAATGTGAGAGACTGCCAAACGTATACGTAATATAACTAGCCAAGAAACATCACCAAACCTCCATCTCTGAAAATTAAAAACAAAAACAAAGCTAAGAGATTAATTTAGCATAGTGGAATGTAGTTAAGTGTAGTTCTGGCCTTAAAGCCCTTGGAAACCCACCTGCAAGATGTTCAAGATCTGACTTGCATGCTCAAAGAAATCACTGGTTGTTTATAACCATTATTTTGATTTCAGATTATTACCACAAACGAATAGACCTCTTACCATGTATAGTTGGGAACAGGCTGGTACAAAGATTGTGGTATAGGTTTTTATCTTGACTCATTTCAAACACTTTCTCCCACTCCTTCACAGTCATCTGGTTCTTAATGCTCTCGGCTGTCTGTTCCTCATCTCGGAGCTCCTTCCCTCCAAACTGAGGGGCAGAGGAGAAAGGAAAAAGTTAGAACAGAAGTAGCCAAAACGTGACAGAGAAAGAACCTCACCACAAACAAAATATAGCCTGGGAGGTCCAATTCAGAATCTGCTAACTACAAAGGTTTATAAAAATTCCCAAACTAGAAAGGCCTTTGATAACCAAGATACTTAACGGTTTGTCATTTGTCCAGTGAGTTAAAAACCAAATAAACCGACCACCACAGTTTCATGATGCTATTTAAATGAATCTGAGTGCTCAAGAGATGAACCAGAGCAGAATGTTCACCACTGATGCAAAAAAAAAAAAAACTTGCTGCCAATTCATTCTGACTCAGTAACCCTATACAAACCAAAAACCCGTTGCTGTCCAGGTGATTCCGACACATGGCGGCCCTATAGGACAGAGTAGAACTACTCTATAGAGTTTCTAAGGAGCACCTGGTGGATCTGAACTACTGACTTTTCACTGGTAGCTGTAGTTCTTAATCACTACGCCGTCAGGGTTTCCCAGTGACCCTACAGGACAGAGTAAAACTGCCCTACAGGGTTTCCAAGGAGCAGCTCATAGATTCGAACTGCCGACCTCTGGGTCAGCAACCATAGCTCTTAACCACTGTGCCGCCAGGGTTCCTCATCACTGATAAACCAAAAGCCAGTGCCGTCGAGTCGATTCCAACTCATAGCGACCATATAGGACACAGAACTGCCCCACAGAGTTTCCAAGGAGCGCCTGGCGGATTCGAACTGCCGACCCTTGGGTTAGCAGCTGTAGCACTTACCCACTACGCCACCAGGGTTTCCCATCACTGATAGGAAGATGTAAATGAACTAACAGCATATTATGCTCACCCCCTTTTTTCCAAGACTGGAGTTAGTTTCCGAAGTCTTTCCCCACTGCTTTCCCACGCAGGACACAGAAATCAAGTTAACTGAACTATACCAGGAGCCTGTCACTCTCACAAAGACTTGACTTCCCAGGATTATTAAATCTTTTTATTTGTACTTCCTCCAGGACAGTGTCAGAGGAACTGTGATACTTTTCAAAAAAACAACAACCTGGGTAATTTGTACCAATGCACCTAAAGCACTGAGCTCTTTTATACAAAACAATGTGACTTTTCCTTAAGGTCAGAAAGGCAGACATAAAATGACTTGGTTTTTAAGTTTTAAGACTTAGAACTAATGAATCAAACTTCAACCCACCCCCCTACTGTCAACATCAGTTAGCTCTCTCAGATATTCTAGAAGTCTGTAATTTTGAGGCAGTCTCACGGGGAAGTCTTTCTCAAGCTTCACCATTCTATTAAGACTCACCCTTGGGTTTGTTGGTGCAACACTGCAGGCAAGAAAGACGAGCCTGTAAGAAAGGTCTCTGACGCCAAGGGCCCGGAGTCCTCGAACGCCCTCTGTCTCATATCCATCAACACCACTGACACGGGAATTAGTTTCTGCGCGTGCTCCTGCAAGATTGAACAACAGGCTGCTTCACAACCACCTCTAAAATATTGAAGGTGCTGAGAACAAAAATTCCTGAAATAAATGAAACCTATAAATCCTAAGATTTCATTTAGCCTTTAAAAACTTTCCCAATAGTACTTTTTGTAGCAAAATCAATTTGTTTTTATTCCCATCATACTTTCTTGTGTACTCTCATCAGTAGCCACAAAGAAGACAAGAAACATGCAAGTAGATAACCTATAGTTCAGGCAACTGAAAATTTGTTAAATCTGAACCCAGACTACCCACCTGGTGTGCTAAGCTTGGAGACATCAGGCACAACAATCAGTGTCCCTGTGAAGTCACACTTGTCACCAGCTTGAGCTGACTCCACAGCTTCAGCCCTCAGGATCACTTCTAAACTGCGGGGGATACTCCCTCGAGGAAGCTCAGCTTGAGTCTCCTGAATACGAACCTACAACAAAGACAAATAAATGGCCAAGAATGAGAAGAGATCCCTTTCGAATGTGACCTAAATCAAAAGCCACAAATACTTACATGTTCTAAAGTATCTCATCATACACAGAGTTTGACATGCGCCAATATTCAACATAAAAATTCTCCACCCTAAAACTCCTTTTAGTCAAACAGTTCAATTTGGTAAGTGATTTCACTTTATTCTCATTAAAAAATATTACTTCACTGGACTCTATTCGTCTGGAACAGCAGAGCAGAAGACCCAGGAATCAGAGAAGGACATGTACTTCAGGTTTAAATGCCTCTATAATCTATCACCTCCATTACCACAAGACACAGAGAAATGGATGGTTCCCAGCTCCCATTACTGAACATGTTGATCAAAGATCCAACAGATGGACCCTGATCAGAAGGAGGAAAAGTGTAGAACTGAACTTCTAACTCATATGAAAACCAGGCTTACTGGGTCCACTGGGACTAGGGGAACTTCGGAATCTAAGACCGAGAAATAATCTTTAGACCTTGAATTGAAACTACTCCATGAAACCACTGTTTAACTAAACAAACTTTTAGCCCAATTAATAAAGAACGTTTGCCTTAAGCACAGCACTCTTGTAAAGAATTATCTGAGTTTAAACTGATGATGGTTAATCTAAAGCATAGGTGAGAACTTTAAGGGGGAGAGAGCCTAAATTAACAATATGGGTAGATAGTGAGAATGGTGATACCATATGAAGTACGTAACCAATGTTATTGAACTGTTCATGCAGAAACTGTCAATGGACATATGCTTGGTTGTATGTACTGCCACCAAAAATAATTAAAAAATATATAGTTTCTTTTTTCTCTGTTCAGAAATGACTATAAGTATCTGTTCTCTGTGCCATCTCCTCCTAAAATATATTCCCCTTGCTTTATCGAGACAGGTTCAAATTTCTCACCAGAGGTTTAAGGCTCTAGGTACCCCCACATCTCAAACAGATCGCATCTCAGATGATCTCCAGTTTGGCTCCTCTACTTCAGTCACGGCCATCATTACTAGTGACGATCACATTCACCCTGGCCCTGGCCCTTTATTGATGTGTTCCTCCCTCCTACCCACCAACTCCAAAGTCTTATCCTGACAAGTCTCTCCGTCTCCAGGGATTTATCTCCAATTTACAACAAAAGTCATCTGTCTATTCTTGGACAAGTAAATTTTGTCAGTTTGATTCAAGTTATTAAAGGTTAGAAAACATTTCTATACCAACAACTGAAATTTACATTAAGAGTTTTTGGCTTACATCTGTAGCGACATTTGACGATGCTTGACTTTACATAAAAAGTGAGCTTAATGCTGTTTAAATAAGCTATTTCAAAGGCCTAAAAGTGAATTATTAGCTCAGGCTGGATCTGATGTAAACAGACGTAAATACCTTTTGAAAATCAACAAATCTCGATTTGTTTGTATCCAGCAAGAATCTCCTCCTATTGGCACAAACTGGATTCCGGCAGATGTTGGGCTGCGTGTATTTAAATTGCTGCTCTACATCCTTGATCACCGTTTGGCAGTCCAAGCACAGGAAAGTTCCACTGACTAGTTCCGGGTGCACTGGATGAGTCCGGACCACCTGCCCGCTGATGCGCGTAAGCAAGCCAATTCTGGATGAGGTGAGCTCTCGAATTCTGTTGAAAGACAAATGTGCATTAGTAAACATGCATTTCCTGCTAAGAAAAGCTTTGTTTTAATGAGAGGATACTAAGTGATCTTATGCTTAAAAAAAAAACCAAGAGACAAAATATTCTTTGGACTCTCCTACATGAACTATTCATTCACTGTGCTGATCCTTAAATTATATAAGAAGCCTTCATAGCAGCAACAAGATAAATGACTAAATACAAACAACTAAACAAAAGACTTTGAAAATTAAAGTAAGATACTATTCCACCCCCATTTTCAAGGTTAAAACTAAACTTTCTGGATAACTGGGTTTAAATCTTTAAAAAGTTATTTTCTCGGAAACGGGCACACAAAACACTTTTTTCGCTTCTGGCATTTTACAGCACCAATTTACAGTACTCTTTTCACAATTCTTGTCACGATCAATCATGGAAAAGTGGAACAACAAAGCTGACTTAGGTAGAAAATCTAAGCCAAAAGAATTTACAGAGGAGAAAACTGGGGCCCAGGAAGGTAGAAGTGATTTGTGTGACATTAAATAGCTAGCTAAACGCAGGTGTAGGACTACAACCTCCCCAGTGAAAAGGACTGCCAGTTAAGTGATGCCTACACTATTTGATAAATTCCTTTTCTTCCAAAGACAAGTTTCTTACCTGTGTCTGGTAGGCAGGTCTTGGAATGCAACATAAAAATCCTTGGCAAGAGGGATCTCTTTACGGTCTTTGACGAAGGTTTTCAAGGCCCGACAAAGGTAAGGGTAAACTCTGAAAAACAAACAAAAAATCAACATCTTCAAGAGGCCAAATGAGGCCTCCTTCCCTTTCCCATGCTTGCCAACAGCTGAGGCCAAAGAATTTCATCTGGTTACAAGCAAGCCTTAAAATCTAGCTATACAGGATGCTTCTATCATCTGGTCTGGGTCTGTGAGCCTCTTTTATCATCTTCTATCCCACTGCAAACAGATCAAAGGCAACAGAAAACACCAAAGCACCCACAGCATAGGCCACACCTCTGCTCAAGATGACCCCACCTGAACAATCACCTTGTTGGTACTATGGTCAATACCATGGATTTTCTCTGGGGTCTGTTTACATCCGGCAAGACATCTTCCAGTTTAGCGTCAAGGCCTAGTATAGTTTTTATGTTTCATTCTTGACTGATAAGAAATTGATGAGGACAGGGAGGAGTTTTGTAGCAACGTGAGAGGAAGTGCCTTGTTTAACTGAAGTGTGCCTATCCTCTTGATAAGCATCAATACCTGCTGTAGTTCGGTTTGTTTAAAGCAAAGGGACCTGAAAGCCCTCTGAAAAATTACGTTTAGGAGACAGAACTGCCTGTGCATAAGGTATGGGTACATACAGATGCTTCTACCCCCAAGGTCCTGGTCTCTATCTCCCTCTCATTGTAGGACGCTGTTCCTGTTGCATACCTTCATAACAAACTCTGGTGCTTACCCCTCCAGCCATTTCTGATAGTCCAGCAGTCAGCTATCATTAGAAACACCAACACCAGTCTACAATCTCCCAATCCACAAGATAAAGGAAAAGGACTATGCCTCCTTACCCTGGGATCTTCATTTCTCTTTCAAAGCTATCCACAATGTTTAATCTGATTTTGTTTATACGAAACTGTGAAAATATTTTAACCTAACATGCAAAGATTTGTGTCACAACAAGATGCTTCCTGCTGTACATAACAATTAAAACCTGAAAGCCTAAGCTATTAAATATAATTAAATATAACATCTCCTATAGTATTCCAAAAAAAACACCTTCTGGCCATGATCCCAACATTGCTTTTTAAGAAACAATATACACACAAAAATACATCAAACCGTGTCAGGAGATTCTTAGGCATTTGCAGCCTTGGAAGGTTCCTGGAACTTTGCTGCAGCAGACTGCTAATGGTGGTTACCTATGGGTAGTGGGCTTACAAACGTACAGATGACTTTATTCTCCCTACTTTTCTCTATTTTCTACAATACACACATATTATGTTCATTTAAAATTGTTAACCTTTAAGCGATGCAGGCTGTAACAATGTCCCTGCTCTAGAGATACTCTTGGTGCAAGAACATGACCCTGTCAAGTATTATGCTTTTCCCAAAGCGGCTACTCCTGGGGTGAGGAGGGGTATGAAATGAATGACAGGGCAATAGTACTTAATACCTGATACAAAGTAAGTGATCCTCTCACAACTTGGGAAAGCTATATAGAAAACAACAGTTTTCAACATGCACATGTAAGAAACATTCAGCTCCAGGAAGGCCTGGGTTAAGTTCAGAGCAGTACTAAAATGGCAGATGTTACCAAAGGGCCTCCGCTCTGAGCAGGGAAGTAACGATGACAGCTGCCCTCCTGCCTCACCAGTGAACACTGGGAAGCCAGAGTCCCAGACCTCTGGCCCTATGCAGGGTAGAGTAATGCACCCGTACCTGTAGAACTCCTCCTGAATGGTGGTGGAAAGTTGCTGGTTGAATTGTTCCAGGTCCAGGAAACTCACCACCAGTGTGTTTCTCTCAGGGCGGATCAGCTCTTCTGCCAGCTGCAAGTACTTGCCTTCTCCATCACTGCTCTGGAACCTGGGGGTACGTGCCAGTCAGATTAAACTGAAGAACTAGGGGCAGTCGAAGAACAATCTGGATGTTGACAGTTCAACATATTGGTAAGACTGTAGGCTTCAGAGTCAGCAGGCCCAGGCTCAGGAGATCTGTAACTCAGGGCAAGTAACTTACACCTGACCCAGCCCCTGCTTTTTTAATTTATTCCTTTTTTAAAATTGTGGTTTAGGTGAAAGTTTATAGCTCAAGTTAGTTTCTCATACAAAAATTTATACACACATTGTTGTGACCCTAGTTGCTCTTCCTATAACATGACTGCACATTCATCCTTTCTAACCTGGATTTCCTGTGTCCACTCCACCAGCTCCTGTCCCTTTCTGCCTTCTCATCTCACCTCCGGGCAGGTGCTGCCCATTTAGTCTCATGTACCTACTTGAACTGAGAAGCACACTCTTCATGAGTATCATTTTATGTCTTATAGTTCAGCCTATTCTTTGTCTGAAGAGTTGGCTTCAGCAATGGTTTTAGTTCTAGGTTAAGAGAGAGCCCAGGGGCCATGTCTTCTGGGGTTTCTCCAGTTTTCGTCAGACCATCAAGTCTGGTCTTGTTACTAGAATTTGAGTTCTGCACCCCACTTTTCTCCTGCTCCATCAGGGACTCTCTGTTGTGTTCCCTGTTGTGACCCAAGGCGGTCATTGGTGGTAGCCAGGCATCATCTAGTTCTTCCAGTCTAAGGTTTACATGGCGCCTTTTGTCTTTTGTGCTAATATTTTTCTTGTGTCTTTGGTGTGCTTCATTCTCCTTTGTTCCAGGTGGGTTGGGACCAACTGATGCATCTTAGATGGCTGCCTGACAGCTTTTAAGACCCCAGATGCCACTCACCAAAGTGGGATGCAGAACATTTTCTTAATAAATTTTGTTATGCCAATTGACCTAGATATCCCGGATACTCTTCTTCTTCTTCTTCTTTTTTTTTTTTACAGATGAGGGCACATCACCTCATGTCATAAGACCACTATGATTATATGTAGTCTTTTGCACAGTGCTGGAACACAAGAAAAGGTCCTTGGGCTTTAACCTGAATTTCTTGAATGGAATATTTCCAATCAACTAATGTGTTCAATTGGTAACTATCACTATCGTGATACATAATGTTTAATCAAGAAATTCAGGCTAAAACCCAAAGATCCAATTTTCCTAGGGAATTTGAAAACCAACAGATTAATTGATCTAAGTGTCTGAATAAAAATAAAAACACAGAAATGAAGTGCTTTATTGTCCACGACTGCAGGGAAATGAAAACACATTCACATGCAAAAAACCTGGTGAATTTTTTCCTCAAAGGGTGTATTACATTCTTTTAAACACAATATGCAGATTAGTATCAATCCCTCCTTGGACAACAGTATGTTGTAACTCTTAAATATTTATTGAACTAATATCTATGTGCAAAACACCTGACAGAGCTCCCTGAACCTGAAAATGAAACTGTTCCGCTCTAGGGTTAATGTTCGCAGGAGACATACATGTAAATAACCAAGGAAGGGAAGAAGGATGTTCCTACTAAAGAAAGACACAAGAGATGTGGCCCTGTTAATATAAGCTAATTCTGCCTAACAGAAACATCTAGAAAGGCTTCATACACATAAACATGACACTAGAATTCCACCTTGAAAGATGTTAAAATTTTGAAAGAAAAATAAGAATGGTGGGTTGGCTATGGGCCCCCCCCTTAGCCCTCCCTCCCCCCAGAAAAACTTGCCATGGAGTCGATTCCGACTCACAGTGACCCTCTCTAGGACAGAGTAGAACTGCCCTGCAGGGTTTCCAAGGAACAGCTGACCTTTTCGGTTAGCAGCCATGCTTTTAACCATGGTGCCAACAGAGCTCCAGTGGATTGGCTACAGATGTTTGCAAACATGAGGCAAGGTCACAGAGGGTATGGGAGAAGTGTGGGTGATGACTGATGCTGGTTGTGGAAGATGATCCTGGATAGAGGGGCTGCGAAGAATTTGGACTTTATTCCACAAGTGACGCAGAATCAAAGTTAAGTTTTGAAAAGGAAGTTAACATTTTTTTCTCAACAATGTACAGGGATTATTTGTCATCTTCATCATCATCTAACAATATAATAAAGTGAAGGCACTTAAATTATTCCTTGAAACAAATAATTATGGATGATCTTTATGATGTGGTTTGCTAGGTGGGGTTGAGGATGGGATTTGCATTCAAGCTCAGTGACTGACAGGTAAATAAAGGTACACCCAGCTTACCTTACTTACCCATTGCTGTCGAGTCAATTCTGACTCATAGGGACCCTACAGGACAGAGTGGAACTGCCCCATACAGTTTCCAAGGAGCGCCTGGTAGATATGAACTGCCGACCTTTTGGTTAGTAGCTGTAGCTCTTAACCACTACACCACCAGGGTTTCCAAATAAATGCATATTAATAGAGCTATGTGGCAAATGGCACCCTGAGAACGTTAGAAAAGGGGTTAGTTATGAGGGCTTCACAAAGGCGGTGTGATTCTTTAGCTGGGCTTTGAAAGATAAGAAGCTGTCAGGCAGAGAATAACATAACCAAAGGTAGGGAAATGTAAATTATAGTTTTAAGTATGTCAGAACTTTTTAAGACATTCCAAAGTATTTACACTTCATCCTGAAGTCTGCAGAGTTGATGCTACTAGGGAGAGCAGTGATAGATCTGCCCTAAGAGTGATCACTAGTAACCGTAGGGAGAAGCCAAGGAGGAGTTATGGGGGGCCAGGACCCAGGAGGCTACTGGGAAAGAGGAAAAAGGGGGAGGAACGAAGGAAACAAGGCAGAGAGGAAGCCAGCCAGCCGGCCAGCCAGATCGAGGGATGTAATCAGCTAATTTAATGAAGGGTCAGGCTCACCCCATTCCCACCCCGAAAACTCTGCCTCACATCAGAGGGACCCACAGCGCTGACGCTGATAGTTTCAACTCCACCGGCTCCAACGCAGGCCGGGGACGCGGTGTCCCCAACACTAACCTCTGGGCCGTCTGCCCTCTCAGGGCTCGGCCAGGATTCAAACGCTTGTTTGCTTCTCAATCAACCCCGCCGTGCCTACCGGGACAAGCTGCTTAACCTCACCTAGCCTCGGTTTCCCATCGGGAACAAGGAGGCTGTGAGTGGCCTGTTGTGAGGACTAAGTGACGCAAGCAGAGCGCTCGGCTCAGGGCACCGGGCACAACGAGAGACGAGTTTCATCTCTGAAGCCAGCCCAGCCCTTTCAGGCTCCTCGCCGGCGCTCGGCCTGGGGGACTCAAAAAGAGATGCGGGACCTCCCCCCTTCCAAGCGGCGCAATCCCTCCGTGTCCGAAAAG
Source organism: Loxodonta africana (assembly GCF_030014295.1). Taxonomy (NCBI): domain Eukaryota; kingdom Metazoa; phylum Chordata; class Mammalia; order Proboscidea; family Elephantidae; genus Loxodonta; species Loxodonta africana. The sequence goes on along the minus strand of NC_087347.1, from coordinate 113,727,795 downwards.
CGCCGGCCGCACGGACCCGCCCGAGCACGGGGACCCGGGAGCCGCGCGCTCCAGGCGACCCGGCTCAGCAAGGGGAAGGGGCCGCGCGGGGAAGTGCCGCGAGGAAGGGCGCCCACCGGGGCTGGGAGCAGCGGCCGCGGGCAGGGCCTGGGCGCCTGCCGACTTACTCCTCCAAGAAGTCCAGGAACAGTTTCTGGCACTTCTCTGCTACCTCGTCGCGGACTTCCAGGTGCTGGGAGCCCGCGGCCGGCTCGGCTGCCGCCGCGAGGTCCATCGCCACCTAGGGCTGGGGTGAAGCCGCCGCCACACTCCTCGCCAAGAGCAGCTTCTTCCCGGACGCAGCCGCTTTGCGCGCGCCGCCGCCGCTTCCGCCCCGCCCCTTCGCCCGACCGGGACCACTGGAGCCAATCGTGGCGCGGGAGCTCGGAGATTTCGCGCCAAACCTGCCCAATGAGCGGCCGCTTCTCCCTCAGCCCCGCCCACGGAACGGGGATTTGGCGCCAAATGCTAAGGTCTTCTGGAGAAAGCAGAGGTCTGCCATTGCGCCTGCGCAGTGTGGCGGTGTACTGGGAGTGTTGGATTTCTAGAGCACGTTAAAAGTTTGCATCTTTGCCCGGACGGTTATTGAAATAATCCCATTGATGTTAATTGAGTGGTAGGATTACGGCTCTATGGAACAGAAAAATGAGTAAGACTCAACCCTGCTGCTGGAGCTGCTTAGTTGGAAGAAGTAAGCTGTAAACCACCGGATAAAACCCGGGGGTGGGGTTTGGCAGTTACTCTGGTTGGTGCTGATAGGGGAAAATGAGCTAAGTATTTGACACTGGATTAGTAAGACTTTACTTTCTTGAGGCTTTCAACAGGGAGCCTTACAGTGGAAGGTGAGCCATGCTGCCTAAAATGAAGCAAAAAGAAGACTGGTAAAAAGAACAGTGCTTAGCACCAGAGACTCCGTTTTGTTTAAAGGCTCCATTTAGCTAATAATTCCCCTTTACTCCTATTTCTGCTTTTACCCTTGGGATTTTACAACCTTGTAAAACTTTAAAGGAATTTAAGGCAAGAATGTGGTCTGTGGAAGTTCAGGAAATGCTAGTCAGAAGGTGTTTGTCAAGAACGCTTGCACAGCATCTTCCAGGAGGAATGTATATTTATATCAGGATTACTGATGTTAAGACTGTGATCATGCACACACCTTGAGGCTATAGTCACTACTACCTTTCCCACTTGACTGTATAAAAGGCTTACACCTTTTTTAATGAGTTTGGGCACTTTGTAATTTTCACTTAGTGCAGCCAGTTCAAACTGCTTTATTCCTCAATAAAACTTTTTGCTTTCACTCCTAACAGAGTAAAGACTGTGCTACAGCATTTCCTGTGTCAGAAGTGGGGATTCAGACAGTGCATTGCCTTTTGTGACCCTCAAGGTGTGGAGGTTTTGGGCTCATTTGGCTGTTTCTGTGGTAAATAGCTGCTTGGATCTGAGCTCTGAGATTTTGCGTAGCAGCTCTCTGAGTTTTATTCAAGGATTTGTTTTTACTTTCTCTTTTAATCAACCTGGATTTTAGGTCCGTGCTATCCCAGGTTTTGGTTTGGTTGTGACAAGGCATCTCAGAGTCTCCCAAGTTGCAAAACACCGGGGCATGGGTTTGAGCATTTAAAAGTCTTCAGGGTGCTCCCCACCAACTGAAAGATACCCATAGGATAAGCTTGGTTGTGAGATAAGCCAGAAACATTTGGCTGCCCACCAGCCTTAAGACAGTTCTCATACAGTGTAGATACTTGGTGAAACATGACACTGTCCAAACCCCCAGGCAGCATCCCCAATAGGATTTTGTTTGACTTTGAGAAACCAAAAGTAACAACCTATGTTTGATTAATCATCTTTTATGTGTACATTTGTCTGTCTGACTAGGAAAACAGGGCATGTCAGATCAAAGAGCAGCTTGGAGCCACACTCTGGGACTCCCACTATTTTATGCTTTTTATGAACAAACATTTTGGTCCATCAAGATTTGTGTTTTTGTCTAGTGTGCATAACCTTTACAGGGACAATTTGGAAAATCACTGGCCACTTTGGAACCTTTTTGAATTTTGTAAATTAGTTTGTGCAGTAAATTAGAAAGTAAGGGCTCCCACATTAAACAACCTCAATGGCTTGCCTATTTTGTTTGGTATCTAAAGGCCTCAAAAAGACATCAAAGTAGCAAAATTGCTTCCCTGCAGGATACTGTTTTCAGATTAAGTAAACAAAATAAGGAGCAACATTGTCAAATCTCTGCTCCTATTCCATCTGCTCCTTTGCCATCTGTCTCTTCTCTGAACCTCTTCCAAATGTACTTCTGCCAAATGTCTTACCCTCTTATTTCTCTGCCAGTACTTGTCTGAGCTTTCTTTTTTTCCAAAGGACTCAATTAATGAGCCCTTACAAGAAATGTCTTTTAGAATAGAACCCTCAACTGGGTAACCTTTAACTGAAATGGCCTTCAGACTCTGCCCTGCGAATGTTAAGGATTCTCCCTGTGTCACTTCCATACTCTGGACACACGTCGAGTTATGGAACATAGTGAAAGACTTTCCAAAATTACAGGAGGATCTTTATAAATTTGCTGAGAAATTTAAAATACTGATTGAAGCTTATCAGCCTGGGCTCCCTGATTTGTATTAGTTAATTCATATGTTAGCAGGGCCAGGAGAAGCCCAATTATGGCTAGAACAAGCTGACTGGAAAGATCCAAAGAACAATTTAGCTTTAAATCTAGACAGAACAGCTGCTACTCTGCTGAAGGACACCTGAACAATAGGTAAAAGTCTGCTAGAGGCCATTCCCAAAGTCTCTCCTCCAATAATAGATTGGATAAAAATTCATTCATGTAAACAAAATAAAGATGAGTGCTTTTATGATTACTAGACCAGGCTTTGTCAAAAATTCGCAGAACATTCTGGACTTGCTTTGGAATCCCAGGAACAAATGGAGCCTTTACTGTGGTCTTTATATCTGAATTAAAACTTGAAATCTCAGCCCTGGTCAAACAACATTGCTTGGACTGGGAAACTGCCCCTACTCTGGAATTGACTAATTTGGCATATAAGCTTTCTCAGACTCTGGAAGCTGAGAAAGACAGGAAAACAAATAAATTGATGGCCCTCTAGCAGCAGCAATTGCAATCCCTGAACTGAGAAAAGAATACTAAGCCTCTGAATAGCCCTAAGAATAGCATCTACCACGACTGTAAAAAGCCTGGTCATTGGAAAAAGGATTGCTATAAAGAATAAAATGATGTTTCCCCAATCAGGTGCCCTTCGACCTAATGTAGACCCAGATATGGAATGAAGGTGATCTGGGGAAATAACAGGGGCCTTTCCTGTGGCGGCACTAAACTCGCAAGGGGAGACCATTGTAAGCAATAATGGAGGTCCTTGCCAGTTTTTTATTGACACTGGAGTAACCCTGTCTGCCATCAACCACAACTTTTTGGAAAAGCTCCTGTCCCAGAGTACAAAACTTCAGAGGTTATCAAACAGGAACCAATTTTGACTCATTATCAGCCTGTTCCTATATATCTTGGTTATACTGAAGATTTACATCCCTTTCTGCTTTGTTCTGATACTTCTGTCAATTTAATATGCTGAAATCTTTTATCTAAATCAAATTGTCATCTACAATTTACCAAAAGGAGGGAAATATTATTAAGTTTGTCTGAAGCCTCAAAGACTCTTGACCTGGGTCCTGATTTAGAGCAAATTCAAAGAGAAGAAATTGCTTGCAGCTTGCAAGCAGTTGTTACACATAAAGGTATATTTAAAGATTATTCAGTGCCGTCTAAACTCTTCCCACAAATATTCTTTCATTAATTTCTGAGAATTTATGGGGCACCACACCTACAGATGTAGGCTGACTTTTGTCAGTGGAAGCCATTAAAGATTCAAATAGATATAGCTAAACGTTTTCCTAAAGTTCCTCAAGTTCCTCTCAAAAGAGAAACCAAGGAAGGATTAACTCCCATTATAAAATGTTTTCTTTCTAAAGGCTTGATTGTTCCTTGTATTAGCCCCTGTAACACTCTTGTCCTTCCAGTAAAGCCTAACAATAGAGTTTGAAGGTTTGTTTAAGATTTATGTGCTATCAACCGTATTGTTATTCCAAGATTCCCAGTAGTGACAAATCCATATTTGCTACTTTCCGTTGTCCCTCTGGATACTGCCTATTTTACTGTAGTTGATTTTTGCAGTGCCTTTTTTAGCATTCTGGCTCGCCATGATAGTCAATTTTTGTTTGCTTTTACCTGATCAAGCCAAAAATTACTTGGATTTTGATGCCGTCTCTGAAATTTTGCACGCAGGTTTGCAGCCTTACAATTTGAAAATAAGTTCACGTTGCTACAATATGTAAATGACATATTAATATATATTAGCCTCCTAAATGGCTAATATATTTAGCCATTTAGGTTTGTTTTGATGCCAGTATACAAAAAAATCCTGAAAAAAACAAACCCGTTGCCATTGAATCAATTCCGGCTCATAAAGCCCCTATAGGACAGAGTAGAACTGCCCCATAGGGTTTCCAAGGAGTAGCTGGTGGGTTCGAACTGCTGACCTTTCGGTTAGCAGCTGTGTCCCCAAAAAATATGTGTATCAATTTGGTTAGGCCATGATTCCCAGAATTGTGTAGTTGTCCACCATTTTGTCATCTGATTTGATTTTCCTAAGTGTTGTAAATCCTGTCTTATGATGTTAATGAGATGGAATCAGTGGCAGTTATGTTAATGAGGCAGGACTCAATCTATGAGAGTAGATTGTCTTAAACCAATCTCTTTTGAGATATAAAAGAGAGAAGCAAGCAGAGAAACGGGGGACCTCATACCACCAAGAAACAAGAGCCAGGAGAACAGTGTGTCCTTTGGACCCAGGGTCCCTGTGCTGAGAAGCTCCTCGACCAGGGGAGATTGATAACAAGGCCCTTCCTCCAGCGCCGACAGGGAGAGAGAGACTTCACCTTGAGCTGATGCCCTGAATTTGGACTTGTAGCCAACTGTACTGTGAGAATAAATTTCTCTTTGTTAAAGCCATGCACTTGTGGTATTTCTGTTACAGCAGTACAAGATAACTAAGATAGAAGCCAAGCTCTTAACCACTGCACCACCATAGCTCTGAAGACAGTATAGCCTTGCTAAACATCAGCTGCAGGTAAGCTTAAAGTTTCCAAAGAGAAGTTATAGTTATCTCAACCTTCTGTCAAATATTTGGGACACATAATCTCTGAAGAAGGTATGTCTGTTGATCCCAGATGAAAGGAACTCATTTTCACTTTCCCTATCCCTTGAACCAGGTAACAGCTGTGAGGGTTTTTAGGGCTTTGCAGCTTTTGTAGGACTTGGATTCCTGATTTTTCCTTGTTGTCCAAACCTTAAATAAATATTTGAAGGCCTCTGAACCAGACTTATTACAAATTTCACCAGAAGATCAGGAGGCTATAGACATATTAAAAGGGGGTTTAACAGAAACACCAGCTTTGGGCTTTCCCAACTATCACCTAGACTTGTCTTTATGCGTGCATGAAATATTTGGAAACGCTTTAGATGTGTTGACACAAAGGCATTGGAAATATCAAAGACTGGTAGGCTGTTGTAGCCTGCATCTTGATCCTGTAGCTAAAGGATACCCCCCTGCCTCTGTCTCCAGGCTGTAGCTGCCACAGCCAAATTAATAGAAAGTACCTTTTTTGGGTTTGGTTACCACAGATATAGTGTTAGAAGATTTTTTTTTATATGTGTATGTGCTTCATGCTGTATCTGCCATACTTAATTATGCCTTGACTCAACAACGTTCTGCCAGTTGACTCATTTCTTATGAAGTTCTTCTTCTGTATGTATTCTTAGGTTGCATTCCATGGATTGTCTGAATCCAGCCACCCTTCTTCCTGAAAGCGATAATGATTACCCTAGGCACAACTACTTGCATTAACTGAGCAATTACTAACCCCTCAAAAAGATCTGAGAGAGACTCCTTTAACTAACCCTGATTTAGTATTATTTGTGGATGGATTTATTTGAAACCAAACCCTGCCAGCTCCCATTATCAAGTTGGATATGACATTACGGCTTCCACTAAAGCTCTTGAAAGTCATCTTCCCGAGGTTACCTCTGCTCAACAAGCTGAGTTAATAAAAAAAAAAAAAAAACCTTGCTAAAGCTTGCAGTTCAGCTTCGGGAAAGTCTGTAAATGTTTATGCTGACTCTCGGTATTATTTTGGAATTGTGCATGATCTTGGCGTGTTTTGGAAACAAAGGATTCCTAACCTCCTCTGGGACTGCCGTAAGAAATAGTGCTCTAGTGGCAGACCTTTTCAATTCCTTACTGCTCCCTTCTGAAACTGCTGTTATAAAAATACAAGCCCATCAGTCAATAGAAGTGCCTCAAACTGAGGAGATTAGAGGACATAATCTCCATGACAAAGCAGCCAAACAGGCTGCTTCTCAAGTTTTACCAACTTTAATGTTAAAAAGGAAGAAGTTACTTAAGGATGATATCAACTTCAATGCTTGTCATGAATTGAATTATATACCCCCAAAAATGTGTGTATGTTTGGTCTGGGCCATGATTCCCAGTATTGTGTGATTTTCCTGTGTGTTGTAAATCCTGCCTCTATGATGTTAACGAGGGGGGATGGGCTGCAGTTGCGTTAGTGAGGCAAGACTCAAACTACAAGACTGGATTGTGTCTTGAGAGAATCTCTTGAGATATAAAAGAGAGAAGTGAGCAGAGAGTTCTACCACCAAGAAAGCAGTGCCGGGAGTAGAGCACAACTTGGGGTCCCTGAGGAGAGAAGCTCCTAGTCTGGGGGAAGATTGATGAGAAGGCTGACAGAGAGAGAAAACCTTCCCCTGGAGCTGACACCCTGAATTTGGACTTTTAGCCTACTTTACTGTGAGAAAATAAACTTCTCTTTGTTAAAGCCATCCACTTGTGGTATTTCTCTTATAGCAGCTCTAGATGACTAAGACAATGCTGCTTTATAACAGCTTTTTAAACATCAAAAATTAGCCCCAGAAGATGAAATTAAGACTTGGAAAAATACTGGCTGTTATCAAAGTTCAGTTACTAAATTGTGGACAGGAACTGACAACAAGATTACCCTACCAAAATTCATACATGTCCCTATGATTCAGAATCTGCATGAACACACATACCTAGGATGAGATAAAATGATTGAGACCTTATAGAACTATTGGTGTGTAAAATTTTTTGAAGCTGCTGAACGTGTTGTTACCCTTTGTCCTATCTGTCTCCATTATAACCTGGGAAAACATCTTCAGGTTTCACCTGGTGGTACCTTCTGCCTTCTGGGCCCATGGTTGAGTGCAATTGATTTTATTCAGCTACCACCCTCAAATGGTTATAAATTTGTGTTAGTAATGATTTGTAGGTTATCACACTGGGTGAAGACTTTCCCCTGCCACCATGCTATGGCAACTTTTGTAGCCAAGAAATTCCTTGAAAACATTATCCTCACTTGGAGCACCTAAAATCCTTTGCAGTGATCAGGGAGCTCATTTTACTGGAGAAATGTTCCGAGTTCTCGCCATCTAGCAAAGATTTTATTTCCCTTACTATCCTCAGTCCTCTGGATTAGTAGAAAGAACCAGTGGAATAATAAAAACTCAAATAGTTAAATTCTGTGAAACGTTAAATTTTCCCTGGGTCAAAGTGAAACAGGCTGTTCAGCCATACTGAAAACCCCAATGGACACCCCTTCCCCCTCTTTGTCTTGCTAACCACAAGCTTGTTTTGAGCAGGAAGTCGCAGCAGGTAATGGCTCCATCCACTGACTAGCCCTAGTTACACCTTGAAGCATGCACAGATTGAAATCACAGCCTTCAACTGACCCCCCCCGCAACCCCCAAATATGGGCATGGGGGGGCTAAAGGCAGAAATTCCCGGGTACTAAACCCAGCCCCCTGACGCCATCGGAAACAAAAAGCTCCCCAGCCCCCTTAGACAGCGAGCAGGTGGCCTCATGGTCACTAGACCCCACGTGCTCCTTGTATGCCCAGACAATAAACTTGCGGCTTTCTGGTTCCGTTGCAATCAGTGTCCATCTTATTTCAATCGGCTAATAAGACAGGCCAAGAACCCGAGTGGCGTTCAGTTACAAAAGTTCTTCCCGTGGTTATTTTAAATCTAAAATCCACCCCATTTGGTTGTCATAAACTTATCCCTCATGAAATAATCACTGGGAGGCCTATGGCTCTCCCCAGTATTACCTGTACTGATCCTAATTTTATACAACCTGAACTTTCAAAGTACTGTCAATCTTTCATCCACTATTCTAAGAACTATCTTTCATAGGTAAAGGTCTTTTATGAACGTAACCCAGAACCCCCAAATCTGTCAGTTTCTCCAGGAGAATATGTGCGTTACAAAAAACATCAAAAGACTCTCTGGAACCTTGGTGGAAGGGGGCCTACCCAGTCCTCCTCACCAACCCAGGTGCTCCCACACTAGAAGGAGTTAAGCCTTGGGTATATCTGTCACAATTGAAAAAAGCCAAGGCCCCTCTATGGACTAGCCAGCCCTCAGGAGAACTGAAAATTACCCTGAGACACTCTGAGGGCCAAAAGCAGACAGCTCCTGAAGTAGACAGCTGTCATGGAATCAATCGTTTGTGCCCCCAAAATATGTGTCAACTTGGTTAGACCATGATTCCCAGTATTGTGTGGTTGTCCTCCATTTTGTGATTTTCCTGTTTTATAAATCCTACTCTCTGCCTGTGGTTAAAGAGGATTAGGGTGGGATGTGACACCCTTTCTCAGGTCACGTCCCTGATCCAATATAAAGGGAGTGTCCCCAGGATGTGGCCTGCACCACCCTTTATCTTATAAGAGATAAAAGAAAGAGAAGCAAGCAAAGAGTTGAAGACCTTATACCACCAAGAAAACTGCTGGGAGCAGAGTGCGTCCTTTGGACCTAAAGTTCCTGGGCTGAGATGCTCCCAGACCAAGGGACGACTGATGCATGACAAGGACCTTCCACCAGATCCAACAGAGAAAGCCTTCCCCTGGAGCTGGTTCCCTGAATTTGGACTTGTATCCTACTGGCCTGTGAGAGAATAAACTTCTCTTTCTTAAAGCCATCCATTTGTGGTATTTCTGTCATAGCAGCACTAGATAACTAAGACAACAGCTAATGCCAAGATCATGGGGGAAGACCTCATGCAAGCTGCTGAAATCTTTGCCCTTTGTTTCATAGTAGTTGCTATTCTTATGTTGCTTGCCTTATTATGTTATTGTAGAATTATTTCCTGGTAATTCTTCTCATGGAAGTAACTGAAATGTGTGGCACATACTTTATTGTCACTATCATTCTTATGCTGTTTGCCTATTACATTATTTTTGAGTAGTTTTTCTTCATTGTGATACTCTTCCTAAATTTTATCTTTCTGCTTTCATTCATCCCTACTGATGCTTGGAAAGAATGCATTTGTCAGACTAGCTCAATCAGTAGCCCGTGCTGGGAACTTAACTGACTGCCGGATTTGCCATCCCCATTTTCAGTCTGTGCATGAGAACTCTGATCCTTTGGCAATCCCTATACTAAACTATAGCCTTATACCCAATGCTACTATATACTATAACATCATCTTTAAACGGGCTGTTCGGGTTAGACTATGGCATCCCTTAGAACAGTTAATAGACCCTTAAGTTCCGTGCTTCATCTTAACTTATGCAGACTAATGACACGATAGGAAGGTCATGACATTGTGCCAGGGCCTAAGGGTCAAATGTACTCTACCCATACACAGACTGGCTACTCTTACACCCAAGACTCCTCAAGTACGTCACAATCCTAGATCAAAAGGTATGGAAATGCTTACAAGGATAAAGTCCATCCCGTCGTCAGACACTTCACAACCCTACTTATTAGGGCTTGTTGTCCTTTTGCAATAATTCATTATCTGAAGAATGGCTTGAACAAGTTAATCAAACTACTCCTTTTCCACATAATAATACTGGAAATAATGTGGCTTGTGTTCCTCACACATATGCGCTTTTATGTGAAGGATCAAAATACCTCACTAAAAAAGAGCCGAACCCAGAGAACAGACGTTACACCTGGGCATTGCCTTGTTTAGATGACTGGACGATGACAGGAGAATGTACCTGAGGCTTATTAGGGCTTCCTTTAAACATCCACAGTTATGATGAAACTGAACATTGGACTGGTGACTTAGACATGCTAACCAAAGGGGAAAAAAAAGACACAAAAACAGGTTGAATTAAACCCTTTAATAGAAAGATCTGAAGATGAATGTTTTTTTCCTCTGGGCATTTATACCAGTTAAAAGCATTCCCCAATTAGAAAAAGCCATCTGAAACCTGTTTGCTACTATGGAACGATATTGCAGACAGCATGGCGGCCCAACAGAAATCCTTACACTCCCTCGTTAAAGTTGTATTAGATATCAGAATGCTCTCGATTTCATTTCAGCCCAACAAGGAAAAGTCTCTGTCATTACCAACACCTTTTGCTGTTCCTGGATAAATACTTCAGAAGAAGAGCAAGATTTAAGGAAGATTCACCAGAAGGGCACATGGTTACACATACCCCTCGAGCCTGATTCCCCTTTTGCAGATACTTTTAGCTGGTTGCCCAATGGTATTGGTTCTTGGCTGCATCCCATTTTGCAAACCAGACTAGTTATTTTGATTATTGTAGGTGTTATTATAGGTTTAGTTAAATGTCGCATGCTTTGTTTGTTCCTTGTTTGTGCCTCAACTGTCAACATTCGTTTACTTTAAGAGAGTCATGTCTTAGGCTGGGTTCTCGAGAGAAGCAAGACTAGTGCATATATGTATATGGCTATATATATATGTACACACACACACTTATATATGTAGAGAGGGAGAGATTTATCTCAAGGAAATGGCTTACACAGCTGTAGAGGCTGGCAAGTCCCAAGTCTGTGGGTCAGGCATCAGGTGTCAGGCTGGAGGCTTCTCCTGACTCTTGTAGCTGCAGGGGCTGTTGAACCCAAGATCCACAGGTCAGAGGGCAGGCTGCTGGCTCATGACTGCAAAGGCTGACTATTATGGATTGAACCGTGTCCCCCAAGGATATGTGTCAACTTGGCTGGGCTGTGGTTCCCAGTGTTGTGTGTTCGTCCACCATTTTATCATCTGATGTGATTTTCCTGTGTGTTGTGGATCTTGCCTCTACGATGTTGATGAGGTGGAATTAGTAGCAGTTATGTTAATGAGGCAGGACTCAATCTACAAGACTACGTTGTGTCTTAAGTCAATCTCTTTTGAGATATAAAAGAGAGAAGCGAGCAGAGAGACATGGGGACCTCATACCACCAAGAAAACAGCACCGGGAGCAGAGCATGTTTTTGGACCCCAGGTTTCTGCACTGAGAAGTTCCTAGATTGGCAAAGATTGATGACAAGGACCTGACAAAGAGCTGACAAAAAGAGAAAGTGTTCCCCTGGTGCTGGCACTCTGAAAATAGACTTCTAGCCTCCTGGACTGTGAGAGAATAAATTTCTCTGTTTGAGCCATTCACTTGTTGTATTTCTGTTATAGCAGCACTAGATAACTAAGACACTGATGGATCCAAGATTGGCAGGTAAGATAGCAGGCTGCTGGCCCAAGTCCCAAGAACTGAAAGTCAGATGCTGATGAGCCAAATGCAGGATCCAGAGCAAACCAAAAGTCAGTGAGCTTTGCCAGAAGGTCCACCCATATTAGATGCAGACCACAGTCCCAAGGAAACTCTTTCAGCCGATTGGTTGCTCATAACAGATTTCATCACTGGAGGTGATTACATTATATCAGATCTCATTATGGAGGTAATTACATCATTATACAACTCCCAAACTATATCATAACTGCCAAATCACTGAGACTCATGGCCCAGCCAAGTTGACACATAATCTTAATGATCAGTCAGTACTTTAAAGAAACCAAGTCTCTGGTAGAAATATAGGTGAATATAATATGTCTCCATATTTGCTCTTCTGGGTGGTTTGGTTAACTCTTCACTGTTTATACCTCCCTGAATTGTTCCTCTAATTTGGCCATTTCTATTACCATTCCCTAAGTAAAGGCATCTCACCATGAAGAGGAGGCCTCTGAGCATGGCAAGGTGAAGACCTCAAGGCCTAACAGAGGCCCAAGGATAAAAATAAGAAATCCTTGCAGAAGAGAGGTAACTCCATTGTTGGTGATCTTCACCCCCGAGTGGAGATTTGATTAAAAGGAGGAATGTATTATTAAGACTTTAAATTTTCAAAGCATTCAGCAGGGGGCCTGACAGTGGATGGTCAGCTGGGCTGCCTAAAATAAAGCAAAAAGAGGATGGTAAAAAGAACAGCACTTAGCAGCACAGACTCCGTTTCGTTTAACGACACCATTTTGCTAATAATTTCACTTTACTCCCACTTTAGTAGTCCTTCTATCCCTGGAATTTTACAACCTTGTAAAACTTTAAATGAAGATAAAGCAAGAATGTGGTTTTTTGGAAGTTCAGGAAATGCTAGTCAGAAGATGTTTATCAAGAATGCTTGCACAGCATGTTCCAGGAAGAATGTATGTTTAAATTAGGATTATTGATGTTAAGAAAGACTGACTATGCAACCACTTTGTGGCTGTAGTCATGTACTCCCTTCCCCACTTGACTGTATAAAAGGCTTACCCCTTTGTCAATGAGTTGGAGCATTTTGTAATTTTCACTTAGTGTTACCCAGTTTGAACTGCTGTATTCCTCAATAAAACCTTTTGCTTTAGCTCCTAACGGAGTGAAGACTTTGCTTGTGCTACAGCAACACCAGTGATTAATCTTCTCCTTAAAAGGCACTCTTGGCTTCCATCCACCAGGATTTTCCTTCCTCCTCTTTGGGCATTTTCCCCCAACGTCATTTCACTTGATTCTTTTTTTATCTCTTAGGCTATCCTTTGTTAGCCTCCTTTGCAGGTGCCTCTTCTTCAGCAGATCCCTTGAACGTTCTGGTTCCGGAACTCTCGTTTCTCATAAAGGAGCTCCCTTGGGCTGCCCAAGTCATTCCTTTGGTTTCAAAGAACATCTGTATGCTAATGACTTCTAAATCTGTATCACCAACCCATACTTTTTTCTGGGCCTCCAAGATATTAAAAGAAGCCTGGCCCACTTCCATTTTTTAAGGCTTTCAGTATATTAAAAAGATATAATGCCAAACAGGATGATAAAAGTTATAGTAATTCTTTTAACATACAGACACACTCATAAAAATATGCTATTCACAAGGTATTTACTGAGTTCCCCCCAAATGCTAATTGCTAGTGGACTGTAGCATATCTGTGATTGTAAGTATTAGCTCATCTGAAGATGATGGGAACACTTGAGACTGTATCCCTCACCAGCCCTTTGCGTCTCTAGACCCTCTATTTTCCTGCCTAATGATCACCAAATATATGTATTTTAGGGACCTCAAACTCAACATAACTTCCTAGATATTCACAACCCTCTTGTTAGTTTTCCTCGGGTTGATTCTGACTCACGGTGACCCAAGACGTGCAGGGTTGAACTGCTCCATAGGGTCCTCAAGGCTGTGACCTTTCGAAAGCAAATCACCAGGCATGTTTTCTGAGTTGCCCTAGGGTGGGTTCGAACCACCATACTTTTAGCTAGTAGTCCAGCGGTTAACCATTTGCACCATCCAGGGGTCCTCCACAACCCTAAAACATGTTAAACCAAACCCATTTCCATTGAGTCAATTCTGACTCATAGCAACTCTATATGATAGAAAAGAGCTTTCCTGTGGGGTTTCCAAGGTTGTAATCTTTACAGAAGCAGACTGCCACATCTTTCTCCTGTGGAGTGGCTAGTGTGTTCAGACCCCAAACCTTTTGGTTAGTAGCCAAGTGTTTAGCCTCTGTGCCACCAGGGCACCTTTCACAAAACTCCAAAAACCAGAAAACCAAACCTGTTGCTGTCGAGTCAATTACAATTCATAGTGACCCTATCTATAAGACAGAGTAGAACTGCTGCCCCGTAGGGTTTCCAAGGAGTGGCTGGCGGATTCTAACTGCTGACCGAGCTGTTAACCACTGTGTCACCAGGGCCCCTTTCACAACCCTAGTGCAGTAAAAATGGATCCACAAGGAATACAGGAGCATTTGTAGACCACATTCTGCTTCATTTTCTCAAAATACCTCACTCTGTTCTTTCCCATCTTTCCTTTCCTCATTTCTCTCCCTCTGGGTAGATTTCTCACAACTCAAATCCAAGTACAGAAGGAAAAGACAAAACAGGCGAGGACACAGAGTTCCAGGCTAATCTATAGCTGTGCTCACTGAGAAACTCAGGACTCCTCTCCTCAGCCCTCCACACTTCACACATAAGCCACAGAGCATGGCTCCTACTTGTTACCTCCTGCTGCTTCCAGGTGAGCTACTGTTGCCTCATGAGAATTGAGGCTGTAGCTCCCGGCTGGGGTTTGCCCAGCCTCCCCTGGGCTAGACCTTTTCCCAAAGACGGTTCTTGGTAATGTCAACCCTAGTCCCATAAAGTAAAAGTTTTCCTTTAAGCCTCGTATATACCATTTTCACCCTCTTGAGCTTACCATGCTACTGTTTTCTCATGGTTCTGGAGAGTTTCCTGTACCAAAACCATGTGTGAAGGCATCAGAGATCATCCTATTTGTCTCATAAAGAAGCATTGGAATTGTTAGTGGGGGCTGACTGTGACGTGGAGATAGGGGAGGGCAGAAGAGGACACTTGGAAAAATTTAACAGCTGGAGAACAGAGGGCTGTAAATATCTCTTGAATCTGTCTACTTACTCTCTGTGTGATCTAGGGCAAGTTACTTAACCTTTCTGTTCCTCAGGTCTTTCTGGGATAATAATAATACCTGCTAATACAGTTGTTGTTGGAAGCATTAAAAGACATAATAACCAAAAACCAAATCGATTCCAACTCATAGTGCCTGATAAGACAAGATAGAACTGCCCCCTAGGATTTCCAAGGAGCAGCTGGTAGATTTGAACTGCCTGTCTTTTGGTTAGCAGCAGAGCTCTTAACAACTGTGCCACCAGGGCTCCATAGTGCATCATATGTGTGTATATGTATATCTCCTTTCTTTGGATGTGCCTGCAAGATGTCAGCCAAAGCACCTCTGTAGCCCGCTATACTGTGTACTCCGCACCAATTAGGGTTGGTTAATACACCACACTGCAAAAACCTCGCACCACTATCTGCTGAACTGAGTGCATCCTGCAACTCTGCTGGCAGTTGGAGATTGGTGAAAGACTACATTACGAAGGGCATCATAAACGTCACTGCCACCTGGGAGGAGAGAATGGTATAATGTGTGCCTGGAGGAAACTTTGGCCAAAGACATGCCTTGACTTCAGAGTTTTTAAGGAGGATCAAACAGCAAATGCCAATGTAGCAGGAATGCATTTCCCTCTGGACGGTGCTGTGAGGACCAACCCCCCAAAAAACCCACTGCCGTTGAGTCGAACCAGGTAGTGCCAATTCAGCCAGCACTCCCATTTTCAGGGACTGACAGATCCCTTTTTGACATAGGGTATGAGTCTATCACTATTGGACCTGCCCCCTCACTGTCCCACCTCCTCCGTGAGACCTTCTGACCTCTCAGCCTATGGCTCTCCCTCCTTTCTCTGACCTCTGGGAGCACTACTGCCACCATCACCCACTTGGCACATGCAGTTTTCTGTCTTCATTTGAATGAGTTTTCTTTTCAGTTTGTATCCGTTGGCATGATGTCAGACATTTTTATTGACTGACTAAGAACTGGAAACTTGGGAAGACTGAAAATCTAGAAGGCACAAAAGAGCACATTTTCTTAAAAAACAAATCTGTTTATTATGGAAATTTAAAAATACATGCAAAAGTAGAATAGAAATATGTACCCTTATATACCCATCACCTAGGTTCAATTATCAACTTGTGGTCAATCTTGTTTTATCTATAACCACATCATCTTCCCCTCACACCAAATTATTTGGAAACCAATTTCTGACATCACATAATTTCTTCCATATGTGTTTCATATGGACGCCTGGGTGGCATAAGTGGTTTATGATCAGCTGCTAACCTAAAGGTTCGCGGTTCAAATCCATCCAGCAGCTCTGTGGAAGAAAGGCCTGGTGAACTGCTTCCATAAAGGTAACAGCCAAGAAAACCCTAAGGAACAGTTCTACTCTGTCACACGTGGGGTTGCCATGAGTCGGGGGCTCACTCCATAGTAGCAAACAACAACAGTCTCTAAAAATAAGGATTATTTTTAAAAAAGTAACCATTACATCAGACCCTCTTGTGACCCTTTCAGAGTGTCCAGCCTCTCCTGTCCCTTGTTTCAGCACTGCGTGGGCTCCGCGAAACTTGACGGTGCCCCTGGCTCTGTGTCTCTTAGGCTTCCCTGCTGTCACCACTGAGGAATTGGCCCAGCACCTCTCTGGATTTTTTCAAGTAAAGATAGGAAAAATGACTTAGAGTAATGAAATGGGTCTAGGAATTGGATGTGTTGTAGGACACTACTATTAATTGGATACCTGCTCTGAGCCACCCCAGAGAGTGAGGGAGTTAAGGGCTGGGGTGAATCTTTGACCAACAGAAGACAACCTTCAATGGTGAAACTCCTCCCCTTTTCTTGCTGCCCGCTGGGGACCGGCCCCAGGTGCAGTTAAATCCGCTAAATCAGAGCCAGCCTGCCTCTCAAGGGTGCAGGTCTGAGGGCTGACCAATCACTCGGTGGTAACCCATTGCCTTCCAGTACATTCCAACTCATAGGAACCTGATAGGACAGAGTAGAACAGCCCCCTGGGGTTTCCAAGACTGTAGTCTTTACAGAAGCAGACTGCCACATCTTCCTCCTCTGGAGCGGCTGGTGGGTTCCAAACACCCATCTTTGGGTTAATGCTGAGCGACTGATCACTGCACCACCAGGGCCCCTTACTTTGGTGGTAGATACCTCAATAAAGCATCCTTTTATTGACTTCCCCTTCTTTCCCAACTCAGTCCCCTTGTCCCTCACTCCTGAGGACTGTCCTTCCTATTAAAATAATAGCTCATTAGCTTGTGCCTTACCCTCTGAGGCCCAGGGAAACTCAGGCTAAGAAAACCACCATACCATCATTGTACCTTAAAAATACCTAACTGGCAATAATTCTTGGATATCATCGAATACCTAGTCCATGGACTGCAATTTTAATGGTGGAATTTTAGCCATCAGGCCAAACCGGTGGTCCGTATATGACCCTATTCCTCTTCTTATTGATGTCTGTGCATTGATAGGTGAGGCACAAGAAGAGGCAGAAAGGTGTGGGCTGTTAGGCAAGAGACAGCAAAAGGTTAGGAAGCAGAGAAGGAGGGAGAATCGGAGAGATTTCTATTATTCAGTTAGACCCAAACTCCCTTTTTTTTTTGGAGTGAATACTCATTATTTTCCATTGGAAAGTTAAAAAAAAAAAAAGGGAAAGAGACTAAACTGTTTGCCTACCAGTGGGTAACCAAGCACCTCTAAAGAGGTGAGCTTTTTTAATTACAGTGAAAAAAAAAATTTTTTTTTCAGCAAAGATAGAAAAAATATCTTATGGTGATGGGGGTCTAGAAATTGGATATGTCATAGGAAACTACCATTCACTAGGTGCCTGCTTACAGTCACTTACTATGGTAGGTGCTTACATATCTCATTTATCTGGCATTTCATTCATTCATTTAGTTTTTACATATTTATTGAGTACTGATCATGTGGTAGGTAGTGTTCTGGGTACTGCGGATATAGAACCAACCTGACCAACAAGGTCCCTGTACTCATGGAGCTTACGTTCTGATAGAGGATAGGCCAGGTATAGACATTTTATGAGATAATTAGAGGTTAGGATAAGTGCTATTGAAGAAAATATGCAGAGTAATGTGAGAGAGTGCTGGAGGTGCCTACTTTGAGTGGGTGGTCATATTTAAGCCGAGCACTAACCAAAAGGATGAAAAAGATCCAGCTCACCGAAGAGCCAGGAAAGAGTGGTCCGAACAGTAGGAAAGCAAGGGCAAAGGTCCTGAGGTAGGGAAATAGTAGCTACCACTTAACAATATAGCACTGTCTGTGTCTAAGGCACGGTTCTGAGCACCTTTACATTTCACCTTCTGTCACCCACACAACAGCTCTAAGAAGCAAGCACTGTTACTTCAGCATCCCCAAATCACACAGGCAGGAAGTGGTAAAGCTGGGACTTGAACCGAGGCAGAATGGCTCCAGTAGCCGTATACCTAACCTCTACTATACACTGGCCCCAGCAGGTTGTGTCTGAGGAATAGAAAGGAGGCCAGCGTGAATGGAGCCTGGTGATGGAAGGGTGAGTTAGAAAGAGAAAAGCTGGAGAGGTAGGCAGGAGCAAGCAAGAGTAGAAAGGGATCGGATCATACTGGGCCTGGTCATGGGAAGGAATTTGTATTTGATTCTCTGTGTAACTGGAATTTGAAAGATTTTAAGCTAAGGAGTGATGTGATCTGATTTACATTTTTAAAAATGCCACTCTATTGCCTGAAGAATGTATTAAATGGCATTTAATAAGAGCAGATGGGCTTGGGGACAACTTAGCAGTTCTTCCATGTACCTCTGGCGTTGCCCAGATTCTTGAGAAACCCTCCCAACAGGGACACCAGGACAAACGAGAACAGCTCACACACGCATTGCATGATTAACTTTCTTCCAAAGTGCTTCTTAGGTCTGGTTCTTCTGGTAATTTCTTTATCAGGAATAGGCTCATTAGGTAAGAGGTCTCTGTTACAGGTGGCCTGGCTCACCCAACAGGGGCTGGCCAAGAGGGGCACCTGTGATGGATGGTTGGCTGAGTCCACCAAGAGTTCGGTGTTTCTACTTTCTAGAGCACCTGGAGAGGAAGTTTTAATTATTTTTTGGAAACTGAGAAATCACTTATAAGGAACGGACTCTCAAGTATGTGAGAAGGGTACAGAAGTTTATTTGACTAGTATAACTAACAATGTTAAATACTACACAGGTGTGTTTTTGCTTCATTGCCTTTGTCATATGCTGTTCTTCATCAGAAACTGGAAAAACATTCACAGCAGGGGCCTATCTATGGCAAAGAACGCCTATGGCAATTAGTTTTAAATTGCTAAATGATCTCTCACAGCTGGTGATGGAGACTGTGACGGCCAGTGGAAATTGGTCATTAGCCTCCTGCCTCACACAGTGCCCAGGGCACAAGTCCTACCTGCCATATCTTAGTTACACCTCCGTTTATCGGTCAGAATCAACTTGGTGGCAACTTTTTTTTTCCTTTTCACCAGTCATTGCCTGGTCTTATAAAGGAGATTTTTATTCCTCACAATTCCAGGGCCCCTAGAAAATCAGGAGTACCCTGGAGGCTGCTCTCTGGGTGAGAGGCAGCAAGTGCAGGAGATGTCTACACTTCTAGGGTGCTGTGGATGGTGGGACAGGGTTCAGGGTCAGGGGCGGGGGCAGGCATTTTGGAAGGTGGAATGTTTAATCGCTGGTACTATTTTCTTGTTATTGAGTCCCTGGGTGGTGCAAATGGTTAAGCACTCAACTACTAGCTGAAAGGTTGTGGTTTGAGCCTACCTAGAGGCACTGTGGAAGACAGGCCTGGTGATCTGCTTCTGAAAGGTCTCAGTCTTGAAAACCCTATGGAGCAGTTTAACACACGGTGTTGCCACGAGTCAGAATCGACTCAACAACAACGAACAACAATTAACAACAGCAACCTACTCAGCGGCATCACTAGGGTTGGTGTCACCCAGTTGGGTAACTCATGGTATCACCCCCACCCACACGCTAATTACCACAGTATTATAGCTAAAGCGCCAGGAAATTTGACAAAGTCAGTGACTGTAAGAGCACCAGCAAAAACGAAAGCAAGAGTACTCCTGATTTGGAGCATCGTTGTGTTTGGGTATTAATGACAGAGCACGTTAGAAAGTTCACAAAGTAAATTAGAATAGAGTTTTAGCCTTTCAGGTATACCGATACATGTAAGCTGGGCTCACAAAAAATGTTTTTGTTGTTATAACTAACTACAGGAATATTTTTATAAAAAACAATAAATTTCTGCTGAAACATTGCACAAAAATTTTATGGATAGTCATTTTGGTGTAGCCTCCTCTGACAGCGTAACCTGGTGCAATCCACACTCTTCATACCCCTCTAGTGATGCCACTGACAACACTATATTCTTGTTATTACTGTCTTTCTTCCTTCATCAGTGTATTTCATGTTTGGTCTACCTCATCAGTTTGGCCTGGATTCCAGCTTTCCCGTGCTGTTTCATCCTTCAAGTTATGACTTGTGCTCCCTGTTGGATGCTTTTCACACTTTTTATCAAGGCCGCATTTCTCTTTTTAGACAAGAGCCAGGTCTTTAAGAGGTATCTCCTAGTACAGGACCACTGGTTGGATATTTCTCATCTTGATGACCGCCATGACAAATAATAGGGGCCCTGTAATAGCTAATACCACCACTCGTCTGTCAGTGTGTCATACTGTGGTGGCTTTTGTGTTGCTGTGAACTGGAAGCTATGCCTCCGGTATTTCAAATACCAGCAGGGTCAGCCATGGTGGCCAGGTTTCAGCGGAGCTTCCAAACTAAGACAGACAAGAAAGAAGGACCTGGCCGTCTACTTCTGAAAAAAATACTGGCCAGTGAAAACCTTATGAATAGCAGCAATACAGTAAAGGATCGGTGGAAGAGAAGAAGACCCTCAACAAGATGGATTGACACAGTGGCTGTAAACAGAGCAACAATTTTGAGGATGGTGCAGGACCGGGCAGTGTTTTGTTTTGTTGAACATAGAGTCACTGTGAGTAGGAACCAAATTGATGGCACCTAACAACAATGGCTAATAACCACTGAGTTTCCTTGACTCTCGCTTCATTCTAGTCTCAGTCTGTTTTGGCTGTCACATCTCAAAATTCTCCCTGATGTCCTGTGGGTCATTAGGTTTCAGTGATTTCTAGCCTCAGCTAACTGGAAGGGTCTGTATGTCTGACCTCACAGAGTGGGGAAGGAAGGAATAAATTCTAGGCCAAGTGCTGCGGGGAGGCCACCCCACCATGAACCTCAGATCATTTCTATGGTTTTCTTCAGTTCTCTTTGAAGATTTGTGCCCCCTTCTCCCAAAGATGTGGAATAAGGTATTCTCCCTGCATTACCCCATATGGTGGCCACTAACCACATGTGGCTGTATAAATATATATTAACTAACATTAAAGAAAATTAAAAGTTCAGTTCCTCAGGTGTACTGGCCATCTTTCAAGTGCTCAGTCACCACATGTGGCAAATAAAAGTCTTCCGTATTATACAGCATAGAGGAAGTTTTATTGGGCAGCACTGCCTAAGCCGTGATGAAGACCTAGACGAAACCCTGGGGCTGGTGGCTTGCATTAACCACAGCTCAACTCAGAAGAAAAGCCTTTTTTAAGCATTTAAATCTTTTACCTAATTCCAGCTCATTAGGTGTTGGCTGCATTTTCAGATATATTGTCTCATTTTATCCCAGCAGCACACCTGGAAGGTAGGTAGAACTGATAGATATACTTAAGGAAACTAAGGTTTCCTTAATAAAGACATTCTATCAAAGCCAAGGTCATGCTGCTTATTAGTGGCAGAATTTGGTTCAAGTGCCAATCTCTTGGTGTCTAGCCTTTCAGTTGATCCATACTGCTTCCTTTTGGCCAGTCTTGTCCTGCTGATGTCATTGATGTTTTACAAAGGCGTCTAATCCTCTTCCTGCCTATTAGGAAGAAACTAGAATTTATAATTTAGCACAAAACTATAGATTCAAATGTAATACAAAGCAGTATCTTAATACTCATGCTGTTTCCTTGGCAGGCTGAATCTAAGCAATGATTTAAAATCCCCTTCCCCAAAAGCTCTTCCCCACCGCCTTCAATATTGCTTGAAATTTCTGTGTTACAGGGTCATGGGGTTAAAGAATTACAGTTTAGAGACTCACATGGGACAATCTAGTGTCCAAAGAAATTCTCCTGGCAAAGTGTCTATTGTTTGAGAGGCCCCAGACCCTGAAGTGTTATAGCTCTGGAGACACTTATTAATGGAAGTCTCCTCTCATTTTGAGATATTCTTTTGACTCCATCAAGGTATTTTCTACTTAACTTTCGGGAAATGAAACCACAGCTTGGTTTCATTCTAGCATCCATCCTTCCAACTACAGGAGAAACTGAGAGTTACTCCACTAGAGCCAGCCCCTCTCCCAGCCCCAGTAAGACTGTCTGGGATGAGTGTGGGCCCTCCAAGTCGGATCCCTTTTGAGGTTTTTTTTATTTTTTCCTCAGAGTGGGTCGCAGCAGATATACTTATCTTTTCTGCCTCAGTTTAGGATATGTATATGCACATCTATCCACACATTTTCCGAAGACAAACATTAATCATTAATGATTATACAGTTTAAATGTATAAAGTTGTTGTTGTTAGTTGCCATCGATTTGATTCCGACTCATGACCACCCCATGTGTGCAGAGTAGAACTGCTCCATAGGATTTTCAGGCAGACTGCCAGGCCAGTCTTCCAAGAGAATTTCCCTAACTGCCCCATAATTTGCAAGATCCTCTCTGCTTACAAACACCTGCATAAAGTGTGAGATTTCAATTTACAAAGGCCTGATTAAGTTCTTAGATGAAGTTCCATCTTCCTTCCAAGTCTCTGTGTGTCTACATACTGGGGGCGTATGAAGGGGATTGTTTTTTCCATATATATATATATATATATATACACACTTAAATATTTAATACATGTATTGAAATATATATACAATTAAATATACATATACATATTTAATAAAAATGGGCTCATATTCCCTTCTGCAACTTGCTTTTTTCATTTAATAAAGGGTTGGCAGTTCGAATCTACCAGGTGCTCCTTGGAAACTCTATGGGGCAGTTCTACTCTGTCCTATAGGGTCGCTATGAGTCGGAATCGACTCGACGGCGCTGCGTTTTTTTTTTAACATACTTTGGACATTTTGTTTTTATTATTATGTAATTCTTCTTAATGATTGTGTGTCATTCAATCATACGCCCAGATCCAGTTGCCATCAAGTTGGCTCCAACTCATGGTGACCCCACATGCATCAGAATAAACTGCTTCAAAGGTTTTTTTTTTTTTTCAATAAATTTGTGTGTCATCTTTGTTCAAGGGCCATGCTAATCTTCTCTGTCTCGTTCTAATTTTAGTATATGTGCTGCCAAAGCAAGCACATCTCATGGCTTTCAATGGCTGATTTTTCAGAAGTAGATCACCTGGCCTTTCTTCTGAGGCATATCTGGGTAGACTTGAACCTCCAACCTTTCAGTTAGCAGTCAAATGCAGTAACGATTGGCATTACCCAGGGGCTCAACCATATGAGTGTGCCATAATTGGTTTTACCAATCCTCTATCAAATTGATATTTAGGTTATTCCCACCCCCCATTAGAAACAATGCAATAAACATTTTTGTGTGTATTTCTAGAGGATAAATTTTTGGAAGAGCTGGTCTTGGGTTAAAAGGTCTGAACATTTTACATTTTGATAAACTACTAAACGGCTTTTCAATAAGGTTGTACCAATTTATTCTTTTATCAATGCTGGTAGCATTCTCATTTTAAGTGAAATACAAACCTTAAACCAAACGGATTAAGCTCTTACTTTACAATTATAGACTTCAGTCTGTTGGTGGAAAATAATTATTTGGGCATTAAAAGCTTCCTGGTGCCCCTAAAATTCCAGTAGTCCTTACTTTCCTCCATTCATTTATTCAGTCATGCAACAAATATTTACTGAGTATCTATCATGGTAAGAAGGTCCCAGGGTGGTACAAACAATTTGCATTAGACTCTTACCCTAAACGTTGGTGGTTCAAATTTACCCGGTGACACTACAGAAGAAAGGCCTGGCAATCTGCTTTAGCAAAGATTACAGCCAAGAATACCCTATGGAACAGCTCTACCCTGTAACACATGGGTCGCCATGACTTGGAATTGACTCAATGGCAGCAGGTTTGTTTTTTGGTTTTACCGTGGTAAGTGCTAGTGATATTGCAATGATCAAAACAGACAAAAGTCCCTGCCTCCCATGGAACTTATGTTCTAGGGGGCCAGGCAGCTGGTGCACTGAACAGTTTGATACAATTTATTCCTTCTTGATACTGAGCCTCAATCAAATAAAGTGTTATGGTTTAGAGACAATAATTACCCAGTGCTTCAGAGAGATAAAGCCTATCTCCTTGGCTTGAGATTGAAAAAGAGAATTTTACATCCCATCTCAGGTCATAGAAGAGATGTGTATTGTTCATGTGGAGTTGTGGCAGGCTGCACAGGTATCCTGGTGAAGGGGAAAACAAGCTTTGTGAGGCTGAACGTGGCTGCCCTCGTGCTTTCTGTAGTAGTTCACTGCTGCTTCTGTTAATTTGCTGCTGTTTTCCAAGCCCATGTTACATAACCTTGCTGAGGCCATCTTATGTAACCTTCTGGCATGGGGCCGCCTTTGTCCTCGACCACTATAAAACCTCCACCCCCCTGCTGCTGGGTGTGAAGATGTGCTCTGGTCTTCCTGCCGCTGGGGACCACTGGTTTTGTATGTAAATCTACCTAATAAAGACTCCTTCATTGCCAAACTGGAGCTTCCTGCCTCTTTCTTTGGTCTCTCCAAAACCAAACCCAGTGCCGTCAAGTCGAGTCTGACTCATAGTGACCCTATAGGACAGAGTAGAACTGCCCCATAGAGTTTCCAAGGAGCACCTGGCGGATCCGAACTGCCAACCCTTTGGTTAGCAGCTGTAGCACTTAACCACTATGCCACCAGGGTTTCCTTTGGTCTCTCAGTACCCTTCAATTTTGGAGGTAAATTTCAAGTTACTGGTCCATGCCTGGGCAATTGGCAAGCCAGCCAGGAGACAACGAAATGATGAGTGGGAGTGAGGTATCTGTGGGAGAAATCCTGGGTTGGTCAGCAACCTCCACGTGGGGAGGTCTGGCCTGTATGCTTGATGCGTGCAGCCCATTGCATTGAGTACATGAGTACGGAGATGTCCCCAAAATGCCAAGCACCATAGCACGATTGTGGGAAGACATGCACCTTCATAAGTGTGGAAAGGAAGCTAGAAGAGTGGCAGTGGCTGTGGGATGGCTGCTGCTCTGGGCTGTTCTGCTGGCCACCAGGGCCTAGCTAGCTGATGAAGCTGTGTAAGAGCCCTGCAGGAGGAGCTGCAGTTAGAAAGAGGTGTTTGCCAGTCCTGTGTGGCAATGACTTGCATATTAAGCAGCTGTGTCCAAGAGCAGGACAAGCAATTAGAGATGCTCACCTGCAGGTTTGTAAAGCTGGAGGGCGAGGGGGAGGAAAGTGCCAAAGGCAAGGATTAGGGCAGTGTTGATGAGCGGTGACTGGGATGTGAAATCCGTGGGAGATTGAATTGAGTAGTGAATAGAATGTAAAGAATTGAATTGTGTCCCCCCAAAATATGTGTCAACTTGGTTAGGCCATGTGTGGTTGTCCTCCATTTTGTGATTGTAATTTTACGTTAACAGGATTAGGGTGGGATTGTAACACCACCCTTACACAGGTCACCTCCCTGATCCAATGCAAAGGGAGTTTCCCTGGGGTGTGGCCTGCACCACCTTTTATCTCTCAAGAGATAAAATGAAAGGGAAGCAAGCAGAGAGTTGGGGACCTTATACTACCAAGAAAGTAGCACCAGGAGAAGAGCATGTCCTTTGGACACAGGGGTCTTGCGCCTGAGAAGCTCTTTGACCAGGGGAAGATTGAGGACAAGGACCTTCCTCCAGAGCCTACAGAGAGAGAAAGCCTTCCCCTGATGCCTATGTCCTGAATTTGGAATTGTAACCTACCAGACTGTGAGAAAATAAACTTCTCTTTGTTAAAGCCATCCACTTGTGGTATTTCTGTTATGGCAGCACTAGATGACTAAGACAGATGTATGATAGTGGAGGAGTGGTCTGCCAGAGCATAGTGACCCACCCCCTGGCCCCACATGGCCAGTCATTTCTCTTTAGATGAAAGCTACCTGGGAGGCAGATGACCCTAGACATGAAATTCCACCAGCCAGTTCCATGACAGTGTGGGAGTGCATCCCTACTGAGCTGATTGAGTTGTGTGGGAAATTTCAGCAGAAAGGGAAGGAAACTATTGCAGCTCAGTTACTATGGGGGGAGACGGTGTCATGGATTGAATTGTGTCCCCCAAAAATGTATCCATTTGGCTGGGCCATGATTCCTGGTATTGTGTGATTGTCCACCATTTTTTCATTTGATGTGATTTTGCTGTGTGTTGTAAATTCTGCCTCTATGATGTTAATGAGGGGGGATGTGCAGCAGTTGTGTTGCTGAGGCAGGACTCAATCTACAGGACTGGATTGTGTCTTGAGGGGGTTTCTTTTGCGATATAAAAGAGAGAAGTGAGCAGAGAGATGGGAACCTCATACCACCAAGAAACATCACCAGGAGCAGAGCGCATTCTTTGGACATGGGGTCCCTGGGCAGAGAAGCTTCTAGGCCAGAGGAAGATTGATGGAGAATAAACTTCTCTTTGTTAAAGCTATCCACTTGTGGTATTTCTGCTACAGCAGTGCTAGATGACTAAGATAGATGGTGTCTCTTTAAATGGAGTGAAGGCTGAGAAAATGAGCAGCATAACCACTGGCCAGGCCATCTGACAGCGTTTACATGCAGCTCAGAACACAGAGGGCATACATGCCCTCACAGATTGGATCATTTTGTGTTGCAGATGGGCATGCCAAATCAGGGGGACCTTCATGGTTCGGTTGGGAAACGGTCTTCCCTAGAGGAGTTAAACAGCAGTTAATTTGGGAGTTAGGTATGCGCCACACCGTTTATGCCAAGCACTTCTGGGGGGCAGCCAGTGGACTTTTTACTGCAGGAATGAAAGCAAGAATCCTGCAGGCAGCACCTCCTTCCTGGTATGGCAGTTTGGTGGCTATTGTTAGTCCCTTAGTGGGTCAGACAGCGTATCAGGTGGGACAAGCTGTAGCTGATTGGGGTGAAACTGAGAAGGCTAGAAAGAAGGTGGCGTGAGCCATGGAAAAGAGAAAAGAAAGACTGAGAAACCTGTGAGATGACCGTCCAAAGGCTCCTTGAAAGTGAGCCAAAGGCAGTTGTGGGTGGACTTAGCAGCTGCCAGAATGAGAGTGCACAAGATAGATAAGCAACAGAATGTGGTTTGGCATAGTCTTTGAAAGGATCTGAAACCGGAGCAACAGTATTGCCTTCTGGGTCCTGCTGCCCCTCTTGAGGAAATGCCCCTTGCCACTGGGTGGGCCCTGCACATCCCTAGGGACTAGGGGTGGGACCGAGGTCACCCGCAATTCAGGGCCCTGCAGGGGGACTGGAGGCCCCACATAGATGATACTGGGGCTGAGCGTGCCTTTATCTTTGGAAACCCTGAGCGGTTTCAAGGACTCCCCCTTGGCAATTGATGAGTACAGTGGAAAGTCCATCTGTGTATGCCAGGTACTTCTAACCTGCAGGATGTACTTCCCCTAAACCGTATCAAGGTTATATTTCCCCTGTACTGGAATACATTCTAGGGGTAGATGTCCTCATGGGACTGACTTTGCCCATGTTTGTGGAAGACTTCTGACCACAAGTAAGGGGGTAAAGGTAGTCCTAAGGGAGAATGTGGCGTGGAAACCCACCACAAAGGGTGGATAGCTTCGAGGAATATAAGCTGACAAGAGGGCATAAGGAAATTATTAAAACTATTTTGGAATTAAAAAGAGTAGGTGTCCTCCAGGAAGCCCACAGTACTTTTAATAGCCCTGTGTGGCCTGTGAAGAAGCCAAATGGGTCCTGGAATATGACTGTGGACTATAGGGAACTAAACAAAGTGATCCCTCCTGTACATGCTGCAGTCCAAAACATAACTTCTTTTCTAGAAACCCTTAGTAGGGACCCGGCCATGTATTATGCTCTGTTAGATCTGCCAGTGCTTTCTTTAGCATTCCTCTAGCCCTGTCCACCTAGGACCAGTTTGCCTTCACTGGGGAGGTGGGGCAACAGTGGACATTTCAAGTGCTCCCCCAAGGATATTTACATTGTCCCACCATTTGTCATGGTATAGTGGCTAGAGATCTAATTCTTCTCCCCTTCCCCACTGCTGTTCACTGGTTTCATTACATTGGTAACGTTGTATTAACTGCTTAGGATGTTTCTCTGTTACAGGAGTGTCTAGAGGCCCTAGTTTTCCAACTATAGGGGAAAGGATGGACTGTGAATCCCCACAAGGTACAGGGGCTGGGAGTGTTGGTAAAATTCCTAGGAGCCATCTGGTCAGGTAAGACCCGTGTGTTGCCTGAAGCCATAGTTGAGAAGATATAAGCTTACCCCACCCCTAGGATGCCAAACGAAGTAGAGGCCTTTGTGGGTTTTTTGGGGTACTGGAGAATATTTATTCTCCACTTGGCCCAGTGTTTGAGACTGCTTCATCGACTGGTAAAAAAGGGTGTCTCTTGGGATTGGAGTAATGAAAAGCAGCAACTTTTTGAGAAAGCAAAAGTGTTACCCTTCTGGTTAGACCCAAGCAGCACTGAGGACGGCTTTGGCTGAGCCTTGTGGAAAGACTGGATGAAACTAAAGTCCTCCTAGGTTTTGGGTCCCAACTGTGGAGGGGGGCAGAAAACTGATACAGTTCTATGGAGAAACAATTGTTAGCGGCCTATGATGCTCTCCACCAGATAGAGCTGTTAACATGGGCAGGAGCTATCCAACCCTAGATGCTGTTTTTCAGGGAGCTGCCCTTGGATTCACCAAAGAAGCAGACACAGTAGTGCCCTTGTTGGTTGGGAGATAGCCAAAGAGGCAGGCATAGCAGTTAAATACAGTGATTTGGTGGACGCTGTACGGAATTGCCCCGTGGGCTCACACCAATGCCCAAGGTGTCTGCCACACGATCCTGGGAAGATACATAAGGGAACACAGCCGGTGACAGGCTGGCAGGTAGATTACATAGGGCCTCTACCCCCCAGTGAAGAAGGGAAGTACGCTCTCGTTTTTGTGGACACTGTCACTAGCTTGACACGCGTTCCTGTGTAAAGGAGCAAACCTGGTTGCTACAATAAAGGGTTTCCAAAAATTGAGTGTTATATACGGGATACCCCAAAGAGTTGACAGTAACCAGGGAACATGCTCTACAGGTCATGACATCTTTGAACGGCCAGCTGAGAACGGGGTAAAATGGCATTACCACCTGCGCTACAACCTCCAGGTCACAGGCCTGGTGGAAAGGAAGAATGATGTCCTAAAACAACAAATACAAACCCTTACAAGCAAGGTTTCCATGGCAGGGTGGACCAAGGTGATCCTGAGGCTTTGAGTGTGATAAATTCAGCTCTCACTGGGGCTTTAGCCCCATATGCCAGAGTAGGAGCTCCAAGTGACCCTCTGGCAACGATCCGAGTGATGTCACAAGGTCCAGAAACGTGTCCACTAAGGTTACTGCTGTAACAAAAGAGCATGATCCTCCGGACACCTCAGCACCTGGTGCCAGGAAGTGGAACCGTCTATTGGCACCTGTTGTGGGTCAACCCACTGGTGTGGACTGGTTACTTCATCCTTCTAGAAGCAGAGGAACATAATCAGCCTAACATAGGCGCACACCAACCTATTTCATAGAGGGCCTTGGCAGTCATGCTTCACGTGGAAAGGAACAAAGACTATACCAGGAGGGATGAAAGTGGGCCTCCTTTTCTGCCATACAGCAAAATGGGTGACTTTACTCACAACCCCTCAGGTGACCTCCCCAGGTCAGCATGTATGACACACTCAGCCAGGGAAAATGCCTAAAGCAGCCTCTGTTCTCACTACCTGAGGTAAAGCACCTAGTCTGATCCTAATAGAAGGGGAAGATTTACTCCTCTTGGTACCTACTAAACACTTGTCTTCCTGACCTTAGGTAAGGCCTACTCTGCTTACTTTCCTTGGGGGCTGCCAACCTTTTCCTAGAGTGGGCTCACAGCTTCACCATAGTCCACAACAAAAGCAGCTGCTGAGTTTGTTGACAACTTCCCTTCTCAGGCTCCAAAGGCATGCCTTAGAGTGTGGAGCCCCTGACCAGAGCCGATTGGGCAGCCCTCTGGTTGACATGGTGTTTTTTTTTTTTTTTTTTAATAATTTTTGTGTTTTAAGTGAGAGTTTACAAATTAAGTCAGTCTCTCACATAAAAACTTATATACAGCTTGCTACATACTCCCAATTACTCTCTCCTAATGACACAGCCCGCTCCCTCCCTCCACTCTCTCTTTTCGCATCCATTTCATCAGCTTCTAACCCCCTCTACCCTCTGATCTCCCCCCCAGGCAGGAGATACCAACATAGTCTCAAGTGTCCATCTGATCCAAGAAGCTCACTCCTCACCAGCATCCCTCTCCAACCCATTGTCCAGTCCAATCCATGTCTGAAGGGTTGGCTTCAGGAATGGTTCCTGTCCTGGGCCAACAGAAGGTCTGGGGGCCATGACCACTGGGGTCCTTCTAGTCTCAGTCAGACCATTAAGTCTGGTCTTTTTATGAGAATTTGGGGTCTGCATCCCACTTGACATGGTGTTTTAATGGGTCTTGGTCTTTTCCTGTGTATGTCTATACAGCTGGTGTGGCTTGTGCCTCCATCTACAGCAATGCTGTCTGTCCCTGCAGTGACAACTTCTCTCGGGGCCCTCAGGGACTTTGCAGAAGAGGCAGAACATGTCAGATTGTACGAGCTGGACTTGAAGGGTAGACTGAAGGGGAAAACAGGCTTTGAGAGGCTGAATGTGGCTGCCCTCATGCTTTCCATTAGTTCGCTGTTACTTCTGTTAGTTCGCTGCTGTTTTCCAAGCCCTTGTTATGTGTCCTTGCTGAAGCAGTCTTAGGTAACCTTCTGGCGTGGAGCCACCTTTGACTTTGACCACTATAAAACCTCCACCCCTGTACTGCTGGGTGCAGAGATCTGCTCTGGTCCTCCTGCTGCCAGGAACCACTGCCTTGGTATGTAAAACTTCCTGATAGAGACTCCTTCACCACCACAGTGGAGTTGCCCGCCTCTTTCTTTGGTCTCTCAGCACCCTCCAATTTTGGAAGCAAATTTCAAGTTATTGGTCCATGCCTGGACACCTGAAAACCACCACATCTTTTATCAGCCCTAGGAGACTCTCCTAGGCAGAGCAGACTTGACAGGAGGCTCAGAAAAGACGCATTTGCAAACAGTTCAGGTGGAACCAAGTGAAACTTTTTTTTTCTAATCTAAATTTAAGTCCACAAAGTTATTCTGAGGTGATTAATAAAACGAAACATGAAACAAACAAAACAACTAAAAAGAGCCTGTGCTGCTCTCAGCAGTGGCAGAGGGGATTGCCTGTATGATAGCAGCTTTTAGAAAGCACTTAGTTGCACAGTGTGTGGGAGGCAACAAGAAAGACCAGACTGATTCCTAGCGTGACTTCAACTAGAATGTCAGAAGGTGTGGTGTGTGTGGGTTTGGGGTTTTGTTTTTAATGAACAGAAATAAAGGGCTGCAGTGCTCTGTGCTGGACTCTGATAGGTCTCAGTGTGTGGATTCTGTTCTTCAGTCATCAGTGTGTTTGAGATATCCAGAAATGGCAGAGGGCAGCCATTTTTGTAGACAGAGGCTCTTAACTTGTAATTGCTATCTCTTACAGGATGGAAGTGTTCAATGTAATCGACATAGTAAAAAGTGAATGGCTGGTTCCCTAGAGGGATTGAGCCATGCTGAGGACTCAACTCTGGGGCTGGCAGATAGGACATTCAGCAGTGGAAGTAACTAGGGGTGAGTGGAAACTCATGCTATTGGGCCCATAGCCTCCATCCCTGCTACCTGGGTACTCCTTCATGAGCCTGTTGGGTCAGCCTTGTGGGGCTGATGGCAGAGGCTGGCTGACATCAACTGGCCAAGTCATGCTGTCCATACCAGTGCCTCTTTTGGAGTGGAGCTTCTCTGGTGGGCATTAACATGTGATACCAAGATCTTCATATGTTGTGCCTCCTCCCATAGGTCCAAACATATATCTTTTCTGCAAACTGCCTTATCTTCAAACTTCCAATCTTTCTCTTTCCACGCCTTTGACTAATCAGCTCAGCCATTCACCAACGCCAGGAATTTATGTACGATCTTATGTTGGGCTGCTTCTCTTTCCATACAAAATAGGTGACCAAGCACACTGTCCATTAGGAGGATTTCAAGTCTTTCAGGGGCACATTTGAGTGCTTGTAGTGCAACACAACACCCACTTGCCAAGCTGTCATGGATTGAATTACGTCCCCCAAAAAATGTGTATCAGTTTGGCCGGGCCATGGTTCCCACTATTGTGTGGTTGTCCTCCATTTTATGATTGTAATTTTATGTTAAAGAGGATTAGGGTGGGATTATAACACCCTTACTAAGGTCACATCCCTGATCCAATGTGAAGGGAGTTTCCCTGAAGTGTGGCCTGCACCACCTTATATTTTACAAGAGATAAAAGGAAAGGGAAGCAAGCAGAGAGTTGGGGTCCTTACACCACCAAGAAAGCAGCACCGGGAGCCGAGCGTGTCCTTTGGACCTGGGGTTCCTGCGCGGAGAAGTTCCTAGTCTGGGGAAAGATTGATGAGGAGGCTGACGGAGAGAGAAAGCCTTCCCCTGGAGCTGGTGCCCTGAATTTGGACTTGTAGCCTACTAGACTGTGAGAAAATAAATTTCTCTTTGTTAAAGTCATCCATTTGTGGTATTTCTTTTATAGCAGCACTAGATGACCAAAACACAAACCAACTCAACCGTGTACCAAACATGCTCCTTTTCCTCCTCCACTAGCTGGCTTTAAGGGAGCCTCAATTGTACCCCGTCGCCACAAATGTGGCCTTAAGTTTGAGTTGAAGAGACGCACTGAAGCAGCAGTGGTGATGACATGGGGCTCTGGGACTATCTTTCTATTCATTCCTATGCCCAGATGTATCACTCTTTTTACAGTAGATTGCTGTTGGCTCTTGTAACTTGGTAGATCTGACAGAACCCAGCACATGAGTGGAAGCTTGGGCCATATGGTCACCTGATGTCCTATGTGGTTAGGCACTTTGTCTGTACCAGGGCCCTGTAGCAAGCCAGAGGCTGTTTTCTGGATGGTGTATAGTTTTCTGCTACATATGGCATGGGTTTGCTCCAAGGCGTCTATGTTGTGATTACCCTACTGGGGCTTCCTATAAACTCCATATGGCATCTTTTCCTACTTACGGTAACATTAGTACCCTAGAATATGCTGCTTGACTACAGTCTGGGCTTGCTAGAGCCCTTCCTTGTTCTCGGCACTGCCCACGCCAGGCAGCATCCCATATCCTCTGGTAGATGGTTCACAGCAGTATTCTGTGGACGTTTTGTTCAATAGCGATTCTACCACCACCGATTGCCTTTGAATCAGTTCTGACTCATGGCAACCCCTTGTATGTCAGAGTAGAACTGTGCTCCATAGGGTTTTCAAGGGCTGATTTTTTCAGAAGTAGATCGCCAGACCTTTCTTCCAAGGTGCCTCTGGGTGGACTCAAAACTCCATACTTTTGGTTAGCAGGTGAGCATATTACCCATTTGCACCATTTTTTTACCAGTACCAGGCTGTTTTGACTACTGTAGCAGTATAGTAGGTTCTGAGATCAGGTAGTGTGAGTCCTCCTACTTTATTCTTCTTCAGTAGTGCTTTACTTCTCTGGGCCCTCTTCCGTTTCCATATGAAGTTAATTAGTTTTTCCATCTCTTTAAAGAATGTTGTTGGTATTTAGACAGGGATTGCACTGTATTTGTAGATTGCTTTGGGTAGAATCAACATTTTCACAATGTTGAGTCTACCTATGCATGAGCATGGTATGTTTTTCCATTTATGTAGATCTTTTTTGGTTTCCTGCAGTAGTGTTTTGTAGTTTTCTTTGTATAGGTCTTTTACATTCCTGGTTAGATTTATTCCTAAGTATTTTGTTTTTTTTAGGGGCTATATAAATGGTATTGTTTTCCTGATTTCCTTTTTATCATTCTTTTTATTGGTATATAGGAATCCAACTGATTTTTGTATGTTTATCTTGTATCCTGTTGCTCTGCTGAATCTTTCTATTAATTTCAGTAGTTTTCTTGTTTAAAGTCTTTTGGATTCTCTATGTCTAGTATCCACAAATAGGGACAGTTTTACTTCTGCCTTACCAGTTTGGATGAACTTTATTTCTTTTTCTTGCCTTATTGCTCTCGCTAGAACTTTCAGCACAATGTGAAATAGGAGTGGTGATAAAGGGCATCCTTGTCTTGTTCCTGCCCTCAAAGGGAATGTTTTCAGCCTCTCTCCATTAAGAATGATGTTGGTTGTTGATTTTGTATAGATGCCCTTTATTATGTTTAGGAGATTCCCTTCTATACCTATTTTATTGAGAGTTATAATCGGAAATGGGTGTTGGACTTTGTCAAATGCCTTTTCTGCACCGATTGAGATGATCATATGATTCTTTTCTTTTATTTATGGGGTGGCTAAGGTTGATTTTCTAGTGTTGAGCCATCCTTGCATACCTGGTATGAATTCCACTTGGTCGTGATGTATTGTTTTTTTGATATGATGCTGAATCCTATTGGATAGTATTTTGTTGAGAATGTTTGCATCTATATTCCTAAGAGATATTGATCTGTAATTTTCTTTTTTTGTGGTGTTTTTGCCTGGTTTTGGTACCAGGGTTATGCTGGCCTCATAGAATGTATTTGGAAGTATCCCTTCCTTTTCTATGTTCTGAAATAGTTTGAGTCGTGCTGGTGTAAGCTCTTCTCTGAATGTTTGATAGAATTCTCCAGGGAAGCCACCTGGGCCAGGGCTTTTTTGTTGTTGTTGTTGGGATTTTTTTTTTTTTTTTTTTACCTTTTCAATCTCTTCTCTTGTTATGGGTCAGTTTAGATTTTCAACATTATTTGGTGTTAGTTCAGGTAGGTACTGTGTTTCTAGAAATTTGTCCATATCCTCTAAAAACCCATACCAAGGATTTTCAAATTTGTTGGAGTATAGCTTTTCATAGTACTTTGTTATGTTCCTTTTTATTTCAGTTGGGTCTGTTGATGTGTCCCCCATTTCATCTCTTATTTGTATTATTTGTGTCCTTTTTTTTTTTTTTGTCAGTTTGGCCAGTGGTCTGTTGATTTTGTTGATCCTTTCAAAGAACCAGCTTTTGGTTTTCCTGATTCATCCTATTGTTTTTCTATTCTCTTTCATTTATTTCTGCTTTGGTCTTTATTATTTTCTTTCTGGCGGCTGTGAGCTTCTTTTGCTGTTCTCTTTCTGTTTGTTCAAGCTGGGTAGCTAATGTTTTGACTTTGTCCTTTTATTATTTTTCAATGTGTGCACCTATTGGTATAAATTGACCTCTGAGTACTGCCTTTGCTGTGTCACAAAGGTTTTGGTATGATGTGTTTTCATTCTTGTTTGATTCTAGGAATTTTTTAATTCCATCTTTGAATTCTTCTATTACCCAGTGGTTTTTAAGCAGGGTGTTTTCCGTTTCCATGTAACTGATTTTTTTCCCTTGCTCTTCCTGTTGTTAATTTTTACTTTGATGGCGTTGTGATCAGAGAAGATACTTTGTATTATCTCAGTGCTTTGGATTTTGTTGAGGGTAGCTTTGTGGCATAAGATGTGGTCTATTCTGGAGAACATTCCACGTGCATTGGAAAAGAACGTGAATTTTGCGCCTGTTGGGTGGAATGTTGTATATATGCCTATGAGGTCAAGTTGGCTGATTGTGGCCTTTAGATCTTCTGTATCTTTACTGAGTTTCCTTCTAGATGTTCTGTCCTTTACCAGGACCGAGTGGTGTGTTGAAGTCTCCTACTATTATTGTGGACCTGTAAATTGCTCTTTTCAGTGCTGCTGGAGTTTATGTATTTTGGAGCCCTGTCATTGAGTGTGTAGATATTTATTATGGTTATGTCTTTATGATGGATTGTCCTTTAGTCATTATGTAATGCCCTTCTTTGTCTTTTATAGTGGATTTTGTTTTAAAGTCTATTTTATCTGAGATTAGTATTGCCACTCCTGCTCTTTTTTAGTAGCTGTTTGCTTGATATATATTTTTTCCCACCCTTTGATTTTTAATCAATGTTCACCTTTGTTTCTAAGGTGTGTCTCTCGTAGACAGCATATTGATGGATCTTGTTTTTTTAAACACATTCTGTCACTCTCTGTCTCTTTATGGAAGCATTTAGGCCATTTACATTCACTGTAATTATTGATAGGTGTGAGTTTATTGCTGTCATTTTGTAGTGCTTTTTTTTTTTTTTTTTTGTGGTGCTGATGTTTTCTTTGTTTCTCTTATTCTCCCGTACTGAATTCCTTTTGTTTGTGGATTTTTTTTTTCATTTGTTCTTGTAATTTTGTTTATTGAGACTTTATTTTTCTTTATTTTGATGAGTAGGTTTGTTAACTTTCTTTGTGGTTACCTTGAAATTTACCCTTATCTCTGTAAGTCTTTTATTAGTTGGTATTGCCTTGCCTTCTTCTCCATTAGAAAGTTGTATAGCTACACCATTTATTCCCTCTTTTATTGTTCTGATGTTGTTGTCATTTATAGATTAACCTCTCTGGTTCCCTGTTGTAAATTTTTTAGTCCTTGAGAGTCCATTTTCTAGGCTGGCATCTGGTTGGTGTGGTCTTTCATCCTAGATTCACAATGTTGTCTCATGTTGTTTGTTCTCAAACCAAAGGACTCCCTTTAATAATTCTTGTAAATTTAATTCGGTTTTGACATATTCCCTTTATTTCTGTTTATCTGGAAATGTCCTACTTTCACCATCATATGTGAACAAGAGTTTTGCAGCATATATTATTCTTGGTTGGCAATTTTTTCTTTCAAGCTTTCATATGTCATCCCATTGCCTCCTTGCTTGCAGTGTTTCTGCTGAATAATCAGAGTTTAGTCTTGTTATTTCCCCTCTGCATGTGACTTTTTGATTTCCTTGAGCTGCTCTCAGCATTCTTTCTTTGTCTTTGGTTTTAGCGATTGTGATTATGATATACCTTGATGATTTTTTCTGGGAGGTCTATTCTATATGGGGTTCATGAGCTTCCTGGATGATCAGCTTTTTCATCTTTGATGACATTAGGGAAGTTTTCTGTCAGCAATTCTTCAAAGATCCTTTCTATGTTTTCTGTTTTCTCCCCCTGTTCTGGAACTCCTATCACTTGGAAGTTTTTGCTTTTGATTTTATTCTACATCATTCTCAAGATTTCTTCATTTTTCTTTGTTCTTTTTTTCTTGGTTTTTCCTCAAAGTGGTATACAAGTTTTTGTCTTCAATTTCACTGACCCTGTCTTCCATTGCTTCAGACCTGCTCCTCAGACAATTTATGGCACTGTCCATTTCTGAAATCTTGTTGTTTATCGTTGGGGTTTCTAATTGCTTTTTTTGTATGATGTCTAGTTGTGAGTTCATTTTGTCATTTTATTCCTGTATTATTTTCCTGAATTCTTCCATTTTTGGGTCTACTTTTTCCATGATTTCATGTATTTTTTCCTCATTTTTGTCTGTTTTTTCCTTCAACTCTTGGATAGCTCTGAATATGAGAGAGTTGAATTCCCCATCATATAGTTCAAATGCCTTTTCATCTACTGGAATGTCATCTGGTATTTTATTTTGGACGCCTAGTGGAACCATCTTCTCCTGCTCTTTTATGTTTTGATATTGTCTCCTGTCTTCAGGACATTCAGTAGTTAGTTTCTTCATTTATTGATGGCAGATTTGCTTGTTTTGTCCTGCTTTCTTCTTTGGTTATGTCTGAGCAGGCAGGCTGTGTGTTCTTTGTTTTTTGCTCATCTTGTAGGCACAATATTCTCACAACCTTGTCCAATAGGCAGGGCAGTCACACAGCTATGGTGCAGCAGGGCAGGTCCAGCTGAAGGGGAGGGGCTGGGATGGGCTGTTTGTGGCACACACTGGGGCTGACAGGGCAGGAATGAGGGTCAGTGAAGGGCAGGGTCTGGTAGACCATCCCTGTGCTGCTCGGGGAGGTGATGTTCAGTGCACAGTGAAGATAGGCAGGAGGGGGGGAGGAGGTTGTGATGTGTGGAGCTAAATGGAAGGAAGAGAAAGAGGAGAGAGAAACAGGAGCCAAAAAAAAAAAAAGTGCTGAGGGAACCTGCCATTGGAGTGGTGCACACCCAGGGAAGCCGTGTGCTGGTGGTTTTCCAGCCAGGCAGTGAGGCACATCCTGTCAAGAAATGACAGATATGGCACACACAACTAGATGGGCAGAAGAAAGGAAAGGAAGAAAGGGTGAGAGAGATAAGAAACTAGATTTAAAAAAAAGGAGAATGAAAGGCACCCATGGCTAGGTGGTCAGGGGAAAAGAATGGAGGGAACCTAGAGAGAGACATGAAATTGAGAGAAAAAAAGATGCCAGGTGGTTGGGAGGAAGGCAAAGAAGGGAGATAGAGAGGAGAAACTGAAAGATAAAGAAAAACAAAAAGGAAAAAAGAAAAAAATTTTTTTTAATGCCCCAGGGATCCCACCAATGACTGGGAAAGTGGCTACCAGGCCTTGGGGTACAGTCTGTCAAGAAGGGGGGAGATGGCACACAGTGCCAAGTATTCAGGAGACAGGAAAAGAAGGAAAGCAGAGAGAGACAAGAAACTGAGAAATGAAGAAAAATAAACTGGAAAAAAAAATATTAATAATAGAAAGAAATGTCTCCAGGGATCCCACCAGTGCGGCAGCAACGTCCGGGGAAATGGCTCACAAACTGCACGGTACAGCCCTTCTAGAAGGGGCGGGGATGGCACACAGCACCAGGTATTCAAGAGACAGGGAAAGAAGCTAAGTAGAGAGAGATGAGAAACTGGGAAATGAAGAAAAAGAAAAAGGAAAAAAAAATGTCCCCAGGGATCTGACAGGCATGGTTATGCAGAGCAGGGAAGCGGTTCCCCAGCCAAGTGGTGCTTCAAAGTCTGTCTGTCAAGCAGCAGGAGAGATGGCACATGGGGCCAGGTGTTCAAGAGAAAGGAAGGGAAAGAGGTGAGAAAGAGGGAAGAAACTAAAGGAAATAAAAAATGCAACAAAAGCAACAAAGAAATGGTACTGAAGGAGTCAGCCAGTGTGGGCAGGGTGAATCCAAGTGGCATGCAACTGGTACTTCCCCAGCTATGTGACCGTGGCCCACTGGGAAGCGGCAGAGACTGAACAGGAATAAGGGTGGGGGGTGGGAAAGCATGTAACGCCAGTTACTGGGTGCTCTGTCTCCTGTTGAGAGCTCCATGAAGCTGCTTTCCCATACTCCCTGTCTGCCGATCTCTGACATGAGTCCAAGATGGCAAATCTGTGCTGTGTTAGCTGATGGGGACCTTCACTCCGTATCTCTCCTCACTCTCTGTTCTCCGTTTCTTATTCAGTGGTTGGTTGAATTCTTTCTCTCTTTATTTGACTCTTAGGGTTACAGGATTGACGTTTGTCTCTGTTTTACTTAGTTTTTCGGGTCTCTGCTGTGGAGGGTGTGGTGCTTCTGTCTATAGCGCCATGTTGGCTCTGACTCTCCTAAAACAAAACAAAACAATTTGAAGGATATAAAAGAATACAGATGGAGAGATGTATCATGCTTATCCACTGGAAAACTAAAGACAGGAAGATCCCAATTCTCCCTAAAGAAATCTATAATTCAAGGTAATTCCAATCAAAATCCCAGAATATATGTATCAAATAAATCTGCAAAACAATACTGTTATTGTTATTAGGTGCCATCAAGTCAGTTCTGAGTCAAAATGACAGTATAGGAAATGTTTATAGAAACAAATATTTAGTTAAAATATAAAAATATGGAAAATAATAAAAACGCTGACTTCAAATAGTGATTACTTCTAGGGAGAATAAAAGGGAATGGGATCAGGGGGTCCACAGGAAGCTTTAACTCTATCCACAATTCTCCTGAAATAAATATTTAAAGCAAGTATGACATAATGCAAAGACTTGATAAAGCTGGGTGGTGAGTACTGAGGTGTCTATTTTATCATGCTCTATTCCCCCCCCACCCACGTTGGGTTAATCACACTTTCCTTTCTGATACCTCTAAAATCTTTATCTTTTTTTTCTTTCTTTTATTGTGCTTTAAGTGAAAGTTTACAATTCAAGTCAGTTTCTCATACAAAAACTTATACACACATTGTTATGTGACCCTAGTTGCTCTCCCTATAACGTGACAGCACACTCCTCCTCTCCACCCTGTATTTCCCATGTCCATTCAACCAGCTTCTGTCCCCCTCTGCCTTCTCATCTCGCTTCTGGACAGGAGCTGCCACATGGTCTCATGTGTCTACTTGAGCAAAGAAGCCCAGTCCTCACCAGTATCATTTTTTGTCTTATAGTCCAGTCTAACTTTTGTCTGAAGAGTTGGCTTCGGGAATGGTTTTGGTGTGGGTCTAACAGAGAGTGTGGGGGCCATGTCCTCTGGGGTCACTCCAGTCTCAGTCAGACCATTAAGTCTAGTCTTTTTACTAGAATTTGAGTTCTGCATCCCACTTTTCTCCTGCTCCATCAGGGATTTTCTGTTGTGTTCCCTGTCAGGGCAGTCATCAGTTGGAGCTGGGCACCATCTAGTTCTTCTGGTATCAGGCTGATGGAGCTCTCTGGTTTATGTGGGCGTTTCTGTCTCTTGGGATCTTCTTTTACTTC
Organism: Loxodonta africana; assembly: GCF_030014295.1. Classification (NCBI taxonomy): domain Eukaryota; kingdom Metazoa; phylum Chordata; class Mammalia; order Proboscidea; family Elephantidae; genus Loxodonta; species Loxodonta africana. The sequence continues at coordinate 113,687,101 of NC_087347.1, read as the reverse complement.
CGTCTTTGATATTCTTCATTTGCCTTTGCTCCAGGCGGGTTGAGACCAATCGATGCATCTTAGATGGCTGCTTGCTACCTTTTAAGACTCCAGATGCCACTCACCAAAGTGGGATGCAGAATGTTTCCTTAATACACTTTGTTATGCCAATTGACCTAGATGTCCCCTGAAACCATGGTACCCAGACCCCACCCCTGCTACTCTGTCCCTTGAAGTGTTTGGTCGTATTCAGGAAACTTCTTAGCTTTTGGTTTAGTCTAGTTGTGTTGATTTCCCCTATATTGTGTCTAGTCTATTATCTAATCAGTGAATACCCTTCTTCCTCCATCCCCACCCTCGTAACCATCAAAGAATGTCTTCTGTGTTTAAACCTTTTCTTAAATTCTTATAATAGTGGTCTCATACAATATTTGTCCTTTTGTGACCAATTTCACTCAGCATAATGCCTTCCAGATTCATCCATGTTATGTTTCACAGATTTATCGTTTTTTTTTTTTAATCATTTTGTAGTATTCCATAATTTGATTATCCATTCATCCATTGATGGGCACCTTGGTTGTTTCCATCTATTTGCTATTGTAAACAGTGCTGCAGTGAACATGGGTGTGCATATATCTATTCATGTGAGGGCTTATTTCTCTAGGATATATTCCAAGGAGTGGGATTGATGGATCATATGATAATTCTATTTCTACCTTTTTAAGGAAGTGCCAAATTGATTTCCAAAGTGGTTGTACCATTTTACATTCCTACGAACAGTGTATATGTGTTCCAGTCTCTCCCAACCTCTCCAACATTTATTATTTTGTGTTTTTTGGATTAATGCTAGCCTTGTTGGGGTGAGATGGTATCTCACTGTAGTTTTGATTCACATTTCTCTAATGGCTAATGATCTTGAGCATTTCCTCTTGTATCTGTTAGCTGCCTGAATGTCTTCTTTGGTGAAGCGCCCATTCATATCCTTTGCCCATTTTTTAGTTGGGTTGTCTTTTTGTTGTTTAGGTTTTGCAATATCTTGTAGATTTTAGAGATTGGATGTGGATGAGATTTGTCGTAGCCAAAAACTTTTTCCCAGTCTGTAGCTTGTCTTTTTCAGTCTTTTGGTGAAATCTTTGGATGAGCATAAGTGTTTGATTTTTAGGAACTCCCAGTTATCTGGTTTCTCTTCTGGTGTTTGTGCATTGTTGGTAATGTTTTGTATACTGTTTATGCCATGTATTAGGGCTCCTAGAATTGTTGCTATTTTTTGTTCCATGATCTTTATCATTTTAGATTTTATATTTAGGTCTTTGACCCATTTTGAGTTAGTTTTATCTTTAAAATTTTTATTGTGCTTTAAGTGAAAGTTTACAGATCAAGTCAGTGTCTCACACAAAAACTTTATTACACCTTGCTACATACTCCCACTTGGTCTCCCCCTAATGAGACAGCCCAACCCCTCCCTCCACTCTCTCTTTTCATGTCCATTTCATCGGCTTCTAACCCCCTCTACCCTCTCATCTCCCCTCCAGGGAGGAGATGCCAACATAGTCTCAAGTGCCCACCTGATCCAAGAAGCTCACTCCTCACCAGCATCCTTCCCCAACCCATTGTCCAGTCCAATCCCTGTCTGAAGAGTTGGCTTTGGGAATGGTTCCTGTCCTGTGCCAACAGAAAGTCTGGGGGCCATGACAACCGGGGTCTTTCTAGTCTCAGTCAGACCACTAAGTCTGGTCTTTTTAAGAGAATTTGGGGTCTGCATCCCACTGCTCTCCTGCTCCCTTAGGGGTTCTCTGTTGTGTTGCCTGTCAGGGCAGTCATCGGTTGTAGCCGGGCACCGTCTAGCTCTTCTGGTCTGTTTTGAGTTAGTTTTTGTGCATGGTGTGAAGTATGAATCTTGTTTATTTTTTTTTTTTGCAGATGGATATCCAGATATGCCAGCACAATTTGTTAAACAGACTGTCTTTTCCCCAGTTAATGAACTTTGGGCCTTTGCCAAATAACAGCTGATAATAAGGAGATGAATTTACATCTGGATTCTCAATTCTGTTCCATTGACTTCGTGTGTGTTGTAGCAGTACCAGGCTATTTCGACTACTGTGGTGATATAATAGGTTCTAAAATCAGGTAGTGTGAGGCCTCCCACTTTGCTCTTCTTTTCCAGTAATACGGGGCATCCACCCTTTCCATATGAAGTTGGTGATTTATTTCTCCATCTCATTAAAAAAATGCCATTGGAATTTGTATCAGGATTCCATTGTATCTATAGATCGCTTTGGGTAGAATAGACATTTTCACAATGTTGAGCCTTCCTATCCATAAGCAAGGTATGTTTTGCCACTTATGTAGGTCTCTTTTTGTTTCTTGCAGTAGCGTCTTGTAGTTTCCTTTGTATAGGTCTTTTACGTCTCTGGTTAGATTTATTCCTAAGTATTTTACCTTCTTGGGGGCTACTGTGAATGGTATTGATTTGGTGATTTCCTCTTCAATGTTCTCTTTGTTGGTGTAGAGGAATCCAACTGATTTTTGTATGTTTATCTTATATCCTGATATTTTGCTGAACTCTTCTATTCCAGTAGTTTTCTTGTGGATTCTTCAGGGTTTTCTGTGTATAATATCATATCATCTGCAAATAGAGATTCTTTCTTACCAATTTGGATGCCCTTTAATTCTTTTTCTAGCCTAATTGCTCTGGTTAGGGCCTCCAGAACAATGTTGAATAAGAGTGGTGATAAAGGTCATCCTTGTCTAGTTCACATTCTCAGGGGGAATGCTTTCAGGCTTTCTCCATTTAGGATGATGTTGGCTGTTGGCTTTGTATAAATGCCCTTTATTATATTGAGCAATTTTCCTTCTATGCCTATTTTGCTGAGAGTTTTTATCATGAATGGGTGTTGAACTTTGTCAAATGCCTTTTCTGCATCAATTGATAAGATCATGTGGTTCTTGACTTTTATTTATGTGATGAATTACATTATTTTTCTAATGTTAAACTACTCCTGCATACTTTGTATGAATCCCACCTGGTCATGGTGAATTATTTTTTTGATATGTTGTTGAATTCTATTGGCTAGAATTTTGTTAAGAATTTTTGCATCTATGTTCATGAGGGATATTGGTCTGTAATTTTCTTTTTTTTGTGGTGTCTTTACCTGATTTTGGTATCAGGGTAATGCTGGCTTCATAGAATGAGTTTGGTAGTATTCCTTCTTTTTCTATGCTCTGAAATACCTTTAGTAGTAGTAGTGTTAACTCTTCTCTGGAAGTTTAGTAGAATTCTCTAATGAAGCTGTCAGGGCCAACGCTTTTTTTTGTTGGGAGTTTTTTAAATTACCTTTTCAATCTGTTCATTTGTTATAGGTTTATTTAGTTGTTCTGTCCCTGTGTTAGTTTAGGTAGGTAGCATGTTTCTAGAAATTTTCCATTTCCTCTAGGTTTTCGAATTTGTTAGAGTACAGTTTTTCAGAGTATTGTGTTATGATTCTTTTAATTTCATTTGGGTCTGTTATGATATCACCCATCTCAGTTCCTATTAGGGTTATTTGCTTCATCTCCTCTTTTTCTCTTGTCAGTTCGGTCAATGCTTTATCAATTTTGTTGATCTCTTCAAAGAACTAGTTGTTGGTCTTGTTAATTCTTTCAATTGTTTTTCTGTTCCCTATTTCCTTTAATTCTGCTCTAATTTTTATTATTTGCTTTCTTTTGGTGCCCGAGGGTTTCTTTTGTTGCCCTCTTCCTATTTGTTCAAGTTGTAGGGATAATTCTTTGATTTTGGCCCTTTATTCTTTTTGTATGTGTGCATTTATTGATATAAATTACCTCTGAGCAGTGCTTTAGCTGTGTCCCAAAGGTTCTGATAGGAAGTGTTCTCATTCTCATAGGATTCTATGAATTTCTTTATTCCATCCTTAATTTCTTCTATAACCTAGTTGTTTTTGAGGAGGGTATTGTTCAGTTTCCAAGTGTTTCTTTTCCCTGCTTTTTCTGTTATTGATTTCTACTTTTATGGTTTTATGATCCGAGAAGATGCTTTGTAATAGTTTGATGTTTTGCATTCTGTTAAGGCTTGCTTTATGACCTAATTATGTGGTCTATTCTGGAGAATGTTCCATGTGCATTGGAAGAGAAAATATACTTGGTTGCTGTTGGGTGGAGTGTTCTGTGTATGTCTACGAGGTCAGGTTGGTTGATTGTGGCATTTAGATCTTCCGTGTCTTTACTGGAAACCCTGGTGGCATAGTGGTTAAGTGCTGCTATGGCTGCTAACTGAAAGGTCAGCAGTTCAAATCCACCAGGCACTCCTTGGAAACTCTAGGGGGCAGTTGTACTCTGTCCTATAGGGTCGCTATGAGTCGGAATTGACTCGACGGCAATGGGTTTGGTTTGGTTTTGGTGTCTTTACTGAGCTTCTTTCTGGATGTTCTTTCACCGAACGTGGTGTGTTGAAGTCTCCTATTATTGCGGAGCTGTCGCTTTTCATTGCTGTTAAGGTTTGTTTTATGTATCTTGGAGTCCTGTCATTGGGTACGTAAATATTTATTATGGCTATGTCTTACTGGTATATTGACCCTTTAATCATTAGTGTCCTTCCTTATCCTTTGTGGTGGATTTAACTTTAAAGTCTATTTTGTCAGAAATTAATATTGCCACTACTGCTGCTTTTTTTGCTTGATACATTTTTTCCATCCTTTGAGTTTTAGTTTGTGTCTTGAAGTCTAAGGTGTGTCACTTGTAGGCAGTATACAGACAGATTGTGTTTTTTTATGCATTCTGCCACTGCCTCTTTATTGGAGCATTTAGCTCATTTAGTTTCAGTGTAATTATGGATACGTATGAGTTTAGTGCTGTCATTTTGATGTCTTTTTTTGTGTGTTGTTGACAGTTTCTCTGCTCCACTCAATTTTCTATACTGAGTCGTTTTTCTTTAGATATTTTGTTTTCCTCTTTTTCGTTATTGTTGCTTTTGTATTTGCGGAGTCTTTTTCTTTTTATTTTGATGTATAGGATTGTTAGTTTCCTTTGTGGTTGCCTTAATATTCACCCCTATTTTTCTAAGCTTAAACCAATCTTCATTTCTTTATATTCCCTTGACTTCCTCTCCATATTGAAGATCGATGACTACGTCTTTTTGTCCCTTTTGTGTTAATGTTGTCATCTTTTACAGAATGTTGTCTGTTTCCGTTCTGAGCATTTTAGCTTTATTTTTGTGATCTCTCTGAGTTGATATCTGGTTGCTCTGTCCTGCGTTCTAGTCTTGGGTTGCTATCTGATGTTACTGATTTTCTAACCAGAGGACTCCCTTTAGTATTTCTTGTAATTGTGGCTTGGTTTTTGCAAGCCACAATTAAACTTCTGCTTATGTGGAAATGTTAATTTTGCCTTCGTATTTGAGAGACAGTTTTGCTGCATATATAGTTCTTGGCTGGCCATTTTTTTCCTTCAAGGCTTTATATATGTCATCCCATTGCCGTCTAGCCCGCATGGTTTCTGCTGAGTAGTACAAGCTTAGCCTTATTGAATCTCCTTTGTAGGTGAGTTTTTGTTTATCCCTAGCTATTCTTAAAATTCTCTCTTAATCTTTGGTTTTGGCAAGTTTGATTAGAATGTCTTGGTTACCTTCTTTTGGGATCTACGTTGCATGGAGTTTGATGAGCATCTTGGATAGATATCTTCTGTTTCACAACACCAGGAAGTTTTCTGCCAATAAATCTTTAACAATTCTATCTTTATTTTCTATTATCCCCCCTGTTCTGGTACTCCAGTCACTCATAGGCTATTCCTCTTGACAGAGTCCCATATAGTTTTTAGGGTTTCTTCATTTTTAAAAATTCTTTTTATCTGATTTTTCATCAAATATGTTGGCATCAAGTGCTTTATCTTCAATCTCACTAATTCTGACATCTATTTCCTCAATTCTGCTCCTGACTTTCTAGAGTTGTCTAATTCTGAAATTTTATTGATCTTCTGGATTTCTGTTTGGCGTCTCTCTATGGATTATTGCAGCCTATTGAATTTGTCATTATGCTTTTCTCTAATCTGCTTAAGTGCCTCTAATGCTTTGTCCATGTGCTGCTTGGCTTGCTCTGTGGCTTGCTTGATCTCCTGAAGAGTTCTGTATATTAATCTTTTGTATTCTACCTCTGGTAATTACTTCCAGGAAATTATCTTTATCTAGATTTCTTGATTCTTTGTTTTGGGAGTTTGCTGAGGCCTTCATGGTCTGCCTCTTTGTGTGTTGCCAGGGTGTTAGAGCTGCTACTAGGTATACGAGCCCAGGAGTGTTTACTTTTTTTGTATGGATTCAGCTCAGGTGTCCAGGTAGTCAGTTATGAAGTGTGTGGTGTAGGCTCTCACCTACACTCTTAGATGAGCAAGGATGACTGGTGTAGGCACAAGTATCTGGCTTTAGTAGGGGGTCACATGCTGAACAACTGCCTGAGAATGTGTAAGCAAAGCCTGTCCCTGTTCCCTAGAGTGTGTAGGTGGGTGGGTTCTGCAGCTGGACTATGGGCACCCACTTATCCTTGGACCCCGGTTGTGGGTGGCTAGGTAGCATGGGTGGAACTATCAGTCCTCAGGGCCCTGATGTGGGTAGGTGAAGACCCTGCTTAATAGGCAGAGCAATGTCACATGTCACAAACCTGCCTCTCCACCATATAGCTGAAGCAACTGGTTAGACTTCAAGTATATACCCTGTTGTGCTGTGCTAACGAGCCTACTCTTTTGAAATGGGCCCACACAGGTCTATGCAAGGGTGAAAGTTATTCGAAGTCTGTGGAGCCCTTATGCCTGTGCCTAGGCAAAGGAGCAGTTTCTGCCCTGAGTTCTTGATTTAGGGGAGCCGGCAGATTATTTTTACCAGTTTGTTAATTTGTTCCTTTTCCAAGGCCGGGAGGATGGTTCTGGGCACACGACAGGTCCTACTTCTGACCCAGGGAAAGCACCTATCACTGAAGCTGACTCGGAACCTGGTGCAGAGTGGGGAGGAGTCAGGTAAATGGGAGAATTTTTCCCCAAAGGGGTGGTTTTTGCTCTGTGTGGCAGATTAGACACAAGTACTCATCTTTTGCTGATTGCGTGCTGCTTTTTTCTGATTCTAGAGGTGTGAGTGGACTCTGCACTGCTTGGTCTTTCCCGATGTGCAAAATGCATCTCAATCACAGTCTCACTGCGCTTGGGCCAGTGGATCTGGCATGCAGGGTACTGGTTCTTCCCAGGTCTGACAACTCCTCACTGCTTCTGAACCATCTTTCCCTCCCCCTGCCACTCAGTCCAATTTCTCAACTTTGCTTTTGATGTTCAGGGCTCCTAGACTGTCATATATAATCGGTTTACATGTTTTTTTTGGTGTTTATTGTACAAGGGAGCACAGGAAGTGTCTGACTACTCCACCATCTTGGCCCCGCCTTATGCTCCATTCTTGTTGGCATGTTCGAAATACTTCATAATAAAAGTAATGAAATAAAAAAAGATTATCATTCTAAGACTTTACAAACCATTTATTTTGAAAGAAGCTATGATTCCATGATTTTGAGAACAATAGCCCTTGGGCCATTATTACTATACTGCTTTAGAGCCTGGGGATTCCATGATATAGAAAAAGATGGGTAGTAGTGCATTTTATTGCTGGTGTGGTGTAAATTCATTAAGTATTTCTGGGGTGCCTAAGACACTCTGGGAGGATATAAAAGAAATACATAAAAATTGAGTCTCTACCTTCACAGAGCTCATAACCTAGATGGAAAAAAAAAAAAAAATAACATTCCTTCTATCTTTCAAAAATAATGGGGAGGTGCTTATGCTACAGGGGTAACTTCCTATTTTTCTCTTTTATTTTTCTGCATATTGTTTATACTGTTCCTGTAGGAAAAACTAGCATTTCTGTCCACTGCTTGTGGGTCACTGTAAAATTAACATTAGCAGCAATACATATGAAAATCTAGAAAGAAAATGGTTCTAATTTTCATGCTTATACAGAAATTCCTTTTTGGTGGGGAAGATGGGAGTGCTTCTTAGTGACATCTGTGAAGAACCAGTTAAAAACAAAGCAGAAAATCTACAGTATTTTTAACCCATGTGAAACAAACTCTATTAACTAGTCCATGCCTTCAGTTTTAAGACTCTACCCTTACAGTGATCTGAACTTATATCTTGATGAGAATATACATTAAGAATGACATTTGTTTTTAAGCATTTACATAAACTAGTCATTTTTTTCTTTTCCTAAATTATAAATGCCAAGAACCAGTTATAAAATAAGACTGCCATGAAGTTACACAAAGACAAAGTATAATTAGTGTTAAAATTTTATTGAAACTCGTTTGGAATATAACAATTTAAAACAATATTATATTGAATATTTTCTAGCCAGTATTTTCACCTGCTTTATATGATTTCTGGATACATTCTAATTTTCCATGAGAAGCCAATTATATGTTCACAAAAATCTCAGATACTTTTCCAATTGTTCTTATTTCAATGTCATAATTAAAAAAAATAAGTTCAAAGGTTGAAAATTTAAGACCACAATCCTGTGGCAACTGTAAAAAAGAAGAAAAAAAAAATTGCATAATCTTAACTATTTAAAACTGTTAACATTTACTGTGGTAATGGAATATGAATTTTCAGCATAACCATATGAATTTATTAAAATGTTGAAGCATTTCCTACTGAAGGATGTCTGAAGTTATAAAAATCTTCTCTTTTAAATTAACCTACATTGAATTAATTCAGAAATAACTGTAGCACTTTAGAGAAGACATTTATTCTACTGTATATTCTAAGTGCCTAAGGTACAGCCTGATCAATAGCAGGTTACTGGAAAGAATAAAAAACAAGTTTTAAGGCGTGAGTCGTTTAGGATCACGGGGGAACATTGAGGTTTGACGGACATTGTGTAATCCCAAAAACAGCATAGTCACTCGTTCCAGCCCTGGGGAAAATAAAAATGATCATTAATTCCTTTTCTGAAAGCCTCTCAGGGTCTTCTTTGGAACTACCAACATAACATCATTGCTCAACAAAATACTTTTCCCTGTTAGGAAGCAGAGTGACTTCTAGTATTTGTTTACTCAAAACCAAATGTTTTGATTATCAATTCAGAAATAGAGACTACGTTGCACATGGGAAAGACTAAATGAGAAATCATTAAGTGGCATGGATTTTGTGAAATGTGAACTACAAATACACAAAAATCTAAGTAAATGTCCAAAACTTATGATTTAAACAATAAAAAGCAAAACAAACCACTTGATAAATTATGTTTTAAAATGATACCAGATTCTAATTACGTACTTCAGGCCATCCATATAAGATGAGTGTAATATGAAGTTTATTAATAGAAGTATCAGAAATTTACTGCAATTCTAATGACAGGCAATATGGTGGTCCCTAACACAAAAGGCTGTAGAGTAATTATTACACTAAATATTTTGAGAGCAGGAAACACTGAATTAAGACCAAGTACAACCTAAGCAGCAAAGCAGAACCAGCAAATGAAGCCTTTTGTATGCATTTTGATTTACCTATTTCACAAAAATTTTATAAGACTAACATCTCATACAAAGAAGACAAGATCAAACAATATTTTCGTACAGTAACAACTTTTAATTCTAAAGATTTTAAGGAATGTATCTAAACTCCAAGACAGAAATATAAATAAGAGAATTAACATTGCTACTGCTATTGCCCACCAAATAAACATCTGCAGATGTAAATTTGAACCTTGTATTATAGTAATATAATTTAAAACTAATCATTAAAAAAAAAAATTATGTCCCATCTTCATCTCAAAAGACAGGTGGTATTTTGAAATTTCTCTTTTGGCTAAAACAAGCACGCAAACCCGTTATCACCATTCAAATGTCCTTATTCATGATTAATGTTAAAATTTTCCTTGTCAATCCCAAAAGATGGTAAAATATGTACGCAAAATAGGTATTACTGAATACGAGAGAACAGCCCTAAATTTCTCATTAAAATTTAAACTATATATTCAATGTAGCATTGTTTGTAATAACAAAAGCCTGGTTAACAACCTACATATCCATCAGTAGAAAGCTGGCTATCAAGATTATGGAGTGCCCCTTCAATGGATTCTACGTAGCAATGAAAAAGCTCTTTATGTATTGATATGGAATGAGCTGCAAAATACATGAGGTGAAAAAAGTGAGGTACTGAATATAGTATGCGACAATTTGTGTAAAAATATTTAACAAAATGTGTTTTTTTTTTTTGCATATGTAAAGATTATCTTCCCAAAAGTAAGCAGGAAAAAATGGTTTCCAGTAGGGAAGTGAATGCTTACTCTTTGTAACTTTTAATTTAAAACTCTGTATATATATATATATATACACACATACACATTAGCTGCAGATTCTGTATTTGCAAATTCACCTATTTGCTAAAAGCACTCTTGCTATGGTCAGTCTTAAACATGCATCAGCACTGAAAGGCAAAAAATTCCCAGCTGAGGTTGAACAGGGCTGGTTAAAACCTAATTCAGTATTCTGGGGACTTTATAGAACCTAACTGCCGTGAATTGACTATACTATTCTTCAAAAACCAAAAACTAATCCTACATATCCAGAATTATTTTTTAAGAGTCTTTGATATGGACATCCAAGAGTTCAGTTGGTTAAACCTTTACTCATTTTAAATTACATATATTTTAGAAGTGGTCCTAAATGTCAATCAAATATTACAAGTGCTTCTAAATGTCAATCAAATAATACATTTCAATAAAAATATTTAGCAAATTAGTTCAAATCAAAGCTCTCCCTTCAATTAGCTCAATTCAAGGGAGAGCTTTAATTTGGGTTAATCTGAATGAGCTCAAGGATTCAGAGAGAAAATAGGATACTCAATTTATAAGACATTTTGCTTCTCAACTCTTACGAGAAAAAGAATGGCTAGAATTTTATTACAGTATATTTTAGAACGTACAGGTTAGCTGTTCATTTTGTCCCTTGGAAATAGAATTTTCGTTTTAGTCATTATACTTTTAAAAATTCTTATAATTGAAGTTTGTGTTATATATTCAGCATTTATGGTCTTATCTGTAAGCAATGACAATATACAAAATTTACTTTTGAGTTCTAATGCTGAAGAAATTTAGTTCAAATTGAATACTGTTTTGTCAAATGAATCTAGGCTGGAAACCAGCATTACGTAATATTAAAAGGGTATTACCAATCCCTCCGCCGGCATGAGGAGGTGCTCCAAAGCGGAAAGAATCGATGTAAGCCTTAATTTTCTCTAAGTCTAAAACAAACAAAAAAACATGTTATGTGTAGAAACTGTTGAACTAGTATATGTTTTGCTGTGTATATTTTCACCAAGAAAAAAAATTATTTTAAAAAGTACATAATTGTCATCTTATTTAGCTTTAAACAGTTACAAACCCAATTACTGTTCAATGATGGTAAGAAACTGACTGCATTTTTGTAAAGTTTAAAAAAAAAAAAAGTGCTATTTTTCAGAGTAGGTACTCTTCTAAATATATTTAAGTTATTTACCAATCCCATGATGTAAGGCTCTCTCTGTTAGCAGCTGAGGATCATGAACTCTTTGAGCTCCTGACAATATTTCTTCCCCTCTCATAAACATATCGTAAGAGTTGGACTGTTTCTGCAGGGAAAACAAACAAAACCACCAGTCTTCATGTGGCTGTCATTCCAGGTCATACATGGGCAGAAAAAAAATTCTCGCGAGTGAAGAGTAACTACATTTTCTCCTATAATTAATGATGTAAGCTGTTACGATGACCCTACTAAGTTGTTTCTATACAGCGGGATTAAACTCTTTGAGGGTTGGATCACGACCTCTCACTTGCCTCCATCAGATTCCATGCTTCCTGTCTCCCCCACCAGGCAGTAATAAATCAGAGTGCCATATCTAACTTCCGAGAAGTAGTGCTGATCCTTATTTCACTTTATCATCTGAAATGTTTTTAATGTGATATGTCTTTTGGTCATTTTTGGAACTTCAAATTATCAACAGATATTAGTCTTTTTAATTAAAATTAAAAAAAATATATATTTCTTTAAGGAAAGTAAATTGAAAATCAGTTTACCCCAGCTTAACCTGTTACCTGTCAGGTAACAGCAGTTCTAACTTACTTCCCTTGTCTTCCAATAAAATACCCACTGCACTTGAGTCAATTCCGACTCATAGTGACCCTATAGGACAGATCAGAACTGTCCCATATGGTTTCTAAGGCTGTAATCTTTACGGAAGCAGACTGCCACATCTTTCTCCTGCAGAGCTACTGGTAGGTTCAAACCACTGACTTTTTGGTTAGTAGCCTAGCACTCAACCACTGTACCACCAGGACTCCTTTCCAATAAAAAGTGGTTTTCATGCTCCCCAGGCCTTCAGTTGACACAGGAAAGGAACCATCCCCGAAGACAACTCATCAGAAATGAAAGGGACTGGTCAGCGGGTGGGAGAGAGACGCTGATGAAGAGTGAGCTAATTATATCAGGTGGACACTTGAGATTGTGTTGGCAACTCTTGCCTGGAGGGGGGATGGGAGGATAGAGAGAGAGGGAAGCCGGCAAAATTGTCAAGAAAGGAGAGACTGAAAGGGCTGACTCAAGAGGGGGAGAGCAAGTGGGAGTAGGGAGTGAGATGTATGTAAACTTATATGTGACAGACTGATTGGATTTGTAAACGTTCACTTGAAGCTTAATAAAAGTAGTAAAAAAAAAACAAAAAACAAACAAACAAAAAGTGGTTTTCAAAGTGTGATTCCTGGACTAGCAGCCTCAGCATTACCTGGGAACTTACTAGAAATGCCAAGTCTCAGGCCTCCCCGCAGACTTACAGAATTAGAAACTCTGGGGGTAGAACCCAGCAACATGCATTTTAAAAAGCCCTCCAGGTGATGCTGATACTAAAGTTTGGGAACCACTATAATGGAAAACAGTAAAAAGCAACAAGACATCATTTAGATTATTAACTCCCAAGACAGAATGTGAATTCCCAGGTCAAGGTCAATGATAAAATGATTCACTAATAAAGTCTGCAAATCAGGAAGTATAATTTATCATTTACATAACCCCCTTTCTTCATAAATCTTCAGAAAAACAACCCATGAAAATTATTTTTAATATAGGTTTTCAGGACAAATTTGCTAGAATATACAAATTTCAGAGTATCATTTTGATCTGTATTAGAAGAAACCAATAATAATACGTATAATAATGTGTCCATTAAAACTGCAAATTATTAATAAAAATCATTATTCCATTATAAAATTTGATACAGTGCAATAAAGTTTTCCCCTTTCCCAAAACAGGCTATTTAAAACCAATTACTTACAGGGTTTCTTGGGTCAGGCATGGTATAGAAAGGTCTTACAGCCAAGGGATATTTATCAAGAATATAAAAATCTGTATCATACTAGAAAAAGAATAAATACAATTAAAATAGATTAAAAAAAAGGTTGATACAAGCAAGATTAACATTTTGATAATTTTCCTGCACTCTTTTAATAAACATTTGTTCTTCAAAATTACTGTAATCACTTTGGTGAGGGGCAGGACAGTACACAATACTGGGGAAATCAGCACAGCCTGACCAAGGCAAAGTCACAGAAGCTTCATAGACATATCCATCCAAACACCCTGAGGAATGGAATTACTGGGCCGAAGGCAGGGGACCATGGCCTCAGGAGACATCTGGTTCAACTGGCATAACACCGTTTATAAAGAAAATGTTCTACATCCTACTTTGGTGAGTAGCTTAAAATCTTAAAATCTTGTGAGCGGCCATTTAAGATACTCCACTGGTCTCACTCCAACTGCCGCAGGGATAATGAAGAAAAGCAAAGACACAAGGGAAAGATTAGTCCAAAGGACTAATGGACCACAACTACCACAGCCTTCACCAGACTGAGTCCAGCACTGCTAGACTGTGCCCAGCTACCACCATCGACTGCTCTGACAGGTATCACAATAGAGGGTCCTGGACAGAGCTGGAAAAAAATGTAGAACAAAATTCCAATTCACAAAAAGAGACCCAACTTACTGGTCTGACAGAGACTGGAGAAACCCTGAGAGTATGGCTCCCAGACACCCTTTTAACTCAGTACTGAAGTCACTCCCGAGGTTCACCTTTCAGCCAAAGATTAGATAGGCCCATAAAACAGTAATACATGTACCTCAACCATGTATATGAGATTAAATGGGCACACCAGACCTGGGTCAAAGACTAGAAGGCAGAAGGGGACAGGAAAGCTGGACGAATGGAAATGGGGAATCCAAAGTCAAGAAGGAGAGAGTGTTGACACGTCGTGGGATTGGCAACCAATGTCACAAAATAGTATGTGTATTACTTGTTTGATAAGAACTTAATCTGCTCTGTAAACCTTCATTTAAAGCACAATTAAAAAAAAAAATTACCCGAGAAACAGAAATGGCCACATAAACCAGAGACTACATCGGCCTGAGACGAGAAGAACTAGATGGTGTCCAGCTACAACCCATGACTGCCCTGACAGGGAACACAACAGAAAATCCCTGATGGAGCAGGAGAAAAGTGGGATGCAGACCTCAAATCCTCCTGAAAAGACCAGACTTAATGGTCTGAGTGAGACTACGAGGACCCTGGAGGTCATGGTCCCCAGACCTTCTGTTAGCCCAAGACAGGAGCCATTCCCAAAGCCAACTCTTCAGACAGGGATCGGACTGGACTATGGGATACAAAATGATACTGGTAAAGAGTGAGCTTCTTCAATCAAGTAGACACATGAGACTGTGTGGGCAGCTCCTGTCTGGAGGGGAGATGAAAGGGCAGAGAGGGTCAGAAGCTGGCCGGATAGACACGAAAATAGAGAGTGGAGGGAAGGACTGTGCTGTCTCATTAGGGGGAGAGCAACGAGGAGTATGAAGCAAGGTGTATATATATTTTTGTATGAGAGACTGACTTGATTTGTAAGCTTTCACTTAAAAGCACAAAAAAAAAAAAAAATTACTGTAATCACACTGCATATACAATTGAATATTCTGTTTTTTTAAATGTAACCTCTGTATCCTAAAGCATTTTGCCATGATGTCATGAATTCTTCTAATACGTAATATTTTTAGGAGCTATTTACTATTCAATCATAGTGCAAAAATGTATTCTTCTCTTTTCTGGACATGTAATTTTTTCTAATATCTCCTCCATCATAAATTATGCAAAACATCTTTGATTTTCATTTTTTCCCTTGGCTATTCTGGCTCATTTAATCTTTAAGATGTATTTCGTAACTGTTTTGTTCAATTATCCCAAGTCCCTTTGAGTTTAAGTAAAACTACATTAAATCTATAAATTATTCTGGGAAGAAATGGCATCTTTTACAATATTCATCACCAAAAAGTCTGCCATATCTTCCCAACTATTTAAAAATTTCCTTAGATACCTAAATAAATTTCGGTAGTTTTTCTTCCCAATGAAAACTACAGTTGAAAGAAATATATAACGTTAACATAAAGTTATAACATTTTTGCTGTAAAGAATGCTATGTGACCTAGATGTAACTATAAAGTCAGTAACAATTCAACTGTCTTTAACTTTAAGTATTTTTGCTAAAACTTGAGATTACAGAGAATGTCAACAGAGCTGACAAACTGGAACTGGCCTACTGAAACAGCATTTTTCCAGTATAAACTTCACATTATAAGACTTCAGGGATATCTGTGTTCCACAGGCAGTTTAAGTTTCGAGTGCAAACAGCAGGAGGAGCCCAAGACCTGTTTTCACTACACAATTTCTAAAAAAAAAACCATACTAAGTTTGCTGTTTTGGAGTTTCAGAAAATGTAATAGAAAAGTAGCTTTCACAGAAGAAAGAAAGTGCACTCCTTTCTTCCTCAGGGTACTGAAGAGAGAGAGATTCTGAGGTCCTCTCTTACTAATCTGACATAGGTCTCTCACTTTTAGAGACACTATGGTGCCAACTCAGTACAAGTTGGGCAGGGTTTGTCTGAATATTTTCCAGTCTTCTAAGAAGACTTTTTTCTTTTTAAATACCCTCTCTTGGCTTTTATTTATTCTGAACCATACCATACTAGAAAGATCATTTCTCTTTGTGTCTATTCCTTAGTACTAGGATAAATTTCAGATTTAGAAATAGAAATTCAACGTGTACAAAAGAGAGTCCTACCTTTTCCTTTACCAGTCGACCCAACAGTTTTTCATTTGGTGTACTGGGAAAGAGACATGAAATCAGGTGCTTGAAGATCAAACAGTACCTGAAAAGACTTTTAAGAAGGCACCTCTTCTATTTGAACTTTTCAAGGAATAAAGCATTTCATCCAAACACATAGTTGTCTATCCCCTCTCCTTTTTAAACAGACAAGTCCTACTGAAAACCTCTATGAACGCGCCCTGTACAGGGGACTCGGTGCTTAGTAGGTGCTTCTCAGTAACATTTAATTAAAAAACCATAAACAGAATTTAGCAATTCACTGATTGAGAAACATCATGGATGAAATATTTTCCTACAATTAGATATAATAAAAATTCACACTATCTCAACATGGGCTAGCCTTGCCATTCAATGTTTCCACTTCAAAATGATTTTCCTTTGTTATTCTTCATGGAGGGTTTATAAAATACAAATCAGTATTTTCAAGTAAAAGTGCTCATATAAACATCAAACACATTAAATGTCTATAGTTAAGAGGCAGCTACTTTAGCTCCTCTCTTTTTTAAAAACAGTTTCTGAAGTACTTAAGAAATTAATTTTAGAATTTATACTTTGTTCTATGTCAGGTAGCAATATAGGGGTTGCTCAAAATGATATTGTTCTTTTGTTAAACACAAAAATAAATTAATAAAAGTTAAGGTTTTTGAGAAAAATACATTTTAAAGAAAACCTTAAACGTGACAACAATCACCCACTTTCCCTCCTATATCCATGTGTATTGCTGTGAGAGCTTAAATATTTTAACTTAGGGACCCTTGAATAAAATGTAAGTAGACAGTATTTTTCAATCTTCACTAAACTATATAGCTTATGTTTCAAAATTTTAAGTTGTATAATCTGAATTTAGAAAATACAGCACTGTGTATCAAATAAAGAACACTGACTTATTTTTATACTTTTTGGAGATCTTAATAATTTTATGTCCTAATCCCATCTAGGGATTTAGACTGCTGCCTATCCTCTTGAATACCACTGATTTGGAAAGAAAAGTAACATATTACGTGGTAAAAAAAAAAAAAAAAAAAAGGCCCTGTATTCTTTAAAGGGTTGTAAATATGAGGGGAAAAATGAAAAATGACAATTCACAAACAAAGTTATTGAAGCTTACAGGTGAACTACATTAAACATAATATTTTATTTCAGCTCACATATCAAACAAAAAAAGCATGACTATACCCCAAAGTTAATAAACTGAAGTTTATCAGCTGAGTGAAAAAAAAATATCATCAACACAATCATTCTTTTATACCTTAACCTAACTGATAAAGTTAAGAAAATCACAGCGACAAACCTCAGATCCTCTTCGTCCCCCATTTCGATGCCGGCTTCCCTCAGCATAGCCAGTGCTTCACAATACTCTAGTCTTAAAGTTGGCTCCAAAAACTTGAATGGCTCGCATGGGAATTGTTTGTTCACTGTTTGAATTTCAGTCTGAAACCTATTTGTACAATGATTTAGTCAGTAAAAATGCGGGAGATAAACGTTTCCTCCACAAGGGGTCACTGTGGCAATATAAAAAATTATTCTTCGAATCAGTGGCTGCACCAGGAAATGTGTTATCAAGAAATTATTTAAGGTAACAAATAAAATTTAAATACTTAAAATATTTAACACCATTTCTCAGTCTTATGTTGTTCATCACCATGGAAGAATTAAAAAATCAAAACCTTCCTTTATAATTCAGATCAGCTAATATTGTTAGAAACATAAAATCCACATTTTATTAAAATCTGACTTTTTACTCTCTTCACAACACTTGTTATTAACAGGGAATAACAAATTAATGAATACTTCTTTTATCTTCCCTCATCCCCATCATATTGTAAATGTGTTAAGGTGAGTGCCAATTTCTTTCCCATTCTGATAATCCCTGTAATATAGTGCCTACCCTATACACAGTAAGTCCAAGATAAATATTTGTTTGCTGCAGAACTGAATTTCTGCTGTGGAGGATATTTTATTAAGATTTAAAGAGTATTTTTGCTAAATTATTTATAGATAAAATCACAGGTGGATAAAATTGTAGGTGGGGGAGATGGGTACAACAAAATTGGTGGTGGGCTGACAACAGTTGAAGCCGTGAAATTCTAGATGGAGTACATGGGGGTTCATTAGGCTACTCTTCCTACCTTTGTATGTATATTGAAAATTTCCATAATTAATAGAAATAAAAAATATATACTTATACTATAGTCTATGAAAACAGTAGAAATTAAAATACTATCACTTCTGAATGGTTTTAATAACTTTTATGGAGGCAATAAATCTTGGCCACTGATTTATTCAAATCTTGATATTAGAAGGGCTAATAAGACCTCAATGATTGATTTTTAAAACTGCTTTGCTTTAGATATTAACCTCCATTCAGGGCAATCAATGACAATACAAGTATCTATCAATACTTTATAATATCAAATAATACATTATTTTTGTATGAGAGGTAAATATACTAACAATAAATATGAGAGAGGCACGGTACAAGACAGGTAACCTCCTTTGCAAATGACACAGGAACTTAAAATTCCTAAATGACTCATAAAATATAGAAAGAAGACTTTTATTTCCAAATTGCCACCTTAAATTTACTGAAAAAGTCCAGCAATAATGGTGTCTGAGTTTCTAACTTTAAGTGATTTGATTAATCCCAAGGTCCTGATTCATGCCTGGTTTGTTGTTATAAAAACCGAAGTGAAAATTTCATAATCCAATATTAAATAGAAGAGCTACCAATGCTAAAATAAATGAGCTTCAGAAACTTCCTTGAGTTATAAATATGAAAAGAAAATGAGAAAAGCTTTCTTCCTTCATCAAAATTTCAAAGGATATTTGGTTTACAAGGAAACCTCATTGGTTGTTTCATAAACTATTTGATTAAAAGTTGCTTAAAACAGACTACCAAAAATTTTTCACAGGACATATGTTTAAAAAAAAGAGGCTGTCTGCAATTATTAAAAGTACAATGCAATGCAGAAGACGCCTGGAAAATATTTGTGCTTATGCTAAAGTATTTTTATATAACATCAATGATTAATTTCTGGGTTCCTGAAATTACCCATTAGCCTTACAGTGAAGTAAGATTCATATAATTTTTGACCTCTTTTTAAGTACTGAAGCATGTCCAAATACATCTACAATAAATGGCTGGTCTTCAAAATAAAAATTTCAAATATGATCATTGGTTATCAAAGAGTTAACTAAATCTATCATAACCTATTATCTTTATTAGTTTTTGTGGCATCAGCTCTGACTCAGAGACCTTATGTATAATAATGAAATGCTGCCTGGTCCTGCACCATCTTCAGGATCGCTGGTATGTCTGAGTCTATATCATAGCCTGCCTAATACTAAAAATGTAGTCACAATTACGGTGAAGAAAAAAAAAAAAAAAAGAGAAGCCTTTCAATCCCACTTAACTGGATTTCCATTTCTTCCCCATTATCTCCATACTAAATATAATCACAAATTAACAACTTTCAATGACATTTAAGGGAAAAGCTATTTGCCATTTTAGAAGGGGTAGCTAAACTGGAAGGCGCCCTGGTGGCACAGTGGATAAGTGCTTGTCTGCTAACTGAAAGGCCAGTGGTTTGAACTCACCAGCCACTACGTGGGAGTAGGATTTAACAGTCTGCTTCTGTAAAGACTACAGCCTTGGAAACCCTATGGGGCAGTTCTACTCTGTCACTAGGGTCACCGTAAGTTGGGATTGACTTGATAGCACAGAACACAGGAGCAGCAGCTAAAGTGCACATTTTGTGTAATTCAATTCACAAAATTTTCTGTAATTAAAAAAAAAATTTTTATTGTGCTTTAAGTGAAAGTTTACAAATCAAGTCAGTCTCTCATACAAAAATTTATGTACACCTTGCTACATATTCCTAGTTGCTCTCCCCCTAATGGGACAGCACCCTCCCTCCCTCCACTCTCTATTTTCGTGAATTTGGGGTCTGCATCCCACTGCTCTCCTGCTCCCTCAGGAGTTCTCTGTTGTGTTCCGTCAGGGCAGTCATCTCAGGGCAGTCATCGTTTGTAGCCGGGCACCATTTAGTTCTTCTGTTCTCAGGCTGATGTAGCCTCTGGTTTATGTGGCCCTTTTGTCTCTTGGACTCATAATTACCTTGTGTCTTTGGTGTTCTTCATTCTCCTTTGCTCCAGGTGGGTTGAGACCAATGTGTAAATGTTTCTTTGTCAATTCACCAGATCCTAACTGGTACTAGTTTCTAATCTTCAGTGAGTCTGTCCACATGCAAATTAAGCCTTTGTCAGGAATTGTTATGTCTCAGATCAATTTATATCCATACTGAGTGCTCAACCCATGCCAGGTATAGTTGAAGCAATTTACATGTTAATTTATTTAATTTTCACAACAAAGTACTTAGGTGGGTTAATGGTATTACCTCCATTTAATAACTGAGGTTCAGAGTTAAATAACTTGTCCAAGGCTCAAAGATAAGTAGCAGAACTGGGATTTGAACCCAGGCTATCCTGAGGTAGTTGAATCCAAACTCTTAACCACTACTCCATACTGCCCTCCAAATAAGTTGCTATAAAAGTAACGTATGAAACATTCAGGATGTCAGTATAAGGCAAAAAACAAATACAGTTAGATATTCACAATCTGGTAAACTTCACCACCAAAAAGAGGTTAACTAGTTAGGTGCCAAGTGACTTGGATTCAGTAGTACTATTTAGAGTGTGGAGTTTTCTATTAACTAAACTGATCGCATATATATATATAAATATATATGCAAATATATGTATATATTTGCATGTTTCAAATCAAGAATTGGTTTTCATTAAAAAACTCAAACTGATTGGAAAGTAAATACATCTACCCGCTGCCATCAAGTCGATTCCAACTCATAGTGACCCCACAGGACAGAGCAGAACTGCCCCATAGAGTTTCCAAGGAACACCTGGTGGATTCAAACTGCCGACGTTTTGGTTAGCAGCTATAGCACTTAACCAGGGTTTCTGAAAATTGATCCAGGGATATAAGATACTTTTTACCTTTCTTGAAGTCCTTTGAATATTTGTACCAAGGTGTCAGCAATTTCTTCTACAACTTCATGGTAATGGTAGTTAAAAGCCATTTCAATATCCAAACCAACAAATTCAGTGAGATGTCTGTGGGTATTGGAGTCTTCAGCTCTGAATACTATAAAGTTAAATAAATGAAATACACAGCAAATGGTATTTTATTAAATTTTAGAGAAATTGGGATTTAAACTCAAAATTCTATTCAGTAATACTCAAACGTTACTATCTTCCTATCATTATAGGGCTGGAGGGACCTCTGATAAGCCATTTGTTTGTGCTTCCTCCTGGATGGCGAGTTCATTACAAACTCCTACAGTCACCGAGTAAAAGCCGTACCAAATGTAAATTAATAAACAAGGTTCATGAGAGTCCTGAGCAAGTGCAAGACCCTGAGGTGTGTTCTCAGTAATTAAAAATAGGCTCAATTATGATCAATACACTGAGTTCTCATTCTTATTAATATCTGACTCAAACTAAATGAAACTCTGGACAAATTAACATTATGCGTATTATAGCCATTAACAGTCCAGCTCTTATCCTCACTATACTTTCTCCTTCCTGGTCTTCCTGACTCTAGCTCTGCTCATCTTTCACATCGCTGTCAGATTTACATTCCTATAAAACATTCCCTGCTTAGTAACTTATGATGATTCCAAATGACTACTGTAATAAGACATAAAATGACAAAAAATCTAATATGTTTAAGCTTTCCCAATTTAACCCTAACCTCCGCTTCCCACTTCTTCTTTTTCTGAACATTTTATTGTGCCTTAGGTGAAAGTTTATACAGCAAATTAGTTTCCCGTTCAATAATTCACACACAGATTGTTCCGTGACATTGGCTGCAATTCCTGCAATGTGTCAGTACTCTCCACATTTTCACCCTGGGATCCTGTTTCCATTCATCCAGTTTTCCTGCTTTCTCATCTTTGCCTTTGGGCAAATGTTGCCTTTTGGGTGGTCTCATGCAGCTGACTGTTCTAGGGAGCAAATTCCTCACGGGCGTTGTTTATTTTATAGCGCTATTATTTGGCTGAAAAGTGATCTCCAGGGGTGGCTTCAGTTCCACATTAGAAGGGTGCCTGAGGGCAATAGTCTCAAGTGGCTCCTTCGGTCTCTATAGGGCCAGTAAGTCTGGTCTTTTTCCCATTTCTTCTTGATAATAACTGATGACACTGTCTTCTCCCATGGTCCATGTTCTTTACTTATCCTGGTTCCTTTGACTAGAATGCCATCTCTATTGTCTATACAGTAGCCTACTCTACCCTTAAAGCCCATTTCAGCTTGAATTTTCTCTTATGCTGACTCCAACAAACTTCATCTTCTCCCTCTTTTGACACTATCTGTATTACATAATTAACACCAATCTACTGACTGTACAACACAATTTGATTATTCACTGTGAAAATCATTTGATTATGCATGTCTTATTCCGTCTGGGAAGCAGGGACAATGTTTATTCCCTTGCCACTTAAACTGTGGTCTGCAAGCCAACAGCACTGGCATTACCTGGGAGCATGAAAAAATGCAGATCTTAGGCCCCAGCCCAGACCTACTGATCAGGACCTGCATTTAGCAAGATTCCCAGGTGATACACGTGCATGTTAACTCTTGAGAAGTGCTGGCTGATTCTTCTTTTATGTACATGGTACCTAGCACAAGGCTATATACATAGGTGTTCAGTAATAACTGGTTAATAAATTCAGCGAATTAAGACACTTAATGATCTTGCCAGTATCTCTACTAGCAAGCATTTAATTTTCATTAAGCTATCAAAAAACCTGTATGAGATAACTCGGTACATTTTAAAGAATGAAGTAAAGCTGGTGTTTTGCTTATAATTAACTTCACGAAAGAATGTGCCACATAATTATGTGCCAGTGCTTGGCTTTTAACAAATATATTTTAAAAAGCATGTTAATATAGTCTATTAAAGATCAGACATTTGTTAGTAATCTTCACTGGACTTTAACAGTACCGATAGACACTGAGGACGGTACAAACAGTAAGAGAGAAACGGAGCAGCGCAGGGATAAAACTGGCAGCAGATGTAAATTCACAACAGTAGTTAAGGGGCTGTAAATGACAACAAAATGCTTCCCTTGGAAGACTGCAACTGCCTGTTCCCTAATAGTGATAAGGAGCTGCAGGAACAGTCTTAACAGGAGTTAGTTCTGTGTTCATTACACTTACGTATAATAAGTAACATACTTAGGCACACTTCAGAGGATATGTATTTTTAAAGCATACACTTTGAAAATGAGATATCCCCCAGATAAAACTTTTTCGACAGCATTCTTCTGTACGAACATATAACGCTATGATTCTATTCACACAAACGATGCTTAACTGTTTCAGGAACTATTGGGGCAGTTTCTGCTCTCACTAGGGTCACTGTGAGTTGGGACTGACTTGATAGCGCACAACTTTTTTGAGATGTCTACCCAAGCACACTGCCATCCGCACCTCAAAGTCTAGTGTTTACATGGTCAGCAGACAAAAAATCTAAGCTTTCAAAATGTCTGTGCATTATATGCATGTAACACACTGCCATCCGCACCTCAAAGTCTAGTGTTTACATGGTCAGCAGACAAAAAATCTAAGCTTTCAAAATGTCTGTGCATTATATGCATGTAACATATGTTTCTAAAACCATAGCTATTGTACACTTAATGAGCTTCAACAAAACCATATCTGCCAAAACCTTACCTGGTCCAATACAGAAAACCTTCTCAAAATCGGCACAAATACACATCTGCTTATACAGCTGTGGGGACTGAGCCAGGTATGCATTATTTTTAAAATATGACACAGTAAATACATTGGCTCCTCCTTCACTGGCAGCTGGAATATAAATATGCATATTATTATAATCAATTGTAAGCTTATTAACACAAACCTAGCAAAAACAAAGAGTTCAAGTAGTTAACTTTTTTTTTAATTATGCTTTACGTGAAAGTTTATAGCTCAAGTTAGTTTCTCATACAAAAATTTATACACACATTGTCATGTGACCCTAGTTCCTATCCCGATAATGTGACAGCACACTCCCCCTTTCTGCCCCAGATGTCCCATGTCCATTCAACCAGCTCCTATCCTTTTCTGCCTTCTTATCTCACCTCCAGGCAGGAGCTGCCCATTTAGTCTTGTGTATCTACTTGAACTAAGAAGCACACTCTTCACGATATCATTTTGTATGTCCTGTAGTCCAGTCTAATCTTTGTGTGAAGAGTTCGCTTCGGGAATGGTTTTAGTTCTGGGTTAACAGAGAGTCTGGGGGCCACGTCTTCTGGGGTTCCTCTAGTCTCAGTCAGACCACTAAGTCTGGTCTTTTTACTACAATTTCAGTTCTGCACCCCATTTTTCTCCTGCTCTGTCAGGGACTCTCTGTTGTGTTCCCTGTCAGGGCGGTCACTGGTAGTAGCCAGGCACCATCAAGTTCTTCTGGTCTCAGGCTAGAGTCTCTGGTTTATGTGGCCCTTTTTGTCTCTTGGGCTCATACTTTCCTTGTGTCTTTGGTGTTCTTCATCTTCCTTTGCTCCAGGTGGCTTGGGACCAACTGATGCATCTTAGATGGCCGCTTGCTAGCTTTTAAGAACCCAGATGTCACTCACCAAAGTGGGACCCAGAACATTTTCTTAATAAACTTTGTTACACCAATTGACCCAGATATCCCCCGGAACTATTGTCCCCAGACCCCTGCCCCTGCTACTCTGTCCCTCGAATTGTTTGATTGTGTTCAGGAAACTTCTTAGCTTTTGGTTCAGTCCAGTTGTGCTGACTTCCCCTGTATTGTGTGCTGTTCTTCCCTTCACCTAAGATGATGCTTGTCTACTATCTAGTTCAAGTAGTTTATTTAAACAAAAAAGAAAAATTGGAAAATCAAGAATTGCAGATGAACCGTAGTGGATCAGTTTTGCTCTTCTTTAGTTAGGTCAGACTTACTTCTTTGGATATACGTTCATTTTAATGCATTCCCTTCCTTTCTGCATCAATTTCAAACCTATTAAAGCTACTTTGGGGTTGCAAAAAGTTTTTTTAAATTTTAAATATATTCTTCATTGTTCTTCTGATCAAGAATGCAAGGTTCAATTTCTTTTTATTTATAACTAAATGTTATTTGTAACATACTTTTTAGTGTTACTTAAGCAACTCTAAAAAAGGTAAAATGATTAAGATAAAGCTCTCATATAAGAATGAGAATTAATGAGATTTTCCCATCTGTAGTATTCAGTGATTTTACAATGCTGTTTGTACAAAACTGCAATATCAATTTCGAAAGAAACCTGCATAGTAAGAATAGTTCCTGGTGCAACTTATGTAACAAAGAATCTTGTTTTGTGTGTTATTGCTTCATATTACAATCATCATCACAAGGAGTCTTTACTGATGCTACTGGTCCCTGACTGCTGTTACTGTACCATGGTTGTCAAAAAATCAGCTCAAGGCAATCACCTTTAAGGAACACCGGGGAGTCTCGAAAAATCAAAACAAACAATAATAACTAATATTAAGTAACTTTGTGTAAACTTATTTTTAAGAGTTAGGAGAAATATTTTGAAGCTTACCTGAAATAATTTTGGGAGTTTGGATTTCCACAAAACCTTTGTTAATTAAAGTTTCTCGGAAGAGATGGCAGATGCCAGACTGGAGATGGAAGACTGCTTGACTAGTTGATGTCTGTAAGACATAATAACATCTAATTAAATCAATTTGATACATTTACTGAGCACTCACTACCTGTTCTAGGCATTGTTGGAAACTAAAGAAAAAACCATTCTTTCTCTCAAAAAAAATTTTAACTCTAATAGTGGAAATCCTGATGGCAAAGTGGTTAACAGCTATGGCTGCTAACCAAAAGGCTGGCAGTTCGAATCCACCAGGTGCTCCTTGGAAACCCTATGGGGCAATTCTACTCTGTCCTCTAGGGTCTCCATTAAGTTCCCAAGGATGTAATAGTGAGGGAGAAGAACACACAAATAAATATAATACATGCCAGCAGGTGGTAAGACATGCTGGCATGTAATGACTATATACAATCATTGAATTCAATAAAGGAGAATATAAAGCTATTCTCCTAGAAATGCTGAGTGAGCAAATGTTTTTAACTTGTAAGAATTCCATAACAGAAAAACGTTTTTAACAATTAATGAAATTTTTAACAATTAAAGGATAGTGAATTCTCTGAAATTTTCCCCTAAATTTTATTAATTTTGTTATTAAGAATATGCACGGCAAAACATGCACCAATTCAATAGTTTCTACATGTACAATTTAGTGACACTGATTACATTCCTTGAGTTGTGCAACCATTCTCACCCTCCTTTCCTGAGTTGTTCTTCCACCATTAACACAAACTTACTGCCCCCTAAGGTTCCTATCTAATCTTTTGAGTTGTTGTCATTTTGATCTCTTAAAAGGGTATGCTAAGGCAGACGTTTTACACTAGTTAAGCTAAACTACTGTTCGGTTTTAAGATGACTTCAGGGAATATTTTTGGTTTAAGGATTAAAGATGACCTCAGAGCAATAGTTTCAGGGGTTCATCTATCCGCTACAGTGCCAGAAGATCTAGAGTCCATGAGAATTTGATACTCTGTTCCACATTTTTCTCCTTTTGGTCAGGGTTCTTCTATGGAATCTTTAATCAAAATGTAGCTGGGCACCACCCAGTTCTTCTGGTCTCATGGCAAAGGAGGTAGTTGTTCGTGGAGGTAATTAGCCACACATTTCACAGCCTCCTCGTATTACTGACACTCCGTTTTCCTCTGTTGCTCCTGGTGAATAGAAACCAATTGTGCCCTGGATGGCTGCTTGTAAGCTTTTAAGACCCCAGGCACTACACAAGGAACTAGGAGGTAGAACAAAAAAAGCACTAAACACATTATTAGGCCAATTAACTGGAGTAGCCCATGAAACCATGACCCTAAACCCTCAAACCAAAGAACCAAATCCCATGAGGTGTTTCGTTGTACATAAGCAGCCTTAGCAGCTACTTTTTTGGGTCATTATTGTAAATACGCCTTATCACACAGCTTCTGCCAATTCAGCTTTTTACACGTATACAACTTATCGACAGCAATTACAATTGGGTCTGCAACCTTACCCTTAACCAATGTGACTCTTCCATCAACATTAACCTCCACCCCCCCACCCCGTAACCATTAATAAACTTTGGTCTCTATACATTGTTTTTTCTTGTCTTTTTATATAAGTGAGGTCATACAATATTTGTCCTTTTCTGATTGGCTTAATTCGCTTAGCAAAATGTCTTCAAGCTCTGTTCATATTGTAGTATGTATCAAGACTTCATTTTTCCTCCTGGCTGAGTAGTATTCCACTGTATGTGTTTACCCACCTTTTGTTTATCCTCTCATCTGTTGACGGGCATTTAAGTTGTTTCCACCTTTTGGCTATTGTGAATAGTGCTGCAACGAATATTCGTGTGTAAGTCTCTTTTTGAATCTTTGCCTACAAGTCTTTTGCGTATATACCTAGGAGTGGAATTGCTGGGTCATATGGTAAGTTCTATTTTTAGGCACTGCCACACTGTTTTCCACAATGGCTGTACCATTTTCTCTTCGTTTTTTTTTTTAAGAGGCAAACCCATGAAGCGATGTATCACTGTTTGTGTAGTATAATAATGCTGCCAAAGGAAAGTAAGATTTTAGCATTGACAATGAATTAATAAAGGCACCATGTACTTTCATTTTAACCAGTATTAACAGTAGATTCATTATAGTAGTCATGTGTTTGTTACAATCAAATTAAGAAGAAAAAAAAAAACATTAAAAGGTAGGCATTCTATGATACTGATTTCTCAGAATGGCACATGAAGCAACTAATATCAGTACTCTAACTTTCCACCATGGTCACTTTTTGTTTTTTTGACTGTCTCTCCTTTTCTTTCTCAGTTGCTCTGATTCCCCTATTTTCCTTTCAGCCCTGATTAGCTCTGAAAATGGACAGAAAGCTCTAGAGGTAAACCTCTGCTCTAGACTAACTTCCGTCTATTACTCTGGTCAAAGGGACTGGCTTATCTTTTGGTTCCTGCTTATTACACAAGGAAAAAACAAACAGAGTAGTTATCTTATGACCAGATAGTTGTTTAGTAAAATACCTGAATTCAGACTAATTGAGCTGAGTCTGATGAGTTAGGTGAAGAACCTCAGTCTTATGTCTAATCTTATTACAGAAAATTCAATCACTTGCCTCCCGTCAAAAGGCTCGATCCCAACTGAGTATGCGCAGATTATTTATTTAGACAGTAGTACCCTTGGAAAACAATGTTAATGATGGGGGGGGGGGCGCTAGTCTACATTTCTTTTACTGTAAAAAATAGCCTTAAAAATAACACTTAAATAACCTTGAGTTTTTACAGACCAGGGCTATAAAATCATGTAGACTGGGCAATACGTGAGTAACATTATTTTATAATTCATACTTAAAGGTTCAGATCAGTAATTTCTCACAAAACAATGACCACCATTTAAAAGATCTTTATAGCTTGTTAGACTATTCATTTTCAAGATATCTACATTTGAAACTAGATAAAAAGACCTATGGCTTTTTTACATTATGTGGTTTAGTGAAACATTTCAGTTCATCCAATCAAAACAAACTGCATAATATTCTGCTTTCAACAATCTGGCAACCTCTTTAAAACTAAAGGCCTGTTTCATCATTACCGTGACCCACATAGAGACCCATTCCTCTTCAGTGAAATATATTCTATAGAAGGGTCATTAAATAAATTTTACTGCCACTTGCCTCTCTTAGCCATCCCAACTAAACTCACTTCAACCTCTTATCTAATGGAAATTAAACTTCTGAACTGG
Source organism: Loxodonta africana (assembly GCF_030014295.1). NCBI lineage: Eukaryota > Metazoa > Chordata > Mammalia > Proboscidea > Elephantidae > Loxodonta > Loxodonta africana. Next base: position 113,658,051 of record NC_087347.1, on the reverse strand, counting down.
TTGTCACAGCTTATATGGTATTAACAGAAAAAAATGATGTTTTTTACAAACCATACTGCACCCCCACTCTTTACTTTCTGATGGTACAAACAGGCATGTTAATGTGTAACATTCATGGAGAAAATGGGCCTATGTGATATATAAGAAAAAGCACTATTTCTCGCCCCGACCCCATTAGGTTCTTCAAGGCGTGCTAGCTGCTAGGCACCCCCTGGTACTTGATTAATAAATCAGACATCAACTCCTAGTTAGCCAGATGATAATTCTGATACGTCTAATTTAAAATATTAAAAAAAAAATTTTTTTTTAATATTTACATGCTTGAAAATATTCTCTAGCAGATTTTTTTTAAACCGTTCAAAGGTTTGAGAATTGGCAACCATCATGTAAAGACTCAGAATAGGGAAAAGAGATAAACAAAAAGAAATGGCTAAATATATGCTCTTTAAAAGTCAACAAAAAGGAAGAAAAATAAAATATTTCAAAACAGATCCTACTCTGATTACTTATCAGAGTAATAAGAATACCCATTACTACAAAGAGAACCGCATTCTGCTAGTAAATCCAGACCAGCCATTTCTGCTGGTTAAAAAAAGATAAAGAACAGTATTAGGAGGGTGAATATTCCTGTAAGCCCTTTAATTTTGCCCAGAGGAAAATACTGTCCTCGAAGCCAGACTGGTCAGTTAATTTAGCAGAGAACAGTGCTGAGCAGACTGCATTAGAACCCGAGAAACTTTATGCACCGATAGCTGGGTCATCTTTTAACGTTTATTCCTCATTCAAAAAGTTATTACCTTCACATTAGAACCGGACACAGGACAGTTAAAATCTAAGAAACAGCAAGAAAAATTTTTCTTGGAAACCCTATGGGACAGTTCTACTCTGTGCTACAGGGTTGCTATGAGTTGAAATTGACTCGATGGCAATTTTTTTTTTTTTTTTTTTTTGGGGCAGGTTCAAGTCATCTTGGGTAAAACCTATTGAAAGAGAACCAAAATAATTCTTTTCACAGATTTATTTTTAAACTGTTTCCCTATTACATATTGATAACTACTATCAAATCTTCATGTGTCTTTGATTTTGACAGTTAAGGTAAAATATAAGAGTCATCTAAGTTAGAGTATATAATAAAAATGTCTAAGAAAGTATGCGTGTATTTAAACCTGTTTCAAGTAAAATGCTTATATAGGTGTATCTGAACTTTTTATTTTGAACTAGCTAGGAAGATACAAATACTTCATATACTTGATTCCCCATTTCTACACTTACTCCTACCTTGTATAAGTGAAAGGAAAAAAAGACTTTCTTTAATGTTTAAGTCATAAACCATACTAACGATGAACTGGTGGTTTTCATGATATTTAAATGTAAAAATTGTTTTGGGTCAAACACTTTAATAACATATGTAAAAACAGTATTTACTATTCATTAAACAAATGCTTATTATGTGCCTGAGTGGAACTGGTCCAGGTGCTAAATATATAGTGGTGAGCACAGTGGATATGAGACAGAAGAGAAACTAACAGAAGAGCAGGGAACTAATTATCCTATACTAAGAAAAAAAAAAAAAGATTGGAAACACAAAATAAAACAAAACCCAGTCCTTGAGCTTCAGCTTTCAAAAACTCTGACATCCCTTATATTAAAAATAGCATTTTTCATTCTGTAACAAATCTCCAAAATAAGATTGTTAAAATTAAAATGTTGATATTCTGAATTAAAGGGAAAGAGTATTCCATATTTATAGAATTCCATCCCTTGAGGTCCTCCTCGTACTAGGAAACAATCCTTACATCTTTGAGGAGGGAAACATGGGGGAGAATTAAGGCTGCTGAGAGGAAGAATTCCAACGGAAGACAAAATTTTAAACACATCCAAATTTCATAACGGAACCTTTAACAGTACTCAGCACTTCACCATTCTCAGAATAAGTAACTTTTATGTTTTTAAGCTTGTGGCTTTTAAAAACAACTATCTACAGTTATCACCTTAACTTGTACCCACTACAGCTTTTGCTTTTAGTGGCTGCAGAAAACTTCCTGTCAGTTTATGGTTTATAAAGTCAGTTTATAGAGAGACTGTTGTACAGCTTGACTAAGGATCAAGAGAGAGAGTAGAAAAGGGGACAGAAAGACATTTCTTTAAAAAAAAATTTTTATTGTATTTTTGGTGAAAGTATATATAGCAAAACAGGTTCCCATTCAACAATTTCTACACATGGTGTCCAGTGACACTGGGCACATTCTTTAGTTTATGTCAACATTCTCATTATTTTAGCGCCTTGGAAAACCCGGCGGCATAGTGGTTAAGGACTATGGCTGCTAACCTAAAGGTTGGAAGTTCGAATCTACCAGGCGCTCCCTGGAAACCGTATGGGGCAGTTCTACTGTGTCCTGTAGGGTCTCTATGAGTTGGAATCAGCTCAGCGGCAATGCGTTTGGTTTTTGGTTTTGATGGTGCAGTGGTTAAGAGCTACGGCGAGCTATAGCTGCTAACCAAAAGGTTGACAGTTCAAATTCACCAGGCCTCCTTGGAAACTCTATGGGGCAGTTCTGCTCTGTCCTATAGGGCTGCAGTGAATTGGAATCTACTCAACGGCAATGAGTTTCTTATTACTTCTGTTCTAGTTGTTCCACTTCCATTAATTTAGTCTCACTGCCCCTCAAAATTCTTATCTATGCTTCAGAGTAATTGCTGTCCATTTGGTCTCACGTGGATATTTTTAAAAGAGCACAGTTCTCAAGGATGAAATTATTTATTTTTTGATCTAACCTGCTATTTAGTTTAAGGTACTTTTAGGAGATAGTTTCTGTTCAAGGTTTAAAGATCATCTCAGGGCAATAGTCTCAGGGATTCCTCCAGTCTCAATGGGTCCAGTAGGTCTGGATTTTTTGAAAATTTGAAGTTCTGTTCCACATTTGCCACCCTCCTTTCTATCAGGATCGACCTATTGTGACCCTGATTATACTTGGTAGTGGTAACTGGGCACCATCTAGTTCTGGTCGTAAGACAGAGGAGGCCATGGTTCATGGAGACAATTAGTCCTGTATTCCGGTTTCTTCTTTGATTCTTGGATTTTCTTCATTTTCTTTTTCTACAGATGGATAGAGAACAATAGCTGAATCTGAGATGGCTGCTTGCAGGTTTTTAAGGCTCCGGATACTACTCACCAAACTTGTAGGACATGAACTTTATGAACTATGTTACGCCAGCTGACTGAAGTGACCAACAAGGCTATGACCCTAGGTCTTCAAATCAGGAAAATTAATCCCTTGAGATGACTGGTTATGTCTAAGAAGTATACATACCAGTAGGTCCTATTTATTAGGTATATGTTTTTTTTTTTTTGGTTGTTACGACATTATATGTTACATACCCACTGCCGTCAAGTCAATTCTGACTCATAACAACCCTATGGGATAGAGCAGAACTGCCCCATAGGGTTTCCAAGGATGTAAAATCTTTATGAAAGCAGACTTCGACATCTTTTTCCCATGGAGTGGCTGGTGGGTTTGAACTGCCAACCTTTCAAGTTAGCGGCCAAGCACTGAACCACTGTGTCACCAGGGCTCCTTATATATAAAAAGGGTGAACTGGTAAATGCTATGTTATATGTATCTACAAAATAACATTTATCAATTTATCTTTTTTCTTATGGACTACTTAGTGGCATCAATTACACTAGTTAAGCTGGGCAAACTTCACCCACATTTGATGCTACCTTTCCCGTCACCCTAAACCAAAAGTAACTAGTACCTACAGAATGATCTTCCACCCCATAGCCACCAATGAACATTAGTCTCTGTATATAAACCCATTCCTGCCATTTCATAAGAGATAGATCACACAATATTCGTCCTTCTGTGATTGACTTATTTCACTCAGCATAACGTCCTCCAGGTTCATTCACATTACAAGATGAACTGAGAACTCATTTTTCTTTATGACTGTGTAATATCCCATTGTAGTGCTGCAATGAACGTAGATGTGCGTCTGCCTGTATGTGTCTCTTCTATTATGTAGCTAGGGTATACACCTAGGAGTAGAACTGCTGAGTCAATGGCAGACCTATTTTTAATTTTTTGAGGGCTCGTCATACTGTTTTTTACAGTGGCCGTACCATTTTACTTTTCCACCAGCAGTGGAGAAGGGTTCTAATCTCCCCACATTCTCTCAACATTTGTTGCTTTCTGTTTTTTTGATCACTGCCATTTTAGCAGGGGTGAGGTAGTATCTCATTGTATTTTTGATTTGCATCTTTCTAATGGCTAATGATGAGCCCTGGTGGTGCAGTGGTTAAAGCACTTGGCTGATAACCAAAAGGTTAGCAGTTTGAACCCACTGGTTCGAACTCACTAGTCATTCCTCAGGAGAAAGAGGTGGCAGTCTGCTTCTCTAAATTACGATTTCAGCCTTGGAAACCCCATGGGACAGTTCTACTCTGTCCTATAGGGTCGTTATGAGTTGAAATGACTCAACGGCACAGAGAATGGCTAGTAACAGTGAGCATTTTTTCATGTGTTTGTTGGCTGCTTGGCTGTCCTCTTTGGTGAAATGTCTGTTCATGTCCTTTGTCCATTTTTAAACTGGGTTACTTGTCTCTTTTTTTGTTAAGCTGTAGAAGTTTTTAATATATTTGGGATATTAAACCCTTATTGGACATGTCGTTCCCAAAGAGTTTTTCCCATCTGTACGTTGTCTTTTTACTCTTTTGACAAAGTTTTTTGATAAGCACGAGTATTTAATTTTCACGAGGTCCCAATCATCTATTTTGTCTTCTGCTGCTGGTTCATTTGTTGTCGTATAGAAAGACATTTCTAAAATAATTATCTGATGTGAATTCCAAAAGAAACTATTATTAAAAAACCAGATTGATACAGAAATTCTAATCAAACAAATGCAATCTTTGTGAGAAAGAAAGAATCTGAACTGGTGGTGTAGTGGTTAAGACTCTGGCTGCTAACCAAAGGTCAGCAGTTCAAATTCATCAGGCTCTCCTTACAAACCCTATGGGGCAGTTCTTTGTCCTATAGGATCGCTATGAGTCAGAACTGACTCGATGCCAACAGGTTTGTTTTTTTTTTCTTATATGACTGTAATGAAGGGATTCCAGCAATGTTCAGGTAAACTCCGCCAGGATATTTCAATGTATGCCCATCCTAACATATGGCAAGAATGCTAGCAGATAAATACATACAGATGAACCCCATGATATATGCTTCACACTTGAGCACCCTAAAAGACTTTTGTGATTAAATGCATTGGTCTTGAGGCCAACAGTTACAAAAGTCTCCAGAATGGTCCCCTATTTCATACTACTCAAATCTATTTTTGTAGAACTCCTATAGTTGTGATCAGACATCTTTGATTTTCATGGCAGTCCCAACTTTCTAATATTCTGTCCCACTGTTGACACAAATCAGCATTTTTTAAATTTGTCTTTTTATATTCCACTATCATTTCTGTCATATAGGATACTGCTTGTACTATTATTTAATGTATTTCTTTAAATTATTTCTTAAAACTTGGCTCATCCTAAGCAATATCCATGAAAACATGGATTCCGCTGTGCTGACTACATTAAAAAAAAAAACAAAAACCCAAAGTAGTTGCTGTTGAGTTGATTCTGACTCATGGTTACCCCACGTGCTATAGAGCAGAACTGCTCCATAGGGTTTTCAAGGCTGTGACCTTTCAGAAGCAGATTACCAGGCCTTTCTCCCAAGGCACCTCTGGATGAGTTTGAACCTCCAACCTTTCAGTTAGTAGTTGAGTGCTTAACCATTTGAGCCACTCAGGGACTCCACTGGTTACATTACTTAGCTCTTAAAATACAAAATGTGCATCTGTGTAACAACCAAAATTCATTGTATACCTCCAGTGGTAAGGGTACTATACTTGGAAAAACACTGCCAAAACCACCAAAATGTCATATAAATTTCAATATGACGATATCGCCAAGATCCTCTCTTGTACCACAACAGCACAAGCATTCTTTAGGAGTGTGGATTTTGATTTTTGGTTTGGAAGAAATTTACTGGAAATAGTGAGCTACGCAATGATTTACAAGACAGGCACATGATTATAAATTTTCTAATTGTTTAAGAATTTCATGGCTTTGTTGATGGGCAGCTTCAGGGAGGGATGGCAGCAGGCTTATCTCTAATCGATTAGAGGAGGCTGCATCAGGAAACTATATGTTGTGACTGACTGGGAAGTCTGCTACGGATGTAGAAGAATTGTCTTGTGTGTTTGCCACCCTTGATTTAAGGGGCTAATAGTTTGTACAAGGTAAAAGAATGGCAGGGCAGCATAGATGTAGGCAAAGATGACTAATTTCAAAGCAGAGGACATATAAGATTGATAAGAAGAAACCACAACCACAACAGCAGATACTGTCCCTTTATTAAATCACAGGGCTCAATGTGCGGTACGCATGCTCAGACAGCTCCTGTGTTAAGCATCGCTCCCCCTCCATAATACACCTGAACATACAGAAAGCAATGTGCTCTGTAGGTCTAAAGTACGGGTTAGGGTTGGTATTGTAGTTTCAGAGGAAGAAATAAGGATAACATGGTTTACTGATCAAGGAAGAGGATTTTAGGATACTGAAGATCCCAAGGGGTCTTTTAAGGGTTCGGCTACCTCTGGTCCTGAAATGCCTATGCACTTAGCCATGCCAAACCGAGTGGCAAAAAAGAGCGAAAATGGTACAACTTAAAAAAAATGGCTCTGTCTCTGCTAACCTGGCAACTCAAGGGAGGGTATGACCACACTAAAAAGGAGACCCAAACAAAATTACAAGCTCCGTGAAGGTGGTCAATATTGACTAACAGTGTTTACATACTATGAAACTTATTACATGAACACAATAAATATTCTGTTTACTAAATTAACAGCTTAGTACGGCAGGTTTAAAGAAACAGGCTACAGTTTTGAACCAACTAAAGTAATCCATTTTCTTCTTGAAAGTATTTATTTGAAGAATGATTCCCAAGGAAAAAAAAATTTTTTTTTTCCCCAAAAGGGAATACTAAATATATAATACCTTTATTTGTCTAACTTCACCTGTACCCAAGAGTGAGGAGAAATAAAGAGAATGATTCGGATGCAAATGGAATTCTTCTATAAGAGGTTAATAGAAAACCCTAATAATAATGTGCTATCCTATAAAGGGAAACCCTGGTGGCGTAATGGTTAAGTGCTATGGCTGCTAACCAAAAGGTCAGCAGTTCGAATCTGCCAGACGCTCCTTGGAAACTCTATGGGGCAGTTCTACTCTGTCCTATAGGGTCGCTATGAGTCAGAATCGACTCGATGGCAGTGGGTTTGGTTTTTTTTTTGGTTTATCCTATAAAGATGAGGCCAGGGCTAAGTCATCACAGTGATCCAGAATCTGAGCTGGGGGAGTGGTATGTACACAAAAGGTGCCAAATACATTTCAATTCAGACTTTTCCAGGAATGAAAACTGCTTTAACATTTTTGGGGGCTGAATAATGGAGTAATTTCTAATCAGTTCACCTGCCTCGAAAATTCAGAGAAGATAACACATTATATGAGAGAAAAGCTGGGCTACATTAGAAATCAGTACAGGAGAAGGGCAATTGTGCCCTTTTTTCTAACTCTTGACTTTGCCAAACTGAGACTCTATAAAAGAGCTGGTTTTTGCTTAAATTACATAGGAATTTAGACATAACTGAAGTGCTTAAAGATTTAAAGTTACTAATATACACAACGTAAAGTCAAAGTAGAGATTAACAACATGAATGCTTACAAGGGTCTGACAAAATAAATGAAATAAATGAATGATACTTCCTGAGTGTGCAGGGCAAAGCACAGAACACAACGCTCAGTCTACAGCGCTACCTGCTGCCATATGGGTCCGGTACTGCCAAATTCTCCTCCAACTTTTTAATGCAAGTAATCAGGAGTAACACATGAACATACATGATAAGGACAAACACATAAGATTGCAGCGTCACTTAAGGTAACAAGAAGTCGAGTGTTAGGTGGAATATTTAAATAAAGGAGGAAGATGTGGTCTAAATATTAAGAAAGCAAGATGACACTGGTTTTACTACAATGATGAAACCATTAAAGTCTTTCACTTGCAATCAAACCAGAAGGGGAAACAGAAGACCCATAAGGCTTATACAACCACGAAGGCCAACTACTTCTTTATTATTAATTCTGGGCTCAGATCAAACATCAAAGTATTGAAGCATTAATTACTCATCTCCACCTGGTTGTCCTAAAGTGTGGATATAATTTCCTTCACGATATTGCAGTGATGTTAATGGTTAATTTCCCACTTGCAGAACAACGTGTCCAAAATAGGCATCACCTGGAAGCAAGTCAATTTACTGGTTTCGTGCTACTTTGCCATTTTAAAACGAACGAAGTCAATAGCCTGTGAACTATTACTTGACTGCCTCTGTTGCCTACGGTTCTTTTTCAGGGAATGGGTCAGCCAGAAATGTAAACTGTTTTGTCCTTATCTAATCATATGTACATATAGGTAAATACCAATTAGTTTTATAAGCCTGAGACAGATACGACACCCATGCCCATCCTGACTTCAACACAATCACACCATTTAATAAATAAATGAGGCATACCCTAAGGTCAATGACTCTGTTGTCTAGTCTTGTATCCTGGTTAACAGTAGCTCTTCCTTCCTAAAAAAAAAAATGAAAAAGCAGATTTTACTCATTTTTTTTAATACTACAAAAACCCTTTTAGAAGCCACGTTTCCTTTTAGTGAGAATGGAGGGGAGGGTGTCAATATCGTGTCCCTTTCAAAAAAAAAAAATTTTTTTTTTTTTTCAAATTACTTATATCACTTTAATCTTTCCTCATTATACCTCAGGCTTCCTGTCTCAAGATGAGGGACCAGGATAAAAGAGAGAGAAATGAAAGGAGGGGAAATGAGAATAAACAGACATTAATGCTTTCCATGCCCCTCCCCCACTACCAAAAGCCTTACCTCATTATGGGGACATAAGAGAATTAACTATTTGCATCTTTATTGATTCCTGGATTCTACCTGCTAGGGCCAGGCTGATAAGGAGCCCTGGTTGTGCAGTAGTTCAGAGCTCAGCTGCTAACTCAAAGGTCAGCAGTTTGAACCCACCACCTGCTCCGAGGGAGAAAGATGTGGCAATCTGCTTTCATAAAGATTACAGTCTTGGAAATTCTGTGAGGCAGTTCTCAAAGTGTAGTTTGGGGATCCCTGAAAGGTCCCTGAGACTCTTTCAGGGAGTCCATGAAGTTTTACCTATTTCACAATAACACTTTTTCACTCCCATTCTCTCCTGAGCATACTAAGGGAGTTTTCCAGAGGCTACGTGATGTGTGATATCACAAGAGAACAAATGCAGAAGAAGATAAGGGAATCCAGTTGTCTGTTAAGCTACACATTACAGAGATTTGTAGAAATGTGAAACATAAAGCAATCCTACTCTTGACGCTAAATTATTTTTTGTTTAGGAAAATAGTTGTTTTTCATAAACATGTTATTTATTATTTATATAAAAGTAATACATAAACAATATATTTATATATTTTTTAATTAACTGACATTTAAAAATTTTCTCATTTTTGATTTCTAATTCTGTGAATATCAATAGATGTATCCACATAAACGAAAATTTTGGGGGTTCATTTTTAAGAGTTTAAAAAGAGCCTGAGACCAAATTTTGAGAACTGCTGATGCAAGTGAATTTAAATAAAAATGAAGCTCAAAGCAGTTCACAGGGACCCTTAATACAGAAGTAGGACATCAGGTTTTCAGTGTTTTGCAAACTAAGCACAAGGTTTCAAAGGTATAATTTTCACCTCTTCTCCTTCCACTTCAGGCCGAATGGCATCGTCCAGCTGCAGGGGCAGGCGGGGTTCAGCCAAACTGATCACATAAATCTGAAAGCGAAATATCAACAAAAACAATATGAAACCCAGGAAACCTGATATGTTTTGTTTAAAAAACAGTCTGCAGTTGACCTAAATGCGAAGCACTGTTTACAGATCTCTGTAATGACACTACTTGCTAAAATCAAACAAGATGGCACACATTTTTCATCTATAAAATTGAGATAATATCTCTTGCCTACCTTTCTGAGCTGTTAGAACAATCAGATGAAATAATATATATACAAATAGTTTATAAACTCTAAGGCACACACAAATGTAATAAGTAAGAAAGAGCACTGGGGTCAAGGGTTTGGGCTTAAGGTCCTGCTGTGTCGTATAAAAGCTGTCCTGAGGCAAATCACTTAACCTCAGAACATCAGTGTTCTACTCTGTAAAATGAGGTCTGCTGGAAGAATCAAATGGAGTAATGAACGTGAAAACACTGTGCTAATTTGGGGGACCATTAACATGTCAGTTATTATTATTGCTAATGGCATTTGGCTGTTTCTACCACTAAGACCAAATTTAGTCCAAGTCTACTATACCTGTTCTTGTTTTTCTCATTCTCTTCCCAAATATCCCTTCACTGCCTTCTCTCATCAATCATGTTACATCTCATTTCTACTGGATGGGAGCTGCCACAGACAAAGGATATTCCTTTACGTTGTTAAAATCGCTCAATATTCACTCATTTTAGTGATAAAAAGTAGCCACATCAAAAAAGACTGAGCTAGGGTTTTTTGGTTACTCTTTAAGAAAAAAAAGTTACTCTGTTAGTTAGCCCCTTTTTTTAATGGTGTGGCAGTCTGCTTTCATTAAGATTTCAGCCTTGGAAACCCTGTGGGGCAGTTCTATTCTGTCCCACAGAGTCGCCTTGAGTTGTAATTCAGGAAAGGGAATTATGTTCTTCCACTGTATCACATTTAGTCTTCAGATCAGAGACTTGAAGAAAGCGTCAGGAAGATGCTCTGGTTCTCACGGTAGGATGGAATTCTTTGTCACAACCTCCTATACCCAAGTTGTGGGACAACCCTTTGACAAGTTAATACAAACCTGATCTTCAGTCCAAAGTTGGAGACCTGAACAGCTACCTCATCGACTTTAGAACTAGTGGAAATTCATCATCTTCTTCATTAGGTTATGAGCACTTGGATTCCCAGAACTTCATACAGTACCTAGTACAAAGTACACACACACACACACACACACACACACACACGTAGTCCCCGGCTTACAATGGGGTTCCATTCTGACGACTCAGTTGTAAGTCAGTTCTGACATGGGTTGAATAAAAAAAAAGAATACCTCCTTTTTTGTTGTTTTAATTTTCATTATTATTGCCTTTTATTATCAATATAATTATAAACCTGATCTTTGTCTTTAGGGGTTGAAAATGTTACATATAAACTTACAGATATATTTTGATACATAAAAAACAAAAAACCAAACCCATTGCCATCAAGTCAATTCCAACTCACACAGACCCTATAGGAAAGAGGAGAGCTGCCTTATAGGGTTTTCAAGGGGGAGCTGGTACATTCGAACTGCTGACCTTTTCATGAGATAGCAGCTGAACTCCTAACCACCATGCCACTAGGGATCTATACATAAAAAATACACAAATCATAGAAATCTAGTCTGATGATGAAGAGCAGGGCGGCCCTGGCATCTGTCAGCTGTGGTAGTAACTCCACTTGTGGAGGGCTCTGGATCATCCGGATTATTCCTGGGAGTAGGGAGGGTGTTTCCAATCAGTAAATTAGTGGAATTTGTTTGTATGGTCCTTTTCTTTCTTTCTTCATATATTTTCAGGTAACATCTCACTGCTTCCTGAATCTGCCTACTGAGTTTACCAAAATAATCAGTATGTGGATCCATGTTTTCAAGCAACTGAAGTCCCTGATTTAGTTCACAAAACTAAATCTATGTGGCAGTGTTCTGAACAGTAAATCATAAAATTGAACATCTGTGAGTGAACATCTGAGAATGATAACATCAGCACATTACGTGCTTCCACACTGTATGCAGTACATATCACTAACGGTATGATGTACAAAAACCTCCATAAAACAGACAGTTGTAAGTGTGGTTCATCATAACTCGAATATTCAATAACTTTGCTGGCTGAAAAGTAAATAAATGTAAGGCAAAGTCATTGCTTATTATGATTCTATTTAGTATACAATATTTTATGCTTTGTAAGATACTTCATAATTATTTTTACTAAGTCAAAATTTGCCTGTAAGCTCTTTAGATTTTATTTCTTATTAACATTTATTAGGGTTATACTGTATGCTAGACAATAAGGATATTTTAGCAGCATATTTACTTGTGCTCATCAATATAATTTTATTTGTTGAACTATTGAAAAAAATATCTTACTTGGAAGAAGGAGGGTTGTCTTTCTCAGTCAGCATAAATGGATTAATTTATTTTTTATCTCTACTCTTGTTCTTTGGTTAGCTTGCCTTTACTAGGAAATAAGACTTCCTGGTGGGGTTAGTTCAAAATGAGACTCACACAAAGAAAACAAAGTAATATGGCAAATTAGGCCAGTAAAAAATACAAGATTTTCTAAGCCTTGATAAGTTCCATGACAACGAATTCCAGTTAAACAGTGTTTATGTGTAGGTCTCTCTCTCTGAATCTGTCCATCTGCCCTGTCTCTTACATATGTGTGTACACACACACACACAGAAATTTGCAGGTTCAAATTTGCAGGGTTATTTGAACAGTAGTAAATACGGATGAATTCACCTGTGGTATTCTAAAAGTCAATGATAATAAGCACTTTCAGTTTTTATGCCTGAGAAGAAAACAGATGGGGGACATGTCTTATACAAAAAAAAGTTAGTGTTAGAATAAAAGACCAGTATGATGCTACCTCTTGGCTTCTCTATACTGTAGAATTTCAGAAATATGACTGCAGTGGATATAATTAAGAATTATTATAACTCATCAACATTTAGAATCACATCAGAAGAAGAAAATATACTGCAAGATGGACTCATAATAGTGAAAAAAGCTTTTTAGTTGTGTTTTATACTTTACCTATGTGACTATGGGAGATTCTTTGCAAAATGGTTGTAATAATTCCTCCTGTCTCTGAATGCATGTCCCATTGCAAGCATGCTGCCTCTCCTCCATTAAGAGATGGAATCTATTTTTCCACCCCTTAAATCTGAGTTTTGCCATGTGACTTGCTTTGGCCAATGGGATATACAGCAAACAACACAAAAAGAAGCTTGAAAAGTGCCTGCACACTAGGCCTTTCTTCTCTTGCTGCTGGGAACCCTACTGGAACCATGTGAATAGGCCTGGGCTGTTAGCCTGCAGGATGAGAGACCACAGGGAGAGATGTCCCAGGTACATCAGTGAGCCCAGTCAATGTCATGTGGAGCAGAGGTGAGTCATTCAAGGTGGGCTCAGCCTCAACAGCCCAACTCAGAATCGTAAAAAAATAAATGTTTGTTGTCTTAAGCCACATGTATTGGCATGGTCTGTTATATACCAAAAGCTGACTGATTCAGTAATCAATTTATAAATCTCAGTATTTTACATCAATTCCAATTATTAAGAACACAAAGATGTGGTATGAAGTTATAAGAACTACTCAAATCTGTATCCGTGCATAGTGTTATATTCTGAAAAAAATTACCTTTTGAACGTGTAACTCAACATCTTGCTGTGTACAGCTTCCAATTTTCTGATTCACTTTTCTCACAATGCCTTCCACGTCCACGATGCTTTCTTTGTTGATGCTGTTAAAAAAAAAAAAACTCAACTTTAGTCATCTCATCAGATGTGTCAGAACTCATTTGTTGTTTCAGCAGTAAAGCTGAATATATTAAACTCTTTAATACAGTAAGCCACTTGAGATAAAGCCAGTTTATTTAACCTACTTATAATAAGCTATTATGTAGCGTTATTTTGTGAGGCTCCTTGAAGAAATGATTTTTTAGATGTCATATTTAGTTATCACTTATACAATACATAAAAGGCAACAGTACCAGCCCTGAATTTTGAAAACTGGGAGAGTCTTTCAATTATTTATTAAGGAACATTTCTCTCCTTATATTTCAGATTTACTAAGGTCAGCATTTCCTATAACTAGAAACACTGGCCTCAATAAATGCAATTACTAGCATGTAATGGAATTAAATAATAGAAGAAAGTCAACTGAAAAGATTTGAAGGTAATAAGGGGACATTAGGGTGTTGTTTTGCAATTACATTCTCATCTCCTGTAGTTTCTGGGTACACTGTACCACTGGATTTCACGACAGACAGGCTGCTGGATTGTATACTCCCACTCCAAAGAATACCTATATGAAGCTTACTATATACTTGAGTATAAAATAAATGCATCTCCTGGGTAGTTAAACTACATAACGAACTTAAACACAAGACACTCAAATTCTGGAAAATAAACTCTACAAAGTAGTTTATTAAACACACCAATTGATTATTTTTAGATTGCCAATATATAACCAATGGGGAAAAGGTATAATCCAAAGTGGTGATTCCCATAGAAAATGTACTAGTTTTACTTTTGTGTATATTTTTGTACTGGCAGAATGTGTCGCAATTTGAGGAAAAGAATAAGATTTAACTTTCATAGGAAAAATCCTGTTTGTTGTGATGAGAAATTGGGTCCTCTGAAACCATTGTATTATTAGACAAGATTCCACAAATTTGACAGTGCTTATTTTACACAAGCGAACACCACAATCCATTTCAATGAACATTCACTCAGGTTTGGAAAAGGATCATAATGAGGGTGATAGGTGAAGAGCGACGAAGAATTTTCACTTCACTTTGCTACACTACCTAGAATTCTGTAATACATGTTATTGACTACCTTAAAAAAAAAAAAAAAAAACAGTATACATATATCTTGACACTCTCATAAGACCCCTGCACTAGAGCTACTGCCTAATATCTAGCTAAAATCTGGGGTACTGAAGAAACTCAGAGTTCATGATGGGAAAAAAGGTAGTTGGTGGGCTAAGATAAGGCTACTCTGAGGCCTCAAGGGACCAAGAGGCTGCAGTTTACTGTTAAAAGGCCTCTCCAGTCTTGGCAACCCAGTGATTTCAAATCTTCACTCAGTATGACTGCCACTTCCCAGTTGCCTCACCAATTTGCATGAGTAAACTTGTTCTGTGAGTATATGGTTCAGGCCTCCTGAGAGTTGTCTGTTTACCTCACATGTTTCCATGAGGCAAGTTTTTCTCTTCCTCACTGATCATTGTATGGCTTCATCAAGTAACCTTCCCTGACCTGCCACCCAGAGCTGCATCCCGCTACAGTCCAGCTATGTCCCTGGACCTCTTGGTTCTCTTACCTCATTACCTTATCCCTTTCGAATTCCTAGGAGGAGGACTCTGCTGGCCCTCTGTATCTTCCATTATCAGTCTTCTTCAAGCCAACTGAAGTTAAACACATCTACTCTCAAGGACAAGTTAGTACCCTTTCAGAAAGAAGCTGGAATGTGGTGAAAGGCATCTTTGCCCAAGGGAGGAGCTACGGCGGCTAACCAAGAGGCTGGCAGTTCGAATCCACCAGGCATTCCTTGGAAATCATATGGGGCAGTTCTACTCTGCCCTATAGGGTTGCTATGAGTTGGAATCGACTCGACAGCAATGGTTTTTTTTTTTAGCTGTAGGTCCAATTTGGTCTTCCTGTCTCAAGTACCAGATGACTCTTTTTACCCAGGACCTGAAACTTGAAACCAAGCCTACCCTTAATACTTTATTTAATTCAGTAGTATTATATGCTAAATACCCTATCAACTAGACTAGAAAACAACAATTTTTAACATAATTTCCAGTACCAAACAATTTACCTACAAAAGAACTTCTGAAAACACAACCTATTTCTTAAGCTAGGGCCCGTGCTAAACTGCTATCACAAATTAGTCTACTGAATCAATCGGAAAGAAGGCAGGATTAATCAGATATAGACAATACTTAAATTATTTGGCCCCTTCCAATCTCAGTATTACCCCTTATTATACCTAGCAGTTGTAAGAGCCTATTAACCACTAATAAAATCATTCCATATTTTTTAAACCTTGGATAATTTAGCTCTAACATCTCTATATCTACATCTACACCCACATCTCTATCTATACTTACGCCTACGTATTTACAAACATGCGTGAATACAGAGGTAAAAAACGTTAAAACAAATATGGGATCAGATTTGTGGAAAAGAGTTAGCAAGAAGTTGCTAGCTAGGACTAGTAAAGGGTTATATGAGGGTTTTATATACACTAGCGTCAATGCAATACAAAAATCAGAGTCAATTGGAGTTAATACAAGTGGGATAGGAATATGTGGATAAGCTACTGTCAGTAAGGGGATAAAATTCCACTTTGACTGCAGTCTATTTAATATGACTTTAACTGGCATTGTATGTTAAGGTGGCACAGTACTTGAAAGTATATATACCACAGCCTGACTGCTATCATAAAGAGACCATATTAAGATTTCAGCTTTACATTCTGAAACTAATATGCCACTATGCCCATACTGTGAAAAAGGTTACATCTAGCCAGCAACTAAAGACCTTGGGTTTTTACAGAGGATGTGGCAGGAAAAAAAATATCCACAGTGGAAAGCAGAGGAACTCCTGGGAACTATTTTGTTGCAGGAGAAATGGATGAAGTAAATTAAACACATCTTTTCAAGAGCTAACTCAGCTACTTTTCTTATTACCACCCTAAAAAACACACTATCACTGCATTGTGTTTTAGACCTCTTTCATCTTCCAACCACCCTTTTGACCCTCCATATAATTAATCACTCTACAAATAAGATGAATTAGTACAGCCTAGATATTAAAAATGCTCTAGCTAACAGGCACAACAGATTTCATGTCATCCATTAGGAACTGTCAATTGTCAATTTAATAGTGTAGTTCTAACTAAAATTGTCTTTATAAAATTGTAAAAAGCATCATTCTTTATATAAAGCATTTTATAACAATATTTTGAGTTGGCTACAAAGTTTTCTTTAAACAAATGATTTATAAATAACATGAAGTACTATAAAATGTGCAACTTGAGGGAAAAACAGACAGTAGCCAGTTATCTGAAGGACTAGCACTCCATCTTTCCAACATGAACGCCACACACTTTACTATGTAGGATCTCTCACTAATAACTTCACGACACTTTCATCATCTGTCATTCTGTCAAGCTTGATTATCAGTTCTCATATCTACAACCCGTAAGAAGTGGCAAACTTAAAAAAAATCTGGAGGAACTATTAGAAGTGGGCATACTGTTGCGTTAGGAACCGCTGACTGCTGTGGTATACACACAACCCCCCCCCCCCCAAAAAAAACAACCCACACAGCAAAGAGGCCAATAGTCATATTATAACTTACCACACTAACAGATGTTCATGATAAGGGCCTTCTGTCATTAAGAAAATGTTTAATATATGCAGTAGTCTTTGTCTGAGTCCCTGGGTGGTGCAAACACTGAAGCGCTCCACCATTAGCTGAAAGGTTGGCAATTCCAACCCACCTAGAGGTGCCTTGGAAGACAGGCTTGGCGATCTGCTTCGGAAAGGTCACAGCCTTGAAAACTCTATGCAGGAGCTCTATTCTGCACATGTGGGGTCACCATGATTCGGAATCGACAGCAACCAATAACAAGTGTTTGTTTAAAAAGGAGGAATATGTACAATAGGCTTCAAAGATCCTGTTACAATTGTTTCAGTACTTGAAGGAGGAAGCTTTGTCGCCTAAAATAACTCACTAGTGAGTAATGCTGTATTTTTTTTAAATGTTGTCCCCTCTTCCCCCAAATTAAACCAATCTGTGGTTTCTTTATACAAATCCTTTTAAACCACTTGTCCATCTTCTCAGTTTAGTAAAACAATATAATCCCAAAAGCCCAGTTAACCAGGCACAGTAAACTGCAATTGGTTACAATAGACTGAAAGTGAACCAAAGAGTGAGGGAACCGGTGTCAGCAACTCTGTGTTACTGGAAGCCCTTGCACTCTTCCTTCAGGGTGCCTCAAATACACGTGAAACATGACCTTCTAGGATGCAATCCAAGTGATGGACCTGGTGTTTATCTATAACTATTAGAAAAACTCAATTCTTTCTTACCTTTTTAACAACAAAAAAAGAAAGAAATAGAAGTTCAATTATTTCCTTTCCCTCAAAGGCTAATCTTGAGCAAATCATACGTTGGAGACCATGGGGTAGAGAACCATGAGGGTTGAGAAAAGGCTGTTGGAGTTGATTAATTAGTCTCTGGTGAAAGCATCATTTTCATATAAGAGATAGGTGAGAAAATACGTAACAGCACATAACTCTATTCAGAGATGGCCATCTTGCATATAAATGGTGGAGAAACATGGCTGGGGAAGAAGTAGTTCATCCATCTCTCGCTGCTGTGTCCCAGAGTAAGGTGATGAAAAATCACCTCTAATCCAGGCTACCCCTCATCAGTGCAGGATGGGAAATGGCAGTTTGCTCTCATGATTTTAAGTTACTTTTGAAAATACTTTTAAAAATAGTTTCTATTATTTTTTTCTTATTATAAAATAATACACTTATTAGACAGAATATAGATCAGTGGAATAGAACTGAGAGTCCAGAAATAAACCCATACGTCTATGGTCAAATGATTTTCAACAAGGGTGCCAAATCTATTTAATAGGGCAAAGAATAATCTCCTCAAAATGGTGGTGAGACAACTGCAATTCCAGATGCAAAAGAAGAGAAGTTGGAGCCCTATCTCATACCATGTAAAATTAACTCTAAAAAAGATCGAAACATAAGATCTAAAGTGGTAAAACTCTTAGAAGAAAACATAGGGGTACACCTTTAGGACCCTAAATTTGGCAATGGATTCTTAGACATGGCACTAAAAGCACAAACAATAAAACACAAAATAGATAAAATGAACTTGATCAAATTTAAAAACTTTTGTGCATCAAAGGACATTTTCAAGAAAATGAGAGGACAGCCTATAGAATGGGAACAAATATTTGCAAATCATGTATCTGATAAGGGTTTAATTTCCTGAATATATAAAGAACTTCTACAACTCAACAACAAAAAATAATCCAATTTAAAGATGAGCAAAGGACTTGAATAGGCATCTCTCCAAAGAAAATACACAAATGACCAATAAGCACATGAGAAGATACTCAACATCATTAGTTATTAGGGCAATGCAAATCAAAATCACAATGAGCTATCACTTCACACCCACTAGGATGGCTATAGCAAAAAAAAGGGAAGATAAGTATTGGCAAGGATGCAGTGAAATTAGAACCTATATACACTGCTGGTAGGAATGAAAAATGGTACAGCTGCTACGGAGAACACAGAATTACTACCTAAGCCAGTAATTTCATTCCCCAGAGATATACACATAACCCAAAGAACTGAAAGCAGGTACTCAAAGAGATACTTACATGCCAATGTTCACTGAAGCATTATTCACAATAGACAAAAAGTGGGAAACAACCCAAGTGTCCATCAACAGATGGATGGATAAACAAATGTGGCATATACATACACTGGAATATCACTCAGCCATAAGGAATGTAATTCAGATATATGCTACAACATGAATGCTGAAAACACCATGTTGAGTGAAATAAGTCCGCCACAAAAGGACAAATATTGTATGATTTCATTTATATGAAATATCTAAAGTAGGCAAATTCACGGAGACAAAAAATAGATCACAGATTTCCAGGGACTGGGAGGAGGGGGGTTTGGGAGCTATTAATGAGCACAGAGTTTCTGTCTGGGGTGATGAAAACTTAGAAATAGATCGTGGTGAAGGCTGCACAACATGTGAATGTGATTAATGTCACTGAATTGTACACTTCAGAGTTGAAACAGAAAATTTTTGTTATACGTATTTTACCACAATAAAAATAAATATATTAAAAAAATAAAGAGTTAGCTAGGCAAAGGTGAGGGAAAAATAAGATAAGTGAGGGGAAACTGTTCTAAGTAGAGGGAACAGTATGTGAAAAGTAGCTCCATTTTGTTGGAGTAAAGAAATGATCAATGAGTCTGGGGAAATAAGCAGGGGCCTTCTGAGTCCTTACAAGTGGATGCAATTCTAATCTATCTAGCCAGAACCATTGTCTTTTACAAATATTTTCTAAGCAAACTACCCTGTGGAAGCGCCTTCAACAGTGAAAAAAGGATTTACTGTGGGAGGGTTATATCACCTACGCCTGAAGACATTCACCTTCTTTCAAGGTATATCATACTAGGTACTGAGAAAACAAACAAAGACAAAAAAGAATATACTTATTATCCAGATTTCAAATGCTAAATAAACATATAAATATCCAACCCTCTACTTCCTATAATCACTGTTTACTGTTTGTTTCTATTCCTCCACATTTTTTCTCAACTGCAGAAGATACAGGATGCTTCATAAATTTTATCACCCTCTTAAAGTAGCTGTGCTCATTCTTTTGTAGTTTTTATCTTTTTAAATAATGAAGAAGCTAGCGCAGTTTCATTTTTACAGCTCAAATGAAACTGATAGTAATACGTAAATATCTAACATAGTATTATTCCCATTATCACTTAGCAATTTCCTTTTATGTTCCAGCTCCTCTGTGAAGCGCTTTACAAATACACCATTTCATTTAAACTTCACGAAGACCTACAAGGTATGTAATAACACCGTTTTACAGATGAGAAAACTAAGACTCTAGAAGGTTAAGTAATTAGCCTAAGATCACAGAGGAAGACCATTTACTGATTATTGCTCTAGACTCTACTGTTATGGACATACAAATTGGCAACAATTCTAAATACAGTAACCCATCATCAACTCACTTTCAGATAATACATTCTCATTTTTAGAAGTTCACGAGCTGCCATATTACAGTCCATGCGAAAGAAACGCAGAGTCACAGACCCTTCACTAATAATTTCCAAAATGCCCTAGAAACATATCTTCCCCAGTAATGCTGATGTATCTTTTTAAAAAAAATTTGTGTTTTTGGTGAAAGTTTACACAGGAAATTAGGTTCTCATTTAACAATTTTTATACATATTGTACAGTGACACTGAGTATATTCTTCACAATATATCAGCATTCTTGTTATTTCCATTTTGGTTGTTCTGTTTCCATTAATCTAGCTTCCTGTGCTCCCTAGCCTTCTCATCTTTGGTCTAGGGTAAACGTTAATCATTTGGTTTAAATGCTGATGTATCTTGATATCCTGCTTTTGTGGCCAGCCTCAACAGAAATTCAGCAGAATTTCTGAATAAAACAGTATGAAGTCATTACTTAAAAGTTATATTTAACTAGAAGAATACATACCGTAAAGCATTTGGAATTTATGACACCTGGTTGCAGACCTATTTCTTAAAAACTTCTTTAAGTTTTCAATACAGCTGTTGAATTGAACAGGGCTAAGTATAGAAGTTTATTCTCTCCTCTAATACATTAGTACCCCGTTCCAACAGAGAGGTATAAACCATTTAGGTACAACTGTTCAAAGAGCTGCAATATATGACAGTATAATGATTTAGCCTACGTTCCCCAACTTACCCACATGGATGCTCCCTCTGGGTCTCAACTACAGACAATATGTAGTCCTACTTAAACAGCACCTGTAACATGTCTCTGCATGCAGCTGTTTATCTTTGCTCTCTCCCAAAATTAAGTTCCTTATATGTGTATGTATCATATGAATATTAATATATATATCTACTGTACATGACAAACGTGAGGTGTGTATTTATATATATATTACATGGCGTCCTGGTGGTGCAGTGGTTAAGAGCTTGGCTGCTAATCGAAAGGCTGGCAGTTCAAATCCACCAGCTGCTCTGTGGAAAACCTACAGGGTAGTTCTACCCTGTCCTATAGGGTCGCTATGAATTGGAATTGACTCAATGGCAATGGGTTTGGTTTGGTTTTATATATCTATCATTGTATACCCAAGGCCAGCAGAGTGCTTGGCTCAGAGTTGGGCCTAAATAAAAGTTTTCCATAAATGAAACTTCTGAGTACTGATATTTTCCAGATCTAATAGT
The DNA here is from genome assembly GCF_030014295.1 of Loxodonta africana. Taxonomy (NCBI): domain Eukaryota; kingdom Metazoa; phylum Chordata; class Mammalia; order Proboscidea; family Elephantidae; genus Loxodonta; species Loxodonta africana. The sequence continues at coordinate 113,636,086 of NC_087347.1, read as the reverse complement.
TAATGCAGCAAACTGAAAATTTAATTTACCAATTAGTAAAATATCTATTTTTAGGTGAAAGATTTTGAAAGGAAATAAACAAACTTGCATGCAGTTAGGTGACTCATTAGAGAATGAGAAACATACTCGTGACTCACAAGTTACCAATAAAACCCTTAAACACAATGACTAATACGAAGAAAATGAAAACGTGTATACAAGTAACAGTACCAAATAAGCCTTATTTTCAGAATCGAAACATCTACGATTGGAAGGGAATGAGTTGTGTAAACACAATAGCAAAATATAATTTTTAACTTTAAAAACTACCGTTTATCTTAATTGAAGCCGTTCATAGTAGTAACTACGAAACTTCAGCTTTCAACTTTAAGAACTGGTGTTTATAGTCTTTGTGATTCTTATAGTAGTCAATATAAAAAAGGCCACCAGGGCTGCCTTTAAACAAAAAAAACTGTCTTTATAAGACTGAACCATAACTAACACAAACTACTCTGATTAAAATGGCACTAAATAGAAAAAAAATTTAAAGAAAAAATCTCCACCTTAACTCCAACCAACAGCTACTAAATATCTGATGATTAATGTCAATATATGATGCAGATCCAGAAACAGAGGCTTCGATAGGAATTCCATCTTCCTGCTTGCAGACAAATTTCATTTAAAGACCTCAAGCCATTTCAGATACACAATTAAGAACCTGTTCTTAAAGCTCTGTAGGGAATGAGATGTGCCAACCTTCCGGTGTAATTCATTCACAGTTGCTTCATTTATATACGCATTCAACCGTGAGAAAACTGATCTTTCCAACAAATTGATTAAAATGTGTTGAAGAGTCCTGTGGCACTTAATTAGTGAGTCAACTTTTTGGATTAGTATATTGATGAATTGGGTATTCCTAGGACAGATAATTTGGAGAAAAACAGTTGATTCCAAATTAAGCCCCAATGCTGCTTTAAAGAAAAATATTCAAAAGCTAGAAACTGCTAGAAGTACAATCCGGTCACTAAGGCAAAAGAGCTAAGCACCCCAGATTTAATAACTAAAGTAAATGCTAAGATAGTTATCTACTTAAGATATTAAAAGTGATCTCACATTTTGCCTTTTAAATGATTAGGAAACCCCAGCTGGAGCTATCTGATTTGATATTTTTAATAGTGGAGTCTTTGCTTTTTTCCACCTGGTATATGGCCGGAGGGAATAGAGTTAAATATACGACCTCATGGAATTAACATATAAATACCATTATCTTTCCCACTTTGTTTTGTATGAGTTCACATGTTTCAAATGCTCAGTCTCTCTGACTAGTACAGCCTTCAAAATGGAAACACCTCAAGAATAAATAATCCCTTTTTTTTTAAGCGCTAAAGATAACTGCAAGCATTTCATACATAAAAACCGATCTAAGAATGAAAATTAAATGGGGATTAGAAATGGCCTTTTTCTTACACACGATGTGTTTCTGTCCACACTATTTTCCAAACCAAAGATCCTCGCAGAATGGTTAGTTGGCCCACTAAGGGGTTAGCTTCCCAAACAGAATGTGTTACTAAATATTCACCTGAATGATCTCATGCTTCACTTGTGCTCACATTTCTAGAGAAAGCTAAAAATATCTATAAGAATTTTTGTTTTATTTAAGCAACAGAATCCACCAGAATTGGTTCAGATGTTGTTTTTTACATGCTGTTTTTAATCATAATAAAAAAAATCAAACCGGCTGCTGCCTGACTCATAGCGACCCTATAGGACTGTAGAATTGTCCCGTATGGTTTTCAAGGAGCGCCTGGTGGATTTGAACTGACGACCTTTTGGTTAGCAGCCATAGCTCTTAACTACTACGCCACCAGGGTTTCCTTGATCATAACAGAAGGCTGGTAGTAATATATTAAGGAATGTAACTCAACATGTTTTCCAAATTCTTCTTTTTTTTCTAATTTAAACTTAGAAACTAAAGGATAAGGAGATCCTGAAGGTCAGTGAAACAATTAAAACAGAGGCGCTAGCCTATAAACCTCTATTTTCGTTATAAAGAAGAAATATACTACCGGGCCTAGCTGAGGATTGGAAAGCAATCGTAGTGCCACAAGTAACATGATACACTCTCTAACCTCGGTGTTAGATCATGGGATCAGGACTTTGTAGGGCATTTGCAGGGCAAGAGAAAAAAAAAGAGACAAGGGAACAGTGGATAAGGGTGTAGTGAGAATAGTTCTAGGAATGAAACATGGGGTTGTGTGAGGTAACGATGGGGACTGATAAGACTGGGAGATACAGGAGAGAGTGATCAAAAGACTAAAAAGTCTTGATGAGGTCTAATAGTCGATTAGGAGATACGAGAGGTGGAAGAGTAGAAATGAAGGTTAGAGGGAATGGCCACTGGAGTTTAAAATGGAGTAACAAAGATGGAGTGGAGGAAAAGGAATTTCAATGAGGGAGTGACTTGGGACGGGAGAGGCAGAACACTATTGCCCTGAAAAATAAAATTGTTTTCAACAACAATCTATCTGGGCTTTTCACGAACTTGAAAGGCTGGAACTTCTTTCCAATTCACTCAACATAAACAGCCTTAGTAGATACTGCCAGCTGCCTATCCAAATCCAGTCTCCCTTCCTTGCTTAACAAAGCCCGCTGCTGTGAAGTACCCACTATTTATCTGCCCAAGTGCTCTAACAGAGGCTGGGTCCATACCAGCCCCAGAGGGTGGCTATTAGTCACAACCCATTCTGGTAACATATTCCAGATTGCCAGTTTATCTTCGCTTAGTTTCTCAAACTAGAATCTTAAGTCATCTTCTGCTTCTTTCTTTTTCTTACTCCCACATATAAGCAACCAGTAAACAGGTAAGACTCACTGGGCAAACGATGTGACCTCTTTTAAGAGTACAATCGGTTCTGCTATAACACTTGTTTTGAAAATGAGGATTTGTTCCAACACTCTTGATACACTAGGGAACGATCTGAGCATAATGAGAATTTTTTGTCTGTTTATGCCAGATTTCACCAGTGAGAAACACTAAGTGAATGCAGATAGTTGTACTGGGGGGACCCAGCTGTGCAAAAAGGTACACAGAACACACACACCTCAAAGATCTTCCAGGAACCCATGTTATGGGCCACACCCATCCCTAACTATTGTTACAACTTTCCCTCCTGCTGCAGAGAGCCTCCATCCACCATCTCACAACATTTTACAAGCTGTACCTCTTCCAATGCCCACTTTCACAAGCAAACAGCAGGTCTTTTTCAAGGTAAAGTGTTATACTTACCATAGTATTTATGTATTTCTTAGCCACTTAACATATATAAAACTGTTCAACCTTTTCTTAGAAAATTCGGTTATCTTTTTTTTTTTAATGTGTCATTGAAATTTTTGAGTGTTGTCCCATTAACTCCATTCTCCCCATAAGCCCTGTGGTTCTATTGCACAATTTTGCATAGCAGGTGATTTTTAGGAATGCTTATGTCATTATAGCAAAAGTGGCTGCATAGTGGCAAATCTCTACAAAAAACTACCCGAATGTCCCAGTATCTCTTCTACTGATCATAGAGTAATTCCTGGAGATGATTTTAATCTGTACAAGTATATAACAAGGAGCTTGCAATTTGATGTGTTAAGGATCAGTATTAGTCATCTAGCCAAATTCTTTCATTTCCTTCCTGCTTTCAGAATCGTAGTGAAGGATAAATTCTAATTCTAAAATTCTTCATCTGTGGTCTTACTTTCCACATCAGTTGCATATATAACAAAGCTGCTTTGTCGGGTCACTTTGTGCTTCGTTTCTCACAACAATGAGAGTGATAAGAACGTGTAATAAGCACTGTGTTAATGACAGTACAGGTGATAAGGAAAAAAAAAAAGGCAAAAGCTTAAGCAGGAACAAACGAATGCAATTAATATTGGATTTTTCTAGTGATGTTTAATCTTCATGTTTATAATCACAGCTTTCAAATATTTTTATTACTGAAATCATTCAGGAAAAGTAACTGTCATTACAAACATGAAACTCTTAGCTCCTACTGTGCTCCCCTATTTTTAGAGGATAATTTTTAACAATGGAATAATTCCTTCAGAAGGCAACTACCACTTTATAAAACAGACAAATCCATTAGTATTACTAACGGTTAAAATTTATAAAAAATTCCTCCTTTGAAACTGTTTTTAGCAACAATTTGTAACAAACATAAAAAATCTATTACTTTATTAAACAGTTATAGTCTTTAAACCAAAATTAGATTTTTTTTTTTTAATTAGTTTTGCTTCTTAATGACTTGGGGCCAAAAAAAAAAAAAAATCAGTGTCACCCTCAAGAAACCAAATACTGTAACTATCTATTCTTTGCGGATGTGTATCAGAATGAACTGCACACTCTAGAAAAGATACTTGTCAAGCATAAAGCAAAGTCTTCCCTTTCCCAGTCATCGACACATTTCAATTACATAAAGGCGGTATTCTGAGCAGAGCTATACTGTGGCAGGCTGCGAACTAACATCATCCTATCCCAGGGAAGAAGGATGACGCAGAGGTGAGGGGAGAATGAGCCCTAGAGTCTAAGAGACCTTAGTCAAAATACTTACTATTTTAAGTCTCATATGTAAAAATGAGCTTGAGCCCTAGTGGCACAATGGTTAAGTGCTTGGCTGCTAACCGAAAGGGTGGCGGTTGAAGCCTACCCAGTCATTCCACAGGTAAAGGGCCTGGCCATCTGCTTCTGTAAAGATTATATCCGAGAAGGCCCTATGGGGCAGTTCTACTCTGTCATATGGAATCAACTGGAGAGCACTCAAAAACAACAACAAAAGAATGGACAAAAAAAAAAAGTATACACACCTCACAGAGCTACTGTGAGGATTAAGTAAGAAAATGAAAGTACGGCACTTAGCAGCCCCATGCTTAGTATATAGCAATAGTTAGCTGTTCTTGCTGCAGCAGCCCTGGTGGTGCAGTGGTTGAGCAATCGACTGCTAACCAAAAGGTCAGCGGTTTGGATCCACCAGCTCCTCCTTGGAAACCCTATGTGGGCAGTTCTAATCTGTCTTATCGTGTCGCTCTGAGTTGGAATCGACTCAACGGCATCGGGTTTTTGTTTATTATTGCTGCTTTTATCATTATATTATAAGCAAAGCTGTATATCAGATGGGGAAGATACTGGTGGCCACTGCACTGAGCCTTTCAGGCCTGGTGCTGGGAACTGATAAGGAAGAGTCACGCCGGTAAGTATAAAAATGCTAGCCAGACACATGCTAGACATGGCAAGATAAAGCACGGGCAGTCAGTCATGACACTGAATTTCACTCATAAATTAAATTTCTTAAATATTAAAAACAGTATTTCACATGCAAGAAGAGTCCTGGGAGGGTTTTTTCCCCCCCATGATTCTTCATCTCAAAAATATATGTCACTTGTTACAGAGGTCACTGAAGAATATCCCATCATTACTCACATAATCTATTCAATGTATTCAAGGTAACGATGAAGGTTAGCAGCATAACTTTCTTTGTATGAATAGTGGATTTTATATTTTAGGTACCACAGATTTAAGTTTTCAAAGTACTTTATTATACCAGACTGTTATAATAAAGGTCTAAAATATATAAGATCCTATATATTGATACATACTGTTGACTGTTACTTGTTACTAGAATGGATAAGCCTGGGAGTTGGTAGAGGCTAGGTGATGACCAAAATTACAACTTAAATAATCATCAGCTCATATTTTTTCAGAACTATCCCCATAAAAAAAATCAATAACGGTGAGACACTAAGCACTTTAATAGTTCTGCTTTTTGCATAGTTACATATTCTAATATCAACAAAAACCAATTATTAAAAATTTAACACTTACAGAAACTTTAGGGTATTGAAGGTTTTCAGCAAAGCTATCAGCAAATTCGCTAGCTTGCTGGTTGTCAGAGTAATTTGCTGAATCTGACTATACTGAATAGAGAAACGCTCAACAGATCTACATAACCACTCACATTCGAATTCATAATTTTTAAATCTTGGGAAGTACGCAATAAAAGATTAGTTAGAAAAGACAACAGACCATAAAGGTGCTACATACTAGTTCTTTGAATACTATACCAATATAAAATACTTTAGTGACATCAATTAAATGTTTTAAAGATGAGAAACCATGGATTTGCCAGTTAAATTCAAACAGCATCCCAAAACTAAAATTATGTTAAGTACTTTTAAAAACAATAAACTACCTTCTGATAATAAAAATATATATGCCAATTCTAAGACACAAGTTTGGTTTATAAGGTCAAGTAAGTTTCAATTTCAGTGAATTAGTACCACATTAGATCTCAGACTTTTGTATTTCCTAGGCAAGTAGGAGCACACGTTAAGAAGGAACCCTGGTGGTGCAACGGTTAAGAGCTCAGTTGCTAACTGAAAGAAAGGTTGGCAGTTTGAATCCGTCAGTCACTTTGTAGGATAAAAGGCCTGGCGATCTGCCCCTGTAAAGATTACAGCCTAGGAAACCCTACAGGGCAGTTCTACTGTCATATAACCAAGAAAACCTAACCCAGTGCCACTGAGTCGATTCCGACTCATAGCGACCCTATAGGACAGAGCAGAACTGCCCCATAGCGTTTCCAAGGAGTGCCTGGCGGATTCGAACTGCCGACCCTTTGGTCAGCAGCCGTAGCACTTAACCACTCGCCACCAGGGTTTCCACCCTGTCATATAGGTTCGCTATAAGTAGAAATTGACTCAATGGCAAACAACAACGACAATAGCTCTAAAGAATGAGTTAAAATGTGCCAACAGTAAACAATTTATCAAGTCTCTGGGCTCTCTGGACTTCTACTGCACCCAACTTCCCATTGGTGCTTTGCAAAAATAGTTTAAATCATCCTAGTAGTTCTATAAGGACTTATTTAGTCAACTAATTTTTATTCACTGAAACCCCAAGAATTTTGAGTTCAAAGTACGCTTGGTAAGCAGTAGGCACTACTCCATATGACACAGACTAGTGGCTCTCAAACTACTATTTGGGCTGTCTTTAGTGAAATAAAAAAATGTCAGGGACCCTATTATGGTTAAGATTGTGTGTTAACTTCGCTGGCCATGATTCTCAGTGTTTGTATGTGATCATTCCCATAATGGGATGGGCTGTGAGTAGCCACTCAGTTGAAAAGGGAGTTTCCTTGGAGGTGTGGCCTACATCCAAACAGAAGCAGGCGTTCTGGCTTTTTGCTCACTCTGGATCCTGCGCCTGCCTCCTGTTCGTCTGACCTCTGGCTCTTCAGACTTGAGCTATCAGCTTATCTGCCAATCTTGGGATTCATTGATCTGCACAGCCTGTGAGTGGAGCCCTGCTCTCCTTGGGTTCACCAGCCCCTGCAGCTACGTGAATCAGGAGACGCCCTGCGGTCTTGCCTGCCAGTCTTGGGATTCCTAGATCTTCACAGCCTGTGAGCTGAGCCTGCTTTCCAACTTGCTGATCTTGGGTTCACCAGCCCCTGCAGCTACGTCAATCGGGAGAAGCCTCTATCCTAATTCAAAGACTTGAATGTTCCAGCCTCTATAATTGGGTAAGTCGTTTCTTTGATATAAATCTCTGTCTCTATATATATTTATACACTTTACTGGTTTTGCTTCTCTAGAGAACTCAGCCTAAGACAAACCCTCAGTGATAAAATAGCTTTATTATGTTACTTAAATACCTACAAATATAAAATTAGTATAGGTGCCATTAGGTTTATGGCCCTTAACTTTAAAATCAAATCACAATTATAAGGAAAACAAAAGCAAACATATAAAAAGTCCAAATTAACAACACTGAAGTTTTCCTAAGACTAAACTGTTGACATTTGCTTTACTGTATAAAGTTGTAGCCTCAGATTCAGCCCTATATTTAATGTTGCTGTACTTCAATACTAGTAACATGAAGAAGGCCTGTTCGTGATTACAAAAAACATTAACTTCGAAGTTGGTTCAGGAAAATAAGCCTCATACATAACCAAAATTCTTAATTGAGGTTTCTTCATTCCCTGTACTTTTTTAAAAACTTTATTGTGCTTTAGGTGAAAGTTTACAGTGCAAATTAGTTTCTCATTCAAAAACTTACGTACAAATTGTTTTGTGACATTGGTTGCAATCCGTGCAATGTGTCAGCACTCTCCCCGTTTTTACTTTGTTCCCTGTGTTCATTTGTCCAGTTTTCCTGTCCCTTCCTGCCTTCTCACCTTTGCTTTTGGGCAGGTATTGGCCATTTGATCTCATATACGTGACTGAACCAAGAAGCACGTTCTTCGTACTGCTATTGTTTATTTTATAGGCCTGTCTACACTTTAGCTGAGAGGTGGACTTCAAGAGTGGCTTCAGTTCTGAGTTGGCAGGGTGTTCTTAACCAAAATTCTGCAAAGAGCAATCCACCAATGATGATTTTAATAAAGTAGCAAGTGATAATTTTATACAACTATGCTGTTCATGTGAAAGTTAATGACGCACCATTATTAACTGAGATTTACATCAAATAGGTGTAAATCTGATAAGTGTTGGAATTAGAAACATTTTTTCCTGTATGAATATTACACCACAGTTATCTATTGCCCCTATATCGACAAAAATAAGATTTAACACATTTTCTTGAATGTACAGGTTTTTTGAGCTCAGTATATCACTAAAGTATCAAGCACCACCTGATAAATCCAACTTATTCAGTATGTTTCTTTATTCAAACTACCATATTTTTACACAAATAACATGTGCCTTCTGCGTGTTTGCTGGCCACGCCCTTCCCGTGAGGCACTCTCAACAAGCGCCACCATGCCAACCCTGTTCCACACGTTGCTGTAAAAATCAATTAGCATAGTGTGCTTACAAAACTACCTTGTGGTGGAGGGCACAGCGGGCAAACAAATGCAGAAGGTGCACGTTATTTGCATAAAATATGGTACCCATGAAGCTTTCATTTGTACAGAACATGGATATCACTTGGCTTGAGCTGGCATGAAAATAATTGTATATGTTGTAGTAAAAGTGCTGAATTCCCATAGCAGTTCTCAGTTATAAATTGGCCTTTAAAATGACATGGAATTATACCCTTATATACCATATTTTTGCACAAATAACATGTGCTCTCTAAGTTTGTTTGCCAAGCACACCCTCCCCTCACAAGGTATTCTCCTAAGTGCCACTATACCAATTTTCTTTTACATACTGCTGTAAAAAAAAAAAAAAAAAATTAGCATAGTACACTTATGAAAAACACCTCATGGGGGGAGGATACGGGGTGGTAAACAAATGTAGAGGGTGAATGTTATTTGCATAAAAATCACTGGGTACTGGGTATGGTAACTTATTATTAGCATCAAAATGTGCATTAAAGATATATATATATATCCTACATAAAAACTTTCTCAGGCTCCGAAGAACACATTTGTGGGCCCCTTAAAATTGAAAAAGGAAGTGAAGACCATGAAGAAGATGGGTTTATAGGCTACGTGACAAAGAATGAGGATTTAATGAACAAAGCCGAAGCCTTTAAAAGAGGATTCAATAACTTATTCTGACAATGAGAAAGCTAGCATATTTGTTGCTAGCTTTGCTGAAAACCTTTAATACTCCTAAGTTTCTATAAGTGTTAAAATTATAATACAGTGAAACCCGTGAGGGCTGGAACTCAACAGTACTGCCTTGTTTTTCTGGGTCTTGCAAGTCTTCTGCCTTTGACAGGGTGCAGTCTTACCACTTTTCTACTGCTTGTTTTAGTGGAAAATATCTGAGTTTTCCTTCTCTGACAGGTTTCAGAACACAGGTTCTGGCTTTCACAGGTTTTACTGTAACTAGGCTTTATCGATATCAGAGTGTGTAACTATGCAACATGAAAAACTACTTAAGTGGATAGTGTGTTTCACCATGACTGAATTTGCGGTGGGGGGTGGTAAACGGGACTGGTTCTGGCAAACATAAGAGAAGGTGTTGCAGGCATGGCCAGTCTGCCCAATCTGAAGAAAGTATATTGGGAAGCAGCAGGAAATAACACTGGTGCAGAGAAATTATTTCCCTTATGTGGCCTTTTGCCTTGGTTCTTTAGAAGAACTGCTTGAGAGATTTCCCCCCCACCCCGAAATCCTGAGGAGTTACCTTGCCTTAGTTTCCTATCCCAGAGGGTTTGTTATTTGGTCCAGGTTGATTGACATGTCCTGGGTAAGCTGTGAACAACTTGAGGTTTGATACTTTTTGCCTGGCCCTGGGTTGCAGCCTGCCCTATGACTGGCCTACTTCACACACCTGTAAGTGACTATAGTATACTTATGCAAATGAAGTGTCTGGGGTCTACCGAGAGGGGGATTGGTCAGTTTGTGGCACTGGTAGGAGGGCCATGCCTTACAACTGACCAGGAGTTTGCTTATATATGCAGCCAACCCCACAGGGGATGGCAGACAGAAGCAGAAGAACAAAAGAGAGAATTAGAGAGAGTGGAGGTAAGAGACCTCCTAGAAGAACTGAGGGCTCTAACACTGAAGACACTGAAAGGCCTGGAAGGAGCCTTGCGGCACCGTTGTTGGCATCAGGACCAGAAGGGGCCCTGCAGCAGCAGTGGTGGTGACAGCAGAAACCTGTTCCTAGGAATCTAGCTAAGAGAGCTGAACAAAATTGCTGCACTGACTGTAAGCTGGGTCAATCAGCAGTGGAGAGGCCAGCGGCAGGGAGGCTGGAGACAGAGAGGCCTGTCCCGAAGGGGCTGCGAAGAGGCCTGCACAGCTAAGAGAAGGGTGAGAGGCCTGCACAGCTGAGAGGAGGTGAGAGAGCTGTTCTGCACTAAAGAATGGAGGGATGTGCTCTTTGAGGGAGCTTTCCAGACTTTGCCTACATGCTTCTTGATCCTGATCCTGAGTTGTAGCCTGTTCATCTTGCTCCCGAGTTGTACCCCATTACTTCCTTAATAACCACTTAACTTTAAGTATGGTCTGTGAGTTCTGTATGGGCACTGCAATGGATTACTGAACCCAGAAAAGAAGTAGAGAGTGTTGTGGGAGGGATGGTGTCAGAATTGGTAAAAAGGTTGGAGAGTGGAGGTATACCTAAGAGTACCATGGGAATCAGCTTTGGGCTCATCCTAGTCATTATCCCCTTCTGAAGTTAGACACTGTTAAATAGTGAGGGAACCAGTGGCAGAATTAAGATTGGACATTGTTGGAGATACGAAGGCATTAAAGATTTTAGATAAAGCTAGCATCTAAAAAAGAAACTTTTGGCAAGTGTGGACTTGGAAGCACAATGAGCATGCATCCCTAATAGATATTTAATAAATGATTGGACTATCTTATTCTAATCCAAATAGCCCAAACCAAAAAACCCACTGCTGTCGAGTCGATTCTGACTCATAATAGCAACCCTATAGGACAAAGCAGAACTGCCTCATGGAGTTTCCAAGGAGTGCCTGGTGGATTCCAACTGCCGATCTTGCGGTTAGCAGCTGTACCTCTTAACCACTGTGCCACCAGGGTTTCCAATATAAATAGCACATGACAGAAATTATAAAGAACTTTAAAAAGAGAAAATAAATAAATAAATAATGTCAAATATCTTTAAAAATTCATTTGGAGACACAAATAAGTCTCTCAGCTTTTCTGAAGATTTTAGTAAATCTTTCTGATGCCATATCTGAGAATTGGATTATTGTGAGATAAAAGTAATCTCACAACATGGATGAATGTACAGGACGTTACACTGAGTAAAATAAGTCAATCACAGAAAGACTAATATTACATGAGACCACTACTATAAAGTAACAACAAAAAGTTTATACACAGGAAAAAAAGAATATTCTTTGATGGCCACCAGGGACGGGACGGTGAGAGGAGGGAAAATCACCAATTAGATAGAAGACACAAGGTAATACTGGTCAAGGGAAAGACAATACATAATGTGAGGGAAGTCAGCACAACATGACCAAGGCAAGAGAGGACACTGAGAGGAATGCAAGAAAAAAGGGCAACAACAGTAACTAATATACCATAGACAATCCTGCAGCAGTAGTATTAACAACAATTTACAAATGGACAAACAGGCAGATAGATACACCAAGAGGTGTAGGAGGATGTAAGGGAACAACACACCCACTGGCAGATATAGGCTTGGTGGTGGATATTTCTACATTCCAGACTGCAGGTGTGGCTCATATAAAGCCTACACAACCCCGAAACCAGAAGAGCTAGATGATGCCCAGCTACCACTATTTACCACTCTGACTGGGATCACAACAGAGGGTACCAGACAAAGCAGGAAAAAAATTACAGAACAAAAAAACAAATCCACAAAAAAGATGAGACTTACTGGTCTGATAGAGACTGGAGGAACCTCCAAGACTATGGCCCTAAGACACCCTCCTGACCTGGAACTGAAGCCATTACCAGAGACCACCTCCCAGTCAAACAATAGACAAGTACACAAGATAAAAATAACTGAGAGGAACATACTCTTTAGAACAATCAATTATATTACATCAAAAGGGCATTATCTGGCCAAAGGCAAAGATGAGAAGGCAGTAAAGGGTAGAAAATCAGGACAAAAGAAAATTGGGAACCCAGGGTGGAAACAGGGAGAGTGCTGACACATTGTGGGGAATGAAACCAAGGTCATGAAATACTTTATGTACAAACTATTGAACGGCAATCTAATGTGCTCTGTAAACTTTCACCTACTGTGTGTGTGTGTATTAATTAAAAAATCAAACCCATTACTGTCAATTCCGACTCATAATGATCCTATAGGGTAGAGCAGAACCGCCCCATAGGGTTTCCAAGGAGCAGCTGGTGGATTTGAACCACCTAACTCTTTTGGTTTGCAGCCAAACTCTTAACTACTGCATCAAAAGGAATCCATATACATAAAGTCCAAAATTCTTAAGGAACTAAAAATAGCTACAGTCTTTGCTTTTTTTTTTTTTAATTCAAATCACAACTTAATTATTAAGCCTGAATTACATCTAGAACTTGATGGACTTCCACTGTATGAATTATGGAATCTAAGTTAATCTAAACCCATGCCTTGTTTTAAACAAAGATCACCCTTACACCATCCCATTCAGATGAAAAGTCTTTGTTTAATTTATATATTACAATAGCATCAGTGAACTAAGTTCCTTTTAGAAGTACATTTGCTAGTAGTTTGTTCAGCTAGTAAACTCTGGCTGATATCCTGTAATAAAGTCCTGGGACTATGTCAAGGTTATAATGGAATGTAATGGAAAATACATTCCATATAAAGCCGTCAGCTTTATATATTACTTTTCAGAACCAATTCAACATATGGAAGACAAAACCAGTAAAGGTTTTTAGTTTTTGATTAGAAGCTGAATTTTTTCCAATATTTTTCAGTATATTAAATATAATTTTACACATATCTGTGGTTTCCAGGGTCATCTTCTTCTCTATTCATAGAAGGTTCTCGTTGCAGATAAAGTTTATTCCTAGGGATTGCACTTCATTTATGTTCCACTTCATGGGACAAAGACTGACTTTAAAGGCTAGATGACAAATGCACCCCACAGCACACACCTTTACCGACTATGACATACAAATAAGCAAGCTTAACTGCCAGAAGATACAAGTAGATGAGGTGGAAAACACAGAAGTGGCAGTCTCTAGGCGGCAGGACTGGGAGATATGGAGAGGTGAGGCTACTGTACTGATACTGCTTAGTTTATCAATGAACTGAAATTAATAGCACAGAATTTTTTAAAAACCTGAGTGTAAGCATTACTATGGTAAAATAAAAATTTAATAAATAAATCTATAAGCAAAAAGCAGTTACTGAGCATCTACTATATATAAAGCACTGTGCTGGTGGTAGGGAGGACCCAAACTTAAATTAGGGTATTAAATTAGATAATCTTTTAGTTTCTTTCCATTCTAAAATTCAGAATTTCATTTATATCAACCTATCTTTGAAGACATATAGATATAAAGGATGGATATGAAAATCAATGGAAAAATATACAACATTTACTCTAGACTGTGGGCCCTGGTGCTGGAGTAGTTAAAAGCTCAGCTGCTAACCAAAAAGCTGGCAGTTTGAATTCACCAGCCACTCCTTGGAAACCCTATAAGGCAGTTCTATTCTGTCCCATAGGGTTGCTAGGAGTTGCAATCGACTAGACGGCAACTTTTTTTTTTAAACTCTAGACTGAATTTCTTTCTTTTAAAAAACACTTACACCTATGAAGTACTCTACTACTTAAAATGTAAAGACTGTATATTTTTCCATGTTTTCTTTGATCATTATCATAAAAAAAATCCAATTGAGGAAGCATACAAACAAAACTAACCACGTCACCAACTATCAGGTAAAATCACTTTTATTACTTTAAAAGCCCAGCATGTACAACCACACTCCTGTTTTATCTCTATAGCTCACCTCTTATAAATGGAACTAAATAATGCACTTCTAAGGGAACTCTGAGCCAGGCAGCAAGACTTTTAGGGAGAGAAAACAATTTTTTCAGCGTCCTCTCCTCCTTTTTTTTTTTGGTACCCTTTCAGTGTCAAAGTTAAAAGTCGTATGTGTTATAACAATTGTTTTTACTTCCTTCTAGAGGAAATCATTTGCAAAACCACATTCTTTTAATTTATACACTTTTATTACTCAGTTAGAAAACTTGTTGCTCACATGCAAATCTCAAACTGGGGAGGGAGGGGGAGGAAATGAAGCTCAACAAACACAACAAAATAAAGTTGCGCTGCTATGTTGAGGCTGCCAGGCTTTTTGTTACTCTACTTGAAAGTAAATTTGACTCGTCTGCAGAGAGTGCTGCTTCAGCAGTTCCAAAGGAATTTTAAGCCTGTGTACCATATTTTCTCTTTTGTAAGTTTAATGTATTCAGCAAGTGATCTGACAATTTAAATAACTACATTTTTAAACAAACGAAGCATTGACGTTAATGTATGAAAATGGTCCAAACCCCTGGGAGTCTTGGTTCCCACCATTGTTTATCCTGACAACAGGATATAATTGCTTACTTACTTGGCAGCAAATTTAACCATCTGCTTGCTTGCATGGTCTCCCACAGCCACAAGAGCCTGGACATTAAACTGCTGCTGACGTAGGACTAAGAAACACTGCTTCCCTGCGTGAGACAGAAAGGACGCAAGTATATTACTAAAAGCATGCTACTTCAGGTTTTACAAAGAAGGAAAACGCTTCTCTGCTTTAAAATCAGACCAAAATTTACTCATCAGGCATGTACACGCATGTACCTGGCTTCCAAAGCTAAAATGATCACACACAACTGATGAGCTTTAAAAGAAACTCAGGTTTCTACTATGAATAACAAGAAGTGTTTTTAATGTTTGTGATGCGCATATAGGCAAATTACCAATTTCAAAAAAATTACAAATCAATCAAGATAATTACTTTGTCATAGCAATGATTTGTTAAATTTCAAGTAACTTCAGATCACCTACAGGCAAAGGCAACGGCTAACCACCATGGGAACTTCAATGATGCAGTCACAAAAGTGCTATAAAGTGCTAATCACAAAGAACACAAGCATTCTACAGGGGTGGTCCATCTATATTGTCCTTACTTTCTACCAAAATGCATTTTAAAGAGCATTGAGATTGATAGGCTGGTTCCTTTCATGCAGGGCCTCGATTAGTTTAGGTCCCGGGTTCTAACCCCCACTGAGAATTTGCATTTCTAACAAGTTCCCAGGCAATGCTAATGCTGCTGGTTAGGGACCAATTCTGAGGGCCACTAGTAGAGCAGGGGTTCTCAAAATTTATAAGAATTCCCTGGGAATCTTGTTAAACTGTAGACTCTGATTCAGCATCATCTGGTGGAAATGCAAATTCTCAGCAGGCGTTTGTAACTGGACCCAACATGTATGAAGCTTTGCTTTCGTTGACTTATTTTCCTCATTTTTCGCTATCATCTTATCAATCTCCCATTTTATAAGTTACACATTTTTTTTCCTTCAAGTAACTTACTTTGTCTATGAAAAGATCATCCTCCTTGTGCCCTGTTCTTACATATCCTGGCTTCTTGCTTTCCCTTCCTTTTATCTCATTCCTTATTCTTAACCTTCTGAAAAATATTATTTATAATAGATTTTAGTCACTCTGTATTCTGTGGCAACCCCTTTTCCTCCAAAGCCCATCTGTTTTAAGTCTCCAGTCAAATTCTGGAAAACTACTTCCTCATAAAAAAAAGTAGTTTTTTCAAGACCACTTCCCTTGTCAGGTGGTCTTGCAAAATATCAAAAGACAATTTTGGTATTTAAACTGAGAAGTACCTTTTAAATTGAGAATTAGCCTTGCTCCCCCCACCCAAAACAAGCAGATTTAATAGCTATTACTTTCAAAACACAGTATTTTGAAATTCAAGTCAGACAGCAATCGTGAGTTAAAGACAGGTTGCAAACAAAGTGTCAACACCCATCAACTGTACAGTCATATGATTGACACAGTTTTACCACTAAAAAGTCAACTTCTAATTTTCCCTTTTCCTTTGGATCTAGTCATAAAGTTAGATCTCAGCTTCATGTACAAAACAAATTCAAAGACTTAAGATCTAGATGGACAAAGGTTGTTAACCTCAAAGAACTTTGCAGATAGACCAAAATGACATTATCCTAAGTACTACTAAAACCACCGTCATACATTATCCTACCTCGAACAGGATGGTAGTGTGAAATGGAAGGTAATATGCACTAAAACGGTGCCAGGCTAAGCCATGATTTAACAGGAGTTCTTTCAGCTGTTATAATGGTGCACACAGATGAACAACAAGAGCTAGAAGTACTACAGAACCATCCTGTGGTGAGGTTTCTGAACTGCAGTGCTACACAATGGACCCTGAGAGAGAATGAAGGGCTTTACAGGACTTAAGGGTGAGCACATGAAAATGCCTGTCGGGCAGCACTGGGGGGTAACAGTGTAACCGTTTGGTAAAGAATAAAAGCTCTGAAATCAAAAAGCCTAGAATCATGTCCTCACTATCACTTCCTATGAAGGGGCTGTAAGAAAAGTAAGTCACTTTATGCCCTAGTTTCTTTACCTGTAAAATGGAGACCATACCAGTATATTACTCATGGGGTTTTCTTGAGGATTATGTAAGATGCTTAGAATAGTGCCAGGCACCTAATAAGTCTGGCTAAATGTTAGGTATGGTTATTATTAACAGTACCAGTATGGCTGGCTACTTACTTGAGGATTGACTGGTTATGATTTCTACTTTGCAGCTAGATGACTTATGTGCAAAAACTATGCCGGGTACTGGGAACGCAAAGGTAAATATTTGGTAGACTCTAATGAAAGACTATTACTTGAAAAAAGTGATAGGACCATATATAGACTATAATCCTAATTTTATTTGTATAAGAAGTATACTAAGATTGATTGTACAGGAAAAACAAAACAAAATAAGCTGAAAGGAACAGAATGTGGCTATTAATGAATGCTGAGATTACAGGGAATTATTTTGTTCTCTGTATTTTTCTGTATTTTCTAGACTTTCCACAGTAAACACGTAATACTTTTCTAATCAGAAAAAAAAAATTTAAGAGGAAAATACAATCAGAGAGGTAGTTACAGAAGACAGTCATGGTTGAAAGGAAATCTTGGTCTTGTTCAAGATTCAACATAAGCAGTAAGTAGAACCTGAGTTCTGGGAGGCTAAACATAGAAACAAAAGCACCTCCTAAGATTTGATAGGCCTGCAGCAAAAAGGAACAATGAAATCAATGGTTGTGGGTGAAGTGGATAGAACTTGCTGACTGCAGCTGCCTAACAATGTTCACTGTTCTCCTTTTTCTCCATCCCTGTATGGGTTTTTTGAACCTGCCTTTATGACTCGATGGCACTGGGTCTGGGTTTTTATTAATTGTAGGAGCCCTGGTGGCACAGTGGTTAAGAGCTACAGCAAACTACAGCTGCTAACCAAAAGGTGGGCTGTTCGAATCCACCAGCAGCTCCTTGGAAACCCTATGGGGCAGTTTTACTCTGTCCTGTAGGGTTGCTATGAGTTGGAATTGACTTGACAGCAATGGGTTTTTTTTTTTTAAATTGTAAGTAACACAAATATTCCAAATATATAACAAACACATAATGGTGTGTTTTTGGTGAAAACACACCCAGCAAAACAGGTTCCATTCAACAATTTCTACATAAAATATTCAGTGATCTTGGTTACATTCTTCACATTGTGTCAACACTGCCCTTTTAAAATTTAATGTTTATTATATGCAATTTTAAAAATCAAACCTTTTCTTATTAAAAAACAAAATAGCCAGCAGATGGGAAGAAGGGGGTGAAATTGTAAGAGCAGTGCCATGAGTGTATCACATCGTAAACCCAAAGTACGTAAAAGTGTTGTACCAGTAGGGAAACAGCCAGACCAATGGGGAACAGGAAAGAATTCAGAATAGACCCTGTTAGACAAAAGAGATTCTAATTCTAGATGCAATTCAGGAGATTAAAAGATAGCTAACAAAAAACCGCTAAAAAAAAAGGGGGGGGGAACTGAATATTAAACAATACTACAGAGGGGAGAATTTTCTGAGTTTAAAAATGACAGAAAAAAAAAAGAATGACAGAACGTCTGGACACAAAAAATTAAAAGAAAAATAATATTCTGAAAAACATTTGCTAAAAATGACATATAACCTCTAAGTTAATATATTTACTACACGAAGATCATAAATATTTGTGAGAAAAGAATATTGAAATCTCAATAGATAAACAGGCCATGGATGAGAACAGATAATTCGAAGGTGGGGGGGAACCCAGTAAATAAATATAAAAGATGTTACTGGTAATGAAAGTAATATAAGATGAAGCAAGGAATGATGACAAATTATTTTACTTCTCAAACTTGCAAAGATTTAAAAAATAATAACATTCAGTTCTTGGGAGAATTACGTGAAAAACATTCCTCATAACTTGTTAATGGCAAGGTAAACTTGCCTAATACTTCCAGAGAACATGTTCTTATCAATAAATCCATTTCTTAGAATGTATTTTAAGAAATTTCAGAGAAATAGTCTTAGTCACAAAGATGTTCGTAACAGTGTAGTCTATATAAAATAACTGAAACTCTATCATAGCTCACTGCATATTTATGTAGTCTTTACCAGTGGAACAGATCTCCACGTGTCTCTACTGCTTTGGTTCCTAAGCTTTCTGTGTTCAGAGCACACTTGCAAATACTAGACCCTGATGGTCCACTTAAAAGGTATTTTAAAAGACACACAGAAAAAAAAAACCAACACTGGTTTCATGATAAATAAAGCTGTCCACTCAAAGGATCTCTCTCAAATAATTTCGAGAATTCAGTACACAAAATCGTTCTTTATTTCTGTTTGGTGATACACTGCACTACGCCATCTGCTTAGTTTAACAGTCAGCAAGGCACGGCCTTACAGACACTGCTGAGAGCTGACAATTTAAAAAACAAAGGATATGATCACATACATAGATCCACACTTGTAAATGCATATTTTTTTTCTGGAAGGATACATAAACAATCGTGGTTATCTTTGGAGACTGTGGTAGAATGGAGGAGATAAAGTGGAGAGACTTCTATTTTCATCTTACAATGTCTATATTATTTTTTACTCTAAGAAACAAATATGTGATTTCTCAATTTAGTAAAAAGTTCTCATTGTGTAAGTTAGTACAGGAACTCTAGACAACAGATTTACCAACTGCTGAAAGTACTCATCTTTCTTTTCCTTGGAGCTCTCCAACACAGGAGACTATTTATAGAAAAGAAAGTCAGTGTTTAAAACAGCTGAATGATTTCACTGTTTTTAAATATTTTACATTTAATCCCATGACACTTAAAATCTGCACTGCATTTGGAGTCTTAAGTTTATAGGTGAAGTAGTTTCTTTCTTAAATTCACACGAGAGTACTGTTTTAGGAAAACATCATGTTGGCAATCTTCTTTTATAGCACCAGGTGCAATTTTTATTTCTAGGTGGAAGAAAAAAAACATGGCAGGTAGTTAGCACAAAAAGTTTACTCTCAGCCCCATCGTGGTGATGGCTCAGCTGTGAAGTGGGGCTTCATGGGAGACCTAGGTTAACAAAGACGTGCAGCAATCCTGTGTCTACATCTCTTCCCACTGTCTCCTGGCCTGCAAAGCTCCTATTTCATTATTTAGACAAGGTACTTCCTCATACGCAAAATTAATAATTCCTTCACTGTTTACTAGTTAATTTCCTTTATAAGTTGAAATATCGGGTTAAAATGTACAAATCAAATGTATATAGTTGAAATGAACAAGCTAAAATTATTTTTAAAAGCTTAATATGTACAAATGGGGATATCAAATAAAAATAACCTAACTATAACATAAGCCACCACCCACCTGTCAGTTTGTTCTACTGTGGTGGCTTGTATGTTGTCATGATACTTGAAGCTATGTTACCAGTATTTCAAACACCAGCAGCATCACCCATGGTGGACAGGTTTCAGCACAGCTTCCAGATTAAGATCAACTAAGAAGAAAGGCCTGTGATCTACTTCCAAAACTTAAGCCAATGAAAACCCTATGAATCACAAAAGAATGTTATCCAATGTAGTGCTGGAAGATAAGCCCAGATGGTTGGAATTACTCAAAATGCACAGTGGCTCCAACAATGGACTTGGGCATACTAATGACCCTGAAGATGTCACAGGTTCTGACAACATTTTGTTCTGCTGTACACAGGGCCACCATGAGTCAGGGCTGACTTGACGTCACCTTAGAAGAACAACATAAGTGTAACTGGCAAATGAATAACAGTGGTGTAAGTTTTTTTTTTTTTAAGATGTTAGGGAATAAAACAACAACCTAAACATTGTATGTATGTATGTGCTTTTTAATGTCCTAAACATTTTAAAGTAGTCTCCATTCACCATTTCCACTGAAATGTCCTTACACGAATAATAGGGGCCGAAGTTGACGTTCTAACTTTTGGTATTAAAAAACCCTAAATTATCGGACTACCCAAAAAAACTATTTATTTTGGAGGAATAAATAAGATTTCAGGAAGAATATTGATAAAAGAAAATTATCTTGTGCTAATAACCTCCACATAGTATGCATAAAATTTGAAATGAACTAATATTCCAATATCTTTTTCAATATTTAGACTTAGAAGCTCATAAGCTTTCCTACTTTAAAGAAACGAATTTTAATTGTATCATCAAGAGTTAAACATTCCTCCTCACTCCCATCTAAAAACACTTTACTTTTAGGCATGTTAAACATAAACTTACTGTAAGAAACCTGATTTTGATTAAAAATGTTTAATACTTCTCTTGGACAAAAAATAGTTATTTATTATATAAACAGATATATTGTTGCACAGTTCTAAATGTCATGTTTTTGATGCTATGATTTTGACATCTCCATTTCTGTATCTTCGTTTTTTGGAGCTTCGTTCTACCTGAAACTGCCAGCATGGGTTGTTTCTCCAAGTCTAATTTTAGTATCTTCCGGAGTTAAAGCACATGAATGAGTCTGAACAAAGCATATTTAATAATATAAGCTTTTCCTACATAAGATTTAGGGAAAAGGTAATAGAAAGCACAGTTTTGTAAATTCAACACACAAGACCTTTTCTATCTACTTATTTATTTTAGATAATCTACTTTGGAGAAATAAGAAAACACTGACGATCTTTACTGGCAAGGATGTGGAGAAGCCAGTACTTCTGGGAGTATAACTGAGTATAACCTTTTCGTAGGGTAATACGGTGCTAATAAAATGTTAAATATGCATATGCATATCCTTCAATTCAGCAAGTCCACGCTAGGTATCTATCTTGGAGAAACACCGCCTCATGTAGGTCTGTAAATAATATCATCGAAGGGCCTCCAGAAATTGAAAATAAGAAAAGCTGAAAAATAATGTGTAAAGTATGATGTCATCTATGTAAAAAAAGGCAAACTAAAAACTCAAACATAAAATAAATAAAATGAAACTGCAAGTATAATCAAGACGGTGTGATGCTAATGAAAAATTTGATAAATAGATCAATGGAACAGAACAGAACCCAGAAATAGACCCACACAAATACAGTCAACTGATCTCTGACAAAAGAGCAAACGTAATTCAATGGAGAAACAATAGGCTTTTCAAATAGTGTTCGCATAGCTGGATGTCCACATCCAAAAAAAAAAAAAAACCTGGATGCTGACCTTTAACAAAAATTATTCAAAGTGGACATAAACCTAAAAGTAAAATCCAAAACTATAAAACTTTAAGAAGATAACGCAGAAGAAAATCTGGGTAACCATGGGTTTGCCAATGGGTATTCAAATACAACAACAAAAGCACAACCTGTTAAAAAAAAAAAATCAGTAAGTTGAACTTCATTAAAATTAAAACATTTCTGATCTACTAAAGACTGTTAAGAGAATGAAAAAACAAGCCACAGGCTGAGGAAAAACATTTGCAAAACATGTGTCTGATAAAGGACTTGTATCCAAAAATACACAAAGAACTCATAAAACTCAACAAGAAAATAAATAACACAATTAAAAAATGAGAAAAGACTTGAATAAACATCGTGCCGAAGAAGATATACAAATATGAAAAGATGCTTAACATCACATGCTACTAGGGGATTGCAAATTAAAACACCAATGAAACAAAACTGCACACCTATTGTTGTTTTTATGAGTCAAACCAAAACCTGTTGCCATCTAGTCGATTCCAACGCACAGTGACCCTGAAGGACAGAGTAGAAATGCCTCATAGAGTTTCCAAGGAGCGCCTGATGGATTTGAACTGCTGACCTCCTGATTAGCAGCGGTAGCTCTTAACCACTACGCCACCAGGGTTTCCTGTTATGTGTCAGAGTCTGAAATCCAAAACACTGACAGCACCAAATCTGGTGAGGACGTGGAGCAACAAGAACTCTCATTCATTGCTAGTGGGGATGCAAAATGGTACAACCACTCTGGAAGACAGTTTGGCAATTTTTACAAAGCTAAACTGAGTCTTACCATATGACCCAGCAATGGTGCTCCTAGGTATTTACTCAAAGGAGTTGAAAACTTATGTCCACACAAAAACCTGCACATGAACGTTTACAGCAGCTGCACTCATAATTCCTCCAAACTGGAAGCAACCAAGATACCCTTAGATAACGAAATAAACAAACAGTAGTACATCCATACAATGGGATATCCAGCGGTAAAAAGAAATGAGCTATATAAAGCCACAAAAAGACATGGAGAAACTTTAAATGTACACTGCTATGTGAAAGAAGTCAGTTCAAAAAGACTACATCTGTATGATTCCAATTATATGACATTCTGGAAAAGGCAAAACTATATATATATATATATATATATATATATATATATATATATATAAAAACACCAGTGATTGCCAGCAGTTGGGGCAGGTAGCAAAGGGGATGAATGGGAGCAGCACAGGGAATTTTTAGGGCAGTGAACTATTCTATGTGCTACTGTATAACATGCATTTGTCAAAACCCACACAACTGCACAACACAAAGAGTTAATCCTAACGTAAACTATGGACTTGAGTTAGTAATAGCATATCAAAATTGGTTCATCAGTGTAACGAAGGTACCACACCCATGCAAGACGGTAATACAGAGGAAGATGTGGCAGAGGGAGTATATAGGAACTCTTTGGACTTTCTGCTCAATTTTTCTGTAAACTTAAAACTGTACATCTTGAAAAATTCATGTGAATGTATTACTAAATTACTTGGGTAATTTATTAAGTACTGCAACTTAAAAAGAAAATAGGATTTTCCAATTAAAGTTAAGGAAACCACATTATAAACACAAAATTTAAAAAATATGTATATATACACTTACAAATTACCCAAATTTAACCCAGCACTATACTGAAAGAATACCACACTTTTGCCAAGTAGTTTATTTCAATAATCTGAAAATAGTTTAACATTAAGAAATGCACTAACGTTAATCACTATACAAGAAATTTCAAACAAATACAAAAGCGTACAGAATAGCATGACAAATATATATACATCACTCATATAAGGTGATTATATCTTAAGGAAAGAAAATGCTAGAAAAGGATTTGATAAAATTCCACATCTGTTCCTAATAAATAATTAGAAAACTTGGACTACAAGTAAACAGTTTAAACCCACCTTTTAAAGTTTGAAATTGCTTTCTAATGACATTTCAGGCAGAACCCCTAAAGTCACGAAATAACACCTCAAGAGTTTAAACGTCCACTGCTTATGAATATCCGTCATTGTGCTAATTCCTTATGTACTGGAGAATCTACTAATTATCGCAATGAGAATAACAGGCACAATATTTTGGGCAAGACTATAGGTGGTAGTGAGATCTTAGACAAAATATTTCTGGTGTGTCTCTTTTTTGTGGTGCTAACAATCACTGTTGGCATCTCCTGCTTCGAGGGGAGGTGAGATGGATAGTGAGATCTTAGGTAATCGATGACTAGACAAAATATTTCTGGTGTGTCTCTTTTTTGTGGTGCTAACAATCACTGATGATCAATACCTAGGGATAAAATAGTGGTGTTCTAATGTTCCTTCTTTCCAAACTGATTGTATCATTGTGGTTCTGAAGTGCCATCTCATTCTAAGAGGAAGCAGGACTCCTTGGAGAAAAAGCAGATTTCAGGTCTGCAGCAGGAATTGTACAAGATGAGCCTCAAGTATCTTGTTGTAAAAGGGAACAAGAAAGCTTAGATAGACTACTAGAAGAGGACTCAGGGACCAACCTGAAGAGGCTACCACAGGCCAAAAATGGGACAGCTTGAAAGTCAATAAGGATAATAACTGCAATGAATTGAAACACATTGGACATTTCTAAAATCCCTAAGTTTATAACAACATTAAGTAAAAAAAAAAAAAATCTAGCTGGTCACCAATGGAACAAATTCATTGTTTTGAAAACTGGCAAATAAAGGCAAGGCAATTCCTAAGGTTAACATATTGTAAGCGCAGATTCAGGATCCATTCCAAAATCCCTGTTCACACCCACTGGGAAATATCACTCATGTAAGAAAGCGGAAGGGATGAAATGAAGCAACAGGGTGTCAATAAAAGGCATTTTCTTGGTGCAGTAGCAGAACCTTACAGGTAGCATGCATTCTACCTTTTAATTTGCCAAATTACTATGTTTAGGAAACACAGTGCCCAGTTTGGACAGAACAAAGGCTCTCCATCTAAAGGGAGGACAATGAAGGATTACAATACCATACGCTTATGTGTTGGTGGAATGGCCCAATCTTCCAGAAAGACAAATAGGCAGTATTTAAAAATTTAAAAGTTTACTAGTATTCTTCTCAAAGTCCCCCAGTATTCATCTATCCAGGAAAGGATAGTGGAAGAATAGCAAACTCATTAATAGTAGCAATCCTGAGAGAGTGAGATACATGTATAAAAAGCTAGAATTTTTAAATAACGGGCCTACATTAATTCTGTAATCATATGATGTTTTACAACACAGTATAAGAAATGCTATAGCATCAGATGTATTAAATACTGCAAAAACAACTAACTGGTCAGCAGACAGGTGGTGTCTTAAAAAGCTACTGGATTCTGTCTGCAATGCCATTGATTACTACGTAACCACAGGCGAGTCGCTTATTGTTCTGAGCTTCGGTCTCCTCATTTATGAAGCAGAACAGCAATGCGCGTTCTGCCTGCTCCACAAATTTGTGAGGATGATCAAACGTGTGAAAAGTATAAAGCTTTAGTGCTGTTAATATTTCTAGACAATTCTGAACCTAGGTGAGGCCAGTTTTCTATAAGGAATAAAACTGAGGTTTGTCTACACTGCCCTAATCTTTCTTTTCTGTTAATGGTAAATTCTTAGCTCAGCACTGTCCAACAGAAGTTTCTGCAATGATGGAAATGTTCGTTATTTGTGATGTCCCACACGGGAGGCACTAACCATGTATAGTTATTAAGCACTTGAAATAATACAGGTAGTGCGACTAAGCATGGGCATTTAAAATTTTATTTAAATAGTTTTAATTTGAATAGCTACATGTCGCCAATGGCTACTGTATCGGACAGCAAAGTCTTAGCCTTCTTCCTCTTCCCCCCCCTTATCTAAGTAATTGCAAATATAATATTAATAAATGAGGAGCTTCTCAACACACTTTTCGCTCCAAATAATTATACTAGAAAAGTACCTTAAATTCGTAGATATTATCTAAATCTTTATGGTCAAATTATTGTTTTTTATTGTGATAAAATATATATAACAAAATATTTGCTGTTTCAACACTTTTTTACATGTACAGTCTAGTGACATTACTTTCATCATGTTGAACAACAATCACCACTATCCATTTCCAAATTTTCCCATCATCTTTTACAGAAACTCAGTGGCCCCTAAGGAATGGCCTCCCCCTTCCCCTTCTCTCCTGTTCCTAGTAACCACCAATAAACTTTGGTCTCCATACATTTCCCAATGCTAGCTACTTCACATAAGTAGGACCATATGCTACTTGTCCTTTTGTGACTGACTTATTTCACTCAGCATAGATCCATTTATATTGCAGCACTTATCAGGACTTCATTTCTCTATATGGCTGAATAATATTCCATTGTATGGATATACCGCATTTTGCTTATCCATTCACCTGTCGATAGGCATTTAGGTTGTTTCCACCTTTTGGTTGTTGTGAACAATGCTGCAACGAACAGTGGTGTACAAGTATCTGTTCGTGTTCCTACTTTCAATTCTTTTGGTCTGTATCTAAAAGTAGAACTGCTGGGTCATATGGTAATTCTATGTTTAACGTTTGGAGGAATGACCAAACTGTTTTCCACAGTGGCTCCACCATTTTATAATTCCACCAGCAATGGATGAGCGCTCCAATTTCTCCACATCCTCGCCAATACTTGTTTTCTATTTTTCTTATCATAGCCATTCTAGTGGGAGTGAAATGGTATCTCATTGTGACTTTCATCTGCATCTCTCTAATTACTAATGACATTGAGCATCTTTTCATGTGCTTGTTGGCCATCTCTATAACTCCTTTGATGAAATGCCAATTTGAGTCCTTTGTCTATTTTTCGATTGGGTTGTTTCTTTTTGTTTCTAAGTTACAGGAGTTTTTTAAAATATATCCTGAAAAGTAAACTCTTATCCAATACATGGTTCATCAAATTATTTTTAAGGATTTCTTATGTTGTTGTTAGGTGCCATCAAGTCAGTTTCAACTCATAGTGACCCTAAGTACAACAGAACGAAACACTGCCTGGTCCTGCGCCATGCTCACAATTGTTGTTATGCTTGAGCCTACTTTTACAGCCACTGTGTCAAACTGTCTCATTGAGCATCTTCCTCTTTTCCTCTGACCCAGTTACTTTACCGGCATGATGTCCTTCTCCAGGGACTGATTCTTCCTGACAACATGTCCAAAGTATGTAAGACGCAGTCTTGCCATCCTTGTTTCTAAGGAGCATTTTGGCCGTACTTCTTCCAAGATAGATTTGTTCCTTCTTTTGGCAGTCCATGTTATATTCAATATTCTTCACCAACACCACAATTCAAAGGCGTCAATTCTTCTTCAGTCTTCCTTATTCACTGTCCAGCTTTCCCATGCATATGATGCAACTGAAAATACCGTGGCTTGGGTCAGGCACACCTTAGTCTTCAAGATGACTGTCTTAGTTATCTAGTGCTGCCATAACAGAAACACCACGGCTTTAACAAAGAGAAATTTATTTCTCACAGTCTAGTAAGTTAGAAGTCCAAATTCACGGTGTCAGCTCTAAGGGAAGGCTTTCTCTCTCTGTCGGCTCTGGAGGAAGGACTTTGTCCTCAGTCTACTCCTGATAGAGGAGCTTCTTAGGCGCGGGGAATCCCCAGGTCCAAAGGACATGCTCTGCTCCCAGAACTGCTTTCTTGGTGGTATGAGGTCCTCAACTCTCTGCTTGCTTCCCTTTCATCTCTTAAGAGATGAAAGGTGGTACAGGCCACACCCCAGGGAAACTCCCTTTTCTTTGGATCAGGGATGTGACCTGGGTAAGGTTGGTGTTACAATCCCACCCTAATCCTCTTTAACATAAAATTACAATCACAAAATGGAGGACAACCACAGAATACTGGGAATCATGCCCTAACCAAGTTGACATGTATTTTTGGGGGGACACAATTCAATCCGGGACAGTGATATCTTTCCTTTTCAACACTTTAAAGAGGTCCTTTGCATCTGATTTGTCCAATAAAATGCATCTTTTGATTTCTTGACTGCTGCTTCCATGGGTGTTGATTGTGGATCCACGTAAAATGAAACTCTTGATAACCTCAATCTTCTCTGTTTATTGTGATGTTGCTTATTGGTCCAGCTGTGAGATTTTTGTTTTATGGTGAGCTGTAATCCATACTGAAGGATGTGGTCTTTGATCTTCATTAGTAAGTGCTTCGAGTCCTCACTTTCAGCAAGCAAGGTAGTGTCATTTCAATAGCACAGGTTGTTAATGAGTTTCCCTCTAATCCTGACACCCTGTTCTTCATATAGTCCAGCTTCTCAGATTATCTGCTCAGCATACAGATTAAATAGGTATGGTGAAAGGATACAACCCTGACATGCACCTTTCCTGACTTTAAACCACCCAGTATCCCCTTGTTCTTTTTGAACAACTGCCTCTTGATCTATGTACAGGTTCCTCATGAGCACAATTAAGTGTTCTGGAATTCCCATTCTTCAAAATGTTATCCATAATTTGTTATGATCCACACAGTCGAATGCCTTTGCATAGTCAATAAAACACAGGTTATTCTCTGCTTTCAGCCAGGATTCATCCGACATCAGCAATGATATCCCTGGTTCCACATCCTCTTCTGAATCTGGCCTCAATTTCTGGCAGTTCCCTGGGGATACACTGCTGCAGCTGCTTTTGAATGATCTTCAGCAAAATTTTGCTTACATGTGATAGTAACGACATTGTTCAATAATTTCCGCGTTCAGTTGGATCACCTTTCTAGAGAACAGGCGAGTGAGCACTTCCAGCACTGCATCCATTTGTTGAAACATCTCAACTGACATTCCCTTGAATTCCTGGAGGCTTGTTTTTCGCCAGTGCCTTCAGTGCAGCTTAAACTTCTTCCTTCAGTACTATTGGTTCCTGATCATATGCTACCTCTTGAAATGGTTAAACACTGACTAATTCTTTTTAGTGTAACTCTGTGTATTCCTTCCATCTTCTTTTGATGCTTCCTGTGTTGTTTAATATTTTCTCCACAGAATGTCTCATAGGAACCAACAAATGACTAATCGTGGACTAATACTTTATAACGATTTAAGAAAAAAAAAAGTAAGATTTTTAAAAAATACATTTACTTGGTTTATGAGGAATCTGGAAAACAAATTAATTAAAAGTCCTTAGTAAAAGGGTTTTAATCATTACACAAATCTTACCTTTAGCTCTGCTTGTATGAACCCTTGCACGCACCCAAACAACTTCATCAGCTTTTTGTACTGTCAAGTCTCTAATGCGAACCAAAACTCGATCTGCAGCAAATAAGTAAAATGATTTTATAATTCTTAATTTACACGGAGATAATTATTTGACAGTTAATGTAAATACTTGTTATCACCTTGACTAATAATTCTCAATCTTTGACAACACCTTCTTCTCTATCACACTCCATATGCCATTTTCCCCAAGTTTTGTGAACTGTACTTCTAGCCAGAGGGTGGGCTGTCTGCCAGGCTTGGACTATCAAAGTACTCCGTTCCCCAGGAGACAGTGACTGACTGAGGGATGGGCATGTTACTCAAGCTGAGCTAATCAGAGTTTATACACAGACAGTGGGAATTAAGCTCTCTTTTCTCTGGGGTTGCTAAGCTGATGTAGGCCCAGGGCTACAGTCACTACCTTTCCTGCCATGTGTCTGCAGGAGGAGAGAATGAGGTCAATACCCTAAAGGAAACAGAGCCAAGAGGCACAGAAAGGCCTAAGAATGCACCTTGTGCCCCTAGATCCAACCACACTAGATGCCATCTCACACTTTACTTCCTAGTTGTGTGAGTTCATTTTGGCTGTAAGTGAGCACCGACTATTATGCGTCCAATATGCACAACAAAGCACTACAATCCATTGAACATCCTCCAAACAGGAAAACTGTTAGAAAACAGCTACTATGTGAAAACAGGGATACAATGCAAGATTCAAAAATCATTTTATTATTATTTTATATTTAAAATGTGAATATTAAGAGAAAAAATTAACTGTTAATTAAAAACACAGTAATAGACACGACATTACGACACCCGGTAATAAAAGATCCCTACTCTTAATTTTTTTTTTTTTTACTCTTAAAGGTTATGCTGCCTAATTGTAACCAAACCCAGTCAGTATCATACGTAGTCAGTGAAACTTCCTAATACTAAAAACACTGTTTTTTGGAGGGGGCTCTTATACTGAAATCAAATTACGAATAATTTCACCTTCTTTAAATGTATTTAAAATCTGTCTCTTGAAACAAAGATATAGCTTAGACAGAATCTGATTTACAAGAGAATACCACGGTTCTCATTGCCAAAAGCAGAGAATGAATGAATAATTCCAAAGCCATTGGACAACATAGAGATTTTCTGTAAAACGCTGCCAACGGACCTTATGAGTTAATACAACTTCCACATCAGCTGAAAGTGTAAAAAAAGGGGCAAACAAAGCAGCATATTTTAAAAGGCAGATTTGAAAATGCCAGGATTGAAAAAGCAAACAATTAACAAGGCGATCAAAACTGAAAGTCAAACAAAACAGAATAGCATAAATCTGAAAGAGTAGAACCGTAAATAAATGTTACAAAATAGGTAATTTAGAATGTACTTACAAAAAGAAAAAAGGTAACAGCCCTTCTTTCTTGTGGAATTCCAATTTATTAGTAGAGATGGCATTCTCAACCTTTACCAAACCCCAATATACTTGAAGGCTATACCACACTCTCACCAGTGAATGGCAAACTGAGGCAGTGATTAGCAGTGATAGGGTTTTAGGTTGAAAAACTATTGCCTACCCCATGCTTTTAAGAGTCACTAGCATCAAAGTGAAGAAATTTGGAGAAATGGAAGCAGACAGAAAAGGAGACCTTTAAAAGAAGTGTTAGAATTTTAGCAGAAGGAAGCTTATATACGTGGAAGAGCAGAATAGTCTATGGATTTGTGTTGACAGCACTTATGTCAACAGCTGACTAGGCCCATATAAGAGATCCAAACTCCAGTGAGCTTCTTTGTGTCAGTGCACAGGAAAAGCCCAGTTCAGGAAGACCCCTAAGCTGAAAATAAAGTCTTAAATGGCCTCTCATGCTTGCCCTAGCAGTGGAATGTCATCCTCTATGAGCTGCTGCTTGTAATCCATTTTATATCCCATTGTTTTACTTCATCTCTTTATCTTTTGGGAATGTTTGTTTTATTTTTAGCAAATTACTTTGGTCTTTTATTGTATACTTTTCTAAAACAGTTGGGAAGGAAAAGTGATTTTATGATCACACAGTAAATAAAATTCAAAATGACATAAAACTGACCTAAAAACCTACTGCCATCCAGTTGATTCTGATTCACAGTGATCCTACAGGACAGGGTAGAACTGCCCCACAGGGCTTCCAAGGCTATAAATCTTTATGGAAGCCAACTGCCACATCTTTCTTCCATGGAGCAGCTGATGGGTTTGAACCACCGACCTTTTGGTTAGCAGCTGGGCACTTAACCACTACACCTCCGGGGCTCCTAAAATTGACCTAAGGGTGTATTATTTCCAAAGCATAAAATTCACAGGCAGGCCTCTAAATTGGAAGTTCTTAGTACTTCCAACTGGCCAGTACTTAAGGTCTGTATCATACCAAAGACTGAAAGACAGAATTTGAGGTATCTACCAAAAAAAAAAAAAAAAAAAAGACTGTTAAATAGTCGAGTAAGAAAAATCTGTTGAAATTACAAATACAGGATAGAAATGAAAGAAATGAGCGTTTATCAACAGAAAACCCACAGGTCTGGAAGAAAAAAATTAATAATCAACAAGTCAGTTTCAAAGAAATATTATAAAGTTACAAAAATATATTAATAAAAAAGGGAGCTCTAACAAGAAAAGAGGGACTGGGATCTAAGAATTAGTTAACTCCCAGTCACTGACGCTAACAGTGAATAATACGGGAGGAACTTTAAAACTCAAACTATCATCATGGCCAGAGGAGCCAGAGAAGATACAAAGGCCATGCTGTGAGCCCAATCCCAGGTCTGCCCAAGCAAAGCAAGTTCCTGAACATCTCTCAACCTTGGTTCCATCTAGTTTTCAATGATGTTGTACAAATTCAATGAGAATATGAATGTTTGAAAGAGCCTAGCAGTACAGGATGAAGACGCCAGTGTTCAGTGATAGAATTCTTGCCTTCCATGTGGGAGACAGGGGTTCCATTCCTGGACAACACACTTCGTGCATAGCCACCACCTGTCAGTGGAGCCTAACGCGTTGTTATGATGCTGAACAGGTTTCAGGAGAACTTTCAGACTAAGGGGCACTAGGAAGAAATGCCTGGTCATCTACTTCTGAAAATCAGCCAATGAAAAACCCTACGGATTACAACAGTCTGATCTGCAGCTGATTGTGGCAATGGTACAGGACCAGGCAGTGTTTTGTTCTGTTGTACACGGGGTTGCCACTAGTTGAGGGCTGGCTCGATGGCAGCTAACAACCACAAAAAGCAGTGTAGGAGTTTAATAAATAGCCAAAAAGGTCAAAGAAGCAAAGTTAAACGGGGAAAAGTTAAAAAAAGGAGGGTAGCTTCATTAAAGAATGGAAAAAGGATGCTGGTGATGAAGGCAGTTATCAACCACTCCTTTTATCTCCTAGACCAGAGCTTAATCTCTTGCTTACCTAATCACTTAGGAATATTTTTGTAAAATTTACCATCTGAAATATATCATTTAATCTACAGTAGTCATTTGATATATTTTCTTTCCTAGATTAGGGACCCTAAACTGACAATGTTTAAAAGAAATGTTGATGCTACACAAGGTTATAGCATCTACTTGAGTAATTACTGTGATTTAAACTTTTCAGAGTTAGGTCCCAAAATCAATCCTACTTAAAACTTCATGAAGAGCTTTTCTGGAATTAAAAACAAAGCTTTATTAATACGGCATAGCTACTAACCTGGTTTTTCTTGTGACTGTATCATTGAAGATACGCCATATCTTTCTTTAGCAAAATCCTACAAAAAAATGTTTTTGTATTATGACTTTTTATTTAAACACTAATAGCCTGGTATACAAATAAATACAAATAACAGAATATAAAGATGAATCCATTTTAAATTTCAGAATCATTTTATTATAGTCAGTAGTTTTAGAGTGTGGAAATCTGTCACACATCATCTATATATGTACTCTACAGAAAAAGAGAAAGTGCCCACATTTTATGGTTTGTTAGTTTTGAAGATCAATATTCCTGGAGGGATAAACCACACATACCAGCACTCTCAGATAAAATTTACACACATGTACAACACACTTTAACTACCTCCTTCAAAAAGGAGATTAAACTACTTCAAAGCAGGGACATAAATTTCCTCTCGAAGGGAGTAGGATGAAGTACCACAGTTTTATTAACTTCCTATTACAGGAAGAGATGTTCAAAGAGAACGTTTTGGGTAAACTTTCTAACATCAGATGGTCCACAGTTTTTAGAAATTGGAGATGCTGGATGTAAGCTGGCTACAGCTTTCCTTTTGTAAAAAAAAATCACCAAAAAATCCACCAGCTTCCTGTTTCTAAAAACCAGCATCAGCATACCAGGTTACAAATTGTTCCATACTGATAATACAATACCAAAATTCTTGTTACAGATACAAAGTTAGGAACAGAAAATAGAGACCTAGGGTTCAGATTATTCTTAATAAACTACACTTTTAAATAAACGAGTGGCTTTTAAACTTACTTTATCCTAAAATGATCTCTTAATATGCTCATAACTACAAATGCGGTAACTCTACCACAATCTACACATTATATCTGCAAGGGTGCAATGTTAATTCAAATAATTAACCAGATTAAGAATACACTAAAACGATTTTCTCATATTTTACAAGGTAGTTTAAGATCTGTATAAAACAATTAGCTTGTCACTTTACAACAACCTTGTGGGATCATCTCCTTTAGATCTGAAGGGTACTGGATATTGTATTCATACCAAAATAGAAGTGTATCATGGTACTGACTGAACATTTTGGGGGGGACGGGGGGAGGTGGGGCTAATATTAAAAGTATACACCTTATGAAGATACCTGGGCCCTAGTAGACAATCACACAAAGTAACATGGGGGAACATAAATAGGTTAAAGTGTGTGAAAAGGAAAAAAAAAAAAAAAGGTGTCACTCTAATGAGCATTGTTCGTATTTCAGCAAACTTTATTCCATTTAAAACCTGGTGGCGTAGTGGTTAAGTGTTAAGGCTGCTAACAGAAAAGTCGGCAGTTCCAATCCACCAGGCGCTCCTTGGAAACTCTATGGGGCAATTCTGCTCTGTTCTATAAGGTCGCTATGAGTCGGAATGGACTCAACGGCAACGGGTTTAGTTGTTTTCTTTTTTTCG
Organism: Loxodonta africana; assembly: GCF_030014295.1. Taxonomy (NCBI): domain Eukaryota; kingdom Metazoa; phylum Chordata; class Mammalia; order Proboscidea; family Elephantidae; genus Loxodonta; species Loxodonta africana. The sequence continues at coordinate 113,601,541 of NC_087347.1, read as the reverse complement.
GTTTTTATTCCATTTAGTATTCTGAACTGGCCTATTCCTTGCGCAGCTTAGCACAAATTAGAATTCCTCAACAGAATAATTAGGAGAAAGGGATTAAGGTTTAATATTCCTACAGCACACACAACTTGTAGGACGGTTTCAATTATTCATTTCTGAAAAGCACCACGCTAAAGGACCACTGGGTGTTATAAATTACCACGTGATTGAGGATCACTTCATCTCAAAAGCATTCTCTGCAACCTTTCCTACCAACCTCACTGGGTCATTGAGTAGAAAATAAATAAAAAATGACAAGTGCTCTTTAAAGCTGTCCTATTGAAAATGGTCATTAAACAAATTGGCAGGTTGTTTTTGCCAAATACTGTTATTTGCAAGAACCATCAGCACTTTGAGGACTGAGCAAGTACCCATTATCAGCGAATATTTAAATTTTTCCGGGGAAGAGTATGCTACGTGAAAGACGTGCCAACAGGGAGAAGGCTGCGTGACCCCGCCGCTCCTACTTCCGGGTCGGATTGCGCTTCACGCCCACCCCTCCCCCGGGACACGCTTCTCGTAGGAAAGGACTTCCCGACACAGGGATCCCTCAGAAAAATCCAGTCCAGAGGGGATCTGATCAAGCTGTTCGCTCGAGGGCCCTGGAGGCCCGATGGGACCTCTGAGCTCCCGGACACCAGGCCCGCAGCCTGACAGGGACCCCGAGGACAGGGCCCCGCTCACCCTACTCCCTCCCCCAGCGCGGTCAGGCCCTGGGGTCTGTCTTCCCAGGCCCGGAGGAAGAAACCCACTTCCGCCGCCTCCATGATCTCCCGCGGCTTCTCCTGACCCTTGCGGTTGGCGCTGGCGCTCGGCATCGGGATAACTGGACTGGGCAGCAACAGGGACAGCAGTCACCACCCTCCCTCGCAGGCTTCCGTAGAGCAGGCCAAGGGAGCTTCTGCCTCCCGCACAGTCTCCACCCTCGCGGAACACGCGCTCGGACTCCGCGTGGAGGAGCGGCTCCCGAAAGATCGCGAGATCCGTAGATATCTCGAGATTTCGGAGCACAGTAGGTGGGCGGTGGGCCCTGCGCCGCCGACTCCTCCTCTTGTCCCGCCCCGGGGATGGTCGACCGTGAGTTGGAGGGAATCCTGGGGAATTCGTTATAGTCCCGAGGGATTGGCACTGGGGAGCAGGATTGAGAGTAACAGGTGGCGCGCGCTGAAGCGCTGCGGGCGGTGCGCATGAACTCCGTCACTCTTCACTTGTATGCCACCTGCGGATTCTGCTCTGCCTTATTTCCTGTTCTAACGCCCCCCTTAGGCTTTAACCACACACCCACCCAGGCAAGGCCTCGGTTTTTCATCCGTTGGACTTCACTGTCTTCACTCTCCTGGGTGCAGTGTCGCAGCCTGAAGTCTAGGAGGCCTCTTGGCAAGTCGATGGAACACAGGAGTGCTGGGTTTTAGGTACTTCGCTTGCTATGGCACAATGGGGTACCAGTACCCAAGTGGTGGAGCCCTGGTGGCACAGTGGTTAAGAGCTCGGCTACTAACCAGAAGGTTGACAGTTCGAATCCACCAGGTGCTCCTTGGAAACCCTATGGAGCAGTTCTACTCTGAACTATAGGGTCACTAGGAGTCGAATCACCACTTGACTTTTTTTTTTTTCTTAATCCTAAGTGATAGGAGCCCTGGTGGTGCAGTGGTTAAGCACGCTCTACTAACTGAAAAGCCTGTGTTCTAATCCACTCAGTGGCTCAGAGAGAGAAGAGACCTGGTGATCTGCTCCTTAAAAGATCACAGTCTAGAAAACACTATGGGGGCAGTTCTTTGAGTAGGAATGGGCTCCCTGACACACAACAACCCAAGTGATAAGTGTAAACAATAGGAAAAACCCCACACATTGGCACCAATTGCTTGGTTGTTCAAAGGATAAATAGGCTTTGGTTAGGTTTTTTAAGACTTGCCTTTCTTAAGCACCTTTTAGCAATTGAAAGTAGTTTGGTGCAATGCTGTTTGCTCTGCTATACTTGTTTGCACTCTGTCAGAGTTTCAGTGTTAGTCCTAGATGGGCACAGGTGGGCACAATCAGTAGTTGTTAAAGGGAAAAGACCTGAATAGAAGATTTCAAAGAGCAAGTTGAGAAGACAAACCATTACAATGAAATGTGTAAAAACCTGGAGTTACAAAACGAAAAGGGAAGAACATGCTTTGTGTTTTTCAAGCTGAAGGAACCGAAGAAAAAACTGAAGCCCTAAGTTGCAACATTGAAAGATTCTTTGGGCAAAATATCGAATGACACAGGAAGTATTAAAGATGGAAGGAATACACAGAGTCAATGAATTAAAAAGAATTGGTTGACGTTTAACCATTTCAGGAGGTAGCATACGATCAAGAACTGGTGGTACTGAAGGAAGAAGTCATGCTGTAGCGAAGGCATTGGTAAAAAACAAGGCTTCAGGAATTGGCGGAATACCAATTAAGATGTTTCGACAAAATGGGTGCAATGCTGGAAGTGCTAATTCATCTATGCCAAGAAATTTGGAAGACAGCGACCTGGCCAACTGACTGGAAGAGATCCATATTCATGTTTATTCTAAAGAAAGGTGATTCAGCCTTTGCAGAAATTATCAATATTAATATCACATGTAACTAAAATTTTGCTGAAGAGAATTCAGAGATGGTTGTAGCAGTACATTGACATGAAACTGCTGGAATTCCAAGCCCGATTTGGAAAAGGACATGGAATGAGGGATATTGCTAATGTCAGATGGATCTTGGCTGAAAGCAGAGAATACCAGAAAGGTGTTTACCTGTGTTTTATTGGCTACGCAAAGGTATTTGACTGAGTGGATCATGACAAATGATGGATAACTTTGTGAAGAATGAGAATTCCACAACATTTGATTGTGCTCATAAAGAGCCTGTGCATAGACCAAGGGGGCAGTCATTCAAACAGAACAAAGGGATACTGACTGGTTTAAAATCAGAAAAGATGTGCATCAGGGTTGTATCATTTCACCGTGCCTATGCTGAGCGCATAATCCGAGAAGCCAGACTATATGAAGAAGAGCATGGCATCAGGATTGGACAAAGACTAACAACCTGTGATATTCAGGTGACACAGCTTTGCTTGCTGAAAGCGAAAATAATTTGAAGTACTTACTGATGAAGATCAGAGACTATGGCCTCCAGTATGGATTACACCTCAATGTGAAACAAAAATCCTCACAACTGGAGCAATAAGCAACATTATGATAAACAGAGAAAAGATTGAAGTTGTTAAGGATTTCATTTTACTTGGATCCACACTCAACACTCATGGAAGCATTCTGACTCCATCACTTTACCATAAACAGCATTTGCTAAGTCCAGTGACCTCTATGTTGCTAAATGCAATAGATATGTTTCAGTTATCGTCTTACTTGAAGTCTAGAGAGTAACTGACAATGAAGAGAGTGTCTCGGAACATTCCTTTCCTTGGCCTATGGCACACTTGATTTTCCTCCGACCTATCTAGCTGCTTCCTGTCTGCCTCCCTTGCAAGTTCACCCTCTTCCCCTCTCTACTTGACCTCTAAATGCTGGCACTCCTCAAGGGTTCTCCTGAGGCCTTCACTTCTCACCCTAGGCAAGCTCATCCATGACCAGGGCTTCAGTGATCACCAACCTGCAGGTGTTTCACTCATTTGTAGCCCAGATCTTCTGCACTCCAGATCCCACAAGACCTGAGATAAAAGCACCCAAAGAAGTACTTTCTTAATACCAGATACAAAGAAGCCACCCTTCGTAGCATTTACCACACTTGCAATCAAATGGTAAGCTTCACAGGGCAGGGGCCATGTCCATGTTCTCACTATTGCACCCCAGAGCCTGAATGAGAGAGCCTCCAGAGGTCTTTTGAGTGTCTACTTAGGTTAAAGGTGGGTACTAAAAAGCTGATTAGAAGGTCTGATCTTTTGGATGGGGTTTGTCTATTTTGAGTTTTACTGTAGGGTGATATGGGTAGGTCGTTTGATGAAAAGCCTGCATGTCATTATGTTTAGATCTTTCCCCTTAGCTGGTCAGATTTTTCAGGAAAAAAGTCTCAATCTGCCTGAAGAGTAAAGGTCTGACTTCAAGTGTTCAGGTGTTGGGAAAGTGGAAAAGCAGTCTGCCACGTAGCCTTTCTACCACCACCTGGACTGCCAATCAGAAGCCTTGGCTCAGAATATTCCCTGATAATGGAAGGTAGGAACTGAGGATTCCTTTGTCCCAGTTTCTTGTTCTTTCTTACCGGGGAAACTCTCTCCCTTCCTTGCTCTATTTATGCATACGCACGGCATCTGGACAACGCCACTGCTATATCTGTTCGTGGTGGAGGAAATGAGCTACTTTTTCTGCAGCACAAGAGGGCAGTGTGCAGACCATCATCATCGGGTGCTGCGGGGAGTGACCTGCTGGGTATGGGGGACTGACACCCACTGTTGAAGCTGATCTTGCTCTGTCTCTTTGTGAGAAAGCATTGTTCCATCCAGTGTGTGTAAGTCATGTCTTTCTTGGTGACCTTGGATTTTGGCTTGACATCTGGGAATACTCAGCATTCTACATGTATTTGGTCATCTTGTCTCACTTCTTTTGGCATGGTACCCACAGCCTCAAGATTATGGAAGCTCTTGAAGTCCAAGGACTCACTCTTCTACTCAGAGAATGTATCCTATCAGACTGGGAGAGAACTCTTGCCCAGTGAGTGGAATAGGGAGGGGATACAGGAATTAGACTTTTTTTTTTAATGTCCCCAGATATTCCTTATAATTCCTATGCCTACCTCCATTTCCAGGCTTACTTGGTCTGAGTCTTCTCAGTTGTCCATGGTATAAATTAGGCTGCTTCACAGCTTTCCTGGCTGCTGCCTTCGTGTTCAGTTTTCCATAGCTGCTAAGTAGGTTACCACTGGTCCATCTGCCTTCTAGCTTCCCACATTTTGGGAGAGTTGTCTCTTCCTCTGTGCTCCACATCCTCTTGATTGTAATTTTGTGGGATTAGGGGTGGGAGCAAAATTAGATCTGCCATCCTAGCACAAAAGTCACTTTTCTTGTTTTATTTTATAATGTCATTACATGCAAGGTTTCCAGCAGATGGCTTAAAGTTACCATAATGAACACCAAGGCTAATTCATTCTTTGAACAAATATTTATCGAGGGCCAATTATGTGCTGGGCATTAGTCTCCATATTTGGGGTGCACCAGGGAACAAAGTAAAGATTCCTGTGCTAAAATAAACACAGTAAATAAGTAAACCATGTAACATGTTAGAAAGTAATAATCAAAAAAAGTAGAGCGAGGCAAGGGGGATGGGGAGTGCTGGGGTGGGTTGCAGTATTAAATAGGGTGGCCAGGGAAGGCCTCATTGAGACAGTGACATTTGAACGAAGATTTGAAGGTGAGGGATGTGGCTGTGTAGATATCTAGGAGTGGGGGGAGGGAAAGAGCATTCCAAGCAGGAGAAACAGCCAGTGCAAAGGCTTTAAGGTGAAAGAACAACCCGGAGGACAGCATTCTAGATAATGGAGTAACACCTTCAAGGCCTCTGAAGTGTAGCATTCTTTGTTACTATCCTAAATGACTGGCTTGCCACGCTTTTTGAGTTCTTGTATTGCAGATTCATTCTGGCTCCAGTCTCGTTGTCAGGTTGTCAGCTATTATGTCTCTCATGTCTGCCTGTAATTCAAATCTTAGCACCCCTATTTACCAGCTGGATCAGGTAGGATGTCTTTGGCTGCAAGGAAGAGAAACTCTGACTCAGATGGTTTCAACCAGTGTGCTCACATCCTAGGAAGTTTGGGAAAAGGGAGAGCTCAGATTTGGATCATCCAGCCATTCAGCAATGTCATCAGGGACCGAACAGTTCTTTCCTTCTCTCAGCTCTGCAGGCATGCTCCACAGGTTGGTTGGTTGCGGCCAGTTCAGGCATCACATCCAGTTATGACAACATCAGGGAAGGAGAGAGACCCCCTGACTTCTTGTGCCTCTCTCTTAGGCACAAGAAAACTTTCCTCAAAACCCCTGCAGCAGGCTTTTCTTCACATCTCATTGGCCATAATTGGATCACATCTCTCCCTGAACCAGTTATGGTAGGTAAGGGAGATGGGATCAGTAGACCATCAGGCCTACCCCAGGAGTCTGTGGGTGGCCTGGGGGGTGTTGTTTCCGCTGAAGTGCTTGGCTGCATGGGAGACAGGTGGATACCTAAATAAAATCAGTCTATTAGGAAGGAGGAAGGGGAGAATGGCTGCTGAATGGACAAGCAACACTAGCTGTGTGATTTGGGGAAAGTCATTTAATGTCTTTGATCTTCAGTTTTCTCAAGAAAATGAGAATAATGGTATTTTTCTCATGTAAGAACTAAATGATATTAAATAATAATTAAAATGGGAGAGACAGAAAAATACCCAGGACAGTACATGCAAATAGTATTTTCTAGTTCAGTGGTTCTCAAATAAGGAGGCCTCGTGGTGCAATGATCAAAGTGCTTGGCTGCTAACCAAAAGGTCAGCAGTTCGAACGAACTAGCCACTCCAAGGGAGAAGGATGTGGGAGTCTTATTCCATAAAGATTAAAGCCTTGTAAACCATACGAGGCAGTTCTACTCTATCCTGTAGGGTCACTATGATCCGAATTGACTGCAGTGGGTTTGGTTTTTGGTTTGGTTCTCAAATTGTCCCCGAGGCCACAGTATCAACTTAAGCATCACCAGGAAACTTGTTAGAAATGTACAGTTTCTCACCCTACCCCAGACCTGCTGAATCAGAAATCCTGAGGCTGGACTTGCAATAGTCTGTTTTAAAAGCCCTTTAGGTGATTCTAAGGGACAATCAAATTTGAAAAGAACTGACCTAGTTGTTAAGAATGTATGTCCCTGACTAGCCTGGGTTCGTATCCCAACTATTAGCTGTGTGGCTTTTTTCCCATTTTTAGACTCTGTGTTTCAGTCTCCTCATCTGTAAAATGGAGAAAATCCTAGTTCCTACCTCTTAGTGGTTAAATGAATCCATCTAGGTAGATTTTGGAGCCCTCGTGGCACAGTGGTTAAGAGGTTGGCTGCTGACCAAAAGGTCATCAGTTGGAATCCACCAGCTGCTCTTTGGAAACCCTAGGGGGAAGTTCTACTCTGTCCTATAGATTAGATATGAGTGGGAGCCAACTTGACAGCAACGGGTTTGATAATTTTTTTTTTTAGTTAAGATATTAGAGCAATGCTTGGTACATAGCTAATGTGCAGCAAGTGTGAATTATTGTCATGGTAGACACCATGTAAATGTTGATTTTGAATCTAGCTTTAAGTGGCTGAGTTTGGATAACAGCAGCCAGCTTATTGGAATTATTTGTAAAGTGAAGATGGCGTGGACTCCTCTGAGAAAAGTTGAATACTTTCAACCTTACTTTGGCTGCTTGAAGCCCCTTTTTTTTGTTACTTCCTGGTTTATGATTGTGATGCGGATAAGGTAGATGCTGCCAAGTTCTTTGGAATTTATGCGAGTAACACATAGCACACATTGTTATGTTGCTCTTCGTACTCTATGAAGGCCTATTGTCATCAATTTTATATCCTGTTCCCATGAGAACTTTACCTTTCCCTCCTCTTTGGATTCTGTTCTTGGTGGATTGTCTAGTTTCTCACTTGAACAACTTACCCTCTTTGCCTGACTTCCCATTTAAAACCACCTTCTATTAAAAAAAAAAGTTTTCCATCGAGGTGTGGAGATACTCCTTTCCCTTGTTTTTCATCTGCCTTCTATCTGAAGTGATTCCGATTGTTTTACAGTATACAGCTGCTACTAGGTACTAATGACATTTTCCCTGAGTGAGTTGCTTTTCCCAGCCTTGGTTCTGTATATTTGATTGTCTTCAGTATTTTATGTGAGTTGTAAACACACTGGGTAGAAACAACTCAATAAATGACAAAGAGTAAAATGAATAATAAAAAGTTATATAGTCTCATAAAATGAAAACGAGTAGGGCCTCTTTCCCAAATAGAAGTAAGCCAGGGATATCAGCATGTTATGAGAATGCCGGCTGGTTGCTGCTTCTCCTTAACATATTCTTTCAATCACGAACTCTTTGTTTTGTAATCCTCCCCTGGAAAGCACACTTCTCTTTCTGTTCTACTCACCTTCTTTATCACTCTAGGAAACGCACCCATTTTCTTAGCATCCAGGCCCCCAATCTTGGTGTCATTTCTTATTGCTTTCTCTTTTTCCCAGCATTCAAAAATTTTCCAAAAGCTTTCTGCTTTTTCCTTTTTTTCACTCTATAACTTCTAGTGGACAGCCGGAGAATTCAAGGTAAAGAATAATTCATTTGGCTAGATGATTTCCAGTCTTACTTGGTAATCCCATATATGACTGCATATATGACTTCAGTCGTATCCAAAAACTCTATAAAGGTCTTTAAACACTCCCCACCAATAATCTGAAACGTAAAATACAAAGCAGATGTACAGTGTATTGTACTATTTAGAGAATGTACATGGACGAGGAGGTGGGGAAAATAAAAATGTCCGTAATAGCCATTACAAGACCGGCCTCTTATTGTCTGACTTTTCCTATTCATTAGACAGCTTCCCTTTTATTAATTTTTGCTTTGTTGACTTTAACATAATACTCTTTGTTTTTTCACCATAAGCTCACTGTTGTCATTATTTAGGGAGTATGTGGTTTTATCATATACCTTTTCTTTAAGGGAAAGTTTTTACTTTCAGAAATGCACTTCGCAGAAATAATTATTTTCTCTAACCTGATATCCTTTATTCTCATTGATGGTTCTGAATATGATTTTAGACCTGAAGGAACCATTTTCCAAATAGAATAAACCTATTTAAGTCAGGTATAAACAAAAGGTATGCTAAATCGAAAACAGTTTCATTTTTTTCTTCATTTTAGTAGGTAACTCTGTGATTGAAACTCAGATTGGTCTTTTTAATTGAGTCACTCAATCCAAAGTTGTTAAGAACGTCTTAGTTCCTCACTATTCCCTTGGATGTGGTAGATCATATTTCCAAAGATGGCTGCAACAATATCTCCCATCCCATATGCTCTTTTGTAATGTGACCATACCACTCTGTTAGCAAGAAGTAGAGCTTGTTTTCACTCTCTTTGAATCTAGACTGGCATGTCTATTTTGACCATAAGAATACTGCAGAAATGATGTTGTGCAGCCTCCGAGGCTGGACCTTAAGAAATCTGTAACTTCTGCCTTCATGCCTTGGAATGTTCCTTCTTGGAACCAGCTGCCATGCTGTGAGGAAGTCCAAGAAGTCACGTGGAAAGGCCACATGGTGGAGAACCAAGGCCCCCCCCCCCCCCGGCCAACAAGGCCAACTGAGCTCCCAGCTGGCGTGTGAATGAGGCCATTTTGAACCTTCTAGCTAACTTAAAGCCCTAGTCAATACTCCAAGCCCAGTTCTAGAGGAACTGCCTCATCAACTCACAGAATCATGAGAAATAATAAATTGTTGTTGTTCTAAGCCACAACATTTTTAGGTTGTTTACTATGCAACAATATCTAACTAGAACACTGGGTCTCAATTCTTCATGTTTGTGAGGATTTCCACCAAGTTCACCTGTTTACCTCATCACTTATCAGGATTTTGCAAGGAAGTGTAACTTACTTTCTGGGTCTCCAACATCACCTTTTGGCTCTATGGACAAAGTTGGCTCACCCTTCAGCATTTATGAAAATGGCAAATAATAATCACAATAACAACACTTTCTGAATGGCTATAATGTGCCAGACACTTTTCTAAGTGTAAAATATTTACTAATTGTCGTGGATTGGATTAGGTCCCCCCCAAAATGTGTGTATCAGTTTGGCTGGGCGTGATTCTCAGTATTGTGTGGTTGTCCTCCATTTTGTGATTGTAATTTTATGTTACAGAGGATTAGGGTGGGATTGTAACACCCTTACTAAGGTCACATCCCTGATCCAATGTAAAGGGAGTTTCCCTGGAGTGTGGCCTGCATGACCTTTTATCTTACAAGAGATAAAGGGAAGCAAGCAGAGAGTTGGGGAACCTCATACTACCAAGAAAGAAGCACCAGGAGCACAGTGTGTCCTTTGGACTTGGGGTTCCTGTGTGGAGAAGCTCCTAGTCCAGGGGAAGATTGATGAAAAAGACCTTCCTTCAGAGCTGACAGAGAAAGAAAACCTTCCCCTGGAGCTACTATCCTGCTACACTGTGAGAGAATAAACGTCTTTTTGTTAAAGCCATTCCCTTGTGGTATTTCTGTTATAGCAACACCAGATAATTAAGACACTGATACGTTTCATCTGTAGAGTAACTTTTTGAGCTCGGTACTATTAGTATCCTCATCTTACAGATGAGGAAACAAAGGCACAGAGAGGTGAAGTAATTTGTACAAGGTTGAACAGTTACTAAGTGTTGGGATCACATCCAGAACCCAAGCATCCGATTTCAGAGCCACATGCTTAGCCAATAAAAAATAGCCACTGCAATATACTGCCTCCCATTAATAATGCCCCAAGTATATCAAGTTAGCCCTAAAGCGACTTAGGTGGGTGTAGTGTTTTTTGTTTAATTTTCATTACTTGATCCTCTTACTTTCTTTAAGAAAGTCCTTAAGGCTTTGATTATTCTAGATCCGGGCTGTGTCCCATGCTACCACTTGTGTTTAGAAAAGTCACACCATGCTTGCCTATTATTTCTTTCCCTGTTCAGGTTAGGATGGAGCGTTTGCCTGGTTTTCCCAGTTTCCGCATCCCTGTGCGGGCGTTGCAGCCACTGAAAGGACCCCGGTGGTGTAGGGGTTATTAAGCCTTTGGCTGCTACCTGAAATGTTGGTGGTTCATATCCACCAGCTGCTCAGCAGGAGAAAGATGTGGCAATCTACTTCTGTAAAGATTACAGCTTTGGAAGCAGTTCCAAGGGGCCGTTCTACTCAGTCCTGCAGGGTTGCTATGAGTCAGAATCCACTTGATGGCACCAGGTTTTTGGTGAGGCCACTGCAGAGGGCAGCAGAGTGACAGGCAGGCAGCGAGGAGGGTGGCCCTGGGGTGGGCAGAGCTCTTTACATACCCTCCTAGTGAAGAGAGCCGGGAGGGGAGGGAAGCACAAAGTCCCTTCCCACTAATCCTACTGAAGGAAGAAAGGGCTTCTCCTTCTGAGCAGGGAAGCCAAAGCTGCCCGGTCACACTGACAAGCCAGGACAGCCTCCCTGCCTGTTACGCAATTGCTGCTTTAAGAGGAGCTCCCCTGTGCCACTTCCCAACAATATTACTGCTTTCACCACGTCCCTCCTGGTTAGATGTTCTGGACCTGCCCCTGCAAGGGGGTGGGCTTTTAAGTAGGCCTGGCCCTCCTCAAGAACTCTGGGAGAAGTAAAAAAGCTAATTACAAAATTCAACGAGCATACGATTGCTGCTGAATTAAGAGCTAGGCCTTTGGAGACAGGCAGCTCTGGTTCAAAGCCCTACCTCTGCTGCTTACTAGCTGTGTGGCTTTAGGAAGGTTGTTCTCTGAGCCTCAATGCTTTTAGCTATAAAATGAGTGAGTGATATTTACCTTGTGCGGTTGATATATGTCCTAGGTGAAGCCCTTGGCCTCATATATGCCACGCAAACGTAAAGCATAGCTATTTTTTACGTACACAGAATACACGCATGTCTCAGGACTATTAACATACCACGTGGCCTTAGAATGGGAGCTGTAGAGGTTAAAGCTGGTGTTTCACGCCCTTGGGGGTTTAGTGATGGAATTCTCACCTTCCAAGTGGGAGAACTGGGTTTGATTCCTGCCCAATGCACCTCATGCTCTCCCACCACCTATTGGGCAGTGGAGGTTTGCACGTTGCTTTATGATGCTGAACAGGTTCCAGCAGAGCTTCCAGACTAAGAGTAGGAAGAAAGACTTGGGGATCTACTTCTGAAAATCAGCCGTTGAAAACCTTAGGGATCACAATGATCTGATCTGCAACCAATTATGGGGATGGTACAGGACAGGGTATTGGTTTGTTCTGTTGTGCATGGGGTTGCCTGGAGTCAAGAGCCAACCTGATGGCTGCTAACAACAATAGTACAATGTTTGCTCAGTAAAAAGATAAGCACCGCAGTCTGTTTTAGAAACTGCTATCTTTTAGACCCTTCCCTTTTTACTTTCTTATTTTAGCTTTATCCCATAAATGCTTTGGAGATATGTGAGATGTAAGTGACTTCTACATATTTTAAAAGTAAGCCTCAAGCAAATGTTCTTCGTTTGAGGTATGCAGGTCTCCAGGACTGCATGAAGCCCTTGATGTTGTATGCAACATTGTGTGTGTCAACATGTATGTGCATTTCTTGGGGCGGGGAAGATGATTCATAATTATCAACAGACTCTAAAAGGGTAGGTAGTCGAAAAAAAGACTAAAAACCCTAATATAGAAGCATCATTTTAAATCTACTTGGAGGCCTTCCCTGGATTAAGACAAAGCAGGCACAGCTTTAGAAAACACTGAAAATGGAGCCTGTCTTCCAGCCAAGAACACGACTCTCGTCCCAAGTGTGTCACTAATAGAATAGGAAGGCTGACTCTTCCCACTGGCACAGGTAATGGTGTAAAGCCGAGGACCACACAGATGAAGGGGTGTTGCCTTCTCTAGTTACAGCGAACCAAGACCAAAGCCCAATCTCAGCTGCACCTTCTGTCTCTGGCAAGTCACTCATGAAGCAGGACTATAATTGGGGTTTGCTATCTGAAATAATTCTCAGGATGACTTAAATTGTGTCCCCAGATACATACCTGAGGCAAAAGCCCTAAGGGCTGATGGCCATAAGGGGGGGTGTGGTTTTCTTCATTCAGTGGGGATTAATAACTGAGGGTGGCAGCGCTCAGAGTCGCAAAGGGGCAGGTGTCCGAGAAGCCCTTTTGCTTCTGCAATGGGGCCTGACAGCTAGTGCTCGGGGCTCCATAACTTATGCCTCCTGCACAGAATCCGTACAAAGCAGCAATGGTCACCTCAGCATTTTGGGGTTTAAAACGGCCTCCTCTTATCCACAGACCCTCTCCCCCAAACTATAAGAATGATTCAGCCAATTGATTTCACTTTCTTTTTAAAGAAAATGATTGTCGTGTAAACTAGCAAAGTAAATGAAAATACAGTCCTGGGAGGGGATGGAATTTAAAGTAATTTGTGAGTTCAATGGATGAGAAGTATTTTCGCAATTGTTATTACATATTTTTAGTTAACAGGTGATTCCTGAGTTATGGAATATACGACATAAGCTTAGCAGAATTTATCAGGGAAAGTTTTTTTATTGTGATAAATACATGTACATACATATAAAAGAAAGCATTTGCCATTTGAACCTTTCAGACGTGTACAATTCAGAGACATTGTTCATATTGTGCAACCTGCACCACTCCCTGGGGAAACCATTTTTTTTTGGGGGGGGGGCAGGGAAGCATTTTTCATGCCTGTAAATCCCTTTAGATAAACTGTGGGTGCACCTGTTCCCAGTCATGTCCCGGGAAGATTTGAAATGCAGGCACAGGATGAATGTCTGTTAATGTCGGTATAACCACGACAAAACACCGTTGGCACTGGGGTCAGGAAGTCTTTGGAGGGCGGGGAGCCATGGTCTGCAGCCTGAGCCTGGCTGTGTGGCTGTGATGCCCATCTACCAGGAAAGGCAGCCTCAGGTTTCCAGATGATTTTCCCCCTCCACAAAGCTGTCGTGAAATAAAATACAAATCCTTCCTGCATGTTCCTAGCTTTCCTTCCTCTAGGAAGTTTTTGGTCAATGGGAAACAAAACCTTATTCAAAGGATGAAAGCCAGAGTCATTCTATTGTTTATGGCTTCAATAATGGAGCTTTCCTTCCCCAGACAAAATTTTCAAATCACGAACCACCTAAAAAACAGGAAGTTTTGGGGAAACATATGCTTACGGTAACAAACAAGGGATCTATCGTGTGGCACAGAAGTGTACACAAACATGCATCGGATTTTATTTAAGAGTTTTTTATTGTGTTGGGCTTTTAGATGTATTCTAAGAAGATTATTCCTTCAAAGAAAAAGCCATATGGCATAAAACAGTTCCCACCCCTCCCCAGAGGTGGGAGAAGGTGGCTATATTTTCAGAGAAGCCCTGCAGGCAGTACTGTAGGGGCAACAGGCCTCGGTAACGTCCTCTTCCCCCCGTTGTCCTTAGTTTTCCGCTTCTATCTCTCTCCAGCGGGTCCTTACTTGGGGGGTGCAGGGAGTAGAGCCTAGATACAATGCGCAAGGAGTGCAGTGGCGGCTCTGAGCTCTAGCAGTGGGCAATAGACATAGGGAGCCGTAGAAGGTTAAGGAGGTTGTGGAAACCATCACTATTTTTACAAACAGAGAAGGTGGTGGTGGGGCAAGGATGAGCAATGCTAAGCTGTGGAAAAACTCACTTTGGAAATCTACCACAGCCACTTCTAAATAAGCTGCTGAGAGAATTATTATTTTATTTACTTTCCTCCTTTTTGTGATGATCTTTTAATCTTTTTGTCTGTGTGCTAAAAACAACATCATGATGTTGTTGTGTGCCATGAAGACAATTCTAACTCAAAGCGACCCTACAGGACAGAGTAGAACTGCCACATACGGTTTCCTAGCTCTGATGTTTATGTCTGATCTCTGGTTTTTTTCTCCTGCAGAGCAGCTGGTGGGTTGGAACCTTTCGGTTAACAGCTGAGTGCTTAACCACAACATCATAAACCAAAAAAAAACCAAACTTGTTGCCATCAAGTTGATTCTGACTCATAGTGGCCCTATAGGACAGAGTATAACTGCCCCATAGGGTTTCCAAGGAGTGCCTGGTGGGTTTGAACTGCTGACCTTTTGGTTCACAGCCATAGCTCTTAACCACTACGCCACTAGAGTTTCTGCAACAACATCATAGATCCTCCTAAATAATAATTATAGTGTCCAGATTCCCTAACATCATGATTTTTTCTTTGTCTCCCTTTTCTTCCATTCCGTTTAAGTTTATACACGCTTCCAGGGAAAGCACCACTTTTCCCTAATGGAAGGATAACAGAACCTATTTATTTCCTAGCATTTCTTCTATTCCCTTGCTACTCAAAGTGTGGTTCAGAGACCAGCAGCACAACAGTATCTAGCTTGTTAGAAATACAGAATCTCAGACTCCATCCCAGGCCTACTGAGTCATAATCTACATTTTAGTGGGATCCTAACTGAGGAGATTAATGGGAATGAGAGTTTGAGAAACGCTGGGATGGCATAGTGGTTAAGAGCTAAGGCAAGCAACGGTTGCTAAACGAAAGGTTTCAGCAGTTCGAATCCACCACCTGTTCCTTGGAAACCCTATGGGACAGCTCTACTCTGGCCTATAGGGTTGCTATGAGTTGGAACTGACTCGATAGCAACGGGTTTGGGGTTTATATCATATTATAGGTCCCTGAGTGGTGTAAATGGCTTGTGCTTGACTGCTAATGTAAATGTTGGTGGTTCGAACCTACCCAGTGATGTCATTGAAGAAAGGCTTGGGGATCTGCTTCTGTAAAGATTAAGGCCCACAAAACCCTATGGAGCAGTACTGCTTATAACACATGGGGTTGCCTTAAGTCATAATTGACTTGAGGGCAATGAGTTTTTTTTTTTTTTTTTTTAATATTGTAAACAAACCCATTGCCATCAAGTCGATTTTGACTTGTAGTGACCCTATAGGACAAAGTTGAACTGCCCCACAGAGTTTCCAAGGAGGGCCTGGTGGATTCGAACTGCCAACTTTTTGGTTAGCAGCTGCAGCACTTAATCACTACACCACCAGTTTGATATCATACTGCAGACCAAATACTCCACACTCCCAGTGGCCTGCAAGATCCTACGATCTCTGGCCCTCCCCACTTCTCCAGTCCTATCCCGGATCCCTGGGCTTCTCATTCATAGACCAGCCTCACTAGCCTTGCTTCTTCCTGCCTCTGAGCCCTTGTGCTTGCTGTTCTCTCCGCCTGGAGTGTTCTTGTCCTGTCTTAATATGGCCGACTCCCTTAGTTTATTGAGGTTTCAGCTTAAATGTTACTTTTTTTTTTAGAGGGGACTTCGCTGACCACTCTATATGAAGAATCATCCCTACCCCCAATTTCCAAAACCAAACCCACTGCCATTGAGTTGATTCTGACTCATAGTGACCCCATAGGGTTTCCAAGGCTGTAAACCTCTCCAGAAATGTAACCTGACCCTACAAATACTGGTAAATTTCCATTAGTCCTTTAACTAGCCCAAGCCAGATTTGGCCCTCCTGACATGGGCAAAAGGGCTGACTGTCATCGCTAATTGACCTCAACAGAGGATGCAGCAACAGGTGGAACGAATCAGAAGAAAAATCACCACCCGGACCCTATTCCAAAGTGAGAGGTCTGACGAGAACCGTGTCACCTCCTGTTTCCTGGCTGCCTTCTAGAATTTCCTCCTCCTAGTATGCCTGCGGAAACGCTGGTGGTATAGTGGTTAAGTGCTACAGCTGTGAAAGGGTCAGGAGTTCAAATCCACCTAGGCACTCTTTGGAAACTCTATGGGGCAGTTCTACTCTGTCCTATAGGGTCGCTAGGAGTTGGAATCTACTTGGCAGCAACGGGTTTTTCTGGTTTAGTAGGCCTGCGCGGCAGCCATCTTACTGCCCAAATCACATATAAGCCCAGTTTTTTTTTTTTTTCCACTGTAGCTCAGGGAGTCGGATCTCAGGAACTTCCTCCCTGGCTCCTTGCTCTGTGCATTACAGTAAAGTTACTTTCTCTTTCTTGAAGACCGGTGTCCAGGTAATTGGCAAGTCTGAGCTGCGCTAGACAAGGATCCACCCTCCCGAGTTCGGCAACAATTTTGGCGCCCAACGTGGGGCCAGACGGTAGCACAGATCCTCCCTCAGGAGCCCAACACCTCTCAACTGCGAGCAGAACCTCCACCGACCCTCAGCACGCACTGAGCCTTTTGTTTGAGAGGATCAGGTGGGTGTCCTAATGGAGACCAGGGTGGCGACCAGCCCGAGGCAGTTTTTACTGTGAGAATTAGAAAGTAACTCAGGTATGGACATCCACAAGGTGAGTGCCCTGGGAATTTCTCTTGTTAAGTGCAAGTGCCTGAGGTTGGAGGTGGGGGGTGGTATCTGGAGGACTGCAGTAGGACTAAGACATCCCCAGTAGGAGGGATTGAAGCCCTACCAAGATCATCCTCCTTATCTCCCCCGCCCCCTCCCCCAGCCGATGCAGAGAACGAGCTGTCTAGTTTCTGGTTGTTGACTTTGGTTAGGTTCAGGTTGTGTTTCTAAGTGAGTGAGTGTGTGCGTGTGTGTGAGTGAAATATGGGAAACCAACCTAGTGTGCCTTTACTGGTACTCTCTTTTTTTTTTTTTTTTCATGTGGGTTTTATTTACTCTTCAGGGTCACTTAACTATGTTACTATCTTACAGTTAGGTCTATTTTGCAAGAGAGAAAAAATGGGATGAAATCTCCTACAAACTTTTATGTCTCTCTGGCAAAACAAAAACCTACAAAGACGGTGCAGAGGAAAAAGAAGGGGAGAAAAGCCCCACCTGGAGAGGTCTTGCTTTATATTCATTATGGCACGTACCATTATTTGCAGTCATTTTACTAATTCATGTTGGGGTCTGTATTGTTCAGGGCTGTACTGTTGGTGCCCAGAGCAGTGGCTGGCACTTTTACTTTATGAAAGAACTTTTGGGATTCATTAACAGTGAGAACCTAGGCCCAAGACATTTCTAAAGATCAGATCAGGCTCCCTCTGAACCAACCCAACAGCTTTCAGTTAATGGATTTAAGACCACTGTCTTTGAAACCCCAGGCCAGTGGTTGTCAAAGCCTGGTCCTGCCTCAGCACCATCAGCATCCCCTGGGAACTGGATAGAAATGCAAATTCTTGGGCCCCACCCCAGATATACTCAGGGCTTCCAACCAGTTTGGTCTGGTTTGAACCCCTGCTGAGAATTTGCATTCTAACAAGTTCCCAGGCGATGCTAATGCTGCTGGCTAGGGACCAATTCTGAGAACCACTAGTACAGCAGGGGGGCTCAAAATTTATTATACATAAGAATCATCTGTAGATTCTGATTCATTAATATTTGGGGTGGAAGTGCAAATTCTTGGCAGCGGTTCCAACTGGGACAAACTGGTCCAAAGCTCTAGATATACTGCATCAGAAACCCTGGGGATGGGGTCCAACGATCTGTGTATTAATGAGCCCTCCAGGTAATTATGATGCAGTGCCCCAGACTATACCAACGTCTTAACCTGAATAGGGAACCCACAGAGTTCAAAGCTCTTTCGATATATATCACTATAGCTCTTAACTTCAAAAAAAGTCCTGAGAAGTAGGCAAGTCAGGTGCCATTCCCATTTTACACACACAAAAAATGGATCCCTAGGAAACTATTTGATTTGCGTATGGTTATACAGTTTTATCAGAATTACTTGGGATGCTTGTTAAAATTACAGATACCTGGGCTCTACTGCAGACATCACTGGAGATGAGGCTCTGAAGTCTGGATTTAAAAAGAAAAGAAAACATAAAACTCCCTAGAAGATTCTGATGCTCTCAAAAATTTGAGAACTCATTTGCCTGAAAATAACAGAATGGGAATTAAGACTCATAGTTGCCTCATTTCTAATGTGGTGCTCTTAGAGGGTCTTGAGAAAAGTAAGTACAAATGATACTGATCTTTAATGAAAATAGTTAAACCAAACTCTCAGTCATTCTGTTGCTTTTATGAGACCTCAACCCCATTTGTGGAGTCCCTGGGTAGTGAAAATGGTTAATGTGCTCAGCTGCTAATTGAAAGGTTGGAGGTTGGGGTCTACCCAGAGGAGCCTCTGAAGAAAGGCCTGGTGATCTACTTCTGAAAAGCTCTGCCGTTGAGAGCCGTGTGGAGCACAGTTTTACTCTGATACACATGGGGTCAGCATGAATTGGAATCAAAGCAATTCTTGGATGTAATCTTTATGGCAACAGATTGCCAGGTCTTTTTTTCCATGCTTGTAAGCTAGGAAAATCCGGTTGCATGACTATGGGCTGTTCCTTGTAGATAATTTAGTTGTGATTATTGTGAAATTAATTAAATGGGCCCTGAAGTAAGGTTTGCCAGGTTTCGTTTGTTAGTGTGTGATACAAGCATTTTTATTTTATTTTTATGGCGTGGGAATTGTCGTAAGGTATTTGACCTGTGTGGTATACTGCTGCAGTCCTTTGCCAACTGCCATGCTCACTTTCCTTTGCTTATGCCTTCTAATTAAAAAACAAACAAACAAAAAACCCTTTAAAACCAACAGCTACGGCTGCTTAAGCCATCATTACAACCTCATACATCTTTAATTTACCTGAGTAGCCAAGAAAATATGAACATCTTAAAAGCCTTCTCCAAATTAACAGATAACTCCCAAATCTCTCTCCTGCCCAGTCAGCTCACCTGAATTCCAGACCCATAAATTAAACTGCATATGGAAGAACTGTCTTCTGAGTGTCCTGTAGACATCCCAAGCTTGGTGTGTCTATAATACCAAATTCGTTACCTTCCTCCCACACGCCACCTATTTTTCCTCCTGGATATACTCTGTAAACTAATAGATAACATCATCACGGCATCATCCTAGCTAGAAATCCGGGCATTGTCTCTAGATTCCTTCCTCACTCTGGGTAGCCAGTCAGTCCTTTCAATTTACTTCTGAAGTCTCTTTCTAGTCCCTCCCCTCGTCTTCATCTCTACTACCCCAGCTCTACCTCAGGACTCCATCAACTCTTACATAGGTCAGTGTGATGGCTTATAAAATTACCATCCAGAGGTGCCTTGGAAAAAAGGCCTGGTGACCTACTTCCAAAAATCAGCCATGGAAAGCCCTGTGGAGCACAGTTCTACTCTGATACACATGGGGTCGCCATGAGTTGGAGTTGACCCGTTGGCAACTGGTTTCCCTCGTATCTGCGCTAGTAATGTGTAGGCAGTAGAATTGCATCAGGTGTAATGCTGCTTGACTTCCGGGATTGGGTCCTAAGAAGGCTTGCAATGTCCACCTGGAATACTTGTTCAGGGGCAAGTCAGCTGCCATGTAAGAAGTCTGACTCCTTGGAACCATCATGCTGTGAGGAAGCCCAAGTTATTCATGTGAGGAGAAAGAGATGTCTGACTAGCTCACAGCTGTTCCAGCCATCCCAGCTCGGGCACCAAACATGCGAGTGAAGAAGCCATCTTGGATGTCCAGCCCCAGCTACCATCTGAGTGCAAACTGCAGCTGCACGCAGGACCTCAAGTGAAAGCTGCCTAGCTGGGCCTGGTATTATTCTCTCTCACAGAAGCACGACCCCACCCCCACCCCCCAAAACAAAACAAAAGAACCTTTGCCATCGAGTCAATTCCGACTCATAGCGACCCTATAGGACAGAGTAGAACTGCCCCATAGAGCTTCCAAGGAGCACCTGGTGGATTTGAACTGCCGACCTTTTTGTTAGGAGTCGTAGCACTATGCCACCGGGGTTTCCAGAACCATGACAGATAATAAATTGTTGTTTCAAACCACTCAGTGTTGCTGTGGTTTGTTATACAGCAGAAGAAAACTAGAACACTGTGACATTTTTTAAAGTAAAAATTTGATATTCATAAGTACGGCACTGTTTTTTCAGCTTCCTTTTTAATTTTTCCCTTTATACAAGTTCACTTTTGTTGTAGGGGAAATACATCACAAAGTTTAGTAAAGCAAAAAAAGTTTTATTTGGCATATATTCAAAATGACAAAAGTGGGAAGTGGACAAGCATGTTGCTAGAGCCACGTCTGCCCAAGACCAAGGAAATATTACAAAGTCAGCAAGAATGGGAAAATGGACAAGCATGCTGCCACAGCCACGTCTGTCCGAGTCCAGAGAATATTACAGAATCATCAGTATATATTAACATTACAAAATGGGCAAAACCATTGAAAGCTTCACCTTTTCACAGATTAGCTAGAAACTGCGATCTTACATTTTGAATTATCCCCCTCAACAAATCATTGGTACAGGTTTCAGTAATGACAGTCAGGAGGGTCTTCATTGGTTCAACAAATTTCTGTTCACTAAATGCTAATAGAAAAAGGTAAAAGTGGAAAGTCTTTTGTGTTCCGGCTTCTGTGAAAGGTTCCCTAAAAGATATTTTTTCAGATTATCTTAGCTATTGTCTTTATACCTCAGGGCCCAGTTGATGTGTCCTTGTGAGCCCTTGTGAGCCCAGCTCTGGCTGGGTCACATTCTCTATGCTCAAGGACAGAGAATGATGACTCCAATATTTCCTAAATCACTTCATACTATAAGGGAATTTCTAGCTCTGTCCTTAGCAAGGTTTATGACCTTGAGCAAGCCTCTTTATAATAATGTTACTTAGCTTTACTTGCCTCAGTTTTAAAATGAAGGGTTAAACTAGTTAATCACTAAGGTCTATTCCAGTTCCAAAATTCTGTCATTGCCTTCAAACTATCAGAAAAATTGAGTCCTTGTCTGACAAGTTTTAACTTGCAGTAAAATTTTACAGGCGCAAGAATTTTAAGCAAAGCAGTGAATGCCAGGGAAGTGCTGACTCAGCACACGAGGGCACAATGCCTTCTCTTCGCTGGAAAAAAACGAGTGAGAAGCAACTGTAAATCGATCCACCAGCTCCTTCTCCCCGAAGCAACATTCAGAGAGGCGATTATCTGTAATAAAAGACTTGAAAATGGATTCTTCTCCCTTTAAAATCTGTTACTCAAGTCTGTGGGTGACTCCAGGACTTTGACAGCCGATTCAGATTTGCATAGTTGAATCAGTCTCCGGAAGGTCCCTGCACACAAATGCTAAGTTTAGGGCAAGCAAACTGGGTAATTCCTAGAGGAAATAAACTCTAGCTTGAGAACAACAGCTGAAGTAAAATCCCATAAGCCAGGAAAACAGCCACACAATCACAGTAACAGGTGGTCAGTTTCAAAACAAATTTCAAGGTCTGACTCGCCCAGCACCTGCTCTAGAACCACAGCCGACAGTGTAACTCTGTCTGGGTCTGAGTTAGGTCATCCTTGCCATGCTATGAGGAAGATTAACTACTTTTATTAGCAGAGCTAAGTGCTTAGTAGGTTACATGACCAACTCTCTGCAGTAGTAACCCTTGTGTTCCCTGTCAGAAAGGGAAGAAGGGATGAGAGAATTTGGGGACTGGAAAGGACTTTGGAGATTAACTAGTTCAACCCCCTGATAGGTGAGGAAAGTAAAGCCCAGACAAGTGGAGACTTGCTCAAGGTCCTATGACCTGTGGGAGCAGAACGTTTTCCCCTATGTATTATGAAAAATTTCAAACACATAACAATGTTGAAAAGATTTGTACAGGGGTACTCATCCCCATTGCATAGGTTCTACTATTAACATTTTATTAAACTATCTTGTCAGTTTGTCATACTGTGGTGGCTTGCATGTTGCTGGAAGATATGCCACCCATATTTCACATACCAGGTAGACAGGTTTCAGTGGAAGAAAGGTCTAGTGATCTAAAAAAAAAAAAGTGATCTACTTCTGAAAATTAACCAGTGAAGACCCTATGGATCACAACAGAATATGGTCCGGTATAGTGCTGGAAGATGAGCCCCCTAGCTTGGAAGGCACTTGAAATACACAGCAACAATGGACTCAAGCATAACAACAATCATGAAGATGGTGAGGTCCCAGCAATGCTTCGTTTTGTTGTACATGGGGTCACCATGAGGTGGAGTCAACTCAGCGGCACCTAGTAACAACAACAAACTTGTTTATCATGTGTATATATCTACTTATCTATCCCTCCATCCATCATTCCACCTTTTTTGACACATTTCAAGTAAATCGCAGACGCCTGTACTCTTTCCCTTAAAGAAGCAGTATATTTTATCATCTAATTAGTTGACACCTCAATTTTATACTCATTATGGAATCAAAATATAAAAAGAGAAATCACCAGACCCAATAGATATAAAATGGCATCAGTGAGCTCTCGTGGCACCAATGGTTAAATGTTCAACTGCTAACTGAAAGGTTGGTGGTTTGAACCTACCCAGCGGCTCCATGGGAGGTCAGCCTGGTGATCTGCTCCTTAACGATTATAACCAAGAAAATCTTATGGGGCAGGCCTGTTCTGTCACCTGGGGTCACTATGGATTGAAAATGACTCGACCGTACCCAACAACAACAGGCTAAAAAGGAACCCAGCTTTCTAACTCCAAGGAACTCAAGGATTCTTACTAAAAGCTAATTCCAGATATGGTCGAGGTAGTCAACAAATACATGTCTCTGCTTATGCTGTTCCCTCCACCTGGAATCCTACTCTTCCCCTTCCTCTCCATCTGTTGAAATCCTCTCCATTCCTTCAAGAATGATCTCAGTGTCTGTAAGGAACAGAGCTAGTTATGCATATATTCCTGTTTTCAGGAAAAAGTTACTAAAAAAACTGAAATGCCACCTCCTTCCCAATTTTTCCTGAACCCTGAGTTTTAATCTTTCTGATTTGAATACCTACAGCCCTTTGTTGCCACATTTCTTATCTCATGTTACTTTTTAGAGTTTTCTGTGTATTTCTTTTATTGCTACCACTCCGATCACTACTGCTGCTCCTACTCGTGAAAACAGTTGCCTTTCAGTTGACTCTGACTCATAATGAACCCATGTGCGTCAGAGTCAAACTGTGCTCCATATGGTTTTCAATGGCTGGTTTTTTCAGAAGTAGATTTCCATGCTCTTCTTTCTAGGAGCCTCTGGGTGGACTTGAATATTCAATCTTTCAGTTAGCAGCTGAGTGTGTTAAGTGTTTGCACCATCCAGGGACTCTACTACTGCTAATCCAAACCAAACCTGTGGCCATTTAGTCAATTTCGACTCATGGTCATCCTATAGGCCAGAGTAGAACTGCCCCATAGGATTTCCAAGGAGTTGCTGGTGGATTTGAACTGCCAACCTTTTGGTTAGCAGCCAAGCTCTTAACCACTGTGCCACCGGGGCTCCCACTACCACTAATAAAAACTTATGGTTAATTCCTCTTTGAAAAAGACTGTTTTCTTATGACTTATTTTGTATATTCTGTGGTTTCTTGCATAGTCAATGTTGAATATTAAGTAACTTGAAATTTCAAATAATATTTCTTTAAGGAAAAAAATATGTTTCTGAAAGTAAGATCTTTAAGGCCCACCTGTATCAGAGTTGTTTAATATACAGATTCTGGAGCCCCCACTCTCGAAATGCTGCTTCAGTAGGCTTGGGGTGGAGTCCAGAAAGCTGCAGCTTTAGCAAGTGCCCCTAGTAATTCTGTTGCAGGTAGCCAGGGACCTCATTTGGAGAAATGTGCTATACTCTAATCGGCCTGTCCCTTCAATGGATCCCAGATAAAGGTGTGGCAAGGCGCCTGTCTTGGGTGTGTGTAAGAGTGCTGTGGCTAGCATCACTGCTCACCACATCATATGCTGCCAGTTGCCACTTCTGCTGTTGCCACCAACCCCCAAGTTTCCCTTTGTCACTTCCCCCCTGTTATCACCAACTGCCACTACCCTCTTGCCCCTCACCCGCCAAGGCTGAGTCAGATCCAGTGTTGAGCACTTGAGGAAAAAAAAGCCACCTTGGAAGACACGATGAGGGTGTTCCCATCTGTGTTCACGATCCCATGACTGGGAGTAAAGGAACATATCTACCTCTGACTCTGGCTTCTTAAGAAGCTCTGCAAACCTGGTTATGATGTCGGGCCCCTGGATTGAAGTTCCTGCTGCCATTGATTTTACAACGAGGAGAAACTGAAGTTGAGTAACAGGTCTCTTGCCCAAGCGTTAAGGGCCACCGCAAAACATAGAGCAATGGAGACAGGAGCTGGCAATATGTGCTCGGTTCCCTCATCTCGGCCAAACATTTCTGTGTAGGAAATGCTGGCTACAGTTATCTCTACTGTTTGGTCTTAATAGAATATTTTTTTCATATGCTAAAATTTACTTTCTTTTAGGTGCCAAAAGGACGATATAAGAAAAATTATGGACCAGAGAGTTGTTTCATGAAGCACGGTCTAATTTATATTTTCTGTTAAGTATACTTGAAATCAGTTTCTCTAAGACATGCACAACATTGTGATTTTTATTTCAAGATATGACTTCTTATTGCATTGGTTCCCACACGTTAGCAGGCATCAGATTCACCTGGCAACATAACGTCATTGCCATCAAGTTATGACTCATGGTGACCCTGTGTGTTACAGAGTAGAACTGGTCCATAAGGTTTCTTGGCTGTAATCCTTACGGCAGCAGATTGTCAGGCCTTTTTTCCCAGGTGCCACTGGGTGGGTTTGAACTACCAACTTTTAGGTTAGTAGTCAAGCACAAATAGTTTGTACCACCCAGGGACCTCAGTTCACCTGGAAAGCTTGTTAAAACCAGGGCTTCACCCACAGCCACCAGGAGAAAGGAAATAATAAAGATCAGAGAAGAAATAAATGAAACAGAGAATAGAAAATAGAAAGAATCAATAAAACCAAAAGTTGGTTCTTAGAAAAGATCAAAATTGACAAACCTTTGGCCAAAGTGACAAAAGAAAAACAGGAGAGGAAGCAAATAACCCAAATAAGAAATGAAATGGGGGGCATTACAACCAACCCAAATGAAATAAAAAGGGCCATAACAGAATACTATGAAAAACTATGTTGTTGTTGTTAGGTGCTGTCGAGTTTATTCTGACTCAGTAGCCACCCTATATACAACAAAATGAAATGGTGCCTGGTACTGCACCATCCTCACAATCCTGGTTATGCTTAAGCCCGTTGTTGCAGCCACTGTGTCAATCCATCTTGTATGAGAGGCTTCCTCTTTTTCACTCACCTTCTACTTTACCAAGCATGATGTCCTTCTCCAAGGATTGATTCCTCCTGACAATGCATCCTAAATATGTGAGACGTAGTCTCACCATCCTTGCTTCTAAGGAGCATTCTGGTCACGCTTCTTCCAAGACAGATTTCTTTGTTCTTTTGGCAGTCCGTGGAATATTCAATATTCTTCACCAACACCACAATTCAAAGGCCTCAATGCTGCTTCAGTCTTCCTTATTCGTCTTCCACTTTCACATGTATATGTGGTGATTGAAAACACCATGGCTTGGGTCAGGCGTACCTTAGCTTCAAGGTGATATCTTTGCTTTTCAACACTTTAAAGAGGTCTTTTGCAGCAGATTTTTCCAGCAATGCCTCTTTTGATTTCCTGACTGCTGCTTTCGTGAATGTTGATTGTGGATCCAAGTAAAATGAAATCCTTGACAACTTCAATCTTTTCTCTGTTTATCATGATGTTGCTCATTGGTCTAGTTGTGAGGATTTTTGTTTTCTTTGTGTTGAGGTGTATCCATACTGAAGGCTGTGGCCTTTGATCTTCATCAGTAAGTGCTTCAAGTCCTCTTCATTTTCAGCAAGCAAGGTTGTGTCATCTACATAACACAGGTTGTTAATGAGTCTTCCTCCAGTCCTGGTGCCCTGTTCTTCATATAGTCCATCATCTCAGATTATTTGCTCACCATACAGATTGAATAGGTATGGTGAAAGGATACAACCCTGACGCACACCTTTCTTGACTGTAAACCTTGCAGTATGCCCTCGTTCTGTTTGAATGACTGCCTCTGGATCCTATGTACAGGTTCCTCGTGAGGACAATTAAGTGTTCTGGAATTCCTGTTCTTCCCAATGTTACCCATAATTCATTATGATCCACATAGTTGAATGTCTTTGCATAGTCAATAAAACACAGGTAAACATCTTTCTGGTACTTTCTGCATTCACCCAAGATCCATCTCACATCAGCAATGATATCCCTGGTTCCATGTCCTCTTTTGAATCCAGCTTGAATTTCTGGCAGTTCCCTGTTGATATACTGCTGTAGCCACTTTTGAATGATCTTCAGCAAAATTTTACTTGCATGTGATATTAATGATATTGTTTGATAATTTCCGCATTTGGTTGGATCAACTTTCATGGGAATGGACATAAATATGAATCTTTTCCAGTTGGTTGGCCAGGTAGCTGTCTTCCAAATTTCTTGGCATAGATGAATGAGCACTTCTAGCACTGCATACATTTGTTGAAACATCTCAGTTGATATTCTGTCAATTCCTGGAGCCTTGTTTTTCGCCAATGCCTTCAGTGCAGCTTGGGCTTCTTCCTTCAGTACCACTGGTTCCTGATCATATGCTACCTCCAGAAATGGTTGAACGTCGACCAGTTTTTTTTGGTATAGTGACTCTGTGTATTCCTTCCACCTTGTTTTAATGCTTCCTGCGCTGTTTAATATTTTCCCTGTAGAATCCTTCAATATTGCAACTCGAGGCTTGAATTTTTCTCTTCAGTTGTCTCAGCTTGAGAAATGCTGAGCATGTTCTCCCCTTTTTGTTATCTATCTCTAGGTCTTTGCAAATGTCATTATACTTTACTTTGTCTTCTTGAGCCACCCTTTGAAATCTGTTCAGCTCTTTTTCTTCATTGTTTCTTCCTTTTGCTTTAGCTACAAGATGTTCAAGAGCAAGTTTCACAGTCTCTTCTGACAATCCATTTGGGTCTTTTCTTTCTTTCCTGTCTTTTTAATGACCTCTTGCTTTCTTCATGTATAATGTCCCTGATGTCGTATCACAACTCATTTGGTCTTTGGTCATTAGTGTTCAATGCATCAAATCTATTCTTGAGATGGTCTCTAAATTCAGGTGGGATATACTCAAGATCGTACTTTGGCTCTCGTGGACTTGTTCTAATTTTCTTCAGTTTCAACTTGAATTTGCATATAAACTATTGATGGTAACTATACTCCAACAAATTTGAAAACCTAGAAGAAACGGCCAAATTTCTAGAAACACACTACCTACCTAAACTAACACAAACTGAGATGGGATATCTGAACAGACCCCTAATAAAAGAAGAGATTGAAAGGTAATAATAATAAAAAAAACCTCTCTCAGCACAACTGGACTAAACCAAAAGCAAAGAAGTTTCATGAATAAACTGAATGCTTCGAAGGTCAGCAAAGCAGGGGCAGGGGTCTGGGGACTATGGCTTCAGGGGACATCTAAGTCAATTGGCAAAATAAAATCTATTAAGAGAGCATTCTGCATCCCACTTTGAAGTGTGGCATCTGGGGTCTTAAATGCTAGCAAGCGGCCATCTAAGATGCATCAATAAGTCTCAACCCACCTGGATCAAAGGAGAATGAAGAACACCAAGCTCACAAGGTAATTTTGAGCCCAAGAGACAGAAAGGGCCACATGAACTAGAGACTACATCCTGAGACCAGAAGAACTGGATGGTGCCCAGCCACAATCGATGACTGCCCTGACAGGGAGCACAACAGAGAACCCCTGAGGGAGCAGGAGATCAGTGGGATGCAGACTCCAAATTCTCATAAAAAGACCAGACTTAATGGTCTGACTTAGACTAGAAGAACCCTGGTGGTCATGGTCCCCAAACCTTCTGTTGGCCCAGGACAGGAACCATTCCCGAAGCCAGCTCGTCAGACATGGATTGGACTGGACAGTGGGTTGGAGAGAGATGCTGATGAGGAGTGAGCTACTTGTGTCAGGTGGACACTTGAGACTATGTTGGCATCTCCTGTCTGGAGGGGAGATGGAAGGGTAGAGGGGGTTAGAAACTGGCAAAATGGTCACAAAAGGAGAGACTGGAGGGAGGGAGTGGGCTGACTCATTAGGGGGAAAGTAAATGGGAATATGTAGTAAGGTGTATATAAGTTTATATGTGAGAGACTGACTTGATTTGTAAACTTTCACTTAAAGCACAATAAAAACTATTAAAAAAAAGAATAAATGGTATTCCTCAAGCTTAAAAACAAAACAAAACAAAACAAAAACCTCCCAATGACAACAAAACAAAACAAAAACCCTGACCCAGATGGCCTCACTGGAGAATTCTACCAAACATTCAGAGAAGAGCTTACGCCAGTACTACTCAAACTATTTCAGAACAGAGAAAAGGAAGGGATGCTTCCAAATTCATTCTATGAAGCCAGTATAACCCTGATACCAAAACTAGGCAGAGACCACAAAAAAAGAAAATTACAAACCAATGGCTCTCGTGAATATAGATGGAAAAATTCTCAACAAAATTCTAGCCAATAGAATTCAGTATCAAATCAAAAAAATAATATACCACAGCGAAGTAGGATTCATACGAGGTATGCAAGGATGGTTCAATGTTAGAAAATCAATGTAATCCACCACATAAGTAAAATAAAAGAATCACATGATCATCTCAATTGATTCAGAAAAGATACTCGGTAAAATCAAACACCCATTCATGATAAAAACTTTCAATAAAATAGTAATAGAAGGGGATTTCCTCAACATAATAGAGGGCATCTATGCAAAACCAGCAGCCAACATCATTCTCAATGGAGAGCAGCTGAAAACATCCACCCCTCCCCCCCCCGCTCCCCGAACAGGAACACGACAAAGATGCCCTTTATTATCACTCCTATTTAACATTGTGCCGGAAGTCCTAGCTAAGCAATAAGGCAAGAAAAAAGAAAGGGCATCCAAATTGGTAATGAAGAAGTAAAACTGTCCCTATTTGTGGATGATATGATACTATACATAGAAAACTGAAAAGACTCCGTGAGAAAACTACTGGAACTAATAGAAAGATTCAGCTGAGTAGCAGAATACGAGGTAAACATACAAAACTCAGTTGGATTCCTATATACAAACAAAGAGAACTATGACAAGAAAACAATACCATTTATAATAGGCCCTAAAAAAATGAAATATTTAGGAATAAATCTAACCAGTGATATAAAAGATTTATATGAAGAAAACCACAAAACACTGCTGAAGAAACCAAAAGAAATCTACATAAATGGAAAATATACCATGCTCATGGATAGGTAGACTCAACATTGTGAAAATGTCAATTTTATCGAAAGCAGTCTACAAATATAATGCAATCCTGATCCAAATACCAACAGCATTCTTCAAAGAGATGGAAAAACTAATCATTAACTTTATATGGAAAGGGAAGAGGCCCCAGATAAGTAAAGCACTATTGAAGAAGAAGAATAAATAGGAGGATTCATACTACCTGACCTCAGAAACTACTATGCAATGATGGTAGTCAAAACAGTCTGGTACTGGTACAGTGACAGATAAGTTGACCAATGGAACAGAATTGAGAACCCAGATGTAAATCCATCCACCTACAGTCTCCTGTTCTTTGACAAAGGCCCAAAGTCCATTAAATGGGGGAATAAAATAGTATTTTTAGCAAGTGGTGCTGGCAAAACTGGATGTCTATCTGTTAAAAAAAAAAAAAAGGACCTGTACCTCACACCATACACAAAAACTAATTCAAAATAGATCAAAGACCTGAATATAAAACCAAAAACTATAGAGAGCATAGAAAAAAAAAATAGGGTCAATGCTAGAGGCCCTAATACATGGCATAAATAGGATGCAAACCATAACTAACAATACACAAACACCAAAAGATAAGATAAATAACTGAGATAATCTAAAAATTAAACATTTATGCTCATCAAAAGACTTCACAAAAAGAGTAAAAAGAACATACAGACCGGGAAAAAAAATTTTGGCTATGACAAATCTGACAAATGTCTTAATATCTAAATCTGTAGGAAAATCCAACACCTACAACAAAAAGACAATCCAATTAAAAAATGGACAAAAGATATGAACAGACACTTCACAAAGAAGACATTCTGGTGGCTGACACATGAGGAAATGCTTATGATCAGTAGCCATTACAGAAATGCAATTCAAAACTACAGTGAGATACCATACCCTCTCACCACATTACTGGCATGAATAATAATAAAAAAAAAACCCAGAAAATAACAAATGTTGGAGAGGTTGCAGGGAGACTGGAACTTTTATGTATTGCTGGTGGGAATGCAAAATGATACAACCATTTGGAAAATGATATGGTGCCTCCTTAAAAAGCTAGAAGTAGAAATCCATATGATCCAGCAATCCCACTCCTAGGGATATATCTTAGAGATATAAGAGCCATCACACTTATATTCATCACAGCATTATTCACAGTAGCAAAAAGATGGAAACAACCTAAGTGCCCACGAATAGATGAATGGATAAACAAACTATGGTACATACACACAAAGGAATATTATGCAATGATAAACAATGATAAATCTGCAAAACATCTCACAACGTGAATGAATCTGGGCGGCATTATGCTGAATGAAATAAGTCAATCATAAAAGAATGAATACTGTATGAGACCACTATTATAAAAACTCATGAAAAGGTATACATACAGAAAGAAACAATTTTTGATGGTTATGAAGAAAGGGAATGGTGTGGAGGGAATAACACTAAACAGACAATAGATAGGTGGTAACTTTGATGAACCGTAAGACAATACACAATACTGGGGAGGTTAGCAGCTTGACCAAGGCAAAGTCACAGAAGCTCCAAAGACATCCAGATTCCCTGAGGGACCGAATTAATTGACTGAGGGCTAGGGAACCATAGTCTCTGGGGACATCTAGCTCAATTGGCATAACATAGTTTATAAAGAAAAATGTTCTACATCCTACTTTGGTGAGTATTGTCTGGGGTCTTAAAATCTTGTGAGTTGCCATCTAAAATACTCCATAGGTTCCACCCCCACCTGGAGCAAGGGAGAATGAAGAAAACCGCAGACACAAGGGAAAGATTAGTTCAAAGGACAATGGACCACAACTACCACAGCTTCCACCAGACTGAGTCCAAGCACAACTAGATGGTGCCTGGCAACCACCATTGACTGCTCTGACAGGGATGACAACAGAGAGTCTTGGCCAGAGCTGGAGAAGAATGTAGGACAAAATTCAAACCCATAAAAAAGGACCAGAATCACTGGTCTGACAGAGACTAGAGAAACCCTGAGCATATGGCCCCCAGAGACCTTTTTACCGAGGCCACTCCTGAGGTTTATTCTTCAGCCCAAGATTGGAAGGGCCCATAAAATAATAATACAGGTAGCTCAACCATTTATACGAGACTCAATGAGCAAACCAGCCCAGAGGCAAGGGCAAGAAGGCAGGAGAGGACAGGAAAGCTGGAGGAATGGAAATGAGGAACCCAAGGTTGAGAAGGAGAGAGTGTTGACCGGTCAAGAGGTTAGCAATCAATGTCACAAAACAATATGTGTGTTAATTGTTGAGTGAGAAATTAATTTGCTCTGTATCCTTCATTTAAAGCACAAAAGACCAGAGCTTCGACCGGTTTGGTCTGGTTCAACCCCTTGCTGAGAATTTGCCTTCCTACCCCAGCTATACTGAATCAATCTACATGTTAACAAGATCCCCAGGTGATTTGGAGAGATCTTGTTAAAATGTAGATTTTGATTCAGTATATCTGGGGTGGAAAGGTAATTCTCAGCAGGGGGTCGAACTGAGACAGACTGGTTCGAAGCCCCGGTTGACACACAGATCTTTGGGCCTCACCCATAGAGTTTCTAATACTGTAGTTCTGGTGAGGGGCCCGATAATTTTGCAGTTCTAACAAGTTGCCAGGTGATGCTGATTCTGCTTATCAGGGAACCACACTTTGAGAACCACTACTCTAAGAGGAAGTAAATTGGTAGAAGTTATTAGACCATCTGCCAATCTATCTGCTTGTCTTTTTAAAATCATAATAGCATATAGCACTGCTGCTAAATCCTGGCTGTCTATTAGAATCACCTTCTAAGCTTCTAAAAAATCTGGGCACCAAACACTTTGCAGGCAGAGTAGTTGGGGCTGGGGCCTGGGAATTGTAGTTTTGGGGGACATCTAGGTCAATTAGCATAACAGTTTATAAAGAAAATGTTCTACATCCCGCTGGTGTCTGGGGTCTTAAAAGCTTGCAAGCAGCCATCTAAGGTACATCAGTCGGTCACATCCCGCTCAGAGGAAAGGAGAATGAAGAAAACCAAAGACTCAAGGAAAATACTAGCCCAGAGGACTAAAGGACCAAATGAACCAGAGATTCCGCCAGCCTGAGACTAGAAAAACTAGATGGTGCCTGGCTACCACCTATGACTGCCCTGACAAGGACACAACAGAGAGTCCCAGACAGAGCAGGAGAAAAATGTAGAGCAGAACTCAAATTCACATAAAAAGACCAGACTTAATGTCTGACAGAGACTGGAGGAACCCCCGAAACCATAGCCCCTGAACGCACTGTTAACCCAGAACTGAAACCGTTCCCGAAGCCCAGATTTCA
The DNA here is from genome assembly GCF_030014295.1 of Loxodonta africana. Lineage (NCBI taxonomy): Eukaryota > Metazoa > Chordata > Mammalia > Proboscidea > Elephantidae > Loxodonta > Loxodonta africana. Next base: position 113,568,333 of record NC_087347.1, on the reverse strand, counting down.
AAGATTAGACAGGAGTATAAAGCAAAAAATAATACATGTGAGGAACGTGCTTCTTAGTTCAATCAGATATCCAAGACCAAATGGGCAACTCCTATACAAAAGCAGGATGAGAAGGCAGGAAGGGACGGGGAGTCTGCTGTCACATTGTGGGGATTGCAACTAATGTCACAAAACAATATGAAAAAAAAAAATCTGGACATCCTACCCAAACCCTATCTTAGACCCAATTAAATTTGCATTTCTCGGGATGGGGTCCTGGTATTTTTGGAAAAGATCCCCAGATAATTCTAATGGGCACCTGAGGTTGAGAGGCATAGGCATATAGCGAACTTCAGCCCTTTTTAGTGTTAACATTCTCATTTGACAAATATTTATTGATCACCCATTATGTGCCCTAGAAAATGATAAAGTGTGTAAGATATGGTCCCTGACCTCAAGCAGAGATAAATCACATACCCAAACATTTAAACAAAAACCTGGTGTGTAGCGAGTGCCAATTAGAGGAACAAACCATTACCAAAAGCTGAATGAGGCTTGATGGGCCAAGGTAAACCAATTCTGTACTTGATCCTCACATTGTGATAAGTTATGTATGCTTCTGCCACACATAAAACATATCCCTTTGGTGGGGGAAATTGCTCATTTACTGGTTCGTTGAGGACGCTCCAACCGATTCACCGTGGTAGATATGATTGAACCATGGGCATGATGGAGCATTAAATCAATAGCTAGTCAGCTGGTGACTATTCCTTGGCTAAGTATGCTATTAAGGGTCCGTTTTAGAAACCTTACGCTTAACAGAGCTGAACCTTATCAGTGGAGAAGTAAAACATGAATTATGTTTAGGAAATACTTCTATCTGTGGTTTTAAATAAACATTCCTTAAATATGTAAAAAAAAAAAATTCATGAATCAAAAAGTCAAACCCTAGTTAATTAAAGAAAAGTCAAAACCCTAGTTAATTAAAGAAATAGGTACTTCTTTGCATCTGCTAGTATACAAAATTATTTAATGATTCAATGACAGCTGACCCACGAAGGAAAAAGTTTCTAGAAAGAAGGAAATATTCTCTTAGGGTGCTACTTACGTCTTAAAGACATTATTTAATTCATTGTGTTATTTAATTGGGTTATATCTTTTTGGAGGTTTTGTTTTCATATTGGAGTTTTTCTAAGAATAAATCCCAATGGCAAGAAGAGAGGACTGTTTTAAGAAAAGGAAATAAATACTTTTTAAATTGTTGCATTTATTTAGATTCAAAGCTACTGATGGCATCATACTAGGCATTGCAGGAGATATACTCGAAGGTAACTTGCGTTCAAATGAATTTATAATCTAGTAGAGGGGAAAGATGAGCACATATTTAAAGCAAAACATGATACATGCCTTCAGAGAGGAATAAATTTTAATGAGGCTTCAAAGAACTGGAAGAAGAGGAGGTCAAGGTTCAAAGAGCTGAAGATGAGGCGTAGAACTGGGTTCTGGTGCAGTGCATTACCACCCGGCCAATTTTCAGAGGCCAGCTGTTCCCAGTCAAAACGAAGACAAGGGTGGATGTAATCAATGGGAAAAGCAGGTTACCTCCCTCTTTTTTCCTGGAGACGTAGCTTTGAGATCAATAGTTTCACAGTCTCATCTCAGGAAGCAAAATGAAAATGAATCTGATGCATTCTTTTTAGTTTACTTCTTACTAGTAAAATCCAATTTTAAGGATTTTGTGTTTTGACTATATGGGTGCTAATATTTGATAGAAGTGTTTTGCATCCTTTGTAATCAAAGAAATGAAAATGAGAGCAACAATGTAATAACCGTTTTTTGGTTTATCAAATTGGCAAAGATTTAAAAATGACTACCAGGTGTGGGGAAGTTAGGAGGGACAGGCCTTGTCCTCCCTGTGGAGCACTCCTGGCTCACCAAAGCAGGAGGGCAAAACACTATTTATGGCTCATCCGTTCTCCTTCTAGGAATATATTCCAATTAAATGATATGGATATGTGCAAAATTTCATTATAAGAATATTCCTCAAAACAAAATATTCTACATTCTACTTTGGTGAGTAGCGTGTGGGGTCTTAAAATCTCGTAAGTGGACATCTAAGATACCCCACTGATCTCACTCCGTCTGGAGCAAGGGAAAATGAAGAAAACGAAAGACGCAATGGAAAGATTAGTCCAAAGCACTAATGGACTACAACTACCACAGCTTCCACCAGACTCAGTCCAGCACAACTAGATGGTACCTGGCTACTACCACTGACTGCTCTGGCAGGGATCACAATAGAGGGTTCAGGATAGAGCTGGAGAAACATGTAGAACAAAACTGTAACTCACAAAAAAGACCAGACTTACTGGCCTGACAGAGACTGGAGAAACCGTGAGTATGGCTCCTGGACACCCTTTTAACTCAGTAATAAAGTCCCTCCTGAAGTTCGTTCATACTTCATCTGAAGATTAGACAGGCATATAAAACAAAACAAGACTAAAGGGAGCATATCCGCCCAGGGGCAAGGACTAGCAGACAGGAGAGGACAGGAAAGCTGGTAATAGGGAACCCAAGGTCAAGAAGGGAGAGTGTTGACATGTTGTGGAGTTGGTATCCAATGTCACAAAACAATATGGAATACTAATTGTTTAGTGAAAAGCTAGTTCTGTAAAACTTCATCTAAAGTACAGTAATGATAAAAGAAAACAGGCTTCAGGAAGAAAAAAATATCCCGCAGCTTTGCTTATTATTGGGAAAAATTAGTAAAGAAAAAATGTTCAACTACATGTTGATAAATACATTAAGGAATTATGCTAGGAAGGGCACAGGGAAGGTCCACTACTGCTTCTAATTATGCCTGGTGGCCTGGGAAAATCTTCCTGACTATTTAGGTAACTCAGTCCCTTCCATCCAAGGTCAATCCTCACCCCTCTATTTCCTTTTCTTCAGCTATTCTGTACTCCTGCTAAACAAGACCACTTGCTATCTGTGTCCTGAACTGACCCTATACACTTTCTCGACTCCTTGCCTTTGCTCCTGCTTCCCCGCTGTTGGAATGACTTCCCTTGATCTTTGATGTCTCCCATCCTCTACGGCCCAGTCTTGTCAGCCACCTCCATGATGTTCTCCCTCATTAGCTCAGAACGGTTTACTCCCTCCTCTGTACCCTCATAGCAATATGCTTATCTTCCATGGCCCTTCTCACCCTCTGTCCTGTATTAGAATTATCTGAATATATATTTTATTTTCCCTATTAGATTTTGAACAACTTGAGGGCAGGGGCCTATCTTGTTTGGATTTATATTGCCTACAGTTGTAAAGGAAACTCTGGCTGCTAACCAAAAGGTCAGCAGTTTGAATCCACCAAATCCTCCTTGGTAACTCTATGGGGCAGTTCTACTCTGTCCTATGGGGTTGCTACGAGTCGGGATCGACTTGATGGCAACGGGTTTTTGTTTTTTTTTAATAGTTATGAAACATGCTGGGTGAATGGTTGTTGAATGACTGAGTGAGTGAGTGAATGTAGAAGTGCACTTGCAGCCAAATATTCATGTTCTCCAGTGACATGGATCAAAACTGACAAATGCTAGAGGTGCTCTTTGGTACCTCCCTTTTCTGAGGCACAGGGACTCAGGCTGCAACCTTCCATCCGAGCCACAGAGATGAGAATAGAGGAGACCAGGATTGAGAGGGAGTGAGTCTGCCAGGGGAGACAGGGTGATGAACCAAACTGCAGCCCCCTGCCCCTGTTTAGTGAAACAGGGTAGCTTGGAATCTTAACTGAGGAGGGGAACAGATCAACATGTTGCCAAAAAAAAAAAAAAGTAAGCCTTTCTGATAAGTTACAGGGTTTTTACCATCCCCAAAACATCTGCTTTAATCAGTGTGTCCTACGGACAGCACATCTGTCAGCAAAATGAAGAAACAAAAATTATCCAGATAATCAAGGGGTGGAGACGGGGGAATAAAAAGAAACTTTTCAGTGGGGAGAAAGGAATGTGAAAGGGTTTTAATGATGCACACTGGTGATGTATATGTTCCCAGGTTCAGTTTATCATACAAACTCTGTTCATGCTGATGGTGCAAATGTCTTGACACTCTCAGTGAGGAAGTTGATAAGCTGTACAGCTGGACTCCTATTCAACATAGTCAAGTTTAAGTCTTTTCTGTCCCCACCTGGTACGACCCATACGTACATGCCCTGTTATACTTAGCAGTTCACCTGCTAGCTTTTGTGGACCTTCAGCAGATTCCCTTCCTTCCTGAAGAATGTAACAAACTACAACACAAAACACCACCCCTGCCAGCTGACACTAAACCGTGAACTGTGGTCTCCTCTCTGACGGGATTAGGTATTTGAGTGATTAGGATTGGCAGGTGCTGCTATGGCCACGTTCATGCAAGAAATTCATATTTGTCTATCTAAAACCACTTGCCATTGAGTCAATTCCAGCTCATGGCGACCCCATCTGTATCAGAGTAGAACTGTACTCCATAGGATTTTCATGGCTGTGATCTTTCTGAAGCAGATCGCCAGGGCTTTCTTCAGAGGTGTCGCTGGGTGGTTTCAAACCTCTAACCTTTTGTTTAGTAGTCCAGTGCTTAACTGTTTGCACCAGCCAGGGACTACATGTATATGTGTATGTGTGTATACATATTCAGTGAGAACTGTGAGAACCGCAACTCAACAGGACTGCCTTGTTTTTCTCGGTCTCGCAAAATTTCTACCTTTGACAGGAGCAGTTTTAACCACTTTTCTATCACTTGTTTTAGTGGAAAATATTTGAGTTTTCCTTCTCTGACAGGCTTCTGCCCTATACAAGTTCCGGCTTTCACAGGTTTTACTGTATATGACAAATCCACATAGTATGGATCCTACTGTATATGTATGCAGTTATGAGTCCATATGTAAATATATATGTCTACATAATTTGGGGGGGAGGTCATTACTTTTTTTTTTAAGCTCATCAGTGTGACAGAATTAGCCCTCACTGAAGTGAATGCTTTTTTTTTTTTAATCAGTAAATAACAACAAAAACTGCTTTTTGCCAAAGATCCTCTCCCTCAGCCAAGCAGCAGTGATTTAGAGACCCAACATGTGAGCGAAAGAGAAATACTGTATTTCAGACTTGGATAATGAATAACCTCTGAGGGCTTGAACTTTTCTCCGTTCCCACAGGCTGTATCCACAGAGCGGTGCTCTTGCCCTGAAAGGAAGGATTTGCCCCGGTTTGGAAGGAAGTGAAATAAATAGAACTGGAAGTGGCAAGGTCACCTTTAATATCTTATGAACTGCCTCTTAACAAGCTTCACAATTGCTTTGTTTCTTCCTCCCCGAGTACTCTAAACAGGCAAAGCCAAAGAAAGCTCTTAGGGCACACGCAGGGTGTGGAGGAAGCTCCCAGAGCTGTGAGGAAGGGGAGCTGCAGGGGCAACGGGCCGTCAGGCACGCCAGGGTTACAATTGTATTACGGCGTGGTAGCCAGAAGGGAAAATTGTTTTTAAAGGAAGGAATTCTGTTGTCCTAAATTCCTGTGTATAAAATATGGGACAAACAAGTTTCAGTTGGAATGTTTAATCCAAGTAGGTAGAGTATATGGAGTATTTGGTTTGCATCTGGCTTTTCCCTAACTTTGGTTCACGTGGTGGTTACAGGAATACAATTAGGATCCTGTTAGTTGGTGTTCTCAACACAGCACAAGCTCTGCATTGGCAATCTGTTTCAGGTGGATTTTTCTTTTCTTTCCAGGCTCCTTCAGTTACATGGTGTTGGACCTCCCCCTACCTCCTGACGCTATTGTTGCCCAACCCTTCGTTTTGAATGTCTCCCTACTGAGGGGAGGAAAGAATAGGAGGCATGGGTGGTACAAACGATGAAAGTACTTGGCCGCTAGCTAAAAGATTGGAGGTTTGAGTCCACCTACAAGCACCTTGAAAGAAAGGCCTGGCTGGAGGCCTATTTCTGAAAAATCAGCCATTGAAAACCATGTGGCACACAGTTCTACTCTGATGCACATGGGGTCGCCCTAAGTTGAATTCAACTCGGAGACAGCTGATACTGATAAGCAAGAGGCGCTAACAAGGCTGGGGTGCCAGAGTGCTGGGCAGCAGACAGAGCTGGAATTTCTGTGTCTTGGCTTTCAGGGATTCTTAAAAACCCATTGCCATCGAGTGGATTCTGACCCGTAGCAAACCTATAGGTCAGGGTAGAACTGCCCCATAGGGTTTCCAGGGAACAGCTGGTGGATTCAAACTGCCAACCTTTTGGTTAGCAGCTGAGTTCTTAACTACTACGCCACCAGGGCTCTTAGTATTCTTAGTCCAATATATAACTCACCTTGTAAGACAGTTTACGTGAACAGCACTGTTGTCATCAAATAAAAGCAGAACAATCTAGACTGGGCCTCAAGGCTAAGAGAGAGAACTCCAAGTGGTTTAAATGCAGATAATCAAAGGGAGCATAAAACAAACAAAACTGAGTTGGTGCTTTGTAAATTGTTACTTATCCCTCTATCTGGATTCTTCACATTTGGCAAAACCGTTTAGAAAAACCTCCTCTTTAATATTTTGAAAGTGCCATAGAACTATGAATTTCAGTAACTTCAAAAGGCTTGGTTAAATGGTGCAAAAAAGATGTGATCGGCATCTGTAAGATGAAGAAAGAGAAACCTAAAGGGCAGTCCCCGTGTAATCTGAATTTTGGCTACTTCTTTATAATCCCAACATAACGAGTTGTGGCACTGCAGATAATGGGTCAGAGCTGAGCTCTTATGGAAACTGCTAGATGGAGCTAAAGTCATTATGTGGCCAAATATTTTGATCTCTACATAATGCATAATATCAAGAGATTCTGACCTCTGGTAGATGTCTTAAATTAAGTGTCTGGGGAACAGACTTGAGGCATCAGTCTAGAAATTCTAACAGATGTGCTTTACTAAAACGCTATGCTAGACTGGACCTGACCAGGCCAATCATCCTCTTAAGTGCCTCCTGCGCTATAATGGCTAGAAGACAGGTTATCCCTGGCTGCATGAGGTGTGGGGTGGGGGGAAGCTGAGCTCTTTCCTTTGTCCTCTGACCTCCTAGAACAACACAGCTAATCTGCTTTGTCTAGCCATAAGAAACCTTACAGTCTATAAAGCAGCGAGGTTGGGTGCATGTGTGTACACGTATGCAGACTCACACTCGATTCATACCTTAACATTTTTTTTCACCTTTTCTGAAATACAAAAGCAGGGAATCCAGATCAAGAGACTGGCCATGCTTTTCAACAGACAGTGCCTTTTCTCCGAGGACCCAGAAACCTCACCCAAATGTGTTAGCTGTGCAGTTGTGCTGTTACTTCTTTTCAGGTGACAAAATAGCAGTCCATTCTCCTACAGCGATGAAACCCAGTTTTATTTTATTTTTTTTCCTTGTAGGTCTGCTTCAAGCAGGAATCTGACACCATTCACTCCTTGGGAGGAAAAGTCTTCCAAGTCTGAACTATTGTGATTGCGTGAGCCCAGCTTCTTGTTCATTAGAATGGCTCCTTGGAAACAGAATTGATGACTTTTCAGCGGCCATTTCTGGCTTTTGAGACCCATAGGCATCAGGGCTTGATGCATGGCCCTCATCTCAGTGGGCTCCTGTGCAATGATTCTCATCCGTCTTGCTTAGAAAGTGAATTAATCTTGACCTTGGTCCCTGGGGTGTGGTTCTCTGTCCTCTCACCCATCTTCAACACACTTCTTGTTTCAGGCCTAGGTTCCCCCGATTTCAGTCACTTCTAGCCTTTTGCCTTTAAATGATGTTGCTTTGATTTTAACAAAATCTGTATTTCTAACATTATATATTATATTTCTAGAAAGTTCTCACTCTTAGTTGCAATTTAATTATAAAAAAAAATTATATGGAACATTAAAGCTTTGAAAGATGCTAAAGGGCAGAAAAGGACTTAAAGCAAAAGCTATTATTAGGAATTACAAATCACTTAGCATTTCAACACCACTCCATCGGATGTGGCATTTTGTTGAAAGACCTTGTTTTGAACGGTGACAGTGCAGAAGACCTATGGAAGAAATGAGCAGCCAGTTTGATCTCTATTGCTACAGTCTCCATAAGAAGTCATCAATTATATGTTAATAAGGCAGTAGATTTAGAAATACTATTAGCAGAAACCCTGGTGGCATACTGGTTAAGTACTATGGCTGCTAACCGAAAGGTCAGCAGTTTGAATCCACCAGGTGCTCCTTGGAAACTGTATGGGGCAGCCCTACTCTGTCCTATACAGTAGCTATGAGTTGGAATCCACTTGACGGCAGCGGGTTTGGTTTTTTTTGTTGTTGTTGTTATTAGCAGAAAACTTGACATATTGGGGAGTGCTGCTGCACCCGACTCCAACCCCTTAGCTCTACTTATTTCATCCATGCTTTCTTTGGATGTAAATGAAACTGGATGCACTTTTAATAGTTATTTCACAGTGAAAGTAAAATTGTCAGATAGTCTTGTTTATGCCTTCTGTGGGCTGAGGAGTTAAACTATGGCAGGAGCACTGTTTGTTAGGAAGGTAATTAAAACTTCAGTTAAAAACTCATTGCCATGAAGTCAGTTCTGACTCATAGTGACCCTACAGCATAGAGTAGAACTGTCCCATAGGGATTCCAAGGAGCGGCTGGTGGATTCGAACTGCCAACCTTTTGTTTAGCAGCAGAACTCTGAACCACTGTGGAAGACTTCAGTTAGGTTAGGATTATTCTTTGTAGCAAGCATTAGTTAAAAGTTAAATTTAGGGAGACGTTACCCAAGTATTAAAAATATTTGAGCCATACCATGTTGTGTAAGGTTAATAATAACAACACTGTATGACTGCATTTATTTTCTATCAAATTTCGTGGGGTTTATATATTCTTTTTTTGCCTTACACAGTGGCATATTGAAAGTAATGCTTGCCTTAAATTAGGAACAGAAAAAGAGTTACGGGCACACAGAAAGTAGACATGGCTGGAAAATTACAGGAAGGTGTCAGTTATTTTGTGTCATGTGTGAAGCTCTCAGTTCTAGTTGTTCTTTTATGGGCTCTTCCCACCCAGGCCACGGCAGGGAAGGGTGCCGAACAGGAAGGAGAGAACACTCGCACTATCTAGCCTTTACCCTGGCTATCAGTTCCATTCTACACGGCTACAAATTGGTATACTTTGAAAACAATGGGGATCATGGAGATTGTTAATATTGAGTTGCAAGACATTGATAGGAATGACCAAGTTCTGTGATAACAGATCCACAGGGAGGAAAGACTATACATAAATGTAATAACACCTAAAAAATACCCTCCCTTCGTAGTGTTGATTTGTACCACTTAACAAAGCAGGAAAATGAGTTCAAAGAAGGGGGAGAAGCAAGCAAAAAGGGAAGAGGAGAGAGAGAGAAGGAGTCCCTGGGTGGTGCAAATAGTTAATTTACTCAGTTGCTATCCAAAAGATTGGAACTCCACTCAAAGGCACCTTGGAAGAAAGGTCTGGCAATCTAGTTCCAAAAAATCAGCCATTGAAAATCCTATGGAACACAGTTCTACTCTGACACAAGTAGAACTGCCATGAGTTGGGGTCAACTGGACAGCAACTGTTTTGTTTTTTTTTTTTTAAGAGAAAGAATTAGGGAGGGATCAATGAAAAAGAAGGGGAAAGAGGGAAGCACAACAAACTCAAAGGGTTAAGTGAAACAGCCGTAAGAAGAGATTTTAATTTGGATAAGTACTTGGGTACCTTCTAAGTATAAAGAATAAGAAAAGAGAAATAAAAGTATTGAAAGCTATAGTTATCAAAAAAGGGAGGCGGAAGGTAGAAAGAGTGGGCAAAGACTATACCAGGTAGCTTTTAATTTAGTGAAAGATTTATTTTACTTCTTAAAACCTTTTCCTTAAAAAAAAAAAGTTAAAAAAAGTTCCTGCTTTATCAATTTAGTGACCAAGTCACTAATCACAGATAACTGCCTCAGACAAGACTTGAATTAAATGGCTTCTTCCTTTTAGAACTTAACTGGTCTAACCAGGTTATTTAAAAATTGCACCAGGGTGTATAATTTCCCCTAAATTCCAAGTTTTGTTAAACGACTTCGAGGAACTGAGAGTATATTTTTATGTAATCTACACACCAGAGTAATTTGTGGAGCCCTGGAAGGGAAACGTGAGTTCTGATGGTTATCTCAGCTTGAAACGGGTGAAGCGGAACCAGAGGTCACACTCATAACCTATCAGGAATTAAAGGAAGTGATTCTACTTGAAAGACCCTAATGTATGTGAAGACTGGAGGAGATCGACCCCTCCCCAGAGGGGGGCAGAACGGGAGAATAAAGGTAGAGAGACAACAAGAGGAGAAGCAGTTATGTGCATTGTGCCTGCTAAGTGATTACCCTGCTGTATCCTAAATTCTGAATCTGGACCTCGCTGATAGCCTGTTCAAAGTTCCTCTGAATCCATTAAATCATTGAAGCCACCATTTGGCTCCTGCTCCGAGTTCACAGGGTAGATTGATACGTGTTTTCATTGGAGTGGAATCTCTGTTGCTACCAAGGCTGGAAAGAGCAATGGAGGGAAGACGAGCCTGACTCCTGGCTGGCTCCAGCCCCTGGGGATACTCTGTGTCCCCCCATGGGTACTTTCCTGGGGAATTCTTTACTGGCAGCAAGTTCTTACCCAAGATAATTTTTTTGAAGGGCATGGGCTGGGTTTGGAGCTAGGTGTCCCTCCTCTGCTTCCTTAGATGCTTCACGTACATCTCTGGTCACTTCTCATGGCATCAGCTCCCTGCTGGCTTGTTAGCAGGAAAGTTCCCAAAGTGACTTAATAAGAGTATGACTTCTGGAGCCAGACTGCTTGTGTTTACATTCAGGTCCACCAAGTACTAGTTATGTGACCCTGGGCAAGTTACTTCACCTCTCTGTGCCTCAGTCTTCACATCTGTATAACGGAGATAATTATAATATCTAAAATTATTGTCAGAATCAAGGGGTTAATATGTGTAACATGCTTGGAACAGTGATTAAAATGTTAGCCATTTAGATTATCATAAATGTGAAATTCTAAAAGGAAAATTTGTGTATGTCCAATCCCTAGCATAATAAAAAATATTATACCCGTTGCCATTGAGTCTTTCAACTCATAACAACCCTACAGGGCAGAGCAGAACTGCCCCATATGGTTTCCAAGGAACAGCTGGTGGATTTGAACTGCTGACCTTTTGGTTTGCAACCTAACGCTTACCACTGCGCCACCAGGGCTCCATAATAAATAAATAGTTGATGTTTATTGAGTGTTACAAGACAGTTTAGGTAGGTTTGGTTTTAGAGATATGAACCCCGATTTACCATCAGTAAGTCCCTGGATAGTGCAAATGGTTAACGTAGCTGGCTGATAACTGAAAAGTTGGAGGTTCAAGTCCACCCAGAGGCATCTTTGAAGAAAGGCCTGGCAATCTACATCCTGAAAAATCACCCATTGAATACCCTGTGGGGCACAATTCTCCTCTGACAAACGCAGGATCACTGTGAGTCAGAGTGGTCTGTACGGCAACTTTTTAAATTTTTTTAACCACTCGTTTATTTATTTATTTAGTCTCTCAACAAATGCTTTTTTGAGCTTGTAGGAAACCCTCGTGGTGTAGTGGTTAAGTGCTACAGCTGCTAACCAAGATGTCGGCGGTTCAGATCCACCAGGCGCTCCTTGGAACTCTATGTGGCAGTTCTACTCTGTCCTATAGGGTCGCTATGAGTCAGAATTGACTCGATGGCAATGGGTTTTTGTTTTTGTTTTTTTAGTAGGTGCCAGGGATCTTGCTGTGTGCTCATGCTGGGTACTGATGGTGAACCAGAGGGAGGAGATCTCTGCCCCTAGGGAGTTCAGTGCTGGAGACTGTCATAATCTACATAACAGATCTTTCGCTGGTTCTTCTTTTGCTTTGTCTTAATCAACACATAATGCTTTCTGATGTCCAAAGCTGGTTAGCTCATTTGGTTAGCCAGTGAGGTCAAGGTCAGGGGCCAGCACGGGTCAGTGAGCTTTTCTCCTTTCTGTGGCCAGACTGCACTCTCAACCTCACCATCTTGCAAAAGTACATGTTTGGACACAGGAAGGCTTGGCCAAGAGAATGTGGAAGGACGAGCCCCAAGACTACCCCAAATGCAAGCCTCGCTGAGCATAGGTCTCTGCTGGTGTTTTCTTATGTTAATGACAGCATGCTGTATTTTCTTGTTCTCTGTCACTAGGGAGGGTCTAGTCCCATTTTTGACTGATGTAGCCAATAATTTCTATAATTTTTTTTTTTCCAGAAAAGGAAACTGCCCTTTCAAAATAAAGCAAACCATTTGTGAACATCATCCCCACAGGGTGGTTGCTGTAGATTAGAGCAGTGATTCTCCATCACTAATGGTGCCTATGAAATCCCTGGGTCGTGCGAGTGGTTAACTCACTGGGTTGTGAACCAAAGGCTGGAGGTTTGAGTCCACCTGCCAGCGCCTTGGAAGAAAGGCCTGTGGAGCACAGTTCCCTGCTGACACCTGAGGTCTCAAGTTGGAGTCGCTCAAGAGCAGCTGGTTTTTTTTTTTTTAATAATGTGCATATGAGTCACCTGGGGTTCTGGTCTAAAAGGCTGATTCTGGTGCAGTTGGTCTGAGAGAGGCTCAAGATCCTGCAGGTGTACCAAGCTCCAAGTCATGTCGCTGCTGATGATTAACAAACTACACTCTGAAGAGCGTGAGGCTAAACGAACAATAAAGAGTCAAAGCTGAGGCTAGAGTTCAGACGCACAGCACATACTAAGCTGTGCAAAGTGAGTTAGACCGTTGGAACCACTTGCTGGAACTCCTTACTATTTAAAGCCCTTTATTGTTTACAGATACCACTCTCCCCGTACAATGCCTCTTTTCAGCTTTTCTTTTTTAATTTAGTGGTGGTCTATTTTCCTGGGAGGGGTAGGATAAGGAAGAATTCAGTGTACTTTCATTTTGAACAATATATATATGAAGCTCAAAGGGTTGGAGCCGGAGCTAATTCCATGTTACGCAACAAAATGCCTCTGAAACACACAAAGCCTTTGGTTTTATGGAGGAAATTTTAGCTTCGTCTTCAGCTTACTCCACCATATGTGACAAGTGTGGTAAAAATCCTTTGTGTCTCCTGTATTTATTTTTGGTAATAAAAGGAGACAGTTTCTTTTTCCCACCGCCCAGAGAGGCCTCTTCTCCTGCTGACATGTCTGCGTAACTTCTATTGATACTAAGCTGATCAGGAGCATGGAGTTGCCAAAGAAACTAATTCTCTGAGGAGATTTCCATGAGTGTGAAATCATGGGAATATAAATGGATGGGAAAGTCCTTCCGATCTTGTAGGATTGCCAGGATTCTTATTGGAAAAGAAACTCCAAATACCGTGGTTATCTCCTTTAACATTTTCCGAGTTGGGTTTCTACCACCTTTGAAGAAAATTGCCAAGCTCTTCTCGATGCAAGATGTTCCATTTAGTTTTCTTCCAATCTTTTAGATGGATATACATTTGTAAAGTTTGGATCTTTGTGGTTTAGGTTATTTAGACCAACATCAGCATTTAACAGGCAAGAACACTAACATACAGAGAGGTTAAATGACTTTTCTAAAGTGTTAATCCAAGTTAGAGGGAGAATCAGGATTTGAGCCCAAATCTTCTGGTACTTTGCATGGCCCCTCAATGCCATGGGGACCTTTGGATAGTCATAGGGCAAAAGCCTGAAAACACATTAGTTTGAAGGAAAGTTTAGAATTGCATGCATCTTTGTCCCTCAATTTATTAAGTCAGCCAATCAATAAATATATAATTAGCTTCTACTATGTGCCTAGCACTGTTCCACATAAAGTAATTTACAATGTATTTACTGGTTCAGATTTTGTGTCATTAAATTACTTAGTGGTGAGTCAGGCACTTTGGGTGGCCGGTGAACTCTCGTAGGCTACTTGAAGGCTGTTTATTAAAACAAAGCTTGAATGCAAACTTGAACCCTTTATCATTTTTTACTCTCCCTTCTCAAATCCCTCATACAAATCAGTGGCTGAGATTCTTTCTCAAGTGTCTCTTACATCACTTCTTTCCTTTCTTCATCTGCTTGTCTTAAAGGCCTTATTACCCAATTGCACCTCTGGCCTGTGGGTGAGCCTTGGGGCCTCCTCCCAGAGATTCCGCATACCCTTAACATCCTTTTTTTTCTTATCCTTCAAAACATACTTATCTTGCATTTGCTCCCCAGAGTTTGCCAGGTAACGGCAGCTAGCTTACTACCATCACCCTCATTTCCTTCCAGTAATCTTTGACCTAGACTCTTCCAAACTTCTCATCAGTGCTCTTGATTGTTACAGCATATTCCCCCACCAATTTGTCCTGCATGTGGCTACCAAATCTATGCTCCTAAAATATGGTCATTTGTATGCATGGCCCAGCTTGCTTGCAGCAGCAGTATCTCAAACACTGCAGGCAGTTTTCCTCTCTCCTACAGATACGAGAGCTACAGGAAGAGGTCCCTAATGATTTTTTTGTTTCCTTGTAAGTAGAATGGGGATAATAACGGTACCAATAATTTCATAGGGTTGTCCTGAAAGTGAGGAGCCCCGGTGGCTCAGTGGTTAAAGTGCTCGGCTGCTAAACAAAAGGTCGGTGGTTCAAACCCATAGCCGCTCCACAGGAGAAAGATGTGACAGTCTGCTACCATAGAAGTTCCAGCCTTGAAAACTCTATAGGGCAGTTCTACTTTGTCCTATACGGTCACGATGAGTTGGAATCGACTCAATGGCAATGGGTTTTTTATCATTTGACATCATTTCATGGATGCTATTTTCATTTTTTTTTTTTAACCAAATAGTAAAAACCTTGGGGAAAAGAAAAGAATGTTTGGCTTTTTGGAGTCTACCAGTCACCTTCAATTGCCTAGCATGATCTGTGATCCCATTGGGTGTCAGGGGTAGTGTTCAGCTGTTTGACACTCATGCAGGCTAGGGCATCCATTGCGATGGGTCAGTGCTCGCGCCACATCAGCCGAGAAGTATTTGAACATCACTCCTGCTTGATTCCACCACCCATCCATCAGTTTGTTGTACTGTGGTGGCTTGCCTCTTGCTGTGATGCTGGAAGCTATGCCAAGGGTGTTCAAATAAAGCAGAGTCGTCCATGGGGACAGGTTTCAGTGGAGCTTCCCAACTAAGACAGACTAGGAAGAAAGACTTGGTGATCTACTTTTGAAAATTAGCCAAAGAAAACTTTATGGATCACAACAGAATATTGTCTGAAAGATGTGGCAGTTGGTTTCCATAAAGATTTATTGCCTTGGAAACCCTATGGGGCAGTTCTACTCTGTCCTTTTGGGTTGCAATGAGTTGAAATTGACTCTACGGCAAAGGGTTTTGGTTCAGTGGGAATAATAAGAAAAACAAAAAGATGACAGGAGGCTGCAGGTGCAAGGTGCATCTGGACACCCACCCTGGCTGCAGCCAGTGTGCAAGCCCTGTGCCTCCACTCCTGACCTGCGGATGGTGCTGTAAATGGCACCCACACCTGGGAACCTGGTTGAACAACAGGCATTTTACATTGATCATAGTGTTAAAAAATGCCAGATAGCTTCGTGTTACTTTCAGGCACTTCTCCCTCGGAGTAGGGATTGGCATCCATGAGCTGATGTAATGCTCTTTGCCCACATTACACTGACAGAGAAAAATGAGCTTGCACCTAGGGATTTTTTTCCTTAGGTGGGAGACCTCTTCCAGCTTTTACATGTAATTGATCCTGAGGTGACTGAAAATTCCTCTTCCCAATTCACCACTGAATTTCCCAGAGTCCAAACATGGAAGAGAGGGTGGTGAATTAAGGTAATTCCCTTCAGACCGGGGGGCTGGGAATCCCAAGCACTTTGCCCTGTCTTCATCCTCTGAGTTTGGGGTTTGGCAGACACCATAAAAAGCTCCCTTCAGCCCTCAAATTGTTTGAGTTCCATGGCAACGGCGGCCTTAGAAACTTGAGAGAGGGAGAGAAAGAGAAAGGAGATGGTTTAGAAAGAAAGGCCGATAAGAAAAGAGTGACCTAGTAGGCCTGGGATTTTTTGTGTGGGGGCGTTTAACTTGAGACTGAAGGGAGTGGGCGGGAAGAAATGCCCGAGACCACGGCCGGCTGAAATGATCTCATACCAGCCAAAAGGCAAACGGGGGCCTGGTCGCCAGCTCAAAGGATGGAGCGGAGATGGGGGAAAACCGCGCACTAAAGACTGTGAGGCGCTTCATCCGGCTTGACAGCCCGGAGTTCTGGCACTGGGAGGGGACGCGTCCCAGCCCACAAAGGCTCAAAGAATGGTCTGGCGCGTAATTCAATGCAGGCCCCGTGACCACACTGGAGTTGTAGTAGTCTTTTGTGTTAGCTACAACAATGGAGGGGGAGAAATCGGGCCACAGGCTGGCGGCGCAGACAGGCCGGTGCGGATGTGTCTTGGCCCTGGCGGCAAAGTGTGGTGCCATTCAGGCCGTTGCTCGGCAACCAGACGCCGCCCTCCCGCGCCTGAGGAGCCCCTTGAAAGCCCAGGCAGCCTGGAGAAAGCGGGGGCTTCTCTGTTCACGGGCCAAGCTGGGGAGGAGCTGGGGGAAACAAAGGGCACGGATTGCGTGGGACCAGGAGAAGGCCTCACGCCCTACAAGGGGACGTTGCGAGGTGCCCCCTTTTCTGAAAGGGCTGAGTTGGTACCTTGCCTTGGACAAATATAGCTCTTCCTCCCTTTCAAGCCTTACAGCCTTCCTAGCCCAGATGTTTTATTAAGTTGCTTGCCTATTGTGTAAAACACGTAAACAACCCCAAACAAACAACAAAAACAAAGCCTGTTCAAGTGGCCAGCTGAAATTCATTTGTTAGGCGGGACTATTTTTCAAAGTAGGACCATGCACCTTGTGGGTAAAACAGAGGCTCGCCGTACTAAAGATTTTAAATGCTAAATGCAATGTGGTGTCCTGGATTGAACCCTGAAGCATAAGTGGAAAAACTAGTGAAATCCAAATAAAGCCTATAGTTTGGTCAATAGTAATGTACCAGTGTTAATTTCTCAGTTTGGACCAGGAGTTGGCAAACTTTTTCCATAAAGGGCTGGATTTTGGGTTTTGCTAGCAGTAGGGTCTTTGTTGCAACTACTTAACACTGCCATTGTAGCTGAAAATAGTCACAAATACTATGTAAAGGAGTGGGCGTGGTTGTATTTCAGTGAAACTTTATTTATGGACACTGAAATTTTGAAGTTCATATAATTTTCACATGTCATGAGATATTATTCTTTTTTTGATTTTTCAACCATTTAAAAATACAAAAACTCTTCTTCCTTTGCTGGTCCTACAAAAACAGGTGACAGGCTGGATTTGGCCTAGAGGCGATTATAGTTTGCCAGCCCCTGGTTTAACCAAATGGATCATGGTTATATAAGATTTTAACATGAGGAGAAACTGGATGAATGCTATATAAGAACTCTCTGTACTATCTGTGCAACTTTTCTGTAAATCTAAAATTATTCCAAAACAAAACGGTTATTTTTAAAAAGGCATTTAAATGAAAAGCTCCTTTTTAGATAGACTGGACACAGATTTGTTATGGGAAAGAGGGTAAATCAGAGTTGGTGGTGTGTGTGTGAGATGTTTTTCATAGTGTTTTATTGACCTATGGTACTAAGACCTCCCGAAATTAAACTCCTTGCTACACCACTGTATTGTTAATCAAACCATTAACATCAGATGTCCTGAAGACAACATAACATTCCAAATAGCATAGAACTCTTTGACCCTGAGGACTGGGTGAAGAATATTTCCAGCTCCCACTGAGCAAGAAGGGAGACACAAGGACAAAGAATCAAAACCCATTTTGCTCCCACAGGAGATAAGAAAATTCTTGGCCAGCTCATTTTTAACCGCACACCCACCCACACACACGCACACACTCACTCCTTTTTTCCTTCCCTAATCTGGCTAACATCTTTGCTAAAAAGAGCACACACAAGACTTTGCTTTACAAACCAGGATCTGCATTCTTTTTTTGATTTTACTGGTTTTATGAATACATTCCAGACTTTATATTTGTCTAAAAAGGCTAAGATTCTCTGAGACCCTCTGCTTGACTCCTTTCACACCGGGCTCTAAAACTTCTACCTGAGGTTGGGCACTACCACCTAAGAATGGATGAGAAAACACAGGAGGGCATTTAACATAAAGCGTATCTTCCTGACTGCAATAAGAGAGGGTGTGGAAGGCAGTGTAAAGATGATATAAAAACCTACAGGTAGTGATTAGCGCAGCCCCAGGCATTGTGGGCAGAGGGAGCTCAGTAACAGGAGGTGACCGAAAGCAAAGCAGAGACTCACATTTGTCTTCAGGAATTCTCAATCAACCCTGTCTTCTAATTTCATTTCAAGGCCTCATACTCTCAACAACTCCACATTAAGACTGTATGGTTCTTCATTGGGAGATGTTTCAGGACTCATTCAATGACATTTACCAAGCAAGGGCTTACTCTGTGCCAGGTTCTGGACCAGGGCTGGGGATAAGAATATGAATTAAAGATGGCTGGTGACCCCCAGTGTCAAGAGGGCTCTGAGTGTTGGCATGGCTGAGTTCTCCAGTGTGGCTGCTGGACACCGCAATTGCTAGGGGAGTTTTAATTTACAAATGCAGTCTCCTGGGCCCACCCTACACTTACTGAGTCAAAATATCTGTACATGCAAGAGATCTGTTTTTTTAGCCATTTTTCAAGTGATTGTTTTTTCCAATAAACATTTGAGATTCACTGGAAATATAAGTAGATGTGAAAATGTCTTAAATATTGCTGTAAGTTGCCATTGAGTTGGCTCCAACTCATGGAAACCCCAGGTACAAAAGAACAAAATGTTGTCCTGTCCTGTGCCATTTTTACAACCATTGGTAAGCTTGAGTCCATGGTTGCAGCCACTGTGTATTTTGAGTGCCTCTCAACCTAGGGGGCTCATCTTCCAGCACTATATAGGAGAACATTCTGCTGTGATCCTAGGATTTTCATTGGCTAATTTTCTGGAGTAGATCTCTAGGCCTTTCTTCCTAGTCTTAGACTGGAAGCTCTGTTGAAAACCATCCACCATGGGTGATTCTGCTGGTATTTGAAATACCAGTGGCATAGCTTCCAGCATCATAACAACAGGCAAGCCACCATAGTACAACAAACTGACAGATATGTGTTGGGTTTTAAGTATAATGATATGAACTGGTTATCATGGAAACCTGTTGCTGTTGAGTCGATTCTGACTTGTAGTGACCCTATAGGACAGGGAAGAACTGCCCCATAGGGTTTCCAAGGAGCGGCTGGTGGATTCAAACTGCCAACCTTTTGGTTAAGAGCCATAGTTCTTAACCACTGTGCAATCAGGTTGTTATGGAAGCGTTTAATTATTATTAAGAAGAGGAGTTGGGGTGGGGTCAAAAGCGAAGTTCCCTAAAAACGACACTTGAGCATAATCTTAAAGAGAGGGGAGAGAAGACTGGGGGTGAGGAAGGGAGGTTTTCCACTGAGGGAACAGCATGATGAAGGAAATGAGGGCAGGAAACAGAAGGCTGAAGCGTGAAAAACATACTTCCTGATGTAGCAGGAGCATAAGGAGTGAAGAAAGAATGAATGTCTAATGGCAGATTTTCAGACATTGTGATTACCAGTTGCTGTTCAGTCAGTTTTGATTCATGGTGACCACATGTGTGTCAGAGTAGAACTCTGCTCCGTAGTTTTCAATGGCTGATTTTTGGAAGTAGATCTCCAGGCCTTTCTTCCAAGGTACCTCTGGGTAGACTGAAACCTCCAAACTTTCAGTTAACAGCTGAGCTTTTTAGCCATTTGCACCACTCAGAGACTCCTAGGCATTGTGACAGTGCTAAACTTATTTTGAGCAAGGGACCCTCCTTTATCTCACACTGCCTAATTATAAGTTTGTGCCTACTCCCCAAATAAGTTGTATTTGATTTTTTGGTAAGGGCTTGGCCTTTTTCCTTACATTATGTCCTTTATGACCCAGGCACAGCACGTGGAATGAAAATGTGCTGCATATCAAAGGATATTATGAAATAAGGGCCTATCAAGTCCTTTAGGCCAGTCTGCTTCCAGACTCAAACATTCCTGGAAATAGAGCCGTCTACCTTTTGATTAGAATGGGGCTGTGAAACTCAGTGATGTGTAACCAAGAAAGGATGTGGGTTATCCTTTGCCACTTTTAAAAGAAGGCAAGCAATGCCTCTATTTTGTTGGATGGTTATGAAAAAAGAGTGTGGCTCCCCGTGATCATCCAACATCTATTTCTAGTTTGGCCTATCATTGCATCTTTATCACCATTTCTGTCTTTCTTCAGTGTTTCTTTTACTGGACTTCAGCAAGGGGCCTTGGCATTGCATGACTTTGATTCTTCTAAAACAAGACGATTAGGTGGTCAGACTTATCTTCTTCCCCACAGCTTCATGTTTCTTTCCAGGTTGATCTCACTACCCTATTTTAGGAATAAGACATTTTGCTTGGTCAAGTGCATGAACTGATGTAGCCAGGGGAGCTAACCTAGATTAAAAAAAAAACAAAACACAACACACAAACCTCCCACCAGCGGCAGAGACCATCATTTGTGTTGTTTTTCTTCAATGGCTAGGGAAGAACCTCAATTCATCAAAATAGTTGAAGACACTTGAAAGGTTAGCACTTACCATTTGGCTCCTGGAAGAGGGAAACATTTGTTTTGTGCTAAAAGCGGCCTTTTGTGTCTTTCAGTAGGAAGCCGTGGTTTCGGTGAAAGCAGAATGGTAACTAGTTAGACAAAAGTTGAGAGGAGGGTGTTGAGGGGTGGAGAAATGAGGGAGCAAATAAATACATTCCCATCCCATCCTCATGTGCCCACATCCTTCCTTATTTCCATGGAGCAGTTGTGAAAAAAAAACCAATGCTCTACTTTGGTTAGCTCAACCTGGGCACTACTGACATCTTGGGCAGGATAATTCTTTGTTGTGGGGGGCTATTCTGTGCCTTGTAAGATGTTTAGCAGCATCTCTGGCAGTTAGCAACTTCCCCCCAAGTTGTGACAACCAAAAATGTCTCCAAACATTGCCAAATGTTCCCGAGGGAGAGGGTGTGGGGGAGGGGAGAGGAAGGGAAGCAAAATTGCCCCCAGTTGAGAATCAGTTGCTCTGGCTGAATCACCACGTTAATAAATCAAGCAGTACCCAAAGTGTTTATGGTAGTGATGGGAGGCAGGCTGCTCCCGTGACTGTGTGTTTGTAGCTGGCAGCTTTCAGGGTCAGATCAGGCTTAAGTAGACACGGAGCATAGATTCACCCCAAGAATGTGACAGTCGCAGCTGTGAGTCACAGGGCAGTTGAAAGATGCAAATCCTTTTGGATAGAATATCCTGTGGGCATAATATAGGACATTCATCGGTTTTCAGAAGAAGCTTTACAGTTTTTCTTCTTCTTCTTCTTCTGAGCCTTTGTGCTGTTGCCGTCCTCAGGCATTTAATTTCAATTCTTCACAGTTCACAGGAGTTGCAGGAGAAACATTTTCTCTCCCTTTGTGTAGTCTGTGGGTCTCCTTGACAATGTGCTTGTATCCAAAAAAGGAGAAGTTCATCCAAACTTGTTACTTGTGGCATTTGATTTTACTCAGACTTGCAGAATGTTCCACACCCCAAGTCCCATTAATCTTAGGGTGAAAATTAAACTATAGGCTGGTACATCCTTCAGTAGGAAATTCCCATGGTTCCAGGCCCCAAGGGTGGGTCCCTGTGCTGATTCTAGAGGAAATCCAGGCTGCCTTCTCCAAACTGTGTTAAGCCTTTCTTTTGCTCTTATCAGGCTCACCCTGCCCTTTAATACAATAAGACCCAAACAATGAAAAAGTAATGGTGAGATTTAGATCCAAAATAATCACAAAGGAAGGAAATTTTCAATTACTGCTTTCACTCAGCCTCTCATTCAGTGGGTCCCAGTGTTATCAAAAGACCAGAGAATCATGTTATACATCTCTAAGCATACATATAATTATCTGCAAATACGCTATTATAGGCTTAGAGTCTTAAAATATCTTACTTTTTGAACTGTTAGGTAAAAATTCCAGAGTACTAGCCAGGATGTCTTGGTGATCCCGGAAACAAATTGTGAATAAACTTGTAATTAAACTTAACAGAATCCACTTCAGATTGGTAGTTACAATTCCTTTTGTCTCTAATCAAGTTTAATCTGGTCTAGACTTTAAAGCCCTGTTTAGATGTCCTGACTTTCATCTACTTGTATATCGTCATCATAGCCGGATATGCATTGACATATTGACATTAATATACAGGGATCAAATTGCTTCCATCTTGTCCAATCCGACATTAGTTACATCTCCTTTAAAGCAGCAAGTTTAAATCTCTGACTTTCTTTGTTGGAAGTCGGTAACTCTCATGAGTGTCACTTAACACTGTGGGGTTTACCTTGGCATGTGAGATAGCGATAATAAACTTAAACTTCAAAATCTCTAGGACAAAATCTAGGATGTGAGTTTCCCTAACTCTTTTCCGAGCTTTAACTTAGTTGGAAAATTACATTTCAATTGAACATTCTATAATGCTCTGAGGTATTGTAATAAAATAAGTGTGAAAGTGCTGAGTATGTTCCACCCAGGCCTTTCTTATTAAGCATGTAACATTCCTGAGTGAAAGTAATAATGCAGAGTAATTTGGTTATTAGAGTAATAATAGCATATCTTGCCCTGGTGATAAAGCTTTCTTTTGTTAACAAACTTTCTCCCCCATTTTAAAAGTTGCATTAAGAAAGTGAATAACGGATGTTCCCTGAACAGATTGCCTGTTCTACATTATTTCCTTTTCTCAGATTCCACCACTGTATCTGAGGCTGAATGGCAAAGTCTCATAATTAGGACTAGTAAATCTGAAGATTTTACTGAAATATTTGATAAGCTAAGGACTTTCTAAGTCAGATCTAGAAGGAAATATTCTAAGAGCTTATCCACAGATGGTAGGGTTACGAATGATTTAAACATTTTTTTTCTTCTTTCATTGTGCTTACCTGAGTTTTCAAAAATTCCTGTAGTTAATATATATTACTTGTGTATTTCAAAAGCTTTATTGTAGGAGTGTTAGTGGGTCCAGTTTCCTAGCCATTTCAAACTATTCAATGACCAAACCCAGTATAATTTTTTTTTCAACCCAGGAAGATATTTTGATTTTGTTTCATTGCTTGAAAAGGCATAAAGCCAATATTTTCACTCCTAAAGCTTGTTTAACAAAGAAAAGTGCAAGTCATTCTTAGCTTTTGGTTTACGATGTGCTCCTAAGGGGATGTGAAGATATTATATATTCATTTCAGCATCTCAGGTTGATCAGTTCAAACAAATGAAAAAGTTCATTATGTATTCAGATAACTTGCTTTTTTTTTTTTAGGATAAATGATGCTTGGAATGTATTCAGATACATTCCTGATAACTGGTTTTTATTTGATTAAATATGATTTAAGAAGGTCACATCTACACATGAGCAGCCTTATATTATAAAGATCTGAGAATATGAATATAGCCTATCTGCCACTGAATTTACTCTAAACTTTTATGTTCTTTCTCTGCATCTACTACTACTCAGTAAAAAGGGCCATAGGTAGGAAGCAAAAACACATATTAATAGCCAATAGTCAACAATGACTGTTGCTTACTGCATACAAGGCATTTGCCTAAGTGCGATGGGCAGTTCAAAGCCATATAGATTTCCTACCATCATAGTACCTGGCGCATAATAGGTGCTTAATAAATATTTGTGTTGAAAGAATGCATGAATTCATAAAAATAAATCATGATAATGAATACATAAACATAGACATTCAGAGAAGGGAACCTTGACTGTGGTTTGGGAAGTTTTCTCCGATGAGATGAAACTTCAGCTTGGTGTTGAAATATGGGTACTTCCTGGATGGAGAAGACAGGGAATACATGCCTCAACCTTATGGTCCTGGATTCACAAAGAATAGATCTTTCCAGAGTAGGAGCAGAAGTTGTACTTCGGAAGAGAAGCAGAAAGTGGTCTGGTGGGAGGGGAGCTGTTCAGCTGCAGAGGTGAACCTCGCCCTGCCCGTGACACTTACCTGGCTGCAGGGTTCTTTTCACAGGTATAACTTCAGGCCCCCTGCAGCTTAGTAAAAACGGAGTGAAAAGAAATAATCCAAAGGGAAGATAGTCTGAAGAATTCCTCTAGTTAGTGGTTTTTTGATCAGTGATTCATGGTAAGGGGCCCTCGTGGTGCAGTGGTTAAGAGCTATGGTGTGCTACGGCTGCTAACCAAAAGGTTGTCAGTTCAAATTCACCAGCTGTTCCTTGGAAATGCTATAGGGGCAGTTCTACTCTATCCTAGAGGGGAATATAGTCTGAAGAAGTCCTCTTGTTAGTGGCTTTTTGATCAGTGATTTGTGGTAAAAAAAAAAAAAAAAAAGAACAGTGACTATGGTAGCTATAGATATATAAACACATATATAAAATATATATACACATATACAGACATGTATGTTTTATGCTGTTATATATATTTCATATAATACATATAATTTCATACAATACATGTATATGCATGTACTCATTGCTGTCGAGTTGATTCTGACTCATAGCAACCCTATTGGACAGAGTAGAACTGCCCCATAGTGTTTCCAAGCTCTTAACCACTGAGCCACCAGAGCTCTGTATATATGTTTGTATGTATTTAAAAATTTACCAGAAAGAATACTTACCTTTATTTCATACCCTTACAAACTAGGTGCACTCTGATATATTCTAGTCTGTATTTCATTAAAAAAAAAAAAAGTTCACTATGACTCAATGAATTGATTTCACACCCCATAATAGAACCACCATAGACATTTTTAAAGTGCTAAAGTTAAAAAAAAACCTGGTTCTAATCAAACTTTCTCAAACATTAGGATGCATTAGAATCAGAATCACTTGGGGAGATTTTTTAAAAGCTAAATTTTGAAGGCCACTCCCTCAAAGATTCTCATTCATTACATCAGGAGGACACCCGGGAATCTGCATTTTTATCACGTATCCCAGTTTATATTGATAGACCACATTTCAGAAACTTTGTTGTTAGGTGCTATCGAGTTGGTTCTGATTCATACTGACCCTATGAACAACAGAATGAAATGCTGCCCAGTCCTGCATCATCCTTGCAATAATTGCTATGTTTAAGCCCATTGTTGTAGCCATTGTGTCAATCCATCTCATTGAGGGTTTTCCTTTTTTTCCCTGACCTTACCTTACCAAGCATGATGTCCTTCTCCAGAGACTGGTCCGTCCTGATAACATGTCCAAAGTGTGTGAGACAAAGTCTCACCATCCTAGCTTCCAAGGAGCATTCTTCTTCCAAGTAGAATTTGTTTGTTCTTCTGGCAGTCCATGGTGTATTCAGTATTCTTCGCCAACACCATAATTCAAAGGCATCAATTCTTCTTTGGTCTTTCTTATTCATTGTCCAGCTTTCTCATGCCTATGCAGCAACCGAAAATACCATGGTTTAGGTCAGGCACACCTTAGCCCTCAAAGTAACAACGCTTTCAAGCAGTCTGTCATGGATTGAATTGTGCCCCCCGGAAATATCTGCCAACTTGGCTGGTCCATGATTCCCAGTATAGTGTGATTGCCCACCATTTTGTCATCTGATATGATTTTCCAATGTGTTGTGAGTCCTATCTCTATAATGTTAATGAGGTGGGATTAGCAGCAGTTGTGCTAATGAGGCAGGACTCAATCTACAAGATTTGGATGTATTTTAAGCCAAGCTCTTTTGAGATATAAAAGAGAAAGCAAGTAGAGAGGCACGGGGACCTCTTACCACCAAAAGAGAAGCACTGGGAACATAGCATGTCTTTTGGACCCGGGGTCCCTGTGCTGCAGAAGCTCCTTGACCAGGAGAAGACTGATGACAAGGACCTTCCCCCAGAGCTGACGCAGAGAGAAAGCCTTCCCCTGAAGCTGAAGCCCTGAATTGAGACTTCTAGCCTCTTAGACTGTGAGAGAATAAATTTCTCTTTGTTAAAACCATCCTCTTGTGGTATTTCTGTTATAGCAGCACTACATAACTAAGACAAGGTCTTTTGCAGATTTCCCCAGTGCGATATGTTGTTTGATTTCTTGACTGCTGCTTCTATGACTGTTGATTGTGGATCCAAATAAAATGAAATACTTGACAACTTCAATATTTTCTCCATTTATCATGATGTTGCTTATTGGTCCAGTTGTGAGGATTTTTGTTTTCTTTATGTTGAGGTGTAATCCATACTGCAGGCTGTAGTCTTTGATCTTCAGCAGTGAGTGCTTCAAGTCCTCTTTGCTTGAGAAACATAACATCTAGAAATTAAAAAAAAAAAAAAATCCATCTTCAAGTTAAGCCATCCCAGTTAAAAAGAGTTCTATTATTTTGGAGTGTCTTGTTTCCATTACTCTCACTGATTTTGGCATTTTTCTGGTGTTATACCAACCACCTACATTACTGGATATATTTACTCTAAGAATGTTATTGAGGACACTTATTGCTCATCAAAGAGCACGATATCCTTTGAAAAGCTCAGAGAGAAATTTTTCTCTGTTCCTGGAATCGGAAACCACTGGGCTTATCTTGAGAATTGGTTTTAAAATCTTTTTTACATGATGAATCATGTGTCAGATTGTGTTCTTCTCACAGCATGCATTTTGTAAAATAATCTCACTCCTGGCTTTATCTTATTTTCCAACTATAACCATTCCTTTGTTTCAATTTCTTAACCAGCTTATTTTAATTATATTTTATCTTATATGAATTTTCATAATCTGCCTTAAGTTTATTTTGGAAGGAGAGGTATAAATAAGTAAAGAATAAAAATAAGAGAGAAAAATACTTAGGACTCATCTAATTACTGTTGGTTGTTCCCTTATCAAGTCTTCCACCCAATTGTTGCCTTCTTTTCTCCCTGAACTGATTCTACTACTCCTTCCTCTGTTCTAATCCCACAATTGAACAACCTCAATCTTTAATTATTCTACTTAGTCTTTTTACCTGTAGTTTGTCCCCAACTTATCCACTCTGTACAATGCCATCAGACCAGCCTTCTGTCAGTCCCCTGCTTAAAGACTCCTTGGTCTTACAGAGAAGGCCCTCTACAATCTAATCTCATTCTATTTCTGTGATGACTTGACATACTCTTGTGTTTCCTGCACTTCTTTCATAGTATTAGGCAGCAAAGGTTGTTGTTAGCTGCTGTCAAGTCAGTCTCGATTCATGGCAACCTCATGTAGAACGTAAGGAAACACTGCCCAGTCTTGCAGCATCCCCACGATTGGTTGTAGATCAGTCTAGCATGATCCATAGGGTTTTCACTGGCTGATTTTCAAAAAGAGATCACCAGGCCTTTCTTTCTAGTCTCTCTTAGTCTAGAAGCTCTACTGAAACCTGTTCGGCATCATAGCAACATGCAAGCTTGCACTGACAGAAGGGTGGCAGCTTTAAGTAGGTGCATTGGTTGACAATCAAACTTGGGTCTCCTGCATGGAAGGCAAGAATTCTACCACTGAGCCACAGATGTCTCACAGGCACCAAGGGTGGTGTTCCATATATGTTGATTAAAGGTGTTATAATCTCAAATTCTTCTGCCCTTTTATATTTTGCCTCTGAAAAAGATTTTTAGAAGTTGCAATTTTAAGAGCTAGCTATGTTTAGTATCCAAATTCAAAGAAGCAGCTACAGTCAGTCTCTGTCTTCTGTAAACTCACAACTTTGTTGAGGAGACAGGATATGTACATGAAAAATAAAAATAACAATGTTGAGTGTACTTTGCTAAAGAGGTTCAGATAATATGTTAAACCCATGTTCAGAGTGAAGAGCAGGGGTGGATTACCCAATAAGGAAGGTAAGCATGGGTTTACCTGTGCATGGTAAAACTCATGTGAAATTGTTCACTACAGATTAGTAAGTAAGCACAAGTAAGCCTGTGCTTATCTAGATGACTGGGTAATCTGTCCCTGTCAGGGATTGCACATTTGAAAAGAGACTTTGATTCTGTAGGAAGGTACTGTGGGGTTGGGAGAGAGACAGATGCCAGCTATATCTAGAAGCAGAATCTTTGATGTGGTGAAAAAATGTGAGAATATTCACTACAGACGATCTGGTAAGCAAGGTAAGCACTGTGCATACCTTGCCCTTTGGATAATCCACCCTGGTGAAGACTGATTATTGTCCTAGACAGAGTCCTCAACGCTCCAACTGTACCTTCCAATGGATGCTCATTTCAAAGGTTCTAAGAAAAAAAAAAAAAAAGCCAACTCATAGAAGAGAGAAATGAAGAAGCTGGTGTTTTGGAGAAAAGCTATTCATGTTGTCTGTAAAAATGGATACTTTTTAGAAGCATTGCTTTATTTAGTAGTTCCATCTAACTTATTGTTTATAAAACCTTCCTCTCTTCCTTCTCCATGTAGCGGAACAGGCTTAAAATATGAAGAAATTAATGGTATCTAGAGGTGACAGGCTGAAGCAAGTTGAATGTTGCATAAAGTACCCTGCGGATGAGAAACTCACAACCAAAGAGGCCATCCACAGACCTCCAGAGAAAGCCCGCAAAGGTGAGAGTACTTCAGTCTGCCCACACGCCCAGAATCTACAACTTACGCACACAAAGAGAACCTCGTGATCTTCAGACGGTGTCTAAAAAAGAAAGGGTTGTGTTTGCTTGTTTGCCATTTATAGAGCCCTGGAAGGTCACAATTGTTTTAAGCAGCTGCAAAATAACTAAATATATATTTTAAAGCGAAATCAAGATTTGAATGGCACATCCTCATTCTCAATCAAATAGCATGTTTAAGCCCCAGATGCTCTGTTTTTTTTTGCTCTGTGAGGCACTTATAAATAGAGTGATCTCTGTCTCCAGGAGTTCACATTTGCAAAGAGGTGCTCAGTTAAAGTGTAGATATAAAATACCTTCTTGTGAAAATAGGGTCTGCTGTCTTTTGAATTAAAAGACAATGTTCCTGACCCACCGTTATTTATTCTAAGGCTCTTGGCCACTCCCCACCCTCATACTTTGCACCCCTCACAACCAAGCACACATTTTCCAAAAGAACAATTTATGGAGCAAAGCAAAACAAAAAACCTCCAGCACAACGTTAAATAGAGGGGACCCACTCCTATTTTTGATGTTGGTGGAGACTTTTCAGCCTTATTAAGAATGATGCTACTTATAGATTTTTTGTAGGTGCCCTTTATCAGGCAGAGGAAATTTCCTTCTATTCCTAGTTTGCTGATAGTTTTTATTAGAAGTGGATATTGGGCTTTGTCAAATGATTTTTCTGTGTCTACTGAGATGACCTTATGTCTTTTTTTTTTTTTAACTTTGTTAATATGGTGAATTGCATTGATTTATTTTCATGTGTTAAACCAACTTTGCATTCCTGGGATAAACCCTATTTGGCCATGATATATTTTACTTTTAATTGACAGTTATATTCAATTTTCTAAAATTTTGTTTTGAATTTTTACATCTATGTTCATAAGGGATATTGGTGTATAATTTTCTTTACTTTTAATGTCTTTGTCCAGTTTTAGTATATGTATTGCTGGCCTCATAGGATAGTTAGGATGTGTTCCTTCATCTTCAATTTTCTGGAAGAATTTGTACAGAATTGGTATTTTTTCTTTAAATATTTGCTAGGATTGACAGTGAAGATATATGGGGCTGGAGTTTTCTTTGTGGGAAGATTTTAAACTACAAATTCAATTTATTTAATAGATACAGGGCTATCTGTATCTACTTTTTCTTGATGGACTATGTTAGTTTGCGTCTTTCAAGGAATTCAGCCGTTTCATCCAAGTTGTCAAATTATCAGCATAAAGGAGTTCAGATATTCCCTTATTATCCTTTTTAATAATTATGGAATCTCTAGTGATATCACCTTTTCATTCCTGATATTGGCAGTTTGCGTCTTCTCTCTTTTTCTTCCTAGTCGTCTGGCTAGACTTTTATCCATTATATTGATTCTAAAAGAACCAGCTTTTGGCTTCAATGATTTTTCTCTATTATTTTCCCATTTTCTATTTCACTTGTTTCTGCTCTGATATTTATTATTTCCTTTCTTCTTCTTACTTTGGGTTTCATTAGTTCTTCTCTCTCTGATTTCTTTAGGTAGAAGCTGAGGTAATTGATTTGCAATCTTTCACTTTGTTTTCATTTTTATTCAGTTTAAAATACTAATTTCCCTTTTGATTTCTTTTTTGAACTATGGGTTATTTAGAAGTGTTTCATTTAGTTTTCTGAATATTTGGGAGAAAACAGAGATATTTCTGTTACTGATTTCTAATTTAATCTACTTATGGACAATGGACAAAGAACTTATCACTTGAATTCCTTAAAATTTATTAAGACTAGTTTTATAGCTCAGAGTATTGGCTACCAGACAGCAGATTGTCTGCCTACTTGATTATAAACTGCTGAGAGGTGAGTATTTAAATCTTCAACTATAGTTTGGATTTGTCTTCTTAGGTACATAAATTTTGGGATTCTTTTGTCTTCTTAATGAATTGACTCCTTTATCATTATGAAATGAACTTTTTTATGCCAAGTAATATACTTTGTTCTGAAATCTACTTTTTAGTCATTAATATATCTACTCCAAATTTCTTTTGATTAGCATGGTATATCTTTTCCATTCTTTTAGTTTAATTAATTTGTGTATTCGTATTTTTAAAATTTTATTTTTGGTGAATATATACACAGAAAAACCTGCTCCCACGCCACAGTTTCTAGACATAACGGTCAGTCACGTTTGTTAAATTCTTCACATTGTGCCAATATTCTCATTATTTCTGTTCCAGTTGTTTCATTTCCATTTATTTAATCTCCCTACCCCCCTAATCTTCTCATCTATGCTTTAAAAATAGCTGTTGACCCTTTGGCCTTATATAATTTTTTTTAAGTTAGCACAATACTCAAGGGTGACAATCTTTACTATTTGAGCTAAACAGTTACTTAGGTTAAAGGTGACTTTAGGGCATAGTTTCAATTCAAGGTTTGAAGAGCATCTCAGGGACTCCTCCAGACTCAATAGGTTTAGAAAGTCTGTATTCTTTTAAGAATTTGAAGTTCTGTTCCACGTTTTTCTGTTTTTATCAGGATACCTCTATTATGTTCCTAATCAGAACGTTCAGTAGTGGTAGCTAGGCACCATCTAGTTCTGGTCTCAAGGTGGAGGAGGCAGTGGTTCATGTAGACAATTAGTCCTGCAGTCCAGTTCCTTCTCTGATTCTGGGGTTTTCTTCTTTTTCTTTTGTTCCAGATGAATAAAGACGAATAGTTATATCTTAGATGGCTGCTCATAAGCTTTTAAGACCCCAGACACTACTCACCATACTTGGAGGTAGAATATAAACTTAAGAACTACATGATGCCAATTGACTGGATTGTCCCATGAGACTATGGCACTAAGACCCCAAACCAAGAGAACTAATCCTATGAGGTGATTGGTTATATCTAATTAGTATCAGCATCTGTAGTACCCCCCCCTTTTCTTGGTTGTTATTGTTACAAAACCATACACAACCTAGCATTTGCCCATTCATCCCTTTTCCCTATATACAGCTCACTGACATTAGTTACATTGGTCATGCTGTGCAAACTTCACCCATATTCACTGCCACCTTTCCCATTTCTGTAAACAAAAAATGACTGCTACATAAGAAGTACTTTTCCCTCTCCCTCCTCCCCCCTACTGCTGGTAACTACCAATGAATAGTAATTTCTGTATGTTTACCTATTCTTGTCATTTCAAAAAAGGTAGAACATACAATATTTGTTTTTTTATGCTTGACTTGTTTTGCTCAACATAGTGTCCTCCAGGTTCATCCATGTTGTAGTATTCCATTGCATGGACCACATTTTACTTATCCATTCATCCGTTGATGGGCATTTAGGTTGTTTCCATCTTTTTGCTATTGCGTAGAATGTTGTGATGAACATAGGTGTGCATGTCTGTTTGTGCCGTTTCTATTAGACCCCTAGGGTATGTACCTAGGAGTGGAATTGCTGGGTTGTTTGGCAGCTCTACCTCTAGTATTTTGAGGAGCTGCCAGACTGTTTTCCATAGCAGCTATATAATTTTGAATTCCCACCAGCAGTGGATGAGGGTTCTTATTTCTCCATATCCCCTCCAACACTTGTTATTTTTCCTTTTTTTTAATGTTAGCCATTCTAGTGGGAGTGAAATGTTATCTCATTGTGGTTTTGACTTGCATTTCTGTAATGAGTGTCTTTTCATGTGTCTGTTGGCCGTTTGAATATCCTCTTTGGTGAAGTGTATTTGAGTATTTATATTTAATGTACACTTATTGTAGAAATAAAGTATTGATAATATAACATGGATAAAACACATGCAAAGTGAAAGAAGCCATTCACGAAGACCATATATTGTGTGGTACGATTTATTTGAAATGTCCAGAATAAGCATATCTGTAGATATGAAAAGCAGGCTAGTGGTTGCCTAGGCTTGGGGAAGAGGATTGGGTTGGAGGGTTGGCTAAGAGGTGTGGAATTTCTTTTGGGGGCAATAAAAATATTCTTAAATTGATTGTGGTATTGAATGCACAACTCTGTGGATATACTAAAAGCCATTAAATTGTACATTTCAAATGGGTGAATTGTAGATTATGTAAACTGTTTCTTATTACAAAACCAAAAACGAAACCCATTGCTGTTGAGTTGATTTTGACTCATAGCAACCCTATAGGACGGAGTAGAACTGCCCATAGGGTTTCCAAGGAGTGGCTGGTAGATTCAACTGCTGGCCTTTTGGTTAGCAGCTGAGCGCTTAACTACTGTGCTACCAGGGCTCCATTTCTTATTAAAGCTGTTTAAAAAGGTATTCCTGTAATTAAGTTTTGGAAGAGAAGTATGCATCAATATATGTAAAGTATGTTGGTAAACAATAAAATGTTCCTTTCTGTTGGAAAGCAGTTGGACGGGAAAGCCAGTTCTCTTGGCAAGAAAAAAAATTTTTCAAGCTTTCACAAAACTGACAGTGGAATGAAACAGATGAATTCTACTAGAATGGAATGCCAGTTTTTTTTTTGTTTAAAACATTATCATTTTGGGCACATTGTTATTAAGCTTAGACTCATTACCGCTTCCCACAAAATTGATAAAGGTCCCATCTGAGCACTATCTTTTTAGGGTTTTTATACTGTATTATTGGAGTATGCATCCAAGGCTTGTCTTTCAGTCTTTGCAAATGGTCAGAATAGCCATTACTTCCTGCACTCATAATATGATCATCTTGAGTTAGATAAGGCAGCTCTCCCATAAAGCACTAGTGCTTCAGGCAGGCAGACTGAGTGAAAAGCAGACTCAATCGGGCCTGATATACTCCCCTCTGCCTTTCAGACAGGCCCTCCTGGATACAGCCATCCCACTTGGGATGCACAGTTAAATGTTAGATTTCCTTTGAGCAAAGTGCACTAGATTTATGTCTTGAGTTTCATGGAAGAAGTACTCAAAGAAATAGGAACAATGACTCAGAGGATCGCCAAACAATTTCAAAAATCATGTTTGTTAGATACTGAAAAAAATCTTTATATTCGCAAAGTGTGGTAGAGACATTTGAGTATTTAAAAGAATTGTAAATATAAGTTTTTAATATCATTATGATCTAGACTAGTGCAAACAACTAGACATTTAACATCTACATAGATCCTGTTATAATCAATAGTGTGAAAATAGAAGCTATTTTAACTCTTGTCATTAAGAGTATTTTAGGTTATGAATCATGATTTTTTCACATACAAAAGTAAATAATATCTCACTTCATTTTTTAGGCAGGCATATTAAAAACAGTAATAAACTACTGGAATAGAATCATGCTAATTCTAAGAATTTTTCTGGAAAAATACACCTTGCTGGAAATCTATCCTGTTCTCCCCTCCCCCGCCTGGTGCAGGATGTAGAAGGAGTAATGATACCCTTCTGATGGTCAATTGAAGGTGCCCTAGTGGTGCAGTGGTTAAAGTACTTGGCTGCTAACTGAAAGGTCCACAGTTTGAACTCACCAGCCACTCTGTGAGAGAAAGATGTGGCAGTCTGGTTCCATAAAGATTTACAGTTTGTAATCTATGTGATAGTTCTACTCTGTCCTATTGGGTCACTGTGAGTCTGAATTCGACTCGTCGACACTGGGTTTTTGATTTGCTGGTCAATTAGTTTTAAGTAATCTATTTTACTAGGACAGCCAAAATATAAATGAAAAGAGCTTTTGAATTTTTTTTTTTTTTAAACTAGCTTTATGTTTGTTCGTAAGTAGTAGAAGCAAATCAAAGGGTTGCTTGGCTGGGAACCTCTTGGTAAAGTAATCAGCTTTGATGTTGGTCTTTTGATAACCCACGCGATTTTGGGTAGAGGAAAGGACAGCTCCTCAGGCTTTGCTTCTTTTGAGCATGATCTTATAGACTTGCAAATTCTATTTGTTCGTGGTGGCAGCAATGGGAAAAAACAAAATACTCAGTGGAAAATATGAAAATAAGGAAAGGAACAGGGAAAGTCACAAAAAGACATAACCTGTGGGAGTAGGACACATTCAGATTTTGAGCTTTAAGAGTTTAGAGATTATCTGGTTCAACATTTTAATTTCGATCATAGAAAAAAATGAGCCCCAAAGAGGTTAAGTGAAATATTCAAGAACAATAGGGAGTTAATGCTGGAATCAGAATTGAAAACCAACTCCTTGCGGTGTTTTTTATCCTATGTCAATCATTTATTCACTTAGACATTCATTCATTCAACAAGTATTTACTGAGTGCATACTATGCTCTGGGTTCTGTGGTTGGCACTAGTCTACAATAAAAAAAAAAAAAAAAAGTCTACAATAGTGAGTGAAAAACAAAGTGGTCCCTGCCTGTCTTGGTCATCTAGTGGTGCTATAACAGAAATACCACAAGTGGATGGTTTTTAACAAAGAGAAATTTGTTTCCTTACAATAAAGTAGGCTAAAAGTCCAAATTCAGGGCATCAGCTCTAGGGGAAGGCTTTCTCTCTCTGTCAGCCTTCTCATCTATCTTCCCCTGGTCTAGGAGCTTCTCTGCACAGGAACTTCAGGTCCAAAGGATGCGCTCTGCTCCCAGCACTGCTTTCTTGGTGGTATGAGGTCCGCTTGTCTCTCTGCTCACTTCTCTGTTTTATATCTCAAAAGGGATTGGCTTAAGACACTATCTAATCTTGTAGATCTCATCAATATAACTGCCACTAATCCATCTCATTACATCGTAGT
This sequence comes from Loxodonta africana, assembly GCF_030014295.1. Lineage (NCBI taxonomy): Eukaryota > Metazoa > Chordata > Mammalia > Proboscidea > Elephantidae > Loxodonta > Loxodonta africana. Next base: position 113,533,040 of record NC_087347.1, on the reverse strand, counting down.
GATAGGATTTACAACATACAGGGAAATTGCATCGGATGACAAAATGGAGGACAATCATACAACACTAGGAATCATAACCTAGCCAAGTTGACAGATATTTTTGGGGGACACCATTCAATCCATGATGCCACCCTATAGAACTTGCAGTGTGATAATGAAAACAGATATTAATCAAATACTTTCTCTCTTCACAGAGACACACACAATTATGAACTCTGAAGGAAAGAGACAGAGTGTTCTAAGAATACATAACAGGGAGGCCTGGCTTAGTGGGGGCAGCCAGGGTTGAGTCCAACCTATATATAAATCCACAACCCAAATTTCTTTCCCCCCCAAGTCTGTCTCCTTATTATGGCTTCCAGGCCTGATTGCTTCTATGCTCATATTCTCTCTGCCCTTAACACTTTACCGTCACTTCTTTTTTTAAATGTTATTTATTTTGTTGTTGAGAATATATATAGCAAAACATACACCAATTCAACAGTTTCTACATGTCCAGTTCAATGACTTTGATTACATTCCTCAAGTTGTGCCACCATTCCCACCCTCCTTTCTGAGTTGTTCGTCCCCCTTTAACATAAGCTTACTGGCCGTTATGGTACCTATCTAATCTTTTGAGTTGTTGTTGTCATTTTGACACTGTATAGATAAACCTTGAAAGAGCACAATGCTTAAGGCAGACATTCTTTACTAGTTAAGCTAAACTCTTTTTGGTTTTAAAAGACTTCAGGGGATATTTTTGGTTCAAGGTTTAAAGATTATCTCAGGGCATTAGTTTCAGGAGTTCATCTAGTGTCCACGGCTCTAGAAAGTCTGGAGTCCAAGAGCACTTAAAATTCTGTTCTACATTTCCCCCCTTTTGATCAAGATTCTTCAGTAGAATCTTTGATCAAAATGTTCAGTAATGTTAACCAGACACCATACAGTTCTGGTCTCATGGCAAAGGAAGCAGTTGTTCGTGAAGGCAATTAGCCACACATCCCATACTCTCCTCTTATTCCTGACTTTCCTTTTTCCCCTGTTACTTCAGGCAAATAGAGATTAATTGTTGTGCTTTGGATGCCTGCTTGCAAGGTTTTATGACCCCAGGCAATACGTAACAAACTAGGAGGTAGAACAGAAGCACTTAACACGCCATTAGGCCAATTAACTGGGATGTCCCATGAAAACATGATCCTAGACTTCCAAGCCAAGGAACCAAATCCCATTAGGTTTTTGGTTGTACATAAGTAGCCTCAACATCTACTCTTTCTTTTTTTCGTCATCGTTGTATTTCTATCACACTTTAGCCAATTCAACTTTTTACAGGTGTGCAGCTTATTGGCTCTGCAACCTATCTTCAATCAGTGCAATTTTTTTCATCACTGATAACACCCTCTTTCCCCTTCCCTCCAACCCCTGGTAACTACTAATAAACTTTAGTCTCTATACATTTGCCTGTTCTTGTCTTTTTATAAAAGTGAGGTCATGCAATATTTGTCCTTTTGTGATTGACTTATTTCATTCAGCATAATGTCTTCAAGCTCCATCCATACTGTAGCATGTATCAAGACTTCATTTCTCTTACTGGCTGAGTAGTATGCCATTGTATGAATGTACCACATTTTATTTATCCACTCATCTGTTGATGGGTATTTAAGTTGTTTCCACCTTTTGGCTATTGTGAGTAGTGCTGCAGTGAACATTGCTGTACAAGTCTCTGTTTGAGTCTCTGCTTTTGTCTTTTGGGCTTTTTTTTTAAAAAATTGAAATATTGTTGTTAGGTACTGTCGAGTTGGTTCCAACTGACAGCAACCCCATGTCCAACAGAATGAAATACTGCACGGTCCTGTACCATCCTCATGATCATCACTGACCCTCTGCTTTACCAAGCATGATGTCCCTCTCACCATCCTTGCTTCTAAGTAGCATTTGGCTGTACTTCTTCTAAGACAGATTTATTCATTCTTCTGGAAGTCCATGATATATTCAACATTCTTTGCCAACATCATAATTCAAATGCATCAATTTTTCTTCAGTCTTCCTTACTCATTGTCCAGCTTTCACATGCATATGATGTGATTGAAAATACCATGGCTTGGGTCAGGTTAGTCCTCAAAGTGACATCTTTGCTTTTTAACACTTTAAAGAGGTCTTTCACAGCAGATTAATCGAAATAATTTATTCATAAAGTTAATATATAAATGATACGTACAAAACATTTTTTGAGAAATGTTGTTTGATCAAGTTTCTATTTGAGTTAAGTATAGTCTTTTAAGTGGCAGCAGTTTCTTTCATTGCTAATGAGTGAAAATTCAAACTTTCTGTGAATAGAAAGTCCCACGTTCCTTGGAAGTTGAATAGTCTATTGATTTGAAGGACCATTTGACCATGGAGAAGCTCACTTCTGTGTCCAGGATGTGAAAGTGGAAGAACTCTAGCCCAGGGGGCACCACTAGATCCACTGGCCTCAGTGACCCTCAAGTGGAGGTTAAGGTGGGTGAATGCAGCCTGGCAACTCAGGAGGTCTGAGTGGGTCTCCTCACTTCTTTAGGTGGCATACATCCTCTCTTTGCTCTGATCCCGCCTCACCCCCCAGACTAGGTTATGCATCCGCATCATGCATTCTATAGCACTGTACATGTTATTTATTCGTTATTTATTTAAGAGCCGGCCTCCCCTTAGACTGAAAACTCCTTCAGGGCAGAGACCATGGCTGCCCTATTCAGTGCTGGGAATAACCCTGCCATGTAGTATACACTCAATAACTACTCATTGAATGAATGAATGACTGTCTCTGAGCTGTCATTGGTATTGATGACCATTGTTTTCCTTGAAACCTCAGGAGTCCGTGAAGCCAGAAGCATCTTGATTAATGTAAGTGATACTTTCCCAGTTGGCCTTACCTATTCCTTATCATTCTCTTTGAATTTGTGTAGTTCTTGACATAAAATAGTCCTCTTACTAGATCTTGTCTTCCTCTTGTAGTCTTCCTTCAAAAGGAAGGAAATAGCTGAGGTTAGCCCAGGGATCTAATTAGTTTTGGTTGCAAATGGGAAGCTCCTCATTATTATTTTTAAATTGTAGTTTAGGTGAAGGTTTACAGAACAAATTGGTTGCTCATTAAATAGTTAATACATAAATTATTTTGTGACATTGGTTGCCAAGCCCACGATGTGTCAACACTCTCCCCTTCCCCACCCCCATTTCCCTGTTTCTATTTGTCCAGTTTTCCTGTCCCTTCCTGCCTTCTTGTCTTTGCTTTTGGGCTGGTGTGCCCATTAGTCCTGTATACTTGTTTGGATTACAAAGCATATTCCTCACGTGTGTTTTTGTTGGCCCTATAGATCTGTCTAATCTTTGGCTGAAGGGTGAACCCCAGGAGTGACTTCGGTACTGAGTTAAAAGCCTATCTGGGGGCCATACTCTCAGGGTTTCTCCAGTCTCTGTTAAACCAGCAAGCCTGGTCTTTGTGTGTGTATGTGAATTTGAATTTTGTTCTACATTTTTCTCCTGCTCTGTCCGAGACCCTGTATTGTGATCCCTGCCAGAGCAGTCAGGGATGGTAACCGGGCACCATCTAGTTGTTCTGGGCTCAGTCTGCTGGAGGTTGTGGTAGTTGTGGTCCTCTAGTCCGCTGGCCTAATCTTTCCCTTATGTGTTTGGTTTTCTTCATTCTGCTTTGCTCCAGCCAGGATGGGACCAGTAGATGTATCTTAGGTGACCACTCGCAGGCTTTTAAGAGCCCAGATGCTACTCACCACAGATAGATGTAGAACATTTTCTTTATAGATTATGTTATGCTGATGCCATGAGATGATGGTCCCCAGCCTTCAGCCCAGTAGCTTGGTCCCTCAGGGCTTTGGATGTGTCTGTGAAGCTTAAATGACTTTGCCCTGGTTGCGTTGTGCTGACTTCCCACTATTGTGTACTGTCTTACCCTTCACCAAAGTTACCACTTATCTACTATCTAGTTAGTGTTTTTCCCTTCCCCCCACTCTTGTAACCATCCAAGATTGTTTTTTTCCGTATGGAAACATTTTCATGTGTTTTTATAGTAGTGGTCTCATACAATATTTGTCCTCTTATGATTGACTTATTTCACTCAGCATAATGCCCTACAGGTTCATCCATGCTGTGAGATGCTTTGCAGATTCATCATTGCTCTTGATTGTTGCACAGTGTAGGAAGCCCCTTATTAAAGTCTTGTCTGTCCATGTACCTTACCTTGCGTAGCTGACCGACATACTCTGAGATAAAGACACCTCCTCCAGCTGACAATGTTGTAGACTTTCCTTCAAAATGTACATTTCCTGGAAATGTCTGGGTAGGGGCACATTCTGATGATAAGGAAGTTCTGTCATCTGTCTCCTGGTCTATGCTTTCCTGAAGTGGCCCAACTTCCTGGTACGGATAGGGGCACAAAAGAATACAGCAGAATAAAAATAAGTTTAAAAAAAAAATGAGAAATACCAAGAATTACAGAAGTCTGGGAGGGAAAACCCAAGGGAAAATTCAATATGTTGGTAGAGAAAACAACAAAAAGCACTAAAAAAAGCATAAACTAATTTTCATAAGCTATTCAGACTTTCTACCACTCTTGTACCACTCTGCTTGTTGCTATGATACTAGAAGCTATGCCACTGGTATTTCAAATACCAGCAGAGTCACCCATGGTGGACAGGTTACAGCAGATCTTCCAGACTGAAACAGAGTAGGGAGAAAGGCCTGATAATCTATTTCTAAAAATTAGCCACTGAAAACCCTATGGGTCACAACAGAATATTGTCCAATACAGGGTTGGAAGAGGAGCCCCCTAGGTTGGAAGGCACTCAAAATACACAGTGGCCACAATAATGGACTTGAGCATACCAACAACTGTAAAGATGGTACAGGACCGGGCAACGTTTCATTCTGTTGTGCATGGAGTTGCCATAAATTGGAGCTGATTTGAGGGCAACTATTAACAACAATATCCAGACATTACTTATTAGTTATGCTTATTTAAGGAGAACACATTCATCCATCTTGCTTTGTTCTTCGGCTCAATGCAATAAATTAATGAACATGTATTAAATACTTACTCTGTGTCAAAGCAGCAGGACTACCTTCAAAAAAAAAAAAAAAAGACAATATACGGTGAAACCTGTGAGAGCCAGAACTTGATGGGTTTGCCTTGTTTTTCTGGGTCTTGCCAGGTTTCCACCTTTGACATGGTGTAGTCTTAACACTTTTCTATCACTGTTAGTGGAAAATATTTGACTTTTCCTTCTCTGACAGGCTGCCACCTTATAGTTTCTGATTTTTGCAAGTTTTACTGTATGTTGAATTCCTGGCCTTTGTACCTGTGAACGTGATCCTGTTTGGAAATAAGGTTTTTCTTTCATTATGTTAATAGGGTCATACCAGTATAAGGTGGATCTTAAACCTAATCACTTCTGAGTTATAAAAAGACCATAATAGATTAGCTCAGTAGTGAAGTCACTCCTGAGGTTCACCCTTCATCCAAAGATTAGACAGGCTCTTAAAATAAAATGAGACTAAAGGGGCACACCAGCCCAGGGTCAAAGACTAGAAGGCAGGAAGGGGCAGGAAAGTTGGTAATAGGGAACCCAAAGTCGAGAAAGGAGAGCATTGACGTGTCATGGGGTTGTTAACCAACATCATAAAACAATATGTGTACTAATTCTTTAATGAGAAACTAGTTTGTTCTGTAAACCTTCATCTAAAGTATAATTTAAAAAAAGGAGGGGGACTAATAAAATAGAAAAAGAACATTAAAAATAAAAAAGAAGGAATCAACATGCTGACATACTAATCTTGGACTCCTAGCCTCCAGAGCTGTGAGATAATAAATTTCTGTTCTTTAAAGCCCCCTCCCCCACAAACAAAACAAAACACCATAATAGATATGGAGGCGCACGCGTGTGGGAAACACCAATGCCATGTCTGCAAGCCAAGGAAACAAGGAACTCCTGAGCCTACCAACGAGAAAGAAATCAATGCGACTGAGACGCTGATTTGGACTTTTAACCTCCAGAACTGTGAGAAAATAAATTTTTGTTCTTTAAAGCCGCCCACTTGTGGTATTTGTGTTACAGCAGCACTAGGAAACTAAGACAAGGTGTTAGTATTTAATTAGGCTCAAAAAAAAAGTGGCTTCAACAGTCAGAGACGGTAGGGCGGAGAGGGATGGTTACATGGAGAATAGGGTTATAAAGAACGCTGGAGGTGAGGCTATTCCAGGTATAGAGAATGGCTTGACTGAAACCGTAGAGGTCTGAGAGTTATAGTACAACTGAAAACAGTTGAGTTAAAGAGTGTAGGGTGTGGGGGCAGGCAAGGTTTTGTATGGGATGAGAGTAGAAAAGCATTTGAGACCAAATCGTAGAAGGTATTTAATTCCATGCTAAGATAATTAGACTGAATTCAAGTAGGCTGGAGGTTTTTGGAAGTTCATAAAACTCAGGGTGCTTAATTATCCTAAAAACCCATAAATATCTATGGATATGCTCTTTATTTTTAGTTTGTCCTTCTTAGGTTTAGTTCATAGAATAGTTTTGGTAAATGTGTGCCTTTTTTTTTTATAGCTGTATCTCTGACACTTAGCACCCAGTCTAGCATATAATAGATACTCACTGAATTTCTTGAATGCTGTCCACTTCCCCTAGGACGTTGTTTATACACAAATTTAAAACTTCTCCCACAACACATCAACTCGCTTCCATCCAAATGTTCAATCTGAGCCATTCAGGCTAAATGAACCTTCCCCCTAGTCTGCGTTCTAACCTATCTGCGTGATCAAGCCAGATCTTTAATTTTTTTTTGTATTTGTGTACACAGCCAATTTAAGTTCCTTTTGAATTTTCTTTTGGTTTGCTAACATTCTATTCGGTAAGAAGATAGCCATCCTAGCTAATTGGGAACAAGAAAGAAAAAAAAAAAGTTTTTCCTCCATGAGAGGTCCTTCAGTTTCTCTTAATTTTCCTAGTAATTGCTTTAACCCTGCACTTCAAGTTGCCTAACTTAGTTTTCACTTTTCAGGCTCCAATCCTTCGAGATCCAATTGACACGTTAACTTTGAACCTTCAAAGACACAAAGATTGCACTCCCGCATAGTCACATATGCCTGAGCGGCTTGCGTCCATCCGTACAGAACAGGCTTGGTAGTCTTTGCAGAAAATTAAATAACTCATCCTTTTTATGCAAGTGCCAGACATCAAAAGGGCCAACTACCTACTGAGCGGTGTTCAAAGACCAGCTTAAGAAATCAAGAGAGGAATAAAAGCCAAGGTTTCTGCAAAGCAAATGCTTGCAAGAGACCTCTGGTAGTCATGGAGTAAAATTCCACTTTCCTAGTCTCACTCTGTGCTTTCAGATACTCTAGCTGTGTTTTCCTACTGCCTTCCTTATTCCCAGGGTTAAATTGGGCACTTTTGCCCTTTTGGGAGTGGAATTAATTCAGGCTCTCTGATGAAATTGGGAAGAAGGAGAATTCCAGAACACTTAATTGTGCTCATGTGCAACCTGTGCATAGACCAAGAGGCAGTTGTTTGAACAGAAAGGGGATACTACGTGGTTTAAAATCAGTAAAGGTGTGTGTCAGAGCTGTATCCCTTCACCATACTTACTCAATCTGATTCAGATTCAGATTCAGATTCATACTTACTCAATGCTGATTCAGATTCAGCCAGATTATATGAAGAAGAACGTGGTGTGAGGACTGGAAGAAGACTCGTTAACAACCTGAGATATGCAGATGACACAACTTTGCTTGCTGGAAGTGAAGAAGACTTGAAGTACTTACTGATGAAGACCAAAGACTTCAGTATGGATTACACCTCAACATAAAGAAAACAAAAATCCTCACAACTGGACCAATAAGCAACATCACAATTAACAGAGAAAATATTGAAGTTGTCAAGGATTTCATTTTACTTGGATCCACAATCAACAACCGTAGAAGCAGCAGTCAAGAAATCAAACCACGTACTGCATTGCGCAAATCTGCTGCAAAAGACCTCTTTAGGGTGTTAAAAAACAAAGATCTAACTTTGAGGACTAAGGTGCTCCTGACCCAAGCAGTAGTATTTTCAATTGCCTCATATGCATGCAAAAGCTGGGCAACGAATAAGGAAGACTGAAGAAGAATTGGTGCGCTTTAATATGGTGTTGGTGAAGAGTATTGAATACACCATGGACTGCTGAAGTGCGAACAAATCTGTCTTGGAAGAAGTACAGCCAGGGTGCTCCTTGGAAGCTAGGATGGTGAGACTTCATCTCACATACTTTGGATATGTTATCAGAAGAGACCAGTCCCTGGAGAAGGACATCATGCTTGGTAAAGTAGAGGGTCAGGGAAAAAGAGGAAGACCCTGAATAAGATGGATTAGTACAGTGGCTGCAACAATGGGCTCAAATATAGCAACAATTACGAGGATGGTGCAGGACCAGGCAGTGTTTCATTCTGCTGTACCTAGGGTGGCTATGAGTTGGAACTCACTCAATAGCACCTGATAACAACAACTCTGATGAAATGCTCAGGAAAACCATATCATAGCCCCCATGTCAGGGGAAAGGAGATAGCACTTCTGTAGGAAGAATGAGATGACCCACAGGGTGGCTGAGTCTGTGGAATGCTCTTCATGGAGCAGGATAGTACAGAAGGCGCCTGTTGGATTAGTCTAGTTTATGTCACCCGTAAAAACCTCTGTCTTCCATGAAACCATCTCTGTTTCCCATTGGTTCTGGACTATGTGGAGAGTTGGCTTGGACTTCATCTCTTCATGGCTTTGCTTCTTGTTTATCTCTCTTGCTAAATGTGCCAGGTCTTTGTCATCATCATCTGTCTGTGTTTATCAAAGACAGTACTCTTGTGTTTGACTCTCTTCTTTTTTCCCTGTTTCTTTCTTTCCTTCTCTCCCTCTCCTTCCCTGTCTCTCTGCCTCCTTCCTTTCTTCCTCCTTCCCTTCCTTTCTTAACAGTAACCAAAGACCTATTTGGAGACACCCTGACTTTGATTTGTAGGAGACAGGAATATTTCCAGTAATAACATTCAAAACAAATTAAAAGTATTAGAACAAAATGAATTTGGTGGGAGAAGGAGGGGCAGAGGATAAGAGTATAGGACATGGATATCGCTATCTTTCTGCTCTCCATCTGCTGCTGTGCTAGAACTGTGTGTCACTGACTGACCAGCCACTGTCCCATCTACAGTCCTGTCGAATGGGATATGTTTTATGTCATGTGATCATGTGAACTTGTCATTCCCAAGCATAGCTGTTTAGACTATGATTGAATACTTGTGCCAGAGAGAGACAATCTATAGGCTGGCTAGTGACTTATGGTATGGCTTGACAGGAAAAGATGAGAGAGTTCACTATATTCTCTCCCTGGGAGATCTCAATAGGGAAATATCGAGACTTTCTAGTGGGAGCTGAAGCTGAAAGATCATTAGATTAAGACGGGCTAAAGATGCCTTAAGTGAACGATATTTATGAGAAATTAGAAGATATGTGACAGAGAAAAGATACATAAACTCAAGCACTAGTGTGAAGACTTCTAAAACTGCTCCTAAGGGCCCTTACAACTGCCTTGAAAAAAATTTTTTTTGATCTTTTTTATTTTATTTTTTATTGTGTTTTAAGTGAAAGTTTACAAGTCAAGTCAGTCTCTCATACAAAAATTTATATACACCTTGCTGTGTACTCCTAGTTGCTCTCCCCCAAATGAAACAGCACACTCCTTCTCTCCACTCTGTATTCCCCATGTCCATTCAGCCAGCACAACTGCCTTGAAATATGAACTACTGTCCAATTCAGGCTCTGTGAGATCTGGCCTTGTTCTTAAAATTTTATAAGATTCTATCCCCCTTTTAGCCATGTGAATGGTAAAATAAGCCCCTTTCTTGTGTCAGCCCGAGTGAGTGCATAAGTTAGCAATGCTTTCAGCCGCAAGTAACAGAAAATTCGACCAGCAGTGTCTTAGACGTAAGAACATTTATTATTTACTTAACAGGAATTCCAGTTCCAGTGCTGATCTGGCAGCTCAATGATGTTGTGAAAGAGCCAGGAGCCTTTGTCTCTTCTGCTTTATCTTGTTGCCCGAGGTTGCTGCATATCTAGGCATCACTTAAAAATGGTGTCCAAAGCAGATAGAGAGAGAAGTGGGCAAAAAAGCTTCCTCCTTGAGCCCTTATGATAATTTTTATCACGGAGGAAAATCTCCCCAGAAAGCCCCTGACAGATGTCTTCTTGTATCTCATAGGTCAGGACAAGTTCACATGACCACATCTAGGTCAATCACTGGTGAACAAGACTGGGACTGCCATACTGGATTAGACCTGTTATGATTCATGTCCTCATTGCTGCAATTGGGGTGCTGTTAGCAAGAAGAAGGGAGAATGAACGTTCAGTAGGCAAGCAACTGTCGCAGATTAAATTGACTGGAAACAGATGCTCAGATGGAATTTGGGGTGCAAGATATTTGTTAAGATCAAAACCCATGAAAGGAGAAGAGCCTAAAGAGACACGACAACTAAATGTAATGTGGTATCCTGGATGGGATCCTGAAAAAGAAAAAGAACATAAGGTAAAAACTAGGGAAATATGAGTAAACTGTGGCTTTTAATTAGCAGTAATGTATCAATATTGGTTCATTCATTGTAACAAATATACCATAGTAATGTAAAATTTTAGCAATGGGGATACTGGGTGTGGTGTATATGGGAACTCTGTACCATTTTCTCAATTTTTCTGTAAATCAAACTGTTCTAAAAACTAAAGTCTGTTATAAAACAAATAAACAAAACAATCTTTGAAAGGAAGCGGGCGATAGCAGGATTGGGCGGAAGAAAAAGTTGAACTGCAATGCAGGTTCAACAAAACCTTGGCCAACCTGGTGAGGAGCTCTGGACAGAGTATTGACACCTAAGTTTCTTATGTTGAACTCAACTGTCCAAGCCTTTATCCCACTTCCTTGCTCTGTCACTAGATGCAGACCATTCCAGCATGGCCTTGGGTTAAGTGGCTCTCTGTAGCTAAGCAGACCCTGAAGGAGCTCAGAGCTGCAAGCTGTCTGCTGACCGCATTCTTTGCAGCTGGATAGTGAGTTGATCCTCAACAAGAGATCTGGCTAATACATCCTGTACCTCCCATACCAGCAATGTCTACCTCAGTGAGTCTCTACGGTGGACATGGAGACGTGCTGCCCATATCCATCTTCAGGAAGGATTTGTTGCCTTAGCTGCCGGGCTTGTAGCTATTCTGACACTTGGAAGGACAAGAGTAGGAGAGACCTCAGTGAAGATGCCTGGAAAGCTTCCCGACAGTCATGGCAGCCATCTCATGTTGTTGTTAGGTACATTGAGTCAGTTCCACCCCACAGTGACCCTATGTACAATGGAATGAAACACTGCCCGGTCCTTGCCATCCTCACAATTGTTGCTGTGTTTGAGCCCATTGTTGCAGCCACTGTGTCAAACCATTTTGTTGAGGGTCTTCCTTTTTTTCGCTGACCCTCTATTTTACCAAGCATGATGTCCTTCTCCAGGGACTGATCCCTCCTGATAACATGTCCAAAGTATGTGTGACAAAGTCTTGCCATCCTTGCTTTTAAGGAGCATTCCGACCGTACTTCTTCCAAGACACGTTTGTTCATTCTTTTGGCAGTCCATGGTACATTCAGTATTCTTCGCCAACACCATAATTCAAAGGCTTCAATTCTTCTTCAGCCTTCCTTATTCATTGTCCAGCTTTCGCATGTATACGAAGCAGCCATCCAATAGTCACTGGGAATCTATGACTTCATGGAGATGGTGCAAGAATTTCCAAGAACTATACTAACCACCAGTTGCCATCTAGTTGGCTCTGACTCATGGTGACTCCATGTGTGCCAGAGTAGAACTGTGCCATAGGGTTTTCAATGGCTGATTTTTCAGAAGTAGATTTCCAGGCCTTTTTTCTGAGACACCTCTGGGTGGACTTGAACCTCCAACATTTCAATTAGCGCAAGCTTGTTAACTGTTTGCACCACCCAGGAACTCAACAGAGGTCACAACCTCAGGCTATCTATGAACTGCTTTTATTCCAAAAATTTGTGTGCCAGGTGTTTGTTTGGAACCCTAAATATATTTCCCCCATATAAATAATAAATAATAGTTCTCCTAGTAAGTCCACAAAAGACCACAATGTACCTGAAGTATAGTATGATTTCAACAGCACCATTGCCAGTTATAAAACTGTTTCTGTGAGAAGATACATTCTGGATTATAGGAAGGGACACATCTTCCACTACAGGTAGTCTCAGATAGGCCTACGTTAGAGAAGGTGGCATCTTATGTCTTCATTTATACAAGAGAATCAAAGGCGGTTGGACTGGGAGTGAGGAGCCCTGGGTTACAGTTCTAGCTTGACTGTTTTCTTAACACTATTAGGTGTCCTCTTCTGTTCTGTCAAAGGATGGGTTTTAAGTAGATCATATCTAGAGCCCCTTCTGTCCCTTGCATTCAGCATCCTTCAAGCCATCACATAAATAATCTGAATTAGGAAACAAAACTCATTTGCATTCAACAGGGCTGAAACACGGTCACAAATTCATATTTTTGGGGAGCTTCTTCATATACACAGTACTACATGATGACATAATTAGTAAAATGGGCTTCCATGCTAAACCTAATGCAGACCTGTCCCCCTGCATATTACAAAGGGGCCTCAGTCTATTTCCAGAGGACAGGGCCTGGCTAGACCAGAACAACATCTTAGGGAAGAGGGTGAAGAAAGCGAAATCCTCTGTTGCCTCCAGCACTGCTGCAGGTGGGAACAAGCTTTTCATGGAATAGAAGGTCACTTCTCAATGCCATTGCAAATATAGTTGCATGTAGTTATACAAGGTATCTTGGGAACTGCCTGGGGTCTAGTAAGCAGAGTTAGAAACCTACCCATTTTCTCCTGCCTCAGCCTGGTCTGGCCTGGATTTGGTCTCTTCAGCTCCCAGGCCCCCACGTGGTGGCACCATTCCCGCTTATCCCTTGGAGTACCTGATTAGGACACTCATGGCCCATGGGACCTGCAGCAATGCCCTGGGTATATAAGATTATGGTGACCTTTGTAAGGATAAAGCTTGTGTTGGTAATTTGAGGATATGAATATTCACATTAGAGTACAGTCTTATATAAATTCAATAATTTACAGTTGTTATTAGAAGTCTGTATACAATGTTATTCGTGGGACCAAACAGAGTTATCTAGATCATTCAGGAAATAGTCTACACTTTGGGACAGGATTTTGTTCTGTTGTGCACAGGGGTGCCATGAATTAGGGCAGATTCAATGGCAGCTAACAACAACAACAACATCTTGTACAAAGCTGTTTGTGTCTATACTGTTCAAGAAGAGTCAAATGAAAACCCATTTTTTTTTTCAGTTATTTCATCTGTCTAATGCAAAAACGTGTTTGCTTCTCTCCCCAGTGTACTCCCTTCTTCTGTGCCTAAACAGGCTACAGTATGATCTGATACACCATGCACAGAGCTGGAGATCAGGCGGACCTAGCTTATAGCTCTGGCTTTGTCACCAGTGAGCTTGTGAACCCAGCATAACAGTAAAAGTGAAATGTAAGTTTCTTAGACTTTAGACTCTCTTGGCCTCTATTTTCTGTTTTGTCAAATAAGATGGTTTTTACCTGTTGCAGATATTGTCACTTGGCTAACCCTGTAGTCACTTCAAGCCCTCCTTTCCCTGCCTACTTCTGGGAAAATTAAATAAATACACATTCCCTCAGCCTCCCTTGCAGCTAGGTCTGGCTCATGTGAGCTAAGGGGCTATCTGTTGGAAGGTTGTTTGGAAGGGTTATCTCCCTAAATCAAGTAGAAGAGGCATGTGAAGAAAGCCTCTCCCCCGCCTTCTGTTTCCTGACTTGAAAGCAGTTGTGGGTGGAGAGAAATGCCTGGAATTCTGTGGACCATCTTACCTGCATGTGGAAACAGGAATGAGGGTGAAAAGTAACATGCTGAGATGGCAGAGCTTAAGACAGCAAAAGCCTGGGTCCCTGACCACATGGCTGAGTCACAGCACCATGGACTTACCCATGGACTTCTCATTATATGAAATAATTACATGTCTTTAGTGTTTAAAAACAGCCAGGCTTTGTCTTTTGTGCAGCCAAAGTCACATCTCAAGGCATCTTTACCACTACAAAGTGATGGCCTATACAGTTACTTTGTTCTATGGCTTTTTTTCTTACAGTACATATTGACCAAATTAAATATTCTCTTGGTATTGTATAATTATAGGTGAGTCTCATTTCCTTTCCTGTGTTCTCCAGTAGAGGAGTTAACGAGTAGTGAAATAATAATGTTGTTATTGTTGCTAGGTGCCATCGAATCGGTTCTGCTTCATAGCAGCCCTATGTACAACAGAACGAAATACTGCCCATCCTGCGCCATTGTCGCAATTGTTGTTACGCTTGAGCCCATTGTTGCAGCCACTGTGTCAGTTTATCTTGTTAAGGGTCTTCTTCTTCTTCATTGACCTTCTACCCTACAAAATATGATGTCCTTCTCCAGGGACTGGTCCCTCCTGATAACACGTCAAAGTATGTGAGATGAAGAAGTCTCACCATCCTTGCTTCCAAGGAGAGTTCTGGCTCTACTTCTTTCAAGACAGATTTGTTTGTTCTTCTGGCAGTCCACGGTATGTTCAATATTCTTTGCCAACACCATAATTCAAATGCATCAATTCATCTTAAGTCTTCCTTATTCATTGTCCATCTTTCACATGCATTTGAGGCAACTGAAAGCACCATAGCTTGGGTCAAGGGCATCTTAGTCCTTAAAGTGACATCTTTGCTTTTTAACACTTTAGAGAGGTCTTTTGCAGCAGATTCGCCCAATGAAATGTGTCATTTGATTTCTTGACTGCTGCTACCATGGACGATTGTGAGTCCAAGTAAAACGAAATCCTTGACAACTTCAAACTTTTCTCAGTTAATCGTGATGTTGCTTCTTGGTCCAGTTGTAAGGATTTTTGTTTTCTTTATGGAAGTGCAATCCACACTGAAGGCTGTAGTCTTTGATCTTTATCGATAAGTACTTCAAGTCCTCTTCACTTTCAGAAAGCAAAGTTATGTCATCTGCATATTGCAGGTTGTTAATGAGTCTTCCTCCAGGCCTTCTTCCAGCCACATTCTTCTTCATATAGTCCGATTTCTCAGATTATTTGCTCAGCATTCAGATTGAGTAAGTATGGCAAAGTGATATAGCCCTGACACACACCTTTCCTGATTTTAAAACCATAGAGTATCTCCTTATTCTGTTCAAATGACTGCCTCTAGGTCTAGGTGTTCTGGAATTCCCATTCTTTGTAATGTTATCCATAATTTTTTATGATCCACACAATTGA
Source organism: Loxodonta africana (assembly GCF_030014295.1). Lineage (NCBI taxonomy): Eukaryota > Metazoa > Chordata > Mammalia > Proboscidea > Elephantidae > Loxodonta > Loxodonta africana. The sequence continues at coordinate 113,517,664 of NC_087347.1, read as the reverse complement.
ATGCCTTTGCATAGTCAGTAAAACACAGGTAAACATCTTCTGGTACTCTCTGCTTTCAGCCGTGATCCATCTGACTAACATCAGCAACGATATCCCTTGTTCCACGTCCTTTTCTGAATCTGGGTTGAATTTCTGGCAGTTTCCTGTTGATGTCCTACTACAATCGCTTTTGAATGATCTTCAGCAAAATTTTACTTGTGTGTGATATTAATGATATTGTTTGATAATTTCCACATCCTGTTGGATCACCTTTCTTTGGAATGGGCACGATACAGATCTTTTCCAGTTGATTGACCAGGTAGTTTTCTTCCAGATTTCTTGGCATAGAAAAGTGAGTGCTTCCAGTACTGCATTTGTTTGTTGAAACATCTCAACTGGTGTTCCATCAATTCCTGAAGCCTTGTTTTTCACGAATGCCTTGAGTGTATCTTGGGCTTCTTCCTTCAGTACCATCGGTTCTTGATCACACGCTACTTCCTGAAATGGCTGAACATCAACAAATTCTTTTTGGCACAGTAATTCTATGTATTTCTTCCATCTTCTTTTGATATTTCCTCTGTCATTTAATATTTTCCCCCATAGAATCCTTCACTATTGCAACTTGAGACCTGAATTTTTTCTTCGTTCTTTCAGCTTGAGAAATGCTGATTGTGTTCTCCCCTTTTGGTTTTCTAACTCTAGTCTTTGCATATTTCATTATAACACTTAATTTGTCTTCTCCAGCTGCCCTTTGAAATCTCCTGTTCAGCTTTTTGACTCCATCATTTCTTCCTTTCGCCTTAGCTACTTGAGGTTCAAGAGCAAGTTTCCAATTCTCTTCTGACATCCATTTTGGTCTTTTCTTTCTTTCCTGTCTTTTTAATGACCTCTTGCTTTCTTCATGTATGATGTCCTTTATGTCATTCCACAACTTGTCTGGTCTTCGGCCATTAGTGTTTAATGAGTCAAATCTATTCTTGAGATAGTTTCTGAATTCAGGTAGCATGTACTCAAGGCGATACTTTGACTCTTGTGGACTTGTTCTAATTTTCTTCAACTTGAACTTGCATATGAGCAATTGATGGTCTATTCTGCATTTGGCACCTGGCCTTGTTCTGACTGATGCCATTGAGCCTTTCCATCGTCTCTTTCCACAAACGTAGTCGATTTGATTGTTGTGTATTCCATCTGGTGAGGTCCACGTCTATAGTCGCCATTTATATTGTTGAAAAAAAGGTACTCGCCATGAAGATGTGGTTGGTCTTGCAAAATTCTATTATGCAATCTCTGGTGTCAATTCTATTACCAAGGCCATATTTTCCAACTACCAGTCCTTCTTCTTTGTTTCCAACTTTTACATTCCAATGATCATTAATTATCAATTCATCTTGATTGCATGTTTGATCAATTTCAGACTGCAGAAGTTGGTAAAAACCTTCAGTTTCCTTATTTGGCATTAATGGTTGGTGTATAAATTTGAACAATAGTTGTATTAACTGGTCTTCCTTGTAGGCGTCCAGATGTTATCCTATCATTGACAGTGTTGTACTTCAGGATAGATCTCAAAATGTTCTTTTTGACGAGGAACATGACACCATTCCTCTTCAATTTGTCATTTCCTGGCATAGTATACCATATGATTGTCTGATTCAAAATGGCCAATACCAGTCCATTTCACCTCACTAATGCCAAGGATATCTATGTTTGTGTTTCATTTCATTTTTGATGACTTCCAATTTTCTCAGATTCATACTTTGTACATTTCACGTTCTTGTTTTTAATGGATGTTTGCAGTTGTTTCTTCTCATTTTGAGTCATGCCACATCAGTAAATGAAGTTCCTGAAAGCTTGACTCTATCCACGTCACTAAGGTTGACTCTACTTTGAGGAGGCAGCTCCTCCCCAGTCCTATTTTGAGTGTTTTCCAACCTGAGGGGCTCATCATTTATCAGACAGTGTTCTGCTGCTATTTATAAGGTTTTCACTGGCTAATTTTTTCAGAAGTAGACAGCCAGGTTCTTCTCAGCCTGTCTTAGTCTGGAAGCTCAGCTGAAATCTGTCCACCATGGGTTACCCTGCTGGTATTCGAAATACTGGTGGCATGGCTTCCAGTATCGCAGCAACATACAAGCCACCACAGTACAGCAAACTGACAGACGTATTGGGGAAATAATAATAAAGTTGATTAATAGGAGAAAAAAAAAGTAGGGAATTAAAATTTCAAAATAACCCATATTTATTGTATGTTGCCGTCAAGTCAGCTCTGACTCATGGTGACCCTGTGTACAACAGAATGAAATGCTGCCCAGTACTGTGCTACCTTCACCGTTATTGGTACGCTCAAGCCCATTGTTGTGGTCACTGTGTATTCTGAGTGCCTTCCAACCCAGGAGGCTTGTTATATCAGACAATATTCTGTTGTGATCAATAGGGTTTTCACTGGCTAATTTTCGGAAGTAGATTGCTAGACCCTTCTCCCTAGTCTGTCTTGATTTGGAAGCTCTGCTGAAACCTTACCACCGTGGGTGACCCTCCTGGTATTTGGCAATCAGTGGCATAGCTTTCAGTATCATAGCAACACGTAAACCACCACAGCACAACAAAGTGATAGACGGGTGGTGAAACCCACGTTTAGGTACTTAGAAAATAATCATGGGGAAAATACACTGACGAAGCTGAGGTGGCTAGGGGTACTGATCTCTGTTTTCCTTCCCCTGTTCCTAGAAAATTTAGGGGGCTTGGTAAGGAGGCCTATGAATAAGAATTTTAGCCAGGCACTTACTCTCTCTATCCTATAGACAATTTCAACCGTATTTTATAACAATGATATGAAGAAAGTATTATTATTAACTCCCCTCCCCAAATAATTTTCAAATAATCCAGTGATAAGGATTGCTTCCACATACAGGATAGAATATCCAGTGAAAAAAGCCACATCGGGACAGTGAAGAAAAAAGTCTGGCTTTGTATTTGCATTGTGTCTAATCCCGGTATCTGATAGCCTTCCACGAAATCCAAGAAAATGGAATGCAAAAGAGACGGTGGAAGCACCTGTTCCAAACCATTTTTGAGCTGTTCTCATGGGGTGCTGGCTGGTTTCCTCTGGGCTGCAGAGTTCTCAGTAGCATCGTGAGCGACAGGGCTGGGCTGCTTGTACGTCAGCATCTGCAAGGGGTTTGTTCTATTTGAGTTGCTGTGAATACGGGGCTTTCCGTAAACATGCGTTATCACCGCAACATCGCACTGACTAATACAGCTCATTGCCCATGGCACTCTTCCTGTCATCCACCTGACCCAGCTTGACTACTCCGTGTGTGTCTTGGGATGAGTTCTCATGTTTGAGTAATTGAAGCCTTTCAGGCCTTAGTAAAAAATGTGTTTTGACCTCTTGATCATTTTTAGGAAATAATTAAAAAAAATGGATGAATTGGGCAAAGTTGTTGATAAAACAGAATTATTTTAAAAGTGTTGCTTTTTAATTTTTTTCTTGCTAATCTCACATACACACAGAAGTGTAAATTCTCTCTTTGGGTGCATGTATATCGGGTCTAACATTTATCTAACTTTAGAGTTAGGGAAGAAATGCAGTAACTCTTGAGTTTAGTTCCAATGTAAGAACTCAGGTCCAGAGAGGTGACTAGAGGCAGGAGAGGCCATAAGGAACCCCAGAACCATCAGGTGGTTTCACAGAAAGTTTTCACCTTTCTGAGCCTGAGTTTCTAATCTGTGAAATGGGTCAGCTGTTCTAAAATTATCTTTAGAATGATTCCTTACAGCTCTAACAAGTCATAAGTCTATTAAGAGTCTTCTGACTGTAGCTAAGGCTATTATTTTTTTCTAAAAACTTTTTTTTTTTAATTCTGAAAATTATTTCAAAAGAACAAATTCCTTGTAATTTCAAAAGGATTTTGAGTAGTAATTGCTTTTTCACTGTGATGTTTTCTGTAGACAGTGTACATTTTCAACAAGCACAGCCTCTATTCCTTTGCTACTCAGTTTCTTTTTTAAAATATTGATGCCTGCCACTGTCCATGATACGAGAACCATTTTTAGGATACTACTGAGGTCAAGCCTTTCTTTTTGAAAATAGTTTTCAATGAATGTTTCAGGGTGAATATTATAACGAAAACTAGGGATTTGTTTAGAATATAAACAGGATGCAAAAACTGTTTTTAGATTTCTCTAGCATGTCATGGTTAATTAGTAGGAAGCATTAGAGTTATGTGGTAGTGTGATCTGCCGCTAACCTAAAGGTTGGTGGTTCGAACTCACTCAGCAACTCAGCAGAAGTAAGGCCTGGTGAACTGCTTCCGTAAGCTAACAGCCAAGAAAACCCAAAGAAGCAGTTCTACTCTGTAGCACATGGGATTGCCATGCGTCAGGGGCCAACTCAATGGCAACGAACAACAACATCTTTACAAAACCCATATTAGCTTGTATAAGAAAAGCTGTGAATTCTTCTGTAGAAGACCTTAAAGTCTAAATAATATAAGTAATAACTATCTTTTAAAAATAAGTTCTGGCAGTATGCTAAGTACTCTGTGGAACATGGAAGAGACCCATGTCCGTGATGATGACAATGTGGTGAAAGCTGCTATTGTTAACTGAGTGCCTACTCTGTGCCAGCTGATTATTATACACAGAGCTATTGCTAATTTTTATAACAATGATCTGAAGAGATTATTATTAACTCCATTTTACAAATAAAGAAATGGAGACTCAGACGTGTTAGTAAGTGACGACTCGGTTTGTCAGCCTCCTTCCATTATGCCAGGCTGACAAGCATTTCTGCTGATGGCTTTTGCAAAATTCATTCACACATATTCAGGCCTCTTGAAACCAAAGCAAGCATGAGAAGCTGTTTACAAGCAATCTAAGTGAAAGCCCTATTTTAGTAGAAAACATTAGAAGAGAGAGTAGGGACACGAATAATAATAGCAAACATTTTGTGCAGTGCCACTTTGTATGAGGCACTATTCTAAGTGCTTTATGTATTTAAAGCCCTTAACAAACTACAGGATTAAAAAACAAAAGCAAACAAACAAACAAAAACTCATTGCTATCAAGTGAATTCCAACTCATGGCAACCCCATGTGTTACAGAGTAGAACTGCTCCGTAGGGTTTTCTTGGCTGTAATCTTTATGGGAGCAGATTGCCAGGCCTTTCTTCTGCAGCACTGCTGGCTGGGTTCAAACCACCAACCTTTATGTAATTGAGTGCAAACCTTTTGCACCACCCAGGGACCCCTAACCTATGGATTTTTTTTGTTGTTGTTGTGTGCCATCGAGTCAATTCCAACTCATAACAACGCTACACGGCAGAGTAGAACTCCCCCATAGGATTTTCTTGGCTGTAATCTTTACAGAAGCAGACTGCCACATCTTTTTTCTGTGAAGTGGCTGGTAGGTTTGAACCGCCAACCTTTTGGTTAGTAGTTGAGCACTTAATCAGTGTACCGCCAGGGCTCCTTAACTTATGGGATACCCAAACTCATTGCCGTAGAGTTGATCCTGACTCATAACGACCCTATAGGACAGAATAGAACTGCCCCACAGGGTTTCCAAGGAGTGGCTGGTGGATTTGAATTGCCAACCTTTTGGTTAGCAGCCGAGCTCTTAACCCTTGTGCCACGAGGGGTCCGACTTATGGGATAGGTACTGTTATTTTCACCTTGACTTTCCAGATTAAGAAACGGAGGCATAGAGAGATTAAGTAGCTGGCTCTAGTTCACCCAGCTAGTAAGTAGTAGAACTGGGATTTGATCCCAGGCAATTCGGCTCCAGAATCCAGGTTCTTAACTCCCTCACTCTGCTACCTTTGTCTTCTGTTTAATTTACACTATCAGATACAATCTGATGGCAGTTTATGTTGAGCCTCCTATAAACCTGGGCAAAGAAGGCATTTGAAAATCCCTTAGACATCCATGTTATTCTTGTCCGGAGTGGGAGGAGGTGATGTTGCCCCTCCCATGGGTGGAAGATTGCTGTGTAGGTTTCAATGCCCAAGCAGCACCATCTGCCTCCTCAGGATGGGCCAGGTAGGCTTGCCATGATAACAATGTCTTTTCTCCATCCAATCCCCTCACGACCCCCTCCACGCCCTTCAAAAAGGAAATAACCAGCACCCTGATGAGTTTTGTAGTAGTTGCCATTAGGTGTACATAAGTATACGGGGCATTAGTGGTTCAGTGGTCAAAGTTCTCACCTTCCATGTGGAAGCCCCCCAGCCCAGTCAATACTTCTCATGCAGAGGCACCATGTTTCTCTCAGTGAAGGCTTGCATGTTGCTGTAACGCTAAATAGGTTCCAGAGGAGATTTTAGACTAAGAAAGACTAGGAAGAAAGAAGTGGCTAGCTACCTGGGAAAATCGACCAGTGAAAGTCCTGTGGATCACAACAGTGTGATCAACAATTGATCACAAGGATGGCGCAGGACCAGGCAGCATTTTGTTCCGTTGTGCGCGGTGCTGACATGAGTTGAGGTGGACTCGGTGGCAGCTAACAACAACATACATGAGTATAAGGTATGATCCCTGCCCTCTGGAAGTTTATTGACCAGACAAATCTAGGAAAAAGAAAGCACAGGAAACATTATAGAGCATTAAGGGCCAATGTGACGAGAAACCATTGTGGGTTGCAGTTTCAGGAGGGCTTTGCTGAAGATGTACAATTAAGCTGGGTCTCCAAGAATGATTACATTTGTCCAGGCCTAGGGAAGGGCAGAATGGTTCAGAAGGTTGAATGAACAGAAGAGGACAGAGAGGTGCTCATGGCTGCAGGGGCTCCATCTTTTCCACTCCCCCACCATCTGTTTGTGGCTTGTGTGTAACTGCTGCTGCGTGCCTCTGGTTTACCCTCCCCAGACTCCTAACCCTCCCTTAGGCTCAGGAAGATGGATGGTTAACATATTCCTGTGTGCAAAGTGGGCGACCTGGGCCCAATGAAGCATTCTGTCTTCTAGTATGTTCTCTATAAAGAAATGAAAATTCTGTGTTTAAAGAAAGTCAAGGGAGTAGTTGCAATACAACCAGGCATTGACACAATGACAGGATGAGTTGAAGCCTTGGTCTGTTAAAGATCCAGTAATTACATAGCACAATAACGTGAAATTGGACTACAGGCTCCTCTGCACACAACAGTTCATGGCAGCCACGGTATTCCTTCTCAGAAGTACACAAAGACCAGTGCATTTCACAGATTAGTTTTCTCATCTGTAAAATGGCGGTCGTAACTGTATCTATCTCAGAGGGCTGCTGTGAAGATGAAATGAGTTAATATATGTAAAGACCAATGCCTGTTGACTTACATCACACGCACTAAGAAGCTCTCCTCAGAGAAGGTGCTAGCTAGCTGCAGAAGTGATACAGGCCACACATGAAAAATGTGTGCTGAAAGAGGTGAATTTCAGAAACAGACACCAGAGGGACAAATTATTTTCCAGGGCATTAAGGAGAATAATTAGGAGAAAAACAAAACAAAAAACCACTGCCATCACGTCGATTCTGACTCATAGCAACCCTTTAGGACAGAGTAGAGCTGCCTCATAGAGTTTCCAAGGCTGTAAATCTTTACAGAAGCAGATTGCTACATCTTTCTCTCATGGAACTGGCGGGCTCAAGCCTCCAACCTTGTAGTTGGCAATTGAAATGTTTTAACCACTTCACCAACAGGGCTCCTAGGAGAAGACATGCTAAATCTGTTCCTTTAAGGTTATAAAACGAAAAACCTTCTCTCAGAAGTGTCACGTGAACCAGGTTTGGTTCATTTAAGCACAATGGAATATATAGGAAATAGAATTTGCTTTATTTTGCACACCTTTTAAACATGGAAACACTGGTGACATAAAGGTTAAATGCTACGGCTGCTAACCAAAAGGTCAGCAGTTCGAATCCACTAGGCGCTCCTTGGAAACTCTATGGGGCACTTCTACTCTGTCCTATAGGGTCACTATGAGTTGGAATCGACTCGATAGCAATGGGTTTGTTTATTTTTTAACATACTGGTAGTCATTTAATGAAGATTTATTATTTAACACGAAGCAAAAACCAATGAAAGGCTGTAAAAAAAAATGTGATCTCAGTATGATGACTCAGGGACCCTTACCCTTTTTTTTTTTTTTTTAATGTATTTTAAGGAGGGAAATGAGATCTGAAGGGTTACAAAAAGAGCTTCAATTGAATCTGTGGCATCTTATTTCTTTAAAAGAGTTTAGGCAAAAAGGCATAATGTTAAGATATGTTTAATCTGGACACTGTTAGATTATATTCTTTACTCTTCTGCATGTTTGAAAAATTTCCTCTTTAAAGAGACATAGCCCCCAGCTCATCTTCCTCTTGCCGTGTATCCTATTTTACATCATATCCCCACCACCACACCTCCCCCCTCCCACTTTGATTCCACAAATCTCTCCATCCCTACTAGAAACTGTACTATGTTTTGCATCTTTCTCTTTGGGGATTTCCACCTCAGTCTGACCAGTTTCGGTAAACACTTACCCATTTTCCTTTCATCTCAGCCACCCCGCTTAGTAGCAACTATTCTCAAGGCTTCATTCCGGGGGTAAGATGTCAGTACCTCCACCCCCACCCCCTTGGTAGTGTAGCAGACATCTGGATCCTAGTAAAAACGAAACTTCAAGGGCAGCCTTGATCAGTATGAGCGTCAACACTAGGGTCAGCAGTGGGTTGGGACAGTTGTGAGGGGAGCCAGGCAGTCGAGAGGGAAGGTGAGAGAAACGTTACAGATGCGTGGAAGGGGAGAGCGACGGGAGTGTGGGTGCTTGGCGGCCAGCTCCAGGCCTATCCTATTGCCTTGGTGACGGGAAGGCCAGCAAGGAGGTGACTTGCTGACTGGATAAGGGTTGGTCAGATGATTGAGAGCCCAGCTGGCCCACTGCCTGATGCTGACTTGAGTCAATTTGCAACTTGAGCTTATTGGTTTCTATAGAAGAAAGAGGCCCCAGACTCTAAGGACAGCTCTACATGCTGGCAAACTTGTATCATTATCATTGAGCCCAACATACAGCTGTTGCTGTTAGAGCTGCCATTGAGTCAGCCCCTGTCTCACGGCAACCCTGTGTACAGTGGGATAAGACGCTGCTTAGTCCTGTGCCATACTCATGATCAGTTACAGAGCTATTAGTGGTTCTGTGGTAGAATTCTCCCTTCCATGTGGGAGATGAAGGTTCGATTCCTGGCCAATGCACCTCATACACAGCCACTACCTGTCTGTCACAGGAGGCTTGTGTGTTGTTATAATGCTGAACACTAAGATGGACTAGGTGATCTACTGAAAATCAGCCAATGAAAACCGCGTGGTTCACGACAGTCCAATGCAACACGGAGTAGGTCCTCAGAAACACCTGTTGAATTACTGAATGATTATTGTCAACACTGATGCCACCCTTATTTGTAAATATTAAAGTTGATAGTAGCCTTCCAGTATTTATCGACTTATTGGTGTCCTGGTTTCTGCCTTGTGGTACAGGGTTGCTGGAGACTGTACTCTCTTTGGGCGTGTGAAAGCATGCTCCGAGGCTTGTCCTCTCATCCTCACCAGGTCACTTTTCTCTTAAATTTTCACGGGGAATTCTTCCCAATATGTGAGGCCCTGAAAGAGAGGGCTCATGTCTTCAGCAGACTCTTGTATGCTCTCCCAGGACCTCATGGGCTTTCAATAAAAGTCATTTGAGGAGTTCCAGTTGGTTGGCAGATACAAAAAACAGCTGTGATTTCCAGAGAGGGAAATCTGTGACTGCCGAAATCTCTTATCTTTGACTCTGCGTTGCCTTTTATCTCTTGCTTTAGATAACAGGCTTCACTGTTTTGCATTTTACAAGCAAATAAACTAATTAAGGGATCACCCTTTGACTGTTTTGCCATTTCAGTGCACTCAATTTGAGTTGCTCCCTTTCAAACAGCTTGATTCCAATTCTTTAATTATGAACTCCAAATAGCATCTAAAACTTGCTTGAGGAAAAAAAAAAAAAGAATTGAAAAGGAACATTTTGAAAATGTACAAAATTGGTATTCCTTGACTTACTGTTTTATTTAATAAAACTGTAAGGAGCCATTTCCTAGCTGTGCCATCCAGAATCATTTGCTTACCTAGCTCTTTTTCTGCCTCAGTTTCCTCCTATACAAAGTGGAAACAGTAACAGTACTTACCTCATAAGGTTCCCCTAGGGATTAAATTCTCAACATAAAAAACTTGCCTTCAAGAATATGATAGCTAACCACGAAGCTCACATTCTGTATCCTAGTGAGGTGAGTAGCATCTGGGGTCTTAAAAGCTCTAAGATACAACTATTCATCTTTACACATTAGGAGCAAAAGAGAAAGAATGAAACCAAAGGCCCAGAGAATAAACTAGTCTACAAGCCTAAGAGCCTACACAAGCCACAGCCTCATCTACCCTGAGACCAGAAGAGCTAGATGGTGCCCAGCTACCACTACCGACCGTTCTGATCAGGACCACAATAGATGGAACTGGATAGAATGGGAGAAAAATGCGGGACAGAACTTAAATTCTTACAAAGTTCAGACTTATTCGACCAGGGAGACTGGAGGACTCTCTGAGAGTATCACCCTGAGATACCCCATAAACCTTGAACCAAAAGTATCCCCTTAGGTCACCTTTTGGCAAAATAACAGATTGGCACACAAAATAAAGGATATTACCCATGACTAGAAACCCCAGTAGCATAGTGGTTAAGAGCTACGGCTGCTGACCAAAAGGTCAGCAGTCAAATTCACCAGGCCTTCCTTGGAAATTCTATGGGGCAGTTCTACTCTGTCCTGTAGGTTTGCTATGAGTGGTGACTACCAACCAAACCCATTGCCATCAAGTTGCTTCTGACCCACAGCAGTATTATAGGGCTCCATTATTAAACCATTTATATGAGATTAAACAGGCCAACAAAGATAAGGAAATAAGGAAGGCAGGGAAACTAGAGTACTGGAAATAGAACAACCGGAGCACAATCAATGAGAATGTTGACACATTGTGAAAAATGTGACTAAGATCACTGAACAATTTACTTGTGTAGAAATTGTCAGATGGGAACCTAATTTGCTGGGTAAACTTTTATTGAAAACAAAATAAGGCACTGTTTAAAAAGAAAAAAAAGAATGTGACAGCCTAGTTGAGGAGACATTGACTATAAATAGATGATAAATGACCATACAGAATTGAGCCAAGCGAGTGCATGGATGGCAAATTCTCTGAAACATACAAACAAACAAACAAACAAAACCCATTACTGTTGAGTCCATTTTGACTCATAACAACCCTTTAGGACAGGCTAGACCTGCCCCATAGGGTTTCCAAGGCTGTAAATCTTCACAGAAGCAAACGGCCACATCTTTCTCCTGTGGAGCTGATGGGTTCAAACCACCGACCTTGCAGTTAGCAGATGAGCACTTAAGCGCTGTGCCACCAGGGCTCCTTCTGAAACTTGAAGCCCTTTTCTAAACCAAGCCCTTCTCTCTAGCTTGGACATAATATTCTCCTCTCAGTCTCGTCCTTGTTCTACTCTTAGACCTGGCGGAGCCTCCTGCACTGATTGAACTCCCATTTTATCCAACAACCCCATCTGCCCCCAGTTCTGCCTCCCAGCCCTGCCTGCCCAGGCCAGCAGCATTCCCAGGCCAGCCCCGAGCTTTAAGGCTGGGGATGTGCACCTTCCCCTCAACCAGCACAAGTCTCACCTTCTCTGACATAAGGCTTCTCTAGTGAGAAAGTGTCTCCCTGAATTTCCAGAGGCAAATCCTTGCTCGTTCTTTATTAAAAACTTACAACAAGCTCTAGCCATTAATCAGATGTCGGCATGAGAGAGTGCAGGGCCAGGCGAAGGGAGGGTTATTTTTCCCACTAGTGTCAAAGGACAATATCAGCTTTTGACATTAGTCAGGAAATAAGCCCCTCTAGAGTCTAAATTTGTTTAATCTAAATTTATTTTAGTCTTTTCCCTTGCTCTTCGTCTTTGAGGTTGCCAATTTAGATATTCCTATGGTTTGCCCTTTAAGCCCAAACTATGTCAATTTTATGTACTTTTCTTACTTAGTCATTTTAATCCCTTATGGTGTTTGTAAACAGATTCTCATTAATCTCTAATACCTACCCCAGGACACTCTGTATCAATATTTATAATACTTGCTATAATGCAGTTTCTGCTCCCTCTTTAGATAGATCAATTTATCAATCGATAGATAGATAAACAGATAGGTAGCTGCTGTCAAGTCAGCTCTGATTCATGGCACCCTTATGTACAACAAAACGAAATGTTGCCCAGTCCTGCATTATCCTCAAAATCCTTGGCATATTTGAATCCATCTTTGTGGCTACTGTGCCACTCCATCTCACAGAGGATCTCCCTTGCCCTTGCTGACCCTCTACTTCACCAAACATGATGTCCGCCCCTAGCTGTTGGTCCCTCCTGATGATGTGTCCAAAAGCAAGCCAGTCAGACAATGTTCTGTTGTGATCCATAAGGCTTTTGTTGACTAATTTTCAGAAGGAGATCACCAAGTCTGTCTTTTTAGTCTTTGGAAACTCTGCTGAAACCTATCTATGATGGATGTTCCCGCTGGTATTCCAAATACCAGTGGCATAGCTTCCAGTATCACACCAACACAGAAGACCTACAGTATCACAAATTGACAGACAAGTGGTGGCCCCCTCCTTAAGTTTACAAAATGAACTAGCCTTGTGTAGTAGGATCTTTGGAATGACAGACGTTAACTGAGTTTCTTATCACTGTGAAGCATTAGGAAGTTATGGTGAATGACAGATACAATCTGAAAATTAAATGGCTTGTGGCGTTTGTCTTTCCATCAGAGTTTAGCTAGAGTATGTGGTGTTTCTCATGGAGCTTCAGCATCAGGCAAAGGCGTAGATCTGTCACTCATTCATGATGGCTATGAAACAAAGAGCACTCTTCCAGGTTACTAATTTAACTAAAAAGGTAAAACAAGCCAATTCCTGCCCTCTCTATAGCCATCCAGAATAGAGACATTGAATGCATCCCAGTCTCCCAGGAACTGGGAGGAGACCCTCTTAAAAAGGATGAGACCATGTCTCTCCTTTGATGTCCCCTCCACCCCTAAATATGGGCAAACTCTGGTTAAAACAAACATCGAGGGCAAAGAAGTCTCCAAAAAGAAATGAGTCTGAAAAGTATGGGCAAAGGCTCCTTCCACCAGCTGCCTGGGAGGGAGGGAGGTAGTGGCAGCCAACACATGAGCAGTCCTTCCCTTCTTTCTTCAGAGCCTCCAGGGTAGGTCTCAACCCTGGGGTACTCAATTTCCACATATTTTGACAAGGCATGTCAGTTCAAAGGCATAGAGCAGAGCTTTAGCACCAGGGGAAATTGAGCTCATTAACGTATTTCAGCGCACACATTGGAAAGCCCACAAAATGATTTGCATGCCTAATGATGGAGCCAAGTCCTGCTGCCCCATTTACAAGCCTTTCCTGATCTCTCCCATTTCTGATCCCCTCTAGCCTCTGATCTGAATCACAGGCCTCTAACTCTAGTTATCCACAGCCCTGGAAGCACTCACAGTCAAGTGGGCTGAGCTATTGTACATAGTTTCTTGTGTGCACTACTCCCCAGGTGGATTATAAATTCATTGAGTGCAGGCAGGATCCCTATTAGTCTTTGTGTTCCTGAAGCACCTAACACAATGCCCAGGGAAGTGAAAGCAGAGTTACAGCATTAACCTCTGTCTCCCAGAAAAGACAGTTTGAATGAGAGAAAAAGGAAGAGTAGAGAAGGCTGTTGTTTTCAGGGCGACATCCTTTTCCAAAGCTGTAGTGCTGGGGAAATGGCCTCTCAGTAGGCCAAGATGAGAGCCAAGGGATGGGTGGTTCCCAAGGATCAGGGCTAACCAAAGCCTGGACACAGATGGAATTTTGTGTGACTGTTGGTCAGAAAGACGTACAGTCAGTAAAAGGTGTATGGTCACAGCAGAAGGACATGTGCTCAGTGAACATTCACTGGCCAATGTATCTGCAAACCTCAAGGGGTCCTTATTGCTGCTGCCCAACCATCCTACTACATTTCTGGTCAACTCACTCTCCCATTCTCTTAGATGCCAATTTGATACATTCTCTCTCTTCAAATGCCAACACTTTCTTCTTTACTCTCAGCTGATGACCTTGCTTCTTATTTCACCAAGAAAATAGAAGCAATTAGAAGAGCACCCCCACCAGCTCCCACTGCCTTAACTACCCACCCTTCTCTACCTACCTCCATCTTCCCTGTCTTCCCTCTTGGAACTCTGGAAAAACTGACTGTGCTCCTGTGTAAGGCCGACCCCTCTCTCCTGCATGATTGGTCTCTCTCTCTTTCCCACATCATTAATTTTTCCCTTTCTACTGGATCATTCCCATCAGCCTGCAAATCAGAATAAAACCTCCTTTTGACCCCATATCCCCTTCCAGCTATCTCCTCATTTTTCTGTTTCTTTTTATAGCAGAACATTCAAAAGAGTTGTATTTCATCCTTGATTCCATTTCCTTTCCTCCCATTCTCCCTCTTGAACTCTTTTAAACCAGGCTTCATCTTCAGCACCCCACCAAAACAGTTCCCTCCAAGGTCACCAATGATCTCTACAATGCTGAATCCAGCTGTTCACTCTCAGCCCTGTCTGGAGTTGGCACCGTTAAACACGTTCTCTTTTTTGAAACACTTTCTTCACTTAGAATTGGGATCCCCTCCTACCCTGCTCAATCTCTTTTGCTGGATCTCCTTCATCTCTCCAAATTCTAAATGATGGCAGCCCCAGGCCTCAGCCCTTGGACCTCTTCTTGTCTCCGTCTTCCAGAGTGAAGACAGGGAAGATGGAGGTAGGTAGAGAGTCGCAGGTAGTTAAGGCGATGGGAGCTGGTGGAGGTGTTCTCCTGATTGCTTCTATTTTCTTGGTAAAATAAGAATCAAGGTCATCAGCTGAGAGTAAGGAAGGAGGAGGAGGTGTTGGCATTTGAGGAGAGAGAAGGTGTCAAATGGACATCTAAGAGAATGAGTGAGTTGACTGGGAATGTAGTAGGATGGCCGGGACCCAGCAATAAGAGCTCCTTGAGGTTTGTAGTCACATCGGTGATCTCATCCAGTTACATGACTTTAAATGTAATTCAAATGTATATAGATTCCCTAATTTGTATCTTCAATTCTGACTCTCCTTCAAACTCCAGAACCGAAAACCCATTGCCTACTTGCCATCTTCTCTTCAATATACAAAAAAAAAAAAGACCTCAAATTAACATTTACAAAAACAAATCCTTGAAGTCTCACTGCCTTCATGCATTAGTCTAAGCTACAATCATCTCTTGCCTAGACAATTGGAATTGCCTGCTAATGGTTTTCCCTTCTTCCACTCTTGCTCCTCCATGGTGTGTTCGTCGCGCAAGCGAGATCATGTTATTCCTTTGGTCAAACTCTCCACTGACTTCTCATTTCTTTCAGAATAAAATTCAAAAAGTCTTTAGAATGGTCTACAATGGCCCACCTAATCTGGCCCTCTGCTACCTCTCTGATCTTATTTTCTATTCCCCACGCCACCTGCCCATCCTCACTCCACTCCAGGCACCCTGGACATCTTGAGCTCCTTAAACACTCTAAGAACACTCCTACATCAGCAGGTTTGCATTTTCTTTTCCTTCTGCCAGAGTGCTCTTCCCCCGACCTCCATATGACTTACTCCCTTACTTTTGTCATGCCTCTGCTCAAATGTCATCTTTTCTGACTACCATCCACTTCATCTTAATTAGCCCTTCTCCCCTCATTCCCTGTCACTCTCTATCCCTCACCCTGTGTGTGTGTATATATATATATATATATATATTTTTTTTTAATAGCTCTTATCATCATTTGACATTTGTGTGGAACAGGATCCTGGTAGGAAACAGATAACACACTCACTGGGATAATTTAATGAAGGAACTATTTGGAGGATGTGGGCAGAATTTAGAGAACCAACAAGAGATGGTGAACGGCACCCAGGGTTTAGCAATAGTGGGGAGCTATGGGTTATTTTTAAAAAAACCAGGTGGCCCTGAAGGGACAAGGGAAGGGAGCTGAGACTAGAATCCATCTCCTGCTGGTGCCTTGCACTAGCCAAACCCAACCAGAAGCCAGAAGTCAAGGAAGCCCAGTGATGCAGGAGATAGAGGTTGGCCTCCTAGGACAAAGAGCAAGGTGGAAAAGGGTAGGGACTGGGTGTGGAGCAGCAGCAACGAGAGACTATCCAGGACACATTATATACCATGTTTTCGTTCATGGTCCTTTTCTTTCCCTAGATTATAAACTCCACGGGAGTAGGAACTAAAACAGTGCCAGACACAGGGAAGCTACTCAAAACCCATTTCCTAAATGAATGAATATATGACAGTTGGATATGTAGTCAGGGTGGGCTGACTACATGAGGTCATGAACTTGTGACCATGTGGCTGAGGGTGGGGAGTCACTTGGAGAACCAGGAAATCTGCTAGCCATTATTATGAATTGAGTAATAGCTCCCAAAAGATATGTTAAAGTCATAACCCCCTAGTACCTGTGAATGTGATCTTGTTTAGAAATAGGGTCTTTGAAGCTAATAACAGTTAAGTTAACCTGAGGTCATACTGGAGTACAGCGGGTTCTAATCCAACCTGAGTGGTGTTCTATAAAAGAGGAGAAGGCACACGCGCACGTGCGCGCACACACACAGAGATAAGAGAGAGATGGAGGAATGATATGACATCATGTGATGCTGCTGCTACAAGTCTGAAGCTACCAGAAGCTAGGAGAGACACATGGAATAGATTCCCCCCAAAACCTCAGAAAGAATCAATACGGCCGATACCCGGATCTCAGACTCTCAGCCTCCAGAACTATAAGACAATAAACTTCTGTTCTTATAAGCCTTGTGGTACTTTGTATGGCAGCCCTAGGAAACTAATACGGTCATCTTCAGGGGCAAATGGTCAAAGAACAGACACAAAGCATGGCCCAGAGAAGGCATCCCAAAGGAAACAGAGCCAAATACAGCACTATGTAGGACACACAAATATGCTGAGGCTGTGAGAAGCCACCAGCTGCAGCAGTAGCAGCAGCTATGGCAGAAAAATATTTGCTGGTACAGGAGAAAGTTCTTGCATTGTAATCACTAGAAATTGAAAAACAAAGAAAGACACCAAGAGCCCTGTAGTCATGCAGGAAGGTTAGCACGAAAAACAAGAAGCAGGTACTGGATTCTGTTTGTGGCACACCAAGGTTGGGGCATACAAGGTCCCCCTTATTTACATGGGCTTGGTGCTGGAGCAGCTGGTAGGCAGACCTGGCCCTTTACCATTTCCACAAAAACAATCTAATCATATTCATGTTTTGGGGATTAAACTATTCTTCTATGGATTTCACAGGGAAAGCAGAGGAAGTAATTTATATTGCATGCCACATAGCAAACAACTGTAAATACAGTCATCAGACAAGTATCTCTGCCTAAATCCCTTTCACCTCTCCACCTCTTCCACAGGCAGTTTAGCTCAACCTCCAAATTGCATGCCCTACTCAGTCACCAAAACAAAGAACCTCTTTGAAGGTCAAGTTAGGGAATATCTATAGTCTCCCTGATAAGAGGACTATAAGTGGAATATTCCCCAGGTCATTTCATGCACGCATAAAAGTTACTCAGGAGTGTAGGATGATTGTTCATCAAGCTGTGTGTAGGCCATCCATCCTCTTCTTGTCCTCATCTCCTTCTTTTTGTTGCTTCTAAACTCTCAAATAAGCTCCTCAAGTGTTGTCAACCAGGCATCTTGAACTGAGTTGACTCAACTCACCACCTAAACCCAAATGAAACCCACTGCTGTCAAGTCAATTCCAACTCATAACAACCCTATAGGACAGAGTAGAACTATCCCATAGGGTCTCCAAGGAGCAGCTGGTGGATCCGAACTGCCAGCCTCTTGGTTAGCAGCCATAGCACTTAACCCTTGTGCCACCAGGGCTCCACTCACCACCTAGCACTGATGTATGCGCAGAGGCAGAGCAGCCCTTCTTCTTTTTTTTTTTTTAATTTTTATTGTGCTTTAAGTGACAGTTTACAAATCAAGTCAGTCTGTTGTACAAAAATTTATGTACACCTTGCTATATACTCCTAATTGCTCTCCCTGTAATGAGACAGCCCACTCCTTCCCTTCACTCTCTCTTTTCGTGTCCATTCCGCCAGCTTCTGACACCCTCTGCCCTCTCGTCTCACCTCCAGATAGGAGATGCCAACATAGTCTCAAGCGTCTACTTGATCCAAGAAGCTCATTCTTCACCAGCATCTTTTTCTATCCCATTGTCCAGTCCAATCCCTGTCTGAAGAGTTGGCTTTGGGAATGGTTCCTGTCTTGGGCCACAGAAGGTCTGGGAACCATGACCACCAGGGTCCTTCTAGTCTCAGTCAGGCTGTTAAGTCTGGTCTTTTTATGAGAATTTGGGGTCTCCATCCCACTGCTCTCCGGCTCCCTCAGAGGTTCTCTGTTGTGTTCCCTGTCAGGGCAGTCATCAGTTGTACCTGGGCACCATCTAGTTTTTCTGGTCTCAGGCTGATGTAGTCTCTGGTTTGTGTGGCCCTTTCTGTCTCTTGGGCTCATAATTACCTTGTGTCTTTGGTGTTCTTCATTCTCCTTTGCTCCAGGTGGGTTGAGACCAATTGATGCATTTTAGATGGCCAGAGAGCAGCCCTTCTTGAGGCTACCAGGCTCTGTTACACAGATGCGGGTTACAGTTCAGGTGCCAGCTGTGTTACACTTGAACCAGCTGAGGGGAGTACAACAGAGCAAGAACACTGCCCTGTAAGAACTGTGAGCCTCTCTCTTCTACTTCAGCAGGAAACAAAAGATTAAGCATCAAAATGCGTGGAGGAGACCAGCCAAGTAATGCTGGGGAAGGGCCTAGCACGTGAATAAAAATAATTAGGTTGGAAAAGTCTTCTGGAGTATGTGGGCTCACAGAGGTGAAAGATGTAACTTACATGAGAGGGTATGGTGCAAGGATGAGGTGCATTTAGCCTGTTGGGGAGGCATGTTAACCCCTGAGTTACTGACGAGCTTATTCCCTGGGCAGAAAAAGTGATCAGGGAGGATGCTCCAAGCGCCAGATGGTGGTGAGAAGGTGGGGATGAGCATGTTGGTGGGTGGGGCAAACTGGCTGGAAAGAAGGACATCACCATCCTGACTGCCGTTGCGTGACCTTGACAGTAGTGTCTCATCTCAACTCAGGGCCACGTTCCAGCGGGGCAGCATTAGCACACATTTGGGGAAAGTTGTACTTCCTCTGAAAATCTCCAAGACTCTCAGTAGAGTCCATAAACTTATTTATGCCCTCCTTTTCTGGCTACTTTTTCCTGCAGAGTTCACCCAGATTTCCTCCCTTTTTGTGCTCTGCAGTATATGACCAGCCTTCGATTCCTGTAACTGGCTTGCATTTGGGGCCCACATTGCATCAAAATAAACCCAGAATCAAATCAGTGAGGGCAAGGTGCTTGTAATACATGAGAGACGCTGCCACTGGTGGTGGGTGGAGGAGCCGGGCCAGGTGTCAACTCCTAGGGGAACCTGCAGGTGATGATTTACGCCAGTTGGCTGACAGACATTCCCAAGCACTGACTCCATTCTCCAGATTCAAGAACAGAGGATGGAAGAAGGCTCATCTGTATACTGTACTTAAATTGCCTTGATCTCCAGGAGCTGGGATGCCCCAGGGAGCAAGCCTGTGCAGGGAAGCGGAAGCATCAGTCTATGGTTGAGTAAACTTCCCATAAATAGAGACATGACCTAGATCCACATGCACCACACAGTGAAATGGCAGAGCCACACAGGGATGGGCATGCCATGGATGGGTGACTTCTCAGAAGTTAAATGCCAGTAAGATGCGACACCTCTTTATGCTTCTAAAAGCACTAACCCATCGCTGTCGAGTTGATTCTGACTCATAGTGAATTTATAGGACCCTCACAGGGTTTCCAAAGAGTGGCTGGTGGAGTCGAACTGCTGACCTTTTGGTTAGCAGCCAAATGCTTACCCACTGTGCCAAAAGCACTGCCATAAACTCATTGCCGTTGAGTTGATTCCAACTCATAGCGACCCTATAGGACAGAGTAGAACTGCCCCATAGGTTTTCCAAGGAGCACCTGGTAGATTTGAACTACCAAGCTTTTGGTTAGCAGCCATAGCACTTAACTACTATGCCACCAGGGTTTCCACAAAAAGCACTAGATAACCTAAATTTTGGAGTCCCAGGATAGTACAAATGGTCAATGCACTCAGCTGCTAACCAAAAGGTTGGAGGTTTGAGTCCATCCAGAGGTGCCTTGGAGAAAAGCCCTGACGATTTACTTCCAAAAAATCAGCCATTGAAAACTCTATGGAGCACAGTTCTATTCTGACACACTGAGGCCACCATGAGTTGGAAACAACTCGACGGGCAACTGTCAACCTGAATTTTGGCCTGGGGGACAGACTCTCAATGGCTAAGTTTCAGCAAACTCCTTTAAACTGTTGGGAGTGTCCAAGGCAGCCACTAAGAGGCAGCTGTATGGGCACTGAGTAGACTGACTTGGCCGTGGGAAGCTTCCAAACTCTGCCCTGCACACAACTGCTTGTCCCGAGCAGCTGCTTGAAAAGGAAAAAATAATTAGATACCACAAGGCCCCCTCATAGCTTAAGATTCTCTTCACCTCCTGGTCTGACACAGCCCCCCACTGGTATGTGGTGCTTTGGGGCATGGCTCTTTGAGTTTCCGCCCCATTCAAGATGTCTTTGAAGCTAACTCTGCTTAAGCCAGGCCAGGCCAGGGGGCAAGGTGGAGCTTGATCTCCATTCATATTTACAGAGGTTGCTTAAAACTGTAAAGCTAATTGTGGTGTCCCAATACCCAGGTGACATGAATGCTGCTACAAATCGCCTTCTTTGGCACAGTCCTGCTGGGTGGTCGCCTATTCTTTATCCTTGCTTCACTGGCCGGTTCCATTAGGCTCTCTTTTCTCCTTCTCTCCTCTTCTTTTTCCCTCCCCCCCCCCTTTCCTTGTTCATATATTTTACAGCCAGCCTGACCCTGTCACTCCCCAGGTTTGATTAACTTAGGCCAGCCCTTCATCTTCCCCAGCTGCTGATTTCAGATGCAGAGTGGGGAGATAAACTGTCAAGAGGGGAAAATGGATGAGCAGCAGAGAAATTGGGGCGGGAGGGGGCTCATGGTGAGGGTCTGGGATTCGCTCAGACACAGCCGGCCACTTGCCTTTCTTATAATTAGAGGCATAAGAAATGTGTTTTCCCTCTTCGATTCAGACTCTGTTTTTGTTTTTCACAAAAACATCTGAATCCTGTCTATAGTGTGATCCTGGGCTCTTTTGCTGGCAGTCCCACAATAGCCACCAACTTTGGGCCTGCCTGGAGAAGCCAGCTCTCCCTGCCAGAGAAAGCGCACTCCTGAACCTGACATCTGGGTCTTGCAGCTGGAGGGAAGGAGGAGACAAAAAAGAAACAGTCCTGAGTGCCATCAAAGGCAGTTGATGTTGCCAAGTGAGTATGGAAATCACATACAGTGCAGATGCCGTTTGCAACGTCAGACAAATAATGCGGCCATTTAGGAAAAACAAAGACGTGCTCAGAAATTGATCATCTGCGTATGTGCGATGAAAACGTTCGTAGCTTCCAGGGTGTGATGGGGTGGGCGGCGTGCTCATTTCCAAACTATTCACATTCTTTCCTGACTGTGACTCTGAAAGAGGAAGGCTGAAGTAGTCAGTTTTTCCCCCCTTTATATAAACAGGAGGAAAACCAAGTAACTTGCAGTTGAGATTTAACTTTGGACATGGATGTGTGTTTCAGATGGACGCCAGTTTTCCTTCTAGGCAGCATTTTAGATTGCTCTGTGCGACGGACAAAGGAATATGACAGCAAAAAAGTACCCGGTTATGTATAGGCCATGATCAATCACAAAGAATTCGTTCATTGTACTGAGATTTGAGGGAGGAGGAGGAGGGTGAAAGAGGAAATTGGAAATGCTAATAAGCATGAAAGCACCTTGCCCCTCTTTCCTCTTCTGAGTTAGAGCTGTTCAAGATTAGAGGCTCCAGGATTCCCAGAGCCATGAATATTCAGGTTGAAGGCATTGTGCAGACACACTTGGTGCAAGCAGAGTGAAGCTGAAGAAGTGTGGGGTAAATGCCAGCTCCAGACCCAGAAACAAACATTTTAGAAAAAAGCTCTATTACGTTTCGTTATTTGCAAAATATACTTCCCCAGGAGAGAGGCCTTTTCTTTGGAAGAGTGTCTCTTGCAAAAGGGGAGCTCTGGAGGAGATAAAAAACCAAGCCAGTTGCTATGGCGTTGGCTCTGACTCACGGCAACCCCACGTGTGGTAGAGTAGAACTATGCTCCGCACAATTTTTAACGGCTGGTTTTTCAGGAGCAGAGCCCTTTGTGGCTCCGTGGTTAAGCGTTCAGCTACTAACCAAAAAGCTGGCAGTTCAGATCCACCAGCTGCTCCTTGGCAACCAACCCAACGGGGCAGTTCTACTCTGTCCTATGTGGCAGCTGTGAGTTGGAGTCAGCTCCACGGCAACGGGTTTGGCTTTTTTTTTTTTTAGAAGTAGGTCACCAGGGCTTTCTTCGAGGCGCTTCTGGGTGAGCTTGAACCTCCAACCTTTCAGCAGTGGATCACGTTAATTGTTTGCATCATTCGAGGAGGAGATAGGATTTCTCTAATGCAAAAAAATTATTTGAAACTGAGATTCCAAGCTTCAATTGGAAGAGCAAGTGGGCTTACGTTAAGTGGTTTTTGTTTTTTTTTTTAAATAATTTATTTTATTTATTTTTGTTGTTGAAAATGTACACAGCAAAACATATGTTAATTCAACAGTTTCTTCACATACAATCCTGAAGAGGTTGTTTTTAACTCCCCTTTTTAAAAACATTATTTTTCTTCATGTTTAACAAGATACCACAACTTGGCAGTTGAAACGATATTCCAGAACCTCTGGGAATTGGGCTCTGACTATGCTCAGTATCGGCTCTAGAATTTCTTTAGAGAAGGGCTTGTTGTTATGTTGCCATCGAGTCAATTCTGATTCATAGGGTTTCCAAGGCTGTAATCTTTACGGAAGCAGATCCCTAGGTCTTTTCTCCCGTGGAGTGGCTGATGGGTTCAAACTGTTCATCTTTCAGTTAGCAACCGAGTGCTTAACCATTGCACCACCAAGGCTAGAGATCTGTTAGAATAAGGGAGCTGGAGCATCTTGGCTTGATGCTCTGTTTGTGTAGCGAGCACTCCGTCTTAGTCATCTAGTACTGCTATAACAGAAATACCACAAGCGGATGGCTTTAGCAAAGAAAGTTTATTTCCTCACAGTAAGGTAGGCTAAAAGTCCAAATTCAGGGCATCAGCTTCAGGGGAAGACATTCTCTCTCTGTCGGCCTGGAGGAACGTCCTTGTCATCAGTCTTCTCTTGGTCTGGGAGCGTCTCAGCGCAGGAACCTCAGGGCTGAAGGACGTGCTCTGCTCCCGGCGCTGCTTTCTTGGTGGTATAAGGTTCCCAACTCTCTGCTTGCTTCCCTTTCCTTTTATCTTGAGAGATAAATGGTGGTGCAGGCCACACCCCAGGGAAACTCCCTTTGCATTGGATCAAGGATGTAGCCTGAGCAAGGTTGTTACATTCCACCCTAAACCTCTTTAATCACAGGCAGAGATTATGATTTATAATACGTAGGAAAGTTATAAAATGGAGGACAACCACACATGGCCTAAACAAGTTGACACAAAGTTTTGGGGGACACAATTCAATCCATTACACACTGTTGTCATTTAGATTGCACAATTATTTGGAGTAGATTGGAGATTTGTCAGAGCTTATAGGGAGCTTAAGTCCCCCCAACCTCCCCTGTATACCAACACCGATGTTGTCTTGAGCATGTGTTTTTCCATGTGGGCATCACGGACATTTGGGAAGGGCCATTCTTTATGCACTGACCTGTGCTGCAGGGCTTTTAGCAGCCCTGGCCCCACCCACTAAATGCCAGGAAGCAGGGGGCAGCCATTGTGACAACCAACAATCCCCCATTTCCAAATGCCCTCACTGAGAACCATTAAATCTATTTTGATCCTCAGGCAGATACTTTAGAAGAGCATATGGATGAAAACTGAATAAACATACATGTAAACAAGACACAGTCACTGGAGAGACAGCACTATCTGCAACAGCGGGTCTGCCTTTTTCCTTTTTTTTTGTACCATTCACACACACGACACGTGGCCGGCAGTAAGAGCTCTCGTTAAAGGTAATTATTTTCCACTTAAGAACGCAGGGGGTACAGTTTGAAAAAGTCTTAGATTCCAAGCTCATAGGGGGCCATGCCTACCCTCTACCTCTGAGTGTCCCTAGTCAAGCAAAATTGGAAGTCAGTTTGTCATGAAATAGCTGTTATACAGTGAGGCCTGTGGGAGCCGCAACTCGACGGGACTGCCTTGTCTTTCCGGGTCTGGCAAGTTTTCAGCCTTTGGCAGGGTGCAGTCTTACTATTTTTCCATCTCTCTCTATTAGTGGAAAATATTTGAGTTTTCCTTCTCTGACAGGTTTCCATCTCGCAAGTTCTGGCTTCCACAGGTTTTACTGTATTATGCAAGGCATTTAATTAAGCTCTTTATGCCTCAATTCAGAGGAGTCCTGGTGGCTCAGTGGTTAAAATGCTTGGTTGCTAACCAAAAGGTTGGCAGTTTGAGCATACCAGCCACTCCTCAGGAGGAAGATGTGGCAGTCTGCTTCTGTATGGGACAGTCCTACTCTGTCCTATAGAATCACTATGGGTTGGAATCGAATTGATAGCAGTGGGTTTGGTTTGTGTCTCAGTTCTACAACCTGCCTTTCAGTTTGTCATACTGTGGTGGCTTGCATGTTGCTGTGATGCTGGAAGCTATGCCACTAGTATTTCAAATGCCAGCAGAGTCACCCATGGAGGACAGGTTTCAGTGAAGCTTTCAGACTAAGACAGACTAGGAAGAAAGGCCTGGTGATCTACCTCCGAAAATTAACCAATGAAAACCTTATGGTTCACAACAGAATGTTGTCTGATACAGTGCTGGCATACGAGTCCCTAGGCTAGAAGGCTCACGAAGATGGTGCAGGACTGCGTGATGTTTTGTTTTGTGATACATAAGGTTACCATGAGTCAGAGCCAACTTGAGGGCAACTAACACTTTCATTATTTTGTCAATAAAATGGGGATAATAATCTATGTTCTACCTACCTCAAGGGCTGTGAGGACAAAATTATAAATACAAGAGTACTTTGAGGAATTAAAAGTATGATAAAAATACAAGTATTGTCATTAATAATAACCCAAAGGTTGGAAGAACAACAGAGGCACTCACACATTTTCCAAGTTGGGCAAGTTTTATCAGTGGGTCCACTGCCTCTGGATTCCACCCATGGGTCAGGCATTCTGGGAAGTTTCTAGTTCTGCTTCATGAACGTTACATAGCTTTTCTGATAGAGTACTTTCAGGGTTACAGGTATATGACAAACTAAGTTTCAAGGGCTTCCCTTTCATGGGAGAGAGAAGATTAAGAACGTCTTCCCCCATCTCAAGGTAGACATTGCCTTTTTTGAGGCTTGACTTCTTCCAGAGCATTCCACGTCCACCTGTGGCACCTGGGCAAAGTCCAGGCTATTCAACAACACAAAAGGACAGTAGTGTTTTGAGCAGAGCTGTAGGTCATATGTACCCAGAATCCTTCGGGGACAGTGCTGCTTAAACTGGGATGTTCATAAAATGCAGATTCTGACTCAGTGGATCCAGGGTGAGGCTGAGTTCTATATTGCTAACAAACTGCCAAAGTCAGGTCTATTTCCATCCTCAGGCAGGTGCTTTTTCTCTAGAGAAGCATTTGGATGAAAAACGAAGAAACATATGAGTAAATACATGCATAAACAAGACACAGTCACTGGGGAGATGGCATGATCTGCAACAGTGGGCCTGCTTTTCTTCCCACTTCTGTATCATTCATACACACAACACGTCCATCAGTAACAGCTCTCATTAAAAGTAATAATTTTCAACTGACTTAGGACAGAGGCAGATGTTCCAAAGCTTTGATTTTGTTCCAGTGTCTACCCCCGCTCACCCGTGTGACTGAGGGACAGGTATTCCATCTCCACTCCAGGGATAAATCCTGGTTGGGCCAAGCCAATCATTGTGGCCTTATTTCCCTTGACAGTGATTGGTTTTTAAGCACCATCATGAGACTTTATAGGCCAATAAGTCATAAGGGCAAGTCTGCTGGGGAGGTATTGGGAGAAAATTCCCTAATCCTGAAAAAAGTACACCAAGGAAGAGGTAGCTGCTTTTCCTGAGCTGCAGTTGTGATGTCTGGAATTGTGGCAGCCATCTTGTGCTAGGAAGGAGCTAGCTAAAAGGTGATCTGACCTATTGAGGATGGCAAAGTAAAAAGAATAAAAGAAACTGGGCCCTTGATGGCATTGTTGAACTGCTGATTTAACCATTCCTGGACCTACCTGCCTCTGGACTTCTTAATATGCAAAATAATACATTTTCCATATTCTTAAAGCCAATCCAATAAATTTTTTTAACTTGCAGTTGAAGCCACTCAGAATGATACAACAGCCTAATCCTTTTTTATTGATCCCTGATATTTAAGAATTCATACTGATATTGACCAGAAATTTCTTTTCCTGCCTGTCGCTTTCTAAACATCTACTTTTCCCCAACAGGATGGCATGACAGTATGTAGCAGAGCTGAGTAAGATCAACGATGCATTTTCCAGGATCCAGAACATGAAGCAGGGGATTTGGTTGCCCCTGCTGCATCAGTCATGGGTTTCGGAGGCTCTCACCACCACCAGCTGCGACTGAGCCGATTTCAACTCAGGGCCACGCAGGTGTGTACGAGTAGAGCTGTGCCGCACAGGGTTTTCAGTGGCTGAATTTTCAGAAGTAGATTGCCAAGCCTTTCTTCAAAGGTGCCTCTGAGTGAGATTGAACCTTTTGGATAGCAGACGAGCTTGTTAACACTTTGTACCACCTAGGGACTTTGAGCATAATTTAGATCATCCAAAAAAAAAAATTTTTTTTTTTTTTTTTTTAGCTGATCTAGCTGTTATATTCTGCCCTCCCCCCCACCCCAAGCTGGTCTTTTCTCAAGATCCTGAATCTTCCTTTCTGCTTCTCAAGCAGCATGTCCTTCTTAGGGCTTTAGCTTTTACTCCACACACTAAAATCTAGCTGTTTACCCTACCTCAGACTCTAACTTCCAGTTTCCACTTGGATGCCTCTACATTTTCAAAAGGTGCTGAATGGAGCTCCTCCCAGAGTTAACTCCTTGCTCAACTTCTCTGCCTCTACTATGTCACTATCAGTTTTCTAGCCACTGAGTTCTACGTCTGAGCGACATCTTTGACTCACTTTTTGCCTTCACCCCCACTTCTAATTAGTCACCAAATTATCTTGCATCTTTCTTTGTGAGGCCTCTGGAGTTCATCCTCAGTACTGCCAACTGCATCAAGGTCTGAGGCAGTTGTCACTCGTTTTGGCCATCTAGCATCTGAACCTATTCCTATTTTTGAGAAACTTCTCAGGATATAAATATTGGTGGGGGACAAAGGCCACCTCCCCTGTTAGAAGCTTGGAATGAGTGGTTCTCACTTACCAAGTTCCCCTGCAGATAGGGCAAAGGTTTATGACCCAGCCTACCAACACTGGGGCTGGCTTTGACTCAAGAATCAGGGAAGGAGGGATACAGAGCCAGCAATAGCGGCAGAGAAGTCACAATGGAGCCGGCAGCAATAGTGATTGTCATAATTTGAGTTACGGGCTCAAAAGTTGCTCAGGAGTGACACAAAAATGGCAGTGCAAACTGAAATGCCTGGTGCTTGGTGGGAGCAGCCGTGATTGTCTCATCAGACCAGTTCTGCAATGAAGTGGACGTTACTCCCAGAAATTTAGCTTTAAGGGTGATTCTCCAGCCTGCTTAACAATTGTTTTGCCTCATGTATACGATATCTGGAAACCCTGGGAGCATAGTGGTTAAAAGCTGCGGCTGCCAACCAAAAGGTCAGCGGTTCAAATCCACCAGGCACTCCTTGGAAACTCTATGGGGCAGTTCTACTCTGTCCTATAGGGTCGTTATGAGTAGGTATCAACTCAATGGCAAGTGGTTTAGTTTTTTATATGATATCTACAGCACATGAATAAAATAATACGGCTCTTGTAGCTTACTTGGAGCCCTGGTGGCGCAAAAGTTAAAGCGCTCAGCAGCTAACCTAAAGGCTGGCAGTTCCAACCTGTCAGCTGCTCCAAGGGAGAAAGATGCAGCAATCTGCTTCCATAAAGATTTACAGCCTTGGAAACCCTATGGGGCAGTTCTACTCTGTTCTATAGGGTTACTGTGAGTTGGAATTGACTCCTTGGCAATGAGTTTGTTTGTTTGTTTGTTTGTTTTTTCCGGTTTTGTAGCTTATTTGGTATAAGTAGTTATTCAATATGAGTTTTACAACACGAATATGCCTAGAGAAAGTGTTTTGTTCAAATGGTTTTTGTACCCATTGAAATAACAGTGATTCAGAGACTTTCAAGAACAAGTAAACATCTTAGTGGGTGAGCTCATCTACATATTAAAAATAGCCTAGCCACATTGTAGAGCCTGGGTCTACCCTATCATTTAAATAAACTTCTTTTCTAGCAATCACACAGAGGCAACTTCTACTGCTTGAAATTAACAGCCTTGATGCCTAGATTATGTCAACAGGCTTTCAACCTCGTTCCCAAACTTCGATTTTTCTAAAAACTACTGTCAGACAAATAGTCCTGAAACACTGCTTTCATCATGTCTAACTTTGCCCACAAATTCACAGGAAACTTGGATATTATTATTTTAGCTTTTTGTCCCTTCAGTTGTGTCAGAATACTACTTCAAATTAAACCCAAAAACCCACTGCCGTTGAGTCGATTCTGACTCATAGCGACCCTAGCTTTAGCAAATAATAATAATAATTTATTGGCTGACATAGCTATGAACACCAAAACAAAACAAAAAACCCGTTGCCATTAAGTCAATTCCAAATAATGGCGAGTCCACGAGTGTCAGAGTACAACAGCGCTCCACAGGGGTTTCGGTGGCTGATTTTTCCTAAGTAGATCACCCGGTCTTTCCACTGATGAAACCCAAAGGGTAGACAAAACTTTAGATACTCAGGCATGACAGCATTCAGGGGCTCAAGTCCTTAGGACTGTGTGTTTCTTCATCTCCCAACTCCATGTGGTAGTGAAGACAGACCCTCCTTACTTGGCCTTTGAAAGAGAAAGTAATGGATCTCAATCTCTCCCTGTCTCCCCACCCTCCCCGCCATTTGTTTTTCTTTCCCGTGCCTTCTTTCCAAACAGAGCTCTGATTGGCCCTGCATGAGTCATGTGATCTCCACTGGCCCAATCAGTGCTTGTAGGGGTGGTGCTTTGAGGCCAGCTGTTAAGGTGTGAGAGGCGGGCACAGTGGGTCTAGATCAGGGAGAGCCACTACCCAAATGGGGGGCGAGGAATCCAGAAAATAATTTCAGAAATACCAGTTTTTTTTGGGGGGGTGGGGGGCAGCGTTTTCTCCACCCTCCCAATCCCGCTGGCTGGTTTCCTGTTCCACCAGTGGGAGATCAGCTCTGATGTTCTGACCACCAGTGATAACCTTGGACTTTCCCAGGAAGAAGCCCTCTGTGCCTGAGGGAAGCCAGCTTTCTCTGAAAGTAAGCGAAGGTTGTCCTCCTGGGCCAGAAAGTTGTCTGCTGTGTTTCTTTTGAAACTCGCCTAATTCACTTTTGGCTAGTGGTGGCAACTTCACCAAGGTCCCTGGGTGGCACAAATGGTTTGTGCTGCACTACTAATCTAAAAGTTGGCGGTTCGAACCCAACCAGTGGCACCGCAGAAGAGAAGACCTGGCGATCTGTCTTCTTAAAGATCTGAAGAAACAAACCAACCTGGTGCCCTTGAGTGGATTCTGACTCATAGAGACCGTATAGGACAGTAGAACTGCCCCATAGGGTTTCCAAGGAGTAGCTGGTAGATTCAAACTGCCAACCTTTTGGTTATCAGCTGAGCTCTTAATCACTGCGCCGCCAGGCCTCCAAAGTACTGGAGGCCAGAGGAGGCACCGCTGTCGGACACCTGGACAAGTGAGAGCCCGGGCACTGGCCCCAGGCGGACGGCTCAAGCGGAAGCGGAGGAGGAAGTGGGTCGTCGGTAGACCAGAGCCCCAGAGGCCTTTAAGGTTCCAATCTCTTCAGGAAACTCTATGGAGCAGTCTTATTCTGCAACGCATGGGATTGCCATGAGTCTGAATCAGCTTGAAGGCAACTTTGTCGCTGTGAGGGAATCGACTTTACTGCAACAGTTTTTTTTTTTTTTTTTTTTTGGCCGGGGTGGCGGGGGTGGTGGTGGTGAGGGGAGAGGTTTCCATTCACAGCCCTGCAGGAGGCCCAATGTGGTCTTTCTTGACAGCCCACTCCTTGCACACAGGGAGAATTGGGCCCATTGTTTCATGGGGTTTCCTTTAGGCTAATCTGAAGAGTGTGAAAGAACCCATTTAAAAGGGTCTGACGAATAAAGACAAAATAAAGATCAAACTCAGGCACAATCAAAAGCTGATTGTTAACAGGCAAGATGTTCTTCAAAGCTTTTATCAGGAGTGAGGGGAGACTTATCTCCAGTGCTGTGTGGAGAAAGTAGGCGGGTCTGGGGGCATTCATTTGAAGTTCTAAAAAGATGACTGCTGACCTGGCAGCTGGGCTCAGAATTATCAGTAGGTCTGTTGGGTTAAGTGGGCAGCACTGGTAGATAAGGGTCTGGGAAAAATAACAAGTCATCCAGTAGTGGGTAATGTTTATTGGAGAAGTCCTCCAAACCCTCCTGTCCTTACGCCCACTCTAAGGAAGGAGTCACATACTGCAGGTTGGAGAAGCTCTTTCCTAATCCTGGATCCCTGAGCTGGGAAACTGAGTTATCCTGATGTCATACAAGTCTTGTACCTAATTTTCAGATGATAAACTAAGGCACAGAGCCATGAACTCTCTTCAACCAACACTAGACTGGGGCCATGATGGTGCTTCCAGGGCTGGTTTCTTTAACCCATTGCTGGGCTAGTCGATTCTGATTCATAGCAATCCTGTAGGGCTGAGTAGAACTGCCCCATAGGGTTTCCAAGGCTGTAATCTTTATGGAAGCAGACTGCCACATCTTTCTCCCATGGAGCAGCTGGTGGGTTTGAACTGCCGACCTTTTGGTTAGCAGCTAAGTGCTTTAACCGGGGTCTCTTTAATGTTTGCTATTAATAATAACGAGGAGCCTTGGTAGTACAATGGTTAATGGTGACACAGCCTTTTGAACCAAAAGGTTGGCGGTTTGAACCCACCCAGCTGCTCTGTGGGAGAAAGACCTGGCAATCTGCTTCCATAAAGATTACAATCTGTAAACCCCTATGGGGCAGTTCTACTGTCACCTTGGATTGCTAAGAGTCAAAACAGCACCTAACAGCAACAGCATTAATGATAACAGACAGATAGGTAGAAAGAGATGCAGTTAACTCTGACTCATGGTGTCGTTATACACAACAGAACATAAGGTTGCCTGGTCCTGCATCATCCTTATGACCATCACCATGTTTGAGTCCATCGTTGCAGCTACTGTGCCAATCCATCTCACAGAGGGTCTCCCTCGTCCTTGCTGGCCCTTTACTTCACCAAACATGATGTCCTTCTCCAGCAGTTCATCCCTTCTGATGATGTGTCCAAAGCAAGTGAATCGGACAGCATTCTGTCGTGATTCATAAGTTTTCACTGACTAATTTTCAGAAGTGGATCACCAGGCCTTTCTTGCTGGTCCATCTTAGGCTGGCAGCTCCACTAAAACTTCTCCACCATGGGTGACCCTGCTGGTATTTGAAATGCCGGTGGCATAGCTTCCAGCATCACAGCAACCGGAAGCCCCCACAGTATGCGACAAACTGACAGGTGGGTGGTGGATTAGTGATAATAAGTGACATTTATTGAGTGCCTGCCACATGCCAGGCAGGCATTGTGCTCTAATGATCTCATTTGGTCCTCACCACACGGTGGACTGTTCTTATCTCCATTTTACAGATGAAAGAACTGAGCTGTAATTCATGTAAGATTTCATAGCGAATACATAGTAGAGCTGGGAGCTGAACCTCCATGGCTTGCTATAGCCAAAGCTGGTTCTCTTAATCTGTTACCATACTGCCATTCTAACTAGACCCACCAAGGACTTCATCTTTTTTTTTTTTGCAGGAAGTGGGAACCGAGGTCTTCTCAGTCTTAACCTCAGTCCTAGACACTGTCTGAGGCACAGAGAGGTTAAAGTGACTCATCTAGAACTAGTGATGAAACTAGTTATTGAGTGGATTTTTTTTTTTAATTATAAAAGAAAAGCTATGAGGCAATCACCAACCGATTTAAGAACTTTGGGATAGTGGTAGCAGAAATAGCCGCCTGGAATCAGCACTACTCAAGTACCTACTTGAGTTAATGTACATAATTATTGTATCAGCATATTCATGTGTCTTAGTATCACCTCTTAAAGCAGCAACTACAAACTGTGTTGCCCGAAACAGTAGTCACTAGCTACATTCAGGTATTCAAATTAAATAATATCAGAATTTCAGTTTCTCAGTTCAAGTACCTAAGATCAGATATAGAGCATTTCCATCATTGCAGTAAGTTCTATTGGACAGCAATGCTACAAAATCTTTCTTGACTCACTCTCTTGACCCATGGCAGTTGCTGCTCCATTTCTCTGTTGTTATCCACAGCAAAACTCCTTGAAAGAGTAGGCTTTACCTTGTTATTGCCACATCCTCACCCCATTCAGGCTTCCATTTCAATCACCTCACTGAACTCTCTCTTCAGGATAACCAGTGACCCACATTTTGCCAAAGCCAGTGGTCAATGTCCTTACCTTGTTCAGCCTCTCACCTGTGTTTGATGCTGTTGGTCACGCTCTGCTTCTTCAAAAACTTTATTTCTGAGCTTCTGGAGCACAACACTGTCTTGGTTCTCCTCCTCCCTAAATGAGACACATGGCTTTACCTCCTCTGCAAGGCCTCTCAATTGCGGGGTCCCCTGGGGCTGAGTCCTCAGACCTCCTCTCCTCTGTATCTACACTCTTCACAGGTGTTCTCATCAGCCAGAGTGGACTTTCTAAAGCATCGCACTTAGATAGCATAGCACATCGCTCCTGGGCTTAAAGCCCTTCAATGGTTTTCCCTTGTGGCCAGAATAAAATCCAAGGTCTTTATGGTAACTTTCAAGGAACTGCATGAGTTAGCCTCTGCTCTCCACTCCCCTTTCTCTATCTGCCCTGGTTTCTTCTCTGTCGTTTGGACAGGCCTTTTGTTCCTTTGGATTAGATGCTTTCCCCAAGTCTTTGGATAGCTGGTTCCTTGCCATTATTTGGGTCTTAACTCAAATATCACCTTCTCAGAAAAGTTGTCTTTGATCACTGTAGATAAAATGGTTCTTTCCATCATGCTCTGATATATCTTGTTATTTTATTTTATCCATGGCACTTATCAGTGACTGAACTTTCCTCATTTATTTGTTTTATGATCTGTTTTCCCAACATTAGTATATAAACTCTTTGAGGGTGGGGCTTCTGCCCCTCTTGCTCACCACTGTGTCCTCACAACGTCTGGCACATAGTTTTCGTTGTTAGCTACTGTGGGGCTGGCCCCTGACTCATGACAAACCCACGCGCAATGGAACGAAACCCTGCCTGGTCCTGCACCAATTCCCCTGATTGGTTGTGGATCACTGTGATCTATGGGGTTTCCACTGGCTGATTTTTGGAAGTAGAGCACCAGGCCTTTTTTCCTTATCTGCTTTGTCTGGAAGCTCCACTGAAACTGTTCAGCATCACAGCAACACGCAAGCCTCCACTGACAGACAGGTGGTGGCTGGCACGTGGTGGGTGCACAGTAAAGGCTTCTTGACTGAAAATGGTTGCTGACCAACAAGAGTAAGAGTGGCCTTAGGATTTCAGCTGACTGCCTCGAGAGAGCCAGTCAGCGGCGTAAGTGGGGAGATTAGGACTGTATGGCTTGGAATGGAGAGCTTTGCTAAATCAGCTACTTGCCCCCGGCCATCTGGACATGGCCCATGTTTTAAACAGATTCCCTTTATATTTTGTGCCTCAACTATACTTCAAGAATGTCAAATTCTCTTAGCCTTTCTTTCTGATTTCCTCTTGAAGATGTTAACCAAACACCAGTATGACTTTGGATAAACTATTCTTGGACCTTGCTTTCCCCATCGATAAAGTGATTTGCTTTTTGGTAGATAATTTCTACTTTCTTTCAGCATTATTGACTTAATTTTAAGGAACCTCAGGCCACATCCTCTCAGGAAAGCAATTTAACAGTAATTTACAAAAGCCTTTAAAAATAATTTCACCTCTAGAACATGCTGCTAAGGAAACAATCAGAAATTTGAATAGAAATTTATTTACAACTGTGTTCATCTTAGATTTATTAATAATGATTAGAAAGTCCGGAACAACTTAAAAAATTAACAGTGAGAACGATAAATTAGTGTACTTACATATGTTTGAATATTACGCAACATTGCCAACGATGATTTCAAAAATACTTGGTAACAAGGAATAATGTTTACAATCCATTGTACTGTTTACAATCTACAATATTAAACTGTGTATAATCCCAGTCTATAAAATATATATGTTCATAGAGAATAATTGGAGAAATACATCAAAATGTTACTTGTAATTATCTCTGGGTCATGGAATTTGTTTATTTTTGTTTTCTTTATATTTGTTTTTCTTTTCCCGGTAATCTTCAGTGAATATATAATTCTTTGTCATGGGGTTTGTTTATTTTTGTTTTCTTTATATTTGTTTTTCTTTTCCCAGTAATCTTCAGTGAATATATAATTCTTTTTACTGTTAGTGCTACAAAGAAGGAAAGTACTAAAAGAAAAGTCAGCACATTTAGGCAGGTAATGGATTTCAGTGCCATGAATTTGGAGCCAGAAGTCTCAGGTTTAGTACAATTGAGTTCAACAAACATTTACTGAATAACTTTATGAGTCAGGCCCTGTGCTGTGAGCTGTGGATAAAACATGGATCTGGCCCAAGAGACAGACTTACAACCGAAAATCTACTGCATCCTTGGGTGGTACAAACAGTTAACATACCAGGCTGTTAACTGAAAGGTTGGAGGTTCGAGTCCACCCCGAGGTGCCTCAGAAGAAAGGCCTGGTGATCTACTTCTGAAACATCAGCCACTGAAAACCTTATGGCGCACAGTTCTACTCTGACACACATGGGGTAGCCATGAGTTGAAATTGACTTCATGGCAACTGGTACCGGTTACTATGGAGGTAGTCATAGAATGTTTTGGGAGCAGGGGAGGAAAGGGGTGTTTGGGAGAGAGAGGGGAGTGGGAGATAATCTCAGAAACTGTCTGCTAAAGGTACTGGGCCCTGGGGTCTAGTCCCACTTGACTTGCTTGTGACCTTGGATCAGTCATCTCACCTCTCAGCCTCTCAGCTTCTCATCTGTAAAATAGAAATAACACTACCAGCTCTCCTTACTTCACCAGGTTGTAATTTTGAGGATTTGAGGAGCCCTGGTGGTGCAGTGGTTAAGGGCTATGGCTACAAATCAAAAGGTTGGCAGTTCGAATCCATCAGCCACTCCTTGGAAACCCATGGAGCATTTCTACTCTGTTCCATGGGTTGCCATGAGTCGGAATCGACTTGACAGCAACGGGTTTGGGTTTTGGTTATTGAAACAGAATATAGAAATTCTTTTGGCAACAGTGAAGGCCTATCAGGGCCTTACGGACTTAACCTACAGGCAGCAGGAAAGGGTTGTGGAGAAGCCTTGGTTTAATGATTAACAGAGTGGTGAGGCCTGGGGCCAACTGGATGACAGTCCTCTTGTGTCTTGGGTGAGCTTGCCACTGCTCCCTTCCTCGGAGTCCAGCAGCTGTTTTGTGGTGTGTTATTGCTCAGAGGAAGTGCAAAAAAGCTTGATAGCAGGGTAAAATGGGACGCTGCAGGGACCCTCAGCTTTCACATTGTGGAGTCCCTCCTCCCTCTTTCTAGCTTCAGCTCAGGGGGCAACATTCTGAAATCACCAAATTTTATGACCCAGAGGAAATGGTGCTGCAACTGAGGCCCCTTCTCCCTATTATTTTGAAATTAACAAGTCAGGATACTGTCTGGAATCAGACCGGGGGACTTGTCTGGTAGTGACAATGTTCATTCTGCAGCTGTTTAAGCTGGATTCTTTTGGGTGAGTGGCATCTCCTGTTGGTTGCAGTCCCTGGGTCAGTACATGCTTCAGAACAAAGGGAAAAGGCTGCAGCTCTTCATTGCCTGGGGATCTCAACCCTGGTCTGAGAGATCTGCTTACTCAGAAAGGCAATGACAGCAGAGATAGGATTTGGTAGCTCTCTAAGATAGGCACGTTCCTGCTTCCCCTTCCGGGGTGGTATGGCTTTTCCCCAGGAATCCTGGCCTAGAGTGGTTGGTTCATTCTCTTTCAGTTTCTCTCCCTGTTCTTCTTACCTCCTCTCTCTTCTCCCTTCCCTTTCATCCATTCATTTTCAACAGACATGTATTGAGAGTCCATTATGCATCTGGCATTGTGTTAGACGCTGTGGAGAAAACAAAGTTTTTGAATGCCACTGACATTTTAGATAAATATTACGAAACTTTTGAAGAGCTATTGCTACCCAGCAAGACCATCAGGTAAGTCTTCATGGTGGTCTTTCAGGTAAGGCTTCCTGGAAAAGGAGCTGAGTTTTATAGGAGAGCTAGAATCTGGAGGGGTAGAAAGAAAGTGCTTTCCAGGTGAAGGGAGCAGGCCCTGACAAGGCCATGAAATGGGGATTGGGGAACGTGTCCCAAGTGGGGTGCCCAGTGAGGTTCCAGAGTGGGACAGAGCCTGCCTGCGTTTGTTTCTCCTTCTCTTGTCTGTTCCAGGGGGTTGCTAAAACCTCACCAGCCTTGGGAATTGTTTCCCGACATCACACCTTCCCCTTCTCAGATTCTAAAGGCGTAATCTCTATACAGTTGGGCTCTTCCAAAGCTTTTGACCCACTTCTCACTGGCTGAAGAATTTTGTCATAAAAAGATGACAATAGCAACATTAATACCTTTAGTTCAAAGGATGTTTTTTCTTCGAAGTTACAGAAAGCATTAAAATTATAATTATAACACCATGTTTTGTTTTTTACCAGCCTACTCTCTCTGCGTGACACTAAATAAAACCATCTTATAATTGGAGTCCCAGATCTTTAAGAAGTGTCGTTGTACCCTTCTACAAGGCACAGGTGCCTTGAGAACAGGGACTGGCTTTTATATATTTTTTGTAACCCTAATATAGTGCTCTAAGGAGCCCTGGTGGCACAGTGGTTAAAGCAATTGACTGCTAAGTGAAAGATGAGCAGTTTGAAACCACCAGCGGCTCCGTGGCAGAAAGATGTGGCAGTCTGCATCCATGGAGATTTACAGCCTCAGAAACCCTATGGGGTTGCTATGAGTCGGAATCGACTTGACAGCAGTGGGTTTGGGTTTGGTAATATAGTACTTCAAGGGGCAGTGGTTGTTTAGGTAGAATTCTTGCCTTCCATGCTGGAGATCTAGGAGTCCTGTGGCACAGTCATTTAGAGTTTGGCAGCTAAGTAAAAGGTCAGCAGTTTGAATTCACCAGCCATTCCTTGGAAACCGTGTGGGGCAGTTCTACCCGTTCTATAGGGTCACTATGAGTTGGAATTGACTAGATTTTTTTTTTTTTTTTTCTGTTTACGTGGGAGACCTGGGATCAATTCCCAGCCAGTGCACGTCATGTGCGGCTGCCACCCAGTTGTCAGTGGAGGCCTGTGTGTTGCTCTCATGCTAAACAAATTTCATCAGAGCTTCCAGACTAAGTTGGACTAGGAAGAAAGGCCTGGTGATCTGCTTCTGAAAACCAGCCATTGGAAACCTTGTGGCTCACAATGGTCTGATCCACAACCCAAGATGGGGGTAGTGCAGGAACAAGCGGCATTTCCTTCCATCGTGCAAGTGGTTGCCATGAGCCCAGGGCTGACTCGAGGGCAGCTAACGACAACAACAACAAAATATCGTGCTTTGCAAGTTGGTTGACCAACAGTACTGATATGAACAGAAGTATAAGGGCATATTTGGAATAATCTGGGCATAAGAATAAAGCGATATAAACCTCACTTTCCAGGAAGATACACTGAGACAAAACACGTGAAAAGATTTGCTTAGCCTTTGTGCCAGAGTTTGACGAGCTTCTCTTCAAAACTTTTGGCCTTGTGGCAAGCTCCACAGGCTTTGGCAGAGTGGGGTCTGCCGTGTCTGCCACATGGCTGTTCCCCTGCAGTGCCAAGGGGTGAGGCCATTTGGAGACAATCACCTTCTGTCTCTAGGCTTTGACATCTGGAAGGTGGACGACCAACAGGCCTTGGCCAGGCCTCCTGGCCCTTCAGCTTGCCGCATGTTTTTTGGAAGCTGTTCTTCAGGAGAAAGCCACAGCAGCGAAGGTCACCTTCTGGACAAATAATTTTGGTCCAGGGGTACCAGATGCAATAGGGATTCTGAAGCAATGAGCCAATGAACAAATGACTTTGTCTTAAAAGAAAATAAGATTTCGACAGAGCTGGGATAGTCCTTTGCTGAATAGGACTGGCGCTCTGTAGAGAAGCAGCTAAGAACAGCTTGGTTAGAATCCAATTTTAGTAATTAGTTCTATTCATAATAAGGCATATTAATAGGTCCCATGTTGAGCAGGCAGAATCCCTTATCTCGGGTGCCAAGTACAATTAATGAAATCAACATTTAGGTCCCACAGGTAAATAGCCATTCTGTGTTTATTCTCTAGAGCTCTAGGCAGGCATTCCTGCCCCCTCAACCCCCAACCGGTAGTAGCTCTGTCATAGATAAATAGACTGTAAGCGCCAAGAAGACAGGGGTCGTGTTTATTTTGTTCATCGCTATATCTTTAGTGCCTGGCTTACCCACGGGCACCTGTGTTAGACTGCAAAAACAGGCAACATTCTTTCCCTCCCTGTATCCTCACCTCTTGCCATGTCTCTTGTAATGTGATTTTGCAGTTCCTCCTGTCAAGATATGAAGTCTATTCCTCTACTCCCTAGAATCTGGGCTACCTTGTGACTTGCTTTGGCCATACAGTGTGGCAGAAACTATATGATGTCACTTCTGGCCTGAGACTTTAAAAGACCTTGTGGACTTCTGCTCTACCTTTTGGGATCTGCAGAGCTTCCATGTTAAGGAGCTTGGGCTGGTCAGCTCCACATGAGACACATGGCCCAGTCACCCTGATTTTCCCGACTGACAACCTGCCAATCCCTAGGAGTGTAGCTGCCTAGAAGTAGCTGACCACAGATGTATGAGTGAGTCCAGATGAGACCAGAACCATTGTCTATCTGAACTCAACCCAAAAGGCCACCTCAAGAATTATGAACTAAAGAAATGGTGATTGTTTTAAGTCACCAAGTCTGGGGTGGCTTGTTATGTGCAAAAGCTAATTGCTAAAGCACCCAATAGGTATTTGTTGAGAGATGGATGCGAAACGGATGAATTATTGATTAATATGGGATGGATGTAATGGGATCTTAGTTTGCCTAGTCACTCTCTTTTATACTGTTTGTTTTATTTTCTTCCTAACACAGATCACTGCCAGAAATTTTGTCCATTTGTTGGTTTGTTTATTTACTATCACCCTTTCCAGTATGTGGAAACCCTGGTGGTATAGCGGTTAAGAGCTATGATTGCTAACCAAAAGGTCAGCAGTTCGAATCCACCAGGTGCTCTTTGCAAACCATATGGGGCAGTTCTACTCTGTCCTGTAGAGTCACTATGAGTTGGAATCAACCTGACCTCATGGCTTTTGTTTTTTTTTCCAGTATGTAGAGTTTGTGTGGATAGGAGAAGATCTTATCTAATTTACCTTTAAATTCCTATAGCCTAGAACAGTTCTTGGCACATAATAAGCTCTCAATAAATATTTATTGAATGAAGGAGTGGTTGAATTTCATTAATATCACTTACAAAGAGGCTAGCTGAACAAAGACCTTGGGAGTTGGATAGCATATACATTGGCTAAGGTGCCCCTGTTCTTTGTGTCTTTTCCTTAATTTCTTTCCTCATAAATTAGCACTTACTGAAGTCAGGCAGATAAAAAGGAAGGATCTTACATTTGTGGGAAGTCCCTGTGTGGTGCAAATGGTTAATGTGCTCAGCCGCTAATTAAAAGGTTGGAGTTCGAGTCTACCCAGAGGTACCTCCAAAGAAAGGCCTGGCGATCTGCTTCTGAAAAACCAGCCATTGAAAACCCCACGAAGCACAGTTCCACTCTGACACACATGGGGCCGCTATGAGTTGGAGTTGACTCACCAGCAACTAGTTTTTATATTTGTGGAGTTGTTGCTGTTTTTCCTTCCTTACTCCTTAGGCCCCTGCTTCTCCCACCCTAATAAGTCTTAATTATCTGTGTTTAGGTGAGGAAAACCTTTGGTTTGCTTGAATTTTGTCTATTCAAAACACAACCACCACCAACATCAGTATCAAAAACAATGATTTCCTTTCTCTTCCTTTCCTTGCCCTTATTTTCCGTATTTATCTTGGTCTCTTGGTGTTTACTTTTAACATTTCCTTTATTTACTCATGTTTGTTTTCTATGTTAGATTTAAGTGGATGAAAAAATTACACAGAAAACAGATTTGCACTTTAAAATTAGAATTATATTTATTCACGTTAATAATAAAACTAGAAAACACTCATTTATAATGTGACACACTAAATGAAGCCTTTCTCTTATTTCTTACCAACTATCACTAGTGAAGGGTCCCTGGTTGCTCAGTGGTTAAGCACACAGCTGCTAACCACAAGGTTGGTGGCTCAAACCCACCAGCTACTCCATGGGAGAAAGATGTGGCAGTCTGCTTCCGTGAAGATTTACAGTCTTGGAAACCCTACAGGGCGGTTCTCCTCTGTCCTATACGGTCGTTATGAGTTGGAATTGACTCAAAAGCAATGGCTTTTTTTTTTTTTCTGTCATTAGTTTGTAAAGAACAAAATATATAATCAATATTTCATTTTGAAAACAGGGATGTAGCACAATAAGTGTGTATATTTGGACTTAGGTTGGAATCCTATGAAAAATGGTTAAAGCCATGGTAGACTTCCTTTTGCCTTTATGATCAGGGACTACAGCATCAAGCAGCCATTGGAATGAAGAGATAAACCTGATTTTCCCAGACAGCTTTTGTAGCCTTCGTATCTATCACCCTGCACCACCAGGATTGAAAAAATATTTAAGAGACAAAGGAATGGACAAGTTTCTAGTGTAGATGCTTCAACATTTTCAGCATTGCCTCAAATCAGCCATTTTTACTATAGAACAGGGGAACCAGCTCACGGGAGAACCTTCCTTTTTGCTGTCAAATTGCCGCCCCCCCCATAACTGT
The DNA here is from genome assembly GCF_030014295.1 of Loxodonta africana. Taxonomy (NCBI): domain Eukaryota; kingdom Metazoa; phylum Chordata; class Mammalia; order Proboscidea; family Elephantidae; genus Loxodonta; species Loxodonta africana. Next base: position 113,476,125 of record NC_087347.1, on the reverse strand, counting down.
GGACATGGTTGCTTTCTCCTCAGGCTTGGTGCTTACAGTGAGCCACATCAGGGGCCTGTCTATGGAAAATAGCACCTATGGCAATTAGTTTTAAATTGATGAATGATCTCTCATTCATCTGGATGGAAATTGTGATGACCAATAGAAACTGTTCATTAGTGCCCCTCCTCAAGCAGCTTCAGGACATACACCCTATGTGCCATACCTTAGTTACGCCTATGGGCCACACATGTCATATTTGACATAAAATATGGGTTGGTGGTGTGCCTGGAACTCACAAGACCTCACGTGGGGGGCTTCAGCTAAGCCAGTTAAATCCTTCAGATTTTAAGACTGAGAACTGTATGGTTTGCCAGGATCTTTCTTTTCACTCCTCCTTTCCAAGTGGGGCTTACACAAAAAGTTTCTCTTCCTTAGGCTGTCCGTTAGGGCTGTTTCTTTGACATTGAAATCAGTCCATGGCCGCTGACTTCAGCGAGTGAGTAAAAAGAAAAAAAATCCAGAGGAAGGGTCCGCCTGCACCTCTTCCTGTCATTGACCTCGTCAACAGGGATTTATTAAGTACTGACTTGTGCTTAATCTTCCCTAGAGTCTAAATTTATTGTTGTGAAATCTCAGACATTCATTCAAGTGTTTCGGATTCATTTATAGATGAGCCCTAATGGCAATTCAAATGCTTGAAGACAATGCTCCACATATTCTTCTCATGCTTTTATTCAATTACTACCTGTAATTATGGGTTTCTAAATTGAGTCCAGTAGACTTAAACACTTGCTGAGTAAATTTTTATAATGGCCTAATTTCAGAAAGATAATGTAGTTGGCATTTTTAAGCAAATTCTTTTCCTTTGGATAGCACACCAAGCCTTCGCTTCACATCAGCCCATATCAGTGGCCTGATCCTTTTGTGTAGCCAAGACACCCAGATCCTGGGAAGCCCAAGGACAGGGATCAACATGCAGATGACAGGAAGCTCAGCAGGAGGATATTAACACTAATTGGAATACTTTTTCCTGGCCACAGATAATGATTGCTTTCTTTATTCAGCATCCTGAGTAAATCCCCTCACTACAGATTTGCATATGCTGAACCATATCTGAGCATCTGGATGGAACTGCTGTTATGGCTGGCTTAGCCATTACAATTAAAGAAAGTGTAAGTTGTATCCCTGTTTCGATTTCTTGATCATCTCGATTTAAAGAGAGTTTATGAAGCCATTCCTAGAAGGAAGAAGCATTAACTATGACATGACCTATCAACCCTGTGCAGAAGTTATGAGCTCAGGAAGGGTAGGGGCACACATAAGTGTTTTGAATTGACATTTAATTTTTTCCCCCTCACTGCACTGGCTTTGTGCTGAATTAATGCCACTTTTACCCTGCTTTTAAATAAAAATTTATGGATGGCAGCTGAGGTCCTCTTAGGGTCTTTACGATTTGGGATTAATATTCTTAAGTTCCTGGGAAACTCATTAGCATGTGTACACGAGCCTCTTGTTTGTTGTCATTGGAGGAAAGGTATCAAAGAAGAAAATCTGCACTCTGTTAGGAGTGAAAGAAAATGAGTTTTATTGAGGAATAATACAGCTCGAGCTGGGAAGCACTAAGTAAAAAATACAAAGCACTCTGAAATTCAAGCAGAAAGAGGGGTCTCTATGCATAGAGAACAAAGGAAAGGGAGAGGGTTAATGATTGATTATAGATAAGATGAGCTTTACCTTGAAGTCCTTTGAAATGTAAAAGTTGGCCACTTGGCTAGGAGGGAGTGAATTACCACCTAGGTGAGTGGTGCCAGCTGATTTGATTATGCAGTCATGAACGTATTATTCCTGGGAACAAATTGTTTACATCTTGACACATTCTTCCCATGAACAAATGGTTTACATCCTGACCTTTTGCTTCCTAGGAATGCTTGTTGTTGATCCTGTCATCAGGGGAAGATGAACCAGTAAGCAAGGTATGCGCAGGCTTAGTTGTGTTTACTTACTAATCTGCAGTGCACGATTTCACGTATGTTTCACTACATCAAAGATGTGCAGATGAAACAAATTAAAAAACAGGTGAAATTGTACATTACAGATTAGTAAGTAGGCACAAGTAAATCCATTCTTTCTTTGCTTATTGGGTAACTCATGCCTGTTTGTCATACTTATATCTGACAGGCATGCCTCCAGTTTGAAACTTTTCTGTTTAGGTTTCCCCCTTTTGATTAAGCCTCCACTAGGAGGGTGCTGATCATCCACAATGGAGTAGCCTTTCTTCTGCAAGGACTTTGTTTTCTTGAGGTGCTTTGGTTAATAGAAATTATTTTCTTGACCTTGCTGAGCTAACATGCCTCATCTTCAGGGTGAGTAGGTTTTATGGGGAACATCTTAATGGACAAGGCCACATTTGAGGACAGAATGATGGAGGTCACGATGAAACATATCTAGGGAGACAAAAGGCAGGTGATTAAACAACATCATCATTGGTGAAAGTCTGTAAAACCAGTGTAATTTTATGTGAAGGGTTAACTGGTTTTAAAGTATAGCATTTCATGGATAAAATGGAATGAACTAAACCAAAACAACATTTTACAGTTACAGTAATAGAAATGATGAGGAATATAAAGATTCCAAAATAAAGTGGCAATTTTTTATACCATCCACCTTAAGAGGAAAACCAATTACTTATGATATCACTTAGGAGGAATAGGATTGTTAAGGTGAGATATTACATGTTGCACATGATTAGCACAGAGTGTAACAGTAGCATTATTGTCAGGAATATAGACACAGCAATCAGATTTCATTATGGCACAGGTAGCTCCTTGGACTGCAGTGAGAATGCCAAGGGCCATTCTGTTTTGGAGTCCTACTTTTCTCATCATTGGCATTTTGGTATTGATCTTTTGAAGCCAATGGATACTGTCATTTAGGGAAGCTTGTATATATTTGGTTAATATTTCTACATGTGTCATAACATCTTCAAGTCTTATCTAAGACACAAACACTGCCGCTAAATGATCAAGCCAATGAAATACTGATTGAAACCATTGAGGTCTTAATATGGGCGCGTTGGCTGGTAAAGGGAGTTTAGTTAAAATACATCCTTAAGTCCGGCTCTGGCCCGGAGTGCATTTTCTAATCCAGTCTGGCAAAAGCCACGGCCAAAGGTTGGATCCACATAACTGAGTGCCATTAGAGACTACTCAGTAGATACCTGAGGTTGGATCCACATAACTGAGTGCCATTAGAGACTACTCAGTAGATACCTGAGGTTGGATTCTCATAACTGAGTGCCATTAGAGGCTACTCAGTAGATACCTGAGGTTGGATCCACATAACTGAGTGCCATTAGAGACTACTCAGTAGATACCTGAGGTTGGATGCTCATAACTGAGTGCCATTAGAGACTACTCAGTAGATACCTGAGGTTGGATTCTCATAACTGAGTGCCATTAGAGACTATTCAGTAGATACCTGAATGTCTTAGCTAGTTGGTGACAAATCAGTCAGCTTGTAATGTTATAATTGATGCACGTTCAGACACTGGAGGCCATCCCATAGGTCTGCTAATGGCAGGGTTATTCATATGGATGTGGTTAGATCGTTCCCTGCAAAGGGGAGCAACCTGACTTAGCCTCCCTGCTTGGAGAGTTAACTACGTGAATCTGTCCCACAGTTGTTGATATGGACCTTTGATACGAAGAGTACTGTTTGTGGGTTTGGAAGATTCTTTAGCTAGCTTTTCTTGGGTGATTTAGTAAAGTACAGGTTGTGCTAAGACTAAAGGTTAAGCTAGGCCTGGGCTTTGTTCAGATCCAAAAAGAGGCCATCTTTCAATGGAAAATCTAGTAATAGTGATTTCCTGTAGTAATGAACTATTTCTACATTATTCTTGTATCCATAGATCAAGAGCAACCCAATTGAATCCCTGTAATGGAGAAACCCACCAGGGAAGGCCAGGCTGGTTTGAAGTTGGGCAGGTACCACATATCCAACAATCAAACCTATTAAAATGGTGAGCACAAGCATCTTCCCAATCTAGAAATAATCAGTGGAGGCATGACTGTAGCAAAGGAAAAAAGAATGAAAATAAAGAAGTGCATTTTCAGGCCTGGTCCAGGGTCTTGGGTCAGCTGTCTTCCCAGATGTCATCTGCTTATGGCCACCAAAAAACCAAACCAAACCCTCCGCCATCGAGTTGATTGCTACTCATAGCGACCCTATAGGACGGAGTAGAACTGCCCCACAGAGTTTCCAAGGAGAGCCTGGAGGATTCGAACTGCCGAACTCTTGGTTAGCAGCCATAGCACTTAACCACTATGCCACCAGGGTTTCCCTTATGGCCACAGGGGTTTTTAAATGTCACTTTCAATTCTCCAGTGGGTTGGCTGGTCCAAAGAGGAGTCAGCCTCTTTTTTAACTGTGACAAATGAATCCAAGATTTTATTCCCTCTAATTTGGCTGTACATGGATTGGTGAGGAGGACGAAGTATAGTCCCTTCCAATGAAGTTTTAATGAGTTTTATTTGGTGTCTCTTCATATATATATATTGGGGCAATGTTAGGCAGACTTCAGGAGTCTAGTTTCTGTTTGTCAAAACCTCTAAACTTGTGAAAGATAATCTTTAGAATATTGGATTAAAGATTAACAATACTTAAGTAATTCAGGTTGAACAATATTAGAGATGGTGTAGGCAACATAAAGAATGGGTAATTATCTCACTGGGGTAAGTTTGTGAGATTCAAGTGATGTGATTTAAAAGAACTAAGGGTAGGACCTTAGTCTAGATAAATTTAGTTTTTCAAAGCTTGGCTATTTGTTTCTTTATTATTCCATTAGTTCTCTCTACTAGGCCAGGAGTCTGAGAATGATAGGGACAATGTAGTCTTTGATAAATGGGCAAAACTCAACATGGTTCACGAATGACTTGACCAGTAAAATGACTTTCCCAATCACTACAAAGAGCTCTCAGTGTTCCCCAGGTGAGTATGATGTTTTCAAGAAGTTTCTTTGTACAAAGGTTGCAGTAGCACAATGGCAGGGGAAGACTTGTACCCAGTGTGAAAATCTGCAAGTCATTATTGATACATGTTTATAACTACTGGAGAGTGGAAGCTGAATAAAATCTAGTTGTCTAGTTGCCATTCAAGCATAGGCCCAGAAGGTAAATGGTATTCTCCAGGTAGGACTTTAAAGTGTTTTCCAGAATTGTAGTGAGGGCAAATAGAGCAATGGGTAGCAACTATTTGGCAGGCTTAAAAAATTTCCACCACCAATATTTTTTTAAGGTCTCGATCATTTTATCTTGTCCCATGTGGGGACCTTCATGTAAGGCTCACATCACATGCATGAAGTTGGGTAAGACAGTTTTCTTATTAGGCCGAGTTCACAATTTAGTGGCAGGATTTTGGTAACAGCCTGCCTTTTTTCATGCTTCGTTTTGTCTGTTTGGGCTAATTGTTGGTGTTTTAAAAGTTTTTCTAAAGTTAATTCATGAAGATTGGAGTTTTCCATAGACAAATTTGGAAAGTCCCTTACTTAATCATAGGTGCAGAAATAACTTGAGAGGCAGCTTGTTTGGCTGCCATACCAGCAAGATTCTTTCCTCTAATTTCTTCAGTTTAGGGTATTCCTTTTGGTTGGTAAGCTTTTATTTTTATCACAGCAATTTCAGAGGGGAGCAATAGAGCATCTAGAAGGTCTGTTACTAAAGCTTCACTTTTTATGGCATTTCTGGAAGATAGTAATTTCTTTGCTTCCATAACATGCCCAAATCATGTACAATTCCAAAATAATACCTGCTACCCATAAAAATATTACGAGGTTTTCATGAAGCAATTTTACAAGCTCTAGTGAGGGCAATTAATTAGGCTTGCTCAGCTGAAGTGGCTTCAGGGAGAACCTGACTTTCAGGGATTTCAGTAGAAGTTGTAATTAACAGCATACCCCGCTTGATAGTGAAGAATAGCAGCATTAGGTTTTAAATAGGAACCATCTACGAACAAAACTAAATCAGGATTATTGAAAGGAATCTCTTTTAAATCTTTCCAAAGGGTTAAAAATTGCTTCAAAAAAAAAAAAAAAAGAAAGAAAGAAACCCAAACTCATTGCTGTTGAGTTGATTCTGACTCATAGCAACCCTATAGGACAGAGTAGAACTCCCCCACAGGGTTTTTGAGGAGTAGCTGGTGGATTTGAACTGCTGACCTTTTGGTTAGCAGCCATATCTAACCACTACACCACCAGGGTTTCCAAAAATTGCTCAGTCAAGTCTATAGACATTAGTTGTGAAGAGGAGTAGCTGGATTTAAACAGGCCACAGAGTGTAGTCTAATGGTAGAGGCAGCTAGGAGTAGAACTTTGTAGGAGCTGAGCCTGCTGGCAGAAAGATGTTGTGTCAAGGCAGAATTAAATAAGGCAGACACAGTATGGGGCACATAGACATCTAAAAATTTTCCCAGCACCATATCTGCTGTGGTTTCCACCAAGTACAGCCACAGCCCTAAGACAGGGAGGGGTATTCTCTGGCTACAGGGTCAGGTTATAGGCTATAATATCCTACAAGTCTCTGTTGTCTTCCATGTTTTTGAGTTAGTACACCTAAGGGGTTTCCAGACACTTTATGTACTAGTATCTAGGAAAAATCTAAGTGGTTATTATGGATTGAATTATGTCCTCCAAAAATATGTGTTGTAAATCCTAGCCTCTATGCCAGTATCTATAATCTAATTTGGGAATGGATTGTTTTTGTTATGTGAATGAGGCAGGATTAGTGTAGGGTATGTCTTGAGTCAATCTTTTTTGAGATATAAAGAGATTAAACAAACAAGCAAGAGAAACAGAGATGGGGGAAGAGAGATGCCAAGCCACATGAAGATCACCCAGGAGCAACAACTCAGAAGAGACAAAGACCTTCCTCCAGAGCTGACATAGAGAGAAAGCCTTGCCCTAGAACTGGCACCCTGAATTCAGACTTCTAGCCTCCTAAACTGTGAGAAAATAGATTTGTTTGTTAAAACCACCCACTTATGGTATTTCTGTTATAGCAGTACTAGAAAACTAAGACAGTGGTAATTAGGAAAACCTAGATGGGGTGTGTCCATTAAAACCCCCTTTAACTGAACTATGGCCTCTCAATCTGCTGGTGTAATTTGGAATGAATCCCACTCAGAAGCTGTTAAATATTTATATAAATGTTGAGCCAGCAAAGAAAAAATGGAAATCCAGGTTCTACAATAGCTGCAAAGTCCTAGATCCCCCAAGCTGTTTCTTTGTTTTGGGTATAGTCAAGACAAGAATAGCTTCTTTCCATTTAGGAGCAATAGAAGTGTGTTCTGCAAAAGTTAGGTGGCCCAAATATTTAATATAAGGCTGAGATAATGTCAATTTTTCTTTGGAACCTTTTTGTCCACTAGCAACTAGATATTTAATAAAGCTACATTGTCATCAAGGCAAGCCTGTTGGGAGGTTGAGCAAACTAGCAAATCATCAACATATTGCAGGAATGTGGATTTGTTTATAAACTCTAAAGGTTGCAAATCCACATGCAGAATCAGAGAAAAATAGGTGAGAGATTCAGTAAATCTTTGGAGCATTACAATCCAGGTAAATTGTTGATTTTCCCAGGTAAAAGCAAACAAATATTACTTTCAGAATGCACAGGAATACGGAAAAAGGTGCTACATAGGTCCACATCTGTAAAGTGATTTGCATCTGAAGGGAAATTGAAAATTTGAAATAAATTCCCACTGAAAGAAATGAGAATCAGGGACTAATGGGAATCTAGGAATAACAATATGTTGGATTGCATACAAATCTTGAACAAATCTCCAGTCTCTACAGTTTGTTTTTTCAACTTGGAGAATAGGATGTTTCAAGGGCTTGGACAAGGGAAAATTAAACCTTTAGAAAGGAAATCTTGTATGATGGGAGCTAGTCCTTCTTTTGCTTTTCCTTTGAGTGGATATTGGGGAGTTTTTTGACAGAGGTTTAGATAAATCTATTTGAATTTTAATCAGCTCAGCTGGCAAAACTCATCCTATATCTGTGGATATGGTAGACCATAAGTTTTTAAGAACTAGGGAAAAGATGTCAGAAGGGAAAGGACCAGACTGAGTTGAATTTTGGAGTGACAAGCACTGCCTATAGCAAATGGCTTCTTCTTCCTGAATATTGTCTAATTCAGAGCCTCTCTCTGTTGACTTAGGGGTGTCAGGCAGACTCAATAATATTTCTCCCTTTTCATTAAATTGTAAATGGCAATTCCATTTGGATAAAAAATCTCTTCCCAATAGATTGACTGGTGTATCAAAGCTAAGCAAAAAAGGGTGTAAATCTCAGCAGGACCAAGAGATATTGTAACAGGTAGGGAATAAATCAACATCTGTTCCTGATTGGTGACCCCTACTACTTTTGAGGTTTTAGTACTTTGGGGAAGGGGCTATTGTAAATAAAACGTGGGGATAATAGCAGACAGGATGGTTCCATTGTCAATTAAAAGCTGGCAAGAGTCTCCATTAATGAGTAAAATAGTTTCTCCTTGCAGACTAAGACCCACCACAGGAAAGGCCTTAGGGATAGCCTCTAGCAATTTTTTTACTCATGGCCTGAGAGTCTTCCAACAGTTTGGTGGCCGTTTTATTAATATTTAAGGCTAATCTGTCCTTTGGGTCTTTTTATTTTGCCATAATTGGGCTTCCCCTGGGCCAGTAATTGTGTGAACAAACTGGTATAGGTCGGGAAGCCCAGGCTGGTAGACTTCAAAAAGGATTTGAAATTCTTCAGAAAATTTATTGGGATCCTCACAAGTTTGGGAAAATCTTTCACTATGCTACATAATTCTGAATGTGTCCACGGGGCAAAAGTGATACAAGAGGAATCTTCAGCATCACTGCTGGGGTGAATTTTAAACGGCATTTCAGGCAAGGGTTTATTTTTGTTTTTTAGGGAAAAAGGAAAGTTCAGATAAAGTGTTATCAGAAGGCTAGGAAGGCAAAGAAGGGTATAAAGAGGTAGTAGCTGGCAGAGAGTAGAAGGAGTGGCCACTGAAATTTGACATTGTAATTCTTTGTTTTGCTTAATTTAGAGACAGTGTCCTGCAGGGAAGCAATTTTACTGTCTTGATGTTCCTTATAGGCTGCACTGTACCAGTCAAAATAGGTATCCCACTAGGACTGTTTAATCTGAGAGCCGCAGTTCCTAATTTGCTGTGCAGAAAAGTTAACTTAGATCAAAAAACCCCAAAATGGCCACTGATTTTCCGAACTGTCTTGAGTGAGGTTATACCAGATAAGAAGTCATAATGCTTTTTCATGTAGTGAGCAGGAATCCCAGAAGGTGACCCCAAATCTTCTTTAGACACGGCATTCCCCATTTTATAATGACAATAACAACAAAACAAACTTTTACTTGCAAGAGCCAAAATAAATCCACAATAACACTCAAAGAACTATCAATGCAAGGGAATGGAGCTTGAATTTGAGAGTTCATTTCTACCTTAAATGATCCCCTAGAGTCAGAGAAGTGGATAATCCAAATGGTTCAGCAGGTACCATGCCAATGTCCGGGTGTGCTGGGGATCAGCCAAGATAATGCACCTTTGAAGTCCCCCTTCTGACACCAGAAATGTTAGAAATTCCAAAGAGGAATATCCTGTATTTGTTAGGAGTGAAAGAAAAAGAATTTTATTGAGGAATAATACAGCTCAAGCTGGCCAGTGCTAAGTAAAAATACAAAGTGGAGAGAGGGGTCTACATACACAGAGAACAAAAGAAAGGTAGAGGGTTAATGATTGATTATAGATAAGATTAACTTCAGTTTGAAGTCCTTGAAATGTAAAAGTTGGCCACTTGGCTAGTAGGGAATTAATTACCACCTAGGTGGGTGGTGCCAGCTGGTTTGGTTATACATGACAGCAGTCATGAATACTGTCTTAGGCTGCATTCTCTAGAGAAGCAAAACCAGTAAAGTGTATAAATATGTACACAGAGAGATTTATATCAGAGAAACAGCTCACGGAATTTAGAGGCTGGAATGTCCCAACTCCATGGATTAGGATAGAGGCTTTTCCCAATTCATGTAGCCACAGGGGCTGGTGAACCCAAGATTGGCAAGTTGGAAAGCAGAGCTCTTGCTCACAGGCTGTGAATATCGATGGATCCCAAGATTGGTAGGCAAGACTGCAAGGTTTCTCCTGATTCATGTAGCTGCAGGGGCTGGCGAACCCAAGATTGGCAACTCAGAGAGCAGAGCTTTGCTCACAGGGTGTGAAGATCCACTAATCCCAAGATCAGCAGATAAACTGATAGGTCAAGCTGCCAAAATTGGAGGTCAGACAAACAGGAGGCAGCCGCAGGATCCAGAGAGAGCAAAAAGCCAGAACATCTGCTTATATTCGGATACAGGCCACACCCTCAAGGAAACTCCCTTTAAACTGATTTCAGGGATCCTATCATGGGAGTGATCACATAGTAAACAGTGAGAATCATGGCCCAGTCAAGCTGACACACAATCTTAACCATCGCAAGCACATTTTTCACAGGAACTAATTGTTTACATCTTGACACTTTCTTCCCCTGAACAGATGGTTTACATCCTGACCTTTTGGTTCCTGGGAATATATGTTGGCCCCACCATTCTTATGCCTGACACAAGTGCCTCCAGTTTGAAACTTTTACATTGACAGTGACGGAGAAGGGGATGAGAGAGAGCAAACAAAGAAAAAACAGGTAGCTATTTTCAGATAATAATAATCTAAACCAAACCAAACCTGTTGCTCTCGAGTTGATTCTGACTCATAGTGACCCTATAGGACAGAGTAGAATGGCCCCATAGGGTTTCCAAGGAGCAGCTGGTGGATTCAAACTGCCAACTTTTTGGTTAGCAGCTGAGCTCTTAACCACTGTGCCAGCAGGCCTCCCATAATAATAATAAATAATTGAAGGGCCTCCTTTAGGGGTTAAAGTGGCCCGATTAGGCTCAATTCGGCCCTATTCAGCCCTATTTGGCTCTATTCGGCTTTTCTACTCTATTTCTCTCTATTCGACTCGTTGAAAATCATATGGAACACAGTTCTACTCTGACACACATGGGGTTGCTGTGAGTCAAAATTGACTCCATGGCAACTTGTACTGATATATAAATACATACATACACACAAGTTGTTGTTGTGAGGTGTCATTGATTCAGTTTTTTGAATCACAGCAACCCCATAGGTTTCTTAGGCTGCAGTCTTTATGGAAGCAAATCATCAGATCTTTCTCCTGTGGAGTCGATGGGTGGGTTTGAACCATCAACCTTTCAGTAAGTGCTTAACTGTTTTTGCCACCAGGGCTTACTCTCCCTCTTTCTCTTTATCTCTCTGTCTCTGTATAGATACATATATGGAGTGAGAGAGAAGAATTGGTTTACATGATTGTGGGGGCTGGAAAGTCTAAAATCCATTGGTCAGACAATGGGAATCCCACCCACAGTATAAAAGTTAATCTGCTTTACTGAAGGCCAACTGATTTAATCATATGGTAACTAATTTTTTTTTTAATTATACCATAATAGCAATTAGACTAGTGTTTGGCCAAACAATTGGGCACCATAGCTAGTCAAGTTGACACATAAAATTAACCATCACATCAAACCTCTAAATATAAGAGACCCTCGGGGTTCAGTCTTTGGCTGTCTTCTGTATCTACTGTACTTGATCTAATCTAGACTCATAGCTTTAAATACTGTCTACATGGAGATAACTCCCAAATACCTATCTTTGGCCTCATTCTTTCTTACAAGCTTCTCCTCCTACCTACTTGATATCTCCACTTAAATATTCCACTGGAACTTCTCACTTACATATTCATCATTCTCACTTATATATTATTTCCTAGTGTGGCGGAGGCTGCTGGTTGTCCACCAGCATTCTTTCTATTCTTCCATTAATAAAAGAACTTACAAATTTTAGCTTGGCATATGGTTGCCCAGCCAAAGGCTACATTTTATAGCCTTATTTTAGCTAGGTGTGGTCATGTGCCTAGGCCTTGACCAATGAGATGTAAACAGATGTGATCTCAACTCCATCTACAACCTGAATCTATGTGTGGCTACTCCATTACCTACTAACTGGTCTGATCATTTTATTTTTGATCCCACACAAGCCTTCTTTTGACTGCATCCAGAGGCTTTGTTAAATACATCATGTCATGTTTGGTTTAAAACCTTTCAGTGTCTTCTTATTTTATTAAGATAAAGTCCCAAGTCCTGAACTTGACCCTCTACAATTGAGTCTCTGCTTTTATCCTGGTCTCATCGTGTGTCACATTCCCCTTGCTCACCAGTCTTCAGTTGTGATGACCTCCTTTCCGTTTCAGTTCCTCGAACACTCCAAGCTCTTTCCTACCCCTGGCCTCTGCTCATGTGTTGTTTCTACTTGGAAAGTTCTTTCCTTCATTCTTTGTCAGGTTGGCTTCCTGTCATCCTTCAGGCATCAACGTAAACCCCTCTTCCTCAGATCTCAAGTTATATGTCATAACAACCTATTTTCATTGTAGTATATCACAATTTATATGTTAGACGGAGGCTCTGTTTGTTTCATGTCTGTTTTCTGCACTAGACTGTAAGTTCCCTGGAGGCAGGGACCATGTTATTGTTGTTCATCTCTGTATACTCAGCATTATCATGGTGACTTTCACATACCAGTTGCTCAATAAATCAAATACCCCCTGAAATGAAAGAAGTAGGAGAGGAACATGATGAATGCAGAGGTTAAGGGAAATGTATCTGGAAGAAATATTAAAATGAATTTTAATTGGAGAGATACTGGAGGTATAAGGAAACCTATTGTAATATTCCAGGCAGGAGGTGAAAAAGCTCTAGATTATGTTGACCTTCAGTGAGAATCAAGAGGAAGAGGTGAGACCAAATGATATTTAAGAAATGACAGACCACTGAATTTTAGTCTAGTGATCCTCAAGCTATGTTTCTTATACCCTTCAGATGAGGTTCCTCAGAGGTAGCCAGGAAGTGGGGGGTGGGAGGGGCATAGAGGAGATTTTGTGGGTATACCACCCTTTATTTAATCAGAGCAATTATAATTTTATGTTTAATGTGCTGGGTTTCCACATACGATTTTGTTTGAAGAATGGTTTTGCTATATGTCTTCTCTCATTTCACTAGTCAGGAAATTGTAGCCAATTAAAGAACAAAATAGTGATTCAGAACTGAATTGCATAGTTTGGACTGTTGGATATAGGAATTTGGGGAGGGGGTGGCCAGAGTAGTAGGGGAAACTTTCAGGAAAGAGAAGGGATTAAATCTAATGGCCACACTTGTAAGATAAAACAAGAAACACAAGTTCGACTGTTTTTGTTCCTAAAAAGCAGAGTTTTCTGGACAGAGACCAGGGATGGGGACCTGTCCCTGGAAGGGGGATACAGGCCAGGAGATCTGGGTGCATGTTTTGTCTTTTCCAGTTCACTCAGCAACAGACTGGAGAAAGGGACGAAGGAGAATGAAGTGCCATAGGTGACATCCAGCTTTCAAGGTAGAAGATGAGACATGGTGGTATGGTGGATGGGAGAAAGGGGGTTTGAACACAGATCTGGCTTATGTTTATAGAGGAATCCTTTCTCTTCTGGACATGTTGGGTTTGAGATGACAATGGAAAAGTAAAACTTTATCAAGTAAACCTGAGAAAATTCAGTCATTTTATGTGTCTATTTTGTAGCCCCATGATGTTCTAGCTTCAAAGACAGGGTAGTGTCTACCATTCCTTGAGGTCCCACCCAGAGTGCCCCTTTTGTAACATGCGTCATGGAGGTTAAAGAAACTTTGATCCATGATTGGGACCATCATCTCTCGCCTGGACCACACTATCTCACAAACTGGTCTTCCTAAATCTACTCTGTTATCTTCTAGTTTCTTCTTCACACTATAGCCAGAGTTATAGTTGTAAAACACAAATCTGATCATGTTGCTCACACCTGCTTAAAACACCCCGAGGTTGCTTTTATAGTAAAGATATGCCTTCTGAGATTCATTTAGGCCTGACCATTGCCTTGTTTCTCTGACCTCACTTGCCACCACTTCTCCCCACGACTTGGGAGATCTGACCACACAATCTTAGGTTCTTTGACTTCTCTCTTCCCCTGGGCCTTTGCTTATGTCCTTCATGCTATCAATTTCTGCACCCCTTGCCCTCTATAAGCACACACTCCTGCTCATCCTTTAGATGCCAGCATGGTCAACAGGGAAGGAACTGCTTCCCTGACCCCAAATCTAGATTAGTTTTGGTCAGGTTCCTTTTTTTTTTCGGAATACTAAGCTCAGTTGGTAAATATGCATTTATTACCCTGGTTATTTGCTTAATATTTCACTCTCCTACTGTTGGGTTTTTACGGTAGGTTTCACAGAAACAGACCATACCCTACAGTAAACTTGCACTTCTAACTCTGGCTCAGTATCTGTTTCCCAGAGAATCCAGCTTACGCAGAGGCCTGCCAGCAATTCAGTGATATAAGATTAAAATGTTCAAATTTATTTATTTTGTTTTAAAAGTTTTACTTCCTAGCTCATTCTCTCTGAAGGTTTTCAGTTGCCCCATTTATAAACACTATTTCTGAAATGAAGAATGTATGTAAGCTCCATGGAGCCTGAGGCTTTGTTCTGGTCACTGCCATATCCCAGCATTTGATATGTAGTAGGTACTCGATGAATATTTGTTGAATGGTTGAATGCCTATCTTAAGAACTACCTTTTTCTTTTTATATTAAGTAGAAGAGACAAGAACAGACGTAACATTTAAGGTGGAGACCAATAAAACTGGGCCAATAAGCAAGTCTTTGGTTTAAAGTGTTTTAGATTATGTTGGGTACCTTTGGAAATAAAGATACAATAGAATACAACAAAATAAAAATACATATGAAATAGGACAAATAATTAATACCCCTCCTCAATTGTCTAATTTATAGCCAAAGTATTACACGTTTGTCTGAGAAACAGAAAATGATGACCCAGCAATTTTACACCTAGATATATACCTAGAAGAATTGAAAGCAGGGGCTCAAATACTTGTACATCAACGTTCACTGCAGCATCACTCACAATAGCCAAAAGGTGAAAACAGCCCAAGTGTCCATCAATAGATGAATGGATAAATAGAATGTGGCATATACATAAAATGGAATAGTGTTCAACCATAAGAAAAATGAGTTTCTGATATATGCTACCACATGGATGAACCTTGAAAACATTATGTTGAGTGAAATAGACATAGAAGAACAAATACTGTATGATCCCACTAATATGAAATGTTTAGAATAGGCAAATGCATAGAAATCAAAATTCATTAGTGGTTACCAGGGGTAGGTGGGAATGGGATATGGCGGGGGTGGGGGTGGGTACTGCTTAAGGGGCACAGAGATTTTGTTACAGGTGATAAAAATTTGGAAACAGACAGTGGTGATCATTGCACAACATGGTGAATGTAGTTAACGTCATTGGGTTGTACGCTTAAAAATGGTTGAAATGTTTTGTTATGTATGTTTCACAAACGTAAAAACAAAACAAAACAACTCAGTGGCTTAAAACACACAAAGGTTTAGTTGTTGCTCAAAAAAAGAGAAAATCACAAAATGTAGTATAAAATTAAAGTTCCTTGGTAATGTCTGGGTAGATTTGTAATGCTCAATCAGGTATCCCATTGACTATAAAAAAGAAATGAGCTACAACTCATAAATGACTCTGTGTTTGAAGATATCAATGGAGATTTCTTTATCATACGGATTTAAATTCTAAATCAAACCAGACAATATCTTTATCAATAATGCATGTATTCTTAACACTTATATTCACAGTCAGGCAATGTATTTCCCATAATAATAATAAAATTCTTAAATTATTACTCATTAAAATATTAATTTCATTTTAACCGTAAGAAAAATGTTGACTTTTCCTTGCTAGTCCCTGTTTTCTGATTCCTGAGCCCATCTCAAGTAATAAAAGTAACCGATTTGCAATATCCTCTCCCCAGAAGTGAACACTGGTTTTTTTCTGGCATTTCCCACCTCAGAACCTTGCATTATGCGACATGTTGTAAACCACCATTGTGTGCTGCCATATTTTGGGGACTTATTAGAATGAAGGAAGTTCTTCCCCAACATGACATTTCCTTTTGAATACAATACAAAAATAGAGTATTTAGGGTTGACACATTGTTCGTGTTTCAGGCCCCACACGATTGCCGTCATGTATAAATGCCAGCCCTCTCAGAGATTTCCTTCAGGGTTCTCTAGTATGTTTACTTTCCTGTATAGTTTGAAAGATTTGACCTGTTTGGGAGAAGTTCTTTGAGAAAAAGCCTTAATATGTCAGTCTTTTAAAGATGGTGCCATGACTATGTATCAATTTGGAACAGGTTCACTATACCACAGCTCAGTCTGGTCTGTGGCCACTGCCACACAGTCCTGAATTCCATTCTTCTGTACTTTTGGAATTCTCCAGAATGCTGCTTTCAGTCATGACCTTCAGTTCAAAAATACTAGGCTGTGTTAAAGACTGTGCTGGGAATATGATGTTAAGATTTCTGCAACTAGCAAACTCATACTAGATTTTAAATATGTTCAGAGTAATATATATGTCTTTTTTAGTACCCCACAAATGCTTAGTTCAGTTCAGTTCAACAATCATTTATTTAGCCCCTACTTGGGTCCTGGACTGATTTGAAAAAAACAGGAAGGAAAAGTCCAAGCTCCTATCTTGAAGTGTTTCTACCCTAATAGCAAGGGGCTTTCCTTCTTGCTCTATGCCTTTTAAAATAAGCTGATTATCTTTTCATTAAACATATTCATAGTAGAAAAGTTGGAAAGAAAAAAATTCTCTTAAAATCACCCAAAGGCTTAGCACTCAAATAACTACTGCTAATATTTTAATTTATCTTTTGTTCATATGCATAGACTTCTAACAATATTGATAACCAGATACTTCTTTCATTTCACGCATCATAAACATTTTCCAATCTTTATAAACATTTAAGAAGCTAGATAATATTCCATTGAGTAGATTCACCATCATTTCCTTAATCTTCATTTTACTGTCAGATATTTAAGTAATTTCCAGTTTTTTGTTATTATAAATGCAAAATTCAACTTTATGCATATGATGTTTTTCATATGTAAAGACTGTGTCCTTAATTAATAAATCCCTGGTGGCATAGTTGTTAAGCGCTTGGCTGCTTACCAAACAGTCCGCAGTTCAAATCCACCATCCGCTCCTTGGAAACCCTATGGGGCAGTTCTACTGTCTTACAGGGTCACTATAAGTGGAAATTGACTTGATGGCAACAGGTTTAGTTTTTTTTTTTTTTTTTTGATCCTTAAATAATATTTCTAGAAATGGCCTCTCTCTGTCAAAGAGAATGAACATTGAAGCTTTTAGGGTGTTGTCAAGTGGCTCCTGAAGAGCTGGCCAGCTTATGCGTGACCAGCAGTGTTCCGTGGTACCTGGTTCAGTGCATTCTTGCCACTTGAGGCATTATTACTTTAAAAATATTTGCTAGTTCGATAAGTGAGAAGCAGTGTGTTGTTTTGATTTTTATTTATTTGGTTGCCAGTGAGTTTGAACATTTCCTTGTATTTTTATCTGTTTTATTTCCTCCTTTTTTAATTGGCTTTTCATATTCTTTCCCATTGTGTTTATTGTTTTGCCCACATCTCTCTTCTTTTCCACTCTATAGTAGCAGGATTTTTCCCGGGGCCACTTTAGCAGGGATAGCTTGTCTTCTTCCACCCTAGCCCATGGTGATGGGGCAGCCATTTTTTTGTATTGTCATACAGATATAGTAGAAAACCTACTTTCAAACAAAAAGCACTTTATAGCTTCTTGCATTTTCTCAATCTGAGACACCTTGGGAAGAATGTTCTATCGTGTAATGAAGTTTACTTGGAGATGTTTTTAGTAAGAGACAGAATAGCGGCAGTTCCTTAGAGATTAATTTTGACATTCCCATGAGGGACTCGAAGGCTAAAAGGAAATAGCAGATTTATCATCCTTCCCCCCCAAAGCTGGGGTCAGGTCCAAAAATGATTTCCACACCATTGATTTTTCTCGGGCTTTTGTGGCTCAGCTTGTGGCTGCGAAACACTATTCATTGCTGTGGATTATAGCTCTTTCTTTTGTCCTATTTACTGACTGTCTGGGAGTCGGTGCCAAAAGTTGTTGATTGGTGATTATCACTTTGGAAGAGGAAAGCTTGTGTTGCTCATGCCTGAGGAAGGTTAACACGCCTCAACAACTTTTATTAGTGAGCTGTTGCTGGTCTAACTATAAATCCAAAAACTAAACCCACTGACGTCGAGTCGATTCTGACTCATAGAGACCCTATAGGACAGGGTAGAGCTGCCCCATAGAGTTTCCAAGGCTATAATCTTTATGGATGCAGACTGCTCCATCTTTCTCCTGCAGAGCTGCTGGTGGGTTCCAGCCTTTTGGTTAGCAGCCTAGCACTTAACCATTGCACCACCAGGGCTCCTCTGGTTCTAGCTATACAAAAACAAACAAACAAAAAAACTTCTGTTCAGTCGATTCCAACTCATATAGAACAGGGTAGAACTAACTGCCCCGTAGGATTTCCAAGGAGTAGCTGGTATATTTGAATCGACAACCTTTTGGTTAGTAGCCAGTCTCTTAACCACTGTGCCACCAGGGCTCGGCTCTAGCTACAGAGAGTTATAAAAGAAGTAAATAGCACCTTCACCGGCACTCGGGGAGATAGGAGTGATAGGATAGCATAAAGCTGGATAAAAAAGGCACCACTCTTATCTCAGACCTTTCTTCTTAAAGAGATAGACTCAGTAAAGCAGCAAGACTTTGCAACCACTATGGCACAAACTACACAGATCCACATGCACTTCCTACCTGTGAAAGCATTCTGTAAATGGTCAAGTGCTTTATAAACGGTGGGCGCCATATTTATGCAAATAGACAAAGGTCACTAGTTCCTTGGGGTTCTTGGTGCCCTAAGCTTAAACAGTATGCTTTCCCATGCTTAGAGTTTCACTTATTCATTCATGTTTACTGGATTTCCACTCTATTTTAAGCACTGTTCTAGACTAAAAAAAAAAAAAAGGCAAAAAAACCCATTGCTGTCGAGTCAATTCTGACTCATAGCGACCCTCGAACTAGTAGCCACCAAATGATAGCCTGTAGGGCAAATCTGGTCTGCCACCTGTTTTTGTATGTCCCGGGAGCAAAGAATGATTTTTAACAATTAAATTTTTTTTTTAATCAAAAGAATAATATTTCATGTCATGTAAAAATTATATGAAAATTCAAATTTCAGTGCTCATAAAGTTTCACTTGAATACAGCCATGTTCATTTGTTTAAATATTGTCTTTGGCTATTTTCACTTACAATGGTAGGTTGAGTAGTTGAGCCAGAAACTGTATGGCTTGCAGAGTGTAAATTATTTACTATCTGGCCCTTGACAGAAAAAATTTATGTCCCCTGTTCTAGACACTGGAAATACAGCCACCAACAAGACAGATGTAGACCTTGTATTCACAGAATTTACATTCCTATGCGAGATTACTTTAAAGATGGCCCCAGTGGGACTTACGCCCATGATCTTGCTTTGGAAACATGAGGTTCTAACCAACTGAGCTAACCTCATTATTTTTTAGCCAACATTGGCACAACCTTCTGGAATCTAATATTTTTTTAATCAAATCAAATATCTGTTAATGAACTATGTGAAACTACAAAGGTCACTGCACTTAAGACATTAAACTAATTAGAAAGCAAAATTTATTTTGCTTCTGACTCCATGCGCTGAGAATTTAGGATGGAAACGCTCACTTTGGACTGATAGAGAAGGAGTAGATTTGCCAAAGGAAGTGGGATATGGCCCAAAATAATGCCCTTCGTTTCCTTCTTTAATCCCAGGGACCTAACAGTTTGTCTCCTGTGGACAGAAACCTGAGAAACTACCTTTAGGGCACCTTCCCATACTTTATGGTTTGACAGAATTTCTGTTCTTATCCTTATGATGTAAGTACCTTCCCCTGGGCTGTGAAATAGGAGGGTAGATGGGGATCAGGAGCCTCTCACCCACCCAAACTTGGGCAGTGGTCTGCTCCCTTTTAAGTGAAGAGTCAATAGAAGCAAGACTGAGGTTGAACAAGACATGAAAAAACATATACCACCTTTGTTCTAAGGGAGGATGAAATATACATTAAGACTGGGGTATTAAATAATAGAAAAATTGGGTAGGTGGGCCAGAAACTTTGATTTCTTAAAATGTAAGGAAGTTGGAAAGTCAGAGAGTTCTTTACTTTCCAGGATGTATAGAATGTCAAAGGACTACCTATTCCTCCAGACTGTGTTGTTGTTGTTGCTGTTGCTGTTGTTAGGTGTCGTCAAGTCGGTTCTGACTCAAAGCGACCCTATGTACAACAGAAGGAAACATTGCCCAGTCATGCGCCATCCTCACAATCCTTGTTATTCTTGGGCCCATTGTTGCTGCCACTGTATCAACACATCCTGTTGAGGGTCTTCCTCTTTTTTGATGAACTTTACCAAGCATGGTATCCTTCTCCAGGGACTGATCTCTTTTGATAACATGTCCAAATTATGTGAGAGTCTTGCCATACTCACTTCTAATGAATATTCTGGCTGTATTTCTTCCAAGACAGATTTGTTCATTCTTCTAGCACTGCATGATATATTCAATATTCTTCAACAACCCCATAATTCAAATGCATCAATTCTTCTTCAGTCTTCCTTACTCATTGTCCAGCTTTCCCATGCATATGAGGAGGTTGAAAACACCATGGCTTGGGTTAGGTGTACCTTAGTCCTTAAAGTGGCATCTTTGCTTTTTAATACTTTAAAGAGATCTTTTGCAGTAGATTCGCCCAATCCAATACATCATTTGATTCCTTCACTGTTGCTTCCATGGGTGTAGATTGCAGATCTAAGTAAAATGAAGTCCTTGACAACTTCAGTATTTTCTCCGTTTATCATAATGTTGCTTATTGGTCCATTTGTGAGGGTTTTTGTTTTATTTATGTTGAGGTGGTTTGCATACTGAAGGCTGTGGTCTTTGATCTTCATCAGTAAGTGCTTCAAGTCTCCTTCACTTTCAGCAAGCAAGGTTGTCATCTGCATAATACAGGTTGTTAATGTGTCTTTGTCCAGACTGGATACCACATTCTTCTTCACATAGTCCAGCTTCTCTGAGTATTTGCTCAGCGTACACATTAAATAAATATGGCAAAAGGATACAACCCTGATGTACACCTTTCTTAACTTTAAACTATGCAGTATCCCCTTGTTCTGTTCAAACAACTGCCTCTTGGTCTAAGTACAAGTTCCTCATGAGCACAATTAAGGGTTCTGGAATTCTCATTCTTCGCAATGTTATCCATAATTTGTTATGATCCACACAGTCAAATGCCTTTGCATAGTCAATAAAACACAGGTAAATATCTTTCTGGTATTATCTGCTTTCAGCCACGATCCATCTGACATTAGCAATGATATCTCTTGTTCCACGTTCTCTTCTGAATCTGGCTTGAATTTCTGGTAGTTCCCTGTTGATGTACTGCTGCAACTGCTTTTGAATGATCTTCGGCAATAATTTTCTTATGTGTGATATTAATGATTTTGTTCAATAATTTCTGCATTCTGTTGGATCTCCTTTCTTTGGAATGGGTACAAATATGGATCTTTTCCAGTCAGTTGACCAGGTAGCTGTCTTCCAAATTTCTTGACATAGACAAGTGAGTGCTTCCAGTGCTGCATCTGTTTGTTGATATTCTGTCAATTCCTGGAGCCTTGTTTTTTACCAGTGCCTTCAGTGCTTTTTTTTTTTTTTTTTCAGTGCAGCTTGGACCTCTTCCTTCAGTACCATTGGTACTCGATCATATGCTACCTCCTGAAATGATTGAATGTCGACCAATTCTTTTTGGTACAGTGACTCTGTGTATTTCCTTCCATCTTCTTTTTATGCTTCCTGCTTTGTTTAGCATTTTCCATGTAGAATCCTTCAATGGCATAGTGGTTAAGAGCTATGGCTGCTAACTAAAAGGTCGGCAGTTCGAATCCACCAGGTGCTCCTTGGAAACTGTATGGGGCAGTTCTACTATGTCTTTGGGGTCGCTTTGAGTTGGTAATTGACTCGATGACAGCAGGTTTGGTTTTGATTTTATATTTGGTTATAATCTCATTTGGGAGTGAGTTTTCTTTGCTATGTTAATAAAAACTATTAGTGTAGGGTGTTTCTTGAGTCAGTCTCTTCTGAGATATAAGATGAAGCAAGGAAGAGAGGAAGCATAATTGGGGGAAGATAGATGCCACACCACATGAAGACCACCAAGGAACCAAGCCATCACCCAGAAGCTGAGAAGAGACAAGGACCTTTCCCCAGGGCCAACAGAGAAAGAAAGCCTTCCCCTAGAGCCAGTGCCCTGAATTCAGACTTCTAGCCTCCTGAACTGTGAGAAAATATATTTCTGTTGTAGCAGCATTAGATAACTAGACAGATACCAACTTTAATCAGAATGCTTAGAGATTGCATGCCCTCGTGAATAGAAATTCATAGGTGTTCATTCATTTTTTTCATTCAACAAGTATTTATTGAGCACATACGGTGTGCCAGGTATAGTATATCAGGTTAACTTGAAACCCATTCTACTTCAACCACTAATGATGAAAACCTTTCTAAAATGTCAGTGTCTGCTTTGTCATTTTAAAAAGTACAGTTAGCAGAGTGTCCAGTATTGAACCCTGTAGAGCACTGAAGAGCACAGAGGATCTTTTTGAACTCATGGTTATTATCCTGAATACTGACTAATGTAGAAAGCAGTAAAGTCACCTCAAGAGGTAAAGTCTCATGTCAGACTGCCTGTTCAAATCTAGGCTTGAAAAAAAAAAAAATTACCACCGATTAAATATGTGATGTTGGGTACATTTTAAACTGTGCTGTATGCCTCAGTTTCCCCATTCTATAAAACAGGTGAAATAATAGTTCCTACTTACTTCATAGGGCTGTTGTGAAGATTAAATAATCAAAGTACCTTGGTGTATATTAAGCCCTCTATAAATGGTAATTATTGTTACCTCTAGAAATAGAAAAGATAGAAAAGTTGGATGAGCATATAGAGAACTTAAGAACATGCCCCTGAATTTGATGGTTCTGTTTTAATGCTATGTATAGTGTTTTGTGTTCTTGCTTGCAAATGTAGCTAGCAATATCTCACTGATGGAGCTGTTGTGAGCATCATTTGTATATAAGTGCCCAGAATTTAGGTTTTTTTTTCCTAAATAAATATTACTTTCTTTTTGACAGAGTCAAATATGAGGAAGTAATTCAGTTTAATTAAGAGTGTTGATGAGTTAGGTTCTAGCTAATTGAACTGTAATATGTAAATCAACCTTATCGGCTCTGCCAGATAAACACCCAGCACCTGGCATGGTTTGGTTGAGCACCTTTGTTTGTTTGGTTTTGAAAAATTTGTTCCCCTTCTGTGGCATCTTAACGTTTTGGATTCCTCAATTCTGCTTGCAACCAGCTTGAGTTTTCAGTTGAAAGGTTTTTCAGAAGGTTTTAATTGTTGGAATTAAGAAGATTGGTTGAAATTAATCTGAATCAGTTGCAGACAATGGAACAAGGGGCTGGTACCTTATCGTTCCTTGTTTATTTTTTAAATAAAAAAAGAAAAATGGGGTGTTCCAAATTGAGTTATGGGTAGTGGTGAGGATTAAATGAGTAAATGCCGTGGTCTTTAGAAAGACAGATACATGATGGGACTAGAGAATCCTCAGCAGTCATCATTCAATCCGTTTATTTTCCTTGGTGGGATGTCTTCACGGTGTGGCATGTGGCAGCCTATCAGGGAATAGGAAGGAAATGATAGAGTCCTTGCCCTTTAGAAGCTGATAATATAGTAAGAGAAGAAAATAAACAGAAAGCTGTGTTCATGATATCAAAGAAACGTTGAAATAAGAGTGGAAGAGAATTGTGAGTTGACTAAGAAGGCATTGAAATGAGACCAAGTAATGGAGGCTAAGGAGCCCCTGGGTGGTGCAAACAGTTAACATGCTCCGCTACTGATGGAAAGGCTGGAGGTTTGCATCTACCCAGAGATGCTTAAAAAAAAGACCTGGTGATCTACTTTCGAAAAGTCAGCCATTGAGAACCCTATGGAGCACAGTTCTACTCTGACACACATGGAATTGCCATAGTTGGAGTTGACTTGACAGCAGCTGGTTAAAGGGAAGCCTTGGAACCTCGTTGGATGATAGCAAATGTCTCATAATTCATGCTATTTCATAGAATCAGACCAGTTAGATGTATCCTTGCTTTAATAGTTCTTATCGTCTCATGACCCTCACCTTAAAAAAGGGCTTCTCAACCTTGAGCACTATGGACATTCTGGGCCAGATAATTCTTTCTCATGGGGGTTGTTCTATGCCTTGTAGGACGTTTAGCAGCATCCTGCCTCTACCCATGAGATGCCAGTAGCACCTTACCCCTCCCTCAAGTTTGAAAACCCAAAATGTTTCCAGATATCGCCAAATGTCCCCCATGGGGCAAAATCACCTGTGGTGGAGAACGATGGCTTTAAAAGCATTCTTTTCAACTTCTTTATGGGCCCCCGAGGCACCAATATTTCTCTCTTAAGTGGTACTCAAGGGAAGGTTATTTGTCCAACTACTTACAGATCTTTCCAGCACTGACTGGCTAAGCTACATTGGCAGCCAGGTGGGAAATCTCCTGAAAGCAAGCTGGGCACATTCCCATGAGTCTGGCAACAACACCACAGTTCTAAGTATTGGGGGCTGCCTGGATTATTTTCTGAGGTAGTCTGAATTTTGTCCCAGGGGTACTTGCTCCTTCTTACATGCAAATAATGATAATCCAGAGCTCTGGTGTCCCAGTGGTTAAGAGCTATGGCTGCTAACCAAAAATTCAGCAGTTCAAATCCACCAGCTGCTCCTCGGAAACACTTTGTGGCAGTTCTACTCTGTCCTGTAGGGTCACTATGAGTCGGAATCGACTTGACAGCAATGGGTTAGGTTTAATGATAATCCAGTTTTGTTTGTGGAATCTTTACTAAAGATTTGACAATAAACTAGGAGAAAGCCATACACACTTAGATGAATTATTAAAGTCTGTAGGACATCCTCCTAAAAGAGCACCCCAGAATTATTATTTTAATACAAACATACCCACAAAAGGAGGCTGGGAAGCCCATGGCAGGGGGAGGTGAATTGCCAAGTGACATTTTAAGAAAGCAAAAGCTTTTCAAGACAAAAATGCCCACTTTCCTTCCCCATTACAGGCTTAATGTCATAATTACTCAGATGTGATATTTATGCCATTATTGGCAGCATGCATACAATTGAAATATTTTAGCTTCCATTATACAACTGGGTCTACATTAGTGACTTTCAAGGGCCCCATTCATACGGATGAGGGGAGGGAACCATCAGCTACATCCTGCCAAGGGTGGCCAGTGGACGGGGCTTCTCCACATCCTCAAACCATGATCCAGGGAAGATTGTGGAGCAGCTCTGAACATGGCAGGGTTGGGACAGAGAATGATTGGGGGCACCCTTTTGGGGCAGGTAGAGAGCCAACACTCTTTTTTTTCCTTTGTTGAAAAAAAGATATACCACCTTTATTCCATGGGAGAATGAAGCCTCCATTAAGACTGGTGAGACCAGGAATTTTGTTTCAGCTCAGTTCCTTTTGTTGTGACTCCATGGCAGAGGGAGAGGAATCTGGGGCAACGAGGTTTCAAGCCAAGATGAGAAAGAATTCCCTCCAAGGATTTCTCCTATTGTCTCCTCAAGAATAAATATTTATAGAGAAAGTTCAAGTGAAGTCTTTTACAATGGTCAGTGCTGTAAGACTAAGCCTTTGAGAGAGTACATGTAAAACTATGCTTAAATAAGGGTGATCTAATTAGGCTTCCCAGAGAAAACCAAGAAACCTCAAGATAATTTCCTATTTGAAATCTAATTGTATTCTCAAGTGGAATGGGAATACCACTCAGAATTATCCCAGATCCATAGACTGCAGCAAAATGTACAGCCAAATTGGATTCTATTTTAAGTAATTAAGTTATTTTCCTTCATAGGATCTATAATTTGCCTTGAACAAATGCGATTTGCCTCAGAAAGATAAGGCATTGCAATTTTTCCTCCAAAATGGATTTTCTGTGTCAGAAATAATTACTAAAAGTAGTCCAAATACTGGCTTAATGATATCCTGGTGATTATCTTTGAGTGCATGCTGGGAGTGCCCTGTTTATGTTCCAAAGTGAGGTTTGTATGGTAGTGCAGTTTAGAGATTATCTTGAAATGGAGACTGGAGCTGAAATTTGCTCAAGAGCCTGGGGCTTACACAATGATAGTGCGAACAGCTATGAGTGATGTTACACAAGATTCCAAAATCTTGTGCAAAATATGGGCAACTTGGAGCTTGCTTCAGTGGACCATTCTCTAAAAGCACCAGTATTGACTTTTAGCTGCTTCACTGAACGCTTGAGGTGGTGCTAGGTGTGGCAATAGATTAAGAATAAAAGTGTCTATTTGCATAGAAGATGTTGCAAGAGGGTATTTTGGGCATAGTTAACTTTATGAAGAAAACATTCACTTTTGGCTTTATTTTCAACAACAATTCAGTTGACTTATGACCAGGTGTTCTCAGGGACAGTAGCGGGTCATGGTTATGAGCAAGGGCTGGGAGTGAGAAATGGAATCAGCTCCTGGGAAGTGTGTGGGAACCTGGCAAGTTACTTAAGTCATTGAACCTGTTTGCTTATCTGTGAAAGGGAGTAAGGTGTCTACAGGCTGAGAGGAGTAAATGAGAAAAATGTACAATGCTCGCATGGCCCAGGTTGAGGTGATGTACTTTACACAGGGGAATAGTAGTAGTAAAGTCTAAAGATTGTTATCACATACCTGTTCTTCTTTATACACATTTATCTGGCAGACAGATTATCTTTTACAGGAATGGGTACTGGCTGGACACTTCTAAACTTCCATCTGAAAGTTGTTAAGGCATCAGATTCTTAAGTCACATTAAACCAAACCAAACCCATTGGTCATCCAGTTGATTCCCACTCATAGCGACCCCATAGGACAGAGAACTGCCACATAGGGTTTCCAAGGAGTAGCTGGTGGATTCGAACTGCCGATTTTTTGGTTAACAGCTGGGCTCTTACTCACTGCTATTTGGTTTCAAATATTGGCTCTGTCACTAGCACATGACTTTGAGCACGTCACTTAGGCTTTCTGTGCCTATGTCTTCATCTATAAAATGTATATAATGATAGAACCAGAATCTATCATAGAGTTGTGATAAGGATTAACTATTACAACTAAAGTTACCTAGGTCAGGGCCTGGCATGCCATAAATATCTGTTCTGGTGATTTTTGTTTTCTGCCAGCCAGAGGAAAATCAGTAGAAATCAAAACATAACAGTAAGTAAGTTTATCAGGTACTTTTATTAACAACTTAATACAAAGACTGTACATTGTAGATTCTAAAATCAACCCACTCCTGAAAAACTGAAAAACCACCATTTATATACCACTTGAGGCTTTGGTTGTAAGTGCCATCTTCTACAGCAAAGTCACATAGTGTAACCAAACAATTTTAGAACAGGGGAAAAAAAAAGTTCCACTGGAATGGCCAGATTATTTATGCACAAACAGCTGAGGACCTTTTCTAGCTTAACGTGATTCACTATACACTCTGGAATGTTCAGTTCTCTTTTCTACAGCCCTACACAACCAGACACAAAGCAACTAAGAACTTGGCCACAGGTCCTGCCTAGACGCTTATCAACATGAAACGAAAAAATATTTATATAAATAAATCAATTAAACCTCACAACAACTAAAAAACACAAGACAAAACCCAACAGTCAATAAAAACTGTACAGTATCGGTCAGTCTTTTATATCTGAAAAATGCGTAACTTAAAAAAAAAATGTTCTTTACGGTATTAAAAAAAAGTCTGTGAAAAATCAGTGTTAGCTGGAATGAAAACTTGACGATTCAGACTCAGTTGAAACAGAAGAATGTCCAGCTCGCTTTCCTTTCGAGAGGATCTTCAGGCTGGACCCTCTGCTCACAGAGGTCAGCGCGTGCTGGGCAGAGGTTTTAAACTTGGCCCCAAGGAAGGCATAGAGGATGGGGTTCAGGCAACAGTGGAAAAAGGCGAGGGCCTCGGTGATGGAAATCCACTTGTGCACCATGTTCTCAAATTCACAGCCTTGCTTGATGATTTCCAGAAGAATGAAGGCATCGATGCTGATCCCAACATAGTAGGGCAGCCAGCAGGCAAAGAAAGCCAGGATGAGAATGACGGTGGTCTTGAGGGCCTTGCGCTTCTGGTGGCCCTTGGAGTGCGACAGCTTGGAGATGATAATACAATAGCAGGACAGGATGACGATCCCTGGCAGGATGAGGCCAACCATGATGTGCTGAAATTGGAACACGACCATCCACAAGTCACTGGGGTAGAAACGGTCACAGATGTATTTCTCCTCTGATTCAGTGACGTTAGCGAAGATGAAATCCGGGATAGTCAGCAGGAGGGCGGGTATCCAGACGCCAACATAAACCACCTTTTCAGCCAACAGCTTCCTTGGCTTCTGACTGTTGGTGGCGTGGACGATGGCTAGGTACCGGTCCAGGCTGATGAACGCCAGGATGAGGACGCTGCTGTAGAGGTTGACCGTGTAAATGACGTGGACTGCCTGGCACAGGAACTTCCCAAAGTACCAGCCTGCCACGGCATCAACGGCCCAGAAAGGAAGTGTAAGGACAAAGAGGAGGTCCGCCACTGACAGGTGCAGCCTGTACTTGTCCGTCATGCTTCTCAGTTTCTTCTGGTAACCCATGACCAGGATGACCAATCCATTGCCCACTATGCCAGTCAAGAAAATGATGGAGTAGATGGTAGGCAGAAAGAATCGGTTGAAATGGGCATTTTCTTCCCGGAAGCAGGGTTCCTTTATGGAGTCGTAGTCACCTGAGCCCACCTCCTCCGTCTCATTGTCCATAGTGAAAAACTGCAAAAGAGGCAAGGGAAAGGCCATTTAACTTCCAAGTTCACCAGGCAAGTTAGAAAAATGTTTCTGGGATTAAAAAAAAAAACAGTTTATAAAACCCAACTCAGCCCAGCCTCCTTCAGGAAATTCTGCTCCCACTGAAGTACTCGGTAAGGGCACACTAGCAGCATGATAGAAGCTTACGGTCCCCCGCCCACGTTCCCCTAGTCACTCATCACATGCTTCTTTAGTAGAACCAATTAGAAAATTCTTTGTTTAGAACAAAAGGGCGTGAGATTCTGAGGTTTCAAAGCTGTATCTTTGCTTACTCTTCTGCCCTGCCCACTACAGGGAAGAAAAAAAAAAACACACACGCGCACACAACAAAGAGGCCACTCCCAGGCGGCGTGAGGGTGGGGGCAGAATCTGTTCTGCGGAGCTGGGATTAACGTTCTACACGAAGATTCTCCGAAGAGAGAAAAGAGGCGGGAGGAGTACTCTGAATTCTCCTAAGTAAGGCACGAAAAACTCAGAATTATTCTAAAGCAAGATACAATTTCCCTCAGGCTTACCTAAATATACAAACCATTCTGCAGTTCAAGCAACATGTGGTGGGGAAGGAGAATGCCGCCTTAAAGCAACCGGAGTGCTGGGGTACTGGGCGTGGGCGTCAGTAGGGAGTAAATCGGTACCCCACCCCTATAGGGTCGCTATGAGTCAGAGTTGACTCGACGGCAACGGGTTTGGTTTTTTTTTGGGTACTCTTCCCCAGCCTCGGAGACGTGCGTCTCCTTTGCTATACTTGTGTTTGCCACTTGGCGCATTTGGGACGTTAAGGAGGCGCGGCATTTCCCTGGGTGGGGAAGGTCACGGGGTTCGGGCCCGTGGTCCTCGACCCAAGTTTCATTTCCTTACTCTCCCAGGTCCCTTCCCACCCCGCCACCAGTCCAGCTAACGGGGTCGGAGGTCGGCAGCTGAAAAGCACCAGGCGGTGGGCGCGCGGGGGGCCAAGTTGTCCAGCTCCGGGCCGCCTCCGCCGCCCACCACACGCAGGCCCACCGCGGGCGGGCAGCAGTTCCAGGGGTTCCGAACGCTGCACAGCGGACTTAAGTCTTGCAGGGTGCTGGGGAGCGATTGGGCAGCTCCGCCCTGAGCGACTTTGAATTGCGCGCCGCGGGAGGAGATGAAGAGCCTCACTAGCCAGGGGGTTTCAAAGGCTCCAGGAAACCACCGACGGTTAAACGGCGCAGTTGAGCTCCCAGGGAGTGAAACGGTCTCTGCGCTTGCACCTGCCAATCTGCGCGGGGGAGGACCGGGCAAATCCAGGTGACCTCCCAATCCTGCCCCCTCGTCCCCCCGCCTCTCCTGCCGCGCACACCTCCAGCCGCTGCTACGCGATACGTGTTTATACCCCTTGGACCTCGGCAAGACGTCAAACTCCCGTGCCATGGGGCCCACACTGCGGCCGGGGGGAGGGGGCAAGGGGTGCGCTCCGGTTGTCCAGGTCTCCCCTCCAACCCCAAGGCGCGCGGGCTGCTCTGGGCCACTTAACAACTGTTGGCCCCACTCAGGCAAGCGACGCGGTGGGTTCGCTCGCCTTTTCCACCCCTTGCCACTATGCCCGAGGACTGGCACACCTCCGCAGACCACGCAGTTTAGCAAACACGCGTCCAACGTCCAGAGCGCTTTCCAGGCGCCTTTGCCCAAAGTTAAGGCGGAGGGGCAGAGTCTCCCTGTGAGAACTGAGCTCCTCCTCTAATTTCAGATAACGTAACTCGCTCCAAGAAATACCCCTTCCCCGGGAAGAGACCTTCCATCTGAGTCTCGGAGGGAGCGTGCATGCCTTCTCTGCACTCGTGCACAGAATGTTCCTATGTTTGCAAACAGCGTGCAACTCCGGTGCGCGCGCGGGACTCAGGGGGGAGACACATGCAATCACCCGAACTGCCGTTCAAATCTTTCCTTCTCTATTTACAGAGAAAAAGATTCCAACCCTACCCTCCTGTGCAGCCATACGCATGAAAACTCTTTTCCATGTCCCCCTCTACCAAGAACGGGCATCTCCAGTGTTCGGATCGCTTCTGCCCGCTCGGAGAAGGGCTGCGTTCTAAGTTTATGCATTTGTACGTTTAAGAAAAAGCAGGTTGAAAGTGGACTTACATTGATCTCGCCCATGCTAACCGCTCGCTCTTCAAGCCGCGGTGGCTACCAGAGAACCCAAATCCTCGAGTTGACTTTGCTACCTGCTGCCTTAGCCAACAAACTGAAGTTTCTGGCCAAAGCTGGACTTTTATACAGGCTCCGCGGGCTGCGCGTGCGTCATGCGGGCGGGCGGGTGGGCGGGGCAGGGAGAGGGAAGGCGGAGAGGAGGGAGAGGGAAGGCGGAGAGGAGGGAGAGGGGCAGACGCGAGGGAGGGGCGGAGGGGTGGGCGCCGAGGCTCCTTTGGAGGAGTAGACCTGGGAAGTCTCCAAGCGGGTGCCGCTCCGCTGGTCTCTGGTCGAGGCTCCCAGGCTGGAAGAGCAGTCCAGAGGAGTCCTCGAATTTGGGAAAGCGGGATGCGCCTGGAGGGAGGTGGGAAGCGCGGACCAGGGATGCGTCCCTGCGTGGTGCATCCATCCTTAATCCCCAGGTGGAATTCCAGACCTGGGAATTATACACATGGAGACATTGAGGCCCAGAGAGGGGAAGACTTGCCCGAGTAACCCAACCAGTAGGTGGCAGTGCTGAAAGTGGGGCCAGAGCCTATGACTCCGTGTCACGCTCTTTTTATCAGATTGCGCCCTTTGAGAAGGTAAATTAAGATCCTTTCTTCGGAACGCAACTGTATATGACCTACGTGCACATTCACAGTAAAAGCACCAAGGTCAGGTGTAGACGATCAGGAAATACTTTCAGAAGAAGGTAGGATTTGGCATCATCCTGAAGATAGAGAAAAGGTGATGGAGAGATAGATTTGTATTCTTGGCAGGAATGCCAGTGTTGTGTGCCCTCCAGTCCATTCCGACGCATAGTGACCCTGTAAAACTGCTCCACAGGGTTTCTTAGCCAGGGTCGCTATGAGTCGGAATCGACTTGAAGTCAACGGGTTTGGGTTTGGCTTTGCTAATCTTTAAGGGAATAGGTTGCCAGATCTTTTCTCCCGCTGCTGGTAGTTTGGGACCTCCAATCTTTCAGTCAGCAGCGGAGTGCTTAACCATCGCGCCACTAGGGCTCTTTAGGAATGTCAGTAGTGGCAACCAGTTCATGAATAGTACTTAAAAAAAAATACAAAAGTGTGCTTTGATATAAGAGATATTTAGTGAATAGTATTTTTGTAACAGGTCACGAGGTAATTTCACATCATCGCTCATTCATTTTCACAACCGTGTGGGATGGTGTTACCATAACACAGATGAATTTATCCAACATATTTACTGAAGGCCGACTGCGTGCCAGGCATTATTGTGGGCGGTGGGGATGGATACAGAGAACTGGAACACAAGGCGTGCGCCCTGAGGAAACGGGCCGGAAGGGATGAAATGTCAGGGATGGCCCAGGATTCCAAGCCGGTCTTGAACCCAGACCTTGAGACCTCACATGTGGCGTCTCCCACAACTCTTGGAGGAGGACGAGCGTTGGCACGGGTGATAAATACAGAGCTGGACTGGGAGGTGGGGGCAGCGGGGGAGGCTTGGGTGTTTAAACGGTTTGCATTGGGCGACCAGACCGTGCTTTCCAGCCTCCCGCCACTTCCCGCCGGCGCCTGGCCTGGGTGGGGCCGGCGAGCGAGTGGGAGGCGGGGCCGGGAAACCGAGCGACCGCAGGCAGAGCGACCGCAGGCGTGGTAGCCGGCGGGGCCAAGGTGCGAGCGTCTGCCCAGGGGAGCTGTGGCTGCGCCGCGACGCAGACCGTATGCGCCCCCTAGCCCCTGGACGGCCCAAAGAGAGGATTTGCCCAGACTTGTCCCTAACCCACCAGCGCCCCCAAAAAAACCGCGCCTCTTTTTTCTGGTCTCCTCCAGGGTAGTCAGTGAAGCTCTTCTTCATCTACTCTGCTCTTTCACCGGTAATACAGGAAAGCTGATATTGGGGTCAGGAGGTGAAACTATCAGAGGCTGCCAATTAAAAAAACAAGCAAAAAACATTACAGTGGAGTGGATTCCAACTCATAGCGACCCTATAGGGCGAGGTAGAACTGCCCCATAGAGCTCCCAAGGAGTGCCTGGTGGATTCGATGCCGACCTTTTGGTTAGCAGCCATAGTGCTTAAGCACCAGGCCACCGGGGTTTTCCTGTCAATTTCGGACGCAATCACTAGATAAACTCAGTCATAATAAGCAAAAGCATTCACTATGTAGAAAAAAAAAAAAAAAACTTTTTCAAAGCACTTTTATTTTTATTAAATCATTACAACTTCAGGACCTTCAGATTTTCATAAACTAGCTTGGGCAGGCATCCTACCTTTGAAGAAGTAGAATTTCAGACAGGTTACAGGACTCGCTTTAATAAGGAAGCTTGGTAGTGGCCAAATCAGCATGTCCCGACCCTGAATGTTCCTGCATTTTACTTCAAAACTTCTTTTTCACGGTGGCTAAACCTGAAAGTTGAAATCTTTCAACCCTTCCCAAAAAGGGAGAGAGGGCAAATCGGGTAAAATGGGTTGCTCAATCAATATTTGTTGATTGTTTGCAGACAAAAGGAAGCTCCTTGGTTTATCTGAGGACCCCTGTTAGATCCTTTTAGGTGTATCTGCCAAGAGGAAGGGAGATAAGGAAAAAGAAGGACGAAATGCTATTTTGTGACTATCAAATTAGGCAAAAAACTTTTCAAAGATAGTATTCAGTTTCAGGACTTGATAAAGCCAGTTTTCCTTGCATGACTGGTGGGAATGCAGATCGGCATAGCCTCTCTGGAGAGCAGTTTGGCTGTATGTAGCAGGAACCTTAGAACAGTGAGTCCGCCTATGGAAATAGGATTAATGCCACCAGTGTGTTCACAGGAGCGTTCTCTATCATGGTGAAATGTTTGAACAACCATAAATGTCCCCTGCTGGTGGAATAGCTGGGATGATTTTGGTATATCTACATGTGGAATTCCATGTGGCCATTTACAACTGGTGTTTGTGAAAAAATTTTAATGACGTGGGAAAATGCTTATGAATGTTAAGTGTGAAAAGCAGGACTCAAGAAGTATGTGTGTATATATGTGTGAGCTCAGTTATGTTAAAGCATGCATTAGGAAAAGATTGGAAGGAAAACCAAAACGTTTGTAGGGATTTTCATTGGGTGCAGAATTATGGCTGGCTTTTACTTTCTTACTTTACTTCCTTCCTTTCTGGCATTGTTCTATGCTTACATGATACATTTTCATATCCAAGAAAGAATTACAAATATTATGTTATAAAGAAAACAGCTTCCCTTCCACCTTTCCACTTCCTAACCTATCCAGTGGATATGTTGACTTTCCCCATAATAACCTCCCCCCCTCCTTTTTTTTTTTTTTTTTTTTCAGTTTTTAGTTCCCTTTTCCAAGGACTGGTTTTCACTTATTTTCCCCTGGGCCAATCCTACCTAAATTTCTACTCTCAGCTACTCCGTGGTTTTCTTAAAAAAAAAATTCAAATGTTTACTGAGTCTTGCTGTGTGCAATTGAGCTCGTGGTAATCTCAACAACTCTGCAAGGCGGCCACCATCACGTGTATTCCACAGATACGGAAACTGAGGCCCAGAGACGGTGAGGAGCTGTCCGTAATCACACAATGAGGATCTACACCCAGTCTGTCTGGCTCCAAAGTCCAGGCTTGCTTACACTATCACAATGTCCCTCTTTCTTTGACTGCAGCAACTCACCCTCTGAAAGCTCCTTCTTCTGAAAGGTCATTTGGCATTTACTTACCTATTGCTCTGAGTGGCACCTCATGTGATGTTATTTAACTTTTAAAAGAGTGTATGTCTTTATTCCTCTCCCCCAAATATTCTAGGTCCCTTAAAGTGAATGCCCAGATATTCTTTATCCATCTAGCCCTCTGCTGAACAAATAGCGGGCTCCACAGTCATCTACTGAACCTTTAATTAGAGAATTAATGACTTTCCTCTGTGGCTCTGGCAACAGAGCCAGGCTTAGGGCCTGTCAAGGCTTTGGCAGGGTCCCCAAGTTCTCAGGTTGGCTTTAGCCCAGGAAATAGCTAGCTTTGGCCGGGGCTGGAGAGGATGCTCGCAAATTTAGGGACTCAGTGGCAAGCATGCTGCCACCTCCTGTTGCTCACTCTGCAGCTAGTTGATTTGTGTGTGAGTGTGTGTGTGTGTGTGTGTGACAGAAGGCTGTCCTCTGTTCCAAAACAGGCTGGAAGTCAGCCGGGGAGAAGGCTTCGGGGCAGTCCTCCTCCTGATGGTGGCTGGCAGGAAGCAGTGGCATTAAAGGGCCTTCACAATGCACCAGGTCTTGCTGTCCCCCCTCCAGCCCCTCCCCTGTTTCTTAAAAGAAAAATGGCCACTTTTGTTTCTGAAAGAGAGTGAAAGAAAAAAAAAAAAAAAGGACAAACTTCCTTGATGGTAATGGGGATACTCAAAGGGACAAAGTTAATGTTTTCCCAAGTGATGAAGAAAAAAAGGCTATTTCCGAAGGGACACGTAATTCTAGCAGAGGGTTACAAATGTCAAAGAGACAGTGCTATCAAATGTCAACAATTTCCAAGCTGGTGTTAGGTGAGAGAAATGGTCTTCCCAGCCCACCACACCCCAGCCCAAACTTCCTTTCTTAACTCCTTTTGTTTCCAATATTTGCAGGCAAAAAAATGACTTGGGAAATAAACTAAGGCATTTCCCTTACAGCTCTGTATCAGCTTAGGAAAATTACCAGTTTTCTGGGTACCATTTTTACCCTAAATTTAAGTCATATCTTGAATTTCTGAAAAGTCTGTCAATTAAAATTAGGTCACTAGTGATTCCTAGCAAAGCTTTGTAGCAGTTAAGAGCAGTCAACAAAATTTCCTACACAAAGAGAAAAATTAGACTGGTAAACAAACGAAGCCAAATGAGAGCCACCCTGAAGTCGTTTTAACAGAGCAGTCACTTAATTTACAATGCAATGATCATTACTTGACTAATCCCTCTGCCAGGAGGATGGATTGCCCTACAAGTTCCTGTGCTCCTGTGGCAGGTGCGTTGTGGCTTTGTGGGTATGGAGAAGAGCAACACACAGACTCAGTGCTGTTGCCTCGAAAATTAATGGTGTCAAGCTGGGAAGGAGGGCATGACTTTAGGAAATAATTGAGTGAGCAAACCCTGTTCTCCACGGAAAAGGCTTGTCATTGTTTTCCTTAAACCAGTAATTTACTGGCGGTGACCTGAGACAGCTATATAACAAGAGGAAGTGCTTGGACAGTCGGCTCCCTAAAGAAACTGCTTCCCATGGTAGAGCCACCGTGCTCCCAGAAACGTGGTGATCTGATGCCCAAACAGATGGGCTTTCGGATCTTGCTGAGATCATTCTACCAAGAGTTTTATATTAGCAGATTGCAAGGTGGGAAGTATTTGTGTCTGTATGTGATGGGAGTGGGGGGCTGGCGGGGTGGGGGGGTCCATTCTATGTGCTTGCATGAGTAGTTTTCTAAATCCAAAGCCAGTTGGACCTATTGTAGGTCTAAATAACAAACTCTAAAAACCTGCAGATGTTGTAATTGAGTGAGGCAATAGGGAGTGGTGGGAACTGTGGGGAACAGAGAGTGCATACCCTGTCTAAAGAGGGCAGTCACTACACTCGATTGCTCTATGGGAGAATTTTGGCCTGTTCTTCCAATTAAAAAAAAAAAAAAAAAAAACTTTTATTTATTTATTTATATTTTTTTGGTGAAAATACACAAAGCGAAGCCTGCTCCCATTCCACATCACTGGATATAATGATCAGCGACATTGGTTACATTCTTCACATTGTGTCAACATTTTCATGATTTCTGTTCTAGTTGTTGTACTTCCATTTACTTAATCTTCCTGCCCCCAACCTTCTTATCTATGCTTTAAAGTAGCTGTTAACGCTTTGATCTTACACACACACACACACACACACAAACCAAAACCCAATCCAAATCCATTGCCGTCAAGTAGATTCCAACCCATAGCGACCCTGTAATACAGAGTAGAACTGCCCCATAGGGTTTCCAAGGAGTGGCGGGTGGATTCAAATGGCCAGCCTTTTGGTTAGCAGCCAATTTCTTAACCACTTCGCTACCAGGACTTACGTGCATGCTTTCTCTCTATTTATTTAAAGTAACACAATCCTCCAGGGTGACAATCTTTACTTTTTGAGCTAGACTGTTTCTTAGTTTAAAGGTGACTTCGGGGCATAGTTTTAATTCAAGGCTTGAAGAGAAACTCTGGGCCATCGTCTCAGGGGCTCCTCCAGACTCAATAGGTCCAGAAAGTCTGGATTCTTTAAGAAAGTGAAGTTCTGTTCTACATTTTTCTCCCTTTTTATCAGCATTCTTCTATTTTGTTCCTGATCAGAATGGTCAGTAGTGTTAGCTGGGCACCAACTTAGTTCTTCTGGTCTCAAGGTGGAGGAGGCAGTGTTTGATGTAGACAATTAATTCTGTAGTCCAGTTCCCTCTCTGATTCTTGGTTTCCTTTTTTCCCTATTGTTTCAGACAAATAAAGACCAATAGTTGTATCTTAGAAGGTTACGCATGAGCTTTTAAGACTTCAGACAGTACTCACCATACTGGGAGGTAGAACATAAGTTTTAAGAACTACATCATGCTAATTGACTGGACTGTCCCACAAGACCACGGCCCTAAGCCCCCAAACCAAGAAAACTAATCCTGTGAGGTAATTGGTTATGTTTAATTAGTATCAACATCTGTAGCCACCACTCCCTCCCCTTTTTTGGTTGTTCTTCACATCTTCCAATATATTAAGAGAAGCTAAAAAATCCTGATTTTTAAAATGTGAAATCTCTTAACTTTAAAATGTTGGTTCAAAACAAACAGACAAGCAAGCAAAAAACCTACAAACTTCTAGCTTACAAATCTGGCCTAAGTGTTAACACTAGCAACCAAAAGAAAGGATGAGGCCAGGGGCCTGGGGTACTGGGAAGAGTGGAACAGAGACACACGTGGGCAACAATGGAAATAGCCAGAACTGACCTCAGAATCCATTTGGAGGGGTTTCTGTGCCAGAATTTGCCCATTTCTGGAAGACTAAAATCAGTCACTTTGGATTTCCTGAGTCGATCCACCCTTGTGGCTCCTAACTGGACTCAGGTGAAGATTTGGGGCTTTTGAAGAAAATTAACCCTCCCTGTGGCTCTTATTGGAAACCCTGGTGGTGTAGTGGTTAAGTGCTATAGCTGCTAACCAAAGGGTCGGCAGTTCGAATCCGCCAGGCGCTCCTTGGAAACTCTGTGGGGAAGTTCTACCTTGTCCTACAGGGTCGCTATGAGTCAGAATCGACTTGATGGCACTGGGTTTGTTTTTTTTTTTGGTGGCTCTGTTACGTCCCGGCCACCCCTTCCCCATCTCCAGCTCTCTGTATCCTCTCCCACCTTGATGCGGTTATTCAGTTATTGTAAGAATACATCTTTCAGGGGGACATTCCTCCCTCTTCTCTTTAAACAGGAGGAGCAACAGTAGAAAGTTGGACAGACAGTGTAGATCAGTGGTTGTAGCAGGGGAGGTTGGAGCAGGTCCATGCAGGCTCCCCAGTGCTGACTCTCTCTATCTCTTCCAACTCCACGTTCAGTGGCACCACGCTCATAGCTTGAAATCAGCCATGGTGGGAATATTTACAACCATGAAAATGAGCAAACGCTAGAAATCAGGGATTCTTTATTTTTCAGAGAGTCGGTTTACCAGCACACTACTGGGCCTGGACCCTGGGCAAGCATTTCTCTAAGACTCAGTTTCCTTAGCTGTAATACCCAGATAATATCCAGCATTTTACTTTTCAGATTATTGGGGGGGATTTGATATGATAGTGTGTGTGAAGCCTCTGCACGGTGTGGCGCACATGGTGGGTGTTTCTATAGGACGGAGTAGAACTGCCTCACAGGGTTTCCAAGGAGCGGCTGGTGGATTCCAGCTGCTGACCTTTTGGTTAGTGGCCTGAGCTCTTAACCACTGCACCACCAGGGATCCCAATAAACATTATTCAAAACTCACTAAAAAATAGTTATTATTAATACAGACTTTTGTCTCAGCTGCCGAAAATTCTTTCTTGTCAGTGGAGGGCTTTGATTAACCAGGCAAATGGCTTTCTCCACCATTCCCCGCAGAAGCAAGGTAAAGGGAAATGGAGCCTTAAATAAGGTGTGAAATGTTCTTGCTTCTAATTGTGGGACAGAAGAGAGACATGTGTGATAGGGAAAGGAAAGAGAAGTAATAAAGAGTTTCTCCTATGTGACTTGAAAGCTCCTTCCTGTAGCTACAAAGTCTCAGATTCAGCACTGGAAGGAATCTTCGAAGCCATTTGGTCTTGCCTTCCAGCCTTGATAAGGAATTCCCTCTACAGCACCCTGTAGGTGGCCCAGTTTCTCAACACTCCCAATGATGGGTAAGGCAGCACATGACTTGGGAAATGAGCAAGGCTATGCCACTGCTGGGCAAACCTGATGACTGGACAGTCCTTTCTTCTGGGGACCTGCCTCCCCTATATTCTGTCACCTGGGTCTAACTCAGCTAGAGCTTGGCTGGATGAGAAGACATGAGAGGAAGCCAAGGAAAGCCTCAGCCAAAACCATCCTGAGGCTAAAGTAAAACCTGCCCTTTCCGAGACACTTATTTCTGCAGCCACAGGGATGAGTCTAATGAGAGGTTCCTTTGTTCCATTAGCAAGTCTGAGAGGGGAATAGAGCCAGGTTAGGATTTCTTTTCATAAAGGAAATTACCTCCAAACATGGAAGATTTGAGGATTAAGTGACTCAAAAGATTTAGTGCTAGACTTTTTAAAGTCTCCGGAGACTTTCAGATGTACTTGCTGTGAAGAGACAATGTGGGAAAGCAGCAGCTCTGGAAGAGGGGGAGTAAAGAGCAAGATTAACCCCATCTTTGCTCAGTATCGCATTAGGTGAAACCAGGTTAAAATGAATACTAAAATAAATTGTCTTAAAATGAATACTAAAAAATTGTCTTAAGATACATGTCTAAGTGGGTTTCTTTTTCGAAGGTGCTAATGCCTGCCTGAACTCCCTGGGTGTCACAAACGGCTAAGTGCTTGGCTACTAACTGAAAGTTCGGCAGTTCAAACCCACCTAGAGCTGCCTGGGAAGACAGGCCTGGCAATCTGCTTCTGAGAGGTGACAGCCATGAAAACCTACAGAGCACAGTTCTACTCTAGGGTCGCCATGAGTAGGAATTGACTAGGGTTTTAGTTTTGTTTTTCTTTTTATGGCTGCCTGGAGGCAGGGATGGGAGGCATTGGTAGCTCAGTGGTAGAATTTTCACCTTCCGTGTGGGACGTCTGGGTTCCCTTACTGGCTATCAGAGCCACCACCCGCCGATCAGTGGTGGATTGCGTGTTGCTATGAGGCTGAACAGGTTTCAGCAGAGCTTTCAGACTAAGATGGACTCGGAAGAAAAGCCTGGTGATCTATTTTAGAAAAATCAGCTAATGAAAGCACTATGGATCACAACAGTCCAATCCCAGTGTGGGTGAGTCGCCATGAGGTTGTACATGGTCACCGTGAGTCAAGGGCTGATTTGACAGCAGCTAACAACACCAACAGCCAATGGCTGCCTGAAGAAAATATTGCTCAATCATCTAGCTGCCCCTCAGTCTTCCCTGCCTTCATCCCTCCACCCCCCATCAGAAGCTCAGGACATTCCCTGGAACCTCTGTATTTTGGGGATGGCTTTGTGTTGGAGCAGTTTCTTTGTAAATGGGGGAAATGAAACCGTTTTCAGTCATTTAAAATACCAAGGTGGTGTGTTTCAGGTTTTCTTGTTTTCCACTCATTTATCCCTGTGGTTAACCAGTTGCGGCATAATCCCCTGGGCTGTGTTTACCCGAGTTGCACTTGCCTAATGCCACCTCCAGTGCCTCCTCTATGAACCTGCTTGCCTTTGAAAGCTGAGGTGGGGTGGCCCCTCAGAGGGAATGGGCGTTAAAGGCCCTGTGTCTGCCCCTGTTGTCTCTTTGTGGGCTCTTTGTGGAGGAGACTAACCTCCACAGAGACACTTTGAACAACTCTGAACAACTTGGTTAATTCTTTTCAC
The DNA here is from genome assembly GCF_030014295.1 of Loxodonta africana. Classification (NCBI taxonomy): domain Eukaryota; kingdom Metazoa; phylum Chordata; class Mammalia; order Proboscidea; family Elephantidae; genus Loxodonta; species Loxodonta africana. Next base: position 113,434,904 of record NC_087347.1, on the reverse strand, counting down.
AAACAGGTCTGTATTTGCGTGTCCAGATTGCTTAGAGCTTTATCTTTGGTGATAAATGGGGGCTTTCCAGCTCCATCCTCAACCTTCTCCTCAGGCTGATTTAGGTTCTTTAGGACTGAATAGGGTTTTGTTCTCTGCCAAGTAAATTTTCACTTCAGGGTTAGGGTTCTGGCAGCTGGTTTACTTTTCTGAGGGGGATTTTTTCCTTCTGCCTCTTATGCTACCCCATATGGGGTGTGCTAAGGTTTTTGTCATAAATTGGTGATTTGCCAGGCTAAAAAACCACCACCCTCTCTCTTTCACCCAAAGCTCCTCCCCCAACATCTCCCACACACACAAGATCATAACCAACCACCCCAGAAACCCAAGTCCTCTAGTGCTTCTGAGTTTTCTGATATCCCAGCAGCCCTTGCTTTCTCTCTTCTCTCTATCATATACCTCCCCTGTCCCCATCTCAACTCTAGAAGGCCCACCCAGGCACTTTTCTATCTAGGCCTTTGAGCTTGGGTGCTGAGGGTCACTAGACTAGCCTGGAAAGGGGGAAGGCTCTCCTTGGACCCTGGTAGGCAAAGGGCTTCTCAGCCCTTTATACTAAACATAAAAATTAACTCTTTTTTTTTTCCAATAGATTCCCCTGGGAAGTCTCTATCCACTATATAGAAGATAGTTCTTCTGCCCCAGCCAAGAGGATTTTGTTGAACTTTACTTACTTTCTGTAGTTTGCATTGTGAAAACAAAGGGTATTGTCCTCTGAATATGAAAAAAAATGAGGTGTATATTTTTTTCAAAATGTATATGTGCTTCATTGCTTTCTTGCCAATTTCTGCTTTATCACAACTTTGAATCAGAGAGTACCACTTAGAACTCTCTGGTCTTCAGAACTGTTGCCTGCCATCTCCACATCTCTGTGTCCCCTGAGAACAGGATAAACTTGTTTTACATAAATTCTACAGGAGAAAGAGCTGAAAATGCTGGTGGATCAGGTACCTATAAGGATCAGGAATTGGTAAATAAAATAAACCATCTCGAAGTCTAAGTGTCTCTCCCCCTTTGTTGTAAGCCCCTAAGCAGTGTATAAACAACTCCCCTCTTTTCTCTTGAGGGCAAGGGAAGTGGGTTTTACTACGCAAGCTCTGCTTTCTTAGTGTTGCTGTCGTGAGGTCTGCTTGGGGATGATGTGTGTATGTGTGTGTCTGTCTTTTCTTCACTGCCAGAGCCAGTGCCATGGCCCCCATGGTCTCCCTGGTCCTGGGTATTATTCCACAGTTTCCACAGAAGCTGAAGCAACCACAGGGTGCCAGGTGTCCCTGCCTGGTGATGTCCCTAGGGGAGGACCCTAGATAGTCTCCTGAGCGGGGTGATGCTACACTGGCCCTCCCACCTAGAAGATCTGGCTCCAGAGATGAAGCTATTGAAGGATTACCAAGGATTCTACCCAGAGAACCATATGTACAAAGACATGGAATTTCAGAACAAAGCATGCTACGTTCTGCAAACTAGAATGATTGGGTTTCCCTTGAGTGTGACTTGCCATTAAAGGAGTAATGGAAATGTGAGTGACACCAAATGAGATGATGGTGTGAGACAAGGAGCTTTGCACTTTCTAAAGTGGAAGAGACAACTGCCAGGAAATTCTATTAACTATTTATGTGGCAGGGTTGTTATGAGGACCATACAGGATGAGCTACAAGGCTACTTTGTAAACTGCAATAACATTAATTAAAAGTGAATTATTATAGACATAAGCTATTTTAATTAAATTTAGATCAAGTATAAGGCAAAGGTGAGCTTCTACCCATTACGGTTTTATGAATCACAGGAACCAGAGTTTGATCTGAATACCCCAGCTCTGCTGTGAGGAGGTAATGAGATGATCAGGTGTGCCACTGACATTAAGTCAAGGTTGATGTTAATTCTTCTTGCAGTGCAAGTAAGTTTCCTCGCTTCTTCTCCCCTGCAAATCTGGTATACACACCCTCTTACTGCCCCAGATCTGTCCCACAGCTCTTTATTTTTCCTGTTCTGTTCATGGCTTGCCTTCCCTTTCCTCAGTGGCTTCTCTGCCTGCCATCTAGCCCCTTCTGAGCTCCTTGTCTTTTACAAATAAAGGTCTGTTCATTTCCTCCCTCCCTCCCTCCTTCCTTTCCTTCCTTCTTTCCACAAACTATTTTGAGTGCCTTTTTTACCACTTATAGAGCTCTGCTAGGCACTGTATACTAGATGACTAGCATACAGTCCTTAGCCTCAACACACTTTCACCCAGCATGGGAGATAATATAGGAACATAAACAACTGTGATTTGATCCTGAGCAGGATGGGCAGTGCAAGTGAAGTACCAACAAGGGCCAGTAGCGAAGGAGGAGGCCTTTCACTGAGGAGGCATATATGACGGATGGGTAGGATTTTGACTTGAAAGAATTGGACAGGAAGGGGGACATTCTGACTCAAGTGAGAAAGCATGACTAAAAGTTTGGAGCCAGGAACAGGGACCAGCCAATTTGACTGGAATATAGATTGGAGTTCTTGCTGGAGAGGTACATGGAGCCTAGATGGTTTTGTAGTCAAGACTAAGAGGTCTGCACTTTATTCTGTAAAGTAGCAGGAGAACGCTGAAGACTCCGAGCTTAAGAATAACATGGTCAGAGCTATGCTTTAGAATAACTAACCTGGAAGTTGAGTGTAGAATGGATTGGAAGGAGGAAGCTGAGGTGGGGAGACCACGTAGAAATCTATTTGGATAGCTCAGATCCAAGACTGTAAAGGTCTGGGTTAACTGGATAGTGATGGAAACTGGAAAGAGGCTAATGGATAGAAGAGATCTTAGGGTCCTAGGCTAGCATCTGGTGATTCACCGGATATGGGACTGAGGGAAAAAGAACAGGTCTGGGTGACTGGAATTTCAGTTAGGGTGTGATGAATGGAGGCGGGGGAGAGGCTATTTGGGAATGGAGGTGATGCTGTTTAAAGAAAGTCTGAAGGTTTATCCTTTTATTTTTCAAAGTTTGAATGTGGGTTTCTCAACCAACACTTGCGTCTGACTTGTGGGCTTTTGTGCAGCACAGGACCTCCAGTGATATCCTGTTATTTATATCATCGAGGTGATGTCATCTACTTGCACATCTTTAAGAGATAACCATCAGAGGTGGCAAAACTTGACAGACCAAAAACATTTAGATTTCAAGATTTGTCCCTTACATTTCTAAGTCCTCTGCCTGGGTATAATTTGGAGTTAATTCTCTGTAAAGGAAAAAGTGAATGTCCTAAATGACAGTTCAAATCAATATCTGTAATGTAATAACAGTTCAAATGATTGGTCATCTGTAACGTTTACGGTTACAGATAAATTATACAGGAAAACACCCACTCACCTCAGGCCTACAGAATTACAATCACTAGGGTCAGAGTCATTTCAAACCATTATGCTCAGGGAAAACTTTACATAAGAGATGAAATGTGAGTTGACCTTACAAGAAGGTCACGTTGCCTCTACACTCACCTCCTGGTTGGGTGGTATATTGTTGGAATGTCATACTCAAGACACCTGAAGTTAAAATAATGAAGAATGGTTAGGATTTTGACTTAAAAAAAATTTCAGGTTTTCCTTAACTGTAAGCATAGTTTTTTAGCTGAAAATTGAAAACAGCTTGCTCTCCACTTATGCATTTATTCATAAATTGTGCTAGTCTTTTTTTTTTCTTTATAGAACAGACTCTTCTTTTTGAACAATTAATATACATATTGTTTTGTGACATTGGTTACCGACCCCATGACATGTCAACACTCTCCCTTCTCGACTTTGGGTTCCCTCCTGCCTTACTAGTCCTTGCCCCTGAGCTGGTGTCCTCCTTTAGTCTCATTTTGTTTTATAGGCCTGTCTCATCTTTGGCTGAAGGGTGAACTTCAGGAGTGACTTCATCACTGAGCTAAACAGGTGTCCAGGGGCCATACTCTCAGGGTTCTCCAGTCTCTGTCAGGCCAGTAAGTCTGGTCTTTTTTTGTGAGTTAGAATTTTGTTCTACATTTTTCTCTGGCTCTGTCCGAGACCCTCCATTGTGATCCCTGTCACAGCAGTTAGTGGTGGTAGCTGGGCACCATCTAGTTGTGCCAGACTCTGTCTGGTGGAGGCTGTGATAGTTGTGGTCCATCAGTCCTTTGAACTAATGTTTCCCTTGTGTCTTTGGTTTTTTTCATTCTCCCTTGTTCCCGATGGGGTAAGACCAGTAGAGTATCTTAGATGGCCATTTATAAGCTTTTAAGACCCTAGACACTACTCACCAAAGTAGAATGTAGAACATTTTGTTTATAAACGTCCATGTTTTAAGGGAAACAGGGACCATCTGTTTCACTCCATTGTAATAGTTACCCTGCTGACTGTTCTGATCGACCTTTGGATGTCCAACTTTAGTTCTCAAAGTATAGCTCTAGGCTGACCCTGCTTATAATTTGCTAGAGACTGAGTTTGTTTTCAGATCCCTTTTCTCTTTTTTGACCTCAGACCACATTTCTGGTACTTTGGTTACTCACTGGAGGCGCATCTCAAACTCAGTTATTCCCACAGTTGGATTTTTTTGGGTGATATTTACTGGGTAGGGGCAAGTGAGTGCAGGTGGGCAGGCCACTGGGCTTTGACCCAGACAGGGTGGTGCATGTTGGCTCCCAGTCTGTAGGCAGTGGGCCCCCAGGGAAGTGATTGTGAAGGGTCCACATATTCTCAAGTTCCAAGCCCTTACAGCAGATTGACTAAACAATGTGCTACAAATATTCAAATGAATGTCAGTACTGTTGTGATTAATAAAACACTGAATTTATTTGGAAGTATCTTGAATTCATAGGAGCTTTGTTTGTTTGGTTTTGTTTTTTGTGTTTAAGGAATATTTTTTAAGTTAGCAGACACTACAGTCATGACCAGCTTTCATCTGGTGGTTCATGAAACTTTGTGGTTGTTAAAAGTGATATTCATATTTGGCAGATGAAAGGCAGCCCTGGGGGAAGCATAGCTCTTGCCTGGTGCCCAGAACCTACTCCTACTCAGGCTGCCAGGGAAACGAGCTTGGGAGATGACCAATGTGGAATGGGATAGAAGAAGGGTTGCTCTGTATACCAGTTGCTACTCAGCTTGCAGCAGGAGCGACCAACCAAGAACCAACCAATAAAGGGGGTCGTTATTTGGGAGGGACTTTTCAGGTCCTCTAAACCCACCTCCCAGCCTGGGCAGGAATCCCTTATGGAACTTACCAGAAGGGTGAGCATCCAGCCTAGGCTTCGTCCCTGCACAAAGGGAGCTAGGTTAAAAAAAAAAAAATTACTGCTAGGTAAAATCCAGACCCCTGAGCCTCAACCTTGGCATTTCTCATTTGGTAGGGCTGGGGTGGAGCACTTGTATTTTTAAAAAATGCTGTAGGTGATTCTGATGTCAGTCAGAGTTGAAAGAAGACTGTTATGAAAGGACAAAAATACTTCATTACGATGTTCTTTGTTTGTGAGGTGCTCACTAATGCGTGACCGGCATCATGGTGAGGCTCCAGCGGGCTTCATATTTACGCCCCTTGTCTTACTTCTCACACCCACCCTAGTAGATAGATCCCTATTTCAGAGATGAGTGAATTAGGGCCCAGGGAAGTGAAACCAACGTTCCTACTGGGGAGTGACAGTTGGAACCCCGTAATACAAACGAAACTGGGTAAAACTGGGTGTGACCAGCTCTTGAGGGACAAAGAGTTATGACCTCGAACCCACTACTGAGATTCACAAACATAAAGCAGGTACTAGCCCCATGGTAGGAGACTGATGCTGTTGAAATCTGGGGAGGGAAGTGCTGTTTAAGAAGCTTATGAGACACCTGATTCCTCAGTCCATCTAGTCTACCTTTGGCAGAAGAGTGGGGTCAGTTAGTTTAAGAGCTTAGTTGGGCTCTGGAGCTAACAGACCTGTGTTCCTTAGTCTGGAGGCCTTGGAAAAGTTCCTTAATGTTTTAGGGTCTTAGTTTCCTCATTGGTAAAATAACTCATGACTCTTGGCATGAGTTTAGTCATCAACATTGACATCTGTGGTATACCTGCTCAGTGCCAGCCCAGGCTGGGGATACCAGGTTGAAAGAAGCCCATGTTGAGGATGCAGGGAAGGGAGAAAGACTAGGATATAAGAAGCTCCCCTTATTCTTTATGTGAATGAAAAGAGTGTGGATAGATAGCTCCTGCTGAGTTAACCCTGACTCATGGTGACTTTATACCTAGTCTTTGTCATTCTCATAATCACCAGCATGTTGAAATCCATTGCTGCGCTCTTGTTCCAATCCATTTCGTTGAGGGTTTCCTTGACCCTGTTTGACCGTCCTCCTCTAGCAGTTGATCCTTCTTGATGACTGGTCCAAAGCAAGTGAGTCGGACAATGCCCTGTTGTGCTCCCTAAGGTTTTCGTTGGCTAATTTTTGGAAGTAGATCACCAGGGCTTTCTTTCTAGTCTGTTTTAGTCTGGAAGTTCCACTGAACCCTGTCCACCATGGGTAACCCTGCTGCTATTTGAAGTACCTATGGCATCGCTTCCAGCATACAGCAATATACAAGCCACCACAGTATGACAACCTAACAGACAGGTGGTGGGTGAGGGAGTGTCGGACCCAGTAATCGGGTGAGAGAAATTGGGGGAGCCCATTCTGCTCTCTCCTGCACCTCACAGTTGGTGGATGCCTCACTGAGTTCTCCCAGAGGCTGCTAGTAACCAGCAAAATGGAAACCAGACGTTGCTTATGGCCACCCATGAGGTGTAGATGACAAAGGGCTGCTTACAGTGCAGCAGCCAGCCCCGTGACGCCTGCCTGGTAGCTGAGGAATGCAGGTCTGATTAGAAGAAACTCTTCCTTTGGTCACACTGAACCCAAAGGTCTCTGGGACCAGGGTTGCTTGAGGTGCCACTTAGATGTTCAAATCCACCTCCAGATGGGCCCTGAGAGAGGGATGGTTCCTAGTGAGACCAAGCACACCATGCATTCTCATCTAAGTGGTACTTTGGTGCCCTGCTCAATGGCATCTTGCCACATGCCTGTTGAGGTCTCTAAACTTATACCCTCCAGGCGACCTCCTCCTGGGGAGCAGCAGAACTAACCTGAGCCTGTCCAGGAATCTTATTTAGAGACAAGTCATACTTTTCTACCTGGCGAGCTCTAGGTTGGAGTCAAATGCCATCAGAAACAGTCCAGGGCTGCCTCCTCTCTCTTGCAGGCTCTCTTCTTCCTAGCACTTCCTCCAAGTTAGCATCAGGTTAGAATTTTTGAGTTGACATTAAATGCCTGCTGTGTTTTACTCAGGACCTGGCTGCCTACAAAAGGGGGCACCTCCTTCTTGGACAGGAGGAGACATGTCTCATATCCCCAATCCCACTAGCATTCATGACTCTTCGTTCCTCCTTCACTTCCCTTTCCCGGACAAATCATTTTGCTCCTTGATTTTGATAACTCTGCAGCAACTCATGCGATACCAGAAACCAAGGCCTCTCTGCTGTTGATAATTATAGTTGTTCTTCTCGGAACTCCTTGCTTTTTGTAAATGCCTACCAGGTGCCCCCAAGTGAAAGATGATACTCATTTGTTTGTTAAAGTCATCCGGATTAAAAGAATCAGAAGTGAACAGCTCCCCAAAGAGAAGTGGTTTCCTCGGTCACCAAGTCACCACATTAAATGTTCACCCTGGATGGCAGGCTGAAATGAGTCAGTGGTCCTTTCAGAAATCACTTTAGTAGAGTGCTTCTAAGAAATCTGTGACTGAGATTGCAATGTGTGTTCTTCACCACAGCTAACCTAGTTTGCATTTTCCCGAGGTGAAACTCAGTCTGTCTTTTCAGGTGTTGAGAGAAAGAATCAACACTTCAAAGTTGAGATGGGGGCGAGGTGGTAGGGGGTAGGGGGTGGGGGGGGGATGTACCAAAGGGAAGGCTGAAAGCTTTCATTCAAGTATAGGAAAATGCTCCCCAAATCAGGTTCCAGAGGGGAGCTGGGCTGAGTGGTCGCCCTGTGCAGCTTTCTTGAGGCTTGGGTTTTCTCTCTCTGAATTCTTTTCTTTTGAAAGGGCAACGCATCTTCCTTCTGGTTGACCTTCTCCTCTCAGCGTTCAGGACCTCCCAGGGTCTGGCCTCACCCAGAGTTCCTCACTGCCCCCGTTCCTCAAAGAAGACTTCGGTCCAGGACAATCTCCTCGTGGATCTCTCCCCAGCCCAGATCTTAGGCATTCTAGATTTTTCTATTGGGGGAGGGGATGTTACCCACCTATTTCTGAACGACGTTCTGTGTATTGATAGAAAAAAAAAATGAGTTGCCATTGAGTCGATTTTGACCCGTGGCAACCCCACGTGTTTCAGAATAGACCTGTACTCCGTAGGGGTTTCTGCGGCTGTGATCTTTTGGAAGTAGATCACCGTGCCTTTCTTCTGGGGCACCTCTGGGTAGATTCAAAAAACCCAAACCTGTTGCTGTCCAGTTGATTCTGACTCCTAGCAACCCTATAGGACAGAGTAGAACTGTCCCATATGGTTTCCAAGGAGCAGATGGTAGATTCGAACTGCCAGCATTTTGGTTAGCAGCCAAGTTGTAGCTGAGAAATCATTCCCATTTTAGAGCCCACCTCCAGTCTCATGTCCTGGTTAAAACTCCCAATGGGCATTCAGCTCCTTCCTGCAAATAATTGCCCAGCACCTACCATGTCTCAGACACTAGACATGGGGACACAGCAGTGCCCAAGGCCGACAAGGAACCTGTCCTCATGGAGCTCACAGGGAGCCAGACAAGTGCTCAAGTGCTTACAATCCAGCCCAAACCAAACCTGGGAAGGCTTCCTGAGAGAGGCAACCTAAAACTAAGACAAAACGAGTGAGTGTTGGGGAGTGAAGTGGGGGAGTATTTTGTTTTCACTGCTCTCATGCTATTAATCATCTTGCGCTCTGCTTTGCATGAGCTTTTATTGTTTCCCTTTTTAATATGTACATGTTGTCTTTGAGATACTGTAACCACTTGAGTGCAGAATTTGCCCTATTTTTCCACTCATCTTCTCAGGGTTTAGCACAGTGGTGAGTGCTTTGCAAGGAAGGAAAGTAGCATCTATGGAATGCCTGCTCTGTGCCAGCCCTGTGTCTAGCACTTAGTGTACCACACGTTGTTGAGTAAGTTACTGTGTTAATGAAAGGCAGTTGAAGGTAGTTAGGCTAGGGCAATACCCATAGCCTTGAAATCAGGATGGTGGATATATTTTTTCTCTGCTGCTGAGTAGTTGTGTGATCTTGAGAGAATCTCTAAACTCCCTCTGGGCCTCGCTTTCCTTAGCTGTAGAATGAAGGGATTCCAGTCTAGTGCCTTCCAGCTCTGCAATCCACTTTTTCTTGTGGACTCACAAAGCCACCTGGTTGTCGTTAAACTGGTGGGAAGACAACTGCAGAAGGTGGCTCAGGGGTTAAGTCAGGAAACCCAACGTGGAAATGAAACCGCAACCCCAAATGCTTCACTGCTGGGCCAGTTGGAGACCAAGGCAAGGACATCCCCGAGAAGTCACCCCAACGTGAGTCCCAGCCCTCCGTCTCCTCTTGCCTGTGCCCCATACCAGGTGCTCTCGGCACAAACTGCCAGCCAGAGAGGAATGATCCCCATTCTGGCATTGCTCAGAGGGGCCAGCAGAGCTCTCACCGAGCAGCATCAACACCTGCAGTCTTGTAACCTAGGCTACAGAAATAGCAAGTGGCAGGCTGATAAGATATTGTGCCGTGTACAGTGGCGCACATCAGAGCTTCAGCGCTAAAACACCTAGTTCAGGACGTCGTGTACCAACTCAAAGGTGGCCCCCCTTTACTCTCTCTCAAACTTTTCAAAACAGGAAGAAAGTTTTGTTTAACTGCAGACACCAACAACGTATGTCCTTCTAGAGAGATCTTTTTGAAAGACAGCCAAGAAAGCTACCTTCACTAGGGGATGCTAATCACTTTTTTTTTCTTTTCTCTGTCTCTCTTGCTCCCTCCTTTTCACACTCTGGGCTTATGGTAGCAGTTTGGAAAGTTGGCCCCAGGCCATCTGAAACCACAGTGGGGTGTTAGGTAATCATGTTCTCATTAAAAAACTCTGTTCTGCGGTTTATTTTTCAACGGTTTCTTTGCAGCTTGGAAACATATTTTTGAAGCAAAGAGAGATGACTTTGTTATACAAGCAAAAAGGCGGGAAGGTAGGCTGGCCATAGAAACTTCCTCTGTGTTTCCAGAAAAGAAACACTTTTCTTTTAGGGAAGATAAGCTGAGCATTAACATAGTACCCATGATGCTTATTGGAGATCGATGATATTTGACTGACTCTGGGGATAAATGCCTTAAAAATACCCTAAGACCTTCTTCCAGACTGAAAGTGTCAAGTAGTACCAATCATCCACTTGATCAATGAGTTGAGCAATTTTATTGAAAGTTTACCAAGAGCCAGGCACCGGGCTAGGTCCAAGGACACAGAGGTAGAACCCACTGCCCACAGACAATCTCCACCAAGTAGGGTGGCAGGTGCATAAATGGGCAACACAGTACAGTGGGGTAGGTGAGCAGCCTGCTTCTTCTCATCCTCGTGGGGGTGGAATTCCTACTTGGGGCCCTTTGAATTTTAGCAGCGAAGATAGAAAACCAAAGCCCCAACACCAAACTTGTTGCCATTGAGTCAATTCTGACCCGTGGCAACCCCACGTGCTACAGAGTAGAACTCAGCGCCATAGGGTTTTCTCAGTGGTGAATCTTTATGGAAGCAGATTGCCAAGTCTTTCTTCCCTGGTGCTGCTGGGTGGGTTCAAACTGCCAACTTTTGGATTAGCAGCTGAGCACAAACCATTTGTGCCATCCAGGGACCTGTAACTAAAGCCCAGGGTTATAATTTTCTTTTTAAAATAAGAGGATGGTGAAGCATCCAAATGTTCCCATTTCCACAAAAGGGCAGAGCAGGGCTTAAGGTTTCCAGGTTTTGAATTAAGGGTTTGGATTGGTTGTCATTAGCAACCCCTCACCAGTGTGACTAGGGTCCTCTCATCCTGTTTCCTTCTGGCGGGCTGGACCCTCCCCTCCCCCCAAACAGCCACCTGCAGATGAAAGCAGTAGTTTAAAGGATCTTTTAGGAACTGCTTCACCTCCCCCACAACAACCTTTCTCCATCCCCAACCTCCCTGACCTACCCCACCTGACCAGCTCTGGCTCTGTGACCGTGACCTTGGTCCTTGACTTGGGCCACTCCTGCATTGCTATTTGTACATTCCCAGCAGTAGGATCTTGGCTTTCTTCCTAGTTCTTCTCTGGTTCTTAGCTCCCCTGAGGCCTCACAGAACCTGGGCTGGCCCTTGCCCTAGCACCTCAAGGTGGACAGACAGAGAAGCACTGATGGATGCTGGCCAGGTATGAAGAAGATGACCCCAGGTAAATCCAATTGACCAAATTCAGCCCCAGGTAAACTAAGATGACCATATTTGGCCTTGGGACTGATTTGAGCAGTTCAAGCCCGATGAAGTTTTCAAGTAAGACCTGTTGCACCTGTTTCAGTGAAAAAAAAAAAAAAAAAAAAAAAAACCCTTCTTTGGATCTTTTCTGCCCTCCCACTTTTTCTCCCCCTGCCCCCCCATCCCATCTGTCCTAATTTTTTGGACTGTTATGCTTTTCTTGATTTTGTCCAGCAGTGTTACTGTATGAATATTAGTAGGTAAATTTGCATAGTTTCTTTTGGCATTTGTTTTGAGGGACTCTGGGGGTTCATGTTTTCCCAGATCACCTGCAAGTTAAAATTTACAAGTGCTCTGTTTTTTCCACTCTGAACCACTAAATACTTGAGTGAGTTGAGACATTCAGGTGACATTCTTTAAAAACATTTCCAAATCAACATGAAGGTTTTGGATTTAATTTGAAACCCTCTCTTGCTGAACATTTTGAGGCAAGTCAAATTTGATGGCGTTTTAGTGGCGGTATTTTATAGACCCGAAAGGTGAGTGCGGAGTGAACTGGACTGATTTAAGGTTAGAGTTTCTCAAAACATTGACTTAAAACAGGTAAAAATCAGTGTGGTTTTCTTCGTGGGGGGTTTCACTTTGACTTTCAGCATTGAATCTGAGGGTTTGATGAACCCGGAAATGCAAAATGAAACTTGGGAGCGTGAACGCACTCGAGCCAAGCTGACTTCTATGAACAGTGGCTCAAGTTCCATTTGAGCTTCTTATCAGCATGTACCACTTGGAAGAGATGCCAGCCACTCTATTCATTTAAAAAAAAAAGGCGCTATTGTCAATCAGCCGCAAAGCAAGGCATTCCCTAACTCTTCAAAGTCCCATGCTCATCTGGACTATTTTATTAAACCAGAGGTGTAATCTTTTGGAAGTGGGGTGCTACGCCTTTCCTGCCCTCTGTCTTCTGGAAGATGGGAGGAGGAGGAGGAGGAGGAGGAGGACGAGTGCAAGGCTGGTTGGCGGAGCCCGTGCCCTACCTTGTTTCTCCGTGAAGACACATGGTAAGGGTGCCCCATCACCTCCCTGTGATGTGACGGCTTTCGAAAGCAATGGAAAGGCCTAAGAGTGTGGTGGAAGGGCGGCTCAGGACCACTGAAAATGCGTGCTTCTGTGTTGTCACTTTTGACATGCTGGGCTTAAGTAAATCAATAAATTGTTGTTGTTAGTTGCCGTTGAGTCAGCTCGGCCTCATGGTGACCCTGTATACAATAGAGCAAAGCATTGCCTGCTCCTGACTGTCTTCACGATCATTGGAATGCTCAAGTTTATTGTTGAGGCCACTATGTGTTTTGAGTGCTTTCCAACCTAGGGGCTCATCTTCCTGCAGTATATTGGACAATATTCTGTTGTGAACCATAAAGTTTTCACTGGCTAATTTTCAGAAGTAGATCACAGACTCGGCCTAGTGTGTCTTAGTCTGGAAGCTCAGTTGAAACCTGTCCACCATAGGTGACCCTGCTGGTATTTGAAATACTGGTGACATAGTTTTTAGCATCACAGAAACACATAAGCCACCCCAGTAGGCAAACTGACAGACGGGTGGTAGAAATCAATAAATACCATAATGGAAATGCACCCAGCATATGGCTCCTGAGTGCGCCCTCCACATCTTGAATGCTTGCTCACTCAAGTTCTTCAACATTTTGTGTGAACAGAGGAAAATGCACAGAAGAACATTTTCATTTTCTATAACAATTTGAACAGATTTAGTGTTAAAAGTGGATGTTTGAGTGTTTGCCTGTTCAGTGACCATCCTTAAATTCCCTGAGTCTGGGAAGGGCTCTGTCACACCCCCAGTTGCTTGATTACAGTTGTTAAAGTTTAGCCGAGGGGGGATCACAATCAGCAACTGAATGGCAAGGTGCTTTGTACAGGCTCCGTGAGAGTGTTTACACATGCTCAGAGTATCATATGGGATTGACAGAGGAGTGTGTGTGAAGCAGACCTGTTTTGCAGTCTCAAAGGACCTTTTCCCTTTGAAATCCAAGATGATCCCCTTCTTTAGACCTGTGGAGGGAATTAGGCACCAAATAACCATGAGCATTTTTTAAAAGATCAATTAAAACTTTAATTGATATAGAGATTACGGGGCATTTAGAAGTTTCATGATGCCTTTCTTAGCCTGTCTTCCGAACATAGCCACCTCTAGGGTGGCATTAACACTGATAGTTATGTGATAGTATCTAAATCCTCTGATGTGGACTTGGTTATTATTTAAACTTTAAATAAATTGATTTTATCTAATTAGATGATATTAAGAAAAAACTGATCAAAGTCTCTCTTTTTCTGATAATAATTCAGAACATAATCTGGAGTTATCAGTGACTATATGAAACAAAAGCATGCAAAAGCTGGACAACAAATAAGGAAGACCGAAGAATTGACGACTTTGGATGATGGTGTTGGTGAAGAATATTGAATATACCATGGACTGCCAGAAGAATCAACAAATCTGTCTTGGAGGAAGTACAGCCGGAATGCTCTTTGGAAGCAAGGATGGTGAGACTACATCTCATGTACTTTGGACATGTTGTCAGGAGGGATCAGTCCCTGGAGAAGGACATCATGCTTGGTAAAGTGGAGGGTCAGCAAAAAAGAGGAAGACCCTCAATGGGGTGGATTGACACAGTGGCAACAATGGGATCAAGCTTATCAAAGGTTGTGAGGATGGCGCAGGACCGGGCAGTATTTTGTTCTGTTGTGCACAGGGTCGCTATGAGGCGGAACTGACACAACGGTACCTAACCACAACAACAACAACCGTGGAACAAAAATTTTGTGTTTGACTTTCCAAAATGTCTGTACAAATATCCCGTCTGAAAGTCCTTTTAATGGCCTAAGATGGAGGAATTGACAGGCAGGAAGGGCCAGGTGGACCTGAGATGGGATGAGTGCTTTCTTGGCTGGGAGCCAATTCTCATGATGAAAGCTGGGAAAATTTGCTTGGGGAGAGTAATCCAATGATACCAAAGGATTAGACAGGCTTACATTTCAAACTGTAAACCATGAATCTGAATGCTGCACCTCTTTTCCCTGCAGGCAGCTGCCTGGCTTGTAAAATCGAGCAACCAAAACTAAATAAGAGGAAAAACTAAAGAGAGAGGGTCGAGGAAGGAAGCACCGGGTGTTTCAAAATGATATTGCATGCATACAAACCGAGTTCGCCGGCAGTATGTAAGCCCCGATGCTCAGTGCTAACAGAAGACTCATCTCAGCAATGAGAACAGCTCCCCAGCAGCACCCCCAAGACAGGTGGGAACTTCTACCAACTTGAACCTGCGCAGACTCCAGGTTCACCTTCCAGCCCTCATTCCTATTGGTCTACCCAATAATTACTTAGCTGTTAGTGACAGTAATTAAAACCTGCCTTGCCCTCAGATGTATTATGAAGCTGTTTTTAAAAAGCCATGAAAGCAAATTGCTCCAAGAGCTATTAATTCTGTAAACGCCGTGTCAATTTCAGCTGTGCCCGTAAATGCAAACCCAGCCTGGTCTGTAATCTCCAGGGATGGTCTAAATGGCACAGCTGGCTTTTAAGTAAATGTGTGTGGAGGAACATGAAAAGATGGTTGAAAACGCCTAAGTAGGGTTAAATAATAAATGGAGGTATCTTGGGCAGGAGGAAGGCAGATCAAAAAAGTTATTACTGGGCATCAGATATGTACCATTTTGTACAAAGGGGTGATTTAAGCTGGGTTAGTAAGGTATCTGGGAGGAAGTCAGTACAAAACATAAGAGGATTGACTAAACAAGTTCCCAGCAACTCTCTTTCTTTTGAGTCTGTTCTTTTGTCTTCACCACCTGAAAGAATTGGGTAAATGAAGATGGAGGGTACCTTCTCTAGTTACCAGTTTGCTGGGACTGACAGTGAGCTTTTGCCTTAGGACTCCATCTCTAGAATATTATTCACATTGTATCTACTGTGTTCAGTCTGCCAATTAGATAACAAAGTTTCTTATAGAGAAATGATGGAGAGATCTCTTTGAAGACTGTGTTCAATGCTTTGTCAAATGGTAAGTGGATGAGCGTATCACACTCAAATGTGGAATGGCTGGATGCCTCAAATCTGGAGCTAACTCACTCACTAGTGTGGGTGGCTTTCTCATGATGGATACCTAGGTACATGATGGTTAGGTGGATGGGTGTGTGGATAAATATAAGCTTCATTCATTGACTTACTCAACAAATACTTAGTAAGGACAGTAAACCTGCGAAAGCCGGAATCTGTGTAAAGCAGAAACCTGTCAGAGAAGGAAAACTCAAGTATTCTCCACTAAAAAGAATGATAGAAAAGTGATAAGACTGCATCCTGTCAAAGGCGGAAAACTTGCAAAACCCAGAAGAACAAGGTAGTCCTGACAAGCCCCGGCTCTCACAGATTTCACTGTACCTACTATGTGCCTGGCATTGTTCTAGGAGCTGGGGGTCTAGGTGTAAAGAGACAAGGTCCCTGTACTCAGTGAACTTATGATTTAGTGGGGGAGACCCACAATAAAGAAGTAAACAAACGTACATGCTAGTAACAGTGAAGAACTATTGTCTTAGGCTGGGTTCTCTAGAGGAGCAAAACCAGCGAACCCTATATACAGTCAGTCCCCAGGTTACGAACTTCTGACTTACGTACAACCTGTAGTTATGAATCAACCCCCATGAAGCCTATTATATAACAAACAGGCACTACTTTGCAACGTGTATCAAAACAATATTATTCTTGTATTATTATGTTAAAGATGTTTTAGTGTATCTGGAAGTGTTTTTTAAGCATAGAAAGGTACAGTATATACTATATACTAAGAAGAACACTTAGCTAACTGATGGTAGGTACTAACTCTACCTAACTGTTCTGATTTACATACAAATTCAGTTTAAAGACAGATTTAGGAACAGAATTTGCTCATGGTCCACAGCTGCCTGTATATAAATATACATATAGATTTATTTCAAGGAAATGGCTTGCACAGATGTGGAGGCTGGCAAGTCCCAAATCTATGCGTGAGGCTTCAGGCTGGAGGCTTCTCCTGACTCACATGGTTGCAGGGGCTGATGAATCCCAAATTGGCAGGTCAAACGTCAGGCTGCTGGCTCACAGGGCTGTGGGAACTGGCAAATTCCAAAACCTACAGGTCAGATGACAGGGTGCTGGCTCATGTCCCAAAGACAGGAGGTCAAGGGTGATGGGTCTGATACAGGATCGAGAATGCAGGCTTTGCCAGAGCATCCATATGTATTGGATGCAGGTCACACCCCCAAGGAAACTCCCCTTTCAATTGATTGGCTGTTCACATCAGATCACAAAATGGAAGATGGCTACATAACATCTGCCAAACCACTAAGAATCATAGTCTAGCCAAGTTGACACATAATCTTAACCATCACAGTCTACACCTTGTCAACTTGGCACCTGTATACGTCTCCTTAAACCCTACATAATCTCTAAAAAAAAAAAAACGCTTTTGCGTAACCTGATATAACTATCATGCATACAAGTGAAAATGCACTAGCCCCATTTATATCTTATAATAAGTAATGGAATAAGGGAGAGAAGAAAACAAAGATATTTGCTGTATACATACATGTATATATATATATGTACACACACATATATATGCACAAATACACATAATAAAACAAGGAAGAAATATTACAATTACAGTCGTTTCTGCAGTTGGTCACATGGTCATAACTGGTATTTAAGGCTACCTTCTTTTACCACCCATTCTGTATTGCCTTCGCCCTCAGCAAGCACCTGAGCTGGTCGTGGTTCTTTGCCTGGTGAAGTGACCCAAACTTTCATTCCTGAAGGGTCTGGGGCATTAGTGGTCATGTTTGAATTGGGTTGCTGTAGTTTTCCATTGACTTTAATCACAGGGCACGGTAGTACTAAAGGATGTCTGTAAGTATCTCCTGTATTACTCTTCTTTACCTCTGATTTGTAATATCAATCTGATTTCCCCTTCGTAATCAGAATCAATCACACCAGCCAATACAATATTTCCCTTCCAGAGGCATGAGGAGCCCAAAGTGGCCAGGTGGCGTTCTTAACTTTCAGTTCAGTGGAATCACTGTTGTGTCTCCTGGTGGGAATTTTCCTCCCTTTGGAACTCGATGACCTCTCGACAGTGCATAGGGTCTTGGGGACAGGAAGCAAAAATTTTGTGAGTTGGTCACTAGGGATAATAGTGAGTGGTGGCACTCCCATTTCTACCCCTTGATTCCTGGATCCATGAATCCTGGCTCTGGGAGAAACAGCACCATGTATTGGACACTGGTTTAGAGCATATACAGCCTCGTGGAGAACACTGCCCCAACCCTGCAAGGTATTGCCACTTAGCTGGTACAATGATTGTGCCTTTAGAAGGCCATTCCATCGTTCTATCAAGCCAGCTGCTTCAGGATGATAGGGAACATGATAAGACCAGTGAATTCCATGAGACTGGACCCATTGCCACACTTTATTTGCTGTGAAGAGAGTTCCTTGATCTGAGGCAATACTGTGTGGGATACCACGATGGTGGATAAGGCATTCTGTAAGTCCACAGATGGTAGTTTTTGCAGCAGCATTGCATGGAGGGAAGGCAAATCCATATCCAGAGAGTCTATTCCAGTAAGAATAAAACACTGCCCTTTCCATGGTGGAAGTGGTTCAGTGCAATCAAGCTGCCACCAGGTTGCTGGTTGATCACCCCTAAGAATAGTGCTACATTAGGGACTCAGTGTTGGTCTTTGCTGCTGGCAGATTGGGCACTAAGCAGTGGCTGTAGCCAAGTCAACCTCGTGAGTGGAAGTCTGTGTTTCTGAGCTCATGCATAACCTCCATTCATTTCTTTCACACTTTGTCTAGCAAAAATAGGACCAGCCAACCAGCTTTCTTGTATTTCTCATTCTGATGAAATTGTAGAAAAATATCATATATGTAGCCAGAGCCTTGTCTCTCACAAATATTTGATCCAGTGGTGGTGATATTTTGCATATTTCTATTGCTACTTTATGCCATGAATTAACAGTGCCCTTTTTTCTTTACTACTGGAGGCAGAGACATCAGCGCCTTTAAGACTAGCTGGACTTGAGAACCAATTCCGAAAACTCATTATTATGATTTTGTTCCTCTAGAACCACTCCCGGTACCAAATGTCTTAGGCTAGGTTCTCTAGAGGAGAAAAAGCAGTGAAGCATATATTTTCCTGTGGAAACTACAGATTTTATAGGGGAAACCCCAATATATAATAGAGGTAAAAGCAAATCTGTTCTAGTTGATGTGTTGAGGGCTCTGGGTGTGTGTGTGTCTGTGTGTCTGTGTGGGGGTGTCAGAGACTTATCCCTCAATTTAGGTAAGTTATAACAAGTTGCTTACAAAGTTGTATTCCTTACAAAATAAAAATAAATGCAATATTAAAAACTAACCTCAATTGTTTCATTGTAATGACATGGATGATATCACTGATAATTTTTCAGCAAGACATTCATTCATACGCTGGTGTGTCAGTAAGTTGAGTCACAGACCAGGGTCTGTACTAGGTCAGTTTCTTTACTTAGTCTTTGTTTCTTTTCATCTTTTTCTTATATTTTTATTTCTTTTTTCTATTTTTATTAAGGTAAAAACTCGTATCTCATACTTATGAAGGTTTGGGGAAAGACACATGTATTTGGTTCTGGATATTTAGATCACAGGTGGACCCAGAAGTTATGGAGAGGCCTCTCTGTGACGATTACGTTCAATGCTTTGTTAGATGTTAAGTAGGTGAGCTTATCACTCTCAAGTGTGGGACAGTGTGTTACTTCAAATCCGAAGATAACGGCAAACAGATTCCTAGTCTCTTCTTGGGTTCCCTTTGGCTTTGAAAAGTACTTATTTATGTTTTATTGCCACATTTGGATGTACTTTAAAAATATATAAAGTAATACAGAGTTGACTTTATTTTTCGACAAGCAAGGAATGTCAAAAAATATTGGTAATGAGTCTTTTTTAGGGTATTTTTGGGCTGTTTGCACCATGGTTCAGTCCTAAAAAAATCCAGGTATCTTTCACTTGAAACCATAGGTCCAGGCTGCCTAAGATGCTGAATACCTCAATGAGATATGCGATTATAGGAAACCACTTGAAATCATAGAAATGGTCATGAAGAAATTTTTTTTTTTTTTTTTATCTCATCTCTCATTTCAGAACCTCCTTCCTCATGAACAGCCAACAGATGTCTATTCAGGGATTGCAATTTCATCATGGTCCTAATTTTCACCATTTCCTTTGTGGTGGATGCTATGATGTCCACTGCCCAGATGTCCCCCTTTAGCAATGAAGGACTTGTTACTGGAAGATGGCTCTCAGTTGTCAGCCTTTCCTGGATATTGCCTTGACTGAAAAAATTCTTTGTCCAAGGACAGCTTACATCTAATGACTGATCAAATAGGGGTATAAAGTTTTGGTCCTCTCACCTCAGTTCAGCTGAACTTAAGGAGCTATCCCCCAGGCCCAGCATCCCCTGGGGTGTTGGCTGAGGACCTCATTGGAATATGTTGCAGCTCAACTTATTCTTCTGCCAATCTTGCCTCCTTTCCCTTCCTCCAGCAAGTACTGATCCCAAGCTTATGCCCTAGAAATATCCCATATTCTAATCGCTACCTCAGAGACTTCTTCCTGAGGAAGGCCTTCAAAATGGAAATCAAGACTCTTTGAATGAAGCGTTGAATAGATTGGTATTCAGATATTTCCTCTCCGATTCACTGGAAATGCCTTCACTTTGTGCACACAGAGATGGTACTTTGTCAGAACTAAGTCCAGTGTTCTTTATATCATGACTCACAAAATAATCGTTGGCCAAATGAATTTTATTTTTTTAGAACATGGGTTTTCAGTAATAAACAAACAGTCATCAGGTAAATTATATTTCAGTAAAAAAAAGAAATGGGGGGGAGGTCATCAAATACTTCCTTTCAAATACACTCCCCACCAGAACTAAAATTTTTCCATATGTAAGGCAAAATATCTGCACAGACATACTACTTTTCTGCCACATTGCACATCACTAATCTTAGGCAACATCTACTGACATCCTTTGATAAAGAAATTTTGCCAGTAGTTTGTCTGCTTTCCCTCCAAACGTAATACTTATCATTCACTGTGTAGCTGGTTTTGCAAACTTCTTGGCAATGTTTACTTTTCTCTGAGGAGCGCTTCCTTTATGATGCCTCTAGTTTTGACTTCTCCATTCCCTTTAGCAAGAAAATTCATCAATTTTGTATTGGGAAGCTTTTATAATTCTTACACTCATTCTGGAAAAACCTTATTCTATCAGAGAAGTCACTGTGCTTTGTTGGAAAATGACACTAAAGCTTTCATGGCTTCCTACTGTTGTTGGAAAATATCTTTGTAACTGACGCATCCTGGAGGGCTGAGGGCAAACACATCACCACCAGTCCAATGCAATTCATTTTCAGATTTTCCTGGTCATAATTCCTATTCTCCACTTTCATTTTTGTTGGCTTGTAGTGTATAATATCACCGTCATGTTCTTACTTCTAGCATACACTGCCTCACCTCCCTCATATATGTCCTTGAACCTGTTCCCTCTTTACATTTAAGATGTTATCCAGAGTGATAGTATTTGCAATACTATTTTCATCACTCCTACTATTGAGCCATCACTCATTTTTGTAAATTAGGGATCCTAACACTAACAATTAAAAATGCAAACTCAATAAGTGAAAACAATGGCATTAGCTGAGACAAAGCACACCTAGGAACTGAATGTTGGCCTAGATGGACTGATGGGTTGCTGAAGTAACCCAGAGACCTGAGGATCTCACTTTGAGCAATCCCACCTAGCCTTTTCTCTGTCCCTCCATTCCCTTCCTTTCTTTCCCTTGTTGGTCCTAGCTGGACTCCTCACATACCTTCTTCCTCAGCACTTGGTTTCCCTTTTTGAGAGTTATGAAACATTATAATGGAAATAGACCTCAGCAATCTTTAAGTCCAACTACCTCATTTTGCAGATGAAGAAACTGAAGTTCGGGGGAGGTACAATGAAGTTACTCAAATCACAGGGTCCAGAATCTGGTCTCCTTCAGCTCTTCTTTCAGGTCCTCTCTTGGTGCTGACATGGTTAGAGCCATACTGATTAAGGTTGCTTGTTATTAGGGCTAAGGAGGTAGGGGGTTAAGGGAGTCAAAACTTTACTCCTGTGTCTTCTCTAAGTATGTAGTCACTTACAACCTCTGTGCATTCTCCCTCCTAAAATATCTGTCCTTTCTATACTGGTACCGTTGCCCTAGGTCAGGCTATTATGATCTCTCTCCTGGACTATTTCAACAAGCTCATTTCTAGTCTCTCTGCTTTTCAGAACAACACCCCAGCTCAAGCCCCAACCTCAAACATCTATCTATCCCACTGCTGCCACAGGGATCTGATAGTCACTCCCATCACTACCATTTGATGACTACTAAATCCCTACGAGATAGAGTCCAGTCTTGTAGCAGGGCACGCGACAGGCAAGTCTCTTTGTGGTCTTACCCCTGCCCTCCTGCCTGTCCAACCCCCATCATTCTGTGTCTTAACCAGGCTAGGTTATGATCTATCAACACTCAACTCCAAAATCTCAGTGGCTTAACACAATAAAGGTTTATTTCACATTTGTACATTGTCGGCAGCAGATCTGGCTAACTATCCCAAGGCACTGGTCTCCAGGCAGTGACTCAGTGATCCAGGCTGCATTATCCATGTGATTTCACCGTTTCAGCATGCGGTTTCCTCCACGATTGTAATGGAGGAGGAAGAGAGAGCTGAAAGGTAAGACACCAGCTCTTCTATTTTTCAGCCTGAAAGCAATACCCACAGGCCATTGGCCAGAGTATGTTACCTGACTACAAGGTGGCTAGGAAACGGGAATGTTTGGTGAGCACTATGGTTTCTGCCAAGGAGTCCCTGGGTGGCATAAAGTTTAATGGACTCGGCTGCTAACTCAAAGGTTGGAGGCTGGAGTCCACCCACAGGCACTTTGGAAGAAAGTCCTGGCAATCTACTTCCAAAAAACCAGTCATTGAAAACCCTATGGTGCACACTTCTACGCTGACACACATGGGGTTGCAATGAGTTAAAATCAACTTGATGGCAACTGGCTACTGGTATTGTTTCTGCCATGGTTCCTCCTTGCAATTAAAAAAAAAAAAAAAACTGTTGTCATTGAGTCAATTCTGACTTATAGCGACCCTATAGGACAGAGTAGAACTGCCCCATAGAGTTTCCAAAGAACACCTGGTGGATTCAAACTGCTGACCTTTTGTTAGCAGCTGTAGCACTTAACCACTACGCCACCTAGCAGTTTGAGCTCTGGAAATCCTTGACTACTTGTTCCCTGAGTACAAACTTTTTTAAGCTTCTTGCACCAAGGTTTTGGGTTCCCTGTCTAGAATATCCTTCTTATTGACCTGACAAACTCCTACAAACCAAGCCTCTACTTCTTCTAAGCACCATCCCTGACTTGCCCAGACCAACTTAGGGGTTTGTTCTCCAATGTCCCCCTGCATCTTGTAGTTACCTCCATCACAGCGTGTTTTTTTTTTTTTTTTTGTATTGTTATAATTGCCTACCTGGCCGTTTCCCTCTAAATTGAAATTTCCTTGTATTTAGGGAAAGTGTATTTTCATCTTTTAGCACTCAGTTTTAACACAGTGGTGCATAGAGACTCTTCATAAAAAAAAATTTTTTTTTTCTTCATATCTGTGAATAAATGAATGAAAAACTAAATGGCTACAAAATGATTCCATTTCTTGTATTCCATCCCTCCCTCACCCCCACTACCATCTTAGCCCAAGCAACCCCTTCTCTTGCCTGGACAACCGCCTTGGCTCTTTCTGATCTCTGTCTTCCCTTTTTGCCCCTATCCATCCACTTTCCACTGGGCAACCATATCATCCTGAAACACAAACCAGAGCAGGACTTCCCATTCTCTTAGAACAAAATCCAAACTCCTTCCCATGACACAGAAGACAAGATCTAGCTCCTGCCTGCCAAAGGCTCCCACACTGGCTTCCTCTCAGTTCCTTGATTCGTTCCTTGAACACATTAAGATATTTCTCCCCCAGGGTTTTCTCAGGGCTGGTTCCTTTGCCTGGAATCCTCTTACTTCCTCTTCTCTTTTAGTTAGCTCTGTCTCACTATCTTTAGCGTAAATGTCAATTCTCTAGCAGTCACAATTCCCTTATTTTGGTGGCAAGTGAGAAAATCCCACCCAAACTACCCTAAATAATAAAGGGAATTTACTGGCTTATATTGCTAACAAGGTCCAGAAATAGTGCAGGCTTCTAGGGATGTTTGATCTGTATCACCGAGGACCTTGTTTCTCTCCTTCTATACACAGTTCTAGCTCTTTCCTCATGGTCACAAAATGGCTGTCACCGTTCCAGACTTGCATCTTCACACCACAGTTTCCAGGGAAAGAGAGAGATCTCTCCTGCATAGCTTCTGTTCAGGTCCAGGATTCATTCTCACTCATTGGCCTAGATTGGGCCACATGTCCATGTCTAAACCAATCATCCTGGGAGGAGGATGAGGGTGTGGGGAGAGACTAGATTTACTTAAGCCAAACAGGACCCATTCCTGGAGCTGAGGGCAGGATCACACATACCCAAGCAACATGGCTGCATATGGGAGAGGGTTTAAATCCCCAAAGAACGAAGAGTACTTTTGTTAGAGAAAGAGAAAAGAATGCTTGGGAAGTGGTCAAAAAAATGTCCATCACTTTCTCAGAGGCTCCTTCACTGCCCACCCATCTAAGAAAGTCCCCTTTGTTAACTTCTATCACTGATCCTACTCTCTTCCCTCATAGCACCTGCTATTATTTGTAAATATTTATTTTGTTTGTTTGCTTGTTTATGGTCTGATCTCCCACTAGACTCTAACTTTGTAAGAGCAGATACTATGATTTGTTCACCCAGTGCTGGAACAAACTAGAAAATAAGTCTTTTCTGAATGAAAGAAAAGACAAATGATTTCCTTCTTTTCCAATTTAGCTGTTTTCTACTAAGGGACGCAGGAGAGGAGGGGTTGGGAGGAAAGGGTGAATGTGAGCACAGTGTTAATTTGGCTTTTCTTTGTCTTCAAGCTTAGACCTCTTTCCCTTCTCATAATCCCTCAGGTCCTCCCTCCCCAGATCTTTTCTTATTAACCCACCTGCTCCTGGCACTCTGGAAATTTGGTCTCCCTTTGATTTCCTTTTTAACCTAGTTTGAATTTGAGTCTTAATAGGAATCTTGATTTTTTAACAGAGAGTTAGTTAAATTATATTTTTCCAGAGAAGGTAGGGACCGAGTCTTCTCTCTTTTTGTGTCGCCAGCTCCCACTAAGTTAGTGGGTGTGCTTGACTCAGTGAAAGTTCAATTTACCTCTTGGAGATAAAGACCGAAGACAATGCCAGGTAGCAGAAAGAGGGAGGAAAGTTTAGAACTGAGCCAGGAAAAAGAAAAAGCCACCGAGAGAGAATAAAGGTTGGCAAATGGTGGAGGCGGGGCGGGTCTTTTGGGTGAAAGAGCATAGCTCAAGAGAAGGAAAGTTGGAATGAGTGAACTTGGGAAATGAAAACTAAACTTAGAAACAGAGCTGGAGGAACCCTCCTTCCCTCTTATGTTTATGCATTTATTCATCAATAAATCATTCTCCTGGGAGCTGAGGATATAGGAGTGACCAAAACATACAAATCCCCGCCCTCACACTCAAGTAGAGGGAAGACAGACAATAAGCAAATAAGTATGCATAGGATAAGGACTGCTGGATAAAGAGGTCAGATTGAAAATACACACCTACTGTTGCTCTGTCTTGAAATCCTATAGAATGTCAATAAAGGTTGTTTGTTTGTTTGTTTTTTTCCTAAATTTTCACAGCATAGACTGTCATGCATAAGCAAAAGGGGAAAATAGACAAGAGGCACAGCGCTGGGAGCTGGAAGGCAAATTTGAGAAAATTATGTCCTAAGTGGGCAGAGGAGTCCCTGGGTGGTTCAAATGGTTAATGTGCTTGACTGTTAACCAAAAGATTGGAAGTTCAAGTCCACCCAGAGGCACCTTGGAAGAAAGACCGGGATATCCACTTCGCTATGGAGCACAGCTCTATTCTGACACAAATGGGGTTGCCATGAGTTGGGGCTGGCTCCATGGCAACTGTTTTTTTTTTTTTTTTTTTAAGTGGGCAGAGGGGAAAGCTGAGAACCAATCTGGCTTATACAACATAATCACCATCCCCAATGCAGGAATCAGTGGTGTCAGGAAATCTGGAATCCGTGTGTATTCAAGGAACAAAAAGGAGCTGTTGGAAATTAAAAATACGATAGCAAAAATGAAAATCTCAGGAGAAGAACTGGAAAGTTAAAATACTTCCCACAATAGAATAAAAAGACAAGGACAGAAAAGATAAGAAAATTAGAAGAGCACCCCAGGATGTCCAAATAAAAAGGATTTCAGAGAGAAGAGAGAAAAGGAGAGAGAATTGGAAACAATAACCCCAAAAAATCAAGTAAAGAAGTTGAAAGTGGTTGCCCTTGGAAGAGGAATGGAATGGGGTAGACTACTGCTGCTTCTTGTACGCTTTGTAGAGCTAGTTGAATCTGCGCATGATTAACCTTAAAAAGAGAGAGACCGAAAACCCACCTGGAACAAAGGAGAATGAAGAAGACCAAAGACACAAGGTAAATTTATTGAGCCCAAGACACAGAAAGGGCCACATAAACCAGAGACTACATCAGCCTGAGACTGGAAGGACTAGATGGTGGCTGGCTACAACCAATGACTGCCCTGACAGGGAACACAACAGAGAATCCCTGATGGAGCAGGAGAACAGTGGGATGAAGATCTCAAATTCTTGTAATTAGACCAGATTAATGGTCTGACTGAGACTAGAGGGATCCCAGAGATCATGGTCCCTGGACCCTCTGTTAGACCAAGACTGAAACCATTCCCAAAGCCAACTCTTCAGACAGGGATTGGACTGGACTGTAAGACAGAAAATGATGCTGTTGAGGAGTGAGCTTCTTGGCTTAAGTAAACACATGAGACTATGTGGGCAGCTCCTGTCTGGAGGTGAGATGAGAAGGCAGAGCTGGTTGAATGGACACGGGGAATACTGGGTAGAGAGGATGAGTGTGCTGTCACGTTAAGGGGAGAGCAGCTAGGAGTACATAGCAAGGTGTGTATAAGTTTTTATACGAGAGACTGACTTGATTTGTAAACTTTCACTGAAAGCACAATGATAAAAAAAAAAGAGAGACTGAAAAGAAAAGGAAAATGTCGGAAAGAAATATAGCAAAATGTTAGTTGTTTCTCTCTAGGTGGTAGGTAATGGATTATGTTTGTTTTCTCCTTTTGACTTTTTGTACATTTTCTAAAATGAACACATTTCATTTTCTAAGTCATAAAACACATTTCAGGTTAAGAGAAGAGAAAGTTATAGGCAAAGTTACTAGGTACAGTTGCAGGGGGAGGTGGGCTTGTGGAAGTTTCCCTAATGAGTGACATTGGCTAGATTTTTGAGGGAAAAAAAATCATGCGGCTACTCAGGAACAGTATTCTAGAAAGAGGAAAGAGCACTAGCTGGTGAGGAAGAGCAAGGCCACTGTAGCAGGTGTGGAGGGTGAGAGAGGATGAGGTCAGAGAGGGGGCTGGAGTGGACCGAGTAAAGCCTTATGGGGCGTACTAAGGACTTGAGATTTTATTCTTGTATGAGAAGCTTTAAGGTTTTGAAGAGAAAAGTGTAATGAGTTTCCTCAGGATCGCTGTGCTTGCTGTGTGTGGGTGGGGGAGAGGAAGCCGGGAGTGGAAGCTGAGAGACCAGTTAGGAGGCTATTGCTAAATCCAGATGAACGATTCTTCAGGATTAATCACTCGTGTTCAAAGTGTTTTATTTTCTTTTAGCAGCAAAAGCCTTTATTCCCCCCAAAGGAAGTCTTATGTTGATCCCTCATCTGTAAAACATAAAAACGAAGCATAAATGTGAAGCAGCTTTAGTTCAGGTAGGAGGTGGAGGGTCCAGACCCCGCTGCCCCGCCCCCTCACCCCAGCCTGGTGATCCTGGAGGTGAGCCTTTGGACCTAGAGTCTGTGGACCACCATTTGAGAACTGATTCCGCTTCAGCCCCTCCTTTTACTGAGGAGGTCCAGCACAGGGAAGAGCTGGATAATAGAAGGGGTTTGAGGAAAAGGGCTTTCCAGGTGGGATCGACACTGTGCGAAAGGTGGGTGGTAGAAAAAAAACACGCTGCTCCATGCCCCTGGAGGAGACCCTTTGCGGCGAAGGCAGAGCAAGGACCCGGCTTTGTGGCAGCTCAGGGTGCTTCCCAGTGCACACTGCTTCTGGCTGCTTTTAGACAAATGTAGTATGTCGGGTTTTTACCATGTATACTTCCTCCCCTCCCCAGGGGGACAAGCTTTGACCCAACTTGAATCCCTAAGACAAGCCGAGGGGCCGCGCGGTGTGTGGGAGGGTGGCAAGGAAGGGTCTAGGTTTTCTCCATCTTACTTCGACCAGTGGTGTGCCAGCAAATGTTCGACAATTGGCTCTCTGGAAAAAAAGAAAAAAGCCCTCGTTTGTGGTACATGCAGATTTCCACGGTGTAAATAGTCCCATCGTGATGGATTTAAACCTGCCCAAGTGACCAAAGCGACCAGTGATTTCAGTGAAGTCACTGAGCAGGAAGTGAGAAGACATGTGTCTGACACACCGTTATCTAGCATTGCTCCCATACAAATATCCTAGAGGAAACGACCTCCAGAGCTTAACCAAAAAACCAAACCCATTGCTGTGCAGTAGACTCGTAGCGGCCCTATACGACAGGGTAGAATTGCCCCATAGGGTTTCCACAGAGCGGCTGGTGGATTTGAACTGCCAACCTTTTGGTTAGCAGTCATAGCTCTTAACCACTACACTACCAGGATTCTCCCCCCCCCCCCGCCCCCCAGCTTAGATAGTAGTAAAAGGTAGTAACATAATTAGAAAAGTGATGCGTTTTGGCTATTATTTTTTGAGTTTAACTAAACTTGTAATGACTCTGTTTAACAACTGGCTGGCGGAGTTTCTGAAAATTTAACCATCAGCTCTCCAGCCAGCCTGAGCCAGCTGTAGCACCACAGTGCCTCGACCCCTCTAAAGAAACGCCTCTGGACTATAAATCAAGAATTTCAATCTGTAAACAAATTGTGGTACATCCACACAATGGAATAGCACTCAGTAATAAACAGGAATGAACTACTATACCGGTAACACGTTGAATGCACCAGTCTTAGAAGATTACATAAAGTGTGATTCCATTTTTATGACAGTCCTGAAAAGACAAACCTGTAGTGATAGAGAACAGATCGGAGACTGCCAGGGGCTAGGGATGATGGGAGGAAGTGACCACAGAGGGATGGCTCCAGAGATTTTGGGGGCGCTGTAGAATTGTTGTGGGTCCTGATTGTGGTGGTGATTACATGAATCTGTACATGTGTTAAATTCAGAGAACTATATAAAAAAGGGGGCTTGGTGGTGAAGTAGTTAAGAACTCAGGCTGCTAACCAAAAGGTTAGAAGTTCGAATCCACCAGCCACTCCTTGGAAACTCTGTGGGGCAGTTCTACTCTGTGGGGTCGCTATGAGTCGGAATTCACTTGACAGCACACAACACTAACAACAATTTAAAAAAAGTCAATTTTAGTGTATAATAATTTTTTTTTAAAAAAAGAGAAAAGTCAGCATAGTGTAAGACAAAAAAGAGAATTTTAGTGTGAATTGGCCAAATCACTCCACTTCTTTGGGCCTGCTTTGAACCCTCTGTGAAATGACAAGTCTGGACAATGAGGAGTTGCAGATGCAAATACCTATGGAGGGAAGGAGCAACTGAGTAATGTAAACGGAAGACAATAGGGAGTGGTGCGGACTGTGGACAACCAGCGAGTTTACCCCTGTCCTAAGGGAGCAGCTTTAGCTTCAGCTGGTGGCTGCTATGCTGGAATGTGGGCCTAGTTTATCTGACCTTTTGAATTTCAAGATGTCAGATATCCAGACTGTTTTTGGTGAAACCTTATTTGTAAACACCACGAGAACCCAACAAAACATGTCTGTGAATCATATTCGGTGCTGGGGTTGTCAGTTTGCAGTCCCTGTCCAGGGGCTGTATTTCATCCTTCTGAGCCCTACAGGATTATAAACCCTGATAAGCAGAGATCGCTTCAGAGATTTGGAATTGGCTGTGAAGGTCCTTGCACCACTGAAGGTGAAATTAAGCCTGACTTTGCCCCATTTAAAAGTTGTGCAACTGAGGTAATCAAATCAATTGCTATAGAGTCAATTCCGATTCATGGCAACCGCACGTGTGTCAGAGTAGGACTGTGCTTCACAGCATTTTCAACGGCTGATTCTTTTTTCTGGAAGTAGGTCACCAGGCCTTTCCTTTGAAGCACCTCTGTGTGAACTCCAACGTCCAACCCTTCAGTTAGCAGCGTTAACCTTCTGCACGACCCAGGAACTCTACAATTGAGGTACCAAGTGTTATTGTCCAGAATCCATGTGAGTGGAAGAGGATCCAGCGCTGCACTGGATTCAAAGGGCTCTGTTCCCCACCTCCCACCCCATCGGCCCTGCAGGAGCCTTTGGAAATGTATCATTTCTTTTGTTACAGATCATAGCTTCTCATAAATGGGCCCGACTTCTCTGCACACAGTACCAATTTTGTAATGATGAGTGAGAATTGAGGCCATCTTTCATCCCATTGCAGGACTGCGATTAGATGCTCTTGCATGCTTAGATTTACACTCAGCGTGTAACGGGGAAGCCCATTGTAAAGAGCTGAAAAATGACATCAGAGTAGCAAAGGACATGCATCGCAGAGCGGGAGGCAGGGGGCACGGAGGGCAAACGTGAGTGGGACAAATGAGTCCACAAGTTGGAGGGCGTGGCCTCAGGCTGGAAGGATGACCCCACTCCCCTCCGGCACAATAGCATTACACACAGAAGTTACACACCAAGGGTAGAGCCCCTTTGGGTGCCTGTGGGGACGGAGCTGGGGCTGGGAGGAAGCAGGGAGGGGGCTGGCCTGAAGATGCTTTACCTGTTTGGGTTGCACCCCCCCGGAAGCCCCAGGCACAGGCAGAAGAAGGCGAAGACTAATGGGAAGGAATTCAGAGATTCAGAAGGGCTTAAGAGGGAAAGTTAGACCTTTTCCTTCCACTGAACTATGGCAGCCAGAACTTTTGCCCAACAGAGTTTCCGCTCTCCACTTCATTTAATAATCATACCTTCCCTTTTCAGAGGGAACCCATTCCATGTAGTATGCCAAGAAAATCAACTTCTCTCTTCCTTCCAGAGAAGGGCATGTAACTAGCCCCTCCCCCACTGGAGCACCCCTAGCCTCAGTGATTAGTTCAGGAATAGCCATGTGGCTCCAGCTGGTATAATCCAGAATTCTTTCTGGGACTTGTTCTTGAACTAAACAAAAAGAGGCATTGTCTTTTCTCTGGGAATACTACCTATGAGGATGACGGAAGGTGAAGAATTTTGCCACCACATGGCAAGAGCCTATGAAGGAAAATTGAACTGATGAGTGAATATAAATGATCTTGATACTATTGGTTGAGTCCCTGGATAGAGCCCTACCTGAAGTTCATCTCTGAACTTTTCAGTTACATGTGCCAACTTCTTCCTTTTTCCTTTCCTTCTTCCTTTTCTTTTATCTTAAGCTATTTTGAGTTCAATTTCTGTCATTTACAACCAAAAGAGTCCTATAATATATCACTTTATATATGTAAAAAAAAAAAAGCTAAATAGCTTGATACCACATATTGAATATATTAATAGGTAAGTATTATATGAACATAAGATTTAATTTTATGTCTCAAATAATGTATACTATGTGCCAAAACTATGCTAGAAACAAGAAATCAAATTACGAACAAACAGATGATATGGTTGTCATACCCCATATTGTTGTTTTCGTTGTTAGGTGCATTCAGATGGTTCCAACTCATAGCGACCCCATGTACAACAGAACAAAACACTGCCCGATCCTGTGCCATCCTTACGTTGTTATGCGTGAGCCCATTGTTGCAGCCGCTGTGTCAGTCCATCTTGTTGAGGATCTTCCTCTTCTTCACTCACCTTGTACTTTGCCAAGCATGATGTCCTTCTCCAGGGACTGATCCCTCCTGAAAACATGTCTGAAGTATGTAAGACGTAGTCTCGCCATCCTTGCTTCTAAGGAGCATTCTGGTTGTACTTCTTCCAAGACAAATTTGTTCAATCTTTTGGCAGCCCATGACATATATTCAACATTCTTCACCAACACCACAATTCAAAGGCACCAATTCTTCTTCAGCCTTCCTTATTCATTGTCCAGCTTTCGCATGCATATGATGTGATTGAATATACCATGGCTTGGGTCAGGCGCACCTTAATCTTCAAAGTGACACCTTTACTTTTCAGCACTTTAAAGAGGTCTTTAGCAGCCGATTTGCCCAATGCAATGGGTCGTTTGATTTCTTAACTGCTGCTTCTATGGGTGTTGATTGTGGATTCACGTAAAATGAAATCCTTGACAACTTCAATCTTTTCTCCGTTTATCATGATGTTTGTTGTTTGTTGGTCCAGTTGTGAGGATTTTTGTTTTCTTTATGTTGAGGTATAATCCATGTTGAAGGCTGTAGTCTTTGATCTTCATCAGTAAGTGCTTCAAGTCCTCTTCACTTCCAGCAAGCAATATGGGTTTATTAATATCTAAGTGTTATATAAATATAACATTCAAATCATTTGCTATTGCCTATTATGTGCCAGGACTATGCTAGGATAAAACAATGAACATGAAGCTTAACTCTCTGTTTCAGTTTCTTCATCTGTAAAATGGGTATAATACTAGTACCTACTCACCAAGGTTGTCGTGATTAAATGAGATATGTAAAGTGCTTAGAATAATCCCTGGCACATGGTAAATGCCCAGTGAATGGTAGATTGTAGTTTAGTAGTGAGCTTTTTGGATATCCAAGAGTATTTTTTAGTCTAGCTGTTTTCTTTTTAAACTACAACAAAATAATGGTCTTTGGAATCAGAACTGGTGCATATTCTGCCCCCTCCACTTAACTAAAGATTTTGTGGGAATTAATTTCTCTGTGTCTCAATTTCCTCATCTGTAACATGGGGTAATAATGCTTTCCTTGCAAAGGCACAAAGCGGGTCCGTAGTCATTATTATTAATCAGTCCACCAAAGTATAATGTGAAAATTGCTTGAGAAAAAGAATCTCAGAGGACACAGAAATAAATGTTATTATCTTAATAAATAGGATTCAGAATCACCACCTCCTACAGTTCTCATACTTTTCACCAAAGCACTTGTGGGAACAGAAGAAGGAAAATTATCCTGAGGGTGGGAGGGTAATGACCCAAAATGGCCTCCTGCACATGTGAAATTTATTTGTATAAACTTAGAAGGTTTTTTGCATTCCAGTGTATGGTAAATTCAGGGCTATTTTAGTGTGATGTTTTAAATTACCTCAAGTCCTCTCTTCCTCACCTGACGCTCCAGTAGGAAAAGGCTGGTTTATCCTGTGGCTTCCTTCACGTGCCCCTTCCCGGACCTTCTTGCCTTCCCTCTGGGATCTGTGCCCCTCAGTTTGACAGGTCAGCCTTAGAACATTCTGAATGGCAGTGACGTCTGACTTAATCTTGTGCCACAAAGGGGTGGTCCCGAGGCCTCCACTGAGGGGCAGTAAGTAGGGGGCGGGTGGGCTCAAGTCAGGTCTCACTGCCTAATTTGGTAAATTTGTGATACCGGCAACCCAAGTTACTTCATTCCTGTCAGCAGGATGAAGAGGGACGGTACAAATTTGGAAAAGTACATCAGTCAGGGGAATAAATCCCAGGGAATCCCCCTCCCCCAGCTGTATTGAAAAGATGCTAGTGGGATGAGACCCCATAGGACAAAGCCAGTGCAGAGAAAAAGGGCTGAGGAGATGAGGCCACCAGAGCAGGGAAAGAACGATGGCAGTTTAGCCATCAAGAGTGAATTGCGTGCAGTTGGGGTGTAGGGGCATGATGAAAAACTTTTAGAATTGGGCACCCATAGCCTTTTAATATAATAAGGTAAGAGGCAGGATCACTGCATTTGCTGGAGCTGACCCAGAGTCGCCTCCACGGGCCATATGGTTTCCCTGATCCATAAAAGTCACTAAACGAGGAAGTAATTTATTGAGAGAGATCACTGTCGGCACCAGAATATCCCGGTGTGTTGGCTTCATTGTTTTCTTAATAAGGGAATGGAAGCGAAGCCAGGCTGTGAGCAGGGGTGGGAGCGGAGAGAAGGCTCGGGGTTGTTTGCTCTAACAATTAAAAAAAAAATTTAGGCAGCGTTTATTCGGGAGAAGAAAGACTGGGGAGTCTGGGTGCTCCTGCGGTCTGGCTCACCGTTTTTTTTCCTGCCCAGCAGCTTTGCAAATTGTGGGAGCAGGAGAGCTGGGAATGTAAAGAGGAAAAAGGGGTCGTGAACTTCAAATGCATAACATGGAATTTGCACAGACAGCTTGAAAAGAAGACATTTCATAAATGGCAAATTATTCTGGCATCCAGGGAAAGAGGCCAATATGCTTTAATGAATTGGTGCCATAAAAGGGGAGACTGCGTCCTCTTCTAAACACTGCAGATTAAGAGACATCAAAACAATAGCTGCTGATAGTCCTTCTTTGGAAGCTGGAATTCCAATAGTGGTTCCTTTACAATACAGTAGCTGCCCTGTTTAACAATGAGTTTCATACAAAGAAAGGCTCCAAGCCCAGCTGGAAGAACAGGCAGCAGGCCTGCAGAAAGTTTGCCGGCATAATTCAGAGTCTTTTCTTTCTTTCTCCTTTTTTAAAAAATAGCCCCAAGCCTTGCAGCAACAATTATTTCAGTGATTGCAGGGCTGACTTTCTTACCTCAGTCTTATCCAAAGATGTTATCTGTATAGACTTGCAATAGGAACGTTGCTCCAACACTTGTGTGACCTGCTTCTGCTTTTAGTATAAAAACACATGTACTGATGCTAAGAACATTTTTGAGTATTTTTTCCAGCTCTGTGAAAAAAGGTTCTGCTGAATTGCTACTTGGACATTAGAACAGCTTCTTTGACTATTCAAGACTTGTTGCTGTTAGCAGCTGTCAAATCACCCGGATTTAAGAGAGAAATTTCTCTTTGTTGAAGTCATCCACTTGGGGTCCTTCTGTTATAGCAGCACTAGATGACTGAGACGACCCCTCATGTGCAGCCCCACCTGTCTGCCAGTGTCGGCTTGTGTGTTGCCATGACGCCGAACAGTTTGCAGCAGTTTCCAGACTAAGATGGACTAGGAAGAAAAGTCTGGAGATCTGCTTCTGAAAATCAGCCAGTGAAAACCCTGTGAATCGCAACAGTCTGATCCAAAACCTATCGTTTTGTTCTCTTGTGCATTAAAAAAAAAGGGTATTCCTAGGCCCCAGCCCAGGGATATTTCCAGCTTCCTTGTGGAAAGGAGATAGGTGCAGCCACCACCTGTCTGGCAGTGGTTTGTCTTCTGAGGGTGGTCTGGAGAAGGGTGGCTAGGAGTCACATGTAAACTCAGAAGAGAGTGGTGTGGACTTTGTCCTGTCCTGTGGTTCTGTTTCAGTACTTGCAATCACGCTACCTCTCCAATGAAGCTGTTCCATTTTATTAGATCAGAGGTTGTAGAGTGATGCGATCGGGTTTAAATCCCAGCTATATTTCTACCTAGCTGTGTGACTTTGGACAAATTTCTTACCTTCTCTGAGCTTTAGTTTCCTAAGCTGAAAAGCAAGACCCATGATACCTACCTTGAATGGGTTGTTGTGAGGATAAAAATCTGGGATGCGTCTGGGAGAAGCTTGGGATGAGTCCTTGCACATGGTCCAGCAGGGGTTCTCCCCTCTAAAGCCATAATCTGAGAGGCACCAAAGCCCCATCCATTTCTCAAAACACATTTTTGTCCCTGAACTTTCCTTCTCCTAAAGTTGCTTTTTCTGGGTGTAAGGCTCCAAAGGCTTCCATTAATAAAACAAATATTGTCTGTCTTAGGCTGGGTTCTTTAGAGAAGCAAAACCAGTGAAAAGTCAGATGGCAGGCCTCTGGCTCACAGACTGTGGAGACCGATGAGTCCCAAGATTGCCAGGTGAGCTGCTAATTCAAATCCTAAAAACTGGAGATCAGATGATGATGAGCTAGATGCAGGATCCAGAGCCAGAGCCTTGCTAGAACATCCATTTATATACTCGAGACAGGCCACACCCCCAAGGAAACTCCCTTTCAACCAATTGGCTGCTCATAGAAGATCTCTTCATGGAGTTGATTACGTCATTACACAACTGAAAAATTATATCATTACCTAACTAACAAACTACATCGTAACTGACAAACTACTGAGAATCATGGCCCAGCTAAGCAGACACACAACCTTAACTGGGACATTGTCTTTAGAAGGGACATTATCCATTCACACATTAGTGTGAATTAGCTTAGGGACTAGTTATATTGACAATGAAAAAGGAGAAACACAAAGGGGCAGCAGAGAGGGAAATGGAGACAAGTAAAGAGTTTTCCAAGATAGCAAGGCCATGTTCTTGGCTGTACACAGAGGGTAATAGTAGGGTGGGATGCATGGAAATATTGAGTAGAGAGGGAGAAACTGAAGAATTAAGAACTGTGAGAAGATGAGAGGGGAGCACAGAGGAAGCAGTGATGGGCGTAGTGTGACCATTAGACTGAGAAAGGAAGGATCACTCTTCCTCTGAGATATGGATCAAGGCAGAAGGCATGGGGGAGAGGAGTGGGGGCAGGGAGACAGAAACCAGGGAGGAGGCAGAACCAGTTCACAAGTTAGAGGGAAATATGTGAGGCTTTGGAGCCAGTGGGCATAGATTTGCCCCTTACCTCCGACACTTACTGGCCTATGACCTTGGGCAATTTATGTATTTTCAATGAGAGCACAGGGCGGGCTCTCAGTAGACTACCCTCAGAATATCATTGTCATCTTCATCCTCATTGTTGGCTGACGGTGGGGGACCTCGGATGATCTGGGGACTCGAGAAGAGGGGTAAGGGTATGGAGTAGCCATTGTGGGATGGGAGTGGCAAGATGCAGAAAAGGCCCAGTGGAAGCGGGATGACATGGATTAATAGTGGATCACAACCATGGTACTCAACGAAAATGTCCCCAGAGAACACAGAACCAGGCAAGGTGTCCAGGCATAGACCAGTAATGTGAAATTTGCCTCCAAAAATGGAGGCTGCCGAGAGACAGAAGAAAAAGTTGGCAACTCCAGGGTGGCAGCAAAGGAGTTTACTAGGGAGACTTACATACGAGGTGAGTCCTGGGCAGTAGCAGAATCAAGTAGATCCCTGAGCTCTGCAGTGGGAGGACAATAGTGGCTACGTGGGGGTTATATAACAATGACTCAGTAAATGGTAGTGAACTAGTGGACCATATGAGGATGCTCATGTTCAGCTTGGTAAAGGATGGTTTCTCTTCAGTCTACCCCTTGAGGCCAACTCTTACAATCTGGCACATTCCCACTCTTGTGCCATAGCATGAGACTCTGCTGGGAACAGATGTAGAAGTGGGGTTGGCCAAGTGCTGTGTGGTTCCCATGCATGTGCAAGAGACAGAGAAAGTTACTGTGTGCCCAGAACAGGGGAAAGGCTTCTCTGATAAGAAGAAGGAACTGGGCTAGAGAAGGCAACCCAATTCCCGGCCTCCTTATCAGAGAATGCTCTGGGCCCAAGACCTTTACTTAGGCAGCCTAGATGGGATGTATAGAGGCAGACCATTCCCCCAACACAAGGGAATCCAAGACTGGGGTCTGGGCTTGCAGACCGGGCAGGTGGTTACAGGAGTACCAAGAACAGATTTTCTCAAAGGGCTGCTCCTGCAGTCTGCACTGCCAACAGCTGCACAAGGGGAAAGCAGAAAAGCCAAGTCTACCAAGCTCTCGGTGAAGGTGAAGAGCTGATGAGCAGAGTGGAAAGATGCTCTTAGGAGGGAGAAGCCTCAGCTGGATTCTCAGCAGGGAAGCAGCCCAGAAATACTAATGTGAAATGAGGCCATGATCCAGGGCCAACAGGGTCAAGAGGTCTGATGTGTTGTCTACAGGGATGTCGAAGTCTTAAGAACCATTGGGTGGGCAGAAATAATATGGACTGAAGTTATCCAAGAATGAAGAACTGGGTCATGTGTAGGGTCAGGGGTCAAAAAAAGCCATGATGTGAAGAGGTGGCCTTGCTAGAACTAGCAAGTCCCCTAGGGAGAGAGATATGTTTTGATGCTCCCTGTTGTTGAGATAAGATCTCAAGCAGAGGTTACAAACTGGCAGTCCATATGCATGTCAGGCCCATGACCACGCTCAGCGTGCACAGTTTTTAAGAACAGTGGAACCAACATTTAAATATATATATATATAAGTATATATATATATTTAAAATTCTTGATTTCTGACTTCTGTAGGAAAATAGGATGGTCTGGCAATCCTGTGTCTGTGTTTCTACATGAAAAGGCTTTACTGTTCTCATTGGAAAAGGATGTGATTTTTGAGTTTGCTACACTCCCCACCGTTGCCTGTTGTCCCCCAACACTGAGGTTAAGTGTCACTGCTATTAATCCTTGGATGGCCCTTTGTTTTTCTTATAGCAGGAAAATACTTCTTGGTGTACAGAATATGCACCTGGAGGCATCTGAGTTTATGAATATGATTTGGAGCAAGGGATGTACCAATGAAGCTAGGCCCAGGTCCAATGGCAGAAGACGGTGCCCTAGTTGCCTCAGAAGCACCTTGTAGCTCTAGTGCCAGGTGGAGAAGGGTCACAGGGAGAGAGGAGAAGTGTGTCGGAATGGACTGAAGGAAGGTGAAGGAATGTTTCAAAAATAAGGGAAGCACTATTCCTAGGGCTCCTTGTTTGGGTATCTTGTTTTTATTCACTAAAAGTGGTTGCATATAGTCCCCCTCCCTGTCATGAAGACCAAGCCCACAAGACTGAGTGGCTCTCCTTCTGGAAGCCTGCCCACCTGGGGACTATGAGGCCCCCACCCCATCTAGTTCTTCCTTGCCTCCTACCATAAAAAATAGAACATGAAAATGTCAGATTCTCCATTTTCCAGCCTCCTTACAACTAAGGCTTGTGTTTGTGGTCCAGTTCTTGTCAGTGGGGTTTGAGGGATGGTTACCTGGGGGGCTTTTGGGAAAGATTATCTTCCCTAATAAAGTATGGCTCATGAAAGGAAGCATCCATCTTTTCCAGCCAGAAGTCACTGTGCTTATACAGAATGTCTAAATTGTGACAGCCATCTTGTCCCTATGAGAGGATTAACCTCCATATCCAGCCAGTACTCTGAGACAGGCAGAAGAGAAGGCTGCCAAGAGCCTGGGTCCTTGATGCCATTTTTGAAGCACTGAACCAACCTTGGGCCATCTACCTCTGGAATTTTTTATGTGCAGTAATACATTTTCCTACTTTCTTGTTGTTGTTAGCTGCCATCAAATAGGGCCTTAACTCTTGGACACCCCATGCACCATGGAGTAAAATGCTGCCTAGTCCTGGACCATCCCCATGATTGTTTGTGCATTGGATCATTGTGATCTATAGGGTCTTTACTGGATAATTTTTGAATGTACATTGCCAGACCCTCCTTCCTAGTCTTAGTCTGGAAGCTTCACTGAACCTGATTCAGCCTCATAGTAACATGAAAGCCTCCACCAATAGATGAATGGTGGCTGAACATGAGGTACACTGACTGGGAATCGAACCCGGTCTCCTACATGAGAGAGGAATCACCAATGCTTCATTTTTTAATTGTTTATGCCACCTAAATTGGATATCCTGTTACTTGCAGCTGAAAGCATTCTAATGGATAGAGACTTCACCAGAGCAGAGTTGCTACATGAGGCCTACGGGCCAATCTGCTGGGGGATATTTCAAGCCAGAACCTTGGTGTGCAGAAAATAGTTAACACAGCAGGCCTGACCGCTCTCCTGTGAAAGTCCTGCTTGCAAGGTTAGTCCCTGTCTGGAGTCTGGGAATGGGCATTTTGAAAGCATTCCCACCCCACTAACTAATAAAGAAAACCCCAGTGCCATTGAGCCGATTCTGACTCAAACTAACAAGAGTGGCTTATTGTACCTAAACTGTTTGCTCACAGAATGTGGCTTATCCTGAATACCTGCTTTCCTTTTGGGGGTCTAGAAGTCTGGAATTTTGGCACCTGATGAGCAGTGGGTGCCTACGTAACCAGCTTCCAATAAAATCCCTGGGTGCTGAGTCTCTAATGAGCTTCCCTGCTTGGCAACATTTTACATGTGTTGTCACAATTCATTGTTGGGGAAGTGCCGGGGTATTAACCGAAAAGTTGTCTGTTTGAATCTGCCCAGAAGCACCTCAGAGGAAGGGCCTGGCGATCTACTTCTGAAGGGTTGCGGCCATGAAAACTCTATGGAGCACAGTCCTACTCGGAAACACATGGGGGTCCCATGAGTTGAAATTGACTCTAAGACAATTGCATGTGTGTGTGTGTTTAATAGACTCCAGGGGTTCGTGAGTATGCAAACTGTTAAGCACTCAGCTGCTAACCAAAAGATTGGAGGTTCGAGTCCACCTAAAGTGCATCAGAAGAAAGGCCAGGTGATCTCCTTCTGAAAAACTAAAAAAAAAAAAAAAAACTAGCCACTGAAAATCCTGTAGAGCACAGTTCCCCTCTGACACACGCGGGCTTGCCATGAGCAGGAATCGGCTCAACGTCCACTGTTGGTTTCTTTACTTTATGTGACCGCACTGGGGAAGGAAGCTTGTGCCTTGTTTCACCCAGACTTTGCCCCATTGCCTTTCCCCTTTGTCAACGGTGCTTGGTACCCTTGCCCTGTTGTAAATCATAACGGTGAGTACGACTCTATGCTGAGTCCTAGGAATT
Source organism: Loxodonta africana (assembly GCF_030014295.1). Taxonomy (NCBI): domain Eukaryota; kingdom Metazoa; phylum Chordata; class Mammalia; order Proboscidea; family Elephantidae; genus Loxodonta; species Loxodonta africana. The sequence goes on along the minus strand of NC_087347.1, from coordinate 113,394,503 downwards.
CTCCTGTGAATCACCGAGCCTGAGGGTGATCTTAGGGACTCTGACACACTCGGGACATTATATGATGGAAGTGATTTGTTTTCTTCCTATTGAGCACAAGACACAAGGTGAGTTACACTGCAGCTGGAGAGATTTCGGTTAGACAAAGGAAGTGCTTCGTGATTATGAAAAAAAAAGCAAAAACAAACCATTGCCGTTGAGTTGATTCCAACTCATAGCGACCCTATAGGACGGAGTAGAACTGCCCCATAGCGTTTCCAAGGAGCAGCTGGTGGATTCGAACTGCTGACCTTTTGGTTAGCAGCCAGCCATAGCTCTTAACCACTGCGCCACCAGGGCTCCTCATGATTATTAAAAAAAAATCTAAATTGGAAGTTCAAAAGGACAATGGAATCTCAGAGCTTTGGAAATTTTTAAAAGACGGAGAATTGTGGTTTAAAATGCAGTTTTGCCTGGACTGGCTTTCTCTGCTTTCTAGGTCCTTGTCTTTCCATTGTTTTGTATTTGTGAAGAATAATGATTTTTTCTTCTTATATGATAATTGCATTCCAGGCCCTCCAACTATTCTTTGCTGATTTGTCCTTTGTTTTAATTCAATATGCTATTGGAAATTGCTGCCCTGGAGTCTTCCTTTAAGTAGTTAATGTGAATGAAAGCGGAGAATTGCCAGGAGTCAGCCAATTGTTGAGACAGATTGTAAATACCTGCAGGGAAAGTATTTAAGCATTTCCGATAGGAAGGATACAGTAGATTTTACTTGCAAGGGCTCTCTGCCTCAAAGTCCAAACCCCAGCGTTTCTTGCCACTTTGAGACTTCTCAGACAAGGTCAGCACAAAGCATCTACTGTTTCCACTGGCATTTACATCACCACTTTATCTTGTTATTCCTGATTCCTTGCCAATCACATTGAGAATTTCTCAAGGGGAGTAAAAAAGAATAACCAAACCAGATTTGCCTCCTCGACAGTGAAGAATAGGAAGAAAAGGCTCTCTCCCAGAGACAGGCTTTCCTGTTCTTTTTCTTCTTTATTCTAGCTGTGTGTTTTAACTTGACACTCTGCCTTTGACAACCCCGGGGGTCCCAGCTGATGAAAAGCTGAGTTAATTTTCTCTTCCTCCGTTCAACGTCATGTTAAAGAATTTTTCTCAATAGGAATTTTGGAAAGGCATTGGCTTAAAGAATGGCACGTAGACTTCTTAACTGGGCTGAAAACCTATACTCCAGGCCACTAGACTTGAGGACTTGGCTGCTGCCTTTGGTTCTGTCAGCAATGGCTGGGCCAGTGGGTGATAACAGACGGGTGGGAGGAGGGAAGGGAAGTCTCTCCCTTTCTGGGGCATCTGTTCCCCCTCTGCAGAATGTTTGTCTAGCTTGTTTCTCCAGGTTAAACCTGCCCTGCTCCAGCAGTTCTCTGCTTCAGCCTTTTCAGCCTCTCCAGCAAGCCACAGTGGGTTCCTTTTTCCTTTATCCACTTGTTTACTCTTTCAAAAAATCCAATCATTGCTGCAATTGCTACCATTCTATGAGGACTTTTATGTTATTTCTCATGAGGAGGTGTGGAGGGGCTGAGAGGCTGAGTCTGAAGCCCGATTCTTCGAGATTGAATGCTGGCTAGCTGAATGACCTTGGCCAAATGACTAAGCCTCTGTAGGCCCTAGTGAAACGATAATGGGATCTCATCAGCTTCATGTGAGGACTGAATGAGGCATTGCATTCACTCACCACTCGCCTGTCTGTTTGTCGTACTATGGAGGCTTGCATGTTGCCGTGATGCTGGAAGCCATGCCACCGGTATATCAAATATCAGCAGGGTCGCCCATGGTGAACAAGTTTTCAGGGAGTTTCCAGACTAAAACAGACTAGAAAGAAAGGTTGGGCGATCTACTTCTGAAAATTAGCCAGTGAATTAATAGAATTGGCTGTTGATTACAATAGAATATTGTCTAATACAATGATGGAAGATAAGCCTCCTAGGTGGTGCTGAAAAATAACCAAAACTGAAAGAAATTGAAACTTAAGGTTTATTATGAGCAGTCACCCTATATGCATATAGGGAGACCATTCTGATTCTAACAAACAAACGGCTCAATGTAGGTTAGAGACAGCGAAGCTTATAAAGAGAAGAGAGAAGCATAGAAGATCAACCTTAGCTAGTCTTAATGTGGTTGAATGAACCCTTGAACCCTGCCCCCCACTTTACTGAGATCAGCTGGTATCAGGTTACCAGGTGGTCTGGCCTGGCTGGCCCTTCCCCCATTCCTTTGCCCAAATCCTTTTACTGTAGTCGGAGGTTTTAAAATGATAAGAGGGACCTCATCGCTCAGGAAGCAAGGAAAATTACCTGAAGTTACTTTTTTTTTTTTTTTGCCTTAAATAAGCCCTGAGCTAGTTTATGGTTAACAAAGTGTTTGTTACAATGGTGTTTGCAAAGATTTAATCACTGTGTTAAACTGGGCCTCAGCTTCCTTATTATTAATACTCTTTAAAGCCAGGAAAAAAGGTTAATAATTTTACAGTTTTTAGGGTCAGGCTTTTACTGTAAATGTTTGGTTTTGTGGGTAAGAAAACCCCTTAAAATCAAAGTAAGATATGTGTTATGGAAGGCATTCAAAACACACAGTGGCCACAACAATGGACTCAAGCACGCTAGCAATCGTGAAGATGGCACAGGACCAGGCAATGTTTCATTCTATTGTACTTGAGCTCATCGTGAGTTGCAAGCAGCTTGATGGGACCTAACAACAACAACACCTTTGTATACACAGAGCTTAGCCCAGTTCCCAGGAGGATATAAGGAACTGGTTTTTGGTCATTGTTGTTATCACTGTCACTCATTTTTTTTTTAGTGTTCACAAGCTCACAAACATGATGGCCCTTCCCATGGTTCCCTTCTCCCTTCCTAGGCATTTTCTTACCCTTTTCTCTTCCCGATCCCACTTCTGGCCACCTCAGTTATTTATCAGGTGAATATTCAACACCTGCCAGGTGCTCTGCACTGTACTCGATACTGTGGGGTGACGGGGTGACGAAAAGTCCAGGTGTCATTGTGTCTTCCAGGGGTCTGCTGTTTGAATGCAACTACACACTGACATAGCAAACACCAGCAAGCAACAACAGGCAGGCCATAATGTGTACTGATTTGCATGCTAACTGGTGGGAGGGAGTCAGGATGAGGCAGCATGCTAGGAAAGGATCCTCCTGCCTGATCTGCAACAGAATGCTGGGTAAGTCACCGCTCCTCTTGGGGCCTCAACTTTCCCATCTGTAGGAGTAAGAGGAGTCCCTGGGTAGCACAAACAATTAAGTGCTCTACAATTAGCCAAAAGGTTGGCAGTTCAAACCCACCTAGGGGCCTCTTAAGACAGGCTTGGTAATCTCCAAAAGGTTACACCTTGAAAACCCTATGGAGCAGTTCTACCTGGCACACATAGGGGTGCCATGAGTCAGAGTCAACTTGAAGGCAACTAACAACAACAAAATAAAAGCAAGAGGTTGGTCAGCGGCTTTCAAAAGTCTTAGATCAGCACCAACAGCAGAAGTGCCCACAACTTTACAATGTAATCTGAGAACCACACACATAACAAACAAGTTTGTGAAAGAGTGCCTTACCCTTACTATGTGAAATTTCCTGTATTTTCTATTCTTTTTGTAAAATGCTCGTTGTAGCCTATTATATTGACTTTCTGATCCCTTCATGGTTGAGTCTGAAAAACACTGGACTAGATGACCCCTAGGGGGCCTTTCAGCTTGAAAAAAAAAAAAAATCAGCATGAAATGTAATTTTAGATCTACATGGACTGTATGAATTCAAGAGAAGAGGGAATAGTTAATCTCCTAGGGTAGTGACTGGCTACAGTCCAGCCAGATTAACCAAAAAAAAAAAAAATTGTATATATGGTTGGGTCTCACACCAGCTTTCTTGAATTCAAGGACATGGTCTAACGGAAGAAGAAGAGGCTAATTGTTGGGATTCATTTGCTGGCAGAGGATGAGACTGAGAACGCTTAATACGTGCATTGCTCATCTGAATTGGATTTTCATTTGTGGAAAGAGAAGAAAGAATCTTGTCATCAAAGTTTGCTCCTGCTCTCTAGAGCATGGGAATTCTGGAAAGAATTCACTCTTCTCAGGAAGAAACCAGCTTGTTTGAATCCCTAAATGGGTACAGTCCTATGAATTAGGGGGCTTGGGAGAAAAGATTCCCCTGACTGTGTAAATGTTTGTTTTTACCCTAATGTGTTTGTCCATTTGCTCGGCTCCTGAGATAGTCATCTAGAAATACAAGCTTCAGGAGAAACAAACAAACAAAAAAGCATCTAAAACAAACAAAACCCTCTCCCTGAACCTCCCAAGGATACCAACCTGCAGCCCTCCACTCTACCTTCGTAGCCTGCTCTTCAGTTCACTCTTTGTAGAGAAGCCCTGCCCCCTCCATGCCAGCAGTCCCTTTGAGACTATGCTCTGTTCTGGGGTTTATGGACCTCCAGGCATGTTGGCAAAGCACCTCATGTTATCCTTTATTAGAAGACTTTTTGTTACAGATGACTCGCTCGCTCTTTGTACCCCAAGGAAACTTTTGGAATTCCTAAGGAAACTTCCGGAATTTTCAGTGACTTTTAAAAGATCAAATGGCTTTCTAACGTCTCAAGCCTTTCACCAAAGTGCTTTGCTCAGTCTGGAGCAATGGCATGAACAATACCTGCAGAGACAGGCCTTTTGGGAAAATGTTAGCCAGAAGGTTTCTTGGATGCAGACTTTGGCTTAAAGAAATCAGTGCTGCCTTTTCTTCCTATCTATTTTTTTTTTTTTTTTTTTTTATGGTCTGGTTTTGGTTAAGAACATGGGATTTGGAGTCAGTGGATTGGGCAAGCCACTGACCCCCCCATTCCTCTGTAAAATGTGTGGTTAAAATAGCATTGCATTTACAGGATTAAATGATATAATGCACATTGAGCATTTAGAGCCGTGACATAAATTGTTAAGTGAGTTATGGTTGTTAGGTGCCGTCGAGTCGGTTGTGACTCATAGCGACCCTGTGTACAACAGCACAAAACACTGCCTAGTCCTGAGCTACCCTTACAATCATTGCTATGTTTGAGCTCATTGTTGCAGCCACTGTGTCAACCCACGTCGTCGAGGGTCGTCCTCTTTTCCGCTGACCCTCTACTTTACCACGCATGATGTCCTTCTCCAGGGACTGGTCCCTCCTGATAACATATCCAAAGTATGTGACAGGAAATCTTGCCGTCTTTGCTCCTAAGGAGCATTCTGGCTGTACTTCTTCCAGGATAGACTTGTTCATTCTTCTGGCAGTTCAGGATATATTCAATATTCTTCTCCAACACCATAATTCAAAGGCATCAAATCTTCTTTGGTCTTCCTTATTCATTGTCCAGCTTTCTTATGAATATGAGGTGATTGAAAATACCATGGCTTGGGTCAGCCACACCTTAGTCCTTAAAGTGACATCTTTGCTTTTCAACATATGAAAGAGGTCATTTGCAGCAGATTTGCCCAATGCGATGTGTCATTTGATTTCTTGACTGCTGCTTCCATGGGCATTGATTTTGGATCCAAATAAAATGAAATCCTTGACAACATCATTCATTTCTCTGTTTTTCATGATGTTGTTTATTGGTCCAGTTGTGAGGTTTTGTGTGTGTGTGTGTGTGTTCAGGTGTAATCCATACTGAAGGCTGTGGTCTTTGATCTTCATCAGTAAGTGCTTCAAGTCCTCTTCATTTTCAGAAAGCAAAGTTGTGTCATCTGCATATCACAGGTTGTTAATGAGTTTTCCTCTAGTCTTGATGCCCATTCTTCTTCATATAGTCCAGCTTCTGGGATTATTTGCTCAGTATATAGATTGACTAAGTATGGTAAAAGGATACAACCCTGACATACACCTTTTCTGGTTTTAAACCATACCATGTGTTCTTGTTCTGTTCCAACGACAGCCTCTTGATCTATGTACAGGTTCCACATGAGCACAATTAAGTGTTCTGAAATTCCCATTCTTTGCAATGTTATCAATAATTTGTTATGATCCACACAGTCGAATGCCTTTGCATAGTCTATAAAGCACGGGTAAACATCTTTCCGGCGTTCTCTGCTCCAGCCAAGCTACATCTGACATCAGCAATGATGTCCTTTGTTTCACTTCCTTTTCTGAATCCCATCTGAATTTCTGACGGTTACCTGTCGATGTACAGCTACAACTGTTTTTTAATTATCTTCAGCAAAATTTTACTTGTGTGTGATATTGATATTATTTGATAATTTCTGAATTATGTTAGATCATTTTTCTTTGAAATGGGCACAAAGATGGTTTGGCCAGGTAGCTGTCTTCCAAATTTCTTGGCAAAAATGAGTGAGCACCTCTAGTGCAGCATCTGTTTGTTGAAACATCTCAATTGGTAGTCCATCAGTTTCTGGAGTCTTGTTTTTTGCCAATTCCTTCAGCGCGGTTTGGACTCTTCCTTCAATACATTAAGTTCTTGATCATATGCTACCTCCTGAAATGACTGAATATGGACCAATTATTTTTGGCACAGTGACTCTGTGTATTCTTTTCATCTTCTTTTGATGCATCCTGGGCCCTTTGATATTTTGCCCGTAGAATCCTTCAAAATTGCGACGTGTCTGTTAGTTTGTGGTGCTGTGGTGGCTTGCGTGTTGCTGTTGTGGGGTAGTAACTCAGTAAATAATAACCACTAGTGTTATTGTTGTAGTTCCTGGGTGGTGCAGACAGTTAACACAGTCAGCCGTTAGCCAAAAGGCTGAAGGTTAAGTCCATGCAGAAACACCTAAGAAAGGCCTGGAGATCTACTGAAAAATCAGCCACTGAAAACCCTATGGAGCACAGTTCTACTCTGACACATGCGGGGTTGTCATGAGTCAGACTCATGGCAACTAGTAGTGTTAATGCTGAGCCATACGTTATCCCAGGAAGAAGATAGCAAGCTCAAAGCTGGAGATGGAGAGAATGCGCTAAAGGAGGTACCACTTGCATAAGACCACATTGCAAGTTAAGGAGGATGGAACCAAGATGGTGACCAGCTCCTCTGACCCAGACCATCCATCTAACTGTGGAGCAGGTGGAAGGTGGCCACTCAGTCTTTGTGAAAAGGGGCCAAGAGCACAAGCCTTTGGGAAAGGGGGATAGAGACAACAATGGTGCGGGGCTGCTAAAAAGACAGCAAACCAGCGGATAAAGTACTTCACTGGAACCCAGCACTTAGTAGGCCCTGGATAACCAGTGAGTGTAATAATGGCCTTCTGTTGTCACAGCTGGGCCTCATCATTAGCGCTTACCCAGTGCTCTGAATTGAGAGCCTTCCTCAAGGTAAAGAAATGCCAGTTTGCTCGAGTACAATGGTCCTTTAAAAGCAGCTCAGATGTTTATCTTCTCCCAATATTTACTCTATTGAATAGGATTTGGATGGCTTATTTTTCTGTTCCTCTGGGGAGTGAGGTTTCATATGTTAAGTTGAACATCAACTTTTAAATGAAAATGTGGATAAAGCTGGGGAAAACCTTCTTCTGCCCTCGGGGAGAAAAAGACTCTGGTAAAATCTGGCCTGGATTCTTCTCCACCCATTACCTTGGGCGCAGGGAGCCCAGGGGAGAAGCTTGAAGAATGCTCAGAAGGATTGGCTGAAATGATGGTGAAGGCTTGGCAGGAACCACGTCCAGGCTTTTGGTCAGAAATGTCCGGGACGTTCTAGCATCTGATTGAGGGTCAGTGTATCAGTGTAGTCACTCGTCTTGAGCACAGAGCAGCTGTCGACTGAGTCACCGTTCTCCGTTCTCCCTCCGCCAGTGGCACCAGGTTCGCCCAGCCTTCCTGGGTTAAACCCATCACCATTTTTTCCCCCATTCTGGCTGAAATTAACTCCAGGATACGGGATCTATGATAACAGCTTCTTCAAGTAAGAAAGAAAAAAAAAAAAAAAAGAAAGACAATGGCCAAATTTGCCCTGTGGGTGTAGGTTTGTGTTCAGCTATCAATACCTCTTTTCAGAATGGAAGACTTTAGTTTACAGCATCCTTTAGGACCACCAAACACACTTGCAGTTTTCCCTTCAGAGAAGCCTCAAGAGAACAGGTGTGTATTTATCATATCTGGGAGTTTTGACTTTCTTTTTTGGCCAGGACTGTCAAGCACTGTATACATATTTACTCATTAAATCTTCCAACAACCCTTTAAGATAGGTATTTCCCATATAGATGAAGAAACTGAGAATAGTGAAGTCAGTTAGATCACTGTGGGATTAAACAGGTAGTGAGTGTTAGAGCCAGGGTTTGAAAGCACAGCTCTGAAGCCTATGTTCCTCACACTATACTCTTTTTTTTTTTTAAACATAGTATTCTACACCTTTGTTTATTTGTATGTAAGAGCTGTATCATTCTTTTTTTCCTTGTAAAAGTGCTTTATTTTATTTTTGTTGTTGTTGAGAATATACACAGCGGAACATACACCAATTCAACAATTTCTACATGTACAATTCAGTGACATTAATTACATGCTTCAAGTTGTGCAACCGTTCTTGCCTTCCTGTGCTGAGTTGTTCTTCCCTCATTAACATAAACTCACTGCCCCCTAAGTTTCCTATCTAATCTTTGGAGTTGCTGTTGTCAGTTTGATCCCAGATAGATAGATCTTAAAAGACTGCAATGCTCAAGACAGACATTCTTTCCGAGTTAAGCTAAACTATTATTTGGTTTTCAGAAGAATTCAGGGGATGGCAGTGGGTTTTCAGGGGATATATATATTTTTATATATAAATTTTTTTAAACTATTTTTTTAAATTGTACTTCAGATGAAGATTTACAGAAAAAACTAATTTCTCATTAAACAGTACATATATTGTTTTATGACATTGGTTAACAACCCCAGGACATGTCAACACTCTCCCTTCTCAACCTTGGGTTCCCTATTACCAGCTTTCCTGTCCCCTTCTGCCTTCTAGTCCTTGCCTCAGGCGGTATTTTAGTTTAAGATTTAAAGATTATCTCAGGGCAATAGCTTCAGGGGTTCATCCAGTCTCCATGGCTCCATAAAGTCTGGATTCCATGAGAATTTGAAATTCTGTTCTGCATTTTACCCCTTTGATCAGGATTCTTCTATAGAATCTTTGATCAAAATGTTCAGTAATGGTAGCCAGGCGCCACTCAGTTCTCCTGGTTTCATGGAAAAGGGGGCAATTGTTCATGGAGGCAATTAATCACACATTCCATTTCCTGCTCTTCTTCTTGACTCCCCTTCTTCTGTTGCTCCAAGTGAATACAGACCAACTGTTGTAACTTGAATGGCTGCTTGCAAGCTTTTAGGACCCCAGGCACTACACAACAAACTAGGAAGTAGAGCAGCAGCACTAAGCACATTATTAGGCTAGTTAACTGGGATGTCCCATGAAACCATGACCCTGAACCACCAAACCAAAGAACCAAATCCCATGAGGTGTTTGGTTGTACATAGGCAGCATCAGCAGCTACTTTTGTTTGTTCGTTATTGTAAATATATCTATCACACAACTTTTGCCAATTCAACTTTTTACAAGTGTACAACTTATTGACAGCAGTTACATTAATTGACCGTGCACCCTACCCTTAATCAATGTGATTTTTCCATCACCATAAACCCAAACTCAGTACTCCATAAGCAACAACCTCCCCTTTCCCTGTCCTCCTGCCTCTGGTAACTACTAATAAACTTTGGTCTCTATACACTTGCCTGTTCTTATCTTTTTATATAAGTAAGATCATATAATATTTGTCCTTCTGCTATTGACTTATTTCACTCAGCATAATGTCTTCAAGCTCCATCCATATTATAGTGTGTATAAGACTTCACTTCTCTTACTGGCCAAGTAGTATTCCACTGTATGTATGAACCACATTTTGTCTATCCATTCGTCTATTGATGGGCATTTATGTTGTTTCTACTTTTGGCTGTTGTGACCAGTGCTGCAATGAACATGAGGGTACAATTCTCTGTTTGAGTCTCCGCTTTCAAGGCTTTTGAATATGTACCTAGGAGTAGAATTGCTTGGTCATATGGTAGTTCTATTTTTAGTTTTTTGAGGAAATGCCATAGTGTTTTTCCGCAACAATGAATAAGGGTTCTAATTTCCCCATGTCCTAGCCAGCAGTTGTTGTTTTCTGTTGTTTTTAACCTTAGCCATCTCGGTGGGAGTGAAATGGTACCTCGCTGTGGTTTTGATTTGCATTTCTCTGATGGATAATGACCATGAACATCTTTTCATGTGTTTGGTGGCCATTTGAATGTCCTCTTTGATGAAATATGTATTCAGGTCCTTTGTCTATTTTGTGATTGGGTTATCCACCATACTTCCCTTTGAGCAGTTCTTGGAAACTAAACATGTTGTGGGGTATGTAAAGACGGTGGGTTTTATTGTCCTCAGTAAGCCTCCAATCAAGTTAGAGGGACAGGACTGGCCAGAATAAGATGAGAGAAAAATGTTGCTTTTAAGTTTGCCATTCAGGTCTCAGCTCATGTTGTCTATTGATAAAAACTAAAATTCTTTAGGTTTCCAAGATACTTGGAAACAAGGAGGACACCCTGTCACTTCCACCCCACCTGAGCAATTTCATTTGTTCTCTTTAGTAGGTGAAGGAGCTGAGGGCAAGAGTCCCAGAGAGAAAAGACTGGAGTTGTGCTAGACAGTGGGCATGTTTCTACTCTGTATCATTCCTGGAGTCTGAGGCTGCGTGAAAGGAGAAGATAGACAGCAACTTCCCATAAACTCATGAGAAAGGAGATTACAAAGCAAGCTTAGGAGTTATTCTAGGAAGGCCCTCCAAACTCACCCAATATCCAAATCTTCCCAATGCTGTTTAGACATCTCCTATTAGCACAGATTTGCTCATTCATTTAATTCAATCCATAGGTATCTATTGAGTGCCTTCTATGTTTTAGAAGTTAGAGATACAAGAATAAAAACATGGGCAGATTTGGTAACATTAACAACAACGATAACAAACTCTGATATAGTGATAGATAAACACTAAAAATTAATAGAAAGGAGAAAATAGTCGTACCACGTATACCAATTAACAGGTCAATATCCATAATATGTAAAAAGCAGCTATAAATTGATAAGAAAATGACATATTCAGTAGAAAAATGGACAGAGGATGGGAACAGATTATTCCTGGAAAAAAAATATGACCCTTGCTTGGGTTCAGAATTTAGCAAGGGGGAGGAACAGACACACATTCACAAATGGTAAGTGCCATGAATCATGTAAAAACAGCTTGGGGGAGGTGTCTGACCTCCTCCAACCTCATAAGGGGGAAGGAGAACCAAGATCAGCAGCCCAAGACTGATTCATAGGAGGTGGAGGTCAGACATCTCTCCTCTCTCCTCCATCTTTACTAATTCTGACACCAACTATTCCTCCCATAGCACTCGCTACTGGGTTCAATAATTCATTGCAATGGCCACGCAGAACTCACAAACCATATTTACAGTTATTGGGTTTTATTAGGGAAGTAACACTAACAATTCAGGCTCAAGAACACTCAGGATATAGTTCTTCCATCAGGATAGCCCCTTTCCAACCAAGCTCGCAAGGAAGCCTCTCTCCCCGCTCAGTGTCTGCCCAAGGGCACTCATCTTTCTCTGTCCGTGGGCTGGGATGCCCACCATGCTGTCTCCTGCTGCTGGGTCTCTGCTGCTGGTCTATCCTCCTTTGGTGGTGATGGGTTCTTCCTTTTGCTGTGGAATTGGCTCTCTTTTAAGGCAAAATTGACCAATCACCTTGGTGGGCCAAAATTATCTTATTTTCACAGCCCCACCCAATTACCTGGGTGGTAGTTCCAAGACCATGACAAGAACGGCCATACTGAGTAATTCATTACACCACAAGCCATTACAGGGGCGTCTCATCTTTGGGTTAGTTTCTGAAGTTTGATGGTAGCAAAAGTCAACTGAGTAAAAAAAATGTCCTTTCAATCCCCTGAGTACAATATAAATGATTTTGTGTGTACAAACCTTAACCCCCTGGCAGTTGAGAAACACTGAAACAGACTAAAAGAAGGAACAAAAGGAATGTCTACCTTCAATGGTGTGAAATTCAATCATTCTGTCTTTAAAGATAATGGAGGTGACTTATGGGCCTTGCTCAGACATGTAAAGAGCTTGGAAGTCATCACTCCTGTCCTCACAACAAGAAAAAAGCTGAACAAACCAGAAATCAACAACTCTTCCTGGATCCCTCAGAGAATTGAGGTTACAGGGCAAACTTGGAGAGACTATAGGCAAAAACTGGAGAGACAGATGAATACAGAAAATGACAACTTACTGGGAGCAGAAGCTGCTGGAGCTCAGAACTGGTAAAGATAACGGAAGGACATAGGTAAGTTTAGAGGGCAGTGGTGGTTCAGTGTTAGAATTCTCGGCTTCCATGTGGGAGACCCAGGTTCGATTCCTCACCAGTGCACATCAAGTGCAGCTACTACCCATCTGTCAGTGAAGGCTTTCACGTTGCTGTGATGCTGAACAGGTCTCAGCAGAGCTTTCAGACTAAGACAGACTAGGAAGAAAGACTTGGCAATCTACTTCCAAAATTCAGCCAATGAAAACCCAAAACCCTATGGATCACAACAGTCTGACACCATTGTGCATGGGGTCACTGAGGCCTACTTGAGGACAGCTAACAACAACAGCAATAGGTCAGTTTGGAATCTGTTGGAACCCCTGGGAACCCCTGGTTGGAGCTGTCCAGCACAGAGCTGTAAGCATGGACTGATGCCTGAGCTCAGAGTCTGTAGGGAGGAAAGATGAGTCACTTGTGTACATTAAGAAGCAGTGCTCCTGTGAGTAGAAGGTAGTAAGGAGACATGGCTCCTCCTTGCTAAGTTAGGTGGTGAGGGCTCCCTGTGAGCTCATCTCTAAGGTTCCCAGAACCCACTAAACAAATCCACTGCCGTCGAGTTGATTCTGACTCACAGCGACCCTACAGGACAGAGTAGAGCTGCCCCATAGAGTTTCCAAGGAGCGCTTGGTGGATTCGAACCACCAATCTCTTGGTTAGCAGCCGTAGTACTTAACCACCATGCCACCAGGGTTTCCAAAGTTCCCAGAAGGAGTCCTAATACCTTAGTGTGAATGAGCTTATCGACTGTCCCCACCTTCTGAGGGCAGAGCTCCTGGGGACTCCTGGTTGTCTTGTCCAAAGCAGGAGGCTCTGAAAGGGACTGAGAAAGGACCTTGGATGATACCACTTGACTGCTTTCTTCTCAAGTGACCCTGCATCCAAACAGGAATTGGAGACTTGGGTGACCGAGGTAGGGGTGTGGGGAAGGAGGTGGGAGACTTATGATGGCTCCCCAAGGTCATTTTAAACACAGCCTGCCCTCTGGATGCCTGAGTAGTGTGGCTGTCCTCAGGGTCTCTGGAAGCTAGAGTAAGGGACTCTTAAACTTTAATGTCTGTAAAAATACTCTGGGGAGTTTAATAATCTGCATATTCATGTTCTACTCTCAAAGACAGTACTTAGTATAATGTCCTGGGATCTGCATTTTAATCAGCACTCCAAGTGTTACTAATGCAGCGTTCAATGCAGCTTAAAAGACTTAAGACAGAGTAGGCAGAAAGGCCTTGCAATCTACTTCCAACAGTTAGCCAATGAAAACCATGTGGATCACAACAAAATATTGCTCGATATAGTGCTGGAAGATGAGCCCCTAGGTTGGAAGGCTCTCAAAATACGCAGTGGCTGCAACAAATGACTTGGGCGTACCAATGACTGTGAAGATGGTGCAGGACTGGGTAAAGTTTTGTTCTGTTGTACATGGGGTTGCCATGAGCTGGAGCCAACTCAATGGCAACTAACAACATATATCGACATATCAATAGTTGTGTGTATAATTCAAGACAACAATCAATAAAAATAAAATATTGTCATCATTTCTGAGTTCAAATAATAAAGTGTGGCTTCTAGTTATGGAGCAAAGAAAGTATCCATCCATCAACTGTGCCCAGACCCAAATGTCCCTTTAGCTCCTTCTCAGAGTCCAGGCAATCTGAAGATAGAATCTGTTCCTCTTGGGAGCTGATTGAGTACCTGGTCTACCGCTGCTCACTGGTATCAACACCTCTTGCTCTTGAGGGCAGGAACTGGAAAGGGAAATGGGATTGGTCTGCTCTTCCCAAGTCCATGTCCCTTTTTATAACAATGGAAGGGTTTCAACTCAAATGAGGTCATGGGTTATTACATGACTGCTGGTGTCTGTGGGGAAGGGTGAGTCACTTGTGTGCATGTGAAATACCCACTGCTATTTTGTATAACTTGGGCTCCAGTCTCTGTTTTCTTCTGGGAGTGGGTTTAAGAGCGGGCAGCAGAGGCGTCATTGGACATGAATGTGCTCTGTGCAGGATCCAAGATCATCCACCCGCCTTCATCCTCCCCACTTGCCCAGTTCAAGAGAAAACAATGGAGGGCAGAGTGGACAAACTGCATGTCAGTGGGTCATGGTCTTTGGACTCAACTATATGCAGAGCTCTGAGCTAGGCCTTGGGGGCGGGAGGCAGGCTCTAGTGGGGATGAGCACTGGCACCTTTAGGGCTGTGCTCAGTTCAGCCATGCTCTGGCTGGTCAGTTGTTCTGGTAAGCAGTGTGGGCAGCTTCAGTTAAGGATGCTGAGAGAGGCCAGGCTGCTCCTGGATGCGCTGATAACTGCCTACTATCTCTGAAACATGCCAAGGGGGATTTGGGGTGCCGGGCTGTTCTCTGGAAAAGATGCAGTGTCTGAAATATTTTCAAGACATTTAGGGAGAAACCAATTCCCCAAAAGAGAAGTGAAGCTGTTTGGGGGAACAAATCCCTAACCTTTGAACTATTACCAGAAAGGATGACCGACCATGTAGTCTGTGACAAGATCACTCCAGAGACCCTCCATGGATGTAGAATTCCAGGCTGACAGAACTGAGAACTGGTTCAAGGGGGCAAGTTGGATGCCCTGCTATTCTCCTGGACCTTCCTGCCTAGATAAACGTACCCTCACCCTCAACACACATACTTTGTGAGGAAGTGGTGGTGGAGGAGGACTGCCAACGCTGGGCTGGCTGGGCTGGTTCAGTGGGATCCCCCATCAAACGAGAGGTTTGTGGTGAAGAGGGCAAGTTGAGTTAAAGAATATGAGAGATAGCCCAAGTTCAAATTCTAGGGGGCCCAGGAGTAAATACCAAACACAAAGGCCTGAGGATTGAAGGTCAATGTCCCAGAGCCAAGACTTAAAGGATTAGCAAGCAGGTAGGAAACTAAGTAAGAGTGTGTGTGTGTGTGTGTGTGTGTGTGCACATGTGTGCACACAGAGGGTATTTTTTTGTGTGTGGGGGGATGTGAGTATGTGTGTAGGCTGAGTATGGTGTGTATATGTATATGCAGGTTTTGTATGTATAGACTGTGCTGGCTGTATTTATGTGTTTGAGGCCTGTGTGGAGGGTATATATATATATATATATATATATATATATATATATATATATATATATATATATATGTGGGAGGGCTTCTAAGCACTTACATGGATTTTGGTGTGTGGAGGACTGGCAGGTGTGTAAATGTGTTTGGGTTGTGGGTTGAGCTGGTTGTGAACTTGTAGCCCACATGTGGTTGATGCTGATTGTGTTCAGTGCCCTACCTTCGCTGTTAGAAGTAGAGCATATAGCGTTGTATTTAGGGCCTTCAGAGGTACTAAAAGTAATGCAGCAGTGAAATCTACCGAGAAGGGTAGGAAGAACTACTGGGATTTTCATAACAAATATGTGCTGACAGCTCTCAGGGAAAAATTCTGCCCTAAACCTCGACTTTCTAGGGATCCCTATCCTGAGTTTGATGGTCTCCAACAGGCTGTAAGTTCAAAGGCAACTCAAGGGGTTTAAATTGCATCTTTAACTGTCAGCAACTCTGGTGGGATTCACTTGTGGGGGCAACTGTGAGGCTCGGGGTCATGGTAGGGTTGGGGTACCCTATGCTGTGGTATTGCAAATGAAACTCTGGGCTGGGAGTCAGGAACACTCAGTTTTAGACTGGGCTCTGCTGGGTGAGCATAGACAGATGAAGACGAAAGTTTCTGGTTCAACTGCCTCACCTGCAAAACTGGGCTCTTTTTCCAAACGTGTTCTCCATGTGCCCTTCCAGCCCTGGTTCCAGTGGCGGTGTGGTTACAGGCTAGAGGGAGGAGTTCCAGCACCATTTGCTGCTCCTTTTCTGCCACTTTTAAAGTGTAGAAATTCAAGCTTCTGTAAAATGACCAGTTGTTCCTAGTGAAAAAGTCCTTGTACTTCCCAGGCCAATTGATATATATTCACAAAATCAATAATTTCCCATAAATGTGCATGGTTTTAGGTGTTTTGGGCTAGGTTAAAAGACATAACAAAATTAATTGGCTCCTTTGATATACTGTAGAGCTGCTGAACTGTCCGCCCTTTGCAAGCACAAACCTGGGTTGGTAGCTCTTCAGTCCTCACAACAGCCCAGTGAGGTTGGTACTATCACCTCCCTCTTACAAAGGAGAAACAGAGGCCTGGAGAGATCACGTAAAGTGGAAGCCTGCATGCTTCACCACTTCCCTGGTTTCTCTTAGTTTCCAAAGGCTTTGGCTACAGAAGAGTCTCAGGGTGGTGCAAATGATTAAGGAGTTTGGCTGCTCACCAAAAGTTTGGAGGGTCAAGTCTTCCCAGAGGTGCCTCGGAACTAAGGCCTGGAGATCTACTCCCTAAAAACCCTACGGAGTGTAGTTCTACTCTGACACATACGGGGTCACCATGAGTCAGAATCAACTCAACAGCAACTGGTTTTGGTTACAGAAGCCCTCTTTCTTATTCTAAGGAGTAGCAAATTCCCAGTCAATTCTACTTAGTGACAATGTCTAGTTCCCTCAACTCAACAGGAAAAAACCGTAGGCATGAAGCGTTTCTGACACATCTGGGAACCTGCTTCCTGGCATGGCCTCCTGGTGGCAGGGGACAGTCTTGGGTGGCAGCTTTGTGAGGGGTGGCCAGTGGGACCTTTGGTTTCAGGACTTTCCAGTAATATTAGCGCACCACCCATCTGTCAGTTTGTGGTACGGTGGTGTCTTGCACGTTGCTATGATGCTGGAAACTATGCTGGTGGTATTTCAAATACCAGGAGAATCATTCATGGTGGACATGTTTCAGTGGAGCTTACAGACTAAGACAAACTAGGAAGAAAGGCTTGGTGATCTACTAAAAATTAGCCTATGAAAACTCTATGGCTCACAAAATATTGCCTGAGACTTTGATTAGCTTACTTTGGATTTGTCATCAGAAAGGACCGGTCTCTAGAGAAGGACATTGTGTTTGGTGGAGTGGAGGACCAGCAAGGGTGAGGGAAACCCCCAATGCGATGGCTGTGAGTCCAGCCCCAACAATGGACTCAAACATGATCCATTGTCATGGATCGTGAAGATGGCACAGGACCGGGCAACCTCTGTTCTGTCATATATAAGGTCACCATGCAGGGGAGCCAACTCCATAGCTACTAAAACAGTAACAACAACAACTACACCCGTTGCCGTTGAGTCAATTCTGACTCATAGCGACCCTATAGGACAGAGTAGAACTGGCCCATAAAAGGCCCATAGGGTTTCCAAATTGTGGCTGATGGATTCAAACTGCCAACCATTTGGTTAGCAACTGAGATCTTAACCACTTCACCACCAGGGCTCCAATAGCAACAACAACAAAATAATAGTAACACAACACTCTCCGGTTCCAGTGGTAGGTGATGGTATTCCATCCCAACAAAGACCCTTTGACACGTTTACTAATGAATTGTAAACATGATGTTTAGAAACATTTTCCTGTCAAAGAGTAATCCTTGAGTCCATGAAACAGAATCAATACTTCTAACCTCCTTTCAAAATTTCCCTCCCACCAGCCGAGCTGCAGGGCTTTGTGCTCAGAGACTGATTGAGGCGTCTTGGTCAGGCGCTGGCTCTTTGTTTTTCCCTCCACACAAGTGAACTTTCCCAGGGTCATGCAGCAGCGGTTCACTATGGACACGGCATTTTTCAGCAAGGTATTTTCTGCAACCACCAGCAGGCTTTTGGAGTTTAGGATCCTTAGTTAAAGACATTTGCATTAACAGCTCTTTGGGCCCCCTCATTTACATACATGTTTGAAAGGGAAGAAGTTTGGGGAATGCATTGAAAACCGTGAATGTCTGGAGTTGCATGTTCTGTGAAGATGCCCACGACTTTTAAAAACGAGAAATTTAACTTTCAGTTACTCAGTGTGTTTGTGTGCAGTTATGGGACCCAGGAAGAGGAGAAACACTCTTCATTTTTTCTCACCTTTGCCACTATGACAGACAGCATTGTTACTGGCTTTGGGTTTTCCAGAACAGAATAAAGTTTCTTGTGTAATGGTTTTTCCAGGGGTGGGGGAAACTTATGGGCATGAATTAAGACCCATTAAGGAATGAAATGGAATGTGCTCTAAGGAGCCAAAAATGTTTTGCAGCTAGCCGGATCTGATTTGGCCCAGCACACTACAGGCAAGATTGCTATGGGTGTTTGATTCTGGAAAAAAAAAAAAATGCTGACTCACAGGTCAAAATACAAATTTTTAAACTAAAAAGTAACAACAAAAAAAATTGTTGTAAGATATATATAACATAAAATTTGCCATTTATCCGACGTTAAGTGCGCAGTTCAGTGGTCTTCGCTGTAGTGACAGTGTTGCACAAGCATTACCTGTAATGTATTCCCGTGCTTTTTCATCACTCCAAGCAGAAACTCCATGCCTTTAAGCAATAATCCCCGAATTCCTTTTGCCTCCGCCCCTGGCAACTTCTATTTTTTATCTCTAGGAATTTGCCTTTTCTAGATATTTTAAGTAAGTAGAATCATCCAACATTTGAAACTTTGTGTCTGGAAGCTTTCAGTTAGCATAATGTTTTCAAGGTTCATCCATGTTGTAGCAAGTATCAGAACTGCGTTCCTTTTCATGGCTGAATGATAGTGCATTTACGGATATGCTACATTTCTGTTTCTCTGTTTATCTGCTGATGGACTCTTGAGTTGTTCCTGCCTGTAGTCTCTTGTAAATAATGCTGCTAGGAACATTGGCATATTTCAGCCAGGAGCTGTTTGGGTTCCCGTTTTCAATTCTTTTGGGTGTATACTTAGGAATGGAATTGCTGGGTCAGATAGTACAGACGATGTTTTCTATTATTTAGAAATCAGGCTGGATCTATGACATGCTCTAAGTCCCGTTAAAACATGAATGTGTGTGTTTTGTTTCATGTAGTAGAGTCTGGGGTAATTACTGAACAACAAGTATAACTCATTCCAAGTTTTAAAATGGAAAAACAAAACAAAACAAACAAAAATAACCAAGGGATCATGCAGCCATATTTTTTAAAGGAATATGAACAACAGATGGGAACATTAATTTGAGTGACATGAGGGTTTATTTGTACTTGTTGAACCCAGGGACAGCTAACCCAATAAGCAATGTACACACCAGCTTACTTGTGCTTACTTACTAATCTGCAGTGCACAATTTCACTTGTTTAACCCATGTGAAATTGTGCACTACAGATAAGTAAACAAAATTAAGCCTGTGCGTACCTTGCTTACTGGTTAGTCTGTCCCTGATTGACCCTGTCTGAAACCAGGGACCATGGACCCTCAAAGACTTCCGTGTTGAGGATTTAGAGGGCTTGAATTGAAAAATTGGCATTTCTTTTAATTATCAAGGTAGGCAACACACCAAAGTAATATTAGCAGTACCCTGACTTTGTCCCCAGTAGAAATTACGGATATTTCCATAGGACGCTGAAGTTGTTACAGATATCTAAAAATATTATTTACATCACTATTTTGAAATTGTGGCAGTTATTAGGCCAGTCCCTAGATCTTGTTTTTAGTACTTTAACATATAGTAATATGTTATTGTTGTTAGGTGCCACGGAGTCAGTTCTGACTCATAGTGACCCTATGTACAACAGAACAAAACACTGCCTGGTCCTGCACCATCTTCACAATCCTTGTTATGCTTGAGCCCATTTGGTGCAGTCACTGTGTCAGTCCATTTCATTGAGGGTCTTCCTCTTTTTTGCTGACCCTCTGCCAAGCATGATGTCCTTCTCCAGGGATTGGTCTCTGTCCTGATAACATGTACAAAGTAAGTGAGACGAAGTCTCACCAGCCTTGTCTGTAATAAGCATTCTGGCTGTACTTCTTCCACGACAAATTTGTTCATTCTTCTGGCAGCCCATGGTATATTCACTATTTTTTTTCCAACACTGTAATTCAAAGGCATCAATTCTTCTGTGGTCTTCCTTATTCATTGCCCAGCTTTCACATGCATGAGGGGGTTGAAAATACCATGGCTTGGGTCAGGTGCACCATAGTTCTCAAGGTGAAATCTTAACACTTTAAAGAGGTCTTTTGCAGCAGTTTTGCCCAATGTAATGCGTTGATTTCTTGACTGTCGCTTCCATGGGCGTTGATTGTGGATCGAAGTAAAATGAAATCCTTGACTACTTCAATCTTTTCTCTGTTTATTATGATGTTGCTTATTGGTCCAGTTGTGAGGATTTTTGTTGTCTTTACATTGAGGTGTAATCCATACCGAAGGCTGTAGTCTTTGATCTTTATCAGCAAGCTTCAAGTCCTGTTCATTTTCAGCAAGCAAGGTTGTGTCTATCTGCATATTACAGGTTGTTAAGTGAGTCTTCCTCCAATCCTGATACCCGTTCTTCTTCATATAGTCCAGCTTCTCGAATTATTTGCTCAGCATACAGACTGCCAAGTATGTTGAAAGGTACAACCCTGATGCACATCTTTCCTGATTTTAAACCATGTAGTATCCCTTGTTTTGTTTAAATGACTGTCTCTTGGTCTATGCTCTTGGTTCCGCATGAGCACAATTAAGTGTTCTGGAATTCTCATTCTTCTCAATGTTATCCATAATTTTTTATGATCCATGCAGTTGAATGTCTTTGCATAGTCAATAAAACACAGGTAAACATCTTTCTGATATTCTCTGCTTTCAGCCAAGATCCATCTGATATCAGCAATGTTATCCCTCATTCCACATCCTTTTCTGAATCTGGCTTGAATTTCTGGCAGTTCCCTGCTGATGTACTGCTGTAAATATATGGTCAATCAGATAAAAATAAAATTAACTTCAATCTACCTTAGAAGTCCGTAAATTATTAAGACATAAGCTGAAAACTGCTGTAATTGTGTGTTTAAAAGGAAATGAATGTGTCTTTCTTCCCATAATCTATATTTGAGGTCTGTCTACTAAGTCATGTACTTAAATCATCTTCCTTTTTTTGCTAGTGACTTGGACCATCAAGGTCAGTGGTTTTCAAAGTGTGTTCTCTAGAACAGCAGTACCCACATCACCCAGGAGCTTATAGCACATGTATATTCTCTGCCCCACCACAGAGCTACTGGGAATTGGAAACCAAGAGGGTGGGGCCTAGAGATCTGTGTTTACCAAGCCCTGTGGTTGATTCTAAACCACCAGTTTTTGCCATGGAGTCAATTCTGGCTCAGTGAGACCCCATGTGTGTGTTTCAGAGTATACCTGTGCTCCAAAGAGTTTTCAGTGGCTGATTTTTGGAAGTAAATCGCCAGACCTTTCTTCCAGGCCTTTCTTCTGAGGTTTTTCTGGGTAGACTCCAATGTCCAACCTTTTGATTAGCAGCCAAGTGCGTTAACCTTTTGCACCACCCAGCGACTCCTTGAAGTGTAAGAACCACTGCTTTAAACAATCCCTCATCCTGCCTCCACATTTGAGACTGAGTATAAACTTGAGGCAGCTGGTTTTCTCATCTCCTGATTGACTTCTTGCTAGTTATCTACTTGCCCTTGGGTGCACCTGGGACAATCTTGGCTTTTGACCTACTTGGCCTTGGCTTGGCTTTTGGATCAACCCGCTTCTTAGAATATATCTGGGAGCTGAAAAGCCTCACTCTTGGTCTGGTTGCCTTTAACTAGTAAAATGTGACCCTCAGCTGGACTCGAATAGCAGAAGGGAAAGCCAGAAAGTAGGAATAGGGGTGGGGTTGGATAATGTCCTTAGAGTGAGCAACTGATTCTCAGTTCTTCCTAGCTTTGCCTTTGCCCTTGGTGTTTGCCCACTTCTGCCCTGCTGTAGCCCACCTGTGTGAGACTTGCAGGGCTTGAGTCTTCTGCCTATAAGTAGTCCTTCACAGTCTGCCCAGGGCTTTAAGCCATGAGTACTTGTTGATTTCCTAATTCCTAAGCAGATTAATTCATCTTTGTGTCCCCAGGGTCTATCTCAGCACCTGGCAGATGGTAGGCACTCAATAGATGTTTGTTGAGCCCAGATGTTGGATTAAGTCCTTTTAGAACAGCCACACATGGAGGCACGTAGGTACCTGTCCTTAGAGAGTATTCCTAGGCCTTCTGGAGACAGGTGCCTGTGTTCAATATTAAGCTATTATTATGCAAAGGGTAATAACACAAATGCAAGGGGTAGCTTTCTTATTGTCACACAACCCCACCAGGATAAAACAGGGTCTGAGGGAAAACCACAAAGAAGAAATGGGATACGAGAGAGCACTGGGCTAGGCCAGGAGTCTAGAGACAGGCTCTGCACCTACAAGCTATACGGCATTAGGTAAGATATAACCTCCCTAAGACTCGGGTTGTTTTTCAGAATGATGAAATGGGAGAAATGATAACTGGCTTCAAGGAGTTTGGTTGAGTTACTTATTGATTGTGTGACTTTGGGAAAATTACTCTCCTTTTTTAAGGTTTCCTCATTTTATAAAGGAGATGACAGTATCTACCTCGTGGGTTGTCATGAGTATTAAAAATAACGGTAAGGCACTTCCCTGACACTTATCTGACACACAGTAGGTGCCCAACTATTATTATTATTCTGTAAGATGACAATGAGAATCACTGCCCTACCACAAGATGGTTGAAAAGCTTAAGTGAGCTAAGTCACATAAAGTCATTTTCATTCACTCAATAAAGATTTCTTGAGCACATGCTTTTCAAAGCTGAATGTACCCTACTGATATAAGGTGGTGTTGTTATCATGGTCCTTGGCCTTTTCAGGTTATAAAAGCTCTGTATCAGTGGCTGTTAAGAACAGAATGGGAATTCCATCATCAGAGACGAAAAGGACCTTCTTTGCCTTCATCTCACTATGAATCTGTTTCATGTGAGCATTCTTTAGAGATGCTTTAGAAATGGAAAGAATGAAAGTCATTCCTGGTCCTTCAGGCCTGAGGGAAGAGTCCTCCAGCCTCCAGAGGCTGGCTTGGGATCACTGGAGCAGCTGTTTGCTTGGAGGACAGAGAGGCAGAGAGGTCCCAATGCCCACCTCACACTCTTTGGGAAACGAGATGAGACCACAGACATTGGAAGGGATGAGGTGGGGCTAGCTTGGGGTTAAGACAGCTTCATCGAACTGAGATTGACAGAATTTTTCAGGCCCAGGCCAGTATGGAATCATGGTTGAGGGCACCATCAATTATGGATTAAATTTTGCTCCCCCGCTCCCCTGCCCCTTGCAAAAGATATACTGAAGTCCTAACCCCTGTATCTGTGAATGTAACCCTGTTTGGAAATAGAATTTTTAAATATTAATATGAAGTCACAATGGAGTAGGGTGGGTCTTAATCCTATACGACTTGTGTCTTTATAAATGGAGAACAAAGAGATAGGCACAGGGAAGGACACCATGCAAAGACACCTCAGATGAGCCAAAGAATGCCAAGAATTGTGGAAGTCTTCAGAAGCTGGAAGAGAGACCAGGAACAGTTCCTCTTTTAGATCTCTTGGAAGAAATCAACATGACCGATACCCCAGTTTGGACTTCTAGCCTCCATAACTGTGAGACAATACGTTTCTGTTATTTAAAGTCACTTACTTTGAGGGATTTTGTTATAGCAGCCCTAGGAAACTAAGACCCCATCTGAGGAGGGGCATGTAGACCCAGTTCTCACTTAACAACATGGTTAGGTTCCAAAGACCAGGTTCTTATGCAAAAATAGGCATTATGCAAAAATGGAGGATGACCACATCAGATCCCAAAATGGAAGATGACCACATCATTACATACCTGCCAAATTTAACACCATTATATAACTGCCAAGCCACTAAGAATTATGGCACAGCCAAGTTGACACATAACCTTGACTATCACAGCTAGTGTTACCCTTGCCTTATACTTCAGTGTTCCTTATTGCCAGACGTACGTTGTTAATGAGCAAAATAGTTGAATATTAAATTTTTACTACTGTCATAAATGTGAAATGTTAGATATCTTAGTCTGGGTTCTCTAGAGAGGCAAAACCAGTGAAGTATATATATATGTATAGGGAGAGAGAGAGAGAGAGACAGAGAGAATCTATCCCAAAGAAATGGTTCACATGGTTGTAGAGGCTGGTGAGTTCCAAGCCTGTGGGTCAGACATCAGGCTGGAGCCTTCTTCTGACTCATGTAGCTGCAAGGGCTGAAAAACCCGAGATCACCAGGTCAGGTGGCAGGCTGCTGGCTCACAGGCTGTGGAGGCTGACAAATCCAAGGTTTGCAGGCAATACCACAGGCAGCTGGCTCAAGTCCAAAGAACTAATTAGGTGATGACAAATCAGATGCAGGATCCAGAGCAAGAGGCAAGCCTTGCCATAACATCCATATATGTTGGAAGCAGGACACATCTCCAAGGAAACTCCCCTTACAACTGATCACATCAGATCACATCATGGAGGATGACTACATCATTACATAACTGCCAAAATTACATCATTACAAAACTGCCAGACTACCTCATTACATAACTGCCAAACCACTGAGAATTATGGCCCAGCCAAGTTGACACATAATCGTAACCATAGCAGCCCACCCTTTGCCAACTCGGCACCTGTATATACCTCCTTAAACCCCATCAAATCTCTAAATAAAGACAATTACAAAGTCATACTTGTGACTAACATGAGAAAACTAACATGCACACAATCAAAAATATGCTAGTCATATTAAAATCTTATATTTTATTAGGGAGGGAAGGAAAAAAAATTTTTTTTATATATGCATACAAGGAGGAAATATTCATAACAATTACAGTCCTCATTTCTGCAACTGGTCATGTGGTTGTAACTGGTATTTAAACTACCTTTTTCTACCACCCATTTTGTATTTTCTTTGACCTCCCTCAGCGAGCACCTCAGGGGGCCGTGGTTCCTTGTCTGATGAGGTGACCCAAACCTTCATTACTGAAGGGTCTGGGCCATTAGTGGCCATGTCAGAATTGGGTTGCTGTAGTTTTCTATTGGCTTTAATCATAGGACATGGTAGTACTAAGAGGCACCCTAAGGGATCTCTTGTATTCCAGACATACTCTTATTTACAACTGTCATGCAACATTAGTCCAATTTCATGGTCAATCTCACTAGCCAATTTAGTAACCGTCTTCTTTGCCTGTTAATTCAGAGGCATGAAGAGCCCAAAGTGGTAGGGTGACATTCTTAACTTCCAGTTCAGTGGAATCCATGTTGTGTCTCCATGTAGGAACATTCCTGTCTTTGGAAGTAAGACCTGCAGACATGTAGAGCATAGGGCATGTGACAGGAAGCAAAAATTTTGCAAGTGGGTCACCAGAGATAATAGTGGTGCCACTCCCATCTCCACCCCTTGATTTCTGTAACCGTGAATCCTGGCTATGGGAGTAACAGCATCCTGTATTGAATGCTGGTTTAGAGCATATACAGCCTTCTGGAGGCCCCTGTGCCAAACTGCAAAGTGTTGCCACCTAGCTGGCATTGTAACTGTGCCTTTAGAAGGCCATTCCATCGTTCTATCAAGCCAGCTGCTTCAGGATGATGGGAAACATGGTTAGACCAATGAATGTTATGAGCACGGGCCCATTGCCGTACTTCGTTTGCTGTGAAATGAGTTCCCTGATCTGAGTCAATGCTGTATAGGATAACATAATGATGGATGAGGCATCCTATGAGTCTATGGGTGATAGTTTTGGCAGAGGCACTGCGTGCAGGGAAGTCAAATCCATATCCAGAGTGTCTATGCCAGTAAGAAGGAAGCACTCCCCTTTCCATGATGGAAGCAGACTAATGTAATTCACCTGCTACCTGGTTGCTGGGTGAAGCCTTGAGGAATGGTGCCATATTAAAGACTCAGCATTGGTCTCTGCTGCTGACAGATTGGGCACTCAGCAGTGGCTGTAGCCAAGTTGGCCTTGGTGAGTGGTAGTCTGTGTTGCTGAGCTCATGCATAACCGAGTACCATGGCCACTTTGTTCATGAATCCATTGGGCAATGACGAGAATGGCTGGGGAAAGAGAATGGTTTCCATAAAACATGTCATCCACTTGATTGTTAAAATCCTCCTCTGTGAAGATCAACCTTTGGTGAGCATGCACATGAGACACAAATATCTTCACTTCCTCGGTCCATTCAGAGACGTCTGTCCACATACTGCTTTCCCATATCTCCTTGTCACCAATTTTTCCATCATGTTCCTTCCAAGTCCCTGACCACTGAGCCCATGAATCAGTATACAGTTGCACAAATAGCCATTTCTTCTTCCAAGCAAAGTGAACAATGAGGTGTACTGCTCAAAGTTCTGCCCATTGGGAGGATTTCCCTCCACCATTGTCCTTCAAGGAGGTCCCAGAAAGGGGTTATAGTGCTACTGCTGTCCACTTTTGAGTGGTGCCTGCATATCGAACAGAACCATTTGTAACCCAGGCAGGCACCAGGTTTCTGTTCCTCAGTCAACTAATCATAAGAACTCCCCATGAAGCCATAGGTGCAGACTGGGAGAAGGCAGGTAATGTGACAGGAGTGGAGACCATGGGCATTTTGGCTACTTCCTCATGCAACTTACTTGTGCCTTTAGGTCTTGCTTGGGCTGTGCACATCCAACTTTATGACTCTGTGGGTCAGACAACACGCAGTTCATGATGGGCAGCTCAGGCCGCATGGTGACTCAGTGGCCCATGGTTAAGTGTTCAGTCTCTACTAAGGTGCAGTAACAAGCTAAAAGTTATTTCTCAAAAGGAGAGTAGTTATTTGCAGAGGATGGCAGGGCTTTATTCCAAAGTCCTAAAGGTCTGCCCTGTGATTCACCAATAGAGACCTTCCAAAAACTCCTAACAGCATCTCTATCTGCCACTGACACTTCTAGCAAGGTTAGATCTCCTGGAACATATGGCTCAGGGGCAGAGGAGCTTGCATGACATTCTGAACCTGTTGTACAGTCTTCTCTTGTTCTGGGCCCCATTCAAAACTAGCAGCTTTCCGAGTCAATTGATAAATAGGCTGGAGTAGCACACCCGAATGAAGAATATGTTGCCTCCAAAATCCAAAGAGGCCCACAAGGCATTGTGCCTCCTTTTTAGTTGTGGAAGAGACCAGGTGCAATAACTTATCCTTCATTTTACAAGGAATATCTTGACATGTCCCACACCACTGGACTCCTAGAAATTTCGCTGAGGTGGAAGGTGCCTGAATTTTTATGGGATTATTTTCCCACCTTCTAGCACTCAAATGTTTTAACAATAAGTCCAGAGTCATTGACATTTCTTCCTTACTAGGTCCAAGCACCACAATGTCATCAATGTAATGGACCAGTGTGATATCTTGTGGAAAGGAAAGGGGTTCAAGGTCCCCAAGGACTAAATTATGATGTAGGGCTGGATGGAGAGTTGATGTGTCTCTGAGGTAGGCAGTGAGGGTGTATTGTTGGCTTGCCAGCTGACAGCAAACTACTTCCTGGTGTTCCTTCAAAACTGGGATCAAAAAAAAGGCATTGGCCTTATCAATAGCTGCACACCAGGTGTAAGAAGATGTATTAATTTGCTCAAGCAATGAAACAGCATCTGGAATAGCAGTTGCAATTGGAGTCACCACCTGGTTAAATTTATGATAACCCACTATAATTCTCCAAGATCTATTTGCTTTTTGCACAAGCCAAATAGGGAAGTTGAATGGGCATGTGGTGGGAATCACCATCCCTGCAACCTTCAAGCCCTTGATGGTGGCAGTAATCGCTGCAATTCCTCCAGGAATGCGGTATTGCTTTTGGTTTACTATTTTGCTAAGTAAGGGCAGTTCGACTGGCTTCCACTTGACTTTTTCTACCATAACAGGCCTTACTCCACTTGTCAGAGATCCAATGTGGGGTCCTGCCATTTGCTAAGTATATCTATTCCAATTATGCATTCTGGAACTGGGCAAATCACTATAGGATGGGTTTGGGACCCACTGGACCAATGTGAGACGAGCATGAGGTAAGACTTCATTAGTAACCTGACCTCCATATACCCCCACTCTGACTAGTGGGCCACAGTGATGTTTTGAGTCTCCTGGAATTTATGTCAGTTCAGAGCCAGTGTCCAGTAACACCCAAAATGTCTGATAATTCCCTTTTCCCTTTGGGGAAAGCTGAGAGAAATATTAACAGTATAAACTTTTGGCAGTGTAGTGCAAATGTTCCTCAAGGGAACCTGGCCTCCCCTTCATTCAAGGGATTGTGGGTCTGTAAACTGGCTCAAGTCTGGGAATTGATTGAACGGCTGTGACTCTGTTTTGGTGATTTGAGTTAGACTGCTGTTCACTTGACCTAAATTCTGTTTGCACAGATGAAGTAAATACTAAGTAGATTTCCCATCCATTTCACTCCTAGGCATACCGTGACTAAGTAGCCAATGCTGTAAGGTCGTACGAGTCAGATGATTCTGATTACTGCTTTGATTCTGCTGTCCATTACAGTAACCACGCCCACCTTGTATTTGTCGATCGAGTGCTGCCACTTGGCCTCTACCACCACAGGGTCCAATCAGCCCCATTGTAGTTAGGTATCTTAATTCAGCTATGCCAGTTCCTATTGTCAAATCCGACTTACATAAAATAGCAACAACAGTAGTCTTCAAGGATGCTGGGGCTCCCTTCACAAATTGTTCTCATCATTGTGGTGAAAGGTGTGTCCTCTGGGCACTCCATGTGTGGGTCTATGGGTCTGACCTGATAAATCCACTGTAACATGCCTATTTCCCTAAGCCTTTTGATGCTTTCTTTTTCAATATATCAAAGCAGATCTGGTACTTCACCTCAGTATAGCGTAGGCCGCTGTGTAATCTATGCTTCAGTGAACCAACCGAATAAACTATTAGATCATTCCCTAGCCTGCCAAACTGAAACATTGAATGAAGAATCTATGCTTAGTAGGCCCAAATCAATAAACTCAGACTGATCCATCTTTATGTTTTTTGTACCATAGTCCACACCCTTAATAGCCATTCCCACACATATTTCCCATGTTTCTATTTGTACATATTAGAAAATTCAAGCAGTTCTTTTGGAGTGTAGCGTATCTCCTCCTGGGTCACTCTTTTTATTTCACCTTTTGGGGCTCACTGGGACTTAAGCCTAGTTATAGGTCTAGATGCAAAATTGGGTGGGGGGGTGGGGCCTGGGAACATTTAGCACATTTAGCAATGTCTTGTAAGGCAGATAGTGCTCCAGGTGTTTTTCTAGGTAATAGCTCAAAGACTCTTCAAGCACAGCTGGGTTAACCTCATCAGATAGGGGTAAAAGTGTTAATGGTTTTTCTGGGGAGGTTGGCTTAGCAGACAAAGACAGAGTGGTCTCTTTGTATGGTAGTAAGAGCGCTGGTTCTGTGGGCAGGGGTTTCAATGGAATTTAGGTGCTCAGTGTCCTTTGGTTCCTGATTATCTTCCCACATGTCCCCATTCCAAGTTTCAGGATCCCATTTATTCCCAATTAACTGCAGACACCATTCGAGGCTGGAAATTAAAATGGAATTGTAATTCAGCCACTCTTAGGATAAGACTCTGGGTTTGGTTTTTGGCAATATCAGCTCTATTGCCACAAGAAATAAGGTTTTCTTTCAGGGCACAAGTGGCAATTTTGAGGTCTTTTTTGCACTGTTTGAGCCCTGAGCTCATCTCTTTGTTCTACCACTTTGTCTAGAGAGTAGGACCAACCAACCAGCTTTCCTATACTTCTCATTCTGACAAAATTGTAGAAAAGTATCAAACATGTGATCACTCAAAGCCTCGCCTCTCATCAATACTTGATCTATTGGTGGTGATATTTTGTGTATTAATATTTCCTCCTCATGCCATGGATTAGCAGTGCCCTCCTTACTACTGAAGGCAGAGTCATCAATGCCTTTAAGACTAGTCAGACTTGAGAACCAATTTAGAAAACTCATCCTTGTAATTTTATTTCTCTAGAACCACTCTTGGTACCAAATGTCTTAGGTTGGGTTCTCTAGAGAAGCAAAACCAGTGAAGCATATATATGTATGTATGTATGCACAGAGAGAGAGAGAGATCAAAGAAATGGCTCATACAGTTGTAGAGGCTGGCAAGTTCCATGTCTGTGGGTCAGGCATCAGGCTGGAGGCTTCTTCTGACTCATGTAGT
The DNA here is from genome assembly GCF_030014295.1 of Loxodonta africana. Taxonomy (NCBI): domain Eukaryota; kingdom Metazoa; phylum Chordata; class Mammalia; order Proboscidea; family Elephantidae; genus Loxodonta; species Loxodonta africana. Next base: position 113,364,042 of record NC_087347.1, on the reverse strand, counting down.
GCATGGGCTGACACCCCCAAGATCAGCAGGTCAGAGAGCATGCTGCTGTCTCATGGGCTTCAGAGGCTGAAAAATACCAAGATTGGCAGGTAAAACAGGCTGCAGAGGCTGGCGAATCTCAAGATCAGCAGGCAATATGGCAGGCAGCTGGCTCAAGTGCTAAGAACTGGAGGTCAGATGATGAAGAACTGGATTCAGGATCCAGAGCAAGCAAGCGAGCTTTGCCAGAAAATCTGTCTCTCTCTCTCTCTCTAGGATGCAAGCCACACCCCCCTGAAAACTCCCTTTACAACTGATTGGCTTATCACGTCAGATTACATCATGGAGGATGTATACATTATTACATAACTTCCAAAATACATTATTACATAACTGCCAAATTGCATCATTACATAGCTGCCAAACCACTGAGAACATGGCCCAGCCAAGTTGACGCACGGCCTTAACCATCACAGTCAGATAACGAGATAGCGGGTAGATGACGAGTGGTGTATTATATGACAGACTAAAGTCACACTAGCTTGTGAGTGATTGTTAAATATTCAGGAATTTTGCCAGCTGTATTTCTTGAAATTAGCCACGGAGGTAGTATTTACACCATGGGAATCAGCAGATTTTATAAATGAAGGTTTTTTTTTTTTTTGGTTACTTGTCCTTTTTTCCACAGAGTCTGTTTATGAAGCATGTATCTTAAACAACATTGGTACTTACCAGTTTGTGAGCTTGGGAATGTCATTTAAACTCTCAGCTCTCACTATGCAAAACTTAGAAAACATAAAAAGTCCAGAAAAGAGGATGGAAATCATTGACAATTCTACCACTCAAAGACAACCATGATTAATGCTTGGATGTATTTCTCAGCATGTTTTTTTTTTTGGATTATTTAACGTTATTATTAAAAAAAATTTTTTTATTGTGCATTAGATGAAAGTTTACAGAGCAAATTAGTTTCCCATTCGGTAGTTTGTACGTAAGTGTTCTGTGACATTGGTTTCATTCCCCACAATGTATCAGCACTCTCCCCATTTCTGCCCTACCCTCCCTGTTTCTGTTCGTCCTGTTTTTAACCTGCTCCTGCCTTTTCATCTTTCCTTTTGGGCAAATGTTGCCTTTTGATTTCATATAATTAATTGTGTTAAGGAGCACATTCCTCTCAGGTGTTATTATTTATTTATGGGCCTGTCTATGGTTTGGCTTAACGGTCGTCCCCAGGAACAGCTTCAGTTCCAGTACAGAAGGGTGTTTTAGGGCCATAATTTCAGGGGTTCCTCCAGTCTCTGTCAGACCACTAAGTCTGATCTTTTGTGTCAATTTGATTTTTTGCTCTACGATTTTTCTCCCCCTCTGTCTGGGGCCCTCTGTTGTGATTCCAATCAGAGTGGTCGGTAGTGGTAGCCCAGCACCGTGTAGTTCTTCTGGTCTTGGGGTTGTATAGACTGTGGTTCATGTGGTCCATTAATCCTCTGGACTAATTGCTCCCTTGAGTCTTTGGTTTTCTTCATTCTCTGGACAGTGAGAGACCAATAGTTTTACCTTAGTTGGCCGCTCACAACCTCGTCCGATCCCAGACAATACTCACCAAAGTAAGATATGGATCTTTGTTTTTATGAATTATATTGTGCCAATTTTTTTTTTTTTTTTAATTGACGTAGATGTCTCTTGAGTCTATGGTCCTTCACCTTTAAGCCTAGAAACTTTGTCCTGTGAGGTGTTTGATTATGTCTAAAAAGTTGCCCTGACTGTGGCTCTTGTGTGCTGTATTGTCTATATTAATATACAAGCAGCACCTACAGTTCTGTGTGTAGCAATATACACCACCAGACCTATGTCTGCAGATGGGTGTGTTCCCTTATGCCCTCCCACACCTCTTGTCTTCTAGCTATGTATCCATTTGTAAATTATTGTTTGTTAATACTATTGTTGTAGGATTGTCTATGCTATAGTAATTACTGTCGTTGCCCTTTGTTCTTGCATTCCTCTAATGTCCTTCCTTGTCTTGTTCATGTGTTGCTGACTTCCCCCATATCATGTATTGCCTTTCCTTTCACTAATATTGACATGTACCTTTTATCTATTTGGTAATTTTCCCTCCCTTACCCTCCAATCTACAGTGACCATAGAACAATTTTTTTTTCCCCCTGTGTGTAAACCTTTTCTTGTTTCTTTATAATAGTGGTCTCATACAACATTTGTTCCCTTGTGATTGACTTATTTCACTCAGCATAATGTCCTCCAAATTTATCCATGTTGTGAGATGTTTTGCGGGTTTGTCATTATTCTTTATCATTACGTAGTGCTCCGCTGCGTGTATGTACCATAGTTCGTGAATCCATTCATCTGTTGATGGGCACTTAGTTTGTTTCCATCTTTTTGCTATTGTGAATAATGCTGCAGTGAGCATGGGTGTGCACATGTCTATTCTTGTCATGGCTCTTATTTCTTTAAGGTATATACTCAGGAGTGGGATTGCTAGGTCATATGGTATTTCTAGCTTTTTAAGGAAGTGCCATGCCATTTTCCATAGTGGTTGTGCCATTTTACATTCCCACCAGCAGTGTGTAAGAGTTCCAATCTCCCCAACATTTATAATTTTCTGGCAGTTCCAGTTATTTTGGGGTATATTTCTCAACCTCTATGTTATGCATTTCACTTATATATCTGAGATTATACATTTGTGCATCCTCCTTTTAAAAAAATCCTCCTCATATAAGTATTTCTTGTGTCATTAAAATTATTTGAAGATTTGTTTTTAATGGCTATGTAATAGCCCATCATTTGCATTAAATGATTGACCTGATCTGCATTATAAATAATGCTGCAGAATGTTCTTTTTCTGCATTTGTAGTTGTTTTCTTAGATTATAGTCTCAGAAGAGGAAGTACTAAATTGCTTTTTGAAGCTCAAATACAAGTTGTTTTCCAAAATGTTTGTACTAGTTTATATTCCTCCCAACAGAGATGGAACACTTCTTTTGATCTTATTCACTATGTGGACCAAATTAAGAGCTCTGTTTTAACTCAGAAACCAGCATTTTGGCATGTTTCGTTTGGATGCATAAGGATGTCTGTTTGTTGCCTGATAGCTTTAGACAGAGGTGACCAAATTTGGAGTGTCAAAAAAAAGTTTAGTATCAAGACAACTCCTGAAGCTTTACTGGTGGAGACTGCCCAACTTGAATAAAAACGATAGCCATATTCTTTTAAAATGCCAACCCTTTGTAATTTCATCACAATAAAATTTGAAACATAGGTAGAGTTGGGTATATGACCCTACTGAGTGAGGATGATGGTGACAGTTTATTGCAGGGCAGTGGTGGCTGAAGTAATTAACTCCCATGCTTTACTGACCTTTCACTGGGGACATGTGGTCTTCCTCTTCCATCCGAGGTGGTGATATGGTGGGCAGTGAGAAGCAGGAGTTTGTAAGGAGGATGCATCCAAGATTGTACCTTTCCTTTTATTAAAGAAAAATTTAAAACAACGGCAGCACCATTTTATTCTTATTATTTTTGTTCTTATTCTTCAAGTTTGATTCTTATTACAAAGGTGCACATGCTCAATGCAGGTAATTAAAAAAATATGTTGTTGTTAGTTACCGTTGAGTCAACTCTGACTCATGGCAATCCCATGGACAACAGAACGAGATGTTGCCAGGTCCTGTGCTATCTTCAGGACCATGTGCTTGAATCCATCGTTATGGCGTATTTTGAGTACCTTCCAACCTAGGGGGCTCATCTTCCAGCAATGCATCAGATAATATCCTGTTGTGATCCATAGGGTTTTTGTTGGCTAATTTTCACAAGCAGATCACCAGGCCTTTCTAGTGTGGCTTAGTTCGGCAGCTCCACTGAAACTTGTTCACCATGAGTGACCGTACTGGTATTTGAAATACTAGAGACATAGCTTCTAACGTGACAGCAACATGCAAGCCGTCAATGTTCATATGACAAACTGACAGACTAGTATTGTTAGAGATATAATATACAACATATATAATATATAAATATATAATTTAAAATAAATTATATAATTTTATAACTAGTGGTGTTATAAAAATACATAGACAATTTAAAGTAAGCATTACTTATTGATTATATTCTTCCAGTCTTTTTTTCTATGTGTAATTTTTATTTTTTGCCTATGAAACATTAAGCCTAAAAGGCAGGCTATACATGATGTTGTATACTCTCCTTTTTGGGTTCTCTATTTTACTTCCCTTAAGCAGAATAGACTGTAAATGACTCTCCATGTCATTTAATAACTCTGTAAACATCTTTTTAAATGTTTGCCCAGTATTCTATAAATGGATATACTATTTTTATTTAAGCCATCACTTTGGTTGGATTTTCTTTTTATCATGTGTTTTACATTAGTGTCGATAATACTTTTTGTCCACTGAACTCTGGGTTTTATAGCTAGCAGCCTTGTTTGGGAACAGTTCAGAAAGAAGCTGACTCAATCTTGGAAGGTCCCAGCTGACTGACTCCAAGATAGATTCTTGTGGCTGCCCTGTCCATTTCTTCTTCTTTCCTCTCTGATCATTCTCATGTCTTCCTCTCTCAGGACTATAAAAGAGGGAAGTTCAGAGCTCTCTGTCTTCCTCCACTCACTCTGTCTTACCCTCTGTCTTAGGACCCACGGAGCCTGAGGCTGAGATTCTCTCACTATACCACGCTGCCATCTCCACTCTCCTCTTTGTTTAAAGTAATAAGAGACACAGTTGAGAGTAAGATGGAACTATGAGGATTAGCATGAGGAATGTAGTCACTTGACTGACCCCTGCCAACCTCCAATTATCTATTGATTCTCAGAAAAAAAAAAAGGTAAACATTTATGGTTTTTTATGCTAGCTTCTTTAGTTGTTATCTCCATATTTCTACATAACACTCCTATGTTGCAAATAAAAAAAAAATTCATATTACATTTTATCTGTTGTTTTTTGTAGGGATAGATATAGAGAGTATTTTAGTCTCTTAATTTTTCCTAGTCTCCCTCCTTATATTCTACTGATAGAGTTATATCACAATTTTAGTGAGATCAATATTCAGTATTTACATCACTATGACTATATAACATTATTCACAGCTGAGCCAAATAGTGTACTACAGTTATGTTCCTTTTTTTTGTGAAACTTTTTGTTTTCCCTATAGTTAATAATTGCCTCACTTTTTAAAAATTTGCACCTGTTATTAATATATCCCTGAAGTCTCTATCAGAGTTTTAAAATGATTTTCAACACAGTTGAAACTATCATAATTTATCAGTCTTCCTAGCCCCCTTTTTGGGAGATATTTCTTCTAGACCGCTTTATCCCCGTTCTACTCAGCTCTCCTGGGATTTTCTCTTTGCGTGTGGTTCACTCAGAACTGGTACTGGTCCATTGTTTTCTAGCTTACAGTATTGCTGCCGAGAACTGAATTCCATCCTAAGTCTCATCCTTTGTCTGTAGCTGGTTTGTCTGGAAGCCTCCAGAATCTTCTTTTTATCCTTGATGACATGAAATTTCACGATGGTGACTTTTCCCCTGTTTATTCTTTTGTATCCTTAGCTGATCATTTTCAATCAGGAGGTTCAGGTCCTTCAATTCTGGGAAACTTGAATATTATATGTTTTTGATAATTTCCTCTCTTTTTTTCTGGAACTCCTGCTTGTTGGATATTGGATCTCTTTTTTTGATCTTCTAATTTTCTCTACCATTTTTCTTTCTTTTTTTTTGGATCTGGTTGCAGGGAGATTTTCTCAACTATACTTCAACTCTTCTGTGTAACTTTGGAGTCCTTGAGTGGTGCAAATGGTTAACGTGCTCAGCTACTAACCGAAAAGTTGGAGATTCGAATCCACCCAGAGATGCCTTGGAAGAAAGACCTGGCAATCTACTTCCAAAAAATCAGCCATTGAAAACCCTACGGAGTATAGTTCTGCTCACACGCAGGGCTTGCCATGATTTGGGATCAACTCGATGGCAACTTTTTTTTTCCCTTTGTAACTTAGATGCCCCTATCAAAGTGATGGCACTTTGGGCCTGGGCTGTGTCATGATTCTGTGTCTCTTCTGGAATGCCTGCCTGGCACAGTGCTTGACAGGATGGGAAGATAGAGAGAGCAAAGACTTTTTGACCCAGGTGATCTGGTTTTGAATCTCAGATGGACAACAAATTATTTACTTCTCTGTGCTTCAGTGTTCTTGCTCTGAGGTGAGAGCAGGTCCTGACATTGAGGGGCTTCTGGAAGGCCCAAGGAGCAGTCTATCAGACTTCTGGTGACAGAAGGACATGCCCCTCCCAGTCTCCCATCCTGCCCTCAACAGATTTCCAAGTAACGCATTTTAACCTTAAAACTATCCCATTTTGTTTACTTCTTATCGTACCCTGTGTCACAGTTAAATATTGTAATTCCATCTTGCTTACAAGGAAAATTTTGGTTATTTTAATTGTTTTTCAGCGATGAATTTAAATTGTCTACTGCCAGCAGCCTTCCACATCTGACCTCCCTAGACCACATTAAAGATAATAACAATGGCTAGCATTTACTATGTACCAGGCCCTGTTCTAAGTACCTCCTGTTGTTGTAGTCAGCTGCCTTTAAGTCCCCTGCCCCTGACTCATGGAGACCCCATGCACAATGGAAGAAATGCTGCCTGGGCCTGCTCCATCCCTGTGATCAGCTATGGATTGAACTGGACCGTTGTGATCCATAGGGTTTTCATTGGCTGATTTTCAGAAGTGATTGCCAGGCCTTTCTTCCTCATCCATCTTAATCTGGAAGCTCCACTGAAAGCTCTTCAGCTTCATAGCAACGTGCAAGCCTCCACTGACAGACGGGTGGTAGCCGTGCATGAGATGTATTGGCCGGATCACCCACATGGGAGGGGATGATTCTACCACTGAACCACATTGCTCCCGTGTTCTAAGTGCTTAACATATATTAATCCATTTAACCTTCAGAACAACCCAACGAGGTGGCAGTATTATTACTCTCATTTTACAGATGAGGAAATGGAGGCTCAGCAAGGCCAGGGTCACACAGCTAATAAATGTAGTTTTGGGGCTTAAACCCTGGCAGTCCAGAGCCTAAACTTTTAACCATTTCACTGTGTAGGGACTAGGTGCTTGGCCTTGGTTCCCAGCTATAATTCTAGCAGCCAAATATTTAATGAGGAGACTTTCCAATAAATCTGACCACGGAGCTACAGGACACAGGATAGTGCTAAGTGTTCCCGTTCTACTACTTCATTCACTTTCAATGTTTATTGAGCATCTTTGGTATTTCAGTGGGTGCTGGTGATACAGCGATGAGCAAAACCAACGTATAGACTCCCTCCCTACAAGGCTCAAAGGGTAGAGGAGACTGGTCAGTTGAGTGTAAGTCCCTGATTCTGCTTCTACTCCCCAACCCCCTTTAGTATTTACCATCTGCCCCTTTCATTTTGTCCCCATTAATTTTTATATTTCTTGAGTGCCAACCATAGGCCTGAATTTATGTACTTTATTACATTAACCAAAAAGCCCTGGTGGCACAATGGTTAAGTGCTTGGTTGCTAACCAGAAGGCTGGTGATTTGAACTCACCCAGTGGCTCTGCGGGAGAATGACCTAGTGATCTGCACCCATGAAGATTACAGCCAAGAAAACCCTATGGGGCAGTTCTACTCAGTCACATGGGGTCGACAGGAGTCAGAATCAACTCAACGGCACCGGACAGCAACAATTACATTAACCCAGCAAGATAGGTGTTACTGTCTCCCTTGTGCTCATCAAAATACGAGACACAGAATGCAGTAACTTGTCCAGGGTCTTAAAGTAAGAAGCAGGGGCGGGAGTGAACCTAGTTCTGTCTGAGCCCAGGGCTTGTGTTTTTTCTGTGATACTTCGTGGTCTCCCTGCATTTGTTATCTTTTCCTGTCTGTGTGTTGTTACTCCAGCCAGATTTTTAGTGTGAGAGGTACTCACATTGAATACATCTTCATCCCCTCCCTGCAGGGCCTAGCACAATGCCAGAAACATCCCAACGAGAGAAATCTGAGTTTGAACACCAACGTTCCTACTGTTAGCTCTGTGACAAGTTAACTAAGCTCTCTGAGTCTCGTTTTTCTCATGGGTAAAATGGGGACAGTACCCACCTAAGGGTTGAGTGAAATAAGATTGATAAAATGAAGCGCCACATCCAGTGCTGCTCTCAGCCAGTCAGTTCTCTGCTTTTCTGCAAGTACCCCACTTTCCCTGGCACATGCTGGGGCCTCAGCAAGTATTTGTTGATGGGACACAAAGGTGTAGTGCTGTGAAATTACAAATTGCATGCTGTTCTGAAATCTTCATGGAGCCATGTCCATATGTGGAGCCCTCACTTGAGGGAAGCAAGAGGTCCAGGGAGGGTCTCCCTACTGGGGAGTCTGCGCATCCCAGGACCCAGCTCTGAGGCTGTCTCAGGAGATGCCCCGACCTGCCAGGGAGGAGGCTCCTGGGGGCCACACACCCATTACAGCTGTCCACAAGAGCAGCCCCAACAGGCCTGGCCAGCAGCGGGGGCTCTCTTGTGTGAGCAGCCTCAACCACTAACATAAAATTTCTCCTCAGCGGCTGTGCTCAGCTCCCGACAGGCCTTGTTTAAACAGGCGGCTTGTAACAGCTGGGGCTGGCTCAGCAGAGCGTGTGGGCGCCTAGGGATGTTCTGAGTGCAGGTGCCTGTCTCTGAATGTGCAATCATGCAAATCTGATGACCTAGACTGACGTGAATCGAATGCTTGGTGCTCAGTTCCAATAAACACAACTGCCTATTGCCGGAGCAACCCGGACTGGCAGTCCTCGACTCATCAATTCAAATGAGCATTGCTGGTGATGGAGGAGAGATGTGAGGGATGAATCCCAATCAGAACTCTCTCCATTTCGGGCAGGCGGCATCTGGGAAAGCGGGCATCTTTTCTGGGATAATTCTCAGAGGAACCGGCCCTGAGACAGGAGGCGTTATCGCAGAGGGAGAGGGAGGGAATCTCGTGCTTGTCATAGAATCATGGAGATCACCTGATCCTCCCTCCTCTTTGTATGGAGAAGTTAAGTGAAAGTCAGAGAGGTTAAGGGAGTTGCCCAAGGGTACACAGCTCATCAGTGGGTTGGACCTCCTGACCCTCAGTCTGGGTCTACTTTCAGGCACTCCACCCACTAGTCCCTCTGTCCAGTTCAGTGCTTTGAGTCCCAGGCCATTACCACCAGTTGCCATCGAGTTAACCCTGACTCATAAGTAGTCCCATGAGTGTCAGAGTAGAACTGTGCCCCATAAAGTTTGCAAGGGGCTCATGTTTTGGAAGCAGATTGCCAGGCCTTTCTTTTGAGGCAGATCTGGGTTGACTTGAACCTTCAACTTTTTGTTTTTAGCTGAGCGCATTAACCATTTACACCACCCAGGAACTCAGGTGAACGAACACCTACCAACAGCTCTCTCCCCAAAGCCACTGAGGGAGACCAGTGATACAAACCTGATGTCAGGTAAAGGACTGAAAGCATTGCTTGAAGAAAAGGGAAAGCCGGGGGGCAGGCTTGCAGTGTAGATGTCTGGACATTGTCTTGGGGACAGAGCGGTTCTTAGGCCACAAGACTTGTCAGCCTCACTTCTGACTCCCTGCTCCCATACATGCAAAAGCAGCCTTCAGATCAGCTTTTAAGTATAAAAGGCCTGCTGCATAAAGTAAGACTCCTAGGTTGTAAGTAATAGAAAGGAACTCTAGCTGATAAAAGGGCAACCCCAAGGGCATCCTCTCCCCATCAGTAGGGGAGAGGTCCACCTGGTCAACCACAAATGCCCTATGGCTCAGAGACCCTGTTACAAAGACCTTCAACAACTCTCCACTCTCCACTCTCCACTGCCCCTCACTGTTCTGCCTTGGTCTCCAAAGTCCATGTAAATGCCATAGAAATGAATCTCATTCACCTTCTAACTTGCAGAAAGTGCCAAGATCACATTATCCTAATGCCACAGAGGTCAGTGGAAGGGGAGCAAAAGGGATGGTATGAACTTTCTAGCTCTGAATCATGAATTCAGGAAGGTTCCTTCAGTGAGGTCTGTCTTAGGCTGGATTCTCTAGAGAGGCAAAACCAGTATTTGAAGCAGGTGTAAAAAGCCACACCAAACCCATCTTTTTTATGAAACACAAGGTCAATAGAACAATAATCAAGGGCTGGTGCAATCCTAGCTATTCTCCTCATTGACTCTTGCTGCTGTTGAGTCAGCTCTGACTCATGGAGACCCCATGTACAACAGACCGAAAAGTTGCCCAGTCCCATGCCATCTTCACAATCATTGTATATTTTGAGTGCTTTCTAACCCTGGTGGCACAATTGTTAAGCATTCGACTGCTAACAGAAAGCTCGGTGGTTTGAAATCAGCTGCGGTCTGCAGGAGAAAGATGTGGCAGTCTGCCTCTGTAAAGATAACAGCCTTGGAAACCCTATGGGGCAGTTCTACTAGGTCCGATATATTTGCTAAGAGTAGGAATTCAATTTGATGGCAATGGGTTTTTTTGACTTCTAACCTAAGGGCTCATCTTCTAGCATGATATCGGAAAACATTCTGTTGTAAGCCACAGGGTTTTCATAGGCTAATTTTTGAAAGTAAATTGCCAGGCCTTTCTTCCTAGTCTGTCTTGGTCTAGAAGCTCCACTGAAACCTGTTCATCATGGGTGACCCTGCTGGAATTTGAAGTACCTGTGGCATAGCTTTCAGCATGATAGCAACACACAAGCCACCATAGTATGACAAACTGACAGATGGGTGGTGGGTTGAGCAGACACACATGGGCAATTGAGGCTCTGTAAGAATTAACACCTCATTTTAAAGCTCAAAGGCCAGAAAGAATAGATGGAGGTGGACATGCATTTTTACTCTTAACCCACTGTGGCCCAAATATGTTACAATTCCAGTCCTAAGTGGAAGCTGACTTGCAGTCTCTAATTCTCAATTCTGGGGAGAGGGAACGTGATTGGCTTTCTGTGGGTCAAGTGCCTATCCTTGGCCCAGTCGACCTAGGGGCAGTGTCACAAGCATGACCACCAGAAGCCCACCGTGTGATGGCTGGGAACTGCTGTCAAGAGAAAAGGGGTTTATAGTGAGCTGAACAGACACCTAAGAGATATCTACTTCCATTGCCTGGTTAAACATTCTGGTCAAACAGCCTTTCTATCATCAGATAGTTTATTTGAGTTTGGGGACTATTAGGCTATTTTTCTGAGGCCAAGACAAAACTAGTTGCTGTCCAGTTGTTTCCAATTCATTGCAATCCCGTTGTGTGTCAGAGTAGAACTGTCCTCTATAGGATTTTCAATGGCTGGTTTTTGGGAACCTCCGACCTTTCGGGTAGCACCCAAGTGCATTAGCCATTTACACCAACCAAGAACTCCAAGACCAGATCACCATGTATTAAACAAGACCCTTAAGTCTGAGGTTCCAGGGTGTGATCCAGGCTCCTTGGAATGGAGAGAGAGAGCAGTGTGCCCTTGAAATGATCTCCTGACAACTTAGACTTGTTGACTTTTGGTCTAATGTCTTAGTTTTACAGATGAGGAAATTAAGTGAAGGGGCATGACATGTTCAAAGTGAGCCCAATCCCAATAGGCACTGTGGGGTGACTGGAAAAACCACCTTGCTGAATCCTTTACCAACCATTGGCATGCTATGGAAATGCTGACTGGATAAATATTGAAGCTCTGTGGCAAGATTTGTGGCCCATGGAGGCCTTCCTGTAACAATGCTTAAGGATGTTTTAATGACCTGCCTACTGGGCATTTCTGCAGCATTCATTTTAGAGAAGGCCAAGGTGCTCAGATATAATTCTGAAACTAATTTCTCCCTGGAGTTTCATGCCCTGGCAGCGAGAAAGAGTCAATGAGGAGAATGGCTAGGATTGCACCAGCCCTTGATTCTTGTTCTGTTGACTTTGTGCTTCAGAAAAAAGATGGGTTTGGTGTGGCTTTTTACACCTGCTTCAAAATACTGTTACGGAAGGGACAGAAGAAGGTGATGAGTGAAGCCTACCATAGCCCAGTGCCTCCGCCTGCAAAATATCTTTCTTTTGTTCTCACGCCCTTGACTCTGAGATCAGAGCTGCTGCTGAGATCCATTGGAGCACAGGATGGAGCTAGGGGTGGAGGTAGGAGTCGGAGGATGCGAAGAGAGGGCATTGTCACAGCCTCTTTGAGCTATCTGTATCCTAGATCATGAGGAAAATGAAGGATTAGGGAGAAGATGAAAGTCAAGCCAAGGAAGCCAGGTGAAGGAAGTAGTTATTAAACAAGCAGTGGGATTCATGGGAAGCAAATCCAATGTTTTGTCCATGCTCAAGGAACATGTAATGAAAGCAAATAAGATCTAGTGGGGTAGGGATGATTAACAGCGTCTTATCATACATCAGGAAGTGACTTTGTTCAGGAAGAGTTGAGGGCCAGAAGGGGAAATTGAACTTAATTCTTATCTCCTTGCAAAGTTTTAGTTGCTTAACTTCTCAGCACACACCTGTAAAACCAGAAAGAAAGAGAGGCTTGAGCTTCAATATGTTGTTTGCAAAGTAACTTGAGATACGAATGACTTGACTGTGTGGCTCAGCTTTATTGAAGGCTCAGTTCTTTCTACTCAGTTATAGTAATGAGTAGATGTCCCCAGTGGTACTGGTGACTCTGGTTTAAAATCACCATTTGATGAAATGAATGTATGGCTTCTCTCCATCTACTCAGTCCAGTGATTTGATGGCTTCCCAGGACCCAGGTGAAGTTTTATCCCCACCATAAAACTTACAACAAACCCTCCCTCCTTGGAGCCCTTAAACCAGTTGCCAGCAAGTAAATTCCCACCTGTGGTGACCCTTGTGTTTTGGAGTAGAAGTGTGCTCCATGCGGTTTCCAAAGGCTGTGAACTTTTGGAATAGATCGCAGGACTTTCCTCTGAGGTGCCTCTGACTGAAGGCAAACTACCAAGCTTTCAGTAGCTGAGCACTTAACCATTTTAGTGGTTTATTTGTACTTCTCATCTTTGTACTTCATCAGTAAGTGCTTCAAGTCCTCTTCATTTTCAACAAGTGAGTTTGTGTCATCTGCATAACACAAGTTGTTTCTCCAACCCTGATGCCCTGTTCTTCTTATAGTCCAGTTTCTCAAATTATTTGCTCAGCATACAGATTGAATAAATATGGTGAAAGGCTACAACCCTGACACACACCTTTCCTGACTTTAAACCTCTTGTTCTGTCTGGGCAACTGCCTCTTGATCTACGTACAGGTTCCTCATGAGCACACTTAAGTGCTCTGGAATTCCTGTTCTTCACAATGTTATCCATAATTTGTCATGATCCACACAGTCGAATGCCTTTGCATAGTTAATAAAACACAGGTAAACATCCTTCTGGTATTTTCTGCTTTCAGGCAGGATCCATCTGATATCAGCAATGACATCCCTGGTTCCACGTCCTCTTGTGCATCTGGTCTGAATTTCTGGCAGTTTCCTGATGATGTACAGCTGCAGCTGCTTTTGAATGATCTTTAGCAAAATTTTTCTTGTGTGTGATATTAATGATATTCTTTGATAATTTCCGCATTCGGTTGGATCACCTTTCTTTGGAATAGGCATAAATATGGATCTCTTCCAGTTGGTTGGCCAGGTAACTGTCTTCTGTATTTCTTGGCGTAGACAAGTGAGCACTTCCAGCGCTGCCTCCATTTGTTGAAACATCTCAATTGATACACTGTCAATTCCTGGAGCCTTGTTTTTCAGCAATGCCTTCAGTGCAGCTTGGACTTCTTCCTTCAGTACCATCAGTTCCTGATCATATGCTACCTACTGAAATGGTTGAACATCAACCAGTTCTTTTTGGTATCGTGACTGTGTATTCCTTCCATCTTCTTCTGATGCTTCCTGCATCGTGTAATATTTTCCCCATAGAATCCTTCACTATTGCAACCTGAGGCTTGCATTTTTTTTTCAGTTCTTTCAACTTGAGAAATGCCGAGCATGTTCTTCCCCTTTGGTTTTCTATCTCCAGCTGTTTGCACATATTATTATTGTCAAATACCACAGCCTTCAGTCTGGATTACACCTCAACATAAAAAAATAAATAAAGAAAGAAAACAAAAATCCTCACAGCTGGACCAATAAGCAACATCATGATAAATGGAGAAAAGATTGAAGTTGTCAAGGATTTCATTTTGCTTGAATCCACAATCAACACCCATGGAAGCAGCAATCAAGAAATCAAAAGACTCATTGTTATTGGGCAAATCTGCTGAAAAGGACCTTTTTAAAGTGTTGAAAAGCAAAGATGTCACCTTGAGGACTAAGGTGCGCCTGACCCAAGCCATGGTATTTTCAATTGCAATATATGCATGTGAAAGCTGGGCAATGAATAAGGAAGACCTAAGAAGACTTGACACCTTTGAATTGTGGTGTTGTTGAAGAATACTGAATATACCATGGACTGCCAAAAGAATGAACAAATCTGTCTTGGAAGAAGTACAACCAGAATGCTCCTTAGAAGCAAAGATGGTGAGACTGCGTCTTACATACTTTGGATATGTTGTTAGGAGGGATCAGTCCCTGAAGAAGGACATCAAGCTTGGTAAAGTACAGGGTCAGTGGAAAAGAAGAAGACCTTCAGTGAGATAGATTGACACAGCGGTTGCAACAAAGGGCTCAAGCATAACAACAAATGTGAGGATGGCGCGGGGCCCGGCAGAGTTTCATTCTGTGTTACATAGGGTCGCTATGGGCCAGAACCAACCTGGCACTAAACAACAACAACATCTTTGTACTGTATTATATATTCTTTTGTATTGCTATTGTATTGTACTGTGGTGGGATTTAAATTTTCAGCCTGCTTTAATTTGAGGACTTACAGCAGAGAATAATAACTGTGCCTTCCTGACTTTGAGTAGGAAGACATATCCCAGTCCCACTTTCAGAAGATATGTGGCCACTTAGCTAGAATCTACATTTCTCAGCCTCCCTTGCAGCTAGGTGTGCCTGACAATGGGATATGACTAGAAGCCCTGTGTACAACTTCCAGAATCATGCTTAAAAGGAATTTGCCTGCCCTCCATTTTCTTCCTCTTCCCTTCCTGACTGGCTAGAATAAAGACCAGCACATGCACATGGGGATAGTGGAAGAAGACAAGGAATTGAGTCCTGCGATGGCCTTGTAGAATAGAATTGCTGACCTGCTCTGGACTACCCATCCCTCTCTTGATAGTAAGAGAGAACTAAACTTTGTCTTGTTTTAACGTCCGTGTTTTTGGTCTTGTAGCAGGTTGTACTATAATTTTATATCCAAACCAATAAAGAAGCTTTGCTTTTTGTCCCTTTCCTTGCTGAAATTCAAATGTTTTCCCAATGTCTTGGCAGGGTGTAAGGTTATGTCCTTCCTGCTCCTCAGGAAAGGGGGCCAAGGTGGGCTGAGTTTTCCTTTATTTGAGCTCTGGGTCTGATGGGTCATTATGGTTTATTGTGAAGGAACAAGAGGAGAAGAGAATTTGAGGAGGAGGTAGAGGGAAGGAAGTGCCTCTGGGGGAAGAAAGGTTTCATCAATGCTAAAAAGGATATGGGATGGGCAGAGAAGGAGAGGGAACCATAGTGTGGCCCCAGGAGCTGGGACCGAACCTTGGAATTTACCTAAGGAGAGCAAGGGTCTACGGTATGGGAAGAGTTTTGAGAGAAGTTGGCAAAAGACTAACAAGAGAAGTATTGATCAAGCACTGTATAGAAACTGAGTCATGGCACAGACGTGGCCCAGCCTTCACTTGAGATGAGCCAGTTACCTGCCAGCTGAGTTTTCTATAGGTATTTGGTGAGGACTTCCTTTCATCAGCATTTGGTACCTTGGCCTGTAACTGTCTGACCAGAGTGACATCCATCCCTGCTCTAAGACTTTGCTAGTTCCCACTGATTATCCTGAGTAGCCGTTCTCTGCCTCTTCTGTTCCAGGATACTGCTGACTCAAGAAAAGGCCAGTGGTAGTAGAAGTTCCCCCAGATCTGAATTTGGGCATAGAGCTGCCTGATTTAGGAAAACAAAAAAATACAGAATGCCCAATTAAATTTGGATTCCAGATAAACAATGCATTTTTTTTTTTAGTATAAGTATGTAGTATGCAATAATGTGTGTTTTTTATTTGGCAACCTTACTTGGGTGGTAGGGGAGTGATAGAGATCTCTTGAGCTAGGCCAGTGTTAATGACACCCTTGTACATTACTCTTTCGTGAGTATAGATGGCACAACGCTAAAGAAAGAATATTGACTTCCAGTGCCACCCATGGCATGAGAATAAAGTAAAGGTCCCCATGTCTTTTCTCCTGAACTCGACTGTAGGCTTCTTGGGGACAGGAACTATGTATGCCACATTTGAGTATCCCATTCAGCACAAGCACAGGGCTAAACACTTAGCTGGCATTCAGTAAAGTCTTGCTGCTGAGTTGAATGGGAAAGTCATGTGCTGAACTAGAAGGAGCAATGGACCAGGTGCTGCTCTTGACTTTACCTTTGATGTTAGGTGTACTCTTGAGCAAGATTCTGTATGTACCTGGGCCCCAGTTCCTTTACAGAATTGGATTAGAATTTATGGTTTCCAATTTGAGCCCCTAAGGAAAGTGAGAGAGAGAAGAAGAAAGAGTATCCAAATAGATAAGACCCCAGATTTCTGTTGCCTTCTTGAAGCAGATCACCAGTGGCAGCTTGGTATGACACACACTCATCTCTTTCTTAACAGTCAGTCAGTTAATGTGACTCTGAACCCTCATTGAATGATTTTGGGGAAGCCCCTTTTGCTGTGGTTCTTCTCCCAGTCTGTTCTCGGGGACCTCCACTATTACTTACCCTGTCCCTTCGTCAGCCTGGCTAATATGGTCAGAATGTATGGTCAGTTTGCTCAAGGGCCTGCTCTCCACTGTCACCTGGGCTGTTCTGATGCCACTTCTGAAACCCGAGCAGTTGGCTCAGCTGGGGGCTCTTGTACTCACTGCCACCCTGCTACCCTGGTCCTACATCCTCAGGGTACCAAGTCAGAAGAATCAGTCCCTGCCCACTTTGCTCCAAGCCCAGTCACACCTCTCTGTCTCCTCTTTGAAGTCTAACTAAGGGTGGACTCCATGACCCAGACATTTCCCAAAGTTCCAGGTATTTGCTCCCAAACAATCCCACTGGAGATAGGGAATGGGAAGAAGTAACAGTTCGGTGTGAATTTCTCTCTAGAAAAAGTCATATTTTTTCTGTTTTCATGTTCACAGTCTGGCTTGGGGTACTCCCAATGCACAGATCACCTGATATCTCTTTTAGTATTACGTACATGTAAATATACGGAGCTTTACAGTTTCCCTTGATGTAACTGAAGGCCCGTGACCTTCCAAAATAAAGGGAGTGGACTCCAAAGGAAAGGACAGCTTTTACTTCTAGGACACCAAAATTATAGGTCACCCCCAAAATAGCAACGTCTACTGGGGGAAAAAAAAAATCTCCTTACAAGGCACTCTATAACATACTCAGTGTCCTTCTGCGTTAGGTTTCTTTAGAACAAAGTTTTTTGAGCTTGAAAGACGTAAGAGGCATAAAATCCAGTAGAGGAGTACAGAGCGCATTGTATGGTTTCAGAAGCCAGCCCCCAGTGAAATGATGAGTGGAAGACTAGGGAGGGCTTGGGGAATCAGAATGGAGACAGTGGTGGTTCGGAGGTAGAATTCTCACCTTCCATGTAGGAGATGGAGGTTTGATTCCTGGCCAGTGCACGTCATGAGCAGCTATAACCTGTCTTTCAGTGGAGGCTTGGGTGTTGCTATAATGCCGAACAGGTTTCAGCAGAGCTTCTAGACTCAGATGGACTAAGAAGAAAGGCCTGGTAAATCTACTTCTGAAAATTAGCCAAGGAAAGCCAGATGGATCACAAAGGTCTGAGCCTCAACTGATCATGGGGATGGTGCAGGACCGAGCCGTGTTTTGTTCCCTTGTGCGTGGGGCCTCCATGAGTCAGGGCCCGACGCCACAGCAGCTAACAAAACAAAAAATGGGGCATCAGAAACTTCTTTGGAGGAGATAGAATTTGAGCCTTGAAGGTTGACTTTGCCTGAAAAAAACAGAAGGGAGAGCATACAAGTACAGAGTCATGACAAGTGAAGACTAGGAGGTGAGAGTGAACACGTGTTTGTAGGAAGGGGAGGAGACCCAGAGAGCAGCACCCAGGATGCTTGCTCCCTTTCACTAACAGGGATGGAAGGAGGGTTCATCTAACATGGTGACTCTGATCAGCTAGTAGTGGCTCCTGGGGTACTGTGCTGAGACCAGTGTTAAGTCCACAGTGCTTAGCAGGGAAGAGTGCTATCATTGATTAGTTATGTACAGGAAGGGAGAGGAATGATATGTGTTCCAAGAGTAAGCTAGTTTTGCTGTATAAACTGTCTGATGCATGTTCCAAAGAACTTCTATTTTGGGGAGAACTTCCTTCCTTTCTCTTCTCTTGAAATAAAGTCAATAAATGCTGAGACGAAGTCTGTGACTTTGAACAAAATCTTATTGCATGTCTGCTAAGGACTCAGCCCTAACTGTATCAACTCCCCTCTATTGCTTCTCAAGCTGTTCGAAGAAGCTAGGGTCCTTGTCCCTGCTGCCTGGTTGTAGGAGAGTGCAGTGTTCTCAAGGGGGCACAAATAACTTTGGTTCATGAGAAGACCATGAAGGCAATGAAGGGGGAAGAGGTCTGGAGGAATTCTACCCATGGACACTTAGTAATATTCATGTGAGTACATTATTACATAATGTGTGATACTGGTCTGGTGTTGCTGCATGTACCCAAGTCTTATCTTGCTATCAGTGTTGTAAGTCTCCTAACGTCAGGGCCTGTACTTCCTCTGATCTTAGGGAGTTGGACAGATGGGAACTGGGTCTGTACTGTTTGTATCCCCACAGTGCATTGCATATAGGGGACTCTGTGTCCTTCACAGTGTTAGGTGCTATGACTGTTGAGATGTTTTGAGAGCCTTGCAAATGGCTTGCCTGCTTTAAAGAAAAAAATTGAAAGAGGGAGTGGAAGAGGAAGATTATAAAATTGAGCTGTGGAAATTGAGTCAGAGAAATTGGCAGAATCTAACAATGTGCCATTCACACCACCTCCTTTCTGGGCTTTTCCTTAGGGCCTGAGCCTCCACTCAATTCACAGGTGCTCCCTTGAGGGTGGAGGAGGGTTGTGTGTGGACAAAGGGAGGAATGAGTGGATGTGGGCGCCTTCGTAAATATTTTCCCCAGATCCTGCAGAATCGTATTTTTCTGTTTGCAGTGAAGTTGTCCAAGTGGTATTTTCAAAGGATGGAGCTCTGCAAAATGAGAGCCTGGAGGGGCACTTTTCAGGAGGTAGGCTCTGATCTTTGATCCATTTTAAAAACTGCCCGCTGGTAGGAAGATTTCATCATTGCAGCCACAAAGTCACCTGGCGCATTGAGAAAGTGGCAGAGGAGCCGGAATCATGGCATTGATGATGAAGTAATGTGGCCTGAGGGTGGAAGGAGCAGGGGAGTGCTGTGGGACAGCTTGGGTCACAGGGAGCAAACTAATTAGATTTCTAGAATATGGAATGGAAAGCCAGGTTAACCCAAGTGCAAATGCTTTTTGTAAAATTGGAAAATATTTTTTAAGAGTTCGTAATACCTTAAAATGAGATGGGAAGTGACATCTATAGAATATTTATGGATATCATTATGTGGGACTTTGACTTTGTCTGCAGCTTCTTAAACAATCAATATTTAAATCTTTCATGAAAGAGCATTATAGCAAACAAGATTAGGAAAACTCTCTTTACTTTCAGATTTTGCATTATAGCTGCTTAGTCAGGAGGGTTGAGAGACGGCTAGGGGCTTAAGGAGGTCACCCAGCCATCAGAATTTAGAGCTTAAAGGGAGCGCAAGGGGATGAGCTAATTCCCACCCTCTTAGGGTTTTTTTTTTTTTTGTTGTTGTTATAAATGAGGACACTGAGAGTGAAACAGCTAAATGGCTTGTTTAATACTTGAGTTAGTGGCTGGACTAGGCTCAGGACTCTGGGTTTGGCTTCTGGGTCTGAGGTGCTGTCCACTCCACCACCCCAACCTCTTGGTGGACAGGAGCTCAGCTGGCTGTGGTCCCTGTGAAGCCAGGAAAGAAGACCTCGTCTCTCTCCGCTCTGAAATGTAATCCCTAGAGCCTCCAGTTCCCACGCTGTCTCTACAACGAGTACCACATTAGGGAACTTCTCGCCTTGAAGAAGAGTTGTGCAGAGTGGTTCCCAGAGACCTTTCCTCCTGCAGCAGCCCTTCAGAGAGCAGGGTAGCTGCCAGTGCAGACTAACTGCAAGGAAGTAGCTCTGGCCCTTGCAAAAGATGGCGAGTTGGAGATGGGAGGGATTGCAAGGTTTGAGGCTCATAGGAGGACTTATTTCTGAGAGGCTATTAGATGATTGTTATTGTTGTTAGCTGCTGTCAAGTCAGCCCCTGACTTATGGTAACTCCAGGCACAAACAGGATCAGACCGTTGTTATCCATAGGGTTTTTTCATTGGCAGATTTTTGGAAGTGGATCTCTAGGCCTTTCTTACTAGTTCATCTTAGTGTGGAAGCTCCCCTGAAAACTGTTCGGCATCATAGCAACACGCCAGCCTCCGTTGACAGATGCGTAATGGCATATGAGGTGCATTGGCCAGGGATCAAACCCGGGTCTTCTGCATGGAAGGTGAGAGTTCTGCCACTGAACACAAACACTACAGACTGCCATTAATGACTCCACACTGAGGCTTCTATTCATCTTCCCAGCACCATCTCCCACCATCTTTCACATCTCCATGTACTTAGCTCCTGCCAGATTGGTCTGCTGGCTGTTCTGACTGAAGGCTCAGCCCCAAACCCAGCCTACAGAAGTGTTCCCAGAGATAGATTGTTGAAAACAAATTCCAGCCTCCATACCCCCAGAGCTTTGTTTGCTCTGGATATATGTGTGTGTATGCTTGCATGCGTGCAGGTGGGTGGGTCCATTCTTCTCTCTGCCACAGGGTGGGCCTATAGCTATCCCCTGGAGAAGGGAAAGTCTATGACTGCTCTGAGCTTTGAGTTCAGCTGCAGATTATCTGAAAACCCAAATAACAATGGCTTAAACAGAATAAGCCTTCATTTTTCTCATGTAAGGGGAAATCCTTAGGTATCTTGTTGCTGATTTAATTTGGTAGCTTGGGGATTTGAAACTAAGACCTCTGTGATTCTCTTGGCACTTCCCTCATGGCTGCAAAGACCTGCCATACCTCCAGCCACCATGTCTGCATTTCAAGGAGGATGAGGAAAGGTTGAAGGGGGAAAGGATACATGCCAGCTAAGAATGCCCCCTCCTGATCATTGGGAATTTTCTTTGAAGCCCTACCTAAAAGCTTCCACATGTATTTTAAAAGCTAGAACTTTCATGTCTACAAAAGCCCTTCAATCTATAGCTTTTCACTTAATCTTCACAGTCACCTAGGTGGTCTTCATTAAAATCCTTATGATAGAATTCCAAAAGATAGTTTCAGGTGTAGGACAACTGCCTTAGACAGTGTTATGGATTGAACCGTGTCCCCCTAAAAAGATATGAACAAATAAATCTGTCTCAGGAGAAGTACAACCAGAATGTTCTTTAGAAGCAAGGATGGGGAGACTGTCTCACATAGTTTGAACATGTTGTCGGGAGAGATCAGTCCCCGGAGGAGGACATCCATGCTTGGTAAAGTAGAAGGTCAGCAAAAAAGAGGAAGACCCTCAGTGAGATGGATTGACACAGTGGCTGCAACAATGGGCTTAGCATAACAATGATTGTGAAGATGGCACAGGACCGGGCAGTGTTTCTTTCTGTTGTAATAGGGTTGTTATGAGTCGGAACCAACTCGATGGCACCTAACAACAACAACAAAAAGAAAAGTGGCAATCCTACCCCCTCTACCTGTACATATGACCCTGTTTGGAAATAGGGGTTTTCTTTTGTTATATTAATGGCTTATACCAAAGTAGGGTGGACTCTAAATCTAATTACTTCTGAGTGGTTATAAAGAGAGCAGAGTAGACACAGACACACACACAAAGAAGACAGAAACCATGCAAAGAAATGTCTACAAAGGAACAGCAAGGATTACTTGCAGAGCAGACACGAGAAATTACCAAAGAGACCCACAGAAGGAATTAACACAACTGGGACCCTAATTTTGACTTCTGGCCTCCAGAACTGTGAGAAAATAAATTTCTATCCTTTAAAGCTATGAATTTTGTGGTACTTCTGTTATGGCAGCACTGGGTAACCGAGAGAGACAGTCAGCTGGTAGATTCTTAGTTTAGAATCATGTGACAAGAATAAAAATGACCACAGTGGGTAGGAAGGCCAACTGTGTCCTGGACAGTACCTGTCTCATATGGAACATCCCTAGGGTGATGGATGTCTCTTACGCAGCATCCTCAGTGTCCCGATCAACTACTGCCCATTCAGTGAATAATCATTAAATGGTGAGAAAGAACTGTAACTTTTAATTTTCTGAAATACCACAATCCAAATTATTTAAGTTTTAGAAGTTTAAGTTTGTTTAATTCTCAAAGAGTTGTCCATTAAAGTGTTTCATACCTGAGGATACTTCTGTCTCCCTCTTTAGGGCCTTGAGGTGTTTATGTTAAGGAAGGGAAGAGATAGTTTTCTGTGAGGGAATTCCTTGTGTGGAGTCTTTGAAATATGGATGTACTTTTCAAACTGTTTCTACAAAGGATTTACAAAGAAAAGGTTTCTGACTATGAGACATTGGAATGGGGCCATGGAAGAAAATGACTAAATCAACTGAACTAAGAAGTGCCATACACATGTGCTTGAAGGCAAGGGGGATGGACCTTGTGGTTGTCCAACTTTGGAATTCTGTCACTGTGTATATTCTTTTATATTTGACCTAGTGTTATGGGTTGCATTGTGTCCCCCCCAAAGAAACACATTGAAGTCCTAATCCCTGGTACCTATGAATGTGATCTTGTTTTGAAATAGGGTCTTTAAAGATGTTATTTGTTAAGTTAACATGAGGTCATACTGGAGTAGTGTGAACCCTAATCCCGTGTGACTGGTGTACTTATAAAAGAGGAGAAGAAAAACAGACACAGACACAGAGGGAAGATAGCCACAGGAGGGGGAAAGCAGAGGTAGCCGTGATGCATCGACAAGCCAAGGAAGGCAAAGGACTGCTGGAAGAAGCTGGAAGAGGTGAGGAAGGATCTCCCCCTAGGGCCTTCAGAGAGAGCCTGTCAACACCTTGATTTTGGACTTCTAGCCTTCAGAAAAGGAGCCCTAGTGGAACAGTTGTTAAGCAGTCAGCTGCTAACTGAAAGGTTGGTGGGTCAAACCCACCAGCCGCTCAACGGAAGAAAGATGTGACATTCTGCTTCTGTAAAGATTAAAAATGATTAAAAAAAAGATTACAGCCTTAGAAATCCTATAGGGCAGTTCTGCTCTGTCTTACATTGAAATTGACTCAATGACAGTGAGTTTTTTTAGCTTCCAGAACTGGGAGACAATAAGTTTCTGTTGTTTCAAGCCACCCAGTTAGTGATACTCTCTTACTGCAGCCCTAAGACATTAATACACTTAGTTTCCTGGGAAGCCTCCTAATGGTTCTTAACAGATTTTGGGGGGGGGGGGGGCAGGGCGAGGGTGGGGAAAGGGAGCCCCTGGGACCCTTTTGAAACTCTAATGACAGTTATGCATTCCCTCTAGAAAAATGTCCACATGGCCACATAGAGACAATTTTGCCCCCAAATTAGAGGACACCTATTAATTACCTCCTGTCTCTCACCACACTTCCCAGAAGAGATTAATTGTCCTTGTTTATAAATGTTCTTAATGTGCCCCATTGTTCCCAGCTTTGTCCTCTTTCTGAGAGCAATTATCACCCCACTGTCCAATCACTCTTTGTGCTATCTTGGGCTATCCTCAGTTCAGCACTTTTGCAGAGAACTCAGACAGCTGCTGGAGAAAGGAGGGATTATCCTATCTCCAGTCGCTCCATTATCTAGGAACCACCTATTGATTGCTTTCCCTCCACAGAACTGAACATACTCTTTAGTTTTGGTCACATCCCCGGAAGCATACAGAAAGAGGGTGAGGTTGCTGCTGGGAGAATTTGCTGAGGGAATTTAGACAGCTGTGTTATTTTGGGGTAGGGGGCCCGAAAGGGAAGAGAAGAGAGATGAATTATATAATGATTGATGGTTGATGATGTCACCATGTTCTTTCTTTCATTGTCATTGTAGATGATAATTAATCAAAGTTCCACCAGACTGCTCCCTTTCATGGTCCTACCTTTAACTCTGCTATAGTGACCTACCAGGTTATTTTGTTCATATTGATTTCCAAAGCTGGGTATTTTTGGACGGTAGAGGCAAGGCATGAAGCAAACCATCATTACTTCCCTTCTGCTGGGTCTGTTGTATATGCTTTGCCAGATGGGCTTTTCCTTCCTGAGCGATTGATTGGCTGCTTTGGCCATCGGCTCAGTGATTTCGGATTTCCTGGGCTTGAAAAAAAAGAAAGAAGAGTTGTCAGTTAAGGCCTTCCTCAGAAACACTTGGGGCTTTCCCCTAAGTTCACCGTTCTTACTCTTTTGTTTTTATATATAAAAATAACACAAGGACATAGAGGACACATCAATTAAAAAAAAAATATTCACATAATTTACAATGAAAGCTTATTTCTAGTAAAAATAGTCATACTAGAATATTATTCAAGCAGTGCTTACTAAGATCCCCCTTCAGTAAGGCATTGTATTAGTTTAAAGAAATAAAGCTGTTGAAAATGTTCACCGTAAGCTTTTATGTGTTATTGCTCTGTGAAGAACACTTGGGAAGACCTGAAATGTTCGCGTGCTTCTTTCTTTCCACCCATCTCCCAGATAATGGAGGATCCAGATCCCCTTTGATTTATATATAACCTCTGAAGGAAACCCTGGTGGCCTAGTGGTTAAGTGCTACAGCTGCTAACCAAAGGGTGGGCAGTTTGAATCCGCCGGGCGCTCCTTGGAAGCTCTATGGAACAGTTCTACTCTGTCCTATAGGGTCGCTATGAGTCGGAATCGACTCGACGGCACTGGGTTTGGTTTTTTGGTTTTCTGAACTTGAACTGCTTTCTTGTGTTGGTGGGCCAATCTTGAAGCCATACCTCCAATGCTTTGTGTCTCAGCAGCACGTTTCTTTTTCCAGGATGTTTTTCAGTTCCCTTGCTTGACTCTAAGAGTAGCTATTAGTCAGCCATGTTGAATTTTACTTGTCTATCGTACAGAGCCTTGGTAGCATAATGGTTAAGGGCTCGTCTGCTAACCAAAAGGCTGGCAGTTTAAATCCACCAACTGCTCCTTGGAAACCCTATAGGGCAGTTCTACCCTGTCCTATAGGGTTGCTATGAGTCAGAATTGATTTGACAGCAACGAGTTATCATATGATAGTAGTAGAAATATCACATCTCTAGCTCTTTTTTTGCAAGTGCAACCTCAATACCCAAAATGGTCTCTAAAGGTTATTGAGACACCCAGAGTTGGAAATATGAGCTTGGTTTTTTTGTTGGGCTTGACCTATTGACCCCAGAGAGCAGCTGGTGTGGTTTCTACAGCTGCCCTCGGTTTGTAGAGCCTTTTACCCAAAGGAACTCCCTTTGATAGACTTCTCTGGCAGGAGGGCTATTCCTGAGTGGATTTCTCTCTGAAGGCTCTAGTGTATAAACCTAGGCCCAGTAGAGAAAACAATGATAAGGCAAAGGCAAACAAAAAGTCAAAGGATTACTTTACAAGAACAACAACAATGAGAAAAGCTGCTTTGAAGTGAAGTGAACCCCTGAACTTTATTAGTCGTTCTACCACAATTAGAGGGAAAGATGGAGGGCACAGATCCCCACCCACAAAACAAACTCTCTTTAATTGCTGGGGGGAGACTGCTTCCCCGAAGATGACATTATAGCAGAAGAGAGGTTAGTGCATTTGGGCCTGGCTGACTGTGGGTCTGTTACAAACTGATCTGTGAATGCCAGTTGCCTAGCTCCTCAGGACCCCTTGGCCTGCCCCACCTACACACGTGCACACTCAGTCCTTTGAATTCTATTCAAATGTTCACTGAAGTGCAGATCTGCTGATCACATTATGCTGAGTTAGCCTGCCCTGCCTGGCCTGAGAGCTCCACAAAGGTAAGGACCCTGCCCTACCTACCGCACCTACCGCCATCCTGGTGCTCACTGCAGTCTTATAATTCTCTTTACTTCTCTGCCTCTCTTGCTCTGTGGGAACCCAGGAGGCCAGGGAACGTTTCTTAATGCCTTTGAGTTCCCAGGACCTAGAGGAGTGCACAGGGCTTAGGAGGTCTCACCAGCATTTGCAGAACATACATGAGGCATCAGCTGAACAGGATGGTAACCCTGGCTCTTCCACCAACCCTGGGTGACATCTGAGGAAAATTACTACACCTTGCTGGGCCTATAAAACACTACCATTACTGCTATAAAAGATTCAATAAAAAGTTAAAATTCAGGCAGCTTTTATAGATACCCCTGGTGGGGTGGACTAAACAAATAGTTAAGAACTGGAAGGCCTGGAATCTAGTTCTCAGCTATTGGCTATGTGGCATCAGGTAAGCCATAGAACACAGGAGCAATAATACCTGTGATATTCACCTCATAGAGGGTTTTTATTTTTTATATTTGTTTGATGTTTTTATATTTTATTGTTTATATTTTAGAGAAGTATAAAAGCAATGCATGCCTGTGATAAGAAGTAATATAGAAAAATTGGGTAAAAGATGACAGTTCCATCTTCCTACCCCCAATCAGCCTCTCTTTCCCTCAGTCCACTCTCCACAGGCACTCACTCACCAGGGTCTTCTGGGGATCTAGTGAGAACTCAACTTGACATGGAAATGAAGTGTTGTATAAATGTATAATACTTCATACAGATGCAAAGTATTACTATTAGTAGTAGCTTAAGATACAAAATTTGTTTTTATTTGAGAATTCGAAAGTGAACTAGTTGGGAGGTAGGCAAGGGTTAAATAGCAACATCACCTGTAACAGCCATCATACTCTCCTGTGAATTGCCAGATTGGCTTTAAAATGTTCACTGCTGAGCCCTCCCAGGTTAGAAAGGCAGAAGGAATGTGTGGTGATTCAGAGCTTGGCAGTCAGAATGCCTGTGGCAGACCCCACTGCACCAATCCTCACTGCGGGACCTTTGGAGAGTGCCTTGACCTCTCTGTGCCCCACCTTCCACTTCTGTAAAATGGAGGAGCCTTAGGGAAACAGAACCGGTGGGGATATATATATATATATATATATATATATAGAAAGAGAGAGAGAGATTTACTACAAGGAGTTGGCTCATGTGATTATGGGGGGCTAGCAAGTTCCAAGTCCATAGGTCAGGTGACAGGAAGGATGAAGAGAGTTCTGAGAAAATATTTATAGTCTGGAGGCAGAACACACCCCAGGTAAACTCCTTTTTTGTTCTTAAGGCCTTCAACTGATCAGTTGATTACCATTATGGAAAGTAATCTGCTTTACTGAAGGCCAACAAACTGAATTACATGTAACTACTCCATAACAGCAACTAGTCTAGTGTTTAACCAAATAGCCGGGAACCATAGCCTAGCCAAGTTGACACATAAAATAAACCATCCCAAGAGGTAATCAAAGTATCCTCTTCATAAGGCTGAGATAGGATAAAATGAGCAAGTATACCTAAATCACTTAGCACAGGGCCCAATATACAGTGAGTGCTCAGTAGGTGTTAGCTTATGACTAGTGAATCCCTGAACAATAGCCACAGGGGAGCTGCCCAGAAAGGTGTTTGCTGGCTACATCTACTTTTAAATTGTGCTGGGATTCAGTGCCTCCTGATGGTTCAGCAAATATATTAGAAGAAAGGATTCCAGGTTTCTTGCATCTAAAAACCGCCCTCCCTGGATCAATACAGATTCCCTCTTTCTGTGCTTCATCAGCTCGCCGCCCCCCGCCACCCCCCCCCCCCCCGCGTATGTTATCACTGTTCCGTAATTTACTCTCTTCAGTAAATGTACCCAGAACTTGCTTTGGGGAAAATCAATGGCCACCTCCAAAGATGGCCTCTTTTATTATTATTTATTTATTTATCATAAAAAAAGAAATTAAGGTGACAAATGGATAATACCATTTGTCAATGTGATGCCATTCCTAATTAATGTATTGGCTTTAGTTCATACAACATGGATTTTCTTATTAAAAAGTTTCAGCTGGAGGCATGTCTTCTGCTCCTTGGATTTCCCAGCAGGTTTACAAATGAGCCTGCTGCCCTGACTGATAATTTTTGGGGAGCATTTCTACTTTTTGCATGCTCCCTATCAGTCTTCCTGCTGTTCAAACTGGTTCTTGAAGCCCCAGCTTCTCCTGCTGTGGTTTAAAGAAGATTCTTTCCCTTACAATTTAGCTGTAGGGGAGCATGGCCCTTACCTGGAATTCTAGGGGCTTCAGACAGAGCTGGCAGGGGTGGGGCAGGCTCGGCCTCCTCCCTCAGCGCTTCCTGGCAGGAGTCCCTTGAAGCAATTTCCCAAGGTCACTGACGTTTGTTCGTTCTCAGTTTTCTAGGCTTCAGTGGGGGATATTATCACATTGTTTCCTCTTGGTTTCCCTTGGCCTCACATCAATTCTGCCTGACACCCCACCTTCTAGGTCTCTGTTTTGACACACAGCATGTGGCTGGGAATCCCACAATGTCCTGAGAACATTTGCTTGACCTATAGACCATCATTCTCTTTCATGGTGTAATGGGGCCTGCCAGAACACAGGGGCTTGAGAGTTTTGGACAGTTCCAGCAGCTTCCAAGTTCAGACTTGAATGCAAATCCTGCTGCGACATCCTCCCCAACTTTCTTGAGAATCTGTGTGTTCTTTGGCTCACAGCTCAGGGCCAGTTGGTGGCCTTCCTTCACAGCTGTTGTCCGTGGAAATTTGAAGTCAAACATAAAATGAGCTCCTTTTAATGAACAGAGCCCAGAAACCCAGCTTTGCTACCACAGTAACTTGTAGGCAGACTGGAGGCAATCAGGAGAGAACTTGGGAGAAGGACCTGTTCAGGATGTTAACCTGCATTTCCTGGAAGTCAAGCTCAGGAAGCTTAGGAAACAGCCTTGTGTTTGGCCTTGAATGCCAAACAAATGCTGACTCTAAGCCTTTGCCACAGGTGCCCTGGAACAACACCCAAAGGAATTGGCCATTAAAAGGGGTGCTATAGTCAGTGTTGCCCATCTTTGGGATGTGGGGGAATGCTATGGGCTGGCTTCCCAGGGACATGCACCTCTATGCCCAACAGTTTGCTCTGGAGACTTCTTCATCTCAGGAGACCTATAGGACCAGACACTGGGGCCATCACATCTTGCACACAAAATAGTTTGCACAGGCCATTTCCTTGCCTCTGACACAGTATCCGATCTCCTATGGGCCATGTTTGTGCACTTTGAGCAGCCTTGGTTAAATCCCAAAGTTAAATGAGTGTCAGATGCAGGAAGCTGAGGAAAACTTAATACAGCCATAAACATTTTGTATGGGTCTTTATCACTGTTATTTAATTAAGTCTCATGTTACTGTGTACCAGGAAATCTGTACTGTCCAGCTGGGTGACAGATGGACAGACTAGGAAAGGAAAGGGACCGTTAGGTGTTTGAAAGAGCACCAGCTTTGAAATTGAACAGACCAAGGCTTGAATCTTGGCTCTGCTCTGTAAGTGACCTGACCTCTCAGAACTTTACATTCTTCATCTGTAAAATGGGATCAATATGATATTAACTACACAGCAAAGTGAAAAGTCATAAAAATAATGTGTGTGAAGTACTTCCCCGGACCTGACCACTAGGGTTTATGTTATAGCACCTGGCATATATATGGCCTGTGATTGGTGGTGGCATGTATTATCCCAGGTTTGTGGTCAGTCCCTGGCATAGGAGTGGCACTTGTACTTACTTCGTGCAGTTCATTTGCAGGTTTGTTCTTCCTTACTTAACTTCGCTAGTTTCATATTCAAGGTTTGGCAATCTTGAGAAATGCTGACCTCCCCATAAAAAGAGGATTCTGTGGATCCATTGAGGGTATGTGGGTATGTCTGTAGATAATAAATGTGAGTTCGTGTGGATTGATCCCCTATTCTTTCCTGAAGTTTCTATGATCAAGCCCTCCCATTCAAGGGAGGCAATTAGTTAAGCTGAAAGGTTCTGTATGACAGGAACTGAGTGAAGCCAATAGGCCTGTGTAAGGATTGAAGCCTGGTCTTGCTATCTTCATGTGTTCAGCAACCGAGACAGAGCACAGGGGCACAATTCAGGAAATCCTGTCTCCAGGTACTTCTTCTTCTTTTGTGGATACAGATGTGAAGGTTAAAGGAAACTCAAAAGGGAAAGTAAAATTCATGAAACAGATACATTAGAGGGTTTTAATTTACTATCTATCTACCTACATGCCT
Organism: Loxodonta africana; assembly: GCF_030014295.1. Lineage (NCBI taxonomy): Eukaryota > Metazoa > Chordata > Mammalia > Proboscidea > Elephantidae > Loxodonta > Loxodonta africana. Next base: position 113,333,568 of record NC_087347.1, on the reverse strand, counting down.
ACCTACCCATCTGTCCATCCATCCATCCGTCCATCTGTCTGTGTGTCCATCCATCCATCCATCAATCTATCATCTTATTATTTTAAAGAACAGGCTCTTCATGTCTAGGTAGGTGTGTGTTTGTATACATCACTTATCAAGAAGAGAAAAATCACGCTTCGTTGAGTCATCTCCCCATTGAGATTTGAAGCTCCATCCAACCATTCATTTGTCCAATTGTCCAACCATCAATTTATCCATTCATTGCACCCATTTCATCCATCCATCCACTCATCTATCCACCCATCTGTACCTACTATATTCAAAGTTCTGTGAGAACTGAAAGGTTGTAAGTATCATAGTTGTACTTTGTAGGGAGCCAGGCTAGGGTAGTGCCTAAGTTCTTAGATCTTGGAGGTCAATAGACAGCCTTGGATCCATAGTTCTGATCTTCATACACGAAGAGGAAACTTCAGTACGTTGTTTACATATTGAAGCACCAGCTTCCTTATCAGAAAGTTTAGGATAAGAATATCTTCCTGTGAGGAACAAATGAAATAGTACATGTGCAGTGTTTCACCTTGGTTTGAACCTGTGTTAAATCCTCATGAAAGAGTAACTAACACAATGTGTGACTATAGTGTGCTTACTAAATGGAATACAACTGCATAATTGATTCAGCAGCAAAGGCAATGCACCTCTGAAATGTTTAAATATTATTTAATTAAAAAAATTTAATGTAGTTTCAGGCACACATTCTGTGTGTGTATGTGTGTGTGCCCATGTTTTGTGTGTGCACGTGTGTGTGCGAGCATACGTGCACGTGTAAACCGAGGCATACATGCTCTAGGGAAAATGTTGCCCTCCATGCTGATAAATTCTCTATCCATTTAGGATTCTCAAGTGGGAAGTTTAGAGGGCATTATCTCCTTCCTCAGCGCCAGTTTTATAATATGCAAGACCTTTGGGAATATTATAATTCAGATTATATGCTTTATATGGCCTTTGCTATTAGTGATTCCTTACATTGTCTTGGTTGATACCATTCTTTGTAAAGTACCTTGTCTTTTGTTCTTGGAATGCCAATGACTGTAGCTATTAACAATTTTGGCACTTGTTATTAGTTGGATATTCTTCTTCAATAATATCCTTATTCCCATCAGGGTTTTATTCAGAGTCTCCACATACATTTTATAAAGTCATTTTAAAGCTTTTAGTATTCAGGCAAATGAGAAAGAGGAGATTTGACTTTCGGGAAGTAAGGAGATTTTAACACCTCGATAAAGGAGACTCTAGAAGAGGCTCTGTCTTCAGTCGGAAATAGTTTTTTCCTGGCATAATCATTGCTGGAGGGAAGGCCCCGGCTCTTGTACCAAATATTTCCATTTTTCTTCTTACCAGATTGGTTCTGACAGATATTTTATCTTGATACCCTCTAAAGGCTTATTTAATAACATCTGGAAGAGCAGACAAGAGAATGATGCAGGAAATAAAGCAAACCAAGTGAACTGAACAAGCCTGGGACATGGTATCCCAGACCTGACTGGGGATGGATAATGAAGCTGTCAGCCCAACTGCAGGGAAAGGGGATCAGGAAAAATAAGGTAGGAAGTAGACCATCCAGGCTGAGATGTGTTCATTCTTGTTTTGCAACTTAAAGTGTAATGGAAATCCAAATTAATTTCCCCAAAGAGCATCAACTCTTTTGTGTAAGAGAACAAGCAATGGGTCAGAAGTGTCCTACAGAAGCCGCTAGCAACAATGTGATTCTGTGTCGAGGGTCACAACACAGAAACGCAACGTCTCTGGCTCCATGTAATGCTGAAGAGAGGCAGAGCTTGAGAGCAGGGAGCCTGGGGGTAGCATCTGCTGGAATCTGTTTTTTTTTAGGCTTTGTTGATCAAAGTAGCCTGACTGCATCCTTTTAAGTCATGGATGAGATGGGAAAAGGGCAGAGTTCAGGCTGAGGAAAGCATGTGGTTTTAGAAGGAGTTTCGCTGGCAGTTGAAACTATATTGATTTCTTTGGTATCCAGTGTGCAGGCAAAGAGGATATCGTGAATGTGTGCAAGGAGCCTTGTGCAAGAAAGTTTACAGTGACGTTGTTTGTTAATAACAAAAACACGGGAATTAAACATCTGTCACAAGAGACTCAATAAGTGAATCGGGATGTGTTTATCCAAAGGAATAATAGACAGCAGTGAAAAAGGAATAAAACTAGAGAGTTACAAGTATCAACATGGATGATTCTTGATTACCGAATGCTAAGCAAAAGAGCAAACTGAAGAAAACATGTGGTATGAAACTATTTACAGAAATTTAAGAAACTGTAAAACATGGCTGGAGTCCTTGGGTAGTGCAAATATTATTGTGCTAGGCTGCTAATTGAAAGGTTGGCTGTTTGAGTCCACCCAGAGGACTTTCTCCCCAGAAGAAAGGCCTGGGGATCTATTTCCAAAAAATTAGACACCGAAAACCCTATGGAGCACAGTTCTTCTCTGACATACATGGGATTGGCATGAGTCAGAATTGACTCCACGGGAACTGTAAACAACAACAACCACAAAATCCAAGTCTTATATTGTGATTGAGTACGGACATGTATAGTAAAAATGCTTTAAAATGCATGTGAATAATAAAACCCAAATTCAGTTTTTTTCTTGTTGTTAGGTGCCATTGAGTCGATTCTGACTCAGTTTAGTGGTTATCTTCGGGGTGTTGGGGAAGAGGGTGTGACTGGGGAGGGATACACACGAGATGTCAGTTGTATTAATGTTTATTCTTAAAGTGAGCAGATGTTTTGTTATATTTCTCTATAGTTTTTTTGTAAGTCAGAAATATTTAATGATAACATATCCACCCCTTCCTACACACACACACACACACACACACACACACACACACACTGAGAATGTATTGAGAATCAAGAGGGAAGCTTTCTCAGGGAGGAAAATGGGTATTGGGACGTTACAAAGAGAGATAAAGTGGTGTAGCGTCTTGCAAGTGTAGGTGCTTAAGATACATTTGCTGAATTAATGTAAGCTGGGAAGGAACAAAAATGGACCAGAAGTAAAAGAGAAGGTGAGTGAGATGCAGGGAATCTGGGGAAAAGAGCGATTGGTGCTAGCAACATGTGGAAAACAGGAGCATGTGCAATAAAGCAAAGCAGGAAGATGGGGGGACTTGGATGGATGCTGAGACGCTACCATGAAAACCAGCAAAATGTTCAGCTTCTCCAGCTCCAGAGGCTGGAAAGCATTTTTTTTTTTTTTTGGCTGTGCATGGAGAATTCCTGTGGCTAGAAGGTCATCTTCTAGGTGCTGCCCATCAAAGTGCCGTCAGTGGTTTCTTAAAAAATGATTATTGCGAAGAGAAAGGGAGAAAGAAAATGCATTTGACTTTGTTCCTTCAAGAAAGTCATCAAAAGATGGTGATCACTGGTGAGGAGTGAGCTTCTTGGATCAGGTGGACACTTGAGACTATGTTGGCATCTCCTGCCTGGAGGGGAGATGAGAGGGTAGAGGGGGTTAGAAGCTGGCAAAAAGGACACGAAAAGAGAGAGTGGAGGGAGAGAGCGGGCTGTCTCATTAGGGGGAGAGTCACTGGGAGTGTGTAGCAAGGTGTATATGGGTTTTTGTGTGAGAGACTGACTTGATTTGTAAACTTTCACTTAAAGCACAATAAAAATTATTAAAAAAAAAAAAGATGGCGATCAGCATTATGATTAATGGTCTGCTTTATATATTTTTTATGTCAATGACTGACACATCATGGGTTTTTGGGAATTGCATGTCTTCATTATCATTATTATTTCTTTGGTTGGATGACTGATTCTCCTGGACTTTCAGAAGTTGGGATTTTAGAGTTTGCAGGCAGGAAAATGTTCATTTTTTACCCTACTTGAAACTGGTTATTCAACAGAGTCGGCTGTGCCCTGGGCACCTTTGATGTCGCCCAGTAGACGTTGCAAGCCTATCAGACAAATTTATTTTTAACTGCTGAGGGCTTTGTGATTATCATCTAGTTGTTCTAATCATGTGGACCGACCTTTACTGAACAATGTTGAATTAATCAGGCAGAAAGAGCCCAGCTTTCCCAGCTCTTTCGTTGGGAGGGAGTGAGTCCTCCACTCCAAGCACCTAGAATTCTAGGCCTGAGGAGGTCTCTGCCTGTGCTTTCTTTTCTTTTGTTACTTTCTTCATTTGTCCTCTTCCTCCTCCCTGGCTAAAAGTACTAAAGGTAGTGTCAAGGAAGGAAATGCAAAATAGCACTACAAGCAAGAAATGGTTTTGCTTGCTAATGGCCCAAGCCCTTTTGCTTTCTAGGTTAAAAAGTCTGGGGGAAATGAAGTTCTGTCTTCCTAATGATGTTTAGTTTTGCGTCCTATTTTAGTTGGAGGGTGAAACGAACCAGATCTCTTTCCAGCCGCTCTCACTCCGTGATTCCAGTTTGGGGCATCCTCAGCAGGGTTTTATGTCCCACTAGAATGTGAGGCTATTTTAGGAAATCCCTGTTGGATTGAGAGAAAGCAGTGTAGTATAAACTGTAATTACAGGGACCAAACCACTTGCCCTGGACTTTCTGGGATGGTTCCCAATGTCACGCAATTTAAGTCTTTTCAATAAAGTCAGTTCATTTTGTGTGACTCAGCACAGAGTCTGATAAAGGTTATATTTTTGTGTGTGTAATATATGTGTATATACACACACATATGCATATTTACACAAACAAACATATACCTATACACGTTGTTAGTTGCCGTTAAGTCAGTTCCTACTCACGGCAACCCCATGTGTGGAGAGTAGAACTGTTCCATAGGGTTTTCAAGGCTTTGACCTTTCGGAAAATCACCAGCCTGTCTTCCAAGGTGCTCCTGGATGGGCTCCAACCGAGAACCTTTTGGCTAGCAGTCCAGCACATAGCTGCTTGTGCCACCCAGAGAGTCAGACTCCTTACATATACATATATACGTATATGTTTGATTTGTGGGTTTATTTCCATAAAGCCTTCTTTAGGATCTTGTGGCTTTTAGAACACGCAGTCCAGTAAACGTCGTAGGGGGCAGGGCTGGTTTAGTGGTAGGATCTCGCTTCCCATGTGGGAGACTCAGGTTCGATACCTGGTCAATGCACCTCAGGAGCAACCCCCACCTCTTTGCAAGTGAGGGCTGGTGTGTGGTTATGATGCTGAGCAGGTTTCAGTGGAGCTTCTAGGCTAAGACAGACCAGGAAGAAAGGCCTGACCATCTGCTTCCAAAAGTCAGCCGATGAAAACCCTATGGATCACAGCGGTCTGATCGGCAACCAATCATGGGGATGGTCCACGATGAGGCAGCATTTTGTTCTGTTGTGCATGGGGCTAGGGGTCGACTCTGTGGCAGCTAACAACAACAAACATTATGGAAGTAATTCTAAAGGTCTTAATTATCTGAGTGACCTTGACCAAGTCACTCGCCATCTCTGATTCTTGGTGTTTTCATCTGTAAAACATCACACTGCTGTCAGTTCCTCAACACCCCGGCACACAGCCGGATCTCAGTACGTGTGCTGGAGGGAGCTGAATGCCAGGCCCTTTCGGGAGTCTCAGTCTTTGTCCTAGTCCTTTCTTTTCCCTCTGTCTGCAGTGCTCTGTGCCTTGTATTTTGCGCTTGCCTCAGCCTAACACCTTCATATTGTCCACGACTTCACTGTCATCTTGTGTGTCTCCCTCGCTGGACTGCAGAGACTTGAGGGCTGGGGTGAGCCTTCGCGTTTACTGTTCTCCATTGTTTAGCACAGTACCGGGACCAAACCAAAAACCAAACCCAGTGCCATCGAGCCGATTCCGACTCATAGAGACCCTATAGGACAGAGTAGAACTGCCCCATAGAGTTTCTAAGGAGCACCTGGAGGATTCAAACTGCCGACCCTTTGGTTTGCAGCCGTAGCACCTAAGGGTACTGGGAAGATAGAAAATAAAAAAAAAAAAAAGACTGAAAGAAAACACACCAACAAGCTACCAATGGTGAGATAATGGGTGATATTAAAAATGTTATTCTTTATACTTTTCCTCTTTTTTTTTTTTATTGACATGACTAGGTATTGCTTAGAGAACCAGAAGAATTAAAACAATAAAGGGTATTTGTTTTAAGCACTCAGGGTCTGAGAAGATCTTAGAAGAAAGACTATTGTACAGATTTCCTGAAGGCCATTGCGTCTTCCTCTGCTTCAGCTTTTGTTGTGGAAGAGTTGCTGGCTCTTCCTCAGACTCTCCTACAAACCCAAGCCACCCTGTTGTGTCAGGTGGCCATGTGGCTGTACAGTGGGTTTGCCCCTTTCAGGTTAGTCAAGCACAAACTGACATTTACATTGAATGTTTCATATACTAAATGACCCGGTAGCTAGAAGGCACTCTGTAATCTTCCCCATGGATGGTACCCTCACGGAAAGCTGAACTAAGCGATGGGCCAGGCCCTGTGCTATGTATGAACGATATTCAAAGGTGCCAGGACAAGGTTTATGTCCTCTAGGAGTTTGCAATCTGACTGAGATAATAATTTGGATAATAATAATTAGAAGATAAACCAACATTACAAGGCAGTCATTAAGCTTCAAGTAAATCGTAAAGAAGACCACTGGTCCATAGGAGTTTTGTAGGAGGGAGAGGTGATGTTTGTGATGGGACTTGACCCAGTGTCTCCAACAATGGAGATAAGGAGGCAGGCCTTCTGGGGCAGGAAGCAGCTTGCAGAAAGGCATGGTATTGGGAATAATGTTGGCCTGTGTGTTTAGTTTGGGGGTGGCAGGGAACTGAGAGATGGGTGGAAAGGCCGGGGGGGGGGGGGCGGGGAGGGGAAGTCCAGCCTAGAATGGAGGGCCAATTCAGGGAGACTTGGAAATTAGAATGGAGAGGTGGGATGGGCCAGGTCTGAGAGGGCTTTGAGAATGGAACAACAGTATAGCCTTGAACTGGGAGGTGGTGGGGAGCTGGTGTATGGCTCTAAGGCATGGGAAGTGATGTAATGTAGTTGCTCAGGGCCACAGTCTGTTCTCATACATCAGAAGAAGGCATAAAAAATGGTTAAGAACATGGGCCAGGGGTCCTGCTGTCTGACCTGGCTCTGAGCCCTGTGACTTTGGGCAAGTTGTGTTACCTATTTGAGCCTCAATTTCCCCACCTGCTAAATGAGGATAAGGATAGCACCTTCTCCTAGCATTGCTCTGAGATAAAGGAGATAATCCATGATAACATTTAGCATAGTGGCAGGCATATTACATGAATCTAATAATAAATAGCTGTTATATATACAAATTAATACTAACACTCAATTCATCAGTATGGTAAAAAGGTAATAATTTTGAAAAGCCAAATATTAATAACAACTGGAAATGATTCTATTAAGGAGGTGAGCTTGAGAATGCTTCAGGTAGGTCTTTGTTGGAAGGTCCCACTCCTGCCTTGCCATTTGGGCCTACTGACTGTCACTTTGCTTTTGTGAAATATTTACTTTGGCAGGTTACTCAACTATAATTTTTGTTCGTTATCCCCCTAAGCTCGGTGAGGCAGATTAGCTTGTTTATCTTATATTGCAGAAGACACATAAAGATAGAAACACAATGACATGTAGTTACAACATCTCTTCCGTTAGCATTTACCACAGTTATCAGCCTGAGCTTCCTCCGGGGACGAAGCAAGGTGTGTGTGTGTGATGATGGTCAGGCTATTCTATGGGATTAAGAAGTGGGGAGGGAAAAATATGAAAGGATCAAGGAGATTTCTTCTCAGCTAAACTTAAGACCCAGTCCTTGAAGTAGACCAGCAATGACCAAGATTGGACTGACAAAGCCAAACCAAATACCTCTCACTCTTTAGAACATGAGGTCTTCCTTTGGATGCTGTAGCTTCAATTATCCCTGATAAAAATGTAAATCTCTTTAGGAGGGGTAATATTTTAGTGCCATTTATCAGTGGACTTCTTTGTGGAGAATTGTATTCAAAGCCAAAGGATAATATCCCAAAACTTGGCCACAGCCCTAACATTCAAATGTGCCAGAGTACATGCCTCTTTTTAATTGACAACAATAGTGAGCCGAGAAGGTCCCCTGGGAGATGTGACTCATGGTGAGTCAGGTGCACACAGAGGCTGGATCCAGCTCTATTGTCTTTTGTCAGTTTTCATCACGCTGCAGCTGGAATACCAGTAGAATTAAACTGGATGTAATAGAAGGAAAGCCATTTGACGCCAGTACTCTTGTGAGACACCTGGCAATACCAGTGACCACTGCAGTGGCTGCCCCTGGGTCCATGTTCTCCATCTAACCAGACAGACAAAGATGGCCAGTGCTGAAAATCTCAGGTGGGCTGTTCTCAGGGTCACTGTTTGGTCTGTGGGTCTCAGAGAAAAAGGCATGAGAGAGGCGCCTGCAAGAGAAGGGGAAGGCACCCCACATAGCACTTGCCTCCGTCCTGTTTTGCCCAGGGCACAGTTAATAACATCAAGTGTGCCCCCTGGGTACTAGGTCCTTCCCACGCAGGATGCCTCATCTTCTCCACAGCCCTGTGAAGCAAGGGCTACCATTCCAGGTGGGCTAACTGCCTGTGCTGAGCCTCAAGCCCCAGCCTGTGGAGCTGAAGGCCTGTGCCCTCTTCACTAACCCATGCTGCTGAGCCCAACTTGAGGAAAGAATGACTCTACTTTTTTAAAATTAGTCATTATGTCTGTCTTAGTTTTAGGGTTGGTGTAAAAAAATACTGAAAAGTGGGTGGCTTTAAAGAACAGAAATTTATCGTCTTACACTTTTGGAGGCTAGAAGTCCAAATCAGGGCATCAGCTCTAGGACAGGGTCCTTCCTTGTCTGTAGCCCTGGGCATTCCTTGGCACTCCTGGGTTTGTAGATGATTCCACAGACCGTGTTTTCCTCCCATGTGTGTGTCTCTTCTTGTCTGCTTTTCCTTTTTATAAGATACCACTCAGAAGGAATTAGATTTAAGACCCTCCCTACTCTGGTAAGACCTCATTAACTAAACAAGGAAGAGCCCTATTTCCAAATAGGGTCACATTCACAATTACGGGGGTTAGGGGTTCAACATATCTTTTTGGATGCAATTCAATCCACAACAGACTTTATCACAAATATTTTATAGTTCAGTTTCACTGTATAAATAGAAATATTTATAATGTCTGTCAATTTATAAACCAAACCTAAACCCATTGCCCGTGAGTTGATTCCGACTCATAGCCAACATATAGGGCAGAGTAGAACTGGCCATGGGGTTTCCAAGGCTGTAGCCTTTATAGAAGAGGACTGTTCCACCTTTCTCCCATGGAGCGGCTGGTGGGTTTGAACTGTCCACCTTTCAGTTAGTCTCGGAATGCTTTAACCACTGCGTCACCAGAGCTCCTTTCTATCAGTTATAGCTCCTGTTTTTTTTAAAAAATAATTATTGTGGTAAAATATACATAACATAAAATTTGCCATTTTAGCCATTTTAATATTGCATTTTAGTGGCATTAATGACATTCAGAATGTTGTGCAACCATCAGCACTCTTTCCAAAATTTTTCATCAGCCCAATCAGAAACTCCATACCCATTGGGCAATAATTCCCCATTTCTCCCTTCCCCAGCCTCTGGTAGCCTCTAATCTACTTTCCATCTCCATGAATTTACTTATTCTGGATATTTCATACAAGTAGAATCATACAACATTTTTCCTTTTGTGTCCAGTTTATTTTACTTAGCATAATGTTTTCAAAGTTCATTCATGTCATAGCATGTATCAGAAGATCATTCCTTTTCACAGCTGAATAATATTCTATTGTATGTGTATAACGCTTTTTGTTTCTCTCCTCATCTGCTGATGGATACTTGAGTTGTTTCCGCCTTTTGCTTATTGTGAATAATGCTGCTATGAATATTGGTATAAAAGTATCAGTTTGAATTCCTGCTTTCAATTCTCTTGGGTGTGTATTTGGGAGTGGAATTGCTGGTAAGTCGTATGGTAATTCTAGAGGAAGTGCCAAACTTGTCCACAATGGCTGCACCATTTACATTCCTCTTAATATAAGAGGGTTCCAATTCTCCATATTATCCCCAACACTTATTCTTTCCTTCCTTCTTCCCTCCATCCCTCCCTCCGTCCCTCAGTCCCTCCTTCCCTCCCTCTCTCCCTCCTTTCCTCTCTTCCTTCCTTTCTTTTTTTCATTAAAGCCATCTTAGTGGGTGTTAAGTGGTATATCTCATTGTGGCTTTGATTCACCTCTGGGTCCAGCATCTTTTCATGTGTTTGTTGGCCATTTGTATATCTTCTTTGGGGGAATTTCTATTCAAGTCCTTAGCCCATTTTTCAATTGGATTGCCTTTTTTGTTGTTGAGTTGTAAGAGATCTATATATATTTACATATTCTTAATATTAAACTTTTATAAGATACATGATTTGCAAATATTTGCTCCCATTCTGAAGGTTGTCTTTTCACTCTCTTGATAATGTCCTTGGTGCCCAAAAGGCTTAAATTTTGATAAAGTACAATTTATCTTTTTTTTTTTTTTTTTTTATCTTGTTGCTCATGCTTTTGGTGTCAAATTCAAGAATCCATTGCCAAATCCAAGGTCATGAAGACTTACCCCTATGTTTTTTTCTAAGCGTTTTATGATTTTTAACTCTTAAAGTTAGCTCATTGATCCATGTTGACTTAATTTTTGTATTAATGTGAGGTAGGGGTCCAACTTCATTCTTTTGCATGGAAATACAGTTGTCCCAGTACTATCTATTGATGAAATTATTCTTTTCCCATTGAATGGACTTGACACCGTTGTTGAAAATCAGTTGGCCATAGGTGTTTGGGTTTATTTCTGGACCCTCAGTCCCATTCCATTGGTCTATATGTCTATCCTTATGCCTGCGCCACACTGTTTTGATTACTGTAGCTTTGTAGTAAGTTTTGAAATCAGGAAGTGTTAGTCCTGCAACTTTGTTCTTTTTCAAGATTGTCTTGGCTATTGAATTTGAGGATTGTCTTTGCCATTTCTGCAAAAAAGGCTTTTGAAATTTTGCTAGGAATTTTGTTGACTCTGTGGACCTCCCTCTCATTTGAGAAGGAAATATGCTATACCCCAGGACCAGCCTGTTGCATTTGGCCCGAAGGTCATGTAATATCCAGTTGTTTTTCCAGACACACATATATTTTCTCTTCATTTAGAGACAGTATTCTAGTTTTCCTTTGGGTCTAGTTTTCCGCAGTTTCGGCCCGTGTGAGCCAGATGGGAATGACCCCACCTCCTGAGCCATGGGTGTGTGTGTGAGCTAGGGCTGGACATTGGCTTCATAGAACTTGTTTCAGAGATGGACACATAAGCTGGGCCAATGGCTATTAGCTCTGGGACTTTGAATGTAACTATTGGCAAAGAGGTGCTTTTTTTCCCCAGGGCTGCTACACTGGCAAAATGTAAACCTGGGAATGTTGGTCAGTATCTAAAGGAACAGGTAGGAAGAGATTACCGAGAAATACAGTAAAGTCAGCAGAGACAGACAGACACATTCCTGAAGACATTATTTGAGCACCTAGATTCAACTGTGCCTGAAGATGCGCTACGGATTTTTTCAATTAAACTAGCCAATAAATTATCTTTTTGTTTAAGCCGTGTTGAACAGGGGTTTCTGTCACTTGCCGCCTAAAGAATCCTGGATAATAAAGACCACACTCTAGATCATCAAAAAAGTTGTAGAATTAAATTTACAAACTTATTTTTTCCTGACAATGTACTTTTGCAGATCATCCCTGGATGACATTTTGGAGAACAGGGAAAGGTAGCCCTTCCACATCTTCAATACCTGTGGCTGTTGGTCACCTGGACCCCGAGGTGAGAATCAGACGGCATGTTTAGTTGAAGAGCTTTCCTGAACTTAGGTTTGCCGGATACTTATATTTTTCCTATTTATATTCCATAACATTGAAAAGTCTCCAGGCCAATACAGACCCTCTGGGCTATGTGGAAAAGTGTAGAAATCATCTTCTATATGGAAAGTCAAGTGTATCCTGAGTAGTGCTTTCAGGGATTGAAAGCACCTGAGGAGAATATTATAAAGTTCTGGGAAATTATAATTTTAGCACTGGCCTGGACCTTAAAAACCCGTTGCCTTCAAGCTGGTTTCGACTCACAGCGACCCTATAGGGCAGAACAGAACTGCCCCATAGGGTTTCCAAGGAGCAGCCGGTGGATTCAAACTGCCAACCTTTTGGTTAGCAGTCTGAGCTCTTAACCACTGCGCCACCAGGGCTCTGCCTGGAACTTAAAGGGCAACTTTTTCAACCCCCTCATTTCGGAGGAAGAAAGGCTCAGAGAGACAAAGAAGTTTTTCTGAGGTCTCGTAGCTAAATAATTGCAGACCCATATCAATACAAACTAAAAAGAGAAGAGAGAGGGTCCCTTCGAATTCCTCACCATACTAGGACTCTTTGGTTGCAAATGACAGAATACCAAATGAAATCAGCAAAAGAGGAATTTATTGCTCTCACAGCTAAAAAGTTCAGCAGTGGGTCTAACTTCAGGTAAGGATAGATCCAGGAGTTCATAATTATGTTGTAAAGACTAGGTTCTTTTTTTTTTCCTTAGGGATTGTGCTATTTTCTTCTGTACCAGCTTGAATTTTCCAGCAGGTTCCATACCTGTGATGGCTTCTGGAAGCAGTAAGATTTTATCTTACCAGGTAAGCAATTATCCAGTTGATAAGGAGTTTGTATTTCCCAATAGTTCCAGCAGAATTACGGGGCTGATGCTTATGGGCTCAAAGGAGGGTGACATGTTTACCCTGAATCCATCAGCATGGCCGGGGGGATTGCAGTGCTGTTTTAGTACCGTGTGTTCCTCCAGGGCAAACCCTGGTGGCATAGTGGTTAAGTGCTGCGGCTGCTAACCAAAGCGTTAGCAGTTCGAATGTGCCAGGTGCTCCTTGGAAACTCTATGGGGCAGTTCTACTCTGTCTTATAGGGTCGCTATGAGTTGGAATCGACTTGACAGCACTGGGTTTGGTTTGGTTTTGGTTCCTCCAGGACATCAGACCACCTGGACTGAGATCAAGAAGGGGGCAAGAGAGGAGAAAGTGAAGGTCTGTTACCTGAAGGAAGAAGAATAGTTGCCAGAGATGATAGGTGTCTATTACTCTTGCCTTTGGCAAAAATGGGGCCTAGGCAGGCAGAGCTTTGATCTTGGGAGCCAGCTCCCAAGACTTGGTAATGCTATCTGGCCATAGATTTTTAAGTTGTGTTTTCAACTCAGCAATATAACTCGGAGAGTTTACTCAATTCCAGAGATGACGCTTTGTAGAAGGGTTATCATTTCAGGTAGCCATGCTTTGCCTCTGATAGACATCCCCATCTCACTTGCGTGCCTCTGTTTTCTGACTATGATAGGGCATGACGCCAAGCATATCTCAGACAAATATCTGCATTGTTTGTGGTGTGATCGTGACTTCCTGTCTTCCAATTTAGTTTTCTGCTTCATTTTGACTGTCTGGGTCATTTGATATTACATCTGGCGCTTCCTGTTTTTTAAACCTCTGACTCTAGTCATCCGACTGTAGAAACCAGGGGTCAACTTCTTCATAAGTGATGCCGGCTTTAGTCACTTGTTTTGGTATACTAATTGAGATTTGCGTAAGGAAAGCTGTCAGGTGTCTGTTGGTTTTCTCAGCCTCAGACACTTCCCCTTTTATGAGTATTTGTTTTTCAGACGTTGGGACTTTCTCCCCCTTATGTGGATGTGGTGGAGGTGGGTGACTACCATCACCAACAAAAACAATTCAACAATAGTTCTCTCTCTCCAAAAAAGAACTCCAATCTTAGTTCCCACGAGTCTGGTTCGAAGAAGAAGATTGCTTTCAGGAACCAAAGGCTTAGCTACCCTCCTGGTACCTCACCCTGTCTCCTTTCCCAATGTTTGGGGCCACTGGTCTCCCTTTCTCTCTACCTCAAAGTGTCAGTGACAATGCAATGCCTTTAGTCAGGCCAGCAAAAAAGCTGCTAAATGCAGATTCGCTTATTCTCTCCAAAGAAAGAGGAAAGTTTTAATCATTATATTTTCACTTCATTTAACCTTTCTTTCCACAGAACAGCCTGACTTTGAAGGAAGGGGATAATGTCCCAAGCCATTTATATTAAGGAATGAAATGTATACAATATCACTTGCACCGCTTCCTGGCCTTCCGGGAGGAGGAGCTTTGCTGGTCTGAACTGTGTAGATGTGTCTTATTTCTCTTTGGGTCAAGGCAGAGGCTAGATTCAGGAAATATTCTAAGGTTTTAATGGGGTAGGGGAGGAGGGAAGAGCTTGGTTCTGATTAAAGCAATCATAACCTATAAAAACACCCAAACAAGCATTTGAGACTTGGCATTCAGCTCCTTCTCCACATGAAGGCTTCACTGAACAACAACAACAAAAATTGCCGTGGAGTTGACTTTAGCTTATGTCAAGCCCATGTGTGTTGGAGTAGAACTGTATTCCACAGAGTTTTCAATGGCTGATATTTTGGAAGAAGATTGCCAGGATTTTCTTCTGAGGCATCTCTGGGTGGAGTCAAAGCACCAACTTTTTTTTTGGTTAGCAGCTGATATCATTAACCATTTGCACCACCCAAGGATTCCTCACTGAACAACAGAAATGGTTAAACATGGCGGTTGTGAAGAACTGGGCATGTTTTGCTGGTGTCTCCCAAGGCTGCAGCCAGACTTCACATAGTTGTGGTTCCCAGAGAGGAGGCATCCCACCCACTCTGCTTCTTCAGGGCATGAGGGACACAGGCCAAATCTCTCCTCACTCTACCTTCATTCACCTCAAGCTGAGGGACTACTGAGGCTGTGGAAATGTCTGGGCCTCCAGTGTTTCTGCTGACATTGCCATAGCAGTGAGGAAAATCCTTATTGTCTCTGAATCCTCCTTCTACTTGTTTTTTTTTTTTAATCTAAGTGACAGTCCATTTGGCCAATTGTGTAAATCTCTATGTGTGAGCTTGTGTGTGTGTGAAATGTAGACCCTCAATCACAAGATGAGTTTAGCCCTTTATAGTCCTCCATCAAAACCAAGTTGGGAAAGACAAATGGGTAAGTTATTGCTTAATGGGGTACAGGATTTCTGTTTGGAGTGATGAAGAAGTTTTGGAAATGGATAGTGGTGATGACTGCACAACATGATGTCACTGAATTGCATATTTAGAAATGGCTAAAATGGCAAATTTTATGTTATGTGTATATTTACCACTAACATTAAAAAAATCAAGCAACAAACAAACAGATTAAGTGCCTACATAAGCCCATTCAAGGGGAGGCAATACGGTTTAGTGTCATGACTTAAAAAAAGAAAAAAAACCCAACAAAATCTCAAATGAAAACAAAACAAAACAAAAAACTCTTGTTTCTATGTAAAGATTTAATCTTCCCCAAAGAATGATCTCATTTCTACTCTGAAGCCACCTCATGATGTTGGGAGGACAGGCGTCACTGATTGACGGGAGGCTCAGATGGTGAGACAAGCTACCCATCTAATGTCAGTAGGGTCCACGCCTGTGGTCAGTTTGCAACTCTTGAGTTTCGTTTTTAGTTGACAAAAGCTGCAAAAATAAAACAGAAAAAAAAATACATATAAACAACAAAAAAGAGCCTTTAACTGAGACAAAAGATTCTGCTGTGGCTGGGGAAGCCACCCAAAGCAGATGGGGTCATCACAAAGATATCAGTGCCACTAGAAACAGGCAGAGTTCTGGGGCATGACAGGAGCTTTCTAGAGTCCTCTTATGTCCTGCCTCTGTGCAGGAAGTTGTCCTTCCACTTCCTGTCCCTGTAACTCTATCGTGTCAGCCAGGGCTTTAGGCGTCGTTTGGGTGGCCTGTGGGAGGGTAGCAGCTCACCTGGGCTGGACTGTGCTCTGTGCCCCTTTTCTTCTTCCTTCTCACCCCACCCCCAAACCAGTCTGATTCCACCCCAGTGGGGACGTCACCTGGGAAATACCTCATGTGTCTGAGAGGTCTTGCCCTCTGCAAGTTCTGCCCATGGTCTCTGTAGTGGGAATCCACAGTACAGCAAGGTGGTTAAGGGCATAAGGACTTGGAGCTGTGGGTTCAAATCCTGGCTCAGCCTTTTTACTTACTGTGTCCCCTCAGGCTGGACACTAAATCTTTCTAAATCCACTTGGTTTATCTACAAAATGGGTGTTTTGCGTGGATTAAGAACATTTTGCACAGAGCCTGGCGCCTAGTAAGTGCTCAGTACAAGGAATCTGTTATTATCATGCTGCTGCATAAATATAGTATAATTTTCCTAATCCTATGTGAAATTCCAACGAACTGTCTCTTTCTATAATTATATTATGGATTTCTAAGTCCAAGGATACTGTTAACTTTAAATCTTCACTTTCAAAAATATATTTGAATATAGCTTAGTGTTAGAGTGAAGACTGTGAATGAGGTAGGCCTGGTTCAGCTGCTGGCTACACCATTTACGTGCTGCATGGCCCTGAGAAAATCACTTCGCTTCTCTGAGCCTGCTTCTCCCCTGAAAGCTGGCAGCTCCCTCAGAGAATCGGAGGATTATATGAAAAGGGCTCAAGGAATGGTCGTTTTTTTTTTTTTTTAAATTGAAAACCTGCTGTGTACTCAGAGTTCTCACACCTGATTTCTCATTTTGTTGACACAATAGTCTTGTGAGGTAGGTATTGTTATTCTTATGCCTTTATGAATAAGGAAACTAAGGCTCAGAGAAGTCAAGTAACTTGTTCGAAGTCATACAGCGAGTGTTTTTTGTTTTTGTTTTTCCGGTTACTGTTGAGTTGATTCTGACTCGTGGTGACCCCATGTGTGCAGAGTAGTACTGCTCCATAGGAAGCAAAACACCAGGCCTTTCTTCTGAGGTGCCTCTGGGTGGGTTTGAACCACCAGCCTTTTGGTAAGTAGTGAAGCACTTTACAGTTTGCACCACCTGAAAACTCAGTAAATTGTAGAACCTGTATTTAAATCTGAGTCTAGGAATCCTTGCAGACTGCTCCCAACTGAACCTCACACAAAGCACATTTCACCCCAACCTTGGGGTCCCGACTCTCTCTTTAGCTTTTGGCATTTTAATGTTTCATTTTTCTCTGATGTGGGACTTGGTCCTTACCCAGTATGTCCAGAGGCTTCCTGTCCTCACCTCTGTCTCTTTCCATGTTCGTGTCCCCTCCCAAACTCAGGCATCCTTGAGGGCACGGGCTGGGTCATGTCCCTGCCTGCCCAGTGCTGACAGCTTACCTGACTCCCAGCAGATCTCCAACCAGTGTGTGTAGAATTAACGACCCCTGAATGTGAGGCAGCGCTGCAGGGTTTCAGCGAGGGCTCATCCCAGGATGTCTGCCTGCTGCGATCTCTGTGTTACCTGGCAGACAGGTTGCCAAGATGTCCTGGTGGTGTTTGTGGCCTGTGGACTCCATCATCCCTAAGTCATCAGCATTCCGAGTTCCCTGAGCTCATCTGCCCCTCACTGACAGGATTACCCAGTGCCTGATAGGGACCCCACATCCTGCCCCCACTCTCTGCACCTGCTGTGTGCTAGTAATGCACTGAGATTCCCCGACCACGTCGATCCCCCAGACCTCTGTGCCAGGGCGCCACTACTGACCACAGTCATACGCATTCATTCATTCCTTCATTCCTACCCTGCATAATTGGGAATTCAATTTGCACTGTAATTCAGTCACTCTTAGATTCAGACTCTGGGTTTGGTTTTCAACAATCTCAGCTCTGTGGCTATAGGAGATTAGAGTTTTTGTGTTTTTTTTTTCCCCCATGGCAAGCATAGATGATTTCAAGTTGGTTATGCAGCACTGGAGCTGGGAATTAGAAACCCTAAGTTCACGCTTTTCTTTCTATGCTTTGTCCAGTGAAATTAGAAGCAGCCAGCCAATCCCATTATACTTGGACAAAAATAGTCTAAGGCATCAAGTATACTGTTACCCAGAAACTTGTCTCTCACAGCTATTCAATTAGGAGTGTCCATTTTGGTGATATTTTGCAGATCTCTATTGCCCTTTTTTTTTTATTGCCATATCATGCCATGGACGATCGCTATCCTCTTTTCTGCTGGAAATAGTCCTCGGTGTCTTTAACTCTAATCAGAGTGGAGAATCAATTCCAGGAACCCTAGAACCAGTTCAGAAAATGCATCCTTAAGGTTCCAGGGATGCCCAGACAAGTAAGAGACTCACGGAAAGTCCCCGGATGGTTCAAACGGGTAGGCACTCGACTATTAGCTGAAAGGTTGGCGGTTCAGATGTACCCAGAGGTGCCTCAGAAGACAGTCCTGGTGATCTGCTTCTGTGGAACCGTGTGGAGCAGGTCTACTTTGTACATGCAGGGTTGCCATGAGTTGGAACTGACTCCATGGCAACTAACAACAGCAAGGATTTTAGGAATCTGTGTTTTTAAGATGCCCTCGTGCTCTGTGGCACAGCTGGTTTGGGGGAACCTCCAGTCTGGGAATTCGTTGCACGGCAAATGCCCTGAGAAGACACAGAGACCAAGACAGAGGGCTGCTGAAGGGGAATTTTGTCCTGTCTCAGTTGTATCCTTTGTTTGGGCTCAATGGTCTCTGAAAATCCTGCCGTGTTTGCTTCTTCCCAGAGGCCACTGGATATAAAAATGCCAACAGACCGTCTGCTCCTCAAAGACAGGGGCCACTTCTGTTTTCCTCACTGCTGTGTCCTCAGTGCTTAGGATGGGCCTGGGAGCCAGGAGGTGCCCAGCAAATATCTGTTGAATGAATGAGTGAACAAATGAATGAATGATCTGATTCCCTTTCTGTGCTGGGTGGAGTCTTCAGCTTGTCGTTTCCATAGTACTGTGTGTGTATGAGGCAGATTAGGGAGAAAGTCTCCCTGAGAGTACCTCTCAGCTTTACAGGGCTCCCTCAGGCCCTGGCCTGTGAGGAGAATGGGGGCCGGAGCTGAGCCTATGGTCCTGCCGGAGGAAGACGCAGGAAGGAGAGTGTTGAGTCAGGAGGACACTTAGTCCTTTGGGAGGGTGGAGTTTGCCCAAGACTGAGATGGCCTGGTCCAGGAGGCCCAGGGATGGCCTGGTCCAGGAGGCCCAGGGATGGAGTAGTCATTAAAACAGTGGTTGACCTCTTGGCAGCTCTAGTGAGGCCCTGCAGACCCCAGCGCCCCCCAGCTGGCCTACTAGGGACCCTCAGAGAGAGGCCATCCATCACAGGGCTCCCCTGGGAGGGTTGTGGGCATTTTTCTGCAAGTCAGTTATGGGACTCCGTTTTCAACACAGATTTTGTCAAATTCAAGCTGTCAACCGCACAGACCCTGAAAGCCTGTCACAGACCTCTGGGGACACACGTGCGGTGGATGACCTTGAAGGGGCTCTGCTGAGCGTGGGTCTGCGTTGATAAGAGGGACAAATGAGAAGAAGCCACCTGGGTTGAGTGCCCATTGTGCTAGTCCATGCCATCCTCTTTGTGTTTGTCCTTGAGCAATGCCTGGGCAGCTGCATCACACATATTTCCTCCCTCTTTTTTTCTGCCCCCTGGGTTGCCTCTCTCCCTCTCTGCCATCCCTTATAGGAACAGGGAAGGAAGCAGTGCATGGAGGTGGTTAAGGACACAGATTAAAAAAAAAAAACAAAAAAACCCACTGCCGTCGAGTTGATTCCGACTCATAGTGACCCTATAGGACAGGGTAGAACTGCCCCACAGAATTTCCAAGGAGCACCTGTTGGACTTGAACTGCGGACCTTTTGGTTAGCAGCTATAGCACTTAACCACTATGCCACCAGGGTTTCCAAGTTCACAGATAGTCTCTGCCTTTTAGAAGTTGTGTGACCTTGGGCAAGTTTCTTAATCTCTGAATCTGTTTCCTCAGGTTGTGGCGAAGATTACATGAGAGGTACACTGCTAAGCAGGGTGCCTGGCAGGTTGTAATTGCTCATGATGGTCAGCTGTTATCGTCATTCTTATGGAGATGAGGTGCAAAAAAAAACAACTCGGAGTCCCTGCTGGTTTTCCTTCATTTCAGCTCCACTTGGTCTCTCAGCAATCCAGTGCCTATTTAAAGATTAGTAAATGGAGGCAGAGCTGGGATTAGAGGCCAGGACGCCTACCTGTGCTGTTTTCCATCTCAGTCTTCAGATGCTCAGATGAGGGACCAGACATCCTGGATCCTGGCCCGGCCCTATGTGAGCACAGCAATCCAGGCCCTTTTCAGAGGGGCACAAGCTGGGCTGTGTGTGAGATTTTCTATTGTCCTAAAGCACTTTTTTTTTTTTTAAGGCACAGGGGAGGGCAGGGGCTCTTCTGACTGGTGGGCTGTCCTCAGGCCAGCTCTGGGGCAGGACATATCTCACTAGGGGTTGTAAAAAAAAAAGGTTGTGGGGAGCTCTAAATCTGGGCCATGAGTTAAACGTTGAAATCACATTAGCTAAAAAAAGCTGTCTGAACAGGCTGCGAAGGCCAAAAACAGACAATGGAACTGTGAGAAATCTGAGTGTTAGGAGGTTTGAGAAGCAGCAGCAAGACTGAGTAGAAGGGGAGCTGCTGGGGCACATGCTGATGTCTGTGAGAAAGTTGTTTTGGGCCTCCTGAAGCAGCTTGTTTAAAGGACCCAGAATGTTCTAGAAGGCTTCTCTAAGGGAAAGCCAGAGCCTCATCACCTTGTACTTGGTGAGTATTGGCTGCTGGGGTTGATCTAAAATCAACTCCTTAGGAGGAAACAAACATTCCTGGTTGGAGGAGAGATTCTCTGAAGAAATAGTAGGACTCTCACACCCACAGGCTTTTTATCTGCTGGCTTAGGGTAGGATACAAAAAGCTGCAGGACAAGGGCTGTTGGCCAGCCCTTCTTCTTCACTGGAGGGTCCCTACTTCTTGCCAAGGTGGGGGCTTGCATGTGCCCCTCAGGGGATCTGGCTGGACAGCTGAAGGAGAGCCAGGCTGTGACCCAGAGGGGCCTCGACTTGTGGGCCATGGAAGCTGCCGCCCAGAAGCTGGGCTGGTGGATGGAGGACGAAGGGAGAGGCTGGTGGTGCCCAAGCAGTCAGCAGGGATGGTGTGAGTTACCAAAGAGCACGGCCTGCTTCCACAATTACTCAAAGGCACAAGCTGCATTTCCTACTGGCCCTTTAAGACAGGCGCCTGCTTTGTGAAGTGCTAGGACAGAGTGGGAACCCAGGGAGTGTGACCAGACACCACTCCCTTTCTGCTGACAGTCACGGTCCATGCCTTCGAATGACGAATGACGTGAGAGCTTGTTTGTGTGGGGACTGTTCCCACAGTCAGGTATCCTCCTTTCTCAACACACAGACATAGACGCACGCACGCACACATGCACGCATGCATACACGCATTCATACACCCACTCACACAAACACACACACACCTTACTAAAAGGCACTGGGCTGCCTCTGCCTCTCGTCACAATAGTGACTGTGGACCGATCATTTTCTCTCTTCCTGGGTTTCAGTTTTTTCACTTGCAAAACAAAGGGTTTCACTAGATTTGCGTTTCCTTAAATGTGGTTTTTGTGTACGACTGGCAAGAAACAAGACAAATTTAGGTAGCATATGGACAAGCTATTTTATGTATTTACCTCAGTGCTTATTAGAAAAAATTAATTAGCATATCAAACTTGTAACATCATGGCCAATATTGCCATGAAAGTCAATATAAAATTTATTGACAGAGATTTTATGTTATTTTTTTGTAATAAATCTTCAAAATCTGGTATGTGTTTTTTACCCTTGCTGCACATGTGGCTTGTGGCTACCATACTGGAAATGTAGGTCTAGATGATAGGCAAGCATGGAGAAACCGTGGACGTGGAATGTGAATTTCTGCAGTCTGAGACTCACTGGACTATGGCCGTATGGCCTTCCGGCCCTAACATCTGTGGCTCTCCCACACACACTCATTCCCTCTCCATCCAGAATTGCTCTTACTCACTCTCCAAATTTCTTGTTGCACCCTCCCATCCGCCTTACACAAAGGATGATGCAAAGGGTTTGTGTTCAACTACTAACCCAAAGATCGGCAGTTCAAACCCACCCAATAGCACCATGAAAGAAAGGCCTAGCAATCTGTTTCCATAAAGATTACAGCCAAGAAAACCCTACGAAGTTCTACTCTGTACCACACACGATCATCATGAGTCAACAGGTTTGTTTTTTTTGTTCCTACCTACACTCTCTCCTACTTTTCTCCCTTACCAAGCAACATACTTCATCAGTTGCCTACCAGAAATTCTGTGTGTGGAAAATTGGTTTTGTGTGTGTCTGGTGAGTTTTTTTTTTTTCATAAGAAATACATCCACGAGAATCCTCTTTTGAAGTCCGGATAGAAACGCCCATCGGATTATCCCTGTTGCTTCTCTTTTAGTCATCTTCTAGTGGCAACTTGCATGTGGTGTGTTCATCACTGTCTACCTTCTCTAATTATTCTGGCAGGTGGCCTGAGGGGACAGGACAAGCTCTTCTGCAAGCTCCTTAACATCAGATGTTATCTTTTATACTCCTCAGAATCATCTGGGGAGCTTCTTAAAAATGCACGTGTGATTTGACACCATTAGACGGGGCATATGATTATGACTCTGGGCATGTGATTCTGATGCACACAAAAGTTTGGAAACACTGCCTGAAATCTATTCCTACAGTGCATAAGCTGGGAATGGCTTCTTTGAGAGCTCCAAATTGGAATTTTGTAAGCCTCGTCATTTCAGATATAAGCACTAGAAGGGAAAGCAGTGGACTCCTTGTACCCCAAGATCATCACTAAACTAATTAGAAATGCTCCTGAATTTGTCACAAAGGATTGCGCACCAATCCCAGATTGCTTTTAGAAAAAAATGCCTGCTAAATTTTAATCAAGCCAGGTGTTACGGATTGAATTTTGCCCTGCCCCCTCAGTATGGCCCCATTTGGAAATAGAGGTTTTGTTATGTTATGTTAATGAGGGCATCCAGGGTAGAGTGGGTCCTGAACCTAATCACTTCTGAGTTATAAACAGAACAGAATATACACAGAGAAGCATACTGGGAAAGACAGACACTAAGGGATGCCAAGAAACGCCAAGGAACCCCAAGGAACTCCCAGGGCTACCAACAAGGAAGGACCCTCTCTAGAACCAAAGCCCTGATTTGGACTTCTAGCCTCCAAAACAATGAGACAATAAATTTCTCTTCTCTAAAACCACCCATTTGTGGTATCTTTTTTTTTTGGCAGCCCTAGGTAAGTAAGACACCAGAGATCATCTCCCTGGGCCCTTAACGACTGTTATTTCAAAGAAGGGTTGTCTCTCTTTTCCCCCATTTGTTATCCCTGCCATTTTATCCCTTGTAATATTCTTTAGGGACCAATTAATATTATCTAAATGGAAGCATGAGTCATAAGTGGAAATGAGCTTGTCCTGGATCGAGTTTCTGTGTGATGTGTGTGTGTGCATATGTGTGTGTGTGTATGTGCACAGAATTACATTGCAGAGAAAACTCCCGAGACCCAGAGTCTCAGGTCTTTTCAAGAAAGCCATCATCCCATCTCAGGCCAGGAATAAAGCTCTTGAGACTTAGGGATTCCAGGTGAAACAGTAAAGTGAACTGGACTCATGTTAAGGAGAATAGGAGAGGGATTCTGAGACCTACATACAATGGGATTAAGACTGGGACTCAAGAGAAAACAGTAGAATTCTTAGAGTGAGAAAGAATTTGATTTATTAAAAGCATATTCCATTACAGGCTTTTAACATTTTACCTTTCCCAAAACTTTTTCATCATCCCAAAGAGACACTCTGTACCCCTTTAGCGATACCTCTCTATTCTCCACTTTCCCCAGCCCCTGGTAACCTCTAATCTACTTTCTGTCTGTGTGCATTTGTTTATACTGTATATCTCATATACGTGGGATCATACAATATTTGTCCTTTTATGTCCAGCTTATTTCACTTAAGCATAATGTTTTCAGGGTTCATCTGTGTCATAGCACAGATCAGAACGTCTTTCATTTTTATGGTGGAATAGTATTTCATTCTATGTAGATACCACATTTTGTTCATCCATTCATCTGTTGATGGAGATTTGGGTTATTTCATCCATGTGTTACCTTTCAATGGTCCTATAGAGTAGATATTTTTAGTCCCACTTACCAGCCTAAAATGTTGAGGTCCGGGGAGAAAACTTGCCCCGAATCAGCCAGCAGTGAGTAGTAGAGCTGGGATCCAAACCGTTGGAGGCTGACTCCAGAACTGGTGTTTTTCTCTGAATGCTGAGTGTTCTCTCAAGAGGCTAATTCTAGGTTCTCTAGGAACACCCTGACTTACTCTCTGTGGAAAAGAAGTAAGACGATGGAGTTAAACTGCGTCTTTGTTGAAGAAGATGATACTACACATGGCAGTCTCTGTTCTAGGAGTCTGCATGTCCCTGGAGGAGACTAACCCTTCTCTGCCAGAATCATTTCCCACAGTACACTTGTGAAGGTGGCTCTTTCTATCTGGGGGCGGCAGCTTCGTCAGTGAGCTCATGGACATTGTGTTAGCCATGGTCCCACTGTGAGGCGGATGGCCCACTCAAAGGGAAAATGGTGAAGAGTTTAACGAAAAGATAATTTACAGAGTTAGGGAAGCAGAAAGGCATGGTGAAGTGAGCAGGGCTAGTGACAGGGGGAGCTGTTACCACCCAGGGCCTGAAGGGGTAAGTGGAGGGGGTGTTTTCTCAAATCCAGTGAGAACCGTAGCCCTGAGAGGGGGGGCCCCTAGATGGGAGCCGTGGGCAGTCATGGCCAAAACAGCAGGGGAGAAGGGGAATAAGTACCCCAACCTCTGTCCTCTCACCCTTTGATCTCATGCCTTGCAAAAGAAAAATAACCAGCACACACCTAAAGTCCAAAGATCAGCGCTTGGCACATGGTAAGGGGTATGGTAAGGGTTATTCCCATCGCTGCTGACTGCATCCTCGGGCTTGGGGCCTGCCTGAGGATGTTTCTCTCCAGCGAACGAACAGAGCTGTCTTTTCTCTGCTCAAAACCAGCAGCAAGTTGGTATGGAGAAGCGGAATTTGCTGCTTGAGCCTAGTATATGCCTTCACCCACAGCACTGGCGATGACCTTATTTGAGTTATGAGGGTGTTCTGGATTGAATTGTGTCCCCCCAAAAGAAATGCTGAAGTCATAACCCCCACTACCTGTGAATGTGATCTTGTTTGGAAGTAGGGTCTTTCAAGATGTTATCAGTTAACATGAGGCCGTACCTGAGTAGGGTGGTCCAATTCTAATCCCATCTGAGTGGTGTCCTTATTAAAGAGGAGACACAGAGAGACAGAGGAGAGATAGCCATGTAAAGACACATCTGCATGTTGCGGAATGCCTGGGGCTACCAGAAGCTGGATGAGATAAGAATCTTCCCCCAGAGCCTTTAGACAGTGCATGGTTTTACTGACAGCCTGATTTGAGACCAAAAGGCTCCAGAACTGGGAGACAAGAAACATCTGTAGTTTAAAAAAAGCCACCCTTTTTTTGGTACTTTGTTAAAGTAACCCTAGGAAGCTGAGTTATGTGACTTTGAATTGGACTGTTCTCCTGCTACGAAATGTGGAGAATGGCCCTGGATCAGGGGAGCTTATGGCGTGAGGGGATTGATCAAGAGCCGATTTGTGCTGAGCTTGAGAATGTGCCTTGTGACTGAGGGTGTTAACTAATTGGAAGAGGAAGCACCATGGGATGGGAGGAAAGCTGCTGTGCTAGTCATTCTCCATTTGCTGCCCCATGCCTCCACCCCTGATCTATTCTTCACTTCACCCTTCTTTGGTGCTGCCTCCACCCTGCCTACTGGGGGCTGACTCTGGAGGACTGTGTCACTTAGGCTCCATTGCCAGCTGGCTTCCAGTTGGGTATAGCAAATGGCAGACCCCAGAAGAAGGTGGGAAGAGAGAGAGGTCAGGGTATTTGTTTCTAACTCTACTCTGCTTTGAGTTCTTGGCAGTAGCTGTGTCCCTCCAGTGCTTTCCCACTAGGCAGCCATCTCCTAAGTCTCCAGCTCCCACTGGGATCCAGTAATGCCATTTCCTTCCTGTGTCCATTCAGCTTCCCACTGGAGGCTGGTTCCTGGGTACCTCACCATCCTTGGTCTATTTGCTCAACCTGGCCCGCACCTCCATCAGGGGCCCTTTCATTAAAGGCTCTTCGTTTGAACTATCTGTGGTGGTTGGTGTGCTACCTATTTGCTAACCCTGACTCACTCGTAGCCTCTTCTAGTCAACCCATAGCAGGTGCTCAACCAACAGTCTTGGGTGCAGTGGCTCTGTGACATTTGAGTGTCCCAGAGGGCATACCTAATGTTCTTATGTAAACATGATGCCATGTTGTGTGTTTCAAATGTATGAATAAGTGGAGACTAAAACTTACTTCAGAGATGAAGGTATTCTGTGGTAGATTTCAAAGTTAAGAGGAATTATAAACGACTAACAGTGTGGCCTTGTCATTCATGAATCACCAGAAATGTAGTCTATCTTGACCATCTTTCTTAAGACAGGTAGTGAGGATTGTCCCTCATTATAGCTTGGGTTTGTGAAATATTGCCAAACACTTGTTCCTGTTTCTAAGGTTTTATTAAATCCTGTCCATTTTGGATTGAGGGTTTCATTCCATTTTTTACTCCCATCATGTCAAAAGGCATCATGGGCAAGGAGCTCTTAGGGTCTTGGTCTCTTAGCTACTCCAGATGCCATTGTGTAGCTGCAAAAGACTGTTCTAAGCCTATTTCTTAGGGGGCTTCTTTGGCTGATGTCCTTAGCATTTGGCCATAACTGAAGCAAAGAGAGCTGAAGGGAAAGTTGGCTTTGAAAATGTGGACCCATTGAGGTTAGGGTGGTTTCCTGTCCCCATTAAGAAGAACCATATCTGTCACACACTTTGATAGATGACTCTGCTTCTTAGAGTTTTGCCTGGTAAAAGGGCAGGGAGATATACAGGATTCCCACACCCTCCAATGTCCCCCAAGGAAATGAGTTATTCCCAGAAAACTCTAATATTTTTTATATGGGAGACATATTTTAGGGCACATGCCTTGAAGTCAGTCAGTCAATCTGGCTTTGTTTAACTTCCCTGAGAAGTAGTGCTATGGTGAAGACTGTCAAATGTTTCCAAAACATGTTTTGAAAAGAAGCCACCAGAAGGAGGAACAATTTAGACAAAAATAAGTTGCTCGCCCATTGCAACTCTTTTGTTGTTGTTTGTTCTAAGGGAATAAAAACCCCAAGCCCTCAAAACCCAAGTGTGACCCACATTTATTTTATGGCCTGTCGACCTACGGGGTTTCACTGAGAAGAACGTAAGCAGAGTCAATTAGGGCTTTCAGGATTTAAAGTGGAGAGCTATGGTGGCCGAGGGAAAAATAGTGTCAGGCTGAGTTGCCAGGCCTTGGTACTTGTTACGCTCCCTTCCTTTCGGCTCATCTGCGCCAACCCCAATCTTGATCTCTTTCCAGCTGCCAATGACTGCCCTTCTTCTCAGGAAATAACCTGGACCCTTTCCCATTGACTCTTCATGTGTTTTGCTCTTGTCTGCCTCTCAGAGTTCAGATTTCTGACTCTGTCCTGGCTCTATGTACCTGGTTTTGGCCCCTTCTTTGTCAACTCCTTCGCCTGTCCCTCTGGAATTCAGCCTTCTGTTCTGACTTTCAGTTGTGGTTGACCCTTGGATGCAAACTCTCTGCTTTAGCCCTTGGTCACTGGAGCCTCACCATTCAGGCTCATCCCCAGTCCTTACCCTTCCTCTGTCTCCACCATGTGTGGTGGGGCTGTGGGGGGATTAGACTCTTTTCTTGGCTTCAAAAAATATAACTGGTTCCCCATGATAAGGGAAACACTAATTGAAACAATAAAGTATCTACCATTCACATCTACCAGATTAGCAAAAATTAATTAAGCCTGATGACAACAAGGGAGGGTGAGATGTGGGCATAAGGGAATTCTCTAGCGGGCGTATAAATTGGCACAGTTACTTTGGAGAACAATTTGACAATGTCTATTGAAGTTGAAGACGTGTTCCTGCTATGAAATAGCAATTCTGCTCTTGGGCATATAGGCTGAAGAAACCATCATATAGAGGTATATATTTGTGTTAGTGTGCGCACATATACAGACACACATGTACACATACATATATTCACATAACATATATGTTCATACAAACTGTGGTTTATCATGGAATTGAATACCACTCTATGCAGAAGTTAATTTAAGTGTACTGGACCAACTTTTTTTACCAATAAGAAAACTTTGAAAGACAATAAACAATGTTGAGTGAAAAAGATAAATTGTAAAAGGATCTTTGTGTGTGTATACAGAAATACATACACATACATATATATATATACAGATGCAATTAGTATTAAAATGTAAATAAGACAATGTAATTTTTCCCCACATCTCATGTTTTTAATAATTGCCTGCTCAGCCTTCAACCACTGTGGTCTTTTTTTTTTTTTTAATTGTTTTACTGTGTTAAAAATATATATATGTATACATAGAAAACAAAATATTTGCTGATTCAGCACTTTTGATATATACAATTCAGTGTCATTGGTTACTTTCATTGTGTGCAACCGTCACCCCTATCCACTTCCAAATTATTCCCCCACCATTAACTGATACTCAGTGCTCTCTTTTTCCCCTCCCTCCCACTCACCCTTGGTAATCACTAATAAACTTTGGTCTCTATACATTTGCCTGTTTCACATAAATGGGATCATACAATATTTGTCCCTTTGTGGCTGACTCATTTCACTCAGCATAATGTTTTCAAGGTTCCTCATTTCTCTTTATGGCAGAATACTATTCACTGTATGTATATGCCACAAACAATATACTTTTTATTAAAAAAA
This sequence comes from Loxodonta africana, assembly GCF_030014295.1. Taxonomy (NCBI): domain Eukaryota; kingdom Metazoa; phylum Chordata; class Mammalia; order Proboscidea; family Elephantidae; genus Loxodonta; species Loxodonta africana. Next base: position 113,304,732 of record NC_087347.1, on the reverse strand, counting down.
TTATTAATTATTAATACATTTATATATATATATAGAACCAAAAACGTACATGGAGATGATATAGGCCAACTTCAGGTCAGTGGCTACTTTTGGGGAAGGAGGGAGAAGGGATGAAGAAATGGATCTTTAGCTGTACCTGGGCATTTTTATTTCTTTGAAAGAGAAAGTTACACACATACACACACACAGATATCTGAAGCCAGCATGGTAAATACATTTAATACTGGTGATGGGCTTGCAGAAGTCTAGTTTATTGTTTTCCCTACTTTTCAGTGTGATTGAAAGTTTTCATATTTACAAAATTTAAAAAATAAGACTATTTTTTAGTGTTCTGATAAATTAAAAAAAATAAGAAGACTGAAGAATTGATACATTTGAATTACGGTACTGGCAAAAAATATTGAATATAGCATTGTCTTAGCTATTTAGTGCTGCTATAACAGAAATACTAAAGAAAAGTTTATTCCCTCATAGTCCAATAGGCTAGAAGTCCGAATTAAGGGCACTGGCTCCAAGAGAGGGCTTTCTATCTCTGTCGGCTCTGGAGAAAGGTCCTTCTCATCAATCTTTCCGTAGTCTAGGAGCTTCTCGGCACAGGAACCTCAGGTCCAAAGGACACATTTTACTCCTGGTGCGGCTTTCTTGGTCGTATGAGGTCCCCATGTCTCTCTGCTCACTTCTTTCTTTTATATCTCAAAAGAGATTAGCGTACGACACTATCTAGTCTTGTAGATTTCGTCAATATAACTGCCGTTAATCCACTAACATCATAGTGGTAGGATTTACAACACATAAGGAAATCATATTAGATGACAAAATGGTAGACAATCGTACAATACTGGGAATCATGACCTAGCCACATTGACAGATATTTTGGGGGGATGCAATTCAATCCATGACAACCATGGACTACCAGAAGAACAAACAAATCTGTCTTCGAAGAAGTACAGCCAGAATGTTCCTTAGAAAGGAGGATGGCAATATTTCATCTGATGTACTGTTATCAGGAGGGACCCGTCCCTGGAGAAGGACATCACGGTTGGTAAAAGTGGAAGGTCAGCAAAAAAGAGGAAGACCCTCAATGAGATGCCATGACACAGTGACTGCAACAATGGATTCAAACATAACAATCACGAAGATGGTGCGAAGGACCAGGTGGTGTTTTGTTCTATTGTATACGGGGTCACTATGAGTAGGAACCGACTCAAGGGTACTTATCAACAACATTTCTCAGTCTTGTGGTCATCTTGAATAACCGATGCTAACTCGAAGCTTCACAGAAGCATATTTTCAGGTGGGGCCAGGGCCTTTGAGGACATCTAGTCAAACTTTGGCTTCAGAATCTCTCCTATTACCTCCCCATGGCCCTATGTAAACACCTGCCCTGATGTGGCTCTCCCACCAATGGGTTGCCCCAGATGGAACTATGGAAAGTTATTGCTTTGCACTGAGTTGAAATTTGCCTCCTGCTCCCTTCAGATCCCAGTTCAGCCTCCCGCCCTCGAGATTCCCACCAAGGGGACTTGGAGCTGCTGGGAATTAGCGCCCTGAGGCCAGCCTCGTAGGGGAACTAGGGAAGAAAGAGGAAGCTGAGGGGCTGGAGCCAATGCTCAGGCGTTCCTCTTTGGAAAGGTTGCATTGTAAAGGGACTTGCCAGGACCATTGCTCAGAGAGGAGGAAGCTTGGCTTTCAGGGTGAGATTCCGTTGATGTGCAGCAAACTGTGCCTGAGCTGCTGCTTTCCCAGAACTCACTTCCCCAAACAGGGCACGTGAACAGCTGCGTGGCCTGGCAACAGCACCCTGAGATCTTTAAGGTCAGGCCAGTGCAGTGGTGTCATTAGGGGTGTGACGGGATGCAGACCATACCAAATGACACTTGTCAGAGGGGTTGACACCAAAATGACTGTCTATAAGATTTTTATATAGTGTTTCAGTAGAAATTTGTTATTTTTTATAAAAATCAATAATTTTTTTTTTCATAAGCCCAGCATACACGTATCAGTATACCTACAAGGCTAACACTCTATGGTGATTTACTTTTTGAACCCCCTAAATATGCTCTAGTCAGAGCTCTCGTTATTACCCAATTACAATCATGCTTCGAATCACCTGGTTTCCTTTGCACGTGTTACAAGTGCTTGCTGTTGCTTTTGTTGCTGCTGGTATTTTTATAATCACTGATTTTGTCAAATTTTCTGGTGTTTTAACTATATTTTGGTAATTAGCACGTGGGAGTGGCACCCTGAGTTACCGCACTGGCTGACACAAACCCTAGTGACACCACTGGGACAGCAGAAGGGTTGGACTGAGCCAGTGACTCATGGGAACCCTCCAGGGTGTCCTTCTCTTCCTGGGCTTCTGTGAAGCCAGCTGGAAAAGAGGGTCACCTTTCTGATTCCCTGGCAAGCCTGGAAAAGAAAGTCAACATGAAAAAGTTTCCTCTGATTCTCTGATGTCTTGCTAAAATATAGCCAACCTCAAAGCCTGGTTGTTGTTGTTAGTCGTCATTGAGCCAACTCTGACTCATGGCGAACCCATTTACAATAGAATGAAACATTGCTCGGTCCTGGGCCATCTTCATGATTGTTGGTTTGCTCGAATCCATCGTTGTGACTGTTGTGTCAATCCATCTCAAAGGCTGGTTAACAGATTAAAAAAAAAAAATCATAGGCACAAACAAGAAACTATTACTCCCTATTGGGAATAAAACAGTCACTCTCTGGATTTCCCAGGACCACCATCTCTGTGCTTTCAGTCAGTTGGATTTTTTTTTTTTTTTTTAAGATGCCCCTCTTTTAGGAGAAAATGCTAAAGGATTTGGTTCAAAAAATCAGCTGCTGGAGTGAGGTCTGGGATTCATTAACTTTCACCTAATCTCTTTCATTCTAATTGTTTGGAAATGAGGACCCTGAGATTGCTGGAAGCCGGGACCAGGGCTGCAGGTTCTTTTCTCAGTGGCAGTCACAACAAAGTAAGGAGATGGGTGGTAGCTGTAAGCTTGGTGGCTGTAGGATCCTTGTCTTATGCTTCTTTGGTTATAGGTTCAGGCCTGTACTTCAGTGATTCTCAAACGTGGCTGCCTGTAGAATCCTTAGGGAGTTTTATAAAACCCCAATGGCCCACCCATAAACCCAAAAAAACCAACCCCAGTGCAGTCGAGTTGATTCCGACTCATAGCAACCCTATAGGACAGAGTAGAACTGCCTCATAGAGTTTCCAAGGAGCAGCTGGTGGATTCAAACTGCCGACCCTTTGGTTAGTAGCTGTAGCACTTAACCAGTATGCCACCAGGGTTTCCATACCTCATATTAATTGAACCAGTATCTTAGGGAGTGGGACCAGGTATCAGCACTTTTTAAAACTCCCCGGGTAACTCTAAACAAGCCAACTGTGAGAACTAGCGCTATGACTTGAAACATCAGGGAGGTCCTCTCAGGGCCTTGTGAAAACAATAAACCCCCAAGATTCCATTATGTCAAAAACAACATGAAGAACACCTGAGGGCTCGCTATTTGCCAGGCAAGGTACCAAATGTTTTGCATGGATTAGCTAATTAAATTTTTAGAACAACATGCTGAAGTAAGTTATTTATTTCATAGAAGAAGAAACTGACCTTCATACAGGTTAGCGAACTTGCCAAAGGCGATGCAACAGAAATGTGACTGGAATGCAAGGCGCCCTGACTCCAGAAGCTGAGCTACAAACTGCTGGGCCACGTGGTCTCTTGGGATGGTGTTTACTATTGTGTAAAATCACACACACACACACACACACAATTTAGAAAAGTGTCAGTAAGTGTCGTGTAAAATCACACACACACATACACACAATTTAGAAAGGTGTCAGTAAGTGTTTTAAAACGGATCCTGCCCACCCTTTCCCTTTCAGTTGATATCCATGTTGTATTCTCAGAGGACCATAGTCTTTGAGCTTTTTTATTCTCTTAGTTACCTAGTGTTGCTGTAACAGAAATACAAGAAGGTGGCTTTAAAGAACAGAAATTTATTTTCTCACAGTTCTGGAGACTTCTAAGTCCAAATCAGGGTCTCAGCCATGTGGATTCCTTCCTTGTTGGTAGCCCCGGGTGATCATTGGTTCCTTGGTTCCTTGGCTTGTCGACAATCCTCACACGGCGTCTGTCTCCCCCAGTTTGTGCACCAACGTCTCTGTGTCTGTACTGCTCTTTATATAACCCAGAAGTGATGAAGTTTAGGGTGAACTGATTAGATTACATTATGGAAACTGATTACATTGCATTAGATTAGATTACACCCAAAGGTATATTGTTGTTGTGAGGTGCCATCAAGTTGGTTCCAACTCATAGTGACCCTGTAGGACAGAGTAGAACTGCCCCACAGGGTTTCCAAGGAGCAGCTGTTGATTTGAACTGCAGACCTTTTGGTTTGCAGCTGAGCTCTTAACCACTACTCCGCAAGTATAGGGGTTAGGGGCCAACACAGATTTTGGAGGGAAACAATTCATTCCATCCCACTGGTTATTGGTTTCACTGAGTATCACATTAGGCAAATGAAGCATCAGAGCCTGGTATTTAGATACCAAGGGTTAGAAGTTGCTTTCACTATTACTTTAATTCTGGGACACCTGGAAAGTTTATAGAGTTTCTCGATTTTCAGGAGAGAGTAATGATGTAATGGAAACAATGAGTGAGATGAGGATTGAGCCTTAGTTCTGCACTCAAAAGCTGTGTACTTTTGAGCAAGTCACTTCCCCTCTCTGGGCTTCAAGTTCCTCATTTGCAAAGTAAGGAAATTGAATCAAGCATCTATTAAAAGGCTTTCCAGCTCTAACTATGATTCGAGGGTAAATCTCATCAGTCTCGGCAGGGTGACCTGTTGCGGTTGGTTGGTCCATTTATTCATGCCTGAGTATCATATTTGTGGGACTGATATCCTCGAGCTTCTGATTAGTGATGTAATAGGGAGATAATCACCATCACACAATGGGCAAGTCACTCAAGTAGCAAAAGATGGTCCAAGAATGATTGGAAAGGGCACATTTTATTATGTAATGACCGCCACTTGTCTGTCACTTGGTCATACTATGGTGGCTTATGTGTTGCTATGAAGGTAGAAGCTATGCCACTGGTACTGCAAATACCAACAGAATAAGACAACTAGGAAGAAAGGCCTGGTGTCTACTTCCAAAAATTAGCCAATGAAAACCCTATGGATCACAACAGAACATTATCTGATACAGAGCTGGAAGATGAGCCTCTTAGGCTGGAAGGCACTCAACATACACAGCGGCCACAATAGCGGACTTGAGAATACCAACAGTCATGAAGATGGCGGTCGGCCAGGCAATGTTTTGTTCTATTGTACATGGGGTCGTCGTGAATCAGAGCTGACTCTATGGCAATTAATGACAGCAATTATGTAATGAAGAATTGTATGTAAGTTTTAACTACCTATGGATAACACTTGGAATAAAAAGAATATGTGCGAAAAAAGTCAACGTCATGCTAGATTTCTGGATCCAAGCTGGATATATGCGACTTGCTGCGGATTGGAGGGGCACACCATTAGGTAAAGTTCATGGCAAAGACCAGCTGTCTTGTGGAGCCTAACACTCAACCTTGTGTGCCCCCAGACCAGACTCAGGTGTTTGTCTTGAAATACACACAATCATAAGTGACTGACAATCTTGCTAATGTACAGTGAGGGATCTTTCTTCCCTTGGAAAGAAAAGTTTGTATCTGCCGTCCAGGAAAACTCCTCAACCCCAGCCCAGGGAAGCTGATTTGGAGTGGAAAAGTGGCCTAGTGAGCATGGGGTCAGGGCAAAGGCCAAGGGGTGGGCTTGGAGGATGTTCTCTTAGACCCTGTGGTTGACATTGGCTACTCAATGACTATTCAGTCCCTGGGTGGTACCAATGATTAATGTGCTCAGCTGCTAACCAAAAGGTTAGAGGTTCAAGCTTATCCAGAAGCACCTCAGAAGAAAGGCCTGGAGATTTCTGAAAAAGCAGCCATTAACAACCCCATGGAGCACAGTTTTACTCTAACGTACACAGGATCCCTATGAATTGGAATTGACTTGTTGGCAGCTGGTTTTGGAGTGACCATTCCCACTTTCAGAAGCACCCCATTTCCCTTTTGGCAGTTTTTCTCTCTCATGGTGTTCAGACTTTCGGGTTGGTTGGTCCAACACCTACCCTCCTGTGTGAAAAACAAAAGTCTTCTCCTGACAGAGCCTTCCTCTGAGAGGCAGGCGTGTGAGCTCAGCTTGGTCCATTGTGCTCTGGCCCAGGACTCTGAGCCTCAAGTTTATTTACGGTGGGGGTTGCACACAGGTGAGACTGTGCAGTAGCTTCTATGACCAAGATCTTCAGGAGTGGTCTGGTTCTCACCTGTTCCGAGCTTGGTTTTCAAGTCTTTGTTTCAATCCGGTGTGCTTTTCTATATTCTTCGTTCCAATAGGCACCCCTCCCTCCCACCTCACTACCCCGCCACATTTATCCTGAAACTAGCCAGAGTCAGTTGCTGTGTTCTTAGCCAAAGGACCCTGGCAGACACAGGTCCTGGTTAGACTTCGGAGTCCTTCTGCCTCACACAGGGTGCATCTCTCCTGGCCATCTAATTGTCTCTTCCCCCACTGGGAGTCGTGGGCAAACACTGCCAACCCCTGACCTTGTGGCTTTTCTTTCTCTGTACTCTCACCTTCTTTGTTTAGAAAGAACTTCTCCAAATTGTGCGCAAAACAGCTCATTTGTTCTCCTTTTGCTAAATGCCAATCGTATTTCAATTCTGTCACCTTGAAGGGAATCCTAGGTGTTCCCAAACTCTTTTGCAGGAACTCTTTTCTTTCTTTTTTGAAAAATATCTTAGATAATCTCATCCATTGTCCATGAATTTCACTTGTCAAACTCTCCAAGAGGAAACCCTGGCGGCTTAGTGGTTAAGTGCTACAGCTACTAACCAAAACATCGGCAGTTCAAATCCGCCAGGCGCTCCTTGGAAACTCTATGGGGCAGTTCTACTCTGCCCTATAGGGTCTCTATGTGTTGGAATTGACTCGATAGCACTGGGTTTTTTTGGGTTTAACTCTCCAACGGCAACTGCATTTCCAAGTTCACTTCTGTTCCTCCTGTGCCACCTAGATGTTCGGATTCATCTGGAAATGATTACTAGCCCTTTGGAAATCCTGTCTTCCATGCTTCCCTACCGTGGCTAGGCTCCTTGGTTCAAGCCTGTGTGTTAACTCATTACTGTTCTCTCTATTCAGAATGACAAGAGGTACTACAGGGAGTGCAAAGATAGACCAGGCGTGGTCCTGCCTCTAAGGGTTTGTAAACCTATTGAGGAGGTGGAATTTGATCACATGAAATAATTATAGAACAACTCATGCCTTTGGGGACTCCACAATGGCCAATGACAGTAGATTTCATACTGTACTTCTGAAGCCCTAATTGTTGTGTGACGCCCCCTATTGGATACCTCAGGGGTTGGGTGGTGAGGAGTCCACCATTGTTCTTCTGCAGGATTTCATAGGAACAGAGTTCCAGGGCTAATGAGGGGACTGCAGGATCCAATCTTTTGCTGGTGTACAAGGTCCTTCCTAATTTTTTCATGGATTGTTGGTCCAGACCCACACCCTGCTGCCCTGAATCTCTCAGGGTTTCCTGATGTGCAGTTCTCTCTGCTTTGTGCACACCACCAGCACCCCCTAAACCATGTCTTTGCCTGATTATAAGCTCTTTGAAGGCAGAACCACGTTTCATCTATATGTAGCTGTGTATCCTCAGTAACGGGTGCAGGGCCTGGCACATATTTGTTGGATTAAAGGCTGTGTTTAATGGTGCCATCTGTAAGCATTACAGAATGCAAATATAAGGAAGATCATTACTGGCTGGAATGGCCTGGGAAGACTTCCTAAAAAAAGTCAGGCTTGTATTAGGCCTCTGGGAAATGTGGCATTTCGATTCATGGAAAGGAAGAAGGAAGGCGTTTTGGGGATGGGAAGCACCCTGAGCAAAGGCCCAGAATGCTTTTATGAGTACCCTACAGAGCAGTGAAAACCAAAGAACCAAACCCACTGCCGTCGAGTGGATTCCGACTCATAGTGACCCTGTAGGACAGAGTAGAACTGCCCTATAGAGCTTCCAACGAGCGCCGGTGGATTCGAACTGCTGACCTCTTGGTTAGCAGCCATAGCACTTAACCACTACGCCACCAGGGTTTCCAAAGAGCAGTAAAGAGCTATAGAAAAGAATTGACAAGGGAGTGTTTAAATAATACCCCTGCCCTGGGTCCCACCAGTGGCTAAATGAATCTGAATCAGCCCTCAGTATTTTTTTTTTTTAAATAATTTTTATTGTGCTTTAAGTGAAAGTTTACAAGTCAAGTCAGTCTGTCACATATAAGCTTATATACACTGTACTCCATACTCCCACTTACTCTCCCCCAATGAGTCAGCCTGCTCCCTCCTTCCAGTCTCTCCTTTCGTGACGGTTTTGCCAGTTTCTAACCCACTCTACCCTCCCATCTCCCCTCCAGACAGGAGATGCCATCACAGTCTCAAGTGTCCACCTGATACAAGTAGCTCACTCTTCATCAGCATCTCTCTCCAACCCATTGTCCAGTCCCTTCCATGTCTGATGAGTTGTCTTCGGGAATGGTTCCTGTCCTGGGCCAACAGAAGGTTTGGGGACCGTGACCGCCGGGATTCCTCTAGTCTCAGTCAGACCATTAAGTCTGGTCTTTTTATGAGAATTTGGGGTCTGCATCCCACTGTTCTCCTGCTCCCTCAGGGGTTCTCTGTAAAGCTTCCCTGGTGATTCTAATGTGCAGTCTTGGGGCTGTCAAGTCATATTTGTTGTTGTTAGTTGCCGTCAAGTTGGCTCTGACTCGTGGCGACCCCGTGTACAACAGAATAGTCCTATGCCATCTTCACGATCATTAGTATGCTTGAGTCCATTGTCGTGGCCACTGTGCATAGTGAGTGCTTTCCAACCTAGGGGGCTCGTCTTCTAGCACTGTATTGGACAATATTCTGTTGTGATCCATAGGGTTTTCCACTGGCTAAGTTTTGGAAATAGATCACCACGCTTTTCTTCCTACTCTGTCTGTCTGGAAGCTCTACTTAAACCTGTCCACCATGGGTGACCCTGCTGGTACTTTAAATGCTGGTGGCATAGCTTCCAGCATCATAGCAACATGCAAGCAACCACAGTACAAACTGACAGAAGGTTAAGGGGGGTTTAAGGAAAGGCTGAGTTTGAGAAACAGAGATTCCTGATAGAATTTCTTCCACTTTTGGTGAGGAGTTTTTGGACTTGAGCCAATGCATATTAGGCTGTTTCTTCCTTAATAGGGTGCCTTCTACATTTTGAAAAGTAAGTTTATGGCAGGTTAATTTGGCTCAGTTTGAAGTTAACAAAAGGGTGTGGGAGACTTGGGAAACCATAGCAGGATGGTACAAAAGTCTAGGAGACCAGGCCTGCACTCAGCTGGAGAGGCAGAAAAGGGAAGATGAATCCAAGAGACATCGAACAGGAAGAATGAGTAGAACTTAGTGACTGCTTATAAGGGATGAAAAAGTAAAGACATGTTTCCTAATCGGGTATGCAGCAATGAGAGAAATCTCTCCTTATACAAACAGACCCAAAGTTATGGGGGTGAAAACTTGGGAATGGTACTTAATGTTTACACTTGTAACCCCCTACTCCCATTAATAAAATAAAGCCAACTGCCATGGAGTTGGTTCTGACTCATGGAGACCCTATGTGTGTCGGAGTTGAATTGTGCTTCGTCAGGCTTTCTATGGCTGATTTTTAGGAAGTAGACTGCCAGACCTTTCTCCTGAGGCACTTCTGGGTGGACTGGAACCTCCAATCATTTGGTTAGCAGGTGAGAGCTTAGCCATTTGCATCACCCCCATAAAAAAAAAAAGGCCCTGAATATTAGGAGTACGTGCCTTCTTTTGATCTTACTATCCCCTAAACTATCATTGAATTCAATTTCCCTCGTTTTTTCCTTGAGAAACTTTCTGAAAGAGGACTCTACACCTATGTCCTCACTTCGTCACCACCCTCACTTTCTTTCACCCCTGCAATCTATCATCTGCCCTCAATCTCCTTTTTTTTTTTTATCATAGTAGAAATATATGTAACAAAACACTTGCCATTTCGTCATTTTTTACATGTACAATTCAGTGACATCAATTACATTCGTCATGTTGTGCAGCCATCACGCATGTTCATTTCCAAATTTTCCCATCACCCTGAACAGAAACTCAGCATGCCCTCAATCTCTTTGATGGTCTCCAGCAGACTCCCACTTTCCAAACTCCAAGGACTTTTTCCTGGGCCTCATTCCACTTCACCCCTTGGCTGCATTCCAAAAAAACCCCAAAACCAAACGCACTGCTGTCGAGTCGATTCTGACTCATAGCGACCCTATAGCGACCCTATAGGACAGAGTAGAACTGCACCATAGAGTTTCCAAGGAGCACCTGGGAGATTTGACCTGCCGACCTCTTGGTTAGCAACCGTAGCACTTAAGCACTACACCACTAGGGTTTCCTTGGCTGCATTACACTCTTTATTAGCTTTTTTTTTTTCTTTTTTTAATTTTTATTGTGCTTTAAGTGAATTTTACAAATCAAGTCAGTCTCTCATACAAAAACTTATAAACACCTTGCTGTATACTCCTAGTTTCTCTCCCCCTAGTGAGACAGCACACTCCTTCCCTCCACTCTCTCTTTTCATGTCTATTCGGCCAGCTTTTGACCCCCTCTGTCCTCTCATCTCCCCTCCAGACAGGAGCTGCCCACATAGTCTCATGTGTCTACTTGATCCAAGAAGTTCACTCCTCGCCAGTATCATTTTCTATCCTATATTCCAGACCAATCCCTGTCTGAAGAATTGGCTTTGGGAACGGCTCCTGCCTTGGGCTAACAGAAGGTCTGGGGACCATGACCTCCGGGGTCCTTCCAGTCTCAGTCAGATCATTAAGTCTGGCTTTTTACAAGAATTTGGGGTCTGCATCCCACTGCTCTCCTGCTTCCTCAGGGGTTCTCTGTTGTGTTCCCTGTCAGGGCAGTCATTGGTTGTAGCTGGGCACCATCTAGTCCTTCTGGTCTCAGGCTAATGTAGTTTCTGGTTTATGTTGCCCTTTTTGTCTCTTGTGTTCATAATTTCTTAGCGTTTTTGATACTCTTGCCTTCTGGGCTAATGGATGTTTCTGGTTTTCCTTCCACCACTCAGAAGCTCCTTCTCTAACTTGCGTTTTTATCTCTACCTATCCCAGGTTCATCCAGGATCCATTGTTGGGTCCTTTATTTTCACTCTCTTGGTAACTCCCAACTCCTCCCCCGGTTCCAGTCCTTCATTTCCCACAGTCAGCTGGATATTCTTCACTTGGTTTTCCCATCTGTATCCGCGTTGTTGTTGTTAGGTGCCATCGAGTTGGTTCCTACTCATAGTGACCCTATGTACAACAGAACAAAACACTACCTGATCCTGCGCCATTCTCACAATTGTTGTTATGCTTGAGTCCATTGTTGCAGCCACTGTGTCAATTCATCTCATTGGGGGTCTTCCCTTTTTTCACTGACCCTCTATTTTACCAAGCATGGTGTCCTTCTCCAGGGATTGTTGCCTCCTGATAACATGTCCAAAGTATGTGAGTTGAAGTCTCACCATCCTTGCTTCTAAGGAGCATTCTGGTTGTACTTCTTCCAAAAAAGATTTGTTTGTTCTTCTGGCAGTCCATGGCATATTCAGTATTCTTCACCAACACAATAATTCAAAGGCGCCGATTCTTCTCCTGTCTTCCTTGTTCATCATTCAGCTTTCACCATACTCATCATCATTATAATCACCAAAAAAAAGCAAACCATTGTCGTTGAGTTGATTTCAACTCATAGCAACCCTATAGGACAGAGTAGAACTGCCCCTTAGAGCTTCCAAGGAGTGCCTGGTGGATTAAAACTGCCCACCCTTTGGTTAGCAGCTGTAGCTGTTAATAACTACACCACCAGGGAAAGTGCTTTACCTGTAGTGTTTCACTTGAGGCTCATCTTCCCTCCCAACCCTGCTTCTTTCCTTCTGCTCTCCCCTAAATTTGAATCTGGACTCTGTTGCTCACTAGCTAAAGCCTCAGTTTTCCAATCTTTGAGATGGGGATAACAATGCCAGCATTATAGGAGCATTGTGAGCATTAAACAAGAAAACAATGTGAAAATGTTGAGCTCACGGCTTGTCACAGCCCTGCTTCTCCTTCCTTGAAGGCAGGATCTGGGTTTTGTTATTTTTCTTCTCTCACCTCCAATGGAAATGCTCCTCAAACGATGGAATGGACAAATTCCAAACCCTAGAAAGAGAAGGTGCCTAAGTGATGACTTGAGTAAATTTTGAGGAAGTAGTAGATTTCAACCAGACTAGATCTGAGCTTATTTTTCTTCTCGAGTACCTTCTCAAGGGGCTGAGGAAGCTGCAGGTGTTTTGGACTAGGTGTTCACCAGAAGAGTCTGATTTTTGACAAGGTTGGCTTAGTGTGATTCACAAAGATGGTAACGTAGTGCCTTTAGTATTTGTGGCCTTGCTTGTCAAGGTAAGGCTCTGTCTTATCAAGCGGAATCAAGCGCCTGTCAGCTCTGAATCTGGAAGATTTGATGGCAAGATTTTTACCGTACAAGTTAGTTGACTAATTTCTTGTCAGTTTTGATTTATGAGTTGTTTCAGATCTGGAAATTGCCGAGACACCCGATCCTTGACTTACTACTTGGATTTCTGCCTGCAGATATTTAGGGGGCTGTAAAGTGATAAGGTCCCAAGGAATATGGTCAATAATTAGACAATCCCCATGACAGGGCTGCAGGCGAGGTACTTGTAATATGATGTTCTGTTTTAACTGTGAAGGATTACTCTGCCCTGAGATCTGAAATGCATGTAGGATTGCTCAGGAACTATGAATACCAGCTGGCCTTTTCCTTAATGCACCATGCTTAGTTTACCGTTTTCAACGGCCAGCAGTGGTTTGGAATATTGTAGTCAACGCTTTTTGGAATTTGGCTCTAGAATTGCAAAGGAACTGCCTGGTCCTTTTGTTTGAATACTTTGGTAGACATTGTGAATGTGTTGGATCAGGTGGGGTATAAAGTAAGGAAGTGGACTGTATTTTTTTCTCCTACATGTGTGAAAAAACAAAAAGCAATTTTCACAAACTTCTTCACTATGCTTAATCACATTCTGTGATTGGAGTTAGAACATCTTGTTTTTACTACGTGTGTGAATTTCCAGAAAAACAAGATATATATATATTGTCGTTAGCTGCCATCGAGTTGGCTGGCAGCTCCGTGTGTTAGAGTAGAACTGCTCCATGGGGTTTTTTTGGCTGTAATTTTATGAGTTGGAATTGACTTGATGGCAGCTAACAACAAACAACAACAATCTTTAAGGAAGCTGAAGCCAATTGCCAGGACTTTCTTCCGTGGCACTGCTGGGTGAGTTCAAACTGTCAACCTTTAGGTTAGCAGTCTATTGCAAACTTCTTGGGCCACCTGGGCTTCAGATAGATAGACAGATGGGTAGATAGATGGGTAGGTAGATAGATAGATAAAGACTGATTTTAAGGAATTGGCTTGGAAAATTGTGGGGGCTGGCAAGTCCAAAATCCATAGATCAGGCAACAAACTGGAAACTCTAGCTATATTACCGTCTTGAGACAGAATCCTTTTCCTTTTGGGGTACCTCCATTTTTTTGCTTTTAAGGCTTTCAACTAATTGGATGAAGCTCAACCGCTTCTGGAGGGTAGCCTGCTTTGCTTAAAGTCAATAGATTGTAAATGCCAGTCATATCTAGATATGGATTTATATTTTGCCTTCCCCATGAGACTAGACCCTCTTTGACAGCAGGGGCCAGGTTTTGATCTTCTGGGTTATCTATCCATCGGGTTTAGAGTCCAGATGTTACACAACAAGTTCTCAGTAAACGTTTATTGCTTGCTGGGTAAATGGGAGGTGGCGTGAAGGTCCTGGGGCCATGAGCTCCCATGGGAGTCTGATGCAGGCCTTGTCAGTTGCTTAAGTCTGTTAGTGGTTTAGCTTTGTCAGGTGTCTCACTCCTACAGTGAAGTGTTTTGGAGATGTTGGTTTTCAGGTGCAGAGGAGGAGGGCAGGATTATGGGTGTTTGTAGGCTAGTAACCAGGAGGTAAGAGGGGGAAATCTTTAAGCCCCTAGAATCTTATTTTGTGTTAGGAAGCCCTGGTGGTATAAATGGTTAAGTGCTAGGCTGCTAACTGAAAGCTTGGCGGTTCCAACCTACCCAGTGCCCTGACGGAGAAAGACCTGGTGATCTGCTTCATAAAGATTACAGCAATGAAAACTTACGGGGCAGTTCTGTTCTGTTACATGGGGTCATTATGAGCCAAAATTGACTTGACAGTACCCAACAACTGTTTTCCTATGACAGCAGCCTTACTGTTGCCTTAGTCCAAACAAATGAACCAAGGCATTTCTGTCTTCTGTTTCCATAAAGGACATTTAATTGACCTCAGAAGCTCAGGCAGGTCAAAGCCCACACTCCTAGGCTTTAGGAACCTTCTGCCTGAGGGGCCAAAACTGTTGATGACTATATGCAGTTAAGGGGAGATGGCAGTCATCCGCCTGAGGGTAGGTTAAGGGTTACTGCCCTTCCAGGCTCTTGCAACATTCTTTTAACTTTTTCAACAACTTTCACAGCCTTTGTTTCACCACAAAGCTGGTGAAAAGAAAAGGTTACCATCTGTACTTTAAAGACAAGAAAACAGGGCAGCAAGCGACTCGTCCACGTGGTGTATAGTGCAGCGAGTGTCAGTACTGGGATTAATCCTTAGGCTTCTGCTCTTCAGTTTAAAGTTCCTTCCTACACACCCTCACAAGGCCCTTCTTGGCCTAGGACCCTGTGATTCTATGACATGCCTGGCCAATCCTTTTATCCTGAGTCTGGGATTCTGATTCTCTACCTGTGGTCAACATGGAGATGTACCACCCAGATCTTCCTGCATGGGTGTGGGGTCAGCAAACAGTGTCTGGCACTCAGCTCCTTCAGGGTTGATCTCAGCTGCCGAGAACTACCTCACCCAAGGTCAGACTCTCCCCAGGACAACCTGTATCTGATGACTGATCAAGGCAGGATATAAAACCCAGTCATTGTGGCCTGATGTAGGACAACCCCGATGGGGAATATTTGATCCAGAAGTTTCTGCCGGGTTGATAGAAGCTTTGTCAGGCCTGTATCACTGTTTGGCTTCTCCCTCTGCCCAGTCCTGCACTGCCCGCCTTTCTTCCACAGCTGAGAGGCCATAAGCAGACAGCCCAGTGATATATTTTGATTGGCCGGCACAAAGGTTACAAAAATGAGTCAACATACAAAAATTGGAATATCAAAAATAAAATCTGTTGCTACAACGCTGAACGGGTTTCAGTGGAGCTTCTAGACTAAGACAGACTAGGAAGAAAGGCCTGGCAATCTACTTCAGAAGATCAGCCAATGAAAAACCTGTGGATGACAATGGCTCAATCCCATTTTTCATGGGGTTGCCATGAGTTGGGGCCAACTCCATGGCAACTAACAACAACAACATTAAAAAAAATCAGAAAACCTGGAAACATCTGCCCTTTCTTCTTGTACAGGGACTGTTGGTTGGGGTTGAACGGTGACCGTTCCTTTAAAGAGGAGAGTTCCCCATAACTTTCTACTGGCTTGTCCCTGTCCACTTCCCTCATTTATGTTGTCTGCCTGACCCCTGTGGACATCTGGGTTTTTTCCACTGACAAAAATAAATGGTTCAACAGGTAGAAAGAAGAATCTTCCCATATTCCCACCATATCTTACCCGATCATACATGAGCCTTCAAAAATTGGATTCTCCTTAGTTCAAGGCCGTGCAAGACTTTTGCATGGGCTCTGGGGTCTAGCTGAGGGGTCGGGGTCAGGGTCACCATCACTGCCCCGACCTTACCTTACCTCTGCTACAGATTGCCCCTGGCAAAAAGCGTTCTCTTCAGTGGGGACGATACTAGATGTCACTCACACCAGGGAAGCACATTTATTTCTCTTTAAAAAGCATGTTGTGTTTTCTCTACCATAAAAGACATGCTGATTATTGAATCACTGAAAGGGATAGCCCTTAAAGGCTGTTAACGTTTTGACAAAGATAAACTTCCCCTCTCATCACCAGTACTGCCTGTGGGCCGGGCATGGGGACTGCTGAAAATCCTGTTGCCAGCCAAGTCTGACCCAGGTCCCCTTCCGCCAAAAAAAAAAAAAAAACTGCTGCTGCTTCTTGCGGGGGCGGGGGGGCTTATAATTATATACAACTTGATAATTACATAACAAATTGCTTTGAAGTGATTATTTAAATTGTGTATTGGCAGGAATCAAATATTCGAATGTAATGAGTTTCATTGATTACAAAAGTGTTTTTTTCTGAGCTGATGCAATAACTTCCTGCTTGAAATATGGGCCAGCTGGAAGGCTGCAAATACTTAAATTGCATTCAAAATATGTAAAGCGATTGGCTCCCTTTGTAGCTTCTGCTACTAGGTGATAAGGGTCCCTGGAATAGATCCTTGGCCCAACATAGGACGGTCACTCTGGCGAGGCTTCCTGCCAGGATGGGCGGGGGCTGGAGCCCAAAGAACCAGGACAGAGAAAGACCGTGAGGCCCGTAGTCTCCAGCCAGAAGTTTCCCTGGGCATCGGGCCTCCAGGTGTCCGGTCCCCGTGTATCTTCCCTCCTGCTTGGCCTACCTGGGGAAACAAGTGTGTGCCTGGTGGACTGTGTGCTCTGCTGAACCTTCCACAGCCTCCTTGAAGGTCTAAGTGCTGTGGGTGCCAGAAGTGTGTTGAAATGTCCGTCTGTCTGGCATGAATTATCACTGTGGTGAGCCATGGACAGGCTGGAATAGACCGGCATGATTTAATGCAGAGAATTAGGAGGAGCCCAAAGCCCCTAACCCATGAACTGGCCACTCTCAGACTAGAGCCCCTGGCTGGACCAAGGGAAGACCTTTGAGATTAACCCTAGCAACCAAGGGCATTCAGATTTTCCCAGAAGGGCCTCAAGGAAACCTGGACAAACAAGGGACAGGTTTTGGCCACCAGGAACTCTGTAGTCCAGCAGGCACCAGCAAACGTTTTCTGTAAAGAATCAGCTGGTAAATATTTTAGGCTTTGTTGGCCACACACTTCCCCATCACACATTCTTCATCTTCTTTGTAGTTATTTCAACATCCTGTTAAAAATGTAAGAACCATTCTTGGCTTGTGGGCAGTAACAAAATGGCCTTCAGGCTGGATGTGGCCCCAGACCACAGTGGCTGTCCCTGCCTACTATAATGCAGTCAGTGACAAGGCACTGACTCCTTTGAGATCAGGTGGGGGGAACCCAGCAGTGAGTCCAGGGTCTGGGCAACCACATTGGAAAAGGTGGACAGGAACCGAAGAGCCACATCACCACCTCTAATCCTCTCTGACTCGTACCTCCAGCCCATGGTGACTCCGATTTCCTCTCAAGGACCTTCATTCATAGGATCTTTATGTGTTTGCCCGCCTGTCTTCCTACTAACCCCAACCTGCTCTGTGAGCCCGTTGAGGGCAGGAGCAGCAGGCTTTCAATTACTGCATCTTCTGCCAGGGCCAGTCCAGTGCCTGACACACCAGCACTGAATAATGTGGCTACTGAACGGATGATTCATAAACCCCTCTGGGTTCCCATCTTTTTTCCCTTCTCTGCTGCTGAATCTCAGGAGGTGGAGTTGTTGTTAGCTGCTGTCAATCATGGTGACCCCATGCGCAATGGACCTAAACGCTGCCAGGTCCTATTGTAATCCATAGGGGTTTCATTAGCTGATTTTTGGGTACAGATTGCCAGGTCTTTCTTTCTAGTCTGTCTTAGTCTGGAAACTCCACTGTGAACCTGTACAGCATCGTAGCAACACACAAACCTCCACTGAAGGAGGGGTGTTGGTGGGAATTGAGCCCGGCATGGAAGGTGAGAAGTCTACCGCTGAACAACCACTGCCCTCAGGAAGTGGAGCCATTTAGAATATTGTGTGATTTGTGGAGTCTGGGGCAATGTATGACCCTGTGAGGGCCTCCACAGGTTGCTCTTAGCTCTGAGTGTTACTCTGCTGAACTCTGTAGCAGCCTTTCTGATGTTCTCCTCATAGAGCATGGTGTCCCTTGGTTGGGAGGAAACAAGACTGAGACCTGTTTAGGAGCCCTCCTGAGCCAGCCTGTGGCTCTGGCCTGGATGGAGATTCTGCAGATCTGTCGCTCCCAGGGTTCTGAAATTGTTGTTGGGGAAGCCAGAACTGCAGCGAAATTAGGAGCCTTGGCTGCTCCTTCTTGAGACCATGCTTACCCTTTCGTACCCAAGTGTACCCTGTGATTGTAGAAATGTTTGTGATTTTGCCTCAGCCTAGGGGCTCTCACTGATCTCAGGATATTTTGGTCTCTCCAAGGGTAATTTAAGGATTACTTCTCAGAGGTTATTATTTTAAGACGGCAAGTTTGTCAGAATACTTTTGGGTGCTAGTAGTAAAAATCACTGACTCTCTAGCTTGAACAATAAGGAATGTTGATTATCTCATGTAACATGAAGTTCAGAAGTAGGGAACTGCAGGGTTAGTTCATTCAGTGGCTTCAGCTTGTCCTCAAGTGCCAAGTTTTCTTCTCTGCCACGTTCACTGTGTCAGCTTTGTCATTGCACCAGTTTCCTCATGGGTGCAAGATGACTGTCATAGCTCCACATCCTCATGACAACATCCAAGGGCAGAAAAAGTACTGTTTACCCTCATGCGTTCCTTTTGGTCCACCAGGAAAACTCTTTCCAGAAGCCTCTCACTGGCTTTCTCTCTTCTTTTATTAGCCACAGCTGTGTCCTATGTTGTTGTTAGGTGCCATTGAATTGGTTCTGACTCATAGCGACCCTATGTACAACAGATCAAAACACTGCCCGATCCTGCACCATCCTCACAATTGTTATGCTTCAGCCCATTGTTTCAGCCACTGTGTCAATTCACCTCGTTGAGGGTCTTCCTCTTTTTCACCGACCATGATGTCTGTTTTAGACTGGGTTCTCTAGAGAAGCAAAACCAGTAAATTGTATAAATATGTATATATATAGAGATTTATATCAAGGAAATGGGTCTTGCAGTTGTAGAGGCTGGAATGTTCCAAGTCCTTGGGTCAGGCTTCTCCTGATGCACGTAGCCACAGGGGCCTGCAAGCCCAAGATTGGCAGGTTGGGGAGCAGGGCTCTTGTTCACAGGCTGTGAAGATTGACAAATCCCGAGACTGGCAGGCAAGACCACAGGTAAGCTGCTAGCTTAGGTCCCAAGAACTGGAGACCAGATGAACAAGAGCCAGCTGCAGGATTCAGAGTGAGCAAAAGCCCCATGCCTTGCCAGAGTATTCACTTATTTTCAATGAAGGCTGCACGCCCAAGGAAACTCTTTTTTCAAATGGTTGGCTACTTACAGCAGATCCCATCATGGAGGTGATCACATTATATCAAATCACTGAGGATCATGGCCCAGCCAAGTTGGCACACAACCTTAACCTTTATAATATCCTTCTCCAGGGACTGATCCCTTCTGATAACATGTCCAAAGTATGTGAGACAAAGTCTTGCCACCCTTGCTTCTAAGGGGCTGTACTTCTTCCAAGAAAAATTTATTTATTCTTCTGGCATTCCATGGTATATTCAACATTCTTCAGCAACACCATAATTCAAAGACATTAATTCTCCTTTGGTCTTCCTTATTCGTTGTCCAGCTAACTGTATCTTAAGCGCATCCCTAAACTAATCTCCAGCATGAGGCATGGACCACCATGACAAGTTTAGACCAATCATATCTCATCATCTGGGGTGGGGCTGGGGCCAGCCTTCCTAGGAGCACAGACCCTATTGAGGAGTGTAGTCATCTGAACAATATTGTGGTTCTATTAGAAGGAAAGAAGGGAGAATCCAATCACAGTACCCGGTACAATAAAGATTCCCTAGAATCTTCCTTTCTTGAGATGCTGAAGGATTCAGAGACTTCTAAAATCTTAAAAGAGAGCTCTTAGAGAAAACTGCTTGAAAAGCACCTATGTGAATACATTAAGCTACTTCATCTTGCCACATCCCGCTTTTAGGCAAAACCTGTGGGACTATCCAATCCTAAATCTGACCCTTGGAATTATGGCTTTGAAAATAGCTATGATAGCCATTGTTTATTGAGTACCTACTATGAGCCAAGCATAGTGAGAGGGGCTTTACACATATAGTTTCTAATCAAACCGCAACACTCGGATAGTTGCATTGTTATACTCACTTTACAGATTAAACCCAATGCTGTTGAATTGGTTCTGACTCATAGCAACCCTATAGGACAGAGAAGAGCTGCCCCATATGGTTTCCAAGGAGCAGCTGGTGGATTCAAACTGCTGAGCTTTTGGTTAGCAGCCGAGCTCTTAACCACTGCACACCAGGGCTCTATTTTACAGATTAGGGAACTGGAACTCAGAGAGGTTGGCTTGGCTCTGGCTACGCAGTCAGTACATATGGCTGAGGCAGGTGCCAGCAAGCACCTATTGAGCATGTGGGTGCTTTGATCCAGGCACTGTACTAGGTGCTAAGGATGCAAAGAAGAATCAAACCTGGTCTCTGCCCTCAGGGAGTGCACAGCCTCCCCCTTCAGGAAGGTCATTCTAGATAACTGAACATATGTTGTCAAAAACTATGATTGTCACAAGATGTTGAGGTCCTTTGGGCAAATAAGGAAATATCAGGCACTGTCATGTGTCTTCTACCTGAAACCATTCTGCCATGAAGCCCATGAGGCCTAAAACCAAGGTGAATGGCCTGATGAAGGGATTAGAAGCATGGGCTTCAGTGCCAGACAGCCTGGGTTCAAATTCCAGCTCTACCACATTCTAGCTGGGTAACTATTGGCAAGTTACTCAACTTCTCTGTGCCTATCACATGGGGTGCTATAAGTTTAAATGAAAGAGACCTTGTAAAAGCAGAGAGGAAGAGCCCAATGAAGATTAGCAGTTATTATTACTGATTCATATTACTCTTAAATGTACTTTTCTCACCAAGCAAAGATTATCAGAGGCCCAGCCTCCCATCATTTCATACCCTCCCCCAGCTTTGGCACCAGTGTCACAGACTGCAGCTTGCAGATTTCTCCAGATGGCACTGCACTTTGAGGCACTCGATACACGCTCTTAAGTGTGAGTGGTAAGCTCACCGAGCAGCACTCCCTGAAGCTGTGATTTCCCTCTGTGTGCTGGCTGCAGAAGGAGGTGACGGAATAGAAAACGAGCCTCTGTCTGCCTGTCTGGGGGTGTTGGCCCGTACTTTGGCTTCCCCTCGCTGTTTATAAATATAGCTCACAGTGCTGAGAGTCCTCAGAAACCCTACTGCTCCCTCACAAGGGAGAAAGGTGACAGAGAGTGGGCAAGATGCTGCGCAGGGGAATCCTCACGCTGGCTCTCATCTGGTCACAGGTTTGGGCTGTGGCACCTGGAAGTCCCCTAGCCTCGGTTTCCTCTCCTGTGATGGGGTGGGCCTTAGCAACCTGTAGCCTCATAGAAAAATCCCCTGGTAGCGGAAGTGGAGAGGGTGTCTGAGAAATAGGGCAGCCTCAAAAGCAGCTGGCGCTGAGGAGGGCGCAGGCTGCGGGCCTCTGCCGGGTGTGCTCTGCAGCCCAGGATGCAGCCCATCCATCTGGAAAAGCAGCAGTGACGCCTGCCTGTTGCCCAGGAGGCCGAGGGGCCTAATCGATCTTGGGGAAATAATTAAGGCCTGCAAAGCTGTACCGGACCCTACTGGCTCAGGGTGCTATTAAGAATACGATAAAAGCTTAGAGCCTTGATTGAATCTTGAAGACGAGGCCTAGCAGGCATTTTTCTTTGTCATAGTGTCATGGGAGATAGGAGAGTCAGAGGAAAGAAGGAAGAAGATGAAGGAGCAGAGGGGGAAAAGGTAGATTTTGAGGCAGTAGACAAGAGGCCCTGAGGCAAAGCAGAAACCTCTAGAATTTCTCGTTTTTTGTTTCCTTTTGGTAGTATAGGAGAAACACTCTGAGGTACAAGTGGAGGGTGGGTTTGTGGTGATATCACACACTGTCTGCAGTGCCTCAGGTAGACGGTCACTGTTCCTTCCACAGCAGGAGTCTGTTCCTTCAGAGGGAAATTTTTGGACCATTTTTTTCTCCCCCTGGGGGACGGCCTCACAGTCTGGGGAGCGGGGGAAAGGCCTGCTCTTAGGAACGTGCAGTGACAGTTTGGCTAGCCCTGTGTCACTCAGAATTTTATGTGCGTTTGCTCTCTTTTTACTGCTTGGCTTTGGCAAAGCCAGCACTCAGGGCTGAAATCCAGCCGAGGAGATCTGATTTCACAAAAGCCATTTTGATCTTTTCACTTCAAAGGTAGTTCTTTTCACACCCAAGCCCCTGATGGGCGGCCCCAGACCTGCCCATTTGGACTGTGGGTCTGGACGGGGCCTCTTGGGAGACCCCAGGAGGCTGGCACCAGTGTAGCTTGGGAAGCTCGTGATGTAGTGAGTTGTGTCTCTGGCACCTACAGAAGCCCTTCCTTTCTCTCAGTGTGACTGCCGCCTCGTTGTTTTCAATCTTCTGACTTACCAAGTCCTTCTGCTCCACTGCCTCCATTCATCTTATCAAAATCTGCTTTTGGGAATAGAACTAACCTTAGCTTCGTGGTCTCCTCCTTCAGAAAGCCTTCTCTGATAGCTCCTACCTTGCAGCCCCACCCTACCTAGGACGAGGTGTCCTTCCTCAGGGCTCCTGCTAGATTCTGTAATGCTCTGCAACTTCTCCTATTGAGTTACTATTACATATTTTGCATAATTATTCTTTTCCTGTATTGCCCCTCCCAAGATGGTGAGGTTCTTGAAGAAAGGGACTGCTATTCCTCCTTGTGTGGTCCTAGAATCCAGCACAATGCCAAGCACACAGTAAGCTCTCAACCCATGTCTGATAAATTAATGAGTTTCTTCCTGCAGCTCTGTCAAACTGCCCTAGGGTTTGGCTCTGGGGCAATCCAGCTGCTAGGATGGAGGGAGGGAAGGGCAGGGGCCATAGAGAGGGACATTGTCCTCTCCCACTGCCTCCTCCCCACCAGGTAGACCTAGCCCCTACTTTGACTACAGCAAATCTACTTTGATCTATTTTGTATTTACATAAATACATATTTTTGTTGATGTTAGTTGCTGTCGAGTTGGTTCTGACTCTTGCAACACCACTGTGCAGAGTGGAATTGCCCCATAGGGTTTTCAAGGCTGTGACCTTTTTTTTTTTTTTTTAATTTTTATTGTGCTCTAAGTGAAAGTTTATAAATTAAGTCAGTCTGTCTTATAAAAATTTATATACACCTTGCTATATACTCCTAGTTGCTCTCCCCCTAATGAGACAGCACATTCCTTCTCTCCACTGTCTATTTTCATGTCTATTTGGCCAACTTCTGACCCCCTCCGCCCTCTCATCTCCCCTCCAGACAGGAGCTGCCCACGTAGTCTCACGTGTCTACTTGATCCAAGAAGCTCATTCTTCACCAGTATCATTTTCTATCCCACAGTCCAGTCCAATCCCTATCTGAAGAGTTGGCTTTGGGAATGGTTCCTATCTTGGGCTAACAGAAGGTCTGGGGACCATGGCCTCCGGGGTCCTTCTAGTCTCAGTCATACCATTCAAGTCTGGTCTTTTTACGAGAATTTGGGGTCTGCATCCCACTGCTCTCCTGCTCCCTTAGGGATTCTCTGTGTGTTCCATGTCAGGGCAGTCATCGGTTGTAGCCGGGCACCATCTAGTTCTTCTGGTCTCAGGCTGATGTAGCCTCTGGTTTATGTGGCCCTTTCAGTCTCTAGGAAACCTTGGTGGTGTAGTGGTTAAGTGCTGTGGCTGCTAAGCAAAAGGTTGGCAGTTCGAATCCACCAGGCACTGCTTGGAAACTTTATGGGGCAGTTCTACTCTGTCCTATAGGGTCACTATGAGTCGGAATCAGCTCGACAGCAACCGGTTTGGTGTTTTGGTTTTCTGTCTCTTGGGAAGGCTGTGACCTTTTGGAAGCAGATCAATAGGCCTTACTTCTGAGGCACCTCTGAGTGGATTTAAACTGCTACCTTTCAGTTAGTAGTCCAGTGCAAATATGTATGACATGTAATATAAAAATAAAAATAATATAGTATATATGTAATATTATTCTATATATGTTTGTATATCTATAACATAATAAGTATGTGTATATATATATATGTTGTTGTTGTTTTTAGGTGCTGTTAAGTTGGTTTTGACTCATAGCAACCCCTGTGTAAAACAGAACGAAACACAGCCTGGTTCTGCATCATCCTCACAATTGTTATACTTCAGCCCATCGTTGCAGCCACTGTGTCAATCCACCTCGTTGAGCGTCTTCCTGTTTTTCACCGACCCTCTACTAAGCATGATGTCCTTCTCCAAGCACTGATCTCTCCTGATAACATTCCAAAGTATGTGAGACATAGTTCTGCCATCCTTGTTTCTGAGGAGCATTCTGGGTGTACGTCTTCCAAGACAGACTGGTTCATTCTTTTGGCAGTCCATGGTATATTCAATATTCTTTGTTAACACCACAATTTAAAGAATTAAAAAAAAATTCTTCTTCACCCTTCCTTATTTATATGCAGCTTTCGTATGCATATGAGGTGATTGAAAACACTGTGGCTTGGGTCAGGAGGGCCTGAGTCTTCAAGGTGACATTTTTGTTTTTCGACACTTTAAAGAGGTCTTTTGCAGAAGATTTGCTCAATGCAATGTGTCTTTTGATTTCTTGACCACCACTTCCATGGGTGTTGATTGTGGAGCCGAGTAGAATGAAATCCTTGACAATATCAATCTTCTCTCTGTTTATCATGATATTGCTTATTTGTCCAGTTGTCAGGATTTTTGTTTTCTTCATGCTGAGGTGCAATTCTATACTGAAGGCTAGCGATCTTTGATCTTCATCAGTAAGTGCTTCAAATCCTCTTCACTTTCAGCAAGCAAGGTTGTGTCGTCTGCATAAAGCAGGTTGTTAATGAGTCTTCCTCCAATCTTTCTTCATCATAAAGTCCAGTTTCTCAGATTATTTGTTCAGCATACACATACACACACACGCATACATAAAGATATTTTTGTCAAAGGGTTCTGTTTAAAAAATGTTTGAAAACCAAGACCTTGATGAGATTTTAATCCAAGGCCTTCTCTCTTCCAAGGGCATTTGCTTTTGCAGTCATTTTGAAAGCTTTGTCCCAGTTGAAGGACGTTTAGGCTTTTATTAAATAGGTGGAGGTATTACTTTAGTGATAATGACTTCTTTCTGGTGTACCTATTCCCACCTTCATCCCATACATAAGCAATTCTTGCTGGTATTATACAATTGGATTCTCTGAGGTTGCAGAACTGTTAATGTCATTTATTTCAAAGTAAGTTTTCATTTTTTTGGTTTAGCACCAGGCCAGCTGGGAGGCCAGCATTGATTGGATTGATGTAATGAGGAACTGGGGTTTCCACAGAGACAGCAAATGCTTGCCTCTCTCACTGGCCTGCTAGGTGGCAGCTGTTTTTGCCAGCCCTCCACCCCCCATTTCTCTAAGCAGCCTGCTCTCTGCACCACTGTCCCTCTATTCTACTTCCTAGAAGTTGTTTTCTCTTCTTATTAGGTGTCCTACCTTTGCCTGTCCTTCTTAGTGCAGGAAGCCAAGCTCTGGTCTTTCTTATCATAACTCTGCTGGACTCTGTCCCATGGTGGGATAGCAGCCACAGCACTGAATTGGGAGTACAAAAACCTGGTCTGGAGTCTTAAAATACTCACTAGCTATGGGGCCTTGGGTTAGCCACTCTCTGGTGTCTCAGTTTCCTAGTACATTAACAGCAATAATATCCCTGGCCTTCCTACCAAAAGGTGATCGCAAAGCTTATATGAGACCCTAGATCAGTCTTTCTCAGCTTTCCCTGCACATTAGAATCTCCAGGGGGAAATTTTAATACCCCAATTCCCAGGCTGCACCCTCAGGCCAATTAAATCAGATTTTCTGAGGATGAGACCTAGACATCGGTAGATATCAATATCTTTTAATGCTTCCCAGGTAATTTCAGTGTGCAGCCAAGATGAAAGTATTGTGGACGCTCAAAATACAAGTGGATTCCGAACTTTCATCCCTTTTCTGCTAACTAATCTGCAGTGGTTCTCAGTCTTAATTTGGTTCAGAATCTCTCTAAGAATCTGCTGGCATTTGGGTACCCATTCCTCCAGAAATGGACGTTCTCACAAAATTTTGTATGTAATTTCATCATATAACGTCACCCTCTCAGAGAGGCCTTCCTTAGCCAGCCTATCTAAAATTGCAACAGTACCTGTATGTTTGTGGAACCCTGGTGGCCTAGTGGTTAAGTGCTATGGCTGCTAACCGAAAGGTCAGCAGTTCGAATCCACCCGGCGCTCCTTGGAAACTCTGTGAGGCAGTTCTACTCTGTCCTATAGGGTCGCTATGAGTTGGAATCGACTTGATGTCAACCGGTTTGGTTTTTTGGTTTTCCTGTACGTTATGGATCGAATTGTGTCCTCCAAAAAGATATGTTGAAGTCCTAATCCCTGATACCTGTGAATGTGACCTTGTTTGGAAACAGGGTCTTTGAGGATGTTATCAGTTAACATGAGGTCATACCACAGTAGGGTGGTTCTAATTCTCTGTGAGTGACGTTCTTATAAAAGAGGGTAAGAGACAGGAGAAAGATGGCCATATCCAGATACATCTATATGCTTTGGAATGCCTGGAGCTACCAGAAGCTGGGAGAGACAAGAAAGGAACTTCCCCTAGAGCTGTCTAGTAAATCTAGTACCACCCTTAAATAAATTATTTAATTAATTTATTTATCTAGAATGACCTGGGATTGGGCCCAGGAATCTGCATTTTCAGAAACTCCTTGGGTTTCTTTGGTACACTGAGGTGTGAGAGCCAGTGGGCTGGACCCCTGGATTCTTGATGTAGAATCTCCAGGGAGAAAGCTGTTGGTTCCTAGAGCACCTGCTTGCTTCCCCAAGTCCTGTTCTGCAGATGGGACTCCCTCTCCCTCGATGGTCTTGGGTAGAATCTCTAAAGTTCCAGGGAACCCCCAGATATTTTTAAGTTACGTCAGGGGTATGTGGGAATGTGGTAGTCTCCATAGTGTGATTTGAGGAGATTAGATTAGGGTTTTCTATCTAATTAAAAGGTCATCCCCTTCATCTCTCCAATCATGGTGCTTGGTATTCCATCATTGTCCAGTCATTCTTCTTGAACTCTTTAGTGTTAACAAATGACACTAGCATAGCGAATAACAAAAACCATGAACAATGGGAATATTCGATCCCATCTCTCTGCTTGGTTTTCCAGTGGCTTTCTGTTGCCTACAGAAGGAAACATATCTTAATTTTTTAAATTACCAAAAAGCTCTTCAGGATCTGGTCCCTGATCACCTTTCCAGCTTTCAATATTTGGGACATACTTATACTAAAATATTTTATTTGTTGTTTACCCGATATTCCAATTTAATTGGCCATCCTATTTTTACCACTCAGTCCTTACTCCTTGTGGTCTCAGTCCTACCTCAGGACCTTAGCACTTGGTATTCCATCTGCGCTGAATGTTCTTTCCCTAGATATCTGATATGCTCATTCTCTTACTGCCTCCAGCAAGGCCTTTCCTGGACATCTCTTCCTCATACACATACTTTTTATTCTCCTTTCTTGCTTAGTTTTTTCCCTGACCCCTTATCACTATTTAACAGACTGTATATTTTACCTATTGAAATCTTATTTATTATATGCCACCACCTGTAGAATTTAAGTTTTGTATTTTTGTTCACTGCTGTGTTTCTAGGGCCAAGGACAATGCTTGGCATGTAGTTGGTGCTCAACAAATATTTATTAAATGGATGAATAAATGAATTCTTTCACTTTTACTCAAGCATTAAGGAGTGGTGGGTATCTTTTGTTTTGTGAGCCTACATTTTAACTTTACTAAATGATATTATTTTGTCTCATTATGTTTCTTACTCTTTTCAAATGAAGATCCACCTATATTATTATGTGAACATCTATATCTTCCAGCTGTGCATAGTGCATCATGGTTGGCACCCCCATATTTTACCTACTTGGTCCCCCAAGAATGGGCGCCCAGATTACCTCTGACTCTATGCCATTGTCACAAATAATGCTAAAATAAGCAGCTTTATTCATGGTCTTGTCAATCTGTGTGATGATTTCTTTGGGATATGCATATCCATATGGGATTTGCTATTGCAGAGGTTACACATATACTTAATTTGACTAGGAAGTCCTAAATTACTCATCAGCAAGACTCCACTAGTCTTCATTCTACCCTCCCTTCATGAGGGATCTCGTATCCCTACATCCCCACCAACACTTGAAAATATCCACTTCCTAAAGTTTTTGCCAGTCTATTAGATGTGAAGTAATATCTCATTAATTTTTTGATCTGCATTTTTCCTGGTAATTGATGGGCTTGAGCATGTCTTCATCTACTTCTGAGTCTCCTCTTCCACGAATGGACTGCTTACATCCTTGTTTGTGCTCTCCAAGATCAGAGTCCAGGTATACTTTCTTCTGCGTCCTCTACTGCTCCCAGAACTCAGCTGGATGTTGATTGATGATTGATGAGAAGGTTGATGTGGCTATGTTATTTGAGCTTCTGGATTTTGAGGCCCACTTTTTGGTTTCCTCTACAGAGCCAGAGGTGTTTGTCTTCATTCACTCAGAACCTATTTATCAAATGAATACTCCGTGCCAAATCTGCCTGTGCAGCTCTCCCTCCTGGCAAAGCCCAAAAGACTCATCAGTCATTCCATCAATTGAACAGAAGAATGAGAGTGGTCATACTTGCTGTCTAGCGTCAGGAAGACTCCGGTGACATTTTAAATGCTCCTTTTTGGATTCTAACATCCTGTAGTCCTCTGATTCAAACTTGTTGACTGACTGATTTGTTCTCTTTTATTGTTGTTGTTTTTAACTACCATGTGCATAAATCAAGGTAAGGCTCAAAGAATCTTGGATATATATTTGCATATCTACAGACTGCTCAAAATGAGCTTTTGTTATGGTTTTCTTCTTGTGAGGAGCAATTTCACGTCTCAGTGAAGGATGATTGCTGATAAGATATCATGGATTAATAGTCAAAAAGTAAATTCCTCTCATCACTGCACCCTGTGTTGTTGTTAGGTATTGTCGAGTTGACTCTGACTCATAGCAACCCCACATACAATAAAATGAAATGTTGCTGGTTCTGCATCATCCTCACAATCGCCAGCATGTTTGAGTCCATCATTATGGCTATTGTGCCAGCCCATCTTACTGAGGGTCTCCCTCGCCCTCACTAGCCCTCTACATCACGCGACATGACGTTCTCCTCCAGCAATTTATCTCTTCTGATGACGTTCCCAAGTGAGCGAACCAGATAATGTTCTGTTGTGATCTATAAAGTTTTCATTGGCTAATTTTCAGAAATACATCATCAGGCTTTTCTTCCTAGTCTGTCTTATTCTGGAAGCTTTGCTGAAACCTATCTACCATGGATGACCCTGCTGGTATTTGATATATCAGTGGCATAACTTCCAGGATCATAGCCACATGCAAGCCACCACAATACAACAAACTGACAGATGGCTGGTGGACTGCATCCTGTACAATCCCAATGTGACTTTTATCTCTATTTCTAGGAAGAGGAAGGATTCTCAGTCCTGGTGCCCTAGGCTGGGTTCTGTAGAGAAGCAAAACCAGTAAAGAGTATAAATATATATGGAGAGAGATTTACATCAAGGAAAGAGCTCACATGATTGTAGAAGCTGGAATGCCCTAAGTTCGTGAATCAGGACAGAGGCCTCTCCCAATTCACGCAGCCCCAGAAGCTGGTGAACCCAAGATCAGCAGGTCAGCGAGCAGGCCTCCTGCTCACAGGCTGTGAAGGTTGACAAGTCCCAAGATTGGCAGGCAAGACCACAATGTTTCTCCTAAGTCATGAAGCTGCAGGGGCTGACAAACCCAAGATCCACAGGTCGGGGAGCAAGACTCTTGCTTGCAGGCTGTTAAGATTGACAAATCCCAAGACTGACAGGTAAACTGCTAGCTCAAGTCCCAAGAACTGGAGGTCAGATGACAAGAGACAGCTGCTAGATCCAGAGCAAGCTAAAAGCTTTGGCAAGGCAAGCAGGAAGAAAGTAGGCAGCAGAGGATGGAGAGATGAAGGCTGAGGGGGCGTGAGCCACCACAGGCCCTGCCCCCAAAGGTGCCACTCAGCACTTTCCAACATGGGGGCGATCACATATCAAATTTCAACAGGGAAGTGATCACAACATTATACAACTGCCAAAACACTCGGAATCATGGCCCAGCCAAGTCGACACACAATCTTAACCATCACACCTGGCCTTACTTCTCCCTTACCCACCCACTGCCATGGACACCTACTCACCCCAGGGCAGGGTTAGGGATCTGATTCGACCATAACACCTCTACCCTGTATTGTAATCACCTGTTTATTTATTCTCCTCCCTTTAGATTTAGAACATATTTGAGGACACAGATGGTGTCTTCTTGGTTTATTTCCTGCACTTAGTGTGGCACTTGTTACATGGTAGGTGTGCGATAAACATTTATTGACTGAATGAATGAACACATGAAAAAGCATTTATTTAACACCTACTTGCGCATACGATGTTAGATGCTGGAAATGCATGATGAATAAGGGACAGTTTAAATATAAATTAGTGTGGAAAATATACAGAAGAAAGGCACCACATCCTGTATGTGGGAGAGTGAGCTACAGATAAAGAGGAGACATCATTTCTGGCATTCATCTTTCTTCCTCTCCAGAAAGAGTCCATCTGCCCTTGAATTCAGGATGTAACTTGCATTTTAATTGCAAGAATCAAGATTTTTTGGGGTGTGTGTGTGTGAGATGTGTGTGTGTGCCTGTGTGTCCTACCTGTCTGACTACACACATCCCATCTTGGCCTATTGTTATGGATTGAACTGTCCCCTCAAGATATGTGTTAGAATCCTAACCCCTATACCTGTGGATATAATCCCTTTGGAAATAGAGTTTTGTCATGTTAATTAGATTATACCCAAGTAGGGTGGGTTCTAAATCTAATCACTTCTGAGTGATTAGACCCAGAGCAAATTAGACGCAGAGGCACGTACACACAAGGGAAGACAGACGCTATGTGAGGATTGTCTGCAAGTCCAGAAACCAAGGAACACCCAGGACTACCTATAAGGAAGGAATCAACATGACTGAGACCCTGATTTAGACTTCGAGCCTCCAGGGCTGTGAGAAAATGAACTTCTGTTCTTTAAAGCCACCCACTTGCGGTATTTCTGTTACAGCAACACTAGGAAACTAGGACATCAGGAGTCAGTACAGGGAGGTTGAGGGCTACTTGCCAATCCCCCAAAAGGGGCCTGGTTAAGATGGCTGGGGCATCTACACAGCCATCTGGGGCTGCAGTGCAGTCAGGCAAGGAAGCCTCACGATATTGGACACACGGCCCCTTTGATATGTGATCCAACGATCGGGAAACTCTAAGTCAGCCCAGGAATGAGCTTCCTCAACGTTCCCCAAACCCATGTCATTTTTCAATGCCTTGGTCAAACCAAAGGGACCTAGGTCAAATTCTGTCCAAACAGATGGAGTTCGAGGGATCGTTAGATGTATGGGATTGCCATCATGTCCAATTATGTACCTCTTGGAAAACATACCAGTCAGAACTCTGCAGGGACCT
Organism: Loxodonta africana; assembly: GCF_030014295.1. Classification (NCBI taxonomy): domain Eukaryota; kingdom Metazoa; phylum Chordata; class Mammalia; order Proboscidea; family Elephantidae; genus Loxodonta; species Loxodonta africana. The sequence continues at coordinate 113,272,915 of NC_087347.1, read as the reverse complement.
TGCCTCACTTTGTGTCAGACTCAGTGCAAAAGTTTTAACAATGGCTTCTAAAATGGCCAACAACTGTGGCATGCAGGAATATGCTGGGTTTGGCATTGCATCTTCCATGGAAACACAAATATCCATTTCTTCTCATTTTTAAATGTACTTCTTGTAAAAAGGATTCTTTGTGAAGAATCACTTAATAGTTGGTATTTGACCAAGTAAAAAAAATTGGGTCCTCCTGAGCTAATTCTTGAAGAGCTCTCCTTCCTTTTCATATCTGTAGACCTTGGGTGGCGGAGCCTGATGTGAAATGATCTTCAACAATTTTTTTTCATTGATATTCCCCTAAGCAGAATTTTTTTAATCTTTACTTGCTCCGTGATCTTGAAGCACTTGCTCAGTAACCACGGGGTGGGCTTCATTGAAGTATGCAACTCTGCCTTGCCATTCTTTTTTTAGAATTATTGGACTCATAATTTGCTACTGTGTAGTTGTTAAATCTATATTTCATGTACTTGGGCATCTGATCACCAGGATCAAGTGCCCATGAGTTTCCTATAACTTTTTTCTTTTGAGGGGGGTGGGAGGAGGGGAGTGGTTAGGATATGTGAATTTCTCCACCACAAATCAAAATTCTCAGCATTAGGTGACTCGATGAATGGTACTGCTAACAATTATTGGGCAATGCGAGGATAATCAGTAAACCAGGGGTCAGCAAACCTTTTCTGTAAAGGGTCAGATAATCAATATTTTAGGCTTTGTGGGTCATATGGTCTCTGTTGTAACTGGTCAGATCTGTCTTTGTAGTGCCAACACAGCCATAGATAATATGTAAGTGAGTGGGTATGGCCATGTTCTGATAAGACTTTATTTACAAAAACAAGCAATGAGCCAGTGAAGTCTGTGGGCTGTAGCTTGCCAGCCCCTAATCTAGAGCAGAAAACCCTGGTGACGTAGTGGCTAAGAAGTATGGCTGCGAACCAAAAGGTCAGCAGTTCAAGTCCATCAGGTGCTCATTGGAAACCACATGAGGCAGTTCTACTCTGTCCTATAGGGTCTGTATGAGTCGGAATTGACTTGATGGCAAAGGGTTTTTTAAAAAAAATCTAGAGCAGGAGTAAAAAGTTAACATGATTGGCTGCTAACCAAAAGGTTGGAGGTTTGAGTCCACCCAGAGGCACTTTGGAAGAAAAGTCTGGCAATCTACTTCCAAAAGATTGGCCATTGAAAACCTTAAGGAGCACAGTTCTATTCTGACACACGTGGGGTTGCCATGAGTCAAACTGACTTGATGGCAACTGGTTTTTAATCTAGAGCAAGTGATAGAAACAAATAGTTTAGCTATGAAGAATACCTGGCTCCCCCATTTGTCTCTGAACATTCATTTTGAGCTGCCTGTTGGCATACAGCACCTGTTCTCCAGTTTATTTCTTGAGCTTTAGTTTTAGTGAGGGGTTAGTGTGAGGGTATTTACAGAAGTATTCAATGACAGAAGCTCTGAATGGCACCCTGCTCTCTTTGTTTTCACGGTGAAGTCTCTCATCCTTCCTTTGCTGGGACACAATAATGGACTGAAATGGAAACCAGATAGTTTATGGACAGTCTATCTCCTGGGGGAGTTGGAGCTTGGTGCTTAGACAAGCTTCTAGAAGTAAGCTTGGAGCTTTATTCTCTAGCAGCTCGGAGATGAGCCAGAAAAGATGCCCCTCTGCCCCATGTTCCCATGAGTGCGGGGTTGGTTAGGGCTTTGGAGGGATCAAGGTCAGGGCACAGCACCCTGGTGTAGAGTTCCAGATTTAGGCTGGGTATTCAGATCTCATTGGTGAACACCCTATGGTAGGTGAACACCCCGTGGTAGTTCTGGCTCTCTGGCTGCAGCCATTGACAGACATGAATAATTCATTGCTGTGTGGACTCCTTATAATAATTCAGCATCTACCAAGACAATGATTTCACTTTCTGCATATGATTACACAGGGAAAAAAGTAAGGCCTGAGAGAAAGACAAGAAACTGAAGCCCAAGTATCCTTTACCTGGAAGAGCACCAGTAGATACATCTATGAATGGAGTGGATGTTGCAGCCAAGAGCAAATACCAAGGCTATGGTTAATTTTCTTCCTGCCTAGAGTAGATCTGCCATCTTGTTCTCTGCTTTATCATTTTTTTCTCATGTCTGGGCAAACTCAAGCCATCACTGTGTTCCTGGTCCACCCTTTGAGTGGCTCTGGTCACTGAGCAGCTCCTGAGTGAGCTGTGTCTGTGGGGTACAGGAGGAATTTGTACCCAAGTGCTTCTGGAAGGCTGACCCAGCCTTGGTCAGGGCCATCAATTAGAGAGTGGAAGAGAGGAGACGAACAGGCGGTGATGAGCTCGGTAATTACACACTGCGGTACAGTTGACCTCCAAGAGCAGGTGGTGGGGACAGTGAAATTCCAATCTCTGTCACTCATTTTCGCTTTCGTGTTTCGGCCTGAGGGGCTGCTCACTGATCTGGAAGAGTCTGTCTACACTGTTTTATTAATAATAAGGGTAATAAGAAAACAATGTACTTCAATAGAAGAGTATTTTTTTTTTTCCTTTCTTTTTAGTTGTTTAAAAGTTGCTGTTAAAAAAGAAAACTTGTTGCCATAGAATTTATTCCAGTGAACAGGAACCCTGTCTGGTTAGAGGAGAGCTGTGCTCCATAAGGTTATCAATGGCTGGTTTTTCAGAAATAGATTGCCAGGCATTTCTTTGGTGGCACCTCTGGGTACAGTTAGCTAGCAGTCGAATGTTTAACACTTTGCACCACCCAGGGACTCCAAAAGCTACTGCTGTCGTCTTAAAACCACGTTTCTCTTGTTCTCTCTCTTCATGCAATCTTTGAGATGATCAGGACTTACACATTATGAGTACTTCCACAGTGCTGTCTGGTTTTTAAGCCCTCTGTAGCCCCAATCTTTCTGTTTCTCTATCATCGTCTTCTTTTGGCAAGGTGTCCTTATTCCTGTCCCACTGACCTGGAGGTGGGGCCCAGACACTATGAAATAAGGCACAGAAGCCTGACAGCAGCAGATTCTCCTGCAGCCTTCCCAGACCATTTGCATTTTTCGGTTTCACTCTGAGCTGTGGTTCATTTCCGTCCCCTTTGTCTTTGGATCCTCTCCTTCCCATGACTCAGCTTCACTTTTGGACGCCAGTGGGGTGAGGAGATCAGCAACTTGTGCTGGGTAGCTTAGTTCAGCCCCGAGGGGCCCAGAGGCCAGTGGGGGAGCCAACAGCAGCCACGTAAAAGTCTCGTCTCCCTTAGCCTTTGAGCCAAGTCAAACAATAAGAGACCCCAATGTGCCATTGATCCACAGAGGCAGATAAAGGCCTCTCAGGGCCCAGGGGAGACAGAGGTCTTGGTAGAAGCTGAGATTACTTTCCCATTTCACTGAGGTTATAAAAATGACACAATTGAACTTTAAATCCTAGCATTCATAACCCTGAGCATTTTATTTTTCCTTTTTTGTCACTCTCTTCTTTGAACACCAAGTCACCTGTTCCTTCAGCTTGAGATAATGTTTCAGGTGAGATAAGAAAAGGCAAAATATCAGAAATCCCAGAGGTGCCAATTATCTATCCCCTTTATGCTAATTTGCATTTCTACCCATTGCTTTGTAGAAATGTAGCTACGCCTTTCTCTCCACGTGCTCTGGAGTGGGGGGGCGGGGGCTCTGTTTGTGCCAAAGTAGCCAGGTCAGACTTTTTAATAAGCAAGAGCCCAAAACAAAAAAAAGGAAATTGCCTTTTTACAGGGAAACAGGCCTTTCCTCAAAAACTATTAAAGATTCTGTCATCCAAAATATTCCTATCCTGTTGACCTTATTTACAGATTTCATGAAAAATACATCATCCTAACGTTGATGTATGGACCCTGTAGCATCCAATTTCTTGCAGGCATCTGTACCAGGTAAGGATGCTGGTCATGTACTCCGAAATGCAGAGGCAATATAAATGAGATGAGGCCCCGTGGAACATAATGCACACAGATGCTTCTTGAAAATATGCTTGTAGCCTTTGGAAATAAGGCAATTTGGCTCTTTACCTTGGCTCCGAATGAAATAATATTCTGGGCGGGGGAGGCAGGTAATAAAAGCGACAATTGTGAAGTGTTACTGGCAGGTTTTTTTTTTTTACTGCAAGCTGGGCATACATTTGTCTTCGTTGTCAAAGTGCTGGTGTTGTTTACAAGAGAAAGACCAGGAAGCAGGAAAGCTTATTCAGTTTTCTTGGCTGGTGAAGCACCATTTCCTCATTTTAATCCAAAGCTACATCTCTGAGAATGAGGCCATGCTCACCTCTTTAGATTTGGTCATACTTGAAAGGTTACCTTGGTGCTTTCTCCACTTGCCTTGCAAGTTTAATAAAAAAAAAAAAAAAAAAGTTGCTTTTAAAAGTCCTTGGGTGGTGCAAAGGGTTAACATGCTTGGCTGCTCTAACTGAAAGGTTAGAGGTTCAAGTCCACCAAGAGGTGCCTGGGAAGAAAGCCCCGGTGATCTGCTGAGAACTCAGCCATCGAAAACCCTGCGGGCCACACCTGTTCTCTCACACACAAGGGATCGCCTTGAGTCGGAGACAACTTGACAACAACTGGCTTTGGTTGCTGTTGGAGCATGGTGGCGCAGTGGTTGAGAGCTACAACTGCTGGCCAAAAGGTTGGCGGTTTGACTCCATCAGCCGCTCCTTGGAAACCCTATGTGGCAGTTCTATTCTGATCTATAAGGTCTCTATGACTCAGAATCGACTCAACAGTGATATAGATTTTTAGAGTGTGATATCCTAACGTTCTAGATCTCAGTCGTCTAGAGTTTAAGAATGGCTGTGGGCTTCAGCCTTTGAAAATTTGGAAACCCTCTACTAACATTTCTCTTTCTTCAGGGGGAAAAAAGTGGGTGCAGTCATTTTGAAGACAGAATGATGGCTGTTCGATTCCTTCACCGGTGGGTACAGATGCAGGCAGAAAAGCTCTATTTTGAATCCAAGCCTCCATTTACCCACTAGTCAATCTTGGTTGGCAGGATAAAGTTCGAAACTCAAAAGCACCATACTCAGAGCCCACTCACACATATGGATAAGGAATGAAAAGGAACTGGTCATCTTTCCTGGGGCAGTCCTGTCAATTGGAGGTCTTTATTGGGAGGAACACAGTGGGGAGGAAAACACACACACACACACACACACACACACACACACACAGAGACACCAAAACAAATCTAAAATACAAAGGACTTCCGATGCGGAAACAGGGACGGGAAACCCAGCTCAGAGCTTGCAAATGCTCAGCAACCAACCGGCAGCCCTCTGTGTGCCCCTTCCTCATTTATGAAGAGTCAACAAAGCAGCTGCAGGTGATCTTGGCTGATGCCGTGGAGGCCTCTCAGATGGCTGGGCCCCTGCAAACTTATTCACCGCCTCATTAAAGCAATTTCAAAATCAATTCTGGATTTGACAAGCCGTCAGTGCATTGTTGCTTCTCCTTGATGGGAGTGACATGTTAGCAGCAATTAGACTTCTGCATGTGCATGTTGGAGCCTGTTCAGCATATTCTTTATTAGAAGAGCCTAAAAAGCGTTATTATAATCATCTAACCTGGGGTCATGGACACATGCTCTATAATCTCTGCCTCTGTCAGCAGTCCCATCGGTGAAATTTTGCCTATTGTCCATAGAGATTAAAAGGAAGTGCCTACCCCAGATGCGATATTGGAAAATCAAAGGTCAGAGCAAAGCTTGTGGTAACCTCCGTGTGTTTTAATACCAGTGATAGGAGCAATCAGATTAGCATGAGCAGATATTGCTCCTTCTAACAGATGGAGCAGGATTCTTATGCAAACGAAGGAGGGCAGGCTAAAGTCATTTGGTGGCAACATTCTGGGGCAGGGGTGGGGATGCTGCTATCCCAACTAGGGTTGGTCAACACTCAGGCAGTGTGGATGGCCAAGGCTGGACTCCAGTTAAGGAACAGCACACTAGCCTTTCATCTCCTGGAAAACTAGTTTCTTCTCTAATAAAACCAGTCTATCCTCTTTGGAATGGCCCCCTTTGTAGCCAGCTCTATAGGCCAATTGAATTCCTCAGTGAGAGCTATTGTCCTCTCTACTTTAGGGGCCCAGCAGAATCTTGAAAAAGAGTAGTGAGACCTGATTTCCCCAAGACCCCACCAGCCAAATGAGATCAAAATACTTCTCAAATCTCCTTGCCTTATGGCCTTACCTACAAGACACCGGACTTCATCTACTCAGGGACTCTTAAACAAACAGTTGCCATAGAGTCGATTCCACAGGTTTTCAGTGGCTAGTTTTTCAGAAGTAGATCACAAAATATTTCTTCTGAGGTGCCTCTGGATGGGTTCAAACCATCAACCTTTTAGTTAGTAGCCAGATGCTTAACCATTTGTACTACCCAGGGACTCCATTCATTGTACGTCAAAACGAAAAAACCAAACTTGTTGCTGTTGAGTTGATTTCAACTCATAGTGACCCTACAGAACCGCCCCATAGGGTTTACAAGTAGCAGCTGGTGAATTCAAACTGCTGACCTTTTTGGTTAGTAGCCGCACTGTGCCACCAGGGCTCCTTCTTATGTCAATGACTGCCTTTATTTCTAAAAGGTGCCCAAAAGGAGTCTCTCGTGTGCCCACAAACAGTTCTGTCCTGGTCTTTGCTGATTTCTGCTTGATCGCTACCATTTGAGAGAGGGTTTTCCCCAGTGTCTAGTGTTAGTATAGCTAATATTTTACAACAGCCTTTCGGGTAAGTACTTTTATTATTCCCAATCTGAGAACGAGGAAACAGAGAGCAGTGAGGTTAAGTCCTAAATTACCCAGGATCTCATTGTTAGAAAGTAGGATGCAAACTTGGGCTGCCTGGCTTCAGACCCCCATGCTTAGCCATTACCCTATGTTGTTTTTTCAGCAAAAGCTGATCTCTACTCAAAGGATCTGCCTCTGCAAGCCCCCAAAGTTGTAAACTCTTCAACATTCCAAGCAAATGTTTGTAGACTGACAGATTAACTAACTGAATGAATGAATGACTGACTCTGTGATCGCCAAATTTATGCCAAGTTATATTTTTCAAATTCCCAGGCTTATGTGTTTCCCTACCCTGACCATCGTTTTTAAAATTGCAAGCAACTCTCAAACCTGAAGTTTGTATTTCCCTGCCATGTTTCTAGTTCTCTATACCACTTATCATCACAAACATGTGACATATTTTATTTGTTTGTGTGTCCCTCCCACTAGAATATAAATTCTACAAGGGCAAGAAGTTTTCAGTGTTTTGTTTACTTCTGTGTCCTCCGAGCTAGAACAGAGCCTGGGAAAAACTGGACACTTGAGAATTTTTGAATAATGAAAGAATTAGATATTGCAGGTATAAATGGGATAAAGAATGTCTCCCATCTTTGGTTCAGAAATATATTCATAGATCTAAGTGCATTAATGATGAGAATTATAACATGAAAGGGCCGGAAGGAACTTTATAAAGCTCGTCTTGTCCGCTTTGCCATTTTTAGAACAGGTCCCTCACTTTTGGTAACCCCGGGCTGGTAGCAGAACCAGAAAAAAAATTCCCAGTCTAGGAGTCTTCCCACCCCACCCACCTAAGGTGACCAGATCTAGAAATTTCATTTCCCACTTAGATCTTTGTTAAAGATCTTCTTCGAAACCCCACAGCTGATCTGCTTTTGCCCCTTCCTCCAGTTTGGGTTGCTTCATGATTGGGTGACTGGAGGGTGTTAGAGGGTCCCTGTTGTTTTGTTGGACCACCGGGTTGCTAGCTGTGCTTTTGAAGCAGACCTGCTCATTGGAGATTTCCTCCAGGCATTTGTTTTTGAAGCCAAAGCTTCAAAGACTAGCAACATCTGACATTTCTCAGCTATTCAACTGGTTGAAGAAGCTAGATGTAGACCGTGGAGAAGCCATTTGTTGCTTTCTTTGGGTTCAGAGTGGATAATCAGGGCACCACCATTTGGGAGAATGAGCTGACACCCTACTTAGGGGAGCCGTGTCTCTGCAGAGGGTCTGGATGGCATTAATATTTTGAATTGCAGTCTCCCAGAGACAGGCTTTAGTGAAACAGTGTAGAAATCGCCACTGTTTGTGAATGTGTGTATGTGTGTTTGATGCTGGGTAGTAGATAGGTTTGAGAAGAAATCTTAGCATTTCCAGCAAGAAGTAATTGAGCAGCAGTTCTCAAAGTGTGGTCCAGGGACCCCTAGGTTTCCAGAGACCCTTTCTGGTCAAAACTACTTTCATAATAATATAAGACATTGTTTGCTCTTTTTACTCTCATTCTCTCATGAGTATACTCAGGAGTTTTCCAGAGGATACGTGGCATGTAATATTGCAACAGAATTAAGGCAGAAGCAAATATGAGAATCTAAGAGTCGGAATCGACTCGAAGGCACTGGGTTTGGTTTTTTGGTTTTTGGAATGTCTTCTCTTAAGCCCGATGTTGAAGAGATTTGTAAAGATGTAAAACAATGCCCCTTTTATCACTTTTTTTGTTTTGAAAAATAGCATTTTTCATAAAAAATATTTTTATGTTAACATGTAATAGGCTTACCAAACCAAAACCAAACCCAGTGCCATAGAGTCGATTCCGACTCATAGTGACCCTATAGGACAGAGTAGAACTGCCCCATAGAGTTTCCAAGGAGCGCCTGGTGGATTTGAACTGCCGACTCTTTGGTTAGGAGCCATAGCACTTAACCACTACTCCACCAGGGTTTCCTGTAATAGGCTTATTTTTCTTATATTAATAAAATATTTTAAAATTTTCTGTTTTAATTTCTAATACCATAAATATTAATACATGTACCTTGCTATAAACAAAAGCTCTTTAGAGTCCTCAAAATGTTAAGAGAATAAAGTGTTCCTGAGACCAAAACATTTAACAATCACAGTACTACAACTTTCAAAACTAGAAAATCGGACATTTCAGATGATCTGGCGTAGGTCTTCTTCCCTGTAATGTTGTGTTCCACCCCCTACCCCACAGTCCAGGGACATTAATGCTCCTTATTAAGAAAACCATGGCAGTGGACTGAACAATGGGCTCCAACATACCAACAATCATGAAGATGGCGCAGGGCCAGCCAACCTTTTGCTCTGTTATATGTAAGGTTGCCATGAGTTAGAGCTGACTCAACGGCAGCTAAGAACAATATTAAGAAAACTAAAACAACAGATGAACTTATCTTCTTTTTCTCTGCTGTTAAATTTATCTCAGGTAATTTTGCTGGTGAACAATCTGAAAGTGCTGGAAATAACCATTTATTTGCTTAGCTATTGACCGAGGTTGGTAATGTTGGTAATGCAGGTTGCAGTCACCTCAAGGCTTAAGCTGGGGAGGTCCACTTCCAATCTCACTGATGTGGCTGTTGGAAAGCCTCAGGTCCTCGCTCACTGTTGGCCAGAGACATCAGTTCCTTGCCACATGAGCCACCGTATAGGGCAACTCCCAACACGGCAGCTGGCTTCCCTCGGAGTGAACAAGTGAAAGCAAGAGAGATGGAAGACACAATCTTCTCGCACCCATATCTTGGAAGTGACATTCCATCACTTTTGTCATATTCTAATTGTTGGAATTGAGTCACTAGATCCAGTTCGTATTTGAGGGGAGGGGATTACACAAAGGCACAAACACCAGAAGGTGAAGATTACTGGCAGCCATTTTAGAGGCTGTCTGCTACAACCTCCAAATCTAAAATATTACTCTTTCAGTGAATTCACAGCGTCATACAGTGTCTTCCCTTTGCTGTCGAGTCAATTCCAACTCCTAGCAACCCTGTAGGGCAGAGTAGAACTGCTTCATGGGATTTCCAAGGCTGTAACCTTTGTGGAAGCAGACTGCCACATCTTTCTCCTAAGGAGCAGCTGCTGGGTTCGAACCACTGACCTTTTGGTTAGGAGCAAAGACTTAACTACTGCATGACCAGGCACCTTATACAGTGTCTTACAAGTATAAATAAGTCGTGCCCACTATGTTAGGACAGGTAATACAGAGGTTAAGTGTGTGGACACTGCAGTCTGTCTTCGCGGGTTTTGAGACCACATGCTACCTAAGGACTTTTGGGCAAGTTATTTAACCTCTCTGTCTCAATTTCCTACTTGTAAAATGAGGATGGTAACAGTTGCTGCATCATAGCGTTGTTGTGAAGATTAATTGAGTTATCACATACTACAGAGTGCTTAGTGGGGCATTGGTAGTTCAGTGGTAGAATTCTTGCCTTCCATGTAAGAGCTCAGATTTCGATTCCTGGCCAATGCACAGCCACCACCTGTCTGTTGGTGGAGGCTTGCGTGCTGCTATGAGGCTGAACAGGTTTCAGCAGAACTTCCAGACTAAGAAGGACTAGGAAGAAAGGCCTGTTGATCTACTCCCCCAAATCAGCCAAGGAATTACAATGGCACTGATCTACAACTGAGCAGCATTTTGTTCTGTGGTGCATGTGGTGCCATGAGTCAGGGGCTGACTCGACGGCAGCTAATAACAATAAAGTGCTGAGGACAATGCCTGGCAATGGATTAAACACTGTATGAGCCCTTACAGTTATTATTACCATGTACCAGGCACATTACGTAAATTATCTTATTGCTAATAGCTCCACGAAGCGAGTATTTTAACAAATCTGACAGATAAGAAACTAAGCCTTAGAGAGCTTAAGCATCTTGTCCAAGGTTTCACCACTGGTAAGTGATGCAATCAGAATTCTTTACCAGGTTCATATGCCCCCAGTTCTGGCCTTCTTCTACTCTGATACATCAGGGAGTACGCATCATGGAAAGAAAATAGCCATGGAGAATAAAATAAGAATATACTTCATATACTGTTGACATATTTATAAATTTTAAAAGGGAGACTTTTTTAAAAAAACATTTTGTTGTGCTTTAGGTGAAAGTTTACATAGTAAATTTATTTTTCATTCATACGCAAATTGTTTGGTGACATTGATTGTAATCCCTGCAATGTGCTAGTACTCTCCCCATTTCCATCCTGGGGTCCCGGTTTGCATTCATCAGGTTTCCCTGCCCTTCCCTGCCTTCTCATCTTTGCTTTTGGGCAAATGTTGCCTTTTTGGCCTCATGTGGTTGATTGTTCTAAGGAGCACTTTCCTCTGGCTGTTATTGTTTATTTATAGGCCTGTCGATTATTTGCCTGAAAGGTGGCTTCAGTTCCATGTTAGAAGGGTGTCTTAGGACTACAGTCTCGATGATTCTTCCGGTCTCTATCAGCCCCTTAACTCTGGTCTTTTTTTATGAATTTTAATTTTGTTCGACATTTTTCTGCCACTATAAGCAGGACCTTCTATTATGTTCCTGGTCAGAGTGGTCGGGAGTGGTACCCAGGCACCATCTAGTCCTTCTGGTCTCAGGGTAGTGGAGGGTGTGGTTCATGTGGATTAGCCCTTTGGACTAATATCTTCCTTGAGTCTTTGATTTTCTTCACTCTCCTTTGCTCCAGATGGGAAGAGATCAGTAGTTATATCTTACATTCTTAGATGCCTGCTCACAAGCTTTTAAGACCCCAGATGCTACTCACCACACTAGAATGTAGGACATTATCTTTATGAATTCTGTTATGCGAATGGACATAGATGTCCCCCTTAGAGTATAGTCCTAAATCTTCAATCCCAGTATCTCAGTCCCTCAAGGTTTTTGGTTGTGTCTAAGAAGTTTCCATAACTGTGCTCCCTAGTTGCTGTATTATATATATGAATATACATGCAGTACATATAAATATGTATGTAGAAACATCTACAACCATACCTATTTATGAATACAGTGTACTCCCGTACAGCCTCCCACACCTATTTAGCATACATATCTACCTATGTATCCACTCACAAATTATTGTTTGTTATTACTTGTGATGGTTAAGACTGTGTGTCAACTGGGCCATGGTTCTCAGTGTTTATATGTGATCACTCCTATGATGGGATCTGCTGTGAGTAGCCTATTAGCTGAAAGGGAGTTTCCTTGTGCCTGTGGCCTGCATCCAAATATAAGTGGACGTTCTGGCTATTACCTGCTTTGGATCCTGCAGCTGCCTCCTGTTTGCCTGACCTCTGGTTCTTGGGTCTTGAGCTGGCAGCTTATCTGCTGATCTTGGGATTCGTTGATCTTCACAGCCTGTGAGCAAGAGTCCTGCTTTCTGACCTGCCAATCTTGGTTCACCAGCCCCTGCAGCTACATGAATCAGGAGAAGACTTTCGGTCTTGCCGGCCGTTCTTGGGATTTGTTGATCTTTACAGCCTGTGAACAAGAGCCCTGCTCTCTGACCTGCCGATCTTGGGTTCGCCAGCCCCTGTGGCTACGTGAAGCAGGAGAAGCCCCTGTCTTGATCCACGGACTTGGGACATTCCAGCCTCTGCAGTCACGTGAGCTATTTCCTTAATATAAATCTCTCTCTCTCTCTCTATACGTTTATATGCTTTACTGATTTTGCTTCTCTGGAGACCCCAGCCTAAGACATTATTGTTGTTGCAGGATTATTCTTGCATACCTCTCAATGCCATCTTTTGCCTTGGTTGCATTGTGCTGAATTTCCCCATATCGTGTATTGCCTTTCTCTTCACCAAAATTAACACGTCTATTATCTAGTTAATGATTCTTCCTCCATCCCCCTCCCATCCCTGGCAGCCATCAAAGAATATTTATTTTTGTGTATAAACCTTTTCTTAATTTTTCATGATAGTGGTCTCATACAATATTGCCCTTTTGTGATTGACTTATTTTACTCAGCATAATGCCCTCTAGATTCATCTATGTTGTGAGATGTTTCACAGACTTATCATTATTCTTTACCATTGCATAGTTTTCCATTGTGTGTATGTATCACGTTTCCTTTATCCATTCATCTGTTGATGGGCACTTAGGTTGTTTCTATGCCTTTGCTATTGTGAATAATGCTGCAATGAACATGAGTGTGCATATGTCTATTTGCATCATGGCTCTTATTTCTGTAGGGTATATGTCTAGGAGTGAGATTGCTAGGTCATATGGTATTTCTATTTCTAGCTTTTTAAGGAAGCATCATACTGTTTTCCTTAGTCTTGTACCATTTTACATTCCAACCAGCAGTGTTTAAGAGTTCTAATATCACCACACCCTCGCTAGCATTTGTTGTTTTCTGTTTTTTTTTGATCAGTGCCATTATTGCCAGGGTGAGATGGCATCTCATTGTAGTTTTGATCTGCATCTCTCTAATAGCTAATGAACACCAGTATCTCTTCATGTATTTGTTAGCTGCCTGAATGTCTTCTTTGGTGAAGTGCCTTTCATGTCTTTTGCCCATTTTTTAGTTAAATTGTTCACTTTTTGTTGTTGAGGTGTTGAAGTTTTCTATAAATTTTAGAGATTAGACCCTTGTCAGATATGTCTTTGCCAAATTTTTTTTTCCCAGGCTGTATCTTCTCTTTAGTGAGTATAAGTATTTAATTTTTAGCAGCTCACAGTTCTAGTTTATCTTCTGCTGTTAGTTATGCTTGATAGTTTATTTTATTATGCTGTAACTTAGAGCCCCTAGCTTTGTTTTCTTCCATTGACTTTATAGTTTAGGTTTTATATTTAGGTCTTCGATCCATTTTAAGTTAGTTTTTGTGTATGGTGTGAGGTGTGGATCCTATTTCATTTTTCTGCAAATGGATATCCGGTTTTGCCAGCATCATTTGTTAAAGAGACTATCTCTTCCCAATTTAATGGACTTGGACCCTTTGTTGAAAATCAGTTGTCTGTATGTGGTTGGATTTACTTTTTGGGTTCCCAATTCTGTTCCATTGGTCTATGCGTCTGTCATTGTACAATTACCAGGCTGTTTTGACTACTGTGGCTGTATAGTAGGTTCTGAGATTGGGAAGTGTGAATCCTCCTACTTTGTTCTTCTTCAACAACGTTTTATTTATCCTATGCCTCCTTGCATATAAAGTTTGAGATTTGTTTTTCCATTTAGTTAGAGAATGTTGTCAGAATTTGGATCAGGATTGCATTGTATCTGTAGATTGCTTTGGATAGTATTGACGTTTTCACAATGTTAAGTCTTCCTGTCCATGAGTGCGGTATGTTTTTTCATTTACATAAGTCTCTTTTGGTTTCTTGCAGTAGTGTTTTATACTTTTCTTTGTATAAATCTTTTATATCCCTAGTTAGGTTTATTCCTAAGTATTTTATCTTCTTGGGGTGGGGGGGCTATTGTAAATGGTATTGTTTTCCTAATTTCCTTTTCAAAGGTGTCTTTGTCAGTGTAGAGGAATCTAACTGATTTTTGCATGTTGATCTTGTACCTTACCACTGATCGTGTTATTTGTTCCAGTAATTTTTCTTGTGGAATCTGGAATTTTCTATGTATAGGATCATGTCATCTATGAATAGGGATAGTTTTACTTCTTCCTTACCAATTTGGTAAAATTTTTGCATTTCCAAGGAAGGAAGGAAAAAAGGCCTGGCAATCTACCTCTGAAAGTCAGTCAATGAAAGCCCCATGGATCATAATGTTTTGATCTGCAATCAGTCATGGAGATGGTGCAGGACTGGGCAGCATTTCATTGCACTGTGCATGGGGTCACCATGTGTTCAAGGCTGCTAACAACAATAACAACGTGGACAACAATGGGGAGTTTTCCATATGCATACATGCATAAGGACTAAATTTAACTTTGAAAATAAATGACTAGAAACCAGGCAGACTAAAAAATAAGCAGGCACTTATGCTACAATATGATTTTTTTCATTTTCTCTGTGGTACTTAACTTGCAATTAAATAATCAATAGTTATCCTGTAAATGTCAAGTATGCCTGTGAAATTTGTGACCTGGAAAATCAACCATTACAAGAGTAGAAGTGTTAAATGGTCTGGAAATGATCACAGCCACGAAATCCACACCAGTGGGCAGGTATGGCTGCCTCTTCCCTTTCATACATTCATCAAGGCACTAAATTCAGGGATATTGGGGACTGTGAATTGGCCTTGCCTGCAAACCTTTCTACATGGTAGCTGGTGCTGCCTGTGGCAGGTGGATAATCTCCTTACACACTAAGGGAGGGAGGCACAACTTCTTAGAGCCACCTAGTAAAAATTCTATAATCCACGTTCAGGCCAGTGCATGACCAAGTATGGCCGATGGTGGCCCTGTGGCTGGTGAGTGGGCTGCTCTCAGCTGAGCTGGGCATGTTCCTTGTGGCTCCTTGTGAAAACTTCAGGGAAGGCAAATGTCTACAAGTGGGCCCTGAGGAGTGGTGTCTTAGTCATCTAGTGCTGCTAAAATAGAAATACCACAAGTGGATGACTTTAACAAAGAGAAGTTTATTCTCTCACAGTCCAGTAGGATAGAAGTCTGAATTCAGCGTGCTGGCTCTCTGTTGGCTCTGGAGGAAGGTCCTTGTCATCAGTCTTCCCTTGGACTGGGAGCATCTCAGAGCAGGAACCTCATGTCCAAAAGACACGTTCTGCTCCTGTCTCTGCTTTCTTGGCGGTATGAGGCACCCTCCGTCTCTCTGCTCACTTCTCTCTTTTTTTTTTTTAATTAACTTTTATTGAGCTTCAAGTGAACGTTTACAAATCAAGTCAGACTGTCACATATAAGTTTATATACACCTTACTCCGTACTCCCACTTGCACTCCCCCTAATGAGTCAGCCCTTCCAGTCTCTCCTTTTGTGACAATTTTGCCAGCTTCCATCTCTCTCTATCCTCCCATCCCCCCTCCAGACAGGAGATGCCAACACAGTCTCAAGTGACCACCTGATATCATTAGCTCACTCTTCATCAGCATCTCTCTCCTTCCCACTGTCCAGTCCCTTTCATGTCTGATGAGTTGTCTTCGGGAAGGGTTCCTGTCCTGTGCCAACAGAAGGTTTGGGGACCATGACCGCCGGGATTCCTCTAGTCTCAGTCAGACCATTAAGTCTGGTCTTTTTATGAGAATTTGGGGTCTGCATCCGACTGATCTCCTGCTCCCTCAGGGGTTCTCTGTTGTGCTCCCTGTCAGGGCAGTCATTGATTGTGGCCGGGCACCAACTAGTTCTTCTGGTCTCAGGATGATGTAGGTCTCTGGTTCATGTGGCCCTTTCTGTCTCTTGGGCTCTTAGTTATCGTGTGACCTTGGTGTTCTTCATTCTCCTTTGATCCAGGTGGGTTGAGACCAATTGATGCATCTTAGTTGGCCGCTTGTTAGCATTTAAGATCCCAAACGCCACATTTCAAAGTGGGATGCAGAATGTTTTCATAATAGAATTATTTTGCCAATTGACTTAGAAGTCCCCTTAAACCATGGTCCCCAAACCCCCGCCATTGCTCTGCTGACCTTTGAAGCATTCATTTTATCCCGGAAACTTCTTTGCTTTTGGTCCAGTCCAGTTGAGATGACCTTCCATGTATTGAGTATTGTTCTTCCCTTCACCTAAAAGCAGTTAGCTACCAATTAATCAGTAAAAAACCCTCTCCCACCCTCCCTCCCTCCCCGCCTCGTAACCACAAAGGTATGTGTTCTTCTCAGTTTATACTATTTCTCAAGATCTTATAATAGTGGTCTTATACAATATTTGTCCTTTTGCTTCTGACTAATTTCACTCAGCATAATGCCTTCCAGGTTCCTCCATGTTATGAAATGTTTCACAGATTTGTCACTGTTCTTTATCAATGCGTAGTATTCCATTGTGTGAAAATACCACAATTTATTTAGCCATTCATCCATTGATGGACACCTTGGTTGCTTCCAGCTTTTTGCTATTGTAAACAGAGTTGCAATAAACATGGGTGTGCATATATCTGTTTGTGTGAAGGCTCTTATTTCTCTAGGGTATATTCCGAGGAGTGGGATTTCTGGGTTGTATGGTAGTTCTATTTCTAACTGTTTAAGATAACGCCAGATAGATTTCCAAAGTGGTTGTACCATTTTACATTCCCACCAGCAGTGTATAAGAGTTCCAGCCTCTCCGCAGCCTCTCCAACATTTATTATTTTGTGTTTTTTGGATTAATGCCAGCCTTGTTGGAGTGAGATGGAATCTCATCGTAGTTTTAATTTGCATTTCTCTAATGGCTAATGATCGAGAGCATTTTCTCATATATCTGTTAGCTGCCTGAATATCTTCTTTAGTGAAGTGAGTGTTCATATCCTTTGCCCACTTCTCGATTGGGTTGTTTGTCTTTTTGTGGTTGAGTTTTGACAGAATCATATAGATTTTAGAGATCAGGCGCTGGTCGGAGATGTCATAGCTGAAAATTCTTTCCCAGTCTGTAGGTGGTCTTTTAACTCTTTTGGTGAAGTCTTTAGATGAGCATAGGTGTTTAATTTTTAGGAGCTCCCAGTTGTCTGGTTTCTCTTCGTCATTTTTGGTAATGTTTTGTATTCTGTTTATGCCTTGTATTAGGGCTCCTAAGGTTGTCCCTATTTTTTCTTCCATGATCTTTATCGTTTTAGTCTTTATGTTTAGGTCTTTGATCCACTTGGAGTTAGTTTTTGTGCATGGTGTGAGGTATGGGTCCTGTTTCATTTTTTGGCAAATGGATATCCAGTTATGCCAGCACCATTTGTTAAAAAGACAATCTTTTCCCCAGTTAACTGACACCGGGCCTTTGTCAAATATCAGCTGCTCATATGTGGATGGATTTATATCTGGGTTCTCAATTCTGTTCCACTGGTCTATGTGTCTGTTGTTGTACCAGTACCAGGCTGTTTTGACTACTGTGGCTGTATAATAGGTTCTGAAATCAGGTAGAGTGAGACCTCCCACTTTCTTCTTCTTTTTCAGTAATGCTTTGCTTATCCAAGGCTTCTTTCCCTTCCATATGAAGTTGGTGATTTGTTTCTCTATCACCTTAAAAAATGACATTGGAATTTGGATCGGAAGTGCATTGTATGTCTAGATGGCTTTTGGTAAAATAGACATTTTTACTATGTTAAGTCTTCCTATCCATGAGCAAGGTATGTTTTTCCACTTAAGTAAGTCCTTTTGAATTTCTTGTAGTAGAGCTTTGTAGTTTTCTTTGTATAGGTCTTTTACATCCTTGGTAAGATTTATTCCTAAGTATTTTATCTTCTTGGGGGCTACTGTGAATGGTATTGATTTGGTTATTTCCTCTTCGATGTTCTTTTTGTTGATGTAGAGGAATCCAAGTGATTTTTGTATGTTTATCTTACAACCTGAGACTCTGCCAAACTCTTCAATTAGTTTCAGTAGTTTTCTGGAGGATTCCTTGGGGTTTTCTGTGTATAAGATCATGTCATCTGCAAATAGAGATAATTTTACTTCCTCTTTGCCAATCCGGATGCCCTTTATTTCTTTGTCTAGCCTAACTGCTCTGGCTAGGACTTCTAGCACAATGTTGAATAAGAGCGGTGATAAAGGGCATCCTTGTCTGGTTCCCGTTCTCAAGGGAAATGCTTTCAGGCTCTCTCCATTTAGAGTGATGTTGGCTGTTGGCTTTGCATAAAAAATGTTGAGGAATTTTCCTTCAATTCCTATTTTGGTGAGAGTTTTTATCATAAATGGGTGTTGGACTTTGTCAAATGCCTTTTCTGCATCAATTGATAAGATCATGTGGTTTTTGTCTTTTGTTTTATTTATATGGTGGATTACATTAATGGTTTTTCTCATATTAAACCAGCCTTGCATACCTGGTATAAATCCCACTTGGTCGTGGTGAATTATTTTTTTGATATGTTGTTGAATTCTATTGGCTAGAATTTTGTTGAGGATTTTTGCATCTATGTTCATGAGGGATATAGGTCTGTAATTTTCTTTTTTTGTGGTGTCTTTACCTGGTTTTGGTATCAGGGAGATGGTGGCTTCATAGAATGAGTTGGGTAGTATTCCATCATTTTCTGTGCTTTGAAATACCTTTAGTAGTAGTGGTGTTATCTCTTCTCTGAAAGTTTGGTAGAACTCTGCAGTATAGCCATCCGGGCCAGGGCTTTTTTTTGTTGGGAGTTTTTTGATGACCATTTCAATCTCTTTTTTTGTTATGCGTCTATTTAGTTGTTCTACTTCTGATTGTGTTAGTTTAGGTAGGTAGTGTTTTTCCAGGAATTCATCTGTTTCTTCTAGGTTTTCAAATTTATTAGAGTACAATTTTTTGTGATAATCTGATATGATTCTTTTAATTTCAGTTGGGTCTGTTGTGATGTGGCTCTTCTCGTTTCTTATTTGGGTTATTTGTTTCCTTCCTGTATTTCTTTAGTCAGTCTAGCCAATGGTTTATCAATTTTGTTAATTTTTTCAAAGAACCAGCTTTTGGCTTTGTTAATTCTTTCAATTGTTTTTCTGTTCTCTAATTCATTTAGTTCAGCTCTAATTTTTATTATTTGTTTTCTTCTGGTGCCTGATGGATTCTTTTGTTGCTCACTTTCTATTTGTTCAAGTTGTAGGGACAGTTCTCTGCTTTTGGCTCTTTCTTCTTTTTGTGTATGTGCATTTATTGATATAAATTGGCCTCTGAGCACTGCTTTTGCTGTGTCCCAGAGGTTTTGATAGGAAGTATTTTCATTCTCGTTGCATTCTATGAATTTGCTTATTCCCTCCTTAATGTCTTCTATAACCCAGTCTTTTTTGAGCAGGGTATTGTTCAGTTTCCAAGTATTTGATTTCTTTTCCCTAGTTTTTCTGTTATTGGTTTCTAGTTTTATTGCCTTGTGGTCTGAGAAGATGCTTTGTAATATTTCAATGTTTTGGATTCTGCAAAGGTTTGTTTTATGACCTAATATGTGGTCTATTCTAGAGAATGTTCCATGTGCGCTAGAAAAAAAAGTATACTTTGTAGCAGTTGGGTGGAGAGTTCTGTATAAGTCAATGAGGTCAAGTTGGTTGATTGTAGCAATTAGGTCTTCCGTGTCTCTATTGAGCTTCTTGCTGGATGTCCTGTCTTTATCCGAAAGTGGTGTGTTGAAGTCTCCTACTATAATTGTGGAGGTGTCTATCTCACTTTTCAGTTCTGTTAAAATTTGTTTTAGGTATCTTGCAGCCCTGTCATTGGGTGCATAAATATTTAATATGGTTATATCTTCCTGATCAATTGTCCCTTTTATCACTATGTAGTGTTCTTCTTTATCCTTTGTGGTGGATTTAAGTTTAAAATCTATTTTGTCAGAAATTAATATTGCTACTCCTCTTCTTTTTTGCTTATTGTTTGCTTGATATATTTTTTTCCATCCTTTGAGTTTTAGTTTGTTTGTGTCTCTAAGTCTAAGGTGTGTCTCTTGTAGGCAGCATATAGACGGATCGTGTTTCTTTATCCAGTCCGAGACTTTCTGTCTCTTTATTGGTGCATTTAGTCCATTTACATTCAGCGTAATTATAGATATGTAAGTGTTTAGTGTTGTCATTTTGATGCCTTTTTATGTGTGTTGTTGACAATTTCATTTTTCCACTTACTTTTTTGTGCTGAGATGTTTTTCTTTGTAAATTGTGAGATCCTCATTTTCATAGTAATTGACTTTATGTTTGTTCAGTCATTACATTTTTCTTGGCTTTTATTTTGAGTTATGGAGTTGTTATACCTCTTTGTGGTTACCTTAATATTTACTCCTATTTTTCTAAGTAAAAACCTAACTTATATTGTCCTATATCGCCTTGTATCCCTCTCCATATGGCAGTTGTATGCCACCTGAATTTAGTCCCTCTTTTTGATTATTGTGATCTTTTACATATTGACTTCAATGATTTCCTGTTTTGAGCATTTTTTTTTTTAATTAATCTTAATTTGTTTTTGTGATTTCCCTGTTTGAGTTGATATCAGGATGTTCTGTTCTGTGACCTTGTGTTGCGCTGGTATCTGATATTATTGGTTTTCTGACCTAACAAATTCCTTTAGTATTTCTTGTAGCTTCGGATTGGTTTGTGCAAATTCTCTAAGCTTGTGTTTATCTGTAAATATCTTAATTTCGCCTTCCTATTTCAGAGAGAGTTTTGCTCGATATATGATCCTTGGCTGGCAATTTTTCTGCTTCAGTGCTCTATATATGTCATCCCATTGCCTTCTTGCTTGCATGGTTTCTGCTGAGTAGTCTGAATTTATTGATTCTCCCTTGTAGGAGACCTTTCTTTTCTCCCTGGCTGCTTTTAAAATTTTCTCTTTATCTTTGGTTTTGGCAAGTTTCATGATAATATGTCTTGGTGTTTTTCTTTTTGGATCAATCTTAAATGGGGTTCGATGAGCATCTTGGATAGATATCCTTTCGTCTTTCATGATGTCAGGGAAGTTTTCTGTCAGCAGGTCTTCAATTATTTTCTCTGTGTTTTCTGTCCTCCATCCCTGTTCTGGGACTCCAATCACACGCAAGTTATCCTTCTTGATAGAGTCCCACATGATTCTTAGGGTTTCTTCATTTTTTTTAATTCTTTTATCTGATTTTTTTTCAGCTATGTTGGTGTTAATTCCCTGGTCCTCCAGATGTCCCAGTCTGCATTCTAATTGCTCGAGTCTGCTCCTCTGACTTCCTATTGCGTTGTCTAATTCTGTAATTTTATTGTTAATCTTTTGGATTTCTGCATGCTGTCTCTCTATGGATTCTTGCAACTTATTAATTTTTCCACTATGTTCTTGAATAATTTTTTTGAGTTCTTCAACTGTTTTATCAGTGTGTTCCTTGGCTTTTTGTGCAGTTTGCCTTATTTCATTTCTGAGGTCATCCCTGATGTCTTGAAGCATTCTGTAAATTAGTTTTTTATATTTTGTATCTGATAATTCCAGGATTGTATCTTCATTTGGGAAAGATTTTGCTTCTTTTGTTTGGGGGGTTGTAGAAGCTGTCATGGTCTGCTTCTTTATGTGGTTTGTTATCGACTGCTGTCTCCAAGCCATCACTAAGATATAGTAGTCATTTATTCTATATTAGCTCACTGAGTCTTATCTTGTTTTGTTTTCTTTCAATATACATGGATGGGCTACTAGATTGTGCTGTCTTGTTTGTTGTAGCCCTTGACTTACTTATGACCTATTACCAGCTGGTTTGGGCTGTTGCCAGGTATATATGCCTGAGTCTATTCACTATTCTTGAGTAGAATCTGATTTTGGGTCATCATGTGTGTGCTGCACCCTAACACCTATCCACCTCGAGAAGTAGTGGTGATAGTTGTGTGCACCAGATTCTATTAGCAGCTGGGGTTCACACTCCAGGGGGGGAGCAGGATGCTGACAGGCTTCCCCCAAGTGTCAGTGATGTAGGTGTGTCTCTATTCCTATAGCACCTTGGTGGGAGGGCTCTGCAGCTGTACCTTAGGCCCCCAATGCAAGTACCTCTAGTGATTGGTAGGTGTCACCGTCCTTCAACCCTTAAGGCAAGAGGCTAGGTGGTTTGGGGGGAGCTTCAGCCCTCAGTTCCCTGTTGTGGGTCAGTTAGGGCTCTGTTGAATAAGCAGGGATATCAGACCTGGGGAACTTGTTTTTCCAGTAAATCCGCTAAAAAAAAAAAATGCAGTCAGATCCCTATCAGAACTGCCTTTGCATTATAACAGCCACCTTGTTCTCTGTAAGGATGAAAGCCCGAGATTTGTATGATATATGCTTGGCTGGAGCTGGTTCTGTGTTTTTAGTCCAATTAGGGAAGGATTTTTGGTCCCTGGGTTTTTTGTGGTTGCTTCTCTCAGGCTGGAAGAATGGGTTAGGAAAAGACCAAAAAAAAAAAAAAAAAAAAAAGGGAAAAGCAGAGCCGCGGAGCCGGAGCCATTCTCCCTCTGGCTCAGGAAATTCCAATGTTAATGAAGCCGCCTGGGAAGGGGAGGGGAGGGTTCAGAAAAACAGCAGAGAGTAGCACCCTGGAATATAGCCAAAGTTGCTTATCTTGCTTGGGATGACTTTTTTATCTGAGATTTCCGAAGGGCGAGTCGCCTGTGTGTGCTGGCTGTGTGGTGAATGTCCCCGAGGGTCTGGCCCGCTGAAGCTGTGGTCAGATCCTCCGCTGCCAGTCCAAAGCCCAGAGTCAAGGTTCCCCTGCTGGGACGCTGCACTCCTGGCTCCAAAATCAATCGCTGCCTCCCGGGGACTTCTCCTCCCGCCAGCCCCGTCGCCGCGCCGCCCCCGCGGACCGGCTGGGCCCCCTCCTGGGGTTAGTTCAGGGGAGTAGGGCTGCGCCCTGTGTTTGCGCCGTGACCAGATGCCGCGTTCAGCTCCCCTGTGCCCAGTCCAAAGCCCAGCGCCAAGGTTCCCCAGCTGGGACTCTGCACTCCCGGCTCCAAAACCAGTCACTGCCTCCCGGGGACTTCTCCTCCCACCAGCCGCGTGGCCGTGCTGCCTGCGCGGACCAGCTGGGCCCCCTCCTGGGGTCAGTTCAGGGGGCTAGGGCTGCGCCCCGTGTTTGCGCTGTCACAGATGTCATGTTCAACTCCCCTGCGCCCAGTCCTAAGCCCGGCGCCAAGGTTACCTGACTGGGACGTTGGATCCAGGCTCCGAAAACAGTCGCTGCTTCCCTGTAGTTGTTCGTTCTCTGTCCCTGTCACTCAGGTCAACTCTTTAAATCTGTGTTTGTTGTTCAGGGTTCGTAGATTGTCATGTATGTGATGGATTCACTGGTTTTTCCGAGTCTTTGTTGCAAGAGGGATCCGAGGTAGCATCTACCTAGTCAGCCATCTTGGCCCCCTCCTCACTTCTCTCTTTTTTATCTCAAAAGAGATTGGCTTAAGACACTATCTAATCTTGTGATCTCATCAATACAACTGCCACTATTCTATCTCATTACATCATAGTGATAGGATTTTCAATACATAGAGAAATCACATGAGATGACAAAATGGTAGACAATCATACAATACTGGGAATCATGACCTAGCCAAGTTGACATATATTTTGTGGGGACAGAATTCAATCCATGACAAATGGGGAACCCAATTTAACATCAGCTCAGGTAGACCAGGCTGAAGGAAGGCAGCTATCTTAGCTATCTAGCACTGCTAAAACAGAAATACCATAAGTGGATGGCTTTAACAAACAGAAATTTATTCTTTCACAATTTAGGAGGCTAGAAGTCCAAAATCAGGGTTCCAGGTCTATAGGAAGGTTCTCTCTCTCGGCTCTGGGGAAAAGTCCTTGTCTCCTTTCAACACCTGTGGGCCCAGCTTTCCTTTGGGATCTCCACGTGTCTTGGCATTAGTTGTTCCCTGGGTCTAGGAGTGTCTCAGCACAGGGATCCTGGGTCCAAAGGTCATACTCTGCTCCTGGCTCCTCTTTATTGGTGGTAGTGAGTCCCCCCCTTTCTGCTTGCTTTTCTTTCCTTTTAGCTCTTGTAAGATTTAAGGTGATGCAGGCCACATCCAGGGAAACTCCCCTTACACTGGATCAGAGCTGTGACTTGAGTAAGGATGTTGCATCCCACCCTAATCCTCATTCACATGACCTAATCCTACCTCATTAACATAATGGACAGCTTACTCCCAAATAGAACCATAACCATAAAAAAAAAATAAATAACCATAGGCATACCAAAAACCCAAACTCATTGCTGTTGAGTTGATTCCGGCTCACAGTGACCCTACAGGACAATGTTGAACTGCCCCATAGGGTTTCCAAGGAGTGGCTGGTGGATTCGAGCTGCCGACTTTTTGGTTAGTAGCCGAGCTCTTAACCATTATGCCATCAGGGCTTACCATAGGCATTGAGGGTAGGATTTACAGCACATCACAAAATGGAGGATAATCAGATCACAAAAGGAAGGGCAACCACAAAATACTGGGAATCATGGTCTAGCCAAGTTGACACATATTTTTTGGCAAAACAATTCAATCCATGACAGCAGCCACTGCTGATCTCTACATCCTTTCCAAAGAGAGAGAAATGATTTCACAATTACTGATTCAGGGAAAGGAGAAGGGCAACATCAATTCCTCTCCCTTAAAACTTACACGTTTACTGGGGATTCATGATGGATTGACATGATCCACCAAAGTAAGGCAAGGGACCCCAGTGACAGGAACTGCCAGTAGCAGGAGGGATGGAACATTCAGGACAGGCCTAGCGGGAAAGCTAAGGTCTGAGCCAGGCCCAGAAGACTTCGGCTAGGTAAAGAGGAAGGACAAATTCAAGCTTTTTAGCTCAGGGCTTAAGGTTTTCTAAGATATGGCCATAACCACTTTTTTCTGGCCTTAGATCCAGGAAGGCAGTTTGGTGTAGAGAAAGTGCACGGCTTTGGAGTTGAGCATACTTGATACAAGTTCTGATCTGCCACTCACAAGCTGTTGTGACCCTAAGCATGCCGGTCTCTTTTGAAGTTCTGTTTTTCTATCCACAAAGTTGGAGTAACCGAATCTACTTAGGGTGATGGTAAAGATTATATAAAAAATATGTACTTGCACATATTAAGTGCTCAACAATGTTGCTTGCCTTTCTTTTCACTGTCCCTTCACATCCTCTGCCAAACATAGTATAACTCGCAGGCCCAGTCAATTCAGTCCTTGTCCCCACGTTATTGCATGCCACTCTTATTCCCTTAAAACCCTCTGTCAAGACTGCCATCAAATGCCACCTCCCTGTGAAGGGAAAGGCAACACACAGTATGGGAGAAGTCAGCACGACACGATCAAGACAAGAAAGGATGCTGAGAGGAGTGCAGGAATAAAGGACAGTAGAGTCCTGGTGTCACAGGGGTTAAGAGTTTGACTGCTAACCAAAAGGTTGTAAGTTGGAATCCACCAGCTGCCCCTTAGAAATCCTATGGGGCTGCTCTACTCTGTTCTATAGGGTCACTATGAGTCACAATCAACTTGATGGCAATGTGCTTTTTTTTTTTTTTTTTTTTTAAAATATATAGTAACTACTATAGCATAGACAGGAAACCCTGGTGGCGAAGTGGTTAAATGATACAGTTGCTAACCAAAAGGTTGGCAGTTCAAATCCACCAGGAGCTCCTTGGAAATTCTGTGGGGCAGTTGCTATAGGGTTGCTATGAGTTGGAATTGACTCAATGGCAATGGATTTATTTTTCTTTTTGGTATAGACAACCCTACAACAATAGAATCAGCAAGCAATAATCTACAAATGGATACATAGATAGATATGCCAAGAGGCGAGGGAAGGGGTAAGGGAGCACACACACCAGCAGACACAGGTCCAGTGGTGGATATTTCTAAATACCTGACTGTAGATGCTCCTCATACATTAATACAGACAATAGAGCACACAAGTGGCACAGTCAGGGACACCTCTTAGAAATAATTTTATCATGGGATAAAGTTCTCAGGCTCAAAGGCAAAGGACCAGAGACTTGGGGGACAGCTACATCAATTGACACAACATAGTCCTTAATGACAATGTTCTACATCCTACTTCGGTGAGTAGCATCTGGGGTCTTAAAAGCTTGTGAGCGACCACCTAAGATAATGACTTGGTCTTTTCTCGTCTGGAGCAAAGGAGAGTTAAGAATACTAAAGACTCAAGGGAGAAATCAGTCCATAGGATTAATGGACCACATGAACCACAGCCTACATGACCCTGAGATCAGGAGAACTAGATGGTGCCTGGCTACCACTACTGAATGCTTTGACTGTGATGATAACAGAGGGTCCTGGACAGAGCAGGAGGAAAATGTAGAAAAGGTCAAATTCACAAAAAAGACTAGACTTACTGGTCTGACAGAGACTGGGGGAAGCCCTGAGACTATGGCTCCTGGATACCCTTCTAACTCAGAATTGAAGCCACTCCCGAAGTTCACCTTTCAACCAAAGATTTAAAAAACCCCATTGCCATCAAGTTGATTCCAACTCATAGTGACCCTATAGGACAGAGGAGAGCTTCCAAGGAGGAGCTGGTAGATTCTAACTGCTGACCTTTTTCTTAACCACTGTACCACCCGGGCTCCCGCCAAAGATTAGGCAGGCCTATAAAACAAACAATAACACACATGAGGAATGTGCTTAGATGAATCAAGTATACAAGATCAAATGGGCAACACCTGCCCAAAAACAAACTGAAGAAGGCAAGAAGCGAAGGGAATACTGGACTAATACAACTGGGGAACCCAGGGTGGAAAGTGAAAGGGAGAGAGTGCTGACACAGTGTGGGATGGCAACCAATGTCACAAAACAATTAGTGTATAAATTTTTGAAGAAGAAACTAATTTGCTCTGAAACTTTTACCTAAATGCAAGCACGCACACGCACGCACACACACACGCGCACACACACACGCGCACGCACGCATGCACGCACACACGTGCATACACATACACACCATGAAGCCTTCCTCGGTCCCTCCACCAATACGGGTCTCTCCTTTCTTCCTACCCCCCAGCCACTCTGTCAGGCATTCATCCACTGTCAGTAGATATTTGCTACCAGATTTACTTGGACATCTGTTCCATCTCCCTTACTGGGAAATAAGTTCCTTAAAGTCATTAATCATATCATGTTCATCTCTTTAGATCCACAATGCCTAGCCTAGTACTGAACCACAAAAGCATTTGAGAAATGTTTGTTGCATTCAAAAAGCGTTAAATTGAATGAATGAATAGAGGACAAAAAGCAATTCTGGAAGGGAAGTCACAGCATGGCCAAAGGTAGGGAGATAGGTGTGGACACGGTGTGTTCAGGGCCACGGCAACTACATCCACCTGGCTGGGAGCCATGTTTGTGTTTGGGCAGTTCAAAACCTGGCCACTTAGGAGCTTCAGGACATTTGTCCCAATTCCCCTTCCCTACATGAACACCACCACCCCTTTCACTGCTCGTGGGGTTGGCTTGATATAAATCTGAGCCTTGTTCACTTTCCTTTACTCAGTGCCCAGGACTGGAAACTCCCTTTCCTACGCAGCTAGTTATGTTGGCTTTCTGGAGTAGAAGTGACTGTATCTGGGTCACAGTCTTATTTGGGCAGTCACCTCTAACGGAAATGCTATGAAAGTGAGGCTGGGAGAGGCAGAGGAAAGTCATATGCATAGTGTTGTTCACGAAGCCCCTAGCACGGTTCACACTGTAGGCCTCTCAATACTCACTTGTTCATAGAATTAAAACTCAAAAGAGACGAGCAGGCCAGTTTCCCCTCCAAAGAGAAGTTGCACATCTCATGACTGACAGCTGTAACAGGAGCCTGGATTGTAGAAGGAAAAATTCAAAGTAAATTTGAGACAAGCAGCTTGGGAAAAAGGGAGAGATGGGGAGGGAACACCACTTAAACTAGAACTAGTGATAAGGTACAGAGAACACATCCGAGCTGAGTATCATATTAATCAGATAGAAAGTGTCTGTTTTATTTTTAATAAAAGTGCCTGTTTGATTTTCACAGAACCATAACATTTTCAGAAGGAACTTCAGCGATTATATTTATAGTCAAGATATACCTAAAGTTTAACAACTAGTTGGTATATAGCTGAGCTTAATAATAATATCTTCCATTTACTTTGTGCTTTTTGTAATTCCACCACCTGTCAGTTTGTCGTACTGTGGTGTTTTGCATGTTGCTGTGGTGCTAGAAGCTATGCCACTGGTATTTCAAATACCAGCAGGCTCACCCATGGTGGACAGATTTCAGTGGAGTTTCCAGATTAAGACAGACTAGGAAGAAAGACCTGGTGACCTTCTACTGAATATTAGCCAATGAAGCCTTATGAATCACAAAAGAATATTGTCTGATGAACTAAAAAAATCTTACTGATCCTGGGGATGGCACAGGACTGGACGATGTTTCATTCTGCTGTACGTGGCGTCACCATCAGTTGGAGCCAACCCAACAATAACCAACAAATAATTTTAAAGCCCTTTTATTTCTAATTCTCAAAACCGGTCATGTAGGGACTACTATCCCCATTTTAAAGATGAGGTAGTTAAAGTTCAGAGTCAGGGCCAGCTAAATGCTCACACTTTCAGTTAAGAGCTGCTTTATTTCCCTCCCCTTCTTGTTTAGACTTATTGAAGTGAGGTTGAAATCAGTGCTGGAACTAAGTGCAGGCTGCTGCACAGATGCTGCTATGGGGCTCTGTTGATGTGATAGGAAGAGAGCCTTCGGGGACTCTGGCCAACTTGGGGGAATGCAGCGAGCAGTGTTTATTCCTCACTCAGCCCTGGAAATCCCCGGGCTCCGCAGCCGGTGGGACCACTTGTGCATTCCCCAAGAAGTTCCTCCGACTGCACCACTCCCGGCTCTATGCCAAAGACCTCAGGCACACGATTGCAGATGACTCTTAGCCAGCCCCAAAAGTTCCCCAAGACACTTGGCAAACTTTCATCAAATCTGTTCTGACTTTGTGTGGGCGGCTCGCTTTCACCTAGAGGGAGCTGAAAGCAGCAACCCCAGAAAGTCCAAATCTGAACTGGGTCAATGGACAGATCTTTGCCCTCCCTCCTGGGTTGCCATACACCCTCCTCTTCTCAATGTAAACGTTGACGAAAAGCTTACGTATTATATTCCACATGCCTTTTTTAAAAATTGTTTTGTTGTGGTAAAGCACACATAACAAAACAATTGCCAACTTAACCTTTTTTTTCATGCACAATTCAGTGACATTAATGATGTTCATGGTAGGTAACAATCACAGAATTTATGAGATATTGTCTTTAGATTTGTTTACAGCTCTAGGTTCTAAAGTTCAGCAGAGTAGTGTGTGAGGGGGAACCACCGTGGGCTCTGTTGTTCTTAAAACGCACACAGAGACTCCATGCTCAAAGGCATCACCACTGGGTTCAGTCACTTTTCCTAATGACTTCTGCAATTAGCATTGAAATAAAGGAGGCAGATTGTTGTTTTAAAACTCAGATACTTGTATGCCGGTGTTTGCTGGAGTACTATTCATACCAGCCAAGAGGTGGAAGCAAGCTAAATGTCCACCTACAGATGAATGGATCAACCACAGTGGGGTACATACATACAATGGAAGGCTACTCAACCGTAAAGTGAAATGGAGGCCTGCTGCATCATGGATGAACCTTGAAAACATTATGCTCAGTGAAATAAGTCAGAAACAAAAAGACAAATATTATATGATCTCACTTACATGAAATATCCACAGTGGGTAAATGCACAGAGACTGAAGTTTATTAGTGGCTATCAGGAGTGATTGGGAGGGGGAAAGGGGGATTATTGCTCAAGGGGTACTGAATTTCTCTTAAGGGTGATAAAAAAAATTGGAAATGGATAGTGGTGATGGTTGTACAACATAGTGAATATAATTAAAGCCACTGGATTGTACATGTAAAAATGGTTAAAATGGCAAATTTTTAAAATATGTATTTCACAATAATAAAAAGCTAAAAAAAAGAAAAAGAAAAACTGGATAGAGAAGTTTGAAAAAAAACTTGTCTTTATTTTTTACTTATTGTCAAGCATAAAGCTTTCCAAAGAACTTATGGAAGCTTGCTGATTTCACCGACTTAAAAAAAGCAAAAAGCCACTTTTCTTTTGTCTACACATTGAGCTGCTGGTAGGTGGGGTCAGGGCCTCCAGCACAGTGACTTTAAGAGATTAGCCAGATGGCTTCATAAACAGATTCCCTGGGTGGCTGGGGCAGAGGTGAGGACAGACAATGAAGATGGAGTATAAGCAACAAAGCAGAATATCCCTTTAAGACAGGCATGGGTAACAAACAGGGAAGCAAAAGATCTGACTTTGTGTTTAAGAAAGACTAAGTAAGCAGGCCACCAATTGTCTGTCAGTTTGTCGTACTGTGGTGCATTGTGTGTTGCTGTGATGCTGGAAGCTATCTATGCCACTGGCATTTCAAATACCCGCAGGGTCACTCATGGTGGACAGGTTTCAGCAGAGCTTCCAGACTAAGACAGGCTAGGGAGAAGGACCTGGCAGTCTTGTGGGACGACATCAAGGACATCATACATGAAGAAAGCAAAAGGGCATTAAAAAGATAGGAAAGAAAGAAAGACCAAAATGGATGTCAGAAGAGACTCTGAAACTTGCTCTTGAATGTCGAGTAGCTAAAGCAAATAGAAGGAATGATGAAGTAAAGGAGCTGAACAGAAGATTTCAAAGGGTGGCTTGAGAAGACAACATAATAAAGACCTGGAGTTAGAAAACCAAAAGGAAAGAACATGCTTGGCATTTCTCAAGCTGAAGGAACTGAAGAAAAAATTCAAGCCTACAGTTACAATATTGAAGGATTCTATGGGCAAAATATTGAACGACACAGAAAGCATCAAAAGAAGATGGGAGGAATACACAGAGTCACTGTACCAGAAAGAATTGGTCCACATTCACCCATTTACCATCCATCAGGAGGTAGCATGTGATCAAGAACTGATGGCACTGAAGGAAGAAACCCAAGGTGCGTTGAAGACATTGGCAAAAAACAAGTCTCCAGGAACTGACAGAATACCAATACTGGAAGTGCTCACTCATCTATGTCAAAAAATTTGGAAGAAACTACCTTGACAACCAACTGGAAGAGATACATATTCGTGCCAATTCCAAAGAAAGGTGATCCAACAGAATGTGGAAATTATTGAACGATATCATTAATTTTTTTTTTTATCATTAATATCACAAAGAAATGAAATCTTGCGGAAGAGAATTCAAAAGCGTTGCAGCAATACATCGACAGGGAACTGCCAGAAATTCAGGCCAGGTTCAGAAGATGACATGGAACAAGGGATATCATTGCTGATGTCAGATGAATCTTGACTGAAGGCAGAGAATACTAGAAAGATGTTTACTGTGTTTTATTGACTATGAAAGACATTTGACTACGTGGATAATAACAAATTATGGATAAAGTTATGAAGCATGAGAATCCTAGGACACTTAATTGTGCTTACATGAAACCTGTACATAGACCAAGAGGAAGTCATTTGAACAGAACAAGGGGATACTTTGTGGTTTAACATCAGGAAAGATGTGTGTGTCTGGGTTGCATCCTTTCACCATACTTATTCCATCTGTACACTGAGCAAATAATTAGAGGGGCTGGGCTATATGAAGAAGAAAGGGCATCAGGATTGGAGGAAAACTCGTTAACAAGCTGTAATATGCAGATGACACAACCTTGCTTACTGAAAGTGAAGAAAACTTGAAGCACTAACTGATGAAGATAAAAGACTACAGCCTTCAGTATGGATTACACCTCGACATAAAGAAGGTAGAAACTAGACCAATAAGCAACATCATAATAAATGGAGAAAATATTGGAGTTGCCAAGGATTTCATTTTACTTGGATCCACATTCAATACCCATGGAAAAAGCAGTCAAGAAATCACATGATGTACTGCATTGGGCAAATTTGCTGCAAAAGACCCCTTTAAAGTGTTAAAAAGCAAAGATATGACTTTGAGAACTCTGATAGTTAAGGTTGTGTCTCAACTTGGCTGGGCCGTGATTCTTTGTGGTTTGGCAGTTATAATGTAGTCTCAAAGTTGTGTAATGATGTAATCACCTCAATTATGACAGACCTGATATAATGTAATCTCCTTCATGATAAGATCTGTTTTGAGCAGCCAATCAGTTGAAAAGGATTTTCTTTGGGGATATGGCCTGCATCCAATATACATGGATTTCCTGGCAAAGCTTGCTGGCTTTTTACTCTGCTCTGGATCCTGCATCCAGCTCATCCTCATCTGAACTCCAGTCTTGGGACTTGAGCCAGCAGCCTACCATCTGACCTGCCGATCTTGGGTTTGTCAGCCCCTGCAGTTACATGAATCAGAAGAAGCCTCCAGCCTGATGCCTGAGCCATGGACTTAGGACTTTCCAGCCTCTACAATCACTTGAGCCATTTCCTTGACATAAATTTCTCTCCTTCTCTACAAATGTATATATAGGGTTTCCAAGGAGTGGCTGATGGATTCAAAATGCTGACCTTTTGGTTAGTAGTCAAACGCTTAACCATGAGGGCCCCAAAAACCAAATCAGTGGTAGTCGAGTTGATTCTGCCTTCTAGCGATCCTATAGGACAGCATAGAACAGAAGCCCCATAGGGTTTCCAAGGATTGGCTGATGGATTTGAACTCTTAACCACTGCGCCACCAGTGCTCTCTCTCTTTCTCTCTCTCTATACATATATATGCTTACATATATTTACACACATATATACATATATACTTACATAAATGTACACATATATATATACACATATATACCAAAAAACCAAACTAAACACATGGCCGTCAAGTTGATTCCGACTCATAGTGACCCTATAGGACAGAGGGAACTGCTCCATAGGGTTTCCAAGGAGCAGCTGGTGGATTTGAACTGCCAACCTTTTGGTTAGCAGCTGAGACGTGCTGTAGCTCCTAACCGCTGAGCCACCAGGGCCCCATATATATGTATATATATACACACACACACATGCATACATATATATACATATACACACATTAAAAAAAAACACACATATATATACACGCTTCACTGGTTTTCCTGCTCTAGAGAACCCAGCCTAAGGACTAAAGCGCTCCTGACTCAAGCCATGGTATTTTCTATTGCTTCAATAAAAAGTTTTTTTTTTTAATTCATATGCAGTCGAAAGCTGAGCAATGAATAAAGAAGACCGAAGAAGAGGTGATGAATTTTAGTTATGGTGTTGGTGGAGAATATTGGATATATCTAGGATTGCCAGAAGAACAAGCAAATTTATCTGTCTTGGAAGAAGTACAGCCAGAATGGTCCTTAGAGGGGAGGATGGCGAGACTTGGACACAGAATTGGGAGGGACCAGTCTCTGGAGAAGGACATCATGCTTGGTAAAGTAGAGGATCCGCAAAAAAGAAGAAGACCCTTGATGAAATGGATTTACACAGTGGCTGCAACAATTGGCTCAAACACAGCAAGAATTGTGAGGATGGTGCAGGATTGGGCAGTGTTTTGTTCTGTCATACGTAGGGTCACCGTGAGTCAGAACCGACTCAATAGCACCTAAAAAAGACAAGCAGATGAGGCTACTGTTATCAGACTGTTCTAGCAGACCTCAAGAGACTCTTGTTTAAAGTTCCTATTAACCTTAGATAAATCCTCTTGTCTTTCTTCCCAGTTTTCAAAAATTGCGCCTATTTCTTAAGAAAAGCCACAAAGGTTTGAGCTGGTACTGTTGTTGTTGTTAGATGCTGTTGGTGCTGGCTAGCCCAATTTAAGGTCAGATTTTGCATAATACATTCAGAGACAGGAGTAAAAGCAATCAAAGAGGGCCCATTGAAATCATACCATCAATTCCACAGTCTTTGCAGCAAGATATGCCACGTCATCTGTCAGCAACTTAAAAATTTTTTTTAAATTTTATTGTGCTTTAGGTAAAGGTTTACAGTGTGAATTAGTTTCTCATTCGAAAATATATACACAAATTGTTTTGTGACTTTGGTTGTAATCTCTGCAATGTGTCAGCACTCTCCCACTTTCCTTTTACATCCTGGGTTCTCTATGTCCAATCATCCGGTTTTCCTGTTCTTTC
The DNA here is from genome assembly GCF_030014295.1 of Loxodonta africana. Classification (NCBI taxonomy): domain Eukaryota; kingdom Metazoa; phylum Chordata; class Mammalia; order Proboscidea; family Elephantidae; genus Loxodonta; species Loxodonta africana. The sequence goes on along the minus strand of NC_087347.1, from coordinate 113,238,607 downwards.
CTGTCTTCTTGTCTTTGCTTTTCAGCAGGTGTTACTCATTTGGTCTTGATTGAACTAAGAAGCATGCTCCACACGTGTGTTATTGTTTGTTTTTTAGGCCTGTCTGATCTTTGGCTGAAAGCAGGAGTGGCTTCAGTTCTGAGTTAGCAGGGTGTTCAGTGGCCATAGTTCAGGGGTTCCTCCAGTCTCCGTCAGACTAGTAAATCTGATTTTTTTCTGAATTTGAATTTTGTTCTACATTTTTCTTCTGCTCTGTCCGGAAACCTCCAGATTCATCCATGTTGTGAAATGTTTCGTGGATTCATCATTATTCTTTATCATTGTGTAGTATTCCATTGTGTGTATGTACCATAATTCATTTATCCTAGGATATATTCCTAGGAATGGAATTGCTGGATCATATGGTATTTCTATTTGTAGCTTTTTAAGGAGGTGCCGTATTGTTTTCCAAAGTGATTGTACCATTTTTAAATTCCCACCATAAGCGCATGAGTTCCAATCTCAATCTCCCCAAAACCTCGTCATTTGTTTTGTTTTTTTGATTTTTGTGCCAGTAATGTCAGGGTGTCGGGGTGAGATGGTATCTCATGGTAGTTTGGATTTGCATTTCTCTAATGGCTAATGATCATGAACATTTCCTCATGTGTTTGTTAGCTGCCTAAATGTCTTCTTTGGTGAAGTGTCTATTCATATCCTTTGCGCATTTTTAAATTGGATTATTATTTTTGTTGTCAAGGTGCTGAAGTGTTCTATAGATTTTAGAGATTAGACCCTTTTCAGATATGTTGTAGCCAAAATTTTTTTCCCAGTCTGTAGGTTTCCTTTTACTCTTGATGAAGTCTTTTGATGAGTCTAAGTGTTTAATTTTTAGGAGCTCCCAGTTATTTAGTTTAACTTCTGGTGCATGTGCATGGTTAGTTATGGCTTGTATTGTATTTATGCCATGTGTTAGGGCCCTTAGTGTTGTCCCTATTTTTCCTTCCATGATCTTTATCGTTTCACCTTTCATACTTAGGTCGTTGATCCACTTTAGTTTTTGTGTATGGTGTGAGGTGTGGGCCCTGTTTCATTTTTTTTACGGATGGGCATCTAGTTTTGTCAGTACCATTTGTTAAAAAGACTGCCTTTTCCCCATTTAATGGACTTATGGGCATTTGTTAAAGTTCAGCTGATCATGTTGTTGTTGTTGTTAGGTGCTGTCGAGTCATTTCTGACCATAGTGAACCTATGTACAACAGAACGAAACACTGCACAGTCCTGTGCCATCCTCACAATCATTTTTATGCTTGAGCCCATTGCTGCAGCCACTGTGTTAATCCATCTCATCGAAGGTCTTCCTTTTTTTCATTGACCCTCTACTTTACCAAGCATGATGTCCTTCTCCAGGGACTGGTCCCTCCTGGTAACATGTCCAAAGTACATAATAACAAGTCTCTCCATCCTCACTTCAAAGGAGCATTCTGGTTGTACTTCTTCAAACAGATTTGTTCATTCCTTTGGCAGTCCGTGGTATATTCAATATTCTTCGCCAACACCACAATTCAAGGGCATCAATTCTTCTTCGGTCTTCTTTATTCATTGACCAGCTTTCGCATGCATATGAAGCAATCAAAAATGCCATGGCTTAGGTCAGGGGGACCTTAGTGTTCAAGGTGACATTTTTGCTTTTCAGTACTTTAAAGAGGCCTTTTGCAGCAGATTTGCCCAATACAACGCACCTTTTGATTTCTCGACTGCTGCTTCCATGGGTGTTGATTGTGAATCCAAGTAAGATGAAATCCTTGACAACTTCAATCTTTTCTCTGCTTATCAGGATGTTGCTCGTTGGTCCAGTTGTGAGGATTTTTGTTTTCTTTATGTTGAGGTGTAATCCATACTGAAGGCAGTAGTCTTCGACCTTCATTAATAAGTGCTTCAAGTCCTCCTCAGTTTCAGCAAGCGAGGTTGTATCATCTGCATAACACAGGTTGTTTATGACTCTTCCTCCAATCCTGATGTCCTGTTCTTCTTCATATAGTCCAGTGTCTCAGATTATTTGCTCAGCATACAGATTGAGTAGGTATGGTGAAAGGATGTAACCTTGATGCACACTTTTCCTGACTTTAAGCCACACAGTATCCCCTTGTTCTGTTTGAATGACTGCCTCTTGATCTATGTACAGGTTCCTCATGAGCACAATTAACTGTTCTGGAATTCCCATTCTTCGCCATGTTATCCATAATTTGTTACAATCCACACAGTTGAATGCCTTTGCATAGTCAATAAAACACAGGCAAACATCTTTCTGGTATTCTCTGCTTTTAGCCAGGATCCATCTGACATCATCAATGATATCCCTCATTCCCCATCCTCTTCTGAATCCGGCTTGAATTTCTGGCCGCTCCCTGTTGGTATACTGCCACAGCCTCTGACCAGAGGAGGATGGGTTTACATCTGGGTTCTCGATTCTGTTCCATTTGTCAATGTGTCTGTTGTTGTACAAGTACCAGGCTATTTTAACTACTGTAGCTATATAGGAGGTTCTGTGACCAGGTAGTATGAGACATTCTACTTTGTTCATTTTTTTCAATAATGCTTTTCTTATCCAGGGCCTGTTTCTTTTCCATATAAACCTGACGTTTAGTTTTTCCATCTCGGTTAAAGAACACTATTGGTATTTGGATCAGGAATGCATTATATCTGTAGATCACTTTGGGGAGAATTGACCTTTTCACAATGTTGAGTCTACCTATCTATGAGCGTGGTATATTTTTCCATTTATGTAGGTCTCTTGGTTTCTTGCAGTAGTGTTTTGTAGTTTTCTTTGTATAGATCTTTTATGTCCCTGGTTAGATTTATCCCTAAGCATTTTATCTTTTTAGGGGCTGTTACAAATGGTATTGTTTTCCTGATTTCCTTTTTGAAGTTCTCTTTTTTGTTGGATAGGAATCCAACTGATTTTTATATATTGATGCAGGCAACTTTTTTTGATGGTTTGTTTACAAAAATGGCTCCAGTACCATAGCATTTGCCAATGAGACTCTGTAATGAATTCCCACAGAATGAAAGGAAGGAGAACTAAGCTCTGCAACCTGGAGCCCATGGTCAGGAAGGAGAGAGGGGGAGGGAGAAGCTGCTGGTCTGATGAATGAGTATGTATAGTGACTTTACAGTTAAACAAAAAATATTGCCCTCTTTTCTCAAAAGAAAACACCACCGTGCTCCCATGCACAGTAATAAACAGCTTTGGGACAGCGACTTCACCGTATGCCTTTTAACATTATATGCCCTTAAAGCATTATCCATCTCTGACAATTCTGCCAGGTTGGCCTGTTAAATTTTAAACTGTTGAATTTTCACAATCCTTTTGTAAACAAATATGCTCCCAATTGACTATTATTCCTGAGAAAATCAGGAAGTGATCTGGAAAAGATGATAATTTATGATAATATAAGGCAAGACCAGTTGTTCCTCTTGGGTTAAACCATTTGCAAAGTTGAACTGACATCAGGGACTTGAATTTCTTATTAGTGTTATCCACTGTTAAAATTTTCTGAGCCAATTTTGCTACTGGTAGAACTTTCATTTAATACATATTAGAATGGGTTTCCTAAAAAAGAGTTAATTTAAATATACTAGTCAACTATTTCATGCTAAATTATTTCTTAAAATTTTAAATAATAGTAATCAAACCAAACCCACTGCTCTCGAGTCAATTGTGACTCAGAAACCCTATAGGGCAGAGTAGAACTGCCCCACAGGGTTTCCAAGGCTGTAAATCTTTATGGAAGCAGGCTGCCACATCTTTTTCCTGCAGAGTAGTTGGTGGGTTAGAGCTGTGGATCTTTGGGTTAGCAGATGGGTGCTTAACCACTGTGGCACCAGGGCTCCTAAATAATAATAATACACATTATTAGGTATGTTCTGCTTTCAGATTGAAGAGTCAAAGATATTTCCACATTAAGTCAATATACCTTTAAATTTGAGCTAAAGACATTATTACAGGAATGGCAAAATCAAGGTGATATTTACAGACAGGGCCAAGATGCCCACTTCCCACCAAATTATACATGTTAAAAGGTACACACTCTTTTGACTTTGAGGACTAAGGTGTGCCTGACTCAAGCCATGGTATTTTCAATTGCCTCATATACATGTGAAAGCTGGACAATGAATAAGGAAGACCAAAGAAGAACTGATGCCTTTGAATTGTGGTGTTGGTGAAGAAATATTGAATGTACTATGTACTGCCAGAAGAATGAACAAGCCTGTCTTGGAAGAAGTACAGCCAGAATGCACCTTAGAAAGGAGGATGGCAAGACTTCATCTCATGTACTTTGGACATGTTATCAGAAGGGACTTGTCCCTGGATAAGGACATCATACTTCGTAAAGTAGAGGGTCAGTAAAAAAGAGGAAGACCTTCAATGAGATGGACTGACACAGTGGCTGCAACAATGGGCTCAAACATAGCAAAAATTGTAGCATGACACATGACCAGGCAGTGTTTTGTTCTATTGTACATAGGGTCTCTATGAGTAGGAACTGACTTGGCAGCACCCAACAACAACAACAGTTTGCATTACATGCACACACCCACAGACGTGCTCACAATTTTATGGATTTTCTAAATTAGATTTTAAAATTGTATCTTTGTTGTTGTTGTTGTTAGGTGCTGTCAAGAGGGTCCCTGAATCTTGTGACCTCATGAACAGTGGGATCAGACTATTGTGACCCATAGGGTTTTCATTGGCTGATTATTTGAAAGAAGTTGGCTAGTCCTTTCTTCTTAGTCTGTTATCTGGAAGCTCCGCTGAAACCTGTTCAACATCACGGTAACATGCAAGCCTCCATCGATAGGCAAGCGGTAGTTGCAATTGAGGTGCATTGATCCAGAATTGAGCCCAAGTCTCCCACATCGAGGGTGAGAATTCTACCATTGAACCACTACTGCCCTCGTGGTTACTTGTAACTTACCTATTTATAACGGACTGTAGTTATATGGCCATGATCATGTATAATTAGAAATTATTTTGAAGTGAGAAAAACTGAATCTTCAAATTGCTTTCAGATGTAATTCAGACCAAACCTAACCTACTGCCACTGAGTTGATTCTATTCATAGCGACCTCATAGGGTTTCCAAGGCTGTAAATGTTCACTCACGGAAGCAGACTGCCACATCTTTCTCCTGGGGAGCCACTGGTGGTTTCGAACCAACAATCTTTTTGTTAGCAGCCAAATGCTTTAACCACTATGCCATCAGGGCTCCTTTCAAATGTAATTACATTTTTATAAATATAAAGTATTTATTAATTTATATATTGTGAGTTCGTTTTTGTATTTTGGAAACAATACATTTTTCCCCTAGTCTCCAACATTATTATAGGTTCTTTAGAAGCACTGTATCCATAGTGTCTGATGTTAAAATGGCCATGTTCAAAATCCATTAAAGTTATAAAATATCTGAAAAATTAATAGGGTATTGAACAAGTAGAATTATTGTATTATTGCTGCTTTCTGTCTCTTGTCCCCAATAGCTAGATTACACAGGCCCATGTGTGGAGTTGGACTAGTCCCTCTTATGAACACTCCCAGTTTTCCACTTGTGGAATTCATACTTCTCATCCTTGAAAGCTTAAACTTTGCTGGATCAGAAGTCCTGGTTCTAGTAAGAGGGGTGGAGGACTTCCACCAGACAGCCCAGTAAAGGTTCTACTGAACCTGAAGCTATGACTACCACCCAATCCATTTAGGCTCCTTATGTTGGTAGGTCATATTGGCAATGGGAATCGACTGTAATTATCATGAAGAACTAGGATTCTGCTACATAATGGGGATAGGAGGAGCATGTCTTAAATGAAAGGGATTCACTGGGATGTCTCAAGGAGCTTCCAAAGGCCAATGCTAACTGTAAATAGCCAAGGGCAGCAACCACAGCCCAAGAAGAATAAAACAACTGAGGGTGCTGATTCTTTGGGCATGAAGGTCTGGGTCACTATTGCAATGTTGACTGAGGGTGAGAAAAATCTATAACAAATGATAGAGAAGTAAGATGAAAAATACCAGGTATGGTCTTGGGACAAGCTGCATTAGCAAGGATTTGAGTTTGTACCACTAAAACTTCTGTATTAAGGCTTTTAGAGAGATTTTGACTGGCCACTACCTTGAAGGTTCTCTGATGGTTTGGACTTAATGTTTGAACAGAGCTGTGTATTAGAAGGGGTGAACTGTATCAGACAGCTTAGGTACCCTATTACATGTACTCTTGGCCTACCTTTTTAAATCCAACATTGCTATGGTAGTCTGCTGCACATAACTTGAAAGCACCTTCCTTCAGGGGTTTCCCATTTCTCTTGTTTCCTGCCCTGGAGCTTCTCTGCTCCTGTCGCAGGAGACGCTCAGCTATGCTGATGTATTACAAAATCCAGAAGTGTGAGGGTATCATCACTCTATGAGGAAATCCTCGACCAAGGATCACAGAAGCTTTTGGATGAATACCCCTCTCTTTAGCCCTTCAGTTGGACAGTTCTAAGGTCCATTTGGCACAGATCTTCAGAATCCCTGGAAGGGTCTATTGCAAGCTGATCACCTTGGAAATGTACCATTGTGCTGGCTTTCCCTTTTTCTCTGTTTCATTCTTCCCAGTCCATTGTTCTTGTTCCCTGGGATCATTTCCTAAAAGAAACTACCTCACCTCAGGCTCTGCTTTGGGATAAACTTAGACTAAAAGAGGTAGAAACTTTTTTACTATCCTGAGTTGATTAGCAATTTTTTCTTTTTCTAATTGTGTGTGTGTGTGAGTGCACATGCGTGTGCATGCGTAGCATAAATTTATAAAATTAGTTAACTTCTCTGAAGCCTTGTAGTCAAAGATTGAGAGACTCAGTAGCCACCTGGCTGATCATTCAAATTGCCTGGAGACCCCACCCAAACCTACTAAACCAAAATCTCTAGGGTTGGGACCCAGAACCCTGCATTTTTCTTAAAGTTTTTAATTCATTCTGTATCATTTGGATCTGAGAACTACTGATTGGAGACTCTAACTATGTTCCATCAGTAGAGTACTGAGAATCTATGAGTGCACAATTCTCTTAAGCAGAAGGTGAGATAAATAGGCTCCTAAACTTCCTCTAAGCAGAGAGAGCCAGAGGAAAGGCAGATGAGAATAAGTTTTTCAACCGTGTGCTCTGAGACTTCCCACAAAATCTTGCTTGAGTTACCTGAGATGGCCAGTGTTCTGGTTTGGCTTTATTTAAGTGCCTTGCAAAGTTACTGGCATTCCTTATTGGAAGTTGTCATGACATTGCTTCAAAAATTTCTTTCTCTTTACTCTGTAGATTCTTACCCCCTCCTCTTCATCTGGGAGCCATGCATTTGTTTGCAAAGTCTATGACAGAGAGAGAAAGAAGCACTAAGACTACATTTTCAGGTTGTCATGGATTGAATTGTGTCTCCCCCCAATTTTGTGTCAACTTGGGTAGGCCATGATTCCCAGAGGATTCCATTTCATATTCTTTTCTTTTTAAACATGCAAAGCCATCGAGATAGTAAGATACCTATAGAAGAGAGTTACTTGTGTATTCTAAAGGGGAGGGGAGTAAAAAAAAAAAAAAAAATGGAGACAGAAAGAAGTGAAAAGCCAACTGCCCCAAGGACTTAATGGAGGAAAAACATAACCTCACATGACTGCTTCAGCTCTAAGAAGATGTCCTAAACCCTCTGTTCCATGAAAACGCCATCTCAAACTTCTGGTCCCAATTTACATCTCCTCCGTAGTTATCCCCATCTCCTTCCGTCTTCTCCCATTCTGCAAGCCCTGAAACTCCTCAAAGAGTTGATTACTCTCTCATCTGTGCTCCCAAAGCCTTTGGCACAAGCCTCTATGACAGCACCTGCCACATTGTATATGGCCATTCTTTGTTTGGCCTCCCTAACTGATTGGAGACTCCTCTTGCTCATATCTTACCCTTGATGTCTTTTCTAGTGCTTCATATGAACTCAGTTGTTGAATTTCACTCATTTGATCATTTCACAAATGACTTTTCAGGGTCCTGTTCTTTGCAGGAGGCTAAGGGATGTAGTGGGCAGGTCAGGTAGGTGGCTGGTTAAAAGTCGAAACCCAATTATAAAGCCTTACATCTTATCTTCAGTTGTTAGCTGAGGTTCTGGGCTGGCAAAACCCATGAAATGAGCCAGGGAAATAATGGTTCCATCAGAAGTCAAGACCCAGAGTAGCAGGAATCTGGTACGCCTCACCTGATGATCTGCGCATATTCTTCCCACATCACACAGGTACTTGTGGGAACGGTAACAGGGGCAGTGCATCTGCCTGGGCCAGAGTGAGCCTGGGAGGGGGAATCCAGGCTATGGACCCAATCAGCTGCGAAAACCTGCCCTGTTGCATTCAGAAAGGAGAAACTTGCTGTTGCCCTCTGTTATGGATTGAACTGTGTCCCCCTCCCCTGTTCCCCCAAACATGTGTTGTAAATCCTAACCTCTATGCCTGTGGTTACAATCCCATTTGGGAATGGGTTGCCTTTTGTTATGTTAATGAAACAGGATCAGTGTAAGGTGTGTCTTGAGTCAATCTCTTTTGAGATATAAAAAGAGATTAAAACAAGCAAACAAGAGGAGCAGAGATGGGGGAAGACACATGCCAAGTCATATGAAGATCACCCAGGAGCAGAAGCTCTCAAGAGACAAGTGTCTTCCCCCAGAGCCGACATGGAGAGAAAGCCTCGCCCTAGAGCCGGCATCCTGAATTCAAACTTCTAGCCTCTAAACTGTGAGAAAATAAATTTCTGTTTGTTAAAGCCACTCATTTGTGGTATTTCTGTTATAGCAGCACTAGATAACTAAGACACCAGAGTTAGAACAATAGTTCCTCAAGATCGAAGAGGTCATGTTCCCCCATGGCCCCAAACCATCCCCATCCATTGTCCTTCAGCTCAAGCCTGACACCCTTCCAGAATGAAAGTCACTCAGAGGCAGTAAGGCCCTTCTCTTTGAAGTTGCGATAAGTAGGTCTCCTGGGCTGGGGCTGACCCACAAACCAGACCTGTGAGTGCCTCTGGAAGAAGTGTTCTGGGAGGGCGGTGATTCAAAGATATCCTGCAGCTGACGCTCTGAATATGTTTCAGTTCTAGGTCAAGAGTTGAAACGGTCCAGACAAGGACCCTATGCTCTCAGAGTCTGGCCTCTCTGAACCTGTCTGAGGTTTCTGGTCAGGCACTTGCGGAAGCTTGTCTAGGCCTCATTTTTCTTAGGGTGGAGTGTTGTAAATTTGGAAATTTTTATGAATTGTTTTGAAAGCGTTGAGGCAAGTCCTGCTTATCTGTGGGGAGAGCTGTGGCTGCTTGGTGTGTTACTTCTTTTTTTTTTTGGCCATCTCTTCAGATCCTGGGTGTGGAGGACTCTGAAGATAAAGCTGAACAACTGGACAATTCTGTGTTCTTCAAAAGGAGTCAGTTGCCTTCGAGTTGATTCCGACTCACAGCAACCCTGTGTGTGTCAGAGTAGAACTGTGCTCCATAAGGTTTTCAATGGCTGATGTTTGAAATTAGATCTCCAGGCTTTTCTTCTGAGGCTTCTCTGGGTAGACCCAAAGCTGCCACCTTTTGGTTAGCAGCCGAGTGCTTTACTGTTTGCTACACCCAGTAACTCCTCAAAAGGAGAAGCAGTTTGTCAAGGAAGTGAAGACAACCCAAGTTGTGAACCCATGAAGCGGAGGCCTTCAGATGAAATAAACATTTCGCTAGTTAAGAATGTGACTTTGTTTTTAAGGAAATATGGGAGAGAGCGTTCCTGTACTTTTTTTTTCTTGTTCAAGAGAAAGCCCTCAGCTCCAATTCCCTCAGTATGGCTATCTTACCCAATTAGACAGTCTTTTGATGTTTTAAGTAATTTTTATTGTGCTTTAAGTGAAAGTTTGCAAATCATGTCAGTCTCTCACACAAAAACCCATATACACCCTGCTACACACTCCCAGTTACTCTCCCCCTAATGAGACAGCACGCTCTCTCCTTCCATTCTCTCTTTTCGCATCCATTTCGCCAGCTTCTAACCCCCTCCACCCTCTCATCTCCCCTCCAGGCAGGAGATGCCAACATAGTCTCAAGTGTCCACCTGATCCAAGAAGCTCACTCCTCACCAGCATCCCTCTCCAACTCATTGTCCAGTCCAATCCATGTCTGAAGAGTTGGCTTCGGGAATGGTTCCTGTAGATGGTCTTCTTATCTACTTAAAGTGATATGAATATTTTCCTGTTAGTTTTAGGATGTCTTTTTGTGTGTGTGTGTGTTTTGGGAGCAATCCTTATATCTACTTAACCAATTGCCATTGAGTCAATTTCAACTCATGGCCACCCCATGAGAACTGCTGTATAGGATTTTCATGGCTGCGACATTTAGGAAACAGATTGCCAGGCCTTTTTCTAGGTGCCTCTGGGTGGGTTCAAACCCCCAACCTTTAGGTTAGCAGCTCTGTGCTTAACCATTTCCATCACCCAGGAACTCTAAACTGTCTCCTTGATCTTAAAGTGGACCTTTAGGCAAGATGGAAACATGGTTGGCAAACTCTGCTCTCCAAAGCTCTAAATATAAATACAGTAAGCCACCAGGGCTCAGACAATGAAGGAGACAGACACTCAAATGTGGGGTTTGGTATTTGGGTTTACTTGTCTCTCACCCTTGGTGACCTCACCTTTGCCTTATCACCAGTCAGCAGTGGAGTCAACAGCACCCCAGCAAATGTGAGAGAAAGCTGCCCTTGCTGTGATGTGCTTCCTCACCCAGCCGCAAATTTCGAGAGATGAGATAAAGAAGAGGAACCTGAACAGAAAGGACCAAGCTGGGGATGGATGTAAACAGCAGATTTGTCACGTAATAAGAAATCCGGCAAGAAAGGCCAAACTGATGAGCAGTTAGACCTGGCTGGGAGGAAGGAAAACCACTCATCCCTGTCAGAGGACCCTTGTGAGGCCATTAAAGCTGAGGTGTTAACCAGGGACAATGTTTTTTTTTTTTATTGTGCTCTAAGTGAAAGTTTTCAATTCAAGTCAGTTTCTCACAGAAAAACTTATACACACATTGTTATGTGACTCTAGTTGCTCTCCCTACAAAGTGACAGCACACTTCTTCTCTCCACCGTATATTCCCATGTCCATTCAACTAGCTCCTGTCCCCTTCTGCCTTCTCATCTCGTCTCCAGACAGGAGCTGCCCGCATGGTCTCATGTCTCTACTTGAGCTAAGAAGCACACTCCTCACCAGCATCATTTTATGTCTTACAGTCCAGTCTAATCTTTGTCTGAAGAGTTGCTTTGAGAATGGTTTTAGTTTTGGACTAACAGAGAGTCTAGGGGCCATGACCCCTGAGGTACCTCCAGTTTCAGTCAGATCATTAAGTCTGGTCTTTTTACTAGAATTGGAGGTACGCATCCCACTTTTCTCCTGCCCCTTCAGGGATTCTCTGTTGTGTTCCCCGCCAGGGCAGTCACTAGTGGTAGCCAGGTACAGTCTAGTTCTTCCCGTCTCAGCCTGATGGAATCTCTGGTTTATGTGGCCCTTTCTGTCTCTTGGGCTCATATTTTCTTTGGTGTTCTTCATTCTCCTTTGCTCCAGGTGGGTTGATTCCAACTGATACATCTTAGATGGCTGCTTGCTAGCTCTTAAGATCCCAGACACCACTCACCAAAGTGGGATGCAGAACGTTTTCTTAATACACTTTGTTATGCCATTTGACCTAGATGTCCCCTGAAACCATAGTTCCCAGGCCCTGCCCCTGCTACTCTGTCCCTCGAAGTGTTTGGTCGTATTCAGGAAACTTATTAGCTTTTGGTTTAGTCCAGTTATGCTGACTTCCCCTGTATTGTGTGTTGTCCTTTCCTTTACCTAAAATAATTCTTGTCTACTAACTAATTAGTGAATACCCCTCTCCCTTCCTCCCCACCCTATAACCATCAAAGAATGTTTTCTTCTGTGTTTAAACCTTTTCTTGAGTTCTTATAATAGTGGTCTCATACAATATTTGTCCTTTTGCGACTGACTTATTTCACTTAGGGTAATGCCTTCCAGATTGCTCCATGTCATGAGATGTTTCACGGATTCATCATTGTTCTTTATCATTGTGTAATATGTCATTGTGTGAATATACCATAATTTATTTAACCATTCATCTGTTGATGGGTTCCTTGGTTGTTTCCATCTTTTTAATATTTCATTGTGTGAATATACCATAATTTATTTAACCATTCATCTGTTGATGGGTTCCTTGGTTGTTTCCATCTTTTTAATATTTCATTGTGTGAATATACCATAATTTATTTAACCATTCATCTGTTGATGGGTTCCTTGGTTGTTTCCATCTTTTTGCTATTGCAAACAGTGCTGCAATGAACGTGGGTGTGCATATATCTATTCGTGTGTGGGCTCTTATTTCTCTAGGATATGTTCTAAGGAATAGGATTGCTGGATTGTATAGTAGTTCTATTTCTAGCTTTTTAAGAAAGTGACAAATCGATTTCCGAAGTGGTTGTACCATTTTACATTCCCACGAGCAGTGTGTAAGTGTTCTAGTCTCTCCACAACCTCTCCAACATTTATTATTTTGTGTTTTTTGGATTAATGCCAGCCTTGTTGGGGTGAGATGGTTTCTCATTGTAGTTTTGATTTGCCTCTCTCTAATGGGTTTCTGGGTTAATGGCTAATTGGAAACCCTGGTGGCATCGTGGTTAAGTGCTACGGCTGCTAACCAAAGGGTTGGCAGTTTGAATCTGCCAGCAGCTCCTTGGAAACTCTATGGGGCAGTTCTACTCTGTCCTATAGGGTCGCTATGAGTCAGAATCGACTCGACGGCACTGGGTTTGGTTTTTTGGTTTTGGAATGGCTAATTATCATGAGCATTTCCTCATGTATCTGTTAGCCGCCTGAACGTCTTCTTTGGTGAAGTGCCTGTTCATAGCCTCTGCGCATTTTTAAATTGGGTTATTTGTCTTTTTGTTGTTGAGGTTTTGCAGTATCTTCCAGATTTTAGAGATTAGACTCTGATTGGATTTGTTGTAGCCAATTTTTTTTTTTCCCAGCCTGTAGGTTGCTTTTTACTCTTTTGGTGAAGTCTTTGGATGAGCATAAGTGTTTGATTTTTAGGAGCTCCCAGTTATCTAGTTTCTCTTCTGGTGTTTGCGCATTGTTGTTAGTAATGTTTTATATACTGTTTATGACATGTGTTAGGGCTCCTAGCATTGTCCCTATTTTTTCTTCCACGATCTTTATTGTTTTAGATTTTATATTTAGGTCTTTGATCCATTTTGAGTTAGTTTTTGTGCAGGGTGGGAGGTATGGATCTTGTTTCTTTTTTTTTTTTTTGCAGATGGATATCCAGTTATGTCAGCACCATTTGTTAAAGAGACTGTCTTTTCCCCATTTAACTGACTTTGGGCCTTTAAATATCAGCTGCTCATAAAAAAAAAAAGAAAAAAATTTTTATGTCTTTATTCTCAATTCTGTTCTGTTGGTCTATGTATCTGTTGTTGGGCCAGTACCAGGCTGTTTTGACTACTGTGGTGGTATAGTAGATTCCAAATCAGGTAGCGTGAGGCCTCCCACTTTGTTCTTCTTCTTCAGTAATGCTTTACCTATCCAGGGCCTCTTCTCTTTCTATATGAAGTTGGTGATTTTGTTTCTCCATCTCATTAAAAAATGCCATTGGAATTTTGATCAGGATTGTATTGTATCTATAGATTGCTTTGGGTAGAGTAGACATTTTCACAATGTTGAGTCTTCCCATCCATGATCAAGGTGTATTTTTTCACTTATGTAGGTCTCTTTTGGTTTCTTGTGGTAGTGTCTTGTAGTTTTCTTTGTGTAGGTCTTTTACATCTCTGGTTAGACTTATTCCTAAGTATTTTATCTTTTTGGGGGCTGTTGTTAATGGTATTGATTTGGTGATTTCCTCTTCAACATTCTCTTTGTTGGTGTAGAGGAATCCAACAAATTTTTGTATGTTTATCTTGCATCCTGATACTTTGCTGAACTCTTCTATTAGTTCCAGTAGTTTTCTTGTGGATTCTTTAGGGTTTTCTGTGTATAAGATCATATCGTCTGCAAATAGATATACTTTTACTTCTTTCTTACCAATTTGGATGCTGTTTCTTTTTCTAGCCTAATTGCTCTGGCTAGGACCAGGGAGAGTGTCCTTTTGACTGTATCCCCAGGGATGGACTCCTGGATACCAAAACTGCATTTCCTTAGGAGATCTTTCTAAAGGGTGGCTGCGTGGTGCAATGGTCAACTCACTCATCGAGTCCACCTAGATGCGCTTGGAAGAAAAGCCTGATGGTCTACTTTGAAAAAATCAGTCATTGAAAGCCCTGTGGAGCACAGTTCTATTCTAACATACATGGGGTCACCATGAGTAGGAGGAGTTGTCTTAATGGCATTGGTTTAGGTTTTTTTTTTTTTTTTATCTTTCTAAAGGAATTTTCCCCAAGTCCATTTACCTGAATGAAGTACTTACGATGAAGCTGAGGTTTGAACCTAATAATTAAAATGTGATTAATGGGGTCAACAGCTTTGTGGGGCTGCAAGTGTTACAGCTGAATCAGCAGTTAATTTCTCCATTCTGAATATACCGCTGGGTTTAATTTCCTGTTCACTCCACTCTTAACTTTGAGCTCCCCTTGGGGTCTGCTTGGTCATCTAGTGCTGCCATGACAGAAATACCACAAGTGGATGGCTTTAACAAAGAGAAATTTATTTCCTCACAGTCTAATATGTTACAAGTCCAAATTCAGGGTGTTGGCTCCAGGAAAAGGCTTTCTTTCTCTGTGGGCACTGGAGGAAGGCTTCCCCTGGTTGAGGAGCTTCTCAGGCACAGGGACCCCTTGTCCAAAGGACATGCTCTGCTCCTGGTGCTGCTTTCTTGGTGGTATGAGGTCCCTAACTCTCTGCTTGCTTCCCTTTCCTTTTATCTCTTGAGAGGTAAAAGGTGGTTCAGGCCACACCCCAGGGAAACTCCCTTTACCTTGGATCGGGGAGGTGACCTGAATGAGTGAGGGTGGTGTTACAATCCCACTGTAATCCTCTCGACATAAAATTACAATCACAAAATGGAGGACAACCATACAGTACTGGGAATCATGGCCTAACCAAGTTGATACACACATTTTTTGGGGGGACATAATTTAATCCATGACAGGTCTTAGCCATTTCATGGGCCAGCCTACAAGCTCTCCAGCATCTCTTTAATTACGCCCAACCTAACGTTGTAGTGGGGTGTGATGGAAAAAAGGGAAATGAAAGGCAGGAGACTTGAGTTCTACACCGAGTTCTTGTCTTGACTCAGTATTTTAATCTCCAAAATGAAGAGGGCAGGGGAGATGTTTCCCAAGATGTGTTCCATATATACCACCTCCACCAATCATTGGTTGAGGGATGCCATGGTGGAGTCGCTGATTCCTTAGCATTTCCACAACTGCCTTGTACAAGGGCAGGAATCCCTGGGTGGTACAAATGGCTAACATGCTCGGCTGCTACTGGAAAGGTAGGAGGTTCCAGTCCACCCAGAGAACTGAAGAAAGGCCTGGAGATATACTTCTGAAAAGTCAGCCTTTGAAAACCCTGTGAGGCACAGTTCTTCTCCGAAACACATGGGGTCACCATGAGTCGGAATTGACTCCACAGTAACTGGTATATTACACAGGGCAGGAGTTCTGGACCAGAGGAAACCCTCAGGCAACGAAATGCACGTGAGTCAGATATTGAGGTAGTCAGGCCTGAGGGAGTATGTGTTACAAGGGTGGCATGAATTTCCCTGTTATTTACATTTAGAATGTTGTCCATTTTCATGATATTAAAAAAAAAGTCCAATTGAACAAAAGTTTAATTTACTATCATTATTGTTGTTATTTAGTGTCCTTTCTACAGTATTCAGTCCTAAAGTGCAATTACTTAGCCAAAGAATATTTTAGGACCAACTTCGACTCATAGTGACCTCTAGGACAGAGTAGAGCTGCCCCACAGGGTTTCCAAAGAGCAGCTGATGGATTCAAACTGCTGATCTTTCGGTTAGCACCCAAGCTCTTAACCACTGCGCCACCAGGGCTCCTTGAAATGGTTAGGACATAACTAAATTGCTATAACTTAAACTCAAAAATACATTGAGACCCCCATAATGTAGTGACTTAACAAACAAGGAAGTTTACTTCTCTCTTATACAACAGACCAGAGGTAAATGGTTCAGGACTGGAGGAGTGACTGTGCAATTGTCCACACCCAGCTTCCATTCTGGGTGCAGGAGGGCTGCTTTCTTCTCATCATCTCCTGGCCAATAAGAAGGAAGGAAGACAGCTGGAGAGCACCTGCACCTTCCTTCGTAGGGCATGGCCCAGAACCAGCACACATTCTCCTACCCACAGTTCATTGGCAGGACTCAGTCCCATGGCCACAGATTAAATTGCAAGAAGGCCACAATATGTGTTCTCTAGTTTGGCCCTCGGTAGTGCAAACAGTTAACACACTTGGCTGCTAATCAAAAGGTTGGCAGTTTGAATCCACCCAGAGGAACCTCGGAAGAAAGGCCTGGTGATCTACTTCCAGAAAAAACAGCCATTGAAATTCCTATGGAGCACAGTTCTACTCTGACACACATGGGGTTGCCGTGAGTTTAAATCTGCTCCTCGGCAACCAGTATATCTTGACTGTGTGCCTAATTAAAATTTAAAGGTCTGTTTTAAAGATAGAGAGAAATGTCATTGGTGGATAACCAGATTCTCTGCCAGATGACTCATGCCAAGTTACTTTCCAAACTGACTTGTGCCAAAGTCCATGGGCACACCAGTTCAACAAGGAGCTCTTATTGTTTTAAACCTTGAGACACCAAGGGGATATTGATGTAAAGATGCCAGAGACAGTTTAGTCCACAGGATTAATTAAATGCTGAATTGTCTAGTTCAGACCCTGAAAGCTAGAGTATACAGGAAGTCTTCCGGGAGGAGGTGACTCCAGGTGGAGTTTACGGGATGGTGTTGCTCATCAACTCTTGACTGTCTCTGTTTATAGGGCCGGGGTCACTAATGGAAGTCCTCCTTTGACCCAATGTAATTCCAGCCAACTCCCTAGCCTTCCTATTAAATCTTTCCGCTGCTAACTAATAGCAAAATGGTAGGGTTTTCAAATGTACTTCCTTTTCCTGATCTTTAGTGGAATGGAGTACTGACATCAGCAACTGAAGAACTCGAAGGGGTGGCAGGAAAAGAGCACTCATGCATGCCAGAGGAATTGAAGGATATTTATAGGCTCAGAGAAGGCAGGTCTTCCAGCTGCAGAGAGTATGTGTTACCATGCCACACAGCAACCGTTAAGAAAAGTCAGATATCCAAAGGTCTACGTGTCGGCCTACTATCTAAACACCTTCCACCCAAAAAATTCCTTGGGGTCCTTTTCCTCCACATCGTATGAGTTGAAGAAGGGAAGGAATTAGTGTAGTATTTGAATTATGGCTGAATGAATGATACCAATTGATGGCGAAAGACTCTCCATATACCTAAGTGTTTATCAGCACAGTTAATGGCTCTAAAAGAAAGCTTGTCAGAATTTTAAAGAAGATATTCATTTTTGTACGACCTCTTCCAGCAATTCCTCTCTTCGTGATTTCCCACCAGTATCCTCATGGCTGTCCATACCATCTCTTCTTCAGAATGTGCCTTCTTCGGCAGTATCTCATGTATTCTGTTTCTCTCATCTTATCCCTACTGTGAATGACATGAGTTCTAGTTTCCTATTCTACATTTTCTGGACTGTAAGCCTATCTTCCTTGTATCCCTTCATCCCTTCGTCTCTTCACTCTTCCATCTCCACTTCTCCATCCCTTCATTCCCTCCCTCCCTCCACCCACCCATCCGTCCGTCCATCCATCCATCCAATCATAAGTTAATTTAGACAACATTGTTAATGACTTAAGAATCTTAACATTGGACTGCCCTGAGTTTAGGAAATTTCTAGCATGATAACAGGCTAATGGGGTAGATATTTGGGGAGAAACATACTGGATTCAGCTATGTCATCTTAAGTATCGTAGAGCTATCTAGCTTAAATCTGTTATGTCAGGGCAAAAGCAAACTTGAAGATTATTCTGCTCGGTTCGTAGTCAGCTCTGCCATTATAAAATGGGAAATAAACCTGCAGCTGTGGCCCACAGGGGCAAAGGCCCTCTATCCGGGTCTGAGAGGCCTTTGTGAGGCACCTGCCCTGGGTCTGGTTGCTGACCTTCTCGTGTTTTAGTGGCGGGGCTCCTCTTGTGGTCAGGTCACTGGGACTGTGGGTCTGATCTGGCCTGTCATCACTTTCACTCTGATAAGCTTCATTCGGAAGAACTTGACAGCAGCCTGTCAAAAACACCAGTCAACTTGGGAAAACCAGCTCCTCTGTATGGAACTGATTTAATCTCTTTGTATAAAAAAAAACGAGGCTGATAATCTTGGGTTAAAAAGACACTCATTCTCACGTCAAATGTATAGGATGTGTCAGCCCACAGGCCAGTCCTGATGTACACTGGGCTTTGGGGTGAGCGGAGAAGCCAGCACCTCAGCATATCTGGGACAGACAGCCAGCTATGAAGTATCTGGCTGGCTGAGGTCCTGATCTGTCCGTCACCGCTGGGCTCAGTGCCCCTGGCTCTGGGGTAATCAGACCATCTGTAGCTTAGTTGGACATCCTGCTTGCTCTGGGTGACACAGAGCTCCCGGCAGCTGGTTGCAGTTTTGTTTATAGCAGTGTGTCTCCTGCATGCTTGCCCTGCACCCCCAACTCCCTATAAACCACTCCACAGGCGGCCTGACTTTTGGTGCAAATGAAAGTTTGTCAACTGTTGCTCTCTTTCCCCAGTTGTTGTTTTGACTTATCTAAACCAAATTAAGCTGTGGGACTCCATTAATAAAAGGCTTCTATTACAAAATTATTGGCACTCTGCAAGCGCTGTGGAAGGAGAGCAGGGAGATCAATAATATTACTTAGAATAAAATAGCGGGGCAGACGTTACTCAGGGGAAATAAACTCTTAAGTATGAGAGGGAATATGGATTTGCACCCGTGCAGCCAATGTTTAAATATGGTGAAACAGTGTGTCGGAATCTGTGGTCTGGTAATTATTTGAAAAGTCTTGGGGAGATTCTAAATGTGCTTTAAAGCAAAACAAAAAACAGACAAACCTCAGCTAAATCGTCTCAGAAATAAAGACCAAGCATTTCCACATATGACCACAACCCTCAAAATTAAAGCAATACGAATCTATAGGGTGACAAAAATGCAGAGCATTTGATTAATTTGTGGATGGATCTGAGGCCACAGAGGTGGTGTGGTGACTGTGTCTGTTTGCTTTGGGCTGCCTGGGGAGAAAGGGGAGGAGGGAGAAAACAGCGAGAATGGCCAGCTTCTAGATGGCAGCTGCTAAAAAGAAGCCATTCCTCATCTTTAAGTCTGGGTCTTTCACTTGTCCCTTGGAAGCTTTGTGGAAAGGGTGGGAAGCCCAGTGGATTGTTACTGAGAGCCAATCAATTTAATCTGGTGCAGTTTATGCTCCATCTCTGTCAGGTGAGCCAATTAGCCTGCAGGCTGGTGAAATGCACCTGGCAGCTAATTGGGCCATTGTTGGAAGAGTGCTCTCCCTTTGGGGGTGAGCAGCACCCTTGGTACTGTTTGCAAATTGCTGAGATAGAGATCTCTGGATGGCTCGGAGGATGGGGCGAAATCAGTTCAGCTGCAGCTGTGGTGCCAGGAGTTGCTGCAGGGTTTCTGGAAGACCCGGTGCATGGCCAGAGAAGGTGGCGATGGAAATGAAATGGAGCCCCCAGGTTAAGAAAGAGGAAGAGAGGGAGAGAGAATGTTTTTGGATGCCACTTTTGATCTCCAGCAATAAATAGTTGAAGGGACCTGCCCATTCACTTTCCCCAAATTTCCCAAAAATGTATTCAGAGGTGTGCGCTGGAGTCCTGTAAGATGCTAGCTGGTGTTTTATGCAGGGAATGGGGGAAGGAAGGTGAAAAAGGTAAAACAAAACAAAAGGCGGGTAGTCCTATGGTTCTATTTGCTTGGGAAATGTTTGGTTCAACAGGTATCTTAGTGCAGGTCTTCTCAGAGCCTTCAACAAACTAAAGTGCATCACGGGACTCCGAAATGGGGTTATAGTGTGCAGTCTCTCCTCAAGTTATTTTGTGGTTGTTAGTTGCCATTGAGTTGGCTCTGACTCACGGCGACGACACGTACAACAGAACAAAACATTGTCCGGTACTTTGCCGTCTTCATTGGTATCCATTGTTGTGGCCATTGTATATTTTGAGTGCCTTCAAACCTAGGGGGCTCGTTTTCTAGCACTCTATCAGCTAATACTCAGTTGTGAGCGATAGGGTTTTCATTGACTAATGTTTGGAAGTAGGTTGCCAGAACTTTCTTTCAAGTTTGTCAGTCTGGAAGCTTCACTGGAACCTGTCCACCATGGATGACTCTGCTAGTATTGAAATCCCAGTGGCATAGCTTCCAGCATCAGAGCAGCATACAAGTTACCACAGTACAACAAACTGATGGATGGGTGGTGGCAAATTATTCTATTGGAGGGTTATTTATTTAAGGATCATCATCTGGGGCAAACTTTTTGAGTATCATACTTTTTGAAATAATGATCCAGGCCAATCTCCTGATTGCAAGACTGCACCTACCATTGTCATGCTGGTTCTACCCTTGGCCTTTTAATACAGGTCAAACCTCTGTGACCATCTCTCGGCGAGAGCATGAAAACTACCTGCATGAGGAGGTTCCAAAGCCAGTTCTCATGATACCAACACTCCTTTCATTCATTGATTGATATTCACTCATTCAAACTCCATCCCGGTTTGCTGCTGTGCAGCTGGTTCTGGTCTAACCACTGAGCTCTGTCCTCACACTTTGACACCCATGTCTGACTCCTGTCCCTCCAGAGTTGGAAACATCCTGCTTTCTCTTCCTGCATTTCGACATTCAGGGCTATTGCACAGTCACTGATCATGCTTTGGCTTTGTCTTTGTCTTCTCCCAACTCAATGTCTCCCATTGTCCTCAAGGTCAAGATCATTCCCTGGGGCAACTCGTGGCCTCTTGCTTGGTTTTCTCACCCAGAATAAGCCCAAACCCTCATTTTCATGCCCTCTTCCTGAATGTGTGGATCTGAATACCCTCTATTCTCTGTGGCCGTTTCCAGGATCTCAGCTGCTATCAGGATCAGGAAGTTTTTCTTTCTGGTGACCTAAATGTTTCTTCCAACTGATGAATAAGTTACTTCCTCTTGTTTTTCCAGAGGGTGATGAAGAACAAACAACGATGCCAAGGGGGATTGGAAGTTGGCATGTTAGTGCTGAGGAGGGCAGCCCTCTCTTTGTTGCTTGGTAACTCTGCCCTCTTCTTCCTGGAAGGGAACAGTTCCATCCAGAGTGCAGCCCTTCAGATGCCCTCTGAGTAACTAACCATCTGAGGACCTCTACTGGAAACTCCTTTTAGGCCCTGTCCTTGCCACCATTCCTTAGACGATGTCATTAAATGCTGACAAACTCCAGAATCCCCGTCTCTGAGAGCTCTGTCTAGAGACGCGGCATCATGGGATATGTCTGACCTCCCAGTACGATTCTCCAGTAGAGACCATCCTGTCGTGTGGGCCTGTGAGATGCTCCCTGAAAAGTCATGGACTTTTGTGCTGATTCACCGCATCCTCTAGAGGGACACTTGTTGTTAGCTGCTATCGAGTCGGCTCCAACTAAAGGCGACCCCGTGTACAACAGAATGAAAAGCTACCCGGTCCTGTACCATCTTCAAGATCATTGGTATGCTTGAATCCATTATTGTGGCCACTGTGTATTTTGAGTGCATTCCAACCTAGGGGCTCATCTTTCAGAGTTGTATCAGACAATATTCTGTTATGATCCATAGGGTTTTCACAGGCTAATTTTTAGACATAGATCACCAGGCCTTTCTTCCTAGTCTAGCTTAGTCTCAAAGCTCCACTGAAACCTGTCTGCCATGGGTGACCTTACTGGGATTTGACATACCAGTGGTGTAGTTTGCCCATCACAGCGACTTCTCCCTACTGAAGATATTTACTGCACCTGTTTTAGGGGAGATATGTGAATATATGGCAGGAAAATCACTCCTACCTGGAAGCTTGGGGTAAATAAATAAAGGCATTGAAGTATTTAAGCTTCCTCAGCACGCCATCCTTGAATTTAGGGGAGGATTAATAAGAGTAATTAGTCACTATAACAGCTGCTTAGATCTACCTTCTTTCACTTCCTGCAAACAGGGTTCCTTGCCCCACTAAGCAATGGGACCAAATTGGAGCAGATAATGTGGGGGAAAGCATCATCTTTCTATCTCCAAAATTAATAGGAAAAATAGGCAGAAGGGAAGAGAAAATGTAGAAGAAATTATGTTTTTAGAGGATTATTTTTCCCAAAACACAATTACTATCTGCTTACCATAGACTCTTTGGAAATATATAAAATAGAAGAAAGACTTCGCTCTGGTGTCAGTAGCAGAAATGGCTGCAGTTGTTTTGAGAGACTTCTTGGTTGTTACCCACAGATATTGTCGATCTTGGATCTAGTCATATCTCTAACTTTGCATCAGTTACCGGAAAATTCCATGATGTTCAGCTCTCTGTCCTTTTAGGCGCTTTAGCCACCATCTTACATGTAAGGGGAGCCCTGGTGACTTAGTGGTTAAGTGCTACAGCTGCTAACCAAAAGATCGGCAGTTCGAATCCACCAGGGGCTCCTTGGAAGCTCAGTGGGGCAGTTCTAGTCTGTCCTAAGGGTTGCTATGAGTCGGAATTGACTTAACAGCAACAGGGTTTTGGTTTTTATATGTAAGGTTTACTCGGTACAGATGTAATAAGATACCTGAGGCAGGATTAAAGTATCTTTATAATTTGTAGGATTGTTTGTAGATGAAGTGTCAGCATCATTCCTAAGTATCCAGGCTAAAGACCTTGCTAGATTCTTATACAAAGCTCATTCAAAGAGGGAGATTATCTCTCAACTATTCTAACCAGTCCTCATAGCTGACTAATGAGAGCCTATTTCTTGCACCTTGCAGATCAACATGCCACTAATGTTACCAATGAAATCGCTTTCTCATATTTAGAATGCTATTTAGCAAATCTCCTTCAGTTGATCACAAGGTAGATAACAGATGCAGGAGCTGCCTCTGGGGTGTAGCCTTTCTGATAAGCACTAGCTGACACTGCCCCCCTGCCCTGCCACGTGATGACAGAGTGAGCAACAGCCCCAAGAGTGCAGCCTAAACTAACAAACACATATTTATATCTCGCTGTCCAATGCAGAAATATTTCAAAGTGAATTATGGCCTCAAACAGGAAGGATCCCTAATAATACCTGTGACTGAATTTACCACCAACCTTCAGGATAGGGGTTCAGGATCAGATTTCCTTTTCTTTTAATACAGAAATATTAAAATTTCTTGCATCCAAAGTTGTGCTAGAAAATTCCTTCCATATACACACTATCGTATTTAATTCTCACAGCAACACTAAGATAAAAATGACTATACCCATTTTGTAGATGAGGAAACTGAGGCTAAAAAAAGAGACCCTAAAATTATGGCATTCCTTGAGAGTATATGACTGAGACTTGGCCACATTTCTGCCTGCCTCTAAATATCAAACAGGTGGCCTGCCTTTTCCAGAAAGACCCAACCCACCTAGAAATACCTGCCCCTGCCCGGATTCTGGTGGTAGGTGTAATTCCATCACCTTTGGCTAAATACCCTGTAGGAGAGATAACATTAAAGGAGATGAAGGTAGAGGAAAAGGAGTGTAAACAGAATAAAGGAGGCACAAGAGAGGTAGTAGATTCAGGAGAAATCCTCCAACCATTTGGCAGTTGTTAAAGAAGACAGTTGAGGGGATGGAGGGACCAAGGCATTACAAGAGTCAGAACAGGCAGCACTGGGGGTCCGGAACGGTCTCCCAGCAGGGTATAACCTGGCAGGCCCTAAGCCTGGAGTGACTTTGCTCCATTGGTCCCATAATTCTTTCCTGGCTCCCTGCTACCTCATGGCCTTATATGATCTGCTGCCAACTCTTGATACCTAGACTGGTTGACCTATCCTGTGTGGTAGATTGCATTACCGGCCTCAATTCTGTACTCCTCCCTGTATCTACACCCATTGCCATGTGAGTTTGAGTTCCTCTCCCTGGAGGCAGAATATCTTCTCATTCCATTGACACAGGGCTTGGCCATGGTACTTGCTTTGGCCAATGGGGTGTTATCAGATGTGAAGTGAGCAACGACTTGAGATGTGCTTGCAGAATTGAGCTTGTGCGTTTGTGTTTTGGCCATGCCACATGGAGAACGTAATCTGGCTAGCCCACAGCCTCGGGGTGGATTAGAGGCACGTGGAGAGAATCTGGGCTAAATCTGTAGCTTGAAACTCAGCCCAGCTGAGCTCAACCTAGATCAGTTGATCCCTAGCTGATCACAGATGCATAACCAAGAATAACTGATTGTGGTTTAAGCCACCCTATTTTGGGATGGCTTTAGTAGTCTCTCGGAGCCCTGGTGGTACAGTGGTTAAGAGATCGGTTGCTAACCAAAAGGTTGGCAGTTTGAATCCACCAGCTACTCCTTGGAAAAACTATGGGGCAGTTCTACTCTGTTCTATAGGGTTGCTATGAGTCAGGATAGACTCGACAGCAATGGCTTTTTTTTTTTAAGTCCTTAGGTACCCTGGTGGTGCAACGGTTAAGTGCTTAGCTGCTAACCATAAGGTCAACAGTTCGAACCTACCAGCTACTCCTTGGGAGAGAGATGTGGCAGTCTGCTTCCATAAAGATTTATAGCCTTGGAAACTCTGTGGGGCAGTTCTACCCCATCCTTTGGGATCACTATGAGTCAGAATCAACTTGACAGCAGCGGGTTTGGTTTTTTGGTTTGTAATCTTTGGGTGGTGCAAATGACTAACGAGTTTGGCTGCTAACTGTAAGGTTAAAGGTTCGAGTCCATCCAGAGGCTCCTCTCAAGAAAAGCCAGGTGATCTACTTCCAAAAAATCAGCCACTGAAAAGAAAACCCCTGTGAAGCACAGTTCCACTCTGATACACATGGGGTTGCCATGAATGAGAATTGACTTGATGGTTACTGGTTATTATTATTACTATTTTTTTTCTTTTTCACCCAGCATTATTGTGAAAATATTTGATAGATACATTCTGCCTCTGTAATTGTCACATTCACCTCGTCCCATCACTGTTATGTTACTATTTTGGGCATGCCGGCAGAACTAAACAGGAGTGTTGGAGCCCTGGGTGTGAAGGTGGCTTCTCCCCAAAGGTCTGGGTCCCTGAGGGGCTCCATGCAGAGCTGACCTGGCTGTGTTACATCCAGGTCCCAGGAGGGAGGGAGATGTGTCCTCTTTCTATCTTGCAGGTGGTGCTTTCTTTCCACCATGCTGTAACCACCCCCTCCTGCAATCTCTCCATGGGGACCTCAAGGTACACTGAAGACCTAGCCAGCCCCTCACTCCATCTGAGATTCAGCACCTACCCAACTGGTTATAAAAAGAAAAAAAAAGATTGCCATCAAGCCAGTTCCAACTCACAGTGACCCTATAGGACGGAGTAGAGCTACCCTGCAGAGTTTCCAAGGAGTGCCTGGTGGATTTGAACTATGCCACCAGGGTTTCCCAGCTGGTTATAGACATGAAGTTTGCTGACTTGAATCAAACCACCCAATTTAGATTGACTTCCATCCTTTCTACCTCCCTAACGGCCACATCCAAGCCTTTGTTTCTAGCACCCTTGAGGGGAGTGGCATCCTGGCAGAGAAACTTTTTGGAGACATAAAAGAGAACTGCCAATATAAATCCCTGCGACTTTAGTCATGAGTAGCTGGTTAGGGTAGTTACCAGTGGTTCTCTCTGGGTGGTGTAATTATGAATGTTTTAAAGAGCAGTTCTTTGTTCCCTATTTTTTTTTTTAATCCTACAAATTGGGTACTTTGTGAATCCGAAAAACAATAAAAACTAATAAAACAATGAAGCAGCCACCAAGGCTTTGAGTGATACCCTACAAGGGTAGGGTAGGGTGGGGTGGGAACTGCTGTTGTTAGCTGTCAGTCTGCTTCAGCTCATGGCAACGTTAGTACAACGTAATGAAACGTTACCCAGTCCTGCGTCATCTTATCTTCATGGTTGTTGGTATGTTTGAGTCCATTGTTGCAGCCACAGTGTATTTTGAGTGCCTTCCAACCTAGGGGGCTCATCTTGCTGCACCATATGGGATGATGCTCTGTTATAATCCATAGAGTTTACGTTTGCTGAAAACAGATCACCAGCCCTTTCTCTCTGTTCTGTCTTAGTCTGGACCCAACCAACCAACCCCTTTGCTGTTGAGTTGATTCTGACTCATAGTGACCCTACAGTGATCCTATAGGACAGAGAAGAACTGCCCCATAGGATTGACTTCGTCTGGAAGTTCTCCTGAAACCAGTCTACCATGGGTGACCCTGCTGGTATATGACATAGCTTCCAGCATTGTAGCAAAATGCAAGCTACCACAGTACAACAAACTGACAGATGGGTGGTGGGTGGTGGTGGGGCGGTGAGGCAGGGCAGCAGTAAGAGTAGATGTAACAGTGGCCAGGGGGTTAGTGCCCAGCGCGTTTAGCAGTAGAAGCCCACGACTGCTGATTCCAGCCCAATCAGTGTCGGTTTGGCTCTGGCCTCCACTGAGCATCAGAACTCCTAACCTTAGCTGGGTGGTTGGCAAAACCCTCCCATCAAGGGAAGTTGTGGGGATCTGAGGACTTGGCTGAGGCGTACAGTAGGATCAACATAAATCCATCTGCACTCTAGGGATTCCCTACTTTGTGCAGCAAATGGGTTTCCAAAAAACGGTGAAAATCTCAATTCTAAATAAAAAACCACTTTACGTGAGCCAGGGGGATTTCCTGAATAAAAGGCTCCTATTTTTATTGTGAAGCCTTGGGTGAAGTGAATAATCCCTCTCCTTTTTACCTTTGTCATAAATCCGGATTTATCACTCAGGGTGTTTTGGGCTTGCTTGGAAACCCAGGTGGCTAGTGTCCTGGAAAAGTAGATCCTGGAGCTTCTACCTGAAGTGGCTGGCAGTGTCATCTCTAATGAGGAACACAGTACCATTGCTGGCCCTGGGACTCAGGGATTGAGCTTGAGTCCCAGCCCCGCCACTAACATGCTCCGTGTTCTTTGCGTGTCCTGCTCATCCTGCCGGGAATGGTCTCCCCCTAGTTATTCACATGGCCCCCTTTTTCCACCCTTTGGGCTTGTGCGCAAATGCTCTTCAGCTTCTCAGAGAGGCCTTCCTCCTCATCCTATTTAGCACTGTGACTCTCCCTCACTCCCCTTCCTGCTTCGTTTTTCTCTGTAGTACTTACGGCCACTTTTCACAGTATGTGTTTTCCTGATTCTGTTTACTGTCTGTGTCTCTCACTGGAATGTAAACCCCAGGGGCCAGGAGTTTGGTTTGTTCCGTTTGCTGCTGTACTCTGGTGCCTGTAATCTACCTGGCACAGAGTTTGTGCCTCAGTAAATATTTATTGAATGAATTGAATGAATGACCTTAGACAAGTTACTTATTATATTTTCTGCATGTATAAAAAAATACATGAGTGATGTGGACAACTGCCTCACCAAAGTGGCATGGGGTCAATAGGCATGGGTGGGGCTGTCACGGTCTGCAGAGGGCAAGTCTCCTTTGTCCAAGGAGAGCAACCGTTCCTCAACTCCATCCATCTCTGGTCCCAGGGAAGCTGGCCCAGGATTGCTGGCTTAAAAAAAAAAAAAATTAGGAAAGTTGCAATGTAGTTTCAAAAAAGTGAAACTGCCCGGTTTTTAAGTGTTGGAGGCAGCGGTGATTCAGTGGTAAAATTCTCGCCTTCCACGCAGGAGACCTGGGTTTGATTCCCGGCCAAGGCATCTCATGCGTAGCCACCACCAGTCTGTCAGTGGAGGCCTGTGGGTTGCTGTGATGCTATATAGGTTCACAGTGGCGATTCCAGACTAAGACAGACTAAGAAGAAAGGCTTGGAGGTCTATGTCCAAAAATCAGCCAATGAAAGCTCTATGGATCACAACGGAACATTGTTTGATCAGAAACCAATCATGGGGATGGCACAGGACCGGGTGGTATTTTGTTCTGTGGTGCATGGGGTCACCATGAATGGGGCTGACTTGAGGGCAACCAACAACAACTAAGCCATACTTAGAAAACAAAAACAAACAAAAAAATGTTGTGTAGACCAGACAGTGTGCATCTGTGGGTCAGATTTGACAGGTGGCACTCACGATGTGACTTTTGGACTAGATATTCTCCTTCTAAAAATCTATTCTGTTTTATTTTATGCTATCCCATCCCATGCCATCCTAAAATTCTATATTTCCATTAAGTTGTTGCATCTTTCTCACTATAACCCATAAAACCCATTGCCGTTGAGTCGTTTGTGACTCACAGCGACCCTACAGGACAGAGTAGAACTGCCCCTCAGGGTTTCCAAGGACAACCTGGTAGATTCAAACTGCTGACCTTTTGGTTTGCAGCCATAGCTCTTAGCCACTACACCACCAGGGAAGCATATGGACTAATCAAGCATAAACCAAATTATTTGACTTAAATCATAAAGACTGGGTCATCTTATTTATCTCCCCATCCTGAGGGAAAATTTACTCTTTAGAAAACCGCTGCCTTCCTCAGTGGCCCAGAGAAAAGCAGTGCATGATGTGGACATACTGGTTCAAGGAACAAGGCAGCTGAATGCCCAGCACGTTATTTTTCCGGTTTATGGGATATGAAAGATCTCCTCCATGAAAGATACTAACTCCACTGGGGCCCTACCTCTGGGTTTATTGGGTGGCCTGGAGGAAAAAAATTGCCTCTTTTCCACTCTGTCACTACAAAAATTTCATTTTATGTGATGCATTTTATTCTCACATAATGATTCCTGCTCCTTGGCTACGATTAGCCATCCTTAATGTGTGTATTTGATAATTTGTGAAATGTCCCAGCAAGTCCGCCGGGATCTGGAAAGGACTGTGAGGAAGCCAGGGCTGAAACAAACAGGAAAATATCCAACAAATGGAATTGCTCCGACGACCTCCATTCCCAGGACCATTGTGATGAATGACTGTCTTTTGCCAATTCTATGGGTTGTAATTGGACCCCATCCTGCTGCAGACCGAGCTATTTTATGACTGTGATACGATATGTGATATGGAAATATGGGCGTTGGGACTAATGTGGAGCTGGAAGTTGCTGGTCAGGGTCAGACAATAAGAGGTGAGAGAGAGAGGAGCCAGGAAATATTGGTACGTGCTATTGCAGAGGTAAAAACTGTGTTGGCGAAAAGGAAAGTGAGGAGGGATGGGAAGCAAGGAAGAGCAGTCATCATGGCGAGCAGGGAATTTCTACGGAGGAACATAGGAGCCCTGGCTTTAGATGTACAAAGACCTGGACTTTGTACTGTTATTCGCTGCCTCTGAGACTCAGTTTCCCATGTTGTTGTTAGCTGCCATCAAGTCACCACCCCCCCCTCAAATCCTGGTGACCCCATGCACAATGAAACAAAATGCTGCCCAGATAGGACCATTGTGATCCATAGGGTTTTCATTGTCTGATTTTCAATCCTGCTACAATCGTAAATCTTTTCGACTAGAGGCTGCAAAATGGTGGCTTGTGAGCTGAAAATGACTAGAGTTTTGTTTGGCTTGTACACACACTGTTGATCCAAACAGCATACAAAAAAGTCACCAATTTATGACATATTTGAGTTACAATGAACCACATTTACCACAGTCTAGTTTTTTTTTTTTTTTGGTACATCTTATTGTTAGTAATATGTACTACTTACAATGTTGCAGCACGTAATTTGCCAGTGTTATCATTCTCAGATATTCACTCACAGATGTTTTTATGTAATGTTTCCAACCCCCAAATACAAGTAAAGTCAGATTTATAAAGCCACTGATAACAGAAGACAACAATAATGAAAACTTAAAAAAAAAAAAAAATGAGGTATTTGACTTACGTCGGAACTGACTTAGGAAGGAGTCATCAGAACTGGACCCTTTGTAAGTCGGGGACTAAGTGTATTTAAAAAAATAATAAAAAAGGATTAGGTGCCAAGGTTTATAAATTAGGAAGTTTCACCTAAAAACTGAAGTTTGTCTTCTCTTGGAATGCTGACAATGTAGGAATACACAGCAGAGAAGACAAGAGCAGCTCCAGTAAGACCTGGCCCAACTGAACTGTTTTGGGAGGGTTTATCCCCATTGGCATTATCTGGCTCAACTCTGTGAGCACTTGAGTTTGCACTCTTGTTCTAACTCAATCTCAGCTGCCCAATTTACAGATGAAGATTCTGAGGTCCAGAATCTTGGGTGGCGTGGGTTGTGTTCGGTCCCTATGCTATACCTGGCACTGCACATATTTTTTTCGTTTGAATCTCATGCCATTCCTGGGAGGATTTTATTAACCCCATTTGATAGATGAGTGAATGGGGGCTGTGGAGGTTCAGTGGTAGACTTCTCACCTTCTGTGCAGGGCACCTAGGTTGGATTCCCAGCCAGTGCACTTCACGTGCAGCCACCACCTGTCTGTCAGTGGCAGTTCGCGTGTTACTATGATGCTGAACAGGTTTCATAGACGCTTCCAGACCGAGGCAGACTAGGAAGAAATGCCTGGTGATCTTCTTCCAAAAATCAGCCAGTGAAAGCTTTATGGATCACAAATGGTCTGATGCGCAACTGATCATGGGGGTGGTGCAGGACCAAACAACATTTCGTTCAGTCGTGCATGAAGTTGTCACGTCAATGGCAGCTAACAAAAACAATTTTTAACTGTGGAGGCTTGAAGTACTTTGGGAGGTAGATTAAGCATAACCCATTGCCATTGCCTTTGAGCTGGTTCTGACTCACAGAGAACCTATAGAACAGAGTAGAAATGCTGCAGAGGGTCGCCAAGGAGTGGCTGGTGGATTCAAACTGCCAGCCTTTTGGCCAGCAGCTGAGTTCTTAACCACTGTGCTGCCAGGGCTCCAGATGACACATAGTATCTTAGACATCTAGTGCTGCTATAACAGTGGATGGCTTTAACAAAGAGAAATTTAGTCTCTTAGGCTAGGAGTCTAGAAGTCTGAATTCAGGGTGTTAGCTCCAGGGGAAGGCTTTCTCTGTTGGCTCTGTCATCAATCTTCCCTGACTGAGGAGCTTCTCAGCGAGGACACACTATTCTCCTGGCTCTTGTTTCTTGGTGGTATAAGGTTCCCATGTCTCTCTGCTCACTTCTCTCTTTTTATATCTCAAAAGAGATTGGCTTAATAATGGATTGAGTACTACCTCATTAACAAGTTAACGTGTATTTTTTGGGGGCACAATTCAATACTTGACATATAATCACCAATTATTTGCAGCTCCTCCCACCAGGAGGTGGAGCCCACTTGCACAGTCCTTGAAGTTGGCCTTGTGACTTGCTTTGACCAACAGAATGTGATAGCAGTGATGTGTGACTTCAAGCTCAAGTGACTCAGAAGGCTTGGCAGCTTTCTTCCTTACTCTCTTGGAGCCCAGCTGCTATGGGAGGAGCTGAGCTATCCTGCTGAAGTGGCCATGGAGGAGAACCAAGTTGCTCTCATTGACAGCCCAGGCCACCTGTCAGACACTAAGCAAGGCTCTTCAGGACCAGCCAGCCTTTCGCTGACCTGCCAGCTGAGACCTGCCAACAGACTGCAAACGCAAAGTGAGTCCAACTGACATCATGTGGAGCAGAGATGGTTGTCCCACTGAGACCAATCCAAATTACTGACCTACAGAATTATGAGCAAATAAGTCATTGCTGTTGTAAGCTACTAAGCTTTGGGATGGCATGTTACACGGCAATAAGTAAAGGATTTACCTTGTCTACTTTTTACCCTTTCTTTTTAGTCGTGGGGAAATTTTCAGAGAGTTGGGCTAATACTCATTTGTTACTTTTTGAGCAGCCCAGAAGTTGGTGAAATATTTCAAAAGCCATACTTAAGACTAGAATATTCTCCATGCTTTGAGTAATGGAAAGGCACCTGAAGGAGAAGAGGAGGACTCTGAGGTCTGGGAAGGTGTTAGGATTCTATGGGTAGAATTAACTAGGGTACTTTTAGCTGTAAATAACTGAATATGCAAGTATATGTTTTCTGAAGAATTGTGGACAGTTATTATCTCACTGAAGAAGTCTGGAAGGTGCAGTAGCTCAAGCTCCCAGGCTCCATCCCCTCTGCTGGGTCGCTACGAGTTGGAATCGACTCGACAGCCATGGGTTTTCATTTTTGGTATCCATAGTGAGTTGATGTTTCTTCTCCTTGTCTCAAAATGGCTGCTCCAGCTCCAAGTTGTCTTACAACGAGATCCTCAAAAAAGGGAATGTGGTGGGGAAGAAAGATTTCCTCCTGTATGACTCTTATTATGAGAAAAGGAAGTCTTTTCCCAGCAATTTCTCAGCAGACTTTTTCTTATGCTTCATTGGCCAGAATGGGATCACTTGACCACCTACTGCAAGAAATGATGGGAAAGTAGCTCTCGGTGTTTTCAGTCTCTGTTGTGGGAGGTGGACTCTGAGTGCAGAGTAAGGTTGGCTATTGGTGGGGCAATAATAGAGGTGGAGCTAGCCTTTCCCTTTCCCCAAAGGGTAAGTGGAGAGTTGAGAGCCTGAGGATCCTGAGGTTGTGGTATCAAGCCAGAGGATAACAAACATGATATGCAGAACACATAAATGTTCTCTCAAATTATTTGAGATCATAAATCTGTGAAAAGTGATTTAAAAGACATATTTCAATGTTTCCCTCAAGACTCCAAGATGTAGATATTTCACAGCTATTTGCCTTTTGTACGGAGTGCTTACTCCAAAATTACTCTAACCATAACACAGAAACTTTTGCTATTGTGTTAAACAGGCACTGAGTGTTGGATGAACTGGCTGACCACATTCATGGACTGGAAGTGGTGTTGCAGTCTGAAATGGAGACTTCTCAGTAATCCTTTGTGTCTTGGTGGCAGAGGGAGTTAGAGACAAAGTGAGCCTTCTGTGTGGGATGCTTTGAGAGGTTGGGACAAAACCAAGAGTGTAGCTGGAAGTCATCTCTATACCTTTTATGTCATTGTTGTTAGTTGCTTTTGAATTGGCTCTGACTTATGGTGACCTTATGTGTAACAGAACAAAACATTTCCCAGTCCTGTACCATCCTCATAATCCTTTCAACCTAGGGGGCTCATCTTCCAACACTTTATTGGACTACATTCTGTTGTGATCCATAAGTTTTCACTGGCTGATTTTCAGAAGTAGATCACCAGGCCTTTCTTTTTAGTCTGTCTTAGTCTGGAAGCTCTGCTGAAATCTTTCCACCATGGGTGACCCTGCGGGTATTTGAGATACTGGGGTAGGGGGTGGGGCATAGCTTCCAGCATCGTAGAGACAGGCAAGCCACCACAATATGACAAACTGGCAGACAAGCGGTGGTGAAATATGTTAGAGAGGTAATTCTCCACATCTTTCGAAACAATATCCTGCTTAAGGTTTCTTGGTAGGAGTTGGGGGTGGGTTTTGGGACCTGAGGGAGACAAGTAATTGCTACATCCGCCATTTTATTACACTTGCTTTAGGTTCAGGGATGGCCATGGTAGTGGTCCTGCCAGACTAGCTCAGTGGCTTGAGACTAGAACTCTTCAAACCGAGGCCCCTTACTTGCTTCAGGCCATCACCTTGTTATTTTTCAAAGAAGGTTGGTGAAGCTTCCTTTGCAAATCACCTGTTAAATTTGACCTGTTAAATTTTACATACACAGTAATTAATTTACTCTTTTCTTCCCTCCTTCTTTTGATCCCTTGAATTTACTTGTCCCTTTGGACTCTTTCTTGATAGCTTTGTACATGACACTCAGTGCCTGGAATCCGTCCAATGGTCTGTTCAGATGGTGTGCAGTTCAGCATCCAAATGTTCAGTACTGTGGGATATCACAGCTAAGATCTGACCGGGAACATCAAAATGAATCAGCTTGACTGTTCTCTGGGCAATCCAACACCCACCACTGTTGAGTTGATTCTGACTCACGGCGGCCCTATAGGACACAGTAGAACTGCCCATAGGATTTCCAAGGCTGTAAATCTTTACGGAAGTGAACTACTCCATCTTTCTCCCGGGGAGTGGCTGGTGAGTTCGAGCCTCCCACTTTTTGGTTAGCAGTCGAGTGCTTTAACCACTGCATCACCAGGTCTCCTTGGCAATACAATAGTTAGCTTAAAGAAAAAACAAAACAAAGTGACAACAACATGGCCTCTCTTCTCTGGCAGATGGTTAAGGACATGCACAATTTTGCAGTTTCAAAGCATATTCACTTCAAATACCTCTTTTGATCCTTAAAGCCACCCAGTCCTAAGGCAGGTGGAGGCAGAACATTCTGCTCTGATTTTAGAGATGAAAGAACTGACAACTCAGAGAGATTCATTGCCTAGTGACTCCACCTGAGTTAAACATATGAGAAAAGGCAGAGCCAGAACCAAGTTTTGTTCTCCTGGCTCGAGGTTCACACCCTGTCCACTTCCCCTCCCAGAGACTGGAGGAGGATTCAGAGTTTCCAAGCTTCGCTTCAGCTACAGACTCAAGGAAACCTAAGCATGAGTTCTGAGCCCTTCACCAGACAGACTGTGTGAAAACCATGCTTTGGGGCCTCCAGCCACTTGCTGGGAGGTCTTTCAAAGTCTTTTCTGTCCTTCATCCTTTGATTCCTAGTGTTCTGCCTTTGCGGGGCTAGGGGAGTGAGGGCTGCTGTACAACCACACCACCCCTGCCAGCTTCCTGCCGGATGGGCTCATCTTCTGAAAGAACATTCTCAAATGAACCGTAAACTCTTCTACAACAGAAACTACCTTGGATTTTTTTTCCCCTCCATCCAGCACTGCGGAAGGAATAAAACCACCTGATGGTTAGACAGCAACACTTCAGGAATTTCTTCACCTGCCTACCTTCTTCAGCATCTGTGGCCCCAAGGCTACACATTAAAGCTTAATTTTCCATTATAAAACTAACATATAGCTACTGAAGGGCATAAAGAAGGACAGAAAAGGAGAAATAAGAAGGCAGGAACCACACTAAATAGTAGCAAGTGTTTATTATAAGTGCTATGTGTCTATGTGTTAAAAAGCAAATGTGTGCGCTCAACCCAAGCCTTGGATGCATATGAAAGCTGGACAGTGAATAAGGAAGACCGAAGAAGAATTGATGCCTTTGAATTATGGTGTTGGTGAAGAATATTGAATATACCATGGACTGCCAGAAGAAGGAGCACATCTGTCTTGGAAGAAGTACAGCCAGAATGGTCCTCAGAAGCAAGGATGGCGAGACTAATCTCACATACTTTGGACATATCTTCAGGAGGATCAGTCCCTGGAGAAGGGCATCATGCTTGGTAGAAGGTCAGTGAAAAGGAGGAAGACCCTCGATGAGATGGTGCAGCAATGGGCTCAAGCATAACAATGGTTGTGAGGATGGCACAGGACCGGGTACTGTTTCATTCTGTTGTACATAGGGCTGCTATGAGTGGGAACCGACTCAACGGCACCTAACAACAGCATGTGTCTATGACCTTCATTTCACTTAATCCACCTAACAGTCAGCTCTGTGCATGGAACTTCAGAACCACCGTCCACCTTCCTTTACACATCGCCATGGACACAAACCCAGTGAATGGGCGTGACATTCCTTTCTGAATCTTTTTCCTGTGTTTCCATCTATGTGGACCTCTTGCTGCTCCCTGAAGGAAGGAGGTGTTTGATGTCTCTGGGTCTTAGTTCTGCTGGGCTCAACATCAAGAGTACATTACCTGCTCTGTGCATTTCTGGTTTTGGCTGTCTTGTCAAGGCATCAACCAAAAACCAGTTGCCATCGAGTCGATTCTGACTCATGGCAACCCCACGTGTGACAGGGTAGAGCTGTGTTCCATAGGGTTTTCAATGGCTGATTGGGAAGTAGATCTCCAATCCTTTCTTCTGAGGTGCCTTGAGTGGACTTGAACCTCCAACCTTTTGGTTAACAGCTGAGTGTGTTAAGTTATCCTTTCGTACCACCTAGGGACTCCTATCAAGGCATAGGTCAAAGATAATCTCTCCTAAACCTTTCCTGACTCCCCCCCACCCCCCAACAGTACAACTTTCCTCGGTGCATCACCAGGTATCCTTTATTGAACTGTTTTCCCTGTTTTCGGTCCACTCTGGACCATAAGTTCCTCGAGGGCTACATCTGCCTTATTTTTGCATTCCCAGTGTCTAGCACAGTGCTGAGCGCACCCTGTGCTTGGGAAAAGGTATATGAATGAATGCATGAACACGCAGTTTTAAGCTAATGTCTGGTTGTGTCCCAGGCTCCTACGAGGGGCCCAACAGCTGCTTGTGGGTTGATTGGTTCATGAGCATGGTGGAAGGCGAGGGGAAGGCTGGGGGTCTTCAGAGATGGAGGAGGTCAGGGAGGTAGCAGGACCCACAGAGTGGTAGTTATCCCAGCCTCCCTCTCTGAGCCTCCCCCTGCTGACTCACAGGCCGTGGAACAGCCCCTCATTTCCCAGCCTCCCACTCCCCCCAGCCTGGGCCTCAGTTCCCACCCCTCCCTTCCGCCTCAGTCTGCCACTTAATCACATGCAGAAGATGCGAATTCCCTGAGGCCCCAATGTGTGGTCCTCTGCTCAAAGTCTGCTTCCCCATCCATTTCTGGAAGGCCCTCTGGAGGGTCTGACAGACGGCCTTCCTTTCCCACCCATCCAGTTGGACAGGCTCAGGGAACAGAAGGACTTCCCTGGGAACAGGCCAGGGAGGAGGAGCCAGGAAGTGACAAAAGCGCAAGTTTGGCCTTGCTGTGCTATCTGCTGTCCAAGAGGACAGGGGTCTGAGCTGCCTCCTGGACTGTCCATTGGTAGTGATAGAAGCAAAAGAGATTGCACTGAAACATAAACTCTTAAACATAAGCCTGGCTCACCCCAGGATTCAATCTCAATAGTGGATGGTCTCTTTGCATAAGGAAACGCTCTGGAAATAACTGTTCTAAGTGAGAAAGAAGCCAGGCAGACCAGCCTGGCTGAGGATCAAAACAATGGGCCTTAGAGGGTGGGCTGAGTCTGAGGACAGGCTGGATTTAAGTATTGGATCAGCATCAGGAACAGGCTGTGGGGAGCAGGGCGGAGCTTGGCACAGCAGAGGTAGAGAGCACCATCTCTGGCTTGTCCTCTATCAGGATCAGGCTGTTTGGGTGCCCTGGGGGCTCCCGTACTCCTGGGGTGCCAGAAATTAGCAGCAACAGGAGTGTGGTGCCTGGCAGAGTAGGGGTGCTCTGGAAAGGATGGATGGTTGCCTGGAAGGCAGGACCAACTTATTCAGCAGGAACAGTACCTGGGGCTAATGATACTTTTAAACCAAAAACCAAACCAATTGCTGTGAGTTAATTCCAGCTCATGGTGACCCCAAGTATTTCAGAGTAGAACTGCTCTGTAGGGTTTTCATGGCTGTGACCTTTCAGAAGCAGATTGCTGGGTCTTTCTTCCGAGGTGCCTTTGCACAGATTTGAACCTTTTGGCTAGTAGCCCAGCACTTAGCCATTTGTTCTACAAAGGGATTCCTATGATACATTTAGAGGCTCATGAAAATGTTAGACTTTCTTTTAAAACCAAAAGGAAAGAAGTAAACTTTTAGGGTCAAAAAATTTTTAATTTTGAACCCAGTCTGATTTATGTTTGTCTTTACACTGACATAGTCATGTGATACCATTATTAATATATTTTTAATGGAAGGAGGGACCAACCAAAGTCTTCTGTAGCCCTGCTGGGAGTTGGGGGGTTACTATGTGATCCCTTTAGGCAGACCCACTGGATCCCAAGCTTGGCAGAGTACGTCAAGTTGCAGAAGGCAAATGGTGGCTGCCAGCTGTGTTTGGGACACAAGGCATAAAGATGCCTCCTGGACCTTCAAGAAACCATTATGGAGGGCTTTGCTTGGGTGTGGTGTCCTCAAATGGCATGTGCACGAGCCGAGCCATAGAAACACGAGCAATCGTATGACAAGTGGCCTTATTTTAACCCTGGGCTAGGGTGGCCTTTAGAAACCTAGTTAGTACTAGTTACTTTTTTTTTTTTTATTATTTACTCTTATTTCTTTATTCTGCTGGACACTATGCTAGCTGTTGAACCTGCAAAATTTTTGTTGTTGTTAGTTGCCATTGAGTTGGCTCCAACTCATGGCGACCCCATCCACGTACAACAGAACAAAACATTTCCCGGTCCTGTGCCATCTTCGTGATCATTGGATTACTTGAGATTCGTTGTTGTAGCCACTGTGTATGTTGAGTGCCTTCCAACCCTTGGGGCTCATCTTCTGGCACTATACCAGGCAATATTCTATGGTGATGCGTAGGGTTTTCATTGGTAATTTTTGGAAATAGGTTGCCAGGCCTTTCTTCCTAGCCTGTCTTAGTCTGGAAGCTCTGATAAAAGCTGTCCACCATGGGTGACCCTGCTGGTATTTGAAATAGCGGTGGCATAGCTGCCAGTGCCATAGCAACACCCAAGCCACCACAGTACGACAAACTGACAGATGGGTGGTGAACCTGCAAAGTAGACTTCCCCGTTTTACAGGTGTGGAAACTGAGGCTTAGAGAAGGCAAGTCATTTATCAAAGCCCTGGGTCTGTGTGTCTGGTCTTTTCCACCACACTGCAACCTCCTGAAACGTGAGTATTTGGCTCTTAAACAAAGGAGTCTTGCTGTAAACTCTGACTGTTGTGTCTTCACCCTGAGCTCGGTTTCTGATAACAGTCATGCTGGGCTTTCTAAATGGGACAGATGGGCAGCACCTGCCAGGAAGCTCTATAGACAATCTTGTAGAGGCCGTAATAGGCTCTGAAAATTCACAGAGAATAATGGGAGCACAAGTACGATCAGAAAAACCTGGGCATTGTCTGGGGCAGGGGGTGCATTTTCCTTCCTTAGCCTGAAACCATCGCTGATCAATCTCAGTGCGGACTGACAGCTCATCACTTTCTGATCTCATTAGCAGTTCTAGGGTTTAAGTGTATTAGTGAGTCAAGTAGGGAAAGCAGGTGTAGCTTCAAATAGCACACGGGTAGGGGTGATCTTCACACACTTAGCTCTTTCTGGAGAGGTTCACAGAGAGCTGATCAGTGAGTTCAAGATTTGCCTCAATAAAGGTTAGAGTGGGGGGGCCTGCAAACCTGACTGAGAGGTGACCCTTTGGGAAGTAGGTCAAGAGGGGGAGGAGCTTTCCAGACCTGATTATCTAACCAGAGAGCCTCCTTCAGACCAACACCTGCAGCAACTTGGCTACAGGAGGTTGGCCTTTCTGAGTCGAGGCCCAATTACTCCATTAAACAAACAGAGCCCCAGGCAGCTCTCTGGAGACCATATTTTATCATCTTTTGGCCATACGCAGTGTTTCCAAGAAAGCTGTCCTGTTGAAAAATTGCTGAGCAGTGAGAGAAATCAGCAAAAGATGTGTATTTGTAAACAGAATCTCTAATATTCATTATTTTTCCCAGAAGGGATAAGTCCAGCTCCCCCACTACCAGATAAAAATGGCTTTGACTGTTGTGGCTGTCATCCCAATGACAAATGTATTTCTCTTTGCTGCCCAGAGCGAGTCTCTTGACACATTCTTTGAAAAGTGAGGGGGGATCTTAATAGCTAGGCCCCAGTGGAAATAGAGAAGAGTGCTAGCAATGCACATATTTTAATGATAGGGTCTGTGCCAGGAGGGGCTTATCTAAATCCTTTTCTCAACTGCCTTTCCTCCAAGAAGAATTCTGCTTCATGGAAAAAATGGAGGGCAATTAGAAAAGAGGTCATGTGACTGCTGACTAGTGCAGAGCTGCTTCAGTTGTCCTTGGGTACTTGTACTTATTGGGGGTGGGAGGGTTGCCAGTTCTCAGGGGAGTTGGAGCCCTGGTGGCACAGTGGTTAAGAGCTATGGCTGCTAACCAAAAGGTCAGCAGTTTGAATCCACTGGACGCTCCTTGGAAACCCGATGGGGCAGTTCTACTCTGTCCTGTAGGGTTGCTATGAATCAGAATGGGTTTGTTACAATGGGTTAGCTGATTCCCAGGGGAGTTGGCTATTACAACAATGAGGCTGGTGGAAAAGAAATGGAAGGCAGCCCTTACAGGCACAGGTTTGCAGTTGGATGTAAAAAGGCCTCTGCTTTGTTCTGTCCTCTCTCTTCTTTTACCTCAGACCTCTGAGACCCACTGTGATCGTGAAGGTTGTGTGTCAGCTTGGCTGGGCCAAGATTCTCAGTGGTTTGGCAGTTATGATGTAGTTTGGCAGTTGTATGATGAAGTTATTGCTTCCATGGTGAGATCTGATATTCTGTAATCACTCGTGATGGGATCTGCTGTGAGTAGCCAATCAATTGAAAGGGAGTTTCCTTGGGGGTGTGGCCTGCATTGAATATAGGTGGACTTTCTGGCAAGATTTGTGGGCTTTCGCTCACTCTGGATCTAGCTCCTGATCATCTAACCTCCCTTCTTAGAGCTTGAGCTAGTGGCTTACCTGTCATCTTCCTGGCTGATCTTGGGATTTGTTGGTCTTCCCAGCCTGTGAGCCAGAGCTTTTCTGTCTGACTTGCCAATCTTGGGTTTGCCAGCCCTTGTGGCTATGTGAATCAGGAGAAGCCTCCAGCCTGACCCACGTTTTAGCATCTACAACTTT
Organism: Loxodonta africana; assembly: GCF_030014295.1. NCBI lineage: Eukaryota > Metazoa > Chordata > Mammalia > Proboscidea > Elephantidae > Loxodonta > Loxodonta africana. The sequence continues at coordinate 113,197,841 of NC_087347.1, read as the reverse complement.
GTGAGCCATTTCCTGATATAAATCTCTATACATAGATATTTATATTCTTTACTGATTTTGCTTCTCTAGAGACCCCAGCCAAAGACACCCACATTCTCTGCTTCCCATTCCACACGAGAGTGTCTCAGATCACAGAGTGTGACTGCTGGAAGGGACCAAGGAGATCATCCAGTCAGAGACGGCAAATCCTTGCCATCTGTACCTCTTCCCTCCTCCTTTGTCCATGGCACACAACGCTGTTTCTTTTTGAATGTACACGCAGCTTCAAAATTCTTTGCAGCTTAACATTCTAGAAAGCTACTGCTATGGATGGAACTGTGCTCCTCTAAAAACATATGCTAACTCCTGGACCTGTGAATGTGAATTTGTTCGAAAATAGGGTCTTTGAAGATGTTATCAGTTAACATGAGGTTATGTAGGAGTAGGGTGGGTCCTGATCCATGATGAGTGGTGTCCTTATAAAAGAGGAGAAGAGACACACAGGGGAAAAGATGGCCCCGTGAAGATGCATCTACAAGCCAAATAACACCAAAGCACATGAGGCCACAGAAACCAGGAGAGACAAGAGAAGATCTTTGTCTAGAGCCTTCAGAGAGAATGCGGCCCTGTTGACAACCTGAATTTGTACTGTTAGCTTCCAGAACTTTGAGACAATTTGTGTTGTTAAAGCTGCTCACTTTGTGGTACTTCGTTACAGCAGCCTGAGGAAACTAATATAGCCACCAACAATCAGAGTTTGTACATCTGATGAAACCTGTTTTCTACTTTAGTTTTGTGTAATCTCATCTTGGAGCCCTGGTGGCACAGTGGTCAAGAACTAAGCTGGTAACCAAAAGGTCAGCAGTTTGAATGCACCAGCTGCTCCTTGGAAACTCTATGGGGAAGTTCTCCTCTGTCCTATAGGGTTAGTATGAGTCAGAATCAACTCAATGGCAATGGGTTTGTTTTTGGGGGGTTTTAATCTCATCTAATTTTTTGTTTGTTTATATGTATTTCTTGTTAATTTTTTATTTGCTTAAAGTTTACATATTATACTATTGTCTTTGATTTTTTTTCCCTCTGTCCCTGATCTCCTTGCCTTTGTTTTTTTTAGTGGCAGCTTTGAGATATAATTTACATGCCACAAAATTCACCTTTTTAAAATGTACCTTTCTGTGGTTTTACTATATTCACAAAGTTGTGCAACCATTGTGACATTTTCATCACCCCCAAAAGAAACCCCAGACTCATTAGCAGCCACTCTCCATTTACCCCTCCCTCCAGCTTTTGGCAACCACTAGTCTGCTTTCTGTCTTTATGGATTTACCTATTCTAGATATTTCATATAAGTGAAATCATAAAATACGTGGCCTTTCATGTCTGACTTCTTTCAATTTAGAATAATATTTTCAAGATTCATGTTGTGACATGTATTACTATTTCATTTCTTTGTACGGCTGAATAATATTCCATTATATGGATATACCACATTTTGTTCATCCATTGATCCATTTATGCATTTGGGTTGTTTCCACTTTTTGGCTATTATTATTAGCAGTGTTGCTATGTGTATTTGTGTACAAGTTTTGCATAGACATATATTTTCAGTTCTCTTGGGTGTATACCTAAGAGCGGAATTGCTGAGTCATAAGGTAACTCTCTGTTTAACTTTTCAAGGAACTGCCAAATATTTTCTAAAGTGGCTGTACTATTTTACATTCCCACCTGCAATGTATGAGAGTTCTAATTTCTCTACATTTTCACCTACATTTGTTATTGTCTGTGCTTTCAGTTATAACCATCCTAGTGGGTATGGCAATGTTTTTTTGTTATCTTTAAGGTTCTACTTGGATCAACAATCAATGCCCATGGAAGCAGCAGTCAAGAAATCAAATGATGTATTACATCGAGCAAATATGTTGCAAAAGACTTCTTCAAAGTTCTAAAAACTAAAGATGTCACTTTGATAGCTAAGGTACACTTGACCCAAGTCATCACTTTTTCAATCACCTCATATGCATGTCAAAGCTTGACAATAAAAAAAGAAGGCAGAAGAAGAATTGATCCATTTGAATTGTGGTGTTGGTGAAGAATACAGAAAACATGGGCTGCCAGAAGAACAAACAAATTAGTCTTAGAAGAGGTACAACCAGGCTGCTGCTTAGAAATGAGGATGATGAGACTTAGTCTTGCTTAATTTGGACACATTCTCAGGGAAGACTAACTGGTAGAAAAGGGTATTATGGTTGGTAAAGTAGAGAGCCACTGAAAATGAGGTTAACCTTCAATGAGATGAATTGACATAACAGCTCTAACAGTGGACTCAAACATATCAAAAATCATGGAGGTGGGGCAGGACTGGCCAATGTTTGTTGTGTTGTACATAGGTTGTCCTGAGTTGGAGCTAACTTGACAGCAACTAACAACAAGTAGGTGTGAGGTGGTATCCATCTAATTTTAATGATGGGTAGACAGGACCAGAGAAGAGACGTGACCTGTTCAGTGTCCTATGTCGCAGAGTTAGGCAATGGAGAGTAAATGTCTTCAGCTGCCAATGTGATGCGTATTCCCATCAGACCGGGTATCCCTTCTCTCCAACGTTAAGCGAAAGGCAAAGGCAGACCAGTAAAGTGACTCTGGGATGGAACTAGATTCCCTCACTCGCTGTTGGGCTCACCATTAGTGGAGAAGAGCAGCAGCTGGCTTCAGGGAAGAATCTTCTCCCTCAGACAGCAGCCTGGCTGAAATTTGCAGCCAGACTTGCCGGTCTAATTTTTCTAAACTTTTCTTTGATGGGGGGAGCTTCAGCAATAATATAAGTCTGCTTCACTTAAGTTCAGCAACATTGACCGAGAATCTGTTAGATGGTAGTCACAGTTCTACACATTAGGAGCACAAAGATAAAATATGCTCATACTCAACATATAAACAGATGACCTCAATATTATTCTATTGAGTGTTAACATGGAGGTAGCTTGGGGCACAAAGGAGCAGAGCTAAGGAGCACAGACCCATCTGGAAAAATGTGGGGGCAGGAGCTGAATCCCATGGGGCTTAGAGCCATGGTGGGAAGTTTGCCAGTCCTGTTCTACAGAGATGGGTGAACTGTGTAAGCAACTGCCCTAGGATGGGTGAGAGTGGGCTTGAAGTTCAAATAGAACATTCAACAGCCCAGAGCAGTAGCACCCTGGAGCCTGAGAGGGCCCTGGACAATACACGATGGATCCTGCCTGCAAAGTACTCTGGGAGAGAACCAGAGTACCTTACTGAGCAGTGATCTGAGCCAGGAAAAAAACATATCAAACACCTGACTTCTTGGTAATGTCAGTTGGAACCCATTAACTAGTACAAAGACAACCCCAACCATCATAGATTAGACACCTTTTTTCCTGGGTCCCTTGCATGTATCCTTGCACATAAGCACTAAGAATATAAGGCCTCACCATACTGCCATGTGGGGACCTCTACAAGTAACACTCATTGTAGGCTGAAAGAATCTTGGTGTCAACTTCAGTATGTAAGTTCCCTAATAAAGCCTTATCTGATCAACAGGGCTTTTACTGCCTCTTTTTTTGGAATCGGATCTGTGCCTCTCAGATCCACTTCTGCCACTGGTCTGGTGAGGTACGACAGAGCCTTTCAACAGAGCCAAGCATAGCTGAGAAACCATCCTTGGTGGTGGGCCAATCAGCTTGTGGAAAACCAGCACACATAACTCTAGCTGAGGTTTCTGGGCCTCTGGTAAGAGATAGAGGAGCTCTGGTGGCGCAGTGGTTAAAGCACTCAGCTGCTAACCAAAAGGTCAGTGGATCGAACCCACCAGCCACTCTGTGGGAGAAAGTTATGAAAGTCTGTTTCCCTAAAGATTTATAGCCTTGGAAGCCCTATGGGGCAGTTCTACTCCGTCCTATTGGGTCACTGTCTTAGTTATCTAGGGCTGCTATTACAGAAGTATCACAACTGGATAGCTTTAACAAAGAGAAATTTACTCTTTCACAGTCCAGGAGGCTAGAAGTCTGAATTCAGGGTGCCAGGTCGAGGGGAAGGCATTCTCTCTCTGTCGGATCTTGGTGAACATCCTTGTCATCAATCTTCCCCTGATCTAGGAGCTTCTCAGAACAAGGATCCCAGGTCCAAAGGACACACTCCCCTCCTGGTTCTTCATTCTTGGTGGCATGAGGTCCTCTGTCTCTCTGCTCACTTCTCTCTTTTGTATCTCAAAAGAGATTTACTCAAGACACAACCTAATCTTGTAGATTGAATCCTGCCTCATTAACATAACTGCCTCTAATCCTGCCTCATTAAAACACAGAGGTAGGATTTACAAAACATAGGGAAATCACATCAGATGATAAAATGGTGGACAATCACACGCTACTGGGAATCATGGCCTAGCTTAGTCGACACATATTTTTGGGGTACACGATTCAATCCATAACAGTTCCCATGAGTCAGAAACGACCTGACAGCAGGTGGTTTGGTTTTTGGGTTTTGGTAAGAGGTCAAATGAGAAAGGCAACCATCTACTAACTGAGCAAATAACATTCATTCGCAGCTAAAAGTCAGGTCCTGTACTTGACTGTGTACAGCACTGAAACCGTCATGGCTGGCTTTGTTGATCACACCACCCCCGCACACAGTGTAACTATTGTTTTTCAGTTATGAAGGAAATATTAGGCCCCCAAACAACCACACAAATAAAGAAAAATCTATATAGGTTCATTTTTTCCACCTTGATTTGCGTAAAATACTTCTTTTTCACACCAGCCTTCGGCTCTGCGGTTTCTGCCCTGGTGGGCCTCAGCAAAAGTGTGAACATGTGAGGCGGCTGGCCTAATGCCACCCGAAACTATGTAAATCTGGCTCCCCAGCATCGGTATTGAAGAGCCATGCACATAGGTGCAATGTGCCCTAGCTGCTGGTTACTGTAAGTGTGAAATACATTCTCGACTTTAGATCTTGGCTTTGAGATCCTTTTCTCTTCAAAGTTGTGTTTTCGGTGTTTTGTGCTGAGAGGAATATCCACCATGTTGGTTTTGAGGACTTTTTAAATGAAAAGCCCAGAGATCTGTGACTAGTGGTAATGGCACAGGAACATGACTGTTATTTGATGCAAATTTCAGCCAATATTTATAGTCATTGCTATGGGAAGAATCCTGAAGGCTATAGAATTTGTATACAGGAGGATGTAGGAATGATGGTCTTACTGAGCCTGAAGAGGGTGGGAGATAGGCGTTTGAAGCATTAAAAAGAAATGACATAGATTATATGTTACTAATCCATGAAAAAATGACATTTCTCACTAGATATTTTTAGTCACGTTTTAAAGAAAACTGATAAGATAGCTATTGTCCATATCACAGAATGTTAGTTTAAAAATTGGGGTTGCTGGGTGTGTGCCCATGGCCCTCTAAAGCATCTATAGCACCACCACTGTGGAGGAAGAAATGTTTTCTTTCCTTTATAAGAATGAAAATGGCTTTCTTTTGGTTTGGGAATCAGGGCTAATTTCCACCCCATTAAACCACAGATGCATCTGTATGAACCAAGTTCTTTTTTCTTCCAGAAAAGAAGGAAGAGTTTGTGGAAGGGTCTTAGTAAGGGCCCTAGCATCTGTGCTTCTCTCTCTCACTGCAGCCAGGGTCATGGGTGCAGCAGCCTCAGGACTGAAGGCAAGAGTTGGGCAAAGACTTCCCCGATATGGTCCCTCCAAGAGGAGAAACGGCGGGCTGTGTGTGAGAGTGTGAGAGTGTGTGTGCGTGCGTGCGTGCGTGCGTGTGTGTGTGTGTGTGTGGAGAGGGTTCCTGGGAGGGTTCCTGGAGTGAGCACATGGGGTAGAGGGAGGCAGAGCTGAAGTTTGGTGTTTAACACTCTCTCTCTCTGCCTCTCTCTGTCTACTTCTTCCCTCAACAAATTAAAAAAAAAAAACTATCATGCTAAACCAGGGCTTCGAGCTGGTTTGTTTCCGTTTGAAACCCTGCTGAGAATGTGCACTTCCGCCCCAGACATACTGAATCAGAATCTACAGTTTAACAAGATCCCCAGGTGACTCTTACAGATAGTCAATTTTGAGAACCACTGCTGTACTAGTGGTTCTCAGGATTGGTCGATAACCAGCAGTGCCAAGCGTCGCCTGGGGGCTTGTTAGAAATGCAAATTCCTGACAGGGGTCAAACCCAAATAAACCTGTTGGAAGACCTGTGCTAAACATGTACCAAAACATTCCCCATTTTAATCATGTGTATTATACAATACAGTGATATTAATTACATTTACCATGATGTGCCACCATCACCTTTTAATCATCCTAAACAGAAACTCAACACCCCTTATGTAGAAATCCCCATTTCCTCCTCCCACCAGCCCCTGGTAACCACTAATAGACTTTTGTCTCTATGTATTTGCCTATTCTAGTTATAATAAGTCAAATCATAGGATGTTTATCTTTTTGTGTCTGACTTATTTCACTCAATGTGATGTTTTCCAGATTCACTCATGCTGCAGCATGCATCAGGACTTCATTTCTCTTTATGACTGAATAGTATTCCATTGTATGTATATACCAAACTTTGTCCATTCATCCGTTGATGGACAGTTGGGTTGTCTCCACCTTTTGGCCATTGTGAATAATGCTGCAGTGAACATTGGTGTGCAATATCTGTTTGAGTCCCTGCTTTCAAGTCTTTTGGGTATGCACCTAGGAGTGGAATTGCTGGATCATACCTCAACAATTTTTTAATGAGCACCAACTACATGTCAGAGGTTGTGTAAGGTACTGGTGTGCAAAGGTGTATGAGTTGGGGATGGTGTACTCCCAGAGCGTGCGGTGGGTCAGGTGGTGGTGGGGCATCTCAGAGGAGCAGCATATAGTCTGAAGGTGGGTGTGCAGAGGCCAAGTCCTATCTGTTGATTTCAGGGAATGGGTGGAATAGTTTACGGGCTGGCTATGTTCACAAGAGTCCTGCGTTGGTTTACACTACTCTCTTTTCCTGGGATTTAGTCTGCTCCACAAATACCTGCTTGTTTTTCCAAACTCAGCTGTACCATCACTTCTCTGTGAAAGTTTCCTGACACTGGACAGAGGTCACAGCACTCCTCATGCTCTGATTACATCCCTGTGTCTGTCTTCTTGATGGTGAGGTCTTCAAAGTCTGAGACCATGGATTGATCATCTGGTATTCCCACTATCCAGGACAAAGCAGTACTTAGCAATTGCTCTTGAATGAATGAATGAACCCTAGGCGTTGTATTTGGTTTCTCAAGCAGTGGTTTTTGGAGCCACTTTTCTTTTTTTTTTTTCTTTCCTGCCTGTAGAGATCGGGGGTCACCACCCAGTCATCTAGTTTTAGCAACAGACACCGGTGCAGAGGGCCTGCAAACCTTCTGGTTATGAAAGTGTTTGGCCTGTGTCTATGTTCTGTCCTACTTCTGCTGTAACAAATTTTCACAAATGTAATACCTTAAACAAAACAAATTTGTTATCTTACAGTTATAGAGCTCAGATGTCCAAACAAGTCTTATTGGCCTGCCTTCTGGAAGATCCAGGGGAGATTTTGTTTCCTTGCTTTTTCCAGCTTCTAGAGGCCACCCACATGCCTTGGCACACAGCCCCTGTCCTCTATCTTCAAAACCAGCAGCTGCAGATTGAGTCCTTCTTATGCTGCCATATCTCTGGTTCTTTCTCTTCCGCTTCTAAGGACTCCTGTGATTACATTGAGCCCACCCATAATCTCTTCTTCTTAAAGTCAGCTGATTAACAACCTTAATCCTCCTTTGCCATGTACCCTAACATACTCATGGACATTTTTTTTGGGGGGGGGGTGGATATTATTTTCCTTTCTACAGCCCGTGATACATTTCACATCTCAAGTACAGAATCTTTTGGTTAGAAAAATTAGCTGCTTTGTTGTTGTTGTTAGGTGCCATTGAGTTGTTTCCAACTCAGTGACACAGTGTACAACAGAAAAAAACACTGCATGGTCCTGCGCCATCCTCACAATCATTGCTATGTTTGAGCCCATTGTTGCAGCCACTGTGTCAGTCCATTTCATGGAGGGTCTTCCTCTTTTTCGCTGACCCTCCACTTTACCAAGCTTGATGTCCTTCTTCAAGGACTGATCCCGCCTGATAACATGTCCAAAGTACACGACCAAAATAAAGACTGTATCTTCATTCTTGCCATCTTTACTTCTAAAGAGCATTCTGGTTGTACTTCTGCCAAGACAGGTTTGTTCATTCTTCTGGCAGTCCATGGTATATTCAATATTCTCTGCCAACACCGTAACTCAAATATGTCAATTCTTCTTTGGTCTTCCTTATTCATTCTCCAGCTTTTGCCTGCATATGAGGTGATTGAAAATACCATGGCTTAGGTTGGGCACACTTTAGTCCTCAAAGTGACATCTGTGCTTTTTAATGCCTTAAAGAGGTCTTTTGCAGCAGATTTGCCCAATGGGCTGTGTCATTTGATTTCTTGACTGCTGCGTCCATGGACGCTGATTGCAGATATAGGTAAAATGAAATCCATGACAACTTCAATATTTTCTTCGTTTATCATGATGTTACTTATTGGTCCAGTTGTGAGGATTTTTTTGTTTTCTTTATGTTGAGGTGTAATCCATACTGAAGGGTGTGGTCTTTGATCTTCATTAGTTAGTGCTTCAAGTCCTCTTCACTTTCAGCAAGCAAAGTTGTGTCATCTGCGTAACACAGGTTGTTAATGAGTCTTCCTCCGATCCTGATGCCCTGTTCTTCTTCATATAGTCCAGCTTCTCATATTATTTGTTCAGCATACGGATTAAATAGGTATGGTGAAAGAATACAAGCCGGACGCACACCTTTCATGATTTTAAAGCATGCAGTATCCTCTTGTTCTATGTATAGGTTCCACATGAGCACAATGAAGTGTTCTGGAATTCCCATTCTTTGCAATGTTATCCAAAATTTGTTATGATCCACACAGTCCAATGCCTTTGCATGGTCAATCAAACATAGGTGGACATCTGTTATGGATTGAGTTATGTCCCTTAAAAATGTGTCAACTTGACTGGGCCACGATTCCCGGTATTGTGTGGTTGTCTATCATTTTGTGATCTGATGTGATTATGCTATGTGCTGTAAATCCTAACCTCTATGATGTTAATGAGGCAGTTATGTTAATAAGGCAGGACTCAATCTGTAGGATTAGGTTGTATCTTGAGTCAATCTCTTTTGAGATATGAAAGAGAGAATGCAGCAGAGAGGAGAGGGACCTCAGTTCTACCAAGCAAGAGAAGCCAGGAGTGGAGTGCATCCTTTGGACCTGGGTCCCGGTGCTGAGAAGCTCCTAGACCAGGAGAAGATTGATGACAAGGACTTTTCCCCAGAGCTGACAGAGGGAGAAAGCCTTCCCCTGGAGCCAGCACCCTCAATTTGGACTTCTAGCCTCCTAAACTGTGAGAGAATAAATTTCTCTTTGTTAAAGTCACCCACTTGTGGTATTCTTGTTATAGCAGCACTAGATAACTAAGACAACATATTTCTAGTAATCTTTGCATTTAGCCAAGATTCATCTGACATCAGCAATGATATCCGTGTCTTCTTCTGAATCTGGCTGAAATTTCTGGCAGTGCCCTGTTGATGTACTGCTGCAATCATTTTTTAATTATCTTCAGCATAATTTTACTTGCATGTGACATTAATGATATTGTTCAATAATTTCTGCATTGTATTGGATCACTTTTCTTTGGAATGGGCTCAAATATGGATGTCTTCCAGTTTGTTGGCCAGGTAGCTGTTGTCCAGATTTTTTTGGCATAGGCAAGTGATCTATGCTTTCAGTGTTACATTCATTTGTTGAAACATCTCAATTGGTATTCTATTAATTCCTAGAGGCTTGTTTTTCAGTGCAGATTGGATTTCTTCTTTCAGTAACATCAGTTCTTGATCATATGCTACCTCCAGAAATGGTTGAACATCGACCAATTCTTTAACTGCTGTAGGATTACCATTCAAGCCAAAGATCATGTAGGAGTTATGTGGAGGACTGATCTAGAAAGAATCAGGTAGGTACTGTGGGTGAACACCTTCTCTCAATGTATGGGAGTGATTGAGCTACATATGATGTTGGTTTCTCTCTGGTTTTGAATCGTGACCACAAGAAGGTACTTAACCACAGATTAACTATTCCTGGGTTGAGATGACTGTTAATAATGACAGTCAGGTGTCAGGCACTCTTTTGCATAAATAAATACATCATGTCAATTAATACTTTCACTAAGGGGTAGGTGTTATTGTCCCCATGGTTCAAATGAGGAAATAGGAGTTGAGCCAAATTAAGTATCTTGCTCAAGGTCACATAAGAAGTGACAGAGCTGAGCATAGAACCTGGGCTTAACTGATTTCACTCTATTTAGCATCAGCACTGGGGAAATCAATTCTCTTGAATGCCCTCCTGACTTATTTCTCAGTCCTTGGGGCAAAGGTTACCCCTAGAATTACCTGGTTTGCTTTTTAAATAAATCCAGTAACCAGTGTCAAACCAATTACATCAGAATCTTTGGGCATGGGGGTTGGACAACTGTATTTTTGTTTTGGTTTCCCAGTTATGTGGCAATATGTGGTTAGTGTTAAGAAATGCTGCCTTTCAGTTTCTCAAAAAGTTAAACATAGAACTACCATGTGACCCTGCAATTCCACTCCGAGGTACATATCCAAGAGACTTGAAAGCAGCAACACAAACAGACACGTGTACACCGATGTTCACAGCAGCACTATTCAACAACAGCCGAAGAGTGGAAACAACCTACATGTCCATTAACAGATGAATGGGTAAAGAAAATCTGGCACATACACACAATGGAATATTACTCAGCCATAAAGAGAAATGAAGTCCTGATGCATGCTACAACATGGATGAACCTTGAAAACGTGCTGAGTGAAGTAAGTCAATCACAAAAGGACAAACATTATATGTTCTCACTTATAAGAGACATCAGAATAGGCAAATGTATACAGACCAAAATTTATCTGTGGTTGCCAGGGGTGGGAGGGAGGGGAAAGGGTGAGTCACGGATTAGGAAACAGTGAGTTACTGATCACAATGATGGAAAATTTGGCAACCATTATTGGTGAGGGTTGTTCAACATGACTTATGTAATTTATAGCTCTACATTGTACACATGAAAAACGTTGAATTGGAAATTATTCTGTTTTATGTATTTTTGCAACAGTAAAAAAAGAGAATCTTAACAACATGTAATTATATCGAGTAATAGTGATAAAAAAGAACTGCTGCCTTAGGGAATGTTGTGTGTGCTCTCAGGAACCCAGTTTTCCTTGACTCTTTGTGCTTAACCTCTGTCCAGAGTTGCTTCCCTTTTGTTCTGTGGCCAAGTAGGAAGAATTGCCTTTCTTTAATCCCCCCAGGGGCTGCATGGCCCCCCAGCCTGTTGACCAACTTCTTAATAATACAGCAGGTTAGTGGGAGCCTCTCTTCCTGCACTGTCCCCCTTTCTCCTCATAGCAGCTGCAGGTGATGTCTTTACCTGGGCATCTGTGTTTAGCCAGGTGAGCAGGGAGCAGACAAATGGCCCCAACAGTGGCAGAGGTAATACTCTACACTTCAGAGGAATAGAAGTACTTCATTTTTACTTGCTTACTTGCTTTTCCCTCATTGATTTTATGTTGGAATAAGTTTTTGGTACTTGAAGAAAATAGTAATTTGCAAAGACAGTGATTTAAGCTTCTCCCCTAACTTCTTATTGGTTTAATAAATCCACATAGCACTTTAGAGTGGAAATAACTTGAATGCTTATCTCTAACAAATAAATAAATAATTGGCCTCATAAAAAGTCTTGATATCCAGTAGGGTGATACTTTTACTTCTTTAAAATTATCTTAGCTATACCTAACCCTTCACTCTTTCATATGAATTGTGCTTTCAATGGAAGTTTACACAGCAGTTTAGGTTCCCATTCAATAATTTCTACACAAATTATTAAGTGACATTGGTTACATTCTTCACAATGCATGACCATTCTCGTTATTTCCGTTCTTTCTGTTTCCATTAATCTAGTTTCCCTGCCCCCTTACATTCTCGTTTTTGTTTTAAAGTAATTGTTGGCCATTTGGTCTCATATAGGTGACTTCTTAAAGGAGCACAGTACTTATGAGTGATGTTCATTATTTGATGAGCCCATCTGTTATTTAGCTACAAGGTGCCCTCAGAGGGTTTGTTTTGGTTTAAGGTTTGAAGAGTATCTCAGGGCAATAGTCTTGGGGAGTCCTCCAGTCTCAATCAGTTCAGTAAGCCTGGTATTTTTTTCAAGGTTCTGTTTTACATTTTTCTCCCATTCTTTCAGGATCCATCTATTGTAGCCCTGGTTAGAATGGTCAGTAGTGGTAGCTGGGCACCATCTAGTTCTTCTGATCTCAGAGTAGGTGAGCCCGCAGTTCATATAGACTAGTCACATAAATTTTATGAACCCATACAAAAATTTATTCCATTCTGGAATGGTGGATGAGTGCTGCTTCCACAAAGAGCAGGCAGTTGGGGTGGAAGGGAGTTGAGTTTTGGCCCCATTTCTGTTACAAGTTTGCTGGATAACTTCAGGAAGATGATTAATCAACCAGCGAAAACCCTGTGAATCGCTATGGTCTGACCTGAAACCATTCATGGGGATGGTGCGGGACGAGGCAGATTTTTGTTCTGTTGTATGTGGGATCACCATGAGTTGGGGGCCGACTTCAAGGCAGCTAGCAACAACAACAAGTCTTCAGCATAAAAGTGGTGACTCCAGGAGGGTCATGGGAAGCATCTGGGGATTCAATTGCTTTTAGTATATTCACAAGGTGGTGTAGCCATTAAAAAAATAAAAGCACTAGCTAATTCCAGAACACTTTCATCACTTCAAAAGGAAATCCCATACCTGTTAGCAGTTACTTCCTGTTATTACCTCTCCTATCCCCTAACAACCACTAAACTGATTTCTGTCTCTGTGGATTTGCTTAGTCTGGACATTTCTTATAAATGTAATCGTACAACATGTATTGTATTTATGTGCAAATAACATGCACCTCCTGCATTTGTCTGCTGGCGGCAACCCCCTCCCAGGAGGCATCCTCACAAGTACTGCCATCCAATCCTCTTCCATGTGCCGCTGTAAAGAAAAAAATTAGCATAGTGCTTACAAAAATATCTCACTGGAGAGAGGTCTTGGCCAGTAAACAATCACAGAAATCTCACTTTATTTGCATAAAAATATGGTAGTTCTTTTGTCTGACTTCTTTCACTTAACATAATGTTTTCAAGGTTGTAACATGTATTTGTACTTCATTCCTTTTTATTACTAAATAATATTCCATCGTATCGATGTAACATTTTGTTTATATATTCATCTGTTGATGGACACTTGGGTTGTTTACACTTTTTGGCTATTAGAAATAATGCTTCTATCAGAATTTTTGTGTGGATGTATGTTTTCAATTCTCTTGATATATAGCTAGAATTCCTGGGCCATATGGTAACTTCATGTTTACATTTTTGCTGAACTGACAAAGTGTTTCCCAAAGTGGCTGTACCATATTACATTCTCATCAGCAATGTATGAGTGTTCCGGTTTCTCTACATCCACACCAGCACTTGTTATTATCTGTCTTTTTTATTATATTCATCCTAATGGGTGTAACTACCACCTGTCTATCAGCTTGTCATACTTTGGTGGCTTTTGTGTTGCTATGATGCTGGAAGCTATATTACCCTTATTTCAAATGCCAGCAGAATCACCCATGATGGATAGGTTTTAGTGGCACTTCCAGGCTAAGACAGGCTAGGAAGAAAGGCCTGGTGATCTATTTCAGAAAACTAGCTAATGAAAATCATATGGAGCACAATAGAACATTGTCTGATGTGTTTGCTTTGGACACATGATCAGGAGGGAGCGATTTCTAGAGGAGGACATCATGTTTGGTGAATTAGAGGGCCAGCGAGGGGAGGGGAGATGCTTGGTGAGATGGATGGGCACAGTAGCCACAAAGATGGACTTGAACATGCTGGCAATTGTGAGGATGATGCAGGACCGGAAAACACTTGTACTTGAGACAACCATGAGTCAAGGTCTGCTCAAAGGCAGCTAACGACAGCAGTGGGTAGGAAGTGGTATCTCATTTTAGTTTTGATTTGCATTTCCTTAATGACCATCGATGTTGAGCCTCTTTTCAAATGCTTATTGACCATTAGTTTATCTTCTTTGGAAAAATGTCTTTTCAAATCCTTTGCCTCATAAAAAGTCTTGATATCTAGTAGGGTGATTTCTTTCTTTTACTTCTTCAAAATTGTCTTGGGTATTCCTGGCCCTTCACTTGTTCATATGAATTTTATGATTCCATATAAAGATTTATTAGCACTTACAGTGGGTCGCTGTGAGTTGGAATCCACTTGATGGCAATGGCCTTTTTTTTTTTTTTTTTTACAGGTTTATAGTGGGATTGACTAGAACCTGTAGGTTAATTTGGGGAAAACTGATTCTGCAGAATATCTATAAACACAGTTGTGGCAAATATTAGCAGCCCCAGCTTCCACGCCAGCTCTGGATTTTTTACCTCCAAGTTATTACATGAGAGAGTAAGAGACTGTTAGTTTACTGTTATTTTGGATCTATTGCACTCAGCCACATCCATATCCCAAGTAATAAAATGATGTCTCTCTGTTTATTTAGATTCTTAGATATATTTTTCAATTTTTTAAAAATTTTGTCCATAAAGCTTTTCACATCATTTGTTAGATGTATTCCTATATTCTTTATGGTTTTTGCTTCTATTATTACCTGTATCTTTTTAAAGATCACAGTTTTTGTATGTTTGTTGCTAGTGTGTAAAAACATTATTGACTTTGTGTATGTTTGTAAACCAGTACTTTACTGAAAGCTCTTATTAATTTTCTCAGCTTGTCTATAGACTTTTAAAAACTTTTTTCTGTATTGAACATATCTAGGAATTACAACTTTTTTCTTCTTTCTAATTCTTATATTTTTAAGCTTCTTCATCTTGTCTTATTGCATTGGTTAACACTGACAGTCCAGATTTGTACAGAAGCAGTAATAGCTGGCATCCTCAGATTTGTCTTCCTTTTAAAGGAGAAAGCTCTGTTTTTTTTCCCTATTAATTATGATGTTTGCTCTTTGTTTTCGTAAATATTCTTTATCTGGTTAAAAAAAAATTTCCTCTCTTTCTACTGAAAATTATTCCCCAAGAATGGACTTTAATTTTAGTATAACATTTTTTTGCTTCTATTGAGATGATCATAAGTTTTCTTTTTTTTAATGTAATTTGTTGCTGTGTGGATTATTGCATGAATAGATTTGCTAACCTTAAACCTTCCTTCAAGTCTTAGGATTAAACCTACATACAGGACTTTTTTTTTTGTACATTTCTAAATTTATTTTGATAATATTTTTATCAAAAATTTTTTCGTGTGCCAATATTTATGAGGTTAGCCTATGGTTTTTAATTCTTATACTGTCCCACGTGGTTTTAAAACCAAGAATATGCTACTGACATCCAATGAGCAGGGAACATTTCTTCTTCTTCTATTCTCTGAAACTATTTGAATAAGACTGAAAATAGCTGCGTCTTCGATGTTTAGTAGAACTCACCCATGAAATCATTTGAGGTTGTTTTTTTTGTGGGTATATTTATGTGTGTGTGTGGGTGGGTGGGTGCGCGAGTATGGGCACGTGGTGGTGTGTGAATAAATTTTAAATTAGTGATTGAGTTTCTTTAATCATCATAACCCAAACCAAGCTAGTTGCTGTCGATTCTGGCTCATGGCGACCCCATGCGTGTCAGAGTAGAACTGTGTCCCTTAGGGTTTTCAGTGGCTGATTTTTCAGAGCTAGATCATCAGGCCTTTCTTTTGAGGTGCCTCTGGGTGGACGCAAACCTCCAACCCTTCAGTTAGCAGCCAAGCATGTTAACCACTGAGCCACCCAGGAAGTCCTTAATCCTCATAGGTCTATTCAAATTTTATACTTTTTCTTGGCGAGTTTTGATAAATCATATTTTCTTTGAGTATTATGCCTTTAATCTAAAAAACAAAAACAAAAAAAAACCCATTGCCGTTGAGTTAGTCTGACTCCTAGCAACCCTACAGGACAGAGTAGAACTGCCCCATAGGGTTTCCATGGAGCGCCTGGTGGATTCAAACTGCCGAACTTCCGGTTTGCAGCTGTAGCTCTTAACCACTACGCCACCAGGGTTTCCACCTTTAATCTAAGTGTTCGAATATCGTACGTAGTATTTTCTTATGATTTCTGAAAATCTCCACTGTATTTGTAACTATTCTTTTTTATCTCTTCATTGGTGTGTATTTTTTAATCGGTCACTGTTTTCTTAACCAATCTTATCAGAAGTTGTCGATTTTACTTGTTTTTCCAATGATCACTTTTAGTTTTATTGGTTTTTCTATTGTTTCTCTTTTCTATTTTATTAATTTCCCTTCTGACCTTATAATTTCCTTTATTACCTAGTTTTCGATGGGAGGGATTTATTCTGTTGTTTTTTTCTCAGCTTTTTGAGTTGGAGTCTTAGCTCGTTGTCTCCGCTTTTCAGGACTGCCGTAACTAAATGCCATAAAGTGGGTGGCTTTAAAGAACAGAAATTTATTGCTTCATAGTTCTGGAGTTCAGAAGTCCAAATTCAGGGCACTGGCAGGGCCATGCTCTTTCTTTCTCTGCTGCTTCTAGGGGAAGGTCCTGTCTTGTCTCTAGGTTTCTGGTGGCCTCCAGCATTTCTTGCTGTATTTTGGCTTGTAGATGGCTCCTTAGAGGACTGCTTCTCCCTTTGTGTGATGGTTTCTGTGTCTGTCCTTCTCTTTTATAAAATATCTCTCAGAAGGAATTAAGATCAGGGTCCACCTTACTCCAACATGACTTTGTTAACTGATAACATCTGCAAGGGAAAATCAGTTTCCCCAAATAAGGTCGGCAGTGCAGAGGTAGGACTTCAACATGTCTTTTGGTAGACACAGTTCAACTCATTCACTTATCAGTTCTCAGTCTTCCTTAAACTCTAAAATATGTGTCATAGAAAATTTCCTCTAAGTGCTATATAAACTGCATTTCGATACATGGTGTTTTCTTTTTCTTTCAGTATAAAATACTCTCCAATATTTATTAACATTTCTTCCTTGATCCAGGAATTAATTTCCAAACACATGGGAACTTGATAGGTTACCTTTTTTGTTAGGTGGTTGTTGTTATTAGGTGCCATTGTGTCAGTTCCGACTTATAGGGACCCTATGTACAAGAGAATGAAACACTGCCTGGTCCTGCGCCATCCTCATGTCATTTGCTATGCTTGAGCCCATTGTTGCAGCCACTGTGTCAATCCATTTTGTTGAGGGTCTTCTTTTTTTCTGACCTACTATTTTACCAAGCATGATGTACTTCTCCAGGGACTGATCCCTCCTGATAACATGTCCAAAATACAAGAGACAAAGTCTCACCATCTTTGCTCCTATGTAGCATTCTGGCTGTACTTCTTTCAAGACAGATTTGTTTGTTCTTCGGGCACTCTGTGGTACATTCAATGTTGGTTGCCAACACTGTAATTATAGATTAATATTTTTATTGCATTATGATCAAAGAACATGGTCCTGTAATATTAGTTGTTTGTGATTTGTTGGATGACTGTGAGTCCTAATATTTTAAATTTTCTAATTCTAAGGTGCAGGGATCTTTGTGTGCCTGCTAAATCAAGCTTGTAAATCACAGTCTCAAAAACTTCTACGGGCTGCCTGTTATACATTTGCAAGGTTTCTTTTCTTTCATTAGAGATTGTTATCTTACGCACTATATGTGTATTTAATGTTCTGTTTCAGATAGTAATCCTATCACCTCATGTTCTTGGGAGTCTAATTGCATTTATAGTGTGTTCTGCCTTTTGCTTATGGTGAATTTCTCCTTGTGTATTTTGAAATTTTTAATTTTGAGCTTATCTTAGGTAAACCTTTTTCCTCCATGACTCTTTCTGGCATTAGTAATTCTGCTTTTCCCAGGAGCCTCAGAGGTATCACTGGTCTAAATAAATAAATAAATAAAACCATCCAAAAAACAACCAAACCATTTGCCATCTAGTCGATTCCAATGACCCCATGTGTGTCGTCAGAGTAGAATTGTGCTCCGTAGGGTTTTCAATGGCTGTGATATTTTGGAAATAGATCTCCAGGCTTTTCTTCTGAGACACCTCTTGGTGGGTTCAAACTGCCAATTTTTGATTAGCAGCCAAGTATGTTAACTGTGCCACCAAGGGACTCAATCACTGGTCCAGACCACTGCCCCCACATGAGGTCTAACCCCTATACGAAATCCCTTGTACTATATAATTTCACAATGATTCATC
This sequence comes from Loxodonta africana, assembly GCF_030014295.1. Lineage (NCBI taxonomy): Eukaryota > Metazoa > Chordata > Mammalia > Proboscidea > Elephantidae > Loxodonta > Loxodonta africana. Next base: position 113,179,484 of record NC_087347.1, on the reverse strand, counting down.
TTATCTGATTAAACCCTGACTAATTCAGGTCTCCTACTCAACTTTGTGCTATCTGCACTCAGGAGCAGCTCTGCTTTGCCAGAACCTTCTAAAGGCCTCTCATGAAAGCAGTGTGGTCAGTGTCTGACCATCACCCTTATAACCAGAGACTCAAACCATGGGGCTGGATTGGGGAGAGGTGCCAGCCCAAACCTTCTATTCTCTTCTTTCAGTCCCACCCCAGCCAAATGCCTTCTTCCTCCCCGATTAATAAAAACCAATGCTCCCCTCACTTCTCCGGGTGTGAACAGATGTTCCGTGTGGGCGTGAGTAAGGGCAGAGGGGTGGTTTGCTGTCTGCACCAGCTGCTTCAGGGCTCTGCTCAGAGAGCCCCCAGTGCCCTTGGGGACATTGTGAACTCCTCCCTGAGCCTTGCATCTCCTGTTCAAATAGTCCCAGCAACTTGGCCCTTTTCTCATATATCCTTGTTTCCAGCCATTTCCTTTCAATGCAGCTTGTCCAGGTTTCTGGGATGGTTTAGGAGGCCTCCATAAGAATCTAGCCGATGAAATGAGCAGAGCCAACAGAGAAGAGCAATTTCACGGCCTTTGTGTGTCATCCAAGGAGCCCTGGTGGTGCAGTGGTTAAAGTGCTTGACTGCTAACCAAAAGGTCAGCAGTTCAAACAAACAGCCAGTCTGTGGGAGGAAGATGTGGCAGTCTTCTTCCGTTAAGGTTTACAGTCTTGGAAGCCCTATGGGGTAGTTCTACTCTGTTCTATAGGGTTCCTATGAGTCGGGATCAACCTAACGGCAATGGGTTTGGTTTTGGTTTGTTATGCCATGCGGAGGCAGTGGTGGTTCAGTGGCAAAATTCTCACCTTCTGTGAGGGAGACCCAGGTATGATCCCAGCCAGTGCACCTCATGTGCAGCCAACCACCCATCTGTCAGTAGAGGCCTGCGTGTTACTATGGTGCTGAACAGGTTTCAGTGGAACTTCCGGATTATGATAAGGACTAGGAAGAAAGGCCTGGCGAACTACTTTCAAAAATCAGCCAATGAAAACCCTATAGATCACAACAGTCTGGTCCACAACCAATCATAGGGATGGCAAAGGATCAGGCAGTACTTCGTTCCATTGTGTGTGGGGTTTCCAGGAGTTTGGGCCAACTTCACGGCAGCTAACAACAATTATATCTGTCAAATCTGAGTGTATAAAGCCCACAGAGACTGAGAAAATTCTTAAAGGCTAGAAACAGATGAACCAGTGGATGGATAATTAGAGCACCTGAATTTGAATCCTCCTGTATGAGTCTCTCACACTCTGGGTAAGTCTCTCTGTCTCTCTTCTGTAAAGAAGGTCTCGAATACTTACAATATTTTCTCCTCACTAGTTCCGTGGGACTTTGTGAATATGATAGGGAGAAAGTGTTCTGAGTTCTGGTGCAGCCTTTTCTAAACCCAACCGAGCACCATAACCCCCTTTGTGTTAGAAACCAAAATAGCTTCCCAGTTTTACTATTCCTTCCCTCCAGTGTTAAATCAGTAGGCTGGAGTGTGACATGGACATCTAGACTTAAACAATAAAAACTAAATAAAACTCTGAGGCTGAGTCAAGTTTGGAAACAATGAATCTAGGGAATAGTAGAACCAAGCGTCTTCCTATATGGCCAAGAAAAATTGAAGCAATTATCCAGATAATTACAGTTCATTAAAGGCAGAAAGCATACTGGCGAAGCAACATTCATCTCAGCTATTTAAATTCAGATTATGTGGCTAGAAGAGGTGAGAGTGGTGGGAGATTGAACAGGGGTGGGAGAACTGCATTTTCTGAACTCTTCTGTTTTCATTGTGGCTGCCATACTTTATGGGTGTGCTGGGAGCGTCTTCATTTCTTGTATGCTGATTGTTAAGTACTGTCATATCTTACAAACTGTTATGGAGTGAATTGTGTCCCCCCAAAATTAGTCAACTTGGCTAAGCCATGATTTCCAGTGTTGTGTCACCGTTTTGTCATCTGATGTGATTTTCCTATGTGTTATGAATCCTACCTCTATGTTGTTAATCAGGCAGGAATAGAGGCAGTTATGTTAATGAGGCAGGACTCGATCTACAGATTAGGTTGTGTCTTGAGTCAATCACTTTTGAGGTATAAAAGAGAAAAGTGAGCAGAGAGACATGGGGGACCTCATCCCACCAAAAAACTAGTTCTAGGAGGAGAGCAAGTCCTTTGAACCTGGGGTCCCTGCCCTGAGAAGCTCCTAGTCCAGGGGCAGATCGATGACCAGGACCTTCCTGCAGAGTCGACAGAGAGAGAAAGTCTTCCCCTGAAGCTGACCTGAATTTGGACTTCTAGCCTACTAGACTGTGAGAGAATAAACTTTCTTTGTTAAAGCCAACCACTTGTGGTATTTCTGTTACTGCATTACTAAATGACTATGACACAAACCATTGAATCCCCATTTCTGACATGGAAAAATGATTCCTGTTACTTATAGTACACCGCGTTCTGGCTAAACATCTTAGAATAGATTTGGGGACAACTTTAACTTTGCTTAAACCAATCGGTTGCTGTTGAGTCGATTCTGATTCACAGTGACCCCACAGTGTCAGAGTAGTATTGTGCTTCATAGGGCTTTCAGTGGAAGTAGATCACCACACTTTTCTTCCTAGGAGTCTCTGGGTGAACTCAGATCTTCGACCTTTCAGTTAGCAATTAAGTGTGTTAACTATTTACACCATCCAGGGACTTCTACATTTTGCTTAGGCTTTTAAAATTTGAATGCATCTTTATATTTATGTCATCATCAGCTGCCTCGAAATGGCATATGTAGCACTATATACACATTCCAGATGTTTTTGCGGGTGTGCATATCTATATTCTGACCTATTGGCTCCTTGGTACTTTATGACCCGTGTTTCCTAATTTGAGCGTGGGAGATTATGGCTCTGTCTTTAGAGACTGAATGGAATGCCTGCAACCCTATTTCGGTTCATGCTTACAGGGTCTGTATTTGCTGGATGGAGAATTTCGTCAATGCCAGGTATTCCCAGAAAGAGAAAGCTATAGCCTATTTTGGTTCCATCAAATGCATTTAGACTAGCTGCGGTGGAGTTGATTCTGACTCATGGTGACCCCGTGTGTGTTGGAGTAGAACTGCTCCATAGGATTTTCAATGGCTGATTTTTTGGAAATAGATCTCCAGGCCTTTCTTCTGAGGTGAGTTGAGTCTGGACAGATTTGAACTTCCAAGCTTTCAGTTAGCAGCTGGGACAGTTAACTGTTTGCACCACCCAGGGACTCTATCATATGCATTAGTCCGCTGTTTAGTGTCCTGCTCTGGTTATTCACCCTGGGAGGGGGTGGCTCCAAAGGCCCAGCATTGTTAATTCCTGCAAATGTTGACTGAGTGCTGCCACCTTGTGGCTGGGCAAACTCTAAAGTCTACCAGTGATTTAGGAAGAACCTTCCAACAAGGAACCAGACCTGCAATCCCTGTTCTGAGACATAGGCAGAGAATTATGCTCTCTTCCTCCTCTGCAGAAAACATTTACCATGAATTCCCAACAACCATTCCCAGGTTTCTATTTCCTGAATGAAGAATGCAACTGCTGTGTTATTAAGGTGGAATCCCACCTGTTCTTTTAAAGAGAAAGGAATTCATTTTTGTTCTGGTTTTAGTTATTTTTGGACCGACGCTTAAGCAACATTTTGAGCCAAGTTTTGAGAAGTTTGTAGAGAAGGCCTAGAAAATGATATACTCTGCAAGGTCAGGAAGAGAGGTTGAAAGTGGAAACAGGTGAGCCTTGCCTCTGGGGCAGAAGTTTCTGCACTAATGGCATCGTGGTCACCTGGAAGCTTATGAAAATGCAAATACTTGGCCCCAGCTCAGACGCAGTGAAGCAGAACTCTGGTGGTGCCTGAAATCTGTGGTTTAAGGTGGTTCTGATGGTCAAGCTAGAGAGCCACTGTGCTGGGGAATAAAAACCATCCCTGGGAAAATGTGAAGCTGAGGAAGCTCAGGATCCATTTGGCTCTCTGTCCTGCTCACTCCTCTTCAGTTCTCGCTCCCTGTGTTATTTCGTCAATAAACAGCAGATACTTATTGAGTGACCACGAGGCATAAGCCTCTGTTTCAGGTGATGTGAATACAGGAGCTGGTTGGAGCAAGGGCCTGAGCCATGCGCGTTTCCAGCCATTTCCCCAGTGATGTTGATGGTGCTGGTCTGGGGGCCACATTTTGGGAGCACTGTTTTAGAGAGACTGGGTGGTAGAAATAGTTAATGCACTTGGCTGCTAACTGAGAGGTTGGAGGTTGGAGTCCACCCAAAAGTGCCTCATAAGAAAGGCCTGGAGCTCTCCTTCTGAAAAATAGCCATTGAAAATCTTGTGGAGCGCAGTTCTATTCTGACACATATGCGTTCACCATGAGTTGGAATCGACCCAACAGCAATGGGTTTTTCAAATGGTGTTAGAGATAGGAGCAGCAGGCTGGGAAGCCCGTGTGGTTTTCATATGGTGATCCTGGAGACTTTTCGGGATCCATGTGGCTCTGAGACCTGCTTCTCAACCTTTCCTGCCTCTTGCCATGGGCACTCAAGAGACATGTTTGTTTGAATTGAATTCACATCCATTATAAAGAGATTAAAATAACATGCTGTGATTTCACCACCGAAGGTTAGGCAATTCCGAAGCCTAACAGACAGGCGATTGTTAAAAGGCCTTAGAGAACACTGTCAATAGTCTCGGAAATTATGGCCATACAAAAGCCCACCTGATGCTTGCCATGGCCCCAACCTGATTAATACCGCCTGCATGCTGGCACACCCACCCACCTCTTGTTAAATTCGCCATGTATAGGTTCGGTTGGTTCAACCAGTCTAAACAATTTTAATGCAAAGAATAAATAAGCACGTGTCTGTCAGTTTGTTGTACTGTGGGGGCTTGTGTGTTGCTCTGATGCTGGAAACTATGCCACCAGTGTCAGATACCAGCAGGGTCCCCCATGGAGGACAGGTTTCAGCTGAGCTTCCAGACTAAGACAGACTAGGAAGAAGGACCCGGCAGTCTACTTCTGGAAAGTATTCGCCAGTGAAAACCTTATGGATAGGTGTGGAACATTGTCTGATATAGTGCTGGAAGATGAGCCCCCCAGGTTGGAAGGCACTCCACAGAGGACTGGGGGAGAGCTGCCTCCTCAGAGTAGAGTCTACCTTAATAACATGGATGGAGTAAAGCTTTCGGGACCTTCATTTGCTGATGTGGCACGACTCAAAATGAGAAGAAACAGCTGCAAACATCCATTGATAATCCGAACCTGGAATGTACGAAGTATGAGTCTAGGAAAATTGGAAATCATCAAAAATGAAATGGAACGCATAAACACTGATATCCTAGGCATTAGTGAGCTGAAATGGACTGGTATTGGCCATTTTGAATCAGACAATCATATAGTCTACTTTGCTGGGAATGACAACTCAAAGAGGAATGGTGTTGCATTCATTGTCAAAAAGAATGTTTCAAGATCTATCCTGAAGTACAAAGCTGTCAGTGATAGGATAATGTTCATACGCCTACAAGGAAGACCAGTTAATACGACTATTATTCAAATTTACACACCAACCACTAGGGCCAAAGATGAAGAAACAGAAGATTTTTATCAGCTGTTGCAGTCTGAAATTGATCAAACATGCAATCAAGATGCATTGATAATTACCGGCGATTGGAATGCGAAAGTTGGAAACAAAGAAGAAGGATCGGTAGTTGGAAAATATGGCCTTGGTGATAGAAACAATGCCAGAGATCGAATGATAGAGTTTTGCAAGACCAACGACTTCTTCATTGCAAATACCTTCTTTCACCAACATAAATGGCAACTATACACATGGACCTCGCCAGATGGAATACACAGAAATCAAATTGACTACATCTGTGGAAAGAGATGATGGAAAAGCTCAATATCATCAGTCAGAACAAGGCCAGGGGCCAACTGTGGAACAGACCATCAATTGCTCATATGCAAGTTCAAGCTGAAACTGAAGAAAATCAGAGCAAGTCCGCGAGAGCCAAAATATGACCTTGAGTATATCCCACGTGAATTTAAAGACCATCTGAAGAACAGATTTGATGCATTGAACACTAGTGACTGAAGACCAGACGAGTTGTGGAATGACATCAAGGACATCATCCATGAAGAAAGCAAGAGGTCACTGAAAAGACAGGAAAGTAAGAAAAGACCAAGATGGCTGTCAGAGGAGACTCTGAAACTTGCTCTTGAGCATGGAGCAGCTAAAGCAAAAGGGAGAATTGATGAAGTAAAAGAACTGAACAGAAGATTTCAAAGGGCCTCTCGAGAAGACAAAGTTAAGTATTATAATGACAAGTGCAAAGAGCTGGAGATGGAAAACCAAAAGGGAAGAACACGCTCAGCATTTCTCAAGCCGAAAGAACTGAAGAAAAAATTAAAGCCTCGAGTTGCGATAGTGAAGGATTCCATGGGGAAAATATTAAGTGATGCAGGAAGCATCAAAAGAAGATGGAAGGAATATACAGAGTCATTATACCAAAAAGAATTAGTCGATATTCAACCATTTCAAGAGGTGGCGTATGATCAGGAACCAATGGTACTGAAGGAAGAAGTCCAAGCTGCACTGAAGGGACTGGCGAAAAACAAGGCTCCAGGAGTTGATGGAATATCAATTGAGATGTTTCAACAAACAGATGCAGCGCTGGAGGTGCTCACTTGTCTATGCCAAGAGATATGAAAGACAGCTTCCTGGCCAACTGACTGAAAGAGATTCATAGTTATGCCTATTCCCAAGAAAGGTGATCCAATTGAATGTGGAAATTATAGAACAATATCATTAATATCATATGCAAGCAAAATTTTGCTGAAGATCATTCAAAAACGGCTGCAGCAGTATATCAACAGGGAACTGCCAGAAATTCAGGCCGGTTTCAGAAGAGGACGTGGAACCAGGAATATCATTGCTGATGTCAGATGGATCCTGGCTGAAAGCAGAGAATACCAGAAGGATGTTTATCTGTGTTTTATTGACTATGCAAAGGCATTCGACTGTGTGGATCATAACAAACTATGGATAACAGTGCTAAGAATGGGAATTCCAGAACAATTAATTGTGCTCCTGAGGAACCTTTACATAGATCAAGACGCAGTTGTTCGGACAGAACGAGGGGATATCGATTGGTTTAAAATCATGAAAGGTGTGCGTCAGGCTTGTATTCTTTCACCATACCTATTTAATCTGTATGCTGAACAAATAATATGAGAAGCTGGACTATATGAAGAAGAACGGGGCATCAGGATTGGAGGAAGACTCATTAACAACCTGCGCTATGCAGATGACAGAACCTTGCTTGCTGAAAGTGAAGAGGACTTGAAGCAGTTACTGATGAAGATCAAAGACCACAGCCTTCAGTATGGATTACACCTCAACATAAAGAAAACAAAAATCCTCACAACTGGACCAATGAGCAACATCATGATAAACGGAGAAAAGATTGAAGTTGTCAAGGATTTCATTCTACTTGGATCCACAATCAATAGCCATGGAAGCAGTAGTCAAGAAATCAAAAGACGCATTGCATTAGGCAAATCTGCTGCAAAGGACCTCTTCAAAGTGTTGAAGAACAAAGACGTCACCCTGAAGACTAAGGTGCGCCTGACCCAAGCCATGGTATTTTCAATCGCATCGTATGCATGTGAAAGCTGGACAATGAATAAGGAAGATCGAAGAAGAGTTGACGTCCTTGAATTGTGGTGTTGGCAGAGAATATTGAATATACCATGGACTACCAAAAGAATGAACAAATCTGTCTTGGAAGAAGTGTGTCCAGAATGCTCCTTAGAGGCAAGGATGGCGAGACTGCGTCTTACATACTTTGGACATGTTGTCAGGAGGGATCAGTCCCTGGAAAGGACATCATGCTTGGCAGAGTACAGGATCAGCGGAAAAGAGGAAGACCCTCAACAAGGTGGATTGACACAGTGGCTGCAACAATGAGCGCAAGCATAAGAATGATTGTAAGGATGGCCCAGGACCGGGCAGTGTTTTGTTCTGTTATACTATGAGTCGCAACCGAGTCGACGGCACCTAACAACAAAAACAACAACAAAAAACAAATAAGCAGAGCAGCACATCACCCTGATTTGTGGCACAGTCATACAGTAAGAAATCTCAAAGCTGGGAGCTGAACTCTAATCGCAGATTAGAAAACAAATGTTTGGTGGTGTGTCTTATGCAGTCTCCGCTATCTGCTGAGTACGAACAGCTCCTCTGGTGGATCTTCTAGCCAGGACCGTCTGGGCAACTAAGAGCTGAATTTTGCTTTGCATCAACTTTAGTTTTGTAGAGAGGGTGGGCGAGGCACTGTCCTCTTTGTTGTTGTTAGCTGCCATCAAGTGGGCCCTGATTCACGGCAATGCAGGGAACAAAACCCTGCCTGGTCCTGCACCATCCCTACGATCGATTGCAGATTGGACTGTTGTGATCCACAGGGTTTTCATTGACTGATTTTCAGAAGTGAACTGCCAGGCTTTCCTTCCTAGTCTGTCTTAGTCTGGAAGCTCCACTGAAACCTGCTCAGCATCATGGCAACACGCAAGCCTCCACTGGCAGATGGGTGGTGGCTGTGCGTGACGTGCGTTGGCCAAGAAGTGAACCCAGATTTCCTGCATGGAAGGTGAAAATTCTACCACTGACCCACAAATGCCCCACACAAGGCAGCCTAGTGATGGAAAATACTCAAGGCTTTGGGGGCCAGGCAGAGTTGAACCCCAAATCCTTTGTACCTTGCAGAAAGTTATTTGGTCTCTCTGGTTTTCTTACCTATATATCTCATTTTCTTGCCTATAAATTTGGGACAATGCAACCTACTTCGTGTGGGTGTTTTTAAGGGTCAAATGAAAGACGGTAGGTAAACCACATAGTAGACGTTCAATATACAGTAGCTATTCTTAAGCCCCCAGCTTTAGAGGGTCGTGAGGTGAACAAGCACACCTACAGCCTAGGTGTGGAGGCCTCCGGCTGCTTGGCCCTTCTTCTCCCTTGGGAGATTGCTCTGTGTTAAAATGTGAGTACACAGTCCTCAGTGGAGGACACCCCAGGGCTATGAAAACTCTGCTCCGTGACTCCTCAGGGTAACAGGAATGATGGCCTAGAGCAGCAGCATCGGGTGATCACACAGGAGAACTGAACACAAGATTGTATTATAGAATTGACAGAACTGGCCTCTTATGGATTGAATTGTGTCCCCCCAAAATATGTTTTGGAACCCTAACCCTGTGCAGCTGTGGTGGTGCGGTGGTTAAGAGCTCAGCTGCTAACCAAAAGATCAGCATTTCAGATCCACCAGCTGCTCCTTGGAAACCATACGGGGCAGTTTACTCTGTCCTATAGGGTCGCTAGGAGTTGGAATCAACTCCATGAGTTTCTTTTTTTTGTTTTTGTTTTTGCATCCCTGTACCTGTGGAGGAAACCCTGGTAGCACAGTGGTTAAAACCTAAGGCTGGTAACCAAAAGGTCAGCAGCTTGAATCCACCAGGTGCTCCTTGGAAACCGCATGGGGCAGTTCTACTCCATCCTATAGGGTCACTGTGAGTTGGAATTGACTGGATGGCAGCAGGTTTGGTTTTTTTGGTTTGGTACCTGTGGATGTAATCCTGTTTGGGAATAGGGTTTTTTGTTATGTTAATGAGCACATATTGGCATAGGGTATGTCCTAAACCTAATCCCTTCTGAGTGACAGAAAGAGTAGAATAGACAAAGAGAGAAAGAGTAGAATAGACGAAGAGACAAACAAGCACCAATGGGGGAAGAGAGATGCCACTTGAGGATGGCCAAGGACCAAGGAATGCTGGAAGAGACAATGAACTTCCCTGGAGTCTACAGAGGGAAAGTCCCCCCAGAGCCTCCTGAACTGTGAGAAAATAAACTTCTATTCTTTAAAGCCACCCACTTGTGGTATTTCTGTTACAGCAGCACTAAGACATGGCCCCTGCAGGTTTGGCTGAAATAAGATACGCCTGGATTTTAAAGGGACACCTGTCTGTATGACAGGCACTGTGTTAGTCAGTGTACTTGGCAGATACGTTCCGTTCTGTCTGAACAACCGGCTGCATTTGGGTTTGGTGTAGAGATGAGTGGGAGGGGGAGGGTGTGGACTCAAGGACAGAGGCTGGGTGGGAGGGGGCACTGTGGGGCATGGATGGTCTGGACTCTGACGTGGATGGGAGGGCAGGAAAGAGGGGGCGCTTAGAAAAGCGGGTGGGTGGTGAGGGCCCTGGAGGCTGACTGTTATTTTTCTGAAGACAGGCTTTTCTGGTGAGTCCTGCTGTGGAATACCTTTCGTAAACCATGAGGCCAGTTCTTTCCCCATGTGGCCTCACTGCTTAAGGAGTTTATAACTGAACACACGAGAATCTGGGAGAGGGTTCCCAGGAGCAGTGCGATGAGTTTATAGGGGAAAGAGTTCAGGCTGTGGGGTCAGTTCTGGTCCTGAGTTAGAATCTGGATCTGTGACTTCCAGCTGAGTGACTTTGGGTTACTTATCTAAGTAATCTGTGACTCAGGCCTTTCTGTACAATGGGCTTAATAACATACCCATCTCATAGGGCTATGGTGAGGGTTAACAGGGATAAAACAAACAAACACTCCAAACCCATTGCCATCGAGTTGATGCCGGCTCACAGTGACCATGTAGGACAGAGTAGAACCGTCCCATAGGGCTTCCAATGCTGTAATCTTTATGGAAGCAGACCATCACATCTTTCTCCTGCCAAGTGGCTGGTGGGTTTGAACTGCTGATCTTTTTGGTTAACAGCCCAGTACTTTAACCATGGCACCACAAAGGCTCAACGGGGTTAAAGGAAGGAAACATTTATTTTGCATAATGCCTGGTTTATGGCAAGTGCTGAAATATCAGCTGGTATAATCGTAAGAGCTTTACTCTCTAGATTCCCTTGTTCAGGTGTTTAGCTGTGTGGCCTTGGAGAGGTCACCCACTCTGCCGGAGCCTCAGCCACTTTAGCTTTTCAAAGCAGAAATAGTCACAGCAGCCTGCACGGAGTTGGTGGTGAGGTTCTGAATATGTAGAGACAAAGCCATTCATTGTGAGAGTGCGTGGGGAGTGGGACCCCTGGGCTAGGGTGTTTGGGAAAGGCCTGGAAGGGGTGCGATGCTCTTCAGGGGAAGTTTGCTTGGAAAGAAATGTGTCTTCCATTTTGACAGAGAGGAAATGGGGAGAGGATGTGGTGTGTAGGCCAAAGGCAGGGCTGGCTGATGAACCGTTGTGGTTGTCATTCTCAAACGGAAATAGGACATTCTTGCCCCTTGTGAATCCCATTAGCCCAGGTCCAGATTTTCAGCCTCGACTGCATTTGCACCCATCACTTCTGGCCTCCTTTGACTTTTGGTTATGCTGCTGAGGCAGCCACAAAAAGTGGGGCCTGGATGATGGCCCTGGCATTGGATGGAGCCACCTTCCAAATTTTGCCAATTCTCATTTGTAATTCATTGGACATTTACTGAACACTTACTGTATGTTAGCTGCTGGGGATTTGGTGGTGAACAGAACACATACAAGTCTTGCTCTCAAAGACCTTCCAGTCTTGTCTGGTATAAAAGCAACAGACAAATAATAGCCCACTGTTACGGACTGAATTTTGTCCCCCCCCAAAATGTGTGTCAACTTGGCTAGGCAATGATTCCCAGTATTGTGTGGTTTACCTCCATTTTGTGATCTGATGTAATTATCCTATGTGTTGTAAATCCTAACCTCTATGATGTTAATGAAGTAAGATTAGAGGCAGTCATGTTAATGGGGCAGGGCACAGTCTACATGATTAGGTTGTATCTTGAGTCAATCTCTTTAGAGATATAAAAAGGAGAAGTGAACAGAGGAGCACCTCATTACTGCCAAGAAAGAAAAGCCAGGAGCAGAACATATCCTTTGGACCCAGGGTCTCTGCCTTGAGAAACTCCTAGACCCCGGGGAAGATTGATGCCAAGACACATGAAGATCTCCAAGGAACACTGGGCCTACAGATGTTGAAGGAAGACAAGGCTCTTCCCCCAGAGCCAAGAGAGAGAGAAGCCTTCCCCTAGAGCTGGCGCCCTGAATTTGGACTTCTAGCCTTTAAACTGTGAGAGAATAAAATTCTGTTAAAGCCATCCACTTGTGGTATTTCTGTTACAGTGACATTAGATAACGAAGACACCTACATACATATATAAAATTGGTGTGAAGTGAAACTTCAGAATGCTGAGACTGTTGTTATTGTTAGCTGCCAATAAGTTGGCCCCCAACTCAGAGTGATCCCACGCACCACAGAACGAAATGCTGTGCCATCCCCATGACTGGCTGTGAATGGAACCCTATGAGACTGTACAGTATGGTAAAGCCTAAGTTAGATTGGGGGTTCAGGTGTGAGAAGAAAAGAAGCAGGCGGTGGGATGGTGGGGTTTAGAACCGAGAGGAAATGACATTGAACTGAAGGGAGACAGGAAAGGCAGGCTTTCCCACCACCGCCCCCAAACATGTTGTGGTGTTAGGTGCCATCGAGTCATTTTTGACTCAATGCAACCCCATGTGACAGAGTGGAACTGTCCCATAGCGCTTTCTAGGCTGTAATCTTTACAGGAACAAATCACCAGGTCTTTCTCCCAAGGAGCCACGGGGTAGGTTCAAACTGCCAACCTTTCCATTAGCAGCCAAGCACTTAACTGTTGCGCCACCACCAGGGCCCCCTTTTCACAAACAGACAATGACCATGGGAAAGCAGACCCCTAGCTGCTTCCTGATATTCTTGTACTCTCAATGCATGCACTTGGTACATTACACCTCTATTCATTTGTGCCCCTTCTTTAGCTGCCCCTGACTGTATAAATTATCACTTTAACCACAGCTCTAGTCCTACCTCTGTCATGAAGCCTTCGGTTCTCAGAATTCTCTATTCCTTTAGACTTTTCTCAGGGTATATCTGGGCTATTCCAACAGCCTTGATTCCATTTGCCGTATTGTTTGCTAGTCCGGTGAGACACATGTATGTTAGCATGTGTTTAGCACATCTGTGCAAACGTGTATGTAGCATTTACCCAGCGACAGCATTGATGGGGTCACAGACTGAACCACTATAGTTCTTATCCTCCAATGCTCTCATCCTCAACAAGCCAAATGTGAAACCCAGATAAGTACAAGGGCCCCACTAGTCACTGGAGGAGAATCTAGGACTATGATCCTGCCTTGTTATTTTATCTTTGTATCTCTCCATTGAATTTATCAGAATGCTTTTTGCCTGAGTCAGAGCTCAATGTTTTCTCATTGATGGACCATGCGTATACTATCCCATGTCCTTCTGCCACTCTACTCAGGCAGTGGATGTGAGCAAGCAATATCTCTTAGCCCCTCTGTGTGGCTTGAATACCTCATCTGTCAATTATAGTAATTCAAAAGAAAAAACATTTATTAAGTACTTACTGTATACCAAGAACTTTACAGAGCATTGAGAAAAAGCACTAGATAAGATACAGGTGGTCCTTGCTTTAGAGGGGCACACAGTAGTAGAACTGGGTAGCCAACCATTTGCCATCAAGTGGATTCCAGCTCATGGTAACTCTGTGTGTGTCAGAGTAGAACTGTGCTCCTTAGAATTTTCAATGGCTGATTTTTTGGAAGATTTACCAGGCCTTTCATCTGAGGCACATCTGGGTGGATTCAAACGTCCAACCTTCAGTTAGAGGCCATTAACCATTTGTACCACCTAGGGAACCCACTGGGGGATATAGAACAGTAATTATCACACAGTGAAATAATCTATGATAAAGGTATATGCAACATATGAGAACAGAGAACAGAACAACAAATTTTTCTTGGGGGAATTGAAAAAGCTCATTGATACCTTCTCTACATAGCTCAACTTTGTGTTATGAGATTTCAATAAGATAATGCAGTGAAAATGTGCTGAAAAACATAAAGGATTATGTATAAAACATACTATCCAAACTGATGGCATTGCGTCTTGGAAAGCTTTGGAGAGAGAATTAAAAAAAAAAAAAAAAAGTGATAGGCAGGAAGAGAAGAGGAATAGTCATCTATTCTGAGGAAGCATGGACAAAATTCAGGTCAATGGCTATATACCATCTGAGCTATAGTTGTCCAGCTTGTCAACTGAGCTTCTTGTCGCAGGAATGACCAAGCCTATTCATTCCATTCATACAGCTAAAAGCACTCTGTGACCTAACGTGGTTGTCACCATCATCCATTGGGAGGGAAAGATGGTTGGGAAGAGCCACGATAGAAGAGCAGATGGGATGCTGATGGGGAATTGGGCCTTTGGAATGTGGAACCCATAGCCCTGACTATCTCGTCAGAGCCATGAGTCCTAAGGGGCTGCTGAGAGATTCACTTCTCTCTCCTTGTCCCTGAATCCTGCAATCATGGTCATTTGAATATTGTGTTGGTTTGAAATAAGTAGTTTGCAAACATGAGCAGCTGTCATTATGAAAACACAATATTCAGAGATTTAGTCCTGTGTGGAGTCATAACAGTGTGGGTCAAAGAACATTGCCCAAAGCAAGATAATTATGTATGGTAAAGTCTAGCATCATCCCTGGAGGTATTCTAGGAAAAAAAAAAAAAATCCCTTGGTATTCATTTGTGTGTAGCATGTGGCGCTTTTTGACAGGCCCAAGCTCAGGAGGGACCATCCAACCTAGCACTGAAGAGTAAGAGAGCAAAGTGACCACAAGGCGCCCTCTGGTGGTGAGGCCCCCCACTACAGAGTCCCTGACCCTACTCGAAACCTGGAACTCTTCTTCAAAAACTGTTTTTAGTGGCCCAGATATGGAGGGAATGTCCTGACCATAGAGAGGAGGTTCTGAGGGCCTTCATGCTGGGCTGTGTGGCAATAAAGCAGGCAAGCACCGTATGGTCTCATAAATGGTTGGAGTGAAAATGGTGCAGGGACAAGCCCATTGTAAATCATTGTGACAAACGGCTAACTAAACCTGAACCCGGGGCCCCTGCCTCCTTTAACAGTCTCTCCTTCCTTCATCCCTTCCTCCACTTAGCTGACGTTAACCAGCAAGGGGCACTCTTTCGTTGAAGTTGAATCTGTGTTATACTGCTGAGGAAGCAGCAGTAATTGTGGTACCCCCAAACTGTTACCGGGGTCTCCTCTTTGTGGATCCGTCAGCCTTTAGGAAGTACAGATGGAAAGAGAAAGGCTTGACAGGAGGTAATTCAAATGACCCGTTGTCCTCGCGGGCTGGGAGGATGCCTGTGCTACTGAGCAACACAGATGTCACAGCGCCTGTTGGTGTAAGTTCCTCATGTGACAAGGGGCCTGTGATCTCAGGGGTCGTGACTGGGCCATCCTCGCCTCAATTTCACAGCTGTGCTGCGTGATGCCTTAACTGCAGTGAAAATGAAGGGAGACTCCATACTAACAACGGCACCCTGATGCTGCTGGCTTCTATTTGTCTTTGGCTAAAGCTGACTTGCCACTACCTGTCTGACATACCATGGTGGCTTGCATGTTGCTGTGATGCTGGAAGCTTTGCCACCAATATTTCAAATACTGGCAAGGTTACCCATGGTGGACAGGTTTCAGTGCAGGTTCCAGACTAAAACTAGGAAGAAAGGCCAGCAAAAATCCTATGGATCACAACAGAATATTGCCTGAGCCCTCTAAGTTGGAAGGCATTCAAAATACACAGTGGCTGCAACAATGGACATACCAATGGTAATGAGGATGGTGCAGGGCTGGGTAACATTTTATTCTGTTGTACATGAGGCCATTGTGAGTTGGAGCCAACTTGACGGCAACTAACAGCAGCAAAGCTGACTTGAGACACCTGAGGGCAGCTGGAGATGACCCTGTTGGCAGTTCATCAGGACAGACTTTCCTAGTCTGTGCTCCACTGCACCTGGTCATCTCTACGACCCCTTTAGCATGGTCGTTTGTGCGTTGTGATGCCACAGTAGAGTCAGGTCAGAAGGCACAGTCTCCGACAGTCCCCACTCTGCAAATGACTGGGGCAGACCAGCGATTTTTGCAGCAGACGTTTGAAATGACGCCTACCGGCTGGACCACAGCTTGAATCTGTGGTGGGAGGTTTGGCATGCTGGTACTTTAGCCACTGGGTTCTTTTTCACCTGGTGAGTCCTTCAGGATCAAGTTGCTCACACCAAAGAATGCACGGAGGCCAATAGTGTATTGCCTTCCCATAAGCTTTGTTGCTCCCACCCAGTTCCCCTGAGCAGCCCTGGGTGAGCTGGGGAGGAGGCCGAGAGGGAGGGGAGAGGATTATTCCCGATGGTGGAGTCGGCCTACAGCAGAAACTCGACCAGGTAATCACTGAATTCCAGAGGACTCTGAGTCTGGTTCCAACTCACTTGAAGCAGACGGCACTGTGGAATCCTCTTTATAGACAGCCTATAAGGATCTACTATTAGCTTCGTTAGGTTGGGCAGCGAAGCAGGAGGACTCATGGACAGATGGTGACCTCGCACTAGGAGGATCTTCCAGAAGGACTTCATCAAACCAGCGTTTTCCACATATGCTTTGTTCTGAACAACTAATCCCAACCAAATACTTTGAGCATTCAAGTAATTTGGACAGTACAAACTTTTAACTTAAACATGCGAACTAAGTGCCTGTTACATTACATTATTCCAAAACTATTGTAACCAATTAAATTTTCCATTTTTGTATATTTTAATATTCAGATGGCTCCTACCAATATATAATGCAAATCACCACTTCAGAATACTTGTTTATGATTTAAACCAGTGTCATGGATTGAATTGTGTCCCCCCAAAATATCTTTTAACTTGTGTAGGTCATGATTCCTAGTATTGTATGATTGTCTCCCATTTTGCCATTTGTTGTGATTTCCCTATGATGTAATGAGATGGATTAGTGGCAGTTATATTGATGAGATCTACAAGATTAGATCATGTCTTAAGCCAATCTCTTTGAAATATAAAAGACAGAAGCAAGCAGAGAGACATAAGAACCTCATATCGCGAAGAAAGCAGTACTGGGAGCAGAGCGCATCCTTTGGATCTGAGGTTCCTGCGTGGAGAAGCTCCCAGATCAAGGGAAGACTGATGACAAGGACCTTCCTCCAGAGCCGGCAGAGAGAGAAAGCCTTCCCCTGTAGCCAGTGCCCTGAATGCGGACTTCTACCCTACTGGAATATGAGAGAATAAACTTCCTTTTGTTAAAGCCATCCGCTTGTGGTATTTCTGTTATAGCAGCACTAGATAACTGAGACAACTAGTTAATCGGTTGCTATCAAGTTAATTTCAATTCATGGTGACCCCATCTGTGTCAGAGTAGAGCTGTACTTCAAAGGCTGATTTTTTGAAAGTAGATTGCCAGGCCTTTCTTCTGAGGTACCTTTGGGTAAGTTTGCATTTCCAGGTTTTTCCAAATAGCATTAACCATTTTCACTACCCCGGGACTCCTATTTATGTACAAGACCTGGTTTAAAAAAAAAAAAATTCTTTGGAATCGAGCCCACCCTCACCTCCAGGAGATAAATGAGACAAAGGCAGAGTGGTGGGAGAGATTGGAGAATAAGGATTTCTTTGGGAGTGGGAATTGGTGGGGTGCTTCCTTCCTGCCTCAAACCAAGGGAGGAAGGCCTTTAAGATCACCCCTCTGAAAGAGTGAGGGCCGGGGGTGGGGGGGGGGTGGCAGGGGGTAGCTTTCTGCCAGACAGGGAGGCTGATAATGTTTTCTTCTTTGGGGACAAAATCTCTCGCAGCCTCCTTTTTGTGAATGTTGCTTTGGTTGGTTTCTGAGATCCTGGATCCTAGGCCCATGGCTCTGGCTTCACCTTTCTTGTCCTAGCTGATGACTGATTTAGAGTCCCTGCTGGAAGGTGTACTCACATTGACCTGATTTCCTGTCTACTGGTATGGAATTACAGCTTTCCCTGGCATGTATTCCATCCACTGAAAACCTTTTCTTCAGAAGTTTAGATGCGGTTGCTCTGACGCTAGATCTTTGAGGATAGTAGGTAAGGGTTTCTCTTCAACTCCAAGAACTTCAACCTCTCAAAACCTTCTCTAATCATAATGGTTCCCGCACACCCCGCCCCCCCACCTCTCTCACTTCCTCACCCTAAGCCATGCTTTCTAGTCTCCCAGCTGTTGTCTTTTCTCCCAGTCCACGGATGGCTAAGAGCTTTTATCTCTGGTGCCAATTTGATCAGTAGTTGGTAATGGCTGCCCTGAGTGCTATGAAGAATTGGAATTCTGTAGGGGACACTGTCATGGATTGAATTATGTCCCTCCAAAAATGTGTGTATCAATTTGGCAGAGCCACGATTCCTGATATTGTGTGGTTTTCCTATATGTTTTAAATCCTGCCTCTATGACGTTAATGAGGGAGGATGAGCGGCAGTTGTTTTAGTGAGGCAGGCCTCAACCTACAAGATTGGGGTGTGTCTTGAGGCAATCTCTTGAGATATGAAAGAGAGAAGGAAGCAGGGGGGCGGGTGTACCTCATATCACCAAGAAAGCAGCACCGGGAGCAGAGCATGTCCTTTGGACCTGGGGTCCCTGTGCGGAGAAGCTCCTAGTCCATGGGAAGATTGATGAGAAGGCTGACAGAGAAGGAGTTCTCTTGGAGCTGAAATGCTGAGTTTGGACTTTTAGCCTACTTTTCTGTGAGGAAATAAATTTCTCTTTGTTAAAGCCATCCACTTGTGGTATTTCTGTTAAAGCAGCACTAGATGATTAAGACAGACACTATAGCTGATTCCTCGGCATCCAATCCAGCCAAGACGGATGCGTCTAAGGCAGCCAGGATCTCATTCCCTGACCAGTGACTGATTTCGGCAAGGGCAAGCAACTCAACTCTGAACACTCAGATGAGTGGGGAAGCCTGCTGGGGTTTCTGGGAAAGGTGACTTTTCTCCTAAAAATAGGAACAATGATCTCTTTGCTCTGAACCTTGTCAGCCTGGATGTGACACCTGAAACTGTTGCAGCCATCTTGTAACTAGCATGAAGACAAAGCCGACTTTGAGGACAGCAGAGAGATAGGTGTAGAGAAACTAGGTCCTTGATGCCTTCATTGAGCCACTGAATCACCTAACCCTAAGCCTGCCCTTCTTTTCGCCCTCTAGACTTCCTGTTATGTGAGCTAATACATTCCTATATTGTTTAAGCTGGTTTGAGTCAAGCCTTCTGTTACTTGCAGCTGAAATTAAATTAACCGATACTGTTTCTGAGGTTGTTTCTGGACTCCGTGGGAGAGGATGCTGTGATTAATTAGCTGTGTCTGTCAGAGGCAGGAGCGTGGGCATTTGCCAGCTGTGCCCTTTGACTTCTTCCTAGCACCTTGCATGGGGCGCTGTATCGTGTTTGTCTGGCTTTCCTTACTACCTGAAATGGTTCTTTTAAGGCACACACAATGTTTGTTGCGTACATTGAATACCTCAGGTGGTACGCCTTGTTCTAGACAGAACTGCCCAACTTGTTCTACACCTCACTTCCTATTCTGTTTCTCTTGACTGCCATGGCTACTCACCTTTTTTGTAGCCCTGTCTCTTCCCCAATGTAGAGATTTAAAAATCCACCTGGAGGTAGGACAGGACCTAGGACACTGCAGCGTATCTGAAGCACCAGATGAGTGGTGCTGACAATATCAGATGGAAGGTTGATCCAGCTGCTGTATCTGGCCGTGACCCATCGTTTGGTGGAGCTACACTGGCTGATCCAAAAGGCCAAGCTGGTGTCCCCTCTGTCTGGCCCTCATTGATCTGTGTTTCTGTGTGCCCTTCTAGAGAGGGAAGGTCTTTCCACTGGTCAAGGGTATACAGACACTATACTGATGACACATAGAAACAGAGCTTTTGAGCTACCCTGCTGAGTCTTCTTGATCCCTGGAGTCCTATTGCATTTTCTGGAGCTCCTAGGTGGCACAAAAGGCTAAGCACTCAGCTGTTAACTGAAAGGATGGTGGTTTGAGCCCACCCAGAGGCACTTCAGAAGAAAGGCCAGGTGAACTACTTCTGAAAAATCAGTCATTGAAAACTGAGTAGGGTACAGTTTCTACTCTGACACACGTGTGGTCACCATGATTGGAATTGTCTTGATGGCAACTAGTTTGGTTTTGGTTAATGCCTATAAACAATGGTGAGATGTTGACTGGAAACATTGGGGCTACCATTTCTCAGGTCTCTTCTTTTTAAATTAACTTGGAAACAAATTGAAGGGGATCCAACCCAGTGTTGCTTGTAAATGCAACCTAGAATACAAATGGGTAGTGTACAGAGGTGTGGCTTGTGGAAGAGCTCATGACACCCCTCAGCAATAGGCTCACTTTTTCCCCTGTTTGCTAATTGATTAAAAAATTTGCATGTATGGCAAAGCTCATTTATTGATCGTGAGGACAGTGAAAAGGATCATTTCTCTAATTAAAACAGATTGCAGCTATGAGAGCTTAATTAATTAGATGCATGTCACTTCATTTCCACGTTGTGTTGTGCACAGTGCTCTGTTTTCATAATTAACGTGTTGTGCCGGTGTGGTGGGTGTCTCTCCAATTAACAGTCTGAGGAAAAAGTGATGTATAGGCCTGCTGAACAGGCACAGTGGGTACAAAGAGAAGTCCGAGCCAAAACCCACAGTCTCTTTTCCCTTTGGTCTGTTTCTTGCCATTTCCCCAACCCTTTGTTTAGGAGGAAACCCTGGTGGAGCAGTGGTTAAAAGCTATGGCTGCTAACCAAAAGGTTGGCAGTTTGAATCCGCCAGGCGCTCCTTGGAAACCCTATGGGGCAGTTCTACTCTGTCCTTTAGGATTGCTGTGAGTCGGAATCGACTTGATGGCAGTGGGTTTGGTTTTTTTTGTTGTTTAGTAAATGAGGTTTGGGTGGATTTGCCTGGAGACTACACTACTTATTTGACTCTTTCCCAGGTGTTTCTCCGTCAGAAGGTAGGGATGCTCAGTGACACTTTCAGAGGTTGCAGGTTGAAGGCTCCCAGCAGGTGGGTGAGAGTCATGCCAGCAGTTCTCCCCCTCTGAAGCCCCTAACGCTCACTGCATTCACTATTCGCTGGGCAGCTGATACCTGCCCACTTAACCGAGGCAAGCTTTTATCCTGTCCACTCGTGTGATAGGGGGTTGGCTTTGAGTCCAGACTGCAGCTCCTTGCTAAACACGTGACCTTGGAGAAATTACCTACATCCTCTGTGCCTCGGTTTTCTAATGCGTAAAATGCAAATGCTAAGACTTTCCTCCTAAGGGTAATGAAATAATGTAAACAGCATTCTTAGCACATAGTATCATTATCAGCCTAGGTGTATTGACCACCACCCATTTGTCAGTTTGTCATATCGTGGTGGCTTGTGTGTTGCTGTGATCCTGGAAGCTATGCCACCCGTATTTCAAATACCAGCAGGGTCACCCATGGTAGATAGGTTTCAGGGGAGCTTCCAGACTAAGACTAGGAAGAAAGGCCTGACAATCTGCTTCTGAAAATCAGCTAATGAAAATCCTATGGATCACAACAAAATATTGTCTGATGCCAATGACCATGAAGATGGTGCAGGACCAGGCAACGTGTTATTCTGTTGCGCATGGGGTCACTGTGAGTTGGAGCTGACTTGATAGCAGCTAACAACAACAAGGTTTGTTGAACAATCTTCTCCCTTTTCTATACAGCTTTAAAAAAATCCTTATTTAAATGGTACTACTGCAGATTTTGGAGACTCGGTGGCGTGGTGGTTAAGAGCTCAGCTGCTAACCAAAATGTTGTCAGTTCAAATCCATCAGCCGCTCTTTGGAAGCCCTGTGGGGCAGTTCTGCTCTGTCCTATACCATGGCTATGAGTTGGAATCAACTTGAGGGCACCTAACAACAACATTGTAGATTGTGTCTCCTACCTGACCACGCCTCGGTGTCCTTCTCCTCAAATCCACCCTCTGCCTTGGAAACAGAATTCTATTTTTCTAAAACCAAAGGCTGATTATATAAATGCTTTGCAGAGAGCCTTAAAGGTACCCTCCTGCCCAGATGGTGGAGTTGAAACTTTGTGACCCAGGAATTCTAATTGCTGCACAGGCTGGCACCTGGCTACCAGGCCAGGCTCAAACCTGTGGCTTTTCCCTTCCTCAGCTCAGCCCAACCCTAAATCTCCTCACACCTGACTATCACAGACTCTCTTCCCTATCCTTATTATGCATTCTGCCCAGAAGGCTCCTTTTGTCCGACAGTAAAAATTCTCTGAGCTTTTTCACATTCAGCTCAAATGTTTCGCTTCTGGTGAGGTCACCTGTTCCTCCACGGCCCCCTTCCTGAGAGGGCAGGGGTTTCTGCAGGCAGGGGCTATGTCTTGGTCATCTTTTTAAAATTATGATAAATATATGTACTTATATATATCACAAAATGCTTGCAATTCCAACATTTTTTACGGGTAGAACTTATTGACATTATTTATGTTCACCATGTTCAACCATTGTGTCGACAGTGCCTATCAAGTGTGTATAGGAAGCAAGCTTTTAATAAATGATTGTTGAATGACTGGTAGAAAGAGCAAACAACTTCTTCATATGGGATTACTATTTAATAGCTGCCTTCTCATAAGACCGTTGGCTGCATTTGGGCAGGGAACGTTTCTGTCTTATTCTATATTGTTCCCTGTGCCTGGCATGTGGTAAACCAAAACAAAACCAAACCTGTTGCCATCAAGTCGATTCTGACTCATAGCGATCCTATAGGACAGAGTAGAAATGCCCCATAGGTTTTCCAAGGAGTGGCTGGTGGATTCAAACTGCTGACCTTTGGGTTAGCAGCCCAGCTCTTAGGCATGTGATAGGTGCTCAATAAATAAATGAAATGGCAAATCACCTGCTTTATAGACCTCATGGGTTTGTTGTGAGGGCAAATTAATGAGGGATGTAAAAGTTCTTAAAGTTTAAAAGTGATGGAAAAATATGCCAAGGTTGTTTAGCAGAACAATAATTGCAATTGACATGATTACCATGATAAACCAAAAACCAAACCCACGCTGTTGAGTCTATTCTGACTCACAGCGACCCTATATATAGTTTTTATTATTATTGGAAGGTGTGCTCTTTACTTTCTGGGGTAGATTTCCTGACTAGCTGTGACCTGGGTCCTCTGGATTCCTGTGACCAGGGCGGCATCCCTGCCCAGACGCAGAGGCAGCCCTGATGACCCTTGGAGAGGAATCCTGGAACATTTGCTTACTGACAATGCAGCTGAGCTGCCTGGGTGTCTCATCCTGTCACCTTTTTAAAATCCTATAACCCTCTGGTTTTCCTAATATGCTATTCTACCTCCATGACATGGACCATAAATAATGCATCCTGGTAATTTTAGAAAATCATTTTATCTCCAGGCACTTGTATAGAGTCTAATCAATATTTATACTTATTCAAGTGGTTTTCTTTTTTCATTGAGAATTTTTTTTTTTCCTTTCTCATGCATCTTTGACCTTGTATTAAATAACAAGTCTTTTCTCTAGTGTGAAACTCAAAAAGCAAAACCCAGCTAGGAAAACTCTCAATCATGCCCCTTCTCACTAATTAGGGAGTGCTTTTTTTTTTTTAGCTCAGCTTCTGGAAACCCTGGTGGCGTAGTGATTAAGTGCTACGGCTGCTAACCAAAAGGTCGGCAGTTCAAATCCGCCAGGTGCTCCTTGGAAACTCTACGGGGCAGTTCTACACTGTCCTATAGGGTCGCTATGAGTTGGCATCGACTTGACGGCACTGGGTTTGGTTTGGTTTTTTGGTAGCTCAGCTGCTAACCAAAAGGTGAGCAGTTCAAATCCACCAGCTGCTCCTTGGAAACCCTATGGGGTAGTTCTACTCTGTCCTATACGGTCGCTATGAGTCGGAATGGCATAGACTGGCAATGAGAGGTATGGGGGTGAAGGCCCCGGAAGTCTGACTTCCAGGTTCTACACAGACTCTGCTCCAGGGGCCAGTCACTCAACTTTTCTGGGCTTCTTTTCCTCATTCTGTTTCCTTTTCTGGGCTTCCATTTCCTTAAATGAAGAGGCTGCAGTCGGTCAGTCCACAAAGATGCTTAGTGAGCGCCTATGTTGTACCAGCACTGCTGGACGCTGGGTGCACACAATGAAGAACATTCCCTGACCGAGGGACTGATGCACTATGTAGCCGCGCTTGGCCTTCAGTCCCAAAGCACAAAGAGTTCTGGCCACTTTTTCTCATGAACGGCAGGCCTCTGCATGTCAAGCCTGGGCCACAGTTCAGCCTCCCACTGCACAGCAGGAGTTGCCCTTTGCCCCCAGCACCCTTTCCTGCCAGCCAAGTTTAGTGGGACCCACCCCAGTGCAGAATGTAGAGGAACTTTTAAAAACAGAGACTCTCAAGAGAAGAGGAAACAATCAGAGCTTAGCTCTTTTTCCTCCCAGAAGCTCCTTGGATCCCAGCCCCCTCTTTTTTCTGGGACAATGTTGGGTTCTCAGGGACCATGTGGAGAGGAAGTAGCAGCCAGTTCCACAAAAGTCCCTTTCAGGGCAAAGAGTGCCTCCTTCCTTAAGTTATGTAACTAAGAGAGCACCTCCAGTGCTTAAGGTGGAGCAGTGATGGTTCTGTGGTAGAATTCTCGCTTTCCATGGGGGGACACCTCAGTGTGAAAACCCCAACCAACACCCCCTACCCCCTTTCTTTGTCCTGCTAACCACAAGCTTGTTTTGAACAACATTTTTCAGGAAGTCACAGCAGGTAGTGGCTCCATCCCCTGAACTAGCCCGAGCTACACCTTGAAGCACGCGCAGATTGGAGAAATGACATCCTTCAACCAACCCCCAAACCTGATTGTCACTGGAAGGAACGATATTTCCCAGTCCATGATTTTGCCCAATTCCATTTTAGAAGCGAGAGGTCCCACTACATGCACATCCGAAGGAAGAGGATTTAATATTCGGACCCCCAAATATGGGCATGGGAGGGCTAAGGGCGGAAAGTCCCAGGTACCAAACCCAACCCCTGACGCCATTGGAAACAAAAAGCTCCCCAGTCCCGTTAAACGGCGAGCACATGGCCTTACGGTTGCTAGACCCCACGCGCTCCTTGTAGGGGCAGACAATAAACTTGCCACTTCCTGTTGCCAATTAGTGTCCGTCTTATTTCAAAAGGCTAATAAGACAGGAGAAGAACCCGAGTGGCGTTCAGTTACAAGTGCACCACCACTCATCTGTCAGTCGGGTCTTACGTGTTGTTATGAAGCTTAACAGGTTTCAGCAGAGCTTCCAGACTAAGACAGGCTAGAAAAAAGGCCTAGCGATTTACTTCCAAAAAATCGACCCATGAAAGCCCTATGGATATCAATGGTCTGATCCCATTGTGCAAGGGACCGCCACTGTTGCCGTGAGTCTGGGGCCAACTGGACAGCACCGAACAAGGGTGTTTGAGAAAGAACTGAAGAAAATCTACTACAAAGTGATGTGCCTTGCCCACTCAGAAAGTGGAGGCCTCTTTTCTCACTAACAGTATTTCTGTTTGCCTCGCCAGGCAAACAACAGCAGGTAGGACGGCCCCAAGGCACAGTGGAGGATCAGAAAGAAGTCCAGGTTGTGGAGGATGAAGAGGGCAGGGAGAGGGGCTGGAGGGCCATATTCGGGCACTGGTCTGTCATCCTCAAACAGTGGTTCTCAAACTTCAACGTGTTCTGCAGTGCTGTCCAAACACAAGTTGATTGTTTCTGATACGTAGATTTGGGCTGGCCCTGAGGGGTTGCTGTTCTAACAAGTTTCCAGGTGCTGCTGATTTTGCTTTCATTTGCACACAGCTACGGGAAGTGGCTGGAAGGGAGTATCATCTTAATGAGTGTAATGTTGGATCAACCAGTGTCTTCCTGGGAATATTAATAAGCCGTGACACAAACACTGAACGTATTGAATACAAAGAAAACTCTATTGTAATGAATCTTTACAATGGTGTTTCTTAAAGCGTGGTTTGCAAACCACCTTCATCAGAATCACCTAGGGCCTTGTTACTCAAACTGTTGTTTCCAGGCCAGCAGGATGTTTGTTAGAAATGCAGAATTTCAGGCCCCACCTGAGACTTACTGAACCAGAATCTACTTTTTAGCAAGGTCCCTGGGTGTTTTGTATGCATATCTCGATCGAGACTCACTGCTGTAGGTGTTTCTCAGATGTGCCTCTAGGTGGGTGTCCTTGGGGGTAGAGGTGAGGAGGTGGGATGCGCCATAATAATCCAGAATTGCTGCACCCTTGCTCAGTTTAGGTGTTGGGACAGGTGTGACCATGCGTGGGGACTTTGCCTGGGACAAAGTGCTGGTCTTCAGAGAGCACTCATTCCAGGAACCAAAGCCCACAGAAAGGTAGGATGTTTCCTGTGTAATCTGTCAACTTTGACAGTGTCTTTTTGAACATCAATATTCCTATTACATCTTTAACTTTTCTATGGCCAAGAAAGTATAGATGGTATGGGAATATATCACAGCAAAAAGGGAGGAGCAAGAAGGAAAAGGAGGGATCTTAGACCAGGCTGGTGATATTTATAGTCTGAGCAGAAATGTCCAGTGTCATATTTCTCAGGGCAAGGTGGTGGTGGTTGGGGGAGCGGAGAGGGGTGAAACGAGGGCAAAACAAGGAAATCTTATTTCCCAGGAAGCTCAGTATCTCTCCCAAAAGGCCTAGAACAGTTTTTTTTTTCCAAATAGCTTTTATGAAATACAACTCCCATATC
The DNA here is from genome assembly GCF_030014295.1 of Loxodonta africana. Classification (NCBI taxonomy): domain Eukaryota; kingdom Metazoa; phylum Chordata; class Mammalia; order Proboscidea; family Elephantidae; genus Loxodonta; species Loxodonta africana. The sequence continues at coordinate 113,152,764 of NC_087347.1, read as the reverse complement.
ATATAACTCACTTATTTAAAATGTACAATCCAATTGTTTTTATTTACAGAGTTGAGAAACCATTACCACAATGAAAGTTTAATACCTTTTCATCATCCCAAAAGAAACCCTTTATCTGTTAACAACCACTCCCCATGGCCCCCATTCCCTGCACCAGTCTTGCTATTGGTAGCTGCCGTTGAGTTGGCCCTGACTCATGGCCACCCCATGCACAATGGATCAAAACACTGCCTGGTCCTGCCCTATCCCCATGACTGGCTGTGAATCAGGCTGCTGTGATCCATAAGGTTTTCACTGGCTGATTTTTGGAAGTAGATGGCCAGGCCTTTCTTCTTAGCCTGTCTTGGTCTGGAAGCCCCGCTGAAACCGGTTCAGTATCATAACAACACACAAGCCTCCACTGACAGATGGGTGATGGCTGCACACGAGGTGCCTTGGCTGGGAACTGAACTTACATCCCACATGTAAGGCGAGAATTCTACCACAGGGCCTCCCTTGCCTCATCGTAGTGAGTTTATCAGTGTTTAAGTTCTTTCTCATATTTTTAATTCTACATTTTCTAATTTTTCTGTTACGATGCTATCACTGTGTCTAGTAACCAGAGTAAGATCCAGGAGGGCAGGGGATAGAGTTCTTCTTTTACAATCAGGAAAAAAGTTAATAAAAATAATTTTCATGAGGCATTCCACATCAGTTGAATTAGGCTGTCATACTTAGAGCTGCGGGGAGAGGTAAGGAAGGCAAGTTTATGGCCTGCGTTGAGTCCACACTCCTTTCTTGCTTGTAGCCTGTAACCTATTAGGGGAAGTCAGCCACGGGAGGGTCAGTCCTTTTAGGGTGTATCTGTAGGAGATACCAATCAAAGGCAGAGACAATGCCTGTCTGCCCTGCTGACAAGTAGAACAGGCAATTCCTCAGCATCAGCTTAGTGCGGGTGCAGGGCCAAATTTGTCTTTGAAATCTGGGGAAGGTAAACTTATACTAGTTGGGCAATTTAACTTAAGTAATTGCTGAGGGCAATCAATGGGGCCTGAAAGATTTTTTTTTTCCTTTTTCTTCCCCACCCCCCGCCCGCCTTTTTGGGTAAATGTATATGTAACAAAACAGTTGCCCCTTCAGTGTTCTTCACGTGCACAGGCCAGTTATATTAGTTACGTTCATCACGTTGTTAACCATCACCTTTAACAGAACTGAAAGATTTTTCTGAGGCCATGAAGTGTCACCTCCGGGCTCCTTGCCAGGCCAGACTCCTCAGAGGCCAGTTCTGGGAAGAGGGTGACCTGGGTGACGTGTTTCTGTGGTGTCTCCTGCTTTCCCTGCCCTCTTGCGACACTCAGCACTTCTCCGTCTTTGGGATCCCATTGCCTCCCTCTGCCTGTTACTGCTCAGGCCTTACGCGGGTCTGACACCTCCAGCACTGTGCCCATATGCTGACCACCTCCTGTCAGGCTACACGTCCAGTGTCCTCCGCCTTCAGTGGTTCTGATCTCGGCCAATCTGGCAGACTACCTGGTGATTCTGGGGAAACGGCCACATGCTCGTGTACCCTTCCCTGGTAACACTTGAATTTGCACTGATGTAATGGCCCAAGACACCATGTCAGGCAGCACAGCAAGAGGGACCTCCCAGTCCCCTGGAGCCCTTTCCTACGTTCCGCATGCCTGGTCCTGACTGTTTCTATGTTGCATAGTCTGTCATAAGGACAGACCTGCACTTCCCAGGGGAAGCAATCTCCTATATGGGATACCACATCAGACTCTTTCTTCTCGTGGACAATCCATCTTTCATCACCTCTGGAAAGCTATTTATTTACTTTTTTGTCCTTTAACTTTTTAAGTAAGTTGTTGTCAGCTGCATCCAGTCAGCACCTGATTCATGGTGTCCCCGTGCACAAAGGCGTGAAGCCCCGCCTGGTCCTCACTATCCCCATGGTGGGTGGTGGATGGGACCATTGCAGTCCGTAGGGTCTTCATTGGCTGAGTTTTGGAAGGAGATCACCAGGACTTTCTTTCTAATCTTAGTCTAGAAATTCTGCTGAAACCTGTTCAGCAACATAACAACCTGCAAACCACTGACAGGTGGCTGGTGGCTGTGCTTGAGGTGCATTGGCCAGGAATCTTATTTTAATATAATTTTAAGTCTATTCAATATCACAAATTATAAAAGTACAGACAGTAAAAATCTCTGGCCCAGCTCTGTTCCCTGTTTGCCCGGATCACTTCTTCCCCATTCAAGCAGACTGAGGGGGTAGGGCCAGCCTTGCCAGATGGCTACTAGGGGGTCTCAACTCCATTGTTGAACAGTCCATTTTTCTCCAAATAAGTATTTGGATCTATTTCTGGACTTTTTATTCTGTCCCACTGTCTATGTATTTATATGCTAACATCACTGAGAATGGAGGGCCGGTAGCAGTTCTTAACCCTGAAGAAACGTGTAAGCTTCATTCTTCTCCTCCTCCTTTCAGACTTAATGCGGATACTGATAAATAATATTCTTCACAGGGATCCTATGGGGTAGGAACTATTGTCCCCATTTTATGGATAAAGAAAATGAGGACCAGAGAGGTTTAAGTGACTTCTTCAAGGCCACGTAGCTGATAGGTGGTGGAGTAAGGAGATATAAACCCAGACGGTAGGACTCCTGAGTCAGATGTTTTAACTACCCTGCTATACTTTGTTTCCCAGAATATTATAATTCTAATTAACATTAATAGCTACCATTAAGTGGTAACTATCTGCTAGGCATTGCATTAAGTGCTTTGAGTACTTCGCACATAGCATCTCATTTAACTTACTCTCCCTTAAAACCATACAAGGTAACTGTGATCATCAGATCTGTTACGGATGGGAAACTGAGGCTCAGAAAGGTTAATAAATTGCTAAGGGTCACCTGGCTGGTGTGTGTATGTTGCTCCAAAGACCAGGCTCTTTACTATTATGCTTCCACTGGCTTTCCACCATCGCTATCAAGTGTTCTTCCTTATTCCTTTGCTATTACTTCCTTTGGCAGCAACCAGTCCTCAAATATTTCCATCAGGCACAGTAGCAGGATTGGGGGGAGGGGTAGGACTCTCTCTTCTTTGAGCTCTTGAGGTGGCCCCACTTTTCTGACATTTTAGAAGTTTTACTCTTTTAGACTACGACAACATGTAAACTCATGTTGCAGGGTCTTTGTCTTGTTTTTATTTATTTATTTTTTGTGTTTGGAATTCCCAGCATTTAGCTTCTATTAAACATACAAAGCCCTTAATAAATGTGTTCATGTTGAGGAGGCTGAATGGGGGAGGTCCGCATTAGGGGAAATGAAGAGAAAAAACGGTGAAATCAGCTAATGGATGGCTTTGAAACCTAAACAGGAAGGTTAAGCTTTGATGGCAGAGGCAGTGGGGAGCCAGGGAAGATTCTTGAGCTGAGCAAGAACACACAAAAGTAGAGCTTAGGGAAAGGTAGTTTTGGCTCATTGTAATCTTTGTATAATTCCTTGCAAAGAAAGGGAAAGAATCAGGACAGCTATGAAACACAGTTGACACTGTTTGTGATGACTTTGATCTTTAGGGACAGTTTACTTTGCCCATCAGATCTGAATGTCCCAATATCTCCTCGTGCTTGATTCTTCTCTGTGGATTAGGGGTCTCTGCATCCTAAAAGCTTAGAAGGCAGAAAAAGACTTTCTCTTTAGATCAGTCTCTATATTGCAGAGACTGGGAAGAACCTCAGACAGACTGAAGAATCCGTAACCCAGATGACAAGTCCCTAATGGTCTGGCTCCTGCCTTATTTCATTTCTCTGGCCGCCTTCTTCCATCTTTCTAAGCTTCGATATTGACCCTTCATCCAAACTGAACAATTTCATTTTCCAAGTGTGCCATACTCCATTTTGCCCCTGGGCAGTTTTCTGGAACATTCTTTAGCCTGTTTAACTCCTCTTCTTCCTTCATAAGTCTTGGCTGAGATGCTGCCTCCTAAGGAAACCTCTCTGGCCATCTACAGTGGGTTGGGTGCTCCTTCTCCAGCTCCCTATGGCATCCTGCCCTCTCCCAGCCATGCTCTGCTGGCTCAGTGATGGTTTGATAACTTGCTTGTTTCCCTAGACCCTGATCTTCTAGTGGGAAAAGCTTGTGGCTCAGTTGTCCAGGAGCCTGGCACACAGTACTGTCCAGAAAATGCTGGCACATGAATAATGAAGGAACGTTGCCATGGGCCAGCTGTCCCCATCTGTTGCACCAACTGGCTAGTTGGTGGCTCTTGGCTCCTTGAATTTCCTCTTTGTCATCCAACAGGAAAATCTTTACTTTCAAGTCAGAGGCTGAGGAACCCTTTCTTTCCCAGGAAGACCTTTTTCCTGGACTCCGACCTCACTCCCTTTGTAAACAGAGAAGTTTCAAACTGGAGGCACTGGAGTCAGATATGATGGGGCCAACATGCACTCCCAGGAAACAAAAGGTCAGGATGTAAACCATTTGGGAAGAATGTGTCAAGATGTAAACAGTTTGTTCCTGAGGGGAGAAGAAAAGGTATTCGTGACTATAATCATGTATAACCAGCTACAATCATATATTAAAAAAACCAGCTGATGCCTCTCACCTAATCGGTAACTCACTCAGTCCAAGCCAAGTGCCTAACATTTACATAGCAAAGGACTTCAAGCTGAAGCTGACCTTACCTACGATCTTTAACCCCTTATCTTTCCTTTGTTCTCTAGTATATGGACCCCTCTCTCTGCTTGAACAGTGGAGTGCTTTGTATTTTTACTTAGTGCTGCCCAGCTTGAGCTGTATTATTCCTCAATAAAACTCCTTTTACTTCACTCCTAACAGAATGTGAGATTTTCTTCGTTGACGCTTTTCAGGTTGTGGTTCTCTCAAAGACGCTCCTTCTCCCCAGGACCATCAACGAAGCCCCTCACAGACTCCTTTCCTTGTGCAGGTTAAGTCAAAAAGCAATACTTCACTAATCATGTGGCTTCCTGAAGCTGCCAGGCAGCCGTTCTCCAGCTTAGTACACCTGTGCCCTGAGCGTCTGTTTTCTCAACTGCCAACAACTTTCCACCTACTTCCCGCAGACTTACCCTCTCCTCTTCCTCCTCTTAGCAGCACTTAAGACCTTACTCTCTCTCAGTTTAATTATTCCCTTCTTTGACTTCTGTGGTCGCTCAGTGTTTGGTTTCCCTCCCCTCCTATTTTTTCCCCAAGTTGGTACTTCTCCATCCACTTCTTGGATATAGACTTGTCCACATCTGTGACTTTAACCCTTTGCTCCTCTCACTGTGAGCACAATCCCTGTCCAGAGTGTACTCCTCAAAGGTCTAAACATGGGCATTGTCTTGGAATGGCTAGAGCCTCTTAGATGCTGATGGGCTATCTAGGAATCCAAACACAGGAGCAGCTGCTGGGCATAAGCACATCCTGAGTCTCCCAAGATCAGGGTCTCTTCATTCTTTGGACAATAGGCTTGGTCTCAGGTGTCCTTCAGAGGGCCTCTGAATGGAGTGGGGTCTGCTGACATGTCTGGCCATGAGCCCACCCACCACTTGGTGCTCTGTGGGGACTTGATGATGCCCCACCCACTGGACATCCACTTGGACATCCACCTTCAAGGATACCACTGTCCATTGAGAACAAGTGCCCAGGGAGTGGCAGGAGGAGCTGTTATTCTGGTTGCCCAGGGAGCAAGGTATGTTGTCTAAGCGTAGGCCAGTTAGGGCATCCTGGTTGGCACAACTCCCAGTGTCTTCACATATGCTGGGTAGTTATTTTTGTAGCTTCTATACTTAGATGGACTAGGAGGAAAGGCCTGGAAATCTACTTCCAAAAATCAGCCAATGAAAACCCTATCAATCATTTTGGTTCAATCTGCACCTGATCATGGGGATGGTCCAGGACTGGGCAGGAGTTTGTTCTATCATGTATGGGGTCTGTATGAGTTGGGGGCTGACTCCAGGCAGCTAACAACAACAACATACCCTCTTTGTGGCATCTGAGTCAGCCTTAGGCTGATTGTTCTAATAATTCATACATATTTTTCAAACACACATGTCATTATTATTTTGAAATATTTAGCATGAAAAATTTGAATTTGAAATCTTTTCACATTATCACAAATATGTCAATATTACTTATTTGCCAATAATGAAGAGAGCATTGTGTTATTTAAATATAATTTCAATGTAGACTTTTGAGTGGTTACAAAATGATTTAAAATTTTGTATTACCTTCTTGCATGAACAAAATTTCTTGTTGATGGAGACTATCAAGAATTTGAAGAGATTGTCATTAAAAATTGTTGTTCAAGAGTTACATATAACCATTTCCAACCTGTGTTCCTGTCTTAGTTGTCTAGTGCTGCTGTAACAGAAATATCACAGGCTTTAAGAAAGAGAAATTTATTCTCTCACAGTCTAGGAGGCTAGAAGTATGAATTCAAGGTGCCATCTCCAGGGGAAGGCTTTTTCTTTTTGTCAGCTCTCCGGGGAAGGTCCTTATCATCAATCTTCCCCTGATCTAGGAGCTTCTTTGCGCAGGGACCCCAGGTCCAAAGGACACGCTATTCTAGCTCTTGTTTCTTGGAGGTACAAGGTCCCCATGTCTCTCTGCTCTCTTCTATCTTTTATATCTCAAAAGAGATTGACTTAAGATACAACTTAATCTTGTAGATCGAGTCCTGCCTCATTAACATAACTGCCATTCATCCTGCGTCATTAACATCATGGAGATAGGGTTTACAACACATAGGAAAATCACATCGGATGACAAAATGGGGGACAATCACACAATACTGGGAATCATGGCCTAGCTAAGTTGACATATATTTTTGGGGTGACACAATTTAATCCATTACAGCCCGCCAAGATAATGAGCTCCTTGTCCCTTGGTACAAGATGGAAAAATTTATGTTCATGGACATAAATTCAAGTTTCACACTTAAACACTTGGATACATTTTAATTGGAAGTTTTACATGTAATACTTCTCTGAAAATTTTGTATTTTATTTTTCTTATCATACTGATATAAATGAAGTATAATGATGTTTTCCCACTAAGCTCTAAATTTCCTCTAGGGTTTAATACAAATGCTGTCACTTTCTCTGAATTCTATGATACAAAAAATGTTGGGAAAGTAGTTTTTTTAAACAATTTTATTGAGGTATTATTTACATACCACACAATTCAACTATTTTATGTATATGATTCAACAGTTTTTAGTAAATTTACTGAGTTCTGCAATAATCACTATCCAACTTAAGAATATTTTCACTTCCCCAATAAGATGGGAAGCTAGTTTTGAAGAAATCCTTGAAGGAAATAGAAGGCATTCCTGGGAAGGTCAGGCCTTTGTGGTCCTGAGCAGTCCAAGGACAGGTGTGAAGGTTCTAAATTCCTAGGAGAAGAGCCCCAAAAGGGAGATGAATCAGTTGTTGTCTTAGTTATGCAGTGCTGCTATAACAGAAGTACCACAGGTGGATGGCTTCAACAAACAGAAGTTTATTTTCTCACAGTCTAGTAGGCTAGAAGCCCAAATTCAGGGCATCAGCTCCAGGGGAAGGCTTTCTCTCTCTGTTGGCTCTGGAGGAAGGTCCTTGTCATTGATCTTCCCCCGGTCTAGGAGTGTCTCAGTGCAGGAACCTCAGGTCCAAACGATGCAACCTGCTCTCGGCACTACTTTCTTGGTGGTATAAGGTCCCCATGTCTCTCTGTTCACTTCTCTCTTGTATATCTCAAAAGAGATTGGCTTAAGACACAAGCTAATCTTGTACTGATTCCTGCCTCATTAACATAACTGATGATAATCCCACTTCATTAACATCATAGAGGTAGGATTTACAACACACAGGAAAATGACATGAGACGACAAAATGGTGGACATTCACCCGAGACTGGGAATCTTGGCCTAGCCAAGTTGCCAGACATTTTTGGGGGACAAAATTCAATCCATAACAGTTGCCTTTGAGTCAACTCCGACTCATAGTGACCCCACCCATGTCAGAGTAGAACTGTGCTCTATAGGGTTTTCAATGGCTGATTTTTCAGAAGCAGATCACTTTCTTTTGTAGTACCTCTGAGTGGACTCGTACCTCCAATCTTTTGGCTAACACCCAAGTGCCTTAACCTTATGTACCACCCAGTGACTCTGGGGAAGACCAATGAAGAGGCTATTTCTTGGGGAAGGGTTTGCAACTGATCATAAACATCACCTCCTCCAGGGAGGCTTCCTAGCCTTCACAGCAGTCTGTGCCTTCCTTTCCCATGCTCTCACATGAATCTCTTAAGGCATGAAATTTCTGGGAGGATTTTTGTTTCACGCATCTGCTGTCCCTACTAGACTGTGAGTTCTCCCTTCTGTGTCTCCAGAACTTAGCCTCATTTCTGGCACACAGTAGGGGTTCAGTGTTTGCTTAATGAATAAATGATGTCCAGCCCTTTACCCTTCCCTCTGAAGGCAGTGGTGGTTTAGTGGTAGAATTCTCACCTCATGCGCAGCCACCACCTGTCTCTCAGTGGAGGCTTGCATGTTGCCATGATACCGAACAGGTGATAGCAGAGCTTCCAGACTAAGATGGACTAGGAAGAAAGGCTTGGCTATCTACTTCTGAAATTCACCGTATGAAAACCCTATGGATCACAAAAGTATAATCTACAACCAATCATGGGAACGGCTCAGACTAGGCAGTATTTCTTTCTGTTCTGCATAGGATTGTCATGAGTTGGGGGCTGACTTGACGGCACCTAACAAAAACAGGTTTTTCCCTCCAAGGCTGCAGATGACCAGAGGCAGAGATGGAGATTTCCCAACTTATAACAGTGAGCCAAGCTGCATCAGACGCTCAGTGGTGTGGGATGACAGAGAGAGCCCTGGGCCAGGAGTTGGTGCCCTGGGCTCTTGTCTGGCTCTGCTTCTAACCACTTATGACTGCTCATCATGGCACCTTTCAGCTATCCATCACCTGCAAAATCAGACTGCTCGCTCCTCTGCTCTTTCAATTGCCTTCCAGCTATAAAACCCCATGACTCTGATGATCCATCTTTTTTCCAGTGTCTAGTGGAGCTGCCTGCATTTGAAGGGACGGTTTCCAGGAGAGGGGGCAAGGGATGCAACTGCAGTGGCCCCAGATGGCATCATGCACTTGGCATCCCGCACTCGCCCTTTTTGCGGACTTCCCCGCTGCAAGTGAAGGCAGCAAGAAGACAAACTGCCTTCGCAACCTCGAGAAACAGGTATATTGGCAAGACGGCTTCTTTGGGCGCAGAAAAAGGAAGAGGTTTAAAGCAAGCACATCAAGCTGTTTCTGAGTGCACTTAATAGCTGCCCAGACTTGGCAACCCTCTTTTGAAAAGCAGAGTCACTTCACCAATAATAGGGCTCCATTATTTTTTATCTCTGGACGCTGTGCTCCGTATTTCCCCTGGTGTTCTCCTGCTCACTAACCCATCCATCCTACTTATAAACCTACACTTAAAAAAAAAACACTTAAGCCTACATAAAATACAGCTGTGACGCCATGGAAAAGCTTTCCTGTGTGGTGGTGACAGAGGCTGCTCCCCAGATTATGTTTGTTCCTAGGTGCCTCAAGTTGATTTCTGGTTGGAGGAGGGAGGTGACTCTCAGTACTCTGTTAAGGGGATTTTAGGACTCCTGGGGCGCTGGTGGCACAGTGGTAAGCATTTGGCCACAAACCAAAAGGTTGGCAGTTCGAATCCACCAGCTGCTCCTTGGAAACCCTATGGGGCAGTTCTACTCTGTCCTGTAGAGTCACTATGAGTCAGAATCAACTTGACAGCTGGTCTCTCCTCAGAGAAGTCTCTAAGTGGTCCAAAGAGTTAAGCCCATGGCTACTAATGAAAGGTCAGCAGTTCAAACCCACCCAGAAGCACCTTGGAAGAAAGGTCCGGTGATCTGCTTTTGAAAGGTCGCAGCTTTGAAAATGCTATGGAGTACAGTTCTACTCTGTAAGACATGGGGTTGCCATGAGTTGGAATTAACTGGATGCCAATGGGTTTGGTTTTTGGTTTTGCTCTTTCCTTGGGGCTTTAGGGCTGCCCCTTGATGTGGCGGTAGGAGGGTATACCCAAGGCAAGGCAGTAGATAGCCACCCCCCCACTGACTTTGTGCCCCCAAACCCAGGGTATTTATTATAGGACCAGTCTGGGCACCCTGTGACAGATCAGACCCAGCTATGGTTTTCCTGTCTAATCATGTTGTTAATTAACATAACAAATCTTCACAGCTGGTGGCTGTGGTTTGCATCTCATCCCCCTCTCCTCCCCCCTGTACGCTAATTAGTGCAAAAAGCGGGGAGCATATCTTCAAGTGTTGATTTGCCTTTATAGCAATGATTATTTTGGGAACAACCCAACCCCCTCCAAGCAGATAAACTGCCCCCACACCCTGAGTTTGAACCACACACCTCCTTCCTCAGAGATTTTTGGCTTTGCTAGGCCAGGATGGGGAACCCAGTTATTGCAGAGAATAATACCACATTTGTTTCCCCTGGTTTGAAAAGACAAAAGGGACTGTGAGGAGAGAAGGGGAGAGGATGTGACTCATTTGAAGGTGTTTGCTCATCTTCTTTTCAAAAAGTCAGCCTCTCCAAAGTGGAAACCTCAAGTCTAGCCAAGTGTTAAGTGGAACGTGGCGAAGGATCCTGCTAACACCTCCCCTTTGATGAAGCGGTTCACACCTCAGTCTGCCCTCAGCTCTGCTGCCCTCCCTACCTCCCTGGGCTGCCCCGTGGCTGCTGTGTCTGAGGAGCTGAAATCACGGACAGCAGCAGCCTGGAGAGGGACCTGAGACCAGAAGGTGGGATGACTTCTCCTCCAAAGTAGTTCAGGGACGGCACAGTGTCATGGACTGAATTATGTCCCCCCCAATATGTGTCAACTTGGTTAGGCTATGATTTCCAGTATTGTGTGGTTGTCCTCCATTTTGTGATTGTTAATTTTACGCTAAAGAGAATTAGGGTGGAATTGTAACACCCTTACCCATGTCACCTGATCCCATGTAAAGGGAGTTTCCACGGGTTGTGGCCTGCACTACATTTATCTCTCAAAAGATAAAAAGGAAAGGGAAGTGAGCAGAGAGGGGGGACCTTATACTGCCAAGAAAGCAGTGCCGGGAGCAGAGCACATCCTTTGGACCAGATCCCTGAGCACAGAAGCTCCTAGTCCAGGGGAAGATTGATGAGAAGGCCTACAGAGAGAGAAAGCCTTCCCCTGGAGCCAATGCCCTGGATTTGGACTTTCAGCCTACTTTACTGTGAAGAAATAAATTTCTCTTTGTTAAAGCCATTCACTTGTGGTATTTCTGTAATAACAGGACTAGCTGACCAAGACGGACAGACTTGAACCCTATGTCTGGGTCCTGGCTGGAGCTCTTGTGAATAGACCATGCTGCCTCTGTGGCTAGTTGGTCGGCTGGTAGTGCTACAGTACTATGGCAACAGAATAGGAATATTCGCCTTCTGCTCGCTAACCAGTTAACCAGTTGCTATTGAGTTCTGGCTCATGGTGACCTGTGTGTGTCAGGGTAGAACTGTGCTCTATAGGATTTTCAATGGCCGATTTTTCAGAAGTAGATCACCAGGCCTTTCTTCTGAGGCATTTCTGGGTGGACTCAAACCTCCAAACTTTCAGTTAGTAACAGAGCCTGTTAAGGGTTGGCACCACCCAGGGACTCTTCTGCTCATTAAGAAGTATCTTAAAGAACAAATATTGCTCTTTGAAGGTGTTTGAGTAGACTTCATAATATTTATTGTTTCTTTTTTTTTTTCCTAGTACTCTGTTCCATTTTCCATCCTCTCCCAAACATACATACATATAACCTTAATCATTTCCGTCTCTCCTTTTCTCACAGTATTCTCTCCTGTATCAGGGATCGTCAGAGTCTGCTCAGTGTAGCAGTGTGCAGTAATCCATTAGCAATGTCTGCCATAGGATGGGAGTGGGGGGTGGTGCTAAGCAAGCTGTGCATATTTCTTCTTGGTCCTTTTTTTTTTTTTTTTTTTTTAATGATTTCCAACAATTCAATTATCTAACCCAGTGGTTTTCTATCCTGGTTATCTTAGAATCACCTGAAGAGCTTTTAAAAAAATACTGTTGCCCGAACTCCGATCCTGATTAAATACGAATGTCTAGGGTTAGAGCCCATCGATCTAACACATTGCTTTTCAAATTCGCTGCAGCTCAAGAATCAGGGGTGTTTGTTAAAAATACAGATTCTCTGGAGACTGAGATTCAGTAGGTCTGGGTGGGGCCCAGAAATTTGTTCTTTTGAAAAATTGCCTCAGGAAATTCTCCTGACTGGGTATTTTGGAAATTACTCTCTAAATCATTAATTAAAGGTCACCTTAGCTTCCACAAAGCTTTTTATCCCTCGGTCATAAATGACCTCAAACTGTTCCCTAGTTGCCTTATGTGTCTTGATCTTATATCCCCGCCTGGATTGTAAATTCATAAAACTGTAGAATTTCTGAACTCAAGAGGGCTTTTGAGACCAGATGATCTGTTCAAACAAAGCCACACATCTAGTCTATTTCAGGGCTGGGTCTAGAAGCAGTTCAAAATTCCTCCTACTCAACTATAATTTAAAATGTTGTCTTCCCACACTGCCAAGTCAGGCCGGCACTTTACTCCTAAGAAAGGCTGAGGGCAGCTACACTTGTCCTGGTGAAAGACTGGCCGTTTCCATGTATGGCTTCTGCTCTGAGGAACCCTTGTCAACCAAAGATTGGCACAGGGTTTGTGAAGTGTGAGAGTGCTCCAGAGCCAACTGGATGACAAAGTTATCTAAAAGGCTGTGAACTTCCATCATAAACTGTGCCCACCACAACATGGGATGATAACAGTTGATTGACTTGACTTTAGGACATGTTCAAGTCTCATCAGCTGTGAGAACCTGGACCAGTAAGTGATTTAATAAAGGTAAGCCTCAATTTCCTTACCTTTCAAATGGATGTTCCATATTTTTTACACAAATAATGCTCACCTTCTATGTTTGCCAACAATGCCCTCCCACTGTGAGATATTTTCATAAGTGCTATTATCCCAATTTTTTTGATACGTGTTGTAAAAAAATTAGCAGAGCACACTTAAGAAAGTATCTCGTGGGAAAAGTGTAGTTGGCAAACAAACGCAGAAAGTGTGGGTTATTTGAGTAAAATATGGTGATTATATTTCTTTCATTGGGTCATTAAAATGAAAATTTGCCTTAATTGAACATTGTCTTTGCATCAGGTGCCATGATAAATGGATCGTTGTGTCAACTGCTAACTCATGATGACCCCATGCACAACAGGATCTGACCACTGTGATCCATAGGGTTTTCGTTGGCTGATTTTTCAGAAGTAGATTGCCAGGCCTTTCTTCCTAGTTCCTTGTGGCCTGGAAGCTCCACTGAAGCCTGTTCAGCATCACAGCAACATGGAAGCCTCCACTGACAAATGGGTGGTAGGTGAGCGTGAAGTGCATTGTCTGGGAATTGAACCTGGGTCTCCCCAGCCGAGGAAATCCTGTACAGCATAGTTCTACTCTGTCCACATGGGGTTACCATGTGTCAAAATTGATTTGATGGCAATCAGTTTGGTTTTGGTTTTAATCTTTACAGAAGCAGATTGCCTGGCCTTTCTTGGTGCCACTGGGTGGATTCAAACCGCCAACCTTTAGGTTAATAGTTGAGTGGAAACTATTTGTGCCACTCAGGGGCGTTCTTAGTTTCCTAGTAGCTGTAACAAAAAATACCACAGATGGGTGATTTAAAAAACAGATGTGTATTGTCTCCCAGTTTTGGAGGCTAGAAGTCCAAATTAGGGCATCAGCTCTAGGAGAGGGTCTCTCCTTGTTGGTAGCCCCAGGTGCTCTTTGGCATTCCTGGGCTTGTAGATGGCTGCTCATGAGGTCAGTCCCCTGTGTGTGTGTCTGTCCATGTTTGTTTTCCCTTTTTATTAGACACCACTCAGAAAATCTTAGGTTTAGGATCTACCCTACTCTGGTCTGACTTCATTAACATAACAAAGGAAAAACCCTACTTCCAAACAGGGTCACATTTGCAGGTACAGGGGCTAGGAGCTCAACGTAATCTTTTGAATTCAATTCATAACAGATTCCTGGCACCAGGTGTACTTGCTGACCACTCCCTTTACTGAGTGATGCCTCACTCCTGTGACTTTTCTCCCCTGTCTGTCTGGCTACTCCTTCTTTATAGGTTTCCCATTCTTCTGCCCCATATTTTTTAAAAAAAATTAAAAAAATAATTTATGGATCGGCATGTGTCCTCCCTTGCTCTGTGCATCAAAATGTCACAGGTCATATACAGTAGGTCCTGAATCTGAGGCGAGGGTAGAGGTTCTACATTGCGGACAAGGTGCCCCCTCTGTTTCATTTCCTGTCAACACGTTTATTTGTGCCTACTTTGGTAGATTTATGAATTCTATTCCCTTGTTTGAATGGAACTCTCTCTTACAAAAGGGACAATGCACAAAGATACCACAGTTGGAAGACAATGCTGCTAATGGCAGTGCAAGTGGATGACGGGGACGTGGGAGCGCTGTCCCCTCCCTCTGGCCCCTCAAGAGAGAAAAACAACAGTAGTCCATCGAACCCAATAAGAAGTCAGCCAGAAATGCCTTGCCATTGTCGAGATTTTTGATCTACAGATTAACATCTACAATTATTATGATAAATCAATTTTGTCCCAATTTATATTGTGACTTGAGATATTAGCTGATGGTGGTATCAAGCCAACGCAATCAACAGGACATTTAATAATATTTACCTCACCCTGCATTTTATAATATATGCAGTATTTCTACATTGGAGTACATGTTTATGGCTTGTAGATCAAAGGATAAATAAGTGCATATATATTGGTTATAATGTGCTTTTTTTTTTTTATTATTCTGCTTTTTTTTAATATCAAAGCTGGAGACTCCTGATCTATTCAACACCCTTCCTTCCCCCTTCTATGCATGAGAAGACAGGTCCAGAGTGGTTATGTGAATTAATTACCTGAGGTCAGAACTTGGACCTGATTCTGATTCCAGGCCAGGGTTGAGCCTCCCACCTCTTTCTCTCCCTCAGAGATGTAGTGAGATGCGTACTTTGCTCTATTTTAGCATCAGGGGGCCTTGGGAGACTTTGGGCAAGATGCTCCCATTTAGCACATCTGGCGGTGAGCAGATATGTTCCAGCAAGGTCAGGCCCGTGTGGGCTTGAATCCTGACTCTGCACTCACTTGCTGTGTGACCTGGAATGAGTACTTTACCCTCTCTGATTCTCACTTTCCTCAATTATAAGATGTGGATAACCTCATGCCTTGGGGGTGTTTTTTAAAGAATAAATTGTATAATGTTGTCTAGTATAAGCTATATGTTCTTTAAAGGCTAGTTGTGATCCTAATAGTTGATGTCACTATTGTGATTATGACGGTGCAGGAGATACAGGTCTGTCTTATTCGGACTGGGGTTCCTGTGGATCCATGGACCAGATCCACGTCAGATGTGAATATGGTTTGCCTGGCTGGACATATGGCACAGAGGTAGCGTGGTGCTGCACGTGGGACCTCAGCCCCGGCAAGCCCAGTGGTTGCATCTGTGGGTTGATCTTGGCTGGGCATGAGACCTGCCAATGCCCACTACCTTCCCTTGAGCCTAGGTCACACTCTTGAATCTAAAATATCGACATGGCTGATTAAGAGTCACATCACTTCATTTGAACTGGTTACAGGCAAATGTCTTGCTGAACTCAACTTGACGCACACTTCCATAAGCTCGCTCCATTCCTGGCACTGTCAGTTTTTGTCACCTCTCACCACTCTGCAATTTACTGTCGTCTTTTACCTCTCAAATTCCTGGAAGCTACTCAACCAAGGGCCATAATGACCTCCTTGCTGTTCGGTCCAATGGACGGACACCTCTTCGTTGTTACCATGACTTTTTGGTACCAGCGGTCACTGGTGACTCTTCTCTTCTTCTTGAAGAACTCACCCTCTTCTAACTGAGAAACCCGCACTCTGTTTTCCTCCTCCCTCTGGCCACCCCTTCTCAATCTCCTTTGCTGGTTTCTATTCTTCTGTCCTACATTTACATGCTGGGGATTATCCCAGTTCTTCCCCAAGCATCGTTCCTGTCATACCACACATTCTTCCTGAGCAATCTCATCTAAGGTCATGGCTTCCTTCACCCTCAACATCAATAATTCTCAAACAGAGGGAAGGCTGTCAAAATCACCTGCTGGGAAGAAGGCGTTTTCTATCTGCACAGGCCACTCACTGCACGGTTTCTGAGGCCCACCATCTATCACTGACATTCACTGTCATAGTGAGTTAATTTTAGGGATGGTGGCTCCTCAGTTGTTTATGTCTGTTAAGAAACCCTTACTTACGTGCTGACTGATCCCACCTGTTGCCAGCCATATTGCATTTATTTAATTGACTTTTTAAAATTGTTTTTGTTAAGTGCCGTTGAGTCAGCTCCAATTCATAGTGACCCTATGTACAACAGAACGAAACACTGCCTGGTCCTGCACCATCCTTACAGTCACTGATATGCCGAGCCCGTATTTGCAGCCACTGTGTCAATCCATCTCCTTGAAGGTCTTCCTCTTTTCCGGTGACCCTCTACTTTACCAAGCATAATGTCCTTCCCCAGGGACTGGTCCCTCCTGATGACATGTCCAAAGTATGTGAGACAAAGTCTCACCATCCTTGCTTCCAAGGAGCACTCTGGCTGTACTTTCAGGGCAGATTTGTTCATTCTTCTGGAATGATATATTCAATATTCTTCTCTAATATCATAACTCAAAGGTGTCAATTCTTCTTTGGTCTTCCTTATTCATTATCCAGCTTTTACATGCATATGAAGTGACTGAAAATACCATGGGTTGAGTCAGGAGCACCTTAATCCTCCAAGTGACATCTTTGCTTTTTTAGCACTTTAAAGAGGTCTTTTGCAGCAGATTTGCCCAATGCAATGTGTTGTTTGATTTCTTGACTGCGACTTCCATGGGCATTGATTGTGGTTCCAAGTAAAATAAAATCCTTGCAAACTTCAACATTTTCTCTGTTTATGTTGCTTATTGGACCAGTTTTTTAAATAATATATATGTGTGTATATATACATGTAAAAAACATGGAGTCCTGGTGGCTCAGTGGTTAAGAGCTCAGCTGCTAACCAAAAGGTCGGCAGTTGGAATTCACCCACCACTTTTTGGAAGCTCTATGGGGGCAATACTACTCTGTCTTATAGGGTCGCTATGAGTTGGAATTGACTCAACGGCCATGGGTTTCAACGGATATATATAAAACATAGTATTTTCTGTTTCAACCTTTTTTACAGGTATGAGTCAATGACATCAATTACTTTTATCATGTTGTGCAACCATCACCACTAACCATTTCCAAAAATTTCCCTCACCCTTAATAACAATTCACTGCCCCTCCAAAATGATTCCTTTTTTATCCCTCTCTCTACCATCCCTAAGAGTCAAAATCGACTCCTCGGCAACAGGTTTGGGCTATCAGCCCTGGTAATCACTAATAAACTTTGGTGTCTATACATTTGCCGATTCTAGTTATTTCATGTAAGTCAGATCATACAATGTTTGTGTTTTCTGAGACTGGCTTCTTTCGCTCAGCATGATGTTTTCAAGGTTCATCCATGTTGGAGCACGTATCAGGACTTTGTTTCTCTTCATGGCTGAGCACCTTGCGTTCTTGAGCTGCACACCTGTACATACAGGTGCGACCACACAGAGCCCCGTGAATGTCTTCTGGGTACCTCACACTTAACTTGACATAAGTGACACTTAGCTCTTCTATAAACTCACTCCATTCCTGGTATTGCTGGTTTTAGGGAATGACACCACCATCCACAAGGCTGCACAAGCCAAAAACCTAGTTATCATCCCTGATCCTCCTGTCCCTGATGCTGCACAGATAATTACCAAGCTCCCTCGAGTCCACCTCCTGAAAGTCCTTCGCACCAGACCATTTCTCTCCTTTCTCATTGACGCCTCCCTTCTCTCTTCCAGTCTTCCACCCTCCAATCCATGGGCCACATGCAAGCCTTTCTCAAGTGCACATCTCACCAGGACCCTCCCCTCCTTGGAAGCTTTAGTGGCTCCCTGCTGCTCTTGGGATTCAGTTGGGCCCCAACCACCTCTTCAGCCTCATTTCTTGCCTCTTCTCACCTTACCCTACACACTTTGGTTGCACTTAGGGAAATCTATAGTTTATCATCCAGACCAGATGATACTTGAGAGTGAAAGAGGGGGTTAGAATAATCACTCTGGGACAACAAGAGAACAGTGGAGCTCTCCTGAGAAAACCATGCAGTATGGCCAGCCCAAGTCATGCTGAGCCTTCAGTTCCTCACACATGCCTTGTTTTCTTTACCTCTGAACGTCTGTGTATGATGTCGCCTCTACTTGGGATACATTTCTTCGCCTTTTTGAGGACTCCATCCTTTCTGTATGTTCCCCTAGCAACCTGTACCTCTCATATATAGCACAGAAAACGCTAGTATAGTTGTCTCTTTCTTACCCCTGCCTGAGAGAAAAAACAGTCTGATTGGTTCTGGAACTACTTTAATGCCTCTAGATCAGTTGGTGTTGAGAGATTCTGACTCACGGCGAGTCCATGTGTGTCAGAGTAGCACTGTGCTCCATAGGGTTTTCAAAGGCTGATTTTTCATAAGTAGATCTCCAGGCCTCTCTTCTGAGGCACCTCTGGGTGGACTCGAATTTTCAACCTTTTGGTTAGCAGCCTAGTGCATTAACTGTTTGTACCACCCAGGAGCTCCTTTAATGCCTCTAAACAAACAAACAAAATAGCAAACCAGTTGCTGTCGAGTAGATTCTGACTCATGGCAACCCTACGCACATCAGAGTATAACTGGTTCCTAGGGTTTTCATGGTTATAACCTCTTGGAAGCAGATTGCCAGGCTCTTCTTCCGAGGTGCTTTGGGTGGATTTATATTGCCAACCATTCGGTTAGCAGCCTCCGTGCTTAACCCTTTCCACCACCAAGGAGCTCCTTCTAATGCCTGTATTGCTTGCTCCCTTCTTTATTTAAACAAAGAGAAAGTAGTTTTCAGTCTTGAATTCTTTGTGGGGGTGACAGAATCTAGTCAGGATTTAAGAACACCAGCCTGTCCATGAGTGACCGGACTTTGGGAAGCAGAGGCTAGCCTGACTAGCTCAGTGGTCTTTAAGCAATGTGCTCGAATACTCCAAAAATATTTTGAAAAACTATGAGTTCTCTTTCATCTCTTAAAGTTGACACCTGAAGTTTTTCATCATAAATTTAAATTGTTGCAAAGGATAGAATTTCTTCCCCTTTGACTTTTCTAATGCAAATTTCAAGCCAACATGAAAATTGAAAGAATAGTACAATGACTACTCATTTGCCCTCCACTTAGTGCCAACAGGAAACCCTGGTGGCAAAGTGGTTAAGAGCTATGGCTGCTAACCAAAATGTCAGCAGTTCGAATCCACCAGGCGCTCCTTGGAAACTCTATACAGCAGTTCCACTCTGTCCTATAGGGTCACTTGACGGCAGTGGGTAGTACCAACAACTAGTAACATTTTGCATTATTTGCTTTATCTCTATGTGCGTTTTTGCAAGTGATGAGCCGCTTGAAAGTCTGTGTAGACATTCTGACGTGCACTCCTAACATGTAAGCACGTATCTTCCATGAATGAGGACCTTCTCCTGCCATAAGGTGATAAACACCGTGATCATACCTAAGAAAATTAACATCATGCAAAGCATGCAAACTCTGACCTAGTCTACACACTGACATTTACAAATAAAACTCTGCCATTTTTCTTTTAAATTTATCCCATGGAATCTAAATACGGTAGAAATTTGATACTCACCCTTGTCCACTTACAAACACCTGGACGAGTCCTTTTTCTAGCATTTTGAACACTTTACATCTTTCCTTAAATTTGTACATCTATTCCACTAACTCCACAAAATCTTATCCTAACGGATAATTTTTTATTTATGAAATTTTTTTTTAATCATCCCAGGATATTCTTCTAAAATGAAAAAAAAAAAAAAATTGTTTAATGTGGATTTTTTTCTTTTTATTTTGTGATCATAAAACCCTAAGTATTAAATCCTAGCAAGTAGCCATCTAAGATTCATCAATTGGTCTCAACCCACCTGGAGCACAGGAGCATGAAGAACACCAAGGACACAGGGTAATTACGAGCACAAGAGACAGAAAGGGCCATATGAATCAGAGACTACATCAGCCTGAGACCAGCGGAACTAGATGGTGTCCAGTTACAACTGATGACTGCCTTGACAGGGAACACAGCAGAGAACCCCTGAGGGAGCAGGAGAGCCGTGGGATACAGACCCCAAATTCTCGTAAAAAGACCAGACTTAATGGTCTGACAGATTAGAAGGACCCTGGAGGTCATGGTCCGCAGACCTTCTCTTAGCCCAAGGCAGGAACAATTCCCAAAGCCCACTCTTTAGACAGGGTTTGATGACTGGACTATGGGATAGACAATGATACTGGTGAGGAGTGAGCTTCTTGGATCAAGTAGACACATAAGACTGCGTGGGCAGCTCCTTTCTGGAGGGGAGATGAGAGGGCAGAAGGGTTCAGAAGCTGGCCGAATGGACATGAAAATAGACAGTGGAGGGAAGGAGTGTGCTGTCTTATTTGGGAAAGAGCAACTAGGAATATATAGCAAGGTGTATATAAATTTTTGTATGAGAGATTGACTTGATTTGTAAAATTTCACTTAAAGCTCAAAAATAAAAAAAAAACCCTATTAAAAAATTCTTGATTATCATTTAAGTTATTATTGGTACACAAATACACTATTACACTATTGATCATAGTAACAATATATCGCAATTTTGATTTTAGTCATAAAAGGTAAAAAAAAATTTTTTTTGAAATACATCTGAATGACATCAGTGAAGCACTAGCAAATAGTTCCTGTATTCATGGATGAGTATTACTTACCACTAGAAAAAGACAGGGTGCAGTATCAAATCTATTCCTATTTTTTATAAACACAAATGAAAAAGTGATTCACATATAAAATAAATGGTAATGGAAAGAGTTTTGTTACACCAATTTGAACTCCTTCAAGGTTAATATACTTACAGTCACATGGTGATATATCACAAAATGATTTTAATAATTTTAATAATGATATATCCATTGATGACTCAATTAGATCTTCCTTTAATTTTATCAAAAGCAAAGAACTGGAAAAAGCCTGAATTGCAAAAACTTTGTTATCCAGTTATTAGATTTATTCACTCTCTTAATTTCTTGGGATTGTACTGAAAAATATTTATCAATCTTTATCAAATTATTAATTATACTTCTTTTTTCACCTGCAGGTATCATCTTTAACCTGAAATGCTTGTAAATGATTGAGAAACTAAAAATATTGGTCATTGGAATACATCTTTGCCAATGCAGTATTTTTTAATCCAATGCAAAAGCTTTGTCCATATTTGTATAAAATCTTGGAACTGCAGCTCTAGCTCATTTAATTTATGGAAAATGTCCACCACGTAACATCACTGGCAGAGCCACTATTCATGGTCAAGCCCATCAGTCCAATCTACTTGCTTCCTGCCAGAAAACATCTGACTTCATTTTTCAATTTAAACACACATCTCTGTTATACCTCTCTCACTTTTTGTTCTAATTCTAAGAAAGAAAGATAGACAGATGTGTGGGACATGGGTCTTGCTAGGAGTGTGTTACCTGCATGAAATAGATCTATGTTGCTTTCTTCGCTTTGCTCCCAGCCTCAGCAGCCTTGAATTCTTTGATGCAAGTGGGGGGATGAAAGAGGAGAGGAAGTTAAGTAAAAGTTCTGAATATTTGAATTCAGAGCTTCCTAACACAGTCAAAATACTTTGTTTCTAAGACTACGGTTTTCCCTTAATGAAATATGTCCATTTAGGCAAGACCAAACTCATTGCCATTGAGTTGATCCCAACTCATAGCGACCCTATAGGACAGAGTAGAACTGCCTCATAGAGTTTCCAAGGAGCACCTGGTGGATTCAAACTGTCGACCTCTTGGTTAGCAGCTATAGCACTTAACCACTGTGCTACCAGGGTTTCCCCATTTATTATTTTTGTTTTTATTTCTTATTTTTATAATTTTTATTGAGCTTTAAGTGAAAGTTTACAAATCAAGTCAGTCTCTCACACAAAACCCATATACACCTTGTTACATACTCACAATTACTTTCCCCCTAATGAGACAGCCCGCTCTCTCCCTCCACTCTCTCTTTTCGTGTCCATTTCACCAGCTTCTAACCCCCTCTACGCTCTCATCTCCCCTCCAGGCAGGAGATGTCAACATAGTCTCAAGTGTCCACCTGATCCAAGAAGCTCACTCCTCACCAGCATCCCTCTCCAACCCATTGTCCAGTCCAATCCATGTCTGAAGAGTTGGCTTCGGGAATGGTTCCTGTCCTGGGCCAACAGAGGGTCTGGGGGCCATGACCACCGGGGTCCTTCTAGTCTCAGTCAGACCATTAAGTCTGGTCTTTTTCTGAGAATTTGGGGTCTGCATCCCACTGCTCTCCTGCTCCCTCAGGGGTTCTCTGTTGTGTTCCCTGTCAGGGCAGTCATTGGTTGTAGCTGGACACCATCTAGTTCTTCTGGTCTCAGGATAATGTAGTCTCTGGTTCATGTGGCCCTTTCTGTCTCTTGGGCTCATAATTACCTTGTGTCCTCGGTGTTCTTCATTCTCCTGTGCTCCAGGTGGGTTGAGACCAACTGATGCATCTTAGATGGCTGCTTGCTGGCGTTTAAGACCCCAGATGCCACTCTTCAAAGTGGGATGCAGAATATTTTGTTAATAGATTTTATTGTGCAAATTGACTTAGATGTTCCCTGAAACCATGGTCCCCAGACCCCTGCCCCTGCTACGCTGGCCTTCAAAGCATTCAGTTTATTCAGGAAACTTCTTTGCTTTTGGTTTAGTCCAGTTGTGCTGACCCCCTCTGTATTGTGTGTTGTCTTTCCCTTCACCTAAAGTAGTTCTTATCTACTATCTAATTAGTGCATACCCTTCTCCCACTCCCCCCCCCCGTAACCAAAAAAGAATGCTTTCTTCTCAGTTTAAACTGTTTCTCAAGTTCTTAAAATAGTGGTCTTATACAATATTTGTCCTTTTGCAACTGACTAATTTCACTCAGCATAATGCCTTCCAGATTCCTCCATGTTATGAAATGTTTCACAGATTCCTCACTGTTCTTTATCGATGCATAGTATTCCATTGTGTGAATATACCATAATTTATTTATCCATTTGTCTGTTGATGGGCACCTTGGTTGCTTCCATCTTTTTGTTATTGTAAACAGTGTTGCAATAAACATGGGTGTGCATATATCTGTTCGTGTAAAGGCTCTTATTTCTCTAGGATATATTCCGAGGAGTGGGATTGCTGGATCGTGTGGTAGTTCTATTTCTAGCTTCTTAAGGAAGCGCCAAATCGATTTCCAAAGTGGTTGTACCACAGGGTTTCCCCATTTAGGCAAAGCTTTTTATTTTTTGTTTTATTGTGGTAAAATATCTATAACATGAAATTGGCCATTTTAGCCATTCTTAAGTGTGCAATTCAGTGGTGTTGTTTACATTCACGATGTTGTGCTACCAACACTATCTATTTCCAAAATTTTTCATCACCCTACCCAGAAACTCCACACCCATTCCGTGACAGCTCCCCACCCCCTTGGCCACCCGGTCCCTGCTAGCCCCTGGTCTACTTTCTGTCTCTATGAATTTGTCTTTTCTATTTCATGTAAGTGGAGTCTAATGATGTCCTTCTGTGACTGCTTATTGCACTCAGTGTAATGTTTTCCAGGTTCATCTACGTTGTAACATGTATTAGAATGCCATTCCTTTTAATGGCTGAATAATATTACATTGTTTGTATATAACACATTTTGTTTATCCAGTCATCTGTAAATGAATGTGTAGGTTGTTTCCAGCTTTTGGCTATTGGGGATAATGTGGCAGTGAGCATTGGTGTGCAACTATCTCCTGAGGCTCTGTTTCAATTCTTTCCACTATATACCTAGCAGTGGAATTACTGGATCATAAGGTAATGTTTTGGTTTTTTTTTTTAAGGTAATGTTGTGTTTAACTTTTCTTTTTTCTACAGTAGCCACACCATGTTACATTGCCACCAGCAGGGCATGAGGATTCCAGTGTCTCCACATTCTCACCAACACTTGTTATTTTCCAATTATTTGATAATATAGGCAAAGCGTGTGACCCTTCTTTTTTCTCCTGAGACTGTCAAGCAAACCATTAACATTTAATCAAGGCTCAGCTAATGCTTCGTGGGGACAGAGCAGTTTTCTCATAAAATACAGATTGAAGAAACTTTTGAGTTTCTTCCCTATGAGAAGAAGACTTTCTATATTTGGGAAGCTTCTGGTGTGTAAATAAATCTATGCAGAACCTCTGTGAACCAGCCCTTCAGTTAATGCCTTGGCTTTTTAGGCTAGGTAAGACCTGAGCAGTCTGCTATACTCGCTCAGTTTTGCAGGGACATGCAGAAGAAAAGGGGGAAACTCTCCTGGTGTGTCTGTTTTCCCTCCACCCCTTCATTCCAACCATTTTCAAGGAGTTTTGAGTCCAGGAAGTAATCCCTGGGTGGTGCAAACGGTTAAGCGCTTGGCTGTTAATGGAAAGGTTAGAGGTTCGAATCCTGCCTTAGAGGAAAGTCCTGGCAATGTACTTCTAAAAAATCAGCCAATGAAAACTGTGTGGAGCACAGACCTACTCTGACCCACACGGGGTCGCCATGAGTCAGAGTCAACTGGACGACAGCTGGTAACTGGTGAGTCAAGGAGGGGGTCACAAACTGGTATCATTTGAACAGTTTACTCAGTTTTGACTGTGTCATGGATTAAATTATGTCGCCCCCCAAAATGTGTGTATGAGTTTGCCTGGGCCATGATTCCAGGTATTGTGTGGTTTTCCTGTATGTTGTAAAGCCTGCCTCTATGCTGTTAATGGAGGAGCATGGGCGGCAGTTGTGTTAGTGAGGCAGGACTCACTCTACAAGACTGGATTGTGTCTTGAGGCAAACTCTTGAGACATAAAAGAAAGAATGGAGCAGAGAAACGGGGGACCTCATATCACCAAGAAAGCAGTGCCAGGAGCAGAGCACATCCTTTGGATCCGGTTCCCAGCACAGAGAAGGCCAACAGAAGAGAAAGCCTTCCCCTGGAGCTGATGCCCTGAATTTGAACTTTTAGCTTACTTTACTGTGAGGAAATAAATTTCTCTTTGTTAAAGCCATCCATTTGTGGTATTTCTGTTATAGCAGCACTAGATGACTAAGACAAACTGTAAGCTCATGGTTTAAATTTTTTTTTCCTCACACATGAAATCAGTAGATTCTACCTTATTATCCCCAATTCCCATTTTCAAGTTTCTCTTGAAAAAGTAAAGTTCTAGCAAGAATGTCACATGGCAGTGATCCGCTGGAGCTAAGTAGTGGCTGTCCCCTTTAGATGATGACATGAGCGCTCTGGTTTGTCATAGTTCCCACCCCATCCTTGACATTTCCTGCCCGTTCCCTGTGGAAATTTGAATTTGTGACCTCTAGAGTGACGAGTGGAGCCCTGGTGGTGAAGTGGTTCAGTGCTCAGTTGCTAACCAAAAGGTCTGCGTTTTGAATCTCCCAGCTGCTCCTGGAAACCCTACGCGGCAGTTGTACTCTGTCTTAGAGGGTTGCTATGAGTTGGAGTCAGCTCGACGGCAATGGGTTTAGTTTGTTTTTTGGTTAGAGTGAAGGGTTGTTGAGGCAGTTTGTTTCACCAGTAAACATTTATTAAATGCCTATGGTGGCTGGCCAAACTCACAACAATTCTTGCCCACAAGACCCTCTATTCTAGGGTGGGAAGACAGACAATACACAAAGTAAATAAGTTAATAATAGAATATGTTAGAAGGTGACTTATCCTATGAAGAAAATAAAGCATGGAAGGGGAAAACAAGTGTGGATGGATGCAATTTTAAAATAGGATAGGCAGAGAAGTCACCAAGACAGTTAAATCAAAGCTTGAAGGGGGTGAAAGTATAAGCCAGGCAAATATGGCTCAGGGAAGAGCATTCTGGCAGATAAGCAGCAGGTGCAAAGGCCCTGAGGCAGTGAGGTGTCTACAAAGTCCATGGCGGGGGGTGGGGAGGCAGACACTACTATGTGCTCTAGGCAAGTCTCTAGCTCCCTCTGAGCCACACCTTCTTTATGTGAAAATGAGGGTTTGGGTCTAAAGATTTCCAAGGTCCTGCACAGCCCTAACATTTGGTGATTCCATGGCAAAGGCCTTCTCTTAGCAAAAGCAAAGGCTGTTTGTCAGTGTGGAAGTGTTCGTAGAAAGAAAGTCTTTTGTTATATCTCTGAAGAGACTAAATTTGAGAAAGGCACCTTTCAGTCTAGGCTCCTCTGACAGGGAAAGAAAGGTCATGCTGGGGTCTGACAGCTGAAACATGCACACCCGTGTTCTCTGAGGGCTGGATTTCCAATGTACCTGGGTCGCGGGTGGGTCGGAAATGAATGGAATCGGCAGAGGTGATGGCTATCTTTTTTATTACTGTTCAGTGTTTGATTTCTGCTGTAGCCCCAGCAGATGACAACAGATTGCTGGGCAGGACCAAGAGCAGATTATTTTTTATCCGATCACTCTTTGTGAGTATTTGGGGTGACTGAAGTTTTTTAATATTGAAAAGCCAAACAGCATGGGCTGTTTCATTCACCACCAGTTTACCCTGTTATTTACAGTCCCACTCCCTTAACTTTTTAGTTCTTATTAAAAAAAAAAAAAAAAAAAATCAGCCATCGTCAGCTCTGCCTGATAATGTCGGAAGATGAATGCTGGAGATAAATACCCACCTTCCCCAGATCTTGGGTTCTGTCTTAGTTATCTAGTGCTGCTATAACAGGAATACCACAAGCGAGTGGCTCTAACAAAGGAAGTTTTATTCTCTCACAGTTTAGGAGGCTAGAAGTCCGAGCTCAGGGCACGGGCTCCAGGGGAAGGCTTTCTTTCTCTGTTGGCTCTGGGGGAAGGTCCTTGTTATCAATCTTCTCCTGGTCTAGTAGCTTCTCAGCACAGGAACCCTGGGTCCAAAGGCACGCTGTGCTCCTAGTGCTCCTTCCTTGGTGGTAGAAGTTCCCCCTGTCTCTCTGTTTGCTTCTCTCTTTTATATCTCAAAAAAGATTGACTAAAGACACCAATTTTTTTATAGATTGAGTCCTGCCTCATTAACACAACTGCCTCTAATCCTGCCTCGTTAACATCATAGAGGAAGGATTTACAGCACATAGGAAAATCACGTCAGATGACAAAGTGGTGGGCGATGACAATGACAATGGCCTAGCCAAGTTGACACACATTTTTGGGGGACACAGCTCACTCGATAACAGGTCCTTTTGGGGGCACATCATCTCCTTTTTTGTGCCTGATGAGAAACGCCCATCACTATGAGAAAGTGTCCTTTAAACATGCCATACGGAGGGTTTGGCCTTGGCAGGGGGCTGAGTATCTGGAGGGATGATTTCTGCAACCGTGGAGTTCTTAAGAATGCACAGAGAATTACTTTGAGATTTTTCTGATTTTATAATAAATCTCTGTTTTCTGGGAGTGATTGGGAGCTAAGGCCCTGGTGTTTACATTTGGGAGGTAGGTTGGGGATGGGGGATAGTGATGAGGAGGAAGAGATTGTCAAGACTGCAAAGGGCCTGGGATTTTACCTGCTTGCAAGTCAACACGTTAGCCTGCCAAGTTTCATGGATGTTAGCAGACTCCTGGGTCAGAGAAAAAAAATGTTATCAGTCCCTACAGCAGCCGTAGCCAGAATATCAGCATTTGTACCAGTTCCCTGAAGCCCGGTTGCTGCAGGGTGACGCCTGGACACACAGTGGATTCATTTCAGGAGAGGACCCCTGGGCTTAGGGAACCCCAATCTTTTATATTAGGCAGTAAACATGCCTGCCTTTTTCTCCAGAAGGAGACAGTATCTTCACGATAGTGACAGTAACCAAGCTTGCTTTTCACTCTGAAGGGAGACCTATCCATTTTCCAAGGTTATTTGCTATACAAACTGGTCAGCTGAGCGCTTAACCACTGTGCTACTAGGGCTCCTTTTGCTCTGCAAACATCCTTGCAAAAATAGTCCAGAACAGAGGCAGACAGTGCCTCTGCTTGCAATATGTACAGAAGTCTAAGAGGCACGTGGAGAGCCGCCTTCCTGTACCAGGGACCTGGACATACATTGGCACTGGCTCGCTCCCCTGCTGCCTCAGGTGATTTTACCTCTGGCTTTGAATCACAGTAGCTCTCCCTCTCTATTTCTAAGGAAATCCATGGTGACAGCGTCCTGCCTGAGTTCAAGACATAATTCAAGTTCTTCCTGGAGGGAAAGGCCAAGAAGAATTTTAAAAAAGTTCTATTCACTTTATGACCAATTTATGTCTTTTACTGTGCTCCTCATGGCAGGGCAGTTGACACTCCCAACTACTGGAAGCTTAAATTGCGTACCATCTTTGAATTATATGTACTCCAGGGTGATAGCTGGTCCAGTCCACCTTGATTGAGGCAGGCTTTATGTTTTAGGCAACTAAGGCCCTGAAGAGTTAAGTGTCTTGTTGAAAGTCATTTAGTAAAGACATGGTGGGACCATGATTCCAAGTCAGGTCTATGGAAATGGAAGGTTTCTTGTATTATTCTTCATAAGCAAAACTTAGACTCCTAAGTTCTTAGACAGGCTTCACCAAGAAAAGTTGAGGAAACGTTAAGAGGGTTTCAATAGGAGAGAGTCCTCAGAATAGCTTTCTGAAGCTGTGGCAATTGGTAAGACGTCAGCGTGTCAAAGAGACCTCTAGTTGCTACCCACTATCCATTCTCTCTTTAGCTAACCAGCTGCCATTGAGTTCATCTGACCCCTGGTGACCCCATCGTGTGTCAGAGTAGAACTTCGTTCCATTGGGTTTTCAATGGTTGATCTTTCAGAAGTACATCACTAGGACTTTTATTCTGAGGCACCTCTGGGTGAATTCAAACCGTCAACCTTTTAGTTAGCATCTGAGCGCCTTAATTGGTTATTGTTGTTAGCTACCCTCCAGTAGGCCCTTGACTCATAGCAACCCAGTGCACAAAGGAACAAAATGCTGCCTGGTCCTGAATCATCCTCGTGATGGCTTATAGATAGGACCATTGTGATATATAGGGTTTTCATTGGCTGCTTTTCAGATGTAGATAGCCAGGCCTCTCTTCCTAGTCTCTCTTAGTCTGGACCTTCCACTGAAACCTATTCAACATCACAGCAACACACAACCCTCCAAATATATGAGTAGGGTAATTTGCCCAGCTTTTTAAAAAAAAGTAGATTTTGTAGCTTTCCTTGTAGTCGGGGTAGTCATCAGATGTGAGTAGAAGTCATTTCTAGCAAAATTCTTTCAAGAAGGCTCGTCAGTTGTCAGGGTACCCTCCCTCTACTTGTCCTCTCTTCCTCCTTCTTCCAGCCTGGAGGAAGGATGCTGGAGCCACAGTGGCCATTTTATGATCAGAAGGAGATCTTGTGAATAGAAGTTTGAGTTAAGGATGGTGGGGCAGAAAGACAGAAGGGGCCTGGGCTATTGTTAACATCATGAAACCACCATACCAACTCTGGAGTACTGAACTCTCTCCTGCTTAAAACTCTCCAGTGGCTTCCCAGAGCCAATAGAAAAAAAAAAAAAAGATCTAACTTCCTCATTTCAGCCTATTAGATCCTTCGTGATCTGACCTTGCCTTCCCGTAAGCTTTCTTCTTTTTCTCTGACTCCTTCTTCTCCAGCCACTTTGGTCTTCAGTCTTCTTTCAGTTTCTAGAAGCTTGTTCCTGCCCCTTTGCATTTGCCGTCCGAGCTGCATGGGAATGTACTATCCCCAGAGAGCGTCAAGCTCAGCAGTGTCAATGTCTCCTTGCTGTTCAGGTTTCAGCTCAGATGTTGCCTTCCCTACCTCTGGATTTCTTCAGTGTGGAAGAAAAAGAACTCCTTTATTTTTTTCTTCTTCCTTTTCCCCCCATTTTTTCTCAGTATATTTTTAGATAGCAGATTAATGTAACTCTTAAAGATACTGGGTGCTTATCAATACCTAACTGTACCCTTGAATGTTCGTTGCATCTTGTCAGGATTTTTGGTTGTACATAACAGAAACTTTGGCTAGCTTTAGTAAAAAGGGACTAATTATCCTTGAAGACGGTTAGATTGAAGTGAGGGCTGATGAAGTAGGTTTGGAGCAGGTGGGAACCAGATTGCTCCAGAAGGTCTGGGTAGCAGGTTCTGTTCATTGATCTCACCAGGGCCCTGGAGGAATAAATGGACGTTAGTTTCAGTGGTAGAATTCTGGCCTTCCATGCGGGAGATCTGGCTTGGATTCCAGCCAGTGTACCTCACTCAAGTGCAGCCACTACCCGTCTGTTGGTGGAACAGGTTTCAGCCGAGCTTCCAGATGAAGATGAACTAGGAAGAAAGGTGGGACAATCTACTTCCAAAAATCAGCCAGTGAAAACCCTGTGGATCTCAATGTTCCCATCCCATTGTGCATGGGGTTGCCTTGAGTTGGGGACCGATTCAATGGCAGCTAACAGCAATTTCTGCTAGTCCATGTATCCCTCTATCAATATTCAAATTTTCTCAATTGGTTGAGCCGGCACCACATGACTGCTCTAAGCCACGGTCACATGATTGCTGAGCCAAGGTCACATGGCTGCCTTGTACCAAGTTGATGAGAGGAAGGACAGGGTAGAAGCAGCCTCCTGGGAGTAGGTCAGCTTTGTCTATGGAGGGCAGACCCTTGGATTTATTGTCCCATAATAACTGCATCCAATGAGGGGAGAGACGGTTCCCTAAAGGAAATCAGAGAGCTGCTGAAGGGGAACTGTATTGAGTGCCCCTCTCAATAAAAAAATAAATATTCAGCATTACAGAGGATTTGGACATTTCGGTGACAAGTGAATTGGTTAAGATCAAAAGTGAAGATTGTTACACCATGAAGCCTTCAGGGATGAGCAGTTCCTGACAGGTCCTCCCCGCTCACAATCACGGGCTGACGTTAATAGCAGTGCCTTTGAGGAGGGCAAATGCTTCAAGTAAAAGAGCTCTTGTAACCTTCCCTGGTTTATGTAGTTGTAAATGGTATTTCATGGTAAAAATACGAATGCATCTACTTCCTTGAGTGCCTCCTCTTCCCTAAATGGGGCTGCAGCTTCCGATTCAAACTCCTTAACCCACCCCAGCAATTATAGGTCTTCACAACTCTCCCTAAGTCGGGGCAAGCCATCTTGTCCCCTGGGGTGAGAAATTAGAACTCCACAAAGATCAAGGGCTGTTTTCCGGGCCTTGAGGTGTGCTGGCAGCGTGGCAAAGTAAAAGCAAATTACAGAGTCTGTAGCTGAGGTGGAAACCCTGGTACCATAGTGGTTAAGAGCGATGGTTGCTAACAAACAGGTGGGCAGTTCGAATCTACCAGGCACTCCTTGGAAACCGTATGGGGCAGTTCTACCCTGTCCTATAGGGTCCCTATGACTTGGAATCGACTCAAGGGCAATGGGTTGGTTGGTTGGTAGCTGAGGTGGTGGGAACGTTGTCAGTTAAGTAATGGCTACCAAGGGCAGGTGGCCCCCATGTGAAGAAGATCCGGAGTAGAGAAATGGACTTGACGTTCCAGCCTCAAAGATTTTAAGTTTGCATGAAGAATTACTGAAACATGTCCCAAACTCCAGAAACCCAGAGACTCAGACCCTCGGGGCACTGTTTCCCATCGAAGTTTGTTATTGTAGCTATGTTTAATATCCACAACTCATCTGTCAGTTTGTCATACATGAATAATTGGAACTGCAGAGAACGGCAAGTTTATTTCTTAGACAGGTGAGGAGGGAGCAAAACCTCATTGGTGGCATCCTCCTGAGCCCCCTCGGGCCCTTCTTTCCCCACCTGTGTGGTGAAGTGGGGGTGGGACCAGACTGGTAATTCTCAAACATTGTTGCATATCAGAATCAAGTGGGAAGCCTGTTAAAAATAAAGATGCTGAACCCTAACCTTATAGATTCAGAATAAAAAAATCTGGGGAGTCAGAAGCACTTGCCTTTTAAAAATCTCTCTGGGAGATCCTGACACCCACCAAAGTTTAAGAACCACTGGGCCACAGCATCTTTAAAAATGGGTCTGTAATTTGGAATTAGGGCTTTTAAAAATATGTGTCACTCTTGATATTAAGTCTTAATTAGATGGAGAAAAATGAACACTAAATACTCCTCATGGGTCCTCTTTAATTTTGCCAAATTGATCCGTTTCTCCTCGGTATTCCCATCCCTTGGCCCTTTCTCACCTCCTAAAAACCAAAAACCAAACCCACTGCCTTCAAGTTAATTCCGACTTATAGCGACCATACAGGACAGAGTAGAACTGCCCCATGGAGCTTCCAAGGAGCGCCTGGCGGACTTGAATTGCCAACCTCTTGGTTAGCAGCCTTTTTTTTTTTTGGTTAGCAGCCTTAGCACCTAACCACTAGGCCACCAGGGTTTCCTCTCACCTCGTGGAGAGTGATAATCTGTGGGAACAGAGGGCTTCTGGGGCCGGCTCACGGGGGTGTTTTACTCGTAGTGTCCACAAGGTGGCAGGCCAGGCACTTGAATTAGGGCAGCCAAGGAAAAGGGCAGCCCCGCAGCCCGCAGGGCTGAGACGGTTGGCTGAAAAAGTGTGAGGGACCTCTTGCTTTTGCATGGTTTGGTGGTGTCTGGAGGAGGTTGTGGGGTTCCTACGGGTACCCAGACTAGACGTGAAGCCAGTGGATAAGTTTCCCTGGAGCAATGGTGCGTTTGTTCTAAGAGGAAGGGTGGAACAAACTTCCAGAGATCCTGGGTAATATTCTGGGGTGATGGGGTGCTCCTTGCTCCTGATGGGGTGGGTAGCTCACAGCCCATTTCCTGGGGGGCTCAAGTGCATCTCTCAAGGAAGGCGGGAGTTTGCATGTGTGTTGGGGTGCTGAGGAATAATGTTAAGTAGCTGTTCCGTTTTGTTGGAGGGAGAGCAATGTTTGGGTGATATTGTCTTTCAAATAATTAAAAGGTCAAAGACAGAATAGGAGATGCTTTGGATTGTTTTAAAACTCCTAAGTGACTCCGGTTAACAGGACCAACCTTTGAATATTTAATGGGCATCTTAAAGTTTTGTGGATCCCCTTTAAGCCATAGCTCAGCCGGGGTCGTAGCCCACCACAGTAAATAACTCAGCAAGTGGCTTCGCAACATGTTTGGCGAAACGCCCAAGAGGGATTTTTACCTGATTTTAACGTGGTGGTTATTTGTATCTCAGGTTGAGACTGTGGCATTCAGTAGGTATAAAATGTTTGCACGTGATTCAGGGCTCAGTTCCCTGGGGGGCGAGAACAGCTTGCTCTGGGCTACTAACCGAAAGGGTGGTGGCGCCAACCCACCCGGCCACTCCTGAAGGAAAGGAAGCAGCACAGTGCAGAGCCAGAGCTGGGATTCCAACCCACATCTGCACCGTGCTGCCTCCTATCCTGTCACTTTTCTCCACCAGCTTGTCTACCAAACCCGCTGCGGTCGTCGATTCTGACTCATGGCGACGCCATGTGTTACAGAGTGGAACTACTACATAGGGTTTTCTTGGCTGTAATCTTTATGGAAGCATATGCAACCTCTGCTATAAAGTGTCTAGAACAGGGCCTGGCACGCGGTGAGTAACCAGTATCAGTCGCCATGGAGTTGCGTCTGACTCATGGTGACCCCATGTGTGTCAAGTAGAATTGTGCTCTATAGGATTTTGAAGGGCTAATTTTTCGGAAGTAAATTGCAAGCCTTTCTTCTGAGGTGCTTCTGTGTAGACTCAAACTTCTAATCTCTTGGTTATTAATTCAATGATTATTAATTGGGTGCCTCCTGCATGTCCCCCACCTTTTGTCTGTCAGTTTGTCAGGGACTATTTACCTGTTATTTCCTTCCTGTATGTAGGACCAAGATGGCCTCACAGGCTGCTCTTTCCACAGTAATGAGCATTTAAAAGGGTCCCTGGGTGGCACAAATGGTTTGTGCTCAGCTGGTAACTGAAAGGTTGGCAGTCTGAACTCACTCAGTGGCACTGCAGAAGAAAAGCCCTGGCAATCTGCTTCTGTAAAGATTACAGCCATTGAAAACCCTGTGGAGCAGTTCTACTCTGTAACACATGGGGTCGCCATGAGTTGGAATTGACTCGATGGTACAAGACAACAACAACAATAATGAATAAAAGAAAGAGACCTCTCTTTAGCTGGAGCCTCAGTGTAACGTCAAGATTCAGCCCACTGGGTCTTTCTTTTCATTTGGGGGTTTCTTTCCCATTTGGAATGAAGTCTGGCTGTAGCCAGGGGCCCAGTTATGTCTGCGAGGCTGGCGGAAGTAACAATCTGTTTGCTGGGCTTTGATTTTCATCTATGCTTGGTTCATTTCAGAGGACCAAATGCAAATCTGTCTCCAAAGTACCTCTCCACAAATAATAGAGAGCTACTGTTGGGAGGACCGTGAGCCTGGAGTTCTCTAATAATAGCTTTTTTGTGAAGGAAAATCACATCCCCACCGTGAGCACAGCTGAGAACATGAAACCTACTATTGCAATATCTTGGTTAAAATAAAGCACTATCCCATAAGATGGCCTGTCTGTGGGGATCCATGGGAAGCCAGGTAAGAGGGCCTTGAAGGTCCTGCTGGAAATGAGTAGGTAAAAAAAAAAACACCCTTCCATCCAAGGATGATTAAATTCAATCATGAAGCTGTTAGGAAGCCCTGGCCTCACCTTTCTAGAAGGAGGTGAAAGTGGTAATTTACCCTCACAAAAGAAGGAGACAAGGGAAGAAGGGGTGAAGGTGGTGAGGTAGAAGAGAGAGGCGGAAGGAGGTTTCCATTGTGAGGTTCAGCCTCACGGGAAAACTCAGGGGCACGGCCACACTTGGGGGTTCCTTTTAGGAAATGAAGGGCAGAAATTGCCTCATTTTACATGGACCCCTCTCTGAGTTGAGAATCAAGAGATGGGGAGACAGCAGCTGGCAGAGGAGGCCTAGGCCTAAAGGACTTAGAGGGAGACCAGGGAGTCTTCCATCCTCAGATGAAGGGGACAGGGGGCAGGGGCTGCCCCTTGCACCTCCTCAAATACTTTACTGTTTTTTGTCCCTATTGCGTTGAAAAATTTTTATTCTGAAATTTATCAAACATACTCAGAAGAAGAGGAAAATATAACTCAGTGGTTCTTTAACTTGTCTGCATATTAGAATTGCTTGGAGATCCTTTACAAATTCCAAAGCTGAGCCCCCACCCCAGACAAGTGAAATCACAGTCGCTGAAGATGGAATGTGGGCATCTGAGTTTTTGAAGGTCTCTGGGTGATTCCGATCTTCCGACAAGTCTGGGAACCAGTGGTGACCCCCCACATACCCACCACCCAGCTTACATATGTATCAACACACGACCCATCTTGCTGATCTTGTCGCTTGTGTCCTATGCCCATAATTTTCCAACTTGGACCCCACTGATTATTTTAGAGCAAATTCCAAAATGCGTATTATTTTGTCCAGAAATGCTTCAGCAAAAAAATAAGAACTTAAAAAAAAAAGTAAGCAAAATAACAATGTCCTCCAACCAAAATTACTAGTAATTCCTTATTATCATCTAATATCCTGTCGTGTTTGACGCTCAGTTCAGCTTTCGAGATGCTTCTTTCTTTCCTTTATCTCTTTGATCTTAAGTCGATTCTATGAGGATGAATCATGATTTTTTCCTTCTATTTTTAAGGCAGTGAAGTTGGTGGGGAGGACCATACAGTTGGCTCATCCCTGGGTCCCTGTGTCTTTTTCCCGGGATGGGTTTAGGTTCCAAACCCTGTCAGGGACAGCCTTACCCCATTTGTTGGCGAGAAGACAGTCACAGAAGCAGGGGACGTTCATTTATTAATTCAACAATTGTTTATTGTGTGCCTCCTGGACGTCCCCACCTTCTGTCTGTTTGTTGCCCTGCGGTGGCTTGGTGTTGCTGGGATGCTGAAAGCTATGCCACCTGTATTTCAAATACCAGCAGGGCCACCCATGGTGGACAGGTTTCAGCAGAGCTTCCAGACTAAGACAGAGAAAAGCCTGACAGTCAGCTTCTGAAAATTAGCCAGTGAAAGTCTCATGGATCACAATACAATATTGTCAGAATTTTGCGGCCACAAAATACACTGTGGCTAGACCAGTGGACTTGAGGATACCAACAACTGTGAAGATGGCGCAGGAGACAGCAACTTTTCATTCTGTCGTACGTGGGGTTTCCATGGGTCAGTGCTGACTCGATGGCAGCTAACAATAACAACAACCTGTATGTCCAGGCACTGTGGTAGGTGCTCGGTCTCTTTGCCACTAGCGCAGAGACTGGCACATAGTAGGGACCTGAGAACTTTTCAGCTCAGTGATGAAAGTGTGTGTCTGTTATCCTTATAGTTGGATGGCCCATTGCTGATACATTGCATCCCTGTACGCAGTGCTCCTTTAAAAATCCCATTTGCACAGAATTTCCTCATCGTACTCCTTTACTGGAGGACCGGTGAGCATCTGGTTTTTTCTTTTTAGCAATTTGCCCTACAATATCATATGGATTTCCCCAGCGAGATGAAACGGCATGGCAGAGTTAAGTCTTAGTAGCAGGGGGCAAGGGTAGCCTGTGGACTTGAAATGCAAACACGCTATCTCGTTTCAGCCACGGGGCTCAGCCATCTCCTTCTATCCAGTCTTTTCAATGGAGCTGCTGACGCGCAGCAGGAATTGATTGGTTTGAAGCTGACCTTCTCCTGTTTCCTTTGCCCAGCCTCTATGTGAAGCCCTTAGAACAATAAAATGTCCAGAATATAGCCAAGGAAGTGGAACTGACTGACCCCCACTTTGTTTTAAGAATATTTCTCTGCTTATCACACTGATTTATTATAGAAAATTTGAAAAAATGTGGAATAAAAGTATGAAGAAATGAAAATCACTAGAATCTCATCACTCAGATGACTACCAGTATGTGCCAGAGGTAACTGACCAAGCTGGTATGTTTCTTTCCTTCTAGTCTTTTTTCTGTGCCTAGATAAGGAGCCCTGGGGGTGCAATGGTTAAGCGCTTGGTTGCCAACCAAAAGGTCGGTGGTTTGAACCCACCAGCTGCTCTGAGGGAGAGAGATGTGGCAGTCTGCTTCCTGTAAAGATTACAGCCTTGGAAACCCTATGGAGTAGTTCTACCCTGT
The DNA here is from genome assembly GCF_030014295.1 of Loxodonta africana. Lineage (NCBI taxonomy): Eukaryota > Metazoa > Chordata > Mammalia > Proboscidea > Elephantidae > Loxodonta > Loxodonta africana. The sequence continues at coordinate 113,115,468 of NC_087347.1, read as the reverse complement.
CCTGTAGGGTTGGAATTGACTTGATGGCAATGAGTTTTTTTTTTTTTTTTTAAGGTGTGTAGACTATATTCTCTGACTTAACTGAAGTTATTGTTAATTTATTTAACTTACATGTACTTAGGAGTTTATGCTTATAAAAGTAATTTTTAATCTGTTTTCTCCTTTGTTTCTCATTATAATTTTATAAAGGATGTAGGAAAAATATTATTCTAATTTTACAAGTGAGAAAAATCTAGGCCCAGAAAGGGTAAGTGATTTTTTTCTCAAGGTCCTACAAATGGCTCAGGACTCCTCACTTATAATCCAGGGGTCTTGTAGCCTGACCTCAGCACCCACTGTGTATATAGGATGGACCCTCAGTAGGGATATCCCTAGGATTATTAGGATTAGCTCTACCCTGTCCTAGAGGGTTGCTAGGAGTTGTAATCTACTTGACAGCAGTGGGTTTGGCTTTTTGGTATCCTGGGTAGGAGTCCCTGGGTGGTGCAAATGGTTAACCTACTTGGCTGCTAACCAAAAGTTTGGAGGTTCAAGTCCTCCCAAAGTACCTCCAGAGAAAGGTCTGGTAGTCTACTTCCAAAAAATTAGCCATTGAAAACCCTATGGAGCATAGTTCTACTCTGACACATGCAAGGTTGCCATGAGTTGCAGTTGACTCGGCGGCAGCTGGCGTTGGTATCCTGGGTAAGGTATTTTGCTGGGCATTTTTGACTATACCATGTATTATGACCTTTGATTTACCAGATGGGTGAACCTTCAAATTCTTAGCTACTCCATGCCCCCTTCTCAGGGAAGCTGCCCCGTCAACACCGCTGGTGCCTCAGGTGCCACACTTTGTACTGGGGTGCCCTGCACCTCAGCCTCATCTTATGGGCCTAGGGTGCCTGACACAAGTGTCTCCAGGCCACGATGAACTTTGATCTGGTGTAAAGAAGACCAGTGAAGACAGCCGGATGTTTTCTCTCAGGAATACGAGCTGTTAAACGTGGAGAGAATTTGCCAGTGATGTGCTGCAGCCAAGTCAGGACACAGTCACGGCCAAAACCATGCATAAGATGAAATTAGAAGGGAGCAGAAAATATGAGTCTGTTGGCAGAGAGAAAAAACAAACAAACAAACAACTGTGGCAGAGAGAAAAGAACTGTGTGGATTTCCACAGAGATTCAGGGGTGCAATGGAGGGGAAAGAGAGACCATGCCTCTAGAGAGTAAGAGAGAGAAACTTGGGGTTTCCAGGTTCATGTCCAGTCCCTGTGTATCCTGACAATAACTTTCTTCACTCCATCCCCTCTCTTGAGGTAACTTGCTTGGGTCTCTTATCCTTGCAACCAAACAAAGAAGACTGTCTTAGCCGGTCACAAATTCATCACCAAATGGGGCCAGAAGGGACCTTTGGGATGGCCTCACTTGACCTCTCAGTTTTATAGGCTGCATAGGTGAGACGACTTGTTCAGAGTTGACGGATTTCCTGCCTCCAGCCCAGGTTCCAGGCTGTTTCCATGCCAACATGCTTCCTTGATTTTTCCTTGGATCTCGTCTGTTATGGATTGAATTGTGTTCCCCCAACATGTGTGTCAACTTGGCTAGGCCATAGTTCCCAGTATTGTGTGATTGTCTACCATTTTGTCATCTGATGTGACTTTCCTATGTGTTGTAAATTCTACCTCTAGGATGTTAATGAGTTGGGATTATCGGCAGTTATATTAATGAGACAGGACTCAATCTACAAGATTAGGTTTTGTCTTAAATCAATCTCTTCTGACATATAAGAGAAGCAAGCGGAGAGACAGGGTAACCTCATACCACTAAGAAGGCAGCGCTGGGCAGAGCATGTCCTTTGGACCCAGGGTTCCTGTGAGAAGATGATCCTAGGCCAAGGGAAGATTGATGATAGAGAACTTCCTCCAGAGCCCACAGAGAGAGAAAGCCTTCTCCTGGAGCTGACACCCTGAATTCGGGCTTCCAGCCTACCAGACCGTGAGAGAATAAACTTCTCTTTTTAAAGCCATCCACTTGTGGTATTTCTGTTATAGCAGCACTAAGACATCATCCTTGGCTTCCAGCCATATTGTTAAGCTTGAGGGCAGAGCTCATTCTTTCTACATTTTTTTGTTCATTTCGTTTTGCTTTGTATATGGGTAGGTGCTAGTGATCACTTGTACAGCTGAACTGGAGGATACTCTAGGTTCGAGGCAATGATGGAGGTGGTCGTTGGTGAGAACTCTCTTTCTTATGTGTTAAGTTTGAGACAGGACCCCCTTGGCTCTTGTGCAGTCCCTCGTCTTTGAGGTTGGTGGTGATTAGTCATGCTGTGAATTGACCATGCAAGTCTGAACAAAGAGGATGATTTCTGCTGTGCCTAACAGGCCAGGCTCCATTGCCAACAGCTGTGTATCCAAGAGAAAGTAGGCTCAGAGAAAGCCAACACATCCGATTGGATGTGCATCTGCTGGACAGAAAATGCGTGCTGTGCATTGCAGTTATGGGTAGGTGGGACTCTCTAAATTATCTTTTTCAACCATCTAACGAGGGTTTGACTTGTGTGGAGTAGGAGTGAAGGAAGAAGGAGTTCAGAGATGTTACTTTAAACTGATATAGTGTAAGTCTGCATTCTCTTATTAAACAAATGTTTGTTGAGTGCCAGCTCTATGTTATAAGGCATTGGTGGTTCAATGGTAGAAAAAGGAGCCCTGGTGGTACAGTGGTTAAAGCGCTTGGCTGCTAAGTAAAAGGTGGATGGTTTGAACTGGCCAGCTGCTCCGTGGGAGAAAGATGTGACAGCCTGCTCCCATAAAGATTTACAGCCTTAGAAACCCTTTGGGACAGTTCTACTCTGTCCCGTGGGGTTGCTATGAGTTGGAATCAACTCAACAGCAGTGGGTTTTTTATGTGGGAGACCAGGGTTTGGCTCCTGGCCAGTGCCTCTCACGTGCAGCCAGCACATGTCTGTCAGTGGTGGCTTGCACGTTGCTACGACGCTTAACAGGTTCGGGAGAGCTCCCAGACCAAGACGGAATAGGAAGAAAGGCCTGGTGTTCTGCTTCCTAAAATTAAGCAATGGAAGCTCTGTGTTTCACAATGGGACTTTGTCCGATCCACAAATGACCTTGGGGATGGCGCAGGACTGGGCAGTGTTCAGTTCCATAGCGCATGGGTTGCCAGGACTTGAGGCTGACTCGATGGCAGCTAACACCACCACCATCTCTGTACCAGGCACTGTTTTAGATGCTGGGACTACAGCACCACGAACATCCCACCCTCCCACTCACATCCTATTGGAGGTGCAAAGTTGGCTAAAGGAGATTAGGAGAAATGAAAGAAAAGTGATTTTGGAGCCTGACGACCTACCAGGCATAAAGGATAAAGACTTTGTTGCTTTTCCAAAACGGGGGAAAGGTTGCTTGTCCACTACCCATGCCAATGGCCAGGGCTGGCTTGGAGGGAAGGCTGCCCTCTGTCAGCAGAGTGGCCTGGACTTGTGCTCTGGGTTCTTTCCTCAGCGAGACTACCCAGGCCACATGAGAACTGACCACTGACCTGGACTTAATTAACTCCGCTGCCTAAACAACTGAATGAGAGGCCCAGGCCTTATATGTATATATTTTTAGCATAGCTTGCTGGAAACAAGTGCCTTCATTTTCAGAAAAGAAGACCCACGGAAGCACTGCCGCCGTTCCCCTTGAGAGCGTTAAGGCCATTTGTTTTTCCCCTTTAATCACCTCGTACTTTCCTAATGGGGTTGCAGAGTGTGTGGTTCCTGCTGCTTTATATACTTTGTGGCCGTGTGGCTCATTGGTTTCTCTTTTTCATTTATGCTTTTGTAGTTTTATGGAGCAAAGTGTCTTCTGTGTTGTAATGAGTTCCTGAATCTCAACATGCTGAGCATAAATCCACTAAATCGGAACTCTTTGCTATGAAAAATTCAGTTTGGTTTTTGAAATTAGGTAAAAGTGCTGCAATAGTTGGTCAGGTGGTGTAGGAGCCAGTCTCATGGTCCTCTCGAGGCTTTAACTCAACATGGGTCTGGGCCAAGCTGTGATGTGTGGGCTTGGACTTCCGTCACATCAGGGAAAGTCTTCGTCGGCCCATCTGGCACAGGTGACGTGGGGCTGATTTGTTAATAAAGGCTGTGTGCAAGGGTACCAAGTCACAGAGAGTGTCAGTGAGGCACTAAGCGGGGTTGTGACGGTGGCGTCAGTTTTTTGCGAGATCAGCCAGATGGAAAATGAAGAATTTAGATAAATCGAGAGAAACAGTTGGACTGAATAGGGGAACAATTAGGAAGACGAGGTTTTTATTGTTTGTTTTTGAATTTTTTTCTCTATTTTTTATTGCCTTAAAAAAATAACCTTTGTAGGAAATTCTCTTCACGTATTGATTGTTTCCGTAATTTCTTCCTTATTCATTCATCAAGTGTTTTCTGAACATCTATTAGATACCAGTGCCTGGGGATGTAAAGACGAGTAAGATGTGACAGCTTCTTTCAAGAAGCTTGTGTTTGTCCAGGTCCTCTAAGAAGCTGACATTGAGACAGGATGAAATGTGTAAGGATATTGTTAGGGGAAATGCCTGTGTGATGGAAACTAGGAAGGGAGTAGAAAGGCTGGGCAAGCTGTCAATCAGACAGTGTTGAAGGCCTGACTCTGAGCGAAGGAGGGAGGGAGAGGAGGTTGGGTGGAAACATTCTGTACTCCCATGCAGTCTAAGGAAGGTCTGGTAAAGCCTTTGGGGAGTCTCAAACCCCAGGTGGGCAGCAGAGGAATCCTGTGTCCTCCAGGAATGGGCCTGCCTTCATGTCCCTGTTGTACTCAGCCATTTTGGGGGAGTAGCATGGGAGGTGAGGCCTTGCTCTGAACACTGATGGTGTCACAGCCCAGCAACCAGGCCCTGCCATCAATTACACACCCTGTAGCAGAAGGTCTGTGAAGTATATTCTCATGGTGGCTGAAGAGCTCATACCAAAAAAACAAAAAAAACCCAAACCTGTTACCATTGAGTCAACTCCAACTCATAGTGACCCTACAGGACAGAGTAGGACTGCCACATAGAGTTTCCAAGGAGCGCCTGGTGGGTTCAAACTGCTGACCTTTTGGTTAGCAACTGTAGCCCTTAACCACTATACCACCAGGATTTCTGAAGAGCTCATAAGGAGAGATAAAAATGTAGACAAATTAAATGTAGCGTAATATAATAGACACTACCACCTGGCTCAGGGGTAGATTAACCAGTAAGGAAGGTATGCACAGGCTTACAGTGAGCAAGCTAAACACAGGCATAATTGTGCTTACTTACCAATCTGTAGTGAATGATTTCACATGGGTTTCATCACATCTTTGATGTAGTGGAAGAAAACCCCAAACCCCACTGCTATTGAGTCGATTCTGACTCATAGCCACTACAGAACAGAGTAGAACTTCCTCATACAGTTTCCCAGGAGCAGCTTGTGGATTCGAACTGCCAATGCTTAACCACTGTGCCACTAACCCATGTGAAATTGTATACTACAGAGTTGTAAGTAAACACACGTAAGCCCACGTGTACCTTGTTTATTGGGTAATCTGCAGCTGTCTATATGTAAAAACGGATCCTGTCAGTTTGTTATATTTTGGTGGCTTGTGTGTTATGATGCTAGAAGCTATTCCACTGGTATTTCCAAAACCAGCAGAGTCATCCATGGTGGACAAGCTTAGCAGAGCTTCCAGACTAAGACAGACTAGGAAGAAAGGCCTGGAAATCCATTTATGAAAATTAACCAATGAAAACCTTATGGATCACAGCAGAACATTGTCAGCTTGCATGCTTTGGACACATCATCAGGAGGGAACAGTCACTGGAGGAGGATATCATGTTGGTGAAGTAACGGGCCAGCAATGGCCAAGGAGAACCTCAGTGAAATGGACTGGCACAATAGTAAAAACAACTGACTCAGACATGGTGGTGATCATCAGGATGATGCCAGACCAGGCGGTATTTCATTGTTTTGTACATAAAGATGCTATGAATTGAAGCTGAATCAATGGCAGCTGTCTATGCTAAGCAAAGAGTAGAGGTGTCAACCAAGTACAGGGAGAACTTCAGTCTACTTAAGAAAGTCAAAGGTGACTTTATAGTTGAATGGTGGTTTGATTTGGGCCTTAAGAATGAGTAGAAGTTCTCAGATAGACAAAAGAATGAGCTAATCCCTTGCAATTAATTTCTCTCACTCTGTGTGTATGTATGTACATATATGTCCTATATATCTTGCTACATATACTGGCTATATATATATATGTATATATATATCCTGTACACTATATCTCTGCAGTCCCTGAATGATGTAAATGGTTAACGTGGTTGGCTGCTACCTGAAAGGCTGGAATTTTGAGTCCATCCGGAGGTTCTTTGGAAGAAAGATGTGGTGATCTACTTCTGAAGAATCAGCCATGGAAAACCCTACGGAGCACAGTTTTACTCTGACACACATGGGGTCACCATGAGTTGGAGTCAACAATAACTGGTTTTTATATCTACCTACCTACCCACCTACCCACCTATCCCTCTATCCCTCTATCTCTCCATCTCTCCATCCTATCCATCTCTCCATCCATCCATCCGTCAGTCCATCCGTCTATCTGTCCATCCATCCATCTATCTAATCTATCATCCTCTGACTGATTGAACCAGATATAAACAAATTATCACTCTTGTGCTTAATTTGGACTTAAAGGTAATTCCTCAACTCCAAGGAGTGACTTCTGCAGTGGGACTTTTCTGTGGCAAGCTGATCGGAGGTCTTGTGAAGTACACCCTGGGAGCAGCTGCTCACTTCGTGTGTGTATAGGCCTGTCCTCCTTCTTCTCGTAGAAGTTTTGTTCAGTCTGAGTCCTGGGCTTTCCCACTCTTAGATGCTGATGACTTACCTGAGTCATCACCTGGGACTCCCCTCACCTGAACATGACCGAGCACTAGCCTGGAGTCAAAGACCTGGTTGCCAGGCCTGGTCTGCAGTAACCTGGAAATAATAATAAAATACAGCCCTTACAGGATTTGTAAAGACAGATGGCTTTACAAATTAGAAATGGTATAGAAATGTATGAGATTCTTATTACTGTCTCTGGACTTGAACTTCTTGTCCTACATGGCATCCCCAGTTTCATAATTTGCCTTTACACTTCTGAGTTCCTAGCTCTATCCTTCCGCGCTAAACACCAGACACAAATTTTCACCTGCTTGCCAGGCCATGCTGCCTGGTTTCTCAAATGCTGCATGTCCACAACTACCACAACCACCTCTCCTCCAGCCCCAACTTGTCTCTCCTCCTGTCTTTCCTGTTCCATCAATTGGCACCTCGCCTCAGGCACCCAAGCTAGGAACCTTAAGCATTTTCTGCTGCTCTCTTTCTCACTAAAAAATTCACCAAGTTGTGTAACAACCCCACGGCATCTGGACCCAAGGTCGGCTTAATCTCTAAGAGACTGAAGACAGACTCTGGAACGAGCAATCATGACACATCGTTTATGGGGAAGCTTACTTACAGGACTGTGGCCACCTAGCAAGGGACACAAGCTTATATACCATTCCTGCTGGGACCAAGGCTCATTGTTTTTCTCCCACATCCTTGGGCAGTCAGCATTCCCAGGGACTTCACGTCCAGGCCCAGATGTTTTCCTTCTTGTTGCTAAGGCTCCTCGGCCTTGGCCACCAGCCAAGTCACACCACTCCCGGCCTTGTGCTTTTGCCTGAGTCCATCCCGAGTTCATCCCCAGCATGCTTTGGGGAAGAGCAAAACTGACTCCTTTAGGAGGGGATGTGTATAGCTGAATAGCATTATGCTACAGCTGTAAAGTCCTGCCATTCTGTATTTTTCCAGTCTCTCCTCACCTTCACTTGAACTGCTCAAGTTCAGGTCTTTCTTATCTCCTGCCTGGGTGGTTACAGTGGCTTCATAACTGATTTCCCTACCTCTGCTACCTGGCCTCACCAGTTCAACCTTCACAACCAGGGTTTTCTTCCTGAACTACCGTTAAGATCATGCCTCTGTCCTCCTAGAATCTTATCAATGGCTCCCACTGGCCACTGGAGAGAGTTCGGATTACTTGGCTTGGCAAGTGCATCATCCTCCACCTGGACCCTGCACACCAGTCCACACGTCTGCTCTCGTCACTCTGGGGCACGTGCACCCTTGCACGTCATGTCTTGGATCATGTGGGTTCCTCAACCTGTAAATCTCTTCCCTGCCTTCTCTCCCTCTTGAAATATCATTTATTCAAGCACCACCTTCCTTGTGAAATCTTCTCTGATCTCTAGTCAGTATTAACTGTCTTTCTCTACTGTAAATTATAGCTTTTCTTTGTGTTCTGTAGTATAGTTGGGGTTTACATTCTTTCTCCTCCTCTAGACTGCAAGCTATTGAGTAGAGCAGGTACCCTATCTTATTTGTCTTTGTAGTCTAGTGATTAACGTAATTCCGTGCATGTATTCGGACCTCAATAAGGGCTTACTGAGTGGATGACTGTCATCAACCTACTGGGTTTCTGCTCTGGGAGGTCCCATCATCCACTTTAAGCTCATCATGTCCACAACTCAGTTCAGAGTTCTCCCCACCTTCCAGAAATTGACTCTCTTCCCCAGCTTCCCTAGTTCTGTCAGTGGCTGTGCTATTTACTGCTATTTGGACAGGGTCCAAAGACTCCATTACCCTTGACTTGTCTCTCTCCAAACTCTCATAACCCAAACAAACCAACCGAAAAACCCAGTTGCTGTCGAGTGGTTCTGACTCGTGGTGACCTCATGTGTGCAGAGTGGAGCTGCTCAAGGCTGTGATCTTTCAGAAGTGGATTATGAGGACTTCCTTCTGAGGGGCCTCTGAGTAGGTTCTAGCCACCGACCTTTCGGTTAGTAGTCAAGCGATTAATGTTTGTGTCACACAGTGATTCTTTTCTCCTAAAACATCTGTTAATCTCTAGGCCTTGAAGATTTCACCTAAGATATTGGGGACATCTGCAGTTTCCTCTCTGATAAATCCAGCCCTTGTCATTTCATGTTCAGTTTACCTTGGTAGAGTTTTAACCGATCTCACCTGGGTTCAGTCTTCACTGAAGTGATTTAGCGCAGGTCCTTAGCCAGCCTAGACCAGAGCTCTTTGTGGACCAACAACTATGTCTACATTTCAGCAGCTCACTATCGAAAAGTTTTATTTTATTTTGTTGTTGTTATTGAGGATATACACAGCAAAACATACACCAATTCAATCATTTCTACATGTACAATTCAGTATTCTTCAAGTTGTGCACCCATTCTCACCCTCCTGTTCTGAGTTGTTCTTCCCCCATTAACATAAATTTACTGCCCCCTAAGGTTCCTCCTATCTAATCTTTTGAGTTGCTATTGTCACTTTGATCCCCTATAGTTAGTTCTTAAAAGAGCACAGTGCTCAAGGCAGACATTTTTTTACCAGTTAAGCTAGACTGTTGTTTGGTTTTAAGGAGGCTTCAGAGAATATTTTTGTTTTAAGGATTTAAAGATTATCTCAGGGCAACAGTTTCAGGGGTTCATCCAGCCTCCATAGGTCTAGTAAGTCTGGAGACCATGAGAATTTGAAATTCTGTTCTGCATTTTCCCTCTTTTGATAAAAATTTTCTTTAATTTAATTTTTATTGTGCTTTAAGTGAATTTTACAAATCAAGTCAGTCTCTCACACAAAAATTTATATACACCTTGCTATGTACTCCTAGTTGCTCTCCCCTAATGAAACAGCACACTCCTTCCCTCCACTCTCTCTCCTCATGTCCTTTTGGCCAGCTTCTAGCCCCCTCTGCCTTCTCATCTCCCCTCCAGACAGGAGCTGCCCACATAGTCTCATGTGTCTCCTTGATCCAAGAAGCCCACTCCTCACCAGTATCATTTTCTATCCCATAGTCCAGTCCAATCCCTGTCTGAAGAGTTGGCTTTGGGAATGGTTCCTGTCTTGGGCTAACAGAAGGTCTGGGGACCATGACCACCGGGGTGCTTGTAGTCTCAGTCAGACCATTAAGTCTGGTCTTTTTAAGGGAATTTGAGGTCTGCATCCCACTGCTCTCCTGTTCCCTCATGGGTTCTCTGTTGCGTTCCTTGTCAGGACAGTCATAGGTTGTGGCCAGGCACCATCTAGTGATCAGGATTTTTTAGTAGAATCTTTGATAAAAATGTTCAGTAATGGTAGCCAGGCACCATCCAGGTCTTCTGGTCTCATGGCAGAGGAGGCAGTTGTTCAAGGAGGCAATTAGCCACATATTCCACATCCTTATCCTAATTCTGACTCTCTTCCTTCTTCTGTTGTGCAGGCAAATAGAGACCAATTGTGCCTTGGATGGCCACTTGGAAGCCTTTAAGACCCCAGGCACTGTGCAGCAGAGTAGGAGGTAGAACAGAAGCACTAAACAGGTTATTAGGCTAGTTAACTGGGATGTCCCATGAACTCATGACCCTAAACCTCCAAACCAAGGAACCAAATCCCATGAGGTTTTTGTTTGTACATAAGCAGCCTCAGCAGCTACTCCTTTTTTTTTGTCATTGTTGTAAATATATGTCTCACACAACTTTTGCTAATTCAGCTATACAGGTATACAGCTTATTGACTGCAATGGCAATAATTGGCTGTGCAACGCTACCTTTAATTAATGGGATTTTTCCATCATCATTCGCTGCCCCCTCTCCCACTCCTGCAGCTCCTGGTAACCATTAATAAACTTTCATCTCTATACATTTGTCTCTTCTTATCTTTTTATGTAAGCGAGGTCATACAATATGTGTCCTTTTGTGATTGGCTTATTTCACTCAACGTGATGTCGTCAAGCTCCATCCATACTGTAGCATGTATCAAGACTTCATTTCTCCTACTGGCTGAGTAGTATTCCATTGTATGTATGTACCACATTTTGTTTTTCCACTCAGCTGCATGGGTGTTTAGGTTGTTTCCACCTTTTGGCTATTGTGAATAGTGCTGTAATGAGCATTAGTATACAGGTCTCTGTTTGAGTCTCTCCTTTCAAGTCTTTTAGATATGTACCTAGGAGTGAGATTGCTGGGTCATAGTATAGTTCTATTTTTAGTTTTTGAGGAACTGCAACACTGTTTTCCACAATGGCTGTACCATTTTGAGTTCCTTCCAGCAATGGACAAAGGTTGCAATTTCTTCCCCATCCTTGGGGAAGGGTTTTTTTTTTAGTGCGTGTGTGTTTTATTTTTCAAATCCTTCTTAGGTTTATTTTGGAGTCTGGCTCCTTAATATTTACTTGAGGTTGATATCCTCTTTTTTTTTTTTTTTTTTTAATGGAAATAAGGAAGATAAGTATCATAAAGATTAAATACCTTGTCTGAACACACACAGCAACATCACCAGGCAGTCCTTGTGGGCAGGATTTAAAGTGGACCCAGGCTGGCTTTCCCTCATGGTCCACATGTTGCCCTAGTAAACTCTGGGGGTACAGGCCAATCTCAGTGCCCCTCTCCTACTGCCATGAACTGCTCTTGCTTCTGTCCAGTCCATAGTGCCCCATAGCTGCTGGGATGCTCTTGTCACATAGAAAACAAACCTGGACTTAGGGAGAGGCTATATTGCATTATTGCAAGGTAAGGGTAGGGGGAGGGACAGTTGCAACTGAAGGAGGGGGGCTATTGTAATAAGGAGAATGCTCTCACCCTAAAATCAGCAAGTGTTTCAAGAGTTAGGCCAGAGGGTCTTTCTTTTACAGTAAAACAAACAAACAAAAAACAACCTGTTTCTGTCAAGTCTAGTGGATTCTGACTCATAGCGACCCTATAGGAGAGAGTACAACTGCCCTGTAGGGTTTCCATGGAACAGCTGGTGGATTCGAACTGCTGACCTTTTGGTTAGCAGCCAAAAGCTTAATCACTGCACCACCACATCAGGACTCCTTTTAAAGAAGGCTAGAAAGAACCTGGGGTGGGGAAGTGGGATGAAAGAGTGGTGTGATCAAATAGTAAATCTGAATGTTTCATACTGGGGACAGCCTCTTTTTAGGAGGGACTCTTAATGAGGGATTGTATGCTGGAGCCGTGATGGTGCTGTGGTCAAGAGCTTGACTGCTAACCAAAAGGTCAACAGTTCAAATCTACAAGCCGCTCCTTAGAAACCTTATTGGGCAGTTCTACTCTGTTCTGTAGGGTCACTACGGGTTGGAATTGACTCGAGGGCAATAGTTTTTGTTTTATTCTGACTCAGTCTGAGGGTTGACCAAAGTTCAGGGGCCTGGGGGAAGGAAAGAAATTTAACCAAACTTTGGTTAACAAGCATTTTGTTCTGATTGATCAGTGGGGACAAATATTCAGCGAATCATTTATGAAACAAAGAATGGGAATTTGGAGAGTGTGTCTCACAGGTGGAGTCCCTGGATGGTGTAAACGGTTAACATACGTGGCTCCTAACTGAAAGGTTGGAGGGTTGAGACCACCCAGAGGTGCCATGGAAGAAAGGCATGGCTGTCTACTTTCATTGAAAACTCCATGGAGCACAGTTTCTACTCTGACACACATGGGGTTGCCATGAATAGCAGTCAACTTGACAGCAACTGGTGTTGGTAGTGGTGTCATGAGTAAACAAAGAGAATCCTTGAGTCTTATCTAAGTCATGTAGGGAAGGGTGGTCCTTTGTATTAGCCATTTTCCAGAACACAAGAGTGGGAGGATTTCTTCATCTTCGCTGTTTTCCAGGAGCACAGGGTTCAGGTAAAACTCAACGTTGTCGCTCTTTGAACGGCCCAGTAGAAGCCACCTCCCTAGGCTTAAGGTGATGGAGGGCCTGTTCTGTCTCTTCCATTGGGCAGAGAGGGACTCACAGCACCTTATAGTTCTCTTCAAAGAAATCATTTCACAGATGCCACCTTCACTCTCTCAAGATTTTATATTCCCAGAGTATACATGGGTGACTGGATGAAGGTCTCGAGAGTCTTGGAACTGGTTCCTGACACTTTGTATGTATTCTAGACTGGAGGCTGTTCCACACTCCCTTTGGGCTTGATGTCTGTGGTATTGGCATCTCAGATGGAGCAGACCAGAAGCATTTCAGTCTAGCACCTTCTTCCAGATGAATGTGAGGCTCCAGACCACTGATGAATGCCCCTCACCAAAGGCTTCCCTAGGGTTCAGGCCAAGAAGGTTCCCGCTCTCCCTGGAAATGAAAAAATAAAAAGCCAGCAATTGCTCTGGCAGATTTAAATAAGAACATGTAATGATTTCCATAATCCAAATGACTGGGAGAACTGAAAACCCGCTCTTACAAGAGGTTAGGCAAATCCTCGCTAAGGAGCATAATGCTGCAAACTGTCATTGTCTATTTAAGCTTCGTGGAAAGTGCCTTATGGGAGAGGCGGCTGAAATTGCTGTGTTTTCTCAGAGAATAGAGTATGAAGGCTTCTCATACTTGCGGGTGCACAAAACGCAAATGAAGTGGTTGCCCGAGGTGGCTGGGGTGTTGGAGGGCTGCTGAGAGCTGGGAGCGCGTTTCTGCATCATAAAGGAGGATGTGGTCTGGGGACAAGATCAGCAGTCTGGCCCTATGGCTCTCCAGCAGCTCCTGCAAAGTTTCCCACTGCTGAGTTTGGGGACTTTGCTCCACACTTCATAAAGCTCCGTGTAGAGGACTCTGTGGTTGGCTTTCTGCTTGGAGGCTGGGGAGATGGGTCAGATTTTCTGGGGGAGGGCTGAAGTTGTCTATGTGTTAGCTCATGTCCTGTTCCCTTCGCAGAAGTCCTTCCCCGCTCTCCCCCCATCCACACACCCTAACCATCTATCTTCCTAGCCTTGGCTCAAACCCCCTCCTCTATTAAGCTCTCTTGGTCACCCTCTTGGGAGCAATCTCTCCTGGAAGTCACACAGCACAACTGCTGGCATCCCTGCGTTGTTGCTGTGGCTTCTGTGTGAGGGAACCTCTTGGGTGGCCTTATGTGCCTTTGGAAGGAGGTAAAGGTGCCCACACAAAAGACAAGAGCTCCGTTGACCTCTAGTTAGAGACAAGCTGCAAGAAGTCACAGAGCTACTTCCACTCCTAGGGGTCTTTCTCTGGGGAATTTGGCCTCATTGAATAATTGAGCCTCACCTGTCTCAGCTTCTTCCTGAGTCAGAATGGCCTGGATGGCGACCAACAACAATAGCAACATCTCAACTTGAAGGACACTGGTTGTCCTCTTTCACTTTTACCTTCATGTTAACTGTGCCTACTCTGTACAAGCCTCTGGCTTAGGCCCTGGAGCACTTTAGGAAGAGCTATGGTGCTTATTGGAAACGCCGATGGCGCAGTGGTTAAGAGCTACAGCTGCTGAGTAAAAGGCTGGCAGTTCGAATCCACCAAGTGCTCCTTGGAGACCCTATGGAGCAGTTCTATTCTGTCCTATAGGGCTGCTACGAATTGGAATTGACTCGATGGCAATGTTTTTTTTTTTATGGTGCTTATTGGAAACCCTGGTGGCCTCGTGGTTAAGAGCTACAGCTCCTAACCAAAAGGTCGGCAGTTCGAATCCACTAGGAGCTCCTTGGAAACTCTATGGGGCAGTTCTTCTCTGTCCTATAGGGTCTCTGTGAGTTAGAATCGACTTGATGATAGTGGGTGGGTTTTTGGTGTTTATTCTTCAAGAACCTTGGCTTGTGGGAAGCCTGGAATGTGATGAAGTGCAGAATCTCATTCAATCAGTCCAGGGGCTGCTTTCCGGCCAGCCTCACCATGAGTCAGAATGGACTGGATGGCTACCATGTAAGCATTCAGAGACTCTAGCTGGGCTGCCCTTCCCCATGGCATAGGTGTGGCTGGCAAGGAGAGCCTCCCATTAGAGCCCAAGTGCTGGGGCAGAGAAGGCTGGTGTACATGGGAATGGATAATATAGAACGGAGGGTGGGGGAGAAGGAGAGCTTTTTGGCAGCTGCTACGAGCAGGAAGGGGCCCTGGTGGTGCACTGGTTAAGCATTTGGCTGCTAATCAAAACCTTGGCAGTTGGAACCTACCAGCCACTCCTTGAAAACCCAACGGGGCAGTTCTACTCTATTCTATAGGGTCACTATGAGTCAGAATTGACTCGACGGCAACGGGTTTGGGTTTGGTGTGTAGGAAGCTGTGGGGAGCAGGGCAGATATCTAAACAGGATTTTTTATGAGACTTTTCTGTGGGTTGTGTGGTGTAATCTTCATCTTTCCCCGGTAGGGCCTTCTAAGGAAAACACGGTAGATTTGGGGACTAGCACACACTTGGATGTCTGGGCTCTGAGAGCTTCAGGGAGGTCATAGGAAGAGAGCTTGACCAGGAAGCCTGTGTGGCTCACCTCTGGGCGGGCTTCCATATAGTAGCCTCTATTTCTCATCTTACCCTTTGATTAGAATGTGCTTTCAGCCAAATTAATGCACTCTAAATTATTTTATGTCACTACTGAATCTTTTTAATATGTTCCATTAGCTAATATTATTTACTTTTTCCTTTTTTTCTGTAGTGTTTATTGTACTATCTGTCTTTTGTCATGTGATCTATTTTATCTTGTTATCTTTTACAGTTTTAACGTTTTAAGTGTACTGTTAAACTCATCAGATTTATTCTCCAGCATTTTTCGATTTTACTGGTTTTCATTCCAGCATGTTTTAAGCTAATGTTTACTTACTACTTCCACTTTCTATTCTGTTTCAAAACTGCTTTTTGGCTGATTTTAGCACTGTCACAGAGGCTGTGGGATGTCCTGCCTCGTGTGGTACCTACCTGCTTGCCCTCCCACACTTGAGGGCAGTGCCGTGGGCAGAGCGGTGGCCCTGAGTCTTTACTGAGAGAATGACTGAGGCAATGGTTCATTCCTGTCTAGTCTGTCACCAGGTCCTGGCTATTTTACCTCCTGAGCATTTTAAATCCAGCTCTTCATCCCCTCTGCCACTGGGTCACTGCAAGCCACTGTCATCCCTCACCTGGGTCCCCGCCACAGCCTCCTCACGGCCTCTCGTCTTCTCTCCAGTTTACTCTCCACCCTGCAGCACCGTGGTATTTCTAAAATGTAGGAAAAAAAGTCCCGATACTCTCCTATTTATTTTTGGTTGATGAATCAGGATATATATATATATATGAATATATGTATGTGTATGTATGTATTCATACTCTGGAAACCCTGGTGGTATAGTGGTTAAGAGCTATGGCTGCTAACCAAAATATCGGCAGTTTGAAGCTACCAGGTACTCCCTGGAAACCCTATGGGGCAGGTCTACTCTGTCCTAAAGGGCTGCTATGAGTCGGGATCGACTCGATGGCAACAGGTTGGGTTTTTTTTTTTTTTTTTTTTTTTAATACTTATATGTTCATATTCTAGTCGCAGATCTGGACCTCAAGGTTCTGGATTCTGGAAGACCATCCTGATGTCCCCCTCCAAACTCCTCTCCATACTATCTTGTCCACCTATAGCATCTCGAATTTCTTCTGCCATAGAATTAATTGAGCTCTATTAGAATTGCCTGTTTATATATTTATTTTCTTTCTAGATTCTGAGCTCCTTAAGGGTATGGGCTACTTCCCCCTACCCCCAACTTTTAATTACGGGAAATAATGAATGAAGAGATGGCCAATGGAGCCCCCAGGGGATGCTCCGGCTTCCTGGGCTTGGGTTGTACCTGACTTCCCTTGGTGGCCTATTCATGTGCATCTCAGCCACTCAGCTTGGGACAACTTTGGTAAAAAGTGAGGACAAGTCCAGAAGCATCCCAGGGCCCTCCCTCCATGTTCACCTGCCAGGTTGGGCTTTCTGAGGCATAGAGGGACTGCTGTGTGCCAGGTCCCATCCTTGACTGCAGCCTGGGGTGTGGTGGGCATGGGCTCTGCATATGCAGGGGAAGAGAGGTGGTGGGCAGAGATGGGACTGGCTCTTCACACAGGGTGTCCGAGGCTACCCTCTGGAAGTCGGTCAGCAAGTCTGACAGACGATCTCGGGTATCCATGGAATTGCTTTTTGTTTGAGGCATACACTTCAGGCTGCTCTCTGCTTTGGCTTTTGTGTAAGAACAGATCGTTTCTCTTCAGAGGGGCTGTACCTTATCCTTTCGCCTTGCACACGTTTATATCTGGATGGATTAGTTGAGCCCAGAAAATAGTCTCTCTGCTTCCCCAAGATAGGGCCAATTTTTATACCTGCATATAATCTCTTTTCTGAGGATATTGTCCAAAACTAGGTCATATTTTTATTGTAAAGGAAATTAGGCTGTAATTAAATTTAACTGGAAGTTATTAGTGCTTTCATTTTAGAGGGAATGTGCTTCCCTAATTACTTTATTGCTACAGTTACACCGGCTGGCTACTTTTTTTAAGGGGTGGTGGTGGGAAAGGTGTTTTAATAAGTTATGTGATGAATTCTGGACTTGAATTTTTAATTGTCCAAGTTTACTTTCAAGGGCATGTTCTCTCTTCATGCGCCCTTTGCAGGTCTACCTGACAGAAGCCAGCTCAGTTTGCCTTGTGCAAGGCTCAACTGCCCAAAGGAACATAGAACGCTATGAGTTTAATGGTAGCTTTTCCTCACAAACCTAGGTTTGTGGTAGCTGCTGTGAGTAGGAAGGGGCCCTGGTGGCACAGTGGTTAAATGTTCGGCTGCTAACCAAAAGGTCAGCAGTTCAAATCCACCAGGCGCTCCTTGGAAACTCTATGGGGCAGCTCTGCTCTGTCCTATACGGTTGCTATGAGTTGGAATCGACTCAATGGCAGTGGGCTTGGGTTTGGTGAGTAGGAAGTTTTGGGGAGCAGGACAGGTATCTAAAGAGGATTTTTATGAGGCTTTGGGCAAACAAGCCACATAGATGGACCAGACCATGCTAGGAACAGCCACCGATTTTGGTGGAATCCTTTGATATATTCAGTCAAGTGTCACAGAGGGTTGGGATTTAAGAGATCTCCTATTCTTATTTTCCAGATTGGAGCGAGCACAATAGGTCAAGTCCTGCCAAACTGCAGCCAGCTAGTTGAGCGGCAGAGCTGGTAGGAGTTTCTGGGTTAAAGGACTCCTTGTCCAGCAACCTGCTGCTTGTCACCTTGCGATAGGGAAGCCTGAGGTCACGAAAGCCAGAGGGAGCTGAGACCCACTGGGAATCAGCACCGTCATGCCTATAGGAAATGCTGAGTCAGTGTTTGCCGAGTGAAAGAACAAGCTTGGAAATTCTGGCTGGACCCTCACCCTGGGTAGGTGGGCTATGTTTTCTCCTCATGTCCCTTTAGATCTAAGTTCCATTTAGATTATTTAATCTCAGGAGTAGAATCTCTGGGTGGTGCAAATGGTTAATGTGCTCCACTGCTAACCTAAAGGTTGGAAGTTCAAGTCCACCCTGAGGCACCTCGGAAGAAAGGCCTGGAGATCTACTTCTGAAAAACCAGCCATTGAAAATCCCATGGAGCACAGTTCTACTGTCACAAACAGGGTTGCCATGAGGCAGAATCAACTGGACAGTAACTGTTAGCTGGTTTTAATCCCAGGAGCTGTCACAAAGTGCTTGGGAGAACTGACCTCTTGCTTTCTACCCTGTCTTTCACCACAGATGTCTCTGTTTTTGTCACCAGGCCACTTCCCTCTCTTCCTCTCTGCCTACACATCTTAGAGAAATCAACCGAGTAGAGACTGTTAGCATTCCCAGAGGTGCTCCTTTACGTTCTTCTGTGACTTCTTCATTGGGTGCTGTTATCACTAGTGTTTGTGAGGAAACCTACCATTAAACCCATAGCATTCCATGTTACTTAAAAAAAAGTCATTGATTTGTTTTTATGAGTCCTTGGGTGGTGCAGATGGTTAACATGTTTGCTGCTAACCCAAAGGGCAGTGGTTCAAGTCTACTCAGATACCTCAGAAGAAAGGCCTGGCAATCTACCTCCCCAAAAGTCAGCCATTGAAAACACTATATGGGGTCTCCATGAGTTGGAATCGACAGAAATTGGCTTGGTTTAAAAAAAAAAAATCTTTCTAAAGGCCCACAAGCATGGTCCAAGGACTCTTTCCTAATAAGTACTTTTCATGCTAACTCTTCCCTAGTTAGATGCAGGAGAGCAGGCGGCCGGCCCCATAGTTACAGTTGTTCCTGTGTCTTTGTGTGGAAGTTGCCAGCTTATTGTAGCCAGAGGCTGACTTTGAAGTCCCTGCCTCAAAGCCCCATCTTGGCACTGAACATGTGAGGTTCTGGTACAGCGAGACAATTTTTCCAAGCAAGGAGGAAACTATAAACAGGAAAATAAGGGCTCAGCTCTTAGGATTTCTTAAAGAGCAACCAGGAATCCCACAGAGCACATTTTAGCTGGTTAATGAGGAAGCCAAGTGCAACGGGTTCATATATAACCTGCTCTTGCGTTATGTCAATTTATGATTACCACATATTTTCCAATCTGCCCTTGGGAGATGTGGCAGGTGAAATAGATTGAGAAGAAAATAATGGTGCTGGCTGCACAACATATTCACTTGATATCTGTTAATACTTGAGCAGGCTCCTTGCAGGATGAAAGGAAGGCCCATAAGCTCGCAGTACAGACAAGGAAAGTGGCTGTTTAAGCTCTTTGTTCTTTTAAATGCTTCTGTACACGTAGGGCTGTGTAGGGTGAGGAGAACATGTAAATTTGTGAAGCCTTCCCAGGGAAAAAAAAAAAAAAATTTTTTTTTTTTCTTTTTTTTCCCTGTCTTCAGGGTTGGAGGTCTTGCTAGACTTGGCAGGGTCGGGAAGTCCTATGGATTATGTACAAAAATGTTTTCTCTCCGTCTCTGGCCCCTACCACTGGATGGGCAGCAAATGGAGGATTTTTCTCCTCTGTTGAGGTTGGTGGGGGCCCTGGGAGGGGCCCTGTGGTGCTGGAATTAGTGTCCTGCAGGGTACCGCCAGGCCAAAATGGCCTAGAAGCACTGTTTCTCCCTCTTCTGTAAACATTCGAAAAGTAGAACTAACGCTGCCTAGAATCACAGTATTTTTTTTTGCATATTACCTTTTGTTTTTGTTCTCATAAAAATAACACACATATACGTTTTTATAGTTGCAACTGGGGTAAACATAGTATCGGATTTCTGATTTTTGCCCCTATGTATCACGATTTTTTTTTTTTATATCACGTATCCTAACATTTTATCCAGAGATTTCACACTAGTTCTTTTAAATTTAGGCCGTCTAACTTTCATCATGAGGATAGATGAAATTGAAATAAGCCCAGAAGCATCTGTGAGGTGTCCAGCACATGACTCTCATTTATTTGTTTATTCACTCACCAAACAAATGCTTATGAAACATCTGTTCTGTGCCAAAGTGGGGGCAAACGGTTTGTCCTCGACTATAAACTTAAAGGTTGGTGGTTCAAACCCACCCAGCGGTGCTGCGGAAGAAAGGCCTGATGTTTGCTTCAAAGGGCTTGGGTTTTTGGCTTTTTGTTCTGTGCCACAAGCACTGGAGAGAAGGAGGTGAGACATGGTCCTTGCCTTCGGAGTTTCTAAGCTAATAAACCTGTTGCTGACAAGTCGATTCCGGCTCATAGTGACCCTATAGGGCAGAGTAGAACTACCTCATAGGGTTTCCAAGGAGTGGCTCATGGATTTGAACTGCCGATCTTTTGTAGTTCTTAACCACTGCACAACCAGGGCTCCTCCTAGGATAATATGTTGTTATTGTAGCTGCCATTGAGTCAGCCCCCAACTCATGATGACCCCACGCACAATGAAATAAAATGCTGTCCAGTGTCGTGCTATCCCCATGATACATTGGGGTCAGGCTATTGTGACTATAGGGTTTTCACTGGCTGATTTTTGGAAGTAGATTGCCAGGCCTTTCTTCCTAGTTTGTCTTAGTGTGGAAGCTCTGCTGAAACCTGTTCAGCCTCATGGCAGCATGCAGGCCTCCACAGGGTGGTGGCTGCACATGAGTACATTGGCCAAGACTTGAACCCAGGCCTCCAGCACAGAAGGCAAGAATTCTCCCACCTAACCACCACTGCCCCTGATGTGTGGGTAGCGGCTGCTGACAAACACTGTGCTCAGGAGGGTTCTACAGCCAGTCCAGGCCTAACAGGAGCTGTAGTCATTAATTAGTGATGAATGCACAGGGTGGGAGTGGCAGACTGTGTGAGCCATTCCCTGCCCAGCTGCCGTGACGGGTGGTGCCAGTTAGGGCCCAAGCAGCGGAGATATTCACTTGTGATACTGCAGTGACCATGGCAGCAGCAAAGAGAATAAAAGCATAAGCTTTAGAGTCAGAAGTGTCTGGGTTCAAACCCCAACTTTACACCTGTGTGACCTTGGACAAGTGACCTAACTCTGCTGACCTGTGTTTTCCGCATCTGCAAAGTGGGAATGATAATACCTGCCTTATTGAATTCCTGGGATAACGAAAGGAGCTAATGCACACGAAGCTCTTAGCACAGTGCTGGTCACGTGGTAAGTTGGGTCTTGTTACACTAGGACAGTGCCTCATTTGAGCTCTCTGTAGCTGTGAAGCAGGATGGTTTTGAAACCAGACAGACCTCAGGAGGAGCTCTGCCGAGTTGTTGAAGGCCTGACCGCCAGAGAGCTGATGGGAATGGGTCCCAGCTAATGCTAGCTCCCTCCTTTCTGTATCAGGTCCTGGCCCTCCTTTCTGGCTGGCTATTGCTGTTTTTCACTTTTTTGCCTCTGCCATGCATTTGATGTGCAGTTTAATGAGGGTGCACCCAGGGCAGGGCCTGGCTGTGAGGTTGCATTCCACTGTATTTGTCTGCCTGTCAATCTGTCAGGCCCCACAGCGATGGGCTCCCACAATGTGTCCTGCCGGAGCCCTTGGCTTGCCATGATCCAGCCGTGATGCCCAAAGCGTCATGGTATTTATAGCATCATGTCTGTTCTCCTCCTGCCTTCACCTTGAAATGGTGGCTTTAACTTATTTTGTTAACCCTGCCTGGGGAACCTGCGGCTGAGTCTTACCATCCCTTTCCCCACCCTGTTCCATTTCTCTACAGATGGAACCTCTTTTCCTCCAGGGAAGAACTTTATCATCTCCGTTTGCACATATCCTGATTGGAAACAATACCTGTTGAGGTGGCAGGCTATTTGGAAGTAGAATATTGGAAGGCTTCACGGTCTGTTTTTCCTGGAGCAATTGTTTGTGTGTGGAATTGGGGAGAGGAGAAAATGCTTAATAGCCATCTCCCATCTTGGGGTGGAGGGTCAGCCTTGTTATTATCAAATTGCTTGAGGCAACTTCTCCCTTGGCACGTCCTGGCGTTCAGCAACTATTTCCAGTTTCAGAAATCAGGGTCCTTGTTCTACTTGGAGCTCTGGTGGCGTTAGTGGTTAAGAGCTCAACTGTTGACCAAAAGGTTGGCAGTTCGAATCTACCAGGTACTTATTGGAAACTCTATGGGGGCAGTTCTACTCTGTCCTATAGGGTTACTATGTGTCCGAATGAACTCAACGGCAACGGGTTTGGTTTTGTTCCACTTTCCCACTTTTGTTCTAAAACTTGCTGGGACAATGTCTGGCCAGAATGTAGGGGAAGCTGGAGGAGGTAGACAGCACATTCTCTAGTGGCCCCTTTCCTAGAATTGTTCTTAAGATAATGTGTTGACATGACAGTCAATAAGACTCTGCTCAAAGACCCTTTGGGAAGCAATGTGAAATAAGCAATTGAAACCTCAGTGGGCAGATGATCAGATGAGGAAAGGAAGTGGGCCATGGGGGTTGCCATTTTTTCTGCTAGTTCTCTCCACTAATCAAAAGCGTGACCCCGCCCCTGGCTTAAGTGCTCTGCTCACACCTCTGCAGTTACTCGTTTTTTCAGGGTGGTCTTTTATCCACATGGTTTTGCAAGTAGTGAGGCACAGTACACTTTTCTTTCACAGAAACTTGATTTGTACTTGACGTTTTGTGTAATCCCCATGTGCTGGAAATTATAAATTTAATAGAGAAGGAGAGGAGGGGCACAGAAGCTGTGTTGACGGTACGCATGCAGGCACCGGAGCAGTAGAGATCTCAGCTCCATCCTGCTTTGCCTTCAGGACCCCTGCATTGTCCAGTTCCAGGGTACGGGTTCACATCGTGGTCTATGTGAATGTTGTTCTCTGGAGAATCTGCAGTGCTCGGCTCATGTGGCTGTAGGTGGCAGCCTTGTTTGTCCCATCTTAGTTGTTAGCAAGTTTCTTAAACATTTCAGTGCCTCAGTGTCCCTATCTATAAAATGGAAATAATATTGTCACTTACTTCATAGGCTTATAAAGCTCTTAGACCATGGCAGGCACCACTGTAAGCCCTCAACACCACCACCGCCAATAATAATGATATTAATAATTATTAATGTAACTCGTATATTCCATTTACATGTTTAAGATACTCATGAAGTAAAATTTATTTTAAAAATCAACTCACTTGGGTTCTGAGCACCGCTCTGCCATCTCACCAGGGGTAGAATGTCCTTCCCTTCCACCCTTCCTGGCATAATCTCTCTTTTCAAGTGCTTTTTTGTAGGACTTCCTCCAGCTTGTGCCTGCCAGAGGGCTGGAGTCAGACTCAAGTGCACCACTTTGAGGCTGGAGGAAGCCACAGGACCAGTGGCCCCCAATTTGAAATCTGCTATTTCTCGTGTTCAAGCTGGTGATTCACAGTCAAGCAGCCGAAAGTGGGGGCTTTCCACTGTCTCTCTTGATGCAGCTGCCCATTCTCCTCCAGCAACCACAAGGGAAGGGAACTGAAGAATTTGCTCTGTTTGTGCCACAGTGTTACTGTTAGAAATTTGACACTGCTGCCATGATGGGACCACTGGTTCCTGTCAACTGTGGTAATGATCGGTGTCATTACTGGTCTGGTGATAGCTTCTGGAGTGAGGTAGAGTAAAAGGAAAATAAGTTCCTTCCTCTTTCCCAGGCCTGGGCTCTCAAAACTATTTTATGCTTACATGGATACCTGTGGTAGGCAACTTCTGAAATGGCTCCCAGTGATTCTTATTCCTGTTATTCACACCCCTGTGTAATCCACTCTCTTTCAGTGTTGACTGGATCTGGTGACTTGCTTCTAACAAATAGAATGTGGCAAAATTGATGGAATGTTACTTTTGCGATTAGTTTGCAAAACACTGACTTCTATCTTGTTTATGCTCTCTTTGGCTCTTCTCATTTCCTTGTTTTGTTGAAGCAAGTTGCCACATTGTGACCACCCTATGGAGAGGCTCATGTGGCAGGGAACTGAGTGTAGCCTCTGGCTAACAGTCGGCAAGGAACTGAGGCCCTCAGTCCAGCAAACTGAGAGGAACTGAGTCCTGCCAACAACCCCATGAGTGAGTTTGGAAGTGGATCCTTTCACTGTGGAGTCTTGAGATAACTGCAGCCCTGTGGACACCTTGATTGCAGTATCATGAGAGACACTAAAGGGGAGGACCCAGCTAAGGCACAGCTTGCCTTGATTCCTGCCCCACAGAAACTGTGAGAGAATACATGTTTGTTGTTTTAAGCCACTAAGTTTTGGGATGATTTGTTATGCAGTGATAGATAACTAATACAATGTTTATTGAATAACAACAGGTTTTTAAGTCTCGGCCACTTAGAAACATCTGCTCCAGCCCAAATCGACAATTCAAACTCCTTCCTCCTCAGTGTGAGCTTTCTCCGGCAGTTGGGTGTGTGGTGGTTGTGGTAGATCAGCCAAGGTAAGGTAGGTTATTCTGTGGTAACAGATAACTTCTACATTTCAAGAAAGGCTTATTTGTTGTTTTGTTCATGCTACATGCACTTGGCAGGCCACTAGTGACTCTCCTTGTTGTTAGTACTCAGGGCCCCAAGCTGACTGAGCAGTCACCATCTGGAAAGGTGCTGGTTACTGTACTAGAGGGAAAGAGAGTTCTGGAGGTCTTATACTGGCAATTAAGTGCTTTAGCTTAGAATTGACACATAGCATGTCATTGGCTAGAATTAATCACATGGGCCCACCTTGCGCCTGGGAGATAAAGAGACAAAAATATGTGTCATACAGCATCAATAACTACTGCGTTGGGGGTGGTGCTTTTCTGCCACTTCCTGCCTTTCATCCCCAGTATAATAACAATAATTATTATAATCAGATTTTACTAAGTGTTTATCATATGTCAAGTACTGTGCCAAATGTTCAATATAAATTGTTTCATGTATCTGCCTAACAACCCTATGAAGTAGATACTATAACCTTCTCTCCATTTTACAAAGAGGGAAACGAGGCACACGGAAGATTGGTAGCTTGCCTGAGATCAGAATGGATCTAATAAAGTGTGGATTCAAACACCAGCATCTATTTTCAGAGCCCAAGTTCTCAACACTACAATTTGCTCCCTCTCTGACCTGAGTTGGAGCCATCGGAACCACCAAAGATGTTCTAAAAACACAGGATCTCTAGAGAAACAGAAGCCAATATCTTGATACCTTATTTCTTAAGGGTCTCCTTGGTTCCTATGCGTTTTTTTTAAGTTTCTTCCCAGAAGCTTTCCAGCCCCACATATCAAGGGGTAAGGAGTATATGGTCGGTATTGGGATGGCCATTTCCAAATCCAAAGAATATTTTAAGTTGCCATAATTAAACAACAACAATAATAGTAGTAACATTTACAGATAGGTAGATAGCTGCTGTTGAGTTGACTCCGACTCATGGGGACCTTATGTACAACAGAATAAAATGTTGCCCACTCCTGCATCATTCTAACAATAGCTGGCATGTTTGAATCCATTGTTGTGGACATAATGCTATTCCATTTCACCAAGGGCCTCCCTTACCCTCACTGACCCTCTGCTTTACCAACCGGATGTTGTCCTCCAGCAGTTGAGCCTCCCGATGATGTGTCCAAAGCACAACGTTCTGTTGTGATCCATAGGGTTTTCATTGGCTAATTTTCAGAAGTAGATCACCAGGTCCTTCTCCCTAGCCTGTCTTATTCTGGAAGCTCTGCTGAAACCTGTCCACCATGGGTGACCCTGCTGGTATGTGAAATATTGGTGGCATAGCTTCTAGTATCATAGCAACACACAAGCCACCACAGTACGGCCAATTGACAGACGGGTGGTGGATATAACATTTAACCTCCGGTGTGTAGCCAGAGTCCCCTCACCACTGCCACCCACTCCCTGTGTATACGTCCTTCATCTGGCTTGGGCTCTGCCATCTGTGCTGGGCACCTGCCGCTGTGAATCCTGCACAGGCACCCTCCTCGCCTCGTGCAGGCTCTGACACCATTTGTGGCTCCTTTGGTTCCTCTGCCTGGATGTCCTCCTCACCCCATGCTGGGCCCCTTTTCTGCACAGATGACTTACTTACCTTGCTTGGACTCTGGCAACTGGTTACCGGCGTATATGTAACAAATAGTTTATCTTTTCAACATTCTTCGTGTGTACAATTCAGTGACATTGGTTATATTTATCATGTTGTTCACACATTATCTGTTTCCAAATTCTTCCATCACCTTTAACAAAAGCTCAGTGTCCCTAAGCAGTGAGCCTTCCTTTCGCCCTCCCTTGAACCCACCACTGGTAACCACTAATAAACTTTGGTCTCTATACCCTTGCCAACGCTAAATATTTCATATAAGTGGGATCATACAATATTTGTCCCTTTGTGATAAACCTATTTCACTCAACATAATGTTTTCAAGCTTCCTCCATTTTAAATCAAACCACTTGTTGAATTTTCGAATGTACTTTCTAGGCCTGCTGTGCAGCTGTCAGCCTGGGATTTCTTCTCATTGTATTTTAGGTTGATTATACTGTTTCTGGGGTCCCATATCCTATTTATTTATTTATTACTTTTTTCCTTTTGCTTTTGTGGACTATAATCTTAGCAATTTTTTCAGAAAGTGGTCATGGAAGTTAAAGTTTTTGAGTTAACGCATATCCAAAAATGTCTTTTATTTTGTCCTTGAACTTGATACAGTTTGGATCAGCATTGAATCCTGCATTCAACTCATTTTTCCTTCAAAACTTTGAAAACATTATTTCATTGTCCTCTGGTATCCAAAATGGATATGTGTCATTTTTTTCCCTCTATCCGTTGTAGCTAGCCTGTAATGCTATATATCCTCATTCTAAATTTTAGATTTGGTGTTCTTAAATATTAGGAAAATTGAGAGGACCTGAGTGTATCATCAGTTTTGGGAAGCATTCTTTGATCATCCCTGTGATTTATTCATCCCTTCCATATCAGCGGTTCTATTTCTGGAACTTCTGTTGGATGTTTGTAACTGTCTTGGATTAATCCTCTCTTATCTCCTCTCCCCTTTCTGGGTTTTGACGTTTATTCTTCAATCTGGGAGATTTTATTCAGTGATTTCTTCCAGTCATTCTATTGAATATTTTATTTCAGCAATCATATTTTTAAATGTCATTGATTCTGTTCTAGGATTCGGTTCCTTTATCAGAAGACAATTTTGTCATGTAGAAACACTGTCTTCTCTAAGGACATTTATTCTACATTTTTAATGCTTTTAAAATTTTCCTTGAGTTAAGCAGTTCTTTTGGGTTAAGTTTTCTACTAGTTTATCTTTGTCTGCCTAGCTTTCCTCAGATGGCTGGTAATCCCTGGTTATACACTGCTACGTAAAATTGAGAGATCATGTTGATTAATGACTAGTTAGGTGGCTTTGCACAGTCAGTACAGAGCTGAATGAGAGGGCTCACAGCGAGTCCCGTGTTTGTAGGCAGGACTTTGTGTACAACAGAACAAAATGTTGCCCAGTCCTGCATCACCCTAACAATAGCTGGCTTGTTTGAGTCCATTATTGTGGACATCACGCCATTGCATCTCATGGAGGCCCTCCCTCACCCATGTTGGCCCTCTGCTTCACCAAACCTGATGTACTCCTCAAGCAATTAATTCTCCTGATGATCTGTCCCAAACAAGAGATGTTTTAGGAGAGACCTTAAAGCAGTTAGCTCTTCTGACTTGATGGTGTCATCTTTGGGGTGCCAATTCCTCTGAGAGCCCCAGCCTGCATCCACCAGAGTGCTCAGCTTTCTTAGAAAGTATTCCTCCGACTTCAGCCTGGGAACAAATGCCACCATTGCACGCTTCTTCCATCAGTGGCCTCAATTCTGCCTTTCGTCTTACCCCTGTTCTGCGTACCTGCTGATTTTGAACAGCTCTCCTGTGAAGGTTTCCACATCCACCACAACCTTCTTTGATACATGCTCTGAGTGCTGTCATCTTTCAGAAATTTAATAGAAGCTTTGGTCTACTGGTATCCCTCCCTACAATTCTCAGCTCTCTGAAGAATGCATTCCATTTTAATTTGTTTTAAGACTGAGAGGAAAAGCAAACGGGCATTTAGCTTATCATTTTGAGCAAAGGCAGACTTATTTATTTAATTTTATAGTTGACTGGAGTAGCTCTTTAAATGTTTTAGCAGTAAATGGAAAGTGTATTTTACCTGTCTTTCTGTTGTGTTCACATATATAAGAATTCTTAGCTGGGTATGAAATTCTTGGTTCACAATTCTTTTCTCTTAAAATTCTGGACGTATTGTTTCACATTCCACTTCAGTAGAGAATTCTGAGGCCAGCCTAAATGTTTTTCTTTCAGGTAACACTGCTTTTCTCTGTGTTTCTGCTATGATACTTGTGGGATTTTTATCTCATCTAATTGTTGAAAAATTTTGGCATATTGAGACTAGATGTTGGTCTCTTTTTAATTATTTTGGCCAGCATGTAGTTATGTTCACCTATATAAATTTGGACAGTAGTAGGCACTCGTTAATAGTAAAAACTAAATAAATAAAATGAAAAAAAAAAAAAACCCAATTTGTAGTTAGTTTAGGAGTTTTCTTTCCTTATGTCTTTAATAGTCCTTTTCTTCAATTACTGTTCAGGTTTCTTTCTTATGAGCTGTTATCATTCTTGGTTTGTCCTCTTTGTTTTAGATAACTTATTTTGGCCATTTACCACCTCCATTGTGGATTTAGTAGTGTAGTGGTTAAGTGCTACAGTTGTTAACCAAAAGGTTGACAGTTTGAATCCACCAGACACTCCTTGGAAACTCTATGGGGCAGTTCTACTCTGTCTTGTAGGGTCACTATGAGTCAGAATTGGCTTGACAGCAATTTTTTTTTTTTGCATTTTAGTGTCCTTGCCATCCGTGTTCAATTATTATTTTCTTCTCATTCTATTATTCTTGGAGACCTGATAGTGCAGTGGTTAAGAGCTTGGCTGCTAACCAAAAGGTCAGTAGTTCAAATTCATCAGCTACTCCTTAGAAACCCTACAGGGCAGTTCTACTCTGTCCTATAGAGTCACTGAGAGTCAAAATTGACTTGATGGCAAAAGGTTCAGATTCCATTATTCTTATATCTCAACATGTTTTCTTCTTATAGATT
The DNA here is from genome assembly GCF_030014295.1 of Loxodonta africana. Taxonomy (NCBI): domain Eukaryota; kingdom Metazoa; phylum Chordata; class Mammalia; order Proboscidea; family Elephantidae; genus Loxodonta; species Loxodonta africana. The sequence continues at coordinate 113,086,186 of NC_087347.1, read as the reverse complement.
TCTTTCCTGTTCCATAAAGGCTGTATCTTTAGAAATTCTAGTATGGATACCAATTTTAATCATTTTCTGCCTAATAATTAAGCACCATTTTCAGAAGGAACCTGATTTTTATCCAAGTCTTTAGCATGACTTTACCTTGTTCTGTAGTAATTTTTCATGGATCCTTTTTTTTAACTCATGGTAACATTGTGTGTGGAGAGCAGAACTGCACTTCAGGTGTTTTTGAATTTTTAAATTGTTTTTTTGTGCTTTAGGTGAGATTTTTTTTTTAACCCTTGCAGTGTGATGGACAACTTTTGTGTGGGCTTTCTTGCTATGGTCTTGTAACTCCCACCCAAGTTACTGGGCAAGGCTGTGCAGATAGGGTAATTGTAGCCTACCAAAGGGATTGACTAGTTTTGTCATGCCACTGGGCTTGAAATGAGCCACCCCCAAAGACCAGGAAAAAAAGAAGATCCCACTACCACCAAGGAAGAACAGCCAGGAGCCAGCACATCCTCTGGACCTAGGATCCCTTTGCTGGGAATCTACTGGAACCAGGAGACAGAGAGGGAGAGAGCCAGCTGTAACACTGAAGGCAGAAGAGATCCGACAGCAGGAGATGGCTTGGTGGGCTTCCTGGGCTTCCTAGCCCATGGAGCAAGAAAGCTGAGTGCTTTTGGGCAGAGGTGGAGGGCCAGGGAGAGGTGTGTCTGTAAGCATGGCTGGGAAGAGGCTGTCCTGGTGGAAGAACTGTATCCTGAGTGTTCCTGAGCCTGAATTGTAACTGTTACTTCCCTAATAAACCCCATAGTTGTGAGTATTGTCTGTGAGAGGTGTGTAGTCATTGCAATGAATTATCAAGCCTAGCAAAGAAGTAGAGAGTGCTGTGGGAGGGATAGTTTGTGTCAGAATTGGTAAAGATGGCGGAGGGAGGATGCATGTCTGACCTCCGCCTCCTAGGAATCAGCCTTGGGCTGTTGATCTTGATTCTCCTTACCCTTTGTGAAGTTAGAGGAGGTCAGACTATTGCCTCGAAGCCATTTTTACACTGTTTTGTGCTCTCAGCCTCTAACAAAGAGGGATCAATATAAACTCAGTATTTGTCCACAGAGAAGATGTCTGACCTTGGCCTTATGGTCTAACCCCTTTGGTGCTGATCACATCTCCCTGTCAGTGCAGTTGTTTGTGCACAGCCTCAGCCCTAGTCCCCTGTTATCAGGGTTTCTTCTGTGAAACTTCTCTGGGCTGAGTTCTCCTTCCTTCTCTACCTGAACCAATACAGCTACCTGGGATGCAGTCCTCCCAGGGCTGTACTTTTTTCTATCATGCCCTTGGTGCTTACTTGAAGTGCTTTCATGTTCTCAGATTTAATGTGCTAATGCTCAGTTCCTCTGTCTTCTTCCTAGCTGTTATTTTCGAATTACAGCCTTCAGTTGTGGATGTAAAATGACCACTAACTTAGATAACAGGGAAAGTGCTATGGCAGCCTCAGAAAGCGGTACCCACGCCTCAAAGATATGGGTGGCATAGGCCCTGGACTTGTAAATTGTGGAGCAGACAGTCATAGGGGGGAGATCTTCCAACTTTCTCAGCTCCTTGTTTTTATGCAATATCTTGACTCTTGGTTTTGATTTTAGTCTTAAGGGTCTTCATCTTTTCTTAGAGTGTGCCTTGAGAATTGTTTCCATGAAGATATGGGAAAAGCTGTGCTATCCAAAAGCCATTTTCATTAGCAGTTCCATTTTTTTTTTTGTTATAATTTTGGTGATTTATGATAGCCGTAGTTCAACATTTGACATTGGGACAATTTCCAGACAATTTGGGATGCAGGGTCATGAAATACATTATGACTGCCTCTTGCTCACATGAAGCACCTACAAGCCTGTACTCAGCCTGCTAGACAAAAGAAACTGAACATAGCTCTTACTGACTTGTGCTATTATTTCTGAGGTCTACTGTAGAGACACACAGGTGAAAGAGAAGGTACAATCCTTGCACTGTAGAACCTTTACTATCCTTGGTGAAAGAAGGTATACATGCTTAGAACAAATCAGACCTAGCTGTGAAACTCTTGGTAATAGCCTTAACCTCTCCAAATCTGTATTTCTTCATCTGTAAAATGTATGTAGAGACATGGGCCTGGAGGATAGGACATAACAATACCTGCCTTGGAGAGCTGTTAAGATTAAGTAAATGCACACAGCATCACACTTGGCACATCAGAGGTGCTCAACTGCTATTTTTCATTCCCTTAAAAAGTGAGATTTAAAAAATGAGAAGATGGAACTCAAACCAAACATTCACCTCAGTATGACTGGGTCATACTACTCTTTCTTCTGAAAGGCAAATGTTCTGAAATGAAGAAGGCATTTGTGAGTGGATTTTTTTTTTTTTTGTAGATTCTTGCCTGTGTGAGCAGATTGCTAACTATCTCTAAACCTGTGAGGGAACTCATATATTATGCACCTGTAGGCTGCAATACACATTCAATTAATTCTCTGTCAAATTGTGTTTTAAAAGTATAGTAAAACACCCATTATCTAAGCCTATATTTACCCAGTATGTATTAGCACTTGACACACACACACACACACACACACACACACTCAGACACACACTTGCATTTACATAATTTTCAAGCCTTGGTGATTCAAAGGCTCATACAAATTTTTGTCATAATCTTTATCCCCTGCCTTCCAGAAATCATTTTTATGTTTTGACTAGGCATAAACTACTGCAGTCTCTTGGGTAAGACTTATAAACTGCCCAGGCAGGGAATTTGAATAATGACTCTAATTCTTATTGCTCCTTCAAGACCTTTCCCTTAGGTTGAACGCCCTTCTGTATGTTTCCATCCATCCTGTGTAAATCACATCCAAAACTGTATTTAATTATTTACGTATCTGTTTCTCCCAATAGATCACGGACTTCTCGAGAGCAGGGGTGTTGTACACATTTCTATATCTATACCATCCTGCACGATACCTGATCATAGAGGGTGCTCAGTAAATGTTCAGTTCATTTGAGCTTTGGCCATTACACTGAATTAGACATCTCAGTTTTCTCCCCTTTTGCCTGCTGCTAAAGAGGATCATCACTACTCCATACAAATAAAGCTAACACCTTGAGTTAGACATCACTGAGTACAAGTCAAATGATTCACACAACCTTGAGTGTGCTAGAACATTTGTTTATTAGGTAGAAATGGTATTTAGAATAGCATTCAGGTTGATGACATCATTTTTTTCTTTCAACCCTCCAAATGGACTATTGATTAGATTCATCTTGTCTCCAGAAGATCACATTTCAGAGCTTGGTGGTCAGCATGCTGGAACACTCTACTCTGTGGGACAACCTTAGGATAGAATCCTTTAGGCTTTTCAGTAATGTAAGCCCATAGGATAAGGTCCAGGCCAGTAGCACCTCCTTCTCAGCTCTGCCCTATTATCAGCTTTATGGTGAGATTCTAGAGTCTTGTCTCTGAAGAAGATTGAAGATGGTTTGACCCCTCTTTCCATCTGCTTTCCTTGCAGAACGCAAGGAGGTTTTGACAAGGATGAGTGTGAGTTAATGTTTGCTGACAGAATTATGAGGAGCGATTTCTAAGTGGCTGGACTTGGTGGGCTGAGATTAGGGTCTGTTTTAATTTTAATGCAGCATACTATGGCCTGGGTAGGAAACTGTTTCCTGGTGGTTGGCCACCTGAGACAGCCATGTCTATGAAAGCCTCATTCAATGCACTCTGTCAACCACCCAGCCAAGATTATAACATTTACCATGAATTGTTATCCGTGATTATAACATCCCTCCTTTCCAACCCAGGCCCTTCACTGCTCTCAGTGTAAGGTTTAAGATATTGAGCTGTTAACTGTTGTCAAGTCGATTCTGTCTCATGGTCACCTTACGCACAACAGAATGGAACTTTGCCTGGTACTGAGTCATCCTCACCATCACTGGCATTTTCAAGTACATTGTTGTGGCTATTGTGCCAATCCATCTCACCAAGGGTCTCCCTTGCCATCATGGGCCCTCTTCTTCACCAAATACAATGTGCCCTCCAGTGATTGGTCTTTCCTGATGATGCAAGTGAGTCAGACAGTGTTCTGTTGTGACCCATAAGGTTTTGGCTTATTTTCAGAAATAGATTGACATGCCTTTCTTGTCTGTCTTAGTCTGAAAGCTCTGCTGACCCTTCTGCTACCTGAAATATGGGTGGCATAGCTTGCAATATCATAGGAACATGCAAGCTACCACAGTATGACAAAATGACAGATGTGTGGTGGCTTAAGACATTAGTTACGTGTAAAAAAAGTTTTTTTTTTCAGTATAAAAACCTAAACCAAACCCACTGCTATTGATGCGATTCCGACTCATAGCAACCCTACAGTATAGCCAGTATAGTCTCTTCTAAAAGCACTTCAAGAGGCTCCCACACGTGAACATTAGTTACTTCTGTAAAAAATAAAAAATAACAAAAAATGATTGATTTGCTTATTTTTCCAACAAACATACAGCAGCTATTGTGTAGCCAGGCTTTGTTAGAGAATAGGGATGTAGAGATAAAAGACACAAGAAATTATGAACTGGTGTTTGAGATAGACAATTACAGTGAAATTTGACAAATGTTCTGATAGAATAGAGGGTGCAGTGAGGAGAGGGTACTTAAGTCAAGTTTTTGGGTAGGCTTCTGAAAGGAGGAAATTTCAGAGCTGATATTGAAAGATGAGTAGAAGTTAGGCAAAGATGGGGGGAAGGATACTCCATGCAGAAAGAGCTGCTCACATTAATGTAGCCAGCAATCGTCGAGCATCTGGTATATCAGTTACCCTTCCAAGCGCTGGAGATATGGTACTACCATATATCTGTTGCCATTGAGTAGATTCTGACTCATAAAGCTTATGTTTTAGTTGGGAGCAAGGTAGGAGACAGCAAATAAATATTTAAATAAATACTGGTAAGATTTTGGATAAAGGTATGTGAAGAAAATAAAATATGGCATGTAGGTGGCATGGCAGGGAAGAGGACTGGCACTTTAGCTAGAAAGAATTAGGAAGGTTTTTGTCCTAGTTTCTGTCATGGATTGAATTGTGTCCTTCAAAAATATGTGTCAGTTTGGCTAGGCCATGGTTCCCAGTATTGTGTGATTGTCCACCGTTTTGTCATCTGGTGTGATTTTTCCAGGTGTTGTAAATCCTACCACTATGATGTTAATGAGGTGGGATTAGTGGCAGTTATGTTAATGAGGCAGGACTCAATCTACAAGATTAGGTTGTGTCTGAAGTCAATCTCTTTTGAGATATAAAAGAAAGAAGTGAGCAGAGAGAGGGGGAACTTAAACCATCAAGAAAGTAGTGCCAGGAGAAGAGCGTGGCCTTTGAACCCGGGGTCCCTGCGCAGAGAAGCTCCTTGCCTGGGGAAGATTGATGACAAGGACCTTCTTCCAGAGCTGACAGAGAGAGACAGCCTTCCCCTGGAGCTGGTGCCCTGAATTTGGACTTCTAGAATCCTAGACTATGAGAGAATAAACTTCTGTTTGTTAATCACCACTTGTGGTATTTCCGATAGAGCAGCATTAGATAACTAAGACAGTTTTCTATGGCTTCCATAAAAAAATAAGGAGTCCCTGGATGGCACAAACCATTAAACACTCCATTATTAACGGAAAGATTGGTAGTTTGAACCTACCCACAGGTGCCTTGGAAGAAAGGTGTGGTGATCTACTTCCAAAAGATCACAGCCTTAAAAAGCCCTATGGAGCACAGTTCTACGCTGCACATGTGGGGTCTCCATGAGTTGGGATTGACTTGAAGGCAATTGGTTTGGTTTTTTTTTTCGTTGCCATAAAAACATACCACAAAGTTGGTTGTTTTAAAGAACAGAAATTAAATTTCTCACAGTTCTGGAGACCAGAAGTCTAAATCAGGGCATTGGCCATGCTGATTCCCTCTGAGAGCTTTGAGAGAGGAACTGCCCTTGCCTATCTCCCAGCTTCTGGAGGCTGCTGGCAATCCTTGGTGTTCCTTTACTGCTTGTTGTTGTATCTTCACAGGGTATCTGTCTTTCCCAGACATGGCACAGTTTCCCTGTCTGTTCTACTCTTTTATAAGACACCAGTCAGAGGGGGGTAGGATTAAAAACCACCCCACTCTGGTGTGAGCTCCTTTGATTTAACTGATAACGAAAGAAAAACCCTATTTCCAAATAAGGTCACGTTCACAGGTATGGGGGATTAGGATTTCAACGTATCTTTTTGGGAAACACAATTCAACATATAACAGTTGCTTGGAGATAACCTGAATGATGAAAAGTGGGCCTGTAGGAAGCATATTCCAGGTGAGTAAATAGCAACTGCATGTTTGAAAGGGGGGCCGGGGAAGAAAGCCTGTGAAAAGGAGTATGTGGACTAAGGGTGGGATGCGGCTACAGGGGACAGCAGCTTAGGAGATAAGATTAAAGAGGTAGGTCTGGTCATAACAGGCCTTGTGGGCCGTGGTCAGACATGGGACTTTATTCTAATGTCAATGAGAAACTCTGGAAGATTTAATCAGAGGAGTGACAGGATCTGATGCATTTTTTTTTTTTATCACTCTGGCTGCCACATGGAGAAAGAAATAGGACATCGGGGGCAGGAGCAGACACAGAGAGGTCAGTAGGAAGGCCACGCAGTGATCCAGGCCAGATGTGATGGTGGCTGGGATCAGAATTTTAGCAATGGAGAAGGGAAATAGGCTAGGTTCAGGATGCTTTTTAGAGGCAGTGTCAGTAATACTCAATGGTTTGCATACACCCATTGCCCTTGTGTCAATTTTTAGCAACCCTATAGGACGGAGTAGAACTGCCCCATAGGGTTTTCCGAGGAGCAACTGGTGGATTTGAACTGCTGATCTTTTTGTTAGTAACTGAGCTCTTAACCACCATGCCACCAGGGCTACGGTTTGCGTATAGGGAGTAAATAAAGACAGGGATCAGAGATGGTAGCTCGGTTTTTGGCAAAAGTACAAAAACAGGCAAAAGAAAGGGCCATCAGGGATCAGGAAGCAGTTATCTATGGCACTGAAGAAGACGTCTTCTCTGGAATCAGAAAACATGTTTTAATCCTGACTTTGCCACTTTCCAGCTGTGTGACCCTCACATAAGTAACTTAACGTCTCTGAGAATTGGTGTCCTCTTGGTGATGCTGTTTATGTTCGCTCAGTTTTGTTGTGGGAGTTTAGTAAGCTAATGTAGGTCAGCTCCAGTGGTATTTGGCATGTAGATTGTTCTTATGGGTCTAAAACTTCCCTGTGTTTTGTTCTCACAAAGGGCTTGCGTGTTAAGACACAAACATGAATGCATTATATCCAGGCTTTTCAAAGTCTCCACATTTATAAGAGTTTTGGATTGAGATCAGTGAAGGAGAAATCAGTTCACTAGACTTGCTGGTCATTTGTTTGGAGCATCCTTTCTGTTCGTATGATTGAACAATTTCCGGCATTCTTCCCTTCTCCCCTTGCCCACCTTTATTTCTTTGGTTGGTAATGATTGACCTTACCCAGAATTAAAACGGTGTGCATTGAAGACTCATAGGTGTGTTCCTGTATGAGCTCAGGCTATGAGGCCTGTGCTGAGCACTTCTCAGCATCTCTGGTATTAAGGCTAATTCACAAAGGAGAAGTAGTCATGTTTTCATTTTCTCTTTTCGCTAATGGTTAAGAAGCGTATAAAGGCAGTGCAGTGAGCAGAAATGAGAAGACTAAGTAGCTACGAACAGAATGGGAGGTGGCTGCTAAAAGGGCTGTTGGTAGGCTCTGAAAATGTTGCTCTCCAGACAATTGAAAAAAAACCAAGCCCGTTGCCACTGAGTCTATTCTAGCTCGTAGCAACCAAATAGGACAGAGTAGAACTCCCCCATAGGGTTTTCCAAGGAGCACCTGGTAGATTCCAACAGCCAACCTTTTGGTTAGCAGCCGTAGCTCTTAACTACTGCACCACCAGGTTTTTCTCCAGACAATGAAAGTCAACAAAATTGAGGTCCCACTGTGTACATGCACTGGGTGAAGGGAGGGATGCAAATTAGGTGGTTGAATAGTCACATTGTCACCTTCTATTTAGGAGACCTGGGTTCGATTCCCAGCCAATGCACCTCCTACATGGCCACCACGTCTGTCAGTGGAGGCTATGTGTTGCTATGACGCTGAACAGATTTCAGCGGAGCGTCCAGACTAAGATGGACTAGGAAAAAAGGGTTGGTGATCTACTTCTGAAAATCAGCCAATGAAAACCCTATGGATCACAACAGTCCAGCTGATCATGGGAATGGTACAGGACCAGGTAGCATTTTGTTCTGTTGTGCATGGTGTTGCCATGAGCCCGGGGCTGACTAGATGGCAGCTAACAACAACAACAGATTGCAAAGGAGTTTGCCATGGCAAGGGTGGGCACAGACCAACATGTAGAGGGTAAAACACAAGGTAGACTGAAATTAGGGCTCAAATAACAGGGGCAGCAGAAGCTGTAGAGGTACAGAGGAGAAAACAATTCATTCCAACCTGGTGATAGGTATGGTGGGCTTCCTGGCCCATGGAGTGAGGTGGCTACAGTGGGTGTGCCAACTCACAGAGCAAGAGAGTTGAACGCCTTCTGGCTGAGGCTTATTGTGTTCAGTGCCCCTGGGCACTTACTGGTGGAGCTAAAGAGCGTTGTAACACTTGCTTAAGCAAGACAGAGGCCAGACTTGGGGGCCTAGGGCCAGAGAGAGGCCTACCTGTGAAAACAGCTAAGAAGGGGCTGTCCTGATTGACATGAACCTCCTTCCAGAGCTGACAGAGAGAGAAAGCCTTCCCTACCAGCTGGCACGCTGAATTTGGACTTCTAGCCTCATAAACTGTGAGAAAATAAATTTCTGTTTGTTAAAGACATCCAATTGTGGTATTTCTGTTATAGAAGCACTAGATCACTAAGGTATTGAATAAGTCAACATAGGGAACAAAACAGAGAAACAGCTCTACATTTTAGGTTATTGTTGTTAGTTGCCTTTCCAGTCAACTCCAACTCATGATGACCTTATGTATAATAGAATGAAACATTGCCCAGTTCTGTGTCACCTTCGTGATTGTTGGTATGTTTGAGTTCATTGTTGTGGCTGTTGTGTAGTGCCTTCCAACCTAGGGGGCTCATCTTTCAGCACTATATTGGACAATATTCTGTTGGATCCGTAGGGTTTTCATTGGTTGATTTTCTGAGTTCCTGGGTGGTGCAAATGGTTAATGAGCTTGGCTACTAATCAAAAGTTTGGAAGTTCGAGTATATCCAGAGGTACCTTGGAAGAAAGACCATCTGGTAATCTACTTCCACAAAGCCAGCCACTGAAAAAAATCAACCATGTAACGCAGCTCTACTCTGACACATATGATTGAAGTCACCTTGATGGCAAATTGTTTTAACTGGTTAATTTTTGGAAGTTGATCTCCGGGCCTTTCTTCCTACTCTGTCTTAGTGTGAAAGCTCCACTGAAACCTGTCCATCATGGGTGCCCCTGCTAGTGTTTGAAATACCAGTGGTACAGTTTTCAGCATCATAACAACATGCAAGCCACCATAGTATGACAAACTGACGGATAAGTGATGGTACCTTTAGGTAGAGAACATTTAACCGTGGGGACCTGAGGGGCTGGTGCTTAGACTGAAGGAATTTAATAGTTTCAGGTGATGAGGAAGAGGAAGTGCAGAATGAAATGTGTAAGGCTCAGATGACACTAAGCTCATCTAAGCAATGAAAAACAAGCCAATAAGAAGAGCCCTAGGGGTATCTTACATGGCAAGGCATTGACAGGTGAATGTCAGTGTGGACAGTGCTAATGGTGTCACTGATTAGAATAGCAGCTACCCTTTGATGAGGTCTGCTATTGGCTGGAGTCTTCCACATGTTTCCTCTTTTCATTGTGCCAATCCTGTGACATGTTATTTATTTATCTTTTAAGAGATGAAGTTGAAGCTCAGAGACTGAGTAACCTGTCCCAGCTCATAAACTCTAGTAAGTGGATGAGTTGGGATTAGAACCAGCATCTGTCTGGCTCTAAAGCCGAGGTTTTTCCCACTGTGGGAAAAGCTATCCCTCGCTGTGGGCAGAGACTGATGAAATGACTGCTCAAGACTGAAATTAGTAAAGCATTATAGCATAGACACATTTCCTGAAGACTTTGGTCCAAGGCACCTCAGAGGGACCTGAGAAATATTGGATACCATAGTGAAGGTTATTAGGAAAAATAAACAAAAAGAAAACGTCATTGTGCTCACAGAAAGCTTGAAGAGGAATGATTATGAACACAATGCTAGTACAAACACTCGAGGGGGGAGGACGTGTAATAGCACCCGCACTGGCATGTTTCTTGCCATCCTGTAGGTGCAGAAGCAACATATTATTAAAAATAGTCCTGAAGCTCACAGTACATCAGCTTTAATGCCACTTCGCTTCCTTTTAGGTCACCCAGGCTAACACAACAGTAAAAGAAAACTTGCCGATTTGTTAAAAAGTGCACAGCAGAAGACATTTACCCTCGGATGCTTTTAAAAACAGAGATATTTGTATTTGCATGCTATTAGTTATAGAATAATGTCTACTAGGGCTTTTTTTTTTTTCTTCCATCAGGGGAGTCAAATTTTTGTGGTATCAGTCTCCTGCCATACCATTTTTAAAGGCAAGCCATCAAATGTTTTCCTAAACTGTGGCAGCGAGGAGGGAAACTTTATTAGGGGAAGGTAATGCAGTTTGAAAGAGTTCTGTAAACTCCAAATTTGTTTAGGACATTTAATCCTGGACTTTATAAGGCAACCACGTCTTTCTTTGCAAATACGTACATGGCTCTCCAATTCACGCGTAGGGCAGAAAGAGTGTGAACGTGGGTGGCTGGGCTGTACTGATCTCATGGCAGGGTGGAAAACTTGGGGACGGGAAAGTGGGAATAAAGTTCATCCCTGTTCTGCTGTGACCCGCAAAGCTGCAGAACTGAGAACAGAGAAGGCAAGATCAGCCAGACAAAGACATCTATTTGTCACTCATGTGTGCGACAGAAGCAGGCATGGAAGCTACGTGTGTCTGAGCCCAATTTCTTGCTGAAAGTCTCCCTCCTCCTTACCTACCTTGACCTCATTTGAGATTAGCAACAACTAGCCTGGTGATTTTGACTTGTTCTTCCCCCAACTCTGAAACAACCACACACACACACACACACACATACACACACAATTCCCCAAACATTATAAAAGTAATAGATGTCCATCATAGATAGAAAACTTGGAAAATACAGAAGAGCAGAGCAAAGGAAGAAAACAAGTAGTCATAGTCTTAACACCCAGAAAAAGCAATTGTGTTGATTTTCTTTCATTTTTTTTGTTGTGCGTATTTTTTGAAAAAGCGTAATTGTGACCATACCGTGTACACAAAATTGTTTATGCAGATTTAAAACTCTATTTTTGAGGTTAAGAAAGTGATACATGTGCTTTGCAGAAAACTTGGAGAATAAAAAAGCATCAAGAAAAAATAATTACACAGAATTTTACCATCCAAAGATACATGCTGGCGTTCCATTTTATTGTATTATCATATAGTCTTTTTTCCATGCATTTTTGATATATTTGTTTCAAGGTTTAAAATTAGTAAATGCAGGGACGTTTGTAACTGTTAGGTGGAAGGCGACAAAAAGAGGGATTGAGGAGGATGATGTCTGCCGTAGGCTAGTCTTCACCAATTAAAAACAAAAGAAAACTTCAAGACTCAGGTCATTCAATATGGGTCTTTAAGCTGCATAAAATCATTACTGGAGTTCTTTGGCAATGAAAATGTCTATTATGCTGCTCTGTACAGCTATATTTTTATGGAAGAAGAAAGAAACAAAAATTACTTTAGATTAGTGATTCTCCCGGCACAGCAGCTTAACCATGTAAATAGCTTAGCTATTATTAAGGCCAGAATAGCATAGGCTATTTTAAGTGGTAATCAAACAAGTCAAAAGCTTTTATCTGGGCTCGGGATAAAGAATAGGACTCAAGAAACATGTTTTTTTGGTATTGGTATGGTATAGAAAGCAGATGAGGGAAGCATTTCAGGGCCAAGCTATACCCTGGGGTGTGGAATCCATCTGGAGAAAGAAAATCCAACAGACATTCCTAAATTTGAGGTCCAAACGTGTAAGGGGCAACTGGTAAATCATACTATACACAATTGACCCATTTTTGGACTCTTAAGTTTAATTCTTCTCTTGGTTCCTGAAGTATGTTGTTAAGTAACTTTCCACAGAAATATATGTGGTAGCTTATCTTACAATCAATGCCCATGGAAGCAGCAGTCAAGAAATAAAAGAACATTGCATTTGGCAAACCTGCTGCAAAAGACCTCATTAAAGCGTTAAAAAGCAAAGATTCACTTTGAAGACTAAAGTACGCCTGACCCAAGCCATGACTTTTTCAGCCACCTCATATGCATGCGAAAGTTGGACAATGAGTAAGAAAGACAGAAGAAGAGTTGATGCCTTTGAATTATGGTATTGACAAAGAATATTGAAATATACCATGAATTTCCAGAAAAATGAACAAATCTGTCTTGGAAGAAGTAGAGCCAGAATGTCCCTTAGAAGTGAGGATGGTAATGCTTCATATCACGTACTTTGGACATGTTATCAGGAGGATCCCATCCCTGGAGAAGGACATCAGAATTGGTAGAGGAGAGGGTCAGTGAAAGAGAGGAAGACCCTCAACAAGGTGGATTGACACAGTGGCTGCAATGATGGTCTCAAACATAGCAACGATTGTCTCAAACATAGCAACGATTGTAAGGATGGTGTTGTACATAGGGTCACTATGAGTTGGAACTGAATCGATGGCACCTAACAACAACAATCTTACCTTTATACCTGGAAGACAACTTGGATGGATATAAAATTCCTGGCTAAAAATCTCCACCTTTAAAATGGTAATTATAAAACAGTTAAAAAAGTAGAATGCTAATATTAATGTTAACAATAACCCTACTGAGTAAATTTAAGATTTCTTCGCATTTTTTGCTTTTAGAAAATATACTCCTAAAGATGTATAAGGAGCCCTGGTGGTCCAAAGGTTAAGAGCTCAGCTGCTAACCGGAAGGTTGGTAGTTTGAACCTACCCAGTGTCTATGAGAGAGAAAGACCTAGTGATCTGCTTCTGGACAGATTACACTTTGGGGGCAGTTCTACTTTGTCATATGGGGCCACTGTGAGTTGAAAATTGACTCGATGGCACAAAACAACAAGGATATATAGTCATAGTTTTGTGTTCAAAGATGTTAAATACTTATTTTCTCTGTGTTGTTATCAATTTTATATACAGCTAGACTCACTGACTTTTAATTGTGCATGATTTAAAAAAATTTTTTTTATGTGCTTTAAGTGAAAGTTTACAAATCAAGTCAGTCCCTCATACAAAAACTTATATACACCTTGCTATATACTCCTAATTGCTCTCCCCCTAATGAGACAGCACACTCCTTCCCTACACTGTCTCTTTTCATGTCCATTCCGCCAGCTTCTGACCTCCTGTGCCCTCTCATCTCCCCTCCAGATAGGAGATGCGAACAAAGTCTCATGTGTCTACTTGATCCGAGAAGGTCATTCTTGACCAGCATCATTTTCTATCCCATTGTCCAGTCCAATCCCTGTCTGAAGAGATGGCTTTGGGAATGGTTCCTGTCTTGGGATAACAGAAGGTCTGGGGCCCATGACCACTGGAGTCCTTCTAGTCTCAGTCAGACCATTAAGTCTGGTCTTATGAGAATCTGGGGTCTGCATCCCACTGCTCTCCTGCTCCCTCAGGGGTTCTCTGTTGTGTTCTCTGTCAGGGCAGTCATCGGTTGTAGCTGGGCACCATCTAGCTCTTCTGGTCTCAGGCTGAGGTAATCTCTGGCTTATGTGGCCCTTTCTGTCTCTTGGGCTTCTATCTTTGGTGTTCTTCATTCTCGTTTGCTCCAGGTGGATTGACACCAATTGATGACACAAATTAGATGGCCGCTTGATAGTGCTTAAGACCTCAGATGCCACTCTTCAAAGTGGGATGCAGAATGTTTTCTTAATAGATTTTATCATGCCAATTGGCATAGATGTCCCCTGAAACCATGGTCCCCAAACTCCCACCCCTGCTACACTGGCCTTCGAAGCATTCAGTTTATTCAGGAAACTTCTTTCCTTTTGCTTTAGTCCAGTTGTGCTGACCTTGCCTGTATTGTGTGTTGTCTTTCCCTTCACCTAAAGTAGTTCTTATCTACTATCTGATTAGTGAATATCCCTATCCCAGCCTTCCTCCCTCCCCCTTCTCGTAATCATCAAAGAATACTTTCTTCTCTGTTTAAACTATTTCTCGAGTTCCTATAATAGTGGTCTTATACAATATTTGTCCTTTTGCAACTGACTAATTTCACTCAGCATAATGCCTTCCAGATTCCTCCATGTTTTGAAATGTTTCACAGATTCATCACTGTTCTTTATCGATGTGTACTTTATCGATGTGTAATATTCCGTTGTGTGAATATACCATAATTTATTTATCCATTCATCTGTTGACTGGCACCTAGGTTCCTTCCATCTTTTTGCTACTGTAAACAGTGCTGCAATGAACATGGGTGTGCATATAACTGTTTGTGAAAAGGCTCTTATTTCTCTAGGATATATTCCAAGGAGTGGGATTGCTGGATCCTATGGTAGTTCTATTTCTAGCTTTAAGGAAGCGCCAAATCGATTTCCAAAGCGATTGTACTATTTGACATTCCCACCAGCAGTGTTCCAGTCTCTCCACAGCCTATCCAACATTTATTATTTTGTGTTTTTGGATTAATGCAAGCCTTGTTGGAGTGAGATGGAATTGCGTTGTGGTTTTGATTTGCATTTCTCACATGGCTAATGATCGTGAGCATTTCCTCGTTATCTGTTAGCTACCGGAATGTCTTTTTTAGCGAAGTGTCTGTTCATATCTTTTGCCCATTTGTTAATTGGGTTGTCTTTTTGTAGTTGAGTTTTTGCAGTATCATGCAGATTTTAGAGATCAGGTGCTGATGTGAAAAATCATAGCTAAAAACTTTTTCCCAATCTGACTAATCTTTTTTGGTGAAGTCTTTGGATGAGCGTAGGTGTTTGATTTTTAGGAGGTTCCAGTTATCTAGTTTTTCTTCTACATTCTTAATAATGTTTTGTATATTGTTTATGCCATGTATTAGGGCTTCTAGCATTGTCCTACTTTTTCTTCCATGATCTTTATCATTTTAGATTTTATATTTAGTCTTTGATCCATTTTGAGTTCGTTTTTGTGCATGTTGTGAGCTATGGGTCTTGTTTCCTTTTTTCACAGATGGATGTCCAGTTTTGCCAGCACCGTTTGTTAAAGAGACTGTCTTTTCCCCTTTTAACAGATTTTGGGACTTTGTCAAATATCAACTGCCCATATGTGGATGGGTTTATGTCTGGATTCTCAATTCTGTTCCATTGGTCTATGTATCTGTTGTACCAGTACCAGGCTGTTTTGACTACTGTGGCAGTATAATAGGTTCTAAAATCAGGCAGAGTGAAGCTTCCCACTTTGTTCTTCTTTTTCAGTAATGCTTTACTTATCCGGGGCCTCTTTCCCTTCCATATGAAGTTGGTGATTTGTTTCTCCATCACATTAAAAAATGTCATTGGAATTTGGGCTGAAATTGCGTTCTATCTATAGATCGCTTTTGGTAGAATAGACATTTTTACAATGTTATGTCTTCCTATCCATGAGCAAGGTGTATTTTTCCACTTATGTAGGTCTCTTGCAGAAGTAATTTGTAGGTTTCTTTGTATAAGTCTTTTACGTCTCTGGTGAGATTTATTCCTAAGTATTTTATCTTCTTGGGGGCAACTGTAAATGGCATTGCTTTGGTGATTTCCTCTTTGAAGTTCTTTTTGTTGACGTAGAGGAATCCAACTGATTTTTTTTATGTTTATCTTGTATCCTTATACTCGGTTGAACTCTTCTATTAGTTTCTGTAGTTTTCTTGAGGATTGTTTAGGGTTTTCTGTGTATAAGATCATGTTGTCTGCAAATAGAGATACTTTTACTTCTTCCTTGCCCATCTGCATGCCCTTTATTTCTTTATCTAGCCTAATTGCTCTGGCTAGGACCTCCAGCACAATGTGAATAAGAGTGGTGATAAAGGGCATCCTTGTCTGGTTCCCGATCTCAAGGAGAATGCTTTCAGACTCTCTCCATTTAAGGTGATGTTGGCTATTGTCTTTGTAAAAATGCCCTTTGTTATGTTGAGGAATTTTCCCTCTGTTCCTATTTTGCTGAGAGTTTTTATCATGAATGGGTGTTGAACTTTGTCAAATGCCTTTTCTGCATCAATGGATAAAATCATGTGATTCTTTGTTTTATTTATGTGATGGATTACATTAATTGTTTTTCTAATGTTGAACCATCCCTCCATACCTGGTATGAATCCCACTTGGTCATGGTGAATTATTTTTTTGATATGTTGTTGAATTCTATTGGCTAGAATTTTGTTGAGGATTTTTGCATCTAAGTTAATGAGGGATACAGGTCGGCAATTTTCTTTTTTTTGTGGTGTCTTTACCTGGTTTGGTATCAGGAATATGCAGACTTCATAGAATGAGTTTGGGAGTATTCCATCCTTTTCTATGCTCTGAAATACCTTTAGTAGTAGTGGTGTTAACTCTTCTCTGAAAGTTTGGTAGAATTCTGCAGGGAAGACATCTGGGCCAGGGTTTTTTTTTTTTTTTGTTGGGAGTTTTTTGATTACCTTTCCAATCTCTTCTTTTGTTATGTTCTACCTCTGTTTGTGTTAGTTTAGGTAGGTAGTGTGTTTCTTGGAATTCACCCATTTCTTCTAGGTTTTCAAATTTGTTAGAGTGCAATTTTTTTTTATAGTAATCGGATATGATTCTTTTAATTTCAGTTGGGTCTGTTGTAATATCGCCCATCTCATTTCTTATTTGGGTTATTTGCTTCCTCTCCTGTTTTTCTTTTGTCAGTTTGGCCAGTGGTTTATCAATTTTGTTAATTTTTTCAAAGAACCAGCTTTTGATCTTGTTAATTCTTTCAACTGTTTTTCTGTTTTCTATTTAGTTTAATTCTTCTCTAATTTTTATTATTTGCTTTCTTCTGGTACCTGAGGATTTCTTTTGTTGCTCTCTTTCTATTTGTTCAAGTTGTAGGGATAATTCTTTGATTTTGGCCCTTTCTTCTTTTTGGATGTGTGCAGTTATTGATATAAATTGGCCTCTGAGCACTGTTTTTGCTGTGTCCCAAAGGTTCTGATAGGAAGTGTTTTCATTCTCATTGGATTCTCTGAATTTCTTTATTCCATCCTTAATGTCTTCTATAACCCAGTCTTTTTTGAGCAAAAGGTATTGTTCAATTTCCAAGTGTTTCATTTCTTTTCCCCGCTTTTTCTGTTATTGATTTCTACTTTTATGGCCTTATGGTTAGAGAAGTTGCTTTGTAATATTTCAATGTTTTGAATTCTGCTAAGGCTTTCTTTATGACCTAATATGTGGTCTATTCTAGAGAATGTTCCATGTGCACTAGAAAAGAAAGTAGACTTGACTGCTGTTGGGTGGAGTGTTCTGTATATGTTTATAAGGTCAGGTTGGTTGATAGTGGCATTTAGATATTCCATGTCTTTATTGAGCTCCTTTGTGGATGTCCTGTCCTTCACCGAAAGTGGTGTGTTGAAGTTTCCTACTATTATTGTATGCTGTCTATCTCACTTTTCAATGCTGATGGAGTTTGTTTTATGTATCTTGCAGCCCTGTCATTGGGTGCATAAATATTTAATATGGTTATATCTCCCCTCCTGGTGTCTTGTCCCTTTAATCACTATATAGTGTCCTTCGTTATCCTTTGTGGTGAATTCAACTTTAAAGTCTGTTTTGTCAGAAATTAATATTGCCACTCCTGTTCTTTTTTGATTGTTGTTTGCTTGATATATATTTTTTCCATCCTTTGAGTTTTAGTTTGTTTGTGTCTCTAAATCTAAGGTGTGTCTCTTGTAGGCAGCATATAGACAGATCGTGTTTTTTAATCCATTTTGCCATTCTCTGTCTCTTCATTGGTGCATTTAGTCCATTTACATTCAGCGTAATTATGGATAGGTAAAAAAAAAAAAATTTTTTTTTCTATGAATTTAGTGCTGTCATTTTGATGTCTTTTTTTGTGTGTTGTTGACAGTTTCTTTTTCCGACTTAATTTTTTGTGCTGAATAGTTTGTCTTTATATATCATCTTTTCCTCTTATTCATTGTTGTTGATTTTGTTTCGCCTGAGTCTCTGTTTTTTTTCTTGTATTTTGTTTTGATATGTAGAATTGTTTGTCTCCTTCGTGGTTACCTTAATATTTACCCCTATTTTTCTGAATTAAAACCTAAATTTTATTTCTTTGTATCACCTTGTCTTCCTCTCCATATGAAAGATCTATGACTACATTTCTTAGTCCCTCTTTATTGTTTTAGTGTTGTCTTCTTTTACATAATTATATTGCCGTCTCCCAGTTTTGAGCGTTTTTTTACCTTGATTTATTTTTGTGAGTTCCCTCTCTCGGTTGACATCACACTCTGTCCATTGTTCTAGTCTTGGGTTAATACCTGATACTATTGGTTTTCTAATCAAAGAACTCCTTTAGTATTTCTTGTAGTTTTGGTTTGGTTTTTACAAATTCCCTAAACTTCTGTTTTTCTGGAAATGTCCTAATTTTGCCTTCATATTTGAGGGACAGTTTCACTGGATATATGATTCCTGGTTGGCAATTTTTTTCCCTCAATGCTTTATATAAGTCATCCCAGTGCCTTCTTGTCTGCATGATTTCTGCTGAGTAGTCCAAGCTTATTCTTATTGATTCTCCTTCATAGGTGACTTTTGGTTTCTCCTTAGCTGCTCTTAAAATTCTTTATTTTTGGTTTTGGAAAGTTTGATTATAATATGTCCTGGTGACTTTCTTTTAGAATCTACCTTATGTGGAGTTTGATGAGCATCTTGGATAGCTATCTTCTCATTTTTCATGATATTGGGGAAGTTTTCTGCCAACAAATCTTCAAAAATTCTCTCTGTATTTTCTGTTATCCCTCCCTGTTGTGGTACTCCAATCACTCATAGGCTATCTCTCTTGATAGAGTCCCATAGGACTCTTAGATTTTCTTCATTTTTTAAATTCCTTTATCTGGTTTTTCTTGAAATATATTTGTGCCAAGTGCTTTATCTTCAAGTTCACCATTCTGCCTTCCACTTGCTCAATTCTGCTCCTCTGACTTTCTATTGAGTTGTCTAATTCTGTAATTTTATTGTTAATCTGAATTCCTGATTGCTGTCTGTCTATGGATTCTTGCAGATTATTAAATTTTTTCATTATGTTCTTGAATAATCTTTTTAATTTCTTCAATAACTTTATCTGTGTGTTCCTTGGCTTGTTCTGAGTATTGCCTGATCTCCTTCCTAATTTTGTTCCTAATGTCTTGAGGGTTCTGTATATTAATCTTTTGAATTCTGCATCCAGGAATTCCAGGAAGGCACCTTCATCTGGAAGATCTGTTGATTCTTTGTTTTGAGAGCCAGTTGAGGAGATCATGGTCTGTTTCTTTATGTTACTTGATATTGACTGTTGTCTCCGAGCCATCTATAAGTTATTGTATTATTTTATGTTTGTTTACTGTATCCTAGCTTTTTGCTTTGTTTTGTTTTGATATGCCCAGATGGGTTGCTTGAGTGAACTAGCTTGATTATTTTCACCTTTGGAAATCTGATGTCCTGTCACCAGATGGCTAGAGCTGTTATCAGGTATGTCAATCTAGGAGTCCATTCACTTTTCTTGGGTGAGTGCAGCTCAAGTGTTCACATAACTGCTCATCAAGTGTGTGCAGTCTTAGAGGAGCAAGGGTGATTGGTGTAGGTATTGGTATCTGGTTGCAGCACTGTGTCACACTCTGAACAATGTAGGGGGCTGAGAATTGTCCCCCAAGTGTCTCTGAGGAAAGCGTGTCCTTTTTCCCTAGACCGTACAGGTGGGTGGGTTCTGCAGATGGACCATGGGCACCCAATGTTTTTGGTTGTAAGGACCAGGAGGTACCAGTTATCCTTGGACCCTGGTCGCGGGTAGCTTGGTGACCTGCATGGAGCCACCAGTCCTTAGGCTTCTGATGTGGGTAGGTGAGGACCCTGTTAAATCGGCAACGAAATGTCAACCATCAAACACCCACCTCTCCACCACACAGCTGAAATAGTTGTAGTCTGCCAACAGGGACCTAGTCTCCTGAAATAGGCCCACACAAGACCATGCCATGAGGAAAGATATTCAGAGTCCATGGACCATTTATGCCTGGATAGGGGCTGCTTCCGTCTTGAGCTCTCCAGTTTAGTGGAGCTGGCAAATTATCTTTTCCCAAGTGTGAATTTATTACTTCTCCAAGACCGGGAGGATGGCTCCAGGTGCTCAAATGGGCTTATCTCAGCCCCAGCAAAATCAACAGCCACTGAAGCCAGTTTGGGGGTGGGGTACAGGGTAAAATATACCCAAATACTTAGCTTTTCCCGAGAGCACCGTTCTTCTCTGGTTCCAGAGGTGTGAGTAGGCTGTGTGGCTGGCTGCTTCTCCCTGTGGAAACTGTGGCTGAATACTACTACCAGTCTGCTGCAGCCACTCCCAGGAATGGTGCCTGAGGGGTCCCAGTGTTTTAGTTCTGGCAACTCCTCTCCCCTTCTGAACAGCCTCTCCCTCTCCCTGCCACGTAGTCTGTTTTCTAACTTTGCCTTTGATGTTCAGGGCTTCCAGCTTGTCATAAATATAATCATTTCACTCGTTTTTTCCGAATCTCTGTTGTAAGAGGGTTTGCAGGAACCATCTGACTATTCTGCCATCTTGGCCCCACCCTCAATTGCACATGGTTTTAAAACTTTTTTTTTGATTTAATTTAATTTTTAAACATGTAAAATGTTTATATGCTTCAAAAATTATACAGCAAAGTATATTTAGAGAAGTTCCTACCCCTACCTTCTCTATCCTGTTCTCACTCCTCCATCGTAGGCAACCATTACTTAATATTTACATTTCTTTGAAAAATATACAAATTACATGTGTATGTGTGTGCATGTGTATGTAGTCATTCCTTATCTTCATTATATAAAAGATACCAAATTCTGTGTAATGTTTTGTACTTTGATTGTTTTACTTAACAATATATTCTAACAATCACTCTGTATTAATCATTGAGGTTTTGATTCTCCTATATGGCTACATGATTCACCATTGTATATGACAGGCTAGTTAACCAGTCCTATATTGAGAGACATTTGGGTTTCCAGTCTTTTGCTAAAACAAATGATGCAGGTATAAATAACCTTGTACATAGGATGTTTCATATTTCTGGAGGTGTATCTTCAGGGTCTTTGTCATTGTATTTTTGTTCAGGTGGTCTCTCACCTGTGGACAAGCCCATAGTAACATTTCTTAATCAAGCTCCATTTGTTTTATGCTGTTGTTGTTGTTATTAGTTGCTGTCAAGTTGGCTCGAACTCATGGTGACCCCATAAACAACAGAACAAAATGTTCCCTGAGCCCATGCACCTCCATGATTCTTGGTATACTTGAGTCCATTTTTGTAGCCCCTTTGAATTTTGAGTGCCCTCCAACTTAGGGAGTTCATTTTACAGAACTATAGTGAATAATATTCTGTTGTGATTCATAAGTTTTCCATTGGCTAATTTTCAGAAGTAGAACTCCAGGCCTTTCTTTCTAGTCTGTCTTAATCTGGAAGCTCTGCTGAAATCTGTCCACCATGAGTGACCCTGCTGATATTTGAAATTCTGGTGACAAAGCTTCCAGCATCACAGCAACTCACAAGCCACCACGGTATGATAAACTGACAGATGGGTGATGGTATTTGCTTTATATGAAACCAAACCCATTGCGGTTGAGTTGATTCCTACTCATAGCAACCCTATAGGACAGAGTAGAACTGCCGCAGAGGGTTTCCAAAAAGCAGCTGGTGGATTCAAATTGCCAGCCTTTTGGTTAGCAGCCTGAGATCTTAACCATTGACATTAGGCTGATATCAGCTTAGACTTTAGTGTTTTTTACCTTTTTTTTTTTTGTCATAAGTACAAGCAGTTCTCTCTTTTCATACGTAAAACATTCTTGAAAATGTGTACAAAGGTTGAACTTGGAAAGCCAGACAATAGACTTGTTTGATATAAAGGAGGTAGGAGTTCCATTCTCAGAGAGTTAAGAAGGTTATAAAATCCCTAATTACACCTCAGTTATTTAAACACAATCATTTATGATTTATTGCCAACATTTGGTACATGTTCTTTAATTGTGTTCCTTTCCTTCACAATTAATTGAACACAGAATTGACCTGCCTAAGCCCAATGAGAATGTGATTAAGGTGAAAGATGCTCTGTCTTCAGGCTGCTTAATGATTTTCATCTTTGTCTCAACTGTATTATGTTTATATGACCTATGCTGCTTATCACTGTATCAGCACTTTCATTTTTCTGTTTTCTACTCATTTTTATAAAATAATAGGACAAAACAGAATCAAACATCCAAATAATTGCACAAACACTGCTGGATTGAAACAGAACAATTTGCTCTCAGGTAACACCATTGCGTGAGAGCTTGTATTGCTCATTCCTTAGCTGTTGGTGGAAAGTTAGAAGTTGGCCTACAAAAAGAGGTTTGGAGTGATAATATGTGAGATGTGAACATACAGACTGCTTGGAGGTTGAACCCATGAAAGTCAAGGTGTCTCTGTATTTCTTGAGAAGTTGGGGAGGCTGTGTGGGTGGCTGCTATGTCAATGCCATTTGAAACCAAACAATAAAAATGCTGAGAAGGATATGCAAGAGCCTTCACGTTATGATCTAAAACGTACAAAAATTGCATTACAAAGTTGATTATTTAATATGAAGGTTTAATTCTCACCCTCAACCTCTGTCTTACCCTTTCCTTCCAGACCCACCCATCCCTAGGTTTTACTTGGATTCTGAGAGGGCTCTGAGAAGAGGACTGTTGGTGGCAGAAGTCCACTAAAAAAGAAAAGAAAAGAAAAAGGTGTGAATTGGAGACACTTTGGATCCTGGACAGTCTGTCCCACTTGCTGTGTTTTATAGGGCAAGTGGTTTCATCTCTGCATCTTAGATACTTTTCATGGTCTATGAATGGCATTGGAACATACAACATTAACTCTGCGTGTTGCTTGAAGAATCATTCTAGTAGCTTCAGAAAGCCTAGAAGTGATGAAGCAGAACTCTAGATGACTTCATGGGGAAGGAATGTGTGGCCTGGAGCAGAGTCACAAGTGACTCAGGACAGCCAGGAGAGCATTCGGGGGTACACAAAAAGAAACTACAAGCTGGGGTCAAGATCAGGGGTCTGAATTTTCTTGAATGGTGCTGGAGAACATAGGACTATTTGAAGCATTGAAACCTAATGAGATTGCCCTGTTGTGTTTCAGACTTTCTTGGTGCTTGTGGCCCCTTCTTTCTCTCTAGTTTCTCCCCTTTGGAATGGGAATGTTTACCCTGTGTTGGTCCCACCACTGTACTTTGGCAGCAGATAACGTGTATTCTGGGTTTCACAGGCCCACAGGTAGAGAAGAATTTTGCCCCCAGGATGGATCATACCCAGAGTCTTACCTGTACCTGATTTAGATGATTTAGAAGATGAGATTTTGGGGGCTGGAATGGGTTAAGGCTTTCAGGGATGCTGAGATGGGATGAAAGTATTTTGTGTGCAGGAAGGACATGAATTTTAGGGAGCCAGAGGGTGAACTGTTGTCAACTGAATTGTGTCCCCCCAAAAGCTATGTTGAAGTCTTAACCCCTGTACCTGTGAATATGACCTTGTTAGATAATAGGGTCTTTCTTTGAAGATGTTATCATCTACATTAATGAGTCCATATGGGAGCAGGATGGATCCTAATTCTTCTGAGCAAACTCTTATAAAAGGTAAGAAGAGATACAGAGACAGAATTTTACCAAAATCAACTGAAATATCAAAAGAAATATTCTGGAACAGGCAAAGACGAACCCTTGGGATTGAGGTGGGATCGAAACTGGAGACCAAACCACAAGTTTAAAGCAAGGGAGAGGAACTGATGAACTCTTGTTTACAGCAGATCACCTAAAAGAAGAATGGAACATTCCAGAGGGTACAGCTCAGAGACTGAGGGCCAGCTGAGTGATCCTCGTGCCTACTTATGTATACTTTTTCCCAAGGACCCACAAGTAAGGTAATGCAAGGGGAGGAAAAGCAGACACATGGAGTGAATGAATGCCTAGGGAATTACAGCACATGGAATATTAACCATGATGAATATTTTAGGAGAGCGAAGCTGAAATAAAGAGAAAAGCTGTGAGCCCTCTGAAGGAAGGTGCTCTGAGAGGCCTGGAGGTTTCTTGACTTGGGTGGAGCATTTTAAGCAAGGGGCCCTTAGGCTTTTCTGCCCAAAGACCACCCTGGCTTGGCTCTTATTATTTCTCCTGTAGTTCTCTCCTCAGAACCTTCCTGGGCCATATGCAGGTGCCAGCCAATTTTGACTGCATTGTTGTTAGTTGTCATGGAGTCGATTTCCACTCATGACGACTCCATGTGTACAGAGTAGAACTGCTCTGTAGAGTTTTCAAGGTTGTGACATTTAGGAAGCAGGCCTGTCTTCCAAGACACCTCTGGGTGGGTTTGAACCGCCAACCGCTCAGTTAGTAGTTCAGTGCTTAACCACTCGTGCCACCCAGCTGCCTCTTGACTGTATCTCTTTGTACAGCTGGGGGGGTGGGGGATGGGTTGAAGAGGGGAAGTGGTATGGGGGAGGAGTGGTTACTAATTTTGACTGGAAAAGGGGAATAAGAGCCATCTGTGACTTCTCACATTTATTTTCATCTCACCAATCAGCACTTCACAACACTTACTGGTTCCCAGGTATAATGCACATTTATTTATTTGATTATTGCCTATTTTAGTCACATGAGAAAGGAAGCTCAGTACGGGCAGTGGTCTGGTATTATTATTGTTGTATCTCCTGCTCCTCAAACAGTAACAGGTACTTGGTGGGTGCCCAATAAATATGGTTGAATGCTTAATCCCTCTTCTCACGATCCGTCTGTCATGGCTTGGGTATTGCTGTGATGCTGGAAGCTATGCCACAGGTATTTCAAATACTAGCAGAGTCACCCATGGTGGACAGGTTTCAGTGGAGCTTCCAGACTAAGGCAGTCTAGGAAGAAAGGGCTGGTGATCTACTTCAGAAAATTAGCCAGTGAAAACCCTATGGCTCATGAACAGAACATTGTCCAGGTCACTTGCTGTGTACACGTCATCAGGAGGGATCAATCACTGGAGGAAGACATCATATTTGGTGAAGTAGAAGGCCAACAAGGGCGAGGGAGAACCTCGGTGAGATGGATTGCCATGATAGCCAAAATGGTGGACTGGAACATGCCAGGGATCATGAGGATGACACAGGATGGGGCAACATTTTGTTCTGTTGTACATAAAGTCACTACGAGTTGAAGCTGATGCGACAGCAGCTAACAACAACAACAAACCCTCCTCTGTGTAAGTTTATAGAAACAAAGCCTTTTGAGTAAATAATAAAGCTTCTCTTTTATTTCTTTTCTCTTTTTCTGAGCTGCTTACCTCTCTGACATTTTGGGCCAGCCCAACCACCACCTGGAGAAGCTTGGAGAAAGGACTGGCTTAGAGAACCCTAGGCTTAGGATTCAGGAGAACAAACTCAAATGGCTACAGGAGCCAGGCAGGTAAACGAATGAACCAGCCTGATGGGATGGGGATAACAGTAAACCAAGAGACTGTTTTCTGTCTAAGGATGGTTGCCTCCACTTAGCACTTACCAATTTTTAACATGCCAGAAGGCAGGCCCCCTGTTCAGAGAATATAAAATTTTACAAAAGAAGTTGGTACCCTGGAGTTTTATCTAAATACTTCGAATATTAAATGTTAGCCACTAATGAAAACCTTTATTTTTGGAAGCAGGATGTCTTAGTTTCCTTGAGCTGACAAGATACCACAAAGTAGATGGCTTTAAAGAACAGAGCTTATCTCAGAGTTCTGGAGGCTACAAGCCCAAATCAGGTATTGGCTATGGTAATTCCTTTTGAAGGCTTTGAGAGAGAAACTGCTCCGTGCCTCCTCCCTAGTTTCTAGTGGCTGGCAGCAATCCATGGCTGCTTGTAGATGTGTCTTCTCATGGCTTCTTCACCCTGTGTGACTGTTTCAGTGTGTTCTTCCCTTTTTATTTCTCACCGCTTTGAAGGGATTAGCATCCACCTTAATCCCCTATGACTTCTTTAAATTACAGATAACATCTGCAAAGAAAAATCCTATTTCCCCAAACTAGGACACATTCACAGGTACAAAAGTTAGGACTTCAACATCTACTTTTAGGGGGACAAAGTTCAGCCCATAAACCAAACCAAAACTCTTGCCCTCAGGGCAATTTCAACTCATAGCAACCCCATGTGTTACAGAGTAGAACTGCTCCATAGGGTTTTCTTGGCTGTAATCTTTATGGAAGCAGATCACCAGGCCTGTGTTCCAAGGTGCTGCTGGGTGGTTTTGAACCACCAGCCTTTAGCTTCGTAGTCCAGTGTAAACTGTTTGTGCCTCCCAGAAACCTTATTCAACCCATAACAGGGAGTAAAACCAAATGTCTTTTTGGACTGAACACAGTCCATGGGTGGCCAGGTTTGGTTTCTGGTCTGAGCTGTCTCCGTGGGCCCTCTCTGGAACTCTCTTTTGGGGTTTCCCTTCTCCCTGCTTTCCTTGACTTTTCCCCAAGATGAAGCCTGGCTGTCTAAGGAGCGGGAAGCTGGCGTCAACCCGGAGTTCCAGCCATTAGACACTGCCAAGTGGGTCTTAGCCTTCGGAGTGATTTTCTTCATTAAGGGTCATCTGCAGATTGGAGGAGGGTGATTGTACGAGGCTGTTTTGGCATCGAGCTGATTGTAAGTGCAGCTGCAGGAGCCCACGCTGATTAGAACCCAGATTCTGAAGCCAGATGAATTAATAATGAGTTGATGGGGAGAAGGAGAGGCTCTGACAGCACTCTTGTTTATGTTAGGAGATGCTTTATGTGCTTTCACTTAAAAAAAAAAAAAAGGTTTATTTCTCTAAATTTTAAATCACTGATGGGTGCCTGGAGTAATTAAGCTCAGTTTCCCAGGGTAGAACCCTTCAGGAAAGCTCTGCACCATTCACTGTAGTCTGCATGGGTCTGAAATAAAAGGATTCTGGGTAATCCAGGTTATCAAATAGGGGAGAGGGGGCACCAAAGTGTTAGTGGACGCTGTCTTCGGAGCTATCACTTTAGACCTAAGCAGAATTATATTCAAAATAGATTTTTCCCCCCTCCAATTCCAGAAAAATGCCAAAATGCAAACCACCTAGATTGGTATTATTTAAGAAGCTATTATCCTTGATTAAATTGAAGCACAACAGAAAAGGTATCCAGTTTCTCCAGAAATTAGAGGTAAACGGTAGTTGGGTAAGGTTAGCATTTTGCCAAATTCTGTGGTGGTAGCAAGTGAGCCCCATATTTATTTGAAATTGCTTGCATTTTTATCCCCAGCCTCCTCTACCCCCCAGCTGTGATTGAGCTAATTACAACCCATGGGGAATTATGCGGATAATGGTAGGAACCAGGGAAGTATAAATATGCAATGCAATTAGCGCCTGCTCCTTTTTCTGTGTGATGCAATCTTGGAGCTCGTGGGTTTGCAAAAGGCTTGGAACAATAGGAACCATTGATACTCAAGCTGCGAGGGGAGTTTATAATTATGATATAACATCTTACCGGTCTCTTACATGCACGGAGGTAGAATGGAATATGAGTAAATAAAAATCAGCAGTTTTCTCCCTACATAATCCTTTATATCAATAGCATATTTCCTCTCTTTTTTTCCTCCCAAAGAAGATAGGCACTTACTCTGACAGCTTATGTAAAATTGAAGGACTTCATTTCCATGGGAATAAACTTGGTTTGCAATCCCTTAAGCGAGAGGCTTGCTTGGTTTTATTACAAACTGAAGTAAGCTGATGCACCACGCCCTCTGCCCATGCTGTGCAGCTTCCCTTGACTTTGCTCGCTGCTGTTATGTAACGTGGTGCCAGGAGATACTTGAATTTTGTCGTTTATTCCTTATTTGGTTAGGACTGTACCCAAGCTGGGCTGGCTTTGCGGATATTGGACCTGTTCGATAGTGTCCTTATATTTGGTTTTAAAACTAGCATTATAAGATATAAAGAAGACCAATAAAATTCATGCTAATTATTTAAATTTTTAATTTTCCTGTAATTAGAATGGCATTAAATAACTAAAAGCATTACGACAAGTTGAAAGAATGAATGGGAAACCACAGAATAAATGAAAAAGTTTTACTCTTTAGCACCTTTAATATCACTTTTTCCTGTTGTTTAAGTAGATAGATGGAGCCCTGGTGGCACAGTGGTTAAGCACTTGGCTGCTAACCGAAAAGTCAGCAGGTTGAACCCACCAGTGAGCTCCTTGGGAGAAAGATGTGGCCATCTGCTTCTGGAAAGATTATAGCCTTGGAAGCCCTGTAGGGCAGTTCTACTCTGTCCTGCAGGGTCACTGTGTTTCGGAATTGACTTGATGGCAAGGGCTTTTTTTTTTTTTTGAAATAGATAGCTGTCATCATGTTGCCTGGTCCTGCGACATCCTCGTAATCACTGGCATGTTTGAGTCCATCATTGAGACCATTGTACCAATCATTTCTCCGAGGGTCTCCCTCACCCTTGCTGGCCCTCTACTTCACCAGATATGATGTCTTCCCTCCAGGGGTTGATCCCTCCTGATGACATGTCCAAAATAAGTGAGTAGGATAATGTTCCGTTGCGATTCATTAGGTTTTCACTAATTTTTGAAAGTAGGTAGCCAGGCCTTTCTTCCTAATCTGTCTTAGTCTGGAAGCTCCACTGAAACCTGCCCACCCTGGGTGACCCTACTGGTATTTGAAATACTTGAGACATAGCTTCCAGCATCAAAGCAGCACACAAGCCATCACAGTACAAGAAACTAACAGACAGGTAACCCCCCACCAAAAAACAAAACCCATTGCCATTGAGTCAATTCCGACTCATAGCGACCCTATAGGACAGGGTAGAACTGCCTCATAGGGTTTCTAAGGAGCACCTGGTGGATTTGAACTGCCAGCCTTTTGGTTAGCAGCTAAACTCCTAACCACGATGCCACATCCAAGAGACAGGTAGCAGCTATTTAAATAAAAGGCCCCAATTTTCATTTCACACTTGTTGTCATTGTTAGTTGCCATCGAGTTGACTTTGGCTCATGGCAGCCCTATGTATAATAGCATGAAACATTGCCTGGTCCTGCACCATCTTCATGATTGCTGATCTGTTTGAGTCCATTGTTGTGGCTATTGTATAGTGAGTTTCTACCTAGAAGGCTCATCTTCCAGCACTATATAAGGCAATATTCTGTTGTGATTCATAAGGTTTTTACTGGCCAATTTTCAGAAGTAGGTTGCCAGGCCTTTCTTCCTAGTTTGTCTTAGTCTGCAAGCTCCACTGAAACCTGTCCACCGTGGGTGACCCTGCTGGTATTGAAATACCAATGGCATAGCTTTCAGCATCACAGAAACATGCAATCCACCACAGTATGACAAACTGACAGATGGGTGGTGGTCATTTTGCACTGGGCATCATAAATTATGTAACTGGCTCTGAACCCAGGCACAAATAAGTGGAATTCAGACATTCATCCACGCATTCAGAAATCCCTTATTGAAAACCTAGTGTGTACATCTCGGTGCCAGATGTAGGAGATGCAGAGAGTGAATGAACTGGTCCTGGCGTCCTGGACCTCATCACCTTGTGGCGGGCGGCTGACCTGCAGTCAACTCTCATAGATGCTGGGGCTGTGGGACAGGCAGACCGACGTCATAGAACAGGAGTTAGTTCTCAGCTGTGCCTGGTGATGGCAGGGGTCAAGAGAGAATTTGTAGAAGAGATGATATTTTAGATTGTATCTGCGAGTTCAGACTTATAAGACACTCAGGAAACATTTTCTCTGTTAAGATGGAATCAAATAATTGCAACTAGCATCTCAGAGATTGGGGACTTTCTCATTCTTTACTTCATCCAGCCTCATAGATTCATGAGGGATATTGTGCAGTCATCTTTATTTCCATTTTGTAGCTGAGAAATCTGAGATAGTAACTAGACTGTAACTGCTAGTGAGTGTCAAAACTAGGGCCGAAACCCAGGTCATCTGATTCCAAATTCTGTTTAAACTTGCCACTCGCTGTAAACTTTCTACTCCCTTTAAACTTTCCATCCCCCTCAATCCTCAATTCAACAAGTGTTCCTACTTTCTTATTACTGATATTAAGAAATTAGGAAGTGATACAATATTTTGCAGAATAATTTTTTTTTTCTTCATACAAGAATTTATGTCAGGTTTCTTTTGAAGGGCAAATTCCTTTAGTTTATGGAAAGTATAATTTGCTTAATAAAGACCAACTTTCTCTAACCGGAATCATCCAGGTGAGGAATGTCGGTGCTCTGGAGTCAGTCTTGTGGTGTGGAAGGGGTACAGGCTTTGCAGTCAGGCTGGAGTT
Source organism: Loxodonta africana (assembly GCF_030014295.1). Lineage (NCBI taxonomy): Eukaryota > Metazoa > Chordata > Mammalia > Proboscidea > Elephantidae > Loxodonta > Loxodonta africana. The sequence continues at coordinate 113,055,561 of NC_087347.1, read as the reverse complement.
CAATCCGAATCCACTTTCGAAGAACTATATTACTTTGGGACTGTAATTAGCCTCGTTGAGCCTCAACTTCCTCATCTGTAAAATGGGGATGATAATGACTGCTTCATCCACCACCTGTCTGTAAGTTTATCATAGCTTGTGTGTTGCTATGATGCTGGAATTTCAAATACTAACAGGGTCACTCGTGGTGGACAGGTTTCAGCAGAGCTTCCAGACCAAGACAGACTAGGAAGAGAGGCCTAGTGATCTCCTTTTGAAAATTAAGCAATGAAAACCCTATAGATCACAACAGAATATTGCCTGATATAGTACCGGAAGATGAGCCCCTGGGTTGGAAGACCCTCAAAATACACAGTGGCTGCAAGAATGGACTTGAGCATACCAACAATCACAAAGATGGCACAGGTTCGGGCAATGGTTAGTTCTGTTGTACATGGGATCGCCATGAGTTGGAGCTGACTCGATGGCAACTAATAACAACAAATGACTTCTTCATAGTGATGTCAGAGGGTTTAATCAAATGAGGCTGTGGAGCACCCAACAGATGACAGGTACTCAGTAAATGTTATCTCCTCATGAAAGACAAAACAAGCCACTTTTTTCTCACCTCTTTAGGGATTTTACCATGTGAAATTGTTCATTTCATACCAGTGGGGTTATTTTATTTGTGTTTGATACCTGAGAAACTTCTGTTACTTCTAACTCTCTATTAATGTATTAACAAAGAAGAAAAATAGGATTCTTCAGTTTCAATATTTTCTCTGTGTTCACTCTCTATCCCAATAGTAAAGTCCCAGAAATGAGTACAAAGATTTTTTGAGAGGTATCAGAGTCATAGGGTCAAATAATTTTATAATCTTAAGGCATTTTGGGGGTAATTATAATAGTTTACATTTGGAGAGGACTTTCCTCTGTGCTGGGCAGTATTCTGAACACTTTACCCATATTAACTTGGTTCAACCTCACAAGGAGTCTTTTTTTTTTTTTAAAGGAGTTTTTGAGCGAAGTTTGTTATTGTCTGTTTCACAGTTGGGAAAACCGATGCACAAAGTTAGGTAACTTGTCCAAGGTCACATGGGTAGTGTGCAGTGGAGCTGGGATTTGAAACTGGGCTTTCCAGGACCCACACCCTAACCACTGTGTTATACCCTGCCTTTGGTTGCCAACTGCCATGAAGTTGATTCTGACTCATGGTAACCCCATGTGTGTCAGAGTAGAACCATGCTCCATGGGGTTTTCATTGACTGATTTTTCAGAAGTAGGTTGCCAGGACTTTCTTCCAAGGTTTCTCTGAGTGGGCTCGAACCTCCAACCTTTCAGTTAGCAGCCACGTGTGTTAACTATTTGCACCACCTAGGGACCCTATCGGCTATGCCAAACTGCCTTAATTATGATATATTCTACCCCTCCAATTTTACAAATGATAAACTGAGATCCCAAAAGAATAATTGACTTGCCCAAGGTCATACTGCCTCTTAAATATAGGTTCAAGACTAGAACCCGGGTATCCTGAGTGTTCAATCCAAGGCTCTTTCTACTCCCCCCAGAATTACCGGCAGGACAGGCTCATGAGAGACTCAAACTGGGAACCAGCTGAGCTAGAGAATAATATTTCTATTCCTGTGTCTTTCATTAAAGATGCATGATTTTTGTAATTCTCTCCTTTAACAGTAATTGCTATGTTTTGTCTTTCAGGAATCTGGGCATGAGGAGATAAGCCAATATATCTGCCTGTTGAGCCTATTAGTTAAAAATAATTATAAAGAACATGGTGATGCTTCAGAAGCTGTCAGGTGATGGGACATATCCAAATCATCCTTTTTTAAAACATTATTTAGGTCTAGTGTGGCTGAAATGGAAAAAAAGAGTAGAAGAAGAAATGCCAAATGTTGTTTATTTCATGGAAAATACCTGACTCTTCATCTAAGGGTAGAATTGGGTCTACAGGCTTACCAACATTTATTGACTGTACTCTCACTTTTCAAAAAAGGATTCGATGTGTACAATGATGTTAACAACACGTTTTGTTGTTGGAGCCCTGGTGGCACTGTGGTTGCTAACCAAAAGTCGGCAGTTCACAACCGCCAGCTGCTCCTTGGAGACCCTGTGGGGCAGTTCTGCTCCGTCCTATAGGGTCGCTATGCATCAGAGTCAACTCAATGGCAGCAGGTTTGGTTTGTTGTTAGCTGCTGTTGAGCTGGCATCTGACTCACGGCAAACTCATGTACAACAGAATAAAATGCTGCCGGGTCCTGTGCCGTTCCCATAATTGGTTGCCCATCAGACTGTTGTGATCCATAAGGTTTTCACTGGCTGATTTTGGAAGTAGATCAGCAGGCCTTTCTTCCTAGTCTGTCTTAGCCTGGAAGCTCCTCTGAAACCTGTTCAGCATCATAGCGACATACAAGCCTCTGCTGACAGATAGGTGACAGCTGCACATGAGGCGCATTGGCCGGGAATCAAACCCAGGTCTCCCGCATGGAAGCTGAGAATTCTAGCACTGAACCACCACTGCTCCCAAACAGGTTCGATAACCTATAATGCAGCTGTAAGGATAAAGAGTAAAGACTTGCATCTGAGCTTCCTGCCCACCATGACACAGAGGAAGACATTCTGGTTAATCAGAAAGGAAGGAACCTAGAAATGGTGCTTAGGGAGGCAAAAAACAAAAACAAAACAAAAACCCCACTGCCGTCAAGTCGATTCCGACTCATAGGGACCCTGTAGGACAGAGTAAAACTGCCCCACAGAGTTTCCAGGGAGCACCTGGTGGATTCGAACTGCCAACCTTTTGGTTAGCAACCATAGTTCTTAACCACTAGACTACCAGGGTTTCCAGAGAGGCAAAGTGTATTTGAATTCAATTCAAACAGCAATTTCTTCCAGTGAGCCTTCTATAGGAATAGTAACCAGCAGCAGAAAAACTCTTCCTCTTAAACACAATCTCTGAAGCTCTCTAATTTATGACGCAGATAAAAATTAGGATTCTGCGCTAGTATAAATCTTTATTATATTAAGAGTCAAGTTTATAATTTATTTATAATAAACAGTCATTAAGGGAAAATGAGGCTGTTTTGGTGAAAACAGCAATAAGCAATGAGGGGTTATGGACGGCAGCTGCAATTTTCCATTAGCCTTAGGTCCCAAACTTCTGCGTTGTGATTCGATTACATAAGAGTGAGTGGACTCTCACAGAGAAGTAGCTACAACACGTGGCTTTTTTGGTGTGTGGCTTGCCTTGATATAACAGAACATGTTTCCGCTGAACTAATTTGGAAGATGGAAAGAGGAGTAGGAGAAATGTTCGTTTCAAAGTTAAATCATTGACGAAAGTGGTTCACATTGACTTCAGAGTAAACCAGTAAGGACTTGACGAAGCTGTAAAGAGTGTCAGGACTCCACGTTGTTCCTTGTCAGGCGCAGCTCTTAATGCTGAGTTCAGGTCCAGAGGGAGGAGCCCGAGCCGGCCTGAGCTATGGCCATGTGGGCTGCAGTAGCAAGTCATGTGTTTTTATGTGACTTTCTATGCACAGGTCTGGATTTCTAAACCTTCAATGTGGAACTAAACATTTGCTGATTAATAACACAGTTAAATGTGCCTGACGGGTGCCAGGAATGTTTCTGGGTGGTGGTGTCCCTCTCTGCCTCTCTGTATGTATATGTACAGGTAGTCTCCGACTTACAACGGGGTTCGTTCCCACGACTCTGTTGTAAGTCGGTTCTGACAGAAGTCAAATGCTTCTTTTTTTTTTTTAGTTTTAATTATTATTGCCTTTTATAATCAGTGTCTTTATAAATCTGATCTCTGAACATCTTCGAGTGAACATCTGAGAATGATAACATCAGCAAATTAAGTGCTGCAATATTGTACGTAGCATATATTGCTAACGATAAGATGTACCCAAAACAAAAAAACAGATGGTTGTAAATGTAATCTGTCCTATCTTGAATATATGTTAAGCTGGGGACTACCTGTATATGCAAATGTATATGTGTATGTAGGAGTTCCTGGGTGGTACGAACATGCTCAGCTGCTAATGGAACGGTTGGAGGTTTCGGTCCACCCAGAGGTGCCACAGAAGAGAGGTCTGGAGATCTACTTCTGAAAAATCAGCCATTGAAAACCCCATGGAGGACAGTCCTAGTCTGACACACATAGGGTCACCAGGAGTCTCAACTACCACACCCCCTGTGTTTTAAACTTCTGTGCCTGCATGAGCTCATACCTCCATGAGTTCAAATCTCAGCACAGCAGTTGATGAGCTACTACTTTGGGCCAGTTACTAAGTCTGTCTGTGCTTCTGTTTCCTTGTTGTAAAATGGGGATTATAATACCAGCTACCTTACTGGGTTGTTGTGGGGATTTAACAATACTTGTAAAACACTTGGAGCTGAGCTTGGCACACACATGCTATGTAAGTGTTTATTAAATAATCAACAATCTCTGGGTTTAAGGAATTTACCCTGTTGTTAGGATGGAAAAGTGTATACTGATGAAATGACCAGGCATTGTAATCCTTAAACCAACACCTTCTCCTTTTCTAGGAAAGAGCATAAGTTGGCAGTCTGGAAGAGTCATGGTGACTAAGGGATTTAGAAAACAGAGAGGACAACAATTATTGGATGACCACTGTGTCAGGCACTCAACCAGGGACTTTGCCTGTGTTTTCTATTAACCTTCTAAATAGTTCTGGGGGTAAATATTATCTCCCCCATTTTAAAGCTAAGAAAATCAAGGCTTTTGAGAGGTCCAGACTGGTGAAGAATGTTGAATATACCATGGACTTCCAGAAGAATGAACAAATTAGTCTTGGAGGAAGTACAGCCACAATGCTCCTTTAGAAGCAAGAATGGTGAGACTTCATCTTGCTTACTTTGGACACATCATCAGGAAAGACCAATTTACTAGAAAAGAACATCTTTGCCTTAGTTATATAGTGCTGCTGTAACAGAAATACTGCAAGCGGATGGCTTTAACAAAGAGAAATTTATTTTCTCACAGTCTGGAGGGCTAGATGTCCGAATTCAGGGTACCAGCTCCAGGGGAAGGCTTTCCCTGTCAGTTCTGGGGGAAGGTCTTTGTCATCAATCTTCCCCTGGTCTGGGAGCTTCTCAGCACAGGGACCTTGGGTCCAAAGGACACGCTTGCTTCCAGCCCTTCTCTTTTGGTGGTGGGAGGTCCCACTGTCTTTCTGCTCACTTCTCTCTTTTATATCTCAGAAGAGATTAACTCCGAGATAAAAACTATCCTGTAGATTGTGTCCTGCCTCTTTAACATAACTGCCTCTAATCCTGCCTCATTAACATCATAGAGGTAGGATTTACAACACATAGGAAAATCATATCCTGTGACAAAATGGTGGACAATCACACAGTACTGGGAATCATGGCCCAGCCAAGCTGACATACATTTTTGGGGAACACAATTCAATTTATAACAATCCTATTTGGTAAAGTAGAGGGTCATCGAAAATTAGGACAACCCTCAATGAGATGAATTGACACAATAGCCACAAAAATGGGCTCAAAGAAGCAACAATTGTGAGGATGGTGCAGGACCAGGCAACGCTGTGTTCTGTTATACATAGGGTCGCATGAGTTGGAGCCTATGCGAAGGCAACTTACAACACTAGTCTGGTACTTAAACTGGCCGGTGGCAAAGCCAGGACTTGTCCCATGTCTGAGTCCAAGGGGAGCAGGGTGGGCTGGATGGAGGCTGAGTGCGGAGGGATCCTGGGAGATGCCCCTGATGGTCAGAGTAGTGGCTGAATTGCTGTGGTCCAGATATGCTCCAGCGTTTTAAAATGTCCTGAGCCAGTGTTTACTCCACCCCTTTCAAAGGCCTCCTTGGACTGAGGGGTGAATCAAGAGGTGCTTCGCTGACCATCTCATTTAAATTTTGCTCAGTACTACAGCGATCATCCAGTGTCAATATTCTACAGCGTGATTTGATTATACTTTGTTGCCAAGGCTTTAAAAGAGGAGCATATCTTTTTAAATTATAAACAAATGTTTTAGCTCTCTGTGTTGTTAACCAGGCTGGATAGTGATAAAGCTTTCCTTGAAAAAAGAAAGAATACTGGGCTATGTCCATGGACTTCTGAAATCAATTACGCTTTTGTTAATTGGATTTCCCACCCCCGCCCCTTCTTTTGGCCTTCCCCTAACATAGAAAATAAAATCTGGGGTTAGGCCTCTCCCACTGATGGATAGCACCCAGTGGCAATGCACGCATTTTTCACTAGTCTATTTGTTTTTCCAGAAGCCTCTGAATGGCCATTACACAAGTTAAGGGACCCAGGGTCAACTTCTATTTATGTGACATATTCCTGCTATTTGTTTATGTCACCTGAAAATCCAACCAGTGGAAATGTTTCAAGATGTCGACCTTTAAACACTAAGAGTAAATCTTGCTTCTTTTCCATGCTTAACAACAAAAAACAACTAACACAATTATAGCAGTACCTGCTACTTCACTGAATGTTGAACACATCCCAGGCACCCTGTTAAATGTGCTTTATGCATAATCTCATTTAATTTTCCCAGTGACCGTGTGAACTAGGTGGTATTTTTAATCTCCATTTTACAGATGAGGAGACTAAGGCTTAAGGAAATTAAGTACCACGCACCAGGTCACACCTCTAGTTACTGGTGGGGATAGAATTTGGACTCAGTCCTTCTGTCTCTGGAGCCAAATTCCTCAATCTTCTTCGAATACATCTTTAGCAAAGAGTGGACCTTAAAAAAGCAAAGAGTGGACCTTACCATCTCAAATAATCTGTGAAGCAAAGTGTTGCGTGTTTGTGATCTTCAAAACAAAGGAGGCAGATCATTCAGAAATTTTGGAATATTGACCTAGCTACCCAGAACTACAGTGTGACGAGGCGCAGTGACACACACAGCCTGACTCACCAGATGGCCACCATGACTCAGGGCCTTTAACATTTCACCGCTGGAGAAATCAATCACCCAAAACCATCATTTCTTACACATGCCGTCTTCCTGCTCAAGAACCTTCCCCATCTGCCTGTAAGGTGGTTATCAGTTGGTCCCAGTTAGCCCAGACTTCCCTGATTTTAGCACTCAGAGTCTCCCATCCCAACCCCTCAGTGCTGGGCAAACCAAGATGGTTGGTTATCCTACCTCTAAGAGATAGTTCAAAATCATCGGCCTGGTTTTTTACCTCTCATTATCAATCCAACTTATTGGTCTCCTACAGGAGAGCTCTGTTCATGCCAGACCAGCTGGCTAGCTGCCCTCCTGCATTCTGTCTATGCTGCTGCCAGTGCCTGCTCCATCACACCCGCCATGCAACAGGACCTTCCCTAGAAGGTTCCGCTTGTGCTCTGTGAGTAGACAATGCCTGATCCACCTCTGCTCATCCCATCCCACCTCTTGGTGGTCTTCTTCCTTTGTGCTCAGTGCTTCTTTTCAGGAAAATAACATATGCTATGTCATATTGCTTTCTATGGTCAGCTCCTGTTTCTGCATCTGATTTTGGGCCTCTTTTTTTTTTTTTTTTAATTGAACTTTAGATGAAGGTTTACAGAACAAACTAGTTTCTCATCAAACAGTTGGTATACACATTGTTGTATGACATTGTTTAACAACCCCACGACATGTTCACATTCTCCCTTCTCAACCCTATTGCCAGCTTTCCTGTTTCCTCTTGTGATTTTGGGCCTCTTGAAGGCAAGAACAACACCTCATGCCTCTTTGTGTATCTAGGGCCTGAAAAAAGCCTTGCTCAAAGGGCCATCAAAAATGTGTGTTGTCAGTGATTAGAACAGGTGGCCATCCAGCCCTTGCATTACCTACCTTCCCTCCAAAAACAATGGTTCTGCATTTGAAGAGCTCTCAACCTACTGGAATAGACACACGGCCATGTATAAAAACTTATCCTTGGATGGGCCGCATAATGATGTGGCTAAAAGCACAGCCTTTGGGGTCACCTTGCCCTGGAATTTCTACCTCTGTAATTCACCTTTCTAAATAAATCACAGACAAATTTACTTCATTCTCGGAACCTCATTTCTTCCACTATAAAATGAACATCTTACCTCATTTTATAGTTGAGGTAATTGGGTAATTATGGTCATGAGAATTACATAATACTTGACCCATAGTTACTGTTAGTTGCACTTGAGTTGGCTCTGCCTCACAGCAACCCCAAGCACAACAACGCTGCACCCTCTTTATCATTGTTGGTATGTTTGAGTCCATTGTTGTGGACATTGTGTTAGTCTAGCTCTTTGAGGGTTTCCCTCATTTACCTTGGCCCTCTACTTTACTGCCCTCTACTTTACTTCCCTCTACTTTACCAGCCCTGGTGGTGTAGTGGTTACACATTTGGCTGCTGATTGAAAGGCCAGCAGTTTGAATCCACTAGCTGCTCCTTGGAAACCCTGTCTGGCAGTTCTACTCTGGGGTAGAGAGCAATGGGTTTGGTTTTGGTTTACTTTACCACCACCTGTCTGTCAGTTTGTTGTGCTATGGTGGCTTGCGTGTTGCTATGATGATGGAAGCTACACCACTGGTATTTCAAATAGCAGCAGGGTCAACCATGGTGGACAGGATTCATCAGCAGAGCTTCCAGACTAAGACACACTAGGAAGAAGGGCCTGGTGATCTACTTCATCACGACCCCACAATAATATTAAGGGTATTCTTCATCGAGTGCCTTGCCTACATAAACCCAGAAGGCAAACAAATACACCTCCCCAAAGGCACCTTTTGCACTAGTGTTAAAGACAGCCCATGGCACCATTGGTCCTAGTGGTCATCAAGCTGAGTAGCCACAACTATGACACATAGTAAAAAAAAAAAAAAAACAAACTAGTGCCATCGATTAAGTACCTAGTAAATGATCAATGAAAAACATGTACTCAACCACACAAAACATAATGGGGATAGACAGTTAAACATGTGGAGCTGGGTGGGAGGAAATCAAATGGGTGAAATACAAATGGGAGCAATTGGAGTGTCTGGAGCTTTGGGGCAGGTGTCTGGGAAGGCTTTGTGGAAGACGGAGGTAGGGAAAGGGAAAGCTGGGTAGGAGGAAAGCAAATGGGTGAAATACAAATGGGAGCAATTGGAGTGTCTGGAGCTTTGGGGCAGGAGTCTGGGAAGGCTTTGTGGAAGACGGAGGTAGGGAAAGGATGTGGAAAATTGTCTTTTCTTTATCGAGCATCTGTCTTGTGCACTAGGCATTTTGCCTATTGCACTTCACTGAATCTTCAGAGCAAAGTGTAAGTTAGATGTTAGTTCTGTATTTTATAGATATTGACTCTTTCCTGTGGTCACAGAGTTTATAAGAGTCAAAGCTGAGACCGACTTCAAGTCTATCTCATTCTAGAACCTTGTCCTCACCCCACCCCTTCCTTACCCTGTTACAAGTGTGTGTGCACAGACACAAGTATGGGTGCATTTGAAACTCTTAGCTTTCTTTGCAGCTCCAAACAGTTGCCCTATTTCCTCTGATTAAAAAATCTGTACAGGGCTGGGTTAAGACAGTCACTCCACTTGGAAAGCCTTCCCTAATTTGTTTTGAGCATATTGGTTTGTGTAAATTTAGCTTGTGTTTGGCTGTAAGGAACAGAAATCCTGCCTGAAAACAGTTTAAACAGTGAGGAAATTTACTGTTTCTTGTAAAGGAGGACAGAGGTAGAAAAGCCTCCAGGCACAGTACCCTAATCCCGGGGGCTATTGCTGTTTCTCAACAAGTCTCCAGGCTGGCTGCCCTCAGGGTTTCAAGAGAGCTGCCATTTACAGCCCAAGCAACAGGATTCTTCGTTCTGTGGGAGAGAGAAAAATCTCTCTCTCAATCATGGGTCAAAATATTCCTTCTCTTCAGTCTGATTTGACCAATTTAGGTCGTGGGTTCAACCCTGGACCAATAGCATTCAACAACGTGAATGCTTCATGTTGACTGGCTGATACTAATAAGACTAATTTCTGTAGTTCAGATTGGTACATACAGCATGGAGGGGAGAAGTAAAATTCTAAATATGTAACATCTGGAGCAGTTTGGACATGACTAATCAGGATAGATAATTTCCACATTCTGTTGGATCACCTTCCTTTGGAATGGTCACGGATATGGATCTCTTCCAGTCAGTTGGCCAGGTAGCTGTCTTTCAAATTTCTTGGCAAAGATGAGTTAACATGCCCAGCTTTGCACTTGTTTGTTGAAATGTCTCAATTGGTATTCCTTCAATTCCTGGAACCTTGTTTTTCATCAGTGCTTTCAGTGCAGCTTGGACTTCTTCATTCAGTAATATCAGTACTGAGATCTGTTATTCATGCCCATTCCAAAGAAAGGTGATCCAACAGAATGCAGAAATTATTGCACAATATCGTTAATATCACACCACAAGTAAAATTATGCTAAAGATAACTCAAAAATGGTTGCAGCAGTACATATACAGGAAAATGCCAGAAATTCAAGCTGGATTCAGGAGAGGATGTGGAACAAGGGATATCATTGCTGATGTCAGATGAATCTTAGTTGAAAGCAGAGAATGCCAGAAAGATATCTACCTGTGTTTTGTTGACAATGCAAAGGCATTTAACTATGTGGATCATAAGAAGTTATGGATAACATTGCAAAAAATGGAAATTCCAGAACACTCAATTGTGCTCCTGTGGAACCTGTACATAGATCAAGAGGCAGTTGTTCGAAAAGAGCAAGGGTATACCGCGTCATTTAAAGTCAAGAAAGGTGTGTATCAGGGTTGTATCCTTTCACCATACTTATTGAATCTGTATACTGAGCAAATAATCTGAGAAACTAAACTGAGAAAGAAACTAAGGAATAAAGAAGAACGGGGCATCAGGATTGGAGAAAGACTCATTAACAACCTGCATTATGCAGATGACACAACCTTCCTTGCTGAAAATGAAGAGGACATGAAGCACTTACCGATGAAGATCAAAGACTACAACCTTTAGGTATGGATTGTACCTCAACATAAGGAAACAAAAATCCTCACAACTGGACCAATGAGCAACATCATGATAAACAGAAAATATTGAAGTTGTCAAGGATTTCATTTTACTTGAATCCACAATCAACACCCATGGAAGCAGCAATCAAGAAATGAAAAGGTGCATTGTATTGGGCAAATCTGCTACAAAAGACCTCTTTAAATTGCTGAAGACTAAAGATGTCACCTTGAAGACTAAGGTGTGCCTGACCCAAGTTATGATATTTTTATATGCATGCAAAAGCTGGACAATGAATAAGGAAGATTGAAGAAGAATTGATGCATTTGAATTATGGCATAAGTGAAGAATATTGAATATGTCATGGACTGCCAGAAGAACAAACATCTATCTTGGAAGAAGTACTGCCAGAATTCTCCTTAGAACAGAGGGTTGCAAGACTTCCTCTCAAGTACTTTGGACGTGTTATTGGGAGGTACCAGTCTCTGGAGAAGGTCGTCGGCCTTGGTAACATAGAGGGTCAGGAAAAAGAGGAAGAACCTCAGCGAGATGGATTGACACCGTGGCTGCAACAATGGGCTCAAACTCAGCAATAATTTTATGAGGATAACACAGGACCGGCCAACATTCTGTTGTACGTAGGGTCGCTATGAGTCAGAACCGAGTCGATGACACCTAACAATAATCAGGATAGGTAAAGCTGTAAACAGCTAGTAAGACTGTTCAGTGTGTATTGCTGATTATCAACCCTAGGTACCTAACTACAATAAGGGTTTTGTTAAGAAGGAGGAGGAATGGGTTCTGGGTAGCAGCTAAAGTTGACTGCTACTGCTTCTATGTGTCTGTCTACTTGAGTGCTTGGTTGAATGGCCAGTTATGGCAATCTTCAATCACATCTTTGTAGTTTGACATTCCAGTATCTGTGGCCCCAGTGACTAGGCAATTTTTACTTTTAACTTATTCAGTTTAATTTAGTCTCATTCAAAAGCTCAGCCTAAATTTCACTTCACTTGACCTATCCAAGTCCAACCCCCTCCTACCTAGGTATCTGATAACACGTCATTCAAGTTGCATGTGTGTTTAGTGAGAGCAAAACACAGCTCTGCTTAACACGTAGTTACTGTGAGTCAACCTGGTCCTAACTAGGGCATCTCCCATCTTGAGTGAAATCTTTAAGGAGCGATTCTTCCCTCTGGTTTACTCATGCTTTACACATTCTGACTAACTGGAAACATAGGCAGCTTAAATCAGTGATAGGTGTGATGACAGAAGGTCTTAACAGATATGCAGTTACATTACTTCCAAGTGCAGGCAGTAACTCAAGTTAGAATATAGAGTGATGTCTTGTAAAGGCTCTAACTTATATAGATAAAAATAATTTATAATGGGCTTATCAGTTCTTTGTATTTAATTCTTTTCTTTGGAAATGCCTCTGACGCCTTAACCCCAGGGTGTTCTGCCAGTTACTTTAAACTTTCTTCCAGAAATCTTCTTTGCACTATTGATTTAGACTATCAATACAGAGGCTGAAATAATAAGATTTCGGCCTATTCCTGATTTTGCAGGGAAGATTGAAATTGTATGTGTTCATCAGGTTAGTTTTTGTACTGGACACACAAAAGGATATTTGGTCTTTTGGTGTTAGTTACTTGGAAAACCAGCTTGAAGGAAGAGTTATTTTTTTTGTGGTTTTATTTTTTTAAGGGAAAATGTGGAAATTTGATCACTAGGATATATTAAATGGAACTGCAAAGGTAGAATTTGCACACCCTGAATGTGGACATTCAAATTAGGCCAGAGAAATAACGTTCTCAGAACTGGCAGTGTGGTCAAGTTGAAAGAGCGCTAGATCATAAGGAAGCCTGGGTTGTGCTCCTCACTTGACATTGATTTGGCTGTGTGACCATGGACCAGTTACTTAACTTCTCTGGCCCTCAACTGGTTTATCTACAGTTTTCACTTGATCATCAGTGGCAAAAACTCAGGCTCACCGAGGCCAGACGGAAAATGCATGTGAATAAGGAGGGCTTAGAACAAAACAGAAGCGAACAAAACTATGAAACATACAAAAGAACAAAACCTCAATTTTAATGTGAGGCTGGGGTGTTGGGGAGAAATGGGTGTGGTGGGGACTGGGGCTGAGCACAGAGCACATGCCCGTGTAAAGATGGCAGCCCTTTATTCTACCTCAAGCTGAACTCAGATCCTATGTGGCTAGGTCTTCCAAATTTTATTTATTTATTTATTTATTTATTAAATAGAGGCTCTCAGTCAAGGTTTGTATGTGAAATCTCTCCAGTTGTTAAATATTGGGTGAAATAATAAACTTGTGTGGGCCAGTACTCTGTGAACAAAATTCTTCCCTGGGCTGAATTCAGCATGGGGTTGCTAATTTGCAACTCCTAGATAAGATGAACTCGGAAGTTGTCCCAGGTGCAGAATGTGTTCTAAGAGTCACACCACCATATAGGAGAGGTCTCAGCAGGCGTCTGGCTCACCTCTCATGCACTATCCCTGACGGTTGTCACCTAAACTCTGCTTAGCTGTTCCACAGACAGCCTGTCCTGCTGAGGAAGGGACTGTACTTGAAAGTTCTTTCTTGCATTGAGAAGAAACCCCTCATGCAACAACTCCTCTTGTTGGTCTTAAATCTGTCATCTGGAGCCACAGAGAACATATCTTTAGTCTCCTGGAATTTTAGATTTGGATGTTTCTGCTACCACCCACAACACACACCAGAGATGTTTCATGAGCAGAGTCAGGACTTGGAAAGGCCTTCCTGGAGCACAGAACCCTGGATGAGCTAGAGCAGGTTTCCTCAAAGAAAATTCAAATGAAGCCCCTTCTGTCATCACTGGGGGCTGTTGGTGGAAGATCGGTTTGGCGTGCTCATGGCTGTGCCACTTCTCTCACGTGAGAGAAATGACCTTGGAGGAATGGGGAGGGGCTGGGGTACAGACTGGAGGTCCATAGCTAGCCTGTTGGGAGGAATGGGGCCTGGGGGAGGAATGGGGATGTGGGGCTCTACATGTCTCCTTCTGATTAGCAAAAATTGAGGCTCAGCACTGAGAGATCTTTGTTCTCTTTCCAGTTCTAGTTTCCATCGAGTTGATTCCAACTCATGACAATCCCATGTGTGCCAGAGTAGGCCTGTGCTCCACAGGGTTTTCAGTGGCTGATTTTTCTGAACTGGATTGTCAGGCCTTTCTTCCAAGGTGCCTCTGGGTGGACTCGAACCTCTAAACTTTCAACTAGCAACTGAGCACATTAACCATTTGTTTCACCCAGGGACCGCATTTATTCTCCAGGAACGGTCAGACTGGGGGCAGAGGGGGTGTCATTCTGTCCCAGAGAGGTGGCCCTGTGGCCTGTATCCACCTCTCACCTCATTAAATAAGACTTCAGGACCTTTCTGCACAGAAGGACTGAACTTGGAATCACTTTCTCCTGCCCCAGCCCCTTACCAGGCCCTGTACTACAGCAGCAGAGATGAGCCTTTTCCTCGGATGGAGGGAGGAAGGTGAACTTTCTCCTGCTTACAGCTGCCCACGTTAGTTCAGGGACTGTGCCGGAAGTGGGGAGCAGAGATGTTAAGAGAAAAGGAGGGGCTCAGCTACTGTTCAGAGCTATTCTGTGTGTGTGTGCGTGTATGTGTGTGAAATGCTTCCTTCTAAATGTGACTCAGCACTACGGTGGAGTCTTCATGACATATAGAGGGGACAATCTTTCACATGCTCTGTGATTCCACCCATAAGACCAGAACAGGGAAATTAACTAGGTGTAATAAATAATATAGAATCTGGTGAATATTTAGGGTCTGGTAATGATGATAAATCAGGTTTGAAATGTTCCTTGAGGAGATTGTGAGATTCTGAGAAATGAAGCCAGGAAGATTGATTAGAACCTATTGCTGCTTGGAAAACCTACCACGGGAATTCAGGGAGGTATTTCTAAGCTAATAGGAAAGGTGAATACAATCCACCTTGGCCTCTAAAAACCAAATGGATGTAATCAACAAATGTCATTGCTTTTACGGGTGAATGCATTGGAGAGCAAGCAACACCCCAGAACAGCTGGGGAGTGTTGATTTGATGGGTGCTGGCAAAGAAAGAACACATTATGCTTTGTCTATGGTCCTCCTTTCCTCCAGACCCTGAGTGATTGATTGATTTGTTCATTTGTTTGTTTTTTCATCTGTCCAATTTTAAGGGAAGACCCCCACGGAAGAAATAGAGTTCATGTTTTTAAGAGTTTGTGCTATCAGAATTTGTTCCTTTTAGGGATCACATACTTGTTTTTTAGCTCTTGGTTTGAAGATTCATGTCTCACATTTGGGGCGGAAGCTGTACCGGGTGGTAGGATTACATTAAATGCTTTACTGATTAAATCATTCCCTCCACACTCCCCCAAATCTGACCCAACGTGGTGAGTGAAGCTAACAGTATTGTCAATTTGGAAGTCATCTGGGGAGAGAGTAGCCTTAATCTTAAAGTTAAAAAAAGGAAAAAAGATAAAAAAGCAGGTAAAGTCTGGACTGTTTGTGAATGAGAAGGAAACATAAAGAATGAAGGCAGGTGGGGAAGACCTGTAGTTAGTAGTCAGCAGATTAGGGGTACATTTGTGATATTACAGGAAGAGTATGGCTTTGGGCTGTGCTGGGCCTGGTTTCACAGTCAGCTGTGTTACCTTGGGTGGGTTACTTAACTCCTCTGGCCCTCAGTTTCCTCCTGTGTAAAATGGGGAAGAATAAATTGTATCTCACAGGAATTAAAGGAGATAATGTTTGTTGATTGCCTGGCATTGAATCTGGCAATCTGAACCTGAATCTGGTTCCCTTCTCCCCAGCTGGTGGCCTACTGTCTTCACATGTACCTGTGCACTCCTTGGCACATAAAAGCATTTGATATTTGTTGTTGAATGTACAGAGCCAAGGAATCAGAGAGGAGGGCCTCCCTCAACAGGCTATTGGTCTCTTTTGTTTGGAAACTCGCGTAAATTATGGGAACCTGGTTGAACATCAGGAGTCCCTGGGTGGCACGAAGAGTTAAGTGTACATCTACTAACTGAAAGGTTGGCGGTTCAAATCCATCCAGAGGCACATTGGAAGAAGGGCCTGGAGATCTACATCTGAAAGATCATAGCTATTGAAAACTCTATGGAGTGCAGTTCTACTCTGAAATGCATTGGGTCATCATGAGTCAGAATCAACTCAACTGCAACTGGTTTGGTTTTGGTTGGTAGAACATCATGCTGCAGGGAAGGTGTGTGGTGGGAGACAGAGTCTTTACTTATCTTCTGCACATGTGCATGCCACACACACCATGCCAGGCAAAGCTAGGTTAGTACGTATTCCACTACCTTCCCTGTATTCTGTATCCACTCCCCAAAGTCAAGAGAGACGATGGTGGTGAACTAGGTACCAAATTGGAGTAGAGACTTACGATGTTTTTTCTTTCCTCCTCCGCCTTTTTTTTTTTTTTTTGTGAAGTATGAATAGAAATGTCGATTTTGTGTAAATAAATTATTTGATTAAACAGGACATCAGTGTGCTCAATGGTTAGACTTGCTGAGAAACACAAGGTGAGCTGATAATGGCTTTCCTAATTTACTCCAGGATAAATAATGCAGGAAGCTCATCAAGCGTGTCTGCAGATAGATTTAAATGAATTAGATCCCCAAAGCTAGGGAAGTGGTGGTGAAGGAGAAAAAACATTGCCACGAAGCTGGTTTTACTGCTAGAGAAATCTGGAGCTGCAAAAAGCTGTGTTAAAATCACATCACAGTTCTGTCTCAGGCCAGAAAAGGAAGCCCAACGTTAAAGAGAAACTTGCCTCTCAGACTTAGTTCTATTACTTGGCTTCCACAATGGGTGGTCTGTTTAAAGATTGGCCCATTAAAGCTATTGTGAATTAATGAAGCCCTTCCCCAATGGGACATCCCCCACGGTGAGTCCACTGTTTGACAGAAAGTAGATTATCATAAGACAGAGTCTCAGAGATAAACAGTGGTATGTCACTGTAAGGGTTTCTAAAAATATGCATGCTGTCTTCAATTGACTGCAAATTGTGGCTGATTGAGGCACCAGGGGTATTTCATGGCAGATAAAAAGGCAGTTAAGATGTTGGTGGTCTCTGAAAGTGGATGGAATGGACAACTGCTTTTGGGATGTGTTTTGTTCTCGAATATTTTCCGAATATTTTCCGGACTGAATCACCATGTCACCGCCTGGGGTATTACTACTGGCTGCTTCTTTGAGGTTTAAAGGGGCCTGGTTTAATTCAGGAAACCCTGGTGGTGTAGTGAGTGTTTAAGAGCTACAGCTGGTAATCAAAACATTGGAGATTCAAATCCATGAGGCGCTACTTGGAAACCCTATGGGGCAGTTCTAATCTGTCCTATAGGGTCGCTATGAGTCGGAATCGACTCAACAGCAATGGGTTTGGTTTAATTCAGGGAGTATCTGGTAGTGCATATGGTTAATGTACTTGGCTGCTAACCAAAATGTTGGAGATTCAAGCCTATCCAGAGGTGCCCCAGAAGAAAAGCCTGGAAATCTACTTCCAAAAAAATTAGCCATTGAAAACCCTGTGGAGCGCAGTTCTACTCTGAACACATGGGGCCGCCATGAGTTGGAGTTAATTTGTCAACAACTGGTTTGTTGGTTGGTTTCATTCAAACTTGTTAATGAAAAAAAAAAATTGTGAACCCATGATCACCCATTAACATCTGAGTACAACTTAATTGATTAGCTTAGCTCTGTCTTGTGATGGTGGGTCCTGAGGAACTGGGGACGAGGAGACATCATTGCAGCATGATTTTAATGCCTGAAAGGGAAGGATAAATCCTGGACTGGGGTATTTATTGTCTTAGGACAGCTGGGGAAAATGATTTGACTCATGAAATGGCAACAGAAGCACTCTGATACCTGTTGCCTTTGTGAGAAGAGGCCAGGGATGCTAAAGACATCTTCACAAGGTTGCCCCGGGCTTGTCCTAAAGGCTAGCTCTAATACCACTAGTAGTACTGGTTCTGTGATGATGTCAGACTTAGACGTCCTCTACATGTTAAATATAGATACCTTGGAAACTCTGGTTTATTTCTGACCTAGCCCAGTGTCTTAGTTATCTAGTGCTGCTATAACAGAAATACCACAAGCAAGTGGCTTTAACAAAGAGAAATTTATTCTGTCCCAGTCCAGGAGGCTAGGAGTCTAAATTCAGGCCATCAACTCTAGGAGAAGGCTTTCTCTCTCTGTTGGCTCTGGGGAAAGGTTCTTGTCATCAATCTTGGTCTCGGAGCTTCTCTGCACAGGAACCCTGGGTCCAAAGGATGCGCTCTGCTCCTGGCACTGATTTCTTGGTAATATGAGGTCCCCATGTCTCTCTGCTTGATTCTCTCTTTTATGTTTCAGAAGAGATTGGTTTAAGACGCAACCTAATCTTGGAGGTTGAGTCCTGCCTCATTAACATAACTGCTGCTAATCCCGTCTCATTAACATCATAGAGATAGGATTTACAACATGTAGGAAAATCACATCAAATGACAAAATGTTGGACAATCCCACAATACTGGGAATCGTGGCCTAGCAAGTTGACAGATATTTTTGGAGGACAAAATTCAATCCATGACACCCAGTCTAGGTGAGCTGGGCTTGTATAAACCAGACCCAAGATGACTAAAATTTTTCTAAAAGAATTAGAAAACCGTTCACTTCCTTCCTTCCCTCTTTTCCTTCCTTCTCTTCTCCCTTTCCTTCTCCTCCCTCCTTCCCTTCCTCCATTTCTTTATTCTGTCCTTCTTACCTACCTACCCACCTACCTGACAAATTCTAGGCCCTGGGGGTAGACCAGTGAACACCCTGACATCCGTTATGATGCCTTTATTCCTAG
The DNA here is from genome assembly GCF_030014295.1 of Loxodonta africana. Classification (NCBI taxonomy): domain Eukaryota; kingdom Metazoa; phylum Chordata; class Mammalia; order Proboscidea; family Elephantidae; genus Loxodonta; species Loxodonta africana. Next base: position 113,036,728 of record NC_087347.1, on the reverse strand, counting down.
TCCCTAGATTGGAAGGCATTCGAAATACACAGTGGCTGCAACAACAAACACAAGCATACCAATGATCATGAAGATGGTGCAGGACCAGGCAAAACACACACAGAGAAACACATCAGTCTTTTTTCCCATTTAAAAATGGATTCTGCAATCAGTTAGAAGTAAGAAGAGTAAATAGAGGCATTTTAGACACCAAAGATTTGGCCAGGAGCTCCCCACTACCTCAAAGGATGGTGAAAGGGAAAACTACGATGTGTCTGCTCTTTATTCTCCACACTGATAGCTCTGGACCACCTCTGGGTAGTAGGGTCAGGTGTCAGCCTGGAGGGCAGGAGTCAGTAGTTATGCAGATTGCAAAGTGCTCTTGAAGAATTGAAGGACCCACTGAGGGACAGGCTGGTCTTTAATATAAAAAAACAAGAACAAAAACAAACAAGCCTCTAAGGTTTGGTTCAAGGCAGGTTAGTACTGGTGGACATTTGAGGCTCAGCCTCATCTTGATTTGAGTCAGTGGTTGTCAAGGTCCAGGGTATGGCCTGGTACTCTGCATCAGAGTCAGTAGTCACCTGGCGTATTAGTTATCTACAGCTGCGGAACACACCACTGCAAACTTCGCAGCTTAAAACAACACACATTTATTATCTTGCAGTTTCTGTGGGCCAGGCACAACTTAGGGGGGTCCTCTGCTTCAAAAGGCTGCAATCTGGATGTCAGCTGGGCTCTGTGTTCATCTAGAGGCTCAAATATGGGAGAATCCGCTTCCTTGCTCACTCAGATTGTTGGCAGGATTCATGTCCTTGAGGCTGGGGGCTGTGGGCAAGAGGCTGCTCTCAGCTCCTAGTGGCCACAGTTTCTAGAAACAAACCGTAGTTCTACATGGGCTTTCCCAGCATGGCTGCTTATTTTATCGAACCAGAAAGAAGAGTCTCTAGAGGAGTTTGCTAGCAAGAGTCTTACATAACAAGACTTAATAACAGGAGGAGATCCCATCACCTTTGCCGTATTCTACTGGTTAGAAGCAAGTCAGAGGTTCTGCCTACAGTCAAGGCGAGGGGATTACACAAAAGCATAAACACCAGGAGAGATGATCTTGGGAGCCACCTTGGGTCTCTCTATGCCACGCAGTAGACCGCTGGGCTCAACCTGATCTACTGAATTAGTATCTCTGAGGGTAGGGCCCAGGAATCTGCATTGCAGCAAACATCCCGAGTGCTTCCTGTGCACATCAGGGTTGGAGAGGCCTAGTAGATGAGCTTGGGATAGCTAGAAGCTCCAGGAAGCAGCTTGGGATACCTGGTGCTTCTTCCTGCCAGAGCTGCTGAGGCTCTCCCAAGCCAGTCCTTGTGCTGATCAGAGGCCACATCCATGATGGGACCAGGATGCCCAGGGACTCTGCATCCAGCCCAGCATCGCAGGATGGAAGTGAGTTACTTCCACAGGCCATCTTTGCACAGTTGAAAAATTGGGCCTGGATGTAATTCACATGTCTCATCTGATCTGGAGCACATCTTTGTTAAAAGCCACCTTTCATTTTTCTTCTCCAACAACCCCCTGGGGAGGAAGTCCTACATGTGGTTAAGTTATTCACCTCTTTTTACAGTAATTGTTCTCTGAGGTGACTGTCATTCTTGGATGAGAGCTTTGACCACAGAAAATTCAGAATTCTGAGAAATGGAGTTTCTTGGGGGATAAGTGGGACCTAGCCTTTTCTTACCATAATACCATAGGCTGAAGCTGCAGTAAATCAAAAACAAAAGCAAGATGGGCTTCCCTTACTCCCCACTGAAAACTTAATATGATTTACCTGATTGGCTTGCTTCTACTGTGTGGCTGTGAAGTGAGTAGTACCTTATCTATATCCCTAGTTAGACCACCCACCACCCATCTGTCAGTTTGTCACACTGTGGTAGCTTACATGTTGCTATGATGCTGGAAGATTTGTCACTGGTATTTCAAATGCAAGCAGGATCACCTATAGTGGACAGTTTTCTGCAGAGCTTCCAGGCCAAGACCTACTTCCAAAAATACTGTTCAACACAGAATACTGTTCAAAACAGTGCTGGAATATGAATCCCCTAGACTGGAAGGCATTCAAAATACACAGTGGCCGCAACAACAAACACAAGCATACCAATGATCATGAAGATGGTGCAGGACCAGGCAACATTTCATTCTGTTGTATATGGGGTCACCATGAGTCAAAGCAGATTCGATGGCAACTAATGATAACAACAACAACAAGTTAGACCATGAAACCGTTTTGGATCGGCACCCTGTCCTGTTCATCTTTGCATCCCCTAGATCAGGAGTGTCCAGTAATCATTTGTTGGATGGATGGATGGATGGATGGATGGATGGATGGATGGATGGATGGATGGATGGATGGATGGATGGATGGATGGGTGGGTGGGTGGGTGGATGACTGTTGAACCTGACTTTAGTACTTGAGAAGACAGTGATTCTCTAAGAGAAATGTTATATAGATCTTCCTGTCAAGATTTATTTCTCAAGGCAATCACCAGTGTCAACATGATACTGTTTTTTTTTTTTTTCCTGATTTGCATTTCAGAACTAAATGCTGGTTGAACAATTTCTAAAAAGAAGTTAAGAAGGTTATTGGACTAGGAAATTAATGAGGAGATTATACTTAGCCTTTTGGGTCCTGGAAAGTTGTCCCCTCTGGTTTTTGAATATTTGGAAAAAGGCTTTACAGCCAAACTGAAGTAAGTGATGGGGGCAGGAGCCCTTGTTTCGCTGGCATTCTAGTCATTCTTCTCAGGGAGACTCTCAGGCCCGACTCAGCCCCCTATCCTCCTATGAGCTGTCTACCCAGAGGACTGACTCGCAGAAGATATTTTTCAAGTCCTTTCTGACTGATGGATTGAAGCTGCACCCCATCCTCTCGGAGCCTATGTAAGGCTAGCTCTGCATGTGACAGATAGCTTTACTCCTTCACAATTTCAAAAGTTTCACTTCATGAGTTCTTGAATAAAATGCCTTCAATTGAGTGAAGCATATCAGTAGAAATATCAAATGGCCTATACATGGAAGAAAACGGGTTGGGTTGGGGCATCCAAGGGTGCTTGCTGCAAACAGTAGTTCAGGTCCCTGACCCACTTAGCCCAGTACCTTGACTGTGAACAACGAGCTTAACCAGACAGCTGTACCCTGTGTGTTTACTTGCAGGAGAGTAATTCTCCAGCCATAAGTTTCATGTGATTAGAAGTGAAGAGCTAAGTGGGCTTCTTCCTTATTATTTCTTTTGGGTTTGTGTAAAATGTTGTTTCTCCTTCCTCCTCACTGTATTTCTCCTTGTAGGCCACTGGGGCTACTCACCTTGATAACCATTAGGACTGGTGGTACTATGAGCTGTCTGGTTGGTCTTGGGGGACTAACCACTAGCATAAAGGGTAGTCTTGGAGAAGTGTACTTGTTTGGGCTTACGTAGACAAAGCATTTGATGGAGAGTACTCTCAATATTATTGTGGGGTGGTGATGAACGTAGAGTCTACAGGTAAACTGTTAGGAGCCAAAGTACCAAATACTTACAGTGAATAGTTGCTGGACTGTAGACCCCAGTGGGGTTAGGGGAAAGGAATAGTCTGCATAGAGTTATTGTAAGAAATCTGCTAATCTAGAGACACAGGTGTAATGGTTAAGATTGTGTGTCAACTTGGCTGGGCGATGATTCTCAGTGTTTTGGCAGTTGTATAATGTTGTGATCATTTCCCTGTTGAAATTTGATATGTTATCACCCCCATGATGGAATCTGCTGAATGGTACTGGTGGGGGTGGGGCCCATGGTGGCTCATTGCACCCTCAGCCTTCATCTCTCCACCTTCCACTGCCTACTTCCATCCTGCTTGCCTTGCAAGTGTTGTTGGCTTGTTCTGGATCCAGCAGCTATCTCTTGTCTGACCTCTGGTTCTTGGGACTTGAGCTAGCGGCTTACCTGTGCATCTTGGGATTCATCGATCTTCACAGCCTGCAAGCAAGAGTCCTGCTCTCCGACCTGCCTATCCTGGGCTCACCAGTCCCTGCAGCTATGTGAATCAGAGAAGTCTTGTAGTCTCGCCTGACAACCTTGGGAATTCCTCAACATTCACAGCCCATGAGCGGGAACCCTGAAGTCCAACCTGCTCATCTTGGGTTTGCCAGCTTCTGCAGCTCTGTGAATTGGGAAAGGCCTCTATCCTGATCTAAGGATTTGGGACATTCCAACCCCATCAATGGTGTAAGCTGTTTTCTTGGTATAAATATCTCTATATTTATATACCTTACTGGTTTTGCTGCTGTAGAGAACCCAGCCTAAGACAACAGGAAACATTGTCTACTGAACCAATACGATGTCTCACATATACATAAACCAGTAAACCAATCACTTGGGGTTGAGTCAATTCCATCCCATTGTGACCCCATATGTGTCAGAGCATAATTGTACGCTACAGAGTATGCAATGGCTGGTTTTCCAGAAGTGGATCACCATGTCTTTCTTCTGAGGTGTCTCTGGCTGGACTCAAACGTTCCTCCTTTCAGTGAGCAGATGAGCATTTTAACCACTGTGTGCACCACCCAGAAACTCATACATGCATAAGACATGTAAAAACCTGGCATCCAGAATGATTATAATTGGAATTTGATGCTTCTGCCGTCCCTATGAAAAATATCAAAGTGTGGGAGTGGTGGTGGGGGGAGGGTTCATATCTGGCCAAAAATCTTGCTCTGTCTTCTCTAAACTCCCACAGGATTTCTCTGACACTTAGCCTAAAGAAGGTCTCCCTCTACCCACTGCTCTTTCTTTCTTAATTTTATTGTGTTTTAGGTGAAAGTCTACAGTACAAATTAGTTTCTCATTAAAAAATTTATACACAAATTGTTTTGTCACATTAGTTGCAATCCCTGCAATGTGTCAGCATTCTCTCCCCTTCCTTTCATACCCCGGGTTCCCTGTGTCCATTCCTTCAGGTTTCCTGTCCCTCCCTGTATTCTTGGCTTTGCTTTTGGGCAGGTGTTGCCCATTTCATCTCATATACTTGATTGAACTAAGAAGCACATTTCTCACATGTGTTATTGTTTGTTTTATAGGCCTGGCTAATCTTTGTCTAAAAAGTGGGGTTTATGAGAGGCTTCAGCTCTGTGTTAGCAGGGTGTCTGGGGGGCATAGTCTCAGGGGTTCCCCCAGTCTCTGTCAGACCAGTATGTTAGGTCTTTTTTTGTGAATTTGAATTTTGTTCTCCATTTTTCTCCTGTTCGCTCTGAAACCCTCTATTGTGATCCCTGTCAGAGCAGTAGGTGGTGAGGCAGGCACTATCTAGTTCTTCTGGGCTCAGACTGGTGGAGGCTGTGGTTCATGTGGCCCGTTAGTCCTTTGGATTGATACTTTCCTTGTGTCTTTGGTTTTCTTCATTCTCCTTTGCTCCAGCCAGGATGGGATCAGTAGATGTATTTTAGATGGCTACTCGCAGGCTTTTAAGACCCCAGTTGCTACTCACCAAAGGATGTAGAATATTTTCTTTATGAACTATGGTATGCCAATTGACCTAGATGTCCCCAGGAACCATGGTCTATAGCTCTCAACTCCAGTAACTTGGTCCCTTGAGCTGTTTGGATGTGTCTAGGAAGCTTCTATGACTTTGTCTTGGTCAAGTTGTGCTGATTTCCCCTGTATTCTGTGTTGTCTTTCCTTTCACCAAAGTTAACACTTGCCTATTATCTAGTTAGTGATTTCCCTTCCCTACCCTTCTCCTTCCTCGTAACCATTAAAGACTGTTTTTTTTTATTATTAACTTTTATTGAGCTTCAAGTGAACGTTTACAAATCAAGTCAGTCTGTCACATATAAGTTAATATACATCTTACTCCTTACTCTCACTTGCTCTCCCCCTAATAAGTCAGCCCTTCCAGTTTCTCCTTTTGTGAAAACTTTGCCAGCCTCCAACTCTCTCTATCCTCCCATCCCCCCTCTAGACAGGCGATGCCCACACAGTCTCAAGTGCCCACCTGATATAATTAGCTCACTCTTCATCAGCATCTCCCACCCACTGTCCAGTCCCTTTCATGTCTGATGAATTGTCTTCGGGGATGGTTCCCGTCCTGTGCCAACAGAAGGTTTGGGGACCATGACCGCCGGGATTCCTCTAGTCACAGTCAGACCATTAAGTATGGTCTTTTTATGAGAATTTGGGGTCTGCATCCCACTGATCTCCTGCTCCCTCAGGGGTTCTCTATTGTGCTCCCCGTGAGGGCAGTCATCGACTGTGGCTGGGCACCAACTAGTTCTTCTGGTCTCAGGATAATGTAGGTCTCTGGTTCATGTGGCCCTTTCTGTCTCTTGGGCTCTTACTTGTCGTGTGACCTTGGTGTTCTTCATTCTCCTTTGCTCCAGGTGGGTTGAGACCAATTGATGCATCTTAGATGGCTGCTTGTTAGCATTTAAGACCCCAGACGCCACATTTCAAAGTGGGATGCAGAATGTTTCCATAATAGAATTATTTTGCCAATTGACTTAGAAGTCCCCTTAAACCATGGTTCCCAAACCCCCGCCCTTGGTCCGCTGACCTTTGAAGTATTCAGTTTATCCCGGAAACTTCTTTGCTTTTGGTCCAGTCCAGTTGAGCTGACCTTCCAAGTATTGAGTGTTGCAAAGACTGTTTTTTTTATGTGTGCAAACTTTTTCTTGGGTTTTTATAATAGTGCTTTCATATGATATTTGTCCATCTGTGATTGACTTATTTCACTTAGCATAATGCTCTTCAGATTCATCTATGTTTGAGATGTTTCTAGGATTCATCACTGTTCTTTACTGTTGCGTAGTACTCCATTGTGTGTATGTGCCATAATTTGTTTATCCATTCATCTGTTGATGGGCACTTAGGTTGTTTCCATTTTTTTGCTATTGTGAATAATGCTGCAATGAACATGGGTGTGCATATATCTATTCATGTGATGGCTCTTATTTCTCTAGGGTATATTCCTGGAAGTGAGATTGTGGATCATATGGTATTTGTATTTCTAGATTTTTAAGGAGGCGCCATATTGTTTTCCATAGTGGTTGTACCATTTTGCATTCCCACCAGCAGTGAATGAGAGTTCCAATCTCCCTGCAACCTCTCCAACATTTGTTATTTTCTGTTTTTTTGATTTGTGTCAGTAATGTTGGGTTGAGATGTATCTCACTGAAATTTTGACTTGCATTTCTCTAATGACTAATGGTGGCAAGCATTTTCTCATGTGTCTGTTAGCCACCTGAATGTCTTCTTTGGTAAAGTGTCTGTTCATATCCTTTGCCCATTTTTAATTGGATTATTTTGTCTTTTAGTTGTAGAGATGTTGGATTTTCCTGTAGATTTTAGAGATTAGACATATGTCGAATTTGTCATAGCCAATTTTTTTTTTCCCAGTCTGTAGGTTCCCTTTTTACTCTTCTGGTGAAGTCTTTTGATGAGCTTAAGTCTTTAATTTTTAGGAGCTCCCAGTTATTTAGTTTCTCTTCTGGTGTTTGTACGTTGTTAGTTATGGTCTGTACTGAATTTATACTATGTGTTAGGGCCTCTAGCATTGTCCCTACTTTTTCTTCCATGATCTTTATTGTTTTAGGTTTGATCTATTTAGAGTTAGTTTTTGTGTATGGTATGGGGTATGAGTCCTGTTTCATTTTTTTACAGATGGACATTCAGTTTTGCTGGCACCGTTTGTTAAAAAGATTGTCTTTTCCCCCCTTTAATGGAGTTTGGGCCTTTGTCAAAGAAAAGCTGACCATAGGTGGATAGATTTATGTCTGGGTTCTAGACTCTGTTATATTGGTCTGTGCATCTGTTGTTGTACCAGTACCAGTACCAGGCTGTTTTGACTACTGTAGCTGTATAGTAGGTTCTGAGATCAGGCAGTGTGAAGCCTCCTACTTCGTTCTTTTTCTTCAACAATGCTTTGCTTATCCGGGGCCAGTGGGGAGGGGAGGTGGCATACGGGGATATGCGGGGTGTGGGGGAGGGGGTGGAAGAAATAAAAGGGAAGAAAGAGAAAAGACAAAGAAATAGAAAAATAAAAAGAGAATAAAGAAGAAATTTGTGACAAGCTGAGGACTGGCCAGTGGAGGCAATATGGACCCAGGACCTGGTGGCAAGGGAGCGGAGGTGACGTACTGTGCTAGGTGGAAGGGAGAAAGAAAAACAAAAATTGACAGTGTGGTGAGGGCTACGGGCAGGGGTGGGGTGAGCCCAGGGCAGTGGCAGGCTGCACCATTGTAGTAGGTTCCAGTGGGAAGGGGGGTAGGTGGCATATAGGGCTAGGTGGGGGGGGGGGTGGGGAATGGAGAAAGTAAAGGAAGAGAGAAAAATATATATAAAAAAATTTTAAAAATTGGCTGCAAGGTAGGGGCAGGGCGGATCTGAGGGCCAGTGGGAAGGGAAGGGAGGTGGCTTGTGTTGCTAGGTAGGAGGGGGAAAGAAAAGAATCAGAGAGAAAAAAAATTATTGATAGCATAGCAGGAGTCAGTGGGCTCTAGCTGTGGTGTCATGGCGAGGTTTTGCATCGCAGTGGGGAGGTGGCATACAGGGACAGGTGGGAGGGAGAAAGAAAAGGAAGAGAAAAGAGAAATCATAGTAATAATAATACAATAAAATAAACAACAACAAAAAAAGTGGTGGCCTGACAGAGGCTGGCATGTAAGGGCAAATTGTACCCAAGGGCTGGTTGGAAAGGAGGGGAGGCTAAGTACAGGTCTATGTGGGAGGGAAAAAGAAGAGAAAGCAAAAAAAAGAAAAAAAGGCCCAGTGGGAGCTGGTGGGTGGGGGCAAGGTGGACCCAGGGTGGAGGTGGGCCAGTGGCTCTCTAGCTGAAGTGACATGGCCCAGTGGGAAGGGGTGTAGGTGGTGTATGGGGCTGGTGGGAGGGAGAAAGAAAAGGAAGAAAGGGAAAAAAAGAACAAATGTTTAAAAAATGGCATGGTGAGAGCTGGTGGGTGGAGGTATGGTGAACCTGGGGTGGTGGTGGGCCTGTGGCTCTCTAGTCGAGGTGACGTGGCCCAGTAGGAAAGGGTATAGGTGGTGTATGGGGCTAGGTGGGAGGGAAAAAAAAAGGAAGAAAGGGTAGAAGAAAAGAAATGGCTTGGCAGGAGCTAGGAGGTGGGGGCAGGATGTACCCTGGGCAACGGTGGGCTAGTGGCTCTCTACCTGAGCAGTAAAGTGTGACCTGTCAGGAAAGCGTGAAGGTGGTATATGAGCAGAAAGATGAGGGTTGGGAACGGGTGTTTCTCTGGTTACCAGATGCTCTGTCTTCTGTTGAGAGCTCCTTGAATTTGCATTCCTGTACTGCCTGTCCGGTCCTTGCTGGCTGTGTTCCAAGATGGTGACACTGTGCTGTGTTTAGTTGGCAAGAGACCTCCACTCAGTATCTCTCCTCGTTCTCTGTTTTCTGTCAGTTTCTTCTTCCATTTGGTGTTTGATCTAGCTCTTTATCCCCTCATTTGATGCCTAGGGTTCCAGATTGATGTTTGTATCTGTTTTACTTAGTTTTACAGATCTTGCTTCAGAGAGTTGGCATGATGTATCTGTCTACAGTACCATGTTGGCCCAACCCTTCTTTCTTTATCAGCTCTTTATTGTGTATATCAACTCAACCTCTCCTGCTTCTTCATCCTGAGCCAGCTCCCCTACCACACCCCTTAGCTCATTACCAGGGATCTGCAATACAGAGGAGAGTACTGGACTAGATAACCAAAACAAGCAAGCAAACAAAAACAAAAACCCAAACCCATTGTCACTGAGTCTATTCTGACTTATAGGAATCCTATAGGACAGAGTAGAACTGCCCCATATTGTTTCCAAGGAGCAACTTGAAACTGCTGACATCTTGGTTAGCAGCCAAACTCTTAACCACTGTACCACCAGGGCTCCAACTGGACTAGAATAGCAAGTTAGAATTCTTCTTTAGAGCAGGTAGGGTTTGGGAGTGAGGGAGTGTTCGCAACCCTTATAATTTAAAAGTATTTCATTTTATCCCAATTATATGTGTGATATTTCTGAAGTGTGTGTAGAATGCCATTATGATTAATATAATAGAAATCTACTTAAAAAGTCACTGAATTCATAGAAGCCTTTCATAATTCACATCTTTCCAGCTGTCTTAGTTATATAGAGCTGCTATAACAAAAATACCACAAATGGATGGCTTTAACCTACGGAAGTTTATTCTCTGACAGTCTAGTAGGCCAGAAGACTGAATTCAGGACACCAGCTCCAGGGGGAGGCTTTCTCTTTCTTTTGGCTCTGGGGGAAGGTCCTTGTTATCAATTTCCCTCTGGTCTAGGAGTTTCTCAACAAAGGGACCCTGGGTCCAAATTATGTGCTCTACTCCTGGCACTACTTTCTTGGTGGTAGAAGGTCCCCCCACCTGTCTACTAGCTTCTCTCTTTTATACCTCAGAAGAGATTGACTAAGGATACAACCCAATCTTGTAGATTGAGCCCTGCATCATTAACATAATTGTCTGTAATTCTGCCTCATTAACACCACAGAGGTAGGATTTACAACATATAGAAAAATCACACCAGATAACAAAATGGTGGACAATCACACGATACTGGGAATCATGGCCTAGCCAAGTTGGTACACATTTTTGGGGGACACAATTGAATCCATAACACCAACCAACAGGGATTAAAAGGACAACTACTATCAAGTAGGGGTCTATAAGACTTTTAGATATTAAAAACAGGTTCCTTGCTCTAAAAAAGGTGGGGGAGTCTATAGAAAATAGATTCTAATGAAAAATGCCATTTAGTTTTACAAATTCATGGGTAAATTGCTCTATGGTATATTTGTAGCATGAAAGGATTGATCATTCAAAATAAAATCCCAAATGAAATAATATCTCTAGGCGATGACTACCAACCACAAACACTGGCTACAAGTTCTTAGGGGGAATCTTTAGTGGATGAATCAGGCTGACATCACCTGAACCCATCGATTATCATCACTAAATGTGGGGCAACCAGACGTTATATGCCTTTTAAAGTGATGCGTAAGGAAGGACGCAGCATTGTCCATGGTATCTTATTGCTAAAAATATTGAACCTAGATGTAATCAAGCCTCTAGATCCAATTACCAGTTTAGAGAAAATACAGGGGAAAGGAGAACATGTTGAATGACACCCGAACCCACTGCCATTGAGTTGATTCTGGCTTATAGCAAACCTAGCCACTGGACAAATGAATAATTTTTTTTGACAAGAAATAGACTGAGGACAAAAGGGAGAAAAAACACTTTGGATTAAAAGAGACTTAAAAGACTAATCAACCCAATGCTATGTGTGGACTTTGCTTGGATCCTGATTTGAACAAACCAACTTTAAGAAATAGATCTTGGAGATAATCAGGGAAAATTAAGGTGTGTTATTAGAAGATATCAAGAAATCCTTGTTAATTTTGTTGGATGAGGTAATGGCATTGTGGTGATGTTAAAAAGAAAAAAAGTCCCAATCACTTAGCAATACACACTGAGGTATTTATAGAAGAAATGGTAGGAGATCTAGGATTGGCTTTGAAACACAATAAGAAAAAAAAAAAAGGTAAGGGGTAGAGATGAAATGAAAATGGCCGAATTGTTGATAATTGTTGAAGCTAGTGATAGGTACTTGAGGTTTATATTCTATTCTTTCTAACTGGTATATGTTTGAAATTATCCACAATAAATGGTTAAAAATGTAACAAATTCTAGTTTTTGTTTGTAGGCCTCAGAGAAATGAAGCAGAGGGTGCAAGTAATGGAATAGGCTACGCGTCTCATGGATGCTCCATTTTTCTTTCTTTCTCCAGGTTGTAAGTTGTGAGCATAGGTAGGGTTAGGAGTATGGAAGAGTTGTAGACACAGAATTGAGCTGTCTTAGCTGAGGGGAACAGGAACCTAGAGAAGGAGGTGAGAAAGTCTAGTCCGGTGGGGGAAATACAAAATTCCCAGTATTAATTTAACTGTCTGAACGTTGTTGGGCCACGTTTATTTCTAATCTGTTTCTCCTTTCAGCTAATCCTGAGGCTAGGGACTATGTCTTAGTTGTTGACTTAACTTTCAGAGCCCACTAGAGAGTCTGGGCAAAGGCTGGGCACTTAATAAATGTTGAGTGATGACTAATTAAATTTTAATTAATTGGCACCAACGTTTTGTAGACTGGCCTAGATAAGGCTTTAACAAATAATAAATAGAATGAATAAGTTCATCTAAACACACCCTTCATCTTGAAGAGAAAATGGCCACTATTAGGTGTCAGGAACATTATAGCAAATAAATACAAATCATCTTCATTATCATCAGGCACGAGGCTGTTTTGGAGATGGAGTCATTGTACCTGCTTTTCAGCCTCATGAATGCTCATTATGATCTCTGCGGTTATAACAAATACATATCATGCTACAAACACTTTCTAACGGACATGTCATAGGCCGGGAGACACGAGATTACTCGAAAATGGAGAGACGAAAGGGGATCCAATGAAAATCCTTCCTATCGAGTGTAATAAACATGTACAATAAGTTCTTATTAAGGACCTTTGAGGCAGTCAACCTTAATGAGCTATGAAGACAACTAAATGAGATTTTTAAGGGGACAAAAAAAAAAAAAAAAAAGAGAGAGTGAGAGAATACAAATGAATGTAAAGAAAAGAGGAAAATTGAAAATGAGGAAAACAAAGAACAGGTATGATGAAAATTGCCCTGCCATTCTGTGGCAAGAGTGAAAGCAAATCTAATGAGTTTCTCTGCTTTCAGTTTTAAAAATAAGACACATTTCTCAGATACGAAACGTGGTCCATTATCTGTCAATGGCGTTCTGAGTTGTCTTCAGGCAGCAAATGTATGCCATAAAATAAACTTCTAACTCCACTCTCCTTCTTTTCAGGGCTGGCACAAATCTAGCCTGTTTGGAAAATTGGTTCTTGATGACAATTTTTCTACCCTTGCTAGAGTGTTATGTGTGTGTGTGTGTGTGTATGTGGGCACGCTATAGTTGATAGATTTCATGATGAACTTTCCCCCCACCCCCACATTCTAACATTTCCAAAACCAAGATGTGTGTCAGGGTTTAACTGGCAGCATTTTTTTTTTTTTTCTTTCTTGATAATGTTGTCTGTTATAACCAGCAACATCTTAGATTGTAAATTGTGTTTATTTATTTAGAAAGGGAGGAGAAAGAGGAACAGGAGGGAGAAAGTGGGAGAAAATGTAATGTCTTGTGATGGCACAATGTCCTGCACCGTCCTCACAATCATTGCTATGTTTGAGGCTATTGTTGCAGCCACTGTGTCAACCCATTTCATTGAGTTTTCCTCTTTTTTGCTGACCCTCTACTTCACCAGGCATAATGTCCTTCTCCAGTGTCTGGTCCCTCCTGAACACGTGTCCAAAGTATGCGAGTGAAGTCTCACCATCCTCGCTTCTAAGGAGCATTCTGGTTGTACTTGTTCCAAGACAGAGTTGTTCATTCTTTTGTATCAAAAAAAAAAAAGACCAAACCTGTTGCCATGGAGTCTATTCTGACTCATAGCGACCCTAGGGGACAGAGTAAAACTGCCCTATAGGGTTTCCAAGGAGCAGCTGGTGAATTCAAACTGCTAACTTTTTGGTGAACAGCTGAGCTCTTAACCACTGTGCCGTCAGGGCTCCACCAGGGCTACCACCTAATAAATCAGCAGTAAAAATACAAGCAAAAATTAAGTGAAAAATATTCGTTGAGTCAACTTAGTGTAGGCAAATTTTGAGCTTTCTGGGCACATACTCATGGCAGATGCTGAAAAAATTTGGTTAGATTTACTCACATTCTATGCAAATGGCCTTGCACGCATTGATATAGTTACCAGTTTGATGAGACCCAATCTTTCCTCAGCAAAAATGAGATAAAATGTCACCTCCCTCTTGGGGAGATTTAGTCACCGACAGAAACATAATTTCACTTATTCAGTGGGAGAAATGTTGACACTGACAAGAAGATAGTAGCTTTTACCTTCAAAACTGTTTTATAGGAAAGAATTTAAGCTCAAATAGCTTTTTCTTCCATTTTTATTCGTTTTATCAGCAATGATTTCTCTTTTGGCTGCTCCAGTGGATCTGCCATGTCAATCCATGTCCTAAGTGCTTGAGACGGATTTGATCGATGTCTGGTTAAAATGAAGATTATCTGTGGGCCAGGCCTTAGGGTTTGGGGCACCTGTGAGGGTCTTGGGCAATAGTTTAGTGGCCTGATGCAGTTACCCTTGTAGCTGAAGGGGTGGAGGGCACGTGAACGCTTAATGCAGTGAGAGCTGTGTGCTCAGCTCCCTCTGAGCATCATCACCACATTGAACAAGCTCTCTGTGGGGAGAGCAGAGTCAGACTCCCAGCAAGGACGTATATGGGAAAGGGGAGAGGAGGAAGTTAGGCAGGAAAGAGCCAAGGAAAGTAAGAATCGAGGGAGTGGGCTACATGTCTGTCTCCCCACTAGTGGCAGATAGCTTCGTGATTAGGAGGGCCATCTTGGGAGGAAGATTAAATAAAAACCAAACCAGTTGTGAATTGATTCCCACTCATGGCAACTGCATGTGTTTCAGAGTAGAAGTCCCTACCCACGTGATGCAAATAGTCTGTGTTCATCTGTTAACCTAAATGTTGGCAGTTCAAACCCATCCAGTCGCACCACAGAAGAAAAGCTTGGTGATCTGCTTTCATAAAGATTACAGCCAAGAAAACCCTGTGGAGTAGTTCTACTCTGTAACACATGGGGTCGCCATGAGTCAGAACTGACTCCACACAACATTCCCACCCCTTCGGAAGCAGGTCACCAGGCCTTTCTTCTGAGGCACCTCTGGGGGAATTTTTTTTTAAAATAATTTTTATTGTGCTTTAAGTGAAAGTTTACAAATCAAGTCAGTTTCTCACACAAAAACGCACACACACCCTGCTACACACTCCCAATTACTCTCCCCCTAATGAGATAGCCTGCTCCCTCCCTCCACTCTCTCTTTTCGTGTCCATTTTGCCAGCTTCTAACCCCCTCCACCCTCTCATCTCCCCTCCAGGCAGGAGATGCCAACATAGTCTCAAGTGTCCACCTGATCCAAGAAGCTCACTCCTCACCAGCATCCCTCTCCAACCCATTGTCCAGTCCAATCCGTGTCTGAAGAGTTGGCTTCGGGAATGGTTCCTGTCCTGGGCCAACAGAAGGCCTGGGGGCTGTGACCACCAGGGTCCTTCTAGTCTCAGTCAGACCATCAAGTCTGGTCTTATGAGAATTTGGGGTCTGCATCCCACTGCTCTCCTGCTCCCTCAGGGGTTCTCTGTTGTGTTCCCTGTCAGGGTAGTCATCGGTTGTAGCTGGGCACCATCTAGTTCTTCTGGTCTCAGGATGATGTAGTCTGTGGTTCATGTGACCCTTACTGTCTCTTGGGCTCATAATCACCTTGTGTCCTTGGTGTTCTTCATTCTCCTTTGATCCAGGTAGGTTGAGACTGAGTGATGCATCTTAGATGACTGCTTGCTAGCGTTTAAGACCCCAGACGCCACTCTTCAAAGTGGGATGCAGAATGTTTTCTTAATAGATTTTATTATGCCAATTGACTTAGATGTTCCCTGAAACCATGGTCCCCAGACCCTGCCCCTGCTACGCTGGCCTTTGAAGCATTCAGTTTATTCAGGAAACTTCTTTGCTTTTGGTTTAGTCCAGTTGTGCTGACCTCCCCTGTATTGTGTGCTGTCTTTTCTGGGTGGATTTAAACTGCCTACTTTTTGGTGGCTCTGCAGTCTGCTCCTAGAGGTGTATTGGCAGGCATTTGAGCCACTTTAGTACATTCTGGCATCATGGAGGATAGTCGTGCAATTTCCTAAAAACAAGGAAGTTTGTCCACTGCACATTTGAATGTTGAGAGCCGTTCTTATGAAAGAATGCTTCCTGGAGAAGTGATTGTGTGAAACGTTTGTGTCTTTTGTCTTCTGTACAGCAAGATAAGGCTTGCAAGTACGTTTACTATTTCCTTTGTGTTATTGGGAGGGTATAGTTACTGGCATTTGGGAATATTCAAGAAAATGAGTTATTTTTTTGGTGAAAACATTTTGTGATGCACTTACTGGGCCATGGGACTGATAGGCATCATGTATGTGATGTGCTTTATGGAACATGGGACTGATATGGCTTGCTTGCCTAGTCACCTCCCTGGTGACATCTTTTATAAAGTGCTCACATCCCTGATGACATCTTTTATAGGCTTCCTCGGTCATGAGACTGATACGTACTTCATGTAACATGGGAACCATATGGCCTGCTTGCAATTGGCACCCTGTTTTTTCAAATAACAAAAAACTAACAAACAATGATTCAGCATCCATTTCACTAGTGAAAAAACATGGCATCACCAAAAACTAAAAAAAAAAAAAAAAATCATCCTTGAAAGGGTTAGTAGCTAAACACTTTACCGCTTGTGTCACTCAGGACTGTAAATGGTTGCTGTTGAGTTGACTCCGACTCGTGGCGACCCCGTCTGTGTCAGAGTAGAACTGTGCTCCATAGAGTTTTCAGTGACTGATTTTTAGGAAGTAGATCAGTCAGCTTTTCTTCCGAGGCACCTTTAGGAGGACTCAATCTCCAACCCTTTGGTTAGCCATCAAATGCATTAACCGTTTCCACCACCCAGGGACTCGGGAGCCAGACTGCATACCTTTAAATCTTGACTCTTCCCCTTAGTAGTTCTGCGACCTTTGGTGAACTTAGTTCCCTCAGATGTAAAATGAGTGTGATAATTCTCATACCTAATGCAAATCATCTAGCTTAGTTCCTGTCACATAGTAAGTGCTCGATAAATGTTAAAGTAGCTCTTTCTCCCTTCATCAACCACATCCATCTTCCTCATCAGACTGTGAACTCTTCTGGAATGAGAATTCTATCTTATTCATCATTTTACTCTTGTATCCTCCTTCCCCTCTGAACAACTTTAGTCCTTGCGATGGCCTCTCCCCTTGGCTTCCATGATGTTGCTCTCTCCTGGTTTGCCTCTGACCTCAGTAGCTGCTCCTTTTCTGTCTTCTTGCTGCATCTCCACTGGATCTTTAAATATCTGCTTCTTCCTTGGACTTCTCTCTCATTATTCTTTATCCATACTCCAAAATTGATATCTCCTGCCTGACCTCTCCTCTGTCCTAGACTCACATACCCAAATTTTTACTAGACAGCTCCATCTGGAGGTCTCGCAGGCACATCAGACTTCAGAAAGCAAAAGCTTAAAACAAAACTATTGCTTCCTTCTTCACTTATCAAACCATCTTATCATAAGGTTCTACTGCTGGTGGCTGCTGTCGAGTTGGCCTCCAGCTCAGTAGACTGAAACACTGTCCAGTCTCACATCATTCCTGTGGTTGGTTGCAGATGGAATCATTGTGATTCATAGGGTATTCCTTGGCTGATTTTCAGTAGATAGCCAGGCCTTTCTTCCTAGCCTGTCTTAGTCTAGAGGCTCTGATGTAATATTTTTGTCATCAGAGCAACATGCAAGGCTGCCCTGACAGAAAGGTGGTCGCAGCACATGAGGTGCATTGGCCAGGAATTGAACCTGGGTCTCTAACATGGAATATGAGAATTCTACCACTTATCCACCAATTCTTCATCCACCTAATTTCTCCTGTAGAAACCTAGCAGTTACTCTCTTCTTTCAATCTATTAGCAAGCCCTTTTGGTCCAGCCTCCAAAATTTCTCAGAGTCATCTACTTGCCTCCATTTCTATTGCCACCAGCCTAACCTAGGGCATCCTCATCTAATTCCTGGAACACTGCAAAACGCATTGCTGTTGAGTTGATTCCAACTTGTAGCGACTGTACAGGACAAAGTAGAGCTGCCCCATAGAGTTTCCAAGGAGTGCCTGGTGGATTTGAACTGCTGACCTTTTGGTTAGCAGCTGTAGCTTTTAACCATTCTGCCGCAAGGGTTTCCAGAACACTGCAGTAGCCTCATAATTGTACCTTCTGTCTCTACCCTCGACCTCCTATGGTCCATTTTCCATGTGAGTTTGAGAAATTTTAAAAACATAAATTGGATCATGTCTCTTCCCTGACCAAAATCCATCAGTGGCTTTCTTTACATGCATAATAAAGCCCCGAGTTCCCAAAAGAGCTTATAAAGCCCTACAGGGTCTGCCCTGCCTGTTTCTCCAAGAATGCGCCTCTTCCCTTCGCTCCTTATTCTCCAGTCAGGTGAGCCTCCTGTTAGCTTGTCTCATGCCTGGGGTCTTTACACAGGTTGTTCTGCTGAATCCCTCTTCCCACCTCCCATGGCTGATTCTTTTATTCTTCACTTCTTGTCTTGAATGTCACCTTCTCAGACAGGCCTATCCTGGCACTTACCTGATGCACACCACTTTCCCCTAGTACTCTCTTCATTTCCTTCCTAACGCATTTTACAATTTGTAATTATTTTATTCATGAAGCATTGTTCATTCAGTGGTAGAATTCTCACCTTCCATGCCAGAGACCTGGATTCAATTCCCTCCCAGTGCACCTCATGTATTGCCACCACCCATAGGGTTGCATGTGGCTACGATGCTAAACAGATTTCGGAGGAGTTTACAGACTAAGAAGAACTAGGAAGAAAGCCCTGGAAATCTACTTCAGAAAATCGGGCAGTGAAAACCCTATTGATCACAACGGTCTGATCCACAACAGATCGTGTATATGGCCCAGGAGCGGGCAGTGTTTTGTTTGGCTGTGCATGCAGTTGTCATGAGTCGGGGCCTACTTGATGGCAGCTAACAACGACAAAAACAACCATTTTATTTAACCAGGTTCTGTGTCTCCCATCAGGGGGCTGTGAAATCTGAGTCACTCACTGAGATAATACCAGGGACTTGCATAGTGCCTGGCACATTCCAAAAAACCCCAAACCCACTGCCATCAAATCGATTCTGACTCATAGTGACCCCATGGAGTTTCCAAGGCTGTAAATCTCTACAGAAGCAGACTGCCGCATCTTTCTCCTGCAGATCCATTGGCTGTTTCGAACTGCCGACCTTTTGGTTAGTAGCTGAGCTCTGAACCACGGTGCCACCAGGGCCCAGTGCCTGGCACATAGACTCTGTAATTACCTGTGAATGAACGAACCTAACAAAGTGCTCAATACATGTGCATTGCACAAATGAGTAAAGACAGTAATGCCTAAATGTGCTCTTCCCTTTTTGGGGTGACTGCAATGGTTATCAAGAGATAAAGCATTAAGCCCAATGGAGACAGGGTGGTGTAGGGGAAAGATTAGGGGCTTTGGGACAGAAAGATAGAGGCTTGAGCTGTGGCTGTGTGCCTTATTAGCTATGCAAATTTAGGCTATGTTTCCTAACCACACCCAACTTTGATTTTCTCATCTGTAAAATGGGGATTAGGCATCTCTACCTCAGATAGTGTTGTGAAGATTAAATGAGGTAACGTATGTAAATCCCTGCATTTATCTACCAGGGCACATTGCAGGCACTCCATACATGGTCATTTGTTTCTTTCCTTCTACCAAATACAAAACTCTAGCTGTGGGATTTAAGGCTTTAGTAAGAAGGGTAGTTTGGGAGGAGAGTGGCCTTCTTGGTGACATCCTCCCTCCACCCCCCAATCACATCGCACCAGGAATCTCAGACCAATGCAGGAAGTACATTTTTCCAGTGGTCAAAGTGGCCTCTCACTGTGGGGTATATGAGTCAGGCAATTGCCTTTGCTTATCCTTTGTTAAAGTTGCAAATTTCTCAGGCTTAAAGTTTCCAGATCCCTCATTTCAGAATATGGCTGTGTTTTTGGGTGGCCCATAGTGTCATTTCCTCCCCCACCCCAATTTTCTCAACCGTGTTTCATAATATCCTCCTCACCCCACCCCACAATCTGAAAAGCCTGCTCATATGGGTATTGGAGACTTCAAAGAGCTCCTAATCATATTTCAGTAAGTGACACCAAGCACTGTTGTCTTGACTTCTCCTTTTAAAGATGTCCTATTTGCCTGAACACCTGCTCTCTGCTATTCATCCCGTTCCCCCGGGCAGGGGAAGAGAGGCTTCCCTGGAGTCCGAACTGCTTCCTCCCACTTGGCTTCTGGACAGCTACCTTTCCCTTTTCCTATCTCCTTCTTATCCCTGTTCCTACCATTTTTCCTGCTCTTTCTTCCTCCATTCCTGTCTAGTCCCTTATCCTCACTACTTTTCCATTTAATGTTCATTTTATCACCCTTCTGCTCTGTGGCCTCCATGATGAGTACAACTGGCAGAGCAAATGCTTGGATGTCCCACGTCACATCCCTGGGTCTGCGTCTGGTTCCAGCCTTAGCTACGGTGAACAGTTTGGGGCCCTCCTTACTCCTCTCTGCTTCTCTGCCTCAGGGCCTTCTCCAAGGCCAAGGGATCCTGCCCTGCCGTGAACAAGTAAGCCTGAAAAGTATTGTGGAGTAGTCTCCCCAGGGACAACTCTCAACCAGTGGGGGACTGGAGCAGTGGTCCTGGCCCTTGGTGACTAATTGGATTTGACATTTGAAGGAGATAAAGGAGTGTAAGATGATTGCCAGGTTGTTGGAGTCAGAGAGACTAGAAGAGTTACGAGGTGGTGCTGGCTATCAAGCTAGAGGACACAAGAGAGATAGCATGAGGGG
This sequence comes from Loxodonta africana, assembly GCF_030014295.1. Taxonomy (NCBI): domain Eukaryota; kingdom Metazoa; phylum Chordata; class Mammalia; order Proboscidea; family Elephantidae; genus Loxodonta; species Loxodonta africana. The sequence continues at coordinate 113,016,116 of NC_087347.1, read as the reverse complement.
GTGAGGGATCTCAGGGCAGAGATCATATTTTATTTATCTTTGCATTCCCAGCACTTAGCATACTGCTGGCTTCTAAGTGTTTGCTGAACTCATGACTAAATACATCTGTTCATGTGCCAGTGCCTTGGGAGAAAGCAGTTCTGTTGGTGTGGTTTACTCTGGGAAGCCACCATATCGTCCTCAAGATATTGATAGATTTTTCTTTTTTGATATTTGTTCCATTGTCACACTAAACATCAGTATCAGATCATAAAACTGCTATTTCCTTGTCATTTGTCAAGCCACTTTGGAAGTCATTTGTGTTTTGGGGGGATTAATCTTACAGAACCTCAGTATTGCAGGGTATTTCAGTAAGCATCCTAAGTGGTTCAGCAAACGTAAATTGTTTAGCATTTATGTATCACTTATATTCTCCAGGAGCTCAACATCTAGTTAATTCTCATGATACTTAGAGATAAGTGTCATTCGTAGTTATGATTTGTATATGTTTCAAGTTTATAAGTGTTCTCTGCCTGCTTTTTTTTTTTGTCAGTAGCTATTCCATTTTCGATCGCTGAGGCTTCCACTTAATTTTGTTTACTGCACTCTTCACGTACTGGGAGCACATGAAGACTTTTGTTGGCTGTGCGGCTGCTATGTGCATAACTTATGGCTCAAAGCTGAGCTCAAAGGTCCTTTGTTCTGCCTGGCCATGCTCTTCAGGGCTAGAGGTTTAGGACAGGGAGACACAGTGACAGCGGACAGAGCAGAAAGTTGCTTCACAAACTGCAGTGTTGTCCTGGGTCTCAGCTGTTTCTGTCCTCGGGAGACTATCCAGCAGGCTTCACAAAGACACTGCCACCAACAGCACCAGTTGCCATCCTGTCGGTTCTGACTCATGGCGACCCCATATGTGTCAGAGTAGAACTCTGCTCCATTGGGTTTTCAAGGGCTGATTTTTCAGAAGTAGATTGCCAGGACTCTCTTTGAGGCGCCTTTAGATATACTCGAACACCCAACCTTTTGGGTAGCAGCTGAATGCATTAACCATTAGCACCGCCCAGGGGCAAAGACACCCACCCAAATAATCCTCCACCTCTGCCCCAGTCCCTTGAGTGGAGAAAGTTTAAGCATTGGCCAAGGAGTTAGTGCCATTTTTCTGCCCTGGAAGATGCTCTACTGAGTAACAAGAGGCTCACCAAGGAGGACATAGGGAGCCTTGGCTGTCCCTCTGAGTGTCTGGCACACCAGAGGCTGGGAGGCAGCTGACTCCCACTTAGGTTGAGGCTGCGTCACAGCAGAGACCAGAATGTTGGATCAACCCAGACAGAGAACAAGAATACTCCCCTTCCCCCATTGGCTCAGGACCATGGCTATAGCTGGCACTGGCAGCTTCCGGAGCCTGGCCCAGGTCAGATGTGGGTTCCAGCAAAGGGCGCTGACCAGACAGACATGGCCCTGCTCCTGATACTGTGCTGCTGTTATAGAAAAATCCCTTGTACCCAGATGTGGTACCCAGATGCCTTCCAAAGACAGAGAAGTTTGAACGATGAGCCTTGAGTTTTAGTGAATATTTAGCCCCCAAGAAAGTCTTAAATTAGAACAGACATAGTTATACTGAAGGGATAAAAATTGTCCACTACCAGCAGAAATGGAGGCTCAAAAGCTAATCTGAGATCAGTTATAAATAAATTAAAAAAAATCAATTCTGCAAATTTTATAGACTGTCATCACTATCAAACGTTCTATCAATTATTTTATTATCATCCCATTCAGCAAGTGAGGATTGAGGGTGGAGGTATTCAGTGCCGTCATTAGGGTTGGTGTGACCCAGTGCAGTAACTCATGGTGTCAACCCTCCGTGCTAATTACCGCAATATTGTAAATAAAACACCAGAAAATTTGACAGAATCAGTGACTATAAAAACACTGGCAGCAACAAAAACAACAACACATGCTTGCAGCGCTTGCAGATGAAACCACGAGATTCAAAGCGTCATTGTAATTGTGTAATAATGACAGCTCTAACCGGAGCATATTAGAAGGTTCAGAAAGTAAATTAGCATAGAGTTTTAGCCTTGAAGGTATAGTGATACATATAAGGTGGGCTAACAAAAAACGTTCTTGTTGCTGTAACTAACTACAGGGATATTTTCATAAAAAATAATAAATTTCTGCTGAAACACTGAACAAAAATTTTATAGACAGTGCTGCCTGTACTCCCTGATGCTGCTGGAGGTATTAAATAACTTGTTCAAAGTTACCCAACTAGTAAATGGTGGCAGTGTTTGAAAGCAGGTCTATTTGACTCTAAGACCCTTGTTCTTGACCTTACCCTAACGGATTGTTAGTGTTTCCTAAACTTCTCTATCAAAGTGCTGTGAAGGGGCAGAAGGGCTCAGATGCACAGACTTCCCCGGGTGATGTGTAGGGGTGAGAAGTGTGGGGATAAGAGGGCATGGGAGGGTGGGGCTGAATCAGCCGCTGTAACTGACTTGCAATTTCTTTGAGCCTTTCTCTTTTTTAATTGTGTTTGATATGAAGAAATTATACATTTTGTATTTGGCTGCGTACCATTGTGTATTTTCTCTATTTAACATTTAGAAAAATGAGTTCTACTGGATAAGCCATGTTTATCCTCTGACTTTAAATATCCATCAGCAAACCTCGGTGAACCCTTCCAGGCACATCCATCCCAACTTGAGAGCCAGTGGGTGGTCTCAGCAGATAAATGTCTTGGACGCATCAGACCAGATGCATGTAAAAAGAAGAGGGGTGCGGTAAAACAGAAAATATTTTCATGACTGTGAGGAAACAAGGAAATCAAGAGTGTGTGAGAGACAGAAAAAGAGACAGAGAGTCAGAGAGAGAGACAGGGAGAGATTGAGATTTGGGGTGTGTGTTTGAGAGATAGATAGATAGATAGATGATAGATAGAGGGTAGATAGATGATAGAAAGATTAGAGAGATGATAGATGGATAGATGGATAGATAGATAGATTTACCAGTTGTCTCAGAAGGCTGGAATAGGGTGTTAATGAAACTGAGGGTATGGGTTTTATGCCCATGGGCCTGTGCAGCTGATTAATTTTGTAGGCTAGAGTGGGAGGTGACAGAGGCAGAAGCGGTTAGTTTGATTGTCGTGTGGATCAACGGCCATCATCTAGTGTCATAGCCACAGACCCCTCGTCTGACCATGTCGGTGAAAGGGCTGAGTCTATGGGTTGTCTTGGTGAAAACAACTGGTCTCAAAACAAGTGAAGCTGGAGAAAGCATTCTTCAATGGATGGGGTTCTGAATCTGTCTGCAAATATATTCTGGTCCTCAGAAATGCTCTCTAGCTTCTCCTGTATACCACTGGGGATAAGTTTATGCTTACAAAGTAGCCTTCTGATTATTAACTTGATTTCCAGGAAGGGGGTATTCTAGATATCAGACATGAATATTCCATTGGAAAGATTAAGTTTCTCACTGTAAACTGACAAGGTAGCAACCTGGTTTAGCAGCCCATCTTCTGTGAGTTTTCTTAGCAAACATCTGTTCTTAGAATCAGATTGCGTTTGAGTGAACAGAAGAAATCATGTCTCTGAACCTGCAAAACTAAGGTACAGATACTTGGATCCTAGTAGAACCTGCAGCCTTGAAGATGGAGTCTCTCCCTGAAGCCAAGAGGTCTCACCCACTCCCTTCTGTGCCATCTCTCCAGTAGGAGGGTCAATCCTGTGTTTAGATTTATGAATAAACTGTTGTCAAACTATGGCAACCTTGATGTGTCTGTCAGTTTGTCCTACTGTGGGGGCTTGCATGTTGCTGTGATGCTGGAAGCTATGCCACCTGTATTCAGATACCAGCAGGGCGACCCATGGAGGACAGGTTTCAGCTGAGCTTCCAGACTAAGACGAACTAGGAAGAAGGACTTGGCAGTCTACTTCTGAAAAGAATTAGCTAGTGAAAACCTTATGAGTAGCAGTGGAACATTGTCTGATACAGTGCCAGAAGATGAGCCCCCGAGGTTGGAAGGCACTCAAAAGATGACTGGGGAAAAGCTGCCTCCTAAAAGTAGAGTCAACTTTAATGACGTGGATGGGACCTTCATTTGCTGATGTGGCACGACTCAAAATGAGAAGAAACAGCTGCAAACATCCATTAATAATCGGAACATGGCATGTACGAAGTATGAATCTAGGAAAATTGGAAATCATCAAAAATGAAATGGAACGCATAAACATTGATATCATAGGCATTAGTGAGCCAAAATGGACTGGTATTGGCCATTTTGAATGGGACAATCACATAGTCTACTTATGCCAGCAATGACACCTTGAAGAGGAAGGGACTTACATTAATCGTCAAAAAGAACATTTTAAGATCTCTCCTGAAGTACAATGCTGTCAGTGATAGGATAATATCCACTCACCTACAAGGAAGATCAGTTAATACGGCTATTATTCAAATTTATGCACCAACCATTAAGGCCAAAGATGAAGAAACTGAAGACTTTTATCAGCTTCTGCAGTCTGAAATTGATTGAACATGTAATCAGGTTGCTTTGATAATTACTGGTGATTGGAATGCAAAAGTTGGAAACAGAGAAGAAGGATCGGTAGTTGGAAAATATGGCCTTGGTGATAGAAACAATGCTGGAGATCGAATGATAGATTTTTTCAAGACCAGCGACGTCTTCATTGCAAGTATCTCTTTTCACCAACATAAACAGTGACTATACACATGGACCTCACCAGATGGGATACACAGGAATCAAATCACTACATCTGTGGAAAGAAACGATGGAAAAGCTCAATAATATTAGTCAGAACAAGGCAAGGGGCCCACTGCAGAACAGATAATCAATTGCTTATATGCAAGTTCAAGTTGAAGCTGAAGAAAATCAGAGCAAGTCCATGAAAGCCAAAGTATGACCTTGAGTATATCCCACCTAAATTTAGAGACCATCTCAAGAATAGATTTGATGCACTGAACACTAATGACCAAAGACCAGGTGAGTTGTGGAATGACATCAAGGACATCATCCACGAAGAAAGCAAGAGGTCATTGAAAAGACAAGAAAGAAAGAAAAGGCCAAGACGGATGTCAGAGGAGACTCTGAAACTTGCTCTTGAATGTCGAGCAGCGAAAGCAAAAGGAAGAAATGATGAAGTAAAAGAATTGAACAGAAGACTTCAAAGGGTGGCTTGAGAAGACAAAGTAAAGTATTATAATGACATGAGCAAAGAGCTGGAGATAGAAAACCAAAAGGGAAGAACACGCTCGGCGTTTCTCAAGCTGAAAGACCTGAAGAAAAAATTCAAGCCTCGAGTCGCAATAGTGAAGGATTCTATGGGGAAAATATTAAACAATGCAGGGAGCATGAAAAGAAGATGGAAAGAGTAGAGAGAGTCATTATACCAAAAAGAATTAGTCGACGTTCGACCATTTCAACAGGTAGCTTATGACCAGGAACCCATGGTACTGAAGGAAGAAGTCCAAGCTGCACTGAAGGCACTGGCGAAAAACAAGGCTCCAGGAATCGACAGGCTATAAACTGAGATGTTTCAATAAACGAATGCAGCACTGGAAGTGCTCACTCGTCTACGCCAGGAAATTTGGAAGACTGCTACCTGGCCAACAGACTGGAAGAGATCAATATATGCCTATTCCCAAGAAAGGTGATCCATCTGAATGTGAAAATTATCAAACGATATCATTAATATCACATGCAAGCAAAAATTTGCTGAAGATCATTCAAAAGCATATGCAGCAGTATATCAACAGGGAGCTGCCAGAAATTCAGGCCAGATTCAGAAGAGGACGTGGAACCAGGGGTATCACTGCTGATGTCAGATGGATCCTGGCTGAAAGCAGAGAGTACTAGAAGGATGTTTACCTGTGTTTTACTGACTATGAAAAGACATTTGACTGTGTGGATCATAACAAATTATGGATAACATTGCGAAAAATGGGAATTCCAGAACACTTAATTGTGCTCATGAGGAACCTTTACATAGATCAAGAGGCAGTTGTTTGGACAGAACAAGGGGATACTAAGTGGTTTGAAATCAGGAAAGGTGTGCATCAGAGTTGTATCCTTTCACCATAGCTATTCAATCTGTATGTTGAGCAAATAATCTGAGAAGCTGGACAATATGAAGAATGGGACATCAGGATTGGAGGAAGACTCATTAACAACCTGCGTTATGCAGATGACACACCTTACCTGCTGAAAGTGAAGAGGAGTTGAAGCACTTACTGACGAAGATCAAAGACCACAGCCTTCAGTATGGATTGCACCTCAACATAAAGAAAACAAAAATCCTCACAACTGGGCCAATAAGCCATATCATGATAAATGGAGAAAAGATTGAAGTTGTCAAGGATTTCATTTTACTTGGATCCACAATCAACAGGCATGGAAGCAGCAGTCAAGAAATCAAATGACGAGTTGCACTGGGGAAATCTTCTGCAAAGGACCTCATTAAAGTGTTGAGGAGCAAAGATGCCACCTTGAAGACTGAGGTGCGCCTGACCCAAGCCATGGTATTTTCAATCGCATCATATGCATGTGAAAGCTGGACAATGAATAAGGAAGACCGAAGAAGAATTGATGCCTTTGAATTGTGGTGTTGGCGAAGAATATTGAATATACCATGGACTGCCAGAAGAACGAACAAATCTGTCTTGGAAGAAATACAACCAGAATACTCCTTAGAAGCAAGGATGGCAAGACTGCGTCTTACATACTTTGGACATGTTCTCAGGAGGGATCAGTCCCTGGAAAAGGACATCATGCGTGGTAAAGTACAGCGTCAGCAGAAAAGAGGAAGCCCCTCAATGAGATGGATTGACACAGTGGCTGCAACAATGGGCTGAAGCAAAACAATGATTTTAAGGATGGTGCAGGACCGGGCAGTGTTTCGTTCTGTGGTACACAGGGTCTCTATGAGTCAGGAGTGACTCAATGGCACCTAACAACAAAAACAACATGGCAACCTTGTATGTGTCACAGTAGAACTGTGCTCTGTGGGGTTTTCAATGGCTGATTTTTCAGAAGTAGATCACCAGGCCTTTCTTCTGAGGCATCTCTGGGTGGACTCAATCCTCCGACCTTTCAGTTAGCAGCCGAAAGCACTAACCATTTGCACAACCCAGTTATGAATATGCCTATAAAAATGTCGAATCTCTTTAACAGGCAAAGAAATGCAGATAGGAAAATGATAGGTCATCCTTTCCTTAGCAAATTGTCAAAATGCAGGATAATAATACCCAGTGTTGGAAGCGTGTGGAGAAATCTACCCTTCTAGACTGCAGTCATCCACTTTTTTAAAGTACTAAAAGCTTTAAAAAATGCCCATATCCAATAAAATATGGCCATTAAAATGGTTTTGCCGCAGCACATGTACAGACCTGGAAAGATGTTCTTGACCCAGTTGAGTGAAAAAATATTGGAAAATGTATGTGCAATAGTAAAATATAATCGCATTTTAAATATATGAGAATACATATGTATATTTGTATAGGTGCATATGCACATTAATGATGGTTATCTCTGAGAAGTGGGATAGTAACTGTTTCCGACAGAAATCTAACTTGCCCTGTGGTGGTTAATCTTATGTGTCAGTTTGGCTAGGCTCTGGTGCTTAGTTGTTTGGTCAAACACTAGTCTAGATGTTGTTATGAAGTAGTTCCATGTGATTAAATCAGTTGGCTTTAAGTAAAACAGATTGCCCTCCATAATGTGGGTGGGCCTCATCCAATCAGGTGAAGGCCTTAAGAGCAAAAGAAGAGTCTCCCTAGGGTGTGCTCTGCCTGCAGACTATAAATGGACATTTTGTCAGAACTCTCTCACACTTTACCCTTGCCATTGCCTGATGTGCAAAGATTTTGGGACCCAAGACTGCAGGGGTCTCTAGCCTGTTGGCTGACCTATGGATTTGGGACCTGCCAGCCCACTACAATCATGTAAGCTAATTCCTTGAAATAAATCTCTCTCACTGTTCTGTTTCTCTGGAGTACCCTGACTAAGATAAGCCCATTCCCCTTGTGATGTCAGAAGACCCCTTGATGTTAACTCACAGAGACTTGCTAACTCTGCCCACTGTCCCTGTATTAGTTCCTGGCTTTTTGGACTTGACCAGGCCGCCTCCTGGTTGCTACTCTGAACTGCTGCCTGCTTTGTGTTCCTGATATTTTACCTCTGCCCTGTATCCCCCTCCCTGCCAATCCCAGCCAAGCCTCCTATACCACCCACGCTAGTCCATGAACACGTTCCTTTAGCTCCTGGCTGTGGGTGTTCTTTGCCAAGCCTGGCACCCTTTGGCACTCAGCTTCTTTGGCACTCTTCTGGTCTTCTCTCCGCCATACGTATGCCCACAGAGTCAGCTTGCTGCTGTATTTTCTTAGCCACCTGCAGCTAGGCCTTGCCGTCTGTTTGGCTTTTGCTGGTCTTCGACATGTTTCTTCCATGGTTTCCCATGCAATCCCCACAGCCCCATGCTTTTGGCTCCTGACATGGCAGGGCCTGTCACTCATTCCTGGAGAGCATCCAGGACAGAGGGGTTGAGTGGCAGTGAGTTCGCCTTCCATGTGGGAGGACTGGCTGAGGTCCAGGCGACTGTGCTGGGGCCCTGTCCTGCCATTCTCTGTTAAGCATGACTGGTGTCTGGGAAGGATGACGTTGTCCTTCCACGGAGATTTGGGCTTAACCTGTGCATAGAGAATGGCCTCAGTGATGGGTAGAACAATGAGATTTAGAAAAAAAACATGTTCCAGAAACCAGGAATGATTTAGTGCTGTATTTTGAAAGCATTACCAAACTCTTTCTCTCTTAGCTGTTTGTCTGGGAAACCCATTGGAAAAGATATTCTTAGGCAGACAGACCTGACTTTGAATATTGATTCTACTTGGCATCAGTTATGTGTCAGTCTTTGGCAAGTTGCTTACCCTTTTTGACCTTCAGTTTCTTCACCTGGTAAAAGAAGCCATAGTAATAATAATAAGTGTCTTAGTTACCTGGTGTTGCTGTAACGCAAATACCACAAGTGAGTGATTTTAAAGAACAGAAATTTGTTTTCTTACAGTTCTGGAGGCTGAAAGTCCAAACCAGGGTCATGGACATGTCAATTCCTTTCTTGGACATTCCTTGGTTCCTTGGCTCGTAGACAATCCTTACACATTCTCTGTCTTCCTCTGTATCATTTTATAATGCAGAAGTGATTCGGTGCGGGATCTACCCTATGCTAGCATGACCTCGTTAATACAACAAAAGGGGAGCCCCTATTTCTAAACAGGATAATATTTACAAGTATAGAGATTAGGATTTCAGCCCATATTGGTGTGTGTGTGTGGGGGGGGGGGAACACAATTCATTCCATAACAAAAATAATGATAAAAGTCTTTTATTGTGTTTAAACTGCTGTCCTAAGCTCTTAATTTTAAGCCTCCCAACAACATAAGGAGCTCTGGTGGTGCAGCAGTTAAGCATTTGGATGCTAACCAAAAGGTTGGCAGTTTGAATCCACCAACCGCAGATGTGACAGTTTACTTCATAAAGAGCTCTACTCTGTCCTGATAGGGTCACTATGAGTTGGAATCCACTCAATGGCAATAACTTTGGTTTGATTTGAAAAACAATATGATAGGCACTATTAATTTCCCCTTTACAGGTGGGGAAAGGAAGTTTTAAAGAGCTTAGATATCCAAGTTCACACAGATTATAAGGGGCTGAGCCAGTTTTGAGTCTGATTAACTGACTAAAGAGCCCACAATTCTGCTCTGCAGGCTTTGCCTCTGCAATGAGCCAATGAAGGCAAGCATATACTAAGCATTCAAAATTGCCCCTCCTAAGGTCACCCTGGAAACCCTGGTGGCTTAGTGGTTAAGAGCTGTGGCTGCTAACCAAAAGGTCAGCAGTTCAAATCCACCCTGCGCTCCTTGGACACCCTATGGGCAGTTCTACTCTGTCCTATAGGGTTGCTGTGAGTTGGAATTGACTTGATGGCAATGGGTGTTGGTTTTTGTTTTTTAGTTAGCGTCACCCTGGGCTGGCATGATGTCAGGCTTTGGGGTCAGAGGTTTTCCTGTTTATGGATACTCCGGAACTTTACAACTAAAACCCAGGAGGCGGGCAGACTACATCTGTCCATCTCACACCTGAGGCCGTAGGCTGAATCTTTTATTCCCTGGGTGATGGTGAGCAATGAAACGCCAGTTTATGATCTCCCACTGTCTTTACGGAGCCCCTGCAACCATACTACATCAATCATTGTCACTTTGAATTTTTACAGTGTCTTACAAAGTCAACCTATGTTGATCTTTCTGGTGTTTTAAAATTCCTGCAGTGAACAGCTATGCCTAGCTTGTCTCTCTGAAATGGGCATGATGCCCCGTAGAATTTTCAACACCAAATCCTCAGCAACAGCAATGAGGACAACAGTGAGTACGTCACCCACCACCACAATTAATATCAATCAAGACCCACCATTCAGGGTACCCACCGTTAGGTGTACTAAGTGTTGAGCCCAGGCCTCCCAAACTTAAATTCTTGCTGGGCCAGTTAGGAGACTAAACGAGTGAAGAAGCAGGCCAGGTGGACTGCAGTGAACAGAGGGTCTGACTAAAAAGGAGACTGCTACTTCACTCTGACTGAATGTTGCTATATTGGATTGCAGGCTCAATTTTGTTAGATGTTCTAATTTCTCGAGATGAATTGTAAATAAGAATTTTTATGTACAATTTCCCATTGTAAAACGTGAGCAAATAATTCACAGTTAAAAAAAAATCCTCGGTTGCTGGAGGCAGAGCCAAGATGACGGAATAGACAGACGCTTCCAGTGAGCCCTCTTTACAACGAAGACCCCCAAAACAAGTGAAACCAGTATATTTATGACAAGCTAGGAGCCCTGAGCATCAAAGGTGAGCTAAAAAATGAACTGAGGGGCAGGGGGAGGAAGAGAGGAGTTACCGGGTCTGAATAGGTAGAGCCCTCAGGCACCATTCCCAGAGTGGCGGCAGTGGGCTGGTGCTACCGTTCGGCCACAGTTTTTTCAGGCAGAAGCAGCCAGTCACACGGTCTACTCACACCTCTGGAACCAGAGGAGAATGGCTTTCTCAGCAAAAGCTAAGTACTTGTGTATATTTTACCGTGCCCCCTCCAGCCCACAAGCTGGCTTCAGCGGGTGAATTCCCTGGGCCTGAAATAGGCCCTGTTGAGTGCCTAGAGCCATCCTCCTAGCCTTGGAGAAGGAAAAAAATTGCAACTGGGGGTAAAGATAATTTGCCAGCCCCACTAACTGGGGGAGCTCAGGACAGAAGCAGCTCCTGTCAGGCATAAATGGTCCGTGGACTTTGAGTACCTTTCCCCTCTGTATGGACCTGTGTGGGCCTAATTCAGGAGAATAGGCTCTTATTGGCAGACTCCAAGCATTTCAGCTGTGTGGTATAGAGGTGGGTGTTTGATGTTTGACATTGTTTTGCCTATTAAACAGGGTCCTCACCTACCCACATCAGGGGCCAAAGGACTGGTAGCTCCACTCAGGTACACAGCCACCCGAGACAGGGGTCCAAGATAACTGGTACCTCCCAGTCCTTACAACCAAAAACATTGGGTGCCCATGGTCCATGTGCAGAACCCACCCACCTGTACGCTCTAGGGATCAGGGACATGCTTTCATCAGAGACACATGGGGGACGATTCTCAGCTCCCTGCCTTGTTCAAAGAGTGACCCCCTGCTGCAACCAGATACCGGTAGCCACACGGATCACGCCTGCCCCTCTAAGACTGTAGGACAGAGCCTACATGACACATTTGATGAGCAGCTACCTGGACACCTGAGCTGAATTCATACAAGACAAACATATGGACTCCTAGACTGATATACCTGATAACAGCTCTAGCCATCTGGTGACAGGACGTCAGAGCTCCAAAGGTGAAAATAATCAAGCTAGCTCACTTAAGCAACACATTTGGGCATATCAAAACAAAACAAAGGAGAAGCTACGACATAGTAAGCAAACATAAAATAAACTAATACAATAACTTATAGATGGCTTGGAGACAACAGTCAATATCAAGTCACATAAATACCACGATCGCCTCAACAAGCTCTCAAAACAAAGAATCAAGAGATCTTCTAGATGAAAGTGCATTCCTGGAATTACCAGATGCAGAATAAAAAAGATTAATATACAGAACCCTTCAAGACATCAGGAAGGAAATGAGGCAATACCCAGAACAAGCCAAGGAACACACAGATAAAGCAATTGAAGAAATTAAAAAGATTATTCAGGAACATAATGAAAAATTTACTAAGCTGGAAAAATCCATAGACAGCAATCAGAAATTCAGAAGATTAACAATAAAATTACAGAAGTAGACAACACAATAGAAAGCCAGAAGACCAGAATTGAGCAAGTGGAAGGCAGAATTGGTGAACTTGAAGGTAAATCACTTGGCACTAATATATCTGAAGAAAAATCAGATAAAAGAATTAAAAAAATGAAGAAGCCTTAAGAATCATGTGGGACTCTATCAAGAGAAATAACCTATGAGTGATTGGAGTTCCAGATCCAGGAAGGATAATAGAAAATACAGAGAGAATTGTTGAAGATTTGTTGGCAGAAAACTTCCCTGATATCATGAAAAATGAGAAGATATCTACCCAAGTTGCTCATTGAACTCCACATAAGTTAGATGTTAAAAGAAAGTCACCAGGACATATTATAATCAAACTTGCCAAAACCAAAGATAAAGAGAGAATTTTAAGAGCAGCTAGGGATAAACGAAAAGTCACCTACAAAGAAGAGCCAATAAGATTGGACTACTTGGCAGAAACCATGAAGGCAAGAAGGCAACGGGAAGACTTATTTAAAAAATTGAAGGAAAAAAATCATATATCCAGCAAAACTGTCTCTTAAATATGAAGGTAAAATTAGGACATTTCCAGATAAACAGAAATTTAGGGAATTCGTAAAAACCAAACCGAAACTACAAGAAATACTAAAGAGAGTTCTTTGCTTAGGAAATCAATAACATCAGGTATCAACCCAAGACTAGAACACTGGGCAGAACAATCAGAAGTCAACCCAGAGAGGGAAATCAAAAAAACAAAGCAAAATAAAAGAAACATTCAAAACAGGGTAACAGTGATATTATTATGTAAAAGAAGACAACGTTAAAACAATAAAGAGGGACTAAGAAATGTGGTCATAGATCTTCCATATGGAGAGGAAGATAAGGCGATACAAAGAAATAAAAGTTAGGTTTAAATTGAGAAAAATAGGGGTAAATAATCAGGTAACCACAAAGGAGACAAAGTATCCTACACATCAAAATAAAATACAAGAAAAAAATAGAGATTCATCAGAAACAGAATCAACATCAATGAATATGAGGAAAGGACATTATATAAAAATTTACTCAGTACATAATTAAGTGGGGAAAAGAAACTGTCAACAACACACACACAAAAGACATCAGAACGATGGCACTAAATTGTTACCTATCCATAATTACGCTCAATGTAAACGGACAAAATGCATCAATAAAGAGACAGAGAGTGGCAGAATGGATTAAGAAACATGAACCGTCTATATGCTGCCTGCAAGAGACACACCTTAGACTTAGAGACACAAACAAAATAAAACTCACAGGATGGAAAAAATATATCAAGCAAACAACAATCAAAAAAAGAGCAGGAGTTAGCAATATTAATTTCTGACAAAATAGACTTTAAAGTTAAATCCATCAGAAAGGATAAGGAAGGACACTATAGAATGATTAAAGGGACAATACACCAAGAAGATATAACCATATTAAATATTTATGCACCCAATGACATTGCTGCAAGATACATAAAACAAACTCTATCAGCATTGAAAAGTGAGATGGACAGCGCCACAATAATAGTAGGAGACTTCAACACACGACTTTCGGTGAAGGACAGGACATCCACAAAGGAGCTCGATAAAGGCATTGAAGATGTAAATGCCATAACCAGCCAACTTGACCTTATAAACATATACAGAACACTCCACCCAACAGCAAACAAGTATACCTTTTTTTCTAGTGCACATGGAACATTCTCTAGAATAGACCATATATTAGGTCATAAAGGAAACCTTAGCAGAATCGAAAACAATGAAATATTACAAAGCATCTTCTCTGGCCATAAGGCCATAAAAGTAGAAATTAATAACAGAAAAAGCAGGGAAAAGAAATGAAACACTTGGAAACTGAACAATACCCTGCTCAAAAAAGACTGGGTTATAGAAGACATTAAGGATGGAATAAAGAAAGTCATAGAACCCAATGAGAATGAAAACACTTCCTATCAGAACCTCTGGGACACAGCGAAAGCAGTGCTCAGAGGTCAATTTATATCAATAAATGTACACATCCAAAAAGAAGAAAGGGCCAAAATCAAAGAATTATCCCTCCAATTTGAACAAATAGAAAGAGAGCAACAAAAGAAATCCACAGGCACCAGAAGAAAACAAATAATAAAAACTAGAGCAGAAATAGAGAACAGAAAAACAGTTGAAAGGATTAACAAGACCAAAAGCTGGTTCTCTGAAAATATCAACAAAATTAATAAACCATTGGACAAACTGAGAAAAGAAAAACAGGAGAGGAAGCAAATAACCTGAATAAGAAATGAGATGGGCAATATTACAACAGACCCAACTGAAATTAAAAGAATCATATCAGATTACTATGAAAAATTGCACTCTAACAAATTTGAAAACCTAGAAGAAATGGATGAATTCCTAGAAACACGCTACCTACCTAAACTAACACAAACAGAGGTAGAACAATTAAATAGACCCGTTACAAAAGAAGAGATTTTTACAAAAACCTCCCAAAAAAAAAAAAAAGCCGTGGTCTGGACAGCTTCACTGCAGAGTTCTACCGAACTTTCAGAGAAGAGTTAACACACCACTACTACTAAAGGTATTTCAGAGCATAGAAAAGGACGGAATACTCCCAAAGTCATTCTATGAAGCCAGCGTATCCCTGATACCAAAACCAGGTAAAGACACCATGAAAAAAGAAAATTACAGACCTATATCCCTCATGAACTTAGATGCAAAAATCCTGAACAAAATTCTAGCCAATGGAATTCAACAACGTATCAAAAAAACAAATGAGGACCCCTGAGGGAGCAGGAGATCAGTGGGATACAGACCCCAAATTCTCATAAAAAGACCAAACTTAATGGTCTGACTGAGACTAGAGGAATCCCGGCAGCCATGGTCCCCAGACCTTCTGTTGGCACAGGACAGGAACCATCCCCAAAGACAACTCATCAGACATGAAAGGGACTGGTCAGCGGGTGGGAGAGAGACGCTGATAAAGAGTGAGCTAATTATATCAGGTGGACACTTGAGATTGTGTTGGCAACTCTTGTCTGGAGGGGGGATGGGAGGATAGAGAGAGAGAAAAGCCGGCAAAATTGTCACGAAAGGAGAGACTGAAAGGGCTGACTCAAGAAGGGGAGAGCAAGTGGGAGTAGGGAGTGAGATGTATGTAAACTCGTATGTGACAGACTGATTGGATTTGTAAACGTTCACTTGAAGCTTAATAAAAGTTAATAAAAAAACAAACAAAAAACAAAAAAAAAAACAAATGATTCACCATGACCACGTGGGATTCATACAAGGTATGCAGGGATGGTTCAACATTAGAAAAACAATTAATGTAATCCATCATATAAATAAAACAAAAGACAAGAATCACATGATTTTATCAATTGATGCAGAAAAGGCATTTGACAAAGTTCAACACCCATTCCTGAATGAAAACTCTCAGCAAAATAAAAAGAAAAGGAAAATTCCACACAATAATAAAGGGCATTTATACAAAGCCAATATCATCCTAAATGGAGAGAGCCTGAAAGCATTCCCCTTGAGATTGGGAACCAGACAAGGTGTCCTTTATCACCACTCTTATTTAACATTGTGCTGGAGGTCCTAGCCAGAGCAATTAGGCTAGACAAAGAAATAAGGGGCATCTAGATTGGCAAGGAAGAAGTAAAATTATCTCTATTTGCAGATGACATGATCTTATACACAGAAAACCCTCAAGAAAACTACTGAAACTAATAGAAGTGTTCAGCAGAGTATTGGGTTAGGATACATGATAAAAAATCAGTTGGATTGCTCTACACCAACAAAAAGAACATCGAAGAAGAAACCACCAAAGCAATACCATTTACAGTAGCCCCCAAGAAGATAAAATACTTAGGAGTAAATCATACCAGAGATGTAAAAGACTTATACAAAGGAAGCTACAAAACACTTCTGCAAGAAACCAAAAGAGACCTACATAAGTGGAAAAACATACCTTGCTCATGGATAGGAAGACTTAACATTATAAAAATGTCTAATCTACCAAAAGTGATCTATAGATTTAATGCAATTTCAATCCAAATTCCAACAACATTTTTTAATGAGATGGAGAAACAAATCACCAACTTCATATGGAAAGGAAAGAGCCTCCGGATAAGTAAATTATTACTGAAAAAGAAGAACAAAGTGGGATGCCTTACTCTACATGACTTTAGAACCTATTATACTGCCACCGTAGTCAAACAGCCTGGTACTGGTACAACAACAGATACATAGACCGATGGAACAGAATTGAGAATCCAGACATAAATGTACCCACATATGTGCAGTTGATATTTGACAAAGGCCCCAAAACAGTAAAATGGGGAAAAGACAGTCTTTTTAACAAATGGTACTGGCTTAACTGGATAACCGTCTGCAAAAAAATGAAACAAGACCCATACCTCACTCCATGCACAAAAACTAACTCGAAATGGATCAAAGGCCTAAATATAAAATCTAAAACAATAAAGATCATGGAAGAAAAAATAGGGACAATGTTAGGAGCTCTAATATATGGCATAAACAGTATACAAAACATTACTAACAATGCAGAAGAAAAACTAGATAACTGGGAGCTCCTAAAAGTCAAACACCTATGCTCATCCAAAGACTTCACCAAAAGAGTAAGAAGATTATCTACAGACTGGGAAAAAGTTTTTAGCTATGACATTTCTGATCAGCACCTGATCTCTATAATCTACATGATACTGCAAAAACTTAACTACAAAAGACAAGTAACCCAATTAAAAAATGGGCAAAAGATATGAACAGACACTTCACTAAAGAAGACATTCAGGGAGCTAACAGATACATGAGGAAATGCTCATGATCATTAGCTATTAGAGAAATGCAAATCAAAACTACAATGTGATTCCATCTCACTCCAACAAGGTTGGCGTTAATCCAAAATCACAAAATAATAAATGTTGGAGAGGCTGTGGAGAGATTGGAACACTTATACACTGCTGGTGGGAGTGTAAAATGGTACAACCACTTTGGAAATCGGTTTGGCGCTTCCTTAAAAAGCTAGAAATAGAACTACCATACGATCCAGCAATCCCACTCCTTGGAATATATCCTAGAGAAATAAGAGCCTTTACACGAACAGATATATACACACCCATGTTCATTGCAGCATTGTTTACAATAGCAAAAAGGTGGAAGCAACCATGGCGCCCATCAACAGATGAATGGATAGATAAATTATGGTATATTCACACGACGGAATTCTACATATCGATAAAGAACAGTGAGGAATCCGTGAAACATTTCATAACATGGAGGAATCTGGAAGGTATTATGCTGAGTGAAATTATTCAGCTGCAAAAAAGACAAATATTATATGAGAGCACTATTATTATAAGAGCTCGAGAAATAGTTTAAGCAGAGAAGAAAATATTCTTTGATGGTTATGAGATGGGAGAGGGAGGAAGGCTGCGAGAGGGGTATTCACTAATTAGATAGTAGATAAGAACTACTTTAGGTGATGGGAAAGACTACACACAATACAGGTGAGGTCAGCACAACTGGACTAAAGCAAAAGGAAAGAAGTTTCCTGAATAAACTGAATGCTTCGAAGGCCGGCGTAGCAGGGGAGGTGGCTTGGGGATCATGGTTTCAGGGGACATCTAAGTCAATTGGCATAGTAAAATCTATTAAGAAAACCTTCTGCATCCCACTTTGAAGGGTGATGTCTGGGGTCTTAAACGCTAGCGAGCAGCCATCTAAGATGCATCAATTGGTCTCAACTCCCCTGGATCAAAGAAGAATGAAGAACACCAAGGACACAAGGCAATTACGAGCCCAAGAGACAGAAAGGGCCACATAAAGCAGAGACTACATCAGCCTGAGTTCAGAAGAGTTAGATTGTGCCCGGCTATAACAGATGACTGCGCTGACAGGGAACACAACAGAGAACTCCTGAGGGAAGAGGAGAGCAGTGGGATGCAGACCCCAAATTCTCGTAAAAAGATCAGACTTACTGATCTGACTGAGACTAGAAGGACCCTGGTGGTCATGGCCCCCAGACCTTCTGTTGGCCGAGGACAGGAACCATTCCCAAAGCCAACCCTTCAGACAGGGGTTGGACTGGACAATGGTTTGGAGAAGGATGCTGGTGAGAAGTGAGCTTCTTGGCTCAGGTGGACACTTGAGACTATGTTGGCATCTCCTCCCTGGAGGGGAGATGAGAGGGTGGAGGGGGTTAGATACTGGCAAAATAGACACAAAAAGCTAGAGTGGAGGGAGGGAATGGGCTGTCCTATTAGGGGGAGAGCAATTAGGAGTAGGTAACAAGTTGTATATATGTTTTTGTGTGAGAGACTGACTCGATTTGTAAACTTTCACTTAAAACAGAATAAAAATTAAAAAAAAAAAAAATCCTCATCTCTAGGTGCGTGCTACTTGTTTTTCT
Organism: Loxodonta africana; assembly: GCF_030014295.1. NCBI lineage: Eukaryota > Metazoa > Chordata > Mammalia > Proboscidea > Elephantidae > Loxodonta > Loxodonta africana. The sequence goes on along the minus strand of NC_087347.1, from coordinate 112,997,341 downwards.
ATCCTCTAACGTAGCCCGTCTCGGTCACTGAGTGAGCATCACACAGAAATAGCAAGATAAGCATGCCCATGAGATGTTGGATTATAAGCAAAGGTTCCTTGTATCCGAGGTCACTGAAGAACCATTCCAAAACCACAGCCACTTTAAGGAGTAGCCCAGGACTTCTAAAGGACTCACAGTGTGACTATACTAATTGCTATGGTTTTCATGCCAATTTCAGGCTCCCATCCTTGCATCACCATTTTTATTTTCTTGGCTTTATCATTCCTGTTCTCGCTTTTGGCCTGATCTCTTACCAACTGACCAGATTTGTCTGGTTCTCCTGTGATTCCCCTTTTGGATTGGTGCCCACCACCTCCTTCTTTGAAAAGGATTGAGCTACTGGTACACATAGCTCTGCCAGAGGCAAATGCTTTCCCCAGCTGGGCTCCACAACCCCCCAGTGCCTCTTCTTTTCATACCTGTGCTGCTTCTGCCTATTGGGCCAGCTTCACCATCTGCTGCACTGGGAGTCTTTGAGGTAGAAATCAACAGGTAGATTCTAGCCATGTGATACAGTCTCTGTGTGTCTACACTGGTCAAAGAACGCTAAAGCGTCTTGAGCAAAAATGCTTCTGGGTCCCCAGTGGGGTCTTGGCAGTCACTATGAGATGCAGCCCAACCTCATGGCTACAGTGACCACCACTTGCACTTAGCCAGGGAATTCTGAGCTGCTAGTCTGGGATGAAAACGTGACCATAGATGATACCTGGTCTGTCTGGGTTCTTCCCCTGGAACTGAGACAAACACAGAACAATCTTCAGGCTTTGGAGGCTGTGTGTAACTGGGGGGAATCTAAGGCCATGAAGTTAGAAGGAGAATCTAAGCTGTAGTCAAGGGGGGAGGCAAGGTTATTGGGTCCTGATGAGAGAGAAGTCCTGCCAGAAGTCTGTGGGATTGGGCTGGGGCTTAGGTTCTGGTTCATGGAATGGGTTGGAATAGGTGGTTAGGGATCAAAGCTAAAAATAAAAGGGTATTAAACCGATTGCTGTGAAGTCAATTCTAACTCATACCAACTCTACAGGACAAAGTCAAACTTCCCCATAGAGTTTCCAAGGAGCAGCTGGTGGATTTGAACCACCGACCTTTAGGTGAGCAGTCTGAGCTCTTTTTATGTCAGTTTAAAGGGCTTGAGTAAGGCCAGCTTTAAAGTTTTCTGTCTATTAGAGTTGATTACATCATTTTGGTTCATTTTCTGTCAGATGAAACCTGTGTACTGATGTGTTCTGTTTGAAGCATATTTATAGCTGCTCAGCACCTTCCCAACATCTTTATCCCCAGTTATTTTGCATTGTATCTGGACCTGTTACACTGATTGACCAGCAAAAGCGAGCAAAAACAAAAACATGTCAGCTGATACCCGCGGACTTCACATTTTCAGAGAAAACATGAAACCACTGATGTGTATATTTTTTAAATACGAGAGCTTCCAACAAATAAGCCCCCTCTTCTTCCTGGCAAAGTTTGGGAAGTCACTAGAAGTGGCTGGCCTTTGGCCACACAGCACAGTTAACAGAAGATTGCTTCTTGGCATTGCTGAGCTTGGCAGGAGCAGCGTCCTGTGCCAGGGCGAGGTTTGCTCTGTTGGGCAGCTTCCCCATTGATCATGTCTTGGCCTGAGCTGGTAGAAGGAACAGCATCTCTGGGTTTGCAGAGCTTCCAGGCTCCAGGTTTGCATTTATCACAGCTGACAGATTCCATTTCTGACACGTTAAACAGTAGTCTTGGTGTATTTGTGATTCACTGCAAGACATTAGGGCAAGTTTGTGTGGAATAGAAAGTTCACAGCATTGGTTTGTTGAAAAGAGGTAAGAGAAATGCCGGATCCTGAAATGAGCACGTCTCTTTACCAAAAAAAACCCAAACCCGTTGCCATTGAGTCGATTCTGACTCATAGCAACCCTATAGGACAGAGTAGAACTGCCCCATAGAGCTTCCAAGGAGCGCCTGGTGGATTCACACTGCTGACCTTTTGCTTAGCAACTGTAGCTCTTAACCACTACACCACCGGGGCACATCTGTTTAGGGCCAGCAAAGCTGCTGATCCTGGGTTCATGACGGGGAGAGTATTGAACCACGGTGAGTGGGACCTGGGGGGTGACTTATTTATCCCAAAGGCAGCGGTAGCTGAACCTGGGCCAGCACACTTCTTTGCTCGGGCTAAATCATTCATTTATTTATTAAATATTTATTGAGCATCTACTATGTGCCAAGGCCTTCTTGGTGGTGCAAATGGTTAATGTGGTTGGCTGCTAACTAAAAAGCTGGAAGTTCAAGTCCACCGGGAGGTACCTCAGAAGAAAGGCCTGGCAATCTACTTCCAAAAAATCAGTTATTGAAAACCCTATGGAGTACAGTTCTACTCTGACACACACCTGGGTCACTATGAATCCAAGTTGACTACACGGCAACGGATACTGGTACTGGTATGGGGGACTGTCTAGGTTCTGGGAGTGTAGCAATGAATGAGAAATATGGTCGTTTTCCTCAAGGATCTTTCATTCTAGTGTAGAAGCAACAAACACATAAACAAGCCAATGATTCCATGTAATGATACACAGCCTAAAGAATGTTAAAGGGGCTAATGGGATAGAGACAGATGGTGGAAGGTGGGTTCTTTGTGAGAGCTGGTCAGTGAAGGTCACTTTGAGAAGGTGACATTTAAGCAGAGACACAAATCATAAGAAAAAGGGAACCACATGACAATCAAGGGAAAGAGCAAGTGGAGCAGAGGAAATGCAAGAGCAAGGATCCTGAAAAGGCAACATGCTTGAAATATTTGAGAAAAAAGAAAAAGAGAACCTATGTGATGAGGGTATCAAGAACAAAGGAGAGAACAGAAGGAGGTGAGGTCGGGGGAAGCGAGTTAAGGAAGGCCACGCAGGCAACATGAGGCTTTAAGATTTTGTTTGGATTGCCTCTTTCAGTCCACAATGAGAGAGCAGGTGCTGGGTTTAGAAAAGCAAGGTTAGTCATAGGCTCAGGGATGGAACCAAAACTGTCCTTGTTAGTCATATGTCCCAGGTTCACACTGGAGAGAGGACAAACCAGTGCCCAGACCCAGGCCTGTCTGCTCCACAGTGCGTGCCCTTTCTGGCTTCCCCTCTGCTTTTCTTTCTCTGTGATACTGAAGAGAGAGGTGTGTTACAGAGGACGTGAGTTCTGAAGCTCCTTTGGTGCCCATTCACTGTGATCACCTCTCTACTCTGAACCTGTGTCCTCTTCAGTACAAAGAGGCCTCAGGGAACATTATGGCCTTGTCTTCTGAGGAAAGGCTTTTCAGCCCGGGGAGCGGGGGGGTAACAAGGCTGAGAGAGGGTTTCATCAAAATAATTGAAGTGCATTTTATGAGGAATAGTAATGGTTACCTGTTTTCATGGAGGACAGAACGAGAGGCTTCTGTTAAGTGGGAAAGATTTAGGTTCGAGTAGAAGTTCTCAAGCGAAATCCTTAGGCCTATAAGGAATTCATGAAGGCAACCCATAGGCTATTTTTCACATTTCAAAAATGTCTACTTTCCACTTTGAAAAACTGTTTGGAATAACCTGTCTCCTAAAGTTGCTACACACGTACCCTATTGTTATTTGCTGTCGAGTCGGCTCCAGCTCACTGTGACCTTACCTATAACTGAAGGAAATGGTGCTCCATCCATGTGCCATCTCCATGATCTTTGATATGTGTGATCCCATTGTTGAGGCTGTTGTAATTCATTTAATTTAGGGTTTTTCTCATTTTCACTAACATTCTGCTTTACCAAACATGATGTCCTTTTCTAGTGATTGATCTTTCCTGATGACATGTCCAAAGTGAATGAGTCAGAGCCTTGCCATTCTCACTTCTAAGGAGCGTTCCAGTTGTATTTCTTCTAAGCTGAATTTTTTTTTTTTTTGTGGCAATATTCTTCATCAATGCCACAATTCAAACACATTAATTCTTCTGTCTTCTTTTTTTTCATTGTTCAGCTTTCACATGCTTATGAGGCGATCGAAAAGACCATGGCTTGGTTCAGGTGCACCTTAGTCGTCAAAGTGACATCTTTGCTTTTTAGCATTTTAAAGACTAGAAAGAAAGGCCTGGTGATCTACTTCCAAAAGTTAGCCAATGGAAACCTTATGGATAACAACAGAACACATAATCTAAGACCCAGAAATCCCTTTACTAGCTATGGATACTAGGAACAGACATGCCTACATATAGTCCTCAAAAACATGTACTAGAATATTCAAAGCAGTGCTAACGAAAACAGCTAACACCTAGAAATTACCCAAATGCCCATTAACTGTGAAAAAAAAAAATTGTAGCATACTCACACAAGAGAATATGCATTATACACTGAGAATGAATGATTTATAACTACATGTGACTCAGATCTTGGCTAGTGTTCAGAGAAAGTAGCTAGACACAAATGAATACATACTGTATGAATCATTTACAAAAAGAACAAAGACAGGGGAAGTTATGTTATTGGAAGTCAGAATAGTGGTTACCCTTAAGGTGGAGAGTAGTTACTGGAACCACCACCCATTTGTTAGTTTGCTGCATACTATGGTGGCTTGCGTGTTGCTATGAAGCTGGAAGCTATGCCACCAGTATTTCAAATACCATCAGGGTTGCCCATAATGGACAAGTTTCAATGGAGCTGCCAGACTAAGACAAGGAAGAAAGGTCTGGCAACCTACTTCTGAAAATTAGCCAGTGGAAACCCTATAGATCATAATGAAATATCATCTGATATGGTGCTGGGAGATGAGTCCCTTAGGTTGGAAGGCACTCAAAATTGACACAATAGCCACAACGATGGACTCAAACATACCAATGGTAGTGAAAATGGCACGGTACCGGGCAACATATTCTTCTGTTATATATGAGGTCACTCTGAGTTGGAGCCTACTCAGTGGCTACTAACAACAGTGACCAGAAGGGAGCTTGAGGTGCTCATAATCAAGGGTGCAGATGCTGTTCTGTTTTTTGATCCATGCGCTGGTTATATGAGTGTGTTTGGTTTGTGAAGATAAATTGAGCAATACACTTGATACATGTGCTTTCCTATAGCATATTACACCCAATTAAAAAATTTAAAAATGTTTAATGGAATTTTTATTGTAGTTATTTCTGGTTTTTATTGTGTCCCAAGTAAAATGTGACTTTTCATAATGTAAGATAAAAAAATTAATTAATTATTGCTGAAAAAACTGTTTGGTAGGCAACAATTTAAAAAATGTGGGCCCAGCCAGGGAAAAAATGATGGAACACTTCCTTGAAGGACTGCTTGTGAAAAGTTCCAGAGCCAATGTGGTTTCAACTCTTAAGCTGTCTCACTGGTGGGACATCTGTTACCAAGAGAGCCTGTGGAAAGTTTGTGGGATTTTCATTTTGTTACTTAAGAATGTAATCATTCCAAAATAATTTAGCTCTACACCTTGTAAGACCCAGGAAGGTGGGTAATGATCTTCTGTAGGCTATGAAGTTGAAGTGTTATGCGTTGGCTGTTCAGTGAGGGTGAAGTGAGGTCCCCAACTTCGTCTGTGCTCTTCCTTTCCTCCTATCTGGAAAAGTGCAGGTGGCCAACTTTATTGTCCAGTGCTGTGATGCCACCTCCCGGCCAGTCAAAAAAGAAGGGAGAGGGGAAGTCACATGCTTGACTGGGAGAGAGTTCATCATGTGTATCAACAGACAAAGGGCTTATGCTCTTCTAGAACCAGGGTTTACTTCTCCTCTTGGCAACTGGGCAACTTTCTACCATCTGCCAGTCGTCACTTACCACCATCTGCCAGCCAGCCAGCCAGCTCAGCTTTCTGTCTGTTGTGTGGCCCAGTGGGGGGAGCTAAGCAGTTCATGTAACTGATCCAATGTATCCTGATTTTGCAGAGACAATGCCAAAGTGAGCGTTGAGACAGGTGGTGGTGGGGAAGTGAGAAACTGCCACCACTTATTACCTTGTACCATTGGATTAGTTCTAGGACCAAGATAATGACTTCAGTCTGGATGTCCAGAGAAGCTGAGGGACAGCTGTCTCACCAGGTGCTGGAAAGGAGTTAGAAGTAGTCACCAATCAGATGGCAGCTGTTTTTTTCAGGAGTCGTGTGACAATGAGAACAGTTCATCAAGAGCTACCTCCCAGGCCTTGGATCCCAAGACTCAGCAGGTGATGCAATGTACTGAGACACGACTACTCAGTAGCCTTTTCATTTGAGTGTCAGCTCCTCCCCCTCCTGACTCAGGGGGTAAGTCTGGATTAATCTAAGCCAAATTTAGGGGTATCATTCTTCTTGCCAGTGATTGGTTTAAGAAGGGGGATTTATTACGAATTTAGTCCAAGAAAATAGAGGGGAAATATATTGGAAGGCATCTGGTGATTAGCCTCATTGTCCTATCTCGATGTGACACCTGAAGTGACTGCAGCTATGCAGTGACCATGAGGAGAACAGGTCTGGAGATAGGCTGACATGGTTGACTGCTGGATGACAGACAGAAGGAACCTGGGCCCCTAAATATATCACAGAGCCCTTAAAATACACAGTCCTGAGCTGTCACATCTTTTACTTCCCATTATGGGAAATAATACATGCTCCTTACTGGTGATGCCTGTTGAGTTTGAGTAGTCTATTGCTTGCAATCAAAACCTCCCCAATCAGTCTGCAGCTACGTCCAACTTTTCCCATGTTTTCAATTTACAGCCAGACAATTTCACCTGGATACGTCCAGTGAACTATCAGTTTTCAGACTCAAAATACCTAAAATGTAACTACTCATATTTTCCCCAAATCTACAGCACAATTTTTATGACAAATACTTAGTAATGCTTGACATCCTCGTCTACTTAAAATCTGCTAAAACATAGCATGCACACACATACATACAAACACACAATTTTGTATTGTAATCACAGACACATGGCTTAATTTATCAAATTTTAAAATAAAAATACTTACCTTGTAGCAGACCCTGTGCTAGATTTATATAAATTATTGAAATCCTTAAAATAGCATTTCAAGAAGGTGAAGTAGTCAGATGCTTCAAAACGCCCTCTTACAGCAAAGGCCACCTGAAACAAGTGAACTTAGAAAGCCTAAGGATCAAAGACTGAAGAATTAGACTGAAGGCCAAGGGGAAGGAGAGACAATACAAAAAGAGCAGAAATGGAGAATTTTGGATTGCCGGTGCCCTGCTAGCCAAACCTGAAGAGCACCGATATACTGAGACAAAGCAAGTAGCATTCTTGGCTGAAACTCCCACCATCTGGTGCAGCCAAGCAGGGGCAACCCTGAACTCACGGCCAAAGCTGAGCAGGAGAGTTTCTCATGCTGTAAAAGTCAAGTGCACACACCCCATTCACCATGCCCACCCCAGCATGTGCCTCCCCTACTCCCAGCCAGAGGTCTGCGGGATTGTGCTATGCCTCCACCCTCCTCACCCATTCCCCATCCCACTCACAAGTGCAGTTTAGCAGCTTTCACCACCATCTTGCCCCTAAGTCAGGGGCCTATGGTCTGAAGTCACCTGCCCCTTTGCTCAGCCACTTGCACAGAGGGCCCATGGCCCTGCACCGCCTTCTGCTCCCTCCAGTCACCTGTGCAGATGCCCTGCTAGTTGAGCCTGCACAGTGCAGCCATATTGAGACAAGCAGCATTCCTAACTGAAAGCCCCATCAATTGGTGCAGCCAAGCAAGGGTGACGCTGCACTCACAGCCAGAGCCAGGCAGGAGTGCTTCCTGCTCTGTGAAAATCAGGTGCATGCACCCTACTCAACAAGCCCACCCCAACCACCCATGCCAGAGATACGCGGGCCTGTGGTATGCTTCTGCAATCCTCACCTAGCCCCCCTCCCACCCACAAGTACAGTCTGGCAGCTTTCACCACTGTCCCACCTCCTAAGCTGGGAGCCCACAGTTGAGGTGTTCACCCCTTTGTTCAACGACTCATGCCAAGGACCCATGGTCTGGCACCACCTTCTGGCCCCTCTGGTTATCCACACATACACCGTGCTAGCTGAGGCTGCACAGGGTGGCCATTCTGAGACAAAGCAAGCGGCATTCCCTGCTGTAACCCCTGTCATCTGGTGCAGCCAAACAGGAGTGACTCTACACTCGTGGCCAGAGCCAGGCAGGAGTGCTTCTCACTCTGCTCACACCTGCTGGTGCCCTGCTACCTGAACATGCACAGTGCAACCATACTGAAACAAAGCAAGCAGCATTCCCAGGGGGACCCCTGTCACCTCGTGCAGCCAACTAGGAGTGATTCTGCACTCATAGCCAGAGCTAGCCCTCTGAGCCAAGATCCCGAGGACCAGTGGTGCTGCCTACCCCTTACAGCTACCTGCATTACAGACACAACCTCCCCCAGAATGTGCTCTAGTGGATAGAGGCATGCCCTCCAATGGGGCTTCCATGGACAGGTGACATAACCCCTGCCTGAACCCCTATATTCCCCCACCCAGCAAATGGAGGCTTGTGACTGCTCCAAACACCTCTGTGTAGCCCTGCCTACAAGGGACCATTGGCGAGTGTTTCCATACAACCTACCTGGTGCCCAATGGTCCGAGCACACTTGCACTTGACCACCTGGCAATTTGCAGAGCATACACACAACACCCAATCCAGCAACTGAGGAGAATACTCCCTGCACCCGCAGCCAGGTGACCAGTTGGACAGATACACCACCTTACCAGAAATACCATCTACTTGATCAGCAGCTCAGTGAAAGAGACTCACACTCACACACCGAGTCTCTGCTCCACCTACCTGGAGACAGAAGGTGAGAGCTTCAAAGCAGCCAGATTAGCAACCAGAGCAACACATGTGCCCATCCTACTCAAATATATCAAGACAAAACAAAAATTCAGGACACAGCAAACAAACAGAATAAATAAGTACATTTTTTTTTAATGATAACTTCTTGATGCCTCGGAGACAACAGTGTCAAATACATAAAGAAGCAGAACAAGTTGGCTCCAGCAAGTGACCAAAATCAAGAGCCAGAAAGCCTCCTGGAGGAAGAAACAGCAATGGAATTACCTGATAAAGAATTCAGAGGACTAATATTAAGGGCTCTCTGAGAGATCAAGAAGGAGATCAAGGAAAACACTGACAATACTGACAGAAACAGACAAAATCAAGGAAAACAGGCAAAATCAAGGAAAGCATAGACAAAGCAATAGAAGAACTCAGGAAAACAATACAAGAACAAAATAAATACACAACTAGAAACCATACTAAAACAGCAACTAGAAACCCAAAATTAAAAAAAATAAAATCTCAGAAATATACAAGTCAATAGAAGGATATAGGAGCAGAATTGAAACACTGGAAGACAGAATTAGTGAAATTGAAGGCAAATTCCTTGATACCAATTTTTTGAGGAAAAATCAGAAAAAAGAATGAAGAATAGTGAAGAGAGCCTAAGAATTATGTGGGACACTACCGGGAGGAAAAACTTGCTTGTGGTCACAATTCCAGATAGGGGGAGGGGGTTCGGAGGGTGGGCAATGGAAAACACAGAGAGAATTGTAGAAGAAGTGCTGGCAGAAAACTTCTCTAGTATCATGAAAGATGAGAAGATGTCAATCCAAGAAACTCAACAAACCCTACACGGGATGGACTTCAAAGGAAAGTCACCAAGACATATCATAGTCAAACTTGCCAAAACCAAAGACAAAGAAAGAATTCTGAGAGCAGCTAGAGAAAAACAAAAAGTCACCTAAAAAGGGAAACCAGTAAGACTGGGCTCTGATTACTCAGCAGAAACCTTGCAGGCAAGAATGCAGTAGGATGACACATATAAAACCTTGAAAAAAAAAATTACTATCCAAGAATTATATATCCAGCAAAACTCTCTCTCAAATACTATGGTGAAATTAAGGCATTTCCAGATAAACAGAAATCAAAGGAATTTATAAAAGCCAGACCAAACTTGTAAGAAATAGTAAAGGGAGTGCTTTGGATAGAGAACCAACAACATCAGTCAACAGTCTGAGATTTGGACACAGAAAAAACCACCCAGATACCAACCCAGATAAAGAATTCTCAAAAATAAAACAAAGCTAAATTAGTTTTTTTTTTTTTAAAAGACTGAAAACAGGGAACCAGAGACATCAGTATGGAAACTATGACAGTGTCAAAACAAAAAAGAGGAAATAAATGGTGTAGTTATAGAACTTTTCATATGGAGAGTATATCAAGGTGATATGAAGAAACAAAAGACTGTTTTAAAGTTAGGAAGATAAAGGTAACATCCAAGGCAACCACAAAGAAAGTTAACAAACTTATCCATCAGAAGATAAAAGAAAAACATACTCAGTAAATGCAAAATCAACAATAACAAAATAAATTAAAAGAAAATCCACAAACAAAAAGGACTCAGTACAGAAAATTAAGCAGAACAAAGCTGTCAACACCACAAAAAAAAGTACAACGAGATGACAACAGTGAACTCGTAAGTATTCATAATTTCATTGAATGTAAATGGATTAAATGCACCAGTAAAAAGACAGAGAGTGGCAGAATGGATAAAAAAACACAATCCATCACTATTCTGTTTACAAGATACACGCCTTAGACACAAAGACATAAACAAACTAAAACACAAAAGATGGAAAAAATATATCAAACAAATAATAACCAAAGAAGAGTAAGAGTGGAAATATTAATCTCTGATAAAATAGACTTTAAAGCAAAATCCACCATAAAAGATAAGGAAGAACACTGTATAATGATTAAAGGCTCAATCCACCAGGAGGACATAACCAAATAAATATACATGCACCAAATGATAAAAAAAAAAAAAAGAAATTTTTTTTTTTTATCTGGTAGGGCTCCAAAATACATAAAACAATCTCTAACAGCATTGAAAAGAGAAATAGAACAGTTCCACAATAATAGTAGGAGACTTCAACATGCCACTCTTGGTAAAGGGCAGAACATCTAGAAAGAAATTTGACAAAGGTACAGAAGACCTAAATGCCACAATCAACCAACTTGACCTCATAGACATTTACAGAACACGCCACCCAACAGCTGCAAAGTATAAATTCTTTTCAAATGCACATGGAACATTCTCCAGAATAGACCACATGATGATGAATGGATCAACAAACTGTCGTGCACGCACACAATGAAATACTACTGTTATGAATTGAATTGTGTCCCCCCAAAATGTGTATCAACTTGGCTAGGCCATGATTCCCAGTACTGTGTGGTTGTCCACCATTTTGTGATCTGATGTGATTATACTGTGTGTTGTAAATTTTAACCTCTTTGATGTTAATGAGGTAGGATTAAAAGCAGTTAAGTTAATAAGACAGGACTCAGCCTAATGGATTATGTTGTATCTTGCGTCAGTCTCTTTCAAAATATAAAAGAGAGAAGCCAGCAGAGAGGAGTGGGACCTCATGCTACCAGGAAAGAAGTGCCAGAAGTGGAGCATGTCCTTTGGACCTGGGGCCCTGTGCAGAGAAAATCCTAGAACAGGGGAAGACTGATGACAAGGACCTTCCCCAAGAGCCAAGAGAGAGAAAGCCTTCGCCTGGAGCTGGTGCCCTGAATTCAGACTTCTAGCCTCCTAAATTGTGAGAGAATAAACTACTGTTTGTTACGGCCATCTGCTTGTGGTATTTCTGTTAACACCAGAGAAGGCACAGATGGTGAGAAGCAGCAGAAGAGGACTGGGAGTAGCAAAACCAGGAGACCAGCAGCAGAACCAGGAGACCAGCACCAGACAGCACTGGAGCCAACCACAGAGTGAAAGAGCTGAGTGCCTGTGCACAGAAGGCTTCCTGGCAGAGTGGGATGCTTTCAGGCACTTATCAGTAGAGCTACTGAGCTTAGGAACACTTGCCCCAGCAGGGCAGATGCAGGTGTGAGGCCCGAGGGCCGAGAAGGAACACAGGAAGCTGAGCTGCCTCAGTCTCAAAAGGTATGGCCAGGACCTCTGGGGTTTCAAAGGGTGGAGCCATGGCCTCTGGTGTTTATAAGGGTGGAGTCACCACTCAGATGGACAAGGAAAATGGTGTGCCTAAAGCTGAGGAACAGAGTTGCCATCCCAGTGGGCCTGGAAGGCAGAGCTGAAGTCCAGGGCTGAGAGGCCTCCACTCAGAATCTGGAGAGTGTGCCCAATACTTAGAGGCTGGAGGGCAGGGCTATTGTGTAAATCAGAGGACAGGGGATTATTTTCAAGACTGAGGGCTAATGTAATGTGTTCTGCTGACTTGTTAGGTGCCTGTTCTGTTATGCCTTCTTTCCCTCCAATTTCTCCTATTTGTAATGGAAATGTCTGACTTGTGCCTGTTCTGCCATTGTACTTTGGAAGCACATAACTTGTATTCTAGATTCACAGATGAAGAGGAATACTTGGATTTTGGACTTGGAGTTGATTTAAGACTTTTGCTATGATACGATGGGGTGAATGTGTCTTGCAGGTAACAAGGACGTGAATTTTGAGAGGCCAAAGGGTGGAATGTCATGGATTGAACTGTGTCCCCCCCAAAATATGTGTCAGCTTGGTTAGGCCATGATTTCCAGTATTGTGTAGTTGTCCTCCATTTTGTGATTGTAATTTTATGTTAAAGAGGATTAGGGTAGAATTGTAATACCTTTACTAAGGTCACATCCCTGATCCAATGTAAAGGGAGTTTCCCTGGAGTATTGCCTGCACCACCTTTTATCTTACAAGAGATAAAGTAAAAGGGAAGCAAGCAGAGAGTGGGGACATCGTATCATCAAGAAAGTAGTGCCAGGAGCAGAGCACATCTTTGGACCCAGGGTTCCTGTGCAAAGAAGCTCTTAGTCCAGGGGAAGATTGACGAGAAGGACCTTCTTTCAGAGCAGACAGAGAAAGCTTTCCCCTGGAGCTGAATCCCTGAATTTGGACTTGTTGCCTACTAGACTGTGAGAAAATAAATTTCTCTTTGCTAAAGCCATCCACTTGTGGTATTTCTGTGATAGCAGCACTAGATGACTAAGACAGCAGCACTAGATAACTAAGGCAACTATGCAATGATAAAGAATAATGACAAATCTGTGAAACATCTCAAAACATGGATGAATGTGGAGGGCATTTTGCTGAGTGAAATAAGTCAATTACAAAAGGACAAATATTATATGAGACCACTATTATAAAGAAATAAGAAAAGGTTTACACATTAAAAAAAAAAAAAAACAAAATCTTTCTTTGATGGTTACCAGGGATGGGGGAGGGCAGAAAATTATGCAATAGATAGAAGAAGTGTTAATTTTGATGAAGGAAAAAGCAATACACAATATGGGAAAATTCAGAAAAACATGCCCAAGGCATGGGAGGACACTGAGAGGAACATAAGAGCAAAGGGCGATAACAGTAATTACTATATCATAGACAATCCTGCAACAATAGTATTAACAAACACTAATTTACAAATGGATACATAGCTAGATAGATGTGACAAGAGATGTGGGAGGGTATAAGGGAACATACCCATCTGCAGATATAGGTCTAGTGGTAGATATCTCTCCATACATAACTGTAGGTGATGCTTATGTATCAATATAAACAAGAGAGCACACAAGGGCCACACTCAGAACAACTTCTTAGATCTAGCCAAACACCTTGAGAGATGAAGTACCTAGGCTTAAAGGCAAAGGACAAAATACTCAGGGGACATCTACATCAATTGGTACAATATAGTTCATAAAAAAAGTTCTGCATCCTACTTTGGTGAGTAGCACCTGGGGTCTTAAAAGCTTGCTCGTGGCCATCTAAGATACAACTATTGGTCTCTTACTACCTGGAGCAAAAGAGAAGTAAGAAAACCAAAGACCTAAAGGAACAATTAGTCCAAAGGACTAATGAACCACATGAACCACAACCTCCACGACCCTGAGATCAGGAGAACTAGATGGCGCCTGGCAACCACTACCAACTTTCTGACTGGGATCACAACAGGGGGTCCCAGACAAAGTGGGAGAAAAATTGAAGAACAAAAAACCAAATTCACAAAAAAGACCAGACTTACTGGTCTGATAGAGACTGGAGGAACCCCTAAGACTATGGCTTTAAGACACCACTCTGAGCTGGAACTAAAGCCATTACCAGAGACCACTCATCAGCCAAACCACAGACACACCCATAAAATAAACAACAACACCTGAAAGGAATGTATTCCTTAGAACAATCCATTATATGATATCAAAAGGGCACGATTTTGCCTAAAAGCAAAGATGAGAAGGTAGGAAGGGGTAGCAATTCAGGACAAAAGCAAATGGGGAGCTTAGGATGGAAATGGAGGGAGGGCAGGCACATTGTGGGAAATGGAACCAATGTCATGGAACATTTGGTGTAGAAACTATTGAATGGGAAACTAATTTGCTATGTAAGCTTTTACCTAATGCACAATAAAAAATTAAAAGAAAAATAATAGGAAATGAATATTAAAAAATAGCATTTCAGGATAAGCAATTTTATTTGTATTGTATATTTCAGGAAAATAAAGCTTAGGGTTGTTAGCTAACTCTCCCTAAATCACATAGGTTATATTGGCTAAACAGGGATTTGAACACAGTACAGACTTTCCCCCATGGACTTCCTTCTCTTCTCTTCTCACCTCTTCCTTTAGGCCTGTATCTGCATTTTCATTTCTTTCTTTCTCATCATTACTCTTCAAGTTTAGGCCTAATTGTCTCATGCCTGGACTATTGTAATGGCAAAGGATGCTAGACTCCTTTGCCTCAAATACAGAACATTCCTACTGTACTAACTTCACTTTCCCACTTCAAAATCTTCAGTGACTTATCACCTATCGCAGGGGTCACAATACCTGCAGAGCCAGGCAGATGTATGACTGTGTGAAGTCTTTTGCATGTAAGACACTAGACTCTAAACTGCTTGTATTGAGACCAAACCAAAAAACTTGTTGCCGTCAAGTCAATTTCAACTCATAGTGACAGAGTAGAACTGCCTCTTAGGGTTTCCCAGGAGCACCTGGTTGATTCAAACTGCCGACCTTTTGGTTAAGAGCTGTAGGTCTTAACTACTACACCACAAGGGTTTCTGTATTGGGACCAAGTGCCTTTTAAAACACTGGGAAGTTCAAATAAAAAACCATGAGTTGGCTACCAGTTGGCAACCAACAGCCTTTAGGATAAAATCATACTTTTTATTGCTGTCAAGTTGACTCTGAGTCATGGTGACCCCATGTATGTCAGAGTACAACTATACTTCATAGGGTTTTCTATGGCTGATTTTTTGCAAGTAAATCACCAGGCCTGTCTTCTGAGACACCTCAGGGTGGGTTTGAACCTCCAACTTTTGGTTAGTGGCTGAGCGTGTTAACTATTTGCACCACTTAGGACTATGCAAAAGCATTGACTGTGTGGATCATAACAAATTATGGATAACATTTTGAAGAATGAAAATTCCAGAACACTTAATTGTGCTCATGTGGAAACTGTATATGTACCCTGAGGCAGTGTTCAAACAGAACAAGGGGATACGCATGGCTTAAAGTCAGGAAAGGCATGTGTCCAAGTTGTATCCTTTCACCATATATATTCAATCTGCATGCTGAGCAAATAATCTGAGAAGCTGGACTATATGAAGAAGAATGGGGCATCAGGATTGGAGGAAGACTCATTAATAGCCTACGTTATGCAGATGACACAACCTTGCTTGCTGAAAGTGAGAGAACTTGAAGCACTTACTGATGAAGATTAAAGACTACACCCTTCAGTATGGATTACACCTCAACATAAAGAAGGTGAAAATTCTCACAACTGGACCAATAAGCAACATCATGAGGCACGGAGAAAAGATTGAATTTGTCAAGGATTTCATTTTACTTGGATTCACAATTAACACCCATGGAAGCAGCAGTCGAGAAATCAAAGGACACATTGTATTGGGCAAATCTGCTGTAAGCCTCTTTAAAGTGTTAAAAAGCAAAGATGTCACTTTGAGGATTAAGGTGCACCTGACCCAACCCATGGTGTTTTCAATCACCTCATTTACACATGAAAGCTGGACAATGAATAAGGAAGACTGAAGAAGAATTACACCTTTGTGGTGTTGGCAAAGGGTATTGAATACACCATGGACTGTCGAAAGAACAAACAAGTCCATCTTGAAGAAGTACAGCCAGAATGCTCCTTAGAATCGAGGATGGCAAGACTTCATCTCATATACTTTGGGCAAGCTATCAGGAAGGACCAGCTGCTGGAGAAGGACATCATGCTTGGTAAAGTGGAGGGTCAGTGGGAAAAAGTCTTCAGTGAGATGGATTGACACAGTGCTTGCAAAAATGGGCTCAAGCATAGCAATGATTGTGAGGATGGCACAGGAACAGACAATGTTGTACATAGGGTCGCTATGAGCCGAAACCAACTCGATGGCACCTAACAATAACAACAACAGGGACTCCCTTTAAAATCATCTAAAATCTAATTTCAAACAACTTCTCCCTCTTATCTCCTAGTCACCACTTCTTATTCAGGCACATAGACCTAATCCCTCCTTCTTCTCCAAGTGATCTTGACCTGTATCTTCTTTCTCATTCCTGTATCCCAGGATGTTGTCCATTCATCCTTAGCTGCTTCTCAGAGGTCATGGCCCCGCTCTGATCTCTTAGACAAAGCGCTCCTGGGACCTCATTGATCCAACAACTCTCAGGGTTGAGAGAGGCCCTCACAGCCCTTCAGCCTAGGCTCCTGCCCTCTATATCATCCTTGCCAGGCATTTGTGAAGCCTGTGCTTTAACACTCCTGGTGACAAAGAGCTCAGGCCTTCCTAAGATGGTGCACTCCACCACTGAGCAACATTGCTTGTTAGAAAGTTCCACCTTATGTCAATCCAAATCTTACCATCCTAACATCCACCTTTTGAGGTCAGACAGGACAAACCTGATTTTCCTTTTAAATATTTAAAGAACAGTGGACACATCTTCCATCTTCTTAGAATTCTCTTTTCAAAACTCTCTCTCTCTCAAATCTTGCATCCAAGAATGTTCTAAAGAATGTTGCATTTGGTTTTTAGCAATGAACAGTTGGTCTGATCAAAGGAAAAAAAGTGAGGAGAAATACTTGTTAGCTGCCATTGAGTCGACTGCGGCTCATGATGACCTTATGTACAGAACAAAACGTTGCCCAGTCCTGCTTCATCTTCACAAATGCCATCATTGGGGCTATTGTGTTAACCTGTCTTACAAAGAGCCTCCCTTGGCCCTTTTGGCCCTCTACTTCACCAAACTTGATGTCCTCCTCTAGCCATTGATCCCTCCTGGTGACATGTCCAAAGTGAGCTAATCAGACAATGTTCTGTTGTGATCTGTAAGGTTTTCATTGGCTAATTTTTGGAAGTAGTTTGCCAGGCCTTTCTTCCTACTCTTATTCTGGACACTCCACAGAAACCTGTTCACTTATGGGTGACCCTGCTGGTATTTGAGGTACTGGTGGCTTAGCTTTCAGCATCATAGCAACACACAAGCCACCACAGTACAACAAACTAACAGATGGGTGATGGGGAGAAATACAACAGTAGACAAATTCACAGTGTGGGTGCCCATCCACTGAAAAGTCTTCCTCATGGATTCATAATATGGTGTGAGGGTGTGTGTATGTGTGTGGTGGGGGTGCTGGTGTGGGCTGAAGTCAGGGAATTCAGAGTTGGTGGTTTTTTTTTTTTTCTGAAATACCTGCCTGAGGGAACCTGAAAAGTCTGTTTTGCTGATGGTATATTTAATCTGAATTTGTAGATTAGGAAGCTGCCACAGTGAATTTTGGTGTATTCCATCCAAAATTCTTGGCTGGATTTCTGCAACGCCGATCATCTCTGGCACTTTCTTGGCAACTAATCTCCTTCCTCCGTGTGACATTGTGAGCTGTTTTATCCTTATTGCTTCTGTCATTTAATGTTCCATGGGTGTCTATTGTTTGCCCAGGCAGAGCGTAAACCCCTCAGAGGGAGACTATGGTATTATGTCCCTCATAACTCCTAGCAGAGTGGTGGCAGAAACCAGGGACTCCATAGCAATTGTTGTCAGACTCAGAAAGAATCCATCTGAGCCAAACCCACTGCCGTCCAGTCGATTCCAACTCATAGTCACCCTGTAGGACAGAATAGAACTGCCATATAGGGTTTCCAAGGAGCAGCTGGTGGATTCAAACTGCTGACCTTTTGGTCAGTAGCTGAGCTCTTAACCACTGTGCCACCATGACTCCCCTATAGACAACCCACTCCCAAAACCCACTGGGTTGAGCTGGTTCCAACTCATAGCGACCCTACGGGACAGAGTAGAACTGCCCTGTAGAGTTTCCAAGGAGCGCCTGGTGAATTCAAACTGCTGACCTTTTGGTTCGCAGCCGTAGCACTTAACCACTACACCACCAGGGTCTCCCTGTAGACAACAGCGAACCTTAAATACAACTGAACAATTTCCCAATGGGCTTTTCAGGTTAAATCAGGCTATCACTCTTATCATTACATCGCAGGGTTAAGGGGCTGTAAAGGCCATCTATTTGAAAAGCCTCCCTTCCATTTAACTGAAAAATGTTTCACTGTGGCTTCTACCAATTAGTCTACGCAGAACAAGGGCGTACTCTGTTCCTTAGAGTAGCCTTTCAAATGGACGCCACTATGCCTTCTCCCGTATGCGCAGTGTGTGTAAGAGCGGCTATGTATGTGTGTGTGAGAGCGAGGGTATGGGCATGTGTGTGAGTGAACGTGTGTGTGTGTAAGAGAGATGGGGACATTATCTTACTTGTAGTTCATTCAAACCTTTATAGTATGAACCATGGCATTAAGGGGGTCTATAAGTAATTAATAAAAACTTTCAAAACACAAATACAAATTGAATACATTATTCACGTATTTGAAAGAAGAGAATGAAAAAGTAGATATGATTTTGCATTTAATGAGGGTGAGGTTTAGTGCTGGTTTTCATTTGCATTTCCTCCTTGCAGTATCCACCAGTGTAAAGTTAAATTTTGGATCTTTAAGTTAAAAAAAAAAAAATCACAGAAGTACCTCTTATTATCCTGTCGTTTCCAAAATGACATATAAATAGAACCATATACTAAGTAACCTTTTGGGGTTGACTTTTTCCACTCAGCCTAATTTCCTGGAGATTCATCCATGATTTTGTGTGTACCAATAGTTCATTCCTTTTTATTTCTGAGTAGTTTTCTATGGTATGGATAGACCACAGTATAACCATTTACCCACTGAAGGATGCCTGGGCTGTTTCCAGTTTGGGGCTATTTCACGTAGTATTGTTATAAACATCCATGTACAGGTTTTTGTTGTGGATGTACGTCTTTGTTTCCCTGGGATAAATGCCCAGGACTGCAACTACTGGGTCATACAGCAATTTCATGTTTCATTTTATAAAACCCCCAAAAACCAAACCCATTGCCGTCTAGTCGATTTCAACTCATAGTGACCGTATAGGACAGGGTAGAACTGCACCATAGAGTTTCTAAGGAGCGCCTGGTCGATTCAAACTGTTGACCTTCTGGTTAGCAACCGTAGGTCTTAACCAGTACGCCACCAGGGTTTCCTTAATTTTATAAGAAACTGCTTTCTAAAGTGACTGTGCTTTTTTACACTTCCACCAGCAGTGTGTAAGTGATCCAGTTTTTCTGCACCTTCATTAGCGTTTCATGTTGGAGCCCTGGTGGCACGCTGGTTGAGAGACTGGCTGATAACCAAAAGGCTGGCAGTTTGAATCCACCAGCCACTCCTTGGGAACCCTGTGGAGCAGTTCCACCCCGTCCTACAGGGTCGCTGTGAAACCGAATCGACTTGACGGCAATAGGTTTGATTTTTCTTTCGGTCACTCTGTCGTTTATTTTTTTATCTTTGTTTGCTCTATCTTTATGCAGAATTTCAAACTTTTACTTCCTTAAAAATGTGCCTTTTCGTTTACAGCAGCGGTCTTCATGATGTGGTTAAACCAACTCATGGCGACCCCATGTATGTCAGGGTAGAACTGTGCTCCTCAGGATTGTCAATGGCTGATTTTTCAAAAGTAGATTGCCAGGGCTGTCTTCAGAGGCACGTCTGGGTGGACTTGAACCTCCAACCTTTAGGTTAGCTGCTTAGCATTATTAGCTGTTTGCACTGCCTAGGGACTCAATATTATGTCCGGGGAAGTCTTTTTCACTCTGATATTATGAAAATGACTTATTTTATTTTTGTCCTGATATTGTTAGAGAGAGGCAGTGTAGGAGAGAGTGGTTAAGAACGCTCTCTGTAGTGAGATTTGCCCTGTTCCCATCCTGGCTCCGCCACCGGTACTGTGCCAGCGTGGGGTGAACGCATCTACAGGCTTTTCTCTTTCTTGACTGATGCCTCCTGTCCTTCAATGGTTCGTTAGCTGATACTTTTTCATGCTGCTTTAATTTTGGTCACCTTCTGCTGGAAGCTCTCCAGTTTGACAATGTCTGTCTCAGGATGACACATCCAGGCCTGAGCACTCACTCCTGATGAGTTTTGACAGTGCAGATAAGTGGGTGTTACCTGTCCTGTTCTGCACACTGCAGCTATCGATGTTAGCAGAGACTGCGGTAGCTTTTGTCGGCAGCCATGTTAATCCCCTGGCCGTGATTAAACCTATAAAACAAAACCCCATCATTTTCACATGAACTGCTTTGAATTGGGTCTCCATCCTAACTTTCTGTGTGCAGTTTAATGATTGTTATCTATTCTTGCCAGTTTGTTCTTTGATAAATATATATTGTTGCTATTTATTCCTAGTGATGCTTTTCACCTTATAATTTATTTTGTCTCGTAAAAATATTGCTGTATCAGACATTATTATCTGCTCAGATTTTTCTTGGCTATCTCTTTTCTTTTACATTATTTTTAAAGTCCCAATATTCTTTCGTTTTAGGGGTGTCTCTTGTATATAGACACACACATATGGGAAACCCTGGTGGTGCAGTGGTTAAGTACTACGGCTACTAACCAAAGGGTTGGCAGTTCGAATCTGCCAGGTGCTCCTTGGAAACTCTGTGGGGTGGTTCTACTCCGTCCTATAGGGCCGCTATGAGTCAGAATCGACTTGACGGCACAGGGTTTTTTTTTTTTTCTTGTATATAGTGTGTGTTGTTGTTATCATTGTTAGCCGCCATAGAGTCAGCCCTCAACTCATGACGACTGCACACACAGTAGAATGAAACGTTGCCCGGTCTTTCACCATCCCCATGATCGGTTGCATATCAGACTGTTGGAACCCACAGGGTCTTCACTGGCTGATTTTCGGGAGTAGCTTGCTAGGCCTTTCTTCCCAGTCCATGTTAGCCTGGAAGCTCCAGTGAAACCTGTCCAGCGTCATAGCAACATGCATGCCTCCACTGGCAGAAGGGTGGTGGCTACGCATGAGGTGCACTGGTCGGGAATAGAACCTTGGCCTCCCTTATGGAAGGCGAGGATTCTAACACTAAACCACCAATGTCCCCTATAGCATATTTAAAAACAAATAGCTGCCATTGAGTCAGACTCATGGCAACCTATGTGTGCCAGGGCAGAACTGTGCTTCATAGCATTTTCAATGGTTATGATCTTTCGGAAGTAGATTGCCAGGCCTTTCTTCCAAGGTACCTCTTGGTGGGTTTGAACCACCAACCTTTCTTTCAATTGGTAGCTGAGCATTTAACCATTTGCATCACCCAGGGACCCCATATAGTGTATAGCCAGGTTTTTTTGTTTTTTTAAAGCCCTATTGATATTCTGGAAACCATGGTGGCATAGTGGTTAAATGCTACAGCTGCTAACCAAGAGGTCAGCAGCTCGAATCCGCCAGGTGCTCCGTGGAAGCTCTATGGTGCAGTTCTACTCTGTTCTATAGGGTCGCTATGAATTGGAATCGACTCGACTGCACTGGGTTTGGTTTTTTGGTTTTTATTGATATTCTGTCTTTTAGCAGGTGAACGTAATTCATTTTTACTTGTTGAAAAACTGATACAGTTGGAGTCATTTATGGCATCTATTTAGTATTTTTATTTTGTCGTTCCTTTTTTCCCCCTCCTTTCCTGCTTTCTGTTTGATTTTAAAAGTTTCTATTCTTTTTTCTCATGTTTGCAGGGGATTAGATTTCCAGTTTCTAAGCTCTTATCCTTAACTACCCTTGACAATTTTAACATTCTTTCCTAACTTTTTTAAAGCCTAAATTTATTTAGTGTCTCTGTTCTATTCCCACCTTATATTTCTTCTTCTTCTTTTTTTTTTAACCTTAGGGAAGAGCTTTATATATTTTTAATTAAAATTAATCATATGAGTTTCAATATACCCCGCTAGCCTGTTGAGCTATTTTGAGACCCTGATCCATTCCTCTAAAGTATTAGCAATTTTTTTCCTATGTCGTGTCACCTTCAATTTTAATAAGTGTAAATTTTTCCAAGTCGTTAATAAAAATTTAAACAGTCCAAGCTAGGTTCGGGGCCTTAGGTTTTCCACTTAGAAACCTCAGACCATTAGAGGTGGAGGGATGGCGAGTCAAACTTGAAAATCTACTTTTCCTAGATACCATGACCTGTGTCTTAGGATGATCAGCTTTCTCTTCCTTGGCTATTCCAAGACAATTCTGTCACTTTCCCCCCGAAGTTTCTACCCCTTCCACTCTGTCATTCAAGGCTGACTGTTGATGAAATTTAGTTGAAGAGAATCTGCTCCTTTGGTTGCTTCCTAGGCCTTCTGAGTGATGATATTGTCAACGACGCAAGGCAGGAATCCATCAGACTCTCAGCCTCCAGTCAAACAAACGAGACTGCTAGAGATACCCAGATAAGTACAGCGTGGTGATGGGGACAGAGTGAGGAGAATGCGTGGACACAGAAGGAAACTGGCACCTTCCAGCTTGGTGTGGAAGACTCATGACAACTGGGAGGTGGGAAACCTGGGTTTTAGCCTTGGCTCTGCCACTAAAGATTTCACACGTCAGGAACTGAAAATCCTGCACATTTACACACATTCAGATGCTAGACCGTGTGTATGTGATTTAGTTACCTTGGAGAATTTCCCTCAGTTTCTCACCCATTCATTTTAACCCCGTGAGATCTGTTTTGTCTTCACTCTTCTACTGAAACTGTTTTTTCCACCTTTATCAAAACTCGGAGTCTATTTTTGTTGTTGTTGTTCTAATTCTAGGAACCTCCCTTTTGTGTTCCGCACCATGGACCCACCCCTTTCTTCCTGAAATGCCTTCCTTTTTTAATTTCTCTGTCACTGCGTTGTCCTGGTGTCTCCCCGTCCTGTATCCTCTGATGCTGTCACTTGTTCCCCTGTTACTCAAATGTGGCTCCCCCCAGGCACTGCCCTAACTTCCTGCTGGATGTCTGCCTGCTGCTTTCTAGATTGACATGGCCTACACTGGATTCTTCACTTTGTTCTCCAAAAGAATTTGCCCATTGATTTCTCTGTTTCTCTTCATGGTGCATCATTTTCTCAGTGACACCGGCTCAAGATTCCAAGTCCTAGAGCTGGGTGCTGAGTTGTCTCCATCCTTCCTACAACTAAAATATATACCGAGTGCCTGTTGGTGGTGCTGGGCTCTGGGCTTTGTCATTGAAAAGCTTGGAGTCTGGTAAACTAGAATGAGAACACCAAGTAATTAAGTGTTCTGGTAGCCTGGGGAAGGGAGGGAAGGGAAGGTGACACACATTCATGGAGGACTAGGTGCTATTTCCTGCCCTAGACTTTTCATATATATATATCACTTCAGTTAAAGCTTATGACCCTAACCCACAACAAACACCCTATGCGGTAGATATTACTGCCCAGGAAAGGTAAGCTCAATGAGGTCAAGGTCATATGACTACATAATAGGAATGGAACCACAATTCAATGTCGGATCTCTTATTTCTGGGACACCACATTGCTCCCTGAGCTGTCACAGAGATGACATTCAGTTGATTATTTACAGTTGAACTTCTCTCCTGTAGTTGACAGGGAGAAAATAATTCCTAGCACAGGGAATAGAATGTAAAAAGGCACAGAGAAATGAAAGAGTGTGCATTAGAGTTTTAAGCAGAAATGAAGAACATAAGAGTAGCAGGAAGCTTAGGGACAAAGGTGAGAAGTTAGGTTTCAGACCTTTTGAGTTTGTAGTGCTTAGAGTCTATCCACACTGGTAGTTCAGAGAAAAGCTGGAAAGATGAACTTGAAGTTTAAAAAAGAGACAGAAAGTTAGAAATTTACATGTCTATGTCAACACCGTAACCTAGTGGTAAAATTATCTAGGTAGGGTGTGTAGAGCAAGGAGATGTGAGCAAGGAAGTGTGCATAGGGAACAGGGAGATTGAGAGGGAGCTGCCAGAGAGAGAGGGGGTGGGAGCATCAGGAGAGAACGGAAAAGGAAAGCCAGAGAAGAGTTTCAGAAGGTCAGGATCACCAGGGTTTGCATACAGATAATTTGGGATCAGGATTGAAAGTGGCAATTAGATCTGACAACTAGGAGGTTGTCGTGGATTGAACTGTGTCCCCAAAAATGTGTGTCAACTTGGGTAGGCCATGATTCCCAGTATTGTGTGGTTGTCCTCCATTTTGTGGTCTGATGTGTTTATCCTATGTGTTCTGAATCCTAACCTCTATGATGTTAATGAGGCAGGATTAGAAGCAGTTATGTTAATGAGGCAGGATACAATCTACAGGATTAGGTTGTATCTTGAGTCAATCTCTTTTGAGATATAAAAGAGAGAAGCTAGCAGAGAGGAGAGGTACCTCATTACCACCAAGCAAGAAGAGCCAGGAGCAGAATGCATCCTTTGGACCCAAGGCCCTTGTGCTGAGAAGCTCCTAGACCGGGGGAAGATTGATGACAAGGACCTTCCTCCAGAGTTGACGGAGAGCAAGACTTCCCCTGGAGCTGGTGCCCTGAATTCAGACTTCTAGCTTTCTAAACTGAAAGAATAAATTTCTGTTTGTGAAAGCTACTCACTTGTGGTATTTCTGTTAGAGAAGCACTAGATAACTAAGCCAGAGGTCACTGAAGAAATTGGTGAGAACAGTTTGAATTCTGAGTGTGGGGTGAAATGCATGCTTCAAGGAGTGGAGAGACAAGCAGGGAGTGAAGAACGGAAAAAAAAAATCATGGTGAGATACCCTTTCAAGAGGCCGGTGTCTGTGTCCTTCTCTCTATGGTGGCATTTCCTTCCATTTTCCAAGAACCAGCTTAAATGTAATGTCATCCATGAAATTTCTCCTCTTGTGTACCCAGGTCATTTTTACCTCCATGATAACCCTTACCACAGTCTGATCTGTGTTTGCTATTAGTGCACAGCTTCCAGGACTACATTGTAGGCTCCTTGAGCTCTGAGACCCTCTTCCTGGTGTCAATCACAAACCCTAGCCTTGTACACAGTGGGCTCTCACAAGTTCCTCGTATACAGTGGGCACTCAGTAAGTGCCTTAAACAGTGGGCACTCATAAAATACACCGAATTGAGTTACCAGAGTCCTGCATCACAGAGAGCAATATAAATTCTTGTAATAATCCTGGTGAGATTTACTTTCTTTTTGATGTAACAGAGTATATCCTGAGTAAGAGAATTTTAGGTAAGTTTTCTGACAGTGTTTTTTCATCCAGGTACGTGAGGCCTGTGTTCTGAAGTTTGATAACTCAGTCAACCATTCTTTCAGTACTTTAATTTGTCTACTTGAACCACACAATTAGCATGAAATCTTTTTTTTTTTTTTTTCAAATTGACTAAATGTCAACTGATTTACCTCAGAGTTTTGACTTATTTAGAAATAAGTTTTCCGGGGTTCTAACCCAACTTGTGTACTGGATAGATTTGGGACCATGAAATGGAGAAGAAAGGATGCTAACCAAAAAAAGGGGGAGCTCTACCATGCTGTGTTCTAGAAAGGGCACTCGACATAGAGTCAGAATGTTGGTCATGCACCGTGGACCAAAATGTTGCCCAGTCCTGCACAATTTTTGTTGGCTGATTTTTGGAACTAGATGGGCAGACCTTTCTTCCTAGTCTGTCTGAGTCTGGAAGCTCTGCTGAAACCCGTTCAGCATCACAGCAACACGCGAGCCTCCACCGACAGACGGGTGGCGGCCGCACATGACGTGCACTGGCTGGGAATCCCGGGTCTTCCGCATGGAAGGTGAGAGTTCTGCCACTGAGCCACCACTGCCCCCAGCTAACAGGGTTACTTTACTCAAATACTTCAGTATTTCCAGCTGTACATTTATAAGATAAGATGATTAGACAACATGTTTCTAAGATTCCCCTTCATATTTTGGCATTTTATAAATCTACCCCCAATTTTTTTTCTACAGTTGTGTTCTGCAACACAGTTCTACTCTCCAGCTTTTGATTTCCAATATCCATTTGGCAGTGAATCTAGAATTACTAAAGGAGGGAAGCTCAAAATTGGCTCCTTTCCTCCCTTGTCTCCACCTTGGTGTCATTATAAGGAACTAAATGCAAATTAATGGCCCCGGTTTGATTCTTGAACCGTTAGCTCTGCAAGACAGGCCCGTGTCTAATCTCCTCTGTGTTTCTCCTCAGCAGAACCGTGGTTCTGGATCCTACGCATGCTGAGCAGCCTGTTTGTTTAACTGACCATCTGAGTGCTTGGTTGTGTTGAGCTTGTGTGGTGACCTGCTGAAGGTGAGTTGCTTGGCAGGTAATTTATGATTCCTATTTGTGGTTATTGATTTTAATTAAATACAGTATTTCTATAAATTTTCTACAAAGGCCCAGGAACTTTCTAAACCACATGGGACATAGGAACATATTTTTAAGATTGAAAATGAAAACCAGCAGAAGGGAAGAGAATTCTGAGCACTGGCTTCTTGACTACATTTTCTGTCACAAATCAGATGACAATGCCTGCTGCTTCTGGCTTCCTGAGTTCTGAGCGATTTCTTGTTGGGCTGTGGGGGTGAGGTAGGGGTTGGAGGATGGTAAGAGTCTTCTTATCCAACGTGACGGCACCAGTAGTTGTTTTAAAGTCAAGGTTAGTTAAAAAAGAGAATTCAAAAACATGATACCTACATAGCTCAAACATTTTATTTTAATCTAAAAACCTGTGAATGCAGGTTCCTTTCCCAATCATTTGCTATAGTGTTGGGGACTTTTTTGGAGGGAAGGAGTATGCTAACTCTTAGTTGTCTCTCTTGAATACATATTGCCAATAACATTTAGTTTCTATTTCTTAGGCTTTTGTAAAGCATCAGAGCACAAAATCCTTCTAAGTACTTATGTTCACTTCTGCAGTCTTTAACAATTCTTTTGCCCCCATCCAATTAAAGGGGCCGTGGTGGTGCAGTGGTTAAGAGGTACAGTTGCTAACCAAAAGATCAGCAGTTCAGATCCACCAGCTGCTCCTTGGAAAACATATGGGACAATTCTACTCTGTTGTACAGGGTTTCTGTGAGTCAGAATCAAGTGGAAGGCAACGGGTTTGGTTTTTTTTTTTTTTTGGTCGGAAGCTTTCCAAAGTATTCAAGCTTGTTTTTTATATAATTAACTCCTTTTTTCACTCATATTTCATCAGTTTATATAATATCTAGTTATATTATGGAGTCCCTGGGTGGTGCACACAGCTAATATACTTGGCTGCTAACTGAAAGTTTGGAGGTTCAAGTCCACCCAGAGATACCTCGGAAGAAAGACCTGGCAATCTGCTTCTGAAAAATGAGTCATTGGAAACCCTGCGGAGTACGGTTCTGCTGTGACACACATGGGGTTACCATGAGTCAGAATCGGCCTGACAGCAACTGCCGCCCAACTGGCGCAGGTATGTTATATAATTTCAGTAACACGTAAAACTGTTGACAACAGGTTAGGGAATCAACTCAATACACTATTGGCGGGCATAGAACATAACTAATGGGAGCAGAAACGGGAGGGCCTTCTAAAGATAGTTGCTAGCCATGCGTGTGGATTGTGTCACGTGCATCGGCCATGTGTTTTACAGAGGAAAGGGAAAGTGTTGGTTTCTCTGGCTATCTGGTCACTGGAGATCCCTTACAAGTGCATCAACTGTACCTTTGAAGTATTTCTTCAGCCAAAAAGGCAGAGATATTCTTGAATTTGTTGCAGGTCCTGTTCAAGGTGGCCAAAGCTGATTTTTGTCTGATGCTTACCCTGTTGATTGAGCACACTTGGGTGTTGGCTTTCTTCCCTTCGTCTGTGTATCCTGCTCAGGGGCAAGTTCAGTTGTCTCAATGCTTGTTATACACTGAGATTACTAAGATAATCTTGGACACATCATTATCATTGTCACCCCTGGTGGCACATATTTTGGTGTACTTAAAACATGAGAGACATTATACTAGATTCTGAGAATGCGGAGTGTGAATTATGGCCCCTACCCTCAAGAACCTTGGAATCTAGCGTAGAAGAAGGGTGTCTGTGTGTGCACAAACGTGGAAAGATAACAGGATGAAGTAATACATGTGAATTATCACCAACGAGTTATACCAATGGTAAAGACTACAGAATTCAGATGGACTGAGTGGTGCAGTCCCAATCATGTTTTACAGAAGGTGTTTAAACCATTCTTATCTTGTGGTTTATTTAGACATACGTAAGATACTGGGGTTCCTGAGTGGTACAAATGGTTTGACCTTGACTACTAATCTAAAGGTTGGTGGTTCGAACCCACCCAGTGGTGCCACAGAAGAAACACCTGTCCATCGGCTTCCATAAAGATTACAGCCAAGAAAACTCTACGGAGTAGGGCTTTCCATGAGTTGGAATCAACTCAATGGCAATGACTTTGGTTTGGTGTTTGGAAGATAACTGGGCTTGAACAGAGAAATTCCAACAGGGGAATGGACATGAAAGTGGACAAGTCACTGGGAGAGCGAAATCTGGCTGCATGTACTGGGGGAAAAGCCCAACCCAGATGGCAGAGGTTTGTGTTCTGGGCAATCACAGACAAAAGGTGGTCAGGCCAGCAGGGCTAACAGACAGGATGTCTTGCCATGGAGCATCTGGGAGGCGATATTATGGCACTGGCACAGGTAGGTGAGATTATCAGAGGAGGTAGGGCTCAAGCCACAGAATGGGGATTCATGGGGGTTGCAGCCAAAATGTAGCTTAGCCACATGCATTGACCAAACTGAGCACTCTTAGCAGACACTGGGACCCTGGTGGCACAGATGTTGAGAGCTATGGCTGCTAACCAAAAGATCGGTAGTTTTAGATCCACCAGCCACTCCTTGGGAACCTTATGGGGCAGTTCTACTCTGTACTATAGGGTTGCTATGAGTTGGAATTGACTTGATGGCAACGGGGTAACATTAGACACTACCAGGGAAAGGAGACTTAAATGTCGTCTTGGGAGCCAAGAGGTAAGTGCCACAAATCAGCCATCCTCCTTTTCTTCTACCCTTGGTCCTAGGAGAGGAGACTGTACAGTCTGAGCCTTTTTTTGCCTGGGGATGCATGTGCCCTAGGAAGGGTATAGGTCCTTCTGGACCACAATTTCACTTCTCTGGGCCTCTGACAAGTCTTCTGTTTAGGGAGGAACTTAGAGGAGTTGTGTGCTATATCAGGGCACCGTCTGAAAGGTTGGGTAGGTATGTCATGCTCAACAGGCTTGCTCTCTGATGAGTGCTTCTGTGCCTCTTGTCCTTCAAGACATGATCAGTTCATCCCGCCTCAGAGTCAAGGGATTATATTTCATTAGCTCATTCCCCCCAAGACAGGCAGAAAAAATGTTATGTAATTATAATTGTCTTAGTTATTTTATCTTACTTAGAAAAAATTTGACTAAGACTAGAAATTAAAACCTTTTTCTATCCAGGTCTCATTAATTCATGTACATTTTCTCTGATTCCTTGCACATTTTAAATCAACTCTAAACCTTCATATCGAACTCTTAACAGAGTGGTATTATTTCTAAGGCGGCGTTATCATAACAGTATTTGGTAGAAAATGCTTTCACATAGGCAGATACCTGCTTTCCTCTTCCATAATCTCTGCTGAAGGCAATCACAAAAAGTACATTAAGAAAATCTATATTTTAGGCTGAATTCCAATCAGATCTGAGATTAAGGTCAGCTAAGGGAACTCTTGCTGTGTTAGTGGTTGTCAAGTTGCCTTCAGCTCATGGTGCCCCCATGTACAACAAGAACAAAGTGTTGCCCGATCCTGCACCATTTTCATGATCGTTGGTATGTTTGAGTCCATTGAGTCCATTGTTGTGGCTATTGTGTTACTGAGGGTTTCCCTCATTTTAACTGATCCTCTGCTTTACCAAGGGAGATTAGTTCTGGGAAATAGAACTTTGATTTCTTTTGTTCCACGGTCCACACAAACAGTTCCACTTGCACTTGTTGAGGAGGCAGTGTTGTGGCTAAAGTGTAGAGTAGTCTGGGTGGTCATGTGAATAGCAAAGGAGGCCATTTTGTACCTGATGGAATCCTTACTCCTCATGGGCAGTAGCATAAGTGGCTGTACATTTCTATGGGGAGTTAGGGATCATGTTTCCCTGTAAGAGTCTGTTGTATTGCTTCTTCTTTTTTTTTTTTTTGTCATCTCTACAAGTTTCCCTCTTTGCCAATAAAGGGAGTCTCATCTGTTTGTTGTCTGTGTTCCCCATGAGAATACAAGCCCATGACTTTTCATAGATATATCCATAGTGTCTAGAACAGAGTCCGCATGTAATAGGTGCTCAATAACTATCTGTTGATCGAGTAAATTCTCTAATTGTGTCTATCAGTATGTTTCCATCAACAAAATCCCATCCCATATGTCAACCACACACTAGACAACATTCAAGATGTTAGTTCAAGGTGGGGAGAGGGTTCGGCAAGGTCACCGGTAATGGCAAAGCGGGGCCCAGTGCCACAGGACCTTGGACATTGTATAGGCGATCAAAGGTGGGTCCCAGGGGATTCTCTTAAAAGAATTAAGACTAAGGGTTAGATTCTTAATTTCCCCAGACTAAGGCTTCAAATCCTAGGGTGGGCCAAGCCTGTACTGGTATCATTGACCTTGAAGTAAGAAGAGTCAAATGTTGTAGGGATTGAGGCGAATGTAATGTCTATGAATTGATTAGAATAAGGCATCCTTGATCCTTGTGGGCTTGAGTGACAATTTAGCTGTTAAATAGCTGAACTGTGGGCAAACAATTGTTATTTAAATATCTTTACTAAAAACATTAAAAAAAAATTACCTCAATATATCTTCTGCTTGCCTCTGAAAACCTAGGGCTTGATAAACAAAACAAAAACAAAAACAAAAACAAAAACGAACCAAACTCACTGCCATTGTCAAGTTGATTCCAACTCATAGTGACCCTATAGCTGAGAAAAAAAATCTTTTTCTACATGACTCCTCACAGAACTGATAAAAGAGAACAGGCTGACTCCACTAGGCACATACACAGTTAGATAGGCTCTTGGTAGGGGAAATGAATAACTTTGTATCTATTTCATTAAGCAGGATATTTCCTGGCCTTGGCTGGCCCCTTCAGTCTTCCCTGCTCCATGGGAGTATCGCGCCCAGCTCTCTGCCCCCTACCTTCCCCACAGGTATGGTGTCTTTGGGCCAATGCTGTGTACCTCCTGGATGCTGAGAGCCCAGCCCTTACCAGTTTGGTTTGGATTTATTAAGCTCCATTTCTAAGAAATGATATATTACAGGGACATTAAGCCATATGTAGTGAGTCCTGTCCTATATTTCTAACCGTTCCTCTGTGTTTGTACTTCTTTCTGCTCATAATTTTTGTGTTTCTCTGAATTTCCAAACCATAGCCTATAAAGTGCCCATTCCTCTTTCCCAGCTGCTCCCTTGTGTTATTTATAATAGCCCCAGAAGAAAATGTTCAAATTGGAAAGAGGAGATTATGTTGGAGGAGAGAGAGACAATTTGGCAATGCTATTTGGAGTGGAAACCTGTGACATTGGGAAAAAAACAGGATATACTAAGGCTGAGCAAAGACTACAGGGGAAGGTGACCCATGAGCACCTGGAAGCCAAGAGAAAGTTCTCCTCTGGGCTGATGACAGGCCGGAGGCATGACTGAAAGTGTGATCCAAGAACCAAGATCCTTTCTGTGTGAAAGAATTGTTTAAGGATAAGCAAGTTAAAGATTGTTATTGTCACCTACTTTTTAGAGCTAAAATAATTGAGTGAATTATCTTTTGAGAAATATGACAAGAAGTAGACATTTGGGGGAAATGAAAGCTTTCTGCCTGATCTTTGTCCAATCAGTACAAACTCCAGGGGTCCCTGTTCAATGAAAAAATTAAAAACAAACGAAAAAACTGGCATTCCCACAAGCAGGACCCTGCTCTCTGAAATCTTAACAGGGATAATGTAGCAACTCATGGATTTGTTGGCATTCGATATTCTTGAAGGTGAATCTTGTATTTAAAGGGACCTTACAACCTTGCCCAGAATGCAGGGGGATAAATCCTTTGTTTCTGGTTAAATTAATTATGCCAATAATAATTCAGAAATTATTGAAACATTCCAACTTCAAATCCTGGGTGTCTGGTGCCCATGGGTTTGCTGTTTCAATGTAAAGATCTGCCTGATTCCTTAGAAGTCTGAAATTCTGTAGTTCTATGATTGATGGAGAAGTTTCTAAGTTCCTTTCTCCGTTCATTTGTAGGCCTAAGTGAACTAAAACATTGAAGTCGGAATGAAATATTGTTTACATGGCACTAAATTGATGTCCAGCATTGTAACCTCTATTAGCCCCATCCCTCTGCCCTGAAATTTGGTTCTTCCAAGTTTCCACATCTCTGTGTGTCACCTGCCACCAACTTAGTTTCTGAAGCAAATGACCTGAGTTCACTTTGTTTCTTCTTTCTCCCTTAGTCCCCACATTTAGTCCATAACTAAGGCCCGTACATTCTGCTTCCTAATATTGTTCTAATCTGTTTTCTTCTTTTTCCATCAGCCTTATTGTTGTTGTTGTTGTTAGTTCCATTGGGTTAATTCCGACTCATGGCATCCGCATGTGTTACAGAGTGGAATTGTGCTCCATAGGGTTTTCTTAGCTGTAATTTTTTTTTTTTCAGTTTGATGAAGTGTTTCTTTTATTTTTTTTTATTTTTTAATTTTTATTAAGCTTCAAGTGAACATTTACCATTCCAATCAGTCTGCCACATGTAGGTTTACATACATCTTACTCCCTTCTCCCACTTGCTCTCCCCCTATTGAGTCAGCCCTTACAGTCTCTCGTTTCCTGCCAATTTTGCCATCTTCCCTCTCTCTCTATCTTCCCATCCCCCCTCCAGTCAAGAGTTGCCAACACACTCTCCCGTGTCCACCTGATTTAATTAGCTTACTCTTCATCAGTATCTCTCTCCCCTCCACTGACCAGTCCTTTTCATGCCTGATGATTTGTCTTCGGGGATGGTTCCTGTCCTGTGCCATCAGAAGTTCTGGGGAGCATTGTCTCTGGGATTCCTCTAGTCGCAATCATACCATTAGGTGTGGTCTTTTAATGAGAATTTGGGGTCTGTATCCCATTGGTCTCTTGCTCCCTCAGGAGTTGTCTGTTGTGCTCCCTGACAGGACAGACATCGATTGTGGCCGGGCACCAACTAGTTCTTCTGGTCTCAGGATAATGTAGGTCTCTGGTTCATGTGGCCCTTTCTGTCTCTTGGGTTCTTAGTTGTCGTGTGACCTTGGTGTTCTTCCTTTGCCTTTGCTCCCGGTGGGTTGAGACCAATTAATGTATTTTAGATGCTGTAATTTTTTTAATATATAATTTTGTTGTGCTTTAGGTGAAAGTTTACAGCTTGTTAATTTCTCATTCAAAAATCTATGCACATATTGTTTTGTGACATTGGTTGCAATCCCCACAATGTGACAGCATGCCCCGCTTTTCCACCCTGTGTTGCCTGTGTCCATTTGTCCAGTTCCAGTCCCTTTCGTGGCTGTAATGTTAACAAAAGCAGATCTCTGAGCCCTCTCTTTTGTGTTACCACTGGGTGAGTTGGTACCACCAACCTTTAGGTTAGCACTCCAGAGCAAACAATTTTTACCACCTGTCAGCCCAGGGCAAGCTATTACTCTCTCTCCTGGACTACTGCAAGAGCCTCTTATGAGTGCCCTATGGCTAATCTTGTTCCCACCCACCCTCCTGCCAGCCTCTATAAAGCAACCTGCTTGATTGTAAACAATGTAAATCTGTTGATGTTGCTCCTGGGCCTAAAATATTTCAATGGTTTTAAGACAAATATCCTCAACTTGGCTTTCAAAGTTCTACATGATCTGGCCTCTCCTTGCCTCTCTAGCCTTGTCCTACTCCCAGGCTCATCTTTCGCCAGGGGTTTCCTTCATCAATGTGCCAAGCTTCTTCCTGCCTTTGGTTCTTTGCAGATGTAGCTCTCTCTGCTGGGGACACTTTCCTATTCCTCCCCTTCTCTCTTCACCTAGCCAACTCCTACTCCACTTAAGAATTCAGCTTGTTGTTGTTGTTAGGTGCCATTGAGTCGGTTCTGACTCATAGCAACCCTGTGTACAACAGAATGAAACATTGCCTGGTCCTGTGCCATCCTCACAATCGTCATTATGCTTGAGCCCATTGTTGCAGCCTCTGTGTCAATCTGTCTCTTTGAAGGTCTTCCTCTTTTTCCCTGAAACTGCTACTCTACCAAGTGTGATGTCTTTCTCCAGTGTCTGGTCCTTTCTGATAACATGCCCAAAGTATATGAGATGAAGTCTTTTCATCTTGTCTCCAGGGAGCATTCTGGTTGTACTTCTTCTAAGACAGACCTGTTCATTCTTCTGGCAGTCCATAGTATATTCAGTATTTTTTGCCAATACCGCATTTCAAGGACATTAATCCTTCTTTGGTGTTTGTTATTCATTGTCCAGCTTTTACCTGCATATGAGACAACATCATGGCTTGGTTAGGTGCACTTTAGTCCTTAAGGTGACATCTTTGCTTTTTAACACTTCAAAGAGGGCTTTTTGCAGCTCATTTGCCCAAGCAATGCGTCGTTTGATTTCTTGACTGCTGCTTCCATGGTTGTTGATTGTGGAATTCAGCTTAGACTTCCTCAACAGAGTTTTCCCCATCACTCTAATTGAGATCTTTTGCTTTAAGCCCTTAAAAAGTGCAGTGCTTTGTAGTAGCACCAATCTCACTTCTAGTCAATTGTTCTATATCCATTTCCTTTATTGGCTTGTAAGTTCCATGAGGACAGGGATGAGGTCTAGTTGGGCCCAGGGTGTGGAATATACCAGGTGCTCAGTAAATATTTGTTGCATACATGAGGAATCATAGACATGATTAATCACCTTCCTACAAATGTGTTTTTCATACAGAAGAAGTCTAAGACAACAGAGCAAAATGGAAGGTAGAGACATTATCTAGTCAGTGCAGATCAGTCCTCGAGAATATGAAAGTCGTTCTGATTCATGTTAATTTGACCCCAAAAGTGAATGCTAGGGTCCAATGAAATGTAGATGCTTTGGTCTCTTAATATACATACATATGTGTGTGTATACATATAAATCCAATATGTATGTATATATATAAATTATATATCTTTTTAATTTAAGTGTGACATCTACATCCTGGTGAGTAGTTTTTGGTTTTAATTAGTCCTGCTGTGTCAATCTTTTTGTGGTCATTTGTGTTCAGACAAATGTAGCTGTCTTTCACACTATGCTTTTTAAAATTATTTTTTTCATATTTTTCAGAGTCTGTGTCTTTCTCCTTTATTTTCATGTGCTTTTTAGAACAAATCCATCCCAGGGTGTATTTATGGAGTGGGATGGGTAGAGAGTCAGGTAAAATAGATAAGTAACTATTTTGGTACTTATTCTCCTAAAATCATTTCTTGGTAACCTGTTGAAATTTGCAACCATCCCAAGCCATAGTCCCTTTCAGGCATATTGCTGGATACCGTGGTCTGAGTTGCCAGCAGTATCAAAGAATCTGAGTGAAAGATGAAAAAGCTGATCAACTTGCCATACATTCCAACAATAGAACCACTCTTGGCGACTTACTGTAGGCTGAATCTCAGCCCCTTGGATGACTCTCACCGTTGTGTTTATGAACTTTTGCTGCTATGAAAACAACAAGGTGACAGATGGTGCTGTGTTTATGGGGTTTAATTCAGTGAGTCGGAAACAACTTCGTCATACAAGATACTATGGACTTTGACATCTCCAGATTAGCTCCAGTTCTGCTTTCTCACGTGATATTTGGGATTTTCAAGTAACTGTTATTGTTTTGGTTTGGTGGAAATGTTGGGAAAATATGCTTAGAAGAGTGATATCATTCTTGCCAAGGGCATCATCTCCTTGGGTTTTTCACAAAGGACACAATGTAGCTTTAACCTTTTGAAAGACAGATGGAGGGCTCCAATAGTTGTGGGAAAGTGGTACTAGTTACGTTCCTTGAAGACTTCCGTGTTTTCATTGTTACTAGCAGGGATGACAACATCATCAGCATGCCTGAATATCTCAATGATGAATTAATTATTCTTTTGAGTTTAAAATGATTTGGAGGAAAATCTTTCTTGAGCATATTTATGATTTTAGCATTTGATTTCAGAAAACATTTTAAGTTTACATTAAGGAAATACCCTTTATATTAAGATTTGCTGCACTGATGTTTAACAAATTATCACCCTTCTCAAAACACTTTTAATGTAAATCACATTTACCATCTGAGTATTTTTTCTTTATCTATAAAGTCTTGGTTATTTAGAAGTTGACTGTCCAGTTTCTGGATTATCTAGATCCCTTGCCTCTCCTTTTTCTTTTTTTATTGTTTCTCTCTCAGTCATTTGACCTGTTTGTATCTCTACAGAAGGAGGAGTCGGACTATAGAATCTATCACTCAGTCAACAAATGCTTATCACATGTTTATTTCATGTCACATACTGACTCTGCTCTATGGGAGCGTCCTGTTCACCTGGGGAGGTAGTATCCATGAAAAAGTAGTGATCCATGCAAAGCGTCTTATTATCGGGTTCTGAGTTGGTGGTTCAGACTACGTGAGAGGAGTAGAAGATCTGTGAGGCCTAGAAAGGAAAGACCAAACTCCAGGAACGCAGGATCTGAGTTGTCAAGACTTCAGGGGTTGGTGATGATTCGGGTAGACATAAGATGGAGGAGAGGTCATCATAGACCACCAAGGGACCAGTTTTCAGCCAGTGATGTGTGACAGAAAGATAGGAGAAATGACTTTGGGGGACAGAGCAGACTGGATTATGGAGGGCTTTGGTTTTTGGAAAGGGCCTGACTTTGGAGAGACATGTAAGAGGATTTTTGGCTTTGCATGATAGGCAATGGGAAGCCATTGATGATTTTGACCTGGTCCCTGAAATTCAAAAGGATTAGCATGACTCCTTGTAGGGAGCTGTGGTTAAAGCCTTGACAGAGAGAAAACTGAAAAAAGTTTGGGGAGATTTATCAGTTAACTTCAAAAATTTGAATACTTCTAGTTTTCAGGGATGACTGAGAATTAGCTTAATGTCATTTCTTTCCTCTATCTTGCCCCTTTGTATGTTCATTGATAGAAGATTTGCATTTGAAAAGTTTTATTATACGCTCCAGCAGGAAAATTGTATATTGTTGATAAATGTAACCTTTATAATCCTTACTGTTATTGGAACATGGCTAATTTTATTAACATTTTCTCAAAGGAAAAATAAAAGTGAAATAAATGCCTGTGCAACCCCTTCATTATCTTGTCTGCCCTTGAGTTCCTTGCGTTGCTGAAATTCTAATGGAAAAAAAAAGGGGGCTTCCCAGTAATTTACTTTTCATCTGACATTTCTGCACTCCTCCAGTTCATTGCTATAATGAAAATTGGCAGCTCCTGAGAAAAACAGTAGCCATTCTAGGGAGAGCACCTGCTACACGGACCATGAATAGTAGACTGCATGTGGAGAGAACTTCTCCAGCCGAAATATGATGCCATTCTTCAAATATTATTAGAGGCAACCCTGTTAGATGGCCAGAGGTCAGTCAGTTTTGGGCTGGAGATGTGAGATCATTCCATCCCAAATGCCTTGTCATCCATCATCTTGCTCATGACGAAGGTAGGTTTGAAGTTTAAAAGCAATAACACCCCGAGGTCGTTATTCATTCTCTTTGGACTTCTCAGCAAGAAGTTAGGACAGAAGATGCCTTAAGAGCATTAACATCAAAGACTATTAGGTCCTTACCCAGTTTTTTTTTTCTTCTTTTTATGGAACATTCCATTCACAGGTAGTTAAAGCAACATCAGGTTGATTTGCTCTGAAGGATGAATAAGGTACAACTTTATTGTCACAAGAATGGTGTTTTAACAAAAATACCAATTCAGTGTTGAACTTGGAAGGGTCTACCTGAAATCTCTGTGTTTATACCAGTGATTGGGCCATTGGTCAGAATCTGCTAACAGATGTCCTTTGGGAATTTCTGTGAGACACTTGGTAAGACACAACATAATCACACATTTTTCCCTTAAACCTCATTTGATATCAGTGCCATTCACAGTTTTCGCCAACCTGGCTCTGAGTGGCTTCTGGCTGTGTCCGAAGTAAGCTCCACTCTTAAAGCACAAGGAGATGCCATTATCAAAGATAATCA
This sequence comes from Loxodonta africana, assembly GCF_030014295.1. Classification (NCBI taxonomy): domain Eukaryota; kingdom Metazoa; phylum Chordata; class Mammalia; order Proboscidea; family Elephantidae; genus Loxodonta; species Loxodonta africana. The sequence continues at coordinate 112,958,821 of NC_087347.1, read as the reverse complement.
CAAAGGAGTATCAAGGGTGTAGAGGAAGTTTCAAAAGTGCATTCCCGAGTGATTTTCAGCAATGGCAATATCATTGAAACAGTGTCATGTCTCACGATGACTAATTTTAGCAAGACAATATACAACTGAATGTACAAATTATGTGGCATTTATTACAAATAAGTGGTATAGTGATTAAGAGCATGGGATTTGGAGTCAAACAAACAGTGTATAAATTCTAGTTTTGCTAATTTGGACAAGTCACTAACTATGAGAGTCCCAGATTTCTCATGGGTAAAATGGGGATTGGAATATCCACTTCATAGGTTTTTGTTGGGATTAAGTCAACTGGAATTGAATTAAACTGAATTAAAGGTACGTGTATGTCTATGTGTATACCTATAACTGTATTATCTGTCTATGGAATCACATGGCAATAACCCAGTAAATGGTAGTTATTGTTACCAACTTCAACATTGTCATTGTAAGTCTCCTCCCATTTTCTGTGGCCTAAGCTTCTTGGATGGTTCTGTCTTTTGCTCTTCCTTGCTTTTCTTTTTTCTTTCTACCTCCCTTATTCTTTTATAATCTTCCTTATCCCTGTTCTTATTACTTCTCCATCATTGTCTTTCAGTCCCTTTTCCCTTATACACGAAGAGTTGGCTTAGGAGTTGGGCCTGTTTCCTCACCATGTAGAGGGAGTGGGGATGAGCTTAGTCTATGGAACCCACTTGGGCTTCACTTCCACATCCCACCAGACATTTACTAAGCTTCCCTGCTAAACAGGCCAAGTTCCAAGGCATCTCCTGTCTGCCCATCCTCCTCTCTTCTGCCTCTGGACTGCCCCTCTGAGGGGAAGGCACAAATCCCTTTCTGTTTCAATCATCAGCTCATCTCTACTTAAGCCCTGTCCTCTGCTATTCTGTGTGAAAGAAAGTATACTAATTATGTAGAAATTAGACATTTTCTTCTCCTATTTTTGGAGTTAATTAAAATCCAGAGCTATGATTCTCAACTAGGATGCCAGGACCTCCTAGAAGGAAAAATCAGTAGGGGGGCAGGAAGGGAGCAGAGGGTCATGTGCAGTCTGAAAAGCGTGTGCACTATTAAAATATAGTGTTAAGATAAAAAACCAAAAAACAGAACAACACACTGCTTTTTTCTTAAATAAAACTGAAGAAAATAAGCTAGACAAACCAGCCTTGTTTTGTGAAGATACCCCGAAGATAAACTTTGTCTTTGGAATGATGGAGATTATTCATAAAAGAGTCTGATATTGGATTATTATATTTTGAGGAGGGGACTGTATGAGAATTTTATATTCATCAAATGACACATTAGTTTGTTTTTTTTTTTAAAGTACTAACACTATTGAGAAACACTGTTTATTGATAAGATTAGCAAAACAGTCATCACAACCCAGGTGAGACGGCTGACCTGGAGGCTCTTCAGAGACCTCTTCCTGTGTTTAATCAGAAACTGGTTTCTAAGAGAAGCTGGCTGAGAATGACATGCCCATTGTATTTGTTTGGAGCACCTTGAGTTAATGTTTAATTTGCCCCTCACAGAAAGTTCACGTGAAGTCTCAATCATAATGAGCACTATTTTGTACTTCAATAAGTAGAATTAACAATCCCTGCATGAAACGAAAATGTGGAATTGATAGCCTGCCTCGGGATTTTCCATTTGGCCCAACATTGTCGGCTACTTCATCATAGTTCAGGAAAAATGAAACACTGCCTGTTATACTCATATTCACAAGTTACCCTCAGGTGAAATGCCAGGTATTGATTTTTCAAGTTTCCATATTATATTTTACTTACCTAGCGGTGTGTAATTAATTGGCTATTATTCATTAAAGGGCAGACACATATTTAGCATAAGCATAAACTTCAGAACACACCAGCTCCTGACCATAGCTGTTCCTCTTCTGGTGGCCATTCAATTTGTTTCCAATATCTTTTGTTTTGCCTGTAGATGTTTATGACTTAGGTGGATGTGGCCCTTGCTTTATGGTTATTGTTCAGGAATCTGAAAACTGCTGAGCCAACCCCTAGCCTGTGTCTCTCCAAACACAACTTTGACGTGATTGACCTTCATCACTTTATTCCCAGGTGAGCCCAAATCACAGCCATAAATGAGCAAAGCTGGCACCGGAAGCCTTGCCCATCTATTGTTGGCAGGTGTTCTTCAGCCCCTGATGATGACGGCCAGGTAGGAATGGAGAGCCGGTGTTTTCAATTTTCTAATTTTCAAGAGATGCCAGAAATCCGTATCTTTATACAAAATCTCCCAATTTCTTAATGCTGGAAATAAATTCAATTTTCTGAAAATACTGTGCAGGCTAAACAAAACACTGCCCAAATTTAGCCCACTGGTTGCCAGCCTACAACCTCTAGTGTATTTACCATTGATTGTGATCTCTGCCTTTCTAGGGCTTCAGTTCCATGAACTAATCATGAGGGCGGTAAGTGTTGAGTTCTGACCCACCTTGTCTATCATGATTTTGGCTTGCTGCATCAGATTCCCTACCCTCTCTTGGAAAGAACCCATGCTCCTGTATGCTGCACTGTCTCCATGTCTGTCACTCTGTCTACACTGGGTTCTTTTGCTTCAAAACAGTACAAAATACAGTGTTTTGTCATAGCACAAACCTTTCTTCTAATTGATTGCTCTATAGCTTTTTCCTCTTGTAGATCGTAAGCTCCATGAGGGCAGGGATGGTGTCTGTCTTATTCCCAAGGTCTGGAACATACCAGATGCTCAGTAAATACGTTCTTGGGTGTCCTTAGGAGAACCAGGTTCAGTACTGCTTGATGCCTCAGAGTTTTTCTATCTCCTCCTTGAGAACTTATTTCTACAGTGCTTGAGGTAGCTCTGTGGAAGGGGGTGACAACTGTGACTTGGTCACTTTCGGCAACTTGAAAGCTGTGTGCCTCTTTGGAATCTGTTGTTCATTTACATAGTATAAAACAAAACAAAACAAAACATTGCCGTCAAGTTGATTCCACCTCATAGCGGCCCTATTGGACCAAGTAGAACTGCCCCATGGAGTTTCCAAGGAGTGCCTGGTAGATTTGAACTGCCAGCCTTTTGGTTAGCAGCTGTAGCTCTTAACCACTACACCACCAGGGCTTCCTTTACAGGGTGAGCATGTTGCTATGTTTCTTTACCTAGTGTTTTCCCCAGGCAAAAATGTTAGAAGGAACATTGAATACTTTTGAATCCAGCCCTTTCATTTTACAAATGGGGAAAGCAGAGGCACCTCGTCAAAAAGGGCTGCTGGTCTACATGTGAAAAATCAGCCACTGGAAACCCTATGGAACGCAGTTTTGCTCTGACACTCATGGAGGTCACTGTGAGGAGGAACTGGTTCAATGGCAACTGGTTAGGTTTTTTTTGGTTAGTTGGCTGAGGCGACACTTCTGTCTTCCGACTCCCTTTGCAGGGTATCTTTAAATCATTGCCCCATAACAGCTGGTTTTAGTAGAAATTCCCTTTTTCCTGCTTCTAATTTTCAGCTGATTCGTCTGGTTGTCTGTGTTTCTACAGTCCATTTCTAGGGGGTACATTTGTGTACCAAGTGTTAACTTAAGTTTTTGCAGAGCTAATTACCCCCCCTACGTTTTTCAAGATAAGAGTCTTCTTGTGCTATTCGGGCACTATTTTAAAGAGGATGATTTTGACCTGGGAGTAGATTAGGGGGTGATTTTGTGGAGTTCTACCAGCTTAAAGATTAGATTATGTCAGCTTTGCAGATGCTGCCTCAATAAATTAAAATTTGGGCTGGCGATGATTTTGAAGACACAGAGAAACATGTGATAACCAGCAAGTGTTAAGTGGGATTGGATTGATGGACAGCTTGTCCCTTCAGCTGGAAATGTGTTACACTGCATTTCCTGTGGACTGAACTTGCTGGCTCTCTGTACCCACAGCTGCCAACAGCTCTTCACTGTTGAGGGAGGCTGGCAGATCAGACAGCCCAAAAGGAATGCCATGTGTTGGAATAGGCTTTTATCCAAAGGCATACTCTGCTGCCAGGATGGCTGTCAGTACAGTCTGAGAAATGCTTGAGGGACTGCCCACCAGCTTGATACCTGGGTTGGCCAGGGTCAGCCTCTCAGGAATCTGACTGCTGTTGGTGGTTGCAACAGCATATGTGATGGCATGAGAAGAGATACATTGCTCCAAGAGAGGAGAAAGGGTGATTGACGGAGAGAACTGGAGACCTGGATTCCCAAGCTCCTTAACTTCTGCTCAAAAGTATCATGTAGAATATGGTGACAAAAGTAAACTGCCCTTTCCATCCTCTAAGGGTGCTATAAAAGCAAGATATGTGTGTGTTTGTGTGTGTGTGTGTGTGTGTATCCTTATACCTGGACCAATAAGCAACAACATGGTAAATGAAGAAAATATTGAAGTTGTCAAGGATTTCATTTTATTTGGATCCACAATCAATGCCCATGGAAGCAGCAGACAAGAAATCAAATGACATATATTGGGGAAATCTGCTGCATAAGACCTCTTTAAAATTTTAAAAAGCAAAGATGTCACTTTGAGGACTAAGGTGTGCCTGATCCAAGCCATGGTATGTTCAATTGCCTTATATGCACGTGAAAGCTGGACAATGAATAAGAAAGACTGAAGAAGAATAGATGCCCTTGAATTATGGTGTTGACAAAGAATATTGAACATACCATGGACTACCAGAAGAACAAACAAATCTGTCTTGGAAGAAGTATAGCCAAAATGCTCCTTTAGAAGTGAGGGTGGTGAGACTTTGTCTCACGTACTTTGGACATGTTATTAGGAGGGTTCCAGCCCCTGGAGAAGGACATTGTCTCAGCTAGCTAGTGCTGCTATAACAACTACCACAAATGGATGCCTTTAACAAACAGAAATTAATTTTCTTACAGTCTGTTGTGGTTGTTAGGTGCCGTTGAGTCGCTTCCGACTCATAGCGACCTTATGCACAACAGAACGAAACACTGCCCGGTCCTGCGCCGTCCTTACAGTCGTTGTTACGCTTGAGCTCATTGTTGCAGCCACTGTGTCAGTCCACCTCGTTGAGGGTCTTCCTCTTTTCCGCTGACCCTGTACTTTGCCAAGCATGATGTCCTTCTCCAGGGACTGATCCTTCCTGACAACATGTCCAAAGTATGCAAGATGCCTTCTAACCTGGGGGGCTCATCTTCCAGCACGATATCAGACAATGTTCCACTGCTATTCATAAGGTTTTCACTGGTTAATACTTTTCAGAAGTAGACCGCTGGGTCCTTCTTCCTAGTCTTAGTCTGGAAGCTCAACTGAAACCTGTCCTCCATGGCCTACCCAAGTTGACACACATTTTGGGGGGACATGATTCAACCCATAACAGACATCATGCTTGGTAAAGGAGAGGGTCAGCAAAGAAGAGGAAGATCCTCAATGAGGTGGATTGACACAGTGGCTGCAACAATGGGCTCAGGCACAGAAACTACTGTGAGGATGGTGCAGAAACAGGCAGTGTTTCATTATGTTGTACATGGGGTCGCTACAAATCGGAATGAATTGGATGGCACCTAGCAACATACATATGCATATATATACATACGCATAAAAACCAATCCAGTTCCCTTAGAGTTGACTCTGACTCATGACAACCCCGTGTGTGTCAGACCAGAACTATGTGCCATGTATATCTCCATATATATATACACACACATATACACATATATAAACACATGTGTGTACATAATATGAGTTGAAATATTTTTTAAAGTTACATTTAAGGGTCAAGAGCAACCTCTAGTATATCTTGGATCATACAAGTCATGGCCAGGTGGGGTTAATTCGTTCGCAGTAGCAGGCTGGGTTGATGATAGAGCTTAGATAGGTAGGGTCTGTATCTATTGTTCTTGGCATTTTATCTTCAGCATGCAGCTCAATATCCATCCCATGGTTGGTATTATATGTTGAGTTGATTAAAAGTTGTGATCAGCTATATTATTTTTTTCTTTTTTTTAATTGACATAAAATTAACATAAAATTCAAAATTTAAACTATTTTAGTGCCAATTCAGTGGCTTTTAGTATATTCAAAGTGTTGTATAACCATCACCACCATCTAATTCCAGAACATTTTCATCTCCCTAAAAAGGAACCCTATATCCATTAGCTGACATTCCCCACTATCCCTCCCTCATCTCTGGGAACCACTAATTTACTTCTGTCTCTATGGATTTGCCTATTCTGGGCATTTCACATGAATAGAGTCATACAACATATGGTCTTTGTGTCTGGCCTCTTTTATGTAGCATAATGTTTTCAAATTTATTCATGTTGCAGTGTGTATCAGTACTTCATTCCTTTTCATTGGTGAATAATATTCCATTGTATAGATACACCACATTTTGTTTGTCCATTCATCAGTTGATGGACTTTTGGGTTATTTTCAGTTTTTGACTATTATGAATAATGCTGCTATTGACATTTGAGTACAAGTTTTTGTGTGGACATGGGCTTTCAATTCCCGTGGGTATGTACTTAGGTGTAGGATTGCTAGGTCATATGGTAACTCTATATTTAACTTTTGGACAAAGTGCCAGAATCTTTTCCACAGCAGCTTTGCCGTTTTACATTTCTACCAGCAATGTGTGAAGGTTCCAATTTCTTCATGTCCTTAGAAACACTTGTTATTTTCTGTTTCGTTTTGTTTTACAGCCATCCTACTGGGAATGAAGTGATATCTCGCTGTGGTTTTGATTTGCATTTTCCTGATGGTTAATAAGGTTGAGGATCTTTTCATGTGCTTATTGGCCCTGGGAAAAATGTCTATTCAAATCTTTTGCTCATTATTTAATTGGGTTGTTTGTCTTTTGTTGGTGAGCTTTAAAAGTACATATTCTGAGTATTAGACCCTTATCAGATATGTGATTTGCAAATATTTTCTCCCATTCTGTGGGTTGTCTCTGTTTTCTTGACAGTGTCTTTTGATTCTCAAAATTTTTAATGTTGTAAAGTCCTATTTATTCAGTTTTTCTTTGGTTGTTTGGGCTTTTGGAATCATATTTAAGAAACAAAGATTTATCCCTATGTTTTCTTCTAAGAGTTTTATAGTTTTAGCTTTCACATTTAGGTCTTTGATTCATTTTGAGTTAACATTCATATATGATATGAGCTAGGGATCCAATTTTTTTTTTTTTTTTTTTGGCATGTGGAGATCCAGTTATTTTAGCACCATTGGTTGAAAAGACTATTCTTTCACCATTGAACGGTCTTGGCATACTTGTTGAAGATCAATTGACACAAGATGTGTGGATCTATTTCTAGACTAGTCCATTGATGTATATGTCTCTCTTTATATCAGTACAACATCGTTTTGATTACTGTAGCTGTGTAGAAAAGTTTTGAAATCAGGATCCTCTCTTATTGTTCTTTTTCTTTTTCCAAGATTGTTTTGGCCAGTCAGCTAAGGACTTGGTCAGGAATCTGAGTTCAACAAATAGATAGCAGGATAGCTGTGCTGTCTGAAAAATGAAGTCCTTCTTTCTGCCCTTCATAATAGCTCTGACCTGGGAGAGAAACTGACCACATCAGAGCAGTGGAGCTATTGGTGATCAAGGTAGCTAGTCTATTTCATTATTTTCTTGGATTTGTGTAAAGTCACTTTGAAAGTACAATCTCACTGTATTCTTCAAACATGTATCTGAAGTTGTCGTTGTTAGGTGCCATCGAGTGAGTTCTGACTCACAGTGACCCTATGTACAGCAGAACAAGGCACTACTCGGCCTTGCGCCATTCTCACAATCCTTGTTGTACTTGAGCCCATTGTTGCAGCCACTGTGTCAATCCATTTCATTGAGGGTTTTCCTCCTTTTCACTGACCCTCCTCCACTTTACCAATCATGATGTCCTTCTCCAGGGACTGATCCCTCCTGATAATATGGCCAAAGTATGTGAGACTTGAGACATAGTCTTACCATCCTTGCTTGTAAGGAGCATTCTGGTTGTATTTCTTCCAAGACAGGTTTGTTTATTCAAAACAAAGTAGCTAAGACAAATGTGATTATGTCCATCATATAAGTGGGAAAAGAGAGCAATGGATTTAACAGACTTGTTCAGATTACAGAGTTAATTTGTGGCATAATAATTCCTAGAAGCAAGTCCCATGTCTCTCAATCTTGTGTACTTCTTTTGTAAAAATAACTGTGTTGTTTTAAAATTATATGAGAAATAAAGTATAGGAAAAAATGACTACAGATAAGCAAACAAGAAGAGGAAAAAGGAGAAGGAGGAAGAAGATGAGGAGGAGAAGGAAGAGGGGAAGAATGAGGAGGAGATAAAAAGAAAAAGAAAATCTTTGATAATGCCTTAATTTTTTTTTTTTAACCAAGATAAGACCTACAAATTGTAGGATTCGCCACTGGACCATGAGCAATGGTGTGCTGGTAAATGCTTAACAACTGGCTCTCCAGGAAAAATAATGCCCTGATTTGTAGTTTTTACCAGTTTCTGTGGTGTAAATACCTCCACCATGACTGATTTCACGTGGAGACACTGAGTGTGGATTTGGGAAGAGATATATATGATTGTCTCTCAAGAGCTGACACCACACACCACTAAACTATCCTAGTTTCTTTTCTTTTCTTTTTTTTAAATAATTTTTATTGTGCTTTAAGTGAAAGTTTACAAATCAGGTCAGTCTCTCATATAAAAACCCATATGCACCTTGCTACACCTTGCTACACACTCCCAATTACTCTCCCCCTAATGAGACAGCCTGCCCTCTCCCTCCACTCTCTCTTTTCCTGTCATTTTTGCCAGTTTCTAACCCCCTCCACCCTCTCATCTTCCCTCCAGGCAGGAGATGCCAACATAGTCTCAAGTGTCCACCTGATCCAAGAAGCTCACTCCTCACCAGCATCCCTCTCCAACCCATTCTCCAGTCCAAACCCTGTTTGAAGAGTTGGCTTCGGGAATGGTTCCTGTCCTGGGCCAACAGAAGGTCTGAGGGCCATGACCACTGGGGTCCTTCGAGTCTTAGTCAGACCATTAAGTCTGGTCTTATGAGAATTTGGGGCCTGCATCCCACTGCTCTCCTGCTCCCTCAGGGGTTCTCTGTTGTGTTCCCTGTCAGGGCAGTCATCGGTTATAGCTGGACACCATCTAGTTCTTCTGGTCTCAGGATGATGTAGTCTGTGGTTCATGTGGCCCTTTCTGTCTCTTGGGCTCATAATCACCTTGTGTCCTTGGTGTTCTTCATTCTCCTTTGATCCAGGTGGGTTGAGACCAATTGATGCATCTTAGATGGCTGCTCGCTAGCTTTTAAGACCCCAGACACCGCTCTTCAAAGTGGGATGCAGAATGTTTTCTTAATAGATTTTATTATGCCAATTGACTTAGATGTCCCCTGAAACCATGGTCCCCAGACCCTGCCCCTGCTACGCTGGCCTTCAAAGCATTCAGTTTATTTAGGAATCTTCTTTGCTTTTGGTTTAATCCAATTGTGCTGACCTCCTCTGTATTGTGTGCTGTCTTTCCCTTCACCTAAAGTAGTTCTTATGTACTATCTAATTAGTGAATGCCCTCTCCCACCGTTCCTCCCTCCCACCTCTTGTAACCATAAAAGAATGTTTTCTTCTCAGTTTAAACTATTTCTCAAGTTCTTATAATAGTGGACTTATACAATATTTGTCCTTTTGCAACTGACTAATTTCACTCAGCATAATGCCTTCCAGGTTCCTCCACGTTATGAAATGTTTCACAGATTCCTCACTGTTCTTTACTGATGCGTGGTATTCCATTGTGTGAATATACCATAATTTATTTATCCATTCATCCGTTGATGGGCACCTTCGTTGCTTCCATGTTTTTGCTTGTATCCTAGTTTCTAGTTGCTCAAAGTGTTGTCCATGAATCAGCAGCATCAGCACTGACCTACTTGAGAGCTGGTTAGAAATCCAGAATCTCAGGCTGTACCCTGGTCCATTTTAACAAGACCCCCAGGTGATTCCTATGCACATTAGAATTTGAGAAGCATTGCTGTTGAGCTTCACTGTCCAAAATGGTAGACACTAAACCCATGTGGCTATTAAGCACTGAAATTGGATGGTCCAAACTGAGATGTTCCTTAGATGTATAGTACACACTGAATTTTGACTCTACAGTACAAAAATGTAAAATATGTCATTAATGATTTTTATATTGATTGCATGTCAAAGTTACAGTACACTGGGTGAAATAAAATATATTGTTGAAATTAATTTCACCTATTTCTTTTTACTCTTTTTAATATGCCTTCTAGAAATTTGGTTCAAGTGGTAGAATTCTTGCCTTCCACGGAGGGGACCAAATTTGATTCCTGGCCACTGCACCTCATGGGCAGCCACCACCTGTCTATCAGTGGAAGTTTGTGTGTTGCTATGATGCTGAACAGGTTTCGGTGGAGCTTCTAGACTAAGGCAGAATAGAAGGAAGAAAGGCCTGGCTATCTACTTCCAAAAAGAAGCCAATGAAAACCCTATGAATCACAATGGTCCCATCTTTACCTGATCATGGGAATGGCACAGGACCAGGCAACATTTCATTCCATTATGCATGGGGTCCCCTCGAGTTGGGGGGTCCGACTAGATGGCAGCTAAGAACAATTAGAAATTTTAAAATTGCTGTGTCACGCATGTTATGTTGCTATAGAACTCTGATTGCTTTAAGACAGTATGTGTCCCCTGGGCCCGCTTTGTTCTAAACCCCAACTTTAGTTGACCTGGGCATTTTTAATAATAGAAATAGTTGTTTATGGCCATGCTGCTGGTAAGGGACAAAGCCACTACCTCTTCTTTTACTGCTGCTCTCATGCCCCGTCTCTGTGGACTCAGGCGTTAATAAGCCGAAGTGAGTAATCAGCTCTTTGCCGAAGAAGCCTCAAGTATATTCTACTTTCAGAATGGAGGAGGATTCCAGAAACGAGGAATGTCCTTATAACCCTGCATGTGTTGTGATCCAGGAGGATTCCCAGGCAACTGTGCCCTGGGCTGAGCATCGTTTCCAGGGCCTTCAGTGATCTCTCAGGGACCCATCTCACCGACGAAAGAAGAGTCACTAAATAACTCCTATTGGTAATAAATAGCTTGAGCACGGCTATAGCACTGCTTCAGCACGTTAACCATATTTACCATCTAAGAGACAGAAAGCAACCTGCCTCACTTGATGAGGAAGCCATAAAGTTTTAGCGAATGGGGAGTAAATCAAGGCTTCCGTTTGTCTTGTAAAAATGCACCGCCTGGTGCTGCATCTCACCCTTCACGCGTGAGTGTATTTATATTCCTCTGCATAAATAAAACATGATTTGGAGCCACCCTCTTGGCTTGCTCCTGGCACTGGATTCAACGACCACAAAATAAAGTTGGCATAGTACTTCTGATGAGGCCTGGGCATCAGTATGAAGTATCTGAACATGCTTGTAAAATGATAAAGGCTTAAGCTGAGAAGGGGCCAAAAAAAAAAAAAAAAAAAAAGTCTTCCCTGCAATCCTCACGAGGCATGTAAAGTGCCTGGCTCAGTCTTAGGCACAAAATAAGACCATGAAATGGGCTATTTCACCTTGCCTTCCTGTGTTACAGCCAAGAGCACTTTGAGGATAATAAATAGGAGTCTCTGGGTGGTGTAAATAGTTAATACACTTGGCTGCTAACCGAAAGGCTGGGGGTTTGAGTCCACTGTGAGGCACCTCAGAAGAAAGGCCTGCCAATCTACTTCTGAAAAACCAGCCATTGAAAACCCTGTGGAGCAAAGTTCTACTCTGACATACGTGGGGTTTCCATGAGCGGTTTTTTGTTTGCTTGTTTTTTTTAATATAGATAAATAACCAAATAGTCAAATTCAGTAAAACAACCAGCTTTTAAAATTGATCATAAGATCAGTGGCAAGTGCTACACTGTGTGCTGTGGGTCACATGAATACAGCGGATATTTGGAGACAAAAAATCTTGTTGTTTGATTTCTGTCAGCTATGTTTTTTTTCTGTGACCAAGCATATTCCGGGCAAAAGCTGCTTTGTTGGTATTAGTGAGTCTGGTGTCTCCTTTGTCTTCTCCTGAACTTTAATTTTATAGCTAGTATATAGAGGAGAATCAAGTATCTTGTAGAGATTCAGGAGGGGTCCTGAGAAGGTGAAAAGGGGTGGATGCCTGGGCTGGCCAGTTCCACAGGGCTGGGACTGAGGTGGGAGTGTGTTGCTTAGAGACAGAGGACAAATAAGAGAACTGTGCCTGTGGAGAGTTGCCAAGTTTGAGCTGCAGAAATGTGTTCAAAGCAGATTATCAAAGCCTGCAGCCCTGGAAGTTGAGATGCGGTGCCTATAGGTACTCTGGAAATTAGGGAAGAAAAGGTGAAGGGAAGATGTTAGGGTCAATTTCAGACTAAGCAAGTCCACACCCCTATAGGGTTTATGCTCTTCTAGTGAACGATTTCCTGGGTGGCTCAGGTTTGGTTAAAGTACCCAGGATGAGTAAGACAGAGAATTTGTTCTGTCTGATTTTTTTTTTTAAGGACCTACTTAAGGGACAAATAGTTAGTGCCTGGCTGCTATCCAAAAGGCTGCCAGTTTGAGTCTACCCACAGGTGCTTTGGAAGAAAGGCCTGGCAATCTACTTCTGAAAAATCAGTCATTGAAAGTCCTATGGAGCGCAGTTCTACTCTGACACACATGGAGTTGCTGTGAGTCACCAATGACATGATGGCAACCGGTTTGGTTTTTTAAAATGTTCTCTTTAGGGCATGTTCCCTTTTATATATTTGCGGATATAAATTTGCTGCTAATAGGATTTAAAGAGGGAATTGCCTTCATGTTCGCATTTTATATAAAACTTCAACACTGAGAATGATGGGCAATAAGTAACACCATATTCTAAAGAGGGCAGTAGCCATGGTCCCAGGACCGAAGAAGGCAACACAAAAAATTACAGAAAACTCAACACCACCTTCGGTCCATGTAAAATGAAGTTTTGCAATTAGGAAAGAGCTGAGTGGTGGGTTGTAGGCCCGGGGGAAGCCTTTACCCTCTACTCTCCCAAGTGAGACTATTGTTTGTAGAGACTTGTGGGTGTCTGCATAAAGCCGAGACCAGCACCTGACCCCTATGTACCTGGGTGCGTGTGGAGTTGCAGAACCCATGCGTCTGCTCTGAGAGACTCTTGGCAAAGTGCCTGTATAGCCTGATACGTGTCGTGAGAGTGTGAGAGCTGAGAGTTGGGTCTCCCTATTGTCTGGTGTGTCAATAGACCAGGGGTTGTCTGGAGCAGCCCTCACAGCACTGTTAGGAGAGAGACAGCAACAGCACAGCCTGCATACCCCACTGACTCAACAAGGAAGAGTGAGTTTTCTGTGGGCAAGTGTTTACTGCAGAAGGTATCAGATTGGACCTTTTTCTTGTACTCTGCCCAAGAGGGTGATTTGCCAGCCTGTAGGGCCAGAGGAAGATATTATAGGCTGTGCCTTTGGAGTAGATGTTTAAGAGTGTATTATCGTGTGAGAGAGCTGTGTAGGGCCCCCAAAGGACCCACTCCTGCAGGCCACCAAAGAGCCAGTCCTGAAACATCCCCGCCACTGAGGGCACTGAGAGCTAGCCTATTGAGAGCCAAAACCATGGGCCCCAGTAAACAAAACACTTGTTGCCTTTCCTCTACTTTGCTCTACTCCTGCCCAGAGAGAGTAAAGAAAAAAAAAAAGACAGAAGAGATGGAGGAAGAGAAAAAGAACAGACACACCCCGTTTCCCACTTCCAGTCTTGGCCCAAGGGCTGGACCTGAGGAAGGGGCAGGTTGGAAGCATTGAATTGTATATGAGATTTAGGTTCAATTTACATTGGACTGTACTTTTTAATACTAAAAGGGGAGTCAGTCCTCAAAATGGGACTCGTCCTCCTTGAAGTGATAGTGCTCGGGAAGCCATTTTCTGCTCAAACTGAGCTGTTATCAGGTAGATGTTTTGGTGGAACAGGGGGCAGACAGTGGTTGGGGAGAAAGATAAAACTGTTTTCTGCTTGCACCTCACTGGGGCTGCCCAGAATGTTCAATAAACTAGTTACACAATTAAAACCGTTCTTTCCAATGTTTTTGTGTCATGGCATAATAGAAAATGGCAATTCCATTTGTAAGGCAAACCAAAAACCAAACCAGTTGCTGTCGAGTTGATTCTGACTCATAGCAACTCCACGTTTTGCAGAGTAGAACTGTGCTCCCTAGGATTTTCAAGGCTGTGAACTTTTAGAAGCAGATCACCAGGCCTTTCTTAAAAGGCACCTCTGAGTGGGTTTGAACCACCAACCTTTTGGTTAGTAGTCAAGCACTTAACCATTGGCGGCACTCAGGGCCTGCCTATTTGTAAGGCATATTGAAGCAGATAGACAAGCCTTCTTGTGCCATAAAGTCTCTAGAGGTGACTGGCTGAAGGCACTCTTCTCCCAAGTCCTGCCCTAAGTGCTGGAGACTTGTAACCTGTTTAATGCCACAGCTCATGGATTGGGGCAGTCTGCATTACAATGTATAAACTCAGAGTGACCAGGGAGAAATCTCTGTCTTCCTTTATGGGAGAAGGAATCATTTTCAGTTCCCATATACAGCCTTGTGGAAATGGCAAAGGTGGTGGAAATCCCTAGGTTTAAATTCTCAAATGTACATTAGCACAGAGACAGCAGAAAATAATGGAACAAATATTGGCTTGGGTGACAAAGTTCCAGCATTGTCAACGGCCAGCTGTTTACCTTGAGGAGGACACTTAATCTATCTGGGCTTTCATTTCCTTAATTTTCAGATGAGGGGATTGAAGAACAGGCATTTACTAAATGGCAGCTCTCCCCACTGCCACCATTGTCACCATCATTATACAAGACTGGGCTGTAAGGGGAAGGGCTAATAAATATCTCATTCAATTAGTTCACCAAAGTTCGATTGGATGCCTATTACACATGGGACACTAAAGGCCGTATGAAACATCCTCAAAGCACTAAAGCGGGTATTCTCCATCTTACGGCACAGAACTCTTCCTGGCCCTCAGTACGATTTTCTAGGACAGATGATGTGTGATCATGTGTTTCTCCGTGGCTCTGAGATCTTTTCTGCACGTCTACTCCATCTTTTTTTTTTTTACTCCATCCCAACCATACATTGAGTGGCCACTGGATGGGGTTGGTCCCCTGCAGCTGTCTGCCTTAATCCTCAGAGCTCAGCTCCTTTGGTTTGTTTCTGCAAGCACCTAAAAGAGGTGATCTGTCTAGCTCACCTTCATCTGATGCCTGAAATATTAAAAATGGATTTGGGTTATCCACGACATATCAGTACCGTGTTTGGTCAAATATCAAATTTTAGCTGCTATTTGCCCAAAGGTCTAGAAATTATTATCTGAGAGGAGAGTGGTGTATGGGTCTGGTAAGCAAAGGGATCACTGACGGGAACTCACTTTTCTCATGCAGGGGACTCATAGTCAGGAATCTGGGTAAAACCATTCTTTCTTGTGAACTGACTTCCATCAATCAATTAATAAATATCAAGTAATTGCTTACTTGCCTTCTTGTCTCCTTCCTTCCTTCTACTCCACCATCTTGGTTTGAGTTTCCCTGAAAGCCGAGCCTAGAGAACATGGGAACAGGTTGTTTATTTGGAAGGTGATCCCAGGAGGCAGGAATAATGAAGCAGGGAGAGAGAGGGAAGGTGGAGAAGCCAATATAAGGTTGTATCTCAGTTCCTAGGGCTGCCATGACAAAATACCACAAAGTAGATAGCTTTAAAGAGCAGAAATGTTATTTTCTCACATGTCAGGAGGCTAGAAGTCTGAATTCAGGGTGTTGGCAGGGTTATGCTCTCTCTCTGTTCCCTCGAGGGGAAGATCCTTTCTTGTCTCTTTCAGCTCCTGGTTGTCCTGGGGGTTTCTTGGCATTCCTTGGCTTGTAGATGGATCCTCATATGCCATTTTCCCCTTATGCGTATGTCTCTGTTTCTATGTTATCATTCTTTTTTATAAAGTGTCACTCAGAGCAGTGCAGTCCTGATACATGCTGCACCATGGATGAACCTTGAAAACATTATGCTAGATGAAATAAGTCAGTCACAAAAGGACAAATATTCTATGATCCCACTTATGTGAAATATCTAGAATAAGCAGGCGTGTAGAGACTAAAGCTTACTAGTGGTTATCAGGGGTGGAGTGGGGAGGGGAAAATGGAGGCTTACTGCACAGGGGACACTGAGCTTCTGTTCAGGGTGATAGGAGCATTTGGAAATGGGTAATAGTTCAACATGATCAACATAATTAATGTCATTGAATTATGCATGTGAAGAGTGTTGAAATGGCCAGTATTTTGTTAAATATAATTTACCACAATAAAAACGAGACCAAAAACAAGCAAATAAAAAACATGGTACTCAGGAGGGATTAGGGTTAGGACTCACTCTACTGTGGTGTAACTCCATTAGCTTAACGGATAATGTCTGCAAAGAAAAACCTTACTTCCCCAATGAAGGTCACATTCACTGGGTGAGGGATTAGCACTTCATCTTATCTGTTTGAGGACACTACTCAATCCATACAGGGTGTATCATTGGGCTCATTGCTACAAGAAATCAGGGCTTGATTCAACCAGTTTCTCTGAGAAGCATGCAGAATGTCTCCCAGAATCTTCCAGTGGAAAGATGAGGGAGTAGAAAGAAGCTTTATTCAACCACTTCTTTTATTCATTGCTTGATGGTTAACCCCAGGGGCACCACCTCCCTGTGTGCTCAAGAGCTGCACATATGCATTGACCTTGGAAGCTCAGGGCTTTAGAGAAGACCCTGGGGCAGAATGCACCTCACTCTGGAGCTGGGGCAGGGACCAAACAAACAAACAAGCAAGCAAGCAAGCAAACAGACAGACAGACAGACAAACAACCCATTGCCAGAGTGGATTCTGACTCAAAGCAACCCTATAATACAGAGTAGAATTTACAACTGCCCCATAGGGTTTCCAAAGCCGTAAATCTTTATGGCAGCACCGCTGGTGGATTTGAACCATTGACCTTTCAGTTAGCAGCCAAGCCCTTAACCTCTGGGCCATCAGGGCTCCTGGGGTGGCAGCACTGGGAGGTAAATAGGAGCTGTCTGCCCCAACTACTGCTGATGTCAGACGTGGACTGGGGGATGTGACAAAGGTACCCGAAGTGCCTTCTTATTCCACAAAGAATATACAGTGGCCTGTAAATTTGCATACAGTAGTATATGCTTTATTATTAGACATCATAATATTTATTAAAATGAGTTATAAATGAGGAGTCAGTTACAAGTTAATATAGAGAACAGATGTTAATTAATCCTATTTACTTAGACGTGGGACTCACGTAGTCTCTGCACTTCGTTAGCAGTCAACATGATCATGGTAAGTGCAAATTTTACGATGACTGAAAGGCAGAAATGAACCATTAACAGCATAAGCATAATTATCTCTGGTGCTGACACCAAAGAGAAATTTCTCCTGTGGACCCTCAGAGAGAAGACAAGGGGATGTGACGAATCACTTCCTTGTTGAAGTCTTTAATGTAAAATCAGTTATCAGTTTTATAATGCTGTTCCCTTATGTTCAAATGCAGTCAAATGGCCTCCCCCAAAGCAACAATAATAAAAGAAAAGCTAAGGTGAGAGGTAGGGTTGTTGTTGTTAGACGCCTTTGAGTCAGTTCCAACTCATAGCGACTCTACGTACAACAGAACGAAACAGTGACCTGTCCTGCATCATCCTTACGACCGTTGTTATGCTTGAGCCTGTTGTTACAGCCACTATGTTGTTCATCTCGTTGAGGGTCTTCCTTTTTTTCACTGACCCTCCACTTTACCGAGCATGATACCGTTCTCCAGGGAATGCTTTCTCCTGGCAATATACCCAAAGTATGAGAGACGTAGTCTCGCAATCCTTGCTTCTAAGGAGCATTCTGGTTATACTTCCAAGACAGATTTGTTCATTCTTTTATTTTTTTATAATTTTTACTATGCTTTAAGTGCAAGTTTACAAATCAAGTCAGTCTCTCACACAAAAACCCGTATACACCTTGCTAAATACTCCCAATTACTCTCTCCCTAATGAGACAGCTCGCTCTCTCCCTAATGAGACAGCTCGCTCTCTCTCTCTGCTCTCTATTTTCGTGTCCATTTCACCAGCTTCTAACCCCCTCCACCCTCTCTCATCTACCCTCCAGGCAGGAGATGCTAACATAGTCTCAAGTGTCCACCTGATCCAAGAAGCTCACTCCTCACCAGCATCCCTCTCCTACCCATTGTCCAGTCCAATCCATGTCTGAAGAGTTGGCTTCGGGAATGGTTCCTGTCCTGGGGCAACAGAAGGTCTGGGGGCCATGACCACCGGAGTCCTTCTAGTCTCAGTCATACCATTCAGTCTGGTCTTATGAGAATTTGGGGTCTGCATCCCACTGCTCTCCTGCTCCCTCAGGGGTTCTCTGTTGTGCTCCCCGTCAGGGCAGTCATCGGTTATAGCTGGGCACCATCTAGTTCTTCTGGTCTCAGGATGATGTAGTCTGTGGTTCATGAGGCCCTTTCTGTCTCTTGGGCTTGTAATTACCTTGTGTCCTTGGTGTTCTTCGTTCTCCTTTGCTCCAGGTGGGTTGAAACCAATTGATGCATCTTAGATGGCTGCTTGCTAGCGTTTAAGACCCCAGACGCCACTCTTCAAAGTGGGATGCAGAATGTTTTCTAAATAGATTTTATTATGCCAATTGACTTAGATGTCCCCTGAAACCATGGTCCCCAGACCCCTGCTCCTGCTACACTGGCTTTCGAAGCATTCAGTTTATTCAGGAAACTTCTTTGCTTTTAGTTTAGTCCAGTTGTGCTGACCTCCTCTGTATTGTGTGCTGTCTTTCCCTTCACCTAAAGTAGTTCCTATCTACTATTCTAATTAGTGAATGTTCCTCTCCCACTCTCCCACTCTCCCTCCCTCCCTCCCCCTTCTCGTAACCACAAAAGAGTGTTTAAACTATTTCTCAAGTTCTTATAATAGTGGTCTTATATAATATTTGTCCTTTTGCAACTAATTTCACTCAGCATAATGCCTTCCAGGTTCCTCCATGTTATGAAATGTTTCACAGATTCCTCACTGTTCTTTATCAATGCGTAGGATTCCATTGTGTGAATATACCATAATTTATCCATTCATCCGTTGATGGGCATCTTGGTTGCTCCCATCTTTTTGCTATTGTAAACAGTGCTGCAATAACCATGAGTGTGCATATATCTGTTCGTGTAAAGGCTCTTATTTCTCTAGGATATATTCCAAGGAGTGGGATTGCTGGATCGTATGGTAGTTCTATTTCTAGCTTTTTAAGGACGCGCCAAATCGATTTCCAAAGTGGTTGTACCATTTGACATTCCCACCAGCAGTGTATAAGTGTTCCAATCTCTCCTCAGCCTCTCCAACATTTACTGTTTTGTGCTTTTTGGATTAATGCCAGCCTTGTTGGAGTGAAATGAAATCTCATTGTAGTTTTGATATGCATTTCTCTAATGGCTAATGATCGTGAACATTTCCTCATATATCTGTTAGCTGCCTGAATGTCTTCTTTAGTGAACTATCTATTCATATTTTTTGCCCATTTTTTAATTGGGTTACTTGTCTTTTTGTAGTTGAGCTTTGCAGTGTCATGTAGATTTTAGAGGTCAGGCACTGATCAGAAATGTCATAGCTAAAAACTTTTTCCCAGTCTGTAGGTAGTCTTTATACTCTTTTGGTGAAGTCTTTGGATGAGCATAGGTGTTTGATTTTTAGGAGCTCCCAGTCATCTAGTTTTTCTTCTGCATTCTTAATAATGTTTTGTATACTGTTTATGCCATGTATTAGGGCTCCTAACATTGTCCCTATTTTTTCTTCCACGGTCTCTATCATTTTAGATTTCATATTTAGGTCTTTGATGCATTTTGAGTTAGTTTTTGTGCATGGAGTGAGGTATGGGTCTTGTTTCATTTTTTTGCAGATGGATATCCAGTTATGCCAGCACCATTTGTTAAAAAGGCTGTGTTTTCCCCATTTAACTCTTTTGGGGACTTTGTCAAATATCAGCTGCTCATATGTGGATGGATTTATGTCTGGATTCTCAATTCTGTTCCATTGGTCCATGTATCTGTTGTTGTACCAGTACCAGGCTGTTTTGACTCCTGTGGCGGTATAATAGGTTCTAAAATCAGGTAAAGTGAGGCCTCCCACTTAGTTCTTCTTTTTCAGTAATGCCTTATTTAATCGGGGCCTCTTTCCCTTCCATATGAAATTGGTGATTTGTTTCTCCAGTCCATTAAAGAATGTCATTGGGATTTGGATAGGAATTGCATTAAATGTATAGATTGCTTTTGGTAGAATAGACATTTTTATAATGTTAAGTCTTTCCATCCACGAGCAAGGTATGTTCTTCCACTTATGTAAGTCTCTTTTGGTTTCTTGCAGAAGTGTACTGTAGTTTTCTTTGTGTAAGTCTTTTACATCTCTGGTAAGATTTATTACTAACTACTTTACCTTCTTCGGGGCTACTGTAAATGGCATTGATTTGGTGATTTCCTTTTCGATGTTCTTTTTGTTGGTATAGAGGAATCCAACTGATTTTTGTATGTTTATCTTGTATCCCAACACTCTGCTGAACACTTCTATTAGTTTCAGTAGTTTCCTGGAGGATTCCTTAGGGTTTTCTGTGTATAAGATCATGCCATCTGCAAATAGAGATACTTTTACTTCTTCCTTGCCCATCTGCATGCCCTTTATTTCTTTATCTAGCCTGGTTGCTCTGGCTAGGACCTCCAGCACAATGTGAATAAGAGTGGTGATAAAGGGCATCCTTGTCTGGTTCCTGATCTCAAGGGGAATGCTTTCAGACTCTCTCCATTTAAGGTGATGTTGGCTATTGTCTTTGTAAAAATGCCCTTTGTTATGTTGAGGAATTTTCCCTCTATTCCTATTTTGCTGAGAGTTTTTATCATGAATGGGTGTTGAACTTTGTCAAATGCCTTTTCTGCATCAATGGATAAAATCATGTAATTCTTGTCTTTGTTTTATTTATGTGATGGATTACATTAATTGTTTTTCTAATGTCGAACCATCCGTGCATACCTGGTATGAATCCCACTTGGTCATGGTGAATTATTTTTTTGATATGTTGTTGAATTCTATTGGCTAGAATTTTGTTGAGGATTTTTGCATCCAAGTTCATGAGGGATATAGGTCTGTAATTTTCTTTTTTTGTGGTGTCTTTACCTGGTTTTGGTATCAGGAATATGCAGACTTCATAGAATGAGTTTGGGAGTATTCTGTCCTTTTCTATGCTCTGAAATACCTTTGGTAGTAGTGGTATTAACTCTTCTCTGAAAGTTTGGTAGAACTCTGCAGGGAAGACATACAGACCAGGGCTTTTTTTTTTTGTTGGGAGTTTTTTCATTACCTTTTCAATCTCTTCTTTTGTTATGGGTCTATTTAGTTGTCCTACCTCTGTTTGTGTTAGTTTAGGTAGGTAATGTGTTTCTAGGAATTCACCCATTTCTTCTAGGTTTTCAAATTTGTTGGAGTACAATTTTTCATAGTCATCTGATATGATTCTTTTAATTTCAGTTGGGTCTGTTGTAATATCGCCCATCTCATTTCTTATTTGGGTTATTTGCTTCCTCTCCTGTTTTTCTTTTGTCAATTTGGCCAGTGGTTTATCAATTTTGTTGATTTTTTCAAAAAACCACCTTTTGGTCTTGTTAATTCTTTCAGTTGTTTTTCTGTTTTCTATTTCATTTTGTTCAGCTCTAATTTATTATTTGTTTTCTTCTGGTGCCTGTGGGTTTCTTTTGTTGCTCTCTTTCTATTTGTTCAAGTTGCAGGGATAATTCTTTGATTTTGGCCCTTTCTTCTTTTTGGATGTGTGCATTTATTGATATAAATTGGCCTCTGAGCACCGCTTTTGCTGTGTCCCAAAGGTTCTGATAGGAAGTGTTTTCATTCTCATTGGATTCTCTGAATTTCTTTATTCCATCCTTAATGTCTTCTATAATCCAGTCTTTTTTGAGCAGGGTATTGTTCAGTTTCCAAGTGTTTGATTTCTTTTCCTGTTATTGATTTCCACTTTTATGGCCTTATGGACAGAGAAAATGCTTTGTAATATTTCAAAGTTTTGGATTCTGCTAAGGCTTGCTTTATGACCTGATATGTGGTCTGTTCTAGAGAATATTCCATGTGCACTGGAAAAGAAAGTATACTTGGTTGCTGTTGGGTGGAGTGTTCTGCATATGTCTACGAGGTCAAGTTGGTTGATTGTGGCATTTAGATCTTCCATGTCTTTATTGAGCTTCTTTCTTAGATGTCCTGTCCTTCACTGAAAGTGGTGTGTTGAAGTTTCCTACTATTATTGTGGAGCTGTCCATCTCACTTTTCAATGCTGGTAGAGTTTGTTTTATGTATCTTGCAGCCCTGTCATTGGGTACATAAATATTTAATATGGTTATATCTTCTCGGTGCATTGTCCCTTTAATCATTCTATAGTGTCCTTCCTTATCCTTTCTGATGGATTTAATTTTAAAGTCTATTTTGTCAGAAATTAATATTGCCACTCCTGCTCTTTTTTGATTTTTGTTTGCTTGATATATATCTTTCCATCCTTTGAGTTTTAGTTTGTTTGTGTCTCTAAGTCTAAGGTGTGTCTCTTGTATGCAGCATATAGATGGATCTTGTTTTTTAATCCATTCTGCCCCTCTCTGTCTCTTTATTGGTAGATTTAGTCCATTTACATTCAGGGTAATTATGGGCACGTATGAATTTGGTGCTATCATTTTGATGTCTTTTTTTGTGTGTTGTTAACAGTTTCTTTTTCCAACTTAATTATATGTGCTGAGTATATTTTCTTTATATATTGTCCTTTCCTCATATTTGTAGTTGTTGATTTTGTTTCTGCTGAGTCTGTATTTTTCCCTTGTATTGTATTTTGATAAGTAGGTTAGTTTGTCTCCTTTGTGGTTACCTTATTATCTAGCCCTATTTTTCTAAGTTTAAAACCAACTTTTATTTCTTTGTATCGCTGTATCTTCCTCTCCATATGGAAGGTGTATGATTACATTTCTTAGTCCCTCTTTATTATTTTAATGTTGTCTTCTTTTATATAATAACATCGCTGTTACCTTGTTTTGGACTTTTTTTTTATAATCTTGCTTTTTTTTGGATTTTCCTGTCTGAGTTGACTTCTGGTTGCTCTGCCCAATGTTCTAGTCTTGGGATGATACCTGATATTACTGATTTTCTAAGCAAAGAACTCTCTTTAGTATTTCTTGTAGTTTTGGTTTGGTTTTTACGAATTCCCTCAACTTGTGTTTATCTGGAAATGTGTTAATTTCACTTTCATATTTGAGAGACAGTTTTGCTTGGATATATGATTCTTGGCTGGCAATTTTTTTCCTTCGTTTTTTTATTTAAGTCATCCCTTTGCCTTCTTAACTGCATGGCTTCTGCCAAGTAGTCTGAGCTTATTCTTGTTGGTCCTCCTTTGTAGGTGACTTTTCATTTTTCCCTTGCTGCTCTTATAATTCTCTCTATATCTTTGGTTTTGGCAAGTTTGATTATAATATGTCTTGGTGACTTTCCTTTAACATCTACCTTATGTGGCATTCGATGAGCATCTTGGATAGATATCTTCTCATCTTTCACAATATCAGGGAAGTTTTTTGCCAACAAATCTTCAACAATTCTCTCTGTATTTTCTGTTATCCCTCCCTGTTCTGGTACTGCAATCACTCGTAGGTTATTTCTCTTGATAGAGTCCCACATGATTCTTAAGGTTTGTCCATTTTTTTAAGTTCTTTTATCTGATTTTTCTTCAAATATATTAGTGCCAAGTGATTTATCTTTGAGTTCAGAAATTCTGGCTTCTACTTGCTCAATTCTGCTCCTCTGACTTTCTACTGAGTTGTCTAACTCTGTAATTTTTTTGTTAATCTTCTGAATTTCTGATTGCTGTCTGTCTATGGATTTTTCCAGCTTGTTAAAGTTTTCGTTATGTTCCTGAATAATCTTTCTAATTTCTTCAATTGTTTTATCTATGTGTTCCTTGGCTTATTCTGCGTATTGCCTCATTTCCTCCCTGATGTCTTGAAGAGTTCTGTATATTAAACTTTTGCATTCTGCATCTGGTAATTCCAGGAATGCCCTTTCATCCAGAAGATCCCTTGATTCTTTGTTCTGAGAGCCTGTTGATGTGATCATGGTCTGTTTCTCTATGTGACTGGATATTGAAGGTTGTCTCTGAGCTATCTATAAGTTAGTGTATTAGTTTATGCTTGCTTACTGTGTCGTAGCTGCTTGCTTTGTTTTGTTTTGGTATACCCCTATGGGTCACTTGAGTGAGCTAGCTTGATTATTTTCACATTTGGGCTCTGGTGTCCTGTCCCCAGCTGGCTGGAGCTCTTATCAGGTGTATCAGTCTAGGAGTCCATTCAGTTTTCTTGTATGAATTCAGCTCTGGTTTCCAGGTAGCTGATCATCAAGTGTGTGGTACAGGTTCTGTCCTACAGTCTTAGAGGGGTAGGGGTGATTGGCATATATACCAGTATCTGATTGCAGCAGGAGGTCATGCTCTGAACAAGGCAGGGGGCTGAGAACTGACCCCTGAGTGTCTCTGAGAAAAACATGTCCCTGTTCCCTAGAGCGTGCTGGTTGGTGGGTTATGCAGATGGACCGTGGGCCCTGAAAATTTTTGGTTGTAATGACTGGGAGGTACCAGTTATCTTTGGAACCCTGTCGTGGGTGGCTGGGTGACCTGAGTGGAGCTACTAGCCCTTAGGTCCCTGATATGGGTAGGTGAGGACCTTGTTTAATAGGCAAAGCAATGTCAAACGTCAAATACCCACCTCTCCACCACACAGCTGAAATGGTTGGAGTTTGCCAACAAGGGCCTATTCTCCCAAAATAGGCCCACACAGGTCCATGCAGAAGGGAAAGGTGCTCAAGGTCCACGGACAATTTATGCCTGGAGAGGAGCCACTTCTGTCCTGAGCTCCCCCGGTTAATGGAGCTAGCAAATTATCTTTTCCCCCCAGTTGCCAATTTTTTCCTTCCTCAAGGCCAGGAGGATGGCTCTAGGTGCTCAACAGAGCCTATCTCAGGCCCAGAGATTCAGCCGCTGAAGCTGGCTTGGGGGTGGAGGGGCACGGTAAAATATATGCAAGCACTTAGCTTTTGCGAAAGCGCCGTTCTTCTCAGGTTCTGTAGGTGTGAGTAGGCTGTGTGGCTGGCTGCTTCTCCCTGAGGAAACTGCAGCGGAGTGCTAGTAGCAGCCTGCCGAGCTGCTCAGGTAATGGTGCCTGAGGGCTTCCCGGGATTCAGATCCAGTAACTCCTCTTTGCTTCTGAATGGTCTCTTCCTACCCCTGCCCCTCAGCTCGTTTTCTAAGCTTGCCTTTGTTGCTCAGGGCTCCTAGCTTGTCACAAATATACTATTTTCACTTTTTTTTTTGGGTCTTTGTTGTAAAGAGGGCTTGCCAGAAAAGCCTATTCCGGCATCTTGGCTCTGCCTTTGTTCATTCTTTTGGCATTCCACGGCATATTCAATATTCTTCGCCAACACCACAATCCAAAGGTGTCAATTCTTCAGTCTTCCTTATTCATTGTCTAGCTTTCACATGCATATGAGGCTATTGAAAACACTTTGGCTTGATCCTCAAAGTGATGTCTCTGCTCTTTAGCACTTTAAAGAGGTCTTTTACAGCAGATTTGCCCAATAAAATGTGTATTTTGATTTCTTGACTGCTCCTCCCATGGGTATTGATTTGTGGATCCAAGTAAAATGAAAACCTTGGCAACTTCAATCTGTTCTCTGTCATGATGTTGCTTACTGGTTCAGTTATGAGGATTTTTGCTTTCTTCATGTTGAGGTGTAATCCATACTGAAGGCTATGGACTTCGATTTTCATCAGTAAGTACTTCAAGTCCTCTTCACTTTCAGCAAGCAAGGTTGTGTCATCTGCATATTACAGGTTGTTAACGAGTCTTCCTCCAAACCCGATGCCTTGTTCTTCTTTATATAGTCCAGCTTCCTGTATTATTTGCTTAGCATACAGATTGAGTAGGTATGGTGAAAGGATACAACTCTGACACACACCTTTCCTGACTTCAAACCAAGAAGTATCCCCTTGTTCAGTTCCAACAACTGCCTCTTGATCTATGTACAGGTTCCTCATGAGCACAATTAAGTGTTCTGGAATTTCCATTTTTCGCAATGTTATCCATAATTTGTTATGATCCACACAGCCGAATGCCTTTGCATAGTCAATGAAACACAGGCAAATATCCTTCTGGTATTCTCTGCTTCCAGCCAATATCATTTGACATCAGCAACGATATCCCCGGTTCCACGTCATCTTCTGAATCCAGCCTGAATTTCTGGCAGTTCCCAGTTGATATATAGCTGCAGATGCTTTTGAATGATCTTTAGTAAAATTTTACTTGTGTGTGATAGTAATGATATTGTTTGATAATTTCCATATTCGGTTGGATCACCTTTCTTGGGGATAGGCATAAATATGGATCTCCTCCTGTTGGTTGGCCAGGTAGCTATCTTCCACATTTCTTGGCATAGATGAGTGAATACTTCCAGTGCTGCCTCTATTTGTTGAATCATCTCAGTTGGTATTCCATCAGTTCCTGAGCCTTGTTTTTCACCAATGCCTTCAGTGCAGCTTGCACTTCCTCCTTCAGTACCATTGGTTCCTGATCTAATGCTACTCCTGAAATGGTTGAATGTTGACCAATTCTTTCTGATAGAGCAGCTCTGTGTATTCCTTCCATCTTCTTTTGTCATCTAGTATTTTCCTTGTAGAATTCTTCAGTACTGCAACTTGAGGCTTGAATTTTTTCTTTAGTTCTTTCAGCTTGAGAAATGCTGAGCCTATTCTTCTCTTTTGGTTCTCTGTCTCCAGTTCTTTGCACATGTCATTATAATATTTTGTCTTCTGGAGCCACCCTTTGAAATCTTCTGTTCAACTCTTTTACTTCATCATTTCTTCTTTTCGCTTTAGCTACTTGACCTTCAAAAGCAAGTTTCAGAGTCTCTTCTAACATCCATTTTGGTCTTTTCCTTCTTTCCTGTCTTTTTAATGACCACTTGCCTTCTTCATGTATGGTGTCCTTGATGTCATTCCACAACTTGTCTGGTCTTCAGTTATTAGTGTTCAATATTTCGAATCTATTTTTTTTAAATGTACTATTTTATTATTTCATTTATTTCCAACTTCATATCATTTTTTAAAATCCATATGGTACATTTTATGTGAATTTAGAAATACTGTGAACTGAAATTCTCAGATGTCTCTGAAAATCATTGGAAATACACTGAAATATCATAGAAACTAGGCTATAAATCCCTGGTCTACATATGCAGTGGAAGAACTGCCATAAGCCCATCAGGATACACCTTTCACTTAGCACCTGTTTTTTTTTTTTTTTAATTGTACTTTAGATGAAGGTTTATAGAACAAAATAGCTTCTTGTTAAACAGTTAGTACACATATTGTTTTGTAATATTGGTTACCAGCCCCATGATATGTCAGCACTCTCCCTTCTTGACCTTGGGTTCCCTATGCATCAAATGTATTCTTGAGATGGTCTCTAAATTCAGGTGGGATATACTCAAGATCGTGCTTTGGCTCTCTTGGACTCACTCTAATTTTCTTCAGTTTCACCTTGAACTTGCATATGAGGAAATGATGGCCTGTTCCACAGTCAACCCCTGGCCTTGTTCTGACTGATGATATTAAGCTTTTCCATCATCTCTTTCCACAGATGTAGTTGATTTGATTCCTATGTGTTCCATCTGGCGAGGTTCACTTGCTTATTGCTGTTTATGTTGCTGAAAAAAATTATTTGCAATGAAGAAGTCATTGGTCTTGCAAAATTCTGTCATTTGATGTCTCGCACTGTTTCTGTCATCAAGACCATATTTTCCAACTACTGACCCTTCTTCATTTCCAACTTTTGCATTCCAATCACCAGTAATTATCAATGCATCCTGATTGCATGTTCGATCAATTTCGGAATAAAGAGCTTGATAAAAATCTTCAGTTTCTTCACCTTTAGCCTTAGTGGTTGGTGCATAAATTTGAATAACAGTCGTATCAACTGATCTTCCTTGTAGGTGTATAGATATTATCTTATCTCTGACAGGATTGTACTTCAGGGTATATCTTGAAACATTCGTTTTTGATGATGAATGCAGAGCCATTCCTCTTCGAGTTGTTTCTGGCATAGTACACCGTATGACTGTTCAATTCTAAATGGTCAATACCAGTACATTTCAGCTCAGTAATGCCTAGGATATCAATGTTCATGTGGTCCAATTCCTAGATTCATACTTTGTACATTCATACTTTGTTCCAGTTATTAATGCATGTTTGTAGCTGTTTCTTCTCATTTTGAGTCACGCCACATCAGCAAATGAAGGTCCCGGAAACAGCTCTTTCCCAGTTGTATTTTGAGTGTCTCCTAACCTGAGGGACTCATCTTCCAGCACATAGAGGTGGGGTAAGTGTACCAATAAGGTGCAGTCCAGATTGGTGGCTCTATGATGGTCCCAATTAATAGATGGGTGGTTTTAGAGACTAGAGGAATGGGCCAACTACTTACCTTTTAGAATTAGTCTTGCTATGACTCTGTTTCTTATCATATCTCAGTCCCTCCCTTTCTTTCTCTCTCCTCAACTGTCTCTCATTCCCATGTGCTTTTCTTTCTTAGAAGATACCCTTTTTCCTTAGAATAGCGGAAAGAACATGAGCTTTGAAGTGAAATCCATCTACAAAAAGCTTCTAGCCTATTTCTCAATGCTGATATAGAAATATATTGTCACCTTTAATCACAGATTTACTGCTTATTAGCTGTGTGACTGTAACCAAGATATCTAAACTTTCTAAGGTGAGGGGTAGAGAGGAGTCCAGGAAGGCTGGCTAGTTTTTAGCTTGGATCAAGTAGGTAGAATGTGGTGCCACTACCTGATTTAGAGAAGTAGAGAGTGAGAAGAGGGTTGGGGTAAAGCAGATTAGTTTGGTTTTGGACATGTCAGGTTGAGGTGTCTGTGGGACTTTTGGGTGGATATGTCTGGCAGGCTGTCTTAGGCTGGATTCTCTAGAGAAGCAAAACCAGTAAAGCGTATAAACATACATAGAGATTTATATCAAGGATATGGCTCATGTGGTTGTAGAGACTGGAATGTCCCAAGTCCATGGGTCAAGCTGGATTCACGTAGCCACTGGGGCTGGAGAACCCAAGATTGGTAGGTGAGAGAGCAGGGCTGTTGCTCACAGACTGTGAAGATCTACAAGTCCTAAGACCGTGGGCGAGCTGCTAGCTCAAGTCCCAAGAACTGGAGGTCAGATGAACAGGAGCCAGCTGCAGGATCCAGAGCAAACAAAAGCCCATGAGCTTTGTCAGAATGTCCACTTATATTTGATCCAGGCCAAATGCCCAGCAAAACTCCTTTTCAACTGATTGGCTACTCACAGCAGATTCCATCACGCAGGTGATCACATTATATCAAATCTTAACATGGAAGTGATCACAACATTGCATGACTGCCAAACCACTGAGAATCGTGGCCCTGCCAAGTTAACACACAATCTTAACCATCACACAGGCAGTAGGAGATATAAGTCTGAAGCTCAGAGAAGTCATTAGTTCATAAGGAGTGGTTCAGGCTGAGAGTGAAAAGGATGATCCAGGAAGATGGTGTGAAGTGAAAAGAGTGGTAGATTAAAGACGGTACCTAGTGTCCAACATCCAGGGGATAGGTATAGGAAAAGAGCTCATAAAAGAGATGGGAATAAAGTCAGAGAGGTTCAAGGAGAACCAGGAATACAGGGTCACCAGGAGTAAATCCAAACCCACTGCCGTTGAGTTGATTCCAACTCGTAACAACCCTGTAGGACAGAGCAGAACTGTCCCACAGGGTTTCCAAGGAGTAGTTGGTGGATTTGAACTGCCGATACTCTGGTTAGCAGCTGAGCTCTTAACCACTGCACCACCAGGGCTCCTGGAGCAAGGAAGTAAAGAATTTCATGTCAGAGGGAGCTATCAAAAGTGTAAAATGCAACTACAAAAAAAAAAAAAAAGGACTGAAAAGCTTTCAATTGGAATGGATGGGACAGAAATGAGCTTTAAGAGGGTTTAAGTGAGATTGTGCTGTGGCTGCTAACCAAAGGGTCAACAGTTCAAATCCGCCAGGCGCTCCTTGGAAACTCTACGGGGCAGTTCTACTCTGTCCTCTAGGGTTGCCATGAGTCGGAATCAACTCGACAGCACTGGGTTTTTTTTGGGTAAGTGAGATTGAGATGAGAAAATAAGAGACAATAAATTTTAGGCTACTCCATGTAGAAGGTTGGTTACGGATGAGAGGTGAGTGACTGGGAGTAGCAAACAGGAGGTATGGGGTTGAGGGATTATTTTTTCTTAAGTGTGAGGGTAATGTTTATAGCTTATAAGAAAGAAGTGAGCAGAGACAGTTTCAAGTTGCAGGATGGAGAAAGGATGAGAGAAGGAGGGATATTCAAGAGGAAATAGGGTCAAGGACACAGGTGGGAGGGACATCTGAAAAGGAGGATGAACACCTCACCTCCCAAAACTGAAAGAAAGGAGGTGAGAATGGAGCGGACATAGATACATCTGTAAGTGGGAAGAGCCGACAATACACTGAGGGAAGTGTATCTGCTGGTCCCAAATTTCTTCATAAAGTCATGAGCAAGGAAGACTACTGAGGATGTGGGAATGGGGATTGAGTAGAGGACTTTGGGAAATAGAAGTTTCAAAGTATTCACTGAGGGAAGAGAAAAGGGACACAAGACAAAATGTTTAAATAATTCAAAAAAAGTTATATTGTTCTGTTAGTCTAAAAGAAAAAAATATGTCTGATTGTCTCTTTCTGATTATGAAAACACTACAGTTTCTTTTAGGAAAATTTGAAAACAAAAGAAAGAATAAAAAATCCATATAAAGAGATGGTGGCTAAAATTTTAACATGTCAACATTTTGGTAAATTGCTTTCTAGTTTTCTGTGTATATACAATTTTTTTTTTTTTTTACCATATCGTATATACCATAGGATTTTACCATACCAGAAATAGGATTTTCTTTTCTGATATCTTTACTTGATCATTATATTATAAGGATTTCCCCAAGCTAATGTTATATATTAACATAATCACTTTTAGTATCTGTGCTGCCAAAGTTAGCACAACATAATCGCTTTTAATGAATGCATTGTATTTCGCCAAATAACCTACCATTCTTTGTTTAATCATACATGATTTTTGGATATTTAGATTGTTTCCAACTTTGGATTATTATAATCAAAGGGGTGCTAAACATTTTTGTACATAATTTTGTGGGTTTTCCAACCAAATGCTTCTTTAGGATCAATCCTTAGATTTGGAATTGCTGGGTCAAATGGTATGAAAATTATAAGGCTTTGAAATATTGTGCCAAATTGCCTTTTAGAAAGGTGTCCGTTTACTCTGCTGCCAGCTGTGTATCAGAGTGTCTGTCTCACCAAAGGTCACCACACGTATCAAGACACCCACTTACCTGGTCTACATGTGTGCCAGTCAGGGGCCAAACAAGGAAACAGAAACACTTTTCAGGTATTACAGAAAAAGACAATTTAGTACAAGAATTGTACTTGTGTTGGGGGCACTGAGAAGCCAAATGTAACAAGAAGAGAATTCAGACATTAGCAACAGCTGGAAGCCACTACTGTCCCTTGGCTCAAGGACAAAGGGAGGACGCAGCATTACCAGAGCACAGAGCCTGGGTTGTCCAAGGGCAGATGGAAACACGGCAGGTCTGTTCTGTGGGAGCTGGAGCCACAGAGGAGATGCAACCACTGCTGGTGACAGGGCCTGAGGAAGAGATAGAAGGGAAGGGGGGAAACACACAGCCTTTCCCTTCCTCCTGCCCCCAGTCTTCCATGAAGGACTTCCATTGGCAGAACATTGAGAAACCAGCTGAGACGGCTTGCAGGACCGTAGACAGTGTAATACGGAGCAGAGCTGGGGACAAGTAAAGGATGGATCTGAGGGCATGTAGACTCAAGGCATACTGAAGTGCTTTGTTTGGCTGGCACGATGTCCTCAAAAAGCCATT
Organism: Loxodonta africana; assembly: GCF_030014295.1. Lineage (NCBI taxonomy): Eukaryota > Metazoa > Chordata > Mammalia > Proboscidea > Elephantidae > Loxodonta > Loxodonta africana. Next base: position 112,926,701 of record NC_087347.1, on the reverse strand, counting down.
TTGTGCCCGTGGATGGGTCATGCACTGTCCAGCCAGGCAGGTCCCAATCTCAGCCTAGTCTGTTACGTACCTACTTAAGTGTCTCACTTCTATAGGCATCGGAGTATACAACCTGTGCTTTATCTCATGCGTCTGCTTTAGCGATGGGGCAGTGGTGTTTCAGTGGCGGGATTCTCACCTTCCATGCGGGAGACCCTGGTTGATTCCCGGCCAACATATCTCAAGCGCAGCATGAAATTGCCTATACTTTTCTTAGGTGGGCGGATCCTTCAAAATTGTAATTTCGCACATCCCTTGACCTTAAAAAGGGCCCTGATGGTGCAGTGGTTAAGCGTTTGGCTGCTGATCAAAAGGTCAGCCATTCAAATCCACCAGCCGCTCCTTGGAAACCCTACGAGGCAGTTCAACTCTGTCCTATAGGGTTGCTACGAGTCAGAATCAACTTGAGGGCAACAGGTTTGGTTTTGACCCTTAATATTCTGTGTTACAATCTAGAGACTGAACAGGTTTCAAAGTGTGTGTTTGTGAGAGTGGGTGTGAAAATCTGCTTTACATGTATCTGGAATGGATGAAGTTAGGCAGCTTGGTGTCCACACTGGCCCAGCTGCACCCTCTGCAAATCCTGACGGCTGGTTGGGGATTGGGCAGGTACAAAATCATCTTGTCCCTTCATCCCATTGCTGATGCCAGTGCTCATGTCCCCTGAGCCCACCTCCATCCAGCCAGGCATCTCATCCTGCCCACTGCGGTGGGAACCCAGCGGATGTTGAACAACTTGGAAGGGAAATGAGAATGTTTGGAGGCTTAAACCAAGGCCAAGGGAAATGGCAAGATGAGGCAATCTGGCGAAGTCAGGCTGGCGAGACCTGAACTGCAGGCATCTGAGGCTTCTTCTCCGAGTCCACGTCTCCTGTGCGCGTGTTCCCAAACACAGAGGTAAGTAGGCACGTCTGAGGCAGCCTGAACCTCCATCCCAACCTTTCTAACCAGTGGCTTCCTGCACTCCATCTGTACATCCCAGTTTTGTCTCTCTGGTTCCCGTTCAGTTTTGCTCATTCGTCTCTATTACAGAGTCTCTTGGTTTGAGGAGAGCAAGTGTGAGGGAGGAGGGCCAGGACCAGCTGGGCAGTCATTCCTCATTCCCGCAGTACTGACGGCAGGGGCCTCACGCGCACACACACACACGCACACTCACACACGCACACGCACAAGCACACACACACACACACACACAGAGGCAGGGCAGGGAGGGAACCTGAACAAAACCCATCCTAAGGGGGCGCTCTCTCTGCACTGATTATAGGCAGGTGGGAGTTCACAACCAGTGTTCTCAGCTTTGATTTCTCTAAGAAAAGTTGGAGATCCCTGGGAAGGCTCCTGGTTTTCAAATATGGGAAATTAATTCTAAAAATTTTAAAACAATGTATGAGCTAGAAAATCCACATCTAGAGCAGAATCTGGCCTACAGGCCAACGGCTTGCCATCTTTGGCTTGGGGAGTGTTTCCTATGCCAGACACTGAACTAAGGGCTGTGCGTGAAGCCTAGGTGAGGGAGAGGGCATCCCTGTCCTGAAGGGATTCGCAGTGGTGAAAAGGAACCTGCAGATGCAAACCCTGTCACAAGGCTGTATAAAAAACAAAACAAACAAAACCCACAGTCTTCTAGTTGATTCCAACTCATGGTGACCCTGTGTGTTACAGAGTAGAACTGCTTCATAGAGTTTTCTTGGCTGTAATTTTTACAAAAGCAGATTGACGGGCCTTTCTATTGTGGCACTGGTGAGTGGGCTCGAACCACCAACCTGGTTAGAAAGGTCAGCAGTTGAGCACAAGTCGTTTGTCCTACCTAGGGGTTCTTGAATAAACCGAAGACCTGCTGTAAAAAGAGATTCCAGGAAGTGCTGTGGGTGCCCCAAAAGGAAGAAAAAAATTTTTATGAAGACATTTTTTCTTTATATGATATTAACCATGAAATATTAATTTCAGCTTAAATAAATAATTGGACTTCAAAATACCCAGGGAAACTTATTCATTCTGCTGCTCCTGGGGTCCATGGTATGGGACTGGCTTAAAGTTCAGACCACTTTATAATAAGGCCTTTCTGTACTTTACTACGGAGCCCTGGTGGTGCAGTGGTAAGGAGATGGGACTGCGAACCAAAAGGTGGGCAGTTCGAATCCACCAGTCACTACTTAGAAACTCTATGGGGCTGTTCTACTCTGTCCTATGGGGTCTCTACGAGCCTGAATGGAGTCTACGGTAACAAGTTTTTTTTTTTTTTTTTTGTATTTCACTAAATAAATCCAGTCGAGGAAAGGGTTAGTACTTTACTGGTTTCCACTTTAGAGTGTTAGAGTGAAATTTCTGTGTAAATAGTGAAATAGGATTTTAAGAGACTGCTTTTTCTAGGAAGGGTGATTTAAGGGGCGAGGTAATTCCCTAAGACGTGTGGACATGCTCCGCTGCAGAATCGTTCTGCCACCACCAGCAGCAATTGCCATGGAGTCGACTTTGACTCACGGCTACCATGTGTGTTACACAGCAGAACTGAGCTCCATAGGGTTTCCAACGACCGATTTTTTGAAAGTAGATTACCAGGCCTTTCTTCCAAGTCACCTCTGTGGGGACTTAAACCTCCATCTTTGATTTGCAGCCGAGCATGTTAACTGTTTGCACCACCCAGGGACTCAAGAATCATTCCAGAACTCCCCAACTGTGGACTTTGGTGGGTGGTGGCAAAACCAGACCAGAAGAGCCCCCAGTGCAGGGGGATCGAGCAGCCCTCTGGGGTGAGACTTTGCTTAGGGGCAGAGCCAGCTAGGCCAGCAGTTAGCAGTGTCCTCAAGCCCAGGTCTGGAGATGATCACAGTATCCTGGGGTCCCCACAGCTCTGGGATCCCACCTCTTTAAAGGCCTTTAACATATTTTATTACAATTATTTGTACACTTTCTCTGCAAAAGATATTGGGAAGGGCCAATGTCTACACATTCTAGTGCTTAGCAGATGCCCTGGTATGAAGAGACATATTGAATGAACGAATAAATAATAAGTTGAATAAAAAGCTAGGCAGGTGTACGGCATTAGGGACATTCAGCAAGAGGTAGTTGTACTGGCAGGTGGGTGGAGCATGGGGGCAGGTGGTTTGAAGCTGGCAAAGTGTAGCGATCTGGGCCTGTGGACCAGAGGGTGAGGTAAAGGGCAGGCCCCAGCTTTGGGCATTATCAAGGCAGGGACTCAGGCAGGGAAAGAGACATGGTTTCAGTTAGCTGGGGGAGGCATGCAGCACAGCTACAGGGCAGCAGAAAGCAGATCAGAACAGATGCTTTGAGCATCTTTTCGTGTCTTGTTGGCCGTATTTGTATTTCTTCCCTGGTGAATGTCTATTCAAGTCCTTTGTCCATAAAGAGAGAGGAAGTCCTGATACATGCTACAGCATGGAAGAACCTTGAAAACATCATGCTGAGTGAAATAGGTCAGTCACAAAAGGACAACTATTATATGATCCCATTTATATGACTATCTAGATGAGGGAAATATATAGAGACTAAAGTTTGTCAGTGGTTATCGGGGCTGAAGAGAGAGAGGGGGAAAGGAGGAATCAGTGCTCTGAGGACCCTGAGCTTCTGTTAAGGGTGATGGAAAAATCTGGAACAGGGTAATGGTGATAAACATAATTTATGTTTGATAAATTTGATGTTCGATAATGGTGATAAACATGATACACATAGTTACTGTCACTGAGTTGTACATGTGAAGAATGTTGAAACTGAAAGGGCAAATGTTTTGTTACACATATGTTTACCACACACACACACAAAAATAAAGAAATGGATGCTTTGGCATAAGAAGGATTCGAGTTTAAATCTTGGTTCTACATTTTGCTAGCTGGGTAATTAGACAATGGACTTGATCTCTCTGTGCCTCGATTTTCACACCTCTTAAATGGTGGCATAATAACTATTTTGATGAGCAAATGAGATGGGGCACGTGAAGCCCTTCACACAGCGTCTGGCAGAGAATTATTGATGGGAATGGGGATAGGGCTTGATGCGTAATCAGGATGCTGGTGCCTACCCTTCTGAGCAGTAACCAGGAGAGGGCTCATCAACCTGGGACATTCTGCTAAGCCTACATCCCCTTCTCCTTCCCCAGGTGGAGGATTTCAGAATCTGGAGGGAAGGGAATGGGTATTACATTTCAGAACTGTCCTAGAAAATTCTCTCTTTCCCATCTCCCTTTCCTCCACTGAGTCCTTGTGTTTTTAGTTCTTTATATCACTCTCATAAAGACCAGCATTGGTCTCCAAACGTTGTTAGGGGCTTTGCTTAGAGCTAAATTGGCAGCAGATTGTGGGGACTAGAAGGTCGATGGGGCAGGCAGGGCCTACTCATCCATTAGGCAGAAGGCTCAGTGCCTAGGCCCCACAGTACTTTCAGGGAGTCCAAGAAAATATTTTAATTTCTTTTAAAAACAGAAGAAAAAAGTAAACTTTGAGGTCAAGGAAAATGTTTTAATATGTAATTTTCGTAGACTCATCTTTATACCGACACAGTCATAAAACATAATTTTTATTTTATTTTATTTTTTAAGAAGAAAAGGAGCTCACAAAAATCATAATGCGGTACTGGGGACAGGGACCCAGCAAATTGCTACACAAGTAGTCCTCTAAATTTAAGGTGTGTGAGAAGCACCTGGAAGGCTTGTTAGTGCAGATCCCTGGGCCCCCCTCCAGAAAGTTAGGCACAGTCTATTTGTAGTGGGCCCTGGGAATCAGCATCTTAGCAGATACCCAGCTCATTCTGAAGCAGGCTGAAGGAGCTTGGAGAAACCCTGACCTCATTCTCAGTCGTGGTTTTCCACCTGGCCGTGTGATTGGAGGACTCTGGGAGGTTGCATCCTCATGCCCAGTCCTGTGAACATCCTGGAGCCTGCTCTCCAATCCTGAGAATCCATCAAAACATTAGTCACCCAGCCCAAAGCGTGATCAATTCAGCAAACAAGTCAATCTGGTTCTGAAGCCTGCAGAACTGCTGGGCTGATCACATTTTTCTCTTGCCAACTCCTTGTGAGGGACTCCATTAAATATCTTATTCCTGGAGGAAAAATGTTTGAAGCAATTTTTCTTTAAACAAATGTGTTGTGCCGTTATGAGCTGTTACTTTGCATTTAAAACTCAGTTTCCAAAGGTTATTTCACAAAGTCATTACCTGGACCCTCCACCTTCAACACGAGATTACATGGACGACTGATAGTGTGCCACTCTCCCTCGAAGAGCGGATTTCTTTAATTAAATATGTGATTTTCTTTAATAACAGCAGTTAGTTTGAAAGGAGATAGCTAAACAAAATTTTATTCTGCAAAATTGATAGAGTAAAAACAACACTAGAATAACATTAATGTTGTAGGACAGACTCAGTGAAGGAGCAAATAGCCAGAAAATTGACAAATCCTTTTCAATAAGGACTTGAGGCCACACTCCACCAGAGAGGGGCAATTCTTATCTGCGTTTCCCTGCATTGGTGACTCTCCAGTAAAATCCAATGCTCTTTTTATCCTCTTGTTTTCTCTGTCCTATTATTACTACGTGAATGACTTCCTTTACTTTCATGGTTTTACTGAAGTTTGGCACCGGGATTTGAGACTGGCTGTCTCAGTTATCTAAAGCTGCTATAACAGAAATACCACAAGTGGTGGCTTTAACAAAAAGAAATTTATTCTCTTAGAGTTTAGGAGGCTAGAAGTTCAAAATCAGGGCATCAGCTTTAGGGGAAGTCTTTTCTCTCTCTGTTGGCTCTGGGGGAAGGTCCTTATCTCCTTTCAACATCTGTGGGTCCAGTGTTTCTTGCATATCTCCATGTGTCTTGGCTTCAATCCTCCCATGGGTCTAGGAGGTTCTCAGCACAGGGACCCCAGGTCCAAAGGACACGTTCTGCTCCTAGCTCTTCTTTCTTGGTGGTAGTGAGGTCTCACTGTCTGCTCCGGCCTTTCTCCTTTTATCTCTTGTAAGATAAAGGGTGATGCAGGCCACACCCCAGAGAAGCTCCCTTTACATCAGATCAGGGCTGTGACCTGAGTGAGGGTGTTGCATTCCACCCTAATCTTGCCTCATTAATGTGACAAACATAAACTAATCCACTTTAACGTGACTTAATCCTGTCTGGTTCTACTGTACATAGGGTCTCTATGAGTTGGAACAGACTTGTTGGTACCTAGCAAGAACAACAATCCTACCTCAGTAACGTAACAGACAGCTCACTCTGAAATGAGACCTAACCACAGGCATAGAGGCTAGGATTTACAACACATCACAAAGTGGAGGATAATCAGATCACAAAATGGAAGACAACCACAGAATACTGGGAATCATGGCCTAGCCAAGTTGATACACATTTTGCGGGGACACAATTCAATCCAAGGCACTGCCACATTGAAATTGAAGTCCATTTCTATGAATTGGTTCTGAAGCCAAAATCCAGATCAGAGATTTCTCACCTTAAGAACTGTAATGGTCCCCTTTCATGGGAAATATTTGCTTATGCCCCCTCATTACCCTGCAATGAAATTTATAGATAATATCATGTTTTTGTTGCTGTTGTTGTTGTGTGCTGTCAAGTTAATTTGAACTTATGGAGACCCCATGTGTTACAGAGTAGAACTGCTCCATAGGATTTTCTTGACTGTAATCTTTACAGAAGCAGATTGCCAGGCTTTTTTTCTGCAATGCAGGTGGGTGGGTTAGAACAGCTAACCTTTTGGTTACAAGCTGAGCACAAACTGTTTGCACCACTCAGGGACCTTGATAATATAATCTACCTACACATATTATTGGCTATGCAGAGACATTCGACTGTGCAGATCATAACAAATTATGGATAACATTGAGAAGAATGGGAATTCCAGAACACTTAATTGTGCTCATGAGGAACCTTTACATAGATCAAGAGGCAGTTGTTCGGACAGAACAAGGGGATACTGATTGGTTTAAAGTCAGGAAAGGTGTGCATCAGAGTTGTATCCTTTCCCCATACCTATTCAATCTGTATGCTGAGCAAATAATCCGAGAAGCTGGACCACATGAAGAAGAACAGGGCATCAGGATTGGAGGCAGACTCATTAACAACCTGTGATATGCAGATGACACAACCTTGCTTGCTGGAAGTGAAAAGGACTTGAAGCACTTACTAATGAAGATCAAAGACCACAGCCTTGAGTATGGATTATACCTCAACATAAAGAAAACAAAAATCCTCACAACTGGACCAATGAGCAACATCATGATAAATGGAGAAAAGACTGAAGTTGTCAAAGATTTCATTTTACTTGGATCCACAATCAACAGGCATGGAAGCACAGTCAAGAAATCAAGAGACGCATTGCATTGGGTAAATCTGCTGCGAAGGACTTCTTTAAAGTGTTGAAGAGCAAAGATGTCACCTTGAAGACTAAGGTGTGCCTGACCCAAGCCATGGTATTTTCGATCACATCATATGCATGTGAAAGCTGGACAATGAATAAGGAAGACCAAAGAAGAGTTGACACCTTTGAACTGTGGTGTTGAAGAAGAATATTGAATACACCATGGACTGCCAAAAGAATGAACAAATCTGTCTTAGAAGAAGTACAACCAGAACGCTCCTTAGAAGTAAGGATGGTGAGACTTCGTCTTGCATATTTGGACATGTTGTCAGGAGGGATCAGTCCCTGGAGAAGGACATCATGCTTGGCAGAGTATAGGGTGAGCGGAAAAGAGGAAGACCCTCAACAAGGTGGATTGACACAGTGGCTGCAACAATGAGCTCAAGCATAACAATGATTGTAGGTATGGCGCAGGACCAGGCAGTGTTTCGTTGTGTTTTGCATAGAGTCGCTATGAGTCGGAACCGACTCAACTGCACCTAACAACAGCAACAACACATATTCATAAGAAAAAAAAAATCAATACAATGCCTTAACTGTAAAAAAAGAAGAGAAAATATAAAAGACAAGTCATTAATAATAAATTATTTATATTTCAAAATGCAAATGTTTGTGGATAACTATAATAGGGTCCCTGTGAGTTGGAATCGACTCGACTGCAACAGGTTTGGGTTTGATTTTTGGTATAGTAGAAGACATAATGAAGTTTTCAGGTGCTTATATTTTTACGAAGAATCATATCAAATCAAATTTTCTCTTACCAACTACTTATGTCAGGACCTGACTTAACTGTGTTAAGCCTGTAATGAGGAACGTTTGAAGCAGCTTTTCTTTAATATGTTGTGACATTGTGAGATGTGATTTTGCATTTAAAACTCAGTTTCAAAAAGTTGTTTTACCACTGAGAAGAACACATACTTTTGTGGTTACGAGGCGGGGAGAGAGGGAGAGTGGGAGAGGGTTATTTACTGATTAGTTAGTAGATAAGAACTACTTTAGGTGAAGGGAAGGACAATACTCAATACACGAAAGGTCAGCTCAACTGGACTGGACCAAAAGCAAAGAAGTTTCCGGGATAAACTGAATGCTTCGAAGGTCAGTGGAGCAAAGGCGGGGGTTTGGGGACTATGGCTTAAGGGAACTTCTAAGTATATTGGCAAAATAATTCTATTATGAAAACATTCTGCATCCCACTTTGAAGTGTGGCATCTGAGGTCTTAAATGCGAAGAAGCGGCCATCTAAGATGCATCAATTGGTCTCAACCCACCTGGATCAAAGGAGAATGAAAAACACCAAGGTCACAGAATAACTATGAGCCCAAGAGACAGAAAGGGCCACATGAACCAGAGACTTATATCATCCTGAGACCAGAAGAACTAGATGGTGCCCGGCCACAAACGATGACTGCCCTGACAGGGAGCACAACAGAGAACCCCTGAGGGAGCAGGAGAACAGTGGGATGCAGACCCCAAATTCTCATAAAAAGACCAGACTTAATGGTCTGACTGAGACTAGAAGAATCCCGGCAGTCGTGGTCCCCAAACCTTCTGTTGGCCCAGGACAGGAACCATTCCCGAAGACAACTCATCAGACATGGAAGGGACTGGACAATGGGTTGGAGAGAGATGCTGATGAAGAGTGAGCTACTTGTATCAGGTGGACACTTGAGACTGTGATGGCATCTCCTGTCTGGAGGGGAGATGGGAGGGTAGAGAGGGTTAGAAAGTGGCAAAATTGTCATGAAAGGAGAGACTGGAAGGAGGAAGCGGGCTGACTCATTAGGGGGAGAGTAAGTGGGAGTATGGAGTAAGGTGTATATAACCTTATATCTGACAGACTGACTTGATTTGTAAACTTTCACTTAAAGCACAATAAAAATTATTTCAAAAAACAAACAAAAAAAAGTTTTATCAAATCATTACATGGTTCTACTGTGTTCTATTGGTGACTTAAACACATCAAGCAGTATTCATGTGATTTTTCAAAACAATGAAGGACCTCTGGTAATATTCCAAGTAAAGCAAAACACATTTCTTTCCTCAATTTCCCTGGTAGCTGTGTTCCAGGAATTTCACTGCAAATCAAAAGTGGCACAGAAATACCTATGTCTGTATGTAAAATATAATTAGGTTCTGGGCTCAGATAATTATAAACAACATTTTACCATCATGAAATAGCAATAATGCTCAATACCAATAGCTCCAAAAATGCCCTTACAAATTTTCAAAACTCATCTTACGAAGACTCACCGGAATAAATTAAAAAGGAAGACCACAGTGCCAGGATGGAACAAAAGAGGGGTGGGAAAGGAGAAAAATAAATATTTATTGAACGCCGGGGCATACATCTCAAACACACAGCTTGAATGAGATTTTGTTCTCAAAAACAAGTTTTCAAAATTAAATTTGAACACCAGTGCTACAATTTCACCGTTTTTTATTGCCTTACCTCTGCTCTGCTTTACTCACTTACAATACCTTTCAGTCTCTGAAAAGACATGTAAGTTGCATTTGCTGGGCTGCAATGACTCAGGGGCTGGATATACCTCTACGTGTTTAAGCCTTACAACTATCGACCCAGGGAGGAATTGCACATTTACAAGTGAAGAAAGGCTCAGAGAGATTAAGTAAAGTCCAGTATCACACAACTTGCAAGTAGTAGGGTCAAGATTCAAACACATGTTTGTTTGCATCTAAAAACTATGTTTTTTCCAGAACACGTCCACCTTTTTACGCATTCCATGTCTGGTTGTAAAAGACGCAGCTCTTAGGAGTTGTCTATGGAGACACGCTCTCCACAAAGGCCTGGGAAATCCTGCCTTGATTTCTGATGCTGATATCTGGGACAAGTGAGTATTTTTCCCTGGACAGTGATGCCACAATCAGAGACTCTGATTGCTCCAAGGGAGAACAGAAAACATTGAACTCACATTGTGTTTCTTACCTGCTGAGTTTATCCACTCTTGTTTAAACAGCCCAACAAGATCTATAAAGATTTTTCTCCACAGTGTGCTCCTGTAAACAAGTAGTTTATCAAATAAAACCTTCCATCAAAGAGTGTGATGACATTCCATATTGACGGTCCCTCATGGAATGCCTCTTCCTTCCATGGGTCCCGGTGGGGCATGTTCACCTCCTGTTCAAAGTTGCCTTTGCTGCGGGTCTTGTGGCTTAAGAAGTTTTAAATGAGGTTTGCAATTCATGTGAACAATCCCAGACTTCTGATTTCATCCTAAAGAATAAACCAATTACTGTCAAGTCAATTCCAACTCATGGTGACCCCATGTGTATCAGAGCAGTACTGTGTTTCATAGGGTTTTCAATGGCTGATTTTTAAAAATGTAGATAGCCAGGCCTTTCTTCTGAGGTGCCTCTAGGTGGACTACAACCTCCAACCTTTTGGTTAGCAGCCAAACACTTTAACCATTTCACTAACCAGGGACTCCATCATAAGGAATTAAAAAAAAAAAAATTGCTGTCGAGTCGATTCTAACTCATGGCTGTGTGCGGAGTAGAACTGCCATGGGTTTTCACAGCTGTGACCTTTAAAAGCAGATCACTAGGCTTTTCTTACAAAGGAATAACCCCTCGGAAATTCAGCAATGCACTGCAGAACATGACAAACAACCTATTTCCCTGGGTTTTTCTGTAATTATCTTTGGGGGATAAATCTCACATGTATGAGAAGGCAAGATGATAGGGTAAGCTGGATGATATTTATTTGTCACGGCACTTGGGGCAGTAATAACTATAAAATTCATTATCAAGCTCCTTTTCCAGTGTCAGGCACTGCATTGGTTTTTTTTTTTGGAGTGGCCATATTTGTGCTTTGTGTCCCTTTGCTCCTGGCCCTGGTCCTGGTCTGGACCAGGGGTGGACGCCTGACCCAATTTGAACTTACTTTGGGAATTTGTCATTGAGACTGCGAGTGCCTAGTCAGTGACTGTTAATTCTTGAACTTGGAAGACATTTAGGGGGTTGTGGGAGGGGAGACATCTTCTCCCACATGAGGGGAAAGGCAGAATGAAGAACGAAGTCCAGCAGCAGCGGAAGGCAGAGATGGAAGTCCAGGCAGCTCTGGAGAGAGAAGCACCACCTTGGTTCCTGGACGTGCTTCAGTTGTTGGATTTAGTCCACATGAGGCCTAAATGCATGTTACGCAAAGTCATTGATCCTTAAAAGAAACTCCCTTTATTGCTTAAGCAAGTCTGAATCATTTTTTACTACACTCAACAATTCAACTAGATTCTTTACTTATATTGTAAAAGAACCCTTTGAGGTAAAAAAAAAAAAAAAAAAAATTATCTCTGTTTTACATATGAAAACACTCGAGGCTCAGAGATATTAAGTAACTTTTCCAAGGTCACATAGCTAGCAGATGACAGAGCCAAGAAGCCAAACCCACAAAATTCCCTGCTGCATCTTTAAAAAAAAATAATCCCTTATGCTTGAGTAACCCTTATAATTTACAAAATACATATGTTATATTGATGAATCTTCACATCGATCTAAGGGGAAGGGTATTTTATAGATAGGAAAATTGAGGTATGGAAAGGCTATAAGTAAATAATTTGACTATATATATTTGACTGTACTTGACTATATAGTCCCTGCATGGTGCAAATAGTTAAAGAGTTCAGCAGCTAAAAGAAAGGCCGGTGGTTTGAAACCACCAGTGGCTCCATTGGAGAAAGATATGGCAGTTAGCTTCTGTAGAGACTTACAGCCTTGGAAACCCTGTAGAGTCGCTATGAGTTGGAATTGACTCGATGGCAGTGGGTTTGGTTTGGGTTTATATTTGACTGTATTTGACTATATACTCCCTGGGTGGTGCAAACAGTTAATGAGCTCGGCGGCTAAAAGAAAGATTGGAGGTTCAAGTCCACCCAGAGGTACCTTGGAAGAAAGGCCTGGTGGCCTACTTCAGAAAATCAGCCACTGAAAACCCTGTGGAACACAGTTGTATCCTGACACACACGGGGTCGACGCAATGGCAACTTGTGGATGCAGATGACTGACTGGTAGGGGGAAAGAAACAATACTATCACGGAATAGTCCAATCCACCCTACTCCCTTGTCTAAAACATATGTTACTGACATTTAATAATTTTGAAATTATTATCATTATTTCATACATATAAAGGAATATGTAAATCAGGTATGTAGAAGAATGAAATGAAGACCTGGGCAGACCACCCTGTGTACAAAGTGGAATGTTACCAATATGATTGTGCCCTTCCCGATCATATTCTGCCCCCCGTTCCCCAGGGATAACCAAGATTCCGATTTTGAGTTTATCACCTCCTTGGTTTTCATTATAGTGGTTATTTCTGCAGTTCATTACACATATATACTGCATGTGTTCTTAACAATATATTGTTCAGTTTTGTTTCTGAACTTTGTATAAAGAAACGCTGTATATATTGTTTTTCAGCTTGTGTTATTTCACCCAATATTATGTTTCTGAGTTTCATCCATGGTCAGGCATGGGGGTATATTCCATTCATTTTTACTGTAATAAAGTATTCCATTGTATGAATATAACACCATTCATTTATCCACTCCTTTGCCCGTAAACACATAGGTTATTTTCAGTTTTTAAAAATTATAATCCATGCTGCTTTGAAGATTTTAGTATCTTTCTCCTGGGGCACATGCATAAAAGTTCTCAGAGTTCATTTGTAGGAGTAAAATTTGCTGGGTTGTGGCATATGTGCCTCTTAAACTTTACAAGATACAATATAAAAAAAGGTTATCAGAAGTCATTATACTAATTTTTATATTTACAACGTCCTCTAAGAGTTCTTATTACTTCACAGTCTTAAAACTCTTGGTATTGTTTCATTTTTAAATTTTTGCCAATTTGGTAGGTGTGAAATGGTATATAGCATGCTTGTTTTATGTATACCAAAAGCCAAACCCGTTGCCTTCTAGTCAATTCCTACTCATAGGGACCCTATACGAGCTCTTTTTATATATTCTGGATACCCAAAAACCCACTACAAAAAACAGGCATTATAAATTTCTTCTAGTTTGTGGCTTATCTTTTTCTTTACAATGTATCATAGCAAATATAAATTCTAAATTTTGATGTAGTCAAATTTATCAATATTTTCCCTTTTTTATGATTTTTGTGGGCTAAGACAGTCTTTCCTCCTATAAAGATATTCCCCTATATTGTTTTTATAAAATTTTTCAAGTTTTGCTTTTTATGCTCAACATCTTTAGTTTGCATAGAATTTGTTTTTTATATGGTGTGAGGTAGAGCCCAATTTTTATAACCAGATATCTGGGAACATTTTTGAATAGACTATCTTTTCCTACTTATCCGAAGTATCACTTCCACCATATATCAAGTTTCAATATATTTGGATTTCTCTTCTTGAATTTTGAAGATGGTTTTCATTGATCGATTTGTTATTCCCTGAACTCTTATCCACCTATCCATACACACACATACACACATAGGTGTATGTGTATACACATAAATATTATGTATGTACATACTGATATTACATATATTAATTACATGTATATATATATATACACATGCATATGTATGTATATGCATGTATTTATCTTTGTAAATTTTGAGATCCCATAGGGCAAATCCTCCTACCTTCTTTTTGTTTTAGGAGTTTTGAGGCAGAGACTGGCTAGCTGTTCCCTAAACCTAATTCCTCTCTTCCTTGGGCATGTGGCTAGATTTCAGTTCCCAGCATCTCTTGCAGCTAGACACTGCAGTGATAACGTGACTCTGCCCGGTTCAGGCGCATTAGATGCACTTTCTCTGTGCGCTTTCTCCTCCTTGGTCAGCTGAATACAGGGGACTTTGAGTACTTAGAGCAGGACAGAGCCATGAGATGGAAGGAACCTAGTTTCCATAAGACCACATGGAAGAGTTCTGGCTGACAAGGTGCACCCATATTGGATGATTACATGAGTGACAATAAATAAGCCAGGGTTGGGATGTTTGTTATGAGAATTAACAATACCCTAATTAATACATGTATCACCATTATTTTGGTATAAAGTTTTGAATCAGCTTCAAGATACACATACTGAACTTCTTGGGTTATTAATAAAATTGTATTAAATCAATGATACACATATGATACTGAGCCTATCCATGATTATAATACATTTTCTCATGTATTTAGGTCCTCTTTAATATCTTTCAATAAAGTTCTATGGTTTTCTCAAATGTTGTTAAATTTATTCCAAGTTATTTTATACTTTTGTGGCAATGGCAAGTTCTATCTTTTTAAAAGTAACCCTCTTTTCCTCATTTGGTGCTTGTGTATAGAAATACAATGAATTTCTGTATAATGATCTCTTATATGCAGTAACTGCCAAACTCTCGTTAGTTCCAAAAATTCTGTCTTAGATTTTTTTGAGTGTTATAACGTAGAAAATCATATCATTTGTAAACAATGAAGTTTTTTTCCTTCTTTTTGACCCCTATATCTTATTATTTTTTTCTTGCCTTGCTGAACTACTAAGACCTTCAACACAAGATGGAAGAGAAGTAATGACAGAGGGCCTTGTCTTGGTTCTTATTTTAAAGGAAATGTTTCTAAAGTTTCATCCTGAAGAATGATATTTGCTGTAAGTTTTTTTTGTGATTACCCTTTATCAGATTAGAGAAATTCCTCCTATTTCTAGGCTTCTAAGAATTTATATTACAAATATTGAATTTCATCAAATGTTTTTGATTCATCTAATCACATATTCTTTACCTTTTACTGTATAAATGTGTTGGATGTGGTTAAGACACTAACGTGGTGAGTAACGTTTTCTAATGTAAACAAAATTAATGGGATAAACCCAACTTGATCTTGATGTATTGTGTTTTTCACCTTTTTCTGGACTTGCCTTGCCAATTTTTTGTTTAAGAAGGTTGAGTTTAGAAGATGGAGGCTTTTGTTTGATTGGTTGGTTGGTTTTTGGTTTTAGAGCAGGAGATTTTATGAATGTTGCTGAGGTTGGTCCAGCTGCTTGTCGGTTAGTTTGCTTATATAGAGAGTCCCAGTTATCAACCTACTCACTTAAACCTCTTAAAAAGAGCAGTGAATCTCAGCAACATATTATGTGCCTGATTTGTGTAATACAGCCGAGAACCTCAATTATTCAGGCTTGTCTTAGTTATCTAGTTTCTGCTACAACAGAAATACCACAAGTGGATGGCTTTAATGAACAGAAATTTATTTTTTCATAGTTAGGAGGCTAGAAGTCCATATTCGGGACACTGGCTCTAGGGAAAGGCTCTGCTGACGCTGTGGGAAGGTCATCTCTTTTCAGCTTCTTTTCCCCAGTTCTTTGGCTATCTTCACATCCCCCATCAGTGCTTCCTTGTTTCTGTGCCTAATCTGCCCTTTTCTATTTCAAAAACGACTGACTTAAAACACACCCTACATTGATACGGGCTCATTAACCTAACAAAGAAACCCTATTCTCAGTGAAATTACATCCACAGGTACAGTGGTTAGTATTCCAACACACGTTTTGGAAGGACACCATTCAATCCATGACAAGGCTGGTCTTTCTAAAATGAAGCAGATAGCCTAAAATAAATTTTGCATTTTTCAAACTTCTCATTCATCTTAAACTTCATTTTTAAATGGAAATTTCTATTTCTGCTAATCATAAATGGATAGCTGATTGTGTTCACCCAGCCTTCTGATGTGGGGTAAAGTAGAAGAAGGGAGACGCTAGAAGAACACAGAAGTAGAGGACATAGGGGCTAGTCTGATTTTTTCCAACCAAATAGGTTTTTTGCAAACAACTAAGCATAATTTTAGAGAGCTGTTTTGCAAGGCTGAGGTCATTCTTCTTCTTTGAAATATATCTTGTTATTTGGTGAGATTTTCTATTAACATTTTCCACTTCACAAAAAAACAAACCAATTGCACCTTCTTGTCTACCCAATTTCCTTGAAAGTACAGTTCTGAGATCCAATAACAATCCAGACAGCTCTGGGAAAACCTTGTGAGGCAGAAATTGAGTTTAGTGGCTAACAAGAAAAAGAGACAATTAATTAGCCATATAACATGCATTTTGTAATTTTACTCAGGAAAGGTTCGCTATCGAGGAGACTGGCTGAATTATAGATAGTGAGAAAACTTTCAAAAAGAACCAAATCAAGTGATCAGAGTATACAGTAGTAAACCCTGAATTGGTGGAGGGAAGCCTCACTATCTGTTATTTATTAAACTCAAGTCTCTTTGAAAAGGGGCAATGGTGATAGATGTGGCTTTTCTCTCACTGCCAATTTCAGGCATAAAATCTTTTTAGTACCTAGTAAGGCTGATAGTAAAAATAATACTATCTAGGGGGAAACGTGAGTATGTGTGCGGGTATCCCACAGAGTTACCTGTGGGGTGTGTGTGTTTGAATGCATATACGTAGGTATGTATGATATAGTTCCTGTCACAGGGCCAGCTCGTAGTCTCAGCTATTGCATACAAATCTCATGTTCCCCTGTCACCAAGAAGATAATGGTGCACTGCTTATTCTGTTTAACATTCCATCGCTCTGATTATGTGCTCCGAGTGATGTACAGCACACATATCTTTATAGCAATGACGCAACAGCCTGAGAAAATGGTCAAAATAAAGCTTTCAGTGCAGTGTATATAGCCCACCTGTACGGAGAACTCATAAAATCTAAGAAGACCTGGAGTGATTCCTGTTCAAAATGGTGACTCAGAAACGTTCTTTTTCACAGACCCACTCCAGGGGTTTATCTCTGAAGAATTGCCAGACAAGTTATTACTCCTGTTCTGCTTTTTCATAAGTCTGGTCCTTTCTGTGATACTCAACCTTAGTTCATCTTGACACTGGAGTAACCCTCCCCAGGGACGGTTCTTGATCTCAGGGACTGGTAGTGCAGGAAAGCATAGCAATAACAAGATCTCACACGTTTCTTAAAACCAACCTAAAAATCTTAATTTCTTGGGTGACCCCACTCCTCATCTCCATGAAGTCCAAGAAACATCCAGTCAGGCATCTATAGTTTATGTATGTTCCAATGTGGGTGTCCCGAAGGCAAGAGAGCCTGAAGATTCTATTCAGCCATGCTCTGAACTTTCAGTCCTCTTGTAGTTTACTGAACATACTGTCGCAGTATTTTAAGTCTCTGGCTTTTCATACGATGCCGTTCTGCCTGGAATGTCCTCTCGCCTTTTCACTTAGAAAACTCCTATTCATCCTTCAAAATCCATTCTCCATCATCTCTTCTGAAAAGCTTCCCCTGGCTTTTCTGACAGTTAATTACTTCCTTCTCTACATACATTCTGTGCCTTGTTTTTTCTTTATTGGAAACACCATTCTAAATTTAAATTTTTGTTGATGTATTGTTGCTAATAATTATTCATTAATAGCCTGTCTTACCTACTAGACTACGAGTTCCTTGGTGGGAGGAACTTCCTCTTAGCCATCTTTGCATCTCTTATCTGTATCACAGCATGTGTTTGACATGTAGCACAGGTTCTTAAATAGAATTGAATCCCGTTACAGCAGTGGAATTTTCTGTGCATTTTCAGATAATCTGATGTGTTTACCAGTTATGGAAAGTGCCGCTCCAATCCTCAGACCTCCATTCTCCCCATCTAAACCTCAGGCCATCAACACAAACTGAAAGCAGCCCACAGTAGAGGATATGTTTTTGCTTCTGGCTCTCCTGGTCTTCCAAGGGAGTGGCTCATTAATCTCATTACTGTTAACTGTGAAATAGATAGGTAGGCATCATTCATGGACTCGGGTTGTAGTTAGAGGCCGTTCCATTAATTACATTGCCCACAACTCAAGTCCATGGCTTTTTGAGGGCACTTTTACCCCAGAAGGACCATGGATAATGGTTTCCAAATAAGATCCAACATCTAGATTATCTGCAAATGAGATGAAATCTTCCTAGAGCTAAATCTCTACTTGAAGAGTGACAATTAAATAGATTTATCTTTCTTCCTTTTTTTCCCTGGACTCCAGTACCTAAAATTCATTGTGGTTAAGCTCCTGGTTGTTCAGACTCTTAAGATTTATGAGCATCTTGATGTGTTACTGATACTGACTTTTAAAGAGCAAAACATTTCCAACCAGTAATTGTTGTTGTTGTTGTGATGTGCCATTGAGTTGGTTCCAACTCACAGTGACCCTATAGGACAGAGTAGACCTGCCCCATAGGGTTTCCAAGGAGTGGCTGGTGCATTTGAACTTCTGACCGTTTGGTTAGCAGCCAAGCTCTTAACCATTGAGCCACCAGTACTTGAATTCCCCAAAGGTAACATCCTCTGTGGATTCACAGCCTATCAGATACCTGGCCCTAGGGACTCAGTGTTTTGTTCTGCCTTGAAAGATAGCTGGGAGAGGTGACGTTTTGCATTAAAAAGGCTGCAACTTAAACAACTTTCAATTAAAAGCAGGTCATTAATTTTAATCATTCACCAATTATTCTTTTTTCTTAACATTTTTTAGAGTTTTATTTGATTAGTTTTCCAGATGGCTTTTCAAACTATTTTGTTAAATTTCAAAGGAAGTCAGTTGATATTAGGATGATGTCCTAGGTTAAAAAAGCAGAAATGTGCTCTTCTGAAACTCAGTGGGATCTCATCCATTCATTCCTTCATTCAATAAGGAACCTGGGGCACAAAGTTCAATAATGACTGGTACTCACAACTAGTTCACAGTCTGATGAGGAAGAGGGAAAATTTAGGAAGACTGATGTTGTGGCGGAGGGAGAGATTGAAGATGGAGCCTTATCACATCTGGGGCGTGGGAAGAAGTGGTAAGGGAAGACGTTCTAGAGCACATTCATACCTAGCCCGTCTTCTATATTCCCAGCAATGCACACCTCAGAGGGAGTGGATCAGAGCTCAGATGCATGTTCCAGGCAGAAGGAACAGCTTATGCAAATACAGGGAGGCCCAGAAGGAAGGAAGACTGTCTCTGGAGCAGGAGGGGTGCCGCAGAAGTGAGGACCTGACTCACCCTGTAAAATCAGTTGATTGTAAAATAAATTCTGAAAGTTAACTTAGGAAAAGGAGGAGCAGACACTATAAACAGTAACCGAAGCTAGAAATTGGTGGAGAAGATTCTCGGACCCAGACAGTGATTTGGGGAAAAAGGAATCAGTGAGGCAGGGTGATTTGGGAGAGCAAGAGGATGACGTCTAAATGATCCCTAGCCCTACACAACAGCAGCAAGAGCAGAACTTGATTCCATATCAGTAATCAGAAACTCAGGTCCTCTTGTGTTTCTTTGGACTCAAAGCCCTGGTCCAGCTCTGTATATACACATACACACGATAGAGGGAGAGCGTTTATGATGAAGGTGGTCGTGGCGACTCCAGTTGCTATGTGAATGTATCACAGGGCCTGCGGGTGGGGCAGGGGGGTTTAGCTCACAGATGAAGGAGAATAAGGAAGGCAATCAGACATTCCCTGAACGAAGCCCTCTTCGAGGTTCTAATAATACTATACAACACTTTTCTCCCAAGGTCAATGCAATATTTCTATTGATCTTTGTTATTTTCTACTAGATTGATAAAAATTACTCTTGAGAGCAGGTATGTACCTGACAGGAAATTGCCCCGGTGATGTTTTTTAGAGAATGTTAATAGAATTGATTGGTGTTTAAAAAAAAAAAAGGAAAAAGTTGTTTTGCAATGATGGTTGCCTTGTGTACTACCAGGAACTGTTAACACATTAAAATGAATTAATTTAATTAGTCATAGTGAATGATATTGAAATAGGCAAAAATGATAAAATATAGGCTAGCTCCCAAAACCTCTATTAAAAGCAAAAAAACCTTTTTGTCATATCCAGGGTGGAGTAGCAATTGGATCTGCTTCATAAGAACTGTTGATGAGTTCTTATTTCTTAGGAAGAATCATCTGTTGTCACCTGCTCCTAAGCCAGTTAGAGGCCTATGTCATGTTAGCTGGAGCCCAGTGACTTCCCAGGCAAATTGCTGCCACAGAAATTTCATGTTAACCTGAGAGTAGTCTTTCCACCCTGTCTGTTCCACCCTCCACCCCAACTCACCTAGAGGTGAGGGCAATAATGTTTATAGAGGATAACAGCATTATTAGCTCTAAGCATTGTTTTTCCAGGACATACAAGGTTCCAAGAAGGAAAAAGAATTTGGTGGGTAAGGCACACTAACCCAATATACTATAGTAATACTATATTATACTCCTCAGTTATTGACATGGTTAGGCTCCCCTTTGGCTTCGCAAAATTCATGTCCTTGCCACAGGTAAAAAACTCATTCACCCCATCATATCATAGCAAAAATATGAAATCAACTCCAAGTCCAAAATGCAAAAATTCCTCTTCATCCGTGAAATCTAGAATACAAATTATCTGCTTCCAAAGTAGAATGATGGAACAGGCACAAGGTAGACATTTCCATTACAAACGGGAGAAATTGGAAGCAAAGTAGGGATAACAGGCACCAAGCAAGTCAGCAGAACACATTATAGTAGCTCTGAAGGCTTCAAAATAATCCTCTCTTCTCTGAGACCATTTAAGCAATGGCCCTGCCCTCCAGACTCTGGGTGTTGGCCACACTCTTTGGATTCTATGTGGAGGCCCTTCAGCCCTGCGCTAAGCTCCGTCTTCCAGGCCCACTGGAATGGCAACTCTGTTCCCTCAGCTTTGGGCAACCCCATTCTCCTAGTCCATCTGAGTGGCAACCTCACCTTTTGAGACTGAGGCAGTTCTGCTTCCTGTGGTCTTTGTCTCTTCAGCTTCTACTTCCAGGTTCTTTGGCTTTTCAGCCCCTTGGTCCTTGCTGACTGTGTCTACCCTGCTCGAGCAAGTGTTCCAAAGCTCTGTAGCTCTACCGGTAAGTGCCTGGAGTCACCCCACTCTGCCAGTAAACTTCAGCTGGAAAGCACTCAGCTCTCTTACTCCATGGGTCGGCAAGCCTAGCTCTGCTCCACCAGGAAGTCGCCTGTGCAAACACACTCAGCTCTCTTTCACTCCGTGAGTCTCCTCCTGTGCCATCTCCTGCCCGTGTCCTCGTTCTGCTGCTACCATTTTTCTGCTGCTGCTTCTCACTGTCTGTGCCATCTCTGATATTACAGCTCTCCTCACTTCCTTCTGAGTCCTCGCCATAATTGTCTTTGGTCTCCATAATTCCGCAAACAGTCTCTTCAAGGTAATCTAGGCTTTTACAATTAGGTACTTTAAAACTCTCCAGCCTCTACCCATTCATAGTTTCAAAATCATCTCCACATTTTAGGTATCTGTTAGAGCATCACCCTACTCTTCTTGTACCAAACTCTATCTGAGTTATCTACTGATGCTATAACAGAAATACCACAAATGGACGACTTTAACCAACAGAAATCTATTCTCTCACAGTTTGGGAGGCTAGAAGTCCAAATCCAGGGTGCCAGCTCTAGGAGAAGTCCTTCTCTTTTGATTCTGGGGCAAGGTCATTGTCATCGATTTTCCCCTGGTCTAGGAGCTTCTCGGCGCAGGGACATGGGATCCAAATGACACGCTGTGCTCCTGGCACTTCTTATTTAGTGGTATGAGGTCCCTCTGTCTCTCTGCTCCAGTTTCTCTTTTATATCTCAAAAGAGATTGACTTAAGATGCAACCTAATTTTGTAGATTGAGTCCTGCCTCCTTAACATAACTGCCTCTAATCCTGCCTCACTAAAATCATAGAGGTAGGATTTACAACACATAGGAAAATCACATTAGATGACAAAATGGTGAATGGTCACACAATACTGGGAATCACAGCCTAGCCAAGTTGACACATATTTTTCAGGGACACAATTCAGTCCATAACAGGTTCCAAAGGCCAGGTCATTATGCAAAATCAATGTTATGCAAAAATGGAGGATGACCACATCAGATCACAAAATTGAAGATGACTACATCATTACATAACTGCCAAATTACATCATTGCATAACTGCCAGCCAAGCTGACACATAACTGTAATCACCACAGCCAGTGTTACTCTTGCCTCGCACCTTAGCATTCATCACTGCCAGATGTACATCGTTTATGCACAGATTAGGCTGATAGTAGATTTTTTACTATTGTCGTAAATGCAAAATGTTGGATAAAGAAAAAGTTGATAAGTGATGAGAAGGAGTATACTACACTAACGAAGTCCCTGGATGGTGCAAGCTGTTAAGCACGTGTTTATTAGCTGAAAGGTTGACGGTGTGAACCCATCCAGCAGTGCCTTGGGAGACAGGCCTGATGATCTGCTTCCGTAAAGTCACAGCCTTGAAAACCCTATGGAGCATATTTACTCTGCACACATAGTGTTGCCATGAATTGCAACTGACTCAATGGCAACTAACAACATACAATATACTATATTATGCTATGCTACGCTACACTACACTACACACTGTACTATACTATGTGTTATGTTGTCATTATTGTTGGGTGCCTTTAAGTTGATTTCAACTCATAGTGACCCCAAGTGACGGAGTAGGACTACCACATAGGGTTTTCTTGGCTGTAATCCCAGGCCTTTTTCCCATGGAGCTGCTGGGTGGATTTGAACTGCCAATCTCTCAGCTAGCAGCCAAGGACTTAACCATTGCACCACCAGGGATCTTTATACTATACTATGTATACTTTTTATACTATATATACTTTTTATGGAGCCCTGGTGGCATAGCATTTAAGCGCTTGGCTGCTAACCAAAGGACTGGTAGTTCGAATCCACCAAGAGCTCCTTGGAAACCCTATGGAGCAGTTCGACTCTGTCCTGTAGGGTCACTATGAGTTGGAATCAACCCGATGGTAATGGGTTTTTGGTTTTATACCCTTTATGCTATATACACTTTATACTATATATACTTTCTATATATATGTTTTATACTATACACTACAAACTTTATACCATTCTATATTATACTCAGCATACAGTATGCAGCATGCAGCAAATAATTTGAGAAACTGGACTACAAGAAGAGAACACAGCAGCAGGACTGGAGGAAGACTCGTTAACAACCTGCAATCTGCAGATGACACAATCTTGTTTGCTGAAAGCTAAGAGGACTTGAAGCGCTTACTGGTGATCGAAGACCACAGCCTTCAGTATGGATTACACCTCAACATAAAGAAAACAAAAATTCTCACAACTGGACCAAAAAGCAATATCGTGATAAATAGAGAAAATGCTGAAGTTGTCAAGGATTTCATTTTACTTGGATCCACAATCAATGCCCAAGGAAGAAGCAGTCAATAAATCAAATGAAGTATCGCATTGGGCAACCCTGTTGCAAAAGACCTCTTTAAAAACGTGTTAAAAATAAACAATGTCACCTTAAGGATTAAGGTGTACCTGACCCAAGCCATGGTATTTTCAGTTATGTCATATGCATGCAAAAGCTGGGCAATGAACGAGGAAGATCAAAGAAGAATTGATGCATTTGAACTATGGTGTTGGCAAAGAATATTGACTATACTATAGACTGCCGGAAGAACAAACAAATCTGTCGAAGTACACCCAGAGTGCTCCTTAGAAGTCAGGATGATGAGACTTCGTCTCACATAATTTGGACATGCTATTAGGAGGGACCAGTCCCTGGAAAAGGGCACCATGCTTGGTAAAGGAGAGAGTCAGCAAAAAAGAGGAAGACCCTTAACGAGATGGATTGACACAGTGGTTGCAACAGTGGACTCCGGTACAGCAATGACTGTGAGGATGGTGCAGGACCAGGAAGTGTTTTGTTCTGTTGTACATAGGGTTGCAATGAGTTGGAATCCACCTCACTCCACCTAACAACCACACAACAACATATTATATTACACTAATTATAGCATAATCTATGACCTCCAAGGAGATTATATCAACATATTTATGAAGGCACTGTATCAAAATCTCTGTAGAACACACAAATGAGTCCAACTTAATCCTTGCATGTGAGGAGCTTATGTTCTTGTTGGAGAGACAAGCAGTAAACATCATACAAAACTTAAACACATTTTATTCGTTAATACTTATTTTTGCTCCTCCTGTGTGCCATAGGGAAACCCTGGTGGTGTAGTGGTTAAGTGCTAAGGCTGCTAACCAAAGGGTCGGCAGTTCGAA
Source organism: Loxodonta africana (assembly GCF_030014295.1). NCBI lineage: Eukaryota > Metazoa > Chordata > Mammalia > Proboscidea > Elephantidae > Loxodonta > Loxodonta africana. The sequence goes on along the minus strand of NC_087347.1, from coordinate 112,902,211 downwards.
TCTGCCAGGCACTCCTTGGAAACTCTATGGGGCAGTCCTACTCTGTTCTATAGGGTCTCTATAAGTCGGAATCGACTCAACGGCACTGGGTTTGGTTTTTTTGGTTTGGTGTGCCATAGGATGCAAAGACAAAGCAAAAGCTCAAAATAATAGCTTAAAATACCAGTAGAAAAAAATGAATTTCTTGTGAATTCTGCAAAGATCACAACCTGGCAGCCAAGAGCTATTTTTATTTGTCTGACATAGAGCTTTTTAAAATTGGAAATGGAATACCTTTAGGGGAGACAACTTCTCTCCAGTTTTCCCTAAATATCACGTGTCCTTATTATAACTACTCAAAATACCCATTTTTTTTACCTGCTTGGCTCCTGGGGGCATTTGAGTTACATCTTCAGGTAAATACCTTGTTCAGAGGAGAGAAAGAACATTTTGAGGTGAGAGAGAAAAGGAAGATGCTAAGACAAAGATGGACTATTTGGTGGGTACCATCTGGATAAGCACAGAATATTGGGGTAGCTGGGCAATAAATCATGCCTCTTGCCAGTGAATTTCTCATCAGTGGAAATACAGTCACAGGGACATGGAGGAGCCCAATTTGAACATCAGCTTTATTACAGATACACTCATCAGGACAGCTTGGGTTATTCTTCGCTAACAAATCTCCAAAGTCTCAAAGGCTTAATACAACAAAAAGTTCATTTCTCACTTATGCTCCATGACCAGTACAGTCCATAGGGGTGTTCCGCCCATTGTAGTAATACAGGGACCCAGACTGACAAAAGCTCCGTCTTGACATGTGCTTCCATGAGGATGCCAGCAGTGATAGGGAAATAAAATGTAGTGCTCATTGGCTTTTATTTATTTATTTATTTCCGTTTATTTTATTGGCCAAACCAAGTTGCATAGTGAAGTCCAACTTCAAAGAACATGAATAGAGTCCTGAAGGGGGTGAAACTGAATATTTGTGAACATCGCTGATGACAACGCCTACCATCAGGAAAAACTAGGTTGAAGGATGCTGTTTAGACCCATGGCCAATAGGGTGCTACCCTACTCCTTCCCCACGTTTTGACCTGGGGGTGGTCAAAGAAGACACCTTGCTACTCAGTCACCAGAGGACCATTGCTCACCCAGTTGGGGACAGAGAACCTGAGCAGGAAAGGCCACAGTGATATTTAACATGTGGACCTTGCTTGGTGTCACTCTTGCATTCCTCAGGCAAATAAATACCTCCTTCTCCCAGTGTTCAGGGAAGCATGGAAGGACATAAGCTAAAGGGCAGAAGGAAGCTTACAAGGTTAAAAAGCAAAAATAAATAAATAAAATAGAAAATAAAATTTGCCAAGAAGACAGTATCTAGGAAGACCTCACAACCCTCATTTAAAGAAATACTGAGATCTAAAAAGGCAAAGCAAATGATGCAATTTACTGTCATTGGGGTGGTTAGGACTGTGAGCTCAGAAATCCTCTAGTGAGGTTGCCTGGGGAGGCTCTAGAACTTTGAACTTGGGTATGCAGGCTGCAGGGGAATGACTTTGCAGATTCTCAGCCTCCAGGGGGCCTCTTTCTATAATTTGTCTGCCTGAGAACGGGAACTCAGATGTTTTCACAATTGCCCGTGCTCACTTTATAAAAGAAAAGCTTATCTTTCACCCATCCTGAATCTTACTATGGCTCCCCCTCTAGGGTCTATCAGAGAGCACCAAAAAGAGAAACAATTTGAGAATGTATAGCTTCAGAGGTAGAATCTGGGGAAAGAGAATTTAGCTAAGAAGTATTGAAGGGAGCTGGCTACAAAGTCATGGTCAGACTCCCTGCATCCCTCCATTCTCCCGCTCTCATTCTTCCTTCCTCCCTCCCTTTCTCTCTTCCTTCCTTCCTTCCCTCACCCACACACCAGGCCATCTATCCAGTCATCATTTATCTATCATCTATCTGTCTGTCTGTCTGTCTATGGAAATCCCGGTGGCATAGTGGTTAAGTGCTACAGCTGCTAACCAAAAGGTTGGCAGTTCAAATCCACCAGGCGATCCTTGGAAACTCTATGGGGCAGTTCCACTCTGCCCTATAGGGTGGCTATAAGTTGGAGTCGACTCTACAGCACTGGGTTTGGGTTCTTTTTTTTTTATTTTGGTTTTATCTATCTATCTATCTATCTGTCCGTCTATCATCTATCTATCTATCTATCTATCTATCTATCTATCTATCTATCTATCTATCTATCTATCTATCTATCTATCTATCTAATCTGTCATCTCTGTCTCTCTGTCTTTCTGTCTCTCTCTCTCTCTCGCTATCGTCTATCAATTTATCATCTACCTATCTGTCTGTCTATGTATCTATCTACCTATCATCTATCTCATCTGTCTTAAACTTAGAATTCAGGAACGAGAAGTTTGTCACAGGGACATTTATTCCCATGCTGAATTTAAAAAATGAAGTCCCACTTTTTTGTCAGATCATAAGCTTAATTTTGGCTGATTGGTTTGATAATGATGACCACCTTACTGGCTAAGTTTTATTGTTGACCAAAACCCAAAACCCACTGCAGTCAAGTTGATTCTGACTCACAGCAACATTTTCTATAAATTAAACAAGTTAAACCTGTAACTGTAAGATTTTGATGAAAACTTATACCATGTCACATCCTTTTAAACTATTAAACTTAGGAGAAAAATCCTCTAGATAAACTTAAAAATGTAAGCAGGGTTACAAAAACCTAAAAAAAAACCAAAAAGTCTTTTAGGGAGTGTGGAGAAACCCTTAATGAGACGGATTGACACAGTGGCCACAACAGTGAAGTCAAATATACCAGCGATCATAAATATGGTGCATTTTATTGTACATAAGATTCCCATGAGTCAGAGCTGACTTGAAGGCAACTAACAACATCAACAACTAGCAAAGAAAAAAAAAAAAGAAACATCTAAAAATCACTGGCCTAGGTTTCTGGGCAGTGACGGGTCTAACCTACCTGTAGGTTGAAGGCATCCTCCTAGGTAGTGGTTTTGCAAGCTGCCTTAGGGGAGAAGCAAATAGGGGACCCAGAAAGAGAGAGTGGGAGACAACAGAAGCTGGGGAGAAGGTGAAGGCTGAAAGACAAGTGTCACAAAATGGCCTCCAGTGGCTCCTCCTGAGGTGGTGAGTGCTGGGCTAATGAGGCCGAGGTTTCAGACTTTTCTCTGACATGGGAGAGCTTGCCTTTGGCTGCTAAGATTGCCCCTCAGCTATCTCACCAAGGTCTATGCTTGTCACAGAGAAGACCAGAAAAGATGACAAGTTAGTACCTTGGCTGAAACCCATCATCACTAATAAAAATAGTTCAAAGCTGGCATTCTAAAGCTGTAAGGTCAGGAATGTATCTGGGTGAGGAAAGCAGCCCTTAAAAATAACTCTGTGAAAAGCACTTCGAAAACTTTTGTTGTGGACAAGTACCAGAGCCAGGTGGTCCCATGAGTCACGTGTCATCTTACCCCATTTCTGGTGGAGTTTTCTAGAGAGATCAGCTCACCACTTGTTCCTTCAGGGAACACCCATAGGGAATGACACCAGAGTAAAGACAGTAACTCATGAGAAACCAACATCTGAAGTATTGTCCATACCCAGAAGCAGCTGCTCAGGGAATGCTTTTATTTTACTAATTTCTGGGGAAAAAATATTTAAAGGGATCGAATATAAACAAACAACAAGGGGTATTTTTGGCAGGGTACTTTTTTTTCTTTTTTCCACAGAGGAAAAATAATTGGAACATGTTAAGAAACATTGATACCCTCTTCTACTGTGAAGTAAAACTGTGGAAATGAACCAGGACTGAGGATCAAGGTGTTGTATCTCAGAGAACCATGGAAGGGGAAGGCAGGGTGCAACATGTTTATTTTGTGGAAGATCTCTGCTTTGCTGCAAGCTTTCACCTCCCCACTGCTCACAGGCCTCAGCACCTGTCTTCAACCAGTGCTCCTGGGGTTGGCAAAGCTGGTCTGAGGTGGGAGGACAGAACAGGGATTAGAAGCTGAGGCTTGAGCCAGCCCCCCAGCTCCCACATCACTGAAGACAGTCTCTTAATAATAATAACAGCCAGTTGCCATCAGGTTGACTCCGACTCATGGTGACCCCTGTGTGTCTGAGTAGAACTGCACCTCACAGAGTTTTCATGGCTGTGACCTTTTGGAAGCAGATCACCAGGTCTTTCTTCTGAGGCATCTCTGGTTGGGATCAAACTACCAACCTTTTGACTAGTAGTCAAGTGCTTAACCATGTGCACAACCCAGTAATAATAATAATTTCTTAATAATAACAATAATATCATCTAACACATTTGCTGAGTGCTTAATATGCGCCAAGCACTACGATAGGCTTTTTGTATTTTGCAATCTTCCAAAACAACCCTGTCTTAGTTATCCAATGCTGCTATACTTAACACTGCTTTAATTCTATCCTTCTATTATTCCCATTTTACAAATGAGGAAATTGGGATTTGGAAGAGTTAAATAACTTACCCAAACCTATTTGAAGGCAGGGCTGGGATTTGCACCCATGCCATCTGGTTTGAGAGCCCAAGCTCTAATTAAACAACACTATATAAGGTCACTTTGAGTGGGAATCCACTTGACAACACACAACAGCAACAACAACATAGTGCCTTTCCAGTGAGTATGAAGGTGGCACAGGACTGGGCAACATTTTGTTCTGCTATGTAAAAGGTTGCCATGACTCAGAGCCAACTCAACAGCAGCTAACAACAACAACATAGTGCCTTTATGATTATCCCTGTCATAAGGACTAATGCAAAAGGAAAACGAAAGAAGAAACAGCCTTACCAAACTATGCTGTTTCATTCTCTCTCTTTTTTTTTTTTCTTGAGGAAAGATTTATGGGCCTTGGTGACAGAGCTTTACCAGTAAAATCCAGTTATTTGTGGATGTGCTTGTTTACTTTACAGTTCTGCCTGCTTCTGGACAGCAAGGACCGGGCCTTTCTTGTCTCTGGTTCCCAACACTTAGCACCGGAAATGCCTGTAGAAGAGAAAAGAAGCTTGCTCACATCACCACTACACTGGTGTGAGAATAAGAGAATTCCCTTTCTTGCAAATATAAGAATTGGATGGTGAAGACACCATTTAAGCAAATAGCAGCCCTATCAATTGTGGTGCTGTAATAGTGCCATAGTTAGCGTTTCCTGGAACACAGAATCTCTTTTCTTCTTCAGGGCTGAGAATGAAATGCGACATGGAGTGAGATGTGGTATGGGGGAAAGCTTCCAGAGCACCTAATGCTGGTTCTGGGATTTAAAAGGCACACACAAAAAGAGTTTTTTAGGTAAAAAACACCTAAAATACACCAAGAGGCAGTGGCTCGCAGAAGAAAAATCTGGAAAAGTAGCCTATGGGGAGATGGTGAGGGGCCTTACAGAAGTGCTAAGGAGAGGGTACTTTATTTTCTCCATAAGAAGGATCTGCTGAAAGGTTTTAAGCAGGAGAGGAGCATGATGTGATTTCCATTTTAGTAAGATCTCTCTTGCTGCTTTGTGGATGACGGATCCATCAGATGGGGACTGGAGCCTGGAGGCCACTTAGGAGACCATTGTAATAATGCAGTGATGACAAGAGTCTAAATGGAGCTCACCTTGGAGCCTGAGCCTAAAGTGGTTTCTGGGAGCTGCTTCACCAGGCTTGGGTTAGCACTGTGAAAACTGGGTCCCTTCCATCCACCTCCTGCTACACATGTAAGAGCAAGGAGTAATTTATGTCAGCCATTGCACATTGGGTCTGGATGTTACACTCTGCCAGCAGGCATTTGATAAAGGAACAAAGTAAAGGGAGGCTGACAAGGAGCAGAGACCCAACGAATAGACTGGTGAATGCTAGGTGCCTCCTCCCTGGCTTCTGGAGATAAGTTCAATGAAGGATCCCCTACCAGTGGCTCTCAGGGAAGGGTAGGGGTGGGGAAGTTGTCACAAATGTGTAAGGGCTTTGCTTTCAGGGCTGTTGTCAAAGGAAACTCTTGCCTGAAGGCTCCAAGAAAACGGTTGCTGAAAAAAAAAAAGAAGGAGGATATAACTCTAGGTAAAATGAGGCATTGTTCTGTTCCCATTATTTTTATGGCTGTTGAGCAGGAATAAACTAGTAAAATATAATAGAAACAGGCAAAGTTGTCAAGAACTTGGAGCCTAAACAACACACGTCTTAAAATGACTTGGTCCAGGCTGTCGGAATGTTATTTTTGTGTTGTTAAGGTGCTCGAAAATCTCTTTTTGTTGTGTGGACATTGTGAAAGTTACTCTGGAAAGCAATAAGACAAAGACATTTCCCTATGATCTTTGGGTGTATCTGGATCCCACCCTCATCCCCATCCCACCAGTAAAGCTGGAGAGCTGCTGCTGGGGACCAACAGGGGCTGCTTCAAATGGGGTGGGGTGGGGCGGTGGTTTGCTACTCCAATGCTCATTTAGTCACAAAATGGCCAAGCTGTGGAGGAAAGTTGGAAGTGGTTGTCAGGAAGACCAGACTTCATGGAAGCTAGGAGAAACATAATCATGGAGAAAAACATTCCTCCTCCTGTATTTGCTGGCCTAAGTGCTTCTATCTACCCAGATACCCAAGTCTGAAATCTCAAATAATCACAGCTTCCTCTCTGCATCCGTCAGGATAGGCTAGGTTATGCCGCAGTAACAAATGACTCCCAAATCTTTGTGGCTTTCAACAACGTTCATCTAATATTTTACTCATGCTGCATGCCATTCATCTGCAGTTGGCTGAGTCTCTTTTCTATATTGTCTTGCTCTGGGACCCAGATTGATGGAACTGCCTCTATCTGTCTTATGGCAGAAGAAAAAGAAAATATGGAGAACCACAGAATGACTCTAGAGCTTCTGCAGGGAAATGGTGCGCATCACTTCTGCTTATATCTTACTGGCCAAAGCCTGTTGCCAATGAGACAGGGAAATATCCTCCCCTGGGAAGAGCTGCAGATATTTCTGAACAATACAATATAGTCTACTTTTCTTATTCCTCATCTGATCACTGCTCAACTCCTACTGATTTTGTCTTCTTAGCTCCACCTCCACTGTCCCTACCTAGATAAAGCATTCACCATCTACAACAGCTGAACCACGGAAACAACTTCTTTTCTGGTTTCTTTTGCCTCGGGCTCACACCTCCTCCCAGGATATTAGACTGTCCTTCACAACTTGCAAGCTTGGTTTTGTTCTTCAGATGGCAGCCAAAAAAGCATTTATGGTGGGTTCCTCTCATTCTCCCTTTGAATGTGTTTGCCCCACCGAGCCATACTGTTATAGTGTCAGGGACCTGATTCAACAATGCAGATGAGGAGAAAACCAGGAGGGAATGAAAAAGCAGGAAACTCTGGGGAAGAAAGCTCTGTAACTCCCACTCTATCTCTGTGTCTATCCTAGTATAAGCTACCCTCATTGCTTCTCCCGGACAACAGCAATAAGCTCGAAATGGTACAGGATACACTGTTCTCCATCCCCCAACCTTTTCTCCAGCCAGCAGTCAGAGTGACCTTTCCAAAGCCCAAATATGAGGACACCACTTCAGTGGCTTGTCGTTGTCCAACACCCTATATGGTCTACTCAGGTCTACCTCTCCAACTTTATTTCTCCCTATGCTTCCCAGGACGTTGTGTTCCAGCCACTTCTATTTCTGTGATTTTGGTTAATGTCTTTTCTCCTCACTAGAATCCATGAGGGCAGGGGTTTTGTTTGTTTGTGCTGGCCATTTTGTCTGCAGTACCGCTGTGTATTGAATTGTGTCCTTCCAAAATATGGGCTGGAATCCTAACCCCTATGCCTGTGGATGTAATGCTGTTTGGAAATAGGGTTTTCTTTGTTATGTTAATGAGACCGTACCATTGAAGGGTGTTACAAAAAGAGCAGATTAAACACAGACACCTGCACAGACAGGGAAGACAGATGCCACGTGATGATCACCTACCAGCCAAGGAACCAAGGAACGACAGGACAAACTACAAGGAAGAAACCAACATGGCTGAGACCCTGATTAGGACTTTTAGCCTTCAGGACTGTGAAAAATAAATTTCAGTTCTTTAAAGCCACCCACTTGTGGTATTTCTGTTACAGCAGCACTAAGAAACTAAGACAAGTGCCAAGCACAGTGCCTGGTAAATTGTAAAAAACCGAAACCAAATCCATTGCCATTGAATCAATTCTGACTAATGGTGACCCCATGCATTACGGAGTAAAGCTGTTTCATAAGGTTTTCTCGCGTGTGATCTTTATGGAAGCAGATTGCCAGGCCTTTCTTCCCAGGTGTCATTGGGTAGGTTTGAATGGCCAAACTTTTAGGTTACTAGTCAAATGCAAACTGTTTGCATTGCCCAGTATATAGTAAATGCTCAATAAATATTTGAATGAATGGAGGAACAGAAGAATGAATGGCGTATAAGCTACATCTCACTGATACCAAGGAAAAGATGAAGGCACTCAGAAGCATGAAAGTCAGAGCAAGCAATAAACCTGATTGCACAAGTGGAATGGAGAAAATTTCTGTCATCCTGTCGCTGAGGCCAGCATATGCGGGTCGGGGACAGTAACCTGGATATTCAGGTCCCTGCTGTGAAGGTGGTCAACCTCTTGCTTGCCAATGGCTTAGAGTCATTAAAGCCAATAGGTGTTGTGGTCCTCCCAGGGATTTACTTACAGGATTTCTGGAAACCTTAATGATCAAACCTAATCACCTGTGTGACAGCCTCTGGTCACCATGGTGCAGGCCAATTGAGTGACCCTGACAGACTGATTTTTTTTTTTTTTACCTTTTGTGTCAGTTTTTCAGGTCACAGCCTCCAGCTTGTCAGGTTTACATTTTTTTTTTTTTCTAGAGCTGGTGGGAAACACGGAACAAGTCATTCTTGTATTGGGGGTGTTTTGTAAGAGGCTGACAAACATGACAGATAATGTTAAAGGTATTGATAACCCACCTGAACCCCCTGCTGTTGAGTCAATTCCAACTCATAGCGACCCTATAGGACAGAATAGAGCTGCCCCATGGGGTTTCCAAGGAGTGCCTGGTGGATTCGAACTTCAGACCTTTTGGCTAAGCAGCCGGAGCTCTTAACAGCTACGCCACCAGGGTTTCCAAAGGTGTTGATAGACCATCCCAATTGATAAGAAAAACTCTGAGAGCTCAATAGAAAAATGTATAACTCATTCACCCAAGAGGAAATAAAAAGAACTAAGACATCAAAAACACGTTCAACCTCTTTAAGAATCGAAGACAACAGAAAATAAGACACTTCTCACTAATTGTTTAAGTATTTCAAAAATAATGTCAGCAAGGCTTCAGTGCAATAGATACTTTGATAGAGTGCTTGTGAGAGGATGAATTGCTTAAACATTTTTTTTTTTTTTTGGCAAAGCAGATTGGTAACATATAATAAGGCCATGAAAATATTTTACACCCTCTGCAAATTATCTTCCCCAAATCAATCCAAAAGATGTTTGACACAGTGCTGTTTATGTTAAAAAAAAGAAACCCCATGGAAATCCACTCTAAATATCTAATAACAGAAGTGTAGTTAAAAAATATGGTGCAGCCATGAAATACTTACAAGAAATTTTAATGACAGAGAAAATGCTCATAAGGATATTTAGTAAACAAAGCATGGTATGAAGCTGTCTTAAAAGTTAGATGCCAGCAATGAAAGAATATTTGCATACAATAAAAAAAGAAAATAAATGCTTTTATGTCTGACATAAAGAGGAAAATAAAAACCAGCATAATCTCACAATTCTAGGTATAGACCTAAGACAACACAGTGTGTTGTGTTTCTTTATATTGACTGTGTTATTTCTAAAATTTCTACCCTGATCATGTAACTGCAGAGTATCATGGCAAGAAGGTTATCGAAAACACAGACAGCGGTTTTAAGGTTAGGCAGGCCTAGGCTCTGATCTTGGTTTTACCACTTCTTATTGCGATCTTGACCAAGATTGTTGGGATCTGTGGGTTTCAGTGTACAGTGTATCTATACAGTGGACATAATAAGGTCCGTCACATAGGTTACTGGTAAGATTAAGTGAAATAACACATGTAAAGTGCTTAGTATAGAACATGACATATAGTAGACATTAATGACTAACTTGATGGCTTTTCTCAAGGTCAACTGAATTTGAGAATTTCAAAAGCTTGAGGATATATTACCTGATAGGCAGGGCAGCTCATGAAGTGAGAGGGTAAATGGTTCATGTCAGCTGCATAGCTCATGAGCAGCAGAGTCGCACTTGAGTCCAAGCCTCTGGATTTTGCATCCCTTTTCCATATTCTTTTTTGCTAGCCTCCCTTCTTCCCTGGAGAAACGGCATTCAGCCTTGGATTGCTCCTGGGTTTTGTTTGTTTGTTCTGTTTTATTTTGATTTTTTTTTTTTCGTTCACTCATTCCTGCAAAGGGTAGTAAATGTTGTAGAGTGTTTGTGAATGCTAAAGCCAATTAAATTACTTTCTGGGAAAAGAATTTAAATGATGAACACTGCTTAATATCAATTGAGGATCACTGAGTGCAGGAAAAGTGACAGGAGAAATCAGAGGAAGTTGGGTTCACCTATCCGGAGAATTAAGCTTTACCTTGTGGCAACGTTTAAAGGGCTAGTCTTGGGAAAGAGGGAGTCCCTGGGCAGTGTAAACAGTTAATGTGCTTTGCTGCTAACTGAAATGTTGGAGGTTCAAATCCACCCAGAGGAGCCTCAGAAGAAAGTCCCAGTGATCTAATTCCGAAAAAACAAGTCATTGAAAACCCTATGGACACAGTTCTATGCTGACACCTATGGGTGCCATAAATCAGAGACGACTCGATGGCCTCTGGTTTGGAAAAGAGGGTGTTGGCAAATTCATCATCTGAGCCTCCCAGCTGGCCTCCCTTTCTCTCACCTCCGTTCTTGCTGGTTCTGCCTTCACACTACAGGCGGAGTGAGCTCTATAAGATCAATCTGACCATGCTGCTCCTCGGCTTATAACACCTACCGGCCTTTTATTGCCTCAAGATAAAGCCTGAACAACCTAGCATGGCCCAGGCCTTCATGATCTGCCACCCATTTATCTTTTCCGCTCTGTGTTTTGCCCTGGAATGCAATGCCCTCTCTCCTTGTTGGCATCTCTGATAAACTCTTAGTCATACATCAAGACCTAGACCACATGTCCCTAGACTTTAACTTCCCTGACTAGCCTATGAGTCCACAAGTTCAGGGACAGCGTCTTATTTATATTCACACTCTGTGAGTTTGAATGCTTCAGATATGAGCAAAAGGACACCGGAATAGTGGCCTAAACCCTACAGAAATATGTCGTCTCATTTAACAGGAAATATGAAGATGGTGTTTCTAGGGTTGGTTCCAGGGCTTGATGACCCCCACCCCCATCTCTTCTCTCTGGTGATCTCAGAGGGCTACTGATGTCTCCTTCTGTAATCACAAGACAGCTACAGCAGCTCCAAGCATCATATTAGGGTCTGTTAGGAAGGAAAAAGCGTTACGGCGATGGGTAGTATCAGGAAGAAACTTTCCCAGAAGCTTACCGGCAGATCTTATATTTCATTGGCAAGAAATGAGTCACATGGTTACTCCTAAACCAATCACAGGCAAAGAAGAATGGAAGGGCCTTGACTGGTTAGACCAAACTCGATCCATCCCTTTGTCTGGAGCCATTATCTCAGAAATTTGCTTCATAGCTTAACACAAGGAGTTTTCTGTTAGGAATGAAAAGGTGTAATGGTGTTGAGTTGGTCACCAACAGCTTTTGCCATAAGAACTGGATGTTGCGCCCAATCGAACGTTCTCTGTAAAACCTCTCTGGTTCTTTAATACGTTGTCCTCTGTGTCTCCACAGTCGATGGCTTAAATTTCTGTTACTGTATTGTAATTGCCCATTTACTGGTCCGTCTTCTATGTGAGACTGTGAAGTTCTTGAGGACAGGGGCCATACATTCAGTTTGAATTTCCAGCATTCAGTGTATCATAGTTTCCCAGTAAATGTTTATTGACTGATTCTCTGCGCAACTATTGTCAAATCTACTTTTTTACTTTTGTGTTCTGTCTTCACTAAGGCCATTAGTGATGCTATTAGTGCTTGAATTTCCATGTGTTTGAAATTCCCACATCTCAGGTCACACTTTGAAATGCAGTTCTGGTATCTTTCACGAAGCCTGGAGCGCTGCTTAAAATGACAATAGTTGCATAAATAGATTTTGATTGAACAATTTATTAGTGATTCATTTCTTTGGGAGATAAAAGGCTGCTTTTGAGCTTTACTGAAGACGATATAAACTGAAAGAAGAAAAGTTCAAATCTCCTGCATGCAAATTGGGTTTCATGCAACCAAAACCTAAACCGAACAAAAAAATGTCAACCCGATTTGCTTTAAAATGACAGTTTCGGTCAAGCTGATTCATAGTTTGCAAGGGGCTTTTGTGGCTTTCTCTCTTCTTCCCTCTTTTCCGTACCTCCCGGCCATTTATGTTTATTGTTGAGGAAACAAAACTATTTACAGGGGCTGCCAATCTCTAAATAACCATTTCTCAGAAGCTACGAATGATATTCCATGACATCGGTTGTGCAGTGTGCTTCTGCCAGTGCGAGTGAGAGGGGTTGCTATAACTTAACGTGGCACGTCATAAGAATAACTCACGTCTTTTTCTTCTTACGGAAAGCTGCTTCCCATCTGGGTTAGGAAACCTTTCTCTGAGTTCCCTTAACACCCTGTTTACGCTATAGTTATCTCCTGTGCTAAGGTATTGCACATGCTGAAAGCCATTGCTGAATAAACGAGATTGTACAGTGGGTGCGCGCGCACACACACACACACACACACACACACACACACACACACATAAGGTCCCTGGGTGGAACAAATGAGTTGTGCTCAATTATTAACCTAAAGATTGGTGGTTCCAACTCACCCGGCAACAACACAGAAGAAAGTCCTGGAGACTTGCTTCCATAAAGATTACAGCCAAGAAAACTCTGGAGCATAGTTCCACTCTGTAACACATGTCAATAAGTACTATATATATATATTTGGTGTTTATATGAAATTCAAATGTAACTGAGTGTCCTGTATTTTACTTGGTAACTCTAGTCCCAGAGGAATCAGTTGCTGTCCACAAGGCTAGATCAATACTCAGAATTGCCTAAAAACTAAACCATTGCTGTCAAGTCTATCCCGACTCATAGTGACCCTATAGGACAGAGTAAACTGCCCCATAGAGTTTCCAAGGAATGCCTAGTGGATTCAAACTGCCGACTTTTTAGTTAGCAGCCATAGCACTTAACCACTATACCACCAAGGTTTCCTATAATTGACTAGGTTATGCAAAAAGTCTGACCATGTTAGTTTCTCCAGTAGCCACCTCTCTGTCAGAATTGGCCTTGCTCCCACAGAACAAGCACGGACCTCCCTGAAATATCACTTAGTACTTTAAGGGGCAACATACATGGAGTCCTCAGGACCAGTTGGCCACTGGCCTCCTTGTGAAGCCAACAATGAAAGAGGCCATGGAAGGTGCTGGAAATTTTGTAATTTTACATGTTGGGGACCCAATCAGGGCAACCTGTCTCTGAAATCACTTCCTGCAGCAAGATTCCAGACTTGGTAATTGTATATTCTGAGAGTAAATAGAAGTGTTTGTCTTTATCTGAGCTTTCACTTCCTCCACATTCACTAAGTTGGAAAAATATTGGCGTCCTCAGCGCTGGGTGAAAAATGGGAGGCCCACTCGCTTGCCACAAAAGCCAGCACGGGTTCATTTTCATTTGCTGGTCACTGATGTTGAAGTGCTATGAAATCTTCGTTTGGAATGACCCCTCCCTTCGTCTCACCTTTGTCCCTCGCCCTCAAATAATTATTTATGGTCCCAGGTCCCTCTGCCATGGCTATTAAAATGGAAGGACACAAGATACACCTGTGAATTGCTCTGGCTAGCCATTAGAAAGGGATTTGCTGGAGCAAATGACTTTGTTCAGTGTTTGATTGCTGTAGTGCCAGTAGGTTTTTGAACCAGCAAAAAGGACCTTAAATTGGGGTGCGTGTGTGTTCTTGTCAAGGTTGTGGAGGAGGGGCTGAAACAGCACGTGAGAAGTTTGAGTCTTTCCTCCAAGCTTTGCTTTTTGTCCAGAAATGTTTATATTCAAATGTAAGGCCTGGTTTCTGGAGACGAATGCCAACCGCATATACTCAGGTTGTTAATTTTCGTTTCTGCAGGGATTGGGGATGATTCGTCGTTTGCAGGAGTTAGAGACTACACAGCCTTTTCTATTAACACCTGGAGCTGACTGCAGAGGTGAGAGGCAGGTCTCAGAGAAAGAAAGACGTTCTCCAGGGAAGAAAAATGTCATTTTTGTGACTTTTTTCTTCCTTTGTGTGTGAAGATGAAAGTTGTTTTTTCTTTAACCTGAGAAATAATTTCTGTCTTGTTGCAAAATATCATTGCAAAAATCTGTTTGAGAAAATAGGGAATCGTTCTTCTGTTTATTCTTTTTTACTGTGTTCGTGAAAATATCACCTTAAGCATGTGGGGAAAATTAAGGGAAAATGAACCATTTCACCTGGGTTTGTAAACGATCACGTTCTTTCTACTCCTTGGTTCTGTGAGAGTTACAAGGGAAAATTTCCCTTGACTAGCTGATTAAATAAGCGTCTATTTCTTTTCTAGGAGCAGTGGAGAGCAGAATAGTAAGAAAGCGGCAAAATACACAGGCATTTAAGTCTAATCATTTCTCTGGGTGGTGACTGTGGCCTGGCACCTGGAGGCACCCTTAGCTAAGAAGACCAAGAGGGCAAATTGTATTCTTATAGTGGCACAAATCTTGGTTTTTCTTGCTTCCAACCCTTTAAAACTGCTAACTTTAGTCAATTATAAAAGAGCCCTGGGAATTATTAAATGGATGATGATAAAGTAGCAATACTAACAGCTAATGATTTGTACCATCTGGGGGCTATCTTCCCCATAACCCAAAGCAAAAACGAAACCCACTGCTGTTGAGTCAGTTTCTACCCGTGGCGACCCCATGTGTTCCAGAGTAAAAATGCTACATAGGGTTTTCTTGGCTGTAATCTTTAATCACTTACTATGGTAAATACAGGTCCCTGGGTGACACAAGTGGTTTGCAATTGGCGGCTAACCTAAAGGTTGACGGTTTGAACCTACCCAGCGGCTCTGTGGAAGAAAGGCCTGGCAAACTGCTTCCATAAAAATTACAGCCAAGAAAAGCCTATGGAAAAGTTCTACTTTGTAACACATGGGGTCACTGTGAGTTGAATCAACTCAATGGCAATGGGTTTGGTTTTTGTTTTTGGTTATGGGGAAGATAGTTCCTGGATGGTGCAAATGGTTAAATGCTTGGCTGCTAACCAAAAGGTTAGAGGTTCCAGTCCAGCCAGATGTGTCTCAGAATAAAAGTCTAGTGGTCCACTTAAAAAAAAATCAGGCATTGAAAGCCTTATGGGGCACAGTTCTATTTTGACACACATGGGGTCACCATGATTCGCAACTGATTTTACATCAACCGGTTTATGTGGAAGACACTGTACTAAGTGCTTTTTTATATTTTATTCCATTTTTATTTCTCAAAGAATTATATCATGAATATAGTATTATTGTCCCATTTTATAACTGAGGAAAGTGAATCCAAAGGAGGTTCAGTAACTTGCCTATGTTTGCATAGCTATTACATAGTATAACTACGACTTGAACTCACGCTCTCTGACTTCAAAACCACTATTTTCAGCATCTAACTTCTGGAACAACTTTTTGTATTGGTATAATGTGAGAGACAATTTAAGTCCTAGCCATGTCTCCTGTCTGCTTGATGTGCCACTTTTTCTGCGTTATATTGTACACTCTGCCTTCCAGGGGGGTCTTAGAAAGCCAGGTGGAATATTAGGGAGCTAAAAAAAAAAAAGTTTTTTTTAATGCTAGAAATATTTTCCATAGCCAGGGATTGAGAAGTAAGGCAGCCACGCAGCACTAATAAAAGCAGAACTAATAAAAACATGTCTCATCCACGAGGGTGTCAACAGTCAAAAACCAGCTATGTGAGAGGTCAGGAGAAAAGGTAGAAGGAAGATCCATAGCGTTTGCCATGAAGAGCTTCAATCTCCCTTTTACTGGTGTATCAGACGTGCTAGATGCTTATTAAAAAGCAAGTCCAGGCAGGAGTCAGTCAGGTTTACACTCTGCTCATGGAGGGCTGTTTTTTATTTCTCCAGGCTCCACGATCATTATTTGTGTGTGTGTGTGTGTGTGTGTATGGATGAGAGGTAAAGGGAGGTGTGAAACGGGAAGGAGTTTCCAGTGGGGATTAGGTACTTTTAGATAAACAAATAGATGTCCTCTAGGGGATATACTGGGTTAAGGTTATGTATCTCAAGAACATTTTTGTTAAAGTTAGACAAAATGAGGGTAATATCTGGAGTGGGTTAAATAGTGTCCCACCCAAAGTTCATGCCCTCCTAGAACCTCAGAATGTGGCCTTATTTGGAAATGGGTTCTTTGCAGATGTAATTAGTGAAACTGAGATGAGATCGTGCTGGATTAGGTTGGGCCCTGTATTTAATGACTGGCGGCCTTCTAAGAAGAGGAAAGGACACACAGAGCCACACCCAGAGGGAAGAAGACCATGTACAGACAGAGGCAGAGATTGGAGTTACGCTGTCACAAGCCAAGGAACACCAGGAGCCACCAGAAACTGGAAGAGGTAAGAGCCTTCGGAGGGCATGTGGCTCTGCCAACACCTTGTTTTCAGACTTCTGGCCTCCAAAACTGTGAGAGAATACATTTCTGTTGTTTTAAGCCATCTAGTTTGTGGTACTTTATTATAGCAGACCTTGTTGTTGTTAGCTATTGTTGAATTAGCCACCTCATTCACAACAGGATCAGGCTGTTGGGACCCATACGGTTTCCACTGGCTGATTTTTGGAAGTAGTTTGCCAGGCCTTTCTTTCCAGTTCTTTTGGTCTGGAAGCTCTGCTGAAACCTTTTCAACATCATAACAACACACAAGCTACCACTGATATATGGGTGGTACATTGGCTTGGAATCAAACCTGGGTCTCTCTACCCCTGAACCACCACTGCAGACCTAGGAAATTGATATCTTTACACATTTTTGTGTTATCACAGATTAATCAGACACGTAAGACAGATACATTTTGGTGCTGGGGAAGAGTATGTCAGAAAATCAAGTTTGTTGGCCTCTTTAGTGAGCGCAGGCTCAGGCAGGACCCTGCAGAGGTGGGACCAGGCTTGCATGACACCGTGGGCACTTAGTGGATCGGCAGCTAAGTGAGGCTCTGAAGACAAACTTTCCACTCCACAATTTCCCACAGCCATCTCTACTGGTTACACTGCTGCCTTGGCCTATTAGGTTTATGATTGGGTCAGTAGACTATAGACATCTACAGCATCCCCCATAAAAAATCACTCTAACCTCCAAAAAGTCAGGATGGAACCGCATCGGGGCCGAGAGAACTTTCCACCCTTAAACCCCTAGCTGCTGCCAATGGAGCAATATCCCTTAAGTTTCCTGCATTGTGGCATGCTGCGTGTATGCAGAAGGTTTTATCTTCAGTTGAGAGTTTTATGAGGAGGGTGATGTGGTCAGTGTCTTAGTCATCTAGTGCTGCTATAACAGATATACCGCAAGTGGATGGCTTTAACAAAGAGAAATTTATTTTCTCACAGTCTAGGAGGCTAGAAGTCTGAATCCAGGGTACCAGCTCCAGAGGACAGGCTTTCTTTCTCTGTTGGCTCTAGGGGAAGGTCCTTGTCATAAATCTTTCCTGGTCAAGGAGCTTCTCAGCACAGGGACCCAGGGTCCAAAGGATGTGCTATTCTCCTAGCTCTTGTTTCTTGGTGGTATGAGGTCCCCATGTCTCTCTGATTACTTCTCTCTTTTATATCTCAAAAAAGTTTGGCTTAAAACACAACCTAAATCTTGTAGATTGAGCCTGCCTCATTAATATAACTGCCTCTAATTCTGCCTTATTAACATCATAGAGGTAGGATTTACAACACATAGGATAATCACGTCAGATGAAAAAATGGTAGACAATCACACAATACTGGGAATCATGGCCTAGCCAAGTTGACACATTATTTTGGGGGGATACAATTCAATCCATGACTATGGCTCCATAGCAGGGCTGGACTTGCTACCTCTTTTGTTAGTGCCAACTTCCAATGTGCCAACCAGCAGATGAGGAGCCAGCATTTTGCTGCTCAGAGATGTGGTGGCTGCCCTACCAAAGGGCATGTGCTTAGAAAGAGGCACTGGCAGAAGCCCAGAAATCATGCCACCATCAAGCTGGGCCTGGATGCCTAGTGGAATGGAAAGCTTCAGACAGGAAGGCTCCTAGATGACCACTGAAAGGATACCGCCTTAGAGAATTCAAGACAGGGCATTTGTTTTCCCTTTATCTTTCTTGCCAATAAGAACATTAAATAAGAGTGTTGTTCAATGGAAATTTCTGCAATGATGGAAATGTTCTATGCCTACTCTTTCCAATAATATAGTTTCCACTAGCCACATGTGTCTATTAGGCATTTTAGATGTGGCTAGTGTGACTGAGGAATTGAAATGTTAATTCTGTTTAATTTCATTTAAATTTAAATAGCCACATGTGGCTAGTGGCTACCATATTGTATAAATGCAGTACTTTGGAATAATTTTGCTGTGGCTTGGTGATGGCTTCATTAAAACACACATACACATACACACACCTGACATTTAAATGGAGTTTCCGTCTTTCGAATCTATTCATACCCATTACTTCATTATCACATTCATTATCTCATAAGAGCCTTGGAGGGTTGGCTTAGTTATCTAGTGCTGCTATAACAGAAATACCGCAAGTGGATGGCTTTAACAAACAGAGTTTTATTCTCTCACAGTCTCGGAGACTAGAAGTCCGAATTCAGGGTGCCAGTTCCAGGGGAAGGCTTGCTTTCTCTGTTGGTTCTGGGGGAAATTCCTTGTCATCAATCTTCCCCGGTCGAGGAGCTTGTCAGCACAGGGACCCCGGGGCCAAAGGACATGCTTTTCTCCTGGCTCTTTTTTCTCAGTGGTATGAAGTCCCCAAGTCTCTCTGCTTGCTTCTCTCTTTTATATCTCAAAAGAGATTGACTGAAGACATAGCCTAATCTTGTAGATGAGTCCTGCCTCATTAACATAACTGCCTCTAATCCTGCCTCATTAACATCATAGAGGTAGGATTTACAGCACTTAGAAAACAAAATTGTGGACAATCACACAATACTAGGAATCATGGTCTGGCCCAGTTGATACACATTTTGGGGGGACATAATTCGATTCATAACAAGAGTAATATGTTTATTTTCCACATTTTATAGATGAGAAAACTGAGTCACAGAGAAGGTAAGTCTTTATCTAAGCTAGTTAGTAAGCAGTGGAACCAGAGCTCAAACCAAGGCCTGTTTCTAAATCCAGAGTGACGGTGAGGATGGGTCTTTCAAGGATCAACTCCACGGCCTTCTTAGTTCATTGACCACTTGGCTGGGACCTTCTTAATGTGGTTCACCTGAAAAAGAGAGACTGAGAGAAGGGCTTGGTGCATATGATTTATTTTGGGACATAATCCAAAGAAGCAGAAGTAAGGGTCTATGAAAAAGGAAGGAGAAAAAGTCAAAAGGGTGTTGGTGAGCGTGTCACTGTGGGCAGCTGGAGCTTAATCCTTCTGGGACCCTCAAAGGAACTGTGTAGAATACACAGAAACACTGAAGAGAGGAGTGTTAGTCTACCAGCTCCTGTCCCCCAATGGTCGAAGATTCTCTTATAGGATGTTAACTCCCTTGCACTTCCAGGTTTGTGCATGTGCCAGCACGGCTGAGTAGAGGCTTCCCACACGGTGGTGCAGAGCAACCTGGGTGGATGCAAGAGACACATGGTGTAACTGGGGCAAGGTGCTGGCAGATTATACCTGTGGAGCTGATCGATAGCAAGAACTGGAGCTGAAAAGGTGGGCTGAGAGTATATGAGTTGGGGCATAAAAGATGCCCGGGGACCAATGAGAAGGAACTAAATAACACAGCTGGGGGAAAAAATCAGAAATGGTAATTAAGAGGATCTTCAAAACTCTGAGAATGAATTCTTCTATAAAAATTTAAAACAAATGGACCTAACCTGTGAAGCTGTCAATGAGCTATGGTCTACTTCATTGCTAGCACAATGATATTGTTTTTGTGTGTCATGCATGGCACTGTTTTAATGTAAAGTTTGATTTCTCCCTTCTCTTCCCCGTTGGCTTCCTTATGCCACCTAGCTGGAGCAGGTTCAGGGAAAGCAAATGCATTTTTAAAATCAGCTTGGGTGGAATAGAATTTAGAAGTCAACCAATACTTGCTTTCCAAAGCCAAATAGAAAGTGTTTAAAATTACTATTATCTCGTTCATTGATTCATGGGAAGCATGGCAGAGAGGTTAAGAGCATTGGCTCTGCATCCAGATTGCTGGGTCCAAATCATTGCTGTACTACATACTAGCTATGTGGCCCTGGGCAGATTATTGAACTCCTCTGAGCCTGAGGTATTTCATCTGGAGATAGAGATAATAGTATCTACCTTTATTTATTTTGAGCATTAACTGAGTTAATGTGTGTAAAGGGCCTAGAATGGTGGCTGGCAAATAGAAAGCATGATATTTGCATTTGCTGTTGTTTATTCATTCATTCTTGGTTAATAGTTATTTAGTGCCTGATGTGTACAAGACACTGTTTTCCATCATACATGGCATTGCTCTCTTCGATCAGTGTGCATACCTGGGTCTGGCAGCCTCCGTTGATCACCCCATCCTTTTGAAATTCTTTAGGCCTTAAGCTTGCAGACCAACACCCTCTGTCCTTTTTCTTTCTACTTTCACTGGTCAAACCTCTGGTTTCCTTTTACTGGCTTCTCCTCTGTTATACCTTTAAATGTTGGAGCGTTTCAGGGCTCACTCAGCCTTTGAGCATCTTCTCTTCCTTACTGACATGTTCTGTGTTGTTTTGTCTGGTCTTGTGATAATTTTAAATACACCTATTTATGCTGAGGAAATCCTGGTGGCATAGTGATTAAGTGCTACAGCTGCTAACCAAAAGGTCAGCAGTTTGAATCCACCAGACACTCCTTGGAAACTCTACGGGACAGTTCTACTTTGTCCTATAGGGTCGTTATGAGTCAGAATTGACTTGACGGCAATAGGTTTTTATGGGTTATTTATGCCGACGATTCCCAAATCTGTATTTCTAGCTCTCCCCTGAGCTCCAGGTTCATAAATTTATCTCTTTACTTGACATCTCACTTTGGATATCTCCTAGGAACCTCAAAGTTAACGTGACCAAACAGAACTGTAGATTTTCCTTCACTCCCCTACTGGATCCTCCCTCCATCTTTCCTGTTTTGGAGAACAGGATCATCAATTAACTAATTGCTCTGGCTCCAACCTAGTCATATTTTTCTCATATTCCACACTCAATCCAACATTGTCTCCAATCTGAGAACTTCTCGATATAACTAGTGCCAGGATCTCCATCTATGATTGTGCAGATTGTATACTACACAAAAGAGTTCCCACTGATTTATAGACACCATAGATTTGTAGGGCTTTTTTAACAATAACAAAAAAAATTCCAGCAAATGGTCTAAACCCTCTACTTCTAAAAAATTTCAGACTATTAAAATAATTTTTCGAACAGATTGCTATAAGAACTAGCAGTAACCCTAACCACTGATACAATTTGAATTTAGGCCCCCATCATCTTTTCTCAGATTACGATGGCAGCTGCTCTAATCGGTACCCAGCTTCACCCTTCGCATCCACTGTAGTCCATTTCCCACACAGCAGTCAGAGGGATCTGAAGACACAAATCAGATGATACCTCTCTTGTTCTTAAACCTTTATTTTAGTTATCTATTGTTGCGTGACAAATTATCCCCCAAATTAGCAGTTTAAAACAATATACATTCATCATCTCACAGTATTACGGGTCACGAGTTTGGGAGAGGCTTAGCTGGGAGGCTCTGGCTCAGAGTATCTTATGAAGCTACAGCCAAGATATTGGTCAGAGCTGCAGTCATCTGAAGATTGGTTGAGGCTGGAGGATCCACTTCCGGGGTGGCTCACTCACGTGAATTTTGACAGGAGCCCTAAATTTTCTACTACGTGGGCTTCTCTTTGGGGCTGCTTCAGTGTTCTCACGAAATAGCTGCCAGTCTTCCCTACAGTGAGTGATTCAAGACAGGGAGAACAAAACAGAAGCCCCAATGTCTTCTAGCTCAGTGGTTCTCAACCAGAGGTCATACCCCCACCCCCCACACCCTCCAAAAGACATTTGGCAATGTCAGGACATATTTATGGTTGTCACAACTGTGTGCAGGAAGTGCTACTGGCATCTAGTGGTTAGAGGCCAGGGATGCTGCTAAACACCCTGCAGTGCACAGGAAAGCTTTCCACAACAAAGAATTAGCTGTTTCAAAACATGAATAGTGGTGCAACTGAGAAATCTTGATCTAGCCTCCAAAGTCACATATCATCCACTTCTGCCATATGATGTTGGACACAGAGGCCAACACTGACATAATGTGGCAGGGGATGACACCGGGGCGTAAATACCAGGAGATGGGGATCATTGGCAGCCATCTTAGAGACTGGCAACCACAACCTCCAATGGTTTTGTTTTGCAATTAGAACAAAAGGCAAACTCTTAGCCATGGTCTTCAGATCCTGCCTGATTTGCCTCAGCCTCTTCCGTTTACCTCATCTGCCCTCACGTTCCTCCTCTTCCACAATGCTCCAGCCACACAGGCCTTTTGTATCTTGAACACACCTAGCTTTATCTCTGCCTTGAATTATCTTCCCCTGATCTTTAAGTGCCCACTTGCTTCACATCATCCATGTCTAGGTTAATGTCCCATCCTCGGTAAATCCTGCCCTCACCCTCTAGATTAAAGTCAAGACATTCCTCTCAACTGTCTCTGGTTACTCTCTATTCCATAGTTATACTTTATCGCGTTCATAGCACTTATCACTATCTGAAGTTATCTTACTTATTACATGTTGACATGTTTATTTCTGTCTCCTCCCAGGAGAGTAGGAGCTCCATGAGGTCAGGGGTTTTGTTATGTTCACCACTGTATCCTTAGAGCCTAATGCAGTGATTGAAACATAGCAAAAACTAAAAAAAAAAAAAAAAACGAAAAACCCAAACCCATTGCTGTTGAGTTCATTCCAAATCATAGCGACCGTATAGGACAGATTAGAACTGCCCCATATGGTTGCCAAGGAGTGGTGAGTGCATTCGAACTGCTGACATTTTGGTTAGCAGCCAAGCCCTTTTCCACTGCACCATAACATAAAAAAAACCGTAACAGTGACCAACAAATATTTGTTGAATGAATGAATTAGTGATTTAATGTGATCTCCTTTATTATGTGTGAGATATAAGCTTCTGACAGGTTGTGTAGATAAATTTCTTAAACATACCGGGAGGAAAGAGAGAAAGTGACATTTTTACAGCAATAATAAGGGAGGCCTCTACGACATATGTTTTGGGTTATTTATCCTGTTATCTCTGATAAATTTGCCATTCCAAATTCCCTTCTTTTTTCTCCCTTTATCTATCCACCTTGTGGCCTTGGCATGCTCTTATAGGGAAGTTAAAAGGTACTGTCTTTGGACATGGACTAGGACAGGAGGATTGATCGCCTGACCTTGGCCTCATTAATCTAGTACTACAGTCATTGTCACTAACTAGCCAAGTCCAGCTAGATTAACCACTTTGGCGTTCCTTGATTAAAGAGCTATTTTTACACAGTAGGAGAATGTAGTGCAAACAAAGAATCAATCTTTTATTGGAATAATTACAAGCCAAACTCACTGTGTCCCACGGCGATGTCAGTAGAGTCAGTCTGCACAGCTCTGCCAGTCCCTTGGGTGTTTTGAATTTATAGACACTCTTTATCCTGAGTTCGTTTTTGGACTCTGCTGTCTGTAGAGCAGTGATTCATGTAACCCCAGTACGAGACTCACCTTCAGACAGATCACAGCTGAATTCCTAAGCCCCCAAATCTTTACTCAACCTGGCAGTCCCAGGGACCTCTAAGAGGAGGAAGATTTCTGCACAGACTAAATTGTCTCTTAGAACAGGAGCCACTAAACTTCATGATGGAAGAAGCAACAGCCTCAGTGAAGATGGGCTTCCTGAGCAGAGCCCGCTGGCCATTTCTGTCTCAAAATTATCCCATCTAGACCCAAATTTTTCCCCTGGTAAATTCAAACCTCAAGATTTCAGGAAGCAGCCTGGGAAAATGCCTGAGGGATTCCCACCTGTTGGATGAGAACTCCTAGACCTGGACGGCTCCATGAGAGGACTCATGACCAGCATTTGAAACCAGAGTCTGAAAAATTCTTAGTTCCTGGGCATCTGTCTGTCAATGAGATGACCCCCATGCCGCACTGAGAGCAAACTAGCTCTGCTTGAAATCACATAATTATAGCACTTGGTGAAGAGTGGAGGACAACAGAAATGAAGTTCAAGAATCCAAGCACATCAGCAGGGGAGAAAGGCAGAAAAGCTCAGTCTAGACGTCCTGGGGGAAAATGAGATGGTTGGGTCTGAAGGGCACACAGCCGAGGTGCTATAAACGGCAGCTGCCTGGAGCAGGAATTGTTATTACAGGGCCACAAGAGGGATTCAGTGGCACACTCATGTTGGTGAATGAGTCAGTACAAGCTTCTTCCAGATTCCTGGGCCACAGGCTTTAGAGAACCTTCAACTAAGAGGAGAATGTCAATTCCTCAAGTTTGTGTGGAAGGTTGTACAAAAGTAGAGGAGTCTGACTTTGGTCTGGCCCTGTCTCTTCCACTAACTAGTAGCTGCCTGTGCTGCTAACTAGTGGTGTTGACAAATCACTTAGCCCTCCATGGTCTATTGAGACTTTCAAGTCTCTTTAATAGAAAACCCTCTAGGCCTGGAATTTCGATGGTCTTTCTGAGTGTAACTACTGGCTCCCTCCTCATTTTGTTGCCCAGTGGGGCCATCACCTAGCAGGAGTCCCTGGTGGCAAATGCAAAGAATCAACACAAATATGTTAGTGTTATGCACTGGTAACGCTGCGGCTACGAAGACAATATATACCAGTTGCCATTCAGTCAGTCTCAACTCGTGGCACTTCATGTGTCTAAGAGTAGAACTGTGCTTCTTAGCATTTTTAGTGGCTTTTTTTTATCTCTCAGAAGTAGATTGTGAGGCCTTTCCTCCAAGGCACCTCTGGTTAGACTCGACCCTCCAAATTTCAGTTAGCAGCTGAGCTTATTAACCATTTGCATTACCCAGGGATCTTACCGAGATGATAAGAAGCTCCCGTGTTCAGGTCATCCAGAATTAATCTCTGTAGACTTTAGTTTTCTCCTTTGCAATTCAAGAGCATGGAACTAGATAATTTCTCTGGAACCTTATAGATCTAACTTATAGAATGTCCCAAATAGAGTGAAAGATGAAATAATTGACGTGAGGATTTTTTTTTCTATCTCATTTATTCAAAAGTGTTTATTGAGCTCCAACTATGAGTCAGGAGCTGAAGTAAGATCAAGGAATTTAGAGAAAAGCTACCTGGTCTCTGCCCTCAAGGAGCTTACCATCCCTTAGAGGGGTATGGAGATAGTCAAGCATATAATCCATTACACACACTAAGAGGATTGTTGCAATGTTGTGATGCAAAACACAGGAGAAATGTACTTTAAAGAGTTCTTGTTTTATTTATTTAGTTGCTGGAAGAATTTGAAGGTACTTCACCACTCATCGGTCATTTGGTCCTACTGGGGTGGCTTGCGTGTTGCTGTGATGCTTGAAGCTATGACACCAGTATAGTTGACAGGTTTCAGCAGATCTTCCAGACTAAGACAATCTAGGAAGAAAGGACTCTTTCCAAAACTTAGCCAACGAACACCTTTAGGATCACAGCGGAGCATTGTCCTACTCTCTTGCTTTGTATATGCCATCAGGAGGAATCATTTGCTGGAGGAGGGTACCTTGTTTGGTGAAGTAGAAGGCCTATGAGGGTGAGGGAGACCCTCTGTGAGATAGATTGGCACAGTGCCACAACAATGGACTCAAACATGCCTGTGATCATGAGGATGACATTGGACCAGGTAACATCACATTCTATTGAATGTAGGGAAGCCATGAGTTCCAGTGGACACAATGGCAGCTATCTAGCTATCTAGATTCAATCACCAGTCTCTACTACTGATATTTAAAAGATCAAAACTTTTACATGCTAGCATTTAAGCATATCAAGCCTGTTCAGGGAAGGGTGGCATGTGTGGAGTAGATGACCACATGATGAGAATGGTTAAGCAAAGCCAGGCACATTGCATTGGCCTGGGAAGGTGGCCCTGCCCTCAACACACAGGTGAGAGAAGCGAGCAGAAGGGAGAGTGAGGAAGCTGTTAGTGTACCACCTTCTTCATCAAGCTCCATAATTATTTGTGAATTTCTAGGCTCTGGGTGCCGTGCAAGTTCATGGGTCCAAATACTTTTCAAAGCCAAATAGTTGCAACTTTTAACTTATCATTATTTTGGAATCTGCATAACTTACCTCTGCCCTTTTATCTGAGCATACAAACAGGCAATGGATCATTCTGAAATCTGGTTGATGATATCATAAAACCACAAAAGAGAGCTTTTAAACGGAGGTCAGCTTCCTTCATTAATCTGAGTCCTGTTTCCCATTTATTTTGTCTGCGTTCCATCCACCGTGATTATCCATGACTGTTGCTTCTCAAAGATGAACTCCCTTTTGCTTTCCTCCCTTCATCTGGAACTTGGACATCCCCACTTGCCTTGCTCTGTGGCTGGTGTTGCCAACGTGAATTATGGCAACTCTATGAATTCTTTGCTGCAGAGTCACTCCCATCCTTCTAGATTCATTTGTGTCTTTCCTCCCGTATGTGGTTAAAATGATGGGAGTCAGTCACGTAGGCCTAAGCCCATGGAGGAAGCTGATAAACATGTGCATCCCACAGGCAAGTTCTGATTTAAAATGCCATTAACGATATTTCTGGCAGAGAAATTAAAAAAAAAGGAATACAGTTATCTTTCTATCCATGCTAATGGAGGGGGCAGTGGTGCAGATAATCCAAACGTCAATTGTATTTAATTTTGCTCTGCCTTCCCTATGCTCGGGGTGACTGAGGAGGCTAGAGGGTGTGCAGAGTCTTCTTGCTGCAGGTGGCTCAGAGACCTGACAATGTCACATGGCAGGGACCATTGGTGACGTCTGTGAGTTTGCAAATTCTCTTCTTTTGAAGGTGGAGCTGTGGCTCAGTTCTCTGTGCATTTAGTTTAGTTCAAC
The DNA here is from genome assembly GCF_030014295.1 of Loxodonta africana. Lineage (NCBI taxonomy): Eukaryota > Metazoa > Chordata > Mammalia > Proboscidea > Elephantidae > Loxodonta > Loxodonta africana. The sequence continues at coordinate 112,874,842 of NC_087347.1, read as the reverse complement.
ACACACTTATTAAGAAGCTCCTTTTGGGGTGCTGAAGGTACTGGGAGTATAATATGTGTGTTAGTGGGTGGGGCGAGGTGGGACACATTTACTGTCAATGGGTCACTGTCCTTCACTCTGAGCTAAGTGGGAAATTGGTTGCTGTCAACTGTCCTCTGTGTTACACTGAGAATTTCCTCAGGATACCAGAAGAGGTCTTAGAATGTTTCCTTTTTTTTCCCCTGATTTTTTCAGTTTTTGAGTTTTTCTCCTTAATCTGCAGCCCATACATGTAGAATTCCTTAGTCCTAGACTCTCTCCATTTTTTTACTCCAGATACTTTTCTCTATTAATCTCAGTCACCCCCATGGCCTCAGTTAACATCTCCTTACAGGTAACTCAGACATGTGTGTCTTAAGTATAGACTTCTCTTCTACCCGCAGGCCTATTTACTCATCAGCTTACTAGACAGCACATCTTGGAGGTCTCAAAGGTAACTCATACTCAGCAGATCCAAAATCCACCCCAGGTCTGGTCCTCTTCCAAGGCTCTTTTTTGCCAGTGAGCTGCACCTGGGTGTCAGCCTAGACACCTCCCACTCCCCCAACCCCAACATCTAATCCATCATCAGGTCCTGTTGGTTTTACCTCACAAACGTTTCTGGAATCTGCCTGGTCATCTTCGTCATTACCACCACCACCAAGTTAACCTCACCTCTTGCCTGAACCAGTAAGTTCACCCACATCTACTTTGAATCCCAGCCAATCCTCTCTTTATAATGCAGCCAAAGTGGTTATTTTGAAACACAAATCTGAGAAACGTCCTTATCAGTTGGAGATGTGTACTGAAACATTTCTAGAGGAAATGATATGATGTCTGCAATTTACTTTAAAATATTCCAGAAAACACAAAGGGCAGGAGAAAGATCAAACAAGACTGGCAGAATGCTGATTGCTGTTGTGTCTGGGTATTGATTATTTTACAATTTTCTCTACTTTTGTGTGTTTGAAATTTTCCATAATAAAAAGTCAATGCATGCACGCACTGAAATGTAGTCATGCTACCTCCTCGCTTAACTACTTCAATGGCTTCCCATCGCTTATAGTGTAAAGACAGAATTCTTTAATAAGACCTCAAGTTCCTGCACAGTCTGGTCTCTACTGATCTTTCCAGACCCTTTTTGCACCATGCCCTCTTGCTTTCAGCACATCAGGGCTACCACCCGTCTGCTGTTCCCTTGTATATGCAACGTCCTCTCTCAGCTGCAAGCCGAGCATACTCTGTCTTCCCTTCTTCACCTGGTTGACTTCCCTCTAAAAATAAAACAAAAACAAAGAACAGTTGCCTTGGACTCTATTCTGACTCAGAGCAACCCCGTGTGTTTCAAAGCCGAACTGTGCTCCGTGGGGTTCTCAAAAGTTGTGATCTTTCAGAAGTAAATCACCAGGTCTTTCTTTCAAGGTGCCTCTGGGTGGATTTGAGCTGCCAACCTTTCAGTTAGTAGCCAAGCACTTAACTAATTGTGCCACCCAGGGACTCCGGTTAACTTCCCTAACCAGGTCAGCTTCTCCTAATATAAACCCCAACACACCGAGTGCTTCCCTTTCACAGTAGTGTCACCATTGCAGCTTTTTTCTTTGATTGTGTAAGCCATTCAATTAAAATCTGTTTACTCCACTAGACTGTCAGACCCAAAGAGTCACCATTTTATCTCCTAGCGTGGTGCTTAGCACATGTTATCATGATCAATAAGTATTCACTGAATGAGTGAGAGAACAAATAAAAATGGGTAGAGAGTGCCATTTGCAAGTAGCATTCGGTTTGCAGTATGACCATAGATACTCTATGGGGGATCACTTAAAGTGGACTTGCTGGCCTGCTGGGGTGGGGCTGGGGGCACTGGTTTGTCCATCCACAGTGCCTGCGGGGCAGGGAGCTGAAATCTCTTGGCCCTGCCTTATGTTCCTTGAGACAGTAAATATCAGAGTAGACTCAGGTCCATGGTCAGAATAGTCTCCCTCCTAGACTCAGGGTTGAGCAGCTGCTTGACTGTTGTTCCTAAGTCTCCTTTTTGCTAATTGGTCCTGGGACCCAGTGCTCCCAGGAATGAGCCTCTTCCTGCTGCCCAGGCCTGGATTTATCTGTGGCCCATTTCTCCAAGTTCTGACCAGTTATTCTGACTAGCGCTTTAGGTTTCTCTAGGGCAGGCCTAAGGAGCTCTGGTTGCTTAGTGGTTTAGCCCTCAGCCGCTAACTGAAAGTCTGGCAGTTTGAACCCACAAGCTGTTCCACAGGAGAAAGATGTGGCAATCTGCTTCTGTAAAGACTTACAGCCTTGGAAACCCTATGGGGCAATTCTATTATGTCCTATAAGGTCACTGTGAGTTGGAATTGACTGGACAGCAATGGATTTTGTCGTTGCTGTTATTAGGCAGACCTGACCCAGACTCCATCCCAGTAGAGTCTTGCTTGTCTGTTCCAGACTTCCTGTCTATGAGCCTTACCTGGCACCTGGTAGCAGAGACGTCCCCCAGTGGACACATCACCTAGCTAATGACCACCTGTCAGTCAGTCTTCTGACCATTTATGTCATCTGGATTCTTCACCATATCTTCTATCCACCTGCTTGAATCTTCAGGAATAGTTTATTGTGTCTGAGGCTGTGGTGTATCCCCTGACCCTCTGCCTCATGAAACAGTCTACTTCATACCTTCACAGCTGCCAACACTCTGCCTTGAGAATTCTACTGCTGGAGTAAGCCTCAGAGCCAGGTCAGTCCTCCAGACTGTTGTTCTCCCAGTAAGAAGGTCCTGAATCAGTTCAGTGTTACCTTCTCCCCATCGTGTGAGTCAGTCACAAGTTATGATGCCATTAGGATGAGACTAAAAGAACCCAGGATCAGCAGCCAGGAGACAGCTCCAGTCTCAACTGTCACTATTGAGCTGCAAGATCTTGGACAAGTCATTTCAACTCCGTTGGTCTCAGCTTTCGTATAAGAAAAAAACAAAACAAAACGAAAAAATGAAAAAGCAAAGGAAAGAAGGAAGAAAGGGAGGCAGGGAGAGAGGGAAGAAGGAGAAAAGAAAGTTAAAAAGAAAGAAGGGGAAAGAAGAAAGGAAAGAAAGAAACAAACCAACAAAGAAAGAGACTTTTGTGAGTTCTCTGTATCCCAAACAGCTACACCAATAAAAAGGTTTATTGGCCAGATAAGTTTGGGTAACACTTGGGTTAAACACACTTAACAGGTTTTGTTTAGTTTTGCTTTTAACTTCTCAGGCCCGACTTCTTAGAGCCTTTAATGTGCTAATGTGTATTATGACTGCCCAAGAGAGAATATAAAATAAAGGATTTGCCAGATTTATTCCAACACTTATGAACTGCAGTTTCGGTAATACCAGATTAGATTACTTCCAATTCTAAAAATTTAGTCTTTTAATTTAAATTTTTGTCTTTCTTATCTATATTTGGAAGTATGATACCTAAGTGAGATATGGTCTGAGTTTTTGAAGAAGGAATGATGTTCCATGGCAAGAAGGTGCTATACCGGTGCAGGTCAGGACTTCAGGGTAGACCTCGTGGTTCTCAGGGAGAGATCGTCTACTTTTCATCGGTTTCTCCCCATTTATGGCAAATTCCTTCATCACCAGGAAATGTGTGCACCACAGAAGTTCATTAATCTAAGAAGATCAAGCAACCCATTTCAAAAGACAAGAGATGTAGAGTCTTAGTGGCCCTGATCAGGAGCCATTTTGGAAGGTAGCAGGTGCTGAAGCCTCTTGATGCAATGCCAGCTTGTTAGCCAGTCTTCCCTAAGCCTGTGAGTATTTGGCTTATGGTCTAGGTGAAATGAACTCTAAGATTTAACCACAGCGCAATAAATCCTAGTTCTATCTCATGTTACTCTCTTATGCCAAATCATGAGCTCGATCCTTTAAGACAAACTCAGGACCAAAAACCCAAACCAAACCCATTGCCGTCAAGTCAATTCCGACCCATAGCGACCCTAAAGGACAGAGTAGAACTGCCACATAGAGAGTTTCCAAGGAGCAGCTGGTGGATTCAAACTGCCTACCTTTTGGCTAGTAGCCGAGCTTTTAATCACTGTGCCACCAGGGCTCCAAACTCAGGAAAGTTCAGTAGAAAAATCTGTTATTTCAGTAAATGTAAGGGTTTATTCTAGCTACTTTAGTCTAAAATGTCTAACCAGTTTTATAGACATTGACTATTCCACCTGCTACAAATTTTCAAGGTCTGTCCATTGGCCAGGATCCACAAGAGAGGAGCATTTCACCTACTACAGTTCTCCTGATCTCAGTCCTGACCCTTTCAGCTTTATGAGTTCCCTCCTAAGTGCCAAGTTTCTCCAGTCCCTTTTTCCTGCTTGCACACAGACCCTCTACTGCTGGAATCCAACTTAGCAACTCACATCTCCCAACTTTCTGCTAATCTTCTGAGTTTCCTGATCTTTGTTTTCTTTGTTGTAACATGTCTGCTGATGGATCTGTATTTAGCCCCAACCCCTGGCAATCCTGAGACCTCCATCCCATTCCCTGCTGTTTAGAGCAGCCCTTCTCCCCCTCACACACTGGTTTTTCTCAGTCCTTTCTCACATTCTCCAAGTCCCCAGAATAGACCCAGACTCCATGTTAGAACTGTAGAGAGCATATCTGAGACTTTATATTTCTAAATAATACAAAATGAGGGGGAGAAACAATAGCACATATTAATGTACTGTGACAAACACAGACTACCTCCCAACAACCCTTGGTATTTGTCCTTATTTTTAGAATGCCCTCCCGCTGTTTTTACTATCACTCTCTATTTGTTTTTGACAAGGTTCATAGAGCAGGGGAGAAGGGAAAGAGGCAGGAGGGAGTGTAGAGAAAGAGTTCATTAAAATAAATTAACGAAAAGACAAGCTGCTGCTACCACAACAACTCCAGCTGTGATAGGGGCCTGGCGATGCTTTGGTTTCTTGTCTTAGTGGCGTATATCACCTGTTGTGACCTGTGATTCTGCATTCCTCTGTGCTGATCTGCTGAATCCTAAATGGGAAACGCTGTTGACCTTTGATAACTAGGAGCTTCTTGATTTGACAAGTGGCATCACAAATTCTAGTATTTTTGGAACAATAGGAAGAGGGGACAGTGTTCCTCAATGCTGAAGGGTTATAAAGAAGTTTTTTTTTCCATTTCCTGTTATTATGGATTGAATTGTGTCCCTGAAAATATGTGTTGGAATCCTAACCCTTATACCTGTGGATGTAATCTTGTTTGGAGTAGGGTTTTCTTTGGTATGTTAATTAGGCCATATCTGAGTAGGGTGGGTTCTAAATCTAATCACTTCTGAGTTACAAAATAAACAGGTTAGCCACAGAGACGTTTAGACACGGGGAAGACAGATGCCATGTGAGGATCACCGAAGAACCAAGGAACACCCAGTACACCTACAACGGAAAAATCAACACAGCCCAGACCCTGATTTGGACTTTTACCTTCCAGAAATCAAATTTCTGTTCTTTAAATTGTGGTATTTCTGCTACAGCAGCACTAAGTAACCAAGGCAGAATTTGGTTCTTAATGAAGAAAATGGGGGAGGCTCTTTGGATGTCTTTGAGAATATCAAAGGAGGGTAAAAAATGGGACTACTTTTTGGGAGCAGGATCTTGTTGCTTCTCTGGAAGGATTTTCCTAAGTATTGATCACTAGCACTCCTGGCTCCTGGTGCTTCAGTAAGAAACTGACAGATATTTTTTGGGTCTTGTATAAACCCAGAGCTGTGCTACGAACTGTAGTAAATCAGAAGTCCTGCTGGAGTTTATCACATGGTAGTGGATACAAAACGCATATAAAAGAAAACATTACAAAATGATGCCAGATGGTATAAATTACAGAACTTTTTTGTCCTCTTGGGTGAAATAATGTTAGAATACAAGGTTTAGGACTGAATGAATTCCCCCTTCCCCATTCCCTCTCCATACAACATGCTTCTCAATCTATCTCCCACGTCTTACACCCAACTACTACCAACACACGTATTCATCACCTACTGATGTAAACTCAGTTTACTCAGTTATAGCCAGCTCCTCCAGGAAACTTTTAGATTCCTGTACCTTAGAAGTGACCTCTCAGACCTCCATGTCCTGCTTTACCAGTACAGGTGGTTTTGTCATAATACCCATGGCACTTACCCATTGCCATCTTTTTAACTCCAACTCTATCTCTATGTCTATCCTAGTACAAGCTACCCTCATTGCTTGTCCCAAACAACAGCAAAAACCCATTGCTTTTGAGTCGATTTCAACTCATAGCAAGCAACCCTGTAGGACAGAGCAGAACTGCCCTATAGGGTTTCCAAGGAGTGTCTGGTGAATTCAAACTGCTGACCTTTTGGTTAGCAACTAAGCTCTTAACCTCTGTGCCACCAGGGCTTCCCATGACCCTTAGTGTATACATATTTTTCTTGGGGTCTATTTTCCTCTACTAGATTGCCAGATTCTTGAGGGCAGAGATCTTTCTAATCCATCAAGATTCCTGGAACTGATGTACCTAGATGTGTGAGCTTAGGCAAGTAACTTATATTAATTGGGGGAGGGTGATAATAATTGTTCTTACCACATTAGGTGGTTGCATTGAGGCTTAAGTGAAACAATAAATGCCTTGCTTGTAGTCTAGCATCTGACATATAGCAAGCGCTCAGAAAGTGGGAAACAAAACATAAAGAAGAATATCTGCATTCTCAATGCCAGTGCAAGCTTGACTCATACATAAGAAGTTCTCAGGAATGGCCAACGACTGGCTGGAGCAAGAATAAACTGAAGCAAGATCTTTATTGGAGGGAGATTTCCCTCAGAGGAGCAGTTTTTAAATGAGTTGGAGATAAATAGTGATACCTGAATTTTTTTTCTATTAAACATAAATCTTCATACCTGTCTTAGCCATCTAGTGCTGTGAGAAAATAAATTTCTCTTTGTTAAAGCCATCCACTTGTGATATTTCTGTTATAGCAGCACTAGATGACTAAGACAGAATTTGGTACCAAGAGAGTGGGTGCTGCTCTAACAGACACCTAAAATGTGGAAGTGGTTTTAAAACTGTGAATGGATAGAAGACTCAGAAAGAAGTGAGAACTGTTAATACCGGAGAAGGCGCAGATGGTGAGAAACAGCAGCAGGGGACCGGCAGCAGCAGAACCAGGAGACCAGTGCAAGACAGTGGTGTAGCCGACCCGTGGAGCGAGATAGCTGAGTGTGTGCGTGCGTGCAGGAGTCTTTCTGGTGGAGTGGGGTGCCTGCAGGCACTTATTGGTGGAGCTATTGAGCTTGGAACACTTGCCCCAGCAGGGCAGATTCAGGCATGAGGGCTGAGGGCTGAGAGGCCAAGGAACCAGGAAGCAGAAGCTGAAGAGACAAGGAACACATGAAGCTAAACTGCCTCAGTCTCAAGAGGTATGGCCTCTACCTCTTATGATTCAAAGGGTGGAGCAGTGGCCTCGGGTGTTTGTAAGGGTGGAGTTGCCACTCAGATGGGCTAGGAGAACGGTGTGCCTAAAGCTGAGGGAGCAGAGTTACTGGTCCAATGGGCCTGGAAGATAGGCTGAGGCTGAGAGCTGAGGGCCCTCCACTCAGAATCCAGAAAGTGTGGCCAATACCTAGAGTCTGGAGGGCAGGGCCACTGTGCAAATTGTCTCGGAGAACAGAGAATTGTTTTCAAGACTTGCGGACTAATGTAATCTCTTCTGCTGACTTGCTTGGTGCTTGTTATCCCTTCTTTCTCTGCAATTTCTACCATTTGTAATGGAAATGTCTAGCTTGTGCCTGTTCTGCCATTGTACTTTGGAAACATAACTTGTATTCTAGATTTCAGGAATGAAGAAAAAATTTTGGATTTTGGACTTGGAGTTTGTTTAATACTTTTGCTATGATAAGATGGGGTGAATGTGTCTTACATGTAGCAAGGACATGAACTTTTGGGGCCAAATGGTAGAATGCCATGGATGGAATTGTGTCCCCCCAAAATATGTGTCAAATTGGTTTGGCCATGATACCCAGTATTGTGCGGTTGTCCTCCATTTTGTGATTGTAATTTTATGTTAAAGAGGATTAGGGTGGAATTGTAACACCCTTACTAAGGTTATATACCTGATCCAAAGTAAAGAGAGTTTCCCTGGAGTGTGGCCTGTACCACCTTTTATTTTATAACAGATAAAAGGAAAGGGAAGCAAGCAGACAGGGAGGAAGAAAGAAGCACCGGGAGCAGAGAGCATCCTTTGGACCCAGGGCTCCTGCAAGGAGAAGCTTCTAGTCCAGGGGAAGATTGATGAGGACTTTCCTCCAGATCCAACAGAGAGAGGAAGCTTTCCCCTAGAGGTGACAGCCTGAATTTGAACTTGTAGCCTGCTAGATTGTGAGAAAATAAATTTCTCTTCTTAAAGCCATCCACCTGTGGTATATCTGTTATAGAAGCACTAGATGATTAAGACAATGCATTTTTCCTATTCCTTGTAAAATAAAAGTGCAGACTTTATTAAAAAAGGAGCATAGAGACACACTGAACAGTTTATACTGAATTGCTGAGCAAGCAAAGAAAAGCTGCAATGTCAGTTGATCTGAAAGTTTAGGCAATATACCACTGGGCAGAGATTTAAAGGTGGTCTGGTCTTGCTCTGAGACAACCCCAACTGGTGTAGATCCCATTATAGTCCCCTGGGCTGCATGTGGCAGTCACAGAACACTGGACCTTATTACTTTCTAGTTTTCTGACAGCACATCTTCCCCACATGAAAGGAGGTGAATTGGGGTCAGGGTGTACACAGTATACCAATAATAAATGGGCAGTAAACTGCCCTTATGGCCCATAATCAGTTCTAAATGGATAGGAAGTTAGAGGGCAAGCAAAGTAAGAAGAGGGGAGAGATCATAGAGAAAATGGAAAAGTAGGTAAAATGCACTGGTTACTACTTTTCTATGCCCCCCTCCTTCTTGGCACTCTCTCCTTCCTGCTGGTGTCCAGCATCTTTTGTTTTTTTGTTGTTCCCAGCATCTTTGTGTCCTGTATACTTTGCCATCTTCTGCTTGCTCAGCTGAGATGGTGCCTACGGGAGTAGCCTCAACCAATTTGTGACTCCTTTCCAACCAAGACAGTCAGGGAAGCCTACGGGAGTAGCCTGGTGCCTACGGGAGTAGCCTCAACCAATTTGTGACTCCTTTCCAACCAAGACAGTCAGGGAAGCCAGTGGTCAGCACCCCAGCCTTGGCAGGGACCCTGGCATTCTGCTTGGTCCTGGTCCTCTTGTGATATGTTTTGTATGCTCCGGACTGGCATTCCTTCCAAGTTGAGTGGACAACTACTGCCCATTTCCTGACTCCGAGTCATTCTGAGAAGACTACACTGCTACATCTCACCCCAAAGAACAGATTCCTGTTGATGTGGACAAACCTCTAGTCCAAGGTCAAGTTCTTCTTGGACAGTGTACTCTGAACTGCCAACTATTCTCTACAGTTGGGTAGCCTCCCCTATTCCATACTCTGCAGATTAGAACACTTTCCTTTCTCTACTGCTTACCACTGAAGTACTAGTATGCATTTTAGTTAACAATATGTCACCCCTGGAGAGCCTAATCTGCTCTCCAATAGAAGATGAGTTAGAAATGGGTAGATAAACTGAATTTCATGAGAGAGACAGAAAGACAGACAGAGAAAAAGACCGACACTTAATCCAAAGAGATGGTGAAATTTTATGCTCTAATGACCAGTTACTGGGGGAAATTTTGGCAGGAGGTAATATAAACAGTCCTGGCGTCTTTCAAATTACCTCATATAAGTGGTTGCCTATCAAATTCACCTGGTAAAAATCTATTTAGAAAATTAACATTTATAAATGCTTTGCTCTGGTTTTCCTCCCTTATCCTAGGGTTTTTGCTAATTTTAAATGACATTACCTCTTTGCTGGAGATTAACAGGATATGAAGCAATTCCAATATTTTAATCGGTGTTTGGGGATGATTCCTGCTGAATAGCAGAAATGTGGTTCTTCTGAAAATCCATTTTTCATTTGTTTTCTTATTTGCATCCCTAGTTTAAAGAAAATTGACTTTTTAAAAGTGAGTGATAATTAATCTTTGGAAATATTGCAATTGGTTGGCTTTTCTGCTATTTCACGAAGCCCAGTGTGCATCCAAGCCAAGTAGAGCTCTGCTGTGGGGAGGGGTTGGAATTACTGGCTGAGGAGCTGTAGAGGCAGCATGCAGATGTGCTGACATTAGGCAGGGGGCCAGTCCAGCTGGTGAGGAGGGACTGAGAGGCATAAGATCAGGTCCCTGCGCTCCGCTAGGTGGTCCAAGAAATGCTTATGCTCCTTTGAGGTGCTGCACAGCCTCTCTGCAAGTACAGAAATGGTCTGCGTATTTCAGACTAACTGCAAGGCCAGAGTGACGGATGGCTCAGAAATCTGTTGTAAAAAATTAGATTGTAAGGGAACAGATTTCATTTTCAGCAACTTGATACTAGATAGGCAGATAAACCCCTCCAGGTACAGAACAGATACAAATGCTGGATAAAATGCTTCAACATGTATTTGTAAAGCATGGTTGAACCAGAAGTGAAGTAAAGGGAACAATGAATGACAATAAATGAAGCAAATATGTTATTCTACAAGAATGAATACGCATTCAAGCTAGTGATAGTCCTGAGGGCATCTGCTTCAAAAAGACACCCTCAAAGGCATCTACATGTAGATCACCCTTGCCTGTGCATATTAAATGAGAGCTCAGAGCTCTGCTATCCTACCAGTCGCCAAGGAGATGATTCTGACTCATGGCGACCTCATGTTTTACACAGTAGGACTGCGCTCCATAGGATTTTCATGGCTGTGACCTTTTGGAAGGTCTTTATCCTGAGGCACCTCTGAGTGAGTTTGAACCACCCACCAAACTCCCAGTTGGTGACTGAGTGCTTAACTTTTTGTACCACCCAGGGACTTCTGCTGTACTTTATTGTTGTTAGTTGCCGTTGAGTCAATTCCAACTCATGGAGACCCTGTGTGTGCAGACTCAGTAGAAACAGATAGAAACCTTATCTGCTATCCTAGAGCCTAGGTCTTCTGGCATTATGAGGATGCACAGTGCACGGGTGATAAACCCTAGGATGTGAGCAGGATGGGAAGTTGGATTAGAAACTCCTGGGTGAAACTGGAACCCTCAAAGGTCAACATACTTGGCAGATGAGCTAGAAGATGATCTACCCTAATGAAGGAGAGTTATTTGTCTCTGCCTTGATTCTTCGTGGAGTGAAAAGAAAAAGAAAAAAATCTCCACTAAAAATTCCTACCACATGTACCTGCCCTTCAAGTTTGAGGATAAAATTCATCCACCTGTGTAATTAAAATGAAAAGTAAAACACAAACACACAACAAATGCATCAGAAATAAGGCTAATATGTCCCTGGGTTAACAATGCCTACAAGAGCTTGTCAGAGCTAATTGCAAGTCTTCTGTGGAACAACACACTGAAAACACAGCTCCCAAAATTTCTACAGGTAAAGTTTTAAGAACATGGAACTCACAATCAAAAATCACCAAATACACAAGGAAGAAAGCCACCGTGAGAAATAGTAGAAGCAATAAACTCCAAAGTTAAACCCATAAATACTGAAATTATCTGATGAATCACATTTTCAAAGAAAGATAAGAGGGGTTTGAAAAAATGACAAAACATAAGACCAGAATGATTTAGAGGAAAAGTAAACAAACAATATACACAGAAATTTAAAAATGTAATAATTAAAAATATAATGATCAAATGGTAGATCAAACAAAAAATGAAGAGAGAATCAATGATGCAGAAAATAGATCTGAAGAAATTATCACCAACGCAGTATAAAGACATAAAGACATAGAGATAGAAAAAAATGAAAGACGATGAGAGGTTAAGAGACAAGATCCAGCTTCTATCTAATTGAAGTTCCAGAAGAGAATAGAGAGGATGGTTGAAAGGCAATATTCAAAGTCTTAATGTTGTTGTTAGGCGCCTACAAGCTGGTTCTGACTCACAGCAACCCTATGTACAACTAAATGAAACACTGCCCAGTCCTGCGCCATCTTCACAATGGTTATTGTGCTTGAGCCAATTTTTGCAGCCACTGTGTCAATCCATCTTGTTGAGGGTTTTCCTCTTTTTCCCTAACCCTCTATTTAAAGCATGATGCCTTTCTCCAGGGACTGATCCCTCCTGACAACATGTCCAAAGTATGTAAGACGCAGTCTCGCCATCCTTGCTTCTAAGGAGCATTCTGGCTGTACTTCTTCCAAGACAGATTTGTTCATTCCTTTGGCAGTTTATGGTATATTCAATATTCTTCGCCAACACCACAATCCAAAGGCTTCAATTCTTCTTTGGTCTTCCTTATTCATTGTCCAGCTTTCAAATGCATATGAAGTGATTGAAAACATCATGGCAGGGGTCAGGTTCACCTTAGTCTTCAAGGTGATGTCTTTGCTTTTTAATACTTTAAAGAGGTCTTTTGCATCAAATTTGCCCAATGCAACGCATCTTTTAATTTCTTGACGCTGCTTCCTTGAGTGTTGATTGTGGATCCAAGTAAAATGAAATCCTTGTTGCTTATTGGCCCAGGTATGATATTTTTACTTTATGTTGAGATGTATTCCATACTGAAGGCTGTAGTCTTTGATCTTCATCAGTAAATGCTTCAAGTCCTCTTCACTTTCAGCAAGGACGGTTGTGTCATCTGCATATCACAGGTTATTAATGAATCTTCCTCCAATTCTGATGCAGGTTCTTCTTTATATAGTCCAACTTCTCATATTATTTGGTCAGCATACAGATTGAATAGGTATGGTGAAAGGATACAACAATGACGTGCTCCTTTCCTGACTTTAAACCACTAAGTATCCTCTTGTTCTTTTCAAACTGCATTTTGATCTATGTACAGGTTCCTCATGAGCACAGTTAAGTGTTCTGAAATTCCCATTCTTCACAATGTTATCCATAATTTGTTATGGTAAACATCTTTCTGGTGTTCTCTACTTTCAGCCAGGATCCTTCTGATATCAGCAATGATATCCCTGGTTCCATGTCCTCTTCTGAATCCAGCCTGAATTTCTGGCAGTTCTCTGTTGATGTACTGCTGCAACTGCTTTTGAATGATCTTCAGCAAAATTTTACTTGTGTGTGATATTAATGATATTGTTTGATAATTTCTGTATCTGGTTGGATCACCTTTCTTCGGAATAGGCATAAATATGGATGTCTTCCAGTTGGTTGGCCAGGTGGCTGTTTTCCAAATTTCTTGGCATAGGCGTGTGAGCACTTCCAGTGCTGCATCCATTTGCTGAAACATCTCAGTTGGTATTCCGTCAATTCCTGGAGCCTTGTTTTTTTGCCAATGCCTTCAGTGCACCTTGGACCTCTTCCTTCAGTACTACCTGTTCCTGGTCATATGGTACCTCCTGAAATGGTTGAACGTCAACAAATTCTTTTTGGTATACTGACTCTGTGTATTCCTTCCATCTTCTTTTGATGCTTCTTGCGTCATTTGATATTTTCCCTATAGAATCCTTCAATATTGCAACTCAAGGCTTGAATTTTTTGTTCAGTTCTTTCAGCTTGAGAAACGCCGAGCGTGTTCTTCCCTTTTGTTTTTCCATCTCCAGGTCTTTGCACATGTCATTATAATACTGTACTTTGTCTTCTTGAGCCGCCCTTTGAAATCTTCTGTTTAGCTCTTTTACTTCAGCATTTCTTCTGTTTGCTTTAGCTACTCGACATTCAAGAGCAAGTTTCAGAGTCTCTTCTGACATTGATTTTGGCCTTTTATTTCTGTCCTGTCTTTTTTAATGCCCTCTTGCTTTCTTCATGCATGATGTCTTTGATGTCATCCCACAACTCTTCCAGTTTTCGGTCATTGGTGTTCAATGCATCAAATCTATTCTTGAAAAAAAAAATTTTTTTTTTTTTTATTCTTGAGGTGGTCTCTAAATTCAGGTGGCATAAACTCAAGGCTGTACTTTGGCTCTTGTGGACTTGTTCTAATTTTCTTCAGCTTCAACTTGAACCTGAACTTGAACTTCAACTTGAACTTCAACTTGATGGTCTGTTCTGAAGTCGGCCCCTGGCCTTGTTCTGAATAATGATACTGAACTTCCCCATCATCTCTTTCCACAGATGTAGTCAATTTGATTCCTGTGTATCCCATCTGGCTAGGTCCACATGTACAGTCACTATTTATGTTGTTGAAAAAAGGTATTTGCAATGAAGAAGTCACTGGTCTCGCAAAATTCCATCATGTGATCTCTGTCATTGTTTCTATCACTAAGGCCATGTTTTCCAACTACTGATCCTTCTTTGTTTCCAACTTTCAAATTCAAATATCCAGTAATTATTAGTGCATCCTAATTGCATCTTCGATCAATTTCAGACTGCAGAAGTTGGTAAAAATCTTCAATTTGTTCATCTTTGGCCTCAGTGGTTGGTGTGTAAATTTGAATACTACCTGTATTAAGTGGTCTTTCTTGTAGGCATATGGATATTTTCCTAGCACTGACAGCATTGTACTTCAGGATAGATCTTGGACTGTTCTTATTGACAGTGAATGAGATGCCATTCCTCTTCAAGTTGTCATTCCTAGTAAAGTAGACCGTATGATTGTCCAATTCAAAATGGCCAGTACCAGTCTGTCTCAACTCACTAATGCCTAGGATATCAATGTTTATGTGTTCCATTTCATTCTTGACAATTTCCCGTTTTCCTAGATTCATGCTTCATACATTCCACATTCTGATTATTAATGGATGTTTGCAGCTGTTTCTTCTCATTTTGAGTCATGCCACATCAGCAAATGAAGGTCTGGATAGCTTGACTCCATTCATGTCATTAAGGTCTACTCTACTTTTAGGAGACAGCTCCTCCCCAGTCATCTTTTGAGTGCCTTCCAACTTAAGGGACTAATCTTCTGTCACTATATCAAACAACGTCCTGTTACTATTCATAAGGTTTTCACTGGCTAATTCTTTTCAGAAGTAGACTGCCAGGTCCTTCTGCCTAGTCTGCCTTAGTCTGTTAGCTCTGCTGAAACCTGTCCACCCTGGGTGACCCTGCTGGTATTTGAGTACTAGGTGGCATAGATCTCAGCATTAGAGCAGCACACAAACCCTCACGTACAGCAAACTGACAGATGTGTTGGGGAAAATCTTACTAGCTGAGAATTTTACAGAAATGATAGAAAGATTAGACACTTTGACACCAAAACCGAATTAGGGCAATACAAATAAGGAAAATTTCAGGCTAATCTCACTCATGAACATATGTACCACAGAGTTCCAATGTAAATCCAGCTGCGTATAGAAGATAATAGTACATTATGACTGGTCCTAGCCCTTTTTTTCTTTCTATTCTAGGTCACTTTATCAGCCTTTGTGTAATTAAATATCATATATATGCTGATGATTTTCTAATTTATATCTCTTGCCCAGAACTCTTATTTGAGTTGAGGGTCAAGTATCCAACTATATAAGTATTACAGATATTCCAACCAACATAAGTCAAAAGTGGAGCTCTTCACCTCTCTTCCAAAATCTTTTTGTTCACCTGTCTTCTATAGGTCTTTCACTTGGCTCTTACTGCTTCCCTTCCACTCTTTTTTATCTATTCCTACTTGTCCTTCATATGCCAGGTTTCTCCAACAAGAAGTTTTTCTGCCCTGCCCTCTACTCTCCATTAAAAAATATCAGAGTTAGTTTTCTCTCCTATGTACGCCACTGTTTTTGTGTTGCTGTTATGGGCCATTGAGTCACTTCTGACTTATAGTGACCCTAAAGGACAGAGTAGAACTGCCCCATAGGGTTTTCAAGAGGCAGCTGGTGGGTTTGAACTGCCAACCTTTTGGTTAGCAGCCCAACTCTTAACCATTGCATCACGAGGGCTCCATAGCTCTCTGAATTTTTTAGTGTAGCATTTATCATGTGATACTTTTTTTACTGTGATGGTTGTATACTTGCCTGTTTCTCTCACCAGGAGTTTCTTGAGAAAGATACTCTTGTTTATTGTGGGAACATCAGCAGTGAGCACAGGGTCTGGCCCCTACCAGTAGTGTTAGTAAATATTAGTTACTAGTTGAATGAATCGAGTAAGATAAATAGTTTAATAGAGGTATGCATAGGTTTCAGAGGAGAGAAACAGTGGAAGGTTCCCCACCCCAATCTGAAAGATGCAGCTCAGGAAATGTTTGAATTGAGTCTACTAGGGTAAGTAGAAGCTTTGGCTATCTTGAGAGGAAAGACAAGGGGTCGGAAAAAAATATTTTAGATAACGAGAATGCCATTGAAAAAAGCTGATGTGGGAAATACAAGCAAGATAACTGGCAGTAAAGTACATGTTTGGAAAGCACAACAATGTCTCCAGAAAGACCTGATTCTCTGGAGATTTGAGAGCCAAGTCCCAAAGTTTGGCTGTTCTCCTTGGGGCAGGGAAGCCTCTGAAGAATATTTAATGACTCATGTAGCCAGATTTATACTTTAGATTGATCATTCTGCAAAATAGTGAGGAGAATGGTCCAGAGGTGTGTGGAAATTGGGCACAGAAAGACAAGCTGCAGGGCTTAAAGCCATCCAGCTGATAAATGACAAGGACCTGAATATGGACCAACCCTCTCCTCCCTGCCCAAAACAAATTACCTATTTGTTGTCTAGTAGATTCCAACTCATGGCAATTCCATGTGTGTCAAAGTAGAATTGTGCTCCACAGGGATTTCAGAGGCAGATCTTTTGGAAGTGGATTGCCAGATGTTTTGTTTTGTTTTGTTTTTTTGAGGTGCCTCTGGATAGACTCCAACTTCCAACCTGTTTGTTAGAGGCTGAGCACGTTACCCATTTATGGCATCCAGGGACTCCTGAACAAGAACAGTGATGGTTTGTTAGCAAGAAGGGGGGCAGATTGTTCTGACCAGAGTGCTGGGGGATGGTGCTCGTGGTGGACCTAAATAATCTCTTAGAACAGCCATTTGGGGGGTTGTCTAGCTGTCAGAGGCTGGATACTTAGCTCAGCTAATCCTGCTTTTGTCTGCATGGAACACTGCTGAAGTCTGAAGAGACTTCTTCCTTTCCAGAAACCATCTGGAGAAGGTTAGTCTGATCCGAAGGATTTATTTTCATTAAAAAGTTTACAAAAGCACAACTTCATTACTCAGGAAGGGAAAGATTATATCAACTTTGATCTTTTCTGTTGTTCTTGTCTTCTGTTGGTTTTATCATCTTTTGGCACCATTCTGGATATCGAAGCTGAAAACAAATAGTGGCTACATGTCCAATGTCTGCTAAAATACGAGAAGATATGTTAATCCTTGGGAATCAAATTTTGATGTTAACATTAAAACCCGTGCAGACTTTTCTTAGCATTCTGAATGCCTTCTCTGGAAACTGATAACTAATTGTTAAAGGGAGGTTATGCCTCATAGGTTGATTATGCTTCATTCCCTTTTATAATCTTTTTTTTATAATGTTTTAGAAAATACTAATTTGTTCCGCAAACACAGTAATCTCCACAGACTGTTATCTAAATATTTAATTTGCGTGTTGAATCATACATCTGATAAAAAATAGGGTGGAATAAATTAATATAGCTGTTCCAAGACAAATGTTTTCCTTGCTGCTTTGTGATTATTTTTCGACTCAGATTTGTATCAGAGCCCACTGGTTTTTAACGACACACGTTACAATCTCTCCTGTCTTTCATGGATAATGTTGTGGATACTGCTAAGCAAACAAGCAACAGCCAGGGAGTTGTGTGTGCATCCTGGTCCTTAGGAGAAGACCAAGTGAGTGGCAGGGGGTTAGACAAGCACATTCCAGGGGCCTCATCACAGGCCTAGGCACTGCTGTGTGTGCGTACACGCACCCAGCCTGCCAGGCATGGTTGGACAGCGCCTGAAAGCATACCAGGAATCTGGGTCATAGCTGGATGCTATGGATTGAATTGTGCCCTCCCCCCCCAAAAAAATATGTGTCAAAGTCCTATCTTCTATACCTGTAAATATGACCCTCTTTGGAAATAGGAGTTTTCTTTCCTTATTTGGTATGATTTCACCATGAAGTTTGTGGTTCTGAAGCGCAACCCACAGTTAATCCAGGTTTGGAAAGAGCTGCCTGCTAATGGAAGCACAGAGCTGGAGAATTCCCTCCTGTCTGGGGCACTGGCTTACTGATGCCCAGCTGCTTGTGTCTTGCCGTTTATAGATCACTGGCTTGTCTCCAAAGATGGAGTCTAGACTTGGTCCATCACTGTGCTTCTGAGATGATCTTCTGGCCAAACTAAATCAAGACATTGTTTGCATATCAGGTCCAAACCCTTAGCTATTCAGAGCTTCAGTCTTCTGGGAGAAAAGGGTTGGCAAAATTTGAGACAATTTATGGATTTGAAAACACAACCACGGATGGTAGCAATTCTCACAATCACCTTCTGTTTCTTCTGCCCTTCAGTCACTTGCCTGTCTTTCAAAATACTACCATGGTGAGAAATGGATTTTAAAAATCCAGTTTTTTTTTTATTAAAATTAAATGTGTCACATCTTATAAGTGAAAATACAATTTGCAAATTAAAAATGAAAACATTTACCCCTTCTATATGCCTAGTATTGTCTCTGCAGTTTCACAGTTCACAGTTTTAACTTTAAAGGGATGTCTCTCATAGATCTGCCAGGAATATGCGTCAGGAGCTTCAGGAATGGGGGACGCATACATAGCATTCTCAGAAGAGCGAAGCTGTGTGATGGACCTCTGAGCTGGCTACCAAAACCACACTCCCTCACTGGCCGTCTCTCCAGGCTGAAACCAGATTACCTCCTTCAGCTGAATTAACTGGTAGCCAAGGAATTCATAGGTCATTTTCCCGATGAAGTTAAATATTTTTTCCTGGTGACCCCGGAACAAAATGCTCCCCTGTCCTGTGTCATTCCCATGATCAGTTACAGATTGTAGCATTGTGATCCATAGGGTTTTCACTGGCTGATTTTCAGAAGTAGATCGCCAGGCCTTTCTCCTTCGTGGGCATCTTCTCTGGGAGGTTCTGCTGAAATCTGTTCAGCATTATAGCAACCTGCATGCTTCCAATGACAAACAAAATATATTTATATTTAAATATAAATAAATATTAAATATAAATATTTATAAATGTATTTAAATATAAATAAATATTTATAAATATATTTATATTTAAATATAAAGGGATGAGTATTGTTTCTAAGCTGATCTTATTCTTGTTTCATCTTCTACCTACTGTCAGAAGAAGAAACTCTGAACTATCTATTTTCCTCTGTAAATTTCTTCTTCTTCTTGGATTCTCTGTCCTAATTAATGGTGCTACCATCTTCCCTGGTGAGAAATCGGGGAGTCATTATCTTTAATCTCTTGATTCTAATTGGTCATTGTTGCTTCCATCTCCTTAACTTTTTTCCACATCTCTTCCTTTTTCATCCCCTTTGTGGCTGTGTGAATAGATGGATACTCTTAACTGAGAAAAATCACTATTTTTCCATCATATTTCAAAACAACTGTCATCTGAACTTCTGTAGCAGCCTCTCAAGTCTTCCTGCCTTTGGTCTCATACTTTCATGCAGGTTTGTAAAACTGATCAGGTTGCCACCATGACTAAAACAGTTCAGTGGCTGTAAGATCAAGTCTAAACTTTTTAGCATGCTTAGAAGGCCTTCTATTATCCAACTTTCTTTCATTCTATTTCTTCACATATGTTCTATACACCGTACATACTTATTGTTATTTCTGTGTGCCATCAAGTAGGTTTTCAACTCATAACAACCCCATGTGACAGACTAGGACAGCCCTATAGGGTTTCCTAGGGTGTAATTTTTATGGGGAGCCCTGGTGGTGCAGTGGTTAAGAGCTCAACTGCTAACCAAAAGGTCGGCAGCTCAAATCCGCCAGCTGCTTTTTGGAATCCCTATGGGGCAGTTCTACTCTGTCCTATAGGGTTAGTACGAGTCATAATTGACTCAACTACAACAGTTTTTTTTTGTTTTTATCTTTATGGAAGCAGATTGTCAGGTCTTTCTCCCGTGGAGCTGCTGGGTGGGTTCTAACCACCAAACTTTAGGTCAACCATTGCACTACCAGGGCTCCTTCAGACATACTTAACTCCTAGTAGTTCTTCAAATATGCCCTGAAGTTTCTCTTCTGTCTTTGCATATACTTTTCTTGTTACATCATTTCCTTTCGTCCTCTAATCTCTCCGTCAAACTCCTTGCTACTCATTCCTCTATGAGCTCTTTCTTGAATCACCTGTGTCAGTCCCCTTCTGGTAGGAAATACCTCACTGAGAATAATAACCTTAAGGGAGTTTAATAGGCAAGTTATTTACAAAGATGTGGGCAGGATGTGGGGACAGTTGTTATTCAGTGGTAAAATGCTTGCCTTTCATGCAGGAGACCCGATTTCTATTGTGGCCATTGCGCCACACACACAGCCACCACCTGTTTGTCAGTGGAGGCGTGCATGCTGCTCTAATGCTGACCACATTTCAGCAGAGCTTCCCAGCAAGGGTGGACTAGGGAGAAAGGCCTGGAGAGCTACTTCGGAACATCAGTCAATGAAAACTATGGATAACAATGGTACAATCTGCAACTGATCATGGGACTGGCACAGGCAGGGCAGCGTTCTGTTCCTGGGTCACCAGGAAGAAAGGCAGTTAACAACAACAGGCAAGAAGTGGGGGGAATCACAAAGGATAAAGTAACATACCCTGAGGTACGTATTACCCTGGACCTGAAGAGGCAAGGAAATTGCTACCTGAACCTGCAGAAAACGAAGGTTGTATGAGGGACACATCCATCCCCTAGCCACCTACCTATCCCTTTTGCAAGAAGGGAGGCAGAGGAACACATACCCTAACCTAAGACTTTTCCCTCCTGTCTTAGTCATCTAGTGCTGCTATAACAGAAATGCCACAAATACATGGCTTTAACAAAGAGAAATTTATTTTCTCACAGTCTAGTAGGCTTCAAATCCATATTCCGGCGTCAGCTCCAGGCGAAGGCTTTCTCTCTCTGTCAGCTCTGGACGAAGATCTTTCTTGTCAATCTTCCCCTGGACTGGGAGCTTCTCTGCGCAGGAGCCCCACGTCCAAAAGACATGCCATGCTCCTGGTGCGTCTTTCCTGGTAGTATGAGGTCCACAACTGTCTGCTTGCTTCCCTTTCTTTTTATCTCTTGTAAGATAAGAGGTGGTGTAGGCCACACCCCGGGGAAACTCCCTTTACTTTGGATCAGGGATGTGACCTGAGCAAGGATGTTATATCCTACCCCAATCTTCTTTAACCACAGGCAGAGATTATGATTTATAACACATAGGAAAATCACAAAATGAAGGACAACCGCACATGGCCTAACCAAGTTGACACATATTTTGGGGGAATACAATTCAATCCATTACACCTCCCTTCTATCCCTGCCAGTACTCACCATTACTGAAATCCATAGGGTGCCAGAGTGCAAGGAAGCCTTGAACTTAGAACAAAGAGGTTAGGCTCCTGGGGCACAGAGCAGGATGAAGTGTGTGGAGTCGATCTGAAAGGGTAAAATGAAGACACCTGGCACCCTACCCAAGAAGTGAGCACTCTTTCCCAGAGGGCCTGGTTCACATTTCTATTATTACCATTTTAACTCCACATATCAATTACTTGTTTTTGTTTCTCTTACTATGTTATAAGCTTTTAGATAGCAGGAGACATGTGCTTTTAATCTTTGTATTCATATTGCTTTGACACAGTGGCTGCAACGTCTCACATACTTCAGATATGTTATCAGGAGGGATCTGCCCCTGGACAAAGACATCATGCCTGGTAAAGTAGAGGGTCAGCAAAAAAGAGGGAGACCCTCGATGATATGAATTGACACAGTGGCTGCAACAATAGGCTCAAGCATAACAATGATTGTGAGGATGGCACAAGACTGGGCAGTGTTTAGTTCCATTGTATTTAGGGTCGCTATGAGTTGGAACTGACTCGACAGTACCTAATAACAACAACAAAGTTCCTGTTGCTTACTACAGTGCCTGGCATGTAGCAGGCACTCAATAAACTTTTACCTAAATGGAATTGCCTTATCCAAGGGGCTGTGAAGAAAGTGACAATACCAGAGTGTGAGAGAACCAAATTTTATCTTCTTGGGTATTGGAGGAGAGGGAAAGCTTCACCTGACACCAGCAATACCTCTTCATGCTCACCATCTCCTTTGCCTGATACTCTAATCCTGTCTTCACTTCCTCCCTCCAGTCCCTGAGCCCACTTTCTCAAAGGACTCCAATGTCCAGAAATCCTAAATCTCAAGTTATTATCCATCCATTCTGAGGTATTAAAAAAGATAAGAGAAACCATTTTAGGCAAATAAGAACTTGTTTCTTCCATAGTTTGTATACCAAGTTCTAGCTGTACTTCTGTCCTGGTTAGATGGGCTGAACCACTCATGAACTTTTAATTTCCTCCCCTTTGATCCCTCTCATCTAAAACCTAGATCAGAGACACCTCCTAAGTAGCCTTCTTGATGATTCTTTTTTAAATTCTATTCTGATCTCTACTTGGCCCTCTTAGGCTGAAAGCATCCCAAGAAAAGACAGCTCCAGTTTAAAACGTATCTTCTGAACACAAGTGAAGAGAAAGGACACGCCCCTCAACCCTCCAAATGGAAAGTCCATGTCCAAAATATACAACATGGTGGCTCCAGTTTTTCTGCCCTGTGCCCTAGTTGCTTAAGTTTACACTACAGAGGGAGAGGCCAAGGGCTTGGAACCAAGCTCTGATGAATGGAGAAAAAAAGAGCCCTAATGGGAAAGAGCAAAACAAACTCTTGTGCAGTTTAATTTCTGGATGAAACTCCTTAGCAAGACTCTGTGTTTGTGAGCTTCCTGTTTCCGATGGGCACTACAGCTCAATGAAAATATAATTGTATTTTTGTATGCTTGAGACTCCTCTTTTCTACAACTACCATCATTCAAGTCAACATGTATTTACCGAGCACTTGATACCCAAAAAGGAGCCTTGGTGGCACAGTGGTTAAGCACTTGGCTGCTAACCAAAAGGTTGGTGATTTGAACCCACCAGCTGCTCTGCAGGGGAAAGATGTGGCAGTCTGTTTCTATAAAGATTTACAGCCTTGGAAGACCTGAGGAACAGTTCTAGTCTGTCCTGTAGTGTTGCTATGAGTTGGCATCGTCTCCACGGCA
Organism: Loxodonta africana; assembly: GCF_030014295.1. Classification (NCBI taxonomy): domain Eukaryota; kingdom Metazoa; phylum Chordata; class Mammalia; order Proboscidea; family Elephantidae; genus Loxodonta; species Loxodonta africana. The sequence continues at coordinate 112,851,627 of NC_087347.1, read as the reverse complement.
CGGGTTTGGTTTTTGATACTCAAAATTCTTTTTGCTAGGGACTGTCCTCAGCACACAGAGGGCATGGGTTAGCAGTGTTCATGGTGACAAAGCTCAGTCTTTTCCCATATAGCAGAAGACCCATATAGAGGGAGAAGTGGTGATGTAGCTGAGGACAAGACAAAGGAAATATACAATAAACCTCAGGTGTGGGTACTCTAGAATGGGATGGGTGTTCCTACTACGAACCTCCTATTTGGTCCCTACTGTTGTTGTTGTTCTTTTGTGTCATCAAGTCGATTCTGACTCATAGCAATCCTATAGGACAGAGTAGAACTGCCTCACAAGGTCTCCTAGGCTACAACCTTTACAATAGCAGATTGCCAGGTGTTTTCTCCCATGAAGACGCTGGTGGGTTTGAACCACTGACCTCTTGGTTAGCAGCTGAACACTTAACCATTGCTCTTTCTCTGTTCCTGTTCCAAAAGCCAAACCAAACCCGTTGCCATGTAGTTGATTTTTTTTCCCTCTTCCTATTAGATTCCTTAGGAGCCCTGGTGGTACAGTGGTTAAGAGCTACAGCTGCTAACCAAATGGTTGGCAGTTCAAATCAACCAGCCATTCCTTGGAAACCCTATGGGAGAGTTCTACTCTGTCCTATAGGTTCACTATGAGTCGGAATGGACTCAACAATGGCAACAGGTTTTTTTTTTTTTTTTTTTTTGGTTATTAGATCCCTTAATATATTTTATTGTAATTACTTTTTTGACATCTGTCTCTTTCAACAGACTATATATACACATGAGGTCAGGGTCTTTGCCCTATTTATTGTTGTAGTTAGCACAGTACCCCCAGGACTTAGCACAGCCTGACGCATATCAGACTCTCAACAATTACTTGTATGAAAGAGTGGTTTTGTACTGTTTGAAGAACATTTTTGTGCCAATGGGAGGCTTCACTCTGCTCAATAAATTGGCCCAAGGCCAGAGTGTGCTAGATGTGTAGTGTGGCCATGAGGAGCAAAATTCTTTTATTTCGTCTTACTCTCATAAGGGGATAAGGTATGCAAGTTATTTTCTTATACCTATATTATAAGGCCCAGGCTGAGGAGATGATTATGATGTCACCGACTTATTCTGATCTGAAGACTCTTATGGTCTCAAAATATCACTTCTCACCACTTAGATTAGTCATTATTCATCTCTGTCAAAATGTGAATGTATATCTTGGAGGAGAACCTTTTTATATTGGTTCTCAGGATGGGGTGAGCAGAATGGAAGGCAGTTCTATGGGGACTGGAACTCAGTAAGTGGGTCCTCTGACTGGGGTGGTATGTGCTGCCTTGGAAGAGCAGATCTGGATACAATACTTTAAGCTGGACATCTAGAGAGTCAGGAGAAAGCAAAATGAGGGGAGGATGTCTGAAAATATTTCAAACCCTACCAGGCCCTATGCTGGGAAATTTACAAGATGGGCTGGGAAACCTGGGTCTGCCTTTGACATCAATGGCCCTAAACACATATGTACACGTAAGGTCTCTGCATAAAGCCAGATGGGAAACTAGGGCAAGAGCAAGCCTGTTGGCCAAAATGGCTTCAGTATAGTTCAAAGTGATTCTGAGCACTTATTAAATATCTGCACAACACTGTGTTGGATGATTGTGAGGTAGACATGGACAAGTAAGAGAGCATTCTTTTCCCCAGGGCTGTTACACTATCATTTTGAAGCCTTCTGCCTTAGGCTGGGTTCTCTAGAGATGCAAAACCAGTAGAGTGTATAAATATATATAGAGAGAGATTTATATCAAGGAAATGGCTCACTCATTGTACAGGCTAGAACGTCCCAAGTGCACGGGTTGTGATAAAAGCTTCTCCTGATTCACATAGTTGCAGGGGCTGGCAAACCCAGGATTGGCAGGTTAGACAGCAGGGCTCTTTCTCACAGGCTGTGAAGATTGGTGAATCCCAAGATTGGCAGGCAAGATGGCAGGTAAGCTGCTAGCTCAAGTCTCAAGAACTGGAGGTCAAATGAATGGGAGCCAGCTGCAGGATCCAGAGTGAGCAAAAGCCCCATGAGTCTTGCCAGACAGTCCACTTATATATTCGAAGAAGACCACACCCCCAAGGAAACTCCCTTTTCACTGATTGGCTACCCATAGCAGATCCCATCATGGAGGTGGCCACATTATATCAAATCTCATCGTGGAAGTGATCGCATCATCGTACCACTGCCAAACTACATTATAACTGCCAAACTACTGAGAATTGTGGCCTAGCCAAGTTGACACATAACTTTAATGGTCACACCTTCATAACAGAATATTGAAGCAACCATTTCTTTGCTGTGTATTTTAAACGTATCAGTCTTTGCTTAATCAATAACATAGACCATCTGCCTTCCAGATATTTGTCAGAGGGAACAACCTCAAATTGCCAGCTGTCCAGCCCTTATCAGAAACCAATCTGAGCAAAAGATATTTAAGGAAGATAGTCTCTAAGGAAATGGTTCTCAAACTTTTTTTTTTCTCTAATATTGTTTTCTTTAAATAATATCTTACCTAGAACTCAGAATAGGAAATAGAGAAAGAGGTGCTCTGATTGAAGAGGGTAAAAACCCTGGACACGTTCAGTTACTCTTTGGTCATCGGAGGGCCTTCACGTACCCCTACCGCCCCTAAAGAGTGCCACAGGTCTAAGGGAAATGCAAGATCTTTACTCTTCCAGTAGCTCTGGTCTTGTAAACATACTGTGGGAAGCTACAGCCTACACTCTTAGCTTAGCACATAGAATTGCCTTCTCTGAGTTATGCCCTTAGCTTATCCTGAGGGTAAGAGCAGCAATAGTCTTATATTTTTTCTCTTTATGTATTTTTGAATTGATAGAAAAAAATGTTATAAAGAGAGTGTGCTGGTTTTTAGTTAAAAAATAACAACGACAGAATGGGACAATGTGATAAAAGCACGCGGATCAGTAGTAGAACTAGAATAAGTTGAAAATGTTCAAGACTACAGGCAGAGAGGAGCTTGGAAGGTGGTGCCACAAACCAAGAATGAAGCTATAGACATCTGGGCAAGGGTGATGGCAGGTACAAGATGGAAACTGCTATTCATGGAGATCCAGTCAATTTGAGGGGAGACAGACGCATGTATATTGGAGACATCAGGAGAGCAGGACAGAAGGGCCATGACAAAAATGGCAGAGGGCATCTACTGAAAATTCCTGAGGGATCTGATAAGTGGGGTTTATGGCAGGGAGAGGAGCTCACTGTCCTTTAGAAGTCAAGGTCAGAGGGAGCTCCAACTGGTGAGAAGAGAAGCTTCATTTTGTCTTGCTGGTCACAGAGGTGAAGGGGGTGGTGAGAATGGATTATACACTTGGAAGTGGTAATATCAAACACTCATTGGGGATTCTGGTAACTGATATAACCAATATAAGATACTTTCTGCCAAAACTCCTCCCGGACGATAGAGTTGCCTACATACCATGATCCTCTCAGAATAATGCAGGTAATCATTTGCATTTGTATGTAAAATGGATGCATTTGTACATAAAGTAGGTGATAGATTTTTTCCAAAAGACTTTGAAATTCATTTTCTTGTTTAGTCATTCCAACAACTCCATGAGAAAGTAGAGCTGAGAGAATCGATTTTATTCGGAAAAAGAAACAGACAGAAAGTTAAGTAACCTACTTCTAGGTAATCATAGCACCCAGTCTGGGACCCATGTTTTTGCCCTGAGCACCACACCACACAGGTTCACCCCATATGACTTCACATTCCTGTTTGTCCATGGGTTTTTTTTTTTTTTTTTTTTTTTATGCAGAAAGTAGAGGACTTTTAAAATCACTCAGAGTTTCTGCTTTGTTTGGTAGTCTGCACATCATCTTTCCAAACTTTTCTGATTTGGATATTGATATTGGCCACTTGGCTAAAGGGGCTGTGTTTTCATTTTTCCAATGTCTCAATTTTATTCATTTAGCTGGTATCTGGGCTCTCCTTATCCATATTTTATCCACATTAGCACCATCTAATGTGTCTGAGCTTTCATTTAATATGCACAGACAGGTGTAGTCTGCATGTAGATGTCTTTGAGAATATCTCCCTTGAAGCTTCCAGTCCTCCCAGTCTGGATATTTTTGCTGGTCTTGTGGTATGTCTCCAGTTCCTGTCAATGCACTTGTGGTGATGTTCTATATATTTTGTGTACATGTGACCTTTGTGATGTTTTTAAAATGGCCTCTTTCACTAATGAAGAGGGATACCTCTTGTTTCTAAAGCGCTGTGTGATTACCAAAACCCAAACCAAACCCACTGCCGTCAAGTCGATTCCAACTCATAGCGACCACACACACTCACACACACACTTGTGTGAATGTGTATGCATGGATATATACACACACACAAATACATATACACCTATGTGTATATGTATACCAACCCAAACCCGTTGCCGTGGAGTTGATTCTGATGCATAGTGACCTTATAGGACAGAGTAGAACTGTGCCATAGGGTTCCAAGGCACAACTGGTGGATTTGAACTGCCAACCTTTGGTTAACAGCTGTAGTTCTTAACCACTGCACCACCAGGGTGTGTGTATATATATATATATATATATGGAAAAAAATTTTTTTTTTTTTATGTATATACAAACATACAGTCCTGTCCTGTGCCATCCTCACAACCGTCATTATACATGAGCTCATTGTTTCAGCCACTGTGTCAATTCATCTTGCTGAGGGTCTTTCTCTCTCTCACTGACTCTCCACCTTACCAAGCGTGATGTCTTTCTCAAGGTACTGGTTCCTCCTGATAACATATCCAAAGAACATAAGACAAAGTCTCACCACCCTTGCTTCTAAAATGCATTCTGGCTGTATTTCTTCCAAGACAGATTTTTTTGTTCTTCTGCCAGTCCACGGTATATTCAATATTCTTCGTCAACAGCATAATTCAAATGTATGCATTCTTCTTCCGTCTTCTTTAGTCATTGTCCAACTTTCACATGCATATGGGGTGATTGAAAATATCATGCTTGGGTCAGTCTCACCTTAATTCTCAAAGTGATATGTTTGTTTTCAACACTTTAAAGAGGTCTTTTGCAGCAGTTTTGCCCTATTCAGTATGTCATTTGATTTCTTGACTGTTGCTTCCACGGGCATTGATTGTGAATCTACGTACAATGGAATCTTTGACAACTTCAATCTTTTCTCCATTTATCATGATGTTGTTTATTGGTCCAGCTGTGAAGATTTTTGTTTTCTTTATATTAGGTGTAATCCACACTGAAGGCTTTTATTTCAGTCTTTGATCTTCATCACTAACTACTTTAAGCCTTCTTCACTTTCAGCAAGTAAGGTTGTGTCATCTGCATATCAAAGGTTGTTAATCAGTCTTCCTTCAATCCTGATGCCCCATTCTTCTTCATATAGTCCAGCTCTCAGATTATTTGCTCAGCATACAGATTGAATAAGTATGGTGAAAGGATACTTTTCCTGATTTTAAACCACGCAGTATCCCCTCGTTCTGTCTGAATGACTGCCTCTTGGTCTATGTGAGGTTCCACATGAGCACAATGAAGCATCTTGAGATTCTCATTCTTTTCAATGTTAACCATAATTTGTTATATTCCACACTGTCAAATGCCTTTGCATAGTTAAAAAAACACAGGTAAACATCTTCCTGGTATTCTCTGCTTTCAGTCAACATCCATCCGACATCAGCAATGATATCCCTCATCACACGTCCTCTTCTGAATCTGCCTTGAGTTTCTGGCAGATACCTGTCGATGGACTGCTGCAACCGTTTTTGAATGATCTTCAGCAAAACCTTACTCGCGTGAGATATTAATGATGCCTCCTGAAATGGCTGAACATTGCCCAATTCTTTTCAGTACAGTGACTCTGTATTTCTGCATCCTTTTTTGATGCTTCCTGTGTCGTTCAATATTTTGCCCATAGAATTCTTCAATATTGCAACTATAGCTTGAACTTTCTCTTCAGCTCTTTCAGCTTGAGAAATACTGATCATATTCTTCCCTTTTGGCTTTTTTAACTCCAGGTCTTTGCCCATTTCCTTATAATACTTTACTTTGTCTTTTCAAGCAGCCCTTTGAAATCTACTGTTCAGCTCTTTTACTTCAGCATTTCTCCCATTGGCTTTAGCTACTCTAAAGTTCAAGGGCAACTTTCAGAGTCTCTTCTGACATCCATTTTGATCTTTCTTTCCTGTCTTTTTCATGTTCTTTGCTTTCTTCATGTATGGTGTCCTTGACATCATTCCACAACTCGTCTGGTCTTGGGTCATTAGTGTTCAATGTGTTAAGTCTATTCTTGAGATGGTCTCTAAATTCAGGTGGGATGTGCTCAAGGCAGTATTTTGGCTCTCATGAACTTGTTTTAATTTTCTTCAGCTTCAACTTGAACTTGCATAGTAGCAATTGATGGTCTATTCTGAAGTCAGCCCCTGGCCTTGTTCTGAATAATGATATTGAACTCCCCCATTGTCTCTTTCTACAGATGTAGTCAGTTTGATTCCTGTGTATTTCATCCAGTAAAGTCCATGTGTATAGTCACCTTTTATGTTGTTGAAAAAAGGTATTTACAATGAATAAGTTGTTGGTCTTTACAAAATTCCATCATGGGATCTCCGATGTCATTTCTATCACCAAGGCCGTATTTTTCGTCTACCAATCCTTCTTTGTTTCCAACTTTTGCATTTCAATCACTAGTAATTATCAATGTATCTTAATTGAGTGTTTAATCAATTTCAGATTGCAGAAGCTGGTAAAAATCTTCAATTTCTCTAACTTCGCCATTAATGGTTGGTGTGTAAATTTAAATAATAGTCATATTAACTGATCTTCCTTGTAGGTGTATTGCTACCATCCTATCACTGACAGCATTGTGCTTCAGGATAGATCTTGAAATGTTCTTTTTGATGATGAATGCGATGCCATTTCTCTTCAATTTGTCATTCCCAGCATAGTAAGCCATATGCTTTTCCAGCTCAAAATGTTCAGTATCCGTCCATTTCAGCTAAGTAACACCTAGGATATAGATCTTTAGGTATTCTATTTCATTTTTGATGACTTTGTTTTTCCTAGATTCATATTTTGTACATTCCACATTGCAAAATTATTAATGGGTGTTTGCAGCTGCTTCTTCTCATTTTGAATCATGCCATATCAGCAAATAAGATCCTAAAAGCTTTACTCCATCCACATTATTAAGGTTGACTCTACTTTGAGCAAGCAGCTCTTCCCCAGTTGTATTTTGAGTGCCTTCCAACCTGAAGGGCTCAACTTTCAACACTATATCAGACAATGTTTTGCTGCTATTCATAAAGTTTTCACTGACCAATTTTTTTAGACTTAGATCGGTAAGTCCTTCTTCCTAGTCAGTCTTAATTTGGAAGCTCCACTAAAACTTGTCCACCATGGGTGACCCTGCTGATATTTGAAATACCAGTGGCATAGCTTCCAACATCACAGCAACAAGCAAGCCACTGCTGCATGACAAACTGGCAGAAGAGTGGTGATATCCATATCCATATTCATACACACGTACATACAGGATTGTTATTGTTAGTTGCCTATGAGGCAGTTCTGAGTAATGACAATACCATGCGTGCAGAGTAGAACTGCTCCATAGGGTTTTCAAGGCTGTGACCTTTTGGAAGCAGATCATTAGGCCTTTCTTCCAAGGCACCTCTGGATGGGTTCAAACTGCCAACTTTTCAGCTAGTAGTCAAGCACTTAACTGTGCCAGCCAGGGACTAAGTGCTGAAGTCTAGGTATGAGAACATGAATGACCTTGAACATGAGGTACCTGTGGGGGAACATGGTCAGCTTGTTTTGTTCAGTACCCTTCAGGGGTTGTACATACAAAGGGAAGCACTGAGTTTTAGATATGCAAGTAATCTTAGATGCCATCAAACCAAACTCTCATTTTGTAGCTAAAAAGACAAAAGTTATGGAATTAGCTTAAAGTCACCCAGCTCATCATGACCCAGCAGGGATTAGAGTCTAGGAGTTTCCTAATTCCTACTTTGGTTCCCTTCCCTGTGTTCTTTTGTCTCTTCCCTACATGTGTCTTTTTTTTCAGGAAATGCTATGTTTTAGAGGAGAGATTAAAATTAAAGTGTAATATCATCATCCTATAATGTTGTTTATATTTGACCTTAGATTCTCTTGGAAACACAGACAGTCCAGGGCCATGTAAGAAAGAGGTAGAGAGTTAAGAGACTTATAGGTAAGTAGGAAAGTTTTCAATGTGGGAAGCAGAAAATAAGGGTGTGGGGTTGTATCTAATCAGAGGCATCCCTCCCCTAGCCTTGTGTCAAGGAAGGACACATCACTACCTTCTCCTCTCACCTTTCTGTTTCTCTATCACTCCCTGGCTATCTGAGCCAATCAGCAGTCAAACAGAGGTACATCACTCTGCTTCAGAAAAACGTTATAAACATCAAAGGTCTTTTGTTCTTACCACCCTGATGAGGCCCCTTAATGTCATTCCAGACCAAGAGGCAATTTGGGCATTGGGTAATTAGTTAGGGTTGCACACTGCTGAGACAACACTTGGTTTATGCAATTTGGCCAAATGCCTGGTAAAATCACTGCATAGAAACCAAATGGGTAGAATGGATTAGTGTTTGATTGAACCAACTGTCATGTGAATCAGAATCCTCAGCGTGACAGTTTTGGGCTGATACAATGTGTGCAGTGCACCAAATAGAACCTAGCCTGCCTACAATTTTGATGGAGCAATAAAACATATGCCCATAAAGTTGCATAGAAACTTTGCAAGGGGATTCTTTCTAAATGAGCTTGCTGGTGGGGAATTTATACTCTAGAGAAATAAGGTTGAGAGAGAAAATCTGCCATGGGGTTGGGCTACATGATGCTACCTTTGTGCCTGGCTAGGGGTAAGGTAGATATAAAGCAGCAGCTGGTGCCTTTGCATGGCCAGAGGTCATTCAGACCATTTAGACCCTTTGCATGGTCTGGTCACCCATCAGCTCAAAAGTACTTAGTGATTCATCAGTTCAGCTACAAGAGATGGATTGGTGATACACACAGGTGTGATCAAAGGACCCCATTTTTGATGATTTATGGACAGAGCAGGTGTAGACTTTCTTCCTGCATTGTGATCTTGGAGCCTGAATACTAAGCAGATTGAACATTAATGACACAAATACAGTCTATTTGATTTTATGACCACGTAGCTGTAAGACCATTAATCTCTTAAAAAAAAAAAAAATCTGGTTTTGTTAAGTCGATTCTGACTCATAGTGATCCTATAGGAGAGAGTAGAACTGCCCCACAGGGCTTCTAAGGAGCAGCTGGTGGATTTGAACTTCTGACCTTTTGATTAGCAGTCGAACTCTTAACCACTGTGCCACCAGGGCTTCTTAATCTCTTTCCTTGCTAACAATGTTTGTTGTTAGTTCATTATTCATTTTTTTAAGTCTTTATTTTGAAATCATGTTAGACTTACAGAAGAGTTACATCCCGCTTTTGAGTACTTCTGTCTGTATTTCCTAGAACAAGGGCGTTCTGTAATGTAACCAAAGTACACCATAACTACCCTTTTCCTCATTAAACTTTCACCCACTAACTTTAGCATCCATTGATGATTCTTGCCTGACTAATTCATTTTTTAAAATAATTTTTATTGTGCTTTAAGTGAAAGTTTACAAATCAAGTCAGTCTGTCACATATAAGCTTATATAAACCTTACTCCATACTCCCACTTACTCTCCCCCTAATGAGTCAGCCCGCTCCCTCCTTCCAGTCTCTCCTTTCGTGGCAATTTTGCCAGTTTTTAACCCTCTCTACCCTCCTATCTCCCCTCCAGACAGGAGATGTCAACACAGTCTCAAGTGTCCACCTGATACAAGTAGCTCACTCTTCATCAGCATCTCTCTTCAACCCATTGTCCAGTCCCTTCCATGTCTGATGAGTTGTCTTCGGGAATGGTTCCTGTCCTGGGCCAACAGAAGGTTTGGGGACCATGACCGCCGGGATCCCTCTAGTCTCAGTCAGACCATTAAGTCTGGTCTTTTTATGAGAATTTGGGGTCTGCATCCCACTGTTCTCCTGCTCCCTCAGGAGCTCTCTGATGTGCTCCCTGTCAAGGCAGTCATCAGTTGTGGTCGGGCACCATCTAGTTCTTCTGGTCTCAGGATGATGTAAGTCTCTTGTTCATGTGGCCTTTTCTGTCTCTTGGGCTCATAGTTATCGTGTGACCTTGGTGTTCTTCATTCTCCTTTGATCCAGGTGGGTTGAGACAAATTGATGCATCTTAGATGGCTGCTTGTTAGCATTTAAGACCCCAGACGCCACATTTCAAAGTGAGATGCAGAATGTTTTCATAATTGAATTATTTTGCCAATTGACTTAGAAGTCCCCTTAAGCCATAGTCCCCAAACCCCCACCCTTGCTCCGCTGACCTTTGAAGCATTCAGTTTATCCCAGAAACTTCTTTGCTTTTGGTCCAGTCCAGTTGAGCTCACCTTCTGTGTATTGAGTATTGTCCTTCCCTTCACCTAAAGTGGTTCTTATCTACTAACTAATCAGTAAATAACCCTCTCTACCCTCCCTCCCTCCCTCCCCTCCACGTAACCACAAAAGTATGTGTTCTTCTCAGTTTATACTATTTCTCAAGATCTTATAATAGTGGTCTTATACAATATTTGTCCTTTTGCCTCTGGCTGATTTCGCTCAGCATAATGCCTTCCAGGTACCTCCATGTTATAGAATGTTTCACAGATTCATCACTGTTCTTTAGAGATGCGTAGTATTCCATTGTGTGAATATACCATAATTTATTTAACCATTCATCCGTTGATGGACACCTTGGTTGCTTCCAGTTTTTTGTTATTGTAAACAGAGCTGCAGTAAACATGGGTGTGCATATATCTGTTCGTGTAAAGGCTCTTATTTCTCTAGGGTATATTCCGAGGAGTGGGATTTCTGGGTTGTATGGTAGTTCTATTTCTAACTTTTTAAGATAACGCCAGATAGATTTCCAAAGTGGTTGTACCATTTTACATTCCCAGCAGCAGTGTATAAGAGTTCCAATCTCTCCGCAGCCTCTCCAACATTTATTACTTTGTGTTTTTTGGATTAATGCCAGCCATGTTGGAGTGAGATGGAATCTCATCGCAGTTTTAATTTGCATTTCTCTAATGGCTAATGATCGAGAGCATTTTCTCATGTATCTGTTAGCTGCCTGAATATCTTCTTTAGTGAAGTGAGTGTTCATATCCTTTGCCCACTTTTTGACTGGGTTGTTTGTCTTTTTGTGGTTGAGTTTTAACAGAATCATACAGATTTAGAGATCAGGCACTGGTCGGAGATGTCATAGCTGAAAATTCTTTTCTAGTCTGTATGTGGTCTTTTTACTCTTTTGGTGAAGTCTTTAGCTGAGCATAGGTATTTGATTTTTAGGAGCTCCCAGTTATCTGGTTTCTCTTCGTCATTTTGGTAATGTTTTGTATTCTGTTTATGCCTTGTATTAGGGCTCCTAACGTTGTCCCTATTTTTTCTTCCATGATCTTTATCATTTTAGTCTTTATGTTTAGGTCTTTGATCCACTTGGAGTTAGTTTTTGTGCATGGTGTGAGGTATGGGTCCTGTTTCACTTTTTTGCAAATGGATATCCAGTTATGCCAGCACCATTTGTGAAAAACAGTATCTTTTCCCCAACTAACTGACACTGGGCCTTTGTCGAATATCAGCTGCTCATATGTGGATGGATTTATATCTGGGTTCTCAATTCTGTTCCATTGGTCTATGTGCCTGTTGTTGTACCAGTACCAGGCTGTTTTGACTACTGTGGCTGTATAATAGGTTCTGAAATCAGGTAGAGTGAGACCTCCCACTTTCTTCTTATTTTTCAGTAATGCTTTACTTATCTGGGGCTTCTTTCCCTTCCATATGAAGTTGGTGATTTGTTTCTCCATCACATTAAAAAATGTCATTGGAATTTGGATCGGAAATGCATTGTATGTATAGACGGGCTTTTGGTAGAATAGACATTTTTACTATGTTAAGTCTTCCTATCCATGAGCAAGGTATGTTTTTCCACTTATGTAGGTCTTTTTTAGTTTCTTGCACTAGTACATTGTAGTTTTCTTTGTATAGGTCTTTTACATCTGTGGTAAGGTTTATTTGTAAGTATTTTATCTCCTTGGAGGCTACTGTGAATGGTATTGACTTGGTGATTTCCTCTTTGATGTTCTTTTTGTTGATGTAGAGGAATCCAAGTGATTTTTGTATGTTTATCTTATAACCTGAGACTCTGCCAAACTCTTCTATTAGTTTCAGTAGTTTTCTGGAGGATTCCTTAGGGTTTTCTGTGTATAAGATCATGTCATCTGCAAATAGAGATAATTTTACTTCCTCCTTGCCAATCCGGATGCCCTTTATTTCTTTGTCTAGCCTAATTGCTCTGGCTAGAACCCCTAGCACAATGTTGAATAAGAACGGTGATAAAGGGCATCCTTGTCTGGTTCCCGTTCTCAAGGGAAATGCTTTCAGGCTCTCTCCGTTTAGAGTGATGTTGGCTGTTGATGATGCCCCTTATTATGTTGAGGAATTTTCCTTCAATTCCTATTTTGCTGAGAGTTTTTATCGTAAATGGGTGTTGGACTTTGTCAAATGACTTTTCTGCATCAATTGATAAGATCATGTGGTTTTTGTCTTTTGTTTTATTTATATGGCGGATTACATTAATGGTTTTTCTAATATTAAACCAGCCTTGCATACCTGGTCTAAATCCCACTTGGTCATGGTGGGTTATTTTTTTGATATGTTGTTGAATTCTGTTAGCTAGAATTTTGTTGAGGATTTTTGCATCTATGTTCATGAGGGATATAGGTCTATAATTTTCTTTTTTTGTGGTGTCTTTACCTGGTTTTGGCATCAGGGATATGGTGGCTTCATAGAATGAGTTAGGTAGTATTCCGTCATTTTCTATGCTTTGAAATGCCTTTAGTAGTAGTGGTGTTAACTCTTCTCTGAAAGTTTGGTAGAACTCTGCAGTAAAGCCGTCTGGGCCAGGGCTTTTTTTTTGTTGGGAGTTTTTTGATTACCTTTTCAATCTCTTTTTTTGTTATGGGTCTATTTAGTTGTTCTACTTCTGATTGTGTTAGTTAGGGTAGGTAGTGTTTTTCCAGGAATTCATCCATTTCTTCTAGGTTTGCAAATTTGTTAGAGTATAATTTTTTGTAATAATCTGATATGATTCTTTTAATTTCAGTTGGGTCTGTTGTGATGTGGCCCATCTAGTTTCTTATTTGGGTTATTTGTTTCCTTTCCTGTATTTCTTTAGTCAGTCTGGCCAATGGTTTATCAATTTTGTTAATTTTTTCAAAGAACCAGCTTTTGACTTTGTTAATTCTTTCAATTGTTTTTCTGTTCTCTAATTCATTTAGTTCAGTTCTAATTTTTATTATTTGTTTTCTGCTGGTGCCTGATGGATTCTTTTGTTGCTCGCTTTCTATTTGTTCGAGTTGTAGGGACAGTTCTCTGATTTTGGCTCTTTCTTCTTTTTGTATGTGCTTATTTATCAATATAAATTGACCTCTGAGTGCTGCTTTTGCTGTGTCCCAGAGGTTTTGATAGGAAGTGTTTTCATTCTCGTTGCATTCTATGAATTTCTTTATTCCCTCCTTAATGTCTTTTATAACCCAGTCTTTTTTGAGCAGGGTATTGTTCAGTTTCCAAGTATTTGATTTCTTTTCCCTAATTTTTCTGTTATTGATTTCTGCTTTTATGGCCTTATGGTCTGAGACGATGCTTTGTAATATTTCGATGTTTTGGATTCTGCAAAGGTTTGTTTTATGACCTAATAAGTGGTCTATTCTAGAGAATGTTCCATGTGCACTAGAAAAAAAAAGTATACTTTGCAGCAGTTGGGTGGAGAGTTCTGTATAAGTCTATGAGGTCAAGTTGGTTGATTGTAGCAATTAGGTCTTCCGTGTCTCTATTGAGATTCTTACTGGAAGTCCTGTCCTTCTCCAAAAGTGGTGTGTTGAAGTCTTCTGCTATAATTGTGGAGGTGTCTATCTCACTTTTCAGTTCTGTTAAAGTTTGTTTTATGTACCTTGCAGCCCTGTCATTGGGTGGATAAATATTTAATATGGTTATATCTTCCTGGTCTATTGTCACTTTAATCATTATGTAGTGTCCTTCTTTATCCTTTGTGGTGGATTTAACTTTAAAGTCTATTTTGTCAGAAATTAATATTGCTACTCCTGCTCTTTTTTGCTTGTTGTTTGCTTGATATATTTTTTCCATCCTTTGAGTTTTAGTTTGTTTGTGTCTCTAAGTCTAAGGTGTGTCTCTTGTAGGCAGCATATAGACGGATCGTGTTTCTTTATCCAGTCTGAGACTCTCTGTCTCTTTATTGGTGCATTTAGTCCATTTACATTCAGCATAATTATAGATAAGTATGTGCTTTTTTTTTTATGTGTTTAGTGCTGTCATTTTGATGCCTTTTTGTGTGTGTTTTTGACAATTTCATTTTTCCACTTACTTTTTGTGCTGAGACATTTTTCTTTGTGTGTTCCTCGTTTTCATAGTAGTTGAATTTATGTTTGCTGAGTTGTTATGTTTTTCTTGGTTTTTATTTTGAGTTATGGAGTTATTATACCTCTTTGTGGTTACCTTAATATTTACTCCTATTTTTCTAAGTAAAAACCTAACTCGTGTTTTCCTATATCGCCTTGTATCCCTCTCCGTATGACAGTTCTATGCCTCCTGTATTTAGTCCCTCTTTTTGATTTTTGTGATCTTTTCCATATTGACTTCAATGATTCCCTGTTTTGAGTGTTTTTTTCTTTTTAAAATTAGTCTTAATTTGGTTTTGTGATTTCCCTGTTTGAGTTGATATCAGGATGTTCTGCTCTGTGACCTTGTGTTGTGCTGGTATCTGATATTATTGGTTTTCTGACCAAACAATTTCCTTTAGTATTTCTTGTAGCTTTGGTTTGGTTTTTGCAAATTCTCTAAGCTTGTGTTTATCTGTAAATGTTTTAATTTCACCTTCATATTTGAGAGAGAGTTTTGCGGGATATATGATCCTTGGCTGGCAGTTTTTCCTCTTCAGTGCTCTATATATGTCATCCTATTGCCTTCTTGACTGCTTGGTTTTTGCTGAGTAGTCTGAACTTATTCTTATTGATTCTCCTTTGTAGGAGACCTTTCTTTTATCCCTGGAAGCTTTTAAAATTTTCTCTTTATCTTTGGTTTTGGCAAGTTTGATGATAATTTGTCTTGGTGATTTTCTTTTTGGACCAATCTTATTTGGGGTTTGATGAGCATCTTGGATAGATATCCTTTCGTCTTTCATGATGTCAGGGAAGTTTTCTGCCAACAGGTCTTCAACTATTCTCTCTGTATTTTCTGTTATCCCTCCCTGTTCTGGCACTCCAATCACACACAAATTATTCTTCTTGATAGAGTCCTACATGATTCTTAGGGTTTCTTCATTTTTTAAATTCTTTTATCTGATTTTTTCCAGCTATATTGGTGTCAAATCACTTGTCCTCCAGAACCCCCACCCTGCATTCCAATTGCTCGATTCTGTTCCTCTGACTTCCTATTGAGTTGTCTAATTCTGTAATTTCACTGTTAATCTTTTGGATTTCTGAATGCTGTCTCTCTATGGGTTCTTGCAGCTTATTATTTTTTCCACTATGTTCTTGAATAATCTTTTTGATTTCTTCAACTGCTTTATCAGTGTGTTCCTTGGCTTTTTCTGTAGATTGCCTTATTTCATTTCTGAGGTCATCCCTGATGTCTTGAAGCATTCTGTAAATTAGTTTTTTATATTCTGCATCTGGCAATTCCAGGATTGTATCTTCATTTGGGAAAGATTTTGATTCTTTAGTTTGGGGAGTTGTAGAAGCAATCATGGTCTGCTTCTTTAAGTGGTTTGATATCGACTGCTGTCTCTGAGCCATCTCTAAGATATTGTAGTGATTTATTCTATATTTGCTCACTGAGTCTTATCTTGTTTTGTTTTCTTTCAATATACATAGATGGGCTACTAGATTGCACTGTCTTGATTGTTGTAGCCCTTGAATCACTTATGTCCTATTACCAACTGGTTTGGGCTGTTACCAGATATATAAGCCTAAGAGTCCATTCACTATTCTTGAGTAAAATCTGATTTTGGGTCATCAAGTGTGTGGTGCAGACTGTCACCTATCCACCTAGAGAAGTAGTGGTGATAGTTGTGTGCACCAGATTCTAGTAGCAGCAGGGGGTCACACTCCAGGGGGGGCAGGATGCTGACAGGCTTCCCCCAAGTGCCAGTGAGGCAGGTGTGTCTCTGTTCCTAAAGCACTTTGGTGGGTGGGCTCTGCAGCTGTACCTTAGGCCCCCAGTGCAAGTACCTCTGCAGATTGGTAGGTGTCACCCTCCTTAGACCCCTAAGGCAGGAGGCTAGGTGGTCTGGGGGGAGCTTCAGCCCTCAGTTCCCTGTTGTGGGTCAGTGAGGGCTCTGTTGAATACACAGAGATATCAGACCTGGGAAACTTGTCTTTCCAGTAATCTGCTAAAACAATTACAGTGAGATCCCTATCAGAATTGCCTTTGCATTATAATAGCCACCTTGTTCCCTGTCGGGATGAAAGCCCAAGACTGTGGATCAGATATGTTTGGCTGGAGCTGGTTCTGTATTTTTAGTCCGATTAGGGAAGGATTTTTGGTCCCTGGGTTTTGTGTAGCTGCTTCTCTCAGGCCAGGAGAATGGGTTAGGAAAAGACCAAAAAAAAAAAAAAAAAAAAGAAAGAAAAACCGCAGCGCACTTCACTCTCTGGCTCAGGAAATTCCAGTGTTAATGAAGCCACCTGGGAAGGGGAGGGGAGGGTTCAGATAAATAGGAGAGAGTAGCACCCCAGAATATAGACAAAGTTACTTATCTTGCTTGGGATGACTGTTTTATCTGAGATTCCCAAGGGGTGCGTCGACTGTGTGCACTGGCTGGGTAGAGATTGCCCCCGAGGGTCAAGCCTACGTACCGTGCTTGCGCTGTCTCAGAAGCCGTGGTCAGTTCCTCCACTCCCAGTCCAAAGCCCTGCACCAAGGTTACCTGGCTTGAACCCCACACTCCAGGCTCCAAAACCAGTCTCTGCCTCCCAGTGACTTCTCCTCCTGTCAGCCGTGTTGCTGTGCTGCCTGCGTGCACTGGCTGGGCTTCCCATGAGGTCACTTCTGGGGGCTAGGCCTGCATCCCATGTTCACGCCGTCTCAGGATGCCACGTTCAGCTCCCCTGCACCCAGTCCAAAGCCTGGCGCAAAGATTTCCTGACTGGGACTCTGGCTCCAGGCTCTGAAAACAGTTGCTGCTTCCCCATGGTTGTTCGTTCTCAGTCTCTGTCACTCAGGTCAGCTCTTCAGATCTGTTTTTGACGGTCAGGGTTCGTAGATTGTCATGTATGTGATCGATTCACTTGTTTTTCCCTGACTAATTCATTTTTGAGTGATCATGAATTATTTAGTGAATGTCTACTATGTTTCAGCTATTGTAGTAGACATGTAGAGGAATACAACTCAGTCTCTAAACTTAGTCTACTAGAAAAATAGACATGTAAACAAATACATTATAGTCAGAGTGGCAAGTGCAACAAAGGGCATGAAAGAGTAGTCCAGAAGGGGTCAGGATGAATGCTGTCTGGGGAGTGAAGTCAGAAAGAACTTCATGGAGAAGATAATTCATGGATCAAATGTCTTCAGTAAGAGCTGAGGATATATTCTGGCTCTTATACATTATTATGATTATGTGAAGTCCTCGCTGCTCTATATTTAAGACACCCCTACTACCTGCATTGTTTATCTCAATATTTCTCAGTATTTTCAAACTTTTTAACTTCTATCCACAGCAAGAAATACATTATACATTGGAGGAGGTATGAGCACACATGTACACACACTCGTAGAAATAAAACAATCTCCAGGAAACAATTCCTAAATTTATTACTTGTGCTGCACCCTCATTATTTCTATTCTATTCTATGCTATCCTGTCCTATCCTAATCTTTTAGTAAGTGCGGAACTATTAAACCCAATATGTGGAATAGACACGTTTCTAACAAGTCTCTGTGTGATACTGATGTTGACCTAGGATACTGACCAAGGGAAAGGTAGAGCATATTCTAAGACAAAAAGAGTGGCCCAAGATGTCTCTGTTCAATAGATGCTAGTGGGTTTCAAAGTTCACCCATGGAGAAACACTGCTTTAGTTAGTATGTTGGCTCTATGTTGTCAGAGGTTTCATCGGCTAACTTACAGCTGTGTTCAGATGGAAGGTAACCAATGCCAAGATGTCTTGAAATCTCAGGTTCATCTGTGTTTGTGGGTGGAAGGCAGAAACTGATAAGAACTCTTGGAAAAGATGGGAAATACCTCCCATGAGGGGAAGCGAAGGTCGCAATGGTGAAAGGATCCATTTTGTTCTTTTAATGCTTCATGAACCCTCATCATACTATTGTAGATGCTTAAGGTGCTGTGTTGGAAATGAAAAAGACTATGTAATCCTGGGACTCTGAAAAAAGATTTCTTATGCTTATATAAGATACTTAAAAATGTGCACTTTTGATCAAGTGTTTCCTTACTTCTAATAGGCAGCATCTTTGCTCCTGAATAATAAGGTCTTCCAAGTTCCTGTGAACAAGGTTGTCCTTTATTTTAAGAACAAAAGACCCAAAGGGCCAGGGCCACAGAAAAGGGGTTACTAAAAAGTAATATAGATGCTTACCCATCATTCAAGGAGGAGAGTGGAGTATGCCGTAGAGAGCAAGGAGGTGAGGTACCATATACTGCTGGAGTCTCAAGTTTTGGAAATTGTGGATGGCATTCCTGGTTATCATGGAAGTGTTTAATAGTCTTGCTAAGGGGACTTTAGGCTTTACCTTATAGTAATAGGCGGTCAGTTGAGAATGTTAGACATGGGACAGATGAGGTAATTCATTGACTCTAATATGGAAAGGAGGCTGCAGGGGGCCCGTACAGAGAAGAAAAGATCAGTTGCATGGTTACTTTGATGGTCTCAGTGGGAGATGCCAAAGAGCTGAAAGCAGGAAATGGCAGTGGGGATCATGGTTCTGTCTTCTAAACGTCACCCTCCCACCCTAGCTGTCAACCCTGCTCTCTGGGCCAAGCTGTTGAACTGAGGTCCAAGGTCACCAAGAAAGACATGATTTACACACAGGCATTGGGTGGAACAACACTTTACTCACATAGAGAAGGGACAGAGCAAGGTCACCTTCAATAGTGGGTGTCAGTCTCCCAAGGCCAGCAGGTCACTCCCCACACCAGCTGACACAGGGATGATGGTCTGCATACACCTCCCTTGTGCTGCAGAAGAGGAATCTCATTCCTTCCTGGCTGGAAACAGATGTGAATGTGGCAGAGTGTGTACCCTGAACAGAGGATTTGCTTGATAAGGGAGAAGAAGAAATGAGACAGAGGAAGAGGCTCAGTTCCTAGCTTCCATTATTAGGGAATCTTCTAGGCCCAAGGCTGTGATTAGACAGTACAAATGAGGAGCAGAAGGCTGTGTGATAGACCATTTTCCCAACACGTCATTGGAATGTAAGGTTCAAGAAGGAAAAGGCTTGATTTTTCTCCCTACTCAATTCTCAGCACCTAGATGACTGATGTGGCAAGCAGTCAATGAAAACTTAGTTAACCAACGTCTGTGGAATTTCATCTTATCACTCAAACAACAAATTAATTATATGGGAAAACATGCCTTTTGCACTAATCATTTGTCCTAAATCAGAGGATCATAATCCTAGCTACTCATTAAAAGTGTCCAAATGTTTCTTTCAAGGTGAAGTAGGCCATTCCTCCTAAGGCTTCCCTCTTACAACTAAGAAGCATAGGAATTCTCTGAAAGGTGGAAAGAAGAAGCAGTCTGCTTGGGGCTCTTGAGATTAAGGAAAGGCAAGGTGGTGAGTTCCCTCAGCTTCCTTATCATCTCTCATATATCTTGGAAGGGTCACTGTAGGAGCCAACAACCAAGAACCACCAACAGGCAGAGATTAAAAAAAAAAAAGAAACTCTAAGAAAAGCCAGTTTTCCTAGCCAAAGGTCTAGGGAAAGTGTGGTCTAAAACAGAAAACCTTTTTGGCAATATTGATCTACTCCAAACAAACACCACACCCTCACCCTCCTCCTGTAGCTGTGCCAAAATCCAGCAAAAAGTTGATTTTCCACCCTTAACTCACGGAGTCAGGAGGTGTGCTCTGATTCTTCCACTGTATAGTGTCCTTAAGGCTGAAAAAAACTGAAGGAGGAGATAAATCTTCTATCCCTCCCACCTAGCAGAAATAGGGCTCTGATTTTCCTGCAAGGGTAGTGTTGGCAGAGCCCAGCTGCCAGCTGAGCCTTCAGCCCCATCCAGCAACAAGGAGGCAGAAGGAGGTAGTGAGAAGCAGGATGATTGATACTGACTGTGCTTCACTCTCTTACCTGGTGTCACCTGGAGCCAGGGAGGAGCAAAGCCTACACCCCCACCCTGAAACAACAAAGTGATGTCAGCAGTGAGACCCATTATGGAGGCAATGAGATGGTTTTAGTCACTGCCCCACTTTTGTTAGAATCGTGCCGTAGGAGTCTAGCGGGATATCACACATACGCAGGCACCCAGCCTTTGAGCTAAACCTCAAGGAGGGAAATATCTGCTTTAAAGAAAAAAAAAAAAGAATAGAATCCATAGTCTTATAATATCTAGAATGTTCAGGATAGAGGATAGAATTGAAAAATAACTTGTCATAGGGAGAACCACAGAAATGACAACATGTATGGGAAAAGACCTCTTTTAAGTGTTGAAAAGCAAAAACTAAGGTGTGCCTGACCCAAGCAATGGTGTTTTCAGTTGCCTCATATACATGTGAAAACTGGACAATGAATAAGGAAGACAGAAGAAGAACTGATGCCTCTGAGTTGTGGTGTTTGTGAAGAATATTGAATATACCATGGACTGTCAAAAGAATAAACAAACCTGTCTTGGAAGAAGTACAGCCAGAATGCTCCTTAGAAGCAAGCATGGGGAGACTACTTCTCATATACTTTGGACATGTTATCAGGAGGGATCAGTCCCTGGGGAAGGACATCATGCTTGGTAAAGTAGAGGGTCAGCGAAAAAGAGGAAGACCCTCAAGAAGATGGATTGTCACAGTGGCTGCAACAATGGGCTGAGGCATAACAATGATTGTGAAGATGGAGCAGGACCAGGCGGTGTTTCATTCTGTTGTACATAGGGTCGCCATAAGTCAGAACCGACTAGACAGCACCTAACAACAACAACACGGAAGAAGACAACTGACATTGATGTGAATCAGATGTTAGAATTATTTGACAAGAATTTTAAAGCAGCCATCATAAAAATATGTCAACAAGCAATTGTGTTTGAAACAATTTGAAGTAATTATCTTGAAACAAAACGAAAAAAAAAAAAAGAAAATCTCAGCAAAAAAAAAAAATAGATGTTATAAAAAGGAATCAAATGGGAGTTGTAGAATTGAAAAATACAACTGAAATAAAATACTTTCTGGATGGGCTCAATAGTAGAGTACAGATGACAGTGGACAGAATCCATAAACTTCACGAAAGATCAATAGATTTTACTAATATGAACAACAGAGGGAAACAGATTGGAAAAATCAATCAATCAATCTCACATACCTGTGGGACAATAACAATCATCAGAGTAACAGAAGCAAAGAAGAAAGATAGTGGGACTGAAAAAGTAATCAAAGCAATAATGGCTAAAAACTCCTCAAATTTGTTGAAAGACAAATCTACATATTCAGCAAACCGAAATAAGATGACCCAAAGAAATCTCTGACAAAACACATGGATATCAACTTCTGAAAACTAAAGACAAGGAAAATATCTTGAAAGTAGCCAGAGAGAAATGACACACAGTTTACATGGTGTGACTATGAAAGGGCAATATGAGGGACACTCGTGCTAATGGAAATGTTCTATGTGTCAACTATTAATGTCAATATTCTGGTTGTGATATTCTGCAACAGTTTTTTAAGATGATACCATTGGAAGAAACTGGGTAAAGGGCATAAGGTAGTATTTCTTAAAATTGCATGTGAATTTACAATGGTCTCAAAATCAAAATTTAATAATTAAAAAAAAAAGAAAACAAGCTTTTAAAAATCCTAATGTCAGAACACGCCCCTCCTTCCAGACTCTGATATAGTTGATTTTGAGTAGGGCCCAGGCCACTCCAGTTTTAAAAGCTTTGCAGGTGATTCTAATACGTGCTGAGGGTTGAGACCCACTGGCCTGAATTATAAAGTGGTTCAGTCAACATTATTGAGGAGGCTGCTGAATCTAGCGAAAATTTGATGTCTTCTCTTCCTCCATTTGTGTCACTCAACTTGATCAACTTTCCGCAAGCAAGGACTGTATCTGTGAATCACTGGTTGTGATGGTTAAGATTGTGTGTTAACTTGGCTGGGCCATGATTCTCAGTGTTCTGGCATTTGCATAACGTTGTGATGACTTTGTTGTTGAAATTTGATACGTGATCACCCCATGATGAAATCTGCTAAGTGGTACTGGGGGGGGCGGGACCTGTGGCAGCTCACCATCTCCCTCAGCCTTCATCTCTCCACAGTCCACCACCTATTCCTTCCTGCTCACCTTGCCAAGGCTTTTGGCTGGTTCTGGATCCTGCAGCTGCCCCTTGTTCATCTGCCATCTGGTTCTTGGGACCTGAGCTAGCAGCTTACCTGCTGATCTTGGGATTCGCAGATCTTCACAGCCTGTGAGAACAGTCCTGCTCTCCGACCTGCCGATATTGGGTTTGCCAGCCCTTGCGCCTATGTGAATCAGGAGAAACCTCTATCCCGATCCACAGGCTTGAAATGTTCCAGCCTCTACAATTACATGAGCTGTTTCCTTGATATAAATCTCTCCATATGTATTCACTCGACGGCACTGGGTTTATATGTATTCATACGCTTTACTGGTTTTACATCTCTAGAGAACCCAGCCTTAGATACTGGTATATCACTGATCTCTGTGCAGAAAGGCACTTAACCCTTTTCAAGCTAAAGATGGTAGTGATGATGCTGATGGTGGTGGTGTGCTTGGTGGCAATAATGAAATCGTTATTTAATTGTACTCCTCTTTGATTCTTCAGGTTTATCTAAATTATAAAATTTCCATGACTATGTTCATATTGTATCTGTAGGGAAGCTGAGAATGAGAAAAAGATAGACATGCTGCCTCTTCCTCTTGCATAAATCAAATCTACTGGCTTATCCATTCTGAACATATGTTTGGTAACAGTTATGAGTTAAGCATATGTTGTTTTAGGAGATTATTTAAATCTTACTCTAAATCCAAAGGAATCTTGTCTGACTATAAAGAGACCTACAAAGCACTCAGAGCAACCAAAAGTGATGTCATGAATTCTAGCCCGTTTTGTCCCCCATAGAACCATGTGAAAATTTTCTGAATGTAATCTTGGTTTTCTTTGTTGATCCAGGGCTCTTAAGAAATGTTATTTTACTAAAATGGTTAGCTATTACTTTTTTTGTGTGTGCTTTAGATGAAAGTTTACAGTTCAAGTCAATTTCTCATACAAAAATTTGTGTATAGTTATGTGACATTAGTTGCAATCCCTACAATGTGACAGCACACTGCCCTTTCCACCCCAGGTTTCTTGTGTCCATTCAGCCAGTTCCTGTCCCTTCCTGCCTTCTCATCCTACCTGAAGGCAAGAGCTGAAGCACACTTCTCACAAGCATTATTTTTTGTTTTATAGTCCAGGCTAATCTTTGTCTGAAGAATGGGCTTTAGGAATGGCTTTAGTTCTGGGTTAATAGAGCATCCAAGTGCTATATTTTGGGGTGTTCTTCAGTCTCTGTTAGACCGTTAAGTCTGGTCTTTTCAAGTGAATTTTTGTCCTTCTTCACACTTTTCTCCCTGCCATCTAGGACTCTCTGTTGTGTTCCCTATCAGGGCAGTCATTGGTGGTAACTGGGTACCACCTAGTTCTTCTGGTCTCAGGCTGAGAAAGTTTCTATTTTATGTGGACCTTTTGTCTCTTGGGCTAATATTTTCCTTGTGTCTTTGGTGTTCTTCATTTTCCTTTGCTCCAAGTGTGTTGGGACCAATTGACACGTCTTCGATGGGCCCCTTGACAGCTTTTAAGACCCCAGATGCCACTCACCAAAGTGGGATGCAGAGCATTTTCTTAATAAACTTTGTTATGTCAATTGACCTAACGTCACCTGAAACTATGGTCCCCAGGCCCCAGCCCCAGCTACTCTGTCTGCAAAGTGTTTGGGTGTATTCAGCAAACTTCTTAGCTTTTGGTTTGGTCCAGTTGTGCTGACTTCCCCTGTATTGTGTGCTGTCCTTACCTTCACCCTAGATGATTCCCCTCCCTCCTCACCCTCATAACCATCAAAGAATGCTTTCTTCTGTGTTTAAACCTTTTCCTGAGTTCTAATAATAGTGGTCTCATACAATATTTGTCATTTTGCAACTGACTAATTTCACTCAGCATAATGCCCTCCAGATTCATCCATGTTATGAGATGTTTCATGGATTCATTATTGCTCAATATTGTTTCATATTATTCCATTGTGTGTATATACCATAATTTGTTTATCCATTTGTTTGTTGATGGGCACATAGGTTGTTTCCATCTTTTTACTATTGTGAACGGTGCTGCAATGAACGTGGGTGTGCATATATCTGTTCTTGTGATGGCTCTTACATCTCTGGATTATATTCCAAGGAGTGGGATTGCTCGATTGTATGGTACCTCTATTTATAGCTTTTTAAGGAAGTGTCAAATTGATTTCCAAAGTGGCTGTACCATTTTACCTACCTACTAGCAGTGTATAAGTGTTCCAGTCTCTCCACGACTTCTCCAACATTTATCATTTTGTGTTTTTAGATTAATGCCAGCCTTGTTGGAGTGAGATGTTATATCATCGTAGTTTTAATTTGCACTTTTCTAATGGCTAATGATCGTGAGCATTTCCTCATGTATCTGTTAGCCACCTGAATGTCTTCTTTGGTGAAGTGTCTATTCATATCCTTTGCCCATTTTTTAATTGGGTTATTTGCCTTTTTGTTGTTGAGGTATTGCAGTATCTTGTAGATTTTAGAGATTAGCCAAAAGGTTTTTCCTGGTCTGCAGGTTGTCTTTTTACTCTTCTGGTGAAGTCTTTGGATGTTTAATTTTTAGGAGCTCCCAGCTATCTAGTTTCTCTTCTGGTGATTATGCATTGTTAGTTATGGTTTGTATATTATTTATGCCAAGTATTAGGGCTCCTAGCGTTGTCCTTATTTTTCCTTTCATGATCTTTATGGTTTTAGATTTTATATTTAGGTCTTTGATCCATCTTGAGTTAGTTTTTGTGCATTTTTTTTTTTTTTTACGAGCTATGGGTCTTGTTTTAATTTTTTGTGGATGGATATCCAATTATGCCAGCACCATTTGTTAAAGAGACTGTGCTTTCCCCATTTAACTGGCTTTGGGACTTAGTCAAATATCAGCTACTTATAGATGGATAAATTTACATCTGGTTCTCAGTTCTGTTCCCTTGGTCCGTATATCTGTTGTTGTACAAATACCAGGCTGTTTTGACTATCGTGGCTGTATAATCGGTTCTCAAATCAGGTAGTGTGAGGCCTCTCACTTTGTTCTTCTTCTTCAGTAATGCTTTACTTATCCGGGGCCTCTTCCTTTTCCATGTGAAGGTGGTGATTTGTTTCTCCATGTAAAAAATGCTGTTGGGATTTGCATCAGGATTGCATTGTATCTGTAGGTTGTTTGGGTAGAATTGACATTTTCACAATATTGCGTCTTCCTATCCATTAGCATGGTATATTTTTCCACTTAAACTTTGGTTTCTTGCAATATTGTCTTCTAGTTTTCTTGTATAGGTCTTTTATGTCTCTGGTTAGGTTTATTCCTAATTATTTTATTTTCTTGGAGGCTATTGTAAATGATATTGATTTGGTGATTAATTTTTTCAAAGTTCTATTTGTTAGCATAGAGGAATCCAACTGATTTTTGTATGTTTGTCTTGTATCCTGATACTTTGCTGAAATCTTCTATTAGTTCCAGTAGTTTTCTTGTGGATTCTTTGGGGTTTTATGTGTATAAGAAGATTGTATCATCTGTAAATAGGGATATTTTTACTTCTTCCTTACCAATTTGCATGCCCTTTATTTCTTTTTCTTGCCTTATTGCTCTGGCTAGGACCCCCAGCCCAATGTTGAATAAAAGTGGTTATAAAGGGCATCCTTGTCTGGTTCCAGTTCTCAAGGGGAATTCTTTCATACTCTCCATTTAGAATTATGTTAGTGTTTGGCACTGTATAAATGGTCCTTATTATGTCAAGGAATTTTGCTTGTATTCCTATTTTGCTTAGAGTTTTAGGAATCGGTGTTGGACTTTGTCAAATGCCTTTTCTGCATCAACTGATAAGATCATGTTGTTCTTGTCTTTTGTTTTATTTATGTGATGGATTGCATTGCTTCTTTGACTAATGTTTAACCACCCCTGCATTCCTGGTATGAATCCCACTTGGTCATGATGAATTACTTTTTTTGATATGTTGTTGAATTCCATTGGCTAGAATTTTGTTGAGGATTTTTGTGTTTATGTTCATGAGGGATATTGGTCTGTAATTTTCTTTTTTTGTGGTGTTTTTACCTGGCTTTGGTGTCAGGATTATGCTGGCTTCATAGAATGAGTTCAGGAATATTTCTTCCTTTTCTATGCTCTGAAATACCTTTAGTAGTAGTGTTGTTAACTCTTCTCTGAAAGTTTGGTAGAATACTCCAAGTGAAACCATCTGGGCCGGGGCTTTTTTGTTGTTGTTGTTGAGGGTTTTTTAAATACCTCTTTAATGTCTTTTGTTATAGATTTACTTAGTTTTTCTACCTCGGTTTGCATTAGTTTAGGTAGGTAGTAGTTTCTAGAAATTTGTCCATTTCCTCTAGGTTTTCAAATTTGTTGGAGTATGATTTTTCATAGTATTCTGTTATGATCCTTTTAATTTCAGTTGGTTCTTTTGTGATATGGCCCATCTCATTTCTTATTCAAGTTTTTTTGCTTCCCTTCCTGTTTTTCTTTTGTCAATTTGGCCAATTGATCTATCAATTTTGTTGATCTTTTTTTGGTCTTGTTAACTCTACTGATTGATCTTCTATTCTCTATTTCATTTATTTCTACTCTAGTTTTTGTTATTTCCTTTCTTCTGGTGCCCAAGTGCTCCTTTTGCTGCTCTCTTTCTATTTGTTCAAGTTGTACGGTTAAATTTTGATTTTGGCCCTTTCTTCTTTTTGGATGTGTACATTTATTGGTATAAATTGACTTCTGAGTACTACTTTTGCTGTGTCCCAAAGGTTCTGGTAAGATGAGTTTTCATTCTCATTTGATTCTATAAAATCCTTGATTTCTTCTATAACCCAGTAGTTTCTGGGCAAGGTGTTGTTCAGTTCCCATGTATTTGATTTTTTCCCCTTGCTGTTTCTGTTACTGATTTCTACTTTTATGGCTTTATGGTCAAAAAAGATGATTTGTAATATTTTGATGTTTTGAATTCTATTAAGGCTTCCTGTGTGGCCTAATATGTGGTCTATTCTGGAGAATGTTCCATGTGCATTGGAAAAAAAATGTATGCTTGGCTGCTGTTGGGTGGAGTGTTCTGTATATGTCTATGGGCTCAGGTTGACTGATTGTGGCATTTAGATCTCTGTCTTTATTGAGCTTCTTTCTGGATGTTCTGTTCTTTACCAAAAATGCTCTGTTGAAGTCTCCTACTGTTATTGTGGAGCTGTCTATTTCCTTTTCAGTGCTGTTAAAGTTTGTTTTATATAGTTTGGAGCCCTGTCATTGGGTGCGTATATATTTATTATGGTTCTGTCCTCCTGATGTACTGACCCTTTAATCATTATATAGTTTCCTTCCTTATCCTTTTTGTTGGATTTTGCTTTAAACTCTATTTTGTCAGAGATTAATCCTGCCACTCCTGCTCTTTTTTTGTTGTTGTTTGCTTGATATGTTCTTTTTTTCTATTCTTTGAGTTTTAGTTTGTTGGTGTCTTTGAGTCTAAGGTGTGTCTCTTTTAGGCAGCATATAGACGAATTTTGTTGTTTTATCCATTCTGCCACCCTCTGTCTCTTTATTGGTGCATTTAGTCCATTTACTTTCAGCTTAATTATTAATAGGTATGAATTTAGTGCTGTCATTTTGATTTTTTTTTTCCTGTGGTGTTGAGAGCTTCTTTGTTCCACTTAATTTTCTGTGCTGAGTTGTTTTTCTTTACATATTTTCTTTTCATCTTTTTCGTTATCGTTGATTTTGTGTTTGCTGAGTCTTTATGTTTTTCTTCTTTTTTATTTTAATGGGTAGATTTGTTAGTTTCCTCTGTGGTTACCTTAAAACTTACCTTTATTTTTCTAAGTTTAAACCAATCTTTTATTTATTCACCTTAGCTTTCTCTCCATATGAAAGTTCTATGGCTACATTATTTAGCCCTTCTCTTTTGTTTTAATGTTGTTGTCATTTACATATTGATGTCTCTGTTTCCCTATTTTCAGTCTTTTAGCTTTGACTTATTTTTGTGACATCCCTATCTTGGTTGATATCTGGCTGTTCTGTTTTGTGTTCTAGTTTTGGATTGTTGTCTGAAATTGTTGGTTCTCCAGCTGGAGAACTCCAATTAATATTTCTTGTAATTTTGGTTTGATATTTACAAATTCCCTTAACTTCTGTTTATCTGGAAATGCCCTAATTTCACCGTGATATTTGAGAGACAGTTTTGCTGGGTATATAATTTTTGGCTTGCAATTTTTTTTTCCTTCAAGACTTTATATATGTCATCCTATTGCCTACTTGCCTGCATGGTTTCTGCTGAGTAGTCAGGGCTTAGTCTTATTGATGCTCCTTTGTAGATGACTTTTCATTTATCTTTAGCTGCTAGTAAGATTCTATCTTTGTCTTTGGTTTTGGCAAGCTTTATTATACATCTTGGTGACTTTCTTTTGGGATATACCCTGTGTAGGGTTTGATGAGTCTCTTGGATAGCTATCTTCATGCCTTTCATGATATCAGAGAAGTTTTCTGCTAACAAATCTTCAACAATTCTCTCTGTATTTTCTGTTTACCGCCCCCCGCCCCCATTCTGGTACTCCAATAACTTGTAGTTTTTCCCTCTTGATAGTGTTCTACATAAATCTTAGAGTTCCTTCATTTAAAAAAAAGCTCTTTTATCTGATTTTTTTCTCAAACAAATTGGTGTCAAGGGATTTATCTTCAGTCTCACTAATTTTGACTTCCATTGCCTCAATTCTGCTCCTATGACTTTCTAGCAAGTTGTCTAATACTGTAATTTTATTGTTAGTCTTTGGGATTTCTAGTTTCTGCCTCTCTGTGGTTCCTAGCAATCTGTTAAATTTGTTGTTCTGTTCTTGTATTGTTTTCCTGAATTCCTCCATTGCTTTGTCTGTGTGTTCCTTGGCTTGGTCTGAGTTTTCCCTGATCTCCTTCCTGATCTCTTGAAGAGCTCTGTATATTAATCTTTTGAATTCTAACTCTAGTACTTCCAATACCTTCTCTTCCCCTGAATGGTTTCCTGGTTCTTTGTTTTGATCACTTGCTGGAGCCATCTTGACCTGCTTCTTTATGTGATTTGATATTGATTGTTGTCTCTGAGCCATCAATAAGTTATTGTTTCTTTATTGTATATTTGTTTACCATGTCATAGCTTTTGTTTTGTCATGTTTTGATATGCCCAAGTATGCTGGGTGTGTGAGCTATTTTGGTTATTGGTGTTTTTGAAGCTCTCACATCCTTTCACCAGGTGGTTAGAGCTGCTATTAGGTGTGTGAGCCCTGGAGTCTGTTCACTTTTCTTGTGCAGATTCAGCTCAGGTGTCTGTGTCATTGGTTACCAAGTGTGTAGGGTAGACTCTCACCTACAGTCCTTGATGGGCAGGACTGTGTAGGGGTGTTTGGAGCAAGTACAAGTACCTGGCTGCAGTAGGGGTCTATGTGCTGAACAAGGCAGGTGGCTGATGGCTGCCCCTGAGTGCCTGGGTGGAAGATGTGTTCCTGTCCCCTAGAGCATGGGGTGGTTGGATTTTGCACCTGGACTTTCGACACACAATGCTGTTGGCTATAAGGACTGAGGGGCACCATTTATTCTTGGACCCCTGTCTTGGGTGACTAGATGGAATGGGTGATATTGCCAGCCCTCAGGCCCCTGATATATGTGGGTGAGGATCCTGCTTAATAGGTGTGGTGGTGTCAATGTCATGAATCTGCAACTTCCCCTTGGCTGCTGCAATTGAAAGTAGGCTTCAGATATATGCCCTGTTGTCTTATGCTCATGAGGGTCTATGCTGTTGCATCAGCCTTCACAGGTCTAGACAGGGGTGAAGGGCAATGAAAGTCCATGGACTGCTTATGCCAGGGCCTAGGCAAAGGGGCAGGGCCTGCCCTGAGTTCCTGGCTTAGGGGGCATGGTGATTTTTTAAATCTGCAAGACTGGTTTCTGCACAGATAGTCCTGAGTTCCTGGCTTATAGGGCTTGGCATTAATGAGGGCCAGTGTTGTTCAATTGGTCTACACAAGTCTAGGCAGGTGTGAAGGGCATTTCAAGTCCATGGACCCCTTATGCCAGTGTCTAGGCAAAGGGGCAGTGCCTGCCCTGAGTTCCTGGCTTGGGGGGGCGGTGCGGCAATTTTTTGAAACTAGGAGGCTGGTTTGGGTGTGGATAGTCCTGAGTTTCTGGCTTAAAGGGCTTGGCAGTTTTTTTTTTTTTTTTTTCCCTAAAGCTGTGAGACTGGTTTGGTCTTGGACAACCCTTAGTTCCAGTTTAGGGGTGTGGCAGTTGTTGAATACTGCTGGACTGGTGTCATAGTGGAGTGGTGAGGTGGGTGGGTGAAGGGAAAGTGGCACTCCTCTGCTGCAAAAGTCCCAGAGGTGAAGGGGTTATTTTGACCCCGTGCAGTATGTTAGACACTTGCACTTAACTTTCACAGGTCTAGCACTGCTTCCCCCTGGCTGGAGAGGCTTGTGCAGACTCTCTGCTTCCCGGTCTCTCCCGATGTGGTGAAAAAGGTCTGTAGTGCTACTGCTTGGTTCAGCCCACAAGTGCTAGCTGACCCAGCCCACAGGGTGCCAGCTACCTCATGAGTGGCACTTCTTTGCTGCTTCTGAACTGTCTCTCCCTCCCCTGCCTCTCAGTCTGGTTCCTTAACTTTGTCTTTGATGATCAGGGCTCCTAGATTGTCATATTTAATCAATTCGCTTTCTTTTTCGGGTGTTTGTGGTAAGAGGGACCACAGGAAGCATCTGACTATTCTGCCATCTTGGCCTCACCTCCTAGCTATTACTTTTAATTCGTAGTAATTTGTTTTTAATGAGGATATTGGTTTCATTATAAATCAAAAAGTATGGATATGAGGAATAGATTAATGGTGTTCTGGAGGGAATGACTGGGCCCAGGAATCATACAGTAATTATTTGTTGAGTGTCTGTCTGCCATGGGTTGGCCACCCCACTAGATACAGGGTTGCAAACATAGATAACTCCCAGGCTAGTGGAATGCTACAGAGTTCTAATCATGTTTAGAAAACTAATACAATCCCTGAGAATAATGCATATTTTCTGTCATATTTTGTTGATTACTCTTAGATTCTCCTTACAAGTTCCAGCTCTATCTACTTTTTTCCCCTCCTCCTCTCATTTAAACCCAAAGAAAGTACTCCATGGTGGCTTGTGCAGCCTTCCATCTCCAACGCTCCTGTGCTTTGCCACACATGCATCATTCACCTTTGCGTTCCACCCCTCACTCCTGCTACAGACACGTCTCCATCTGTGTACTTCCTCCCCACCACGAGCAGTGGAAGAGGATTCTCGCCTCTTGCTCACAGCTCAAAGTCGCAAGTGAACATCTCACATTCTGTCCTGTCTTCTCTGTGATTTTCTTCATCAATTTTCTCCTTTCTGTCCTATAACTTAAATATTTTTCGCCCTCTGCAAGAAAGCATGCTCAACTCTCTCCTTTTCTAACTATAATGTTTGGACCTCTTTAATGCCCCTTCTAGCTGTTGTCCTATTTCTCTCTCTCTCCCTCTTTTTTTTTAATCCCTGTCTCATCAAAATTTCATGAAAGATTTGACTGAAACTCCCTATTCTACTTCATAATCTCCATTCACTTCTCAACCCATTGCAACTTGGTTTCTACCTCCCTGAATCTGCTGAAACTGACTTCTGTCCATGCTGATGCTTCTTCCAAGTGTGTGGTTTCCCTACTTTTGTCTGGATAAATTCTGTCTTAGAGGATATTAAAGCCTCCACCATGAAACTCCCCAGCTGGTTGGGTGCCTCAGCTCTGACCTCCCTGGGGATAGCCCTTTTGGGGACTTTACTACTCTTTTTTGCACCTCAACATAAAGAAAACAAAAAACCTCACAACTAGACCAATAAGCAACATTATGATAAATGGAGAAAAGATTGAAGTTGTCATGGATTTCATTTTACTTGAATCCATAATCCATGCCCATGGAAGCAACAGTCAGGAAATCAAAAGACATATTGCATTGGACAAATCTGCTACAAAAGGCCTCTTTCAAGTATTAAAAAGAAAAGATGACACTTTGAGCACTAAGGTGCACCTGACCCAAGCCATGGTATTTTTGCCTTATATGCATGTGAAAGCTGGACAATGAATAAAGAAGACCAAAAAAGAATTGACGCCTTTGAATTATGGTGTTGGTGAAGGATATTGGTTATACCATGGACTGCCAGAAGAATGAACAAATCTGTCTTGGAAGAAGTACAGCTAAAATGCTCTTTAGAAGCAAGGATGGCAAGATTTCTTCTCAGACACTCTGGACACGTTATCAGGAGGAACCAGTCCCTCCAGAAGGACATCATGCTTGGTAAGGTAGAGGGTCACTGAAAGAGAAGAAGACCCTCAACAAGATGGATTGACATAGTGGCTGCATCAATGGGCTCAAGTATAACAAGTGTTGTGAGGATGGTGCAGGATCAGGCAGTGTCTCTGTCTTTTGTACATAGGATCGCTATGAGTTAGAATGGACTCAATGGCACCTAACAACTATACTACTATTTCATCCTTTCATGAAACTGCAAGAATCTTGAAGGCACCTTTCTATGTCTAACCTCTGATTCAGTGCCTAACACAGTACGTACTCAGAAAATGTTTGTTTAATGATTGAATAAAGGAATATTTGACAAACTCCCAAATCTAGATCTACATAGCCTGGTTCTTTCTCATGAGTTCCTGAACCACACAGTTAACCATGTATCCAATATCTGGATGTTTTATCAGAAAATGAAGCTCAACATACCCAAAACAGAACTCATCATCTTCTTCAAAAATCTTATTTGAGCTCTGGATCTTTGTGAATAATATCATTACCCCTTTCATTAGACAAGAAAAAAAATCAGTGTCTTCCTTTTCCATCACCCACTTATTTGAATCAGTCACTAAGACACACCAATTTATCCTTCTAAATATATTTGAAAAACATCCCCTCTCTTCTATTCTCAATGTCATTGTTTTAGTGTAGAAATACATCAACTCACACCTGAGTGACTTTAATAGCCTCCTAACATGTCACTTAGCTTCCATTATCTTCCCCTCCGATTCATTATCCATGCTTCCTCAGCAATGGTCATTTTAATGTGATTCATTTATTTAATAAATATTTATTTGGCATCCACTAAATTCTAGATAATTTTTAAAGCACTGGGGATAGAGCAGTGAACAAAACAGACAAAATCTTCGCCCTCAAGGAGTTTACACCCTACTGAGATCTGGACATATATTTCCCTAATTACAACATATCATAGTTTCCAGTTGTTGAGGTGATAGAAGAGTTTTAAAATGATACAAAGGTTTTTTACCACCTAGTTCAGTGGATCTCAGCCTATTATCTGTATTCCAATCACCTGGGTCCTTGTTAAAATATGTCTTTGTGGATCTCTTCTTACGGGATTCTGATTCTGTAGGTCTGGGTTGGAGTCCCCAAAACTGCATTTTCGTGATACAGTTAGTTCATAGGAGACACTTTGAGAAAAGGTCAATCTATTCTTTACTTCCCTCTCCAGCCTCACTTCCTAGTAGTTCTCTCTGTTCATCTTATGTTTTAACAATATCAAACCATTTTAGTTTTTGACCACAAGATTAGTATTAACATGTAGATTAATGTATTAGTCATGTAGGTTAATGCTAGCTGCTGTAACAACAAAAAATCACAGTGACTTAATCAGTGAAATTTATTTCTCTTTTACTCAAAGTCCAATGTAAGTATTCCTGATTAGATAGTTACCTTTTCTAGGTAGACCTCCTTCAAGTGGCTACTCGGGGATCTAGGTTCCTTTTGTCCTGAGGTACCTCCAAACTGACCATAGAAGGTGACCAAAGTATAGGGAAGGAAGGCACATAAAACACTTCACCACCACATACTAGAAGGAACAGACATCATTTCTGCTTACATTCCTTTGGCCAGAAATAGTCGCTTGGTCCCCTTAGATGCCAGGGATCTAGGAACTGTATTCCTTGGCTGGGAAGCTTCTTCCTAGCCAAAATTTCATCCACAAATCTTTGTTGATCAGAAAGACATCCTTGCCACAGTTGGCCCCTCCAGTCTCTAAATATCCACGTACCCCCATGAAGGTTAATTTTATGTGTCTAGTTAATCAGTAAGTAGAAGGCCTTAAGAGAGAAAAGGGAATTTTCCCGTGGAGTACTCTATCTTCAAACCATAAATAGACATTTTGTCAGAACTCCCACACTCGTCCCTCTTCCTCTTGCCTGACTTATGGATTTGAGGACACAAGACTCCAGCCTGGGTTGGCTTACAGCTTTTGTGCTTGCCAGCCCCCAACAATCACATGAGCCAGTTCCTTGAAGTAAATCCCTCTCTCTCCATCTCTATGTATATACATACACAACTACTTCTCACTTATCAAATCTCTCGTTATCTGACATTTCGCATTTACAACAGTAAAAAAAATCTATTGTGATGGTTAAGGTTGTGTCAACTTGGCTGGGGCCGTGGTTCTCAGTGGTTTGGAAGTTATGATGTAATTTGATAGTTATGTAATGATGTAATCATCTCCATAATAAGATCTGATATGATGTAATTTCCTCCATGATGAGCAGCCAATCAGTTGAAAGGGAGTTTCCTCGGGGGCATAGCCTGCATCCAATATATATATGGACTTTCTGGCAAAGCTCACTGGCTTTTACTCTGCTTTGGATCCTGCGTTTAGCTCATCATCATTTGAACTCCAGTTCTTGGGATTTGAGCCATCAGCCTGTCATCTTACCTGCGAGCCTTGGATTTGTCAGCCTCCACAGCCCATGAGCCAGCAGCCTGCCATCTGACCTGCCTATCTTGGGTTGGTCAGCCCCTGCAGTTACATGAGTCAGGAGAAGCTTCCAGCCTAATGTCTGACCCACAGACTTGGGACTTTCTAACCTCTACAACTGTGTGAGCCATTTCTTTGATATAAATCTTTCTCTTTCTCTATGTATGTATACATATAGGTATGCTTCACTGGTTTTGCTTCTCTGCAGAATCCAGCCTAAGATATCTACTGTCTATTTAGTACATTAATGACGTATGTCTGGTAGTAAAGAACACTGAGGTGTAAAGTGAGAATAACACTGGCTGTGATCGTTAAGGTTATGTGTCCAATTGGCTAGGCCACAATCCTCAGTTGTTTGGCAGTCATGTAATGATGTCATTTGGCAGTTATGTTATGAAGTAGTCATCTTCCGTTTTGTGACCTCATGTAGTCATCTTCCATTTTTGCATAATGTTGATTTTTGCATAATGACCTTGTCTTTGGAAATTAACCATATCAATAAGTGAGGAGTCAGTATATACATATATCTGTTCTGTTTCTCCAGTAACCCTACCAAAAACCAAAAAAAAATCATCGTCATCAAGTTGATTCCAACTCGTAGTGACACCCTCTTATTTGCACACACATCCCACATTCACTTTCCTCTCCAAGGAGGATGATCCAATGTCCAATCCAGTCACTACATCTAGCTCAAAGTCCATTATTTCCCAATGATGTGTAGTTCTTCCCATAAACTTTGGATGCAGTGCTTCTTGGCTCAGAAACCTGTGAACTAAAAAGGCAAGATACACCCACACTTGACACATCCAATATGCATTGGTGGAGCAGGGACAGGATAACCTCAGGATAGAATCTCGTTTGAGAAAAGGAAGCATGCAAGGCAGGGCAGTTGCTGGTCCCTAACAGTTATGGAACTGCTAGCATTTGTTTTTTCCTACACTGCTGGTGGGAGAATTTTCTTGTTTATGCCCTGATATTGCTCTCTGGGGGCAGCTTTCTTGCCCATTGTTCTCCCTTGCCCCGGATCTATCCTCTGGGAGTTTCTATATTTCCTTTGCATGTCTTCCTTGGCTACATCTGAAGGAGATATCGAGGAATATGCCCTCTGTGATCATTAAGATTATGTGTCAACTTGGCTGGGCCATGATTCTTAGTGGTTTGGCGGTTACAATGTAGTTTGGCAGTCATATGATGATGTGATCTCTTCCATGATGAGATTTGATATAATGTGATCACCTCCACGATGGGATCTGCTGTGAGTAGCCCATCAGTTGAAAGTTGGGGACCTGGCCTACATCCAGTATAGGTGGACTGTCTGTCAAGGCTCATATGGTTTTGCTCAATCTGGATCCTGCTGCTGGGTCCTGTTTGTCTGACCTCCAGTTCTTGGGACTTGAGCTAGCAGCTTACCTGCCATTTTGCCTGCTGATGCTGGGATTTGTCAGTCTTCACAGCCTGTGAGCCAGAGCCCTGCTGTCTGACATACCAATCTCAGGTTTGCCAGCCCCTGTGGCTACATGAATCAGAAACCTCCAGCCCAACCCACAGACTTGGGACATCCAGACTCTACAACCGAGTGAGCCATTTCCTTAATATAAATTTCCCTATACAGATATTTATATGCTTTACTGGTTTTGCTTCTCTAGAGAACCCAGCCTAAGACCCCCTTCTTGGGGGTTACATAACTTTTACACCCTTCTTTCTGCTTTTCAGAACTAAGTAGCCCAAAAGTTTTATGCTACTGGAGCGGTCAAATAATTTTTTTATTTTAAGTCTGTGTTTGTGGTTTGTCAATGACATTTCTTCAAATGCTTAGAAGTCTTCTGATCTATTTGCTTCTAATCAATTCCAGGTGCCTGTAAGTACTCTTAAGGATGACAAGATGTAACACTTGATTCTAATTTACTTCACTGCTTCCTCTCCTCAGTGCCCCTATTTCAGTCTAGTGAGGACCACCTTAAGGATATCCAAAACTATGGATGGGACAGGTGTAACATTAATATAATCTTTGCATTGAGCCACATTAGTTAACTGGAAAAGGTTTTAAATATTTTTTGTAACTTAGAACTGTTTTTATTTTTTAAATCCCCTTTTCTTAGTGTTCGGGGTCTTGGAGCAGTCAGCTTTCCAACCTTGCAAAGTCTCACATACATTTGCTCTCTCTATATCTCCTTTCATTTCTGCTTTCAAATGAGTCACTTCTTTTCAAATAAACCAACCTATCTTGCTAACACTGTTTTTCAACCTTTTCTTCTGGAGCTGTGAACAGAGTAGGCATGTAACCTACCTCCCAATTCACTGCATGAAAAATTTGATCAAGTGTTTTTGCTTCTATATAACATGAGCTGCCATCTTTCCAGCCTCTGATATCAGTGTTCTTGTCACATGACAGCCCAGTCAAGGTCACACTACTCTATTTTACTCTCCAATAAATACATAGCCCCCAAATGCCCCGGACCTCACTAGATGTCTTAGTTTCCTAGTGATGCTGTAACACATACCACAAGTGGGTGGCTTTAAAGAAGAAAAATTTATTTTCTAATGCTTCCGGAAGCTATTAGTTCAAATCAG
Source organism: Loxodonta africana (assembly GCF_030014295.1). Taxonomy (NCBI): domain Eukaryota; kingdom Metazoa; phylum Chordata; class Mammalia; order Proboscidea; family Elephantidae; genus Loxodonta; species Loxodonta africana. Next base: position 112,813,656 of record NC_087347.1, on the reverse strand, counting down.
GTCTTGGCCATGTCAGTTCCTTCTTTGTCAGTCTCCAAGGTGTTCCCTGGTTCCTTGGCTTATGGATGATCCTCACATGGCACCTGTCTTACCCTGTGTGTATGTCTCTGTGTCTTTTTATAACTCAGAAATGATTAGGTTTAGGATTCACCACAAACTGGTATGACTTCACTGTTGATTGATTGCTTTACATATGATTACATTATAGATGGTGATTACATTAAGTTATAAAAGGTAATTTGCTGTACAGCACAATGAACAACACCGACTGCTGTACAGACCAAATGATTTAATCACATGTAAATACTCTATGATTACAACCAGATTAGTGTTATGCCAAACCACTGGGAACCATAGCCTGCCAAGTTGACACATAAAATTAACCAGCACATCAGCCAGTAGGTATAAGTGGAATCCCATTAATAGCATTAACTCTAATATCACCAGATCATGTTCATAGTTATGTGTGAAAGCTCTACAGGCATCCCATTAAACTTCCAAGGAGGTCTTCTTGCACTGTTTCTGCTCTTCTGGGTGCTACACATTGGTCCAAATTTTACTATTTCCTGCTAAGTACCTACTGGGCATCTTCTGTATCCTGAAGAGCATCTCAGTTTCTGATATGTTCTTCCATAATGAACAAAATTTCTCACGATGACAAAGGGGTGTTGTGTTTTGCACTGATTGGTCTCCTCTGCTTGGTGTCACTTGTCGGTGTTGTTCATTGTGCTTCTGCACCATGTTTCAAAAACCCACTCACGTACTATGCTCCTACAGCCTATTTCTGAGGCAGTCTCTGTTCATAGAGGTCAGACCTGCACCTTCAAGCCCACCCTTGGTCCACATGTCACCTCCTACAAGTGTTGACTTTCTCATCCCTGTCCATAGGCACAGTTACAAACTTTTTCTGGATAAATCAACTTATTCAACTGAATTCTGAGAATCCCTGGGCTAACACACTGAGGCATTTTTGAACCTTAGCCTAGATTCTTCTATGACCCTTGCTACAAATACACTATGTTGTGTGAGTACACAAATGTTCTGTTTTCCTGGCTTTCTTACTCAGAAAACTCCTGTATAGCCTATAAAACCCTGATTCAAGGTTGACCTTCTTGGCAAATGTGGTGTGATTAATTACTTCGTGTATGGCCTTTCTAGCCATGGGCTTGTAACTCCCACCTAGGTGACTGTGTGATAGAGTAATTGTGGCCTACCAAGGGGATTAGTCAGTTTTTGCCTTAAAAGAGAGCCAATTCCAGAGCAGAAGGAGGAACCCACCACCACCAAAGAAGGAGAGACCAGCAGAAGCGACCCAGCAGGAGAGACCAGGCAGCAGGAGATGGCATAGTAGGTTTCCTGGAGAAAGAAAGCTGAGTACCTGTGGGCAGAGACTTAGGGCCAGGGAGAGACATGCCTGACAGCATGGCTGAGGAGAGGCTAACCCAATGGAAGAACTATATCCTGAGTGTTCATGAGACTGAATGGTAGCTGTTACTTCCCTAATAAGCCCCATCCTTGTGAGTATGGTCTGTGAGCTCTGTGTGGCCATTGCAGTGAATTATCAAACCAAGTAGCGGAGTAGAAAGTGCTGTGGGAGGGACAGTTGGTGTCAGGATTAGTAAAGATGGCAGAGAGAGGAGGTGTGTCTGACCTCCACCTCTTGGCAGTCAGCCTTGTCCACCTCTTGGCAGTCAGCCTTGGGCTGTTTATTTTGGTTCTCCTTCCCTCTTGTGAGGTTGGAGGAGATCAGACACCTCCCCCAAGCCATTCTTACAGTGAACCATCCCAACTATCCCCTTCCTGCTCTGTGAAATTCGGTTTATACCTTATTAGACAGAGTGGTGAATATTAGCTTATTTGTCTGCCTCCCCTACATTTTAGAGAGAGATACTTGAGTCTAGTCTGTATCTGGCAGGCAGAAGGTATATGGTCAATATTAATTGAGTTTAATTTTACTACATTTCCTTTCTTAATTTTCAGAGGTGGTGAAGGCTTTTCCGATCTGGTCTCCCTCTCTGTCATATACATATGGATTACCCGGCTGCCTCCAACCAGCTTGCAGAGGGTTGTGAAGTGAATGGAAGGGGCACCTATGGGACATTACGTGATTCAGAGAGTTGCACACCATGTAAAATTGTGCCACCCACCCTTCGTTATCCGAGTAGTTGACTGTCCTTGATGTGACAAGTTTTTAATCGGCTCCTGGTATTTCAAAAGCTCTGAGATAATCAGCTGACAGAGCTGCATGAGGCAAGGAACAAAATTTTGTCTTACAACATTAATTCGACTTGTGACACGAGACTCCTTGACCTAATTCATGAGAAAACATGATACCATTCTGATCTGAAAGCTGCTACAGAAAGTAATTGTCCTCCGAAACACATTTCAGACAATGCGGATACCAACTTAATTTTTTTTCCTTCACCGCTGTTATTTATGAGGCAGAGGAGAGGAGAAGAGAGACGTTTTCAGATGAAAGGTGAAATATTCTATTGTGGAGTATGTTTTATGAGGAAGAGAAAGAGATCTATAATTCCTGACGGTGGGTTTGCATAGGCTCCAGATATCTTTTAAGTTACCATCTCAACATATTATTTAAGGCTCTGTTCTCTGCAGTCTTGAAGTCCTAGTTTATTTTTTGATGTAAAGTCATGTCATTCACAGGGTAAACTCCCTCCTAACAATTGCCAAACCAAGGGCATTATTCTGTGCATCCTCAAGGGCAAAGTCCCTACTCAGAATGCATTCAATGAGTATTGCTATTCCACTAATTTCATTAACAATGAGGACACCATTTCCTACTGTGGTTTGTACTCTTTAGTAAGGACAATGGGTGGAAATGGAAAAATTAAGAACATGTCTGAGGCCTTACATGGGGAAGCGTTTTTTTAGAGTAATTTCCCAAAAAACGAGTTTAAGCACTGAATGGTCATGGGCACTACTCCAAATCTTCCCCAAACCCCAACACTGAACAGATGGGGTGATTGCCCTAGAGATGGCGGTATAAGTGGGAGTTGTTCTGGCACTGGAGAAGTTCTGTGGTGGAAGAAGTTCCCTTTCTTGCTGTTTCTCTTCCTAAGTGAGGTGAGCCCTGAAGTGACCTTGAGAGGAGCAGAGGCTGCAGGCTGGCAAGTACTGAGAAGACGCGTGAAGGAAGACAAAGGCAGAGAAAGTTTAAAACAGGCTGGTGAGCAAGGAATAGAGAGAAGTAGTAGAGTGTGGAGAAGGGAGGAGAGAATTGGGAGCAACAGAAATGACAGGGGAGAGCTTTAAATTACAAGGCCACATGTCCTTGTGGAACCCCCCTGGGGATATCAGATTTAGGGCATGGTCCTGAGATTCTAAGAGTGATCTACAAGAGACATTGCAAGACCCAGTTCTCTAGTCTGCACAGATCCCAGGCATAGTCTCAGAGCCTCCTCGAATATTCAGATCCCAAACCAAAGGATGATTTCATCCCAAACAGGAAGAAGGCAATGGCCCTTTTAATATCCAGAGTGTCAATCTCAGAGGCAACTGGGGGTTGCCTTAGAGCAGGACTGTAAAAGCGTTCTTCCTTCTAGGTCTCAACTTGGCATGGTTGACATTTTGAGCTGGATAATTCCTTTTTGTGAGGGGCTGTCCTGTGTACCATACCCAGTAGATACGAGTAGTACCCCTTTCCCCTAGTTTGACAATCAAAAAGTGTCTCCAGACAGTGGCCTCCAACCACTAGGCCAGCATGGAGGCAAATATCACAGAGCCCAAGTCCCTGCTTCACTCAGAACGTTCCATAGCATGACCTGAGTCTCTTGACCTATTTCTCCTAGATCTTAATATGTCGGCCTCACTGAACAATTTGACCTAAAACCTGAATAGACAACACCATCATACAACACCTGACTGTTCTTTCTTGTTGAGTCTACCACTTGGGCTCCCATTTTATTTTTTTTCTGTAAATAGAAAATCTTTGAACACTATGCATAAAGCAGGAAGAAAACCTAGGGTGTGGGAGTATCTGAGAAGAGAGTTGATACAGGGACTCCCATCTGTTGTGGTGGAAAGAACACAGATTTTGGAGTCCTGAAAACCTGATTTTTTTAATTGTCTTTCCGCCGAGTAGTAGATGTGTGACCTTGAACACTTCACTTAATCTCATTGGGCCTGTTTTCTTATTGGTAAATTGTGAATTAAAAAATAATAATAATAACACTCCTTCTTGGTAAATAGTGAATTAAAAAATAATAATAATAACAATCCTTCTGTCTCAGTGAGGTGTTTTAGGATAGTATTACTACATGTAGTGGTTTATGTATATAGCAGGCTCTCAGTGAACAAACAGCAGTGATTACATATCGCAGAGCAAGAAGAGATAGAATTTAAGAATGAAAAGAGCCCAGTCAGACTGCAGACATAAGAGAAGAGGGATGCACACCTGCTCCAGTTTATTATAAAATATATTATTGTAGGCTCAGCTTCTTATCCGGAGCCCCTGGGGAGCGCAAATGGTTAATGCGCTCACCTGCTAATCGAAAGGTTGGAGGTTTGAGTCCACCCAGAAGTGCTTCAGAAGAAAAGCCTGGAGATCTATTTCCAAAAAAATTAACCATTGAAAACTTTATGGAGTACAGTTTTGCTCAGACACATATGGGGTTGTCATGAGTTGGAGTTGACTAAATGGCACCTGGTTAACTTATCAGTTGAGTAATTTTATATATTCAAGGGGAAGGATGCAAAGAAGCACAAGCCCAGACCATGTTCTCGAGGAGCATCAGGAAACCAAGTGTGCGGGCCCCACGAGCAACACAGGTACTGTACGCTTTGAGCCTTAGAGGAGGTGGGATTTGACCTACTCCTTTGAGGCATTTGGATAAGCATAGGAGAATTGAGAAGGGCTCTCCAGCTCAGCGGGAAAGTCTCAGGTGCATTTGGGGGAGGCAGGAGAGTGAGCAGTTCTGTTTGGCTGGGCAGAGGAAAAGCAGTAGAGGAAACTGGGTTGTGCAGCCGTCACGCCAGGGCATGACATGTACAGTGGTTCACGGCCCATCGTGAGCAAGTCTGCCTGAGACAATTGAGACACATGGAGAGCTGGTTAAAGAATAAAAGCTCAGGGTTAGAGAAGACCTGGAAGCTGAGGAGCCAGGCTGAGGCATGTTGGCAGTGACTCACTGTTCAAATTACAGAGGTTTAAAAACTCAATTTTATCTGATGACTAATATTAATAAGGTACTAGAAATTTGAATTGTTAAAATATTACTGAGTTTTTAAACTAGCTTACCCTTTTCTCATTTCATCTTAGCCAATATTTTCCTCTATGATATTCATTTTCTTTTAAATCTCATTGTAGGCTTATTGTAAACATTCCATTAAAAAAAAAAAAAAAACTCGTTTCCACTGAGTTGATTCTGACCCATAGTGACCCTCTAGGACAGAGTAGAACTGCCCCATAGGGCTTTCAAGGAGCACCTGGTGGATTTGAACTGCCAACCTTTTGGTTAGCAGCTGTAGCTCTTAACTACTATGCCACCGGGTTTCCATACCATTTTTAGATTCTTCATTTTATAACATTGAAAATGCAACCCTATTTCTGTCATAATATATTTTTAAATAGCAATGGTGACTCTTTTGGAATTTTTAACTGGCCATTTAATGGTAGACTTACCTTGAGCTCTAAACTCCTCTAGACAGTCAATATGTGTTTTATAAAAATGCTGGAATATTCATTATCATTGATAATAACTTATCCTCCCAGCTGCATGATTCAATTTGCTTAAAACATTACTTACCTTACACATGAGGCTGGGAATAAATAGGACAAGAAGGTGCTGAATTAATGATCACCTCATTTTGAGAGTCAGACCCCCCTGTTTTCCTGAATAAGTTTTATGATTGGATAAGGGTACTGAGTCTCATGTGACTTGTAGGAAATGAGACACAAAGGGAGAGACTTTGGACGCTTACAGGAGATCTACTAAGCCAAGGTGGGCTCCTGCAGGGCCAGAAGAGGCTGTGGGGAGTGTGTGTGTGTGTGTGTGTGTGTGTGTGTGTGTGTGTTGTGAGCCTATGGCAGAAGCGGCAAGGCCAGGGCCCAGATCAGATTTAGATCAGAAGGCATGCCAAGGGTAATCATTGTTGTTGAGTAAAGAAAAGGGCCTTTCATAGGTCCAATAAAGATCAATGTAATGTTCTGGTCATTGGAAACAACTCCCCCCCAAAAGCCAAACCCGTTGCCATCCAGTTGATTCTGACTCATGGCAACCCCAGGTGTTACGGAGTACAACTGCTCCATGGGGCTTTCTTGGCTATGATCTTTACAGGGGTAGATCCCCATAGCTTTCTTCTGTGACAGTGCTTGGTGTGTTCCAGTAGCCAACCTTTAGGTTATCAGTCATGTGCAAACCATTGACGTCACCCAAGGACCTGTGGAACCAACCCCAGGAAGTCAGATTTGCAAGTACCTATTCAAGAAGCATTTGAGTGTTTGCTATATATCAGGCACTGTTCTAGGCACTGAGGATATGATGATGACAAAACAGATAAGGTTTCGTCTTCTTGAAGCTTATATTCAAACGAAGGGCAGATTTCATACAGATGCAAATGCATATAGAAGATAATTCTTGATGAGATATATGCTGTGAGGGCAATGAAACAGGATGAGGTGACAAAGACAGATGGGGCTACTGTAGTCCCTGAGGGTTTCTTTAAGGAGGTGATCACTGAGCTGAGGGTGAGGTGATAAGGGAGACAGCCACAATCAGAGGAAGAGTGAACCAGACACCCACGACAGCAAGGGCAAGCCCTGAGATAGGAATCAGCCTGGCTTGTTCAGGAAAGAGTAAGTGTGGCTGGTGGGGAGTGAGCAAAGTGGGAATTGGCAGATGAGGGCAGAGAGGTAGACAGGGGCTGTGTCAGGTAGGATCTTGCAGGCTGTGGTTAGAAGTTTCGATTTTATTCTACTTTAATCCAGGTATCACCAAATCCTCCTTTCCCGTCAACGAATCCATGTGGCTGCTCAGGAAAGACATGGCATGTGCCTGCAAGGAAATGTAGCCACTGCCCAACAGGACCAGGCTCTATCCTCTTTCCCTCTCCTATTCCTCAACAGGATAGGCTCCTCTCAGATGGACACACGATTCCTATGGGAAGGGCCACCTGCTGAGTTCCTTTAAAGACACCCCTTGGCTGTAAACCTCCATTGGCCTCTCTCACCCTGGCAGCCTACTATCAGTCTCTTGTGTGCCTGCTTTTAGCCTGATGATCAGGCACTTACCTGTTCTGCTCTCTACACAAGTTGGTCCCCAATGTAGAAGTCAGTGGCCATGGTTTCCTCCAGCCAAGCAGATAGAACCCCAGTCTTGCCCCTTATTTCTGATTATTTCCTTTTGACTCATTTCTTAGTAAGGAAAATCCAGACCTACAGTGGAGAGTCTGGCCCTATTCTGGGCTTTGTTCTTTGCCCATAACTGGCATCTGTGACCCCTTGGGACAGGGAGGAAGAAGAAGCATGTCCCTGGCTCTGCACCATCTAAATTGACTTTGATCATCCCACACGGGCTGCTCCCCAATTAGTCCTGAGGTGGGCCTGGCTCTTCTTGCATCACCAAACCTTCACTCTCTTGCAGTTGGGTAAACCCCTTCGAGCCTACCCTCAGGAATGACTATAACAGATGGCATAGAGACAAACAGATAAACAGATTGAAATAAAACAGTTGTCAGGCTACTGTCATTTTAGGATTCTTTATTGACTGATTTCCATAGAATAAGCAAACTCTTCAATATAGTCCATTTATCTGAGTATCCCAGCTGACAGAGATAATCATGGACCCCATCAGCCAAGAGGAGGCATATTTATGCTCGTAAGTAGAGCAGATATTTAGCTATTTGTCCTGGTTTATGTTTATTCTTTATGTGCTTACCTTTTCTCTTTGTGGCAAGTTAAAGATCGCTGTCGAATATTTGCCCTATGGATCGTTGGGGGTTTCCCCATTTTCCATGGCTGTTTTTATTGATAATAACTGGTAGTATAACAGTCGTAATAACGACCATTCACCGAGCACCTTTTACATGCCAGCATAATAACAAGACGTATCCCTCACCCAACTCCCTTCCCCCATACACACTGCCCTTATAGCAAGGCTGCAGTGCAGGGACTTTTATTGCCATTTTTATTCATATCTTAAATTATGAAACTAATGCTCTTAGAGGTTAAGCAATTTGCCCAAAATCATCCATTAAAAACATAGCAGAATTGCAATTCAACTTTGGTCTTTCAGCTTCCAGATGGATTCTCTCTCAGGTGTTCTCAGGCTAAGACTCCAGAAGCCGTGCACAGAGGTACCTGTGGCTGTGGGAGTCGTCAGTGTTTTGTCTTGCCACTGATTGAAACATTTTGGTCAAAAACACCTTTGTTTGGTACCCAAAAGGCAGAAACAAGAACTTACTTTGCAGCAAGTAAACATTTTGGTGGGTTTAGCTATTTATATGAGAACATATCACCCCATGCCCCTGCCCCTTATACTACCCACCAGGCTGTATTTTATTTTCTATTTCTGAGTCTCTTAATACCCTACTTAAGAGCACTGGTGGCACAGTGGTTAAGAGCTCAGGCTACTAACCAAACGGTCAGCAGTTCCAATCCACCAGCTGCTCCTTGAAAACCCTATGGGGCAGTTCTACTCTGTCCTGCAGGGTTGCTATGAGTTGGAATTGACTTGATGGCAACGAGTTTGGGCTTTTTTTTTTGGTTAATACTCTACTTGACAGTGAATTTTTCGTTAGGACACTCAATGTCTCTTTCATCACTGGTGAGTAAGATGCCTGGTACACCGTCAGCATTCTGTTGAACAAATGATTTATCTACCATTTTATTCAGTGGCATTCTCTCCATGTCACTTCAGCCCTGAAGGCACCCATTCACCCTCTACCCCAGGACCTGTACCTGTACCCCACAGTTAGTGACTTTTAGAGGATCACTGTACTCTTAAGAAAGCTGGCATCATTTCATTTTTTTCTTTTTATGCTAAATTATATTGATCTTTTTTTAAATGGGTAGCATGTACACAGCCTCAGTTTCCAAAGGTTCCAAAGGATGTACGTTAGAAGTAAACCTAGCTTCTGCTGTTATTGATTTCTCATGTATCCTTGCAGAGATAGCCTCTGCACATATAAGCAAATGCATTTGTGTGTGTGTGAACATACAATTTAAATTACCCCTTCTGAGAATTGTGTGAGCAGGGTGCTATCATATATGCAAAAATAGTACACATATATCTTTTCATTTACACTGCTTCTAATGCCAAAGTACATGACATATTTAATAAAAGTTTCATTGTGTTGTTTGATACAGGATATAATGTCATTAAAAAAAAATTGCCATCAAATCAACTCCAATTCATGATGACCCTGTGTTTATCAGTGGAATTGTGCTCCTTAGGGTTTTCAATGGCTGTGATCTTTCAGAATTAAATTGCTGGTTCTTTCTTCCAAGGTTCCTCTGGGTGTTTTTGAACCTCCAGCTTTTTGGTTAGTAGCCAAGCACTTGACCATTTGTGCCCCCCAGGAACTCCATTGTTAATCATATAATCACCTCCCTTGGCTGGGTTGGACACAAAGCCTTATGCATTAGGTTTAGTGAATGGCTTCTTGGTGACACCAAAGGCTTTCCAAATGTGGTTTCCCGGGTTAAGCCCAAACAAGACGATTCCATGACACTGATGATACAGGCATACTGAGTTCAAGTGGCCTCAGGCAGCCCTGATCCCTGGTTAATAACCCTGTCTTTCCTGATGCCCTTGCCATTAGTAGAGCTATCGAGCCAACTTGGAAATACAGGAGAATGATGGCATGACGGTCATCTCCTTTAGCCAGTGTCAGCCTCACTGAAAGGTTCCAATTTCATGAATAGACAAATAATAATGAAAAATATGAAAGAGAAATTTATTTAAGAAGTCCAATTGAAAGCTTCTTAATATTTTTTTAAATGAAACTCATGTTTAATCTCAGCTTAAAGTGATGCCCTGAAGCATGAAAACATTTCTAAGATAATTTCTTCTCACATGATGGTGGATCTAACAAGTTTTCTTATTGCAGTCCTGTGGCCATGTTAGTTAAGAGAGCCAAATAAAAGGAAACTCAGCTAAGAGAAGGGGGGGATCCATTTCAATGTCCCCCCACCCCCACACTTTTTTTCAGGCTCTCTGAAGCCACGAATCATCTCTCTCTGCATGCTCTCTTCACATGGTCCCTGACTGTGAGTCTGCTTTGGCTGAAAGGGCAATGCCACACTCAATTTCCAAAAGTCTGTTTTTCAAGAGTCAGAGTCTCCACAAGGAGATGAAGGTCTGCATCGTTGGCATATTGTAACTGCATTTCCCGTAGTATTTGTTTGATATGTTTGCTTCCTTTATCTGCTTCAATGGAACCATTTTTATTTATAGTCTCCCATTCTATTCTATTTTAGGAGAACTACTCTTTTTTTTTTTTACTCTTTCAAGGAAGGAGCCCTGTGGTACAATGGTTAAGCTCTCAGCTGCTAACTGAAAGGTCAGCAGTTCAAAACCACCAGACACTCTGTGGGTGAAAGATATGGCAGCCTGCTCCCATAAAGATTACAGCCTAGGAAATCCAATGGAGCAGTTCTACTCTGACCTATAAGGTCACTATGAGTGGGAACCAACACAATGGCAGCAGGGGAATCTTTCAATATCATAGAAAAGGAAAGTACTGAGCTGCATTGTAACTGGGGCATTTGCATAGTACAGCCCTCTCCACATGCTATTTCAAGTCCTCCCTTTGAGGCAGGCAGAGATTTGCACTGAAGCCATCCTGGTGAGCCTCGGAGTCAAATCTTCTTCCCTTTTATCGACAAAAGCAAAGGGACTTGATTGCTTAATGCCAGGTAAAGCTTGGATAAGGCAGTTATCTTTGGGCAGAGGGAAAAGGAAGGCAGTAGTTCAATATAGGGGGTCCCTGGGTGGTGTAAATGATTAACGAAAAGTTAGCAGTTCAAACCCACCCAGAGGCACCTTGGAAGAAAGTCATGGAGATCTGCTTCCAAAAGGTCACATCCTTGAAACCCCGATGGAGCACAGTTCTGCTCGGAATCGTACGGAATCACCATGAGCAGGAATCGAATTGCTGGCAATTGTTTTTGTTTAGTTGAATGTAACGGGAGTCAGTGAAGATTAAACCAGAGAGGAATATGGCTAAAGAATCCTCAGGCAGAATTTACAGGGATTATTTACAATAGAGTTATTTATCTATTTATTTGACTAGACCCAAAGTTTCTTTCTGGATGCGTCTCTGGGAAGGGAGGAACAGAGGAGGCACGTGATAATGTTTTCTTCCTTGTCCCTCCTCTAGGTGTCAACTTCCTTCTTGCTGCTTCCATTTCTCTTGGCCATAGCTGCAACCAGATGCCAGTTTAGTTCAGTGAGAGAAATTGGATCTGTGGAGCTCTCTGAAGAAGCATCTTCCCCAAGGTGATTGGGTAGCCCTCTGAGGAAGAGGCTGCAGAAGGAACTGAAGAAGCTGCTTACACAAGGAGGCAAAAGTCTTCTAACTTTGGTGCCCCAGGGACAAAATATAACATAGAGACAGAGAGGAGGACACTGTCTTCATTTCTGCGAAGACGGTAGAATGGCCCTGGCCCAGTTATTATGCCAAAGATTCTGACTGTTCTTTGGCACCTTGAAACTTACAGCTTTGAGAACAGGGAAAGATGGCCCCTTGGCAAAAAGGCCATCATGCCTCTGTTGGCACCAGCAGTTATATTAGTTGTGAGGCACAGTCTTCAAGGAACTTTGTGGGCTTTGTATACTGACATAGGGGGTCAGAGCAGAACATAGGAGTACTTTTCATGAATGCATGCAAAATTCCCCTGGGTACTTCAGATGTAAAAAAACTGGTTACCGTCTAGTTGTGTCAGATCCAACTCATGGCAACCCCATGTGTGTCAGAATAGAACCGTGCCCCATAGGGTTTTCAATGACTGATTTTTCAAACATAGATTGCCTGGCCTTTCTTCTGAGGCACCTCCGAATAGACTCAAGCTTCCAACTTTTCAATTAGCAGCTGAGTGCGTTAACCATTTTCACCAATCAGGGGCTCCTCAGATGTAAAGTTAAAGAGTACTTCTCAAGAGGCTGTTTTTTTTTTTTTTTTTTTGCTTTAACAAATAAATTTATTCTTTTACAGCCTGAGAGGCTGGAAGTCTGAATTCAGGGTCCCCAGCTCCAGGGGAAGGCTTTCTCTCTCTGTCGGCTCTGGAGGAAGGTCCTTGTCATCAGTCTTCCCCATTTGAGGAGCTTCTCAGTGCAGGAACCCCAGGTCCAAAGGACATGGTCCCCTCCTAGCTCTTCTTTCTTGGTGGTATGAGGTCACCTTGCTCTCTGCTTGCTTCTCTCTTTTATATCTCTAAAGAGATTGACTCAGTCAGGAGGCTGTTTTAAGCAGGTAGAAGGAAGAGTCAGAGAAATGGGACTCTACTTGCATATCCTGCTATAGTGAAGTCGATAGTACAAACTATCGAAAGCTAATTCTTGTCATTGTTGCTCCACATCTAGGCACTACTGAATAATGATATGAAATTAAATATCGGTATCATACTATGTTATACAGACCACATGCCCACTGAAAGGAGAAAATATACATGAAGCTATACTCTTGCACTGATATCTAACATTAATTGGGTGTACATAATGTACAGCCTTCTACATATTTCACATGAATTAACTTTAATTCTCCCAACAACTTAATGAGGTAGTACTGTCATCCTAATTTCACAGATGAGAAAATTGAGTTTTATAAAGGTTAAGTAACTTGTCCAAAGCAATATAAGCAATAGTTTGATGATCTGGGGTGTGAGGACGACTCTGCCTGGCTCAAGAGACTGCTGTTTATCACCAAGTGTAATCATTAAGGTTATGTGTCAACTTGCCTGGGCCATGACCCTCAGTGGTTTGGCAGTTATGGTGTAGTTTGGCAGTCGTATAATGATGTGATCACCTCCATGATGGAATCTGCTGTGAGTAGCCAATCAGTTGAAAGGGAGTTTCCTTGGGGGTTTGGCCTGCATCTAATATAAGTAGACTTTCTGGCAAGGTTCTCCGGCTTTTACTCATACTGGATCCTGCAACTGGCTCCTGTTTGTCCAACATCTAGTTTTTGGAACCTGTGGTAGCAGCTTACTTGCTGTCTTGCCTGCTGATCTTGGGATTCATTGCTCTTTGCAGCCTGTGAGCCAGAGCCCTGCTATCTGACCTGCCGATCTTGGGTTTGCCAGCCCCTGTGGTTACATGAATCAGGAGAAGCCTCCATCCTCATCCATATTCTAGCCTCTACAACCGTCATTTCCATTATATTAATCTCTCTTTCTATATATATTGATACACTTCACTGGTTTTGCTTCTTAGAGAACCCAGCCTAAGACACCAGGCTATGTTGCCTTCCTTGTAATTTACTTAAAGGGTGTAATTCCCTAAACTGGATTGGAAGGGAATTATTCGTTGCACATTCTTAACTCTCTCATTGCACTTAACTGTTATCCTGACCAGGGTAAAATAACTCTAGACCATGTGACTTTTTGTAGTTACGTCTAAGAGAAGAAGGAGGAAGAGAAAGACATGTCCTTTCTTAAAGAAAGAGAAGTTCCTGGGTGGCGTAAATGTTTAAGCACTCACCTACTAAACAAATAGTTGGTGGCTGAAATCCACCCACAGGCACCTGAAAAGAAAGGCCTGGCAATCTGCTCCTGGAAAATCAGCCATTGAAAACCCTATGGAGCACAGTTCTACTCTGACCCACATGGAGTTGCCATGAGTTGGAGTCCAGTCAATGGCAACAGTTTTTTTTTAAGGCAGGAGAAGGGGAACTGTTATTTATTGAACAGATAATACATATAAGCATGGGTTTGGACACTACATATATTGAATTACTGCTGACTTTCTGATGAATAGGGAAAAAAAGCCAGTCTATGTCTATATTTCTCTTTATCTTCAAGTCCTCTACCAGTGAATATAAAAAAGTATAAGTGCTAGGATGTTGCCCCTTATGGAATTTAGAAGTGTGTTGGGATATCATTTTACAATTCTATATTTAAATAGGTTATGCAGCTATAATAATTGTATTATAATATACTATTATTACATAATTCTATAAACAGTGGAGGAAAATAAAAATAATGGAATAGTGTATGAAGAAGAACTAAAAATGATATTGAAGCTCACACCTGGGAGAGAACCATAAGGATAAGAGTAAATAAAGAAGACTCAGAAGAAGTAGGACTTGAGCTTCACTTCTGCTGGGTAGAAATTAGCTGGTTGGGCCTCTGGCAGCCTTCTCACCAATCCTTTCACCAACAACATTACAGAAGCTGGATTTAAAAATAATTGTTTGAAGACATTGGTAGCAAACATTTGAGGGTCCAGGAGAAAAGGAAAGCTCAGAGATGCAAGCCTAACATATGGCACTGCCTTATTCTCCCAAGTAGCACTGGTAGCGCAGTGGTTAAGCGCTTGGCTGCTAGTCGAAATGTCAGCGGTTCCAACCCAACAGCCCCTCCATGGGAGAAATATGTGTCTGCTTCCTTAAAGATTTACAGCCTTGGAAACCTATTGGGTACTTATACTCTGCTCTATAGGATTGCTCTGAGGCAGAATTGACTTCATGGCAATAGGTTTAATTTTTTTGGCTTTATTCCCCTAAGAAACTTGTCAATTCTAAAGTATCAGCTGCAAGGAGTTTGGGTTATCTTGTGGTGGGGGTGGCGGGGGGTGAGGGGTGGGGGTGGACGACAACAAAATTCAATATGTGGCGTGGAAGAAAACCCTCATAAATACTTGAAGCTTTTAGCTGGGGCCTTTAAAAGGATACATTACAGGGGTAAGGACATCCTGGAAATAGACCAAAACCCACAAAGACTAAAACCCCATTTAAATCACCACAATCTCAGGTTAGATGAAGATCTGCTCCTACTCTGAGTGCCTGACACAAGTAAAAGTAAACCCTCTGGAGGAATACACATTCAGAACCTCAAGGTGATGCTTAGTCTTCAGGCCGAAAAGAACTACACCCTGTTGCCATCGAGTCGATTTCAACTTATAGTGACCCTAAAGGACAAAGTAGAACTGCCCATAGGGTTTCCGAGGTTGTAATCTTTATGGAAGCAGACTACCACGCCTTTCTACTGTGGAGTAGCTGGTGGATTTGAACCACTGACCTTTCGTTGAGCAGCCAAGTGCTTTAAACCACTGTGCCACTAGGGATCCTTAAAACAAAAACAAAACAAAAAACTAGGCATGCAAAAATATTAGAATTAACCAAAAAATCAAGGGAACAAAGGTCTATAATAATTCACACATAGGAAATCCACATTTTCCAGTTATCAAACTCAAATAACTGTGATTATGGTATTCAAGAAATTCATAGGGAGGCAAAGCCAAGATGACGGAATAGGCAGACACTTTTGGCAAGCCCTCTTTACAACAAAGACCCAAAAAAACAAGTGAAACGAGTATATTCATGACAAGCTAGGAGCCCTGAACATCAAAGGCAAGCTTAGAATACGAACTGAGTGGCAGGGGGAGGAAGGGATGGTTCAGAAGCGGAGAGGAGTTACTGGACCTGAATTGTGGGGAGCCCTCAGGCACCATTCCTGGAGCGGCAGCGGCAGACTGGTACTAGCATTCGGCCGCAGCTTCCTCAGGGAGAAGCAGCCAGCCACACAGCCTACTCATGCCTTCGGAACCAGAAAAGAACAGTGCTCTTGGCAAAAGATAAGTACTCACGTATATTTTACCGCACCCCTACACCCCCAAGCTGGCTTCAGCGGCTGAATTCCCTGGGCCTGAGAAAAGTACTGTTGAGCTCCTAGAGCCATCGTCCTGGCCTTGGAGAAGGAAAAAAAATTGCAATTGAGGGAAAAGATAATTTGCCAGCTCCACTAACTGGGGGAGCTGAGGACAGAAGCGGCTCTTGTCCAGGCATAAATGGTCTGTGGAGTTTGAGCACCTTTCCCCTCTGCATGGACCCATGTGGCCCTATTTCAGGAGAATAGGCCCTTGTTGGCAGACTCCAACCATTTCAGCTGTGTGGCGGAGAGGTTGGTGTTTGATGTTTGACATTGCTTTGCTATTAAACAGGGTCCTCACTTACCCACATCAAGGGCCTAAGGACTGGTAGCTCCACTCAGGTCACCCAGACACCCACGACAGGAGTCCAAGGATAAATGGTAGCTCCCACTCCTTACAAGCAAAAACATTGGGTGCCCATGATCTGTCTACAGAACCTACCCACCTGTACACTCTAGGGAACAGGGACATGGTTTACTGAGAGACAGGTAGGGGACGATGCTCAGCTCCCTGCCTTGTTCGGAGTGTGACCCCCTGCTGCAACCAGATATTGGTACCTACATGAATCACCCCTGCCCCTCTAAGACGGTAGGACAGAGCCTGTACCACACACTTGATGATCAGCCTGGACACCTGAGTTGAATTCATACAAGAAAAGCGAATGGACTTCTAGACTGATATACCTGATAACAGCTCTAGCCACCTGGAGACAGGACGTCAGAGCTCCAAAGGTGAAAATAATCAAGCTAGCTCACTCAAGCAACCCATTTGGGCGTATCAAAACAAAACAAAGCAAGAAGCTACGACATAGTAAGCAAACATTAAATAAATGAATACAATAACTTATAGATGGCTCGGAGACAATAGTCAATATCAAGTCACATAAATAAACAGACCATTATCACCTCAACAAGCTCTCAAAACAAAGAATCCAGGGATCTTTAAGATGAAAGTGTATTCCTGGAATTACCAGAGGCAAAATACAAAAGATTTATATACAGAACCCCTCAAAACATCAGGAAGGAAATGAGGCAATACACAGAACAAGCCAAGGAACACACAGATAAAGCAATTGAAGAAATTAGAAAGATTATTCAGGAATGTAATGAAAAATTTAATAAGCGGGAAAAATCCATAGACAGACAGCAATCAGAAATGCCGAAGATTAACAATAAAATTACAGAACTAGACAACTCAATAGAAAGTCACAGAAGCAGATTTGAGCAAGCGAAAGGCAGAATTTCTGAACATGAAGATAAAGCACTTGGCACTAATATATTTCAAGAAAAATCAGATAAAAGAATAAAAAAACCCGAAGAAAACTTAAGAATCATGTGGGACTCTATCAAGAGAAATAATCTATGAGTGATTGGAGTACCAGAACAGGAAAGGATAACAGAAACTACAGAGAGAATAGTTGAAGATTTGTTGGAAGAAAGCTTCCCTGATATTGTGAAAGATGAGAAGATATTTATCCAAGATGCTTATCAAACTCCACATTAGATAGATGTTAAAAGAAAGTCACCAAGACATAATCAAACTTTCCAAAACCAAAGATAAAGAGAGGATTTTAAGAGTAGCTAAGGATAAACGAAAAGTCACCTACAAAGGAGAGCCAGAAAGAATGAGCTTGGACTACTTGGCAGAAACCGTGCAGGTAAGAAGGCAATGGGATGAGTTAAATAAAAAAAGAAGGAAAAAAATTGCCAGCCAAGAATCATATATCCAGCAAAACTGTCTCTCACATATGAAGGTGAAAATAGGACAATTCCAGATAAACAGAAGTTTATGGAATTCATAAAAACCAAACCAAAACTACAAGAAACTAAAGGGAGTTCTTTGGTTAGAAAATCAATAATATCAGGTATCAACCCAAGACTAGAACACTGGGCAGAGCAATCAGAAGTCAACCTACACAAGGAAATCAAAAAAATAAATCAAGATAAAAAAAAAACCCTCAACACAGGGTAACAGCGATATTATTATGTAAAAGAAGACAATACTAAAATAACAAAGAGGGACTAAGAAATTAGTCATAGATTTTCCCTATGGAGAGGAAGATAAGGTGATACAAAGAAATAAAAGTTAGGTTTAAATTCAGAAAAATAGGGGTAAATAATAAGGTAACCACAAAGGAGACAAACTATCCTACACATCAAAATAAAATACATGAAAAAAACAGAGACTCAGCAGAAACAAAATCAACAACAACAAATATGAGGAAAGGACAATGTATAAAAATAATCTACTCAGCACATAAAATTAAGTGGGAAAAAGACACTGTCAGCAACACAGAAAAAAAACACCAAAATGATACCACTAAATTCATGCCTATCCATAATTACCCTGATGTAAATGGACTAAATCCACCAATAAAGAGACAGAGAGTGGCAGAATGGATTAAAAAACATGATCCGTCTATATGCTGCCTACAAGAGACACACCTTAGACTTAGACACAGAAACAAACTAAAACAAAAGGATGGAAAAAAATAGATCAAGCAAACAACAACCAAAAAAGAGCAGAAGTGGCAATTTTAATTCCTGACAAAATAGACTTTAAAGTTAAATCCATCATAAAAGATAAAGAAGGACACTATATAATGATTAAAGGGACAATACACCAAGAAGATATAACCATATTAAATGTTTAGACACCCAATGACAGGGCTGCAAGATACATAAAACAAACTCTATCAGCATTGAAAAGTGAGATAGAGCCACAGTAATACTAGGAGACTTCAATACACCACTTTCAGTGAAGGACAGGACATCCAGAGAGAAGCTCAATAAAGACACAGAAAATCTAAATGCCACAATAAACCAACCTGACCTCGTAGACATATACAGAAACTCCACCCAACAGCAACCAAGTATACTTTCTTTCCTTGTGCACATGGAACGTTCTCTAGAATAGACCACATATTAGGTCATAAGCAAGCCTTAGCAGAATCCAAAGCATTGAAATATTACAAAGTATCTTCTCTGACCAAAACCAGATAAAGACACCACAAAAAAGAAAATTACAGACCTATATCCCTCATGAACAAAGATGCAAAAATCCTCAACAAAGTTCTAGCCAATAGAATTCAACAACACATCAAAAAAATAATTCACCATGACCAAGTGAGATTCATATCAGGTAGGCAGAGATGGTTCAACATTAGAAAAACAAGATAACCCATCATATAAATAAAACAAAAGACAAGAATCACATGATATGATCAATTCATGCAGAAAAGGCATTTGACAAAGTTCAACACCCATTCATGATAAAAACTCTCAGCAAAATAGGAATAGAAGGAAAATTAGTCAACATAATAAAGGGCATTCATACAAAGCCAACAGCCAAAATCATCCTAAATGGAGAGAGCCTGAAAGCATTCCCCTTGAGAATGGAAACCAGACAAGGATGCCCTTTATCACTGCTCTTATTCAACATTGTGCTCGAGGTCCTAGCCAGAGCAATTAGGCTAGACAAAGAAATAAAGGGCATCCAGATTGGCAAGGAGGAAGTAAAATTATCTCTATTTGCAGATGACATGATCTTATACACGGAAAACCCTAAGGAATCCTCCAGCAAACTACTGAAACTAATAGAAGAGTTCAGCAGACTATAAGGATACAAGATAAACATACAAAAATCAGTTGGATTCCTCTACACCAACAAAAAGAACATCGAAGAGGAAATCACCAAATCATACCATTTACAGTAGCCCCCAAGAAGATAAATACTTAGGAATAAATCTTACCAGAGACGTAAAAGACTTATACAAAAAAACCTACAAATTACTTCTGCAAGAAACCAAAAGAGACTTACATAAGTGGAAAAACATACCTTGTTCATGGACAGGAAGACTTAACATTATAAAAATGTCTATACGACCAAAAGCGATCTATAGATGTAATGCAATTCTGATCGAAATTCCAATGACATTTTTTAATGAGAATGAGAAACAAATCACCAACTTCATATGGAAGGGAAAGAGGCCCTGGGTAAGTAAAGCATTACTGAAAAAGAAGAACAAAGTGGGAGGCTTTACTTTACCTGATTTTGGAACCTATTATACCTTCACAGTAGTCAAAACAGCCTGGTACTGGTACAACAACAGATTCATAGACCAACGGAACAGAATTGAGAATCCAGACATAAATCCATCCACATATGAGCAGCTGATATTTGACAAAGGCCCCAAAACAGTTAAATGGGGGAAAGACAGTCTTTTTAACAAATGGTACTGGCATAACTGGATATCCATCTGCAAAAAAATGAAGCAAGACCCATACCTCACTCCATGCACAAAAACGAGCTCAAATGGATCAAAGACCTAAATATAAAATCTAAAATGATAGAGACCATGGAAGAAAAAATAGGGACAACGTTAGGAGCCCTAATACACATCGTAAACAGTATACAAAACATTACTAACAATGCAGAAGAAAAACTAGATAACTGGGATTTCCTAAAAATCGAATACCTATGCTCATCCAAAGACTTCACCAAAAGAGTAAAAAGACTACCTACATACTGGGAAAAAGTTTTTAGCTATGGACATTTCCGATCAGTGCCTGATCTCTAAAATCTACATGCTACTGCAAAAACTCAACTACAAAAAGACAAGTAACCCAATTAAAAAATGGGCAAAAGATATGAACAGACACTTCACTAAAGAAGACATTTGGGTAGCGAACAGATACATGAGGAAATGCTCACAATCATTAGCCATTAGAGAAATGCAAATCAAAACTACGATGAGATTTCATTTCACTCCAACAAGGTTGGCATTAATGCAAAAAACACAAAATAATAAGTGTTGGAGAGGCTGTGGAGAGATTGGAACACTTATACACTGTTGGTGGGAGTGTAAAGTGGTACAACCACTTTGGAAATGATTTGGCACTTCTTTAAAAAGCTAGAAATAGAACTACCGTACTATCCAGCAATACCACTCCTTGGAGTATATCCTAGAGAAATAAGAGCCTTTACACTAACAGATATATGCACATCCATGTTCATTGCAGGACTGTTTACAGGAGCAAAAACATGGAAGCAACCAAGGTGCCCATCGACAGATGAATGGATAAATAAATTATGGTATATTCACACAATGGAATACTACACATCGATAAAGAACAGTGAGGAATCTGTGAACCATTTCATAACATGGAGGAACCTGGAAGGCATTATGCTGAGTGAAATTAGTCAGTTGCAAAAGGACAAATATTGTATAAGACCACTATTATAAGAACTTGAGAAATAGTTTAAACAGAGAAAATATTCTTTGATGATTGCTAGAGGGGGGAGGGAGGGAGAGTGGGAGAGGAGTATTCACTAATTAGATAAAAATAGTAGATAAGAACTACTTTAGGTGACAGGAAAGACAACACACAATACAGGGGAGGTCAGCACAACTGGAGTGAATGAAAAGCAGTTTCCTGCATAAACTAAATGCTTCAGAGGCCAGCGTAGCAGGGGCGAAGGTTTAGGGACCATGGCTTCAGGGGACATCTAAGTCAATTGGCATAATAAAATCTATTAAGAAAACATTCTGCATCCCACTTTGGAGAGTGGTGTCTGGGGTCTTAAACGTTAGCAAGCAGCCATCTAAGATGCATCAATTGGTCTCAACCCACCTGGATCAAAGGAGAATGAAGAACACCAAGACACAAGGTAATTATGAGCTCAAGAGACAGAAAGGGCCACATAAACCAGAGACTACATCAGCCTGAGACCAGGAGAACTAGATGATGCCTGGGTACAGCCCATGACTGCCCTGACAGGGAACACAACAGAGAACCCTTGAGGGAGCAGGAGAGCAGTGGGATGCAGACCCCAAATTCTCATAAAAAGACCAGACTTAATGGTCTGACTGAGACTAGGAGGACCCCAGTGGTCATGGCCCACAGATTCTCTCCTGGCCCAGGATAGGAACCCTTCCCAAGGCCAACTCTTCAGACATGGATTGGACTGGACAGTGGGTTGGAGAGGGATGCTGGTGAGGAGTGAGCTTCTTGGATCAGGGCGACACTTGAGACTATGTTGGCGTCTCATTCCTGAAGGGTAGATGAGAGGGTAGAGGGGGTTTGAAGCTGGTGAAATGGGCATGAAAAGAGAGATTGGAGGGAGGGAGTGGGCTGTCTCATTAGAGGGAGAGCAGTTGGGGGTATGTAGCAAGATGTATATAAGTTTCTGTGCAAAAGACTGACTTGATTTATAAACTTTCACTTCAAGCACAATAAAAATTAAAAAAAAAGAAATTAATAAGGTGAAAATTATGATTTATCAAGTGGAAGTATTAAAACGGGAAATTATAATAACTGGATTTAAGAACTTAATAAATGCATTTAACACCAGACTGTTGTTGTTATTGTTGTTAGGTTCCCTCAAGTCAGTTCTGACTCATAGCAACCCTATGCACAACAGAACAAAACATTGCCTGGTCCTGCGCCATCCATAAAATCATTGTTATGCTTGAGCTCATTGTTGCAGCCACTGTGTCAATCCACCTCGTTGAGGGTCTTCCTCTTTTACGCTGACCCTGTACTCTGCCAAGCATGGTGTCCTTCTCCAGGGACTCATCCCTCCTGACAACATGCCCAAAGTATGTAAGATGCAGTCTCGCCATCCTTGCCTCCAAGGAGCATTCTGGCCGCAGTTCTTCCAGGACAGATTTGTTCGTTCTTTTGGCAGTCCATGGTGTATTCAATATTCTTCGCCAACACCACAATTCAAAGGCATCAACTCTTCTTCAGTCTTCCTTATTCATTGTCCAGCTTTCACATGAATATGATGCAATTGAAAATACCATGGCTTGGGTCAGGCGCACCTTAGTCTTCAGGGTGACATCTTTGCTCTTCAACACTTTGAAGAGGTCCGTTGCAGCAGATTTGCCCAATGCAATGGGTCTTTTGATTTCTTGACTGCTGCTTCCATGGCTGTTGATTGTGGATCCAAGGAAAATGAAATCCTTGACAACTTCAATCTTTTCTCTGTTTATCATGATGTTGCTCATTGGTCCAGTTGTGAGAATTTTTGTTTTCTTTATGTTGAAGTGTAATCCATACTGAGGGCTGTAGTCTTTGATCTTCATTGGTAAGTGCTTCAAGTCCTCTTCACTTTCAGCAAGCTAGGTTGTGTCATCTGCATAACACAGGTTGTTAATGAGTCTTCCTCCAATCCTGATGCCCCATTGTTCTTCATATAGTCCAGCTTCTTGTATTATTTGTTCAGCATACAGATTAAATAGGTATGGTGAAAGAACACAACCCTGACACACAGCTTTCCTGACTTTAAACCAATCAGTATCCCCTTGTTCTGTCTGAACAACTGCCTCTTGATCTATGTAAAGTTTCCTCATGAGCACAATTAAGTGTTCTGGAATTAGCATTCTTCACAGTGTTATCCATAGTTTGTTATGATCCACACAGTTGAATGCCTTTGCATAGTCAATAAAACACAGCTAAACATCCTTCTGGTATTCTCTGCTTTCAGCCAGGATCCATCTGACATCACCAGTGACATCCCTGGTTCCAGGTCCTCTCCTGAAAGCAGTTTGAATTTCTGGCAGTTCCCTGTCAATATAGCGCTGCAGCTGCTTTTGTATGATCTTCAGCAAAATTTTGCTTGTGTGGGATATTAATGATATTGTTCTATGATTTCCACATTCGGTTGGATCACCTTTCTTGGGAATAGGCATAAATATGAATCTCTTCCAGTCAGTTGGCCAGGAAGCTGTCTTCCATATTTCTTGGCATAGATGAGTGAGCACCTCCAGCGCTGCATCTGTTTGTTGAAACATCTCAATTGATATTCCATAATTCCTGGAGCCTTGTTTTTCACCAATGCCTTCAGAGCAGCTTGGACTTCTTCCTTCAGTACCATCGGTTCCTGATCATATGCCACCTCTTGAAATGGTTGAATATTGACTAATTCTTTCTGGTGTAATGACTCTGTGTATTCCTTCCATCTTCTTTTGATGCTTCCTACGTCGTTTAATATTTTCCCCATGGAATCCTTCACTATTGCAACTTGAGGCTTGAATTTTTTCTTCAATTCTTTCAGCTTGAGAAGCGCTGAGCGTGTTCTTCCCTTTTGGTTTTCCATCTCCAGCTCTTTGCACATGTCATTATAATACTTTACTTTGTCTTCTCGAGAGGCCCTTTGAAATCTTCTGTTCAGTTCTTTTACTTCATCAAGTCTTCCTTTTGCTTTAGCTGCTCGACGCTCAAGAGCAAGTTTCAGAGTCTCCTCTGACAGCCATCTTGGTCTTTTCTTTCTTTCCTATCTCTTCAGTGACCTCTTGCTTTCTTCATGGATGATATCCTTGATGTCATTCCACAATTTGTCTGGTCTTCGGTCACTAGTGTTCAATGCATCAAATCTATTCTTCAGATGGTCTCTAAATTCAGGTGGGATATACTCAAGGGCATATTTTGGCTCTCGTGGACTTGCTCTGATTTTCTTCAGTTTCAGCTTGAACTTGCATATGAGCAAGTTCTGTTCCACAGTCAGCCCCTGACCTTGTTCTGACTGAAGATACTGAGCTTTTCCATTGTCTGTCTCCACAGATGTAGTCAATTTGATTTCTGTGTGTTCCATCTGGCGAGGTCCATGTGTATAGTCACCATTTATGTAGGTGAAAGAAGGTATTTGCAGTGAAGAAGTCATTGGTCTTGCAAAATTCTATCATTCGATCTCTGGCATTGTTTCTATCACCAAGGCCATATTTTCCAACTACTGATCCTTCTTCTTTGTTTCCAACTTTCGCATACCAATCGCCAGTAATTATCAATGCGTCTTGATTGCATGTTCGGTCAATTTCAGACTGTGTCAGCTCATAAAAATCTTCTATTTCTTCACCTTTGGCCCTAGTGGTTGGTGCGTAAATTTGAATACTAGTCGTATTAACTGGTCTTCCTTGTAGGTATATGGATATTATCCTATCACTGACCGTGTTGTACTTCAGGATAGATCTTGAAACGTTCTTTTTGATGATGAATGCAACACCATTCCTCTTCAAGTTGTCATTCTCAGCATAGTAGACTATATGATTGTGTGACTCAAAATGGCCAATACCTGCCCTTTCAGGTCACTAATGCCTAAGATAGCAATGTTTATGCGTTTCATTTTACTTTTGACAATTTCCAATTTTCCTAGATTGATACTTCGTACATTCCAGGATCCGATTATTAATGGATGTTTGCCGCTGTTTCTTCTCATTTGTGAGTCATGCCACATCAGCAAATGAACGTCCCGAAAGCTTTACTCCATCCACGTCATTAAGGTGGACTCTACTCTGAGGAGGCAGCTCTTCCCCAGTCATCTTTTGAGTGCCTTCGAATCTGGGGTCTCATCTTCTGGCACTATATCAGACAATATTCCGTTGCTATTCATAAGGTTCTCACTGGCTAATGTTTTTCAGAAGTAGAATGCTGGGTCCTTCTTCCTAGTCTGTCTTAGTCTTGAAGCTCAGCTGAAACCTGTCTCCATGGGTCACCCTGCTGGTATCTGAATATCAGTGGCATAGCTTCTAGCATCATAGCAACGCACAAGCCCCCACAGTATGACAAAGTGACAGACACAAGGGGGAACACCAGATTAGGTATCACCTAAAAGAAAGAAAAATAATCAGTCTAAAACACAGAAAGAAAAATAACAGGATACATTAAAAAAACAAAAAAGCTATATGAGATGTAGTAAAAAGGTCTAATATTTGTGTCATTGGATTCCAGAGGATAGGAGAGAGAGAATGGATAGGAAACAATATTTGAAGAGATAATGGCTAAGATTTTTCTAAAACTGACAAGATATCAAACCACAAAATCTGAGGAGTGCTTCAAATCTCTAGCAGGAAATATACAAGATGCCCTGGCTAAGCACATTACCGTATAACTGTTGAAAACTAAAGACAAAGAGAAGATCTTAAAAGCAGACAGTTAGAAACAAAAAATATATTACCTTTGAAGAAGAATATCATACAGGAACAATGGAAGCCAGAGACTGTGAGTGACAGTTTTAAGGTATTAGAAAAAAACAAAAGCAAACAAACAAAACACTGCTGACTTAGAATTTTATACCCAGTGAAAATATTCTTCAAAATGAAAGGAAGCTAAAAGTACCTTGAGACATACAAAAACAGACAGTTTGCCACCGCAGACCCATGCTAATATGAATAAGAAAGGGTCTTCTTCAAGCAGAAGAAAATGATACGGGATGTAAGTATGGCAATAGAAGAAGGAAAACAGAGTAAATGTTTGTGAAATATAAGTGGGTATTCACAGTCCCTGTATAAAACAAATATAACAATATAATGTTGCAGCCATTGATGGAGTATGCAATGTTGTCAGCATTTTTGTTTTAAGCAAACTGAAGTTCCCCGTCATCACTGGCCTTAATTTCATCAAGATTCATTAAGTTTCTCAGTAATCAAAAAACTTCCAACAAAAAAAAAGCCCTGGCCCGGACGGCTTCACTGCAGAGTTCTACCAAACTTTCAGAAAAGAGTTAACACCACTACTACTGAAGGTATTTCAAAGCATAGAAAAGGACGGAATACTACCCAACTCATTCTATGAAGCCACCATCTCCCTGATACCAAAACCAGGTAAAGACATTACAAAAAAAGAAAATTATAGACCTATATCCCTCATGAACATAGATGCAAAAATCCTCAACAAAATTCTAGCCAATAGAATCCAACAACACATCAAAAAAATAATTCACCATGATCAAGTGGGATTTATACCAGGTATGCAAGGCTGGTTTAATATCAGAAAAACCATTAATGTAATCCATCACATAAATAAAACAAAAGATAAAAACCACATGATCTTATCAATTGATGCAGAAAAGGCATTTGACAAAGTCCACCATCCATTTATGATAAAAACTCTTACCAAAATAGGAATTGAAGGAAAATTCCTCAACATAATAAAGGGCATCTATTCAAAGCCAACAGCCAATATCACTCTAAATGGAGAGAACCTGAAAGCATTTCCCTTGAGAACGGGAACCAGACAAGGATGCCCTTTATCACCGCTCTTATTCAACATCGTACTTGAAGTCCTAGCCAGGGCAATTAGGCTAGACGAAGAAATAAAGGGTATCCAGATTGGCAAGGAGGAAGTAAAGTTATCACTATTTGCAGATGACATGATCTTATACACAGAAAACCCTAAGGAATCCTCCAGAAAACTACTGAAACTAATAGAAGAGTTTGGCAGAGTCTCAGGTTATAAAATAAACATACAAAAATCACTTGGATTCCTCTACATCAACAAAAAGAACATCGAAGAGGAAATCACCAAATCAATACCATTCACAGTAGCCCCCAAGAAGATAAAATACTTAGGAATAAATCTTACCAAGGATGTAAAAGACCTACACAAAGAAAACTACAAAGCTCTACTACAAGAAATTCAAAAGGACATACTTAAGTGGAAAAACATACCTTGCTCATGGATAGGAAGACTTAACATAGTAAAATTGTCTATTCTACCAAAAGCCATCTATACATATAATGCACTTCCGATCCAAATTCCAATGTCATATTTTAAGGGGATAGAGAAACAAATTACCAATTTCATATGGAAGGGAAAGAAGCCCCGGATAAGCAAAGCATTACTGAAAAAGAAGAAGAAAGTGGGAGGCCTCACTCTACCTGATTTCAGAACCTATTATACAGCCACAGTAGTCAAAACAGCCTGGTACTGGTACAACAACAGGCACATAGACCAATGGAACAGAATTGAGAACCCAGATATAAATCCATCCACGTATGAGCAGCTGATATTTGACAAAGGACCAGTGTCAGTAAATTGGGGAAAAGATAGTTTTTTTAACAAATGGTGCTGGCATAACTGGATATCCATTTGCAAAAGAATGAAACAGGACCCATACCTCACACCATGTACAAAAACTAACTCCAAGTGGATCAAAGACCTAAACATAAAGACTAAAACGATAAAGATCATGGAAGAAAAAATAGGGACAACCCTAGGAGCCCTAATACAAGGCATAAACAGAATACAAAACATTACCAAAAATGATGAAGAGAAACCAGATAACTGGGAGCTCCTAAAAATCAAACATCTATGCTCATCTAAAGACTTCACCAAAAGAGTAAAAAGACCACCTACAGACTGGGAAAGAATTTTCAGCTATGACATCTCAGACCAGCGCCTGATCTCTAAAATCTACATGATTCTGTCAAAACTCAACCACAAAAAGACAAACAACCCAATCAAGAAGTGGGCAAAGGATATGAACACACACTTCACGAAAGAAGATATTCAGGCAGCCAACAGATACATGAGAAAATGCTCTCGATCATTAGCCATTAGAGAAATGCAAATTAAAACTATGGTGAGATTCCATCTCACACCAACAAGGCTGGCATTAATCCAAAAAACACAAAATAATAAATGTTGGAGAGGCTGCGGAGAGATTGGAACTCTTATACACTGCTGGTGGGAATGTAAAATGGTACAACCACTTTGGAAATCTATCTGGCGTTATCTTAAAAAGTTAGAAATAGAACTACCATACAACCCAGAAATCCCACTCCTCGGAATATACCCTAGAGATACAAGAGCCTTCACACAAACAGATATATGCACACCCATGTTTATTGCAGCTCTGTTTACAATAGCAAAAAGCTGGAAGCAACCAAGGTGTCCATCAACGGATGAATGGGTAAATAAATTGTGGTATATTCACACAATGGAATACTACGCATCGATAAAGAACAGTGACGAATCTGTGAAACATTTCATAACATGGAGGAACCTGGAAGGCATTATGCTGAGCGAAATTAGTCAGAGGCAAAAGGACAAATATTGTATAAGACCACTATTATAAGATCTTGGGAAATAGTAAAAACTGAGAAGAACACATATTTTTGTGGTTACGAAGCGGGGAGGGAGAGGGTTTTTTATTGATTAATCAGTAGATAAGAACTGCTTTTGGTGAAGGGAAAGACAACACTCAATACATGGAAGGTCAGCTCAATTGGACTGTACCAAAAGCAAAGAAGTTTCCGGGATAAAATGAATGCTTCAAAGGTCAGCGGAGCAGGGGCGGGGGTCTGGGGAACATGGTTTGAGGAGACTTCTAAGTCAGTTGGCAAAATAATTCTATTATGAAAACATTCTGCATCCCGCTTTGAAATGTGGCGTCTGGGGTCTTAAATGCTAACAAGCAGCCATCAAAGATGCATCAATTGGTCTCAACCCACCTGGATCAAAGGAGAATGAAGAACACCAAGATCACACGACAACTAAGAGCCCAAGAGACAGAAAGGGCCACATGAACAAGAGACTTACATCATCCTGAGACCAGAAGAACTAGTTGGTGCCCGGCCACAATTGATGACTGCCCTGACAGGGAGCACAACAGAGATCTCCTGAGGGAACAGGGGATCAGTGGGATGCAGACCCCAAATTCTCATAAAAAGACCAGACTTAATGGTCTGACTGAGACTAGAGGAATCCCGGGGCCATGGTCTCCAGACCTTCTGTCGGCACAGGACAGGAACCATCCCCGAAGACAACTCATCAGACATGAAAGGGACTGGTCAGCGGGTGGGAGAGAGATGCTGATGAAGAGTGAGCTAATTATATCAGGTGGACACTTGAGATTGTGTTGGCAGCTCTTGTCTGGAGGGGGAATGGGAGGATAGAGAGAGAGGGAAGCTGGCAAAATTGTCACAAAAGGAGAGACTGAAAGGGCTGACTCAATGGGGAAGAGCAGGTGGGAGTACGGAGTAAGATGTATGTAAACTTATATGTGACAGACTGATTGGATTTGTAAACGTTCACTTGAAGCTTAATAAAAGTTAATAAAAAAAAAGTTTGGGTAAAAATAAATGACAAATGGAAGGAGGGGAAATAATAACTGAAGGTAAAGGAAGGAATAAACGGGTAATGCAGTAGGGGAAATCTAACATTATACTGATACCTCAAGAGAGACTCAGAGCAAGGGAATAATCTCTCAGGTAAATTTTATCAGAGGCCAGAAAGGGTTAATCTGAGATGACTTTTGGAGAACCTGACCAGAGCAAATGTATACCTAGGGCAGACCTGAATGGCTGGTACCTGAGTAACCTCACCCTGAGCACTCTTTGCCCTACTGAAGGACTGATTGTTAGTGACTATTTGGGACTGGCAAAATGATTGGGAGGGTGTCATGGATTGAACTGATGTCCCCCCAAAATAACTGTCAACTTGGCTAGGTCATAATTCCCAGTATTGTATGATTGTCTACCATTTGGTCATCTGATGTGATTTTCCTATGTGTTGTAAATCCTATGACTATGATGTTAATGGAATGGATTAGCAGCAGTTATACTGATGAGATCTACAAGACTAGATAGTGTCTTAAGTCAATCTCTTTTGAGATATAAAAGAGGGAAGTGAGCAGAGAGACTGGAGGACCTCATACCAAGAAAGCAGTGCCAGGAGCACAGCGTGTCCTTTGGACCTGAGGTTCCTGCGTGGAGAAGCTCCTAGGCCAAGGGAAGATTAAGAACACGGACCTTCCTCCAGAGCCAACAGAGAAAGCCTTCCCCTGGAGCTGACGCCCAGAGTTTGGACTTGTAGCCTACTACATTGTGAGAGAATAAATTTTCCTTTGTGAAAGCCAAAAAAAAAAAAAAGATTCATTAAGTTTCTACCTGTGTTATGCATGCCACCAAGTTAGTAAAACCTATGTTATCTCTATTGTCTGAAGTGTAGGGCTATGTATGAAGACTAGGAGATGGCTATGGGCACAAAGCTTGGGGTCTCACATGCAACACTAAATTTATATTGCCTGAGAAGTCAAAGTTAAGGTCCTCCATTTTCCACAACAGGTCTTACTTCACTAATGGAGGCTGATATCCTGATACCATCTAATGGGGATCTTCCAGTCCCCACACATCACCTTCTTCACAAGTCCCCATCCATCCTGCTCATTCCCATCTCCCTGTCGCTGCCCTTTTGTTTGTCCTGCATGGAATGTCCTCCATTTGCCCCTGTACTTGGCTAATTTTTTTTATTGAAGTTTAACATACATAAAGAAAAGTGTACAGCTCTGTGAATTATGACAAAATGAACATGCCCGTGTAACCGTTTCTGATATCATGAAATAGAAATTCACCAGCACCCTAGAAAGCCCCTATTCTAACTACACATCCAGTTAAAAAAAAAAAAAAAAAAAAACTATGCTCCCCAAAGTTAACCATTATCCTAAACCACAGATTGGTTTTTGCAGATTTTTAACTTCATATAGGCCAAATCTTCAGTATGCATTCTATAGGGGTTGGCCTCTTTCACTCACCATTTTGTTTATGAGATATAGGCATCATCTTGTTTAGAGCTGTAGTTTGTTTTCATTACTGTCTAATATGGTATTGTGTGAATATATTAACATTCATTTCTCTATTCTCAACAACCAACCCACTGCTGTTGAGTCAATTCCGACTCATAGCAACCCTAAAAAAAAAATTAGCTGGGTACAGAGGCAAATGGAGGACATTCCACCCAGGACAAACAAAAGGCCAGTGACAGGGAGATGGGAATGAGCAGGATGGGTGGGGACTTGTGAAAAAGCTGGCATGTGGGAACTGAAAGATCCCCATTAGATGCTGTCGGGATTTCAGGCTCGATTAGTGAAATAAGACCCATTGTGGAAAATGGAGGCTTTTGTCTTTGACTTCTCAGGCAATATAAATTTAGTGTTGCATGTGAGACCCCAAGCTCTGTGCCCATAGCCTTCTCCCAGTCGTCACACATAACCCTACACTTCAGACAGTGGGGATCACATGGGTTTTACTAACTTGGTGGCATACATAACACAGGTAGAAACTTAAGGAATCCTGATGAAATTATGGCCAGTGATGATGGGGAACCTCAGTTTGCTTAAAATAAAAATGTGGACAATATTGCATACTCCATCAATGGCTGCAAAAATTATTCATTTGGAATCCATGAATTTTAGCCACCTATCTTAAAAGCCACCATCCTTCTGTCAGCTTGTCATACTCTTGTGGCTTGTATGTTACTATAATGCTGGAAGCTATACCAGCAGGGTCAGCCATGGTAGACAGGTTTCAGTGGAGCTTCCACCCTAAGACAGACTAGGAAGAAAGGCCCAGGGATCTGCTTCTGAAAATTAGCCAATAAAAACTCTATGGATCACGACAGAATATTGTCCAATATAATCCTGATAGATGAGCTCCCTAGGTAGGAAAGAACTCAGAATAAAAAAAAAAAAAAAATGGCAAAACAATGGACTTTAGCATAATAATGCTCATGAAGATGGTGCAGGACCAGGCAATGTGTCATTCTATTGTACGTGGGGCTGCCATGAGTCAGAACTAGCTCAATGGCAACTAACGACAACAGTCTTAAAGTTATTGAACTAGATACCAGGAACATGGTGGTTAGTATCAGCTATGTGAAAATATCTGACCCATAGCAGGAATTCACCATCTGTAGTGGATTATGAGTGAGTAGAGAAGCAAGTTCAAAATAACTTAGTCTAAATTCTGGAGGGAAGCGTTTTGAGTGCAAATACAAATAGAGTCTTATTATCATTATTTTTGGGGGGGGACCAAGGCAAAATATATTTAAAGAGGTGCCATTATTGTGACAGACAGAAGTTTTCTTATGAAGAGGGTGTTATTCTGATCTGTCTGCCACTTTGTCTTTTTTATTCCTCTAACATAAAAGGCAAGTGAAAACTAAAATGGAAACTTCTGGAGGGGGTGAGTAATGAATATTCTAATTACTGAAGATTTCTTTCAAGCCATCAGATAGCACATGGGGTTGAAATTGTCTCTCTTCACATCCCATTAAGAGCAGAAATCTATTCCTGAGAACATTATGATGGAGCTTCATACCAAGCCTTCTCTGTCAGCCCCAACACATGGAAAGGAAAATGTGAAGTGTCTCTGGGTAGAGTGTGATTCATTTTTTGGATATTAACTTCCACCTTGTTAAGGTGACACAATCGATGCCCCTGTAGCAACGAAAGGTTGACTATGAGATAGTCTCTGACAGCTGAGGGTCTGAAGGCAGCCTTCTTTTCCCTTTAGGTGGAAGGAAGGACAGATGTTATTCATGCAACCAAACACACTCTGAAGTTGGGCAAATGAGAGTTTCCAAACGCTATGGAGAGCGTTTAGCCAATTGAAGATGGAAGAAGAATTGAAGAAGAATTGATGTCTTTGAATACCATAGACTGCCAGAAGAACAAACAAATCTGTCTCGAAAGATGTAAACCAGAATGCACCTTAGAAGCAAGAATGGCAAGACTTTGTCTCAAGTACTTGGGACACGTTATCAGGAGGGACCAGTACCTGGAGAAGGACATCATGCTTGGTAAAGTAGAGCGAGGGTCAGCAAAAAAAGAGGAAGACCCTCAACAAGATGGATTGGCACAGTGGCTGCAATAGAATCAAACGTAGCAACGATTGTGAGGATGGCATAGGACTGGGCAGTGTTTCGTTCTGCTGTGCATAGGGTTACTATGAGTCAGTCAATGGCAACTAACAACAACAACAACTTGGAGAGGGTGGTGCAGTAGAGGAATTATTTTTTTCATAATAATCTAAATCCATATGAATTAGTGGTGATTACTTGTTTATTGACTGTTCTTGTTGGAAGAATAGCTCACCTCCTCGTGAACAAAATCCTGCTTTCAAATTCCAATTACTTCAGCTTAACACTGTCAGCAGAGAGGATTGGACTTGAAATCACTGTGACAACTAGCTCCATGTTTTAGAGTATTGGTTCAAAACACAAGTCCAGGTCTGCGCAGAGTGTTGGTTTTTGCAAAAGCCAGTGCCTACAGGTGGTCCCTGTGAGCAGCTGGAGGGGAGAGGGCCCTGCACCCCACTGTCTGGATTCCTCAGCTCCCCAAACCATGCTCTTTTGGCCAGAATCCGTGTTCAGCCTTCAGGGCTTCTGACAATGTCTGTGATGATATGCAGTCAAGCTCTGCAAGAGAGCACAATGCAAACACACGAGCAGCCCTGGGAAGCTGCCTGCTAAGTGTGACAAAGGAGCCTTCAACTCAGTACCAGCATATGGAATGCAGGCATGAAATTATCCCATGCTTGGGCTTAAGAATTGTGCAGGCTTTTGATACTGAGCACAAAGTCCTGGGTAGTTATAAGCTTCTCTTTGCTCCAGCTGTGAAAAGGCTGGCAAGGCTGTCTTTTCTGACACAACATTACTGATATTGCACAGAATTTTCTGTCTTCCTATCACTCTTCTATTTCGCTTTGGTCCCTAAGTTGTAGCTTACTTCCTGGGTTCCCAAGCCATATGTATATACACATACATGTATATATGCATATATACATAGGAGTCCCTGGGTGGTGCACAGTTAAGCACTGGACTGCTAACAAAAGGTAAGTAGATCAACCCTCGCCCCCACCCCCACCCCAGAGCTCTGGCAATCTGCTTCTGAAAGGTCACAGCCGTGAAAATCCTGTGGAGCACAATGGGGTCACCATGAGTCAGAATTGACTCAATCGCAAACTGGTGGGTTTTGTTTTTTTTTTAATAGATACATAGGCACATATATACATATGAAAAAAATAAAATGAGCATATTCATAAAGCTTCTCCTTGAACTTCTCTGCATACTTAATTGCTCTCCTTCAGAGAGAGGTCTCCTCTACAATGCAGCCTGCCATGCAATGTCATTGCTTCTTTCTAGAAGAAACCCTCATCCAAGGAAGTGTACCCTTTTCTACACAGGCCCTTGAGGATCTTCCCTGCTTTTAAAGAAACTCAGCAGAGAAATGTCTCCCCAAAAATCAGTTCCCAGAGCATGTGGGAGTCAACAGCCACATTGGAGCCTCAGGGACCCCAAGACATAGACCAACTACTGCACAG
Organism: Loxodonta africana; assembly: GCF_030014295.1. Taxonomy (NCBI): domain Eukaryota; kingdom Metazoa; phylum Chordata; class Mammalia; order Proboscidea; family Elephantidae; genus Loxodonta; species Loxodonta africana. Next base: position 112,778,946 of record NC_087347.1, on the reverse strand, counting down.
GGAGGTCGGGAGGAAGTTGGTGGGCAGGTAAGAGGGGAGTTGACATGAACAGGGCTCTAGTGTCCTTTAAACCTAATGTGTCAACCACCAGTAGGACCAAAATGAAACATTCCCATCACCTGCTTAATGTCTCAATCAAGAATTCTTTCCTCAGCTGGCAGATATGCCACTGACAGTCCTACTTAGATGACAGATGGGGCAGCTTTTGGCTGGTACACTTTTACTGGAGCAACTAACCACATCTCCTTACAGGAATAAAGAAGGCAGATAGGCTCGCATTTTCTCCTTTTGGCAGTGGGTCTTCCAAGTGCTCAAGCTGGTGGCCAATGAAGAATAATTGCTTATCTTTGAAAGCTCACAAAAACTTTTTTCCCTTTGAATCATATCATCAATTCTGGAGGGTGAAAACATAGTGTCACATGAAAACTTTGTGCTGGCTTTTGAGGGGCTGGACTTGGGCCAGTTTAAACACAGTGTGTGGGTGCTGGTACCTTAGGTTCTGCCCGGAGCAGCCCAGGGCCCTTTCCCCTGGCTTCACCTTCTCTTTTGAAGCAGACCAGGCGTGGTGGAAGGAAAAGAACTCTTCTTTCTCAGCCCTATTGGAGCATTCTTTTGATGGTAATTATAAACCTTACAGTGAGCCAGGTAAGGCTGGATCATCACTTCTAGATTTTCTGTTTCTAGATTTTTATAACTCAATCATCAATACTCACTTGTGGGGAAAAAAAAATGAAACACACACTATCTAGCAGGAGAAGACGGTTGTCCTTTTAAATTAATTGTCTTTCTAAAGAAAAACAGGAGTTGGGTTGTCCCTGGTGTCTCTGAGCTTATCTAACAATGACAATGGTGATGGTATGAATCCCTTTCTTCCTAAAAGTTTTAAGTAGAGCGTTCTCTCTCTCTCTTTTAATCCATTATGTTAAGTTGAATAACCTGAAATTTACTTCTTTGGGTATTCTTTCACACTTCCAGTTTTTGGCTTAGCTCATGTGAAAGCACAATATGCATTCAACAGAATTTAAATACAAAATTCTTGCCTGATTCTTCTGTCTTATCAGTTACCATCCAGCTGTTGTTAGCTGCTGTTGAGTCAGCCCCTACTCATGGGGACCCCGTACACAACAGAACAAAACAGTACATGGTTTATCATTGGCTGATTTTCAGAAGTAGGCTGTCAGGCCTTTCTTCCTAGTCTATTTTAGTTTGGAAGCTCCACTGAAACCTGCTCAATAGCATGGCAACACGAAAGCCTCCACTGACAGACAGGTGTTGGCTGTGTATGGGGTGCACTGGCTAGAAATCAAACCCAGGTCTTCCGCACGGAAGGTGAGAATTCTACCACCGAACCACCACTGCCCACCCATCCAGCTACCTAAAGATATATTCAGTATGTTTATATTATGTCCCAGTCACTTTATGAGACACCGAGGGCTAGCATGTTAACCAGGCAAAGTCCCTTCCCTCAAAGATAAGAGATAATCACAACACATTGTGGTGTGACCAATGATAGACGATAGTCTTCAAGGTATGTAGTATTATAATGATACAGAATGGGGGCTTAGGCTAGAATGCTGGAAGATAGGCTTCAGGGAAAAACCCTTGTAGGAAATAACACTTGAACAGTTTCCAGCCTGCTCCTACTTACTACTTCACATACGTGATGGGCGTGAAGGGGACACAATAGAACAAGACCTTGTAAGTGGCTATTCCATTCTGGAAGGTTCTACCAAACCCAAACCTGTTCCTCATTGCCATAGTGTCGATTCTGATTTATAGTGACCTTATAGGACAGAATAGAACTGCCCCATAGGGTTTCCAAGGATATAATCTTTATGGAAGCGGAAGCAGACTGCCACATCTTTCTCCCATGGAGCAGCTGGTAGGTTCGAACCTCCAACCTTTCAATTAGCAGCTGAGTGCTTAACTACTATGTCACCAATACTCCTTCTGGAAAGTTCTAGCTACTTTATTTTTGGAACAACCTACTAAGTCAGTATCTGAAAAAACTACCCAGTCTGAGGATCCCACTTTGAGAAATACTTTATTAAAGGAGTGGTTTCCCAAATAGGGTGTGCACATTGCTGATGCATGGGACAATCCTTTACGGCACAGGAATAACCCTTTAGAGCTTGGAGGCTGGATGGCACAAGCTGTTTGCAATCGGCTGCTAACCTAAAGGTTGTTAGTTCAAACCCATGCAGCGCTTCCATGGAAGAAAGTCCTGCCAAAGTGCTTCCATAAAAGATTACGGACAAGAAAACCAATGGTGCCATTCTACCCTATAACATATGGGGGTCACCTTGAGTTGGGGCTGACTCTATGGCAGCCACCAGCAACAACGTATATGTTTATCTTAACAAAGGAAAGTTCTTCCGCTTTGCTGCTGATTGGCACTAGTGCCCACACTGAGCCTGTACGTCAGTCAGCTGGTCGTGTGTCCTGAACTGAACATGCAGAATCCTGAGAAAAGAGTGGGAGTTGGCTTGAGTTTAGTTGACTGTGATGTAGTGAGGCATATGTTGCCTGGGTAAGTGGTTTTAAGGATCAAGGTGTTAGATTTTCAAAACTATCCCTCGTCAAATGGAAGAGATTTCTACAAAGAACCTGTGAATTGGTGATAACACCAAAGAGACATCCACAGGGGAACAAAGGAAAATGACCATGTTGCCAGCTGTCCTGCTTGTTCAAAGTGCCTGGTCAGCTCCACCAAGGCCTAGAAAACAATGGCAATCTAATCAGATAGGATTATCAAGAAGACTACTTGAACTATGGATTTACAGCCACTATCATTAGTGATTAGCCTCTCCCAAAGTGCACATCATACCTTGAAAAATTAGTTAACGCCATTCTGATCAGCAGGATGGGTAAGAGAGACCACAGAGTATAGTGCAGGGGTTAGGCACCCAGACGCTAGAGGCAGGCTGTTGGGTTTGAATCCCAGCTCTGCTTCTTGTCAGTGGTGTAACCTTGGATGAGTTGGTATCAGTGCCTCAGTGTCCTGTCTGTAAAATGGATTAGTAAATAATATCTACCTTGGAGGTCTGTTAGGAGGATTAAATGAGTTAATATGTGAAAAGTGCTTAGAACACTGGCTGGCACACAGTGTATGCAAAACAAGTGTTTGTTTAAAAATACACCTTATCCCACTTTATGTCATCCTGCGAAGACTTCTATTTCGTATATTTTACGTGGGTACGTTTCATTACTATTTGTAAGTGAATACACCGAAATTGGAGGTACGTGCTCAAGCATCGTTGTGATTGGGGTGAGCAAGCAAAATATATGTGGGCCACTTACCAGCAGATACGGGGGCTCCTGAAGGTTTCCCAAGGTTCCAGAAGCATAAACAGTTGCTGACATCACCCTTCGCTGAGTCTAGGGCACAGCTTTGCTGTTGGGTGGTGGGAACTGGCTACAAGAGCGAAAACATGTTACCTTTTGACTATCTTTTCTACGCGTATCCTCTGTGTATTAAACACTCTGACCTAATTGTCACATCCTTCTGCTTCCTTTCATACCTTTTTATTCTAGTCTTCACAGCTGTCATGCCAAGATACTACCTGCAAAAGTGTTTGGAAATGTGCCAGTTTGGAAGAAAGAGATTCTGGAGAGCTCCCCTGCTCCTCTTGTCCCCTCCATCTGACACCCACACCTCTGCTCTTGAGCCTCTGTTCATGGGCATAAAGGGTCCCCCAAGCCAAGCATGGGTTCAAACACAATCCGCTCCCTTTCCCACCCAATGCATATTAAAGAGACTGTTTTTTTTTTAAGCAACGTTACTGAGAAGAACCTAAAAGTGAATAAACAAAGGAAACACCAAACATTAAAGTAGAAAGCATATCACATACAGATGCCCAGTATTTCTTTTCAGCCATCGTTTAATGAACACACAGTTCTCAAACTGCTTTAGCAAACTCCAGCGTAGGGGAACTTCAGATTGGATTCTCTGTTCCTCCCCAGGGCCTGTTTTCTATTTGTCATCGTCTATAGGTCAAAGTTCAAACTTGATAAACTTTCACTTGTTTTCTCCATTTTCTGAATCTACCTGTGGCTCGTATGCAGGACTGGACTAAACCAAAAACCCATTGCTGTTGAGTTGATTGCGGCTCATAGCAACCCTATAGGACAGAGCAGAACTGCCCCATAGGGTTTCCAAGGCTGTGATCTTTACAAAAGCAGAGTGCAACATCTTTCTCCCACGGAGCAGCTGGTGGGTTTGAACCACCGACCTTTTGGATAGCAGTTGAGCACTTTAACCATTGTGTCACCACGGCTCATAGGACTGGACTAGCCCATTGCCGTTGAGTGGATCCCGACTTAGAGTGATCCTACAGGGCACAGTAGAATTGCTCCATAAGGTTTTCAAAGAGTGGCTGGTGGATTTAAATTGCTGGCCATTTGGTTAGCAGCCAAGCTCTTAACCACTGAACCACGACCTAAAATACCCCCTTCAACTTTTCCTCCTTATGTCTCTGGAATATTTCACTAGTTCCTGCGCATATCATGGTCATTTGCTTGTGGCTTCTCCCTGGAGCCTTCTGTAGCACTCTTAGCTGAGAGGAATCCTACCTGGCTTCATGTTGTTGTTAGCTGCTGGTGAGTCAGCCTCCAACTCATGGCGACCCCATGCACAATAGAAAGAAATGCTGCCTGGTCCTGTGCCATCCCTCTGATCATTTGCATGACAGCCCATTGTCATCTATAGGGTCTTCACTGGCCCATTTTCAGAAGTAGATTACTGGTCCTTTCTTCCTAGTCTATCTAGGTTTGGAAGCTCTGCTGAAACCTGTTAAACATCATAGTAGCATGCAAGCCTCCACTGACAAATGGGTGCTGGCTGCCCAAGAGGTGCATTGGCCAGGAATCGAACCTAGGCCTCCTGCATGGAAGGCAATAATTCTGGCTTCATACCAAAGCCAAAATAACCCACTGCTGTCAAGCCAAATTCTGACTTATAGAGACCCTATAGGACAAAGTAGAACTGCCCCATAGGGTTTCCAAGGCTATAAATCTTTATGGAAGCAGACTGCCACATCTTTCTCCCATGGAGCAGCTAGTGGATTTGAACCACTGACCTTTCAGTTAGCAGCTGAGCACTTAACCACTGTGCCAACAGGGCTCCTTTCTGGCTTCATAGGATGCCCTAAATCCTTCTCTTCCTGAGGGGCTCTCATAGACCAGCTGCACCTCAAATCACATCCCAGAGGTGGATGTCTACCTTGTTTGTAGAACTACGCAACACGTCTCCGTGCAGGGTTACTTGATCTGGAGCAGAGCCTTCAGGGGCCATTCCTTTATAGAGCAGGTCTTCAGAATGCCCTGGTCATTACAATATCTTATATATTCTTGAACTATAGCATCTCATGTTTGGGGAAGAATCTACCTTCTACCTCCACCCATTGTCTGGATCAACTCTGAGCATCCCAGGGGATGCTTGTCCGTATGCTGGAATATCTCCCATGCTGGTGACCTCACTCATTCTCTAAGCATCTCATTCCCCAAAACAGAATGTCTTCAATTTATTTTAGAATTGATATCATAGAGCACAGCCTGAATTCCAAGACAACAGAAAGAGTGAAAAAAAAAAAAAATCAAAGTTTGAACTGGTGATCACTTTGGAATATGATCAGACTGTTTAGGAGCTCCGGAAAAATGTATTGGATACAGCCAGGTTACTGTGGCTTAATGTTTAATTAGTATGGATGCCTGGCTACTTTCTCTCAAAGTGAATGTTGAAAAGGTAATGTCCTTTGAAACAGATGGACTTCTTTGGAGAACATGTAGTGTTCTAAAACAGTTAAAGGCCAGAGAGGGCAGGGAAATCTGATTCTTCATCTGAAACCTAAATTCCAGGAAGACTGACTCAGCTTAAGCTATTACAATTCATTGGTGCAGCGTTAACAATAGGCTTGTTGCTCTGTAACATAAAAACATGCATTGGCTTGGCCTTTGGGTCACTGAAGGTAGATGGGGAATGCTTATTGACAAGCTTGATAAGATTATTTTCAACACCTGGCTATTTGTGCTTTTCTTTACTGTTATTTGTTGTGTTGATATTATTTCCATTTTACCATCTTTACATCTTGTTTTAGTCTCAGGGGAATCCTGTTACTCAGATGATTCTCCAAAGGCCTCTATCAGCCCTTGCCTTGTTCTCCAGCTTCCATTAGCTCAGATTCTCATGCTAAAGTCCACTGTTGGCCTATCTGCCAGGTCTGACTCCATCCCTGCTTTCTGTTTCTCTGCAGTGGTTGATAATGTGGAGACCACGTTGAAGGCCCAGACACTCCTCAACTGAGGACTGAAGCCAGTTGATGTTTCTACGATAAAGAATTTTTTTAAACATAAAAATGCATCTTCTGAAGTGTTTTAAGTGAACTTAGAATGAAAGACACCCAAAAGTTGATGAAGCTATGTTACTTTCTGTTGAATTGTCTATCACCGGTCAAGCATTGCAACTGAAAGTAGGAGAAATAGCTGAATCCCAAAAATACGCACACCCTAATTCCTGGAACCTGTGAATGTTTTACTTTACATTACAGAAGTGATTAAGTGTAGATGTTGAGATGGAAAGATTATACTGGATTATTCCGACAGGCCGAATATAATCACCAAAAAAAAACCCCGTTGCTGTGGAGTCAATTCTGACTCATAGTGATCCTATAGGACAGAGTAGAACTGCCCCATAGGGCCTCCAAGGAGTGGCTGGTTGATTCGAACTGGCAACCTTTTGGTTAGCATCCAGATGCTTAACCACTGCACCGCCAGGGCTCCTAATGTAATCACTTGAGTATTTAAATGCAGAGAACCTTTCCCAGTTGTGATCAGAGGGAAATGTGACTACAGAATAAGGGTTGGAAAGAGGTTTGACCTGTTGACTTAAAGGTATGGGAAGGGACCCATGACCTAAGGAGTTCTGGTGTCCTCTAGAAGCTGGAAAAGGCAAGGAAACACACCTTCCCCTAGACCCTCCAGAAAGGAATGCAGCTTTGCTATAACACCTTGGTGTTAGCCCAGTGTGTCCCATGCTGAACTTCTAACATATTGTAATATAATGACTTGTATTTTAAGCAGCCACATTTGTGATCGTCTGTTATAGCAACAATAGAAAACTAATACATTGTATTTCAAAGACTCCCTTCCATCTTTACTGGAAATGTGGTCCTTACGTTCTGCACCTGGAAAACCTTGCAACAAACTCACATACTGCCCATTCGTATAAAGCCAAGGGTCCCTGGGTGATGCCAGTGTCTAAATGCTCTGATTGCTGTTTGTTTTGGAATCATCCAGAGTTGGAGTAACTGACACCTCCTCTAGGAAGTCTGGACTCCCCAGGCAACCAAGCAATTAAATAGATTTTGGCATCTATCAACGGACTTTCTAAACTGCTCGATGACACTTCTCATCTTCAAGTCCTTTAGTTGCTGTTTTTTCCCTTCAATAAAATCCAAACTTCTTAGCATGGTCCATAATGCTCTTCAAGAAATAGCCCTGTCCTCCTTTCCAGCCTTTCCTTTTACTACTTCCCATGTCCCAGCCATACCATTGATTACCTTTCTGTGGAAGGATCACGGTCTTGGAACAGGCTGCTCAGCCATATCTCAAACAGTACCTGCACCATATTTTTTTCCGCTCCCTAGAGTGTCTCTGTCTCCAAGTATGATTTATGTTAGCTCCTCTAAAAGTTAAAAGTTAACCAATGTTTCCCCTAGGTCCATGGAAAAACAAGTGATATCAATCTAAGCCTGTCAAACAGGACGATGCTAACCAGGATGGTGCCAGTCACTCCCTAGGCTGATGGGATAACGGCAAGTAAAGGTCAACATGTTTGAGATGTGACCACCTAAACCACATAGAAAGAGAATAGACATTCCACAAGTTCCTAAAACCCATGTCCCCTTTTCCCTATAAAACTCTGGCTGGCCTCCAGTTTCTTGAGGCAGACAGCTTTAGGAGATCATTCCCCTCTGTCTCCTATGTGTCAATATATATAACAAAGTTTTTGCTACCCATCTCACCCGTCTCAATAATTGGCTGTTTGAGGCAGGCAGCTCTAACTCGCTAAATTGCGGTAACGGTCTTTCTCACCTCCATGTTATTGCACATGCTACTCCAGCCTTCTTCTTCCCATGCATTGCTCCTACTCATTCATGACGCAGCCCAGGCATTATCTTCTCCATGGTGACTCCTTTCCTGCTTGCCGTCCCTTTCTCACACCCCTCAGTCCTTCTTATTCTCATAAAAAACTCACCTTAACCTTCATCTTTGTTGTCGTTAGGTGTCATTGAGTCATTTATTACTGATAGCGACCCCATGTACAACAGAACAAAATACTGCTTGGTGCTGTGCCATCCTCACAGTCATTGCTATGTTTGAGCCCACTGTTGTAGCCACTGCATCAAGCCATCTCATTGAGGGTCTTCCTCTTTTTTGTTGACCCTTTACTTTACCAAGCATGATGTCCTTCTCCAAGGACTGGTCCCTCCCGATAACATGTCCCAAGTACCTGAGACGAAGCCTTGCCATCCTTGCATCTAAGGTGCTTTCTTGCTATATGTCTTCCAAGGCAGATTTGTTTGTTCTTCTGGCAGTCCATTCAATATTCTTTGCTAACATCATAATTCAAATAAATCAATGCTTCTTGGGCCTTTCTTATTCATTGTCCAGCTTTCACATATTTATGAGGCAATTGAAAATACCATGGCTTGAGTCAGGCTCACCTTAGTCCTTAAAATGACATCTTTGCTTTTTAATACTTTAAAGAGGTCCTTTGCAGCAGATTAACCAATGTAATAGATCTTTTGATTTCCTGACTGCTGCTTCCATGGGTGTGGATTGCAGATCCAAGTAAAATGAAATCCTTGACAACTTTGATCTTTTCTCCATTTATCATGATATTGTTTATTAGTCCAAGTGTGAGGATTTTTGTTTTCTTTATGTTGAGGTGCAATCCGTAGGCTGTAGTCTTTGATCCTCATCAGTAAGTACTTCAAGTCCTCTTCACTTTTAGCAAGCAAGGTTGTATCATCTGCATTACGCAGGTTGTTAATGAATCTTCCTCCAATCCTGATGCTACATTCTTCTTCTTACAGTCCAGCTTCTTGGATTATTTGCTCAGCATACAGATTGAATAAGTATAGTGAAAGGATACAATCCTGATGCACACCTTTCCGAGTTTAAACCACAGAGTATCTCCTTGTTCTGTTTCAATGACTGCCCCTTGGTCTATGCACAGGTTGTAAGGTCTATGCACAGGTTGTACATGAGCACAATTAAGTGTTCCGGAACTCCTATGCTTCGCAATGTGCTTACCTTAGTACTTATCCTACTGCGTTAGGATGCATTTTTTGCCTGTTTTGTAAGAAGTGTTTATCGACTGGCAGAGTGTCTTTCCCCTCTCACCTTAATGACTGCTTCTGCACCTGACACCTGGGAGGTGCTCCGTAAGTACCTGCTGGATGAAAGAATGCCCACACACTTATTGTCCTCAAGATCTCTTCAATTTAGGATTCTGCTCAAGTGTTGAGAAGGTACAGTGCTTTCCATTAACACTTTAAAAGTGGCCCAGCAATTCCTGTTTCTTCTTTTCTTTTCTTATTTTACCAGAGTAGGAGATGGTTCCACTGGTTTAACCAATGCAAAGAAGTACAGGAAAAAAAAAGGCAAAGCTTAAAGTAAGCATTTTTAACCTGGAACAAAAGGATCCCATAGAAATTCCACAAATGTGCTTCAAAGTGCTCTACAGACTACCTAAAATTATGTACAATAGTTATTTTGTATATGTGTACATTTGTCAGAGACAGTCAGAAACTTTTATTCTCAAACAAAAGTGGTTCAGTGTTATATCATGGGTTGGTTTAGCTATGGAGAAATATACTGAAATAATCCTTCCCCTGACTTCCGGCAGCTCCAGACCTATTTCAAGCGTCTTCCGTTTGGAAGTAATCCACATTTACCCAAAAGAAGACATTGTTTCTGTTCTTGGTTAGTAGGCAGTTTGAGGGGGAAGCCACCCTGGAATGATGGTCCGGGCTGGTTTTTCTTCCCCTTCAGCAGTGCAGGGTGTGATTCTAATTCTCTTTTAGCAAAGACACAGGATATTAGGATCAGGGTGGCCTAAGCACAGCCATTTACACAGAGTTTCATATTCTCTTAGGATGGACAGGGGATTTTAAAGTGCCACCTAGCTTCACCATCTGCTTTGAGTAAAAAGTTTAGATAACTCACATGAATTGGACTAAATTACATCCTGCTTTTAAGTATGTTCCTCTTACCCCTGAGAAGGTGGTTGCTCATCCTGCCCAGGGCACCCCACACTTAAAGGGCTGCTTGGAGAAAATCAAAGGTTATCTGCTTGGAAAATGTTACCTGTCTTATCTTTCCCATCAAGTGTAACGAAGTGGAGAGAGACAAACTGTGACCACTGACTTAGATCCTTTGGTTAAACGGTGTGCAGTCTTCCAGAGCTGGGTGCACAATGTGTTCTCTAAACAGGCAGCACAGAAGCTCTTCTGCAAACAAACCACAAAGTCACAAACTTAGACACAGCATTTGAAGAAGAGCAAGGACAGAAAAAAAAAAAAAAAATCCCTTCCTCAAGGTCAACATCTGTGTCTCTCTGAACTCATCTGGGGCCCTGGAGGGATTTTCTTGAAAATTGGGGAATATTTCCTTGGAGAAGCACAATGTTCTGACTGCTGCATCCAAAGTTTGCATCACTTCGTTAAAGCTGTGGAGGCAGAGCAGGGAGAGGTGGCCACTCGGTCTCAGTTAATGGTCTGTCCGCGGTAAATGCTGTGTTATAGATTTGAAGTGGACATGAATCTGGACAAAAGAATCAGGCCAGCAATTTGAATCCACTTCATTCATGAGTTCACTCAAGAGACATTTTTAGAGCATTATATAGACTGTTCCTTAGAGCATCTTGTCCCAAGGTGGTGCAAAAGGTTGACACGCTTGGCTGTTAACTAAAAGGTTAGAGGTTTTAGTCTACCCAGAGGCTCCTCGAAGAAAGGCCTGGCAATCTACTTGTGAAAATTTAGCAATTGAAAATCCTATGAAGCCCAATTCTACTCTGACACACATGGGTTTCCATGAGTCTAAATCAACTCAGTGGCAACTGGAAAAAACAAAAACTGTGAGGCGAGCCTTGTGGTAGGCGTGGAGACTCTCCTACATACCCTGGTGGCGTAGTGGTTAAGTGCTACGGTTGCTAACCAAAAGGTTGGCAGTTAGAATCCACCGTGAGCTCCTTGGAAACTCTCTGCGGCAGTCCTACTCCGTCCTGTAGAGTTCCTATGTGTTGAAATCAACTTGACGGCAATGGATTTACATAGATTTGGCTACACAGGTTCCAGTTATTTTAATAGAACAAGCCAATGATTGCTTCTTAGCTTTGTTTATTCTAGTTAGTCCATACATAATTCATTGTTGTTGTCGTCGTCAGCTGCCGTCAAAATGGCCCCTAACTCGTGGTGACCCTTCGCACAATAAAACAAAATGCTGCCCGGTCCTGAGCCATCCTGTGATTGATGGCTGACCAGATCATTATGATTCATAAGGCTTTCATTAACTGATTTTCAGAAATGAATCTCCAGGCCTTTCTTCCTAGTTTGTTTCATTCATTAGATTAATATTAATCCTGCTTCTCCATGTGCAGAGCTGTGAGAGAGGTGTCATCAGAGATACACTAATGGAGATGACACAGATCTTATCCTTAAGGAATTTACTGTCTAACGTGTAGTTTCCTCAATTCAGATACACACACATTATACACTCTAAATGAAAGTGTTTTCCTCTCTTCTGCTCCTCCTTCCCTGTTGGAGAAAGAGCTTTAGTATAAGAATTCTGTTTTTAGGTTTTGCTTAAGTGGCAAGGTAAAGTGAGTTTCACTGTAATGGGTTGGTGCTCTCTTGCACCAATGAGGGCTAGCTTTCCTTAAATTCAGGTTCATCAAAAGCCCTCATGCTTCATAAAATCATAGAATTAGCAAGTAGGAAGTAATCCTGGGACATTATTTTCCCTCGTCTTTTCTCCAGATAGAAGAACATCTCAACTTGTCCACAGAACACAATTCAATTCATTCCATCTTTTTTGTCTGGGGTATACATATTCTGAATTAGCCATATCTTTCTGAAGCCCACCTTACTTCTACCTCCCCAAATCCTTTACCCTCTGATCTATGGGTTCATACAGATTGTCTTGTACTTTCTTGGAATCTGGGGTTTTCTCTTCCCTTGAATTATCTTGACGTCCATCAAATCTTGGCATTCTTTTCAACACAGAATCCTATACAGAATATGCCTTCTTTCTTTCTTGCTGCTGGCTATTACTGGCTCTAACTCGAGGTCAAATTAGCTTTAACATAACCAACGACTGTCTTTCTATCCATTACTGTAGTTAATCAAATATATACATGATTTACTGTACACGTAAAGTTGTATGTGCAAAGTTATCCCCTGTTATATTCTTCCCCTTTCCTCAGTTTATGTTACATGTGTCTTTAAGTATCCTTCCTTGAGGATAAAAACAAATCAGCCCAACCATTTTCAGTGAATACCTATCTGACTCCAGAGGGTTTCCGGACCTCAAGATCATCATTGAATTGAGCGTTTTTTCCATTTAACTGGAGAATAAAGGATTTTAAGAGGATGTCTTAGGCTGAGTTCTCTAGAGAGGCAAAACTAGTAAAGTGATATATATAGAGAGAGATTTATATCAAGGAAATGGCTCATAGGATTGTAGAGGCTGGAACATCCCAAATCTCTGGGTCAGGCTGGAGTCTTCTGATTCATGTAGCCACAAGGGCTGGAAAACCCAAGATTGGCAGGTCAGACAGCAGGGCTCTGGCTCACAGGTTGCAAAGATCAATGAATCCCAACATTGGCTGGCAAGACAGCAAGTAAACTGCTAGTTCAAGCTCCAAGATCCTGAGGTCTCAGATGAATAGGAGCCACCTACAGGATCCAGAGCAAGCAAAAGCCCATGAGCCTTGCCAGAAAGTCTACCTATATTGATGCAGGCCACACCCCTAAAGAAACTCCCTTTCAACTGATTGGCTACTCACAGCAGATTACAACATGAAGGTGGTCATGTCATTGTAACTGTCAAACCACTGAGAATCATGTGCCAGTCAAGTTGACACACAACATTAACAATTACAGAGGATGTAGATAGCATGTGATGATCAGTTTGAAGAAGTTTTCCTCACCAAGGAAAGTCTCATTTTAGATGTGCTGTTTGGTTGTTTTGAGGATCCCAGACACTGGATCTGAAACATATGTGTGTGTAAGTTTCACATGGGGTGTTGTTAAAATGCAATTTATAGGCTCCCACCCCCAGGGAGTCTGATTCAGCAGTTCTGGTGTGAGGCCGCCTAAACCTCCATTTGCTTGTATCCTAGGTGGTTGGGACTCCACTGGCCTTTGGATCACACTTTAAAAGCCAACAACCTAATGTATGTGACAGTTCTCTGAAGTATAATCATTGTCCCAAGGAAGTAATGAGAGTATTCTGTTTGATTTAACTAAAGGCTAGGACTAGAGGGCTTAGGGGGGAAACTTGCCACCCAACCATGCCTAAGCCACTCCATGAAGGGTTAGGAAAACGCAAAAATATGCCACGGAGCAACCTAATGTTTTTGAAGAGAGGTGGATACAACAAAGTTATAACAGTGGGCCAATACCAGCAGTTTTACTGCCAAGTGGAAGTAATAGTGAGGGAATCCCTGAATCATATCTACTGAGACTCCAAACATTGAATTCAGCTTTGTGAAACTTAGAAGTCAGTTGAACATTGTATCCCTCTAGTTGTTGGGAATTCAAAGGCCTAACAGGAGGTTTTTCTGACTTTGGATATTGATCCTGCCAAAGCCCTTCATGGTTACCAGCTTCACTTTGAGGGGCCTTTAATTAATGTGTTGCTCTCCTGTGTTCCTATAGGATAGCCCCAAGACCCAGTAGTTTTACAAACTATATTTTGAGAGAAGTAGACTACAAATTGATCCCACATTTTAAATTGTCATTTCAGTTGCACACTGCATTACCTAACTATGGGTCATTCCAGCAATGGTCACAGCCCAGGAGGCATTGCTCTGCAGTCTCTGTGTTGGGCGTGTTCCTGGTGATGGCTGCTTAACTTCCGGTCCCTAAGTGACTGTAGAGTGTTCTTCCTTATATCCGTCAAGAGCAAGTGAGTCATCAGAATTGTTCCAAGGTTTCTTCTACGCTAGATGCACTTGCCTAAAACAGAAAAATGAAAATCAAGAATGGATTTTTCTTTTTTCAAATAAAAAACCATTAAGCCACAATCTAGTTGCAGAAAAAACTGAATAATGAATACATTGGGGTGAGGGGGCAGGTGGAGGGACACTACAGAAGCACATAGCCCTCCAACAGCATTTTCCCTTAAGGAAACTGCATATATTCTTGCTTACACCCACCATATTCAGCAGTTTAGTAGATTCGTCCACATGAATATTTAAAATTTCTACAATTTGTATGATTTATTTAAATGTCCTTATGATTCTCCCTTACAGGCCAACAGGTAATATGAAAAGATGTAAGCTGTAAATTAGGCTCCCGTCTCAAATGAAATCTGATTTATCACCATTCTAGGCACTAAAAACATAATTTTAATGTACTAACTGTTAAGAAACCAAGATTTTCATTGGGCCATTGTCTACAGAGATATCATTTAATAACTTATTACATGTTGCTGAAGACATCTGAACAATGCACTTTTTTTAATCCGAAACATAAAATATTGTGGAAAAGGGATTTAAACAACATAAACCCAGGCACTTTGGCATGCTTGAATCTGATTTGAGAGATCTGAGAGCCAGGGACACACCTCTTAACACCCTTGATTTTTGATAATGCTCTGAATCAGATCATGGCTTCTGCTCCATTCAGCGGGGGTCTTTACCACTTCTTTCTTGCCTGGGTCGAAATTAACAAACACCACCCAAATAAGAACAAGCAGAGGGTATTCATTCAGAGCTGGCTATAGCAAGGAGGTTAGCTATCATCCCTTGTGTTTGGCAGAGACTCAAAACCAGACAGGTCAGTAGGAAAGCTTTATAGTGATAAAGATGGGAAAGCTTCAGTGGTGCTCTGATTGGAGGCTATTGCTGGCATGGGGAAGCTGGAGGAAGTCTAGAAGCAGGGCATCTTATTTGACTGGTTCCGGGAGTGCAGTTGGCTTTCTGTGGCTGGTTCTGAATTGGAAACAGGGGTACAAAATAGGGAAACTGTCAGTCACCCATATTAATCTGAATTTTCTGATTTTTATCTTGGTTTTTCTTTTGTAAGATGTGAGAATTCTTTTCCAGTGTCCCTTCTGCTTACAATATCTACAAGTGTTTTTGTTAATAGGTGGTCGGTTGGGAAGCGGGCCACCCAACTGTCTGATCTGATCCCCAAATTTTATTTTGGGTCTTGTTTCATTTTTGTTTTAAAGACCTCTTACAATATTCTGCCAGGTATTATAGCTCAGGTAAAGGAGCTATTTCCTATTCTAATTTCTAGTTTTTAAATTAGGTTTTCAATGTCAGGTTTAACTCCACTGACAAAAATGAGGTAAAATGGCTGCTGTTGAATCAGCACCTTCTTTAACTCCAGAATGTTCTTGGAAGGTATTTTCTAGTGTGTTCCAAAAGTCTCCTATAGGTTCATCTTTTCTCTGTTTGTGTGATTGGATTACAGTTCAATTGATTTTTATTGGAAATGTTTCAGCTATGGTTTTTAGGAGAATTTGACCTACTTTTAGAGCCTTTTTTTTGACCCTCAGACTTATTGTGGAAAGGAACCCTGTAGTTTGCTTTCCAGGTCAGTCCAATAACTTTTTTTTTTCCATCCAAGATTTAGCATCTGAGGTTCCAATCAATATGTGTACAAGCTGACATATATCAGGTAACTTTGGGTTTTAAGTTCCAAAATAATTCTAAATTCTTCTACGAATAGTTTCTGGTCCTGTTTGAGTTTAGAGAAATCCTTAATTATAGCTGTTAATTCAGCTTGGATCTAAGATTTAAGTTCTCGAGTTTCCTGCGTACTTGGCTCATGGGAAGGATGAATCTATAGAAGCATCTGGGGTCCTGGGAGAGTCACTGGTTAAAGTAGAGGGTTGGAAAAGGAGAAGGTGAGGGAGGAGTTGGCAGAAATGTAGAAGAGAGAGATTAGAAGGATGAGTGAGGAGGGAGAGCTGGATATAGGAAGGCAACTGGAGGACAAGGAGGGAGACAATTTACTAGGGAAATGAGTCTAGTTTGTTGTTGCTTAATTTTGTCAAATTGTTCTTTAGCTGAGACCAAAAAATCTTAGTGGATCAATTTTTGAGTCAGAATTTTGTTTGGAGGCCTATGAATATCTATAATAATAATGACAAAATGTTGCCTATCAGGCCTAGAAATCTTATTCCCTTTCTTTTTCTAAGGCACCTCTCAAATGAACCATTTTGTTCAAGTCAAGCATTTCCCAGAGTGGCCATTGAAGATACAAAACATTCTCGGTGAAATTGTGCCATTTAGAGAAACAGGCATAACAATTGGGATTTTAACGAGAGCACATATAAGAAGCAAGAGTTTTTCCTAGAAGAGGAGAGGATTTAAACTCAGATGACCCCATTAGAGTTGGCAACGGTCAGTAGAAATGTAATGCTTATGCACTTCGCGTCTCATGTCCCTAACCTGATGGTTGGCAGCCTGTGAATGCAGACCTGACAATCTGACCCCTGCCAGGCAGAAAACCACAGAGAACCCTCTTTCTCTGGATCAAAGCCAAAGTCTCAGGACAAAAAAAATCAAGATGGAAGGAGAACTCATCTGGTTTTATGGGTGACCCACAGCAAAGTTTGTCCAAATGGAGGCTGGTCTGTGAGGCCAGCTCACACAGGCTTATAGGCCTGTGTTCTACCTTGTGATTCTCCTTCTTTTGACAAACAACATTTTTAAACAGCACGATACAAAATCGAAGCACAAAAGAGATAAAAGGGATACAAATGAATGGGCTAATTCCGCCAAGGATGTCAAACAAATGGAAGGCAATAATAAAACGTACGTACCAAACAGAATATATAGCAAAAGAACTCAATGCAAAGAGAGTAGAGTTGAGACCCGGGGCTGACTTACCATGTTGGCATGGACTTGAGAAGCCATGAGCAGCAAGGCACCGGGGGGCTCCATGGGTACTGCAACTGGTCAAAGATTGCAGCCCATGGAAAAGAGTATCTCAGTGGAAGCTCCAGAAAAACAACAGAAACAAATAAAAATCACCCAAATAAGAATAAACAGAGGCTATTTTTTTAGAACTTGCTATAGCAAGGGATTTAGCCACCATCATTTATGTTTGGCCAATATTCAAAAGCAAGCAGAGGAGTAGAAAGCTTTACAGTAGAAAAAGGCAAGGCTTCATGTATGCCCTGATTGTTAGCCCTTATTGATTGACGTGGAGTAGCTGGAGGTGGGCTAAATAGAAGCAGAACTTCCTATATGATTGGATAGGGAACAATTTGGCTTTCTCTGATTGGTCCAGAATTAAAATCGGGGGGTAATAAATAGGAAAGTCAGCAGCCATTGAGCAAGTGCTAGGCAGATTGATGCAGAGAACTAGTCACTGCAGAGATTGTGGGTCAGAGTTCTATTGTCATAAATGGTCTGTTTGTATAGAAGCTTCTGGGATCTTAGAAGAGTCAGTCACTTCCCTGAGACTATGGTATGAATACCGATTAATATGGTACACTTGTAGAAGTTACTAAAATATATGAAAATTTGTTTAATAAATAAATTATCAAAGTATTTACTATATTGTAAGAATGAAGGAAGAGAATATGGACTGCAGCTGATGACCACTGTGTAAAATCCTATAGTTAATAGAATGATAAGTAACAAAAGCCATGACTTTTCCTCTGCCTTCACTATTGTTTACTCATTTTTGACAAGTCTGATCTCAACTCTCAAGTAGACTAATAACTTAAGTAGTTTAATCAATAGTCAATTATTACATTTTCCTCATCTGAGGCCTGTGTTTAAAGCACAATGCTAGGTCCTGTGCCCCAGCATTTGTGTTTGTATAAAGAGCTAAACACTGCGCATTCTCTAGCCAGTAGATATTTGTAAGGTGTATAAGCTCTATTCTGAGTCTTCAGTTTTTCTGCTTCTACTAGATCATTCCCATTGGCATGTGAACATGTGATACTATTTCCCAAATTAAAAATAAAAATTCTCCTTGATCTCACATTCCACAAGGATACCACTTCAATTCTCTTCTTCTCTGCAGAAAAAAATCTCAAAACTGTGGTCTATCCAGCAATGCTATCTTCCCCTCAACTCCAACCCTGCTCTTCCCATTATCTGCTGAGCCCATTCCAACCAGGTTTTCTTCTGCACCACACTAGCAAATCTCCCTTGTCAAGGTCACCAATGTGATCTCCATGTTGCTAGACTCAATTTTAAGTCCTCACCTTGCTCCACCTATTTGCAGAATTTGACCCAGCTGATCACTTCTTCTTTCTTGAAACACTTTCCTTGCTAAGTTTTCAACAAACCGGTTATAATGGGTTGAATGGTGATCTCCTGAAAGGTATGCCCACCTGGGACCTGTTAATGTGACCTTATTTGGAGAGGAGTCTTTGTAGATGTAACTAAGTTAAGGAACTTGAGATGAGATCATCCTGGACTAGGGTGGGCCTTAAATTCAATGACAAGTGTCCTTATAAGAGATAAGAAGGAGAGAAGAGAAACAGCAAAGAAGGTGATGTGAAGGCGAGGCAGAGATTGGAGTGATGCATCCACAAGCCAAGAAATGCCAAGGATTGCTGGCAGCCACCAGAAACTAAGAGAGAGGCATGGAATAGATTCTCACTTGGGACCTCCAGAAGAAACAACCCTTCCGACACTTTGATTTTAAACTTTTGGCTTCCAGAATTGTGTAAGAATAAATCTGTGCTGTTTTAAGTCACCATGTTTGTGGTAATTTGTTACTGTAGCCCTAGGAAAATATTATATACACTAGACTTTCTTAATCTGACTTCTTTTTAGTCTTTGTGGTTCTTTCCTATCTCCCAGATATGCAAATAGCTATGGCTCTAGGAATCAGTCTTATCTCTTCTTTTATGTAGTTATACTTATTCCCTAAATGATCTCATCCAGTCTTAATGGCTTTAAATTACATTTATATTTATAGTCTAGGCCTCTCCACTGAAAAATAGTTGGGTATTTTGTGTTCAACAGGCATGTAAAATGAAATGTGAACAAAAGTTCAGTAATAATTTTCTTCCTTAAACCTACTCCTTCCATCAAAAGCTAAAAACCAAACTTGTTGCCATTGAGTTTGTGCGAGAGTTCCAAAATTGAGACATCTGGCTCATCAAAATGACCAGCCCAGGTCTGAGCCCCAACTCTGTCTGACTTTTGCTTATTTCCCCTGCAACCATCAAACCCTTAGACATAGGTACATAACAAAGGAAATGTTTTTCTCTTTGATTAAACTAAAGATATGGAAAGAATTTTCTTAAGGGAGGGCCTTGACACAAGACCCTTAACAGGAATCCCCTCAGTAGCCCTCAGAAAATGTTTGAAGATAATCACCGTTTGACCACCTTGTAAAAACCCTCTCAGTCATGTATTTAAGCTAACCAATCCAATTAATCCACATTGGAGTTTCAAACCAAGCACTGGTTTGAAACTCACTCTGAGTTGTCTTGCCTCCGGCTTACCTAATCTTGCAACTTCCCACCAGAATGTTGTGCTTTACCTCATAAACATGCCTCTGTAACGCCACCATTTCGGAGCATTTGGTTTCACGTTGTGAGATCAGACGTGTTTCTGGTTCGAATTGTCTTGAACCATCAATAAATCTCTTTACTTTTATTTTTAACAGAGTACATGTTCTCACTCTTTGAAAAGTTGATTCCGACTCTGTAACCCCATGTGTTACAAAGTAAAACGGTGCCTTAGGGCTTTCTTGGCTGTAATCTTTACACAAGCAGATCACCAGCCTTTCTTCCATTGTGCCACTGAGTTCAAACCACCGACTTTTAGGCTAGTAGTCAAGCACAAACCATTTGCCTCACTCAGGGACCTTCCTCCTTCTACAAACCCACTAAAAAAACCACTGCCGTCCTTCCACAGTCTTCCTTAAATCAGCAAAAGGCAGTCCAATTCTTCTAGCCACTCAGTTAAAAAACCTCAGCATCCTGCCTAACTCCTCTTTTGTTCCCCCGCTTCATATCCATTTCACGAGCAAATTCCGTTGGCTCAATCTTCCAAACACATCCAGAATCAAGACACTTCCCACCACGCCCACTGTTACTACCTAGACCACTGCAACAGCCTCTTAACTGATTCCTCACATTCTTGCCTTCCTACACCCGAGTTTTCATCCAAAAGCCACAATGACTTGTAAAAAAAAAGATTTGTAAAAAAAAAAAAATTCTAGATTGCTTTATCTCACACCCCTTCACAAAACTCACTTCGAATAAAAGCCAAGGTCCCAATGGCCTACAATCTGATCCTCACAACTTTGTGACCACATCCTCTAGCACTCTGTTGTTACTGTTACCTGCCATCAAGTTGATTCCAACTCATGGCAACCCCACATGTGCGTGTAGATCTGCTTCATAGGGTTTTCAAGGCTGTGACCTTTCAGAAGTAGATCACCAGGCCCATCTTCTGAAGCACCTCTGCTTGGGTTTGAACCACCAACTTTTTGGCCAGTAGTGGAGTGCTTAAGCGTTTGTGCCACTAGAGACCCAGCTAGCACTCTGTTGTTGTGTGCCTTCAAGTAGATTCCAACTCATAGTGACCCTGTAAGACAGACTATAACTGCTCTGTAGGGTTTCCTGGAAACCCTGGTGGGGTAGTGGTTAAGATGTATGGCTGCTAACCAAAAGGTCAGCAGTTCAAATCTACCAGGTGCTCCTTGGAAACTCTATGGGGCAGTTCTACTCTGTCCTATAGGGTCGCTATGAGTCAGAAACGACTCGACGACAACGGGTTTTTTTTAATAGGGTTTCCTAGGCTGTTATCCTTATGAGAGCAGATTGCTTTTTTTTTCTCCATCTCAGCTGCTGGTGGGTTTGAACTGCCGAACTTTTGGTTAGTAGCTGAGAGATTAACCATGGCACCACCAGAGCTCCTTACTTATTCTACTCCAGCTACTCTATATGCTTTGCTCTTCTTTAAAGTTGCTAAAGATAATGCGGCCTGGGGGCGTTTACCCTGTTCCGTCAACCGAGAATTCCCTTCTCCCAGATATCTGGATGATTCACATCCCTGCTTCCTTCAGATTTCCTCTATACAAAAATCCCTTTGACAATAAGGTGTTACCTAGCTAATCTGCTTAAACTGGCAGTTCAGATCCACCATGCGCTCCTTGGGAACCCTATGGGGCAGTTCTACTCTGTCCTATAGGGTCGCTATGAGTCGGAATCGACTCGATGGCAACGGGCTTTTTTGGTTGGATCACTCCCTTATATTGTGTAAGGATATACACATTCTGCTTCATTTCCTCCAGAGCACTTCTTACCTTTCGTCACACTGGTTATTTGCTTATTTGTTTGTCTGTTTCCCATCACTACAACGTGAGACTCATGAAGGCAATGCTTTTTGTTTGTTTCCTGCTGTATCTTAATGCTCGGAATGGTGCCTGGTACAGCACAGGTGTTCAACAATATTTATTGAATGAATGAATAAAACCATAAACCATTACTTAAATAAAAAAAATATTGAATAAGTGTGCTGCTTGCTAAATGCTCTGGCATAGCCAGGAGAAATTGAGGACAATGCAAAGTTGAGAAGCAAGACTGTTGAAGAGAAAAGAAAAGAAAAGAAAAGAAAAGAAAAGAAAAGAAAAGAAAAGAAAAGAAAAGAAAAGAAAAGAAAAGAAAAGAAAGGCTAGCAAATGATTGAGCATTGGCTCGACTATAACTGCTATAGAAATTCAGAGGAAGGAAAGATCATAAGACTTATGGAGGACTTTATGGAGAATGGGAAAAGCCTCCTAATAGGTATCTTTAAGTCTAGGAAGAGGAGCCCAGCAGAGAAAGAAGATATCAGCCGTGCTCCATCTCTGCTTCATGTTGCGAAAGCCATCAGGCACCGAAATTGGGTAGGCAGGGATGTGCAGCCACATTTTCTAACAGTTGAAAGCTCTGACTTTAGAATCCTCAGGGTAGATTCTAAAGCTTTCTTCTTAATGAGTCATTCTTCCTTTTTTCATTCATTCAAGTAGTCATTGAACACTTATTATCTATTCAGTATTGTGCAAGGACTGAGAGTGATACAAAAACATATGATCTTTGGAAGCTTTTACAAACCAGTTGGAGGGGGAAAATCATATACACACAAAGCAGCCAAGTAAAAACACAAGGCTGCATATAATCACATGACTAATGAATTACACAGTTAACATCTATCTATTTTCGGTTTCAGTGTCGTACAGTTCACTGTTCAACAGAGATAACATTGGTTGCATCACAGTACCGCTGTGCCTGACACCAGCTATTACACGATGAAGTGCTTTGTAGACTGTAAAGTGCTACCCATTTATTGTCACCATCAGGAAATGGTCAGGATAAGACTGCAGAATTTATCTATGAGAATAATCCAGTGATTCCAATGAGAAATTATGAAGATTGAGAATCATGAAGAGCTTTATTAGCCCATACACATTGCCATTAAGTCGATTCCAACTCACAGAGTAGAACAGCCCCATAGGGTTTCCAAGGAGCAGCTGGTTGATTCAAACAGCCAACCTTTTTGTTAGCAGCCGGACACTTAACTGCTGGACCACCTGGCCTCTGAATGTATCCTGACTACAGGATAACGGTTAGAAAGAGGCCAAATTTAATCTGTGGAGGAAAGGTGGCAAATACGGAAGTTCCAATCTCTGAGAGGGCAATAAATTTAACTTGCCCAAACTTCCATTCTGCTTAAATAAGAACATTTCAAACTTGGAAACCAGAGAGATTTTACCCTTTCCTTGAATTATTTTTTGGCGAAATGCATTATTTCAAGTTCTTCCATGAAATCAAATGAGTCAATAAGTTCCATTTTAAAAAGCCTGTTAAGCAAAAGTGCGAAATGCTGCAGCCTTGTTTTGGTTAATTTCTCTCATTTTTTTTTTTTTTTTTTGCTTAGAAAGGAGTCAAGTTACTAATGGCTGAACTTGGGTTCCCCTACCTTTCAGAGGTAACTTTCGGAGGATGCCTTCTTCCAACATGCAAATATTTGCAAGAATTAGGCCTCAGGAGATTGTCATTACAAGAGAGAACAAGTTATGGGAATCCATTTTTCCCTACTTTGTCAACAAAGTTAGATTAAAAACTATTTTATTTTTTTATTTTCAAGGAAGGATGAACTAGGGGGGGAAAGCACTTAAGTTTTAGAAGCAAGGAATTGAAGGAAACCTTTTAAAGTTCAAACGGAAAAGGGGTAGGGGCATTGCGACACATACTCTTTTAAAGTATTGATTTTCTTTTTCCTAAATTGATCTGAAAGCACGACAAATGTTTACTCTGACATCCAATGCAGTATTAAAACCCCAAATGTCAGGGTGAAAATCTGACCTTAGTGGAAGGAAGGAATAAACTATTTTATGTGATCCAAGATTCCTGAAAATACTTTCTTTTTTTTTTTCTAATTTTTATTTATCCATCACAGTTGCACTCATCTAAGACAGACGATGGTGAAGCCATTTCTACTATTAAAGTTGCTGTCTTAGTTTCCTAGTGCTACTATGGCAGAATTACAACATGTGGGAAGCTTTATTTATTTGTTTTAATTATTTTTTTATTTTTAGCTTTTGTAAATTGTACTTTAGATAAAGGTTTACAGAACAAACTAGTTTCTCATGAAACAGTTAGTACACATTTTGTTTTATGACATTGGTTAACAACCCCGCGACACTCTCCCTTCTCGACCTCGGGTTCCCTATTACCAGCTTTCCTGTCCCCTCCTGCCTTCTAGTCCCTGCCCCAGGGCTGGTGTGCCCCTTTAGTCTTGTTTCGTTTTATGGGCCTGTCCAATCTTTGGCTGAGGGGTGAACCTCTGGGGTGGCTTCATTACTGAGCTAAAAGGGTGTCCCGGGCCCATACTCTCAGGGTTTTCCAGTCTCTGCGAGGCCAGTAAGTCTGGTCTTTTTTTGTGAGTTAGAATTTTGTTCTACATTTCTCTCCAGCTCTGTCCAGGACCGTTTATTGTGATCCCTGTCGGAGCAGTCAGTGGTGGTAGCTAGGCACCATCTAGTTATACTAGACTCAGTCTGTTGGAGGCCCTAGTAGATGTGGTCCTTTAGTTCTTTGGACTAATCTTTCCCTTGTGTCCTAAGTTTTCTTCATTCTTCCTTGCTCTGTGGGTAGCTTTAAAGAGCAGAAATTAATTTTTTTCACAGTTTAGGAGGACCAACTCTGGGAGAAGGCTCTCTTTCTGTCAGCCTGGAAGAGGATTCTTGTCTCAGCTCCTATAGCCCTCAAAGCAAACACCCATTGCCATCCAGTAGATTCTGACTCATAATGACTATAGGACAGAGTAGAACAGCCCCATAAGGTTCCCAAGGCTGTAACCTTTACGGAAGCAGATTGCCACATCTTTCTCCCTCAAAAAGCTGGTGGGTTCAAATCTCCAACCTTTCTGTCAGTAGCCTGGAGCTTAAGCACTGCTCCACCAGGGCTCCTCCTATAGCCCTGGTGTTCCTCATTGCTTGGCAATCCTCACATGTGCTTCTCTCTTCTCCAGTTTGTGCTTGCATGTCTTTCTGTCTGTGCTGCTTCTTATGACTCAAAAGTGATTAGGTTTAGGACACACCCTGCTTGGATGTGGTCTCATTAATATCTCAAAGAAAACTTTATCCCTAAACTGGATTAGAATTTCAGTGTACATTTTGGGGGGACACAATTCAGTCCTTAACAGTTGTCAAGAAAACTTTGCTACCTTAAAATAAAGGAATTTTTTTTCTTTGTGTTTAAGTAGGAATGAATGAACTTGTTAATATTGTACTTACTCTCAGTAGTAGAGGTTCAATCATTAGACATCTGCTAAGAAGTAATGACTCAGCACTCTGTGGACTCAAAGGGCGGCCAAGCTGCGTTAAACAGTTTTCCTTGCAGACCTCACAAAGGTTCTCTGTGCCCCAGAATGTATTGATTTCATTAGATGTGCTAATTTAGCGGTTCTCGAGTTTGAAGACTGTAATCACAACACAATGGCACAAGCTGTGTAAATAGGCTTATGGCAAGGAGAAAAACATTTTCTCTCAATTTATTAACAGCAAATGTACCCATTTTTTCCGCAAATGCTAGTTATAAATCTCCCTTATGTACCCACAAGACTCCGTTATTATAGTTCGTTTTATTAATAAACTGAACAATTTTATACACTGTTAATGAGTTTGAGCTTATCTCTCGCTCCCTTTTATGGTTAAAATGTGCTGGAGCACCGGATAATTTATTTAAGCGTGTGGGTGACCAAGGTACATGACAGTTTTAGTAATTAGTTTCCATCTATCTCTATTTTCACTGATGGGAAAATGTTACACTTGATCTTCTCATTTCCATAGCTGTATCAGAGTTCAGAGAAAACAAATCAAACATACTAATATGATAATAGAGCTGAATTATAGAGCATCTTCACCATAAATGGATTTTTACTGCATTCTATGTACGTTGTGTTTTTGAAACAATTACT
This sequence comes from Loxodonta africana, assembly GCF_030014295.1. Taxonomy (NCBI): domain Eukaryota; kingdom Metazoa; phylum Chordata; class Mammalia; order Proboscidea; family Elephantidae; genus Loxodonta; species Loxodonta africana. The sequence goes on along the minus strand of NC_087347.1, from coordinate 112,753,262 downwards.
AAGACTTGAGGAATAAATTGGATTGCTCTTTGTCATCTTTCAAAATACTAATTTTATTTAAGGCACATCTGCCTGTTTGTAAGTGTGCTCCCTTTCCATGCCATGTTTAATTTTTTTCTAGGAAACAATTGCATATCTACCAAGTGCTGAGGACTCTGCAAAGAACATCTACTTTGCTCTAAGTATCTACTTAGCCAGTTAGATTCTTCGCGGTATGGGGGTTCCAGTGAAGGTGTGTGTATGCATGTGTGTGCTGCCCTCTACTGGACTTGATTTCTAAGCAAGCATTTAGGAGATAATTCTTTTCAAAAGAAAAGAGAAAGAAAATCTAGGGATGACTGTTTCCTCTTTATGTTACCTATTAATTTTTTGGAAAGAAAAAAAAAATTTTATATAGACCAGGAGTCTCGGAGTGTAGCACAGCACCTTGTACATAGGAGGTGCTCAATAAATGTTTGTCGAATAAATGAGTTAAAGAGCTTAGTAGAATTTCTACTTTTTCTGATACATGGAGTCTGTAGACATTTACCCCCAAAATATTGCCTAACCATTGGAATCTATAATACATTTAAAATAATAATAATAAAGACACAAAACTTATTAGTCCTACACAAAAACTCACATTTGAGGACCATTTGCTTTGAAACTTTCAATATTAGTAATTTGGTATTTGTAATGGATTGAATTGTCCCCCCAAAATATGTGTTGTAACTTCTAATCTCTGTGCCTGTTGTTTTAGTTCCATTTGGGGATGAGTTTTCTATTATTTTAATGAGGCAGGATTAGTGCAGGGTGTGTCTTGAGTTAATCTCTTGCAATAGACAGAAAGGGCAGACTAGGCAATCAGAAATGGGGGAAGAGAGACTCCAAGCCACAAGAAGATCACCCAGGAGCAGAAGCTCAAAAGAGACAAGGACCTTCCTCCAGAGCCAACAGAGAGAAAACCTTCCCCTAGAGCAGGCACCCTGAATTCAGGCTTCCAGCCTCCTAAATTGTGAGAAAATAAATTTCTGTTTGTTAAAGCCATCCATTTGTGGTATTTCTGTTAACCCTGGTGGTATAGTGGTTACCTGCTACAGCTGCTAACCAAGAGGTCAGCAGTTCAAATCCACCAGGCGCTCCTTGAAAACTCTTTTGGGCTGTTCTACTCTGTCCTGTAGGGTCTGTATGAGTCAGAAATGACTCAACAGCAGTGGGTTTTCAGCATTAGACAACTAAAACAATATTATACAGTTAAAAAATCCACATTCAGGAGAAAGAGTAACCACTTACCTATCTGCTAAAGATTTTACCCAAGTGGCCAAGAACTTGAGATGTCAATTTGGCCATGAGTAAGAGCTTGGCCACTAACTGAAAGGTCGGCAGTCTGAACTGACCAGCAGCTCTGCAGAAGAAAAGAGCTGGCGATCTTCTCCTGTGAACATTATAGCCTGGGAAACCTTATGGGGCAGTTCTACTCTGTCATATGGGGTCGCTATGAGTCGGAATCAACTTGATGGCACATAGAAACAACAACAACAAAAGTAAGTAGGTGGTTGTTGTTAGGCACCGTCGAATCGGTTCCGACTCATAGCAACGCTATGCACAACAGAACGAAACACTGCCCGGTCCTGCGCCATCCTTACAATCGTTGTTACACTTGAACTCATTGTTGCAGCCACTGTGTCAATCCACCTCATTGAGGGTCTTCCTCTTTTCCACTGACCCTGTACTCTGCCAAGCATGATGTCCTTCTCCAGGGACTGATCCCTCCTGACAACATGTCCAAAGTATGTAAGATGCAGTCTCGCCACCCTTGCTTCTAAGGAGCGTTCTGGTTGCATTTCTTCCGAGGTAGATTTGTTCGTTCTTCTGGCAGTCCATAGTATATTCAATTTTCTTCGCCAACGCCACAATTCAAGGGCATCAGTTCTTCTTCCGTCTTCCTTATTCATTGTCCAGCTTTCACATGAATATGATGTGATTGAAAATACCATGGTTTGGGTCAGGCGCACCTTAGTCTTCAGAGTGACATCTTTTCTCTTCAAAGATGCTTTGAAAAGGTCCTTGGCAGCAGATTTGCCCAATGCAACACGTCTTTTGATTTCTTGACTGCTGCTTCCATGGCTGTTGATTGTGGATCCAAGTAAAATGAAATCCTTGACAACTTCAATCTTTTCTCCATTTATCATGGTGTTGCTCATTGGTCCAGTTGTGAGGATTTTTGTTTTCTTTATGTTGAGGTGCAATCCATACTGAAGGCTGTGGTGTTTCATCTTCATTAGTAAGTGCTGCAAGTTCTCTTCACTTTCAGCAAGCAAGGTTGTGTCATCTGCATAACACGGGTTGTTAATGAGTCTTCCTCCAATCCTGATGCCCCATTCTTCTTCGTATAGTCCAGTTTCTCAGATTATTTGTTCAGCATACGGATTAAATAGGTATGGTAAAAGATACAACCCTGACGCACACCTTTCCTAACTTTAAACAAATCAGTATCCCCTTGCTCTGTCCAAACAACTGCCTCTTGATCTATGTAAAGTTTCCTCATGAGCACAATTAAGTGTTCTGGAATTCCCTTTCTTCACAGTGTTATCCATAGTTTGTTATGATCCACACAGTTGAATGCCTTTGCATAGTCAATAAAACACAGCTAAACATCCTTCTGGTATTCTCTGCTTTCAGCCAGGATCCATCTGACATCAGCAATGACTTCCCTGGCTCACGTCCTCTTCTGAAACCAGCTTGAATTTCTGGTAGTTCCCTGTCAATGTACTGCTGCAGCCGTTTTTGAATGATCTTCAGCAAAACTCTGCTTGTGTGGGATATTAATGATATTGTTCTATGATTTCCACATTCGGTTGGATCACCTTTCTTGGGAATAGGCATAAATATGGATTTCTTCCAGTCAGTTGGCCAGGAAGCTGTCTTCCATATTTCTTGGCATAGATGAGTGAGCACCTCCAGCACTGCATCTGTTTGTTGAAACACCTCAATTGATATTACATCAATTCCTGGAGCCTTGTTTTTCCCCAATGTCTTCAGAGCAGCTTGGACTTCTTCCTTCAGTACCATCAGTTCCTGATCATATGCCACCTCTTGAAATGGTTGAATATCGACTAATTCTTTTTGGTATAATGACTCTGTGTATTCCTTCCATCTTCTTTTGATGCTTCCTACGCCGTTTAATATTTTCCCCATGGAATCCTTCACTATTGCAACTTGAGGCTTCAATTTTTTCTTCAGTTCTTTCAGCTTGAGAAACACTGAGAGCGTTCTTCCCTTTTGGTTTTCCGTCTCCAGCTCTTTGCACATGTCATTATAATACTTTACTTTGTCTTCTCGAGAGGCCCTTTGAAATCTTCTGTTCAGTTCTTTTACTTCATCAAGTCTTCCTTTTGCTTTAGCTGCTTGACGCTCAAGAGCAAGTTAAAGAGTCTCCTCTGACATCCATCTTGGTCTTTTCTTTCTTTCCTATCTCTTCAGTGACCTCTTGCTTTCTACATGGATGATATCCTTGATGTCATTCCACAACTCGTCTGGTCTTCGGTCACTAGTGCTCAATGCATCAAATCTGTTCTTCAGATGGTCTCTAAATTCAAGTGGGATATACTCAAGGTCATATTTTGGCTCTCGTGGACTTGCTCTGATTTTCTTCAGTTTCAGCTTGAACTTGCATATGAGCAATTGATGGTCTGTTCCACAGTCGGCCCCTGGCCTTGTTCTGACTGAAGATATTGAGGTTTTCCATTGTCTGTCTCCACAGATGTAGTCAATTTGATTTCTGTGTGTTCCATCTGGCGAGGTCCATGTGAATAGTCACCATTTATGTAGGTGAAAGAAGGTATTTGCAATGAAGAAGTCGTTGGTCTTGCAAAATTCTATCATTCGATCTCTGGCATTGTTTCTATCACCAAGGCCATATTTTCCAACTACCAATCCTTCTTCTTTGTTTCCAACTTTCGCATTCCAATTGCCAGTAATTATCAATGCATCTTGATTGCATGTTTGGTCAATTTCAGACTGTTTCAGCTCATAAAAATCTTCTATTTCTTCACCTTTGGGCCTAGTGGTTGGTGTGTAAATTTGAATAATAGTCGTATTAACTGGTCTTCCTTGTAGGTGTATGGATATTATCTTATCACTGACAGCATTGTACTTCAGGATAGATCTTGAAACGTTCTTTTTGGTAATGAATGCAACACCATTCTTCTTCGAGTTGTCATTCCCAGCATAGTAGACTATACAATTGTCCCAATCAAAATGGCCAATACCAGTGCATTTCAGCTCACTAGTGCCTAGGATATTGATGTTTATATGCTCCATTTCATTTTTGATGATTTCCAATTTTCCTAGATTCATACTTCGTACATTCCAGGTTCTGATTATTAATGGATGTTTGCAGCTATTTCTTCTCATTTTGAGTCAGGCCACATCAGCAAATGAAGGTCCCAAAAGCTTTACTCCAACCACGTTATTAAGGTCTACTCTACTTTGAGGAGGCAGCTTTTCCCCAGTCATCTTGAGTGCTTTCCAACCTGGGGGGCTCAACTTTCTGCACTATATCAGACAATGTTCCGCTGCTATTCATAAGGTTTTCACTGGCTAATGCTTTTCAGAAGTAGACTGCCGGGTCCTTCTTCCTAGCCTGTCTTAGTCTGGAAGCTCAGCCAAAACCTGTCCTCCATGGGTGACCCTGCTGTTATCTGAATACCGGTGGCATAGCTTCCAGCATCACAGCAACACACAAGCCCCCACAGTACGACAAACTGACAGACATGTGGGGGGAAGTAAATATAACAAGGAAAAAGATTAACCTTTCATCAAATACCTTCCACTTAAGCCATATAGCAATTTCACCTATCTGAAACCCAGCCAAGAAATAACAAGTAAGAAGAAAAGCCATATAAGGATGTGTACTAGAGGAAAAAACAGTGTGGCAGAGGTTGCTAATTGCCTACAGAAAATCTGTTTACACTAGCCACATTATGGGGTGTTAGTTGGAAAATGGCTGCCCATTCAAGGACTGAATTTTCCAATCTTCATTGCATTCCTCTGGCTATATAGTTACAAACTAGCTCTCAACAACAGGGTATGAGTGAAAGTGATGAGTGCCACTGATGGCCCAAGACTTGGAAGAAGTTGAGGTACCCTTTCTACCCTTTCTTTCCCTTTCCACTGACTGGAGCAGACAATAGCATGACACAAGATGGAAATAATCTGGGAACTTCTCTGCTGCCCTCTCGCATTGAATGGAACACTAGAGAAAATAAACCTTTATTATTATTATTATTAAACCGCCAGAATTTGTTTCTTACAGCTGCTAGCATTACTTACCTAATGAATACAGATACATACGTAGTTAGTAAATCCTTCCAGATTAATGAGACAGAAAAACATATCTTTTAGGCAGATTTCCAAATAAAATATCTTAAAAAAAAAAAAACAAAACTTTGGTTAGTTTTCTAGAGGACACATACCCTAGGGGGTTTCAATAGCCAGGATTTTCCTGCAGTCTGCTCTGGTCATTAATGAGGTCTGTGGCTCAAGTGGAGCTGACCACAAATAGAAAGGGCAGTTGGCCATCTATGATACAAGTATTGATTGCCACTCATCTGGAGCAAAAGAAAAAGAAGGAAACCAAAGACTCAAAAAAGAAACTAGTCTGCAGGACAAATAGTGTACATGAACATGAACCATGGCCTCAGCTTCCTTGAGACCAGAAGAAATAGATGGTGCCCTACTACTACTACTGATCATTCTAATCAAACTCACAATAGATGGACCCTGATAGAATGAGAGAAAAATGTGGACCATAACCTCAAATTCCTAAAGGCAAAACAAAAACAGACCTACTGGACTGGTTGAGACTGGAGGGCTTCCCAAGACTATTTCCTTGCGATACTCTTCAAACCTTGAGCTGAAAGTAATCCCGGAGGTCACCTTGTAGCTAAACAACAGATTGGCTCACAAAAAAATGAGTATCACCATAAGTACTGCACTCCTTGAAAAAAATCACCTGTATAAGTCAATAATTACTTTAAAACAAAACTGAGAATGTAAGAGGGCAGGGAAATTAGATTAATGGAAATGGAGCAACAAGAACAGAAATAATGAGAATGTTCATAGATTATGAAGAATGTGACCAATGTCACTGAATAATTTGTGCAGAAATTGTTGAATGGAAATCTAAACTGCTGTGTAAACCTTCACCAAAAACACAATAAAATATTATTTAAAAAAAAAAAAAAGAAAGGGCAGAATCTAAGGACACATGAAATACAGGACATTGGATACACCAAAACCTTGGCCTGAGTAAGCGTGAAGCCCTAGTAAAAAGGCTAGTGAGGTACAGGCATGAGGGACAATGGGGGAGCCAGTGTTCTCTTTTCACATTGTTCGTCATGGAAAAGCCAATTTCTACCACCACTATATAGCCAACTCAAGAAAATCAGCATCTTTATCCTGAGTGGCCAATACAGCAATGTTTATAGTATACCTTTAATTAATTAATTAAGTTCACTCGTTGTTGTTGTTACTTGCCATTGAGTCAACCCTGACTCAAGGCTATTTCATGCACAACAAAACGAAGCATTTGCTAGGTCCTGTGCCATATTTGTGATCCTTGATATGCTTGAGTCCATTATTGTGGCCACTGTGTATTTTAAATGACTTCCAACACCATATCAGACAATATTCTGTTATGATTCATAGAGTTTTCATTGGCTAATTGAGGTAGATTACTACACTTTTCTTCCTCATTGTCTTAGTCTGTAAGCTCCACTGAAACTGAGGGTGACCTTGCTTGTATTTGAAATACTGATGGCAAGGCTTGCAGCGTTGTAGCAACATGCAAGCCAACACAATATGTATGACAAAATGACAGATGGGTGGTGAAATGTCCATTCATTACCTTTACTTATTTGTAGTGAATGAAGATATTGAACTATGTATTTTTGTAAACCTGGTACTATGAGAAAATGTGCTACTGTGCTTTGCAGAATGTAGTGGAGATGTCTCAGAGAAGCCTTGACCTATGCTAAGTGCAAAAACCATCTAATAATGATCTCGATTATAGTGGAATTCCGATGCATGCACTTTCGGCCCTGTTGTTGTCATCCTATTTTCATAAATGATCTTTGCACCCTTTAATGGGAAGAAGTGTACATAAAAACTCACTTGTTGGGTTAGAAGGTGTTTTAAGATATTATCCTTCTCTTCCTCTTCTCGTTCATATTTTATGGTACATTTGCCCAGGGGCTCTTGAACAAGATGATGTTTATTAATCCAATAAAGAAGCACATGTAATGATGTTCATTTACTCCTGATCTATAAGAAATAGGTAGTTATTTTATTAGTGTAATGAAGTTTTATAGTTTCGGAATTTCTTTGCTCTTTAATTCCTCACAGAGTCCAGGGTTTGCAGTTTCATATTAAAAAAAAAACAGAAAACACATGGATACAAATCCACTCTCCCAGGTTATTTGGCCTTTATATAGCTTTTTGAAATTCTCCTACTGTTTGAGTTTTCATTTTTCGGGCCCACTAAAATGTTTGTTACTGGAATTTGGCCTTATCAAACACTGCTTGAAATAAACTGACTGATTGTTTGATCAGAGGAATATTTTAATCATTTGTGGGTCTGAATTATCATGGGTTGTAATGAGATTTGACCTGTAGACGCAGACAGAAATGTGCTTATGATAGCTTTGTTGTACTTCTGCCTGGAGGCAAGGTTATAAACTAGATAACCTCCTGAGGTTCCCTATAACTCCATAATTCCATGATACTAATCTCCTTGAATGAATCTAACATTTTTATTCCTCCTTTGAAGATACTACTACCCTGTGCTTTGAAAATGTTCCTCTTTGCTCTTCTGAGGCATCAGACTATGTTACTATAGAACAAAGTGGGATCGTCCTTTTAAGGAAATTTATGTAAGGTACACTTCATTTTTCTGAAAGGAAGTGGGAAGATGGAATAGATTTGTGGTTTCCAAAATTTATCTCAATTCAATTTAATTTGATAAACATGTACAGGATATCTATTTATTTTGGCAGGTGTTGTGGAAGGAGAAGATATCTCAACTATGAAATGGAGGAAATAGGGTCTGGCTTATTTCACAGGTTTTTTACGAAGATGAGATAGCACCACAAATGTGCACAGAGCCTGGCCACACAGCAAAACCAGTTGGTGTCAAATCGGTTCTGACTCATGGTGACCCCATGTGTGTCAGAGTAAAGCCATGCTCCTTAGGATTTTCAATGGCTCACTTTTCAGAAGTAAATCACCAGACCTCTCTTTTGAGACACGTCTTGGTGGGTGTTTTAGTCATCTAGTGCTGCTATGACAGAAATACCACAAGGGGATGGCATTAACAAACAGAAATTTATTGTCTCACAGTTCAGAAAGCTACGAGTCCAAATTCAGGGCTCCAGCTCTAGGGGAAGGCTTTCTCTTTCTGTGGGCTCTGGGGGAAGGTCCTTGTCTCCTTTCAACATCTGTGGGCCTGGTGTTCCTTGGAGATCACCATGTGTTTAGACATAAGTCTTACCGTGGTTCTAGGAGAGTCTTGGAGCAGGGGACCTGGGTCCAAAAGACACACTCTGCTCCTGGCTCTTTGTCTTGGTGGTAATGAGATCCCTCTTCTCTGTGCGCTTCTCCCTCCTTTTACGTCTTGCAAAATAAAAGGTATGACTCAAGCAAGAGTGGTACATCCCACCCTAATCCTCATTAACATGACCTAATCCTGCTTCATTAATATAATGGATAAGTCACTTCCTAGTGGAACCATAACCACAGGCATAGAGGCTAGGATTTACAACATGTAATTATATAAGATCACAAAATGGAGGACAACCACACAGAGTTTCCAAGGAGAGCCTGGTGGACTTGAATTGCCAACCTTTGTTTAGCAGCCATAGCTCTTAACCACTAAATCACCAGAGTTTCCATCTAACCCAACAAGTGAGTTTTTACTCATGCTTTTTTCTAAGATCAGGTTGCACCCAAGTGAAGCTGATTGATCAGAAAACTAGTCACAGTGGCTCAAGTGAGGGGTTGAGAGAATATGCAGTGCTGCATCTGATAGCCTACAGGATGCCCAAGAGAAACACCCAAGGCAGTCAACTTCATGCTAAGTTGTGAAGACGCACACACAAAAAAGTATTAAATATATCTAAAGAAATAAGTCAACCAAATTTCAGGCAAGAGTTCAAGCAACCATTGGTCATGGTGGGCATGTTTCATTTGTTTCTGCTGCTCATCCTTTGAACCTCATTCTCACATCACGTCAGCTGTTGGAGTTTGGGGAAATAAAAAGAACACAGGAGGTTTCCAACCTTAAAATGTAATAAAAAACGGCTGGAGAAGATTATTTCTGCTGTCCTTTCCCACTTTCTAATATTGTGTAAACCGTTCTCCTAAAACAGGACTCTAAGAACAGAACTTCTCAGATTTGGGTTGGTCAGCAAATCTCCAACTAGAGGAAAATGAGATATAGATGTCTTGATCATAGCTTTATTCAGAGAAGAGCCCTCTTTACAAAATTTTTGAACCAAAAGATTGTTTAATCTTTACTGACTGGTGGAAAAAGTGATTTAAAAAAAAAAAATTCCTTCTATTTTCCTACCTCCAAAACTATTAGAATTTCCCAACTACAACAACTTTTTGTCCTCTCCAGAAGAAAACCTTTATTCATCTGTAAGAATCGTCAGTGTAATATTAGCCTTGGCAAGTTTCCTGGTAAGCTGCTGTAAAGGACTTCAGTATTTCTATAAAGTCTGCAAGTGTGCTGGCAGAAGCTTGGGGCGTTGACAGCAACACTCACAACAAGGAAAAACTTGAGAGGTCGCCCAGCGGCCATTCAGCTTTACAGGCAGTCCCCGGATTACGAACAAGTTCCGTTCCTAAATCCGTCTTTAAGTCAAATTTGTCTGTAACTTTAGTTTTTTTTTTTAGTCAAATGTTTTCCTTAGTATATACTGTATGGTCTACCTTTCAATGCATAAAAAAAACATTAAAAAAACACTTCCAGATACACTAAAACATATTTAACATAATAATACAGTAATAATAATAATAATGTTTTGATGCATGTCTCAAAGTAGTGCCCATTTGTTATTACAAACCATTGTATGTACCTTGAGTTTTTAATATAATAGGCTTTATGGGGGTTGGTTTGGAACTATGTGCTGTATGTAAATCGGGTGTTCCTAACACGGGGACTACCTGTACTTTGAATAGCGTACGAGAGGAATAGAGATTCACTCTAACTATATATGCTCATCTTTTTACAAAAACCATCCTGTTAGGCTGCATATGTAACCTAAACACTTAAAAAGCCATGGCCCTTTATTACTTAGAGAAAAATGTAAAAGTGATGAGCTTTTGTTATTTAGTGAAATTTTAAGAACTCAAGATTGCCTGAAACAGTGAGGGAAAAAAGCAGTCTCTTTTTCTAACGCTGTGTCACAATTTGCAGATTTTTTGGTCACAATATGAGCTATACAAGAGGAAAAAAAGCTGTGATTTTAGATTTCTAAGTCCTTGGTGGTTTTGATTTAGAATTATGTTTTTTACCAAAATATCATATACATGTGTATTAAAGATAGCATGCTTTACCTATAACATCATTTATTAATGCTCAATTTAAAATTAAATTTCTTAGGTATTCATTTTTAATCAAAATATCTATTAGTATTATCTCAGTATATCAATTAATTAGTCATTCTTTTTCTTTCAAACTGATTATGGTTTAAGATTCTAATTTCCCCTGAATGTATAGAGTTTTAACTATCTGCCATGATAAGATTACTCAATATTTTGAAGATCCTCTGCCAGAAATATATAAAAAGCATCAATCATATCATAGGCTTTCTTTGATTAATGTGAAGGATTGATTTATGAAAAAGATGAGTTTGAATTCACTCTTAAAAATTAAAATCCCATGGTTGTGTAAATGAAAAGCTGGTAGAACTTGTTTAACTTTGGCAATTGGAATGGTTCACTTTCCTTTATTCCCAGACCTCTTTTGTCTTCTTAATTACTAGAGTGCCTGTGTGAAATTCAGAAATTAAATCAGAAGATGAAATTCTGAAATACATCTTTTGTTGTTGTCGCTGGCTTGAGAATGAGAGACAGTTTTCTGATTCTCGCAGTAATGAGTCAGTATTCTTATTTTGAGCAGCTAAAGTGGAATACTCTGAATAAAACGCTCATTTCCTGAGCCAACTAATGCCATTTCTAGAATTAATCAGCCGAGCCTGTGTCTGTGCAGAATTGTAAGTTCATCTCTTCTAACTGAAATGATTGGACACTTTCAACAGCAGATTTGAGGAATTTTTAAGGTCCGAAAGAAAAAAGTCAAACGTTGTTTATGTGTGTTGTGTAACCATTTTCCATTGTATTGATTACATGACCTAATTAATGGCTCGATTTAGCATTCTGTTTACACAGGGTGACCTTCCAAGCGTAGTTCACACACGGAGAGTGGAAGGCCAATGTCTAACACATTTATTTTGAGTGAGGACAGGGTTCTATTTTGGTGGAAAGCCTTCTTCTTGCCTTTAATATTGCTAATTATGTCTAAGCTTGTGTTCTCCTTTTGTTCCAGAAACTTTGCTTGCTTGTTATGTATCTCTATACCCCTGGAAAATAACATTTCTAAGAATGACACTCTCCTGGCAGATAACGATTGGTCAAAAAGCCTTTTATCTCCTATAATTTTGGAGTCCAGCCTGAGTAGAAAGCTGGCCTGATTTTAAGGGCTGTGTTTCTACCACTCCATCACGTGGAAATGGCAAATGAAATATTTAGATGGTGTTTTTGAAGACTTCCAGATATTTGGATATTTGTTATCTCCTCTTTCAGACAAAACCTCTGAACAAATGAATGCAGATGTTCCCTTAAATTGGGCAAATTCAGGAGCGAAGCCACATCCTGTCAAAGTGAACTTGTAGATTAAAAGAAGTACAGTATTATGTTTTCCTCCAGCACTACTTGTAGAGGGTTCCTCTCCCTTCAGGCCCATGAGTACGTGCCAGGAATTGGTGATCAGTACATTGTCATCAACTCTCTTGGAAGGATTCATTAATTTTATAACACAACATCTCTTTACAATGAACAGCTCTGCAAACCAGGAGCTTCATTATTTTATTCATCTTGAGCCTGCTTGGCATGCGGCAGGGTTCTCTGGGAATAGTTTTCTAGGATGAGACTACTCCCATTTTAAATAACCCACGCAATCTGTTCATGCAGCGTCATCAGTAAAGCAAATAATAAACCATCCTCAAGGAAACCTATAAAAAGCCCTCCTCCCTACCCCAAGCTGAAGCATAATCCTTTCAAAGATCAGCTCTTACTCAGGCTCACCAAAACAGTGTCGTAAGTAAATTATGATGGCTACCGACAAGGCAAACTGTGGAATGACAGCAGAAAAGAGATGCCTGAGCTGTCAAATCAGACAAACCTGGGTTCGAATCCTAAATCTTGGAAACGTTAATCACTCTGAACCTCAGTTTCTACACTAGTGGAATGGGGATAACAATTCCTTCCTCTCAGGCCTGCTGTAATACTGTGAGAGCATGTGTGTAAAGTGGCTGCATGCTTTCAGTTGTTGTTGACATTTCGGTCAATGGTTTTATCAGAATGCTTTCTGTTTAAGTAGTGAAACTCCAAATCAAGTGGCTTAATAAAAAGAAGATGTATTTTGTCACATAACACGAGAAGTCTGGAAGTAAAGTAGTCCATGGTTGGTTAATTCAATGATGCCCACAAGTGACCCAGATTCTTCCAATTTTCCACTCAACCATTCTGAATGTTATCTATGAACTAACTCCCTTCACAAGTCACGAGATCGTTTGTTTAGTTTTGGGATTATGTCTTCATCAAGAAATGTCCAGAGTCAGAAGATGGGGTTTCTGGTTCTAATATCTCCTGAATTGTTAAGGAACCCATCCCAGGAGCTGTCTGCCTCCTTCTAGTAGCTTGGTTAGAATTGTATTCCAAGCCCATGCCCCATGCCTCCCCAGATCTTCTAGAAGTGGGATCACCATGATTAGCATAGGCCAATCATTATTTGTCCCTTGGGGCTGGGGCTGGGGCTGAGACAGGGCTGGGGCCGAGACAGGGCTGGGGCCCACTTTCTTTGAAGCACCTGAAAGTGCCTACCAGATTGAAATCTAGGTACTGTTAGCAAGACTTAAGGTGAGATATGATTGTTGGATATGCCGGCTACACAAGTATTATGTTAAACCCCACTAGTACTTCTCAGGGTACTAGATGTTGGGAGAACACAAAAGTTACATCCTGTAAGGTGTAAGAATTGAATTGGAGGAGATAAGAGATTCAAATCAGGCTCTAATGAAGCCCTAGTTGGCATACAGTATGCTTCTTGAAGTTGCGTGCACATACGGATCACCTGGGAATCTTTTTAAGATGTAGATTCTTATCCCATAGATCTGCTTTGGGGCCAAGGTTCTGTATTTCTAACAAGCTTGAGGTGATGCCGATGCTTCTGCTGCTGCTGCTGGTGTGAGGACCACACTTCCAGTGCAAGGGCAGAGACCACATATGATGCTAGACGTGTAGAAAGAATGGAAGCCGGATTACTCTGGAGTGCTTTCTTATGGACTGTGGGGGGCCTAAGGCTTGTAGGATTTTGATAGATGGAAGACACAAAATATAATGTGCTTTGGGGTCTTTTATGGAAACACATCTGTTAATTTGATAATAACAAAGAAAATAATGTGTCATTAAGACTTAAAAATAAGACGATAAATTCTGTGGACTAAAAAAGTAGGCATACTGTGCAAGAAATCCATGGCTCTTCGGAGTACTCCCTCTTCTTTTCTTTAAACCTTAATGCCTAAAAAAAATTTTTAAAAACTGACATAGTGGTAGTATGCCTATATCCTAGAGCAGCCTAGCAAGCTACAGGCCAAATAGATCAGGATTTGGATATAGTTTCAAAAACAGGAGTGGGACTTTGCTTAAAAATCAATTAAGCTGTTTGCCTGGTTTGACACCCCTTCATCCCCCCGACCCAAAATATATATATATACCCGACCCGTTGCCATCGAGTCGATTCCGACTCATAGCGACCCTATAGGACAGAGTAGAACTGCCCCATAGAGTTTCCAAGGAGCACCTGGTAGATTTGAACTTCTGACCTTTTGCCGTAACACTTAACCACTACACCACCAGGGTTTCCAATATACCACTGTCTTAACTGTTGTGCTTTTTCATTCTTAATGCCAATTGCTTTGTAAATGAATTAAAGGAATTACTTCTTAGAAAATCAAGAATGCAAGGAGGGAAACTGAAGGAAATAATGAATGTGTTTGTAAAATCAACTTCCTCCTAAAAAGTTTGTACAAATGTGGGTAAAAAGGCCATTACAACACTTGAAGTCAACCAGTCAATAGGAGGCTGAGGCAATCCATTGATGTTCCTGAGTTATGATGATACAATTTTTCTTTTAGGTGTATCTGGAGATGCTTTGAGAGCTCAAGAACAATAAAGCAGTAAGGGATAAGAAGGGAGCAAAGACAGTTATGGAATGGTATTGACTCCACAGCTAATTTGCAGACTGCTGATGAGAAGCGTTTCCATCCTATCCTCTCAAGGCCCTGAGGAAGGTGTTTAGGAATACCTGGGAGACTGTTTCATTTTTATATGGATTGAAATGAGTAGGAATGGGGAGTGGAGAAATGGAAGAGATCCTAGCTCCAAATTCTGGATTCTGCATTTGGTGGCTTACAACTCTGGAACATTATTTTTTACTAGGATGTTATGTTGTTGACCACATGAAAAAATAATAGGGTTATGTAATCAAAATAAATTAGGTGTGAAGATTAGGGTGCTAGCTCTGGCATTGCTATTAAATTACTGTCTAGGTCTTGGTTTCCTCATTTATAACATGGGAGAGTTGAATTTGATAGTGTTCCCGAAACCCGAAATCTGGGGAGTTTGTTAAAAGTACAAATACTTTGGTTCCACCTGATATCTGCTGAATCAGAACCCCTGGAAGTGGGGTGCAGGAGATATGCATTTTTAAAAGGCTTATATTCATGTACCCTCTCCCACAAGTTGGAGGATCTCACATTTGGAAACCGTTGGACCAGAAAATCTTTAGGATCCAATTCAGCCCCCAAATTGTATGATTTTGATGCAGAATTTAGTGTGGTGATTTAGGAATTAAGAACGATGGAAAGGGAAATTATTTGGATAACCACAACAATCATATTCTTAAATTCTTAGTTGATCATAAAATGGTTTTCACAGTGGTTGGGTTCTAGGATTTTGCCTCAATCTTGCTGCCGCCTCACCTTTGCTTTTGGGAATGGCTGCCCATCAATGGAAAGCTGATTTGAAAGTGAGAGGGAGAGAGAAACCACTTTATTTGTGCTCATAGATCCTGGTCTGCACTTATTCAAGCACAATTAAGAACAGTAGGGTTTCCCAGTTAACATTTGGTAAAGCTCACAAAAGACTATTATTTTGCTTATTGCTTTGAAAAGCCTGTCGGGGAGGAAGCCTGTTTTGACGAAAGTATTGTCTTAAATCTCCAAATGCAAAATTGTGTAATGGTTTATGCATCAGACTGTCGGTTCTAAAGCACTCTGAGGTCAACTCTGAGGACCACTTGGGAGTCAGAACTCTTTCAGCCTCTCTTCTTCATTAGCCACTGTACATGTAGTTCTTAAAAGCACTGTAGTCTTTTTTAAACAATGACACATCATTGTGGGAGTTTTGTGTTTTGGAGGTGTTTTGCCTTATTGATTGATTTTCTAGAAAAGTTTCGTTTTGTGGTAATAGATACACACTTGATTAAGTGAGTGGGTCTTTTCTATGTTGTTGTTTTTAGGTGCTGTCAAGTTGGCTCTAACTCATAGTGACCTCATGTACAACAGAAAAAACATTGCCTGGTCCTGTGCCATAGTCACAATCATTGTTATGTTTGAGCCCATAGCTGCAGCCACAGTGTCAATCAAACGCGTTGAGAGTCATCCTATAGTTCACTGACCCTTTACTTTATCGAGCATGATGTCCTTCTCCAGGGACTGGTGTCTTCTGATAACATGCCCCAAGTATATGAGATGAAGTTTTGTCATCCTTGCTTCTAAGGAGCACTCTGGCTATATTTCTTCCAAGGCAGATTTATTTGTTCTTCTGGCAGTCTATGGTATACTCAATATTCTTCACCAATTCCTTAATTCAAAGGCATAAATTCTTTGGTCTTCCTTATTTATTGTCCAGCTTTCGTATACATATGAGCAATTGAAAATACCATGGCTTGGGTCAGGCTCACCTTAGTCCTCAAAGTGACGTCTTTGCTTTTTAACACTTTAAAGAGGTCTTTTGCAGCAGATTTGCCAATGCAATACATCATTTAATTTCTTGGCTTTTGCTTCCATGGGCATTGATTGTGGACCCAAGTAAAATGAAATTCTTGAACAACTTCAATCTTTTTTCCATTTACGGTGGTGCTGCTTATTGGTCCAGTTTTGAGGATTTTTGTTTCCTTTATGTTGAGGTGTAATCTGTACTGAAGGCTGTAGTCTTTGATCTTCATCATTAAGTGCTTTAAGTCCTCTTTATTTTCAGCAAGTAAAGTTGTATCATCTGCTTTTCACGGGTTGTTAATGAGTCTTCCAATCCTGATCTTAATAAAGTTCAGCTTCTTGGATTATTTGCTCAGCACACAGATCGAATATGTATGGTGAAAGTATATAGCCCTGACACACACCTTTTCTGATTTGAAACCACTAACTAACCTCTTGTTCTATTTGAACAACTGCTACTTGATCTATGCACAGGTTCTGCAAGTCCCATTCTTTGCAATGTTATCCATAATTTGTTATGATCCATACAGTTGAATGCCTTTGCATAGTCAATAAAACACAGTCAAACATCATTCTGGTGTTCTCTGCTTTCAGCCAGGATCCATCTGACGTCAGTAGCGATATACATCATTCCACATACTCTTCTGAGCCTGGCTTGAATTTTTGGCAGTTCCCTGTAGATGTACTGCTGCAACTGTTTTTAATTTCTTCAGTAAAATTTTACTTGGATGTGATATTTTTTGATAATTTTTGCATTCTGCTGAATCATCTTTCTTTGGAATGGCACAAATATGGATCTCTTCCAGTCAGTTGGCCGGTAGCTGTCTTCCAAATTTCTTGGTATAGATGAATGGGTGCTTCCAGCTTTGCGTCTGTTTGTTGAAACACCTCAGTTGGTATTCCATCAATTCATGGAGCCTTGTTTTTTGCCAATGCCTTCAGTGCAGCTTGGACTTCTTCCTTCACTACCATCAGTTCTTGGTCATAACCACCTCCTGAAATGGTTGAACATTGACCAGTTCTTTTTGGTACAGTGACTTTGTATATTCTTTCCATCTTCCTTTGATGCTTTGTGCATCATTCAATATTTTTCCCACAGAATCCTTCAGTATTGCAACTCCAGGCTTAAATTTCTCCTTCAATTCTTTCAGCTTGAGAAATGCTGAGTGTGTTCTTCCCTTTTGGTGTACTAACTCCAGGTCTTTGCACATTTCATTATACTACTTTACTTTGTCTTCTCAAGCTACCCTTTGAAATCTTCTGTTCAGCTCTTTTAGTTCATCGTTTTTGCCCATTAGTTTTAGCTACTCTGCATTCAAGAATAAGTTTCAGAGTCTTTTCTGACATCCATTTTGGTCTTTTCTTTCTTTCCTGTCTTTAGGCCTATGCTTTTAAAACTGGCCAGTCCTTGGTCCACACAGATGCCATCCAGATACCATGAGCTCTGTTGTCCTGCCTGGTTTGTATGCTATGACAATCATGCATACCCCCCACCCCAGCTTTTCGCCCTGCAATCTGCTTGTGTTAGTTCTTTCACCTGTGCTCTATGTCTTCGCTTACCTGGCTCTTGGCCTTCTGCCTGCCTCTTGCACTTTGGGCCCAAGGATAAAACTGGGTTTTGAATGTTGTTTTTGTCACTCTTTCTTGGACTCAGCTTGCATTTGCCTTTTGATTGTGTCTACTAGTTCAGGTGAAGACCTACTAAAGAAATGCCAGTCTCTAACACCACATCTGGAGTCCCTCAGTGCAGCAAATGGTTAATGTGCTCAGCAGTTACTAATAGGTTGGAGTTTCAAGTGCACCCAGAGACACCTAAAAAGGAATGCTTGGTGATCTACTTCTGAAAAATCAGCCATCGAAGACCCTATGGAGCATGTTCTACTCTGACACACATGGGGTTGCCATAAGTCTGGGTTAACTGGATGGAAACTGATTTAATATTACATCTCTGCTGGGCTTGCTCATCTCTCCCCCATTCTTTTCCACCTTCATAACATCCTTTCTGTGTGCTTGTGCATGGAGACTACACCAGTGGATGGGATCTGTCTTATTCAAGGAGATCTAACATGGCATGTAGAGCTAATATAACTCACTGCCTCTCAAACTTCAATGTGCAGACCAGTCACCCGAGGATCTTGCTAAAATGCAGATCCTGATTCAGTAGTCCTGAGGTAGGCTTTTCTAACAAGCACTAGGTTATGCAAGGCTGCTGATATTGCAGACCATACTTTCTGTAGTGAGCACATAACTGATCCCAAAGACAATATAATGTAAAGCAGGGTGTCTCTAGCTCTGCACTAATGACAATTAGGGTCTGATAATTCATTTTTGAAGGGAGCTGTTCTGTACCTTATAAGATGGTTAGCAATATCCCTGGCTTCTGCCCCCTAGATGTCAGTTGCACTTTGTCCTCCCCAGTTAAGACAATCAAAACTATTTTCAGTCATTGCAAATGGCCCATGAGGATAAAAAAAAAAAAAAAAACCAAACCCAATGCCACTGAGTTGGTTCGAACTCATAATGACCCTATAGGACAGAGTAGAACTGCCCCATAGGGTTTCCAAGAAGTGTCCAGTAGATTCAAACTGCTGGCTCTTCGGTTAGCTGCCATAGCAGTTAACCACTATGCCACCAGGGTTTCCCCCATGGGGGTATGGGGGATAAAATCACCCCAGATGAGAATTACTGATATAAAGGTTATTATTAAGGGCTCTGGATTAGAATATTTAAATTCAATTCTGGCTCCCCAATTTACTGAATGATTAGTGGTCTTGGACAATTTACTTAAATTTCTGTGTCTTTGTTTTCTCATTTGTAAAGTGGGGATAATAATAGTATCTACATTAGATATTCATAGAATTGCTGGTAGGATTAAATGATTAAATATCTGTGAAACGCTTTGTCTTAGGCTGGGTTCTCTTGAGAAGCAAAACCAGTAAAGCGTATAAATACATTCAGAGAGATTTATATGAAGGAAATGGCTCATGCAATTGTACAGCCTGGAACATCCCAAGTCCTTGGAACAGGATAAAGTCTTCTGTTGATTCACATAGCCACAGGGGCTGGCAAACCCAAGATCAGCAGGGCAGAGAGCAGGGCTCCTGCTCTCAGGCTATGAAGATCCATGAATCCCAAGGTCTGCAGATAAGCTGGTAGCTCAAGTCCCAAGAGCTGGAGGTCAGATGAAGAGAAGGCAGCCGTAGGATCCGGAGTGAGCAAAATAGCCAGAACATCTGTTTATATTTGGATGCAGGCCACACCCCCAAGGAAACTCCCTTTCAACTGATTGGCTACTCACAGAAGATTCAATCATGGCAGTGATCACATATAAACACTGAGAATCATGGCCCAGCCAAGCTGACACACAATCTTAACCATCACATGCTTAAAACTATATGAGAGTACTTAGAAATCAATAAATATTAACTAATATTTTTTAATTTTATTATTAATATTATGCTAAGTATTGGCCTTTTCATTAAAGGATGCTGATTTAGCGTCTATAAACATAGTTTGATCAATCAAAAGAAAATAGAATTTACATATTCTTGAATTAAGACAATGTAGATTATTTACTTACCCAGATTAATACTGGAAAAACAGCTCATTAAATATACATTTTGGCATGTTGTATTGACTTGATTTAGTTAATCACCATCCAATATTCAACACCTAATTAATACCACCTGAACCTCACATAGCAGCAATGGCAAAAAATCAAAAAGAGAGAGATAATTGAACAATAGCTCATCATTATTCCATGTGATACTGACCTGGATAATGGCCCTGCAGTCTCCCAAACCTTATTCTAAGAATTGGGCAATAGTTATTTCCATGGAGTATTAGAGTTTAACATCTTGGTATGTACTTTATTGATTTTTGCTCTTTTGGCAGGGAGATGGAGGAGTATAAAAAATAAACCATACATTCCCTCTACATTGGAATTGACGTTATCACACCAGGCGAGGAGGAGGGTTAGACTAGTAGCTTTTCACAGGACTAGTGGCCAGAAGCTCAGAGTGAAACAAACTTATCAGACTTGGATTCTCACACCTGGAGTGTCTGAGCTCTAGGTTGGTCTAAAAAATAAAGGCCATGTGGAGGAAAAACGGCAGTGTGTTCACAGCCAGACCTCCATGTTAGCTGGATTTTAGTCTTGAATGTACCCATAACAAATTCTGTGACCTTGAAGAAGTCACCAGACTTCTCTGGGCCACCTCACGCCTGTCTTAGTATACCCTTCTAAACCATAGTAAACAAACTAGTTGCCATCCAGGCGATTCCGACTCATGGCAACCCCACGTATTTCAGAGTAGAACTGTACTTTATAGGGCTTTCAGGGCTGTGACCTTTTGGAAGTAGATCACCAGGTTTTTCTTTAAAGGCACCTTTGGGTAGGTTTGAACTGCCAACCTTTCAGCTAGTAGTTGAGTGCTTAACAATTTGTGACACCCAGGGACTCCTATATCCTTCTAGTGAGTGACTATTACCCCCTTCTAGTGACTTGGAATCCATCAGGCTCATATTCTCCCTGGACAGGCCTAAATAACCCTGATGAGTGTTGACTCCCTACTTGCTGTCCATGCCCCTTGTGGTTGCAATAAATATACTAATGCTTTCCAGGGTGACATAAGCATCAACTTCTCCTGTCTGCTTATTGGGACTTTAGAGAGAGTCTTTCCTCTTATTATCATTGCTTTTGCCAAGATGGCAAAGAGTTTACTTTGGAGAACACTTTTAAACACAATGTTTGAATTATTTTTTCTTAATCATATACCACTCCCTGACCTTACATAGAACTTTAAGAATGAGGTTTTCTTTGAAGCTTATAGGCTTTTATGAAGCAACTAAATTTACATAATGAGAAAATATTTCCTATATCAAAGGAAATATTCACTCAAGTTTTCCTACATGGTGATAAAACAGCTGGCCATTTCAGTGGGGAAGAGCACACTGGTATTTGGCTTTGGTAGACTGAAAACAAATGGATAAATAGGTAAAATTTAAAATTGTTGAATTTTTCTTTCACTCAGTGTCAATGCATTGGATCGCTAGGCAAAAATGAAGTGAGATTCATAGCATTTTTACTTGTTTGCCTAACCATATTCACTTGCAAAGCTATGCAGTTAACAGTTGCTGGCTATTTACTGTGTGCTAGGAGCTGTATTAATCACATCAGGCACATTATCTTGACTTGGTCCTCATTCCAATAACAATTTGATAAAGACACTGTTCTTGTTTTTTCCTTCTTGTATTGAGTAAATGGAAGTCCAGAAAGATTAAGTATTTTTCCCAAAGTCATAGTACTAGGAAGTGATGGAAACAACATTAAGACAGGTATTTAGACATCAGAGCCATCAAGGTTTATGCAGTAATTTTATTTTAAAGCTTCCTCTTTATTCACACTTAGGATCACACTAACTACACAGTGAAAGTGTGAAATGGAGTTTCTCGAGTACATTTGGTTGGAGAATCATCCAATTCATATAAGAAACAAATAAATATATTCTGCCTAGATACTGTTGGCACATTGCCCAATCTCATTATCTGTTGACATTTTGAAGACATCTCCAACAATTTATTGACGCCCTGGGAGAACTTATCTTATTTTAATAGACTGCTGTGTTTGCTATCTGTTTTTCATTTTCATAACAAGAAAGACCAATTTGCTATTCTACAAACTACTTTCTGTTACTTATTAAAATGACTATAAATTCAGAGCTGGTGAAAAGTGTCAGATTGATTGCACTGCTCTAGGAAGCCACAGAAAGGAAGTGTAAACCCTTCCCTGACTTCCTGTCAATAACCTCCAACCAAAACCTGGAAGGTGCACTTTTAGAGAGGAGAGACTAATTTGTGGTCTTACACAGTCACTCTAAAATTTCCTTGAAAGTGTCAATTAGGAAGTGAAAATGTACACTAAAGAGGTGCTTAATTCTTTAGGGTTATAATGATTAAAAGAGGAAACACCTTTGAAAAAAGAGGCTTTGTAGTAATTAATCATCTTTAAACTGTTGGGAAGGATGAGCTCCTTTTAATCTTCAAGTCTTAGGGTAAATTCATGGAGACAACCAGGATAGAAAGCCATTCTCAAAACTATGTGATTTTGAGACTTATTGAAAGGGATTAGAGAAATTTGGAATGAAGAACAGAATAATGAGAGGGCTATCATAATTACCACCACTCATCTGTCAGTTTGTCATACTGCGGTGGCTTGTGTGTTGTGATGCTAGAAGTGTGTTGTGATACTTCAAGTACCAGCAAGATCACCATTGGTGGGCAGGTTTCAACAGAGTGTTGAGACTAAGACAGACTAGGAAGAAGGACCTGGAGGCCTACTTCTAAAAAAATTAGTCAGAGAAAACCTTATGAATAGCAGCAGAACATTGTCTGATACAGTGGTGGAAGATGATCCCCTCAGGCTGGAAGACACTCAAAATATGACAAGGGAAGACCTGCCTACTCAAAATAGAGTCAACCTTAGTGATAAAGATGAAACAAGCTTTTGGGCCCTCTATTTGCTGCTGCGGCATGACTCAAAATGAGGAGAAACAGCAGCAAACATCCATTAATAATCAGAATGTGGAATGTACAAAGTATGAATCTAGGAAAATTGGAAATCATCAAAAATGAAATGGAATGCATAAACATTGATACTAGACACTAATGAGCTGAAATGGACTGGTATTGACTGTTTTGAATCAGACGATCACATGGTCCACTATGCCTGGAATGACAAATTGAAGAGGAATGGGGTGACATTCATTGTCAAAAAGAACACGTTGTCAGTGATAGGCTAATAACCACACACCTACAAGGAATACCAGTTAATATGACTATTATTCAAATTCACGCACCAACCACTAATGCCAATAATGAAGAAATTTAAGATTTTTACCAAGTTCTGAAGTCTGAGATTGATCAAATATGCGATCAAGTTGCGTTGATAATTATTGGTGATTGGACTGCAAAAGTTGGAAACAAAGAAGGAGGATCAGTAGTTGGACAATATGGCCTTGGTGATAGAAACAATGCCAGAGATCATATGATAGAATTTTGCAAGATCAACAGCATATTAATTGGAAATACACTTTTTTTTTTTAACAACATAAACAGTGACTACATACATGCACCTTGCCGGATGAAATAAACACATATCAAATCGACTATATCTGTGGAAAAAAATGATGATAAAGCTCAATATTATTAGTCAGAACAAGGCCAGGGGTCAACCGTGGAACAGATCATCAATTAGTCTATACAAGTACAAGTTGATGCTGAAGGAAATCAAAGCAAGTCCACTACAGCCAAAGTACAACTTGAGTATATCCCACCTGAATATAGAGATCATGTCAAGAATGGATTTGAGACGTTGAACATTAATGACTGAAGACCAGACAACTCGTGGAATGACATGAAGAAAGGAAAAGGTCATTAAGAAGACAGGAGGGAAAGAAAACACCAAAACCAATGTCAGAAGAGACTCTGAAACTTGCTCTTGAATGTAGGAAATGGAAAAAAAGCAATGAAGTGAAAGGGCTGAACAAAAGATTTCAAAGGGCACCTTGAGAAGATAAAGTGAAGAATCATAATCAAATATACAAAAACCTGGAGATAGAAAACCAAAAGCAAAGTACACGCTTGGCATTTCTCAAGCTCAAACAACTAAATAAAAAATTCGAAACTTGAGATGCAATACTGAAGGATTTATGGACAAAATCTGGAGTGATGCCAGAAGCATCAAAAGGAGATGGAAGGAATAGACGGAATCACTGTACCAAAAAAGAATTGGTCAATGTTTAACCATTCCAGGAAGCAGAATATGATCAAGAACTGATGGTACTGAAGGAAGAAGTCCGAGCGGCACTGAAGGCATTTGGCAAAAAACAAGGGTTCAGGAATTGATGAAATACCAGTTGAAATGTGTCTTAGTTATCTAGTGCTGCTATAACACAAACACCACAAATGTTTGACTTTAACAAAGAGAAATTTATTTTCTCACAGTCTAGTAGGTTACAAGTCCAAATTCGGACATCAGCTCCAGGGGAAGGCTTTTTCTCTTTGTCAGCTGTGGAGGAAGAAGGTCCTTGTCCTCAATCTTCTCCTGGTCTAGGAGATTCTCAGGCACAGGGACCCGGTAACCAAAAGATGCTCTGCTCCTGGTGCTACTTTCTTGGTGGTATGAAGTCTCCAAATCTCTGTTTGCTTCCCTTCACTTTTATCTCTTGAGAGATAAAAGGTGGTGCAGGCCACACCCCAGGGAAATTCCCTTTACCTTGGATCAGGGAGGTGACCTGAGTAAGGGTGGTATTACAATCCCACCCTAATCCTCTCAACATGAAATCACAGTCACAAAATGGAGGACAACCACACAATACTGGGAATCATGGCCTAACCAAGTTGATACACACATTTTGGGGGGGGGGGGGGACATAATTCAATTCATGACAAAATTTTTCAAGAAACAGATGCAATACTGGAAGTGCTCACTTGACTATGCCAAGAAATTTGGAAGACAGCTACCTGGCTAACCAATTG
This sequence comes from Loxodonta africana, assembly GCF_030014295.1. Classification (NCBI taxonomy): domain Eukaryota; kingdom Metazoa; phylum Chordata; class Mammalia; order Proboscidea; family Elephantidae; genus Loxodonta; species Loxodonta africana. Next base: position 112,728,402 of record NC_087347.1, on the reverse strand, counting down.
AAAAAGATCCATATTTGTACCCATTCCAAAGAAAGGTGATCTAACAGAATGCGGAAATTATTGGACAATATTATTAATATCACATGCAAAGTAAAATTTTGCTGAAAATAATTCAAAAGGAGTTGCAGCAGTACATTGACAGGAAATGCCAGAAGCTCAAACAGGATTCAGAAGAGGACATGGAATGGGGGGTATCATTGCTTATGTCAGATGGATCTTGGCTGAAAGCAGAGAGTACCAGAAATATCTTTACCTTTGTTTTATTGACTATGCAAGGGCATTTGACTGTGTGGATCATAACAAATTATGGATAACATTACTAAGAATGGGAATTCCAGAACACTGAATTGTGCTCATATGGAATCTGTATATAGATCAAGAAGCAGTTGTTCAAATAGAACAAAAGGATAGTCAGTGGTTTCAAATCAGAAAAAGTATGTGTCTGGGTTGTATCCTTTCACCATATATATTCAATCTGTATGTTGAGCAAATAACCCAAGAAACCAGACTATATGAAGAAGAACAGGCATTGGAGTAAAGAAAGACTCATTAATGGCTTGTGATATGCAGATGCCACAGCCTTGCTTGCTGAAAGGGAAGAGAACTTGAAGCACTTACTGATGAAGATCAAAGACTGCAGCCTTCAGTATGGATTACACCTCAACATAAGGAAAATAAAAATCCTCACAACTGGACTCGACGGCACTGGGTTTTTTTTTTTTTTTTTTTGGAATACCTGGTGCTGTGTGCCATCTCCACCACTCCTAGACAGGCTGTACAGTGCCTAGCAGCTTGGGAGCCACATCCCCAGTCTCTGCCACCATGCCAGTGGGCTCCCTTGGGGATTTTTTCTTTCTTTCCTCAGTTTCTTGTCTCTCTCTACCATCTTTCCCTTCTTTTCTCCTGGGCACCTGGTGCCATGTGCCATCTCTGATCCTTCTAGATAGGATGTGCAGTGCTGTGATTCTGGGGAGCTACTTCCCTAGTCTGTGCCACCACACCAGTGGGCTCCCTCAGGTAATTTTTTTTTTCTTCTTTCTCTCTTCTTTTCTTTTCTCAATTTCTTGTCTCCCGCTACATTCCTTCCTTAACCTTCTCCTGAACATCTGGTGATACGTGCATCTCCACTCCTTTTTGATGGGCTGTGCAGTGCCGCTTGGTTAGGGACTTGGCTGGGGACTCACTTTAAGTGGGCTACCCTGGAACATTTTTTTCTTTCTTTCTTTATTCTTTTTTCTCTATTTCTTGTCTCTCTCTACCTTCCTCCCTTACCTTTCTCCTGAACAAATGGAGCTGCGTGTTATCTCTGCTCCTTCTTGATAGGCTATGCAGAGGACCTGCTTCCAGTGGGATACCTTGGGACTTTTTTCTTTTCTGTCTTTCTTCTTCTTTTTCTCAGTTTCTTGTCTCTCTCTACCTCCTTTCATTACTCTTCTCCCAAAAGCCTTGTGCCATGTGCCATCTTGGCTCCTTCCAGGGCTGTGCAGTGCTGCTTGGCTGGGGACCCACTTCCAGTGAGCTCCCCTGGGGCATTTTTTCTTTCTTTCTTCTTCCCCCCCACCCCAACTTCTTGTTTCCCTCTACCTCGCTTCCTTTTCTTCCTCCCAACCACCTGGCATCTTTTTTTTTTCTCATTTTCTTGTCTCTCTCTCTCTACATTACTTCCATTCCTTTCTCCTGACTACATAGCCACATGTGGTCTCCTTTTTTTTTTTTTAAATCCAGTTTCTTATCTCTCTCTCCCTTCCTTCCTTTCCTTTCTCCCACTCATCTGGGTGCGTGTGCCATGTCTGTCCCTTCTTGACAGTCTGTGCCTCACCTGGCTAGAAATTCACCAGCATATGGCTTCCCTGGGTCTGCACTACTCCAATGGCAGGATTACTCAGCACTTTCTTTTTTGACTCCTGGTTCTCTCTCCTCTTTCCACACCCATTTATCACCACACATCAAAACCTCCCCTTTCCCTCCTTCCTATCTGCACCATGAACTGAACACTGGTTCCCCGAGCACCACAGGCACAGTCCACTGGAACCTGCCCTGCACTGACTCCCAGCCCTACCCTCTCAGCCCCAATATGTGCCACAAACAACTCATCCCAGCCCCTGCCCTTCATCTGGGCCTACCCTGTTGCAGCATAACTGAGTAACTGACCCTGCCCATTGGACAAGGTGGTAAGAAGTGTCATGCCCACAAATGAACAAGCAACAAGGCAACACCCAGCCTGCCTACTCAGACATAACCAAATAAGACAAAAAAGCAGGGTGAAACTAACAAATATACAATTGATAAATGAAGACAACAACTACTTAATGTTCTGAAGACAGCAGATGATATGAAAACATTTAAAAAAAAAAAAAAAGGACAGGATGGTTCCAGTAGGCATCCAAAATAAAATACCAGATGACCTCCCAGCAGAAGAAAAGACACTGGAACTACCTGATAGGAAATTCAAATCTTTAACATCTGGTGCTATCCAAGAGTTGAAGGAAAAAGACAAAAATGAGGAAAAAACAGACACAGTCATGGAAAAGACAAACAAAGCAATGGAACAATACAGGAACAAAATGTCAAAATAAATTCACAACTAGAAATCACACAAAAACAGCAATTAGAAATCCAAAAGATGAACAACAAAATTTCAGAAATGAACAGTGTCATAGAAGGTCTCAGGAGCAGGTTTGAAACAATGGAAGACAGAATCAGTGAAATTGAACAAAAATACATGGATATCATTTTGTCTGAGGAAAACTCAGAGAAAAGAATGAAGAAAAATGAAGAAACCCTGAGAATGATGTGGGATACAACCAAAAGCAAAAATTTGCAAGAGATTGGAATTCCAGAGCAGAGGGAGAAAATGGAAAACACAGAGAGGATCACTGAAGAATTGCTGACAGAAAACTTCCCTACTGTCATGAAAGATGAAAAGCTGACTGACCAAGAAACTCAATTAACCTCATTAGGATAGACCTCAAAAGAAAATCACCAAGGTGTATCTTAATCACACTCACTAAAAGCAAAGAATGAATCCAGATAGCAGCTTGAGAAAAATGAAAAGTCACATTCAGAGGCAAACAATAAGACTAAGCTTTGATTACTCGGCAGAAACCACGCAGGCAGTGGGATGATGTATATAAAACCTTGAAAGAAAAGAATTGCCAACCAAGAATAATACCTCTTGCAAAACTCTCACTCAAATATGACGATGAAATTAAGACATTTCCAGATAAACAGAAATTAAGAGAATATGTAAAAAAAAAAAAAAAAAAAAAAATTTACAGGAATTATTAAAGGGAATACTTTGGTTTGAGAAGAAAAAGCATCAGAAGGCAACCTGAATCTAGGATGCAAGACTGCATCAGCCAGATACCAATCTAGGTAATGAATTCTCAAGATTTAATAAAAACTAAAAGGTTTACAACAGGCAACCAGAAGGTTAATTTGTAAATGACAGCAAAGTCAGAACAGAATAAATGATGCAGGTATAGAACTTTCAAATGGAGAGGAAGGCAGTGTAATACCAAGTAATAAAAGACCAGTTCAAACTTGGGAAGATAAGGGTAAATTTTAAGGTAACCACAAAGAAAGTTAAAAAACCTACTCATCAAAATAAAGAAGAAAAACATAAAGACTCAATAAAAACAAAATTTACAAAAACAAAAGAAATGAAAGAAAATCCACAAACAAAAGAAATTCAGCAGAGGAGAGTAAGAGGAACAAAAAAAAGTCTGCATCACACACACACACACACACACACACACACACACAAAGCACAACAAAATGACAGCAATAAACTCAGACCCACCAATAATTACGCTGAACGTAAATGGCCTGAATGCATGCATAAAGAGACAGAGAATGACGGAATGGATTAAAAAAAACCACGATCCTTCAATGTGGTATCTACAAGAGACACACCTTAGAAACAACGACAAAAATTTATTAAAAATCAAAGGATGGAAAAAAATTTCAAGCAAACAGCTACCAAAAAAGAGCAAAAGTGGCAATACTACTCTCAGATAAAATAGACTTTAAAACAAATTCCACATAAAAGACAAAGAAGGGCATTATATAATAATTAAAGGGAAGATACATCATGAAGACATAATCGTAATAAATATCTATGCACTCAGTGACAGGGCTCCAAAATGCATAAAACAAACTCTAACAGCACTAAAAACAGAAATGGACAGTTCCACAAAATAGTAGGAGACTTCAACATTCCACTGTCAGTAAAGGACAGAACATCTAGAAAGAAACTCAGCAAAGATATAGAAGAGCTAAAGAGCACAATAAGGCAACTTGACTTCATAGACACATATAGAATACTCCACTCAACAGCTGCAAAGTACACATTCTTTTCCAACCCACATGGAGCATTCTCCACAATACACCACATTAGAGGCTACAGAGCAACCCTCATCCAAATCCAAAACATTGAGATAATACAAAGTATCTTATCTGAACCTGTCATGGATTGAATAGTGTTACCCAGAAAATATATGTCAACTTGGTTAGGCCATGATTCCCAGTATTGAGTGGTAGTCCTCCGTTTTGTGATTGTAATTTTATGTTGACAGGATTAGAGTGGGATTGTAGCACGACCCTTACTCAGGTCACCTCCCTGATCCAAGGTAAAAGGAATTTCCCTGGGGTGTGGCCTGTACCACCTTTTATCTCTCAAGAGACAAAGGGAAAGGGAAGTAAACAGAGAGTTGGGATCTGTTTACTTTACAAAGGATCTGATCCCCTCCCGGTGCTGCTTCATACCACCAAGAAAGCAGCACCGGGAGGGGATCAGATCCTTTGGACACCGGGTCCCTGTGTCTGAGAAGCTCCTTGACCAGGGGAAGATTAAGGACAAGGACCTTCTTCCAGAGTTGACAGAGGGAGAAAGCCTTCCCCTGGAGCTGATGTCCTAAATTTGGACTTGTAACCTTCTGGACTGTGAGAAAATAAATTTCTCTTTGTTAAAGCCATCCACTTGATGACTAAGACAGCACTAGATGACTAAGACAGGACCCAATGCCATCAAAGTAGAAATTAGCAACAGGAACAGCAAGGAAAAAAAAATGAATCACATGAAAACTGAATAATACCCTGCTTAAAAACCACTGGGTAATAGAACAAATCAAAGATGGAGGCAAAAAATTCCTAGAATCAAATGAGAATGAACACATATCAGATCAAAACTTTGGGGACGAAGCAAAGGCAGTGCTCAGAGGTCAATTTACAGGAATAGATAAACACATCAAAAAAGAAGAAAGGGACTGTCTTAGTCATCTCGTGCTGCCACAACAGAAATACCACAAGTGGATGGCTTTACCAAAGAGAAATTTATTTTCTCACAGTCTAGTAGGTTACAAGTCCAAATTCAGGGCATCAGCTCCAAGAGAAGTATTTCTCTCTCTGTTGGCTCTGGAGAAAGGTCTTTGTCCTCAATCTTCTTCTGGTCGAGGAGCTTCTCAGGCTCAGGGACCCTGTGTCCAGAGGACGGACTCTGTTCCAGGTGCTGCTTTCTTGGTGGTATGAGGTCCCTAACTCTCTGCTTGCTTCCTTTTCCTTTTATCTCTTGAAAGATAAAAGGTGGTACAGACCACACCCCAGGGAAATTCCCTTTACTGTGGATCAGGAAGGTGACCTGAGTAAGGGTGGTGTTGCAATCCCACCCTAATCCTCTCAACATAAAATTACAATCACAAAATGGAGGACAACCACAAAATACTGGGGATCATGGCCTAACCAAGTTGATACTTACATTTTTGCTGAGACATAATTCAATCCATGACAGGGACAAAATCAAACATTAGCTATACAACTTGAACAAAAAGAAAGAAAATAGCAAAAGAAGCCCACAGCCTTCAGAAGAAAGGAAATAATGAAGACCAGAGCAGAAATAAATGAAATGGAGAATAGAAAAACAATAGAAAGAATCAACAAAGCCAGAAGTTGTTTCTTTGAAAGAATCAACAAAATTGACAAACTACTGGCCAAACTGACAAAAGAAAAACAGGAGAAGATGCAAATAACCCAGAAAAGAAATGAAATGGGGGACATTACAACAGACCCAACTGAAATAAAAAGAATCGTAACAAGTACTGTGAAAAACTATACTCTAACAAATTTGAAAACCTAGAGGAAATGGGCAAATTTCTAGAAACACACTATCTACCCAAACAAACACAAAATGATGTTGAGAATCTGAACAGATCCATAACAAGAGAAGATATTGAAAAGGTAATAAAAAAAAGTCCTAACCAAAAGAAGCCTTGGGCCAGATGGCTTCACTGGAGAATTCTTCCAAACATTCAGAAAAGAACTTACACCAGTACTACTCAAACTATTTCAGAACATAGAAAAGGAAGGGGTACTTCTGAATTCATTCTATGAAGCCAGCATAACCCCTGATACCAAAAGCCAGCAAAGACACCACAAAAGAAGAAAATTACAGACCAATATCTTTCATGAATATAGATGCAAAAATTCTCAACAAAATTCTAGCCAATAGAACTCAGCATCATATATATATATATATATATATTAATACACCAGGACCAAGTGGAATTCATACCAGGTATGCAAGGATGGTTTGACATTAGGAAATCAATTAATGTAATATACCACATAAATTAAATGAAAGAATCATATGATCATCTCAATCTATGCAGAAAGGGCATTCAACAAAGTCCAAGACCCATTCCTGATAAAAACTCTAAAAAAATATGTATAGAAGGGAAATTTCTCAACATAATAAAGAGCACCTATACAGAATCAACAGCCAATGTCATTCTTAATGGAGAGAGGCTGAAAACAATTCCCTGGATAACAGGAACAAGACAAGGATGCCTTTACCATGATTTCTATCTAACATTGTGCTGGAAGTCCTAGCTAGACCAGTAAGTCAAGAAAAAGAAATAAAGGGCATCCCAGTTGGTAACGAAGAAGTTAAACTGTCCCTATTTGCAGATGATATGATACTATACATAGAAAACCCAAAAGACGCCATAAGAAAACTATTGGGACTAATAGATTCAGCGGTATAGCAGGATACAAGATAAACATATAAAATTGTATTCTTATACACCAATAAAAAGAATGATGAAAAGAAAATCAGGAAAACAATACTATTTATAATCCAAAAAAAATAGCCCCCCCAAAATAAAATACTTAAGAATAATTATAACCAGGGATGTATGACACCTATACAAAGAAAATTACAAAACGCTACTGCAAGAAACTAAAAGAGATCTACACAAATGGAAAAACATACCATGCTCATGGATAGGTAGACTCAATATTGTGAAAATATCAATTCTACTCAATCTTCAAATACAGTGCAATCCTGATCCAAATACCAACAGCATTCTTTAAAGAGATGGAAAACTTAATCGGTAACTTTATATGGAAAGGGAAGAGGCCTCAGATAAGAAAAGCATTATTGAAGAAGAAGAATAAAGTAGGAGAACTTACACTACATGATCTCAGGACCTACTTTACAGTTATGGTAGTTGAAACAGCCTAGTACTGATACAAAGACAGATACATTGAACAATGGAACAGAATTGAGAGCCCAGATGTAAATCTATCTACTTACAGTCACCTGATCTTCAACAAGGGCCCAAAGTCCATCCAATGGGGAAAAAGACAGTCGTTTTAACAAATGGTGCTGGCAACACTAGATGTCCACCTGTGGAAAAAAGAAACAGGATTCATACCTCGCACCATACACAAAAAACTAATTCAAAATATAAATATAAAACCAAAAACTATAAAAATCAAAGAAGAAAAAATAGGATCAATGCTAGAGTCCCTAATACACACAAAATACAAACCATAACTAACAACACAGAAAACTCCAGAAAATAAGCTAGATAACTTGAATCTTCTTTAAAAATTAAACACTTATGCTCATCAAAGGACTTTACCACAGAGCAAAAAGAGAACCTACAGACAGGGAAAAAAATTTTGGCTATGAAAAATCAGACAAAGGTCTAATCTCTAAAATCTATAGCAATACCCAACACCTCTACAACAAACAGACAAATAATCCAATTAAAAAATGGGCAAATGAAATGAACAGACACGTTACCAAAGAAGGCATTCAAGCAGCTAACTGACACCTGAGGAAGTCCTCCAGATCATTAGAGAAATGCAAATTGAAACCACAAATGAGGTACCATCTTATGCCGGCATTACTGGCACGAACCAAAAAAACAGAAAATAACAAATGCTGTAGAGGCTGCGGGGAGACTGGAACTCTTATGCACTGCTGATGAGAATGCAATATTGTACAACCATCCTGGGAAATGATATGGCACTTCTTTAGAAAGCTAGACATAGAAATACCCTATGATCTAGCAATCCCACTCCTGGGAATATACCCTAGAGAAATAAGAGCTGTCACACGAATAGGCATATGCACACCCATGTTCATTGCAGCATTGTTCACAATAGCAAAAAGATGGAAACAACCTACATGCCCATCAACAGATGAATGGATAAATTGTGGTACATACACTCGGTGGAGTACCACACAACAATAAAGAACAGTGATGAATCTCACAACATGGATGAATCTGGAAGGCTTTAAGTAGAGTGAAATAAGCCAATCACAAAAGGTCAAATATTGTATGAGACCACTACTATAAAGATTCATGAAAAAGTTTATACAAAAAAAGAAACAATCTTTGATGCTTACGAGGGAGGTGAGTAGTGAGAATGGAAAAACACTAAATAGTCAATAGATATGTGGTAACTTTGGTGAAGAGTAAGACAGTGCACAATACTGTGCAAGCCAGCACAAGGAAAGGTCATGGAAGCTCCACAAACACATCCAAAGTCCCTGAGGCAAATTGCTGGGCGGAGAGCTGTGGGGACCATGGTCTTGGGAACATCTAAGTCAATTGGCATAACATAGTTTCAAAAGAAAATGTTCTACATTCTACTTTGGTAAGTAGCATCTGGGGTCTTAAAAGCCTGTGAGTAGCCATCTAGTATATTCCACTGGCCTTGCCCCTTAGGAAGAAAAGAAGAATGAAGAAAACTAAACATATAACGGAAAAATTAGTCCAAAGGACTAAGGGGCCACATCTACCACAGCCTCCGCCAGACTGAGTCCAGCACAACTGTGTAATGAATTGAACCGTGTCTCCCAAAAATATGTGTCGACTTGGTTAGGCCATGTGTGGTTGTTCTCCATTTGGTGATTTTCCTATGTGTTATAAATCATAATCTTAAAAGGTTAAAAGGATTAGGGTGGGATGTAACACTCTTGCTCAGGTCGCCTCCTTGATCCAATGTAAAGGGAGTTTCCGTGGGGTGTGGCCAGCACCACCTTTTATCTCTCAAGAGATAAAAAGGAAGGGGAAGTGAGCAGACAGGGGAACCACATACCACCAAGGATGCAGCGCTGGGAACAGAGCACGTCCTTTGGACCTGAAGTTCCTGTGCTGAGATGCATCCAGACAGAGGGTAGGCTGATGAGAAGGACCTTTCTCCAGAGCCAACAGAGAGAGAAAGATTTCCCTTGAAGATGACACCCTCAATTTGGACTTCTAATTTACTAGACTGTGCGAGGATAAATTTCTCTTTGTTAAAGCCATCCACTTGTGGTTTGTCTGTTATAGCAGCACTATATGTCCTATAGGGTCACTATGAGTCGGAATCGACTTGACGGCAATGGGTTATATGACTAAGACAAACTAGGTGGTGCCCAGCTACCACCACTGACTGCTGTGACAGGGATCACAATAGAGGGTCCCAGACAGAGCTGCAGAGAAATGTAGAACACAGTTCTAACTCAAAAAGAAAGACCAGACTTGCTGGCCTGACAGAGACTGGAGAAATCCTGAGAGTATGGCCCCCAGATACCTTTTCAGCTCAGTAATGAAGTCAGCCAAAGATTGGATAGGCCCTTTAAACAAAATGGGGCTAAAGGGGCACACAGAAGGCAGGAGGGGACAGGAAAGCTGATGATTGGGAACCCAAGGTCAAGAAGAGAGATTATTGACATGTTGTAGGGTTGGTAGAGTTAGTAGCCCATGTCACAAAACAATATATGTACTAATTGTTTAATGAGAGGCTAATTTGTTTCTGTAAACCTTCATCTCAAGTACAATAATACAAATAAATAAAAATTAAAAAAGAAGTCACAGGATGTATTGCATTGGGCAAATCTGCTGCAAAAGACCTCTTTAAAGTGTTAAAAAGCAAAGATGTCACTTTGAGGACTAAGATGCGCCTGACTCAAGCCATGGTATTCTCAATAGGCACATACCCATGTGAAAGCTGGCCAGTGAATGAGGGAGACCAAAGAAAAATTAATACCTTTCGATTATGGTTTTGGTGAAAAGTATTGAATAGACCATGGACTGCCAGAAGAACAAACAAATCTGTCTTGGAAGAAGTACAGCCACAATGCTCCTTAGAAATGATGACGGGAAGACTTTGTCTCACATACTTTGGACATGTTATTAGGAAGAACGAGTCCCTGGAGAAGGACATCATGCTTGGTAAACTAAAGGTCAGTGAAAAATAGGAAGACCTTCAAGGAGATGGATTGACACTGCGGCTGCAGCAACGGGCTCAAGTATAAAAACCATTGTGAGGATGGTGCAGAACCAGGCAAGTGCTCTGTTCTTTTTTTTTTTTTTATGAGTGGAAACTGACTCAATGGCACCTAATGACAATAACAACATCACAATTATTCTAAAATATTTAAAGAGCTTTCACGTTAATAGTAACGATATTAATAGTAATATCTACCCTGCATTGGTGCATCTAGATGTGAAGTTCATTGTCACTAGCTCATATAATTCCTGTAACAACTCTTAGAGGTAGGTACTACAGTCATGTGTTACTTAACCTCCACGATATGTTCTGTGAAATAAGACATTATGTGATTTGGACATTGTTCGAATGCCATATCATATATAGGCAGTCCCTGGATTATGAACCAGTTCTATTCCTAAATCTGTCTTTAAGTGAAATTTGTGGTAAATCAGAATGGGTAGTTACCGTTTGTATGTAACGTCAATTAGTCAAATGTTTGTCTTAATATATAGTATACATTTCTATGCATAAAAACATTAAAGAAACACTTTTAGATACTCTAAAACCTTTTAACATAATAATACAGTAAGAATAATAATGTTTTAATGTGCATCGTAAAGTAGCACCCTTTTGTTATTATGAGCCATTGTATGTACTTCGAATTTGTAATATAATAGGTTTTATGGGTGTTGGTTCCTACCTATGTGTTGTATGTAAGTCAGATGTTCTAAACAAGGAACTGCCTGTATAAACTTATGGGATGTATATGTGGTTGGATGTTGCATGCGGTGCATGACTATATTTTTATTCCCATTTTACAGATGAGGAAATGAGGTCCCAAAGATTGAGAAACTTGACCCAGATTTATACCGTTAGTGCATAGGATTTACAACCAGCTCCATCTGCTTTTAAAGTTCTTGCTATCAACCATAGTACATAATCTTCTTTATGAACAAGGGCTTGGGTTCATTCTTATTCCATTCAACTCTTAAGTGCAGATCCATGACTAATGGATAAAAATTACAGGATGGTGTATTTAGGCTCAGTAAATCTAAATTTGAAGTTAGTAAATTTAAAATCATCTATTTTTCATATTAAAGAATTTGGAATTTGCAAGCATCTATCTTGTCCCATCTGAAGCAAAAGATAATGAAGGAAATCAAGAACTGAAAGGAGAAACTAGGCTATGGGACTAATAGCTCACATGAACCACTGCCTCATCTAGCCTGAGACCAGAAGAACTAGATGGTGCCTGGCTACCATTACGGAATGTTCTGACCAGGGACACAACAGAAGGTTCCTGATGGAACAGGAGAAAAATGTAGAACAAAACCCTAATTCCTAAACAAGACCAGATTTACTTGACTGATAGAAACTAGGCTATCACCCTAAGATATCCTTTTAACTTGGGACTGAAGCCATTCCTGGAGGTCATCTTTCAGCAAAATAACAGATTGGCTTACAAAATAAATAACATCCTTAAACAATCACCTACACAGGACCAGGAGGGATCAGTCCCTGGAGAAGGACAACATGCTTGGTAAAGTAGAAGGTCAGAGATAAAGAGGAAGACCCTCAACGAGATAGACTGACACAGTGGCTGCAACAATGGGCTTAAGCATAACAATGATTGTGAGGATGGCATAGGACCAGGCAGTGTCTCGTTCTGTTGTACATAGGGTCACTATGAGTCAGAACCAACTTGACGGCACCTAACAACAATATGCAAGGCCAAACGGTTAATATTTACCTGAAAGTAAAGAGGAGAAGGAAAGGAGGAGCAGGGAAGCTAGATAAATGGAAACAGAACAAACAGAATGGAAATAATGAGAATGCTGACACATTATGAAAATTGTAACCAATGTCACAGAGCAATTTGTATAAAAATTATTAAATGGGAGTCTAATTTGCTATGTAAACTTTTACCTAAAACACAATAAAGTAGTAAAATAATAATAATAATTTGGAATTTGTTCTCTAGGTAATAGTGAGTCACAGAAGAGTTTTTAAGCAAGAGTATATTGGATTTTGGGGAGATGGAAAAAATGGATAATATTATTAGAACATTACTGCAATGGTCTAGGCAAGAAATGATGAAGTCTGGACTCTGGGCAGATGATGAAGGAATGGAGTGTAGGAGACAGGTCCCAGAGACACCTAAGAGGTGGGCAGGAGAAACTGTAGTAATAAGCTGGATATGGTAGGTGAAATAAAAGGAACAGCCAAGGATGATTCTGAGGTTTTCAGCTTAGGCAACTGAATGCCTGGTGACACTTTTATCCTAGATAGGTTATACAAAAGAGACTGATTTGTGATCATGGAGAAGAAGTGATGCATTAGTTTTAGAATTGCTAAGTTTGAAGTACCTGTGCCATATTCAAGTTTTAGCTGCATCTTGGAAAGTTAGAGATAAGTCTAATGTTCAAATGAAAAGCTCAGGGCTGGGGATGGAGTTTGGGCACCTCAAGTTGAAGCTATGGGAATGGATGAAACATCTTAGGGAGAGCATGCAGAGGGAGAAGACTAGAGGGCCCAGGACCATGGACAGAGCAGTCATATCTCTTTCAGCCACTTAGCAGTGGTTGCTGGTGAAGGAGCCACAGAGAAAATTAGATAATCAAGGCTCAAAATCACAAGAGGACATGTTGAGTTTTTGAGATTGTCTGCTAAATAAAGCAATCTGTGTGCAGCTGAACATTCCAGTCCTGTCTTACAAAAGGCTTCCAATAGGCTAGAACCAGTACAAACTAGTTCCAGGGACTATGATTCCTAAGACCTTTCCTTCTCTCCTTCCACTCTCTTCCATGTTCCTTCACCTCAATGAGCTGGAAATTAACCCCTGTTTTCAAAATTTATGATTTGCCAACATTCTTATGTTCTGAATAATTTCTTTGTGTTAATGACTTACTAAACCAAAAACCAAACCCAGTGCCGTGGAGTCGATACCGACTCACAGCAAATGACATACAAAAAAAAAAATTTTTTTTTTTTAAGTATGAAAATACCTTGGGAAAGTATCAGTTTTTTTTTTTTCCTTATTTTTTGCAAAATCCTGAAGCCTTTTCCCTTTTATCTTTCTAAACACTTTTCTTCAACTGCAGGTGGAATAGTATGAAGGGCATCTCACATCTTTTCCTTCCCTTATATTTCTCGACAAGTTGTGTGACCTTGGACAGGACATCTCCACTATCTGGGGCTCAACTTCCCTGATCTTTTCCGTATAGGAAGTGGACTATAATTTCTTTAAGGTCCCTTCCAGCTCAAAAGTTTTTGATTCCATAATTCAAGCCCTGCACATAAAATGCCATTTAAATGTCATTGGTTGGATCACCAAAAGGCTAATAATTGTATAATCAGGGATAGATCAAATACCGTTTCAATAAGGTCCCTCAGTGATTGAAGAAGTTCTTTCAGTTAGCAGAATTTTTTCATGAGGTTGAAATCTCCATTTGGGTTCGAGCTCTAATTAAATTAAAGCCTGAGAAATTCAGACTAGAAATAAAGAAGATCCCCCCGACTCTAAAGGTTATGAGATATTAGAACACGTTCTTTGGGAAATGTACAGGCTTTTAAGAAAGGTGAATAACTACCTTGCTCAGGAAGTGGTAGCTCTCAGCTATAACTTAGATTGCAGATGAACCTAGCTAGGGAGTCTGATTTGATGAATAAGGGCCCAAGGTCTGGAATAGACTAAGGACGGTGTTATCTGCAAGCAGCTGAGAGTAATATTACCTGAGAGATGGACCAAATCATGTTGACATAGAGAGCAAATTGTCCATGTAGGAGAAATTTGCTGAGATGCCTTGCTGGTGAGAAAGTCAAAGGAAGGCCATACACAGGAAGCTAATCAAGAAGTCATCAATGGGCAGGATCAAGAACAAGTTGAGAAGCAAGGGGTGAGAATATCTTCAGGGAAAGCAGTGCTGGATTAATGTTGGTACACCGTGAGGGTATCAGGAGGCCTACCTTTATATGACTCCAGCTACCTGTCCTGACCCAACACCCATCGGTCAGTTTGTCATACTATGTTGACTAGTTGTTATGATGCTGGAAGCTATGCCACCATTATTTCAAAAACCAGCAAGGCCACCCATGGTGGACATGTTCCAGTGGAGCTTTCAGACTAAGACAGACTAGGAAGAAAGGCTGGGAAATCTACTTCCAAAAAAAATTGGCCAATGAAAACCTTATGGATCACAACAGAATCTTATCTGATATAGTGCTGAAAGAAGAACCCCCTAGGTTTGGAGGCACTTAAAATACAGAGTGGCCACAACAATGAATCTGAGCATAGCAACGATCATGAAGATGGTGCAGGACCAGGCAACGTTTCATTCCATTGTACATGGAGTCACCTTGAGTCAGTGCCAACTTGAGGGCAACTAACAACAACAGCAGTCAAGAAAGTTTGGAGAAAGTCAGGCAGAGCCAGAGGCTAGAAGATAAACTACCTTCAGTGTCCTGGACATCTTTAACCTAGAGAGAGGAGACTGCTAAGGAACGGGGAGATCTTTTCCATCTCTGGGAACTCTAGAAATTGGGCCGATGGTGCGTGCGAATGATGTGAAGTTATGGTAGCAAGATGTGCCTGTGTATCGTGACACTTTCACTCTCTTTTTATTTCTGTGGACTTGGCAACCGCCAGATCAGTCCTCCTTCCCATCCCATCTCTGCCTCCCTTCATTGGGTAAGTCATCTTTCAGAACAGTGACAGCCATCACCAAAACTGAGAACTCAGTGTGACAAAAGGGCTGTTTTCACAGTTCTCTGGTGACATAATATAAAAGCTCACCACATCAGGCACATCATCTTAATCACTGGGATCAAATGATTCTGTAGATGTGACAAGTAGCTGCCTCCTTAGTTAACGTCTTCCTTCTGATTGTCAAGGAGAAGACTGCAAATCACCAACACAAGGATGGTCACTTCGCTGTTTCATTTCTTTAGATTTGTCTCCATCAGTTGCAAATATGGATTTCAGCCAGAGTCTTTTGTATTAAAAGGACATATAGAAAAGAAGCTAAAGCTTACTCTAAGGTAAAGGTGACATTGAGCAATGGTACCAGGGTTTGTAGGTGAGCTGATGAATACATTTCTTTAGTCCATGTCCGCTGAGCACGTATCCTGTGCCTAGCACTGTTTTTCTAGGCAGTGGGGGGGTGAGGGGGGTGGTGGTGGTGGTGGTGGAGGGGTACAAGCATGATAAGCAGATAAAGATATACTCTAATAAAGGCTACATTCCAGTGGATAAACAAATATAGAATTTGCAAATAATGATAAGTGCTATGCAAAGAACTAAAGTAGGGGGCATGTCGAAGAGTGGCTGGTGGCTACTTTATCTAGGTGTCAAAACAGCTTCTCTGAGGAAATGACAGTAATGCTGAGATCTGAATGACAGAGAGACAGCCATGTATGGGTCTGAGGGTGAGTATTCCGGGCACAGCTCACAGTTAGTGCAAAGGCCCTGGGATGAGATTGGCAGGTACCACTGTGGTTTAAAGGACCCCAGAGTAGAGGCGTAGGGGATGCGTTCTCAGAGTAGGGTAGGGGCCAGGTCACATCGGGAATCTGGGATTTATTCTAAGTGTGTGGGGAAATCATTGGGGAGTTTTAAGAGAGGAAATTATCTTACCCAGTGTACCTTTTAAAATATCACTCTGGCTGCTTTATAGAAAATAGATAGTATGAGTGAAAGAGTAGAAGAAAGGAGGTCAGTTAGGAAGCTATCACCATCAGCTGGGTGAAAATAGAGTGGCTTAGACTAGGGTGGTGATAGTGAAGATGGAAAGAGGGAGGCAATTGTAAAATTTATTTTGGGGGTGGATCTAATGGAACTAGTTACTTTTGTGTGGATGAAGCAAGGGAAAGAAGGAATCCAGACTAAATCCTGGAGTTTGGGTTTGAGCAACTCGATGGCTGGTGCTATATACTGAGATGAGGAAGCCTGGGCGAGACATAGGTTTGAGGGGAAAAAAAATCAATGTTCATTTTGAAGTACACCAGCAATGTCAAAAAAGACGTTGAACAAGCAGTGGGATTTAGAATTGGAGCCCTGAGGAAAGCTCCGTGCTGTGTGGCAGAGGCAGTCCCTGCTCTCTGCATATCCGTGTGCTTCTTCATATTTTTCACCACCCTGCATTTTGGTGGGGTCATGTGACTAGTTCTCACCAGTGGGCTGGGTCACTTTGGGCTGAAGCATATAATAGCTTGAGTTCTCCATGATCTCTCTTTCTGCTGCCACGAAGACCAGTGATGTCCCAGATGACAGAGCCTTTTTCATCCAGGGTCCCTAGGTGGGTTATGTGAATCAAAGTCACCTCTTCCTCTGCAAAGCTGTGTGGGTCATGCAGGGAGAGATGGAAAGAAACCTACTTGTACTAAGCCACTGAGGTTTGGAGGTTGATTTGTTACTGTTGCACAACTTTGCCTATCCTGACCAGAACAGCTGGAGAAATAAATTTGGGCCTTATTAGTAAGATGATGGAAATTATGGGACTGGACACATTAATTTAAGGAGAAAGTGTAGATAGAGAGGAAAAGGGAGCCCAGTGTAGAAACGTATTATGCTGTAACACCCAGGGGTTGAGCAGCAGAAGAAAGCCAGGAGTTTGTGGTGTCTAGGAAGCCAAGAGAAGAAGATGAGACTAAAGAACAGTATCCTCGGTGTTGAGGTGCTCATTATTGGAGCAGAAGGGATGTTTTTGCAGCATGTCTAGTCTTGCAATGGCAAAATTATTTCCCTAGAGTATTGATTACAGGATGAGAGCCTGTTTCATGATTCCTTAGAACTAAGTCGTGCTGGAGCACAGCACGCTGTAAAAATTCTATGTGGACAAATAAGCTGTTTCAAGCCAGCAGGTCACAAAATTTGTGGATTTTTTTCCTGACTTTGGAATTGGGCAAATGCAGCTAGATTCAACCTGGGGAGCTTTCTCTGACATGCCTCGCACTGGGCTAGATGCTCCTCCTTGGGCTTTCAACTGTGTCCACAGGACGTTTCCAAGGCTTGTCATGTTGCAAATTAAGTATCTGTGTGCTCAGATAATAATCTCCTCCAGAACTCCTCCAGTGCTTACAATGGCTCTTGCCACAAAGCAGATTCTCAGTCAGTGAATGCTCAACGAATGTGAACGGTCTTGCCTGGCACTTCATAAGATCAACTGTTCACAGTCATAAGGTGATAAGGGTGCTGGTTGTCATAAACCTAAGGTGATCAGTGCTTCTATTAATATAGGACCAAAGAAAGCCTGTTGTTGGTGTTAGCTGCCATTGAGTGTATGATTTTGACTCATAGCAACCTCACGTGACAGAGTAGAACTGCTCCACTGGGTTTTCTTGGTAGTAATCTTTACAGCAGCAGATCGCAGGTCTTTCTCACACGGAGCTGCTGGGTGGGTTTGAACTGCTAACCTTCCAGTTAGCAGCTGAATACTTAACTGTTTTCCACAAATGGGGCTCCTTTGGACAACCATATTGAAGCTTAGCCATCTTACTTAGATTCTTCACATACCTTAACCCATTAGCAAGTACTTACTGAGGGCCTGCTGTGTACCAAAAAAAAAAAAAAAAAAAGTACATTGAAAGAACGTTAGACTATATCTTAGTCTTTACCCTCAAGTAACTAACAAGGCAGTCGAGGGGACTAGGTTAATGGCTATGAAACCATCAGAAAGCTGTATGAGATGGTATGCAGTTAGTTGAAAGACAGAATGGTAGAGACACTGAGCACTATAGGAGTTTGGTAAAGGGAAGAAACAGGTAAAGGGGAAATTAAATTAGGTCTAGGAAAATGTTCCGAGAGGAGGTGGGACTTTGAGGGCCTGAACCAAAGCTTTATTGGCTGTGAAGGTACAGGTAAGAGAACCTGCGAGACTGAAGTTAAGGGTGTGTACTGAGTGGCAGTGAGAAACGTGGTTCGAAAGGTAGGGTAGGGATAGATTGGGATCCAGCTAGGAAGGACCACAAACATCTGTTAGGTGGTAACTGATGCCATTCATTCATTCAGCATTTATTGAGTACCTACCGTGTGCCAAGCACTGTTCTAAGTACAGGGTGAGGCAGGGGAAGATGGATTAGTAAACAAACAGATAAGGTTCCTCCCCTCATGGGGCTTACATTCCTAATGAAGGGATAGATAATAAACATTGAAACAACTATTTAGCAAAATTTCAGATGGTAGTAAATGCAATGAAGAAAAGTAAGGCAGGATAAGGAAATACAGAGGTTTGGAAAATTGTATTTTGGATGGGAGGGGTCAGGGAAGGCCTTTCTGAGGAGTTGATAATATGAAGAGACCCATATAGAGCAACAAGATGAAGAGAAAAATAGGTTCTGGGGAATCAAAGTGATATGACAGAGTATTTCAGGAAGACAAGACAAAATAGAAAAAGGTGGAGCAGCAAGGAAAATGCTATAATGCAAAATCTAAGAAGAATGTGCTAGAAAGCTTTGGTTACAAAGGTTTCTCTTAGGTAAGTTTTCTTTTCAATATCGAATGTATTGGCAATTTTTTGTTTCCTAGATAGTGGAGGGAAACCCTGGTGGCATGGTTGTTAAGTGCTGTGGCTGCTAACCAAAGGGTCAGCAGTCTGAATCCACCAGAAGCTCCTTGGAAACTCTGTGGGGCAGTTCTACCCTGTCCTATAGGGTCGCTATGCGTCGGAATCGACTCGATGGCACTGGGTTTGGTTTTGTTTTTTTTTTAGATAGTTGGGTATTTATAGTTTAAGTGACTAAGAATGGAGAAAAGTGCACACTCTCAATTCCAACCAGGAGCTATATTTTAATGGTCTGTTTCCACTCCACTTCTATTTTCCCACCCCTTGTACAAAAAAAAAAAAATTTTTTTTTTTTGTACCTTATGAACACTGTAGCTTGGAATCTGTTGATAATACTGTCATTTTCAAATGTTTTCTATTCTTCCTAATTGTAAAGGGACCTACTGTCCATCAGATAGACTGGCGTCCTTGGAAAACAGAGCAATGGAAGGTACAGGCTCTCTTGCCCATCTCATCAAAGTTAGGCCTATGAGTATTATGTGGCTTTGTGCCCAGTAGAAGAGGATTAGGGTTGCCAAATCTTTGTATAATAACAAGCTCCAATCTACATAACACCTGGTCTTTACAAACCATGTCATTAGGAATGAGATCCAAGCTGTCACTCCAGGGTTTTATTATTTCCAAATTAGCAGGAGTTGTTTCTTATATACAGTCATGTACCGCATAACGTCTGTTTGGGCAATGTCTGACAGCATGTATGTCCGTGGTCCCATAAGGTTATACAGGCAGTCCCCAGGTTACTAACATTAGACTTACATATACTCTGTGGTTACAAACCAACCCGCAGAAAGCCTATTATATTAAAACTTTGAGATACATACAATGGTTCTTAATAAAAAACAGGTGTTACTTTGCCACACGCATCAAAACATTATTATTATTACTGTGGTATTATGTTAAAGATATTTTAGAGTATCTGGAAGTGTTTCTTTAATGTTTTTTAGGCATCGAAATGTACACAATATACTATATTTTGTAAGACAAAACTTAACTAGCTGATATTAGATATGAACTGTACCTGACTGTCCCAACTTAGGTACAAATTTGACTTAAATGCAGATTTAGGAACGGAACCCGTTTGTAATCCAGGGACTGCCTGTATATATATGGTGTTTGCACAACATCCAAATCACATAACGTCCTACTTCACAGAACATATTGTGAATGTTAAGTGACACGACTGTATATACAAGTTGGCTGTCCATGTTCCCCTTTGGAAAGGATTGCGTGAGTGCCTCCCCTGATTGTGCAATGGCTTGGTGGCTTTAGAGAAGTGGTGGGAAGAAAGGATCATTGCTCCCTAGTGTCTTGATCAGTAAATTCTACTGGAGAATGAATATGCAAACAAAGAACTCAGACAATGCTGGGCATGGGGGAGGGAGAGGGTGCTGCCTTCTAGTACAGGACCCAGAAGCAAAAGTTCCAGAGCTGTGCAAATGAAGAGCTCATCACTCTTCATCCTATACACAAATGCTAGTATATGACAAGAAGTTAGACATGATGCAGTAGCTGAGGTAAAGAATTCAGAATTTTGGGTCCTAACATAAACAAATGGATTTCAGGCACAGGGAAATAGGGGAAGCAGAAGTAAAAACGAAGAGACGAACAAGAGCTTCCAAACATCCATCAAATCTACCTGGTTCTCCCTCTTTGCATTAAGCAACAACAATCTCTTCCCTGGATCACTGGTCTTCCTGCTTCCACTCTTGTTGCTTTATTTGCTTCTCTCTGCACAGCACCAGGGTGATCTTTTAATAGTCTAAATTAGACCCCATCACTCATTCAGTTACAACCATCCATTGGCTTACAACAACCTGCAAGATCTGTGGCCTGCCTGCCTTTCCTACCATGTCTCATGTGACTCACCCCCAGGCTCTCTCCAGCTAGTCTGGCCTATGAAGGATTACTGCCTCCCCCCTCCCAACCACCGCCCGCTTCCCTGGCTGATGCTTACTCACGTGAAACGAATCCTTCAGTATGACGGGTCAGATGCTGGTGTTTCTACTTAGCTGTATGAACAGACTTTGAATAAAAACAAACACACCAAACCAAACCAGTTGTTGTGGAGTCAACTCTGGTTCATGACAAGCCCATGTGTGTCACAGTAGAACTGTGCTCCCTAGGGTTTTTCAGATCACCAGGTCTTTCTTCTGACTTGCTTCTGGGTGGAGTTGAACCTCCAACCTTTCAGTTAGCAGCCGAGCACATTAACCATTTACACTACCTAGGGACTCCATGACTTTGAATAAGTTGCTTAAACTCTTTATGCCTCTTTTGTCAAAGGTAGATGTTAGTAGTTCTTACCTTATGGGGTGATTATGAGCAGTAAAAGGTACATGCAAAGGACTTAGCCCAATGCTTAATATCCGGAAAAATCTCAATAAATCATTTTCTCTAAGATATGATCTTGCCTGATCCTGAACCTTCCTTTCAATCCTTTCTACTGTTTTCCTTTTTCATAGAACTCTTTTCTTTTTGTATGCTTATAATTATTTGTGCGTTAATTTTTAAATTTTTGTTGTCTGTCTCTCCCATTAGACCGCAAACTCCACGAGGCCAAGGTCTTAAATCACTGTATCACTGAAGAGCCAACACCTAGGACGGTGCCAAGCACACAGTAGACAACACATAAGTTGCCGAATGAATGACTGAAGCTGATGGTTCAGGATTAAGTTTATGGATTCTGAGTGTTTGCTGGGGGAAAGGGTTGGCACTTCAGAGGGACTGAGCTGGGCCCGAAGCCAACGGCATCCCACTACAGTACTTTTCAAGACATTATCTTCATACTGTATTTTAAGATGTTGACACATCAAATTCAAATTACTGGAACTAGCTCAAAACTTAGGTTTATATGCCAGGATTAAATGCTCATTTTTGGCAGAAACAATGTTTGGATTTGCCATAGAATCTCATCCAATCTGGAATTGGCCTGCATTAATTGTGTAAATGAGACAATCATGGTCCTTTTTCTCCTTTTTCCTTTCTCCGGTTCTGTCCCTCAAAGTGACTGAATATTTGACTTAATTCACTGCTTCAACGAATGGATGGGCTATGGTAGACCTGGGCAGAGACTTCTTTGGTGGCAAACCCAGGATACAGGCTCCTGCAAGTTTTTCTCTGGTCTTTTTTAAGTAAGGCCTCTTTTATCTGTATGCCTTGATTATCTCTTATTTGTTTAATGCCACTGCTTATTTATTTCATTTATGTAGCACATTTCCATCCCAGCTTGTTAGACTGTATGGAGAATACTGTGTTTAGAAAGAGCAATGGCAAACACGCATACGACGACAGAAATAAAAATCTAAACTCCAGCAGTACTTGGATAGCATAGGGTTACTTTCCTCTGTGTCTTCGCCTTGGTTCCCACCAGGGACCTGGTCTCCACAGACCTTTTCCTCCCACCCCTTCTCCTCTTCCTTTGTTCTATTGTTTTGTTTTACACTCACTGGAAGGCCTGGTGCTGCTCAGGGGCCTATGGCATCTGCCCTGGGAGGAGAAGGGAGACTGTGGAAATGTATCATCTCTGGCTTATTTCCTACACTTGGAACATTGATTTGCTCCTCACTCATAATGATGTCACCTATTTTGCAAGGCTATCTTCTTCCAAATCCCTTTTTTGGTCACTTATATTGGAAAAATGCTGTCTGTTCTTTTCAGTCTTCATTGTCCAATCTCTCTTTCCCTGTCTAGGTTATCCTTTTAATTTTTGTAACCCAATCTAGATGTTGAGAGCAGTGCTTTTATTAAGGACTAATGTCGACTATTTCAGAGAGAAACTCACATCCATCGATATAGGCATTTAAAACACAAATTGGGAGTTTGAGCTACAAATGGGAAGAGGGGGTTACAATGAGTCTCACGTCTGTATTTTCTTTCTACCACATTGTATGCACTAGCATGATGTCAGACGAAGATCAGGCATTTTATACTATATTACTAAACTGAAATACCTGTCGTCAACATAGTTCCTGAGGGAAAAGGGACTGTTCTGTAGATTAAGGGAGTCAGCAAGCTAACAAAATGAAGAATTGTTTAATATTCACGGTTCTTTGTCTTTTAGAAATAACTTAGATTTCCTCCTTATGTATTACTTATTTTTTTATTTTAGGAAGACCAATGTATAGGACATAACTGCCCTATAGCTATTATCTTTTATGTTCTAGTTTCAAAAAATGAGGGAACAAATAAGAACAATGCGACAGAAAAGGAAAGTTGGTAAGAGTCTGGGTATTCTTACAAGGAGTATCATAAGTGATCACTGAGGTAGAGCAAAGGACGAATAAGAATGGCTCACATACTAAATTAGAATGCACATAGAAACCGATGGGCAGCCTAGAGAAAAAACAGAAGTATTACTACTTCCTCTAAAGCAGGAGGAGGGATGCATAGATGCCAGGATATCCATAAACAATAGGCTCAGAAGTCTTCTTTGATGGCCCCTTTCCAGAAGGGTTGCAAACACAAATTCTTCCACCACACAGATGTGTGTACATGGGCCATGGCCTGAAAATGCTGCGTTGATTCTGGGAAGACCGAAACCTAGGAAGTCTGGATGCAACCGTTCAGGAAAACAGAAATGTTTTTCTTTGGCTGTTGTTCCTGAAGTTACTTAAATGAGGTTCATTGGCTATTGATCTGTATATATTGAGACTGCAATAAAACATAATGGACCAGTTTCTCCTTCCCCAGGCTCACAGGACTGGCATATTTACCTCTTGGGAGTAATAAATCATGGTCTTGGATTTGGAGAAATACTCTGGGATCTGAATGGCAGCTGATTTATTTTTAAGATAGTGATGTCAGAAAGAAAAGCATAACCCAAAGTGTGAAGGTAGTGCTGCTCACCGGGAGAACAGTGATTGTTGATTAAAACATTAAGTAGGGTGGGGTCCCTTTTCTGCATTCAGAACCCAGTCCCACACCAAGGTGGGTCAGAAACCCTCACCAAGATTTCCACTTCTTTCCTACTCAATGACACTTACATTCCTTTTGTTTTTACCTGTGACAGATCCTACTTGCTCTATTTATCCCTTTAATCTAATTTGTGCTATGACATCAAGCTTTAATTTTATCATTATTATTTTGCTTCCTTTTAGGGATCCATGGTGTGCCAGGCATTGAATAAAATAGAAAAGATACAATCCCTGCTGTCCTTGGCCTCACACATTTAAAGAGATATGACAGGCAAAATATTCTGTAATTCGCAATAGATAGCCCACATGCTTTTTTTCCCCTTCTCCCCTTTGAAGCAACTTGTTCATCTTTCTGAACAAGCCTAAGAAGTTCCGTAGATCAAAGGTGTCAAAAACCAGGAGGGTTTGGAACAAGTGTCAGAGAGTAAGCAAAGGACTTTGAGAGCTGTGACTGCATCTTGCCTCCCACGTGCTCTAGGCACTCCTGCCTCACCTGGGCGGATTCGGACTCTCCAATTCCCCTGCCGTCCCTCTGCATCCCATACCCGGGAGCCAAGGACGTTCCTTTCCTTCCCGAGGACTACAAACCCTTTAAACAAGAGAAATTTTCTCAGGCTCTGGTCAGTGTGGGCTGACAGCCTCTGGGATACCCTCAAAAGAGAGATGTCCAGTTAGGTGCAGACCTAGGTCCCGCCGCTCCCTCGGGGTCGTGGCCAAATTTTCCCTTTCTCTCTTTCCCACATATCCTTCTAGGATCTTTTTTGTCTTTTTCCTTGTAACACTGAAACCCTCTCATGCTGGGGGACTGCAAAGGAACTCAGGGCATCCGGACCATGTGGGAGGGCTCCGTGTGTGCGGGCTATATATGTGTTCAGGGATTATCACTGGGGCTTGAAGCATCCCACCCTCTCTTCCACTTTCTCTTCCACCACTTCGTAGACCCCGGAGGAGCAAAGGGCTTGCCCCTCTTCGCGGCGCTCTGGGTCTCGGGTTCCCAGGGCTCCACTCAGCTGGGAAGTCCCCTTACCAGGCCCGCACATGCACCCCGCAGCTCCAAAGTTGCGGAAAACAATCGTGGGGCGCAGAGGAGCCAAGGGGAACCCAGAGCACCCGTGGCTGCTGGCCCCGGGGAGCGGGCGGAAACGAGGGTCGCGCGAGTGCTCAAGCTACTGGAGGGAAGAAGGAGGGTGAGGAGGCGGAGGGAGAAGGGAGGGGAAGCGTGGAGCAGCTGCCGAGGGAGGCAAGGCGCAAGGTGGCTCCCCGCGGCCCCGCGCCCCGCGGCTGCCGGGGACGCACCAGGCAGCCAATGGCTGCGCAGAGGTGTACAGCAGATGGCGTCCGACTGCGCCGTTCCTTCTTCCTCCTCCTCCTCCTCTTTTCCCTCCTCCTCCTCCTCCAGTGCTGAGGAGCCAGAGTCGCCGCCGGGTTGCCAGACGCTGGAATGGGTGGTCTCCCGACACACACCACCATCTTTCTTGCGCTGGGGAAGCTCGGGGTTCGGCGGTTCCCAGAGGCTGTGGCGGCGGCTTAGGCGACGCGGGTGAGTGGGGCCGCGCTGCGCCCAGGGTAAGGGATGCCCGGACGCCGGGTGGCCGGCAAGGTTGCCAGGCGGTAGCGGCCAGGGGCGAGGGGCGCGCCGGGGGCACAGACTTTGCTCTTTCCTCCCGGGGCATCCTCCCTCGCCCCTTCCCGTGGCCAGACGCGAGAACTTGGAAGCGGAGCGTCTCGGATGCCCCGGCTTGGTGCTTGGGGTAGGATGGGCTGCAGGGGCGCAGCGTACGGAGACTTCGGCTGGGTTCGCGGGCGGGAGCGCCCCACGCAGCCACTTGGGCACAGACCTCAGGCAACGGAACCGAGCTGTGGATCGAGGCGGTAGGAGCTCAATCCCTTCCACTTCCAGCTTGCTTTCGGATGAAGGGAAGCGGGGGTCCCCCATCCTGTGCCGGGAGCCTGACTGCCCAGGATCGGCGAGCTGGGAGTTCCGCAAGCTTTGCAAACAGGTTGACTGTGGGTTCCGTTTCGGTAGCGCTGGAGGCGAAATCTGCGCGTGGGCGTTCAGTGCCCCTGGAGGATAGCCGAGCAAGCCAAGAAGTTTTGCAGCTTCCTCTGATTTATCAGTGGAGTGTCAGGAGGCTGCAGCAACAGTTTACACTTCCAGTGTCCCTGTGGAGGGCGAGGGGCGAGCTGGGGAGAACGAGACTCGCTGATCCGGCGTGACATCACGCTGTGTATGGAGAGAAAACTGGGAATGGGCGTTATTGAGGGGCAAGGAGTAGGAAATGCGTATTTTGTAAACATCACCCCTTTGTACCTGTCACCTTTCCTCTGTTACACCTCCCGAAGTATTAAAGTTATTTAAATATGTAAATGAACCTCCACTCTTTGGGGTCCTCATATTTAAATCTTGAAGTTGAAAACTTGGTGTCTGTATGTGGGGGGAAGAAGTGTTTAGAGTGCGCTCTGTGTTTTTCTCTCTGTGGGTACAAGATTTTTAAATATAAGTGGGGAACAACATTTTATTTGGGGGTCAGGGCGTATAATATAATAGCACTTTTTTCTCGTGATTATCTGAACGTCCCTAAGAGCTATTGAGATTCAGTTCCTTAGAGTCATGTTGAGTTCCGCTGGATTATGGGACATCGGGGTTCTTTGGTGCTCTGTTCAGTGCAATGGGTGTTTTGCTGGTGGCCTGCAGTTCCCCACCTTTAAGCACGTTTGTGTCCCTGTAAATGATAGCCTGGGCAGAGAAGCCTGCCTAGTGTTTCTCACCGGTACCCCTGTGGGTGCTCTGATGGCATGGAACGATAACCCAAGAAGGCAGAGCGCATGCCATCCTGGCTGTGGGCTGTGTGTATGTGTGTGTGTTGGCGCGTGCTCGCCCGTGTGCATCTGGGGTTTCCTTTTGACAGGCAACCTTTGGATGCCAAAGTGATACATTTATCTGCTAGGCAGTGTGAGGGCAGTCTGGGTTTGCTGGGTAGCTGCAAGGCAGTGATCTCTCAGGGAAGCGGAGCCTCTTTGTGCTCTTCATAATACTACAGCATTTGGTTAAGGCTTCCTGAAAGCCACTTAGGATGTTACTAACCAAATCAAGAAGTGTATTCAGTGGTGAGTGAAAGGCTCCTGTCTTTGTGGGTTAAATGCTATATAAAGTGGCTATCTTGAGGCTTCACTTTGATGCATTGTTGTTTTTAAACCTTGATGCCATTAATAACAGGAATCTTCTTTTGAAACTTAATGTGGCCAGCTCTGTTTTCTGTGGTAAATGAGCCAACCTGGTAGATTCACAAGGACTGCCTTCTTCCTGTCCCTGCATGCTGTGTCCTTTCCACCTACCTGCTGGTAGCTGAGGATGGGAAACTCTTCATGCAAATTCAAGTGAAATGGACGTATGAAGATAAGGCTTCTGACCCCGTAACAACAAACACAGATACTTGCAAACAATTTGTGTGTGTAATTGCTTACTTTAAAATGTGGGATAATCTTGCACATTAGCACAGACAGTTCCAGCAGCCCTGGACACTTACAGACCACTTAGGGTTCTGGAAAAATTGAGGATTAATATAAGATCAATGCTTGGAGATGAGTGGTCCAGGCAAGAGCTTGCCTACTGCTGGTGGACTTTGATAGTCCATTGTGAAGGGCCATAACACAGTGGACTCACTTTGCCTTTACCTTGGTATATAAATCAATAGGTGAAAACAGATTTTTACAGTCTTTTTAATTCTCCCCCCCTTTGTTTTTAGTCAAAGTTGTTGCTTGTTAAAGAGTCGAAGGGCCAAGAAACAGGAATACTATTAGGTAGAAAATAATAACTGATTATAATAAAAAAAGCTGTAAACACTGATTCCTGTGTTTGAGGATTGGCATTAAGAAGCTGGCAACTAAAGGTAACTTTCGTGTGTCTGCTGAGTGTGCCTTTTTAAAAGAACGTATGTAAGGAATTAAAGAAAAAATAGAACTGCTAAAATGTTTGTCACTGGAAAGGCTATGAAGGACCTGGTCTCCCGGCTGTGTATCCTGCTTCTGAAGGAATAATTATTTTCTTTACAGCTGTAAACAAGAAACTTTGTCCTCAAATAACAAAGAAAGCAGTCAGCATAAAAAGATAGGAGGAAGCTAATGGAAGCGGGGCGCTGGGGCGGGGGGTGGGAGGGAGTGTTGAAAGAAGAAGAATTCCAAGGCATGTCAACTGATTTTAATTATACTTCACAAATTGAAGTTGGAGTCATATAATTCCTTCAGAAACTCCTCAAACTGCAATTTTGCTGTTCTGCATACCTTTGTAAAGATGAGGCGCTAAAGTAATAACATCGTTTCAGTAGTTTGAATAGAATGATGAAGAATAGTTGACTGGTCCTATTGAGTTAACTGTCAAAATGACAAATGATACGATGTATTAAATACACGGCCAAGATAAACACATTAAAGGAGCCTAAGTAGTGACAAGTACCTTGCTTGTTGCGGAAAAAAAGGACAGCGCCGTTGACGACAAAGGTTCGGAGATGCTCCCCTGAAGAAGGGTAAAGGAAGCACCTTTGAAGGACTACAGTGTATTACGGTATCACAAACTATTTGTATGAGCTACTTAGATGTGCTTTGGGATTTTTAAATATGAATTGTACACAAGGGTTTTTATGTTTTTGAAAGAAGATGTTTTCCAGTATCCAGCTATAAAAGAAGCAGCTGCATTTACTTTCGGTAACAGGCAGCATCCTAAATATAACACAGGTCCTTAATTTAGAGCTGTTAACAGGATTAATGGTCAAGTGATAATTACCACGTTAAACCTGCGAAAGTTGAGGGATTTTTTTTAACCACACTTTTAATTCTAGACATTGGCTGTTGTGAGCTTGAGTGGGATCAGGGTTTTAGGAGATGTAAAGTCACTGGTGCTCTTGCTCCAAGATGGTGGACGTTCTACTCATCCTTTAAAACTTCATTAACTGGGATTTTTTTTGTTGAAGTTTCTGCACGGATTTTGAGGGGTGGTAATTTGTCATAGCTAACAGTGACTATTGATGAGAGCAAGCCCAAAAGGATTAGGTGTGTTCCTTGTCCACTTTCCTGTCATCTTGACTGAGGAGGAAATATGCATCCTAGTCGTTGAATCGCTGGAATTACTATGTTTTCATTCTGAGTTATGTGCCTGGAGGTGGCCAATTCCACAAAATACAGATACTTAGTTCTTTTTCAGTAATCATGCATCCATGATTTACCACGAACATTCTATAGCTACTGCAGGGAGCAATTCATTTGAAGGGGAAAGGGGAATATTAGTGAAATCCGATGACTCTATGTCCCTCTTTGGTAAAATTCTGGAACTAACTCTAGCTGTAGAATGGATTTCACTGCCGATGGAGACTCAGGATTGTTACAGAGGTTAGGGGTTAAATCCAAGCTCGGTGTGTAAGCCGAAAAATGAATTCATCTGTCACGTATAAGATCTACCATATTTTAAGAGTGTGTGCGTGCTGTTGTAAATGGTTCCATTCTCCGCTATGTTAACTGAAAGGTTGGCAGTTCAAATCTA
Source organism: Loxodonta africana (assembly GCF_030014295.1). NCBI lineage: Eukaryota > Metazoa > Chordata > Mammalia > Proboscidea > Elephantidae > Loxodonta > Loxodonta africana. Next base: position 112,698,850 of record NC_087347.1, on the reverse strand, counting down.
CCTTTGAAGGACAGTCCTGGTGATCTACTTCCGAAAGATCATAGCCATTGAAAGCCCTATGGAGCACCGTTCTCCTCTGACACACATTGGGTTGCCATGAGTCGGAATTGACTCAGCGGCAACTGTATTTTTTTTTTTTAACACGCCGTTATGCATTTAAAAGCATCACTAAATTCATTTTAGCTTTTGATCACTAGGTATTTCTACAATTAGTAGATTCTAAATGTACAACTCTTTGCTCTGATATGGCAATCTAGAATTTTTTGAAGTTAGAAGTACCAGTCCTCTTACCAGAAGAGGTTGCACGTTGACGTAGCTGTGAGGACCTGTAGTGTGGAAATGTTTTCTGGATGGACCGAAAGGCGGTCATTGTTGAACTTAGGTATTTTGTAAGAAGGGGTCATGCTTGCTTTTGATTTTGCTTCTCTAGGCATGTTTTAATTATGAGCCTCTTTTAATTAAATATGCAGGAGCTACAAGCAGAGTCCTAAGTGACGAATGCACAGACGACTCTTCAGTGCCTTGACTGGAGAGAAGCTCGTTGCCGTGTTCCACTCGCACGCGTGAGGGTTAGCTGCCGATTTGTGCCCTGGTGTTACGTTAGCCAGCAGCTCATTACTTCTGGAAGAATCACCATGTCGAGAAAAGCACTAAACTTTGTTACAGTTAGGCACCATTGCTTTGGTCTCAGACTGTAGTTTAACAGTAACACGTATTTTAATTTGGGTTACTTGAAGTGATTATTATGAAAAACATGCCATGTAGTACACCTAAATAAAAGTATTTTAATTATAATAAGACCAAGGTTTGCAGTAATCTCTCCTTGCACAGCTTGCTTCTGCGCTCTCCTCTATTGATTTCTGCCTTTTTTTGCTTACATTAGACATATTCAGGGCAATTTGGGCAAAATGTACTAATATAGCCCTTACTGGTCGCAAAAATATTGAAACAATTCTGTACCAGTAGGCAACCAGGTGGTGTTCTAAGTCCCCTGAAAGCCCAACTGTCACCCCGGCTCTCCAGGTCACTTCCTCACAGCTCTTAGGTCACCTTTTGATGCAGCTACTAAGAGGGTCACCCATTTGGCACAGTAAGGGGCCCTTGGGACCCACTAAAGGGCTGTTGCTGGAGTCTCTTCTGATCGGCTGGCACCTGAGCCCTATCAATTGATGAGTATTATTTATTTATTTATCGTGGTGAAAATACATACAACAAACCCATTGCCATCGACTCGATTCTGACTCATAGCCACCCTATAGGACACAGTAGAACTGCATCATAGGGTTTCAGAAAGGAGTGGCTGGTGGATTCAAACCACTGACCATTTGGTTAGCAGCCAAATGCTTAACCACTTTGCCATCAGGGCTCCATATACAACAAAACACACACCAATTCAACATGTACAATTCAGTGACGCTGATTATATTCTTCAAGGTGATACATATTTTTAATGTTATCCCTGATATTGTTACTCATAACAAGAATAAATGCAAGATGCATAGTGCCGTTACCACTAGAATCAAATAAGTCTGCCTGAGTGAATAAAGCTAATTATTTTTTTAAAAAGAATAAATGCAACATTTGCATTATCAAGTAGTTGAAATCTGTTTAAATTTACATTTTTAATTTCTTACATTTAACTTTTATATCTGCTAAAAACAACTAGATATGGTTATTCATACATGTTTATAATACCAAAGAACCCAAAGGTACCCAGGCCCCTTTCAGTTGAGTTCTCAATTCACATAAAGCCATTCTACCTTCCGTTTAATTTATTTTCCTAGGAAACATAAAATAAGAATACTGAGTCACACTCTTGGTAAGGAGCAAAGGCTAATTTCTAACCCAGGTCATGTGTTCCAATATCAATCCTTTTTACCCCACAGCTGTCTCAGACGATGACTTAATTAAAATGTAGGCACCTGGGAGTAGCTCAACAAGGCTTTTTGCTTTTTGGGCGAAAGTAATTATTTTTTTCCATCTCCATTTCTAGTCTTCAGAGTTAATTTACTTCATATTGACTTCCATTCATTTTTGTGATTAAGCATAGTTAATGGGCCTTCATTTCACCTGAATTGACCCATTCTGTGAACTGGAATAGGTACTGGCCAATAGTGGAGAGGCCAGGAATGTCAATGACTTTGCAGACTCTTAGAGGGAAATTCTTTGGTCATTTCTTCTGGATCTCTTCCAGCTAAAACTAAACGCAAGTATTGCTAGAAGAGTCTTGTCCTGAAGAATACAGCTTAAATTCTGCTTCTTCTGGAATAGAAAAAAGCAGCATTCCAGGTCTTACATAAGCTTAATTCACACCAGTCATGAACTTCCTATTATTCACCTTCTTCTTCTCTCAGGCCCATCCCCTTCAAGTCCCCCACAAAAACCACACCTATTTAAAACTGCCAAAAATGCCATTTCTGTGCCCTGCAGTTATCCAAATCATGCCTGGAATCAAGACACAGGATAACTTAAACTCCCACTGAGCTTTCTTTGATTATGTCAGTTTATCATCTATCTGTCTGAACAACTCAAGTGTTAACTCTCATTTTATTGTTTGATTGAGTTATTTTCTTATTAGTGTCTACTTGTGGAATCCTGATTCCGGAGGATTTGAATGGGAAAGGGGATTGGTCACTATGGAGAATTCTGGAAAACATTAGCGAGGGAATGTGGTGGAGAGTGGGGCCTGGGTGACAAGAACCACTTGAGGACCTGTAAGGTGAGGCTGAGCACCAGCCAGGTAGGTGGTAAGAATGATCCCTCCTTATTGATCACCAACTCGTGCTGCATACTGGGCTAGGTATACTGGAATCAGGATGTCTAATCCTCATGACTCTGTTGTAAAGTGGGTACTATTATTTAGTCCCATTTTTTATACTGGGAAATGGAGGCTGAAGGACCTTTGGTACCTTGTCTAAGCTAATACAGCAGCTAAGCCACAGAGCCAGAATTTGCATGCCAGCCTCTTGAGCTGCAGAGCTTCTTCTGCGTCTGATGCCCAGACTGCCCCTAGAACAGTCTAGGGGCTTCATTTCACCTGAATTGAACCATTCTGGTCAGCAAGTTCAGGCTTCATTTCCGCCGGAATTTCTCCAGAATGCAAGAGAATACACACTCACCTACTACGAAAGCCTCCGTGCACCAGAGAGATGACTGACGGAGTATTGCTGAATCACTGCTACCTGGAGGTGGACGTGTCATTAGAAAATACGGAAAAAGGCGGCATTTCGAATTGGCACAAACCTTCTGCCTGAAGGTTATAATATCTTAGAATTGTGAAGAACTTGAGACATCCACATATAAAAATGTTGAGTTCCTGATGAACCATTGGAAGATTCAGAAAATTCAGACATACTGAGGAAATCCGTACCCGATTCCTTTTTAGTAATGGCTTGTAAGTAAGACAGAATAGTTCTGCCAAATGTGCAAAGCATTCAGTTTTGCAGTTAGCACAAAGAGAAGGATGATGGGGGCATCAGTCTTCAGGTGCACGTGCGGGTGGACTGGTGGGTGGTGGCCTTGGTGGTGCCTGTGACTTGGCTGAGAGATCTGGTTAGGTGGGTGCCCTTGTCTGCCCTCTTTGCTCCACGCATCTCCAACAGTAATGTGTCCTTGGTTGGAGGGACAACATTACGCAGAAGGGAAGAGCTGTCCTTTGGTAAAGCATGTATTAGAAATCATATTTCTGAAGATCTGTGTCTTAAAATTGTTTTGCTGGGCCAGAATGCAGTCGTGTGACATGAACTTCCGTGGGAATGTATAATGCCTACCTTTCCAAAACCATCAATGACATAGTGCTGGAATATGCGCAGTTTCTTTCCTTACCTCTGGTGAAGTCATATATAAAGAATCTCAGAAGATTCTAAGTTGTAAAGAGAGGTTTTTATGTGTCCCAGGGATGGGCTTTCCCGTGTTCAGAGCTATCTGCATATGGGATAGGTCATCTCACAGAAATGTGAGCACCTCATCATGGGGGTATCCCAGCAGAGAAGGAGCAACCACATGTCAGGTATTCTGTAGAGACGATACGTATGTTGGATATTAACAGCTGAGATTTACTGAGCATATACTATGTGCTAGGTGCTCTTCTGGAGGCCCTGGATAGTGCAAATGGTTAACATGCTTAGCTGCTAACTAAAAGGTTGGAGGTTGGAGTCCGCCAGAGGTGTTTGAGAAGAAAGGCCTGGTGTTGTACTTCTGAAAAGTCAGCCGCTGAAAACCTTACGGAGCACCGTTCTACCGTGACACACGTGGCATCACCATGCGTCGGGATCCACTCAATGGCAACTGGTTAGATGCTATTCTACATGTATTAACTTACGAATCCTTTGCAACAAGCTTATGAGATTTGCTGTGTTATTATCATTTACAAATGTAGAAATTGTAAGTGGCTTGCCGCAGGCTGAGATCTGTACCCAGGTAGTCAGGTTCTAGAGCAGTGCTGTCCAATAGAAATATAATGCAGTCCATGTATGCAGTCTTCAATTGTAGCCACATTAAAAAAAAAGAGTAAAAAGAAACATTGAAATTAATTTTCCCCTTTGTATCTTATTTAAACTGATATATCTAAAATATTATTTCAGCATGTGATCCATATGAAAATGTGGTGAATGAGATATATTAGATACTTTTTTGTACTAAGTCTTCAAAATTTGGTATTTTTACTTACAAACACGTGTTTATTTAGACTAACTACATTTTAAATGCTCAATAGCCACACGTGGCTGATAGCCACCATATTGGACACATCTAGAGCCCACACTGTTGCGGATTTCACTCTGCTGCCTGCCTGTTAAGGAGTCCTGGTAGTGCAGTGGCTAAGCACTTGACTGCTAACTGAGAGGTTGGTGGTTTGAACCCACCCGCTACTCCACGGGAGAAAGGTGTGGCTGTCTGCTTCCATAAAGATTACAGTCTTGAACACCCAATGGGGCATCTAATCTGTCCTATAGGGCCACAGTGAGTCAGAATGGACTCCATGAGAATGGGTTTGGATATTTTGCCTATTAATTGCTCCATTTCCTTCCAATGCCAACGTGTCAGTTTTTGCATATGTGGGGCTGTTCATTTCTTTATCCTTTTAGCCCTTATTTATCAGAAAGAGTAGTCTCTTAAAACAACAACAACCACAACAACAAATTCCATGACTTCTCTCAGCAACACATTTACTTTTAAAACCTGTAAGACAAGATTTCCATGAAGCTCATCTGTTAAAAAATGAATCCCATGTGGAGTTTTTTTTTACAGGTTAAAAAATGAATCCCACATGCCTTTTGATTATGAAGATGGAGCATACCTGGCTTGCTTCCACTTTACAGCTCTTCATGCACGTGGTGAAATGTCCTCACCCTTCTCCTTTCCTGGTTAAATAGTCTCAATTTCTTTTGTCTTTTACATTTTTGCTTTTATTTGCTTGATAGGGTTTATGTATAGCCTGATGCATATAAAATGGGCATAGCCTAGGATATGCTTGTCACTAGGGAGAATGAGAAGGGGGAAAAATAGCCTTCAAGGGCAATCGAACTTAGCCAATTTTTCTAACTTCAATTTGATGTGTATTTCTCAGCCCTCTTTTGCTATATCCTTATTATGATTGATCTAGTCATAAATGATGTGTGGCCCACCAATGTGGTAGTTTTGATCAAATTGTAGTAATTTTTCAGTAGGTTTGATTCATTTTCTGGCATGTAACATTCTTCTCAGTGATCTGAAGGGCCTTTCTCTAGTTGAATTTCAGACAGCAACGGACCCTCTGGGCTGTGGTATGCTTCAATTGAGAAAGCAGAATGTGACATGCCTTATTGTGCGCGACACATAAAAAAAGTCCTGTGTTTCCTTTGTAAGTGCAGCCTCCACTCAGCTCTCTACGTGTTAATAATTCTGAGTCTCTCTCAGTGGGGAGGGGGGTGCATCTTACCCAAGGAGCTTGAATCGCACTTCGGTGACTTATTTAAAAGAAGAATATTAAGAATGTGGCTTCTGCTAGGAAAAAAGAAAAATTCTAAACTTCATAGGGAGGGATTTCCTTGTGGAGACAGACTCTAAGGATGTGTCATCTAATATTGTGTGTGTGAATATTAGGTATTTCATTTGGATTATAGAGTTGATGGAATTAAAACATAATGCTTGTGGACATAATAAATGCCCGGTGCAACACATCTTTTAGTGTTTTTTCTTTTTTTGAATAGGTAAGCAGTTTTCACACAGGAAGACGGACCGATATAAAGTGCAAGATGCATTTGTTTGTAAGCTGTGTGAATAAATTCAAAGAGTATTTATTGAGCACCTGCTGTGTTCCTGGAACAGAGTAGATAAAAGCAAGTATAAGATACCAGCCCCAATCCCCAGGAATTTATAGTCTTTTTGGGGAGATATGACATGCACACCCCCCACCCTTCCCAAAGCCAAATCGCCTTATTTATATATGACCGTCTCTGTTACTAAGTATAAGGTACATAAAAGCCGAGAATGCTTCTTACTCATATTTGTGTCTTCAGCACCTTGCAGAGAATAACTGTGCAACAGGTAGTTTTTGAATTAATTTTATTTACATGTACAAATTAAAATATAGGTATAATGTCATACTTTTAATGCAACCATCTGTATAAAAATTGCATTTTACATAATGGAGACAAATAAAGTCTAGTCCTGCTCCTGTCGTTACTCCTCTGGCTGGGTCAGCTCTGCTGACTCCATTTGGTGACTTCTAACAGCCCAGCAGAAACCCTGGTGGCATAGTGGTTAAGTGCTATGGCTGCTAACTAAAGGGTCGGCAGTTTGAATCTGCCAGGCACTCCTTGGAAACTCTATGGGGCAGTTCTGCTTGGTCCTATAGGGTTGCTATGAGTCAGAATCGACTCGACAGCACTGGGTGTGGTCTTTGGTTTTTGGTTAACAGTCCAGCTTCATTTGGAAAAGGATTCTGAAACCTGAAGAGAGTGTGGACCACTTTTCTCAATATGCCAGGGTTATATTGGGATTTAACCTCAGTCACAGACTCCTTTGTATAGAAAAAAAAGTTCTGTTTTGTTCAGAGGATAAGGAAAGAGCCTTGTTATTTGATCACACTAAGTAATCCTTGGGCGCTTGCATATGGGAGGTGGGCGGTAGGGTGGAATAAAAAGTGTATTACCTGCATGGGGGTCACATTAGAGCCTATGTGTAATGGAAACCGTAGTCCTAGATGATACCAGGGAAACCACTTAATATTTGTGAGTAAAAGGACTACGCTAAAAATTAACAAGGTTACATAACCTGCATGAGTCAAAATGAGAAGAAACAGCTGCAAACATCCATTAATAATCAGAATGTGGAATGTACAAAGTATGAATCTAAGAAATTGGAAGTCATCAAAAATGAAATGGGATGCATAAAGATCTATATCCTAGGCATTAGTGAGCTGAAACGGATGAGAACTGGCCATTCTGAATGAGACAATCATATGGTCTATTATGCTGGGAATGACAAATTAAAGAGGAATGGCGTCACATTCATTGTCAAAAAGAACATTTCAGGATCTATCCTGAAGTACAACGCTATCAGTGATAAAAAAAAAAAAAATCCATAAGCCTAATAGGAATACCAATTAATACTACATTATTCAAGTTTATGTACCAACCACTAATGCCAACAATGAAGAAATTGAAGATTTTTACCAACAATTTCTGCAGCCTGAAATTGCTCAAATATGCAATCAGGCTGCATTGATAATTGCTGGTGATTGGAATGCAAAAGTTGAAAACAAAAAAGAAGGATCATTAGTTGGAAAATATGGCCTTGGTGATAGAACGACACCGGAGATCGAATGATAAGATTTTGCAAGATCAACAACTTATTCGTTGGAAATACCTTTCTTCAACAGCATCAATGGTGAGTATACATGTGGGCCTCGAGGGATGGAGTACACAGGAATCAAATCGACCGTATGTGTGGAAAGAGACGATAGAGAAGCACAATATTACCAGTCAGAACGGGGCCAGGGATTGACCGCAGAACAGATCATCAGTTGCTCATAGGCAAATTCAAGTTGAAGGTGAAGAAAATTAAAAAAGTCCCTGAGAGCCAAAGTATGACCTTGAGTTTATTCCACCTGAATTTACAGATTATCTTAAGAATGAATTAGAACCATTGAACACTAATGACCAAAGACCAGATGAGTTGTGGGCCAACATCAAGGACATATATATGAAGACAGCAAAGACAGGAAAGAAAGAAAAGACCAGAATGAATGTCAGAAGAGACTCTAAAACTTGCTCTTGAACGTAGAGTAGCTAAAGTGAATGGAAGAAATGATGAAGTGAAAGAACTGAATAGAAGATTCCAAAGGGCTGCTCAAAAACACAAAGTATTATAATGACATGTGCAAAGAACTGGAGATAGAAAACCAAAAGGGAAGAACACACTCAGTGTTTCTCAAGCCGAAAGAACTGAAGAAGAAATTCCAGCCTTGAGTTGAAGTACCGAAGAATTCTATGGCCAAAATATTGAATGACAGAGGAAGCATAAAAAGAAGATGGAAGGAATACACAGAGTCAGTGTACCAAAAAGAATTGGTGGATGTTCAGCCATTTCAGGAGGTAGCATATGGTCAAGAACCGATGGTATTTAAAGAAGAAGTCCAAGCTGCACTGAAGGCATTGGTGAAAAACAAGCCTCCAGGAGTTGACGGAATACCAATTGAAATGTTTCAACAAATGGACGCAACACTGGAAGTGCTCACTGGCCTATGCCAAGAAATATACCTGGCCAACTGGTTGGAAGAGATCCATATTTGTACCCATTCCAAAGAAAGGTGATCCAACAGAATGCAGAAATTATCAGACAATAAAATTAATATCATGTGCAAGTAAATTTATGCTGATGTTAATTCAAAAATGGTTGCAGCCATCGACAGGGAACTGCCACAAAGTCAGTCTGGATTCAGAAGAGGATGTGGAACCAGGGATATCATTGCTAATATCAGTGGATCTTGACCAAAAGCAAAGAATACCAGAAAGATGTTTCACTTTGGAACTTTCGACTCTGTGAATCATAACAAGTTATGGATAACATCGCGAAGAATGGAAATTCCAGGACACTTAATTGTGCTCGTGTGGAAACTGTACGTAGACCAAGAGGCAGTCCTTTGACCAGAACAAGGGAATACTGTGTGGTTTAAAATCAGGAAAGGTGTGAGTCAGGACTGTACCCTTTCACTATACTTATTCAATCTGTATGCTGAGCAAATAATCCAAGAAGCTGGACCATATGAAGAAGAACATATCATCAGGATTGGAGGAAGGCTCATTAACAACCTGTGATATGCAAATGACACAACCTTGCTTGCTGAAAGTGAAGAGAACTCTGAAGCACTTACTGATGAAGATCAAAGACTGCAGCCTTCAATGTGAATTACACTTCAAGATAAAGAAAACAAAAATCCTTACAACTGAACCAATAAGCAACATCATGATAAACAGAGAAAAGATTGAAGTTGTCAAGGATTTCATTTTACTTAGATCCACAGTCAACATCCATGGAAGCAGCGGGCAAGTAATAAACAGTGCAATGCATTGGGCAAATCTGCTGCAGAAGACCTCATTAAAGTGTTAAAAAGCAAAGATGTCACTTCGAGGACTAAAGTGTGCCTGACCTGAGCCATGGTATTTTGGTCGCTTCCTATGCATGTGAAAGCTGGATAATGAATAAGGACTAACCCACTAAAAACCACTGCTGTCAAGTTGATTCTGACTCATAGCGACCCTATATGAGTCCGATGATGATGATAAGAACTACTGAATATGAATTGATGCCTTTGAATTACGGTGTTGATGAAGAATATTGGCTAAATCATGGACTGCCAGAAGAACAAACAAATCTGTTTTGCAAGAACTGCAGACAGAATGCTCCCTAAAAGCGAGGATGGTGAGTGAGACTTCATCTCACATACTTTGGACATGTTATCAGGAGGGACCAGTCCCTGGAGAAGGATATTATATTTGGTAAAGTACAGGGTCAATGAAAAAGAGGAGGACCCTCAATGAGATGGATTGGCACAGTGACTGCAACAATGGGCTGAAACATAGCAATGATTGCAAGGATGGGGCAGGATCAGGCAGTGCTTTGTGCTGTTGTACATAGACATGAGTTGAAACCGACTTGATGGCACAACAACAACATGACCTGCAGAGATGGAGCCCTCTCTGAATATCCCATGAAGTGCATAGAGTATACCACATTGCTAATTTGGCTATTTGAGCCGGTTAAAGAAAAGTTGATGCTACAGTGAGGACATCACATCATCAGAAAGCTATTTCTGTAGCATTTTACATACAAGGAGTTCAATACGCTTTGATAGATTAAAGTAATTCTTCCCACCCTGCTGTGTTCCTTAGGCGAAATTTAGCCTGTCGTTATGTACTGCCTGCCAACTGTATGGAATCCGCTGTGTTGGCCCAGTGGCGTGGACACTGATACCCCCAAATTAGACATGCCCATAAGGAATTTTCATACTGTTCCTGTGGAAGGAGGAAAAAAAAAATAGTATGCTAATAAGATAGAAAATTGCACATGTGGGGTTCTATGGATGAGTAGGCTCAGCATGTAAAGGGAGGATTTGGACTCCCCATCTTTGTTTTTTTTTTCCAGAAATTTTCATCATTTCTCATTCTGGGTTATATAGACTAGCCTTTCAGAAGGCTGTTTATGCTTTAATAGTCTTATTTCATGTAGTGCTTTGAAGTCTGTGGTTTAAGAAACCTCTTCAAGGTTCATTAAAAGTAACAACAGCAACAACTAAACTCAGAGCCTGGTGATGTGGACACAGTGGTGTATCCCTGGTGTACTGGTCCGCACAGAACTTGATGGCATCATTTGGAACACTTGGGATGCTCACAGTCTAAATAAAGTGAAACCCAAATCCGTATAATCTAAGGTAAACAGTCTTCTCCTGGCATGTGTCAGTGTGTGGCGGGAAATGTACACAGGGACGGAATTATCCATTGATTTGGCAATGAGTTTGGCAAGCGTGGATGTTTGGTAAATGCTTAGAAGAGAAAAGCATCCAAAATAGCAAAGTAGTCTTTCTCCCCCAAGAACTGAAAGGTAAGAGATGCTCAAAATAATATGAAATGGTTTCTGCTGTGATAGGTTTAGCAAGTGAACATAGAGATGATGGAAATTTGGTAGGTCATGTGTGTGTACACACACACACACACACACAGATACACCCGCCCCCCCAAAACAAAGCATACATGTATTTGAATGATAGAAAAGTGATAGCAAATCCAAGATGAGCAATGATGGGAAAAGAGGAAAGAGGTGGCAAAAAATTCAGCTGGGAGAGGAAAAGCATTCCCAGTTGTTGGGACTAGAGGTGCTCTCACAAATGTCATTGCCTTGAAATCAACAAATGCCATGATGAGAAGGGAGTGGAAGAAAAGACTTGGGGAGGAAAGCCTGCTGCCCAGGGGGTTTAGCCAGTTGGAAAAACAAAAGAACAAAAAAATAGTTACCATTTTGTCCATTCAGACTCATGGCAACCCCACGTGTGTCAGAGTAGAACTGTGCTCCACAGGGTTTTCAATGGCTGATTTTTCAGAAGTAGACTGTCAGGCCTTTCTTCCAAGGTCCCTCTGGGTGGACTTGAATTTCCCTCCCATTTGGTTTTGATTTGTACATAAAGTTTCTCTAAATCCAAGAGAATGAACAATCTGATTGGCATAAAGATTTCTCTCACCAGTCAAAAATTTGGGAGAAACCTGTTCATACCAATCAGATTATGTAAATTCTCTTGAATTTACAGAAACTTTATGAACAAGAGCAAAAAGAAACAGGAGAGAAACCAAAGGTTGAGGAATGTGGTGAAATTTAGTGCTAGTTATAATGTACTTTCAGAAGTTCGTCTAGCATATGCAAGCCCAGTTTTATCCCATTTGAAGCAAAGAATCTACCCTTAACTCCCTTCTCTTATCTCTTGCCTTCTTTTCAGCTTCTAGCTTCCAAACTAGTAGCACTTCCTCACTGTCTCCACTTTGTGTTCCCTCTTCAAATCACACAGCTGGATTCTACCCCTGTTGCTCCAACTGAAATAGTTCTTGCCAAAGTCACAGATTGCTTCCCAGTTGCCACATCCAGTGGACATTTTTCTGTCTGTGTTTATTGTAATGATTAGAAAAAGAATCTTAGTATATTAGAGAAGCCAAGAATGGATTGGCAAAGACCCCATGATGCTGCCAATTTGAGTTTCTCTTTGAAAGCTGCCAAAATAGCTTCTGAAGATTTAGACAAGGAAAATAGGTAATTCTGGACTAAGTGTAAGCTAAAAAAAATTGAAATGTATGACACTTTGCCAAAAAAAATATCTCCAAAATAAAGTTGAAATTGGGAATTGGCGATTGGGAGTTGAGTAAGTCATGGGTAAATAGAAGGAGATTGGGAAATTTCATTAGGATATTTTAATAGAAAATATACCAAGCATGAATGAATGGAAGAGAACCTGTTAACTATCGAGGAGAGGAAGGAAAATGTTACCTAGCTCACAGCCATGTTTCTCTTCCAAGAAGCCTGACCAAAAAACCCAAACCAGTTGTAATCAAGTCAGTTCTGACACATGTGACCCTATATGTACAGAGTAGAACTGTGCCCCAGAGGATTTTTGAGGCTGTGGCCTTTTGGAAGCAAGTTGCCAGGCCATTCTTCTGAGAGGCCTCTCAGTCAGTTCAAACTGCCAACCTTTTGGTTAGTAGTTGAGCGCTAAACCATTTGCACCACTCTTGGACTGTTAGAAGCCTGTTGTTGTTGCTAGGTGCCATCGAGTCAGTTCCGACTCATAGCGACCCTATGCACAACAGAACGAAACACTGCCTGGTCCTGCGCCATCCTGACAATCGTTGTTATGCTGGAGCTCATTGTTGCAGCCACTGCGTCAATCCACCTCGTTGAGGGTCTTCTTCTTTTCCGCTGACCCTGTACTCTGCCAAGCATGATGTCCTTTTCCAGGGACTGATCTCTCCTGACAACATGTCCAAAGTATGTAAGGTGTAGTCTCGCCGTCCTTACTTATAAGGAGCACTCTGGTTGTACTTCTTCCGAGATAGATTTGTTCGTTCTTCTGGCAGTCCATGGTATATTCAATATTCTTCACCAACGCCACAATTCAAGGGCATCAGTTCTTCTTCCGTCTTCCTTATTCATTGTCCAGCTTTCACATGTATATGATGCGATTGAAAATTTCATGGCTTGGGTCAGCACACCTTAGTCTTCAAGGTGACATCTTTACTTTTCAGCACTTTAAAGAGGTCCTTTGCAGAAGATTTGCCCAATGCAATGCATCGTTTGATTTCTTGACTGCTGCTTCCATGGCTGTTAATTGTGGATCCAAGTAAAATGACATCCTTGACGACTTTGATCTTTTCTCCATTTATCATGATGTTGTTTATAGGTCCAGTTGTAAGGATTTTTGTTTTTATTATGTTGAGGTGCAATCCATACTAAAGGCTGTGGTCTTTGATCTTCATTAGTAAGTGCTTCAAGTCCTTTTCACTTTCAGCAATCAGGATTGTGTCATCTGCGTAACTCAGGTTGTTAATGAGCCTTCCTCCAATCCCGAAGCCCCATTCTTCTTTATATAGTCCAGTTTCTCGGATTATTTCCTCAGCATACAGATTGAATAGGTTTGGTGAAAGGATACAACCCTGACACACACCTTTCTTGACTTTAAACCACTCAGTATCCCCTTGTTCTGTCCGAACAACTGCCTCTTGATCTATGTAAAGGTTCCTCATGAGCACAATTAAGTGCTCTGTAATTCCCATTCTTTGCAATGTTGCCCATAATTTGTTATGATCCACACAGTCCAATGCCGTTGCATAGCCAGTAAAACACAGGTAAACATCCTTCTGGTATTCTCTGCTTTCAGCCAGGATCTATCTGACATCAGCAATGATATCCCTGGTTTCATGTCCTCTTCTGAAACCATCCTGAATTTCTGGCAGTTCCTTGTCGATATACTGCTGCAGCCGTTTTTGAATGATCTCCAGCAAAATTTTGCTTGTGTGTGATATTAATGGTATTGTTCTATAATTTCCACCTTCAGTTGGATCACCTTTCTTGGGAATAGGCATAAATATGGATCTCTTCCAGTCAGTTGAACAGGAAGTTGTCTTCTGTATTTCTTGGCATAGATGAATGAGCACCTCCAGTACTGCATCTGTTTGTTGAAACATCTCAGTTGATATTCCATCAATTCCTGGACCCTTGTTTTTTGCCAGTGCCTTCAGCGCAGCTTAGACGTCTTCCTTCAGCACCATCAGTTCCTGATCATATGCTACCTCTTGAAATGGTTGAACGTCGACTAATTCTTCTTGGTACAATGAGTCTGTGTATTCCTTTCTTCTTGTTTTGATGCTTCCTGCATTGTTTAATAGAAGCATAAGAGCCTAAAAAAGTTAAGAAGGACAATGTTTTAAGGAATCCATAAAGAGGAACGTGAATTCAGACATAGATACGCTCATGCACAAAAAAACTTCCATTGATCTGGAATGTGGAGAGAATGGATGATATGGTGTTATTGTTGATTATTCTGGTTGATAGCATTGCCATTGAAATAAACTTTCAATGAACACCTGCCAACCCTCTTTGAATAGTTCTCTGTTTCTTTGGTTTCACCCTCCTCTCCTCTGTCTTGACTGCTACGAGATTAATCTGCTTTTATCACTGTGCTTTCCTGCTCAGAAATTATCATTAGACCCTCACTGTCTAGTTGTTATTGTTAGGTTCCATCAAGTAGATTCTGACTCATAGAGAAACCCTGTGTACAACAGAATGAAACACTGCCTGGTCCTGCACCATCCTTACAATCCTTGTTATGCTCGAGTCCATTGTTGCAGCCACTGTGTCAAGAGGGTCTTCCTCTTTTTCACTGAACCTCTACTTTACCAAGAATGATGTCCTCCAGGGACTGACCCTTCCTGATAACATATCCAAAGCATGTGAGTCATAGTCTCACCATTCTTGCTTCTAAGGAGCTTTCTTGTTGTACTTCTTCCAAGACATATTTGTTCATTCTTCTGGCAGTCCATGGTATTACTCAATATTCTTCATGAACACCACAATTCAAAGGCATCAATTTTTCTTTGGTCCTCTTTATTCATTGTCCAGCTTTTGCATGCATATGAGGTGATTCAAAACAGCATGGCGTGGGTGAGGCTAACCTTAGTTCTTAAGGTGACATCTTTGCTTTTTAACACATTAAGAGCTCTTTTGCATCAGATTTGCCCAATGCAGTACATCTTTTGATTTCTTGACTGCTGCTTCCATGGGTGTTGATTGTGGATCCAAGTAAAATGAAATCCTTTACAACTTCAATTTTTTTCTCCGTTTATCATAACGTTACTTATTGGTCCAGAATACTGTGGAAAACTGCTCAACCATAAAGCAGAAATGAAGTCCTGATACATGCTACAACACGAGGAAACCCTGAAAACATGCTGAGTGAAATAAATCACAGAAGGACAAATGTTATATGATCCCACTTACATGAAATATTTAGAATAGGCAAAGGTTTAGAGACCACAGTTTATTAGTGGTTATCAGGGATAGGGGGAAGGGGAGAATCATTGTTCAGAAAGCAATGAATTTCTGTTTATGGAGGTGGAAAATTTGACAATGATTATTGGTGATGGTTGGACAATATGATTAATATATTTGATACCACTAAATTGTAGATGTGAAAAACATTGCATTGGCAGGTGTTGTTATATATATTTTTAAAATAGTAAAAAAGCCAAAACAAGGGAAAAACTGTTACTTATATAATAATAGCTGGTAGGATTTGTTTACAGACTCCAGGTTTATGCCATATTTACTTTTCCCTCATTTTTTGTATGTTCAGCAACTGCCACTTTAAGAAAATTCAATAGGAGAGATCGAAGGGGGGAAATGTTAGGTCAGTCCTTTTAAAAGAGAAAAGACCGACTAAAACTGCCATAACCATCAGGAGCAGACATTTATTAAATACCTGCCCTGGTCCTTTAAGTCAGCTCTAAGGTCAGTGAGAAATTCTGAGTGCTTGGACGCTCTGCAGGGAAATTTATCTAGAGAAAAAGAAGGCATCAGCTCATTTTTAAAAGAGACTCGGGCCATCAAAATCATCCCTAAAGTACCCTTTCAAATCCAACAAGTCAAGCAAAACTATGGTTAATAGTATACTCATGTTTATCAGAGCCAGCATTCTGGCATTAAGTCAGATTTATGATACATTAGAGCTTATATTAGAATTTTATATTCTAACTATGTGTACACATGACTGCATTGGATACCATTGTGTAATTTCTACCTAATTATTATCCCATTTTGGGGACACTTGTATTACGTGAAGTGGTTATCAGAGCTTTTTGCAGTCTTTGTTTTGCAGCACGTTATTGAATGTGTGTGTGTTTAATGTCAAAATTAGCCTCTAATTATAATTTCTAATGCTTTTCCTATGGAAACTACAATCCATTTTATGACTCAGTTTCTCAGGATGCATTAGAGCAGAAAAGAAAAATGTTTTTGTTGCTGTGTGAGAAGATTCTTATAAATATTGTGGTATTTAGTTTAATTTGGAAAACCTGGTGGCATAGTGGTTAAGTGCTACAGCTGCTAACCAAAGAGTCGGCAGTTTGAATATGCCAGGCGCTCCTTGGAAACTCTGTGGGGCAGTTCTACTCTGTCCTATAGGGTCGCTATGAGTTGGAATCGACTTGATGGCACTGGGTTTGGTTTGGTTTTTTTTGGTAGTTTAATTTATGTTCTGACTTTTCTTTTCATGTGAGTATTTTAATCAACTTAAAGTCTCAAACCTTGTATTATATTTGGAGTCCCTTCATTATGCTGAACACATTACTTTGCAGATAGTAGGAGCTAATTTAAGCATTTGTTAAGTGAACCATATTAGAGTGAGAAAAAAAATTTTGGAAACTTCACTGAACCTAGGTTAATCTTGCTTTGATGATTTAGAGTTCCTTTAGGAACTTGGAGTATTCCCAGAAACACTAAGAAAATCAATTATCATTGAATGACAGTATCAATTTTGTTTGTCTAAGTTTTCTGGGGTTTTAGACATATAATAAATGGGATTTCGCTATAAATAGGAATAGATATGTGTGCATACGGACCCATTCAGTCTGCAACAATCCTATGGAAGAATGCAAACAGACTGGTTAGTGATACAAATGGCGCTGGTCCTGCTAAGGAATTGATGTCAGGCCTGCTGAAAAAGGTCATGTGTTCAGAGTGTAATGGACAGCACTTGTGGAAGAACAAAGCAACCAGGTCCAGGCTGGGTGAAATCTATAGGCCAGAGCTGAGGGAGTGAACTGGCAAATGCTGCAGACTGGCTGTTGACAGATATGGTGGTTTTTTTGGTGTGTGTGTGTCTGTGTGTGTGTGTGTCTGTGTGTGTATCTGGCCTTTCGCTTTCTCACTACCCCCTCTACCATATACCAATTGAATTTGATTACTGATTTCCGTTACGCAGGGTGAGCAGTTACAGTTTGCTCCAGTTCTCTAGTGTCTAACGTTGGCTTGCTTTTCCTTTTCACCATATGTAAGGCAATCCTCCCCTCCCCAAATTATTCCTAGAGTAATGAGAATTGCCTTACCGTGTCTTTCCTATATAAGGTTCTCTTTCAAGCACTTAATTTTGAACAAAGTGTTTAAAAAAACTTTTAGATTTTTTATCCAAAATTTGATCTTTGGACCATCATTCAAAACTACAAGGTGTATATTACTTTTCATATTCTTCAGTGAACAATCCAGGTGGCAGTTTGGTAATAAGACAGGGAGCAAAGGCCCTGATGTCGGAGGGCGCCTGTTTGAGAAATAGTGAAGAGACTGGTGTGGTTAGAGGAGAAGCAAGTAAAAGAGAAATAGACTATACTATCAGGGAGGCAATAGGGGATTGAGTGTGGAACCTAGAGACTTAGTAAGACAGGGGCCCCCAATCTGCAAACAAAGTAACAAGAAATGGGCCAGGGCCCAGAAACAAAGCCACTCCCCAGAAAAATGGGGCAGGGTGTCTAAAAATAGCCACAAAGTTGTTTAAAGTTGCCTTTCAGAAAGAGCTGGAGAAAACCAGCCCCAGGGACATGTGCAGAACATCCACCTGTGACCACTGTATGACCTTTCACCAGGGACAGAGAGGGGCTACACAGCTCCATCCAGGAAATCAGACCTGGGGAGCAAGAGACTGCGCAGGCACAACACCCCATAATAAGTCCTGGTACGAATCCCAGAGCCCTCTGGGACAGGAGCCATCTTGGAAAGCTGCTGTGTGTGCACCTTAGTTAACATATTCCCGCCTGTGCCTATGAATCTTTTCCTACCCAAGAACTTTTAAAAACTTGGGCCTGTCTTTTGTTCTGTAAGATGAGTGTAAGCTTTGCTCTAGGCCCTCCTCCTCTCAGATGAGGGTAAGCTTTGCTGTAGGCCCTCCTCCTCTCCGATCGTAAGCCTCTTCAATAAATCTTTGCTCATGTGGAAAACTACATGCCTTACCTGCTCATTCTTGACCAGTGAGAGGCAAGAACCTTATTCTGGTAACAGTAATACTTCCCAAAGTTCCTGTGTCAAGAGAGTTGTAAAATAGGTTCCTGTTTCCACCTGTAATTACAGAGATTAATAGGTAGAAGTGGGAATAGCTCTAGTGATGATACACATGGATGCTATGAGTGCATATAAAAAAATGTGAGGGTGCGTATAAAGGGTATGAATAAAACACTTCATGAAATGTGTGAATGTAGGAAGTAATACAGGTTGTCCTCAGATTACGAATGAGTTCTGTTCCTAAATCTGTCTTTAAGTTGAATTTGTACATAAGTGGAAACTGTTAGGTATGGTTGGTATCTAACGTCAGTTAATCAGATGTTTGTCTTAATGTGTAGTATATAGTGTACCTTTCTTTGCATAAAAAAAACATTAAAGAAACACTTCCAGATACACTAAAACATCTTAAACATGATAGTAATAATGTCTTGATGCAACGTCTCAAGGTAGCGCCCATTTGTTACTAAAAACCATTGTACATACCTTGAATTTTTAATATCATAGGCTTTAAGGGGGTTGGTTCGTAACTATGGCTTGTACGTAAGTGAGAGATTTGTAACCTAGGGACTGCCTGTATTTTAAAATTGCTGTATGATTTCATGTTGTGTGAAACTAATATCCATGTGGAACTGAATTAATAACTTAGATGTTTTCAGTTTAACATAATGCCAAAATGTGTGTGCGTATCCATTCTGGTTGACCGAAAACCAATTATTTTGCACTTTATCATTGGGAAAATGGAGCCTTGCATTATTTGGGCAAATTCCCACCCTTTGAAGACTTCTCTAGGAGCCCAGCACCCTCATGCTAGTCCACTGTGGCTCTTTACCACTTCCCACCCTGGGAGACTCCACTGCAGCCCTGCCTACCGCTCTAGCTCTCTGGCCTCCACCCATGCCACACTGCCATCCCTCTGTTCTCCAGCCACCTGCCCTGGCCTTCCTCCAGTTCCTTGTGCCTATGCCCTGCTCCGTCTCTCCAGGGCACTGGTCCTGCCCCTGTCCCCTTTTCTCCTGGTATAGAGTCTCATAGCATCATGGACCATTCCTTCAAAATATAGACAGTTCTGTTCTGTTACAATGAGACACAGTACTCCTAAAAATCACCACGCTATGCAAAATTGCACACACACAAAACCACAGAAAGCATCATAGAAGAGTCCTGATCAAAAGCGTGAGTGGGGGGGAGGAATACAGAATAGAACTTCAAATTCTCATGGAATCCGGACTTTCTGGGTTGGTGGAAGCTGGATGAAACCCCAAAACTATTGCCCTGAGATAACCTTTAAACCTTAAACCAAAAATAGCTCCTGAAGTCTTCTTAAAACCAAACAACTCCGTTTTCTGAGTTGTTCCTTCCCCATTAATAAATTCACAGCCCCTTAAGGTTCCTGTCTAATCTTTCGAGTTGCTGTTGTCAGTTTGATTCCATACAGATAGATTTTAAAAAACAGCATAATGCTCAAGGCATTAAAAAAAAAAACAAAAAACAATAGTTTAGCTTAACTGGTAAAGAATGTCTGCCTTGAGCATTATGCTATTTTTTAAAATCTATCTGTATGGAATCAAACTGACAACAGCAACTCGAAAGATTAGATAGGAACCTTAAGGGGCTGCGAATTTATTAATGGGGAAGGAACAACTCAGAAAACGGAGTTGAGCATGATTGCACAACTTGAAAGTAATCATGTCACTGAATTCTATTGTGGAAACTGAATTGGTATGTTTTGCTGTGTATAGTCTCAACAGCAACACCAACAAAAATAAATTATTAACAAAACACAGGACTATACTGAGTGAAGTCAGTCAGTCACAGAAGGACATTGTATGATCCCACTTATATGATATAGACAAATGTATAGAGATCAGAGATTACTGGTGGTTAACTAGGGATGGGAGAAAGGGGAAAGGAGAGGATTATTGCTTAGGGGGCACTGAATGTCTCCTAATGGTGATGGAATAATTTGGAAAAGGGTAGTGGGGTTGGTTGCACCACATGATGTGAGTAATCAATGTCACTGAATTGTGCATGTAAAAATTGTTGCATTGGCAATAGTCTTGTTATTTATATTTTTACCACAATAAGGAAAATCATCCCCTCCCCCCCAAAGAAAAGGAAAGCCCACAGGGCTTCTGGGAGAATGGGGTTAAGGACACAACATTCAAAACTTCCTTGGTAACACTCTGAAAAAGAGAGAGAGAGGAACCTAATAAAAAATGGTTGCAGAATTTTGCACATGTAAAAATGATTGAACAACACACAAATACTACAGTAAATATGGTATTCTTCTCTGAAAGACTTGAAGTTTGTGTGTGGAAGTGGGCTTTAAATGGGTTGCAGCTTGTGAGTTATTGTCATGTGGGGGAAGGAAGGTTATCGGAAATCTTCTGGAAAATTGTAATGCCAGATGAGTGTGGCATCGTGAACGGAGGTCCCTGGAAGGGGTACACGCTTGTATTTAATTGGTGTATTACTTACTACCTGGCTCCTTGGCTCCCTGGCCCAGTCCAGCTGGGTACTTTTTTTTGTGGTTCATGGAATGTTTCACAGAGTTGAAATTGCTGCATAAGCAAACACAAAACCACGTTATGCTCAAAGTGTTCCCTAATATATGAATTTCATGTTTCCAAACAAGCATCACAGCAAAATTGAGTACACTGCCGTAAACCTACATCGTTTGTGTGGTTTTCTATGAGTGCCTGTCTTTCCTACTAGACTTGACACTCCATGAAGGCAGCACCATGTTTGCTTTCACTTTTCTCTGTGGCCCCATCATCTAGCACATTTCCTGGCATGTGGGAGGCACTTGGAAAATGAGTGACAGAATCTTTTTGTCCTGTTGCCTCTCACCTTTTCCTGGGAGCCTTAGGCCTGCCATATCCCCATGAGTGAAAAGGTTAACGGCTGATTAGGGCTTTCGTGTGTTATTCTACCTAGTGAGCAGAATCTTGGGACTGTTTCTGCATTGTTGACACATGGTCCCTGTATCAGGCAGAGTTGAGCTGGGAAAACAGCGCATGCCAAGTAGTTCAAAGGAAGAAATTAATGGGTATTCATTCAAAAGATGGATTTGAGCACTGAAAAGCAAACAGGGGATGGTGAGGTAATTCAGAGCTTAGCTGTAGTGGGAAGCTGCTGTCCACCATAGGACTGGAGGGATTAATGAAGGTGGTGGAATCTCTAGAGCCCAGGAGCGGATTGCCCAGAGGAACCTGGGACTACAAAGGAATCGAAGCCACTGCTGAAAATGCTGCCCTCAGTCTCTGGGAAGGAGCCCAGGTGGTGCAGTGTTCAAGCTCTCAACTGCTAACGAAAAGGTCAGCAGTTCGAACCCACCAGCTGCCCCACAGGAGAAATATGTGACAGTCTGCTTCCGTAAAGATTACAACCTTGAAAACCCTATAGGGCAGTTCCGCTCTGTCCTGTGGGGTCACCATGAGTCAGAATAGACTTAATGGCAATTTTTTTTTTTTTTTAAAGTCTCCGGCGGGTGCTATGAGTCAGAATCGACTTGATGGCAACGGGTTTGGTTTTTGGCTTTTTGGGTGGTGCAAATGAATTAATGTGCCCTTTTTTTTTTTTTTTTTCTGATGACAAAAAGTTTGGGGATTAAGTTCACTCAGAGGTGCCTCAGAAGAAAGGCTGGCAATCCACTTAAAAAAAATTAGCCTTTGAAAACCCTATGGAGTACAGTTCTATTCGGACACACATGGGATTGCCATGAGTTGGAGTCGGCTCTACACAAATGGTTTTATAGGTGGAGGAAAAAAAAAAAAAATACTCTCGCCTATACCTTCCACTGGAAACACTTAACCAGAAGTCAGTTGGTAAGGGAATATGGGGAATGTAGTGGGCAGGAATCAGCTCCCCGCCCCGCACAGCAGACCAGAGCAGAGGAAGCAGGGCTAAGGCAGAGAGTAACCTCGCAAATGACTGATATGGCCCCACTGCTTCCTGGCCTCCTTTTCAACAAACGACTTGATCAATGGTATCAATGCTGTCTTATGGATGAAAGAATCCGTTTTTGAAAAGCTGTCTTCATCAATTCAGTAAGAGAAAGACATGGCAGTTAGGACGGTTTCCTTGAGAAAACATGTTGGTTGTCTTAGTTTTCTAGTGTTGCTACAACAGAAATACCACAAGTGGATGAGTTTAACAAACAAATTTATTTTCTCACAGTTTAAGAGGCTAGAAGTGCAAATTCAGGGTGCCACCTCTAGGGAAAGGCTTTCTCTTTCAGCCCTGGAGGAAGGTTCTTTGTCTCTTCAGCTTCTGCTTCCTGGTTCCTTAGAGATCTCCATATGTCTTGACATCAGTCTTTCCCCATCTTTCCTTGCTTGATTGTTTAATCTCTTTTTTATCTCAAAAGAGATTAACTCAAGACACACCCTACACTGATCTTGCCTCATTAACATAACAAAGAAAACCCATTCCCAAATGGGATTATAACCACAGGCATTGATGTTAGGATTTACAAAGCATATTTTTCTCGGACATAATTCAATCCATAACACTGGTTAAAGGGTTATTTATACGAAAAGCCTGAAGTGTGGGCCAAGTAGATGCAGTCCACTCAGGGATGCGGGGTGTGTCAGGATGAAACTTCTTTCTCCTAGTGAAACATAATTCGAAATATTATTTAGCAAGTAAGGCCTCTATGTAGCTTCAAGTCACAGCCGCAATGCAGCGTTTCTCACCTTTACCCTGTCTTATTTTCCTTGCGGTTTATAGGCAATATTGTCATCCACAAATTATATTTCCAGCTGAATATTAAAGTGTTCTCCAGGGCAAAACAAAAGTAATCAAAATGGGGCTTTTACAAATAACAATTTTGAGCACAGATTCTCCCTGAAACGTTCTTTCTATTTGGGCTGCCTTTTTATTTGGTTCGTTCCTTGTATCATTTAGCTCAACAGTGCTATACACTGCAGAAATAGCTAGGCCCAGATTTTTTTTTTTTTTAAAGATATTAAAGGTCTCAGGCCACTGGGAAGACTGTACTTATTTTGTAGGCTTCGTTGTTTGTTTTTGTTTTTTGTAAAATATAAGAAAGGAAATTAAAAACACAGAAAGAAGAGACTCTTTAAACTCATTTGCTTATTGATCATTTCTAGAAGGAAGTATTATTAAAATAAAAATGTAATTTAATTTTAATAGAAGTCTCTTAGATTTCCCAAAACACTGAAAAAAAAATGTATTTTCCAATTTGGTAACATGTAGTTCTGGATTTCAGAGGTCTATGCAAGACTTTTTTATCCTTAGCCTCTAAGATTTTCACGATGAAATATTTGTTAGCTTGTCCACCGTTAGCAGCACTGTGAAGTACAGTTTACAAGGGAAGTTCACTGACACTCACTTTCTCTGGAAACTGGGATAATTATTATACTGGCTATAATATTTTTAAGCCCTTTGCTTAAGAGTGCAAATAAGTACGTTTCTTTATTTTTTTCTTGTATGACAATCTCTCTTTTCAGAACTCTATTCAGTCTGTTGACAGAAAATATAATTTTAGTTAATCGTAGTCTGGTTTCATGGTGACTGGTTTCTGCTCAGTTGATTCAGGATATTCCTCCCACCTTTCTCCCCTAGGTGGCATCTAGTGGGAGAGGCGTCTGGCAGCTCTGAAGTGTGAACTCTCTGCTCGTCCTTGGGCACTGCCAGTCCTTCCTCACATTAGCCTGTGTGGAATATCCCAGATCTTCCTGCTCTCTCTCATCATTAGGTCCACACTGCTCCCACCCCCAAGAGCATTCTTTTCTCATTGGGTAGGGCCCTTCGGGTCTGCTGCCTGGCCCTGTGTGGCACACCAAGCCCCATGGCCATCAGGGGTAAAGTTTGGTAGCTCCCCACGCTCCATCAGATCATGGAGAGAGCCCTATGAGGCAGTGCAGCCCCTCTGCCATCTCTACCATCTCTCCTAGACCATGGCAGCATGGGGACAGTGGGATGTGGGTGTTTGGGGGCCACTTGTCATTTCCTAAGACCCCAGAGGGAAAGCAGGCTATGGCTTCTGGCGCAGTGGTTCCGCGCTCTGCTGCTAACCGAAAGGTTGGTGGTTCATACCCACGTCCCTCTCCACCACCACAGTTTAGAGACAGAGAAAGGTTTCCTGGAGTAGATACACAAGACACAAAACCTACCCAAGACTATAATTTGAAGTCTTACACATGTTGAGACAAAGTCGTGAAAAAACAATCTATTATTATAGAAGCAAGACATGCATTGTAGAAAATTAGCCAATACTGACAAGCCAAGATAAGAAAAAATCGTCATATGCCAACATACAGAAAATAACTATTTTCAACACTTTAGTGTATATGCACTTGGATCTCCCCCTATGTATATGAGAGGTGATGTTGTGTACTTCAGATTTCATCATATCAGAAGGCACATTATCTTAGTGGTGCTAAGATGGATAGCTGGATTAGGGTGAGGATACTCTGATGCTTTCATTGTGCAATTATAGGTATCCCCTTCTGTCTAGAAAGTCATGGGGGTGGGGTGGGGTTACTTTGGTATTATATGAATGTCCAGTTCCTCATCAACCATTCCTCTAATAGTCTAATACCAATTTTAATAGATAAAAAAAATTCTAAATCAAAAGAAATGGCTAAGTTTTCTATAGGGATGGAAATAAATAGTTGGCATGGCAAATACTAAAAAAGGAGCTATATCAGCTTTCTTTGCTCAGGCTGAGGGTGGTCTGCTTTTAGTAGTCTTGGTTGAGGCATATCTTGGTGACCAAGACACACAGAATTGCTAAGTACATCAGGAGCTGAACTTAACTATTCAGAAGAAAGCACAGGGTAATTTTAACAAAGGATAACTTTGACTTTGTGCCTGGGATGGGTGTAGTGGGGTGGTGGTGGTTAATATTTAGAGAATGATGGCATTCACAGTACAATGTTATTTAAAAAATTTGAAAAAGAAATCTAAGAAGCTTCAAAAATTGAAGTTGGGTGACTTTTTTCAAGGAAAAAGTCTTCAGTTGGAATATTTTTCCTTTATATCTGTAGAATGTACTTTTGATTAAGTACCAGAATTTTATGAACTCTGACAATTTTTTTTTTTTTTCGTAAGCCCTCTCTTTTCAGCTCTCCAGGTATGAATTATTCTTTTCTGTTTGCCGGGACTAAATTATCCATTGTTCTGGCACAGTGATGATTTCTAAGGCTTCTGGGAGATCGGAAATTACTGGATTCTTAAAGAACCTTAAGGTCTAGCTTTTAGGAACAGTCTGGTTTGTAAAAAGTGCGTAGAGTGTAAGTTTACAGAAGGAACCTACTTAGCTCCCAGTCTGTCTCCTTGGATGACAAGATTCAAAATCCCTTGGAGTGGAGTCTGAAGATTTCCTGGGCAAATGTAAAGGTTTTTGGGTTTAGAGGGTATAGTAGATTATAAGAAGGCCCCTAGGTGCCGCAAATGGTTTGTGCTCAACTGTTAACCTCAAGGTTCGCGGTTCAAACCCACCAGGTGTTAGTGCAGAAGAAGGGCCTGGTGATCTGCTTCTGTAAAGAAGCAAGAAAACCTGTGGAGTAGTTCTACTTTGTAACACGTGGATTGCCATGAGTTGCAACCAACTCTATAGCAACAGATTTTTGTTTGTTTTTTAGTGGTTTCCGTTTCTAGAAAATGCATTGCTATCCATCTGTTCCAGGCTCCTCCTGTACGTAGGTTGGCCCTGTGACTTGTTTGGCACTTACGGGTGCTCTTTTCCAAGAAGAAGTTGTAAGAGCCATTGGGTGGTCCCACTTGCAATTTTTTTGCCCCTGTGCTCCAAGACTGGCATGTCACAGATAGAAGCTACTCTTTCAGACTAGGCTTCAGAATGAAGATAATATGGATCATAGCTGAACTGACCTGTGATGGACATGGAGCCTGAGCAAGAAATGAACCTTGTGGTTGAAAATCACCAAGATTTTAGTTTGTTTGTTAATGCAGCACAACTTAACCTAAGCTGATTAATACAGAGGGAAAATGAGATATATGAATATAAGACAGGGTTGTGCTGAAGCAGACTAGAAGGTAAAGGTTGGGAATTTTAATGTGAGATTTGAGTGATCAGTTTTCCATAGTTGCCTAGAAGGCATCTGGATTTTCCTTTTTGTGACTCAGTGAAGTAAGCTTCCAAGCTGGAATGGGGTTAAAGTGCCCAGTGGGAGACACCTCGTTCTAGTAGCACTACAAATCATAATTAATTGCTGGAATGAGAAAGGACTTCTGATTGGAGCCGGATTCCACTTTGAGGTTAGCGAGCACTAGTTGTTTGTTGGAACAATTAACTAAAAGTGAGCTGGGACTTTTTAATTATTTTTCTTCCAGATATGATATTTGTGATAGTTATTTGAATTGCAGTGTCACATTGTGAAATAACACAATCTATATTTATTGCTTTTATAGTCACACAAATTAATTTCCTACTGAAGTATAAATGTCAGATGATGTATCTTAATTAGCTGAGGGGAAAAAAATTCCTTTATATTTGATTTTTTTCCTTAAGAGAAAACATGCTTAGAATAAACTGTGAGAGCTATGAATTGAGAGGAGAAACCATGCTCTCTTCAATTCGAATTTCTAAGAACTGAAGCAGGATAAATACTCCTGCTGAAATATGTGGCTTAATTACAAACCTCAGGGATCTTAGGTTTTATGGCTCAGTTTAAAGCACCTAAACCTGTAAACCTGTGTAGCATGTCTTCAGTTAGCTGAGTTACCAAATAAAAAAAAAAAAATTTTTTTTAGGTGGTTATAAATTATTATTTGCATAGGGAGAGTCACATGAACATTAAGAATTAGAGACACCTCACTTTTCACCTCACCTGATTTTCTTCAGGGAGATGTGGTGGCACAGTGGTTAAAGCACTCAGCTGTGAGCCAAAAGGGCGGTTTGAACCCACCAGCTGCTCTGCAGGAGAAAGATATATGGCAGTTTGCTTCTGTAAAGAGTTACAGCCTTGGAAACCCTATGGGGCAGTTCTGCTCTGTCTTCTAGAGTCGCTGTGAGTCAGAATTGACACACTTGCAGTGGGTTGGATTTTGGTTTGGATTTTCTTCAAAAAGATGCTCTTCTCAGCAGATGATTGTGTTATATATTAGAAGGTGCTGGATATAGGTTATTCAGGCAATCAAGAGGCAGAGATGAAGGTCTGTAATTCATAATTGAAATTTTGCCCTTAAATTAACTTCATTAGTATGCAGTTGATTAGGAGGTTATATGTTTATAAAGTGAAATGACCTACAGATTTATATATTCGGTATAAAATTAGGTTCTCAGAGGTGTAAGGATGTTTAAATCACTATTTAAAGGAAAGTATTGCCAAGATTGAATAATTATAACAATTTGGTTTTAAAGTTTTTGAAATTGTTTCCAGGCCATTTCCTTCTATTAAAAAAAAAAAAATCTTTTTAACATAAAAAAGGCGAATACAAATTTCCCAATCCTAAAGAACTGATGATCACGACTTAGTTTTAGTTTGAATAAATAACCTAAGTTTGGTTCACGAAGACCTACTGTGTATCTGTCACTGTGCTAAACTGATGATACAAAGACAAAAATATTTTCTCCCTACTCTCACTATACTTATAATTTAACAAAGCAGATGGATACTTTACAAATAAGCAATACTCAACTTTGTACATGGCATAATGGGAGTATTAGAGAAGAGAAAATAATTCTATTATGGGGAATTAGGGAAAAATTAATAAAATGTTATGAAAACTCATTTAATTTTCAAGTTTGGCTTCTGTATCTAAACAACACTAAAGCTACTGGAGTTCTTTGTTTTTATGACTTTGTGTTAGTCTAGTGTCCTTTTAATTCATCCTGAAGGACATCCTTTAGTGTGGGCAAGTCTACCAGTGATGAACTGCTTCAGCTTTTGATTATCTGTTTTCTTCTTCATTGTTGAGAGATAGTTTTCTGGGATATAGAATTCTTGGTTGACAGTTTTATTCTTTTGGAACTTTAAATTTCATCCCATTGTTTTCTGATGCTAAATTGACTGTTAATCTTATTTAGTATCCCTTGAACATGATGATTCACTTCTGTCTTGCTTCCTTCACAATTCTCTTTTTGTCTTTTGGTGGTTTCATTTTAATGTGTCATGGAATGAATCTCTTTGAGGTTATCCTACGTGGAATTGTTAAGTTTGTTGGATGTATAGATTCATTTCTTTCATCAAATTTGGAAAGTTTTCAGCATTTATTCCTCAAATATTCTTTCTGTCGCCTTCTGTCTTAGCCTTCTGGGAATCCAATATGCACATGTTGATAGGTTTGATGATATACCTATGTCCCTTAGGCTTTGCTCATTTTTTTTTTTTTTTAATTCTGTTCCTCAGACTGGATAATTTAAATTGTCCTGTACTCAAATTCATTCTTTCTTTTTTCTACCTTCTCACATCTGCTGTCAGACCCCTCTAGTGAGTTTTTAATTTCAGCTATTGTACTTTTCAGCTCCAGAATTTCTGTTTGGTTCCCTGTTATAATTTCTGTCTCTTTATTGTTTCTATTTGTTAAGACTTCGTACCCTGGTTTCCTTTGATTCTTTGTTCATGGCTTTCTTTAGCTCTTTAAGTGGATTTAAGACAGTGGATTTAAAATATTTGTCTAGTAAATCTGGACTTCCTCAGAAACAGTTCCTTTCAATTTTTTTCCCTGTAAATGGATCATAATTTCCTGATTCTTTTGTATGCCTTAGATTTTTTTGTTGAAAACTAAACATTTCGAGTATTCTAATTTGATAACTCTAGAAATCAGATCGCCCTCTCTATCCCTAGGGTTTGCTGTTGTGGATTGTTTAGGGTTGTAGTTGTCCATTTGTTTAATGATTTTTTTCAAATTACTATTATTATTTTTGCAAAGACTGTATTGCTTGTTGTGTGTAGTCACTGAAGTCTATGTCACATTATCTCAGCGGTCAGCCAGTGATCTCATGGAGATCTCCTTAAGTGCCCAAATTTAGCAGACTCTTTCTTCATTAATCACTCCTTTGGTTGCACTAATTTTTTGATTAAATCAAAGAGTTCCACAAAGTTCATTTTTGTTATTTTTTGCCAGTTTACTCGTTGCTTCAATAGAGGGAGTGAGTTTTGGTGCTCAGTGTTTCTCCATTTCTAGGATGTCACTCCTTGTTCTGGCTTCGGTGGAAAAGTTTTTAATTATGAATTCATTTTCTTTGACATGTAAAGGATTATTCAGATTTTCATTTAGTTTTCCATCCATTTTGGCAAATTATCTATATTTTTATTTGTATTTTTCAATGTCTTTATCACTTTTACCTAGGTTGAAAAATTTATTGTCACAAATTTGTTCAAAATATTTTCTCAGTATCTTTTTATCACTAAGGATGTCCTCGTTTACTTCTGATACTTATGTTTTGTGTTTTGTCTCTTTCTTTTCCTCTCTCTCCCCATCCCCTCCCCTTATTTTTGTTCAGGCTTGCAAGGTGTTCATTATTTTTACAAATCTTTTCAAAGAAGTAGTCTCTGGCTATATTGAATTTTGTATATCTGCATTCTGTATCATTTATTTTTGTGTTATATTTCCTATTTTGTTTCTTATACTTTCTTTAGGTTTATTTTTTTGAGACAGAAGTGTAGATAATTAATACATTATACATGCATGTAAAGACATTATTTCCCTTTAAGCACAATTTCAGCTGTATCTTATAATTTCTGATATGTTACATTTTTATTTTCCCTCACTCATTTCACTTGTTAATGTTTATTCAAATTATTTTGTTATTTCAATTAATTTTTTCTATTTTCAAACAATTTTCTATTTTCCAAATTAAAAAAAAAATTTAAAACATTTGATGGACTTTTCTAGTTATCTTTCTGATTTTGATTTCTATATTAATTCCACCAGGAGCAGTGTATATGATCTATATGATTTCAATCCTTTGGGATTTGTTGAGTTTTACTTTATGTCCCAACAAAGGTTTATTTCAGAAATGCTGCAGGTACACTTGAAAAGAATCTGAATTCTGCAGTCATTCATTGCATTGTTTGAATCTTTTACATCCATGCTTTTTTCTTCTTTTTTATCTGCTGTGGGTGTGACATAGTGCTTAAGAACTCGGCTGCAAACTTGATGGCAATGGTTTTGGTTTTTTTGGTTTGGTACTTTTAGTTCCTGAGAGAAAGTTGTTACACTCTCTATGATACTGGATTTTCCTAGTTGTTAATTTTTTATCCATGATTAAATTTTTAGAACTTCCATGCCTTTCATTCAGACTGATATTTTATATATGGGATTGTATGTAAAACTACTTTAGAGGTTCTATATAATATTCTTCAACAGATAAGGTTCTCTCTTTCCTAATCAAATTACTTCAGTCAGGGTTTACGCCTAGTTGGGGCAGGGTTGAGGTTCTAATAAGACTCAGTCTACCTTTGTTCCTTATTTTTGGGTAGATTGGGATTTTGGGTGAAAGTCTGGCAGTTTTCTGTATTTTCAACTGAAAAAGACTGAAGGAGATTCCATTCTGCTTTCAGAGATTTTGAGCTTAGCTCTTCAGCTACCTGCCCCACACACCCTCAGAATTAGCAAATGTCTTAAGGGAGAGATCATTTCCTCCACTTCCCACATTCCATGCCCATCAAGGGAGATGGCAGGCCCCACCTCTAGTAGGATTTTGTCTCCTTAGCATTACAGTACTGTGAGAGATTTCTCTCTGCCCTTTAGAAAGTTCTGTGCCAGTTGCAAACCTGCCGCTCTGCCTCACAACTCAGTGAATGTTTTGTGGGAGAAACGGTTCTAAGATTCAGGTCCTCTGGTTCTCAGTTTGTCACATTAGCCCATTATGCCCACCAAAACATCAATGCTTTCTCTTATCCTGAGGAGTATTCTTCTGCCTGGGCCAAGCCTGATTCTTTGCCTATTCCTAGAATCAGCAAATGCCCTCAGAGGATAAAAACAGCTAGTTATTTTCGTCTCACCTAGAAGGTTCTTTTCCCTATCTAGAATTTTAGCTTATCTAGCCTTTGTTGCTCCCACACTTTTTTTTTTTAATTTGGTAAAAATATATATAACAAAACATTTGTCATTTTAGCCATTTTACATCTGTAATTCAGTGACATTGATTACATTCATCATGTTGCAATCATCACTACCTTTTCCAAATCTTTCCATTACCATTAAGCTCAGTGTTCCCTAAGCTATGACTCCCTTTTCCTTCCTCCCTGCTACCCCTGCTTACCACTAATAAATGTTGGTCTATTTACACTTGCCTATTTCATGTAAGTGGAATCATATAGAGTTTGTCTTATTTGGCAACTTATTTCACTCAACATAATGTTTCCAAGGTTCATCCATAGTGTAGGCACTGGCTCCCCCGAGAAGCAACATTACCTGGTCTTTAAAGACACTTTCACTTTCATTTTTCTATGATTCTAGTAGTTTCTTCATGGAAAGGTTTGTAAACTTTGACATTGCATGGATCTCCGCTAAGAACTGTGGAACCTCGGTGGTAGACTAGACGTCCATCTAATTCACACACCTCTGAGGGGTTCTGCTTGGAAAGCTAGCCTTGCTATACCAAAATCAGCAAAAAAGCCCAAACCAGTTACAGTTGAATTAATACTGACTTATGAAAAATTTTTTTTTTATGACAACCCCATGTGTGCAGAGTAAAATTGCATTCCATAGGGTTTTTAAGGCTGCGACCATTCTGAAGCAGACAACCAGAGCTCTCTTCCAAGGCACCTCTGGGTCAGTTAGAACCATTGTTTTTTATGGTTGGTAGTCAAAAAAAAAAAAAAAAAAATTGTCAAGAGCTTAATTGTTTGTGCCACCCAGGGACTCCAAACTGGTTGCCGTCGAGTCCATTCCAACTCATAGTGACCCTATTGGTCAGAGTAGAACTGCCCTGTAAATTTTCCACGGAGCAGCTAGTGGGTTTAAATTGCCAGCTTTTTGGTTAGCAGCCAAACTCTTAACCACTGCGCCACCAAGGAATCTTAAAAAAAAAAAAAAAAAAGATTTTGAGAGTTGGGTGCTATCTGTAGGTGGCAGTAGAGAGTCATTCATTTTTCATGAATCTTAATTCAGTATCTCCTGAGATTATTTAATAAATTATACAATTGAAATATTCCCCAGTATATTAGCTTATGTGCTTATAATCAATTCTGAAATTTTTCTGTTCCTCTAAAATCAATATTAGTTTGTGTTTGAAAGAGACTATGAGGTTACAGACATGTCACAATGTGAATTCTGTCAAAAGTCATGAACTTGTATTTCTCCATAAATAATTTCCATTTTCAAGATTAGTTTTTTAAAATAGTATTTTAAGATTATAAATAGCATTTGCTATGCATCAATATCAAGGGCATTTATGAAAAAGCCTTAGTTAAATTTCGAAAGAGTTTGGCAGGATATTAAGATATCTTATTCGAAGACATGTAGGAAAGGGCATTGAAGACTCATTCCAAAAAAAAAAAAAAAAAATTAGTAGTCCTTAAAAAGGAGAGAAAGAATAATTAATAATGAGTGAAGTGCCTTGGACTTTTTTTGTAGAAACCAAATTTTGTTCACTTGGGAGACTTTCAGGGACAAGAGTGTGGTACTACTGTGAGTCACTAACTTTCAGCTACTGGAACAGGTTATTGAGAAAGGGTGAAAAATGTCCTTTCTGGGAAGTTATTCAAGTCTCTGCCGCCTGGGCTTGTTGGTTTAGATACCTGTCATTCTCATCACCCCCCACCCTGCCACCCCCAAGTCAAGGGAAAGATTTAAATGACCATTGTTTTTTTCTTTCTCAACGCCATAAGTCACTAAAACACGCAGATTAATTATATAACTTCTCTGTGCTTTGAATGAATGAATTTAAAAACAATTGGAGAAGGAGCATGTCTTTCCATAGGCAACTCCTTCAGGATGAACAAATTCAGAGTAGATGTCTGTCCAGTCAGGTCTCAGTAGTGCAGATGAACTTCACACCAAAGACCCTCCAGTAGAGCTTAGTTAAAATGGGCCCGTTCCAGTGTTACAGATGGATAGACCGTCAATTACGTGTAACGCTCATTCCTGTTCTTTTTGAGACAGGTCTGATGGAAAACAATACAGTTCTGCACACATTTTAATCCTTCTCTTTAAGTGTTGGCATTTTCATTTTTTTAAGTTTCAGGGGGACATTTTATGGTTTGTTTTTTATTCTTATTTCTCCTTTAGTCTAGACATTCAAACAAGGTGTTTAGTCTGATATCAAGCGATTCTAGTTTCAGAGCATTAGCACCTTCTAATAGATGACATTGCCAAATATTCTCTACCATATACAAATACTTGCAGTTATTGACAACTTAAACTTTTTCATGGAGTTATTTGCATTCCTGTACCAAGTAACCTGGTGAATATTTTCTATTTTGCCATTTAAAAGATCTAAATTGTATTTAGAGGTGATCCATACACCGTAAAAGCCACATCTTTGTAAAAAATGGTGTGTGGGATGATTTTAGGGAACTTAAAGATCCTCCATTTAAAATTATAAGTACTCTGAAAAATAATACATTCCATTAGATTTGTTTTTCTTTATCTCCCACTCTGTCTTCTATGACCTTTTGATACTCCTTGGAGTATTATCTCTTGGGCCCCTACCTGAAATTCAGGGATGCCCATTGGTTGACACAGTACACTAAGTTCTAAAATTATATCTTTCTCCAATTCTGATTCGTTCAGTTTGGTTATCTCCCCACCCTCATTAGAAAAACAGAATTCAGAGACTGGCTACCCCAAATCTTCCATGTCAGATTACGCAGTCAGATATGCCTGATTTTTCTCGATGGTGGACTGGATTTGATTGGCTTCTAACTACTTAGCAACAGTGTCTTGAAAACTTTGTGTTCTGTTCTTTGGTTTCTTCACAGGATTATAAAGTTAGAGGGATTGCTTTAGACTCTTAGAGATTAGATTTCAAAGAGAGAGGATATAGTGGGTAAGAAAATATCTGTGACCCTTAATGGGGTCACCAACAGTGTTTTAGGTGGAATAGTTCTTCTTTATGTTAAACTATTTTGCATATTCCAGAATGTTTAGCATCCTTGTCCTGTTCTTAGCTTCTAAATGCTTGTTTCTACCTTCAGTCAACCCAAAATACCCACATACATTTCCAAAAGACCATGGAGGAAGGTGGTGGTTGCAGGTTGAGAGTCACTGACATGAGACTAACACGGTACCAAAAGTAAACACAAAGCAACCACCACCACCAAACTGGCTGGTAAACATTTTTACTCTCTTGCAAATTCAACACTGGCCAGGGCCATACTGACTAAGACCACTCTCTGTCGACCTTAGTTAAAACAATGTAATGATTTGTCTGCAGTTGACCCAGCCAGTGTTCCTTTGAAAAGTCAAATTCCCATAAACATTGACCAAAGAAACAGTATCAAACCAAATCATTGCCGTCGAGTCGATTCCGACTCATAGCGACCCTAGAGGACAGAGGAGAACTGCCCCATTGGGTTTCCAAGGCTGTAAATCTTTACGGAAGCAGACTGCCACATCTTTCTCCCACGAGAGACAATAGAAGTAGTTATTAATGCCTTCTTTTTGGTTTTGTAGACTACACTCATTTTCTAACTTTCTTTAGGATTTGCTTAGATATTCACTTGCTAATTTTTTGGCATCTTGCCCAAGTAGACGTTCAGTGTGAATTGGTAGATTTCTTTGGTTCATCTGAAATTTCCTTTGCAGGCTTCATGCTGCCTTTCCTATTAAAGTAACTTCTTTTTCTGTTCTCTTTCACTAACCAGCAGCCACATCTTCCATCTAGACTTGCCATGTTGGAGGGTACTGAACACTCATCTGTTAGCCAAGTAAGAAAAATTAATTTTCACATAGCAAAAAAGACATTGACTGGCTCTAGGATTTTACTATATCATTACTGACCTATGTTATGGTAATCCAGTTCATTGCACAAAATGCATTTTTCGAATGTTTCAAGAAACTGAAAAAAAATTTTTTTACAGTTAAGTTGCACAAATTTTAGAAATGTTTCATTTTAAATAGTTGAAACCATTAACTGGAGCCTATTTATTTTATTTAAGTGACAAAAAGCCCCTTACGTGTTTGTCAATAGCTTCCATAGATTGTTTTTATTGCAAACCAATTTCACCTTCAAATTCACTGACCTGTGTTCCGAGCACGTCTATAATTTAATTCAGGTCAGTTCAGATATATTTTTAAGTCATTACCTCCTTTCCAGCCAATCAACATTTGATTTTTCAGAGTTCAAAGTCACTTTTTAATTCCTAAAAGTGTCTGCCTATATGTAGATACCCAAACAGGCATTTATGTGTATGTTACCCATACTCTTTCTGTCGCTGTGGAGTGCCTCTCTTGGATCAGTGTTATTTTGAAAGAAACATAGATGTTTCACAGATTTCAGTATTGCCTTTTCAATGGGATCAACATAAATTTTTATTTCCCCAGGTAAGTTATTCATGAGAGGCCCATACCTATCTACTATATTTGTGTACCTGCAAAGGAACGTGCACTGTTTTTGATCCCCAAATAGGTTGCATTGGTTTTACTTTTCCTCCTCACATAACATGGACATGATTGTATTATTGTGAAAATAAAATAACTATAAACATATCCTTTTAAAAAGAAAACCAAAATGAGAAAGCTTTTCAAAACATAGTAACCTGTTTAACCTGGGAGACATGTACCACAAAAATATTCTGATGAGTGGAGGTCTATACAAAATTGATTCCACTTGCAAAAAACAATTTTAGGTACTATGATTTGAGGGAACCCTAACTTGTTAGAATCTGAACTTGCCTATTATTTCACATATTAAGTTAGATATCATAGATTATAAAAAAACCCAGACCAAACCCAGTGTCGTCGAGTCGATTCCAACTCATAGCAACTCTATAAGACAGAGTAGAACTGCCCCACAGAGTTTCCAAGGAGCGCCTGGTGGATTCAAACTGCCGACCCTTTGGTTAGCAGCCATAGCACTTAACCACTATGCCACCAGGGTTTCCATTATAGATTATAGGCTTTTGTAAAGTAATCCTTAAAATATTTTTCAGCTCCCACATCCCCAAAATTTTGTTCAGTCATTATATTTGCATCCATTTCAACTATTTTTACAATAACTATTCATTGTGGTGGAAACCCTGGTGGCGTAGTGGTTAAGTGTTATTGCTGCTAACAAGTGCTGTGGCTTAGCTAACCAAAAGGTCGGCAGTTTGAATCCACCAGGCGCTCCTTGGAAACTCTGTGGGGCAGTTCTAGTCTGTCCTATAGGGTTGCTATGAGTTGGTATGGACTCGATGGCAGTGGGTTTAGTTTAGTGAGTTTAATTCATTGTGGTAAATTAGAGCGTCATCGAAAACAAGGAAAAACCTTAATGAGATGGATTCACACAATAGCCTCAACCATGGGCTCAGACATGCCAATGATCAGGAAGCTGGCACAGGACAGGACAATGTTTCATCCTGTCATATATAGGGTTGCCAATACTTGGAGCTGACTTGACACCAACTAACAACATTTGTTGTGACTGTCTTCTTCCTTTGGGGTTAGTAAAGCATCATACTAAGAAGCATGGGCTTTTGGGTTAGGCTACCTGGATTTGAAACCTATCTCCACCATCTCCTGTCTGTGGCTATATTCAGCATCTATAAGTAGGTGATCATTTTATGGTATCCTTCCTACAAAGTGGGTTGTAATATAGTAGGACTTGTGGCTGCCAAATCAGAATAGGAAACTTATAACCCGTAATCAAGGGAGAATGGGTGTTTTTACCTGTTAATCACACAGCTAAGTGAAACTGTTTGAATGGTGTATTGTTCCGCTTGCATTGAGCCTGCTGAGATGGTTGTATTTTGGAAATAAAATGTTTTCAAGGTGAGCCATTTTTCAAGTAGATGCAGATTTGTGTAGGCTTCCATATTTTTCTGTGTTTTCCATTTGGGATGATGGATTAAGCCTCTATAGGAGCAGTACGAAAGACAGCAATGAGGGAGTGAGAAAGAGATATCAACTTCCCAGATGTTTTCCTTACTGAACTTTCCTGTTTCTCAGACAGCACAGGATTTTTGTACCTACCAGAATATCCAGAATCTTGTATATTTCCACTCTTTTGCCTATAAGGTGGGCTTCACTGCTTGTCTGTGCCAGATAAACTCCTACTCATACCTTAAGACCCACGTAGAACCTCCTCATTTGGGAAGCCTTTCCTGACTCCCCCAGGCAGACCTGGAGTCTTTTATTACAGCCTCCTTCATCCTTTGTGTATACCTATATCCAGCCTAGGTATGGTCCTAAAATCTTAAGGTTTGCATATCTTTGCCTCCAAAATGAATTACCATCTGGAGGGCAGAGGTGTTATTCTGACAAATGATGTAACTTGCAGTGTAATTGACCATGACCCCCTGGGGAACCAAGGACACAAATACTTTTAGAGCTAAAAGAAATGTTGACTTTTTTCTTCAGTTTAGATTTCTCATTTTATAGATGAGGAAAAATGAGGATCCCCAAAGTTCAGTTTCCATCCTGTATGCTTTGTTGCATTTAGAATCATTGGGAATAGCATTACCAAAACAAAACAAAACAACCAAACCCATTGCTGTCTAGTCAATTCCGACTCATAGTGACCCTATAGAACAGAGCATAACTACCCCATAGGGTTTCCAGGGAGCAGCTGGTGGATTTGAACTGCCGACCTTTTGGTTAGCAGCTGTATAGACACTCTACCTCCCCTTCCCTCCACCCCAACACACTTCAAGGAAAGAGACAGTGAGGGCTAGTCTTGTATATTCCTATGCTTCTTAGATTTAATTTAGTCTCAGTCTGACAGTAGTTAAGACCACCCCTTCAAATAAGGTTAGGGCAGTTTGTTCTTCCTTCTGGTCTCTATTCTAATTCTCTGGTTAGCATCTACATTGTTGTCGTTAGCTGCCCCAAAGTTGGCCCAACTCATAGCAACCCCATGCACAACAAGATTGGACCGTTGTGATTTGTAGGGTTATATATATAAGTTGTTGTTGTTGAGAATATATACTGCAGAACATACACCAATTCAACTATTTCTACACATACAATTCAGTGACATTGATTACATTCTTCAAGTTGTGTAACCATTCTTATCCTCCTTTTTCTAATTGTTCCTTCTCATTAACATAAACTCACTCCCCCTGAGTTTCTATCTAATCTTTTGAGGTACGGTTGTCAATTCGATTCCGTATGGATAGTTCTTGAAAGAGCACAATTCTCAAGGCAGACATTCTTTACTAGTTAAGCTAAATTATTTGGCTTTAAGAACACTTCAGGGGATATTTTTGGTTTAAGGTTTAAAGGTTATTTCAGGGCAATACTTTTGGGGGCTGTCATGGCTGTATTATGTCCACAAAAAATATGTGTATTAATTTGGCTGGGCCATGATTCCCAGTATTGTGTGGTTGTCATCCATTCTGTGATTGATACGATTTTCCTATGTGTTGTAAATCCTAATCTCTGCCTACGGTTAATGAGGCAAGAGTAGATTATGTTAAAGAGGATTAGGGTGGGATATAACACCCTTGTTCAGGTCACATCCCTGACTCAATGTAAGGGAGTTTCCGTGGGGTGTAGCCTACACCACCTTTTATCTTACAAGAGAAAAGGAAAGGGAAGCAAGCAGAGAGTGGGAGGCCTTATACTATCAAGAAAACAGTGCTGGGAGCAGAGTGCATCCTTTGGACCTGAGTTTCCTGTGCGGAGAAGCTCCTAGTCCATGGGAAGATTGAGGACAAGGACCTACCTCCAGAGCCAACGGAGAAAGAAAGCCTCCCCCTGGAGCTGACACCCTGAATTTGGACTTGTAGCCTACCGGACTGTGAGAGAATAAGTTTCTCTCTGTTAAAACCATCCACTTGTGGTATTTCTGTTACAGCAGCCCTAAACAACTAAGGCAGGGGCATAGGGTTTTCACTGGCTGATTTTCAGAAGTAGGCCACCAGGCCTTTCTTCCTAGTCTGTCTTAGGTTGGAAGCTCCGCTGAAACCTGGTCAGCATCACAGCAACACTCTAGCCACCACTGACAGATGGCTGGTGGCTGCACTTGAGGTGCGCTGACCAGGAATCCAGCACAGGTCTTCTCACGGAGGTGAGACTTCTACCACTGAACCACCAGTGCTCTCAGCAGCTACATTAGAAGAGGATGACATTGGAGCAAAGGAAGGGCCCGTTAAAGAGGCTCTGATAAGTATAAGAACATTTTGGAAGTGACGAGGGTGGTTTGAATAGTATTGTAATGCAGTTGGCAAGGCAGCGGAGTTGCGTCTGCGGCTGGATGCGATTGTGCGGCCTTCAATGGCTAAAATGAAGGCAGTAATTTTCAGCACCTGCTGTGATCCTGGAGGGCTAGACCTAAGAGGAGACATCAGAAAAGGAAATGATAGTATCTTATACCAGAGCTTTATTTCATTCTCATTGCATAATGCAGTCGCAGTGGTTAAACCGTTATTGTGGAGAAATGGCTTATGCATATTTAGTGAGCTGCGTGTATTGTGATGAGTGGCTGTTACAATAACACAAATGCTTGTGTGGTTTCCGAACAGTTAATGATTGGTGGATAAGTAATTCCTTGTAAATCTCCGCTAGTCGTGGTAACCCGGGTAGAGATCGATTCTTCTTTGCCTTTATTCAGGACAGAATGAGAAATAGCCAGTAATGAGGAAAACACTTTAAATATAAGGGGAACATTAGTGGAGTAAGCTGCCAATTACCATCATGAGAGATTTGCAAAGCTGGCACAAGAGTACCATGTGGTAGAGGAAGTGAGAATAGCCAGAGGCAATAGGAACCCATGGATCCTTGGAGAATTAACTTTCTTTCATTTCCAAAGAGATTTTAGCAATATATATACGGTGGAGGCAAAGAGGAAAGCTAGGCGGTAGAGAGGCAGCCAGAACGTTCTGGCTGAAACACTGACTTCTTTGGTGACATGAGCACAAACATAACTTCTCTTGATTTTGGAAATGTAGAGATCAGGAATAAAGTTTACCTGTGGCCAGGTCGTGCCTCCTAAGAGGATAACAATATGTTTGACAAACAAAATGCCATAATTGCTTTATCATAACCCAGTGGTGTGTTCTTTCAAGCATTTCTACACATGTATGATTGATTGTAATGCCTTTAAAAATGATTTATGAATTAAATTTGTATATACATGTGATATTTGATTGTTGCTTTTATACCCAAGAGTGGGCAAAACCCACTATGATTTGTTTACAATGAAATATATTAAGCAGCCCACTAAATATTTAATTTACCAGCTGAACTGCAACAGAGTGGTTGAGAAATGTGAGACTTTCCTCTTCACTTTAAGGGACACTCGCTGTATAAACAAATAAATTATTAACACTGTTATTATTATTTAGATCATTATTATCGCTTAATGATGGATAGGAAAAATTTCCCTTGCAACAAATAGTTCCAATATAACAGAGTCAGCATTGTTATTTTCCAGAGTAAATCTAAGCTCATAAAAATTATGAGCAATAGGGGCAGATTAAGGAAAAATGCTTACATATAAAAACGTCTGGTAAGCTGTGTGGTAATATCCTTGGTATTAAGGGCTCTTAGTTTATGGATTTGGAGCCGTGGTGGCACAGTGGTTAAGAGCCAGGCTGCTAACCAACGGTCAGTAGTTTGAATCTACCAGCTGCTCCTCGGAAACCCTATGGGGAAGTTCTGCTCTGTCGTATAGGGTCGCTGTGAGTCAGAATCAACTCGACAGCAACCAGTTTTTTTTTTTTTTAAATGTCTAAATCCATAAAATACTAAAAAAAAACACCAGACCAAACCAAACCAAACCAAAATCCCTTGCCATTGAGTCAATTCCGACTCATAGCGACTCTTTAGGACAGAGTAGAACTGCTCCATAGGGTTTCCAAGGAGAGGCTGGTGGATTTGAACTGCCGACTTTTTTGGCTAGCAGCCGAGCTCTTAACCACCGCACCACCAGGGCTCCTTTCATGGATTTAGATATATCATGAATCAAATAATGTTTCCTGGGGTATAAATACATATGTTAAAAAGGATCCGTTTGAATTTTCAGAAGCATAAAATAAGTTAATGTAATTCACGCTCAAGACCGTAACAGAAGGCAGAAGCCAGCTTACTACCAAAAACCTGGTAGAGCTATTGTGATTGAGTCTTCAGTTTGATGCTGATTTTCCTGGCAGTCAAGGCCAGGAGGCAAATATGCTGCGTTGCAAAATTCTTGTTTTTAGCTAAGGAGGGACACATACTAATTTTTAAAGGTAAACTTTCAGCTGCACTAAATTTTAGAAGAAA
Organism: Loxodonta africana; assembly: GCF_030014295.1. Lineage (NCBI taxonomy): Eukaryota > Metazoa > Chordata > Mammalia > Proboscidea > Elephantidae > Loxodonta > Loxodonta africana. Next base: position 112,656,997 of record NC_087347.1, on the reverse strand, counting down.
TTTTTTCCTCATAGGGCCATGTATAGAAAACCTTCGGTATCGTGGAAGTTAAATGTCCACCAAACCAAAACCAAGTCCGTTGCTGTTGAGTCGATTCCAACTCATTGTGACCCTACAGGACAGGGTAGAGCTGCCCCATAGAGTTTCCAAGGAGCGCCTGGTGGATTTGAACTGCCAACCTTTTGGTTAGTAGCCATAGCACTTAACCACTATGCCACCAGGGTTTCCTAAATGTCCACAGTGGTTCTTTTATAAAGAATGCAGAGTAATTTTTACCCAGCTGTTTCATATAGACTAAAAAATGAGATTATATACTTTTATACAAACCTTGATATAATATGGCTCTTGAAGGAAGCGTAGTGCATTGGAAAAGAGCTTGGACTGTGAGCTCTACTTCTATTATAGCTGTGTGATTTTCAGCAATTTAATTGCCTTTCTGTGCTCAGTTTCCTTATTTGCAAAAATCTTCCTTGTAGTGTTATTGTGAGTAATGAATCATTGTGTGTATGTAGCGGTCCAAGCCCCATGGTAGTTTCTTTCTCCTTTCATCCTTCAGCACTAGTGTTATAAATGATTCTACTGCATTTCACACACACACACACACACACACGCATGACACACTCTTTACATCTTTTTCATTTGAGATTTATCCTTAAAGACGCTCATGCTTGCAGAAGACAGAGCTGATTCGTAATTAAATTTAAGGCTGTGAAGATCAATATGAACATGAAAGTCTACCTTTGGGAAGTTTCAGTAATGTTAGAGTGTTTCATAAAGAAGTCAGCCAGAGTGTTAAGATCTTGGGCATTATTCTAGGAAAGCTTCAGCTTGTAATGAAGAGGAAGCTATATAGTTCATCCATTCCTACAGAGAACCTGGAACAATTCAGTTATTTGTATTCCTTTGCCTTTTTTTTTTTTTTTTTGCATTTCAACTTTTGTCGACATTACATTTTCTGTTTAAGTACTTTGAAAATCATATTTTTTTTTTTTTTGGAAAAAAAACCCTGCTTAATTATTGAAACCAAGGGGTCACGTTGCAGCCAGGGAGCCCAGGAGCATGACTACCCTGGGGCCCTTTGGACCATTTCAGGTTCACTTAGTGTTCTAGGGAAATGGTGACCCCTAGAGTCATATGGTGGGAATGGTGTCTAAAGTCCCGGGTGGTGCAAATGGTTTGCTCCTGGCTACTAATGGAAGGGCGGGTGGTTTGAACCCCCAACAGCACCATGGATGAAAGGCCTAGCAATCTGCTTCTGTAAAGCCTACAGCCAAGAAGATTCTATGCAGCAGTTCTACTCTAATACATGGGGTCCTACGAGTTGGAATTGACTTGATAATAAGAGGTTTGGTCTGGTTAGAGCTGTGCAATGCAGGACCCTTTTCAGGCTGGTGGCTAAACCAACTTCTATGTCAGGATTGAATGACGTCCATGTATCATACTGGAAACTGAGCTGAGCATTTAAGGACTCACTGAAATGACTGTTCTTTCTTCTCCCTTCCTAGAAAAATACAGAAAGTACAAGTGATTTCATAAAATCCTTATCTTCACTGCTCTTCAGAGGAACTGATTGATTAAAAAGCATTGTCTCTTATCAGCTCCTATCAACTGCTAGAACTTCTGTTGGAATAGGCTTCTGTCTGTGTGCCAGTTAGAGAATCCAGTGATGAAACGTCAGTCTTCTTTAGGTTTGCTTGAATCAGAATCAGAGGGAAGAATAGAGTATGTCCAAACAGCATTTTTGTGTCCCCCACCACAATGAGATGGGAGAGGTGATCCATTTTGTGAGTCTCAATGGAGACATCCTGTAATTCCAAAATGGTGGCAGTAAAAACAAACAAAAAAACCAACCCCCTTGCCGTCAAGTCGATTTCGCCTCATAGTGACCCTATAGGAGAGAGTAGAACTGCCCCATAGGGTTTTCAAGGAGCACCTGGTGGATTTGAACTGCCTCCTTTTTTGGTTAGCAGCTGAACTCTTAACCACTTCACCACCAGGGCTTCTTGGCAGTGAGAACAGACCTTCCTAAATTAAGCACGGTCAGAGTCAGTGTAGTTATATGTAGACAGAGCGGCTGGTCAGTTTCCCGTGGGTGTTGAACAGCTGTTGTTTGCCCCTCAGATCCACAGTCCCCCTGTTGATCCTGCTTTATGCCCCAGGAGGCTGAGCCATAATTGACGGCATCTTCAGGCTTCTTTGTCCATTGGCTTCTAATTGGGTTTGGCCAATGGGGGGCACTTGGAGTGGGAGACAAGTAAGGCTGGAGCTCTTATTCCTCTGGCTCCCTCCTTATGGGTCACTTTGGTTGCCTGAATCCTTCCTCTTTCACCACCTGACTCTCTTTCTCAGGCTCTGGTAACTGTACTGTCCTCTGGTGCCTTCATATTTGGGGATGGTAACAGCTCCAGAGCACTGCACTATTCCTTGTGGTTTTTCCACATCCATCCCACACCATTGTAAATAACACCTGCACTAAACTCTCCTCATATTACTCAATTAGAGTGTGCCATCTGTCTATCCCACAGCCCTGGACTGCTGCTGCCATGTGATAGTGGTGCCCGTTTAGAGGGTGGGGTCCCTCAGGGAGATTGAGGCTAGGGGTGATGCTGGCTTCTGCTAACTTGGCCAATGCATTGTTGAAGTTGACTCTTGTGCTCTTGCAGGTCATAATGTTGGAGTTACTTTCTCAGGGGGGTTTTGGTTTTTTGTTTGTTTTTCCTTTTCAGCCCATGGTGTTTATATTTTTTTTTTTTTTAATTTTTGTTGTGCTTTAGGTGAAAGTTTACAGCACAAGTTAGTTTCTAGTTCAAAAATTTATGCGTGAGTCGTTTTGCGACATTGGTTGCAGTCCCCAAATTGTGTCAGAGCCCCCCCCTCTTTTCTTTTCCTCCTTGGGTTTCCCATGTCCATTTGTCCAGTTGTCCAGTTTTCCTATCCCTTTCTGCCTTCTTGTCTTTGCTTTTGGGCAGGTGTTACCCATTTCGTACCATGTACTTGATTAGCACGTTCCTCACATTTGTTGTTTCTTTTATAGCCCTGTCTCATCTTTGGCTGAAAGGTGGACTTTGGGAGTGGCTTCCATTCTTAGTTAGCAGAGTGACCGTGGGCCAAGTCTCGGGGTTCCTCCTGTGTCTCTGTCAGTCTCAGCTGTCTCATCCTGCTTCTTTATATGATTTAATTTTGTCTACTGTCTCCAGTGAATAAAGAAGTTATTTTGTGTGTTTATTTATCATATATTTGTTTCCTGCATCCTGAATTTTTTTTTTTGCTGGGCACATAGGCTGAGCATGTGTGCTACTCTGGTCACTAATCTGGCCATGTGGAAGTTTTCACCTCCAGGTGGGTGGAGCAGTGACTAGGTGTGTGAGCATGGGCCCCTGTTTGCTGTTCTTGCGGGGCTGCTGAGGATGTAGGTGGCATTTTTGGCGAGGTGATGTATCTGTCCTGCTGGTCACCTGGCTGTGGGTACGGGGGTTGTTCTCGCTGGTTGTTGGGTTTTGTGCTGTGTGTGCACTCCACTGCTTGCAAGATGGCTGGGGCAAAGGTGCCCAGGTTGTCGGTCACCAGGTGGTTGGTGCATAGACTCTCACTGACAGTTCTGGGTGGGCAGGGGTCTGTAGGGATGTTTGGGGCAGGCACAAGCTTTCGGTTGCAGTGGGGAGGGGGTGATGTAAGGGGCAAGGCAGGGGGGTTTCGGCTTCCCACAGGTGCCGGGTTGGAGGGCATGCCTCTGTCTGCTAGAGTGTGTATAGGGGAGGTTGTGTAGCCGGTCCTTGGGCACCTGGTGCCTTTGGCTGGAAGGCTTGGAGGGTGCCACGGGGCCTCAGGCCCACATCATGGGTGGTACTGCTGGCCCTGAAGCCCCTGGCGTGGATGCTTGAGTTCCTGTCTTAGGGAGCAGGGTGGTGGTGAATGCCAAAGGTCTGCAGCTTCCTCTTAGCTGTTGTAGGTGAAGTGGACTTCAGCTGGGAATGCTGCCCAACTTGACCCAGTTCGGCCACGCTGTGCTGGCTCTACCAGCAAGGCCCTTGTGCAGGTGTTGGAGGGGATAGAGGGTGCTGCAAATCTGTGGACCTCCAGCACTGATGGCTGGGCTAAGAGGCAGTTGATTCTGAACAGAAGTCATGAGTTCCTGGCTTATGGGACTTGGTGGTGTTGAGTGTCATTGGCCTGGTGTCGGAGCAGGGAGGGGGATGGATGAGGGGAGAGAGTGCACCTCAGCAGCTGGGGCCTGGGGTGCCTGTGATGGTTTGAGTGTGTGCACTTAACTTTAAAATCGCAGGGTAGAATCACTCCTAGCTGACTCTGGAGGTACGTGCTGAGTCACTCCTGCTTAGCTGCACCTGGTGGAGTGGGTTTCAGCTGGGAGTTCTTCCGCTTGTGTCAATGTGTACGTGTGTGCAACTTTGGCTAGCAGGACGCCGGTGATCCATAATTCTCCATTTCTGCTGTTTTTGAATTGATTCTTCTTCCACCAGTTTCTTAGTCTGATTCTTCAGCCTTGTCTTTGATGCTTAGGGTTCCCAGCTTGTCATATATATCTGATTCACTTGCTTTTTTGGGTCTTTGTTGTAAGATGACATGAAGTGCCTGACTACTCCACCATCTTGGCCTAATTTCCTGATTTCCTTTTCAAAAGTATAAGAATCCACCTGAGTTTTGTATGTTGGTCTTGTATCCTGCAACTCTGCTGAATCTTTCTTTTAGTTCCAGTAGTTTTCTCTTAGAACCTTTGGGGTTCCTTATGTATAGTATTATATCATCGGTGAATAGCGATAGTTTTACTTCTTCCTTTCTAACTTGGATGCCTTTATTTCTTTTTCTTGCTTTATTGCTCTAGCTAGGACTTCCAGTATAGTGTCAAATAGGAATGGTGATAAAGGGTATCCTTGTCTTGTTCCTGTTCTCAGTGGGAACGCTGTCAGCCTCTCTCCATTGAGAAGGATGTTAGCTGTTGGTTTTGTATAGATGCCCTTTATTATATTGAGGAATTTCCCTCTGATTCCTATCTTATTGAGAGTTTTTATCAGGAATGTGTGTTGGACTTTATGAAATGCCTTTTCTGTGTCCATTGAGATGATCATGTGATTCTTTTGTTCTGTTTACATGGTGGAATATGTTGATTGACTTTCTAATGTTGAACCATCATTGCATACCTTATATGAATCCCACTAGGCCATGGTATATTATTTTTTAGACATGATGTTGAATTCTATTGACTAGAATTTTGTTCAGAATTTTTGCATTTATATTCATGAGAGATATTGGTCTATAATTTTCTTTATTTGTGTTGTCTTTGCGTGACTTTGGTATCAGGGTTATGGTGGATTAATAGAATGAATTTGAGAGTATTCCTTCCTTTTCCATGCTCTGAAATAGTTTAAGTAATACTCGTGTGAGCTCTTCCCTGAATGCTTGGTGTAGTTCTCCAGTGAAGCCATCAGGTCAGGGCTTTTTTGTTGCTGCTTTTGGGAGTTTTTTCTATTACCTTTTCAATCTCTTCTCTTGTTATGGGTCTGATCAGGTTTTCTATCTCAATTTGTGTTAGTTTGGGTAGGTAGTGTGTTTCTACAAATTTGTCCATTTCCTCTAGGTTTTCAAATTTGATGGAGTACAGTTTTTCATAGTATTCTGTTATGATCCTTTTTATTTCTGTTAGGTTTGTTGTAATGTTCCTCATCTCATTTCTTATTTGAGTTATTTGCTACCTCTCCTGTTTTTCTTTTGTCAGTTTGGCCAGTGGTTTGTCGATTTTGTTGATCTTTTTGAAGAACCAACTTTTGGTCTTGTTCATTCTCTCTATTGTTTTTTGGTCTCTATTTGATTTTATTTCTGCTCTAATCTTCATTATTTCCTTTTTGTTTTGGTGACCGTGGGCTCCTTTTGCTCCTCTCCTCCTATTTGTTTGAGTTGTAGTGCTGATGTTTTGATTTTGTCCTGTTCTTCTTTTTGGATGTGTGCATTTATTGCTCTAAATTGACCAGTGAGCGCTGCCTTTGCTGTGTCCCAGAGGCTCCCCTTCTCAGAGGTTTTAATATGATGAGTTTTTATTCTCATTCGATGCTAGGAATTTTTTGATTCTCTCTTTGATTTCTTCTATTACCCAGTTGTTTTTAAACAAGTATTATTTAGTTTCCAGATTTTTTCTCCCTTGCTTTTCCTGTTATTGATTTCAGCTTTTATGGCATTGTGATCAGAAAGAATGCTCTGTGTTATTTTGATGTTTTGTATATTCTTGAGGGTTGTTTTGTGGCCTAAAATGTGGTCTTTTCTGGAGAATGTTCCATGTGCATTGGAAAAGAATGTACACTTTGCTGCTGCTGGGTGGAGTGTTCTGTATATGTTGATGAGGTCAAGTTGGTTGATTGTGGCCTTTAGATCTTCTGTATCTTTATTGAGTTTCTTTCTAGATGTTCTGTGCTATACCAAAAACAGTGTGTTGAAGTCTCCTACTATTATTTTGGAACTGTCTATTTCTCTTGTCTGTGCTGTTAGAGTTTATATATTTTGGAGCCCTGTCTTTGGGTGTGCAGGTATTTGGTAGGGTCATGTCTTATTGGTGGATTGTCTATTTAATCATTACATGCCTTTCCTTGTTTTTTATGGTCCATTTTGCCTTAATGTCTGTTTTATCTGAGATTAGTATTGCCACTCCTGCTCTTTTTTTGTTTACTGTTTGCTTGATATGTTTTTTCCACCCTTTGATTTTCAATATATCTAAGTTTTTGTGTCTAAGGTGTGTCTCTTGTAGACAGCATATTGATGGGTCATGTTTTTTATCCATTCTGCCACTGTCCGTCTCTTTACAGGTGCTTTTTAGCCATTTACATTCAGTATGATTATCACTAGATACGATTTTATTGCTGTCATTGTTGTGGTTCTTTTTTTTTTTTTTTTTTTTTGTGGTGCTGACATTTTCTTTGTTCCTCTTACTTTCCTGTGCGCAGTTCCTTTGGTTTATGGATTTTCTTTTGTTTTGTTATCATAGATTTTGTATTTACAGTGTCTTTACATTTTTCTTTTTTATCTTGATGAGTTGGTTTTTTAACTTTCTTTGTGGTTACCTTGAAATTTCCCTTTTTCTTCTCAAGTTTGAACCAGTCTTTTATTCCTTAATATTGTCTTGACTTCCTCTAATTGGAAAGTTCAATACCTATGCCATTTATTCCTGCTTTTATTGTTTTGATGTTGTCATTTACAGGTTGATGTCTGTTTCCCTGTTTTAAGTCTTTTAGGTTTGTTTTATTACTGAGAGTTCTTTACCTAGCTTGATACTTCACTGATACTGTCTTGTGTCCTAGAATCTTCTTGTCGGTTCTCTAACCGAAGGACTCTCTTTAATAATTCTTGTGAGTTTGGTTTGGTTTTTACATATTCCCTTAATTTCTGTTTATTTGGAAATGTCCTAATTTCGTCATCATATTTGAGTGAGTGTTTTGTAGGATATATTATTCTTGGTTGGCAGTTTTTTCTTTTAAGGCTTTATATATGTCATCCCATTGCTTTCATACCTGCATTGTTTCTGCTGAGTAATCAGAGCTTCCCCTATGTACCTGTCAGTTTGTCATACTGTGGGAGCTTGCATGTTGCTGTGCTGCTGGAAGCTATGCCATCAGTATTCAAATACCAGCAGGGTCACCCATAGCAGACAGATTTTAGCTGAGCTTCCAGACTAGGAAGAAGGACCTGGAAGTCTACTTCTGAGAAGAATTAGCCAGTGAAAACCGTATGAATAGCAGTGGAACATTGGCTGATACAGTGCCAGAAGATGAGCCCCTCAGGTCGGAGTGGAGGGTCACTGAAGAAGAGGAAGACCATCAGTGAGATGGACTGACACAGTGGCTGCAACACCAGGCTCGAGCATGACAATGATTGTGAGGATGGCGTGAGAGTGGGCACTGTTTTGTTCTGTTGTACATGGGGTTGCTTTGAGTCAGCACTGGGTCGATAACAACAACAACAACAATCAGAACTTGGTGTTATTGTTTCCCCTTTGGATGTGCCTTTTCTTGAGCTGCTGTCAGGATTCTTTCTTTGTCTTTGGTTTTGGCAGGCGTAATTAATGTTATGTCTTGGTGACTTTCTTTTGGGGTCTATCCTACAGAGGATTCATTGAGCTTCTTGGATGATCAGCTTTTCATCTTTCATGATATTTAGGAAGATTTCTGCCAGCAAATCTTCAACAGTCTTCTCTTTATTTTCTATTTTCTCCCTTTGTCCTGGAACTTTGATCATACACAAATTTTTGCTCTTGATTTTGCCCCCCTTAATTCTTAGATTTTCTTCACTCTTTTCTCAGATTTTTCTGAAAGTTGCATCCGTAGATTTGTCTTCAGTCTTGCTAATTCTGTGTTCCATTTTTAAAAATTTGGTCCTAAAACCTGTTGTGTTGTCCATTTCTGAAATTTTGTAGTTTATCTTTGGAATTTCTAGTTGCTGTTTTTGTATTTCTTTATTTTATTCTAGTATTGTTTTCCCAAATTCTTCTATTGCTTTGTCTATGTATTCCTTGATTTTGGCTATGTTATCATTGGCTTTTTCTATGTTTTCCATGGTATTTTCTATTTTTTCTTGTTTTTTCCTCAATCTCTTTCCTAATCTCTTGGAAGGTCCTAAATATTAGTCTTTTGATTCCATATCACATAGTGCCACTGCCTTTTCTTCTGCTGAAGGGTTATCTGATCCTTTGTTTTTCTCACTTGCTGGAGCCATCTTGTCCTGCTTTTTTATATGTTTTGATATTGTCTGCTCTCTTTGTGACATTAGAAATTATTTTCTTTACTTATTGATTGTATGTTCATTTGTTTCTTCCTGATTTTTTGTTTTGTTTTGATATGTCTGGGTGGGTAGGCCAGGTGTACTTTGCTGCTTGTTTGTTGTGGGCATGATAGCTCTTACCACCTTGTCCAGGTGGGCAGGGCAGCAGCAAGAAGGCAAGCCCACTTCACTGTACACTGGTTTGGGGTGGTGGCTGAGGGCAGACTACCAAGGACTGTCTCCTGATGTAGTTCCAGTGGTATGGAAGCATTTATAGCCCCTCACCAGATGGGCGGGGTGTTGGATGGGGAGCGGTATGGGGTTGCTTCCCACTGTTCAGCAACTGGCTGAGTGGTGCGATGGGAGGGGTAATATGGGCCCAGAGCAGTGGTGGGCCTGAGTGCCGGGGATGCTGTAGCTGCAGTGGTGTGGTGGGGGGCAGTGGGAAAAGAGGGAGGTGGCATTCAGGGCAGAAAGGTGAGGAATGGGAAAGTGTGTTTCTCTGGTTACTGTGTGCTCTGTCTTCTATTGGGAGCTCCGTGAAGTTGCCTTTCTATACTACCTGTCTGGGGTCATTGCTGGCTGTGTTCCAAGATGTCAATACTGTGCCATGTTAGTTGGCAGGGGATGTCTACTCCGTATCACTCCTCATTCTCTGCACTACAGTTTTTTCTTCCACTTGGTGTTTGATCCAGTTCTTTGTTCCTTCATTTGATGTTTAGGGTTCCAGGATTGATGTTTGTATCTGTTTTACTTATGTTTTCAGGTCTTTGCTTCTGAGGGGTGGTAGGGTATGTCTGTCAAGGATGCCATGTTGGCTCCACCTATACTTTAAACTGTTTAGGACTTGTATCATGGGAATCAGAATGGTGTACTGGATGGAGTGTGGGCTCTAGAGTCTGGAAAATGTAGTTTTGAATTCCATCTCCCCCACTTTCTAGTCGCATGACCCTAGTCACTTTTTATAATCTGTATTTCTCCATCTGTAAAATGTGAGAATGATACCCAACTCCTAAGGATGTTATGAGACTAAGTAAGATATTATATGAGAAATACCATGTATAGTGTGTATAAGTGAGTATGGGACACTTAATAAATGATAATGAGAAATGGCACAGCTTAGCAAAGGACAAAGAAATATGCTATATTCAGTCTTAATTTCTTTTTTTAAAATAAACTTTTTGTTTTAGAATACTTTTAGATTTACACGAAAGTTGCAGAGATAGTACAGAGTTTCCTTATACCTAATACCCAGTTTCTCCTTATAACATGTTATATCACTATGATATGTTTATTACAACAAATGAACAAATATTAATGTATTATTATTAACTAAAGTCCATACTTTACTCTGATTTCATTAGCTTTCCCCTAGTATTCTATTTCTGTGCCAGGATACCACATTACATTTAGTCATCATGTGTCCTTGGTCTCCTCTGGATTGTGTCATTTTCTCAGATTTTTCATGTTTTTGATGACCTTGACAATTTTGTGAAGTACTGCCAGGTATTTTGTAGAAGCTCCCTCAATTTGGCTTTGCCTGATATTTTTCTCACAGTTAGGCAAGGGCTAGGGCTTTTGGGATGAAGACCACAGAGGTAAAGTGCCATTCTCAACACAACATATTAAGGGTATAACATGACTTACCACTGTTGATGTTAATGTTTTAACCTTTTTCAACTGGTTGAAGTAGTGCTTGTCAGGTTTCTTCACTGTAAAGTTATATTTTAATTTCCCTTTTTTCTGAACTGCACTTGTATTAATTTCCTAGTGCTGCTTCAACAGAGCATCTAAATTAGATGGCTGAAAGAACAGAAATTGATTTATTCTCTCACAGTTCTGGAGGCGAGATGTCCAAATTTAGGGTGTTAGCAGGGCTATGCTCTCTCTGAAGGCTCTAGGGGAAAATTCTTCCTTGTGTCTTCCAAAATCTGGTAGCCCCAGACATTCCTTGGCTTGTGGCAGCATAACTCCAATCTCTGCCTCCTTCTCACGACTGTCTTCCCTCTGTGCCTATGTCTCTGTGTCTCTTCTCTTCTTATAATGACACCACTTGTATTGGATTAGGGCCCACCCTACTCCAGTACAACTATGTTGATTTAATTGCATCTGCAAAGATTCTGTTTCCAAATATGGTCACATTCACAGGTATGGGGGCAGAGGCTAGGACTTCAGCTTCTCTTTTTGTGGGATACAATTCAATCCACAACAGTACTCTTTGGAAACAAGTTACTAAACATAACCTACACTTAAGGGGTAGAGAGTTAGCTTCCATCTCACTGAGGGGATGATATCTACATAAATTATCTGTAATTCTTCTGAATGGGAGATTTGTTTCTTCTCCCTCATGTATTTATTTATATGAGCATGAACTCATGCATATTTATTTTATACGTTGGGTTATAAACCAATACTGTTATTTGTGTTTTTATTCAAATTGTTCCAGCTTTGGTTATTGGGAGTTCTTTCAGTTGGCTCTTCTGCCCCCTGACATACTTCCACCATTTTGTTTTCTGAGGACTGCCTTACTGTCTGCACTACAAAATGTTACAGATGCATCTTCTATATACTCTGTCCCGATCCTAACCATGTGTGTTGCTGTCGAGTCTCTTCTGACTTATAATGATCCTATAGGACAGAGTAGAACTGCCCCACAGAGTTTCTAAGGAGCACCTTGTAGATTCAAACTGCTGACCTTTTGATTAGAAGACATAGCTCTTAACCGCTGTGCCACCAGGGCTTCCGACCCAGCCTTGGAACCAGCCATTTCTCCAAGGAGCCCTGGTTCCTTTTTATTGGATAATGGTATTAGAAACCAAGATCTGGGCACTGGGTGTGTTTTTTGCTACCGTGGTGTCATTGGCTTCTAGGCCATTTCACTGGATAGAGCTGGGAAATATTTGCATATATAGATATAGTCTATATGATGTTAAACATGAGTTCATACTGATATCTACAATTCTAACCCAGTAGCACATGATTTATTCTAGCCATTCATTTACTTATTTGTTCAATCCAGGTATATATGGGACAGTGGATTCAGAATTGTTAACTGGTACCCCTGTGAAAAACATTACCAATGAGAGAACACTGCTTATGTATCATTCCTTTTGGCATTAATCTTAGTGTTTCTAATCATTTCCAAAGCTGTTTAGGTCATTACCTCTTTTTTCCCTACTTCCTTCAAAGAAGTTGTTTCATACATTTGTAATACAGTTAAATTCTTTTGGTACAGTCTGCATTCCATCCTGGGATACCCCACATGCCTGGTTGAAATTTTTTTTTTCTTAATTTGTATGTGTTAAGATTCACTTAAGGAGCCCTTGTGGCATAATGGTTAAGAGCTTGGCTACTAACTGAAAGGTCAGCAGTTCAAACCCACCAGCTGCTCTGTGGAAGAAAAGACCTGGCAGTCTGCTCCTGTAAAGATTTCAGCCTAGGAAACCCTATGGGCCAGTTCTACCCTGTCCTATAGGGTTGCTATGAGTTAGAATGGACTTGACAGTACAGAACAACAGCAACAAGGTTCACTCTTTGTGATGGACATTTCTGTGGATTTTGATAAATGCATCATATCATGCATCCATCATTCCAGGATTATACAGAATTTTATCACCATAAAAATCTCCTGTTCATCACCTGTTCTCAGACTGACCTCTTTCATTTAGTAGTGTACATTTAAGATTTGTCCATGTTGTTGCATGGATTAACAGCTTGTTCCTTTAGTCACTGAGTAGTAACTATTCCACAGTATGGATGCACCACAGTTTGTTTACCTGTTCACCTATTGAAGGACATCTTGGTTGTTTCTAGGTTTTGGTGATTATGAGTAAAGCCTCTATAAACTTTAATTTGCAGGTTTTTGTGTGGACATATGTTTTCAAGTCAGTTGGGTAAATACTTAGGAGCGTGATTATGAGAAGTCTATGTTTAGCTTTTTCTCTGACCCTCTACTTTACCAAGCGTCAGCAAAAAAGAAGAAGACCCTCAACGAGATGGATTGACACAGTGACCGCAGCAGTGGGCTTGAACATAACAACGACTGTGAGGATGGTACAGGGCTGGGCAGTATTTCGTTCTATTGTACATAGGGTTGCTATGAATTGGGATCAACTCGAAGGCACCCATGATGATATTAAGCCTTAAAAGAAACTGCCAAACTATATTCCAAAATGGCTGTACCATTTTGTTTTGCTATCAGTAGTGAATGAGGGTTTCTATTCCTCTGTGTCCTTATTAATACTTAGTATTACCAGCTCTTTGCATCCCTAAAAATATCTAAATATCTTATGTTCTGTGGCTTCTGGGCACAGCCAAAGCTAATGAGGGCCATCTGGTCATTTTCAAATCTGTCTCCTTGTGCTGAATGTTTGACCAAGTTACTTGCCAAGTACAGCTAATTTTTTTTAGAAGTCAGAAATGCCTAAGTCATCTTTTCAAGGTCTACAAAAACATGTTTGAATACTTGCCTAAGCCACTGTTCATTAGAAGTACTACTTCGATATACTCACTTTTTCATCAAATATTTATTGAATACCTACTGTCTGGTGCACCTTGGAGATACAGCAGTGAAAAAGTACAGGACAAGGTCCTTGCTGACTTAGAGCTTACATTTGTAGGGGAGAGCAACGATAGTTAAGTGTATAATATAATGCAATATAATACAATATAAAGCAGTTGTTGTGGAGCTGATTCTATCCAATTCTTGGTGACCTCATATGTGTCAGAGTGGAACTGTGATCCACATTTTCAATGGGCGTGACCTTTTGATACTAGTTTGCCAGGCCTTTCTTCTGAGTCAAGTCTGGGTGGATTCGTACCTCCAGCCTTTCAGTTAGTAGCTAAGTGCTTAGCCCTTTGCACTACCCAAAAAACCAAACCAAACCCATTGCCATTGAGTTGAATCCAACTCATGATGAGCGTGTGTGTTACAGAGTAAAAACTGTTTCCTAGGGAACTCCTATAATACAATATAAACCCACTGCTGTCCAGTCAGTTCTGAATCATAGCAACCTTATAGCACAAGATAGAACTGCCCCATAGGGTTTCCAAGGCCGTAAACCTTTACAGAAGCAGACAGCCACATCTTTCTCCTGTGGAGTGGCTGTTGGTTCAAACCACCGACCTTTTGGTTAGCAGCTGAGCACTTTAACCACTGCACCTATATAAGGGAGTGATAAATGTCATGAAAAGATTGAAGCAGGGTCTAGGAATATAGAAAGCACGGGTGGTTGGGAGGTGAAAGGTGGGGGGCGTGATTGAGGAAGGGCTCCCTAAGAAGAAGAGGAGGAGCAGAGATCTGAGAGAGGTGAGGAAATGAGCCAAGTGGATGTGGGGAGGGATGAGCACTCCAGGGCTAGGGAAGAGTAGGAGCAGATGCTCTGCAGGGCCAGCATGCTTGTCCTGTTTGAGGAGCAGTGAGTGCAGGTGGTTGGATATGAGGCTGCAGAGAAGCTAGGGGCTGGCTTTCGTTGTGTTTGTAGACCAGTGTTGCTTCAACTTTAATTTACCCAGGAATCCTGGTGAAATGCAGTTTGTGATTCAGGAGGGCTGGGCTGGGACCTGAGATTATGCATTTCTAACAAGCGGCTGCTATCTGTGGACCCCACCATGAACAGCAAAGTTGGAGACTCTGGTCAGGGTTTCATTCTAGTGAGCCTGAACGTCTTGCGAGGATTCTGAGCACAGTAACGATAATATGAGTGATTTAACTTAGAGGCTCACTCCACCTCTTGTGTGGAGAATCCTCTGCGGAAATGAGGAAGAAAGTACAGAGACCAGCTAGGAAGCCACTTCTGTAGTCTGGGTGAAAGATTCTGGTGGCTTGGACTTGGGCGGCAGTGGTGGGCAAAGTGCTAGCCAGCACAGTTGCATAGGTTGTGCACTGCCCAAAATACTTGCAGTGTTAGCTGGTTGGGCCTATAATACAGCTACTTTCTACTTGCTAAGCCTTTCATTTGGTGATTTATTAGCCCAGAGGGGGCACTCTTTTTATACTTCCTCCCCCTGAAAGGTAAGGCATGACTTTTTATAATTCATGCAAAGGTACAGTGTGTGTTAGCCGTGTTCTGGGGAAAAATTGGTTGGATTTAGGGTATCGTTTAGGAGCCTCTGGATGGTTAACGTGGAAGCGGTGTGTGACAAGAGCGTTTCTCTTTTAGTTTTCACTCATGCTGTCATGTGCTGCTGCCTGAGTTCATGGCCCATGAAAGCTCTTCCTGGAAAGCAGAGCAGCCACAGAGGAGCTAAGCTGAACTTTGAATTTTCCAGAGAGCAGTCTTTCAAAGAAATTGCTCCTGCCAGAGGAGATGGAAACCAGACCCAAGTCATTTGTTTCAAGCTTCTCTCTGTGAGCAGTCAGAAGTGAAATCTCTTTAAAAATGTCTCTGTAGGACTATAAAAGTGGTCACTAAGTATAAAAGGAGAAAGCCATAGATACCTACGCCAGTTTCCAAGCTGTGTCTGATACTTAATCTTCCGCTCCCCACTGCAGAAGTGGTCTGATGATATGTCTTGTCCAAAAAGCAGAACTATAAAAACATGCTCCGTGTGTTCTTTGGCTGTGGAAATGGTGTGTTTTCTCTGAGGATGTCTTAATCAAGCTGGTTGTTGCATGCTGCTGTCCGTTGGGTTCCTTTTCTAAGGGTAGCTTCACCCTCATGGGTGAGTTTCTGGCGGCAAGGAGGGGGCTGCACATGGATGTTAGCTGTGGTGTCTGTGGCATGATATAGTTCAGTTGGTGTCTGCCATTTTTACTAACTCGTATTAACGTGTTCTGCTCCTTGAGGGCGTGTTCATTGTGGATGGAGCCTTGGCACAGCATCACGCCTGTTTGAAAGTAAAAGAATGTGATGATACTATTGTAACCTTTGCTCCTGGCATGGATTGCTTGAGTTCCTTGGTGGGGTATCATGCTTGACCTGTGCCCCGGAACTGAACACTAGGTGACAGATCTTGCCGACAGGCCAACATGCTTCATTCACCAGCATTCAACACGTTGTCTGAAAAAGGGGTTGAATGAATAGAAACCACCTCTACAGAGGTAGGAGTTTGAATGTGTCCCTGATGGTGGAGGATCTTGGTGAGTCTTAGTCACTTCTCGGGTTTCCTGAGGAGGATTGGTCCAGACCCTGCTCGGGGAGGTGGGCTCTGGTGTCATCCTCCACTGCATGTCCCAGTGATGGATCCGTTTCCTCCGACCTGGTCTGGACTATTGGCTTTTCCCCACAGTGGGCTAGGCTGTTATTTTCTTTTGGTTAAGAGTGGATTTTTATCTTACAAACTCACTGAAGATGTATAAGGAGTAGCACTTTCTCCTTTTTCGGACCCTCCGGTCTTAAAGGAAATACACAGCACATGGAAGGAAAATGGCCATCACTTGACCTAACAGAGGAGTGAGGATGAGGACCTATACCTTTCTTACTTTGAAACTTTGTATCTGGGATGGATCACAGACTGCTCAGCAATCACCATTAGGTTATTCCTTTAAATTTATAAATCAATTCCATAGTTTTACGTGAATTATTTATTTATCATGCAAATTCCTTTTTTCTGAGTTCTTTTTCAGCTCACCAGACCATACAGTCAGTTCTGACTTGTGGCGATGCCATGTGTGTCTGAGTAGAACTGTGCTCCATAAGGCTTTCAATGGCTGATGTTTTGGAATAGATTGCCAGGCCTTTCTTCTGAGGTGCGTACATTGTTGTTAGGCGCCGTTGAGTCAGTTCTCATGTGTAGTGACCCTGTGTACAACAGAACGAAACACTGCCTGGTCCTATGCTATCCTCACAATCCTTGTTGTGCTTGAGCGCATTGTTGCAGCCACTGTGTCAATCCACCTTATTGAGGGTCTTCCTCTTTTTCACTGACCCTGTACCATACCAAGCATGATGTCCTTCTCCAGCTAGTGATCCCTCCTGATAACGTGTCCAAAGTATGTGAGATACAGTTTCACCATCCTTGCCTCTAAGGAGTATCCTGGTTGCAATTCTTCCAGGACGGATTTGTTCATTCTTTTGGCAGTTCATGGTATATTCAATATTCTCACTAACACCACAATTCACAGGTGTCAATTCTTCTTAGGTCTTCTTTATTCATTGTCCAGCTTTTGCATGCATATGAGGTGATTGAAAACACCATGCCTTGGGTCTGGTGCACCTTAGTCTTGAAGGTGGCCTCTTTGCTTTTTAGCACTTTAAAGAGGTCTTTTGCAGCAGATTTGCCCAATGCAGGCATCTTTTGATTTCTTGACTGCCCTTTCCATGGTGTTGATTGTGGATCCAAGTAAAATGAAACCCTTCACAACTTCAATATTTTCTCCATTTATCATGGTGTTGCTTATTGGTCCAGTTATGAGGATTTTTGTTTTCTTTATGTTGAGGTGCAATCCATACCAAAGGCTGTGGTCTTTGATCTTCATCAGTAAGTGCTTCAAGTCCAGTTCAGTTTCAGCAAGCAGGGTTGTATCATCTGTGTAATGCACGTTGTTAATGAGCCTTCCTCCAATCCTGATGTCCCCTTGTTCTTCTTGGATTATTTGCTCAGCATAGAGATTGCATAGGTATGGTGACAGGATACAACCCTGATGCATACCTTTCCTGACTTTAAACCACGCAATATTCCCTTGCTCTGTTTGAACAACTGCCTCTTGATCTATGTACAGGTTCCTCATGAGCATAATTAAGTGTTCTGGAATTCCCATTCTTTGCAATGTTATCCATAGTTTGTTATGATCCACACAGTCAAATGCCTTTGTCTAGTCCATAAAACACAGGTAAACATCTTTCTGGTATTCTCTGCTTTCAGCTAGGATCCGTCTGACATCAGCAATGATATCCCGGGTTCCATGTCCTCTTCTGAATCAACCTGAATTTCTGGTAGTTCTCTGTCGATGTACTGCTGCAGCCAGTTTTGAATGATCTTCTGCAAAACTTTATTTGCATGTGATATTAATGATATTGTTTGATAATTTCTGCATTTGGTTGGATCAACTTTCTTGGGAATAGGCATAAATATAGATTTCTTCCAGTCAGTTGGCCAGGTGGCTGTCTTACAAATTTCTTGGCATAGAAGAGTGAGCACTTCGAGCATTGCATCTGTTTGTTGAAACATCTGAATTGGTATTCCATCAATTCCTGGAACCTTGTTTTTTGCCAGTGATTTCGGTGCACCTTGGAGTTCTTCCTTTAGTACCATCAGTTCCTGATCATGTGCTCTCTCCTGAAATGGTTGAACATTGACCAATTATTTTCCATATGGTGACTCTGTGTATTCCTTCCATCTTCTTTTGATGCTTCCTGGGTCATTTAATATTCTCCCCATAGAATCTGTCAGTATTGCAACTCAGAGCTTGAATTTTTTCTTCATTTCCTTCAGCTTGAGTTTATTCTACCGTTTTGGTTTTCTATCTCCAGCTCTTTGCACATTTCATTATAATAGTTTGGCTTCTCGAGATGCCCTTTGAAATCTTCTGTTCATCTCTTTTACTTCATCATTTCTTTCTTTTACTTTGGCTACTGACATTCAAGAGCAAGTTTCACGGTAACTTCTGACATCCATTTTGGTCTTTTCTTTCTTTCCTGTCTTTTTAATGATTTTTTACTTTCTTCATGTATGATGTCCTTTATGTCATTCCACAACTCATCTGGTCTTTGGTCATTAATGTTCAACTTGTCAAATCTATCCTTAAGATGGTATCTAAATTCAGGTGGGATATACACAATGTCATACTTTGGCTCTTGTGGATTTGTTCTTATTTTCTTCAGTTTCGGCTTGAACTTGTATGTGATCAATTGATAGTCTGTTCCACAGTCGGCCCCTGGCTTTGTTCTGACTGATGATATTGAGCCTTTCCATCGTCCGTTTCCACAGATGTAGTCGATTTGATTCCCATGTATTTTCATCTGGCGAGATCCACAAGTATAAAAATAGTCACCGTTTATGTTGGTGAAAAAAGGTATTTGCAATAAAAAAGTCATTGGACTTGCAAAATTCTATCATGCAATCGCTGACATCATTTCTATCATCAAGGCCTTATTTTCTAACTACTGATCCTTCTTTGTTTCCAACTTTTGCATTTCCATCATCAGTAATTATCAATGCATCCTGATTCCACGTTTGATCAATTTCAGACTGCACAAGTTGGTAAAAATCTTCAATTTTTTCACCTTTGGCCTTAGTGGTACATAAATTTAAATAATAGTCTCATTAACTGGTCTTCCTTGTAGGCATATGGATGTTATCCTATCATTGACAGTGTTGTACTTTAGGATAGATCTTGCAATGTTCTTTTGGATGATGAATGAGATGTCATTACTCTTCAAGTTGTCATTCCCATCATAGTAGACCATGTTATTGTCCAATTCCAAATGGCCAATACCAGTCCATTTCAGCTCACTAATGCCTAGGGTATCGATGTTTATGCATTCCATTTCACTTTTGACGATTTCCAATTTTCCTAGATTCATACTTTGCACATTCCATGTCCCGATTATTAATGGATGTTTACAGCTGTTTACTTCTCATTTTGAGTCATACCACATCAGCAAACGAAGGTCCTGAAAGCTTGACTCCATCCACGTCATCAGGGTTGACTCTACTTTGAGGAGGCAGCTCTTCTCCAGTCATGTTTTGAGTGCCTTCCAACCTGAGAGACTCATCTTCCAGCACTATATGTTCTGCCGCTATTCATAAGGTTTTCGCTGGCTAATTTTTTTTCAGAATTAACCTGTCCACCATGGGTGACCCTGCTGGTGTTTGAATACTGGTGGCATAGCTTCCAGCATCACAGCAATAGGCAAGCCCTCACAAACTGACAGAAATATGGGGGGAGGTGTCTATGCGTGGACTCAAATCTCCAACCTTTTGGTTAGCAGCAAGCACGTTAACAGTTTGCACCGTTCAGGGACTCCATTCAGTTCACTGTGTAAATTATTATTTTGAAAAAGTCTGGATATTTTTATACGAGGGTTGAGCTTATAAATAAGCATTCCAGGGCTAAATCTAGCCTTTAGACATGAATTGTGTGGTCTGGACAGTGTTTAAAAATTTTTGAATTAGTTTCCACCTTTTAAAAATCAGGAGAGTTTATTCCATACCTGTGATATCTGGCTTCTGTTGAAATATCTACAAATGGCAAATCAGGGGTCACATTTTCACATAGCGACAGCATGTGCTCAGTAGACTGCCCTCTTTGAAAAGGTGCTTGTTTGACAGATTCCTACAGCCCCACCCAGTCCAGTACTCCTGAATGTTGCGTGCCTAATTTGGGTCCTCTGGAGCATTTCTCTAAGATCATGCTTTGTAGTTAAGAGTTTAACCCCAATTCCTACCTAAACCAGCAGAGAGTGAATTGTTAAATGAAACAGAAAGCACATTTCTCGATTAGAGCTATATTGCTCAAACTTTCTAGGACCTGTGAATCATGTATAGGTGATTAATTCATTCTAAATAGAGTGTCCACTACTCACCTGTCAGTTTGTCGTACTGTGGTGGCTTATATGTTGCCCTGATGCTGGAAGCTATGCCACTGGAATTTCATATACCAGCAGAGTCACACGTGGTAGAAAGGTGTCACTGAAACTTCCAGACTAAGACAGGTTAGGAAGAAAGACTTGGAGGTCTACTTCTGAAAAATTGGCCAGTGAAAGCCTAATGAACAGCAGCAGAATATCGTCTGATATAGTGCTGGAAGATGAGCCCTTTAGGTTAGAAAAAAAAAAAAAAAAAAGAAGGCACTCAGAATACTGCTGGGGAAGAACTGCCTCTTCAAAATAGAGTTGACCTTAATGACATGGATGAAATAAAGCGTTTGGGACCTTCATTTGCTGAGGTGGCGTGACTCAAAATGAGAAGAAACAGCTGCAAACATCCATTAATAATTGGAGTGAGCTCTGTAATTACAACCAGGACATCACACCTGAAGAAAACTGGAGGTCGTTAAAAAGACAGCCAAGAACGAAAAGACCAAAATGGATGTCAGAAGAGACTCTGAAACTTGCTCTTGAACGTAGAGTAGCTAAAGCAAAAGGAAGGAAAAGAGCTGAGCATAAAATTTCAAAGGGCAGGTCTAGAAGACAAAGTAAAGTATGCAAAGACCTGGAGTTAGAAAACCGAAAGAGGCTCTGCGTGGGTTACCTCCAAGAGCTGCTGCCAGGAGCGTGGCCTGTTGTTTCATTTTTTGATTTTCCTTTTCTTCTTGTACCTGGTCCCAAGTATTGAAGACCTTAAAGGCAATCTCAACGAGTTGTGAAGCATTCATTCCTAGATCTCATTCTAACGTTTGAAGTTTCCACCTGATGTCCGAGGTGCTTTGGCTGATGAAAGTCATATTGATTAACCTAACATTGTCTGGGTCTTCAGGGTTTGTATCAGTAAACTGCCGGTGTGCTTCAAACACCCGTTCTAAGAAACTGGAGGGATTTTCCTTGGGGTCTTGCTGTACATCCTGAACTTTTCTAAGGCTCTTCTGTTTTGGGGCCCTTTGCTGCAAACCAACTATCAAACGGTTTTTATAGTGTTCTAGCTGTCCTGCCCCCAGCTGATCATTTTGGTCCCAGTGCGGATCTATGGCAGGTACAGCTTGGGCTGCCAGGAGTCTAATACCATTCTGAGGGTTGAAGTCATGCAACCCGTCAGCCTCTTGGTGTGCCTTTTCTAAGACCATCCTCCATTCCTCTGAAGTTAGAAGAATATTTAGGAGTGACTGACAGTCCGCTTAGGATGATGTGTGGCAAAGATGGCCACAAACAAAGCCTGTGTGCATTTTGGGTCATCTCTATGCACTGGGAGATTATTCTTCCAATTATTCAGGTCAGAGGTGGAGAACGGTGTATGGACCCAGATAAACCCTCCGTTGTGATCCAGTCCAGCAGGCATTTGTCTCATTGGAAATTGTCCTTAAATGACTTGGGTGGATCTCTGGCTGAATCTACCCAAGTCATTTAAGGACGTCAGCTGGTATGTGCTGGGAAGACTATTCCCTGGGCAGGACCAGGAGTTTCTGACTCATGAGGGGCTGAACAAGGTTGTTGCTGCAGTGGGAACAAGGGCTGCTGGGGCCAGCACTGGGCCAGGAACCAGGCCTACACCTTCAGCTGGATAAGGAGGAGGAGACACGGGTGAAGCTAAGAGACTAAAGGGATATGGATCACTCTCTGAGTCTGGAAGGATTGGGGGGCTTCCTATCTCCCATTCCTTTTTTCCCTGCTGTCTGCACCATTAGCTTGCACTGTTTTTGTAGGTTCTTATTCTGCCAGAGAGACATAAAGATTTGCATGTAGGGGATTTCATCCCATTTTCCCTCTCTTTTGCAAAACAGATCTAACTGTAAAATGGTAGAATAGTTAAGTGACTCATACTCAGGCCACCTTTCGCTGAACTTCAACTGATCCTGGGGCCAGACAGTGTTACAAAGGAAAATAAAGTTACCTTTCTCCATAGGCTCATAACTAAAGAAAGGGAATATTTGGGGCCCATATTTCACTCACTCACACATGCTCACTCAGAAACAGAGGTTTTTGTTTTGCCAGAGAAATATCCCTCCTTTGTCATAGTTAAGACTTATACACACACTCAGAAACAGAACTAGAACCAGAACTTGAACTTAGCCAAAGTCAACAACCATATTAGGTTGCCTGTTCTCTGCTGTTGGCTAGGGGGAGTGGTGGGGCAAGATAATGAGGATGATCTTAGCAGGGCTTTAATCCCCCTGATCGGGATGTCTTACTCCTACTTCAATCCTCCAGATACTTACCCATCTCAGAACCAGGGAGTGGTAGAGTAACGAGGATGATCTTAGCAGGGCTTCGGTTCTCCCTAACAGGGATGTCTTAGTCCTATCTCAATCCTCCAGATACCTCCCCACCTCAGAACCAGAGCCGGAACTAGAACCAGGATCGTGGCCAACCAGAAACTGGGGTTCCCATTCTCTGCCATCAGCTAGGTGGAGCAGCAGAGTAACGAGGATGATCTTAGTGGGGCTTCGATCCCCCTTAATGGGGATGTCTTAGTCCTACCTCAATCCTCCAGATGCCTCCCCACCTCTAATCCCAAGTGCTTACACTTAACAAGGGAAATTCTGAGGGCACTTACCTAGTGGACGTTCATACCAGATTAGTTTCTCATTCTCAAAGT
Source organism: Loxodonta africana (assembly GCF_030014295.1). Classification (NCBI taxonomy): domain Eukaryota; kingdom Metazoa; phylum Chordata; class Mammalia; order Proboscidea; family Elephantidae; genus Loxodonta; species Loxodonta africana. Next base: position 112,634,107 of record NC_087347.1, on the reverse strand, counting down.
AAAAGCTCCTCAGGCTGGTTGCCACCTCGGCTGTGGTTAGGAGACCTTCCGACCCTCCTGAACAAGAGGCTCAGTGCACGGTGGAGTTTCTGCTCACGGTTGAGGGGGTGCCAAGGCTCCAGATAGAGGCCCCACATTGGGCACCAGAATTGTTACTGAGCCCAGAAAGGTGGGTCCTTGTCCCGTGTGCTCAGACTTGATACCAGTCTTTGAGAAAGAGAAAGTTACTTTATTGCAATGCACAGAGCAAGGAGCTGGGAGGAAGTTTCTTAGATTTGGCTCCCCAAGCTACAGGGAAGCAGGGCTTGTATGTGATTTGGGCAGCAAGATGGCAGCCTTGCAGGTGTTCTGGTGAGGGAAAACTCTAGAAGGTGGCCAGGAAACAGACCTCTCGCTTGAAAATAGGGCCTGGGACATCATTTTCCTTCTGATTTGTTCCTTCTGTTGCTGTATCCTTCTGCAGGTGCAGGGCAGGCCAGATTTGGCTTGGGCTAGTTTAAGGACTAATAGAAATTTAAGGTCAGTTTACAGAGTCAATATACCAAAAGGAATTAGTCAGTGTTCAGCCATTTCAGGAGGCAGCATATGATCAAGAACCGATGGTACTGAAAGAAGTCCAAGCTGTACTGAAGTCACTGGTGAAAAACGAGGCTCCAGGAATTGATAGAATACCAAGTGAAAATGTTTCAACAAATGGGGCATGCTTTGAGGACTCAGGAACTCAGTTATTCCAGCCTAGAAATGATACTTTTTTTTCTTATTTAATTGGCCAGCATCTTACTATGTTATATGCATAATGATTATCATGAAAAAATTTAAAGGGATATCCTGGGGATTTTCTGAAAAGATTATTAAAAATTTACAATACTAAGTTGACCCGAAACTTGATAGATTATTGACAATAGGATATTGTATCTATATGGCTCTTTTTAACTTACGAGGAGCCTTTTTATTCTTGGGTAGGTAGCTGGAAGCTAAAACTCAGAAGCTGAGTAAAATGATACTGATAATAACAATAATCATATTGAGTGCCATTTACTGAGAAGATTCCATGTGCCAGGCACTATGCTAAATACTTTACATACATTATCCTATTTAGCGATTGGAAACCCTGGTGGCGTAGTGGTTAAGAGCTACGGCTGCTAACCAAAAGGTGAGCAGTTCGAATCCACCACGTGTTCCTTGGAAACCCTGTGGGGCAGCTCCACTCTGCGCTATAGGATCGCTGTGAGTCGGCAGCAGGTTTGGATTTTTTTCAGGTTTATTTAGTGATTAGAGCAACTGGAAGAAGTAGGCATCAATATGTTCATTTCCTGGATGAAGAATCTGAAGTTTAGAAACATGAAGCAATTCACCAAAGGTCCCATGTAGGTAAAGCAGCAGGGTGGAATTCGGCCTCAGGTCTGTCAGACTTCTATATCACCACTATGCGTTTTCCATGTTATACCATGAATAAGTGACAGTACTAGGACTCTTACTCACCACTTCTGTGTTGGTACCACTGACTTTGGATTCTAGTAATCTCTGCTCTGAAAGTACATTATTTTTGAAAATTCGTGTAAGTTGCCTTTCCTGGGTGAGTATGAATCTATTCATATATATCCAATGGTGCAGATAAACAATATCAGTTGGCATTCAGCCAGCAGTAAGTTAAATTCTCCAACAATTATTAAATTGCTTGATTTACAAGATTAAATAATAATATGATTGGATAAAAGTAAATGCATGTTACGTAAGGTATTTTTCTTCTGTTTAATTAATATCCTTTCTTAGATCTCATACTTGCTTCTTTTTGTTGAATCCAATAGGCAATGATTTTTTTCCCCCGGTATGCCCACATAGGATTTGAAGGAAAAATATTGGCAATTGTGTTCAAATAATCTTTCTCTTCTGTTGTTATTCTTAATTAAAGCTTTTAACCTGACCTGGGATCTGCTGTGACTTACTGGAGACCTGCTGGGCATTTTAACACCTTGGATTAGCCCCACAGTGTGACTGCAAATCTCATGTTGGTTGGGAAGTTAGTGATGGATACTTATTTCCCAGGAGAAGGAAAAATGGAGCAACTGGTCTTTGAGGTGACTTAACCACGCACGTGGCATTGACAAACGGCTTGACTGTATTTACACTGATATTAGTTTGGAGACAGCCGAATGTTCTTAACTCCTGATTTCAAGTTTGAACTTCCGCATCTTGAACTTCAACTACAAAATTAAGAATGATATTTATGAAAATGCCATGATTCAGTTTATGTGATATTCTGTCGTTTTTTTCAACAAGCTGCACACAGCACCATAAATCAATACAATATCTCAGAGTGATTTTTTGCTGTTTCCAGAAACATAGTGTGGAATGATTGTCATTTTCTTCAAAATGAAATTGCTTGTTGTTATTTAATGAGTATGATCAAATTAATTCTATGCTTCAGACTCTACTAGATTTCTCTATTAGATTTCATTAATTTTTGTGTTATCCTCCTCAGTTTACAGAAGGCTTACACAGACAGTTTCTCCTTTGATTCTCATAAAAGAACAGTGACACGGCCAAGTTAAGTTGCTTGCTTTCTTAGCCTGGTAATGGTGACATAGGTGCTGATGACCGGGCTGTTGCAGGCTTTTATAATTTTCAGTGTCTCCTGGGTTTCTGTTGCATGTCCTCTCCCAAACCACCAGTCACGAACTTACATTTTTCTTTGATCTTTGAACTCAGTCAGAATTCGCTTAGAGTAATTAAATAATCATTGAATAATGATTTCCTGATCTGCATAAATTACCTTGCTTACAGATCAAGATGTATAAATTCCCATTTAAAATGCAAACCTTTAATGGGAAGAACCGGAAAAGTTACAGTTCTGTTGTTAATGTACACTCACTTAAATTAATCTCAGCATGTGAGCTCTGGTGGGACAGTGGTTAAGAGCTTGGCTGATAACCAATAAGTTTGGCAGTTCAAATCTACAAGCCTCTCCTTGGAAACTCTGTGGAGCAGTTCTCCTCTGTCCTACAGGGTTGCTATGAGTTGGAATCACCTGAAAGGCAACAGGTTTGGTTTTTTGGTTTTTGGTACTTGCTGGGCAATTAAATCACACCAATTACAGTTCTTTTTATAAGTCTTTTTTAAAAACATGTTTATGGATAAGATTTATATTCTTATTGACTTGTAAATAATTTTGCTTAATGTGGAAAAAAAATCTTCAGAAGAAATTATTATAAACACACCTGGACCTCTGCCTTTATGTGGCAGCAGAGAAATTACCAACCCTGAGGATCTAAAGCAGGAGTTGGTAGTAATGGCCTGTGGGCTAAATCCAGCCACTGCCTGCTTTTTGTATGGCTCTCGAGCTAAATTTTTTTTTTTTTTTTTAATTTAAGTTGTTGAAAAATCAATCAAAATGGAGAACAGTATTTCATAATAAGTGAAAATTACATCATGTTCAAATTTTACTATCAATGAATATAGTTTTACTAGAACACAGCCATGCTTATTCATTTACATAGCGTCTATGGCTGTTTGCACAGTAATGCGAGAGTTGAGCAGTTGTGACAGACTGTGTTGCCCACAAACTCAAAAAAATTTGCTTTCTGACTCCTTACTGAAAAAGTTTGCCAGCCCTTGATCTAAAGGGAGGTTAAAGGAAGTTATATCTGTGCTGCTTTAAATAAACCTTTTATTTCCTAAATAAACTTAAAATAGCCTGTTGAAGTTTCCAGAGAAGCATACGATTGAGAGTCATTGATCTAGGGCAAGAATTGACTCAAATAGACCAGTAGGGCATAAGAATGCTAAACTTTTGGCCTGTTCCTTCAGGCCAGCCTCGTGTGTTCTTCACTTAGTACTATTAAAAACAAACAAACAAACAAACGAAAACAATCAAACAAACAAACCCATTGCCATCGAGTCAATTCGGACTCATAGCAACCCTTATAGGACAGGGTAGAACTGCCTCACAGGGTTTCCAAAGAGCGCTTGGTGGATTCAAATTGCCAACCTTTTGGTTAGCAACTGTAGCTCTTAACCACTACGCTGCCAGAGTTTCCCTTAGCGCTATAAAAAATAAGAGACACTAATTTGGATGAAGACATTGTCTCTCCTGATCCAATCCAGTTGCTGTCAGTCGATTCTGACTCATAATGTCCCCATGTTTATCAGAGTAAAACTGCACTGCGTAGGGTCATTTTCAGTGGCTGATTCAGAAGTAGATCACCAGGCCTTTTTCTGAGGCATCTGAGTGGACTTGCATCTCCAACCTTTTGGTTAGCAGCAGAGCTCATTAACTGTACAACCCAGGGACTCCCAAATTCATATATAAACCCCAAACCTGTTGCCATCGAGTCAATTCTGAGTCTAGCAACCCTATACGACAATGTAGAACTGCCCCATAAGGTTTCCAAGGAGCGCCTGGTGGATTTGAACTGCCATCCTTTTAGTTAGCAGCCGAACTCTTAACCATTATGCCACCAGGGTTTCTAAATATATATATACGTTGTATGAAATGGAGAATATCCTGCCTCTTCCATTTGGTAATCTCGTTTAATAGCATATTGTGAACATTTTAAGGGCTGTTTCATGTTCTTCAAAACTACGATGTGAACAGCTGCATAGGATTCCATCATATGGATGAGACAATTAGCCATTTCTCTTCAGATTTTGAATGTTTTGGTTTTGGTTGGTTTTTACTGTTATTAACACTGGGATAAACAACTTTCATCTTTGTTTACATTTCTGATAATTGGCCCTAGGATAGATTTTGACACAGGGGATTGTTGGGTTAAACAATATAAGTATTTGTAAGACTTAATGTGTAATTGCCTTCCAGAAAGGTTGTGCAAATTTGCATTTCCACTGGGAATGTATGTGAACATCTTCCACCGGGAATGTACATGAATATCGTAATTATTTGTTTATTTATTTTTACTCTTACATCCCTATGTCTGAGTACTGTTTTGTAATTTTTTTTTTTAAATATATGACTGACACATGTCTCGTGAATGTTATACCCAATGATTTATTTGTCTGTTGCTATGGTGAATGCTATCTCTATTCCATTATTTTCCGCAGAGTTGTTGCTGGTATATTGAGAAAATGATTGTTTTCAGTATATTTTGTGTATGGCTGAACTCTCTTATTAATTCTGAAAGTATTTCAGTTGATTCCCAGTTTGCATGTAGGCAGCAGAAAGGGTAGAGTAGCTCCTAGCTGTGAAACCTCCCACCGTCCTCCCTCCACATGAAGAGGCACGCAGCGCCACCGCTGCTGGCCATTCTTATCTCAGCGAAAGAGCAATGCTAGTAAGATGCTGGTAGGATCTAATTAAGGAGGATGTAACGAAGTTAATTTGTAATCTTGAATCCCTCCCTTTATGAGTAAGCCTTTGAGAAATATTAGGGTTTGGTTGAATTTGTTAAAAAAGAGAACATGATTTTTTATTAGGCAAGAGTGGAGTTTTTATTGATCATTACACAGAGCCTGGAATGGGTTAGGAAATGACTACAGTCCTTTGCTTCTTTTCGTTTGAAACAGAATTTATGTTTTAATTTAGCTTCTAGCTTCTATGTGAAATGGTTTAACCTGAGTGTTAAGGCCAATGGTATAATAAAATGTCACTGATTCCTCATTTCTTATTTTTTTTTCTTCCATTTAGCAATGTCCATTGGCTTTCAAATAAGTTGATTTTTAGGGGACTGAATTTGGCTGCTTATAAGTTTCATAAAATGACGCTGTTATAAAGAATCGTCATTTTCGGTGCTATCAGGTTTTTATGCATTTGATATCCTGGCATCTCGGTGGAGAATTAGGTGTTTATGCACAGGTGAAAGCAGATTTAATGTACATGAAAGCCACTGCCTTTACTTATTCAGACCTTTCTCTGTATTTGTCGTGTAAAAACTAGGGAGAAGCTGTGAGCTTACTAGTTTGTTTTGCTTATTTCTTCTGGATCCTGATCTTCCGATGTCAATGCCGGGAACAAAAAGATACAAACTAGAGTCCTTGAAAAAAATATAATGGGGAAAAAAATCTCAATCAAATTGTCATTTTTCAAGGGCTTTAAACGTCAAGACCATTATTATTTTTGTAAGGAAAAAAATAAGTATAATTATGTAAAAGCACGGATAGTTCACGTCTGTTGCTTTTCCTGCTCTCACACGCTTTTTCCTTCTTCCGAATTAAGACCTTAATCTTCCTTTAGAGAATCACTTCTCACATACGCTCTCATTGTGTCCTGTGGTGGGACTGACCTCACCCTCTGGCTCTAGAGGTGGATTTGTAATCCAAACCTGATCTAACACTCGATCCCCACCCTCCTAATCTGGCTCCATAAGGATTTGCTCAGCATGAGGCAAGTATGATTAAAAAATGTGGGTCTCAGGACTTGTCCTAAACCTGTCGGGAAGAGGTGCTCATGTTCCATGCGGATGGCTAAATGAGTAAAATGGAAAGCTATACTTCGGATGGCCGTTTGAGCCACGACTTGGGGAGAAGAAATCAGAAGCAAGAGCTAGACAGAGACCCCTTCTGAGGACCTAATTTAAGCTCCCCAATCCAGCTGTAGCTGAAATGAGCTCTGTCACGATGTCAAAATTATATAAACCAGTACCTTTCCTCCTCCCTCCCTCAATTCAGTTTGGAATCCTTGGGTGGTGCAAATGTTTAACATGCTTGGCTGCTAACTGAAAGATTAGAGGTTCAAATCTACCCGGAGGCACCGAAGAAAGGCCTGGTGATTTACTTCTGACAGATCACAGTCATTGAAAACTCTGTGAGTTTAGTCTGACACTCATGGAGTCACCATGAGTTAGAATCAACTCAATGGCAGCTGGTTTGGTTTTTGGCTTTCTTAATTCGTCTTGGGAGTTTAGGGAGTGTTCTGGTCAGCTGTAAAGAAATGAATTGGTGTGCTTAGTATCATTGAATTGTACAGGGGAAAATGTTGAAATGGCAAATGGTGTGTTATATATGTATTTACAACAACAATAGAAAAAGAAAGAAATTCTGAGAAATCTCCTGTTGTTCTCTCGCTTCTCACTCATTCTGCTCTAGCCCTATGCCTCTTTGCTGTCCCTTAAGTACCCCAGGCACCTCCGGCCATTTGCATTTGCCAGTCTCTGCCATGGCACTGATTCTCACACCTTCAAGTCTTTGCTCAATTGTCAACTCCTCAGTGAGGGCTCGCCTGACTCCCTTAATTAAAATAGTATAGACATCCCTCTGTACCTGTCTTCAACTTTCTTCTAGCATACTAAATATCTTATTGTTTGTTCATCATCATTATTCCCCCTCCACTGCAGTGTGACATTCTCGAGGGAGAAGATTTTTGTCTCCTGTGCTTTGTGTGTGGTACCCTTAGAACTTCAAATGGTGCTGGGTAGAATAATGGGTGCTCGAAAATATTTATTGGACTGTATATAGAAATGGTAGCTAATTTCTGCAGCAATTACTTATTAATTATAAAAGGAAGACGATAGCTTCCACTGTAGTGGAAGAACCTGGAGGATACCATCTTAACCAAATGATCAGTCAATGTCACCAGTAGTGGGGCAGTTGACATCATGTGCCTCCTGAGGTGATACACTGAGAAGGACACAATGCTTCTGTGTTGTCTTGCTACAAATGTAAGGAAACATTAGAAAACATCAGATCAATCCAAAATGAGGAGCATTCCTGAAACAGCCAGCTTGTATTCTTCTAAAATACCAATGTTTAGGAAAGAAAAAGAAAGGGTGAGAAGCTTTCTTAAAGAGACACAACGATCAAATGCAATGTTTGATTCTTGCTATGAAGGTCATTATTGGGACAATTAGAATTTGAATAGGGATTGTATATTAGATACAGTAGCATATCAATGACAAATGTCTTAAATTTGATACTTATGCAGTGTTTATATAAGATAATGCTCTTATTCTTATAAGATACATACTGAAGTATTTTGAGGTAAAGTGTTACGAAGTCTGCAACTTTCAAAAATTTCAGCTTTATCTGTGTTTAGAGAAAGAAAGCAAATGCTACAAAATGTTAGCAACTAGAGAATTTAGGTGAAAGGTAATAGAGTTTGCAAGAATAAAATTAGGTGGCACCATATTTCTCTTAGGCTGGGTTCTCTAGAGAAGCAAAACCGGTAAAGCATATAAATATGTATGTATAGAGAGATTTTTTGGATAGAGAGATTTATATCAAGGAAATGGCTCACGTGATTTTAGAGGCTGGAATGTCCCAAGCCTGTGGATCAGGATAGAGGCTTCTCTTGATTCATGTAGCCACAGGGGCTGGCGAACCCCAGATCAGCAGGTCAGAGGGCAGGGCTCTTGCTTACAGGTTGTGAAGATCGTTGAATCCCAAGATTGCCAGGCAAGACTGCAAGGCTTCTCCTGATTCATTAAGGTGCAGGGGCTGGTGAACCCAAGATCAGCAGGTCAGGGGGCAGGGCTCCTGCTCACAGGCTGTGAAGATCGACGAATCACAAGATTGGCAGATAAGTTGACAGCTCAAGTCCCAAAAACCAGAGGTCAGATGAGCAGGAGGCAGCCGCAGGATCCAGAGCAAGTGAAAAGCTAGAATGTCTGCTTATATTCAAATTCAGGCCACACTCCAAGGAAACTCCCTTTCAACTGACATACAACCTTAACCATCACAATATTGAAATGACCAAATTTTTGGCTTATACAAATGACAATTTTATATGGCTCGTCTAATACTCTTGTAACTTTTCTTTATGGTTGGTTTTTATTTTTTTTAAATGAAAAGTAAAACAAAACAACAAAACAAAAAATACAGGAAGCAAAGATGGTAGGTATGATTGGATAATCTTACTTGGAATCTTTTTTTGGTCTATTTTCAGTCATTCAGATCAGCTCTACTCTTTAAGCTCCCGTAGCCCATGTATGTGCTGAGGGGAGGAAAGGAAAATGTGAAGTTATTAATTTGTGACTTCTCAGTCCCTCTGATAAGTTTATTATACTTGGCATCATTTATAATCAGTGACTGGTTCAAAACTCATCTATCCCATCTAACAGTTCAGACTTCCCCTCCCCTGGCCCTGGCTCCTCTGAAATGTGTCTGCTGAATGTGGCCACATGGCATGGACCGCATTCTCTCCCCTCTGTCCCTCCCTCCCCATCCCTGCCAGAGTCTCCTAACCAGCTGGTGGCTGGACAGGGTAGAGGGTGGGAGTGGCTGGTGGGGTGGGGTAGGGAAGGAGTCCTCTTCTTTAATTGACAAGCACAGCAGCTGGACCAAGTGGAAGAGGTTCTTTTTCTCTGTTATCACTTGTTTCTCTGGCTGGTGCTGGAGCTATGTGGCCGTGGTGTCTGCAAGGTCGGCTTGCTCTATTTGGCTTGTGCCTCCAGTGAGCTTCCACTGACTTGTTTTTAGAATAGGCAGTATGTGCACTCTGCTCTGCTCTAAAACTTAATGACCTTTAGGGGAGCCTTCTCATCTTTTCTTAGCCTTCTGCCAGTGATACATGCCACAGCTCATCTTAACAATGCTGCTCTCTGCTCCTTTGCAGACTTTAGAAGGGCAGAGCCTTGTTCTGTGCTTGGAACCTGGTAAGAGTTCAGCTAATGAGTGTTGCATACAGAAAAGGCAACAAATTATATCAGGCCATGAATGGCCAGTGACATAATCAGATGGCTGGGCCACTCGGTGGTACACCAAGGCACAGTTCTAAATTTCAAGCCTCTTTGGAGAGCATTAAGTGAACACTGTTAACACTAGACGGGACAAAACAACTGGGACATAATTGGAGAATGATGTGTGGCCTCCAGAGAGGAAGTTTAACCCTTTTTCCTCTTGTATTCCTCTGAATGATGGAGAGACCAATGCACTGCCATTCTTGGTGAGCTGATTGGTCGGAGCTACAGGGACTGTGGCACTGAGACCCCATCCACATATTCCTCCACTAAACCCACTTTAAAAAAAACAGTTGCCCTTGAGTTCACTCCAACTTACGGCAACCCCATGTGTGTCGGAGTAGACCTGTGCTCCGCAGGGCTTCAAATGGCTGATTTCTCAGAAGTACATAGCCAGAACTTTCATCCAAGATGCCTCTTGGTAGAATCAAATGTCTAACCTTTTGGTTAGCAGCTGAGCATATTAACACTGGCAGATTTAATTTCAGCAAAGAGTCCCTTTAGGGTATGCTAAGAGGAGTTCTGTTCTTCTAGAAGTTTATGACAGATTGAAGATGAGACTTACTCTAGTTGCTGGGGTTATTGCTACTACCCTTTGGTGACTACTAATGGCCCTTCATTGAAGTATAAATGATACTCTAAACCAAAAAACCAAACCCATTGCCGTCAAGTGAATTCTGACTCATAGTGACCCTATAGGACAGAGTAGAACTGCCCCATAGAGTTTCCAAGGAGCACCTGGTGGATTCGAACTGCTGACCTTTTGGTTAGCAGCCGTAGCACTTAACCACTACACCACCAGGGTTTCCCAAATGATACTCTAGGCACATGAAATACTTGGAGTCATTTGGTTCTCAGTCAACAAAGCAAACTTGTGAAATCGGCATAATTGTTCCCATTTTATAGGCAAGGAAACTGAGATTTAGGGAGGTCATTCCGCTATTACATTCTCAAGTGGTGTTTTGACTCTGGCTGATTGATTCTGCGTCTGTTGCTCTTAAGCTCTGTCTTAAAATATGCATAAATATGTTTAATAAGGGAAGAGGAGAGGTGTCCCATGGAAGGAGCTAGTGGCAGAAAGCCACTCAGGACACCAGTTTTAGTGTGTCTGAGTATCACCTTGGAGTGCATTTAAAAGGGAGATTCATCCTGCTAGTCATTAGATTTCAGAGGATGGAGAGGGGAATCTAACTTTTTAAGAAGTATCCCAGATGATTCTGATGTCCTAACTGCCCTGGAGAGTTAGCTAGAGTTAGCCCCATACGTTCATTCAATTGTTTATTCTAAGTACACACGTGCATTCTAATTTCTTTCACCAAGTACTGTTGTGAACTTGTCCTTGAAGAAGTTGGGAGTCTGAGGCAATGTTTTCAACAAGCACCTGTTTCTTACTTTTTTTATGACTCGGATAGTGTTTAGAACAATGATAGGCTCGGTGCATGCTTTTTAGCGAGTTGGCTATTTAATGTGAAAGAGATGGGTATGATCTGACAGAGGGCCATTAACATGTAGGGTATTCTAGTGCGAGATGGGTTTTCACAGATAAAGGTAAAGAGATAATGGATAACCAAGGAGAATGAAGGGGCTCTCAGCACTAACACTTGGAAATTCCTGAACTAGCCTCAGATGTGGGCCATTCAGGCTCTGCTGATTTGAGATATCCAGCTGCTAAGGTACATGTTAGTACTGTCTTTCTCAATTTTGGTTTCATTTTCTTTTTGTCTGTGACAGACAGTACTTGCTTTGGCTAGAAGAAAGCAGATGATATTTCTTTTTAAAGGCAGAATTGAAAACCTAAGGTGCCTTCTTAGGATTATCAGTTAACCTTTTATCCCCATGTCTCTTTTTCTTCATAAGGTCTCTTGTAAGGTTTTTGCCAGTAACATCTTTTTCTTTTTTTCATTTTTAAAATGCATATCTTTACACAGTCAGTCTACTTCTGTATACTTAAAACCTGGCCTAAGTTTTACTTTTTGTGGCATTCTCTTCTGCTCTTTATGTTCCAAAAAATCTCATTTTAGCCAATTTATTACTTGGGCACAATTTTCTAAAGTTCATTTTTATTATCATCCTGATTTTTCTCCTTCTTTGTTCAGGGTTTAGAATCTATTATGGTGTAGTTGTTCTAATATTCAAATCCCAGAGAAATTTCTCTGTGGTTCTTAATGAAATTAAAAATTATGTGTGGGTCTCTTCCTTTGAATTGTTCCTGTAGGTATTAGGAAATTGTGTAGAACAATGGCTAAAATGGATTTGATGAACTGTAATTCATTAAATGGTTTCTCTAGCAGATTTTGTGGTAAGTTGTTCCTTCTTTGATATGATGATCGTAATTGATGCCCTGGTGGCACAGTGGTTAAGAGCTCCACTGCTAACCAAAAGGTCAACAGTTTGAATCCACCAGCCCCTCCTTGGAAACTCTGTGGGGCAGTTCTGCTCTGTGCTGTAGGATCACCATAAGTTGGAATGACTTGATGGCAACAGGTTTGGTTAAGAGCTACGGCTGCTAACCAAACGTCAGCAATTAGAATCTACCGGGTGCTCCTTGGAAACCCTATGGGGCAGTTCTACTCGGTCCTATAGGGTCACTATGAGTCGGAATCGACTGGACAGCAATGGGTTTGATTTTTGTTTTTTTTGTATTGTGGGTCAGATATTACACTAAACATTTTACAAGTATTGTCTCCTTAATCCAGGCTCATTACTGTTTTTATCACCATTTTATAGATGAGAAAACTGAGGTATGAAGAAGTTAAAAAACTTTCCCAAAGGTACTAAGTGGTATGGCCAAGATTTGAGTGCAGATAGTTGCTTTAGACATCTCCTTTGTCATGTCCCTGGTTTTTCAATTTTAATTATCTAGATATTATTTGTGGAATTTGTACTCTTTTGTTAGATATGAGTGCCCTCTGATTATTTAGTATAATGTGAGTATAATCCTTTTTTTTTGTTTGCGTCTAAGGGATGGTTTTTTGTTATGTTTGCTTAGAAATTCATTTTTTGGATCCATCTCATATCTAAACCCCAAAGTTATCTCTTTCACAGGTTGTTCCTGGAATGTTGACAAATCATTTTGTGTGGCTGGGCTTCAGTATTTTGAGTGTACCAAATATAGCCAGTGCTTGACTGATTAAATATGTTACTTGCAAAATATTTTATTAGGCTTGCGAACTCTAATACATGGCCTTCTGTCCTGTTTCTGATAGCTAAGGGTGGATGTGGAAACTTTTAATACATGGAGTGTCTTCTCTTTGCTGATAGATGTTTCTGTAACAAATGGATAAGGTGATGAGATCAGAATCAACTGTGTTTCTTATGCAGAACCAGTGCTCCAGATGCAAGCCATCTCCCTAGCTATGCATCTCATTAACTTGCCTGGCGGTGGGAGATCTGCATACTGACTTTGAGAATATTTCATTACTGTATTTTTCTAAGGGAGGCTTTACCTTTGCCAAAGCACTGACAAGATGTGTGTCTCTATAACTCAACGAGGTTTATATTATGATCAATATGAAAGATGGACTCTGGTTACCTGGGGACGCCATGAAACTGTTAAGATATATTAGGTTGCTGGTTTATTTTCTGATTGACTGAATCCTTTAAAATTTAGAGAAAAGAGGTATATTGAAGACAATTTTTGAATGCTATTTCTTCCTATTCAGCTCTTTCCTTTAAAAAATCTTTGTCCAATATTGGCCATTTAATCTTTGCAACAGTTTAAAAGAAAAATGAAAAGACAGTTGTCCCCATTTTATAGACGGTGAAATATAAAGGGGAAAAAAAGGACACTATATTTGTTTTTTGTTGCTGTTGTAACAGATTACCACAACCTTAGTGGCTTAAAACAAACACATTTATTATCACACGGCTGTTTAGGTCAGAAGTCCAGCATGGGTCTTCCTGAGCTAAAGTCAAGGTGTTTGCGGACTGTGTTCCTTTCCAGAGGCTCTAGGGGAGAATTTTTGCCTTTTCCAAGTTCTAGAAGGTGTACGTAGCTCCTTTGCTCATAACCTCCTTCTTCTATCTTCAAAACCAGCAGCAGCAGCCCAGCCTTTCTCAGGCTTCAGATCTCTTCTTCTTCTTTCGTCGCATCCCTGTAACCCAGTCAGGAGAGGTCCTCTGCTTTTAAGTGCTCATGTGATAACATTGATCCCACTTTGATAATCCAGGATAATCTCCCCATCTCAAAGCCTCTAATCTTAATAACATTTGCAGTGTCCTTTTTGCCATATGAGGTAGCATATTTGGAGGTTTTGGGGATTAGGATGTGGAATCTTTTGAGGGGGGGCACGACTGTGCCTACCACAGGCTCCCCAATGCTGTGACACAAGATTGAAAGAGGAGTCATTATACTGAGCCGTTAGTTTTATGCTTTTAGTTATGAAATCATATACTCTGAAGTAGACTTTCTGAAATATAAAATAGGCCATAATTATTGAAATATATTGTATTGAAATAGATTTCAGGATATAGTGGGTATGAAACAGGGAAACTAATAAATTTCCTCAGACTTAGAAGTTGGTTCTCCAGGGTTAGAACCGAAAGAATGTGTTATTTTCTTCTGTGTCTTAAACTTATTTTTTACACTTGTTGTGGCTCCCCAATAAACTCTAAGCTCCTCAAAGGAGGTAAGTCTGACCCATCTTCACTTCCCCAAAAAGGAAGGCACAGGGAAGAGCGTATGATTTAGTGTTTATTTGTTGATTGCTGTTGAAGAAATGTTTGGTTACTCAGTCGCTCCAGTGGGGCTGGTCCAGGGAACAGTGGAAAAAAGCTCAGATTGAGTTTTCTGACTTCAGCCTCTTTCTTCTCTTCTCTTTTCTGTGCCTCAGTGTCTCATCTCATCTCCCATAGAAGGTATATAGAGTCTTTAGTCTCTCTTTCTCAGCCCTATCAAAACACAGAGTTAAATTCTTAACTCACATTGGCTGAGAAAATGTATTTGTTTGTATTGCCCTAGTGGTTAAAACTAAAAGACCCAGAACCCAGTGCGATCGAGTCGATTCCGACTCATAGCGACCCTATAGGACAGAGGTGATGAAATTTCAGAAACATCAAGTAGATGGTTTAAATGCAACCAACACGTCTTTCACATTAGGATTTCCCGGTGGTCCCCAAATCATGCTGCACCGTCTCAGTTGCCCATACTGAAAGTTAGCTATATCTCTACCTATTACATGTTGGGAAAGGAGTCATCTGACATCTAGCAGTAGTCCCAAGTGTAGAATCTAACGCTAAGGAAGGCATTGATTGGTTGGTTGATTTACATATTCATAGTCCCTTCTCTATGAGGATAGAGTTTCAGACTTTTATTATCAAAGGGTATGTGTTGGTAAATAGAAGCCTGGAATTAGAAAACCAGAGCAAACGCAGGAAAAGAAGAGTTGATATAGTTTCTGTGGCCAACGATCATATTTGACCTTATGGTAAACAGAGCAAGAATAGAAACATGTCATCTCTCACTCTTGCAACCCTAGGTCAGCTCCAGACTTATCCAGAATTTCTGACCCAAATCTCCTGGGGGCCTCTCCCTGACTTCGAAAACTGAGCATAATATAGAATGTACACAGTATCCAAGATATTTAGAAAACCCACAATTATGGTACTCCTGAGCCCAGACCTATGTGGGTCAGCATCCTGAAATGAGAGATAAAAATAGATATCTCTCAACTGCTTAGGACAAATGGAATAAGAAGCTAGTGTGGACATGAACAGCTAGGAGAGAGGAACTTAAGTTTAGTTCTCCAGCCCATGGGAATGGCAGAATTAATCTATACACTAGAGGATGAAAGTGAAATCTAATTTGAGGAAAGAATAGCTCAGTGCCTTTTGGATGGGTAGCCTGTTACCAGAGTGCTGCCGCGGTTTAGTTGTGGTTGGCAGTAGGGTGATGAGGGCCAGAAAGGACCTCCCAGGATCAGCCTCTGGCTTGAAAACCAAGAAAGAAACCCTTCCCATGCTAAATGTGTCAGAGGCCACTCGAGCGGAAGATACAGGTAAATTTCTTGAACAGATAGCTTATCCGGAAAGGAGAGAGAGAAGGAGATCAAGGGAATAAAAGAAGAAAACTTAATCTTTGTCTTAATTCAAATTACATGAACTCAAGCTAGCCTATTTATTGCCTTTTTGATTATTCCCAGGAGGTAGTACCAAATCTAACACTTACTAGACCATTTCTAGTAATCGATCCAAGGTGTGTGTGTATATGTGTGTTTGTGTGTATTTGTGTGTTTTGTATTGGTGGATATAACATAGGAGCTGTGAAGATGCTAATAGATGGGTGAAGATTGTCATTGCTTATACTCTATTCTCTTCGTTCCTTGACCTTCAATTCACTCCTAAATCTACTCCCATCTGCCAGGTGACTCCCCATTCCACTTAAAATTGCTAAGTCTCCAGTAAGCTTCAAGTCTTTAAACCCAAAGTTCTCATCTTACGTAATCTCCCAAGAGTAGTTGGCACTTATCAACCTCTCCTCCAAATAGCCTTTTTTTAGTTCTCTTCTCAGTTAATGGCACTATCATTCATTCTGTTATGCAAGTCAGAAACCTAAGAGCCATCCTTGGCCACTCCTTCTTCCTCAGCCCTCATATTCAATAGCAAATTTGATCATCTTTATGTCCTATTTCTTGCCTCACTTAATTTCTCTCCATCTCCCTGACCACCTCCCTGGTCCAACATGTCATCATTTCTCTCCTGGTCTATTGCAAAAGTCTCCATAACGTTTTTCCATTAATCACTCTTGACTTGCTCTAATACCTTCCCCACACAGCAGCCAGAAATGTACATCTGATGATGTTTTTTTTTCAAAGTGAAACCACTAACACGCCCTACAAATGCTGGGCCGTGTGTGGTCCTGCCTCTCTCTCCTGCATCATCTAGTACTCCTTTCTTTTTGCACTCTAGCCACACTGGCCTTCTTTCAGTTACTCGAACCTACCAATCTCCTGCTTGCCATAGGGCCTTTGCACAAGCTGTATCTACAGACTGCAATGCCCTTGACTCTTCTGCTTCACTTGATTAGTGTCTTTTTTGTCCATCAGATTTTAGCATGAGCATCAGTACTTTTGTGAAGCCCTCTGACTTTCCTCACTAGGTCCTTTCCCCCTTCTATCTCCAACATAGCAGCTTGGGCCTCTCTTATCTTCCTATTAGACTATAAGCCCCATTACAGTAGGAACTACACCTTTTTTTGCAGCTCACACAGACTATGCACTCAGTAAATATTTGTTGAGTGAGTAAAATCTAATTTCCTCTATGATGTTTGCATGAAGTTCAAGACTGCTCTAGTACTCATCACTTAAATAACAGTCTTGCCTTGTTGTTTTTCTTAAGGTATGTTAGAGTTTCTTCTATCTAGATTTAAGTTCTGTGAGGGCAAAGATCACATCCTATGCTTGAAAAAACTCTCCAGGATGCCCAGAACACTTCTGAACACATAGCAGGTGTTGCAGCAAGACTTGGGGATTGATTTGCCTTTGCTTTTATGCATGTGGAAATTCAGCCATAATCTTTTGCACACGGCACCTCTCAGCTTTCTCCTCTAGTCATGTCAGGTAAGGAGCTGGTTGGGCTAGAAGATGAGAGGTGAAACTAGAGCTGTCAATATGCTCAGCATTCTCTCTGGTGCTTTTTGGAACCTTAGAGAGCGCATGCTTCAACTTGCTTATCTTTCAGTTCAAGAAGTAGAGACTCGGGGAGGAGACTCTTGCCTTATGTGGGCAGGTGCATGGTAAGTTGTACCAGGTTGCATAAATAATTAGAAGAAGATCTGTGGCTATAACTTGGGTCCCCTGCCTCCAGACCCATTGTTCTTCGCTGGGCCGTTTCTCTTAAATTTAAAGAAGAAAGATTAAGCTCTCATTAATAGGATGGGGACCTCATGCTGGGAATAGAAATTAATAGGGACAGGGAAAGCCAGGGAGATCCTGGGGGCAACTCTGGGCGTGTGGGTAAAGCCAGGTGGTGGAGGAATGTTTATATTTGTCTAAGAACATTACATAGCTTTTATTTTTGTTTGAAACATGTACATTATATCTATTTCTCTTTATGCTTTGCTACTTCAATTTTTATTATTAGAATAATTATACATGAAAACATCCCTATGAATTGTGACCCCACAGAGTATCATCTCCTGTGACTGTGAGTGGTTGTGTGTGTGGCTTGGTTTATGTTCACACACAATTCTCATTGCTTTCCTACACAGCCCTTTGACTCGTTTTGTTTTTCTAGGTGCCAGATGTCACTTTCTTTCTTTCTTTACCCCCCTCCCCCACACACATGCACACATATACCTGAATGTGCATAAACAGAGATTGAATTGAAGTGAAATACCATGACATATGGTACCTGGAAAACCAAGTCTCCATAGCAGGTCTGTAATCAAGGGTGCAGATGTTTGGCATTTGACAAATGAAATTTTTTATGTAAAACTGTTTTAGTGCATTAAGTTAAAAGACGGAAAATTAGTGGCGTACTGTAATGAACATTTCTTTCCTTTGAAAAGGAGTAAAATGGAAGCTTTAAGCAAACAAATAAGTTAGGTCCCCAGTGACCCTCTGAATATGTTTTTCCAAGTGCTTAGATTTCATTTTAACTTTCTCTTGGGGGTTCTTTGATTCTGTCTTCATTATTCAGCTTAGATAGTGAGCGAGTTAAGGTATTTTGAGTGGCGTTAACCCTAAAGTATTCGGAAACAGGCTTTTAATACATACTGCAATGCTTTCTTTCTCCAATGTCAAATTTTACTGTAAATGCAATTTTTCTCTTCTCTCGACCATTTTACACTTTTCTATTACCCATTTGCTCCCAGTTTCTAAACCTCTTCTCCCTTCTAAACACCTAATGGACAGTAGCTTGTTTTTCAAATATGTTTCATTGGCTATGTCATTGTTATAAATTTAGTTCTGTACATAATTTGGCACTTATTTATCCTCTTTCCAGAATTTCTTCTTGTCAAATGTGTTATTTTTTCTCCACTTTGTAAATCTCTTGAAATTAGGAGTTAGATCTTAAGTGATCCGCAAGTACTCGTTGATTTGTTTCAGATAGTTTTTCGGCACAAGATGGCACAGGACAGGGCGGTGTTTCGTTCTGTTGTACTTAGGGTCGTTATGAGTAGGGACCGACTCGATGGCACCAAACAACAACGATCTCACTAATTTTTGCACTGCGGAGCAGAAAATGACATGTATGGGTGAATTATAAATACATAAAATAAACATCAAGCGATAATTTCTATGAATAAAATGGCATTTCTTCTCCCAATGTTTTGAAATTATGCCACTCATTTCCTAGTTTCCCTTATTTGAGTGATGCTCCAGGCCTGGCAAATAACCCTTTTAGCGATGTTCTCTTTATGAGTGGATATATATGTATATATATATGTATATATATATGTATATATTTGTCTTCTTTTCACTGGAGACAACTCAAAATGATTCCCTAACAGTATCTTTAAGAAGAAATAAGGATCTTAACTAAAATTAAAAATAATATGTAGTAACTAATATTCATATGTTATTTTTATTCATATTCTTATTTTACCTTTACAGCTGCTTAACACTATATGAAGGCAGACATTTTT
Organism: Loxodonta africana; assembly: GCF_030014295.1. NCBI lineage: Eukaryota > Metazoa > Chordata > Mammalia > Proboscidea > Elephantidae > Loxodonta > Loxodonta africana. The sequence goes on along the minus strand of NC_087347.1, from coordinate 112,614,895 downwards.
ATTCTCATTTTATAAATGAGGAAACTGAGGTATGAAATGATCAAGCCAACATCATATAGCTGTTGAATAGCAAGACCTCAGCTCTAAACCAAGTCTTCTTTAGATCCCATGGGCTTCTCACTACCCATTGTGCCTTTGGTAGAATAGGTAGCTTTTACATGAGCACTGTGGGATACAGAAGTATTAGGAGGTATTCTCCAAAGAGCATAGGAAGAGTATTTCTTATGAGAAGGACACAATCTATTATGGTATTTTTCCTTGAAGCACAGACTTGATCAGTAAGCCTTGGGTGGCTCAAATGGTTGAACACTTGGCTACCAACCAAAAGGTTGGTGGTTTGAATTCACTCAGAGGTGCCTGGTGATCTACTTTTGAAAGGTCATAGCCATTGAAAACCCTATGGATTGCAGTTTTACTCTGATACGCATGGGGTTGCCATGAGTTGGAATTGACTCATCGACAACTGGTGTGGTTTTTTTTTGGTTATCAGCCATTGGTGGACTTTCCAAAGGTTGGTGTACCAAATACAAAGGACTCAGTAGTTAGAGTCAAATGGTTTTGGAGGCTTTGGGAAAATATCAGGCTCTACCAGATATCACCCTTTTGGGCTGTACCCCCTGGTCTTAGCAAACGTCCTTGAACGTACGATCTTCTTCTATCCTCACACACACCACAGCCCTTCTACGAGGGCATCTCCATATTTCCCAAGACACTGGAATCTCTTCTAGGAAACGCCTGCAGTAATTGTCTATCCTACTCATTTTGCACTTTTTTTTTTTTTTTACTCATTTTGCACTTAGAAAATGTGTGTTAGCTTAATTTTCTTGTAAGTTTTCCACTTCCCCAACTGAATTTAAGGTCTCTTGAGATGGAACCATATTTATACTTCTTTGTATTATCAGCTTGGCTATATAGTGCCTTATATGTTGTTGTTAGGTGCCATTGAGTCAATTCCGACTCATAGCGCACTATAGGACAGAGTAGAACTACTCCAGAAGTTTTCCAAGGAGCAGCTGTAGATTCGAACTGCCAACCTTTTGGTTAGCAGCCAAGCTCTTAACCATGGTGCACCAGGGCACCCTTATATGTAGTAAAAAAAAGCTGTAATAAATGTTGGTTGAAGATGATACTGTCCCCGATGGCCACAACTTTGTCACTGCGCATCTCAGTCTTTAGTCATTCATAGAACCTTTTTACAAATACAGCTATCATTTATCTTTTACCTGGCATACACAGGCACTATGATAGATTTGTATGGTATTAAAACCCAGAAACCCAGGGCTGTCGAGTCGATTCCGACTCATAGCGACCCTATAGGACGGAGTAGAACTGCCCCATAGGGTTTCCAAGGAGCGCCTGGTGTATTCGAACTGCCGACCCTTTGGTTAGCAGCCGTAGCACTTAACCGCTACGCCACCAGGGTTTCCTTGTATGGTCTTAGTCTCCCCAACTATTTCTTCCTCTCTACCTCTTGAAGCCTGGCCTGTATCAGTTTTCTAGACATAACTTTAATCTTACTTTTGTCTTTGCCTTCTGTATGAGAGTATTGGCAGCTGGATAAGAATTTGTGGATTTTCCAGATGAAACTATCATTCTTCTAATGACCTTTTAATGGACTTTCTTTGGATGGCTGATTATCAGATTGGTAGATATTCATCCTTTAAGTCAGTTTAAAAGCAAAAGGCTATTATGTGCATAAAACCAAAAACCAAACTCATTGCCGTCGAGTCAATTGCGACTCATAGTGACCCTATAGGACAGGGTAGAACTGCCCCATGGGGTTTCCAAAGATCAGTTGGTAGATTCAAACTTAAGCCAAGTTCTTAACCACTGTGCCACCAGGGCTCGAATTATGTGCATAGATCTTGATTGTTCTCTAGGAACTTTTTTTATAACAATTAGCTGTTTTGTGCTTTTAATGGCACACCTCTTTTATAGATTTAAGACAATAATTAGAGCTAATCTCAGCTGGTGAACTATACAGGGTCAAGTGTAGGTCTTATAATCTAAGGGACCTTAGATGAATATTGTTAAAAATATCCTACTTTGCAATTTTACTTTTGTGTTTTCTAAGTCACATTTTAAAAAACTGCTGATATAGAGCCTGGTTTACAGAAAGGAGTGGTTTTCACTCAAGCAAAGTGCAAAAGGCCAAGTAGAATAATTTAGGCCATCGTTGTCTTAGCTGGGTTCTCTAGAGAAACAAAACCAGTAAAGTATATACATATATATGTATATATATGTATACATATGTGTATATATGTGTATGTATATGTGTACATATATACATCTCACTCTTGGTTGTTCCTGTACAGTCTCTCTCCCATAGAACATGTAAAGATGTATAGCTGAGTGGCTGTGGCTCCTCCCTGCCCCTTGTCAAGCTGAGAATTGGCTTTTGAGTGCTCTTTCACAGACATTGTGCTAGTTTAAAACTAGTAGTGGAATCTTTCAAGTTGTTGATACCATGCTGTAAAAAAAGCTCCATACATCTAGGTAAAAGTGAATAGAATAACTGCACCTTCACCTTGTTTTTCCTTTCTTGTTCTATCACTATTATTGCTTCCTAAGAAAACCCACGTGGGCTGACTGTGGAAAGTTTTGTGGAGTTCTCAGAGTTTTATGCTGGAGGTGTTTAGGATTGGGAAGTATAGATTTGGTATCTGTGAGTGTAGATGCAAATACATCCCTTAAGTTGGTGAAATGCTTTGACTTCAGGATTTATTAAAAGAAGGCCGTCTTAAGAAACTCATGGTAGTGGTTACAATAGAAACAGAAAGCAATTAGCATTTATTGAACCCTTGCTATCTGCCACCAGGCATTGCATGGACAGTTGGCACCTGGAAAATGCCAGATTTGAGGCCTAGTTATAATCTTGTTTTTTTTCCATTAAAATATTTTTAAGTTTTATGTTATCTTGATGCATTTTATGGAGTAATAAAATGTGTTAAATCAGTAAGGCAACAAGGCAGGTACGAATAAATGTTCAAATGTACCTGTCATCTCATTTCCTCTTCATAACCTATGAGAGAGGTGCTATCTGTATATTATAGATATTAAGTGACTTGATGGGAGCCAGAGGTTTCTACATTGTGGAGCTACAGCTGTGAGATCTCAGAGCTGTCTCCAGAGCCTGCATGAGACTTTGTTCAACCCTATTTTGATACTTGGACATCTCCTAATGGTCAAGAACCTATCTCCATACAAAGTCCCGTATTCAAATAAGATATTTTTTAAAGTTATGGAAAATTTCAAGGTCATGAAACAAAACAAAAACACATCTTTAAATGTAAAATAAGAGGGACTGTATTTGCTGTAAGGAGCCCTGGTGGCACAGTGGTTAAAGTGCTTGACTGGTAACAGAAAAGTCAGCCGGTGGAAACCACCAGCGGCTCAGCTGGAGAAAGATGTGGTAATGTGCTTCCGTAAAGGTTACAGCCTTGGAAACACTATGGGACAATTCTACTCTGTCCTGTAGGGTCACTTTGAGTTGGAACTGACTCTACAGCAACTGGTTAATAGAGTGAGAGGAGAGTAGGGTGGTATTCTCAGTTCTTTGAATCTGGGTGTAATTCTCTGGTGGCTGCCAAACTAGGTTGTTTTTTTTTTGGTTGTTGCAATAGAATTATTAATGCTAGCTTGCTTCATAGGAGATGTTATTGAGCACTGAGAATCTTTTATATTAGGATATTGATGGTATAAATTATGACATAGAATGTGAATTCATTAAAGTCTTAGGATTTGAAGAAGCTCTGGCTGCAACACCCGTCCCTTCATTGATATCAAGAATATATTAGGCCCTTTGGCAAGCTGACTCACGCACCCACCCTTCCTCTCCACTTTGTGGGCACCTTTTGGAATTACATCTTTGGTCTTCTCGGAGAGTAACCCTATCGTTAGTAATTTGTTATAACATCTTCATCTTAAGGTTGAAAGAATATTCAAAATATCCTCTCTTAGACTTGTTTTCAGTTTCCCCACAAACAACAAAGGAATAAAAACTTAGACATATTTTGTTTCCTGAAAAACATGGTATTCTTCGTGACTGTTCCATGCTCCAAGAAGAGAAACTGATACATATTTGGATTGGTAGATAAAGAAATGAGTCTTTCTCTGATGTTGATAAAAGAAACAAAAATTTGAATTGCATAAGGAGAGAGAAAATGTCTGAGAATTAATGTCTGTTTATCTTTGCTTTCGGAGAAGAAATTAAACTAATCTCATCCAAGTTATTTAGGAAGTTTCTGACTGTACTCTTTAATCTTTGTTTCAGAAAGCAGCATACTGCCGTTATTAAAAACAAGATCATTGCATGTGGGAAGAGCATTCAGCTGGTGTCTGTTTTCAAACATGGAATTAAAGAATTTGAAGTTAATTTCAGAGCTGAACAAAGTATTAGTCAAAACAACATAGGGCATTTTGGAAATGTTATTACATTATTTAAAACATACTTATTGAAAAATGTGTATGTGAGGTGCTGTAAAAATATCCTATGGATGTAGTCACAAACAAAAATTTCACTGTGGCTGAGCTCCAGTAAAAATTAGACAAAGGCACTTGAAGGTATTAATTTGGTCTCCATTCTTGAGTTGATCCATCCTCAATTTTGCCGGGGAGTTGAGAAGCCCTTTTCCGTCTTCACTGTCAGGAGGGGCATGTATGTGAGCAATATTTTAACCTCATATCTTCTGGTTCTGTGATCAGTAAGGGTAGGATTTGTTAGTTTATGTGCATTAACTTTTTGTATACATTATTACATTTGTTGTTGTTGTTGTTAGGTGCCGTTGAGTCAGTTCTGACTGATAGCTACCCTACGTACAACAGAACAAAACACTGCCAGGTCCTGTAGCATCCTCACAGTCCTTGCTATGCTTGAGCCCATTGTTGCAGCCATTGTGTCAATCCATCTCGTTGAGTGTTTTTCTCTTTTTTGCTGACCCTCTACTTTACCAAGCATGATGTCCTTCTCCAGGGACTAATCCCTCCTGACAACATGTCCAAAGTATGTGAGACAAAGTCTCACCATCTTTGCTTCTAACGAGCATTCTGGCTGTATTTCTTCCCAGATTTGTTTGTTCTTTTGGCAGTCCATGGTATATTCAATATTCTTCGCCAACACTGTAGTTCAAAGGTGTCAATTCTTCTTCTGTCTTCCTTATTCATTGTCGAGCTTTCACATGCATATGAGATAATCGAAAACACCTTGACTTGGGTCAGGTGCACCTTAGTCTTCGAGGTGACATCTTTGCTTCTTAACACTTTAAAGAGATTTTTTGCAGCAGATTTGCTCAATATAATATGTCGTTTGATTTCTTGACTGCTGCTTCTATGGGCATTGATTGTGGATCCAAATAAAATAGAATCCTTGACAACTTCAGTCTTTTCTCTGTTTATCATGGGATGTTGCTTATTGGTTCAGTTATGAGGATTTTTGTTTCCTTTATGTTGAGGTGCAACCCATACTGAAGGCTGTAGTCTTTGATCTTCATCAGTAAGTGCTTCAAGTCATCTTCACTTTCAGCAAGCAAGGTTGTGTCATCCATCTAATGCAGATTGTTAATGAGTCTTCTTCCAATCCTGATGCTCTGTTACTCTTCATATAGTCCAGCTTCTCAGATTATTTACTCACATGCAGATTGAATAAGTATGGTGAAAGGATACAACCCTGACGCACACCTTTCCTGACTTTAAACCACACAGTATCCCCTTGTTCTGTTTAAACAACTGCCTCTTGATCTATGTACAGGTTTCTCATAAGCACAATTAAATGTTCTGGTATTCCCATTCTTTGTAATGATAGGCATAATTTATTATGACCCACAGAGCCAACTGCCTTTGCATAGTCAATAAAATACAGGTAAATATCTTTCTGGTATTCTCTGCTTTCAGTCCGGATCCATCTGACGTCAGCAGTGATATACCTAGTTCCACATCCTTTTCTGAATCTGGCCTGCATTTCTGGCAGTTCTCTGTCGACGTTCTGCTGCAGCTGCTTCTAAATGATCTTCAGCAAAATTTTACTTGTGTATAGTATTAATGATATTGTTCCATAATTGCCACATTTGATGGGACCACCTTTCTTTAGAATAGGCATAATTGGTAAAACCATTTTACAACCCAAAGTCCTACAAGGGAACTTAGTGTCCAATGACTACTGCTTCTCCATCCACTTTCTTAGATTCTCATCCTTTGTTGACTCTGAACCTTTGAGTCTTTCATGTCTCAGTCCTTGGACCACTACTTTTATCTAATAACACTCCTTAGATGATTTCATCCAATCCAATACCTTTAAATACCCTCTATATGCTAATGATATCTTTATTTTTTTTCTCACCCTCAGCAGCCCCTGAATTTGAGACTTCTGTGTTCACCACCTACTGTATGTCTCTCCTTGTATGTCTAAAGTCATCTCAAACCTAGTGTGCCTGAAATGAGAACTGGTGATCCCTGCCACACACATACATTCTCCTACTCCATCTTATTCCTCTCGTCTTTCCCATCTCAGTAAATGGCACTACCAGTTGCCCAAGCCAAAAAAAAAAAACAGAATTACTCTTGACCTTTCTGTTTCTCATCCACTTTACATTCAATTCATTAGCAAGTCCCTCCAGCTCTACTTTCAAAATATATCCAACAAATGAATTCCAGCAGCTTGATTTCCATCTTTATTAAATGGACTGGCTTCATCTTTTCCAAAGATCTGTTTGTTCACACCTTTAACCTGATGCAATCTGTGTTCTACCCTCTGTATACAGAGTGAACCGTCAAAAACATAGAACCAATTCTGCCATCCTCTTGTCTGAACCTTCCAAAGACCTCTTGTCCTGTCAAGAATGAAATTGCAAGTCCTTACCATGCCCTGCAGCATCCACCATGGTCTGGCCATTGTGTATCTCTTTTTCTCCAACTTCCACCACTCCCACCTCCACTCCTGCTTTATTCACTCTGCTCTAGTCATCCTGGCCTTCCTCTGGCCCAGCAACTTACCACCTCAGGGCCTCTGTTTGCGGTGTGTTTCCCCCAGATATGTGCATGGCTTACTCCCTCTTTTCATTCAGAGCTCATTTCTTTCCTCAGATGTGTTTTGACTCTTTTTCACCTCATTCAGAACTCTGACCTTTGACTTATTGTTAGATACCATCAAGTTGATTCCAACTCATAGTGACTCCATAGGACAGTGTAGAGCTGCCCCATAGGGTTTCCTAGGATGTATTCTTTTCGGAAGCAGATCCCCAGGTCTGGAGGAGCTGGGTGGGTTCTAACCCCCAACCTTTCAATTAGCAGCTGAGCCCTTAACCATTGTGCCACCAGGGTTCCTTGTCTTTTGACTATTGTATCTATAATAGCAACCCTGTCATTCTCTATTCTTACTTAATGTTTGATGATACTTCTCATTACCTGAAATTGATTATTTCATTTGTTTGTTCACTGTCTGTCTCCTCACAAAGTACAGGAGCTCCATTCGGGCCTGGCGTCTCTGTTGATCAGTGCTGTGTCCTCAGTGCCTAGAACACTATCTGGCATATGATGAGTAAATAAATGAATGATGAAATTACGCTCATATTTTTTCCTTGATATCCTTACCATTCTCTAATTTTTATCGTGGGATGATTTAAACTGCCTCTTTATATCCCACCCTATGTGAAGCAAATGATTAAGTGCTTGACTACTGACTGAAAGGTTGGGCGTTTGAACCCACTCAGAAGTACTTTGGAAGACAGGCCTGGCAATCTGCTTCTGAGTGGTCACAGCCTTGAAAACCCTATGGAGCAGTTCTACTGTGCACACATGGGGTTGCCATGAGTTGTAGGCAACTCGACAGCAAATAACAGCAAGTTGCTATGAATACTCAGAAAGGTTCTGATCTCTTCAGAAAGAGGAGTGTCTAGTTTTATGAGGCAGTCAAAAAAGCGTAATAGCTCTGTACACAGAACTTGGAATGAGGCAGAGCTGAGCTTAATACTGGCTGTCTAATTACTAATTTAACATATCACTGGCTCTGTTTCTATAGGAACCCTAAGGCAGGAAGTGAAGCAAATTGTCCAGAAACTTTGGAGTCTGGTTCTCAGACTACCAGTCAGAGCTAGAGACACGTATTAGGGAATCATCAGTGGATAGGTGGTAGGTAAACCATACAAACATGGAAAAAACAAAAAACTTTGTTAACCCTTGCAATTGTATGGATTCTGACCCTCTAGAAAGAAATTAAAAGATTTCATGTTTAGCCTGAAGAAAAGAAAGGATCAGTTCGCGTAAGTAGATGTGTGTGGAATCTCATAGTTACTTGCTATCATGGTACACGAAGTTTTTCTCAATGATTCCAGATATTTCTAGTGTTTTCCCATGTTAGCTTGTTGCTGATTTGTCAGTGTCTCTTGCTGTACCGATAATGGAACCTAAGTCCTCCTAGCAGGCTAATTGAACTATAAAAATGACACTCTGAGGCAGCTATGTCGGTGGGTGCGTGAATCTGTCAAATAAAGGATTTGAAGACAATTGTTTTTAAAGAATAGCTTGCACTCTTGTACCATCACTTCCTTTTTCATCCCAATGATTTCTGTGTTCTTGGGAAAATACAAGCATTCATCACCGTTAAGTTGGGAGGAAAAAAAAAACTTCGAAGGGTTATTTTCTAGGTGTCAGAAGCTACATAAGAAGTAAAGCACATCACCAGGTACTAACAGTGTGAAACGGTTTATGTTCCTTGTACCTTGTCCAAAAATAATTGACTCATTAATCTCAACTATATCAATCTGCTCCCATTATGAGGGTCAATCATAGGTCAGTTCTACTAAGTGGGTGAGTATCAGTCCACAGATGGGCATGCATTTACCAGATATTATCTTAACAAGACAGTAATGATTAGGACAATTATTTAGCAAGGTGATTTTTGGGGGAAATGCCATAGCGAAATACGAATTGAACTGCATCCCTAAAATTGACATGTGGAAGCAGCGCACAGAGTTCACTTCTCTTTGGGAAAGCCTTTCTGAAAACAGCAAATAAAACAATTTCAGTTAGGGAGCAACAGTTCCATCCAAATCACAGAAGAGTTTGGGAAGAAATTTGGAGATTTGATGTCATATTGCTTTGGCTTTAAATCTTGACCCTTTTACTTTGCTATTTGACTTTGGGCAAATAATTTAATCTGACCAGGTGTCCATTTCCTTCTTCATGAATTGGGGCAATAATCTACCTCAAAGACTTATTTTAGGGATTGAACAAGAAAATGTGTTTGACTGCATCCAGCACAATCCTTCATGTGCTGTAATTGTTCAATAAATGTTCTTTCTTTCTTTTTTTCCCTGAATAATGAACTCTGCTCAGGTGTGTTCTGACTGGCATGGTCTCCCTTTCCAAAAAAAAAAAAAAAATTATTGTGTGTTCCAAGTTGAGCAAAATAACTGTTCTCTCACGTCAAATTCTTTCTTTTTGCTTTTTTCCTTTGGTTCCAACTAAGACATTGCTTTCTTTCCTTTCATTTAATGTAACAGATTTAAAAACCCTGTTTATACCTCTTTGTCAAGGGTAGTCATTCACTTGAAGGAAGACAATATCCCATTGTTGTAGTTTCTGGTGCCTGTTAGGGGGAAAAGTTAGAATTTTATTAAGCCTGTTTAAACATTATATTTCTTATATTTCCCAAGGGGAATCCTGGCTTCATCTCGTGTTCTCTCTGATCATACTTATATTAATATGCTTATCCCTCAAAATGGAATTGTATTCATGAATTTCTCATTGTTCTTTCTCCTGCATCATAACCATGTTGTATATATAGATAGATAGCGGTAGACGGCTGCTGTTGAACCAGCTCTGACTCATGGTGACTTTATGTTCAACAGAACGAAACTTTGCCCGACCCTGCGTCATCCTCACGATTGCTGGCATGTTCGACTTCATGGTTGCTGCTGTTGACCCGGTCCATCTCACCGAGGGTCTCTCTTGCCCTCGTTGGCCTTCTCCTTCACCAAATATAATGCCCTTCTCTAGTGATTGATCTCTCCTGATGCCACATCCAAAGCAAGCCAGTTGGACAATGTGGCTTTCATTAGTCAGTTTTCAGATTTAGATCACCAGGCATTTCTTCCTAGTCTGACGTATTCTAGAAGCCCCACTGAAACCTGTCCACTATGGGTGACCCTGATGGTATTTGAAATACTGGTGACATAATTTCCAGTATCACAGCAATATGCAAGCCACCACGACAAACTGACAAACATGCATCGGCAAACTAAAAATGGAGAAAATATATTGAAAAAAAAAGCCTTTTTTTAACATTCAAGGGAAAATTAATGAGTATCTACTACATGCCGTGTATTTTCTTAGGGATGAAATCTGCTAAATAAGACACGGTTATTGTCATCACAGAGTTCATACTCCAACTGAAGAGATGGACATGTGAAGAACCAGTGGTAAGCATAGTGTGTTAGGTCCCTTAATGAATGTATGCATCTAATGTTTTAGATATCTAAAGATGGTCCACATGCAGTAACTTAGCATCTGGTTTGTACATAAATGGTGCAAATTTTAGTAAGGCTGTTTCTCTGTACCAGGCAGGGAAGAAGGGGTCCACAGTAAGGGTCCCTAATGGTTTTGAGGTGGCTGCTTATTTGCTGTGTTGTCATACGGTCAGATTGTGAGGTCCTCGTTATTGTTCTTCTAGGAGCGCAGGGTGCAATCTGTATAGTACTAACTGAGGATAATCCATGGTGGGTTTCAGACTGTACTCTGAGGGGCCAGTGCCCTTTCTTGGAGAGAGTCCTGTCTTCCCAAACCACTTTGGGCAGAGCACTTTGATCTGTTATTGATGCTGGGCTTTCATATGCAGTTTTTTTTTTTTTTTTTCCTAAGACTGTTGTATTAGCTAGGTTCGACTTAGGCAAACCAAAACCAACTTAGGTATTTCAGAGAGAATTTAACACAGGAGGCTGATTAAATAGGTGACGAAAGAGTTGAAAAGCGAAACAGCAAGTGGTGAGTAATTAACTGTAAGGTAACAGCTGGGAGCTACTACTACCCCTTAGTCTGGAGAGACAAAGGGAGGGAGTGGTATTTCCAAAGTCCAGAAGCTGGGGCCACTTGATAAAAGCTGAAATTATGCCTGTTTGCTTATTGGATGGAGTCCCTGGGGGGTGCAAATTGTTAACATATTTGGTTGCTAACTGAAAGGCTGGAAGTTTGAGTCCACCCAGAGGTGCCTTGGAAGAAAGGCCTGGTGATTTATGTCTGAAAAATTAGTCATTAAAAAGCTTATGGAGCACAGTACTACTCTGACACACATGGAGTCACCATGTCTCGATGGTGACTGGCTGGGTTGTCTGTTGGATGTCAGATCTACAGATGGACTTTTCAGAAGGACCTGTAACCAGGGAGGAAATGCCAGCCAATCAGAGAAAAAGGGAGAGAAATACCCTGGATTCTCCTTTTCCTCTGCTCTCTAATCTGCTTTTAGCAGTTCCTGTTAGCCAAACCCAGCAAGGTGATTGGTAGCTTGTGAAAGGTAGTTTGTAGGAAAGGGCCAAGACTGGATCTGAGACCAAACATGTGATGCCCCCTGAGGCAGACATGGAGATGCGCCCTATTTCAGGGAATGACTAGGTACAGGAGGTGAGGTCCGCAAGTAGTCTCCAACTGTCACCTCCTTCAGAGTCTGTCTCAGCTACAGAGAGCCCACCTGCTGAGGTCATACCCAATATGGGGATGCCCACATCCGGTGATTGAGCCAGGTGAACATATAAAAGCCTGGCCATCAGGGCTTGAGGTGATACAACTCTAACGAGCAGTATTCTCTCCAAAGCTCCAAGATGGTTTGGCAAACACTTTGCAAATTCTCAGTCACAGTTTGACTTCTCCCTCTGCCCAGTTCCGCTAAGTCTTTCCTTTCAAAGGTGTTGTTGTTTTTAGGTGCCAGTGAGTCAGTTCCAACTTATAGTCACCCTATGTACGATAGAACGAAACACTGCCCAGTCCTGTGCCATCCTCACAATCGTTGTTATGCTTGAGCCCATTGTTGCAGCCACTGTGTCAATCCATCTCGTTAAGAATCTTTCTCTTTTTCACTGACCCTCTGCTTTACCAAGCATGATTTCCTTCTCCAGGGACTAATCTCTCCTGATAACATGTCCAAAGTATGTGAGACGAAGTTTCTCCATCCTTGCTTATAAGGAACATTCTGGCTGTACTTCTTCCAAGACAGATCTGTTCGTTCTTTTGGCAGTCCATAGTATATTCAGTTTTCTTTGCCAACACCACAATTCAAAGGCATCAGTTCTTCTTTATTCATTGTCCAGCTTTTGCAGGCATATGAGATGATTGAAAACACCATGGCTTCCATCAGGCACACCTTGGTCTTCAAGGTGACATCTTTGCTTAAAGAGGTCTTTTGCAGCAGATTTGCCCGATGCAATGCATCTTTTTATTTCTTGACTGTTACTTCCATGGGTGTTGATTGTGGATCCAAGTAAAATGAAATCCTTGGCAACTTCAATCTTTACTTTGTTTATCGTGATATTGCTTATTGGTCCAGCTCTGAGGATTTTTGTTTTCTTTATGTTGAGGTGTAATCCATCCTGAAGGCTGTGGTCATGGCTCTACATCAATAAGTGCTTCAAGTTCTCTTCACTTTCACTAAGTAAAGTTGTGTCATCTGCATAACAAAGGTTGTTAATGAGTCTTCCTCCAATCCTGATGCCCCCTTGTTCTTCATATAAACTAGCTTCTCGGATTATTTGCTCAGCATTCAGATTGAATAAATGTGGTCAAAGGATGATAGCCTGAGGCACAACTTTCCTGACTTTAAAGCATGCACTATCCCCTTTTTCTGTTCGAATGACTGCCTCTTGATCTATGTACAGGTTCCTCATGAGCACAATTAAGTGCATTCTTCATAACGTTATCCATAATTTGTTATGATCCACACAGTCAAATGCCTTTGCATAGTCGATAAAACACAGGTAAACATCTTTCTGGTATCCTCTGCTGTCAGCCAGGATCCATCTGACATCAACAATGATGTCCCTGGTTCCTGGTCCTCTTCTGAATTTGGCTTGAGTTCCCTGTTGATGTACTGCTACAGCTGCTTTTGAATGATCTTCAGCAAAATTTTACTTGCGTGCAATATTATGATATTGTCCGATAATTTCCACATTTAGTTGGATCACTTCTCTTTGGAATAAGCATAAATATAGATCTCTTCCAGTCAGTTGGCCAGGTAGCTGTCTTCCAAATTTCTTGGTATAGATGAGTGAGCACTTCCAGGACTGCACCTATTTGTTGAAACATCTCAGCTGGTATTCCATCAGTTCCTGGAGCCTTGTTTTTTGCCAATGCCTTCAGTGCAGCTTGGACCTCTTCCTTCAGTAACATTGATTTATGATCATGTGCCACCTCCTGAAATGGTTGAACATTGACCAATTCTTTTTGGTATAGTGACTCCGTGTATTCCTTTCATCTTCTTTTGATGTTTCCTGTGTCGTTTAGTATTTTCCCCATAGAATCCTTCAATATTGGAACTCGAGGCCTGAGTTTTTTCTTCAGTTCTTTCAGGTTGAGAAATGCCGAGCATGCTCTTCCCTTTTAATACTTCACTTTGTCTTCTCGAGCCACCCTTTGAATTCTTCAGTTCAGCTCTTTTACTTCATCATTCCTTCCTTTTACTTTAGCTACTCGATGTTCAAGAGCAAGTGTCAGAGTCTCTTCTGACATCCGTTTTGGTCTTTTCTTTCTTTCCTCTCATTTTAATGACCTCTTGCTTTCTTCATGTACGATGTCCTCGATGTCATTCCACAACTCGTCTGTTCTTCGGTCATTAGTGTTCAATGCGTCAAATCTATTATTGAGATGGTCTCTAAATTCAGGTGAAATATACTCAAGGTCGTACTTTAGCTCTCGTGGACTTGTTTTAATTTTTTTTCAGTTTCAACTTGAACTTGCATATGAGCAATTGATGGTCTGTTCAGCCATCAGCCCCTGGCCTTGTTCTGACTGATGGTATTAAGCTTTTCCATCAACTCCTTCCACAGATGTAGTCGGTCTGATTCCTGTGTATTCCTTCTGGCGAGATCCATGTGTATAGTTGCCATTTATGTTGGTGAAAAAAGGTATTTGCAATGAAGAAGTTGTTGTTCTTGCTAAATTCTTTCATGTGATCTCTGGCATAGTTTCTGTCACCAAGGCCATATTTTCCAACTACTGATTCTTCTTCTTTGTCTCCAACTTTCACATTCCAATCACCAGTAATTATCAATGCATCCTGATTGCATGGTGGATCAATTTCAGACTGCAGAAGTTGGTAAAAATCTTCAATTTCTTCATTTTTGGCCTTAGTGGTTGATGGGTAAATTTGAATAATAGTTGTATTAACTGATTTTCTTTGTAGGTGTATGGATATTATCTGGTCACTGGTAGTGTTGTACTTCAGGATAACATTCTCGAAATGTTCTTTTTGACAATGAATGTGAGGCCATTCCTCTACAAGTTGTCATTCTCAGCATAGCAGACCATTCAGTTGTCTGATTCAAAACGGCAAGTACCAGTCTGTGACAGTTCAAAATGCCCAGGATTTCGATATTTATGCATTCCATTTCATTTTTGACTGTTTCCAATTTTCCAAGATTCATACTTCATACATTCCATGTTCCAATTATTAATGGATGTTTGCAGCTCTTTCTTCTCATTTTGAGTCATGCCACATCAGCGAATGAAGATCCCGAAAGCCTGACTCCAGCTGTGTCATTAAGGTCTACTCTACTTTGAGGAGGCAGCTCTTCCCCAGTTGCCTTTTGAGTGCCTTCCAACTTGAGGGACTCATCTTCTGGCACTATATCAGACAATGTTCTGCTGCTACTCGTAAGATTTTCACTGGCTAATTCTTTTTAGAAGTAGACTTCCAGGTCCTTCTTCCTACTCTGTCTTAGTCTGGAAACTTAGCTGATACCTGTCCACCATGGGTCACCCTGCTGGTATTTGAATACCAGCGGCATAGCTTCCAGCCTCATAGCAACATGCAAGCCTCCACAGTATGACAGACTGACAGATGTGTAGGGTACCTGTGTGTTGGTACTTTGGAAACATCTTGCCCTAAACTCCATTTTAGCGTATGCTTCTATATAGCTTGAACTTGGACATGGACTGACTTATTAACTCAAACCTCAGACATGTTCCAGGGCAGAGGGAGTCAAAGACAGGCAATGGGTCTGAGGTGGGAAAACAGGATTGTAATTTTCTTTGCAGATTTGGGAAGAACCAGAAAAGGGAGAGACCCATGAACATTGGAGCAGCTGGGAAAGTTAACATGGAGGAAGTGGAAAGGCTGTGAAGGTTTGAATAGGTGGGTAGCAGTGACGGGAGGATTCTGGAAGAGATGAAGAGCTCAATCAAAGGTGTGACAATTGGAATTATTATGCTTAGTGAAAGAGGTGGTGCAAGAATTTAAGACCTGGCATTGGTCCTAAATTCTGCTCCAGGGAATGACTGGAAGCCATGATAAGGTGAAAGAGGTTTTTCTTTTTAACTTTGCAGCTTCTGAGGAAACATTCCGCAGTGTGGTGGAAAGAAGCATGCAGATTTTAAATAAGCTTTCTAACAAGATTTTCTGTCCTGCTTCATATTTTTGACCCATAAAAACCTTTAATCAAAAAAGCTTAATTGAGCCAGGTGGAAAAGCCATTGTTTAAATACGAATCCCTTTTTTTTTTTCCCCTGAGTTTTCAGATTAGAAAGGAAGAAAATCAGATAGGCAGTATTATAAGCACTGACATAATGGAATGTTGTGTTATCCTGTTAGGAATTTTGATTTCAGAAAGCACAGCGCCAGCACGCAAAGGCAAGATTTGTTTTTTGTTTGTTTGTTTCTTCTTCTGGGTTAGGTTTAGGTGGACTGTGAGCATGGATTTATTATGCCTGTAAGTTAAGCGGAAGAGGACTACACTAAATATGCAAATGATTTTTTATAGTGTATGCTGAGGAAGAGAGGGGTATAATCAAAAGTCATACTTGAACATTTGGGAGCTTAAATTGAAAGTTCCTATTGACTTGTTCGGACGTTATACAACTACCAGGATAGGTTGTTTATACAGTAGAAGCATTCGGACCGTCTCTGTTACTGGCTGAGATGTGGATGGCCTGGTGAGGAAGCTCGTTCATGCAGGAGTTAGAACATCTTGCTGCCACTGCCCTCCATCCTGGTTCCAAGGGTGAGTCATTAGACTTCCTGAAACCAACAAGGGATTTTCTATTCTAATGAATTTTTGATACTTATCCCGGGGCGTTGACTCAAAAGTGGAATGTTGTCCTGATCAAACAAGGTCTTTGTTGCCATGGTTAGCCATTTCCATAGCGATTTCACCTTGGGAGAATGGGCTTCCAAGTCATTTCCTCCTCTGATTGCTGTTGTTTTTAAGGTGCCATTGAGTTGGCTCCAACTCATAGGGACTTCGTGTATAGCAGAACGAAACGTTTCCTGGTCATTCTCCACCCTCACAATCATTGCTGTGTTTGAGCCCAGTGTTGCAGCCACCTTGTTATTCCATCTCATTGAGGGTTTGTCTATTTTTTGCTGACCTTCTTCTTTACCAAGTGCGATGTCTTTCTTCAGGGACTGATTGGTCTCTCCTGATGGCGTGTCAAAGTAAGCTACATGAGGTCTCACTGTTCTCTCCTCTAAGGAACATTCTGTCTGTACTTTCTCCAAGACAGATTTGTTTTCTATTCGGGCAGCCCATGGTACATTAGTGTTCTTCGCCAACACCACAATTTGAATGCATCGATTCTTCTTTGGTCTTCTTTTTTCATTGTCCTATTCTGATAGCGATTGAACTGTAGAAACCAAGGAGATACCAGCTACTCACATAAATGTCTGAAAGGCACTCTTAAGATTCTCTTTTATGCTTAGTGTTGTGTGGGAAAGAAGCCATAACTAGGAAATGCAATGATTTTGTTCATTAAACAAATGAAAACACTTTCTGCTATCAGTAATTTGATAATAAAATTTATGTATTGCAAGGAGCTGAAACAACACCCTGGTACCTGCCTGGTTTTCTTTATTTATGAGGCTGATGATAAATAATCAACATGAAAGTCATTTATAGATGCCCTTGTTTTATTAGAAGCACTTTATGATTTCTGTTTTAACCTTACTAATTCATACAGAATGCAAGCAGCAAAGGCACCATCATAATTATATATTGAAAATTGCCCTACTAGGACATAACCTTTTTATTCATGTGATGAAGAATTCAGTGAGTATATTACCAGAGCTTGGCATATGGCAAAGAAAATCAAGCATTGAAGCACTGTATGGGTTTTATGGTATGCATATTTCCTATTAACTTTAGGACAACATTAGAACTTAGCAGCAACTTTCCTTCTTAGGACTCTATTGATTTGCAATAAATATCAATAAAAAAATAATGGGGAAAAGTTGAGACTTCATTTTTTATACATCTTCCTGGGCCTGTATGCAACCGCGTGGGTTATTTAGAGTTTCTGTAAAGCTTAGCTCTTGCCACAGGAGGCACATTGAAAAGCTTTCATCTGACACAAAGTTCCTATGATTTTTTTTTTTTTTGTCCTCATGTGAAAAGCATTTACTGCTGAATTAAAAGTGGAAACAAGGATGTTTTGTGAACGGACCTGGGTTTGGGTGGAAATAAATATTTGAGAATGTGGGAACCACTTTGATTTGAAATTAAGTTTTTGGCAAGCAAGCCTGCTGCCCTATTTAGAAAGGACTCTGCTGCTGGCCGAGGTGCCACTATGCTAATACAGGCATGGAGAATCAGGAATAAGCAGGGTGAGAAAGTCAAATTTGGTCAGTGGGATCTGAGAGCAGACCTTTTATGACGGAAGTGAATATGCATTGAGGGTGGTTTGATTTTAGTTCCATGGAGAACTGTCTGGAAAGCATGGGAGAAGCCAGGAAGGACTCTTTCAGTTGGGTAGGACATAAAGGCTGAGAGGAGAATATATTTTTGGAGGCTTGGGGGTGCCTTCTATCTCCTGGAGCAAAGGGGATGAGTATTCCTGGGAAAGGAGTCTCTGGGTGGCTCAAACGTTTAAGTTCCTGACTACTAACTGAAAGGTTGGACATTTGAACTCACTCAGACATGTCTCATAAGACAGGCCTGGTGATCTACTTCTGAAAGGTCACGTCCTTGAAAACCTTATGGAGCAGTTCTTCTCTGCACAGTGGGATCGTGTCATTCAGAATCGGCTCGACAGTAACTATCAGCAACCACAGCAATTCCTGGGAAAGGTGCCTTACCTTTCTGAGAAAGTCTTTAGTGGCCAGTTTAGAAGGAGGTGACTGTATTTCCAGGATGGAGCCTTGGTGGCACAGTGGTTAAGAGCTACATCTGCCAACCAAAAGGTCGGCAGTTGGAATCCACCAGGTGCTCTTTGGAAACTCTATGGGGCGGTTCTACTCTGTCCTGTAGGGTCTTTGTGATTCAGAATCGGTTCGATGGCAATGGGTTTGGTTTTGGTTGGTTATATGCCTGGGCTTAGTGGCAACTTTGAAATGGTAAAATAAATAGTTTTTCATATACAGTATATTAATTTTTCATTAAGAGATTTTCTTTGTGGTAAAACTGAATGAGAGATGCATGTATACAGTTTCAGTTCGCAGTGAGGGGCACAGAATCCTTGATCCTGATTGGGTTTCTGTGTCACTGTCCACACAAGCCAGTCTACCTAGTTCCCATCCCTTCAAAACCGTGTCAGATAACATGTAAGTAGAACTTAGGCGTTTGAGATTCTTGTATATGTCTTTGATTTTTTACCTCAGACATTTGTGGGGTTCTTTTACTGCTTCAGGTTTTTATTTAGTTTCAATGAATACACTGGCATTCATTCAAACATGAGGAATTCTAGAATCACACAGGCCAACTTGTCCTTATTCTTCTCTTCTTACCAGGAAAGTGTTTGCTAACATTAGACTGTACATTTGAAGCTTCCCTCTTGCCATACCGTACTGCCTCCCACAGAACTTTTGGAGCGGATGGGACCTAAGAGATTATCTATATGAACCTCCCACTCTGTGCTTCGAAATACTTTCTGCAGGTACCAATATAACCAACTGCTGTTGAGTTGACTCCATCTCATGGCGACCCCATCTGTGTCAAAGTAGAACTGTGCTCCGTAGGGTTTTTAATGGCTGATTCCTCAGAAGTAGATCACTAGACCTTTCTTTTGATGCCTCTGGGTAGACTCAAACCTCCAGCCTTTTGGTTAGCAGCCAAACTCGTTAACCATTTCCCCTACCCAGGGGACTCCTTCTGCAAGTAGAGAGACCATTATTTCTAGAATCAAGGATTTAAGAGATCTTGGAGGTCTTCCAATCCAGTCTGTAGGCCAGTGTACCAATTCTTTGTCTCCGCCAGATGTGGTCAGGGCACTACAGTGACACTGGGCCACTGTCCTCGAGATTTGGAAACTGGATCCACTGTTATGTGACCCAGTGGTTTACAAACTTTAGTGTGCATCAGAATCACCTGAAAGGCTTGCAAGACAGAGATTGCTGGAATCTACCCTCTGATTTTCTGACTCAGTAGGCCTGGGGTGGGGCCTTAGAATATGCATTTCTAACACGTTTCTGGGAGGTGCTACTGCTGTGGGTCATTCTTTGAGAACCACAGCTATCACCTACAGTTGTGGATGGTTCCTGAGTTTTGAAAATTAACAAAGGAGCACATAATAAAAAGACATGCTAAATTAAGTGTGCAATGTAATTTCTAATAACATTTTAAAGCTTCTCATATGAAAATTGTTAGTTTAGATTTCATTATGATCCTTTGAATCCATTTATTGAGAGTAGTTAGAAGCCTTAAGACCTAAGCATTTATTGTATTTTTTTGTTAAATTTTTTGGCCAAAAGTGAGTAAATCTGCCAACGATTTTGAGAAAGTTGTGGGGGTTTTAGTCCTGCAGAGTTTTGCAGAGGATGAAGCATTTCTTGTTCTCTTGAAAGTTTGTGCAGCGACACATTAGATTGGACAAGAATTTTGATGGTTTTAAAATTCATAATTTCTCACTCTGTGATCACAAATTCCCAATTTCTTCTCCTCTTCTCTTTTCCTCTCTTACTCTCTCAGTTTTTTGAGAATAGTAATATCGACAGTATTATTAATGAAAACAACATCAGCTGCTGGCTACTGAGTGCCTGAGCGCCTTTCATGCCTCACACTTCTAATTTCTGTGTCTCTCAATAACTCTGAAAGTTAAATTTTGTCATTCCCATCTCCCATGTCGATACTGAGAAATGTCACATGACTTATTCAAATACAGTCTGTTCTCTTTGGTTTTAAAGACTTGCATTTGCTTCCTTATAGAACACATTTTCTTCACAAATGATATGGTTTCTGAAGCCTTTTTTCTTTATTTACTTCAGTATTGCTTGGATGAAGTTAAGGTGACTAATATGTTGAGTGCCTGGTAGATGCCAGACATTTTATGTATATTATCTCACTTATTTCTCACCATATCTCTGGTATAGATTTAATTGTGCACCCCCCACCCCCAAATATGTATTGGAAACCTAACCCTTATACCTGTGGATGGCTGGAAATAAGGTTTTCTTTGTTATGTTAATGAGGCCATATCAGTGTAGGACGTGTCCTGAACCTAATCACTTTATAGCACTACCCTGTGATATAAAGAGCAGCATAGATACCGAGATAAGCGAGCACCACCTGAGGGGGACAGAAGCTCATGTGAGTATCACCAAGGAGCTGAGGAATGGCAGGGCTACAAGAAGCTGAGATGGACCCGGATCTTCGCTCAGAGCCCACAGGGAGACCTTCATCTAGAGCCCCTGTCCTGAATTTGAACTTCTAGTCTCCCAAACTGTGAGAAAATAAATTTCTGCTCTTTAAAGCTACCCACTTGTGGTATTTCTGTTATAGCAGCACCAGGAAGCTAAGGCAACGTCATTTTGAGGATGAGGATTCTAAAGCCTTGAGGAAGGGTAAGGGACCTACCTAAATAAGTTGAGGAGCAGTGTTTGAACCCAGGCCTTTCTGGCTCGTAAACCTGAACTCTTTTCAAGATACCGCAGTGCTTCCCTAAATCTTGAAATGATCTTAAATGTTATTGTTGTTAGTTGCCCTCAAGTTAGTTTCAATTCGTGGCAACCTAATGTTTAACAGCTAGTCCTATGCAGCCTTCATGATATTTTGTATGTTTGAGTCTGTGGTTGTGGCTGCTGTCTGTTTTGAGTCCCTTCCAGCACTATATCGGACAATATTCTGTTGTAATCCATAGGGTTTTCATGGCTAATTTTTGGAAGTAAATTGCCAGGCCTTTCTTCCTAGTCTGTCTTATCCTGGAGGCTCTGCTGGAACCTATCTACCATAGGTGACTCTGCTGGTATTTGAAATGCTGGTGTTATAGCTCCCAGCATCGAAGCAACCCACCCCTGTACAGCAAACTGACAGATGGGTAGTGATAAATGTTATCAAAGTTGATAGCCATGGTGATTAGTTCATCTAACCAGAGTGAGACCTACCCGTAATCGGAACAGGGCGTCTTCTTGCTAAGAGATTTGAGGGGTACAAGGAAGTCCGACTCCCACCCTGCCTTTCTAATAAGACATGGAGGGGCTGGAGAGCCTGATATTTATTCAACCAAACCAAACCAAACCTGTTGCCTTTGAGTCGATTCTGACTCATCTTGACCCTATAGGACAGAGTAGAACTGCCCCATAGGGTTTCCAAGGAGTGCCTGATGGGTTCGAACTGCCGACCTTTTGGTTAGCAGGAGAACTCTTCACCACTATGCCACCAGGGTTTCCATTTATTCAACAGTGTTTTGTAATTCTAAATGTAGCCTTGCTCTCTCCAGTTGTCTTCTACAAATGTGTTCACTCACCCCTGGGAGGGTAACGCAGTAAAACATTCTTCTGTATTATTGTTTATTCTCTGCAGAAATAAACCAGATGATCTTTAGAAAAATTGTTCAGAGGTTTTTGTTACAGAATATTAGAAACACAGAGAAAGGTAAAGCAAATAACAGCCATATACAAACCATCTAGTTTTATCAGATCTTAACAGTTTTCCATATTTGCTTCAGAAGTTTTTCAATACTCTATATTACTCTTACATTGGAAGCCTCTTTGTCCCAAATCCATTCTTTCCACCTGTCTGCTGAGTTAAGTGCCATCCCTAATTTGGTGTTTATAATTCCACTGTATATTTTTATACTATTGCTGCATATATATGTATTTATTAAAACGTATTCTATTGTTTGAAGTTTTTAAACTTTACATAAATAGTCTCATACTTTATGCCTCATTTAGCAATTTGCTGTTTCACTCAACCTTATAATTTTGTGATTTATTTGTGTTGATAAATGAAATTGATTTTCACAACTGTATAATGTTGCACTGTATGAATACACTAGAGATGATTTCCCCATTCTTTTCTGAGTGGGCATTTAGGTTGATTCCATTTTTATTGTTGTTATTACAAACAGTGATGCAGTGAACATTTTTGTGTACTTTTCTCCTTGAGCACATTTGAAAGATTTTTCTAAAATGCCTAGAAGAAAGATAAGGCAAATAATGTATGTATTTAGAAGTGGGATTACAGGAATAAAGGGCATTTGCATCTTCAGCTTTTCTATATGATGCCAATTTTTCAAAAGGGTGGTTCCAGTTTGCCAGGCCTTTTGTTCTGCAGTGCCACTGGGTGATTTAGAACTACCAACCTTTCAGTTATCAGTGAAGCACAAATCATTTGTGCCACCCAGGGACCTATATTATAGTATATAAAAAAAAAGCTATTATTAAATATATACTATATATAAAATATTGCATGTTGTTGTTGTTAGGTGCCATCCAGTCGGTTCTGACTCATAGTGACTCTATGTACAACAGAACAAAACACTGCCTGGTCCTGTGCCACCCTCACAATTGTTGCCATATTTAAGCCCATTGTTGCAGCCACTGTGTCAGTCCATCTCTTCAAGGGTTTTCCTCTTTTTCGATGACCCTCTACCTTACCAAGCATGATGTCCTTCTCCAGGGCCTGGTGGCTCCTGATAACATGTCCCAAGTATGTGAGACCAACTCTTACCATCCTAATTTCCAAGGAGGACTCTGGTTTTACTTCTTCCAAGACATACTTATTCATTCTTCTGGCAGTCCATGGTATAGTCAATATTCTTCACCAAAACTGTAATTCAAAGTTGATTCTTCTTTGGTCTTTCTTATTCATTGTCCAGCTTTCACATGCATATGAGATGATTGAAAATATCATGGCTTGGATCCCACGTGCCTTAGTCCTCAAAGTAACATCTTTACTTTTCAACCCTTGAAAGAGGTCTTTTGCAGTAGATTTGCCCAATGCAACCTGTCGTTCGATTTCTACGTAAAATGAAATCCTTGACAACTTCAATCTTTTCTCCATTAATCATGATGTTGCCTATTAGTCCAGTTGTGAGGATTTTTGTTTTCTTTGAGGTGTAATCCATACTGAAGACTGTAGTCTTTGATCTTCATCAAATATTATATATATATATATATTATTATTTGTTCTTTAATACTGCATGTGAAAGCTGGACAATGAATAAGGAAGACTGAAGAAGGGTTGACGCCTGTGAATTGTGGTGTTGGCGAAGAATATTAAATATACCATGGACTGCCAAAAAAACGAACAAATCTGTCTTAGAAGAAGTACAACTAGAATGCTCCTTAGAGGCAAGGATGGTGAGACTGCATCTTACATACTTTGGACATGTTGTCAGGAGGGATCAGTCCCTGGAGAAGGACATCATGCTTGGCAGAGTACAGGGTGAGCGGAAAAGAGGAAGACCCTCAATGAGGTGGATTGACACAGTGGCTGCAACAATGAACTCAAGCATAACAAGGTAACAAGGATGGTAAGGATGGCGCAGGACCAGGCAGTGTTTCGTTCTGTTGTGCGTAGGGTCGCTATGAGTCGGAACCGACTCAACAGCACCTAACAACAACAACAATTCTTTAATACCAGTTGCAGTTGAGTGTCAGAGTAGAACACAGCATTTTGAATGTCTGGTTTTTCAGAAGTAGATTATTGGACCTTTCTTCTAAGTCACTTCTGGATGAACTTGATTCTCCAACCTTTTGTTTAGCAGTTGAGTGTGTTAACCATTTGTACTACCCAGGGAATTCCTATTTTCAAATTGTTTTCTTAAATTGTCCTTGCATTTGTATATCTAAAACTCTTTATTTTGAACTCAGCCAGGACTGATAATTTAGCTGGTTATAAAATTAGTGATTGGCGTTTATTCTTCTTAGCCATTTAAAGATATTGCTCCATTGCTTTTTGTTGCTTATGAGAAGTCTGCTGTCAGAATAATAGTTCTATTATTTATCATTTCTCTTTTCTTTCCGAAAAATTTCAGTCTTTTTTTATTTTTTGCATTTGCAGTTTATGGTATGTCTATATAGAAATATTTTCTTAATTTTTTTTTGGTGCTCAATGTATTTTTTTAGTATGAGGATTTATGTTTCTCCAAATTTGTGTCCTAAATTTTTTTTCTGTAACTACTCTATCAGTTTCATATTATATAGCCCATCATCCTACCCTCTTTGTCTCTTAACTGCACCTTGTTGTATTTTTTCCCCTTTCCTTGACTACTTTTAGGTTAGCATTTATCTCATTGTATTGTTAGCCCTAGTTCTTTAACAGACCATCTCTCTCAAATCAGTCTCCTAAAACAACTCTCTTTTATCACTGCTTAC
This sequence comes from Loxodonta africana, assembly GCF_030014295.1. NCBI lineage: Eukaryota > Metazoa > Chordata > Mammalia > Proboscidea > Elephantidae > Loxodonta > Loxodonta africana. The sequence goes on along the minus strand of NC_087347.1, from coordinate 112,590,177 downwards.
ATGTCTATGGGTCACCTGGTGATCAGCTGATGTTGAGGTGGCTAAGCTGGTGTAACTCCGTTTCATATGTCTCTCATCCTTCTTGAACCAGGGGTCTAGAGAGGAATGTTATTCTCATGGTGATTATAGAAATATAATAGGGTAAGTGCAAATATTCAAAATCTCTTAAAGTTTAGCCTTGCATAATTTCTTCCTCTTTCTATTGAGCAAAGACTTTCACTTTGGCTGAACTCAAAGTCAAGAGATGTGGAGATATTTTCTTCCTTTATAGGAAGAATTCCAAAGTCATGACAAAGGGTATAAATACAGAGAAAGGCGAGAAATTAAGACCAATGATGCAATATACAACAACTGTAATTTTTATCTCTGTAGTAGCAGAGTAATGGCCTCCTAAAGATGCCTATACCCTAATCTCTGTGAATATGTCATGTTATATGGCAAAAGGAACTTTGCAAATGCAAGTAAGGTTAAAAAAAAAAAAAGTAAGTAAGGTTAAAAAAGATTACAGCCCTTAAAATAGGGAGATTATGCTGAATTATCCAAGTGAACCAAATCCAATCACACAAACCCTTAAAAGCAGAACATTTTCTCTGGCTCAAAACAGACAGATGTAACAGAAAAGGGAGGCAGAGGGATGCAATAGAAGGGGGTCCCAGAGAGATTCCAAGCATGAGAAGGGTTCTGAGATGTAGGGGGCCATGCACAAGGGATAGAAAGAAGCCTCTAGAAGCTAAGGGTGACCCTGACAGTCAGTAAGGAAACAGAGACTTCAGTTCTATCGCTAGGAACTGAATTTCACCAACAACCTGAATGAACTTGGAAGCGGATTCTTTCCCCCGTGCTTCCACAAAGAAATGCAGCCCTGCTGACAGCTTGCTTTCGATTTCGTGATGCCTGGAGCAGAAGAACCAGTTGAGCCACACTATGCCCAGATGTCTGACTCACAGAAACTGTGAAATAATACATGAGTATTATTTTAAACAGCTAAGTTTGTAGCAGTTTGTTATGGCAACAATTGAAAACTAATACTGTGTCCAAGGTTTTGATTTTGTTCTTTCCCATACTATCCTGTAATATAATTTATGCCTGTTTTTGCTTTATGATTTCTTTTTTTCCAAAACTTATTTTTATTTTATAAATAAAAGAACATCCTAAATATTTTTATTTTTAGAATTTTACACAAAATTAATTGTATTTGGGGTAAATTCATGTTTCTTTTGTTGAGATATTGGCTTGTCTTTCTTACCATTGTTTGTGTGTGTGTGTGTGTGGGTTTTGTACTTTGGTTAGGAAAATTCGTATATAATTTTTTATGTTGAAATTGTTTCAAATCTATAGAAAAAGTTACAACAATAGCAAAAGAATTCCAGCACCTCCTGCACTCAGTTTCCCCAACTGTTAATATTTTATTGCATTTCCTCGTTTCCCCTCTGTGTGTGTGTGTCAGTATGCATAGTCTTTTTCTGGCATGATGACCAGTGTGTACCTCCAAGAAACAGGGACATTCTCTTATATTTCCACAGTAAAGACCTCCTGGTAGTGCAGTGATTAAGCACTTAGCTGCTAACCGAAAGGTTGGCTGTTTGAACCTACCAGCTGTTCCCTGGGAGAAAGATGTAGCAGTCTGCTTCTGTAAAGATTACAGCCTTCAAAACCCTACTGGGAAGTTCTACTCTGTCTTGTAGGGTCCCTGTGAGTCGGAATCGACTTGACAGCAGTAGTAAAACCCTCCTAATAAAAAATCAATACTGACACCACACCATTATCCATCCTGCAGACCTCAACTAAATTTCACCGTTGGTCCCATTGATGTTTCTTTTTCCTTTGTGGTCCAGATGCAGTCTAAGATCATGTATTGCATTCAGTTGTTTGGTCTCAATCCTTTCCATCAATTAGGAACAGTTCCTCTGTCTTTGCCTCTCATGTCCTTGAGAGTCTTAAAGAGTGCAGGCCTTTAATTCTGTAGGATGATTCCTCAATGTCGGTCTACTCAGTGCTTTCCCATGACCAAACTCAGGCCTTGCATTCTTGTCAGAATACCATAGACATGCTTCTGGGTTCTCCTCAATGAATTATACCAGAAGGCACACAATGTTGACCCATCCCATTGCTGGTGATGCTAACACGATTACCTGGTCAAGATGGCATGTGCTAGATGTCTTACCTTAAAAAAAAAAAAAAAAGTTTTTCATTTGCATTCGTCAGTGACTCCTGTTTGTATTAACTACCACTTTCGTAATTGCCAAATGGTGATTATCTAGTTCCATCATTCATTTTACATTTGCAGATTAACATTCTATGGGACAAAGAATTTCCCCTTCTTCCCCATTTATCTACTAATTTATTTAATGATGTCAGCATGGCCTCATGGAGTCCTATTTTATTCAGCAGGGTGTAATCTTATAGTCTCATTAGTATTTTCGGTGCTTAAACTGTCCTAGATTTGGCCAGTAGGAGCCCTTCAAACTGACTTGCCTTTTTTTTTTTTTGACATATCCCCATCATTCTTTGAGTACTTCCTTACTTTCTGGCACAACAGGATATTCCAGGCTTATATTGTCAGGCTGTCCTTTCCCTGCCCCAACACTGAAATTAGCTGTTTTTCCTAGAAGATGATATTTCAAGACCAGATTAGGGTACTCACTGTGCTCATTCCTGCTGGAATATCATTGCTTCTAGGCCATTTTAACAAACAGATAGGAAATATATGCGTGTCCTGGGTAGCACGAGCATTTTGTCATTGGCTGCTAACCTGAAGGTTGGTTTGAACCCACTTAGCAGCTCTGTGGAAGAAAGGCCTAGTGAACCACTTCCATAAAGATTACGGCCAAGAAAATTCAATGGAGCAGCTTTACTCTGTAAAACATTAGGTCACTGTAAGTTAGAATTGACTCAGTGGCAACAGGCTCATATATGCTTACATACCTATCCATCTATCTGTCTCTATATACATACATACATAATCACACATACACCCACATCTATAACTATATCTGTGTTTATATGTATATGTATATATATATATATATATATATATATTTCTGGAAACCCTGGTGGCTTAGCGGTTAAGAACTACAGCTGCTAACCAAAAGGTCAGCAGTTCACATCTACCAGGCGCTCCATGGAAACTCTATGGGGCAGTTCTACTCTGTCCTATAGGGTTGCTATGAGTTGGAATCTACTCGACGGCAATGGGTTTGGTTTTGGTTTTATATATATTTCTTTCTTTTGGAAAAAAAAAATTGTGTGTTTATGGAGTCCTTGGGTGGTGCAAACAGTTAAGCATTGGACTACTAGCCAAAAGTTTGGTGGTTGGAACTCACCCAGAGGCTCCTCAGAAGATAGGCTTGGCGATCTGCTTTCAGAAAGGTGACAGCCTTGAAAACCCGGTGGAGCAGTTCTACTCTGCACACAGGGGGTCACCACGAGTTAGAATCTATTGGATCACAACTAGCAACAACAACATGTGTTTATACCAATACTTCCAATTCCAGTTGAACACCTTAGAGCTCTTTTTAGTCTTTTCATTTTCCATGTTCTTAAATCCCTTCTCCAACAGTGAGAAACAGCTCTCATTATCTTTGATACATTCACTTCCTTGCCCAATCAGTTAACATATTTGCAGTTAACCAACTTGGCATTACTCTCACTTTTTCCACCACTGGCACTGCCACGGTCAATGCTTCCTGCAGCACCCCTCCACACTTCACCTCACTTTCTCAGGGCATTTTACCACCACCTGGGTGTGGTACCCTCTCTCCTGCATTGCCCTGCCCCCTCAACGTTCTATTTGCTGAGGCTGGAAGAGGAAAGGAAGCAAGAGGGCAAGAGAAGTTGGGAATGGCGGGAGTGAAGGACAAGGCAGATAATTTTTAGTGAGAAGTAGTTCATTATTTTTTCCCCTCACTCACTTAACCCTTGCTGCCTAGTATTTTATGCTGGCGATTGGTGCTTCTGACTCTTGGTGATATTGGGGATGTGGGAGATTCAGCTACTGAAGCAGTGGACAACTTGGTTGAGTTCCAGCTGCAAGTATCTGTATCGTCCATCTTCCTGAAGTTTTTGACAAGCTATAGCCCCAGGTGATGGTTAGCAAGAGTTTTTATTTTTTCCAATCTCTCTTCTGAATATGGGAAGCCCTATCCTAGGCACTGGCTTCAAGTAAGTAGTTTCACTTTGGTTGGCTATACTATATAAACCACTTTTGTTTTCTTTCTCTCTCAGGAGATGAATTGTTGGCCCCTTTTGCCTACTTCTTTTTTTTCTGCCTACTTCTAAACATGGGGCTCAGCCTGTTCATGACTTTTAGCCTTACTCACTGTTCTTTTGTAGAGATATGTCTCTTTGATTTCTGTTTATTCGTGTATGTACTTTTTCTTATTGGAATTTTATTTCTATGTGTATGGTGAAGAAATTAAAACCAAACCCCCTGCCGTCAAGTCAATTCTGACACATAGCGACCCTACAGGATAGGGTGAAACTGCCCCATAGGGTTTCCAGAACCTGACTACTACATCTTTCTCCCTTGGAGTGGCTGGTGGATTCTAACCACCGAACTTACGGTTAACAGCTGAGCATTTTAACCACTGTGTCACCAGGGCTCCTGTTTGGTAAAGAGGGGATACTGTTTTTCCAGTATAAATCAGATCATATCACACTCCCACCCAACTCCACACTGCACCCATAATGCTTAAAATCTTACAATGATTCATATTAGAATAAATCCAGACTCTTTACTAGGACAGAAAAGGATCTATCTGACCTGGCACCTACCTGCTTCCCCCACCACTTCTCTTATCACTCCCTCTGATTCATTAGGATACCACCTCAATGGCCACTTTTTTCCTTTTTGCTGCTAAACACACAAACTCACTTCCTTGTAGCCTTTATAGTCACTCGTTCCTCCACCTAGACTCCCCCTCCCCCTCTCCAGATCTTCCTATGACTGGCTCTTTCTTATCATTCAAGTCTCAATCAAATGTCAGCTTGTCAGAGAAGCTTTTCCTGCATGCACTGAGTTCATACCTTCTCCGTCATTTTGAATCATGTCACCCTGTTTTACTCGTTATTTCCTTCGTATCATTTATCACTCTTAGACTTTTTTAAAATTGTGGTTTAAATATATATATATAAAATGGAACATTTGCCATTTTAACCTTTTTTATGCATACAGTTCAGTGACATTAACTACATCCACCATGTTGTACAACCATCACCACTATCCGTTTCCAGATTTTTCCATCACCCTTGACAGAAACTTAGTGTCTCCTAAGCAATGACCTCTTTCTCCCCCTTCCTCTTCCCCTTAGCAACCACTAATAAACTTTGGTCTCTGTGCACTTGCCTATTCTAGATATTTCACGTACAGCATTTTGCATAAGTATTTGTTTACTTAATTTCCTCCATGTGAATGTAAGCCCCATGAGGGCCAGGCACTTCTCTTCTTAGGACAGACACTGGCTTGTTGTAGGCTCTTCATAAATACATGATGACTAAATGAATGAGTTGTTTCCACATTACCAAGAAGGACCCAGACAAATCTGGGCATTTAGGGAGCTGGGGGCTTCAACATAAGGAGAGGTTGAGGGGTCTTCCAAAGCACGCCCCAACTACTTTACAATTTTAGAGCAGGCTGAGGGCAGCTTTTGTTGCATTTCATAAAGGGCTCTTATTGCATTCATGGTTACAGTTCTTTTCCAGATTTCCTTTAAAATGACTTTTAGTGTCAGTGCTAAATCCTTTCTTGAACTTAGGTCAATTTGCTTAGCTCCCGAAGAGATAGATTGCTCAAATATAATGAGCCCATATTTGAGTGGTGTTTAGAATTCCTGTTAATTATTTTCTTAGAATCTTCATTTTCGTACTTTCGAGGAGTCAGACAGAGAGAGAACCCAAGATTTCAGAAACTGCTTTCACGACAAGCTTACTTCTCCATCTTTCAGGATGGAGACGTAGATTGGTTTTTCAATGTGATGTTACCCTGTTTTAAGCTGATTCATTTTAACAGTCACCAGAAATGTGACTCATCTTCTATGAAAAATCATTTGATGTATAACGATTAAATTAAAATTTAAATAGGCTATATTGATTTTAAATTGCCACCAATTAGGAAATGTGAGTTCTGAAATGATGTGACCAAGTTCAAATGTTTAACAGTGAACAAAATGACAAGTTCTTTTGTTGCCAGAGACAGGCTTTCTATGTGCCACTTGGTATGTCCACTCAGGGCTTAGGATGTCCACTTATCCCATTGCGTCCCTGCTTCTGTGGTGAGCCATGTGCTTAAGTTATGACCAGGTGCAGCAGGAGATTGCTGAAAGTAGCAGCAACTTGTGCTCTCTAGTCTCCAAGCCTGAAAATGACCCTTTTCCAAGTTCTTCTAGTCATCCTGTGTTTTTGTTTTTTTGTTTATCTATTGCTTAATTTTGCACTGGAATCTATCTTATTCAATGTCTATACAGTGATATAAAATGGTTCTATAGTTAGTTGAAACTAGCTAACATGTAAATAAATAAACATAGGTACACACATATATATATACATATATATACACACACACACTCACTGCTCTTCTGTAGAGATATGTATACACACACACACACACACACACACACGGAGCCCTGGCAGTGAAGTGGTTAAGAGCTATGGCTGCTAACCAAAAGATCAGCAGTTGGAATCCACCAGCCACTCCTTGGAAACCCTATGGGGCAGTTCTGCTCTGTCCTATAGAGTCGATATGAGTCAGAATCGACTCAATGGCACACAACAGCAACAACAAATATATATATATACGTATGTATGTGTGTGTGTGTATGTGTATGTATATATATGTATGTATTTGTATTTGGAGCCCTGGCGATGCAGTGGCTAAAAGCTCAGCTGCTAACCAAAGGTCAGCAGTTGGAATCCACCAGCTGCTCCTTGGAAACCCTATGGGGCAGTTCTTCTCTGTCCTATATGGTTGCAATGAGTCAGAACCGACTGGACGGCACATAACAACAACAACAACATATGTATATACACACATACATATATATCTCCATCACCTGTCTCTGTTGTACTGTGGTGGCTTGCATGTGCTGTGATGCTGGAAGTTATTTCAGATACCACCAGGGCCATTCACATGGACAGGTTTCAGCAGAGTTTCTAGACTAAGACAGGCTAGGAAGAAAGGTCTGTCGATCTACTTCTAAAAATCAGCCAATGAGAACCTTCTCATAGTCAGAACATTGTCAGATAAAGTACTGGATGATGCAGACATATTAAGGATCATGAAGATGGCAGAGGACAGGTAACATTTTGTTCTGTTATACATAGGGTCACTCTGAGTCAGAGTTGACTGGACAGCAACTAGCAACCCAACTGTACGCACCCACACACACATTAATGAATTTAGCTTTGCTTAAAATGTACCCAGCGCTGTCAGTGGAGACAGAATCACGTATCTTGAGGAGTGACTTGAAGGTCCACCAGACCTGGGTTGCCAAATTGACACAAGAAGACTCTGACATAATCTCACACAGTAGTCAAACAGTTTTAAAATAATTTGAAGAGAGAAATAGAGTTCTTGTCTTTTATAATAGTGGTTCTCCATTGTTGAACATTGATCTATCATTTTCCTTCTGTCTAAACTAAATCCTGTCTCCTGCACCTGCAGTTTAAGCTCATTTCTTGCTGTTCCAGCATCTGTAGAGAATAGCTGTTTGCTTCCCTTGTCTGTCTACTACCCATTGTATGGCTTGAAGGCGATTATATTTATTCACTGGCTGTCTTCTTTTTAATTCTGAAATATTTGTCGTCCCTGCAGCCTTTCTTCCTAAACCGAATATGTCAACTCTTTATTCTGAATGAGAGTAGCATTGCAAACAGATGTCTTAAAAACATAATTGAGCACAGCATTTGAGGAAAATAGTTAATGATGTAAGTGAAGAGAGATTTGTTATTTAGATATGCTAATTTTGAAAACAATTTTAAAGTTATTGTTAAATAAATAACGTATTAGTCTTGGGCAGCGCATCATCACTCTATGTTTCTGGGATCTTTTGGGGATTGGAAATGTCCAGTTTGAAAAAAACTTAGCAAATAGTGGCCATTAAAAAAAAGAATAACTGGGTCTCATATGGGAATTTCAGACATGCAGAAATGTGGTTCATTCCAGGCTTATCTTAAGTTGTTATTTCCATCATCTGTTCGTTCCACACAGCATAAGGCTAATGGTCCTTCACTTTTTTGTCCATTTCCAGATCATCCTTGGGTGTCCTGTGGTAATACATCGAAAATACGTTCTTGTACACAATACACACTATTTAGATAGTGATACTTTGTTTGACAGCAGCTTCTGCCGACACCATATTTTATTTATATCACCTAAAATAGCGATGCCATTGTGATCATGTAGCTTCATAAGTCCAATCCATTTGTGCTGTTATTTTTATATTCCTTTCAAGAAAGTGTTGGAATGCTACACTCTGAAATTGACCTAATATTTCCAGGTGATGAAGTACCCTTCTCTCTTCCATTATCTGAATTGCTTTTGCCACCCAGTGTGAAAATGGAGGGGAAAAAAAAAAACAACCAAACTTAGGCTGACGTCCCATAGTATCTTCCCATGGTGCACCCTTATTGAATTATTTCCAGGTGGATGCGACAGATGTTCTTCAAGTCGCTCCCGGCTTCCCCCATTAATTGAACCATAATGAGAGTGACGCAGGGAAGGACAAACTATAGGAGCAGAAATACAATTTCAATTCCGAGTTCTCATGACCTTCCTGGAAACTTTGATGAAGCTGACAATTCCTGGTCCTTTCACATGTACAGGGAGGATTGTGAGGCTCTTGTGGTTATAATTCATCAGTGAACTGATGGCCTCTGAAATTAGTAGTGTCTTAGTGTTGGCACCTGGTATCAATCACCTGGATATTTCTTTAACTGTGACATGTTAACAGGTGACTAGACCAGGAGTCATAAGTCTTAACTATGAATCATGGCTTCAGAGAAGTCACTTAATCCTGACGAACCATGATTTCATCATTTCCAAAAGAGCAAACATTACCTATTCTAAAGGGTCTGCAGTGAGACTGAAGGAGATCGTGACTGTGAATATTCTTTGTAAGGAAACAAGTGTTATGCATGTGTACCTACTTAAAAAGTTGTTTTAACTAGAATTTAAAAATTCTTTATTCAAATAATTGGGTTTGATGGCAGAAGATGGACCAAGTGTAGGCCAAGTTTAAGAAGCACTGTCTTGCTATGCTAATAGCTAACAACAATAGCACCAACAGTGGAAGAAGCCACTAAAGTGAGAGTAGAGTGATTTACGAAGTTTCTGGAGGTGAGTTCAGGGGCAAAGTGAGTGGCAGTCACTGAGTAAGATGAGAGATTAAGGAATCCTGATAGATTAGAGGCCTGGTGTGGCTGTGAATATGATTCCCCTGCCTTGGTTAACTTCCAAGAGGGGAGACTGAATGGTCAAGCATACAGGGCCACAGGCTGTTTTCATGTTCATTGGAAGGAACCTTCCTACAAACTCTTTGATATTTTTCTTAAGAGGAATGATATGGCCCTAAAAGAGAAGCCCAGACTAAAAGTGCCATGAAAGAAGATAGGGAAGAAATTAGGTGCATTACTTGAACTATAGTGGAAATGACAGCAGGGACTGATGAGCAGATCTCTTTTGTTTTTTTAATCAGTGGGTGAAAAGAGGAAATGAGTGAAACCAAATCATTCCAGAACTACTATTGAAAGAGTTAATTGTGGGGCCCAACTTAGTGTTGGAGTGGATTGGAGAACATGATTGATGGTTTATTTGAGAAGTTGAGGGCAGTAGCTGGGAAGATAAAGAAGTAGAATGAGGAAGAGCTCTCAATGGATAGAGATGGGAGTGGAAGGAGTACATTATTGTTGATGATGGTGTTGGTGCAATCATTGGTCTTCTTCTCTATCCACACTTACAACACCTTGGTGACCTTATCCAACTTCAGACTATTTACTGCGGACGCCTTCCAAATTTATATCCCCAGTTTATGACTCTCCCCTAAACTATAGACTCGTGTATACAGTTTCCTGTCTGCCATCTCTACTTGGATGCATAATAAACATTTCAATCTTAACATCTAAAACTGAACTCCTGACTTCTCTTCTACCCCAAACCTGCTCCTCTCACCCCAAACCTGCTGCTCTCACCCCACAGCCATCCCCATCAGTGAACAGCAATTCCATTCTTTCAGATGCTCATCCTGGAGTCATCCTTGACTCTCTCTTTTGCTCACATCTAATTCATTAACAAATCTTATTGACACTGTCTTTCAGATATGTTTAGAACTTAACTAATTCATACCCAGTCTCCCTGTTCATAACTGTTTCATATCTATCCTCTCTGTTTCTACAGTCTATTCTCAACACATCAGCCAGAGAGATCCTGTTAAAATTTAAGTCACGTCATGCCATTCTTCTGTTCAAAACACTCTAGTAGCTCCCCGTCTCATACATAATAAAAGCTGAAATCACTATAATGACCTATAGAGGCCCTACATCTATTCTGTTGCTTTTCTGGCGTCATTTCCTTGATGTTTTCTTTCGTTCATTTCACTCCAACAACAGTGGTTTCCATATCTCAGAATCTTAGCAGTTACTATTCCTTCTACCTGGAACCCTGTGTCCTAGATATTTGTAGGGCTCACTCCTTTATTTATTTTAAGTGTGTTTTGTTTACTTCTGTATTTTGAGCATGAAGAACAATGCTTTGTACGTAGTAGGCACTCAATAAATATGTATTGATAGAATTAATGAGGGCCATCTTAGAGGCTGGCTCCCATAGTCCCCAATATGGCGTCCAATGAATCCCACTTCTCACATGCAAAATGCAGTCACCTAACCTCAAGGTGGACTCCCTCGTTGGTGCAAAAGATTAAGTGTTTGTCTGCTAACTGAAAGTTTGGTGGCTCAAGGCCACCCAGAGGTACTTTGGAAGAAAGGCCTGGTGATGCACTTCCAAAAAAACCAGCCATTGAAAACCCTATGGAACACAGTTCTGTTCTAACAGGCATGGGGGTGCCATGAGTTGTAATTGACTTGATGGCAACTGGTTTGGTTATTTTGAATCACAAGGCCCCCAAAAGTCCCATTTCCTAGCATCAGTGCAATGCCCAGAATCTTATCATGTAAACCAGGTACTTATTACTATTATTCCACAAAATTTTGATGTTTTAGGTTCCCTCCTATCTGTCGGGTCATTTTTTTCTCTGCTGGACATCAAGCATCTAATAAGCACTGATTAAATGTCTCTTTGTGGCAGCAGACACTGGACTAGCAATATAAAAATGACAAGACAGAATCTTTTATCACTGTGGAGATCAGAGTTTAATGGAAGAAAGAGGTGTGTAAATGATTATTGCACAATATACTTTGGTATCAAACTGGGGAGTCAATAACTCTGCCCAGAGGAGCTGGAGAAGATTCACAGAGGAGGGGCCATTTGCACTAGACCTTGAGTATTACAGACAAGTTCATAAAGCAGACAAGTAGCAAAGAGCATTTTACCCAGAGGAGGCAGCATGAGCAAAACCTGCTTCTTCTTCCTTCTGAACATGAGCAGACGAGGCTTAGCACTCTTTCTGTACAACATCCTCTCGCTTGTAGAGATCACCCTATTTTCTACTTTCTCAGACTTAACTACCAACTTAATGGGCCTGATTTTCCAAATCATCTAATTTTCACCCCTCTCAGCTCTACATCTCCAGCTCCCTAGTAGATGTTGTTACTTGAATGTTACATTGTAATGTCAAACGTTGTATAATGAAACAGACATTGTCATACTTTTCCTTAAACCTGCTTAAATCAACTTTTGGTTTCTCAGAAGTTTTTTTTTTTGAAACCCCATTGTTATCTGTGACCATCTTCTTTCTTCCTCTAGTTTACACTTTCTTTGTTATATTTCTTGCTGCCTCCACATTTTTGCATTTCCACGGTGGTCACCTACTCAAGTCTTCTACTTTGAGTGCATCTTCCTTAATCTGCCCTATATGCTGTCGTCAGTCATATCCTAAAGTATAGTTTTTGTTGCCTCCTGTTGGAGAAATACTTGATCGCCACACAATTGCCTAATAAATAAAATCAGAAGTTTTCATATTTCATATCCTTTACCATACATTCCCGATATATTTCTAAAGCTTTATCCCCATTAGTGGAGTCCCTGGGCTGTACAACAGTTAATTCTATTGGCTACTAACCAACAGACTGGAGGTTGAAGTTCACCCAGAGGTGCCTTGGAAGAAAGGTGTGGCAGTCTACTTCCAAAAAATCAGCCATTGAAAGCCCTATTGAGCACAGTTCTACTCTGATACACATAGGGTTGCCATGTGTCAGAGTTGTCGCCAGGTGTCAGAGTTAACTCAACACCAACTTGTGGTGGTGAGTCCCTGTTAGTACAAACTTTCTAACGTAGCTGGATTAGTTTAGTCCTTGTTTCTCAGACACCAGCCTCAGCACTTTAATTCATCCTAGAGAGGGTGACCACTGCGGAAATGTAAAAATGGGAAGACAGCCAGAAAGACAACAAAAGAAGTATAGGGAATATGTAGCTCAATTGGTGTAACATAGTTTATGAAGAAAATGTTCTACATCCTACTTTGGTGAGTAGTGTCTGGGGTCTTAAAAGCTTGTGAGCAGCCATCTAAGATACTCCACTGGTCCCACCTTGTCTGGAGCAAGGGACAATGAAGAAAACCAAAGACACAAGGGAAATATTAGTCCAAAGGACTCATGGACCACAGCTACCACAGCTTTGACCAGACTGAGTCCAGCACAACTAGATGGTGCCTGGCTACCACCACCGACTGCTTTGACAGGGATCACGATAAAGGGTTCCAGACAGCGTTGGAGAAAAATGTAGAAAAAAATTCTAACTCACAAAAAAAGACCAGACTTACTAGTATGACAGAGACTCGAGAAACCACGAGAATATAGCCCCCAGACACCTTATTAACTCAGTACTGAAGTCACTCCTGAGGTTCACACTTCAGGCAAAGATTAGGCAGAGCCATAAAACAAAATGAGACTAAAGGGATGCACCAGCCCAGGGGCAAGGATGAGAAGGCAGGAGGGAACAGGAAAGCTGGTAATGTGGAACCCAGGGTTGAGAAGGGGAGAATGTTGATATGTTGTGGGGTTGGCAGCCAATGTCACAAAATGATATGTGTATTAATTGTTTAATGAGAAACTAATTTTCTCTGTAAACTTCATCCAAAATACAGTAAAAAAAAAAAAAAAAAGCCTATGGAGAGGCCCGTGTGGTGAGAAACTGTGGCCACGCATCAACAGCCATGTGAGTGAGCCATCGTGGAAGCAGCTCTCCCAGCCCTAGGCAAGCCTTCAGATGATTGCAGCCCCTGTTGACATCTTCACCAAACACATAAGAGACCCTGTGCCTGAGCCACCCAACTAAACTCCTCCCAATTCCTGATCCACAGAAACTGTGGGATAATAAATGTTTATTGTTTTAAGTTATTAAAAAAAAAAGGAATATAACAAAGAAAGTGTCAACTAGAAGAAGAGATGGTCACAGATAACAATGGGGTTTCAAAGAAACTTCTGAGAAATCAAAAGTTGAATGCAGAAGGTTTAAGGAATTCCTTGCTACTTTTTAGAGTTAATGATATATTTAATTATTATATGTCTAGTTCTTGCCAATTATTGCATAACCATTATGAAAGGAGGGCCCATGTGCAATCCTTCTTGGTTTCATCTGATCCCAGCACTGCTCTTCACTGTGCCTTCTGGTGCTCATTAAATATTTGATGGTGGTAATATTTGATATGCTGGAGAAGGAGCAGCATCATGAGATTCGGTTCCCTGTGTTGCTAGGACAGAATATTATGGAGTTAGGTGCATGTCAGATTTTAACATCATCCGGGGGACTATCCAGATCGTTTTGCATTAGAAATTCATCTAATATTAATTGAAATCAGCTGGCACTTGTCGGGGGCAGTGAGTATAACTGCAATGCAATTTAGTTTCCATTTTCTGAATGGATAGCCAATTGGAGCAGAGAATGTTGGGATAGAAGGAATTACAGGGGTGGGGTTGGTTAAGGGTCTAGGAGAATGGGGAGGAATTACCCAATGAGCAAGGCAGACATGGGCTTACTTGTTTTATTTAATAATCTATAGTACACAATTTCACCTGATTTTCACCACATCAAAGATGTGGAATTGTGCACTAAAGATTAGTAAGTAAACACAATTAAGCCTCTGCGTACCTTGCTCATTGTAAACCAGTGCATACCATGATTGCTGGTTAATCTGTCCCTGGAAGTGGGAAAGGAAAGCAGCAGAGTAGACATCTCCATCTCTGTTTGACTTTCAACTTTCATTATCCAACACAGGAGCAGCTTCATCAGAAATAAATCAAGCTGAGATTACCTCTTTGAAAGAGGCAAATGGTTTGCATTTATTTTAATCTTCACGATAAAAGATATAAAAGTTATTCTGCAACAAGGTTGATTATTTTCTCAGGACCATGAAACCCAGGGGTCTGCTTCCTGGCTTGCTCCAGGCATTTCCATTAAAAGTTGATGGTAACTCTGTGTTTAGATGAGCTTTGTGGAACACGAAGGAGGGAAAAGCCCTTGCCCTCTTTGCTACTTGGAGAAGAATGGCTACGTGGGGAAACACACTGTTTCTAAAGTAGTCATTACAGTTTCTTTTGCAGCAGATTATTTTCCTTCCTGGGAAAAACATCGTTTCATTGACAAATTGCCAAAATCCACACGGCGCGGTGGAATGGCCTCGCTGAGTTGGCTTCTTCAAGCAGATAGCAGATGCCTTTTAAACACTCAATATGTGTCCTAAATTGCACCACATTTTGTGTTTGGGTACACACAGTGTGTTCTTTAGATCCTCTTAAAAAAAAAAAATCTGTAAAATGGAGTTTGAATTGCACAGCCTTGAGGATGAAGAATAAAATCACTCCTATTTTTTTCCACACACATACAACTGTTAACATTTTTCGTATATTCTTCCAAAAAAATTTGATGCATAAATTCCCACTCATAGTTTTAATTAAATATAATATTGAATTTTTAACAAAACATATTTTCCACATTTTTATACTCTTTGTAACTGCATAATATGGCATCACAGTGTTCCATGGAGAAGGTATAACAAAGTTAATTAATCATTTTCTTACAGTAGGCATTTAGGTTCCTGTCCCCCTAATTAATATTACCACATTCCTAATTAACACTGATAATATCCTGTAGTGAGGATTGTTCCAGGGGCAGTTGGTGCCATACCCAAATCCCCTGTACCTGGTTAGTTGCTGTGAATATTGGCTGCTAATGGCTCACGACCATGCCCTTCCCCTCCTGGAAGGGTGTCCAGAGAAAGACACAACATTGATGAGGGAGGTGGGAATGATGAATAATGGGAAATGGTTGAAAGAGCTGGACATGCTTAACCTAGAGAAGAAGAGACTTAGCGTTTGTCGTATGGCAGAGGAATGAGGCATTCCTTAACTATGAGAGAGAGTTATGATCAAAGAACACAGCTGTTCCAGGTAGGGACGCACTTCTAGTAATGATGGGAACTATCAAAAAACGGAATGCAATGCCTTCTAGGGTATTGAATTAATTCCCTGTCATTGGACACACTCAGTTACTATAAAGGGAATTAGAAAATTTTTGAGTCCTTGATTCTTTTAAGTCCCTGATCCTTCAAATGTTTGTTCCAGTACTGTCAGTATTCTCTTTTCAACATTGGCTTCAACATTCTTTTCTTCTTGTGCTTGTGAGCTAGAAGGTTCAAGCAAAGTTGGTAGAGAGGAAGAGGAGGAGCTGGTTTAGAAAGACAATGACAAGTATTGGAAACTGTTGAAAAAGAACATCATTCCTCTAGACAAAGATATCGCGTGTTTAAAATGGTATTCTCTTAAAACTACTGATCCTCTGTAAGAATCACTCTGTTCTTGTTGCTGTGTGCCATCCAGTCAATTCTGACTCATAGCGACCCTACAGGACAGAGTCGAAGTGCCCCATAGGGTTTCCAAGGAGCGGCTGGTAGTTTCAAACTGCTGACCTTTTGGTTAGCAACCTGAGCTCTTAACTACTCCGAGAATCACTCTAGTCTGTATTTAAATAGTAGCAAAGATTTGTGGGGGTGCACTCCCTTTTCTAAGTGTTTTCATCCTTGACCTTGTGACCAATGGCATGCATTTCTGAAGCAGATGGAGGAATAAGGTGCATCTGTAGCCACAGAAACCCTGGTGGCGTAGTGGTTAAGTGCTATGGCTGCTAACCAAGAGGTTGGTAGTTTGGATCTGCCAGGCGCTCCTTGGAAATTCTATCAGGTATCTCTGCTCCGTCCTATAGGGTCACTATAAGTCAGAATCGACTTGACAGCAGTGGGTTTGGTTTTTTTTTTTTTTGTGGGTAGCCACAGAACAAAGTGATTCAAATGACCCTCAAAGTGACACATCATGTCTGTTTTGGCCTCATTAACATACAATTCCATGCAAGTATGATTTGCTCAGCTTGGATGAAGAGGCTTAGGTAGAACTTTCCCCTCTGCTTCCCAGCGAGTATTGTAAATGTTTATGGCACTGGTGTGATTATCATTTCCCAGCGATGTATTCAACACCATAGAAGTGAAATTTCTTTTTTAAACATTTGCAAGAATGCCTGTTACAGTTTCATCCTTGTCAGCTACAGAGCTCTTCCTAAGCTCACCTTGTGTTTGTACTAATGCATTTAGATCGCATCATTTTTGTTTTAATGCTTTTAAGGAGTTTCTGATGTTTCTTTTTTCTCTCTCAGATTATGGCTTTTATTTGCACAGCCATCTCTGTCTGACCTTCAGATTTCTGAGAATTATTCCTCTTCTCCTAGTTGACAGAAAGCATATCTGTGTTGCCGTTAATATCTCATGAACATGGAGTACCAAAACAAAACAAAAAAACCCCACCAAGCCCAGTGCCGTTGACTCGATTCCAACTCATAGCGACCCTATAGGACAGAGTAGAACTGCCCCATAGAGTTTCCAAGGAGCGCCTGGCAGATTCGAACTGCCGACCCTTTGATTACCAGCCATAGGACTTACCACTATGCCACCAGGACTTCCGAACATGGAGTAACACACAGCAAATAGCAGATCTCTACGAAGTTATATTTTGAATTTTGATAGAAAATTATTATGGTAAAACATATTTATTTGAAGTCTCAGGTATTTTGAGAATGGAATGGTACACGGAAGGCTTCCTGAAATTTATTCTTAACTCTGAAAAATTGGTAATTATTTTGAGAAATTCTAAGGCACTGGATATGCCAAGACTGTTAGCGCAGCGGATGCGAGCCATTCTTTTTCTTTAGAATTTGTTGTTGTTAGGTGTGTTGAGTTGATTTCTGACTCATTTCCACCAGAGCAGAACTGCCCCATAAGGTTTCTTCGGCTGTAATCTTTATGGAAAGCAGATTGCAGGACTTTTTCCTGAGGAGCTGCTAGGTGGGTTCAAACTGCCAACCTTTTGGTTAGCAGCTGAGTGCTTAACCGTTGAGCCACGAGGGCTACTTAAGGATTTTACATAATCATCAATTACTATTTACTTATTAAAACATCTATTGACATTTTGTTTTCCGTGTACCATCCCATTCAAAAAAGTTTCTGTCCTCAGGGGCTTTAAGACCCTCCAATGATATACCTATTGGTGCGCAAGCCAGCTTTGGAATTTGCGACAGTCTGGAAAGTGTCATAAAAGGTGTAATGTTGGCAGGGTGAATGTTAGGTGCCTAAAAGAGCATATGAGAATGAAAGTTTTACAATGTTTTGGGGGGCCCATAATCGAGAATTTATTTTTTATGTGTTTGAGCTTACTGGCTTACCTAGCCCATTTCTTTTGTTGTTGTCCATTGTAATTTAATGCCTTGCTCTACCTATTCAGTTCATTCATTCATTCAGCATTTACTGAGCGCCTACTGTGTCTAGATGTCCAAGTGCAAGCTAGGATTTACAAAATGAAAAAATAAACACGACTCCTGCCCTCAAGGAACAAACTTTCGTTTTGCCATCGGAGTCCATAGGAACATGGTCGGGGTTTGTGAAAATGCACATTTTTAACAGTGTAGAATCCCAAGGAAATCAGTTCATGCATGCCAAGGATAAAAGAACACTGTGGTATTAATTAAACACCGATCTCAGCCATCCACTTGGCTGGCCCTAATGGGCCACTACTAACACTCAGTGGACAGTTCAGTAGTTACTGTTGGCTCATTTGCCTTCCTTCAGCCCTTAGCTCTCTGCAGTGTACAGCTGCTTCCACTTGGCTCCCCAAGGACTGCATACAAACCAAGGAACGTGTTCCCATTCCTGCATTTCTCCCATGGACCTTCCCCCTCCTCCATTCTCACATTTTTCTTTTCTTATAATGAAGAGTAAAAGGTTTAAACCTACTTGCAAGAGTGAAGTAGTTTCAAAGAATATATTATATAATAAATAGTTTTAATGAACTCTGGGTAACAGTAATACCATTTCACAGAAGAGATCTGTCCTATTGCAGTTTAATTAAAATCTTCCTGCTGATGGAAAGTTCTCTCTCTGGTGTTTTCTTTAATGCATTCACGATGCATCTGTCTGGGCTCCCTTGCTAGAGATATCTTTCATTATAATCCACTTATCTAAGTTTGTAATTAAACTTCTAAATGTAAAATTTCCAGTGGCAAATTGCCAAGGTACCCAGTGAACTTTTCATCTTTCTCTGAGAGAAATCACTCTTTGAAAATTTTGAGCTTGTGTTTTAGCCAGTTTATAATTTTTAAAGAGTGTATACACACACATACACACTTTAATGGTATGATATACTAAAGTACATTAGTCATGTAGAGCAGGTTTTTATTTAGTATCATCAATTTCTGCCTGTTTCTGTAAAACTGGAGGTAAATTGTATTGATTGGAGGAACATATTACACTTTTTTAGGGAAGGAAAATGATAAATGAAATATATTTCAAGACAACTGCCTTCAGGCTTTGCTGATTTATTTAAACCACCTAGAGACAATAAAAAAAAACAGTTGGAGGTGCTAGTAGAAAGAATATATTTTGATTCCTATCGGTCAGGAATATTCTTGCAACTTTCCTTCTGGTATATGCAGTATATAAGGTAAAAAAAAAAAAACAAAAAACCAAAAATCTAAAATACCTTTTGCATTTTTACTTAATTTGGAATGTTCTCTTTCAGATAGGACTCCATTCTTTTGAGTAGAGATGAGACAGGATGAAAGTAAATTCCATCACATCTCCCGAATTTAATAAACAACTTTTTAATGGTCGGTCAATACCCAACCATAATAAATGAAACTTATAAAAGATAATGGAAGAAACAGCTAGAAAATTTCATAGGTTTATAAACATGATATTATTTTTGTGTCAACTGTGGACACATTTTTCAATAAATGTTGCTTTGCAGCAAAAGATGCATAATTAATCAAGAAAACACAAAGCTCTATTTACAGGTTAGCTGGATAATTCTCCTGACATTAAATATTTAGAACCTTACATTGCACAAAATATTAATGAGTAATTAAGTCTTTTCTAATTTCAAAGGTCAGGAACATTTCAGAACAGGATGTTACCTGGTTCACACCTTCTAGTTATCCTGAATTCTTAGAGTAACCAATAAATATAAGTCCACATAAAGTCATTCTCTCTGTACATTCATATATGTGATATTATTACATATTACATATATTAAACATAAATTTGTTTATTTTGGGTAAAAAAAGTTATCAAATTCTTCCCTGAGGCTTCAAGGAAAATGGACTATAGACTAAGACCGTGAGGTCTCTCTTTTATTTCCTAGGATGCCTATAGAAGATTATTATTAGATCAAGTTCATTATCCTTTCTAGAATTTAAGACTTTCAAATCTAATGCATTTTGTTTTCATAATTAACCTAAGCTCCTCTGAAAAAGAGATTACATGTATTTTATTCTTTCTTTAGTGATGGTGTTATGTTTTCTCGTATTATCCCCATTAAACTGTTTAACTTTCATTTTTTTCCTGCTTTATGAAATAGGAGATTATTTAGATCCTCCCATATATATAGAACTTTCTCTATTCTTCTGGTCTTTTGGGGTGGGAGAGTGGGATGTTTGTAATTTATAAGTAGGAGAACATTTTCAGGTATTTACCATAACCCAAATGATTTTTGGGGTCTCTTAATGACTAAACTTCCTGAGCACAGAGGTGAGAATTGAGAGACTCAAACCAAGAGAAATTCTTAAAATGATGAAACTTACTGTTGGCCTGCAAAACCTACTTTGGAGCCTGTTAATGAGATAACCTGTTAGTGCTTTCAATTTCAATTTTTTTTTTTTAATTTTTATTGTGCTTTAAGTGAAAGTTTACAAATCAAGTCAGTCTCTCACACAAAAACTTATATATACCTTGCTGCATACTCCCAATTGCTCTCCCCCTAATGAGACAGCCCACTCCCTCCCTCCACTCTCTCTTTTCCTGTCTATTTCACCAGCTTCTAACCCCCTCTACCCTCTCATCTCCCCTGCAGGGAGGAGATGCCAACATAGTCTCAAGTGTCCACCTGATCCGAGAAGCTCACTCTTCTCCAAGCATCCCTCTCCAACCCATTGTCCAGTCCAATCCATGTCTGAAGAGTTGGCTTCAGGAATGGTTCTGTCCTGGGCCAACAGAGGGTCTGGGGGCCATGAACACCGGGGTCCTTCTAGCCTCAGGCAGACCATTACGTCTGGTCTTTTTATGAGAATTTGGGGTCTGCATCCCACTGCTCTCCTGCTCCCTCAGGTGTTCTCTGTTGTGTTCCCTGTAAGGGCAGTCATTGGTTGTAGCTGGACACCATCTAGTTCTTCTGGTCTTAGGCTGATGTGGTCTCTGGTTTATGTGGCCCTTTCTGTCTCTTGGGCTTGTAATTACCTTGTGTCCTTGGTGTTCTTCATTCTCCTTTGATCCAGGTGGGTTAAGACCAATTGATGCATCTTAGATGGCCACTTGCGTTTAAGACCCCAGATGCCACTCTCCAAAGTGGGATGCAGAATGTTTTCTTAATAGGTTTTATTATGCCAGTTGACTTAAATGTCCCCTGAAACCATGGTCCCCAAACCCCTGCCCCTAGTACGCTGGCCTTCGAAGCATTCAGTTTATTTAGGAAACTCCTTTGCTTTTGGTTTTGTCCAGTTGTGCTGACTTCGCCTGTATTGTGTGTTGGCTTTCCCATCACCTAAAGTAGTTCTTATCTACTATCTAATTAGTGAATACCCCCTCCCTCCCTCTCTCCTTACCCCCTCTCGTAATCATCAAAGAATATTTTCTTCTCTGTTTAAACCATATCTTGAGTGGTCTTATACAATATTTGTCCTTTTGCAACTGACTAATTTCACTTAGCATGATGCCTTCCAGATTCCTCTATGTTATGAAATGTTTCACAGATTCATCACTGTTCTTTATCAATGCATAGTATTCCGTTGTGTGAATATACCATAATTTATCCATTCATCCTTTGATGGGCACCTTGGTTGCTTCCATCTTTTTGCTATTGTAAACAGTGCTGCAGTGAACATGGGCATGCATATATCTGTTCGTGTAAAGGCTCTTATTCTCTAGGATATATTCCAAGGAGTGGGATTGCTGGGTCATATGGTAATTCTATTTCTAGCTTTTTAAGGAAGCGCCAAATCGATTTCCAAAGTGGTTGTACCGTTTTACATTCCTATAGGCAGTGTATAAGTGTTCCAGTCTCTCCACAGCCTCTCCAACATTTATTGTTTTGTGTTCAATTTAAATTATTTTTGTGGTAAACTAAACAAATTGTAGTGACCATTACATTTGATATGACAAACACACATATTAATCAATTTTTTTTTAAGTCTTTTTTTGCCCTGAATTCAGAGATTGGCCCCCTGACAATCTTTCACTGAAGCAGATAAGCATTTTGTAGTAATGGCTATTGTTGAATAACAATCCAAGGAAGGTCCTAAGATGAAATGTAGGAAACCATATGTTTTAGAATTCATTTATTTTAGATAAATTTTGTTTTCTTTGATATCATAATTTTATTCCTTTCCCACAAGGGTCATAAAACTTAATGTTTGTGGGCCATTTTTGTGCATTAGAAAAAGTAAATGATTCTTTGTTCATCTAAGAAACTTGGAAATATAATTCTTTTCAAATGAGAATCAACCCTTTTAGCTGTATCTTAACTTGTAGGAGTGTGTTTCTCTGTGTTAGATAAGACTCCATTACCTTTATGTTTTTGGTATGTTTTATATGCTGGCATTCTCGAAATGATTTTTTAATTTTTTGAAATAATCACATTTTCCAGGTCGATGAGCTTTGCTATCCATCTGTCTTCCATTGTGTGCTGAAGCACCTTCTTCAAAATTATAGTTTAAGATAGAGTAAACCTGACTAGGAAAAATTAAAAAAAATATATATAGACTCAATAATCCATTCACTAATTTAGCAAATAGTTATTGAACATCTACTGTTTTCCGGTCAGCACACTGGGTACTGGGGTTATAACAATGAACGAGACAAGTACTTACATGCTAGCAAAGAAGATGAAAATAAACAAATCATCCAGAAGAGATACACTAGATTGTCAGGGATCGATATTTTGTTCAGTCCTACAAACGATCAAACAAAGAAACAAACCAACAGGCAGTGGATAGGATAGAAAGTGACGGTAGGCATGCTGAATGAAAATCGAGTGGTCTGGGAGTATGGGACTTAAAGCCTGGGACTAAATAAGATCACCTGGGGAGTGAGCAAAGCTGGAGAAGAAAGCAGTCTGAGGACATACCAACTTAGAGGTCAAAATGTGAGAGGGTACTAGGAAAGGAGGCTGAGAAGAAGTGGCCAGTAAGAAATTAAAAAAAGAAAAAAAGTGAGAAACTTTGATGTTTTCGTCCCAAGTAAGGAAAGTGATTAAAAGAAGGGAGTGGTGGAAGATTTGAGGGTAATGAAGAAATGATCTTAACATTGGAAGAATGTGTCTATGATACCTTCAGAAGCAGGGAGGGGTTAGCAACGGCATAGAAGGTAAAATCAAACCAAACCCATTGCCATTGAGTCAGTTCTTATGCATAGCAACCGTATAGGACAGAGTAGAACTGCCGCATAGAGTTTCCAGGGAGCCCCTGGTGGATTTGAACTGCTACCCTCTTAGTTAGCAGCCTTAGCACTTAGCCACTATGCCACCAGGGTTTCCGCATAGACAGTAGCTAAACAAATATTTTCTTACTTCAGACTCTGTCTGTATGATTTGTTCCTGTTGGGGAACCTGAAGCAGCTTACCAGAGTAATTACTACCTTTCTCCTTTATTTACAGTTCATCATAAATGAAGCACCCTTTTTTTTTTTTTAATTAGAATGACACGTATGAAAAATGACATCAGATGTGGAGACTAAATAATGCATGTATTACCTGAAGAAGCCAACATGGTGAATAAGCCAAGCTCACCTGCATAGAAATGGAACAGCCATGTTTGGGGTTAGCATAGAGTTTCAAGGTGTTGTTTGAAACACATGACAAGTTTTGTTCAATCTGTAAAAGTCAGAGAGAGAGACACATCATACAAATATGTCTGTCTATAAATAGACCCAATGCATCTAGTGACATGGATACTGTAGGAGTTAGAGTCGCTTTTAGTTCATGTACCAGAAGGGCTAAGATGTAACCTTGAAGGCTAAGGTGCACCTGACCCAAGCCATGATATTTTCAGTCACATCACATGCATATGAAAGCTGGACAATGAGTAAGGAAGACCGAAGGAGAATTGACGCCTTTGAATTGTGGTGCTGGCGAAGAATATTGAATATACCATGGACTGCCAAAAGAACGAACAAATCTGTCTTAGAAGAAGTACAACCAGATGCTCCTTAGAGCGAGGATGGCAAGACTGTGTCTTACGTACTTTGGACATGTTGTCAGGAGGGATCAGTCCCTGGAGAAGGACATCATGCTCGGCAGAGTACTGGGTCAGCGGAAAAGAGGAATACCCTCAATGAGGTGGGTTGACACGGTGGCTGCAACAATGAGCTCAAGCATAGCAACGATTGTAAGGATGGCTCAGGACCGGGCAGTGTTTCTTTGTGTTGTGCATAGGTTCGCTATGAGTCGGAACCAACTCGACAGCACCTAACAACAACAACAACAACCAGAAAATACAAAAAAAATGGCTTAAAAACAAATGGGTTTCCTTCTCTCACAAAACAGGAAGTCCTGAGGTTGGCAATCTAGGAATCTAGGACAGTCACTGCAGTGCTGTGATGTCATCAGTCTCAGGCTTGTTCTTTTTCTCTGCTCCATCAGCCTTAGTGGGGGCATCATCCCCACGGTCTCTAGATGGCTCTGGTAGCTCCAGGCGTTGCGCCTGTTTTCCAGGCAGGGAGAATGGGAAAGGGACAACGACAAAGGACTACACTTTGTCCCTTGGGTCTTTCTATTTTTATTGGAGAAGAGAAGCACCTCCCACACCTCCTACACCTCTCTTCCACACTCCTGCCTACAAATCTTTGACCAGAACCCTGTCACATGGCCATGCTAACTGCCAGGGAATTTGGGAATGTGATTTTTTAAAAAATAGGTTATGTGGCCACCCTGAAAAATTGTAGTTCTAGAAGAAAGGGTGAATATAGTATCGTCTGAGAAAGCTCAGCTGCTAACCAAGAGCTCAGCAGTTCGAATCTACCAGCTCCTCCTTGGACACCCTATGGGGGCAGTTCTGTTCTGTCCTATGGGGTTGCCATGAGTCAGAATCAGTTTGACAGCAGTGGTTTTTTTTTTTTTTTTTTTTCTTCTAGGTTTCCACAAGTATCAAGCTGTAGGTTTGAAGCTTTTGGAAAGCCTGTTTCAAACCTTCTATCGGTTATGTCCTGTAGCAAGTTTGTCCAGAGATGTGTAACGTATTTGTATGGACATTTGGCAAAAGAATTCTGTGTCTGTAGTACATGATATAAATAAACTTAGTGCAGTTACTAATACAGCAAACTGAAAGGCACATTGATTGCATATTTTAGGGTATGCATGTCTGCACCACATGCTTGCATGATGTGAGTTAAGATTCCTGGGTACATGCAGAACCCCTCAGGCTGAGTCTGCAGAAAGAGGGGCATTGAGGAAGAGACTGGCTGCTGAAAGGCCTCAGAAAGTTAGTAAACATTGTGTCCTTGCCAGGCCAGAGGTTACTCCCTCATGAAATAGAGATGATAATAGCCTGTTTTCTTCTTTACAGGGTCCGTGTGAATCTTTAACAGGGCTCTTGGTACAGAGTGCTTTTAGCTCTTCAGAAATATGGCACAGAGTCACAAGATTGGGAGGCTGAAAAATCATCTCCCATTCCTTTGCCGCAGGGCAGATTGCATGCAGACCATTCCTTAAATATTGCTGGAGTTAGGGCTTTTCTAACTGTTGAGAGGGACGTGGCAATAGTGAAATGACAGCCCTTAGTGAGCGTTCACTCTCTGGCAGGGGCTGGCCTACTAGCTTCACATCCATTGTTTTATTCCACCCCTACCCACCCCTCCAGGGGCCATTGGATGACTGTCCTCCTCACTTGCTAGGTGAGGACCCTGAGGACTCAAGGTCAGGTGACTTTCCAGGGTCCACCATGGTATGATGTATTGAAACAATTGGAATTGTGATGTCAGGCCTCTTTTGAGGCACAGCTTTGATGCTTTCTGGCTTTTGTTTCCTTGGAATCGTTATTTACATCTCAGCAATCAGTCTCCTTTTCATCTGAAAAATAGGAATAATTATTCATGATATTGTTGTTAGCTGCCATTGAGTCAGCCTGATTCATGGCAGTACCATGCACAAGGGAATGAAAGGCTGTGTGGTCCTGCACCATCACCATGATGGGTTGTAGATCAGGCCATAGTGATCCGTAGGGTTTTTATTGGCTGATTTTTGAAAGTAGATCACCAGGCCTTTCTTCCTAGTCTGTCTTAGCCTGGAAGCTCCACTGAAACCTGTTTAGCATCATGTTGTTTTTAGGTGCCATTGAGTTGGCTCCGACTTGTAGTGACCCTATGTACAACAGAATGAAACACTGCCCTGTCCTGCACCATCCTCATAATCATTGCTATGTTGAGCCCATTGTTGCAGCTCCTGTGTCAATCCATCTTGTCCAGGGTCTTCCTCTTTTTCACTGACCCTCTACCTTACCAAGCATAATGTCCTTCTCCAAGGACTGGTCTCTCCTGATAGCACGTCCAAAGTACTTGAATGATGTCTCGCCATCCTCGCTTCCAAGGAACACCGTGGCTGTACTTCTTCCCAGATAGATTTGTTCATTCTTCTGGCAGTCCATGGTATATTCAATATTCTTTGCCAACACCATAATGCAAAGGCATCAGTTCTTCTTCAGTCTTCCTTATTCGTTGTTCAGCTTTTGCATGCATATAAGGTGACTGAAAATACCATGGCTTGGGTCAGGAGCACCTTAGTCCTCAAGGTGACATCTTTCTTTTTGAACCCTTTGAAGAGGACTTTTGCAGCAGATTTGCCCAATGAAATACTTCTTTGATTTCTTGACAGCTGCTTCCATGGGCGTTGATTGTGGAGCCAAGTAAAATGAAATCCTTGACAACTTCAATATTTTCGCCATTTATCATGCTGTTGCTTATTGGTCCAGTTGTGAGAATTTTTGTTTTCTTTATGTTGAGATGTAATCCATACTGAAGGCTGTAGTGTTTGATGTTCATCAGTAAGTGCTTTAAGTCCTCTTTGTTTCAGCAAGCTAGGCTGTGTCATCTGCATATTGCAGGTTGTTAATATCGTTAGTCAGAACAAGGCCAGCGGCTGACAGCAGAACAGACCATCAATTGCTAATACCCAGAGCCAGTGCCGTTGAGTCAGTTCTGACTCATAGCAACCCTATAGGACAGAGTAGAACTGCCCCATAGAGTTTCCAAGGAGCGCCTGGCAGATATCTAATTGCCGACCCTTTGGTTAGCAGCCGTAGCACTTAACCACTGTTTTACCAGGGTTTCCTCAATTGCTCATAGGCATGTTCAAGTTGAAGCTGAAGAAAACTAAAGTCCAGGAGAGCCAAAATACGACCTTGAGTGTATTCCGTCTGAATTTGGAGACCATCTCAAGAATAGATTTGACACATTGAACACTAATGACCAAAGACCAGACGAACTGTGGGGTGACATCAAGGTCATCTTACGTGAAGAAAGCAAAAGGTCATGAAAAAGACAAGAAAGAAGGAAAAGACCAAAATAGATGTCAGAAGAGACTCTGAAACTTGCTCTAGAGCAAGTTTACTTCATTACTTCTTCCACTAAAGTACGTGGAAGAAGTAATGAAGTAAAAGAGCTGAACAGAAAATTTCAAAGGGCAGCTCGAGAAGACAAGGTGAGGTATTAAAATGAAATGTGCAAAGACCTGGAGTTAGAAAACCAAAAGGGAAGAACACACTCAGCATTTATCAAGCTGAAAGAACTGAGGAAAAAATTCAAGCCTCAAGTTGCAATTTTGAAGGATTCTGTAGGCAAAATATTGAATGATGCAGGAAACATCAAAAGAAGGTGGCAGGAATACACAGAGGAACAAAACAATTGTTTGACAGTCAGCCATTTCAGGAGGTAGCATAAGATCAAGAACTGATGGTACTGAAGGAACAAGTCCAAGCTGCACTGAAGGCATTGGTGAAAAACAATTGAGATCTTTCAACAAACAGATGCAGCCCTGGAGGTTCTCACTTGTCTATGCTAAGAAATTTGGAAGACAGCTACCTGGCCAACTGACTGGAAGAGATCCATATGTGTGCCTATTCCAAACAAAGGTGATCCAACAGAATCCAGAAATTATCAAACAATGTCATTAATGTCACATGCAAGTAAAAGTTTGATGAACATAATTAAAAAATGGTTGCAACAGTACATTGACAGAGAACTGCCAGAAATTCAATCCAGATTCAGGAGAGGATGTGGACTGAGGGATATCATTGCTAAAGTCAGGTGGATCTTGGCTGGCAGCAGAGAATAGTAGAAAGGTGTTTATCTTTGTGACTATTCAAAGGCATTCGATTCTGTGGATCGTAACAAATTACTGATAACATTGCAGAGAATGGGAATTCCAGAACACTTAGTTGTGCTCATATGGAACCTGTACAGGGACCAAGAGGTGGTTATTCGAACAGAACAAGGGGGTACTACATGGTGTAAAATCAGGAAAGGTGTGTGTCAGGGTTGTATCTTTTCACCACACTTGTTCAATTTGTATGCTGAGCAAATGATCCGAGAAGCTGGACTATCTGAAGAACGTGGCTTCAGGATTGGAGGAAGTTGCATTAACAACCTGAGATATGCAGAGATTTTTAGCAGCATATCAAGATGCAAACCTCCACTGACAGATGGCTGGTGGCTGCACAGGAGGTGTATTGGCTGGGAGTCCTGCATGGAAGGTGAGAATTCTCTGGAATCACCAATTACCTCTACTCATAGTATTATTGGAGGAGTAAGTGAACTTCACTTACTTACATTTCACTGATACTTAAATTGCCTTGCACAAGCTTCCCAGACAACCCACGCAGGGCTGTAAAAAAATCTACATTTTCAAGGATATGAAAAATTCCTTGTGTTGGTATTCGGTTACAACACTCATCTCCGTTGTTCCTGAGGAAGGCCATTGAGATATCTTGCAAACAACTTTCTACGTCTGTGACCTTGGGCTTGGCACTTAACTCTCCATGCCTCAGTTTCTTCATCTCTAAAATGAGGAATAATACGAACGACTACTTCATAGTGATGTAGTGAGAATTAAAGAAAGTGCTTAGGTCAGTAAGTAGCTTGTATATAATAGCACATTCCAAAGATGACATGGGATGCATAATATTGCATTCAGAACTTAGGCAGGTAGCTGGGGACAGGGAAATGCTTCTGAGATTTCTCCAGCAGTATTTAGTTAACAGGGGGCAGCGGTGGTTCGCTGGTAGAATTCTCACCTTCCAGCCTGGAGACCCAGTTTGATCCCCATCTACATCTCCTCATGTGAGGCCACTATCCACCTGTCAGTGAAGGCTCGTGTGTTGCTATGATGCTGAACAGGTTTCAGCGGAGCTTCCAGACTAAGATGGACTTGAAGGAAAGTCCTGGTGATCTACTTTCAGGAATCAGCCAGTGAAAGACCTATGAATCATGACAGTCCAATCTGTCACTGACCATGGGGATGGTGCAGGACCAGGCAGTGTTTTGGGGTCACTATGAGTTGAGGTTGAACTTAACGGCAGCTAACAACAACGTTTAGTTAACAATCACTCCCGTTGGAGTTGCCCTCCTGACAGTTGAGTCAGTCTCAACAGTGGGGGCCATCTCCTCCAGATGAGCCCCGTTGATCAGCCATCTTTCTTCACCATCTTCTCATCTTCTCTGCAGAGATGCCATGAGATGGCACTGTGGGGATATGCAGAGTCACAGTTAGCTTTTCTCCCACTCATTGCTGTTCCTTCAGACTAAAAGCAGCTCGGAAGGGGTTTTCATTTTATTTTTAAGTTGTATACCTTTTAAATATTCAGGAA
The DNA here is from genome assembly GCF_030014295.1 of Loxodonta africana. Classification (NCBI taxonomy): domain Eukaryota; kingdom Metazoa; phylum Chordata; class Mammalia; order Proboscidea; family Elephantidae; genus Loxodonta; species Loxodonta africana. The sequence continues at coordinate 112,560,632 of NC_087347.1, read as the reverse complement.
CTTCAACTTTAAGGACACATTTGAGGGAAAATGAAATGCATATGAAGTGTAAGACACATTTTCCACGGTTTGAATGGACTTTAAAATGATTAGAAAACAGGTTCAAGGGAGAAGCTGTGTTTATTTCTCTTAGTATTCATCACTTTAGAGTTAACATTGCAAATACGCTTTGGATGATAAGATATATAGTAAATACATTGATTTGGAAATTCAACGACCTTCATTAAATGAATTATTCATGCCATCATGGGTAGCACATATTTCCTGCACAGCTTATATATTTTATATCATAGTTACAGAAAATTTCCATTTGTGTTATACAAACTGAAGGGTGGAATCTCTTAATTGTTTCTTGTTTTCTCTAATTCTGTTTATAGTGAACTCTTGTGTAGCTTCTCAAGTGATGGATGCTAGAATGAGACTCAGTGTCTTCCAAAGAATAATTCCATGAGTTTTGGGCTTTTGGGAGAAAGAGAGACAACATGGCTTAGTGGAGTTAGACAAACCTGGGTTCAAAGTCCATCCTGCTCCTGCTGCTAAGTCAGGAGAGGCACAGTTATGTTGTGTGTGTAAGAATACAGGATGGTGAATGGTGGAAACTCCATCAAAGCTAGTTTCCTGTGATCTGCCCTCAAACTTAGGAAAAGGGATGTAATGGGGCATTACAGAGTTTTAGGAAAGGTAGGTAGTAAAAACATGTGGCTGTTCTTTAGGAGTAGGGTTGCTGTAGCATACTAAATTGAGAAGGTTTTGCTCATTCTCTAAGGTCTTTACTCCAGATTTTTTGGTCAAGAACAGCCTTAGGTTTCCCACTGGCACTCTACCTTGTAAGTCAGTGAGAACCTGGAGATAGGGAGGCCCAGGAGGTTCTTCCAGCCACTCTGCCCAGGGATTTTACACTGAGTGTGGGATTCTTTGATGTTGTTAGATGCTATGAAGTTGGCTCCCAACTCATGGCAACCCCACGTATGAACGAATAAAATGCTGCCTGGTCCTGTGCCACCTCCATGATTGATTACGAATTGGATTGTTGTGATCCATCGGGTTTTCACTGGTGGATTTTCAGATGTAGATTGCCAGACCTTTTTTTTCTACTCCATTTTAGTCTGGAAACTCTGTTGAAACCTGTTCAGTATCACAGCAACACACCAGCCTCCACTGACAGACAGGTGATGCCTTCCTATGAGGTGCATTGGCCAGGAATCAAATCCTGGCCTCCTGCATGGAAGAAGAGAAATCCATCACTGAACCACCACCGCGCTCATTGTTGAATGCCTTAGGTGAACACAAGCGGAACTTTAAAGACATCAGGACTCTGCAGAGTCACTGCGGGGCTCTAGACTGTTGAGGAAGCCTAAGAGGAGACCGAGGCTCACAGCAGTCTGTGTTAAGTTTGATACTAATGATTTTCATTGGCAATTAAAACTCCCCAAATTGATACTAAATTAATTTACTGGAAACTTACAATCCAGCTATGTAGACAAAACATTCATATGAATTCTTAGCTAATCATTTCAGTTCAGGGCGATCTCACTAGAACTCCTAATCCTTTTAAATCTCATTTTGCCTTCCCACCTACAGCCATTTGAGGTAGAGAAAATATGCTTTTGGCCATCCTTCTTTCCAGTTTTTTCATGACTTGAGTATGTTTTTAGCTACACTGGATGCATGTCTCCTACTAATGAGAATGGACAAAGTCATTTCCTATACCCTGGAGATTTCATGTCATGAAGAGGAGTATTCTCAGTAGACAGCTGGTCCTACTAGCTAATTATTAACTGTGGAAATCATAGCTTTGGATCAACTACCCTAAAACACAAATCATCATTTTTATTAAAAGTCCTCACACTGAATTGACTTAGATTCCTCATTATACAGAAGACCAACTTATTTGGTTTCCCAGAAATACATTTTTCAACTAATTTGTTTTATGGCATTCACTAGGAAGTTATTCAATTATGGGGGTATCGTGGATTGAATTGGGTCTCCCCAAAACTTGGCTATGCCATGATTCCCAGTATTGTGTGATTGGCTATCATTTTGTCATCTGATGTGATTTCCCTATGTGTTGTAAATCCTATCTCTTATTATGTTAATGAGATAGAATTAGCAGTAGTTATGTTAATAAGGCAGGACTCAATCTACAAGACTGGATTGTGTCTTAAGCCAATCTATTTTGAGATATAGAAGAGAGAAGTGAGCAGAGAGACATGAGGACTTCCTAACGTCAAGAAAGCAGCACTGAGAGCAGAGTGCATCCTTTGGACCCAGGGTTCCTGTGCAGAGAAGCTCCTAGACCTGTAGACAATTGATGACAGGGACCTTCCCCGAGAGCCAGTGGAGAGAGGGCCTTCCTCTGGAGCTGACTCCCAGAGTTCAGACTTTTAGCCTACTAGACTGTGAGAGAAAAACTGTTAAAGACATCCACTTGTGGTATTTCTGTTATAGCAGCACTAGATAACTAAGACAGGGGCAACATGTAGATTTTTTTTTAACTACCTCAATGGAGTAATTGGCAATGAGATTTTTTGAAAAATGTCTAGACTAAAATCTTTTTATTAAACCTCTCCTATGCAGAATTTGGGGCAGTAACCACTCATTGTTTTGTGTGTGCTGGAGAAAAGAGTTTGTTGGTTTCCGAGGAAAATAATGGCTTAAGGTATTTTCTGACCGCACTTTTCAACAGAAATGGAATGGCCATCCATTGAGACAGAAGACTTAAAAACTAGTTATGACCAATCAGCTTTGACTCGTGGTTACCCCATGTGTGTCAGAGTAAAATTGTGCTTCATTGGAGCTTTCAACACTGACTTTTCAGAAGTGGATTGCCTGGCATTTCTTTCAAGTTGCCTTTGGATGGACTCTAACTTCCAACCTTTCTATAAGCAGCCAAGCAGTTTAACTGTTCGCACCACCCAGGGACTCCACAAAAGTCTTTAAAATGTCATGGTACCATTCCCTGCCCATCCTTTGCTATGTTACTTCTTAAAGCATATGGTTTTATCATTAGAAGCTTGAAATATTTGTAGTCTAGAGATTGTGTGAAATAATTAACAAATGGTTGTTTGTGCAATGGGCAAAAGTGCCTCCTCTAAAGGGTCAGAATTCACATCATACGCAGAAACTAACTTATATGGAAGCATGTATGTGGGAGCTGAGATTCCAGAGCTTCTGGCTGGAAGAGGGATCCCTTTCTTACATAAACCCATACCTGAACCCATGGCCTTGTACAATTGGTGGAGCAGGCACTGACTGGTACACACACATGCCCATGGCTGCACTCTATTACCAGCCATTCTCTGGGGGTCTCCTGAGTTCTTCTCTAGCTCTTCCATCTCTGAATGTGACCTAGTCTCCTCACTTGGAGCGTAGAGGGATGGGTATAGAGTGTGTTTCCTGCCAGTGATGTGGGTGTCTGTGAACACTGGAGTGTGCAACATCCTGTGTGTGCATGCACGCTGGGCAGCTGCCCACTGGGGCCCTCAAAAAGGTTTCGTGGCCAAGAACAATTCAGGTCGTGTAATCATATGCTAACTTAAAAAATATCTTTACTTGAGGAAGGGGTAACTTTCTCTGATTCATACAGAACTACCATAAGAGCTAACAATTGCCTTAGAATAAACTATAATTTCCATGCTGCTCAAGCTTCAGCAGAAACACAACTGTGATGAATCACCTTTGGATTTTGCTATGAGGAAATGTGGCCAGTTCAGTTTTCTCAGGTGGGGGTTTCAGAACTCTGTTCTGCAGGGTTCCAAGGATTCCATGAAATTGTCTAACAGGCCACTCTTCAGGGACGAACAGTCAAACAAGTGGATCTTAACCTGTTTCAGCCAGAGCACTCCATTTTTACTGTGCTAGATATTGTCATGCAGTATAGAAATTTGATGGCTACTAAAAAGTTTGAATGCCCCCTTTCCGAGAATTCTCTTCAACCCTGGATCAAGTCAGGGCACCAGGGAGCTGTGTACTCGAATTTCATTGAGTGACTCCTTGTACAATCGTTTTTTACTAATTTACATCCTGCCACTGTACCCTTGGAGTGTTCCAGGAGCGCCATGAGACTCCGCTCTATACAACTTGTCTTTGTTTTATAATGAAGGGATGCTGTTTAGGATGTCGCTCAGCACATCATACGTATTTTTGAGGACTCCTGGGGTGAATTCCATCAGTCCTTGGTAGCAGCGCAATGGCTTCTCCTGAAAAAAAAAAAAGTAAATTTTAATCCTATGCACGTGATGACCACAGAGGCTTTTTTCCCCCCCTTTTGGTCACTAGGAAGCTCACCTTTAATAATTTTGTGGGCATAATCTTAGGGACAACTACTCCTTCCTTTCTCAATCCTTTTTCCTCCTATAACCACATCTTTTTATATTTTTCCTAGTATACGTATTTTGGTAAGTTATCTCAAATCTCCTTAACTCCAGGTGAAATTTTCTTAGTATCTTCTGGAAAACTACCTGGATAGGCATATCAGACTTAATATATTCTAAAGTAATTTTTTTTTTTTTGTCTTCTTTCTCAAATCTGCCCCTTTTCCTATTTTCCCTACTTGGTGAAAGGGATTCTGTTAGCTCAGTGGTCTAAGTTCTCAGTCTTGCTGCCTTTTTTATCCTCTCTCTCTCCCTCATAAAGCACGTGTGGTTGTTAACCAGGTCCTTTTAATCCAGCGTCTGAACTGCCTGTCAGATATCTCTGAGCCTTTTATTTTTCATTTTATTGTGCTAGTAGGAAACCCTGTTGGCGTAGTGGTTAAGTGCTATGGCTGCTAACCAAAAGGTTGGCAGTTCGAATCTACCAGGCGCTCCTTGGAGACTCTATGAGGTAGTTCTATTCTGTCTAATAGAGTTGCTATGAGTCGGAATCGACTCGATGGCATCGGGCTTTTTATTGTGCTAGTACATGTTCTCATCCGTACTTGCCTAGACTGTTCTACTGGCTGACCTTGATTTTTTTTTTTTATATACCAGTAATCCATTATGCACAATATGCTAGTTATTTAAAATCATTTGCTGTTTTATTATTATTTATAGAATGAAGCCCCAATCCCTCGCATGGCATTCAAGGCCGTTTGTAATTTAGCCCCCCATCTCTGCTCTAAATCTCACCTCTGCTCATTCCTCTCTCCCCTTTGTGTCCCTCACAGCAGCCCACTCACCAGGTCCCACATGTAAAATACATTCCACCAGCTTGCTTTTCTCCCTGCCTGACATGCACTTCCTGGCTCCTGCAAGCAACTTATCTTCCAGAAGGCTCTTCTCAAATATTACATTGTGTGAGGTTTTCCTCTCTCTTTTCTCACCACAGAAGAACTAATTTTCTCCACCTTAGTCTTTCCATCTCACTTTTTAATACTGCTGTGATAGCATTCCTTGTCAGTTTTGAACTTTGCAGTGTATGTATGTCTCACCCCCCAAATTGTGAGCTCCTCAAGAAGTTTGGCTGAGCAGTTGTTATTAGCTGCTGTTGAGTTGGCCTTTGGCTCATGGTGACCCCACGTACAACAGAATGAAAAGCTGCCCGTCTTGTACCATCCCCATAATTGTTTTTGATTGAACCATTGCGATCTATAGGGTTTTTACTGACTGATTTTAGAAGTAGATCACCAGGCCTTTCTTCCTAGTCTGTCTTAGTCTGGAAGCCCTACTGAAATCTGTTCAGCATCAGAGTAACAAGCAAACCTCCACTGACAGATGGGTGGTGGCTGCACATGTGATGTGTTGGCTGGGAGTCAAATGCAGGTTTCCGTCATGGAAGGGCAAGAATTCTATCACCGTATCACCAATTCCCCTGGCTGAGTAGAAGGAAGGAAGATGACAGGTATCTTCAACCCTGCTTACGAAAATTAAAGCAAACTGTCTAAGGGAATGTGGCATCCAAAGAACTGCAGATAAGTTCAATGGCTAAGGAGTGAAATGTCTTGGAAGAAGTGCAGCCAGAATGCTCCTTAGAAGCATTTTAAGGAGTGAAATGTCTTGGAAGAAGTGCAGCCAGAATGCTCCTTAGAAGCAAGGATTGGGAGACTGCATCTTACATACTTTGGACACATTGTCAGGAGGGATCAGTCCCTGGAGAAGGACATCATGCTTGATAAAGTAGAGCGTCAGCGAAAAAGACGAAGACCCTCAACAAGATGGCTTGACAGTGGCTGCAGCAGTGGGCTCAAGCATAACAAGGATTGTAAGGATAGCGCAGGACCGGGCAGTGTTTTGTTTTGTGGTACATAGGGTTGCTATGAGTTGGAACGGATTCAATGGCACCTAACAACAACAAGGAGTGAAAACATGGCTAATTAGCAGCTAACCTTAAATTTTAATATTATATGTACTCTCCTTCTATGGTAACGGGAAAATTTGTAATACCATCACGCTGAAGGTTCTAACAGTCAATGTGAGATTTTATAATTTCTATACAGAAGAAACTTATCTGATTTTCTTTTTTCTTTTAGAAATAGAAAAGCCGAGAGGCTGAAAAATCTGAAGAATGTCTCTGAAGGGTGATCTGGCTGTCACTCCCTGGGTGTGGGGGACCATGAGGAAGCGATTTCTGTTCCTTTCTCTCTTACTGTCCCATGCAGCTCATTTGGAAGGCAAAAAGGATCATCAGTTCGTCTGGAAACCAGGTAGGAATGTCCTGGTTGTTCCTTTGTGCTGTTTTCATTAATGAGAAGAATATCCTTTCCGTTCTTGTTCTTCTCATTTGTGGAGTAGTGGGAACTGTCCAGAAGAGAATAATAGACTCTTCTTTATGATAAATCTTACGTTTGATTTTTCTTCCTGCATAATTGTCACCTCCATCCGTGCTCTTGTTATCCTTCCATGTGATATGATTTCCATAGTTACATGGGCTTCTCCTTTGTCAAATATTTCACCACTGTGCAGCACGTTCGTAGCAAAAACGACGTCTGAATTTAGCTAACATCCTCAGCTAAAAACGATTTGGACCAGTTTGGAATGTCTCTTTCTTTCAGGGCTCAAACTGGCTAGCTATTTATTATTAAATCTTTTCTGGCATTGATCCTGTATATCTAGATTTTGGAGCATGAAAAATGATCCTCACAACTTTGCTCGTTAGTCGTGACTCTAAAGTCACCTTAACGTACTTTGAGATACTTAGCTTCCTCGCATATAATCGTTCATGCATACGAACAGGTTGTGCTGAAGTTCAGAGAGCTTGGATATAACTTATGTTCTGCTTTCAGTATTTCCTTAATTTAACTGTGGGAAAGATCTGTAAAATTTAATTTCAAAGCCTAATAATTTATTAACTCAAATTATGAACCCCCAAACATCTTGGTTCTTTGTATCATTGATGGTTTTCTTTGCTCTGGATTTTAATTTTCTTAAAGTATCACAATCAGATCATTTAAAATATGTATTACTGTTTCGAGAGTCCATTCTTGCAAATAACAGATAATTTACACACTAAATATAGTGGAACTGTAAAATATGATGTCGTAGAATATCTACGGTCCTCAAAGAGTTTTCATTTTGGTCTCATCATCTGTAAATTAAAGAGACTGCACACATATTGTGTCACTGTGGAGATATGGATAAAAGTGATATTTGTAATATTTAAATGACTGCAAAAATGAACGTGAATTATGCTTCAAAGTATATTAAGTGAAAAACCCAGCACCATTAGAGATACAGTCTGGAGAAAATTTAATTGCGTTAAAGCTCCTATAAATTAATTTAATTGTAGGCTCTAACCCTGCGCTAGTGATTTGTAGTTTTTTCCTCGGAGTAGTTTTAGGAAGCTTTGGAAACAGTTCTTAAAGCCAATGTTGCATTTCTGTGAATGGGGCTATTTTATTTTAGTTACAAAAGATTAAACATTTCATCAAATCTAAATAAGCACATTTATTTGGCTATACGCCTGTCTAAAGTTCCCCCCCAAATGCAATAAAAATGGAAAGTAGCAAATTTGAAACACGAATGAAATGTGTTAAGAAAATAGGCTTATTTTGAAACAAGTTTTAAAAATAAGCCGTTTTTCTGTAAGTAGGTCATTGGAACAAGATGGCACAGACCCACTCTACGGTGGGTGAGTTCTCTGATAACTGTCAAACTAAATTTCACAAGTGAGAATGCTTTCCATCAGACACATTGCATTATTCACGATGAACATCTATGCCATGACTCTCATTCCCTGGTTTTCATTGCTGCTTTCTTTAAGTGCCAGCAAAAAGGTGATAATACGTATTTTTTCCATGTAGTTTTTAAAAGATATATAATTTATTTACTTGCAGGTAGCCAGGAATTTAAAGAGCAGAAAAAAATTTAAAGGCACACAATTAAAAGTATAAGTCCCATGAGTTCCTCTATCCAGTATCTTGTGTATCCTTTAGAAATTTCTTTGCACATACTTCTGTACATGTATTTGTTTATATAAAGCACACCCAGTACACACACATACGCATATAATGAAGATTAATTAGGTCCTGCCAAGAAAGAAATGGCACACTCAAAGTAGAGAATAGAGAAGAGTTTAATAAAGGGACTATTTACAAAAGTGGGAATGTGTGAGCACAGCAAGGGTTTGTGCAGGGCCCCTGGGCTCCTTTCAGTGGGGAGTTTTACCACTTCTAAGCCCATGCCAGGCAGGAGTCCTTGGCTGGCACAAATGGTTAAGTACTAGACCAGTAACCAAAAGGCACCTAGAGGGGCCTCAGAAGAAAGGCATGGCAAACTGCTTCCAAAAGATCACAGCCTTGAAAAACCTATGGAAACCAGTTCTACTTGGTTTTCAACAGCAACTGGTTTGGGTGTTTTGGTTTCTAGGCTTGTACTAATTGCTGTCCGTTAGATTCCAGCTCATGGCAAGCCCATGTGTGTCAGAGTGGAACTGTGCTCCATAAGGTTTTCAATGGCTGATTTTTCAGAAATAGATCACCAGGCCTTTATTCTGTGATGTCTCTGGGTGAACTTGAACCTCCAGCGTTTCAGCTAGCAGCTAGGTGCATTAACTGTTGGCACCACCCTTGGACTCATAGGCCTGTAGGACAAGGAAAGAGTGATTTCTGGAATCTGGAGAGAGAGCTTCATGGCAAGGATGCCTGACAGATGCCATGGCCTTCAGAGATATACAACCAGCTGCAGTAATAAAGAAGAAGGGTTCCATAGGAATGAATGTCCCAGCTCACTCTTCTCCTGCCCCAAGCTCTCCTTCCAGAGTCCACATTGGCTGGATCCAATCAGAAGTCAACAATTGGCTTTGATTGATGTATTTATATAGGCCAGCTTCCTGGGCAGGGAGCAGGGTGGAGAATGGTGGAGATTGATGGATCTGAAGATATCTAATTTGCATAGTACATATATGTACACAAACATTGATTCATGTAACTGGAATCATACCCAACATCCTTTCATGCAGCTTGCTTTTTTTATTTAATGATGTCATGATGGACATTACAGATTGTGCATATAGACAGCCCTCAGCTTTGAATGGTTCCATAGCATTCTTTTGTGTTTTATTCAATAATTATTTAAGTAGTCTCTATTGCTTTATCTTTTCTTTCCCTATTGCTTGAAGTTTCAGGGGTGTCTAGTATTTTTGCTATTATAAATAATGCTAATATGAAGGCAACATTATTTTCAAGGTAACCAATTACAGGTCATCACCTTCAAAGACAACAACAGCATCTTAGAATCTGTTACCTAATTATGGATGCATTTATTAAATATAATTTTGATTTTTTGCTGTATTGCAGTTGAAATTAGCTGCATTTTTGGAGTATGCTATCAAATCCAAGAACTCAGTTCCTACGTAATTTGTAATTTGAACAGATTTCTATGGAGGCCAGATAAATATACATTTTTTTTAGAAACTTAGAAACCATTCTTTGAGTCTAGATTGTAGTGTCAACTACTTACGCTCTTTGTTTCCCTGGGTTTTTTTTTTCCCCTCCTGAGTCAATAGGTTAGATGTTAGTCAACCTCAAGCAAATTAGAGGCATTTTTCTAGGTGCGTCCAAGCTTTGTAGAAACAATGGATTAGTGAATAATAAGTGAGTGATAGATTATGTTACTAAGGATTTCTGAACTGACAGGAGTCTGTTGAGCTGTAGACTGCGGTGTCATTGATCTGGCAAAGCTGTTGAATGTCTGTTAACATTGCGATGAGATCCTCTGATCTATATTTATTGTCAGGCAATCTGTCATCCATGGCAAGAAAGGAGGATCCTGTCAGTGAGAGTACTAGATAAGAAGACATGTTTTTTGTTGTTATAGGTAAATAGATAACTATTCATGTCTGCCTACTTTGTAGAGATGAACAGAAATGGTCTCTGAAAACATAATAACTAGTGGTTTCATCAAAAATTCTCAAATATTGGTTCTAAGACATTGATTCATTCCACTAATACTTACTGAGTTCTTTTAGACACATAGGAAAAAATAGTTGAGAATAAAACAGATTCTCTGCCCTCCTGGACAGGATAATAAACATGGTCAATAAGTTAAGTAGACAGTATGTTAGTTAGTAATAAGTTCTAAGAAGAAAAGTTAAGGGAAGGAAGAGAGATATGAAGCAGTAAGGGAGAGAGTGAAATTTTAGGTAGGTTGGCCTAGAGATGTCTCACTGAGGAAGTGAATTTGAGTAAAGACTTGAAGGAAGGAGGGAGCCAGCTGTGAGCAAATCTGAGTGAAGAGCTTTCCTATGGTGAGACAAAAAGAGCCCAGGCCCTGAGGCAAGAGTATGGGGGCATGGTTGAGGAGTAGAGAAGAGACCACGGAGCCTGTGAACGTGGGAGAGAGTAAGAGGAGGTAAAGTCAAAGAGGTAATGGCAGTCATCTTAGTTACCTAGTGCTGCCATAACAAAAAATACAAGTGGGTGGCTTTAAAGAACGGGAATTTATTCTCTCACAGCTCTGGAGGCTAAAAATCCAAATCGAGGTTTTGGCCATATCAGTTCTTTCTATGGGCCTCTCTCTTAGATGCATCGCTTTTGGATGTGTATGTCTCTTGTCTGTCTTCCTCCATATGTGTCTAACCTGCTCTTTTTAATTCAGAAGTGATTCGGTTTAGGACCCACCCTCAAATGGTATGATCGCATTAACATAACAAAAGAAAACCCTATTTCACCGGATATATCCCAGGTACTAAAAAAACCCAAATCCATTGCTCTTGAGTCCATTCTGACTCATAGCGACCCTATAGGACAGAGTAGAACTGCCTCATAGGGTTTCCAAGGAGTGACTGGTAGGTTCCTATACATATTTTCATGGGGCACAATTCAATCCATAATAGGAACAACTCAGATAAGTTCTTACCAGTCAAAATAAGATTTTGGCTTTTATTCTAAGTGAGATAAGAAAGACATTGGAAGGTTTTGAGAGAGTGGTAATGTGCCTGACTTTGTTTTTACTCGGATTTTATAGACTCTTTCTTGGCTTCTCATTTGAGAATATGCCAAGATAAGGCAAGAGAGGACCCAGGGAGGCCAATTAGGAGGCTGCAGAAATAAAGGGAACAATGATAATAGTTGCAGTCATGGTCATGGCAGTGATGGTGGTGAGAAGGGATTCAATTTTAGATTTACTTATGGTTGTGGCTCTTAACCAAAGGTGGTTTTTTTCCCTAGGGGACATTTGGCAATGTCTGGAGACAATTTCCTTTGTCAGAAATGTGGGGTGCTACTGATATCTAGTGATTAGAGGCCAGAGATGGTAGTAAACATCCTACAATGCATAGGACAGCGCCTACAACAAAGAATTATCAGGCCCAAAATGTCAATAATGCACAGACTGAGAGATCCTGATTTAAGATAAAGCCATCAGGATTTACTGATGTGAGATGAGGGGGAAAGGGCGGAGTTAAGGGTAGTACTCAGGCTTTTCCCTGAGCAACTGGAAGAGCGGGGAGTTGCCATCTAATATGGGAATGACTGTGAAGTAGCTGATACGGGAGGAACATTAGCTTGGTATTAACCAAAACCAAACTAAAAGCCACTGCCATCGAATCGATCCTGACTCATAGTGACCCTATAGGACAAAGTAGAACTGCCCCATAGAATTTCCAAGGAACACCTGGTGGATTCAAACTGCCGACCTTTTGGTTAGCAGCCTAGCTCTTAACACTACGCTGCCAGGGTACTGGGCATGTTAAATTCATATGGAGATGTTGACCAGCTGGATATATGTACCTGCTACCAGGATCTTTGCTGGAAATAAAAACTCAGGAGTCATCAACAAAGAGGGAGAATGTAAAGGCTTGTATTTATGAGCTGCCTAGGAAATGAGCACAGTGCAGATAGAAGACGAGGTCCACGGATAGAGGAGGGGAAGCTGAAGATTGAGAGTTTGGAAGGGTGAGGAGAAACCGGAAGATGGAACTGAGAAGCAGCCAGAAAGGGTGGGAAAAATCCAGGTATGTTATGGTGTCTTGAAAGATTAGTGAAGGAATGGGGGAGAGAGGGATAAACTGTGTTAGTTGGTGCTGGCACCGGTAGGTCAAGTAGATGAGAAGTGAGAAAAGACCACTGGGTTTTATAACAGAAGCCATCAGTGAAGGGAATGGAAGAGCTTGGAAACTTGTGGCAATTCAGTTGGAAAGACTGTCTTATGGAATATAAGCTATGTGTAGCCTTAGAAATGAAGAGGTGGGCTTGAAATTTGTGACCTGAATATGCAGAGGATAAGTTTATAATGTACTTTCTTTTGGGCAACGAAGGGTATTTATTTAAATTGCAGTAAAATACATATAACATAAAATTTACTGTTGTGACCGTTGTAAAGTGTATGATTCAGTGCCATTTCTACATTCAAAATGTCAGGCAGCCATTGCCACTCCCGAGCTCCAGAACATTTTCAGCAGCCCAAGTAGCATTTTACAAGGGAGTTTATAATAGGGCTGGAAAACATATGTTGTTACAGGTAACAAGGTCTGAAAGAAAAAAACAAAAACAAAAAAAACCCCTGTATTTCTCTTTCTGAGAGGCTCTTTTAATTGTCTTAAGTCACCTAAGAGGCCACTCTGGCATAGTGCAAAGAGTCAGGGCTTTGTACATGAGCAGACCCGCATTCAAATCCTCGTTGTCTAAAGGGGAGAAAATTATTTCACTTCTTTGAGCTCTATTTGTCCTTCCATTGAGGATAATAATAAAACATTTCACAGGATTGTTTTGAGAATTAAGTAAGACAATATATTGTGCATCATGGCTGGCTACTCAATAAATGTTAGCTATTATTTCTATTACTGTTATATAATAATTTCATGTTTGAAATATTTTTCAAGCTTTTTTGTTATAGGTTTTTGTATACTTTTTTCCTTAGACATAAAAAAAAAGGAGGTAAGTTTGATACTTTATTGATAAATGGTCATAAATAATTTCATTGACTTTTTAGCTCTAAGACTTTCTTTCTACATGTCAGACTCTTGGTAAGTTTTCATTTCAGCAGCTCCTGCCCAGTGAATAAAAAGGAGAAGAATAGTCACCTAAGAAGTTCTAAGAACTAAGTAGATAGGTTGGAATTAATCTTTTTGGAAGGCAAAAAAAAAAAAAGAGAGAGAGAGATCATGAAAATAGTATTGTATAAGAAAAAAGATCTTAAATAGGTTAATATTTAATTATCTTAAATAATGTTTCAGTGTGGAAAGTATTTTAAAGCAAAATTATATAACAGATAAATATACGTTCTAAAGTTTAAAAATTTTGGAAAAAATAAAATCTTTTTATGAGAGAGCTTTTTTTTTTTTTAAATCTGTGCTAAAAGTTCATGAAATATGTCCTCTGGGAATATGAATTCAAATCATTTTAGTTACTTCTGTGGATATTAATTTATCTTAAAGGCATGTGTGTAACAAACTTAGAATGATGTTATTTCTCTGATATCAAGAAGCATAGGCATATATGGCATGGAATTTACTGCTAAAATTTCAAATTATTTTTCCTTAGAGACCAAAAGGTCTAGTTTTATAATGCTTGCAATAAGTCAGGAAAACTCTGTATTTCCCAAATAACCTATAATAATTCCTCTGCTCTGTTCTTTTTTCTAAATAGCACTAAAATATAAGCTTCACAAGGACGGGAGATTTCCCTAGTTTATCCACTGAGATATTCCAAGTACCTACACATAAATCTTTATTGCATAAAATTCCCAGCTCATTAAGTACTTGTAGAAGAGAACCACTATTTTTTTGGTGTCTGTGTGCATCTGGAGAAACTCTGGTGGTGTAGTGGTTAAGTGGTATGGCTGCTAACCAATGGGTCGGCAGTTCAAATCTACCAGGCGCTCCTTGGAAACCATATGGGGCAGTTCTACTCTGTCTTATAGGGTCCCTATGAGTCGGAATCGACTCCACGGCAGTGGGTTGGTTTTTGGTGTGCATCTGTGTGTGTGTATGTGTGTGTGTGTGTCTGTCCGTGTTTGGGGGGGGAGTGTGAGAAGTGAGAAGATTGAAGCAATAGAACGTATGATCCCTGTTATTTAAGAGCTTAAAATAAATATTGAGGAGAGAATATAAAATGAAGGAAAACCAAAGATAAAATTATAGATCAGTAAATGTTTGTCCCTGGATGGCATGAAGGGTTAAGTACTTACCTACTAAATAAAAGGTTGGCGGTTTGAACCCACCCAGAGGTCCTTTGGAAGAATCACCTGGCGATCTACTTCCAAAAGTCCACAGCCACTGAAAACCTTATGGAACTTAATTCTATTCTGACACCCATGGTCGCCATGAGTCAGAGTCTGACTTGATGGCAACTTGTTTTTACTGGTAAATGTGGAAATAAACGGTCCATGTTGCCATGTTGCTGTGGTTCCAGTACCATTTCTGGTCATGCTCGGGAAAAAGACCTCACAATCATTTTTTAAAAGTAATATATGCAGATTGTTAAAAATTAAATATTATTAAAATGCATATAATGAGATCTCATGGGTGAATCTCACCTCCTAGATTGACTCCACAGAGGCAGCCAGTTTCAACTCTTTTTGCTGTTTATTTTGGTATTTACCTCTAGATTTCTAAGTGATAGACTTATAATTGCTATCTCTTGATTTATGAATATTAGATATTTCCTATTGATTTTCTGTTATGTTAGTTGACGATTTATCTCTCATGTACTTATTACCTCTCCTCCTTACTGTATCTTTCAAAATATTTATATCAAAAGGGTTAAATCAATGGGCAGTGTAGTATATTATTGTTCTGTGTATACATTATTCTCTGCTGAGCCAAGAGGGCATATTCTGCTGCTGCCTCCTGTCTGGTGCAGATTTTGGTTTTAGATGTCATTGGTAGCTGCAGTTGATTCGCCCCTAACTCAGAGTGACCTGTGTACAAGTGAATGAAATGCCACCCAGCTCTGCTCTATCCCCATGATTTGTTGTGGATCAGACCAGTGTGATCCATAGGGTTTTCTTTGTCTGATTTTTGGAATTAGGTCAGTAGACCTTTCTTCCCAGTTCGTCTTAGTCTGGAAGCTCTGCAGAAATCTATTGAGCGTCACAGCAACATGCAAACCATCACTGACGGACAGGCAATGGCTGCGCCTGAGGAGCGCTGGCCAGGAATCAAACCCTGTCCCCAGGATGGAAAGCGAGAATTCTACAACCAAGATGCCTCATTTGCCTTTTGCTTAATCTTCTTTGAACCTACTATTGTTTTTCCCCACATGCCCCTCTTGCTATATCACATGCCCATTATTAATTTTTTGAAACAATAAAGCAGTGTTCAAATACTGTATCATGCTTCTTTTTCTGGGAGATGTTTCCACAGCCCTCTGTCCCCCGATTCCATCTAGACTGCTGCTCAGTTATCTTTAGAATGTCCTTTCATTCTCTCTCCTCTTCTGTGTTCCTCTTCTTTGATTTTGCCTTATTTTATTGAATCTTATCTTCCAGAACCCCTAAGAGAGGGTACACTGGAATTCTTTCAATTCTTACATGGTCTTTGTGCTAGTCATATACTCGATTAATAATTTGGGTGTAGAATTCAAGGTTTAAAAGCATTTTCCATCAGAATTTTGAAGCCTTTGCTCCAGTTTTCTAGCCTACAGTGTTATTACTGAAAAGTTTGCTGTTATTCTGATTCCATGCCTTTGTGTGTTACCTGTTTGCTTTTCTCTGGAATCTTCTTTTTATCCATGAAGTTCTGAAATTTCATGATGATATGCTTTGAGGTGGGTTGTTTTTCCTTTATGGTGCCATATATTGGTGGGCTATTTCAATATGTTTTATCATGCCTTTTGGTCCTGAGATGTGTTTTCTTATATGATTTTGTCCCTTCTGTTTTCTCGGTTCTCTCTGAAACGCCTAGAGTCCCTGTGTGTTGCAAATGGTTAACACTCCGGGCTGCTAACCGAAAAGTTGATGGTCCGAGGTCACTCAGAGGTGCCTTGGACGAAGATATACTTTTGAAATATTAGCCACTGAAAACTCTTGGAGCACAGTTCTGTTCTGACACACATGGGCTTACCATAAGGGGGAGTTGTCTCGATGGCAACTGGTTTTCTGAAACTCTTTAGTCAGGTGGTTGATCTCCGTGACTAATCTACGACTTTTAAATATCCTTACCTGTTTTTCTTTTGCTTGTATTTTTATTCTGATTTCTAAAAATTTTCTTCTACTTCATCTTTCAACCCTTCTTTTGACTTATGTGTTATTTTCAGTTATTTCATTTTTAATTTCTAAGTATGTTTACTTTTGTGATTTTTTAAAATAAATTAAATCTTGATTTTTTTTTAATAGATGTAGTGCTTTTTCTTTTTAGTCAGAGGATGTTAATGATAGTTAATTTTTTTCTCTCCTCTGTACAATTTATGCTTCCTCTGAATCTCTTTTCCTGTCATATTCGTTTATCTGTTCGCGCATAGCCTCAGATACGGAGAACTTTCTTCTAAAGTCTGCTGAGCATTGGCTATCACTGCAGTGTCTCACATTATTAAGAATGAGGCGCTAAAAATTGACTGGACATTCTGCATGCCTGGCTCAGCTGTTGGGCTTCACTGTCAAGCTTCTCTGAGTGATGAGCTAACTTTTTACTGGAGGATAGGTTCCTCAAAAATTTATATTTGTCAATACCTAAAGATCTTTTCTTTGGAGCTATATCATTTATGATGAAGGCTAAGGTGCTCTAACATAGATGCCTGCAAACACAGTGGCTTAAATACAATAGAAGCTCTTATGTCTCTCATGTTAACATCCCAGAGTTAGTGGTCCGGGTTGACTGGAAGCTGTGCTCCATGTGTCATTGGGCCACCCAGTTTTCTTCCATCTTGTTTATTCAACAACACCCAGAAAAAAACATTGTCCTTGTCTGCCTTGTCTGGGTTACAGGCATATCCATGTTCTATTTCATGAAAAGAAAAAGGGCATAGAGCTGGTCTAGAACAAGGAATTTCTATATTTGATGAACAGCCCACCCCAAAACAGTGTCATCAAGTTCGTGCACATATCTAAAGGTGAATGAGCTCAGCTAGGTAGCTCTCACTTGGGGTCTTTTATGTTGTGATAGTCAGATTTTGGCAGGGGTCAAGGTGGTCTGGAAGGCTTCTCTGTCCACATATCTGGCATCTGGACTGGAAAGACTCAAACGGATGGGGGCTGCAACAGCTGGGACTCTTCGGATCACTCTGTCTCTCTCTCTCTCTTTGTCATCTTTCCATATAGTCTCTCCACATGGAGACCTCAGGCTAGCCAGACATCTTAAATGGTGGCTGAAGACTCTCAGAGAAAGTGTTCAAAGAAGAACAGGCAGGAGCTGCATGACCCCCTTTAACCTCGCCTAGGAGTCATGCACAGTCACCATGATACATCAGTTCTGGAATCTCTGGTGAGAATGGAGTTGCCTGGCCATTCCTAGCTGCAAAGGAAGGTTGGAAATGTAGCCTATAATTGGGCAGTCATCGAAGAAGGGAAAATAGTTTGGTCATGATTTGTAACTTTCATTATAGGGGCTATTCAATTTTTCCTGAAATAAGCCTTCCATCTACTGCCTACACTGGGTTACTGAAAAAAGGACAAGGGAAGAAGCCTTGGCTAAGTAGTTGCTCAAAATTTAGCACTCAGAGTTTCACTTAACTCCTCTCTTTTGAATATGATACTCATCTTTGCCTTCTGCTTTGTTGTCTAGGAGTTTAATTTGCTGTCTGTATTCCGGCAGAGATTGAGGAAGGAACAGAGGTAGAGATCCAGGGGTAGAGGGAATAATTAATTCCATTTTGAAGCTTTTAATTATTCCCACTGTTTTAAGCCACGAACCTTATTCCTTCCTAGTGTCTCTAGGTCCCAAGCCTTCCCAGAGTTTTGCAGGTATAAATTGTTTCTGTTGTTATTGTTACCCAGTCCTGCTATAGGCACCTCATCTTCAACATCTTTTACATTCTCAAGGTGTTTACTGTTCCTCTAGCTGTTCTCCATTTTCAAAATTCACTGTTATCTCTTAGCACCTTTACTTCTATGTTTTTGACCCTGGTTGACTTACACCTTTTAATGCCTTTACCCTCATTTCAGTGCTGTACTATAAGGGAGTATAAATATGTACAGGCGTGATGTTTCCATGTTATTTGGAAGTCTTCTCGTTTACTTTTCTATCACTTCCACCATAGGCTGTTTATTCTGGAATGAAAATGTGCTAATTTACACAGCGTTTGACTCACTTATTCCCCTTGAGTATGTGCTACAAAATCAAGCTATAATAAAAGTAGTTGGCCACCAGGTTAAATTAAAAAAAATTCTAATTTAAATTTTCATTGGCTCTGGGTAGGATTAAGCTGTTGGATTGGTGATTGACATGGGAGAGATTTCTGCTTGGTAGTCAGGTTATCGATGAAGAAATTTCTTTATGGCCATCAAAATATCTCCCTTCAACTTTTTCTTCCATGGCAGAATTTTGCTGTTTAATGTGATTTTGAATTATTCTTAACTAGGAAAACAGAGATTTCTATGAAAAGAAATACAAAAGTAAAAATTGAGAGCAATTTAGATTTATCAGAGTGGGATTGAAACATGAATTAAAGACTAAAAGGCAGCATTATGAAATCATCAAGTGACCTTGCACACTTACTTTATAAATATCTTCATGGTCATGAGCTTAGGTATCATAAAGCATAGGTAATCTTGATTGGAACAATGACAACAACAACCTTCTTGTGGGTTAATTATGGATTTACTGTATTAACACAGTTATTTTGATCTTTCGACAAAGCCCCGAAAACTTTACCTTCAAAGAAGATGTCTGCACACAGCTGTTGGTGCCACAGATGGTATCTGAGACTCAGAGAAATAATTCCAAAGGCAAGCATTTCACACCTTGTGTTTCTACTCTCTTCTAATAATCTGTGCTATTAATGCTTCGTTTCTTAGAAAAGCAGGAGTATGAATTAACCATCTCCTCCTTTTGTTTCTTTTTCTCTTTAGAGTTGCTATGGGCATCGCACTGTGGGTTGTGTAGGAGATCTGTGGTATTATTTCCCCCTTACATTGATAATCCCGCTCCCCAAAGAGTAAACTGTAAAGCTGTCATGGAAATAAGTAGCTTTATCACCCAATGGTAGATTCTATTCACGGATAAACTTCGCTACAAAACTATAAAATTAATATGTTAAATGGTAAGAATAACATATGGGTATATATATATATGTATTTTAATTTTCCTCAGGGTTAATAATTTTTTAATGGGATGCAGCTGCTCAAAGATTTCTGTTGCTATGTATACATACTGTGTTGAAAAGGAGTGACCACATTTTTAATCCTTTTTAGAAAATTGTTTTGAGACTTAATTACTTTGCTGTATTTGTACAGAGCTTTATATATTTTCAAATGTTGATGCCTGTAAACAATAGCAGAGCTTATACTACATCCTAGGCAGCTAAGTCAAGGGTGGAGTGGTTAAGAGCATGGGCCCAGAGGTTAGACTGCCTGGGGTCTAAGCCAAGCTTTGTGTGACTTTGGGCCAATGCCTTGACTTTATGCCTCTGCTTTCTCATCAGTAAAATAGGAATAAATGAAAATAAAATATGTAAAACATAGTTCATATTCTATAGTACATACTCACTTTAAGAAAGTTATTCCCTGTTTCTCCCACCTTCTGACATTTAGAAAGCAATTTAGTTTGGTTATATAGGTATACACCTAATGATAACATTTCTCTAAAGAGGTCATTAGATGTTCTTTTTCTGCAACAAGGGGGTCAAACATAGCAATGATTGTGAGGATGGCCAGGACCGGGAAGCATTTTGTTCTGTAGTACATAGGGTCACTATGATTCAGAACCAATTCTAAGTAAGGTACCTAACAGCAACAATTGGCCCTTAGCTGTTTCAAATATTGGATCTCCAATATTCCCACCTGACATTTCCATTCATAAAACTCTGTTACTGTTTTCAAAGCAAGAACTGTGGGATACTATTGAAAGCGATGACCAGGTAGAACGCAGTCTCAAAGCTTTCTTAGAAACCAAGACTCTGTGGCCTGGGTTTGAGCTTAATGGGTCCATAGGGTTGACTGTTTCCATCTCTACACTTGAATCGAGGAAAAGAAAGGGTGCAAGACGTAAGCAACATATTCGGTAACAAGGTCTACAAATTATTATATTAAACACTTTCTCTTTTATTTGTCTTACTTAGTCCTCACAATAGCTCTGGGAAGTCATAGGAAAGGCAAGGTCCCAGTTCATCTCACATTTGAAAAAACAGAGTTTGGCCAGCATAGATGATTTGGCTATCATGTCATGGAACTAAGACTAGCCCAATGCCCTTTCCCTACTTGAATTTTTATTATGCAAAAGTGTCTCAGGTTTTCCTCTTTTGGAACTTTGAACTTGGACCTGCTTATGATGTTGCCATTGTTTATGGAGAAGCTCATGAATCAAAAGCATTACCACCTTTTTTATTTCCTTGGACTTCATATTAATTAGTTACCTTTTTGAGTGGTTGATAATCCATATGAGCAAAAACCTGTACAGCATTCTGTGCTGTTCCAGTGATTTGCAATGATTAAGTTGTTGGTCTTGAAAAAGTCTATCATGTGATCTCTGGTGTCGTTTCTATCACTTAGGCCATATTTTCCAACTAGCGATCTTTCTTCTATGTACCCAACTTTTTCAACAACATAAACAGCAACAGTATACCTGGGCCTTGCCAGATGGAATACACAGCGATCAAATCTACTACACCTATGAAAAGAGATGATGAAGAAGCTAAATATCATGAGTCAGAATAAGGCTGGGGGCTGACTGCGGAACAAAACATCAATTGCTCATATGCAAGTTGAAGTTGAAGGTGAAGAAAAGTAAAATAAGTCCACGAGAGCCAAAGTACAACCTTGTGTATATCCCTCCTGAATTTAGAGACCATCTCAAGAATAGATATGAAAAACTGAACACCAATGACCGAAGACCAGAAAAGTTGTAGGATGACATCAAGGGCATCACACGTGAAAAAAAGCAAAAGGTCATGAAAAAGGTAGAAAAGAATAAGATGGATGTCAGAAGCGACTCTGAAACTTGCTTTTGAATGTAGAGTAGATAAAGCAAATGGAAGAAATGAAGTAAAAGAGCTGAATAGAAGATTTCAAAGTGCAGCTTCAGAAGGCGAACTAAAGTATTATAATCACATGTGCCAAGACTTGGAGTTGGAAAGCCAAAAGAGAAGAACACGCTTAGCATTTCTCAAGCTGAAAGAATTGAAGGAAAAATTCAAGCCTTAAGTTGCAATATTGAAGGATTCTATGGGCAAAATATTAGATGACCAAGGAATCATCAAAAGAAGACGTGTGGAATACACAGAGTTACTGTACCAAAAAGAATTGGTTGACATTCATCCATTTGAGGAAGTAGCATATGATCAAGAACCAATGGTATAGAAGGAAGAAGTCCAAGCTATACTGCAGGCATGGGAGAAAAACAAGGCTCCAGGAATTGACGGCCAACTGACTGGAAGAGATCTATATTTGTGTCCATTCCAAAGAATAGTGATCCAACAGAATGCAGAAATTATTGAACAGTATCATAAATATCACACTGGAGTAAAATTTTGCTGAAGACAATTCAAAAGTGGTTGCAGCAGCTCATTGACAGGGAACTGCCAGAAACTCAAGCTGGATTCAGAAGAGGATGTGGAACAAGGGGCATCATTGCTAATGCCATATGGATCATGGCTGAAAGCAGAGAATACCAGAAAGATGTTTACCTCTGTGTTATTGACTGTGCAAAGGCATTTGACTGTGTAAATCATAACAAATGATGGGAATTCCAGAACACTTAATTGTGTTCATGAGGACCCTGTGTATTTAGATCAAGAGGCAGCCATTCGAACAGGACAAGGGGATACTGTGTAGTTTAAAATCAGGAAACGTGTGCATCATGATTGTATCCTTTCACCATACTTATTCAGTCTCTATGCTGAGCAAATAATCCAAGAAGCCAGACTATATGAAGAAGAAGAGGACATCCGGATTGGAGGAAGACTCATTAACAACCTGCGATATGCAGATGACAAAACCTTGCTTGCTGAAAGTGAAGAGGACTTGAAGCACTTACTAATGAAGATCAAAGACCACGGCCTTCAGTATGGATTACACTTCAACATAAAGAAAACAAAAATCCTCACAACTGAACCAATAAGCAACATCATAATAAACAGAGAAAAGTTTGAAGTTGTCAAGGATTTGATTTTATTTGGATCCACAATCAATGCCTATGGAAGCAACAGTGAAGAAATCAAATGATGCATTACATTGAGCAAATCTGCTGCAAGAGACATCTTCAAAGTGTTAAAAAAAAAAATTAAAGGTATTACTTTGCGGACTGAGGTGCATCTCACCCAAGCCATGGTATCTTCAGTCACCTCATATGCATGCGAAATCTGGGTAATGAATAAGGAAGGTCGAAGAAGAATTGATGCCATATACCATGGATTGCCAGAAGAATGAACAAATCCGTCTTGGAAAAAATACAGCCAGAATCCTCCAAAGAAGCAAAGATGGCAATACTTTGTCTCACGTAAGCTGGACAAGTTATCAGGAGGGACCAGTCTATGGAGAAGGGCATCATACTTGGTAAAGTAGAGGTTCAGAGAAAAAGAGGAAGATGCTCAATGAAATGGATTGACATGGTGGCTGCAACAATGGGCTCAAACATAGCAACCACTGTGAGGATGGTGCAAGACTGGGCAGTTTTTCATTCTGTGTACCTACAAAGGATCACTATGAGTTGGAACCGACTTGACAGCATCTAACAACAACATGCTGTTCCAATACTAGTAATTGTTAGCCTGTTAGTTTGGTTAGTTTTTTAAACAACGTTATTGAAGTGCAACTTACATGCCATGCGTTTGCCCATTTTAAATGTACAATTCAATGATTTTTAGTAAATTTACTGAATTGTGCAACTGTCATGAAAATATAGTTTTAGATCATTTTCATCACCACAGTAAAGTCTCTCATGTGCATTTACAATTTATCCTCATTCCTATCGCAAGCCCTAGGCAACCACTAATTTACTCTTTCTCCATAGATTTAACTTGTTTGGACATTTCATATAAATGGACTTTATGTAATATGTGGTCTAGATGTGTCTGGCTTCTTTCCGGCAACATGATGTTTCTGAGGTTTACCCATGTTGTAGCATATACCAATATTTCATTACTTTTTAAATACTTTATTTTATTTTTGTTAATATACACAGCAAAACACATACAAATTCAGCAACTTCTGCATGTAGAATTCAGTGCCATTGATTATATTCTTCCAGTTGTGCAACCATCCTCACTCCCCTTTTCCCATTGCTCCTCCTCCATTAACATAAACTCACTTCCCCTAAGTTTCCTATCTAATCTTTCGAGTTGCTTTTGTCAATTTGATCCCATATAGACAGAATTTTAAAGAGCACAACGTTCAAGGCAAACATTTTGAATAGTATTTAACTGTGTGGATCTATCACCTTTTTTCTTTTAAATTCATTTGCAAATTGTTGGACATTTGAGTTCGTTCCACTTTTTGGCTATTATAAATAACACTGCTATTTTTATAGACATGCCTGTGCAAGCCTTTGTGTGGACATATGTTTTCATTTCTCTTGGGAGTTTACTTGCTGGGTTGCGTGGCAAGTAAATGTGTAACTCTTTAAGACACTGATAAACTATTTTCCAAAGTGGCTGTACGATTTTACATTCCCACTGGCAATATATGTGGGTTCCTGTTTCTCTGTATTTTTGCTAGCATTGGTTATTGTCTTTTTGATTATAATTATTTCGTTGTTGTTGTTACTTGCCCTTGAACCAATTTCGACTCATGGTGACTCCATGTGTGCAGAGCAGCTCTGCTCCATAGCGTTTTCAAGGCTATGAGCTTTCAGAACCAGATCTCCAGTCCTGTCTTTCTTGAGGTACAGCTGGGCGGCTTCGAACTGCAAACCTTGTGGCTAATGTCCAGAGCTAAACCATTTTTGCCGCACAGGGACTTCTATAGGCATGTTAATGGGTGTGCAATAGTATTTCATTGTGATTTTGATGTGCGTTTCACAGATGACTAATGATGTTGAACATCTTTTAATGTGATTATTAGCCATTTTATACCTTCTTTGGCGAGAAGCCTGTTCAAATCTTTTGCCTATTTTTTTTAAGCGGAGTTGTTTATTTTCCCATTATTGAGTTGCAAGAGTTTTTTTTGTATGTTCTAGATACAAGTCATTTATTAGTTGTGAGATTTTAAAATATTTTCTTCCAGTCTATAGACTGTCTTTTCATTTTTTAATGTTGTCTTGTGAAGTTTAAGAGTTTAGAACTTGATGAAGCCCAGCTTAATCGATTTTTAAAGTTCATTTTATGGATTATGCTTTTGATGTTATAGCTCAGAAATCTTTGCCTAATTTAAGGCCTCAAAGATTTTCTCCCATGTTTTTCTAAAGTATTTATAGTTTTAGCTCTGACATTTAAGTCTCTGATTCATTTTGAAACCTGACTGGTTTTTGTGTGCTGACCTCGTATTCTCCTACTTTGCTGAATTTGTTTATGAGTCTAATAGTTTTGTTGTGGAATCTTTGGGGTTTTCTACATATAGGATCATATCATCTGCAAAAAGGGATGGTTTTACTTCCTCCTTCATTATTTGTTTACTTTTTATTTCTTTCTTGCCTAATTTCTTTGGATAGGACTTTTAGTGCAATGTTGAATAGCAGAGGTGAGAGCAGACATCCTTGTCTTTTTTCTGATCTTAAAGGGAAAGCTCTCAATATCTCTCCATTGAGTATGATGTCAGCTGTTGGTTTTTCAGAAATGACTTTTATCATTTGAGGAATTTTTTTATATTCCTATCTTGTTGAATGTTTTTATCATGAAATAGTGTTGGATTTTGTCAAATGCCTTTTCTGAGTCAATTTAGATAATCACATTTCTTTTTCTTTATTCTATTAATATGGTATATTACTTCGGTTTATTTTCTAATAGTGAACCATCCTTGTATTTCTGGGATAAATCTCACTTGATCATGGTGTACGATCCTTTCAATATACTTTTGGATTTGGCTCTATGATTCATTTTTAATTGTTATTATTTTTTTTTTTTGGTATGGTGTCAAGTGAGAGTTTAAGTTCATTTTTTTTTAACATGTGGATATCCAATTATACCAACACCATTTGTTGAAAAGACTGTTCTTTCCCCATTAAATTGCCTTGAGACTATTGTTGAAAATCAGTTGGCCATAAGTGTTTGTTTTTGGAGTCTCAGTTCTTTTCCATTGATCTGTGTGTCTGTCCTCATGCCATCACCACACTGTTTTGATAACTGTAGCTTTATAATAAGTTTTGAAATTGGGAAATTAAAGTCCATGAACTATGTTCTTTTTTTTTTTTTTCGCTATTTAGATTCTTTTGAATTTCTACATACATTTTAGGACCCACTTGTTGACTTCTGCATAAAACATTGCTGTAATTTTGATAGGCATTGTATTGAATCTCTAGATCAATTTTGGGAGAATTGCCATCTTAACAATATTGAGTCTTCCAACCATGAATAATCCAATCTATTTCTTTAATTTCCTTCAGCAATGCTTTATAATTTTCAGCATACAAACTTTGCACCTCTTTTGTTTAATTTATTCTTAAGTATTTCATTTGTTTTGAATGAGGAGCTTTCCTTTAGTTTCATCTTCAGATGGTTCATTGCTAGCATGTAGAAATAGATTTATCGTGGTAAAAATAATAATTGTGGTAAAAATATATATAACAAAAATGTTGCCATTTTAAAGTATATCATTCAGTGATGTTAATTATACTTGCCATGCTGTGAAACCACCTACAATTGCTTTTGAGTATAAGTCTTGTATCCTACAATGATTGGTTAAGTTTTTAATTTGGAGATTAAACTACTCCCTGATTTAAGATTGATCGTATTTGTGAGCTATATAGGATTTTTCAAACTTTCTGGATACTAAATGCAGGAGTAAAACTTATTTGCAGAATTTCCTGCTTAATAGAAGCTCTCAGTGTGTTAAAGCTCACTTGGGATGTAGTGGCAGGGGACTGAGACTTTTAATGATCACTGACACTCCTCAGGGCCAGAGGGCCTTTCCTGCTCCCTTATCACTGGAATAGCCTTTCCAGCAAACAAATCAATAGAGCAAATATCCTTTAAAGTGCCTACGAGTCATGTTAAAAAAAAAAAAAAATACCCTTAGTTAAATGAACAGGCTATTAAGAGATACCAGGACCTGGCCAGGGTTTTTTAGCTTACATTGTTGGGAATATTTGGTTTGAATGGGAAAGAGGTATTGTTTTTCTGTTTCTTAAAAATTGTATTTAAAGATAAATCCTGCAGGCTGTGTCTACTGCTTTGGAATGTTAGCCCCTGGGGAATGAAATGTCTTGTTATTGTTTTAATATTTTATTTGTATTGAGTATTATTATATGCTTTAAATAACTCCTATATATCATTCACCTGTGTGGTGCAGAGATGTTTATTGCATTCTTAAATGGGATTTTAAAACTATAACCTTTCTTCTGGGAGTACAAGTCCAAATTTATAAGGTAAGTCGATAGGACAGTGTGTTTCGGTTAACACCAATCAGCTTTGTACAAGAACATACCTGTAGTTTTAAGTGAAACACAGCTGTCTGTAGTGCCCCAAATAACTTAAGGCTTCAGAAGGTCAAAAAGTTACAAGTTGGTGAGAATATCGGCCATCGCATTTTTAGTGAATGTATGCTACGGATGGAGTCACTGTAACTGTTGATAAGGAAGTGTGAGACTCATGAATTACTAAGCATTCATGTGTTTGATACTTACCAGCATTTATGGTAACTTCAGAGAATCAAATGGAATCTGAAATTCCTACCCAGAATAGTTGCATGGCATGTATCATAAGCTGATTTTAGGATTCAATGTTTATTAAGTTTAAGTTTTCAAGTCCACATTGTATATTGCTACCATGTTGATACTATGCCAGTGGACACGTATCTGGCAGCTTTGGTAGGTAGTGCAGCCTCCTGTTCATAGCATCTCTAGTGTGGCTGATCATGAAAATTCACTTTTCAAATGAGAACTTAATAAAAACTTTCCTGCTCTGAACACTAAGCTCTACTCCCTGTGCGATTAGTGGTTTCATTTCTTTCGCAGCAGTTGGGTAATGATTATGGCTCCAGATGCGGTGAGAATGATACAGAGATTGATTAATTTCACTTGAAAGGGCATATGTTCAAAGAGAAGCCAATCGGAATGCCATAAATGAGGTTCTGACATCTTTGCAGCAGAGAGTTGCACCCTTATTTGGTGTCCGACTGATTCTGAGAATAGGATCTCTAAGCCAAAGTTACTTACCAAGTTAATACATAAAATACTGGGTCCTGCTCTTACCCAATGTAGATGTATGCGTGTTTCTGCTGTCTCTCTGTCTTTGTGATAAGTTATTTGTGACAGTTAAGAAGATTCCGCTAGCTCCTTTGCCCTAGGGATGCCTTTGAGCTGTGTGTTGTTACTGATCAATAGAACAAAGATTGCTCCCTGAACCTTGGCTTAATTTAGAACATACTGCACACACACACACACACACAGATATACACACAGAGAGTACACACCCACATCACGCAACAAACCTCTTTATGTTTTAGTTTAAAAACATTTTCAGTATTACAGCAGTGTGACCATAGAGAAAATATTTTATTACATTTATTAAAAGAAAAAAAAGATAAAAAGAATCTGTTTTCTATACCTGATGCTTTATCCAAAACCAGAAAACCAAACCCATTGCCGTCGAGTCGATTCCAACTGATAGCGACCCTATAGGCCAGAGTATTACTGCCCCATAGAGTTTCCAAGGAGAGCCTGGTGGATTTGAACTGCTGACCTGTTGATTAGCAGCTATAGCATTTAACCACTACGCAACCAGGGTTTCCAATGCTTTATCAGCTTACATTTATTTGGTATTTCATATTTCCCAGGAATATTTTTATCATAAACATAATTACTTTTTATATACCACTCCTTTTTATTTTATGCATTATGTAAATTTTAAAATGAATATTTTATGACCATTTAAAAGTGAGTCAAAACTTACTTTAAAAAAAAAATATTATCCTTAAAAATGGTGGGCTCTCCACAGTCTTGGGCTTTTATCCCTACAGGGAACAAGGTGGCTATTATAATGCAAAGGCATTTCTGGTAGGCATCTGACTATAATTGTTTTAGCGGATTACTAGAAAGACAAGTTTCCCAGGTCTGATATCTCTGCGTATTCAACAGAGACCTCACTGACCCACAACAGGGATCTGAGGGCTGAAGCTCCCCCAGACTACCTAGCCTCCAGCCTTAGGGATCTAAGGAGGGTGACACCTACAAATCTGTAGAGGTACTTGCACTGGGGGCCTAAGGTACAGCTGCAGAGCCCACCCACCAAAGTGCTTTAGGAATAGAGACACACCTACCTCACTGGCACTTGGGGGAAGCCTGTCAGCATCCTGCCCCCTCTGGAGTGTGAAACCCTGCTGCTACTAGAATCTGGTGCACACAACTGTCACCACTACTTCTCTAGGTGGATAGGTGACAGTCTGCACCACACACTTGGTGACACAAAATCAGATTCTACTTAAGAGTAGTGAATGGACTCTTAGGCTTATATATCTGGTAACAGCCCAAACCAGCTGCTAATTGGACATAAGTAATTTAAGGGCTACAACAATCAAGACAGAGCAATCTAGTAGCCCATCTATGTATATTGAAAGAAAACAAAACAAGATAAGACTCAGTGAGCAAATATAGAATAAATCACTACAATATCTTAGAGATGGCTCAGAGACAGCAGTTGATATCAAACCACATGAAGAAGCAGACCATGATTGCTTCTACAACTCCCCAAATTAAAGAATCAAAATCTTTCCCAAATGAAGATACAATCCTGGAATTGCCAGATGCAGAATATAAAAAACTAATTTACAGAATGCTTCAAGACGTCAGGGATGACCTCAGAAATGAAATAAGGCAATCTACAGAAAAAGCCAAGGAACACACTGATAAAGCAGTTGAAGAACTCAAAAAGATTATTCAAGAATGTAGTGGAAAAATTAATAAGTTGCAAGAATCCATAGAGAGACAGCATTCAGAAATCCAAAAGATTAACAATAAAATTACAGAATTAGACAATGCAATAGCAAGTCAGAGGAGCAGACTCGAGCAGTTGGAATGCAAAGTGGGAAATCTGGAGGACCAGGGAATTGACACCAATATAGCTGAAAAAAATCAGATAAAAGAATTAAAAAAAAATGAAGAAACCCTAAGAATCATGTGGGACTCTATCAAGAAGAATAACTTGCATGTGATTGGAGTCCCAGAACAGGGAGGGACAACAGAAAACACAGAGAGAATAGTTGAAGATCTGTTGGCAGAAAACTTCCCCAACATCATTAAAGACAAAAGGATATCTATCCAAGATGCTCATCGAACCCCATTTAAGATTGATCCAAAAAGAAAATCACCAACACATATTATCATCAAACTTGCCAAAACCAAAGATAAAGAGAAAATTTTAAAAGAAGCCAGGGATAAAAGAAAGGTCTCCTACAAAGGAGAATCAATAAGAATAAGTTCAGACTACTCAGCAGAAACCATGCAGTCAAGAAGGCAATGGGATGACATATATAGAGCACTGAAGGAGAAAAACTGCCAGCCAAAGATCATATATCCAGCAAAACACTCTCTAAAATATGAAGGCGAAATTAAAACATTTACAGATAAACACAAGCTTAGAGAATTTGCAAAAACCAAACCAAAGCTACAAGAGATACTAAAGGAAATTGTTTGGTCAGAAAACCAATAATATCAGATACTAGCACAACACAAGGCCACAGAACAGAACATCCTGATATCAACTCAAATAGGGAAATCACAAAAACAAATTAAGAGTAATTTTAAAAAGAAAAAAAAGCTCAAAACAGGGAATCATTGAAGTCAATATGTAAAAGATCACAATAATCAAAAAGATGGACTAAATACAGGTGGCACAGAACTGCCATATGGAGAGGGATACAAGGCGATATAGGACAATACAAGTTAGGTTTTTACTTAGAAAAATAGAGGTAAATATTAAGGTAACCACAAAGAGGTATAACAACTCCATAACTCAAAATAAAAACCAAGAAAAACATAACGACTCAGCATACGTAAAGTCAAATACTATGAAAATGAGGAACACACAATTTACAAAGAAAAAGTCTCAGCACAAAAAAGTAAGTGGAAAAATGAAATTGTCAACAACACACATAAAAAGGCATCAAAATGATAGCACTAAACACATACTTATTTATAATTACACTGAATGTAAATGGACTAAACGCACCAATAAAGACACAGAGAGTCTCAGACTGGATAAAGAAACACGATCCATCTATATGCTGCCTACAAGAGACACACCTTAGACTTAGAGACACAAACAAACTAAAACTCAAAGGATGGAAAAAAATATATCGAGCAAACAACAAGCAAAAAAGAGCAGGAGTAGCAATATTAATTTCTGACAAAATAGACTTTAAAGTTAAATCCACCACAAAGGATAAAGAAGGACACTACATAATGATTAAAGGGACAATTGACCAGGAAGATATAACCATATTAAATATTTATGCACCCAATGACAGGGCTGCAAGATACCTAAAACAAATTTTAACAGAACTGAAAAGTGAGATAGACACCTCCACAATTATAGTAGAAGACTTCAACACACCACTTTCGGAGAAGGACAGGACATCCAGTAGGAAACTCAATAGAGACACGGAAGGCCTAATTGCTACAATCAACCAACTTGGCCTCATTGACTTATACAGAACACTCCACCCAACAGCTGCAAAGTATACTTTTTTTTCTAGCGCACATGGAACATTCTCTAGAATAGACCACATATTAGGTCATAAAACAAACCTTTGCAGAATCCGAAACATCAAAATATTACAAAGCATCTTCTTAGACCATAAGGCCATAAAAGTGGAAATCAATAACAGAAAAATTAGGGAAAAGAAATCAAATACTTGGAAACTGAACAATACCCTCCTGAAGAAAGACTGGGTTATAGAAGACATTAAGGAGGGAATAAAGAAATCCATAGAATGCAACGAGAATGAAAACACTTCCTATCAAAACCTCTGGGAGACAGCAAAAGCAGTGCTCAGGGGTCAATTTATATCGATAAATGCACACATACAAAAAGAAGAAAGAGCCAAAATCAGAGAACTGTCCCTACAACTTGAACAAACAGAAAGTGAGCAACAAAAGAATCCATCAGGCACCAGAAGAAAACAAATAATAAAAATTAGAGCTGAACTAAATGAATTAGAGAACAGAAAAACAATTGAAAGAATTAACAAAGCCAAAAGCTGCTTCTTTGAAAAAATTAACAAAATTGATAAACCATTGGCCAGACTGACTAAAGAAATACAGGAAAGGAAACAAATAACCCAAATAAGAAACGAGAAGGACCACATCACAACAGACCCAACTGAAATTAAAAGAATCATATCAGATTATTATGAAAAATTGCACTCTAACAAATTTGCAAACCTAGAAGAAATGGATGAATTCCTGGAAAAACACTACCTACCTAAACTAACACATTCAGAAGTAGAACAACTAAATAGACCCACAACAAAAAAAGAGATTGAAACGGTAATCAAAAAACTCCCAACAAAAAAAAAGCCCTGGCCCGGATGGCTTTATTGCAGAGTTCTACCAAACTTTCAAAGAAGAGTTAACACCACTACTACTAAAGGTATTTCAAAGCATAGAAAATGACGGAATACTACCTAACTCATTCTATGAAGCCACCATATCCCTGATACCAAAACCAGGTAAAGACATTACAAAAAAAGAAAATTATAGACCTATATCCCTCATGAACATAGATGCAAAAATCCTCAACAAAATTCTAGCCAATGGAATTCAACAACATATCAAAAAAATAATCCACCACGACCAAGTGGGATTTATACCAGGTTTTATGCAGGGCTGGTTTAATATTAGAAAAACCATTAATGTAATCCACCATATAAATAAAACAAAAGACAAAAACCACATGATCTTATCAATTGATGCAGAAAAGGCATTTGACAGAGTCCAACACCCATTTATGATAAAAACTCTCACCAAAATAGGAATTGAAGGAAAATTCCTCAACATAATAAAGGGCATCTATACAAAGCCAACAGCCAACATCACTCTAAATGGAGAGAGCCTGAAAGCATTTCTCTTGAGAACGGGAACCAGACAAGGATGCCCTTTATCACCGCTCTTATTCAACATTGTGCTAGAGGTCCTAGCCAGAGCAATTAGGCTAGACAAAGAAATAAAGGGCATCCGGATTGGCAAGGAGGAAGTAAAATTATCTCTATTTGCAGATGACATGATCTTATACACAGAAAACCCTAAGGAATCCTCCAGAAAACTACTGAAACTAATAGGAGAGTTTGGCAGAGTCTCAAGTTATAAGATAAACACACAAAAATCACTTGGATTCCTCTGCATCAACAAAAAGAACACCGAAGAGGAAATAACCAAATCAATACCATTCACAGTAGCCCCCAAGAAGATAAAATACTTAGGAATAAATCTTACCAAGGATGTAAAAGACCTATACAAAGAAAACTGCAAATTACTACTGCAAGAAACTAAAAAGGACCTACTTAAGTGGAAAAACATACCTTGCTCATGGATAGGAAGACTTAACATAGTAAAAATGTCTATTCTACCAAAAGCCATCTATACATACAATGCACTTCCGATCCAAATTCCAATGACATTTTTTAATGTGATGGAGAAACAAATCACCAGCCTCATATGGAAGGGAAAGAAGCCTCAGATAAGTAAAGCATTACTGAAAAAGAAGAAGAAAGTGGGAGGCCTCACTCTACCTGATTTTAGAACCTATTATACAGCCACAGTAGTCAAAACAGCCTGGTACTGGTACAACAACAGGCACATAGACCAATGGAATAGAACTGAGAACCCAGATATAAATCCATCCACATATGAGCAGCTGATATTTGACAAAGGCCCAGTGTCAGTTAATTGGGGAAAATATAGTCTCTTTAACAAATGGTGCTGGCGTAACTGGATATCCATTTGCAAAAAAATGAAACAGGACCCATACCTCACACCATGCACAAAAACTAACTCCATGTGGATCAAAAACCTAAACATAAAGACTAAAATGATAAAGATCATGGAAGAAAAAATAGGGACAACCTTAGGAGCTCTAATACAAGGCATAAACAGAATACAAAACATTACCAAAAAATGACGAAGAGAAACCAGATAACTGGGAGCTCCTAAAAATCAAACACCTATGCTCATCTAAAGACTTCACCAAAAGAGTAAAAAGACCACCTACAGACTGGGAAAGAATTTTCAGCCATGACATCTCCGACCAGGGCCTGATCTCTAAAATCTATGTGATTCTGTCAAAACTCAACCACAAAACAGACAAACAACCCAATCAAGAAGTGGGCAAAGGATATGAACACGCACTTCACGAAAGAAGATACTCAGGCAGCTAACAGATACATGAGAAAATGCTCTCGATCATTAGCCGTTAGAGAAATGCAAATTAAAACTACGATGAGATTCCATCTCACTCCAACAAGGCTGGCATTAATCCAAAAAACACAAAATAATAAATGTTGGAGAGGCTGTGGAGAGATTGGAACTCTTATACACTGCTGGTGGGAATGTAAAATGGTACAACCACTTTGGAAATCTATCTGGCGTTTTCTTAAAAAGTTAGAAATAGAACTACCATACAACCCAGAAATCCCACTCCTCGGAATATACCCTAGAGAAATAAGAGCCTTCACACGAACAAATATATGCACTCCCATGTTTATTGCAGCTCTGTTTACAATAGCAAAAAGCTGGAAGCAACCAAGGTGTCCATCAACGGGTGAATGGTTAAATAAATTGTGGTATATTCACACAATGGAATACTACGCATCGATAAAGAACATAAAACCTGGAAGGCATTATGCTGAGTGAAATTAGTCAGAGGCAAAAGGACAAATATTGTATAAGACCACTATTATAAGATTTTGAGAAATAGTATAAACTGAGAAGAACACATACTTTTGTGGTTACGAGTGGGGGGAGGGAGGGAGGGAGGGTGGTAGAGGATTATTTACTGATTAGTTAATAAATAATAACTACTTTAGGTGAAGAGAAGGTCAATACTGAATACACGGCAGGTCAGCTCAACTGGACTGGACCAAAAGCAAAGAAGTTTCCGGGATAAACTGAATGCTTCAAAGGTCAGCGGAGCAAGGGTGGGGGTTTGGGGACTATGGCTTAAGGGGACTTCTAAGTCAATTGGCAAAATAATACTATTATGAAAACATTTTTCATCGGACTTTGAAATGTGGCATCTGGGGTCTTAAATGCTAAAAAGCGGCCATCTAAGATGCATCAATTGGTCTCGGCCCACCTGGATCAAAGGAAAATGATGAACACCAAGGTCGCACCATAACTGCGGGCCCAAGAGACAGAAGGGGCCACATGAACCAGAGACTTACATCATCCTGAGACCAGAAGAACTAGCTGGTGCCCAGCCACAACCGATGACTGCCCTGACAGGGAGCACAACAGAGAACCCCTGAGGGAGCAGGAGATCAGTGGGATGCAGACCCAAATTCTCATAAAAAGAGCAGACTTAATGGTCTGACTGAGACTAGAGGAATCCCGGCGGTCATGGTCCCCAAACCTTCTGTTGGCCCAGGACAGGAACTGTTCCCGAGGACAGCTTATCAGACATGGAGGGGACTGGACGATGGGTTGGAGAGAGATGCTGATGAAGAGTGTGCTACTTGTATCAGGTGGACACTTGAGACTGTGTTGGCATCTCCTTTCTGGAGGGGAGATAGGAGGGTAGAGAGGGTTAGAAACTGGCAAAATTGCCACGAAAGGAGAGACTGGAAGGGCTGACTCATTAGGGGGAGAGTAAGTGGGAGTATGGAGTAAGGTGTGTGTAGGCTTGTGTGTGACAGACGGACTTGATTTGTAAACGTTCACTTAAAGCTCCATAAAAATTATTAAAAAAAAAAATTGGTGGGCTCACATTTTGGTTAGAGATAAGTGTGGACATCTGTGGATTTAAAATGGAGTGTAAACTTAATGAGCTTTGTTTCAGAGTTTGTAAATGACTAGATACATGTTCCTGAATAACCAAAATACTCTCCATGTAAGAGTGTCTCTGATACACAAATCTCTACTGTAAGAGGTGAGATGAAAGGATTACATAAATGCGTGATACAGGAAACTATCATAAGAACTTTTACTCATTGCTTCTGTGAGTCTCTTCACAGGCAGAAAAATGTTCTCATGCCTGGAATTCTCTGATTGTTTTAATAAAAAGAGAAGTTTTGGTCTGAACTGTTTTAGGTTCTTTTTTTTTAAATTGTAGTGTATATGTATGTATATATATGTATTAAAAAAAAAAAATTGATGTGGAGTCTATTCCAACTCATAGCCACCCCATAGACAGTAGAACTGCCTCCTAGGATTTCCAGGCAGCGGCTGGTGAATTTGAACTGCTGATCTTTTGGTTAGCAGCGGAGTTCTTAAACACTGTGCCACCAGGGCTCCATATATATGAATATGTGTGCATATATACATGTACGTATATATAACAAAACATTTACCATTCAACTTTTTTTACACGTACAGTTCACTGACATTAATTATGTTCATCATGCTGTGTAAACATCACTACTATCCATTTCCAAATTTTTCCATCCCTTTTAGCAAAAGCTCAGGGCCCTCTACCTTTATCCTTGAATCTCTTGATTCTATTCATGTGGCAGATAGTTCTTGGGCACTTACTATATGCCAGGTGTTGGTCTATGACAGTTACAAAGCAGATTAATACGTAGCTCCTGTTTCCAGTAGGAGGGCTGCCATTTCAGGATTGGAATAATGGAGCAAATAGACTATGGCCTGACTTCTGAAAGAACATTGAGAAGAATTTTCCTCCTTTAATTTATATTGATGTAAAATTTCTGGACTTTTAAGAGTATATCCTTTCCGCAGTGCTTCTGATTTTTTTAAAAGGCTCTGGAATATTATCTGAAAAGCCCAAGTGGTTCCTAATTATTAAATTTTTAACTAGACAATAGGGTCACTACAGGATGGGAAAGCGATGACTGGAAAGGAGAGGTTTAAGAAGACTTTCATGGATATTTAAGCATACTTCACCATTCTGTCACCATTCAGATTAAATTTTTAAAATTATTGGAGAAGTGACTTTAGCTCTTTAAGTCCTTTTGATATTTGAAGACATTTCCAATAGGGTGAACTTTGATGAGGAGAGATTTCCCCCAGAGAATTTTATTTATAACGCTCAAGAAAGGAAATACCTGTTCCCACCATGATTTTTACAAATGAAGGATTTTTTTTATACAATTTTTATTGTGCTTTAAGTGAAAGTTTACAAATCAAGTCAGTCTCTCACACAAAAACCCGTATACACCTTGCTACACACTCCCAATAAGGATAATTTTTATAAATTTTTTTTTTATATTTTGTATTTAAGTGTTAAACCAGTGATACATTAAAAAGTGGGCCTTGCCATCTCTTGTTCATCTTTGTTAGAGGGTCTGATTTGTTTGCCCTTGATTGGTTTCGAAATAGATGAGCCAGCTTTCAGAGCAGGAGGATGATTTAATTATTACAAAACCCACGGCCCAAAATCAGATTCGAAGATATGTTGAAACAGTGTTTAGACTGAATTAGAGAACAGATGTAGAGTGTATGTCCCTGATACCGGATACCTCTATGCTAGCCTAAAAGTAGCGCATTTCGCTGTAGATCTTCGACTCTGAATGTCGAAGCATTGGGTTTAATGGTGCCACTTAATCCGAGATTAGTACACTTAAGTGGCATAATGGAAATTCTGGGACTCTTAAAAGAGTCTAGAGCTTAGAAAATGGAGGAGATGATGAGTGCAGTATATATCGCATTTATTGAATGGTTAGGAACCACATTTTAGGATGATTAAATAAGATATGTGAACACTGATGTGAATATGTTTACCAGAGATCCATTAAAGTATGGGTTACTATAATTGTTTGGATCATTATGAAACATATATTTAAGCCAATCATGTTTTTATAGAATTTTAGAGCTAGAAGGTACCTTGAGACCATCTACCCTGGCCTCCTCATTAACAGGTAAGCATCCAGGGCTAGAAAGGCAGCTTAGAGAAGGAGAGACAGAACTGGGACAAGTGTACTCTGCTTCTGTCTTCTTGATCCCAAGTGTAGTTCACTGACTTCTTCCAGTCAAACAGATAATGGGGAACCAGAGCCTGACCAGGAGAGAGTGGAAGGTAGAACTTAGTGGTACACATTCTACTTTTTACAGACTAAATAGGAGATTATTAAAAATGGGAGCTAAAATTAACATATCAGGTGAGAGTCCTCAGTGGGGAGAAAGGATAGATGGAAAAGGAGAACAGAGATGGTCAGATGACCGGCCAGAAGGCCAGGATCTTCTCCCATCATTGGACAAAAGAAAGCAGCTGGGAGGACCAGAATTGGCAGCTCTGGAACCTGGGGAGAAGCAGCAGGCACTCCAAAATATTTACGTGGGAGGAGACTTCATTTTTAAAATCAGCACCAAGGACAAGCAACATTACAGTTGAGTCCAGCATGGAGGCATTTTGAGGTTGGATGAAACTGGTTTTCGTCTGGGCTCTCTTCTTCCTGGAGTCCCTGAGTGGTGAAATGGTTAAGGCATTCAGCTGCTAATCAAAAGATTGGAAGGTTGGAGTCCACCCAGAGGTTCACTGGAAGAAAGGCCTGGCAATCTATTTCTGAAAAATTAGCCATTAAAAACAATGTGGAGCTCAGTTCTACTCTGATGCACGTGGGGTCACCGGGAGTCAGAGTCAACTCAACAGCCACTTTTGTTGCTGCTGTTCTTTCTCTTCTCAGCGTGCCTTTGGGTCAGTTGTGCAACTTCTCCCAGCTTCTCTCTTCCACTTATCCCTGGATTCATTCACTTGATAAATGCTTACCTAGCACCTATGATGCTCCTACCATATTCTGTCAAATGTATCTATCCCAGAAGGCTCGTTTAAAATATGAAATTGGGTAATCTATGAAAATACATTGCACAGTGCCTGACATATATTAAATGCTCCATACCCAAAAGAGACAAAATTGTTGTTGATGTTGAGCTGCTGGTATAGAAAAATCATGTTCTTGGCTGGTGAAAAGGAATAAATTGATTAAACATTAAACAAGAATGTGGGGTGAAATGGGCAAAAAGATGATTTTGGTGAGATAGATACCCTGGTTTGGAACGTAGGCTTTCCCTGACACTGGAAGGTATTTCTTTTGTTCTGTTTATTGTTGTTGGTTGCTTGCTCACGATCCTTGCATCTAAGGAGTGTTCTGGTTCTATTTCTTCTAAGACTGATTTGTTCAATTTTCTGGCAGTCCACAGTATATTCTCCAATATTCTTTGCCACCATAGTTTGAACACATCAGTGGTTCTGTTTTCCTTTTTCATTATTCAGCTTTCACATGCATATGAGGCAATTGAAAGTTTTATATCTTGGGTCAGATGCACCTTAGTCATCAAAGTATGAACTATGTAAAGCAAAAACAAAAACAAACCAAACCTGTTGCCATCGAGTCAAATTCTGACTCATAGCAACCCTCTAAGTAAGTCTTATCTCCCTTTTGTAAGTGGATTGCGTAAGACAACCCAGCAAGTCATCAATAGAGATGAAGTCCAAACGCAGCTTTTCAGGTAACTGGCTGTGTGCTCTTATCATCATCATCCCGCTTAGTTTGGTGGTGAAATCTTAAAAACTTAACCCACCTTCATTACTTCAGTTGACGCTTGCATGGTTGTGAAGGACCTTCCATGGGGCTTACCACATTCTAGGCCCTGGGGATACAATGATGTTTCCCTTCTGCCTCTAGCTCTTGGGGAGCTTACAGTGTAATTGATGGAGTAGCACATAAACAATCACAGAAAAAAAGAGCTAACAGAGATCCATCAGAAACATGATGGGAATACAAGCATTATGTGAGACATGTTGCTGTGAACAATGGAAGAGAGCTGTAATAGGTCTGTCTACCAGGCACTCTGCTAAGTGCTTTGCATGAACTATGTTGTTTCTGTGTTAGTTAGGAGGCCCTATTATTGGTCCTAAATTAATAGCCAGGTTAGTCGTCATCCTTCCTGGTCATGACAGTGCTTATTTTCTTCATCAGGCTTTGGTAGAATGTTCTGGTGTCCATATAATAATGTATTTCTGTAATAGTGTATCGCTTTTGGTTGCAGGCAGATGAACCAGTGAGAATACAGTCTGAGACAAGTACATCATCATTAGGGTTAATCTAAAATGTAGGGAGCACACGGTCCTGTGCAAAGACAGAAACCAATGAAAGTCAGATGCAAGAGAATAATTGGGGCTCCTGCTGGCCTGTATTGAGGAGGAGAGGGAGGCAAGCAGGTGTACTTGAGTACCCTAGGGCAGATACTCCCAGCTAACACCAGAACCAAGCTGTGGTGTTTTGCTTGCCTGGGCAGCCCCATGGGTGTAGACTGGGGTCTCACTTACTTGCTGGTGGAAGAACACAGTTTCAACATGCTAGCACATTTAACATGGTCTCACCCCGCCTTTCAGACTCCGCACTGCTTTCTGTGTTCCCATTTCTCATTTCTTCTCTGTTTCTTAATAAGGGTCATTAAAAATATTCTTTATTCCCTCTTGTATCCTATTTCCCTCGTTTCCAGTGAATTTTCAAGGAAATCTGAGGTTTGGAGCAAACTCTTAGTATTCACCTGCTGGCAGATAACCGTCTGAGATCTTCCTAACTTTAAAATAATACCCAGTCCTGCAAAGTGCATTCTGAATATTGGTTAGAAAGAAAAAAACAAACAAAAAAAAACTCTGCACATAGCGATTTTGCACTGGCAGGGTTTTTCCTGATATAAAAGGAGAATCTATAAAAGAAAGCCAAGATTTTGGGGATAATTTTTATATTTGTTGATTTTTCTAACAGAAGAGTAAGACTATCCATAAATCAAAATAGTAATTTAGAATAACGTATATTTGACTTGGAAATTCTGACGTGATTTTTGCAACCTTCTCCTTTTTAAATGTTTCTGTTTAGGAAAGAAAGAATTGGAAGGTGACTCTGTATATAGGATAGTAACAGAGGAAGAAGTATGACATAAATCATGGTGGTCTTTCTTTTTTTGTGGTGTTTTTGGTTTTTCTATAAATTTTCTGAAAAATTAATCTATGGCTTTATTAGCTTAATTTTAAAATGAAATAAAATAATGTAATAATGATTATTAGACAGAGTTGAGAATACCAGATGGATCAAAATATTGTGTACAATTAGAAAATCAAATATGTTATTTCCTCACATTTCAAGGTGTTATTTCTACAGAATTTTTGTGGAAGAGAAATGGGGAAAAGATTTTAATACATTTTCATAGAACCATATGGAAAATCAGTTACAAAGATAGAAAATATTATTTTATGTAAAATTGGCAAATAAATGTTATGAAAAAATCTAGATATTTTATTTTCAGATTTGTACACGTGGTCTCCCTGGATGGTGCGTGGCTGCTAACTGAGAGGTTGGAGGTTTGAGTTCACCCAGAGGTGCCTTGGAAGAAAGGCCTGGTGATCTGCTTCCAAAAAAGCGGCTATTAAAACCCTACGGAGCATGGCTCTACTCTGACACACATGAGGTTGCTGTGGGTCGGAATCCACTTGATGGCAACTGGTTATGGTTATGATTTCAAGGGGGTACGTTTCAAACCACATGTTTATTTACTTACACTGGAGCAAAGAAGTGTGTGGTAATAAGAGAAAATACAGTACAACACAAGAAAATGATAACGTGATAACTAAGAACCATGGGATAGCTTTAATTATGTCTAAATATTAAAGCAGTTATCATCTTAATAATTTTTACAGCTAGCAGTGATTGCTAATTTACTGTCACTAGCTATTTTCACAGTTTTAGTAGTGAAAATATCTTACCTCTTAAAACCTGAGAATTCTCGTTTTGTTTTAAGAGAATCTGAAGTAATAATTATGGTCTCAGATACTGACAAATTGTCTTTTCCTCCTCTTGAAAAGGCAACTGCTGTATTTCACTGGCCTACAAAGATTTCAATTTAGAGGCTTGTGCTTTTCCTTTTCAAACTGAAAAATAAATGTCACCAACGCTAAACCACAG
Source organism: Loxodonta africana (assembly GCF_030014295.1). Lineage (NCBI taxonomy): Eukaryota > Metazoa > Chordata > Mammalia > Proboscidea > Elephantidae > Loxodonta > Loxodonta africana. The sequence goes on along the minus strand of NC_087347.1, from coordinate 112,518,960 downwards.
GAAGTCGCTTTCGGAACAGTATTTGAGGTGTCAGCGGTGACACTAATAGTCGAGAAAATTTGATATCGGCAGCTATAGTAGATGAAAAAACACTTACCTGAAGTTCTTACATTTGCTGGAAAATTTAGTATCTTAAAGTTCTCAGAATTGAGTGATTTCGTTTTCATTTAATCTTTTCGGGGAATGTATCTGACAGCTTTGATTTAAAGTAATTGATTTTTTAAAATAGTTTTAATTTAGGGGGGTAAGGTAAAGAAATGTTGACTATGGCTGCCAAAATTTGCTTCCTTTTTGGGCTTATTTTAAATTTCTAGAGCCACATAAGATACTGTGTCATACACGAAATTAATAATATACAAGAAAAATCTTATTAAAAGTTTCCATAAGCTGCATTAGAAAAAATAGGAGCTATGTTTATTGGGTAGTTACTAGATCCCTAGTTGCTTTTATGTCCCTTATTTCATTGACTCTTCACACAAAAACCTGGAAGCATGTTATCCTCGTATTACGTACGAGGAAACTGAATTGCCCAGTGAGGTGAATGGCAGAGCCAGAATTTGAAGTAGGATCTTCTTGATAGTAGACTTGTGCTCCTAAACAATTACTTTTTAAAATGGAACGTTGAGTCGGCAGGTGGGATTCAATGTGACTGGAGTTGTCATGCCCTTTGGAGCCTCACTAGGGGGTGATGACCTATCCTGGGAGCCCTGTTTATACAACATCCACCTAGGATAGAGTCTGCACACATGTGTCCATAAAACCAAAACCAAACCCATTGCCGTTGAGTCTATTCCAACTCATAGCAAACCTATAGGACAGAGTAGAATTGCCGCCACAGAGCTTCCAAGGAGTGTCTGGTAGATTCAAACTGCTGATCTTTTGCTTAGCAGCCGAGCTCTTAACCACTGTACTACCCAGGTCTCCCATGTGTCCGTAATACCCATTTATTGAATGAACAAATAAAGGAGAAAATAGTTTTGAATCAATCTTCTTTAATTGTTTTGATGACATCAACAACTAGCTGTACAGACTGAGTGAAATAGGGTTTTATATGTCAGAAAGGAGTGGTACATTTTGAATCATGGGTGTAGAAGATCATGTTTTCTGAATAAATGAAAATAGAACATTGTTTAACAAGTTGTTGTTTTAGTTGCCCTCGAGTTGATTTTTATTCATGGCGACCCCATGTGTGCGGGGTAGAACTACTCCATAGGGTTTTAAAGGCTGTGATCTTTTGGAAACAGATTGCCAGGCCTGTCTTCCAAGGTGCCTCTAGGTGGGTTTGAACCTCCAACCTTTCAGCTAGTAGTCCAACTCTTAATTGTGTGCACCACCCAGTGATTATTTAACAAATAGACTTATGGAAACAATGGAGCAGATTAATTAAAAGTGGGACTGCCCTAGGAAATGTGCCAGGATAGTCCCCTTCAGCTTATGGCACCAGAGAGAAGGACAATGATGAGATGCTGAGTTTGAGGTCCCTGACAGATCTCAACATGGAGTGTGGGTTTGGAGAGATGAGGGGTGGGAGTAAGAAATGAGGCAAAGTAATGACAATGGAAGGGCAGCATGAGAACTTCCCTTATGTTGCCCAGCATTGATGATGGCTGGTGCTGTACTGTTTGCACTCCTGAAATGGAAACCCTGTGAGGGCAGGACTGTGTTTTATTTATCTTTGTACCTCCATGACTTTCATTCCAGAGTCTTGCTCAGTTATGAATGTAGCCCCATATAGTGAGCAAAGGAATGAATGCAGGGTAAAACATACATGTGACTTTGGAAAATCCATTTTGAGTTTCGAATTATCTGAGAAACCCTAAATGCTAATTGGGCTATGTCTAAAATATAATCCAAAATGTATTAAAAAATAAAGGAAACAGTGAATTGCATTGTTACTTGAGGGCTTGTGAACATGCCCCAAATTTGAAATTGCTAAATCAATAGAATTTACGGATGCTTCGGTATTTGTAATACGGCCAAACTACTTAAATTCTTTTCAGTTGTTGCGATTGTTTTGTTCTGGTTTTTGTTACGGTTACTGTTGTTCATTTTTCTGTACTTTTTCCTTAGGAGTGAACACAAAATACTGGTATAATGGGACGGCTTGCTGAGAACCCTGAGAGTAGAACGGTGGTGTCGGCTAGGGTTGATGTCACCCAGTGCCGTAACTCATGGCGTCACCTCCCTCCATGTTAATTACCACAATATTGTAGCTAAAACATCAGAAACTGACAAAATTTGTAGCACGTGAAGATGAAACTACGTGATTCAAAGTATCATTGTAATTGGGGAATATGACAGCTCTGATCAGAGCACATTAGAAGGTTCAAAAAGTAAATTACAATAGTTTTAGTTTTGTACATACATTGATGCATGTAAGCTGGGCTTACAAGAAATGTTTTTTTTTTTGTTATAATTAACTACAGGGATATTTTTATTAAAAAGTAATAAATTTCTGCTGAAACAGTATACAAAAAATTTTTTTTAATTTATTGTGTTTTAGGTGAAAGTTTACAAATCAAGTCAGTATCTCATACAAAAAACCATACACACCCGGCCGTGCACTCCCAGCTGCTCTCCCCTTAAGGAGACAGCACATTCCTCCTCTCCACCCTGTATTCCCCATGTCCATTCAACCAGCTCCTGTGCCCCTCTTCCTTCTCCTTTTGCCATCAGACAGGGGTCGACCGCATCGTCTCATGTGTCTACTTGAGCCATGAAGTTCACTCCTCACCAACATCAGTCTATCTTATAGTCTAGGCCAATCCCTGTCTATAGAGTTGGTTTCAAGAATGGTTCCAATCTTGGGCTATCGAGGAGTCCAGGGACCATGACTGTCAGGGTCCCTCCAGTCTCAGACCACTAACCCTGGTCTTTTTATGAGAATTTAGGATCTGCATCCCACTGTTCTCTTGCTCCATCAGGGTTTCTCTGTTGTGTTACCTGTCAGGACAGTCATTGGTGGTAGCTGGGCACCATCTAGTTCTTCGGGTCTCAGGCTGATGGAGTCTCTGGTTTATGTGGCCCTTTCTGTCTCTTGGGCTCATATTTACCCTGTGTCTTTGGTATTCTTCATTCTCCTTTGCTCCAGGTGGGTTGAGACCAATTGATGCATCTTCGATGGTCACTTGTTAGTGTTAAAGACCTCAGTCATTTCTCACCAAGGCAGTGCACAAAATTGTTATCAACAGTCATTTTGGTGTCGCCCCCTCTGACAGTGCCACCTGGTACAGTCTGCACCCCCCACACCCTCCTAGTGACATCACTGGAGTCTACTCTCTTATCCTAATAACAGAGAGAAATATCGTTGGCAGGCAGAAAAGACAGTGCTCTTAGATATATATTGATGGCAGAGGCCCCTGTGGAAACGGTAGGGAAGTATCTCCTCTGGTTAGAGCTACTTTCAAGGACAAAGCCTAGGTTTAGGAACTCCAGGAGCATTCCAAGGGGAGAAGGCAGTCCAGTCATGAGTCATTAGTCTATGGAGAAACTCTGCCGGGAGGGAAAAAAAACCTGAAACCTGGAAGTGAACCACAAACAGCTAGAACTGAGAGCATAGGCTGAACATGGTGTAAAGCAAGAGGTGCAGAGCAAGAGAGGATCCAAGAGAGAATGAAAGGAGAGTCTGAAAGAGGAAGCGTGGAGAAGGTCAATGGAACTTATCTTGCAGATGTGGCTTGTCCATGGTGGTGTCATTCTGGAATGTGGCACATGGTTAGGGATGAGGAGCTGTGTTCCCAGAGGGATTTAGTCACCCTCCTGTCAGATGGTAGGATAGCAATACATATTCAAGAATTTAAAGTAAATAAATTCAACCTCAACAGTTTTTTTTTTTTTTTTTTACGCATGGTTTTTTGGCTATTGGCTTTATATAGACAGAGCTTAATTAGTCTAAACATTCATGACCCTGAAGCATTAATTAATGTTATGAAAATATTTATTCAAGGAGAATGGAAGTGGTTTGCATAAGTGAGCAATTCCGGGGCTTGGAATGTAGATTCTGGAAACACACAAACTTGAGTCTGAATTCTGGCTCTGACACTTTGAGATTATATGATTTAGGGCAAATTTCATAAACTCTCTAGTCCTCATTTTCTTTATGTGTAAAATTGGGCTTTATGGCACCTGAATGATAGGATCCTTATGAAGATCAAAGGTGAGAATACACAGACCGTTCTTTTGTTCAGGACTAGTACATCACAGTAAACCCTGGTGCCGTAATGGTGAAGTGCTATGGCTGCTAACCAAAAGGTTGACAGTTCAAATCCACCAGGCACACCTTGGAAGCTCTATGGGACAGTTCTACTCTGCCCTATAGGGTCACTATGAGTCGGAATCCACTCGATGGCAACAGGTTTTTGTTTTTTTTTTTCAGAACATCATAAAGGATAATGCTAAAACAACTTGGAGACCAAAAAAAACTCACTGCCATCGACTCCGAGTCATAGCGACCCTATAAGACAGAGTAGAACTGCCCCATAGAGTTTCCAAGGAGCACCTGGTGTATTTGAACTGCTGACCTCTTGGTTTGCAGCTATAGCACTTAACCAGTATGCCACCAGGGTCCCCCTCACCAAAAAAAAAAAAAAAAACCAACTTGGGGAGATATTAATTTTGTTCAGTAAAGTCAACCTTAAGGCCAGCTTTTAGCCAAGGCACATACGCTTTTTCCTCTAAAGGCAGGTAAATTTATGTTTTGCTCATGGAAGTCTTTAATGTTTATATCACTGAGAATATTTGTAGTGATTATTATGTTGATAGGGCCCATGTTCACACTGAAATTGCTCTTTATGCTATTCCTTAATAATTCTTTGATCATCTTTGTGTTTAACAAAAGTGATAAAATTACTTTCACTGTTTCTTTCTAATAAAAACCTTTTGGCATTCCTCTGGAGATTTTATTGATAAACTCTCCCTTAAGCATACATCCAAATTAAATGTGAGAACCTGCAGCTAAAAGAAATTGCTTCAAGGCAATGATTCACTGGGATGAAAAATCAATAGTAGTTTCATTAAGGAAGGAAAAATAGTTTAGACCACACTCCTACCTAGCTTTCTTCTTAGTGAAAGAAAAGGAACAGTTGTTGATTATGTCTTTCCTTTTAGATATAATGTTCATATTCTTAGTAACATGGCTGCCTTATAGCCAGATTGTACATGTCCCCTCAAATCTGCTGGGTTCCTTGACTGGAGCTAGTCTTTACATTTTGAAAAACTGGCACTCATTGAAAGGCACATGCCATTCGGAGCCTACTACAAGTGAGCACTTCACAACCACTAAGTCCTACTGTGTTTGAATTACTTTAATTCCAAGTTCCTTTCTTAGCATAAGTTTTAATTTCTTCTTCCTCTCCATCAACTGCTTGGTTGATAGCTAGGTGGGGAGATGGGCAGATGGATGAGTGTATGGACAGATGGGTTGATGAACAGATGGATGGTAGAAGGAAGGAATGAAGGGAGGGAGGAGGGAGAAGGGAAGGGAAAAGTTAAAGAGTTTAGCATAATGATAAATGCTTGTCCTGCCACCCTCTAGCTGTGTGCTTCAAGGCTGTGTAACTCTGAGAAAATACACTGCCTCAGTTTTCTCATCTACAAAATGGTCATAATATTTGTTACTACCTGATAGGACTGTGAAGATTAAAATTAGTTATGTGAAGCAGTGCAATCAATGTCACATGACAGGCACTATATAACTATAAATTTTAGCTATTATTTTTAGTAGCATTATTAAAAAATAGGTAAGGAAAAGAAACTTTTTTAAAATATAGTTTTAGATTAGAACAATTCAAGATAAAAATAACTTCATTTTAACTAGGAGGAATACAAATATGGCTTCTGTGTTATCTTAGATGGGAGTTTGATTGTTCTGACAATGAAAATACCCCCAACAGAACATGGTTTTGTTTATAAGATGGAATCTTAGATAGGTGGAATAGAACTACATCCGCATAACAGAGGGAGATGCCAGTTTTTTTCAAGACATTTGGGTACTGAGGGAACATTCATAGGGGGAATTACACGTTGCTTGGAATTGAGTTAAGGGACTTAAAAAAAAAAAACAACTTCCAAAGCAAGGTAAAGTGGTATTTTTTCATCGTATAAAGATAATCAAAACACTCAGTCTAGAGACAGGAAGAAAGAGACAGAGACAGGACTTTATCATAAATTACTTCACATCCTGTGTCAGTCCCTGAAAAATGCTTCTCTGGTGATAGCAATAGGCAACATTAGTGTTGAAGAATTTTTCGGAGACCTTAATAGAAAATGCTATTTCAAACTTCTCAAGAGTTTAGCTAGCCCAGGCAGCCTTTACTTACCACATTTCTCTCAAGACCTGTGAGATCCACACAGAAATAGCTAAGCAAAATTGCTAACATCTACTACTTTTTCTTCACAGTCAGGCACTGTTCCAAATACTTTACGTGAATTTTTAAAAGTTATTGTTTTGCCTCATATGGATTGTTTTGAGGTTGGTGCTATTACTCTCTCGATTTTATAGATGAGGAGCCTGAAGCACAGAGAGGTAAGTACCTGGCCTAGGCTCACACAGCCAGTCGGTGGCAGAGCCAAAGTTCAAACCTAATCTAGGTCCAGAGCTTGAGCTGTAAACCCATGTGCTATATAGTAAGTATTTAATATTTTTGAGTAGTTATACTAAGATTTACTATTGAATATAGCAAAAAAAAAAAAAAAAGGATTTCTGCTCAATGTGGCAGTTATTTCCAGTTTGTAGATTTGTGTCAAGAGTGTAGTTGAAGTGTTTTAAAATGATTGTAAAAATCATCAACCATCTTTTGCCCTCACTTTTTTTTTAACTGTAATAGGAGATAAAGACCCATTCCCACTTTTTCTAATAATTGCTTAATTGCTTTTCTTTTGTTCTAAACTTTATTAGAGGGAAGAAGGAGAGGGCATGTTGGTTTGTTTGAATCCACTTCCAGCTCTGAGAATATTTTGTCTGTGGTCTGTGGGGAACAGGGTGGAAAAAGAATGTACTAAGCTATGTCCATGTTGGACAGTGGGAACACTGGGGTCTACTGGTTCAGAACTTGGGGCCTTGAAAGGATTTGGTGGCTACATGCAATAAGAATAGTGCCACGTGGAGCTCTGCCAAGTGCCAGGTAGAGTGCTTAGTTAATATGCGCTCATTCATTTCCTTACACTAACAATGCAAAGGAGATGTGGTTATCCCTGTATTACGGGTGAGGAGATCCAGGCAAAAAGCAGTTCAGAAATTTGCACAAAGCCACGCAGCTAGTGAGAAGCAGAGTTCAGTTTTGAACTCGAATCTTTGGGAACCCTGCCCATTTGCCACCATCCCATAGTGCCTTATACTGTAATCCAACAGTGTAATCTGGAAAATGCTTTGTCCCCATTGTTTCTTGATGGGCATGAAGGACAGCTTCCAAATGGCCCGGTTTTTCTGTGAGCTCTCACCTTCCTTTGCCCCCATTTTAACTCATATAGTTCAGTTGTGTAAAGACTATTTTTTCACTGCATTGTGGCTTTGCTTCTAAGCCCATAGATAGGGATGGAGCAGACAAATAGCCTTAATACTTTATAGTGAACAAGGACCTGAATCCAGATACTGGCTGTCCCTAATCAATGGTTTCATTCTTTAGTCATGATATTGTACTTCTTTGAATAGATCTTGGGGCCCCTATCTATCTGCTGGATAATTAGAGTTACCCAGCCCATGCTACAGACAGCATTGTTATAAGTCTCAAAAAAAAAGAGAGCTTGAAGAAATACCTTGAAAAACATCATTCGAAGAGAAATTGGTTTTATCAGTCTCATAGGATGCTATTTGTTTGGATAAATAATCAGCTATTTTCAGAAGGAACATGTTTGACTATGATATGATATTTGCAAATGGTGAAATTATCTGATCTCAAACCTTGAATTTATATCAAATTGTCAGAATTGATGTGAAATGGCAGTAGTGGTATTGTCATCCCTCGTTTTGGTCCTATTTCCCCTGCCCCATTTAGTAACTGGATGTATATTCACACTGCAATATGGCTTATACATATTGTTTAGCTTATGGAGGATGTGTATTTTATGAGGTTCTTTCATCTGCAATGAACAGGGCTGGTTGCCACATGGTTTTGTCTGTGTACTCACAAAGCCACTCTTGTCTAATTGGGCCAGTGAGTCAGCTTATGTTTATTGAGCTCTCAGCTGGGGGTGGGGTGGAGGTAGCCATTTTAACCAGAATTGAGCATCTGCTCAGTGCTTAAATAGCGTAAGCCTCCAGACTCTGGCGGGCCTAATGGACTGTCCACCTCCTCTCTGATATTGAACAGTGATTAGTATACAGATTGGGACATATTTGGTTTCAGTTCAGTCTGTTCTCACAGATGAGGCCTGCGTATGATCGCATTGTATAAATTATTTAAGGTGCAGTGTATCTGTAACCTGAGCCATAAGTAAAAGTTGGCCCACTGTCTGTTTTGACACCCTGGAGGACTCTTTATTTTCCAAAGGAAAGAGTCCATCTTGTGAACTGACATCATTACAGTCATAAAAATTCAAATGCACCTTGAGTGATTTCTTTACTTTGGCATAAAGTCTCAAGTACAGTTCCCAAAAGCTTAACATCCTTTAACTGAAATATAATAGCTTAGGTTTAGGTAGAAGGAATTTCTGGAAGACTAATTGTAGTTCCGCAATAACTAGTTATCATCTGAAGAAATTTGTGTCCAGAATCTGCATTAGTTTTCACTGATTCTGAAAAGATCATTTTATTTTTTAACTTATGAATTTAGTTTATTACATATACATTTAGTCATGGAATTTTTGGGGGGGTGAAACAGACTACAAAGGTTATTTTCGTACAGTCGCTGTAGTTTGTAGGCGAAGATATCTGGGTCTTGAAACCAGATTGATTTGTTCAAGGCCACACAGAACCAGGTCTCCTGATTTCTGACTGAGGAACATTTCTGTCACATCATATCCCACCCACATCATCCTATTTTAGTAAAGAATCAAAGCCTAGGTCGCCTTCATTTTCATCTCCGGCACTCTGGTTTCACCAATTTGGAAGTCAGAAAGTAAAGGGGGAACTAAATCCCTCTTTCCTTTCCTCTTTTTAGAATCACCTTGCCAAATATAGTTGCTGCCTCCTGTCTATTCTGATTCTTTCCTGGGTAAGACCTGTTGCCTGAGCCTGTCCTTCTTTGTCCTGAATGCATGTAATGAAGATCTTGAGGTGGGGTGTGACAAGTGACAGCATCCCTGGAGCTAAATGCCTGAAGTTATAGACCCACTTCTAAAAGGGTTTATAACTCACACTCCTTGGGGGGAAGGATAACAGCAGAAAGTGCCCAGAGCTTTGTTATTCTCCTCAGTGACAGGGAATGTGAAGTGGAACTGCCCTGAGAGATCAGATTGACTTTTCTTCATTCAGGAAGGAACCTGGCCTCTTTAGTGACTTTTCAGAAGTAGAACTTTAAATTGACTAAACTAAGGGAAAAAAAAAAAAATCTAGACTCAATCAATGGAATTGAAAAAGGCTTTAACTTCTTCTGGAGTCTCTGGGAGGTACAAATGGTTAATATACTCGGATGCTGACAGAAAAGTTGGAGGTTTGAGCCCACCCAGAGGTGCCTCGGAAGAAAGGCCTGGTGATGTGCTTCTAAAAGGCCATAGCTTTGAAAACCCTGGGGTTGCCAGGAGTCAAAATTGACTCGAAGACAACTGGTATAACTGTCGTCCGACCTTGGCAAGTAAAGCAGTAACACCTCTTACCACTGGGAAGCCCTGGGCACCCATACAGTGAGTGGTGGGACCAGTGGGACAGTGGGATTCTCTTTAGGCAGGGCGATCCCACCCGAGGCCTTCCACATAGTGTGCTTAATTTAGAACTCATTTAAAATGTGGCCTCATGACATGTATCAGGACCACGACATGCAGGAACCTTGAAATCATTATGCTGAGCGAAAGAAGTCAGTCGCAAGAAGACAAATATTGTGTGGTTCCGCTTACGTGAAATATTTAGGATAGGCAACTGTATAGACTGAAGTTCATCAGTGGCTACCGGGGCAGGTAGGAGCGAGAGGGAAAAGGGGACTCATTGCTTAGGGCACACTGAGCTTCCGTTAAGGCCGATGGAGAAATTTGGGAACAGAAAAGGGTGATGGCTGAACAACACGATGAACCTAATTAGTGTCACTGAGCTGAGCATGTGAAGATTGTCACATGTGAAATGTTCTGTCACATATGTACTTGCCACAATTCAAAAACAAAAAGGTAGAGGCAGGGGAAAAAAAAAAGTGGCCTTGATTCTAGCTAGTCCTTTAAAGTTGTGCTTCCCAAGCACCAAGTGAAACAGTTTCCCAAGTGATGAATTTCTTAAAAATGCATGTAGTTTAGGATAGCAGTAGTAAATAATTGGCAGTTTAATAGCTTTAGTTACTTCTATTCTCTTGGAACTCTCAAGATGACAATCAAATAAAACAACCACTAAAGAAATAGTCGCCTGAAACAGTAATACCATTGAGTACATTTTTTTCTTCTGTCAAAATATACTCTTGATTAAAAAAATTATTTCCTGTTAATTAGGACTAGCCTCAGGCAACTCCACGCAGGTGTTTCTTCCTTTCAGTGACCTCCTCCCCTTCTTGTCCACACTTCTAACCTTATACCAAACCAAACCCATTGCCTTTGAGTCTGTTCCGACTCCTAGTGTCCATATGGAAACCCTGGTGGCGTGGTGGTTAAGTGCTATGGCTGTTAACCGAGAGGTCAGCAGTTCGAATCTGCTAGCCGCTCCTTGGAAACTCTATGGGGCAGTTCTACTCCGTTCTATAGGGTTGGTTTTTGGGTTTAGTGACCATATAGGACAGAGTAGAACTGCCCCATAGGGTTTCCAAGGAGTGGCTGGTGGATTCCAACTGCTGACCTTTTGGTTAGCAGTTATAGCTCTTAACCACTGTGCCACCAGGGCTCCTCTTCCCTTACAAGAGTTTGTTTTTTAGGGAAGCATGCCTTTCTTCATGCTTATGACATAGATCAAGTTATGTTAATGACTGGTATAATATCTGTTGCTTCTCATAGGAATGCTTGCCTTCTAATAGGTTTATTCTAAATTTCCAAGATCTTAACCCTAAAGACTGAATCTATGATGGTGGCAAGCAATCTTGTCCCAATTGAAGTTCTGGGGACTTTTGTCTTTGAAGACCCACCAAGAATACCATATAAGCAGGTCCTTTACTCTGCTTACGTGCAAAGCCAGTTTATGTATAGCATAAAAACAGTTGCTGTCAAGTCAATTCTGACTCATGCGGAACCCATGTGTGTATATCTGTGCTCTGTAGGGCTTTCAACTGCTGATTTTTCAAAAGTAGATCAACAGGTCTTTCTTCTGAGGCTCCTCTGTGTGGACTCGAACATTCAACCTTTGGGTTAGCAGTGAAGCTTGTTAACTGTTTGCGTCACTGGGGGACTCCACATAGCATATACTGAATTTTATTTCTCTTATAAGATTGGACCATACCGCGAGTAATACGTGCTAGGCTAAGGCAGGTCAAAAGCACAGTTTTATTATGAAGACGGTATAATATTTAAGATATATCCCTAGTGTTACTATTGACAGTAGTGCCTTAAGGACTGGATGACAATTTCAATTCAGCATTTCCTTGATTTTCTGGAGGTTTCGAAATCGACTCGATGGCACGGGGTGTTTTTTTTAGATCCTAAACATTCTCTTTAATTATGAAATTAATTAGCATACTAATGGAAAAATCATTAGATGGTGGAATTCATAAAGCCTCCTTTAAAAAAAAAACAATTAGTAAAACAGAGTACTGTAGTTTTAATTACAGTCAAAAGAGCAATTGGGCCAAATTGTGCTCTGTCCCTGGGTTGTGCAAACTCAAATGTCTCTTATCTTTCTGACTGGTTATCTCTTTGCACAGAGATGGTTAATTTTCATAGAAACTTCCCAGGCTGTAAAAATATGTTGGAGAAGATGGAGCCTAGAATTGCTTTTGTGCTTGTTAGTATTCATTTCTCCTTAGTTTTTGCTATCTAATCTCAGGTATGCTTTCATACGCATTAGCAAAGGAATAAAAAGCCCTGATGTTCTCTGCAATGTCCTCGTATTTCTCCTTCGGTGCCTGACTTCTTCTCTGCCTCTTGTTCTCTGTTGCCTGCTCCCACCTCCAGTGGACGTGAACAACCAAACCCAAGGTGACTGTTGTTAGTTGCGTGGCTCATAGTGACCTTGTGTATAACTGAACAAAATCCACTTTTACTTAATTCCAACTTGGCTTCCTGGGCCACTGTGGGAACTCAGCATCAAGGGCTACTGCAGCCAGGTTCTCTGATCAGAGGGGATTTCCACCACACAGTGTAATAAATATTACATTATATTCTTATATAGTATAATTGCTACCCCATTCTTCCCCCACCTGATTCTATAATATCATTTCTGCCTACCCTCTCTCCACCCTTCCCAATCAATTTCTCATGGATGGAAATCTTGCCCTTTGCATCTTCCTGAAGATTTTTGCTATGCTGTTGTCTTGAACAGCCTCCTTGTCTCCAACTTTTGAAGTGTTTCCAGGTTATCTTCATATAGTGCAAACCTGCTTGTTTCCCTGCTTAAAATCTTTTAGTAAGTTTTCACCAGTTCTAGGATAAAATCTGGTTTCCTTTGTACACTAAAGACTCTTATACTCTGTCTTCTGCCTCAGTTTTATATTCTCTCTTCCATCTCATACAAGTTTGAACAACTTGGAACTAATTTGTCCTTCTAAGAAATTGCATGCCTCTTCCTTGCCATTATTTTACATTATTTTCTCTTATTCTCTTCCTTCCTCCCTCCCTTTTTTCTTTCCTTCCTTCCTTCCTTTAGCCCTCCCTCCCTTCCTTCTGACTTTCTCTCTTATCTCTACGTAGTTACCCTTTTTAGTCTTTTAAGAACAGCTCAAACATCACCTGCTTTGCAATTCCTTTCTGATCACCTACCTTATACACATGTATACTTGGCTGGACTAGCCACACGTCAGCTGGGCGCCCATAGCAGTCCTTGTTCACCACTTTTGACTTGTGGTTTGGAAACAAAACAAAACAAAAAGCAACCAGTGACCGTCAAGTCATTTCCGACTAATGGCGACCCCTTACGTGTCAGAGTACAATTGCATTCCGTAAGGTTTTCAATGGCTGTGATCTTTTGGAGGAAAATCTCCTGGCTTTTCTTCTGAGATGCCTTTGGATGGATTCAAACCGCCAACCTTTCAGGTAGTAGCTGAATGTGTAGACATTTGTGCCACCCAGGGACTCACATAGTTTGGGAATATATTTGCCTGTCATCGTTATCAGAATCTGAGGTCCTTAAAGACAGGAGCACTGAACACTGAGATTAAAGTCATGATAAAATGCTTTATTATTAAAAGACGGATACATTAATTTGCACAAATTATGTTTTTTGATCATTTATACCTAATAATGGAATCTACTGAGATTTTCTTGTCACAAAATAGGTGTTTTTAGTATAAATATGTCTTTCTGTTTGTCAGTAGATTAAAAAATAGAAATTATGCATGTGTTTATTGAGTAAAAAAAAATACAACATAATATATCATAATACTATAGTACACCACGTGTCATGGATTGAATTGTGTTCCTCTGTGTGGACTGTCAACTTAGCTGGGCCATGATTCTCGGTAAGGTGTGATTGTCCACTATTTTATGTGATTTTCCTATATGTTGCAAATCCTATCACTATGATGTAATAAGATGGATTAGCAGCAGTTATATTGATGAGGTCTACAAGATTAGGTAGGGTCTTAAGCCAACCTCCTTTGAGATATAAAAGAGAGAAGCAAGGGAAGAGACATGGGAACCTCATAGCACCAAGAAAGCGGTGCTGGAAGCAGAGTGCGCCCTTTGGACCTGAGGTTCCTGCGCTGAGATGCTCCCAGACCAAGGGAAGACTGATGCATCACAAAGACCTTCCTCCAGAGGTGACAGAGAAAGAAAGCTTTCCCCTGGAGCTGGCACCCTGAATTCGGATTTCTAGTTTACTGGACTGTGGGAGAATAAACTTCTCTTTGTTAAAGCCATCCACTTGTGGTATTTTTGTTACAGCAGCACTAGAAGACTATGGCACCATATAACATAATTATATCTGGAGGACCTTGGAAATCATTTTGCAAATAGGAAAACTGACCTCCTCCCCTAAGCCAAGGGATTTGCCTGAGGTCTCAGGGCTAGAACTGGAGCCCAGGCAGCCTGCTTCCACTGGAGTTGTCTTTTTGTTGTTAATGCTACCTATGAGATGGTTTGAGTTCCAGGCAAACTAACTTCTGGAATATTAACGAGAGGATTTTCTACTGTGGCTGCTCAGAAGAACATACATCTTTTGACATTTGGATAATATTGTGGGATCCTTATTTAATAATTTGCTTCAGTGATGGAGCCCTTGTTCAAAGTGTTGAACAGATAAGGTCACCTATGTAAGCAGCAAAGGGCTTAAGTTTGTCAAACTGTAGCGCATTTAGTTAGCATTTTTGAGGAATGAGTGTTTCATTCTGAAAAAGGTTGGATCAAACCAAATAAATTTTACATCTGGAGAATGAAGTCCATCTTGGCTCAGACAGACTACAGTTAGTTAGGATTGGCTGATGCTAGACATTGATAAGAAAAAAACAGTGCTTAGGAATGCAAGAATGTTGACAAGAATGAAGCTTTTCCAGTTCCATTTTTGACACCAGTTATTTCAAAACAATTGTTTCCGCTTCTTAAGGGGTGGCCACCAAGTTAAGGCCCTTTTGATTGTCAGGATACATTGGATTATATCCATTCTTATCCTGAGTATACCCCCAGGTCTGGAGGTCAAAGAGGGAGAGAGGGATTTTGTACCTATATCTGTATTTCTGAACGTCAACCTCAAACTGATTTTTAGAACTTAGCTTATAGTTAATATTTTGAAAGCATTTGTGTAGCATTTTTTTAGTATAACCCACTGCATCTTATGTTTAACTTCATTTTAAAACAATTTACAATTGTATGTTAACAAAATTGTGTGACTGTATCTCTGCTCTGTCCCCAAAGAATATGTATTTAATGACCTAGGTTAAAAGCAGTATTCTTGATATGAAAGGTAATCATTTCTTTGTTAATGATTTACATAGAATAATCATATTTTACATACAGATTTAAATTCCCAGGATTCGTAGTTGAATAGTATGCTTCTTTTTTTTCTATTTGAAGAGGTCTAATATTTAAAAAATATATACAGAAAAACTATTAAAAAAAAAAAAGGAAGATGTAACAGCAAGTTTATTAGAGATTTTGAGGGACCCAGGTCACATATATCTACCAAGTGGGTTGATAGAAGAGTCACAAGATATAATACATGCAGACACAAAAAGAGCTGTTGAAAAATCACATTTCTTTTTTTTCCCTTTATTTTAATCACAAAAAAAATCATGAAGATTGTTCTATAAATATGAGTGAGCTAAAAAATATTACCCGAGTATTAGGTACTAGAGAAAGAGAAATGAAATTTGGAAACGAGATTTATCATCTTCTCACTTTAATTTGTACTCCTGCTGTACTGTAAATGTAATAACCATCAACATGAAAAATGTAACAGATTGATAATACCATTGAGTTTTAATTAAACCACTGAAATGAAAAGGACCCAGATGGATAACTGGGAAATGTAGTTATCCTTTATGAAATGTGCTGGATTGCCCGATTGTGCTGTTTCTTATAAATTAATGCTCTGCCCAAAATAGGGCCCCTCAGAAGATTTACTAAAATTAATCATTTAAGTTTGCAAAGCAGATGCTTGTTTTAGTTTATTCAATTTAGTTTTGGAACACTTATCACCCTACATCAGTGTTTTTTTTTTTTTTTTCTGATGCCTGCTCACTGTGACTTGCCATTTCTGTGGCTTCCTATATAATTAGATCAATAGTACTAAAGTATGTACTTCTTGTTTTTACAAATTAGTTCTCTGATGTATTTGCTTTAAAATGGCAGGTCCTTGCACACAATTTTTAGTAGATTTTTGGCTGTACGAATTCACAAGTTAAAAAATAAAATGAAATGGCAACATAAGAAGTTACTCAGAACATTTTCAAAACTCCTTCTGGATACAACAAGCGCTGACATCAGTTCAGTTAAGATATTAAGAAATGGTGTTCTGTTCCTATCAGTTTGATGCCAGATTGAGAATTGACCACTCCTACTTAGGATTTGGAAACCCTGGTGAGTAGTAGTTAAGAGCTATGGCTGCTAACCAAAAGGTTGGCAGTTCGAATCCACCAGGTGCTCCCTGGAAACACTATGGGGCAGTTCTACTCTGTCCTATAGGGTCGCTATGAGTCAGAATCGACTCGACGGCAATGGGTTTGTTTTGGGTTTACTTAGGATTCAGGAGTTAAAGTTTTCAGATGTTTCTAGAAGGTGGCTGCTGGTGTCCACAACTCTGGCTGCTGACCCACTGGTGAGGTGAACCGGAGCACCAGGTCACCACCCCATGGGAGAATTCCATGAGAGGAGGCAGTTGTGAACATGTGCAGGTTTCCAGCTTCTAACCCCCACTTTGTCACATATAGTGAACTTGACCTTTATCCAGTAGCAGAACTGGACCCACATGTTGAGTTAGAAACAACATTTTTACAACAGCTAGAGAAACGAGAGATGAGTTTAGTCTCAGAAAAATTCTGTTTTTGTCCTATGATTAACTATTAAAGGTCTCAAAAAAGATCGTTCTTGGTCTATAAGGGACAAGAAGATCAAGTCTTTGTTGTTGAGCACCCATTATGCCTGGCACTGTGTGGAAGATACCTCAGAGATGTGTCCATGCTCTCAATTGGTCTCAACCCACCTGGATCAAAGGAGAATGAAGAACACCAAGGACACAAGGTGATTACAAGCCCAAGACAGAAAGGGCCACATCAACCAGAGACTACATCATCCTGAGACCAGAAGAACTAGATGGTGCCCAGCTACAACCGATGACTGCCCTGACAGGCAACACAACAGAGAACCCCTGAGGGAGCAGGAGAGCAGTGGCATGCAGACCCCAAATTCTCATAAGACCAGATTTAATGGTCTGACTGAGACTAGAAGGACCCTGGTGGTTATGGCTCCCAGAACTTCTGTTGGCCCAGGACAGGAACCATTCCTGAAGCCAACTCTTCAGACATAGTTTGAACTGGACAATGGGTTGGAGAGGAATGCTGGTGAGGAGTGAGCTTCTTGGATCAGGTGGACACTTGAGACTATGTTGGCATCTCCTGCCTGGAGGGTAGATGAGAGGGTGGAAGGGGTTAGAAGCTGGTGA
This sequence comes from Loxodonta africana, assembly GCF_030014295.1. NCBI lineage: Eukaryota > Metazoa > Chordata > Mammalia > Proboscidea > Elephantidae > Loxodonta > Loxodonta africana. The sequence continues at coordinate 112,501,655 of NC_087347.1, read as the reverse complement.
ATGGACACAAAAAGAGAGAGTGGAGGGAGAGAGCAGGCTGTCTCATTACACTGGCCAGCCCGTGTGCATCCACAGATCCCGCTCACAGATTCCCAGGACTCAGGATGCAGAAAGCCAGACCTTGTGGCCCAGTCTATTCACTACAGCAAATGTGGGAGGGCCCAGGCCCAGACGGGGCAGGATGAGACCTGGTCATCTCCTGTAGGTTAGGGGGAGAGTAATTGGGAGTGTGTAGCAAGGTATTTTTTTTTTTTTTTTTTTTAGCAAGGTGTATATGGGTTTTTGTGTGAGAGACTGACGTGATTTGTAAACACAATAAAAATTATTAAAAAAAAAAAAAGATGTGTCCATGCTCTCCAGGTACCTTTAATCTAAATGCAGAGATAATGGAACAAGAAGAAAAATAAATAAATGATTATATAACTGATTCCACCTGGATGCTGGAAGAGATCAGTATGAATAGCATATAAAAATTGGACAGAATTGGAGTATTAGGTAAAATGGATTGGTGGAATAAGGAATAGAGAGAGTAACCCATTTTAGGCAATGAGATTAGCATAATCAGAGGCCTGGAAGAGAATGATTGTATCACGATCAAGGAGCATTAAGTATCCAAGAAGAATGGTTCATTTTAAGGAATAGTAGCAAATAAGGTTCACTGAATAAGGGAAGCCAGACATTCAAGGAGCTTTAAGTCTAAATGACAGAGGATTGATCTCTTATGACAGGTTACACAAAAGCACTGTTGGTTCTTAAGCCTGGAAGTTAATCTGACAGAGCAGTGGTGGGAAGATGAAGCTGAAAGTGGTACCAGCTACAAAACAACTACAGTCATTCAGGTTGGTGGGTTTATTTGAGAAATGAATGATGATTTGTGGCTTTTAAAAGGATGTAAGAGTATATTAGTGCTAGAGAGTGAGGTATCCAAGATGCCCGCATGGTCTCTGTATAGGCCAGTATCCCTGTCTACTCAGGATGTCAGCCTCCCCTCAATCGGCCATAGACTTTCTACCCCTTAAGTCCTGGTTCAGACTGGTCCAATAGAGTATTTCATTGCCAAGGGAAGAATCATATGTGTGGATATTAGTATTTAACTCAGTATGGGCCAATAAGAGTACTTTCCTAGAATTTTTTTTTTTTTTTTTTTATCATTCTGGTTAGGAAATTTCCATTTTTCTCTGGTCATGAGGCCATAAAAATATAAGCTTAGATCATGTCTGCTTGCCACCGTAGTTACAGCTTCATGGGACAGCAAACTTGAGAGATAAAGCAACCATGCAGAAAGCTGTAAGATCAGTGACTAGGGTGTTGAAGGGCAATATGTATACTTGTGTGTGTTTATGTATATATATATATATGTTTTATATACATATATATGAGAGCCCTGGTGGCACAGTGGTTAAGAGCTTGGTTGCTAACCAAAAGGTTGGCAGTTGGAATCCACCAGCTGCTCCTTGGAAACCCTATGGAGCAGTTCTAGTCTGTCTCATAGAGCGGCTATGAGTCAGAATTTGACCTGACAGCAACAGGTTTGGTTTTTTTTTTTTTTTTGGTTATATATACATAGCATTTCTTACTACAGCGCTGGGGTGGCGGCCCCGGGGAGACACCTAACTTACCACATTTTACAGATGGGGAAACCAATGCTCAGAATACTCAGTAATTTAGGAAAGGCTAAATAGCTATTAACGTGGTGGATTAAGAATGAAAGCCCAAGTATGGTTCCAAACCAGCACTCTTTCCACTTTGTAGAGTGCCTCTCATTACACTGGTGGGGTCATGCTTAGTCTAAATGCTGATTATATTAATTGCACTGTCCTGGTCTTTCTCCAGTGATAAAAGTATATATTCCTGGCAAACACAGCCATTGTAGTTCTGCAGTATACTGTAGGAAGATGACATTTTGTTCTCAAAGCCCATGTGATTCTCAGTTGTATTAAACATGGAAAGCTTTTCCACCTAGAAAAAGTGTGCCAAAAAGTGTTTGGAGTCAAATGCTAGCCAGTAAAAATTTATGTAATCCATATTATAGTCCATAAAACATCCCATGTGAACAGCAAAGAAAAAAACAGTAAAATTAAGCCAGGACTAGCTTTTAATTTATAACACTGCTAGTATTTAAAACCAAAACCAAACCTGTTGCCGTCCAGTCGATTCTGACTCAGAGCGACCCCATAGGACAGAGTAGAACTGCCCCATAGGGTTTCCAAGGAGTGGCTGGTGGATTTGAACTACCGACCTTTTGGTTTTTAACTACTGCACCACCAGAGCCCCCAGCTGTATTTAGGTATATTTAATTAAAAGGCTTTATGAAGTAGGAAGAACCACTGTGGAGATTTCAAATGAAATTTTAAGCAATTTCGAATGAAATTTTAAGTCAAATCACTATAAATAATACACTTATTAGTGACAATTTATCTGAACTCAATAGTCATTTTTTGGTTCAAATTGTAGAGATCAAAGAGTGAGACAGAGAGAAGAAGGGTAAGGAGAAAAGTAGAAAGCTATTTTCAAAAAAAAAAAAAATTACCAAAAGTTGAGAGAGCTCCAAAAGTTGAGAGAGCTCTAGAGGAATGAAAAAAAAAAAAAAAAAAAGGATAGTTGAATATGCAAATGAAAGCAAAGATAGATTCCTTCAGGTGGAATTACGTGAGGCAGCACAGGAAGATATGGAAACGGTGAAAATAAAATGTGAATGTGTAGAGTTAGGGAAAAATAAGGTGGTAAATTGGCTCAATGGCTCCTCATCCTGGCTACCAGGGGGTGGTGATGTGATGTGCCAGAGAAATTTGGATGTGGTCCATAGGCAAGAGGGCTAACATGGGTGTAGATAAAGCACTGAGAGTGGAGTCCCTGAATGGTGCAAATGATTAACGCACTAAGTTGCTAACTAAAAGGTTGGAGGTTCCAGTCTACCCGGAGGGGCCCCCAAAGAAAGGCCTGGAGATGCACTTTCAAAAAATCAGGCAATAAAGATCCTGTGGAGCACAGTTTTACTTGACACACATGGGGTCACCATGAACTGGAATTGGCCTGACAGCCATTTTTTTTTTTTTTTGTAACAGCATCAAGAGTAAGTAAAAGGAGGGAAAAGCGATATTTGCAAATCTGGTTTGTGCAACTCAGGAAGTATCTCTCTCTCCTTTTTTAAAAAAAATTTTGCTTTTTTTTTAATTGTTAAAATTTATGACACAACATTTACTGAGTCAACATTTTTTAGGTGTACAATTTAGTGATATCAATTAAGTTAGTCATGTTGTGTAACCATCACGTACAATCATTTCCAAATTTCCCATCACCTGGAAGTATTTTAGTATCAGATTTTATTCAGGAGGTGATGAATCCATTTATAGATTATCTTTTTTTTCTTCTTCTGGTTCAAAATTTGACTATTACTTCTCTTCTTGGTAGTACTTTCTTAGGTAGGTAACCTAAAAAAAACCTGTTGCAGGACTTGGAAAATAAATGATAAGCTTGGGTCTATTGTGATTACCACCTAATGGCTGTCATAGAAAATTTTTGATTGGTGGAGGGACTCAATCTGGATTTTCTTATTACCGATAGATTTTAATTTCAACACTTTCTTTTGTACAATACTGTAAATCTTTCTCCTATTTTCCCCATCTTGTCTCTGCACCTGCTGTGGTCCCATCCTTTACCATTATCACAGAAATCAAGAGTCTATTCTAGTCCCTTTTCATTTTCTAATGCTGAATTGTAGTACTCTAATTTTTTTATTAATTGGTAGTCAACCTAACTGAAAATTTTAACTAATTTCTGATCTCCTCTACTGACCTAAAGTGGCAGGTAGATAAGAAACAAGTATGAAACCCTGTGGATTTTCCAAATCCATAGCTATTTAGGATGTGTTATTAAATGAGGTTCCCAAGCTAAGCTAGAATTTTCCCCTCTTGGCAGCTAAATCAATTCAGAAATTCAGATGATTTGTCAGGCAGCCTTTCTCTGCAAGCCCTGTTCACGAAAAAGGCATTAGTCTAATTAAATTAGGGGCTATTAAATTCGCAAATTAGCATACAAAGTTAGAGCAATCAATATCTTATTAGTTTCAAAACCTTTTATCTAACGCCTCTTGAATTTTTTTCCAGAAATTTGATGTTGTAAGTAGCATAAATATTGATTTGAAGTTTTCCAAAAATTGGTAATCAATAATTGTTTTCTAGTCACAGAGAAATTCATTAACTTCTGTACTTATTGCATGCCACGTCTTCTTATTGAACTCTCCTCTAATCACCACATTATTCTTGGCTGAAAACACATTAGCTATAAAAATTCATGAAATGAGAAATCATATTATAAAGACTTTGTTTAGGTATGGTGGTTAATGGATTGTGCAGAACAGTGAAACACTGTCTCATTTCCAGTAAAAATAAATTTATGTCTTCTGTGGTTTTACACTTAAACATGGGTAACTTCACTGTTTTATCATTGCACAAACAAATTATTGCCAAATGAATTTGTAGAAGCACAGAGTATTTATTTGCCTGGCAATATGTAGGAAGTTCAGCGTCTTCTGCAGATGAAGATGGATGGCCGACATGTATGTAGAGGGATAATTGATTTCTGATAAAAAGAGATTATTGGTCAGTGTTGTCTTTAGAAAATAAATCAGGTGTAGCAACAAGAGATTAGGCGTACCTAAAGCACTGTGGAAACCCTGGTGGGGTAGTGGTTAAGTGCTATGGGTGCTAACTGAAAGGTTGGCAGTTTGAATCCACCAGGTGCTCTTTGGGAACTCTATGAGGCATTTCTACTCTGTCCTGTAGGGTGGCTATGAGTTGGAATTGACTCGATGGCAGTGGGTTTGTTTGTTGTTAAAACACTGTAGTATTTTAGTATATAATTTCCCTTTTATTTTGGGTGATTTTAAATTTTAATCATTTTAACCTATCTCAAAATTTCTACCAGTTCGTTCTGTAAAAATGCTAAATCATTTGCATTTAGATTTCCTAAATAACATCATAATTTTTGCTAGTGAATAAACAAAGTGTAATTTATTATTTCTTGAACATTCAAGAAAAAATTGAGATGGCATATAAAAGATGTTTACGTTCTTTCAAGACAAAACTGCAGTTTTACGAGGAATATGATCATGAGATTAGGCTCATGGATTGAAAAGCAATTAGAAGTTTGTATTCAGACTTCAGAATATCCAAAGACTTAAAAAAAAAAAAAGGCTTGGGTATAAAACTTCCTTTCTATGCTCTAACTTCACTTAATGTTTGTACCTAGATAGAACTTTACTTTTTCTCCCTTTTGAACCTTGCTTGGTAGGCTTTGGTGCCAGATTGATCTGTTTGAACATTGATTTCACTACTTCCTAATGGTAGGCAAAATTACGACACTTTTCGGAGCCTCAGCTTTTTCTTCCACATGATGGAGGTCATCAAACCTGCGTCGTAGTGCTGCGGTGAGGTTTCAGTGAGGAGAGGCCATAGGAAGTACTCCTTGTTGCCGTTAGCTGCTGTGGGGTCAGCCTCCAACTCATGGCAACCCCAGGGACAACAGAATTGGACTGTTGTTATCTGTAGTGTTTTCACTGGCTGATTTTTGGAAGTAAATTGCCAGGCCTTTCTTCCCAGTCTTAGTCTGGGAAATCCTCTGAAACCTGTTTAGCATCATAGCAACACAGAAGCCCCCATTGACAGATGGGTGGTGGCTGTCTATGAGGTGAACTGGCCAGGAATCAAACCTGGATCTCTCACATGGAAAGGGAGAATTCTACCACAGAACCACCACTGCCTCCAAAAGTGCTTAGCATGGTGCTAATAATAGCATAGTTAATCTATTAATATTGTGTCCTTTTTGTTCTCTATAGTAACTGTAGATAAAATATATAGACTGTATCCTAAGATGCACCAGTCACTCACTATCTTAAGCCATTTATCTATCAACAGAATGGATAGGTTTAGCAACAAATGTTTATAACATGATGGAAAAAAATTTCATGGGCTAAAAGGTAATGGTAAATTGAGGTTCAGATATATTGTTAACCCAGTATAGTTTCTCCAATATGAGGAAATTCTGTGTGACTAGTACAATTTACTGTTTCCAAAGTCATGATGACTGCTAACCAAGCTGTCATACTTTGGAGGTAGATCAAAACACATGAGAAGAGATGGAAGGTTATGCTCTGTGAAGATTACCAAAGAAAAGAGTAAAGAGACAATAATGGCCACACATTTTTTGGTATATGGAAATATTTATTAGATTTTAGAATAGTGATATAAAGATAACTTTGAGAACCCTTTAGTGACAATGATAGTCAAGGTACTCTTCCCTCACTCTTCTGTTTATTTATTTTAACAGCTTTATTGAGATAGAATTCATATGCTGTAAAATTTACGTATTTAAAATGGGTAATTCCTTGGTGAATAGCAATAGGGGTCTTAAAAGCTTGCAAATGGCCATCTAAGATGAAGCAGCTGATCTCTTCCTATCTGGAGCAAAGAAGAGTGAAGAAAACCAAATACTCAAGTAAACAATTAGTCCAAAGGACTAATGGACCACATGAACAATGGCCTCCACTAGCCTGAGATCAAAAGGACTAGATGGTGCCCAGCTGCCACTACCTACCGCTCTGACTGGAACCACAATAGTAGGTCATGGACAGAGTGGGAGAGAAATGTAGAACAAAATTCCAACTCATAAATAAGACCAGACTTAATGGTCTGATAGAGACTGGTGGAACCCCATGAGAATATGGCCCTTAGGCACCTTTCAAACTTGGAACCGAAATCACTCCCAGAGATCACATTATAGCCATACAGTAGACAGGGCTATAAAATGAATGTTTGTATAAAACCAACTAACACCAGTTATTTTAAAAATATAAAAATAACACCAGTGAGGAATGTACACCTCAGAATGATCAACTATAAAAACCTAAATGGCAGCATATCCCCAAAAACAAAGTTCAGAAGGAAGATAGGGGCAGGAAAGCTGGAAGAATGAACACAGGGAGCCCAGGGAGGAAGCGGCGAGAGTGCTGACACATTCAGGGGTTTGCAACCGATGTCACGAACCAAACTGTGCATAAATTGGTGACTGGGAAACTAATTTGCTATGTAAACTTTCACCTAAACCACAATGAAATGTTTAAAAAAAGGAAAAAAGTTAAAGTAAAATGTATAATTCAATAGATTTTTGTATATTCACAATATTGTGCAACCTTGTTCTAATTTTGTAATATTTTCATCATCCAAAAAAGAAACCCAATACCTATTAGCAGTTACTCCCATCCCTGCCCTGTCTCCCAGCCACAGACAGGCAGACAGACAGACAGATGGGTAGATAGCTGCTGCTGAGTCTACTCCAACTCATGACAGCCTTAGGTACAAAAGAACAAAATGTTGCTCAGTCCTGTGTCATCCTCACGATTGCCAGCATGTTCTGGTCCATTGTTGCAGCTGTTTTGCCAATCTCTCTCACCAAAGGTCTCCTTCCCTCCCTCCCTCCCTGTCCCTCTGATTCACCAAACATGATGTCCTCCTCCAGGGATTGATGCTCCTGATGACATGCCCAGAGCAAGTGGACTGGAGAGTCTTCTGTGGTGACCCATAATATTTTCATGGGCTAATTTTGGGGGGTAGATCACTAGGCCTTTCTCTCTAGTCTTTCTCAGTCTGGAAACTCCACTTAAAATTGTCCACCATTGGTGGCCCTGCTGGTACGTGAAATACAGGTGGTATAGCTTCCAGCATCAAAACAAGCCACGCCGCAGCCATAGACAACCACGAATCTACTTTCTATCTCTTCCCTCCCTTTTGAACCTTTCTCCTGCATTTCCTCTGAGTAGAATCTATACTCCAGCCACTCTGGCTGATTCAAGTTTTCTGGTAGGTGCTCTTTGCTTTGCTATCTCTGTTTCATCATCTCTTCTCCCATCCTCTACTGCCTTCTGCTGCTCCTCTCCTGCTCTGCCTATGCAGATCCAATAAATTCCAGCTCAGGTCTCATAGTGGCTATCAAACCTTTACTGACTTCCCAGGATGAATTGGGTTGCCCAAATTTGGAAAGCAGGTCTCATACTGTCTTGTGTCAAACCTTCGATTGTTTTCAACTTAAATCTTAGTTAATTGCTCGTATGTTGGAATTATTTTCTCACATTAATTATGGAGTGCATGACTATAGTGATTTTGAGGAAATTCAGGGCTCTTCAAACTATGTTTTGGGGTTGATGCATTATCCCCCCAAAAGCAGGAGGACTTCCAGAGGCAAGGGACACCGGAAGGCACCAGAAGAGGAGGAGGGCATGAAAAAAAGAAGAGAAGGGAAGGGAAAGAGGAGAAGAAGGCAGGGTGTGAAGGGAAGTTATGTGCATCTTAGACAAGGTCCTCCTGCAGCAAGATGGGGAGTCTCTGGGTAAGAGAGATCCAAAGACAGCAGTACCTCCGGGTCCTTATAACTGCAGGGTTTTATCTCTCTAGGCCTAGTAGATATTGGATGCACTTTCATGGTATATGTAAATTAGATAGACCTGAAGTGGCTAAAATATGCTTATTGAAAACCAAACCCGTTGCTGTTGAGTCAGTTCCAACTCGTAGCTACCCCACAGGACAGTACTCTGCCCTATATAGGGTTTCCAAGGAATCAGCTGGTGGATTTGAACTGCTGACCTTTTGGTTAGGTTTAACCACTGTGCCACCATGGCTCCATTTGGGCTGTTGTTTTTGTTGTTAAGTGCCAGTCGAGTCCGTTCCAACTCATAGTGATCCTATAGACAAAGGAACGAAACACTTTTCTGGTTCTGCACCATCCTCACAATTGTTTTTATGCTTGAGCCCATTGTTGCAGCCACTGTGTCAGTCCATCTCCTTGAGGGTCTTCTTCTTTTTCACTGACCCTCTACTTTACCAAGCATGATCTCCATCTCCAGGGACTGATCCCTCCTGATAACATGTCCAAAGTACGTGAGACATTGTTTCACCGTCCTTGCTTCTAAGGAGAATTCTGGCTGTACTCCCTCCAAGACAGATGTGTTCATTCTTTTGGCAGTCCATGGTATATTCAGTATTCTTTGCCAACACCATAATTTAAAGGCATCAATTCTTCTTTGGTCTTTCTTATTCATTGTCCAGCTTTCGTATGCATATGAGGTGATTGAAAACACCATGGCTTGGGTCAAGAGTACCTTAGTCTTCAAGGCGACATCTTGGGCTTTTAATACTTTAAAGTGGTCTTTTGCAGCAGATTTACCCAATGCAGTGTGTTGTTTGATTTCCTTCTTTTTTTCCCCTGTAGGTGTGGTTTTAATTGAGCTGTTCTTTTGTTTGTTTTTAACTTATCTATTTATTTTTTATTATACTTTAGGTGTAAGTTTACAGCTCAAGTTAATTTCTCATACAAAATCTTATACACATGTGACACTAGTTCCAATTCCCACAATGTGACAGCACACTCCCCCTTTCCACCCCAGGTTTTCCTATGTCCATCCAACCAGCTCCTGTCCCTTCCTGACTTCTCATCCTGCCTCCTGACAGGGGTCTCTCACTTGATCATGTGTATCTGCTTGAACTAAGAAGCACACTCCTCATGAGTATCGCTTTATGGATTATAGTTCAGTGCAGCCTTTGTCTGAAGAGTGTTCTTTGGGAATAGTTTTAGTTCTGGGTTAACATAGCATCTTGGGGCCATGGCTTTGGGGGTTCCTCCAGTCTCAGGCTGTTAAGTCTGGTCTTTTTTATGTGAGATTGTGTCCGGCTCCACACTTTTCTCTCGCTCCCTCAGGGACTCTCTGTTGTGTTCCCTGTCAGGGTGGTCCTTGGTGGTAGCTGAGCACCATCTAATTATTCTGGTCTCAGGCTGATGGAATCTCTGGTTTATGTGACCCTTTTGTTTCTTGGGCTAATATTTTCCTTGTGTCTTTGGTGTTCTTTGCCCTTCTTTGCTCCAGGTGAATTGGGACCAATTGATGCATCTTAGATGGCCACTCAAAAGTTTTTAAGACCCCAGACACCACTCATCAAAGTGGGATGCAGAATATTATCTTAATAAATTTTATTATGCCAATTGGCCTAGATGTCCCGTGAAACCAGGGTCCCCAGACCCCAGCTCCAGCTGCTATGTCCCCTGAAGTGTTTGGTTGTGTTCAGGAAACTTCTTAGTATTTGGTTTAGTCCAGTAGTGCTGACTTCCCCTGTATTGTGTGTTGTTCTTTCCTTCACCCAAGATGATTCTTGTCTACTAGTTAGTGAATTTCTGTCTCCCTGAAGAAGAATGATTTCTTCTGTGTTTAAACCTCTTATTCAGTTCTAATAATAGTGGCCTCATATAATATTTGTCTTTTTGAGACTATTTTCACTCAGCATAATGTCCCCCAGATTTATTCATGTTGTGAGATGTTTAGAGGATTCTTCATTGTTCTTTATTGATGCATAGTATTCCATCCTGCATATGTACCATAATTTGTTTATCCATTTGTCTGTTGACAGACATCTAGGTTGTTTCCATCTTTTTGCTATTGTGAACAGTGCTACAGTGAACATGGATGTGCATATATCTGTTCATGTAAAGGCTCTTATTTCTTTAGAATATATTCCAAGGAGTGGGATTGCTGGATCCTATGGTACTTCTATTTCTAGTTTTTTAAGGAAGCGCCAAATTGATTCCCAAAGTGGTTGTACCATTTTACATTCCCACCAGCAGTGTATAAGTGTTCCAGTCTCTCCACAACCTCTCCAACATTTATTATTTTGTGTTTTTTGGATTAATGCTAGCCTTGTTGGGGTGAGATGGTATCTCATTGTAGATTTGATTTGCATTTCTCTAATGGCTAATGATTGTGAACATTTCCTCATGTATCTCTTAGCCACCTGAATGTCTCCTTATCCTTTGCACATTTTTTAATTGGGTTATTTGTCTTTTTGATGTTGAGGTGTTGCAGTATCTTATAGATTTTAAAGATTAGACCCTTGTCAGATATGTTGTAGCTGAATTTTTTTTCCCCAGTCTGTAGGTAGTCTTTTTAACTGTTTTGGTGGTCTTTTGATGAGCGTGTTGTTTGATTTTTAGGAGTTCCCAGTTATCTAGTTTCTCGTCTGGTGTTTGTGCATTGTTAGTTACATTTTATATTCTGTTTGTGCCATGTATTAGGGCTCCTAGTGTTGTCTCTATTTTTTCTTCCATGATCTTTATCATTTTAGATTTTATATTTAGGTCTTTGATCCATTTTGAGTTAGTTTTTGTGCATGGTGTGAGGTACAGGTCTTGTTTCATTTTTTTGTAGATGGATATCTGGTTATGCCAGCACCATTTGTTAAAGAGACTGCATTTTCCCCGTTTAATGGACTTTGGGCCTTTGTCAAATATCAGCTGCTCATAGGTGGATGAATTTACATCTGGTTTCTTAGTTCTGTTACATTGGTCTATGTATCTGTTATTGTACCAATACCAGGCTGTTTTGACTACCATGGCGATATAATATGTTCTAAAATCAGGTAGTGAGAAGCCTACCACTTTGTTTTTCTTCTGCAATATCCTGGGCCTCTTCCCTTTCCTTAGGAAGTGGGTGATTTGTTTCTCCATCTCGTTAAAAAATCTTATTGGAATTTGGATCAGGATTGCATTGTGTCTGTAGATCACTTTGAGTAGGATTTACATTTTCACAATGTTCAGTCCTCCTGGCCATGAGCACGGTATATTTCTCCACTTATGTAGGTATCTTTTGGTTTCTTGCAGTAGCATCTTGTAGTTTTCTTTGTATAGGTCTTTTACGTCTCTGGTTAGATTTAGTCCTAAGTATTTTATCTTCTTAGGGGCTATTGTAAATGGTATCGATTTTGTGATTTCCTTTTTGAAGAAGAATCCAACTGGTTTTTGTATGTTTCCTTTGTATCCTGATACTTTGCCAAAATTTTCAGTGGATTCTTTAGGGTTTTCTGTGTATAAGATCAAATCATCTGCAAATAGAGATACTTTTACTTCTTCCTTATCAATTTGGATACCCTTTATTTCTTTTTCTTGCCTTATTGCTCTGGCTAGGACCTCTACTACAATGTTGAATAAGAGTGGTGATAAAGGGTATCCTTGTCTGGTTCAGAGCTTTCAGACTCTCTCCATTTAGGATGATGTTGGCGATTGGCTTTGCTTAACCAAACCCAGTGCCGTCGAGTTGATTCCAACTCATAGTGACCCTATAGGACAGAGTAGAGCTGCCCCACAGAGTTTCCAAGGAGCACCTGGCAGCTTTGAACTGCCGGCCCTTTGGTTGGCAGCCGTAGCACTTAACCACTATTCCACCAGGGTTTCCTGGCTTTGCATGAATGCCCATTATTATGTTGAGGAATTTCCCTTCTATTCCTATTATCTTGAGAGTTTTTATCACGAATGGGTGTTGGACTTTTTCAAATGCCTTTTCTGCATAGATTGATAAGATCCTGTGGTGTGTTGAAGTCTTCTAGTTCTATTGTGGAGCTGTCTACTTCTCTTTTCAATGCTGTTAAAATTTGCTTTTTTGTATTTTGGAGCCCTGTCATTGGGTGTGTAAATACTTACTACGGTTATGTCGCCCTGGTGTATTGACCACTTAATCATTATATAGTGTCCTTCTTTATCCTTTGTGGTGGGTTTTACTTTAAAGTCTAATTTATCAGAGATTAGTATTGCAAGTCGTGCTGTTTTTTGATAGCTGTTTGCTTGATAAATTTTTATCCATCCTTTGAGTTTTAGCTTGTTTCTTTGAGTCTGAGGTTGTCTGTTGTAGGCAGCATATAGATGGATTATGTTTTTTATTCATTCTGTCACTCTGTTTCTTTATTGGTGCACTTAGTCCATTTACATTCAGTATAATTATTGATAGCTATGAGTTTAGTGCTGTCATTTTGACGTATTTTTGTGTGTGTGTGTTGACAGTTTCATTGTTCCACTTAATTTTATGTGCTGAGTCATTTTTCTTTATGTATTCTGCTTTCATTGTTGATTTTGTGTTTACTGACTTTATGTTTTTCTTCTTTATTTTGATTTGTACATTTGTTAGTTTCCTTTGTGGTTGCCTTAAAATTTATATTTTTCTAAGTTTAAACCAATCTTTTATTTCTTGATATTGCCTTAACTTCCTCTCCATATGACAGTTCTATGACTATACTCTTTAATCCCTCTTTTTTGTTTTAATGTTTTCATATTTTGTATATTGCCATCTCTGTTTCCCTGTTTTTAGTGTTTTACCTTTGGCTTATTTTTGTGACTTCCCTATCTTAGTTCATATCTGGTTGTTCTGTTCTGTGTTCTAGTCTTGGGGTGTTATGTAATATTATTGATTTTCTAGTTGGAGGACTCCCTTTAGTATTTCTTGTAATTTTGGCTTGGTTTTTATAAATTTCCCTAACTTCTGTTTATCTGGAAGTGCCCTAATTTCACCTTCATATTTGAAAGACCATTTTGCTGGGTATATAATTCTTGGCTGGCAATTTTTTTTTTTCATTCAAGGCTTCATGTATGTCATCCCATTGCCTCCTTGCCTGCATGGTTTCTGCTGAGTAGTCAGAGTTTACTCTTATTGACTCTCCTTTGTAGATGACTTCTCGTTTTTCCCTACCTGCTCTTAAAATTCTCTCTTTATCTTTGGTTTTGACAAGTTTGATTATAGTATGTCTCAGTGACTTTCTTTTGGTATCTACCCTGTGTGGGTTTCAATGAGCTTCTTGGGTAAATATCTTCTTGTCTTTCATGATATCAGGGAAGTTTTCTGCCAGCAAATCTTCAACAATTTTCTCTGTCTTTTCTGTTATCCCCCCTGTTCTGGTACTCCAGTCACTTGTAGGTTATTCCTTTTGATAAAGTTCCACATAATTCTTAGGGTTTCTTCATTTTTTAAAATTATTTTGTCTGATTTTTCCTCAAATTCGTGTCAAGTGTTTTATCTTCAGTCTCACTAATTCTGACTTGCATTGCCTCAGTTCCATTCCTTTGACTTTCTACTGAGTTGTCTAATTCTGAAATTTTATTGTTAATCTTTTGTATTTCGATTTGCTCTCTCTCTATGGATTCTAGCAACCTCTTAAATTTTCCTCTTGTATATACTAAATTCCTCTATTGCTTCATCTGTGTGTTCCTTGGCTTGGTCTGAGTTTTGCCTTATCTCCAACATGGGAGCAGAGTGGGAGAGGGTGGGTGAGGGGAAGAGAGGCACTTCCCAGAGGGGGAAGGGTTATTTTCTTCCCATCTTGTAGGTTAGATGCTTGCACTTAACTTCTGCAGATCCAGCACAGCTTCCCCTGGCTCTGGAGGCTTGTGCAGACTCTCTGCCACTCAGTTTCTTCCATCATGGTAAAAACACATCCTAAGTGCTACTGCTTGCCTCAGCCCATGTGCACCAGAAGGTACAGCCTGCAGGTTGTCAGCTAGGTCAGGTCTGACACTTCTTCAGTGCTTCTGAGCTGTCTCTCTTTCTCCCCCTGCCACTCAGTCCAATTCCTCAACTTTGTCTTAGATGTTCAGGGCTCCTAGATTTCATATATAATCAATTCACTTGTGTTTTCTGGTTTTTGTTTCAAGAGGGACCATAGGTAGTGTCTGACTATTCCACTACCTTGCCACTGCCTATCTGTTTCATTTCTTGACTGCTACTTCCATGGGTGTTGATTGTGGATCCAATTAAAATGAAATCCTTGACAACTTCAATCTTTTCTCTGTTTATCATGATGTTGCTTCTTGGTCCAGTTGTGAGGATTTTTGTTTTCTTTATGTTAAGACTTTTAGATATGTATAAGTTTGAGTTTGGAGCCAATGGGCTTTTGTTTTGAGATAACCAGTTTCAACTTGCTATAAAGAAGTAAACAACTTGGGACCAATACACAGAGGTCATTTTTTATTCATTTATATAACATTGGCCCACTTGTATCCTACAAACTATTTAACCGTGCCTTGTGTAGAAAAAAAAAAAAAATTTTTTTTTTGTGTAGAGTTGATATTCAATAAATACTTATTGATTTTTATCTCAAAGCACAAATTAATATTAACTATTATCTCTGTTCACAGATTTGCTTGACACCAGAACCATTTGCCATTGAGTTGACTCTGACTCATGGAGACCCCATGTATGTCAGAATAGAGCTGTGCTCTGTAATGTTTATGGTGGCTGGTTTTTCGGATGTAGATTATCAGGCCTTTCTTCTGGGGTGCCTCAGGGTGGATTAGAACCTCCAACCTTTTTGTTAGCAGCTGAGCACGTTAACTTTCTACACCACCCAGGGTCTCCCTGCTTGACACAAATTATGCTGAAAGTCATCTTCACCTTTACTTTCTAATAATGAAAGTCCACTTCTTAGACATATGGTAGTACTCTTCTTCCAGAACAAGATATTTAACTTGCAGTCAGTTGATCATGAGTTTAACTGTTCAGTAAGGTGACTAGAGCAGATGCTTGATTTTGTAAGTGAGTAAATAAAATGCTTGCCATAGTTGAACATGGGCCTTAAAAGTAGGTGCATTGTACAATGATCAGGCTTGTATCATGACATACTCTCCTTCTATCCCATTTTTATATAGGTTGAATTGGGATAAAGAAAAAAATGAAAGAGTACTTTGAGAGGCAAAGAAGTAAAAAAATGAGTATAAGGTGCAGGAAGTGGGTGACAAGTCCCGATTATGTTGACTTGGGCTGTACATTGTAATCTGCATTTTTACCAACACCAGTGGGGATGCTGATGTAGGCGGTCTCTAGATCACATATGGCGTATCAGTGCTCGATGCAAATGAAGTGTTGATCCATTCTTAACAGCTGAATGTGTGATTTTGATGGGGAGTTGTGTTGAAAAGAAGGAATGTAAATCTAAGTCACTGAACAAACGAGAACCCTAAGGCAGGAGGGCAGAAGGTGGAAAGGAAAGGTGTAGAGCCAGGAGACTGAGAAACCAAAGATAAATGGTGTACTTATCCTGCAATGTGGAAAGGCAATCTAAAGTTTTTTTCTTTTTCTTCTTTTAAACACTAAAATCTGAACATTCACCCCTTCCCACCCTTCCTCAAATAGAATATTTTTATTTCCTTCCATGCATTTTTTTTTTTCAATGTGCTTGGCTTTTTATTCAGGCACTTGTTGTACATAATGTCTGAAAAAGAAAGTGTTCTTTTCCTTTAGTTTGGAGTTAAAGAAGATGTAATGTTCTCTGCTTTTGTCGTAGCAGGGATTAGGCTTTGTATTGAAACACATTTCACCTTTTTTGTACCACAGCGCATCGCTGGGAGTGTTGAATTTGGTGCTGCAATGTGTAGACAAAACTTTTGCAAAGAAAAATAAGATGAGGACCTGAATCGATGAGGCTCCCATTGTGTCCATGTCTATAATAGGATAATATGATGAATAAACCAATCTGACTTTGTGGCATCACAGTGGTGACTGCCAACATAGAATACTTGTTCTCATGTGGACTCTAATCACTAGAGAATTAATGAGGAAAAGTTAAAATAATACAACCCACACTGCTGTAGAAATCAAGGCACATCCATGTGACTTGAAAACAGTAGAGGAAGGGATTTTATGTCACTTCTTAGGTATCTGTTGAGTCCCTATTAGGCAACGAGGCCATCTGGCCGTTCGAAACAAGATTCTCTGGCATCTCTCCTAATGTCTTCCTTTCAAGAAGATTTCAAAAAAAGTGAATTTCTCATCCCTGTTATTGGCTCCATCGTTTTTCTAGTTTCTTGGGCCAGCATTCCTGCAACCGGCTTTGATGCAATGTCTCCGTAGTCCCCAAATCCAATTAATCACCATGTTCTGTTGAAAATTTCTTCAAATTACCTTTACTTTCCTATTCCTACCATCCTGGCATCAGTTTCTAAATTGGTCTCCCTACTCTTTTTTTTTTTTTTTTCATTTGAAGTACTTATTTATTTTGTTTACTTTGTTCTATGTTTTATTTATTTTTTTATTGTACTTTAGATGAAGATTTACAGAACAAGCTTCTCATTAAACAGTTACTACACATATTGTTTTATGATATTGGTAAACAACCCCATGACATGTCAACAGTATCCCTTCTCAACCTTGGGTTCCCTGTTACCAGCTTTCCTATCCGCTCCTGCCTTCTAGTCTTTGCCCCTTGGCTGGCGTGCCCCTTTAGTCTTGTTTTGTTCCATGGGCCTGTTGAGTTCTTGACTGAAAGGTGGACCTCAGGAGTGACTTCTTTACTGAGCTAAAAGGGTGTCCAGAGGCCATACTCTCAGTGTTTCTCCAGTCTCTTTCAGGCCAGTAAGTCTGGCCTTTTTTTTGTGAGTTAGAATTTTGTTCTATATTTTCCTCCAGATCTGTCCAGGACCCTCTATTGTGATCACTGTCAGAGGAGTCAGTGGTGGTAGTCAGGCGCTATGTAGTTGTACTGGACTTAGTCTGGTAGAGGCTGTGGTTGTTGTGGTACATTAGTACCTTGGACTAATTTTTCTCTTGTATCTTTAGTTGTATTCATTCTCCCTTGCTCCCGAAGGGGTGAGACCAATGGAATATCTTAGATGGCCGCTCACAGGCTTTTAAGCCCCCACACGCTACTCACCAAAGTAGAATGTAGAACATTTTCTTTATAAACTATGTTATGCCAGTTGAGTTAGATGTTCCCTATGGTCTCCGTACTCTTGACAGATCCTCCTGCAGTCAACTCTGGATGTTCCCAAAACACAATGCTAACATTTCCTCATCTTACTGGAATTAAAAAAGAAAAAAAAATTCCCTATTACCTATAGTAAATAGTTCCATACACTTTCACCTGGAATACTGGCCTCTGCAACTTAGTCAATTTATGCCCTGTGATTTTTTAATATCCCTACCACACTGAGTTTTTCCTTTTACCATGAATATGATGTTCACTTTCCCCATTGCAAGCTATTCCTGAACCTCAGCTCACCTGTCTCCTTCATGAAGTCTTCTTTCCTCTCTGACCCATGGTGATAATCTTTGCCTTTTCTGAACCATGGTATGTGCATTCTCTGTCCCTCTGTTACAACTCTTTCTAAGTGTTATATATGCACTTCAGCTCTGAACACTTTGTTCCCTTTGCTTGTTTCACAGATACAATTATACCTCTCACTCTGTCCAGCCTTCTTGCCAGTGTGCACCATCTATCACAAGGGATCACTAGGCAAGAGAGTTTAGCTTATTTAGCATCTCCATCACTGCCATCATCATGTCATCCTAGAAGCACCCAGTGGTGACACAGAACTTTCATTTTTATATACGAGGTACAGCACATTTTAATTATCTAACCTCTAGCCAGGATGTCTTTCCTTCTGTATAATAAATATATTTTTAAAAACTAACCCTCAACTAAGTTGATTTTGATACAATCTGAGTGTCTGTAATTGTGTGCAACTAAGAGAAAGACTTTCTCCTGTCCAGATAAAATATTCAAAGATTTTCCCCTGGCATTTATCATTGTATTTTCCATTAGTGAAAAAAGGAAGAGACAAAAGATGGCATAAAAATGATGGGCAGTTAGAAATGCTTCATTTTGTTCATTGAAATATTTGAAGATATATTGAGATGTGTTTTTCTTTACATTGTATGCGGTCTCTGATATATTAAATCTTTGATTTGCTCTTCTTTTCCTTCCTTAAACACATAGGTAAGGGAATCCTATTTCATGTGATTTTCCAAATTTGCCAGAATGCTTTCATGAACAATATTACCTTTTATAAGAGTGAAAAATGTATCTAATGCCAATCAGGGGTTGAGTTTTCATTTAAGCCACTCTGTTATGGATGTGGTTCCCCGGGGGACAGACAGATTAAATCAAAGATTTGTGACCATAGCCCACCTTGACCAGAGATTATCCAATTTGCAGATTATTTTGGTTTATCTTTCTCTTCCTTCTGCTTGTCTCGTGTCTGATCATTCGCCTGAAGAGAAGCTCTTCCACTAGACACTGGGTGAGGGTGTGTAAGAAGGAAAACTCTACATTAATTCCATATTAGTCATTGATTCTAAAATGCATATGAAGTCAGACTGAACTATTTATTCCTGTAGATCATGTGGGAGGAGTTTTATATGGCTTTGCCTCTGCGTGTAATGGTTGAGGGATTGTTATTCTTTGTGCTTTGTAGATTTAGAAACCTACCCCCTTTAGATCATGCCCAAGTGTGCCTCTCTCTCCCATGCTCCAACCTGAATAGCAGGTGTCTACTGTCATCAGCATGGGCTGTCCTGCAGCTAATTCACACTGGACATGTCCAAATGGGCTCCAGCACCTCTGCCCCACACCTGATGACTCTGCCTTTCCTGTCAATGGTGGCACCATCAAATCTCTGAGCACACATGAGTATCTTTCGTGGAAACTAAGTCTTATCAGATAACAAGCCCTGCCTCTTCTACCTCCATAACAGCGTGTGTGTGTGTGTTTGTGTATTTTAATTGACTTAACCGAGCATAATGGACATTAAATAGAACCCCAGTAAATGTTGTTGACAATGCATGAAGGAATCCATCAGACATATTACTGCCCAGTGTGTTATAGATTGACTTTCTTAAACATATAAGTTGCCCATGCCTTGCCTTTGCTCATAAACCTTCAGTGAGTCCCCATTATCTCTAGAATAATCTAGATTCTTTAACTTGTTAGGCAAAGCCTTTGCAATCTATATCTAGCCTAATGGGGTATTCTTATATTTTATTACTCTCCCAGTAACAAACTTGGCTTCTGGTGGTTCCCTGGATGGCACTTTGCTCACCTGTTGCCTCTTCTGGAATGTTCTTCCCAAGGACAAACTTCAGAGTGCCAGGGTTTTTCCCAGTCTCCATTTTAAGGTGTAAATGCAGATGTCCCTCAGTAAATGTCTCTAGTTAATTCCACCCAACTGAAAATAATGTTTGACTTGCCTGGATTTACATGACATTTTCTTCAAATCTTTTTTTCTTTTTTTAAAAAACATATATATGTATGTGTGTGTATATATATATATATATATATGATTTATGTACATTATGTTGGCACCCTGGTGGCACAGTGGGTAAGAGCTTGGCTGCTAACTGAAAGGTTGGCAGTTGGAGTCTACCAGCTGCTCCTTGGAAACCCTATGGGGCAGCTCTACTCTGTCCCAATAGGGCTGCTATGAGTCAGAATTGACTGGACAGCAATGGGCTTGGGTTTTTTTTTTTTTTTTTTTTTTTAAATGTGTATTATAAAGCTCCCAGGTGATTCTAATATTCTGCTAGAGTTGAGATCCACAGGAAGAGAAATAGGCTGTTAACTCTCAGACTTTTTTCTTTATTGGCTCTGCTTGTGATCAAAGTAGGTTTGTGATTCTTAATATTAAGCACAGAAGGAGTAATCTGATTAATCATTAATTAGTAAAATTATTCATGAAAGGTCTTATCCCCATCCAAATATCACCATTAATAATAATAATAAAGTGATTGGATACCTCCAATTAAGTGGTTAAAGAGATAGAATCTTCAAGCAAAAATGGTGGTGTCTTCAAGTACTCTTGTTTCAGCTCCATCAATTTGCTTCATAATTCCTTTGAAGGATACCAAGGAAGGACTGCTGGTCCTGGCGTGTTCATGGCATTCTGTTGATGTGAATCAACAGCTCTCTTTTTTGTTTCTACTCAGATTAAGTTGTGTTTAGGCAGGTTGGGGAGAGACACGAATAGACGATACTTGTCTCATCACAATCAGTAGCTGGAGACTGAAAGTACTTCTGAGATGCTGCCTGTTCAGACAATTGAGAGGAAATAATAAAGTCACACCATCGTTTTCCTTCTCAGTACTGGTATCTCCAAGACTATGAGGGTCAGGGAGAGCATGAGATGCAGGAAGGAAGCCTCACAGATTCACTGACTACAGCAGGAGTCGTGGAACCCTGTTGAGAATCCAGCTACCTGGGGATGAAGCATGCGCTCAGAGTTGGCCATTAGTAGTCCGGTTTATTGAATGACTTAAGGCAGAGATATTCCATAAAATTTTCTCTTTCTTACTTCCCATCATCTCCTTAGCATCATGTCTCCTAAACACACACACAGAGACACACACACTGAATTTGATTAGTTTAATGATTTATTTATCCTATATCCTTTTATTTAGGTAAAAATATAATTCTAATATACCCATTGCCATCGAGTTGATTCTAATATAGCAAACTCTAATAACCATCCTTTTTTTTTTTTTTCCATCATGAAATGCTGTTTAGAATTTTGTGTATATAAACTCCATTCCTGATCAATAGGCCTGGGGAAAAAAAAAAAAACCACGGCTAATTCCTAGCTCATCTGTAGGGAATACAGTTGAGAGAGAATATACCTGGAATCCAACCAGAAGAGACAATTGTTGTTAAGGTTTTCTTACCCTGCCTTCTCTGATTTCTGTCCTTTATCCCTTACCAACACTACCAGCACTACAGAATGTTGTTAGGGAGGGTGTTTTAGTAGTTTTGATGGGTTTTGTTTTCAGATATTTCAGAAGGGATAGTCACCAACATTATAATTGTAAATTGGTGGTCAGAAAAAGAATGGTCAAAATCTGCTTAAATCATAAATATGGTTTTCTCTACTATCTACAATGCAAGTAACTCATTGAGCTATGTTTGTTTGTTTTTACTACCTAATCCTTTTAAATGAAGAGAGATCGGGGGAAAAACCATTTATTGAAATCTAAAAGCCATATTTCACTGGGTCTTAATATGGAAATAACTTTAGAATTTAGATGGTTCTTTTCCAAGGAATATTTTTACTGAGATTTTTTTCTGCATTTGAAACTGTAGCTTTAATTTCTTATTTCCCATTCAAAATACACACGCACTAAAGGACTTAGTCTGGGCAAAAGGCATTCTTGTGTGTGAATATTGTTTCTTTGCTAATGTGAGCTAGTGTGAGCAATATCTGAGATGATTTAAGTACAAGCTTGTTCTGAGGCAGAGGACTAATCTTTGGAGAGTTTTTCCGCTTGCGTAATTACAGTATGTCATTCAATATATCTGGCATTTTAATATTTTTATTCTTTGTGAATTACTCTGTAATCTGCATGATTTATCAGCATCTCTAAAGAGGTTCTCAAGGCACCTAAAATGTCTCGTGTGCTTTATGTTGACTATGTTAACAGAGAAAAAGTATTTTTTTACTGTGTTGACTGTGTTCTTTAGAGTCAACTGTGAAGGTCTTGAGCTCATTTCCCCTTTGACCTTCAGTAGCCTAATTCGTTTGGGTCTCTAGGAATACTTTTATAGAATATTAAGTTAGTAGGTCACCTTCCCCTTGTGTATATCTGAGATTTGCTATTAGTGTGGATAAAAAAATTCATAAACCACTTAGAATTACAGTTTCATATAGATTTTTCCAAAGCAAATGGTTATGGTAATTGTAACATCAGCCATTTGACATAAGACCCCTGTGATAATTCCTCAAGAAAAAACTGAAGACCAAGATGGAAAATCTTGTTGGTCACCTGACAAGAGACTTTATTTGCTGTTGGTTTGATTAAAAAGTAGCAGCATATTAAAAAAAAAAAAAAAAAGTAAAGAACAAGACCATAAAATAAACATGGCTGAGGGCTTTCATTTATACTTTTTAACTTGTGCTTTGAAAACAAAGTCATTGACAACTGAGGGTCTCCTGAAGAGATGAAAATTTCGTCTCAGACCAATTTTGTAGAAAGATCAACTTGTTTATTGGACTTCAAGGCAAGCTAACTCCATGGTAGACCCTGATGCTTAATCTGATTACCAGCTTCGAAGAGCACATTATGCTATTTTAAAGAACAATTATTTTCACCCTCTGAGACTTCTCTTCATATTAGACTACAATATTTATTACTCAAGCAATAATAGATTCAAGCAGAGAAACAGTAAGAAAGACTTGTGTATCCTTTTACTTAAGCTTTTCTTGTCGAGGCTATTTCTAGGGTTATTTCATTATTATGCCACTTAGGTACAACTGTATGAAAGTCATTAATAAGGATTCACATAGGTCAGGTTTAAATGGAGCACCATAGTAGGATGAGAAATGACCTTCAGAATCACTCCACCATCTTTGTGCATTAACAGAACAGCACTTTCCCATAAATTAATCTCATTAATCCCAAAATGCATCAAAACACAGAGCCAGCACATAAGCATCTATTCCTAAAGCACCAATAATTCCTAATACTCACATAGCCTTTTTTTTTTCTTCTCTGAGAGTCTCATGGATTTTTTACTGTTTACTATGCTCACTCCTCTCTAAGGTCCTGAGAGTATCAAAATTGCCCACCTTTCTAGAGTCTGCTTGAAGAGATGTAAGAGATTTGCTTGGGGGCAGTGGTGGTTCAGTGGAGCAATACTTGTCTTCTGTGTGGGCAAACTGGGTTGATTCCGGCCGACACACCTTATGCACAGCCATCACCTGTCTGCCAGCGGTGGTTTGTGTGTTGCTATGATGCCGAACACGTTTCAGCACAGCTTCCAGACTAGGATGAACGAGGTAGAAAGGCCTGTCGTTCTGCTTCTAAAAATAAGATTATGAAAACCCTACGAATCACAAGGGTCCAATTTACTACTGATCGTAGGGATGGCACAGGACTGGACAGAGTTTCATTCCGCTGTGCTTGGGGTTGCCATGAGTTGGGGGCCGACTTGATGGCAGCTAACAATCACAACAATAAGGTGTTTGCTTAATGGCAAATGTGTCACAATACAGCCTTACCTGGGCATCTAAATAATGATATACCTCGGATTTTATTTTAGAGTCATATTCTAGATACGGAGCCATGGTGGCGCAGTGGTTAAGAGCTTGTTCAAATCCCCCAGCCACTGGCTGGAAACCCTAGGGGGCAGTTCTACTCTGTTCTATAGGGTCGCTATGAGTTGGAATCGACTTGATGGCAATGGGTTTGAGTTTTTGCTTTTGGTTTTTTTGTTTTCGATATTTGGAAGAATGAGTTAGATGATTCATTAGTCCATTCATCCAGTTATTCACTCAACAATTATTTATCAAATTCCACTTATGTGCCGGACACTGCTCGGTGCTGGGAACATAGGCATGGCCCCTGCGGCATTGAGTTTGCAATAGAGTGAGCAGGTATTAAACAAATCACTAGATTATTCATTATGGAGTCTCAATTGTGAAATGTGCTCCAAAAGTAAAAAATTTGGGGGGAGTGTAATGAAGGGGTGTCAGGAAGGCTCCTGAAGGAGGTAATGTTTGAGTGTTTGAGCTGAGATTTAAAGGGCAGCCAGGTAAATAAAAGTATTTTGCAAATCTTTTGTTAACTCAGAGAGATTTTCCTTCTCATTAGACATAATGACCATTTAGCTTTTAAGACATCATGCGAAAGCTTTCCTTTTCTTTACTTTATGTCATTTCTCTTGAATCTTGCACTAGACTGTGAAGGGGTGCATTTCTGAGTTCTTGGGTGTTAGCCTGGA
Organism: Loxodonta africana; assembly: GCF_030014295.1. NCBI lineage: Eukaryota > Metazoa > Chordata > Mammalia > Proboscidea > Elephantidae > Loxodonta > Loxodonta africana. Next base: position 112,477,317 of record NC_087347.1, on the reverse strand, counting down.
GTGTTCAGATATTTTTTTTGAAAGAACATTTGCATATGGTTGTGTGTAGTAATTTGTGTATTTCAACAGGCTTAAGGGTTAAGCCATTTACTATTTATCGATAAATCTTTATCTTGCCTTTTTAACTGTCTTTGATCACTCTAGTCCATATATTGAGGTTGACGTTTATCAAAGGGACCCTAGAAGACTAGCAGAGAGTTAAGGGAAGACGAGTCACAATAATGATATAAAAATGAGGGCCACTGGTTACCCTATCTGCTTCACAATTGGGGAACTTTGCATTTTGTTCAAAACCAATGACTTAGTTATATAATCGTGTGCAATTTAAGATGATTTTCAGATAGCTGGGATATATTGGGTCAGCTTGACAGAGCTGATGTATAAATGGAAATTTAGAGAACGATTGTTTGCCCAGATCTTTAACTGAGTAAGTTTCAGCCCATAACATCAAATTGTTGTAACTTGGTTTAGAAAATCACCTAGCTAAATTAGCCTTGCTCCAGAAGGGAATTGGATTTGATATGACTAACATAATCCATTCTGTATAGATTCTTCCTATGTGTTAATAATAGCTTCTCATGTTCCTTAAAGAGGAAACTCTGAGAGAAACAGATACGCCATCCTAGGAAATTCAGGCACAGAATCTGCCACCAGAGTTCTTCTAAAGCTGTAGATTCCTTTAAGAAATTTTGGTATCAGTTAGGTTTAGGGCAAGAAGCTTTTTTTACTTATTTGCTTGTTTGCTTTGCTTCCTCAGATATTCCAGATTTGAGATTGGTATAGGACGTTCTTAGGATCTTGTATATTAAGAATGTAAATGTAAAAGCAGGGCCAAGGTGAGGGCATTTCATCCTTTGGAGCCAACAGAAGAGAGGAATAGAGAAACTACATATTTCCTTGCATGTAAAAAAATTACGGTTCTTACTCTCGGGCAGTAGAAATTTAATAAATCAGGCATGGAGTAAGATTAAATTTATCTTAAATTCTTTAAATATGTCAGAGAACCAGCCACATGACTCCTGAACTAAACCTTTGATCTCAAAGGAACTTTGCAAAGCAGACGTGGCTGAATTTTAACTTCACATCAGGAAAATAAATTTTTTAGCTGCAAACAGTGCCAGTTTGGTCCTAACTGAGAGTGGATCTTCACACCAACTGAAATGGAAAACACGGTTTTTGCAAATCTGGGAGAAATTGCTTGCTTGCACCTGGAAGCACTACAGATTTGCCTAAAGTTGTGACCATTCGAAGCTCCCACGTCTTTCTTTGATCTGCCAAAATGTTCTCCTATGGTCAATGTACCGGAAGAATTGCCTTAGGCTTCCATAGTGGCCACCTGAAGCCCATCTAACATCCGACGTTTGCTATCCATTGCCCCTTCTTCTGATAACAGCAGCTCAGTTTCCCACTGCCCTATGGGGACAGTTCTACTCTGTCGTATGGGGCCGCTATGAGTTGGAATTGCCTGGGCAGCAACGGGTTTGGTTTTTTCTTTTTTTTTGGTTAGATTGTGTGTTTGGGAAGAGTTCCCCTCCTGGTCCCATAGGGAAGCCCATGGCTTGGCTGGTGCAATCAATGCCATTTTGTCCTTTGGTTGGTTCTTTTAGAGTTAATACGGGACCATGGGCTGGTATTACTAGAAAGAGACAAGAGATTGTTTTGTTTTTTTCCAATTGATAATTGATTCCAAGAGTACTTAGCTACTGATAGCCACCTACCATGTGCAGTGTGAGAATGAGCCAACATGGAAGAGACCAATGCTGAGAGATAGAGAGAGACTTGGTCCTGATGGCACTGTCTGAGCCCAGAATCCTGCCATGGCTACTCTTAGACTTTTCAGTTACATAAGCCTGTGCAATCTTTTTTTTTCCCCTTTGACCAGTTTGATTATTATCATTAATATTTTCTTTTTGAAGTTGGCAACATAGTCTTAATAAACAGTTTTTATTTGTCTAAGAGATTTCATTTTCTCTGTTGTTGTGTTGCATATAACAACCCCGTGTTTTGTATTTTATACCTGGATTAAAGCACTCTCTGTATGAGTTAATGTGACCTGTAAAAACTCCTGCCATTGATTCCAACTCATGGTAATCCAGTGTGTTACAGAGTAGAACTGAGGTGCATAGGGTTTTCTTGGCTGTAATATTTATGAGAGCAGATCATCAGACTTTTCCTGCATGGCACCTCTGGGTGGGTTCGAACCACCAATCTTTCAATTAGTAGCCTAACACAAACTGTTTGTGCCATCCAGTGGCCTAATGTGACCTATAAAACCAAAAACCAAACCCAGTGCTGTCGAGTCGATTCTGACTCATAGCGACTGTTCAGGACAGAGTAGAACTGCCCCATAGAGTTTCCAAGGAGTGCCTTGTGGATTCGAACTGCCAACCCTTTGGTTAGCAGCTGTAGCACTTAACCACTGTGGCACCGGTGACCTATAGGTGCATCTAAATTTTACCACTTTTTGGATAAATGGATGAAAAAGCTGAGCCAGATTATAGTCCATGGCTAAGGGGACACTTGACTAATAAAAGACTAAACTCAAATTGTGAGAATTAATGTTGCAAAATGCACCTGATAATGGTTTCTAAGTGTGTTTTAGAGCTGTTAGTAGTCTAAACCCAGTCAGTATTTTCATTGAAGTTAGCCATTAAGGGAGATATTTATTAGCTGGACACAAAGCTGAAAGCGATAATTAGTATTTTGCATATCTAAATCAGGATATGTAAAGGTCTCCAGTAACTAGAATAATCATTGTATTAACAAGATGAAATTTAACAGAATTCTGCCTTTTTTATAAATGAGCACACCGTTAAGACTTGTCAAGCCTATTTTTCTTTTTAATTACAGCACATTTAATACATTAACCAAAATAAATTATATTTCCATCTTAATTAGCTTACTCTGTGGAAACCAGCTCAAATGTAGAAGTAATGAATGAAGAAATAAAAGGAAGAGATATAAGAAAGATATTTTGGAATTTATCAAAATGTAAATATTGTAACCTCAATTTTTTAGCAAAAAGCAAAAGTAGCGCTAAAGATTTCCGTAATGAAGGATCTATAGTTGTGTCCTTCAAATACACTGCAAACTATATAAGCACAGGATGAGGGTGATGTGTGGTTTATCAGCAACACTATGAAAATAATTTAGTGGTTTTAGTTCATTACAAGCATGATATGGTTTAGCAGCCTGGTGCACCGGCCACAATGGTTAATTCAGCCATATTAATTCATGTACAGACTGCTTTCATCCGGATACAAAACCCCAAATTCAAGAGATCTGTCACCTTTTATTCTGGAATGAAGGGGCTACATCTGGAGAATCAAGTTCCGTTTTGGGCATTGTACTTGAGGGATATTGACAAAAAGGAAGGGGTTTAGAGGAAAGGGAACACAATGGTGAGGGGACTTGCACTTTTGAAGGAACTGGACATATTTGCCATAGAGGAATGAATGAAGACTCAGGGCAGACATGACCTTTGTCTTTAAGTATTTGAATGGTATTTATGTTGGAGTCACTGGGTAGTACAAATGGTTAATGAACTTGCACTTAGCTGCTGTTGGGAAGATTGAAGGTTTGAGTCCACCCAGAGACACCCTCAGGAGAAAGGCTTAATGATCTACTTCTAAAAAATCAGCCATCGAAAGCCCTATGGAGCACAGTTCTACTCTAACACACATAGTGTCACCATGATTTGGAGTCAACTTGGTGGCATCTGGTTGGTTATGTTGGAAAGTGACTAAACCTCTTGAACAGTGTTGGCAAGTAGAACTGGGACTAGTAGGTGGAATTTACAGGAGGCAGATTTCAGCTGTCTGATAATAAGAACTACTCCAGAGTGACCTCAACTTCCTCCAGCTTAGTTACTGTTCAGGCTTTTGAGTCCACTATTGACTCTGAGGCTGGGAAACTGCTTCTTGGAGATACAACAGAGAAGATTCAGAAGGACAAGCATAAGAGAGCGTAGTACTGGTGGCAGAGGTGGTGGCATTGGTGGGAAGTGAGGGTATCCTGGACTTTTATGATTCTCTCCAGCCCAGGATTCTGGGACTTTCTTTCACAACTGTGATGGATTACCAGTGGTATCAGGGGCAGCGTCCCAAGGAAACTGCAGAGGTGAGGTACTATCTAAAGGATCATTAGCACATCATAGATCCAGGAACTAATTTGCTTCAATCTTTATGATTTTCTTAATAGTTTTTTACTTCTTCTTCTGGTACCACAGCATCCTGCCAAGGTTTCTTCAATTTGTGGCCAGGTGGCAAAAATGGTTAAGCTGCTGACTACAACTGAAAGATTGGTGGTTTGAAATCAGTCAGGTGCCTCAGAAGAAAGGCCTGGTGATTTACTTCTGAAAAGTCACAGCCACTGAAAACCCTGTGGAGCACAGTTCTCCTCTGACACACATGAGGTCATCATGAGTCAGAATCAACTTGATAGCAACTGTCTTTTTCGGTTAACACTTGTAAGACCCAATTATTTTCTATTTTTTTGTTTCGATACCATGTGTTTTCATTAATGGAAGCCTGCTGAGTCATGGAGTGTGTTAAGTTTTTAGTTTGTAATATGGGTTTTGAGAAATATTATCTGGTACTAGGGGATTACCACAGAATGTTAATATTCCCGAACACCATAATTAGTGGATGCCTGTCTGTAACCCTGGACCTTTGGTAGCTGATGTTTTTTGCAGCAGCTTTGTTAGGTTACATGGGAAACCTTTGGCTTTCCAAATATCACACACACACACACACACACACACACACACACACACAAACCACCAGGGCACCCTAACTATCATATAAAAGGAAACCATAAATATGCTTACCAGGCTTATGTAAGAGACAAAATTTTTACCCATTCACACTTCCTGTTTGCACTGCCTCACTTGCAAGCTTCCTACCCCAACTATTTTGCTTAAACTAACATTTAAACATTTTTTTCGGCTTTCACTATTATTCAAGTCCTCACAGAAGGGCAGAAAATATTTTCTGTAGTGAAAGTATACTCCCACAGAACCTGAGAGCCAGCAAAAGTGGGTGGTGTACCGTGGGTATCACAGGTCATGAAAGGGTTAAAGGAAATGCAAAACAGATAAGTTGTTGCTCTCTCCTCTTGAGCAGCGATTTAGAATCCTTTCACTCCTATTTACAGTGTTTCTCTATATGAATTACTGAAAGTGCACTCTGATGTCCTTACTCTTCTTGTCATAAAACCCACCCGTCGGAGAACTTCTTATTCTCTGAATTTACTGTTTGACTTTGCCCCTAAACACAAGTTTCGAAGAAACTTACTACTTTCCACAATCTCTTAAAATTACCTGGTTATCCAAACATTCATTTTGTGAACTTTTTTGAATAACATGTTTTGTTTGGTGAGAGAAATTAGCTTGAGTTTCCTTGTTGATATTTTTGCGAGGGTTGACTGAACTTCAGGTTAATTAAAACCATTATTCCTCCTTAGCCACATGGTTTCAGCCTGAAATCTGGGTGACTAGAAATATAATACATAGCTAGGGGGGTGGAGGCTTGGTATTATTGTCCTACTGCTCACTCTGTGAATATATTGTAAAGATAATTAAGGGTGTTTCTGTGCTTATTTGGGTAAAAGGATTCTGGCACTGAACCCCAACTAGAGTTAAGAACTAGCAAGAAAGAGAAACATGGGAGAGAAGGACTTCAGAGGCAGGAGTCCAATATTAAGGTTAGGGAAAGAACCAGGACACCAGGCCCAAAGATAGCTTACTTGACTCAGAATTAAAATCCATACCTGGATTCAGAATCAAGAGCTAAGATGTTAACCGTTTTGAGTTAGTGAATCCTGTGTTGTTTGTGTGTGTTTGAAGTGACACTATAGAGGGTAGGTGTCTTAGTTTCTTGGTGCTGCTGTAACAGAAATACCACAAGTGGGTGGTTTTAACAAACACAAATTATATTCTTGCAATTTAGGAAGCTAGAAGTCTAAATTTAGGATGCCAGCACTAGGGGAAACCATTCTTTCTCTTTCTGCCCTGGGGGAAGGTCCTTGTCTTTTTTACAGCCTCTCTTCCTGGCTTCCTTGTTGATCTTCATATGGTGTGTCCTCCCCTCCATTTTTTCCTTTCTTCTCTTCACCTATGCTGCTCCTTTTATATCTTAGAATTGATTGGTTTAAGACAAATCCAATACTAATACAGTCTCATGAACATAACAAAGAAAATCCTATTCCCGGATGGGATTATATTCACACATATAACCAAAAAAACAAAACCTGTTGCTATAGAGCCAATTCTGACTCATGGTGACCCTGGAGGGTAGGATAGAGCTGTCCCATAGGGTTTCCAAGGAGCAGTTGGTGGATTGAAACTGCCAACCTTTTGATCAGCAGCCAAGCTCTTAACCACTGTGCCACAGGGCTCCCCAGTCTACACGTGTAGGGGTTAGGATTTACAGCACATATTTTGGAGGCACACGGTTTAATCCATAACAGTGGGTGACCCATCTTAGGCACACAGTCAAAGGCATTCCTGTGCTGGAAGGGGCGTGGACTAGAATGGTTCTAATGTCTCTTTCAGATATTAAGTGTTTTAGTTATCTAGTGCTGCTATTACAGAAATACCACAAGTGGATGGTTTTAACAAAGAGGGATTTATTCTCTCACAGTCTAGGAGGCTGGAAGTCCAAATTCAGGGTGCCAGCTCCAGGGGAAGGCTCTCCCTCTCTTTGGGCTGTGGGAGAAAGTCCTTGTCATCAGTCTTCCCTGGTCGAGGAGCTTCTCAGCGCGGGCACCCTGGGTCCAAAGGACATGCTATTCTCCTGGCTTTTTGTTTCTTGATGGTATGAGGTCCCCATTTCTCTCTGCTTGTTTCTCTCTTTTATATCTCAAAAGAGATTGGTTTAAGACACAACCTAATCTTGTAGATTGAATCCTTCCTGATTAGCATAACTGCCTCTAATCCTGCCTCGTTAACATCATCCAAAACAACTCACCATAGAAGTAGGATTTACAACACACAGGATAATCACATCAGATGACAAAATGGTGGACAATCACACAATACTGGGAATCATGGCCTAGCTAAATTGACACATATTTTTGGGTGATACAGTTCAGTCCATGACATTAGGTGTCCATGGTATCTGTCCATCATTGGTGGAAGTAAGGGGATAGCTGTATGAGAGAAGTGTGTTTAGCCTTCCATAAGCTCTTTTTGCTCCATTCATTCTTGGAAGTGAATACTTGGAAGCATTTCCTGGGAAGTGCTTTTTAGACAGCAGTTTTAACACACAGCCCCAGAGGCAGACCTTTCCTTACACAGCTCCTAGTGGCAGGCCTTTCCCATCCAACAAGATTGCTATCTTGAATCTTCTCATACTGAGAATGTTGGAGCTGCCACTGTCACCTATACTCCTACAGACAGAAGAATAGAGGATGAAGGGTGGGCTTACAGGTAATGACATATATAAAATGACCAGGAAAGTTTTAGAAGGTTCTCAGGTAAAAATTAAGATTTCTTCTTATAATGTAAAGCTGTTATATTATCTTAGAGGTTTTATCGGTATTTACCAAAAAACCAAACCCAGTGCCGCCGAGTCGATTCCGACTCACAGAGACCCAATAGAACAGACTAGAACTGCCCACAGAGTTTCCAAGGAGCGCCTGGTGGATTCGAACTGCCAATCCTTTGGTTAGCAGCCGTAGCCCTTAACCACTACGCCACCAGGGTTTCCATTATTGGTATTTAGGCAGATATTATTTAATGTAGATAGTAAAACTATGAGGAAATGTCCAGAATGAATCATTCCTGACTGGGTTTTGTGCCCCTTACTATGGAAGTCTTCACACATATGCATGTCCAACTTGAAACAAGGGGGCATTATGATTATGGATTTATTGCTTCTTTTTCTTTACATTTAAGGAAGATAATTGATCGTGGAGAGGGGAGTCCAGGCGGGCTGTTCAGGAGCAGGGAAATGTACTAAGCTTCGTCTTCTGGAATGATGGAAGAGAGTAGAAACCTTATACAACTTCCAGTTATTTACCATCATAGCAAGGGAATTGAGAACTAAAGAAAATGAGAACTTTAAATAGATTTCTTAGGTTTTTGTAATGTTCCCATCTGTGGTAGGCAGGATGATATGCCCCCCTGCCAAAAAAAAAAAAAGATGCCCATATCCTAATCCCTGGAACCTGTGAATATGTTATGTTACTTGGCAAAGGTGAGTTAAGGTTACAGTGGAATTAAGGTTGCTAATCAACTGACTGTAAGAAGAAGAGATTATCCTGGATTGTCTTGGTGGGCCCAGTGTAATCACCAGGGTTCCTATAAGTGGAAGAGGGAGGCAGGAGATGAGTGAGTGCCAGAGTGATGCAGTGTGAGACTGGACCTGCCATTGCTGGTTTTGAAGGTGTAAGAAGGCCACGAGTCAAGGAACGTATGCAGCCTCTAGCAGCTGGAAAAGGCAAGAGAATAAATTTTCCTCTAGAGCTCCCTGAAGAAATATAGAAATATCCATACCTTGATTTTAACCTGTTATTGTTGTTTTTGCTGTTGAGTTGGCCCCAATTCACAACTTTATGTATAACAACGAAACATTGCCAGCTCCTATGCCATCCTCACAATCATTGGTATGTTTGAGCCTTTTATTGTAGCCACCATGTCAGTCCATCTCATGGAGAGTTTCCCTCATTTTGGCTGATCTTCTTTTAGTCTAGAAAAACAAAAAACCAAACCCATTGCCACTGAGTCTATTCCAACTGACAGAGACCCTATAGGACAGAGTAGAACTGTCCTATAGGGTTTCCACGGAGTGGCAGGTGGATTTGAACTGCTGACCTTTTGGTTAGCAGCCATGCTCTTAACCACATGAGACCCATTTTGGACTTCTGACCAACTGTAAGATAATAAATTTGCATTAAGTCATCAAGTTTGTGGTAATTTGTTATAGCAGCAACTGAAAACTAAGGCACCATCTATGTTATTAAAATTTGTTACCTGTGACTTCATACTTTATGGCAAAAACTCAAAACAAAACAAAACAAAACAAAAAATTGAAGAAGGTCTTGCCTTGGGAGTTGGGTATAAGAGTTATAGAGAGTCAGGACCGCTCATCCTTACTTACAGTTGATCTTGGGTGGAAAGGAGGAGAGACGTGCCCGAAAAGCAGTGTATATCATATCAGCCAGTGAAGACAAAGAAAACAGAGTCTCTGAAGATAAATAGAAGAAGGGGAGAACATAGAAGTTGGCCTGGACTTGAGAAACTACTCTGGACTTTGACATAGAAATATTCACAAGACATTTGAGGAAACATTATTTAAAAAAATGATGTTGAGGTACTACAGAAAATAATAAATATTGTGCTGAGAAATATAACTTCATAAAGATAAGGGATCTATTACTTTTCTCATGGGAGTCACAAGTTTACAGGATACATTTGCCAGCTATACATCATATATACAGTTTAAAAGAAGGAAAATGAAAAGTCATACTTGAACTTGGATCAGAAGATACTGACTTCAAAAGCTAGGTTTTTGTTCTTGTTGTTGGTTTTTTTAGACAGAGGATCAAAGATAAAGATCTAATAGAACAACAATGGAGGTTACATTGCTGTTTCTGAATATTGTATCCCAGAGATGGATGCAAAAGGTCCATATGTTGCTTTTTTTGGATAAGAACTGCACAATTAAAGCTATAGGGACAAATATATGAATATTCACTCATCAAAGAAAACTTTGATATTCTGTAACATCTCATTTCCCCAAGTTCTTCCATCTTACTTTGCAGATCAGAATAGTTGGTGAAAACAGAAGAAAAGATGGGCAATTTTGGAAAGGCTCATGATTTGCTCAAGAGAAGTGAAAAAGAATAAAATGACACAAAAGGGAAAGTAAGAGGGAAGAGTAGAGCATGTGCATACCGCCACCAAGGAATTTTGACTGGGTGAACCAAAACCAAACTCACTGCTGTCGAATCGATTCCGACTCATAGCAGCCCTACAGGACAGAGTAGAACTGCCCCATAGTTTCCAAGGAGTGCGTGGTGGATTTGAACCGCTGACCTTTTGGTTAGCAGCCATAGCACTTAACCACTACACCGCCAGGGTTTCTTCGATTGGGAGAGTTGTGAGTAAATTGTGAGTAGTTTCAAGGCTATCACTCAGTGAGAGAATTAGTGAAAAGATTGAGGAAGTGGAATTTGTGCATTATGAATCTGATGTTCTTAAAGTTCATTGAGCGGTGTCTTAGTCATCTAGTGCTGCTATAATAGAAATACCACAAGTGGATAGCTTTAACAAGGGGAAGTTTATTTTCTCACAGTCTAGTAGGCTAGAAGTCCAGATTCAGGATGTCAGTTCCAGGGAATGGATTTCTTTCTCTCTCGGCTCTGGAGGAAGGTCTTTCATGTCAATCTTGCCCTAGACTAGGATTTTTCTCTGTGCAAGAACCCCCGGTCTAAAGGACACGCTGTGTTCCTGGTGCTTCTTTCTTGGTGGTCTGAGATCCCCAACTTTCTCCTTGCTTCCCTTTCCTTTTATCTCTTGTTGGATAAAGGTGGTGCAGGCCACACCTCAGGGAAGCTCCCTTTACATTGGATCAGGGATGTGACCTTGTGAGGGTGTTACAATCCCATCCTAATCCTCTTGATTATATGGTTCTATGTGTGTGTGCTTTAATGTGCTAAAATGGTGAGACTAGGCCACATGAAGCTTTGCTATTTATTTGGGTTGCAATTATATATAAAACTATATAATCAATGTCATAAGTTGAATTGTATCCCCCAAAAATGTGTGTCTCGGTTTGGCTGGGCCATGATTCCCAGTATTGTGTGATTGTCCACCATTTTGTAATCTGATGTGATTTTCCTGTGTGTTGTAAATCCTGCCTCTATGATGTTAATGAGGGAAGATGGGCAGCAGTTGTGTTGATGAGTCTGGACTCAATCTACTGGATTGGATTGTGTCTTGAGCCGGTTTCTTTTGGGACATAAGAGAGAGGAGTGAGCAGAGAGACAGGGGGACCTTATACTACCAAGAAAACAGTGCTGGGAGCAGAGCGTGTCCTTTGGACCAGGGTTCCTGCATGGAGAAGCTCCTAGCCCAGGCAAAGATTGATGAGAAGGACTTTCCTCCAGAGCCAACAGAGAGAGAAAGCCATCCCCTGGAGCTGGTGCCCTGGATTTGGACTTCTAGCCTACTTTACTGTGAGGAAATAAATTTTTCTTTGTTAAAACCGTTCACTTGTGGTATTTCAAGAAAAATCATTAAATAGAAAATATTTCCAGTCATATTGGTTAAACTCAATTCTCATCTACCCTACAGTTGCACCTCTGAAGCTGAACATAGCTGGAGGAGAATACACAACATTGTTGCTGCATGTTCTTACTTTAAATTCCATACCACAAAATTCCCAAGGTCACTCAGTAGTACCTAGAGATTCTCTTTAGTAAATTTTAGTAAATTCACTTTCTCGTACTCTGAGACCACTATTTCACATCTTCTTTCTTTAAATTTTCAGCATACTCAATTCTTTCACTAAGAAAGGAATCGGAAGAGCATTGCCTTATCTTCCATTAACTTGCATCTGTGCTCAGCCTTGCTGCCTTTCCCAGCAGGTTAATTATCTCTACTTCTGCTTTGGGAAGGCAGTTCCCAACCTTTTATACCTTGTATACCGACTCCATTGCTTCTTGATTCATAACTAACCCCTTCTTTGCCATGATTAATTTTTTCCCTCTCTATTTGAATGTTCTCGTAATGTACATGTATACGATGAATATTTGTATAATGATAACAAATATTCTATGACATTTCCCATTTAGACAGAAGACAAGACACAAACTAAAACATCTCTCCAGCTATCATCCAATTTTTCTTCTTCTCTATATAGCAAAGTTCCTTAGAGGGGTTGTTTATCCTTGCTCACTTTACATCTTCACTAACCATTAATACTTTCACCCAATCCAATCAGATTTTATTTTTTCACACTGCTCTTTTGAAATTGCTGTTGCTAAGATCATCTTCCCAAATCCAACTGTCGGTACTCTGTTCTCACATTATTTGACGTTTCCTACAGCACAGTTAATGCACTATAATTGTTAAGGTTTTGGCTCAACTTGGCTGGGCCACGATTCTCCGTCGTTTGGGAGTTATGTAATGATGCAGTTTTAGCAGTTATGTAAAGATGTAATTTGGCAGTTATGTAATGATGCAGTTTTGCAGTTATGTTATGATGTAGTCATCCTCCATGATGTGATTTGATGTGATCAGCCAATCAATTGTAAAGGGAGATTCCTTGAGGGTGTGGCCTGCAACCACTATGTGTATAATATAGATATTCTGGCAAATCTTGCTTGCTAGCTCTGGGTCCTGCATTTGGCTCATCATCATCTGACCTCCTTTTCTTAGAACTTGAACAAGCTGCCTGCCATATTGCCTGCCAAGCTTGAAATTTATCAGCCTCCACAGCCTAGGAGCTGGTAGCCTATCATCTCACCTGCCAGTCTTGGATTTGTCAGCCTCTGAAGCCCATGAGCCAGTGGTCTGCTGTCTGACCTGCTGATCTTGGTTTCATCAGCCCCTGCAGCTACATGAATCAGTAGAGGCCTCCAATATGATGCCTGACCCATGGAGTTGGGACTTGCCAACCTGTACAACCATGTGAGCCATTTCCATAAGATAAATGGAAATGACTCTTTCTCTCCCCACACATACCCACACACACAGACGATATATGTATGGAGCCCTGGTGGCACAGTGGTTAAAAGTAAAAACATGGCTACTAATCAAAAGGGCAGCAGTTCAGATGTACCAGTTGCCCCTTGGAAACTCTATAGGGCAGTTCTACTCTGTCCTATAGTGTTGCTATGAGACGGAATCTACTTGACGGCAATGGGTTTGGTTTATATATATACATCTTCTTGATATGTTTTCTTTCCTTGGTTTTCAGGGAAACCTCTGTATAGACACTATTCTAGGCACTGGAGTTAAGAAGAAAACACCATCAACAAAAAATCTACCAAATAAAAAAAAAAACCTGTTGCCATTCAGTCAGTCCTGAGTCATGGTCACCCCATGTGCTACAGAGTAGAACTGCTCCAGGGAGTTTTCTTGATTGTAATCTTTTCAGAAAGAAATCACCAGGCCTTTCTTCCTTGATGCCACTGGTAGGTTTGAACTGCCAGCCTTTAGGTTAGCGGCTGATCATAAACCTCTTGCACCAGCCAGCTGGATATAAATCCCTGTTCATGTGGACCTTACATGAGAGGGTACAGATAGTATACAAATGTAAATAAGTAACTTATATATAGTGAAAATTGTCGCAGTAAAAAAAATACAGCAGGGGATAGAAAGTGGGTGCTGCTGTTTATAGTTTTAAATAGAAGTTTCGGACAAGGCCTCGCTAAGATGGCATTTGAGCAAAGGCCTGAAGGAAGCAAAGGAGCAAGCCATGAAGAAAGTGTTCTGGGCAGAGGGAACAAGTGCATCAGTTTTCCCCGCCCCACATATGGCTTATATCTGCTTTGCTGTAAAAAAAATTGCTTTCATAAAGTTCACCAATGATTTTTTTAATTGCCAGTGACATTTCAAGGAGCCTGGTGGTGCAGTGGTTAAGAGCTCGGCTGTTAACCAAAAAGTCAGCAGTTAAAATCCACCAGCCGCTCTTTGGAAACTCTATGGGACAGTTCTACTGCTATAGGGTCGTTATGAGTCGGAATCAACTCTAGAGCAGTGGGTTTTTTTTTGTTTTGTTTCAAAGTTCCTTTCTTGTATCACTTTCTCCTGTCATCCCTGTTGTGTTTACTCTATTAGTCCTTTTTCAACCATTTTTTTTTTTTTTAAATTGCCCGCTTGTAATTATCCGGGTTTCCTTTTGCTTCTCATTTTTATTTCATTATCATTTTTAGTCACTCCTCTTCTGCCCACCCGTTAATCTTGACAGTTTCTTATGCTTTCCCTCTAGGCTTCTTTTTCTGTCTTCTTCACTCAACGTGCCTGTTATGGTATATCACAAACGGTGGGTGCTCAATACGTGATTTTTAAATAAATTTACTAAAGATCTTTTTTACTTCACTAGATTCAGGTCTCACTTTTCTGTGCAAACATCTTAGTTTTGTTGGTTTTTTGCTGACCTGGATTTTTTTTTTTTTTTTTTCAGAGTAAATGCTCTAAACTTCTAAGCATATTGGGCCTTTTGGCTTGGTTAATCAGCTTTTGTATCATCACTCGCCCTGTGCTTAAAATTGAGCTCAAGTCCTCACCGAAGTATGGTCCCTTCCTGGCTACCTTCTTTGTCACGGTGGTCTTGGGGATCTTGGTGTCTGTGTTTCCTCAAAGGTGGCTTTAGGCTTTTCTTCTTCCCCACATCTGGTTTGTATTAACTGATCAGTTTCCTTGTTTCTTGTCTACTGTTATATCTCAGCTCATGTCCTGATCGCCTTTTATCTTGACTGCTATAGTGGCATCATCTCTGAACTCTATTCTTTATTTTTTGTTTGTTTGCTTTCTTTCTTTTTTGTTGCTGACACCTAAACCAGTCACTCTCCGGGAGAATGGACTACCAGGATGGGCTTAGGGGCTTAGAACAAGGGGAGCTGTTGGGTAGGCAACTAATACTTTTGCTGAACTTAGGATAAGAACTGTTCAGTTGTAATGAAAGCTATGTTCTCCTCTACCTAGGAAGTTATAGATAATGTCTAATATTGATGAATTATGATATGGAAATATATATAAATTTTTTAGAAATGTGGTGGTCAATATCAGAAGAAATAAAGATTTGAAAGCAGTTGCTCTGAGGAACAGAAAGAGAAGGGGAGGAATAAGTTTTTTTTTTAACATACATTGTAAGTCTTTTATATTATTTGATGTTTTAAATAATTTGCATGTATTTATTTGATAAAGGTATTATTTAAAAAACAAATATTGACTTAACACCATTACTTCCAGTAACAGCCATGCAGTGTATTACGTAGTTTTCCAAAACTTTTAATCAGTCCTCTGCTGAAAGATGTTTAAGATGTTGAAAACTTTTACTACTGAAAACCATGAACGATGGTCCTTGGTTCATTGAAAATACTTTAAATATACTTATAAACATTGTGTAAATTTGGGTTGAAGGCAAGTAAGTATTAGGGAGAATAGACTAAAGGATGAAATGGAATTTCTCAAATGGTATAGCACCTATCAATCACCGGGGAGGATTTTATCAAATCTCAATACTTGGGCTGCACCCCAGATCAACTGAATCAACATTGGGTGGGCAGGTACACAGGCATGGGTTTATCTTGAGAACTCTTTCAATAATCCAATGAAAAGCCAAGTTTGAGAATCACTGGATTCAGATAGATTTTTCTTGAAAAGAAACCACTTAATAGCATGGTTTTCAGAACATTTAATGTGTCTGTGGTGTAAATTGAATCAGGTTTAGAATGATGTAGTGTCTTACAACCTTACTCTCCACTTCTCACCTTCCCTGGTCTCCATTCTTGCCTTCTGTAATCACTTTCACACTCCATACCTCAAGGTGATGAACCCCAGGAAACAGAAAGCTATAATTGGGGGATATTGTTCTTGTCTTATTTTCTTACTTTATATCACAACCAGTATTCTCATTCCTCTGTGGTATCAGAGGCTGTCCCACTTGTGCTGTCCATTACGAGTTTGTGCTTTCTTAATGGAGCATGCTCTCTTTTCAAATGTGTAATTACTGTCTTGTCAATTTTTATGCTCACTTACATTTCCCGTTCTGTGATACTGCCTAATCAAACACCTAACACTGGAAGACTTTGTTTCTAACTTGACATTATATTTTGGCTAGTAGGTTAAATTTAAAGACTCAATATCTTTGTTTTTCTTTATTCTGCACACTTTTTTCTTATTATAAGTAATTTTTTTAATGTCAGTATTTATCATTACAGGAGAAGCAAAATTCATTGTTTTCAAAAATTACTTGTGAAAATGGGTATTGAAGCCTTCAACATATTCATTCTATTGCACCAGTGGAAAAGTACTTCCAATTTACTTTTTTGATCAAAATCAAACTTGACAAATACATTGTACTGCTATGCCATCTGTAGCAAGCTGTTATAATTACCCATCTGTTTCAAATTGCTGTTTTGTTAGTCATTCTTGCATTTGGTGTTTGCATAATTAAATTCATTAAAGTAACACCCTTGAGTTTTAATATTTAGGGTAATATTTTTGAACTCTGGTGTTCTGAAGACCACAAAATAGTATATGGAGTTTTGATGAGAGTTTTGATGTATTAGTTTGGAAAATAATATTTTAAAACTAAAATACCATGAGATAATGCTTTGTGTAGGAGCCCTGGTGGTACAGTGGTTAAGAGCTCAGTTGCTAATCAAAAAAGGTCAGCAGCTCAAATCCACCAGCCACTCCTTGGAAACCATATGGGGCAGTTCTACTCTGTCCTATAGGATTGCTATGAGTCAGAATCAACTCAACGAAAAACAACGACAATAATGCCTTGTATAACTTCATTATTCAAACGGATTTTATATTTTAATGGACGTTAGGCTAAGTGGAAGTGATTAAGTAATGATGATTCAGATTATACCCATTTACCCATTTTGATTTATATAAGAATTTAATGAATGCTCATTTGAATTTATGACATTTATTTTCATCCTGCTATTATTTGCTCTTTGCATTACATATTGTCATGCCTATAATATTTTAGTATTCTTCTGATTCAAAATGCTTTTGTATAATTTGTGTTGAAATAATAATAATTTTATGAAAAAGTTCTAGAAATTACAGTTTAAACCAAAAAACCAAACCTGTTGCTGTAGAGTTGATTTCGACTTACTTCCGCCTTGTAGGATGGAGTAGAACTGCCCCATAGATTTTTCAGGGTTGAAATCTTTGCAGAAGCAGATTGCCACTTCTTTCTTCCAAGGAATGGCTGGTCGGTTTGAACATCTGACCTTTCAGTTAGCGTCTGAGCATTCAAGCACTATGCAACCAGGGCTCCATAAAATTAGTTCATATTGAAATACATTGAAAAGGGTGAACATAACTTTTTTTTTAATTTAATTTTTATTGTACTTTAGATGAAGGTTTACAGAAAAAACTAGCTTCTCATTAAACAGTTAGTACACATATTGTTTTATGACATTGATTAATAACCCCACGACATGTCAACACTCTCCCTTCTCAACCTTAGGTTCCCTCTTATCAGTTTTCCTGTTCCCTCCTTTCTTCTAGTCCTTGCCCCTGGGCTGGCGTGCCCCTTTAGTCTCATTTTGTTTATGGGCCTGTTTGATCTTTGGCTGAAGGGTGAACCTCAGGAGTGACCTCATTATTGAGCTAAAAGGGTGTGCGGGGGCCATACTATCAGGGTTTCTCCAGTCTCTGTCAGGCCAGCAAGTCTTGTCTTTCTTTTTGAGTTAGAATTTTGTTCAACATTTTTCTCCAGCTCTCTCTGGGACCCTCTATTGTGATCTCCATCAGAGCAGTCAGTGGTGGTAGCTGGGCACCATCTAGGTGTACTGGACTCAGTCTGGAAGAGGCCGTTGTAGTTTTGGTCCGTTAGTCCTTTAGACTAATCTTTCCCTTGTGTCTTTAGTTTTTTTTTCATTCTCCGTTGCTCCTGAAGGGGTGAGACCAGTGGCGTATCTTAGATGGCTGCTCACAGGCTTTTAAGACCTTAGACACTACTCACAAGGTAGAATGAATGTTACATTCTTACATAAAATTTTCTGAGTAACGAATTTTAAATACTGAAGTTCAGTTCTCTATCTGTGATGTTTTGTAATTCTACAAGGAGTTATGTAGGATAGCTTAATTTTAGAATTATAGTTGATTAGAAATCCATTATGAGTTGGTTTCTCTGTGATTTTTTTTTTTTAAATATACATAATCTCCTAGCAACACTGAGTAGAATGCTGAATTTGGTGAATAGTAATAATGATAATAATAATACAGACAGCTATTGAGTGCTTACCCCATCAGACACTGTGCTGAAACATTTACCTGCATTGTTCCTTTTAACCCTCACCAAAACAAATAATAATAATAATAATAAATTTCTCTAATACCAGAAGAAAAAACCAAACCCATTGCCATCCAGTCGATTACAACTCATAGCGACCGTATAAGACAGAGTAGAACTGCCCCAGGGTTTCCAAGGAGTGGCTGGTGGATTTGAACTGCCAACCTTTTGGTTAGCAGCCAAGCTCTCAACCACTGTACCACCAGGGCTCCAAACTTCTCTAATAGGTACTAGTATTATCTTTAATTGATATATGAGTGATCAGAGGCTTAGAAAGGTTAAGTAATTTTTTCCAGTTCACAGAGCTTGTAAGACAAATATAGGGTTTGAGCCAGATAGCGTGTCTTATTCGTTACACTAAGGAAGCCTGGTGGTACAGTGGTTAAAGCTCTTGACTACTAACCAAAAAGTTGGTGGTTCAAAACCACCAGCAGCTCCATGGGAGAAAGATGTGGCAGTCTGCTTCCATAGAGATTTACAGCTTTCGAAACTCCATGAGGTTGCTGAGTCGGAATCAACTCAACAGCAGTGGGTTTGGTTGTTTATTTAGTACGTTACCTATACCATACTCATTGCTGCTGAGTTGATTCAGACTCATAGTGACCCTACAGGACAGAGTAGAACCGCCCCATAGGGTTCCAAGGAGTGGCTGGTGGATTCAAACTGCTGAACTTCTGGTTAGCAGCAGACTTTTAACCAGTATGCCACCAGGGCTTCTATTCATTACACCAAATAATGTTATTTATTTAAAAAAAAAGTTATAGCATGTTAATTAGACTCCACTCAAGAAAGAAAACACTATAGGCATTTAAAAAATAATTTTTAAAAAGTAAATTTAAAAGTTTACTTTCAAACTTAATACAGGTACTAGAAAGCTTGTCCCTGGGTGGCGAAAGTGGTTATGTGCTTGGCTAGCAATGGAAAGGTTAGAGATTAGAACACACCCAGAGGCACCTCAGAAGAAAGGCCTGGTGACCTGCTTCTGAAAAAGCAGCTATCGAAAACCCTATGGAGCTCAGTTCAACTCTGCAACGCAGGGAGAGTTGCCATGAGTCACAACTGTTTTTTTTTTTTTTTATTTAAATTGGAAAACTGAGGGAGTATAAAGTGGACAAAGAGGTAATCCAGGAATTGGTAATTACAACTGTCATTCCTAGGGTCGGAATAACAAAGGGAAGAGGTGGTGCTACGAGAACCTAGGATTTCACGGAGGGGCCACCATGGGGCTGGGGCTGGTAACTCTGAGAGATACTGCAGCAATCTAGGACCTTTGGGAGAGTGCTTCAAGTCTGGTCATGGCCCTCCAAGTATGCCTTGAGACCGTTGCTCAGGATCACAGAACAGAATGCAGAAGATGTGGGCTCGGGCTGAGAGATAATTGGTGAATAAGTGGAACATAAACCTGTAGGTTTCAAAGACTGTATTTCTATACTATCTCTGAATACACAGTTGATCAGTTTATTTGGCCTTGGAGATTAAAATGTTAATTACTGAGCAGTTGATCAGATTGTTGCACAATGTGTGTGATTTGTTAGGCCGATCAAAATAACTGAATATAAACATCTTGGTGACTCAGTAAGATGGAATGACTGGTGATCAAATTGCTTAGGAGTTGCCTACTCTAGCCAAATATCTAAACTGATTGGAAAATGATCAGTTTGAAAATCTGTTATATAATTCAGGTCAAAAGCATAATGAAAAGAAAACAGTGTTTATTTTAATTTGAATTATATAATTTCTTCATCTATTCAGTGTTTTTAAAAAGATTGTTTTATTTCATGTAATTTATCTACACTATAAAAAAAAAAAAGATTGGTTTATATGTGCTGCCCAGTGTCACTATTTGTTGTACAGTTGCATTTGGCATATGCGTATGACAAAATAGAAAAAAAATAATATAGGAACATGAGTGCTTTTATTATTTAAAAAGATATAATTAGCATTAACATGCCTTTTGAAAATACTTTGAGAGAGACAAAGAATTTTAAGTAATCATCTCTATTTTTGAAATGTTTCCAAACTTGTCTAAGATGGAGAATTACCTTGGATAATATGTGTCCCTTTGTGGTTAAGAGCTCAGTTGCTAACCAAAAAGTTGACTGTTTGAATCTACCAGCTTCGCCTTGGAAACCCTATGGGGCAATTCTACTGTGTTCTATTGGTCACTAGGAGTTGGAATCCACTTGCCGGCAGCAAGTTTCGTTTTGGTATGTGTTGCAAGTGGTTGCAATCAGCTGCTAATCTAAAGGTTGGTGGTTCAAACTCAACCAACAGCACCGCTGAAGAAAGACCTGGCAGTCATCTTCCATGAAGATTATAGCCAAGAAAATCCTATGAAGCAGTTCTGCTCTGTAATGCATGGGGTTGCCACAAGTCAAAACCAACTCAATGGCAACTTTTTTAATCTTCATGTTGGTTCCATGAAAGATAGTTGTATACCTTTAAACTCACTATATTCAAAACAAGGGGAGAATGAATTATATTCTTATTAGACATGAAGGGAACGTGATGACCATTTTTTCATTAAAAAATTATTTTCTGTGGAGAATGCATACATAACTAAGGTGTTAAAGTGTCCTCTTTAACTAAAAAAATCATGGTAGATATTTGATCTCTTTTTGGATAAATTTTATAAAGCAATCTCCTAAAATAATTTTTATATTAAAATTTAAATTATTATTTTTTCCTTGTGACCACAAAATAGGAGCCCTGGTAGCACAATGGTTAAAACGCTTGATTGTTAACTGAAAGGTTGGTGGTTCAAACCCACCAGTGCTCAGCAGGAGAAAGATGTGGCAGTCTCCTCCCATCAAGATGGCAGCCTTGGAAATTCTGTGGGACAGCTCTGCTCTAAGGTCGCTGTGAGTCAGAATTGACTTGATGGCAATAGGTGTGGTGGTGGTGGGTGAGGATCCACCTTCCACCTGAAATTTGACATTTGATAATTTAAATAATTTATGTGCATTTTTTTTGTTTCATTATTAACCTTGTTTCTTTCTTTATTCTTTTTCTTAATCCATTCCATCCATTTCTCCTTTGAGGGTTGCTGTGTGTCCTTTTTCAGGGGCGCTCTTAGGCATGGAATGGTCTCGCTTACCCTGTAGTATGGCTGTGGAGGTCTGGGTTCTATACTGCTGTCACCAGTGCCACGTCCTCATGCTTACTTCAGTCCAGTCTAGCAAACCTCAATTGAGTGCCTTCCATTTTTTCATTCGACAAGCTCCCTTATCATCATGAACTCCTCTGGAAAGCCGCCTCTGACTCCTCCAGCCTCAGTAGGGGCCCTCTTTGCCCACTCAAGTTCCAAGGCTACACCTATGCCATAGCATTTATTGCACCATCTTGTCATTATTGTTCATCAAACTCTCTCTTCGTAACAGTGAGGACTTTTTCTTATTCGCTTGTGCTCCAGTGCAACTCCCACTATGTGGCTCTGATAGAAGTATTGAGACACACTATGCGCAAGGCACTGGGCTAGGTACTAGGGATACCAGGATGAATGTGACATCCTTTCTTGCTCTCAAGTAACCCACAACCTAGTGAGATAGACACAGCCATAAGATAGTGCAATCGATTGGCTTTAAAAGCTATGGCAGAAATTTTATAGAGACAAATAACTTGATATGCCCGCTGTGGTAAATCTAATGTGGTAAGTCCCTCCTTTCAGGATCTTGTAATCTGTGAACCTGGACTTTAGGAAAGTCCTTAGTACATATTATAGCCATCTGAATTGAGAAGTTTCTGGAGTATTAGACTCCTTAAATCAGTGAAGAAGATTCATTGAGCACTGACCATGCAGGTTGAAATGTTTTGCAAGATGCAAAGTATAGGTATAGTGTCTACCTTTAGGGTTGTAGCTCTCATTTGCGGAAGATCACAAAAAGGGCCTAGAAAGTTAGATTTAATAAAAATAGAAGATATTCAATAAGTACTAACAAGGAAGTTGGTGATGAATTACCAAGTGGACAATGAGCGCTATGAGTTTTGTGTTCTTCCATCTCAATAAGGTATTATTTGCTCATCTGCCTGTCTTGGTTATATAGTGCTGCTATAATAGAAATACCACAAGTGGATGGGTTTAACAAAGAGAAATTTATTCTCTCACAGTCTAGTAGGCTACAAGTCCAAATTCAGGGCGTCACCTCCAAGGGAGGGCTTTCTCTCTCTGTCACCACTGAAGGAAGATCCTTGTCATCAGTCTTCTCCTGGTCAAAGAGCTCCTCAGGCACAGGGACTCAGGGTCCAAAGGATGCACTCTGCTCCTGGTGCTGCTTTCTTGGTGTATTCGGTCCCCTTGTCTCTCTGCTTGCTTCTCTCTTTATGTCTCAAAAGATTGGCTTAAAACACAATCTATTCTTATAAATCTCATCAATATAACTGCCACTAATCCATCTCATTAATATCATAGTGATAGGATTTACAACACGTAGGAAAATCACATCAGATGACAAAATGCTGGACAATCACAGAATACTGGGAATCATGGCATAACCAAATTGATCCACATATTTTTGGAGAACACAAGTCAACCCATGACACCACCCTACAGAATGGTCTAGCTATAAAGGATGTGCAATGAACAAGAATATGGGCGCAAATAACATAACCTTCTAAACATACTACCTAAAAAAAGCAGTTGGAATGCTGCTTCTGGGTTTCTTAAGGAAATGTCAAACAGCACTGGTGCCACCATGATTTTTTCCAGAGTCAGATTAGTGTAAACCTGAATCAAAGGGTAGATAGCCATTCCAGCCAACAGCAGCAAGTGTGCCTCTGTAAACCATCATTCCAGAAAGTTTATTTTTGTCATTTTGTCAGCTCCTACTGGTAAGAAAGTATGACTCAAAGGACAGCTTGTGATTTTGGAGACAGGACTATGTAAGGCTGTTTCAATGCAGTAAAAATTTGTCTAGTGGGTTTCAGGAGTCACTTGGTGCAATTCCAAAATCTAGAGAGATTGGTGACAGCAAAAGCATTTAGTATGAGTTATTTAGCCACCGTAAGTTCAGCACCTATTCTGTGGTAGTACCATGGTGTTCTCTCACTCCTTTTAGCATTATTGCAAGATAGTTATGAATACCTCCACCTTGCAGTTGAGAACACCTAGGCTCAAAATGGTTCAAGCAGTATTTCAATATATCCCATGTGTAGGTCCTTCACAGCTGGTATGTAGAATATACCCTAGAAAGCAAATAAAATACTTCCCTTCTTTTGATTTTGCAGAATAGCTTAGCCAGGGCAGCTGACTGTGACTCCTACAGAATCAGATATTGCTGTGCTTTATTTGGGGATATATGATGCACCCACAGAAATTCAGTGGTGAATAAATTAATTTATTTGGTGCCTTAAAGAAAGGATACTTTAAAAATGTGAGAAATATGGTAAAAGCGGAATCAAAACTAGCCAATGTTGTTGTTAGGTGCCATTGAGTCAGTTCTGACTCATACCAACCCTGTGTACAACAGAATGAAACATTGCCTTGTCCTACGCCATCCTCCTCATGATCATTGTTATGCTTAAGCCCATTGTAGCCACTGTGTCAATCCATCTCATTGAGAGCCCTCCTCTTTTTTGCTGACCCTCTACTTTACCTAGCATGATGTCCTTCTCCAGGGACTGATCCCTCCTGGCAACATGTCCAAAGTATGTGAGACATAGTTTCGCCATCCTTGCTTCTAAGGAACATTCTGGTTGTGTCTCTTCCAAGACAGATTTGTTCATTCTTTTGGCAGTCCATGGTATATTCAATATTCTTCGCCAACACCACAATTCAAAGGCGTCAGTTCTTCTTTGGTCTTCCTTACTCATTGTCCAGCTTTTGCACGCATATGAGGTGATTGAAAATACCATGGCTTGGGTCAGGTGCACCTTAGTCTTCAAGGTGATATCTTTGCTTTTCAACACTTTAAAGAGGCCTTTTGCAGAGATTTGCTCAATGCAATGTGTCTTTTGATTTCTTGACTGCTGCTTCAATGGGTGTTGATTGTGGATTCAAATAAAATAAAATCCTTGACAGCTTCAATCTTTTCTCCATTTATCATGATGTTGCTTATTGGTCCAGTTGTGAAGATTTTTGTTTTCTTTATGTTGAGGTGTAATCCATACCGAAGGTTGTTTTCTTTGATCTTCATCAATAAGTGCTTCAAGTCCTCTCCACTTTCAGCAAGCAAGGTTGTGTCATCCACATAACACAGGTTGTTAATAAGTCTTCCTCCAATCCTGATGCCCCATTCTTCTTCATATAGTCCAGCTTCTCAGACCATTTGCTCAGCATACAGATTGAATAGGTGTGGGGAAAGGATACCACCATGACATATACCTTTTCTGACTTTAAACCACTCAGTATCCCCTTGTTCTGTTTGAATGACTGCCTCTTGATCTATGTAAAGGTTCCTCGTGAGCACAATTAAGTGTTCTAGAATTCCCATTTTTCAAAGGATACTTTAAAAAATGTGAGAAATAGGGGTAAAACTGAATCAAAAATAGCAATAGATTCCTCAAAAAAGTTAAACACAGAATTACCATACAACTTAGCAATTCCAGTCCTAGGTATATACCCAAAAGAATTGAAAGCAGGTACTCAAACATATACTTACACAACAGTGTTAATTGCAACACTATTCACAATAGCAAATGGTGAAGCAACTCAAGAGTCCATTAACAGGTGATTAGATAAACAAAATATGGTGTATATGTATACAATGGAATGTGTTTCAGCCATACAGAGAAATGAAGTTCTGATGCATGCTGCAACATGGATGAACTTTGAAAACATTATGCTGGGTGAAATAGGTCAGATACAAAAGGACAAATATTGTATAATCCCACTTACAGATTAAGTACAGAGAAGAAAAAAACTGTGTGTGTATATATATATATATATATATATATATATATATATATAGAAACGCTGGTGGTGTAGTGGCTAAAAGCTGTGGCTGCTAACCAAAAGGTCAGCAGTTCAGATTCACCAGGCACTCCTTGGAAATGCTATGGGGCAGCTCTACTCTGTCCTATAGGGTTGCTATGAGTTGGAATCAACTAAAGGGCAACAAGTTTGTTTTTTTTGGTATATAAAAAAAAAAAAAAAAATTTTTATACATATACACACACATGTACATATATATGCAGTTTTTTTATACACACACACACATATATATGTACATATATATATTAACATGGAATAGATATGTGCTCCTCCTGAAAATGGAGGACAGGGAAAGTCAGCTGATTAAGTACAGAGGCTTCATGGGAAAGCAGAAACTAAACAAAAATCCTCCAAAATAACAAAAATCCCTTTTTGGAGACATAATTTACATTTCATAAAATTGTTACCATATAATAATCTTTAGTAAATCTATTGAATTGTGCAACCATCACCACAGTCCACAATCCACAAAATACTCCATCACTCCAATAAGACCCGTATGTTAGGAACTTCCATCGAAGACTGTCCTTGGGGGGTGGTTACTTTGTCCTCACCCTCTGAAAAACATTTCCATTTTCAAAAAAAAAAAAAAAAAACTTGTCAATAACCTAGAGAAAACTTTCATAGATTTCCAACTTTGGACATATGCATTTCTCCTCAAAGGATATCTTATTCTTTGATTTCCATCCAAAATCTGCTCAACTGCCCACCTCAGAATCAAGTCTATCATTTAAAATCTCCACGATGGCTTCACTTCCCAGATAACTCTCCCATCTCTCATTGGTTCATTGAACAAGAATTTGTCATTTCAATCATTTTTCTAGGTGATGGGGATACAACTGTGAATGAGAAAAACAATGCCTCTGTTCCTATGAAATCTGCATTTTAATGGGGGGAGAGAGAATAACAAACAAGGTAAATTCAGATAGAGATGGAGGATACAAAGATATTAAGGCAGAGTGTTGGAGTTGAAATATTAGATGGGGGAGATAATATAGATAAGGAAGTCAGGAAAAGGCCTCTATGAGTTGATGAGCATGTCAGCTGAGTCTAGAGTTATTTAAGGGAACCAGTTATGTGAAGATTTGTGAGATAGACATTCTAAGATGGAGTCTAGGAAGTGCCACGGCGGAAGGAGATGGCCAGGAGCCTGGTAGTTTGGAAAGACCAAAGCAATGCCAGTGTGGCTGCAGCTCAGCAGTGGAGAGAGTGATCTGAGATGAGGTTCTGACAGAGCATTTGGAATATATTCTAAATGTAATAGGAAGCCACAGAGAAGAAGGATAATCATACGATCTTATTTACATTTAATCCAGATGACTCTAAATGCTGGATGTTAAATTGATCCTAGGGATAAAGGGAGAAAGCTGGGAGTTCAGTTTAGAGGTGATGATTATAGTTGATTGTACTAGGGTCATTGTGGATTCTGGTGCCTTCACATATGTGGATTCTTAATTCGATTCTTCATTCCTCGTGTATCTGTCCTGTTACCTGATTTCTCTCCTTTTTTAAAAATTAATAGTCCCCATTGAATTGGCTAATCTGAAGTGATGTTGATTTTAAATCTCTGAGTTACAAAAGGTTCTTAGATTTAGTATAGTGCAGTCCCCTCGGTTTATGAATAAGGCAACTGAAGTCAAGAGGGACCTCGGTGATTTGTTTATACGTCCAGTTAATGACAGAACCAACAGGAGAACTTGGGATTCCAGATTTCTCATCCATTGCTCTGTCTGCTCCTGCCCTGCCTGGTTTATGTTCTCCTAAGTATACTCATTTTGGTCTTCTGGGAAGTCGGATGGATTAGTCACTGGGCAAAATGGCCTGAGCTAATAGGACAAGCTGGAGGAGTAAATCATTGTGTCAGCCCAGGGTGATCAAGATGCCTGAGCAAGGGTGGCAGAGAGTCAGCAAATTGACAGGACTTTAAAAGGTCAGAGCAATGAAGACAGCAGATGGACGGAACTATGCGGGGGAGCGCCAGGCAGGGAACAGATGAACCTGAGACTGTCAGAGGGCATTATGGGACAGTCAGCAGACGGGCTGCACCGGAATGTGGGGCGAGGAACGCTGTCATTGACACTAATTACTCATGATGGAGATGCTTTGCAAAACATGGGGTGAGGGGAAAGGCCTTATTTCATACGACATTAACTGTAACAGCATACAAGTTCAAAACAGCTTTCTTTATTAAATACACTAAATTGAGGAGCTGGGGAAATATTTGCAGTTTTCTCTTACCCCTCTCTAATACCTTGCTTGAGATGGAGAGACTGATTGGGACATGCCACGGTGCCTGCAAATGGCATTTCTTCTGAGCACTGAGCATTTTTGCAAATTAAAATTCTCTTAAAAAGTAAAATATTCTGAAGTGCAACAATGCGTGACACAACAGAGTGATTTTGTAACACAAATCAGCAGGTAAATCAGGAAAATAAGATGTGAGAAAGGTAACAAAAAGGCCACACCGTCTCTGTTAACACAGTTGGATGCCAACAGACATGAATACAAAAGGAAGATGGTTATGTGGTAAATAAAAAGGGCCTGGAGAAATTTGAGGTATAATAGAAAGTCTGTAAGTTTTGCCTCATCAGAAAGTACTAAATATATAATTTAGCATTTTAACTCGTGAGACATCTTTTTTTTTTTTTTTTTGGAGCAGTTATTGTGTCACGCACAGTTGTTGGGTTGTAGTGATGAAAAATTGAGCAAGACAGGGTCTCAAACCTCAAATAGCTCAGTATTTACTCAGAGAGAGCACATAAAAAAGCAACTCAAACATAACTGATCTTACAAAAAAATAAAACCAGTTGCAGTCTAGTTGATTTTGACTCATGGTGACCCCATGTGTGTCAGAGTAGAACTGCTCCATACGGTTTTCAATGGCTGATTTTTTGGAAGTAGATCAGCGGGTCTTTCTTCAGAGGTGCCTTTGGGTGGACTCGAACCACCAGTCTTTCGGTTAGCAGCCAAGCACATAAGCCATTCGTACCACCCAGGGACTCCTACTGCTATTATTGTTGTTATTATTGTTAGGTGCTGTCCAGCTGGTTTTGACTCATAGTGACACTACAGGCCATAGGGCTTCCAAGGAGTGGCTGGTGGATTTGAACTGCCGACCTTTTGGTTAGCAGCTGAGCTCTTACCCACTATAGCACCACTAAAAATTGCTTTGGTTGCATGGATGATAAACTTCGATGATAATAATGAGAATAAACCCATTGCCGTCCAGTTGATTCCAACTCATAGCGACCCTATATGACAGAGTAGAACTGCCCCCTAGGGTTTCCAAAGAGCAGCTGGTGGATTTGAACTGCCTGATCTTTTGATTAGCAGCCGTAGCTCTTAACCACTGTGCCACCAGGGCTTCGGTAATGGAAATAAGAAACTAAAGTATGAAGGTCAGCCATGACCTTGAGAAAGAAATGTTGGCTACATGACAAAATTGCAAAAAAAGTCTATGTTTTGGTTACTTTCATGTTGTTGGAAGCCACTAGCATAGTCTCTTGACTTCTTGTATCCGTTTGACTCCAAAGTAGCAAAATACTAATGGCTGGGTGGTTCCTGATGCATCTCTGAGTAGCTGGAAGAGATGGGTAAATTGAATGCAAAAGACAGTTTGTTTATAAGCCCTATAATTTGCAGTTCCTTTACAAGTAGGGAGAATTAGGAATTCTGCTTAGCCTTATTGTTTGAATTCTGTCCTCATCTACAATTCTTTCATCCTATTAATTTTTCTTCTGCCTCGCTTCTTACCTTCAAATTCTCTTATTTCCTTACTACTGCCCCAAGACTAAATTAAATTTGTCAAGAGAATTTTGTAACTCAGGTCCATAAACTTTGAATGCCAAGTGCCACTGTTTGGTCTTCATAATTTTCAGAAGCTTGTCTGGCCCTGTAACAATACATTTTGTTTGGCTTCTCCCTTCTGTTAGTCACTTTACCATAATGAAGATTACAAAGTCCCCTTTAGCAGTCACATAGCTACAAAGTCACGCTCATGGAAACAAACGAAAATTTTATCCTTATTGTCTCTCTTGCCCAATATACCAATGTTTAATTTTATTTCAGACTTGGGAAAAAAATCATTTAGTTGATTGATAGAGCAATAAAAAGACATTTCAGATCAAGCAAGATAAAAAGCTTGACTAAATGGTCTTTGATTTACAATAATCTTTTCTCCTGAAGTTACCAAGACCTTACTTAATTGACTCAAGTATGGTACATAAAATTGGTTCTCTAACAAAACTTTCACTGATGGAAGGCTGTAATTGGTCTGAAAGAGTTTCTTTCTAAAAGTGTAGCTTTGGTTTTGTGACAATCCTGGGAACCAGCTTAGTTGTTTGTCTCTTGGTAACTCTAGCTGTTGCGTATGTACATCTGCCCTAGTTTGGATTCTCCCAGAAGCAGAAGCAGACACCAGGATTGATTGCAAGATGCTTTTTTGGGAAATGCAGGAAATACCTAGAGGGATTGAAGATGGTAAAATGGAAAGGATTAAAAACAAAACAAACAAAAAAATACAGTTGCTGTCCAGTTGATTCAGACTCATGGCAACCCCATGTCTGCAAAGTAAAACTGTGCTCCACAGGGTTTTTTTAGCTGCTCTTTTTTTGGAAATAGATCACCAGGCCTTTATTTTTTTTATTTGAGGTGCCTCTGGATGGGCTCTAACTTCCAGCCTTATGGTTAGCAGCTGAGCACATTAACTGTTTTGAGAAAGGAAAGGCAGCCAATTCAGGTGTTATGGATTGAATTGTGCCCTTCCAAAATACGTGTCAACTTGGCAAGGCCATGATCCTCTGTATTACGTAATTACCCTTCATTTTGTGATCTGATGTAACTGTCCTCCATTTTGTGATCTGATGTATTTATCCTGTGTCTTGTAAATCCTAACCTCTATGATGTTAACGAGTCAGGATTAGAAGCATTTATGTTAATGAGGCAGGACACATTCTACAGAATTAAGTTGTATCTTGAGTCAACCTCTTTGGAGATATAAAAGACATTAAACAAGCGAGCAGCAAGAGAGGATCTATGACAACAGGGAAACTATTTATCAGCTTTAGAGTGGGCTCCTGGAGCTTAATCCAAAGAATGCACTCTGGGAAACACTGCAAAGTATACAACTCTACGTCAAGTTTTAAGTCTTTGGTTGAAGGCTGCTCTGTTCCTTGGTACTTCTGGCCTGCCATGTAGTAACATACCTGGGTAATGGACCTGTCCATCATTCCAGGAACAGAAGCCAGCTACTGGCAATTGGAAGTCAGCCTGAGCACACTGAATGTCCAAGGACTATGCATGGGCTACTGGCTGTATCTCCTAGAACACACGTGTCCAACTTGAGATTAACTAGGAAACTGAAAGAGAGAGAGAGCAACATTAAATCTTAAAATCTTTGCTCTCTTTTTTTAGCCATTATTCCCAAACTTTGCCCTCATCAAACTCTAACCAGTGGCCTAATCAAGAGATTTCAGTTCCTTCACTTTTCTACACTTGCTTCTGCACTGGAGGAAATATTCCGAGACAATCAGGCAGTGGGCATAATGAGGAGATACAAAGCTACCTGAATGATTCATAAACTGGAGAAGCAGACCATGAATAATCAAGGGTTGGCAGTACAGGCCTTTGCAACCAAGATGGTGCTGTAGATGCTTCATCTATGTATAAGAACAAATCACCTAGCGCTTGTATCACTGTCAGCATTAATGTCACACGTTTAGAAGGCCTCTCCATTTGAACATGACACTTTAAGGCAGTATAAAAAGCCAAGTCAAACCAATGTGCTTCTTTTTCCCCCTGGAATCGACAATATGAAACAGGCACTGAAAGAGACATAAATGCATAGTCCAGCATTCAGAAACTGAAATGCCCACAAGGGCCACGAAGGTGAAGTAAGTGAGAAAGCAAGCCAGGTGCAATACGACAAATAGTAAAGGACACTTAGCTTGGTCAGGAATATAAGCGAGAGTGGCAGAGCCTTTGGTAAAACGGAAAGTTTGAGCTCTGCCTCAAGTGGACAGGTTGCCATGCGGGAATGTGGGCTCAGTGGTTACAGATCAACCAAACTGTCCAGAGCAGTTGGGCTTTTGATATTTGTGTGACATTCTCACAATGTTTAAATGAGTAGGTAACTTATACACGTTTAAGACACTGTGTGACTCAACTCTCTGTAGGCTGTGTAAAACATATTTGCTGACTAGATTTTGGATTCAGGCCAGATTTGGTTGGAAACCTCTGACATATAGAGGTATATAAACACCAAAGGGCTCCCAGTGCTAATCTAATAATGCCTTTGTGTGTGTGTGTGTGCATGCATGCTTCTACGTGCATGCTTATGTGTGCATGTGTCTGTGAGAGACAATCACCTGATGTACGCATGCAGTTATGTATTTACACACATACATATCCATATATATAAGGAGCCCTGGTGGCACAGTGGAGCCTTGGTGGCACAATGGTTAAGAGCTTGGCTGCTAATCACAAGGTTGGCAGTTTGAATCCACCAGCCACTCCTTGGAAACAGTTCTATTCGGTCCTATAGGGCGGCTATGAGTCAGAATTGACTCAATGGCAATGGGTTTGTTTGTTTATTTTTAATAGGCATATATTTGCATATATGTACATATATGCATATATAAATATATGTATGCATAGGCTCCCTGGGCAGCACAGAGTGTTAAGTGCTCAACTAGTAGCTGAAAGGTAGGTTGGTGGTTCATATCCACCCAGAGCAACCTTGGAAGACAGGCCTGGAGATCTGCTTCCAAAAGTCACAGCCTTGGAAACCCTATAGAGCACAGTTCCACTCCACACCCTTGATGTCACCATGAGTCAGAATTGATTGGAAGGCAACTAACAACAGCAACAATAATTCATTACATATATGCTTATGCACGTGTACATATACGTATATATGTAAAGAAATGAGATAATGTGATAAGTATACTTCCTGAGATGATTAGTAGATAGAATAGCAAAGATAACTATTTCCCACATACTTCAATCATTCAAATTGTATTCTTCCTTCAAGGCCAACTCAGGCATTGCCACATCACCAATTCCTTGCCTGTATGAGAAAAGATTGTTGAAAGAGGGATTTGCTTGGGCAGTAGGTGGGTTTGGAGCGAAATTAATAATTGAATAGATCTGGTATTAAGAAGGAAACCTTGGTGGCTTAGTGGTTAAGTGCGATGGCTGCTTACCAGAAGGTCGGCAGTTCAAATCCACCAGGCACTCCTTGGAAACTCTATGGGGCAGTTCTACTCAGTCCTATAGGGTCACTATGAGTTGAAATCGCCTCGACGGCAGTGGGTTTGGTTTTGGTTTTTTGAGTATTAAGAAGGAGCCCTAGTGGCACAGTGGTTAAAGAACTTAGCTTCTAACTAAAAGGTCAGCAGTTAGATCCATCAACTGCTTCTTGGAAATCCTATGGGGCAGTTCTACTCTATCCTATAGGGTTGCTATGAGTTGGAATCAACTTGACAGCAATGGGTTTGCATTTGGTTTGGTATTAAGATATTTAAATTGCTCATTTACAAAGGAGAGCATGGAGAAGCTAGTAAGAGCCTGGAGTCATAGTTTGAGATTATAAGAAACAGCATATTTTGAGAGTTCCTGGGTGCAGGATTCTGGGATTCACATTTTCCCTATGTTATCTCATTTATCCCACCAAAAATAATATGGTGTTAAGAAGTGATTTTAGAGAGAGTAAAAACCTAGTCCTGTACACATACATGCACTCTGAGACCTAGAGGTTAAACAGCTTGCTCTAGAGTATGTAAGTACTAAGCATCAGCACCAACGTTCAAGTACAGATCATATTCCTCCACGCATGCGTACAGCTGTGTACATAAGGCTTTCCCATAAGCAGAGAGGATTGTCAACATTTCCCTGAAAGGAGGAAAAGAGGTATTAATTGTACATTTATGTGTGATATCTCTGCTTGAAATACAGATTGGAAATTATTGCTTGATTTTGGAACTTCCTTATTCCCATGACCCATCTGTCTCCTGGAGTCTTTCTAAATCCTTCAGAACAGATGCTAATCCACCAACAAACAACTCAAGCCATTCAGAGCTTGCCCATGGAGTAGCAGGCAGGATCCATCCTACCCAGTCTAGAACCCCTCTCAGAGCAAACTTGGTGAGGCTTGGGACTAGAACAAAAAACATATGTCAAAGACACTATGTGCTGTCAAGTGCCATCGGCAGGAAAAGCTGAAATGGGGCAGGGTGGGGAGGGGAAGATGGACAAGAGTCAAGAGAGGCTTCTAGATGGGTGCCAGGCCAGCAAGCCTGCGCCCCTGACTTGTGGGGAGACTAACGACATTTCCTCAGTTCTCACTTCTTTGGGACCAAGGACTTCTTTTTGCCTGCACTTCTATTCCATTCCTCTAAGTGTTTCAATAAATCTCTCTTTTTAACTTGAATTAGTCTGAGTCTGTTTCTGACTTTGAACTGGAAGGATCCTCACGGAAGGGACTGTTTCTTGTGGAAGTGTGTGGGGCTCAGTACTGAAGGCAAATAATCACTTCCCGTGACTTCATCATCTTAAAGAGACAAAATCTTAGCCAGACCTCACCGAGAGGTGGTTGTCATCTGCCTTTGTTCTTCTCGTTTTAGAGAGAGAGAGAAAAAACAAAACAAAACAAAACTTAAAAAAGCTTGTTGAACGCAGAATTCTACATGCCACGTTGAGGTGATTTTCCCGGGCTATTCCTTTTTAATGCCAAGCCTTATTTACGGAGGGATGGATCAAGGGCAGTGTACGTGTCATTACTGAGGTCAGAATCAGGAGCAGTGTGTCCTAGAGTAGAATTGTTTTCCACTCTCAGCCCTGGATCTACCAACTAATTTTTATCCTAAAATTTTAAGGTGTTTTTTTGCTTCCTTTCACATTTCCTCTCTGAATAGCAATGTCTAATTTAAAGATATAATAACATTATTTGCATTTACACTAATTTTTTATGCATTAATTTGTTGTGGAGAGATGCTGCTATAACAATACTTTCTATTTTCCCTGGTTTGTCTGTGTGCGTGAGGCTGCCAGACTGGGAGAAGTTGCCTCACAATTCAATGGGTAACTGGAAAAAGACATTGAAATCTATTTTAATTTATTAGCAAATGAGTCCGACTGTGTTTTAACAGTGGTTTGTTAACACTAAGAACATAAATTGGTGCTTTTAATACAATAATCTCATCATTTGCCAGTCACATTCATTTGGTATCCTTGGAAAGAGCATTTTCCATGGCAAAACAAATAGGTCTACCAAATTCATAGACATGCAAATAGAGGATTGATAGAACAGCCTTTTAACTTTACTAATGAAATGTTGTACTCTCTCTGATGTTAAAGTGAATTGATAACAGTTATGATTAAGCTTTTGTGGACTGAAGGGTTTGGGGTGTGGGATATCTTTATTGATTACATTTTCTTTCTAAGCAGTGATGGAAATTATTATTTTTTTTAATACATGTTGTTAAAAATCCATAAAACAATTTTATCTAGTTGTTATTCTTGAAACACAGTCTAATAATGTAATCAATAGTTCTTTGGACCCAGGATCTTCTTCTGGTACCACTGAATTAGTCCTAGTAAACCTCAAGGAGTATTATAAAGTGGAGGAGTCAAATAGATTATAGTGAATCTGTATCAAGCCAAACATATGCCCTGGTATAGAAAGATGCTCCTTCTTCCTTCCTCCTCTTTCTCTTCTTTTCCTCTTCCTTATCCTTTTTCTTCTTCTTTAGTCAAAATCCTACATCTGAACTTGTT
This sequence comes from Loxodonta africana, assembly GCF_030014295.1. NCBI lineage: Eukaryota > Metazoa > Chordata > Mammalia > Proboscidea > Elephantidae > Loxodonta > Loxodonta africana. The sequence continues at coordinate 112,442,625 of NC_087347.1, read as the reverse complement.
TTATTGGCATTTACATTATTCTTCTAAAATTAGAGGCACATAAAAGAGAAAATTCCTGTGGTTGAGAAGACGTGTGTAATTGGGGATTAAAGTATAAAATATACAAGTTATGTCCTTGATATTGTATGGATGCTGTCATATCACAGATGAGATTTTGAAAATATTAAACCAATGTGTTTTTTAATTACCTTCATCTTTTTATGTTCAATTATAGTCATAAGGGAAAATGGAAAGTAAGTGCATAGATACAACAGATAATGAAACAAGATGTGATAAGGGGAAGGACCTTTCAGATAGAAAAAGGAAATAAAAGAAAGTACTTAGTCTCTGAGAATAGAGAAAAGTAGTGGAAAAAAACAAAAAACTGTGTTGGTAGAAGCATGGACTCTAATACATCCCGGTTTCCTCCTTCCAGTCACACAAAGTACAAATGCCCAGTCACCGACAGGGCCTGAGTTAATAACTCCTGGCCTGACCTGGTTGCTTTCTGTCAGGAAAGCTATTCAGATGTTCCCCTATGAGCCTTTGGGAGTTGAGGAGGAAAGTGAGCTCAAAGCCTGTCACCCTACCAGATTTTGACTAAAGTAGAGGACAGAGTTAAAAAGGAGGATAAAGAGGAGGAGGAGATAGAGAATATGTTTGGCTCGATATAGATTCAGCACAATCTGTTTTACTCCCCAACTTTATAATAAACATCAGTGTTTAATATGACTTATTCAGTGGTACCAGAAGAAGATCCTGGGTCCAAAGGGCTATTGATGACATTGTAAGACTGCAGGGTGCACAGCCTAAACCAGGTGGAGCACGAAAATATGGCTGAGATTCATAGGGCTCCTCCTAACCTGGCCTGGGTTGAGCTAGGTAAAAAAGCCAGAAATTTAGCCTTAGCAGACATACAAACCTAGTGCTTGGACAGGACTAGCCCAAGACACCAAAAACCCACCAAAATCAAAGACTCCACCTCATTTGCTATGGCATCATGTAAGCTTTCTACTCCCCTTCGGATGCCATTTAGGGAGTAGAAAGCACTAAAACCCATTGCCATCGAGTTGATTCTGACTCATAGTGACTCTATAGGACGAGTAAAACTGCTCATATGGTTTCCAAGGATCGCCATGGATTCGAACTGCCGACGTTTTGGTTAGCAGCCATAGCTCTTAGCCAGTAGGCCACCAGGTTTCCAGAAAGCATTAGAAACCCTAAAAATTTGTCATGTATCTATAAAAGATAGAATTTACCTCCTAAAATTCTTTTAAACTATGAGCTTAAAAAAAAAAAAGATGAATACACTGTCAGTAAATTTAAGTTATTTTCCCTTGCTTTTCAGTGAAGTAGTAATTCAAGAGGAATCCCTGGGTGGTGCAAATGGTTAACATGCTCAGTTGTCAGTGAGCCTCTAGTCCACCCAGAGGAGACTCAGAAGAAAGTCCTGGCTATCTACTTCTGAAAAGTCAGCCATTGAAAACCCTAGAGGGCACAGTTCTACCCTGACATACATGGGGTCGGTCGGAATTGACTTGACAGCAATCGGTTACCGGTTAGGAATTCAAGAGCAAGATAAGATACTATATGGAAATGATGCTGTATGTTTTTTCTGTATATCTGAGTGTTGTTGCTCTTGTTGTTGGTTGCTGTTGAGTTGTTTTCAACTCATGGGACCCCATGTGTCAGAGTAGAACTGAACTCTATAGGATTTTCAAGGCTGTGACCTTTCAGAAGCAGATTGTCAGGCCTTACTTCTGAGGCTCGTCTGGGAGAGTTTGAACTGTCGAGTCAATTCCGAGCACTGGTGGCATAGTGGTTAAGAGCTACAGCTGCTATCCAAGAGGTTGGCTATTCAAATCTACCAGGGGCTCCTTGGAAACTGTCTGGGGTAGTTCTACTCTATCCTATAGAGTCACTAGGAGTATGAGTTGCACCATTTAGGGACTCCTTTATCTGAGTGTAACATGCATAAATTTCAGTCCTATTACTCGCACTGAAAAGGTTAAGGACAGCTGCTTCTTTTCCCTAGTCCGTATCCAGGAGAAGTGGGGAGGGCACTCCCAATGGCAGAGGCTTCAAGTTGTATTGAGGAATTTGAGTTTAAACATAAAGCTTTACAAAATCAAGTTATGTGCAGTGTTGGATTTCACAAGCGGCTTTTCGGAAGTGGAGAGAGTATTTGTTGCCTGTGGAATAGAGAATGACCTTCCAGCACAGATGTGCCAACCTTTAGCATTTAGATCACCCAAGAATACTGCTGGTGATGGTTTGCTTCAGGAGGATGGGGATTTCAGGTCCTAGGTTCTCAAGCTTTGAGTCTAAACCTGTGTTAAGAAGCAGAAAGATAAGCAAAAGCTTTGGGAACCTAAATCAAACTTGTTGATGGGTTAGGGAAGCAATTAGTGACATTTGTTTTCATTATCTTTTGCTTTCATGTTCCTTGGATACCCCTCAACAGACACACACTTACTTTCCTTTTATCCAAGTCTCAGTGAGCATCAGTGGAGATCCTGTTCAAATTTCCCCTCTTTGTTGAAGTGGTAGCCAAATGCTTCTGTCTCTTTCTCTTCCTTCTTTTCAACATCTACTTTCTGCATTCCTTATTTAGAGACCAATTGTATTTTGCCTCAAGAGTTCCAGTGGATTTGGGAGAGCTTAGTGTTTCCTCAGAAAAGATTATAAGCGCCATGTCTTTTGATCTCACTCTGTTCCTGTGATCACATAGGGGGTAATCAATTAATACTTGGTAACTAAAGTTAAAGCCACACATCTGTACCTAAAAAACAACACGGTCCGTCAGAAATTCCTAGCTCTGCCAAATCGTGGATTCCTTCACGTTTAGCAGAAATCTAAACGTGATGGACTTATGTGAGTTGAGAGAAAAAATCAGTAAGCTTTTTACTGGTAAAAGTACTGAAGATGACAGATTTAAGCTAGAGGCTGTGTTAACTTCTTCAACTGGTGGTTTTGATTTATCGTTTTCGTGTGTCAGTATGAACTTAGATGAACTCACCCTAGACGTACTGAAAAATTTTAGCAGCAGGTAAGGGATTACTAGTTTGTTTCCAAAATCTAAAAGTCTGTTCCCTTACCCGTCTGGCGTATGATTTTGGCATCTGTTTCGTCAGCAGGCTGCTATGAATCTGCAGCCTTATGAGGAAAAGCTCACAATATTTAAGAAATATGTAATACTATTTAGATTACATATTTCAAATAGTGCACCTCCCCCTTAATGTCTGAATGTGTGCCCATTTGGAAAGTCATTCTGGTACAGTAGAAGATCTATGCCAATTTATATTTTTCTCATCTTGCTTCTGGGCTCAGTCAAGAGAATCCATCCTGGGCTAACGTGCTTAGTTTGGCACTTTTGGGAAATGGATTGAGAGCAGTTGGAGCGGCAAATCTAATGGTGTGAAATATTCCAGACATTTTTAGGGTGGATTCCAATTCCAATGGAGAAATTTCATTGGACAGCTCAACGTTAAGACAAATTACATTTACTGTCTTTTCATAAATTACAATAGGAAGGCCTAACTGATGATGTGGGCTGCCAGTTTCTACCCAGGGGGTTAAATCATTTCTTGAGGCTAAAGGAGCAAATTCTCCCCGGCTAGGACACAAAAGGTCGGCAGTTCGAATCTGCCAGGCGCTCCTTGGAAACCCTATGGGGCGGTTCTACTCTGTCCTATAGGGTTACTATGAGTCGGAATCGACTCAACGGCACTGGGTTTTTTTAGGACATAATATAATGACTAAGAGAAATACAGCTGCCCTTATACTCTAACACTTGAAAAGCAGCAGTATGTACTAAGTCCCCCTTTTTTTTTCTAAGTGAGGAAAGCTTGCTTAACTTTTGAAAATTTAAGGGGACTCTCACTGAATTTTGTCGTGAGGTCTACCTGTTGACCTGTTGCCATCAAGTCAATTCTGACTTGTAGCAGCCCTATAGGACAGAGTAGAACTGCCCCATAGAGTTTCCAAGGAGTACCTGGTGAATTTGAACTGCTGACTTTTTGGTTAGCAGCCATAGCACTTAACTACTTTGCTTCCTTATATCTTTGAATTTTACTGGAGAGCTGGGTGACATCGTCAAACCTGCAGTGTCTTGGAAAGTCTTTTAATCCTTAATCTCATTAAGAGGCAGCATATTTTAATAGGCATCACAATTGAGACTGCATAGCTACCTTTAGCACTTGAGCACTTAAGAAGGAAGAAAGATCCTGTGGGGTTTGATTATTAACTCTTTTATTATGTTCCTAGCATACTCGTGAAACTGTTTGGCAATGCACCATAATTTATTTTTATTTTATATTTTGGAAGCATTGTTATAGGTTAATTAGCCCTGTATTTTACAAGTTTGCACCACTAATACCAATAAAAATCTGTTTATATTGTTCTTCGGGGATTCTGATTGCATTAAGAAATGATTAGTCCTAATTAAGTTCTGTAGTCTGTACTAATTACAATCAAATAAGACTTTACATAAAAATGTGAAATTATGCCAAAGTAAATGCATTTTTGAGCATTAATTAGAGAACCACCGGGATACTTTTGCAGATGTTTTTATTTTTACTTACTAGAAAGGAAACTCACCAACAAGCCATTGCGTTTTGAATGGGCGTCTCGTACAATTGTAACCATGCTATCTCTTAAATTATAAATTTGAATGATGTTCTCTTATTTTACTCATCATGACAACTAAGCTGTCCTCAGCTGTTCCTCATGTACCCTCCAGGTAGTAATATTATGTTTACATTACAGAATGAAAACTGCGGCTGAAGGTTTTAGGAGCGTGTGTTCTATTATTATATCGCCTCATTTAACTTTTATGCACTGCAGACCTTTTCACGTTTTACATTTTCCTGATTTCTTTGTAATGTTGTGGATTCATTTGGACTCTCCTGTGTCAGGTGGTAAGGATATGTCTACCTGTACTTCACTGGTGTGGTGATGTCTGATGAATACCACCCTTTTGCCCTCAGCACCTGACTTTTTAATTCTCTTGCTTACTAACCAAAAAAACCAAACCCAGCGCTGGTGAGTCGATTCTGACTCATAGCGACCCTATAGGACAGAGTAGAACTGCCCCATAGAGTTTCTAAGGAGCGCCTGACAGATTTGAACTGCCGACCCTTTGGTTAGCAGCCATCGCACTTAACCACTACGCCACCAGGGTTTCCTCTTGCTTACTAAAAGAAAAAAAAAAAAAAATAGGAGCACCGAATTTCATGTGCAAATGAGGAAATGATGAACAGGATAAAATCAGAATTTCTGGCCACCTACATAAAAAAAAAAAATGATACATCTTTTTCTATCCTTTAATAAGAAGCACTGAATGAGACAGAAACCAAAACCCATTGCCGTCGCATCTATTTCGACTCGTAGCAACCCTATAAAACAGAGTAGAACTGCCCCATAGGATTTCTGAGGACCAGCTGCTGGATTCAAACTACCAACCTTTTGGTTAGAGACTGAGCCCTTAAGCATTGTGCCACCAGGGCTCCCCTAAATGAGATAACCCAGAACCCAGTGCCCTCGAGTCAATCCCGACTGATAGCGACCCTATAGGACGGCGTAGAACTGCCCCATTGAGTTTCCAAGGAGCGCCTGGCGGATTCGAACTGTCGACCCTTTGGTTAGCAGCCGTAGCACTTAACGACTACGCCACGAGATAGTGCCTTTAAAACACTTAGAGCGATGCCTGGTGTGTGGAAGCGTTCAGTAAGTGTTACCTAAGATAATAATTATTGTTAGGATTGCATTTGGTACAGCTGGAATTCCTATTTAATTGCAATGATTTCGTTTTGAGCTCAGGAGGAAGAAAATATTTCATCAGAATTCTCCAACAGTTTCTTTTCTACTATACTCACCCTACCTGAGTTGCTTTGAATGTAGCAGCTAAAAACACTTACAGAAGCCAGACTTTCTTGGCAGATGGGAAGGACCCTGAAATGCCCGTTTTGATGCACTACTAAAAGCTCCAATTCAGAAATGATGCTCACATCTTTGACCATTTATCTACGTTCTGACCTCAATCCATGTTCCCTAAACCACCTCCTCATTCATTTTCTCACACCCACTTTCTCTTCTCCCCTATTTATCAACCTAAGAGCTATTTTTCTACTTTTTGACTTTTGATTTCATTTCATTTCCTTTGTTCTTTTTTGTTCAAAACTTTCTTTTGTGCTTAAAAAAATATTGCTTACTCTTCAGAGACTCCCTTCATCATTTTATTTCTGTGAATTTTCTGCCGTTGCCCTGTGCCAACCGAGCTCATGGTCTTCCTTCTCGACCCTTTTCTCCTATCTGATCACTGTCGTTTCTCTCTGATTGAGTCCATGTTCCAGCCAACCAGGTCTGAATCTTGCCTTTCACATATGACTTTCTCATTTTTAGCTTTGGGTCTTTGCACATGAATTTTGCTTTTTCTGGAATTTCCTCTTTGGCACTTTGTCAATAATCTACCTCAGAATTTCTTTCTTTCAAGAATTTTTTATATCCTGATTGTGGGGTATGCCTCCTCGGTGAGCTAGAATCAAAGAATACTCTAAGTATCTTTGAGATCATGTAGTCAAACCTCTTCATCTTACGGGTGAGAAAACTGAAGTCCAGGGTGGGTTACCTGAGCTGCCCAAGACCTGGGTGATTCCAAATTCATGCTGTTTCTCTTGTATCATGCTGTATCTCTTTATTATGAATTTTTAAATTTCTTTTCATGTATGTGCCTTTTCTCCCTCAGTTATAAGCTCTTAGAAAATAGGGACCAGAGCTCTTTGCTTGTACTCTGTGTCTTCCATCATGACCCAGTAATATCTAACACAAATTAAGACTTCAATACGCGTTCACTAAATGTGGCTAAATACGGCTTTTTTTATTTAGCTTTAGCTTTTTATTTTGTTTCCTGCTTTAATTTACATGTATTTGATTCCATATCATTGTTGCCATTTCATTTCTTCTATTTCCCCGCTATCTTTTGTCTTAATTCTATTTCCCCAACTCCCATTACTTCAAAAATTATATTTCTCTGCATCACATTATCTTTCCATTTTATGCCTGAGGAGTCTGGCTCCAGGCCAAAACCCAGTGTGTGATCTTTTAGGCTCTGCCACAGCCAGTGTGTTGAAGCTTTCTGGAGAGAGTTGCAGTCAAGGACCTCAGCCCTGCCCCTCCACCCACACCAGCCATGTTCATATGCATGTCTGCATACCCAGCACAAGCAGCTCCATTCATCCTGAGGCTTCCTAGTTGGAGGCCTAGGCTGAGGCATTTCCCGGGTGCCTCAGCTGAGACATCCTTATTGGGACGTTTGGCTGAGGAACTTTTCTCCACTCTGACTCAGTATATTTCTACTTCCAGCCTTCCCCTCTCTCTTTCCTCTGGACCTTGGGTCCATAAAGAAGCAGGAGCCTTTTGTTCTAGGCTTCTCAACAGTGAAATGATTCTCCCCATTGGTGCTGCATCCACCTGACCCTGGCCTAGTGCCATTCTATGGGGAAAAACAAAACACTGGGGAGCCAGTGCCTCTTTTTACCTCTTGCTTGCACTGTTTCAGTAGGTCAGAAAGGCTTCATTGCTTCTTTCAGTTTGGCTTATTGTCTTAATTGACCACCATCTCACCTGATTATTTGACAGTGCTCAAATTTTCTTTTTCCTTTTACTCTTTAATCAGAACTAGATTTCCGTTCAAAGATAAAGGTACATAGGTAATTGATTTTTTTTTTTTTTTTTTAATGCAGCGGGCAGCTAATACCAATAGCAGGGCTGCCAATGATTGCTGAAGTCATTGAGCTTCATTTAGACAATCTTCGGATCAAATCCCTAAGTACTAACTCAGCCTTTCATTTAGTTGACTGCAGTTACCTCATGAACTTTTCAAATGTTTGACACATTTTGCTGGAAAGTCTATTTATTGGTTTGTAATCTAGGTGGTGATCTGCCTAACGGGAAGAGTGGAACCAGACCTTTATTTTCTGTGTTGATGGAATGAGAAGACCCACATACTGCTCTTTATAAATGCAGAAAATTAAAACAAAACCTCAGACATGTATTGTGAATGCATTGTGGGAATTGTGATCCTTTGGGACAATCTTGGCAGAAGGGGTTGACGTTTTGCAAAGAAAAGTGGGAAATGCGTCGTAGGAGTGAGAAAAGTTTGTGATTAGTTACTGAGAAGAGAGAGAGGGCACAGATGGCCACATTTTCCTGATGTTAACTGTAGTTACAGAGAGGATTGAAGGGGTAAGAGGGGTATAGCAGAAGTGTTGCTGAAATTCTTGAAGTCAATGACCAAGAATCTCCCAATCGAAATAAAGAGGAGATATAAGTTCTGTAAGCCACTGAGATGTAAAATCATTGAATAAAATTGTCCTTCCTTTGCAGGGTTGGAAAGGCTCTGTCTTCTGTATCAATCTGTTTAAGGCATCTTCTCCGAATGGCCTTCTTCACGTAGAGATACTCTGTATAATCACTTATTTACCTGCTCTGTGTTAGGACTGTCTTTGCATTTATCAGCTCACCATTCATCACAGCTAATTCTAGGGTGGACATTGCCATTACTTCCATCTCACAGATAAGGGAAAATGGTCGCACAGCATGACATACCCATAATGAAGCTATGAGTAGTAGAATCAGGATTCTAACCTGAAGTTCGTCTGACTTTACAGAATTTACATTTTCTCCTATGCTATGTTACTTCTTAGTGTTAAAAGAGTCATTTAGGTTTTATGAATACTTATCACAAAACCCTGTCTATCATCTTCCAATCCTAAGAAATGTCCTCACTCCCCAACCCTAAATTCTGAAGGTAAATGAGTGTTTAGTTTCAGTTATAACTCAACCTCAGTGTCTCTGCTGTGAAGAGATAGAAAGATTCTGAGAAAATATTAACCGATAGTTATGTAGGAAATTATTTCTTTTATCAGTTTAAAAAATGTCGTTACAAAGAGGATTCAAAGATAACTTTTTGCAAAATTAGCGGTATGTGCGTTTACACATTGACATAGCTGCCAAACTGCACCCACCTTCATCTTCCCTCTAGCACACGTGCACACATACGCGCGCATACACACACGGACACATGCACACACGTTTGTCATTCCAGGAGAACCTTTATAAGGTCATGTGACTGGAGATCTTCATTCTACGAATCACATTATTTACCCTTAAGGGAAAAATCATTTGCTTGTGGCTTCATGGAGGTTACTAAAGTCTTTCAATATGCCCCTTACAATGGGTTAAAAAAAAAAAAAAAGGCAATGAAATACTAAAGAACAGGCTACTTCACTGAGAAAATTGCTTACCTGACTCAGATAATTTATCTTTCTGGAAAATTACAGTCCTGTACCAAACTTTGAACAAATTTACTTTTAAGAAATCCCAATTGCAGTCTTTGTGTGTTTGGAGAAGTATTGTGACAATGTCAGCACAGTCTCAAATTCCTGTGAAAATAATTAGTCACTTCGGTGGGCATTTAGTTTGAAAATACCTAAAGTTTTGATCAAAATTTTCTATTTCCATGTGACTATTTACTCTCAAAATGTACAGTCTTCTTTATTATGTTAGGTTTTTGTAATGATTTGAAATATATTCATGAGTTCTCTTGCTTTTTATTGTAAAATATATTTCATCTTCAGATTACTTCCATTCTAAATACCTGTGAATAGCTAAATCACTGTACTGTTCCTCTCTTTATTTTAAGGTGGGATAACATATCAAAGCACCTTTTACTCATGTGTGCGTGCATTTTATAACTTGCCTTACTTCCTGTAAGCTGGTTTTATAAAACAGATAGTCTTATTAAATACATAAATGTTACTCTTCAGAAACTCCTGATGGAATAGGTATATATATACATATATATATATATATAAACCAAACCCAGTGCCGTTGAGTTGTTTGCGACTCATAGCGATCCTATAGGACAGAGTAGAACTGCCCCATAGAGTTTCCAAGGAGTGCCTGGTGGATTTGAACTGCTGACCCTTTGGTTAGCAGCCATAGCACTTAACCACTACACCACCAGGGTTTCCAATATAAAATATATTAGAAGAGAGTCTTTTCTGCCAGTCCTTTAAAGAATTATTTGAAATAAACCAAAAGAGCTGTAATGTTGTCAGGGTTTTCAAATGAAAATGAGATTTCTGTGTTCAGCCTGCTTATTTTACCAGTAATTTCCCTCTTGAGCCACCAAATGTTTATGAACAAGTCAGCTGGAGGAGCTGAAAGGTTCTGAAGCCTGCCAAAGCCATTTGGTTGTTTTATGTTTGAATTCCCTAAAGGACAGAGAAGTAGGGTATGATACAGAAAAATATCATTTGCTGTCTGCTCTCCCCAGGGCGATAGCTCTGCTTTGCTATCGGTGAAACTGCCCAGCTTCTACATTGCTTGACGGGCACCTTCTGACTTGGCACATCCATCCAGCTGTTGGATGTTATAATCCTAGCAGATCAGACTACGTGTGTTGGCATTACTGTAGGAAGAAATTGAGATATCTCAACGGAGGTAATTTTAAACCTATATTCTTGGACACTGTATGTTATAATTACTTCTGCAGTTGCCAAGTTTCATGAATTTCATGTTAGCAAATTTAATTGACTTCCATTGTAGAGAAAAATGAACCTGGAATCTAGGCTTTTCAAGTATACAAAGAAGAAAAGCTTATTTTTCGAACTTCTTTTATGTGTATTTCAAATAGCAGAGTCATATTGTATTGTTGAGACAAGTTTTACCTTCTAAAGGTTTCGTTTTTTTTGTTTTTGGTCTGTGCTTTAGAATTAATTTAAATATAATAAGCCATTGACTAAATTACCCACTGTTACCAGAGTGGGGAGAGAATTCATTTGTAATCGTGTGTGTGTGTGTGGTGTGCATGTGTGTCTAGCCACCACGTTTACAGTAAATCATGAATATAACATTTTATTGAAATTCTTAAGAGGAAAGATCTGAATTAATGACAAGGTTGAATAGAGAACCATTTTCAAAGCTTTAAATACTAAAATAGTAAACGCTACTTACTTCAAACAAGGTGCAATTTGAAGCCCATCTGTACTATTTTAATGAATATATATGGGATGTTTGTGAGAAGCATGTACATTTGGCTGTGACATGGCTTGGGATGTGTTTAAAGGGAGTTAAAGAACTTTTCTTGTAGTCCTTCTGCTGATACGCTTGAAAAATCCCTTCCAACTCCCATTTATCCTCTACCACCAGTGCTGAAAGGTAAAACGTAACCAGCTCTCCCAAATCACGTTGTAAATAAGCAGGACATAACCAAGTAATTAAATATTTATCTCAGCTCAGTTTAACACTATAACAACTATGAATTAATAATGTATCTTAGTTGATACTTGTTCAGTATTCTACATTTTGTAAAGTTCTTTCACATGGAAAATATCCTCCCCAATAAGGGGAAAGTTTTGAATCATGTATTCACTGATGCCCTCTGTAGCCATAGAGTTTTAAAATATTTCTGATCTTGTGATGAATTTGAATATTTTTGAACTAGCACTAATGTTGGACTCCATGAAACCATGATGCCCATGGTTGGAATATAAAGAACTTAAAGAGAATTTCCATGATAAAAATTTTAAATTTTATTCAAATCAGTATTATACAGCATATTTTCTTTGTAGTTGTGTAGACAGCAAGCAAATTAATCTTAGTGTCTTCTTAGTTTTGAAGATACTACATTTAAATCTATTAGGGTAACCTTAAGGAAAAAACGTTTCTATGTCATATCATTGCATATGACTAATTGTGGAAATTTACATGCAGACAGATGTTCTTGAGTGTAAATATGTCAACTGTCTCAGTTCTAAGATGGTAAATATTCACACTGAAAAATGGGCGGTAATGAATAAAGCCATAGTTACTGCAGGCATTCATCATTTCAAGGGAGAGACTTTGTGGGTAGCTAAAAATATGCCTGAGAAAATTTGAATGACTGAAGATGTATACTAATTATCACAGGAATGTTTAAATTACATCATGAAGTGTTTCAGCAATTAAAGGTTTCCTGTGGGTTTGAATCACGTTAACATCTAATAGAGACATCTGACCACCTGATGGAGCAATGCAGGCAGAAACTCTATGGAAAAGACTAGAGGTGCTTAGTTTAATATATTTCCATATCAGAAAATAATTAACTAATGAAGAAAGTGCAAGCTGATTGAAGATGGTTTGGAAAGTTTACATAGGTTAGAGGTAAATTAAGTTTGTGGTTGAGTCAGACCTTGCCTTTCACACTTGGACTGTTAATTGTTGGAAAGGTACAATACAGTGAGCTAAGAGTCAATAAAAAAAAAAAAAAAGAGATACTCTTATGCCATTTTAATTTACATACAAAAGCAGAAATTAAGGTATATATACCAACAGTAATTTTTCTATAGGGGTATATCATCAATGAAAAAAATTGAACGAAGAACTCCATGTGATGAATTCCTTAGGCCAGAAGTCTCTTTTATTTAGCTATGAATCACCTAAACATCATTTTAGTTCCAGGTCAATTGATATTATCATTAGTTCTTTTACTATATATGAAACACATATCCATCATAAAATACAGAGTGATATGTGGACACTTCTGTGAGCATGATTGCTATTAACTGGCTTGGTTTCAGCAATAATTGCCTGGAGGATTTACCTACTCAGAGAAATTTTATATGATGCCAAGGCTATAAGACTCAATGGTTTCACATCTAATCTATTCTCTACTAGCAAAAGCGTGAATAAATATTGTATAATGAGAAAAAAAGACTCTCCTAAGTTGGACTGGATCAGGAAAATACCCTATGGCCAAAATTTCTATTTGCAACACAGAGCTCAAAGCCCTTTCTGATTTCTACAGCCTTTGCAGTACATTGTTAAATGGCGTGATGATTAAGGAGTGGGTGGAAAATGCATCTTAATGAGAATACCCTTTGGCAGACTGTGAGTTGAACATGTGGAAATATATTAATTTAAGAAGCCCCCTTTTGAAAAAATAACTTTTTAAAATAAAAAATAAGAACAAAAACAGCTTTAAGAGAAACTATAAATCACTCAGCACTCAAAGTACATTGTGTCTTCAGATGTTATCCTGTAAAATGTCTTGGTTCACTGTTAAGAAAACTGCGTTTATAACCTAGTGAACAAGCCAGAATGCTTGGTGTAGTTTTTTTGTTAACTAAATGGAAGTAAGGTCTCTTGGGCTGAGATTAAATTTGACTCTGCTGTTTTGTGTCATGTCTCTCATTTCTCTCACGTGCATATTTGTGCCTTTCTACCCAATGTAAAGAGATGAGAACTCTTATTTTTTATTATTTTCTATAATGGCCTTATAAAAAAAAAACCCTTAAATTTGCACGGACATCACAATTTGAGGAAAAAATTTTGTTTTAAATAAATGCAGACAGTCATAATAAAAATACCATTGCTTATGAAAGAGCTAGTGATGGTTCATAAATTGTACTGTTAAGCAGTGTCAATGTAAATGACCTTAAAGTGGTTGCTTTTCATTGTTTCATTTTTGAACAAAGTTGCTTGTTCCATGTACATGTATAAACCACAGTGTTATTCCTGATATTTGAAACATCAGCTTAGTTTGTTCTTTAAAGGTTGATGTAAAAATGTCTCTGATAGTCTCTAAACTTAGAACACTAGGTAGACTTCTTTGTTCTACAGACAGAGAGGAAGAAAACAGGTTCAAAAGCATTGGGAGTAAACTTGCTGACTCTTTGAGAGTCACCAGCATTTAAAGCCCAGAGTAATTATGGCGTGGGAATGATGCTGAGCATCAGAGAGTAAGAGTGGGTATTGGCCTCTGTCACTCAGCAGTGTGAATATAGCTACTGCGTCCCCTCTGTTCCTATGACATTTTAGATTTTTGTCCACTATGGGGGTTATGACTTTGGATTGTTATTATTTGCATGCCTCGAATCCTAGAGGGCAGGAATTCTACCTTTTTATCTATAGGTCTACAGAAGGCTTCTCAAACTTAGTGCTATTGATCTTTTGAACCCAATCATTCTTTGTTTGGGAAGTTGCTCTGTACATTGTAGGGTGTTTAGTGGCGTCTCTGGACTCCACTCACTAGATTCTAGAAGCACCCCACCTCCTGTCATAATCGTCAAAAATGTCTCCAGACATTGCCCAATGTCTCCTGGGGTCAAAACACTTACAGTTGAGAGGCACTGGTCTATGGTGACCAGCTTGATGACTGGCACGTAGTTGACATTTAATATATATATTTTGAAGAAATGGGTGTAGTTCCTTATGCAGAATTAAACAACAGTGTTTTATCAGGGAACGCGGAAGTTTGGTCTCGATTTGAATGGGTTCTGGGTCATTTTGGAGTCCGAAGGCAGCTATGGTATTCAAACCCCAATACTGTCATCTAACCCTGAATAAATTCATGTGACTTTCCCTTCTTCAACCACCACGCACCTCCTTCCATTCTACCCAAGGATCCATGAGCACTGTAGCTGTGCAGTGCTGGCAAATCACTGACAGCAGGTCACCTCACTGTTTAGATATCTTTAGTTCATTTTGATGTGACCTGTTGCTGCTAGTTGATTCTGACTCATAGCGACCCCATAGGATAGAGTAGAACTCCCCCATAGGGTTTCCCAGGAGCAGCTGATGGATTCAAACTGCTGAACTCTTGGTTAGCAGCTGAGCTCTTAACTATTGCAGCCACCAGGGCTCCATTTTGATGTTGGGAGTTGTACAACTCAATACAATTAGATACAAAGTCAGGCACAGAAACCCCCACAGGCAGCAGGAGCAGAAGAAACTAGATATTGGCAGAGAGAAGATAGTTATGTGCATACTTCAAAATAATAACACTTTAGCATTAATTCAAAAAACACAAAATAATAAATGTTGAAGAGGTTGTGGGGAGACTGGAACACTTATACACTGCTGATGGGAATGTAAAATGGTACCACTACTTCAGAAATCAATTTGGCGCTTCCTTAAAAAGCTAGAGATAGAAGTACCATACAATCCAGCAATCCTAGAGAAATAATAGCCCTCACACAAATAGATATATGCACACCCATGTGTTCACAATAGCAAAAAGATGGAAACAACCTAGGTGCCCATCAATGGATGAATGGATAAACAAATTATAGTATAGTCACACAATGGAATACTACACAATGATAAAGAACAACAATGAATCTGTGAAACATCTCATAACATGGATGAATCTGGAAGGCATTATTCTGAGTGAAATTAGTCAGTTGCAAAAGGACAAATATTGTATAAGACCACTATTATAAGAACTCAAGAAAAGGTTTAAACACAGAAGAAAGCATTCTTTGGTGGTTATGAGGGTGAAGAGGGAGGGGAAGGAGAATTCACTAACTAAATCGTAGAAAAGAATCATCTTGGGTGAAGGGAAGGACAATACACAATACAGGGGAAGTTAGTACAACTCTCTATGAAACCAAAAGCTAAGAAGTATCCTGAACACAACCAAACACTTTGAGGGACAGAGAAGCAGGGGTGGGGGTCTGGGGACCATGTTTTCAGGGGACACATACATCAACTGGCATAACAAAGTTTACTAAGAAAATGTTCTGTATCCCACTTTGGTGAGTGGCATCTGGGGTCTTAAAAGCTAGAAAGCAGCCATCTAAGATGCATTGAATGAACCCAACCCACATGGAGCAAAGGAGAATGAAGAACACCGAAGACACAAGGAAAATATTAGCCCAGGAGACAAAAAGGGCCACATAAACCAGAGACTCCATCAGCCTGAGACCAGAAGAAGTAGATGGTGCCTGGCTACCTCCAATGACTGCCCTGACAGGGAACACAACAGAGAGTCCCTTACAGAAAAGTGGGCTGCATATCTCAAATTCTAGTAAAAAGACCAGACTTAATGGTCTGACTGAGACTGGAGGGATCCTGGAAGACATGGCCCCTGGATTCTCTGTTAACCCAGATCTAAAACCATTCCTGAAGCCAACTCTTAGACAAAGATTAGACTGGACTATAAGACGTAAAATGATACTTGTGAAGAGTGTGCTTTGTGAGACTAAACGGGCAGCTTCTGTCCGGAGGCGAGATGAGAAGGCAGAAAGGGATAGGAGCTGGTTGAGTAGACACGGGAAATCTGGGGTGGAAAGGGGGAGTGTGCTGTCACGTTATAGGGATAGCAACTAGGGTCACATAACAATGTGTGTATAAATTTTTGTTTGAGAAACTAACTTGAGCTCTAAACTTTCACTTGAAACACAATAAATAAATTCATAGATCTTAAGTACCAAAAAAAAAAAAAAAATTATTAACCTTCCTATTTTTTTTTTTTTTAATCTAGGGGTCAGACTATATTTACAAGAATCCCTTCTCTACCTCTCAACTAGGTGCCTTGGAACAAATCTCTAAGTTTTCTGACCTGCTGTTTCCTCACTGAAAAAAATAAAAGTAATAACTGCTTCTCATGACACTGTTATGGATCTCTGCTATGTCCTTCCATGTTACTTTCAACTGTCAGGATTGGAATACTCATCACACTTGGTTGGATTGTTTTTTCCATTTGTTTGTCATGCCCATTAGTCTGTAGGGTGTGCTAGGGACAGGCTTATATCTGTCATGCTCACCATAGTTTCTGTCACAGTTCTAACACATTATTCCTCAAATATAGGAATTAAAGTGATTTGTGGTAGCATATGCTGTGCAAATGTTAGTTATTGTCATTATTAATTCAACAAATATTTAATGAGTTCCTAAAAAAAAAAATTTTTTTTTTTTTACTTTTTAGGGCCAGAATTCTGGCCCTAATATAGCAGGTATCTATAGACTAGACACAGTTAACTGCCTTCATGGATCTTACGCTTTTATGGGAGAATACAGTAAATAAAAAATTGAAATCTCTCTCTCCTTCTCTGTATAAATAAATATATATGTATGTATGTGTATGTATATATATATATACACACACACACACGTATATGGGCCCCTGGTGGTGCAGTAGTTAAGCATTTGGCTGCTAACCCAAAGGTCAGCAGTTCGAATCCATCAGCTACTCCTTGGAAACTCTGTGGGGGAGATCTAGTCTGTTCCTTAGGGTCACTACAAATCAGAATCGACTCGACAGCAATGGGTTTTTGGGTCATGTATGCGTGCATATATGTATACATGCATATATACACACACATATATATGAGGCATTGGTGTTTCAGTGGTAGAATTCTCACCCCCCCCCCCCCGTGCAGGAGACCCAGGTTCGATTCCCAGTCAATGTACCTCACATGCAGTCATCACCTATCTGTCAGTGGTGGCTTACATGTTGCTATAATCCTGAACAGGTTTCAGCAGAGCTTCTAGACTAAGATGGACTAGGAAGAAAGACCTGACAATCTACTTCCAAAAATCAGCCAATGAAGGCCCTATGAATCACAACAGAACACAACTAATCATGGGGATGGTGCAGGACCAGGCAGCATTTCATTTTGTTGTGCATGGTGTCACCATGAGTCAAGGGCTGACTCAATGGCAGCTAACAACAACAATATGTGTGTATATTTATATTTGTATAATTTGTATACATACATGTGCTCATATGTTTGTGTGTATGTATATATGTGTGCGTGTATATAAATATATGATTTCAGATAGTTGTAAGTGGATACGTACTATAACAAAATAAAGCAAAGTTGGATGAGAATGATGGAGGGGGCTATTTTATAGAGTGGCAAGGAAAGGCCTCTGAGGAGGTAATTAATATTGTAATTTTTTATCATTATCATGATTAACGTTATCATCAAGGTGATGCCATTAGTCTTTCATTAGTAGAACTGGTATTTTGATTCATCTTCCTAATAATGATGCTGAACTATTTATATTTTCTGACCTGATTCTCCTTGAGACCAGCAGCAGAGTCTCCTGGACTGAGGGTAGGTCCTGTTGCTTTGGAATAATTCTGACCATACAATGAATCAAACCCTTGGCCTGCATTTGAGGCAATCTATAAAGAGCTTTTACCTCTAAAACTTATCATACTGTTTGTTTCCTCAACAACCCCTCTACCGCCACATTTCTTCCTTTCTTTCTTTTTCCTTCTTTTGCTTGTTATAAACAAGGCAACTTCAGTGAAACCTTTGTTATAGTAGAATTTCTCAACTGTGGCACTTTTGAGATTTGGGTCTAGATAATTTTTTTTTTTTTGGGGGGGGGTGACAGGAGGCTGTCCTGTGCATTGTAAGATGTTTAACAGCATCCATGGCCTTTACCCCCGGATGCCAGTAATAGTCCCTCTGCGGTTGTTACCACCAAAAACATCTCCAGACATTGCTAAATGTCCTCCGGGTGGCAGAATTTTTTTATAAACGCCTGCTCTATAGAAACCTTCTCTTTCTTTCAAACTGTTGCGCTCACTGTCTCCTCAAATACTTTTCTGCCCCTACTTCTGTTTGTTTGCGCAGCACCACAAGCTCCTTTCTCTTCTCTTATGATTTGAATCCCATCCATACTTTAGGGCCCAGGTAGAGCCTCACTAATAGGAAGCATAGAGTCCCCTATAAGCGCTAAAATCTGTTCTGTTTCTTCTACATCTGTATTCCTGTTGTGGTTCTTTTCTGTTTGATCCCTGCCATCTTCATCCATTAGTTGAGACTACTGTTGTTTTTTGAAAAGTTTACATCTTTTTATCTTAACTTGGTTATAAATTCTTTCAAAAAGGGACCTTTGTATCTCCACAGAGCAGCTAGAAAAATACTTGGAATAAGGATACTCACTAAGTATTGATTGAATTTAGCACAACTAATTGTGTTCACAAGAATTCCATCAACAATCCCGTTCTCAGCCGAAAGAAGTGATAACATAAATGATATAGTCTTCATAACAATTAAATCATTCTGGTAAATTATATTTTTATAAACCCAATATCTAACTCAAGCATAACAAATACCGTGGAGATACTGAAACTGATATTGGTGGAACTGAATTTACAGAACTACTTTTTCTGAAATGAGTTATCAAACTAGGGTGATCCAGAGTTTAGAAAGTCAGACCACTCAACAGCAAAGGGTTTGGTTTGGTTACCTCAGGAACAAGGATCCACCTAATTGTTAATTCCTTCTGCAAAAGGTGGTTGAAAACCCTATGAGATCCTGAATTTAATTTATTTTTTTTCATAAGTTCCTTTGAAGAGAGTGCATGGAAAGAGGCATCCATTCAGGTAAGTCAAATGTGTGTTTCTAGAATTGATGGTTTGATTTAACATTTTTTTTCTATTGTACTTTAGATGAAAGTTTACAGAACAAACCAGGTTCTCATTAAACACTTAGTACACATATCGTTTTATGACATTGGCTAACAACCCCATGACATATCATTACTCTCCCTTCTCGACCTTGGGTTCCCAGCTTTCCTGTCCCCATCCTGCCTTCTAGTGTTTGCCCTTGGGCTAGTGTGTCCCTTTAGTCTCATTTTATTTTAAGGGACTGTCTAATCTTGGCTGAAGGGTGAACCACAGGAATGACTTTATTACTGAGCTAAGAGGGTGTCCGGGGCCATACTCTTGGGGTTCTCCAGTCTCTGTCAAGCCAGTAAGTCTGGTCTTTTTTTGTGAGTTTGTGTGTTGTTAGTTATGGTTCGTATCCTGTTAATGCCGTGTATTAGGGCCTCTAGCATTGATCCTATTTTTTCTTTTATGATCTTTAGAGTTGTTGGCATTATATTTAGGTCTTTGATTTTTTTGAATTAGTTTCTGTGTACGGTGTGAGGTGTGGGTCCTGTTTCATTTTTTTGCAGAGGGACGTCAGTTTTGGCAGCATCATTTGTTAAAAGGACTGTCTTTTCCCCATTTGGTGGACTTTGGGCCCTTGTCGAAGATCAGGTGACTATAGGTGGCTGTATTTGCATCTGGGTTCTCAATTCTGTTCCACTGGTCACTTTATCTGTCATTGTACCAGTACTAGGCTATTTAGACTACTGTAGCTGTATAGTAGGTTCTGAGGTAAAGTAGTTCGAGTCCTCCTACTTTATTCTTCTTCAATAGTGTTTTACCTATCCAGGACTTCTTCCCTTTCCATATAAAGTTAATGATTAGTTTTTCCATCTCTTTAAAGAATGTTGTTGGTATTTGGATTGAGATTGCATTGTAGCTGTAAATTGCTTCGGGTAGAATTGTCATTTTCACAATGTTGCGTCTGCCTATCCATGAGCATGGTATGTTTTTCCATTTATGTAGATCTCTTTTGGTTTCTTGCAGTAGTGTTTTATAGTTTTCTTTGTATAGGTCTTTTACATCCCTAGTTAGATTTATTCCTAAATATTTTATTTTTTTAGGGGCTATTATAAATGGTGTTGTTTTTGTGATTTCCTTTTCATCTGTGTCTTTCTTGGTGTATGGGAATCTAACTTATTTTTGTATGTTTATCTTGTATCCTGCTGCTCTGCCAAATCTATTAGTTCCAGTAGTTTTCTCATGGAGTCTTTTGGATTTTCTATATATAGTGTCATATCATCCACAAATAGGGGCAGTTTTACTTCTTCATTACCAATTTGAATGCCCTTTATTTCTTTATCTTGCCTCATTGCTCTAGCTAGGACTTCCAGCACAATGTTAAATAGGAGTGGTGATAAAGGGCATCCTTATCTTGTTCCTGTTCTCAAGGGGAATGTTTTCAGCCTGTCTTCATTAAGAATGATGTTGGCTGTTGGTTTTGCATAGATGCCCATCATTATGTTGAGAATTTCCCTTCTATATCTATTTTACTGAGGGTATTTTTTTTTTCAGGAATGGGTCTTGGACTTTGTTGAATGCTTTTTCTGCACTGATTGAGATGATCATGTGATTCTTTTATTTATGTGGTAGATTCTGTTGATGGATTTTCTAATGTTGAACCATCCTTGTGTACCTGGTATGAATCCTACTTAGTCATGATGCATTATTTTTTTGATATGATGCTAAATTGTATTGGCTAGAATGTTGTTGAGAATTTTTGCTTCTATATTTATGAGAAATATTGCTCTGCAATTTTCTCTTTTTTGTGGTATCTTTGCCTGGTTTTGGCATCAGGGTTATGCTGGCTTCATAGAATGAATTTGGAAGTATGACTTCCTTTTCTATGTTCTGAAATAGTTTGAGTAGTACTAGTGTAAGCTCTTCTTGAAATGTTTTGTATAATTCTCCAGTGAAGCCATCTGGTCAGGGCTTTTATTTGCTGGGAATTTTTTTTATTACCTTTTCAGTATCTTCTTTTGTTATGGGTCTATTTCAGATTTTCAGCATCGTTTTGTGTTAATTTGAGTAGGTAGTGTGTTTCTAAAAATTTGTCCATTTCTTTTAGGTTTTCAAATTTGTTGGAATACAGGGTTTCATAATACTCTGTTATGATACTTTTTATTTCAGTAGGGTCTGTGGTAATGTTGCCCATTTCATTTTGTGTTTGGGTTATTTGCATTCTCTCCTGTTTTTCTTTTGTCAGTTTGACCAGTGGTTTGTCGATTTTGTTGATCCTTTCAAAGAACCAACTTTTGGTTTTGTTGATTCTTTCTATTGTTTTTCTATTCTCTATTTCACTTATTTCTGCTCTGATCTTTATTATTTCCTTTCTTCTGGTGGCTGTGTGCTTCCTTCACTGTTCTCTTCCTATCTGTTTGAGTCATGTAGCTGTTTTGATTTTGTCCCTTTCTTCTTTTTTGATGTGTACATTTATTGCTATAAATTGACCTCTCAGGACTGCATTTCCTGTGTACCAAAGGTTTTGGTATGATCTGTTTTCATTCTCAGTTGATTCTAGGGGATTTTTGATTCCATCTCTATTTCTTCTGATTTCTTCCAGTAGTTGTTAAGTAGGGTGTTATTCAGTTTCCTTGTAATTGATTTTTTTTTTCCCTGCTCTTCCTGTTGTTAGTTTCTACTTTGATGGCATTGTGGTCACAGAAGGTACTTTGTAGTATCTCAATATTTTGGATTTTGTTGAGGGTTGAACTGTGACCTAAGATGCGGTCTATTCTGGAGAATGTTCCATGTGCATTGGAAAAGAAAGTGTACTTTACAGCTTTTGGGTGGAGTCTTCTGTGTATGTCTGCAAGGTCCAGTTGGCTGATTGTGGCCTTTAGATCTTTTGTACTTTTGTTGAGCTTCTTTCTGTATGTTCTGTCCTTTACCAAGAGTGATGTGTTGAAGTCTCCTGCTATTATTGTGGAACTGTCAGTTTCTCTGTTCAGTCCTATTTGTTTTATGTATTTTGGAGCCTGTCATTGGGTGCATAGATATTTATTATAGTTATGTCTTCATGATGGGTCATCCCTTTAATCATGATATAGTGCCCTTCTTTGTCTTTTATGGTGAATTTTGTTTTAAAGTCTATTTTATCTGAGATTAGTATTGCCACTCCTGCTCTTTTTTGGTAGCTGTTTCCTTGATAGATTTTTTCTATTCTTTGATTTTTAATAAATTTATGATTTGTTTCTAAAGTGTGTCTCTTTTAGACAGCATAGTGATGGATCCGGTTTTTTTTTTTTAAATCCATTCTGTCACTCTCTGTCTCTTTGTGGATGCATTTATTGACAGGTGTGAGTTTATTGCTGTTATTTTGTAGTTTTTTTTTTTTTTTTTTTTTTTGGTAGCACAGGCATTTTCTTTTTTCCTTTTACTCTCTTGTGCTGAATTCCTTTTGTTTGTGAATTTCTTTTTCATTTCTTCTGTTTTTTCAATTTCTTTTGTTTTTGTAGATTTTCTTTTTATTGAGACTTTGTTTTTGTTCTTTATTTTGATGAGTAGGTTTGTTAACTTTTTTCTGGTGACCTTGAAATTTACCCTTATCTCCCTAGGTTTGACCCAGTCTGTTATTACTTGGTACCATCTTGCTTTCCTCTCCATTAAAAGTTCTATACCTACACCATTTATTCCCTCTTTTATTTACCATCTACCAATTAATCTCTCTGGTTCTCTGTTGTAAATCTTTTGGTTTTGAATAGTTCTCGAGAATTCATTTCCTATATTGGTATCTGGTTGGTGTGATCTTGCATCCTAGATTCAGGCTGTGGTCTGATGTTGTTTGTTCTCAATCCAAAGGATTCCCTCTAGTAATTCTTATAAGGTTGGTTTGGTTTTTATATATTCCCTTAATTTTTGTTTATCTGGAAATGTCCTAATTTCACCACCATACTTGAATGAGAGTTTTGCAGGATATATTATTCTTGGTTGGCAATTTTTTTCTTTCAAGGTTTTATATATGTCATACCTTCTTGCCTGCATGGTTTCTGCCAAGCGATCAGAGCTTAGTCTTATTGTCTCCCCTCTGTATGTGCCCTTTCATTTTTCTTGAGCTGCTCTCAGGATTCTTTTCTTTTGTTTTAGTGAATATGATTATGCTATGGCTGGCTGATTTTCCTTTGGGGTCTATCCTATATGGGATTCATTGAGCTTCTTGGGGATAAGCTTTTCATCTTTCATAATATGAAGGAAATTTTCTGTCACTAATTCTTCAATGATCTTCACAGTGTTTTCCATTTTCTCCCCCTGTTCTGGAACTCCAGTCATTCACAAATTTTACTTTTGATTGTATTCTACATAATTTTCATGTTTTTCTCATTTTTCTTCTTTCTTTTTTCTGATTTTCCTGAAAATTTTATCCAGTTGTCTTCAGTGTTGCTGATCCTATCTTCCATTGTTGCAGACCTGCTTCTTAGCCCTTCTATGACACTGTCCATTTCTGAAATCTTGTTTATGTTTTGGATTTCTCATTGTTGCTTTTGTATGATTTCTATTTGTGAATTTATTTTGGCATTTTGTTTCTGTATTATTTTCCTGAATTCTTCCTTTTCCATGAATTTGTCTTCCTTTTTCATGAATTTGTGTATTTTTTCTGCTTTTTGCTTCAACTCTTGGTTAGCTCTGAATATTAATTTGAAT
Organism: Loxodonta africana; assembly: GCF_030014295.1. Lineage (NCBI taxonomy): Eukaryota > Metazoa > Chordata > Mammalia > Proboscidea > Elephantidae > Loxodonta > Loxodonta africana. The sequence continues at coordinate 112,418,786 of NC_087347.1, read as the reverse complement.
TCTCTTTCAGATAGTTCTGGTACATTTTTTTCTACTGGAAAGTCATCTGGCGTTTTATTTTGGATGCCTACTGGAAACATCCTGCCCTGTTTTTTAATATGTTTTGATATTGTCTGCTGTCTTTGGAGATTCAGTAGTTATTTTCTTCATTTATTGATTGTAGATTTGTTTGTTTCATCCTGCTTTTTCGTTTGATTATGTGTGAGCAGGCAGGCTATGCATTCTTCGTTGTTTGCTCATCTGTGGCCATGATACTTTTCAGCTCCTTGTCCAATGGGCAAGGCGACTCGCTCAGCTATGGTGCAGCAGGGCAGGTCCAGCTGAAGGGGAGGGGCTAGGATGGGTTGTTTGTGCCGTGTGCTGCGGCTGACAGGGCAGGTTGGGAGTCAGTGCAGGGCAGGTTCTGGCAGGCCATGCTTGTCTGCTCAGGGGTGTGATGTTCAGTGCATGGTGCAGGTGTACAGGAAGGAGGGGGGAGGTTGTGATGTGTGGAGCTATAATGGGTATGGGAAAGAAGAGAAAGAGGAGAGAGAAATAGAAGCAAAAAAAAAAAAAAAAACACAGAAATGAAAGCAAGTGCTGAGGGAGCTTGCCCTTGGAGTGGATAGATGAGAAATTGAGAAATGCAGAAAAACAAAAAGGAAAAGAGGAAAGAAAATATAGGTAGATAAAAAAAAAGAAAGCCCCCCCCAGGGGTCCCACTGGCATGGCTTCACAAACTGGGGAAGTGGCTCCCATGCTGTGCAGTACATCCCAGCTTGAAGGGGCACAGATGCACACAGCACCAGGTATTCAGGAGACAGGAAAAAAAGATAAGTAGAGAGTGACAAAAAACTGGGAAAAGAAATACAAAAAGAAAAAAAATTATATTTTAAAAAAGAAAATCCCCCAGGGATCCCACCAGTGCGGATGTGCAGACTGGGGAAGTGGCTCGCAAACTATGCAGTAAAGCCTGGCTAAAAGGGGCAGAGATGGCGCACAACACTAGGTATTCAGGAGATAGGGAAAGAAGGTAAGTATAAAGAGGTGAGAAACTGAGTAACAAAGAAAGACAAAAAGGAAAAAAGAAAAAAAAATGCCCCCAGGGATCCCACTGGTACAGCTGTGCAAACCAGGGCAGTGGCTCCCAAAGCATGCAGTACAGCCTGGCTAGAGGGGGCTCCCATGCCCTGAAAAGAAAAAGAAAACAACAATACAGAAACAAACAAAAAGACCCCAGGGATCCCACCAGCATTGTGGTGTGAACCATGGAAGCAGTTCTCCAGCTGAGCAGTGCTTCACAGCCTGCCAAGAAAAAGCAAAGATGGCACATGGAGCCATGTATTGGAGAGAAAGGAGGGGGAGGAGATGAGAGGCAAGGAAGAAACAAAAAGAAGCAGAAAAAGCAATACCAGCCACAAAGAAATGGTACTGAGGGAGGCAGCCAGTGGGGGTGGGGCAAATCCAAGCGGTACGGAGCCTTTGCCTCCCGGCAGAGAGACGGAGGTCAGCTGGGAAATAGCAGAGACCAAGCAAGGGAAAGATGGGTGGGAGGTGGGAAAGCACATATCGCTGTTTACCGGGTGCTATGTCTTCTGCTGAGAGCTCCATGAAGCTGGTTTCCCTTACTCGCTGACTGCCGATCTCCAACAGGAATCCAAGATAGTGAATCCATGCTGTGTTAGCTGATAGGGGACCTCCGCTTGTATCTCTCCTCACTCTGTTCTCTGTTGGTTTTGGTTTCTTATTCCGTTCAGTGCTTTGCTGAGTTCTTTATCTGCTCATTTAATGCTTATAGTTCCAGGATTGATGTTTGTGTCTGTTTTACTTAGTTTTTCAGGTCTTTACTGTGGAGGGCTGGTGTGGTGCTTCTGTCTATAGTGCCATGTGGGCTCCACCTCCTAATTTAACTCTTGATGTGGAGGTTAATAGGTCTCATTGGAAGAAAAGTCTGCATTCGATACTTTTCCTGTCCAAATACGTTCAACTTTTTATTCAGAGTGTAACTGGTTGTTCCATGTGTTCAGTACCCATGTGGTATTCAGGTAATTACTGAATGTTAGAAAACCAAATTCAAGGTCCTTTTAATAACATCTGAAAAGTGTAGGACAGTGACGGCTTTCTAACATTGCATGTTGGCATATCACTTTTCCCAGCGTGTTACTCCATTCATGTTGTGATTGATAGTAATCCTTTCATTTGCACAAAACAGACTGCTTAGGGACTTCTGAATCAAGGGCCTATCTCACATTCTCTCTCAAACTCTTTTAAATAGGAAAGCTAATTCCAGATATAACAACAGGATATGAACTGCCTGAGTTATAGACTTACCTGAGAAATGCCCATGAGGTGAGGAATTCATGGATCAAATGCCATACCTCCTCAAGTACATTTGTTTTAGCCAGTCAAGATAACTCTAGATGAAATTAATATTTACTAAATTCTTTGTGATGGTATAGTAAGGGTCAGGGTTATTCATGGAGTACTTTATGTGGTAGCTGTTCTACATACAACAATTAAATGAATCCTGAACAGAACCTTTTCATTGTAAGTTTCATTGTAAAGGAATCTCTTTTGCAGTGACTGTCATCCCAGTGATTCTTCTTGATGAGCCATTCTGTACTCCCCACACCCCACCTCTTGTGCCACCTCAAGAAGATTCTAGGAACCAGGCTGGTATATGTGACCTGTCTCTCCTTTGGCACTGCCCTGAGCCAACCAGATGCTATCCTAGGAACTAGGAATAGCGATTCATAGAAACTAGTCAGTCTCTGCTAGTAATTAACTGAGAATGTAAACCAGTAGGTTATGGAGAGCCACCATCCGTCATGTTCATGTTGGGAAAGCAAGAAGGATATGGAGGGGGACAAAAAGCAGAGGCAGAGTGATAGAGACATTAAGAGAGTAATTGCCTCCCCAAAGCTTTCTACTTTCTGCTGCCATTCCTTGGAAGACCTGCCTGCATATCTTACCGTCAGGTTTCCATGTCAGCATCTTCATCCTTAAAACACAGCCCTTCTATTTTGCTTGCGCTGGTTGACTGAGTTCCTGTTACCAGAAGTTATTTATGTGTTTATTTTGTCTTACAAATGAAAAAACCTGAAGTTCAAAGAAACTAGTAACTTATCCAGGGTGGTGCAGCAGCTAGGATGGAGCGAAGTCAGGATTTACACGCTTTGCTGAGGGTTCATGTGTCTCCGTAAAGACTTGTGCGGTCATGGTTTCCATACGCACATGGTTTAGTGTGACTGAAAATAATTCCACAGAATAAATGTATAGTTGGGATTGGGCACTAGTATGACAGTGCCTCTTTCCTTGGTGCTGCCATGTATGTTTTAGAGGTGGGCTCATTGGTAAGGCGTGTTTCCTTACCTGCGTGCCAGTAGGGACTGGCCTCTCTGCTGCTTTTTGGCAACAGCTGATGGCCATAATTCTTTACTTAGAGCCACTCCCTGAACCAATGAGTCGTATTCACAAGAATTTCATCAACAATCCCATCCTCAGCCAGAAGAAGTGATAACACAAATGGTATGGTCTTCATAACAATAAAATCATTCTGGAAAATTATATTTTTATAAACTCAATGTTTATAATTTTATTTTTATAAACCTGACATTTATAGAGTCTTCAAATATTATCAGTTCTGGAATATTTTTATTTGGTGTGTAGAAGTTTAAATACTCTATATATCCAGGTAAGGAAAAGATGTATTTCCTATTTAAATTTCACATCGTTTCCTAATTAATTTATGAAGAACAGACCTATACCATGCAAGTACGTACACATTGCTGCCACACCTAGTTCTTTCATGCTTCCTGCCTAGTCCTCTTTTTAACCCCAAGCCCAGGCTGCTCAGCCTTGACCTCTCTCTCACCAGTTCCCTTGGGGAATCTCCTGAAGAACAAACAAGTCAGTCTTAGAAGTATAACAGGAATGCTCCTTAGAAGCAAGGATAGTGAGTCTTCATCTTGCTTACTTTGTGCATGTCATCAGGAAAGACCAATCTCTAGAAAAGGACATCATATTTGGTAAAGTCGAGGATCAACGAAAACGAGGAAAACCCTCAATAAGATGGATTGACACAATAGCCTATAACAGTGGGCTCAACCATATCAAAGACCATGGAGGTGGCACAGGACCTGGCAACATTTCATTCTGTTATCTATAAGGTCACCGTGCACTGGAGCCAACTTAACGATAACTAACAACAACAACAACATGTTATGGCAACTATGGTTGCCCTAACTCAACTGTGAACTGCCTTTCTCAATTCATCTGAGTTATTCAGAGATTGGCCCTCCATGATCAGGCTTCTGCCTCCACAGAGGCTTATCTCAGGCCACTTCCTCCTTTGCCTTCTGTGCTGTGTAGTCCACTTAGATGTCTTATATTTCCTTGACTGTGTCATGCTGTCTGTTCTCGTCTCTGGAGCTTTGAGCATGCTGTTCCGGCACCCAGGAATGCTTCTCCTCTGTCTTCATCTGCCTAACTCCTCGCACCTCCAGCCTCAGCTTTATCCCCACTCTCTCAAGAGGGATTCCCTGACTCTAGGCATGGTTCTGCTTCCTTGAATCCATTTTCATCTCATCTTCCTGTATCATAACATTTATTCCTACTTACTAACATTGCTTTGAATTGTCTGTCCTACTCATTTATCTATAAATTCCCAGGGGACAATGATCATATCTCTTTTGCTCACTGCTTTGTGCCCAGAGTCTGCCAGAAGTGATGTTGTTGTTGTTAGTTGCCTTCAAGTTGGCCCTGACTCATGGTGACCTTATGTAACAGGACAGAATGTTGTCTGACCATCTTCATGATCTTTGGTATATTTGAGCCCATTGTTGTAGCAATTGTGTGACCCTCACAAATGGTAGTACACAGTAATAATAAAGATAACTAATGTAGAGGGTAGGTGTCACATTCCAAGCACTAGCTGTACAAGAAACACAGCCTTTATTTATGGCAATGAGTCAATATAATTTTTGACTGGACTCTTCTGATGGACTGTTGAGATATTCAACTTGGTTAGATTTGGGGCCCCTTCCCTCCCTGTGATTGTGCCACCATATTAGGGACTTTCTACTCATCACTCATGTGCCTGCAGAGGTTATTGCTGAGACATCGATTGTAGCTTTCTGTTGCTTCAGTGCATTGCTGGGACTGGAATCACTGGAGAGGATGGGTACCTCAAGGCTCCTGGGCCCATCTCCCTTGACATACCGTGTTTCATTTCTTGCAAGGTAATTTCTGCCCACGTGGCTGCAGACAGGTTTATAAGAACTGGGCCATCACTATTCCAGAACCAAAGATTTCTTGTGCATTGTTAACCCCTCCTTCAAGGAATCTCTTTCTCATCTTTGTGGGAACCCTCCTGGCCTTCTGCTTCTCTAAGACTCCATGTCTTCTCTGAACACGAGCCACCCTCTTTTTCTTTCAAAAGTAGACTTTGATGTCCTTTAAAATTCAGAACCTGAACTAGTGGCACACAAAAATCAATTCCCCTCTCCTTGAGATCAAACAAGAAACCAAACTTGTTGCCATCGCGTCAGTCATGACTCATGGTGGCACCATATGTTACAGAGTAGAACTGTTCCATAGGGTTTTCTTGACTAAGTTTTCCAGAAGCAGATGGCCAGGTCTTTCTTCCACAGAGCCACTAGACAGGCTCAAACCATGAAACTCTACGTTAATAGCTGATCGTAAACTGATTGTGCCACCCAGGGTCCTTGAGTTGACAACAGGGAGGGCTTAATCATCAAACTCCCAGGAGATGAAGGAAAAATGTAAATATTTGCATGTCCCTCTTCTAGTGCAGCAATGAAGAGTAAAAACAAAATAAATAAATTTGCATAATAAGAGTCTGAATGTTCATATCCTGCTATACTAACATATATTAGAATACTTACTGTCTGTCAGAGATGTACTAAATGCTTTACGTGGAAAATCACATTTAATCTTCACAGTAACACTTGGAGGTAGGTAATAATCTCGTTGTATGAGGAGGCCCAGAGAGGTTAAGGCATATGTGTAAGGTCACATAAGAGGATTCCAGTCTGGCCACCTGATCTCAGAGCCTGCAATCTTACCTCCATTGCTATTTCCCCCTCTCAAAGACTGATGGAGCTTTGTGGGATGAATGCTTAAAGGAGACTCTTGAGAGCTTTCCTAAGCTAACTAATAATAAAAATGAGTTTTTGCCAGTGGTTTTCAGCAGACTGGTGACCATCTATTTTATAACTTACCAGAATAACAATATGTGTTTCAGGGTATATTAAAATTGCTTTGAATTGCCTGTCCCACTTACTAATCTATAAACTCCCGGGGGCAATGACTATATCTCTTTTGCTCACTGTTGTATACCCAGAATCTGCCAGAAAATAGTATGTAGTAGAGTTTGGAAGACATTTGTTGACAAATGTCATCTTTCACTGCCTCTCTCAAATTACATCTTTTAGAGATTGCAGCTTTGACCTTAGTTAGGAATGGTGGTTCATATACTCTTATGTCCTTAGTCAGCTGGGCACATGTGGACATCTGATTGTGAAACCCTTGCCCTTCTCCTCATGGCACACACCTTTCCATAAAAACTGCTATACTAAGCTCCTAGCAAGGAGAGGCAGGCTGTAGCTAATGTCTCGGTGTGCTTATTGCTTGATCCTCACAGGGAATTATCAAAGTTTATTTCCTTCAGGCAATTCTCCATACTTGGTCCAGGATACATTTTCTGAGTGTATTAAACAGTATATGAAGAGCATCTAGACATGTTAATGTACCTTAATGTAGTACTGTTGTGCAAATTAGACTCCAGTTCTATAGATTAACGTCTTCAGCAGGAAACCACTGGTGTTTCATATCTGCCTCTGTATTAATCAGGGATATACTGTAAGTACTTTTGCAAGTACTCCTAACTATTGAGATTGATCTGAAAGGTAATATAGGTCTACAATCACTTACTCAAGATTTTTGGGACCAGATGCTTTTTAAAGCTCAGGTACTTATAATTAAATAAAGATAATATGTTGTGTTGTTGTCGTTCGGTGCCGTCGAGTCAATTCCAACTCATAGCGACTCTATGCACAACAGAACGAAACACTGCCCGGTCCTGAGCCATCCTTACAGTCGTTGTTATGCTTGAGCTCATTGTTGCAGCCACTGTGTCAATCCACCTCGTTAAGGGTCTTCCTCTTTTCTGCTGACCCTGTAGTCTGCCAAGCATGATATCCTTCTCCAGGGACTGATCCCTCCTGACAATGTGTCCAAAGTATGTAAGACACAGTCTCACCATCCTTGCCTCTAAGGAGCATTCTGGCCGCACTTCTCCCAAGACAGATTTGTTCGTTCTTTTGGCAGTCCATGGTATATTCAATATTCTTCACCAACACCACAATTCAAAGGTGTCAATTCTTCGGTCTTCCTTATTCATTGTCCAGCTTTCACATGCGTATGATGCAATTGGAAATACCATGGCTTGGGTCAGGTGCACCTTAGTCTCCAAGGTGACATCTTTGCTCTTCAACACTTTAAAGAGGTCCTTTTCAGCAGATTTACCCAGTGCAATGCATCTTTTGATTTCTCGACTGCTGCTTCCAAGGCCGTTGATTGTGGATCCAAGTAAATGAAATCCTTGGCAACTTCAATCTTTTCTCCGTTTATCATGATGTTGCTCATTGGTCCTCACAACTGGACCAGAGATAATATAGGGCATATATATATGCTTTATATTACATAGGACCCTAGTACCCTATAATCAATCATGGTGACATTTCAACAGTAGAACATAAGAATATTCAGTCTGCCAGCTCCCATTAGATTTTGCTACCTAACTAGCAGGTCAGGTTTTACACTCAAATGAGTTACAAAATAATTTTTGGTTTTCAGAGCTTTTTGCATTTTAGCATTGTGGGTGGGGGATTGTGGACCTGTAGTGTGTATCCAGTATTCTTAACTGGAAAGAAAACAAACAAAAAACAAAATAGTAACTAATGGAAAAACTAGTGTTGGAAAAGAGAGCTTCTGTGTATTCCCTCTTTATATCCATCTTTCTCCCTTTTACAGAAAAACAGAGAAAGAAAAATTTAATTAGTGGTGGGAATGGAGCAGATTTTGGGAAGAGACTGGAAAATTTAAGAGACAGGCGCTCTTAGGGAGAATAGGCGGGAAAGTACTGCCAACTGTTAGCCAGGAGGAGAGGAGAGAATGGGTTAAATGACTGGCTCTTGTGAGGGGCCAAGGAGGAAGGACATGGGGGTACACAGTCTGATCACCTGCTGTTCATGGTGTCAAAGGGACCAATGTCATCTGGTGAGTGTTAGAGGGACAATATTTGCTTTGGAAATGGCATGCACAGATGTATGAAACACACTGTCAAGCAGAAATGAGGATGTAGCTGAACCTGCAAATCCCTGGCTCTCAAACGTTTTGCTCTCTTTTGCTCTGTCAGCTGTAATTGTCCTTAGCCTCTCAGGTGTTTTGAGCATGATGCTTCGCCCTGGAGGATGCTTCCATGGCTTTGTAATTTCTAGTTTGAAAAGTTGCACAGAATCATTTTTGGCTTTTAAAGATCTCATCACATTTACATTTAAACTATCCAGTTCCTTTTTCTTTGTAATCGGAGCGATTGGTCTCCAAATGAACCCTGTGACTTAACTGGCACTATTATAATATTTGCAAAGGTTCTGTTGTATAAGACACGATAAGCTAAGCTATTAGCATCTACAAGGCTGAGGAAAAGACAGCTTTCATCTTATGTTCAATTCTCATTTACAGCTTTTTCCAGCTTCTTTGGAGTAGATTTCTCCATTTTATGAAACAAGAACTGTCTGATCTTTTTTCGCATCTTTAGACATAGATTGACACAGCTGTGTGTTGAGAAAGTGAGTCTGCTTATCTCTCTTTTGTAAACCCAACACTGTCTCCTTAAATATATGAGAAAATACATATAAATATATTTTCTTCTGTTTTGGAATAAAATATTATTATATTACCAAAAATCAACACTTTTAGAGGAAATCTCAAAATTTAGACAAGATTTTCAAAACTATTTAAAAATATTTTTGCAGTATAAGAAACCAAGATGTACTCTGTTCTTAAAATATTTTCATATAGGAATAAGAAAAATTTTAGAATTTCAAAATAATGATTTATTGGTGGGTAATTCACTCCATGAGAACAGGTTGGTTGATGTGGTTATAAAGATGATAAAATCAGATACCTAGTAAGAGCACAGTAGAAATAATGAAAAAACTGAGATAATCTCTGAATTTCTATACCCTTTTTTTTAAACCTTGGAAAATTCTGCAAAACAGAAGAATCCACAAAGACAAGCTTCATTTGCTCTCAGTGTGATGACATCATCACACATAGTTTCTGGAAAACTCCATGTACACTCATCAACGAAAATGAAAAAGACAAATAATTTATTTCAATTTTTGTGGAAATAGTCTTGACCTTGTGGTTTATACTTTGAGAACTGTTATAAGTGTAGATCACAAATTTGTAGGGAATTCAGGTTACATCATGCAAGACACCTGTGGACTAGAAGACCAAATAAAATAGGATTTGTTATTTTGTTAAGCTCAAGTATATATTATTTTGATAAGCGAGAGGGCTCAGTGTTGACTATTAGTAGCTAAATAATCTAATCATGAGTGTTAAAAAGTTACAATAGTACAATGTTATTATCTTATGGAACGCTGTTAGACCCTTTCCAATGTTTTCTCTGTAGTCAATTCTCATTATGTTTATGAAATCTTGGCAGCTTTCTCTTGCTATGTACAAAACAGAATGCAGACTCATTTCTCTGCAAATTTTTCCGTCTCCAATTCTTAGCATTGCCATGAACTCAGTTGCTTGAAGGTATTAATCCTAACTCCATCTCTTCTTTCTACTTCTTCCTTGTCCATGCCTCAGTAGTGTCAGTAATTCACTAAATATTTGAATCATTCCTAAGAAAAAATTCTCAAGCATATTCTCTTGACAGTTTTAATGCCATCATCACTTTCTTTCCCCACTAATGGCTTCCTGTTCATCCTCCAGCCACCTCCAGTGTGGCATCTCCCTCCAGGGAGTCTTTCCTGACACCCGTCACGTCCTGCTATTCTAATCCTTCCTCTGTGTTCTCTAACACCCTGCACACACCTCTGTCTAGGATGACTGTATGTGTCTGTAATCGTTTGTTTATTCAGTTGCCTGTACCATTCCACTGAAAGCTCTTATTTGTGTCTCCAATTTCAACACAATACTTGGTCCTCAATATATGCTTTTTGGATAGATGAAAGAAGAGGTATCAATGTGATCTGATCGTTTGGTTAAAAATCCTATTGTGGCTCCCAGGTACCCACAAAATAACTTCCAAACTCCTTTCTGTGGCAAGCAAAGCCCTTACAGCCTGTCCTTGACCATGTTCCTAGCATGCTGCTGAACTATTTTAAACATCTTGTGGACTTTTATAATTCTTTGCCTTTGCCAATGCCTTTTATCTTCCTGGAATATCCCCACATCCTTCTCCCAAACCCTGCCCTTGATGAGGCCCTTTCCACCTGGTAAACTTTTATTCATCTGGCAAACCAGCTTAAATTTCGTAGTTCTGTGAAGGCTAATAATTTCAATGCATTCATAACATGGTATTGTGAGATCCTTGAGTACTGGGGCTTTCTTTAATATCTTTTTTTCAATTTATTTTTGTTTTTAATTTATTAGAGCAGAGCACAGATGCTCTGTAGATGTGTTTTGACTGAATGACGGCATCCTACATTAATACAATAATTAGTGATAAAAGGTTTTGGAGACGAAAAAAAATTGAGTTTGAATACTGGGTCTGATAGTTACATGTTGTGTGTCCTTAAACTAGTTACTTAATAGCTCAGATCCTCAGTTTCCTTGTCTATAAAATGGGGATAGTAATTCATGTCTAATAGGTTAGTGAAGATTAAGTTAGGAAGCATGACAACGCCAAGCACAGAAAGGAGAGTATACAGGTGTCCAATGAATAGTAACTGCTCTTATTATTAGCTTTGGGAATCCAGCAGAAGGCAAGATCAGTAACAGCTGGCTTAGATTTCCCAAGTTTGAACTGAACCCGAATGGAGGAGTAAGATCCTAAGAAGAGGACATAGAATAGGTGTCACTCTGAACAGAGGAAACGGTCTCAGCAGAGGCACAATGACCAGCTCATGACGTGTTCTGAGGGAAGCAAGGAGATCTGTGTAGGTGGAGGGTGGTAGCAGATTTAGCCAGTAGTCAGAAGGAACCAGGTGGTGGGGGACCTTGAATGCTAGACTGAGGAGCTTTTTTTTTTTTTTTTTAATTGTGCTTTAGGTGAAAGTTTACAGCTCAAGTTAATTTCTGATACAAAAATTTATACACTTATTGTTTTGTGACATTAGTTGCAATCCCCACAATGTAACAGCACACTCCCCCTTCCCACCCCGGGTTCCCTGTGTCCATTTGACCAGTTCCTGTCCTTTCCTGCCTTCTCATCCTGCATTGGGACAGGAGCTGCCCATTCGGTCTTGTGTATCTGAACTAAGAAGCACGCTCCTCACGTGTAGTTATTTTTGTTTTATATTTCCTGTCTAATCTTTGTCTGAAGAGTGGGCTTTAGGACTGGTTTCAGTTCTGGGTTAACAGTGTGTCTGGGGGCCATAGTTTGGGGGGTTCCTAGACTGAGGGGCTTTTAACTTCCTTCCAGACCTGCTACACTACTGCAATCCCTTTAAATAATTGTTTCAGCTTATTTATATATAACCTGATCTAATTACTATCCACTTAAAAGGAGTATGCCTCATCCAAGCCCCCACCAATGGAGACACACATGTAAGTAGCATAGCAGGTTAAACTGTGCCAGGACTCCTCCCATTACGTCATCCAGCAGCTAATCATAGTGGTGGCCAAGGAGAGCAGAGCCCCGGGGCCGTGCCCATCCTTCCCTGGAGCTCCATTGACAGAGAGCATTCCCGCCTGCCTCCTGTAACCCTCCTGCATGGCAGGTGACCACAGATGCATGGAGAAGCTGCAAGCCCTTCTTCAGGTTGCCTCTGGGTTGGCTGCCTCATCTTCCACTTTCATTTGTCAGCCTATCAGAGACCAGGGACCTTCCAAGCAGGGCGTCAGCTTCTCTGTTGTGCTGTCCCGTCAGCATGTGTGTAATCACTGCTGCTTATCATTCTAGATTCTAGATTGTTCCTGCAGAAGATAGGGACTGGTGGGAAGAACTGTCATCTAAAAGAACTGTCTACTTTTTAAAGAAAGGGAGTTTGAGGAGGAAATGTAGATCTTGTCCAGGAGACAACAAACATCGTGTTCGCTGGCTGAGCAACCATCTAAAGAACAATGTATCTCTATAAGCAGTTTGTCACAACTGATTACTTTTTAATACCAGGGATTCTTCATTACCTCTTTTGGAACTGCAGAGTTTTTAGAGGAGAAATATGTGTTTCTTTGTAGAAAATATACTTTCTGGGAGTAGCTGTGTGACCATTTCCCTAATGGCTCAAATTTAGCTATATTTTTTAGCTATGCTGGCCCCAAAAGAGGGTCTAGAACTATTCTACCCAGTGCTTTAGCCACTGGACACAGGTGGCGAATGCAATTAAGGGTTGACTATTTAATTTTATTTGTCGTTGTTGTTAGTTGCCGTCAGTCAACTCCGATCATGACGACCCAAGTGTTACAGACTAGAACTGCTTAATAGGGTTTTGTTGGCTGTAATATTAGTGGAAGCAGATTGCCAGGCCACTTCTTTCACAGTACGCTGAGTGGGTTCGAACTGTCAACCATTTGGTTAACAATCCAGTGCAAACTATTTACACCACCTCCCACTGTCCACTGCCATCAATTCCAACTCATAGTGACCCTACGGGACAGGGAAGGACTGCACCACAGGTTTTCCAAGGCTGTAACGCTTTAGAGAAACAGACTGCCATGTCTTCCTCCCACAGAGCAGTGGGTGGATTCAAACTGCTGACCTTTCGGTTAGCAGCCAAGCGCTTTAACCACTGCACCAGCAGAGCTTCTTTGCAGCACCCAAGGACCTTGAAGTTTATTTAATGTTAATCAATTTAAATTAAAAAAAAATAATAAACGATTCAGTTATTGAAAAACTTATTGGAGAAACTTGGTTATGTGAATCTCTTTTTAAAATTAAATTCAGGCTTTTTATATTGAGATAATTGTAGATACACATTCTGTTGTAATAAATAATATAGAAACAATATGGAGTGATCCTGTATACCGTTTACCTAGTTTTTTCCAATGATAACATCTTGTAAAACTATAGTACAATATTATATAGAGCATTTCCATAACTGCAAGGATTCCGCATGTCGCTCTTTTTTAACCACATTCACCCCCCTCTGCGTATTCCCCCATCCCTGACCTCTGGGAACCACTCTCTGTTCTTCATTTCTATCATTTTGTCTTCTTAGGAATGCCACATAAATGCAACCATATAGCATCTTTTTTAGTCTATGTTCTTTCACTTAATTTGAGATTTATCCATGTAGTTGTGTATATCTATAGTTCGTTCATTTTTATTGCTGATTTTATTTCGTGGTGTGAATGTACTACAGTTGATTTCACCATTTATTTGTTGAAGGACATCTAGGTTGATCCAAGTTTGGGGCTGTTCTGTATAAAGCTGCTGTGAATATCTGTGTACATGTTTTTGTGTTAAAGTACGTTTTTCTTTAGCTGGAATAAATGCCCAAGGGTGCAGTTGCTGCATCTTAAGGTAGTTGCATGTGTAGTTTTATAAATGCTGCCAAACTGTCTTCCAGAGTGGCTGTACCAGTTTGCACTCTCACCAACAGTTTCTCTGCATCCTCACCATCATTTAGCATTGTCATCGTGTTTTGTTTTAGCCATTCTAATAGGTAAGTAGTGTGATCTACTTATTCAGCTGTCAAGTTACCAAATCTACATAGAAATCGATTATTTGAAATAAAAATTTAACATCCTGAATGAGATGTGGTGTAGCAGTAAAATATACACTGAATTTTAAAGGCAGTACCAAAAAATGTAAAATATCTAAATGGTTTTTTATTTTAACAAGTTGTTGAAAGAATTATAGGATCTCTTGGCTTAAAATATGTTATTAAATTTTGTTTTCCTTGTTTCTTTTTACTTTTTTATACGGCTACTAGGTAATCTAATATTACAGGATGGCTGACACTGTATCTCTATAGAATAGCACTGGTCTAGAATGTACCATATTTTTATGCAGATAACACGTCTTCTACATTTGTTTGCCAATTATTCCCTCCCCCATGAGGTATTTTCGTAAGCATACTATGCTAATCTTTTTACAGCAACATGTACAAAAATTGGCATAGTAGTGCTTATGGAAATACCTCACGAGGGGAGGTAGCAGTTAACAAATGTAGAAAGCACAAGTTATTTGTGTAAAAATATGGTAATGACTACAGACCCATCTTGCTTTATTTAGTGCAGGAGTCAGCAAGCATTCTTTAAAAGGCCAGCTAGTAAATATTTTAGACTTCATGGTCTATAAAGTTTCTGTTACAAGTACTGAACTCTTCTGTTATAGTACAAAACTGTACTGTAGATAATACTTAAATGAATGCATGTCTTAGTCATCTAGTGCTGCCATAACAGAAATACCACAAGTGGATGGCTTTAACAAAGGGAAATTAATTTTCTCACAGTCTAGTAGGTTACAAGTCCAAATTCAGGGTGTCGGTCGGCTCCAGGGGAAGGCCTTCTCTCTCTGTTGGCTCTGCAGGAAGGTTATTGTCCTCAATCTTCCCCTGGTTGAGAAGCTTCTCAGGTGCAGGGACACCATGTCCAAAGGACACGCTCTGCTCCTAGTGCTGCTTTCTTGGTGGTATGGGGTCCTCTAATCTCTGCAAGCTTCCCTTTCCTTTTATCTCTTGAGAGATAAAAAGTGATGCAGGGCACACCCCAGGGAAACTCCCTTTACACTGGATCAGGGAGGTGACCTGAGTAAGGGTGGTGTTACAATCCCACCCTAATCCTCTTAACATAAAATTACAATCACAAAATGGAGGACAACCACAATACTGGGAATCATGACCTAACCAAGTTGACACGTATTTTTGGGGGGACACAATTTGACCCATGACAATGAGCAAGGTTGTACTCCAATAAAACTTTATCTACAAAAACCGTGACATTAGTCTAAAGACCATAGTTTGCCAATCCTTGGTATAATGAATCTAAAACCCCAAAATAAACATATTAGCAGCATCAGAAATGCTCCAGTTGATACATGAGAAAGCATTCTAGGTATTTCAACAGAAGGAATTTAATAGGGAATTGTTTACACAGGAGATAAAAGAGCTGAGAAGCCAAACAGGAGTTGTTGAACCAGCTCAGAAATTAGCAACAACCTGAAGCTGCCACTACCCCTGTAGCTGGAGGGACAATGGCTGGGAGGGAGGGTGTTCTCAGAATTCATTGAGTGAAAGCCAATGTTATGTTGGGGGCTGCCAGTCATGGGCTAGGACCAAAGAGGACAGGGCTTTCTAGTGGGAGCAGGCACTGATGAAACACAACAGCTGCCAGTATTTTCTTGTACCTTCCGCCATCTTCATTCTTCTGCTAGTGTCCTACAATGGCTGAGCCATATCAGTGAGAAAATCTGAGAAATATAGTTCCCTGCAATTCAGAGCAGAGCCAGGGTAGCATGGAGAAAGGATCTGAGAGTGATGCCTTTTAGTCAGTTGATTAAACCTCAAACTAAAGGGATTTAAGGAACTTTGAGCCAGCCCAGTGGCCAAGAACAGAAATATTTGTGCAGCATATTTCCTTCCTTTGTATGGACTTTTTTTTTTTTTTTTTTTTACTAGTTCTATTATTTAATCCCTCAGGGAAAATGGTTAGTCAAGGAAGAATAAGATAAAAGGCCAGAGGACCAGAGTCCTCAGATGGAGTTATGGGTCCTGTCAGTAAATCTCCAGGAGCATGCAGGACATGATGGCAGTGATGGAAGGTTAGCTGGCAGTTCGTAGCTGGAGGAAGTGTGACTTTTTTTCCTCCTGGATATGAGCCACCCATATGATATGAGATTGAGAAATAGAAAAACAGAGTTTACTTCAAATCCAACCCATGAACAAGACGTTTTTTCACTACCTTCTAGTCTTTTTATGTTTGTTTTTCTTTTATTACCCAAATAAGGTAAAATCTCATTTTTTTTTTTTTCCAAATTACTCCTGAGCTCCTAGAGCTGGCTTGAAGGTATCAAGGAAAAGGCCATTTTTTGTGCATTCACTCCTCTTTTAAATGGCATCCATCCTTTGGACATTCTCTCCTTGAGGCCCATTATGTCATATATAGACATTTGTCAGACATCTGTAACCCTCTTTTATTCGTATTTATTTTGAAAACCTCCTTCACTTTTCTTCATATTTCTGTGTAGGGAACATTCTGGACACATGATCCACGGCCTCGGTGTGTCCTCCTCAGGAGAGTAGGGCAGCCTTAACTGGTTAGTGGTGGCTTTGAGAGAAGAATCTAGGCATGTGTTGCACAGCCCCTTCTGGGCTCGTTTTTCAGAAAGCTCGTATTGGCGTATGCTGTCCTTCAGGGGTCTGGGGTCCTCACTACAGCTTGGGCATGCTTTTGTTCCTAAGTGTGTGTGTCAGGGTAGGAGGTGGGGCTACTTGTTTGAGGGTATGAATTCATGTTTCGTCATCAACATCGTCAATTATACAAGTGATATTTAGATCTCGATAAGACTGATGCCTGGATTTATTTCTCAGGTGATTTCAAATTTGTGAGAAGGAGGATGTTATTCATATATTTATTGGGCCCCTGTAAAACCACCAAAAATTATCTTGCTGATTTCACCCCTCTCCCATTATAATAGGGGTTAACTGAAAGCATAAAATGTTTATTAGCATATTTATGTTAACAATTGTCATTTAATACATAGTGTCAGGTATTCTGTTAAATGTATATCTATATACAGTGAAGCCTGTGAGGGCCAGAACTTGATGGTACTGCCTTGTTTCTTCTGGGTCTTGCAAGTTTTTTGCCTCTGACAGGGTTTAGTCTTGCCACTTTTCTATTGTTGTCTATTAGTGGAAAATATTTCAGTTTTCCTTCTCTGACAGGTTTCCACCTTACACAGGTTCCAGCTTTTGCATGTTTCACTGTATCTATCTACACACGCACACACAGGCGCGGGCACACACACACAGAATTCCTCATTCTCCCACAAATAATCAATATTTCCCCATTTTTTTCTCATCACAGCATACAGCACCACCATCTAATTAGTTGTTTAGGCCAAGCATAAACATTTTTTTCACTCCACATGCAAGTCCTTTTGTCTCTCGCTGCAGGATATATCCGAATCTGACCACACATCCCCATCAGCTCCACTACCCTCCTATGCAAGCTACCATTATCTTGTGCCTGGTGTCTTGCAGTAGCGTTCTGTTTGATCTTATTCTTCCATCTTGCCTCCCTAGAACCATTCTCCATGCAGCAACCGGAAGGATGAATTAGATCCTTCATGTCACCCTTCTGCTTAAAACTTTTCAGGAGTTTCCTATTAGAATCAATCTAGCCTCCTCATCAAGCCAGTGAGACCCCAAAAACAGCTGATCCTGTCTCTCTCCCTATTCTCACTATGTTTTTCCCGCACTAGAATTTTACCCCCTCTTCTTTAAAAAGCATGAGATGGCTTTATACCTTAAGACTTTTTTTTTTTTTAAATATGTGCTATCGTTTTTTCCCCCCTAAATGCTTGGCCCACAGATTTTCCCATATTCCTCCCTTTTTAACTTAAATGTAACCTTTGTAGAGAGGCATTCTCTGATCTTCCTACCTCAGTTAGTCATCCCAACTGATGAGAGCATTGCTTTATCCACTCCCCTGTTTTGTTTTCTTTCTAGAATTTCACTGTTTTGAATCTGATGTATGAATGTAGGTTATTTAGGACATTTTGTTTAACGTAAGTGTTCCTTGTGAGAAGGCAGCTTTTCTTCATGTGGTGATTCGGGGATCTTGTGGCTGTCCTGTTCCCTAGAGGCTTTTCATTATCTGCCTCAAGCCAGAATAAGGGGGGATGAGTGTGGGGGAAGAATACTTGCTTCTTAATATCCTTGACTCAGACCTGACACATACTGCTTTTACTTAAAACTCATTGGTGAGAACTAGTTACATGGCCTCACCTACTTGTAAGAAAGTGGGCGTACTGGGGAAATGAAGTTCCTGACTGGAAAGCTGCTAACAACCAAATACAATATAAGAAAGCCACATACATGCTGAGGACAAGCTGCATGGTCACAAATTACTTGAGAACATACACATTTGCCAAAGCTTTCTTTGCAGAAATGGAAAAGCCAATTCTCAAATTCATGTAGAATTGCAAGTAGCCCCAAATATCCACAGCAATCTTGAAAAAGAAGAAAAAGTAGGAGGACTCACATTTCCTGATTTCAAAACATACTGAAAAGCTACAGTAAATAAAACACTCTGGTACTGGTATAATGATAGATATACGTTGTTCTTGTTGGGTGCTATTGAGTTGGTTTCTACTCATAGTGATAATATGTACAACAGAATAAAACACTGCCCAGCCCTGCGCAATCCTCACAATCACTGTTTTGCTTGAGCCCATTGTTGCAGCCACTGTGTCAGTCCATCTCGTTGAGGGTCTCCCTCTTTTTTGCTGATCGTCTACTTTACCAAGCATGGTGTCCTTCTCCACAGACTGATCTCTCCCGTTAACATGTCCAAGGCATGTGAGACTTAGTCTCATCATCCTTGCTTCTAAGGAGCATGCTGGTTGTACTTCTTCCAAGACAGATTTGTTTGTTCTTTTGGCAGTCCATGGTATATTCAATATTCTTTGCCAACACCACAATTCAAAGGCATCAATTCTTTCATCATCCAGCTTTCGCATGCATGTGAAGCGATTGAAAACAACATGACTTGGGTCAGGCACATGCTGCTTATTGGTCCACTTTTGAGGATTTTTGTTTTCTTTATGTTGAGGTGTAATCCGTACTGAAGGCTGTGGTTTTTGATCTTCATCAGTAAGTGCTTCAAGTCCTCTTCACTTTCAGTAAGCAAGGTTGTGTCATCTGCATAACGCAGGTTAATGAATCTTCCTCCAATCCTGATGCCCCATTCTTCTTCATATAGTCCAGCTTCTTGGATTATTTGCTCAGCATACAGATTGAATAGGTATGGTGAAAGGATACAACCCTGGCACACATCTTTCCTGACTTTAAGCCACTCAGTATCCCCTTGTTCTGTTCGAACGACTGCCTCTTGATTGATGCACAGTTCCTCATGAGCACAATTAAGTGTTCTGGAATTCCCATTCTTTGCAATGTTGTCTATAATTTGTTATGATCCACATAGTCGAATGCCTCTGCATAGTCAATGAAACACAGGTAAACATCCTTCTGGTGTTCTCTGCTTTCAGCCAGGATCCATATGACATCAGCAATGATATCCCTGGTTCCACGTCCTCTTCTGAAACTGACCTGAATTTCTAGTGGCTCCATGTCAGTATACTGCTGCAGTAGCTTTTGAATGATCTTCAGCAAAACTTTACTTACATGTGATATTAATGATATTGTTTGATAATTTCTGCATTTGATTGGATTACCTTTCTTGGGAATAAGCATAAATATGGATCTCTTCCTGTCGACTGGCCAAGTAGCTGTCATCCAAGTTTCTTGGCATCTACAAGTGAGCACTTCCAGCGCTGCATGCATTTGTTGAAACACCTCAATTGGTATTCCCTCATTTCCTGGATCCTTGTTTTTCACCAATACGTTCAGTGCAACTCGGACCTCTTCCTCAGTACCGTCAGTTCCTGACCATATTCAACCTCCTGAAATGGTTATACATCAACCAGTTCTTTTTGGTATAGTGACTCTGTATTACTTCCATGTTCTTTTGATGCTTCCTGCATTGTTTAATATTTTCCCTATAGAATCCTTCAGTATTGCAACTTGAGGCTTGAATTTTTTTCTTCAGTTCTTTCAGCTTGAGAAATGCCTGGAGTGTTCTTCCCTTTTGACTTTCTATCTCTAGGTCTTTGCACATTTCATTATAATACTTTACTTTGTCTTCTGAAGCCACCCTTTTAACACTTAGCTAGGATTTTGATGTCAAAACAACTCACTATCCAGGTTTCATAAGCTTAGAGGACTGTCTTCCAACCTGAAGTAAATTGAAAACCCCAAAGAGGAGCACATGCAATCCTATATTGCTTATATAGTCATGTTGATAAAAGTATATAACAAATGGCCGGAATCCCAGCTTGTAAAGTCAACTTCATGGGAAATTTAAATTTATTTAACATTCACGGGCAATTTAAGTTTAAAATTATTGATAAATTGCCAATAAAAATCAGCTGCCATAATAAAAGATGTCATTTAAGTGGAAATTTCATTGTTGTTCCAGAATACAGACACACATTATTGTTGCCACTATATGCAGTAAATTCTGGAAATGAGGAAACATGAAAAACTTCATTTACTCAGTAATGTTCAATTAAAATCTACCACATTCCAGTCACTGTGCTGGGCATTGAGGTTACAGTGATGAGTGAGACAGATAGAGGTTACAGTCTAGAAAGTACATAAACAGTTAAGTGAGCAAATGGCATGCTAGGTGATAGTACCACGGTAGGACAGAGCACGGCATATTACGGGTGCCCTTAAGATGGGCACTTACCACAATTATGGGATCATGGGTGGTTTCTCAGAGGAAATTGTGTCTAAACTTAGACCTGAAAAATAGGTAGGAGCTAGTTAGATCAAGGGAAAAAGCTGCGGTGGCACAGCAGAAGAGCGATTTGCCACTTTCTGATGACCTGGGATTGATTTTTTGTTTGTTTTATACAGAGATATATTAGAAACTATAGAAAAATATACAGAAATAGATATACAAATTTTCCATATGCCCCCAACCAAACAAAACCACTGGTAAAATTGCAGTTCATTTCACCCCTGTATTTCTCTGGTCTTTTTGTATAACTGAAATAGTATAATAATAATAAAAAAATTACTGTTTTGTGACTTGGAATAAAATCATAATCAGTTTCCAATTTCTTAATAAGCAGTGTTTTAATGGTTAAAATATATCTCATTTTATGGATAACTCTAACCCTCACCTCACTGTTGTACATTTAGATTATTTGCATTTTTCACATTCTAAAAAATCGCTGCGAATTAATATTACATTTTGAAGATAGTCAAGGATATGCAAACATACTTGTCATAATATAGTGAAGTCTACATTTCCTGAGGATAGCCCAAAATTAAGGAAGAATTAAATTTCCTTGGTCACCATGACTACAAAACTACAATCTTCTGATATTTATAATTACTAGAGTTGGTCTCCTATTGAGGGTTTTTCTGTGTTAAGTGAAGTAAGGATTCCTTCAAAATGATGGACAGTGTTTAAACAATATCAGTAAGCTAACGTGTGTTGTGAATCTACAAGATGGGAGTTACATCACTGTTGCCTGATTCCCAGAGTTATTAGATCATGGTTTCCTATTTGCATAGAGCATCTCACAGGTCTAGTGTCCCATGGAATGCAAATTTGGAAAGACGTCTTTATTGTAACTTTGAGCCTGCTTGTTACTGTTTGAAAGATGGTGGTAGCTAAACTGGGAAGAGGTGTGCCTCAGTTTAACTCATGTTGGTCAAATATGAGTGATTTGTGTAAGACTGTGCACATGGGCACAGGTTGACATATGAGAAGAAACTCCTGCCTTTAAGAAACTCCTGTACACTAGTTTTCTAGTGTATCAAGGTAAAGGAGTGTGTGCATGTACGTGTCTGTGTCTGTGTCTGTGCATGTATATATGTAGAGGACGGTGGGTGGTATAAACATGGTATTGTATGCTAACTACAATGAATACTGCAGGTGAGGGACATGCAGGATGTTTAGAGAAAGGAGCTCTCACAGCTGGCTGAAGGGTTTAGGAAAACATATTTGCACATACTGGTAGGTATTGGGGTGGTTCCTTTGGGATTCTTCATCTTCAGGGATGTGGAATATTAAGATCAGATTTATGCAGAATATCTTCACATTTTAATCAGAAGAGTGCCTATTAGTTAAGAGTCTGAACTGTGAGTCAGCATGTTGTACGTTTAAATCTCAGCTCTGCAATTCAGTAACTGTGATCTTGAACAGATACCTTTAACCTGGCTAGGTCCCAGCTTCACACAAGAGAATGATCATTGTGTTGTGAGGGTTTAGTATAACGTATTTTAAAAAACATTTGGCACAAAATAAGTGCTCAATAAGCACTAGGTTGTAGTTCTTGTCATTATTGTTATCACTATATTTATTATTCATATTTATGTCTCTACTAAAAATATGGAATGATATTTAAAGTACAAAAAATATAGGTCTACCATTACCAATTCTCTATTAAGAGTAAAAAGAAACAACAAAAACTGTTGCCATTGAGTTCGTTCCCACTCGAGTAGTCTCATTTTTATGGTAGCCCTATTTTGTCACTCTTTGCCTCAGAGGCAGCATGGCAGGGATGAAGCCAGACTCTGATCTCTACGAAGTCAGAAACGTGAAAGTTTTGTTTGCCAGCATGTACCCAGCGGTTAGCATAGTACCCAGCTCATAGTAGGAACTTATTCAACAGATTCACAAAGGAGCATAAGAATATATATTTGTTTGTTAAATATATTTGCTTTAAAATCACCTATCATCACATTCTTTTACCCATGTTTTACATCACTGACTAACCATTGCACATTCTTCAATGAGCTTGAATAGGATTTCAGAATCCTTTTCAACACAGCACTACAAGAAAACCTTGAAAATAGAGTTGGGGTATGAGGTTCAAAAATATTTGCCACTTTCCGTTGGTATTTGACCTTAGGTTTTCTGTTTAGCACTTAGATCCTGAACCTCAATTTGCTGGTATCTCTGAACAGATTACATTTCTTGAGAGCAAGGGCAGTCTTGGTAATATTTGTATGCATGAGTGTCCAACACTGTACCAGGCACATAGTAGGTGGTGAGGAAGTGTTGTTTGCTTCTGTATGAGGCAGAGTGGCTCTGTGCTGGTGACCTAACCCATAATATTCCCAGGCTCCTCCCCAAAGGGAGAAACCATCTCCAGCAGACTCTCACCAGTTCTCCAGGGAAGCTATTCTGTTCGAATGACCTCTTGACTACTGTGGAATGTGTTAGGACGCTTAGTAAAAATGAGCTTTTCACACAATTTGGCACAAATTGTCCTCAGGTCAGACCCTGGTTGGCCTCGAGCCCTTATGGTAATAGAGGTACTCCTGGTATCATAGTGTGTTCTAAAAAATTGCTTGAAAGGTAGATTTTTCAAAAATTGGATTATAGTTTAAATGTACGTTGGGGTCATCTAATTTACAGAACAGAAAAATGTCATGTAATAGGTCCAGCACCCTCCAACTTGTCCCATTTATAATTCTGATTTTCATATCTATCAAAATTAAGATTATGAGCCACCTGTGGAAACCACACTGGATAGCTGGAGTTTTCAAAAAGGCCTTGCTTTTTTTTCCTTTTATGTATATTTTTAATAGGTACTTTAGATGAAATTATCTCTAAAGTATATTCATGCTTTTCTGCTTTATTAAACAGAGGATACTAGGCAGAATTTAATATTTTTCCATGATGCACGTTTGCCAATATGGAACAGCTAATATTTGCTGAAATTAAATTATGTCAGTTCATTTTTACTTGTTAGTAAACACCTTAGAACTAGGTGGCCTAAAACAGTAAACTGTCATTATTGTGTACATGGCTACAGGTTAGCTAGGTGGCTCTGAGGGTCTGGACTGGACCTGCTTTTGCCTTGCCACTCAGCTAGAGGGTATGCTAGCAGCTTGTTGATCTAGCCTGGTCATAGCTGGTGTGAGTGGTCTCTGCTCCACATGGTGTCTCATCCTCCAGCAGGCTAGCCCAGGCTTGTTCACTTGAAAGTGGCAAAGTTCTAAGATAGTGAGCGGCAATGCACAAGGTCTCTAGAGGCTTTGCTCAGAACTGACAGTTACTTCCACTGTATACTTTTGGCCAAAAAAAGTCACAAGGATAGCCCAGTTTTAGGGGTGAGAAAATAGTCCCCACATCTTGATGGGAAGAGCTGCAAATTCACATTGCAAAGGAGGTGGATACAAGGAGGGTTGGAAAATTGGGGCTGTTTTTGGCAAATAACCTACCCAAGAATGAATGAACTCTAGGACTCTTAGTCCCTGGTGCTAATTGGCCTCAGGCTAGTGTGTACTTTGATCTCTATTGTTTGCCTATTTTTAGAGGAGGAGTGTGTCTCTTTTCTCATCTTCAGTCTGTCTGTGTAATCTTTGCTGTTGATATACTTGCTTCTAACAGCCTTTTAACCATACCCCTCTCTTTTCTAATTTTACTTTGACTAATTTACTTGGACACCAGTTGAGCAATATCTGTTAGGACGGTGTTTAAGGTAATTTTCAGTAAATTTTGTTACATGAGCTCCCCTATTTGTGATGTATTTTCATTGCTTGGAAGCTTAATTTTTTCCTGCTAGGGGGTATTATGGAGCGGTTTGTTTCCAGATTGTTAGGGTAAGGTTAAAGCTATATTGTTTTTTCTATATAAAGGGAGGTGTTTTACACATTACACAATAAATTCTAAGAGGGAACACAGGGAGAATACTTCTGTTTGTTTGCATCATTGTATTTCCAGGTCCTAGCGCATTGTCTAGGGCTCATTGTAGGAAGAGCGCCTGATAACTGCAAAATGATTTGTAGTATTTCTGTACCCAGGTAGACATATGAAAATGCCCAGTGTGCTCTGTGTTCTAAAAATGGTAGTGCAGGTAACACTTCCTTACCTCCCAGGAGTATTACAAGGATTAAGTAATGTCAGTAAAGGGCTTTGATATGCCTAGATCAAGGGTGTCCCATAACTATAATGTTTTATTGTTATAATACCATAAAATGCTTTTGGGGACGTATAGCTTACATATTTTTCCATAAAATTAATCCATAAATCATGTACAAAATGTATCAAATCCAAAAGCAATAGCTTTGACCTTAGAAGAGCTGCAGCGATAGTTTGATGATATACTACCTACTATTTTTTATATCAGCAGTACTCTCAGATACCTAAAGTGTGCTTCCAGATATTCCGACTGTGCAAACACTTAAAACAAATGACCAGGTGCTTTCAAAAAAAGACGACTAGGTGATCTAGAGTTTTGTTTTGTTGTAACCTGAGTACTAACAGTTGCAAAATGTAAGTATTTTTTAAGACATGACCACATGGGCTGCAGTTTTTATTTTCACTAATGCACTTGAACTCCTCACTATTCACTTCAAAATGTTAAATAGAACTACTTTAGGAGTTCTTTTTTTTGAAAGGTTATTTTCATTCCCTAAGGCATCCTGCTTAATGGCTCTAAACAAATGTTCACAGAGCTTTTAATGAAATGTCAACATACTTAATCTTTTTGTTACATCTTTGTGTTACATAACCGACATGGCAAACCTAATATTTGTACTTTTTTTTTCAGAGAAATACTCATTTCTCCTTTTCAAAAGTTACTCTGTTAAACTTATGAGTAACTATCTGCGAATGATATGAATATATTATCATTGTTGCCAAAGAGTGATTATTAATCTAAATATGCTTGAAGGTACTATGACAACTTCCTAAGTAAGACTTTTCAAAAGATAAAAAATATATACCTGTCACTAGCCGAGTTTTGTTTAAACCGGGTCATTTTCAAGTACCTCCAGTTGCTTTATGGTGCCTGCAGAAGTGTTATTCGGCAAGCATTAAATCAGAATGGTGTGTGCATTCCTTTCCTGGAGGGATTTAGCAAAGTAAGGAAGTATCATTGAAAGGGTATCTCCATCATAGATGTAAGGTCACCTTTAAATATTTGCATAGTGTAATATCAAGCAGCAGGTTTCAAGGGAATTACTCAGCCCTACTGGCTTCCTGTCTTTCTCACAGTGGCTGTGTTGAATCTCTCCTCTCTGCTTACCTCCCACCTTATAAAAAAGATAAAGAACACTTGGTAGGAATTCATGTAACTTCCCTCCCCTCAAAAATTACTCACATTACTCCCATTCTCTCCTCCCTCTGTCTGGGGGAGAAAATGTAGCTATAATACTCTGCTGTCGATGACGTATCCAGGATTCGCATTGAGTCATTCGACTCTGTGTTTCTAAAGCCTTTGTACATTGGTTGGAGCACCTACTTCGTTCTTCTTTGTATTAAAAGTACTTTAAACTAAGTCTTCTTTTCCTAGGGAATTCTAAGCAATCTGAGGGCAGAAATGGCATCTTAAATACCTACTTCTGATAGCAAATAGTGGTGTGTTTTTACATAGCAGTGACTTAATATTGAATTGAATTAAGCTTATGTATATAAGGACTTTAAATAATTCATGAAGTACTGAATATGAATTGCATAGTTTATAGAGATGGGTACTGTTCCAACTCTTTGAATATTTATACTGACAAAATGGTCTAAATATAAGTGGGCGCTAGGTTCTTGTAGCTCCCCTAATGAAGAAAAAAGAAGAGCCATGGGAAAATGGCGGTCATGTTTTTTGAACTGAGTACATACATGGCATTTTGTGAATGTTGTACTTTATTAAAAAAAAAGGGCAAACCTTTATGAATCCAGTTTGTTTTTTCACGTAAATACAGTCTGCTGTTACATTTTTCACATCTCTATGTCTGAGAGGAGGTCTTACTTTTTTTTCCCACCAAGTCTTGACCTGGGGAATGGTGGAATCACAGTTCTACTCCCCTCACCCCCCTTCATCTCTCAAGAAGATAAATCTGGGTTTATCTTGCTAAAGTTCTTTCTGCACTAACAAGTTTTATCTTAAGATTGCTTTTTCTCACGTTTCCAGTTGTGTGACAAAGTGGTGTAAACCATGTCGCTTGTATTATCTGCATGTTTTATAGACAGTATGGGGAAAGGGTATTTAGAGGACATTAAAAATAACTTTAGAGGAGTTGAAGAGGCTGTTTTAAATCAGGGATCATGGATAAAGTGAAATCAATGTTGGTCATATCACCTGTGAGAAGGATAATCCCACATTTTCTTATTTATGTGGTAAGATACTTATGTTATTTAATGCTTAAGAAAAGTAAAATAAGGTTTTGTTGGTCTCTTTCTTTGGAGAATCAATCAGATTTTTTTCACCTTTTAAGTTTTTAACACGAGGTAAAATTTTAACTCACAGTTTTCCATTCCACTCTGTATTTTGAGTATAAATGAGGCATATGATTATCACGCGGTTGGAATTTAAGGGGATGCAGGTCCTGAAAAATGTTCTCCCACAAGAATGTATTTGAAGTTCTAGGGGTGGAAAATTATTAAAATATTTGAAAATTTCAAGTATTTTATTAAAATCTCCTCACCCAAAATCACCACAGAGGAAGCTAAATGGTCATGTTGAAACCTACCTGCTGGTGCAAAGGAACCTCTAGTCTGTGCAGAGCAACAGGTCTTCACCGCCCCTCAGGGCAATCTGCAATGCTGAGTAGCCCTGGCCCCTTTCCTTGGAAAAGAGCCACCATTGCCCTTGGCCATTAGCAAGCATCATTGCTCCTAATACCTGCTGGACCCATTTCCACAGTCCCTTAGCCTTAGGTTAGATGGTGCAGCTGGGTTATGTTTAACTCTCATTAAATTTTTAGTGCAGCTGGCTTCTTCTTAACATATGTTTCGATGGGGAAGATGTGTTCAATCTTTTTAAGCATGTAGATGGTCAGAGTGTGTTTAATGGAGGGGAAAGAATCACACCGCCTTTGGCGTTGGCACTGCAGAAAAAAAGGGTGAGGAGACTGGGTGTCACGGCACAACTGCAATCCGTACCTTTCCTTCTGATCTGCGTAGCAGGAGGCACTGCAGAACTACCCGTGGACTTAGCTGTGACACCCACACAACAGGCTCCTCTGTAGTGTATAGAAGTGAGATGAAGTTACCTACCCAGAGTCACACAAGCTAGAAAGAAGAGGAGCCACAGTTCAAATCCAGGCTGTCTAGTGCCAAAGTCCAAGTTATTTCTAGGGTGGGGGAAGGTGAAAGTAAAGCGGGCCTTGATGATGTAACGGTGACATACATGGGGAGAGGTGGCTCTGAAAATTTATTTGAAGGTTAATAACCATAAAGGCTAAGCACACAATTATATCAGCATCACTTTGGGCAACCAGAAGTTGAATTTAGCATGCTCAAGGGACATCAGTGACACTTCTATCATTCCTTAAAACACGCATTTTAAAAATTTGGGCGTAGGGAAGGACTTCAGGGTTCTGGCTCATAGTGTTGAGTCTTTTCCTTATTACTGCTGGGATCCAGGAAAGGCAAAGTGACTTCTTTGTAGAGTAGAAAAGTTGCCTCCTCCCAGGATTTTTATGGGGATGGAATGAGATAGGGTAGATCATTGGATCTCAACTTTGGGCAATTTTTCCTTCCAGGGGACATCTTGTAGGCATGAATTGAGGTGGGGGGTTCTACTGGCATTCAATGGGTCAAATCCAAGGAAGCGTGCAACATCCTAGAATGCACAGGACAGCCCTCCATAACAAAGAATTATCTGCCCCCAAATTCAAAAGTGCTGAGTTTGAGAAATGCTAGTGTAGATTGAGAGCTTGGTAACAGAAAATGCCTCCCACATGAACCTGCTAGTCCTACAGAGCTGGCTCTTTGCCAGGCACCATGTGAAGAGCTGTACATACATTGTCTCTGTCCGTACAGGATTTGAGGACAGAGGACACAGTCCTGCAGGATTGAAGATCAGTGCAAAAACTGTCTTTTTCAAGGTCACAGAAATGCTAAATGGCAAAACGAAGGTTGAGACCGAAGCACAGATAGCTCCAAACACCACCAGTTGCCATGGAGTCGGCTTTAACTCATGGCGTCCCCACGTGTGTCAGAGTAGAACTGCGCCCATATGGTTTTCTACGGTTGATTTTTCAGAAGTAGATCACCAGGCTTTTCTTCTGAGGCACCTCTGGGTGGACTTGAATTGCAACCTTTTGGTTAGCTGCTATAAGCCTTAACTATTTGTGCAACCCAATAACTTCATATTACTCCAAAACACTTCTAATACCCGTTTTCCTCAAATTTAAAGTATTCACTATTAGTAATTGACTCTTTGTTTTAGATATTTGGAAGAATAAATGGATGTAAGCATTAAGGTTAATGTATCAGACAGTGTGAGCAGAGCTCTGGCCCACTGTGCTGTGTTTCTGTCCATTTATCATGCCCAGATTGGCAGAGCAGGCACTGATGTTCTTCTTGTAGCTGGATGCCACTGTCATCCTTCTATTCCTCCCTTACTCCTCTCAGGCCAGCTTTTCAGACTTCGGAGAAAGTGTTCATGTCTGAAACCACCACCTCCCACAGTAGAGAAAAAGTTCTGTGTGCACTGTGAGTGATGCTCTGCCCATTTCTTATTGCTCTTGCCACGAGAATAAAGTGGGTCAACGAGAACTAATGGAGTGCTTCACCTCCAAAGGGACTCTTCAGTGAGAACTATGAAGGGTGGACAGTGGTTACAAATGTGCTCCGTTGAAAAGGTGGACAGAAGCTGTGGGACGACCAGCCCCCACACTTAGTATGGACGGATACTGGGATTCTTCTTTTCTCCTAGGTGAGCGTCAGAAAGGAAGAGTCGTCTCTTCCTGGAACCCAGTAGATCAGGCTTCTAACAGCCCACTGCTTACGCAGTCAGCTGGAAAGAAGGCAAGGAGAGATTCCTGCTGAGGCTTCATCTGCCTTGAACAGAGTCAAAGAAAACCTCAAGTAAAGCTTAATGTAATTAGGAAGTATGGACTTCTATTACTTGTAAATGGTGCAGGCATTCGATAATGTGTTTCTATCAGGATAGGAATTATGAGGTACTCAGGCTAATTCTCCGATATCCCAAGGGTGATAGAGACTTCTAATTGTGCATTATGTACAGTATGCCCAGGAGGGAGAATGTTGGTGGGTTTTTTTAGACCATGTATTAAGGATTGATATTTGGAGAACAGATGAATGTAAATCACAGATTTACATTCAAATGGTAATGAATGTAAATTAACCTTTCTTGTGGATGAGTCTGAAATATCTTTTCATGTTTTATCAGTTTCTCTATTGTTGGTCTCTGTGTGGAAAAGGAACTAAAGTTTCTTCAGTGCTGGCTATCAGCACTCTGATGCTTTGTATTCAGAAACACGTTCTTTTTAACTAAGGGAAATAGTTATCCATTTGTTTGCGTAAATGGAAGAGAGGAAAAAGAAAGCTCCTTGAGGTGGTTGGGGTGCGGATAAGCAGCACTTCTGATCATTGAGGCAAAGCACATTAGGGGAGGCTAGTAAGATGTAGTAAGAAAACATACCAAAATGCTAACAAAATGAACAGATGTATATATATATGTACACACACATACATATGTTATAATATATATCCCAACCACTCCACCACTGCCATCAAGTATGGTGATTATTTAATATAATATAGCATTATATATGTACACACAAACACATATATATTTATTATGTTCTGTTTATTATGGGTTATTACAGAATATTGGATTCATGTAATGTTCCTAGCATGGCGTGGAGTCAATATTATGTTCTAAAATTGGACTCGATGATTACATTGTGCCAATAAAGTCCACACTGTCATATCTTGAAGTAAAACCCCAGCACAGCACAAGCTATGATTGAAATGATACAGAAAATCTAAAATTAGAGGACATGTCTCATGAGCAAGGCCTTTTTATTGGTCTGTAAATAAGCTAGAGCAATTTTCAATGATGGCCTGGATTAGAGTGTGTACCTTTAAAACATCAAACTTTGTTACTATTCCATGTACGTTCATCTCATGTCTTTATTCTTTGAAAATTGTTCAACTTTTATGTAACAAGCATGCTGATCTGTGCCATGTATTTTACACCCATCTCTGTTATTTATGAACATGTGGCGGGTCTCACACTCTTTCTGGCGTGTTCGTTTCTTAGAGGTTTTGTGTGTTTGTGTTCTGGGAAGGATGCAAGTGCTAGGTTTGGATTTGAAGTTGGATTTTAACCTAAATTTATGAGAAGTGGATTTTAAAATTAAAATTATAAAATTATTTTTATTTGTTGATATCTATAGTTAGTAAGGAGCCCCTGGGCAAAAAGTTAAACCTGCTCGGCTGCTAGCCAAAATGTTGGAGGTTCGAGTTCACCCAGCGGCATCTCAGAAGCAAGGCCTGGCAATCTATTTCCGAAAAATCAGCCACTGAAAATCTTAGGGAGCATAGTTCTACTCTGACACACATGGGGTCACCATGAGACTGAATTGACTCCAAGGTAACCGCTAGAATCATTAAAGTTTTAAAAAATGAATTAACTATCTCTATCTTTATCTAGTAAGAGCAAAGCATCACTCAATATATTTCTTTTTCTGTTTCTCTTTCTTTCCTCTCCTAAAAGGATTGTATAGAGAAAGAAGTTTGTGAACCTTTGCACACTTGGGATGAATTCTTGGGTGTTTACAATGTGTATCAAAAGCCTTGAGAAGTCTTACAAAAAAAGAAAACTTTTAATTTTGTTTAACCCTATATTGTTCCCAAGTTAATTTAGTAACAGATCCCATCCTTGCCTGCTGATCTCAAAGGCTACAATTATGCCACCGAACTCGTTTTGGGAAATCCAGAATGGTGATATAGGCTCTTCAGCTGGATTCAGATGGGTTGATTACCTCCAGGAAAGGCAGGGGAACAGTACTGTACTTTCTTCCATCAGGAATAGTTAAAATCTAGCATTTTCTTTTCAGTCATTTATGAGCTAACATTAAGTCTATCAAATGTTAAATGCTACCTTATAATTATTATTTTTCATTATGTAAATTTAAACTTTATGTATAACGCAAGTGACCTGTTGTCAATTCACCTTCAATACAAAGCATTCTGGGAAATTCCAGTCATGCAGAGTGGCTAAAAAGAATGGACACAGGCTGCAGGCCATGGCTACTTGCTCACCCAGCTATAAGAGAGTAATGAGGATAGATTTTCTCTGTACATATTGAGTAGAGAGGGCTTCAATGTCCTACGAGGCTGTCAGTCCCTAGGCTAGTGGAGGATGTTGTTATTATTATTAATTCTCTAATTCCCTTTCATTATTATATGTAGTGGTGACAATTATAGTAGGCACTCATCTCATTTAAAATAATTAGGTGTACAAGAAATATAATATTTTTGGCTTTTTTTTTTTTTAAACTTACTTTAATTATATGTTTTGAGCCCTTATTACCACAAGAATCCCTGCATTCTTTCTCTGGGAAGCCCACCTATTCCTTGATCATTGCTTCACCCTGGTCATCCTTTGTCCTTAGCTGCATCGAGTTAGCCCTGGCTCCTAGCGACTCCACGCACAACAGAACAAAGTGCTGCTTGGTCTTGTGCCATCCTCATGTTCAGCTGTAGGTCAGACTGTTGTGATTCATAGGGTTTTCAGTGGCTGAGTTTTGGTAGTAGATTGCCAAGCCTTTCTTCCCATTCTGTCTTAGTCTGGAAGCTCCGCTGAAACATGTTCAACATCGTAGCAATGCATAAGCCTCCACTTACAGCCAGGTGGTAACTATGCATGAGGTGCATTGGCCAGGAAACGAACCTGGGTCTCTGCCATGGAAGGTGAAATCCTGCCCCTGAACTGCCACTGCCCTTACCACTTAAAACAAAACAAAAAACCAAACCTAGTGCCGTCGAGCCGATTCTAACTCATAGCGACCCTATAGGACAGAATAAAAAAGTAGGTGACGCTTATTCTTACCTGAAATCCCCTCATAGGCTGGCTGGCCAACTCTCTGAAATTTGGTGCCGTATCTGGTCCTTTTAGCTATGTTCCCACTATGCTGAAGCCCTTGAATCTCTAGAAGCCTCTCAATTTGGACACAGTGTTCTGCCTGGACACCTAAGACAGACATCCCTTTCTTCTCTGGAGTAATAGGGTACAGGGTCCCTGTCTCACTGACTGCCAACATCCCGGTATCTCTATTCTCATCAGTTTTGCTCCAAGCAAGAGAAGGGGTAAGGATAAAGTTTGTCTTATTTTTGTTTTGAACAATCAAATGATACATGTGTGAGGAGGAATGAGACAGGGGTAGGGAATTCTTCCCTCAGAGACCTCCAACAGAACCTTTAATGGGCTGGGCTGTTGGCAACACAAAGCCTGAGGCAGTTGAGTTGTATCTGTTCCCTGCCTTATTACATCTCTCCTCTGAGAAAATGAGCATGGCCTACTGATGACCTGTTTAAAATGGGAAAAAGAGAAAAAAAAAAAAAAAGAAATACCAGAAGGTAAGAAAAAAACAAAAAACCTCTTTAGGTTAATATTTAAAAAATATCTTCCCATCACCTTCTTCTCCTAACGAATCTTTGTGTTCCCACTTGCTTCTCAAACATGCTTCTCCCATTCCCTAAGCCCATGTGAAGGCAGGTACTGGGTCTCTGCTCAAACTTCACACTTCCAAATAGTAAACACGCTCAGTGCCCAGCTAGGGTGTGAGTGGGAAGACATTTTCCAAGGAATCCTTGGGATTCTAGTCAGGTGACTTTCTCTGATGGTTAGGTTTCCCTCTGCATTAGAGCTTCCTCCTCAGGCAGAGATGGGGTCCAAGTCAACAGCCTTACAACACACCTTCCTTGCCGTGTCCTCCCTAAGGAATGGGCATCTGAGAATATAATCATGTCAACAAGCTCTAAAAAGATCACATTCTCCCTCTTTTCATTCCTTCTGCCAATTATCCCGAAACTATCCAGGGAATTTAAGACATTTGGGAGTTCTTTTTAAAATTAGTCAACTTTTCAAGGTTACTTTAAGGACTGAATCACTTAATTGTTATAATGCATTGAGCACAGTATCTGGCGTATCACTGTTGCTGTTATGATTATGAGCCTAAGATCACCATGATAATTCTGCCTTCTGCTACTTCTTAGGTTTTGGGGTGGTAGGCTTGGGTGATAGGATCTGATCATTCTATCATCTTTAAGAGAAACTATAATAGCATCTCATCATGTTGAATGAAGTTCCTGGATCAATTTGGACATTCTGCCTAAGATCAGAGGTATTTCTGTAGACTTGGGTGTTTCAGTATATTAACACACTAATCCTGAGAAGACTGGGCACTCCATCAGTGAGTTCTATAAGCTTTGTGGAGCTTGGCAAGAAGGGATCCAGAGAGTTGCAACAAAGAATGATAGATATTACAAATGGACTTGTGGAAAACCAGTGTTTAAAAATTCTACTGGGCATCATTATTGCATGGGCCTTCCTTTAAGCATAAGCTAAAGGAACACTGATAGAAGACATTTTTTTTCTCTAACTTTTCCCTCATTTGGGTTGCTTTCATAAAGATTACAGCCTTGGAAACCCTATGGAGCAGCTTTATGCTGCCCTTATAAGGATCACTATGAGTTGGAATCTATTTGACAGCAGTGGGTTTTACCAGCTTATTGGTGTGATGAATTTCGGTGGTGATGTTAATGCTAAGCATATTCAGTTATTATTGTGCTCCCTACAATGCTGTTTGCTCTGTCTTCAATAATGTGCAGTATTGCTTGGATGCTTACCGTGTGCCAAACACTGGGCTATGGCTTGGGAGTAGGGTGGTGAGCAGGATCAACATGGTTCCACCTTCTTGGAGTTTAGAGTCAAGTGGAGGAGGCAAATATTAAACAATGAATTATACAATTCTATTTATAATTGCAAAAGAGATAGATACTTTGTAGAATAAATATTCTCAGAGTGTAGGGTGGAGTCCTCCGAGGAAGTGATTTAAGATCTGAAGGGTGAGTAGGAACTAATTTTGGTGGGCTCTAGCAGGGAGTGTGATTTGACTCAAGGGACAGTACATGGAGCTGCTCAAATGTGGGAGGGAGCTTGGCAAATGGAGGAACTGAAAGATGACCGACACGACTAGAGAGCAGTGAGGGAGGGTGGGAGGCCCAGGCCATCAGGGTACTGAGGACACAGGATGGGACCAATCAGGCAGGCACTTGTTTGTCATGCTAAGAATTTTGTTGTTCTTTATTCTGAGAGGAATGGAAAGTTGCTGATGAACTTTGAACACTAGAATGACATATAGAGGGCATGCTGTATCCAAAGAGGAACATATTTAAATTCCTGAAAGATCACTCTGGCTGCATTACGGGGAATGGACCCATGGTAGGGGTGGAGTGGGATGGGGAGAGTAAATTCTGGAAGGGTAGGTAGGAGACATGAGAAGGTGGTGGCTTGAACTAGGGATGTGAAACTGGGGATGAAGAATGATGGGCTGATGGAGTGATGTTTAGGAGGTAAACCAGACAGATGATTGATAGGATTTTCTTTGTAAATAGAGTCTTGTGTATGTTCATTAGACTATATGGGATAAATCAGTGTTTCAGTTGTTTCTAGATACAAACAAAAATATTGTGATTATGCTATGATACTTCTGTTTCTCAGATAATATTTTTTCAAATTCATTACCTTGGAATTATTTTCCAAATGACGAGAGTCCCAAAAAGTCTTAAAATTTCTGTTTTAAAACAGAAATCATGATTCCTTAATAAAAAAAAAAAATACGGCTGGTGTTGTTCTGACTTATCCTTCATGTGAGTGCCTGCTACTAGGAAGAGAAAAGTAGGCTTTGAAGCAGACAACACTCCATGTAACTATTAAAAAATTGAAGTTACTAAGAAAAATACTGTTGTGCGTATGCTCTGGTGCAATTTTTATCCTAGGAAAAATTAATTCTTAAGTTGCATAATGGTAAATAAAATGTTTCTCTGCCATCCCTCCCTTTTGTTTTCCGCAGTTATTAAAATTTCTGTACATAGCAGCCTTTCCAGTGCATCTCTAATAGACGAAGTAAACCATGGCCCCTTTTATCAAGCCCAACAGTTAGTAATCATTCACTGTGTAAATAGCACTACACAGCTAAAAATTTCAGCCTCCCGAGCACTCATCCCAGATTGCTTTTTGTGTCAAATAAAGCACATAGATTCCTGGCGCCCTGAAGTGTAGTCACGGCTGGGGTGGTCGGTGTGCTAAGGGAGGAGCCCAGCAGAAGGCCCTTGCAGGAATTCAGCTTTACTGCGCTTCTGCCTTGCTCTCATTGCCTTTTCCACTTTACTGATGCAAAACAGCTGAGTAACTGATTTCCTTCCACCTCTCCAGGGACTCCACAGGGATTAGCTGAAGGGTTTATTGTAAGTGAAGTCAAAGTTGAGTGCAGCCATATTTATGGGATGAAAACACCCCATTAATATCCCTTGACAGCTGTCAGACCCCTATGAGCTCTGGAGCCATCGCCCGAGCCAGGCCACTGAGCTGGGACAAAGACAGGGGCGAACAGTGGCGAGGGCTCTGGGGCCCTCACACAAGCTGCATTCAGAAGAAATCCTCTTCTCAATATATTTTACCTAATAGACTTTCTGGAGCCCTGGTGGTGCAGTGGTTAAGAGCTACAGCTGCTAACCAAAAGGTTGGCAGTTTGAATCTACCAGCCGCTCCTTGGGAACCTATGGAGCAGTCCTACTCTATCCTATAGGGTTGCTGTGAGTCAGAATAACCTCGACAGCAGTGGATTTTTTGGGGGGAGGGGTGGGGAGTAATTGGCTTTGCAAAGCTTTATTTGCTCAAGGGATATCACTGCTAAAAATAAAACTGAAGTTGTTGTGAAATGGTTTGGAGTAAGATAGAGGCATTGGTGGTTCAGTGGTAGACCGGGGTTCAATTCCCAGCCAACGATCTTCATGCATAGCTACCACCCACTCGTCTTATCAGTGAAGGATTACAATGCTGAGCACATTTCAGAGGAGCTTCCAGCCTGGAATGGACTAGAAAGAAAGGCCTGGTGATCTATTTCCATAATTCAGCCAGTGAAAACCCTATGGATCACAGTGGTTCCGGTTGCTACCAACCAGGGGAATGGCACAGGACTGGACACCATTTGTTCTGTGCAGTTATGCAGGGGATCTCCATGAGAGTCAGGGGTGGACTTGAGGGCAGATAGCAATAAGATAGAGCTGGAAAGGCATTCTGATGCCAAGGCTTGTTAGCTGTGTACCTTGAACAAGTTCTTTAACTTCATGCTTTGATATTCTCATCTAGCAAAACAGAACAATATCGGTAAATGATAGTTGTTACTATTATTGTTATGGTTATTCTAGGGACACATGATTTCTGACACAAGGGAACTCCCTTGGAGTTCGTTGGTGTCCTAAACCCCAAACCTTGGCGAAGATACTCAGCTTAGTCAGTGTTCTCAGCCATGCAAACGCATGAAAGATCCAGTTCACATAATAAATTGTGAAGCAATTGGGAACAGCTACCTCCTCCAGATGCCAGCCCAGGAGGCTCAGAAATCTCAGCATTCACAGGCAACTTGTTACTTTTGCTATATGGTTTCCTCTTTCTTCGGTGTGTTTTTATGAAATTTCCACTTGTTTGTTCTGTATTTCTCCACCCTGGCCTGCCCCACACATTGGATTGCAACCATTGATGGAGTCCTTATTCTTCCCTAGCAGTCTTAGAGCTGTTAAAGGGAAGCCAGTGTGATATAGTGTCAGGATCACTGGATTGGGTATGTGGAAATGGAATTCCCGGTGCCATTTCTGCTCCCAGATGGATGTGTTCTCTTGGACAAGTCACTGAATTAGTTTGTACTTTATATCCTTCTCTGAAAAATGTGAATGCTAAGGTTCCCTTTCCACGCCAACATTCTAGGAATTTAGCAGGTCATAGGTTTTAGTGACCCAAAAGACCCACTTTGTATCAAATGCACTGACGTATATGAGGTTTGAGAGGTTCCTTTTAGGCCTTGGAATTTTTAGAAAGTAGAATTCAAACCAGAAATATTGATTAAACAATTTTTAAAATGTGGTTTTCTCTCTTTGTGGTGTTTGCATTAGCTGATGAATCCTTCAGAGATCTTTCTAATCTGCTTTCAGCTACTGTTAATGGATGATCTAGCCTCTGGTGACTAATAATTTGTAATGAAACATGAAAAGCAGCAGTGGCATTTTGCTTTTCAGTCAAAGGTGTTTGCCCACAAAGAAGAAATGGACTCAGAGCATGCTGTTAAGTGTCAAATTAAAACACAGTCCCAGAGGAAGAGCCTGGGATGTTAGCAATAATGCTTGTGTTTACGTGAGGTCTAAATATTCAACCTGTGTTCTTGTGATGGTCTCACATGGAATCATGAACTACCTTGAAAAGGTAATCTTTATGCCTATGAAAATTAAGTTGCATTTGGCACTTCTTAAATTTTGTCATTTAAATTTTATAAAGAGAATTATTGGAATACTTTAGCATACGTATTCTTCAGGCCCCAAATGTGTTTTTTGAAAATAGTAATAATGAGGGATTTTTTGGTTTCTGGGAAATGTACAGTGTTTTTTTTATTTTTTAATGAAATACATTAAATATTAAATTTCTAAGTATTTTTTAAAAAAATCTATGTTTTTGTATCTTCTATGTTGTATTTTCCCCACATGTCTGTCAGTTTTTCATACTGTGGTGGCTTGCATTTTGCTGTGATGCTGGAAGCTATGCCCCCAGTATTTCAAATACCAGCAGGGTCACCCTTGTCGGACAGGTTTCAGCTGAGCTTCCAGACTAAGACATAATAGAAAGAAGGACATGGCAGTTTATTTCTGCAAAGAATTAGCCAGTTAAAACCCTATGAATAGCAGTGGAACATTGTCTGATATAGTGCAGCAAAATGAGCCCCCCAGGTAGGAAGACGCTCAAAATACAACTAAGGAAGCACTGCCTCTTCAAAGTAGAGTCAACCTGAATTACATAGATGGAGGCAAGCTTTTCGGACCTTCATTTGCTGATGTGACACAACACAAAATGAGAAGAAACAGCTACAAACATCCATTAATAATCAGAATGTGGAATGTAGGACATATGAATCTAGGTAAATTGAAAGTCGTCAAAAATGAAATGGACTGCACAGAGATCCTTATCCTAGGAATTACTGAGCTGAAATG
Source organism: Loxodonta africana (assembly GCF_030014295.1). Classification (NCBI taxonomy): domain Eukaryota; kingdom Metazoa; phylum Chordata; class Mammalia; order Proboscidea; family Elephantidae; genus Loxodonta; species Loxodonta africana. The sequence goes on along the minus strand of NC_087347.1, from coordinate 112,379,834 downwards.
ACTGGTACTGGCCACCTTCAATGAGAAAATCGTATGGCCTACTATGCCAGGAATGACAAATTGAAGAGGAATGGTGTTATATTCATCATCAAAAAGAAAATTTCAACATCTATCCTGAAGTACAATGCTGTCAGTGATAATCTCCACATTCCTACAAGGAAGACCAGTTAATATGACTATTATTCAAATTTGTACACTAAGCACTAATGCCAAAAATGAAGAAATTGAAAATTTTTTACCAATTTCTGCTGTCTGGAATTGATCAAACATGTAATCAAGATACATTGATAATTATTGGTGATTGGAATATGATAGTTGGAAACAAAGAAAGATCAGTAGTTGGAAAATATGACCTTGGTGATGGAAACAATGCTGGAGATCACACGATAGAATTTTGCAAGACCAATGACTTCTTCATTGCCAATACATTTTTCAACAACATAAACAGCAACGATACACATGGACCTCAACCAGATGGAATCAAATCAACGACATCTGTGAAAATAGTCAATGAAGGAGCTCAATATCATTAGTCAGAACAAGACCAGGGGCCAACTGCTGAACAGATCATCAATTGCTCATATGCAAATTTAAGTTGAAGCTGAAAAAAATTATAGCAAGTCCATGAGAGCCAAAATATGACCTTGAGTATATTCCACCTGAATTTAGAGACCATTTCAAGAATAGATTTGACGCATTGAGCACTAGTGACCTAAGACCAGACAAGTTGTGGAATGACATCATACATGAATAAAGCAAAATGTCATTAAAAAGACAGAAAGAAAGAAAAGACCAAAATGGATCTCAGAAGAGACTCTGAAACTAGCTAAAGAAACAGAAGAAATGATGAAGTAAAAGAGCTGAACAAAAGATTTCAAAGGCTAACTTGAGGAGACAAAATAAAGTATTATAATGACATGTGCAAAGATCTGTAGTTAGAAAACCAAGAGGGAAGGACATGCTCAGCATTTCTTAAGCTGAAAGAACTGAAGAAAAAATTCAAACCATGAATTACAATACTGATGATTTCTACAGGCAAAATATTGAATGACTCAGGAAGCATCAAAAGAAGATGGAAGGAATACACAGAATCACTGTACCAAAAAGAATTTTTTGACATTAAACCATCTCAGCAGGTAGCACACGATCAAGAAGCAATGGTACTGAAGGAAAAAGTCCAAGCTGCACTTATGGGAATGGCGAAAAGCAAGGATCCAGGAAATAACAGAATACCTATTGAAGTGTTTCAACAAATGGATGCAGCACTGGAGGTGCTCACTTGTCTATGTCAAGAAATTTGGAATACAGCTACCTGGCCAACTGACTAGAAGAGATCCATATTTGTGCCCATTCCAAAAAAAAGGTGATCTGACAGAATGTGGAAATTATCTAACAATAACATTAATATCACATGCAAGTAAAACTTTGCTGAAAATTATTCAAAAGTGCTTGCAAGATTCAAAAGATGTATTGCATTGGGCAAATCAGTTGCAAAAGACCTCTTTAAAGTGTTAAAAAGTAAATATGTCACTTTGGAGACTAAGGTATGCCTGACCCAAGCCATGGTATTTTCAATCGCCTCATATGCATGTGAAAGCTGGACAATGAATAAGGAAGACCGAAGAAGAATTGATGCCTTTGAATTATGGTTTTGGTGAAAGAATATTGAATAAACTCCTAGGAGAATGAACAAATCTCTCTTGGAAGATATACAGCCAGAATGTTCCTTAGAAGCAAGGATGGTGAGACCCTGTTTGTGTCATATACTTTGGACATGTTATCAGGAGGGATCAGTCCTTGGAAAAAGACATCATGCTTGGTAAAGCAGAGGGTCAGTGCAAAAGAGGAAGACCCTCAACAAGTTGGACTGACACAGTGGCTTCAATAATGGGCTCAAGCATAGCAATGATTGTGAGGATGGCACAGGACTGGGCAGTGTTTCATTCTCTTGTACATAGAGTCACTATGAGTCGGAACAGTGTCCGCAGGCCCTAACAACAACAAATTGTATTTCACTGATAGATGCTGTGTCACTTCTTAGTGGGTATATGTAATGAGCAGGCTTCTCTGAGATTTTATATTGGGTGGCTCTGTGCATCTTCTGCTAGTGGAGGCTACTGATCATCATGATAGATACAGTAACGCACACTCGGAAACTACCGTAGCTTCTTGCTCCTCTCTGTGGGCCTGCCTCCAGTGCTGCTTCCCAACTTCTGATGTGCTGTTTCAGATACAATGAGCTATGGAAAATCAAAACATTAAGATTGTTAATACTTTGAATAAAGTAAGTGTGGATGGCCTGAGTCAGCCAGCCAGCTAACCAGTTGCTCTCCAGTCAGCCCCGACTTACGGTGGTCCCATGTGTGTCAGGGTAGATCTGTGCCCCACACGGTTTTCAGTGGCTGATTTTCTGAAGAACACCCCCAGGCCTTTCTTCTGATGCACCTCTAGTTGGATTCAAACTAGCAACATTTTGTTTAGTAGTCAAGTGCTTAACTTAACATTCATGCCACCCAGGGACTCAAAATAGGCCTGAAGGAGGGACCAAATGTCCTCTCCATGAACAAACTGACCTTAAATTTAATGCACAGGCTTAGTAAGAGATTTTTTTTTTTACTGTGGTAGATATATGTAACAAGCATTTGTGAATTGTGCATTCTTCTCATGTACAATTCAATGACATTAATTATGTTTATCATGTTGTTCAACTATGCCCTTTATCTGATCCAAAGTTTTCCATCACCCATAATAGAAGCTCGGTGTCCCCTAAGCAATGAGTCCCCTTTTCCCCTCCCTCCTGCCAGCCCCTAATAACCACTAATAAACTTTGGTCTCTCTACACTTGCCTAGTCTAGATATTTCATGTAAGTGGGATCATAAAATATTTGCCCTTTATATTTTAATGTTTTATTCATTTTTATATTCCTGGGGTCTAATATGCTACCTGTAAAGTAGTAAGTAATCAATAAATGTTGTTTTAACGAAAGAATGCTTAGATGGCACTTGTCCTCATTCCCTGGGTTCTTAGATGTATTTTAGAAAGTGAGATTTCTTAGATAAGTGTCTGCTGTATAAGGGGACAATTTCTTTAATTATCCCTAGTCAGTGAGAAAGCTTTTTGAGAAGTGAAAGTTACTACATGAGTTTTGAGCTGTATCTTGTAGGTGAGGCACCTTATAAGTAAGTCAATGTTGTTTTATATCAAATTTACTAATCCAGATGTTTATGAGTGCTTGAATGTAGTGATTATCCACAGATAATTTGTTTAAGATGCTAAAGCTCTGCATGGTCATTCATGTCATTTTTCAACCCACTTCCCCAAGTTAAAAATAAAACAATGTCAGCATACTAAAAGCTGTGGTTGGAAGAAAAAAATAATAATAGAAACATCTCTTCGTATTGCATGAGTGCTATTAAATCAGGATTGCTGCTTTAAATAGTAGTGTGCAGAAAACCATGGTGTGTTCATTCTTTCTGTCATCTAGAGTTTTCTCTTTTCTGTATTGTAGACATTCAGCTGGCTATCTTAAATGGGATGACTTAAGTTGGGTGATACATTCATCTAAACTAATCCAGTAAAGTGTAACTCAATTAAGAGAATAAAATTTGCCAGCACTTTCTGCTTCTAGAAGAATATTACATTAGAGCTTCCACATATTTGTACTTTCTGCAAAAACACAGACAGGATCAAAAAAAAAAGGATGGGGGGAGATCATGAAGTCTTTAATTTGAATATGACTTGAGAGCTTATCAGTTCTACTCTTCCAGGTCCAAAGATTTTACGTCTAAACCAAAAATGTAACATGTTAATTAAAACTGATGTGGTTTAAAATGCTTAGTGCTTTATTTGATAGTAACTGTCTTCATCTTGGACAGAGAAAGTGTAGGAATTGGTAGACAGACGTTTTTATATAAAGTTGTCTTAGGTGAATGGAACCCTGGTGGTGCAGTGGTTAAGAGCCCGGCTGCTAACCAAAAGGCAGGCAGTTCAAATCCACCAGCCGCTCCTTGGAGACCCTATGGGGCAGTTTTACTCTGTACTATAGGGTCCCTATGAGTCAGAATCAACTCGAGAGCAACAGGTTTTGATTTGGTTTGCCTAGGTAAATAAATACAGAGCTGCTAGCTCCATTATATAGTTGAAATGTTTTTTTGAGAGTACACTGCAACATGTGTTTTATTTTAGAGTCAAATTAGATCAGTAATTAAGCTTTTAATCATTCAATTGTGCTAAAATTTTTAAACTTGGTACCTATTTTCCTATTAAAACCTGTTGCCGTTGAGTTGATTCCCACTCATAGCGACACTATAGGACAGAGTAGAACTGTGCCATAGAGTTTCCAGGGAGTGCCTGGTGGATTTGAACTGCCGACCTTTTGGTTAGCAGCCGTAGCTCTTAACCACTACACCACCAGGGTTTCCATTTTCATATTAAGACATATAAAATGATTGACATGGTTTTATGTTCCTTTGGGTAATTTGTCTCTGATATATATTCTTTTTTTTACTGAACTTTAGATGAATGTTTATAGAACTAGCTTCTCATTAAACAGTTAGTACACATATTGTTTTATGACATTGCTTAACAACTCCATGACATGTCAACACCCTCCCTTCTCAACCTTGGGTTCCCTCTTACCAGCTTTCCTGTCCGCTCCTGTCTTCTAGTCCTTGCTCTTGGGCTGGTGTTTCCCTTAGTCTTGTTTTATTGGCCTAATTTTGGCTGAAGGGTGAACCTCAGGAGTGGCTTCATTACTGAAGTAAAAGGGTGTCCGGGGGCCATACTCTCAGGGTTTCTTCAATCTCTGTCAGGGGCAGTAAGTCTGATTTTATTTATTTATTTATTTAGAGTTAGAATTTTGTCCTACATTTTTTCCAGCTCTGTCCAGGACCCTCTATTGTGATCCCTGTCAGAGGAGTCAGTGGTGGTAGCCAGGCACCATCTAGTTGCACTGAACTCAGTCTGGTGGAGGCGGTGGTAGTTGTGGTCCATTAGTCCTTTGGACAAATCTTTCCTTGTATCTTTAGTTTTTGTCATTCTCCCTTGCTCCCAAAGGGATGAGATCAGTAGACTATCTTAGATTGTTGCTCATAGACTTTTAAGACACCAGATGCTACTCGCCAAAGTAGAATGTAGAACTTTTTCTTTATAAACTATGTCATGCCAGTTGAGCTAGATGTTCCTCAAGATCATGGTCCCCACAGCCCTCAGCCCAGCAATTCAGTCCCTCAGGGAGTTTGGATGTGTCTATGGAGCTTCCATGACCTTGTCTTTTACAAGTTGGGTTGGCTTCCCCAGTTTTGTGTACTGTCTTACCCTTCACCAAAGTTACGACTTACCTATTGTCTATTCAGTGTTTTTCCATCCCCACCCCTCCCCTCCCTTGTAACCATCAAAGAATGTTTCTTTTCTAATAAAGTGATTTATTGAAAATTTTATCACATTTTAAAGGGAGGTGTTTTCACTGATTCTCTTTACCTAGTACAGAACTTGGGCTGTTGTGTCAAAGGAGGGTTTGATCTTTATTCATGAGTTTTTGTAGTAGTGGTCTCATACAATATTTGTCCTTTTGTAGTTGACTTGTTTCACTCAGCATAAAGCCCTCCAGATTCATCCATGTCATGAGATGCTTTGCAGGTTCATCAGTATTCTTCAGCATTGCATAGTACTCCATCGTGTGTGTGTACCAGTTTGTTTATCCATCCGTTAATGGGCATCTAGGTTGTTTCCTTCTTTTTGCTATTGTGAACAATGCTGCAACGAACATGGGTGTGCATATGTCTATTCCCGTGACGATTCTTATTTGTGTAGGATATATTCCTAGGAATGGGATTGCTAGTCTGATATATATTCTGAATATTATCATCTGTTTTATATTGGAGGTAAATTTAAAGGTGATAGTCTTTTGTCTTTATGAAACTGTTCAGATTTTTTAAATCTTTTCTTCTATTTCTGAACTTAGACTAGGGATGTACGATTTCTTAAATTGTAGGTCACATTTTCCTTCAATATATATATTTTTCAAAACAGCAAAACCCCCTCAGGGCTGTGTGATTTTCATTCGTGTCTGTATGTGTGTGTGTTTTTAAAGTTCATAGTCAAACACAACTGAATAAATCATGAAACACATTTTCTCTCCATTGCTGAGAAACGCAAATTGTTATAGGTCAATTGCTGAAAGGTCTTGTCTCTATCGCGTACATCTTGTTTGCAATTTGTTTTTCATTTATTCCAAGCGTGCACATCTCATTTTGCATTTGCTTTTTATTTACATGTTTTTTGGTTGCCCAGCGTTTACTTTAATATGAGAAGGAACTATTCTTCCTTGACTCTGCCTTCCTAAATGTGGTTGTTAGGTGCTGTGGAGCTGGTTCTGACTCATGGCGACCTTATGTATCACCGAACAAAATGCTGCCCCTGGCCTGTGCCATCTTCATGAGTCCCTTCCAACCTAGGGAGCTCATCTTCCAGCACTGTATCAGACAGTATTCTGTTGTAATCCATAGGGTTTCCATTGACTAATTTTTGCAAGTAGATTTCCAGGCCTTTCTTCCTAGTCTGTCTTAGTCCAGAAGCTCTGCTGAAACCTGTACACCATGGATGACACTGCTGATTTTTGAATTACTAGTGGTGTAGCTTCCGGCATCATAGTAACACACAAGCCACCACACTAGCACAAAGTGACAGATGGAGGTGGTCCTACATGTCGTACTGTTTATAAACATGCATGTGTTTTATTGTGCAAGAGCCACCATGCCCAATTTCCAGGGCGAGAAGCGGGGAAATCATTGTTCCCATACCACTTTAATTACTTGCTCTACTCATCTCCAGAGGAATATTCATCAACACATAGGGTAAATCATGGCTAAGCTAAGAAACAAATCTGTTTTGTGATTTTAAAATCACATATACCAATATACACTCTGGAAAAGATTTTTAAAAAACAAGGCAAGTTTGGAATCAGACATACCTGGGTTGTAAATCTAGTTTACCACATACTAGTTGTGTTACCCTAGGTATGCTTTTTAAGCTTTGTGAGTCCCTTTTTCCCCATATAATAAAATGAGCATACTAAGCCTACCTCATGGGGCTGTTGTACCAAATAGGAATTAAATATATAAGGTACTTGACCACCAGTGGTGTGCTGGGGGCTGGGGGGAGCCTGGATTTGTAGTGCAGTATAAGTACTCTTTTTTTCATGACTAATTTCAAACTGTGAATGGCTTAACAACGAGCTGAAAAAATTCCTAATATTTAACAATCTGCAGCCAAGTCCAGCAGCCAAGTCCAGCACACCACTGCTAAAAAAAACTAGTTTAGTACTAGTTTTTTTTTTTCTGCTAGCCCTCAATAAATGGTAGTAATTACTTCTTAACAGTTATACTTTGTCTTCTATTGGTCTAGGAAGATGTTTGCTGTTTGGTAAAATTCTGTATAGATGGAGGATATGAAAGCTAAGGAAAGGAAAGGAATTTATAAAGCTTCAAATATTAATGATTTTAAATAATAAAAACAATTACTGTATTTTGAAAACAAGCAGGAAGCTTTTAATAAGAAGAAAACAATACTGTAAGAAGAAGAAAATGTGTTCCTTAGTGCTTTAAAAGTAGGAACAAGGGTCACTTGGTAAGATGTTCTAGATGAATGAAATTTAATATTAACTCTGTCACAATTAGAAATAGCTTCTTCACTTTTCTTATCATACTTTCTTGAATCCACACAAAAGTTCGTAGGTGGAAAATTGGGTGCAGTTTTCCTAAACAAACAAACAAACAGATAGACAGTCAGACAGGCATTACATGCATTCCTCACTTATCAGCATGGTGAGGTCCCAAAGACCAGGTCATTGCAAAATTGGCATTATGCAAAAACGGAGGATGACCACATCAGATCACAAAATGAAGGATGACTACATTATTATATAACTGCTAAATTACTTCATTACATAACAGCTACATTACATCATTATACAACTGCCAGACAACTGAGAATTCATGGCACAGACAAGTTGACATATAACTTTAACCAGCACAGCCAACGTTACTCTCTCCTCACACCTTGGCTTTTATTACTGCCAGATGCACATCATGAATGTGCAAAATAGTTGGATAGTAGATTTTTTGCAATGATCGTAAACGTGAAGTGTTGGATAACAAGATAGTCAATAAGTGAGGAGTAAGTGTATTTAAAAACTCATGACACTTTTCAAAAGTTCTCTTTAATATTATCCAATAACTGCTTTATGTCATTTGAGACTGATTTTAGATTTTAAAAAGTCTGCTGCAGAACTAGAATCTGGGTTCCGGGCTTTCAGACCAGGGGTGCTCACCCCTGGCTGCAGCAGCTCACACCCAGAGCCCTCCTGGAGCCTTCCTCTGAGCCATGTCCCCAAAACATGCATTGGTATCCAGGGTGGATGGGGGAGGTGTAAACTCCACACACCTGCCTATGGAAAAGAGGGAAGGCGTGAAGTCAGGGGAGCAGCTTCAGAGAAGATCAGGAGGCAGGCTGAGGAAAGCCTGGCTCCTTACAACTCAGCACGCAGGTCTTTGTGACATCCTGTTCTGAATGTGGGCTCATCCTGACAAATAAAATGTGGCAGGCCAACCCTTAAAAAAATTTTTTTTTTTTTTTGCTGCAATTGTCTGTTTTATTGAAATACCTCTTTACTGAATAGCCATGGTGATTTTTTTGGTAAGAGTACTATTTTGCACGTATAGTCTGACATGGTGGGCAGTGGATAGAATATTAAAACTGAAACTGCCCAGAACATCTAGACATATGGAGCCTGACAATAGCTTTTGAATAACAATAAGCATCTCAATTCATGAAATTCAAAATTATGGGTGATTTAGAAACAAATCACCAGAATCGAGGACAGTCAATTTAATCAGCTTGTGCTGGGAGCACCACTTTCCATACGTTTTTACTGTACCCTGAGTAGTCAGTGCTGGAGCAACATGCCATGGGGAACACGTGAGCAACCCCAAGAGTGTTTGGTAAGTAAAAGTCTCTAGCATGTATGCACTGAAGGGAGGGTTGGGCATTTTCTGTTAATCTCTTTTACAAAGTGACAGAGGTCATTGACACTGTAGTCTAACACAGTAAACAAATTGTTATAGTTGTTAGCTTCCATCAAGTCAACCTCTGACTCATGGCGATCCATGCACAATAGAATGAAATGCCCAGTCTTACATCATCCCCAAGATAGGTTGTGAATCAGGCCATTGTGGTCCATAGGGTTTTCACTGGATGATTTTCGGAAATATATTGTCAGGCCTTTCTTCCTATTCTGTCTAGAAGCTCCACTGAAACCTGTTCAGCATCATAGCAACACACCAGCATCCACTGACAGATGGGTGGTAGCTGCACATGAGGTGCATTGGCCAGGAACTGAATCCAGGTCTCCTGCCTAGAAGGGGAGAGTTCTACCATGGAGTGCTGGATTGAAATGTCCAGAACAGAGCTGTGTAGAAGAACTGGGATAACTGTATAGGTTAGAACCCAGCAACTAGTGTCCTGTTAAAGGGGGACATCCTCACCTAAGCATGTGTTGTGGCCCAAACGCAAATACCTGCCTCTCCGGGGATACGTATGTCTCTTCCTAATGTGTGCAACTGTGTCTGCATGTGCTGTTCCTGATGTAATAGGTGAACATCAAAATATGTTCCATGGCGTAATTAAATGACATTTCAGGCGGATGATCAGATTTGGGGAAAAGAGAGAGAATGTACTTTCTTTTTTCTGGCCTGTGTAAATAAAAAAATATGTCTCAGGTGTGAAGTGCCTTTATGATCATTACAGTCCTGGTACACAGGCAAAGGCTACATGGTTGAGCTGATAGACTTTTTTCAGGTTCAAACTATATAATTCAAGTGAAGCTAAAGGGAAGAAACAATTTTTCTTCTTTTTTCTTTAACCAATGCCACAAAATGTGATCACTTGCTGCCCTTGTGAAAAGATATATGATGAGCCTTCTGGATAAGTCGGCCGGTATGCCTATAGATTAGATGCAAAAGTGTGATAAACATCAATGAATGAATGAACTAATTTAAAACGGGTACATTTTAAGGATTTTGGGCAAATTTTCACAGGAAATTCAGCGCTGCTTCCTCCATTACTACTTCGCTTTTTTCACTGTATCAGAATTTCTTTTTTTTTAAATGCAAATCATTCTGCAAGAAATAACCTAAACCGAGGGCAATTATTTAGAAAATGAAAATATATTTAGGACACCTGGGCAGGTTATTTTTTTAAACACATTTCTCTTCTGCGCTACTTAGAGCTGAAGGGTTGGAAACATGAAAAATCCTACTTTATTAAAATCCTGGATTTAGGGCTTTTCTTTTAAATGAAACACTGTCAAAGTAGAAAGTATTAATTCTGAGTTAGACATATAGGCTTTGGAACATAATAATTATAATGATACCTATCATTTATTAAATGTGTATCGTCTACCAGGCACCACATTATATCACTGATCCTTAGAACGGGTTGTACGAATCAGTGCTTTTATTATCTTCCACCTTATACGTTGAAGTAATTTGTCCAAGTTTACACTGCTGGTAAGAGATTGAACCCAGATTTCAACAAAGGCAAACTGATCCAGAATTCACATTCTTAAACACTAAATTCTATTGTCTCTGTTCCACCAAAAGTTGGTAATTTCATACTGGTTGTGTTGGGAAGTGTGCAAACTGACCCATTTTCCTGTGCATTGGTGCCTGTCATCGCCGAGTAACTGACACGCGTGTTTTTCTGCCTACAGGCCCCTGGGGAAGGTGTACAGGAGACTGTGGGCCGGGCGGAGTCCAGAGTCGCGCAGTGTGGTGTTTTCACGTGGAAGGGTGGACAAGCCACTTGTCAAGCTGTGATGAAAGCAACAAACCTGCCAAGGAAAGAAGTTGTTTTCGAGTCTGTGACTGGCACAGTGACCTCTTCCAGTGGGAGGTTTCCGACTGGCACCACTGCGTGCTTGTTTCTAACGCCCACGGGGAGGTCAAGCCTCGGACTGCCGAGTGTGTGACCGCTCAGCACGGACTCCAGCACCGGACAGTGCGCTGCATTCAGAAGCTGAACAGGACCGCAGCTGCAAATGAAATTTGTGAACATTTTGCCCCTCAGCCCCCCACGGAACAAGCCTGCCTCATTCCGTGCCCTCGGGACTGTGTCGTATCTGAGTTCTCACCGTGGTCCCCATGTAGCAAGGCCTGTGGGAAGAAACTGCAGCACAGGACTCGCGCGGCCATTGCGCCCCCTCTGTACGGCGGCCTGCAGTGTCCAAACCTGACTGAGTCCAGAGCTTGTGACGCTCCGGTTTCCTGTCCTCTTGGGGAAGAGGAATATACGTTTAGACTTAAGGTTGGCCCATGGAGTAAATGTAGACTGCCTCATTTTAAGGAAATTAACCTAAACGAAAGAACTGTCTTGGATTTTAGCTCTGACTCAAAGGAGCGAGTCACCTTTAGCCATCAAAGTTACAAGCCACATCACCATTCCAAGCCATGGGACTTAGAGATAGGTTATCAGACCCGACAGGTTTGGTGTACCAGAAGTGATGGGAAAAATGCTATGTTAAGGTAGGAGGGCTTCCATGCTTATATCTTTGTTCACCTAAACTATTTTACAGTGTCAATTTATAAGCATTCTTTATGATTTTCTACAAAAGGAAAATCGTAATCAGGTCTGTAACTTGAATTGTTAGAAGTTTTATGTGTAAGATTTTTTAAATTTAATTAGGAATTCTGAAATGTCAGAGTCTAGATGAGGCATCGGTCTGAGTTCTTGTGTGATTAGTAGTGCGATTACAGAGGGTATGTCATGTATTTCCACATTTTATCAAGCTATAACCAGTAAAATAACCCAAACGATAGGTCTTTTGTTATAGTAATAGAAGGCTAAGTACTATTTTTTTCTCCCTCTTTATAGTAATAAAAATTCAAGTACACTTTCAAATTTGGGACGGAAATTATGTAAATATCAATTAAAATATGTAATTTTTTTCCTTTTGTTTTCATCATTACGAGGGTTCTTTTACGTCTGAGTTGTACATTTTTTATTGTAGTAGCATAGCAAAAAGTTAATTCATGAGTACTGTGGCAGAAAACGATTAACTTACAGCAGCAATAATGAGAATTGTAGAGAGAGTGGACTAAATCTTTTAATAGCCAGTTTCGATTTCAAAATTATTTGTGTTGTTCTAATTTATAGTGTTGAACAACATAATATAATCTCATAGAAACTGTTGAAAGTTGTTTTTTTGTTTAATTTCCCCCCAAACAAACAAACAAAAAAAAACCCGTTGCTGTTGAGTCGATTCCGACTCATAGTGACCCTATAGGACAGAGTAGAACTGCCCCGTAGAATTTCCAAGGAGCGCCTGGTGGATTTGAACTCCAACCTTTTGGTTAGCAGCCGTGGCACTTAACAACTATACCACGAAGGTTTCTTCAATTTCCCGCCCCCCCGCCAGAAGGTCTTAAATAGAATCATTGATCTATTACTAAGTTTCTTTAAAATTAAGATCCCAGTCAGCAGTACTTGAATTTTGAAACAATAAAACACTTTTCTCTGCAAGTACTGTTACCATCAGTTGCTGTTTTCTTGAGATCCACAGATGACTGGCAGAGGCTCAGAAAACTACTATCTTTGTAGTTCATGGACAAAATAATTTTATGGGTCCCCCCCCCATTTGACTTCACAAATGAGCATTTTTAAAAATCTCTGATGCTTCGTTCTTATGCCGGATGCAGTTGGCAAGTCCATTAAAGAGTGATTTGCTGCTTTTTATTGTCTGGCTCTGTGAAGCCCACAAGATGAAGCAGCTGATTTCTGTGATTATTGTTTGAACTTGTGTGTGGGATTCTGTAAAAATGTTGTTTGCCTAATATCCCATCCTGTATTCCTGTAGTATTATGTCTTTTCATTTTTATTTTTCTTGTTTTTACCCTTTTCTTGCTTGAGTTCTAGATAGAGTTCTAGACAGCATATTGAATTAAAACAACTTTCTTAACATTAGGCTGCAAAATCTGTAACATTCATTTCATGCAGTCATCTCAAAGGATTATGAAATTTCTCACAGGCTATCATGGAATGATTAGGCTACTAGGAAAATGTGGGTTTAAGTGGGGGCATTTCTATTTCTCAGCCTTCCAAGGCACCAAGCAAAAGACAGAAATGTTACCTCTGACAGCTGTGTTGACAATGTTATGTCATTTTTATCTAACTTGATGAACTACGTTGACACAGTCTACCAGGGTTTTTCTAAATCCGTCTCTTAAAAGTTCACTTCTTTTTTTTTCTTCTTGTGGATGTGATGCATGCGAGAAAACATTACTGTTTTTGTGTGTCTATTGACTCCTAGGATGAACTTTTTAAGTTTCCCTTTATCATCAAAAATCATCCCCAAGTATGGATTTCTTCTACTCTGTACTTAAATCTACCCCTAGATCTGTTTCCTTTTGGTGATCTTTGTAAGATGGTAGGGACAATGACATTCTGATTTCTCTGTTTTGATGATGGCAGTGGTTGGTTGTCATGTCATTTGGAATAGGAGTCTGTCTTTACTTCCATAGTACCAGCTTATGCGTTGCTGAAAGTCACTTTCTCCATCTAGAACACCATCCCAGAAAACCAGTGCCATCGAGGACACCATAGAGCTTTAATTAATGCCCCCATTGATTAGTGTAACTTTTGATTATCACCTCAAGCAGTTTTCCCTTCACGATTTTATTCCCAGTGTGGTACATACTTGTATTTCTCTTGGTGCCACTCTGCTCCCTCATCATTGATTTGCCTATTGAGTTTAAAGATCCTTTTTATTTTTTAAATTGTCTCATTGAGCATCCTATTTTTTTCTCTTGTATTTTGACAGGAATTTCTCTGAGAATCCATTAGTACATTTAAAAATAGCTATCCTGTAGCTTGTTCATCATTATTTCTCAGATGTCAATGATGCTATTATTGAATTTTTACAATACCCTAGCTTATGAAATGAAATAGTTTTCTCTATTCAGTTTTTGTTTCATCACATTTCTTTCTTTCTTTTTTTTATGAGTAGAAGTATGTCTGAGTTGAGAAATCTGAGCTGTGGACTAGGAAGACTGTTTATATGAGTGGAAAAGTGATTCATATTTATTGTTTGGGTGAATAAAATTCAGATGAATGGGCTTTACCTTTATTTTGATATAGAGGGAACATTTGCTGTGGGCATATCTTTTAGGAGCTCTGATTATTTGGTACATGTTAAATATATCTTAAATGCACAGACCACTTTATTTAAATAAATAACTTTGTGATTTCCCCATAAATCTCCTTAAATCATCTTGACTGCCTGAGGGTAATAAGTGTTAAGACTATAAAATAGATATCATCTGTAAAGCTCAGATATTGCTGGTATTTTGTTTGTTTCTTTGTTTTTCTCTATCACTGAAGTGAGGAAGCCCTGGCAGCATAGTGGTTAAGAACTACAGCTGCTAACGAAAAGGTCAGCAGTTCAAATCCACCAGGCACTCTTTGGAAACCCTGTGCGGCAGTTCTACTGTCCTATGGGGTCACCATGAGTCGGAATTGACTCCACGGCAACAGGCTTGTTTTTTTTTTAAATTTTAATCACCGAAGTGGCGCCCTGCTGGCACAGTGGTTAAGAGCTCAGCTGCTAATCAAGAGGTCAGCAGTTTGAATCAACCCTATGGGGCAGGTCTACTCTGTTCAATAGGGTTGCTGTGAATTGGAATCCACACGACTGCAACTGGTTTGGTTTTTTTTTGTTTGTTTGTTTGTTTAATTTTATCACCAAAGTAGAGTTGGAAAGAAATTTACCATTTCTAGTGGAATGGTAAATACATTAAGAGATACAGCTGCTAACCAAAAGGTTGGCAGTTCGAATCCACCAGGTGCTCCTTGGAAACCCTATGGGCATTTCCTATAGAGTCACTGTGAGTTGGAATCAACTTGACGGCAGTGGGTTTGGTTTTGCGTTTTATCCCTCCAAAAGGAAACCAATGCAGACCCCAAACAATAAAAGCCATTTTCCTAATTTCTTTGAAAATGATAGAGAATATTTTGTTAACTTTTATTGTGTTGGTGGGAGTGATCGTGGAGGACTTTTTCTTTTCTCTCTTTTTTTTTTTTGCAGTTCTTTTTCAGTTGTAGATTTTATTTCCTCCTTGTTCATATTGATTTTACTTTTTGAATATAATGAGCATTAACATGCTTCTAAAAGTCAAAATTATACATAAAATTACACTTAGAGAAGTATTACTCCCTCTTGTATAGCTTCACCCCATGCCCTCTACTCCCTGAAGATTCCAACCTCCTTGCTTTCCAATGTATCCTCCCCGTGTTTCTTTATCTTTTCTTATAGGCTCTTCTTTCTTACACAAAAGGCAGCATACTGTGTAATCTCTTCTGTGCCTTTTTTTTTCCCCCACTTAAATTTATTTCCTGGAAACCTTTTACTTTTCCATAGTATTTCATTGTACATATGTATCACAGTTTATTTGACCAAACTCCTGTGGTTGGACATTTAGGTAGTTTCCAATAATTTGTAATTACGAACAATTCTTCAATGAATAATTTTATGCACATGTATTTTGGTATTTGGAGGTGTATCTTCAAGGTACATTCCTGGAAGTAAGATTGCTGGCTCAGATGATAAAGGCATACAGGTCTGTTGGATATTACCAAATGTTCCTTTGTGGGGGTTATACCATCTTGTATTCCCATCAGCAGTCTTGCAAGAAGAGTATATTTTCAAACTTTTGAATTTCTGCTGGTCTGGTAAATGAGAAATAGTATCTTAATATTGTTTTCATTTACATTTATCTTACTATGAGTGAAATAAACATTTTCCCATATACCTAGGGGCCATGATTATAGCTTTCTTTGTGAATTGTCTGCCCATGCTTCTATCGGAATTTTTGTCTTTGACTTTATTTCCAAATCTTTGTTATGAAGGTAAGCACGGTATCTATGATATATGTTGCAAATACTTCCTCTCAGTTTGCCATTTGTGGATTTTTTCTTTAATTAATTAATTAATTTTAAGTTCTATTTATTGTGTTTTCGATGAAAATTTACACAGCAAATTAGATTCCCATTTAACAATTACAGGCAGTCCCTGGATTACCAATGTCCAACTTACATACAACCTGGAGTTATGAACCAACCGCTGTAAAGTCTATTGTATTAAAAACTTGAGGTACATACAATGGTTCGCAATAACAAACGGGTGCTACTTTGCAATATGCCTCAAAACATTATTATAACTGTATTATGTTAATGACATTTTAGTGTATCTGGTAGTGTTTCTTTAATGTTTTATGCATAGAAAGGTATACCGTACACACTAAGACAAACGTTTGACTAACTGATGTTAGTTACAAACTGTACCTAACTGTTCTGATTTAGGTACAAATTCCACTTGAAGACAGATTTGGGAATGGAAATTGTACCTCAGCTGGGGACTGCCTGTACTACACAGTTTGTTCAGAGACATTAGTTACATTTTCCACAATGTATTATTAACATTCTCATTAATTTCCTTCTGGATGTTTTGCTTTGAGTAATTTGGTTTCCCTGTCCACTTAGCTTTTCATCTTTGCTTTAGAGTACTTGATGATGACTATTTGGTCTCATATAGATGATTTCTTAAAGATGTGCAGCAGTTACTGGTAATATTCTGTATTTTATGAGCCAATCTATTATTTAGCCGAAAGGTGTCCTCGGGGTAGTTTTGGTTCAAGGTTTATGGAGTATCTTAGGGTGATAGTCGCAGGGAGTCCTCTAGTCTCAGTTGGTCCAGTAAATCCTGTAATTGTTAAGAATTTGATTTCTGTTCTACATTTTTCTCCTTTTCTTTAAAGATCCATCTATTATGGCCTTGGTCAGAATGGTCACTAGGGGTACTGGGCACTATCTAGCTTTTCTGGTCTCACGGTAGATTAGCCGTGATTCCTGTAGACCATTAGTCTTGTAAACTAGTTTCTTCTCTGAGTCTTTGGTGTCCTTCTTTCTCTTTTGCACCGGATTTGAAGAGACGGATAGTTGTATACAGTTTGTGTCCTGACTTTGCTTAAGGTGATTTTTTACCAGGCAAAAGTTTTTATTTCTATGTAGCAAATTGACCAACCTTTTATTTTAGTGCATCTGGGATTTTAGTCGTGGTTGGAAAGACTGTCCCCACACTGAGCTTAAATTCACCCATGGTTTCTCCTAGTGCTTGCATGATTTTATTTTTATACATTTGAGTCTTTAATCAATTTAGACAATACTCTTGTTTACGATGTGAGGAATTGATCCAATTTTATTGTTTTCCAAAAGTCTTTCCAGTGTCTCAATTCCATTTATAAAAACAACTCTCTCTGTTTGTCCCTGTAATTGATATAGCATCTTTGTTATGCATTATATTTCTATTTATAGTTGGGTTTCTTACTGAACTTCTAATCTATTCCATACCTGACTTCTACTCATGAGCTACTCATACCCTATTTTAATTATAGAGGCTTTGCTAGCATAGTTTAGTATCTGAGAGGCCTAATTCTTCCTCATAGCCAGTCCTTTTCTGTGTTTTCCCAGTAAGATTATTTTTCCGTACAAAAGTTAGAATCAATCTATTTAGCTCCATAAAAAGGTCATTGGAATTTTCCCTGTGATCACATTAAATTTATGAATTATCTTAGAAACAGCTAAAATCTTGATGAGGTTGAAATATCATAACCAGAAATAAGAGGTATCTTTTCATTTCTTTCGTGTCTTCTTCAGTATTTTTTATGTTTTATGGATTTCCTTATGCAGATCTTGAGTATTTCTTAAGTTATTTTTTAAAGTATTTTATATATGTGTTGCTATTGTAAGTGTGCTTGTATCATCCATTAAATCCCCGAACTGGTTAATCATAAATGCTATTGATTTTTGCATTTTATAAATTTTTGTTAATTTTGTATCTTGTTTACTTACTGATTTTTTTTTATTATTTGAGGTAGTTTTTGTCATTTATTCTCTACTAATTTCCAAGTATATACTATAAGCAACTAGAGATATTCTTAATTCTTCTTTTCTAATTCTTATACCTCTAATTGTTTTCTTTAGTCTAGAAAAAAATGTTAATAATGGTGAAGATAGTGAGCATCTTTACTGTTTTCTAACCTGAGTAGGAATGTCTGCAAGATTTCCCAATTAAGTAAGATGCTGATTATGGGATAGAGGTGTGTATTAGTTTCTTGTTACTATGACAGATTAAACAAATTTGGTGACTTAAAACAACACAAATTTATTATTTTATAGTTCTGGAAGTCTGAATTCTAAAATGGATCTCACTGGAATAAAATCAAAGTGTTGGTAGGACTGTGTTCCTTCGGAAGGGTCTAGAGGAAAACCTGTTTCCTTGACTTTTACAGCTTCTAGAAGCCACCTGTATTCCTTGGCTTATGACCCCTTTCTCTATCTTCAAATCCAGCAGCATAGCGTTTTCACGTCGCTCTCTGACTCTGACCTCCCTCTTTTGCTTATTAGGACCCTTATGATTACATTGGGCCCACCAAGAAAATCTAGGATAATCGTCCCATCTCAAGACATTTAACTTAATCATATCTGTAGAATCCTTTTCTTCATGTAAGGTTATATTCATACCTTGGGGGCATTAGGGCATGGACATCTTTGGGAAGTAATTAATCTGCCTATCCCAGGATATATATTATTGTATTAGGGAAGTAACCATCCATTCCTCTATTTTTCAAGACTTTGTATTAGGAATGAATATTGAATTTTGCCAAAGTTGTTTTCAGCATCTTTGGAGATAATCATATATGATCTTTCTCCTTGGGCCTATGAATATATCAACACATTTTCTAATGTTGAACCATACTTGCAGTCATAGTATTCCACTGTATCATTTTCTTCTTGCTGTTCTCTTTATCAGGTTGATGTGTTGTTGTTATACTTGCTTCATAAAAAATAATGTAGAAATTTCTCGTCATTTTCTGTGTTCTATACAATTTATGTAGTGTTGAGACTATCTGGTCAATACAGTTTTGGTAAAATTCTTCCGTGAAACTACCTATACCAGATGCTTTTTGTGAGGTATTTTTTGAAAAGTTTTTTCCAGCTTTTTCTATGGAGACTGATCTGTTTGTGCGTACTGTTTCAACTGGGGTTAGTTTGGTAAACTGTATTCTTCTAAGAAATTTCTCATTTCCTCTAGATTTTTAAATTTATTTGTATAGATGTTCCTCTTATATCCAGAGTTATTTGCCCCTTCTCATTTCTTATTTTTACATATTCGTGATTAGCTACTGGTTTCTCTGTTTTGTTGACTTAAAAAAAAAAAAAGGATTTGAATTTATTAATCTTATCTGCTGTTTTTATGTTTTCTACCTTATTAATTTCTGCTTTTATCCTTACTATTTACTTTCTTGTACTTTCTTTGAATTTTTTGTTCTTTTTTCCTAAATTCTGAATGAGTATTTAATTCATTTATTTTCATTTTTATTGATGTGTGTGTTTAAAGCATTTACGTTTTTCTGATCACCACTTTAAATGGATCCCATATATTCTGATATGTTGAGTTTTCATTATCATTGTTTTATTAATAAATTCTGTAGTTTCTTTTTGTATTTTCCCTTTCACCCAAGAGTCGCTGAATGCTGGATCTTTTAATTTACTGGTAGAAGAGACTTTTCTTGTTTTATTTTTGATTTCCAGTTTTACAGCATTTTGATCAAAGAATGGTGTTTATAATATTTCTACTTTATGGAACTTACTGATATTTTCTTTGTGTATGAGTAGGTGACCAATTTTTGTGAATGTTCCATGTACATTTGAGAAGTAGTTATATCCTTTGTTGTCAGTATGAGTTGTTTAATATGTATCCAAACGATCTGCCTTATTGCTTTTACTATTTATGTATTTTTTCATTTTATTTGTCTTGTACTGAAAGTGGATTTTAAATTTTACTACTATTAGTGCGTGTTTCTCTATTTCTCCTGCTTCATATATACATATGTCTTTGGGTGATGCAAATGGTTAAGTGCTCAACTACTAGCTGTGAAAGGTTGCCGGTCTGAACCCACCTAGTGGGACCTCAGAAGACAGGCCTGGTGATCTGCTTCTGAAAAATCAGAGCCTTGAAAATCCTTTGGAGCAGTTCGGCTCCGCAGACAGGGGTCACCATGAGTTGGAACTGATTCAACAGCAACTAACAACATACACACATACACACGCACACACACAAACGCACACGTATATGTAAAATCATACAAGATATAAATAAGATAGATATATGTAATTTTTGGGGGGGGTTGTTTTATATACATGGTTGCTGTTTTATTTGGTGCATAGATATTCAAAATTGTTATATTTTTATTGTGGAATGTGACTTTTCACATTATATTGTGTCCTTCTCTGTCTCTTCTGATAATTTTGGCCTGAATTTTAACCAGTCTGACATGACGATTGCAACATTGCTTTCTTACCGTTTTTATTTTTAACCTTTTCAATCACTGCATTTGAGGTTTCTCTCTTACATTAGGCATCAGCATAGAGTTGGGTTTTGCTTTATGAGTTAATGTGGCCATCAAATTTATTTCTATAAATGAATTTAACTTACATTTGTTGATAGGAATGCTATGTTTGATCTCAATTTTATTATGTTATTTTGTAATTGCAGTGTATACGATGCTATATTTACTGTGTTTCTTTCTCTATTTGGTGTATATCCTTGTTTTAAAGTTTTTATTGGTATTAAGAAATGTTTGCATTTTTTAATTTGGGGTTATTTTTGTATTACCACTTTTTATAGTGCCCTTAACTATTTGCCACTTTTCTAACCCAATCTGTTGCTTTCCGTTGTGTCAATTTTAAATGACTCTCAATTATTACCTATAACCTTATTCTATTTATCCCCCTTTCTCTAGCTTCTTTCCACGTTTCAGGTTAATTAATTCTGCTTTTCCTGAACGTGTACTGTTTTCACATATTTTACTCATGACCCCACCTTTATTTTAGTTTTAGATCTACAAGTATATATGCGGAATACTTAACTTTCATCATTTTACCAAAGATTCTCAGGTTATCCACTAGTTGGATGACGTTCGATTGTGTTAGATTCCTTAGAAAAGTCGTAGTGTACAGTATTTCCTGAGTTTGGCAGATTTAAAACTGTATGAACAACAAACTTAGTGGGATAGAATATTCTTGTTCACTGTTTTTTTTAATGTTTCTTGAACATGCTGCTTCTATGAATCCTTGATTTGTATGCTGTTTTTAAGAAGTCTGCTGCCAGTTTATTTATTTATATATATATGTATTTTTTTTGGCATTCGAAAGTTATTTCACCTTCTTGCCTGGAATCCTGACTTTTTTTTTTTTTCCTTTTCTTTTTCTGTAAAAGTCAGGTTTACTTGTATGTGTTTCAGAGTTCATTGTTGTGGGTCAGGTTTTTCTGGTGCTTGGTAGGTCCTTTCAGTGTATAGATCAGACAGCCTTTTAATTTTATAAAGTATTTTTTTAAGATGATAATTTAAAATACTAGTTTGCTATAGTATTTTGTTTTTCTTTATCAAGGACATAAATTATATGTACGTTGGATATTCCTGCCTGTTTTCTATTTCATCTCATTTCTCTGACCCATTTTATTCCTTTATATCATTTAATTTCTCTTTCTTTTCCACTTTCTTTCAATGCCCTTTATTGAGTTTTCATGTCAGCCTGTTCTTTCTCTGCATCTTGTAATTTAGTATTCATTTCTCATATGTTTTCTCTTTGTCTTCTATTTTCTTCCTGAGTTCTATCAACTCTTACTTTATTTCCTTCTGTTTCCCCCCCCCATTTCTGTTCTTAGCTTTTGCATTTCTGACTCATTTTTTTTTTTAGAATATCTGTTGCAGTTTAAGTGTTGTTTTACCTTTTTTTTTTTTTTAAACTTTGTGATTAGTTGTCTGGGGAGCACTTTATGTCAATATAAAATCTTTTACATTTTCTGATTTTCACTGTAGTTTCGTATGGATGTGGTCTGCTTTATTTCTATTCATGTTCATTTCAAGACCAGAGTTCCCATTTCAAAAACACCCTCTTCTGTCAGTGCTAACCTCTTTCGTTCCATTTCATTTATGGATGTCTTTGTTGGTATTAGTGGTGGGGAAATGTTGTTGTGTCTTTTTTCTTGCCTCTGCAGGATCTTTAATTTCCTCTCCAAAGAGCTTTCTTTTCCCTCACTGGCTCATCTCCAAGTCCATATATGATTATTCCACAAAAGACATGCTTCTCTAAGCTGGCATCTTTTGCTCTCACACACTTTCAAGAACATTCTCTTTACCTATGCTGTGAGCTACTAAGTTCTGACCTGTATCTTGTATTTTGCTGTTACTACTGAACTATCTTTTTCTGGTAATGATTTTGCCTTTGCTTTATCTAAGAATTTTGCACCCATCTTCTCTTTTTCATGGACTCTGTTAAGACTCTGCTTCACTGCTTTCCACACCCACAGGGTTGTATCAGTATTTGGTCATTAGAAAATCCATTATAACTTTTTCATATTTAGATGTTATTTGAAAGTTTTTTTGTTTTTGTTTTTTAAGTGTGTGTGTGTGTGTTTGTGTGCGTGCGTGTGTGTGTGTGATCTCTGTCTCCAGTAACAGTGAAGGCAAGGGTAATGTATGGTTTTATTTGCTTTCCTTGTTCATTTGTTTTTTTTCGGGGGGGGGTAGGGAGGGAGTTGTGAGTGAGATTCAGTATCTGGTAACTTCCATTGTTCTTCAAACCTAGGAGTTAGGATAGGTTTTTCCTTTTAATACGCCTTTGGTGTTTTATACATTGCAGCCTGTAACAAGCAGTGCTCTCATGTGGATTAACTGTAAACAAAGCTTAGGTCTATACGACAGGTGGATTTGATTTTAGTCTTGGCTATTCAGCAATTTGTTCACTCGTCTATATTCTCACTCCTCTATATCAAGAAATTTGGAAGACAGCTTCCTGGCCAACAGATTGGAAGAGATCTATATTCGTGTCCATTCCAAAGAAAAGGTGATCCAACAGAATGCAGTAATTATTGAACTATACTGTTAATATCACATGCAAGTAAAATTTTGCTGAAGATCATTCAAAAGTGATTGCAGCAGTACATTGACAGGGATCTGCCAGAGAAGTTCAAGCCGTATTCAAGAGAGGGTGTGGAATGAGGGATATCATTGCTGATGTCAGATGGATCTTTGCTGAAATCAGAGAATGCCAGAAAGATGTTTACCCTTGTTTTATTGACTATGCAGAGGCATTCGATTGTGTGGATCATAATAAATTTTTGATAACATTGCAAATAATGGGAATTCCACTCTTACTTGTGCTCATGAGGGATGTGTATATAGACCAAGAGGCAGTCATTCGAACAGAAGAAGGGGATACTGTGTGGTTTAAAGTAAGAAAAGGTATGTGTCATGATTGTATCCTTTCACCGAACTTATTCAATCTGTATGCTGAGCAATAATCCAAGAGGCTGGGATATATGAAGACGAACTCAGTGTCAGGATTGGAGGAAGACTCATTAACAACCTGCATTATGCAGATGATACAAACTTGCTTGCTGAAAGTGAAGAGGACTTGAAGCACTTATGAATGAAGATCAAAACCTTCAGTGTGGATTTCACCTCAGCATACAGAAAACAAAAGTTCCCACAACTGGACAAATAAGCGACATCATAATACCCAGAGAAAAGATTGAAGTTGTCAAAGATTTCATTTTACTTGGATCTACAATCAGTGCCCATGAAAGCAGCAGTCAAGAAATCAAATGACATATTGCATTAGGCAAATCTGCTGCAAAAGGCCTTTTTAAAGTGTTAAAATGCATAGATGTCACTTTGAGGACTAAGGTGCACCTGACCGAGCCATGATATTTTCAGTCATTTCATATGCATGCAAAAGCTGGACAGTGAATAAGAAGACGAAGAATTATTTATCTGGAAAATATCCTAATTTTCACCTTCATATTTGAGAGAGTTTTGCTTGATATATGATTCTTGGCCGGCAATTGTTTCCTTCAATTTTTTATATACGTCATCCCACTGCCTTCTTGCCTGCATGGTTTCTGCTGAGTAGTCTGAGCTTATTCTTATTGACACTCCTTTGTAGGTGACTTTTCGTTTATCCCTAGCTGCTCTTAAAATTCTCTCTTTATCTTTGGTTTTGAAAAGTTTGATTATAATATGTCTTGGTGACTTTCTTTTTAAAATCTACCTAATGTAGAGTTCGATGTGCATGTTGGGTAAATATCTTCTCATCTTTCACGATATCAGGGAAGTTTTCTGCCAACAAATCTTCAACAGTTCTCTCTGTATTTTCTGTTATCCCTCCCCGTTCTGGTACTACAATCTCCAATCACTCATAGGTTATTTCTCTTGATAGAGTCCCACATGATTCTTAAGGTTTCTTCATTTTTTTTTTAAATTATTTTTTCTGATTTTTCTTCAAATATATTGGTGCCAAGTGCTTTATCTTCAGGTTCAGAAATTGTGCCTTCCACTTGCTCAATTCAGCTCCTCTGACTTTGTATTGAGTTCTCTCCTTCTGTAATTTTATTGTTAATCTTCTAAATTTCTCATTGCTGACTATGGATTTTTCCAGCTTATTAAATTTTTCATTATGTTCCTGAATAATCTTTTTGGTTTCTTCAACTGTGTGTTTCTTGGCTTGTTCAGTGTATTGCCTGAGTTCCTTCCTGATGTCTTCAAGGGTTCTGTATATTAATCTTTTGTATTCTGTCTCTGGTAATTCCAGGAAGGCACTTTCATCTAGAAGATCCCTTGATTTTTTGTGTTGAGAGCTTGCTGTGGCAATCATGGTCTATTTCTTTATGTGACTTGATATTGACTGTTGTCTCTGAGCCGTCTATGTTATTATATCAGTTTATTTTGTGTTTGCTTACTGTGTCGTAGCTTCTTGCTTTGTTTTGTTTTGATATGCCCAAATGAGTTGCTTGAGTGAGCTAGCTTGGTTATTTTTGCCTTTGGAGCTCTGTTGTCCTATCCCCAGATGGCTAAAGCTGTTTTCAGGTGTATCAGTCTAGGAGTCCATTCACTTGTATGAATTCAGCTCAGGTGTCCAGGTAGCTGATAATCAAGTGTGTGGTACAGACTCTGTCCTACAGTCTTAATGGGGCAGGGATGATTGGTGTAGGAACTGGTATTTGGTTGTAGCAGGGCGTCACACTCTGAACAAGGCAGGGGGCTGAGAATCATCCTGCAAGTGTCTCTGAGGAAAGTGTGTCCCTGTTCCCTGGAGCATATAGGTGGGTGGGTTCTGCAGATGGACCATGGGCACCCAGTGTTTTTGGTTGTAAGGACTGGGAGGTACCAGTTATCCTTGGACCCTTGTTTAGGGTGGCTGGGTGACCTGAGCGGAGCCACCAGTCCTTAGGCCTCTGATGTGGATCGGTGAGGACTCTGTTTAATAGGCAAAGCGATGTCAAACATCAAACACCCATCTCTCCACCGCACAGCTGAAATAGTTGTAGTCTGCCAACAAGGGCCTATTCTTCTGAAATAGGCCCACACAGGTCCATGAACAGGGGAAGGGTACTCAAAGTCTACAGACAGTTTATGCCTGGACTGGAGCCACTTCTGTCCTGAGCTCCCCCAGTTAGTAACTAAAAAAAACTGGCAAATTATCTTTTCCCCCAGTTGCAATTTTTTTCCTTCTCCAAGGCTAGGGAGGATGGCTCTAGGTGCTCAACAGGGCCTATCTCAGGCCCAGGGAAATCAGCCGCTGAAGCTGGTTTGGGTGCAGGGGGTGGGAGGGAGGGCACGGTAAAAAATACGCAAATACTTAGCTTTTGTCAAGAGCACTGTTCTTCTCTGGCTTTGGAGGTGTGAGTAGGCTGTGTGGCTGGCTACTTCTCCCTGAGGAGACTGCAGCCAAACGCTAGTACCAGCCGGCGCAGCTGCTCCTGGGAATGGTGCCTGAGGGCTCCTGGCAATTCAGGTCCAGTAACTCCTCTCCGCTTCTGAACTGTCTCTTCATCCCACTGCCCCTCAGTTTGTTTTCTGACCTTGCCTTTGATGTTCCCGGCTCCTAGCTTGTCATAAATATACTTGTTTCACTTGTTTTTTGGGGTCTTTGTTGTAAGAGGGCTTGCCGGAAGCATCTCTCTATTCCACCACCTTGGCCCCACCTCCAGGACAGAAGAATTATTGATGCCTTTGAATTACGGTGTTGTTGAAGAAATATGAATATACTATGGACTGCCAGAAGAACAAACAAAACTTGCCTTGGAAGAAGTATATCCAGAATGTTCCTTAGAAGCAAGGATGGCAAGACTTCACCTCATGCACTTTGAACATGTTATTAGGAGGGACCAGTCAGAACATCATGCTCTGTAAAGTGGAGGGTCAGTGAAAAAGAGGAAGACCCTGAATGAGATGGATTGACACAATGGTTCCAATAATGGCTTAAGAAGAACAGTGATTGTGAGGATGGCTCAGGACCAAGTAGTGTTTCATTCTGTTGCACATAGGGTCCCTATGAGTTGGAACCAACTCTGCGGCACCCAACAACAGCAACAGTTTACGGTTTTGTTGTGTGCCCATCAGTGGATCACTTAAATTCTCTGACTCTCTGTATCTTTTCCTATGAAATGAGGTTAGTGACCTACACCTTCTATGGTTGCTGATATTCCTTTCTTCTCTAACCTTTTACCCACAAATACATACCTACATATCACTCACTCCTAGTACCATGTCTAAGAAATCTGGAGCAATAAAATCTGTTTTATTCAGAGACTTACACTGCATTTTAAATCTCTGTTGAATTATGTTTTCTAGTAATAGCAAATGATCACAGTACTAAAAACATTCCATTTTGGTATAACATCACTCTCAAGGATACTCCTTCTCAAGAATTTAGTATCAGAGTGTATGTGTGTGCTTCTCTCTATAGAATAACCTCTCTATTCCACATAAACAAATAAACAGCATATTGAAAATATAATTTCACCCTACCATTTTAGCTTTAGTACATAGTTTCAGGATTCTTACCTACTGAAAAGTTTGAACTTGTACAAATAAAAAGAAATTAAGAGACATTTTAATAGCTCGTTTTATTTTACTGAGAGTTGGAAAGAAAAGTTGTGTATATCTCAAGGAGTAATCCCCCATTCGTTGTAAATATCGTTCCTGTGAAGCAAGATGTAAGTTGCCCGTTTTTAGTTTCTGTCTTATGTTAATTTGGCAAAGGAATTTTTTATAGAAATAACTGCAAGTGAAATAAGCAAAATATATGAGTATAATCAATATTTATATAGGAAGAATGTTTTGATTCAAATTACTGGAAATATATTGTTTGCAAGAGAGGCTATAGATAAAAGAAAGCTCAAATTTTCAGCTAAAACTTCTTGGTGATCATTAAAATTTTTCTTAATAAATTTAAATTACATCTTACATTTTTACAATAGTTTTCTAACCCAAACCCACTGCCTTCAAGTTGATTCTGACTCATAGCGACCCTATAGGACAGAGTAGAACTGCCCTGTAGAGTTTCTAAGGAGCACCTGGTGGATTCAAACCGCTGACCTTTTGGTTAGCAGCCATAGCACTTAACCACTATGCCACCAGGGTTTCCAGTAGTGTTCTGGACAACATTTATAAAGCTCTGCTCACTCAAACGTCTTTGTTTGCTGAGGCTTACATGGCAGTAGGCAGCTATGCTCACTTCTTGGTCCAATTTTCTAAAAGTCAGGGATTTCACATAAATCTTGGCATATACATGTTTTCTGTCTTCAGGTTATCATTCTCATCATTTTTTTTTTTTTTCCCCAGATAGTCCCATTAGTTTGACTTGTGGCAGAAAAATGGTACCAGCTTGGAGTCAAAATCATTAAAAGAAAATAGTGTGCATTCCATTTGATTTCCCAAATCTGTTCTCTTTTCAGCCTGTCTCAGTTCTGGTTCATTTCTTTTCATTTTTCCATTTACATTTTACTCGTTGATGTTATTTTCATGACGTGATATTGCAATCATTCCCTAAATTAGAATCTATAAAATCTAGAAGCAACTGTTCCCTTGTTATTTTTCTATCATTTGGGTAATCTGCTACCGTATGGATAGCAGTGTCTTTGGTAAATAATTGGACTAACCAGGCTTTTGAGTGGCCCAGATGTTTTATTAAGATTTTAAGAAGTGTTTTCTTAGTTGCAGTTTCACCTCTATAAAAACAAACTTTTCAACTGTAACATGGATTTTTGGAATTAGTAAATTCTATAGACAAATATTACGTGATTTATAACAAGATTAATATAAATAAAAATATGCTGACAACTGGGTAGCAAACTAATACATTTTGAAATTACTTCTAGTCTGTATTTTCTTATTGTTTCATGTGTAGAGTTGATTTACCTCTCTAGGAGTAAATTGATTCATAGATTGAATCATTATGGGGCTTTAACTAGACTTTGTGTCAAACGCCTTTTCAGATTTCTGGTTAAACATGAGAAAATGAACACAACCATTTATTTCTGTTGTATGCTAGTACCCCATTTAAATGACAGTAAAGAACCTTACACATAGAGAACCCCAGAGATTCCACAAGAAAACTACTGTAACTAATAGAAATATTCAGCAGGGTAGCTGGAGACAAGATCAACATATAAAAATCAGTTGAATTCTTGTACATCATCAAAGAAAACTTTGAAAAGGACATCAAGAAAATAATACCATGTATAGTAGCCCGTAAAAACATAAAATACTTATGAATAAATTTAACCAGGAATGTAAAAGACCTATGCAAAGAAAACTGCAACACACTAATGTAAGAAACCAAAGGAGGACTACATAAATGGAAAAAACATATCATGCTTATAAATAAGAAGACTCGAGATTATGAAAATGTCAGTTCTACCCAAAGTGATATACAGATGTAATGCAATCCTGATCCAAATATGATCCAAATACCAATAGCATTCTTTAATTCTTTAATGAGATGGAAAAGCTAATTGCCAACTTTATATGGAAAGGAAAGAGGCCCTGGATAAGCAAAGCATTGTTGAAGAAAAAGAACAAAGAAGAGGACTTCACATTGCCTGACCTCAGAACCTGCTATACAGCCATGGTAGTCAAAGCAGCCTGATACTGGTACAACAACTGACACATAGACCAATGGAATAGAATCCAGAACCTAGGTATAATTGTGTCCACCAGTGGTCAGCTAATCTTTGACAAAGAACCAAAGTCCATTAAATGGGGAGAAAACAGTCTTTTTAACAAACGGTGCTAGCAAAACTCGATGTCCATCTGGAAAAAAAAATGAAACAGGACCAATACCTCATTCACAAAAATTAACTTAGAATGGATCACAGACCTAAATATAAAACCATAAAGATCACAGAAGAAAAAATAGGGACAATGCTAGGTGCCCTATTCATGACATAAATAGAATACAAACCATAACTAACAATGCACAAACACCAGAAGATAAACTAAATAACTGGGAGCTCATCAAAATTAAAACTTACACTCCTCAAAGACTTCACCAAAAGAGTAAAAAGAGAACCTACAGAGAGGGAAAAAAAAAATTTTAGCTATGACATATCTGACAAGGGTCTAATCTCCAAAATCTGTAGAATGTTTCAATTCCTTCATAACAAAAAGACAAATTATCCAATTAAAAATGGCAAAAAAAAAAAAAAAAAAAAATAGGAATAGACACTTCACCAAAGAAGATATTCAGGCAGCTCACAAACACATGAGGAAATGCTCAAAATCGTTAGCCGTTATAGAAATGCAAGTCAGAATTACAATGAGGTACTTTTTTTTTTTTTTACTATCTTACCGCAACATTACTGGCACTAATCAAAAAAACAGGAAAAAATGTTGGAGAGGTTGTGGGGAGATTGGAACTCTTATGTACTGTTGGTGGGAATGTAAAATGGTGCAACCACTATGGAAAACCACATGGCACTGCCTTAAAAAGCTAGAAATAGAAATACCGTATGATCCAGCAATCCCACTCTGTAGTCATTAAGGTTGTGTGTCATCTTGGCCAGGCTGTCATTCTTAGTGATTTGGCAGTATGATGTAGTTTGGCAGTTGTAGAATGATGTGATCACCTCCATGTTGGAATTTGCTGTGAGTAGCCAATCAGTTAAAGGGGGGTTTCTTTGGGGGCGTACCCTGTGTCCAATATCAGTCGACCTTCTGTCAAGTCTTGTGGGATTTTGCTAGCTCTGGATCCTGCTGTTGGCTCCTGTTCATCTGACCTCCAATTCTTAGAACTTGAGCTAGCAGCTTATCTGCCATCTTGCCTGCTAGTCTTGGGATTTGTTGGTCTCAGTCTGTGATCCAGAGCCCCCTGCTGTCAGACTGACCAATCTTGGATTCGTCAGCTCCTGTGGCTATGTGAATCAGAACAAATCTCCAGCCTAAACCACAGACTTGGGACATTCCAGCCTCTACAACCATGTGAGCCATATCCTTGATCTAAGTCTCTTTCTATATGTATTTATATGCATCACTGGTTTGCTTCTGTATAGAACACAGCCTAAGACACGCTCCTATCTTAAAGAAATAAGAGCTATTACACAAATAGACATATGCACACCCAGGTTCATTGCAGCGTTATTCACAATAGCAAAAACAATGTAAACAACCTAAATACCCATCAAGAGATGAATGGATAAACAAATTATGGTACACACACACAATGGAATTCTATTCAGTGATAAAGAACAATGATGGATCTGTAAAACATCTCACAACATGAATGAATCTGGAGGGCATGAAGCTGAGTGAAATAAGTCAATCAAAAAAGGACAAATATTGTATGAGACCACTATTGTAAAAACTCAAGAAAAGACACACAGGAAAAAAAAATCTTTGATGGTTACTAGGGAGGGGAGAGGTGGGGAGGACAAGTCATTAGATAGTAGACAAGTGTTAACTTTGGTGAAGGGAAAGACGACATACAACATAGGGGAAGTTAGCACATCTTGACCAAGGCAAAGCCATAGAAGCTTTCTAAAAAAAAAAAAAAAATCCTAGACACATATAAATACCCTGAATGACCGATATGCTGGGGCCAAGGGTTGGGGACAATGATCTCAGGGGACATCTAGGTTAATTGGCGTAACATAGTTCCTAAAGAAAATGTTCTACATCCTACTTTGGTGAGTAGTGTTTGGGGTCTTAAAAGCTTGCAAGCAGCCGTGAAATACATCTATTGGTCTCATTGTGTTTGGAGCAAAGGAGAATGAAGAAATCCAAAGACACAGAGAAAATATTAGTCCAAAAGACTAGTGTACCACATGAACCACAGCCTCCACCAGCCTGGACCCAGAAAAACTACATGATGCCCCTCTGCCACCAGTGACTGCTCTGACAGGGGTCACAATAGAGGGTTCCAGACAGAGCAGGAGAAAAACGTAGAACAAAATTCAAATTCACAGAAAAAAGATCAGACTGGTCTGACAGAGACTGGAAAGACCCCCGAGACTATGGCCCCCAGACACCCTAATAACTCAGAACTGAAGCCATACCTGAAGCCCACCTTTCAGCCAAAGATTAGGCCTGTAAACAAACAATAATACATGTAAGGAATATGCTTCTTAGTTCAATCAAGCATATGAGACCAAGTGGGCAACACCTGCCCAAAAGCAAGATATGGAGGCAGGAAGGGACAGGAAACCTGAACAAGTAGGTGTGGGAAACTCGAGGTGTAAAGGGAAAGGAAGAGAGTACTGACATGTTGTGGTGATTGCAGCCGATGTCACAAAACAATTTGTGTATAAATTTTTGAATGAAAAACTAATTCGTACTGTAAACTTCCACCTAAAACACACACACATACATACAAATTCTCAAGGACAAATATGATGGGAATGGATATGACAGCTGTAAAGAAAGTACAAGCATTTTGGGAGTTAGAAAGCGGATGAATGTATGGTAATTTACCTAGCAGAATGGAGAAAGCTGAAAGCTACCCTGAAGACCTTCAAGAAGCAGATCAGTTTGCATGATACAACTGTATCAGACCCAAAACTATTTGTTTATCATATTTTTGCCTCTCTTTTGCACATAGAAATATATTTCACTGTCTTCTTTTGCAGTTATAATGGAGTCATTGACCAAAAACCAAACCAAACCAAACCCGCTGCCATTGAGTCGATTCCGACTCATAGCAACCTTATAGCAACCAAAATCTGGCCAATAAAATGCGGGCAGAAGTAATGTAAGCCACTTCTAGTCCGAAACTGTGAATCATCCCAGGCCACCCTCCAACCTTGTCTTTCTTTTCTAAAGGTGACTTGGAAGCCACGTATTCTAGGTGGTAAATCTAAAACTGGACACAGCCTGTATCCTTCAGCCTTTGTTTAGAGGAGTGTCCCTAGGACAGCTGAATAACCTGTGTCCAAGTTTATGTAAAAGGAAAATGAGTACTTATTTTGTTAAACCATTGAGATCTCAGAGTTTATTGGTTACCACAGTATAGCCTACTCTATAGGCTATACTGAATACAAGAATACAAGAATCACGGAAGACACAAGAATTATAGGCACTAAGTAATTCTGAAGAAAAATGTGTTCAATGGTCCTAAGATGACCCACTTGCCTGAAGAAGATAGTGTAGGCTTGAATAGCCACACTGAGAACATGTGGGTTAAGTGAAAATTCATAAATAGTTTGTGAAGTACCCTTCCAGTTTTCTTTCTCCAGTCAGCTTTCATAAAGCCAACAGCTGAGTCTGCACACATGAGGCAAAAGATGAGAGGCTTCCTATCTTAAGAAAAGGAAAGTTAAAGACTAAAGACTGATAGGGACTAGCATTTGAACTTCTCCAATAAAATGGCCTGGTCCTTGCCTAATCAGCCAATAGTAGTGCTTACCATTTGAGGAGCCTCTCTTGTGATTGGTGAGCTCCCAGTCAGTGTTTGTGTTGCCTCACTTTAATCCATGGTATCTGAGGATCCCCAGACATTTGAGCTACGTCCAATATGAAACAATGATACCAAATAAATAGAAACCTGAAATTTAGAATAAAGATAATGTAGGGAGTAAGAAACAAAGTAAAAAAAAAAAAAAAGTTATAATTAATATTGTCAAAAACATGAGATATGTAGTCATGAAATAAAAAAGGATAAAATTAAAAAGGAATAATTAGGAAATAAGACTCTTGTACATTAAAAGTCTGATCGCAAAAGGTGTTAAAAATTATAAGATAATTTTAAGGAAATCTTTAGGAAATAACAAAAAGAAAATAGAGCAGAAATAGAAGACAATTATGTAGGGTAGTTCTGCTCTGTTCTGTAGGGTTGCTGTGAGTTGAAATTCAACTTGACAGCAATGGGATTTTTGGGTATGGATGTAGGTTAAACATCTGACTCATGGATGTTCATAAATAAATAAATAGATAAATAATAGATCCTACAAAGTACCGTAAATGAAAATGAGTGTCAACTTGACTGATGACCTAAATGTGAAATAGAAAAGTATAGAAGTTTTCAAGAAGGAAAAGATAGCATATATCTTAATATCGTTGTGATGGAGGATAATCTTAAGCGTGGCATAAAAAAATTATAAAGGGAAAGATTGAACAATAAACAACAAAAAAATTGCATACAGCGAAAGGGCACCATAAACAAAAGTAAAATTCAAATTATGAGAAAGGACATTTGTAACATGTAGAACCAGCAACAGGTTACTATCTGTAATCTGTCCATGAATATCTCTCTATAGTTCTGTCTATCATCATAATCTATGTATGCATATATCTATGTGTTAGTGTACTTCTAAAATTCGGTAAGAAAAAAGGAAAAATACATGTATGGGATTTGTAATTTTTCAACAAATTGCAAAAAATTTAGAGGCTTAAAACAACACACATGTATTATCTTACAGTTGTGTAGGTCAGAAGTCTAAAACGGTTGGCTGCATTCCTCCTGAAGGCTCTAGGGAGAATTCATTTCCTTGCCTTTTCTCGGTTCTAGCGGCTGTCCGCATTCCTTGACTTGTGGCTTCACATCACTCCGAAATCTACTTCTGTTTTCATATCTACTTCTCTGACTCTAACCTTCTTGACTCCCTCATGTAAGGACCCTTGTGATTGCATTGGGCCCACCTATATATATATATAACAAAAAAAAAAAAATTTTTTTTTTATATAATCCAGTAAAATCTCCTTCTCAAGATCCTTAATTTAATCACATCTAGAAAGTCACTTTTTTCGTGCAAGGTAGAAAGATTCATAAATTCTGAGAATTAGGGCATGGGCATCTTTGTCGAGCAGGGAGCATTAGTCTGCCGACCACAGTGGACAAACAGTATGAATGGTGAATTCACAGGATAGCAAGTCTGAGTAGTCACTAAAGATATGAGAAGAAGATAAACTCAGTGATAATCTGGAAAATGCAAATGAACTTTCTCACGTTTTGGAAAAAGTAAATCTGATAATATCGAGATTTGTGAGCATGTGGGAAAGAAGAAACTTCACTTCACCTAGTACCTTTGCCAACTTTAGGAAAAAACTCTAGAGGAAATCACTCCTACATGTGCGACATATAGAGACTTGTACTAGGAACTTCAGTCCATTATCCTGAGGAATTGTAAGAAATTGAACACAACCTAAATGTCCACTAACTGGGGAATGAATAAATAATTGCCATATACTGACAGCTTAGAATATTGGTTAGCAGTTAAAATGAATGAACTCCATTTGCATTTATCAATTTGGATAGATCTAGAAAATCATAATATTAGGTGAGAAAAATAATTTCCAGTGTGATATGTATACAAAGACAACATTTGGCAACATTATAATAAGACAACATTGTAATAAGACAATAATTTTAAACATTTTGCTAAATTTTTTTTAAAAGCAGTGGTAAAAACAATCTTATATGCTTTTTCTAAGTATATATATATTTTTTAGTTACAGTGTTGTCTTATTTATGTAGTACTGCTATAACAGAAATACCACAAGTGGATGCTTTAACAAAAAGAAGTTTATTCTCTCACAATCTAGGAGACTTGAAGTCCAAATTCAGGGTGTCAGCTCCCGGGGAAGACTTTTTGGCTCTGGAAGAAGGTCCTTGTCATCAGTCTTCCCCTGGTCTAGGAGCTTCTCAGCGCGGGGACCCTCGGTCCAATGGACATGATCTGCTCCTGGTGCTGTTTCTTGGTTGTACAAGGTCTGCTTATCTCTCTCTGCTTATTGCTTTTTTATATTTCAAAAGAGACTGACTGACTGAAGATGCAACCTTGTTTTGTAGATTGAGTCTTGCCTCATTAACACAACTGCCTCTAATCCTGCCTCATTAACATCATAGAGTAGGATTTACAACGCATAGGAAAATCACATCAGATGATAAAATGGTGGACAATTACACACTACCGGAAATCATGGCCTAGCCAAGCTGACACGCTTTTGGGGGACACAGCTCAGTCCAACTCAAGTCTAAAGACATGGCCTGAAATAATACATATCAAATGGATAGCGGCAGTAACTAGAAGAAAGATAAAACTGGGATTGCAAATACCACAGGGGATTCCATCTGAATTTGTAAATATGTATTAATTTAATTTGATCTGAAGCAAACGTTAATCCTTTTTAATAAGATATAGGGTATTTGTCAAGCTTTTCTGCATGTTTGAAATATGTAATAATGTAGGGGGATGCTTTTCTGTTGATTTCCGTTTTGTAAGAGTTTCTGCCCTTATTTTGTAAGAGGTTTCCTTACATTTGCAGTGAACGTAAGAATTACTAATTTCTAGTCTCAAAGATTTCCTTTACATTTGAGTGCTTGTGAAGTAATTACAAATGGCAATGTGCTCTATAAATGTCAAGGGGGTATAATTATTGTAGCATCTCTTTTTAAAAAATCAACAGCATATATCTGTTTCAAGAAACAGGCACACCACCTTCTATGACAGGACTGATGGTGATTTTTGTGTGTGAACAATAATTCCTGTTGCATGCTTTAGTTTATAAGCTGGTTTCACTTTCTCTAATGGTTATGACAACTCTTGGGGTGAGCAGAGAACAATTTATTATTTCTTTTCTGCCGATAATGAAACTGATCATTGCAGAAATTAAGATCATATGAGTTTATTGTTATGCAAAACTTAGAACCCAGATAATTTTGACTTGCAGTCTAGTGCTCCTCCCAAAAGAACATGAAACACGTTGCCATAAAGTCAATTCTGACTCGTGGCAACCTCATATATTACAGAGTAGAACTACTCCATAGGGTTTCCTTAGCTTTAATCTTTAGGGAAGTAGATTGCCAGGCTTTTCTTTCTTGACACTCTGCAGTGGATTCACATTTGCAACTGTTTGTGCAGTCTCACTGATCACATTAGACCAGGGTCTGATATAACTTTTATTATTATTTTTTATCCAAGGGGGTGAGTTAGTGAAAATTACATTAATAATAAGTAAATATGTAATCAGTGGCACACACATGCTTTGTTGGCAGGGAAAACAAGACACAGGACCCCTTTTCAAAACTATGAAAGCCTTGATGGATCCTTGCAACTCCTTGCAAGTGTTCTTACTGCTTGAGTCTTCTTATCCCTTCTACTGGTCCAGCAGGAAAAGTCAGTGCTCAGAGGATGAACAATAGAAAGTGAAAACTGCTAAATTGAGAGAACCGAACCACCACTTCACTTGTAGACTGAGAACTAAATAGTGCAGGGCCTTCTTTAAAAGACAAGAAGAAAGTCCATTTTGGAAGTTGAGACTGTTTTTCTAAAAACATACGCAAGTTGTAGAATTTCTTACATTTCCAAAAAACCAAAGTCTAGAAACTTCTTGTTGATCAAAAGCTTTCTGTCCGTCTCACAACAGAAAGAGGTGCTGCCTCACCCCACCTCCGCATTGCGTAGTGACGGTGATGGTACATTCTATACTAAAAAAAAAAAGAAAATCAAGCCCATTGCTGTGGAGTTGATTCTCACTCATAGCGACTCTACAGGACAGGGTAGAGCTGCCCCAGAGTGTTTCCAAGGAGCACCTGGTGGATTCACACTGGCGACCTTTTGCTGAACTCTTAACCACTACGCTACCATGGTTTCCCATTCTGTAGTAGGCAGGGCATTTTTGAGAGGTTCGTCCTAGTGTGCTTTGGATCTCAGGCCCTAAAGTGACGTATCAGAGTGAATAATGGCAATAAGATATGCAAATAATGGTAATAAGATATGCATTGCCTTTTTCGTTTGGAAGGGGTTAATATGATCTAAACAGATTAAAAAAAATAAAATATTGGAACAAAGGTTTGTCTTACATCGTGTTACCTTTTTCTCTGTGATAGTAGCAGTAACTCTCTTAGCTTAATGGGGGATATCAATACAGAATTTCAGTATAAGTTACTCATCGATATGGCCAAATATGAGCATATTTTATTCTTCCCTGCACATCACCTTTTATAATTCATTTCTCCCTTGGTGGCTCCCTCGCCTACATGTTTTTCCAAGTCAAAAACCTGGAAGCAATCTATCTTCTTTTTGACCCCACACAGAGGAACCATTACCAAATCCTGTCCAGAGCTCCTTTTTCCACCAGATTTCATAGGTCCAATTTGGAAGTCAGTAGCTGAACACTGACCCTGTCTTTGGTTTACATTTCTATCAAAATTGCCCTTTTCCTCCCCGAAGCAATGGATGCCTTTGACTGAATAAGGAAAGGGCTAACAACAAGGACGTGAGAAAAAGAAAAAGATGCCAATTAGTGTTTGAAATGTTATCTCCCTCTATGAGCCTAATAGATTTGGTTCCACATAGGATCATTTAGTGCTCAGAATTAAGCTCCTTAGCTGTAACACGGACTTTTCAGAACTGCTTTTGAAGAACCCACGTGCCTAATATCTATCCACTTTGCTTGCTTGTAAATGTTTAACAGCCAGCTTTGGGTTCGGGGGGTGGGTGTTGCATTGGTGGAAGTGGAGGGTCGTAGGAGGAATCTCTAGCATTTGTCCATTTCAGTAGTGTAAATACTCCCACCTTGGACAATTTTAAGTCAAATGGCTTGCAAAATTCCTGATAAATTTTAACGCTTAGCTCTCATGAGTCTGTATAAGCCAGCTCCAATAAGACACTGATTCCCATGCCATGAGGTGTTATTTCAAGACTTTGGAAATTTAGTTCCCTTGGTTTAGAATAGTAGTCCCTCTGTGCCTGAGAAGTGCCCATTAATCTTTTAAAGTACAGTTCAGATGTACTTCTCTCTGAGTTCCCCTGCCTTCCCAGGTGGCCCATCACTGCCTCATCAGTGTTTCTTCTCATCATTATAAATATTTTTATGTTGAATTCCTCACATTATCACGTATCTTACCTTTTTATTTATTTATCTATTTTGCAATTAGACAAGTACTTGATAGCACCCGAATTTTCCAGAGGAGGAAATTGATGCTCAACAATTAATGCCTCAGAGTGTAGGGAATCATGATCAATATCACACTTTTTTTAATAGCCCAGTATTTAAAAGTATGAACAGATTAATGCTCTGAAGCTTTCATTTACCTTGTAGTGACCTAATCCCATTGCTGTGGAGTCAAATCGGACTTATAGCAACCCTATAGGACAGAGCAGAACTGCCCCATAGGGTTTCCAAGGCTGTAATCTTTACGGAAGCAGACTGCCACATCTTTCTCCCATGGAGAAGCTGGTGGATTTGAACTGCCAGCCTTTTGGTTAGCAGCTGAGCGCATAACCACTGTACCAACAGGGCTGGTTTGATTTAAGCTCCCTGAGCCTAAGTTTTCTCATTTGTGACATGGATATAATAATATGCAAACTCGTAAGTTTGTTGTGGGAAAGTGTCTGTGAAGTGCTTCACAATGGTGGCACCTGGGACCCAACCAATGTGTGGTAGCTGTAGGTCATATCGTAGGTGAAAGCACGTTGGACAAAGTGCCAAGTGCACCTGCCTTGTGTAGAGTGAAAGAGCTCCACTGTTTCAGGTGAAATGCAGTGCACATTCTTAAAGTATTATTCCCTTCGATATTTTATCATAAGGTCTTTAATATTTTTTTAAATCCTTCTATTTGGAAGTTTGGGCGTCCCTGGGTGTTACAAACCATTAAGGACTTGGCTGCTAACCAGAAAGTTGGAGGTTTGAGTCGACCTAGAGGTGCCTCAGAACAAAGTCCTAGTGCAAGATTGTGACGGCTCCGTAGACTCATCCAGGTTCCCCGAGGGACAGAGTTTCTGGGCCGAGGTCTGTGGGGACCATGGTCTTGGAGAACATGTAACTCAGCTGGCATAACGTAGTTTATATGTTCTCCATTCTACCTTGGGGAGTAGCACCTGAGATGTTAAAAGCCTGTGAGCAGCCATCTAAGATGCTCCACTGGTCTCACGCCCTCGGGAGCAAGGGAGAATGAAGAAGACAAAAGACACAATGGAAAGTTGAGTCCAAAGGACTAATGACCCACAGCTACCATGGCCTCCACCAGACTGAGTCCAGTACTGGCTACCACCACTGACTGTTCTGACAGGAATCATGATGGAGAATCCTGGACAGAGCTGGAGAAAAATGTAAAACAAAATTCCAACTCACAAAAAAGGGCCAGACTTACTGGCCTGACAGAGACTGGAGAGTATGGCCCCCAGATACCCTTTTAGCTCAGTAATGAAGTCACATCTGAGGTTCACCCTTCAGCCAAAGATAAGACAGGCCCATAAAACAAAACAAGACTGAAGGGGCACAACCAGCCCAGGAGAAAGGACTAGAAGGCAAGAGGGGACAGGAAGGCTGGTAATGGGAAACCCCAGGTCGAGAAGGGAGAGTGTTGACATGTCATGGGGTTGTTAACCAGTGTCATAAAACAATATGTGTACTGTTTGGTGAGAAGCTAGTTTGTTCTGTACATCTTCATCTAAAGTACACTTAAAAAAAAAAAAAAAGATTATAGCCAAAAAAAGAAGAAACTTCTGATGATCTCCTTTTGAAAAATTAGTCACTTGAAAACCTAAGGAGCACAGGTCTACTCCGACACACATGGAGTGTCCATCAGTCAGTCAGAGTGGATGCGGGCGGCAACTGTTTTTGTTTTTGTATTTGGAAGCTTAAAGCAGATTTAAACTTTTTTTTTTTCCTCATAGTAGGCACTTCATAATGTTGGTTGCATCTGTTTAATCTGTGGCCTCCTGTTTTCTGCTTCTGTTCCCTCAGCCTGTGCATGCAAGACTCCTTCCCTTTGACTGTTCAATCCTGCATCATGCCGAAGGACTGTGAAACCACCGAGTGGACCTCCTGGAGTCCTTGCTCTAAGACGTGTCGCTCAGGAATTCTCTCTCCAGGCTTTAGGAGTAGGAGCAGGAATGTGAAGCACATTGCCATTGGAGGTGGGAAGGAGTGTCCTGAACTTCTTGAGAAAGAGGCCTGCGTTGTTGAGGGAGAGCTGTTGCTGCCGTGTCCCAGGTATTGTGTATTTTTGGGCGTGAGTATTTAATGTTATATATGACCTTATTTGATGTGATGATGGGACGTTAATAGAAGTAGCAGTGTTGCATATTTATTAAGTCTTTACTCAGTACAGATGTTCCATACTAGGCATTATAGATAGTGGGCTAAAAGCATAGCTTTGATGCTGGGTTCAAGTCCTGTTTTTGTGACTTCCTATGTGGATTTGGGCAATTTGGACAAATTATTTAATCTCTCATGCCTTAAATTTCTCATCTACTAGCAGTACTTATTTCATCCAGCACCTGGCACTTTTTAAATACTCATTATCCATTATTACCTGGCATATCTCACTTAATTTTTATAACAAACTAAAAAGCTATTCTTAGCCTTCTCATTTTGCAAATGAGGCAAATAATGCTTAAAAAAAAATAGGTAATTTCCAAGCTTATATAGCTAATGAGTTGCAGAGCCCTGATTCTAAGCCAGATCTGTCTCCAAATCTCCTGACCATTCAGTGGAAATGTCTCTATTCCAGAGTCCCTGGAGAGACAATGTTGGAAAAAGTGTTATTAAAGGTTACTAGCCGTGTTTTAATATCTTGATATTGCTTATATTTTGCTTGGTTATAAAACCCCTGGCAAAAGCCACCAGCATGTTTTATTTCCTTTGGGTTTTTAGCCCAGCCTAGAGAAGTTAGAGAAGTGAGTTCTTTGAGGCTGGCTGTTCAGAAGGCTTTAGGGGATGGATTTGTGGTGATTCCTGATGGACAGATGCCCAAATTGTATCTGGCAAATCTGTAGCTACTTAAGATAGACATTTTCTAGTAGTTTCTTATAACCTCTTAAGTTTTGAGAGTCATTGTTCCACGAAAAATAAAACGAGGCAAAAAACGTCTTGTAGTAATTGATCATCTGAGGATATATGATGTTTTAGGTGGGTTGCAAACTCAACAGGTACTATTGATGGCTAAGGCCTGGCTCTTCCTTACACCTGAAATGAGGTGTGTTTTGGGGGTGGGGTGTTGAATAGAGAAGCAAGTTCCTTTTATCAAATTCTCAACTTACTTACTCCCCCAGCCTTATCATTTGAAGCAGTGTTGATAGAACACACTTGTTACATTCTCATTGTTCATTTTTTGCTAAAATGACCCTGTCTTAGGTTGGGTTCTTGAGAGAAGCAAAACAAGTGAAATATATATATGAGCCCTTTGCCATTGAGTTGATTCTGACTAATAGCGACCCTATAGGACAGAGTAGAACTGCCCCATAGAGTTTCCAGGGAGCTCCTGGTGGATTTGAACTGCCGACCCTTTGGTTAGCAGCCGTAGCTCTTAACCACTGTGTCACCAGGGTGTCTGTATATATATATGTGTGTGTGGAAAGAGAGAGAGAGATTTATCTGTTTATCTCAAGGAAATCGCTTACAAGTGTGTCGGAATAGACCTGCACCACAGGGTTTTCAATGGCTGGTTTTTGGAAGTATATTACCAGGCCTTTCTTCTGAGGCCCTCTAGGTGATCTCAAACTGCCAATCTTTTGGTGATTAGCCAAGCACGTTAATCATTTGTACCACACAGGGACTCCATACACATATACATGTTTTCATATATATCTTGGTATTTTTTTCAACAATATGAAATGGTAATAATTCAGGACATACTCAAGATAAAGTTTCTGTCTCGATCTTCATTTGCTTAAACCTTAACATCTGAAAATAGAGGGTGACAGATTTATTTAGAGGTGAACCTGACCCTCTGGTCAGAAGATGTTGCTGAGTTTGACATTTTTTAATAAACCTTCTCAAATGGTGAATTTGCAGGAAATAGGGGTTTTGGAGAATCCACTGAAATACGAGCCAGTGTTTCCTAGGGAGCATGATGGCTTAACCAATGATTCCACTTGGTTGTGAGAAGGAGAATGCATAAATAGCAGCCACAAAATTAATGCTGGCTGGCACTCTCATTTGTCTGAAATCTGGGCTGTGGCCTCTACCACAGGAAAACATAAAGTCTGTATACTGACTTGTGTCTCTAGTTTGACATCAGTGATTAAAGCTCACTGTGAGCAAGGGAAATGGAAATAAAAATATATTAGGGGGCAAAAAGGCCCCCTTCTCCTTTCCCAGAATTCATCTTGAGTGGTTCACAACAAGAAAATGTACATTTTTGTGACTCTTCATAGTTTTTTTTTTTTTTTTAATCCTCTTAGAACGGATGTTTTACTTTTACCATTCCACCACCTTTGCTCTAAGAGATGCACTCAACAAATATATATTGAGTTCTTGCTCGGTGCCAAGCGCTATGTTAATTGTTTGGGATATCTCAGTGAACAAAATTGGCAAAGTGTTCTGCCCTTGTGTTATTGTTGTCGTATGCCATTGAATCAATTCCAACTTCGCATCCATCACTTCTTGTTTCTGATATGTATGAATCAATCTTTATCTTGAATAAGCAAGACTCTTCTCAAAATGTCTATGTGGAAAATCATACTGCGACCTAGGAAGTTTCTATCATAGACCTATCTGTATTTTCTGCCGCCCACTTTGATTTGCTTGTAAAACAACCCCCTGAGACCAAAAAATCAGTTGCCATTGAGTTGAGGCCAAATCATGGCGACCCCAACTCATAGTGACCCCATGTGCATCAGAGTAGAACTGGGCTCCATAGGGTTTTTAATGTCTGATTTTTCAGAAGTAGCTTGCCAGGCCTTTCTTCTAAGGTGCCTCTGGATAGACTCAAGCTTTCAACCTTTCGTTTAGCAGCTGAATGCATTGACCATTTATACCATCCAGAGACTCCAACCCCCCTGAGTCCAAGATAGTTTTCTCACTAAATAAATATAATAAACAAATTATATAGTTTGTGAATGTGCTATGGACAAGAAAACAAACAAACCAACTAAAGTAGGGTAAGGGTGGATCTTTCTAGGA
This sequence comes from Loxodonta africana, assembly GCF_030014295.1. Taxonomy (NCBI): domain Eukaryota; kingdom Metazoa; phylum Chordata; class Mammalia; order Proboscidea; family Elephantidae; genus Loxodonta; species Loxodonta africana. Next base: position 112,336,532 of record NC_087347.1, on the reverse strand, counting down.
TGCTGTTATAGGGGCAGTACAGACTATGCTTCATAGGTATGATAAACCTTATCTGAGAATTCAGGATTTGAGGGGCCATGAAGGAGGCGAGGAAATTGGCCATGTAGGTAACTATGGGAAGAATAATCCAGGAAGAGGGTATGGTGAGAGTAAAAGCCCTAAGATTTAGAAGATGACTCTACTGCCTAAATATTAATAATACTCAAAAACGTACTTGTTTCTCCAGTAACATAGCTTTGGCTATACTGTTTCTATCAGCTGGATTCCACTGACCAGCATTTTAGCTTTATAGCATTACAAAAAGAAAAAAGAAAACCCGTTGCCATTGAGTTGACTCTGACTCATAGCAACTCTATGGGACAGAGTTGAACTGCCCCATAGGTTTTCCAAGGAGCACCTGGTGGAATCCAACTGCCGACCTTTTGGTTAGCAGACGTAGCTGTTAACCACTACGCCACTAGGGTTTCCAAATAGTATTCTAGATCCCTAAAAATAGAATGCCAGCCTTTAGGGCATAATTCCTTGAAAGAAATTGCATCAAGAGAAGCCTATGCATAAACACTCCTTGAAATTAAAATACTTTGAATGTTGCCTTGGGGGTCCTCAGCTAACTTAAAAGAAGACAGAAACATAATCCATGTTATGGTAACTTGGGAAATTTTAGAACTAGTATTGTGATGCCTCACGCTTGTGGTTTTTTGACCAAGACATATATCAAACCAAAAAACCAAACTGTGCAGTTGAGTCGATTCCGACTAATAGTGACCTATAGGACAGAGTAGAACTGCCCCATAGGGTTTCCAAGGAGCTTATGGATGATTTGAACTGCTGACCCTTTGGTTAGCAGAGGTAGCTCATAACCACTGTGCCACTAGGACTCCAAGACGTATATAGACCCCAAGAAACCTCGTCCTTCAGCATTGCACAGTCTCCTTGTAATTCTGTGCCCCACCTCCAACATAACGCTCAATGCTCACATAGTACAGTGAAAGCTGGAACTCAATGGGACTGCCTTGTTTTTTGAGTCTCACAAGTCTTCCGCCTTTGGTAGGGTGCTTACCACTTTTCTGTTGCTCTCTATTAAGAATCCTATCTCGTAAACATCCAGTGAGCTTTCCTTCTCTGAACAGATTTCCACCTTACACAGGCTCTGGCTTTTGTAGGTTTTCCTGTCTGTTATAAGGGGGATGTAGAAACTTGATGGATGGAATAAATCTGCTTGCCATTTGACACTTTTTCTTTTGGTGTGGCCATCTTCTGTCTTACTGGGAATCTCAACCTTGTCCATTATTTTATTCTCTGCCCCCAAACACAGAAAGATGCCAGCTTTTTAAGACACCTTTGCACTTAGGTCCTTTTCTATGTCCAGATTAACATCTAATGTGTTAGATCCTACATCTCAATGAAGGGGAAGGTGAAAATCATCCTGAGGCCATGAAGAATAAGATGGCTCTATTTTGTTGATAAGATACAGAAAGACAGAAGACGCAGAGGCCGTTATTTCTAACTTCTTAGAGAACTGAAACATGAGAACAGAGAGCTGAGACGCGACCTAATTCTGCATCAGCTGATCCCTTTTGTTTAAGTAAGGAATCCTTGTTCTGTCTGAAGACACTGTATCATACAAGAATATTAAAAAATGTCAACTGCAGACATCTTTCATGGAAGTAATACCTCAGGTAGTCTGCAGCATCTTCCATCACCCCCCCAGGAGGCAACAGTTTTCTTAAGAAGACGACTATTCTATGTCTTGAACGATCATTCTGAGTTTGAAGTCGAATATAAGAAATCACTATTAAATAGTGACAGTGACCGATGTAGAGTAAAACTTTTAAGAAGATCTGAAGGCAGAAGCTGCATGGTTGATAGTATTATATAGAGTTTGTGATATTACTGCACAGAAAAGGCGATTTGTAAGACATAACTTCAATACTCAGGTCTGGCACTGAATAGATGGCTCTTTGAATCTGTCACTTCTTGTTTCTGGTGTATGTGAATTTATCTTTATTTTGGATAAACAAGAGACTCTTAAAAAAAAATCTATGTGGAAAATCATACTGAGAGACCAATCTGTGTTTCCTGCAGCCCAGTTTGATTTGCTTATAAAACAGCTCCCTGAGACCAAAAAACTAGTTGCCATTGAGTTGCCTCCAACGGATGGTGACCCTGACTCTGGCAACTCGATGTGTGTCAGAGTAGAACTGTGGTCCATAGTGTTTTTAATGGCTGATTTTTCAGAAGTATCTTGCCACCTTTCTTCTGAGGCAGCTCTGTGTCTACTCACGCCTCCAACTTTTTGGTTTGTAGTCGAGTATTTTTACCATTTGCACAAATCAGGGGCCCCAACACCACTGAGACGTGACTGGTTTTCCCTAACATCTCTCTGAGGCACTAAACACAATTTTAGATTTTCTAGACAAAAAAGAAAAAAAATTTTTTTTGAGAGAACTCCAGGGATTCGTTGCCCAGTATTTTCAGGTGAATGGTGAAGCCAGGGATAGAGCCAAGGAAAAAGGTAGTGAATAAATGCTTAGCTTGGTTGTTTGCTTCCTTTGCCTATTGGAATGGAGCGAGTACTGGGATTAATGTGTTTTGAAGAAATATTTTTTCAGACCTGCTTGGACCTGCTAATGTATCAGCGACTGGAGAACTCAGAAACTGAAGACCTTCAGTCTCTGTTTACTTAGAGTATTTGTCTTAAGTCTGCGTAATACTCTCGTTCTAAACTAGAGCATCTAGAACACTGTAACCATGCCCTCTGAGCATATAATACTTAATAATCCATCATCCCCATAGATATGAATATGACTTTTTATTTATTATTATTTTTTTCATTTACCTTAGAAATGGTAGCGCTTAAAGAACTGCCTGGAACATCTTTTGTTTGTTTATTTTCAGTTGCCATTGAATTGATTGTGTGTCAGAGTAGAACCGTGCTCCATAGGATTTTTGGTGGCTGATTTTTTAAGAAGTATTCTCTTCCAAGGCTCTTCTGGGTAGACTCAAACCATCAATCTTTTGATTAGCCAAGTGCATTTGTTAATCATTTTCACCACCAAGGAACTCCGACTCATAGTAGATGCTGAGTAAACATTGGATGAATGAACGAATGTTCAAATAGTGTATTTCAGAACAGTAGTATTCACAGGGTTCTTTATTCCATGCTTATGATGGCACTAGTTTTTTTTTTTTTATACTTAACATAATGTGTGTAAAGCATTCAAAGACATTTCTTTTTTTTTTAATTGTGCTTTAGGTGAAAGTTTACAGCTCAAGTTAATTTCTCATACAAAAATTTATACACATATTGTTATGTGATCCTAGTTGCAATCACTGTAATGTGACAGCGCACTCCCCCTTACACCCCGCATTTCCCACGTCCATTCAATCAGCTCCTATCCCTTTTCGCCTTCTCATTTCACCCCCGGACAGGAGCTGCCCATTTAGTCTTGTGTATCTACTTGAACTAAGAAGCACACTCTTCATGGTTATTGTTTTATGTTTTATAGTCCATATAGTCCAATTTTATAATCTGTGTGTGAAGAGTTGGCTTCAGGAATGGTTTTAGTTCTGGGTTAACAAAGAGTTCGGGGGCCATGTCTTCTGGGGTTCCTCTAGTCTCAGTCAGACCATTAAGTCTGATCTTTTTACATGAATTGGAGTTCTGAACCACACTTTTCTCCTTCTCCCTCAGGGACCCCCTTTTGTGTTCCTTGTCAGGGCGGTCATTGATGGTAGCCAGGCTCCATCTAGTTCTTCTGGTCTCAGGCTGATGGAGTCTCTGGTTTCTTCTACCTTTGGTGTTCTTCATTCTCCTTTGCTCCAGGTGGGTTGGGACCAATTGATGCATCTTAGATGGCATCCTGCAAGCTTTTAAGACCCCCAGATGCCACTCACCAAAGTGAGATGCTGAACACTTTCTTTTTTTTAGTTGCGCTATAGTTCATGTCAGTTTCTCATACAAAAACTTAGACACACATTGTTATGTGACCCTAGTTGCTATCCCTATAATGCGACAACACATTCTTCCTCTCCACCTTGTATTTCCTGTGTCCATTCAACCAGCTCCTGTCCCCCTCTGCCTTCTCATCTCACCTCCAGACGGGAGCTGCCTACTTAGTCTCATGTGTCTACTTGAGCTAAGAAGCATCCTCCTTACCAGTATCATTTTATGTCTTATAGTCTAGTCTAATCTTTGTCTGAAGAATTGGCTTTGGGAATGGTTCTGGATTTGGGCTAACAGAGAGTCTGGGGGCCATGTCTTCTGGGGTCCCTTCGGTCTTAGGCCATTAAGTCTGGTCTTTTTACCAGATTTTGAGTTCTGCACACCACTTTTCACCCACTCCATCAGGGACTCTCTATTGTGTTCCCTGTCAGGGCAGTCATTGGTGGTAGCCAGGTACCATCTAGTTCTTCTGGTCTCATGCTGCTGATGGAGTCTCTGATTTATGTGGCCCTTTCTGTCTCTTGGGCTCATATTTTTCCTTGTGTCTTTGGTGTTCTTCATTCTTCTTTGCTCCAGTTGGGTTGGGACTAATTGATGCATCTTAGATGGCCGCTTGCTAGCTTTTGAGACCCTAGACACCACTCACCTAAGTGGGATGCAGAACATTTTCTTAATAAACTTTGTTAAGTCAGTTGGCCTAGATGTCCCCTGAAACCGTGGTCCCTAGACGCCTGCCCCTGCTACTCTGTCCCTCTAAGTGTTTCGTTGTATTCAGGAAAATTTTTAGCTTTTGGTTTAGTCCAGTTGTGCTGACTTCTCCTGCATTGTGTGTTGGCCTTCCCGTCACCTAAAATAATTCTTGTCTACTAGCTAGTTAGTCAATACCCTTCTCTCTCCCTCCCGACCTTCCTAACCATCAAAGAATGTTTTCTCCTGTGTATAAACCTTTTCTTGAGTTTTTATAATAGTGGTCTCATATAATATTTGTCCTTTTGGGACTAAGTAATTTCACTCAGCATAATGCCTTCCAGATTCACCCGTGTTACCTTTCATGGATTCAGTGTTGTTCTTTATCATTACATAGTATTCCATTATGTGAACATACCATAATTTATTGAATCATTGGTTGATGGGCACCTAGGTTTTTTCCATTTTTTTGCTATTGTAAACAGTGGTGCAATGAACATGGGTGTGGATATATCTATTTGTGTGAGGGCTCTTATTCTCTCGGATATATTCCAAGGGGTAGGATTGCTGGATCCTGTGGTAGTTCTATTTCTAGCTTTTTAAGGAAGCACCAAATCAATTTCCAAAGTGGTTGTACCATTTTACATTCCCACCAGCAGTGTATAAATATTCCAGTCTCTCTAGAACCTCTCCAAATTTGTGTTTTTTGGATTAATGCTAGCCTTGTTGGGGTGAGATGGTATGTCATTATAGTTTTGATTTGCATTTCCCTAATGGCTGATGACCGTGAGCATTTCCTCATGTATCTGTTAGCCGCCCGAATGTCTTCTTTGGTGAAGTGCCTGTTCATATCCTTTGCCCATTTTTTAATGGGGTTGTTTTATTGTTGTTAAGGTTTTGCAGTATCTTATAGATTTTAGAGATTAGATGCCGATCAGATTTGTCATAGCCAAAATTTTTTTCCCAGTCTATAGGTTGTCTTTTTACTCTTTTGGTGAAGTCTTTGGATGAGCGTTAAGTGTTTGATTTTTAGAAGCCCCCGGTTTTATAGTTTCTCTTCTGGTGTTTGTGCATTGTTAGTAGTGTTTTGCATTCTGTTTATGCCATGTATTAGGGCTCCTAGCATTGTCCCTAGTTTTTCCTCATTGATCTATATTGATCCATTTTGAGTTAGTTTTTGTGCATGGTGTGAGGTACAGGCCTTGTTTCATTTTTTTTTGCAGATGGATATACAGCTATACCAGCCCTGTTTGTTAAAGAGACTGTCTTTTCCCCAATTAACAGACTTTGGGCCTTTTTGTTGAGTATCAGCTGTTCATAAGTAGATGAATTTACGTCTTGATTCTCAATTGTGTTCCATTGGTCTATATATCTGTTGTTGTATCAGTACCAGGCTGGTTTGACTACTGCGGTGGTATCATAGGTTCTAAAATTAGGTAATGTGAGGCCTGCCACTTTGTTCTTCTTTTTCAGTAAATGCTTTACTTATCTGGGGCTTCTTCCCTTTCCATATGAAGTTGGTGCTTTGTTCCTCCCTCTCATTAAAAAATGCCATTGAAATTAGGATCAGGATTTCATTGTATCTGTGGATTGCTTTGGGTAGGATAGACATTATCACAATCTTGAGTCTTCCTGTCCATGAGCAAGGTATGTTTTCCCACTTATGTTGGTATCTTTTGATTTCTTGCAGTAACGTCTCGTAGTTTTCTTTGTATAGGTCTTTTACGTCTCTGGTTAGATTTATTCCTAAGTATTTTATCATCTTGGGGGCTATTGTAAATGGTGTTGATTTGGTGATTTCCTCTTCGACAGTCTCTTTGTTGGTGTAGAGGAACCCAACTGATCTTTGTATGTTTATCTTGTATCCTGTGACTTTCCGGAGCTCTTCTATTAGTTCCAGCAGTTTTCTTGTGAATTCTTCAGGGTTTTCTGCATACTTTTACTTCTCCCTTACCAATTTGGATGCCCTTTATTTCTTTTTCTTGCCTTATTGCTCTGCCTAGGACCTCCAGCACAATGGTGAATAAAAGTGTTAATAAAGGGCATCCTTGTCTGGTTCCCGTTCTCAAGGGGAATGCTTTCAGACTCTCTCCATTTAGGACGATGTTGGCTGTTGCATTTGTGTAAATGCCCTTTATTATGTTGAGGAATTTTCCTTCTATTCTTATTTTGCTGAGAGTTTTTATCATGAATAGGTGTTGGACTTTGTCAAATGCCTTTTCTTTTTCTGCATCAATTGATAAGATCATGTGGTTCTTGTCTTTTGTTTTGTTTTGATGATGGATTACATTAATTGTTTTTCTAATGTTGAACCATCCTTGTATACCTGGTATGAATCCCACTTGGTCATGGTGAATTATTTTTTTGATACGTTGTTGAATTCTACTGGCTAGAATTTTGTTGAGGATTTTCACGTCTAAGTTCATGAGTGATATTTGTCTGTAATTTCCTTTTTTGGTGGTGTCTTTACCTGGTTTTGGTACCAGGGTTATGCTGGCTTCATAAAGTGAGTTTGGGAGTATTCCCTCCTTTAATATGCTCTGAAATACCTTTAGTAGTAGTAGCAGTAACTCTTCTCTGAATGTTTTGTAGAATTCTCCAGGAAAGCCATCGGGGCCAGCACTTTTTTTTCTTTGGGAGTTTTTTTAATTACCTTTTATACCTCTTCTTTTGTTATAGGTTTACTTAGTCATTGTACCTCTGTGTTACTTTAGGTAGGTAGTGTGTTTCTAGAAGTTTGTCCATTTCCTCTAGGTTTTCAAATTTGTTAGAGTACAGTTTTTTATAATATTCTGTTTTGAATCTTTTAATTTCAGTTGGGCCTGTTGTGATATTGCCCACCTCATTTCTTGTTTGGATTATTTGCTTCTTGTCTTGTTTTTCTTTTGTCAGTTTGGCCAGTGGTTTATCGATTTTGTTGATCTTTCAAAGAACCAGGTTTTGGTCTTGTTAACTCTTCCCAATTGTTTTTCTGTTTTCTATTTCATTTAATTCTGCTCTAGTTTTTATTATTTGCTTTCTTCTGGTGCCTGAAGTCTTCTTTTGCTGTTCTTTTTCTATTTGTTTGAGTTGTAGGGTTAATTCTTTGATTTTGGCCCTTTCTTATTTTTGTAGGTGTGCATTTATTGCTATAAATTGACCTCTGAGCACTGCTTTTGCTGTGTCCCAAAGTTCTGGTAGGATGTGTTTTTATTCTCATTTGATTCTATGAATTTCTTTGTTCTTAATTTCTTCTATAACCCAAGGTGTTGTTCATTTTCCACGTATTAGACATTTTTTCCTTGCTTTTTCTATTACTGATTTCTACTTTTATGGCTTTATGATCAGAAAAAATGCTTTGTAGTATTTCGATGTTTTGGATTCTGTTACGTCTTGCTTTATGGCCTAATATGTGGTCTGTTCTGGAGAATGTGTCGTGTGTGTTGGCTGCTATTGGGTAGAGTGTTCTGTAAATGTCTATGAGGTCAAGTTGTTTGATTGTGGTATTTAGATCTTCTGTGTCTTTATTGAGCTTCTTTATGGATGTTCTGTCCTTTGCTGAAAGCAGTGTATTGAAGTCCCCTACCATCATTGTGGAGCTGTCTATCTCTCTTTTCAATGCTGTTAGAGTTTGTTTTCTGTATTTGGGAGCCTTGTTATTGGGTGTGTAAATGTTTATTATGGTTATGTTCTCCTGGTGTATTGACCCTTTAATCATTATATAGTGCCCTTCCTTATCATTTGTGGTGGATTTTGCTTTAAATTCTATTTTGTCAGAAATTAATATTGCCACTTCTGCTCTTTTTTTATTGTTGTTTGCTTGATTTTTTTTTTTCCCCATCCTTTGAGTTTTAGTTTGTGTCTAAATCTAAGGTGTATCTTTTGCAGGCAGCATATAGACAGATCGTGTTATTTATTTATTTGTTTAAATCCATTCTGCTGATCTGTCTCTTTATTGGTGCATTTGGTCCATTTACATTTGGTGTAATTATTGAGAGGTATGAGTTCAGTGCTGTCATTTTGATATTTTGTGTGTGTGTGCTGTTGATGGTTTCTTTGTTCCACTTAATTTTGTGTGCTGAGTCATTTTTCTTTATTTTCTTTTCATCTTTTTCATTGTTGTTGATTTTGTATTTGCTGCGTCTTCATGGTTTTCTTCATTTTTGTTATGATGTGTAGGAATGTTAGTTTCCTTTGTGGTTACCTTAACATTTACCCCTATTTTTCTAAGTTTAAACCAGTCTTTTATTTCTTGATATCGCCTCAACTTCCTCTCCATATGAACATTCTATGACTATATTATTAATCCCTCTTTTTTTTGTTTTATTGTTGTCATCTTTTACATATTGACCTCTCTGCTGACTTGTTTCAGTGTTTTAGATTTGATTTATTTTTGACTTCCATATCTGGGTTGATATCTGGTTGTTCTGTCGGGTGTTCTAGTCTTGGGTTGTTATCTGATGTCATTATTTTGTAACCAGAGGGCTCCCTTTAGTACTTCTTATAATTTTGATTTGGTTTTTCCAAACTCCCTAAACTTCTGTTTATCTGGAAATGCCCTAATTTCACCATCACATTTGAGAGACTCTTTTGCTGGATATATAATTCTTGGGTGGCAATTTTTTTCCTTCAGTGCTTTATACATGTCATCCCATTGCCTTCTTGCCTGCCTGGTTTCTCCTGAGTAGTCAGAGCTTAGTCTTACTGACTCTCCTTTGTAGATGACTTTTATTTATTCCTGTTGTTGTTGTTCTTAGGTGCTGTCGAGTCAGTTCCAACTCATAGCGACCCTGTGCACAACAGAATGAAACACTGCCTGGTCCTGTGCCATCCTTACAGTCATTATGCTTGAGCTCATTGTTGCAGCCACTGTGTCAATCCACCTCATTGAGGGTATTCCTCTTTTCCACTGACCCTGTACTCTGCCAAGCATGATGTCCTTCTCCAGGGACTGATCCTTCTTGACAACATGTCCAAAATATGTAAGACGCAGTCTCACCATCCTTGCTTCTAAGAAGCATTCTGGTTGTACTTCTTCTAAGACAGATTTGTTTGTTCTTTTGGCAGTCCATGGTATATTCTTCACCAACACCGCAATTCAAAGGCGTCAACTCTTCTTCAGTCTTCCTTATTCGTTGCCCAGCTTTCACGTGCATATGATGTGATTGAAAATACCATGGCTTGGGTCAGGCGCACCTTAGTCTTCAGGGTGACATCGTTGCTCTTCCACACTTTGAAGAGGTCCTTTGTGGCAGATTCGCCTAATGCAATGCATCTTTTGATTTCTTGACTGCAGCTTCCATGGCTGTTGATTGTGGATCCAAGTTAAATGAAATCCTTGACAACTTCAATCTTTTCTCCATTTATCGTGATGTTGCTTGTTGGTCCAGTTGTGAGGATTTTTGTTTTCTTTATGTTGAGGTGCAATCCATACTGAAGGCTGTGGTCTTTGATCTTCATTAGTAAGTACTTCAGGTCCTCTTCACTTTCAGCAAGCAACGTTGTGTCATCTGCGTAACGCAGGTTGTTAATGAGTGTTCCTCCAATCTTGATGCCCTGTTCTTCTTCATATAGTCCAGCTTCTCGGATTATTTGTTCAGCGTACAGATAAAATAGGTATGGTGAAAGAATACAACCCTGATGCACACCTTTCCTGACTTTCAACCAATCGGTATCCCCTTGTTCTGTCCGAACAACTGCCTCTTGATCTATATAAAGGTTCCTTATGACACAATTAAGTGTTCTGAAATTCCCATTCTTCACAGCATTATCCATAGTTTGTTATGATCCACACAGTCAAATGCCTTTGCATAATCAATAAAACACAGGTAAACATCCCTCTGGTATTCTCTGCTTTCATCCAGGATCCATCTGACATCAGCAATGATATCCCTGGTTCCACGTCCTCTTCTGAAACCAGCCTGAATTTCTGGCAGTTCCCTGTCGATATACTGCTGCAGCTGTTTTTGAATGATCTTGAGCAGAATTTTGCTTGCTTGTGATATTAATGATATTGTTCTATAATTTCCACATTCGATTGGATCACCTTTCTTGGGAATAGGCAAAAATATGGATCTCTTCCAATCAGCTGGCCAGGAAGCTGTCTTTCATATTTCTTGGCATAGACGAGTGAGCACCTCCAGCGCTGCTTCTGTTTGTTGAAACATCTCAATTGATATTCCATCAATTCCTGGAGCCTTGTTTTTTGCCAATGCCTTCAGAGCAGCTTGGACTTCTTCTTTCAGTACTATCAGTTCCTGATTATATGCCACCTCTTGAAATGGTTGAATATCGACTAATTCTTTTTGGTATAATGAGTCTGTATATTTCTTCTATCTTCTTTTGATGCTTCCTGCATCATTTAATATTTTCCCCATGGAATCCTTCACTATTGCAACTCGATGCTTGCATTTTTTCTTCAGTTCTTTCAGCTTGAGAAACACCGAGCGTGTTCTTCCCTTTTGGTTTTCCATCTCTAGCTCTTTGCACATGTCGTTATAATACTTTGTCCTCTCAAGAGGCCCTTTGAAATCTTCTGTTCACTTCTTTTACTTCATGAATTCTTCCTTTTGCTTTAGCTGCTCGACGCTCAAGAGAAAGTTTCAGAGTCTCCTCTGACATCCATCTTGGTCTTTTCTTTCTTTCCTGTCTTTTCAGTGATCTCTTGCTTTCTTCATGGATGATACCCTTGATGTCATTCCACAACTCGTCTGGTCTTCGGTCACTGGTGTTCAATGCATCAAATCTATTCTTGAGATGGTCTCTAAATTCAGGTGGGATATACTCAAGGTCATATTTTGGCTCTCGTGGACTTGCTCTGATTTTCTTCAGTTTCGGCTTGAACTTGCATATGAGCAACTGATGGTCTGTTCCACAGTTGGCCCCTGCCTTGTTCTGACTGATGATATTGAGCTTTTCCATCCTCTCTTTCCACAGATGTAGTCAATTTGATTTCTGTGTGTTCCATGTGGCAAGGTCCACGTGTATAGTCACTGTTTATGTTGGTGAAAGAAGGTATTTGCAATGAAGAAGTCGTTGGTCTTGCAAAATTCTATCATTCGATCTCTGGCATTGTTTCTATCACCAAGGCCGTATTTTCCAACTACTGATCCTTCTTCTTTGTTTCCAACTTTCACATTCCAATTGCCAGTAATTGTCAATGCATCTTGATTGCATGTTCGACCAATTTCAGACTGTAGCAGCTGATAAAAATCTTCTATTTCTTCATCTTTGGCCCTAGTGGTTGGTGCGTATATTTGAATAATAGTCGTATTAACTGGTCTTCCTTGTAGGCATATGGATATTATTCTATCACTGGCAGCGTTGTACTTCAGGATAGATCTCGAAACATTCTTTTTGACAATGAATGCAACACCATTCCTCTTCGAGTTGTCATTCCCAGCATAGTAGACTATATGATTGTCGGATTCAAAATGGCTAATACTAGTCCATTTCAGCTCGCTAATGCCTGGGATATCGATGTTTATGGGTTCCATTTCATTTTTGATTATTTCCAATTTTCCTAGATTCATACTTCGTACATTCCATGTTCCAATTATTCATGGATGTTTGGAGCTGTTTCTTCTCATTTTGAGTCGTGACACATCAGCAAATGAAGATCCTGAAAGCTTTGCTCCATCCATGTCATTAAGGTTGACTCTACTTTGAGGAGGCAGCTCTTCCCCAGTCATTTTCTGAGTGCCTTCCAACCTGGGAGGCTAATCTTCCAGCACCATTTCAGAAAATGTTCCGCTGCTATTCATAAGGTTTTCACTGGCTAATGCTTTTCAGAAGTAGACTGTCAGGTCCTTCTTCCTAGTCTGTCTTAGTCTGGAAGCTCAGCTAAAAGCTGTCCTCCATGGGTGACCCTGCTGGTATCTGAATACCAGTGGCATAGCTTCCAGTATCACAGCAGCACACAAGCCCCCACAGTACGACAAACTGACAGACACGTGGGGGTTCGTTTATCCCTAGTCACTCTTAAAATTCTCTCTTTATCTTTGGTTTTGGCAGGCTTGATTATAGTATGTCTTGATGACTTTCTTTTGGGTTGTACCCTGTGTGGGGTTCAATAAGCTTCTGGGATAGATATCTTCTTATCTTTCATGGTATCAGGGAAGTTGTCTTCCAACAAATCTTTATCAATTCTCTCTGTATTTTCTGTTATCCCCCCTGTTGTGGTACTCCGGTCACTCCTAGGTTATTCCTCTTGGTAGATCCACATAATTCTTAGGGTTTCTTCAATTTTTAAAATTCTTGTTCTGATACTGTCTGGAATAAATTGGTATCAAATTCTTTATCTTCAGTCTCAGTAATTCTGACTCCCATTGCCTCAATTCTGCTCCTGTGACTTTCTGTTGTATTGTCTAATTTCAAATTTTATTGTTAATATTTTGGATTTTTGTTTGCTGTCTCTCTGTGGCTTGTTAAATTTGTCAGTATGCTCTTGTATCACATTCATAAGTTCTTCTGTTGCTTTGTGTGTTCCTTGGCTTGGTCTGCATTTGCCTGATTTCCTTCCTGATCTGTTGAAGAGCTCTGTTTATTAATCTTTTGAATTCTACCTCTGGTAACTCTAAGACCTTCTCTTCCTCTGGAAGATTTGTTGGTTCTTTGTTTTGGTTCCTTGCTGAAGCCATCATGGTCCACTTCTTTATGTGATTTGATATTGACTGTTGTCCCTGAGCCATCTATAAGTTACATTTATTTTATATTTGCTTACTGTCTCCTAGCTTCTTGTTTTGCTCTGATATGCCCAAATAGGGTAGTCCTGTAAGCTACTTTGATTCTTGGTGTCTTTGAAGCTCTCACATCCTGTCACCAGGTGGTCAGAGTTGTTACTAAGTATGTGAGCCCAGTAGTCCATTTACTTTTCTTGTGTAGATTCAGCATAGGTGTCCAGGTCATTGGTCACTGAGTGTGTGGTGCGGGTTCTCACCTACAGTCCTTGACGGTCAGGTCTACATAGGGGTGATTAGAGTATGCACAGGTATCTGGCTACAGTAGGGGTTATGTGCTAAGTGAGGTACGGGGCTGATAGCTGCCCCTGAGTGCCTGGGTGGAAGGTGGGTCCCTGTTCCCTACACTATGTAGGTGAGTAGGTTTTGGAGCTGGACTTTGGGCATCCAGTGCTGTTGGCCGTAAGGGCTGGGATGCACCACTGGTTCTTGGACCCCCGTCATGGGTGGGTAGGTGCAGTAGGTGGTGACACCAGGCCTCAGGGCCCTGATGTGGGTAGGTAAGGACCCTGCTTAATGGGCAGGGTGGTGTCAAATGTCCTGAATCTGCCACTACTTCTTAGCTGTTGAAGTTGAAAATAGACCTCAGCTAGATACCCTGTCGTACTGTACTAATGAGGGCCTATGCTGTTGAAATGAGCCCACACAGGTTTAGGCAAGGGTGAAAGGCATTCAAAGTCTGTGGACCCTGTATGTCTGTGCCTACACAAAAGGCAATGCCTGGCCTGAGTTTCTGGCTTGGGGAGCTGGCAGATTATTTCTTCCTGTTTGTTAATTTGTTCCCTCTCCAAATCCAGGAGAATGGCTCAGGACTTACAATGGGTCCCACTTCCAGCCTGTGTGGCCCAGCAATCACTGAAGCTGAATCAGGACAGGAGCAGAGCAGGGAGGGGCAGGTAAATGAGAGAGAGGTACTTCACAGAGGGGGGAAGGGTTTTTTTGATCCTGCACGGTAGGTTAGATGCTTGCACTTAACTTTCACAGATTCAGTGCCACTTTCCCCTGGGTCTGCAGGCTTGTGCAGTCTCTCCACTGCTCAGTTTCTCCCGGTGTGGAAAATGCATCCTGAGCGCTACTGCTTGCCTCAGCCCATGTTTGCCAGCCAGTCCAGTCTGCAGGGTGCTGGCCAGGTCAGGGCTGGCAAATCCTTGCTGCTTCTGAACTGTCTCCCCCTCCCCCTGCCACTCAGTCTGACTTCTCAACTTTGTCTTTGATATTCAGGGCTTCTAAATTGTCATATATAATCGATTCCCTTGCTTTTTGGGGGATCTTTGTTGTAAGAGGAACCACAGGAAGCATCTGACTACTCTGCCATCTTGGCCTCCCCTCCTCAAAGACATTTCTCATGAAAAGCAGCTGAATATTAAATATAGACATCTGCCCAGGAAAGGGATGAACACATGGAGTTTGCTGCAGTCCCCAGTGGCCTCATGCTTCTGCTAACATTATGCCTGGTTTTCCAGATAAGAAGTCTCTGTTGTCATTGGTCATAAGAGTAGCTTCAGAAAGGGTGAGGATGAGATCACCACCTGCATTTGTAAAAAGTTGGCTGCTGGAGCAGACACACACATCACCTACTACATCTTCTGTATCTTCTCCCATTGATTTTCTACCACAGCACCTAATAATTTGTACATAGTGGGAGCTCAGTGAATGGTTGTCAAATGAATTAATGGATGCTTTAAAGATTTTTTTAAATTGTTTTAATTAAGAAGCTTCTCTGCAGCAGTTGACCTGGCATCCCCAAGAGAATCTGTTTTAGAAAAGAAATAACTCTTCTCAAAGAATTTGGAAATTGTTTCATCAGAAGGAAATGGATTCAGAAGGGTGGAACAAGCAGTGTCATTGCTGATGTCAGATGGATCTTGGCTGCATGCAGAGAATACCACAAATATACTTACCTGTGTTTTATTGACTATACAAAGGCATTTGACTGTGTGGATCATATCAGTTTACGAATAACATTGTGAAGAATGGGAATCCCAGAGCACATAATTGTGCTCTTGTGGAACCTGTACATAGACCAAGAGGCAGTCGTTTGAGCTCAACAAGGGGATACTTTGTGGTTTAAAATCAGGAAAGGTGTGCGTTAGGGTTGTGTCCTTTCACCATGTTTATTCAGTCTGTATGCTGAAAGAATCATTGGGCAAATCTGCAGCAAAAAGACCTTTTTAAAGTGCTAAGAAGCAGAGATGTCACTTTGAGTACTAAAGTGCATCTGACCCAAGCCATGGTATTTTCAGTTGTCTCATATGCACAGGAAAGCTGGACAATGTATAAGCAAGACTGAAGGAGAATTGATGCATTTCAGTTATGATGTTGAGAAAGAATATTGAATATACTATGGGCTGCCAGAAGAATGAACAATCTGTTCTGGAAGAAGTACAGCCAGAATACTCCTTAGAAGCAAGGGTGGAGAGACTTGGACAAGTTATCAGGAAGGACCAGTCCTTAGAGAAGGACGTCATGCTTGGTAAAGTGGAGGGTCAGCGATAAAGGAAATCCTTCAAAGAGATGAATTGACACAGTGGCTGCAACAATGGGCTCAAGCATCACACCGATTGTGAGGATGGCACAGGACTAGGCAGTATTTCATTCTGTTGTGTATAGGGTCAGTATGAATTGGAACTGACTAGATGGCACCTAACAACAGCAACGGCCTTATTACTGATGCATATATTTTCATGAATCTTTGTTGTGCTTCTTTGTTTTAAGTTCCTCTGGGCTGAACATTTTGTTCCCTGGTTAGTGCAAGAAAGTTAACATACTGCTAAGTGCTGTGCATAGTGATAGAAGTCTATTAATAATACATATGTAGAGTTTGGCTCACAAAGCCATGTACTGAAGAGCAAAGAGCTTTGTACTTCAGAGTAGCTTTCCATAATCAATATTCCTACTCTATTCAATAAAAAACTTACTAGGGCATAAAATGTATAAAGCTTGATCAGTTCCTTTTATTTTGGTCGCCTGTTCAGCAAAAATGACGAGTTAATTCTTTTCAAAATGCATTTACAACTTTAAAAGGACAACAGACATTGTAATAAATTAGTTATGCTGCAGTACACTGATTTTTTATTATACACACATTTAATTTGAATACCTTGTTCTAGGGATTCAATTCCTAAAGTGTTTGTAAATCTATATGTGCTCAGTCAAAACATGACCGTTAACTAATGCTATTATTCTTTCAATCTGTCATCATTAAATCACTTAAGATTCTGTGTTGCTTTGCTTTATATCTAAGCCTTTAGGAGAAGGAGAAAAGAATTACTTTGTAAGTAATTCTAAGCCTTATGAAAGTGATGAAACATAGATTCTAAAGGTCAAAGGTGACTGTAAAACTATGATGGTCCTGGCATCTTATTGCTATTAGAATCGTTTTATGTCACATTAGTAGGATGGAGGCCTTTAAAAATAGTCACTAAACATGCCTACTTTTCTAACTTTGGCTTTGCTGATTTAGGATGTCTCTACTCATTGCTTTATAGTAATAAGATTCTTGTTTTTTTCTGCCCCATCCCCCTTCAGTTCAGAGAATGGTTTGATAATGGGATTCCTTAGGTTGGAGTGGTGGCACAGTGGTTAAGAGCTCAGCTGCTAACCAAAAGGTCAGCGGTTTGAATTCACCAGCCGCTGCTTGGAAACATTATGGAGCAGTCCTACTCTGTCCTACAGGGTTGCTCTGCATTGGAATCAACTCGACGGCAACGTATTTCATTTGGCTTTTTTGGACCTGAATGAGTAATTGCAAAGCCTCAAGTAGGCTTCCCCAATCCAAAATTTGTCTCCTGTATCTTTTGATGGGAATATTATTTCCACAATTAAAAGAGTCCTTTCTTTGATTTAATCTTGGTTTCTTCTTCTGAGCTGCAAATACCTCCTGGGAATGATAACATATTAAGTGTTAAGTATTTCTACCTTATGTGGATACATTCATTAGACCATGTCCTAAGAGTAGACTTAAATCATGTGGAAAATATGAAGAAATTGGGCAATGAGTTTCAGGCCTGGGGAGAAAGATTCAGAAAGCAGATTCTAGAAGGTAACAAAGAAACCCTGAGCTTCATAGTTCTAATCTGTGGTGGCCGTGGTGTCTGGGTTGTTGTTTCCTTCCTGAGCTGTCTCCTCTAAGAATTCAGTGCCCAGAATTTGTACTGCTAATACTCGAAACAAACAAACAAAAAATTGGAATCATCCTTCACTCCTCTGTTTCTCTCCCATCCCAAATCTAATCCATTAGAAGTGTGTCTCCATCTTCAAAATATATCCAGGATCTGATCGCTTTTTACCACGTTCACTGTGACTGCCACAGTTGAAGCCATCATCGTTTCTCCTAGACTTGCAAAGGCTTCCAAACTCGTCACTCTACTTCTCTTCCTTCCTCCGCTACCCATAGGCTATTCTTCACTAAGTAGCCAGGGTGATCCTTTAAAAGCTTAAGTTGCATCATCATGTTACCTCTCTCTGTAAAACCCACCAGTGATTTCCCAGCATGTTGGAACAACATATGCAATCCTTACTCTAGCCTTTTCCAGTTGTCATTGTTGATTCTGACTCATGATGACTCCAGGTGTGTCAGAATACAAGTCTATTATTCTCTCATAGGGTTTTCAATGGCTGATTTTTTCAGAAGTAAATCGCCAGGCTTTTCTTCCGAGGTGCTTCTGGGAACCTAGTTTCCCAGCTGTTCAGTTGGAATCCTAGCACATTAACTGTTTGCACCACCTAGGGATCCCTCCTCTAGCTTACAAGGCTCTGTATAACCTTGCCCTTGACTATCCCTCAGTTTCTGTCACTCTCTCCCTGACCACCTGTCTCAGCCATACTGGCTTCTGTGCTGTTCCTATTAAGCGCCAAGTGCTCTCCTTCCTTGGGATCTTTGAACATGCTGTTCTGTCTGCCTAGAATACTCCATGGCAACCTACTTTTGTTGTGCTCATTCCTTCATTTTATTCGGCACGCAGAAATCTTCTCTGTTCACAGCACTGAAATCGTTCTCTCATCCATTTCTCTCATCCCTGTGTTATCTTGTCACCATGTCATGTGTTGATGCATTTATATCTGTCTACCCCATTAGAAGGTAATATTTGCATGGTCAGGGACTTTGCCTTGCTCACTGCTGTGCATTTCTATTGGCTGGAATTGTTGTTGTGTGCCATCAAGTTGATTCTGACTTGTAGCATCCCTATATGACAGAGTAAAATTGCCCCATAGGGTTCCTAGGATGTAATCTTTAAGGGAGCAGATCTCCTGGTCTTTTCTCTCATGGGACAGCTGGTGGGCTTCAACTGCCAACCTTTCAGTTAGCAGCCGAGTGCCTGTTATGCCACTAGGGCTCCTTATTGGCTAGAATACTGTGGTTTATAGTTGGCGCATAAGTATTACTTGTTGCAAGAAAGAATGACACTTGTTGAAAGAAAGATTGAATGAATACATGAATGAGTGGGTGATTCACTTATCAGTTGGGAAGGTTAATTTCTTTTTCTGGGGATGCTGGCTTTTTAGTTCCTTTCTAGCTTCAGTCTTTGCTGCTTGTAATTATCTTAGCTAAATTTCCTTTTAGGCATTATTTTCACTGTGCATTTCACAATTTGAGTTACCAACATTCCAGCATTTCTTGCCTCAAACTTTTGAAGAGCCCAAAATGGCTGACAGCATGGCTCTCTCATTAATAGTAGGAACACCGAAGTTGTTTCCATGTGAAAGAAAGGCAAGTTTACTCAGCATTCTCAATGACCAGGGAGTAATGTGAAACATTTTATTTCAGGGTCTCGAGAAAACCTTCCTCTCCTCAAATTGATATTCAGCACATTTTAGTGGAAATTAAATTTCCACAAGTAGAAATTCCTTTGTCTCGTAAGAAGACCAGACTTTATGGTCTGACTGAGACTAGAAGGACCCTGGAGGTCATGGTCTGGACCTACTGTTAGCCCCAAGTTGGAAGCATTCCTAAAGCCAACTCTTCAGACAGGGTTTGGACTGGACTGTAAGACAGAAAATGATATTGGTGAGGAGTGAGCTTCTTGGCTTAAGTAGAAATATGAGGCGATGTGGGCAGCTCCTGTCTGGAGGTGAGATGAGAAGGCAGAGGGGGACAGGAGCTGGCTGAGTGGACACAAGGAATACAGGGTGGAGAGAAGGAGTGTGCTGTCTCATAGGAGACTAACTGTGCATACGTAGCAAGGTGTGTTATGTTTTTGTATGAGAGACTGACTTGATTTGTAAACTTTCACTTAAAGCAAAATAAAAAAGAAATTCCTTTATTTGGCTTACATTTTTTTACTCTTTTTAACTTGCAAAATAATATCTCCTGAAAATGATAAAATTTGACCCTGTGTGATCACAGTGCTCTAATTATAAAATTAGTGGCTGTGAAATGATTCTCAAACTGTGCATTTGTGTTTGAGTTTAGAAGAGAATATTATTTTGGCAATGTGAAATATTATTGGTTAGTTGTTGCTGATGGTGTCATTGTCATCATCAGAGGCTATTAAGAGAGCATTCTTGTTTGAATCCAGAACACGTTTCCTCAGACTAAGACCAACATTTACTTTTCCTGGTAATGGTTAATCGGATAGCCTCTTGTCTAAGGAATTTGCTTTCCCTACCACCTGACCAAGCTTCATGGGTTTGCCGTTCATTTTTGTTAATTTGCCAGAGTATCACTGAGTGTCTATGAAGAGTGATGAGAAATTTGGGGAGTGCATAAGCCTGATGATTGAACAACATGGTGAATATAACTAATGTCATTGAACTATACATGTGAAAATTATTGAAATGCAAATGCTTTGTTACCTGTATATTTACCACAATTAAAAAAAAAAAAAAAGGTCATGTGTTTTAGAATCAGTTAAACCTGCCTTTGGATCTTGCCCTTGCACTTACTGTTGTGACCTTGGAAGTGTTACTCACTCTTTATGTCAGTGTTCTTTTCTGTAAAATGGGAAGTTATATTTTCCTCACAGAGTTGTTGGGAGGATTAAATGAAGTAGTGCACATATGGCAGTTTGCACAGTGCCTGACACAGAGTAAGCTTGCAGTAGATGTGCACTGTTACTGTTGTGACTTGGGAAATATATCATGATACACTGGTAGCCCAAATAAATTAATGCCTTGTCTACATTGTTCAGCTGGACCCTATGAAAAAACAAGTTAACCCTACATACTCAGACTGGTA
Organism: Loxodonta africana; assembly: GCF_030014295.1. Classification (NCBI taxonomy): domain Eukaryota; kingdom Metazoa; phylum Chordata; class Mammalia; order Proboscidea; family Elephantidae; genus Loxodonta; species Loxodonta africana. The sequence goes on along the minus strand of NC_087347.1, from coordinate 112,316,005 downwards.
AGGAGCTATGAAGATTAATTTATTTCCTGCATTCCATGGCCTTCTACTCTACTTAAGGCATTTCCATAGCCAATTTCAAAGTGCTGCTCACCCTTGTGAGGTAGGACCTGGCCTTTGAGACTTCCCATATTCCCCTCTGGAGCAGGAGGATGAATGAGGGTGTGTTGAAAGGCACTGGAGTTGGGAGATCGGGGTTTGAATTGGCTTGGTCTTTGACACAGGCATTACCCACTAAAGGGAAGGTCCCAGGCAGTCGCAAAGCCACGTTTTCCGGAGGCTGGAGGACTGTTACTGTAACAACTTCTAAAGGAGAGCACAAGTAGCGTTTAGCTGAGCTGACTCCTTTGATTTCTTATTCTGTCAGATCCTAGAGACACTTTGTTGGGTTGGTAGAGTTCGGGATGTTCTGTTTTTATGGCTGCCACGTGATTTGTAACTAAACATAGATAGGGCTTTTGAAAAAAATAAAGAAAAATTGATGAGCGACGACTATGAAAAGACCCACATTTTTAAAAGGAACCTAGAAGCCGTTTACTGGTGTGCTTTTTTCCTTTGGCTCTTGCTGGGTTGGTATTTTCTCTGAGGCGGTAAACAATAGCTATAGTGACAAATGCCTTACATTTCTTTAGAGAATTTGTCGTTTGCCGATGAATGAAAGTTGGGTGATTTTGGTTAATGAGCTACCAACAGGGTTTTTGTTACTTTCTATAAAACCATAGTCATTAAACTTTCCTTTTCATTTTTCTTTGTAATGACTTCCCAAATCCCTCCATTGCTAATTCTTGTAGGGTCGTGATAAATTAATTGAGAAAGCAGTTTGTACAGCGTAGCCCATTCCCTTCCAACAAGCATACACATTACCGCGACTTGCTGTAAGTCTAAATCTTGTTTCTTTTATACTCCTTGGTGAGCCTACGTGGCTGGAACTATAGACCATGGTGTTTCTAGAATTTCTAATAATATGGCCTTTGATGAAATGGGAAACCCTGGTGGCATAGTGGTTAGGAGCTATGTCGGCTGACCAAAAGGTTGGCTGTTCAAATCCACGAGGCACTTATTGAAACCCTATGGGGCAGTTCTACTCTGTCCTGTAGTGTCACTGTGAGTCAGAATTGACTCGATGGCAATGGGTTTGATTTTTGTTTTGATGAAATCAATGAAATCTTCATAAGTAAAATGTTAATTGTGTGTGTGTGTTTTCTGTGTAAGCAGGGGACAAACGTATAAGTAGAAGAACATAAGAAGAAAGGGAATGAACATTTAATGTATATTTATTATCCACAAGTTTCGATATTTGGTATTATTCCCCCCTTTTACAAATGAGAACATAGAACTAGGCCAAAATCACATGGCTTTTAAGTGGCAAGTCACAGATTTAAACCAGGTAAATTTGACTCCAAAGCTTGCCTGTCTTCTATACCACGTGACCCCCTGTCTTATTCACTAACTATATTGTAGGAACCTCATAGTCAGCTGTTTTATCTAATCTCTTCCCTAATAGCCAGAGAGCTCTTCTTTTAGTGAATCCATTGAGGAAGAGGGCTTGAAAGGAGAACCTGGGAACAGTTTACCCTGACATATCCCTATCACATTGTATTTTGCCCTAGAATTCAGAGCTCCTGTGCCCTGAGACTCAGACATGAGGGACAAGAGCTCGGCTTGGGTGAATGGGGTGAGGATCTGCCAGAGTGAGCAGAGTGAGGAGGAAGGCTCTGGAGCTTCGCCTCAGGAGAAGGGCTGTCTCTGGGGAAGTGCAGAACTGAACTTCTCCCAGTCTTTCATATCTGAGAATTTCTGTCGTTAGTTGCTACTGACAAGCTCATGGCGACCTTAGGTATGACAAAACAAAATGTTGCCTTGTCCTGTGCCATCTGCATGATCATTGATGTGTTTAAGTCCATTGTTCAGGTTATTGTGCAGTGCTTTCCACCTAGAGGGCTTATCTTCTAGCACTGTATGAGACAGTATTCTGTTGTGATCCATAAGGTTTTTGTTGGCTAGTTTTTGGAAACAGATCACCAGGCCTTTCTTTCTAGTCTGTCTTAGTCTTGAAAATCTACTGAAAAATGTCCACTGTGGGTGACCCTGCTGATATTTGAAATACCAGTGACATAGCAACACACAGGCCACTGTATTGTGACAAACTGACAGACAGGTAGTGAGTTTGAGAATTACAAATGTATTATTGCCCATATTCACCTAACATAAGCAGGACCTGCTCAGCACTCTGTCGTCCAGCCCACTGAATCATGTTCAAGCCTCGGAAAACCAAGTGAAGAGGAAGTGCAGTAGTTAGATAGAGGGGGACGGTTATGGCGCAACAAATCCCAAAGAATTGTCTGAATCATTTTCTTCAATGTGCTTTTCAAAAAGACTACTCATGCTCAGCCTTCAAGCTTTTTATAACGATGACATTCATTCAATAGAGTTTGATCAGTATTAGATTTCTTAGAAATTTGCTTTCTGATTGAGCATCTGTTACTCGATTTTGATTTTACTCTAGTTTTTGTAAGGCCAGGGTACTGGTACCATATATTTTTTTTCTTTTTTTCCTGAATTTTTTCTTTAAAGCAGTCACAAAGCTGAGACATTTTTCCTCAAATCTGAGATGTGACAAGACACGAGAATGTTCTTAGTTTTGTTTATTGTTCCAGAAGTTAATGAGACTTTTGGTATTTATGTGAACGCTGTAGGGTTGTATTAATACTGTGTGTTTGAGAAATGCAGTAATAACCCACAAAAGGACATTGTGTCTGGAATAATTCTCCAGGAACGAATGTAGCATCGTGATATTGTTTCATTTTCTGCAAACTTCGTGCAAACCCCCCTGTGCTTTTTCCTTTTGTGTGCATGTAAGTGTGTGTGTGTGTGTGTGTGTGTGTCTGTTAGTGTGTTTCATGTTGTTGGGTGCCATTGGGTCGATTTTGACTCATAGTAATCCCATGTGACAGAGCGGAACTGCCCATAGGGTTTCCTAGGCTGTAATCTCTACAGGAGAAGATTTCCAGGTCTTTGTCCTGTGGAACCACTGGGTGGGTTCGTACTGCCAACTTCTTGGTTAACTGTTGTGCCACCAGGGCACCTTTTTAAATGAAGAAAACAAAAACAAGTATCCCTCACCAAATAGATAAGTGGCTTCAACAGATTTCTAAAAAAACCTTGTGAATTGATGATAATGCCAAAGGAACACCTAAAGGGGAAGAAAGGAAAATGGCTATCTAGCACCAGTCCTGCTTGTTCAAATCCCCCAGTGAGCTCCATCAAGGGGTACAAAAAAAATGACAATCTTTTCAGATATGATTATCAAGAAGACTACTTGAACTATGGATTTACAGCCACTAGAAAAAAAAAAATTATCATTAAGGGATCATTAATGATTAACCTCTCCCAAAGTGTACATCATGCCTTGAAAGATTAGTTAATGACATTCTGATCAGCAGGATGGATTAGAGAGACCACAGCATGCCCTGCAGGGGTTAGGCACCCAGATGCTAGAGGCAGGCTGTTGGGTTTGAATCCCAGCTCTGCTGTTTATAGTGGTGTGCCTTGGTTTCCCAACTGTAAAGTCAGAATTAAATAGTACTCACCTTAGAGGTCTGTTGTGAGAATGAAATGAGTTAACATGCGTAAAGTGCTTAGAGGAGTGCCTGTCATATAGTGTGTGCAAAACAAGTGTCAGTTTAAAAATATACCTTATCTCACTTTATGTCATCTTATAAAGATTCCTGTTTCGTGTATTTTATATAGGTATGTTATATTATAATTATTTGTAATCGAATTTACTAAAATTGGGGTTATGTGTTCAAGTATTGTGATGGGGTACGTAAATGAAATATCTGTAGGCCACTTCCCAGAAGGTACAGGGGCTCCTAAAAGTTTCCCAGGTCTCTGGAAGCATAAACAGTTACTGTTATTAACCCTTCACTGGGTATAGAGCAGGGCTTATGCTATTGGATTTTGGGGACTGGGCATAAAAGCAAAAACAGGTCACCTTTTGACTTTCTTCTCTATTCGTATCTTCTGACCTAATTGTCACTGTGTTTCATAACCAGCTATAAACGTAAGGAACATATTCCTAAGTCAGTTTATGTAAAAGCGTGGCTGCATATGTAAAAGAGTATTTATCAACTATATATGGTAGCCTGCTTTTAACTCACTTTTAATATGTATACCGTTATCCCAGTGGCAAGGGGTCAGATGGGTAGAACTAGATTCTTATATTAACAAAGTTGAAAATTTAGAGGTCATCTCTGGCCTTTTAAAACAAGGTATGCACAACTTCAGAGATTCATACTCTATCCTACTAATTAAAAAAGGAAGACCAACTTTCACAGAAAGCCATCCAGTAGTTTGTGACATGAAACCTCACAACAGTTGCTATGAATTAGGTTCATCTGGCTTCAAGAGGAATCCCAACTCAACGGCCATTGTTTTTTGGGTTGGTAACTCAAAATCTACCAGTTGTGACCCCATGTGTGTCAGAATAGAACTGTGCTCCACAGAGTTTCAGTGCGTCAGGAAGCTCTCCTTTTAGTTTCTGAGTGGTACAAACAGCTAACATGCTTGGTTGCTAAACGAAAGGTTGGACATTTGAGTTCACCTAGAGGCACCTTGGAAGAAAAGTCTGGTGATCTACCTCTGGAAATCAGACAGTGAAAACCCTGTGGAGCGTACTTCTGCTTGGACACACGTGGGGCGGCCACGAGTCAGAACTGACTCTACAGCAGCTGCTGCTGGTGGAGAGGAGTGGTGGTTCGGCGGTGGAATGCTCGTCCTCCACGTGGGAGGCCTGAGTTGGTTCTTAGCCAGTGTAACTTGTGCACAGCCACCACCCGTCTGTCAGTTGGTGTGTTGCTATGATGTTGGATAGGTTTCAGCATAGCTTCCAGAGTAAGTCAGAGTAGGAAGAAAGACCTAGCGAACTACTTCTAGAAATCAGCTAATGAACACTCTATGGATCACGAAAGTCCAGTCCACAACCGATCATGGGATTGGAGCAGGAAGGGACAGCATTTTGCCTGCTGTACAAGGTTCACCACAAGTCAGGAGCCGACTTGATGGCAGTTAACAACAACAGTAATTCAAAGCCGATAGACTATGAATTGGTCCCAGAAAGAGAGATTATTACACATATTTGATTTCATGATTTAAGTTTTCTTTTGAATTTTACATTTTCCTTACTAACCAAACCCAGTGATTTAAGTTTTCTTTTGAATTTTACGTTTTCCTTACTACTTCTTTAAATTGATCAAACCCAAACAGGTATTCCTGGAGGACCTCTGAATGGAAAGAATGCCAAGTCTCTCTCCTCCTTGAGCAGCAGGATCCCCAGTGGCATGCGACAGGACCCGTTTGTGGTGGTGGCATCCAGACCCGGGAGGTGTACTGTGCCCAGAGCGTACCGGCATTCACTGCACAGAGGGCCAAGGAAGGTAGGCAGCTGGTTCCGGGACAGATGGTGCTGCTGGCTTCAAGGGAAATCAACTCCCACGCTATACCCAGTATTTTTTTTTTTTTGATAATAGACTCCTATATTTTGCCACTTGGAGTAATTTGGAATAGTTAAAAATAGCGCTACTAATAATAACAACTGCCTTAAAGGGCTTTGTAAAACTTAAATGCAAAAATGTACCTAAGGTTTGTGGCACAAATTGAATACTACAAGCTAAGGGGCTAGTATGCTGGAGTGACTGAGTAATGAACGAATAAATAGCATTTTTTTTTTGTGTGTCATTTATGAATGTGACAATTTATACAGATATATCCCTTTTAAATGTCCAGCATCTATCATTTTATTTCTAAATGCTAGCTTAGGAAGAAGAAACTGCCTCCACGTTAAGCCCTCCATGAGGCAGGTACCACCCGACACTAGCTCAATTTTTTCAGGGTGTGGGAAAGTGACAACATATAGAGACTGAAAACCTTACCCAGATTTATGTAAGTCAATTGATTGAAAAGCCAAGAGTGGACAGCAGCAGGTCCACACTAGAAGGGTATGTGGTCTGTTCCAAACATATAGGAGAACCCAGAAGTGCCCCCTGCAGTAGTCAAGATGGGACTGTTTCCTTGGGTCTGCCAAGTGTGCATTCTCTGCTGTGGACTTTGGTTAAGAGGGAATACAACCTTCTTGCTATGGTTATGTATCCATTTTATTCTGTAAAGGTCTTCATACCAGGTGACTTTTTTATGACATGGCCTCTCAGAGTTCCAGAGAAAACAATGATCATAGCCTTGGATGATGAATCTTAGGATTCCAAGAGGGATAAACTTTACAGATTCCTTAGCATTTTGCTTCCACAAATGAAGTTACAGGGCCACATTTACAAGGCTAGAGGTATTTAGAAAAACAAAAGTCAGCTCTTCTTTCTACTCTAATTTCACCTTTGGAAAGTGACAATTTGCACACTTTCTGCTTCAGGATAGAACATGACTATGCTCACTCGTCTGAATTAGGAACAGAATTTAGATCAAAAGCTCCAGATTATTATTTCAAACATTGGTGATCTTTCCTTCTTTGTCTTCCCTTCTACTACTGTCTATAGTAAGGATCTTCTGGGATCAACCCATAAATCAAAGTGTTGTAGAATTCATATGTTAATACCTACCTATATTCAGCTTTAACTTTTAATGATATTTACATCTTCCTAAAGTTTCTTTACTAAAAACAGCTTTTTTCTTGAGTAACCTTGTTCTAAAATTTCATCAACTTAAAGCTTTTCCGGCTTTCTGAATGGGAGCGTACTGGGCAGAAAGACGGCAATTAGTGAGAAAGCAGAAGGATGGTGTTTTAGAGTTGGGAATTCAGTGCTACATTGGGGCATGGACTGAAGTGGAGAAGTGTTAAAGGCAGATTTAGTAGCTCACTAAGCCCTGATACAATCTGCTTTAAGCATCTGAAGAAGAGAAAATCTAAGGGCAAGCCACATTTCCAAATTAATACCTGTTCACATGGCAACAGAAAAGTACTTGGAAGGCACTAAAACCTGGCAGCCCAATTCTCATGGAGGGCCTAGAGGTGAGGCCAAGATGTAGATACGTCGAGGACTAGGACTATACTGTACTTGTGTACACAGTTAACCGTAGTATGTAAAATTATGTTGGACAATGTGGCATACGCACAATTGCGTTAAGGCACAGTAGAACTTGATACTTACTTTTGTAGTCATCGTCAAAGTCTTTATTTTGCTCTAGTGTGGAAGTGAACCAGCAGAATTGTTTACCCATTACTTCCACTTTTTATAAATTCTTTCATTTCTTACTGTTATCCTTTATAGATATACCTTCGCAAAACCTGGTAGGGTGAGAATTTCTTCTTGGCTGAAGTTAAACACAGAACAGTTGAGTTGCTATTTTCAGGGACCAGAGAGTAAGTGAGTAATTAAGGGGGCAAAATTTAAATATTGCTAACCATTTCTGCTAATGCAGTAATAAAGGCCACAATTGGTGACATTTCTTGTACTTTCAGTTTCTGTGAACATCAGCTTATTTTATTATTATTTTAGTTATGTTAGCTTTTGCTGAGAGAAGACATTTTAATAGCATTGATTTTAGAAACTCTTTTCTCAGTCACGATGTTGTTGACATCCCTACAATGTTAATTTTTTTTTTTTTTTTTGATCCTCTGTTCACTCTCTAGAGTGAAATTGCTTGACATTTTTTTTTTTTTTCCTAAGAAATCCCACCATCCACTGTGGGATAGCTGCTCTGTATTCCAAGAACCTCGTCTTAGAGGAACCCACAGTCTTGGAAAAGAAGCAAAGGTATTTCCATGAATCCCTTTTGCAACTGAATACAATAGAAACCTAGATCCCAGAATGAAAAAAAAAAAAAAAAGAGTGCTAACTACCACCCAAGGGCCTCTAAGGTGTACGGCCACGTCTGGATGCTGAGACTAATATACCTGACTTTGGTGCAGTTCTGACAATGACTTAGTCTTGTGGATGTTCCGCTTCCCATAGACCTCAGTGTATGGTGGCTGGAGGAACACTATATACCTATGGCATATTTACCTGATTCTCCTTTTGCTCTACATTCCTGTGGTGTTTTAAATTGTGTTGTAACAATCAGTACGAGAAATATGACCAGTAATACTAGCCAGGCCAATAGACTTAGGGTGAAATTTAGAGGAGTACTTATGATTTTGTTTAATGGTTATTGTTTTAGAGACAAATGGACTCCTCTTAAAACAAAGAAGCAGAGATAAATGAGCCAAATAACCTTTGCTAATTAACAGCAGTGCACATGAGGCCAGGAGAAACAGGGCACAGTAATATTTCAGAAGCACCAGCATGAGTGATGCTTGCCTGTAAATCTAAAATCTTGGATTTGGTAAGGAGATATTTGCTCCATACATGCCACTATGGTGTAGATACTCTTATATTGATAAATACGGGGTGAAAGAGCATGGAGGTTGAATGTATTCATACTTAGAAACCAAGTAAAATTTAAAATTCATAAAAAAATGTTGGTGAAGTTATAATTGAGCAGAACAGCACCAGGATTTTTTTTTTTTTTTTTTTTTCATATTTATGCTTTGGCATCACATCCCAAACCAAACCCATCGCCGTCCAGTTGATCCCGCCTCATAGAACCTCTGGGACAGAGGAGAGCTGCCCCATAGGGTTTGCAAGGAGCTGCTAGTGGATTTGAACTGCCGACCTTTTGGTTAACAGCCTGAGCTCTTAACCACGGGGCTACCAGGGCTCCGATGGGACAGAGTTTAGCTTTACATTGTTAAGTATGTCAGGTGCCCACTCCTTCCTACCCCAGTAAGATTGGATATTTTTTGAAAGGCTTATGTCTTTATCATGCTGGGTCTGGAGTTGGCATTAGGGGAGTACATGATCAGATAAGGGAACGTTTCCTGGAATGCTAAGTAATAGATAGGGACTTGATATGTTTGGGGTTATGGTTTTAGTTCTGACCTCTGTGAAACTTTGATAAGGCACATGAATGTTATACATGCCTTCTAGCTTATTAAATTAAAAATGTATATCAATTTGCTAAATAAAATCAGATGACAAACGTTCTTTTTTTTTTTTTTTCCAAAAAAATTTATTATCGACCAGCTATGCTTTAGGCTATGTACTAGGCTCTAGTATTATAAAAGGTGGCCCCCTCCCCAGTAATTTATAGTCTTTACATTGGAACAGCAATTGAACTAACAGTCATACTGTAGTGTCATAAGTCTGAGATGGTCACATATATGACATGGCTGAAACCATTTAATGATGCCTGAGGGTAATCTTTACAGCAGAGATAATCCTGGATGTTTGGAGGCTCAGTAGAAAAGAATGTTCTGAGCAGGAGGAAGAACATGTGAAAAGGAGTGGGTGGAGGTGTTGTGACATCATGGTGTGTTCACTGGAGGCACATAAACATCTGAGGAGACCACAGAGAATAAGGCGATTATGATGACACTGGAGAACCAGGCCTTTTCTGCCTTTCTGGAGTTTACTCTTTGTTTTTGAGATGATTGGTACTTATTGCAGATTATTTCCCCCCACTGGCAGGTTTTAAACAGAGAAGGAATCTTATTATTTTTAGCTGTACTGAAATATATAAAAATGTCAGTACGCTAAGAGAATTCCCATGAGTAGTCATCTCCTATTTGCCAACTTATCTGAGTGTCCAAGAAGTTTTCGAGATATGAAATAATTGACAATTTCAACAGATGAAAAGATTTCTAAAGGAGCAATTGGAGGAGATATTCCACCACCCTCTGAGAGACTGAAAATGTCCTTTGCCTGTCTTTTGAAATTGGTTTTAATGTCAATAAGCTTCTTTGGGTGGGAGAACATGGTACCTGGAAAGGAGTGAGCTTAGAGCTTTCCTTAGTGTTGACCTTAGAAAAGAAATGACAGCTTAAAAACCGGTTTTCAGCATTTTCTCTTGCTTTATGCTAACAGAGAAGCAGAGATAGCTGAAGGAAATAACCTTTGCTAATTAACAGCAGGATATTTGATGGCAGTTCCCTACCATATTGCAGGAAAGATGAACTTAGATCATATAAATTATGCACACACACACACACACACACACACAGGCGCAAATGGTTAAGCTCTTGGCTACTAACCGAAAGGTTGAAAGATTGATGGTTCAAACCCACACAGAGGCATCTTGGAAGAAAGACTTGGCATTCTGCTTCTAAAAAGTCATAGCCATGGAAGCTCTGTGGAGTGCAGTTTCTACTCTGCAACACATCAGGTCTTCTCCATGAGCCAGAATGAACTGAATGGCAACGGGTTTGGTTTTGGCTTGGTTTGTGTGTGTGTGTGTGTAAACCAAAAAACCAAACCAGTTGCCATTGAGTCAATTCTGACACATAGGGACCCTATAGGACCCTATAGACCTGCTGCATAGGATTTCCAAGGAGCTGCTGGTGGATTCAAACTGCCAGCCTTTGGTTAGCAGCCGAGATCTTAACCACTGTGCAACCAGGGCTCCAGTCTATATATACATATATATGTATATGTATATATGTGTGAATATATATATCTAATATTTGAATATAGCTCTGAAAGCCGAGAACAGTTTAAAAAAGGAACATTAAATACTTAGAGGTAACTGCATCACCAGGAGTCTAAATTAAGATTTGATTTCTCTTCACAGTGTTGGTATCTTAAGCTTAGTGGTTTTTTAATCAAGTATAACAGACTTATCTTAGTGTAATATAGCAAACGTTTATTGAATTGCTGTGCTTAGCAAGAATACTGAAGCGCTCCTACTTTAAGTCATTAATTTATCAAGCTGTTTTTAGTACTAAAAAATTCCTAATTTATTTAGCTCAAGGTATGATTCACATGATTCAAATGAGAGCAGAAGAGAGATGCCCTAGGCAAATGAGAAGGACAGAACACTTGACGAGAAACCTTAGCATTGAGTAGAGGTTGCTCCTGGGGAAAATAAATAAGAGAACAATGCAGGCTTTTTGATGACATGTGGGTCTTGCTTAATTTGATCTCCTAACGAGGAAGTATTCATTTTCTTCTTTGTGTAGTTTGTTATGTATTTCTTCAAAATTAACAGAAATGATTTGATAACTAATACTATGTGTTGCGGAAACTGAAGCATGTGGTATTGTGGAGGAGTAAGATTGTCAAGAACCTAGAACTAAATATGAGCTTGGACTTTTCCAATTGTTTGAATAGTAATATTTCAGTCTTCCAGATCCTATAGCACCTTGTCCACACCCTTGTTTGCCCTGTTAGCTTCTAAAAGTCCTTGAAGGACATGATTATGATTAGGACACCTTCTCCTTTGTATTTCCAGTTGCCCGTCCTTACCGTATGGAAACCCTGGTGGTGTAGTGGTTAAGAACTACAGCTGTTAACCAAAAGGCTGGCAGTTCAAATCCATCAGGCACTCCTTGGAAACCCTATGGGGCAGTTCTACTCTGTCTTATAGGGTCACTATGAGTCAAAACTGTCTAGACGGCAATGGGTTTTTTTTGTTTGTTTGTTTTTAGGTCTTACCATGTAAAAGGAAAATAGCAATGTTTATGGAATATAAAATGGAAAACTCCTCAAGACTAGAATGTGATATGTTGGGTTTGTTGAATTCTTTTTATTTTTTGGATGTACAGAGAAAGGAGTTGTTTTACCCTTAACAAAACCAAAATTATATCTCTCTGGACATCAACACAAGGCCAGGTGGTCCAGAGGTCCTGGAATGGAATCAGGTAAAATAGATCTAAGGCTCAAGAAGTGATGGAAAGTGGTCCCTGGGAAACGATTGGGGAGGAATGTAAAGGAGAGAAATACAAGGAGGGTCACAGGCCAGGGAGATCAGCTTGGACTGAAAGGATGGGTTTGCCTCGTAGCCTTAGCCTAAGTCACTAGCCAGTTGATTTTTTAATAATTTTCAGAGTTAAATATATCCCTCTTCTGTTATTTAGAGGAAACAGATTATGGAAACTGTGAATGGTTTCAGATTGTTTACTTCTATCAGTGTTACTCTTGATCTCTTTAACAGGCTAGGAGGAGAGATGAGGCAGTTAAACAAATAAATACAGAAATAAGTACCATAAGAGAAAACGGGAATTTGGGGGAAGGAGAGATTAAACCAGTGGGGTATGAGGATCTTAGGGTTGATTTGTGGAGAAAAAATCATTTACCTGGGCCTTGAAGGAAGGGCATGGTTTAGACAGGTGTACATGTGAGGGGGACAGAATCCCAGGTGAGGAAAGCAATGCGAGTAGAGCACAGAGGTAGAAAGCCATGGAACGTGTTTAGAATAATCAAGTCAGACACGAATGTGGGATGGATGAGGGTAAGGACTGTGGATTGGGTAGAGATGTAGAATTCTAGGCTATGCTCTTAGGCTTTATGATGATCAGAATACGAGGTTGTAAGAGTTGAGCTCTTACCCTTTGCATTCCTGTCCAACTCTCTGTGCTCCAACAATACTGAACATCTTCTTTCACACTCAGGGCTTTGTAACCACCAGTCTCTACCTGACCACTATCCTGATGTATCCCCTTTTATCACCACCCTTACATGTACACTCCCTGGCTCAGAACTATCACCTGGCCAACCCCCCAGCTACTCAGAAACTGTTTCATTTCGGAACCCTCTTAGATGACGTAGCCATCATTGTTCCTCAGTGATCATCACACTTTATCTCACTGCATTGTAATTGCTTGTTCATGTGTACTGGTCGGTGGGCTACTGTGCCAGCTCTCTGAGGTCAAGGACCACATCGGTGTTGTTCACTATTGTTTCTCCAGCACTTGGCACAGTATCTGGCACACAAAAGATGCTTGGATTGAATACAAGCTTTGTGCACCTTAGCAAATTTATTTTTACCACCTTCTTTCTAATTGTTGATGCTGTACAAGCACTAGGTTGTCAGTCCGCTTTCAGACTTGCATAAAATACCACTTTGCGGTACATGGGACCTGGCTTCCTGAGTAGCCGCTGAGCAGCTGGGCGTTGCAACCTGAAAGAGACAACCCAGAAGTGTAAAGGAATTAGCTCCCTTTGGGTTGAAACTTAAGCAATGGGAAGAACAGTTTCTAAGGGAACAGGCTATTCCCAGTGCACCTGTATGTTATTCCCATGAGCAGTTTCCTCTCGCAGTCTTTCTACAGAAATCCTGTTTGCCAAACACAGAGATCTGCTGAGTAACCTGCTATAACATGTTTGTAGTTTGATGAGATATGGTAGCTAGCACAGCAACACATCACAGAGCATTGCTGCACATTTTCCTTACTTTACTCCCATTGTTTCCTCGCTGTCACCACCCTGACCTTGCACCTTCCAAATAAAGTATTAACACCTATATTTTCTTATTAGGCTCTGGTTTTTGGAGTCCTTCAGCTACAGTAAAACTTAATGAATATGTGCTGAAAGGGTGAATGAGAAATACTGTTTTTAAGGATATATTACAGTAGCCTAGATGAGACATCATAGGGATTTGAAGTATGGTGGAAGCTGTAAACAACTCTTTTTTCCTTACTCTTCTTCATTTTCCTTCTTATCCTCCTTCCTTACCTCATTTTTTCTTCCTCTTCTTTGTATATCTTTCTTCTTCCTCGTAATCCAATTTTTCCATTTCTTTTCCTTCCTTCTCCACTTTCTCTATTTTTCATCTTGTATAAATCTTGAGAGCAAGACCACTTTTAGTAATTGTGGTAGACTTCATAGCAGTTAGCACACTGCCTGGCAAAAGGCCGATAAGAGCTCAATAGATGTTTCTTGAACAAATGAATAAAAATCTCTGCATATAGCATTGCCATTTCAGTTTTCGGCATGTCTTTTTGCTTTGGGACAATTTTCTTTTCATTTCAGTTGTTCACATACACCTGCACTTCATTAATGAGCAGTTTAGTTTGCTTTTTCAGAGTAGAAGACTGCATTTGGAAAAACATGCTGAGATAGTATATTTACAGTCTTCAGTTGAGTGTCTCTCTCAACTTCATTTTGTCAGCTGGACTGAATTTCTCCCAAATACCAAGCCAAGAGGTAATGAGGTTCCTCTTGGCAGTGTAATTCCTGAAACAAAATAATTTCTTCCAAATCTGTTTCTCCAGCCTTGTTGAATATGTGAAGATACTGGCAAGTAGGATATAAAAGAAATACCCACCTATTGCCCAAACCTTCCTGCAGGAAAGCTTCATAATTTTCTCATCAACTTGGTCTAGTTTTTAGCATTTTTTTTTTCCATGCTCTAGTTTAAACTCCTCATCAGGCCCTGTCCTCAAGAGAGAATAGCCTTTTAGTAAAATCTTTGTATGCTTAAGAATGGTTAAATTATTTCTTGAAACTTCTGGCCATTTTTTTCATGCATATTGAGGAAGGGATTGATTCCTATGTCAAGAGAAAAATTGGAAAGCCAACTGAATTGTGATCTCAATGCTAATTCCAAGATTCTGTGAGCCTCCATGTGGGAGATATAATTGTAATTCAGTTTATTCTTTTAAGATCTTCTCTAAGACTTTAATTGTATTTATGGTTCTTGGTGAAACTTTATCCAAGTTGTCTCAATTCTTTCCATGCTTGAAGGTTGGTACTGGACACAGCTATTCTACTTGAGTACTTGACATATTTTTTATTCCATGTTCTCTACACTGACTGTTCATTACCCTCCAACCCCCAGACCGGATCATTCTCTAGTGTTCCAAACTTTGGGAAATTGTCTCTCTTCCTGAAGTTGCTCTTGCCAGAAACCCACAGAATAGCCTTGATGTTTTACTGTTATGAATTCCAGGAAAAAATCCCACCTATTGCCACATTGAATCTGTCGCCTAATCTTGTTAATTCAACCTCATTTGTTTATTTTTTGCAATTATTTCAAACTATCCTCATTTCTAGCATTATTTTGTATGACTATTATTATTATTAATAATAAATTATTATTATTAAATTATTTTGTGTAATTTCCTAACTTGATGCACGTTTCTGAATAGAGACATAATTTATGTGCTTAAGCACCTGGACTCTGCAGACAAACTAAGCCAGGTGCTCACCAGTTGATGCCTATTCGTGGCTACCCCGAGTGTATCAGAGTAGAGCTGCTCTCCATAGTGTTTCAAATAGCTGAGTTTTCGGAATAGATTGCCAAGCTTTGTGTTGAGGCATCTCTAGGTAGACTTGTATCTCCAGTAATTCAGTTAGCAGTTAAGTGTGTTAACTCTTTACACCACCCAGGGACTTCCACAAAGTGTTGTTGTTGTTAGTTGCTGTTGAGTTGATTCTGACTCATGGCGACCCCATGTGTTACAGAGTAGAACTGCTCCGTAAGTTTTTTTTTTTTTTCCTGGGGGGGTGGTCTTTAATCTTAAAGGAAGCAGATAGCCAGGTGTGTCTTCTGCATGCCTCTGGGTGGATTCAAACCACCAACTTTTAGGTTAGTGGCTGAGTGCAGACTTTTTGTACCACCTGCGGACCTTGCAAACAAACAGTCCTCTGTCCAAATTCTTATTCTATCACTTACAAGCTGTGTAACCTTCAGTTTCCTCATCTGTAAAATAGGATAATGATAGTTTGTAACTCATGGGTGTGCTGTGAGGATTAAATGAATCCACACATGCACACAAAGCACTTAAAACAGTGCTTTATATAATAGGTCCTTCCTTACAAATACCAGCTATTATAAATTTTCTTCTCCACACTCCAGCCAAAGCAATCTTGTAAGGAAGCTTATCTAAATATATCATTCTCACGCAAAATGAGTTCACTAGCTTCCCCTGAACTCAAAATGCTTAACATCACCCACAGGGCCATGTATGACCTGGCCTCTGCCTATCTCTCCAACCTCAACTTGCTCCATTCTTCCAAAGACTGATTCTATTCCAGCTACACTGTGTGGCCTTGGGCAAGTTAGTTCAACTATCTTTGCATGACTTTTATCTGTGGCTACAAGATACCATTACATCAGCCAGAAAGCAGAGAGCATGAGGATTGTGGACCTATAGTTTAAACATGTTGACTCAGAACTAATAGACTTCTATAGTCCATGGAGGAGAAGTAGTCACTGTGGCCCAGTCTCAGTGCTGAGGAGTAAAGGGCAGAGAGGTTCATGTTGCCTAGTAACTAAGAACATAGGCTCTGAAAGTGTGCCTTACCAGATTTGAGCACTAGCTCCCCCATCATAGCTATCTAGTATTGGACAAGTCACAGAGCCTTTCTAAGCCTCTAGTTTTCTCATCTGTAAAGTGGGAATAACAATATAGTTAATAGGATTAAATGAGATGATCCATATTTGTTTGTTTATTTATTTAAAAAAAACCCAAAATTTTAATGAATCAATATCATTAAAGTTGATTGATTTTAACCAATTTTCATTAATATATATTTTTTAATTGTACTTTAGATGAAGTTTTACAGAAAAAACTAGTTTCTCATCAAACAGTTACTACACACATTGTTCTATGACATTGGTCAACAACCCCACGACATGTCAACTCTCTCTCTTCTCAACCCTGGGCTCCCTATTATCAGCCCCTGTTCCCTCCTGCCTTCCAGTCCCTGCTCCAGGGCTGGTGAATCCCTTTAGTCTCATTTTGTTCTATGGGTCTGTTCAGTTTTTGGCTGAAGGGTGAACCTCAGGAGTGACCTTATTACTGACCTGAAAAGGTATCCGGGGGGCCATATTCTCAGGGCTTCTCCAGTCTCTGTCAGGCCAGCAAGTCTCATCTTTCTTTTTGAGTTAGAATTTTGTTCTACATTTTTTTCCAGCTCTGCCTGGGACCCTCTATTTTGATCCCTATCAGAGCAGTCACTGGTGGTAGCCAAGCACCATCTAGTTGTGCTGGACTCAGCCTGGTGGAGGCAGTGGTAGATGTGGTCCATTAGCCTGCTAGACTAATCTTCCCTTTGTGTCTTTAGTTTTCTTCATTCTTTCTTGCTCCCAAAGGGGTAAGACCAGTGGTGTATCCTAAATGGCCGCTGACAGGCTTTTAAGACCCCAGATGCTACTCACCAAAGTAGAATGTAGAACATATTCTTTATAAACTATGTTATGCCAGTTGACCTAGGTGTTCCCTGACACCAGGGTCCATACAACCCTCAGCCCAGTAATTTGGTCCCTCAGGGAGTTTGGATGTGTCTATGGAGCTACCATGACCTGGCCTTATACAGGTTGTCCTGGCTTCCCCAGTATTGTGTACTGTCTTACCCTTTACCAAAGTTTTCGCTTAAGAGATGATACATATTTAAATGGGGGGGGGGATCATAGCACAGTGCCTAATACATAGTAAGTACTTAATGAGCATGTTATCATGCTTTTCTTTCTTTAAATATTAAAGTCATTGTTTATGCATATAGACATTAATTGGGGCTCTGACCTAGGCTAAGCACTGTGCCAAATACTAAGGATACAAGATGAACAACAACAATGAAACCAAACCCATTGCCATCAAATCATAGCAACCCTATAGGATAGAGTAGAACTGCCCCAAAGGGATTCCAAGGAGCGACTGGTAGATTCAAACTGTATATCTTCTGGTTAGCAGCCAAACCCTTAAACACTGTGCCAAATGACTCCCCAGGATTTCTTAGAGCACAGATAGAAAGGAGAATTGAGATGTAAACAATTTTGGAAGAACTGTGGAAAGGAAATGTAGGAAGACCAATTTGTAAGCTCAAGTGTGAAAAAACTGATAACACAAAAATCTTAAAATTTCAAGTGTCTATGATGTCACCCTACTTGCAAACCAACAAGTTAGCCTGACACAGTTTCCTAGATATTGGTAGAAGACATGATACCTCTTGTTCAGAGATAAAGGAGAGTTTATTACTCTCAGTAGCCAGAGAATCATCATTTATGCCTATTCCTCAAGCCCCAATTCCTGCAGTACAACACAACCAGAGCCAGATCATGCCTGCATACATAGCGGGTTGTGGTAAAGAAGGAGCCTGAGATTTAGAAACCCTGATCTTTTTTATAAGGGGGCTGAAAGCAAACCTGAAGAACCTTTACCCCAGAGGGAGGCATTATCTCTCACATCCAAGGCTATTTGCTGTAGAAACACACTTGGAAAGATAGTCTGGAACAAAAGCTGTCAGTGCCTTTGCTTACAGGATGTGCAGAAATATGAGAGACCCATGGAGAATTGTCTCCCAACAACAACAGTAACAGCAACAGCAACATACACACACATGTTAATATATTTCTTCTCATTAAAAATGTTAAGTATAAGTTTTGTATATGGTTAGTGATCTGATTTTCCAGTTATAATCAGGAGCGCCTGTCTCCACTACATGAAACAACAAAATGCCCTGTATTCTCCAAAATCTTTGACTAAAAGCAACATCACATGTAAAGAATTTTAAATGTCTTACTTTTGGTATTAATTTGCAGTACGCAATTATTATAGCCAACATATGTAAGTCAAAAATTATTTAAGAAAGTAACCTTTTTGTTTTGAGAAGTACAGTGTCCACACTTTTTTTGAGAATGTGTTCAGTTTCCTGAATCAAATAGATATTGTAGAGATATTTGGCTATTGATGTACAGATTCTTCCAACAATATATGAGAAAAAAATTTATAATGAATAGAGGGAGATATATGTAATAGATTAGCTTCTACTGTAGAAACTCTTGAGATGTGAAATTTAAAATGATTCTGGCCAAATCATTGGCCTGCAGAGCTGGTATTCTGGAAATTCCACTTTAGAAAATTGAAGGTTACATTAATAGGTGAGTTGCCTAGGTAACAAAATGTTCCTTTTAAATATTTCTGTCAATTAATAGATGGAATATACGTGATCTTAGGAAATTAGAAACTTTTATAATATTTTAGAAGGTGAAAATGCTGAATCAAATAATATATAATTTTCTATTTTTTGTTCTACCAGTAATGTTGTTGCTGTTGCTTTTCCTCTGAGAAAAAAATTGTCCAGACAACATTATTTTCTGTAACTCCGGTTTCTCTATAGATTCTGCTGCCCTGATTCTCAATACCGTACATTTGGTATTTAGTATCTGCTAGCTACCTGGTGAGGAAATGGTTAAGAGCTATGAATGGCTACTAACCAAAAGGTCTGCAGTTTGAATCCCCCAGGTGCTTCTTGGAAACTCTGTGGGGCAGTTCTACTCTGTCCTATGGGGTCATTATGAGTTGAAATCGACTCAACAGCAATGGGTTTGGTTTTTTTGTTTGTTTGTTTAGCTACCTGGATTTGGTATTTTAATGCAAAGGCTACTTTTTCCAACTAGATTTTAGTCCTTTAAGGGGCAGAATTATGTGCCCCTTATGTAATATGTCATATACAGCAGGTATACCATAAATATTTTCACAGTTAAAACACTTGGATGCCTAATAATTCCTTAACACGAACAAAAATTTTCATTATAGAAATATTCAAATGTACGTAGAGATAAAATGGAATTCAGTAGGAAGAAACACTGAACTAACTGTGAATTACCTGTTGCTGTTGAGTCCATTCCTACTCATGGTGACCCTGTAGGACAGAATAGAATTGCACCATAGGGTTTCCAAGGCTGTGAATCTTTATGGAAGCCAACTGCTCCATCTTTCTCCTGTGGAGAGGCTGGTGGGTTCGAACTGCTGACCTTTTGGTTAGCAGCTGAGTGTGCTTAACCACAGCACCACAAGGGTTCCTTGAACAGTGAATTAGTGAACTGAAATTTAATTCTGTCTGCAGCGCTGATGATAATACTTACCTTGGGCAGGTTAGTTACACAGTTTTGGCTTCAGTTATTCCTGGAATCAACTCAACAGCACACAACAACAACAACAAAGTGGGAATAATTGAATGTATGCTTTCTCCTGCCATATGTGTATTAAATACTTATGGGAAGTATTGATGTTAAAATTAATTCAATTCTGAAGAAAATTTATTTATATTTTTTGTTATCTGTGATGCCTTCTCTTGCTGTAATAGAATGAATTGGGAACACCACAGGTAAATTAAATCCCCAAAACGCTATACCTGCAATTTTATTTCCTGCTAGTTAGGATATACTGTTCAATTGATCGGAATCCTTTAGTATACTTCAGACTGGATAAAGCTCGCAAGCACATCTATTATTTTTAAAACCAATAACTTCATTAAAATAAACTGTGCAATTATTTGATATAGTAGTATTTTTCTACACTTATCTCCTTAGGTTAACAGGAACTATTATTTAAAGCAAGATTTAAAGAAATAGAATTTTGGAACTGGGAGGAAATTCATGTATTATTTAAGCAATAATGTCCAACAACTCTGGCAATATGAATTACCTACGGTGGTGAAACATACTGCTTCCTGGGCTCCTCCATTTTGATTCAGGGTGCCTAGTCTGGCGCTGGAAATTTTTAATTAATTTTTTTTTTTAGTAAAACAGGTTATTCTTATCAACAAGGACGGTTAGGAAGGATTGACATAACCCTAGATGTTTATCCTAAGATTTGAAAATTAAGACCTGCAGTAGTTGCAGCTTTCCTGAATCCTCACAGGATTCTGGTCAGTGACAGACCTAAGACCTAAACAGCACCTTGGCTGTTTCTCCATCCGTTATCCTGGCCTGAAAGTTAATGTGCTTGCAAAATAGGCACCTTCTTTTCTAACCTTACAATTTTTTTCCCCCCACACTAATTTACTAACTGGTCGAACTTCTTCCCAAGTAAATTCAGCAGTAATTCAAGTTTGAGGGGCTGGAAAGCAGCCCCAGGAATCACAGAGCTCCTGGGAGAACTTCTTTCCAGTGAGAGTAACTTTAGGTGTCAGGGCTCAGTATAGAGTTTGCAGCTTTAATGACTTACTTACATCAAAGTGTTTAATGACTTGCTGACTCTAATTGTTTTCTATCTAGGACTATCTGGATTTCTCTTTCCTGGTTTGTTTTCATCTTACATACATAAGCCCCATGGCTTTTCTCCATGACCCTGCAGAAAGCTCCTATTGAGACAATACTATGTCATAAATCCTTGAATATCTGTCAACTGCTATAAAGATAATTATTTTTTACTCAGTCTCCAAACGGCTTGAGTTGGAATTAAAGCTTAAAAGCCATCGTGACTATATACCAGGTATCAATCTACTTACTCCCCTTTTGAAACTTTGAAGCTCAATTTATTAAGACTTTTTTCCCCCCTACAATTTGTCTTTTTTTCCTTAATTGAGGGGAAAACTGTAGAGATTAGACCCTGTCATCCGAGGTCAGTGTGTTTTGCTCTTCTTTTTACGTCAGGTATAAGACTTCTTAAAGGAGCTTTGTTTTCTTCAAATCCTCTTTTGAACATAATATAATACTTTTTGACTCAGCTTTACACAGTGGTTTCCTTATATTGTTTGCAATTACAAGCATGTGTTACTTACATTTTGACCCTTTATCCCATGTGGTGAGAGAATCCTGATTGTATGAAATAGATCTTCAGAGTACCTCATTATTGTTTCCAAATAAGAATATGGGTGAGCATTTTGGAAGAAAACGTAGGAAATGAAATAAATTCTTATTTAAGTATACTTGATATTTCATATTACAGCACAAATGACGAATGTGTCATAGAGAGTTCTGATGATTGTCCACAAGATTGTCAAAGTCAGGAAAGTCAGGAAGGCTGTTGGAACTCAAGTAAGGAGCGGCATTGGGAGGAGGAGGTATGGGAGAGCGAGAGAAGGTGAGAACAAGGACCTGTGGGATAGAACTGGCAAATGGGAAATGGTCCATAAGTAATTTTGGATATGGACAGATTAGATTTATTTAAAGGGTCTGGAATGGGATAGTCGCGGCGGGGGGTGGGTGGGGGACAGCTAATTCCTTAATATATTTGAATAGTATATACCACACTTGTTCAGTTAGGCTCTGCTAAATTATTTCAGTCTCCATAATTACTATAATCCTCACTGTTTCCCCATCCCTGCCTTCTTTTTTTTTTTTTTAAGGAGCCATGCATGTGTTTATTTTGGGGGAGTGTTTCTTTTTAATGAGACAGTAATGGAATGGGCATTTTTTTAAAATTGTACTTTAGATGAAGGTTTACAGAGCAAACTAGTTTCTCATTAAACAGTTAGTACACATATTGTTTTATGACATTGGTTAACAACCCCATGACATGTCAACACTCTCTCTTCTCAACCCTGGATTCCCTCTTACCAGCTTCCCTGTCCCCTCCTGCCTTCTAGTCCTTGCCCCTGGGCTGGTGTTCCCCTTTAGTCTCGGTTTTGTTTTATGGCCTATCTAATCTTTGGCTGAAGGGTGAAGCTTGGGAGTAAATTTATTACTGAGCTAAAAGGGTGTCCAGGGCCATACTGTCATGGTTTCTCCAGTCTCTATCAGGCCACTAAGTCTGGTCTATTTTTGTGAGTTAGAATTTTGTTCTATGTTTTTCTCCCACTCTGTTCAGGACCCTCAATTGTAAACCCTGTCAGAGCAGTCAGTAATGGTAGCTGGGCACCATCTAGTTGTACTGGATTCAATCTGGTGGAGGCCATGGTAGATGTGGTCCATTAGTCTTCTGGACTAATCTTTCCGTTGTATCTTTAGTTTTCTTCATTCTTCCTTGCTCCCGAAGGGGTGAGACTGGTGGAGTATCTAAGATGGCTGCTCACAGGCTTTTAAGATACCAGATGCTGCTCACCAAAGTAGAATGTAGAACATTTTCTTTATAAACTATGTTATGCCAGTTGAGCTAAATGTTCCCCAAGATCATGGTCCCCACAGCCCTCAGCCCAGCAATTTGGTCCCTCAGGGAGATTGGATGTGTCTGTGGATCTTCCATTACTGCCTTGTAGAAGTTGTGCTCGCTTCTCCAGTATTGTGTACTGTTTTACCCCTCACCAAAGTTACCACTTATCTATTGTCTATGGAATAGGCATTCATTATTGCTAAGGTAAGGGAACTTTCTTGTTTGTGTTGATATAGTAACAATACATGTATTACCTATGCCCAATAGCAAGTGCCACCACGTGTCTGTCACTTTGTCTTACTGTAGTGGCTTGTGTGTTGCTGTGATACTGGAAGCTTTGTCAATGGTATTTCAAATACCAGCAGTGTCATCCTTTGTGGACAGCTTTCAGTGGAGCTTCTAGACTAAGGAAGACAAGGAAGGACCTCGCAGTCTACTTCTGAAAAAATTGGCCTGTGGAAACTTTATGATAGCAGTGGAACATTGTCTGATATAGTGCTGGAAGATGAGCCCCTCAGGTTGGAAGGCACTCAAAATACAACTGGGGAAGAACAGCCTCATCAAAGTAGAGTTAACCTTAATGACATGAATGGAGTCAAGCTTGCAGGACCTTCATTTGCTGATGTGCACAATTCAAAATGAGAAGAAACAGCTGCAAACATCCATTACTAATTGAAACATGGAATGTATGAAGTATGAATCTAGGAAAATTGGAAGTCATCAAAAATGAAATGGAGTGCATAAAGATCAATATTCTAGGCATTAGTGAGCTGAAATGGACTGATATTGGCTGCTTTGAATGACGCGATCATATGGTCTGCTGTGCCCGAAATGACAAATTGAAGAGGAAGGGGATAGTGATCATTGTAAAAAAAAAAAATATTTCAAGGTCTGTCCTAAAGTACAAAGCTGTCAGTGATAGGATAATATCTGTACACCTACAAAAAATGATAGAGCAAAAGAGCTGAACAAAAGATGTCAAGGGCGGCTCAAGGAGACAAAGTAAAGAGCTGTGCAAAGACCTGGAGATAGAAAACCATACTCGACATTTCTCAAGCTGAAAGAAATGAAGGAAAATTCAATCCTCGAGTTTCAATATTGAAGGATTCTATGGGGAAAATATTAAACAATGCAGGAAGCATCAAAAGAGGATGGAAGGAATACACAGAGCATTGTACCAGAAAGAATTGGTTGAAGTTCAGCCACTCCATGAGGTAGCATATGACCAAGAACCAGTGGTACCGAAGCCTGCATTGAAGGCATTGGCAAAAAACAAGGCTCCAGGAATTGACAGAATACCAGTTGAGATGTTTCAGCAAATGGATCCAGCCCTGGAGGTGCTCAGTGCCTATGCCAGAAAATCTGGAAAACAGCTACCTGGCCACCCCACTGGAAGAGATCCATATTTGTACCCATTCCAAAGAAAGATAATCCAACAGAATGCAGAAATTATCAAACAATATCTTTAATATCACACACAAAGTAAACTTTTGCAGAAGATCATTCAGAAGTGGTTGCAGCAATATATCAACAGGAAACTGCTAGAAATTCAAGCCAGATTCAGAAGAGGACTTGGAACCAGGGATATCATTGCTGATGTCAGACGGATCATGGCTGAAAGCAGAGAATACCCAAAAGATGTTTACCTGTGTTTTTTGACTATGCAAAGAAATTCTACTTTGTGGATCATATTATGAATAACATTATGAAGAAAAGGAATTCCAGAACACTTAATTGTGCTCATGAGGAACCTGTACATAGATCAAGAGGCAATCGTTCAAACAGAACAAGTGGATACTACCTGGTTTAAAGTCAAGAAAGATGTGATTCAGGGTTTATCCTTTCACCATACTTATTCAACCTGTATGCTGTACAGATAATCCAAGAAGATGGACTATATGAAGAAGAACTGGCATCAGGGTTGGAGGAAGGCTCATTAACAACCTGCGATACGTAGATGACAAAACCTTGCTAGCTAAAAGTAAAGAGGACTTCAGCACTTACTGATGAAAATCAAAGACCACAGCCTTTAGTATGGATTACATCTCAACATAAAGAAAAGAAAAATCCTCATAATTGAACCAATAAGAAAAATCATGATAAATGGAGAAAATATTGAAACTGAAAAGGTTTTCAGTTTGCAGGGACCCACAATCAGTGCTCATGGAAGCAGCAGTCAAGAAATCAAAAGATGCATTGCATTGGGCAAATCTGTTGCAAAAGACCTCTTTAAAGTGTTAAAAAAGCACAGATGTTTCTTTAAGGACTAAGGTGCACCCTACCCAAGCCACATTGTTTTCAATCGCCTCATATGCATGTGAGAGCTGGACAGTGAATAAGGAAGACTGAAGAAGAATTGATGCCTTTGAATTATGGTATTAGAGAAGAATATTGAATATACCGTGGACTGTCAGAAGAACAAACAAATCTGGCTTGGAAGAAGTACAGCTGGAATGCTCATTAGAAGCAAGGATTGCAAGACTTCGTCTCACATACTTTGAACATGTTATCAGGAGGGACCATTGCCTGTAGAAGGAAATCATGCTTGGTAAAGTAAAGGGTGAGTGAAAAAGAGAAAGATCCTCAGTGAGATGGATTGACACAGTGGCTGCAACAATGAGCTCAAGCATATCAGGTATTGTGCAGATGCGGGACCCGGGTAGTATTTCATTCTGTTTTACATAGGGTCGGTATGAGTTGGAACTGACTCAATGGCAGGTAACAACAGCAACAGCAGGTGACTGTTTCTCAACTCCAAGCTAACCCTATATTCTTTTCTTTGTGCAGGTGAAGGTTAGAAGGTGAGGCATTACCTGGGCAATGTTGGTGTGACCGTTCTTGTGATCTTTATTAACTGAGACAATGAAACCATAATGTGAAATATCTGAGGTTAGGAAGGGGCTGGATTAGTTTTCTGGTGCAAACCTCCCTCAGATACAATGATTTCCTCTAGAAGTTTCCCAGAGTATAGTGTTAGGTTCCAGGCTAAGTATTCACTACCCCACAAAGTTTTAATTATTACATAGACTTTTTCCTTATATTGAATTGCCTCTTATTAATTTCTAACCAGTTCTCCCAGTCCTATACTAAGAAGCTACGTAAAATTTGTCTCGTCTATTTTTCATGTAAACTATTCCAAAAATTTAAAGATAGTCTCTACAAATACTGTATACAATTTCTCTTACCAAATACCCCTGGTTTCTAAGTTTTCCTCATAGGTCATGTTTTCATACTCTCTCATCATAAAGAATGCTTAATGAACTCTAATTATCTCATAATGAAGTATGATTTTACTTCTGTGTAGTTACTGTATGTTTAAAAATACGCCTTGGAATTATGCCTGGGCATCATGCTCACAGCAAAAAGACTGGAATCCACTCACTTTAACTTTTTAGCAATGCTTCAAAATTGGTTTGTTTTCTCTTTCTGCTTCCATGTCCAAAATTCCCTATGCAGTATGGCTCAAAATAATGTATTTTAAAGCAATATAAGAGGGAAAGTTCATTTGGGTAAGGATGAGAAGTGGGCTTTAATGGGCTTTTTAGCTATGTGTGTTATCCCTGGGTAGCACAATGGTTAAGCACTGGACTACTAACCTAAGGGTTGACAGTTCTGACCCACCCAGAGGCACCTTGGAAGAAAGGCCTGGAAATGTGCTTCTGAAAGGTCACACCCTTGAAAACCTTATGGAGCCGTTCTACTCTGCACACATGGGTCACCAAGAGTTAGAATTAACTCAGCAGCAATGGGTTTGTTTGTTTTTTCCTCATCATGCAGCTTCTGAAAAAGGAGGTTGGGCCATGAAGATCTAAACTTCTCTACCTAAGAGAGTAAAAAGTGGTTCCCAACTATACCATGCAGACCATGTAAGAGGTTAACTTGTTTTTCCTCTAAGTAGTGCTTCTTATGGAGCCCTGGTGCCACAGTGGTTAGGAACTTGGCAGCTAACCAAAAGTTTGGCAGTTTGAATCCTCCAGCTGCTCCTTGGAAACTCTATGGGGCAGTTCTATTCTGTCCTATAGGATTGGTCACTATGAGGTGGAACTAACTCTATGGCAGCTTATTTATTTACTTATTTTGAGTGCTCCTTATATCTTAATGAAAAAAAACAAAAAAACCTAGTGCCATAGAGTCAATTACCGACTCACAGCGACCCCATAGGACAGTGTAGAACTGCCCCATAGAGTTTCCAAGGAGTGCCTGGCGGATTTGAACTGCCAACCCTTTGGTTAGAAGCCGTAGTACTTAACCACTACGCCACCAGGGTTTCCTTATCTTACCGAGCATACAAATTACTTTGGGTTAAAGGCAGATTTCAGTTTAGTAGAATAGGTCTGGGGCAGGGTAGAGATTCTGCATTTCTAATAAACTCTCAAGAGATGTTGTTGTTCCTACTCTGTGATACATTCTGAGCAGCACTGACGAAGAGAAACTGAACGTCAGTCACAAATGTGAGCCACATATGCAAGTTTGTGATTTACAGTAGCCACAGTAAAAAAAGTAAAAGAAAAAAAGTAAAAAAGATACAGGTGGAATTAATGTAACAATGTTATCTAATGTAAGATAGACAAAACATTATCATTTCAACCAGTAATCAGTATAAAAATTATTAATGTGATATTTTAATTCTTTCATTGTGCTGAAAGAGTTAAAATATCACATTAATAAATTTTGATGTTTGAAATTTGGTATATGTTTTACACTCGCAACCTGTCTGATGTTTAGACCCTACCACATTTCAATGCTGAATAGTGACATGTAGCTGTTGGCACCTTATTGGACAGCACAGTTCTAGATCTAGAGATTTGGATCTCTCAGAATCTGCAAATAACACAAATAACCATTTGGTGAGTACTAGGAGATGTAGGTCCCATATGAATGTTTTAGACGAATTGTGTCAGAAGATCCTCACAACAGTCTTAGAAGTAAAAAACTTCTTGTTAGTTGTCTTCGAGTTGGCTTCTACTCATGGTGACCTGTACAGAATGAAATGTTTCCTGATCTACACCACTTTCAGATCATTACCATGCTCAAGTCCACTGTCGTGGCCACAGTGTATTTTGAGTTCCTTCCAACCTAGGGTTACTACAGCATTATATCAGACAATATTCTGTTGTGATCCATAGGGTTTTCATTGGCTAATTTTTGGCAGTACATTGCCAGGCCTTTGTTCCTAGTCTGTCTTAGTCTGGAAGCTCTGCTGAGACCTGTCCACCATGGGTGACCTTGCTGGTATTTGAAATACTGCTGTCATAGCCTCTAACGTCATAACAACACACAAGCCACTGCAGTATGACAAAGCAACACTTATATCCCCATTTTACACAGGAAGAAAAATGAGGCTTTGAGCTGGTAGTAACTGGCCCAAAGTCATGATGACAAGGCCAGGATTCTGATCCAGAGAGTCTGATGTTCCTAATCACTGCTCCAGGGCAGAGGGCCTCCGAGGGGAAAGGTCCTCGTGGAGTGGGATTAGGCTTAGCCCAGGGAAGGAAAGGCCAGACAGTGTGGTTCCCAGAGAAAGATGTGGCCACCAAACTCGGATTGACACTGACTTTAAAGGTTTTTTTTTTGTGTGTGTGTGTGTGTGTGTGTGTGTTGTGACTTTATCCTTAAGTCTTCACTAAAATCTATGAACTTCTGCAGCTCAGGAACTGTAGCCTCCTGTTGCCAGTGCCTTGAGGAATAAGGCCGGTGAGGAGGTGAGGGGAACCTGTGCGCAGACTGACTGTGCTGTGGCCCAAAAGGGTAGACACCTGAATCAGCTGGAGCAGCAGTCCAGAGGCAGTGGGGCTGTGCCTAGGATGCTCCTGCATACTCCGGGGGAATCATCATACCCATCCTGAGGAGCAGGGCCTTCTAAGGCCATCTGGGATAAGCGCGTGAATGATTCAGTTTGTACATCACAGTTGCAGGCCTTGTGGGCCTCCTCTCACTTCTCAATGCTAGTTGAAGCACTGATTGTACAAACTCTCTATTTTGGGCTATAGTTTACCTGGAGCTGGACTCTCGATTTAATTTTGAAACACTACAGGACCTCTCTATCTTTTTCAGATTATTGATTCCCTCTTAACCAAGTTGTTTCTACCCTTTTTAGATGTAAGCAAGAATTTTATCAATAACAACTTCAAGGAGAGGCTAAAAAGTAAATTACCTCATGGTGGCTAAGTGGACAGGGTCTGAACTTAGGAGTTTGCATTCTGAGTCTGCCCATATTCCCCGCTAGCTGAGTGATAGTCCGTTGTATGAATATAAATAACACAGTTTATTTATCTGTTCTCCTGCTGATGGACAGCAGAGTTGTTTCAGTCTTTCACTATTATTTTTAAAGCTGAACATGCTTTTTCAAGGCTTTTTGTGGACCATGCTGACATTTATCTTGGAAAAATACCTAGGAATGAGATTGCTAGGTCACAGGGTGGGTATAGTTTTAAAAGAAACCTCCAACTTTTTTTTCCAATAAACTGTCAGCAATACATGAGGTTCTGGCTGCTCCATATCTTTAGCAACATATGGTGTTTTCAGTCTTTTTACTTTTGGCTACATTAGTGGGTTTGTTTTACTCTTGGCTACTAACTGAAAGGCTGGTAGTTCAAACCCTCCCAGCGGCACCCTGGAAGAAAGGCCTGGAGATCTGTTTCCGGAAAGATTACAGCCAAGAAAGCCCTATGGAACTCCATTCTGCAGTCTAACACATGGGGTTGCCTTGAGTTGGAATTGCCTCTACAGCAACATGTTTGTTTTTGGTTTTAGTTGGTGTGTGGTGGTATCTCATTGCTGTTTTAATTTGTTTTCCTGGTTATGCTAATGATGTTGAGCATCTTTTTCATGTGCTTATTGGTAATTTGTATATCTTCCTTTTACAATTTTGAATCTTTTGCTCCTTGTGGGGTGGTTGTAATGGATTTTCAATCTAGAATAGTACCACTCTGCCCATGCTCTCCAGCAGATCGCATGGTCTTATCATGCTTTACCAAGGTCAGCTGTCTTCTTCCATCCCTTTTAGTGCCTTCCCCATGCTACTTACTGTGGTTTTAGATTCACTGATTTCCAAGCAAGTGAGCATTGCAGTCTTAGGCTGGGTTCTCTAGAGAAACAAAACCAGTGCCGTGTGTGTGTGTGTGTGTGTGTGTGTGTGTATGAAGATAATTGTGTGCAATACTCTACTTGACAGTCCCAGCCCAGAAAATATTGATGTTATATATATATTTTATATATATACATACACACACTTAAATATATATATATACACACACACATACACACACACACACACACACATGCACATATATATAGAGAGAGATTTATATCAAGGAAACGGCTCACACGGTTGTAAGGCTAGAAAGTCGCAAGTCCATGGGTCAAACATCAGGCTGGAGGGGTCTCCTGACTCACATAGCTGCAGGGACTGATGAACCCAAGATCAGCAGGTCAGAGAGCAGGCTGCTGGTTCAAGTTCCAAGAACTGGAGTTCGGATAATGACAAGCTGAATGCAGGATCTAGAGCAGAGCAAAAGCCAGTGAGCTTTGATAGAAAATCCATATATATTGGATGCAGGCCATACCCTCAAGGAAACTCCCTTTCAACTGACTGGCTATTCATAGTAGATCTCATCATGGAGGTAATTTTATCAAATCTTATCATGTAGATGATTACATAACTGCCAGACTGCATCATAACTGCCAAACCACTGAGAATTATGGCCCAGCCAAGTTAACGCACAATGTTAACCTTCACAATAGCTGTGGCATTTAATGATAGAAGGTATGTTAAACCAATGTGTTCTGAAAGTTCACCAATTGAAACTATTATTTTCTTGTTAGTTGTTGCCGTTAGGTGCCATCGAGTCAGTTCCGACTCATAGCGACCCTATGCACAACAGAACGAAACACTGCCTGGTCCTGCGCCATCCTTACAATCGTTGTTATGCTTGAGCTCACTGTTGCAGCCACTGTGTCAGTCCACCTCGTTGAGGGTCTTCCTCTTTTCCGCTGACCCTGTACTCTGCAAAGCATGATATCCTTCTCCAGGGACTGATCCCTCCTGACAACATGTCCAAAGTATGTAAGACACAGTCTCTCTATCCTTGCCTCTAAGGAGCATTCTGGCTATACTTCTTCCAAGACAGATTTGTTCGTTCTTTTGGCAGTCCATGGTATATTCAATATTCTTCGCCAACACCACAATTCAAAGGTGTCAACCCTTCTTCGGTCTTCCTTATTCATTGTCCAGCTTTCACATGCATATGATGCGATTGAAAATACCATGGCTTGGGTCAGGTGCACCTTAGTCTTCAAGGTGACATCTTTGCTCTTCAACACTTTGAAGAGGTCCTTTGCAGCAGAACCTACTTTTAAACACCAAATTGTTTTCTTTTGAAGGTAATTATGTGCCCCACTCTATTTGAGAGTCCCAGCCCAGCAAGTCTTGATGTTATTTACAATATTCTATTTATCTCCTTAGTTATATTTCTGTTGTTGTTGCTGTTAGGTGCCATCAAGTCAGTTCCAACTCATAGTGACTCAACTTACAAAAGAATGAAACACTGCCTAGTCCTGCACCATCCTCACAATTGTTGTTATGCTTGAGCCCATTGTTGCAGCCACTGTGTTAATTCATCCTGTTAAGGGTCTTCCTCTTTTTTGCAGACCCTCAACTTTACCAAGCATGATGTCCTTCTCCAGGCCCTGATCCCTCCTGATAACATGTCCAAAGTATGTGAGACATAGTCTCACCATTCTTGCTTCAAAGGAGCATTCTGGCCATACTTCTTCCAAGACAGATTTGTTTGTTCTTCTGGCATGTTCAATATTGTTTGCCATGGTATGTTCAATATTGTTTGCCAACACCATAATTCAAATTCATCACTTCTTATTTGGTCTTCCTTATTCATTGTCCAGCTTTCAAATGCATATGAAGCAATTGAAAATACTGTGGCTTGGGTCAGGTGCACCTTAGTCTTCAAGGTGACAGCTTTGCTTTTGCAATGTCTTTTACAGCAGATTTGCCCAGTGCAGTGTATCTTTTGATTTCTTTACTGTTGTTTCCATGGGTGTTGATTGTGGACGCTAGTAAAACAAAATCCTTGACAACTTCAGTCTTTTCTGTATTTATCATGATGTTACTTACTAGTCCAATTGTGAGGATTTTTGTTTTCTTTATGTTGAGGTGTAATCCATACTGAAGGCTGTGGCCTTTGATCTTCATCAGTAAGTGCTTCAAGTCCTCTTCACTTTAAGGAGGCAAGGTTGTGTCATCTGTATAATGCAGGTTGTTAATATGTCTTCCTCTGATGCCCTGTTCTTCTTCATATAGCCCAGCTTCTCCCATTATTTGCTCAGCGTACAGATTGAATAGGTATGGTGAAAGGATACCACCCTGACACAAACCATTCCTCATTTTAAACCACAAAGTATCCTCTTGTTCTGTTCAAATAGCTGCCTGTTAATCTATGTACAGGTTCCTCAAGAGCAGGATTAAGTGTTCTGGAATTCCCATTCTCTGCAATGTTATCCATAATTTGTTATGATCTACGCAGTCGAATGCCTTTGCGTAGTCAGTAAAACTCAATTAAACATCTTTCTGGTATTCTGTACTTTCAGCCAGGATCCATCTGACATCAGCTATGATATCCCTAGTTCTCTTCTGAGTCTGGCTTGAATTTCTGGCAGTTCCCTGTCGATACACTGCTGTAGCCTCTTTTGAGTAATCTTCAGCAAAAACAATTTTTTTTTAATTTTTATTGTGCGTTAAGTGAAAGTTTACAAATCAAGTCAGTCTCTCATAACAAAAATTTATATGCACCTTACTATGTACGCTTCTATGTACTCCTAGTTGCTCTCTCCCTAATGAGACAGCTCACTCCTCTCCACCTTGTATTCACCATGTCCTTTCAGCCAGCAACTGTCCCCCTCTGCCTTCTCATTTCCCCTCCAGACAGGAGCTGCTCACATAGTCTCATGTGTCTACTTGAGCCAAGAAGCTAACTCCTCACCAGTATCATTTTCTGTCTTATAGTTCAGTCCAATCCGTGTCTGAAGAGTTGGCTTTGGGAATGGTTCCAGCCTTGGGCTAACAGGTCTGGGGACCATGACCTCCAGGGTCCTTCTAGTCTCAGTCAGACCATTACGTCTGGTCTTTTTATGAGAATTTGAGGTCTGCATCCCACTGCTCTCCTGCTCCCTAAGGGGTTCTCTGTTGTGTTGCCTGTCAGGGTAGTCATCGGTTGTAGCTGGGCACCATCTAGTTCTTCTGGTCTCAGGCTGATGTAGTCTTTGATTTATGTGGCCCTTTCTGTCTCTTGGGCTTGTAATTACCTTGTGTCCTTGGTGTTCTTCATTCTCCTTTGGTCCAGGTGGCTTGAGACTAATTGATGCATCTCTTGCTAGCATTTAAGACCCCAGGTGCCACTCTCCAAAGTGGGATGCAGAATGTTTTCTTAATAGAGTTTATTATGCCAGTTGACCTAGATGTCCCCTGAAGCCATGGTCTGCAGACCCCTGACGCTGCTACTCTGGCCTTCAAAGCATTCGGTGTATTCAGAAAACTTTTTTGATTTTGGTTTAGTCCAATTGTGCTGACCTCTCCTGTGTTGTGTGTTGTCTTTCCCTTCACCTAAAATATTTATTGTCTACTATCTAATTAGTGAATGCACCTCTCCCTCCCTCCCTCCTCACCCTGATAACCATCAAAGAATTTTTTTTTTCTGTGTTTAAACTATTTCTTGAATTCTTACAATAGTGGTCTCGTACAGTATTTGTCCTTTTCCAACTGACTAATTTCACTCAGCATAATGACTTCCAGATTCCTCCATGTAATGAAAAGTTTCACAGATTCATCATTGTTCTTTATTGATGCATAGTATTCCATTGTGTGACTATATCATAATTTATTTATCTGTTCATCCATTGATGGGCACCTTGGTTGTGTCCATCTTTTTGCTATTGTAAACAGTGCTGCAGTGAACATGGGTGTGAGATCTTCAGCCAAATTTTACTTGCCTGTGATATTAATGATATTGTTTGATAATTTCTACATTCGATTGGATCACTTTTCTTTGGTATAGGCATAAATATGGATCTCTTCCAGTTGGTTGGCCAGGTAGCTGTCTTCTAAATTTCTTGGCATATACTGGTGAGCACTTCCAGGGCTGCATCTCTTTGTTGAAACATCTCAATTGGTATTCCATCAATTCCTGGAGCCTTGTTTTTCACCATTGTCTTCAGTGTGGCTTGGACTTCTTCCTTCAGTACCATCTGTTCCTGATTATATCCTACCTCCTGAAATAGTTGGATGTCGACCAGTTCTTTTTGGTATAAAATATTCCTTCCATTTTCTTTTGATGCTTCCTGCAATGTTTAATATTTCCTCCATAGAACCCTTCAATATTCAAACTTGAGGCTTTAATTTTTTCTTCAGTTCTTTCTGCTTGAGAAATATGGAGCATGTTCTTCCCTTTTGGTTTTCCAGCTCCAGGTCTTTGCACATGTTATTATTATACTTTACTTTGTCTTCTTGAACCTCCCTTTGAAATCTTCTGCTCATCTCTTTCACTTCATCATTTCTTCCTTTTGCTTAGCTATTGTAAGTTCAAGAGCAAGTTTCAGAGTCTCTCCTGAACATCCATTTTGGTCTTTTCTTTCTTTCCTGTCTTTTTAATGACCTCTTGCATTCTTAATTTTTTATGTTCTTGATGTTGTTCCACAACTCGTCGTCGGTCATTAGTGTTCAATTTGTCACATCTATTCTTGAATTGGTCTCTAAATTCAGGTAGGATATACTCAAGGTTGTACTTTGGCTCTTACAGACTTTTTTCAGTTTTCTTCATTTTCAGTTTGAACTTGCATATGAGCAATTGATAGTCTGTTCCACAGTCAGTGCCTGGCCTTGTTCTGGATGATGATATTGAGCTTTTCCATCATCTCTTTCCATGGATATAGTTGATTTGATTCCTGTGTAGTCCATCTGGTGAGGTTCATGTATATAAAAAAAAAAAAAAAATTTTTTTTTTTTTTTTTTTTTTATATAGTTGCTGTTTATGTTGTTGAAAAAAGGTATTTGCAATAAAGAAGTCACTGGACTTGCAAAATTTTGTCATATGATCTCTGGCATCATTTCTATCTTCAAGGCAGTATTTTTCAGCTAACAGTCCTTCTTCTTTGTTTCCAACTTTCACATTGCAATCACCAGTGATTATCAGTGCATACTGATTGCATGTTTGATCAATTTCAAACTGCAGAGGTTGGTAAAAATCATCAATTTCTTGAACTTGGGCGTTAGTGGTTTATGTGTTAACTTGAGTAGTCATTTAACTGGTGTTTCTTGTAAAAAAAAAAAATTTCTTGTAGGCATATGGATATTATGCTATCACTGACAGCATTGTACTTCAGGATAGATCTTGAAACATTCTTTTTGACGATGAATGCACAGTCATTCCTCTTCAATTTGTCATTCCTGCCATAGTAGAGCATGTGATTGTCTGATTCAAAATGACGAGTACCAGTCCAGTTAGCTTACTAGGATATCAATTTTTATGCATTCTATTTTGTTTTTGATGATTTCCAATTTTCCTGGATTTATACTTCCTACATTCCATGTCCTGATTTTTAATGGATGTTTGCAGCTGTTTCCTCTCATTTTCAGTCATTCTGCATCAGTAAATGAAGGTCCTGAAAGCTTGACTCTACCCACATCATTAAGGTCGACTCTTCCTTCAGGTGGCAGCTCTCCCCCAGTTGTGTTTTGAGTGCCTTCCAACCTGAGAGGCTCATCTTTCAGCACTATATCAGACAGTGTCTGCTGCTATTCATAAGGTTTTCACTGGCTAATTCTTTTCAGGAGTCCACTGGGTCCTTCTTCCTAGTCTGTATTTTTCTGGAAGCTCTGCTGAAACCTGTCCACCATGGGTGACCCGGTTGGTATTTGAATACTTGGGGCATAGCTTCCAGCATCACAGCAACACACAAGCCCCCACAGTATGACAAACTGACAGACATGTGGGGGATTTTATCTCTGCTTTCATTTTATATAGTATGATTGTGTCTTTCCCACCCTTTTCTCAAATATCTATTCTGTGTTTTGGATTTTTTTGTGTACTGCTTAGCATATCTTCCACTGTTTTTTTTTTTTTTTTTTCTTCTGTCCTTTCATTCAACATTCTGTCCTCCTTCTGTTCTATTTTGCAGCTTTATAATATCGGTCTTTTTTCTTTATTTCCTTTTATTTTCAGCTTGAAGTATACCCTGTAATTATTCATTGAGTGTTAACTGCTGTGTTAATATGCAGTCCCTGCTCCATGGACATGTTGCTGTTGATTGAGGGTCGGTAGGGTATGTGCATTGAATTATTTTCAAGTAATGTTAAATAGATTGCACTTACTCATCACCATTCTCCTAGCAGAACATCTGATAAATTCTTTAGCTGATAATTTTCATCTCTGAGAAAATTGAGTAAGTAATGAGAGGAACTGCCATTCTGAATCTAAAGGAACACATTTAGTAGGCAATTTGGCTGTAGTGCACAGCCGATCTGATACAGATGGGAGTCCATTCACTGGCCCAGCTGCGGTGGGACCATGAGGTAAACAAGGGCAGTCAAAGTAGGCACCTGGTATTAAGAAGATTAAGGAGGAAGAGAAAGAGGATTACCTTTCTACATATGTGTAGTCATTTGAATTCCAGTGATGGAATGCTAAACTCTACACTTCAAGCACTTAAGCAGCTTTCCTATCCAATGGGCTATGATTTGGGGTGATGAATAAAAACAGAGATTCTTCCAGACTGTCCTTTGATTGATATAGAAATTGCATTCACCTTCATGATCTATAGTGAAATGCTCTAGGATGCCCTCCGTAGTTGAAATATTCATGCCGAAATTCTGCCATTAGCAATTTATTTCCTTGGTTTAAGAAGACTTATCCTGAAATCAGAGTATCCACACTGAAGGGATAGCCATGATGCCAAGTACTTTACAACATGTTATGTCAAGGATACTTAATCTGTATTAATTTAATGAGACTACATTCTTTTTAAATTTAGTTTTTCTAATCAGGTTCTATTTTTAAAGAAAAGCTATTATAAAAATTTATGTAGAGACAAAGAATATTGGTGATGGTTGTACAACATGATTTATGTAAATGATCTTATTGAATTGTACACGTGAAAAACATTGAAATGGCAAATGTTGTGTTATGTATATTCCTACAACAATGAAAATGTTTAATAGTGGCCGAAAAACCCTAACATTTATATAGAGAATGTGTAGTGTAAAAAGTTAAAAAAAATTTTTTTCCCCTCAAGCCTGGTCCTATAACCTCATGGGTAATTATTGTAAAGGAATTGGTGTTAATCCTCCCTGGTTTAATTCTGTACGTATGCAGCACACGCACAGACACACACACATAGAGACACACACATAGAGACACACACATACACACACACTCACATATCTACATGTGTATGTGTATTTAGAGTTTTTTCCTTATTACAAAAATGAAATCATACTTGACATATTTTTTCTGCAACTTGCCTTTTGTCACTTGATTTTTCCACAGTACGTATACATACTCTTCATAACAATTGCACAGTGTCCATGGTACGAATGACCTTAGTTAATTTAATTGATTCCCTTTAGAAGACATTTAGGGCTTTTATATATTTTTTCTTAGAACAAATAATGTTTTGGAGAACATCCAGCCATGCATACCTTTATCAAAGTGTGGATGTTTTGGTACGATTCCTAGAAGTAGAATTGTTGGATTTATGCATTTCAAATTTTGATACTTTCAAATTTTTTTCCAAAAATGCTGTATTATTTAAATTTCATTAACAGTGTCCCAGCATGACAGTTTCTTTATATTCTTACCAATCATAAATATTTTCATTGTTTCCAATTTTTGCCAACTGGTTAAGAGAGAATTGGAGTCTCGCTGTTTAAAGTTTATTTCCATGATCATTAATGAGAATTCATTTATCCCACAAATGTTTACTGAGCGTTCGCTATATGCTAGTGACTGTTTCAGACACTTGGGATGGAGCAGTGAACAAGGCAGACTGAATCCTTTTTATGGCATTTACGTTCGGATGGAAAGAGAGAAATAATGGATAGTGTAACAAAAACTACCTCTCAGAGTGTGGTAGGTGTTATGAAGAAACATAAAGTGAGCTAATGAAAACCCTATGGATTACATCCACCTGATTTGCATTTGATCGTGGGGACGGTGCAGAAGAAGGCAGGGTTTCCTTCTGTTGCGCACGGGGTCGCCATGAGTTGGAGTCTGACTCGATGGCAGCTGACAACAAAAAAAGGGGAGATATAATGAGGAGTGGGCAAGTATGTGTACATTTTACACGGGAAAGTCAGAAAAATTCTTTGTTAAGAGATGATACTGAGGAGAGACTTAAGTAAAGTAAGGGGGTGAGACAGTAGCTCTCTGGGAAAAGAATGTTCCACGCAGAGTTACAAAAACACAAGTGCAGAGTCCTAGGGCAGCAGTGTTTGGAATGTTCCCTGAAGCAGCAAAGAAGTTCGTATATGGAGGAGTGTGAGGCAGTGAGAAAGAGGCTGGAGGTGAGTCTCGGAGTTAACCTGTGTCCACTACCAGATGATACAGATACCTGTTGGCAAAGGAAAGGATTTAGGATTTAGCCTAGCGAGATGAGGTGCCTGTTTTCTGGGGACAGACAAGAAGGGGTGCGTTGCCTATAGAGAATTTAAAAACAGTACTGAAACAATGATAAAGAGGACAGATTGGTGGTTTCCAGGCATTAGGGATAGGGAGAGAAGGGCATGGCTCTAAGGTAGCACATGGAAGTCTTGTGGCGATGGAAGAGTTCTGTATCTCGATTGTAGTGGTAGTTATATCAATCTACACGTGTGATAAAATTGCATGGAACTACACACACATGCACAAATAAGTATATGTAAAACTGGTGAAGTCTGAATAAGCTCTGTAGATTGTACCAATGGCAGTTTCCTGGTTTCGACATTGTACTCTAGTTATGCAAGCTGGGGGAAATGGGTGAAAGGTACACCATAGGATCTTCATGTACCCTTTTTTTGTTTTTTTTTTGCAGTTTCCTGTGAATATATAATTATTTCAAAATAAAAAGTAAAAAAACAATAAGTTAGTTATCACTATGTGTCTGCAAATATTAATAAGATAAATGATAAAATATTCCTCCCCTGAGACAGGCCACTCCTACACTCCCACTCTGGATACTCACTGTTGCAGCCTCCACTTTATGTTTAATATACTTTGGTAACACTCTTGTCTGCTAAGGACTTAGGAAGTGTACACAAGTGTACTCAAGTTTTAATAAAGACATAAATTTAATTATGAATATGTTTTAACTGTTAATCAAAACTTCCTAAATATTTTTTTAACATATGACATTCGATACTCTGATAAAAAATATTCCAACAATATTCTTTACCCAGAGAATGAGTCTTTATGAAATATGATGGATAATTAAAAACAAGCAAATCAGTAAATCAACCGTAGGGGAGAACTCTGAGAAATAAAAGACAATACTTGTAAACCTTGTTTATTGTAAAAACAAAAAAAATACGCATTGCTGTTGCATAAACTCTGACTCATGGCAACCTCATGTGCTACAGAATAGAACTGCCCCATAGGGTTTTCTTGGTTGTGACCTTTCAGAAGCAGATTGCCAGGCCTTTCTCCTGTGGTGCTGCTGAGTGGGTTCAAACTGCCAATCTTTTGGCTAATAGTTGAGTATGTGATGTTCTTTAAAAGTTTCTAAATTATAATCATCTAAAGATAGTGATATTTATTTTTTCACATTTAGTATGCATAACTTTTATGTTTTTTCTTTTTACTGCATTGGCTGTGTTAGTTCATATTCTTGACTTATTTCTGACTAAAACATGAATCTCCCTAGTTTCGCACCTCTAAACATGATTTGGTTGTAATTTATGTTTGATAGCATTTATTAAGTAAGGGGGTTAGTTTCATTATTTGTTTTGATGGTTTGGGTGTTTAATAATGGCTCTAAAATTTACATATATTTTTTGGCACTTCTTGAATTGAGAATTGAGAATTGAGTTTTTTCCCTCCATTTATTCATACATGTAGCTACATAAACAGATATTCCAAAGTTGGGCCATCCTTGTAGTTTGGGGGAAAAACAAGAAGAACAACAAAAGAGAAAACACTTGTTTTATTATATTGTATCCTTTTAATGCATCGCTGGATCAAATTTGCCATACCATATACATGATAGGAAAAGAAGTAGCTTCAAACGATTATTGTTTGAGTTTTTGTGCATTCTTAAGTGCAG
This sequence comes from Loxodonta africana, assembly GCF_030014295.1. Taxonomy (NCBI): domain Eukaryota; kingdom Metazoa; phylum Chordata; class Mammalia; order Proboscidea; family Elephantidae; genus Loxodonta; species Loxodonta africana. The sequence continues at coordinate 112,276,125 of NC_087347.1, read as the reverse complement.
TTTCATTTTATAACAACATTCTTTCTTTGATATCTTCTGGTATGAGGGTATGAAATACAGCTTTGTACTTTTACCAGTAAAATAGGATTTAAGTGATGAGAATGAAAATTCAATATGGTGGAGAGAGAACGGTAACTTCAGAGTATAAAACAAACCAAACTTGTATCCTACCAAAGTGTATATAATTGGTCGAAAGACATCAAGAAGGTCCTCTGTGGCTGAAAGCTTGAAAAACAGCACACCAGCAAAAGAGAGGACACTGCAACTGACTTCACAATTACACCCAGGTTATTCCAGGCTTTTCCAGAATTCCTGGCTACTCCCTGATCTTTTTTTGTGTGAATACCTACCTCCTGTGGTACAATAGGTACTAGGCACATGGATGTCTAATTACATGCCTACTTTACAAGAGGCCTTTAGATTTTATGTGCAAATCTAATTTCTTCTATCAAATTATAAGGTCACCAAGGCGTGGAATCATGAGATCTCTTTTCTGGGACGTTGTAACAGGACTAGAAAAAGGGCTGATCATGAATAATAACTGCTTTGCCTTAAGGAAGTAGGCAGTGGGTGGGATGGGAGGGTTTAGTAGTTCACCACTTTTCTTCCAATACAGCTCAGTTGGCATGTCTTAGTTGACAGTGATCTGTGGTTAAGTAGGTACTTTCTGGTTCCAGAATATTTCCTTTCTGAAGAATTCATTCTTTCCTTTTTAAATTAGACTGCTTCTTGCTAAAAGGTTATAGAAGTGGCCTAATATAGGCACTTTAACACTATTTCTATTTAAACTTTTGGACTTTGGAATCATTAACAAAAAAATTAGCCTTCTGACCTATAATACATAGCCCAGTTAACCTCATTCTTAGTTCTACTAGCCATCTTTCATTGTGCCTTCGGTATTTTATTTCTAATAAACTATCATGCTTAATCTCAAACTCTAATAATTTGTTACTGATTAATTCTTCCATCTACTGTGCTTCCACTGGTGTGGGAACGTATTTCCTTTTGTGATCAGTCATCTGATTTTTTTTTTTTTTTACTCCTTTAAGTATATAGATAGAGATACAAAGGTAGAAAGAGAGAGATTGATAGATCCATCCTAGATTATTTTTTAGCACATCTATCACAAACCGCTTATCGTTTTTTTCCTAAAAGTTTTAAATTAACTTTAAAGCAACTGAGAAAGATCTGTGGCTGTAGAAGTGCCTCCTGATTTTCAGGTGGAACTGTCAAACTAACCTGACTTGATAGATACTTCTTAATTCTTTAAGACTGTATATGGGAGGGCCATAGGCAGCGTGTACTACATTATTGCGTAAATGTGAACCAGGCTCCTCCTCTGGGTGGAAGAACTAAAAAGGGGTGCCCTTGGAGCTCTGGTGGTGTGGTGGTGAAGAGTTCGACTGCTAATCAAAAGTTCGCATCCACCAGCCGCTCCTTAGAAACCGTATGGAACAGTTCTACTCTGTTCTGTAGGGTTGCTATAAGTCGGAATCAACTTGACGGTAACAGGGTTGGTTTTGGGTTTTTTTCTGGATGTACACTGGAGGGCAAAGCTTGGCAAGCGAAGCACCGGCTGGATTTCAACCCCTGCTTGTTACCTTGGTAAGGTAACTTTTTGTAGGCTCACCTTTAATAAGTACATGTATGTGGGGCTCTGCATATCAGGATTCTTCAGTCATCTTTATTTTCAAGTGTTCATCAAATTCTTACTCTCAAACCTTTTCCTTTCTAACTTAATATTTGGGTTAGAATTAAGTTCATATAACCACATTAATCCATTTATGTATTTTTTCAATATTTTTTGAATGCTGACTCTCTGGTTTTACTATTCTACAGGCTGGAGTTCAAATGGTAATTAGGGCAGACGGTTTCTAATTGCAGTGGGAATTTAACTAAATTCATGGATTATTATTTAAAAATGTATAGCCTTTCATCATAGGTAGAATATTTCTTTCAAACTATTTATTGAAATTAAGTCCTGTTTTGTTGTTTGTTTTGTTTTGTTGTGTGTGTATGCGAGATTGGTACTTGACTGGCTGAAAATATCTGAAAATGACACTGAGGTATAGTAGGTAAACGACCCAGTATTAACCATAAGGTCTTGGCAGCCTTGTTGAGAAGGAGAAGGGATACCCATTTCACAGAGAAGAACATCATCATCTGCAGAACAGAATATGCCCTGAATGGACGTGAAGTATCGGAGTGATTTGTGATGAAAGGATTAATAGGCTGCCACTGCCGCTGCCACTGCCAGCCTCGGCTGCCTCTTCCTCTTCCTCTTTCTTTTCCTTCCCCTCCCCTTCCTTCTTCTTTAACAGAGATGGGATAACATGGGTCACCAGGACAGGGAATTCCAGTCTTGATTCTTCTCCTATCTGTGCGATCTTGGACCAGTCTCATAACCACTCTATGGCTTGAGTTCCTCATAAAAAACAGGAAATTGTGTATCATTCAAATCTCTTCCATTCTAAGATTCCAAGAGACAGCATGTACCTGAGCGGGGGGTGGTATTCGAGATAGGCTACCAATTTCTTTAGAATCTGGCTGGTTTTTCTTTGAGACATTGGATTAAAAGCTTCTTCAAACCATGTAAGTGCCAATTCAGAAAAAAGATTAAGGAGTCTGCTTTCTCTAAAAGTTGTAGCAGATACATCAGATTTGATTATTATCGAGTATAAAATAAGAAAATACCTCTGAGATGAAACTCTCTTGCATGATTAGTTGGTCATCACTGTTAAGTAGTGAGGACACAATTGGTCATTTCCTGGCGGACTGCCAAATGTGGCCCTGGCTTTGTTCTCAGGCTAAGATGTATGTAAGATAGCAGGAGATAGTGGAATAGGAGTCTGTGTCTTATTTGGATTCTTCCGGGCCAGATTAGAGGCAGGATGGCCCTGGACAATTAAAGTTGATGGTCCTTAAAGAAGGTACTTCATCATTAGCTGTAACCTCCCACAGGGAGTGCTGATGGCTCCCTGATGACTGGGACAAGTTGAGTCTCTCTAAAGAGCTTGAACTGCCGAAGGCCTGAATATTGTCAAAAATCTATGACTGCTATTCATTCAGGTTTTCTTCTTCTCTAAAAATAATAGCCATGATTAACATGTTTTATTTTTGAGTTTCATTAAGTTGAACAAAAAAAAAATTTGTAGAATACCTAAATTAACAAAGTATAAATGTTTAAAAGTAAAACAATTGTTGCCACTGTACCCTTTTTGTATTATAAAAAATTGGTATTACTTTGAAAAATTCACCCGACTTGCCCTTTGTTGTTGTTGTTAGGTGCCATCAAGTCAGTTCCAACTCATAGTGGCCCTGTGAAACACTGCCCGGTGCTGTGTGATCCTCATAGTCATTGCTATGTGTGAGCCCATTGTTGCAGCCACTATGCCAGTCCATCTTGTTGAGGCTCTTCCTTTCTTTTGCTGACTCTCTATTTTACCAACATGATGTCCTTTTCCAGGTACTGGTCCCTCCTGATAACGTGCCCAAAGTATGTGAAACAAAGACCAGCCATCCTTGCTTCTAAAGAGCATTCTGGCTGTACTTCTTCCAAGACAGATTTGTACATTTTTCTGGCGGTTTTCTTCACCAGCACCAAATTCAAAGGCATCAATTCTTTTTCAGTCTTCCTTACTCATTGTCCAGCTTTCGCACCATAAGAAACAATTGAAAATACCGTGGCTTGGTACAAAGTGACATCTTTACTTCTTAACACTTTAAAGAGGTCTTTTGCAGCAGATTTGCCCAATGCAGTAAAATACCTCGTTTCATTTCTTGTCTGCTGCTTTCATGGGTGTTAATTATGAATCCCAGTAAAATGAAATCCTTGACACCTTCAGTATTTTCTCCATTTACCATGATGTTGCTTATTGGTCCAGTTGTGAGGATTTTTGTTTTCTTTATGTTGAGGTGTCATCCATAGTGAAGGCTGTGGTCTTTGATCTTCATCAGGAAGTGCTTCAAGTCCTTTTCCTTTTCAGCAGGCAAGGTTGTGTCATTTGTGTATCGCAAGTTGTTAATGAGTCTTCCTCCAATCCTCATACCACATTCTTCTTCATATACTCCAACTTCTTGGATCATTTGATTGCCCTTTTAAAATAGGTAATAACACATCAGAATTAATGTTTATTTGCATTTTACGAACTTATGAATATATTAATGCTGCTTTCAATGGAAAATCTTTTGGGAGTTCCTCCAGTCTCAGTCAAACCATTAAGTCTGGTCTCTTTACGTGAATTAGAGTACTGTTTCTACATTTTTCTCCTGCTCTGTCTAGATCTCTATGTTGTGTTCCCTGTCAGGGTGGGCAGTGGTAGTAGATGGACACCATCTAGTTCTTCTCCTCTCAAGCTGGTGGGGTCTCTGGTTCATTTGGTCCTTTAGTCCTTTGAGCTAGTATTTTCCTCGTGTCTTTGGTTTTCTTCATTCTCCTTTGCTTCAAGTGGGACAAGACCAATAGATATATCTTAGATGGCTGCTTGCAAGGTTTTAAGACCTCAGACGCTACTCACCAAAGGGGGTGTAGAACATTTGCATTATAAACTATATTATGCCAGGTGACCTAGATGTCCCCTGAAACTGTGGTCCCTAGGTGCCAGCCGCATCTATTCTGTCACTCAAAGTGTTTGGATTTGTCTAGAAAACTTCTTTGCTTTTGCTTTGGTCCAGTTGTGCTGACTTCCCCTCTGTTGGGTGTGTCCTTCCATTCATTGAAGTTGACCCTTGTCTACTATCTACTTAGTGGTTTTCCCTCCCTTGCCACCCTTGTAACCATCAAAGAATGTTCTTTTTCTATGTGTAAACCTTTTCTTGAGTTCTTATAATATAGTGGTCCCATACAATATTTGTTCTTTTGTGACTGACTTATTTCGCTCAACATTAATGCCCTCTAGATTCATCCATGTTGTGAGTTGTTTTGTGGATTCATCATTATTCTTTATCATTGCGTAGTATTCCATTGTGTGTACCATAATTTGTTTATCCATTCATCTGCTGATGGACATTTAGGTTGTTTCCATCTCTTTTCTATTGTGAATAGTGCTACAACGAACATGGGTGTGCATGTGTCTATTTGTGTGATGGCTGTTATTTCTCTCGGCTATATTCCTAGAAGTGGGATTGCTGGATCATATGGTATTTCTATTTCTAGCTTTTTAAGGAAGCACCATATAATTTTTCAAAGTGGATGTACCACTTTACATTCCCACCAGCAGTGCATAAAAGTTCCAATCTCCCCACAACCTCTCCAGCATTTGTTATTTTGTGTTTTTTGGATTAGTGCCAGCATTGTCAGGGTGAGATGGAATCTCACTGTAGTTTTGATTTGCAACCCTGGTGGCACAGTGGTCAAGTGCAATGGCTGCTAACCAAAGGGTCAGCAGTTCAGATCCTCCAGATGCTCCTTGGAAACTCTATGGGGCAGTTCTACTCTGTCCTATAGGGTCGCTATGAGTCGGAATCGACTCAACGGCACTGGGTTTGGTTTGGTTTTTGGTTCATGGCTAATGATCCTGAAATTTTCCTCATGTGTCTGTTGCCACGTGAATGTCTTCTTTGGTGGAGTGTCCGTTCGTATCCTTTTCCCATTCTTTAATTGGATTATTTGTCTTTTTGTTGTTGAGGTGTCACAGTATCTTGTAGATTTTAGATATTAGACCCTTACGAGATATGTCATAGCCAAATTTTTCTTTCCCAGTTTGTAGGTTCTCTTTTTACTCTTTTGATGAAGTCTTTTGATAGCCGTGTTTGATTTTTAAGCGCTCCAGGATACCTACTTTCTCTTGTGTTGTTTGTGCATTGCTAGTTATGGTTTGTATACTATTTATGCCATGTATTAGGGCCACTAGTATTGTCTCTATTATTTCTTTCATGATCTTTATCATTTTAGATTGTATATTTAGGTCTCTGATGCATTTTGGGTTAGGTTTTGTATATGGTGTGAGCTGTTGGTCCTGTTTCATTTTCTTTACAGATGGATATCCAGTTATGTCAGCACCATTTCTTTGTTAAAGAGATTGTCTTTTCTCCATTTAGTGCACTTTGGGCCTCTGTCAAATATCAGCTGCTCATAGATGGGTGGATTTGTGTCTGGATTCTCAATTCTGTGCCATTGGTCTATGTGTCTGTTGTTGTACCAGTACCAGGCTGTTTTAACTACTGTGATGGTATAAATCAGGTAGTGTGAGGCTTCCTACTTTCTTCTTCAGTGATGCTTTACTTATCTGAGGCTTCTTCCCCTTCCATATAAAGTTGGTAATTTGTTTCTCCAAATCATTAAAAAATGCCACTGAAATTTGCATGGGGATCGCATTGTATATGTAGATTGCTTTGGGTAGAACTGACATTTTCACAATGTTGAGTCTTCCTATCCATGAGCATGGTATGCTTTTCCACTTATGTATATCTCTTTTGGTTTGTTGCAGTAGTGTTTTGTAGTTTTCTTTGTGTAGGTCTTTTACATCCCTGGTTAGATTTATTTCTGAGTGCTTTATCTTCTTGGGGGCTATCTTAAATGGTATTGATTTGGTGGCTTCATTTTCAAAGTTTTCTTTGTTAGTGTAGAGGAACCCTACTGATTTTTGTACGTTAATCTTGTATCCTTCTACTTTGCTGAAATCTTCTGTTAGTTCCAGTAACTTTCTTGTGGATTCTTTGGGATTTTCTGTGTATAACATCATATCATCTGTGAATAGGGATACTTCTACTTCTTCCTTACTAATTTGGATGCCCTTTATTTCTTTTTCTTGCCTTATTGCTCTGGCTAGGACCTCTAGCACAATGTTGAATAAGAGTGATGATAAAGGGCATCCTTGTCTGGTTCCTGTCCACAAGGGGAATGCTTTCAGTCTCTCTCCGTTTAGAATGATGTTGGCTGTTAGCTTTGTATAAAGCCCTTTATTATGTCAAGGAATTTCCCCTCTATTCCCTTTTTTTTTTTAAAATCAGGAATAGGCGTTGGACTTTCTCAGATGCCCTTTCTGCATTGATTGATAAAGTCATGTGGTTCTTTTCTTAAGCTCTATTTATGTGATGGATTACGTCGATTGATTTTCTAATGTTGACCTGTGTCTGCATACGTGATATGAATTCTACTTAATCATGGTATATTATTTTTTTGATATGCTGTTAAATTCTATTGGCTAGAATTTTATTGAGGATTTTTGCATCTGTGTTGATGAGGGATATTGTTCCGTAATTTCCTTTTTTTGTGTGGTGCTAACTGCATTCTTAATGAAATAATGGTTAATGCCTCATTATTTTTATGCTTTCTCTTTCAAATTAAGACTTCATAGAAGACAATTGTAATATTTTAAAATATAAAGTGTCCTCTTGATGTTAGCAACTATTTTCCTTTGATTATGTATTTGTATGTAAAAAAATAAAGTGAGAGTGCACCTTCTCACAACAGATTTTTGTAACATGAGTGCTATTTAAGCAAAAGACAAAAAATCGTAAAACTCTACAGCTTATCAGCTCTTTTTAACTGTCTGTATCTTCCACATGCATCAGAATCATACTAGAAGATAGCATATCTTATTGGTATGTGTTATGCGCCGCTCATTGGACTGAAAATAACAACTTATAGATTCCAACTTGAAGTAAAATGCAAGTATTGAGAAGTAATGTAGTCAAATTGAAAAAGTTATATTCTAGTCCAGGCGATGAAAACATGCCCTATATCTGAAAATTTCAGAGTCTTGAGTTAGAATAGACGAGTGTGATGATAAAGAGGGTAAAATGTAAAATCACAGTGTCTGGATTCAAATTCTGCTGCTGCCATATACTAATTAAAGAACCTTGGGCACATTTATTAAGTGTCGTTTGTTTCTTTGGAAACTAATAGTATTTAGTACTTACCTGTAGGATTGTTGTGCTCATTGAATCAGATTATACTTGTAAGTTGTTTAGCACACCAACTGTTCAGTCAGTGTTAACCATATATTGTACCACTCATCTGTCAGTTTAGTGTACTGTGGTGCCTTGTGTGTTGCTGTGATGCCGGCAGCTATGCTACTGGTATTTCAAATACCAGCAGGGTCACCCATGGTGGACAGGTTTCAGTGGAGCCTCCAGAGTAAGACAGACTAGGAAGAAGAACCTGGTGGTCTACTTCTAAAATTTGTGGGCAGTGAAAAGCTGATGAATAGCAGTAGAACATTGTTTGATATAGTGCCAGAAGATGAGGCACTCAAAATATGATTGGGAAGAGCTGCCTTTTCAGAGTACAGTCGACCTTAATGACATAGATGGAGTAAAGCTTTCAGACCTTCATTTGCTGAGGTGACAGAAATTCAAAATGAGAAGAAACAGTTGTATTAATTAGAACATGGAATGTACAAAGTATGAATCTAGGAAAATTGGCAGTGGTCAAAATGAAATGGGATGCATAAATATCCCAGGCATTAGTGCGCTAAATGAATTAGTATTGTCCATTTTTAATCAGATAATCATCTGGTCTACTGTGCTGGGAATGACAAATTGAAGAGGAATGGCATCATATTCATCACCAAAAAGAACATTTCAAGATCTGTCCTGAAGTACAATGCTGTCAGAGATAGGATAATATTCATACTCCTACAAGGAAAACCAATTGGTATGACTGTTATTCAAATTTACTCACAACTTACTAAGGACAAAGATGAAAAAATTGAAGATTTTTACCAACTTCTGCAGTCTGAAATTGATCAAACATACAATCAGGATGCATTGATCATTATTGGTGATTGGAATGTGAAAGTTGGAAAGGAAGAAGAAGGATCAGTAGTTGAAAAATAGGGCCTTGGTGATAGAAACGACATCGGAGACCACGTGACAGAATTTTGGAAGACCAACAACTTCTTCTTTGCAAATACCTTTTTTCAACAACATAAATGGCAACTACACACGTGAATCTTGCTGGATGGAATATGTAGGAATGAAATCAGCTACATCTATGGAAAGAGATGATGGAGAAGCTCAATATCAACAGTCAGAACAAGGCCAGGGACTGACTGCAGAACAAACCATCAATTGCTCATACACAAGTTTAAGTTGAAGCTGAAGAAAAGTAAAACAAGTCCTTGAGACCTAAAGTATGACCTTGAGTATATCCCCTGTGAATTTAGAGACCGTTTCAAGGATGTATTTGGCACACTGAACATTAATGACCAAAGACTAGACAACTTGTGGGTTGACATCAAGGACATCATATATGAAGAAAGCAAATGGAAAAAGTGATGAAGTAAAAGAGCTGAACAGAAGATTTCAAAGGTGCTTAAGAAGACAAAGTAAAGTATTATAATGACATGTACAAAGACCTGGAGTTAGAAAACCAAAAAGGAAGAACACACTCATCATTACTCAATCTGAAAGAACTGAAGAAAAAGTTCAAGTCTCCTGTTGAAATTAAAGTTTTCTATGGCAAAATATTGAATGACTTGGGAAGCATCAAAAGAAGGTGGAAAGCATACACAGAGTCACTCTATGAAAAGAATTGGTTGATGTTCAGTCGTTTCATGAGGTAGCATATATCAAGAACTGATGGTATTGAAGGAAGAAGTCCAAGCTGTGCTGAAAGCATTGGCAAAAAATCAAAGGTCCAGGAATTGACAGAATACCAAATGAGATGGTTCAACAAATGGATGCAGTGCTGGAGGTGGTCACTCGTCTATGCCGAGAAATTTAGACGACAGCTACCTGGTCAACCGACTGGCAGAGATCCTTATTTGTGCCCATTCCAAAGAAAGGAATGGAAAATTATCAAACTGTATCATTAATATCATATGCAAGTAAAATTTTGCTGAAGATAATTCAGAAACAGTTTCAGCAGTGTATCGACAGGGAACTCCCAAAAAATTCAAGCCGGGTTCAGGAGCGAACATGTAATGAGGGATATTACTGATGATGTCAGATAGATTATGGCTGAAAGCAGAGAGTACCAGAAAGATGTTTACCTGTGTTTTATTGACTAGGCAAATGCATTCGACTGTGTGGATCACAATAAATTATGGGAAGAATGGGAATTCCAGAATACTTAATTATGCTTATCCTCAATCATGAGGATCCTGAATGTAGACCAAGAGGTGGTTATTCAGATAGAGCAAGGGAATACTGCCTGGTTTAAAGTCAGGAAAGGTGTGTGTCAGGATTGTATCCTTTCACCATTCCTATTCAATCTGTATGCTGAGCAAATGATAGGAGAGGCTGGGATATATGTTGAAGAACGTAGCATCAGATTTGGAGGAACAACCTGGGATGTTCCAATGACACAACCTTGCTTGTTAGAAGTGAAGAGGACTTGAAGCAATTACTAATGAATGTCAAAGACTACAGCCTTCAGTATGCATTACACCTCAATAGAAAGAAAGAAAAACCCTCACAACTGAACCAATAAGCAGCATCACAATAAACAGAGGAAATATTGAAAGTTGTCAGGGATTTTATTTTACTTGGATTCACAATCAACACCCATGGAAGCAGCAGTGAAGAAATCAAACAACATATTGCATTGGGCTAATCTGGTATAAAGACCTCTTTAATATGTTAAAAAGCAAAGATAGCACTTTGAGGACTAAGGTGCACCTGACCAAGCCATGATATTTTCAGTCATCTCATATGCATGCCAAAGCTGAACGGGGAGTAAGGAAGACTGAAGAAGAGTTGATGCCTTTGAATTTGGTATTACCAAAGAATATTGAATATGCCATGGACTGCCAGAAGAAGAAACAAATCTGTCTTGGAAGAAGTACAGCCAGAATGCTCCTTAGAAGTGAGGATGGTGAGACTTTGTCTTGTGTACTTTGGACATGTTATCAGGAGGGACCACTAGTCCCTGGAGAAGGATATCATGCTTGGTAAAGTGGAGGGTCAGTGAAGGAGAGAAAAACCCTCAACGAGATGGATTGGCACAGTTGCTGCAAGGATAGGCTGAAGCATAGCAATGATTGTGAGGATGGTGCAGGACCGGGCAGCATTTTGTCCTGTTGTACCTAGCGTCACTATGAGTCAGAACTGACTTGAAGGCACTTAGCAACATTATATTCTAGACCATGCATTATTATTTGGAGTGACGTTGCTTACGAGGTGACAGATACTGGTTCTTGGTGGTGGAAAAAAACAAAAAATTTTTTTACTATAAAGCACAAATTTACATACAGTATATCCACAGATATATGGTACATTTGTAGTATGACATATCATGGGGAGAATGACAATTGGGAAAAAAAATGTTTACAAAGCCTCCTTAAGGAGGCCATAATGAAACAAAGGTGAAAAACACTGTATAGTGTAATCCATTTGTTTTACTCAGTTGCTAAGAGATTTGCCAAAGTTCAAACAGGTAGTTGTTGACTCAGTCTAATGATTTTTGAATGTTAGTATTTTGCCAACTGGATTTTCAGAATTATACTCTAGGAATTATTCAAAAGAGTGACTCCCCAACCGGCTAATCATTAAGATTTTTGAAAATAAAAATGCTTGCTGTACTTGTTGCTACCCCTTTCCTTGTCCTGACCCAATACTTTTAACTTAGGTCTATGTTAGTTTCCAATCATTTTGCCAGGTTGGGGACTAGTAACTTAGAGTATCAGTCTTGATATAGTGAAGAGTTGTACAATATAGTACCTGTAATTTATGAATGGGCCTGTGAGGAAGGAGCTTTCATCCATTTGTGCAATGCACTGGTTTTAATTTAATTTTTGTTTTACTTCTAAAAATTTGCAGTGCAGTTTCTCATACAAAAGGATGAGCTATTCAGTATTTTAAAAAATTATTGTGTGGGGTCTCATTCATATCACTGCTTAGGGACCTGGTGAGGTCCATGTGTCCTCCTCTGCAGTTTAATTAACTTGTTCAGACTAAAATGATTTGCAATTTTAAAGAAGCATATGCTAACAGGAACGTGAGGCACAGTGAAGCCTTCATTATCCCTCCTCTGAAAAACAAAATGGCGTGCATATGTACTTTAGAGACAAATAGTTCTTTCTTGGACTTCTTTCTTTGTCTAAAATAATCATTATATATTTTTTCTCTCTCTTTCTCTTTATTTATTTTTTTTCTCTGTTTTGGTGTCTTAGAAAGAGCTTTAGGCTTTGGTGTTTGTAATGCTGTTCTTGGACGGTTATATTGTTTTAGAGGATATGGATTTCCCGTACTTCTTGTCATTATTATAAACTTCTATTCAGGTATCCGCAGGCTGAGATACCCACCTTCTGAATCAACACAGGCAAAGGTCTGGCTTGCATGCTTCTCCCTCCATAGGCTAAAGGGGCATTTTGTGAGCAGCAAGGAAATCTAGGAGACCCAGCTCTTCTTTCCCTCTCATCCTGGTTATCCTTCTTACCAGATAGATCTACCTGTTCTTTTTCCCTCATTTTGGACATCCTTATCTTTTTTTTTTTTTTTAACATGCTTTTTTTCCCAATTATTGCACAATGGCCTTAGGGATGTTTTACTGTCACCTTTGTTCTTTCTTAGTTGATAGTTGCTAAGGAAGAAGAATTGTGCGAGTGATAATAATTGTACCTACTGGAAGGTGAGCTTCCTACCCACTGACATTCCTTCTCCAGTTTAAAGCTGTGTTAATGGTTTCTTTGCTCGTTCCTTGCTCTTTAAGGAATCTTAAGCAGCAGGGAGAGTCATTGTGATCACATTTTAATTTCTTAGGAATGGCCTTAAACCTAAAATTTAAGATGAAAATAGTCATTATAGACTAATTTCATCCAATTTCTCAAACCTTTAGAAATACTCGTAAGTTTTCCACATCACCACAAAATACCTTGCTCTTTATCATCCTTTAACAACATCTGCTTTACCTGAATGTTAGCCTTTAATGTTGATATTTTTAAACCTAATTTTTTCTATTTTGTCCTACTTCAAACATTTTTGGAAGTACAGTATTCAGTTATTCTTTCAAATTATTACTATTACAGCGTACTTTTTTCCAATCATAGTTTTATTACAAATACAAATTCACAGTATAGTGTAGTGTTAAGGGACATGGGTTTTTAAGAACTTTGGACCTGATTTTGTCATGTATTACTCCTGTGATTCTAGGCAAATAAATTACCCTCAGTTATCTCATCTATAAAACAGGAGCGTTGATTGGGTGATTGTACTTACCTTGGATTGATTGTGATGACTAACTGAGAAACTGCATTTATGTGTTTAGCACGGTGCCTAGAGGTCGAGCGGGCTGTCAGTAAGTGTTAGCTGTCATTTCCTACCTTCATCAGTTAAATAGGCGTGTGTGGTTGCTTATAGAGAAGCTTGCACTCATTTAGCTCTTGTCCTGTTTCTGTGGGAAAACGAATTCCAGGTTGCAAAGTGCTGAATATGAAGGGGAAGGGCTCTTGAACTGAAGCTCTTTTAAAGGCTGCACTTCCTGACATTGCGTATTTCTGCAGTTGACACCTCTGGGGAAAACCGTTTCTCCTCCCTGCCTCTCTGCCTTTTAGCTCACTTTGTCTCATGGTCTGATCACTTCCCCATCTCTCACTTGCCTTTTCCTTCTCTCTCAACAATAATGGCATTTTTAACTTTGTAAAGTCTCAAAGGTGCCATTTAGGTCACCACTAGTTCCTTTCACCATGTCCATGCCACCTTTTTAGCTCTTAGCCACAAATTGGGGAAACAGTCAGAAATTCTCAGAAAAGGACCAGAGGAGGGAAACTATGGGGATACAAATATATTAATATAGGGCTTAGGCTACTATATCTTTTCTCTAATTGTGCAGTTGTTGGATATTGATTCTGATTACTTTCTAAACTAGTACACATGCTTCATTTATCTTCATTTTTATTTTCAATCTTGTTTTTTTTTTCCATTTTTGCTTGTAGTATTGTTACTGTGTAGCATTAATAAAATTACTAGTCAGTAGGCATTTTCTAATTGGCTATTTGCAATGAATGGGATTTGGAAAAGTTTTTGACATGTGGCCAGATCTCACGTAATTATTTCTAATTGCAGGTATTATTTTTAAATATTAAATTCGCTGTACATACCCACTCATCCTCCTTCTGAATTGTATTGCTTGGTACTTTGCCAGGAAAGTCACAATATGGCGAGAATTAAGCTTTATTAGGTATAATAGGATGAGATGTGATTTAATTCTTTAAGCTGCTCTAAGTGCTAGAAGACAGATTTGCTTTCATTCTATCCAGTAAGTTAAAAGAATGATACCCTGTTTTGCTAATCCCAGTGGTAAAAGGCAACTGAAATTGTACATGAAGCTTCTTGAAGTAATATAACTTTATGGTAAAAATTGTAATATTATTTATCTTTCCCCTTCAACCATTTGACTTCTTCACTCTGTAGAAGAGGCCTATTTATTTTAGCAGTAAGGTGGATTGAATTTCTGCCAAGTCAGTGTACTCCCTAAATGAATATGTCAGAGGCAATATTGTTTCTCAGAAATCATTTAGAAAGCAGCATTTTTGCATAAGTAGGCCCTTTCATTAGTTTTGAATTAAATTTTCACGATTGCTGTTTCTTTTGTTTCTTGGAGAGCCTGTGAAATGAGGGGTCCTGAATCCTTGAGTGAGGATTTCCTTTGGGGCTTGCAGTGCCTGTATTTGATTTAGAAAATTGAAATGAATATAACTTCTTTGTCTAACTTTCTTGTGGAGGTTGATGTCATTCTGGAAATCAAATATGCTATGTAAAATCAACTGGAGATGTAATTTATTGTTTTCAGGGGTACTTAGGTACCCTTATGATAGAAAGAAGGAAAAACAACCCCAGGTTTTGGGGGTTCCCAGGAAGTAGCATTACCTTTCCTTTCTTTTCATCTCCACCTCATTAAAAATGCTAGGTGGAGAAAAATTAAAAACAAACAAACAAAAAACAGTATTTTGTGACTAATTTTTTGACCATCTTCAAGATACTTCTTTCTGGACAGAAAGAGAGCTTCACTCTGCCATGCCTGAATTACCTCAAACATTTTCTGAATTTTGAGACTGACTTGATTTTTTATACAATAATAAAAAAATAGATACAAGAAAATGTTGTTTTCTATGATGACTCTTTAAGCAAATGTAACTCATTTTTATAAACTACAGAGAGAGAGAGACAATTATTAATTATACTTCATTAAAATGCTATTAATATTATGCAACTTTAATTTCTCTTTGAGGAACTAGAATGCATCACAAGTTAGATCTTACAAAATGGCCATCAGCATGGGAAGTCATAATACACTCTTGTTGAATCTTTCCCAAGTTAACTTTCTTCTGTGTTAATTCAAATAAGTTTAGATTAGAGCTTGATTTAATTTCAAAGAATAAAATGTGAAGGGACTCACTTTTCTTTACAACGGCAGTCGTATGCTAATAATCACAACAGGCATTTTTTTCTTAATTACAGTTCATTTTGATTGAATTTGTATGCTCATCTGAAATCACGTTGTCATTAGGGAAAATCATGAACCTTGTACATTTCTAAAATTAAAAACAGTGTTGTTGTTTTTTTAACATTAAACATATCACCTACCCAGCGTATATCCCCCCTCGTTGATTAAAATTCTGTTCACGGAGTAATTCATTATTAAAGGCAGCTTTGCAATCATTAGTAGCAGACTTTAACATTTCTTGTAAGGCAGGTCAATTTAATAATTTCATATTGCAAATGAAAAATTCCAGGTTAGGCACCAAAATATCCCAAACATTAATGACTATTTTGTATGTGCAATCACTTACAATACTGTAATACATTCCCCAGCATTTGGGAAGATGCTGCTATGCAGTGATCAAGGTTTAGCTAAAATATAAGTTATTTGGGCTCTTTAACACTTGGGGCCACAAGAGGTTTCTGTGGGGACTAACAGTGCTGCCTACAAAACCTGAATAGCCTGTAAGACCTTGGATAAATGCTGATCTGGCCGGGCAATTGATCAGGGCAGGAATGGCAGAAGGCTTCAAGGTGGCATGGCCTAGTGACAGCCAGAGAAAGTAGGACAGACACAGGCGTGCACTGAATAGGCACACTGATTAGAGCAGGGATTCATCGCATTAGAGAAGACAGAGTTGGTTAATAGAAATAAGACCATTTAAGTCAGTGAATTCAGAGAAAGGAGTGCAGGTGAGCAGAAAAGCAGCACATTCTTATTACAAACAAGGACCAAGGAGAAAGGAGGGTCCAATAAAGAGTAAACTGCATAGACAGACCAACGCCTGTTGCCCAGATAATGGCCCCTCTCCACCAAGATAACTGTATTACCATGAGAATAAAAAAACACTTGCTGTGGTGTGGAATCTGCCTCATGGTGACCCCATGTGTGTCAGAGTAAAACAGTACTCTGTAAGGTTTTCAATGACTGATTTTTTTCAGAAGTAGATCACCAAACCTTTTTTTCTCAGGTGGACCCAGACCCCCAGCCTCTTTGTTAGAATCGGAGTACATTAACTACACTAAAATAGCAGAGTACATTAGCTGTTTGCACAAATAAAGTACATAGATAGCCCTTATGACGTGGAGCAAATTTTGGTCTTACTACCTCCTCCTTGGGGGAGATCTGGGGTTTGAGTTTTTGTAACTGCAGAAGAGTAGGACTTGTTTTTTTTTTTTTATTGGCCTGCAGGCTTCCTAGGTACCTGGGACCTGTTGTGTCTCTAGCTGCCTCTAGTGTTATCCATAAACAAATATCCTTGGTATAAATGACCTCATCCGTACTCTCTGATGTCTTTATTCCATGGAAGGAAAACCAAGAGGAAGGAAGAGGAGGATGGCTGTGAGTCAGCTGGCTGGGTTTCAGCAGGCAAGGCTCAGCTTTCTTCTGCTTTGGACTTGCTGAGAAAATTTGGAGAAACCACTGGGGTCTTTGGACCACAATTTTTCTATAACATTGATGAATTTGATCATATGAGCTCTGAAGCTCTCTTCTAGCTCTAACCATCAATAGTCTAGAAATATCCTGTATTCACTATTCTCGGGAAAGTGACCTAAGTGGTCTGTAACTGGTAAGCGCTTTGTGACTTCCTTATGATTTACTTCTAGAGCAAACGTAGCCCGTGGGTCTGTGACAGAGGTAGGTTGACCTAAGCACATTGATTCAATGCCTAAGTGGAGCATCTTGGACATGTCACCTGGGACTGGAAGAATTTATTGTAATAGATTAAGATCCACTGTCCATCAAAGCAGCAGGTGCTGAAGAAACATGACTGCTCTGACAAATGGCCTCGTGCCCATTGCTGGGCCTCCGATTATGTCATTTAGCAGCCCCCAGGGAAGACTCTCGTTGCTCTTCTCCAATATACAATGTCCCTTTCTACTTTCAAAGCTTGTTTTAGGAATGCCATTAGCCCTAATGTTCAACAGTCAACTAATGGACAGTTCACTTATTTATCAAAAGGGAAGGAGGGCACTCAGGGGACTTAACTGCACATCCCCTCCCCACCATTAACCTTCAACAGCCCTCCAAAAATAAGGCAAATAAACGTAATATCTGTGTAAGAACAGTGTTTGCACAAACACAGCTTAGGGAAAGTTCCCAGCCCCTTTCCAACTCCCTTACCGCTCCAAAGTCTTTCCTGCACAAACATTCTGGAGCTTCCAGAGGGATTTAATGCAGGCCTACTGTGTGCCTAGGAGGTGTTTTGGTAGATTGAGGAGTTTCAGCTCCAGGGCCCAAGCCTAGGTACAGAGGTTGTGGCAGCAGCTGTTTGCTGGGTCTTGGAGCTCAGAGGATTTGGGTATCTTTTCAGCATTGACCATCAGACACTTAAAGTCGGGTGTTGCGGGGAAACAGCAGTGGCAAGGGAAATAGTGACAGATTTCCGCTCTTGTCATCGGGGCTCACAGACTCACATATGATTAGTACATGAGTACTGGAATCCTGGAGTGCACAATGGAATATAGACTCTGTGAAGGCAGACACTTTGTTTTACTCACTGTTGTGCCTTCAGCACCTAATACAATGTTATCGTGTGGCAGGCACTTAATACATACAGGCTGAATGGCTAATGGGAAGGCCACACAGTGCTGTGACTAAAAGCTCAGACTCTGGAGCCAGATTGCCTGGACCCAAATCCCAGCTCCCCTGTCACCAGAAGGGATTTGGGCAAGTGGGTTAGCATTTCTGTGACTTATTTTTAAACTAGAGATAACAATATATATCTCAAAGGAAAATCTCGAAAATTAGATAAGTTAATAAGATACTTACAATCACTGCCTATCATGCTCTATAAATGTTTATTAAATAACTTAATCAGTTTATAATACCACTTCCTTTTCTATCATCACTGAGGTTTTGTTTTTGGAACTAAAGTTTGAATTTGAGAAAACACAAGCTAACAATCATGGACCAGTGTCCACTCTTCTGCCTTAAGACCTGAAGCTATGCAGCTCTCTAGTTAGTTATGCAACGAGCTGAAGCGCCTTTTTCCATCAACTCTGTTAATATGCTACTTGGTTCATCCCTCTAGACTGAGAGCCTGATTTGGGGTGTTAAGTAAAAAATAAAGTGACAGCTCGTATCAGGTTTGAACCTTTCTGAAAACAATAAATCCAAATGGCCATTTGTGCCAGGTACAAACCTTAACAGAATAATAGGGAGTTTTCAGTGTCTAACCACAGAGACTTTTCCAAAAAAACAACTTGATGTTGAAGGATTCTTCTGACTCACCATACCAGATACAACCAGTTCCCACCAGACAAGTATACCTGTGAAACCAGTGAAAGAAAGACCCTACTTTGTAAAACCTTCCTTTCAATAAGGACACATCTAAGACCCAATCATTATAATGTCCCTACTGGAAATCCCCTAAAACTAAATAAGACCCATTGCTGTTGAGTCGATCCTCTAATTGCCTTTAAACACCCTGAACTTGTGCTGCTTGAACAGACTCTCTTTTGGACACTCCCTGCTCCTGTACATTTTCTCACTCAGTAAACCCTATTGGTTAATTTGACTAGGTGAGGGGCTTTTCCTTTCCTTGGTAGTGGCCACTCAGTCAGTGGTTCTGGAGCGAATGCACGATTTACTCCATGAATGACTGTTCCGTTTGTCTTGTCCACCTCACTCTTAGGGAGGGATTTACAACCCCTCCCCAATTTCTCAGACTCTTCTTTACCCACTGTTCATCAGCCTCATATGTTCGTTCCACTTTTGGTGGCTCCCACCACCCACTCGCACTGTCATCATTGCCAGCACGAGCTCTGTTTGATCACCACCTCACCTCAGCCTCGCCATCTATTCCCTTTTCTCTTCCCAGTATCTGTTCTCTGGTCCTTTTCCCTCTACATGACTGTCAACCTTTTACATTTATTTTAGCAGTTTTACTTTGCCCCTGCCTTTTATTTGAAGTCAAGTCAACTCCTTTTGATAACATGGAAAATAATCACTTGTAAATAAATAAAATATTATTTTCCTTTCACTCCTTCATGCCGCCTCATTGTCCACATAAAAATGGCTGTTTCCCATACATTGCAGCTTTTTGGAGCCAGTATTTTGTTTTGTTTTGTTTTTGTTTTGGCTTATGCTCAAAGTTCTGCTGGTCATAGCTGCAACTTACTGTCAACTTTACCAGATTTCACTAGTATGTATCTGTAAAGGATGATGATGGTCAGTAGGCGGTGTTAGCACCACTTCATCCTCTCACCCCAGGCCCTACCTTTGAACCATTTCTAATCTGCTTAAATGGATGGAAGTAAATATAGGAAACATTTAGAGTATAGTGGAAGCTAGACCATAAGAAACAACCTTCTGAGCATAGACCATCTGCTCACAGACTGTGAATTGCTCCAGTTCTTCCTTAGCATTGGCTTACTCTGTGCAAACCTATTTACTTATATGGCCTACTTATTTACGTGCCTGACTATATTCTTATTGAGTAGCTTTCTGGTATTTCTGTCCTGGCTCCTATCATGCTTTAATCCTCACAGGGATCGAGATCTTGTCTTCTCCTTCATCTGGGTATTTTCACGGTGCCCAGGGTGGGCGTGCGTACAGAGGGGCATGTGGTAGATGCCATTGACAGACAGGTGGTCTTTCCTTCCTCAGGTAACCCAGGTCCAGCACCCTCTAGCTGTAGGTGCACCCCGAGAAGAGTCCAAAGGCTCCTGTTTTGTCATTCCCTGAGGCTCCTTGCACACTGCCTTATGCCTCCAGGCAGCCTCACTAATGAAACCGATTTCCAGGGGGCAGTCCTGCAGTCACAGACCCTGATTTTTCTTCTTATTCTAAGAACCATTTTTCTTCCATGTCTTCAAGAGCTCTACCCCTCAGGGGAATCACAGCAGTAGATTGGTTATGCTAAATACCTCGCCTCAGGGGCTTGATTTTGATTTTTCCACAGCCATCCAGTCATTTATATAGTCAAGATAGACTCATCTTGAAACTTCACAAAACCATTTAATTTGTTTTTAATCATAACTCTAGATAATTTGTATTTATGATATTTCCTGTCCTCCATTGGATTCCAGGGGAATAGTCTGTGAAATGGGAAACTCAAGTGCGTGTCCTTTATCACTGTCTTTTTTTTCCTTTCCTCACCCAAAATATTCATGTGGAGTTAAGCACTGAGTATTTGAGAGTACTGGTATTTTGTTTGAATATACTCTTTTCAACTGTGAAGCTGGTGTGGGCAAAGCAGACACAGAAATCAAGACAGGAACAATGCCAGGGGTGCCCAGAGAATGTGCCGTGGCCACTCTTTCTTTTTTGTCTTTCAGTTTCTAGACCTGTGGAAAAGACATTGTGCTTGGGACCTGCCCCTGTGGCCTCTCAGCTCTGCAGCATCCCTTGCTCCACGGACTGCATCGTCTCGTCCTGGTCTGCCTGGGGCCTGTGCACCCATGAAAGCTGCCGTGATCCTCAGGGGAGGAAAGGTGAGAGCCTCATTTGTGTGTGCCTCGTTTACTGCCAGTGTGCCTGTGTTTATTCTGTAGCTAAGTAGCTGATTAAACCTGCTTAAGAAAGTATTTGTTTGTAAAATTTAGATAACTAGCTCAAGCTGGACTGCATTCAGTTGTTATGGAAGCATTTGGAGGCATTTCTGTGGAGCACAGAATTCGACCTTGACTGAGCTTCCAATTAGGCTAATAGCTAGTGAAGTGACTATTATTGTTTAATGTTATCTAAATATGTATACATACATGCGTGCACACACATGTGTGCATGCCTGTGTACACTTATATACACAATGATTATACTGAGGGAGTTAAAAATAATTTTGGTAATTGTATCAGAAAACAGCTGTCTTCAATATTTATTATTTACGTATTTATTTTAGATTTCACATGCTGAATTCCATCTTATATCCCATATTCTCATGAGTGGTGTCCTGTGCGTTGTTTACTTTTTGATGCTGTCCTTAAGCTTAAAGTAAAATTTTCAAACTTGATGTGCCTATTTAACGGTGTAGCCCTTTATAGTCTTGTTTTCTTTTTTTTAGTCTGTGCTTAAAATACATACATGTCCATCATTAAAAGCTTATTTTTTTCTGACATCTGGCCTTCTCTTTCATTGACCCTTCAATTTCTATTGTGTGTCCTTAAATGGTAGTGCTAAAAAGAAACATTCTGTTAACAAAGGGAAACGAGATCCAGGGACATTCCAGAAGTCAGGTTGTGTTTGCCAGGCCCTAAACGAATAAATGGCCAAGTTCTTGATGCTGCAAAGCTGGCGTTTCCAGCTCCTGCCTCCCAGCGTAATGCTGTATTTATTCACAAACTCGTATTTCAGTTATCCCTGGAGTGCTCACACGCACTCATGTGCACACCCAGGTTCACACGCATATGTCCCTTGGCTTTTCCCTTTATCCTGACTCTTTTGTCCTGAGTCAGAGGAGGAAGATATGTATTGAGTCTAGGGCAGGAAGAACCTAACTTTAATTCTTTCAAGACATAGAAATCTGGATCACAGTGGAGCCTAGAGGAGGCCTATGCTACTACTGCCTTGTTTGACTTGTAACCAGAATGTCCCCAGGCACCTTCAGTTTGTGGACACAAATTAGTTCTTATAAATACTAATACAGTTGGTGGCTTTGTAATCCACACATGTATGATCAAACCGTGCAGGCCTCTTGTAGTTGCCTGTGGACTCAGCGTGGTTACTTACTTGTGTGTGCTTAGAACCAGTCCTCCATGATCTACCCATGGCACTCGTGTTGAAGGTCACTGTCTGGAAAATCACTTGAGGTCATATCTAGGCTTTCTCCAGCTACCGTGGCCAATGTTTTCCATGCAGACACAACTGGGCTGTATTGAGGGCTGCCTTTTCTTTGTTTTCAGAGTTGTAGAACATACAACATGCCAAGCGGGCCTTATATCCCTTGGGACCTTTTGGTTGTAGGTGACAAAAACACAACTCAAGCTGACTTCAGCCAAAAGAAGGGAATTTATTTGTTCATATCACTGAAAATAGAAGGAAAGGTTGAGCTACATTCAAAATTATAAATGAGGTCATTAAGTCTCAGCCTCTTTCTGTCACTTTTTCTCTACCTTTACAATTCTGTTTCTCCATCTCTTGGTTCTACTTTTAGGCTCCTTTTCAAACAGGCCATCTCCATTCAGTGAAGCCCAGCATGGATTTTTGGTTTAGACAGTAAATAAAGCAGGTAGGAATGCCTTTCCCCATAGTTTCGGGAAAAATCCTGTAATTAAATCTCATTGGCTTTTGTGTCATGTGCTTGTCCTTGAACCAGTCATTCTGACTGGAGGTGTGGTGCTTTGATTGGGCATCCGACCACCACTGGAGTCTTGAGAGGGGCAGTCCCATTCAGGTGTCACATGTTGAGAATGAGGAAGAGGTGACTTCCTCAAGGAAAAATGAGTTACTGAAGCTACAAGAAGGTAGAAGCAATGCTGGGTGTCAGATTTAACAGGTGTTTATCAAATTTTTTGTCTTCTTTAGCCCTCACTGTTTTAGGGCCATAGGTTCTGCATAGCAACTGAGAGGATGTACCTTTTCCTAATTCTATATTACATTTTTATCATTTGAGCCCAAACTTTTGCAAAGCTTCTTATGAAAATTTGCTCTTTTAACTTTTATTCCAGCCTTCCTTTTCCACGTAACTGAGAGCTGTCCCACTTTGGAGACTCATCTCATTCTGATGCCTCCATTTGCCCCATTCCCCCCAAGATGCTCTTACGCCAAACTTTCTCCTCATGAGCCCCTACTTCCCTGTTATGTAAGTCGACTCCTGAAAATACACCCTGTCCACATTCCTGAGACACTGCCTAACTTTGCATCAGTATTTAGGCACAGTAAACATATAACATTTCATAAAATGTAAAAACTAAGGTGTAGAGAATTGAAGCGAGGTTTCTGAAATCCCATAGTGATTCACTAATGGCAGGCCAGCACTAAGGACATAGATTCCTGTCTTCTCAATTCGGTTTCCCTTCAGACAACAGGCTTCCTTAGTTGATTTCCTCCATAAGCCTAAAGAAGGCTGGATCAAAGTATAACTCCAACCCTAAGTTTAGTAGAGCAGCCGTTTGTGTGTTTTATACCACATTAAAAACCAAACCAAACCTGTTGCTGTCGAGTCAATTCTGGCTCATGGCTTCTCCACATTAGCCCGTGTTAACCGGCACATCTTAGAGCAAATCATTGACCTGGTTTAGCAAATGTGGAAAAGGTCAGGAGATGAATCTTAGCATCAGTGAGTTGCCTTTGTGGGGAGAGAGAAAGTAGGTTGCAGTTGTGCGAGGGAGGGTATATGTGTCAGGAATAGCTTGAGAACATCAGGTAACTGGGGTGTGTGGCTTTTTTCCCTGAACAGGTATCATCTTGCCACTTTGCCAAAGGGAGGCTTAGCTTTGGGACTTGAAAGAAAAGGTGGAGGTTGGGTTAAAAACTCCAAGTCAAAAAACCTGAACGGCCTTGAATCTTTGATTTCAACTCTTTAAAATCCAATTGTCATTCCTATAGGGTAGCACTTTATATTATCATTATTAGTTTACAGCCTGTTGTGAATATGGGAAATAAGAAGAAGCAGTGATGGGTAACTATGAGAATGAGGACCCTTAGTGCCCAGAATGAGAAGTGGGCACAGGACCTCATCAATCCCAACAAACACACAGACATCAGGAAACAGTGAAAAGAAAAAAACATCTCTCAGCATGCACATTATCTGTGACAAAGCAAAATGCGGCCTTCCTCAGAGATTAGTGACATGTTGGATTGATGAGAATAAGTCTCTGTTTTATAAAAAAAAATTTTTTTTTTTTTTTTAATGAAGGGCCCATTAAAGGAAACCTGTTTCTGTCAAGTCCCTTCTGACTCATCATGACCCTATCTGTTGCAGAGTAGAACTGCTCCGTAGGGATTTCCAGCTGTGACTTTTGGAAACAAATTGCCAGGCCTTTCTTCCAAGGCACCTTTGGGTGGGTTTGAGCTGCTAACATTTTGGTTAGTAGTTGAGTGCTTAAATGTTGTCACTACCCAGGAAATTTGATTGGACCTACATTGAGGCTAACTGATCCGCTCTTGGCACTTACTGATCAGAGACAAAAGAGGCTGTCACTGCAATGATCGTTACTCAGGTCTGGGAGTTTGCTGCTTTATAAATGCTTCCCCAGAGCAGGGAAAATTTTGATTTTTAAGCTTTTGTTAAAAACTTGTCAGGACCACCTGCCTGTAATCCCTCTTGGAAAAAATAAAGCATGGAGTTTTCCCTCTAGGGGAATGATTCTGTGCCTACAAGGAGTCCAGCCATGTTATAATGATGCTAAGTAATCTCCATGTTATTGCTACTGATTTGTGAGCATGAGGTCTGAGGTTCTGTCAGTCTTGTTCTGTGCCATGAGCCTGCTGGGGATTTTACCAGAGTCACTGACTGACACAAGCGAAATGTAGGTTAGAATTCCACAGAGTCTGGGGACACAGGCTAATGCATTAAACATTGAAAAGACTGGGATTTAAACCAGAGTGTTTAGCATCACATTTGAATTCCCTACCATAAAGAAATGCAGTGAACATACTAGCAAAAGTCTAGTACACTCATACTTCCCTAAATATGGTATCTCCTTTCTCTCTCTATTGTTACAGTTATTAGTTGCTGTCAACTCATGGGGATCCCCTGTGTGGAGACTAGAACTGTTCCATAGGGTTTTCAAGGGTGTGACCTTTCAGAAGCACATCACCAGGGCTTAACTGTTTGTACCACCCAGGTGCGAATATGTATATATATATATGTATGTATATTTATACACATCAGACCAAGCCTGTTGCTGCTGAGTCAATTCCAACTCATAGTGACTCTATAGGACAGAGTAGAACTGCCCCCATAGGATTTCTAAGGAGCAGCTGGTAGTTTTGAACTGCTGACCTTTTTGGTTAGCAGCCGAGCTCTTAAAGGCTGTGCCAGAGAGAGAGAGGTATAGGATTTAAGAAAATATAGGTGGAAAATCAGAGATAATTACTTTTACCTCTTCACTTTTTCTCAGTCACTATGTTATTTTCTTGGTATGTCCCCTGTTTTCACACCCACAAATGAATAGTAGGAGGAGATCGGAAAAGCAGGAAATGTTTTATTACCCAAGAGAGTAAATAGGTTATTGTGGAAATTATCTTCATATTACTGCAGTTCTTGATCAGACACCTTTCAGTCAGGAGTCATCTAACGCACGTGGCTGTCAGCTACTGAGAGTGTGTCAGAAAGTACGCTGTTGTACACAGCTGTGGAACACAGCCTCCACACCCTTCCATCAGCTCTCTGACAGGCAAGCAAGAGGACCTGTGCTCGGCAGGTCGGAACTCGTCAAGTGAAGCTAGAACGTCTTTCAAGAGGAGTTTAAATAGGATCAGGTTTTATCATTTACAGCTTTATCTTTAAGACATCCCATAGAGTTATAATTACAGGTATGTCAAAGAAAAATAACCTGAAAAAATGCAGATGGACATATTCTAAGTGGAGATATGATGCGTTTTTTAAAAATCATTTTGATACACAGACATACATTTTTATGATATCCTTGTTCTTTTCAAACATACTCCAGAAAGGCAGCTTTGCCCGCAGAAGTCATTCTAAAGAGGAATTTGATGGTTCTTTCCCCACATAGTGTCACAGTACATGACTGCTTATGTGGTAGGCCTTCAGAAACTTCCCTCTTTTCTCCAAACAGTTCCCTTCCTCCAACCATAACACCTAAGATCCTAAAAATCCCCACCAGAAAAGATATCTTGAAGCTGAGAAAACATGTTTGCCTTTATAAAGAGTGTCTTTTATGCTTTAGTCAAATCAGTGTAGATAACACACTGAAGTAGAAAAATACTGACAAGTTTTAGATCCCATATAATAATGGGGAAAATTTCCATTTTCCGTCCTTGCCTGCTAGATGGGTTCCACCTTTAATGAGGAGTCTATAAAATCATTTTGCTTTGTCACAGATAATGTGTATGCTGAGAGATGGTTTTTTCTTTTCACTGTTTCCTCATGTCTATGTGTTTGTTGGGATTGATGAGGTCCTGTGCCCAATTCTCATTCTGGGCACTAAGGGTCCTCATTCTCATAGTCACCCATCACTGCTTCTTCTTATTTTCTGTATTCACAACAGGCTGTAAACTAATAATGATAATATAAAGTGCTACCCTATAGGAATGACAATTGGATTTTAAAGAGTTGAAATGGAAGATTCAAGACTGTTCAGGTTTTTTGACTGTTGAGTTTTTAACCCAACAACCAGGGCCAGCAGAGATGCAGACAAATGGAATAGTGTATAAATCCACTTATATCAAGTATTTAGGATAGGGGTTACCAGGGGCGGGTGGGAGGGAGGGGGAAAGGGGAGCTCACTGCTCAGAGGACACTGAGCTTCTGATAAGGATGACAGGAAAATTTGGAAGCAGATAATGACACTAGTCGAACAACATGATAAGCACAGTTAATGTCACTGAGTTGTGCAGGTGCAGAATGTTGACATGACAAACAATTTGTTGCATATATATATTTACCACAATAAATTTTCAAAAAAAGATGGTATAAACTCTGTCATCTTTGTTTAACCTGCTGGATATTTCTTCAAGCCATCCAAATGGTGTTGGGATAGAGACATGGTGTGGCACACGGATAGCCCTATGGAAGCTCATGTGAACATTTCTGGGCCACTAACACATGTAGAAATCCAGGGTTGGCCTGAGATTACTCCTCCTTGGCTTCTTTTAATTCTTCCAAGGCTTCTATGGAAAATCATTGATCCTTCTTCTGCCATCCATACATCTTCCCTTTTCTTTTCATGGCCCACTATTTCGTCTTTTCTAGTTATGTCCAATTAAGGAGTCCCTGGGTAGCACAAGGAAACCCTGGTGGCGTGGTGGTTAAGTGCTACAGCTGCTAACCAAAGGGTCGGCAGTTTGAATCCGCCAGGCGCCCCTTGGAAACTCTGTGGGGCAGTTCTACCCTGTCCTATAGGGTCGCTATGAGTCAGAATCGACTCGACGGCACTGGGTTAGGCTTTTTTTTTTTGGTGGCACAAACAGTAAAGCACTCCACTACTAGCTGAAAGGTTGGCAGTTTGAACTCTCCCAGAAGCCTTCGTAAGACAGGTCTGGTGATCCGCTTCCAAAGGGTTACAGCCTTGAAAACCCTGTGGAGCAGTTCCACTCTGCACGCATGGGGTTTGTCTTAGTCATCTCGTGCTGCTGTAACAGAAATACCACAAGTGGATTGCGTTAACAAAGGAAAGTTTATTTTCTTACAGTAGAGTAGGCTAAAAGTCCAAATTCAAGGTGTCAACTCCAGGGGAAGGCTTTCTCTCTCTGTTGGTCTTCTCATCAGTGTTCCCCCGGACTAGGAGCTTCTTCACTGAGGGACCCCAGGTCCAAAGGATGCTCCCAGCATTGCCTTCTTGGTGGTATGAGGTTCCAATGTCTCTCTGTTCACTTCTCTCTTTTATATCTAAGAGATTGCCTCAAGACACAATCTAATCTTGTAGGCTGAGTCCTACCTCAGTAACAAAACTGCCACCCGTCCTCCCTCATTAAACATCATAGAGGCAGGATTTACAACATATAGGAAAATCACACAATACCAGGAATCATGGCCCAACCCAATTGATGCATACATATTTTGGGGGACATAATTCCATTACAGGGTTGCCATGAGTCTGACTTGACAGCAACTAACAACAACAGTTACGTCCAATAGACTGTGTACACTAAGCCTAAACTTAGGTTCCTAGAAAAAAACTTCTGATATACTAAAATTTCACTTAAAGTCAATCTGTGGTCAAGAAGTGATTACTGGAGCTCCTTCCTGCTACCTTGTGCCCCAGATTTCACTATCCAATCTGTACATCTTAGTTTAATGAAATGATCCATGATACTCTCAGGTACCCCCAATTTTATAAAGCAGGACTAGCACACAAGTACACAAGAGCTGACTTTAACTCCTTTCTTGTGAAGAAGCAGTGGCTCATAAGACCTCAGCTGGATTTCCTGCACGTCCATTTAATCAGTAATACGCCTTTGGAGATGTAATTATCTCTGAGCCTTAGCGTCCACATATGTAAATGGGGAATAGTAATTTATGAAGTTTTGAGGATGTATTAATTTTGGATAATAAGGAAAGTAGCTGACCCAGTCATGGCATAGGGTAGATGCTTATTTAATGAGTGTGCCTTTTCCCTTGTTAGATTATGTGCTCTGTGAAGAGCAGACGTACATTTTCTATTCCTCCTGTGGCTCCGCACAGGACAGTCCAGTGATCTGCACACCATAGTTACTGTTTACTGAGTGATACTGCCTGATTAAGGCCCTGGGTAGTATTATGGTTAATGCACTTGGCTACTCACCAGAAGGTTGGAGGTTTGAACTCACCCAGAGGCACTTTGAAAGAAAGGCCTGGCAATCTACTTCTGAAAAATCAGCCTTGAAAACCCTATGAAAGAAGCACAGCTCTACTCAGACACATTTGGGGTTGTCATGAGTCAGGATCAACTTGACAATAACTGGTTTGCTACCTGATTAATGTGGAATTCAGTAAGGTAAGGCCAGCGGTTGTCTGGCTTCAGCCACTGTGGACATGGCTGCTGTGCTTTCAGGAGAGAAGCACCTTGGGGAAGCCCGATGTCTATTGCAGACATGAATGCCAATGTGTGATTAAAGAGAGTGCTAACAAGAGGATCCACAGTTTTTGTTTTATGCTGAGCTTGTGCTATGATTTGATTCTAGGTAGAGTCTGGACAAGGGCACCACAAAATGAAAGACTGAAAGGATTTACTGACTAAGGAGATGTAATCTATGGATTTATGGTGAGCTGGATGCAACTCTATTTATAGAGAGGAACTGCATATGCCCCTCAATGGCATCAAGCTCCTTCCAACAGGACATCCCCAAATCCCTCACTAAAGACTGCTGAGTTTCTCTGCTCAACTCTGAGTCTATCTCTAAACAATATCAATATAAATATGAATCACGTGGATCCAAACCATTTCTTGCTTAAATAAATACATTAAAAAAAAAAAAAAAACACAAACATAAGAAAATAAGTGAGTGGTATATTTGCATCATTTGTAAGGACAGAGGTCATTCAAGTTGCATGGCAGCAGGAGCTTGGAGGTCATTGTGGCTTGATGCTTGTCAGGTATAGTTCAGAGTTCTGTATGCCCCCTTTGTCTCTTTTCTGGGTGGCCCAGGAAAGGAGCTGAAGTTTTCTGCTTGTATTATTTTGACTATTTGATGTAGATGGGGAGGTATGAAGCAGGGCAGAAGCCATTGAGCTGATTCCAACTCATAGACTTATAGCCACCCTGTAGGGCAAAATAGAACTGCCCTATGGGGTTTCTGAGGAGCAGCTGGTGGATTTGAGCTGCCAACCTTTCGGTTAGCAGCCAAACTTTTAACCACTGTACAACCAGGGCTCCATATATCTACCTATCTGTACATACACACACATATGTGTGTATATATTTTATATATGTATGTGTGTATATATATATTTATATGTGTGTGTGTGTTTTCAATGCTATGAGACTGATCCTTAAAGTAACCGTCTCATTTAAACGGAGGATGTGGGTTACTCTAGACCAAGAACACCCCAATAAAACACTCTATCTAAAATACTTGCTTAGCCTGTGTACAATTCTAAGGAAGCCCAGCTTCCTCTTGTGGCTTAAAACCACTTTTAGTATTTAAAGTGTCCTAGCATCCTTTTTTTTTTTTTGGCTGTGCTACTTAAGACGAGCCAGTCTTTCTTCAACTATGCCTTGAGCTTATAACTTTTTTTATTTCAGTGACCATTGGTGGGAAAACAGGTATAGTCCTGGCAAAACTGTGAAACAGATGTACCTGGCTTTGTCACCTCTCATGCTCCCTAATTTTCCCTTCTCCCTGCTCTTATAGGAAGGTATCTAACCCTCATTCCTGGAACTGAATGTTCTCACACTCTTTATCTTCCTACTAAAATCTCAAGGAATAAATGAATAATAATGCCTTAAAGTATTACTCATGCAAATTGAAAAAAAAAAAAAGAAATTAGTTGATTAAATTTGTAGTAGTAAACAATGAAAGAAAGATACGGGAGCCAATGGAAGGTAGGAATAAGTTTTTAGACATACCATGAGGACCAGAAATTGAAAACTCACAGACAAAAGAGTTGGATCTATTTATAATCATTTTTTTAGCTCACTTTTTTAAAGAAATAAAATATGAATTAGCTTACCTTATTTTAAAAGAGATAAATTTCATGTACGAAAACAAATAAAACTTGGATGCCTGGCTTCTTATACGACATTCAGAAGATTTGGTAACAGAGGGGCCACGGTCTCTCATGGCAACAGTCAACGGAAGCTGGATAATAGCCAACCATTTAAAAGCAAAGGACCCTGGGGTGGTACAGTTGCGCGCTTAACTACTAGCCAAAAGGTTGGTGGTTCAAACCCACCCAGAAGTGCCTTAGAAAACAGGCCTGGCGATCTGCTTCCAAGTGGTCACATCACAGCCTTGAAAACCCTATGGAGCAGTTCTCTGCACACATGAGATTGCCATGAGTCGAAATTGACTGGATGGCAACTAACAGTGATGACATTTAAAAGAAAGCCCACACCTCCATTTCGCCATAGACCCCACTACTCCCTACAGCTCATGGTTGACCCATTTCCCTCAGTTTATACCTACCTGGCTCCTGTTGACGTTGAGTTTGTGGCTCTATAGGCCTGAATAATAGCCCAGGAACCCATGTCTAGCGAGGGTAGAACTCATGCCTAGCCAGTCCAAAGAAGTGCTGTCTTCATAGGACAGGGTGACATGGGGGTCTCAGTGAAGTGATGTAGGGGAATCTCAGGGCAGGAAGCTGTGAATGGCCAGACACCAGGGATATGCCAACCTGTAGATGCATTTCAACTTAGTGCAGAGGAACAAAAATGACAAAAAACAACAGGAAAATTAAGATACGGATTCATCTATCTTTAGTATCTTTAGGCAATTTTAATGAGAGCCTTCATTTATTTTTACTGGTTGATTGATACACTGAATGTATGTATTATTCCATTTGATTATGTCTGGCCTGTTTAACTTCTAGGTTGTAAACTCTTGGAAGACAGATTTCCTGCTCTAGTTCCTTTTCATTTTATTTCCTTTTCTCCTTCCCCTCATTACCAGCAAAATAAAACACATCAAGTAACAGACTTTAGAACTGTGTTCAAGTAAAAGTTTCATCCCTTACCCTACTGCTTCTTCTTTTCCTTTGTCAGATAACGATGGAGTCCTATGAAACTTTGGTTTTCTCTCTTTCTAGGATTTAGAACAAGGCAGCGCCATGTCCTTATGGAACCCACAGGGCCGGCGGGACATTGCCCTCATTTGGTGGAATCTGTTCCTTGTGAGGACCCGATGTGCTATCAATGGCTGGTATCTGAAGGGATCTGTATCCCTGATCATGGCAAATGTGGTCTGGGGCACCGTATTCTGAAGGCCATCTGCCAGAATGACCAAGGTATGAGGCGATGATGCAAAAGTGGTGTGAAGTAGTAGTAGCCAAATGACGCATTGCCATTCCTTGACAGGCATTTTCCTGTGAGAGAGAGCAAAGCCTTTCTGTTGTTAAATATTTACTTTTAAGTCAGGTGATTCATTGCTGCAAAGTAGGATGCTGTGACATAACATGGGGCCACATTCTCCATAACAAAGGAACACTTTCTGTTTGTGCATAAATGCAATATAACGAACCTAGGGATTTCTATGGAGTTTTTAATTTATCAGGACAAACAGAAAACAGCAATCTCCTCTATGTTCTTCAACTTATCAATACAAAACAAGTTTTATTTGCTTTTTTGAGGTCGATATACAATGTGCTTTTTTTTTTTTTAAATACTGTGAACAAACACTACCTTGTAAAGTTTCCAGAGCTGCAACTCCTTCCAAGTTAATATATATGTATATATATATGTATATGTATACATATATAAATATATATAAAGTACTATCTTTTCTTTGGAAACACTGATGGCACAGTGGTTAAGTGCTATGGCTGCTAACCAAAAGGTCAGCAGTTTGAATCTGCCAGGTGCTTCTTGGAAACTCTATGGGGCAGTTCTACCCTGTCCTATAGGGTTGCTATGAGTTGGAATCGACTCGATGGCGCTGGGTTTGGTTTTTTTTTTTATATAACATCAGACTAGAATGAGTTCTAGACATAATACTAACATTTCTAGAGAACCATTTTTAAATATAGGTTGTCAGGATTTGTAAAACTATTAACAATGGTGTCTTTCCTTGATCACGGAGATTCTAGTGCAATGGTTGTTT
The DNA here is from genome assembly GCF_030014295.1 of Loxodonta africana. Lineage (NCBI taxonomy): Eukaryota > Metazoa > Chordata > Mammalia > Proboscidea > Elephantidae > Loxodonta > Loxodonta africana. The sequence goes on along the minus strand of NC_087347.1, from coordinate 112,243,457 downwards.
GAAATGAAGGTGATTTAGAAAATATGTAAGTCACATGGAAATGAGAAAAGTGACATTTAAAACTTTTATCCTAGAGTTTTAAAAAAATGAGTACCTTGGAAGAATATAGAGTATGTTACTCAGCTTTGCCATGAGAAGCCCCGTTTATAACGCTCTTGATGTGTCTGGAGTGAAATGTTCTGTTCTGTGGAGTGAAATAACCCGTACAACTGAAGGAAATAACAAAGCAGATTCAGAATGGATATTCTCATCAGGGCTGAACCTTTGGACTGACCCCCTGCTAAGAATTTGCATTTCCATCCTAGATACACTGAATCAGAATCTGTACACGTAAGAATCACCTAAAGCATCTTGTTAAAATTCTTACATATACACGAAAATCACCTGGGGATCTTGTTAACCTATAGATTCTGATTCAGTGTATCTGGGGTGGAAATGAAAATTCTCAGCAATGGGTGGAACAGAAATGAACAGATTCAAGGCCCTAATTAGAATTCACGCAGGTTTGGCATACAACATGAATTATCTCACTTCCTTCCTCCCTGCATCCCCCTCTCTTTCCTTTGTTCCTTCCTTTCCTTTAATTGTTGCCATAATTAGGCAGATATACATTTTATCAAGTCATATAATTGGTTACCTCTTGAAACTAAGTGGTCGATTACCAAATAGAGGGCACCAACACCTTGTATTTGCTATAGTTCTTTTTGCCTAAGCAGTTAAAACTAATAGTGGCTACTTCTTGTAATACCAAATAACTTTTAAGTTGTGATAACATATGTGTAATTTAGTAACAGAGGCTAATAACATTGCTTTTGTATTGCATTTCTTTGAATTTAATGAGAGTAGTATAGAATAGGAGGCCTGGTGGTATGGTGGTTAAGAACTTGGCTGCTAACCAGAAGGTTAGCAGTTCGAATCCACCAGCCTCTCCTTGGAAACATGGGGCAGTTCTACTCTGTCCTATAGCATTGCTATGAGTTGGAATAGACTTGATGGCAATGAATTTTTTTTTTTTTTTTATAAGTATAGAGTAGGAGCCCTGGTGGCGCAGTAGTTAAGAACTCTCTGCCAACCAAAAGGTCAGCAGTTTGAATCCAATAGCCACTCCTTGGAAACCCTATAGGGCAGTTCTACTGTGTCCTATAGTTGGAATTGACTTAATGGCACTTTTTTTTTTTTTTAAGTATAGAGTAAGGAGCCCTGGTAGCACAGTGGTTAAGCAGTTTGGCTGCTAACCGAACGGTCAGTGGTTCAAACGCATCAGCCACTCCACACGAGAAAGATGTGGCTTTTTGCTTCCATGAAGATTACAGCCTTGTAAACCCTATGGAGCAGTTTTACTGTGTCCTATAGGGTGGCTATGAGTCAGAATTGACTTGATGGCAGTGGGTTTAGTGTAGAGGTTTAAAAGCTGGGCTTTGGAGTCACACAGATGGGAATTCAACTCTGCCACTTACCAACTAGCTGATCTCAAGCAAATTATTAAATTTGTAAGTATCCTTTCCAGCCAACAAAGTGGGGATAATAAATCCTACCTCTCACTCTGGAGCTTGTGAGAATTAAATTAGTTATAGAAAAGCGATTAATGAAGTGTCTGGCACATAACCATTCCAAATAAGCTATGAGCTTATTTTACTTATAATGTACGTTGATTGGAATCCTGGTGGCTCAGTGGTTAAGAGAGCGGCTGCTAACCAAAAGGTTGGCAGTTCGAATCCACCAGCTGCTCCTTGGAAACCCTATGGGGCAGTTCTCCTCTGTCTCGTAGGGTCTCTGTGAGTTGGAATCTACCTGACAGAATTTTTTTTTTTATGTGCATTTATTATCATGCTTTGTCTTGGGGGAATTATGCAAAGAGTATTCTTTTATAAAATGAAAAATAATAATAATGATTAGAGTAATGATAGCTATATCTTTGTCCTAACCTCTAGCTGGGGAAACAGGAAGATCATTTGTTTGGCGGGACCCAATGACAAATGACTATCACCCTTTGTCATCCTCTAGCAGGTATTGGCGGTTTGTTGGACATGATATATTATCCCTACAGGCTGGTGATTTCTTTCACTTTAAGTGCTGTGCCTTTTACAGTAATTGCAGACGTATCAACTTTACCATTTTACAGCCGTTCTGGAGCTTTATTGCTTATTCCTGTGAAATGACTAATTTTCAGCTTTTGACCTATACTTTCGACTTCTGTGGGGCGAGGTAGGAATAAATGCTCATTCATATCAGCTGTATGAAGTCTTCGTGATTTTTAAATACCTGGGTGACTTTTTCATCATTTGTAGGGCAGCAGCAACAGTCATGGTTACAGGCACATGCAGGCCTCCTGATAGCTGAAGCGGTCTTTTGTCCAGTGAGAAATTGAAACTGTGGTCTGCCTGTACTTTTCACGATTCAGCTTCTGTGTGATTCTGAATGATTAATGATAGATGTTGGCAGAGAAGTGCGCCTGTTTTACTTTGCACGTATTATCAGGGCCTTTCCATAGCTGCAGGGATTGACAGAACTGTTGACACTCAGTTAAATGCCTGGAGACCAAAAAAAAAAAAAAGTTTGAGACATGCTTAATATGTCTCCTGTGATTTCTTTTTTGTGTTGTAACATTTGATAGTTTTCTTTTCATCACTGTGAGTTTATTGTTTCATAGGCTCTTTATTTCACAATTTATTCATAGCTAAATGTATGAGACCAAAAGACATAAGTCCTTTTTTCAATTTAAAAAAAGAAAGAACAAACCGAATGCATATTAGATCTATTCAGACTTGAGGCCTGCTCTAATTTTGGAGGGTGACTTGCTTTGTGTCTCATTTTTGGGCTTGCCCATGTTGACTCACTCCTGGCATCCCATATACAAAAAGGAACATTCAGCATTCTTGCAAAATATCTCTGTCCCATTCAAATTGTGGAGCCAAGACATTTCTGCATTGCTATGACCAGGATTATGTAGGATTCTTGACACTGTCTTTTTTCTGTTACTCTTACCACTTAAAAAAAAAAAAAAAAAAAAACCTGTTTCTGTTGGGTTTTCTTGGCTGTAATCTTTACAGAAGCACATCATCAGGGTGGGTTTGGACTGCCAACCTTTAGATTAGTAGGTGAAAACAAACCATTTGCACCACCCGAGGATCTTCTTTTGCCACCAAAAGGACACTTGTCTCTGGAAGTTTATTCACAACATTAGCTCAGAAACTCAATCTATTTCACATTGGCATCAAGGAATATGGATTTGAGATCTTGCCATCAGAATAAAGCCACCATGGAACTTCCAATTAAATAAATAATGACTGGATAAAAAATTGAAAAAAAAATACTGAGATCTCTGGAAATACAGTTTGATATGTGTAATTCTTATTCTGGAGCCCTAATGGCACAATGGTTAAGAGCTCAGCTGCTAACCAACACATCAGCAGTTCAAATCCACCAGCTACTCCTTGGAAAACCTGTGGAACAGTTCTACTCTGTCCTATAGGGTTGCTATGAGTCAGAATGGACTCAGTTGCAATGGGTTGGTAATTCTTATTCTGGAGTCCTGGTGGCGCTGTGGTTAAAAGCTCAGCTGCTTATGAAAAGGTTGGCAGTTTGAATCCACCAGCTGCTCCTCGGAAACTCTGTGGGGCAGCTCTACTCTGTCCTGTAGGGTTGCTATGAGTCAGAATCGACTTGATGGTAATGAGTTTTTTTTGTTTTAATCCTTATTCTACTATGACACGCATGGGGTTGGTTGCTGTGAGTCTTAATCTACTGGATAGCAACTGGAATGGAAAACAACAACAAAAACACCTTGTTGGTTAGTTTAAGAATGCGATCTACTTTGGCATTTTTACCCATATTCCCATCTCTGCTTTGTCCTGTTCTCTACTTTGATTTATTAATGATACAGCCCAGTCAGTCCAGCTGAAGTTCCAGTTGAGAAACTGGATTCGAGCCTATGATTATAACAAGCAATGTGTTAATCAGTGGTATTTATTTTCAGGAAGAAAATTGTGTAACAGATTATATGAATAAGTATTCTCATCTGAAATTGGCCTTCCAATTCTTTGATTAGTGGGTCAGCTTTGATTCCTCTGCTCTGTACGACATCTTATCATTGAAAAAAAAAAAAAAATTTACTGTGGGTCAATTCAAGTCTACTGAGTATAGGGTATACAGATATTTTTCTTGTCTCATTGACAAGTTCTGTACATTTCAAAGGGGACACTGTAAAATATAAATGGAATGTGATACAAACTATAAGCCCTACACATTTCTCCCTAAGAATATCGAGCCCCGCCCCCCCGCCGCCCCACGCACACACACTGTATTTTAAACCTTGTTTCTCAAACATGTCTGGTTTCTTGTTGCTAAGTTTCACTGGCAGTTGCTGAATGCTTGCCACTGTGGTAACATCTTCTCAGAGCAGCCTGGGAAAATCTCCATTCTTCTAGGACAGTGAACACTGTTCCCCATGGCTGGCAAGTGACCACTATTTATCATCATTCATGGCTTCATGGTACAGAAGGGGCAGACAACTCTACAAGGTCATTGGACAAACACCAGGCCGCCTGCTACAACAGTCAGACCCTGAGCACGCTCCACCTGCTTCCCCCATAATCTGCCAAGTAGAGTGTCTTATAAATAAAAGTGTCTGTATATTTAAGCACACATCTTTATTCCGAGATAATGCTGTGTACATTCTCCACTTGTAGAAAGCAAATACCTATGGCTGATGAAGGGTGTAATACACCAGGAAGAACAAAGTTCACATGCCAACAGGTACATGGCATTTAGAGTTCTACAGTGCTTGGAGCCCTGGTGGCGCAGTGGTTGAGTTCAGCTGCTAACCAAAACGTTGGCAGTTCAAATCCACCAGCCACTCCTTGGAAATCCTATGGGGGCAGTTCTACTCTGTCCTGTAAGGTCGCTATGAGTCAGAATCAACTTGATAGTAACGGGTTGGTGTTGCAGTAATGCCCCCGTGCATAGGAGATGTTTTATTTTTCACAGTTGCACTAGACCTTTCCCATGCAAATATTTTCCTTAAGCAGTGTAGGTATTTATATAGAAAGCATGAGGAATGATTTCCTGTCATTAAGGTGACTTTGCTTTTCATTTCCAAGGCATTTTTCTATAGTTTTTGCCTGGCATCATTAATTTTGAACAATCCAAGAATGTGATCTTTAATGTTCTCTAAAATGGTGTGTGTTTGTAACCTTTACACCGTAAGTACCTTTTGAAGGATGGCTTTGACTGATGGGAAGCTTACTAGAATAATTTCCTGAATTGGATTAAAAGATATGTTTAGTATTTTTAATCTCTGATTGGAGTTGGAGGTTCTTTTTCAGGTTTTTTTTTTTTTTTTTAATCTCAAGAAATGTTTTTTGGCTACCCTGTGAGAATAAGGTCAAATGCCATTCAGATAAGGAATTACTTATCAGAATATTTTGTGATTCACCAGAATTCTAAATAGAACTCTTTTTTTGTGTTATCAAGTCATTATTTTGTAAACCCCTTGGTCATGCTTATTTCATGTTTGTCAACAACTGCTGCTTTACTTTTCCTCTGTAGATTTTTTTCTTTTTCTTCCAAGACTTTCTAACTGCTATTTCAGCAAAATATTTATTTTCTTGGATTTTAGGAAGAACAGGAGTAGATTATTTATCAGGTATTTCTTTGCCTCACAAGTGTACCCCTGCAGTAAGTCAACCTATTAAAGAGACATGACCAAATTAAAGCCACCACTGAGGACAGAGAGGCTCTGAAATGAGTTTTAAATAAGAATTTTCTAAAAGTTGGTAGAAATAAGTATGTTTGATAAGATGATCATTTTGGAAGAGATGATAGCAATTTGGATATGTACTTTTTTTATGAAAGTTAACTGTCATTTTCTGCTATACTAGCATTTTTTAGCGTGTTTCTATTGTGAGGAGAAAAAAATCCTGTGTATCTTCGCACAAAGTGTGGGAATATGAAAACTATGTTGCCAAATGTCCACAGGCTTCAAAGAAGGAAAGAATAAATATGGCCATGCATTTTATCTAGCACTGCAAATTCAGAGGAACAATTTTGTGGGATAGTCAGACTTAGAGGATTGTAGGAGACACCGTTGTGTCCTGGCCGGACCCTCTCAGCTATATACCATTTCTGTGTGTGTTAGCCCAAATTCTAACCGACACCCCCTGTATCTCTTTGCCTGAGGAATTTCTCTGGCCACAGGAGCCTGCTCTTCCCACATCACAGTCAGAAGTGCAGGAGAGTTAATAATCCCAGGGAGCAGGCTCGAAGAGGTGATTGAGAGTTGGTGCATACTGAGCTCCCTTGCTCTGCCTTTGGAAGAACCCCGAGGTGCCTTCTTCTATGCTGTTCCCTAAGTTCCCCAGTGAAATGGAGCTTCAGTTGCTTATGGGGCAACTTCCTTGATTACCCACCGTTTAGGAGCCTCCTTTCTTTTCCTATCTTATTTTGCCACTCTTCTTCTGATTCCCTGACATTCCATCCAAATTAATACTTGCCCAAGAGTTTGATTAAATTACGTAAGACCAGGATGCCTAGAAAGGTATTTAAGTCAGTCCACTCTTACAGGAGATACAAGGTCCAATACAAATTATACCATATTGATGATAGTTTTTAAAGATTCACTTTCCAAGGAAGCAATAATATTCCCTCTCATGAAAACTAATTTAATATATTTAATAGCTCTCACTATTTATCAGTTAATTGTTAGTATTCAGGTATATTGATATACTCCTGTCCTCCCTTTGAAAACATAAAAACAAACAAACAAAAATTATTGAATTCTGTTTCTTTCTTGGTTAGGCAGTCCTAGTAACATGACATTCACCTGAGTCTTGTTTTCCACCAGTTTAGTCATGTTATGACTCTATGAGGAGGACTAGGTAATTCATATTTTCATTTTTAGTGGATTCCAGAGTACAGTGGAATATTTCTGAATAAGCACAAGAACAGACCTTTGGATGTCTAGGTAATTATTTTTGTATAGGAAACTTGGGTAGGAAATGTTTGGGGAACATTCTGGAACATCTCCTTTGTTCTAGATCAGTGGTTCTCGAACTAGAGCATGCATCAATATCATCTGGATGGTTTGTGAAAACACAGATTGCTGGGTTTTTGGTTCAGTGGGTCTGACATGTAGGTCAAGAACTTGTATTTCCAACAAGTATCCAGGTGATGCTTATGGGGCTGGTCCAGGGACCACACTTTGAGAACCACTGTTCTAGGCAAAGGAGCGCTATGGTCAGCCTCATAATGCTAGTGTGTAGTGGAAGTAAGCTAGAACAGTGGAAGATTGGCTTACAGGTAGAATCAACAATAGTATGGATTCAAACCTGTTGTTTTCTGTTTCCTGCTGGGGAAATTATTCTTGCAATCCATGAGATCTATTACTACTGTCACAAGCAGTGAGTAAGTATTCTTTTATTTCTTTATTGTTACCCAGATGGATTACTAAAAGATGGGACACCGGAATGTAATAGCATACTTTTGCAGAAACAGGAGATGTTTCATATGTGAGAGGAGTTATTTAGCTTTACAGGAGAGAATTTTCACCTTCAGCAAACTGTCTTTTTTCAGACCACCAGCTGGTAGTAGTTTGGTATCAGAGTCCTTACCGAAGGAAACATGGTGATGACAAATACTTTGTATTAAATTTTGAAACAAACCTGACGTTGCAGTTGAGAGTGCCAGTAAGATCAGACTGCAGAGGAGATTAAATTTGAGGGTTTCTGTATCCAAGTTCCTCATTTCCTTTCATTTAGATGTCTTGCAGTGAAATTAAAGGTGAAACTTTAATAAAGTTTGTCAATAAGGGAATCCAGAAGAGAAAAAGTAGACTCACTGTAATCAGACCTTCCCCATCCCTGTTTGATGGGAAGGTGGGGAAGGGGGGGAGTAGATGTAAACTGGTGAATCAATTTAAATGCTAAAGAGAGAGGAACTACAATGCAGGTTTAAATATATTTACTGTATGTTGTCTGTCAATAAAAAGGTATTGTACTTTGAATTACTTCCTCTTGCCACCTTGTTGAATACCTACACATTACAAGATAGCTTTGATCTTTTCTTTCTTTTGGCAAGGTACCCAAATTAATGATGGTATTCATAGTACTAACCCACCAGTATTTCACAAACTAAATATAGCCTGATTTTTTTCTAGCTTATCATGTCTAGAAGTGATTTAGAGTATGTTGCTTCCTGAATGTGCCTGTGTCCCTCATAGGAAAATTGTCTCCTTTTGCTGTAGCTTCTGAAATTCTCACTGGGCCATCTACCCATTCCATATGATTCAACAAGTAAAGTGAATCATGGATTGCACTGATACTTCAAAATATATTGCATATGATTACATGGACATCCCAGCCTTTCAGGAGGGATTAATGTAAGGTTGTCACTCTTACCATCACTTTGAACTGTTCCCCCAGGCATACTCTAGGTTTCCCTGTTTCATCGTGTATATTACTATGGTGTTAATAACAGGGATTCGTTATAACATTAGTCACAGGGGTATCATTTTGCTTTTCCTCTTCTAAAATGCATTTTAAAGTGGCATTTGGCAGTTTCCTATGGCTTTTGGCTGGTGGCTCCTGGCACAGCATCTCCCCAGTTCTGTCTCTGCATAGACATAAGCAAGGTAAAGAAGGTGGAATAAAGCGCACTTTTGGTATGATGGAGTATTTTTCACTAAGTGTATGGGCAACATGACTGGTTTAAGAAATGCAGTTAGAGCCTTACCTGTGATATACCCATTTAAGTGTTTTCAAGAAAATACAGTTTTTTAATACCTGAATAGAGAAAAAGCTTTGTACACGGGCTAAAAATGATCACCCATGCCATGCAAAATCAACGAGAAGAAAATATTGCCTAGTCTTATACTAAAAAACAAAACAAAACAAAAAACTTTGTGAATTAAGTATAAGGAAAAACAAACAAGAAAAAAAAAAAAAAAACTAAACCAGGAAAGTGATTTCCTTCCCAGATTGATCTTAGACTACTTTACCTTTGTAACCACAAATGTTATTAGGCAATGTAAAAGATAGCAAATTTTGGAGGAGAAAAATTGTGACTGAAAAACTTTATTTCCAAGTTGTCTTCAATAGGTGAGAGATTAGAAAATATACTTTCCAGCTGAAGCAGCTAGTACTTCAGCCAAAGGATTAATGAATCAGATTTAAAAATTCATACCATGGTGAAAAGTTCTAATCTTTATTCTCCCCATCTAGAAAGCGACCCTAAGGAAATAATTTTTAAATTAGAACAAAATGCATATACATATATACAGAGACCTGTAGCAGTATTTTAATATCTTTTGTCCATGTTTTCTATTGGCCAAATCATCTCTTTAAATAAAAGAAAGGAGTGTATAACCTTTGTGCTATTCTATTCTTACCGAGTTGAGTGTCTGCTGTACCCAATAAATGGTATTATCATGTATGGAAAGATACAAAACAAGCAGAATATTTTACCAGAGAGATCATCTATTTTATTTTATTGCTGCTGAGTTGGCCGTGACTCATGGTAACTCCATATACAACAGAAAAAAATCTTGCCTGGTCCTGTACCATCTTCACAGTCATTGGTATGCTCTAGTCCATTGTTACAACTACTGTGTATTTTGAGTGTTGCTCATCTTCTAGCACTGTATTGAACAGTATTCTGTTGTGATCCCTAGGGTTTTCATTGGCTAATTTTTGGAAGTAGGTCATTTCCTAGACTGTCTTAGTCTGTAAGCTCTGCTGAAACCTGTCCACCATGGGTTACCTGTTGGTATTTGAAATATCAGTGGCATAGCTTCCAGAATCGTAGCAATATGTATGCCACCAAAGTAAAACAGACGGACCGGTGGTGGAGGGAGGGAAAGCGAGAGAGAAAAAGAGAGAGATCTTAAGACTATGATAGTCCTTTTACTCTATAGGTAGATTTTGATCAACAACAAACTTCTAGAAAATCCATGGCTCACAATGAATGCCACCTCTACTTCCGTTACCTCTATGATAATTTTTCTCCGTAGTCATGACCGTGTGGTTCTGCTTCTGAGATGCTCATCCTTCTTCTAGTCCTTTGGCTACTTATTCATTCTTTGAAAGTTTGGGTTGGTCTTCTTCAAGAAATCTTCCATCTACCTCCATTTGATCTATTTTACATTCCTCTAGAATCTCAAGTGGATATTACAGTTACACCTCACCCAAGATTATTTGTCACAGTCAGTATGGTAATCCTTTGTTTTTACCAGTGGGTGATTCAGAAGTGTGTAGGGCTAAGTCTGTTCGGTCTAATGAGATGTGAGAGAGGTACATGGATAAGGAAGGCTGTTGCCTCAGTTGCTGCTGTGATCCAACTTATGATCAACAGGTCGTGGGCCTTTCAGATGAAGGCATTGCTTTTTGCAGTAGGGCAGAAGTGTAGACACTTTGGGTCCTGGAAGACACTGAGCCCCTGAATTGACAGTCTGAGAACTGGCTGTTATGTACGATAATACATTTTCTTATTGTGAAAGCTGATTTCTATCAGTGTCTATATCAGCAGCTGCAGAAACCATCCTGGTTGATAGAGTGCCCCTCTTCTGTGTCTCCTAACACTTTGTGAGTCAGTTATCCATGTTTTTACCACATTATATTGAAATTATCTGCTCACTTGTCTCCTCCATTTGGCTTCATTCTGACGGGCAGAGGCCTTGACTCATTCATCATTTTACTCTTGGAATGATACCAGAGTGCCTGACAGAATGTGGTCTGTAAATGTTCATAGAACTTAGAGAAGTTATTTAAGTTGATTTGTACAGTAATCCAATTAGACAATATTATTATTATTACCCCAGTTTTACTGATGTGGAAATTGTAGCCCAGAGATGTTGGTTGCCCAAAGTCATTCAACTGGTAAGTTCTAACACTAGGAGTTTGAACTACAGTCCTAGGACTCCAAACCAGTGCAAGTCCTGCTTCATCAATGTCACCAAATGCATATCATATGTACCAATAACATTGATATTGCCCTGTCTCAGACTGATGCAGGTAGCTTTCATTAATTAAGGTGCTGTTTTTGTTTGTTTGTTTGTTTGTTTTGTTTTGTTGAACCTAGACTTAGCCTAAAGTTCACTGTCACTGCAGCACTAAAGGCAGCAACTGCCATTCCATTGCTGTGTACCCAAAGGGTGAAACCCATCTCTAGCCCCACACTAAGCATATTGCCTCTGTTTTCTTAGTGTGAAATTAGAGTAAAAGAGAGGTTACCAGGTACAGTGAGAACATAAGACCCACACATGTTGCCTTCTGACACAAAGTTTATTTGAGTTACATATGTAGTACTTCGTAATCTGATTTTCCATTGCAACTTATTTCTAATCTTGATTGTATTCAGACAGCTAAGCAGGATAGAATTTATTCAGAAGACTGGATTGGGAGTAGAGAGAAAAGCAGATTCTCTGAAAAAATAGATAAGTGAAACCATAATGGAGAAGATAGGATGGCTGTTTAGGGACAACCAGCTTTTTACTTCTTCATAGTGGAGGTTTTCCTGGAGGGAGGTCATAACAGAACTGCTGAGTAACACCATGCCATGAAGTGTGAGGGAGTTTGGTAAAAAGCAAGCAAAATTCTTTACACATAAGTGGCTCTTGAGATCACATCAAAGTTTACTGAAATATATGGTAATTTATTGAGAAGGGACTTAATTTTGCTGTATTGTTCCATAAATTGAAAGGTGACAAATTTTAGCTTGACATAAGAATGTGTGTTCCATTTTAGCTGTCTAGCAGTGGTGAGGCCAGTAAGGAGCTCTGTCACTGAAGGCATTTAACAGAGGCTGGAGACCATCTCTCAGGGTTACTACAGCAGGAGTTTTCACACTGTTCTGCTAGTGAGGGTAGAACTTTAGATCCTCTGCTGCCATTTTGGTCTTGATACTTCTGCACTTGAAGGATATTTAGCATCTCTGACTATCCCCGTTGAATTGCTAGTTGTACTCATAACCCCATCACTGTGTGTCTTAGTCATCTAGTGCTGCTATAACAGAAATACCACGAGTGGATGGCTTTAACAAAGAGAAGTTTATTTTCTCACAGTAAAGTAGGCTAAAAGTCCAGATTCAGGGTGTCAACTCCAGGGGAAGACTTCCTCTCTCTGTTGGCCTTCTCGTCAATCTTCCCCCAGACTAGGAATGTCCCTGCATAGGGACCCCAGGTCCAAAGGTTGCACTCTGTTCCGGGAACCGCCTTCTTGGTGGTAAGTGGTCCCCAACTCTCTGTTTGCTTCCCTTTCCTTTTATCTCTTGTAACATAAAAGGTGGTGCAGGCCATACCTCAGGGAAACTCCCATTATATTGCATCAGTGATGTGACCTTAGTAAGGGTGTTACAATCCCACCCAAATCCTCTTTAACATAAAATTACAATCACAAAATAGAGGACAACCACACAATACTGGGAATGATGGCCTAGCCAAATTGATACACAGTTTTGGGGGGACATACTTCAATCCACAGCACTGTGCGAGCCCAGTTTATAGGCCCCACATTTTTCCATTTACCCCTAGAGAAGTAGAATTGCTCCTGATTGAAAACCACAGATAAGGAAATGCCCAGAGGCATGCCCAAATTCCCATGAAAAGGTTATGTTTAATAAATAAATAATTTTAATTGAACTAATTAATTTTAAATAACTAATAAAAATCAAACCCGTTGCTGTCGAGTCAATTCTGAGTCATAGCAACCCCATAGGACAGAATAGAGCTGTCCCCTTGGTTTCCAAGGATGTAAGTCTTTACAGAAGCAGACTACCTACCACATCATCTTTCTTCCGTGGAATGGCTGTGGGTTTGAACCACCAACTTTTCAGTTTAGCAGTTGAGCGCTTAGTCACTGTGTCACCAGGACTCCTTAATAAAAATTAAGACAAGAAAATTTGTGATGTATTTTGAGTGCATTGCAATTAAAAGCAAACAGGCAAAATGAGATCATACTGCAAGTTAAATATTTAAATTTCAGGCGAACAGAAAATTCACTTATCCAGAAGGGCCGGTCATTTCCCTGACTGATAAACAAGGCATCGCTGTCTAAGGGGTCCAGAGGATGTTTGATGGTGAAGAAGAGGGTGAGAGAATGACATGAGAGGACGTGTGACTTCCCGCTTAGAGGAATAAACATGGGGATGTGTTTACTGAGGCAAAAAGAGCCCTATGCTTTAGGAACTTGTCTGGGAGCACAGTCTCAAAATCATTTTTATCCAATATTTATTAAAAGTGCAGCTGAGAGAAACAATATTAGTTCAGACATTCTAAAGCCTTTGCCTGGATTTACTCAGGCTAGGGAGAGCTGTGTGCCTGGAGCCCATCATAGTGACAGCCTACAGAGTTACTTTTACAGAATTGTTTATTGCCGCGATGCCAGCTGCCTATAGTGTGTGGGGTTGTTATAAGACTCTTCTTTGTGAAACTCATTGTCATTCCTTCCAAAAAGTATGAGGTTTAGGGCCTTGACATTATGCGTCAGCATCCTATGTGAGAATCCTTAGGAGAAGCACTGGCTGGTTCTAGTTCAAAGGCTACTTGTGCATCTCCTGATCATACGGCCGATTTTGTTTTTTTTTCAGTACACCCTGCAAACTGTGCTGTTGATGAGACTTCCGTATTGTTTCACTCCTGGATTCTTTAGGGGTTCCACTTCTTTCCTCCCACTTGAGTGTCGGTTTGTATACTGCGTATCATCCGCATCTCACCTCTTGCTAGATGTGTGGCCTTGAGCAAGTTATTGAATTCCTTGGCATCTCAGTTTTCTCATGTGAAATGGAAGTAAGACTAGAGCCAACATTATAGATTTGATATAAATGTTGATTCCACCCATGTGAGATACTGAAAACAGTTCATGATACTTGACTAGTGCTACAAAAATATTAACTGTTATTTTTGTTTAAAATTGTATTTTATTTTATGTACATAAGCTGCCTTGAGTATTTATAGAATGGATTGGTGGTATAAATTACTGAAAATGAGTATGTGGCTTTAGGCAAATGATTAAACTCTCAGAAGCCCAATTTCCATACTCGTGGGAATAAAACCCATTGCTGTTGAGTCGATTCCAACTCATAGCAACCCTACAGGACAGAGTAGAACTGCCCCATACAGCTTCCAAGGCTATAAATCATTGCAGAAGCGGACTGTCACATCTTTCTTCTGTGGAGCAGCTGGTGGGCTCAGACTGCTGACCTTTCGATTAGCAGCCATGTGCTTAACCACTGCACCACCAGGAATAGGGATGCTATTTTGTAATTTTTAAAAAAAAATTTTTGAATTAATTTTAGCTGTACAGTAAAGTGGAAGACTTGCAAAAACAGTACAACAAATTCCTTTATATCCCTAGCCCACTTCCTTTAATGTTAACATCTCATATTACCAAGAAACAGAAAGTAACATTGGTACAGTATTTCTTGTTTTGAGGGTGAAATAATATAAAGGCTTAATAGAGGGTCTGGCTGCATTTTTAATTTTTCTTGAATAAAACCTTGCTGCCATTGAGTTGATGCCAACCCATAGTGACCCTGTAGGACACAGAACTGCCCCATAGGGTTTCCAAGGAGTGGCTGGTAGATTTCAACTGTTGACCTTTTGGTTAGCAGTGGAGCTCTTAACCACTATACTACCAGGACTCCTTTCTGGAATAATGTCTGATAATCTTCAGCCAATCTAGATGTTTGAAAGCGTGGCTTAAATATGATGATTGTAAAGGATTTAGAACTTTTGAACTGGAAGATGAAGGCATACCCCAACCTTTAGGCTTAGATCACATTCTAGAGGAGAATGACTTTCATTTCTTTCATTAATTAAAGAAAATTAATGAAAGAAATTGGTAACAAAACAGTTTACTTTGATTCTTGGCATACCTCTCCAGTAATAGGGAGGTAAAGTAGTGGCCTCAGGCTGTGGTAATAACGTGAGGCAAGCAGTGATGTGATCGGCCGTAATTATATCCAGTGTCAAAACAGGGAACCTAGGCATTGATGAATACAGGTCTTGACAAGCAACAGGAGAGAACATCTATGGAAAATCAATTTCTTTGTTGTGAAAAATGACTCATTGTCATTCCTAACATTTTACTTTGGGCGGATTCCATTTTTAGAGTTCAAATTTGTTTATGATGTGCAATAAGGATGAAAAATACATGTATTCTGAGGTGGTTTTGATTACAGATAATAAAACTTCCCATCTATATACTACTTTACACTTTTCAAAACACTTGCTTTGATTTACATTATTTTATTTTACTCTTAACAACAGCTCTGCAAAGTCGTCAGGATTGGTGGCTTACCCTCATGTTATGACTGAGGAAATTGAAGTTAAGAGAGGTGATATGACTTGCTGGAGATCACAAGACAAGCACTTGTTACTGCCTCCTTAAGCCTGAGCCAGTATACTTACACGGACATAGATAGTGGGTGCAAGAACTGAATCCTGGGTTTCTATATAGGATCACAGAGCTGAAACAGCTATTATTAAATAATGAAATTTGTATATCTGAGATGTAAATATTTCTGTCCATGTGTAATCTAGGGCAAATTTAAAAAAATCCATATATATCTGTATCTATGTCTATATATATCTACGTCTACAACTACATCTACATCTACAACTGCTTTTACAGCTGTAACTATATCTAACTGTAAAACCAATGGACGCATGATATAATGGAAAGAGTGCTTAGACAGGTAATAGAAAACTCTTGTTTTTAATCCCTGCCCTACTGATGTCCAGCTGTGTTTCACTGGGAAAGTCACACAACCCTTCTTAGGTCAGTTTTCTAAAGCATGAATAAAAACCAAAAAACAAAATCCATTGCTGTCGAGTCGATTCCGACTCATAGTGAAATAGGTTCAGTGCTTACTTAGGGTTGATGTGAAAATTCATGGAGATAAATTAGTTTGGCAGGGTTTAGTATGGTCCCTGACAGGTACTAGGTGCTTAAATATATCTTTGTTTTCTATCAAAGGATAGTAGACACATGACTTTGAAGAATATATCCAAAAATATAAAAATTGTAGACTTTTTAAAAAAATTGTACATTTGGGGAGGGGGCAGGAAATTTTAAATTTAAGTTACTAGGAAGAGGAGAATCCTGGAAGCATTCTGGATTATCTTTAATTTTCTTTCAAATGTTCACCTGTTCATACTCCTTTCCAGCCATGTATTTATTCCAGATAGGAGATTTTAATACCAAATTAAAAAAATAAAACAAATCCTTTATTTGCTTTTCATGGCAATTGCCTCCTGGATACAGATAGCAACTCTAGACTAAGCAGAATAGGTTTCATTGTTCATCTTGTATCTTTAAAACTTAGCAGAGTGTCTGATATGTGGTAGGCACTCAGTGTTTGTTTGGAGTTAAAGGAATGGCATAGCTGATTAATGGACCATAAGAATCTTGGTATTTAAGAGCTAAAAGAGTCTTAGGCATTGAATCCAACCCTGTCATTATGTTAAGATTCAAAAGGGTTTGATTTTTCAGAGAGGTAGAGCTGAGACCAGAATCCAGCCACCTTGCAACTAGCCAAGTGCTCTTTCTCCTACTCCACTATCAGTACGTGGATATTCCATTTCTTATACCAGGGCCCCCTTTGTGTAAGGGAACGTGATGTTCCTGTTTTTAGGAGTTTGAACATTGTGGGTATCTGCAAATCCTCTAACCCATTCCCCTAACAAAGCATTTTCCAAATCATGTCCTATAGGGTATTAGTTTTAGGAGTTCCTAATGAATAACCTGAAAAAATTGATTCTCTGGTTAAATAAAAGTGAAATGCTACATACTTTCTCTCTCTTCTGGATATTCTAGGAAGAACACCCTTCAAGATACCTGGTTAATTATGTTTACTTGGGATTTCCCTAAAATTGTTTGAGCATTGAACACTTTATTTGTAATATACAGGCTAATATTTTGTAGAACAGTATTTCCAAAGATAACATTTTGGGGATTTCTGTCATCTAACTTTCAGGTTTGACTAAGTGTAACCCAAAATTCTGCAGTCCTCAGGAGCAACCTCTTTTCTGCCCTGTGAGTGTAGGGCAGGCCCAAGCTTTTCCAAAAAAATTTTTAATTCACTATCTTTTTTATAAAGATATTACTCACATTGCGCATTTGTGAGAACCATATATTGTACTGAAATTTCAGTAGGAGAAAGGATTATGCATAGAATGACTATTGATATTGGTTTGCTATGTAAAATTCAGTTAGTCCCTGTTGTTCAGTCATAATTATTAATGTTACATCCTTTAATCATCATGCTTTGAATGGTAAAGTATATGGTCATCCTAGTTTTACATCACACAGCACGTAGTAATTTCCCCAAGCAGGTAATTCCCCATTACATGAGCCACCATTTCTCTTCAATACGCTTTCTACTTTTGGCAGCCAGCTCCCGTCTCATCTTCCTGCTTGACCTTCCTCCGCAGTACATGTAGTCCCCATTTCTTCTCCTGTTGCTCATTTATTAAGCAGAATCTCCCTTCAATTATGTGATACCTGGGGACTTGCTCCTTGCTACCAGAAGTGAGGTTTTCAGAAATTCTAGCCGTAAAAACTGGCATCGCCCTGCCAAAGAATTTTCATGTTAGTCGCTAAGACCTATGAAATGTATGACCAGAAAATTAAAACAATACAAGACAAACAGTATATAAATAGACCTTGTACATAGTTCCCAACAGAGGTCCTGTACAAATTCATCATGAATTCTGCTGTAGTCTCTGGTCTTTCTTAACTGCACTAGCAGGTTTCCCATTTAGAAAACCATAAGGCCAACATCATCCAATGCATACACTCACCAGAGCTCAGGTTCGAGTCAGCTGCATCCACTGGAACCTTGGGATTCTTCTCCCGCTAGGCTTCTGGTTGCTCCTCTCCCATTCTCTACTTGCCATGATACCATGTTCAGCATTGCAAACAAAGCCATCTCTGACTACCCCTGTCCTAATTGATTTTTCCCATCTCTCATCTTCTATTTTACTTGTAGTTCTGACTGTACAGTTTCAAATTTAATCACCCAACTGTGTATTTTAATTTGAGCTTCCTTCTTACAATATATGCTCCTTGAAAATAGAAACTGTCTTAATAATTTGAAATTGCCTACCGTGCCTAGCACATTTTAAGGCAGAAATGAATCAGAGAATCCCAACCATAGAAGGTGTTTTAGAGATCATACAGTTGAGCACTGAAACATGTTCAATGACTTGCATGAAGTCGCGAGTTTATTGAAGGGAAATCCAGATTGCCAGGAAAAATCATTTATTAAAAAGAGACTAGTAGTCCATAATTATGAAGTTGTTGGTGGCTCAGTGATGGAATTCTCACCTTCCATTCAAGAGACATGGGTTTGATTCCTGGTCAATGTACGTCATGTGCAGCACCACCCAACTGTCAGCGGAGGCTTGCATATTGCTATGATGCTAAGAGGTTTCAGCTGAGCTTCCAGACTAAGATGGACTATGACGAAAGATTTGATGATCTGTTACTGAAAATCAGCCAGTGGAAACCCTATGGGTCACAACAAGTTTGAATTGTAACCAATCATACGGATGGTGCAGGACTGGGCAGAGTTTTGTTCTGTTGTGCATGGGGCCAACGTGAGATTGGGGCCGACTTAACAACAGTTGACAACAACAGTGCATAATTAAGGTTCTGAAGGTCCAGATGACTATAGCCTTGTTCTGGGTTTGAAACTATAGGCTGCCTCATGAGGAGATTTCTGCCTCATATTGCCTTCTCAAGAACTACAGCCAGAATGCTCTTTAGAAGTGAGGAAGACGAGACTTTGTCTCGTGTACTTTGGCCATGTTTTCAGGATGGACCAGACCCTGGAGAAGGACATCAGGCTTGGTAGAGAGTCAGTGAATGAGAGGAAGACCCTCAATGAGATGGAGTGACACAGTGGCTACAACGATGGGCTCAAGCATAGCAACGATTGCGAGAATGGCTCAGGACTGGACAGTGTTTATTTTTGGTATACATAGGGTCGCTGTGAGTCAGAACTGACTCGATGGCACCTAACAACAACATTAAAAAAAAAAAAACTTCCCAATATTCCCCATAGTCAATAGCATGGACATAATTGTATAACCCTGTAGGCTTGAAGTGAGGGTTGAAATGAGACAGTGCATATATTATGTGCTATTCAGAACCAGGGACATACCAGGCACTTCGTATATGGTCTCACTCGCTCCTGTTGCTGTCGAATCGATTCTGAGTCATAGAGACCATATGGAACAAAGTAGAACTGCCCCATAGGGTTTCCAAGGAGTGGCTGATGGATGTGAACTGCTGACCTCTTGGTTAGTAGCTGAGCTCTTAACTACTGTGCCACCAGAGCTTCTCGTTTATGGTTTATGGTAGTTAGTATCAATTGCCAGTTTTTAATTCTTCTGTATTCCAGTTACTTGAATGTCTGAAGCAAGTTGTCTGACTTTGGGCAGCTTATGAAGTGAATTCAGCATCATAACATCTGCTCTGAGCTGTCTCCAAGGAGGGTTGGAGTGTGGGATTGCCATGGTGACAAGGATTCTGCCAGACCTGCCTGCAGCAAGGGAGCTTGCCTTTTCCTGAGCCCATAGACTTTGATGATACTTGGCAAAAGTGTCCTCGGGTGTTTGTGGTCTGGGTTTCTATACAGCATGGCCCTCTGGTCATTCTTTCCTGGGCCTTCATGGGTTATAGGGAAAACATCAGTGCTGTACACTGGGCAAGGATCCCCAGGGGCTGGAAAAGCATGTGTGCATATCTACTGCTTTAATTCATAGAAGGAATGATTTTTAGTTCACAATGTCATGTAATTACTTTCTGACAACTGCTGTTGCTTTCAGAGCTTTTAGGGGATTGTACCTTTTGCCTCATGTGGAGAGTTGATGGGCATATGCCCTGCCAGCTGTCATTGCTGCTCAGGAGACAGCTGCCCACTGATAGCCTGGCGGCTGTTAGCTGGCAGTGGATTGCTGTGTGTCCTCCAGGCAGACCACTTATCATGTGGCCAGATAAGGGCTGAGAGATGCTGCATCTCACTGTCACACTGTTGGTGACAGGCCATCGCCCAAGCCAGGTCATCGACCGCAGTGTGGCTGTGCCCTTAAAAAAGGCCTTACAGACCAGGAACGGTTTCTGTCATTCAGGGCCTCTGGCAGGGGTTACTCGGTTGGCAGAGGTTCTAATGAAAACCTCTAAGGCGAAGTCAGTCTTCCTGAGAATGGCAAGCAGGCGTTATACGTGCAGAATTGCTACCCTTGGACCATTCACTTACTGACCTGACATGCATTTATTCAACAAAGCAGCTATTCGTGGCAGGTTTTATGATTCTCTCCCAGAGTTCATCCTCTCCACATTGTATTATTTCATAATGCAAGTACAATTTTATTTTCGAAAGTTTATGTGAACCCTCTGATTATTACTTGTATTTTCATTATTCCCTTGCTGCATCCTTAAGGTGCAGATGGGAACTAAGTATGGAGTGAGCTTGTCTCTCTGCTTTGAGATAACGTGGCACAGGAGTAGGGAAGCTGGTGCTTGTCCTGATTCTCCTGCTTCTTTTTACTGGGTATCTGGGCAGGATGTTTGGAAAATTACTTGGGCTTCCCCAGACTTATGCTTCATCTTGCCCCTGAGCCTTTTTGCTCATTGTTCCATCTGCTCGAAGCACCGTCTACACCCGGCCCCTCTGCTGCCTTCCCACCTGTGCTTATCCACTCTCTCAGGTTAGGTGTTGTCCCATCTGTGAAGCTCTGTCTGTCCCCCAAGACTTGGAGGAAGCCCTCAAAGTCCCGCATCACCACCCGTGCACAGTCTTATACCGCCCTAGAGGTACATACACATGTATGGGTGTGGGTTATATTTTGGTTGCTGGGTGATGATCTGCCACTGTGCTATGACCAGTTGGCATATCATTTGCACATCTTTAATATAATTTTTAAGAGCTTCGCTGTGGTAAGTCATAAGACAAATGCACCATGATTTATTGAGGGAATCACATGTTGTTGGGTATGTAGGGTGTTTTCACTTCTCGATTATTACAAATAAAGCTTCAGTGAATATCTTGACAACTAAATCCTTACAGGTTCCGTAAGATGACTTAGTAGAAGTGGATTGTTTTGGTGTTACTATTTGTGCTTTATGGGCTTATACATTCTACAGTGTTATTAAGATTGGAGATTTGACCAGAGAATAGAAGAAAGACAGAGTTGGGAAAAGCCCTTATGAATAAGTTTATTCCAGCTAGAGCACAGGCCTGTCATAAGGAATATGCTAATGCACAACATATATTTATGCAACAAAACATGGTGATAGCATGTATATGCACTCTATGATCTGAGAAGATGCATAAAATATATGCTAAGAATATTATAGTATAGGAGGTGAACAAGATGCTCTCTTAGTCATCTAGTGCTGCCATAACAGAAATACCACAAGTGGATGGCTTTAACAAAGAGAAATTTATTTTCTCACAGTCTAGTAAGTTTCAAGTCCAAATTCAGGAAGGTCCTTGTCCTCAGTCTTCCTCTGGTCAAGGAGCTTCTCAGGCACAGGGACCCCATGTCCAAAGGACACGCTCTGCACCTGGTGCTACTTTCTTGGTGGTATGAGGTCTCCAACTCTCTGCTTGCTTCCCTTTCCTTTTATCTCTTGAGAGATAAAAGGTGGTGCAGGCTACACCCCAGGGAAACTCCCTTTACCTTGGATCAAGGAGGTGACCTGAGTAAGGGTGGTGTTACAATCCCACCCTAATCCTCTCAAGATAAAATTACAACTACAAAATGGAGGACAATCACACATGGCCTAACTAAGTTGATACACACATTTTGGGGTGGACATAATTCAGTCCATGACAGGTACGTGTGTAAATAGTATAAGCAAAGAAAGCATCATGGGGGAAGAGTCATGTTTTTTTCATGACGACAATGTCTTTCTGGCCAGAGCGAGTGGAGGTAGAGGTTTTTTCTGCACGAGGTGGTGTTTGAAATTAGATTTGAAGGATTGGCTAGATTTGTACACTACAGAAGAGAGATGGGAGATGGAGAGAAAATTCTAGGTGGAAAAAATTATGAAAGTAAAGCTTGGAAGCAGAGAAGCAATAAACATTTACCTAGAATAGACTTTCAATTGCTACATGAATAAGAAATATCTGTGTGTGTTTTTTTAACTTCTACCATTCACGGTCTATCTTTATTCTTCTTGCTGTAACTGCATACAGTCATTTATGTAATGTATTTTAGACCTACTAAGTCTTATAAATTAAATAAATGTGTAACAAACAACACTACCTCACCTTAAAAGGAAAATGATTGTTTTCCTGTTCACCCTTGCCTTTGGAAAATCTGGGACAAAAGAAGAGGAACCATAGAATATACTGGGATGGGTTTTTTAAATTAAGCTAAATTATTTGACATGTCTCTAGTTCTGATCTTGATTTATATTTTCATAGCCAGAAGAGCAAAGCTGGTGTGTGTGTATGTACACCCATGGGCATTTTTATAATTGCATTAGCTGGCTTGTATATGAGTGTGTATAAGTTTGTCTTTGAGAAGACTGTGAATATAGAAACAAGAAGCGACAGGAAAATCTGATTGGTAAGAAAACATTTGAGGTAGTAGACCCAGATTTTGAAGGAAAAGAATGGGTACTGTATCCCACCTTGTTGACATCTTCATTAATAATCCTGTCATTGGATTTTTTTTATAAACAGACAGACTCTTACAGAATCAAGAATTTGTTTCAAGGAATGTTAGTTATATACCAGGGATATGAAAGCCAGAAAACCATGAGGATAGGGAATATATACAGAACTTCTGACTTGCATGCCTTAAATCATTAATCTGTTCTTAGACCTAGATAACAAATCATAGATATAAACTTATGCATCTTAGACAGTTTTCCAGACTTTGAATTTTTTCTCTTCTGAACTCTTCATCTACTTTATAAAAGCTAGGAGTCTGAATTGTGAGCCTTAGCTTTCTCATTCGGAAATTGAGTTAATGGTCTCACCCTACTGGCTTTGTGTGAAGATTTAATGAGGTAACAGCCAAGACGATGCAGGCCATGTAAAAGTGATACTTGCAACTTCTCCGAAAGAACAGTAAAGAATAATGAGAAAAACAAATACAATTGTATGTAACTCACAACTTCAATATAACTAGAAGATAGAGAAGGTCCACACTTCAAATTACGTTAAGTAAAAAAATAAACACTAAATTCAAAGAGCTGTCTTCTGCACTCCCTGTAAGGAGCCTTTGGGGAGAGCAAGGGCAGCTTGGGGTAGAGAGAGTTGAACTTCAGGAAAGAGAAAAAAAGGGCTAGAAGCAGACCTAAAAGTGACCTAAAACCAGCACAATAAAGAAAAAGACCACACTGTGTGTGAGAATATTGAAAAAGTGTATTCTAGTTTTTAGAGCACTGCCTTCTGGGAACAGACGTAAAAGTGCACGTATGATATGTGTAGAGTCTCCCCTGGAAGATAATGCTCCAGGTAGAGAAAGAAGCCTGTTGTTCTTTTATTTGGACTGTATTAACTTCGTAAATTAGGGAATCTTTGTGATGTTAATTCTTCTTATCCAAGAACAACCTGTATCTTTATATAGGCTCAAGTTGACTTTTGTATCTTTGGGGAGTGTTTTAATAATTTTTATATAGATTTTGTACATTTCTTGTTAAATCTATTTATTCCTAGATGATTTATCTTTTTGTTGCTATTTTAAATAGAGTTTGCTCTCTCTTTGTATCCTCTAATTAGTTATTGTATATGTAAATGAAGAGTGGAATTCCTGGGTGGTACAAATAGTTAACACGTTCAGCTGCTAACTGAAAGGTTGAAGGTTTGAGTGCACCTTCGGAAGAAAGGCTTAGCAATTTATTTCCAAAAAATCATCCATTGAAAACCCTATGGAGCACAGCTCTACTCTAACACACATGGTGTCACCATGATTCAGTCATCTTGACAGCAACTATTTTTTTTTTTTAATAGAGACTATTGATTTCCTATGTTAATGTTGTAGCTTGCTACTTTATTGAATTCTTTTATTGTTTGAGTTAATTTCACCATTGACTCTCTTAGACTTTCCCCAAGTACACAATCATATCATCTGCCCCCCCAAAAAGATTGCTTTATTTCTTTTTATTCAATTTTTATCAAATAATTAATTAGAAATGAGAAATATCTAAATGTATTGGTTAATATATGATGGATAGTGATATATGCAGTGTAGATTCCCCCCCTGCCCCCGCCTTGGTGTTCTTAGCTGAGATACATCTAACATTTCCCCATTAAAAAAAGTTGATGTCCTTAGGGCTAAGGTAAATGTACCATGTCCTCCAATTCCTATCTTCTTGTGTGTTTTTAATAGAAAACTGTAGAATTTTGTCAAAGACTTTTTTTAGTATCTATGAAGATTTTTTTTTTTAATTTTTTTTTAATGGAGATAATCATTTGATTTTTTATCTTTTAGTCTATTAACATAGCATACTGTATTAATGGATTTCTGAATATTGAACCAAGCTTGCTTTCCTTGGGTAAGTCCTCATGGTCGTGGTGTCTGGATGTGGTATTACATTTTGTTTGCCAATATTTCATTTAGAATATTTCCACGAACATTTAAAATATTTTTCTGTAATTTTCTTATTTTAAATAACAATTCAGGTTTAGTTATCAATGTTATACACTGGAACAATTTATAGGGCATTGGGACTGTTTAGTCTTTCAAAGTTTGGAAAAATTTGCTTATAAAACCTTGTGTTTTTGTGTTGTATGTTTCCATGATCACTTTCATTATTTCTTTTAGGAGAATTGATCTATTTAAGCTTTATATTTCTAATGGACTCAGTAAACCATATTTCTCTAGGAAATTTATATATTTAATATGGACTTTTGAATTTATTTGCATAAAATTATAGTTTCTTGTAATGTTCTTAGTGTTCTTAGGACTCAAGAGGTATTTTGTGTACATCACAGCTGAAAGATTAGCACCCCTCATATGTAAAGAACTCTTAAAATTTAAGGGAAAAAGATAAGAAAAACCAATATAAAAATTGGAAAAGCACAGATGATTCATAAAAATAAATGTCCCTAAAGCATATTAGAAGTTGTTCACCTTTACTCAGGACTGTGCAAATGAAAACCACACTGAGATATTCCAGTCTGTCAGATTAGCAAATGTTAAAAAAAAAGTATAACAAAATGCTCTACTGATGAAATTGTGATGAAATGTCACCCCTATTCATTGGACAACAAATTGGTATACTGACCCTGAGGAGGTAGAATTTGGAAATATCCAAGGAAGGTACTTTTCTATTTTGACTCAGTGCTCCTACTTATAGGTATTTATCTAAAGGATGCACCCTCAACAGTACAAGACAAAATGTATGCACAAGGTTATTCCTTATGACATTGTTTATAATTGCAAAATAGTGGTAATAATCTAAATGCTCATTACAAAATAGTGGTAATAATCTAAATGCTCATACATAGGAGGGTGGTTGAAAGCAGAGTGGTTGAATAAACCATGATACATCCACACAATGAAGTAATATGCAGCTATAGAAAAGAATGAGGCAAAGTTGATGTAGCGTGATTTCCAGGATATATTGTAAAATGAAAAAATACACAAAGTATAAAAAAGTTACTGTAGTATGCTACTTTTTTCTTAGAAGCATGAAGAAACACAAAAAGGAAAACTAGGGATTAATAAGATTAAATACTTTCAGTGTGTGAGTGAGAATTTGGTGGAAAGGTTAGAAGGAATTAGTGAGGGGGAATGATCCTTTTGTGAATATATCTTTTTTACAGACCTTCTTTTAGAACCATGTCAGTGTTTCACATACAAAAAAATATATAAATAAATAACAAAAACAGGAAAGAAAAAATTCACAAGGATTGGGATTTATTAAAAATAAAAATATTATGTTCCTATGTAACTCTGAAAGTACTTTTTTTTTTTTTTCAGTCTCTGAGCCAGGTTTTGTGCCATCTTGGATCTGTAGTGTTGGTTTACAATTGGTGGTTTCAGTGTGAAATTGCTGGCTTCAATAGATGATAAATAGATGGATGTATACACAGATAAACAGGTAGGTAGATAGACAAACAGATAACACAGACAAAAATGCATACAGAGACTTCCCTCTTCAGCTCCAACATGTAAAGAGTTTGGAAGTCTTCACTCCCCTACATACAATAAGAAAAAGCTGGAAAAATAGAAAATCAGCGAATTTTGTTGAACCCATCAGAAATCTGAGGTGTCAAAGGAAACTATCACCCTGAAATTTGGAGAGAGTTGTGTCCATGGAAATATCATAACTGAGCTCTGTGTACATTGAGCAGAAGCTGTTGGAGCCATAAACTAGTAGGAATACACAAATATTAATTTTGACAAATGACTAGAGACTGAGTATGGACTAGCTTTACAATAAGAAACTCCTAGAATCCACAATCTTACGGAGGCTACACTTTTCCTGGGCTTTCACTTCAGGAACCTCATCTGGCTCTCATGGTGAATATCTGAGAAAGATACCCACCTGACCCTTGTAGGGAGAGGGAAAGAATAACCATTTTGAAATATGCCCAGAGTCTTCTCATAACAAATGC
Source organism: Loxodonta africana (assembly GCF_030014295.1). Taxonomy (NCBI): domain Eukaryota; kingdom Metazoa; phylum Chordata; class Mammalia; order Proboscidea; family Elephantidae; genus Loxodonta; species Loxodonta africana. Next base: position 112,216,880 of record NC_087347.1, on the reverse strand, counting down.
CTACTCTCCAGGGAAAAGGACTTTACCAGAGCTCAACTCTGAGACTTTATTCCAGCCAGGGGAAGAGAATTCATCCTTATGCCATCCCTCTGTCTCACTAAGAGAGGAAGGATATACTCAACAGAGGTCAGGGCTTCAAGGAAATAGATTAAAAATGCTGCAGCCAGGGAAGGGCATATGGTATGGGGGAGGGGGAGGTTTAGAGCTGGAGAAACACTCTTGAAGGTCACAGCCCCAAGACACAGGAACACTAGGTCTGAGATTTACTCATGGGATTATAGAAGGCTCTTCCTCACTTGCACCATGCCAGCACATCAACAGGGCTCTAGTACCAAGACATGGTTTATAGTTAAAAGAGATGCAAGACACAGAAATAGGACATAGGATGTCATGTTTGGTAGAGAGCCAATGAAAATGAGGAAAACCGTTAATGAGAGGGATTGACACAGCAGCCACAACAATGGGCTCAAACATACCCACGATCATGAAGACGGTGCAGGGCTGAGCAATGCTTCCTTTTGTTATACGTAAGGACTCCGTGAGTTGGAGTTGCCTCGACTGCAACTAACAACAACAGTACGTAGAGAAGCCTAAAATCAAGAAATCCATTGCCTTCAAGTCAATTCCAACTCACAGCGACCCTATGGGACAGAGTAGAGCTGCCTCTTAGGGCTTCCAGGGAACAACTGGTGGATTTGAACCGCTGACCTTTTGGTTAGCTGACGAGCTCTTAACCGCTACACCACCTGGGCTTCCCAAAATCAAGAGGGGAGACAAAAGCAAGGACACTAGAAAAATTTGAAGTCTCTGGTTCTTATACCTACAACAAATACTAAATGTTAAATAAAGACCAGCTTTTATATGTTTTATATGTTGTTAGGTGCCATTGAGTTGGTTCTTTTTCTTTTTTTTGGAAACTCTGATGGCGTAGTGGTTAAGTGCTATGGCTACTAACCAAGAAGTTGGGAGTTCAAATCCACCAGGCACTCCTTGGAAACTCTATCGGGCAGTTCTACTCTGTCCTGTAGGGCCTCTATGAGTCAGAATTGACTCGACGGCATGGGTTTTGGTTTGGTTTTAGATGAAGGTTTACAGAACAAACTAGATTGTCATGAAACGGTTAGCGTACACATTGTTCTATGACACTGGTTAACAACCCCACGACATGTCAAAACTCTCCCATCTCAACCCTGGGTTCCCTGTTACTAGCTTTCCTGTTCCCTCCTACCTTCCAGTCCCTGCCCCAGGGCTGGTGTGCCCATTTAGTCTTATTTTGTACCATGGGCCTGTTCAATCTTTGACTGACCGGTAACCTCAGGAGTGACCTCATTACTGAGTTGAAAGGGTGTCTGGGGGCCATACTGTCAGGGTTTCTCCAGTCTGTCAGGCCAGCAAGTCTGGTCTTTCTTTTTGAGTTAGAATTTTGTTCTACATTTTTCTTTAGCTCGGTCTGGGACCCTCTATTGTAATCCATTAGAGCGGAGAGTAGTGGTACCCAGGCGCCATCTAGTTGTACTGGACTCAGTCTGGTGGAGGCTGTGGTAGATGTGATCCATTAGTCTTTTGGACTAATCTTTTGCTTATATCTTTAGTTTTCTTCATTCTTCTTTGCTCGTGAAGGGGTGAGACCAGTGGAGTATCCTAGATGGCCGCTGACAGGCTTTTAAAACCCCAAATGCTACTCTCCAAAGTAGAATGTAGAACACATTCTTTATAAACTATGTTGTGCCAATTGAGCTAGATGTTCCCTGAGACCAGGGTCCTCACAGGCCTCACCCCAGCAATTCATTCCCTCAGGGAGTTTGGATATGTCTGTGGAGCTAGCATGACCTTGCCTCATGCAGGTTGTGCTGGTTTCCCCAGTATTGTGTACTGTCTTACCCTTCACCAAAGTTTCCTCTTATGTATTGTCTATTAAGTGTTTTTCCATCCCAACCCCAAGCCTCCCTTGTAACCATCAAAGATAGTTTATTTTTGTATGTAAACCTTTTTATGAGTTTTTACAGCAGTGATCTCATACAATGTTTGTCATTTCATGATTGACTTATTTCACTCAGCATAATGCCCTCCAGATTCATCCATGTTATGAGATGCTTCACGGATTCATTGTTGTTCTTTAGCATTGCATAATACTCCATTGTGTATATACTACAGTTTGTTTATCCATTCATCTGTTGATGGGCATCAAGGTTGTTTAAATCTTTTTGCTATTGTGAACAATGTTGCAATGAACATGTCTGTTCATGTGATGATTCTTATTTTTCTAGGATGTATTCCTAGGAGTGGGATTGCTAGATCATATGGGATTTCTATTTCTAGCTTTCTAAGGAATGCCATATCATTTTCCAAAATGATTGTATCATTTTGCATTCCTACCAGCAGTGCATAAGAGTTCTGATCTCTCTGCAGCCTTTCCAACATTTGCTATTTATTTTATTGATTTGTGCCAGTAATGCTGGGGCGAGAAGGTATCTCATTGTGGTTTCGATTTGCATTTCTTTAATGGCTAGAGATCAGGAGCATTTCCTCATGTGTCTGTTGGCTGCTTGAATGTCATCTTTGGTGAAGTGCCTGTTCATTTCCTTTGCCCATTTTTTAATTAGATTATTTGTCTTTTTGTTGTAGAGGTGTTGGATTTTCTTATTCATTTTAGAGATTAGACCTTTGTCTGATTTGTCATAGCCAAAAATTTTTTCCCAGTCTGTAGGTTCTCTTTTTACTCTTTTGGTGAAGTCTTTTGATGAACATATGTGTATAATTTTAGAAGATTCCAGTTATCTAGCGTATCCTGTGGAGCTTGTGTGTTGTTCATTGTGGTTTAGATCCTGTTAATGCTGTATATTAGGGCCTTTAACATTCATCCTATTTTTTCTGCTATGAACTTCATGGTTTTTGGCTTTATATTTAGGTCTTTGATCCATTTTGAGTTAGTTTTTGTGTATGGTGTGAGGTATAAGTCCTGTTTCACTTTTTGGCAGATGGTCATCCAGTTTTGCCAGGACCATTTGTTAAAAAGACTGTCTTTTCCCCATTTGATGGAGTTTGGGCCCTTGTCGAAGATCAGGTGACCATAGGTGGATGGATTTACATCTGGAGTCTCAATTCTGTTCCATTGTTCAATGTATCTGTCATTGTACCGGTACCAGGCTCTTTTGATTACCATCGCTGTATATAGTAGGTTCTGAGGTCAGATAGTGTGAGTCCTCCTACTTTAATCTTTTTTAATAGTGCTTTACTCATCCAGGGCTTCTTCCCTTTCCATATAAAGTTAAAGATAAGTTTTTACATCTTTTTAAAGAATGTTGTTGGTATTTGGATCGATATTGCATTGTATTTGTAAATCACTTTAGGTAGAATTGTCATTTTCACAATGTTAAGTCTACCTATCCATGAGCATGGTATGTTCTTCCATTTATGTAGATCTCTTTTGGTTTCTTGCAGTAATGTTTTGTAGTTTTCTTTGTATAGGTCTTTTATATCCCTGGTTAGACAGATTTATCCTCAAGTATTTTATTTTTTTGAGAGGCTATTATAAATGGAATTGTTTTCCTAATTTCCTTTTCATTGTTCTCTTTATTGGTGTATAGGAATCCAACTGATTTTTGTATGTTTATCTTTTAACCTGCTACCCTGCTGAATCTTTCTATTAGTTCCCGTAGTTTTCTCATGGAGTCTTTTGGGTTTTCTATGTATAGTATATCATCTGCAAATGGGGAGAGTTTAACTTCTTCATTCCCAATTTGGATGTCCTTTATTTCTGTTTCTTGTCTTATTGCTTTAGCTAGGACTTCCTACACAATGTTAAATAGGAGTGGTGATAAAGGGCATCTTTGTCTTGTTCCTGATGTTGGCTGTTGCTTTTGCATATATGCCTTTTATTATGTTGAGAAAATTTCCTACTATAATTATTTTATTGAGAGTTTTTATCAGGAATGGGTGTTGGACTTTGTCGAATGCCTTTTCTGCATTGCTTGAGATGATCGTGTGATTCTTTTCTTTTTATTTATGTGGTTGATTACATTGATTGATTTTTAATGTTGAATCATTCTTGCATACCTGGTGGAAATCCTACTTGGTCGTGGTGATATGATGCGAAATTCTATTGGCTAGAATTTGTTGATAATTTTTGCATCTGTATTCATGAGAGACACTGGTCTGTAATTTTCTTTTTTTGTGTGTGGTGTTTTTGCCTGGTTTTGGTATCAGGATTATGCTGGCTTCATAGAATAATTTTGAAGTATTGCTTCCTTTTCTGTGTACTGAAATATTTTGAATAATACCGGTGTAAGCTCTTCTCTGAATAGTTGGTGGAATTCTGGAATTCTCCAGTAAAGCCATCTGGACAAGGGCTTTTTTTTTTTTTTTTTTTTTACCTTTTCAATCTCTTCTCTTGTTATAGGTCTGCTCAGATTTTCAACATCGTTCTGTGTTAGTTTGGGTAGGTAGTGTGTTTCTAGAAATTTGTCTATTTCCTCTAGGTTTTCAAATTTGTTGGAGTATAGTTTTTCATAATGCTCTGTTGTGATCTTTTTTTATTTCATCTGGGTCTGTTGTAATGTTCCCCATTTCATTTCTTATTTAGGTTATTTGCATTTTCTCCTGTTTTTCTTTTGATAGTTTGGCCAGTGGTTTGTTGATTTTGTTGATCCTTTCAAAGAACGAATTTTTGGTTTTGTCGATTTTTTCTATTGTTTTTCTATTCTCTATCATTTCTTTCTGCTCCGATCCTTATTATTTCCTTTCTTCTGGTGGCTGCGGGCTTTTTTTGCTGTTCTCTTTCTATTTGTTCAAGTTATGTAGCTAATGTTTTGATTTTGTCCCTTTCTTCTTTTTTGATGTGTTCACCTATTGTTATAAATTGACCCCTGAGGACTGCCTTTGTTGTGTCTCAAAGATTTTGGTATGATGTGTTTTCATTCTCATTTGATTCTAGCAATTCTTTGATTCCATCTCTGATCGCTACTATTACCCAGTGGCTTTTAAGCAGGGTGTTATTTAGTTTCCATGTCATTAGTTTTTTTTTTTTTTTTTTCCTTTCTTTTCCTGTTGTTAATTTCTACTTTGATGGCATTGTGGTCAGAGAAGATACTTTGTTCTATCTCAGTGTTTTTGATTTTGTTGAGGATTGCTGTGTCGCCTCAAATGTGGTCTATTCTGGAAAACATTGCATGTCTGTTGGAAAAGAATGTGTACTTTGCAGCTTTTGGGTGGAGTGTTCTGTATATGTCTGTGAGGTTGAGTTGGCTGATTGTGCCCTTTAGGTCTTCTGTATCTTTGTTGAGTTTCTTTCTAGATGTTCTGTCCTTTACCGAGAGTGGTGTGTTGAAGTCTCCTATTATTATTGTGGAACTGTCAATTTCTCTTTTTAGTGCTGTTAGAGTTTGTTTTATGTATTTTGGAGGGCTGTCATTGGTTGCATAGATGTTTATTATGGTTAAGTCTTTGTGACGGATCATCCCTTTAATCGTTATATGGTGCCCGTCTTTGTCTTTTATGGCGGATTTTGTTTTAAAGACTATTTTATCTGAGATTAGTATTGCCATACTTTTTTTTTTGGTAGTTATTTGCTTGATATGTTTTTTTCTATCCTTTGATTTTTCATAAATTTACATCTTTGTTTCTAAGGTGTGCCTCTTTTAGACAGCATATTGATGGATCCTGTTTTTTAATCCATTCTGTCACTCTGTGTCTCTTCATGGGTGCATTTAGGCCATTTACTTTCAGTGGTAATTATTGACAGGCGTGAGTTTATTGTTGTCATTTTGTAGTTTTTTTTTTGTGTGTGTGTGTGTGTGATGGTAACATTTTCTTTCTTCCTCTTACTGTCCTGTGCTGAGTTCCTTTTGTTTGTGGATTTGTTTTTCATTTCTTTTGTTTTTTTCATTGCGACTCTGTTTTTCTTCTTTAGGTTGATGAGTAGGTTTGTTAGCTTTCTTTGTGGTTACCTTGAAATTTACCCTTGTCTTCCTAGGTAATATGCTTCTATTATTACTTGGTATTTCCTTGGCTTCCTCTCCATTAGAAGGTTCTATACCTATACCGTTTATTCCCTCTTATATTGTTCTGATGTTGTTGTCATTTACAGATTAACCTTTCTGGTTCCCTGTTGCAGTTGTTTTGGTTTTGGATAGTCCTTTAGAACTCATTTTCTAGGTTGGTATCTGGCTGGTACAATCTTGCATCCTAGGTTCAGGCTGTGGTCTGATGTCATTTATTCTCAGACTGAAGTACTCCCTTTAATAATTCTTGTAAGTTTAGTTTGGTTTTTACATATTCCCTTAATTTCTGCTTATCTGGAAATGTCTTAATTTCACCATCATATTTTAATGACAGTTTTGCTGGATATATTATTCTTGGTGGGCAGATTTTTTCCTTCAGGGTCTTATATATGTCATCCCATTGCCTTCTTGCCCACATGGTTTCTGCCAAATAATCAGAGTTTAGTCTTACTGTTTCTCCTCTGTATGTGACTTTTTATTTTTCTCGAGCTGCTCTCAGGAGTTTTTCTTTGTCTTTGGTTTTAGTGAGTGTGATTATGATATGCCTTGGTGTTTTTCTCCTCAAGTTTATCATATATGGCATTTGTTGAGCTTCTTGGATGGTTGGCCTTTCAGCATTCATGATATTATGAAGGATTTTGTCAGCAATTCTTCAGTGATCCTCTCTGTGTTTTCCAATTTCTCTTCCTGTTCTGGAACTCTGCTCACTCATGAATTTTTGCTTTTGATTGTATCCCATATAATTCTCAGGGTTTCCTTATTTTTCTTCATCATTTTTTCTGATTTTTCCTCGAACAGATGTGTATCCAAGTGTTTGTCTTCAATTTCACTGATCCTGTCTTCCATTATTTCAAACCTGTTCCTCAGCCCTCTATGATACTGTTCATTTCTGAAATCTTATTTTTTATGTTTTGGATTTCTAATTGTCATTTTTGTATGATTTCTAGTTGTGAATTTATTTTGGCATTTTGTTCCTGTTTTATTTTCCTGGGTCTTCCATTTTCTTGTCTGTGTTTTCTGTGAATTTCTGTGCCTTTCCTATAAATTTGTCTATTTTTTCTTCATTTTTGTCTGCTTTTTGCTTCAACTCTTGGATAGCTCTGAATATTAGAGATTTGAATTCCCTGTTAGGAAATTCTGGTGTCTTTTCATCTTCTGGAAAATCATCTGTTTTATTTTGAACGCCTACTGGAACCATCCTGTCCTGTTTTTTTGTGCATTTGGATATTGTCTGCTGTTTTCAGGACATTCAGTAGTTATTTTCTTTGTTTCTTGATTCTAGATTTGTTTGTTTCATTCTGGTTTTGTTGTTGTATATTTGTTTTATTTGGTTAAGCCTGAGCAGGCGGGCTCTGTGTTCTTTGTTCGTCTGTAGTTGTGATACTTTTCACCTCCTTGTCCAATGGGCAGTGCCAGTAACTCAGCTATGGTGCAGGAGGGCAGGCCCAGCTGAAGGGGAGGGGCTGGACTGCGTTATTTGTGGCACGTACTAGGGCCAACAGGGCAGGCCAGGAATCAGTGCTGGGCAGGTTCCGGTAGGCTGTGCCTGTGCTGCTCAGAGGTGTAATGTTCAGTGAATGGTGCAGGCAGGCTAGAAAGAGGGGAGAGGTTGTGATGTATGGAGCTAGTATGGCTGTGGGAAAGAGGAGAGAGAAACAGGTGCCAAAAACAAACCAGCAAACAAAGGAAAAAAAAAATTCAAAGGGAGCTTGCTGTTTGAGTGGAGAGATGAGAAACTTGGAAATGGTGGAAAAAAAAAAAAAAAGAGTAGATAAAATTTTGCAAAAAAAAAAAAAAAAGACCCCAAGGGTCCAACTGGTGAGGCCACAAAGACCAAGGAAGTCTCCCATGTTGTGCAATATAGCCTGACTAGAGGAGGTGTAGATGTCACAGCCAGGTATTCAGAAGACAGGAAAAGAAGGTGAGTATAGACAGACAAGAACTGAGAAATGAAGAAAAACAGACAGGGAAAAATAAGAAAAAAGAAAGAATGAAAAAGAAAAAATGCCCCTAGGGATCCCACATATGCAGCTGCGCATATTGGGGGAGTGGCTCCTAAGCTGTGCAGTGCAGCCCAGCTAGAAGGGGCTCCCAAGTGTAAAATGAGAAAGAAAACAACAGAACAAAGCAAAACAAGGAAAAAAAAAAAAAGAAGAAGCCTCCAGGGATCCCACCAGCATCGTGTCATGGGCTGGGAGAGTGGTTACCCAGTCAAGGGGGGCTGCACAGCCTTTCAAGAAGAAGCAAAGATGGCACACGGAGTCAGGTGTTCAAGAGAAAGGAGGGGAAGGTGGTGGGAAGCATGGAAGAAACCAAAAGAGACAGAAAGAAGCAACACCAGCTCAGGGGCCCGTCCAGTGTGGGCAGGGCAAATCCAAGCAGCCCAGGGTGGGAGCAGTTGCCTCCTGGCCAAGAGACTGCAGTTGGTGGGAAGCAGAAGAGGACGAAGAGGGAGGGAAAGCAAGGGGGTTAGGAAAGTGTTTATCACTCATTACTGGGTCCCCTGTCTCCTAATGGGAGCTTCATGAAGTTCATGAACTCCCTCTCCACTGATCTGCGATGTGGGTGGGGCGAATCCAAGCAGCATGGACATTGCACTTGGTGGCTGGCCGAGCCACCACAGCAAGGCAGGAAGCTCAGAGGTAGAGCAGCGGGGAGAGGATGGGGGGGTGAGAAAGCATGTATCGCTAGTTACCAGGTGCTCTGTCTCTTGCTGGGAACTCCATGAAGCTGCTTTCCTACACTCCCTTTCAGCCAATGTCTGACAGGAGTCCAGGATGGTGGATCCATGCTGTGTTAGTTGATGAGGAACCTCCGCACATATCTCTACTCGCTTTTTGTTCTCTGTCAGTTTCTCATCCCATGTGGTGTTTGGCTGAGTTTTTTATCTCTTCATTTGACACTTTGGGTTACAGAAATGACATTTGTCTCTGTTTTACTTAGTTTTTCAGGTCTTTGCTTGAAGGGACAGCATGGTCCTTCTGTCTATGGTGCCATATTGGCCGGAAGTCTTGAGTTGGCTCTGACTCATAGCTACCCTGTGCACAGCAGAATGAAACACTGCCTGGTCCTGTGCCATCCTCACAATCATTGCCAGGTTTTTATATAGATTAACATAAAGTCACATATTAATGTTCTATTTAATCCAATTCCTATAACATGGTACATGTTTTTCTTCCAACAAAAAATTACGAGGCATGCCAAAAGCAAGAAAAAACACACTCTGAAGAAACAAAGCAATAATTAGAGCCAGACTCATGTATGACACAGATGTTGTAATTATCAGACAGGAAATTTAAATGTTAAGTTCCATAGTTTATGTAATAGTGAGAGGGTGGGAAAAGAATGAAAGAAGGGACGTGGACAGGAGAGATGGATGGTGGAAAGAATGGAAGGAAGAGAGGATAAACCCAGGGTAGTAGAATGTTAGTATTTGGAGAATCTTGTAGAAAGGTATCAGGGATTCTTTGCACTCTTCTTGCAACTTTTAGTTAAGTCTGAAATCATGTGAATAAAAAATAAAATAAAAATTAAATGAGGTGATCTGTGTAAATTATCACTAAAATATTGGTGAATTAGAAGGTGTTCAGCAGAAGAAATAGAAGCATCAGACTGTGGGGAGAGTTTAGCTTCCACCAAAGGGAAGAAAGGAAGGGAAATACTAATGAGTCCATGTAGTCATTTATCAGAAACTCTTCAGAGGTGTTATGGGTGCAGAAATCAATGGGATGAGTGAATTTCTCTTGTCCTCATTTATTTCCATCCTTGTGGGGTTCCTCTATTTACTGCCTGCCGCCTTACCCCAATTTTTTTTAAATAATTTTTTTTGTGTGTTTTAGATGAAGGTTTACACAGCAAATTAGATTCCCACTTAACATTTTTTATACACATCATTCCATGACATTGGTTACAATTTTCTAATTCCATTCTGTTTGTTATGTTTCCATTAATATAGTTTCCCTTCCACTCTTTGCCTTCTCACCTTTCCTTTTGAGTAAATGTTGACCCTTTGGTCTCATATAGTTGATTGTTTAAGGGAGCATATTACTCATGGGTGATATTGTTTATTTTATAAGTCAGTCTATTATTTGGCTAAAAAGTGACCTCCAGAAATAGCTTCAGACCCAAGTTCAAAGGGTATCTTAGGACGATAGTCTGGGGGATTCCTCTAGTCTCTATTGGTCTAGTAGGTTTGGCCTTTTTTAAGAATTTCAATTTAGTTCTACATTTTTCTCCCATTCTGTTTGGGACCTTCTATTGTGTCCCAGGTCGATCTATCAGAAGTGGTAGTCAGGCACCATCTAGTTCTTTTGGTCTTAGGTTAGAAGAGGCTGTAGTTCCTGTGGGCTAGTTTCTTCTTTGATCCCCTGCCACAGTTTTGAAGGAAAAATAGGTGCTATTTTCTTCTTTATAATCTTTCAATGGAGTAACCTAGAACATCATGCCTAAATCTCTGATGGGATAGATCAGGACACTTAGAGAGAGGTATGACTTATGTTTAACTAAAATCTGGTTTCTGAGAATAAGTAGAAAAATGCTTAATTAAATATAGTTCACATTTCTTCCACAGTTCTTACCAAGCTTACAGAAGCTGCACTTGGAAGATAATTCTGCTGCTGCTGCTGGCAGCCTTTCAGCCTTTCTAAGAAAGAAGTGTCAGGGCTTCAGCTGCTAATTTAAATGATAACCAGTACCCCTTGCCATGAAGTTGACTCTGACACATGGTGACCCCATGTGTGTCAGAATAGAACTGTGTCAGTTTTCAGTGGCTGATTTTCAGAAGTACATCAACAGGCCTTTCTTCTGAGATGCCTTTGGGTGGACTCGAACCTCCAACGGTTACATTAGCCGAGCTGTATTAACCATTTATAATACCCAGGGACTCCATTTGGAGGGTCCCATTGCTGTTGAGTTGATTCTGACTTATAGCAACCCTATAGGATAGAGTAGAACTGCCAGTAGGATTTCCAAGGCTGTAATCTTTACAAACAGACTACCACATCATTCTCTCGTGGAGTGGCTGGGGAATTCAAACTGCCACCTTTCGGTTAACAGCCAAGCACTTAGCCACAGCACCACCAGGGCTCCTTCATTTGAAAGATAGCACCACTCCTCCTCTCTGTGCACACATGCTCTAAGTGGTAACAGTGAGTTTAGAAGAAGGCTCTGTATGTGTAAGTGGAAAAGTGTATCCTGATGAACTCCTAATTTCTGTAGATTCTCATTATGTGACTTTATCTATGAACACAAACCTTTACTCAAAGATGTATTCATTAGTGAGCAGTTATATGTGAGAAACTTTTGGAAGGTGTTTTTGTGTTTATTTTCTCCCGAGGCTAAGAATTTAAGTCGTTTTATTGTTCATTTTTACCCTAATTTTTTTGGTACTGTGGTATCACTTGGGGAGAAATATCATTCACTTTTTTTTTTTTAACCTAAGATATTTGAGTAGGGGAAATTGGATGCCCTGGATTTGCATTAAAACGAAACAAAAAAAGCACTGCCATCGAATCGATTCTGACTCCTAGCAACCCTGTAGTACAGAGCATAACTTCCCCATAGCATTTCCAAGCCTGCAATCATTACAGAAGCCGATATAAGTCAGATTTGCATTATTTATGTGAAATTAACAGTCAAAGGAATGGATGTGATTAAGCCCCCTAACATACTGATAGGGGGCAGAGCTGAATTTCACCTGCATCCTTGGCTGTAATTGAGTACTAACGGTATGCCCTCCCATTCTACCAGCAGGTTATACTAAATAAGCTTCTATGTCTGACTTTTCACTAGCAATGGTGAATATGTTTTAAGTCTAATTGATGTTTTTCTTTTCTTTTTTGTTTCCTGGGAAATAAAATGAAGGACAACAAGCATAGTCTTTTATAACTTTAAAGGATATGCAATATGCAAGTTTATGCACACTGTAAATACTGAACCAATAAGGAATTATATAAAATCAAAAGTAAAAGTCTCCCTTCTCAAAACTCCTTCCTCATTCACTCCCAGTAAGTAACAAGGCTGGCTTGGGTTATTAACTTAATAGTAGATGGTTTTCATATATGTATACAAATATGTTTTTGCATTTGTCATATGTTAAGGTACAAACATATTAGCTAATTCCTTTTAGTTGATCTCCAAGGATTTTATATACTTGATGGTAATGGTATCATCCCCAAAAGGTTATAGAAGCTCATTTCAAAACTCATTTCATGAAGAAAAAAAAAAAATGCTGTGATGAATATTCCTAAAATGATGAGAATAAACACACCGTATTGAATCCTTGTTTTGATAACTAGGGAAAATGTTTTTCCCTAACTAAGATTAAAAAACAAAAATTATATGTTCTGCTTAACTCTGGGAAATATGCAAAAAAAAATTATATATGTTCTGCTTAACTATGGGAAATATGCAAATAGGAGGATCTTGCATTACACTTCTGAACTTATTTGGAAATGCATTTTAATAGAGAAGATGAAAAAATATGAAGCTAGTATAAAATATTTTCCAAAGGCCAGGTGGCTAGAATGATTAATGAGAAAACAATGCTGATGGCCAAATATTTTTAGAGACAGGACTGAGCTTTGGGAAGCCATAGTCTGAGATTGTGAAGAGACTGTTGCAGAGGCAGCACTTAATTACATCCTTTTCACGGTTCAAGGAGCATCGGAAGCTTGAATATTTTTCAATCTTTAATGATTTCTGCTTTACTCAAATCCTTAAACCTGTGACCCCGCATTCTCCCTTAGATATTTTAGACATATATACCATTTCTCTTTGACAGTTATAAATTATTACAGGACATGGAAATACTTTTTCTTCTTGTATATTCCTGTATATCTTACTGTTTACCACCTCAAATTGGGTATGATATGGAAGCTCTATAAGTGCTTGTTGAATTAGTGAAAGAATGCATAATCAATTTTGATTTGAATCTCTATTTGAACCCACTTTATTGTGGTATTTTATACTGCATATATTATTGAAATTTATGTATATGTTAACATTTTGTGTATATTAAAATTTGTAGGTATATAGGAAAATTTTCTATATATTAAAATTTATGTAAATACTTTAAATTAAATGTTCACGTTGTTTTAGACCACTCCTCACATTGTTACTTCTTTCTTGGTTGCCATCAACTTTTTTTTTTTTTTAATGAATTTCTTCTGTTTATTTCTAAAATACATATCCAAATTTAAGGAAAACATACGTAGAAAAATCTACATAAATCATAGTGATCACTGCATGAATTTTTAAAGAGTAAGCACACATGTACCCAGTACCCGTATCAAGAATCAGAATATTTCAAGTTACCCGTAAACCCTCCTTGTGCCTCCTCCCAGTTACCCACACCATCCAAGGTAGCCACTATCTTGCCTTATAAAATCATAGTTTGGTTTCACCTGTTTTTGAACTTTATATTGTTGTTGTTAGGTTCTGTCTAGTCGGTCCTGACTCATAGCGACCCTATGCACAACAGAACGAAACACTGCCCAGTCCTGAGCCATCCTTGCAATCATTGTTATGCTTCAGCTCATCGTTGCAGCCACTGTGTCAATCCACCTTGTTGAGGGTCTTTCTCTTTTTCGCTGACCCTGTACTCTGCCAAGCATGATGTCCTCCTCCAGGGACTGATCCCTCCTGACAACACGTCCAAAGTATGTAAGACGCAGTCTCACCATCCTTGCCTCTAAGGAGCATTCTGGCAGTACTCCTTCTAAGACAGATTTGTCCATTCTTTTGGCAGTCCACGGTATATTCAACACTCTTCACCAGCACCACAGTTGAAAGGCGTCAGTTCTTCTTCGGTCTTGCTTATTCATTGTCCAGCTTTCACATGCATATGATGCGATTGGAAATACCATGGCTTGGGTCAGGCGCACCTTACTCTTCAGGGTGACATCTTTGCTCTTCAACACTTTGAAGAGATCCTTTGCAACAGATTTACCCAATGCAATGTGCCTTTTGATTTCTTGACTGCTGCCTCCATGGCTGTTGATTGTGGATCCAAGTAAAATGAAATCCTTGACAACTTCAGTCTTTTCTCCGTTTATCATGATGTTGCTCATTGGTCCATAGGAAGAAAGACCCCGCAGTCTACTTATGAAAATCATTAGCCAGTGAAAACCTTATGAATAGCAGCGGACCATTGTCATTTCAATGTAGTAAGCATATTATAATTTTTCAAGGATTCCACTTTTGTGAGCCCAGGTGTGGTTTTCTTTTTATTATCTCTCGGGTTTCATAGGGTTCTTGAGTTTGTGTCTTCATGAGTTTGAAATAGATTCACACGAAGAATCAGAAAAACCCTGAGGGCAGAGAGGCTACAGATTGTAGTCAAGTCTATGTGATTCTGTGTCTCTGGTATCTCTACCTAGAGATTCCTGTTTGACTCCGTAGTTCTCCTATTCCTTTAGATAGATAGATGATAGATGATAGACGGACAGAGAGATAGATAGATGGGTGGATGGGTGGGTGGATGGATGGATGGATAGGTAGATAGGTAAGTAGGTAGGTAGGTAGGTAAGTAGGTAGCTAGGTAGGTAGGTAGATAAGTAGATAGCTAGGTAGGTAGGTAGAGATAGACAGCAAGTAGCTTATTTGGTGTTTTCAGTGGGATTGTTTGTCTGGTTCAGGGTGTTCTGTCATAGCCAAAAGTCTGAAATAAACTGTGTTTTGAATTAAGAATCCACCCTACTCTTTCCCTGAAGTTGCTTTGTTCTGTAGAAAAAGAGATAATAACAGTTTCTAGCTGGTGAGATAAGGTATTTTCTGGCCTAGGGCACTGAACAGTGAATAGAACGAGAACTTTGATCTTCCTTACTGGTATTTCAAATGCCTGAAATAAAGCTGCTCCCCTATTCATCATATTCTGGAAAGGAAAATAATACTTCTGTTAGATTTTCTAGCCACTAGCATGGATTTAAGAGAGAAGGGAAAGCTAATTCAGATCTTAATGAGGTATGTTTCTCTAGTTCTGGTGGTGAAATAGAAAGTAAATGTTTTTAGTTACTGTTGATTTGATTCCA
This sequence comes from Loxodonta africana, assembly GCF_030014295.1. Lineage (NCBI taxonomy): Eukaryota > Metazoa > Chordata > Mammalia > Proboscidea > Elephantidae > Loxodonta > Loxodonta africana. Next base: position 112,201,852 of record NC_087347.1, on the reverse strand, counting down.
ACTCAGAGCGACCCCATGTGCGCAGAGTAGAGCTCCATAAGGTTTTCAGGGCTGTGGCCTTTTGGAAGCAAATCACCAGGCCTTTCTTCTGAGGTGCCCCCAACCAGTTTCAGTTAGTAGTCCAGAGCTTAACTGTTGGTGCTACCCAGATATGCAGAAAATAAATTGTATCCTTTATGTATCTGTGTATGTATGTGTTTACTTAATTACTTACATATGGACAAGACGCTGGTCATGCTTCAAGTTCTAGCTCAAACATGCCACCTTCCTTTTTCATTGAGAGAGGAGATAAGGGAAAAAAGTTTTTTTTTCTTTTGTTATTTTGCTACTATTTAAAAAGTGTAATTTGTAAGTAGCTATCATGATTTTTTTTTTTTTTTTATCATGATTGCTAAATGCACTTAAACACTGAGATAGCTGATAATAACATTGGGGAGTTTAAAACATCAACAAGGAATACACAACATGTGTTTATGTGCGTATTTAAAAAATAGGATCTTTGAAAATACAATCAGGTATGTTGTATTTGTCGCTTTGAATTACTGTAGATTAAAATGAAAAATTTGAAGAGGAACTTAGAAAACTGTATAACCACCCATACCTTTGCATGAACTTCGTTATCCAGAAAACCTGGAGATAAAATGCTACATAATATAGTCCCTTCAGAGGCAAACTTGTCAGTTGGAAGTATGCAGGACACTCAGTGAAAAATATGAGTACGTGAAAGAAAGAAAACCATAGACATCTCAAGGGAAAAGAACCATTTAGAGCTGCAAGGGAACTCACATTAAATGTATCTCAGATTACTGATGTGATGATAATTGGAATAGAATGATGGACGACAGGAGGAACACTGTTATACTCTCTGGGGTTTCTATGTAAAAGACAGTCTGTTGCAAGGCGCCTGGGGGTGAACGTCATGGAAATAAAATTCCAGTCTGTTAGTTTAGAGTTGCAACTCTTTTTTTAAAGAAAAATTAATTTTAATAAAGATTGCTTCAACATTCTCTTAAATAAAGTTAGGAATGAATACATCAAAGTTCTAATGACAGAACAAAAGAAAAAACATTGCTTTTCTGCCTTATTTACTTGCCTTCCAGTTGAGAATGGTTGGATATGGTCAGGAGCACCATGGTGCATGCTCTTTTCTCCTGGTGTTGTGCTCTGCAGATTTCCATATTTTCTTTGCTGCAGTACAAGCTGCAAATTTTTATTAGCAACTTTTTACATGTTATTTTATCTGCTGCTCAGTTGTCTAAGTATGAATGAGATCTGAGGTTAAAGCAGAAGGCTTTTTGAGAGATTAGAGTTGACATTATATAGTTGATTTTTTTTTTAAAAAGGCCACCATTTCAGAAATGAGACTTTTATATGTTTATATATATATGTATTTATACATATATATATATACACACACACACACACGGAATCTCTGGTGGCGTAGTTGTTAAATGCTACAGCTGCTAACCAAAATATCGGCAGTTCAATCCGCTAGGCACGCCTTGGAATCTCTATGGGGCAGTTCTACTCTGTCTTATAGGGTCGCTATTGAGTCGGAATCAACTCGACAGCAATGGGTGTATATATATATGTCTAATTTCTGAAATGTTTCATATATATGCTCATATATATGAAATATTAATACAATAGTTATTAAAAAAAAAAAGTTGCCGTCGAGTTGATTCCAACTCATAGCAACCCTATAGGACAGAGTAGAACTGCCCCATAGAGTTTCCAGGGGGTCCCTGGTAGATTTGAACTGCCGATCTTTTGGTTAGCAGCTGTAGCATTTAACCACTATGCCACCAGGGTTTCCAAATAGTTATGTAAACACATATATAACCATTTATATACAGATGCATTTATTTGGTATATATGTTGCTTTGTACAGGCATCTTAACTTCATGAAATACATCAGGAAATCAGAAATCAACTGAAAATCTTGTGGTATGTAGCATTTTTCATGGCTCTTGATGTAGTGATTTAATATAGAACTTTAGTAGGAAGAAAGTCACTAAGATACATTGGCATTTGCGTGACTATGAAAATGACTAAGAAAAATTGAGCTCAAGTAGCATATATGATGCATGACAAAAATCCTTCATCCTCACAGAAAACTCAATCTGAATACAATGCCCGGTTACTGTGTGAGAGGCTAGAAGAGCAGAGTGTAACACCAGTGGGAGATCCAAAAGGGTTTCTTCTATCTACCACCCTCATGGGTTCCTTTGCAGGCTCCGGATAAAACTGGTCTGGATCCCACCATAGCCAGAATCCCAGCGGAAGGAAGGCAGCAGGATGCTTATTGATACCATTCCCTGTTGCCATTTTTATTGCTGGATAGAGTCAGTACCAGTGGAAAAACTGTGCATTTTTTTAGAGCAGATTCTTGGAGATTGTAAAAGTTATCATTAGGTATTTAAAAGTCTGTCATGTAGGGCATGTGTTAAACTTATTTTATATGGTCCCAAAGGGTAGACCTACAACGAATGAATGGAATTTTTAAGAAATCCTTTCAGTTAATATAAGATCTAGGTTCGTTGTCACTGGAAAAGTTCAAATAAAGGCAGACCATATGCAGAAGATGTTGCTAGGAAAGTAATGAAATGAATCGTTAGACCCAGTCCTTTAAGGCCCATCCCATGTCTTAATTGTCTAATTTTTGTTTCTTTTCTTTTTTTGTCTTTGGTACAACAAAGGCAAAGCTGTTTTTTTTCCTTGTTATCGCTGAGTGAAGTAGATGTGAAATCATTACAGTGTTATGAACATCATCTCCACTTTGGAAGCTCTTTTCTTCCATGTTTGCTCTACTCTACAACAATGGCAGCTTTAGGTTCCTGGAGAGCCCTACCTTTGGATTTAAATAGATTCACTTTTCACATCATGTGTATGTTATATCCCAGGACAGTGGGTCGTCAACAGCTGTATGTTTACTTATAGCAGTCTGCATTCATTCCAGCCCTCCTTGTTCTTCTAATGCATTATTTATCATTGCATTAAGAATATCAGCAGTAGATTGTTGTCTTAGCATATTTCTACATATTAGTAGTATTTACTAAATTATTTTCTTACATTACTGAGGTAAATTGACAATACAAGTCTGTGCCTATCCTGAAAAAGAAAGTAGTTCATATTTTTAGCAATGATTTTTTGTTTGCTTTTTTGATCCTGTTTTGCGAGAGAACAGGGGAAAGTGATTTTGGAGGCATGGTATTTTATTGTTAGTGGGTGAATCTGAAACAGTTGTTGACCGCTCTGTGTAGTCATTTTACAAATGAGGTGTCATTTACTTCTTGCTACAACCAGGGGAAGTGGGAGACCTCATTAAGTTCTGAGGATCAGGACTCTGTGATTAAAAAAAAAAACAAATTTTTTTTTTTTTTTTTTAATAAGAGGTTAAATGACTTGCCCAGGGACATGCATATAGTACCTGGCCAAAGTAAACATGGAAATGGTCTTTACGTTCAACAATGTCATTAATGGAAGAGAAACAGTAAGCATAAATGGAGGTGTTTAAAGTCACAAACACACAATGATATGCAACCAGTTGCTGCTCTGTATCAGGGCTCTTAACTCTAACTGCACTTTAAAATTACCTAGTGTACTTTTTGAACAAAACCTCAGTGGGTCCCATCCCTAAATGCTTTGATTCAATTGGATTTGGATTGAATTCTGCCATCAGTATTTTTGTTTGTTTGTTTGTTTAAGATCCCATGGTGACTCTAATGAGCTAATCACTGTTTTTATTCAGCCCACGTATGAATGAGTAAAGCCATGGAGGATTTTTCTTATGAAGGCATTATTGGTAGGGAGAAGATTTATGTTTGGTGGTAATGTATCCAAATATGGGCAAGAATATACTTTAAGTTTATTTGACAGTCACTATCCTTTTTTTTGGGGGTGGGCTCATGGTAACCTCTTGTGTTGTAGAGAAGAGCCACATTCTGTAGGGTTTTTGTGGCTGTGACCTTTTGGAAGCAGATCACCAAGACTTTCTTCCAAGGTGCCTTTTTTCCAAGTGCCAACCTTTCAGTTACTTGTTGAGCACTTAACTGTTTACACCATAGTCAGGATTGACTTAAGGACAATTTTTTTTATTAATTCATGTACTCATTGCTTGCTGAGACTTGAAGTTGGATGCAAGCAGAATAATAAATGCATTTTCATGGTTGGAGCTAGGAATACAACTTAATCTGTTGGGAGAAATAAAAGCAATTAGATAAGGGTGGATTTAATCTAATTAGAGCAAGAATGCATACTCGTGGGCTTTCAAAGAAGGGATGTGAATTGATGAAGTGAGCCTTGAGGAGGGTTATCACTGTTTTTCGGGAAAAAAATTTCAGAGAGAAAAGAACATGCTAGTATTACAAAGGGAAAGATACTTAAATTGGTAATTCAGGACTGTGAAGGAATGAACAGAAGAGAGGAGATGTGAAAAAGGAGGCAGATGATGGCAATGAGTCTTCTATTCAGTGGGTACTGACTGCGTCCTGTTGTTATGTGCTGTTGAGTCGGTTCCGACTCGTAGTGTGTGGAGAGTAGGTTCGCTGAAAGCAAATGTAGAAGTAAACAACATGTGAAGAAAGGAGATAAGGAAGATATTGCAACCTAGAGAAGAAAAACAACTTTATCAACAGAAGACACTGAGACCAACTAAGTCGTAAATAAGGACTTATCAAATGGGCTCAAAGAACTCCAATGTGTATAAAAGAAGGGGCACTAAGACTCAGCTTTGCTCTGGATCTGCTCTGAGCTTCTTTCTGCCCACCAGTATAAGGTTCTATCTACCCAGTATTCTGTCCTTCAGCGTAACCACGAATAATTCACAGCGTTGGCTATCAACTTATCTCCTCTTTAATTTGCTAAGTTATATATGAAATGTGCTATTTTCATATCGTCGTATATAACCACTGTCTTTCTCCAGGTGGAATTCCCCAAGGCCTAACAGAGGGAAACTTAATATTAATCGTTGCTAACTTGAGAAAGGAATATTTTAAAACCTTAGCGTTAGTTATTGTTTTGAGAAAGGAGATCTCTGGTGAAGGGCTTTGCCAAGTTATAATTTTCATTTTATAAAATTTTCATTTAGTTATAAAATCCTATGTTTTATATAATAATATATATATATATTTCTGCCAGATCCTGCCTACTACGCCAATTGCCAAGAGGAGGGGATCGCAACGACTACTCCAAACGATTTGTGTCATTCCACAATGTCTTTATTAGTTATTAATATTATAGGCACACAGGTTCTTAGCTACCCTGGATGCCAGAGATCTCAATTCACCAGGGGAAAGGAGAGGGAAAGCAAGCAAGCGTACGGCAAATGAGGGTGGTGTTTGTTGTTTTCTAGTCCAGGCCAACTCTTGACCACCCCGTCATGGATGGTTTGGATGTCAAATCAGCCTCGATCCTCGAGAATCTCTCATGGATCTCTATCATGTCTCTTGAGCCCAAGGGCTTATTATCCCTTAGCTGTCAACGTATGGCCAAAGCATCATGTTTTGGGCCGGGAATGAACTAAAAGTAAGCCCAGGTGAGCTGCCACAGCCCACTGCTTGCCAACCTCCTGGGCCCTAGTCCTCAACATATGACCAAGATAGGTGACGTCTCTAGGACTTGGGAGTAAGCCTGGTTGAGGTGCCGCAGCCCACTGCTTCCTAGTCCGCAATGTGTGACCGAGTTAGGCAACGTCTCTAGGACCTCAGCAGCTCGCCCAGGCTTACTCCCAGGTCCTAGAGATGTTGCCTAATTCAGTCATACATTGCAGACTGGAAAGCAGTGGGCTGCGGCAGCTCACCCGGGCTTACTCCCAGGTCCTAGACACGTTGCCTAACTTGGTCATATGTTGTGGGCTGGGAAGCAGTGGGCTGCGGCAGCTCACCTGGGCTTATTCTTGATCTTCCTCCTAGTCTGATACACGTTTCTTGCTGCTCTGCTATCTCGGTCATATGTTGAGGGTCGAGATTCAGTGAGCTAGGAAGCAGTGGGCTGCAGCAGCTCACCTGGGCTTACTCTTAGTTCACTCCTGACCCAATACATGTTGCTTTGGCCATATGTTGAGAGCTAAGGGATAATAAGCCCTGGTGCTCAAGAGACGTGATAGAGATCCATGAGAGATTCTTGAGGATCGAGGCTGATTTGACATCCAAACCATCGACGATGGCGTGGTCAAGAGTTGGCCTGGACCAGAAAACAACAAACACCACCCTCGTTTGCCATAAGCTTGCTTGCTTTCCCTCTCCTTTCCCCTGGTGAATTGAGATCTCTGGCATCCAGGGTAGCCAAGAACCTGTGTGCCTGTAATATAAATAAGTAATAAAGACATTGTGGAAAGATACAAATCATTTAAAGTAGTCGTTGCGACCCCCTCTTCACGACAGAGTAGAACTGCCCTCATGGGGTTTCCAAGGCGGATTTGAAGTGCTGACCTTTTGGTTACCAGCCAAGTTCTTAACCATTGTGCCACTGTGTCCTGGGTGCTGTCAGATGTTACCAACCTAACCAGGTAGAGTTTATTAATGACATTTGTATTATAAATAAGGAAGCTTAGACTCAGAAAGTTTAAATTATTTTCTCCAGACTAGAAGGCTCTGTCATGGGTCACATATAGATCTTTCTGGTCAAAGCTTGGATAGTTTCACTATGCTACTTTTCTACCAAGCCCTACTGCCATAAAAAGGGTGGAATTTATAAAGAACCATCAGTTAATCAAGAACTATTGAATTAATGTGTATGAGCATTCCTTTGCTGTCCATCTTTTGGCCACTAGAGCACAGGCAAATATGTTGCAAGAGGAAGAAGAGTGTGTCAGTAAACATGGAACAAAGCAGGCAGAAAAAGAAATAAGAAGAAGTGAGCTGTCAGGGTGACCAGCATGCTATAGTAATGACGTCCATAGCTGGCATTGCATTATTTGTAGACTGTATGTAGTGAGGCAGTTAAAGTGGATGATGGCCCAGGAATACAAGGACAGAAATTTGGACTGTGTGCTCCTTTCCTGGTGTCCTGTGAACTGCTACTCATTGAAACCTCAGTTCCATTGTCGCTTCTTCCATGAAACCTTTTCTGACCTTCGCACATAAAATTTATCATTTCCTCCTTTGTGCCATTATTGCTACTCTCAAATTTCTATATTATGATGCTGATTAAATAGGTATTTGCTTGAATAGCTGACTCCTTCACTAAATTCTGACCCTCTTGAATGCAGGAACCATGCTTTAATTCTCTTTGAGTCTATAGCTTTTGGCACAGGATATTTTTTCTCATTAAAAATAAATGGATAAAAAAAATGAATGAATGGATTGCATTTATGCTTCTTGTTAGTGACTTTTACCAGGTCCCATGTGTGATAGATGTGTACTCTAATTCAAGTCATAATTACATAGTTCACCTACAAGTAATGCAATTACTGTTATACCTACTAACTGTATTGAAAATACAGTCATATTTGTAAACTCATTTGTTTAATATTCAAATGAAAGAACCTGCACTACATACTGTTGTTTTCTGCAAATGATCAGTTTTTAATAATGCCTGAACAAAAATTTAATTTACCTACAATTCTAACTGCATACAAAGTAGAAAAATAGCAAGTTACCAAGTATTACCTAAATTTAGTAACTGCTGCAGTTACAGTAACTTGACAGTAACATTCATTTTGCTTCTCAATGATGCTGTATCGTTTTAGGTTCTTCATAGCACATCAGGCTTTCACTTTTTGATATTAAAGTTACTCTTGCCACTAAGTAACCAATAAATACAGGTAGATGATGCCTAAATATATAGGCATGCAATGTTAAAAATTCTGCCACATATAGTTGGAAAGAATGCATGATTGGTGCAGGGACATATGAGGAACAGAAGTACTCCATAAAATGACGTTAAAATATATGCATCCGTTTAAAATCATCCTTGGAGGCTGATTTGAAGAACTTGTTTTTACAGTCACGTAGGAACATTTTTTTTTTAAAGTTTAAATATTCAAAACATCCAGGGATAAATCTCTTTATAAAAATACCTATAAGTCATTGCCAAAACTTTATAAACTGTGGGTGAGAGAATTTTACAAGAAATTATTGGGCGGACTTGGTTTGATGTATAGTAATACATTTAAACTGCATTTAAGTAGAAATGAGAGGAGTGTCAAAGACTACAGCCATAAACATTAATTTCTTCTGAAAGTGTTTAACGTTTCTCTGGTACAACTTTTATGTTCACTTTTTCATTATGTCATTTAATGAGATTATGTTCTAGTTAAAGTTAAAAAAAAAAGTTATTTCAGAAGAAAGAATTTAGCCTGTCGTCTGGCTTTTGAACTCCTTATCTTTCATTTATTGTGAAGGGTTATTAGAATAATTCATTTGGGGGGAAAAAGGAGAACATATTCATAATGTAGCTGTTTCTCTCCGACTTTGGTCTCGTTGATTGCAGAAGCATTAACTATTCTTCCTTAGTTATATTTTCTGACTTTCCCACTCCACCCCACCCCGCAGTTCAGCAGCTTGTGAAGGTGACTATCCATTGAGAACCTATTGTTGAAAGGTTCTTCCCAGGCATTTAATTTAAGTTTTCAAAGGTAACAGAGTGACCTCAAAATAGCTTTCACTTCAGCTCTGGAGAGCTGCATAAACAAAAAACGGCTATTGGCCAAGGCAAGAGTATTTTATGATTGAAGCATTTGATTTTTTTTTAATTCATAAAATTTGGCATTGAGCGATGGGATGTAAACCTTTTAGAGCTATTAGCCCAGATCGTCTGTCTGCTACCTCATCCAAAATCTACCTTCCCTCTAAACACACGAGCATATGTCTTAGTTGTGCTGTCTTAATGTCTCAAACCCAAGACTTTTTCATCAAAACCAGTGCTTTGTATGAAAAAAAAAAAAAGTTATTCGGGAAAGATGTATACATTGTGTAATTTTCACTTTTTAATTGATTTATTTTACTATTATACTAATGAACCTTAATCCTTTAGATTAGCTTCTATTATAGAATTTATGAATAATCTTAGTAGGAAGATCTGTTTTAAAGATATTGTTCTGTCCTGTACTAGCTGTGGGACTTGGCACAACCTGGTGAATATTCTTGTGCTTCAATTTCCTTGTCAAAAATAAGGCTTTTGATACTTGTGTTAATATCTATTGTGAGGAGTACCTGATTCATACTGTGTTTTGTAAACAGTTAAGTGTTCCATGAGTTTATTTTTTGTTATTTTTGCCATTTTGATTATGGCGATTATTTCACAGTATCTTTGATGGATGTTTACATGAGCACCTATCTATTATTAGATAGTTAAGGGAAAATCTAAGAATGAAAATTCACCTTTTATATTAGACTTTTATTTATTTATTGAACAGGTATTTATTGAGTGCCTATTCAGTACCAGAAACCCTGGTGGCGTAGTAGTTATGAGCTACAGCTGCTGACCAAAAGGTGGGCAGTTTGAATCCACCAGGTGCTCCTTGGAAACTCCATGGAGCAGTTCTACTCTGTCCTACAGGGTTGCTATAGTCGGAATCAACTTGATGGCAGTGGGTTTGGGTTTTTTTTTTTTTAATTCTGTACCATTGATGACTGAGGTATACCTGAACCAAGCCACAGACTTTTCAGTCACCTCATATGCATGTGAAAGTTGGACAGTAAAAAAGAAAAACAGAAAAAGAATTGCTGCATTTGAATTGTGGCATTGGCAAAGAATATCAACTATACTACAGACTGTCAAAAGAATGAACAAATTAGTCTTATAGGAAATACAACCAGAATGCTCCTTAGAAGTGAGAATGGCAGGATTTTGGCTTTCTTACTGTGGACACTTTATCAGGAAAGACCAATTGCTAGAAAAGGACATCATGTTTGGTAAAGTAGAGGAAATGCTCAATGAAATGAATTGATGCATAGCCACAACAATGAACTCAAACATACCAATGATGATAAGAATGACACAGGACGGAGCAGCACTTAATTCTGTTACGCGTGAGGCTGCCATGAGTAAGAGCCAACTCCGCAGAAACTAACAACTTTTTGTTTCAGAGAGGATGCCGTGGTGAGAAAAACAGAGCCAGATTGTGCCATCTGTGCAAAGGGAGATTTCTACCATTAATGAAAAAAATCGCATAAATATAAAATCGCAACAGTATTTATAGTGATATCTTCTAACATGTTCATGCAAAATAAAATATTTTAGTTTTTCAATATTGTTATTTTTTTATAAAGTGATGTTACCTTTGGATTCACCATTCTTTGGTACTGGTTAGTTTTCACCTTTTGTTTGTTTTTAAAGGTGTCATGGTTGTAAAGGTAATTTTTCCTGGATTCATTTTGTGATGAGTAGACTTTTATTAATTTCATCAATAAAGTCCATATCTTCCACAACCATAGCTTCAGAGCCAGTTAAATGGTACAGAATCAGCTGTTTTTATCAAAATTATGAAAAAGCCTTCACAAGAAGACTCAATCAAAATTTGGCAAGATTTGGGAATGCTCAGAAGTTATTCAGGGTCTAATTTGATTTGTCAGAGATTTTTGTCTAACTGGGTAGATGAAAATGTATCCAAGGGAAATAATATGTAATATAACTTTTAGGCAAATTAAAACATGATCTGAATTGGGACCAATAGCTTTCAAAGTAGACTGTATCAATGTATTGAGAACTCTTATGGCAATTCTAAATGCTTAGAGGTAGGCCTAATCTCTAAGTTGACATTTTCTTTACTACACAAGGAATGCCATTTTTGCTCTGTGACTTCTAGTTCAGAAATTATATTACTCAAGACAATCCGTAGTCAGTCATGAAAATACAACATTTTTAAGATGAGCATTCAGTATGTTTAATATATATAAAAAAATTCACTGAGTACTAAGGGTGGCTCCAGGTACCATGTAAGGGCAGAGAAAGAAGAGCAAGTGATATAAAATTATGCCTTAGGATTCAAAATAAGATAGAGTATTTCCCTTGATAGTCGATACCTGAATAAAGGTCAAGGCAATCATTGCCTTTGATTTAAGGAAGGAATGTAGTTCATCTCAGGCCCAGAGTTCCTGTATCTGCCTAAGTAGGTGCTGTCAGTAGCTGTTCAGTCGATTCCAACTCACAGCAACCCTGTGTGTGCAGAGCAGAACTGCTCCGTAGAGTGTTCCAGGCCACGACCTTTTGGAAGCAGATCACCAGGCCTGTTTTCTGAGAAGCCTTTGGGTAAGTTCTAATCACCAACCTTTCACCTAGTAATTGAGTGCTTAACCATCTGTGCCACCCAGGGACTCCTGCCTAAGTAGAAGAAAAAAAAAAAAAGTAGAAATTGTTCTAAATTCAGTAAGCTAAGGCCTAGATGCTAAACAAGTTACACAGAAACCGTATTAGTAATGAAGTGTCTTTGAAAGCCTGAATTTGAAGGAGGTTGTGAAGTAATTTGAAATATACAAAGGAGTATTAGTATACCGGGAACACATGAGCATCATTTCTTTAGCCTCACAATATTCTTTGGCTATTTTTAAAATTTATATTCTTGTAAGAGATATACATATATAATATTAATTAAAAAAATAATAATGTATAATGTAAAAAAATTCAAGTAGAGAGGTAGAACTGTGATATACTAGATATATTGCAAATATGTCAGATTTATATATATAAAAAAATTTTTTTTAGTATACATATATTTGATATATAATCAGTTATACTATATATATATACACATACATACATATATATGTATATATATCACATTTAATAGTATAGGGCTACCACGAGTCAGAATCGACAGCAACGTGTTTGGTTTGGGTTTGGGTTCTTAGTTTCTTAGTGCTGCTATAACAGAAAAACCACAAGTGGATGGCTTTAACAAACAGAAACTTACTTTCTCACAGTTTAGGAGGCTTTAGAAGTCTGAATTCGGAGTACCGGCTGAAGGGAAAGGTTTTCTCTCTTTCTGCTCTGGTGGAAGGTCCTTGTCTTTTCAGTTTCTTTCTCATGGTCCCTTGACGATCTTAATGTGGCATGGCATCTGTCTTTCCCTCTTTCCCCATCTGTGCTTCTTTGCTTCTGTACCTAATCTGCTCTTTTATATCTCAAAAGTGATTGGCTTAAAACACACCCTACACTGCTATGGACTCATTATTATAATAAAGAAAATCTATTCCCAAATGGGATTATATCCACAGGTGTAGGGTTTAGTAGTCTATCACATGTTTTTTTTTTTTTTTTTTCTTTTTGCAGCTACTGTGTCAGTCCATCTTGTTAAGGGTCTTCCCATTTTTTGCTGGCCCTGTACTTTACCAAGCATGATGTCCTTCCCTGGGGACTAAACCCTTCCGATAACATGTCCGAAGTGTGTGAGACATAGTCCCGCAATCCTTGCTTCTAAGGAACATTATGGTTGTACTTCTTCCAGGACAGACTTGTTCATTCTTTTGGTAGCCAATGGTGTAGTCAATATTCTTCTCCAACACCACAATTCAAGTGTATCAATTCTTCTTCGGTCTTCCTTATTCACTGTCCAGCTTTTGCATGCATATGAGGTGATTGAAAACACCATAACTTGGATCAGGCACACTTTAGTCTTTGCTTTTCAACACTTTAAAGAGGTCTTTTGCAGCAGATTTGCCCAATGCAATGTGTCTTTTGATTTCTTGACTGCTCTTTCCATTGGGTGTTGATTGTGAATCCAAGTAAAATGAAGTCCTTGACAACTTCAGTCTTTTCTTCATTTAACATGATGTTACTTATTGGTCCAGTTTTGAGGATTTTTGTTTTCTTTATGTTGAGGTGTAATCCATACTGAAGGCTGTGGTCTTTGATCTTCATCAGAAGTGCTTCAAGTCCTCTTCACTTTCAGCAAGCAAGGTTGTGTCATCTGTATAATGCAGGTTGTTAATGACTCTTCCTCCATTCCTGATACAATGTTCTTTTTCATATAGCCCAGCTTCTTTCTGTGCTCAACATACGGATTGAATAGGTATGGTGAAAGGATATAACCCTGACATGCACCTTTACTGACTTTCAGCCATGCAGTATCCCCTTGTTCTGTTCAAACAACTGCCTTTTGATTTATATACAGGTTCCTCATGAACGCAACTAAGAGTTCTGGAATTTCTATTCTTCCCGATGTCATCCGTAATTTATTATGATCCATACAGTGGAATGTCTTTGCCTAGTCAATAAAACACAGGTAAATATCTTTCTGGCATTCCCTGCTTTCAGCCAGGATCCATCTGACATTATGTCCTCTTCTGAATCTGGCTTGACTTTCTGGCAGTTCCTTGTTGATACATTGCTGCAGCTGCTTTTGAATGATCTTTAGCAAAATTTTACTTGCATGTGATATTAATGATATTGTTTGGTAATTTCCACATTTGGTTGGATCATCTTTCTTGGAAATAGGCATAAATATGGATCTCTTCTAGTCAGTTGGCCAGGTAGCTGTCTTCCAAATTTCTTGGCATAGACGAGTGAGCACTTCCAGCATTGCATCTGTTTGTTGAAACATCCCAATTGGTATTCCAAAAGTTTCTGGAGCCTTGTTTTCTGCCAGTGCCTTCAGTGCAACTTGGACTTCTTCCTTCAGCACCATCAGTTCCTGATCATATGCTACCTCCTGGAATGGTTAAATGTCAACCAATTCTTTTTGATATAATGACTCTGTGTATCACTTCCTTCTTCTTTAGATGCTTCCTATGTTCAATAGTTTCCCCATAGAGTCCTTCAGTATTGCAACTCTAAACTTAAATTCTTTCTTCAGCTCTTTCAGCTTGAGAAATGCCAAGGGTTTCTACCTCCAGGTCTTTGTACATATCATTATAATACTTTGTCTTCTTAAGTTGCCCTTTGTGATCTTCTATTCAGCTCTTTTACTGCATCATTTCTTCCTTTTGCTTTAGCTACTTGACATTTAAGAGCAAGTTTCAGAGTCTCTTCTGACATCCATTTTGGTCTTTTCTTTCTTTCCTGTCTTTTTAATGGCCTCTTGCTTTCTTCATGTATGATGTCCTTGATGTCATTCAACAACTCATCTGGTCTTCGGTCATTAGTGTTCAATGCATCAAATCTATTCTGAGATGGTCTGTAAAGTCAGATGGTACTTTTGGTCTCATGGGCTTCTTCAGTTTCAACTTGAACTTGCATATAAGCAATTGGCGGTCTCTTCCACAGTCAGCCCCTGGCCTTGTTCTGACTGATGATACTGAGGTTTTCCATTGTCTTTTTCCACAGATGTTGTTGATTTGATTCCTATGTATTCCATCTGGCAAGATCCACATGTACAGTCATTGTTTATGTTGCTGAAAAAAGGTATTTGCAATGAAGAAGTCATTAGTCTTGTAAAATTCAATCATGAGATCTCCAGCATCATATCTATCACCAAGGCCGTGTTTTCCAACTACCAATCCTTCTTCTTTATGTCCAACTTTTGCATTCCAATCACCATTAACTGTAAATGCATCCTGATTGCATATTTGATCAATCAGGCTGCAGAAGTTATTAAAAATCTTCAATTTCTTCATCTTTGGCCTTAGTGGTTGGTGCATAAATTTGAATAATAGTTGTATTAACTGGTCTTCTTGTACATGTATGGATATTAATCTGTCACTGACAGTGTTGTACTTCAGGATGGATCTTGAAATTATTTTTGAGGATGAACAGAACACCATTCCTCTTCAAGCTGTCACTCCCGGTATAGTAGACCGTATGATTGTCTGATTCAAAATGGCCAATATCAGTCCGTTTCAGCTCACTAATACCTAGAATATTGATCTTTATGCACTCCATTTTATTTTTAACAATTTCCAATTTTCCAAGATTCATACTGCATAATTCCATGTTCTGATTATTAATGGATGCTTGTAGCCATTTCTTCTCATTTTGAGTCGTGCCACATCAGCAAATGAAGGTCCTGAAAATTTGACTCCATCCATGCCATTGAGGTTGACTCTACTTTGAGAAGGCAGCTTTTCCTCAGTTTTATTTTGGGTGCCTTCCAATCTAAGGGGCTCATCTTCTGGCACTATATGAGACAGTGTTCTGCTGCTATTCATAAAGTTTTCACTGGCTAATTCCTTTCAGAAGTAGACTGCTGGGTTTTTCTTCCTTATTTGTCTTAGTCTGGAAGTTCAGCTGAAACCTGCCTGCCCTGCATGACCCTGCTGGCATTTGAATACCGATAGCATAGCTTCCAGCATCACAGAAACACACAAGCCCCCACAGTACAACAAACTGACAGATGTGTAGGGGTTGAAATGTTTGGAAACCACTTATTTTATTAGGATTTCATTGTAATGGACTAAAACCATGAATTCAAGTTCTGGTTATAATTTTAATGTCTAGGGTTAGAATTTATTTATTAGGCTCTGTAGAATTAAGGGACAGCTGGGTAGTGCAAATGGTTAATAGAAAGGTTAGTGGTTCAAACTCACCCAGAGTGCCTTGGAAGTAAGATCTGGTGATTTGCTTCCAAAAGGTCATAGCCTTGAAACCCTTATGGAGCAGGTCTACTTTGCACACACGAGGTCACCATGAGTCAGAACTGGCTCGATGACAACCACCAACAATGACATAGAATTAAGGAGCTTGAGTAGTGCAAGAGGTTTGCAATAGGCTGCTAACCAAAAGGTTGGTGATTCACACTCATTCAGCAACTCTGCAGAAGAAAAGTTCTGGAGATCTGCTTCCATAAAAATTACAGACAAGAAATCCCTGTAGAACATTTCTACTCTGTAACATATGGGGTACAATGGCAAAATAGAATTAAATTAATGCTGTTTAAAATTCAATCAGGTTGCATTTTAACTTTTAAGAATATACACAGATGTCTCATTTTCTGCTTTTCAAATTAAAAACAAAACAAATGACAACAACAAAAAAACCTAGACCAAAGACCAAATTGAACCAAAGACTTAAGCCATTTTTTTTTTTTTGCTCACATTTGTCACCAAAGCATAGTGTCTTAAACTAATGATGAATGAAAATAATTCTTCTTTGAAGACTTGATTCTTTTTTGTGGTGTATAACCACTATGGTTGACATAAATGTGTATATATCAGGTATATATTAGAAAACCCTTATGTGATATATACAGAACTGTCACTTTGAAGACTAAGGTGCACCTGACCTTAGCCACAATATTTTCATCCACCTTTACACGTGCGAAAGCTGGACAGTGATTAAGGAGGACAGAAGAAGAATCAATGCCTTTGAGTTATGGCGTTGGTGAAGAATATTGAATATATCGTGGACTGTCAGAAGAATGAACAAGTCTGTCTTAGAAGAAATATAGCCAAAGTGCTCCTGGGAAGTGAGGTTAGTGAGACTTGTCTCAGGTACTTTGGACATGTTATCAGGAGGGACCACTCCCTGGAGAAGGACATCATGCTTGGTAAAGTAGACGGTCAGCGAAATAGAGAAAGACCCTGAATGAGATGGACTGACACAGTGGTTGTTACAATTGGCTCAAATATAACAACAATTGTGAGGATACTACAGGGCTGGACAGTTTTGTTCTGTTGTACATAGGGTCACTATGAGTCAGAACCAACTTGATGGCACCTGACAATAACAATATGTTATGTGTTACAGATGCCTTAATAGAATGACATAAGCCATTGTTTTTAATATGATGACAAGCATATAAATCCTAGAAAATACAGAAAAAAATCAGGTTAGTACAATAGAAAGAGGTAGAAGGAAGAATATTGGTGGTGATCTAGCTCGAAAGCAAAAATGAAAATTAATTTTTAAAATGACCCCTTTGTAGGAAAGTGCAGAGATTCATATAATAATAAGAAGAATAACAATGACAGTAATTGTATCTTTTGTTCTGTAAGACTTCAACACAAGTCTAAAGCTTTCAAGAGGACAGAAAGACACACTTCGGAAGGATTATATCTAAACTTTGGCCAAGTTGTTTGGTAGTCCTTAATCTCCTAATCTTTGTGGATTAGCTCTTTGACTAATTTTGAACAAGTGGAAATGGTATTTATAAATTTTGAATCTTTCTTCCTATGATGCTGCAAGTAATTTATCAGAATAAGGGCCTAAGAAATTATGCATTCCTTAACTAGGTTTTTAGATTAAACTATGAGATAGGCCCAGAAGTACATAAAGATAGTGAAATTCTATTTGCAGTGTCAGTGTTTCAATATTTTATGAAATTAGCAAAGCTTTATTGTATTTTCTGCCTGGGTACTCAATTGAATAAAAGGCATAATAAATAAGGATTCAAAGTCAGAATTTTGTTGAAGGGGAAAATAAATTAGGAACAGTAATACAATCACATTCATATACATTTTATGAATTCTATGCATTCTGTATTTGTTTGTTAAGATATGCTTCGGTTTTAAAATATAGAGTAATATTGAAAGTTTTAATATTTTTCTCTGTTTACATACTTATTCCTTCACACCCATAAGTATGAAATATTCTGCCAAAAGCACCTGTCAAGATATTCTCCCTCATTATAATAACTTAATAGTGAAGAGAATTGAAGAATATTTCTTAAGTTAGAGAAACGATATTGCTTTCTCTAACTCTGGGGCTTCTTGAATTTTGAGGCAAATTTATCACACATACTCTTCCTCTGTTCCTGCCTCTCAGCTTGGGAAAGTGGATTGAAATTATTTTTGACAGGCTTGAGGTTTGGGGAAAGGGGGAAATGGGAATGAAACAGTTTCCCCTTTCCATGTTGCTGAAACTCCCTATCTATGAGATTACAGGGAGCAATGTCACAGCCTGGCTATAAAGACTGTACAACTGCCTCTGACTTGGAAACAAATGCCCCTTGGTACCCAGATACCCAAGGGTGGGTTTGACATGTTCAGCAGTGATTCTGTAAGCCAGCTCAGCTTTGGATAAGTGTACAGAACGGTTGATGATTAAGCTTCCACTGGGAAGAAAATGTGGCTTTCTGAGCTTTGGCTGATCTCCAAAAACTGGAATAGGAAAGTCACATGAGGCCAGGTGGGTAAGGAGAGTTATGTGTCAGATGCTTAGATGGCTAGTGCCAGTGTTCGTATTTTTCAGTATGCTCAGGTAGCACTGCCTGTGTTACCTCCCCCTGAATGCCTCAGTGCAAGTTTGCTGATGAGTCCTCCAAGAGGTGTGTGTAATGGGAGTTTAACTCTTTGGCAAATATTCTGCTGTCTTCTCTCTTGGCACTTTTAGTCATTTTTGATTATCTAAATGAGAGCCCCTGTTGCAAAATTTTCCTTTTGACGTGGCCCTCCTGCCATTCGTCATTGTTTCTCAGCATCTTCCCTTGAGGAAATACATGCAAATAGAATAACACTGCAAGCAAAATAAAAATCCTGGTCAGTAAGTCCACTGCAAAAATAAGCAAGCTGGCAATTCACATGGCACCTTGCCAAGCTTTGCATAAACGCCTTTTGGTGTGTTCATTATTTGTCTACACTCTGTTCTATGTCTTTGCTCTGCTAGAATAGTCTTTCACAGACTTGATTGCATCTGCAGTGTACTAATGCAAAATCTAAAGGCATTAATAGAGATTGGTAGACATGTGGTTGTCATCATCATCATCATTATCAACACATATTGAACACTTGTTATGTGCCCGTTATGTATTTTACCTCATTTCATCATCACATTTTATCTGTGATGTTTTGGTGAGAAACATTAGCCACATATTTAGATGAGGGAGATTCACTAACTTTTTCAGAGACCCACAACTAGAATTCAAACCCAGATCTTTCTGCTCCTAAATGAGTATTTTCATCAAGGCACGTGGTAGTAGGCCCTTATCAGATATATTGATGCTGATATGTGCCTTCTTGTTATCGTTAATTCCTGTGGTGTGGGCTCCAACTCATGGAGGCCTTATGCATAACAGAACAAACATTGCCTGGTCCTGTGCCATCCTCAAAATTGTTTGAGCCCGTTGTTGCAGCTACTGTGTCAGTCCATCTCATAGAGGGTTTCCCTCATTTTTGGTTACCCTCCACTTTATTAAACATGATGTCCTTTTTTAAGGGTTGGTCTTTCTTGATGGCATGACCAAAGTAAGCAAAATGAAGTCTCCCCATGCTCACTTTTTTTTCCTTTTTTTAATTGTACTTTAGATGAAGGTTTACAGAACAAACTAGTTTCTCATCACACAGTTACTACACACGTTCATCTCTGACATTGGTTAACAACCCCACGACATGTCAACATTGTCCCTTCTCAACCTTGGATTCCCTATTATAAGCTTTCCTGTTCCCTCCTGCATTCTAGTCCCTGCCCCAGGGCTGGTGTCTCCCTTTAGTCTTGTTTTGTTCTATGGGCCTATTCAACTTTTGGCGGAAGGGTGAACCTCAGGAGTGACCTCATTATTGAGCTGAAAGGGTGTCCAGGGGGCATACTTTCAGGTTTCCCAGTCTCTGTCAGGCCAGTAAGTCTGGTCTGTTTTTTGTTGTTGTTGTTAGAATTTTGTTCTACATTTTTCTTCAGCTCTGTCCGGGACCTTCTATCATGACCCCTGTCAGAGCAGTGAGTGGTGGTAGCCAGGTACCATCTAGTTGTACTGGCCTCAGTCTGGTGGAGGCCATGGTAGATGTGGTCCATTAGTCCTTTGGACTAATCTTTCCCTTGTACTTTTAGTTTTCTTCATTCTTCCTTGCTTGAGAAGGGGTGAGACCAGTGGAGTATCCTAGATGGCAGCTGACAGGCTTTTAAGACCCCAGACGCTACTCACCGAAGTAGAATGTAGAACATTTTCTTTATAATCTGTATTATGCCAATTGAGCTAGATGTTCCCCAAGACCATGGTCCCCACAGCCCTCAGCCCAGCAGTTTGGTCTCTCAGGGAGTTTGGATGTGTCTGTGGAGCTACCATGACCTGGCCTTGTACAGGTTGTACTGGCTTCTCCAGTATTGTGTACTGTCTTACCTTTCATCAAAGTTTCCTCTTATGTATTGTCTATTAAGTGTTTTTCCATCCCAACCCCAACCCTCCCTTGTAACCATCAAAGATAGTTTCTTTTCATATGTAAACCTTTTTATGAGTTTTCGCAGTAGTGGTCTCATACAATATTTATACTTTTGTGATTGACTTATCCCACTCAGCATAATGCCCTCCAGATTCATCCATGTTATGAGATGCTTCACAGATTCATTGTTGTTCCTCATTGCATAATACTCCATTGTGTGTATGTACCACAGTTTTTTTATCCATTCATCTTTCAATGGGCATCCAGGTTGTTTCCATGTTTTTGCTATTGTGAATAGTGCTGCAGTGAACATGGGTGTGCTTATGTCTGTTCATGTGACAACTCTTATTTCTCTAGGATATATTCCTAGGAGTGGGATTGCTGGGTCATATGGTATTTCTATTTCTAGCTTTCTAAGGAAGTGCTATATCGTTTTCCAAAATGGTTGTATCATTTCGTATCCCCACCAGCAATGCATAAGTGTTCTGATCTCCCTGCAACCTCTCCAACATTTGTTATTTCCTGTTTTATTGATTCGTGCCAGTAATGCCAGGGTAAAATGGTATCTCATTGTGGTTTTGATTCCCATTTCTCTAATGGCTAGAGATTGTGAGCATTTCCTCGTGTGTCTGTTGGCGGCTTGAATGTTTTCTCTGGTGAAGTGTCTGTTCATTTCCTTTGCCCATTTTTTAATTAGATTGTCTTTTTGTTGTAGAAGTGTTGGATTTTCTTGTAAGTTTTAGAGATTAGAGCTTTACCTGATGTGTAACAGCCAAAATTTTTTTCCCGGTCTGTAGGTTCTCTTTTTACTCTTTTGGTGAAGTCTTTTGATAAGCATAAGTGTTAAATTTTTAGAAGATCCCAGTTATCTAGTGTATCCTCTGGAGCTTGTGTGTTGTTGTTTGTGGTTTGTATCCTGTTAATGCCATTATTAGGGCCTCTAGCATTGATACTATTTTTTCTTTGAATTTCATAGTTTTTGGCTTTATATTTAGGTGTATGATCCATTTTGAGTTAGTTTTTGTGTATGCTGTGACGTATGGGTCCTGTTTCATTTTTTTGTAGATGGACATCCAGTTTTGGCAGCATCATTTGTTAAAAGGACTGTCTTTTCCCCATTTGATGGACTTTGGGCCCTTGTCGAAGATCAGGTGACCATAGGTGGATGGATTTACATCTGGGTTCTCAATTCTGTTCCATTGGTCAATGTATCTGTCATTACACCAGTAGCAGGTTTTGATTAGTGTAGCTGTATAGTAGGTTCTGAGGTCAGGTAGTGTGAGTCCTCCTACTTTATTCTTCTTTTTCAGTAGTGCTTTACTTACCCAGGGCTTCTTCCCTTTCCATATAAAGTTAATGGTAAGTTTATGAATCTTTTTAAAGAATGTTATTGGTATTTGAATTGGGATTGCATTGTGTTTGTAAATCGCTTTGGGTAGAATTATCATTTTCATAATGTTGAGTCTACCTATCCACTAGCATGGTATGTTTTTCAATTTATGTAGATCTCTTTTGATTTCTCACAGTAGTGTTTTCTTTGTGTAGGTCATTTACATCCCTGGTTATGTTTATTCCCAAGTATTTTATTTGGGGGTGGCTATATATATTTTTTATATATATATTTTTTAATTACAAATGGCATTGTTTTCCTGATTTCCTTTTCATCGTTCTCTTTATTCGTGTGTAGGAAGCCAACTGATTTTTGTGTGTTTATATTTTAACCTGCTATTCTGCTGAATCTTTCTATTAGTTCCAGTAGTTTTCTCGCAGAGTCTTTTGGGTTTTCTACGTGTGGTATCATATCGTCCACCAGTAGGGAGTGTTTAACTTCTTCATTAACAGTTTGAATGCCCTTTACTTCTTTTTCTTGCCTTATTGCTCTAGCTAGGACTTCCAACAGAATGTTAAATAGGAGTGGTGATGAAGGGCATCCTTGTTTTGTTCCTGTCCTCAAGGGGAATGTTTGCAGCCTCTCTCCAGTAAGAATGATGTTGGCCATTGATTTTGCATATATATATCCTTGATTATGTTGAGAAGTTTTCCTTTTATACCTATTTTATTGAGAGTTTTTTTTTTTAATTAACTTTTATTAAGCTTCAAGTGAACGTTTACAAATCCAATCAGTCTGTCACATATAAGTTTACATACATCTCACTCCCTACTCCCACTTGCTCTCCCCTTCTTGAGTCAGCCCTTTCAGTCTCTCCTTTCGTGACAATTTTGCCGGCTTCTCTCTCTCTCTATCCTCCCATCCCCCCTCCAGACAAGAGTTGCCAACACAGTCTCAAGTGTCCACCTGATATAATTAGCTCACTCTTCATCAGCGTCTCTCTCCCACCCGCTGACCAGTCCCTTTCGTGTCTGATGAGTTGTCTTTGGGGATGGTTCCTGTCCTGTGCCAACAGAAGGTCTGGGGACCATGGCTGCCGGGATTCCTCTAGTCTCAGTCAGACCATTAAGTTTGGTCTTTTTATGAGAATTTGGGGTTTGTATCCCACTGATCTCCTGCTCCCTCAGGGGTATTGAGAGTTTTTTTCAGGAATGGATGTTGGAATTTGTCAAATGCCGTTTCTGCATTGGCTGAGATGATTATGTGATTTTTTTCTTTCCTTTTATTTATGTGGTGGATTATGTTGACTGATTAGAAAATGTAGAACCATCTTTGCATACCTGGTAGGAATCCTACTTGGTCGTGGTGTGTGTATATATATATATATATTTTTTTTTTTTTGGGATATCATGCTAATTCTGTTGGCTAGAATTTTGTTGAAAATTTTTTTGTCTGTATTCATGAGAGATATTGGTCTGTAATTTTCTTTTTTTGTGTTGTCTTTGCCTGGTTTTGGTATCAGGGCTGTGCTGGCTTCATAGAATGAATTCAGAAGTTTCAGTCCCTTTCTGTGTTCTGAAATAGTTTGAGTAGTACTGGTGTAAACTCTTCTGTGAATGTTTGGTAGATTCTCCGGTAAAGCCATCAGGGCCAGGGCTTTTATTTGTTGGGAGTTTTTTTAATTACCTTTTAAATCCCTTCTCTCATTATGGGTCTGTTCAGATTTTCAACATCATTTTGTATTAGTTTGGGTAGGGAGTGTGTTTCTGGAAATTTGTCCATTTCCTCTAGGTTTTCAAATTTGTTGGAGTGTAGTTTTTCATAATGCCCTGTTACGATCCTTTTTATTTCAGTTGGGTCTGTTGTAATGTCCCGCATTTCATTTTGTATTTGGGTTATTTGTGTCCTCTCCTGTTTTTCTTTGTCAGTTTGGCTAATGGTTTGTCAATTTTGTTGATCCTTTCAAAGAACCAACTTTTGCTTTTGTTGATTCTTTCTATTGTTTTCCTATTCTCTATTTCATTTATTTCTGCACTGATCTTTAGTATTTCCTTTATTCTGGTGGCTGTGGGCTTCTTTTGTTGTTCTCTTTGTATTTGTTCAAGTTGTGTAGCTAATGTTTTGATTTTGTCCCTTTTCTCTTTTTTGAGGTGTGCATCTATTGCTATAAATTGATTTCTGAGGACTGCCTTTGCTGTGTCCCGAAGGTTTTGCTATGATGTGCTTTCATTCTCATTTGATTCTAGAAATTTTTTTATTCCATCTCTGATTTCTTCTATTACCCAGTGGCTTTTAAGGATGATTTTATTCAGTTTCTATGTGATTGATTTTTTTTTTTTTTTCCTCACTCTGCCTGTTGGTAATTTCTACTTTGATGGCATTGTGGCCA
This sequence comes from Loxodonta africana, assembly GCF_030014295.1. Taxonomy (NCBI): domain Eukaryota; kingdom Metazoa; phylum Chordata; class Mammalia; order Proboscidea; family Elephantidae; genus Loxodonta; species Loxodonta africana. The sequence goes on along the minus strand of NC_087347.1, from coordinate 112,178,226 downwards.
GAGAAGATACTTTGTATTATCTCAATGTTTAGGATTTTCTTGAAGGTTGCTCTGTGGCCTAAGATGTGGTCTCTTCTGGAGAATGGTCCATGTGCATTGGAAAAGAATGTGTACTTTGCAGCTGTTGGGTGGAGTGTTCTATATTTGTCTATTAGATCAATTTGGCCGATTGTGCTCTTTAGCTCTTCTGTATCTTTGAGTTTTTTTCTAGATGTTCTGTCCTTTACCATGAGTGGTGTATTGAAGTCTTCTACCATTATTGTGGAAGTGTCAATTTTTCTTTTTGTTTATTATGGTTAAGTCTTAATGAAGGATCGTTCCTTTAATCATTATAAAGTGCCCTTCTTTGTCTTTTACAGTGGATTTTGTTTTAAAGTCTATTTTATCTGAGGTTAGTATTGCCACTCCTGCTCTTTTTTGGTAGTTATTTTCTTAACATATTTTTTCCATTCTTTGTTTTTTGTTTTTTTTTTTTAATTTATATCTTTGTTTCTAAGGTGTGTCTCTTGTAGACAGCATATTGATGGGTACTTTTTTTTTTTTTAAATCCATTGTGTCACTGTGTCTCTTTATGGGTGCATTTAGTCCATTTACATTGAATGTAAATGATAGGTGAGTTTATTTCTGTCATTTTGTAATTTGTGTGTGTGTGTGTGTGTGTGTGTGTGTGTGTAGGGTTCACATGTTTTCTTTGTTCCGCTTACTCTCCTTTGCTGAGTTCCTCTTGTTTGTGGATTTGTTTTTCATTTCTTGTTTTTGTAGATTTTGTTTTTATTGAGACTTTATGTTTTTCTTCTTTATTTTCATGAGTAGGTTTATTAACTCTCTTGTGGTTACCTTGAAATTCCTTGCCTTCCTCCCCGTTAGGAAGTTCTATACCTGTACTGTTTATTCTGTCTTTTATTGTTCTGATGTTGTTGTCATTTACAGATTAACCTCTCTGGTTCCCTTTTAAAATTCTTCTGGTTTTGGATAGTCCTTGAGAGTACATTTCCTAGGTTGGTATCTGGCTGGTACAATCTTGCGCCCTAGATTCAGGCTGTGGTCTGATGTTGTTTGTTCTTATACCGAAGGACTTCCTTTAATAATTTTTGTAAGTTTGGTTTGTTTTTACATAGTCCCTTAATTTCTGTTTATCTGGAAATACCCTAATTTCACCATCATATTTGAAAGAAAGTTTTGCAGGATATATTATTCTTGGTTGGCAATTTTTTTCTTTAAAGGTTTTATATATGTTATACCATTGCCGGAAACCCTGGTGGCATAGTGGATAAGTGCTACGGCTGCCAACCAAAGGGTCGGCAGTTCAAATCCACCAGGCACTCCTTGGAAACTCTATGGGGCAATTCTACTCTGTCCTGTAGGGTCACTATGAGTTGGAATCAACTCGACGGCACTGGGTTTGGTTTCTTTTTTTTTTTTTTTGATACCATTGCTTTCTTGCCTGCATGGTTTCTGCTGAATAGTCAGAGTTTAGTCTTATTGTTTCTCTTCTGTGTGTGACTTTTTGTTTTTCTCAAGCTGCTCACAGGAATTTGTCTTTGGTTTTAGCGAGTATGATTATGATACGTCTTGGTGTTTTTCTTTTTGTGGCTTATCCTGTATGGGGTTCATTGAGCTTCTTGGATGGTCAGCTTTCCACCATTCATGATATTAGGGAAGGTTTCTGACAGCAGTTCTTCAGTGATCCTTTCTGTGTTTTCCATTTTCTTTCCCTATTCTGGAATTCCAATCACTCACAGATTTTTGCTTTTGATTGTATTCCACATAATTCTTAGGGTTTCCTCATTTTTCTTCATTCTTTTTTCCTGATTTTTCCTCAGACAAACTTGTATCCAAGTGTTTGTCTTCAATTTCTCTGGTCCTGTCTTCCATCATTTCAGACCTGCTCCTCAGCCCTTCCATAACACTGTGCATTTCTGAAATCTTGTTGTTTATGTTTTGGATTTCTCATTGTTGTTTTTGTATGATTTCTAGTTGTGAACTTATTTTGGCATTTTGTTCCTGTATTATTTTCCTAGATCTTCCATTTTTTTGTCTCTATTTTCCATGAATGTCTGCCTTTTCCATAAATTTGTCTATTTTTTCCTCATTTTTGTCTGCTTTTTGCTTCAACTCTTGGATAGTTCTGAATATTAGAGATTTGAATTCCCTGTTAAGTAGTTCTAGTGCCTTTTCTTCTACTGGAAAGTTATCTGGTGTTTTATTGGGACATCTACTGGAACCATCCCATTCTGTGTTTTTTTTTTTTTGTGTGTGTTTCAAAATTGTCTGCTGTCTTTGGGACATTCAGTAGTTATTTTCTTTGTTCCCTGATTGTAGATTTGTTTGTTTGTCCTGCTTTTTTGGTTATGTCTGACAGGGGGTTTGTGCATTCTTTGTTGTTTGCTCATCTGTAATCATGATACTTTTCACCTCCTTGTCCAATGGGTGGGGCCAGTCACTCAGCTATGCTGCAACAGGGCAGGTCCAGCTGAAGGAGAGGGGCTGGCATGGGTCGTTTGTGGCAGGTACTAGGGCCAAAAGTGTGGGCCAAGAACCAGTACCAGGAAGGTTCTGGTAGGCCATACCTGTGCTGCTCGGGAAGTGTGATGTTCAGCACACAGTGCGGGTATGTAGGAAAGGGGGGTTGTGTTGTGTGGAGCTAATATGGCTATTGGAAAGAGGAGAGACGAACAGGGATCAAAAACAAACAAATAAACAAAGGAGAAAGAAAAAAAAAAGAGTGCTAAGGGAGATTGCTATTGGAGTGGAGAGATGAGAAACTGAGAAATGGAGAAAAGAAAAAAAAATAACTAGTTAAAAATTTGAAAAAAATAAGTAAATAAAAGAGAAGTCCACTGGGTCCCACTGGTGTGGCTGCAAAGACTAGGGAAGTGGCTTCTAGCCTGTGTAGTATAGCCTGGCTAGAGGAAGTAGATATGTCACACAGCACCAGGTACTCAGGAGAGAGGAAAAAGGAGGTAGTTATAGACAGACAAGAACTGAGAAATGAAGAAAGACAGAAAGGGAAAAAGGGAGGGGGGAAGAATGAAAGAAAAGAAATAAGAAATGCCTCCAGGAATCACACGTCCATGGCTGTGCAGATTAGGGGAGTAGCTCCTAAGCCATGCACTTTATGCCGGCTAGAACATAACAAAGCAACAACAAAAAGCCCCAGGGATCTCACCAGCGTGGTGTCGGGAGCCAGGGGAGTGATCCCCCAGTTAAGCAGGGCTTCACAGCCTTTCAAAAAGAAACAGAGATGGCACAGGGATCCAGGTATTCAAGAGAAAGGAGGTGGATGTGGTGGGAGGACACAGAAGATACCAAAAGAAACAGAAAGAAGCAACACCAGCTCAAGGACCTGGCCATTGTGGGTGGGTGAATACGAGCAACCCGGGTCTCCATCATCACTTCTAAGGAGTATATTGGCTGTACTTTCTCTAAGATTGATTTGTTCATTCTTCTGGTATTCCACATTATATTCAATATTCTTTGCCAACACCACAACTCAAATGTGTCCAAAATTCACATGCATATTGAAAAGCATGTCATTAGATTTCTTAACTGCTGTTTCCATAGGCATGGATTGTGGATTGAAGTAAAATGAAATCCTTGACAACTTCAGTCTTTTCTCCATTTATCATGATATTGCTTATTGGTCCAGTTGTGAGGATTTTTGTTTTTTTTATGTTGAGGTGTAATCCATACTGAAGGCTGTGGTCTTTGATCTTTGTCAGTAAGTGCTTCAAGTCCTCTTCACTTTCAGCAAGCAAGGTGGTGTCATCTGGATAACACTGGTTGTTGGTGAGTCTTCCTCCAATCCGTATGTCCTGTTCTTCTTCATATAGTCCAGTTTCTCAGATTATTTGTTCAACATACAGATTAAATAAGTACAGCAAAAGGATACAGCCCTCACACACACCTTTCCTGACTTTAAACCATGCAATATCCCCTTGTTCCTGTATGAATGACTTCCTCTTGGTCCATGTACAGGTTCCTCATGGGCCCTATTAAGAGTTCTGGAATCTCCGTTCTTCACAATGTTATCCCTAATTTTTTATGATCCATAGAGCTGAATGCCTTTGCATAGTCAGTGATGCACAGATAAACATCTTTCTGGTATTCTCTGCTTCCATTTCTGGTATTCTCTGGATCCATTTGACATCAGTAGTTATATCCCTCGTTTCACATCCTCTTCTGAATCTGGCTTGAATTTCTGTCAGTTCCATGTCTTTGTATTGCTGCAACCTTAAATTTATTGAGCAGATGTTTCCCTCTATTTATTATGACTCAGGAAAAAGTGCTTATGCACAAATAGCCTAATAAGTGCTTGTTTAACTGCCTGGATGGATTATGAAATTATTTCTGTAACCAGTGAGCCAGTTAGAATAAGATAAATTATCAGAAATATCTAAATATTCTAAAATGGCTTCTAAAGATACTATGCCCCACAGGCAATAAATGCCAACAGAATTATTAATGATAGAATTGAAGATTTAACCTCTTAAGTAAAGCATACATGAAATAAAATATTTATTTCATAAAGTAAGAACATGTTTCTTTTGTGTCTTATTGAACAAGAAAATGGAGTATACAGATTTCAAATGTCTGTAGTCTTCATCTTTTATTACTTTGAGCTTGCAGTTTGAATTTCATGTCACTATTACTTTTATGAAGTATTGAGAATTTGGCAACAATATAAAGTGATATTTGAATGTTTGAGACATTTGCTTAAGTTTACTGCATATGTTTTGAAATATCTCAATGTGCATTTTATTTACATTTTAAACTTTAGTTCATGTGTTGATTTCTCTTTCCTGAATTATTTGAGATTGGCTGGAAAAATAACAGTGCTAAATTGAGTTATCATTATAACTAGGAGATTAGTTTTGAGAAGATAGACAAATGGAAATAGGGTTTATTCTGCATTAGAATTCATTCAGTCTCTGAAAGACATCGGTATCATATTAGCCTTAAGACAGTGCTAGTGAGGTATAGTATGCACGTACGTATGTATGTATCAGAAATCCATATGTTCCTATAGCTCATACCACCAGTATAATTAGTGTAGGTGAACTCATTTTTTATTCATTATGTGTGTGTATTTCCAGTTGACATCAGCTTGATTTGAATAAGAATGTAGGATTATGCCTTCAGTGTTCATTCCTTTATTATTCTCTTTTTCTAATTATTATCTGTCTAATTTTCACTTGGAAATTGTATTTTTTTACAATTGTCTGGTTTTACTGAAGACTGAACTAAGCTTTTGAAAGCTGTCTGTATTCTGCTTGGATTTCAGACTCTGATGAATGATGAAACATAGTACAAAAATGAGTTTATGTGCCCTCTGGCCTGTAGTATTGTAATCCTGTATTTTAACAGAGTTTGTGAAACAGATTGGAAAAGCAATATATAATCATTATTTTAGGCTCTTAGTTTACAACATTTTGATGAAAAAATGGTATGGCACAGTTCTTACCTAGTTTATCACTGCATGCCTTCAATGTAGTTGTGTGGTTTTGCATTTTATATGGTTCTTCAATACAGTAAAAAACTAGTCGTTAGAACCCTTCCATGTTCTACAAAATTGAATAGGAAAAATTGAACAGCCAGGGGATCAGCATGGGAAAAAGCATCACGACTTTTTTTTTTTCTAAAGGCAAATACTGTGGTCATCCTTGAAGAAGGTTGTAATCATGGATATTTGGCTGCTTTAAAATGTTCTGCTGTTGTAAAATTCTTCCCTAGTGCAAATATTCTTAGAAGATGTTGGTGAACTCAACATATTATGCATAGATCCCAGCATGTGCAAGATCTAAGGCAAGAAATGGTAATATCATAGTTACTCCAGTAGTAGGCATATGATGAAGACAAAAACAGAGGCAAGTACCAGCTTAAGGATAATACAAGCTAATCTTGCCTCTCTTGTACATTATTCAGAGGTAAGCTTCCCAGAGGCCTGAGCTTAAAAATTTGTTAGAACGAATATAGTTTGCCATGGTCCCTAACTCAAGATATTGTTGCTGTCGTTAGGTGCTTTGCGTCGGTTCTGACTCATGGCGACACTACGTACAACAGAATGAAACACTGCCCGGTCCTGTGTCACCCTCACAGTTGTTGTTATGCTTGAGCCCATTGTTGCAGCCACTGTGTCATTCCATCTCCTTGAGAGTCTTCTTTTTCACTGACCTTCTACTTTACCAAGCATGATGTCCTTCTCCAGGGCCTGGTCCCTCTTGATAACATGCCCAAAGTGTGTGAGATGTAGTCTTGGGATCCTCACTTCTAAGGAGCATTCTGGCGATACTTCTTCCAAGACAATATATTACTATCACAGTTATATCATGATAACTGTATTAACTATTACGCTGCAGGCTCTCTTCTTGGGGTTTGTATTTATCAACTCTTGACTTCCCACAATAACTCTAGGGAATAGGAGTGATATGAAGTAGGTGTTGTTAGCATCACAGTCACCCTATGGAATAGAAGTCTTCTTTATATACAAAAGGAAACCAAGGCACAGAGCAGTTATGTACTTAGCCGATAAGTGGCAGGGGTAGGATTTGTGTCCAAGCAGCTTGATTCCAGTTAATGTCGTGGTTAGAAATGTGACTTGTTTTCCAATTAGTGCCTGATGTTTCAATTTTGAATCATCACATGTATCTACCAGGGGTAGGGGATGGAGAGTACAAAAGCATAAGATATAATTTATACCCTAGATGGGCTAGACATCTTTCTCTTTATTTCTCATTCACTCCTGCATTCAGAATTTATTGAAACCTTCTATACACCAGACATTGTGCTAGAGGCTCCATGCAGGGTAATTCTGCTATAAAAGAAAAAGTTGCATCTGCATGCAGTTTTCATTGTAGAGAAATACTACATAAATATTCAAGCCAGAAAGAAATTTTCATTTTGTCACTCATCCCGTAGTTATAGTATAGTGCTGGACTCTTGGTTGTTACATCAGTAGTATTTATCACAGAAAAGCTGTGCTTTAACACCGCTAATATATGCAAAACTCTTATCAGTGCTGTATACTGGGACACACTGGTCATAGAGTTCACTGTGTCTGAAATTATGAAAGCAGAGATCCTGATATACAATTTTTGACTCATTTTTCTGTAACAGGCAAGGTATTTTCTGTTCTTTCCTGAAAACTTTGCATTTTAAAAGCAGACTTCCTATACCACCTGAAACATAAAGGAAAAAGTTGATAATCGTACTTCCAGAAAAATTAAGACCATTTGCTCTGCAAAATACCCTGTTAAGAGAATGAAAAGAAAAGTCATAGACTAGGAGAATATATTTGCAAATCACATGTCTGATAAAGGTTTTATATCTAGAATATGTAAAAAAATCTTTAAACTCAACAATAAGAAAACAAGCAACCAAATTAAAAAAAAAAATCAAAAGATATGAACCAGCACTGAAAAGATATATGAATGACAGGAAGGGACAAGAATGGGATGAATGGACACAGGAACTCAGGGTGGAAAGGGGGAGGGTGCTGTCACATTGTGGGGACTGCAGCCATGTCACAAAACTATGTGTATAAATTTTTGAAGGAGAAATTAACTTGAGCTGTAAACTTTCACCTAAAGTACAGTAATAAAAATTAAAAAGGGAAATGCCTGAAAAATCTAATCTTAAATTTAAAAAAAGATATATGAATGACAAATAAGCACATGAAAAGATGTTCAATATTATTAACCATTAAGAAAATGCAAATTAAAACTACAACAGTAATGCTAGTACATACATATAAGAATAACTAGAACAAACAAGCAAGCAAAACTGGCCATAACAAGTGCTTGCAAAGATGTAGAGCAACTTGAAGTTCACACACTGCTGATGGGAATGCAAGATGTTACAGCTACTTCGCAAAACGGTTTGGCAGTTTTTTATAAAGTTAAATATCCACTTAACTTTATGATCTAGCAGTCCCACTCCTAATTATGAAAACTTATATTCACACAAAAATTTGTATAGCAGCTTTATTTTTTTTATTCATAATAACCAAGATCTGGAACAACCCAAATGTCCTTCACTAGGGGAATGGATAAGCCAGAGGTGCTACCTCTGTACAATGGAATACAACTCGGCAAGAAAAAAGAATGAATTGTTCATAAAAACAACAATATGGATGAAGTTTAAATACATTTGGCTAAGCAAAGAAGCAAAACTCGAAAGTTTCATACTGTATGATTCTGTTTATATGATATTCTAGGAAAAAGAAAAGCAAAACTGTAAGAACAGAGACTAGATCGGTGGTTTCCAGTGGTTAGGATTGGGGAAAGGGGTTGACAACAAAGGGTAACATGAAGGAATTTCTGGTCTGATGGAACTGTTGTGTATCATGCTTTTGGTGATGCTCACAAGACTCCATTATTTGAGAAAACCCATTGAACTGTAGTGAATTTTATTGTTATGTAAATTTAAAAAGCTGTGGTTGATCATAAATACTGAAAAAAGACGGTAATTGCAGTTTATTTTTTTTTCCTCAAGACCTTAAGGAAGTTTATTTTTCTTGACTTTGTTATTCCATTTCCAGAAATTTAATCTTAGGAAAGTAATCAGTTATATGGTCAGGATTGTCCTTTGCAGTATTATTTACCACACACACAAAAAAAAGATCTTTGAAATGACGTATAAATTGTGCAAATACAGTAAGGTAGTTAGATACGTTTTGAATATTTCCCATGGACAAGCATGAAATTATATTTCTGAAGGTGAATTAGAGAAATACGTAATGTGTTATAATCTATTGATTTACCCAGTCTAACTTAAAAGTATTTATTTTCAAATATTTAAGAAACTTCTAGACAGTTTGAACTACATTCTAAAGGTACACCTCATTGTCAAGCTAGTCCAAATCCCTTTCTAGATAGATAGATGTTACATAGACAGATAGATAGATAGACAGACAGACAGACAGATAGATACATAGATAGATAGATGGATGATAGGTAGATGGAATGAGTAATATTATGTCTGACTTCATAGTCGTTTTCATTTCTTTTATATTTTCTTTTCAAAGACAGAATTGAGATGGCGAATAGAGACAGTATCTTTTATCTACATCATTTTTCTCCTTGGAATGTTCTTCATTCTTATTTTAACCAATAATGAAAGGCCACATTATATGTAAATGGTGCTTTAAAATTTACAAAGCTTTTTTTTTTTTTTTTAATATTAGCCTCTCTGATCCATCATCAGGCCCAGTAATATAATCAGGGATGACAGCAGTACCCTCCTATTTATATGAGGCATTGAGGCCCAAAGAAGCCAAGGTCACATCTTTGCTAGGTGTTAAAGGTAGAACACAAATCCAGATGTCACAACCTCATAAAAAATCCTGACCATTATTGTAATGTACTGTTTAGTTGTTCTGGAATTTTACCTTTTGAACAGCTATTTTTGTTGTTGTTGTTGTTAGGTGCCATCGAGTCAGTTCCGACTCATAGCGACCTTATGCACAACAGAACGAAACCCTGCCCGGTCCTGAGCCATCCTTACAATCGTTGTTATGCATGAGCTCACTGTTGCAGCCACTGTGTCAGTCCACCTCGTTGAGGGTCTTCCTCTTTTCTGCTGACCCTGTACTCTGCAAAGCAGGATATCCTTCTCCAGGGACTGATCCCTCCTGACAACATGTCCAAAGTTATGTAAGACGCAGTCTCGCTATCCTTGCCTCTGGGTATACTTCTTCCAAGACAGATTTGTTCATTCTTTTGGCAGTCCATGGTATATTCAATATTCTTCGCCAGCACCATAATTCACCATCTTTCTTATTCATTGTCCAGCTTTCACGTGCATATGATGCGATTGAAAATACCATGGCTTGGGTCAGGTGCACCTTAGTCTTCAAGGTGACATCTTTGCTCTTCAACACTTTAAAGAGGTCCTTCGTAGCAGATTTACCCAGTGCAATGTGTCTTTTGATTTTTTGACTGCCGCTTCCATGGCTGTTGATTGTGGATCCAAATAAAATGAAATCCTTGACAACTTCAGTCTTTTCTCCATTCATCATGATGTTGCTCATTGGTCCAGTTGTGAGGATTTTTGTTTTCTTTATGTTGAGGTGCAATCCATACTGAAGGCTGTGGTCTTTGATCTTCATTAGTAAGTGCTTCAAGTCCCCTTCACTTTCAGCAAGCAAGGTTGTGTCATCTGCATAACACAGGTTGTTAACGAGTTTTCTTCCAATCCTGATGCCCTGTTCTTCTTCATGTAGTCTAGCTTCTCAGATTATTTGCTCGGCATACAGACTGAATAGGTATGGTGAAAGAATACAACCCTGAAGCACACCTTTCCTGTCTTTAAACCAATCAGTATCCCCTTGTTCCATCCGAACAACTGCCTCTTGATCTATGTAAAGGTTCCTCATGAGCACAATTAAGTGTTCTGGAATTCCCATTCTTCACAAATGTTATCCATAATTTGTTATGATCCACACAGTTGAATGCCTTTGCATAGTCAAAACACAGATAAACATCCTTCTGGTATTCTCTGCTTTCATCCAGGATCCATCTGACATCAGTAATGATATCCCTGGTTCCACATCCTCTTCTGAAACCGGCCTGAATTTCTGGCAGTTCCCTGTTGATATACTGCTGCAGCCATTTTTGAATGATCTCCAGCAAAATTTTGCTTGCGTGTGATATTAATGATATTGTTCTATAATTTCCACATTTGGTTGGGTCACCTTTCTTGGGAATAGGCATAAATATGGATCTCTTCCAGTCAGTTGGCCAGGAAGCTGTCTTCCATATTTCTTGGCATAGGTGAGTGAGCACCTCCAGTGCTGCATCTGTTTGTTGAAACATCTCAATTGATTTTTCATCAATTCCTGAAGCCTTGTTTTTCGCCAATGCCTTCAGAGCAGCTTGGACTTCTTCCTTCAGTACCATTGCTTCATGATCATATGGCACCTCTTGAAATGGTTGAACATCGACTAATTCTTTTTGGTATAATGACTCTGTGTATTGCTTCCACCTTCTTTTGATGCTTCCTGCTTCGTTAAATATTTTCCCCGTGGAATCCTTCACTGTTGCAACTCGAGGCTTGAATTTTTTTCTTCAGTTCTTTCAGCTTGAGAAACACAGAGTGTGTTCTTCCCTTTTGGTTTTCCATCTCTAGCTCTTTGCACATGTCATTATAATACTTTGTCTTCTCGAGCCGCCCTTTGAAATCTGCTGTTCAGTTCTTTTACTTCATCAATTCTTCCTTTTGCTTTAGCTGCTCGATGTTTGAGAGCAAGTTTCAGAGTCTCCTCTGACATCCGTCTTGGTCTTTCCTTTCTTTCCTGTCTTTTCAGTGACCTCTTGCTTTCTTTGTGTATGATGTCCTCACAACCACATTATGTTATTATAGGCTGAGAAACTTGGTCCACTATGCGACTCCAGCCACTGCCGTCGAGAAACTTGGTATAGTTGCTAAATTAGACAAGTGACACCAAAGATGTTTGCTTCTAAAACAAATGGTTCATCTGCTGTGCAGATGCAATTTCAGATAACTGTTGGCCTTTGGGAACATGTTTATCTTGGAAATATTATTTCTTTTTTCCAGCTGTTATTATTTCTAATCTAAAGCATTTTCTTTTTAGTGTTTGTCTTGAGTTTTCCCCAGGTTTATTTTAGCCTTTGCTCCTATGTTCTTTCTTTTTTTTTCTTTAACTGTGATTAGATTTTGATTGTTTTTCACTTTGTGAGCCTTCTTACATTATTATTATTATAATTATTATTGTTATTATTTTTCACTGTTTTTGTGTCACTTATCCAATTATACATGGTCTGTGCTGTTTTTGGTGACTATCCCTACTTGGCTCTTTTTATGTTTGGTCTTATGTTCCATCTCATTCTTCCTTCTCTTCATTCTGAATTCTTTTCCATCTGCTTATTTTTTTCTATTTTTGAACCCCCCCCCCCAAAATCTTTTGCCTTCAAGTTGATTCCAACTCATAGCAACCCTCTAGGATGGAGTAGAACTGCCCCATAGAGTTTCCAAGGAGCGCCTGGTAGCTTCGAACTGCTCACTTCTTGGTTAGCAGCCATAGCACTTAACCACTATGCCACCAGGGTTTCAAGTGCTGTCTGATTTGTTGCATCCCATGATATAATTCTTGGATAATGGAGGAGACCACTCCATTGGGCTTATTCCTTATCATGCTAAACTTACTGAGGAACACAGTAAGAAGCCCTTTATAGTTTGGCATTACCTAAAAGCAACATAATTATATTATCTAGGAGCAATGTAATGAGAAATATATATGTAAGAAATGAACTGGAACCAATACAGCATAATAAATAGGACATGACTTGTAACATCTTACAGATCTGTGTTTCAGGCCTAACTCAGACACTTATTAGCAACATGACTTTGAACAAGTGTTTAACCTGTCTGTGCCTGGGTATACTAGTAGTGCCAAACTGATGGCATTAATGTGAATATTAAATAAAATACTTTATATAATGTGGTTAGCACAGAGCCTAGCCTCCTCTAAGCTTTCTCCAATATCAGATGTTGTCATTATTACATTGCATTTGTTAATGTTTTTTATTATTTGTATTATATTACTTAGCATCAAGTGTCTTTAATTTTCTCCAATGTTTATACTGGATAGACAAGTAGTCTTTAAACTGTGAAACTGACAGCAAGTAGAAACATCAATTACATAGCTGGCAATATTAAGGATGGTGCAAATAGCTTCTGTTTAGCTTTTATTCCATATTTTATTGCTTTGAAGTATAAACAGTTCCTTAGCTGATTAGGGTTTCAGTCCAGAAATGTCCCGAGGCTACTTGCCCTTGAGGAAGTAATGTTTAGATTAAGAAAATGGAATTAAGTGCATATGAATTCCACTAAATTTGCGATGTCCTGTCTGTTGACATCTTACTCAGCTATTGGCAAGCATTTAACCCACACTTATTGGCATTCTTTTCTGAGATTTAAAGAGGACATAAAATTTTATGACATGTAGAGTATTTTTGATAACTGTTTCATTAGTTTTCATAGATAGTGTAATAGTATACAAGAGGAAATATCAGTACAGTACCTAGGCTGCAGTATTTTTAGAAGTGTAAGGTAATTTGAAGTTTGCATAATAACAATACTGGTCCATTCTTCAAATCATTCAGTACATTTGAGACTATCTAGATTTCTCCTTTCTTTTTCTTATTTTCTGTTTCATCTAAACCTTTTGTCTTTTCCTTTTGTACAGTGAAGTCTAGTTCAGAAAACTAAGAATTACAGATTATGTTGTTTATTGTTGTAAAAAATAGATGGTAGTTTATAATATTAAATTCCAGTTCCCTAGATGTTACAAAACAAAAAATGCTATGTGATATAGTATATAGCATATGTATGATTTAAAGATTAATTTCTTGTAAAAAAAAAACCATACTCTGATAAAACCAAACCAAACCCAGTGCCGTCGAGTCGATTCCAACTCGTAGTAACCCTCTAGGACAGACTAGAACTACCCCATGGAGTTTCCAAGGAGCACCTGGCGGATTCAAACTGTTGACCCTTTGGTTAGCAGCCGTAGCACTTAACCCACTATACCACTGGGGTATCCCCATACTATGATAGCTATCCAAAAAATCCATTGTCATCGAGTCAATTCCAACTCATAGTGACCCTATAGAACATAGTAGAACTGCCTCATAGGGTTTTCAAGGAGCGACTGGTAGGTTCAAACTGCTGACCTTTTGGTTAGCAGCCCAGCTCTTAACTACTACGTGACCAGGGCTCCCTGATAACTTATATGATTGCCTGAACAGTGGCCACAGAGGGTCTACCATGAGCTATGTAGACTTTATCTTTAAGTAGTATGTACGTCTGAACTATAAAACAAACCATTCTTAAAGAGTCTTAAGTATATTTGTGTGTTCAAGAATCTTTTCTCAGTCAAGTACTTGCTCTTAGAGCCAGTAACAGGGCAGGCCTGAGAACAGTAGTGTGAACTCTGGCCAGGACTCAGGCATTTGTCCATCTGTGCCATGATATTCTAAATCAGAAGCAATCAAAACTGAGTGATGAGGTCAAAGCAATACCACACCCCATATTTCCAGAACCATAACTGCTTTAAACAAGTCTACTTCATGAAGAGAGAACTTGTAGTTTGTCACTATTGATCCCAGAGAGCCTGGCGGGGGCTGGGAATAGTTTTATAGAGTCTTCTTGAAAGATGAATTTGATTTCCCTCTTAAATATATTCTGTTTTATTATGACGTTAGATTATCAGAGCTTGTGAAAATCACTTTAATGGCGTAGTTTCTGTCCCATATGCTGCTTTATTTTCCATGCTTGCCTGAGATTTCAATCGGTGGCATTGATCTTTCCACGAAACTGAAAACAGAAAAGTGTAAGTGCTGTTTTGCGATGGGCTCTATCTGTGCAATGGAAAGATAATTATACCAATGTGGATGAGCAGATGAGCTTACTCAGGCTCAGTTGCTTTATTTTTGGCTCTTTAATGGCTTATATTAGCCAACCATATCAATAAAATGATCTGTATAGTTACAAATATTCTTTATATTTTAGGTGGTCCGGCTTGTGAAGTTATAGGTAGTGATTTGTACACATATATGAATGGTAAAGTAAGTGCTTCTCATGGCTATTATATAAATAACTAGATTCTTTAGATGAAAAAGACCATTAGTTTTCTGCAGTGTATGTCTTTGCAGACAACATCTTTAAAAATTGTTATATATTGACAGCCAGCCAAGTGTTATCTTGCTATGCATGTTACATAAATTATTTCTAATCCTTAGAACATACCTGAAAGATAAATATTATTATTAAGTTATTAAAAATGATACAGCTGAGGTTCAAATAAGTTAATGATATACTCAAGAGGATAAAGATTGGTGCTAGGATTTACATGTAGATACTTCTGGTTAGGATCCCATTGTGCGTCCTCTCTTCTGAAGATCTTTTATAAAATAGCTCATATATATGTTGCGAGGTCTGTTTATGACTATTAGGTTAGGTTCTCTAAAGAAAGTCTGATCTGTTTGCTCAGTTTCTGAATTACCCTGTATACTTAAGGGTATAGTAGTTGCACTGAGGAAATGGGTATATCGGTAGATAAGGAAGTTTAAATTTTAGAAAGGAGTCCCTAAGTGGCACTAATGGTTAAGCACTTGGCTACTGACCAAAAGGTTGGTGGTCCAAGTCCGCCCAAAGACACCTCAGAGAAAAGCCTGGCGATCTACTACCAAAAGATCACAGCCATTGAAAACCCTATGGGACGCAGTTCTACTCTGACACAGATAGGGTCTCCATGAATCAGAATCGACTGTACGGGAACTGGTTTTCTTTTGTTTTGAGGTTTTAAAAAGTGTTTGTGTTCCTGCAGTGAATACTGATGGTGCTAAATGTGTGATGACTGGGGAATGTGCTAAATTTGGATCACAGGAAACCTGAGGGCCTAGGAATTTAAAGGAGATAGAAATATAACAAAACTTGTGTGTCACTCCAAGTCATTCATAATTTGATCTCAGATAACTCTTCCAACGTCTAATTTTTCTTCCCATTCCCTTTCAGTATTGTCATCCAAATAGCTTGTACTTTCCTACCACCTTACCTTTGTGGACACTTTGATTACCTGAAATATCCTTCCCCATTGCCACCAGTTCTCAATCTTTCTCTCCTTCCCTTGTTGAAAGCCTTTCTCTATCAAGCCATTCCTTCAGAGATGCTCTCTTTGAATCGATACAGCATTGTCTGTTTGAAACACACATTTGCAATATGACATTTACTTTGGATTTTATCTGTTTATAGCTCATCTCCATCATTAAATCATGAACTTGAGGGGGATAAATAATGTTTTTACCTCTTTTTTATCTCATCATATGCCTTGAACACAGTGCTCATTAAATAATAGTTGACACTTTTTTAACTCTTGAGGGCAGGATATTCTAAAAGTATGTCCAAACAAATACCATTTATGGGACAGAAATGCTCCTCACAAAAGGATAGTCTTTGGTCAAATAAGCCTGAAAAACACTCTATCCCATTTCCCTTGTAGAAAATTTAAAATGCTTATGGCGTTGTCCACACTTTGAGGAGTGCTTCAATAATGTGACCATTTTGCTATTTTAACCCAGACTTGCCAACTTTCCCCCACCTTTTTTTCATAAGACCCCTATTAATATATTACTCTTCAAAATGTTCTTTGCAAGACACTGCTTTAAAGTATTTTTGTATAAAATGTGTATTAATAATATTCACAAATGTGGAAATTGATGTTTGATGTTAATTGGGCATTTTTTTTGGCCTGCCTGCTTTTGTAAGTGGGAAGGCACCACCCTTCAGCTGCATTGGTGTGTGTGTGTGTGTGTGTGTGTGTGTGTGTGTGTGTATGAGTGAAACAGACAGGGTGGGCTCAACCTGAAGATAGATTGAGAGTGCAAAGAGAATGATTGAAACTGGTCTTTCAGCTTGATTATCTGCTAGAATCTCTGTTGCTTCTCATAATATGCTTGAAAAGTTTTATTTTTACCTCAAGGGCAATGAGCCTGGCCTCATTTCCAAATATGAATCCAGATATTAGCAGTGCACCATCTTTTCCTTCAAGCATCCTTGTTCACTGTCGACTTGTTTATTTACTTCCTCAGGAAAGTAATATCTGTCTGTCTGGAATCAGATATGGCATGGTTAATGGGAAAAGCAGAGGTTTTGGAGTCAGAAAGTTTGGATTTGAGTCCTAGCTCAGGCCTATGTGAGTCTGAGCACAGTTGCCTTTCTGAGTGTCTGAGTGTTCATCCATACAAGAAGCCAGGTCACATCTGTCTCTGAGCATGTCTTAGGAGGTCTGAGCGATATACGCAAAGCCCTTAGCACAGTGGACACCCTGGCGGTGGTAGTGGTTAAGAGCTATGGCTGCTAACCAAAAGGTCAGCAGTTGGAATCCACCAGGTGTTCCTTGGAAACTCTATGGGGCAGTTCTACTCTGTCCTATAGGGTCCCTATGAGTCGGAATTGACTTGATGGCAATGGGTTTGGTTTGTTTTTAACACAGTGCCCAGCACAAAAGAGAGGCTTGAAAAGTATTAGTTGCATTTGCAGTTGTTTTTGTGACCCACAGGTCATGATGAAGAGAGTTCCACAGGCAGAAAATTACACAGACAGAACTGCCTCTCTCTTATTGTTGCCATTCCCTGTTTCAAGTTGTTATTTCTAACTATACATGGTATTCCTATCCTTTGTGTCTTCTGTTTTTATAAGGAGACTGTGAACTGAGAGAGTAGTAAGAATTGAATTTTATCCGTGAAGTATCTATGAAGAGGAATATTTTTTTAATTCTAAGAATATGTGAATAAATAACCTGAAAGAATTTTTAAACCATTTTAATCATTTGAAATTTAGAAAAATAACTTAGAAATGACCCTGTTACTCTTAACCTCTGTAATTGTAAAACATCATTCCCCCTTATTTTATATTTTCTGTTAAGATCTTGTGCTATCAACAGAGAATCCCTGATGGAGCAGGAGAAAAGTGAGGTGCAGAACTCAAATTCTACTAAAAAGACCAGACTTAATGGTCTGAGACTGGAGGGACCCCAGAGGTCATGGCCCCTGGACTTTCTCTTAGCCCAAAACTAACCATTCCTGAAGCCACCTCTTCAGACAGATTAGACTGGACTATAAGACATAAAATGATACTGGTGAAGAGTGTGCTTCTTAGCTCAAATAGACTCGTGAGACTAAGTGGGCAGCTCCTGTCTGAAGGTGAGATGAGAAGGCAGAGTGGGACAGGAGCTAGTTGAATGGACTCGGGAAATATAGGGTGGAGACAAGGAGTGTGCTGTCACATGGTAGGGAGAACAACTAGGGTCACACAGCAATGTGTCTAAAAGTTTTTGTATGAGAAACTGGCCTGAATTTTAAACTTCACTTAAAGCACAATTAAAAAAAAATCTTTTGCTATGATGTTTTTATCAGAGTCTTTAAAATGTTATTTACATAAAGGTACTAGATTAATAACAAAATTGGGAATCCTTGGGTTTAGAATGCATTTGGGCCATCTTTTTGAGTATAATTTCTGTTTAGCAATTCATGGGATTGTTTAAAGGGAGAATAGAAAACGCATTAATGAAAATTAAGGATTGGCTTTCAACTTTTGTCTCAATTCATTATATAATGTTGACTCTAGGCCCGTTTCCATTGTAGTTTCAGATTATTTATCAGTATGCACAAACAGAACAAAAGAGTCATCATGTGATACTCTTGCTTAAGGTTATGTATTTAACTGTGAAAGTGCCTGAAAGAAAATTAGAATGATAAAATTCTTCTTTATAAAGTGGAATAGAATGTTCAACATAAATTGTGGGTTTCAGGCTAACAGGTTACCCTCACCTTCATTTTGCAGAAAACATATATTCTTATTACATTTGGCCGTTAATAGCATGTCAGCCATGTCTGTCTCCATCCATCCATAGCTAACTTGTTCCTGGAAGAAGCAAACTTTGTCCCTATGAAGAATGACAAATGGGAGTTTTGTTCTGGTATCTATCTTTCGAAATGCCAAGGGATCTCTGGGCAATATTCCTTAACATAAATATTTTGAAATGCAGACAAAACTCTCCCTTTTTGCTCTTTATTGGTTTAGACACCAGGTAAAGTCTTCTAAACTAAACTGAAGTGATAGAGGAAACAGGGTACCTCAGTGTTCCTTGGAATAGTCTTGATTATGCATTAATCAGAATCTGTCTTGAACTGGTTGATTACAGGAGAAGATGTTTCAGGGAGTCTCTGCCCAGCACCTCCTCCTCCAGAACGGATGGCTTGTGAAATCCCCTGCCGAATGGACTGTATGGTGAGCGGGTGGACAGAATGGTCCTCCTGTTCCCAGTCCTGTTCAAATAAAAACTCAGATGGGAAACAGACTAGATCGAGGACGGTCCTGGCATTGGCTGGAGAAGGTGAGTAACAATAAAGGTATCACCATGTGAGTTACTTGTTCAAAAAAAATTTTCCCCACTAGGTAACTGAAAGGTTCCTATTGGGGATGTAGCTACGCATAAGTGATCATGTTATGTACCCTAATTCCAAATGTCTCAGGTTGTTAGCGCTGCTGTAACAAAATCTACCACAAGTAATGTCCTTAGATGTCTTGAGATAAAAAGTCTAAATCATAATCTTGACCATGTCAATTTTTCTTGGGGCCTCTCTCCTAGTTTCTGGTAACTGTTGGAAATCTTTGACGTTCTTTTGCTACTTATGGATGCATCTGCCTTCATCGTCACGTGTTATCTACCCCTGTGTGTCAATGTCTATTCTGCTGTTTTAATAAACCACCACTCAGAACAGACCAGATTTAGGGCCTACCCTACTCTGGTATTACCTCATTAACGTAACAGAAGAAAATCGCTATTTCCACACAGGATCATGTTTCCAGGTATAAAGATTAGGAGTTTAACACAACTTTTTTGTGGAATACAATTGAATCCATATACCAAATTCATAATTTCATTTCTATGTATACTTTTTTTTTCTTTAATCCTCTAATTTATCTGTCCTGGGTTTACATATTTATATTTAGCCCATACTTTTTTTTTTTTTTTTTATGATGGCACAAGTGATTTGTGGTCAGCTGCAAACATAATGGTTGGAGGTTCCAACCCACCTAGCGGCTCCTTAGAAGAGAGTGCTGGTGTACTGCATCTGTAACCCTATGGAGCAGATGTACTCTGTAACACATGGGTCTTCATGAGTTGGGCCAACTCAGTGCAGCTAACAATAACAACATGTACAGGGTACAGGCGCTAGTAATCAAATGGATGTTATTTTTCATTATTCATTTTTTTTTTTTTTCCTGAGAGAAGGAAACAAAGTTTAGTGGACACATATCCAGTTTCAAGTAGCTTGTGTAGCTGGAAGCAAAACTGTGATATTTTTGGTAAAAAGAGATCCAAATTAGGAATCGGGAGACTTGGCTTCTCAACCTGGAGCCGCCAATAATGTTGGCAAGCTACCTGATCCTTATGCCCTGGGTTCCTGTTCAGTAATGCTGGCTTGTTGTCATGGGGAGAAAGATGAAGGCTGTGAAAATGTCTTTGAAGGAGCTAAAAAGTGCTATGGGAATGTAGATGTGTGGCATCAGGACAAATTAGAGGAGCAGATGCTCCTCTCATTTATAGCAATGATCTCTGTCTTCAGGCACACACACGTCATTTCTTTCATGCCCTCCCAAGAGTTCCTCTGCCTACGGCTCAGTTAAAACAGCAGGGTACTGTGGCTACTGGCTGTGAGGAACTCCTTTTTAAACAGGATTCTCTTCTGTGATCCTGAGAAATGGGGCCAGGGTCAAGATGAATGACGATTTTCATATTCTTAAATTGCAGTTGCTTCCTTTGCTTGGTTTTTATATTTCTGGAAGGGGAAAACTAGGCAGTAGTATTTAATGGGAAAAAAATAATAAAAATAACAAAACATAAATTTTCTTGAGCATTAGACCCACTGAATAAAGCATTATAGTGTGGATGACTGGGAAAAGATCAATACTTTATATAAATAACACTTTTACATGAATATAAAAATGTGAGAGAAAAGACGGTAATGAAATTTGATTGTGTGGTTCATCCAAGAGTGTAGGATGCACATCTGTCTGGCCTCCGTGCCAGTGGATAGCATGTTGTCAGATATGATTTCAGATGAGCTCTTGCTTGCCAAGCTTTAGCAGATACTTCTGGATTTCCCACCTCTCAGGAAATGCACTGCTTGATAGAGGATTGGTGTCTTAAAATGGTTCTCTGAGAAAAATAATTCCTTTCCTGGAGAAAGGAGGCCATGTGTGGGCAGTGGTGTGTGTGTGTCCTACCTAATACCACTTCAAAGTCATGGGCTATTATATCTAACTGACTAATTTATGTAGGCATAATGATATTAAAAGTAAAGCATTTGGGGGGGGGTAGTTTAGCTCAGAGATACCCCAGGGGTGGGCAGTAGAGTCAATTACTTTTCCAATCTAGTTTGACTTGGACTGCTGCTTGTTTTTTAGGAAAGAAGATGACAATATAGTATCCTCAGATTGTTACTCAGGACACAAAAACCATGGCCTTGGAACGGGAAGGAGGGTACAATTGCTCTGGCCATCGGAAGGCAGTGTCAAAAAGACCATCTTTCTAGACCATTAAACTAAAAAAAAAACAACAAAAACAACCCATTTCCGTCGAGTCAGTTCTGATGTATAGCAACCCTATAGGACAGACTAGAACCGTCCCATTAGGTTTCCGAGGAGCAGCTGGTGGATTTGAATCACCGACTTTTAGGTTAGCTGTGTGAGCTCTTAGGCACTGTGCTACCAAAACCAAAAAACCTGCTGTTGTTGAGTCGATTCCAACACATAGTGACCCTATAGGACAGAGTAGAACTGCCGCACAAGGTTTTCTAGGAGTGGCTGGTGGATTCAAACCACAGAGTTTTGGTTAGCAGCCAAATGCTTAACCACTACACTACCAGAGCTCCAAGCCTTCTAGACCATTAAAGCAACAAAAATAACAAAAAGAAAAACAACAGTAACAGCAACAACTATGTGTTCTCTCTTATTTTTATTGTTTTCAGGTGGAAAACCATGTCCCCCTAGCCAGGCCCTCCAAGAATATCGTTTATGCAATGACCATTCCTGTATACAACTCTACTGGGAGACATCGCCTTGGGGCCCCTGTTCTAAAGACACACTGGTGACTGCCCTTAATGCAACCATTGGCTGGAATGGAGAAGCTACGTGTGGTGTGGGCATTCAGACACGGAGGGTCTTCTGTGTTAAAAGTCATGTAGGACAAGTGATGACCAAAAGGTATTACTACTATATTACTGAAAGTGCATATGATTTTTGCATAGTTGAGCATTTTTAACCAAAAACATTTATCAAGCAACTGGTATGTCTGGGTCAGTGCTACAGTAATAGGATTTTTTTTTCTTTTCTTTTCAACATTAAAAAATATCCCCCAAAGATAAACATAGTTACAAACAGGTCATTTGTGCTATTACAATATGTATTTTGGTTAATGAGTAAATTAATATCCGCAAGTACTGGTATGTTTGACTAATTGGACATATTTTCTATAGTTCATCTCAGTATTTTTGAATCATCTCCAATCACGTAAAGGTAGATCAGCTTTTTGAAAGTATAGGGTTATATCATACTCTTATTAAAAAAAAAGCAAAAAACAAAAACAGTTGCTGTCAAGTCAATTCCTACTCATGGTGACCCCTTGTGTTACAGAGTAAAATTGTACTTCATAGGATTTTCAAGCCTGTGACCTTTCAGAAGCTGATCTCCAGTGCTTAACTGTTTGTGCATTCCAGGGAATTCTTTTTTAGGATTCTTCTTTAGGCCCCACACGTCTTTCTTGCAGTGAGGAGATCAGTTAATCCGCCATTTTTTGTTATAGTAGTCTATGCCCTCAACTAGGTTACAGTCTAGTGCTTGACTATTAACCAAAAGGTTGGCAGTTTGAACCCACCCAGAGGCACCTTGGAAGACCATCCTGACAGTGTGCTTCAGTTTACTCTACACACATGGGGTTGAGTTTGAACTGACTTGAGGGCAACTAACGACAACAATACTCCGTATATATCTCTACGTACAGGAAAATTATTAAATTTGGACATGGGAACTAGGATATAGATGTCAGAGAGAGTCAAGAACAATTTCAAGTGATGGGGAGGGAAAAAGAGTAGTTGACTAGTGAACTCGGCTGTTGGGATTTTGTCTCTAGACTGAATGAGGAGACGTAACTCTTCCTGAAGTCCACATGGGAAAGTTTGTGAAGAAGAAAATGGAAGAGGCCTATTTTCTGAGTGAATGGCCTGTTTATAGGGATTCCCCACCATCCGTATTTGCATGAGTCCCCTTCATGTGGTGAAAGAGCGCACTCCAGCCACAAGGTAGCCTGATGTGAGCTTTGGGGTAGTGGCACAAGGTAGGCAACTTAGAGCCCTTCTCCAGAAACTTTCAAGCTGAAACTTGGAAAATGAAACTCTCTTTCTTTCTGTTCGTGATGTTCTAAGCATATGAACCAAGAGTTGCCCCAGCCATGGTTGAGCCTGGGGAAAAAGCAGGAGAGAGTGAGGCTGAGCTCTGACAGAAGCAGCAATGGAGGCAGAGCAAGTGTTGGCACCATTAAGCTGTGGTCCCATCCTTCCCAAATACACCCTTGTCCTTCCTGAAAATAAGCAAATACATTCACTCTTCTGCTTAATTCAATACAGTTTGTGTTTTGCCTTGGTAACTCAGACACCTAAATAATTCAGTCTGGAACACCATGGTGATGGAATCTGAGCCTTATGCACACTGTTATGGCAGCCATTTTGGCTGAATATGAGGTGGGTCTGGGAAGCTGGGCTCATGGTATTGAGCTGATGTTGGCAGACATAGTCCAGACTGGCTAGACGCTTCCCCCTGCTGGCACTGGAGCATCCAATGAGCAGCCAAAAACCAAAACCAAACCCAGTGCCGTCGAGTCGATTCCGACTCATAGCGACCCTATAGGACAGAGTAGAACTGCCCCATAGAATTTCCAAGGAGCACCTGGAGGATTTGAACTGCCGACTCTTTGGTTAGCAGCCATAGCACTTAACCACTACGCCACCAGAGTTTCCCCAGTAAGCAGATGGTTGTGCAAATACAGGCAAAGTTAACTATGACCCGAAGGAAGACCTCATCTCTCTCTACTTCTCCATGAAGCTTACAGAGAATTGGAGTTGGGTGTTCCTTACTGTTGCAACCCCTGAGTTTCCCAGTGTCTGGCCCGTAGTCAGTGTTCAGTAAACACTTCTGGAATTCAGGAATGAACTAGACCTATGTGTTGAGAAGTGATAGGGTTGACAAGGATTGGATATGAAGATTGGAAGATGGAGAGGAGCTGATTTTTATCCTCTGCTTCAATAAAAATTACTTTACCAACCATGATACATTTTGGCAAAGGGGGCTGTCATGAAGAGTAGTGAACAGAACATACATATCACATTCATCCTTATTAATTCATAAATATTGTTTCTGCTGTAGCATCTAACTCTACAGTGCATGTGATGTTTTTTAGATCAACTTGTGTCATTTGTGTTTTCAGCTTACGAGGTAGCCGTGGCACCCCGTGGACTGATTCAATCAATGAGACTTATAAGCAAATATAGACAATAACGTTTATATATCACCTGGCTCAGTTGATAATCAAATCCACAGAGCTATGGTAAAATCCTAAAAGGCTTATAAATATACTCTGCAGATATGAGGATGCCTTTTGTCTGGGAAAGATTGCTACCTGTGTGATGTTCATCTTATGACCTAATTTCTCAACTACTTAAAAACAAAAAGAAATGCAGGAAATATTAAGATGAATATCCAGATAAACATAAGTATGGCTGAGGTGTAAAAGAGAGCCCTACATAAAACACAGTAAACTAATTCTTCATAATGATGGAACAATTTAGCATGCCTAATATCTGATCAGAATGCTGGTGGTGCAGTGGTTAAGAGCTCGGCTGCTAACCAAAAGGTTAGTGGTTTGAATCCACCAGCTGCTCCTTGGAAACCCTATGGAGCAGTTCTCCTCTGTCCTATATGGTCATTATGAGTCAGAATCAGTTCAACGGCAACAGGTACGAGTAGTATCTGATCTTTTTTCTTCCACAAAATTTTCAGCTCTGAACCACAACAGGAAAAATCCACTTATCATGAATGTAATGCTATTTTCTTAGTTAAGAGGCATTAGAATTGAGACTGATACCTACTGAATAAATTATCACATTTTAAAGGGGTTTTTAGACATGAAAATTTGGGTTGTATGTTCAAACAGCCCTCTATTTCCTCTTCTATTCTTATAATTGATTTTTTTTTTTTTTTTTTAATAAAAGTCTCTGAATACATCAGCTTTCTCACTGTGGCTTATCAACTTAAAGATGTTTTGTTACCAAAAAAAAAAAAAAAACAAGTTTACAGTTTGATATATGATTCACAAACTAATATGTATGGACTTGAAAATTTACATAAGTGAGAGTAAAATATTATTATTACACAGTAAATAACCTTCAGTTTTGTTCTGGTTTATCAACACAGAAAAATGAATTGCACAGATGTTTTCCCCAATACACACATATATATGAAGACATTGCTAATTACTTTTTGCACTGTTAATGAGGCTGGAGATTTAACAACCTAGCTTTAATTCTTACTGTATGCCTCCAAACAGCCCTGCTAAACACGAGCAGCCTACATTGACTGTAAAAAAAAAAAAAAAAAAAAAAATGACTGTAGTAAAGTTAATTAAAATTCTTAAGGTTAATGAGATTAATTGAGTTGAGAAAATAATACGTAGTGGACAGTAAAGCTCACAGTGAATTTATTAGCAGTAGAATGTATCCTTTGCTCTGCCCTTTCAAAAAAAAAATAGGTAATTTTGCTCTGTTTCATGTGAAAGCCTCGGCAGTCAAAAAATATCCCCTGCTACTTGTGAAATCCTTGGGGTGGAAGTAAGAGGGAAGGAGCTGAAAGGAAGAAGAAAATATCCTAAAGAAAGAGTGGTCTTCAGGGTAGAGAGAAGGAAGCCTGCCTCCATGGATTAATTGGGCTAAAAATAATGTGTCATCTCAAAATCCACCTCCTGAGGGGGGGAAATTAGCCTGTTATCCTCAACACAGAACTTTTTGCAAGTTCTTGGGTTGTTGTGGTTTCCATGTAATTGTATAGGTGAGAATGTTAACTATTCTATGACTAGTAGAACTGATCAGATCAGAAAATGAGAACCAGATAGGATGGAACTGAGCCAGAAGTGAAAGCTTGTTGGGGTATTCCTGGGGTTTCCTTTGGTTTTGTTTCACTGTTCAATGCTTTCATTTCAGTTGAAATGTACAAGAAATAATGGTACAGATTGAGAACATACAAGCCATAGCCTTCCAAGGTTCCTGATAAGGCAGTTTCTACTTTTTAATGTAAAAACACCTGGGATTTTGTGAGATATAGTAATAAATAGCTCCATTTCAACATCTGATGTTTAAAAAGCTGACAGGTTTGCCCCATCTAGCAGCGTGAGATGAATGTGTCAGCTCCTAGGTTGGATGGTGATTGAGGAGACGGAGCATTGTGTGTCTGCATCTTGATTATGGAGGCATAACTGAAGAGTGGCCAGTCTCTGTAGCTCCACTGATGCAATTCAGTACCATGCTTATAAGGAACTGAACCCTGCAGGGCGAACAAAAGACAACAGCCATATAGAACTTTGCAGTGCACGTCCAATACTGAAATTGAATACATCCATCCTTTCATGAAGAGTACTGCTAATCCAGGATCAGAGTGGGACACAAGAAGTAGAAAGCATAGATTTTGACAGAAGACAGGGTGCCACACATTATTTACTAGCTAAAAAGTGAGTCCAGGGGGCGGGGGCCAAGATGGCTGACTAGGTAGACGATACCTTGGATCCCTCTTGCAACAAAGACTCGGAAAAACAAGTGAATCGATCACATACATGACAGTCTACGAACCCTCACCATCAAATACAGATCTAAAGAGTTGACCTGAGTGACAGAGACTGAGAATGAGCAACCACAGGGAAGCAACGACTGTTTTCAGAGCCTGGAGCCAGCGTCCCAGTCAGAAAACCTTGGTGCCGGGCTTTGGACTGGATGTAGGGGAGCTGAGCACAGCATCCTGAGATGGCACAAACACAGGACACAGCCCTAGCCCCCAGAAGCTCGGGGGAAGCCCAGCCAGTGCATGCAGGCAGCACAGTGACACGGCTGACAGGAGGAGAAGTCACTGGAAGGCAGCAACTGGTTTTGGAGCCTGGAGTGCGGCGTCCCAGCTGGGGAACCCTGGCGCTGGGCTTTGGACTGGGAGCGGAGGAACTGACCACTGCTTCTGAGACAGCACAAGCACAGGACGCGGGCCTGACCCTTGGGGGCAATCTCGACCCAGCCAAAGCACACAGGCTATGCAACCCTCGAGAATCTCAGATAAAACACTCATCACCAAGCAAGATAAGTAACTGTCTATATTCTGGGGTGCTACTCTCTCCTGTCTATCTGATCCTTCCCCTCCCCTTCGCAGGCGGCTTCATTAACATTGGAATTTCCTGAGCCAGAGACTGAAGTGCTCTGCGTTTTTTTTTTTTTTTTTGGCCTTTTCCTAACCCATTCTCCTGGCCTGAGAGATGCAGCTACAAAAAACCCATGGACCAAAAATCCTTCCCTGACTTCCCGAAATTGGACTAAAAATGCAGAACCAGCTCCAGCCAAGCATATGAGATCCACAGTCTTGGGCTTTCATCCCTGCAGGGAACAAGGTGGCTATTATAATGCAAAGGCAATTCTGATAGGGATCTGACTGTAATTGTTTTAGAGGATTACTGGAAAGACAAGTTTCCCAGGTCTGATATCTCTGCTTATTAAACAGAGCCCTCACTGACCCACAACGGGGAACTGAGGGCTGAAGCTCCCCCCAGACCACCTAGCCTCCTGCCTTAGGGGTCTGAGGATGGTGAAAGCTACCAATCTGTAGAGGTACATGCATTGGGTACCTAAGGTACAGCTGCAGAGCCCACCCACCAAAGTGCTTTAGGAATAGAGACACACCTACCTCACTGGCACTTGGGGGAAGCCTGTCAGCATCCTGCCCCCCCGGAGTGTGACCCCCTGCTGCTACTAGAATCTGGTGCACACAACTATCACCACCACTTCTCTAGGTGGATAGGTGACAGTCTGCACCACACACTTGGTGACCCAAAATCAGATTCAACTCAAGAATAGTGAATGGACTCTTAGGCTTATATATCTGGTAACAGCCCAAACCAGCTGGTAATAGGACATAAGTGATTCAAGGGCTACAACAATCAAGACAGCACAATCTAGTAGCCCATTTACGTATATTGAAAGAAAACAAAACAAGATAAGACTCAGTGAGTAAATATAAAATAAATCACTACAATATCTTAGTGATGGCACGGAGACAGCAGTTGATATCAAACCACATAAAGAAGCAGACCATGATTGCTTCTACAACCCCCCAAACTAAAGAATCAAAATCTTTCCCAAATGAAGATACAATCCTGGAATTGCCAGATGCAGAATATAAAAATCTAATTTACAGAATCCTTCAAGACATCAGGGATGACCTCAGAAATGAAATAAGGCAATCTACAGAAAAAGCCAAGGAACACACTGATAAAGCAATGGAAGAAATCAAAAAGATTATTCAAGAACATAGTGGAAAAATTAATAAGCTGCAAGAATCCATAGAGATACAGCATTCAGAAATCCAAAAGATTAATAGTAAAGTTACAGAATTAGACAAATCAATAGGATGTCAGAGGAGCAGAATCGAGCAATTGGAATGCAGAGTGGGGGAGCTGGAGAATAAGAGAATTGATACCAATATAGCTGAAAAAAATCAGATAAAAGAATTCAAAAAAATGAAGAAACCCTAAGAATCATGTGGGACTCTATCAAGAAGAATAACTTGCATGTGATTGGAGTTCCAGAACAGGGAGGGATAACAGAAAATACAGAGAGAATAGTTGAAGATCTGTTGGCAGAAAACTTCCCTGACATCATGAAAGATGAAAGGATATCTATCCAAGATGCTCATCAAACCTCATATAAGATTGTTCGAAAAGGAAATCACCAAGACATATTATCATCAAACTTGCCAAAGCCAAAGATAAAGAGAAAATTTTAAAAGCAGCCAGGGATAAAAGAAAGGTCTCCTACAAAGAGGAATCAATAAGAATAAGTTCAGACTACTCAGCAGAAACCATGCAGTCAAGAAGGCAATGGGATGACATACATAGGGCACTGAAGGAGAAAAACTGCCAGCCAAGGATCATATATCCAGCAAAACTCTCTCTAAAATATGAAGGTGAAATTAAAACATTTACAGATAAACACAAGCTTAGAGAATTTACAAAAACCAAACCAAAGCTACAAGAAATACTAAAGGAAATTGTTTGGTCAGAAAATCAATAATACCAGATACCAGCACAACACAAGGTAACAGAACAGAACATCCTGATATCAACTCAAATAGGGAAATCACAAAAACAAATTAAGATTAATTTTAAAAAGAAAAAAAATGCTCAAAACAGGGAATCTTTGAAGTCAACATGTAAAAGATCACAATAATCAAAAAGAGGGACTAAATACAGGTGGCATAGAACTGCCATGTGGAGAGGGAAACAAGGCGATATAGGACAATACAAGTTAGGTTCTTAGAAAAATAGGGGTAAATATTAAAAAAAAAAAAAAGGTAACAACAAAGAGGTATAACAATTCCGTAACTCAAAATAAAAACCAAGAAAAACATAACGACTCAGCAAACATAAATTCAACTACTATGAAAATGAGGAACACACAATTTACAAAGAAAAACATCTCAGCACAACAAAGTAAGTGGAAAAATGAAATTATCAACAACACACACAAAAAGGTGTAAAAATGACAACACTAAACACATACTTATCTGTAATTACACTGAAGGTAAGTGGACTAAATGCACCAATAAAGAGACAGAGAGTCTCAGACTGGATAAAGAAACATGATCCGTCTATATGCTGCCTACAAGAGACACACCTTGGACTCAGAGACACAAACAAACTAGAACTCAAAGGATGGAAAAAAATATATCAAGCAAACAATAAGCAAAAAAGAGCAGAAGTAGCAATATTAATTTCTGACAAAATAGACTTTAAAGTTAAATCTACCACAAAGGCTAAAGAAGGACATTACATAATGATTAAAGGGACAATTGACCAGGAAGATAGAACCATATTAAATATTCATGCACCCAATGACAGGGCTGCAAGATACATAAAACAAACATTAACAGAACTGAAAAGTGAGATAGACACCTCCACAATTATAGTAGGAGACTTCAACACACCACTTTTGGAGAAGGACAGGACTTCCAGTAAGAAGCTCAATAGAGACACGGAAGACCTAATTGCTGCAATCTACCAACTTGACCTCGTAGACTTATACAGAACACTCCACCCAACAGCTGCAAAGTATACTTCTTTTTCTAGCGCACATGGAACATTCTCTAGAATAGACCACATACTAGGTCATAAAACAAACCTTTGCAGAATCCAAAACATCGAAATATTACAAAGGATCTTCTCAGACCACAAGGCCATAAAAATGGAAATCAATAACAGAAAAATCAGGGAAAAGAAATCAAATACTTGGAAACTGAACAATACCCTGCTGAAAAAAAGACAGGGTTATAGAAGACATTAAGGAGGGACTAAAGAATTTCATAGAATGCAACGAGAGTGAAAACACTTCCTATCAAAACCTCTGGGACAGAGCAAAAGCAGCACTCAGAGGTCAATTTATATCGATAAATGCACACATACATAAAGAAGAAAGAGCCAAAATCAGAGAACTGTCCCTACAACTTGAACAAATAGAAAGTGAGCAACAGAAGAATCCATCAGGCACCAAAAGAAAACAAATAATAAAAATTAGAGCTGAACTAAATGAGTTAGAGAACAGAAAACAATTGAAAGAATTAACAAAGCCAAAAGCTGGTTCTTTGAAAAAATTAACAAAATTGATAAACCATTGGCCAAACTGACTAAAGAAATACAGGAAAGGAAACAAATAACCCGAATAAGAAACGAGATGGGCCATATCACAACAGACCCAACTGAAATGAAAAGAATCATATCAGGTTATTATGATAAATTGTCCTCTGACAAATTTTCAAACCTAGAAGAAATGGATGAATTCCTAGAAAAACACTACCTACCTAAACTAACAATCAGAAGTAGAACAACTAAATAGACCCATAATAAAAAAAAGAGATTGAAAAGGTAATCAGTAAACTCCCAACAAAAAAAGCCCTGGCCTGGACGGCTTCACTGCAGAGTTCTACCAAACTTTCAGAGAAGAGTTAACACCACTATTACTAAAGGTATTTCAAAGCATAGAAAAGGATGGAATACTACCTAACTCATTCTATGAGCCACCATATCCCTGATACCAAAATCAGGTAAAGACAGCACAAAAAAAGAAAATTATAAACCTATATCCCTCATGAACATAGATGCAAAAATTCTAGCCAATAGAATTCAACAACATGTCAAAAAAATAATCCACCACGACCAAGTGGGATTTATACCAAGTATGCAAATTTTTTTTTATGCAAGGCTGGTTTATATTAGAAAAACCATTAATGTAATCCACCATATAAATAAAACAAAAGACAAAAAACACATGATCTTATCAATGGATGCGGAGAAGGCATTTGACAAAGTCCAACACCTATTCATGATAAAAACTCTCAGCAAAATAGGAATTGAAGGAATATTCCTCAACATAATAAAGGGCATCTATACAAAGCCAACAGCCAACATCACTCTAAATGCAGAGAGCCTGAAAGCATTTTCTCTGAGAACGGAAGCCAGACAAGGATGCCCTTTGTCACTGCTCTTATTCAACATTGTGCTAGATGTCATAGCCAGAGCAATTAGGCTAGACAAAGAAATAAAGGGCATCCGGATTGGCAAGGAAGAAGTAAAATTATCTCTATTTGCAGATGACATGATTTTATACACAGAAAACCCTAAGGAATCCTCCAGAAAACTACTGAAACTAATAGAAGAGTTTGGCAGAGTCTCAGGTTATAAGATAAACATACAAAAATCACTTGGATTCCTCTACATCAACAAAAAGAACATCGAAGAGGAAATCACCAAATCAATACCATTCACAGTAGTCCCCAAGAAGATAAAATACATAGGAATAAATCTTACCAAAGATGTAAAAGACCTATACAAAGAAAAGTGCAAAGTACTAGTGCAAGAAACTAAAAAGGACCTACATAAGTGGAAAAACATACCTTGCTCATGGATAGGAAGACTTAACATAGTAAAAATGTCTATTCTACCAAAAGCCGTCTACGTATACAATGCGCTACCGGTCAAAATTCCAACGACATTTTCTAATGTGATGGAGAAACAAATCACCAACTTCATATGGAAGGGAAAGAAGCCCCAGATAAGTAAAGCATTACTGAAAAAGAAGAAGAAAGTGGGAGGCCTCACTCTACCTGATTTTAGAACCTATTTTACAGCCACAGTAGTCAAAACAGCCTGGTACTGGTACAACAACAGGCACATAGACCAATGGAACAGAATTGAGAACCCAGATATAAATCCATCCACATATGAACAGCTGATATTTGACAAAGGCCCAGTGTCAGTTAATCGGGGAAAAGATAGTCTTTTTAACAAATGGTGCTGGGATAACTGGATATCCATTTGCAAAAAAATGTAACAGGACCCATACCTCACACCATGCACAAAAACTAACTCCAAGTGGTTCAAAGACCTAAACATAAAGACTAAAACGACAAAGATGATGGAAGAAAAAATAGGGATAACGTTAGGAGCCCTAATACAAGGCATAAACAGAATACAGAAACCAGATAACTGGGAGCTCCTAAAAATCAAACACCTATGCTCATCTGAAGACTTCACCAAAAGAGTAAAAAGACCACATACAGATTGGGAAAAAATTTTCAGCTATGACATCTCCGACCAGCGCCTCATCTCTAAAATCTATAGGATTCTGTTAAAACTCAACCACAAAAAGACAAACAACCCAGTCAAAAAGTGGGCAAAGGATATGAACACTCACTTCACTAAAGAAGATATTCAGGCAGCTAACAGATACATGAGAAAATGCTCTCGATCATTAGCCATTAGAGAAATGCAAATTAGAACTACGATGAGATTCCATCTCACTCCAACAAGGCTGGCATTAACCCAAAAACCACAAAATAATAAATGTTGGAGGAGCTGTGGAGAGATTGGAACTCTTATACACTGCTGGTGGGAATGTAAAATGGTACAACCACTTTGGAAATCTATCTGGCGTTTTCTTAAAAAGCTAGGAATAGAACTACCATACAACCCAGAAATCCCACTCCTCGGAATATACCCTAGAGAAATAAGAGCCTTTACACGAACAGATATATGCACACCCATGTTTATTGCAGCACTGTTTACAATAGCAAAAAGCTGGTAGCAAACCAAGGTGTCCATCAATGGATCAATGGTTAAATAAATTCACACGATGGAATACTACGCATCAATAAAGAACAGTGACGAATCTGTGAAACATTTCATAACATGGAGGAACCTGGAAGGCATTATGCTGAGTGAAATTAGTCAGATGCAAAAGGACAAATACTGTATAAGACCACTATTATAAGATCTTGAGAAATAGTATAAACTGAGAAGAACACATACTTTTGTGGTTACGAGGTGGGGAGGGAAGGAGGGTGGGAGAGGGTTATTTACTGATTAGTTAGTAGATAAGAACTACTTTAGGTGAAGGGAAGGACAATACTCAATACACGGAAGATCAGCTCAACTGGACTGGACCAAAAGCAAAGGAGTTTCCGGGATAAACTGAATGCTTCGAAGGTCAGCGGAGCAAGGGCCAGGGTTTGGGGACCACGGCTTAAGGGGACTTCTAAGTCAATTGGCAAAATAATTCTATTATGCATACATTCTGCATCCCACTTTGAAGTGTGGCATCTGGGGTCTTAAATGCTAACAAGCAGCCATCCAAGATGCATCAATTGGTCTCAACCCACCTGGATCAAAGGAGAATGAAGAACACCAAGGTCACACGATAACTATGAGCCCAAGAGACAGAAAGGGCCACATGAACCAGAGACTTACATCATCCTGAGACCAGAAGAACTAGATGGTGCCCGGCCACAAACGATGACTGCCCTGACAGGGAGCACAACAGAGAACCCCTGAGGGAGCAGGAGAACAGTGGGATGCAGACCCAAATTCTCATAAAAAGACTAGACTTAATGATCTGACTGAGACTAGAAGAATCCCGGTGGTCACGGTCCCCAAACCTGTTGGCCCAGGACAGGAACCATTCCCAAAGACAACTCATCAGACATGGAAGGGACTGGACAATGGGTTGGAGAGAGATGCTGATGAAGAGTGAGCTACTTGTATCAGGTGGACACTTGAGACTGTGTTGGCATCTCCTGTCTGGAGGGGAGATGGGAGGGTAGAGAGGGTTAGAAACTGGCAAAACTATCATGAAAGGAGAGACTGGAAGGAGGGAGCGGGCTGACTCATTAGGGGGAGAGTAAGTGGGAGTATGGAGTAAGGTGTATATAAGCTTATATGTGACAGACTGACTTGATTTGTAAACTTTCACTTAAAGCACAATAAAAATTATTTAAAAAAAAAAAAGTGAATCCATATGTTTCCATGGGTTTGAAGGCTTCAATTTTGCTTTGGAAATTGCTGGAGAAATTAGTCTGTTATCCTCAGTGACTTATTTATGTTTAGGCTACAGTATCATATGATACTATTCAGTCTTTCACTTACCATTACTAAATATTTACTATGAACTAAGATATCGAGTTTGTAAAATATGATGTAAGATAGAATTCCACCATCAAGGCATTAAAAACTAGTGCGTGTACAGTGTGCACATGCGCGCGCGCACACACACACGACAAACCAGCAGCACCAAAGATAAATCAAAAAGCCTCTTTGGGTTGGTGACAGTACAGAGGTACAGAATACAAGCTCTATAGTTTTTAGAAGTGGGGCATTAAATTGCCATGTACAAAGAGGATATTTTTGAAGAACAAGAGGAAATGTGATGATCCTTGAAGAGGTAGAGAACACATAGATCAATAGAAAGGAGGAGGAAGTTGAACCCCTGAGGAAAAAGGTAAACCTGCTTGGCAAAAGAAAGGAACATAGAGATGATTTTACTGACTAGAGAGAACACTTGGCCTCTACTGAACCAGACATCATGCGCATTTCCAGGAAAGACCTCTGTTCATTGCCTCTGTAAAAACAATGAGGCCTGAGCTTGACATTGTGGGATGTTACTCTCTTGTGGGGCTTAAGGGGGCCCATATTGTGGAGAGTTGACATCATTCCCAGTGAGTGCTTTTTGTGAGTTATGTTTATAAAGGGTAAGTAAAGTAGACAGTATCCGTCACCCAAAAGAGATAATCACCACCCATCTGTCAGTTTGTCGTACTGTGGTGGCTAATGTGTTGCCATGATGCTGGAAGCTATGCGACTGGTATTTAAAATACCAGCAGAGTCACCTAGGGTGGACAAGTTTCAGTGGAGCTTCCAGACTAAGACAGACTAGGACGAGAGGTCTGGTAACCTACTTCTGAAAATCAGCCAATGAATACCCTATGGGAGACAACATAACATTGTCCGATATAATGTGGAAGATGAGCCCTCTTGGTTGGAAGACACTTAAAATCTACAGTGGCTGCAACAACGGACTTGAGCATACCAAACAGTTAAGATGATGTAGTACCAGGCAATACTTCATTGTGTTGTACATGAGGTCACCATGAGTCTAAGTCAACTGAACATAACTAACAACAATAAAAGAGATGAACACCTACTGCTAATTGAAGTGAACAGAGTCCCTGCAATATAAGCAGCCCTCTAAAGGAAGCTTGAAGCCCAGAATCACAAACATTTCTAGGCTATTTTGTGAACGTATGATTGAGTATGTGTTAGGTGGGGGTGACCCATGACCCACTGAGCACACAGGAAGTTGGTATTACCCAAATTGTACTTTAATTTACAGCTGTGTACTAGGGGAGGTTGGAAAGGTATGAGAACAAAATGGCAGTTCAGTTTCTTTTTAGTAGGCTTCAGGGTATGAACAAAGGACTTGGGGATGATTTCAAGTGTTTTGTACTATCTCTACTAAAGGAGGATATAAATTTTTGTCACCAGAAGTAGTAGCTTGTTTAAATAACATTATATCCTCATAAAGGGACCCCTGGAGGCACAGTAGTAAAGCAATCAGCTGCTAACCGAAAGATCTGTGTTTTGAAACTACCATCCACTCCATGGGAGAAAGATGTGGCAGTCTGCTTCTGTAACGATTACGGCTTTGGAAAGTCTACAGTGCAATTGTACCTTGTCCTGTAGGGTCACTGTGAGTTGGAACAGACTGGACAGTACACAACAGCATATCCTCATAAAGACATTCTTCTGTTATTTTTCTGTGATTACGTTCACTGAATTGATGTATTTGATAGACAGCTTTTTAAAATTGAGGGTGATTAATGCTAATGCACTAATAACTAACTTATTGAGTGATTTTTTGTGAATAAGTATTTTTCTATTTTAATTTATTTGTATAAAAGTATCATACCTACCATGTTGTTGTTGATAGTTGCTGTCAAGTTGATTCTGACTCATGGCATTTCCCTGTGTTGTTGCAGAGTAGAACTGCTGCATAGGGTTTTCTTGGCTGTAATCTTAATAAAAGCAGATTGCAAAGTCTGTTCTTCTGCAGTACTTCTGGGTGGACTTGCACACCAACCTTTAGGTTTGCAGTCCATTTTGCAAACTGTTTTCATCACCTAGGGACTTACATACACCGTACCTCGTACTTGAAAGTCGAAATTACTGCTTGATCCACGGGCTGCATAATGGATGTTGTATCAGCAAGCAAGAAAACAGTATTAATCTTTTTGTACATCTCCACCAGAGCTCTTGGGTGACCAGGTGCATTGTCAATACCCGTTGCTGTAGAGTCGATTCCGACTCATAGCGACCCTATAGGGCAGAGTAGAACTGCACTACAGAGTTTCCAAGGAGCACCTGGTGGATTTGAACAGCCAACCTTTTGGTTAGCAGCTATAGCTCTTAACCATTATGCCACCAGGGACATACACCATAGTAGGAATGAAATAAGACCTAGGGCCTGATTATGAAAAGCAATAGATTCTCACCCACTCCTGTAGTTTGTTTTCTCATTTCCCAGGCACAATCATTTTTTGGCAGTTGCTGTTTCTCCTCTCTGTCTCTCTCTGTCTCTCTCTCAACTAGGTAAGTATTCACAAGGTTCACTAGTCAAAACAATAGAAAAGGTACACAGTGAGAAGCCTTGCACCTGGTCCTGTCTCCATCCACCCCATTCTCCACAGTTGCCAAATGCTTTATTAGTTTCTTAACTACCTTCACTGTGTCATTATATTAATACAAGAAAAAACAAGTATATAATCTTGTTGCATTAATACTTCTGATTTATATTTTTACATTATTTCTGATTTTATTTGCATTTTGATCAACTCTCTGAACACCTTTGTTGCATGAGAACATCAGCGCTTCCACCCTTTCCCTTTCCCCTTCCATCTCCCATCCTCTCAGGGCTTTGAACCAGTACTGTGAATTTGCGTTTCTAACAATTTCCTAGAGGATGCTAATGCTGCTGGTTAGGATCAGTTCTCAGAACCTCTAGTAGAGCAGCTGTTCTCAGAATTTATTATACATATATGTAAGAATCACCTGGGGATCTTGTTAAAATGTAGATTCTGATTCAGTGTATCTGGGGTGGAAATGCAAATTCTGAGCAGGGGCTTGAACCAGAATGAACCTGTCTGAAACCTGGATCCTACGCATCTTTACCTTACAGTGGCAAAATGATATTATGTACATCCCCTTACACAACCAAATTCAGTCTTCCATGCTTTGCCTACACATTGTTTCTAAACTTATAAAGCTTAAAAAAGTCTTCATTTTTGTAATAATGTAAATTGTTGATTCCTGATGTCAGTCAAGTTCTTCTCTATTTGTAGGTATCCTTTTTTTTGTTTTGTTTTTCCATCCCTTGCTCTGACCATTTTTAGTCTCTTTTCTTTGTGTTTGAAATTTGGACAGTTCTATGATTGCACATTGGTGATGCTGCATATACTTGGTGGACTTTTGATGCTGAATTGTCATGCCTTCATCACTGGTGGTGTATTTTAGTCCATTCTTTCCTGGTTAATTTCACCTTCTCCATTGTGTCTGCTAGCTCCAGTTGGAACGTCTGTTAACTGGTTGTTTGAACTTGCTAGACTGGTGTTTTTTCTGTCATTAATTTCCCTCAGATGCTCTCCATGTGACTTTGGGTCTATTACTTATTATTTCAGTGACTTAGTTTAGCATCTGAAAATGAAGATTATAATGCATTTCAGAATTTTCGTTAGGAAAAAGTAAAAATATTAGAAAAAAATCTCTTAACTCAGTACCAAGATTTGCACCCTGACTATCTCACACCAATCTTAGGTTATTAAGCCCTATTCACACTGGATATCTGTTCCTTATAAGAAACTTATGGGAAGCAGAATTTAAAATCCAAATACATGTTGCAGAGTATGTTCATTTTCTTCTTAGCTTATCGCTAATCGATGTAGTTTTTAGCCTTCTATACTCATAAAAACAAGCAAGCAAGCAAACACACAGAAATTTGTTTACTGTTTTCTAAGACTTTGGCTCTTCCAAATGATTGTGAATCCATTGCCTATATTGCTTATTTCCCAAATAGGAACATTAAATGAATTACAGGCGTACCTCATTTTATTGCACTTCACAGATACTGAGTACTGTGTTTTTTACAAATTGAATGTTTGTGGCAACCCTGTGTCCAGCAAGTCTATCGGCGCCATTTTTTTCCAACAGCATGTACTCACTTTCTGTCTCTGTGTCACATTTTGGTAATTCTTGCAATATTTCAGACTTCTTCATTATTATTATATCTGTTATGGTGATCTATAATCAGTGATCTTTGATGTTACTATTGTAATTGTTTTGGCATGCCACAAACTGTGCCCATATAAGACAGTGAACTTAATCAATAAATGTGTGTATTCTGACTGCTCCACCAACCAGCCGTTCCCCCATCTCTCTCTCTATCTTCTCAGTTCTACCTATTACCTGACACATGACAATATCGACATTAGGCCAATTAATAACCTACAATGGCCTTTAAGTGTTCAAGTGGAAGGCAGAGTCGCACATCTCTCACTTTAAATCAAAAGCTAGAAATGATTAAGCTTAGGAAGATGTGTGGAAAGCTGAGATAGGTGGAATGCTAGGCCTCTTGAGGAAAATAGTTAGTCAAATTGTGAGTGCAATAAAAAAAGTTCTTGAAGGAAATTAAAAGAGCTACTTCAGTGAACACACCAATAATAAAGCGAAACAGCCTTCTTGCTGATATGGAGAAAATTTTAGTGGTCTGGATAGAAGATGAAACCAGCCACCACATTCCCTTAAGCCAAAGCCTAATCCACAGCAAGGCCCTAACTCTTTTCAATTCTGTGAAGGTCAAGAGAGGTGAGGAAGCTGCAGAAGAAAAGTTTGAAGCCAGCAGAGGTCGGTTCATGAGGTTTAAGGAAAGAAGCCATGTCCATAACATAAAGGTGCAAGGTGAGGCAGCAAGTGCTGATCCAGAAGCTGCAGCAAGTTCTCCAGAGGACCCAGCGGAGATAATTGATGAAGGTGGCCACACTCAACAACAGGTTTTCAGTGTGGACGAAAACAGCCTTATATGGGAAGAAGATGCCATCTAGAACTTTCACAGCTAGAGAGGAGAAGTCAGCACCTGGCTTCAAAGCTCAAAGGACAGGCTGACTCTTGGGGCTAATGCAGCTGGTGACTTTAAGTTGAAGCCAATGCTCATTAACCATTCTGAAAATCCCAGGGCCCTTAAGAATTATGCTAAACCTACTCTGGCTGTGCTCTATAAATGGAAACAAAGGCTGGAAGACAGCACATCTGTTTACAACATGGTTTACAGAATATTTTAAGCCCACTGTTGAGACCTATTGCTCAGAAAAAAAAAAAAAAAGATTCCTTTCAAAATATTACTACTTATTGACAATGCAGGAAACCCTCATGGTGTAGTGGTTAAGATCTATGGCTGCTAGCCAAAAGGTCGGCAGTTCGAATCTACCAGGTGTTCCTTGGAAACTCTGTGGAGCAGTTCTACTCTAACCTATAGGGTCGCTATGAGTTGGAATCGACTCAACAGCAGTGGATATTGACAATGCACCTGGTCATCCAAGAGCTCTAATGGAGATGTACAGAGAGATTAATATTGTTTTCATACCTGCTAACACAACATCCATTCTACAGCCCGTGGATAAAGAAGTAATTTCAACTTTAAGTCTTATTGTTTTAAAAAATACATTTTGTAAGGCTATAGCTGCCATAGATAGTGATTCCTCCAACTGCCTCTTGGCCTATGTCTTAGTTATCTAGTGCTGTTATAACAGAAATACCACAAGTGGATGGCTTTAACAAAGATGAATTAATTTTCTCACGGTCTAGTCAGCTAGAAGTCCAAATTCAGGGCGTCAGCTCCAGGGGAAGGCGGTCTGTCTCTGTTGGCTCTGGAGGA
The DNA here is from genome assembly GCF_030014295.1 of Loxodonta africana. NCBI lineage: Eukaryota > Metazoa > Chordata > Mammalia > Proboscidea > Elephantidae > Loxodonta > Loxodonta africana. The sequence goes on along the minus strand of NC_087347.1, from coordinate 112,138,036 downwards.
AGGTCTTTGTCATCAATCTTCCCCTGGACTAGGAGCTTTCCACACAGGAATCCCGGGTCCAAAGGATGCACTTTACTCTCAGTGCTTCTTTCTTGGTCTTATGAACTCCTTACTCTCTGCTTGCTTCACTTTCCTTTTATCGCTTGTAAAATAAAAGATGGTGCAGGCTAGAGTCCAGGGAAACTCCCTTTACATTGGATCAGGGATGTGATCTTAGTAAGGGTGTTACAATCCTACCCTATTCCTCTTTAACGTAAAATTATAATCACAAAATGGAGGACAACCACAATATACTGGAAATCATGGCCTAAACAAGTTGACACATATTTTTGGGGGACACAGTTCAATCCATGACAGTCTATTTACAGGTTCCTCATGAGCACAATTAAGTGTTCTGGAATTGCCATTGTTTGCAACGTTATCCATAATTTTTTGTGATTCATACCGTCTAATGCTTTTGCATAGTCAATAAAATACAGATAAACATTTTTCTGGTATTCTTTGCATTGAGCCAAGATCTATCTGATGTCAGCAATGATATCCACATTCCATGTCCTCTTCTATATCCAGCTCGAATTTTGGGGCAGTTTCCTGTCTATGTACTGCTGAAACCACTTTTTAAATATCTTTAGCAAAATTTTGCTTGCGTGTGATATTAATGATATTGTGTGATAATCTCTGCATTTTGTTGGATCACTTTTCTTTGGAATGGTCACAAATATGGATCTCTTGCAGCTGGATGGCCAGGTAGCCAGTGAGCACCTCCAGTGCTGCATCCATTTGTTTAAACATCTTGACTGGTATTCCATCAATTCCTGGAGCCTTGTTTTTCACCAATGCCTTCATTGTGGCTTAGAATTCTTCTTTGAATGAATCAATTCTTGATCATATCCTACTTCGAAATGGTTGAATGTTTACCAGTTCTTTTTGGTACAGTGACCCGGTTTATTCCTTCCATCTTCTTTTGATGCTTCCTGTGTTGTTCAGTATTGCATAGCATTCATAGAATCCTTCAGTATTGCAACTCGAGCTTTGAATTTTTTCTTCGGTTCTTTCAGCTTGAGAAATGCTGAGCATGTTCTTCCTTTTTAGTTTTCTAATTCGAGATTTTGCACATTTCATTACAATACTTTACTTTGTCTTCTTGAGCTGCCCTTTGAAATCTTCTGTTCAGCTCTTTTATTTCATCATTTCTTCCATTTGCTTTAGCTACTGTGTGTTCAAGAGCAAGTTTCAGAGTCTCTTCTAACATCCGTTTTTGTATTTTCTTTATTTCATGTCTTTTTAATGACCTTTTGCTTTCTTCATATATGATGTCCTTGATGTCATCTCACAACCCATCTGGTCTTTGATCATTAGTGTTTAGTTCCTCAAATCTGTTCTTGAGATGGTCTCTAAATTCAGGTGGGATATACTTGAGGTCATATTTTGGCTCTTGTGGACTTGTTTTAATTGTCTTCAGCTTCAACTTGAACTTGAATATGAGCAATTGATGGTCTATTCTGCAGTCGGCCCCTGGCCTTGTTTCGACTGATGATATTGAGCTTCTCCATCACCTCTTTCCACAGATAATAGTCGATTTGATTCCTGTGTTTTCCATCCAGTGAGGTTCATGTATATAGTCACTGTTTATGTTGTTGAAAATAGGAATTTGCAGTGAATAGTCATTGATCTTGCAAAATTCTGTAATGTGTTTTCCAGTGTTGTTTCTATCACCAAGTCTGTGTTTTCCAACTACCGGTCATTCTTGTGTCCAGCTTTCGCATTCCAATCACCAGTGATTATTCAGTGCCACTTGACTACATGTTTGATCTATTTCAGACTACAGAAGTTGGTAAAAATCTTCAGTTTCCTCATCTTTGGCATTAGTGGTGGGTGTGTAAATTTGAGCAATAATTGTATTAACTGCTCTTCCTTACAGGCATATGGATATTATCGTTTCACTGACAGCATTGCATTTCAGGATATATCTTGAAATGTTTTTGATGGTGAATGCAATGCCATTCCTCTTCAATTTGTCATTCCCGGCATAGTAAATCATGATTATCTGATTTGCACTGGCCAATACCAGTTCATTTCAGCTTACTAATGCCTAGGATAGCTATCTTTATTCATTCCATTTCATTTTTGATGACTTAAAATTTTCCTAGATTCATGCTTCATACATTCTACCTTCTGTTTGTAAATGTATGTTTACAGCTGTTTCTTCTGATTTTGAGTTGTTTAACATCAGTAAATGAAGGTCCAGCAAGTTTTACTCCACCCAAGTCATTCAGATCGACTCTACTTTGAGAAGGCAGCTCTTCCCCAGAAGTGTTTTGAGTGCCTTCCAATCTGAGGGGCTCATCTTCCAGCACTATATCAGACAGTGTTCCACTATTATTTATTCGGTTTTCACTAGTCAGTTTTTTCAGTAGACTGCCAAGTCCTTCTTCCTAGTCTGTCTTAGTCTGGATGCTCCATTGAAACGTGTCCACCAAGGGTGACCCTGCTGGTGTTGGAAATACCAGTGGCATAGCTTCCAGCACCACAGCAACATGCAAGCCACCACAGTATGACAAACTGACAGATGAGTTTTAAACTTAAGTTATACAAATATACATCACCTAAATCGACTCGACGGCAGTGGTTTTATATATTACCTTGTATATTTTCCTCATTTTGGGGAGGGGTAGGATATTATTAGTTTTAATTATTACCCTGAAGAAAATGCTTTTTTAAAAATATGTCTACAGATTTTTTCATTTTGGAAAAAATCAAATTTTATTTGAATTGATATTGGTAGTCAGACACTTCTTGGCATTTTTCTTACATTCTATAGCTTTTCTTTGTTGTCATCCCCCATAACTTCCAGGTTTTTTCTTTTTTTCTGGTTTAGCAGAAAGTATTTTGGTCTTGGGGTTAAGAGAGATGAATACTGATCTGGGTCTGCCTCTGAATTTTTCCTTTGGGCAAGTAACTTAGCCTCTCTGAGTCTTTTTTCTCTCAACTGTAAAAAGAAAAAGAGAGTCTCAATGTTTTCTGCTGTAAATACCTATGGTTCTGTTATACCATTTATTCTTTCTGGAGGCATTGATACATTCTCTTCCATTGACAGATGTCCAGATTCTAGTCGGCCAGAAACAGTGCGCCCGTGTCTTCTCCCATGTAAAAAAGACTGTGTTGTGACACCATTCAGTGAGTGGACTCCCTGCCCGAGGTTGTGCCAACCAGGTAGGTGGATGCTGTCTTCTGAATGTTTCTTTCCTAACCATCTGATTGTTCCCCACTGCTAAAATGTAAGAAGTTGCAGAATGTATGCACCTTTCTCTCCCATTAGCTTTCAAGGTTTGTGAAAGTTCGTAAATGAAATGTATTTCCAGATCCATCATAACTTAGAAGGGAAAACATATTCAGTTATCATGTGTCATAATTTCACTGGTATATGTTGCTGGAATACTCATCTTCTGCTAGTCCTGTTGTGGCATTTTGAACATCCATTTAAATGTGATTCCACATAAAACACTATTGCCATCACAATACCTTTGGGGCTCTTGTGTGCCTGGAGCCTGATCTCACATACCTTTATTAGTATCTAGGACTGTAAGTCCTTTGGTAAGGTTACTGATAAATATAGAAACCAAAAAAAACAAACTCATTGCCATTGAATGGATTCCGACTCACGGTGACCTTATGTATTATAGAGTAGAACTGCTACATAGGGTTTTCTTGGTTATAATCTTTATGGAAGCAGATTGCCAGGACTTTCTTCTGCAGTGCTGCCATACAGGTTTGAACTAGCAACCTCTAGGTTAGTAGTTAAGCACAAACTATTTGCACCATCTAGGGACCTACTGATAAATATAAGAATGTGGAGAAACAAGACCAGATATAGTATAATGTGTTGAACAAGTAGAGAAACTGGCAAAATAAGTTTAATGATGATACTTTATACACCTGGATATATTTGTAGGCCTTTAATACCACATACTTAATACTTTTTTTTTACTTAATACTAAGTCCTAGATAAACACATAGGAGCTCTTTGGTAAAGCGACTTTCTTAGAACAGGTCTTTCCCCTAAAGCTGATTGCAGTCCCCTGAGGGACTAGTCTGTGTGAAAATACAAGTATCCTAGTCTTGAATATAAGTCTAAGAACTAGAGTTAATAATGTGGTTCCATCATCTAAGATATGTCTTCTGGTCCCACCGTGTCTATACCAAGGGAAAATGAAGAAACCACAGACACAAGGGAAAGATTACTCCACAGGACTAAGGGACCACAACTACCAGCCTCTACCAGACTGAGCCCAGCACAACTAGATGGTGCCCGGCTACCACCATTGATTGCTGTGATAGGGATCGCAATAGAGGGCCCTGAACAGAAAGGGAGAAAAAAGGTAGAACAAAATTCAAACTCACAAAAAACAATCAGACTTACTGGTCTGACAGAGACTGAAGAAACCCTGAGAGCATGGCCCCCAAACACTCTTTTAACTCAGTATCGAAGTCACTTCTAAGGTTCACTCTTCAGCCAAAGATTAGACAGGCCCATAAAACAAATAGTAATACACATAGCTCAACCATGTATATGAGACTAAATGGGCACACCAGCCCAGGGGCAAGGATGAGAAGCTGAGAGCGGACAAAAAACTGGATGAATAGAAATGGGGAACCCAAGGTCGAGAAGGGGACACATTGTGGGGTTAGCAACCAGTGTCACAAAACATGTATTCATTGTTTAATGAGAAACAAATTTGCTCTGTAAACTTTCACCTAAAGCACAGTAAAAAAATTAAATAACTCGGTTCCTTTCCTCTAGACCCACACCCTAGCTTTGGTCCTTTGGATCTTACCATTGCCATTGTGAGAAAAGACAAATTCAAAAAAAAAAAAGGAAGGAGGAAAAGAATATTCACCCTAGTATCTAAAGTGAGTCTCATCACCTCATCCTTGTTCTTCTCTTGGTAATCATGTCCTCTGAAGCAGGACACAGCTCTCAAGCTGTTAACACACTAGCCTCCTGGAAAAAAGGAAGAAAGAAGTATGCAGGTCATTAGGTCATTAGGGAGAGAATCTGTCACAGAGTTTGAGAGAATTTAGATCATTCCTTGGAACATTCCACCCCTTAGCATCTGGGATCCCCAAATGCTCTTCGACTCACACATCTATAGCAACACTTCTTGGGAGTGGCATGAAGAGATGGCCCACATTGATATAGATCTGACTGCCGTTTCAAACCATCTCAGTGACTGGCAAAGGTGTAGTGACAGCTGTTGAAGATTGTCATCCTTAATGTCTTATATTGCATTAGTGGGCACTGTGCAGAGCTTTTATAACAGTGCCATTTCATCTTCTCAATAGTGTTTTGTCACAGAGTTAATACAGTAGCAGCAAATGAGCTTTGCTTATCGATAGAATCCAAGATAAATTGAATTATTGAACAAGAACTTTTTCAATTTACCTGATCTTTTTGGGGGGTGAAAATAACAATCTCTTTTAGAGACTGTCTTGGTTATCTAGTACTGCTGTAACAGAGATACCACAAGTGGATGGCTTTAACAAAGAGAAATTCATTTCCTCACAGTAAAGTAGGCTAGAAATCCAAAATCAGGGCGTCAGCTCCGGTAAAGGCTTTCTGTCTGTGTCGACTTTGGAGGAAGGTCCTTCTCATCAATCTTACCTTGGAGTAGGAGCTTCTCCACACAGGAACCCTGGGTCCAAAGGATATGCTGTGCTCCTGGTGCTACTTTCTTGGTGGTATGAGGTTCCCCCATCTCTCTGCTTGCTTCTTTCTCTTTTTTATCTCAAAAGAGATTTGCTCAAGACACAATCAATCTTGTAGATTGAGTTCTGCCTCATTAACATAACAGGTGCCTATCCCATCTCATTAACATCATAGAGGTAGGATTTACAACTCATAGGAAAATTACATCAGGTGACAAAATGGTGGAGAATCAGACACTCATGACCTAGCCAAATTGATATGCAAAAATTTTTTTCCTGAGTTAAGATCCAGAGTAAACAGGCAGTCCCTGAGTTATGAACAATACCCATTCCTAACTGCCTTTAAGTTTGTAGAAAAGTCAGAACAGGTATGTAGTTCTTATTTAGCCTTACTTTAGTGCAGGAAAAGGCTCGAAGTCTTTTCAATGACTTAAAAGCTGCATAAGGTCGCTATGAGTCGGAATTGACTCGACGGCAGTGGTGGGTAAGTGCAGCAAGTGAAGGTGATTGTGATGAATACTTTTTGGCAAGCAGGGGTTATCGGTCCAGTTATTTCAAAGCGAGGGTAAGTTTACGTAGCATTAACGGACAAGTAGGAGTTATTCCTAAGTACATGTTCGTAACTTGGAGACTGCCTGTAAATGAGTTGGACAAATAGGGTGAGTTGAGTATCCAGGGGAATTGTGTTTCCAGAGTGGAGCAGAAAAGCTACTTCCTCTACTCTGAACCATTTAAAAGGTAACATTTAGGAGGCTGACCTTTAGAATTTTAGTGGTAATGCATATTAAAAAAATATAGATTCTTAATGGTAAATAGTAGAAAATTTAAGAAGATAATATAATCTGTGATGATGGTGTTTCTTGAGGTTCATCTATTTCTCTTAGTTTCTGATTCATGAGAAGTAAACATAATTCCTCTGTTAAATGGTTTTAAGAAGGTAAAGACAGAATTAAAAAAGAATACCTTACTAGCAGCCAGATCTTGGCATGGGAGCTCTCAAGGTTCACAACATTTAGGGAGAAATATTAGTTTTGTTGAGCTGGTGGGCCCTGGTGACCAGGGATTACTTCCGTGTACTGCTGCTACATCCAAGAAATTTTTTTCCGTTGTCTGACTCTCTTCCCTTAGCATTGGCTAAGAGTGGAGGGATCTTAGGGCATGTGAAAGAATTTCTAGTCAAGCAACTTCAAACTTTGCTGCAATTTCCGGAGATTCAATTAGTTATTTAAATGGTTGGCACTGTAATGAAAATATTTCCTAGCCTCTGTGATCTCATTTTTGCCTCCAACTTTTCAAGCCTAGGTAATTCCTTTCATAGCCTGGGAGCCTAGGGACCTGAAGGAGCAGAGATTCAATTTTCAGATTTCTTCCAGCTTTCCACTTCAATCCTATTTACCCTTATGTTTAGTTTATACCTTGGGACTAAGCGATTATTAAATAAGCATGGGTTAATTAGGGGGCTACTATCAGAGGGGGAGAATATTGGAAGAAATCAAAGTTCAAAATCTGTGGCTTTCAAGCTTTATGGTGCGTCTGAATCACCTGGAAGCATTATTAAAATGCAGATTTCCAGCTCCATAACTATGAACTCTTATTGAATAAAACAGAAATTTGTGGTTGTAAGAAGCACTCTCTGAATGGTGATACACCCCTGCCACCCTCTCCCCACCCCCACACCATTTGCCATAGATCTGTGAACAAACACTGCTTGAACTCTGTGCATATTGCCTTGTTTGGTTACATAGGTAAATGAGATGCTTTACAGAAACCAGGGTATCCCTTCTAATTAGGAATTTTAGACTTTTGATGTACTTCCTGTGAAGAAAGAGAATATAGTAGTTTGACTTTGCTAGGGTGTTATTTAATTTTATTAAATAATCTACAATTAAAATGAATAAATTAATTATTGTCACTTCCTTGGCTTTGGTCCCATTTTAATATGAATGAATCTATATTAGAGTGTGGATTCTGGAGGTTTTTGACTCACTGGATTAGCTGATAGGATGGTAGATTTATAAACTGTTTAATTTATATCACTCTAACAAAGCCTGGAGTTAGAGGTGGAGTTAAATGTCAGGATCTTAATATGTCAATTTGGAACTCCGGGTTGTGTAAGAACAGCAAATAATTTATGTGTAACAAATCAGGAGGATATTAAATTCATGAACAAAATGTAGTAGATTGCTCTTAGTTTAGACAAACAACTTTTAAATGTTCTCTAATAGAAAAATGGAAACCCTGGTGGCGTAGTGGTTAAGAGCTATGGCTGGTAACCAAAAGGTTAGCAGTTCAAATCCATCAGGCACTCCTTGGAAACTCTGGGGCAGTTCTACTCTGTCCTACAGGGTCGCTATGAGCCAGAATCGACTTGACAACAGTGGGTTTGGTTTTCTGGTTTAATGGAAAAATCACCAGTGAATATTCAGTCAATCTCTTGAAGTTCCTTCAAAATTAAGTTGCAGTATATAAATGGCTCAGGTAGACTATCTACTGAATGATATGCTTTTAATGATAAGGAGTAAAATATCCAAAAATAAATATTCCTGGAATGATAGATTCTCTGCCATTTGAGATCTTTCCAAGTTAAATGTAATTTGCTCTGATACCTAAAAATATGCTTATCATTACTTTATTTTGAGACCATGTAGATATTAACCGGTTAGAATGCAGACTGCATGAAAGTAGTGACGAGTTCTGTTGGAAGTATATTAATTTCTAAGTTGAGCCAACAATATCCTTCCCATGGCTGAATGACTGCAGTAATAGATCTTGTTTAATTTAGCACTTAATTATATCCTGTCTTGAGCTTCTCTCTACTTTGTTCATATGTAATGGGAAGAGCATGAACATTAGAAACTAATAGACTTGTGGTATACCGCTGGTGCTGCGGATTCTTAGCTGTGTGCCCTGAAATTTAGTTAATCTCCCTGAGATTTTATATGCGTATCTATAAAATGGCTGTAACATGTAACACCTGTAAAACAATTTACTTCATAGGTTTTTTTTTTTTTTTTAATCCCATGTGAAGGGACTAGCCCAGCAATAGTTGCCCAAAAACCAAAAAAACCAAACCCAATGCCGTCGAGTCAATTTTGACTCATAGCGACCCTATAGGACAGAGTAGAAGTGCCCCATAGAGTTTCCAAGGAGTGCTTGGCGTATTCAAACTGCCGACCCTTTGTTTATCAGCCGTAGCACTTAACCACTACGCCACCAGGGTTTCCCAATAGTTGCCCAGTAAGTGATAATCCCCTCCTTGTCCTCCATTTTGTATTTAATCTCTACCAAGTATGTTGTAAGATCCATGAATATTCAAGTCATAAAAGATACTCATTTTAGAAAGAGATGGTATATGTGTATATATACATATATGTATACATACATACACACACAAAGTACACACATGTATATTTGTATATATCAATATCTAACCCTGGTGGCATAGTGGTTAAGTACTACCACTACTGACCAAGAGGTCTGCAGTTTGAATCCTCCAGGCACTCCTTGGAAACTCTATGGGGCAGTTCTACTCTGTCTTATAGGGTCGCTATGAGTCGGAATCAACTGGACGGCACTGGGTTTTGGTTTTATATATGTTTACACTCTCTTGACTTTCTTATAGAAAGGTAATAATAGAAGATTAGTAAATATATGTGTGTATATGTATGTGTACATATACATATATAGATATATGTATGCATATATGTATATTATTATTACCTTGCATGGATTATGGCATATGACCAACAGGTCATACATGGTGTGGAGTTTGAGGAGGTTGGTATTTTCCCCCACCCATCTTTCCACTCACCCAAATGAAGAACCAATTAAGAATTAGTGAAAGTAGAGGGAGATGAAAGTATCAGTTTTAATACCAATAAAACTGTATTGGAGATTGTGGTGTAGGAGTACAGCAACAGTGGCCTTGCTGATTCTCAGTCCCAGAATTAGATTTAACTACCTAGATAACTATCTGGGTGGACAAACAGTTAAGCACTTGGTTGCTAATCAAAAAGTTGGAGGCTCAAGTCCACACAGAGGTGCCTTGGAAGAAAGGCCTCATGATCTACTTCCAAAAAATCAGACATTGAAATCCCTATGGAATGCAATTCTTCTCTGAAACTCATGGAGTCACCATGAGTTGGAGCCCTCTCAGTGGCAACTGATTAGCTGGTTATCTGGTCACAATCGACTCTGAAGAGCCAAAGAACTCTCCTTGAATGGGAAGACTGAGAACAGAGTGGAATATGTGTATCCTCTGAGCAGATGTTTCTGGAGAAAGAAGAAAGGAGAAAACAAAGCAACCTATATGCACTTCCTTCTTCCATAGTCGTAATTTAGATGCCACTCATCCTTTCCACAGGAGATGTAAGTGAGGGTGCTGGAAGAGTCTAGGGATGAAGAAGGCTATAGATAGGGCTCTCCCTTACGTGGAAAGAATCATCAGGAGGGCTCCAGCTTGCAGTCTGTGCTGTACTGCTTTGTGAACCCATGTCCTACTTTCTACTGCCTCCTTTACTTCATTCTAGCTACACTGCTCTTCTTCCTGACCAAGCTTGTTCTATCTTATACTTTTACTTGCTGCTCTTTCTCCTGAAATTATCTTCTCCCAGCCCTTTGCTTGGGAGCCTTTTATCAATACTTTGTTTTCAATTAATATGTCATCGCCTCAGAGAGTCTTCCTCTAACTTTGTTATTTAAAAATCCCCCCTTTTCCTCCTTTTCTTCCTGTTCTTAAACCTATGTTGTCCCCCCAACCCCAGCACTTACCATTATCTCATCTAGATAGATAGTAAACTCTATTTCTTGTTCACTGCTTAAACATGTTGAATAGTCACTGTCACAAGTGCCTAAATATTTATTGAATGAATGATGATAGATGAGTATATCATTAATTCAGTAAACATTTTGTAGAGTTTACTATATTCCAAGTTTTATGCCAACTGCCAGTAATATTAAGATGGATATGTAAGGTTATTTTAGTCAAGGGGCTTTTTAATGAGAGATTCAGACTTTTTTTTTTGGTTGGATTCAGACATGTAAACAAATGTTTTCCATAATAGGAATAAGCACAGGAATCCTGAAGCCAAGAGGAGGGGTCTTGTTCTGCTCAGTGGTTGGGAAGGATGCAACAGAGGAGGTGAGACCTGGCAGACCAGAGTTTCAGCGGCAAACACAGGGTAGAAGTTCTTACAGGTACAGAAGGGATGTGTGTGCACAGGCTCAGTGATGTCAGAGAACACTCGAATTGAATGAATTGCAGGCAGCTCATGACATAATTCCTATGAGGAGTGAGAAGAGATAGGCTGATAGAGATACGCAGGAGCCAGCTCATTAAAACCTTTATACCATTCTAAGGAGTTTGGACATTATCCCGAATTCTGAGGGAACAATTTAAATTTTAAGTGTAAGTTTGATAAAATCAGATTTGTGTTTTACGAAAAAAAAGTTTGTAAAATAATGAGGTTAAAAAATGTTGAAAACCAGTGGGAAAATTGGAAGGCCATTCATTTATCTGGGCAGTGAGGAGATTCCATTTTCTTGAATAGAAAAATGAGATTCATAGGTAAGCGTATTAAATACCAAAATTCAAAATTGTTTAATAGCATGTCTTAACACAGAGTATGCTGAGTTCTTGGTCTATCCTGTGAAGTTCGTATAACTGAATGACTATGCACACCCTCTCTCTCATCCAAGGGATTTAAGTGCTAAGACAGAATCAAAACCAGTAAGCACCTGTCAGAACTCCGGGATGGAGCAAGTCCTTCCCAGTCCCCTCTCTCCTGAGTGTGTGCTCCTGAAGAGTAAAATGCTCCTAAAAAACAGGAGTATCTCGATAACCCCATTATTACAATTTATTCTTATCAGGACTGGCTACATAATTTGCAGGATCCAGTGCAAAATGAAAACGTGGGTGCCTCATTCAAAAGTTATTTAAAAATTGTAAGACGGCTACAGCAGAGTGTTAAACCAAGATTGGGGCCCTTGTGAGCTTGGCTCCCTAAGAGCCTGTACAGACCACACACCAATGATGCTTGTTGGCTCTCCTTAGGGGCCAGGATCTTAGGGACCCTGGCTTTGAGTTTCACTCCTGGGACAAGTTGCCATATGTGATGACTAACATGTTAAACCACATTATTTTATTGGATTACAATTCCACTTGCATTCAGCTGAGAACATTCAAGGACTAGAGGGGATAGGGCTGGGAAGAGGTACTTTTTGGCTGTAGGCAACAAAGCGGAGCAGTGAAGAACAGACTTTGGATCCAGAGTGCTTTGGTTTTAAGCCATCTCTAACACTTACTGGCAGCTTGGACAAGGTATAAAAGCTTTCTGTGCCTCCATTTCCCCAACTGCAAAACAGGGATAAGAGTAGCTGTGTCTTAGGGTTGTGATGAGGGATAAGTGAGTCAATTCATGTAAAGTACTTCATATGTGCCTGGAGCATGGTAAAAGCTTGTTTTTTTTTTTTTTTATTGTCTTAAAGACAATATTCTAGATACTAAACCTTTTTTTGATTATGTATTGTACAGATGGAACTGGATTGATAAACTGGATTGTACAGATATTACAGTTCAGGGTGAATTTTGTCTCATCATGAATAAAAAAAAAATTTAGAAAGTGCTTAATTTTAGTATCATTGAATTTATTGTTTACTTTTTGTTTTTCATTTGTGTGTTTTAAGAGAGTTTTTCCTATCTTAAAAAGACACACATATATTTTCTCCTGAGACTTTTATATCTAAGTATTTAATAATTGATTTTTCTATGTGGCAGTACGTAGATATCTAGCTTCTTTCTCCATCTGAAGAAACTGATCTCCTTTCCTATCATACCTCTACTACCCTCACCTCCCAGTGATTTAGACACTCTTGTCTCCCTTGCTCTTTCTTTCTGGAACGTGACTCTGGGCCTTTGCACATGCAGTTCTCTCTGCCTAGGATTCTCTTTCCATAGATTATATTGGTGACTCTTACCCACCAACTCCTCCATGTTCTTGTTCAAATATCTTGTCTCATGTGTGGCTTTTGAAGTTTAAAATTGTGTGGCACTTTCTCCCACACAGGTACATATTTTCTAGCACTCCCTGTGACTTTACTCTTGCTATTTTTTTGTTTGCTTGTTTTTGCGCAACAATCATCATATGAAACACTACATATTTAACTGATTTATTTTTTAATTGCTTTCTCCCTTTGCTGAATCTAAGATCTATGAGGGCAGGAATTTTTTTTCTTTTGTTCTCTCTTATATTTTCAGTTCCTAGAACAGTATCTCCTCTTTAGAGGATTTCACCATTCTTTTTCTAGAACAATTCAGAACACCCGTAAGCCATTTTCATTTTGGGTTTTCTTTTTCCAAATAGAAAAGTGTGAATCCCAACTCCATGCAAATATTAATGCAGGCATCTGTGGAAGAATCTCTGGATGACTTTCTTCTTTTATCCTGTTCTCCCGCTAAAGCCAAGATAGGCAAGCACCCCCACTCTCTCCCCCTCGGTACAAATTTTTTCTAGTCCACACACCAAGGGAACCGAGCTTTCTGGGGTTGTGTCTCTGAACAAACCTCCCGTTGCGCTCTGGCCCAGGCTTTGTCTCTTTTTTTATACTTCACCACATCCACTGAAAACTAGGCTGTCTCCATCAGAGATGGATAAATTCCCCCAATGACCAGTGCTCCAAAAATTACTTTCTTCCTTTCCAGCCATACATTTATAAAGCATTTTAAAAATATTTCAAAGTGAAATAAGAAAAGAAAGAAGAATTTATAGGACATATCAACCAATTGTAACCTTGGACCGTACTGGATTCCAATTCAAGTAAATATACACAGGTACACACATGGGTACATGCACACACACACACATATGACCATATGACAGCTGCAATATTTATTAGTATTTTATAATTCTTATTAATATTTTGTGTGATAGTGTTACAATGACTGTGTTTGAAAAGAGTCACTTTATGAACCTATTCTGACATATTTATAGATAAAATGATATGATGTCTGAACATTCTCTAAAATAATTGGGATGTGTGTGAGTAAGTAGGAGTATCGAGGAAACAAGATTGTGTATTGCAAATTGTTGAAGCTGGTTGTTGGGTAATTTAGCTTCTTAGATATGTTTGAAAAATTTTATAATAAAAACATTTAAATACTTAAGTCAAATTAAAAAGTAAAATCCTACAGCATTTTGATTTTTTTCTGTGCCAGGGGTTTCTCCAGATATGTAGTCTGCCCTATTGTTAGAAAATAATGTCTGCATCTTCCTGTTCATGGGGTGTGGGGAAAAATATGTGTGTGTGTGTTTGTGTATGTGTAGTAGATGGCTAAATGTTTATTCAGTCATTATTTTCACTCATTCATCCTTTTATTCATTCAACAAGCATTTATTAGATGCCTACTAGTTTCTACTACATGAAACCTGGAGAGGCAACACAGTTTGGAGGCAGAGATATATAAGAAGACAGCAGAATATGATGTGGTGCATTGTAGAGGCTGGGGCGAGGTTCCCTGTGAGCACAGGAAGAGGGCCACTTGGCTGAAGGTGGTATGGCGGGGAAGGCTTCTTGAAGAAAGCATGAAGTTATCTAGGGAGAGGAAATATGCGTAACCTGTCCACCACACTAACAGTTCCACCAACTAACTTTTTTATATACTATGTGCCCAATCTTGAACTAACTAGTTAGTAGACTACCTGATTATTCCTTTCCAAAGCCCTATAATAAGTTACTCTTATTATGTCCTTTTGAAGCACAAGAGATACTTAATTTTTCCAAGTTCACAGACCTGGGATTCTAATTTCACTGATTTTTAAAATGTACTCAACATTAAGCCAACAGAAGGAATTTCAAAAGCTGCTGGCTTTATGTTGATGCCCCAAAAATGATGAAGACAGCAAGCCAGGCAGTAACACATTATCTTTTGTATAAAAGGATGAGTAAGGGTTTTTGTCTACTGTGCTAATATTCATGGTTAAAAAACGAAAAGCTATATTCGGTTTGCCTTCACAGAGCCATTTCCCCTTCACCTGTTCTACCACTATTGGAAAAACAAAAATTTTAATAGCACAACTGGTATTAATGTCTGAATGGTTTCCCCATCTTACATTCAGTTAGGCACATTTTTACATGGATACACAGCCTGGGAAACATATTGCAAAAAGGAGTTTGCAAAAGCCAGGTTTTATGTGGTTGAGCCATTGTGAGTGGTGGTGCATTTAGAACATAGCAAACTGCACAGCAGCAGATGACCAAGGGATACCCTTCACCCTCCTGAAAGAAGATCCCTGCGAGCTCAGCTTTCCTGAGCTGTGTCCTTGCTCTGCTTTGACCATAAGCTTGACCTGGAGACCCTCCTGTCCTTTACAGTTAGCTTACGGCCACTAATGAAAAGCATCCTCTTATGCCCAAGCAGGGATAAAGCATTAATAGGTTAGGGCCACATAGATTATTTTTCAAGAATTTTTCCAGTACAAAATAAGTATTAATGCCTAATGATGATAGCATCATGAATTTACATCTTAAATAAATAACCATTTGTATGCAAATAAACCTGGCTGTAGACAGTGCAGTATGGAGTTCCAGTGTATTTCAGTCTTAATGCTGATGGAGGGCAGTCTGTTAGGGAGCTCTGTAGCAGCCAGCCACTAGACATTTCATCTGCTTAAAGGAAAACGGGTCAGGATGGAAGAAAAATAAATCCCTGTCATTTCAGCACACAGAGGCAAGAAGAAAAGACAAGTGCAACTCGTCATTATAAATACCATTGTTAACCCTCCTCATTTATAGTACACATCTCCAATTATACCCGTTATGATGTACTTAGCTAGAGGGCAGGTTGCATTTTTTGAATGTGCTGCAAGCAGTAATGATTTAGCTGGTGCTCCTTTGTTTTCTGTGCTTGGTTAAGCAGGATGCATTGTCTTTCCTGTTTTACATATTAGATGAATAAGAGAAGCTAGGTTTGAATACGCTGAATCAGTGGTTCTCTGCTCTGGGGATTAAAAAAAAAATGATGCTTGGGCCTTGCTCATCAGAGATTCTGATTTAGTTGGTTGGGATGGAGCATTAGGAATTTTTAAAAGCATCCCATGGGATTCTCATATGCAGCCAGGGTTGAGAACCACATGGGTTGAGTAGACATTGAGATCGGTTGTGAGCAATTTCAGTTGTAATTTTTAGAGAGTGAGAGGAAGAGCTGGACTCAAAGAAGGTCACTGTTTGACAAAGTTAGTTCCCTAAATTGGAGATATTTTAAGAGCAGCAATGGTTGGGGGTAGAGGAAATTGGAGAGTCTCTGGAAATTACAACTATTGTATGAGTTTCTGTGGGTGTCTGGTATCTGCCACAAAGAAAAAAACGTTTGCTTGCCTTGACTGTCAATAGTTCATGCAGGTATAAATGTGGGCAACTCCTTCGAAAGTCTGTGTTTGAGGCTTGCATCTAGAGAATTTTAAGTTCACTGGTGAGTTTAATATACGTTTTACATTTGCCAAAAGCTTTAAATGCCTCTTAATTAGGCATTCCTAACAGCTTTCCTGTGAATTGGCTCGGCAGCATTACCCACATAGGACAAGTAAGAGAATTGAAGCTCTGAAAGGTTAAGTGCATTGCCCAAGGTCATATAGCATTTCTGTAATGAGCTGGTATTAGAAATCAGAGCCCTGGAGGTCTTGTCTGTTGCTGAATCCATTGAGTTTGGCCTCTTTTGCAAAATGAATGATGACTATGAAAATTTAAGAATATGGAATACTTTTTTCTGGCAACATTTCAAAATGAAAGAAGGATATGGATAACCTAGAGCTTATTTCAGCATTCTTGGAAAGTTTAGGAGAAAAGCTTGGCAATTTTGTTTAATTTCATCTGTATTTGAGTATATAGATAAGGTCTTTGGCTCAGTGTTCATTTTGAAGCACTTGGAAGTCTAGGCTGGGAGGGACTTCTGAGAGAGTAGGCTGCTTTTGATGTATCTGCTGTATATATGGAGCACCAAGATGAATAACAGGAAAGTGTATAAAAACGTCCTACTCATCGTTCTTCTAGGGCATTGAACTTTTTACCGCTTCAACCCTTCACGTCTCCTTGAACAAAGAGAGAGCATACTGGATTGATGGCCTTTGGGTAATAAATACAAAGTTTATATTTTCATTACTGAAGGCTTATAAAACTATGGAGAACTTCTACATTATTATCCATCCATCAAGTTTCATTTCTGCCTCACTGGGGAGATTTAATAATGCATATATGTATGTTTCAACAGAATACACAGCTCCTAGGTGAGTCTCTTACATAGAGCAGGCACCCAATAAATATTTACCAAAGATGACAACACCATATGTAGTAAATGTTTCCCTCTGAGAACTCAGGGGGCGTTGGGCTGGTGGTGAATCCCTGGTTTTTACCTTTTCGAGGAAATCAACTCTGAATCACTACAGTTTTGAAGAAACTGAAAAGGAGCATTGTCTTGTATGTAATTATATGGACAGTGGAGATAACGCACATTTTAGGGGAGTTAATGTTGAAGAAACTCAGGCTACCTAACATCGCCCTATGTACTTTGTCTGTCTGTACAGTTGACTTAGAAACAGACTTCTTAATGATCTTTTGGAATTTTTACCAACAGAAAGTTGTTCTCCTCATATCAACTTTGACTTTGATTAAACATCAGTTCTCTTTAGTTGTAGAGTGTCTATTTATGATGCTTCCAGCACAACAA
This sequence comes from Loxodonta africana, assembly GCF_030014295.1. NCBI lineage: Eukaryota > Metazoa > Chordata > Mammalia > Proboscidea > Elephantidae > Loxodonta > Loxodonta africana. Next base: position 112,120,614 of record NC_087347.1, on the reverse strand, counting down.
CACATATAAATTAGCTCTAGTGGATTATTTTGAGGTAAACCCCGTACTCTCCCTTTAATTTTTAATTTAATGGTTTATGAGCAAGTGTGCTTGAGAAAGAAAACAGTTTTCTTCAGATGCATGGACTACTATCTCAAGGAGAATTCTGTGGCAGGAAATAAAAAGGTCCAGTGATCAGACTGAATAGATAATTATAAGATCAGCAGTACAGTCTGCCTTTTCCACATGTTGGAAATGCAACCCTCTGCTGGAGTGAGCAATAAAATGTGCCTGTTTCTTGCATTCATATGTAGGCGGTGGTCTTTTTTCTGAGTAATCACGTCATTTTTCTTACAAACTGGGACACTTCTGAGACTGAACGGGAGCTGTTAATGTTTGAGCCTGGGCAACAAGGACTGTCCTGAGCAAACAGGACTTACGGTCATTCTATTCATTCCTCTCCAATAATATGAGAAGGTGGTTGTAAGTACTCATTGCCTTGAAGTGTATATAACTTCAAAAAAAAGACATTACCACGGAGTCAAATTTCGACTCACAGCCACCCTGTAGGACAGAGTAGAACTGCCCCACAGGATTTCCAAGGTTTTAAATGTTGATGTAAGCAGACTGCCACATTGTTCTCCTGCAGAGTGGGTGGTGGGTTTGAACAGCTGACCTTTTGGTTAGCAGCCAAGCACTTTAACCACTCTGCTACCAGGGCTCCTCTCGTTTAACTTACCGGGAACAAAAACGGAATGGTTTCAAGCTACTTGTGGTCTACTCCTAGATGCAAAGAACATGGATGTGACCCAGCTCTGAATATAAGGCCAAGTTGTCACTTTTTGCTTTAATTAGAAGCAGTCTCAACTATTGAAGCTTTTCTTTACTGTTTTTTTTTTTTTTTTTAATCTACCGTTTTCTTATGAACAAGGAGCCCTGGTGTCACAGTGGTTAAAGTGCACGGCTGTTAATCAGAAGGTCACTGGTTCGAACCCACCAGCTGCTTAGTGGGAGACAGATGTGGCAGTTGGCTTCCGTAAAGATTTATAGCCTTGGAAACCCAATGGAGCAGTTCTACTCTGTCCTACAAGGTCAATAAGAGTCAGAATCAATGGCAGTGGGTTTGGTTTGGTTTGAGTTTTTCTTATAAACTCACATTAAGCTATAGAGCACTCATTCTGTGCCAAACAATATGTAGGTACTTTACATATAGTATCTCATTTAATCTTCACAACAATCATATGAAGTAATAAACTTCTACCTGGCCTGTTTTACAGCCAAGAAAGCTGAGGTTTTTAGCATGGTTAAAGAAATTGCCTGAAATTCGGCAGGTACTGGATTTATAACTTAACTCCAAGAAGGCCTTTTTTTTTTTTTATGTTAGTTTATGAATCTTAAACATTGCTGCCATCCTTTTGTTTCCAAGATCAGTTAGAGCAGAACCACCAATAGTTTTTGTTTTTAAATGGTCACCTGGATGTTTAAGGGGGAAGGAAGAAAGAGAGCACCAGTGTGAGAACAAGACAATAAGTAGCCTGAACGAATATTGATGTCATGAAGTAAAATGAGTTGGTGAAGCCTAATCAGTAACAATGATATTTGAGAAACAAGGGAAACATTTAAAAGGTTATTAAAAAAGAAAAAGAACTGCAGGTCAGAATTCTTCAGATTGATGCTGGAATAACTGCTGTGTGTTGTGTGTTTATGACCATCACACATCTACTTTGCACGTGCACTGGCCTCTGTGAGCCCTCCTTTCCAGGTGCTCACCTCCAGCCATGCCTCTCCTACCAGCCAGGGCTTGTGTTCACCTGTGTTCTACCAAGCATGCTTTTCCCCTGCTCGCACGTTGCAGATCAACTGCAAACTTAGGGAGTTGATTCTACATTCCAAATCATTGATTAGGTCTGTCACCAGGGCTCAAGTGTCACACTCATGACACTTCAATTCAATGTGAACTGTTCTACCTTACTTGGCCGAAAATCACCCAGAGATGCTCTTTACATACTGATTTCTTCCACCTTTGCTACCAGTGTTCTGAAAAAAGTTGGTATAGTCCTCCACAGAGAATCGGTAAATAGCCCTCAATATTTGTAGCCCACACTTAGATTTTCTATGTTAAGCGTAGCTGTTTTCTCTAAATGTTCTTTTTTTACTATAATTAACAACTTAGGTGTAATTATGCCTGATGCCTTAGTAATGATAAAATATGCATAAATCAGGACTGAATTTAGACCGGTTGTTTATTAGTCATAATCATGCTTGAGCAGTTGTTTATGTTTGCATACAGACACTTTAATTTATTGTTATTTTTCTGTAGGTCTAATGAGGCTGGAAGCATCACTCACAGGCCCTACAAATACTGCTTTTACTGACACTAAGTCTTCTAACAACAGGGTGCTGTTGAAAGGAAGAAGTGTCCCTTAGGGATAACAGAGGACCACTGCCCTCTGGAATGCTCCACCCCTCAACTTCCTATGAAGTCTCTTAATGGAAAGATCATGCGCTTTGGTGTCTATTGACCTTAGTTTTAATACTTGCATGGTGACTTTGTATAAATGATTTACTTCTTCTATCCTTTGTTTTCTTATATTTTCTTATGTTTCAAATGGGAAAAAGTGATAATGCCAGTCTCGTAATCTATTGTAACAATAAAATGAAATAGCATTTGCAAAATGCCTAGATGATCTGATACAGATTAGAGAGATAATTCATGGACACTGTTCATATTATTTACCAGATGTGTAATCCACATGTTTTCTATCTGCACACTGTGGCAGATCCTCCCCCACTTTATTCTTGTCTATTAAAAAGGAACTTTGTTTGACATTGCTTCTTGAGAGCTTCCACTTGGCGTTTTGGTCATCCTCTCTTGCCTGGCTTTAAACCATGATGCTAGACACTGCTTTGGATAGCTACTTCTTTCGTTGCTAGTTTCCTCTAGGGTATCTGAAATTATGGCCTTCCCTTGATAAGGAGCCCTGGTGACACAGTGGTTAAAGTGATCAGCTGTAACAAAAAGGGCGGGAGTTCAAAACCACCAGTGGCTCCATGGGAGAAACATGTGACAGTCTGCTTCTGTAGAGGTTTATAGCCTTGGAAGCTCTGTGGGTTCGCTATGAATCAGAATTGACTCAACTTGAAGGCAGTGGGTGGGTCTTGATAACAAAACTGTTACCATCGTTCTGGCTTCAGAGTAGGGATGGAGTGAGAAGACCATTTACTACTCCATACTGAGTGTCTATGCTACCTGTCCTTAAATTCTCCCACGATACCACTAAATTAAGTCTGTTGTGTGTAACAAACTGTATGGCTATTTGGTCATAATTACCTAATTTGATCCTTTTGGTTATAATATGAGGTAGTGACATCATATGAAGGGGAAGATTCTTTAAAACCAAGTGCTAAATATGACCATTTTAAACTTCAAGGACACACACAGCCACAAATATACATACACACACACACAGACTCACACACATAAAAACAGAAACTCTTAACAGATATACTACAGATCCCAGTGTTTTTTTCCCTTTCTTAAGACTCTCCTTTCTCTCTCTCCAAAGAAATACACGTTTCTTCATTTCTGAAGTGTGCCAGTCATTTCTCCTTGCTGGAAAACCTTACCTATACACTAAAGATTTGTTTTCGCCCTAGAATCCATCCTTTCCGACCCCCACCTGAACATTTGTAGAACGTCATAATCTATGCAACTATATCTCCCAAACTTTGAATTATTTGACCTGTAATAACATCGTAAGGTAGACTACGTCTGTGTGTAGCTGTGTGTGTGTGTGTGTGTGCATGTGTGTTTGTGTAGTGTATAAGGGAGAGCCATTGATTCATACTCTAGGTCTAGTCTCCTTCAGGGTTTTTCTCTCAGTGTGAGGTGAAAACCTATGTCTTCATTTTTCCTGTTGTCTTTCAATCTTTATTTCCAATCTCCTGAGATAACACTTGACAAAACACATACACACACACACATACATACATCTACACACACACTCCTGTACACATCCTAAGAACAAATAATAATTTTCAGAGTAAGGACAGTGTAGTAAGAATTAATTGGGTGTGGAAGAAGAAACTTTTTCCTAAAGGCCTATGTATTTACAAAGTTTGTCCCAGTCAGTGAAGATAATATTTTATATTATTATGCAGAACTGTTTTAGTTGCATTTTTGTTTCTATACTCTTCACAAGGCCTTAACTACATTTAATAGGGGGACAGTTATAGTGTGGTATCCCTGAGTGGGCAAAAGGTTAATGTACTCGACTTCCACCTGAAAAGTTGGCGGTTCACCTCCACCCAGAGGCACCTCGGAAGAAAGTCCTGCTGATCTGCTTCCAAAAAATCAGCCATTGAAAATCCTATGGTGCACCGTTCTAGTCTGACATACATGGGGTTGCCACGAGTCAGAATCGACCTGACGACAACTGGTAACTGACAATTATAATGTCCCCTCTGACAAAGAGCATCATTCCCCCTTTTACTTTATTAGCAGTCCCTGTCAGGAAACAGGTGGCCCACTCAAATGGGGTAACTGAGGAGAACTTAAGGAAGGGACTGTTTATGAAGGGGTGGGCGGGGTAAAGTAAATCAACAAAGGATGGCTTGGTACCTGGGCTAGTGATAGTAAGGCAAGCTGATATCGCCCACAAGCCTACAGAGAGGTGAGGAGAGGGAGCCATTAGTGGAACCTAGAAGTAGGGAGCCAACCTGCAGTGATCCACAGAGTAGAATTGGCCAGAACAGACACCCTGATCTCTTTCTCTCCTCTTGCCTTCTTATCTCCTTCCAGTATGTGCTCCACCTTGGTCAAACCAGAAGCCAGTGGACAAGGGAGTCTCTGATGCAGGCCTCCTATGATTAGTTCCCTTGATACAGAGAGGTTAAAGAAGGGCAGAGAGAACATCTGGGGAGCAAATGGGAAATACGTTGTACATCTCCCTAACATACAATTTAAGATCGTGAAATATACAAATGTGTTGATCTCCCATCCTTCTTAAGATCTCATAAAAATGATAGAAAAATAATTTTAAAGGCCATAAGTCCTTGTCACAGGGCCCTGATGGTGCAGTGGTTAAGTGCTCAGTGGCTGACCGAAAGGTTGGAAGCTCAAACCTACAGCTACTCCATGGGAGAAAGATGTGGCAGCCTGCTTCCATTAAGATTACAGCTTTGGAAGCCCTATGAGGCAGTTCTACTCTGAATTGACTCGATGGCAGCAGGTTTTGGGAGTCCTTGTCAGAATAAAAGGAGGGAGCAATCAGTAGATGAGAGACTTGGACACATTTTTGGAAGATAGACATTAATGGAGAAGACTGAAAGATCAGAGAAACTGATGACACAGCAGAGGGGGCCGTGGCCTAACTTAGTGGGGACTTGGTGGCAAAAGGAGAGGAAGACCATCCAAGAGGACTTGGCAGAGCCCTGGTGGCTGGTCTGATAGAGGACAGAAGTGAGGAGTAGGGCTGAAAATTTATAAAATTCGGGTGTTTTAAAGTTTTTAGCTAACTAGTGGAGGGATAAAATTAATGACACAATTATAAAAAATGGAAAAGTAGCACAAGTAAATTCTCATCTGTTATAGCAGAAAGTCAACAGATGACCTTTCGAGTTAATGAATCAAGAAGCAATGGCATAAGCATGTTATTTATAGATTTGAAATTAACTACAGAAGAAGTAAACAGAAACAGTTAGAAGGGTTCCCTCTGAGGAGAAGGGCAAGGAGTGAGAGCTGGGGTGGTGGGTCTGTTGTTCCCCATTATAAGCCTTTTTGTACTAGTAATTTTTGTCTAAAAATGTGTGCATGTATTATTTTAAATACAAGCACTTTTTCTGTTCTGGTCCACTTAGTTTACTAGCTCTGAAGAAATTAACTTTTAACATGATTTGGTCCATTAACTGTACCAAACCTACCAACTAATTCCATTTTTCCCTACACCTCCTTCTCTCCATTCTTCATGGCCCCTTCCATGCTCCATGCTCCTTCCCACTTCCTCCCATGCATGTGTGTGTCTGCGCACGCATGTGCGCACACACACATACACACACACACACCTTCATTCCAAATGCACTTAGGTAAATGTGCCTTTTCTTCTTTTTTTTCTGAATAATTTTCAGCATTTTTTTTTTATTGTGCTTTAGCTGAAGGCTTACAGAGCAAATTAGTTTCTCATTAAACAATGAATACACATATCGTTTTGTGACATTGGTTGCCAACCTCATGATGTGTTAACACTCTCCCCTTCTCGACCTTGGGTTCTCCATTACCAGCTTTCCTGTCCCCCCTTGCCTTCTCTTCCTTGCCCTTGGGCTGGTATGCCCATTCAGTCTCCTATACATGGTTGAGCTACATGTATTATTGTTTGTTTTATGGGCCTAATCTTTGACTGAAGGGTGATACTCAGGAGTAACTTCAGTACTGAATTAAAAGGGTATCCAGGGGCCATACTCTCAGGGTTTTTCCAGTCTCTGCCAGACCAGTAAGTCTGGTATTTTTTCGTGAGTTTCAATTTTGTTCTCACCTCTGTTGGGACCCACTATTGTGATCCCTGTCAGAGCAGTCGATGGTGGTAGCTGGGCACCATCTAGTTATGCTGGACTCATTCTGGTGGAGGCTGTGGTGGTTGTGGTCCATTAGTCCTTTGGACTAATCTTTCCCTTACGTCTTTGGTTTTCTTCATTCTCCCTTGCTCCACAGAGCTGGGACCAGTAGGCATATCTTAGATGGCTGCTCACAAGTTTTTAAGACCCCAGACGCTACTCACCAAAGCAGAATGTGGAACATTTTCTTTATAAGCTATGTTATGCCAATTGAGCTAAATATTTCCCAAGACCATGGTCCCTAGCCCTCAGCCCAGAACTTTGGCCCCTTAGGGAGCTTAGATGTGTCCGTGAAGCTTCTATGACCTTGTCTTGGTCACACTGTGCTGATTTCCCCAGTATTGTGTACTACCTTACCCTTTACCAAAGTTACCGCTTACCTACTGTCTAAAAAAAAAAAAAAAATCCCATTGCCATCAAGTCGATTCCGACTCATAGGACAGAATAGAACAGCCCCACAGGGTTTCCAAGGAGCAGCTGCTGGATTTGAACTGCCAACCTTTTGGTTAGCAGCTGAGCTCTTAACCCACTGCGCCACCAGGGCTCCACTGCTTATTGTCCATCTATTGTCTAATTAGTATTTTCCCCTCCCTAGTAACCATCAAAGATTGTTTCTTTCTATGTGTAAACCTTTTCATGAGTTTTTATAATAGTAACCATCAAAGATTGTTTCTTTCTATGTGTAAACCTTTTCATGAGTTTTTATAATAGTAACCATCAAAGATTGTTTCTTTCTATGTGTAAACTTTTTCATGAGTTTTTATAATAGTGGTCTCATACAATAGTTGTCCTTTTGTGATTGACTTATTTCACTCCGTATAATGCCCTCCAGATTCATCCATGTTGTGAGATGTTTCGCAGGTTTCTGATTGTTCTGTATCATTGTGTAGTATTCCATTGTGTATATGTACCATAGTTTGTTCATCCATTCATCTATTGATAGGCACCTATTTGTTTCCATCTTTTTGCTATTGTGAATAATGCTTCAGTGAACACGATTGTGCATGTGTCTATTGCCGTGACTGTTCTTATTTCTCCAGGATATATTCCTAGGGAGTGGGATTGCTGGATAGTATGGTATTTCTATTTCTGGCTTTTTAAGGAAGTGCCATATCTTTTTCCAAAATGATTGTACCATTTTGCATTCCCACCAGCAGTAGATAAGATTTCCAGTCTCCTTGCAGCCTCTTCAACATTTCTTATTTTCTGTTTGATTCGTGCCAGTAATGTCGAGGTGAAATGGTATCTCATGGTAGTTTCGATTTGCATTTCTCTATTTTTTTTTTTTTTAATGGCTAGTGATCGCAAGCATTTCATCAGGTGTCTGTTAGCCACCTGAATGTCTTCTTTAGTGACATTTCTGTTTATATCCTTTGCCCATTTTTTTAAATTTAATTATTCATCTTTTGTTGTAGAGGCGTTGGATTTATCTGTAGATTTTAGAGATTAGACCTTTGTCAGATGTGGCATAACCAACATTTTTTTCCCAGTCTGTAGATTCTGTTTTTACTCATTTAGTGAAGTCTTTTGATGAGCGTAAGTGTTTAATTTTTAGACTGTCCAAGTTATCTAGCTTATCTTCTGATTTTTGTATATTGTTAGTTATGCTTGGTAAAGTTGAGGGTCAGTGAAAAAGAGGAAGATGCTAAACAAGATGGTTTGTCACAGTGGCTACAACAGTGGGCTCAAGCATAACAATGATTGTGAGCATGGTGTAGGACTGGGCAGTGTTTCCTTCTGTTGTACATAGGGTCGCTATGGGTTGGAACTGACCTGGCAGCACCTAACAACAACAGTTATGGTTTGTGTGCTATTTATGCTGCTGAATCTTTCTGTTAGTTCCACTGGTTTTCTTGTGGAGTCCTTCGGGTTTTCTATGTATATTATCCACAAATAGGGACAGTTTTACTTCTTCCTTACCAAATTGGATCCCTTTTATTTCTTTTTCTTGCCTTATTGCTCTAGCTAGGATTTCCAGCACAATATTAAAAAGGAGTGATGATAAAGAGCATCCTTGTCTTGTTCCTGTTCTCAGGGGGGAATGTTTTTAGCCTCTCTCCATTGAGAATGATGTTGGCTGTTGGTTTTGTATAGATATCCTTTATTATGTTGAGGTATTTCCCTTCTATACCTATGTTATTGAGAGCTTTATCAGGAATAGATGTTGAGCTTTATCAAATGCCTTTTCTGTGTTGTTTGAGATGATCATGTGATTCTTTTATTTATATGGTAGATTGTGTTGATTGATTCTCTAATGTTGAACTATCCTTGCATACCTGATATGAATCCCACTTGGTTGTAGTGTATTATTTTTTTGTTATGATGCTGAATTCTATTGGCTAGAATTTTGTTGAGAATTTTTGCATCTATATTCTTGAGAGATATTGGTCTGTAGGTTTCTTTTTTTGTGTGGTGTCTTTGCCTGGCTTTGGTATCAGGGTTATGCTGGCTTCATAGACTGAATTTGGAAGTATCCCTTTCTTTTTTATATGCTGAAATAATTCGAGTAGTATTGGCACAAGCTCTTCCCTGAATGTTTGGTACAATTCTCCAATGAAGGCATCTGGGCAAGGGCTTTTTTTTTTGTTGGGAAAAAAAAATTTTTTTAATTACCTCTTCAATGTCTTGTTAAGAGTGTGTTCAGGTTTTCGGCCTCAGTTTGTGTTAGTTTGGGTAGGTAATATGTTTCTAGAAATTTGTCCATTTTCTCTAGGTTTTCAAATTTGTTGGAGTATAGTTTTTCATAGTATTCTGATCTTTTTTTTATTTTAGTTGGGTCTGTTGTAATGTCTCCCGTTTAATTTCTTATATGGGTTATTTTCGTCTGCTCCTGTTTTGTCTGTTTGGCCAATGGTTTGTCAATTTTCTTGATACTTTCAAAGAGCCAGCTTTTTGTCTTGTTGATTCTTTCTATTGTTTTTCTAATTCTCTTTTTTGTTTACTTCTGTTCCCTTTCTTCTTGTGGCTGTGGGCTTCTTTTGTTGTTCTCTTTCTATTTGTTCGAGTTGTTTAGCTATTTTGTCCTTTTCTTCTTTTTTGATGTGTGCTTCTATTCCTATAAATTGACTTCTGAGCATTGCCTTTGCTGTGTCTCAAAGGTTTTGGTATGATGTGTTTTCATTCTTGTTTGATTTTAAGAATTTATTTTCCATCTTTGATTTCTTCTCTTACCCAGTGGTTTTTAAGCAAGGTGTTAAGTCAGCTTCCATGTTTTTGATTTTTTGTTTTTTTTCTTGCTCTTCGTGTTATTAATTTCTACTCTTATGGCATTGTGATCAGAGAAGATGCTTTGTATTGTCTGAATGTTTTGGATTTTGTTGAAGGTTGCTTTATGGCCTAAGATGTGGAATATTCTAGAGATCATTCCGTGTGCATTGGAAAAGTATGTGTCCTTTGCTGCCATTGGGTGGGATGTTCTATATATGTTTATGAGGCCAAGTTGATTGATTGTGGCCTTTAGATTTTCTGTATCTTTGTTGAGTTTCTTTCTAGATGGTCTGTCCTTTACTGAGAGAGGTGTGTTGAAGTCTGCTGCTATTATTGTGGGACTGTCAAATTTCTTTTTTCAATGCTGTTAGAGTTTGTTTTATGTATTTTGGAGCCCTGTCATTGGGTGCATATTTATTATGGTTATGTTCTCATGACACATTGTCCCTTTAGTCATTATATAATGTCCTTCCTTGTCTATTATGATCGATTTTGTTTTAAAGTCTGTTTTATCTGAGGTTGGTATTGCCACTCCCGCTCTTTTTTTGGTTGCTATTTGTTAGATATATTTTTTCCATTCTTGGATTTTTTAATACATTTATGTCATTGTTTATCAGGTGTGTCTCTTGTAGATAGCATATTGATGAGTCCTATTTTTTTTTACCCATTCTGTCACTCTCTGTCTCTTTGTTTATTTTTGTAGATTTTGTGTTTACTAAGACTTTACATTTTTCTTTATTTTGATGAGTAGATTTGTTAACTTTCTTTGTGGTTACCTTGAAATTTACCCCATGTTCCTAAGTTTAAACTAATCTTTGATTACCTGATATCGCTTTGACTTCCTCTCCATTTCAAAATTCAATATTTACACAGTTTATTCTCTCTTTTATTGTTCTGATGCTGTTGTCATTTACAGATTGACCTCTCTGGTTCCCTGTTGTATATCGTTTACAATGGAAAGAAGGGAAAGAGAGAAAAGAAACTACAAAAAAAAAAAAAAAAAACTAAAACAAAAATAAATAAATACATAATATGGCGTTAGGGAACTAGCTATTGGGGACAGGGCAGAATTGGGATGGCAGCAAGCTGATATCTTGCTTTTTGGGTGGCACAGCTCAGCCTGTCAGGAAGGGGCAGACACAGCACATGGCCTGTATGGGAAGGAGAAGGAAAAGGGAGAAGCAGAAAGGTAAAGAAATATAAAAAAATATGCTGCTGAGGGATCTGGCCTACAGGAGCAGTGCAGACCCAGGGAGGCTGTTTGCCAGAGCCTCTCTAGCTGAGCAATACAGCACAGCCCATCAAGAAGGGGAGAAGGCACATGGGGCTAGGTAGTGGGAGGAAGGAAAGAAAGGAAGGGAGAGAGAGAAATGAAAGAAAGAAAGAAAAAGCAAAAACAAACAGGGAAACAAAAAAAATTACACCGAGAGAGCTTGCTAGTGGAGGAGACTCGGACTTGGGTGGGGGAGGGCATTTGCCGGTGGCTCTCTAGCCAAGTGGTATGGCATAGCCCATCAAGAAGGTGTGGGGATGGCACAGGGGGATAGCTGGGCAGGAGAAAGGCAAGGAAGAAAGGGAGAGAGAGAGAAAACCAAAAAATAAGAAAAAAATGGTGCTGAATGAGCCTGCCAGTGAGTTGGCCCACACCTGGGGAGGACTTATGCTGGTGGCTATCTAGTCAAGTGGTATGGTACAGCTTGTAAAGAAGGGGCCTGGATGGCACACAGGGCTAGGTGGGTGGAAGAAAGGAAAGGAAGGAAGGGAGAGAGAGATAAGAAACTGAAGGAAAAATGGCGCTGAGAGAGCCTACCACTGGGGTGGTGCAGACCCAGGGATGGCTCTGTAGCCGAGTGGTGTGGCACAGTCCTTCAGGAAGGGCAGGGATGGCACACAGGGCTAGCTGGGCAGGAGAAAGGAAAAGAAGGGAGGAAGAGAGAAGAAACAAAAAGAAAATGGTGCTGAAGGAGCTAGTCAGTGGGGGTGGGGTGGCAGTGAGCTGATGTGTCTCTGGCCAAGTGACTGTGGCCTGTTGGAAAGTGGCAGTGGCCATATAGAGGGAAGAAGGGCGGGTGTGGGAAAGCATGTATCCCTGGTAAGTGTGCTCTGTCTCTTGTTGGAAGCTCCATGAAGTTGCTTTCCCATACTCCTTGTCTACAATTCTTAGTGGCAGAGGTCCAAGATCACAAATCTGTGCCCCATTAGCTAGTAGGGGACCTCTGCTCCATAGCTCTCCTTGTTCTCTGTTCTTTGGCAGTCTTTTATTCCATTTGGTGCTTCATCAAGTTCTTTATGTTTTCATTTGATGCTTAGGGTTACACGACTGATATTTGTGTCTGTTTTACTAGTTTTTTTGGTCTTTGCTGTAGAGGGGTGGCATGGTGTTTCTGTCTATAGTGCCATGTTGGCTCCACCTCCTCTGTGCCTCTTCTCAAACTGTTTCTTTGGTCTGAAATGGCTTCATCCTATTTTTTTTTCTATTCAGACTTCAAGGCCCAGGATAACTTCTGCTTCCTCCACAACCTTGGGTTTCCAGAGTCAGAAATGATTTGTCTTTCCGCTATAGCAGCCTATCACTGAACCACTATCTGACAGTTCTTATGCTCTGCAGTGTCTTACAACTAATTGTGTATACATCGCCCCCCTTTAATTTATGCTTAATCGTAAATTTTGTAGTTCGGGAATTTGTGTCTACATACCTTCTGCAATGCCTTACACATAGTGATTGAAACAGACGGTAAACACTGTAAGTGTAATTGATTTTTTGTTGTTGTTGTGGTTGATTAAGAAGGCGTCTAAAGATTGTTTAGTGAATGCTCTAATACACTAAAGTGAAAATCAGTTGTCTTTTTATTGAGGTCCCTGTTAATAGTTCCACTTCTTCGCAATACTGTGAAGTATATAATATTTTGTTCTTTCACAGGTTTAGTGCCTCTTTCCTAAGTTCCAATTACATACATATTGTCCCTGGCCATGAGGAATAACCAACTTAATAAACTAATACCTATGCATAAATATGTTACTAATGTATTAATTTTATAAGATTGTTTGCATTATAAAAGCAGCATAGACAGGGAAATGCCTTATCCAAGGGAGTGAATTGTTAATCATGGAATTTGAAGTCTCTGAGTTATTGTTTTGAGATCAAGAAACATTTCTGGGACCCTCAGATCAAACCATGTAACTCTAATGCCTTAGAAAATATTATTATTGTTGTTTTTAGCTTCCATCAAGTTGACTAAGACTCATAGCAGCCCCATGCACAATGGAATGAAACTCTGCCCCATCCTGATGCCACGGTTGCAGATCAGACTCTTGTGATTGGTAGGATTTTCACTGGTTGATTTTCAGAAGTAGATTCCCAGCCCTATCTTCCTAGTCAGTCTGGAATCTCCTCTGAAACCTGTCCACCACGGGTGACCCTGTTGGTATTTGAAATACCAGTGGCATAGCTTTCAGCATCATAGCAATATGCAAACTAACAGACAGGGGTATTATGTAGACTCTAATTTAAAACATATTAAGACAGTGTGAAACACTGTTTACATTCTAGAAGATATAGATTTGAAATCACAATTATTAAATATGACATACCTGTCTCATACAAGTACAATTGAACTTTAACCCCTGGTCTTTGCTTGTTATTCTCATTTCCCAAGTTCTCTTTTCACATATGCTCACTTTACCTTTTTCCTTTTAATTTTTATATTGCCACATCAGCCTGGATTATAATCTGCATCCACAGGAAAGGGTATTATAATTTTATTTTTCCTTTACTTCAGGAAATGCCACAGTAAAACAGTCTCGATACAGGATTATCATCCAAGAAGCAGCCAATGGAGGCCAAGAATGCCCAGATACCTTATTTGAAGAGAGAGAGTGTGAAGATGTTTCATTCTGCCCAGTGTATCGGTAATTAGTTAACTTTTTAAATAATCATTAGACCTTAGTATAAAATATGACCTATTTTCTCTCATGTAATATGTAGCTGTTTAGTGAGAAATAAGAAGAGGCAATATTAACCTAAACCAGGCAATGTTATATATCCTCAAATACATCCATGTTTTCCTCCCTTTCCTGAAATATATTTGGAGTAAATAATTTGAAAGTCTAATCAACAGAAGAAAAACATGCTTTAATTGTAAGTGAGCTGCTGGATTGCTGCCATCCAGGAACTCTTCAAGATCCAGGATCCAAAGCGATTCAAGATGAGATCTTTACCAGATTTTATATGTATATTCTTTTCTTCTGATATATATATCTCAGAACAAAAGAATATGCATGAAGACAACTGGAAAGGCAGAGACCCATCTGCAATTTGAACATCACTCAATGAAGGGGATAATTCCATGAATTCAGAAAATGTTTCCATAGTCTTCAGATAAGAGGATCCTTCCAGAGTTCTGTGTAGACGCAGATGTGCATGTTAATGAAGCAAAGAGATAAAGTGATCAAGACAAGGACTAACTGGGTATAGAAAGAAGATAGACTTCTGCCTGTCTTCACTCCTAAATGCAGTGGTTTGGAATCACCCTACTGTGATGGGCACAGAAGAGAGGCATCAACCAGGAAGAAACCTGGAAGGTGTGACTACCTAGAGTCCCCTATGCAGGGATAGTCCTGTTAGCTGGGTCACACTTCCAGGATGTTTTAAGGAAATACCAAACAGAACAGAGGACTCAAGGGTGCAGTGATGGTACCTCACAAAGCCGAGAACAGCAGTGTTGGCAGGAGGGTAGTAGCATCCACCAAGAGACAGAACAGTGTCTAGTATACTTGTTTAAACAGAATCTAAACTTGGTGAAGTGCAGGAGGTGTGGGTATTTGGACTCCAGAGTCTGTACTGAGCTGAGTGCCTGGGGCTGCTCCAGCTACACAGCAGCAAGGGTACATGCCAGCTTCATTCCTGGGAGCTGTATGCCAGTTCGAGTTTAAGTAGTAATATCATGTTGTGAGAGGGAGACATTAAAATCCATATGTACATATACCCAAAAACCAAACCCGTTGCCATCGAGTCGATTCCCACTCATAGCAACCCTATAGGACAGAGTAGAACTGCCCCGTATGGTTTTCAAGGAGCACCTGGTAAATTCAAACTGCCAGCCTTTTGGTTAGCAGCCGTAGCTCTTAACCACTATGCTACCAGGGTTTCCATATCCATATATATATATATATATATATGAGAACAAAAGAATGAGAGTAAAGTTTTGTGTTATAAACATATATATTTATGTATTATAGAATAGAATAAGGGTAATTTCATATATAAGTTCATATATATTATTCTATAATATATATTATAGAATAGAATAAGGGTAAGTTCATATATATGTATATCTATATTTATAATTCTAAAGCCTTTAATCATAAGCTAAGAACAAATTTATACTCACTTCCTAATTATTTAGTTTAAAACATTTTTGGTTTTCAATTTCCATCACATATATATTTTAAGGAACCATCTAGTTAGAAAAAAATTAACATATGGATAGAATATTTTTTGGAAAGGAAGAAAATGAGTGACTTTTAAACTGTATATTCCCTGTGTATTCCTTCTTGGTATATTGATGATTATTATTTATAAAAGCAATACCTGGGGTTTGTGTGCTTAGTCATAAACCTACACTCTTTTAGCGCTTGACAGTTTTAAATTTGATTGGAACATTGCTTTGAATCATACATGAATTAAATTCAATTACTGTTGGGTTTTACCGATTGGTGAACATAACCCATGGACTTAAAAATCATATAGTTACCAGCAGACTTACAAATGCCTTTAGCGAAAATGCCTAGTGCTTTACCTAAATCTGTGAAATTCAAAGGCTAATTTATTCAGGAAAATATCAGTTATTTTGTTTTTTAAGAAGATTCCTTGCATGAGATAAAGCCTACGATGTCACTGAAGAAGCCTAATTAATACTGATTTTATCTTCTTTTACTCCCATACTTTCTATCTGATGACCAGTTTGGGCGGAATATAAATTAACACTGGGAGCATGCTTGGACAATACCCGTTTGCCCTCATTAACCACAGGGCCATTGTGGAAACTGTCAACATTCATCCTTTTGTGCCATCTGCAAATATTGAAACTTCTGAGCCCAGCAAAAGAGCTCTCAAGGAAAATAGCCAAATCAGATTTCATCAAATATCTTTATGAACCCAGGGCTATTACAAGCAGAGAATATCCTAAAAACTATTAGTGTGTTCTTTCAGTCGTTTGCCCACTCTCTTTACTCTTCTTCTGAAGCTACACTTCACTGATGTTTCAACAAGTCACTGATGTTTCAAAAGTTTCCACGATTGACCTCCTGCCATTTCTCTGAGGAATTAGTTCCAGTGTGTGTGGATTGGATCAGTGTATCATTTCACCTGATGAGTACTTCAAAATGTGTCCAAGTTACCACCACAATTCTTTACTCTTTAGTAAAACATCTTTGAATTTTGAGCAATATGGTACCAATTTAGATTTTGCTTTCTCCCACGTTGATATGTTAGGGAGGCAGGTATCATAAGAGCAACCTGAGGTAGGCCCTTGTGATTATCTTATGAGTCTTTTTGACTCCATTGTGGTCATATATGCACACATTTACCAAACTAAAACAGAATCAATATGTCTGAATAGTTTGCTTTGTAAATGTAAGCATTTCCCAACACGTTTAACTAGAAAGTAAAGAGGAAGATAACATGTGTACCTTTATGCTGACTTAACATTGGCGATGTGTTGTAGCCAAGAGACCTTCTCTGAGCATCTAGGGACTAAGAACTGACAACTGGTCTGTCTCAACTTGCGCAGTCTTTAACTTACCACTTAACTTCTTTGAACCCAGGCTTGTCATCCAAAAACTTAAGTTTAAAGGGAGTCCTGAAAATTCCTTCCTACTCTTTCAGTCTATTCAGGAGGCTAAACTAGATTAAATTCCTTGTTTTCATTTTTTTCTAGAAAACCAAAAAAACCCAGTGAAAGACTATGTAAACTCAGTTTAAGTGATCTGAATCAGTGATTTGTCCTAGTTGAAAATTGGACTAAAACCTCATCATTTTGGTTACTGAATGATACAGTTTTGTTATGTTTTTAATATGTATTTTGGAATTGTGCCCAATGAGTATATGTGTCTGAAGTAAATTTACAACTGCTTGAAGGTAATAGGTTATAACTTTAAATGTGTAGGTTTTGCTCTTTAGCTGTTTCCTGATTTCTTCCCAATTCTTCAGGTATTACCAATATGGAGGCCACTTAAATGAGGTCAATGGTATTTTTGCTTTGCATTTCTGTTTCATTTTTTGAAGTAGCATCTCTTATTAGAGGTGTTGACTCTAATAAAAAAGTATAAAAATATGCTAAATGAAGGAGCAGAATCCGTGGTTACAGTTATGACTTGGGTTTTATGAATCATTGTGAAAGACAGGTTTAAGAATGTAAGTCACAGTATATTCTGTGAGTTATAAAAATAGAGAGTTTTGTTGATCTCAGAAAGGAAAACAAAACATTGGAAAGCCAAAAGGCTTCCTTAAGGGATTGTTTCCTCCAAGCAATAGCTCATCATGGGTGGGTTCATTCCTCTTCCCTAAGATGGACTATAGTATGAGGTCAGTCTCTTTGGGCCCCACCTCCTTTGTGCTCTATTACTTATTGAGATGTTTGAGTTACTTCAAAGCCCTAGGAAATACCTTATAGAAATTTTGAAGCAGAAGATCAAGTGTGAAGGTTTGTCCCCCAACTTCCAGATGCTCAAACCTTTGATTCTTCAGTGCTCCAGTGGAGCATTGGAATTTTCTTCTTCTTCTTTTTAAACCAATTTTAACTTCATGAAGAGCTCAGCCTTATAGATTTGATCTGTGCTTCCAACGCTTTCTATTGCCACTTTGCTATATAAACTGAGGTTTATATACAAAATATCCACACTGAAATTTTTGAAATTACTGCAGAAACTATGAATCTGGGGTAGAGCAGACTATTGTCATCCCTAGCGGTTGCCAGGGCCTGATTTCATATCCATTTTTATTTAATTACTGTCTTTATTGTTTTGGATTTCAAATACATCTATTTTGAGTATTTACTTTGTATGTTTGTCCTGGTGAAATTTCTAGCCTATGTTCTTTGTCATCACAGGTGGAAGCCACAGAAATGGAGCCCTTGTGTCTTAGTCCCAGAGTCTGTCAGGCAGGGAATAATGGGCACCAGTGAAGCCTGCGGAAAGGGGCTACAGAAGAGAGGTAAGTGGATTGTGAAACGTTGCTTTTTTTTTTTTTGTATTCAAATATAATTTTAAATGATGTTACTCTTACAATATGTTGCTTATTTTCATATTTGAATAACTGTGATATTATTTGATTGGATTTTTTACATTTGTCAGTGTATGAGTTCAAGTTTGACATTAGTTAACATCGATATTGGATTATCTTAACTTTACCAGTTAGAGCATCCAAGGACTAAAGCAATGTAGGTAACTTATCTGTTCTCAGTCCTAACATACTCCAAGGCTGATGTTTCAAATGCATGTTGGATGTTAGGCAAGGAATGTGGTATTATACCCAAGTGTGTACTTTGACCTTTTTAAAGGGACTAATTAATCACTAATTGAATGAATAGAGGAACAACTGAATTAATTAACTAATCTTAGCAATCATGGCTTAAACATCACTATTTCATACATATATATTATACGTGCTCTGCATAATATGCAAAGAAAGGAGCCATTAAGATTTCTGGAAGAGGTAGCAAATAGGCTTCTGGATCTCAGTAGAGTGAGTTTTATCATCAATTTCTGCAAAGTATGGCAAATATTGTTAGGAACCAATAATCATATTTCCAACATAAATCACTGGAGAGCTCACCGAAAATTATCAGATTGATCACTGTTCTTGTTTCACTCGTAATCCAGGTACCAGTGATATAAGGATTAATAAGAAGTGCTTTGTTCTTAAAATATGGTGTTTTGTTACTAGAGGGATAGATGTAGCAGAATTAGACCTTCTTGCTTTATGGATTATAATTTGGAAACGAGGGTACTATCAAAATATTTATGATATAAATTTGATTGGCCACATAGTTTGATCCAGGACTGTCATGAGGCTATCTGGTGCCTTCGTGTAAATTAGAATAAGCACCCTATTCCTTAAAAATTTTATTTCTATATTTCAGAAAATTGTTGTAATAATATGATCTTCCTATCACAATGTATTTGTCTACTTTCTAAAAGAAACTTGTTATAAAATATACAGAGCTACAAGATCTGCTATGCAAATGACACCTTTACACAATGCACGTTTAACTGTGCATGATGACCTGGATTTTGACGCTCTGTGTGGCTTAAAGATAGTTTTCATTACAAAACTAGAGGAGTTGCTCCTAAATTTTGTAATGCAAATTATTGCCTTATTTTATCTCTCCTGGAAGGATTCTACTTTGAGTTTCCATTTAAATGGATTTCTAGCTAGAGGCCTGATAGTTCTTTAGACTAGGCAAGTGACCTACTTGAGTTTTCCCTAAATTAGGCACCAACAGAGAATTTCTAGTGTTTAGTTGGTGGGTAATTCATACTTTTAAAGTAGTAGAATGGGCTTCCAGTGTTAAGATAGTGGAGGGAAGATATTTCTACCCTCATCTTTTCCCTAAAATTACTTTAAAACCACCAAAGAAAGCAAGAAATAGTAACAAAAAATAATTTCCAATGAGATCTGCTTTATAAAATCATTTTGAGCAGCAGGAAACACAATCAGCTCACCTTCAGGTGATTAGGAGTCATCTGTAACCTCAGTGACAATATTTGAATTTATAAAGTGAACGGTTATTTTTATTGTTAGTGGCCAGCAAGTCAACCACAGACTCATAGCAATCCCACGTACAATGGGATCATATTATTGTGATCCATAGGGTTTTCACTGACTGGTTTTTGGGAAGTAGATTGCCAGGCCTTTCTTCCAAAGTAAATGGAGCTTTGGTAAATTACTTTGCAGAATAGGATTACACCTACGTGTTGGTAAGGTGAAAGTGTGGGGGCTAAAGAAAAACAAAGTGATTTGGCCTGGAGAAGCCCAGAAAAACAGGAGTTGTACAGAAGGAAGTATGGAAGGGTGCATGTGTGTATATTTGTGTGTGTGTGTATTTTTGGGCGGGGTGGTGGTGGTGGGGTGGATGAGGATAAAAACAGGGACTTCTGAAAGTCTCAGTAAAGAGCAGTGAGACACCCCTCACCCCCAACTCTCAGTTCTTCATCTACTGCCCTGCAGATCAGATTCCTGATTCCTGCCACTTCCCATTTTTGAAGGTGCCTGGGGGTTTGGAACCAGAGAGGTTGTGAACTTTGGGACAACAGGTCCAGAGGAGAGTGGATATCAGGAACTAGACTGAAAATAGGAAGATCAAAAGAAAGTCTGAATAAGGAATTATAAGAACCACAGCCCTTCTTCTAACAGCTTCAGCATGTTGGCAGGTCCACTTTTTCCACTCCCCACCAGCCCCACCTGCAGGCAGGAAACTGTCTCAGTTTTTCTCTGGAGAAACTGACCTGGAAATAATGGCATTTAGGGATTAACAGTATAAAAAATGCCTGGGCCACTGATAGTCTTACTGCAACATGCACAGAAACCTACTTTTTATTCTTTCAGTATTAAACATAAATGGACAGTTATAGAGCACTAGATATTTGAGGAAATCTGCAACAACAACAAAAAAGAAAACAAATAGAGAGTAGGAGGGAAAAAAATTAGAAGTTCAATCTAAGAAGTTCATCATCAAAATAATAAGAGTTGACAAAAGAGCAAACAGAAAGTAAAGGAGAAAAAAATTACCTAAGAAATAATAAAGGAAAAATTTCCATTAGGGGAGCTTCTAAGTCTCAAGATTGAAAGGGCTCTAAATGATTGAAAAAGACCCATATCAAGGCTCATCACTGTGAAATTTTAGGACATCTGGGAAAAAGGCATGATCCTAAAATTTTACAGAGTAAATAAACAGCATATCTTCCAAAACAAAAGAATTTGAGTGAGAATATAATTAGACTTCTCAGTGGCCACACTGGAAATAGAAATAAATGAAACAATGCTTTCCAAACCTTCAGTGAGGATGATTTTCAGCCCAGAAGTCAATATCAAATTATCATTCAACTACTAGGGTAAAATGAAAATATTTTCAGAAGGCAAAACCTCTGAAAATTCATCCTCGAAGCAGCCTTTTCCTGGACACAATTGGAAGATGTGTTTCACCAAAGAAAACTGGGTGTCCCACCCAGAAGAGAGGCCTTTGAAATTCCAAAGGAGAAAGGGAATGTATGTTTCAGGACCACAGCTGTTCACAGGCCTAAAGAGCAGCTGATGATTGGACAGTATTTGAACATTAATGTTATGTATGCGTATTACTTTGATAAACTGGTTTTAAGGTGGTGTGTGTGTATGTCTTAAGTGCAGATAGAAGTGAATGTAATGCAAAGGGTTGGGAAGGCTAGACTGCTAAGAACAGTTTTGTCTGGGAAAGAAAGGGGAAGAAAGACTTAATTGTTTTGTACTATGTGGAGATAACCTTTGCTGTCTGCATTTCTTGGTGGTTCTTATGAATCGTGTCTTATTTTTCTACGTGTGTTATTCTTGCTTTGAGAATTTGAGAGTCTTGTTCTCTGTGGAACCTCAGCCATTAGAATTCGCTGAGAATTGTGTTGATGCTCAGCTCTCTCGGAAAGAGTCTGTGTTTGGTTCTTGCAGTCCCATGAAGGCCCTATTAATCTCAAAGTACTTTCCATATAAATTTTGCCTTGAGAATTTTTTTTATTTTGGATCAGGTAGGAAGCATGGATTCAGATGATAAAGTCAGAGGAAGGCCAAATTGTGGATACAAATTCTCATGGTGGATTTTTACCCCTTGCCATTCAGTTTAGACAAGGAAACCTCCTTTCGCTTGGCAAATTTATTTCTAGTTCACCCTTATACTGAGGGTCAGCTTTGTGGTTGCTGCTCTTAGTGTAAAGCCTTTTATAAAATTCTTCTCAGTTTCTTTTCATTTGCATATTTTTTAAATTGTTTGTTTGTCACCTCTGTGCATTATGAGGAAACCCTGGTGGCGTAGTGGTTAAGAGCTACGTCTGCTAACCAAGAGGTCAGCAGTTCGAATCCACCAGGCACTGCTTGGAAACTCTATGGGGCAGTTCTACTCTGAGTCGGAATCGACTTGATGGCAATGGTTTTTTGGTTTTGGTGCATTACGAAGCTATGAAAGTGGAAACTCAGGGTCTCCTTGATTTCATAGAAACCCTCAGGATGAAAGTTGTCTTTCTTACTTACCTTACAGGGGCCCACACATTCACTGTTTTAGGCCTTTATGGATTCCTTTCTTTTGAAAAAACTCAGAAATATATTTACAAGATTTATTTTATGCAACCTTTTTATCTTTTATACCTGAAAGAGTCTTTCGGGATTTCTAAGCCATTATACTTCCAGGAACAAAAGTACTCTTTTTTTAAACTTTGATAATGCTTATTTTGCTCATCTGTGTGACTGGTTTACAGTAAAAATGAACTTATGTAGTACTTTTCAATTAAAAAGATAGTAAAAAAGCGTAAGGGTGGGTATAGAATTACAGCTACAGCTAAAGGTCGACATTATCTCCCTGGAGATGGACATTTGAGTTCCACTGTCCTAGTTGTCCGAAGGGAATGGTGGTGGTTCAGTGGTAGAATTCTCACCTTCCATGAAGGAAACCCAGGTGGTTCATTGGTAGAATTCCTGCCTTCCATGAAGGAAATCCAGGTCAGATTCCTGGCCAAAGCATCCCATGCATAGCTACCACGCATCTGTCAGTGGAGGTGCAGGTGTTGCTCTGTGCTAAACAGGTTTCAGTGGAGGTTCCAGACTAAGACAGACTGGGAAGGAAGGTATGGCAATCTATGTCTGAAATTCAGTCACTGAAGTCTCAGTGGAACAGAATGGTCTGATCCACAACTGATCATGAGGATGGGGCAGGACTGGGCACTGTTACGTGCCTTTGTGCACAGGGTCACCATGAGTTGGGAGCTGACTCCACAGCAGCTAACATCAACCAAGACAGTTGTCTGAGACTTCGAGGAGAGCCAGATGTTCTTCTTGCCTCGCTTCGTGCCCTGAATAAAGAAGGGGTGGTGGCTCAGCTTTTATGGAAAATCAAAGCATGAGAGGAAGACACTCAAATATCCAAACATACTTTGAAGAAACTGCCCTTAAAAAAGTAAAATTTTAGTGTTTTTGTTTTGTTTTATTTTTTTAAGAGAAATACTGACAGTCCTAGAAGGGCAGCTAATTTTTCTTTGGCCTCACTCTTATTTTGCTATCTGTAGTGACTACTTCAAAAGTAACTTAATGGAGTTTCCAGTGTTTTCGTTTTGAACAGCACTTTCTTCTTATTATGAGTGTACTCTATCATCAACAGAAAGACTTGAAATCTATGGCACTATAATGGATACAGAGTAGGTTTTAGAGACTGAAATTGTCTTGTCTAAGATCCTCTTGGCTGCCTTGGGTACCTGCATTCTTTCTTGGTTAATTTCACTGAACATTGTTTATGTGGACTGAAGGAGTTAGACCTCTAATTCCTGTCAGATCTTTTTGTTCTTCTTTAACTGGTTTTTGTCACAGTGAGATGCATGGTCTTCTTACACAATAGTTTTGATGGGGACCATGTGTTTTTCCTGTTTTCAGGGTGCTTTCCCAGAAAAAATTGAACAAAATAATATCAAGATGGGTTCTGGGTTACCTTTGTTTAAAAAAAAAAAGGTTATAGGTAGGAAAAAGTTAAGGAAAAGGGTGGCTTAATCCTTAATATTAGAGTAATAATGCCTAGTATTCATAAATGAAAGTTCATATAAATTCTGTATTTGGGCTTATCTGACATTTTAGAAAGGTATTCTTTAATTCACAAATTATTTCATAGTTTAATTTCTTTCTACATCTTTTAATACATGACTGAATCTATAAGAATTGATTTTTATCACTTTTCTGTATTATGTTTCTTATATAAAACTACATATCCAAGTAAAACGAAGGTGAATAAATATGATATTACGTGACCTGGATTCAGAGAAAATTATTCATATTGTAGATCTGAGTAATTCTCTGGCTAAAAATGGACCTTCCCTAGTTATGTTATCTCTATGGGGAGAAGGTTAGAGACCACAATGCTAAGCCACCGTTAGCTCATCAGCCAACTTTTATCTAGAAATTACACAGAAGTACAGCAAACACACACACACAATAAGCCAAACCTGTCGCTGTTGAATCAACTCCGAATCATGGTGACCCATGTGATTCAGAGTAGAATTGTGCTCCGTAGGGTTTTCAATGGCCAATTTGCCGAAAATAGATCACCAGGCCTTTCTTCCAAGGTGCCTCTGTCTGAATTCAAATGAGTACTTGACTGTTTGTATCACCCAGGGACTCCTACAGCAAACACATATTGTGAAGTAAAGAAATGTCGTTAAAGACTTCCAATAAAATGTCAAAACAGCCAGTCCACTAGTCACGTTCTCTTTCTCGACATGACACCACTTACAATCCCAAATCAACCTAGATTTCTAATTTAGGCAACCAACAAATACTTATCAAAATAAACCATTTTCAGTAACTTTTTTGAGCGCATTAGAATGTTGCCTGCATTCATCTCCCAAGGAAAAGTGACCATATCCCAATATTCTTTGTACTAAAGGTCACTCATGGGGGACTTCTAACTTTGATTATGACTTAACACCAGAATATTCAATCGTAGAGAATTATTTTTTATTAATTTATTTTATTAATTAGCAGTTGATAGCAAAATGATTGCTTATATCTTAAAGAAACTTTAAAAGCCTCTCTTCTAAATTCTTTTTTTTTTTTTTAAAGCTTAGAAAAAAAAAGAAAGATCAGGTTCAAATGTAGAGATAAAATTGACAGTGTAGGGCAACTCTCTAAATTAAAATATTCTCAGATTGTAACAAAGAATGGATTTCATAATACTATAGGCATTGGTTTAGAGAGTGGAGTGTTGGATTCAGAGCTTAGATTGCATTTTAATGTAAGTGAATAATGATTCTGGGAATTATTTTTCATTTTCTATACATGTTTTAGGGTAAGATTAGTTTTGCGGTTTCCATGGTTACTGCAGGTAAAATATGCACTTTAATAAAATTGATGATAAATTAAAAATGAATATTAAAGGAAGTGAAGAACCTAAGGTATGATGCTTTAGTAACACATTGTTAACTAACTACAGATTCAGGGATAGTTGTCTTGTACCAGTCTCTCTCTTTTAACCTAATAACCTCTCCTGTATATACAAAATAACTGCCTTCCACCTCCACCCCACCCACATCCAAAAAAGATTTCCTTGATGAAATGGGTATTTAAGGGTGAGGTTGAGGGTGGAAGATAATATTTTCTGTTTAATTGATAAACATAATCATTTACTTGGAGCAAGAATTTTCTGGCTACATGCCTCTCAGTTACAAAACTATCTTTCCTTCAAGAATGCTAATATGAATTTCAAAGTCTGCTGCAAACTGTATAAATTTAATGGAATTGTACGTCTTTATCCAGGACCAAAATTCAGTCTCTTCAAATAGATGTGTAACTCCTGACTTTCCTCTTAGCACTCAGATTACTAAGGGCAAGGTATTTGTTTCTGTTTAGCCCAGAAGCCATCCCAGGATTGTGTCAGAAGGAGTAAATGTTTGTACATATTTACTTGCATTTCTAAAGAAAATAGGAACACTAACATGCCTTCCAGGTAGCAGCAAGAGAAGTAGGAGCTGCCACTGACTCTGGAGGCTTTAAAAACTAACAGAGGAGATTCAACACCCAGCTGCACCACTACTCTGAATCCAAATAGATATAAAGGTTGGCAGAACAGTGCGTTTTAGACCAGCCATGTCATGGAGGATTCACACAGTGGGACAAAAACCAATCATTTATGCTAGGTTATAAGGAATGAGAATTAAAAACCTACTAGAGTCAATTAAATTCAAGAAGTACCTCACAACAGGATATTGAAAGTAGAACCTGCAAGTAAGAAGGCTGGGGTTCATTGGAACTGTGTAACTATGTTAGAAAGGATTTTGAAAGCATATACTGGTATAGTGACGTTGGGGTTGGATTAGAAGGACTACATGGGAAGGCCTTTTAACAAAAAATCAGTGAGAATTAAAAGCTGATTTTTTATGTGGCGCAAAGGATAATGATGGATTGGACTCAGTGGTTTTAGGCCAATGAGAATGGGACCATGACAGATAGCATTGATAATAAAGCATGTGTACGCACACACACACACACACACACACACACACTCACATACACTCAAACACACACTCACATGCACACAAAGAGCCCTGGTGGTGCAAATAGTTAAGTGATCGCCAGCTAACCAAAGGATTGGCAGTTCAAACCCCACCCCCACCCCCAGTGGCTACAGGGAGGAAAGACCTGGTGATCTGCTTTCATAAAGATTACATTCAAGGAGACCCTATGGGGCAGTTCTACTGTGGCACATGGGGTCGCTATGAGATGAAATTGACTTGACAGCACCTAACAACAACATGCACACACATATATAGAGAGAAAGATAATTAGAAATATTCAGATAGCATTTAAAGATACATTACCTGAATATGTGAGAATAATCATTTCTAGAAATACATATTTTGGAATCATCTGCTAAAAGTTGTAGTCTATGCCAGATCTTTACTAGAGAAAGCACAGAAAAAGAATAGAGACCCTAGACCTCAAAGGTAACTTGGTGCTTTGAAAAGCACTTCCTTGCCTTTGGAACATGGTGTACCATGGCTCAAATTGTGGTTTTATCACTCTGTACTTGAATGACAAGAAGCCTTGGCGGTGCAGTGGTTAAAGTGCTCAACGGCTAACGTAAAGGTTGGTGGTTCGAACCCACCAGCCGCTCCATGAGAGAAAGATATGGCAGTCTGCTTCCGTAAAGATTTCAGCCTTAGAAACACAATGGGGCAGTTTTACTTTTTTTTATAGGGTTGCCATGAGTCGGAATCGACTTGATGACAGTGAGGGTAGGGGGTTACTTGAATAAGTTGGGTCAAACTGCTTAACCTTTTTCTGACTTAGTTTTCACATGCTGTTTTTACATATGCTTGTAGTTGCTCAGGAAATGTCAATTCCCTTTCCTTTTTCAAACCTTGGAAAACAGCAATATTTAAAAGTCAGGGAGATATGTAAATATTGAAAAACACGTTTTGTAAAAAGGTGAATGGAGATAAATTTACATAAAAAGGGGGTTCTGTGGTCAAATAATCTTTCTCTTGGAAATTCTCGATATGGAATTAATGTATTGATGACTCTTAGAGTGCTACCGTGAAGAAATCTATTACTTTTTTTATTTTTAAGCACGGAATATTCCCAAACTTCATTTGTCCATGAACCCCTTTTTCATAAAATACCAAACAACATCTTTATGTTATTGAGAAATGTAGGTGTAATATTTAAAAACCACAAGAAAAAAAATTTCAAGTATGTGTGTAGTATTGTCAAATGTTTTAGAATTAATAGTGCAAATAAAGATGGGAAAAAGGATTTGGTAATTGAGTGGACATAGCTGAGTATCCAGAGTCCAGTCTTAGCACAATAATTGTAGGTTAAAAAGTCTTAATTTAGGGACTAAGACCTCACAGGAAACAGATATTGAACAGATAACTTTATGGGCTATTTGTCAAAGAAAAGAGTAGCATTATAGCTCTGGGTGCCAAGAGTGAAAGTAGGATCGCTGCAAATATGAAGACAAAATAGAAATAAGTCATGAGGGAAATATATTGAAGCTATTAGAGAGGGAAGAAACACTAGACTGAACATGAGTCTGGGGACAGGAGGGGGTGTGATCGAATGCAGAGCAGAACTCAGGGGTTGGAGGGAAGAAAGTCCCTTTTCCTTTCTTCTGATCTCAAGAGAAACATATCAGAACGCAGTTGCAGGGACAGCAAAAAAGAGAGATGGAAGAGCTTTGATGAGATGGCTCAGTTTTCCAGGAGTCAGTCACGGTCTTCTAGATTTAGATCCAATAATCTATTTTCAGGCCATATCCTCCTCATCCTTCTTTTGGATACCATTGAGCCCTCCTTTCTTTTTGAGACTCTTTGCTTCTGCTCTCGTGTCATGATTTTCTCCTTGATGTTCACTCAACCTCCCTGAATACTTATGTTCCAGTCCTGAGCCTGGCATATCTTCCTCCGCCCAAACCTTATGTGGCATTAATCTTCATGGATCTGTTCTCTGCTTTTATCTTTTCCATCTGTAATACCTCCCCAAATCATCAAACCAAACCCACTGCTGTTGAGTCGATTCTGACTCACAGCAAAGAAGAACTGGCCCACAGGGCTTCTGACACTGTAAATCTTTTACAGAAACAGACTGTCACGTCTTTCTCCCCTAAGTGGCTGGTGGGTTTGAACCACCAACCTTTCAATTAGCAGCCAAGTGTCTTAACCACTGCATCATCAGGGCTCCCTATCTCCCCAGATAACCCCAACTATTCCCAGGATTTAAGCTCTAGAGATGATTTAAAAACAAACAAACAAACCCATTGCCATTGAGTGGATTCCGACTCACAGTGACCCTATGGGACAGAGTTGTACTGCCCCGTAGAGTTTCCAAGGAGCACCTGGTGGATTCAGACTGTTGACCTTTTGGTTAGCAGCTGTAGCAGTTAACCACTCTGCCACCAGGATTTCCCTAGAGAAGATTAAAAAAAAAAAAAAAAAAAAATAGCGTCTTTATTTCAAGGGAATACCTGTGCTGAAAATTTTACCTGATGAACAACACCCCACAGAAAATACTGATAGGTAAAATTCATTGTTTTTGAAGGTGAAGTCATTTTAAACCTCCAGAAACTGGTCTTTTTTCTTCCTGTGTTTTCAGTTTCAATAAGTTTTATCTCTACCCATCCATTAACAGGGAGGCTCAGCCATCAAATCATGTCTGTTTCACTGTCATAAATTCTCAACAATCTGTTCACATCTGCCTGAGGATTGCAGTAACCTCCCAACTACTCACCCTGTCTCTGGGCACATTCCCACTCGCCTGATCAAGAATTTTCAGTGGCTGTCCTTGTCCAATCCAAAGCTATTACTAGGTGCCCCAAATATCTTCCAAAACTCATAACCTGTTTTGCTTCTTCTACTACTGTCTCTCACACTGTACCAGCTGACCATTGCCCAGACACCAGCATAATCCATAAAGCAGTCGTCAATTTCATGCTTCCCCCCCAGCCTGGAAATCTCCTTCTCACTTCCCTTCTAGTCCTGTCTCAGATATTACCTCCTTCTGACAATAATTTCATTCTTCCAGGTGCAATTGACCATTTCTCAGTGTACACTCTGTACTTATACTTTATGTTTTGCAATGAAATTATACTTTGAATATCCCTCTTATTAGATTTTCAAC
Source organism: Loxodonta africana (assembly GCF_030014295.1). Classification (NCBI taxonomy): domain Eukaryota; kingdom Metazoa; phylum Chordata; class Mammalia; order Proboscidea; family Elephantidae; genus Loxodonta; species Loxodonta africana. The sequence goes on along the minus strand of NC_087347.1, from coordinate 112,091,426 downwards.
TCCCTAAATACAGAGAATGTACCTTATTCATCTTCATATTGCAGTACCCCCAAATGTGCCTATACAACATGACAGTTGGTCCATAAATGTTAGACATATTAATAGGGAGTTCAGAACTTTTGCAAAAATATGATAAGTAAAAGTAATATGTAAAGCATGTTTAATTTTATTCTGAAAAGGCAAAAACAGAAATTACAACACATTAAAATTACTACTATAAAATACTTTATGCGTAAAACAAGTAATGGAAATAGGAACTATGCTTATGAGGGTCTAATCTCCTAGAGAGTAAGGCTGCATCAGCTTTTCTCTATCCCTTTCAGGATCCATGGGATATGTGTTTGCCCACCCACTTTTTCCAGCTGTCAGGTTTTTTGGGAAGCCTCTTTCCCAGTGATCGTACATGATACCACAAGGCAGGAGCCTTTATGACTGTTTGAAACTGAAAAAACGGGCATGTGCCGCAAATTACTTTTTCTACAGGGTATTGTATGAGGTGCATGCATTTTTGTTAGAAAAATAGGAACTTTTACGTGGGAACATGTATGCCCCAGTGGACTCCAGTGGAACTCTGTGATTTGGGGGGTATGAATTAGCGTGACAGTGTGTTGTCCCATGGACTCTAAAGGTAGGCTTGTGAAAGGGGGCAAGAAAAAAAATCCATACTACCTACCAAAAAATTCAAACACACTCAGTAATTCAGCATGCCTCCGTCAATGAAAACACATGGTATCAGCAGAAAATAATAGGATCTTGAAAGGGCTATATTATGTGTGTTTTACATATTGCCTCTTAAGTGTATTTTCAGTGAGAGAATAATAAAGTGATGATAAAATATCATACAACCTGATCTCTGATGCTGAGATCATGAATTGGACTTGTGCAATTTATTAGGTGCCTCTCCATGAACTTATTTACGAGCAGGAGGGTTTTGGACCATTAATTTAGCAGAGTTGGCAAATGCTGTTGCTTCTCTTTCTCTAGAGAGGTGGTTTTCAACTAAGGATTATTTTGCACCCCATGGGACATTGGCAACATCTGCAGATATTTTTGTTGGTCACTACTGGGTGACACGGGTTACTATGGCATATCAAAAGTACCAAGGCTGAGAAATCCTGCTTTTAGAGCCAAAAGTAAAACACTGGTTTCGCTTTCACATGATCGTTGTTAGGTGCCGTGTAGTTGGTTGAGGCTCATAGTGACCCCATGTGACAGAGTAGAACTGCCCATATTGTTGCCTAGACTGTAATCTTTTGGGGAGCAGATCACCAGGTCTTTTCTCCCATGGAACTGCTGGTGGGTTCCAACTACCAACCTTTCCGTTAGCAGTAGAGCGCTTAACCACTGCGCCAGCAGGGCTCCCGATTTCACATGATTAAACACATCTAATTTAAAAATATCTTTTCATTTTCAGGACTACTGATAAAAAACAAAAAAAAAGCAGTTGCTGCCAAGTTGGTTCCGACTCACATAGACCCTGTACGACAGAGTAGAACTGCCCCGTAAAGCTTCCAAGGAGCACCTGGTGGATTTGAACCGCTGACCTTTTGGTTAGCAGCTGTGGCTCTTAACCACTACATCACCAGGGTTTCCCGTGACTACTGATAATGCTTCCCAAACAGATAACAGTTCTTACTACTTGCGTTCATTGTTAATAATAAAGCTAATTGGTTAACTGCGTGTATAGCTATAAATTAATTACAAATGCATTTTAAGCTGGAGTAATGCCGACCCCCCCCAAGAAAAATTTTTTAAAAGAATCATTTGTTCCGACATGTGTATACAGGCACTTCAGCATTACAATTGGATGGTGGAGGCTAATCGGACAGTTGCAATAATATAAACTTATAATTAAATTCTGAAACACTTGTGCGGACTGGAGCTTTGAGTACTGTGCCATCTTATGAGAATTTCCCATGAAAGTCAGGTTTTAGAGTGATGTGAATGGTTTAAGCATACATCACAAAAAGAGCTATTAATATTTTAGAACCTGCTAACTTTAACTTTTATTGGTATTTTCATAATAATTTAGTCTACTATTAAAACATTTGTCATTTAATAAGTACTTTCTCTTTGTTATATTGCCAGAAAAAATAACTTTACCCCCATTGTTGTTTTGTCTACTAATAGCTTTTCCATGTTAGGCTAGTCTTTCATGATCACTACCTGTGTTTGTTGAACTTAAAGCCCTCACCCTTTCTCTGACTTCCAACAGTGATTTCCTCATCCCAGTTATCTTTAGTTGCTCTTGACCACTTCTTCCTCATGATCCTACTGTGCACTGGCTTTTCTGTAGAGTAAAGCCGGCAAAAGCTGGAACCTGTATAAGATGGAAACTTGTCAGAGAAGAAAAACCCAAATATTTTCCACAAAAATAAGCAATAGAAAAGTGGTAAGACTGCATGCTGTCAAAGGTAGAAAACTTGCAAGATGCGGAATAACAAGGCAGTCTCGTTGAGTTCTGGCTCTCATAGTTGTATTTTACAAACTTAACTTGCTCTTCAGTTATTTTCATCTTATAGGTTAAGTCTGTACATTTATGCTCTACATCTCCATCAGTAACCAAATATGAGCAGTGAGTTTCCTTTTTTATTGGCGGAACTACGATTTGCATTGCCTGCCCTCTCCATGCCAAGAAATAGGTGGCACAATTTCTCTGCCAGTCCAGGCTACTAACTGAGCCAAGAATGAAATGTTTGGTTGTGCTTTATCTCAATTGTAGTGTTTTCAATTGAATCTTCATATTTAGACTCAAAAACTGCCAAGTGTTTTGAGATCTGCTTAGTCATTTTTACCCCTGGTCTGTGAAATACCTCACCTTCCTTTTTTTTTTTTTCCTGTTTAGTTTTAATGACTTATGTTAGGCAGAGTTGGTTCCATTGAATGCAATTTAAAACCTCTAACTGATGTACATCAGTACTCCCAACTTGTTATCCTGTATTCCATATTCGAAAGAATTATATCACTGACAGTAATTCTAGAATGGTCCTAATTCATACTGATACCTTATTAAGCATCAGATCCTACAGATTCTACCTCAAATATATTCTCTCCACTCTCTTTTTACTGCTGATAATTTAGTTCAACCCCTCCTCATCTCTCTCCTGGACTAGTATATAAACCTCCAAATCTCTACCTTATACTTCTAAATTATCATTCAAAAATCGATATTTCTTCATTTACCTGTTTAACATTTTTAATGCATCCCTGTTCATTTCTAAAACACTATTTATTGTCTGGCTCCTACTTTTATCCTTGTGTTCTTCTCATTTTGAGTCGTGCCATGTCAGCAAATATAGGTCCTGAAAGCTTTACTCCATCCATGTCATTAAGGTTGACTCTACTTTGAGGAGACAGCTCTTCCCCAGTAGTATTTTGAGTGCCTTCCAACCTGAGAGGCTCATCTTCTGGCACTATATCAGACAGTGTTCCTGTGATCCATAAGGTTTTACTGGCCAATTTTTTTTTTTTTTTGGAATAACATGCACAGAATTTCTCAAGCTGAGAGAACTGAAGAAAAAATTCAAGCCTTGAGTTGCAATATTGAAAGATACTATGGGCAAAATACTGAATGGCGCAGGAAGCAGCAGCAGAAGGTAGAAGAAATACACAGAGTCACTGTACCAAAAAGAATTCGTTGACGTTCAGCCATTTCAGGAGGTAGCATATGATCAAGAACTGATGGTACTGAAGGAAGAAGTCCAAGCTGCACTGAAGGCACTGGCAGGAAACAAGGCTCCAGGAATTGATTCTATACCAGTTGAGATTTTTCAATAAGCTGAGGTAATGCTGAAAGCACTCATTCATCTATGCCAAGAAATTTGGAAGACAGTTACCTGGCCAGCCAACTGGAAGAGATCCATATGCATACCCATTCCAAAGAAAGGTGATCCAACAGAATGAAGAAATTATCGAACAGTATCATTAATATCACATGCAAGTATAATTTTACTGATGATAATTCAAAAAAAGACAGGGAAGTTCCAGAAATTCAAGCCAGATTCAGAAGAGGGTGTGGAATGAAGGGCTATCATTGCTGATGTCAGATGCATCTTGGCTAAAAGCAGAGAATACCGAAAAAGATGTTTACATGTTTTATGGACTATGCAAAAGCATTCAACTGTGTGGATCATCACAAGTTGTGGACAACATTGAGAAGAATAGGAATTCCAGAACACTTATTGTCCTCCTGTGAAACCTGTACATATACCAAGAGACAGTTGTTCGAACAGAACAAGGTTTAAAATTGGAAAAGATGTGCACCAGGGTGATATTTTTCCACCATACTTATTCATTCTGTACACTGAGTAAATAATCGGAGAAGTTGGACTATATGAAGAAGAATGTATCATCAGGATTGGAGGAAGACTCATTAACAACCTGCAGTATGCAGATGACACAACCTTCCTTGCTGAAAATGAAGAGGACTTGAAGCGCTTGCTGATGAAGATCAAAAACCACAGCCTTCAGTATGGATTACACCTCGACACGAAGAAAACAAAAATCCTCACAACCGGACCGATAAGCAACATCATGATATGCAGAGAAAAGATTGAAGTTGTCCAGAATTTCATTTTACTTGGATCCATAATCAACGCCCTTGGATGCAACAGTCAAAAAATCAGATGGTGCATTGCATTGGGCAAGTCTTCTGCAAAAGACCACTTTAAAGTGTTAAAAAGCAAAGATGTCACCTTGAAGACTAAGGCATTCCTGACCCAAGCCATGATATTTTCAGTCACCTCATATGCATGAGAAAGCTGGACAATGAATAAGGAGGATGGAAGAAGAATTGATGCATTTGAATTATGGTGTTGGAGAAGAATATTGCATATAGCATGAACTGCCAGAAGAATGAACAAATCTGTTTTGGAAGAAGTACAGCAAGAATGCATGTTACAAGTCAGGATGAGGATGGTAAGACTTCATCTCACTTACTTTGGACATATCATGAGGAGGGACCAATCCCTGGAGAAGGACATCATGCTTAGTAAGGTAGGGAATCAGCGAAAAAGAGGAAGACGCTCACCAAAATGGACTGACACTGGCTGCAACAGTGGGCTTGTACACATAGCAACAATTGTGAGGATGGCACAGGACTGGGCAGCATTTTGTTCTGTTGTACGTAGGGTCACTGTGAGTGGGAACTGACTCCATGGCATCTAAAAACAACACTTTCATTCTCACCTCACTTGACCCTAGCCCTCCAATACCTAATTCACCTGCACACTTAATTTTCTCCAAATTGTCTCTTCTCTCTCACTTTCCTTCGTTCAGTCTTCATTGTGTTGTAAGGATAGGAGGTTCTTCTCTGTTCTCCCATGATATCCATCTTTCAGGCTTTTTTACTGCTAAGTTGTAATTGCTGGTTTACTTATCTTTCTCTCCTATTGGTCTGTAAAACCCTTATGGGTAAAACAGTGTTTTATTCATCTCTGTATCCCCTATACATAGTTTCTGGCACCTTCTGGGAACCCAGTAAAAGTTGGGAAAATCAAGTGACTTGATGCTTACCTTTCCTATGGCTATGAAGTTCTAAGTATGTAATGTTGACTTTTTTTTTCTTTTTATTATGGGAAGTTCAAAATTCTCAAGGAGAACTGTGTTATATATGCCCACCTCCCTCAAACAAAGCACAAATACCAAACAGGGATGATGAAAAACATATTAGTCTTAAATAGAACAACTTGTTCTACTGAATGCAGAAGTCGTTTTTAGTTAGTGGAATTTTCATGCTTAAACTTCTTTAAATGCTGAAGTTTCTAGAGACTGATGTGTTTCCATTAATATCTGAGACCCAAAGTATTTTATCTTCTGTTGAACAAGTTAGATTGGACTTTGCGTATCTGTATACTGTGTGACCTGATTTTGTCCACCCACTCAGGATTGAGTTCTTCTTTTAATTTTTTTTAGCGTTATATATTTTATGACTATCAGTCCGAGCATGACATGTTAACCCAGAACCCATAAACCCAGTGCTGTCAAGTCCATTCCAACTCATAGTAGCCCTATAGAACAGAGTAGAACTGCCCATAGGGTTTCAAAGGGTGTAAATCTTTATGCGAGAAGACTGCCACATCATTCTCCTGCAGAGCAACTGGTGGATTTGAACCACCAACCTTTTGGTTAGCAGACAAGCTCTTTAACCACTGTGCCACCAGGGCTCCTCTTAACATAGCACAGCAGAAGGCAAATATCATTATCCTCCTATTGTAAATGTACCGAGATTCTTTGGGGAAAATATCCATTTGGGGTGAAAATTAGTATTTATCTTCACACAGTCACATATCACGAATACCTTCTAGAGGCTCTATGATGACCCATAAGCTCCTAGATTAGGGAGAGAATTCATGCAGTTCTAGTCAACCAGAACTTTCACTGGTCTCACTTTTATTCTTAAGGATTATTTTGTCTTACCCTCATTTGTTTCTTAAAATCATCCAGTGTTACTCTCTTGGTTAAGTGAGTCACTTTGTTTCCCAAGTTAACATAGAACTTTCTTTGAAATAAACGTATCACACAATGTAAGGGACTATTTTTAATGGAGCCATCGAACCTAGGAGATTATCAGGAATAGTGTAAAAGGCATTCCGTCTCTATTTCAGATTTGGGGATTGAAAGCCTTGTAGCTACCCTACACTCTGGACTCATAATGCCAATTAGGATTTTAAATCATCTTGTGCAGTCCATTTTTAGTAATGGTTAATTAATACTACAAGTGAGTGCTAAGTGACATTGGAAGCAATAGCTGCACCGAGCCAAGAGCACTAGAGGGCAGCATAAAGCTCTTATCATCTGGAGTTCCATCTAGTTTGGGTAGCCAGTCCCTAGGGCAAGCTCCAGTGGCTAGGAACTCCTGGATGTTGCTTCTTTGCTATTGCTTGGGCCATGCTAATATACAAAACCTCTCCCCAACCAAAGAAACATCTCATTAAACAGACTTCCCTGTAATGGGCATAGCAGATTTGTATGACTCTTGTTTATTGTTCTGCCTTTTCTATTTCTGTCTCCAGTGAACCTTTTTTTGTGTTTGTTTTTGATGCTTATATATGTGCATTATTGTTTAGATTGGTTGTCTTTTTCAAAGAATATTAGATGTGAATTCTGGAGAGGATCTCTGGAAACATCTAGTAGGATGACCCCATTGCCCTGCCTTCCTTTCTCCAGCCTTTCTCACATATTTTATAGGTAAGTTACACTAAGTTCACTTTGGTCAGATATGAGAATTTTTTCTTTGAAAGCCACAAATTCCAGGTATAATATTCTGATACCTAAATGGGAATAAGCTGATCACCAAAAGGCAATTCCATACATATGGCAATTTCTATATTTAAAGCAAACTTCCATCATGATTCATTGCATGACCTTGAAGTTGACATCCTACGTCATTTTCTCCTCTCACACTCTTGCACTAAACCAAAAGAACATAGCACAGGTGATATTCTATACAATTTTACTGAGCTAATTTTGTGTGGCCTTTATGTAGACATGGATAAATATGTGATGTACTTACTATATGAGCTATTGATTATATTTTGTGCTATTAAAAGGCTGGTTCAGGTTTTTAAGATCAAGAAACCTGAGAGGGCAAGGTACAAAACAATGAATTTTTAAAGTAAGTACTAGTTACTTTATTAAGATGTAGAAAGATTTGGGTAAACTTGTCTTTTATTGACAAATGGTCATATACTATTATCACACTTTAAAAAAAATGTGGACTTGTGGGCTTACTGGTTATTAAACTTAAACATTATACATATTTTTAACTTTGAATAGGTACTATTGTATCAGAAGTTTTTCTCTCCTCAGTATGGAAATTATTTCACACAAGTGAATGATAGATACAATTTTAAAGCTTTCTTTATATATAGATATCTGATACTTTTGAGAAACTGCTTTTAAAGCATAGAACTTGATATTATATGCAATCTTTAACACCTATTCTCTCAATTGGGCAATAAAGGATTGAACAATATTCCTTATAGGAGCACTGCCATGCCTCACTATTATATGCTTTATAAAAATATTTTATCTGCTTTATGGAATGAATAAGAGCAGAGAAAGGTTGACTATGATTTCTCAGAAATGTGTTTCATGGATGGAATTGTTCCTCTATATTTTATGTGCTCAGGGAAATCAAATAGGAATCTTATTAAACTTAACATTTATAAACTTAATGCTATTTTAATTGCTTCTTATTCCTACTCCCCTCTGCTCTCCAAACCAAAAGAAAAAAAGAAACTATTGCAACTGAAATAGTCATATTATTGTAGCAATATTATTTAATCAGCTATAAGAAAGAATTTAACTTTAGCAAATTATTTTGTCATTTACAAAAGATTATAAAAAATTTAGAGGTTTCCTTCCTTCCTTTTTTTACTTCCTTTTCTCCTTCCTTTCTTTCTGCATGCCTGCCTGCGTGCCTACCTTCTTTTTTTTTTTTTGAATGTTAATTGCATGGTGTGTCATCTCTCTTCCATCTACTATTTTATTGACAGAACTTGATCCTGTGCTTACAGGAGAGTTGTGCTTTTTGTTTTTATTTTTTCCTACCCAATGATGTCACTTTAAGCATATGATGTCACTTTAAGCAATGATGTCACTTTAAGCAAAGATGTCACTTTAAGGACTAAGGTGCACCTGACCCCAATCCATGCTGTTTTCAATCACCTTATGTGCATGCAAAAGCTGGGCAATGAATAAGGAAGACCAAAGAAGAATTGACGCCTTTGAAATATGGTGTTGGTGAAGAATCTGGAACATACCATGGACTGCCAGAAGAACAAATAAATCTATGTTGGAAGAGGTATAGCTAGGATGCTCCTTAGAAGCAAAGATGGTGAGACTCGTTTCTCACATACTTTTGTACATCTTATCAGGAGAGATCAGTCCCTGAAGAGGTACATCATGCTTGGTAAAGTAGAGGGTCAGCAAAAAAGAGGAAGACCCTCAACAAGATGGATTGACACAGTGGCTACACAATGGGCTCAAGCATAATGATCGTGAGGATGGCGCAGGACCAGACAGTGTTTCATCGTGTTGTACATAAGGTTGCTATTAGTCGGAAGCAAGTCAGCAGCAGCTAACAATGACAACAACAACCCAGTGATTGCACATTGTAACATATCTGTACTGAAAATAAAATTTTCAAGATTTGTTAGCCAGTTCTAGGTGGAATAGAGGGAATAAGTTGACCTCAACATGCTATTTATACTGCTTGTAAATCTAGAGAGGGAGGATTTATAAGAATACGGTGGCATCGCTGTTACAGAAGGTGCATGCTAGACAAAGGAAAACTGAGATCAGCCAAGTAAAAACATTCATGCTGGTTATCGTGAGTGGTTGATTTGATATGGGAATATAAGAAATGGTTGAAGTGTTTATAGGAAGAAAAACCCAAATGAGCTCTTGCAGTGACTGAGGATAGTATAGGAAAAGATGAAGAGGCCAGCGAGGACGGAGACAACAAGGTTCATGTGGGGAAAAATGGAAGCTCTAGAAACAACTTGGGTGAGGAAAATAAAATTATACGTAACTGTGCTAGGTATACGTGAAAGTATATAGTGGCAGAACGTGTCTGACTTCAGGGGTGATTACGACCAAGATCAGCCCAGAACTGATTCCCATGAGGTGAAGGTCGCAAATACTTTCATCCTCCAACCTTTTTACCAATTCCGACACCAGCCATCCCTCCCATGGCACTCTCTACTTCTTTGATGGGTTTGATAATCCATTGCAATGGCCACATAGAATTCACAGACCGTATTTACAGTTAAGTGGTTTATCAAGGAACAGGGTAAGACTTGGGATCAGGATCAAGAAGCATGTAGGCAATGTCTCCTTTCTTCAGTGCAGGACAGCACTCTCAGGTCCTCTTGGCAGGATAGGCTTCTTTTGTCCCCTTGAGAACAGGCTCCTCTCAGCCCCCTCAGAACAGGCTTCTCCTAGCACCCCCTGTCTGTCATTGTCTGTTGCTGGGCCCCTTCTGGGCCTCTCACTGTCTTCAGGGTTACACCCCTTGACCCATTGTTACAGCTCTTTTAGGAAGCTCTTTGCCTTCTCTCTCCCTTTCTCTGTTTCTTCTTTTTGCTTTCTTCCTGCTGCTCCCCTTCCTGTTTCTTTCTGTTTGCAAAACCTCTGTGGGGCTGGCTGTATATATATACAACTCCTTGTCAATTTCAAGGAATGGTCCCTTCCAGTGGGGGCCATGAACTGACCAGTCCTTCTCTGACTAATCCCCTCTTGATAGGCCACAGAGGCTCACCTCATTTGCGCAGCCTATTGACCAATCCCTGCAAGGTGCATATCTAGCACAGGGCAGGCTGCAGCCCAGGGCAGGACAAAGAGTATCAAATTTCAAGTTGTTTACAGTTTACCCAGGAAATGTCAATCAACTTGGACAAAAGTAACAAACCCTCTAGGGTGGAAAACTAGGGCAAAGATAACTCCTCTACATTTAGAGGGAAGATCTCTCAAGGTGCTTTTTTCCAAAGAACCAAGGCAAAAAGCCACATAAAGGAACTCATTTCACCACAGTGTGATTTTTTTTTTATTGCAATTCTCATCTGTGGCAAAAGGAATTTAAGCCTTTTTACAGTCAGAATTTATAACCGTTCTTGTAATTCGTAAAGCAACATATAAACCTCCTTTCTGCTGCCTTTTTAAAGAAATCATCCTACTCTGCAGTGCGTCACAGCTGGTCCATTAATGTTTATTATGGGCTTTAACCCATCTGCCCTCAGCGTCCTTTTGAACTGCTGCTTGCAGGTGACTGCCTCTGGACTGCAACTTTTAGTACTTGTTTTTGGTTCTTTCAGGTTGTTTGCATGCTTGGTGCTTCATCCACTAATTTATTTATTATTTAATTCAACATGAAATTAATGTACATGTACTACTTTTTTTTTTCTACTATATGATAACCACTGTTAGGATACAATAATGTGAATACAGTAATAAAACAAGAATCTCTGACCTCTTGGAGCTTATATTATGGTGAAGGAAAATAGATTATCAGCAAAATAAATAAATGGTATATGATGATGATGATTGCTATGAGAAATATAAATGAGGAAAGGAGTACAGGATTGGGGTAGAAAGAATGGTTTGATTTTAGCTATGTTGATCAAAGAGACTCCTGCTAAGAAGGTGACATTTGACCTGAAGGAGGGGAGGGAATGAAGGGTGCTTAGATTTCGGATATGCAAAAGTCCTGAGATAACAAAAACCTTGTTGCATTCAAGGAACAGTAAAAGACAATGAGGCTCGACCAGAAAACCCCAGAAGGAGAAAAGGGTGAAAGGAGGTCAGAGAAGTGAGGAGAGGAAGCAGATTGTATAGAGCTTTGTAAGGACCTTTTGGTTTCTACTTTGAGCGGGATGGACAGTCACTGAAGACTTTACGAGGAGATTGATAAGATTTTACTTACTTGGCTGCTGTGTGGATAATAGCCTATAAAGAAACAAACCCAAGCTGGGCATCAGTTAGGAGGTCAGTACAACTGTCCAGGGAAGAGATGATGGCAACTTGGACCAAGGTGCTACTATTGGAGGTGAGAAGTGGTCAGATTTTGAATATGTTTTGAGAGTATTGTTGACAAGGTTTGCAAATAGACTGGATGAAAGTTATTAGGGAAGATTCCAAGGACTGAGCTAAGGACTGGACAAATGAGGAAAAGCCAGCAAAGAAGTTTAAGGTGAAGAGACCGGTGGTGTAGAAGGAAAACCAGGAGAGCGTGGAGTCTTGGACACCAAGAAAAAGAAATGTTTCAAGGAAAGGGAAGGAATGACTAACTGTGCTGAAGGTTGCTGAAAGGACAAGTAAGATGGGTTGGAAAATCTTCCATAAGATGCAGCAACTTGGAGGTAATTATTGACCTTGACAAGAACAGTTATGAAGGCAGGTGGGTTGCAAGAGTATAATTTCAGTGGGTTCAAGAGAGAATTAAAGCCAGTTCTTTGAAGAAATATATCCTTTATTAAGTTTTGATATAAAGGGAATAAAGAAGTGGGGTGATAGCTGCAGGGGAAGCCGGTCAAGAGAATGCTTCATTTTTGTTGTTGTCTTGTCTTGGTTTTAATACTGGAAAAATAATAGCTGGTGGGAATAATTCAGCCAAGAGAGAAACTCTTGATGGAAAAAGAAGAGAGAATTCTTAGAGGAATATTCTTAAAGACAAGAGGAAATGAATTTTGTTTTTAATATTTTTTGTATTTAAAAAGTGAAGTTATGACCATTAAGAAAAGGAATACAGTGTAAATTAAGCCCTTTGCATCATTACTCCAAACACACTCTCACTTTCCAAAGGAGCTCAAAAGTAACTCAGTGTTTTTCTCTCCAGAAAAACAGGCACAGACAGATATCCATACAGATGCGCAAGGAGAACCTTTTAAAATATATAGACTCATACTGCGCTACACCTTTGTAATTTTATGTAATACTAATAATACAGATATATCTCCACATCGGTGTACATATAGAAGTTCTTCATTCTTTTCTTTTCACTGATTGTAAAAATTGGTATATGCTGTTGGTAAAAAAGGAAACCCTGGTGGCATAGTGGTTAAGAACTGCAGCTGCTAACCAAAAAGTCGGCAGTTCGACTCCACCAAGTGCATCCTGGAAACCATATGGGGCAGTTCTACTATGTTCTACAGGGTTGCTATGAGTTGGAATCGACTTGGTTTTGTTTGGCTGGTAAAAAAAGATACAAAATAAAGAAAAATTCTATGTCGTACGAAGAAAATATATTTTTTCCTAAATTCACTTGCTAGAAATAACAACTATTAATATTTTCATTTAAACATGTCATTTTTGAATAGCATATTTATTTTACATGAATTTAACAGAAGAGAACCAAACATGAGAAAGCTGTATTCCAAATGATTTTCAAAAATAGAATTATTTGGTGTTGAAAGATTAATCTAAATTTGAAAGAAAAAAAAAAAAAGACCAAAAGAAGCATAAAGAAATAAGGGTTATTACTGAAATGTTAATTATGTTCTTCTCAACAATCTTAATTTTATTTCCCTTTAGTAATACCTGGTTGATTGTCTCCTAAAAATTAGAACGTACCACTGACATCTAAACACCAAACTAAATATTGTAATTTTTTTAAATTAATGAGCTAATTCGAGAAATATTTTTCAATAACTATCTGATAGGCATTGTTTTAGGAAGTGAAAATTCAGCAGTTGACAGTACAAATCGTGGAGCTTACATTCAGTTTAAATGTAAGAATAAATTTTCAAATGTAAGTCTAGATTTGTAAATATTAATAAGCAAAGGTGTTGATCTGAAAACAAACTTCCTGTAACTGACAAAATCATTTTTAGGAGAAAAAAAATAATGTGTCATGGGTTATTATAGTTATAAATTAAATAAAAATCACAAATTTCACATAACTTCATATTCTCAGGAGGCTTCCTCATTCCTCTGTAGTTTCTTTGTTAGTATATGTATACTGTTATTTTTCCAGAAAATTCTGGTATATTCTAACTGCTTCAAGCCATGCCGCATTTAACTCATTTCACCTCTCTTTTAGAATTTTTTGTTTAGAATTTTTTCTTGCTAAAGTTTCCTTTTTCCTTACTTCTTTTTTTTCCTTTCTTTTTTATTGTACTTTAGATGAAGGTTTACAGGACAAACTAGCATCTCATTAAACAGTTAGTACACGTATCATTTTATAACCCTGGTTAACAAGGTTAACAACTCCACAACATGTCAGCACTCTCCCTTCTTGATCTTGGGTTCCCTGATACCAGCTTTCTTGTCCTCTTCTGCCTTCTGGTCCTTGCTCCTGGGCTGATGAACCCCTTTAGTCTCATTTTGTTTTATGGGCCTATCTAATCTTTGGCTGAAGTGTGAACCTCAGGAGCGACTTCATTACTGAGCTAAAAGGGCATCTAGGGGCCATATTCTTGGGGTTTTTCCAGTCTCTATCAGGCCACTAAGTCTGGTCTTTTTTTGTGTGTTAGAATTTTGTGCTGCATTTTTCTGCAGCTCTGTCTGGGAGCCTCTATTGTGATCCCTGTCAGAGCAGTCAGTGGTGGTAGCCGGGTACCATCTAGTTCTACTAGACACAGGCTGGTGGAGGCCACGGTAGTTGTGGTCCATTAGTACTTTGGACTAATCTTTCCCTTGTATCTTTAGTTTTCTTCATTCTGCCTTGCTCTTGAAGGGATGAGACCAGTGGAGTATCTTAGATGGCCACTAATAGGCTTTAAGACCCCAGATGCTACTCACCAAAGTAGAATGTAGAACATTTTCTTTATAAACTATGTTATGCCAATTGAGCCAGATGCTTCCAGAGACCATGGTCCCCACAGCCCTCAGCCCAGCAATTTTGTCCCTCAGGGTATTTGCTTCTTCTTCTTTTTTTTTTAACTAAAAAAAGTCTATGTATTTTTCTTAGGAACTATGTATCATAATCATACTTTTAGGGTCTTGATTATACAGTCTGTATAGTGGTGAATGATATGTTGAAGACATACCTTTGAGGCTGTCTAGACCTGCCACAGGATTATAAAACCAGGACTTATACTTGAATTTAGTTCTACCTTCTTTTTCTTGAATTTATATTTAATTTTGCTTGGGTCATTTTTCAGGAGTCCTGGGGTGGTGAATTTCCTGAGATCTTACGTGTTCAAAAGCTGATTTTATTTTCACCTCAAACTGAGATAGCACTTTGATTGAGTATAGAATTCAGACTTTAAAATAATCCCCCTCCCATGTTGCAAGTCAGAAATCATATGTTAATCAGATATTTATTGTATAAGTCACAGTTCAACCAGAGAAGCAGAACCAGCAGGGTATATTTATCTACATGGATTTGTTACAGGGACTTGGCTCACAGAGCTGTGAAAAATGGTTAAGCAGTCTCTGTAAGGCTGCAGGATCTACATACGATACTGAAGCTCGAAGTAGGGCAGGCAGTCCCGAGTGGGAGACCATGAGTAGGCTGGAACTCATGAGCACTGGGTGGAGCCCTCTGAGGGTAAATTGAAGTGTATGTTGGTTCTCGTTGTCTCTGATCTTAGTAATGAGGGTATCCTGCAAAACTGGGGCCTTCGTCACAGAGTTAAACACACAACCTGGCTCTGGAGTCAGAGAAGCTAAATGTGGATCCAGGGGAAGGTAAAGCAGTTGCAGGTTGAGCTCCTGCTTCATGCCAAGGAGGTGAGGCAGCAGATCAACCCCAGTGTGTATGAGCTACAAAATGGCTTCCCTTCCTTACCCCTTTCAAATCTCTAAGAAGCTCCTTGGTGGCCCCTTCTAACCTGAAATGTAAAAACAGGGAATTCTGGGAAGTGTATGTCAGCCTAGCCATGTTGACACCTTATTAAAAACGCCATATTCCTGTGTTTTTTTTTTAGCAGCCTGTTTTTGTGTCCTCTTTTATTCTGTCTTAAAAAAATTAAGACTTTTTTTTTAACCTTGAATTTCTGCAATTTTCCAGAATTTGCCAGTGTGTATATCATCACCATCGTCATCATTCTCATTCTTATCTATAATATAAACCAAAATCAAGCCAAGGCCATTGCGGATGAGTCGATTTCAACTCTCAGCAACCCTATAGGACAGAGTAGAACTGCCCCATGGGGTTTCCAAGGAGCACCTGGTGGATTTGAACTGCTGACCTTTTGGTTAGCAGACGAACTTTTAACCACTGAGCCATCAGGGCTTCCATTTATAATATAATATTTATTATTGTAATATGGAAACCCTGGTAGCATAGTGGTTAAAAGCTATGGTTGCTAATCAAAAGTTCAGCAGTTCAAATCCACCAGGTGCTCCTTGGAAACCCCTTGGGGCAGTTCTACTCTGTCCTACAGGGTTGCTGTGAATCAGAATTGACTTGACGGCAGTGGGTAGTGGGTTATTGTAATATGGAGCCCAAGCGTAAATTATATAATATCAGAGCAAACTGTAGGATTAGCATGTATTTTGGTTTATCATACATGACTTTTGTCCCTTTTTCAGTCAGAGGATTACAAAACCTGACCAGCAGGGGCCTCCCTCTCTGGGGACTCTTTTTGATTAGAGGAGTCTTAACCCTGGTGGCATAATGGTTAAGCGCTATGGCTGCTAACCAAGAGGTCAGCAGTTTGAATCCACCAGGCCCTCCCTGGAAACCCTGTTGGGTAGTTCTTCTCTATCCAGTAGGGTCACAATGAGTCAGAATTGACTCAAAGGCATTGGGTTTGGTTTTTAGAGCTCATGTAGGCTCCCTGGGTGGCAAAACTGTTAAGTGCTTACTGGCTGCTAACCCTAAGGGTGATGGTTCATATCTACTCAGAGGCACTGAAGAAGACAGACTTTGTGATTTACTTCCAAAAAGTCACAGCGATGAAAACCCTATGGAGCACAGTTCTACTTTGCAACACATGGGGTCATCATGAGTCAGAATCGGCTCCAGGGCAACTTGTTTTTTGTTTAGAGCTTACTTATAGAAAGGGATTAAGAATTTGTCTGGAAGGTAGGGTTGCAGATAAGAGAACTGTTTCCTACCAAACAAGCTCTTTTTAGTCCATCCTACTGATCTCACCCTGGTGGTGTAGTGGTTAAGTGCTACGGCTGCCAACTGAAAGGTCAGCAGTTCGAATCCACTAGGTGCAACTTGGAAACTCTATGGGGGCAGTTCTACTCTGTCCTATAGGGTCACTATGAGTCAGAATCAACTCGACATCAACGGGTCTGGTGTTTTTTTCTGGCTGATCTCATCTCAGAAGTATGTGCCATGAGCTACAGAGGTTTTCCCATTATCCTTTCTAACTCAAACAAAAATCCATTGCCCTCAAGTCAATCTCGACTCCTACTGACCCTATACAACAGAGTAGAACTGCCCCATAGGGTTTCCAAGACTATAATCTTCATGGAAACAGACTGCCACATCTTTTTCCCTCGGAGCAACTGGTGGGCTTGAACTGCTGATCTTTCAATTAGCAGCCTAGTGCTTAGCCACTATGCCACCAAACCCATTGCTGTTGAGTCTGTTCCGACTCATAACTGCCCTATACGGTTTCCAGGGAGCAGCTGGTGGATTCCAACTGCTGACCTTTTGGTTAGCAGCAGAGCTCTTAACTACTGTGCCACCAGGGCTCCTTTATTAACCTTTCCACAAATATTCAGTTAACCCCTTCCTGATCCTCAGGCCCACCCCTGCCACACTGCATGCATGTGCACTCACACTCACAGTGACACACTCAAGCATTACCTCAGCTGTTTGCACTCCAAGCAGAGAAGCTCACCAGGAGTAAGGGAGCAGAAATTTTTAAACAGTGTGTGATGATTCATTTTATTGACTCTGTACTCCCTGATCAGGTTTTAGACCAGCTAATTTTCCACTTCTGCTTTCTTCATCTGTGAATAAAAGACCTGGCAGAAGCAATTCTATGCTTTGAAGTTGTGTGGGGGCTTTGTACTTGAAGAAGTACCGTTATACATAACATGCCACATTTGGGAAGGCCTATTTTAAATTTCATTCAGAATCATTACACGTAGTTAATGTATCATATCCTTAAGTTTCCATCAGCAAAAATTAACACTGAAATGTGAAGTTGCAGATTTCAGTAAAAACAACTTTTTTGATTGCATTATATATCTGAGGAGTCCTGGTGGCACAGCACTTAAGCGCTCAGTGGCTAAGCAAAAGTCCTGTGGTTTGAACTCAACAGCCGCTCTGCTGGAGAAAGATATGGCACTCTGCTTCCATAAAGACTAGTTCCTTGGAAACCATATGGGACAATTCTATGCTGCCCTGTAGGGTTGCTATGATCAGAATCAACTCAACGGCAATGGAGTTTCTTATATATTTATATAACTTTTCTTAGGTTCCAAAATAAAATTTGCTGCATTTATGGCTATAGAAAATAATATAAGCTGTTGGGAAAACTCAATTACACAGAATTCTGTGAAAAAAATGCAATAAATATCACTCAAACTCTGATCAGCCAGCCCTTAGTGATCAGCTTTCCAAACACACACACACACACACACACACACACACACACACACACACATGCTTTTTTCCTTCCTAATGGTTTGGAGATATTTCTAGTGTTATTAATGCAAAAATTAACTGATTATATGAATGCATCATGTTGTCATAACCAGTTTTTATTTTGCTGACTGATACTTGGTTGGTTCTCTATTAAAAACAGTGCTGAGCTATAACTTCGTATACTTTTTATTTTAGGACCTACGCCGAGTCAGAGAAGATGTATCTTTAAAAATGTCAGTAAATGCTTCCAAACCGTCTTCTAGAAAGGTCACGCCATTTTATTGTCATAGTGACAGCACAGGGCAGTGTTGCTTCTTCATCCCATTGCTAATGTTAAGTCTGGTCAATATTTTTAGTCTCTGCCAATAAAAATAAATAACAAGTGATATCTTGTTTTTGTTCTGTTTAACTTTTGTTTCATTGCTAGTGAAGTTTCAAATATTTTCAAATTTCTTAGCCAATTATATTTCTTTTTAAACATTGCCTCTCAGTGTTCTTTTTCTATTTTTATACTGCCTGTCTCTTGTCTTTTCCTATAGTCTAAGAGTTTTTTTTTTTTTTTTTGTAGATTATGGTATATTTATGACAAAAAAAGAAGCCTTTGTCATCTCTTTTGCAAATATTTTCCCAGTTTCATACTTTATTTTTAACCTTGTTAATGGATTTATTTTTGTGTTTTTATTTTCATTATTGGACGGGATTTGGGCTTCATATATATAATTTTTAAACAAATCTTCAGGGTACTTATCTGTAAACGTTTGCTTTGTGATTTCCAGACTTGGTGTTATATTAAAGAAATCCATCCATCTGAAGGTTATGAGGATACCTATCCATACTTTCTTTTAGTTCTGTTACTTTAAAAAAATTAATTTAATTTTTGTATTCCATTGGAAAGAATTTGAGAGAAACAGTGAGGTAGATATCCAGTGTTTTGTTTTCCAAGTACCTAGCCAGTTATCTCCACACATTCCATGATTTGAAAAGCTACTTATCTTAATTTTCCATATTAGGGTCAGTTTCTGGACCCTCATTTCTTCCCTGGTTGCATCTTTTCCTGCACCAGTAAATCCATTGCTGCAGTACCCCTAGTTTTCTACTGTGTTTTAACATTTATTTAGGGCAGAGTCTCACCTTGTACACTTATTTTCAGATTTTATATATATATTTTCCCATGTGAATTTGAGAATCCTGTCTCAAATTTCTCTTTTAACTTTTAAAATATGGTATATGTGTACTCCATAATCTTCAATATTATTTTAGGACTGTTATTTGAGTAAAATATATTAATTCAACAGAATAAATCTGGTGGAAATATATTGAAAATTAAAGCAGAGGTATATATTACCAGAAATCTGTTAGAAATTATAGTCTCTGTGAAGACCACATATGTGAGGGAGAAAAATTATCACCTCAAATGAGTCCTTAAATCTAAGAAGTGATGGGTCATAGTGAATGTTAAATAATTTATCTTAACAGAATGCCACAGTCTTCGATTCTTTGGTGAAAAGAATCTCTGATATTTGGCGCCCCCCCCCAAAAAAATATTAAGACTTTGCTCTAGCAGTTTGCCTGGTGATGGTTTATACTCCCATTCCTAGTTCCTGCTTATAATATGTCCAAAAGTAGTGGGAAAAAAATAGGTTCATAGAAGTTAATCATTGAAATAAGGACTAACTGCTGTGAAGAAATGGTAATCAGGTTTCATTACATCACTTAACTCAGACAGTGAGAAGGAGGAGTAGGAGAGAGTGAGCCAGAAAAAAAAGCAGAATTTATAATCTTTGAGTGTACCAAACCAAAAAAAAACCCACTGCTGTTGAGTCGACTGTGACTCATAGCGATCCTATACGACAGAGTAGAACTGCCCCATAGAGTTTCTGAGGAGTGCCTGGCAGATTTGAAGTGCCAGTCTCTTAGTTAGCAGCTGTAGCACTTAACCACTACTCCACCAGGGTTTCCTTGATAGCATTACATACATTCATTACTACCAGTGCATAATTAAGGCTTCTTAATTCTCTGACCTGGCATTTTCTGACATGATCTGTATTTCAAGAGTAGTAAGTAAAACCATAGGGGAAGAGCCTGTAGAATTTAAAGTATAAATTGCAATCATTTGTAAATGTAATTTTTATTCACAGTGGCAAACTGATCATTGAATGCAGTTGACAGTTTTTCTCAGGTGGTGTTAATATAAATTTTATACTTTTTTTTTAATATTCTTTTATCTTTGTAGAATATTGATCAGGTACTATATTTTTAACATTAACATGAGACTGTCCTAAACAGCAGTTTTCTGATCTATTTTTATTTTCCCAAAACTTCTGGAAGCAGTTGTTTGAAGTCCTTCAAGATACTGAAATAAGGTATTCTTTATGAATGCCAAGTACTTAAATAGCATTTATTGATAATTGCATAATAAGTCTATTTCTCATAAGCTTTATCATGATATGGTGTGACTGTATTTTCTACAATTGCTCAAATTATAGAGACACCTTATGAAATAGTTCAACTAGATTACTATTTTCAGGAACCAACTGGCATCTTATGGAATTTATAGAATGTTCCATAAGAATCTGGAACATTCTAATCAAAGGCTCTTATAGCTTATCTACAAGCATATCTAGAGGGAAGAAAAAGCCTAAATCTGCCCAGTGTAAAACAGTTTTACTAACTCACAACATTTGGGCTCTAAAAATTATTTATGCTCGGTTACATGAAGCTATTCCCTGATTAGGTTCTAATTAATCAATATTTGTTAAAGATACTTAGAGCATTTTTTATTGTCTGTAGACTACCTTATTAGTCAGCTGTTTTCATTACCATAACAGAAAACCTAACTCTAGGTGAATTATAAAATGAGGGGACTTATTGGCTTATACTATTGAAAAATCTAAGATGTAGACCTGACTTCAAGCGTAACAGAATCTGGGGACTCCAATTATGTCTCGAGGCTTGGGTTTTCTGCTTGGCGTTGTTTCCCTATGTACTGGCACTGTTCTGTGGCTGAGCAAACCCGCGAGGAAGCACATCTCCCATCCAGGCTTAATAACCACAGAATGATGAGAACTTTTCCTTTCCAGAAAATCCAGTAACTGAAACTTAATGCCCTGCATTGGGGCCCATCAGAAATCACCACGAATGGCACCTGAACCAATCACCACTACTCTGATTGGCCAGGCCTAGGTCTGGTACCCACCCGAGGAGGCACAGGGTAGGGTCGATCAGACCTATGCCAAGTCCATCTCATGAATGTGAGGGCGGGGTGATTCCTCAAAGAAAAGCAAACTGCTGATAGTAGAGGATGGGGAATGAGTGCTAGACAGCAGAACGTCAGATCCTACGTTATTCCTATTTCTCTACCCCTTTCCAGTGTAAACAGCATAGGATTTGGAGTCTAATCATCTGCATTTGAATTTTGTCTCTATATTTAATAGTTGTGCAACCTTGACTTTATTCACCTAACCTCTCTGTCCTCTAGTTTGCCATTCTCTAAAATGGGGATAGTTTCTCTCAAAGGATGTTATGAATATTGAATTGCATCACATATGTGAAGGTGTAATGTGTGGCATACATGGAAATAAGACTCCGTAAGTACAATTTCGTAATCGAGTTGTTTACTTGTTGTTATCTCTGGCCCTGAAATCTTCACTTTGTGAGAGTGTAAGTCCTTCTGCAAATTATCTCACTATAACTTACTCCAAAAAATGGTTTTCAACTTTTCTGATGACCAAAAAAAAAAAAAGTTTGTTGTAAAGACCAAACGGTATCTATATAGTATTCATAGTTCTACAAAGGACATGTGATGGGGTCCTGAGAGCCAGCTCCTCCTTGCTAAGGTTTTGATACATGACCCATTTGGTTTGGGGAAAGCTCTGTTTTGTTTCACATTCTTTTTCATGTTCTGGAGGTGCTCTTAGGTCTCTCGCGTCTTATCTCATGTGATCTGTACTGTGATGCCCACTTCCGGATGCAAGGGTCTTAGTAATATTTACAGAGAGATGTTAGTTTTGCTTCTCTCATTCAGAGCATTGTTCACAATGCACTTATTCAAAGCGTACCAAATGGATGTTTAACCCCTGCGGAAGGCTTTCCTTGCTTCCAGTGAGCTCTGCCGGCTGCTGGCTTCCTTTATGTGATAATGAGCATGGCTGTGTGATGCTGCTCCAGCTGTAAGTCTCACCTGAGGCCCCTGCGTCTGTGTTCACCCTGCCACTTTGTCTGCTCTGGCCATGAGAGGAACAATATGACATGCTTTTGGCAGAAGGAGTTACTCCTTGTTAGCCCCCACCCCGTGAAGGATGTTGTGACACTTCCTGTATCACAATATTAACATTCCCAGACCCTGTTCATCTGAGCCCTTGCTGCTTAATCACTCTGTGTTCAATATCCTGTGGACGGCTGCAGCACTTTATAAGGCGTGAAACACTGCACAGATGCCATCGCTGCTATCGCTGCTGTTTTCTCATCACATCTACTCAACTTATGTATCAGTTTGGATTTTTCATATCACACACCGTGGTGGAAAGTTCTAGTTGTCTCAACAATTTGCATTTTTTCCTTTTTCCTTAAAATAGAACCTTGATTTTTTTCCCTCTAGGGTTCCCAAGGAGCCCTAGTAGCACATTAGTTAAAGCACTCAGTTGCTAATTGCGAAGTGGCCAGTTTGAACTCACCGGTCACACCATGGGAGAAAGATGTGGCAGTTTGCTTTCGTAAAGATTTACAGCCTTGGAAATCCTTGGAAACCCTATGAGGCAGTTCTGCTCTGTCCTATAGGGTCACTAGGAGTAGAAATTGACTCAACAGCAGTGGGTTTGGTTTTGTTTTGTTTTTTGGTTTAGGGTTTCCCAGGTCTTAAAAAAAAAAAAAAATGCATTTCTCTATTTCCCAGACTTCCTTGAAGCTAGAGGTGGTAAATATGTTATAAGAAGAAATTGTTGGGTAGCGCTTCTGGGAGATATCCCTAAAGGGTGCTGACTTGGCTAACGCCTCCTTTTTCTCTTGCGTGGCTTAGGGATGAGACCGTTGGAGCTCCAGCTGCAGTCTTGTGGCCCAGAAGATGTATGGCATACACTAGAGATCATAGATCAGAAAGAAGAAGTTTAGGAAAGCTGCTCTATCTTTCTTACTCTGGATTTGTTTTTTAAGAGAGAATAAAATTGGGGGAAAATTTAAGGTATTTAAGCCACTATAGTTTGGTTTCTGTTATTAGCACCTGAATACAAGTCTTGATAGGAACTCCTATATAGACTCTCCATATTCGGCATTTCACACAAATATAAAATATCATAATTATATCACTTTGTAGCCAGCTCGTATATTCTAATATGTCTACATTCTTTATATATTGATGTATTTTATTACATAGCAAAGAATGGTTAAGATTTTTAGCCTACTATACCATATCTATACCTTGAAAAAAATTTTACACCTACTCCTCACATGTTGACTATCTCGTTACCTGACATTTTGCATTTACGACAGTAGTAAAGAATCTGTTGACTATTTTATGCATTAATGGTGTACATTTGACAGTAGTGAACACTGAGGTGCAAGGCCAGAGTAATGCTAGCTGTTATAGTTAAGGTTATGTATTAGCTTGGGAGGGCCATAATTCTCAGTGGTTTGGCAGTTATGTAATGATATAATTTGGCCGTTATGTAATGATGTAGTCATCCTCCATTTTCTGATCTGTGATATGGTCATACTCCATTTTTGCATAATGCTGGTTTTTACGTAACGATGTGGTCTCTGGAATCTAACCATATCCATAACTGAGAAGTGGGTGTATTCTCTTAAAAGAATCGTGCAAATTTATCAGAAAGTATAACTAGGATTTATTAGTCTTTGATGAAGAAAATAACATTAGATGAAAAATTTGTTCTTCGCAAAGACATATTAACCTTGAGTTAATCTCTTTTGATTTGGGTCATGTCAAATTTGACTATAACATGTGGACTAGTATTGGGGTTATAACTTTGTTCAAATGTCTGAGGTTATGCTTTTTATATCTGAATGGAAGGATAAGGTTATTCTGTTTCTTGGCAACAGGCTGTACTGTGGACCAATCAACTGTCTAAATAAATGCTCACAAGGTGATTTTAAGGAAGCGTGTCCAAATCAGAGCAAATTCACTAATTCTTATTAATAAACATATTTAGATAAAGGTTTTAGGAAGTCTAAGGAAATGGAGAATATTTCAAGAAGAGGAGCTATTATCCAATACTAACCAAGAGGTTGGCAGTTCAAATCCACCAGGTGCTCCTTGGAAACTCTATGGGAGGCTTCTAAGTAGACTTAACTCTTTGCGAACTATATGTGTATCTTTGCCTGTTGCATTCTCCCCAAGAAACACAGAACAGTGATGCCACAACATTCCTCAGTTTCACTAATTCACTAATTTCTCTCTTCTCATGGTTTTGGGTCAGCTGTTCCATTACGTTGAATGTCCTTTCCCATATTCTTGGCTTTATAAAATCATTTTTATACTTCAGAGTCCAGATTATATGACACTTCTGTGAAACCTTCTCAGCTACAATACAGAATGGATCCTACCCTTCTTAGCTTTCAGAGTAGTGCAGCCAAATGAATCTGGATTCTAATCCACGCTTTCTGACTTTAAACTTGTATGTGCCTTAGAAAACTTACTTTCTTTAACCCTTGAGTTTATCGTTTTAAAAATAACAGTAACACCTATGTACCAT
Source organism: Loxodonta africana (assembly GCF_030014295.1). Classification (NCBI taxonomy): domain Eukaryota; kingdom Metazoa; phylum Chordata; class Mammalia; order Proboscidea; family Elephantidae; genus Loxodonta; species Loxodonta africana. The sequence continues at coordinate 112,066,724 of NC_087347.1, read as the reverse complement.
AATTTGACTGAGACTAAATAAAAATAGTTATGCAGGTCTTCACAAAGAAGTTAACCCATAGTTAGCCCTCAGATAATAGAAGCTGTCCTCATTCTTATATTCTTCATTACCCTTATCATAATTATTGATTCCATTTTAACACTTAACATATACTGTAGCTTAGAGCATTGTGCCTATTTTCAGGCTGAATTCTGTACAGTATAGGACAGGAAAAACTTCTTATCCATCTTTGAAGGTCCTAGATCTAAACGGGGCAAAACCCATTTATTAAACAAACTGAGTCCAAAAAAGTATCTGTTGAATGAATTAATGAATGATTTCCCATGCCTTGTATTTTATATATGAAGATCCTGTACGTGCATTTTGAACTCTTACAGTAGAAATGTTGAATGTGTAACAATGAGTCTACATATTCTTACCTGGTCACCCACTCCAGAAGGGATGGGAACACCTTAATGATATGGAATATAATTAATTTTCCCGAACAGGAAGGGACCCATGACCCTGACTTCATTAATCTCATGCATCAACAGCTGAGCCAGCCAATCACAGGCATTATGGGAGTGAGGCAATGTAGTAATCCCAATGTATAATGTGGGTTCTTCTGAAGTGAAATGTATTCCAAGTGGTTGGCAATAGAAAAATCAGGCCCCCAAGGACCTTCAAATGAACACTCTGGGATAGTGAGCAGTACCTCCCTTTCAGCCACCACCAAGAAGTACAAATACACCAACCATATTGTGTTGTTTTAGTCCATACTGAATTTCATGGAGTATAAATTCTTGTCCAGTCTAAGCACATCTGTTCATAATAATTAACTTCTTGTGAGCAGAAAAGCAGCATCAGCTCTACAGTGAGATGCATTGGCTTTATTTCTGTTTGTCATAATGATTCATTGAGACGTTATGGGGAAGCAGATGCTTTTTACGCCCTCCAGGACTGCGTCATGGCTACCTTTGCACTGCCATTACTCCTCGTATGTTGAATTAAGCAGGATTTTAAGGTTGTAGAGCATTAAGGTTGCCAAGTGTTAATACCACTTTGGGGATATAATTTTGAAACCTTAAAAAGTCATTTGCCCGTTCCAAAACTCAGTTCCCCTTTCCTCCCTGGTATGGGATCATAATTTAAACTCTATAATCTCGGTTTTGAGTGGAAGATTTTATTAAGTTGCAAATCATTGGACTGGAAGTTCCTGTGAAAACTTTAACTCCAGTCCCAGATCTATCACCTCTCTTTCAAAGACAGGTAATACTGTTTTCCCAGTAGAGTTGTTACGAAGATTTAAATGAAATTATAGGAATAGTGCACGTAGCAAAGAGCCTGACATATAGTTACCATGTAATAAATGTAACAGCTAATGAAAATTCCTTTTCAGGTTCTGTTCCAGCTCTTTTATATGGATTATAGTATTTCATACTCAAGAAATCTCCTGAGGTAGATACTGTTATTGTACCCATTTTATGTATGAAGAAACTGAATCATAGAGAAATTAACTTTGCCATGGCCATTCATCAAGAAAACGTGGAAACAGAATTCAGACCCATGTGGTCTGACTCCAGAGCTGGACCCTTACCAATGTTCTTTTGCCTTCATAAATGCTAATTGACAAATCTTTAATGAGAACTAAGGCAAAAGTGTATATTGACCTTGACTTGAGCTTTAATGAGACGTTGGTTAACCACAGCTGTAACTATGGTTATGATAAATTTTGATAGGATATAAGAAATTATCTAGAATACCTTTTGATCCATTAAGATATACAGACTTGGAACATCTCTGTTTCTCACATAACCTCACCTTGTTGTCTTGCTGTAGTACAGAAGCCTAGTTTTAGTTGTGCAGGAAGACGTAGAAGAAAGAATGTTTTGTAATCTTTATCATAAACATATTAAAAATTAGTGTCCAGCATTCCCACAGCTCTTGCAAAGAACAGCCATTCCAGAGGTCCTGTTGAATGAGGTAACAACTGTTATTGTTATTTTTTGGCTCCCCATTAAGCTCCTTGGAAACCCTGGTGGCATAGTGGTTAAGAATTTGGCTGCTAACCAAAAGATCAGCAGTTCAAATCCACCAGGTATTCCTTGGAAACCCTGTGGGGCAATCCTACTCCATTCTGTAGGGTCGCTATAAGTTGACAGCCACAAGTTTGTTTTTTTGTTTTTATTCAACTCCTGGACAGGCTTGCTGGCCCAAGCCACCCAGTACATAGTTCGGCACACAGTTTGGTAGAAACTTAAGAGGTGTGATGATGGAGACGTCAAAGGGGCCATAATAAGTAATGTTCAGTCTGAAATTTCCAATGACCAAGAGCTGTGAGTGAGCAGAAACCATGGGGTTAAAAAGAACCTACAAAGTAGAAGGGGAAAAAAAAATTAGAGGCGAGAGTGAGAGGAGACCAGAACAAAGGTGAAGGTAGAAGCAAAGATGACGTGATGGAGACACCATTCAGCCCATGAGCCTAAGAGAGAGGCTGACCCCTGGCTGCCATGTACCTAATGACTTTCTCCCACTGAATGTTTGGTGTTCAAAGTGGACTCCTAACACTACCATGAAATTCTTCCTCCTTTGTTGCCTGACGTAATAAACTTATAGCACTCTCCTACTCCCCATTGAGGTACTTAGAGTGAATCTCTTATTTTCAATCAAAAGAATGAATTAAAGTCAGTCTTTCTTCCCTGTCTGTGCTGGGAGGTAGAATAGCATTATGGATAGAATTTTGACTTCACACAGATCTCTGCTTCAATCTCTTCTCTGACACGTATTAGCTATTGAGGGAGTGAGGGAAGCTATTCTGCTTAAGTAATAGCGACTAGGTGAGTGTTTAGTCTGTTGTTTATATGAAAGAATTTGATGGGAAACCTGATGACAAATTTGTCTCCAAGCCAAACTGGCAACAAACTGCAGTGAATTGGTAATTTTGAAAGATATTAATTCCATAAATCTCACAGATGAATATTCATCGTTTTATATGAGAAAAATTATGAAGATGAATGAGAGTCTATTTGACAAGAATAAATGCTCAGGCTCTAGCAAAGCAAAATGACACATTATCGTCAGCGGTAATACCTTTCATTTATTTCCATGTTTTTCCTAAGTCATAATCATTTCGAAAGTGAATCTTAAATTGGAAAATGCATCACTCTCTGAGACTGATCACAATGAGTGGCTGAAAAATAGATTTTATTTCTTGATACTTACATGATCTTTTCCCCTGTTTTTAAAACTCTCAGGGATATAGTGTGTTTCAGAGGTAAAAGTGAGAAGTTAAACTGGAAAGTTGACACATAGTACTGTTCTCATTTCACTCGTCACACTCGTTTGCAGTTTATTTATTATTCTTTTGTGTCCTAAATACTGTGAGGCGTAATCAAGCCCTTTAGCATTTATACCACCAGAGTCTAGCTTAGTTGAGGCATACAGTTGATACTCAGCGTTTCTTAAATTCATGGATGAAAAAATGAAATAATGATGCCACCTCACTTCCCTAATCAGTTATGTAGCCATAGTTGTGTCTACAATGCTTAGATTAATGTCCCTAAGGGGAAAAGGAAACCCTGGTGGTGTAGCGGTTAAGAGCTACAGCTGCTAACCAAAAGGTCAGCAGTTCAGATCCACTGGGCGCTCCTCAGAAACCATATGGGGCAGTTCTACTCTGTCCTATAGGGTTGCTTTGAGTCAGAATCAATTCGATGGCAACAGGTTTTTTGTTTTAAGGGGGAAGAACGTAGTCATCCAGTAATTAAATGAAACCCATCATTTTATTTTATTGAATGAGAAATTACTAAGTATTTTAGAAGCTATTCATTCATTAAGTTTTACTAGGTACCCTGTGAGATAAAAGACACAATAGTTCGTGCCTTGAAAATGATTACAGTTGAGAAGAATATAAATGACTTATGACAACCAACAGACATGCTCTTTGGAGAGAATTGCTACTTTCTCAGATTGATTCTTACAGCAGTTTTTCTTCCTTAATTAATGATGAACAATTTAAGGGGAAAAAGGTGTTTTCCTGTACAAAAATAAAAGTTTTTTTTTTTTAATTCTTCTTATAAATCAAGCGAAGTGCTAATCAAATAAAGGGTATAAAACAAGAGGAAACTGCTTAAAAGGAAGGACTAAGAGGCAAGTTGAAATTTGAAGGCAGAACAAAGTCAAAGCCCTTTATCACTGACCCTTTTCCAAGGAGCTTTCTCCCAGAAGGAAGAAAGCCTCAAACGCTGAGTCAGCTTGATCAATGTGTGTCTCTTTCTTATGAAGAGAGGTCAGTAAACTCCATTTCATACTTAGCTGCGTTCAACTGGTTGTTTGGTTTTCATGATACAATATGACAAATATCCTCAAATGCAGTCATTTTATTTCTAATCTGGTCTGTGGTTTCGCTATAGGCATTGGCATTAAGCAGAGTGTCTACTCAAGATATTGTTGATGTAGAATGATGTAGTCACTGGAAAAACTTCAGGTTTATAAGAAAGCTTTTATCTGAATTCCAGCTCTCTTCCCCAACTCCTCTTCTTTGAGAAAGCTGGTCACAGACAAAAAGGTCCTCACCTGAGGTAGAGAGAAGGAAAGCCCAAACTGGAGTGAAAGCAAGCAGTTAGCCTTGAATGTTTTGCTTTTTATCCACCACTGCTTTTTAAATTTTCCATTTTTGCTTCCCATAGAAAAGAGCAAGGATAGTTATGAAATCAGATTGAAAATACTTGTGCCTAACAATGCAGTACCACAGAAGGAAACCTACTCGTGCGATTAGCCAGACCTGCCCTGGGTTAGTTGTCTGACCATGGCGGAATTTCGTGTCCTCCATCATTTCATGATCCACCAAATAATGAGAGTAATAATACAGTTCCTGAGGGTTGTTTTGAGAGTTAAGTGAGATAATGTACAAAAAGCATTTAGCACAGTGCATGATGCTCAATAAATGTTAGCTGTGGTTGTTGTTGTTGTTAGTTGCTGTAGAATTGGCTGCTACTCATGGAGACATTATATATGATAGACTGAAACGCGGCCTGGTCCTGCGCCATCCTCATGATCCTTGGTACGTTTGATCCTTAGGATCTTTGGTATCCACTGTTACAGCTATTGTGTCAGTCCATCATGTCCAAGGTTTCTCTCCTGTTTCCTGTTTTTACTTTACCAAACAGGATGTCCTTTTCTAGCCATTGGTTTTTCCTGATGATACATCCAGAGTAAGCAAGTAAGCTAAAAATGAGAATAATACCTCTTTCTTATGTTTGATAGTATGAAATGAGGTAACATAAATGTATCTGGAAGGATGCTTTTGGCTGAAGTTAATTCGAAACCGTATTCAAATTATCCTACTACTCAAAAATCAAGACTTAGTACCCGTTTTTTTTTTGTTTGTTTGTTTTCTAATTCTCTTGATTCTATCTGGTGTCATCTTTATCACTGGCTTCCCCATAGCTATACAATTCCAACCTTAATAACCAGATGAGAGGACATCCAAAAGAGAAGAGACGTATCTCCCCAGTGCCCTTTCTTTAAGTGTCAAAGAGCATATTTTCTAGAAGCCCTCAGACATTTCTCATATACCATTGAACTTAAATTGGGTCTCAAGCCTATTCCATAACCAATCTCTGTCACAGAGGAGTGTCCAGAACTGAGTGGCTTAAGTTCGAGCTCCTGATCCACTTGCTGTTGTAAGAGATAATATGTTTAGATCCATCCAGCCTACTTCTGGCGCTGGTGAGGGACTCAGTTTCTGTTGAGGCACATGATTATAGCAAGAGAGGGATGGACAATCAAAGGAAAAAGAGGGTTTCCTTAGGAAGAGAAGCATGAATAAATAATGCATAAATAACAAATCCATAGCGTTATAATAATAATTTATGAATATGCCTAGATATTTACCTGGCTTAAAAAAATATATTTTTTTTTCTTTTTTTTGTATTTGGTGCTCAGTTTCCACTGTGTACCTTCTATTAATTTTGCCACAAGAGACCTTAAGCTCTTTTTATCCTTAAGAGATCATAAACATGCAAGGAATGGAAACTTGACCAAAACACAATTAAACTTAACTAAAGGAACTTAGTAGTAGGTTATACAGGCTACCTGGATTCGTAGGAGTGGTACGCTGAATGATTGATAGTGGGAACAGCGGCTGTTTGTTTGTTTTTTAATTATGCAATTCGCCCCAAACTCTACTTGCCAGTTCCCTGTGACTGTTCTCAGTAAGAGAAGTTGTCAATTCACAGTATTGATTTTGGGTCTGTCAAATACAGACCCATTTGGAGATACTAAAATAAATAAAAGACACTGGAATGAGCTTTCTTTGAAAACTTACAGTTGAAAAACTGAATGTACACAACTAAAAATGTCTTGAGTCCTCACAAAATAGCAAATAAGCCAGCACAAATCAATGTAAGTAGTCAGAAGAGAGTACCCCCTTTGATAAATGCAGTTAGAAAATTGTAGTTTAAAAGGCTGTTTGTCAATCTGCTAACTTGTATGTCTATATGCATCCTATTTCTTTGTAAACACAAGACTTAGAGTATAAAATGGAGAGTAGTTTCATGCACACAGCAGGCATGCTTAGATATGTTTCATGATAAATGTTTAAGTGTGAAAATAATAAATGTATAAAGTCTCTCTGTGGGTCAATTCTAGGCACTTAAGCTTGTTGATTCTTTCCCAGAAAGCACATTTATCCATACATTTAATGGCTTTAGTTTTATTTGACTAAGCCATCCTTCCTTCCTTTAGCTGTTAGTAGTTACTTGTCATTTCCAAGAGAAAGCTGCCTGTACTTTGCAATATTTGCATGTTCTTCTACTGAAAGCTCCAATTTAAACAGCAGACATGCCCTAGAGAGAGAGCTGGGGCAATGTAGCCAGGTGAGTGTCTAGCAATCCCAGACCACTGCTGTGCCTCGGGATGTTCAGTGATATCTGCTGAGCACTGTAGATTTTGTCACTGATCTTGCCAAGAGCATTGGCACCTAACCAGTGCATTCAAGATTTGATTGGTTTCACATTACTATGAAAAATTGTACTCAAACAAATTTGAAAACCTAGAAGAAAAGGATGAATTCCTAGAAACACACTACCTACCTAAACTAACACAAACAGAGATAGAACAACTAAATAGACCCATAACAAAAGAAGAGATTGAAAAGGTAATAAAAAAAATTCCAACCAAAAAAAGCCTTGGCCCAGAGGGCTTCACTGCAGAGTTCTTCCAAACTTTCAGAGAAGAGTTAACACCACTACTACTAAAGGTATTTCAGAGCATAGAAAAGGATGGAATACTCCCAAACTCATTCTGTGAAGCCAGCATATATCCCTGATACCAAAACCAGGTAAAGATACCACAAAAAAGAAAATTACAGACCTGTATCCCTCATGAACTTAGATGCAAAAATCCTCAACAAAATTCTAGCCAGTAGAATTCAACAACATATCCAAAAAATAATACACCATGACCAAGTGGGATTCATACCAGGTATGCAGGGATGGTTCAACATTAGAAAAACAATTAATGTAATCCATCATATAAGTAAAACAAAAGACAAGAATCACGATTTTATCAATTGATGCAAAAAAGGCATTTGACAAAGTCCAACACCGATTCATGATAAAAACTCTCAGCAAAATAGGAACAGAAGGAAAATTTCTCAACATAATAAAGGGCATTTATGCAAAGCCAATAGCCAACAACATCCTAAATAGACAGAGCTGCTTGAGATCCCCAAGGATGCCTTTTATCACTGCTCTTATTCAACTTTGTGCTTGAGGTCCTAGCCAGAGCAATTAGGCTAGATAAAGAAATAAAGGGCATCCAGATTGGCAAGGAAGAAGTAAAATTATTTCTGTTTGCAGATGACATGATCTTACACACAGAAAACCGTAAGGAATCCTCAAGAAAACAACTGAAACTAATAGAAGGGTTCAGCAGAGTATCAGGATACAAGATAAACATGCAAAAATCAGTTGGATTCCTCTACACCAACAAAAAGAACATCGAAGAGGAAATCACCAAATCAATACCATTTACAATAGCCCCCAAAAAGATAAAATACTTAGGAATAAATCTTACCAGAGATGTAACAGACTTATACAAAGAAAACTACAAAACACTTCTGCAAGAAACCAAAAGAGACCTAGTAGAAAAACATACCTTGCTCATGGATAGGAAGACTTAACATTATAAAAATGTCCACACTACCGAAAGCGATCTATATACATTTAATGCAATTCCGATCCAAATTCCAACAACATTTTTTAATGAGATGGAGAAACAAATCACCAGCTTCATATGGAAGGGAAAGAGGCCCCAGATAAGTAAAGCATTACTGAAAAAGAAGAAAAGTGGGAGGCTTTACTCTACCTGATTTTAGAACCTATTATACTGCCACAGTAGTCAAAACGGCCTGGTACTGGGACAACAACAGATACATAGATCAATGGAACAGAATTGAGAATACAGACATAAATCCATCCTCATATGAGCAGTTGATATTTGACAAAGGCCCGGAAACAGTTAAATGGGGAAAAGATAGTCTTTTTAACAAATGGTGCTGGCATAGCTGGATATCCATCTGCAAAAAAATGAAACAAGACCGATACCTCACTCCATGCACAAGAATGAGTTCAAATGGATCAAAGACCTAAATATAAAATCTAAAATGATAAAGATCATGGAAGAAAAATAGGGACAACGTTAGGAGCCCTAATACATGGCATAAACAATACACAAAACATTACTAACAATGCAGAAGAAAAACTAGATAACTGGGAGCTCCTAAAAATCAAACACCTATGCTCATCCAAAGACTTCACCAAAAGAGTAAAAATATTACCAACAGACTGAGAAAAAGTTTTTAGCTATGACATTTCTGATCAGCACCTGATCTCTAAAATGTACATGATACTGCAAAAACACAACTACAAAAGACAAATAACCCAGTTAAAAAAGGTCAAAAGATATGAACACATACTTCACTAAAGAAGACATCCAGGTAGCTATCAGATACATGAGGAAATGCTCAACATCGTTAGCCATTACAGAAATGCAAATCAAAACTACAATGAGATTGCATCTCACTCCAACAAGGCTGGCTTTAATCCAAAAAACACAAAACAATAAATGTTGGAGAGGCTGTAGAGAGACTGGAACACTTATACACTGTTGGTGGGAATGTAAAATGGTACAACCACTTTGGCACTTCCTTAAAAAGCTAGAAATAGAACTACCATAAGATCCAGCAATCCTACTCCTTGGAATATATTCTAGAGAAATAAGATCCTTTATATGAACAGATAATGCACACCCATGTTCATTGCAGCACTGTTTACAATAGCAAAAAGATGGAAGCAACCAAGGTGCCCATTGACGGATGAATGGATAAATAAATTATACTATATTCACACAATGGGATACTGCACATCAGTAAAGAACAGTGATGAATCTGTGAAACATCTTATAACATGGAGGAATCTGGAAGGCATTATGCTGAGTGAAATCAGTCAGTTGCAAAAGGACAAACATTGTATAAGACCACTATTACAAGAACTCGTGAAATAATTTAAACAGAGAAGAAAATATTTTTTGATGGTTATGAGAGGAGGGAGGGAGGGAAGGTGGGAGAGAGGTATTCACTAATTAGATAGTAGGCAAGTACTACTTTAGGTGACAGGAAAGACAACACACAATACTGGCGAGGTCAGCACAAGTGGACTAAACCAAAAGCAAAGAAGTTTCCTGAATAAACTGAATGCTTCGAAGGCCAGCGTAGCAGGGTCAGAGGTTTGGGGACCATGGCTTCAGGGGACATCTAAGTTAATTGGCATAATAAAATCTATTAAGATAACATTCTGCATCCCACTTTGGAGAGTGGCATCTGGTGTCTTAAATGCTAGCAAGAGGTATCTAAGATGCATTAATTGGTCTCAACCCACCTTGATCAAAGGAGAATGAAGAACACCAAGGACACAAGGTAATTACGAGCCCAGGAGACAGAAAGGGCCACATAAACCAGAGACTACATCAGCCTGAGACCAGAAGAACTAGATGGTGCTGGGCCACAACCAATGACTGCCCTGACAGAGAACACAACAGAGAATCCCTGAGGGAGCAGGAGAGCAGTGGGATGCAGACCCCAAATTCTCATAAAAAGACCAGACTTAATGATCTGACTGAGACTAGAAGGACCCCAGTGGTCATGACCCCCAGATCTTCTGTTGGCCCAGGACAGGAACCATTCCCAAAGTGAACTCTTCAGACAGGGATTTGACTAGACAATGGGTTGGAGAGGGATGCTGGTAAGGAGTGAGCTTCTTGGATCAGGTGGACACTTGAGACTGTGTTGGCATCTCCTGCCTGGAGGGGAGGTGAGAGGGTAGAGGGGGTTAGAGGCTGGCAAAATGGACATGAGAAGAGAGTGGAGAGAGGGAGCAGGCTGCCTTATTGGGGGAGAGCAATTGGGAGTATGTAGCAAGGTGTGTATAAGTTTTTGTGTGAGAGACTGACTTGATTTGTAAACTTTTACTTAATGCACAATAAAAATTTATTAAAAAAAGATTTGATTGGTTAACTTTGGTTAGTTATAGTTAATATCGAAATACTTCATTACAGAGTTCTTTTACTTATAATAACAAGGAAGTGGAGATTCACTATAGATTTACTACTATTAGTTCATACAAACTCTCACTGTTACTTTTCCAATGATGTCTTTCGCCTCTCCCTTCCATTCACTCTTTTCTCCTTCCTCTTTATACCTTCTCCTCTTCCTGTATCCTCTACCTGCCCCATCTTTCATTCCAATCCTCCACCTTCTTTTCCTTTCTTCTACTTCCTTACCTGTTCTCCACCCTCCTCTATTTGCCCTCCTTTCTCCTCTGTCTCCATCAATATTTATTACAAGCTGATTATAGATAGATAAATAAAAATGAGTGACACAGTTATAATATGTAGTTTTAAGTAAGTTCTGACTTTGAAATGTATAAAACTCCGTGTAGAAAACATGTTTTCAAGCAACAATTTCAGAATTGTTTAAAAATGAAATAATTTCTAGTCATACATGTATATTTCTTTATAAACATGAAGCACGTTATAGCTAAAGTGTTAATTGTTTTAAATTAAAGCTGTCAGATTCTACAGATGTGGCCTTTGGAGTTCCAGGATTATTCTTCGGGGGCTTTTTATGAAAGGTGTGTTGACATTTAGAAAGGCAGAGAGCCCAAGTTGACATTTTTTTTCTCAGCTGGATAAATTTTCAAGACTGCACCAGGGCAAAGAATTACAAAGATGTTGCAATTCCCTTCCCTTGTTGATATGGGGATTTTTGCTTTCTCGTCAGTTATTTACAAGTAATTGGCATGTTTTCACTGCTTCCCCTTCATAAATAGGGCATAATTCCATGATATTTGACATCTTGTCCTTAAGTCCACTCTATTAGATAAAGAGAACATATTATTTTAAAAAGTAAATTAGAAAAAATGGCTTATTTCACTGAATTTATTTTACCCCTTAAGCGTTTCTCAAGTAAAAATTAGAAAAATTCATCAGCAAATATAGTGACCAGCCTCCAGGAGCAGCAGATTTTGGTTGTCCTTTTACCCTAAGGCTTAAGTGTATTGCATTTCATGGAAAACACTTCTGAAATTTAAGTAAAAAAAAAAAAAAATTAAACAGGATTCTATTAATTATAGCATTATTTTTATTTTACTGTGAGAAACAAACAAAATACTCTTTTTTCTCAACCCAAAATAGGAATCAACAGCAGGATATACACTAGTAGCAATTATGTTTCTTTCTCTTTGTATGGGTATTAGCGGGCTTGTGTTTTGTCTAGTGATGCCTGACTGGTTTTTCTATTCTGTACCCAAATGGTCTGAACAGAGAAAGTCTCAGTGAGCAACAGAATGAGTCAGCTGGTTGTGTAGTCAAAGGTATTCAAAAATTAGAGAAACCACGTGCACTGATTCACCATAAGTTGCCTAGAGACACACTGGGAAGATCTGTCCTCTGGAGGAAATAGTTCTATAAGTGGGGAGGTAGGTTAGAGTAGCAACCTGGCTCTCAGAGTGACTCTACATCGATAAGGAGCCTCTGCAACTAACCTATCCATCCATCCCTATTAATTATGTTACTCAGCGTGTGTCTAGACTGTGTCAGACACCGTGGATGGCATAAAGGGCATATAGTTCTTACTCATAAGAAAATTGTTGCTTAGTTGAGGAAATAAGATTCTTATAAAAGAACCAGACAGTAGACAAAATGCAAAATTGTAGAGCAAAGACTGTTAGAAGAAAGAGGGCCAAGGTTATTTCTGAATGCATTTTTCCTCAATGTGCAATAACCCACTGCAGCCAAGTTGATTCTGACTCATGGCGAACCCACGGGCTATGGAGCAGTACTGTTTGCTAGGGTCTTCTTGGCTGTAATCTTTACAGAAGCAGCTTACTAGACCTTTCTTCTATGGAGCCACCGGGTGGTTTGAAACACCAACCTTTAGTTTAGCAGCCAGTTGCAAACCACTTGTGCCACGTAGGCTCCTGACGCTAGTATAGAAGGCAGTTAAATATAACTAAAATTAAGTTAAGTACATTTCCGTGATCAGCCCCAGGAACTTGTTATTTCTATGGAAATATATGGTAGTTACTTGAAGATTCAAATTTAGTTTTAACATATGCAGCCATTCATAAGTTGGAAACTGCCTCTCGGTCCTATTTCAGTAGAGAATTGCCTAGCATTGGGATTTTATGAGTGCTCACAGACAAGATAATTAAAGTACTATTAGCTATAGGTAGATACTGGACAAAGAATGGAGTGGCCTTTGTAAACAGTATCTGACCTTCTTTCTTTTGCTCTTTCTGTGAAGGGTTCCTAAAACACAGAGCAGATTACCGACTGCTGAATCAATTCCTGCTTTTTTTATTTTAACCTTTTCTTTCGTCCCTCCTTCTTGGGAGGAGTTTGTCCTCATCCACATTGAATTTCCCTGCCAAAGGTAATAGCCCATGCTCACAGCCTCTAAATAATTCAGCAACAGTCTGCCATGATACAGGTTTGGGAGAGAAGGAATATTTGGTATGCATTACATTCGTTAGACAGATTGGAACCAGATTAAGGACAGAGAGGGTAGTAAGGCAATTTTGAGTCATGGTTGCTGCCCGTCAGTGTAGTCTGAGTAAATAGATCAAATGCTGGTTTTGAAGATAGCAAAAGCCTAAAAAGGCCAGAATATCGATTTTAGGTGATTTTTACTTGTGCAGAGAATAGTGAGCAGGATTCCAGCTGCGGCGTGTTCTGGAGGAAAAGTTCTTGAGTTTAAGTGAAGACTATTGCCCTGCCAAGTCTGAAACACTTTGTTTTTCCTTTTTCTTTCTTTTCTTTTTAGCAGTTTGTTTGTCTCTGCTGATTTATTTGTATACTTTCTTGTGGCTTTATTCTGATAGTAAGATACTCCATTAGTAGTCGGAATCGACTCGACCGCACTGGGCTGGGTTAAACCCTAAATGAATACAATTTAATAGCCATACTTTTCAAAGAAAACAGATGCTTACTAATTAGAGAAGTATAAAAGTTTGTTGGTTAAAAGTTAAGTGTTATTTTCTTGTTACTGAAGAAGAAAAAACTTCTCAAGTCTCAATACTAAAAGGTCAGTGGAGCTTTTAATCATGACAATTAGATCATCCAAAATAGTCAAGGTGACTTTTAAATATTTTGGGGTTCCTTATGCTTTAATATTTGTGTCTGATGTTAATGAAATTAACTTCTGCCAATGCTGCAGTATTAAGAGCCGATGCAGGGAAACCTAGGAATCAATCCACCTCCTCCATGGCCTCTAATTTTAATTCCTCCTGAAGCTGCACTGGACTGGATGTTAGCACCTCCGTGACTCTGGTTCAGTCCATGCAAGTTTAGTTTTCATCCCTTCAGCTCCTCATACTATGATCAGTGGGACAGGATTTTGCAGTGTCAACATGGCAGCCAAGAAACCACACTGTGCACCAGGGGATGCTTCCCAGAGATGGTATTAGACCTTAAACCTTCTTTCCTTGCAGCTCAGGCTCCAGAATGGGTTGCATATCAAACAAAAATGAAGATGCCTATAAAACTGTCAGCAGGTCAATTGCAATAACTGCAACTCCTTTCATTACCTTGTTCTCTGTGCTAGGAGCATGAAGAGTTGCAATGAGATGTACCACAGGGCAGGCAATTAAGTTACAAAACTGTGTTCTTGGACAGAGGACCACACAACAGTGTTTATTAACTTTGAGTTATGTATCAATTTCTGGGAGCTTTTTATTGAAGTGTTATGGATATGTTTCCCATTATTTGTTAAAAAGATCTTTTAAAAATAACAACATAGATATCTGTTTGTGAGGAATAAAATGAAGTTAACTTCTAAGTCACACGTAATCCCCCTTCATTCCAATTTATTACATAGGTCAGCTTTACTTTTATTTTCTATTAAGATAAATTTAGATCTACAAAAAGTTGCAACATAATACACAGAGCTTTCATGTGCAACTTTCCCTGCTGTTAACATCTTCAGTAACAATAGTGCAATTATCTAAACCAGGAAATTATCATTAATACAATACTTTGATAATCTACGGACTGTACACAAATCTCACAAATTGTCCCATCAAATTTTTTTAGCATTTAATGCTGGATCCCACATAGAATTTAGTTGTCATGTATCCTTTGTTGTTGTTGGTAGACATCAAGTCGGCTCTGACTCGTGATGACCCCATGTACAACAGAACGAAACATTGCCGGGTCCTGTGCTATCTTCGTGGTTGTTGGTGTCGTCAAGACCATTGTTTCAGCCACTGCATATTTTGAGTGCCTTCCAATGTAAGGGGCTCATTTTCTACCACTATGTCAGACTGTTGCACTGGGTTTACTGGGTTTGTCAGACTGTGCTCCATTGTTATCCCTAAGGTTTATACTGGCTAATTTTGGGAAGTAGATCTCCAGGCCTTCCTTCCTGCTCTGTCTTAGTCTGGAAGCTCCACTGAAACCTGTTCACTACGATAACCCTGTTGGTATTTGAAATACTGGTGGTATAGCTTCTAGCATTGCAGCAACACACAAGCCACCACAGTCCAACAAACTGACAGACATATCCTTAGTCTCGCCCAATCAGGGACACTTCTTTGATCTTTGTTCAGCTCTCCTGACCTTAATGATTTTTGAAAATCAGTGGTCATTTATTTTATAGCATGTTTCTCAATTTAGGTTTGTCTGACATTTTTCTCATGGTTAGATTGAGGCAACATATTTATTTATTTTATTGTTCTTTAGATGAAAGTTGACAGAGCAAATCAGTTTCTCTGGTTGCCAACCCTGCAATGTGTGAACACTTTTCCTTTCTCAACCTTGAGTTCCAACTTTCCTGTCCCCTCCTGCCTTGTTTTCCGTGCCCCTGGGCTGGTGTGCCAATTTAGTTGAGGTAATAAGTTTTTGGCAGGAATATCGCAGAAATCATATTGAGCGGTTCTCAAAGCATCAAATCCAGAGTTACATGATAGCAATATGTCTTATCAGATTAATTTTGATTACTTCGTTACTGTGGTATGGTGTAACTGATCACTTTTATGTGGCCTTTCTAGTCATGGTCTTATAACTCCCACTCAGGTGATTGGGCAGGTTTGTGAAAGAGTAATTGTGGCCCACCATGAAGATTGGTCAGTTTTGCCTCAAAAGAGAGCCAATTCCAGAGTAGAGAGAAGGATCCAACCAACACCAAGGAAGAACAGCCAGGAACAGAGAGCACATCCTTTAGACCTGGGTTCCCTATGCTAAGAAGCTCCTGGAGTCAGGAAACTGAGAGAGACAGAGACAGAAAAAGAGAGACAGCTATAACCCTGAAGACAGTGAGAAACTGTGGCAGGAGAGACCCAGCAGCAGAACATGGTGCAGTGGGCTTCCCAGGCCACAGAAAGGGAAAGCTGAGTGCGTTTGGGGAGAAGCCTAGAGCCAGTGGGAGGTATAGCTGTGAATGTGGTTGGGAAGAGGCTGTCCTGATGAAAGAACTGTATGCTGAGTGTTCCTAAGCCTGAATTTTAACTTCCTTATTATTTTTATGAATAAATAAATAAATAAACCCCATAATCATGAGTATGGTCTGTGAGTTCTGTGTGGCCATTGCAATGAATTATCTAACCCAGCAGAGAAGTACCAAGTGTTGTGCGAGGGATGGTTGGTGTTAGAATTAGTAAAAATGGCAGTGAGAGGATATTTATTTGGCGTCTACCTCATGGGAGTCAGCTTTGCACTGTTGATCTTGGTTCTCCTTCCCTTTTGTGGGGTTGGGGAAGGTCAGACATTGCCTCCAAGCCATTTTTACACGTGATGTCTTAAAGGTTTTGCCTCTGTGAAGTTACTAATTTTCCCTTGTAATTAATAAGTAATTTTGTGAGAAGTTGCTTTGACACTAAGCAAATATTCTAATTCTCATCATTTTTTTGCCCGCTAATTTTGTTGTTGTTGTTAGGTGCCATCGAGTTGGTTCCAACTCACAGCGACCCAATGCAGAACAGGACGAAACACTGCCTGGTCCTGCACCATTCTCATTTTTATGCTTGAGCCCATCTTTGTGGCCACCAGGTCAATCCATCTTGTTGAGGGTCTTTCTCTTCTTCCCTGACCCTCTACTTTACCAAACATGATGTCCTTCTCCAAGGACTGATCCCTCCCGATAACATGTCCAAAGTATGTGAGACCAAGTCTTGCCATCCTTGCCTCTAAGGAACATTCTGTCTGTACTTCTTTTAAGACAGATTTGTTTGTTCTTCTGGCAATCCATGGTCTATTCAATATTCTTCACCAACACCATAATTCAAAGGCGTTGTTTCTTCTTCTCTGGTCTTCCTTATTCATTGTCCAGCGTTTTCATGCATATGAGGCAATTGAAAACACCGTAGCTTGGGTCAAGTGCATCTTCGTCTTCAACGTGACATCTTTGCTTTTTAACACTGATTTTAGCAACCACCAATGATTCTAATTATAATTGTGGCATATTCGAAATAGTGGTTTTTTAGTTCCATCACTCTTTTATATTTATTAATTGTAATACTAATAAAAGGAGTGTCTTTTCTCCCCCATTTATTTATTATTTGATCATTTATATTAGTATGGACTCACAGATAATCATTTTATTCAATGAATTATAATTCACTACAGTCATTATTTTATACTCATATTGTCCCAGATATGGCCATTGGGAGTCCCTTCAGGTTGTTTCCGTATATTAACATATTTGTAAAGAGGAAAAAATATATTCTTATGGACACTGTCTGGTTATTTAATGCTGTATACCAAACAACCCCAAAATTTCATTATTTAAGACAACGGTATTATTAGTTCTCATGGTTCTGGGGAGTGACTGTCTGAGCTGGATGTTCACACTCGGGACCCTTATACAGTTGCAGTCAGCCGGTGGCTAAGACTATGCTGAAGCTTTCTTCACTTACGTGAATGGAGCCTGGGCTGGGATGGTTGGAACTTCTGGGGCTACTCAGGCGTTTCTTTCTCCATGCAGCCCCTCTAAATGACTAGTTAGGCTTCGTCGTATTGTCCAGAAAAACCAATTACTTTGGATTCGATTCCGACTCGTGGTGACCCCACGTGTTCCAGAGCAGAACTGCCTCTGCAGAGTTTTCATGGCTATCGCCTTTCACAAGTAGATCACCAGGCCTTTCTTCTGAGGCACTTCTGGGTGAGATCAGACCGCCAACTTTTCAGTTAGTAGCCCAGCACTTAGTTATTTGTTCCGCTAGGGACCCCACATATTATAGCTGTCTCAAGATACTATTTACATGGCAGGTAGCTTCACCAAGAACAAATGTTCCAAAGGGCCCAGGTGGAAGCTACAAGGCTCCTGATGACCTAGCCTTAAGAGGCAGGCATCACCACTTCCACCAATCACAAACCACTTGATTTAAGGTGGTGGTGGGGAAGCTGGGTGCTAGCCTCCTTCTGTTAATGGAGGAATGGCTTGCACTCAAGGGAGGGCAGAGATTGGTGGTGACCATCTTGGAGACAAACTAATACAGATGCCTCGTTTGATTTAAATCATTTTAATTTTGATGCTATATATACATAAAACTAAGAAATGTTCTTTATAGTTACATTGTTTATAAATTATAAAGTAATAAGTGTTAAATACAAGGAAAAAAACTACAAAACCAATATATTTTTTAATTAACACTATTAATTTAACATGACAGTTGACGTTACTTCACTGAAACCAAAATGCTGCTTACTCTCTGGATGTGGTACTGCTGTAGAAAAAGAAGTTTTGTATTTGACATACCAAAACTTCACCCTTTAGTCAATTACAAAACGTCTGTGTATATTGCACATCATGAAATCATTTTCTGAAGGAGGGCATGGAAAGGGAAAGGGCGCGAAAGGTTGTAAAGTTTATGGCTGAGGAGGTTAATTGTTTTCAGAGATTTTTATTAACGTCCGTTGGCATTTTTTTTCATGATTCTATGATTGATTGGCTATTTTTATATACTCACAAATTAGCATATGTAATATGCTATAGTCTATTTCTCTGCAACATAAAGAAGTACTGGCCTGAACTATCCCTTAAAATTTGATCAAGGACAGGCTTTTTTTCCTGAATAAATATCTCCTGTGGACAAAGTAAAGATTGACCCCTGAAACTTTTCTTCCAAGAATGGTGTCATTAGTTAGGGTCCTGTGTCATTAGAAACGCAGTCCTTCTGTTCAAACAAGCCCAACTGTTCCTGTCAGATTGCGAGCATCCAGTGTGGCCAGAAATCACTGCAGCAGGTGTGTGTGTGGTGGATGGAAAAATAACTGGAGAAGAGTGAATGAGCACAAGATCCTTAATGCACTGCTGAGTGCTTTGAGAGAAGAAAAACATTAACTATCAAGAGAAAGTCATTCTTGCCATAAGTGGGAATATGGCAATGGATGAAGCGGAGAGAAAAGTGCAGTACCATGAAGGGATGGATTGGGAACTAGGATTCAAATGGGTGTCCCAATTTATCAGTTGAATAATAAAAAAAAGAAACATTCTCTGCTAATGGTTTAGTTTTTTTTTTGAAAACCTACAAGGCGGCCATTGTTAGTAAATTGGTCTCTCAAATGACAGTAATGAAGGAAAGTGCTTGGAGCCCAAGTGGTTATCATGCCATGGTTCTATCAGATCAGCCAACACTGTGGGGAAGCACTTGTGAGACCTCTTATTAGGTGGCTTTGGTGAGGGGTGGGGCAAGCAGAAACTAGGTTGCTTTTTTTTTTTTTAAACTTACTACACAGATCTCTTCCTTTTCTACGCGTGTTTCTCTCCTTAGCTTTCTCCCTCTCTATTTCTTGTGACCAAAATTAACAACGCAGAGAGGCAGCATTGAGTTGAGGAAAGAGAATGGGCTTTTATTGTTGTTTCTGTTGTGGTAATATATGTGTATAAAACAAAACATTTGCTACTTCAACCATTTTCACGTGTACTCAGTGACATTTATTACACTCTCCATGGTATACAACCGTCATTACTACCTGGTTTTTTCCACCTGATTTTCCCATCACCCTTAGAGAATGGGCTTTTTACATTAGACAGATCTGAGATTTAATCTTGTTTCTCTGCTGATTAACCAGGATTGTTTGGCTGGTTGCCTGATCTGCTGATACCACTGTTTTGTTTTCTCTACGTTAAAGGTGTACTAACTATGTCATAGGATCGTGTGGATATGGGAACTTCCTGTCCATTGGAGATAAACATTATATAGAAGATACTATCATGGTTTATATTTAATACATATTGGAATGATTTCTGGTGTTATAGACATTTATCTTAAAATGGGCTCTTACTTTCAGAACTTCCCTTTATTCAAGTAAATACATACCTAAGATGTATGTATTGCATAATTTACGCAAAATTCAGACGTCACTGAAAATTCCAAGTTTCAGATGAAATAGATCTTAAAACTCATGTGTGAAGGATGTAAAGGTTTTAGAAGGGATTAGAGGAAAAGTATTCAAGTAACTAAAGTGTTAGGCTGAGGAGTGTTTCTCAACAGAGGGGCTACTGGTGTTTTGGCCAGCATGACTCCTTGTTGTGCATGATTGCAGGATGTTTAGCCTTTCTGGCCCTAGGTGCTAAATGCCATGCAGTCATTGTGACAGCCCAAATCCCTGCCTCTCGTTTGTAAATTCTGCCTACTGAAGCACTGTTGTCTTAGTTACCAACCTTTAGGCTAGACTGTATATTTATTCTAGAAGAAGAAGGTGTGTTTCCAGATGCTAGGTTGAGCATGTGCTATAGTGTACAACACACACACTTAATCCCTAGAAATTGTAGAAATGATAATTTAACTGATGCATACTTCATTCTTTTACAATAAGTTGAACCTTTGGTAGAACAGAAATTGCTTACATAAAAGATTAGATGGGTAATGGAAGCAATCATATGTGCACTTATTGGGCTCTCTGAGGTAGCCTAATAAACCTCATCCTTCTTCCCTCTTTGAGTTTTGGATTAACTGAGAAAAAAAAAAAAAAACCACTGGGCTAAGACACAGGAATTAAATATTTCACTTACTAAGCTGATATGGGAGGTTGTGGTTTATATATGGTAGGCAAGGAATTTCCTGATACCAGAATGAAACAGATTTACCAGTCATGGCAACACTGGACTGGGATAGTCTGGCCCGCATATAGGGGCACGGCTTCTGCCCTGTAACATCGGTTGTATGGATGATCAGAGGAGAACTAATGGTTTCTACTGACAGGCCCACGTTCAAGAGAGAAAAAGGTCAGTGCTGGGTTATGTGTGCCCGCATTCTTCCAAATATCCCAATCAATTTTTTCCCTTCTTGTGGAGGAATAAGTGAGGAGGAACGGACAGACAGGGACTGTTAACAGCTGGTAAAAACAAAACAAAACAAAAAAACAGTGTTGTTGAGTCAATTCCGACTCATAGTGACCCTGGTAACCAAAGGGTCTGCGGTTCCGATCCACCAGGCGCTCCTTGGAAACTCTATGGGGCAGTTCTACTCTGTCCTATAGGGTCGCTATGAGCTGTGAGTAACAGCTAGTAGAGCTTCCTTTATGTGAAAGAAAGATCACTAGCTGTGAGACAGAGCCCCCACAGTGCTGTGGTTTTTACCTGACTTCCTCCCCTACAGTGTTGTATTGCAAAATCCTTTCCTTTGCTGGGCTCCCCCACCTCAGCTTTGCATTTGAAACCCCTGTCTGCTTGGAGGTTATCAGCAAACCCCACTGCACCTGCATAATATGATTAAGAATGTTGCTGATGTAACTTGTATGAACTCTCTACTTGTAAACCCCTTTAAAAGTAACCTGTCTGCCTCCCTTAGGGAACAGTCTTGGCAGCAGTAAGCACCAACTGGCTCCATTTCCTCGTAAAACCAAATAAAGGTGCCTTTCTTGTTGTCCCACCTTGGTCTCTTGTTTATTGGCCAATATGAATCATGCTGAGTAAGGACCTGAGGTTTCCACCTGGTAACAGTTCAGAAGAATCATTTTCCTGTAATATTGCGTAGGAAAGAACTGCTGCAAAGGAGAGGAGGTCTGCAAGGTTGTACCATACCTGGAAGGAATAGATACAGAGAGCAAGTAGAGCTTGGGGATGGTCTGAGGGCAAATGAAAGAGCGGGTAGTTGTCCTTAACAGAGCAGAAACTGATCAACTCCTGCATATACCCACTACCCCAACTCTGTTCAAGCAGCAGTAATGGCATATATGCTATCAGAGGGAGCCTATAGAGAAAAGATAGGTTGGTGATACCCAAGTAGAACAGGGAATGCCCTGTCCACACACTCTGGGATCTTCTTTGGCC
This sequence comes from Loxodonta africana, assembly GCF_030014295.1. Lineage (NCBI taxonomy): Eukaryota > Metazoa > Chordata > Mammalia > Proboscidea > Elephantidae > Loxodonta > Loxodonta africana. The sequence continues at coordinate 112,044,913 of NC_087347.1, read as the reverse complement.
TGGTGTTCATCCTCACTCCACTTCTGAAAATGGACATGAATACAATCCCCAGAAGCAGTTCTTGCCTTGCCTACCTGCCACCTTTAGACATGTGGTACAGGCTGATACATCAGGTAGTCTAATGTTGCATCTCAACTATAAATGGATGCAACCAATTATTAGTCATCGAGCAGTTTAAGAAAGCCAAAACCATCAGACAAAGAAGAACACTCAAAAAATGGAAGACGCTACTCCCAAGAAAATGAATCAATTAAGGAAGCACATTAAGAATAAAACCGATTTTAATACTGGCCTTCTGATTAACAACTCCGACTACAAGAAGAGAGAGGAAGAGTACCCTCAGAGGATTAGAGGAGAAAGATTTTGAACTCAGAATTTTATGCCAAATCCATACTACTCTTATATGAAGAGAAAAGAAACGTTAAAGAAATGAATTAGATTTGCAAAGACTTATAATATTTTCTACACATACACTTCACTAAAATAATTGAAAGCAGATATGCTTCAGATATAAGAAAAATATTTTAAGAGGAAGACCGTCAACAAGATGGATTGACACAGTGCCAACAGTGGACTCAAGCATAGCAACGATCATGAGGATGGCGCAGGTCTGGGCAGTGTTTCGTTCTGTTGTACATAGGGTCACTGTGAGTCAGAACCAACTAGACAGCACCCAGCAACAACGACAATTTATCCCTTATAGAAAAAACTTACTGGCTTCAAAGTATAAACAAAGCACAAAAAATCATAGTTATATAATGTAAAATTTTTTCAACCTTAACAGTGTGAAAGCACACATAACGGAAATTGAGACAGAGAAGGAGAAAGGAGAGATGATGGAGGTGCGTAGAAAAAGTCAATACCCTCACCTTTCAAAGTGGTTTAAGAAACAGAACATGTAGCCCTAATTATATTATTTAATGTTGCAAAGGTAATCGGTTGAGAAAATAAAAACGCTGAAGCAATTTTAGAGAAAAATAGGAACGTAAGTGGGTAGGAGTTGAATCTTGTCATAGTGGGAAGTTAGTAGTGTTCCAATTATGAAAAAAGCAGAGGCAGGATAAGTATCTACCACCTGTCTGTCAGTTTGTCGTGCTGTGGTGGCTTGCATGTTGTTATGATGCTGGGAGCTAAGCCAACAATATTTCAAATACCAGCAGGGTCACCCAGGATGGACAGGTTTAGGGAGCTTCCACATTAGGACAGATGAGGAAAAAAGGCCTGACAATCTATTTCCAAATACTAGCCAACAAAAATCCTGTGTATCACAGAATGTTGCCCCATATAGTGCTGGAAGGTGAGCCCCTAGTTCGGAAGGTACTCAAAATACACAGTGGCCACAACAATGGACTCCAGCATACTAACGATTGTGAAGTTGGAGCAGGACAGACTAATGTTTTGTTTCATTGTATGTGGGCTCGCCATGAGTCAGAGCTGACGACTTGATGGCAGCTAACCACAACAACAAGGATAAGAATAAAATTTATACATGTAAAAGTAACAACTGGAAGAACCCAAACCAAAAGCAATGGAAGGTGTGGTCTCTGGGGAGCTGGAGTGATGATGCAGACGACTGGGCAGGGGCAGCTGCTTTTCATTAGGCTTGTTTTGAATATGCTAAGTTCACTGGTATTCAATTTAAAAAAGTAATAAGAGAAGGGACATATGCCATAAAGGAAGAGACCATGGGCTTAGATTCCTCTTTGGGCTCCGCCACTGTCTAGCTTTTTGAATTTGGGCAGGACTCATTACCATATGGCCCTTAGGCTCCTCATTTGTGAAAACATTTCAACTCTAAGAATGAGATTGGACTTGTAAAAATGCTTGGAGTTTTTCAACTCCAATATCTAAGACTATAAACTTACAGAGTAACATAATAAAAGTTTATATAAAAAGTAGTTATCAATGCTATAGTTCTCCTAGAATTTATATGCTTATTTGTTCATTATTAAGGCATTAAAATGATAGATGACCACTGTGAACAAATGACCAGAAGAAATTATGGATTGAACTACAGAGAGCTCTGGTGGCATTGTAGTTAAGCACTTGGCTGTTAATCAAAAGGTCAGTGGTGTTAACCCACCAGCTGCTGTGCGGGAGAAAGACATGGCAGTCTGCTTCTGTAAAGATTTATAGCCTTCAAAACTGTATGGAGCTGTTCTACTCTGTCCTATAGGGTTGCCATGAGTTGGAATAGACTCGACAGCAAAGGGTTTGGTTTGGGGTGGTTTACTGGACTCCACCCTAAATTCAGTGGGGACTAACTTTCCAAAAATCATAGCAGTACTAGAGGGAATCCAGACTGGAGGTAGTTGCCCTTAAATTGAATCATTAATCATTTTGTTTGTGTAAATTCAACAATGTGGAAAAGTCTGTATGGAGGCATTGAACCCACCCTAAAAGTTCTCATACCAAGAATGATATTGCAAAATTTCATGGAATTCCAGTTCTTGGCACTCAACAAAAGATGGGATTAAAACATCACAAATAGACTCTCTAGATTCAGGTTACACAAGATGGTATCAAAAGTCAAGCATGACTTAGTAACTAAAAAGCAATAGTTTGCCACTGAATGTCTAGAGAGAGTATCAATAACTGCAAGGCCAGGTGTTCAGACTCATGCTTTTCTTATGTTTTCTCTGGTTTTTGATTTTCTGAGTGCTGTTGTTAATCATATGACCTCGATATGCGGTGTTCAATCCATTTTGTTAGCTTTATCATTTTAAACAGGTACAGATTATGTCTCCATGGAGTGTGCTAGAAATGCCCTTATGTTGCACCAGTCTATGCTTTATGAGATAAACAAATGAGTAATTCACGCTTTGTAGTGGGTATGTGTGTCACATAAGGGCTCAGTCATAATTTTGGAATTGTCTGCCAATGCACATTAAATCAAAGTGTCTATCTGAAACTGGAGTAGTATTTCATGAGCTGTAGAGAAGAGTTTATTATCCTATCTCTAAGAACTCTTTCTTTTTCCTTTCCAGTTTTAACTCCCGAGACGGGGGGTAGGGACACAAAGGCTTACTTAATGTGAAAGTCAAGGTCAAGGCATTGGAACCTAAATGCTGCATTTTTCATTCCTTTTGTCTTGTAAATTCAGTTAATCTGTGCATATAGATAGCATATCCCTGACTACAGGATATTGTTGTTTTTCTTGAGGTTTTAAAAAGTAATAATAAATCTGAAAGTTTTGAACAATCAATAACTTTAGACAATCAGAGTGAAATAATAATTTTTCTGGGCTCTAAAATGGTGATTTCCTGAATGTGAATGTGTGTGCACATCTTTATGTGTGCGTGTGTAACTCTATCCCACAGACTGGGATAGAGTTAAGTAAGGTTGGTGATAAATTTTGTCCTGTGGCAAAACCCTTTACTTGACTCTGATCAAAATGAAAAAAAAAAAAAAAAAAATAGCTTCAGAAGCATCCATTCAAGTCTATTGCCTTGGGAATTCATGTATAACCAATCACAGGCATCTTCAAATCAAACTAACTTATGTTCCCTATGGAGACATTATTTTGTGATTTTTTTAAATAGCATTTTTACCCGTTTGTCATTTCCTTATGGAACAAAATGATCATGAAAAGGAGTATTATTAATTTGTGTCGCTGATTGCATTCCATTCCAGCTGATTAAAGCCAGCTGGGAAACAGTACCCCAATGCTGTTTATAAGAATCATGGCTGGCATGTGCAAAGTTCATGAAAATCCTTAGCAATTTGTTAAATAATGTGCTAGGTGATATCTATATATTCATAATATTTTAGGAAAGTCTATCTTTAATTCATGAATCCTTCAATTGCCTTAAAAACTTATGGCAGGAGGGCAAAGCTGTCTGACCCACTTACAGTTATTGCAAACTCGGCTTCCAGTTACATTTTCAAAGTAGGCTATTGCTATTGCCTGCTGTGTTCAACATTTTATTGAGACCATTTTTCTTTGACTCTCGAATACTTAGTTACTTGTGATAGTTACTTCAAATTCCTATTCTTTCTCCCTCATCTTTTAAATGAGTCCATACTTTATCAAAATTTTATTCAGTGATCAGCCCATGAGAACTATTATATGCCAAAGTCATGACATCAAATGAACCACTAGAGATTAACAAAGAAAAAATACCTCTGTAAGACATCTGTCTTGTCTGAGAAATGTGATGATGGTTAATCGTAATTTGCCAAAATACCTTTCTCATACTTCTCTTATGGAACACACAGCTAGGGGCTACAGACAGTAATATAGTCATCAAGTATCACTTAAAAATTAGAGTTTTTTTTTCATTAATTCATTAAAAAAAATGAGTACTATTTGATAGTCTGCTATGTCCCAGGGTACCTAGGATAGAATGGAGAACAAGGTATATACATTGCTATCCTTATAAGTCTTTTAACTTAATGGTAAAACTTTATATTAAACAGATATTTATAATCAATTATCATTGCCATGAGTATTACAAAGAAAAAGTGTAGAGTAAAATGAATGAGTTTAATAAGGCTGAGGAATCCTTGGAAGTTTTCTTGAGGAAATATAATTTATGCCAATACTTGATCGTTCAGGAGGCGGAGAAAGGGAAGGGGAATATTGTGTGTAAATCTGTAAGGAAGGCGCTCAGTGCATTGGGATAATTGAAATAGAGCTGTTGTCACTACTTTATACATGGCACTAGAAAGAGTGAGAGAGTGGCACAAAGTTAAGCTACATCAGTAAGTGGAGAGAGGAGGGGGATCGTGTAGGAGCTGGGAAGCAACGTTAATGTATTTAGACTTTATAGTAAAAGAAAGGAAACTCTGGTGGCATAGTGGTTAAGTGGAACGGCTGCTAACCAAGAGGTCGGCAGTTCAAATCTGCCAGGCGCTCCTTGGAAACCCTATGGGACAGTTCTACTCTGCCCTATAGGGTCGCTATGAGTCGGAATCAACTCGACGGCAGTGGGTTTTAGTAAAAGAAAAAGGGAACCATTGAGAGTTTAATCTGTAGAGTTGCATGATTACATTTATGTTTTAAAATATCACCCTGGCAGCAAAATGGTAAGTGTGTTCAGGGGAAGAAAGACTGGATTAAGAGAGACCAAGTAAAAGTCTATTTTTGTAATCCAGGGAAGACATGATAGTAGCTTTGATTTTCAAGATGCCAGTGGAGATGGAAAGACAAAGATTACTTGGATGTGAAGTAAAGGGGAGAGGACTGTCCAGCTCAACCTCAGGTTTCTGGCTTGAGTAACAACAGCATTGATGCTGATGCCATTTAGGAATTAGCCAGAAGAGTAAAAGAAAGATTATTAACTGAATTTTGGACATGTCAAGTTTGAATAGCCTGAAAAAGTAGTGTATCAGAGATGTCTAGTGGGCACATGGAGCAAGTGGAAAGGTCTAAGTTGCAGATACAAGCCTGGCAATCATGGATGTCACCATTGGTAATTGAACCCTTGGGACTGAATGAGATCAACTGGTCTAAAAAAGAGGGATAATGCCTAGTATGAAGAGATGATGGCCTAAAACAAAGCCCTGAGGAGCTCCAAAATTTAAAGGGCAAGTGGAAAAATGTGCTATGATTTTTAGGTGTTATTTAGTAATATATGTAGTAGAGGTGGTGGCACAGTGGTTAAAGTGATCAACTGCTAACCAAAAGGTTGGTGGTTCGAAACTACCAGCGTCACTGCTGAAGAAAGATGTGGCAATCTGCATCCATACAGATATACAGCCTTGGAAACCAAATGGGGTTGCTATGAGTGTTTTTTTTTTTTTTTTTTGAGCAGTAGATAATTAGCAAAGTGTGCTTAACATAGAACGTTAATGTTATATATGTGATATATTTTCTCACCATTCAATGAAGTACTATATTTTCAGCAAGACACAATATTTTTGAGACTTTGGGCAAGCCGTCGCCTCTGAAGCTTCATTTTATTTGTTGGTAAAATGAAAGGCTACCCAACTATCTATGCACAGGCATAGTTGCTTATCACCTTAGCAGACGTTTCTACTAGGAACATTTCCAACTAAATGTAAAACCAAGGTCTAATAAAATGAGACACCATATGAAATTTGTTGTTGTTGTTAGGTGCCATTGAGTTGGTTCCAACTCAGTGACCCTATGCACTACAGAACAAAACACTGCCTGGTCCTGCACCATGCTTACAATCGTTGTTATGCTTGAGCCCATTGTTGGCAGCCACTGTGTCAATCCATCTTGTTGAGGGTCTTCCTGTTTTTCGCTGACCCCCTACTTTACCAAGCTGATAGAATTTAGGAAATAGATAAAATGTAGAAGATTAACAGCATGAGACTCTGGGTAGCTTGTAACATGAGGACAGCAAGCACGTGGGAGGTGGAGGAAAGACCCAGTTGTGGCTAAACATCTGGAAGATGAGAAGGCATGCAGATAAGCTTTTGCCAACCGCAAGTGTTATTTAAGGATATCCTTTAAATAATACTGATAGTTGTCTTTTAATCCTCCCTAAAACAAAAAAAGCACTAAATAGTTGCATTATGTATTCTATTCTCAAAAAACACTTTACTATGGAAATAAAGGAGAGAATCAGTTGAACATTTCACAGGCTTTAATATATAAATATGTATTATGAGTTGCCAACAGACAAATTTGATGTGAATTTTCTACAGCTATTTTGATGGCAGAATGGGCCTTGATTAACATCTCCTAGAATTAGTGTTCCCTGGAATAGGATGGAAGTGTTGAGCTAGTCATAAAAGACACCAGACACCTATTAATTGGCTTAGCTCTGGAATTCCACTCAACTGGGGTGTTCTGTATTAGATAGTGACTAATTGACTCAGTCAGATTCTCTTTTTGGAAAAGACAGAGAGGTACTTTTGTAAAGAAGTCAGGAATAAGTGGAGGTGTGAACAGTAAGAAAAGCAGAGTCAGAAAGAAACTGACTAATGAATATGTGGGAGTCACTAAGGAAAAACAAACAGCCTCATCCAAGAGTTTGGCATGGTGCCTCAGCCACCAAAGGTAGTGCTAGATCATTTCTTCTGTTATTAGATTCTGAATGATGGTGAGCCATTGCCCCCAGTTCTCCGTGAGGCTGTTTGTTTTTCCTGGCAAGCCAGGAGCAGCTGTCTGTGCATTTCCACTTTCTTGTGTATCCTATAGGGTCACAATGAGTCCACTCGACTCCAGTGGGTTTGTTTTGTTTTTTGGTGTGTCCATCAGAGCCCTGATGGTACAGTGGTTAAGAGCTTAGCAGCTAACAGAGAGGTTGGCAGTTTGAATCCATCAGCTGCTCCTTGGAAACCCTATGGGGTAGTTCTACTGTGTCCTACAGGGTTGCTATGAGTTGTAATAGACTTGAGCGCAACTGGTTTGTGGGTTTTTTTTTTTTTTTTTTGGTGTCTCTTTCACTGACCCAACCAACCATGTGTTTTGTTTTTGCTTGTAACCTGAAGAGTCTCTAAAGGAGGAGTTGACTGTATTACCTCATCCTAGATAATTATGGATTTCCCTAAAAGAATTTAAAAAATGGGTGATCATTCTTTCAGGCCTCCTAGTGCCTGTTGTCGAATTATCTTGTTTTCATGCTTGGCATTCTTTTAAATCTTTCAGCACTGAAAATTCAGCTTATATATCCTTTTGATTTTTTACATAAGGTCTTGTGATAAATACATAAGAATAAAAGGATTTTATATCTATTTCTGCCAAATATAATAGAACTTCAACCACGTATAAGAGTTCCTTCTAACCTTTCAGAAGTTACACCACCCTTGTTACATGGTGGTTAAGAGTTCAGCTGCTAACCAAAAGGTAGGCAGTTTGAATGCACTAGCTGCTCTTTGGAAGCCATATTGGGCAGCTCTACTCTGTCCTATAGAGTCACAATGAGTTGCAGTCGACTTGACGGTGTCTTTTTTTTTTTTTTATCGTACACACTTCAGGAGACCCACATGTAGTTAAAAAAGAGGTAGAACGTGCTTCAGAAGAAATAGTAAGCTGTAGCTATAACCAAAAAAGGAGCACGTATTTAAATCAATCCCTGTGTCATTTTTATTAGAGAAAGACAATTTTATTGCCATATGGCTGGATTTTCTAGTCCCAATTGGATATGATGTCTAATTCTTCTTTTTGGTCTCAGACTAATCCTATTTATAACAACATGGCTGGTTGTCCAGGCAGCAGTGATATTACCCCCCTTCTGTTTCATACCTCAACTGGAGGATTTTATCACATTGTTGTTATTTCAGTTATTTGATTATATATTTTAAATGAGCTTCTTAAGGACTGGAGAAGCATCTTATTTGCCTTTGCACCCCCAAGACCTTGGCTGTTGAATACATGAATATGATTAATGCGGTCTTTAAAAAAATACAATTGATGTCTTAATTTTGGTAAATGTGAAATGTTCATGACTTTCCCTTTTAAACATCCATCTTTTGAGAGAAAAAGGAAAACTGATTAAATTCCTTTATACGATTGGGAAGCACAAGAATTTTTAAACGTATTAGTAATTTGACCAATTGGATGGATTTTTCTTTAATATTCATTCATTCAAATCCTGTTCTAAACAATTTTAAAATAACATAATCTTATCTTTGGTTCCTTTCTGTTATAGATGTTCAAGTAATTTTGAGATTTTTTTTTTCCCCCTTTAAGTAATATAGGCCACAGCCGGCAGGTAGGAAATAGCATCAAGTTAACAGTTGCATACAGGTTCTATTATCGCTTTAAACCGAGTCGTTTAGCCGTTGCCTTATGGTTATATGTTATTAAATCTATGGTAATCTTGCATATTGTTTTGTAGTTATAAATTTTAGAATCAAGGCAGGACTACCTTTGTCCAAGAAATAGCCCATAAACTCAGTCCTATTTCAAATGAAGTTTGGATTTCAGGACCCTCTGGGTATCTGAGCAGCCATTTTGTCTAGGTCTTGATCATCTAATCAAAGGGGAATATTCTGAATGCATTTCCATTTTGCCTAAAATTAGCAGTGAGGCTTCAAGCAGATGTTATGAAAGATTGGAAATAACTGTTAAATAAAAAGAATGGCAAGGGACTGCTATAGTCTAGCAGGAAAATAGCAAAGTAAACAACCAAATAAAAAATATTTAGTAAGCCTCCACTGTGAGCCTCTTGAATAGCTTTATTTGGAATGATTCAGGTTTTTGATGGTTTGTGAAAGGAGTAATCATGAATGAATTTCAGACCTCAAATATTTATGTTTTCTTAAGAAGAGCCACAAACTTTAAAGCTTTTAAAGTGCTTCTTGTTCTTACGGTGGGTTTTTCTGTTGGAGCCAGAGCAATAAAAATAAAAGAGTTGCCATCAACTCCAACTTTGAAGTGTGGATGACCATTTAAATACCACAAGGGGAAAAGATAAGAATGGTCCATCAATGCTCTGTGTGTTACAAAATAAGTAATCACATGTGATTGATATATGTTTTACAAGGAAATAAATGACATGATGATGAGAAGGAACATTTCAATGAGAATAAAGGAATTCTTTGTAAGAATATATCCTAACACCTGATATAATTCTAAAGGTATTTCAGTGCATGATAAAAACTGTAAGAAATGTCAGTTCACTATCAAGAAAAATAAAAAAATCTTTTTCACAGACCCAGGGATCTCATTGGGACCAGAAGTGTAGTTAACGTTAAAACACACTGGAAGATAATTCTCAATTCATGAATACTTTTAAAATAAGCAGGAACTTTCCAAAGAGTTTTAAATATAGTCCCACCATTTATTTTTCTAATGAACTGATATCTTGGGAAGGCAGAATGAACTAGTGACTCAATGCCCAGGCTCTGGAGCCAGACTGCCTGGTTCTGAGTCCTAGCTCTACGAAGTAGTGGGTACTTGAATTTGGAAAAGGTAGTGAACCTTTCTTTGCCATTTGTTTTCTTCTCTAAAGAATGGGAATGACAATAAAACCCAAGTGTAGAGTACGTAGAATAGCACCTGACACATAGTAAGTACTCTGTAAAATTAAGGCAGCATTGTGCATTTTTTGTCCAATAAAATCAGGAGTATCCTTATTGAAGCTTAGACTTTCTAAGAATCATAGGAGAGGTAGTCTATCAAGCTTATACATCCAGCCAGGAAGAGAATGGGCATCCATGCTGTCCACTACAGCCATGGCATCGCATAAATGCAGGGAGTTTCTGTTGAAGGCTGGTAGTATTGTAGTGTTAATCCTCACTGAGTATCACTGGACCGACTACCAGGGCAATTTGAGTAAAGGTAGTTCCACACCATTAGTATGAACCTTGGGAAAGAGTACACATTGGTAGGGTTGCCAGATTTGCATATCTTCATGTTCTGTGCTTTTATTTATCACACATAGCCACATCTCAGCACCATACCTAGCCTATTCCACATTGATTCCATAATCCACCTACTCATGGACCAGAACTGTTTCCTCCTTCTCTCTTTAGGAATAAATCTTAAAGATTAGATGCTATTTCCTCTGAAATCCTTAAACACCAGTCATCTGATAATCTGCCTTCCTGAGCTTGAACAGTGTGACTGCTCACCTACCCTTCTATAAAAAAAAAAACTATCTTCAAGTCCAAAATGGTATCTGTGAGTTGTTGTTAGGTATCGTAGAGTCAGTTCTGACTCATAGTCACCCTGTGTACAACAGAATGAAACACTGCCTGGTCCTGCGCCATCCTCACAATCGTTGTTATGCTTGAGCCTATTGTTGCAGCCACATGTCAGTCCATCTCATTGAGGGTCTTCCTCTCTTTCGATGACTCTCTAGTTTACCAAGCATGAAATCCTTCTCCAGGGACTGGCCCTTCCTTATAACATATCCAAAATATGTGAGGTGAAGTCTCACTGTCCTCACTTCTAAGGAGCATTCTGTCTGTACTTCTGAGACCCATTTGTTCGTTCTTCTGGCAGTCCATGGTGTATTCGGTATTCTTCACCAACACCGTACTTCAAAGGCATGAGTTCTTCTTCGGTCCTAGATTCATACTTTGTTCATTCCACATTCCAATTATTAATGGATGTTTGCAGCTGTTTCTTCTCATTTTGAGTTTTGCCACCTCAGCACATGAAGGCCCCAAATGCTTGACTCCATCCATGTCATCAAGGTCAACTCTGCTTTGAGGAGGCAGCTCTTCCCCAGTTGTATATGGAGTGCCTTCCAACCTGAGGGACTCATCTTCGGCACTGTATCAGACAGTGTTCCACTGCTATTCATAAGGTTTTCACTGGCCATTTTTTTCTGAAGTAGACCCCCAAATCCTTCTTCATAGTCTGTGTTAGTCTGGAAGCCCCTCTGAAACCTGTTCATCAAGAGTGACCCTGCTGGTATCTGAAATACTGGTGATAAACCTTCCAGTACTGCAGCAATATGCAAGCCACCACAGTACAACAAACTGATAGACACCTGGTATGTGGTAGATTGTTACTTTGATGGCCTCTAGTAAATCACATATGCCAGTATTTATGTCCTTGGTGTAGACCCCACCGACATTGATTCTATGCTTGTCCAAACAACATCCTTAACTAATCAAACATCAGAATACATGACACAAGCTTAGATTTGCTAAGCACTTGCGCATTGGAGCTTGCCCTCTTGAATAACTACTGCCATCATATGAGGAAGCCTAATCTAGACTCCTTGAGAATGGAAAACCACATGGAAAAAGAAAGAAAGCTGTACAGCTGAATTCAGCCTCTCTCTGACCCTACAGATAAATGCATTCCTATGAGTGAGCTCAGACAACAACAGAAGAATTGCTCAGTTAACCCACAGAATCATGAGGAAAAATCGAATGTTGTTGTTTTAAGCCTTTATGTTTTCAGGTAGTTTGTATGCAGCAGAAGATAGCTGATAAATGGGTACTATTCAAGCTGAACTACTCTCAGTGACTTTCTATCCCTCTTTCTCAAGTGAAGACTGACTCTGTCTCTCAAGTGTACACTGTTAATCTTTGGTGGCACACATTGCTATGCTTGGCTTGATAATCTAGTATATATTTTTCAGAAATTTATTTTCTGATTATATTTTTAAAAGCATATTGATGACATCATATATGTATGATTCACCAAATGAAAGTTTTCATGAATAGTGAATACCCAGGAAAAAATTTTGTTGAGTATTGTGAAAAGTTAACCTCAGGGGAAAAATGTGAAGTGGAGGGGAGTCTGTAAAATTGATACTTTACAAATAAAAAATTTTCAAATGTAGCTATACTTCAAAAATATATATATATATATATTTTTTTTGTTATTTGGAAGCAGCAACGTATATTGCAGTGACCACATGCCATGAAGTTTGGTGGCTATAAGTTTAAATCTTGCCACCTCCATTTACTAATTTTATGATTTGGAGAAAATTAATAGGCTCTTATGAGCTTTAATTTCATCATCTACAAGCCAAAATCTTTTTCTTATTTGTAGAATTGCTGTGAATATTAGACAACAGTTTCATAGGGCATGTGGCAAAATGTTGGTCCCTCAATAACCTGATAGTTCAGTATGTTTAGGACTCTCTTTTTCTCCCATTACCAGTTTGCCAGTTGTGAGGCCATCTAATTTTAAATAGAATTACTAGGAAGAGTTGCTGTTTGAAAAAGAGGTTTGGAGAAAATGGATAGTCTAACTTATTTGTCTTTTGAGGACCTAATATTTAACCATATCCCTATCCTCATCCTCTGACCTTCTGTCCCCAGATATCAAGACACTGATCAACAGTGCTGTGAGTCAAACATTAAAACTAATCCAGTTGCTCTTGAGTTGACTGCAACTCATGGCAACTCCATGAGTGTCAGAGTATGGTTTACGAGGGCTGAGTTTTCAGAAGTAGATAACCATGCCTTTCTTTCGAGATGCCTCTGGTTGGACTTGAACCTCTACCTTTCAGTTAGTAATTTGCACCCATAGGAACTCCATTCAAATAAAACCTCAAAATCAAACCCACTGTCATCTAGTTGATTCTGACTCATAGCTACCCCATAGGGTTTCCAAAGCTGTAAATCTCTGCAGAAGCAGTCTGCCACATCTCTCTCCCGTGGAGCCTCTGGTGGTTTTGAATTCCCAGCCTTTCCATTAGCAGTCAATTGCTCTAACCACTGTGAAACCAGGGCTCTTGAAACTGCAATAGCCCATACAATAATAACTAATTGTAATAGCCCATGCAATAACAACTAACTTTAGTAGCCCATGGAAACCCTGGTGGCGTAGTGGTTAAGTGCTACGGCTGCTAACCAAAGGGTCGGCAGTTTGAATCTGCCAGGCGCTCCTTGGAAACTCTATGGGGCAGTTCTACTCTGTCCTACAGGGTCGCTATGAGTCGGAATCCACTTGACGGCTCTGGGTTTGGTTTGGTTGTCGGTAATAGCCCACGCAATAATAACTAACTGTAATAGCCCATACAATAATAACTAACTGTAATAGCCCATGCAATAATAACTAACTGTAATAGCCCATGCAATAATAACTAACTGTAATAGCCTGTGCAGTAATAACTAACTGTAATAGCCCGTGCAATAATTAACTGTAATTGCCCATACAATAATAACTAATTGTAGTAACCCATGCAATAATAACTAACTGTAATAGCCCATACAATTATAATAACTAATTGTAATAGCCCATGCAATAATAACCATGGGAAGAGCTGCAATGATGATTTGTTCTGCAGTTCACTTTTATTTATACCGGTTAGAATGTTTCAAATGAATGGTGAGGCCTTACCCTGTGTTTCAAATTGTCCCCTTCTAAGCGTGCATTTTAATCTTGCCACTTGTTCACATTGCAGAGCAAAATATTTCTCTATTTATTCTCTTGTGCCTTTGCCCTACTCTTACCCTTTTTTATGGTGATTTTCTTTCTTTCTTTTTTTTTTTTGCTTAATTGAGCATTTATGTCCTCAGGTACCAATCCTGAGCTGCTGTCTCTTTGAAATATTTGAAAGCATGTAAAACAAGCTTCTGAGGCAGGATGGAAGATTCAGTCAGCCTTCCGCCCCGGCTCCCCAAAAGGAATTCTGAGATTCCCAATGAAATTTCCTCATGGACATGTTCCTGGAAAAGATACTTTTTTATTTTTTTGATTGCCAGGCTCTAGTGAGAACCTTATTTCTCTTTCTCCTGTTTTATAAATTGATTCAAAGTAGAGCTGACCTTTCAATCTTAGGTAACAGCATCCACGAGAGCCTTTTTGTTCATGATTAAGAGCTGATTTAATTTGCAGACAGTAGATGCTTTAGATACAAACTTATTACAACTATTCAGAGTAGAAAAAATGTTTATTTAAGGCTGACTATGAATATGTCAGTAGTTCAAACCCACCAGCTGCCCCACAGGAGAAAGATGTGGCAGCCTGCTCACATAAAGATTAAAAAAAAATTTACAGCCTTGAAAATCCTGTGGGACAGTTCTAGTCTGTCCTCTAGGGTCCCTATGAGTTGGTTTATGAATATGCCAAATTAATTTGATAAAATGTCTTAAACAATACTAAGCCTGTTATCAATTTATTAAAGATAACATCAGAGAAAACAAGGAAGATCTGTTTGGAGAATGGCTAGCTGGTATGCATCCCTCCTGGTGGCTTCAGTGACTTCCTGCATCCACCTTTGTGTCAGTGTCACCACATGGAGGTTCACAGGAAGAGAGGGGGCGAGGAATTAGGGGTCACCTGAAGACCCCCTGAGAGCAGAAGCCGTATCTTATTCTTTGGGTCTTCTTCAGTGCCAAACAGCTTCTCACGTTTTGAAGGTGCTTAGAAAATATATATTAAATGGGTGAATATTTCACTGTGGCTTTAGTAGCGTTACCCTTTCAGCTATCACAACCTGGTTGTCAACTTTCATAAATTGTTTATATTAGTTCCCAAGGTTGTGAAGATAGGAATTTGTGGGCTCTCTGAGTGCCTGCAGCTGTTTTCAAAGAAGATTTTTACTTACGGACATTCATCAGATGTCCTAGAACACATAGTTTCTCTGCTCAAAATAAACAAAACAATTTCCTTAGATTCCCGATACCTGTAGAGACCAAAGCCCTTAATTACCTTTATAGTCTTATTCCCCACAACAAACCTTTAGTTTTAGTCTTAAGTGATCTAATCTCGGTATGATGCTCTTCTTCCGCATGTTATCCAAGTAAAGTTGTATCCATCATTCAAGGTCCTGGGAAGTCCCTCCAGGAGCATCACAATCGTTGCTCAGCCTGGAGGTGGGATGTGCCACAGGCGGTGAACAGTCTATTTGAAAAAAACCCCTGATGGAGCTTAAAGGCAGGACACAGAATGACTAGCTTTATCTGAAATCGGAGTGAGAGTTAAACTAAAGCAAAGGTAGCCAGTGTGAAGACATTGGAGCTCCGGTGAAGACATCGGAGCTGAGAAAGAGGAAGTGAAATATAGAGGGGTCACAATCAAATTTAAGCTGAGTCATTCCCAAGGAAGACTTCCAAGAGGGGCAGGGGGCAGTTTCAGGGTAGGCCGTCATGGATGAGAGTGTCAAGGGGAGAGATGGCAGGCTGCTGCAGATAGGATCCACTATGTCTAGGAGAACTTTGTGCTTGTGCCTTTTTTTCTGGTTTGGATTTACTCCCCATCTACTTTTTAAAGAGAATGCTAAAATATATCTGGGGGGCGGGCCACATTAAGTGGTTAACCGCTACTTTTTTTTAAGCTTAGGTAATTAATTCTAAAAGTTAAATTACCAAAAGAGGACATGCAGAAAGAAATCTATGACCTGTTTTTAATGAGTGTAAAAATGTCCCCGGAAACATCGGCTTCTGTCATGTGAAGTATGGGAAAGAATGACTGCAAGAATCTTGGCTAGACTCTGTCGGGCAAGAAGCTTAGCATTTCGGAGCTCAGCTTCCTTTTCTTTAAAATGGTGGTAATCCCCTGCCTTACCCATTTCTTGGAGTTTTGGGGAGGATCAAATTAAAATAACATCTATGGGAATATCTTGGTAAACTACAACATGTCATGCCAATGTTCCATTTCATTTTTACTGAGACAATCATTACCTGACTAATGATTCCCTAATTATTTGCCTCTTTCACATCTTTGCAAGATTTACAAGGAAGGCATATTAAGGACCTGGGTTTTTTTTTTCTTTTCCTATCTCTCTTTCATAAATGGCAGTAGGATATTTTGAAGAGAAGAAATATCAGGAGAGGTAGCAGGCAAGAGGTAACAGAAAGGAAACCGCTTTGGAGATGAATTGCAATCTTTTGTCAATATTTCTTGAGGACTTACATAATATAGTTAGATAAAAATATAGTCACGTTAATAGATTCTTTCCTAATTTTAAAATATAGCATTTCTATAACTTTTTTTTTGTTATTATTCAGCTATAATCCCTATTGCCATATTTCCTTTCCAAAAATCTTTTAAATTCTTTCTGAAGCCAGTGTTAACAGGGCTACTTTAAAGAATATAGTGTGACCTTTTCTTCCAAAATGGCGGTTTCATCTCAAAAGTTGTTATGTAGCTATGTCAGAATTCATCTAGGCAGATAAATAGCTAAAATGAAAAATAAATGGCCACTTTTTTTTTTTCTTTTTGGCTTGGAATCTTCCACTGACCCCAGTGTTTCATGTAATCAGATTATTAGATTCAAGCCCTGGTGCTGTTTTTAACTAGCATACCCATTAGGCAGGCTGTGCAGTGAAACACCAGCAGTACCTTAGTCTTTAGTCCTACTTCTTTTAATGACTTGCTTCAACTTGGGCGAGTCATCTCAACTTTAGTTTTCTCACAAAAGGAGAGGGTCAGACAAAATCAGAGTCACAGGCATAAAGCAGGCTAGACAAATGTGTGCATAGGGCAGGAGTAATACGGTTGACACTGATGGGTCTCCTTCTAGTATATGCTTTCAAAAGATTAATTTTTAAGGCTATGCACACCAAACATTACAAGTCTGTAGGCTAATCCAAAAGGCCAACAATTTTTAACCCTTGGAATGAGTCATCTCTGAGTTGCCTTCCAGCTATAAAATTCTCTCATATTTATAACATTTTCGTTCTGTCTTTCTGAAAATGTTGGAAAGGGTGGTTAATTAATTAATTAAAGACTCTAAAGGACTCAAGGCCATTTTCTTTTGATGGGAGGTAGTTGAGAATGAATAAAGTCTTCCTGTAGCTGAAGGTTACACAGGGAATGTGGGCCCACTGTTTTCTTTCTCTGTAATGAAGGAAAAAGAAACTACCTTCTAAAATTAAAGCGGAATGGACTTGAATTTTTTAATAAAAGGACTATAAATTAACCTGAATCTTCAGATTAAAAAGTTGTAGGATCTATTCTGAAATTTCTTGTCAAAAGGCTGAAATATATTCTATTTTCCCCTCTTTTGTTTCCATTTTAAAGATAAAAAAGTGAATCAGTAATTTAGGCACATATTTAACCTTTACAGTTTTTTCCTCACCCTACGAAAATTATCTCATTAACTACTTGGTATTAGCTGAATTAATTCTTGATTCTTCAGCTAGTTTACATTTAATTATTTGTTAAAGGGATTTTATCAGTGATACCATATTCTAATATCCAGGATACTTTCAGTAATATATATTTTTTTGTCATGCTAGTTTAGAAAATAAGAACTGAAGACTTTAGAGCCAAGAACACTTCATTGTTTAAAAAAAAAAAAAAAAGCTGGTGTGGATTAAGGTTCTCTAATTTGGGTAATGACTTTGAAAGGAAACTAAATAATTGTCAGATTGACCCATCAGGGAGAAGACTGTGTTGAGTTTTAGCATTGTCCCGATCCCTTAATTCCCAGTTCCCACATACCCTGAAATATGTGTTCATAATGTTACTTGTGTTTGGAATCTAGACCACAAAAAGATTGCCACAATGTAATTTTCAGAATCTTCAGCCTTATTTAAGTAAAACAGAATTTTAGAACTTTGCTTGGAATTTCTTGGGCTCAGTCTCACTCTGATACAGATTACTGAGTAGTCTTGGTTTCTTTTATGGTAATTCAGCTTCTCCAAGTAAACAGATTATGGGAGATTTGAATATGAACAGTGCCTAAATGTTTTAAAAAAGAGTACTTTTAATTATGTTACCATTTTCACACCCGGGCCAGCATCTGTTTCTTGGCTGTTTTGATTTGAACTTGCCCACAACCCTTTTTCACATTGTTCTCTTAAACAACCTCAGACAATATAGCATATTTGCGTCCTTTCCCTGCAAGGTTATACTTTCTTGGAAGAAAGTGGTACCTCATAGTCACTAATGAGTTTATTTTGGCTGAAAATAAAATGAGGTTCTTTTGGCTTGTATTTGTTAACTGCCGTCAGTAGTCTCTTAAATTGATTTCTCGCGTTATTTGCTTTAGCAAGCAGCGGCTTGGAGGAGTGGAGATGCCTACCCTAAAAACCAGAATTTGCACTGGACTATTTTTTGTCTTGTTTGCTGTTATTATTTTGTTTGTTTATTTTTTGGTAACTCATAAAATCAAAGCTAGGCTGAAATTAATGCTACTCTTTAAGAAATGGAGAAATAGGGACATTTCTTTACTGAAATAAAATCTGAGGTTATATGATTTCTAATTCAGTAATCTTTGGGGGTTGAGTGGCCTGAAAGGGGAAGAATAGTTCTAAGAAAAGTGAACTGAGAGCTTTCAGGTAGCCAGCTGCCTTCTCCTTTCCTCACCACTCACTAACGATTCCTCTCTTTTGCAGGCTCTGGTGTTGCCTGCTAGTTCTGTCCTCACTGAGTGAATAAGCAATGCATTTCATCCTCATTGTTTTGAACGGTTATCAACAGTTTTCTCTGTAGCCTATTCTGATTTCTTCTTCTGTAGGTTATAAATCCAACCTCCTTCCCAGACAGCCTCTTTAGCTGTCAAAAGCCAAGGACTGGGTCCTTTTTTGTTTGTTTGTTTGTTTATACCATACAATGCTTCATAGAACATTTCACACATAGTAAATCATTAATGAATGGAATAAATGAATAGCTGTCCCTGTTATTTTTCACAAAATCGGAAGAAAAATTGTGACAATTTTTTTGTTATGTTGTTTTTGTTGAGAAAGATAAAAAATAAATAGGTGGAATATTCAGAGGACAGAGCACAAAATTAGCCTCCTTTTTTTTTTTTTTTTTTTGTTGGCCACAGGAGAAAAATTGGAAAGGCTTTGCCGATGAGAACTGTATTTATGACACATAATCAAGTATATTATGCATTTTATATGCTTGCAAAAGTGTTTTAGAGATGTTAGATTTTATCTACTTGTTTTATTCATTCATTCACTTGCTCCTTCATTTTAATTTTAGTTCTAATTTTTATCTAATGTACACATAGCCATAATTTGAAGGGTCAAATAGTTCTACAACTACAGTGAAAAATAAAACTAGTTTTATAAGGTTTGCCTCCATTTGTTCCTCCCCAGAATTCAACCAATTTCAACTATTTTAGCTGATTATGATGGTTTTAAACCTATCTTCAAATAATGTTTGTTTTGTGGCTTATTTTTCAGATATAAGCATTACCTGTTGCTTTCCCATATGAAAAATAAGGATTTGGCTCTCTTACCTTACTCTGCCACTACTATGCATGTACACCTTCCATCGTCCCCATATAGTAATGTTATAATTTTCTAAGCACAATATATTGTTGTTGTTAGGCGCCATGGAGTGGGTTCCGATGCATAGCAACCCTGTGTACCACAGAACAAAACACTGCCCAGTTCTGCACCATCCTTATAATTGTTGTTATGTTTGGGCCCATTGTTGCAGCCACTGTGTCAATCCATCTCAGTGAGGGTCTTCCTCTTTTGCGCTGACCCTGTACTTTACCAAGCATGGTGTCCTTCTTCAGGGACTGATCCCTCCTGACACCATGTCCAAAGTGTGTAAGACACAGTCTTGCGATCCTTGCTTCTAAGGAGCATTCTGGTGGTAGGTATTTCTTCCAAGACAGATTTGCTCGCTCTTTTGGCAGTCCATGGTATATTCAATATTCTTCGCCGATACCACCATTCAAAGGCGTCATTTCTTCGGTCTTCGTTATTCATTGTGCAGCTTTCACATGCATATGATGCAATTGAAAATACCATGGCTTGGGTCAGGCACACCTTAGTCTTCAAGGTGAAATCTTTGTTTTTCAACACTTTAAAGAGGTCTTTTGCAGCAGAGTTGCCCAGTGCAATGTGTCTTTTGATTTCTTGACTGCTGCTTCCATGGGAACCCACCCTGGTGGCATAGTGGTTAAGTGCTACAGCTGCTAACCAAAAGGTCTGCAGTTCGAATCCACCAGGCGCTCCTTGGAAACTCTGTGGGGCAGTTCTACTCTGTCCTATAGGGTTGCTATGAGTCGGAATCCACTCTACAGCAACGGGTTTGGTTTTTTTTGGCTTCCATGGGTGTTGATTTTGGATCCAAGTAAAATGAAATCCTTGACAACTTCAGTTTTTTCTCCGTTTATCATGATGTGGCTTATTGGTCCAGTTGTGAGGATTTTTGTTTTATGTTGAGGTGTAATCCATAATGAAGGCTGTGGTCTTTGATCTTCATCAGCAATGATGTCCCTGGTTCCATGTCCTCTTCTGAATCTGGCCTGAATTTCTGGCAGTTCCCTGTCAATATACTGCTGCAGCTGCTTTTGAATGATCTTCTGCAAAATTTTGCCTACATGTGAAATTAATGATATTGTTTGATAACTTCCACATTCAATTGGATCAGAATATACTCAGTGTTATTTTATTTGGTGTTTATTTTAGGATGACTGTGTAAATGTCTTTAAAGCTTTACTTTGTGTAAGTAAACTATGATCATCTTTCTTTGCATGCAACATTTTATTATTGATGGTATTAATTTGCTAGATGCTTTGTGTTTTAGGTTCATGGTAAGGAAAAAAAAAGTCCAAACTCTCCACTGATTGAGTAAATGTTTTCTCAAGATGATCAGATCCATCAGTTTCACATTTCTGAAAAACCCTCATGGATCTTTCTGACCTGTTCATTTCAGACTGAATCTCTATATCTAGTGCCTATCTGTCATCATGGGATCTCCCTTCAACCTCATCCTTTCTTTTCTGCTTGATATTCTATCCACTGCTATTTCTTGGTTTGCTCTTTTTTTTTTTTTTAGTGAAATTCTTCTTTCTGTTGATTCCTAAGAAAGGACGTGGAAGTAAAATTTTTATAATCTTGAATATCTGAAACTATTCTAGTTTCATATTTGAATGATAATTTAGTTGAATATAAAATTCTAAGTTGGAAACAAATTTCCTTCAGAATTTTGCAGATATTTGTCCTCTAGCTTTCGGTAGGGCCAAGAAACCAGGAGCTTGTGGAATCTTTTCTTTGTCCCCAGTATTCTGAAATTTTGCAATGATGCGTCCTGCTCTGGATTTATATTAATTAAATGTATTGGGCTTTCATTGAGCGTTTTCAATTTGAAAATGTATATTCTTGAAATTTTTGTGAATTTTTTTTAATGATTCATTCTCAAGTTCTAGAACTCCTACAGGCCAAATGTTAGACCTCTTGAATGGATCTTCTATATTTCTTCTCTCTTATTTTTTAAGTTTGTCTTTTAACTCTACTTCTGGAAAATTACCTCAACTTAATCTTCAAAATATTCTATTGAGTTTCTTTTTTAATTTCTACTATTTTTTTTAATATCTAAAAGATCATTATTTTCTAAATATTCCTTTTTCAGAGTGTACGCTTGTTTCATGGTTGAAATACCTTTGTTTTATTTATTGTGCTTTAGGTGAAAATTTACAGCTCAGTTAATTTCTCATTCAAAAATTTATACACATATTGTTTTGTGACATTGGTTGCAATCTCCACAAAATGATAGCATACTCCCCCATTCCAGCCTGGATTCCCTGTGTCTATTCTACCAGTTCCTGCCCCTTCCTGCCTTCTCGTTCTGTTTTGAACAGGAGTTGCCCATTTGGTCTTGTATATTTGATTGAACTAAGAAGTACATTCCTCATGTGCATTGTTTTTTTTCTTTTATACCCCTGTCTAATCTTTGTCTGAAGAGTGTGCTTCAGGAATGGTTTCAGTTCTGGGTTAACAGAGCATCCAAGGGCCATAGTTTTGGGGTTCCTCCAGTCCCTGTCAGACCATTAAGTCTGGTCTTTTTATGTGAATTTAAGTTCTTCTGTTCTACATTTTTATCCTGCTCTGCCCGGGACTCTCTGTTGTGTTCCCTGTCAGGGTGGTCATGGGTGGTAGCCAGGTACCAACAAGTTCTTCTGTTCTCAGGCTAGTGGAGTCCCTGGTTCATGAAATACCCTTTCTTATAATTGTTTTAGTAATAGTTTTTGTTTGTTTGTTTTTCAAAGTTTTCTTCCACTTGCCATAGCTCAATTTGTCCTGTTTTTTTTTTTTTTTTAATCTTTTAGATTGTTTTCATTTCTGTCTTTTATGTCAGAAATTTTCCTCAACTACCTATAATCCATGGTTTTCTCTTTAGGAATGGAGTGTAAAATGTGAGTTGTATGAGTTTGGCTGTCCATGATTGCTTAAGAGTAGTATCATCTGGTTGGACTGTTCATTGGGAAACTTCTCGGGTCAGCATAGTTGGTTCTTTCTTTTCGGACTATTTGGATCCACAGAGAAGACTTTTCAAAATGGCTGCCTGTTCATGAGAGGCCTGTTTGTCAGTGTTTTAAAAACCGAGTTAGGGAAAAAGGTGGAGGGTCTTAGTATCCAGTATGATTATGATAATACAATCCCTTCTCCTGTTCCTATATCTGTGTTGCCTAGTCAAGAGATCTCCAAAGGGAGAAAGTCAATATCCTAGTTAGGTATCGCACATAGAGAGAGAGAGAGAAAACATACACTGGCATTCAGACTGCTTCACACTTACACTGTGGACTAATTCTGCGTTTTTAAGCCCTCCTCTCCCATTCAGTTCCACTTCTAGAAATTCTATGATATAAATCAGATAAATAATCCTTGACTTTTGCTGTTTCCTTCTTAGATTTTAATAGGTTTTTGGGATCTATTCAATCCTTTACTACTTGTCCATTGAGTGATAGCTTCCAAAATCATGACACTTCTGTTCTCCATTCTCTTTGTCCTTAATGTGTTAAAAAAAAAAAAAAAAAAACAATTTTTTTTTTTTTAATGTGTTAGGGACTCATAAATAAAATCTAGTGAGATTTTAGAAGGGAAAGAAAGATTCAAGTTTTCAATCTGCCATTTTTATCTGTAAACCGCACCCCCCCCCAAAAAAAAAACCCATTGCTGTCAAGTCAGCTCTGACTCATAGCGACCCAGTAGGACAGAGTAGAACTGCCTCATAGGGTTTCTGAGACTTTAATCTTTATGGATGAGACTGCCACATTTTTGTCTACCGTAGAGTGGCTGGTAGGTTCGACCTACTGACATTTTGGTTATCAAGCAAGCGCTTAACCACTGCACCACCAGGGCTCCTTATCTTTATCAGTAAGACCAACTAATTTATGTTTGTTATATAAAATGCCTTCCTAAGTGAGGATTTTTTTTTTTAACTAAAATCATAGAATGTTTTCCATCATGTTTTAGCATGCTGTGCATATGTGAAAACATGTCACTAAATGAAATGAAAACAAAACAAAACAGTTACGCATAAGTGTGCTCGCTTTAGTACCAGCTGGCTATGATAATCTTCCAAATTATCAATAGAACCCTGGATTGCAGCAATATACATGCAAATGCTGTGTATATCCTTCCAATTCATGGCAACCCCAAGTGTGTCAAAATAGAACTGTGCTCCATGGAGTTTTCACTGGCTTATTTTCAGAAGTACATTACCAGGCCTTTCTTCTGTGGTACCTCTAGATGAACGTAAAGTCACCAACTTTTTGGTTAGTAGCCAAATGCTTAAACCATTTGTGCCACTTAGGGACTGCTTACATGCTGGTACCTATAATGTAATCATAGGATATTAAACCTGGAAGAGACCCTGATTAGCCTGGTCCAACCCCTACGTTTTATGTATAAAGCTACTTGAGTGTCAATGATCCTAGCCCAGTGGAGCATGCGGCTGTCACAGGTAAAGCCAGAGCTGAACTTTTCTCTCTTAACTGGCCATCTTACCATTCAGGTTGTGCTTGGGTCTTGGTCATTGCCAGGGAACTCTCTGGCCGAGAATCAATTTCAGCTTGGGTACTGTGAAAACTTGAGACAAATGTGCAAAACAGTATACTAGCTGAAGAAGATCTGGTGATAAGTCCAATTAGCTGTAGTAATTGGAATCATGCAGATGACCTGTACTACCTCAGAGTAGTCAGATGTGTGAATTGAATATTGTCAGTGACATTAAGGTTAACCATTCTTCAGTGCTTAAAGGTAAAAACAGGTTAAGTTCCTCACTTAAAGAACTTATAATTTGTGAGACATTTGAAAGCTGTTTTCTGCTTTACTCAGGAAATTTCATCAGGCAATAAAATTACAAATATGACATTGAAAATCGTTTGATTTTGAAATATCTATCACTTTAAACAAATGCAGTTTTGCATAAACACAACATAGGTTGTTTACATTGCAAAGTGAATCTTTGAGGTTAAATACCATTATTATGGATAGAATTCCTTTCAATAACAGGCTTCCTTGTGCGTTCATTTCTGCCGTTTCTTATGTGTAACTTTAAAGAAATGTACTACCTATCAGCCCCTGAGTGGTGCAAATGGCTTGCTCTTGTCTGCTAACCTAAAGGTTGGTGGCTGGAAACTCTCCAGCAGTGCCACAGAAGAAAGGCCTGGAAGTCTGCTCCTGTAAAGATTATAGCCAGGAAAACCCTACGAAGCAGTAGAACTCTATATCACGTGGGGCCGCTACGAGTCATTATTGATTCAGTGGCAACGGGTTTGTTTTTTTTGTATTTGGACCTACGTATTATAAAAAGAAGTTTGTTCTTCCTTATAAGCTCTTGTGTGAGGGACTAAGCTATATGACTAGTTAACATCCGTAGTACGTAGGAACTACGGTATGCCCCTCTGAATCCACTGTCGCTCAGACTTGCATTGTAAGATTTTGTCAAGTTTGATATTCTGCTGTTGAATTGAGATGTAACACATTTGTATTTGATAAGGGATGTAGCAAAGCATGGTTTCCAGGGGGACCAAAGAGAAAATGAGAGTGAGTAAACATTTTTCAGCAGCACGTTGACCCTTCTGTGGACCAAGGGATCAAAATATTAATAAATAAAAACAAATGCCTTTTGACATGGCCTCAGCCCTGTACATGAGAGACAATTTATTATACTGGCGGTAATCGTGATTCCAAATAAAGCAAGATTACATATAGTGGTCTACAAAGAGGAACTCATTTGCAGGAAAAGGAAATTTCCTTAGAGGATGTTAGACAGACAGACACAGACACACACACACACACACACACACACTGTAACATAATTTGGCAAGTAGGCAATGTAAATGTGGATTTGTGCTGGTTTATTGTTTGTAGCAATGAGATAATCAATATCCTGGGTCTATGCCGCTGTTTTTCAATAAAGAACAGCAAATTATTTCTAAATTCAAGCTTCACATCTCATTTGTTACTTAGTTACTGTTGCTAGAATGATTATATAATGCAAAATTTAGCTTTCTGACAAATTATACAGCATTCATTATCAAGATAGCCTATTTCATGGCAGATGTAGTTAAAATTTCAGTTGTGCACGGGCTTTTGAAGAGTCTAACCTCTCATTCTCCAGGAGTAGGTAGATATTTAGAATCTGTCGTACTTGCTGTAGCAGTTTGGCCTGGCTCTTCCCCATGCCTTTGTGGAAAGTGCATCAGGCAGCATCCATCTGTCGAAATCAGAGCAACTGTTAAAAGGTACCCAGCCCCGCCCCCCCCCTCCCAATTTGGAAGCTGATTACCCAACAGCTGTTTGCAGAGGTACACATGAAACTTATGGAAATACTGCCATATTCTTTCAAAACTGGAATAAATCACCTTCCATATGCAGTCTGTGAATTAGCATATTTATTATTTCACACCTGCCGAATATACATTTCCTTTGTGCGTGTACCTAACGTAGGGGCTTGAAGAGCATAAAGCTCCAAGCATATTGCGTAGTTACAGGCAATATTCTGTAGAATGAAGTATGTGCGATTTTTTTTCCCCAAATATATGAAAGAAATGCCAGAAATGTTCATACAACTTGAATTGAGGACATCATTCAGCATAAGACACAGAATTTCAATGTGGGAGGTATTTCTGAGGAAATCTCACCTGATGTCTTTTTGGTGGCTGTGAGAAAATGATTTGGAAATACTATAAAATGTCCCTTCATTAGTTTACACTTCCAACTGAGGCAGTGATATGGAAAGAAGGAAAAAAATTAAAAAAAGGAAGAGGAAGCATATTTATAAGGGGAGTTAGATGATTTCTTACCTGCCTGATATTTATAATATGGTAAGAAATTAACTACCATGCAATGCTTATGTATTCTGAGTACATTCAAAGGCAGGTGGTTCCTAGACAGACAGACAGACAGATAGATATTTACTGGGTTTTTTAAATATATCTATGTCTATATATATTTAGTGTTTTTTTCCCCACATTATGGGAATTGGATATTCTGTACAATTCTGAGCCCTCTTAGAATAGTTTTGTCTTGTATTACTGTTATGTTTCATAGTTCAATTGTTTCCTCCATAACAGTATTCTGAAGAATTCTAATTTTATAACTGCGGCACCACAAAAAGTCTAGGTGAATGTCCTTTTTTGTTGTTTTTTCTTTGATGAAGGACAAGATATAAAACTTTGTAGGTCAGAAGCATGTGAAAAAATGCATCAATTATAAAATCTTAGTTTCATATCTATGGGTTCATAGTTTTAAAGGTATTATAAATGGTTTCCAGCCTAACTTTTGGGAGAATATTTGTTTACTAACTGGTAAATGTTTATGATTCCCAGCCTTTCTGGCAACGCAGCACCAACTGGATGTGATTTCGTGGCGTGACTTCTGAGCTCTTAAAAAACAAAAAAAGAACTTATGTTACATTTACCTATTTGAAATTCAGAATATTTAAATTGTGATTTTTTTTTTTATTTTGTAACCATTTGATTGAGATGAAATTCCCATACTATAAAGTTCACCCTTTTAAAGTGTACAATCAGTGTTTTTTTGGAATATTCACCAAGTGGTACAAACATACCCCTGTCTAGTTCTCGAACATTTTCGTAACTGCCCCCAGAGAAACCCCATACTCATTAGCAGTCACTCCCCACTGAATTATTTTTGATGTAAAAAGTCAACTGAGATAAATAGAGCTACCCTAAGGTGCTATAAAACTAGGGAGAGAATCACTGACCTACAAGAAAGGTTGGCTGCAAAGATTGCTCTTGAAGTTCACTGCCAGTGACTTAATTTAGAATGATTGCTGCCAAATGCCTTGCTGAATGTGATGATTTATATGCATTTACAATGGTTTTCTTCAATACAGGCTTTAATATTTCTTAGAGGAGGCCAGGCTCAGAAAGTCAATGTAAACAGGGCCCGCGACTAAGGAACCTCTCTGAAGCTGAGTTTGCATATGAATGCCTCTGTTTCTATTGAGTGTGTGTATTTATTTAGTGTCTTTTAGGGCAGAGGGTAGTTGGGAATTGAGAGACTTTTCCTATGACTGGTTTTTGTACATGATATTCATTTTGGGTGGTTTCATGGTGTTTAATGGAAATGGTGCAGTGGTTAAGCATTCGGCTGCTAACAAAACGGTAGGCAGTTGGAATCTACCAGCCACACTCCTTGGAAATCCTATGGGCAGTTCTGTTCTGTCCTGTAGGGTTGCTATGAGTCAGAATTGACTCCACAGCAATGGGTTTGGAAAGCATTTCAGGCAAATGTTTAAGCAGTCTACTACTAGGCAAAAGGCTGGCGGTTTGAACCCATCCAGAGGCACTTGGAAAACAGGCTTGGTCATCTGCTTCCAAAAAGCCACAGCCTTGAAAATCCTATGGAACAGTTCTACTCTGCACATGTGGGGTCACCATGAGTCAGAATCAACTGCGGCAACTAACAACAACAACAAAGCCACTACAAGACCGCTTGTTTTCAAGTAAGTGTCATTCTCCAGCTACATTTTGCCTTAGAGAAGGACAATTTAATTCTTTTCTTCCTTGGACATAGAATCTCTAGTGATTACTCATTTTCTACTCCAGTTCTCCAAATGTTTTAACAAGTATGTCTGGAGCCTCCTTCTTCCCTGACTTGGGTCTCCTGTGATCCCCACCCCCATCACCCACCCCTCAAGGCCCGGATCTGATTCTGACCACTTTACTTCCTACCGTGGCTGGGTGACTTAACCTACAACTTCCTTGCTGGAGTTTGCCACTCCATTTTTTTTTTCTTTTTTTCCTGATTTATCAATCATTTGTAATTGTATTTTTTTTTTTCTCCCCCTGAAATATTTATTCTTGGCAATATTTTTCCATTAGGGAGCAAATACCTTGAAGCCAGCTGCCTTATCTGTGTACATTTCCTTGTTTATTTGGGAACACAAAGGGCTCCGCAATGCTTAACACGTGCCTTGGAATGAAGTGAAAGGGTATTTTTCAAGCACACATTTTCTGATCTTGTATTAGAAACTAAATAAAGTGCTTTAAGGTTACCCAGGGCTAAGTATACATTATTAGCTTACTAAGCAGTTCTTATTTATTTGAAAATTCTTCTTCTCTGAGAGGGCAACAATAATTGGGGAATATGTTTCCAACATGCAAAATGAGTTGTATTTTTCCATAAGCAAGCTTATAATTGGGCTCCTACAGCCACACAGCTTCACGTATGGTACTTATGAGACAATTAAAGCACCCTAACAAGCAATTACAGGTTTATTGTTTAATTCAATTTCTACAACTCATGCTGTTCCTCTCAAAAGTTGCATGTATGTCAGTCAGCATGTAATAATAATAAGCACACACTTTCCTCAAACACTAGTTCTGAAAAATGAAATCTGCAAATACTTAGCTCCCATACACTGTGCTCTATTCAGGGAGAGATCAAACACATGGGGAAAATGAAAGCAGCTCTGGTATGGCAAGAACTGGCTTCAACTTCCAAATTGATTTATTTGGATAATAACCCAATAGCAAGTAAAACTATCTTCTCTACTACTTAAAATTGTCACAGAAATGGAATTGCTAGAATGTCCAGTAAAATGTATGACAGTATGTGCAGTGGTTACTTCAGCTCAGGTGAACTGAAGTCCGTAGGGAAAGGGCTCTGGTTTGATCTTTGAGTAGGAATTTGGCTTGTTTCTGATCAGGCAGAGGTGACATCAATCTCTGTGCCTGGGAAGTGCCTATGTTAGGTCACTTTCCTTGCCTCCTTATCCTACTTGGGCTCTTGTCTCTGCCCCACACCAGTGCTAGTCACTTGGGAAGAGTTGGGGAAGTTTTCCTCCTCTGGCTACCGCCTTAGTAACAAGGCACAGACAGCTGGGAAGACTCTATTCCAAATAGCATTCGAATGGCCATATCAACAGGCATCCTAACCCTGGCCAGCTCTCCCACACTTGAACATGGAGTGGAAAATGCGGGAGTGGCTCATGGCTTCTGTTTCTTGCTCCAGGTGGAAGGTTCACAGTGCCGATCTCCATAGTAGGGTCAACAGAAATGCTTGCTGTGAAACAGTATTGAATTAGCCTTACTATTATTATTTTTTGCAAGTTGTAAGACTTTCTATATTTTCTAGCTGTTCTTACTCCATTCTCAATACCAGAATTTCTCTGAAGAAAATTTCCCCTCATTCATCCATGAATCCAGAAATCAAGGCATGTTAGATGAATAGGAGAAAGTAGCTTTGCATTTTGCATTGCTCAGACCAACCAAAACATTGACATTTGTCCCTGTAATGTGCGTTTTTTTTTTTTTTTATGTGTACATTCTTTTATGTTTGGTCGAGAATAAGAAACAAGTCAGCCTGTCTGTTTCCCCTAAGAACACCACCACCGACTGTGGGGAGAAGAGGTCTAGAGGCAGGCTAAGGGAAAAAAAAAAAAAAAAAAAAGGGAGGATGGCTGAAAAACCAAAGTATCAAAACAAAACAAAATAAAATAAACCTGTTGTGAAAGCAGGAAATAGGGAAGTCATGGTAAACCTGATTGTGTAAAATCCAGGGCTTGGAACCGGTTCATTCCAGTTTGAACCCCTGCGAGAATCTGCATTTCTAACAAGTTCCCAGGCAATACTAATGTTGCTGGTGAGGGACCAATTCAGAGAACTACTAGAACAGTGGTTCTCAAAATTTATTGTACATTTATTGTTAAATAAATCTTATTGTTTTTATTTTATTGTTAAAATGTACATTCTGAATCAGTATATCTAGGTGGAACTGCAGATTCTCAGCAGGAATGAACCGATTTGAAGCCGTGTTAAATCTTTTAGTGAGATGGAGAAACAAATCACCAACTTTATGTGGAAAAGGAAGAGGCCCCGAATAAGTAAAGCATTACTGAAGAAGAAGAACACAGTGGGAGACCTCACACTACCTGATTTTAATACCTGTTATACCTCCACGGTAGTCAAAACAGCCTGGAACTGGTACAACAACAGATACATAGACCAATGGAACAGAATTGAGAATCTGTATATATATGCATCCACCTATGAAAAAAAAAAAAAAATGAGCAGTTGATATTTGACAAAGGGCCAAAGTCTGTTACATGAGGAAAAGACAGTCTCTTTAACAAATGGTGCTGGCATAACTGGATACCCATTTGCAAAAAAAAATGAAACAAGACCCATACCTCAGATCACGTACAAAAGCTAACTCGAAATGGATCAAAGACCCAAATATAAAATCTAAAACGATAAAGATCATGGAAGAAAAAATAGGGACAACGCTAGGAGCCCTAATACATAATACATATAAACAGAATACAAAACATAACTAACCATGCACAAATGCCAGGAGAGAAAACAAATAATTGGGAGCTTGTAAAAAGCAAACACTTACGCTCAAAAAGACTTCACCAAAAGAGACTGGGAAAAAAAAAATTGGCTACGACATACCCAATCAGGGTCTAATCTCTAAATTCTACAAGATACTGCAAAACCTCAACAACAAAAAGACAAATAACCAATTAAAAAAATGGGAAAAGGATATGAATAGGCACTTCACCGGAGAAGACATTCAAGTAGGTAACAGAAATGAGAAAATGCTCACAATCATTAGCCATTAGAGAAATACAAATCAAAACTACAATGAGATACCATCTCACCCCAGCAAAGCCAGCATTAATCCGAAAACCACAAAATAGTAAATGTTGGAGAGTTTGTGGAGAGACGGTAACACTTATACACTGCTGGTGGGAATGTAAAATCATACAACCACTTTGAAAATTGATTTGGTGCTTCTTTAAAAAGCTAGAGATAGAAGTACCATATGATCCAGCAATCCCACTCCTTGGAATATATCCTAGAGAAATAAGAGCCGTGTTCATTGCAGCACTGTTCACAGTAGCAAAAAGATGGAAACAACCTAGGTGTCCATCAACAGACGAATGAATAAAATAATGGTATAGTCATGCAATGTAATACTACCCAATGATAAAGAACAATGATGAATTGGTGAAACATCTCACAACATGGGTGAATCTGGAAGGCACTGTGCTGAGTGATATTAGTCAGTCACAAAAGGACAAATGTTATATGAGATCACTATTTTAATAACTCAAGAAAAGGTTTAAACACAGAAGAAAACATTCTCTGATGGTTATGAGGGTGGGCAGAAAGGGAGAGGGGAATTCACTAACTAGATTGTAGACAAGAATTATCTTAGTTGAAAGGAAGGACAACACACAATATAGGGGAAGTCAGCACAACTGGACTAAACCAAAAGCTAAGAAGTTTCCTGAATACAGTCAAATACTTCGAGGGACAGAGTAGCAGGGGCAGGGGTCTGGGAACCATGGTGTCAGGGGATACCTAGGTCAGTTAGCATCACAAGGTTTATTAAGAAAATGTTCTACATCTCACTTTGGTGAGTGGCGTTTGCGGTCTTAAAAGCTGGGGAGGAGCCATCTAAGATGCATCAATTGGTCTCAACCCACCCGGAGCAAAGGAGAATGAAGAATATCAAAGACACAAGGAAAATATGAGCCCAAGAGACAAAAAGGGCCACATAAACCAGAGCCTGAGACCAGAAGGACTAGATGGTGCCCAGCTACCACCAGTGACTGCCCTGACGGGGAACACAAAAGAGAGTCCCTGATGGAGCAGGAGAAAAGTGTGGTCCAGAACTTAAATTTATGTAAGAAGACCAGACTTAATGGTCTGACTGAGACTAGAGGAACCCCAGAAGTCATGGCCCCCATACTCTCTATTAACCCAGAACTAAAACCATTCCCAAAGCCAACTCTCCAAAGATCAGACTGGATTATAAAACATAAAATAATACACATGAAGAGTGTGCTTCTTAAAGTAGATACACGAGACTAAATGGGAAGTTCCTGTCCAGAGGAGGAATGAGAAGGCAGAAAGGGATAGGAGCTGGTTGAATAGACACGGGAAATGTGGGGTGAAAAGGGAGAGTGTGCTGTTACATTACAGGGGTTGCAACTAGAGTCAAATAACAATATGTGTATAATTTTTGTATAAGAAATTAACTTGAGCTGTAAACTTTCACCTAAATCACAATTAAAAAAAAAATAAAAATTGCTAAAAAAAAGATTACAGCCTTGGAAACCCTTTGAGACAATTCTACCCTGTCGTATAGGCTCACTATGATTCGGAATCAGTTCGACAGCAACAGAGACATCAGTACAAGGGACACATCAGTAAAAAAGCCAGTCACAAATTCAACTCTCTTGAGCCTCAGAATCTAGTGGTTAAGCATATGTGTAATATATTTTTAAACACTTCTTAATTCATATCTTAATTCCAATCAGATTTCTGTCTCGGAGCCCTGTCAGCCATTATGGCTTCAGGCAAAGGGACTGACAAAGGCCGCCTCGGGAATGGGAGGAATGTGATGCAGGAGAACCCCCTTTCAGACAGGAAGAATGAAAAGTTCTCCTTTTCCTGCCAGAGTAGATGATGGAAAGGAAAGGAAGACGCCCTGAGAGAGGGGGCAAGTGTAGCAGCAGGAATGTATGTCATGGCGTCCTCTTACTCAGGGCTGATGAGCTAGATGTAGAGAGCTTGGGTAAGGAAAAAGTATAAAGCTTAAGGGTTCATGCTCCATTCCCTGTTTGGGACTCTAAGAAGAGACCTCCCCACGGAGGCCCACAGTGCAACATGGGATGAGTCTCATTAGTGACCCGTGACCTGGGGTGACTAGGCAGAAGGAGGACTTCAGTTACCTCCCCAATGCCCTCTGAGTTCTCTATGCTATTGAAAACAAACAAACAAACTATTGACAGTCTCCACAATTCCCACATGCCCTGAGGAGGGTGTGTAAGTAGCCTGTATCCTTGTCTAGCAGGCTTAACAGGGGAACTTACCCTTGACCTCCTGGGTCACTGGAATCAAACCCAGGCCTCAGCAGTATAGGCCCCACCAGCAGGCATTCAGGTGGGGTGGGACCAAGACTGCTGTAAGACAATGGGTCCCTCACCAGGTTGAGTGGGAATCTATTGTGAGTTCTTCAGCCTGAGGCATTAGCAATGAATGTCACCAGACAAGCAGTCATCAAGTAGGCAAGGGTCACTATTATGGCAGAGGCTGTCAGAGACCCAGAGAGCTTCACGAAAATGGGAGGCCCCTGCTGGCTGCCACAGACACCCAGATGGCATCATGGATTGGAGAAGGGAAAATGGCTGATAAAAGAGCTGCACGTGTACCTGAAAAGAACTGTTTAAACAGAAAGAAAACTAAGATGGCCAAAGCCGAAATAGCATTAATTAGCATTTTTAAGTTTCCTGATTACCTAGCAGGATGGGAGCTCTTAAGGAAGATTGCAGGAGTCCAAAATGAAATAAAGAAGCTATGTTTTCCTTGCACATTGGAGTGTAGTATAGTTCTGATCTTAGACTTGGCAAGAGGTGCCCTGGCTTGGCCTCTGTGCCCTAGACTCTCTGCTCTAGCTTTCTTCCCAGCTGTGTTTCTTCCCATGGGTGGGGTCTATGCGGCAGATGGAAACCCCACTGATATCTATACTACCCCACCCACGCCTATCTAAACTCTGCCCAGTACTCAGCATCCTGGAATTCCTTGCCCAGTGGTCCTCACCAGCTTCCAGGGCTGGTGGGGGCTTCCTTCCTAAGTTGGACTTTTGAGGAAAGATGATTGCATTGTCATGTATAATGTTATGGAAGAATTGTGTCTCCCCCAAAAGATGCTGAAATTCTAACCCCTGTACTTGTGAAGGAAACCCTGGTGGCGTAGTGGTTAAGTGCTATGTCTGGTAACCAAAGGACTGGCAGTTCGAATCCGCCAGGTGCTCCTGGAAACTCTGTGGGGCAGTTCTGCTCTGTCCCATACGGTTGCTCTGAGTCGGAATCGACTCAGTGGGACCGAGTGTGGTTTTTGGTGTGTATACTTGTGAATGTGACCTTGTTTGAAAATGGGGTTTTTCTTTTGTTGTCAGTTAACTTAAACAAGGTCATACAGGAGTAGGGTGGGTCCAGATCCTAACCCCTTCTGAGTGGTGTTTAATGAAAGGGGAGAACAGACACTGAACCAAGGTCACACATAGAGGAAGACATCGTGTGAAAATCCGTCTACAAGCCAGAAGGTGAAGGAGACGAGGGAGCGTCTTCCCCTAGAGCTGACATAGCCCTGCTGTCACACTGAATTCGGACTTTAGCCTCCAGAATTGTGAGAATAAAGTCACCCACTTTGTGGTATTTTGTTATGGCGGCCTTAAGAACTGAGACACGTACACTGTACACTCTCAGGCTGATTTGTGAATTGAACTTGGGGGATGGGAGCCCCACAGGGTGCACTCATTTAAGCATGTCCCCTCCCCATGCAGAATCAAGCTGGAAGTGGAAAGGTGGGGGGGGGCAGGCCAGGGACTTAGGGCTGAGGATGGTATCCCTGCATAGCTGCATCCCAGCCAGAACCCCAAGTCATCCCAGACCCCTACATTGGGACCTGGCTTTCCAAGTCCTTATGAAGATTTAGCTGTTAAAGCAGGAGTATAGAACTGGCATTATTACACATTTATTAATTTGATTCATCAATTTTAACTGTAAAATTGCAGTCTGTGGTCTAACACTAACTTAATTGATAACTGACCCACACCCACATGTTAGGGACTCCCCAGTGTAGGGTTAATGAAGTAGTGACCTTGCTACACAGACACTGAGCCTATAATTTTCAATGTATGAGTCCTGTGAAGGAGGAAGTAAAAGCTCCTGTTGTTAGGTGTCTTCCAGTCGGCTCGGACTCATAGCGACCCTATGTACAACGGAACGAAACACTCTCTGGTCCTGTGCCATCCTCACAATCGTTGCTATGTTTGAGCCCATTGTTGCAACCACTGTGTCAGTCCATGTCCTTGAGGGTCTTCTAGAGTGAATTGCAGGGGAAGAAGGCCAGCCAATCACAATGCTTGTTTTTCTGCACATGCGTCAAGGTGTTCCAAGTCCAGGCTGGCTCAGTTTCCCTTGGACCCTTCCCAAGCATCCTTCTGGTGTCCCTGTTTCCAGGAAGACTTCTCTCACTTCCCTGGAGCTGAGGCCCCAGCGCTGTGCTCAGGCAGCTCCTTTAGTGTACTGAAATTTTATTTCCATGAAAGATGTCTCTTTCACCTCTCTATCCCAGGCACTGACTTCTAGGGCATGACGTGTAAATGTTTGCTGAGCCGAGCAGTTGTTGCCCACCCCTGCAGTTTCTGGATGTCCTTTTAAATTGAGCACAGCTTCTGAACTGCAGCTGCTTGCTACTGCTGGACAGAGCGTCTTATACTGATAGAGCCCTTCTCGTTTTCTAGGATGCCACCCCCATTTCCGGGAAATCATGACCTCTTGAAAGAAATTCTTTCTACCCTTTCTCTTCAACTATTAAAGTTGAACTCTGATCAGAAGCAACTTCGGGAAAGTAATTTGGGCGTCCTTGGTGAAGGTGATGAGCACTGACAGATCTGAGGTAGTGGCCTCTGTCGCATATTTAGTCTTCCCTGGCAGGATATTATCATTTCTTATCATGAGGCCACTAACCCCTGCCCTGTTTATATCATAATTGAAAAGAAGAAAAACTTCTCACAGCTTGTCCGACTACCGGAGTTTAGAGGTGACGGGGCCAGAAAGAGCAACCATTTAGTCATAGTTAATAATCTGCTGATTTTAGTCATCATTTAAGCCTAAGAAGGCTGCCTGGCCATTTCACATTAATGGCAGTTCTTTAAAAAAAAAAAAAAAGAACTGTCAGACACAGTGAGAATTCATACAGGCCCTTGCTTGGTTTCTTTTGCTGAGTTCTCAGATAATTTTACGTTTCATGCCAGAGCATACCTTTTCATACCGCTGACATTGAAAAAATCAGTAACAGGGAGAAGCAATTAGTAACTCTTCTCTCCACTCCAAACTCCCCTTTTTGGTGCCTTTTTCCCAAGTCTCACCTTATGTAGCAATTAAGAGAAAGATGAAGTACCGAAACTCAATTCCATGTGTCACGCACGTATGTTGCTAGGCACAATGAATAGGAAGATGTGACCTTGGGTGTTAAAGGGATATTTGGAGGGTTCCAGGTCACTCTACCACACCCACTGGCCAGGTGACTGCTCTTACCTGAACCACTTGGCTTAAAAACCTGCTTCTCCATCATTACTGGGCAAGGATGTCCAGTTGTCCCAGACAGCTATGCTGAGAGCTGTATGCCCAGAGCTTAAGATGCTAAACAGTGAGGTCCTTCTAGAGCTATCTGGAATAATTTTATCTGGGAATAAAATTTTCTCCCAGTAAAGACTGTAATATTCTAATGTTAATAAATGAAATATAGTTAACCATTAAACTTGGAACTGCCGCTCCCCTTAAGCAATTCAGTCCAGATAGAGATATTTTAAAGGAAGGGGCAGAGATAAAAGGCTCTGCCCTTTCCCGATAGAAAAGATCCTTCCCGCTGGTAGGTGTAGTATAGTACTTGAAATACTCCTTATGGATCTGCTTAGAGGAAGGGGCAGTTACAGCACCGAGTTTCGCCAGAGAAATAATGTATTGGGTAGCTAGCATACTTGCAGGTTTGAGTGCCTAAGGGAGAGTGCTGAAAAGAAAAAGAAGGCACCAAAAGAGAAATATTTTCTCTAGATTGTAGCCAAATGATTTGCTGTGATCTAAGGGACCCAGACTGAGTTTAACTAAATAGCAGGTGTCTGACAGATCAATTCTCTGTAATGGCTTCATTTGTAGTGATTCTTTTCACACTTGAAAATAAATTAGATTCCTGAACTTGAAGAAATCTGAGAACCGTAAGTCCTGGTCTAAACTGATGATTGCATGGTCTGTGGTGTGTCAGTTGCAGCTCACCCTTGGGTTACCAATAAAAAATCCTCGGTGTCCACAGAGCGCAGTGGTCAAACTGCGTGCCACATCTTTGTGTGATTTCTGTGCCCGTTAGAGACCGCTAATGTCTTTGTTAGACTGTGATACTAACCAGATTCTACAGGAGTTACGGTTCCGATTTACACTGCACAACCCTATTAGTGTAGTAAATGTATTTAGGGTGTGTCCGATCCGTCGGTTGATGAATGGTGATTATGAATGTAGTGCCAGCATTAGGTGACAATTCAGCCAGGGTTCTCCTCTCACCTTTATCCTTTGAATTCTGAGGGTGAACAAGGAACCAATATGGTATGAAGAATGAGTGTGTGCATGTATAATGCTTGGAGCACTATCAGCCGGCTTGTATTTAAAAACAACTATAAAGTATAATTATAATAATTAATGGCATTTGTTGAACGCTTAGTCTGTGCCCGACAGTGTTTTAAGAATTCTCTTATTATACCCATTTTAAAGATAAGGAGACTAAAGCATAAAGAATCTAAGTAATGTATTCCAGTTCATATGATCTCCAGGTGTTTAGCACCGGAATTTGCACTCATGCTGTATGATAGCAGTGTCTGTGAATTCCATCAGATGCTGCAGCTATTCTTTCTTAATTTCTTATACTTTCCTTCATTAATGCAAAAAAGTTCAAGTTTGCAATATAGACTTTCATAAAATCCAGGGTATTCTAATTTAAATAGTTTGTAGAACTTCAAAATATTGAGTTTGTGTTTTATCATCATCATCTAAACTTATCCAGAAGGAGTGATAGAAAAATGAGTAAAATACTCTAAATGATTTATTGTCATTGGAAAAAATCCTTGTTTGTATTCATTTAGAAGTTCAAATTTCGAATAGTGATGCTTTTAAAAAGTATTTTTAAAATTTCTCTTCCATGTTACTCAGCACATTGTCACAGTGGAAAAAAAAAATTCTTGGCAAGGTGAAAATCCTTGAAATTGACTTCAAATTGGTTATCTAAACATGAAAATCAAATAGCATGTGCTTGTACCCTCCTTAAGATAAAGTATCTTGCTGTATTCATCATTAATGACTTTATATTCCCAACAAAGAAAATGCAGGTAATGTTGACTTGTTGTGCCATGCGTGGATTTTGTCCGTAGGATATGGATTAAAAAAAAAAAAACAAACCCAAAATTCAAAATGAATGAATAGCCCCCCTGCTATGAAGCAGATTTATAAACTTGAAGTGTTATGGGTCCTTCTGTTGTCACCTTAGCTAATTCCTTCATCCTGAAACATTACATGAGTTTGGCTTCCATCAGTTCTGCAGAAGGTAGGTTATGGTATTTGGATAGACGTGTTCTATGTTATGCTCAGAATAAAGAAAGAAAATTTGAGTAAAAGAAGAATGGACAACTTAAAGGAGGCCCTGTATACACTTACCTTATCATAAAAAAGTTTATATAAAGGGTTGTCAACAACGTTGATCCTAAGCTGTGGTCTTGTTATTCCCTGTAACATAGTAGTTTTAAAGAGCTGTGATAAAAATGATCCCCAGCCGTGGATTCTTTTGGGTGATGACCATTAACATACACCTTGTCCAAAAGCACCCTGCCAAATGTGGGTGGTCAGAGGATAGGCTGGATTAGAACCGCCTGGGATACTTAAAGACAAAAACATTCCTGGGCTTCTCCCCCAGAGATGTTGATGCAGTAGGTCTGGAGAGATGCTGTGAAGTGTGCGTATTCTCATAGACACTCCTGGTTAGGATCAGTCCAGAGCAGTAGTTCTCCCCAGGGAACACTGGTCAATACCTAAAGATGTTTTTGGTTGTCACAACCTAGGTGTGGGGGCTATTGGCATCCAAAGGGTAGGGGCAGGGACTCTGCTAAATATTCTACAATACACAAGAGAAACCCATACCACAGGCAATTATCCAGTATCAAACGTCAGTGGTACTGAGGTGGAGAAACACTGGTCTAGAGAAAGTAAAATCTGAAGGTACATCCTTGGGAGCCCATAGTTAATTAATCTGAATGAATAAAAGATTCACAAAAAATATCGTGCACTCATGATTGAATAAAAGAAATGGCATTAGTCCGAAGAATCAAATAAAAAATTAAAATTTCATAAATGTGTTGCCTCAAGGTTATTAGTTATTTTATCTTATAACTAAGGACATTCTAGGTGAAAAACATGTGAAAGTTTAAAGGGCTATCTGCAACTGGTAGGACCTTTGTAATGGGAATTATTTGGATAGATAATGCTTGCACATTAAAAATATATTTAAAAAACTTAACTTAAAGTTCCTTAAATATTGACTGTGAATTTAAAATAGAACCGTGTCCATAAGTGCCATTAAAACAAGAAAACACATGAAAATCAAATCTAGGGATGGTTCATATGATTTGCAAATGTTTCTGTCCTTTTTGTCCTCACCTTGCTCTTGCTTACAGATTATCCTTCCTAGTTTTATGTGATTCCTAGAGATCAGATGCTCACAAGCAGGACATATAATAAATTACTGGAAGTTATTTTGTTTGCCACCAACGCAGGGTTTAAATTAATGATGAAAACCAATTAAATCCTCAAATACCTCCAGTGGCAACAATAAAAATTTAATTTCCTGAAAGAAATAAAGTTAGCTGTGTTGAACACCGTGTGCAATCACAGGGATAACCACATTTTCAAACATTCTGCTACTTTGTCAAAGAACCAGCAGCTGCATAATTTCATCAAAATAGTAACAAAAGAATCCGTGCTCTTTTTAGCTGTCTCTTGTGTTTCTGATGACAACCAGTTGGCAGAAATGATGGAATGCCTCAAGCAGACAAATAGCACGCCTCCCCTTGTGCAAGAATGCATGGTCCCATGTCGTGATGACTGCACCTTCACTACCTGGTCCAGGTTTACGCCCTGCTCAGCGAATTGTGAAACAACCCGAATTAGACGGCGGCAGCTCACAGGTAGGGTGTGCCTTTTACTTACGGGGTTGGCAAGCTGTGGACCTCTGAACCACCAAAGTAGGATATAAACTCCAGAAGAAGGGGAATTTTTGTTAGGTTTGTTTGTTTTTGGTTTTCCTCTGCTATATATTCTTAAGGAGCCCTGGTAGCCAGATGTTTAAGCACTTGGCTGCTATCTGAAAGTTTGAACCCACCAGCGGCTTCACGAGAGAAAAGATCTGGCAACCTACCTCTGCAAAGATTATACCCTAGGAAACCCTATGGGGCAATTCTACTCTGTCATGTAGGGTCGGTATTACTTGGAATCAACTCAATGATACACAACAACAACAACAACAAGGGTATCCTTAGTACATCCATTTGGCATATAATATGTACTCAGTTAATATTTGTGAAATGAGTGAAAGATTTGAATCATTTGGTAGCTATAAAGTTCCTCTCTACATCTCTACATGATGTTGTATTCTTTGTAGTCATAAAAGTCAATTTATCTGTCTTTCGTTGAGTAGCATCTTAGTTATCTAGTGCTGCTCTAACAGAAATACCACAAGTGAATGGCTTTAACAAAGAGAAATTTATTTCTTCACAGTAAAATAGGCTAAAAATCCAAATTCAGGGTGTCAGCTCCAGGGAAAGCCTTTTTCTTTCTGCTGGCCTTCTCATCAGTCTTTCCCTGGACTAGGAGCTCTGCGCAGGAACCCTGAGGTCCAAAGGATGCACTCTGCTCCTGGCACTGCTTTCTTGGTGGTATGAGGTCCCCGTGTCTCTAGGCTTACTTCTTTCTTTTATATCTCAAGGGAATGCCTCAAGACACAATCCAATCTTATAGCTTGAGTCCTGCGTCACTAATACAACTGCCGCCCATCCTCCCTCATTAACATCAGAGAGGCAGGATTTACAACACACAGGAAAATCACAGAATACCAGGAATCATGGCCCAACCAAATTAATACACACATTTTGGGGGGGACGTAATACAATCCATGACAAATAGTTAATGACAGATTTTCTGGTGGTTTGTCCTGCTAGCATCTCAGCAAACTTGAAAGCAAACCATCACTGATTTAGAAAGAACATCAAAGACAAATCTAATCTATACCATTGTCATTTGCCATTATATTATAAGCAATTTGACATTTTAAAATTTTAGTAGTGTGTTACAAAAATCACTTTACATATATAGATTTTCCTTTTGTGGTAATATTATTATCAGTTCTATTTAGATCTGCACAATTAATGGAATCTGAAGAAATTAAGGTCCTGGATCAACGTTTTGCCTGCACTGTACAAATAATTGATGTGGCAGTATATTTGACTACTTGTCTGGGTAAATCTGCCAGAACTTCTCTTAACTGTGTGTGTATTTTTACCTGTAGGAAGACTTAATCTGGAGAATGGAGAGCCAAAGGAAAAATGCCAAAATAATCATTGAGATAATAAAATTGGCATCGACATCCCTGAAGAATTAAGCACACAAATGACTGTTTGTTTTCATGAGTAGTTCAAAGTGCTAGACCTTTGTAGATGAACATTGTCTTCCTTTCCTCCTGTCTCTCTCTTTTCTTTTCTTACTTGCTCCTTCCCTTCTCTCTTCTGCATACATGGCAGTAAATGGGTGGACTTAGACTCTAAGACTGTGTAAGCCTTTCTCTCTTAAATACACACACACACACAGAGGCACACAGACACATATACAAACCACTTCATTGTATAGTGAGGCCATCTATGTGTTTTGCTTTTTATTTATTTATTTTCGCTTTTACCAAGAGGCTTTAATTCACTGTCTGGGTGTTCTTTGTGTTGTACCAAAATCAGCCCTGAATATCATCACAGGTTTTAGATTGACTGGTAATTAGGTAAGTTGTTTATGCAGTTATAAAAATAATCCCTAAGATAAAAAAGAACCTGTCTGGGTTATTAAAAATTATATATTATTAAAGTAACTGAATAACTGTTATACACTCATATATATATACACATATTTAATATTCACTAGTAGTTTTGCTGTCAAATCAATTCCAACTCATAGCGACCCTGTAGGACAGGGTAGAACTGCCCCATAGAGTTTCCAAGGAGCACCTGTTGGATTCAAACTGCCAACCTTTTGGTTAGCAGACATAGCTCTTAACCATTATGCTACTGGGTTGGGTAGTAGTTTTGTGTTTTTTGTGTGTGTGTGTGTGGAGTCAGGCACAAATTTCCCTCTGACTTAGAAAAAAATAGATACCTTTAGAATTGTGCTAGGGATTGATTTTTTAGCAGTTTCTGGTTCTGCATTCAAAGATTAATGCTGATTTTGATTAAAATGTAATCAAAGTAGAGAACCACTGATAATTTGTTTCATGTTGTGAGAACCATTTCTGCATTAACTAACTTGCTCATAATCCTTCTTTGAACTGTGATGACATGTAATTAAGATGGATAACATAAATATAGAAGACTACATTTGTACAGAATATTTCTACTACTAGTAACTTGAAGTAGCCTTGTAAAGGCCTTGTAGATGAACATTTTTCCTCTTTACTTCCTTTTTCTTTTCTTCCTCCCTCTTTCCCTTCTCCCTTCTCCTTTTTTCAACTATGTGATAAACATTTTTTGTTTAACACATATATGTGCTTGTCCTTGGGAATATCACAAGGGAATAGATAAACATGATTTTAACTTAAAGAAGTTTACAGTCTAATATAAGATAAAGATAGGACTTTATTACAGACAATTACTCTACAGTGTGGTACTTGCCATAATAAATGTTGTGTAAGGTGCCTTTATTAGTTTCTTATTGCCACTGTAACAAATTACCATAAACTTGGTGGCATAGTACACACAAATTTGTTATATTATACTTATCAAGTCAGAAGTCTGATACGTGTCTCATTGGTCTAAAAGCATGGCCTTGGCAGGGCTACATTCTTTCTAGGAGTGTAGGGAAGAACCAGTTTCCTTACCTTTTTTAGCTTCCAGAGGCCATCTGCATTCCTTGGCTCATGGCCTTTTCCTTCATCTTCAAAGCCAGCAATGTTGCATTTCTCTGGCTATTCTTGCATAGCCATCTTTCTCTTACTCTATTCAGCAAGGAAAATCTCCCCCATTTTAAGAACCTGCATGATTAGTTTGGACCCACATGAATAATACAAGATAATCTCCCCACTTCTATAAGCTTAATCATATTTCCTAAGTCATTATAGCCATGTAAAGTAACATAGTCACAGGTTCTAGGGATTAGGAATTGGACACCCTTGGGGATCCATTATTCTGCTTATGGCAAGTCATGCAAATACAAAAGAAGAACATGTCTTCAAATCCCACAATGTAGGAGAGTGGGTTCAGGGAAAGCTTTCTAGATCTATTAGCTTGGGTCTGAAGGATAAGTAGGCATTAACTAAGCTAAGAAGGGAGGGTAGAACTGGTGATAATGTCTGGAATAGTACATGCAAAACCAGGAGACAAAAATTTCTAGGAAATGGAAGATTCTAGGTATGGCTGGATTGTAAGACACTAGAAGCAGTGTGTTGCAGTATAGGCAGAGGCCGGATACTAAGAGCTCAGGTCCTTGAGGATTATGGTGAGGAGTCTGGACTTCATTCTATGAACTTTGGAAAGTTACTAAAGAATTTTAAGTATACGAGTGATGTGATTAGATTTGAAAGCTGGCTTGGACTATAGTGTAAAGAATAGATTGGAGGGAGTGAGGTATGAGGGCAATAAGATCTTGGAGCAACATGTGGTAGAAATCTAGACTGGAGACTTCTGGGAGGGGAAGTTAAATATGGTTGGTAACAGTTGGAATGGAAATAAATGGACTAATAATTCAAGAGATATTTAGTAATTTGAAATTATATATCTTTGTCATTAATTAGATGTCAGGGGTTTGGTAGAGAAAGTGAAGTGGAACATGCCAGTTTTCTACTTGGTCATGTTGGTAGAATTGAGAAATACAGAAAGAGAAAGAAAGATCGTGGTGAAAAAGGATGAGTTTGGGTTTTGCCAAGTTATGTACTTCTGGTCCTTTAGGTGTAGATTTCTAATCTGTAAGTTAGAAGGTTTGGTAAGAGATCTGGGGTGATTTAAGAGATATAGATGGTAACTTAAACTCTTGATGTGAGTGAGAGTATAGGATCAAAAGAGAAAAAAATCCTAGGGCAGCACCCTGAGGAAGCTCATCAGTTAAGAGAGGACTAGAGGGAGAAGAATTCACCAGAAAAATACAGAAATAAATAAGGTGTGGCCAGAGAGGTGGTGTGCGAATGAGAGAACAAAAAAAAATATGGTATCATGGAACTCAGTATTTAAAGAATAAAGATGTAATCAGCACTGTGATCTATTGCTGAGCAATCAGTTATGAAGCATAAGGAATAACATATATTCATTGAATTTCATTTGTTTGGTTTTATAGCTTTGGCAAGAGTATTTTCAGGTAAGTGGTGGACTCAGAATTCAGGCTACCACATGAGTTGAGAAGAGAGTGGGAACTGAAGAGATGGAGTTGGGGAGGCTCTAGGGTACTTTAGGGAAGTTCGGGGCTGGGAAGAGCTAGAGACTTGAGCCTGTTAAATGCTGACAGGAAGGAACCAGTCAC
Organism: Loxodonta africana; assembly: GCF_030014295.1. Taxonomy (NCBI): domain Eukaryota; kingdom Metazoa; phylum Chordata; class Mammalia; order Proboscidea; family Elephantidae; genus Loxodonta; species Loxodonta africana. The sequence goes on along the minus strand of NC_087347.1, from coordinate 112,000,092 downwards.
CACCTGTGAAATACTAGCAGAATTATTACCGTATTGCTATGTTAAAGATGTCTTAGTGTTTCTGGAAGTGTTTCTTTAATGTTTTTTATGCAAAGACGTGTACACTATATACTGTATACTAAGACAAACATTTGACTAACTGACATTAGCTATGAACCATACTACTGCTCTGCCTTAAGTACAAATTTGACTTAAAGGCAGACTTAAGAACAGAACTCATTGTGATCTGGGGACTGCCTGTACAGTAGTCTCCCCTTATCCTGGGGGATACGTTCCAAGACTTCCCATGGATACCTGAAACCACAGACAGTCCCGAACCCTATGTATACTATGATTTGTCTTATACATATGTACCTATAAAGTTTAATGTCTAAATTAAGCACAGTAAGAGGTTAACAGTAATGATTAATAATAAAATAGAACAGTTGTAACAATGTACTATAATAAAAATTATGTGAATGATGGGGCAAGACTGCGAGAGATTTCATCATGCTGTGTAATCTTTTAACATTTTCGGACTGTGGTTAATCACGGGTAACTGAAACCACAGAAGGCAAAACTGTGGATGAGGAGGGGCTGCTGTGTGTCTCAACCAGTAAATTCTCAAGGTCAGAATGGAGGCTGTGCTACTCAAACTTACTCCAAGTAGGAGTCCCTAATGGTGGAGGGAAGTAAATATACCCTTCCAGGGGAAGAGAGGTGTGGCTGAAGCAACTCAGGCTGTTGGAGGTTCTGCAGGCATCTTTCTTATTTGTTGGGGCATAAGCATCACAGCAAACCCTAGAGCCAATCATCCAGCTACACTGATTATCAAACTCTTGTGATGCAAACCATCTAATAATGAAAAAGTAGCCCATGCTGCAGCTTGTAGCCAGCATTTCCAGAACAGCCATAAAGACTGGATATAAACTAATAAAGCTGCCTGCTTCTTTTATAGCTAGCCAAGACTCTAGCTAATGACTCACTAATGAGGAAATAAAATGTGGAATTATTATATCTAGAATGAATTTCAGTAATCCAGAGGAAGAATCTTGGCGGCAAAGTGGAATTAAGTTACAGGCTAACTTGGAATCCACTAAACGCAATTATCACATATTCACAGCTGTGAAAAATGATTCTGTCATTGTTATTACTCAGAGTTGGCATCTCAACTAAAAGTTCCATCAAAGTCATTTGGTGAGGTACAGTCACTCTAGAGCACTTAAGTTAAAAGAGTTTCTTAAAATGGAAGTCATAGCTTTCTCTCAGATTAAATTACCCAACATGATCTCAACATTTATTTCAGTTTATTGTTTGTGTCAGAAATTGTCAGCTGCCTGATAGCAGGATATAAAATGAATTCAACTTTGTCAATTATAGCCCAGTGACCTCCACCCCAACCCCACAGCCATTATATTGGAGGATGTTGATTTGTTTCCTGAATAAATGTTGTTGTTGTTAGCTGCGTTAGTCAAACCATTGTGATCCATGGGATTTTAATTGGCTGATTTTTCAGAAGTAGATTGCTAGTCCTTTATTCCTAGTCTGTCTTAGTCTGGAATCTCCCCCGAAACCTGTTCAGCATCACAGCAACACACAAGCCTCTGTGGACAGGACAGATGGTGGCTATGTGTAAGGTTCATTGGTCAGGCTTCTAACCCTGGTCTCTGGCATGGAAGACAAGAATTCTGCTGTGGAACCACCAGTGCCCTTGCTGAATAAATAAACTGTTTTTTAAAAATTACTTGAATTAAAAAAAAAAAAAGGTTACTACTTAATACTTTTGTTTCTTTGCCAACCATTAATTTCAAGGTGAATGGATGCAAGGTTTCAGTTTCACTGAGAGATGCTTCCATTGTGGAAGGATTTACTTCCATGGCACACACACACACACAAAGAGACAGAGATATAGATAGAAAGATAGCAATAGGTAGAGAGGGTGAGGGGAAAGAGAGAAGGCTTCATTTTATTTAAAGTTTAATATTCTACAAACTTTAATTACAAAAATGTGAGTAACTTTTAATAAAACAGCAGATATGAAATTAATACATCCATGTCTCTTATTGGAACAGGGAAAAGCAGAAAGAAGGAGAAATGCCAAGATACTCACCTGTACCCTCTAGTAGAAACGGAACTCTGTCCTTGTGATGTGTTTATATCCCAACCTTATGGAAACTGGTCAGATTGCATTCTTCCAGAAGGCAGAAGGGAGCCTCAGCGAGGATTGCGGGTACAAGGAGACACCAAAGAATGTGGAGAAGGCGTGCGCTTTCGATCAATAGCCTGCTCTGATAAAAATGGAAGACCCGTTGACCCCTCCCACTGCAGCAGCTCTGGTAAGGAGATGGATGACGAGAAACGATGAGAACATTGACCTACAGCCTAGAAGGTTTGCCCAAGTGCTAAGATTAATAGCTTTGTTCTTTAATAATTGTTTTAGTTCTCCTTTGTCAATGACATAGTAGCACTCTGCCTCTGATAAAATGTAGACATATGGAATGCACACATGCACATCTCGACGATTATCTGAAATGTGACTGTTGGGGATCCTTGACTTGTCTCACTCTATTCTTAGCCTTTGTTTATTGGTTGTCTATATACTGGCAGGGAGCAAGTTTGCTCTACATTGAGAAGACCAAAGCCCAATGCAAATGAACATATTTTATGGAGTTTTTTAGTGCCCTAAGGTTGTACATAGAAAACATGGGACCTGAGTATCTTCTAATCTAATTGACAATGAAAAAGTTGATTTCAAATGTTTTACAACACAATGTATAAAGCACACCTAAATTAGTACAGTAAATCTATAGAGAAGAAGCAGCAAATCAGCTAGGAGAGTTTTGCGAGGTGTTAATCAGGGAGAAAATTTTATTTTTGAACCTTAGTTGGGAGAATTTGAAAGATACAGGTGAATGTAGAAAGAATGAAGGTCGATGCTGCTGAGATGAAGGTTGATGGAGGAGGCTAAGACTAATGATTGAAATAGAACTTAAGAATTTTCTGCCATACTTTTCTATTTTTATTACCTTTTTAATTAAAAGACCAAACAAAATTTAACGAGGTGCATGGATGGAGAGAATTTGTGCTTAACTGGAAAACTCAGGAAGCAAATAAATAGATTTTAGTTTTAGTCACCAAGATGTTATGTATTAATAAGCTTTCTCACTGATACCAGAAATGGTGAAATGAATTCAGTGCTAATGGACAAGCCACAGGAAAATGATAAGAGCCCTTCGTTATTGCCAAATATATTGCCTTGATTTTTATTTAAGATATATTCATTCAATATATGAATGCAGTTTAAGGATTAATGATTTTTTAATTAGTGTCAATATTGTGCTGTATCTGCTCCCCAGACTAGTTAATAGAATTGTTAAAAGTGATTTGACTTTTAGAAACATTAAACACATCACAAGCAAGTAAAGAAACTTAAGCATTTTAAAAAAAACCAAAGCCGAGTGACTCTAATCTTTCTTTTCAGCTTTTATTTGCATATTGGTTGATTTAGCCATTCATTTAATCAATATCTATCTATTGAACACCTGCTGTAGACCTGGTCCTTTTCTATGATTTGAGTCTACATTTATGGGGAAATCAAGGACTTCTAGAGTTTGTTGTCCAATGGGAGGATAGAAATAAAACAAATAAAAGAAATTTCACTTTTTTATTACCCCTCGGTGTCATTTTTTTTTTCAGTGTCATAAGCTGAGTTCTCTAGAGAAGCAAAACCAGTGAAGCGAGATATATATCTGTATATATACGCATACATATATATATGTGTGTGTATATATATAGAGAGAGAGAGAGAAAGAGATTGATTTATCTCCAGGAAATGGCTCTCATGGTTGTAGAGGCTGGAAAGTCCCACGTCCATGGGTCAGGCATCAGGCTAGAGGCTTCTCATGACTCGTGTAGCTGCAGAGGCTGATGAACCCAAGATTGGCAAGTCAGATGGCACGCAGTGGGTTATGGGGTGTGGAAGCTGAATCCAAGATCAGCAGGTAAGATGGCAGCCTGCTGGCTCCCAGGCTGTTGGAATTGACAGATCCCAATATCGGCAGGTAATACGACAGGCCACTGGCTCAAATCCCAAGAACCAGAGGTCGAATGATGACAAGTTGGTTGCAGGATCCTGGGCAAGCAAGAGAACTTTGTCAGACTGTCTGTATATCTATATATATATAACCCAGTGCCATTGAGTCGACTCCGACTCATAGTGACCCTATAGGACAGAGTAGAACTGCCCCATAGTTTCCAAAGAGTGCCTGGTGAATTCGAACTGCTGACCCTTTGGTTAGCAGCTGTAGCACTTAACCACTATGCCACCAGGGTTTCCTTATATATATATATATGTATAGGGTATAGGTCATACCCCCAAGGAAACTCCGCTTATAACTGATTGGCTGATCACATCAGATCACATCATGGAGGATGACTACATCATTATATAACTGCCAGATTACATCATTACATAACTGCCAAACTATATCATTACATAACTGTCAAATCACTGAGAATCATGTCCCAGCCAAGGTGATACAACCTTAACCATCACACTTGGGATGCTGAGATAGAAAATATTTAGGTAGATTTTAGGGAAGTCCTCACTGAAATTATATTCACCTGAGATGTGAAGGGTGAGAAAGGGGCAGATCACTAGATTCGATACTAGATCATTTCAAGCTATGGAACAAGCATGTCCAGAAGATGTAAGGTGGGAAAGAGATGGATACTCACAGGATCTAAGGCAAGTCTTAGATGTGCTGGCAAAAAAGAAACGACACCTTTGGGCTTGAGTATAGGGAGTAAGGGGGAGTTGTGTGAGGTGAGGTTGTAGAAATACGTGGAATATTGAGGGACAAGGTAACGAGTATGGATATCATTTAAGTGCAGTGCTTAGCATGGAAGAGCTTTAACTGGAACATGAAGCAGGGGGTAATATGACCCAATTTGGATTTTTAGAAGATTCCTTCTGACTACTGTGTAGAATGACTTAAAAGCCCCATTGGGAGACTATTGTAGTAGTTAGATATGATTGTTAGACTAAGTTGATGAAAATAAAGAGAGAAGTGTTTTTAAGATATAATTTGGAGATAAAATTGACAAGATTATTCTAAATCCCAGGTATCTTTTCTTATATATTAGCTGTTCTTCACCTCTAATTTTTCATGTGTGTGTTCTTTTCTTTATTTAAAAAATAATCATTTCATGTTAGAAAGGAAAATATCTTCAAGGAGGAAGGGACATTGATAACTGAACCCGTTTGCAAAGCAATCATAAAAACTATTAGGGAGTCTGAAACATTTTTACTGAATGAAAACAATTCTTTGTTGATCAAGATTTATCTTAGACTCATCATTTTTTTTGATATTTGTACTAAGATACCTTTATAGTACATCCTATAATCTATGTCACTGTTAGGAGTATGGCACACAGAAATCTATCGAGGAAAATAAGTTTATTATTAAACACATAATGTGTGTGTGTGTGTATATAAAAAAACTAATGTGTGTGTGTATATATATATGATATTCATGATTTAACTCACTATTAAGAATTCCACTTTATTCATGGACAATCTGGCTCTACTAATAAGAAAAGTAAATACTTTGCTCTTTTAAATACTTTTTTATGGGCATTGTCTTCCATCTGCATTGGGGGGACAAAATGGGGCTCCCCAGGATGACATCAGGGAGAATTCCTCATGAGAATAATTATTCCTCATGAGAGGTACTCTACATTGCCCCTGGTGGTACATGAGCCATGCAATTTAGGAAATTCTGAAATATCCCTTCTAACGGATTCTGTTAATGATTCAAACCACAGATTTTTAAAGCCAGGTCTATATGGCTTTAAAAAGTAAAGTTGCACTTCACAAATTAAAAAAAAAATTTTTTTAAATGGAGTTTATGTTTATGTCTTGTCAGCAACTCTTAGTTATTGATGAGGTTCATCACTGCCTGATGCCTAAGTGTGATGTCTTGCCCACCTGTGTGACGTCAGGTCAGGTGTTGCCTGGTTTAGGCAACACAATAGCATGTGCCAAAATTTGGGTATTTAAGGTGACTTACTTCTAACTCTGTCTCTTATCCCAGTGATTTTTATTAACCAAATAACAGGACATAAAAGCACTTGCTGAGAACACTATTGCACTATTTTACTTTTTCTTATGCACCTGGAATCTGTTATGCCACATAATATCAGCCATCACACTAAAAAGTAAATGTGATCACACCAATGGTCTGTTTATAGTCTTTTCCAGTTTCCTCTGCACACACCAGCTCCTACCTTACATGACACTCAGGGACTTCTACCTGGCATGCCCTTTCTCCTCCTAGCACGAAGCTTCTCGTTCTTTGGAATGGCATAAGGTGGTGTTTCAGTGAGCATTTTCCCTACTTCGACTCCCAGTGTGATGGTTAAGATTGTGTGTCAACTTGGTTGGGCCATGATTCTCGGTGTTTTGGGAGTTGTGTGATGTTGTGGTCACTTCCCTGTTGAGCTTTTATATGTTATCACCCCCATGATGGAATCTGCTATGAGTAGCCAGTTGGTTGAAGGGGAGTTTCCTTAGGCATGTAGCCTGCATCAAGTGTGGGCAGACCTTCTGGCAGGTCTCGAGGGCTTTTGCTTGCTCTGGATCCTACAGCTGGCTCCTGTTTTCTGACCTGTGGTTACTGGGACTTGAGCTAGCAGCTTACCTGTGGCCTTGCCTGCTGATCTTGGGATTTGTCGATTTTCACAGCCTGTGAGTGAGTATCTTGCTCCCAAACCTGCCAATCTTGGGTTCACCAGCCCCTGCTGCTACGTGAAATCAGGAGAAGCCTCTATCCTGACTCATGGACTTGGGAGGTTATAGTCTCTACAACCACATGAGCCATTTCCTTGATATAAATCTCTCTCTATGTTTTTACGCTTTACCCAGCCTAAGACATGTATGCAGATGTATGCGGATCATGTTTCAGGATGCCCCTGATTCCTAGACTTATCTTTACGACTACATTTAGCTTTATTTAACAAAAATATCCATTTAGATTTTTATTTATCGTATGAAACTGAGAGCTCAGTGAGATCCAGGACTGACTCATGTTCATCTCTCTCTCCCCAGTACCTAACACAGGGTCTGGCCCATCTCAGGTTCTCAGTAAACATTGACTGAATGAAGGAAAGAACTAGATTAGACAAGACAAGAGTCAACTCACATAATCCTATATAAAAATCCTGAGTGTGTGTTTGTGTGTGTGATATAGCCTTTTTGGTTAGAACATCTGTGTATAGAAAAAGTAGATTCACAGAGAAGTCAGCTGTGCAGTACTGAGTCAGACAAACACTGTAGAACACCTGGTACTAGGTTGCCCTTGATATACAGTTTGAGATTAAAGGAGGTGAAATTGCTCTGCTACAAGTGGACAAGCAATGCTTTTGAAAGAATGGAGGAATGCAGAAAAATAATTTTCCAAGTGATCAAGTGATAACTTTTTGAATTAATGTTAATTCCTCGAATTGTAAATGCAATCTGTTTTATGTCTGATTCCTGATAGATTGATTGATTTTTTTATCTTCATAAGTATTTTATCCAGAAATAATTCAGCATGGTTCCCTTAATTCTATTTAACATTTTATTAATTTTCTGTTGTATGTAAGGAACCCTGGTGGGGCAATGGTTAAGCACTCAGCAGCTAACCAAAAGGTTGGTGGTTCAAACCCGCTTACCAGCTCTGGGGGAGAAAACACCTGGTGATCTGCTTCCATAAAGATTACAGCCTAAAAAACCATATGGGGTGGTTCTACTGTGTCCTAAAGGGTCACTATGAGTTAGAATCGACTCTGTGGCATATAACAACAACAGGCTATCATATATAAGTAGGTATAGATAGCACAAAGAAAAAAAATAAATAACCTAAAGAATATCTTTGTGATCTGAGGAATAATATCATTTCACATCCTTGCAGTCATTGGACAAATGTGAATTTAATTTTAACATATTTATGAAGTTTGTATTCTATATGTGTGTTGAATTTTATGTAATTGATAGATTTCTGTTATAACTATACACACGTGGACAAGATTATTTTGTCAGAGGGTCCCTGGGTGGCACAAATGGGTTACTCTTGGCCACTAACCAAAAGGTTGGTGGTTTGAATCCACCCAACGGTGGCACAGAAGAAAGGCTTGGGGATCTACTTCCGTAAGATCACAGCCATTGAAAACCCTGAGCATACAGCTCTAGTATGAAACATGTGAGGTCACCCTGAGTCAGGATTGACTCGAAGGCAACAGATTTATTTTGGCATAGTTGGGAGAATCTGCTCAGAGACTGAAAAGTACATCTTTGTAAACTGAAGTGATTAAGAGAGCATTTGATAAAGTTTAGCAAAGATTTGGCAAATTTCAATAAAGATTTGTAGATATCAAATATGGGACAAACTTACTACATGATTTCGCCTCACAAGTCCACCACACAGCAGGGTCTAAATAACTATATCCTGCCCTGACTTTCAGAAAGAAATAGAATTTTTTTAGACATTGGCAGTTTTTTCCAAGTGATCTAAAGCTTATACAGTCTTAGTTTTATGGGCATTGCAAGACTCTTCAAATCACTACTTGAGAAGTAATAAATGCATACTCTCAGGCAAGGACATTTAAATTTGACATTATGAAGAATTTGTTCCCATGTCTTTCATGTGGAGATTTTACCTCTTTTGCTTAAAAAAAAAAAATGTGATTTTTGCTATAACAATTTATATAGCCCTGCTGGTTTTGTGAAGCTTCTCTCTTGCATCCACTTCTCTTAGTCCTCATTGCTCCACAGTAGCTCAGGCTGCTCTCACCTTGCGCCTCGATTCACTGCAGTGGCATTGTCCTCTTTCCTGGCTCAGTCCATCTTCCCACCAACCATTTATCACATGTCAGTGAGAGGAATCTGTCCGTAAAGCAAATCTGATCTGATGATCACTATGGTGGTTAAGATTATGTGTCACCCTGGCTTTGGGCCATGATCCTCGGTGGTTTGGCAGTTATGATGTAGTTTGGTAGCTTTCTAATGATGTAATCACCTCCATAATGAGATCTGATATAATGTGATCACCTCCATAATGAGATCTGTTGTGAGCAGCCAGTCAGTTGAAAGAGAGTTTCCTTGGGGTGTGGCCTGCATCCAATATAGGTAGACTTTCTGGCAAGGCTCATGGGCTGTTGCTCACTCTGGATTCTGCAACTGCCTCCTGTTTATTGGACCTCTGGCTCCTGGGACTTGAGCTAGCAGCTTAACTGCCATCTTATCTGCCGATTTTGGGATTCCTTGGTCTCCACATCCTGTGAGCTGGAGGCCTGTTACCTGACCTTCTGATCTTGGATTCACCAGCACCTGCAGGCTCTTTGAATCAGAAGAAGCCTCCAGCCTGACCCATGGACTTGGGAGTTTCCAGCCTCTACAACCGTGTGAGCCATTTCCTTTATATAAACCTCTCTCTCTCTCTATGTATATGTATATGCTGCACAGTTTTGCTTCTCTAGAGAACCCAGCCTAAGACAATCAAAAACCCTCAGTGGTGACTCCTGGCCCAGATCTCTCAGAATGAGATGCAAGGCCTTTCATGATTTTGCCCTTTTGACCACTGAAGCCTCATCCCTCACCCTTTCCACACTGAACTCCAGCCCTTCTAGGGTTCTTGCGTGTCTCAACACATACCATTCACTCCTGGGGGCTTTTGCCTTCTGTACCTGTATACTTGCCCCTAGCTATGACATGAATGTTTCCTCCTTCTTGCAACCTGATTCTCTAAATGAGCCCTAATAACCTTTCCAGACTTAAGTTAGAAATGTCACCCTTCCCCAACCCCTAAAACTCATTAGAATCTAAGCAATTCTACTTTATGTCCCTTAGCAAAATGCACATCCCAAATCCTAACATTTCTCCTGCTTTACCTACCTTATTGCTGGTTCATTCTTCCACCGAGGTCTGAGTGTTACTTGACGGTGGGACTGTGTCTCCTTCATCACTGTGTCATCACAAGTATCTGGCAAAGTATCAACACACTGCACATACTTTTTGACAAGACACAGAATATAAATTTGTGCTTATGTACAAAGAATTTTAAGACATATAAGTGCATTGGTTTCCTAAGGCTGTTGTAACAAAGCCACAAATGTGGTAGCTTAAAACAACACACATTCGTTCTTTTATAGTTCTGGAGGCTGGAAGTCCAAAGTCAGTTTCACTGGGCCCAAATGAAGGTATAGGCATGGCCATGCTCCCTGTAGAGAATCTAGAGGGAATCTGTTGTCTTTCCTTTCCAGTGGCTACAGCAGTTTCTCTTGCATCCTTGGCTCATTGTCCTTCCTGCATCTTCAAAGCCAGTAGCCTAGCATCTAGCTTCAGTGTCACATTACCTTCTTCTGTGGCAAAACCCCTCCTGCCTCCCTTTTGTAATTACACTTGTGATTACCAACCCACCCAGATAATCCAGGATGATTGCCCTTCTCAAGGTCCTTAATTTAATTACATCTGCAAAGTCTCTCTTGGCATATAAGGTAACATTCTCAGGTTCTAGAATTTAGGACCTGGAAATCTTTGGGAGCCATTATTCAGCCTACCACTGTATGTTAAGAAAGCTCTCATGTTTTCAAGCTAAACTCCTTACAGATGTGAAAATGAAAAAGAATTGGAAATTTTTTTCAAGCGTTAGAAGCATTCACATGGTGTCATTATCCTTATTTCTTTATATTTATATTGCCTACACATGAGAATTAGTGTGCACAGTTGATGTGTAATCTGAAAAAGTTTTAGGCAAACTATTGTTGGCTAAGAGGTTGTAATGAAGTAAGTAAACCCATTGCCATTGAATCAATTCTGACTCATAGCGACCCTACAGGACAGAGTAGAACTGCCCCATGGGATTTCCAAGGAGCAGCTGGTGGATACAAACTGCCGACCTTTTGGTTAGCATCTGAGATCTTAACTGCTGGGCCACCGGGGCTCCTCAGACCCACTGGGATGCCTATAATCGAAAAGACAGTACCAAATATTTGCAAGGATATAGAAATATTGGAAATGTATGATTGTTGGTGGGAATGGAAAATGTTGCAGCTGCTTTGGATAACCATCTTTGTTAAGCAGTTCTGTAACAGAGTGAACATAGACTTAACCATATGACCCAGGAATTTCTTTAGGTACGTACCAAAGAGAAATAAAAATATACCAACACAAAAACGTGTATATTATTGTTCAGTAACATTACTTATACTAACTTAAAAGTGTAAATAATCCAAATCTCCATAAACTGATGAATGCATAAATAAAATGTGGCAAGTCTGTGTTATGTAATACTGTTCACCAATAAAAAAAGTGAAATACTGATACCTGCTATAACATAGACAGACCTTGACAATATAGTGCTAAGAAACGAGTCACAAAAGATCATGTAATGTGTGATTTTATTTGTCCAGAGTATTCAAATATATGGAGACAGAAAATAGATAAGTGATTGCCTAGGGCTAGAAGGCAGGGACCTGGAGGGAACTGGTTTATGAGTACGAGGTTTCTTTTTGGGGTGTCTTATGGATTGAATTTTGTCCCCCCAAAATATTTGTCGAAAATCTTAACCTGTGCCTGTGATTATAATCCCATTTGTAAATGGGTTGTGTCTGTTATGTTAATGAGTCAGAAGTAAGGTGTATCTTCAGTTAATCTCTTTTGAAATATAAAAGACATTAAACAAGCAAGCTAGAGAAGCAGAGATGGGGGAAGTGAGATGCCCAGGAGCAGAAGCTCAAAGACAAAGACCTTCCTCCAGAACCAACAGAAAGTCTTCCCTTAGAGCCGGCACTCTGAAATCAGACTTCTAGCCTCCTTAACTGTGAGAAAATTTCTGTTTGTAAAAGCCACTCACTTGGGGTATTTCTGTTATAGCAATGCTAGGTTACTAAGACAGGTAGTAAAATTTTCTGAAATTGTGCAGATGGTCACACAAGTCAGTGAATTTACTAAAGACCGCTGGACTGTATACTTTAAGTGGGTGAATTGTATACATATGAAATATGTGTCAATAAAACTGTTAAAGTAAAATTTTAGAAAATTAATTAATGAGGAATTTATAATAATTCAAAAAAACAATATTGTGAAAAATACATATGTATGTATGTATGTTTATATACACACATATGTAATTACAACATACATATATATTTACTCAGACACACACATAAATACACACGCATATTTAAAATGTTGGCACTAGGAATTTTGACTCAGTTGAAGAGTTTCCTGGAGAATCTTCTGTGATAGGAAAGACATTAATAAATAAACTTAATTAATTGTTGAAAGCGCCAGAAGAGAAATATGAACAAAGTGTTGTGGGAAGACAGTAGAAGGAGTGATTAATTTGGGAATGGTTTCAAGCTCTTTCAAAAATGACATCTGAGAGGAGGAAGGAATATTTGATTTGGGTCTCAAAGGAGGAAAGTGTACACTGTGGGTTTGGCAACGTTGAATTAAATACCGTGTGACCAGAATCTGTGTAGGTGAGAGAAGGTAAGTTTGAAATGTTGGTTGGAGTTAGTTTGTGCAGGAGCTGATATGCTAAAGAAAAAAATTCAAAACTAAATCCATTGCTGTCGAATCATTTCTGACTCGTGGTGAACCTATATGTTATAGAGTATAACTGTGCTTCATAGGGTTTTCCTGTCTGTAATCTTTACTGAAGCAGATTGCCAGGTCTTTCTTCCACAGCACCACTGGATGGACTTGACTTCCAACTTTTCATCAGTATCTGAGACCAAACCATTTATACCACCCAGGGGCCCTGATATGCTAGAGATTTTGTCATTTAAGCAGGTTTGTTTTGGTTTTCACACTTGAGTAATGTTTGAACATGTTTTTTCAGGGACTTGTTTTAGAGGTCCAGTGTTTACTAGAATTATGTATTTGATAAAAAAAAAAAAAAAACTCAAGCCAAACAGTCAGTTCAAGTCATGATGACCTTATGTGTTTCAGAGTAGAACTGCACACAACAGGGTTTCAGTGGCTGGTTTTTTCAGAAGTAGCTCACCAGGCCTTTCTTCCAAGGTGCCACTAGGTGGATTCAAATTGCCAACATTTTGGTTAGTAGCCAAGTTGTCATTAAGGTGCCGTTGAGTCAATTTTGACTCTTAGTGATCCCATGTGGCAGAGTAGAAGTGCCCTATAGGGTTTTCTAGTCTGTAATCTCTATGGGAGCAGATTGCCAGGTCTTTTCTCCTGCTGAGTCACTGGGTGAGTTTGAACCACCAACCTTTTGGTTGGCAGCCAAGCACTTAGCCATTGCACCACCAGGATTCCTTGAATTACTTAAATATCAACATAAAACTAAGCATAACTTCTTCATGCTGGTAGCACATAGCCACGTAAAGCTGAAAGATGCACATAGTTTTTAATGTTAAATTTTTACATTTAGTATTCTCTGAGGAATACCTCCAGATATTAAGGGTCCATAGACTCACACCTGCATAAAACAGCTTTAGGACAATAGTTCTCAACCTTTTTTCTGTGGTGACACATTTACCCAATAAGGTCTACCTGGAACACAGTCAGATGTGGGTATTCCTCAAGGTCTTCCCTATAGGTAAGACTGCCTGAGGATAGAGAATCCAAGGAGTTCTTGCTATAATTCTGCCTTTATCCCTCCACCAATCTTTCAAATCCCAATCTGTTACAACATTGCTGTTTACCTGGAGTGTAATAGGATTTCACACTTATTTTGAAAAGAAAATTCTGCCTTTGGGTTGAGGTGGGTAGCTAAGAGGAAGATCAAAGTTAGAGAAACTAGCCAGGAGAGAGTTACAGTGGTCCATGTGAGAATCAAAAAAGGCAGAGGCTTTGGGGATGAGGAAGTCCCTGGGTGGTGTGAATGGTAAATGCCCTCAATGTGCTCGGCTGCTCACTGAAAGCTTGGTGGTTCAAGTCTACTCAGAAGTACCTTGGAAGAAAAGCCTGGTGATCTACTTCTAAAAAATCAGCCACTGAAAACCCTATGGGGCACAGTTCTATTCTGACACATATGGGGTCACCACGAGTCAGAGTCATCTCCACCACGACTGGTTTGGCTTTGTTTCTTATGGGGATGGAGAGGGAGGAAAGTATTTGAGGAGTCAAGAGGTAAAGGAATGACTGGAGGTGGAGAAACAGCATGGAATCAGGAATGATTCTGAAAACTGCGTCAGTGATGGATGGTGGCAGGAACTAAGGATCATATCTGGGAGCTGAAAATAGGGAACTTGGTTCTGCACAGTTTCAGGAGTGAGCAAAACAATTATTAGAGGTATTAAAAAAAAAAAACAATGGGAAATACTTAATTGAAGTCAGAAGGAAGAAAATTTTAAATTCTTCCATGATTTTTATCATTTTAGGTTCTATATTTAGGTGTTTGACCCACTTTAAATTAATTTTTGTGTATGGTGTGAGGTATAGGTCCTGTTTCATTTTTTTTACAGATGGACATCCAGTTTTGCCAGCACCATTTGTTCAAGAGACTGCCTTTTCTCCATTTAATGGACTTTGGGCTTTTGTCAAAGATCAGCTAACTGTAGATGGATGGATTTACGCCTGGGTTCTCAATTGTGTTCCATTGGTCTACATGTCTGTTGTACCAGTACCAGTCTGTTTTGACTACTGTGGCTGTATAGTAGGTTCTGAGGTCAGGTAATGCAAGGAGTACTTTATTCTTTTTTTTCAATATTGCTTTACTTACCCAGGGCCTCTTTCCTTTCCATATAAAGTTAATGATTAGTTTTTCCATCTCGTTGAAGAATGCTGTCGGTATTTGGATCAGGACTGCATTATATTTGTAGATCACTTTGTGTAGATCTACATTTTCACAATGTGAGTCTTCCTGTCCATGAGCATGGTATATTTTTCCATTTATGTAGGTCTCTTTTGGTTTCTTGCAGTAGTGTTGTGTAGGTTTTGTCGGTATAGGTCTTTTGCATCCCTGATTAGATTTATTCCTAAGTATTTTATTTTTTTAGGGGTTATTGTAAATGGTAGAAGCCCTGGTGGGGCAGTGGTTAAGAGCTTGGCTGTTAACCAAAAGGTTGGCAGTTCAAATCCATCAGCTGCTCCTTGGAAACCCTATGGGGTAGTTCTACTCTGTCCTGTAGGGTCACTATGAGAGTCAACTCAAGGGCTTTTTTTTTTTCTTTTAAATCATAAGTGGAATTGTTTTCTTGATTTCCTTTATCGAAGCCTTCTTTGTGTATAGAAATCTAACTCATTTTTTTATGTTGATCTTGTATCCTGCCACTCTTCAGAATCTTTCTATTAGTTCCAGTAGTTTTCTTGTGGAATCTTTTGGGTTCCTTATGTTTGGGATCATATCATCTGTGAATAGGAATAGTTTTACTTTTTCCTTTCCAATTTGGATGCCCTTTATTCCTTTTTCTTGCCTTACTGCTCTAGGTAGATTTCAAGAACAATGCTAAATAGGAGTGGTGACAAAGGGCATGCTTGTCTTGTTCATATTCTCAGGAGGAATGCTTTCAGCCTGTCTCCATTGAGAATGAGGTTGTCTGTTGGTTTTGTATCCAAAAACCAAAACTACAGATGACCTTTATTATGTTGAGAATTTCTCTTCTATTCCAGTTTGCTGAGAGTTTTTATCAGGAATGGGTATTGGACTTTATCAAATGCTTTTTCTGTGTCGATTGAGATGATCATGTGATTCTTTACTTTTGTTTTATTTATGCAGTAGATTATGTTGATTGATTTTCTAATGAACCATCCTTGCATATCTGGTGTGACTCTCACTTTGGTCATGGTGTATTACTTTTTTGATATGACGCTGAATTCTTTTGGCTAAAATTCTTGGTTAAGAATTTTTGCATCTATATTCATGAGAGATACTGGTCTGTAATTTTGTGTGCGTGTGTGTCTTTGCCTGGCCTTGTATCTGGGTTATGCTGGCTTCATAGAAAGAAGTCAGGAGTATTCCTTCCTTTTTTATGCTCTGAAATATTGTGAGTAGTACTAGTGCGAGCTGTTCTCTGAATGTTTGGTAGGATTCTCCAGTGAAGCTGTCTGGGCCAGGGCATTTTTTTTTTTGAGAATTTTTTTTATTTTTTATTACATTTTCAGTCTTTTATTATGGGTCTGTTCAAATTTTTTGACCTCATTTTTGTGTTATTTTAGGCAAGTGGTGTGTTTCTAGGAATTCGTCCATTTCCTCTAGGTTTTCAAATTTGTTGGAGTATAGTTTTCTATAGTACTCTGTTATGATCCTTTTTATTTTGCTTGGGTCTGTTGTAATGTCCCCTATTTCATTTCTTATTTTGGTTATTTGCTTACTCTCCTGTTTCACTTTTGTCATTTTGGCCAGTGGTTTGTCAATTTTGTTGATCTTTTCAAAGAACCAACTTTTGTCTTGTCAATACTTTCTGTTGTTTCTTTGTTCATTTACTTCTGCTCTAATCTTTATTATTTCCTTTCTACTGATGCCTCTTAGCTTGTTTTTGTTGTTCCCTTTCTATTTGTTCAAGTTGTAGGGCTAACAATTTGATTTTGGTCCATTCCTCTATTTTGAAGTATGTTTTTATTGCTCTAAATTGACCTCTGAGCACTACCTTTGCAGTTTCCTAAAGTTTTTGGTATGATTCGTTTTTATTCTCATTTAATTCTAGGAATTTTTTGATTCCCTCTTTGATTTCTTCTATAACCCAGTTGTTTCTAAGCAAGGCTTTATTCAGTTTCTATGTATTTGATTTTTTTTTTCCTTGTTCTTCCTGTTATTGATTTCTACTTTTGTGGTGTTATGATTACAGAGAATGCTTTGTATTATTCCTACATTTTTGGATTTTATTCAGGGTTGCTTTGTGGCCTAAAATGTAGTCTATTCTGGAGGAAATTCCATGTGCATTGGAAAAAAATGTATACTTTGCTGCTGTTGAGTAGTGTGTTCTATATATGTCTATGAGGTCAAGTTGGTAGATCTTAGTCTTTAGATCTTCTGTATCTTTCTTAGGTTTCTTTCTAGATGTTTTGTGCTTTTCTGAGAGTAGTGTATTGAAGTCTCCTGATTTTATTGTGGAGCTGTCTATTTCTGTCTTCAGTACTGTTAGAATTTGTTCTATGTATTTTGGAGCCCTGTCATTGGATGCATAAATATTTATTAAGGTTATGTCTTCTTGGTGGAACCCGGTGGCACAGTGGATAAGAGCTCAGCTGCTAATCAAAAGATTTGCAGCTTGAATTCACCGCCCTCTGCTTGGAAACCCTATAGAACAGTTCTACTCTGTCTTATAGGGTTCCTATGAGTTGGAATCAACTCAACGGCAACGAGTTTGTTTGTTTTTTAGTCTGCTTAGTGGATTTCCCCTTTAGTCATTGTATAATGCCCTTCCATGTCTTTTATGGTTGATTTTTGCCTTAAATTTTTTCTGAGATTAGTATTGCCACTCCTGCCCTTTTTGGTTACTGTTTGCTTGATTTTTTTTCCCACTCCTTTTATTTTTAATAAATTTATGTCTTTGTGTCTAAGATGTGTCTATTGGCATATTGATGGATCATATTTTTTTGTCCATTCTGTCACTCTCTGACTCTTTGCAGGTACATTTAGACCACTTAAATTCAGTGTTATTATCAGTATATTGTTGAGCTTTTTCATGTGGTGTTAATGTTTTCTTTGTTCTTTTTACTCATGTACTGAGTTCCTTTTGTTTGTGGATTTTTATTTCTTTCCCTATTATAGATTTTGTGTTTACTGAATCTTCGTGCTTTTCTTCTATTGTATTCTGATGATAGATTTGTTTACTATCTTTGTGGTTACCTTGAAATTTACCCTTATCTTCCTACGTTGGGGCCAGTATTTTATTACTTGATATCACTTTGCCTTCCTCTCCATTTGAAAGCTGTATACATATACCATTTTTCCTCGCTTTTATTGTTTTGACATTGTTGTCATTTAAAGATTGATGTCTCGGTTTCCCTGTCTTTTGGCTTTGTTTAATTACTGAGATTTCTTTACCTAGGTTGATATCTCACTGATGCTTCCCTGTATCCTAGACTTCTGCTGTTCTTTGATGTTGTTTGTTCTCTAACTGAGGGACTCCGTTTAATATTTCTTGTAAATTTGGTTTGGTTTTTGCTAATTCTCTTAATTTCTGTTTATCTGAAAATGTCCTAATTTTGCTATTGTATTTGAGAGAGAGTTTTGCAGGTTATATTATTCTTGGTTAGCAGTTTTTTTTCTCTTTCTTTCATCCCATTGCCTTCTTGCCTGCATAGTTTCTGTTGAGTAATCAGCGTTTGGTCTTATTGTTTCCCCTTTGTAAGTGACTTTTCATTTTTCTTGAGCTGCTCTCAGGATTTTTTCTTTCTCTTTGGTTTTGGCAAGTGTGATTATATGTCTTGGAAACTTTCTTTTGGGGTCTATTCTATATGGCATAGTGGGAGCTGACTGGTGGGGAGGGGCAGACCCTGGAGGCCACGGGCCATTGGCTCTGTAGCCAAGCATCATGTTGTGGCCCGTCAGGAAGGGGTGGAGGTGGCACAGTGGATTTGGTGGGAAAGAGAAAGAAAAGAAGAAAAGGAAAGAGAAAAAAAAAAATGGCTCAGTCGGAGCCAGCCTGTGAGGAAGGGGTAGACCTGGGGCGGCCATAGGGCAGCAGCTCTTCAGCTGAGAGGTGGTGTGTGGCCCGTTGGGAAGGAGTGGAGGTGGTGTATTGGGCTAGGTGGGAGGTAGAATGAGAAGGAAGAATGGGAAAGAGAAAAAATGGTGTGGCAGGAGCTGGCCAGTGTGGGCAGGGCAGACCCAGAGCGGCGTCAAGCTGGTGTCTCTCTAGCTAAGCCACATGGCATGGCCCATCAGGAAGGGGTAGAGGTGACATACCAGGATAGGTGGGAGGGAGAAAGAAAAGGAAGATAGGGAAAGAGAAAAAAAAAATGGCACAGTGGGAGATGGCCAGCAGGGACAGGATGGGCCTGGGGTGGTGGCGAGCTGGTGTGCCTCCAGCCAAGCAAAGTACCATGGCCCGTGGGAAGTGGTGGAGGCAGCGTACAAGACAGAAGGGTGAGGGGTGGGAAAGCATGTTTCTCTGATTCTGGGTGTTCTCTCTCCTGTTGGGAGCTCTGTGAAGTTTACTACCTGTACTCCCTGTCCAGGGTCGTTGCTGGCTGTGCTCTGTGATAGAAACACTGTGCCACATTCTCTGGCAGGGGACCTCCACTTCATAGCTGTCCTTGTTTTCTATTCTCCGTCAGTTTCTTCTTACATTCAGTGCTTGATGTAGTTCTTTATCCTCTCATTTGATGCTTAGGGTTCCGGGACTGATGTTTGTATCTGTTTTACTTAGTTTTTCAGGTTTTTGCTGCAAAGAGACAGCATGGTACATCTGTCCATTGGCTCTACCTTGTCTGTGACCTATTTTATTTATAATCTTGAGCATATACGTTCAGTTGCCTTTTGGATTTTATGACCCAGAACTATATTTTTACCTGTATTCTTTTTCATATTGTTAGTTGCAGCTCATTTTTCTAGCTTGTTAAAATAAGAGCTCTATATCTTGACTCTGACATCCAACATATTAACTATAACTCTCAGCTTTATAGCATACCAAAATTTGATAAGCATGCCATCTGTGTCTTTATCCAAGTTATTAATCAAAATGTTGAACAAAACAGGACTAAGCATTTCCCCTGCAGCACTCAGCTACAGAGAGACATCTCTCAGGATGGCACTGATCTATCAGTCAACATTGTTTGAGGAGCTACAAAAATCTAGCTATCTCGTTACAGTTGTTTCTGAACCTACCAGAAGAGCTTTTGTCACATTAATTTCTGCCTATAGCGTCTTTTCTTTCTTTCCTACCAGTCTAGTAAACTCATCAAAAAAGTTAGATCGCTTTTCTGAATTGATCTAAATGAGCCC
Organism: Loxodonta africana; assembly: GCF_030014295.1. Taxonomy (NCBI): domain Eukaryota; kingdom Metazoa; phylum Chordata; class Mammalia; order Proboscidea; family Elephantidae; genus Loxodonta; species Loxodonta africana. The sequence goes on along the minus strand of NC_087347.1, from coordinate 111,980,218 downwards.
ATTTTGACACTCAGTGTCCACTTCTTCTTTACTGAAATGTTCATAAGCTTACTAATAGTATGTTCATGGATTTTTGTCACGATCAAGCACTATCAGAGGTTTGTATTGACTCATGTATTAGAACCCACTCTAGGAAGGCCTAGCTCTCCTGGACAAAGGTAATGTCTCATTGGGCAAGTTACAGAGCATAGGAGGAGAATGAATCTTTTAATAGCTCGTGGTTCCTATCAGGCAGTGATGCTGCTCAGCAGGCAGGCAAGACTATATGGGATGTAACTTCAGAATACATTTCCTATACTGCTTTGACCTGAATCTTTGTGTCACCGTTTATTGTCCACAGCCTATATGTTGGTCTATAGATAACGGAGTTACAGATAGTGTTCCTGAATTTCTACTGTGTTATTTTCACCTTATGAAGACTTGGACCTTCTCTACTCTTGATTCTAATCTTGTTCTGTGTTTTGTATTTGCACCTGTTCTCCCTCCTCTCCAAGTTTGGCTTAAGGCCCTACAGAGTTCATGTCGGTTGCAAAACACGTTTGTTTTTCTTTTATTTTGTTTTTATCCTCTTAAGTGGCAGTTTGAATCCACCAGGCTCTCCTTGGAAACTCTATGGGGCAGTTCTACTCTGTCACATAGGGTTGCTATGAGTCGGAATTGACTTGATGGCACTGGGTTAAGATGTTCATAACCATTTGTCAAAAAGCACGTTTTATTTCATAGGATAAAAAGCTTAACTGCAATCTTCAGTACTATCTGCCAATGAATAATTTATTTTCTGTGACTATCTTAGTTTCCTAGTGTTTCTATAACAGAAATACCACACGTGTTTGGCTTTAAGTAACAGAAACTCATTTTCTCACATTCTGGAGGCTAAAAGTTGAAATCAGGGTCTTGGCCATGTTCACTCCTTCCGTGTACTTCTCTCCTGGTGTTGATGTCTCCCGGATATCCATGGAGTTCCTTTGCTTGTAGACAATACATGTCATCTGTCTTTTCTGATGTGTGCGTGTGTGTGTGTGTGTCTGTGTCTGTCCTGGTCTTTTTATAACTCAGAAGTGATTAGGTTTAGGATCCACCCCACACCGGTATGACCTGAACTTATGATAACTTATGATTGGTTACATTACATTGGATAGTATTATGGAAGATGACTACATTTAGATTATGTTATGGAGGAAGATTACATTACATTGCATTAGATGTAAGGCCATGGCATTGCATTGCATTACATTGTATTACATTACATTATAATACATTACAGTATGTAACATTAAGGAAGATAATCTGCTCTATTAAAGGCCAACCAATTTAACTACATGTCACTACTCTATGACAGCAACTAGACTAGTGCTTGGCCGAAAAACTGGGAACCATAGCCTAGCCAAGTTGATGCACAGAATTAACTATCACAATGGCTTTGTTCCTCTTCTTTCCCAAAGGCTTCTACTAGAAGGAAAAACAATGTTAATGCCACCTGTACCACCCCCCCCCCATGTCCCTTATCTTCATATCTAAGACAAAGTCTCAGGAGCTATATTTTGAATTTCTCATCAAATTTATATTCTTTTCCACTTCTGTCATTCAAAGTGAGTAGCCGTTAATTAATTTGATAAGCCTTGGTAGGTTTCTTGTCTCTCGAATTTCTTGTCATATTACAAGTAAGCACTTCCAGTGCTGCATCTGTTTGTTGAAACATCTCAATTGATATTCCATAGATTCCTGGAGCCTTGTTTTCACCAGTGCCTTCAGTGCAGCTTGAACTTCTTCCTTCTGCATCATCAATTCTTGATCATGTGCTCCCTCCTGAAGTGGTTGAACGTCAACTAATTCTTTTTGGTACGGTGACTCTGTGTATTCCATCTTCTTTTGATGCTTCCTGTGTTATTCAATGTTTTGCTCATAAAGTCCTTCAAAATTGCAACTCAAGGCTAAAACTTTTTCTTCAATTCTTTCAGCTTGAGAAATGCTGAGCATGTTCTTCCTCTTTGGTTTTCTATTTCCAGGTCTTTACACACTTCGTTATAATACTTTACTTTGTCTTCTGGAGCTGCCCTTTGAAATCGTCTGTTCAGCTCATTTACTTCATCATTTCTTCCACGTGATGTAGCTACTCTACATTCAAGAACAAGATTCGGAGTATTTTCTGACATCCATTTTAGTCTTTTCATTCTTTCCTATCTTTTTAATGACCTTTTGCTTTCTTCGTGTATGATGTCCTTGATATCATTCCACACCACTCTGGTCATCAGTCATTAGTGTTCAGTGTGCCAAATCTGGTCTTGAGATGGTCTCTAAATTCGGGTGGACATACTCAAGGTCATACTTAGACTCTCATGAGCTTGTTTTAATTGCCTTCAGCTTCGACTTGACCTTGAATATGAGCAACTGATAGTCCGTTCCACTGTAGGCCCCCGGCTTTGTTGTGAATGATACGGACCTTCTCAATCATCTCTTTCCACAGATGTAGTCAATTTGATTCCTGCGTTCCCATCTCATGAGTTCCTTGAGTATAGTCACCGTTTATGTTGTTGAAAAAAGGTGTATGGAATGAATACATCATTGGTCTTGCAAAATCTATCATGCAATCTCCAGTGTTGTTTCCATTACCAAAGCTGCATTTTCCATCTACTGATCCTTCTTCTTTGTTTCCAACTTTCACATTCCAATCACCAGTAATTATCAGCACATCTTGATTGCATGTTCGATCAATTTCAGGCTGCAGAAGTTGGTAAAAATCTTCAATTTCCTCATCTTTGGCCTTAGTGGTTTGTGCTCAAATTTGAATAATAATCGTAGTAACTGGTCTTCCTGGTTGGTATATGGATATTATTCTATCACTGACAGCATTGTACTTCAGGATAGATCTTGAAATGTTCTTTTTGATGATGATTGCAATGCTATTCCTCTTCAATTTGTCATTCCCAGCATAGTAAACCATGTGATTATCTGATTCGGGTTGTCAGTACCAGTCCATTTTAGCTCGCTGTTGCCTAGGGTATAGATCTTTATGCATTCCATTTCATTTTTGACAATTTCCAATTTTCCTGGATTCATACTATGTATATTCCACGTTCCTATTATTAATGGATGTTTGCAGTTCTTTCTTCTTACTTTGAGTCATGTCACATCAGTACTTACATATTACTAGGGTTTTTTAAGTGATAGAGAATGAGAAGACTCTAAAGGGTTGGGGCCCATTGCCCAGATGCTTGGGGAGGTAAGGAACCAAAGAGAACCTTCTCTGGCTCAGGAGAAAATAAATGCATCATGGCTCCAGATTCTGCCCTCTGCTTGCTATGCCCCACTGAAGTGACTTTGGAGCCACTGGGTAGTGTACAGGGTCCATATGCTTGACTGCTGACTAAAAGGTTGGAAGTTCGAGTCCACCCAAATGGGCCTCATAAGAAAGTCTTGATGACCTACTTCCAAAAAATCGGTCATTCAAAGCCCTGTGCAGTACACTTCTGCTCTGACATGCGTGTTGTTGCCATGAGTTGGAATTGACTTAATGGCACCTGGTTTTGGTAGTGACTCTGTTCTTCTTGTGACACTGTATCTTTTGGTCTCCTGGTTCTTGTTTGACAGCTCCGCCTTTTCCTTCCTCCCCTCTTTCTTCCATCTTCTCTGTATTTCACTTTTAAAATTCCCTGAGAGAGGATCTGCCTGAGTCTCTGCACATTCTCATTGCCAGTCCCTGCACATCCTCCTTTTATATTTAATTCAGTTTCATAATTTCCCCTTTCACCCTGTATCCCCAATCCAATTAGTTTCCCACATGTTTAATTTATAACCTTCTAATCCACTCTGCATCTGTTTATTTTTGTGTATATATATTTCTGAAATATAAATCTATATATAATTGTTTAATGTCTTTTAATATACATTTATAATATAAGTCTATATTTGTCTTTTCTTACTTTTTCAGATAAAAACCGATAGCTGACATTTACTGCACATTTTCAATATACTAGGTGGCTACATTCAGTTTGCAGTCACGGCTAACCTAAGGGTTGGCACTTCAAACCCACCTAGCAGTTCCACAGAAGAAAGGCGTGTCAAACTGCTTCCATAAAGTTTATAGCCACGTAAACCCTGTGGAGCAGTTCTACTCTGTAGCACATTGGGTTGCCTTGAGTTAGAATCGACTGGACAGCAATGGGTTTGCTTTTTGGTATACCTTTTTCTAAGTGCTGTCTATATATTATTTAATTTTATTCTTATATCGACAGTAGTTGTAATTACTATAGGTTATACCAACAGTTAGAGAGTATTATTATTTCCATGTTACACGTTAGGAAATCAAAGGCCAGAGATGTCAGATCCTCAACAATTGTGTTACATTGTCTTTCTCATCACCATCTTCATTCCTCTCTTTGTCAACTGCATTTTATTTTCTCCTCAAAGAGACATTTCTGGTTGCTCTTGAGACTCTTCCTCTGTTTTAAAAAGTTTTTTTTGTGTGTGTGTGTGCGTGTGTGAATTTGGATTATCCAACATTCTTTGCTACTACTCTTAGTGTAAAGAGAAGATTGTTGACTACTGTCAATTTTTTTGAGAAAAATAAAATTATATATCTCAACTTCCGCCTCCTATACATGCTGTTTCTTTAACAAAATTTAACGTTAAATGTGTCTTTGAATATAATCATAAGCTATCTCTGTCTGTAGAAGACAAGAGAAGCCTAAATGTAAATCTCTGGATTAGATGGTGCATAAGCCATTAGGAAACAAATTTATTGGTAAGTGAAACAAATTCACCATTACTAGCATGCTGTGTAAATCAAGACTGGGAATCATATTTAATTTTACACCTTGGCAATATTTCAAAGGTTTTTTTTACAGTAACTTGCAAGGAGTTAATGTACTGTGAATTCATTCCAGTACATTGATTTCTGCATTAGCTCAGTGAAAGATGCAGTTCTTTGGCAAAAGCAAACTTTGGGAGGTAAATTTTCTTCGTCATGTAATCCATAATTCAGAATTTATAATAACCATTTGCTTCATTGCTCATGCATACCAATCATCACCTGGATGACCCAGCAGTCCCGCAAACAAAAAAGTGTGTCATCTCTGAAATTTATTTTTTGCACATGTTATCACAAAATAGCAATTTTGTTCTGTACTGAAGATTTTTGAGGAGTTTGGTTCTGAATGGAGAACGCCTCCATCTACCTTGTTCTAGGTATTCAGGCTGTTCTAGGTATTTACGATGTCTCTTGTTGCCATCTTTTGGAATTATGCTTAAATGCTGGTGGTAGTAATGTGCTGGTATTGGTGGTAGTAGAAGTCAATCTACCTAATAATTTATGTATCAGGAACTCTTACTTATATGAGCATCTTCCAAATCATTGCACCTAATTTAGAATTTTGTCTTTTTTAGGAAAGCATCTCCTTCCTTATATAATCTTTATACCCTACAAGCATGGCTTCACCTTTGGCTGGTGGCCTGGCATCTGGCTCCCCCTGAAGATTTCAGACTGGATGGCATTTAATTATGTGCTTCAGAGATCCCTTCCTGTGATAGCGAGGGTGTGCTCAAGGATGCGTCACTGCATCTCCCATCTTCCCTTACATACAAACAGCCCCACCTTTATCTGTTTTTATATTGGCTTATAAGATTTTGCTTCATTTTAGCAGAGGGATAAAACCATCGTTTGGAAATATAGACTATCACCATCTGAGGAACTTTGCAGGACTGTTGAGGGCATATTCCATCTGAAGAGGCCCTGCTTCTCAGCTCCAGCCAATTGTTGCCAGCCTTGGCTGTTCCCAAATCATCTACGTTTTCAGGAGAAGTCAGATATCTTCATCATCATGTGAAATTCTCAAATTTTTAACTCTTGGCCTGAAAGTAAGTAAGTAATAGGTAAATAAGTAGGTAGGTAGATAGCCAGACAGATAACAGATAGATAGACAAATAGACATGTACATAATAAGCAGATCCGCTGTGCTGGTCCAATGTGACAGCTAGATTCAGGCCAGGCCTTCCCTCAGGGACCTAGGAGATGAAGCAAAAAGAACATAAACATTTTTCTTCTAAGCTTATGTATTTCTGAACTCCATGAGGTTGATAAAAGCATCTATCTACTTGCAATCTGGCAATTGCTGCTTGGTAGAATTAGTTGTATCAGACCTGTCTTAAGAGTGGGGAAGTGAAGCTGTTCTATAAAGAGCAGGTTCACTGATGGCCTTGAAGATAGTCATCTCCATTTAGACTATATATTAGCCGAATGCTGTACTTGTCCCAGCTAGTTAACTGTAATTAACATTCTATTATGTTTCATTATGTTGTTCTCTAGCAACATGAATATCTATTTTTATCACATGTAGTAGTCTTTTACCCTATCCCAAAAGCCTAGCCATTTGTCACTTGATTTCTGAATTTTCCTGTCATTTCTTAACCAGATGCCCTTATCACATGCTCTCTCTTCTTAAATCCAATACCACGCCCGGATTTATATCAGAATTCATCATGAAGTTTTAAACTCCCCAGTATTACCCCCTAGTTTCACCCTACCTGACCTAGCCAAACTTTACTTCTCTGCAGCCTCAAATTCTTACAGAATATTATTCTGTTGACTCAAGTGGACTTTTGAGTTCCTTTTCATCTTCTTAATTTAATTTGTGACCTGTCCCCTGCCTAGAATGCCTTTCACCTGCCCATAAATTTATCAAAGTTCTGACATGCTTTAAAGTTTATTTCTTTTAAGTGAGACTGTGATATATTGAGAGTTGTGCTTTAGGGATATTAATATGGCAGTTGATCAGACATGGCATGAATTAAGAGAAACATATTGAAGACTTGGAGTGCAGTTAGGAGCAATTATAATAGTCCAGGTGAGAGAGGATAAGTGCCTGGCCTTGGCTGGTTGTAGCCAACTTGGAAAGACAGAGATGGATTCAAACAATATTGATTTACTGACCGTTATGTACTGAATTGTGTCCCCTCAAAGTGTGTGTCAACTTGGCTAGGCCAGGATTTCCAGTATTATGTGATTGTCCACCATTTTGTCATCTGATGCAATCTTCCTATGTGTTTAAATTCCACCTCTGTAATGTTAGTGCGAAACCCTGGTGGCATAGCAGTTAAGTGCTATGACTGCTAACCAGAAGGTCGGCAGTTCGAATCCACCAGACACTCCTCGGAAACTCTATGAAGCAGTTCTACTTTGTCCTTACAGGGTTGCTGTGGGTCGGAATAGACTGGACTGCAATTTTTTTAATGATGTTAATGAAGCAGTATTAGAGGCAGTTACGTTAATGAGGCAGGATGCAGTCTACAAGAGCGTGTTGTATCTTGAGTCAATCTCTTTTGAGATATACAAGACAGAAGCAAGTGGAGAGAGAGAGGAACCTCCTACCAGCAAGAAAGAAGGGCTGAGAGCAAGTGAGTCCTTTGGACCTGGGGTATCTCCGCTGAGAAGCTCTTAGACCAGGGGAAGATTGATGGCAAGGACCTTCCCCCAAAGCTGACAGAGAAAGCCTTCCCCTGGAGCTGACACCCTGAAATCAGACTTCTAGCATCCTACACTATGAGAGAATAAATTTCTCTTTGTTAAAAGCCATTCATTTGTGGTATTTCTGTTATAACAGCACTAGATAGCTACGACACTAACTCAATACAGAATATCTCATTTTGTTAGTGGTGCAGTGGTTAAGAGCTCGGCTGCTAACCAAAAGGTTGACAGTTCGAATCCACCAGCCACTCCTTGGAAACCCTATGGGGCAGCTCTACTCTGTCCTATAGGATTGCCGTGAGTCGGAATAGACGACGGCAATGAGTTTGGTTTTTCATGTTTTATCTTACCCTTTTTAATTTACATGGAACTGATCTGGAATAAGAACTGGCACCCAGATTTGAAAATTATTACTCTCTAATTTTCTGCTAAAGTATCAGCTTTACAGAATTATATTCACTATCACCAAAAACAGGATAAGGAAAGAATTTTTTTTTACCTTGCTATACAGCTTGTAGAAGTAGTAAAATAATAGTTTCATATACATTGTATGTTAACTTTTCCACAAAGTTCTACTTATTACATTTTTTGACCCTTAAAACTTTCTAAGGAGTTAAAAGAGACAGATATTACTATATATTTTTTCCACATGAGGAAACTGAACTATAGAGATTTAATATTTTACTCCAGATCACATAAGGTTAGACCTTGATCTATAATCTATATCACCAGTTCTTTTTTTAAATAATAAATTATAAAATTTCCTAAAATATATATCCATAGGCTCAACTTCTGCAAAGTCACATTTTCACTTGGTGGTGCCGCTGTTCAGACTGCACTGATATAATTTAATCTTATTTTCTCTGAACACTATATATAAATTGTCAAAATACACTAAATATTTGTTCTATAATGCTTCTCACTTTGCCTTCCAAAGGTGCATTTTGTGATGCCAAGCCTTGATTCATCAGGAGGACAGGATAGTTTATGCTACAAATGAAACAAACAACTTCAAAGCCCCAGTGGCTGAAGCCACAGAGGTCACACATTATATATGTTCATCTTGGGTTGGCTGGGAGTTTTGCTGCAAGTCGTCTTCACTCCAGGATCCTATCTTCTCATTGCTGGTCCCTGTGACATAGGGAAAGGGCAAGCATGGCAAGTTGCACTCTGGCTTTTAAAGCTTCCACCTAGAAGTGACTCTCTTCACTTCTGCTCACATTTCACTGGCAAAGCATGTTATAAGATCACATTATCTTCAAGAGGCAGGAACATGCAATCATGCCATGTGTCCAGGACTGGAGCTTGAAATATTTGGGGGAAAAAAAAAATTTGCTGTCTAGTCAGCTCTGACTCATGGGAACTCCATTTGTGTGACAGTAGAACTGTGCTCCATACGGTTTTCCATGACTGATTTTTCAGAGACCATCAGGCCTTTTAGTGCAGCTTGGACTTCTTCCTTTAGTACCGTGGGTCCCTGGTCATATATTACCTCCTGAACTGGATGACCGTCAACCAGTTCTTTTTAGTATAGTAACTCTGTGTATTCCTTCCATCTTCTTTTGATGCTTCCTACGTCGCTTAATATTTTCCTCATAGAACCTTCACTGTTGCAACTCGAGGCTTGAATATTTTCTTCAATTCTTTCAGCGTGAGAAATGCTGAACGTGTTCTTCCCTTTTGGTTTTCTATCTCCAGATCTTTGCACATGTCATCATAATACTTTGTTTTCTCAAGCTGCCCTTTGAAATCTTCTGTTCAGCTTTTACTTCATCATTTTGTCCTTTTTCTTTAGCTATTTGATGTTCAAGAGCAAGTTTCAAAGTCTCTTCTGACATCCATTTAGGTCTTTTCTTTCTCTCCTGTCTTTTTAACGACCTCTTGCTTTCTTCATGTATGATGTCATACCATAACTCATCTGGTTATCATTAGTGTTCAACTCGTCAAATCTGTTCTTGAGGTGGTCTCTAAATTCAGGTGGGATATACTCAAGGTCATATTTTGGCCCTTGTGGACTTGTTCTAATTTTCTTCAGTTTCAATTTGAACTTGCATATGAGCAACTGATGAACTGATCCAAAGTTGGCCCCTGGCCTTGTTCTGACTGATGATATTGAGCTTTTCCGTCGTCCCTTTTCACAGATGTAATTGATTTGATTCCTGTGTATTCCATCTGGCGAGGTCCATGTGCATAGTCGCTGTTTATGTTGTTGAAAAAGGTATTTGCAATGAAGAAGTCATTGGTCTTGCAAAATTCTATCATGTGATCTCTGGCATAGTTTCTATCACCAAGGCCACATTTTCCAACTACCGATCCTTCTTATTTCCAACTTCCGTATGCCAATCACCAGTAATTATCAATGCATTCTGTTTGCATGTTCCATCAATTTCAAACTGCAGAAGCTGGTAAAAATCTTTAGTTTCTTCATCTTTGGCCTTAGTGGTTGGTGTGTAAATTTGAGTAATAGTTATATTAACTGGTCTTCCTTGTAGGTGTGTGGACGTTACCCTATCACTGACAGCATTGTACTTCAGGATAGATCTTGAAATGTTCTTTTTGACAATGAATGCAGCACCATTCCTCTTCAAGTTGTCATTCCCAGCATACTAGGCCATATGATTGTCCAATTCAAAATGACCAATACCATTCCATTTCAGCTCACTAGTGCCTAGGATATCCATCTTTATGAGTTCCATTTCATTTTCAACGATTTTTAGTTTTCCTAGATTCATACTTCATACATTCCAGGTTCCAATTATTAATGCATGTTTGCAGCTGTTCCTTCTCATTTTGTGTTATTTTGAGATAGCACCCAACAACAACAGCAACAATCAGGCCTTTCTTCTGAGGCACCTCTGCGTGGACTCTACCCTCCAACCTTTCAGTTCACAGCCGAGTGTGTTAACCGTTTACACCATCCAGGGCCACCTACTTGGGGAATAGCAAATACAAGATAAATGAAGACATGCTCTGAGATCACCTCGCAGAAATGTTGAAGGAAATGTAAAGTACAAAGCGTTTGGTATAGTTTAAGTTGAGATTTTCTCAAGGCAAGGAAATGTGATAAACAGAAGCCTTGAGGGCCCTTGCTGCAACAGTTCTAAGAATTGCTCAGTAATGTTGCCTGGTCAATAACTTGTCTTTGTGGTATTTCAAATGCCAAGTTCATTATGTGGTTAAAGCATTCAGTCACTTTAATTTTAATAGCCTTATTTGCAGTAATGCTGGAAACTACTTGAGTACGTACAGCCCTAATTGAAGAATTCAGGTTGTTCTGTGTCCAGTGTTCCATTTATCCCTAATATGCTTGATATAGTCTAAAAGAAAGTCGCTTTTCTCTGCCTGGTGGAAACTGGCACAAGGGAGTTAATGCTGAAATGGTGTCTATATGAGCAACTGGTGATGCCATCTTGATTAGATTGCCTGGACAATTCAATTTAAAAGATCGATTCTTTATATGATTCAGTTATTTGGTTAAATTGACACTGATACATTCAGTTATAGCAAGTGAACCAGGTTGAACAATTAATCAAAAACCTGTGTATACCACAGATAATGCCAATAAATGTGTTCACATGAATTACTTTGAAAACTGAGGTTTGAATCTATTTATGTTACCTCAAATCATCATATAATTTATATATATTATTTGTACCACATAATTTAGGTACGGTGAAATCTGTAAAAGCCCGAACTCGATGGCACTGCCTTATTTTTCTGGGTCTTCCAGGTTCTCTGCCTTTGACAGGGTACAGTCACCCCTTTTCTGTCACTCTCTATTTAGCGGAAAATATTTGACTTTTCTTTCTCTGACAGATTTCCACCTTGCACAGGTTCCGGCTTTTGCAGTTTTACTGTAATTGATTATATACCATATATTTTTCTCATTTAAATTCACCTATGAATTTCCTCAAAGGCATGGTTGATGCTCTACTTTGTCACTCCAGCATTAAGGCGACTCGGCACACAGGAGAATAATAATGATTTTTTTTTAATTTTATATTTGACAGTGAGCTGGATATCTTAGTCGAAGTCTGGATTCAACCCCCACTTCTGTTTCTGACCAGTCTATAGAATGAGGCTTTTGTCCTTGATGACCTTGAAAACTCATGTATGATCTAAAGTACACTAAACCAAAAAAGCCAAACCCACTGCCGTCGAGTCGATTCCAACTCATAGTGACCCTAGAGGACAGAGTAGAACTGCCCCATAGAGTTTCCAAGGAGCGCCTGGCGGATTCGAACTGCTGACCTTTTGGTTAACAGCCATAGCACTTAACCACTGTGCCACCAGGGTTTCCAAAGTACACTCATGAATTATATTTTTAATTAACAAAACTGCCTGTAACTTGAATGATTATTTTCTCTGATAGATGTAATATAATTTTATAAATAGTTTTGCTACAAGGATTTGAGTTTGAAGGAATCCAGTAAAACTATTTTGTCAATGTGATTATTTGAACTTGGTGTGACTTTTAACTCAGCTATATTTCAGGTTGCTATAAGTTGGAATTGACTCTATGGCAACAGGTTTATTTATTTATTTTTTAATCAAGTATCTGATTAGGTTGTGAGTCCAAACGAGGTACTTCGTTATTTGCCATACATTACTATTGTTTTAGAATGTTTAACATATAATGTCTATGCAGTAAAGGTATTTTTCACTAGCCTCAAGACCCTAAGTACAGAGTATTTTTAAAACCTTCTTTTAATAATTCAGATTTTAAAAAAAGAAGAGATAACGATAATTTAGCCACTTTCTAAGCTCTACCCTCTCAAGTCCTCTAAAGAGCTGAAACGGGGTCAGAATCATCCTTAAGAGCATCCAATTGCTGTTCATGAGGATATTTCTGGGCCAAAATATAAATTCACTAAACCAAGCTGGCAACTCTGTTGAGACTGACCTACATTTCTATACAATAATAGATTGCTATTGTAAATAAATGTTTAACACTGTCACCCTTTACCTTAATGCCTGTAACAGAAAAAACCGAACCAATCGCCATCAAGTCGATTCCAACTCATAGCGACCCTACGGGACAGAGTGGAACTGTCCCATAGGATTTCCAAGGCTGTAGATCTTTACAGAAGCAGATTGCTACATCTTTTTCCTGCAGAGTAGCTGGTGGCTTCAAACCACAAACCTTTTGGTTAACAGCTGAGTACTTAACCACTGGACCACCAGGGCTCCTTCTTTCCTTGATAGCAATGGTAAAATGTTGATCTGATTTCTCGAATCATTTTTCTTGGATCCATGTCAAAATATCTGTCCCCATTCTTTTCCCACCTCTTCCAAACAAACATGTAGTTTAAACCACTCTGACTTAAGTCGTCTAATTTTTTTTCAGAATATTAAAATTTTCTAAATAAATTAAAAAAAAGTAGAGCTTAAATATATAAATTAGAACAGCAAATCTTTAAACATTGAGAAATGACATGATATCATTTTAATTCATAAGATTATCCCAGATCTTAACTTTGAAGTTAGAAGGAGATGCTCAGCATTCTCTTTATCTTATTCCGTGTTTATTTTTGGTACTGCCCTTTTTTTTTATTTTAGCAAAGTGACAGGAAATAGAACATGCACCATCCAATTGGGTCACTTTATGTAGCAGTAAACCATAAGTAAATAATCTAGGTTATTTCCCCAGGCTTAATATCATCAATATTTCTTCCCTTCACATGCTCCAAAACATGATCTTATTGGTAGAAAATGTATTAGTAACTTGAAAGATGGCAGGAAAAAACAATACACCAGGCATTATTCTGAGAAGTGGTTTTATCAGTGAGACAGTCTCATTCAAAGAACTGTGCTTCTGCCTATGTTCACTGCCTTAACCTGAAGAATTTCATGTTTGGGAATTAGTAATGTATTTTGAAAAATTATCCCAGGGACTATGACTTCAAATTTAATTGAAGTGACTCATTAAATAAATGCCTGTGGTTATAACATGAATACAGGAGATAATATGATGAACATGGCATCAGGATTAGAGGAAATCTCATTAACAGTCTGTAATATGCAGGTGACACAATATTGCTTGCTAAAAGCTAAGAAGACTTGAAGCACTTGGTGATGAAGACCAAAGACTGCAGCCTTAAGTAGTCTCAACACAAACAAAACAGCCTTCAGCCTCAACATAAGGAAAACAGAAATCCTCACCACTGGACCAATAAGCAACATCATGATAAATGGAGAATAGATTGAAGTTGCCAAGGATTTCCTTTTACTTGTATCCACAGTCAATATCCATGAAAGCAGCAGTCAAGAAATCAAAATATGCATTGCACTGGGCAAATCTTCTGCCAAAGACCTCTTTAAAGTGTTAAAAAGCAAAGATGTCACCTTGAAGATTAAGGTGCCTTTGACCCAAGCCATATTATTTTCAGTCACCTCATATGCATGCAAAAGCTGGACAATGAATAAGGAAGACCAAAGAAGAATTGAGGCCTTTGAATTATAGTGTTGGCAAAGAATATCAGATACCCGATGGACTGCCAGAAGAATGAACAAATCTATCTTGGGAGAAGTACAACCTGAATGCTCCCAAGAAGCAAGGATAGTGAGACCGTCTCTGAACATGTTATCGGGAGGGACCAGTCCCTGGAGAAGGACATCATGCTTGATAAAGTAGAGGGTCAGTGAAAAAGAGGAAAACCCTCAAGAAGATGGCTCAAACAATGGGCTCAAGCATAACATGGATTGTGAGGATGGCACAGGACCAGGCAGTGTTTCCTTCTCTTGTACCTAGAGTTGCTATGAGTCAGAACCAACTCAATGACACCTAACAGCAACAATGTGAGTTGATCCCACGAGTCCATTTTTATCCACAATATCAACAGATATTATTTGAGAACCTACTCTGTATAATATATGATGGTATGCATAATTACAATGTTACATGTATGTTCTATTGATGATTCTGTAATGACTGCTTGATACCTACCTCCATATGCTTTCAGAAAACTATAAATAGAACACTAAAAGATCCCTAGACCATGTCATATGATGGTCCAAGCAATGTCTTCTGCATATAAACTACAGTGTAAAATATTATTTGGTAGAAAAACTACTTCTCTCGTAGCAATTGGGTTTAGATTTATGAAGTTTTATCTAAATGGAAACAGCTATTCTGTAACCTGTTTTATACAAATGAGTTTTTAAAACATTAGTGAGGTTTCTCTAATCAGGAATTGGAATTCTTATATGGCAAGTTAACCTTGTAGATAGTCACATTTGATCACATTGTGGTGCCAAAAACTGTAAATATTAAATATGTGGATAAAACTAATCCTTTCAATTATGAGACAGGTGGAAGAATATGCAGTTAATAGTTCTCACTATGGGCTTTCCTTTGGGGAGTACTCTAGTATGAAAAATAATTTTCCTGAAAAATAAATACCATTGTTGCATAGTCCTGTTGAATGTTGAAAATATTTTATACTTATTCAATTTATGACCCTGACTTTCACGGAGATCCTCTGAGCTTTATGTCCTACCATGGGGAAAGAAAAAAAAATATATTGCTAGAGGCTTGCTAATTAAAATCTTTCAGTATGCAAGTATAGACAAAAATGATTTAAAATTTCATTCTATTAAAAGGGCATCTACTTCAAAATATGCTTTAAAATAGGATCAATTTAGACACTCAGATGTTTAAAATGTATTTATATGAAGTCACCTGGAATTTCAGATTTGCATATTTGAAGCATTTATGCCGTGAGAGATAATCCATCTCTTTCTAACCCTGCTCTTTCCATGGGTACCATAAGAAATGTTGTTGTGACACAGCTTTTCTGTAAAATTGAGTTGTGCCTGTGGCCTCTATTTAATACTATAACATTTATTATGCACATACATAATGTTATTATGGATTGAATTGTGGCCCTCAGAAAGATACATTGAAGTCTTAATCCCCGATACCTGTGAATGTGTCCTTGTTTGGAGATAGCATCTTTGAAGATGTTATTAGTTAATATGAGGCCATACTGGAGTAGGGGGGCCCTAAGCAAGTGTGACTGGCGTACTTACAAAACAAGAAGAGGCATAGACACAGACAGAAGGAAGATGGCCATGTGAAGACAGAGGCAGAGCTTGGAGTGATGCATCTACAAACCAAGGAACACCAAGGATTGCCAGGAACCACCAGAAGTTAGGGAGAAGCAAGGCAGGATCCTCCCTTAGAGCCTTCAGAGAGAGCATTGTTCTTTTGATGCATTGATTTGCACGTCTAGGCTATAGATGTGTGAAGCCATAAATTTCCTTTGTTTTAAGACACCCAGTTTGTGGTACTTTGTTACAATAGCTCTGGGAAACTAAGGGAATGATTAAAGCTCCTTAGAAGGACTGTAGAATAAAAATTATGTTAAATAGTAGAGGATTAGTCTTGTATCAGGTTACAACTAAATGGAGCAATTTGTTTCAACCACAGAAAAATCCTTTCCGGTGACTCTTAAATTTCTGGCATATGCTCTTGATCATATATATTATTTGGAGACTATAAAGTCACTCTAATATTAATCTTATTGCTGTTGTTTTTGTTAGGTGCTGTGGAGTCAGTTCCAACTCATAGCAACCCTATGCAGAGCAGAAAGAAACATTGCTAGATCCTGCGCCATCCCCAACAATCATTGTTATGCTTGAGCCCATTTTTGCTGCCACTGTGTCAACCCATATCACTGAGGGTCTTCCTATTTTTCACTAAACCTCTACTTTACCAAACATGATGTTCTTCTCCAGGGACTGATGCCTCCTGATAACATGTCCAAAGTATGTGAGCAGTAGTTTCACCATCCTTGCTTCTAAGGAGCATTCTGGTTGTACTTCTTCCAAGACAGATTTATTCATTCTTTTGGCAGTCCACGGTATATTCAATATTCTTCACCAACACCATAATTCAAAGGCGTTGATTCTTTGGTCTTTCTTATTCATGGCCCAGCTTTCGCATGCATATGAGGCAGTTGAAAATACCATGGCATGGCTTGGGTTAGGCGCACCTTAGTCTTCAAGGTGACATATTTGCTCTTCAACACTTTAAATGGGTTTTTTGGAGCAGATTTGCTAAATGGAATGCATCTTTTTGATTTCTTGACTGCTGCTTCCATGGGTGTTGATTGTGGATCCAAGTAAAATGAAATCCTTGACAACTTCAGTTTTTCTCTTTATCATGATGTTCCTTATTGGTCCAGTTGTGAGGATTTTTGTTTTCTTTATGTTGAGGTGTAATCCATACTGAAGGCTTTGATCTTTATCAGTAAGTGCTTCAAATCCTCTTCACTTCCAGCAAGCAGAGTTGTGTCATCAGCATATTGAAGGTTGTTAATGAGCCTTCCTCTAATCCTGATGCCCTGTTCTTCTTCATATAGTCTAGCTTCTTGGATTATTTACTCAGCATACAGGTTGAATAGGTATGGTGAAAAGATACAACCCTGAGGCACACCTTCCCTGACTTTAAACCACTCGGTATCCATCCGCTTTTCCTTTTCAAATGACTGCCTCTTGACCTATGTACAGGTTCCTAGTGAGCACACTTAAGTATTCTGGAATTCCCATTCTTCAACATATTATCCATAACTTGTTATGATCCATATTAATCTTAGAGAAACACTAACTATAGATATAAGTCTCTATAATAGTTAATGTTTCTCTAAGATTAATATGGATCATAACAAGTTATGGATAATATGTTGAAGAATGGGAATTCCAGAATACTTAAGTGTGCTCACTAGGAACCTGTACATAGGTCAAGAGGCAGTCATTTATATAACTCTATGTAATTATATGTAAAACCTTTTGCCATTGAGTTGATTTTTACTCATGGCGACCGCTTGTGTTATACAGTAGAATTGAGCTGCATAGAGTTTTCTTGGCTGAAATCTTTTACTAAAGCAAATTGCCAGGCCTTTCTTCCACAGTGTTGTTGGTGGGTTTCAACTGCCAACCTTTCAGGTAGCAGATGGTCACAAATATATATATGTGTGTGTGGATATAGATATAGATATAGGTCCAGAAAACAAGGCTTTGAATGATCTAGGAGAGTTATCAGGTGTAGGTGGAGGATGTGCCTTATATGGGAACACAGGTGCTCTTTGCATTGTAATATGCAGAGAGAAAAGTAAAGAGAATTCATACAGATACATCTTATAGGAAACTGGAGTTTTTCTTATCCGTTTCTATTTTTTTCTGGGAAGGAAGAGGTGAAATCTTAGAGGACTTAATATAGATGGAGAAAGTTTTAAAATAGCTGTTACATGGAATATGAGTGAGATGAAATCAGAAGAATCATGGGGTGGCATGAGACTATGGTTGGAGTAGAGACCACACATTAAGGTGTCACTGGTGTGGTACTAACATTTTCCTCACCTCCACTTTGTAGTGAAGTTTTAAGTACAAGGAAGGCAGTTGGACTGATCGAGGTCTGAAGTTCTGTCAGACAACATGGTAGAAGAACAATGGGGTAAGGGGGTCAATTATATAGCAAGAAAGTGGCTGAAGTAGTGAACCAGGAGCCTAAACTGGTTAGGAAAATAATAGATATTATTGGAGATGATGGAGTAATCTGTGTGGGAAAATTCAAGATAGAGGAGAGAGAAACTCAGTTGGGAAAGCAAGTGAGGGCGGTGGTTCTCAGCCTTGACTTCTCATTAGAACCACCTGGGGAGCTTCAAAAAATGCAGGTGCCCATGTCCCATCTTCTGAGACTCTGATCAAAGTGGCCTATGGTACCACCTGGACAATGAGCTATATTTTGGAGCCAAGATTGAAAATCTGTTGTGAAGAGTCTTATTTTCAAAGTTGCAGACACTTTATTCTCAAGGCAATGGAGGATCAACAGAGATTTTAAAAAGAGGAGTAACGTGAGTTATTATTTATTTTAGAAAAGTGAATTTTTCCTCAATGTGAAAGGGAGAATAGTGGAAAAAATACTGCAGTATTCTGAGTTAGGAATGGTAGGACCTTGAACTAGAGGAATGAAGAGGACTTGTAGAGTAGGGGACAGATTTTTGGTGTTTCAACGCAAGAATTTATTACACTTATAAAAAAAAATTTTTTTTTTTTTTATTGATATATGTGAAGACTAAGATAACTGTAGGATTTTTTTTCCTGGATAATATGGTAGTTTTCCATTGCTGCATAACAAATCACCCCCAGTTTGGAAGGCTCAAAGCAACATTTATTGTCTCACAGTAAGGAGTCCAGACTTGGCTTCTTTAGGTTCTCTGATTACACCAGACTATAATCAAGGTGTCTAGCGAGGCTGAAGTCTTATCAGAGGCTTGAGTGGGAATAGTTCCATGTCCAAGCGCCCTCAGATTATTGGCAAAATTCAGCTCTACACAGCTGTAGGACTGAGTTCCTCATCTTCTTGCTGGGTATTAGCCAGGAACCCCCTCAGACCCTAGAGGCTGCTTATAGGTCCCTGCCAGTGGCTACACCACAGGCTGTTCACTTCTTCAAGACCAGTAGGAGAATCTTCTTCTTGCTCCTAAAGTTACTCAGTCCTTTTTTTTAAGGATATTTACCTGATTAAATCAAGCATACCCAAGATAACCTACCTTTTGATTAACTCAAAATCAACTGATTTGGGATGTTAACTACATCTGCATGTTTCCTTCACTTTTGCCATTCAACATAACCAGTAAGTGATGAGTCACAATTGACTGGACGGCAATGGATTTTTTTTTTTTTTTTTAAATCATATTCACAGGCCATGCCCACATTCAAGGGAAGAGGATTTTAGAGGGCGTGTACACCTTCAGATGGGAATCAGAAGTTGTAGCAGTTAATTTTAATAAGTAATACAAGATAATTAGAATGTTTCTGAAAGAAATTGATGACTTCAGTTTTTAGACATGTTAAATTTGGGGTAGTTGATTAGAATGTTTTAGTAGGTGTTTTTTATTTATAGAGAGATTGGAGCCCTGGTGGTGCAGTGCTTAAGAGCTTGGCTGCTAACCAAAAGGTTGGCAGTTCAAATCCGCCAGCCTCTCCTTGGAGACCTTGTAGGGTAGTTCTACTCTGTCCTGTCCTGTCGCTATGAGTCGAAATTGACTCAATGGAAATGGGTTTGGTTTTAGTTTATAAAGAGATCAACATTGAAGAGATAATCTGGTATTGATTAATAGAGTTAAATTTATGAGATAGTCCAGAGAAAATGTGCAGCAAGAAGTGAGCTGAAGACATTAGCAAGACCAAATAAAGCTAGCACTATTGGGGCTGAGCTTCAAGCCATATTCCTTGATTACCAGTCTAATACCCCATTATGCAAGCCTTTAAACCAAAAAATCAAACCTGTTACAATCAAGTCAATTCCAGCTCAAAAGGAGTAGAGTAGGATAGAGTAGACCTGCCTCATAGGACTCCCAAGGAGCGCTGGTGGATTCAGACTGCCAAACTTTTGTTAGTAGCTGAGTTCTTAACCACTGTGCACCAGGGCTCCACATACAACTCTATACTATTCCTTTACTTTCTTCCTTCAGTAACACGCTGCACTTCTTAATCATCTATGGTCCACTTGCCCTCCCCACCCCAGCCCCCAATCCCAAGCCCCACTACCTGGAAGGGAGAATCAGAGTCTGTCTTAGTGTAGCCTTGCAGATCACAGACACATTGGCTCTATTGTGCTCCCTGCATGAGGGAGTGCAGGATGGGCTCACAAGGCTCAGTGAAGGGAGGTGATACCGTCGCTAGCCTTGAACTGCATCATTCCTTTTTATTAGAAACTAGAACTAACTTTGCACTGTTCCCTGCTCCTTACACACCAGAATTGCCTATGAAAATAAACAGGATGTGGCACATTCATAAGGCAGACGTAATCATATTTATCTGTCTCTTAAAATTCTTTCCTGTTTATCTAAGTAGAAAATTATTAACGCTGCTGCAACAAAACTGAGAGATCTGAGCTGTGAAAATAGAAACAAAGTGAACTTGATTGGTTCATTTTGATCAGACTTTCCTCCTTTCTCTTAAATCTTTTTCTTTCAGGTTATATTCAAGAAAAATGTGTCATTCCCTGCCCATTTGATTGCAAGTTAAGCGACTGGTCTAATTGGGAACCTTGCAGCTCATCTTGTGGGTTTGGAGTGAGAATTCGATCCAAATGGCTAAAAGAAAAACCTTACAATGGAGGTCGCCCATGTCCCAAACTGGATCTCAAGAATCAGGTAAAGTGCATGAAGCAAAAAATAAAAAGCTGAAAATGTATCCCCATTATTATTTCCTGTTGAGATTAAAAGTCAACCTCTCATTAAAAATAGCTTATAAAGAGTTATCATAAGTTCGGAAAAGTGGTTAAGAGGGCAGTAATTAAACATAATATCCTGTTGTCATCAAGTTGTGGCACAGTGGTTAAGCACTCAACCGCTAACCAAAAGGTTGGTTGGTTTGAACCCACTAGCCCTTCCATGGGAGAAAGATGTGACAGCCTGCTTCTGTAAAGATTTACAGCATTGTAAACCCTATGGGGCAGTTCTACTCTGTCCTATAAGGTCACTATGGGTCAAAATTGACTTGACGGCAATGGGTTTGGTTTTTATTTGTTTGTTTTTGATTAGTAAAATAATATTAGTAATAGAAGCTTGCCCACTCCTAGGTAATTCCCAAGGCTACCTTGCATATCATTAACAATAATAAAGTTCAGAAAAATTATATCTAATTGATTTTTAAGTGATCATGATATTTTAAAAGTGATATGCTATACCACCTAAAATTTATTTTTTATGTATATTTTAAAATATAAGGAATAGTATTGGGAAAATAGCAATTATTTTATGACAACAGAATTAATGATCTCTCCCATCAATTCCAACAATGGAGTTTTCCTTCATCTAACACTTTATCCACATTTTTTCATTCTCAGTCTTGCAGTGCTTCCATAGCTCTTCATGTATCTCTTGAGCAACTTCTCTACCTCAAAAGCCATAGCAATTTTCATATGTGAAGTGCTCGTATTGATATCTAATAAAACTGTCATCCTAAGCAATTAAAGATGGTTAGAGTATTTCAGGTAGCTTTATATAACAGAGTATAAGATTTAGTCAGGAACCTTGGTGGCATAGTGGTTAAGAACTGGGCTGCTAACCAAAAGGTCTGCAATTCAAATCCACCAGCTGCTCCTTGGAAACCTTATGAGGCAGTTCTACTCTGTTCTGCAGGGTCGCTATAAGTCGGAACCAACTCAATGACACCTAACAACAATGATGACAAGATTTAGTTAAGAATTATTTATGATAAAGAATTTATATTCCCGACATGAAGATTATTAGATTAGGACTGATGAGTCAGATTTTTCTCATTTTTAATCAGTTTCTTTGAGTAGGTAGAGCCCAAATAGGTGGTAGCATGTGTCTCTTATGTGAGTATGTAGACCCTTTGTGACTGGGAAAACTCAATAAAATGGCTGTATAGGTTTTCTAATAGAAGGAAAATCCAGTGACTCTGTTCTTAATTTGAATACCATGTATAGGACTGCTTGGCTTAAAATATTACTTGTCAATTTAAGACCAATATCTCTAGCTATATTTTTTCTAAGTTTTGATATGAGACGTATAACTCACTGACCAAAGAAAAAGCAACAGTCTTGCAAAAAAGTATTTAAGTTCTAGGATGGGTACAGTATTATGCTAGTCTTTTCTTTTTAAGGTTATATAGAAAATAATGACCATAGCTTCTTTTCTCAAAGAATGTGCATATTTACTGGGGAAAACATGACAGATGATCAGAAAATCAACATAAGTATTGTGGTGAAGGGCAGAACAGAAAATGACTAAGGAAGACAGGAGGGAAATAATCAGAGCAGAGATAGTCTGAGGAGATAAGCCTTACTTCAGTTCAAGGATAAGAATAATACAGGTTTAGGGTCAGGAGGTAGAAGGAAGACTTTAAAGTCAATACGATGGATGAAGACTATTTGACCATCCCTAGAGCAATTTCTGGAGACCCTGGTGGTGTAGTAGTTAAGAGCTGTGGCTGCTAAGTGAAAGATCAGCAGTTCAAATCCACCAGGTGCCCCTTGGGAACCCTATGGGATAGTTCTACTCTGTCCCATAGGATCGCTATGAGTCAGAATTGACTCGACAGCAACTTTTTTTATTTTTTTAAGACTAATTTATGGGTATGGAAAATAGAAAATAACAACTAAGCATTTATGGTTGTAAATAATGTTTGATAATTCTTTTTGTATCTTCCTCAAAACAATCTATGAAAGCTAAGCCTCTATAATACTAGTTTTAAGCACTAATTTTAAAGAGTTAATTTCATGGACTAGGAAATTATCAAGGGAATAAAAAGACTTCATCTGAGGACAGACTTTAAGCTTGTATTTTCAGTATGTGAAGGTAAATGTATAAAACATGTCCATAAAATCTGAGAGTATGAATAAGGGAAAGGTACTTGTACGTTTGTTGTAATTTAAAAGAAACCTGCTCTAAACACTTAGTTGACATATAAAACGTGTAACAGAAGTAATACAAACTAAAAATTAAGCCCCAGTTCAAAAATAATTTAAATAAATTTCACACGTGAAAATTAAGTGAAGGTTGGCCTGTTTCTGACTTTTGAGCTCAAGAAGGGAACTGTGCTCAGAGATAAATGTTCCGTTTTAATATTCAGAAATCTGATATAGTATGGAGTTTATTCTGTTTAAGGAATTTTGAAGCTATCTAGCACAGCAGGTATGTGGTTTAATTAAGCTTGGGTTAAAAAACTTCACCCTATCCACATTTCATATTTTAACATAAAGTAATTTGATCAGGGCAATAAGTAATAAACCCTCCTCTCGGTTTTAAGTCTGTGAATGGCAAGGGGAGATACCTTTGTGAAAAATCCTGAATCTAAAAGTAAATTTTTCTTAGAGTAGTTTCTTTTCTAGAGCAGTACACTATACCTTTATGTTACTTGTGGAAAGGTATCTGAGCAGTGGCTTCATTACATATTTGCTCTTACACTGGGTATAATCTTGTGTGTGTGTGTGTTGTGTGTGTATGTATTTAGATGTGTATGTTATTTTTTTTTTGTTATGTTGTATAAAAAGCTTTGTTTGAAGCTATTCATATTTTCTTAATTCACCTGATGATAAATTGGGTTGTTAAGGAATGTCATTAAAAAAAAAAAATTATTTTATTTTTTTTATTTAGTAGATATTCCTCAGCTTCTTATTTATGACTATTCTTCTTAGAAGAGATAACCATTTCTTTCCTTAAACTGAACATGTGATATAGTTAGAGGTACATCCACTGAGGCTCTTTCGTATGGTTGAGTTTTACTGTGGGCTTTGGGTTATTTTTCTCCTTTACAACTGATATTTAGGTTTATTTTCCCTTCTTTGGAACCAGATTAACACCCCGTTGCCCTTCACCCATAAGTAAAAGCTTAAAAAAAAAAAAAAAAAAAAGCTTGTAACCAAATTATAGCGGTAAGAGAGGCACGTATCTTCTGTAACTGTGCGTGAGGAAAATACAGCATAGGAAAGATTGGGTTTAATAGACTGTTTATAAAAAGGTATTAAATATTCTTATGTGTCTGTGTGTGTGTTTGTGTGTGTGTATATATACACACACGTAGGTGCACATATGTGTGTACGTAAATATGTATGTGTTATTCATGTGCATGTATAAATATAAGTATACCTGCATATACTTATAAATTCTCTTCTCCTTCCCTCCATTTTGGCACATGATGCTTTTTAAGGCCAAGGCTATCTTCTTTCGCAACTCATTCCAGACCCTAGTATACTATCTTGTGGGTTGTCAAACTGTATTTATTGGATGATATATTTGAAAAAAAAAAAAAAGCCTTCTCCCTGGATGATTGAGTTGCTAGTTCTGCAGAAATAAACAACTATATTTGAACTCTGGCCCCTTTTGCTGTGGTCTGTCATTCACATTCTCAAAAACACGTGCTGTCCTAGAATAAAAGACATAAGATCCTTCAAATTATTATTGCCCAAAGAGAGTCTTTCAAGACTTGCCTGAAAACTCTTGGGTGTTTGGATTCCCAGTGAAATCTAACTCAGCTGTATAAATGGAAAAGTTGGCATTATGTACACAAACTCATTAACGGTTCTGAATCTGTTAGTGAAATCAATAATCTCTCACAAAAAAGCCTCCCTTTTAAACTCAAACCTATCAACATGATAGCTCTTTCTCTAGACGTGGCTAAGTGACAGCCATATCTGAGTAGCTTTCTGCTAAATGTATTTGTGGTGCTAAATAGTTCCAGCATGAGGCTTGTTGAACACTCCTATGTAGGCGTAGAATTTCTTCTAAACAGTTTATCGGCTGATGCCCTTGACTCTGCTGCACATAATAAAATACTTAATATATTTTAATTTTTTCACAGTCTATGATGTGTTGAGTGGATTTAAGTGTTCTTATGCTGTATGTTTTTTGTCAAATATGTTTCTTATGAATTTCTGCTTAATAGAAGATCAAATATGAGGACATTAAAGCTCCATTGGACTTTACATTTCCTTTTATGAGTTCTTCACACAACTGAAGCCAAGGGAGTTTCAGAAAATTATATTTTGTTCATAAATGCAAATCAGTATGTTCATAGTTTGAATAAAAATCTTATATTGAGGTTCATTACCTATGTGTTTTAAAGTGCATGCTAGCTGGATACATTTTTTGAAAGAGTTTGGTTATGCTTGCAACTGAATGGAAGATATAAATTAAATATATGTGTGTTACCTGGAAACATTTGCATTTTAAAGGGATGTCTTCCCTCAAAGAGAGGTGTTCTAAATTTGGAAATAATGAGTATAATGCATTTTGCTTTTCATAGCAGGGTAATAGTGTTTTTAGGGGTGCCTTTTTTTTTTCTTTCCAGAAATATATGGATATATTTTAGCATGAACATTTCTTTCTTAGAAGAGGACTTTTGGATGAGAAAAGTTTTCATTAAGAAATAGCTTTATGCTGACTTTTAATCCTGCTCCATTAAATATTAGCAGCACTTGGATGTGGAACTAGGATACTAACTCTCATTCTATCTGAATCCCTTTTTACCCAGAAAAACATGGCCACGCTTAAGGTTTAATTTTGGTCTCTTCTTTTCAACCAGCCTGGCTCCCACTGTTCCCAACCTAGACCACATCATCACTGGCAGAATGCTGCTCACTTTGGAATGTCAGGAGCCCCCAGACTCCAATGGAGCAAGAAGTCTTCTTCCCAGGCATTAAGATGAAAGGCAGCCCAATAGAACACTGATTAATAAGTACATTCAGGTGTACTGTTCTTGGAGGGGAGGGCGGTGCCCACACTTTTGATGAGAACTTGTTTTAAATATGAAACATCATAGGTCATAGAATTAAGGGCTACAGAATGACTTATTTCTCAGAGTCATTTGAGAGGATTTAGTGGAGGCAAATACCCCTAAAACATTTCACACTCCCTTACACACAATTATTATCCCAAAGCCCAGCAACACCGCACCCCATTTCCGAGGCAGCCTGAAATGACCCTTACGAGCTGGTGTTCCTCCATCTGTATCCTTTCTGTCTGCCTGCCAGCCCAAACTCTGCTCTCAAATTGTGGCATTGCACTCATTGAGCTGAGTAGAGCTCAGAGAGGCAATTTTTCTTTTTCACCCTTTTCCTGTCGCCATCTCCAAGAAAAATTGCTTTTTCTTCTCAAGAGATTCTTCCCCACCCCCAACCCCCACTTGCGTGCATACATACCCTATTCTTGATCATTCCAAAGTAATACCTACCCCTCAGGCTTGTTAAAAATCTTTAGAAACTTTGATCATGATTTTTGAGAGTTGCCAGCATCACTCATGAGAAGCAGTTTTCCTACACTTGTTGTCCACTTTATCTTGCAGTTTACTGTGTTTTTCAACACTGAGTATTGCTACTCTGCATATATCCAAATTCACTTCTAGTTGTTATCCAAGATCTTCACTATGTGCTTTCCGGAATGTTCTCCGCTAGACTGACTTGGCAATTGTCTGTAACACAAAAACCTAGCAGAGTTGTCAGGATTGGCTGGGCACAATTAGAAAATTGTGAAACTAGCAGTTTTTGTCTTTGACACTCCTCCAGTGCCCTTGCACGTGTCATATTATCCCTAGCCCCTTCTCTGTTTTTTTTTTATTGTGCTTTAAGTGAAAGTTTACAAGTCAGTCTGTCATACAAAATTTTTTTTTGCTATGTACTCCTAGTTGCTCTCTCCCTTATGGGACAGCACACTTCTTCTCTCCACCCTGTATTTCCTCGTGTCCCTTCAGCCAGCTTCTGTCCCCCTCTGCCTTCTCATCTCCCCTCCAGACAGGAGCTGCCCACATAGTCGCATGTATCTACTTGAGTCAAGAAGCTCACTCCTCACCAGTATCATTTTCTATCTCATAGTCCAGTCCAATCCCTGCCTGAAGAGTTGGCTTTGGGAATGGTTCCAGTCTTGTGCTAACAGAAAGTCTGGGGACCATGACCTCTGGGGTCCTTCCTTAGCCCTTAACTCTTAAGACCCTGAAACATCAGCTGACATCAGCTGCAGCAGGGGAATCACATTGTCTGTGCTTGGAATATCATGAACCTATCTTCTTAACCAAGTATTTCAAACAGATGTCCCCAATTATTTTTCTAGAAAAATACTGGCAGAACCTGCTTGTCATATCTTTCCTAAACAGTATCTTCCTCTTCTTTTCAGGCATTGGAAGAATATGGCTCTGACTTTAACCAGGAACATGAATTTGTTGTACTGAATGAACATACTTGCACTGCCTTGACTGAAGGGAGTGCAGCACCTGCTTTAAAAAAAAAAAAAAGTTTGCTAAGATCCGTCTGAGAGTAAGATTCTCAGTGGCGTGTTAAGTCCCCAGTTCTTTTGATTTTTCAACCTTTACCCCAATATTAAGTTAAATTACCAGAAAACAAGTTACCTAGACCTTCGTTTACATCCCAGGTCCCTGCAGAAAAGCATTTGGTGAGCCATGATTTCTTTAGCCATGATTCTACACAATTTAAGAGTTGAGGTAAAAATAGTGGCTCTGAGCTGCCCATCTGAGTCTTTTGAAGTTCAGAGCTTATTGTTTCATAGTTGTTATTGAACACTAAAAAAAAAAAAAAAAACAGCTACCATTGAGCCAATCCCAGCTCATGGTAACCCCATATGTGTCAGAGAACTGTGCTGCATAGGGTTTTCAACGGCTGTTTTTTGTTTGTCTTTTAATAAATCACTTGTCCTTTCTCCTGAGACTGGGTGGTCTTGAACCACCCATCTTTTGTTTCAGATTATGAAAATCACTGGGACGTGGGTAGAGTGTGGAAGATTGTTATAAAAACAGTCTTCCAGGCCCCTGCTGTGAAGAGTGTGGCTCAGTACATCTAGAGTGTATCCAAGAATGTGTATTTATTAGAAAAGTTGTTTTTGTTTTTTTTGCTGGTTCTTTTGGTCAGGTATGTTTGTAAACATGGTAAGAGTTGAGATTATTGCTTACTGAGGAAAAGATTTTTTTCTGTAGTTGACTTAGCCTGTCCTTTGTAGTCCAAACAATGAAAATAACCACTACTTGTTTGCATAATGCCATACTCAAAGCAAACTTTGAGGACGCCCCCATTTTACAGAAAGGAGGACTTTGGCTTAGGGAGTGTAAAAGCTTTTCCAGTGTCATCCCCTGATCTATATAAGGAGTTATGAGTCAGTCAGGTCTGGAATCAAATGCTGCCCTGCCAGCTTAGAAAATTATTTAACCTTTCTGAGTCTCGATGTTATGATTTGTGAAATGAGTATAACAGTGACAACTACCTCATAAACTTATTGTGAGTATTAAATAAGATAAAATGATTATTAACTTCTTAGCTTATTGTTTGGCACATAGTAAGTGCTTGATAAATGTTAGCTATAATTCTTTTTCCTTGGTCTCTAACATGTAATTTCTGTTTTTAATTGATTTTACTTTTACCTGTACCCTGTTGCCTTTCATATCTAAATTATGCAGATTGCTTCCTTTTTTACATTTAGCTACTGGAACATTTGGACTCCAATATTTTAGTTGTAATGATTCAGCTTTGATACCTAGAAACATCTACTGGCATTGCTTCCTGTCTGGGAAATCAGTTCCATTTTATTTCTAAACATCTTACTCAGCATGGCTTCTTATTTTCTAATGGTAGAAACAAATGTAAGTTTTTTGCATATTTACATCTCTAGCATCCCATGAATCTGTGACTCTTTGACCCTTTTGATATAAACTTCTTTGTTAAGCAACATAGAAAGGACATTGAGCTTTAATGGCACAGTTCTGTGAACTTTTGCAAAGTGAATTTTCCCACTCAGTCACCACCCGGATCAAGAAATAATATATTATCAGCATCTCAGATGCCCCCTTTGTACAAATGTCACCAAAAGGCATGTGCAAGAATGCTCCCTATGCTACCACCTTCACTACTATTCAGACTTCTAACACCATAACCGAAAAAACTAAACCCGTTGCCATCAAGTCAATTCCGACTCAAAGCGACCTTATAGGACAGAGTAGAGCTGCTCTATAGGGTTTCCAAGGCTGTATTCTTTATGGAAGCATACTGCTTTCTCCTGTGGGGTGGCTGGTGGGTTCAAACTGCTGAGCTTTGGTTAGCAGTTGAATGCTTAACCGTTGTACCATTAGGGCTCCTTCTAACACCATACAACAGTTTTTATCATTTTTGAAAAACTCTAAGTAAATGAATTTTGCTTGAACTGTTTTGTGTCTGCCTTTACTCAGAATTATGTTTGTGAGATTTACATGTGTTCATCTGCTGTGTAGCAGTAGATTGCTTATTCTATTGCTTTATAGTATTTCAAAGTTTATACCACATTGTTTAGTTGTATATATCACATTTTATTCTTTTTTTATGGATATTTTGAGTTGTTTCCAACTTGGAGCTATGACAAATAACACTATTCAGACCATTCTTTTGCATGCCTTTTGGTGCATGTATGTACACATTTCTGTTGCGTACGTACCCAAGAGTAGAATTTCCAGGTCATAAATCCATTGCAGTCAAGTTGATTCCAACTCATAGTGACCCTATAAGACAAAGTAGAACGCCCCATAGGGTTTCCCAGGAGCACCTGGCAGATTCAACTGCTGACCTTTTGGTTGGCAGCCTGACACTTAGCCTCTGTGCCACCAGGGCTCCTTCTAGGTCATAGGATATTAATATATTCAGCTTAAGTAAATAATTGGCATTTTATCTTGTAAGTTATTACAGATCTTCTTGAATACAGATAGTATGTAGCTGTAGGTAGTGACATGAAATATAAACTATCTGATATTGTGAAAAGAGGTGCGAAACCATATGGGTGCATCCAGTGTTTATTTCAGCACTTCCCATATCACAGCCCATCAGTAACTTATGCCTGCTCCTAAGTCATGTCTTTCTGTCCAAACAGAAAAAGGGTATGAATATTACCTTCTCACCTGACTCTACTCACCACTGTCCAAACAACCTTCTTAATAGCCTAGGCTGTGAGCTCCTCCCCTTTTTTTCCGTGACACAGAAGCTTCAGTGAATTTTCTAAGCCAAGAACATGATTGTACTTAAAATCATTCCATGGGTTCGTTACCCTTGGGATAAGTACAAACTATGTAACATAGTTTATAAACTATTTCATGATCCATCTCCTGCTTGTCTTCCCAACTGCATTTCTCTGAACTCAGAATCATGCTCAAACCAGCAAGGCCCTCATGCCAGGGATGATAAGCTCCTGAAAAGTCAGAAGAAGCTTCTGTCTTTCCCTCTCCTCAAGAGTCCTCATATAAGCTTTCTCGTAGAAAGTGAGAGTTTCACTCTGTACGGCTGATAATATTAATCAGTTTATTAATGTCAAACATGGTATCGTTTTAACAGAAATTGCCTTTCAATTTACTTTATAAGTCACCAGACATTGTTTAATGAAATAAGATATTTGCCCTTTCTCTGAGAACTGCTCATCAAATTTCTTCTACATTGAATTAAAATCATGTTCCACTGCCATTTAAATATAGATTGCTCAAGGCAGATTTGCGTTCTTTGATTTCTTCCCGGAAGAAAAATCTCTTAGGTGACAATATAGGGTCTACTGTACTTATCACCAATGCTGAAAGCAAGAATGGGACCAACTGCAAAGTCAGCTTCCAAAGAATTTTCCTCAAAACAGCCAAAGAGTTGCCAGAAGTCATCTTCCACCCTAATAGACAGAAATCTTGTCACACCTAGAACTGAAAGTAGATCAATTTGTGTAGCAATGGTGGAAAAGAAGTTTGGATTGCATTGACTCTCCAATGAACTGTATGTCACATGGAGGCTGGCAGGAAGCATGTGTCATAAATCAGAATGACAACTATAACACAGAGAGTGAACTTAGTGCTATTCTTCTCTGTTTTTGGAACAGGGAGCACAGCTCTACTAAAGTCATTGTTGGTCCAGAATTTCATAAAATGTTCCTTTAAGGGAACATTTGATAGTTGCACAAGGGCATTTTTGTGATTTCGAATCTTTGCTCAAATTCATCTTGTTAACGTGTCCTACCTGATCACCTATTTGTTGTTGTTGTTGTACTTTAGATGAAGGTTTACAGAAAAAACTAGCTTCTCATTAAACAGTTAGTGCACATATTGTTTTATGATATTTGGTGAACAACCCTACAACATGGGTTCCCTATTACCGGCTTCCCTGTCCTCTCCGCCTTTTAGTCCTCGACCCTGGGATGGTGTGCCTCTTTAGTCTCGTTTTATTTTAAGGACCTGTCTAATCTTTGGCTGAAGGGTGAACCTTGGGAGTTACTTCATTACTAAGCTGTCCAGGGGCCATACATTTGGGGTTTCTCTGGTTTCTGACAGGCCAGTAAGTCGGGTCATTTTTTGTGAGATAGAATGTTGTCCTACATTTTCCTTCAGCTCTGTCTGGGACCCTTGATTGTGATCCCTGTCAGAACAGTCAGTTATGGTAGCTGGGCACCATCTAGTTGGACTGGACTCGGTCTGGGGGAGGCTGTGGTAGCTGTGCTCCATTAGTCATTTGGACTAATCTTTCCCTTGTGACTTTAGATTTCTTCATTCTCCCTTGTTCCCAAAGGGATGAGACCAGTGGAGTATCTTAGATGGCTGCTCACAGGCTTTTAAGACCCCAGGTGCTACTCACCAAAGTAGAATATAGAACATTTTCATTATAGGCTATGTTATGCCAGTTCACCTATTTAATACTATATCCTACCACCCCTCCTCTCAATTACCTTTATTAGGCTCTTTCTCTGTGTGACTTCATCATTTATTTATTTTTAATTTTTGCTGTCTCCCCACCCCACCCCCAAATCAGATAATTTCCAGTCCCCAATGAACACCTTGAAAGCTGACAACCGTGTTGTCTTAGATTGAGTTCTGCTTGAAGCAGATCCCAAGATGGGATTCAAGAACAAGAGTTTCATTTTCAAGTGCAGTGAACACCATTAACTGCTAAACCCCTTGCCATTGAGTTGATTTCGACTCATAGCAACCCTATAGGACAGAGTATAGCTGCCCCATAGAGTTTCCGAGGAGCGCCTGGGAGATTCAAACTGCCGACCTTTTGGTTAGCAGTATTTTTTATTAGGTGTGGCATGCTGTCTGGAACCCTGGCCACACAGTGGTTAAGAGCTTGGCTACTAAAAAAAAGGTTAGCTGTTGGAATCCACCAGCCTCTCCTTGGAAGCCCTGTAGGACAGTTCTACACTGTCTTATAAGGTGTCATGGAATGAATTGTGTCCCCCAAAAATATCTGTCAACTTGGCTAGGTAATGATTCCCAGTATTGAATGATTGTCTACCATTTTGTCATCTGATGTGATTTCCCCATGTGTTGTAAATCCTATCAGTATGATGTAATGAGATGGATTAGTGGCAATTATATTGATGAGATCTATAAGATTAGATAGTGTCTTAAGCCAATCTCTTTTAAGATATAAAAGAGAGAAACGAGCAGACAGACATGGGGATCTCATACCACCAAGAAAGCAGTGCCTGGAGCATGGCATGTCCTTTGGACCTGAGGTTCCTATGCTAAGATGCTCCCAGGCCAAGGGAAGACTGATGACAAGAACCTTCTTCCAGAGCTGACAGAGAAAGAAAAACCTTCCCCTGGAGCCAGCACACTGAATTTGGACTTCTAGCCCATGGGACTTTAAGAGAATAAACTCCTGTTTGTTAAAGCCATCTATTTGTGGTATTTCTGTTATAGCAGCACTTAGATAACTAAGATATAGGGTCACTATGAGTTGAAATCAACTCAACTGCAACAAGTTTGGTTTGGTTTGGAGTGTACTGTCTATGCTATCCATGTCATAGCAAGAGGTGCATTTATATTTCCAGTAAAAATATGCTTTACCATAGCACAGTGGTCAGTTGGAAGTGTATTGTCAGAAGTTTGCATTTCGGATAATTGATATGTGTTGACCTGACAACACAGTCTCATCTGGTCTTCCTTGAAACTGACTCCATTCCCTTGGTGGATGTTGGACCAAGGCTATAGGGAAGAGTAAATTTGGCTGCAGAGACCAAACCATACACAAATAATGAGAGAAATTATTAGGTCATGCAAAGGGCTTCAGAGCAACCACATATGTATCCTTTATTTCCCTTTGGGTATGAGGTAGGGCTAGTGAGAAGCTAGTAGTGTTTAACAGCTCCCATACCGTGTCCCTTATTGTATCCTTTACTCTGTGACGGATACCAAGTACAGTTTTGCTTGCCTGGAACTAGGTGTAAGCAAGGAGGCAGGGCAGGTTAGGCTTGGTATGCTAGACCTTAGGGGACATTCCCTGTACATGAAAAAAAAAGAGTATCTGGCTGAACATGACTGAGAAATTCCAGGAAAATTGGATACTAGAATAATAGTTCAAGTTGGAAAGGACCATAAAAATACCTAATCTATTAGTTCTCAATCATGAATACACATTAGTTTCACTTGAGAAATTTTACATGCCTAGGTGCCATCCCTGATCAACGAAATTAGATTTTGGTGGTGGGATCCAATTATCTATATTAGAAAAAAAAAAAATCTCTCCAGTGATTCAAATACACAGCCAGGGTTGAGAACTGCTGCCTAATGCAACCCCATCATCCTATCCTGTAAATGAGCTAACTGGGACTCAGGGAAGTGACTTGACACCTAACTACCAACTAGAAGAGGAATCCCAACTCTCAACCTAGTTTTGTTTCTAAGACACAGTGTTGATTCCTTTTCTCTTTGAATATCTCTTTCATCCAAAAGAACCCACATGTAATGAGAAACATCAGTGATACTGATTGGCACTACATGTTCATTGTTCTCATAGGAAAATAAGTAAGGGAGCTTGTTGACTTCATCCTACAATTTCCCTTCTGCCGATGACTGTCTTCTGAATTACTAATGGCATGTGACCTTTAACATGAGCAAATGGCCTATTTTTGGGTGGTGATTTAACTAAACCTGTGGCCTCCAAAAATTGCCTGTTCATCAAGCAAGGAGGGGACTTACCTAGTGACTGCGTATATACCACTGAATATGTGAAAAAATAAAAGTTCTCCCATGACCCCATGGTTTGGTATGATATGGTTGTGGATATATTTGTCTTTGGATTATTCAACAAATACTACATGTGTATCCTCATGCTACATAATCTTGGAGGCTGGAGCTAAACATATAGAAGGATAATGCAGGTGGGTAAAATGATGTAAGTATATGACGGGAACAGAGTTTTTTTTTAGCAACAGCAATTTATTAATGAGCTTTCAAAAAGAGAAGAGATAACAGTAAAACAGAATTCAGGATAATTGTAAATATGCATTTTGGAATGCATGTTGAGGAGAGACCCAAAATGGCCAGTGGTGGTGTTTTTGTTAGATGCCATCAAGTCAATTCCAACTCATAGCGACCCTGTGTACAACAGTAGGAAACACTGCCCAGTCCTGTGCCATCCTCACAATTGTTATACTTGAGCCCTTGTTGCAGCCACTGTGTCAACCCATCTTGTCGAAGGTCCTCGTCTTTTTTGCTGGCCTTCTACTTTACCAAGCATGATGCCTTTCTCCAGGGACTGATCCCTCCTGATAATATGTCCAAAGTGTGTGAGACATAGTCTCACCATCCTTGCTTCCAAGGAGCATTCTGGTTGTAGCTCTTCTAAGACAGATTTGTTCATTCTTTTAGCAGCCCCATGGTATATTCAATTTTCTTCACTAACATCTCAATTCAAAGGAGTCAATTCTTCTTTGGTCTTCCTTTTTCATTGTTCAGATTTTACATGCATATGAAGCAATTGAAAACACCATGGCTTGGGTCAGGTGTGCCTTAGTCTTCAAGGTGAAATCTTTGCTTTTCAGTACTTTAAAGAGATCTTTTGCAGCAGATTTGCCCAATGCAATGCATCTTTTGGTTTCTTAACTGCTGCTTCCATGGGTGTTGATTGTGGATCCAAGTAAAATGAAGTACTTGACTTCAGTCTTTTCTCAGTTTATCATGATGTTGCTTGTTGGTCCAGTTGTGAAGATTTTTGTTTTCTTTATGTTGAGATGTAATCCATACAGAAGGCTGTAGTCTTTGATCTTTATCAGTATTTCAAGTCCTCTTCACTTTCAGCAAGCAAAGTGGTATCACCTGAATAATGCTCTATTCTTCATATAGTCCAACTTCTCAAATTCTTTGCTCAGCATACAGATTGAATAGGTACAGTGAAAGGGTGCAACCCTGACTTCCCTGACTTGAAACCACACAGTATCCCCTTGTTCTGTTCAAATGACTACCTCTTGATCTATGTACAGGTTCCTCATAAGCATAATTGAGTGTTCTGGAATTCCCATTCTTTACAATGTTATCCATAATTTGTTATGATCCACACAGTCGAATGCCTTTGCATAGTCAATAAAATACAAGTTTCATGGATTGAATTGTGTCCCCCCAAAATGTGTGTCAACTTGGTTAGGCCATGATTCCCAGTATTGTGTGGTTGTCCTCCATTTTGCATCTAGGCTTGCCAACCCATGGAACGAGAGAGCTGAGTGGCTTTGGGCTGAAATTTACAGGTGAAGTGGGGTGCCTCCAGGCACTTATCTGTGGAGCTACAGAGGTTTGGAACGCTTGCCCCAGGAGGGCAGATGAGGGTGGAGAGGCCAGAGGGGTCGAAAAGGAAAGGAACCACAAAGCAGAAGCTGAGGAGACAAGGAACACAGGAAGCTGAGATGCCTCCGTCTCAAAGGGTATGGCCATGATGTCTGGGGTTTCCAAAGGCGGCACCATGGCCTCTGGTGTTTCTGAGAGTGGAGCCACCACTCAGATGGACTAGGAGAATGGTGAGCCTAAAGCTGAGGGAGCAGAGTTGTCATCTCTGTAGGCCCAAAAGGCAGAGCTGAAGCCCAGGCCGTGGGACCACTGCTCAGAACCTGAAGAGTGTGACCAATACCTAGAGTCTGGAGGGTGGGCCCATTTAATGAATGGTCTGAGAGTAGAGGATTATTTTCAAGACTTGAGGCCTAATGTAATGTATTCTGCTAACTTGCTTGATGTCTGTTATGCCTTCTTTTCCTCCAATTTCTTCCATTTTTAATGGAAATGCCTAGCTTGTGCTTGTTCTGCCACTGTACTTTGGAAGCAGATAACTTGTATTATACATTTCACAGATGAAGAAGAATTTTTGGATTTTGAACTTGGAGTTGATTTAAGACTTTCGCTATGATATGATGGGGTGAATGTGTTTTACATGTGGCAAAGACATGGATTTTGGGGGGCCAAATGGTGGCGTGTCATGGATTGAATTGTGTAATCCCAAAAATATGTGTCAACTTGGTTAGGCCATGATTCCCAGTATTGTGTTGTTGACCTCCGTTTTGTGATAGATACAGTTTTTCTATGTGTTGTAAATCCTAGTCTCTGCCTGTGGTTAATGAGGCAAGATTAGATTATGTTAAAGAGGATTAGGAAAGATGTAACACTCTTGCTCAGGTCACATCCCTGATCCAATGTGAAGGGAGTTTCCCCGGTGAGTGGCCTGTACCACCTTTTATCTTACAAGAGATAAAAGGAAAGGGAAGCAAGTTGGGGTGGGGGGATCCTGATACCACCAAGAAAGCAGTGCCAGAAGCAGAGCCCATTCTTTGGACCTGAGGTTCCTGGTCAGAGAAGCTCCTAGGTCCGGAGAAGATTGATGACAAGGACCTTCTCCCAGAGCTAATGGAGAGAGAAGGCCTTCCTCTGGAGCTGTTACCCTGCATATGGACTTCTAGACTACTAGACTGTGAGAGAATAAACATCTGTTTGTTAAAGCCATCCATTTGTGGTATTTCTGTTATAGTAGCACTAGATGACTAAGACAACAGGTAAACATCTTTCTGGTATTCTCTGCTTTCAGCCAGGATCCATCTGAAATCAGTAATGATATCCTTGGTTTCATGACCTCTTCTGAATCCCACTTGAATTTCTGGCAGTTCCCTGTCAGTATAATGCTGTAGCCGCTTTTGAAAGATCTTCAGCAAAATTTTACTTGTGCGTGATATTAATGATATTGTTCAGTTATTTCCACATTTGGTTGAATCACCTTTCTTGAGAATAGTTATAAATATGGATCTCTTCCAGTCAGTTGGCCAGGTAGCTGTCTTGCAAATTTACTGGCATAGACGAATGAGCACTTCCAGTGCTGTGTCCTTTTTTTTTGAAACATTTCAGTTGGCCTTCTGTCAATCCCTGGAGCCTTGTATTTTTGTCAATGTCTTCAGTGTAACTTGGACTTCTTCCTTCAGTACCATAGGTTCCTGATCTTATGTTACCTCCTGAAATGGTCGAATGTCAACCAATTCTTTTTGGTATGGTGGCTCTGTGTATTCCTTCCATCTTCTTTTGATGCTTCCTGCGTTGTTAAATATTTTTCTCATAGAATCCTTCAATATTGCAACTTAAGCCTTGAATTTTTTCTTCAGCTCATTCAGCTTGAGAAATGCTGAGTGTGTTCTTTCCTTTTGGTTTTCTATCTCCAGGTCTTTGCAAGTGTCATTATAATACTTTACTTTGTCTTCTTGAGCTGCCATTTGAAATCTTCTGTTCAGCTCTTTTACTTCATTTCTTCCTTTCGCTTTAGCTACTTGACTTTCAAGAGGAAGTATCAGAATTTCTTCTGACAATCCATTTTGGTCTTTTTTTTTCTTTCCTGTCTTTTAAAGACCTCTTGCTTTCTTCATGTATGATGACCTTGATGTCATTCCATAACTTGTCTGGTCTTCAGTCTTTAGTGTTCAGTGCATCAAATCTGTACTCGAGATGCTCTCTAAATTCAGCTGGAATATACTCAAGGTCATATTTGGCTCTTCTGATTTTGACTTGTTCTGATTTTCTTCAGCCTTGGCCTGAACTTGCATATGAGCAGTTGATGGTCCATTCTGCGGTTAGCGCCTGGTCTTATTCTGACTGATGATACTGAGCTTTTCCATTGTATCTTTCCACAGATGTAGTTAATATGATTCCTGTGTATCCATCTGGCAAAGTCCATGGGCTAGTCACCATTTATGTTGGTGAAGAAAGGTATTTGCAGTGTAGAAGTCGTTTATTTTGTAAAGTTCTATCATGTGATCTCCAGCATCTTTTCTGTCACCAAGGCCATATTTTCCAACTACCAGTCCTTCTTCTTTGTTTCCCACTTTTGCATTCCAGTCACCAGTAATTATCAGTGTATCCCCACACATCTGTCAGTTTGTCATACTGTGGGGGCTTGTGTGTTGCCGTGATATTGGAAGCTATGCCACCGGTATTCAAATACCAGCAGGGTCACCTATGGTGGACAGGTTTCAGCTGAGCTTGCAGTCTAAGACAGACTAGGAAGAAGGACCTGGTGGTCTGCTTCTGAAAAGAATTAGCCCGTGAAAACCTTATGAATAGCAGTGGAACATTGTCTGATATAGTGCTGGAAGATGAGGCCCTCAGGTTGGAAGGTGCTCAAAATATGACTGGGGAAGAACTGCCCTCTCAAAGTAGTCAACCTTAATGACATGGATGGAGTCAAGCTTTCGGAATCTTCATCCGCCGATGTGGCACTACTCAAAATGAGAAGAAATAGCTGCAGACATCCATTAATAATTGGAACATGGAATGTATGAAGCATGAATCTAGGAAAATTGGAAATCATAAAAAATGAAATAGAACACAAAAACATCAATATCCTAGGCGTTAGTAAGCTGAAATCACTGATATTGGCCATTTTGAATCAGACAACCATATGGTCTACTATGCCGGGAATGACAACTTGAAGAGGAATGGCTTTGCATTAGTCGTCAAAAAGAACATTTCAAGATCTATCCCGAAGTACAACACTGTCAGTGATAGGATAATATCCATACCACCTACAAGGAAGACCAGTTAATATGACTATTATTCAAATTTACCCACCAACCACTAAGGCCAAGGATGAAGAAATTGAAGATTTTTACCAACTTCTGCAGTCTGAAATTGATCAAACATGCAATCAGAATACAATAATAATTGCTGGTGATTGGAATGCAAATTGGCCACTATATAGTCTTAATTTCAGTCCCATTTTGTCACTTAATTTGATGAGATTGTAGTTTTAAGTACCATTTTGAACCATACATTGCGATAGATGAATTAAGTAATGTTTGCAACTGAATATCACAAATATTTTGTGTTAAGAAAGAGACACAAAAGTCTATTTTGTGTTTTTTTTTTTTATGAAGATATGAGTTCCCTTGACTGGGGCTCTTGTGTGACACTTGTTTTTTTTTTTTTTTTTGTCAAGGGCATCAATCTATTTTGCAGATTATTTGGCATAACCAACTTCCTGGTACCTCACTCCATATGAAAAAGAAAGCAAACCCCAAATCAGATAAGCAATACAAATATATACCACATGTCCCTCCTTCTTTTTTTCCCTGCCCTTGTAGCTCATGCAAACTTTTTGTAGGTTGTTCTCCAAGGATTTAAAGGCATACTTGAATTACATATGTATCGGTGAGGATTCATAAAAACACCGGTGAAGGAAGATAAGCCACATATTTCCCTGGTGTCTTAGGCCGAGTTCTCTAGAAGAACAAAACCAGTGAAGCATGTATATATATATAAAAAAAATATACATATATATACATACGCATAGAGAGAGAAATTTATTTCAGAGAAATGGCTCATGTAGTTGTGGAGGCTGGCAAGTCCCAAATCCGTGGGTCAGGTATCAGGCTGGAGGATTCTCCTGATTTACGTGATTGCAGGGGCTGATGAACTCAAAATCAGCAGGTCAGATAGCAGGCTGCTGGCTCACAGAGATGCAGGAATTGGTGAATCCCAAAATTTGCAGGTCAGGCGTCAGGCTCACATCCCAAGAACTGGAGGTCAGAGGATGATGAGCCAGATACAGGATCCAAAGAGGGCAAGCTTTGCCAGAACATCCGTATATATTGGATGCAGGCCACACCCCCAAGGAAACCCCCCTTTCAATTGATTGACTGCTCACATCAGATCACAAAATGGAGGATGATTGAGTAATATCTGCCAAACCACTGAGAATCATGGCCTAGCCAAGTTGACACATAACCTTAACCAGCATACCTGAATTCCTCCAGAATATTTTAATCCAAGTTAAACCTTCTATAGACTAAGGCTGCAACAGCATTTGGTAGCTCAGGTAACAAAAGCAGACAGTAAGAATAAATAAAACTGCATATCATTTTGTATGAATGTGAAATCAGAGGTCATATTTATGAAAAAGAAATTCCAGGGAAAATTGTTCATATAAGGAGATTTATGTGTATATTTTAGATAGGCTTTAAAAAGTTAAAAAAAAAAAAACCCTGTGGGGTGCTATATTCATAATAGGTGGAAGTGGAATCTTAGAAAATGCAAAGCAGTGAAACATCAAATATGTAGAGCTGGTTTGATATGTACATACCCATGTAGTTATTCACTAATGTTCCCTTGGTGCATGTGTCTGCCTTGGTTCCCTTTCTAGCTGTGAGACTGCCAAGAAGGCAGGTGTCTTGTCTTCTATTGCTATCATAATTGTTCCAAAGGATGAGCACCCACAACCACGTTGTTCAAAGTCCATGTGCCCTCCTAAAAATTAAAATAAAAAAAGGTTTTAGGGACAAATGGATTTTTTGTGAGCATAACTTCTGACATAGTGAAAGAGTTATATTCTTTGCTCTGAGCAACTCTTGAATCATTGGAGAATAGTGTGAGAATGTGTATTTAAAAACTTTATGTTCGAATTCCATTTTTAGACTTATGTTTACTACCCTTGTGGCTTCTTTATGGTGTTTGTATTACCCTCCATATATCAATCAGAGTTAGCAACCAGACAAGCAGAATCAAGCTGAATCAAGGCCTGGGATCAGAATGAGAGGGGAAAATCTTATGTAGCCATTTTGATGTATTAGCATGGCTGATTATTTTCTTTTTCCTGAAAATGAGATTAGAGCTTTCTGTTGACCACTGAATTGCTAACTCTGTATATTTGTCTACCTTTTTTTTTTAAAAAAAAAAAAGGTAGTTTTCCTACATGTCGTTGACTGAGGCCATATCTGTGTGAAGCTGAAACAAAGAACAGGTTCCTTAAAGTCCAGGAAAAAAGAATCCATAAGAACAGAAGCCTTGGTAACATGAATTAAAATAAAAGAACCATTGTCATCAAGTCAATTCCGACTCATAGTGACCCTGACCCTGTAAGACAGAGTAGTACTGCCTGCGTAGAGTTTCCAAGGAGCAGCTGGTGAATTCGAACTACCGACCTTTCGTTTAGCAGCTGACCCACCACTGAGCCACCAGGGCTCTCACCTGAATATAGATCTATCTAAATTCTAATTCTTTTCATGGGTGGTGGGGTGAGGGGAGATGGTTGTAGGCATCAGATTCTAAGTCTCCCACTTCTAGGAAACCAAAGCAGGAAGATAATTGAGTAAAATAATAAATAAGCCTGGGGAAATTGTTGGTCAAGTTAGCTACTTAATGGTAAATATGGATAGCAAAGAACTAAGAGAGGGAAACTGAATGGAAACAGCTATTGAATATCAAAGTGAAATATGAACATCTTAGGCTTAATATATGGTGCTCTTTGCATGAATTATTGCCTGTCATTTGAAATGCACATTATTTAAAACTACTGAAGAATCTGCTCTGGCTTACTACTTAATTAAAAGTAAGTTATAAGCATTTCCAATCCTTATGTAATTTATGTCACTTGCAAGTCACAAATTTCCTATATTTCTGTTGGCCTTAATTATCAAAAAAGGATTGCTACGCTTAAGTACAATTGCTATGCATCCTTTTTACTCTCTAGCAGATGTTACAGAAAAAAAACTATCATAGCTGGTGGAAATTGATATTCAAAAGTATAAAACACAGCAGTTGGAAAGATGAACTTTCTCTGCTTAATGCCCTTGATTCTTGAAAACTTTAACTTTCTTCACTGTAAGGCCAGTGGTTTCATTGTCTGGTTAGCAGTGGGCAGATGATAATGCTCTGCTCTGTTTTACTTTATGACGAACCGAAGAACACCGGTGGTTTCTTTAATGAGTTTGTGAGAGACGCATCCTTCGGAAGGACTGCTGCATCCTTTAGAATGCTATGATGGGGGAAGTGAAAAGGAGTTTTAACAACTTACTGAAAGTATCACCATTAAAGGGAAGGAAGCACTAAAATATATATACCAGATGTTTAAAATGGTTAGATTTGGGAGAAAACATACAATTAATTCATGTCTTAGTGCTAAGTAGAAATTTTAATTTATTCTGATTAACTACTTTATAACCCATCGAGAATGCCATTTGAGGGAGTTATGGAAAGGCTATAAAATAAATTGTCATCTAGAGATGACAGTTTACTGGCATTGAAGCAGAAGAGCTTCATGCCCGGTGCCCGTATTGCTCAGAAGGGTTCAAGTTTCACTTGCCCAGAACCTGTTATTGAGTTACAGACTTGGAATCAGTATGGGAAGCAGATTAGCTCACTTAATTAGAACTTGTGACAAGGTTTAATCCCTCCACAGGCCAGGTAAATTTGTTGTGACTTATGTCCACATACTTTTTTGCTTACCGCAGTCTAGTCTCTGTGGAAAGCATAAACAGATTTCTTAGAAGGCTTACTATAAAGGGGACTGGCTAAATGAAAACTGGAGATTCAGGGCCAGAGCTTTCCCCTAGATGAAAAAAATAGTTATGTATGTATGTCGTTGAGATATTGTGTTCAACAGTCCTAATATAATGCCTGGCATGTAGCCCCAGTGCTGTCAAGTCGATTCCGACTCATAGTGACCCTATAGGACAGAGTAGAACTGCCCCATAGAGTTTCCAAGGAGTGCCTGGTGGATTTGAACTGCTGACCTCTTGGTTAGCAACCATAGCACTTAACCACTACACCACCAGGGTTTCCCTATAAATGATAGCTATTGTTATTATTATTATCATTATTAATCATGGTGATGGTGAGGAGTCTGGGAGAAGGGCTTTGGAAACCTTATCATGTTACAAATTTTCTTCAAGCCCAGATATTATAACCGGGTGGTTTGTAGGCCAGCTCTAGGCTACAGAGTGCATTATGTGGACTATTCAGCGCTTTTTCCCAGGGTGTTATTTTTTTTTTTAATTTGTTGTCAAGATTTTAAAATTAGAAGTTTTTCCATTAAAATTTGGATTCCTTGGAGCTCTTTAAAAAGTTAGAATATCTGACAAACTTCTGCCAGAGCTAGGAATACCTCTTCTCTTTAGACAGATTATACCAGTATAATGGCTACCTTCCTTCTCTTTCCCCCCAGTCTTGCCCTATACCTAATCCAAGTATTAGTGGCTAGGCACATCCCTTAATATATGTGACTTTGAGAGAGAATACAGATAGAAACCCACATTTCATGTGCCTCAAAAATTAAATTATAAATCCAGTCGACAAACTGTTACATAAAATATGTTTTATCCGCCTACCTTGACAAAAATACCTTCATAACAACACAGAAAGCTAGATTCAAATTTAGGATTCTCAAAGTTCTGAGGTGGAATGTAGTATCATGAGAAGAGCCAGTCTTTGACCTGCAGTTCTTTCCTCTGCTCTTTGAGACCCTACTGTATGCTGGACACCCCAGTCTGTTCATACAAGCTCTCTCCACTGCAAATGGACAACCTGTTCCCACTCTTCAAAAAGAAACCCTACGGGGGTTTGGGGACC
Organism: Loxodonta africana; assembly: GCF_030014295.1. Classification (NCBI taxonomy): domain Eukaryota; kingdom Metazoa; phylum Chordata; class Mammalia; order Proboscidea; family Elephantidae; genus Loxodonta; species Loxodonta africana. The sequence continues at coordinate 111,936,648 of NC_087347.1, read as the reverse complement.
ATGGTTTAAGGGGACTTCTAAGTCAATCGGCAAAATAATTCTATTATGAAAACATTCTGCATCCCACTTTGAAATGTGGCGTCTGGGGTCTTAAATGCTAACAAGCGGCCATCTAAGATGCATCAATTGGTCTCAACCCACCTGGAGCAAAGGAGAATGAAGAACACCAAGGTCACAGGATAACTAAGAGCCCAAGAGACAGAAAGGGCCACATGAACCAGAGACCTACATCATCCCGAGACCAGAAGAACTAGTTGGTGCCCGGCCACAACCGATGACTGCCCTGACAGGGAGCACAACAGAGAACCCCTGAGGGAGCAGGAGATCAGTGGGATGCAGACCCCAAATTCTCACAAAAAGACCATACTTAATGGTCTGACAGAGACTAGAGGAATCCCGGCAGTCATGGTCCCCAAACCTTCTGTTGGCCCAGGACAGGAACCATTCCTGAAGACAACTCATCAGACATGAAAGGGACTGGACAGTGGGTAGGAGAGAGATGCTGATGAAGAGTGAGCTAATTATATTAGGTGGACACTTGAGACTGTGTTGGCATCTCCTGTGTGGAGGCGAGATGGGAGGATAGAGTTGGAAGCTGGCAAAATTGTCTCGAAAGGAGAGACTGGAAGGGCTGACTCATTAGGGGGAGAGCAAGTGGGAGTACGGAGTAAGGTGTATATAAACTTATATGTGACACTCTGACTTGATTTGTAAACGTTCACTTGAAGCTCAATAAAAGTTAAAAAAAAAAAAAAAAGCAGTGTTGCCTATCTCAGGAGTCCTGGGGTGATGCAAACAGGTAGACACTTGGTTACTAACTGAGAGGTTGGTGGTTCAAGTTCACCCAGAGGTGAAAGATCACAGTCATTGACAACCCTATGAAGCTAGATAACAATTGCTCTGCAAAAACTTTCCTTGCAGCCTTGCCAAAATTGACATTTTGAGGGAAGGAGTAAAAGCCATAATGGCCTCTGGCCCAAGTAGTGATCACTAATACATATTTCTCAGATATTAAAGAAATATTTTGATCCATCATCCAAAAAAAAAAGAAGAAGCCCTAGTGGTGCAGTGGTTAAATGCTAGGCTGCTAACTGAAAGGTAGGCAGTTTGAACCAACCAGCTGCTCTGCTGAAGAAAGATGTGGCAGTCTGCTTCCATAAAGATTACAGCCTAGAAGACCCTATTAGACAATTCTACTCTGTCCTATGCGGTTGCTATGGGTCAGAATCGACTTGACGACAATGGATTTATGCCCACTCTTCAGGCCAAGGCAAACTCAACATGGAAGGGTAGAGGCCTTGTTCTCAGGAGGACAAATTTAGGGAAGAGGCTCACAGAAGTCATAGAAACAGCTCAAAACTGTTTGGCAGAGGATCCTGGGGCCCAGGGTTCTTGGATTGTGGTGTAATAGACTCTTGAAGATGGGCATGTCCCTTTGGCTCTGTATGATTCTTACCCTTAGGAGAGAGATTCAGCTGGGGAAGGGCCAGAGGGGGCTCCCCTAGACTCAGGGGAAGAGCCAGGACAGTCCTTTCAGTGTCGTTTATAATCACACTTGCACCAGTGCTTTCTTATTTATGGTAGAGTTAAGATGAAAGACTAATTCTTGAATTTAAAGTCTCTGTCAAAAATGATAATATGAACGATAGAAAAACAACATGAAGGATTTCATGGAAATGGAAAGCGTTTTGTTCTTAGATGGAGATTATCTTTCCCATTTATATCACATGCCTGGAACTCGAGTTTGAGACCACTGGTTTAGTTACCTTCCTGCTGCCCATATTGGAGTGCCTTGTTCGTGGTACATAGTAGCTGATTGTCAGTAATTAGTCTCTTAATGCCACAAGTTAGGGAACACTTATGAAATTATTTCAATTGAAAATAGGAAAGAAGTTAGGAGTTTCATCTAAAAATAGGCCTTTTAGGAAAATTCCCTCAAAACAGCAATTCTAAGATGTTTTGGTTTTAGGGCCCTTTTGCTCTCTTAAAAAATTATTGAGACTCCCAAAGAATTTTTTTATGGGTTATATCTATCTATATTTCATCATCTATATTTACTGCGTCGGGGTTGTATCTTTTCCCCATACCTATTCAATCTGTATGCTGAGCAAATAATCCAAGAAGCTGGAGTATATGAAGAAGAACATGGCACCAGAATTGGAAGAAGACTCATTAACAACTTGCAGTAATACAGATGACACCACCTTGCTTGCTGAAAGTGAAGAGGACTTGAAGTATTTGCTGATGAAAATCAAAGACTACAGCCTTCAATTATGTTGAGGATTATACTTACACTTTGACTAATAAGCAACATCATGATAAACGGAGGGAATATTCAAGTTGTCAAGGATTTCATTTTACTTGGATCCACAATCAATGCCCAAGAAAGCAACAGTCAAGAAATCAAATTATATATTGAATTGGGAAAATCTTCTGCAAAAGACCTCTTTAAAGTGTTAGAAAGCAAAAATATCACTGAGGACTAAAGTGAGTCTGACCCAAGCTATGGTATTTTTAGTCACATCGTATGCATGAAAAAGCTGGACAGTGAATAAAGTACACAGGAGAAGAACTGATACATTTGGATTATGCTGTTAGCAAAGAATAATGAATATACTATGGACTGCCAAAAAAAATGAACAAATCTGTTTTGGAAGAATTACAGTCCAAATACTCCTTAGAAGTGAGGATGGCAAGACTTCGTCTCATTTTCTTTGGGCATTTGATCTGGAGGGACCAGTACCTGGAGAAGGACATCATTCTTGGTAAAGTAGAGGGTCAGCAAAAAAGAGGAAGACCCTCAACAAGATGGATTGACACAGTGGCTGCAACAAGGGGCTCAAAAACAGCAAGGATCGTGAGAGAATGGCGCAAGACAGGCAGCATTTTATTCTGTTGTACATAGGGTTGCTATGAGTCAGAACCAACTTAGTAGCACCTAAAAACAACAACAAATTTACCAAACTTGACCTCAAATTTTATTACTGGAGACAAGTACTGCTAGTTTTTTTTCCTTGAAGCGGCAGGCTTGCTTCATTCATTTTTGAGAAACCATGTGCCAGATACTCAAGTCTGAATAACTATAGTTTGTCCTCAGTACATACTTTTAAGTTAAAGTGTTTTTCCACGAGGAAAGGGCCTAGTTCAGCTTGCAACTCAGTAGCACAAGTGAATTTCCTTGAGAGAACATGAATATGTAGAAATGTTTTATGTATACTTCAAAATCATCATGCAGAATATTACAAAAATGTATTATATAGGTGTGTAGTAGTGAAGAAAGCAATGTCTGCTAGAAGAGTTTTTTGCAACTCTTAGATTCACGCTAAGTCACCGGCGATTTTACCTATAATTGCTTTTGCACCATCACTACAAATGTCTTAATACAAAAACAGCAACTTACATCTGCTTTATTATGATGGAAATGGCTTTGACCTCACAGACCACCTGAAAGTATCTTGAGGTCTCTTGAGGTGTCTAGAAATTATACTTCGAAAACTAAGGCCTTAAAAGTTGAAGGGTGAGAGCAGAATGTCCTAAAAAGGGTGGGGGAGAGTGGAGAAATGGAGCTTCATTTTCCTCTAAATATACCACTTAAAGCAGAGCCCCTGTTACCACTTTAGCTATAATAAAGCTTTTATAAAAGCTTTTATAATCCTAATGATCATCATTTTCAGAAATCGTTTTGATTAATTACCAAACTCGTTACTACTGAAGTTTAACTTCACTCTCTTGTTGTTCTTAGGTGCCATGGAGTCGGTACCGACTTATAGCGACGCTATGTACGACAGAACAAAACACTGCCCAGTCCTGTGCCATCCTCACAGTTGTTGTTATGCTTGGGCCTGTTGTTGCAGCCACTGTGTCAATCCATCTCTTTGAGGGTCTTCCTCTTTTTCACTGACCCTCTACAAAACATGATGTCCTTCTCCAGGGACTGATCCCTCCTGATAACATGTTCAAACTATGTGAGATTAATCTTGCCATCCTTGTTTATAAGGAGCATTCTGGTTGTACTTCTTCCAAGGCAGATTTGTTCTTTCTTTTGGCAGTCCATGTATAGTCAGTATTCTTTGCCAACACCACAATTCAAAGGAATCAATTCTTCTTTGGTCTTCCTTATTCGTTGTCCAGCTTTCACATGCATATGAAGCTATTGAAAACACCATGGCTTGTGTCAGGTGCACCTTAGTCGTCAAGGTGATGTCTTTGCTTTTCAGCATTTTAAAGAGGTCTTTAACGAGGTCATTGCCCAGTGCGCTGCGTCTTTTGATTTCTTGACTGCTGCATCCATGGGTGTTGATTGTGGATCCAAGTAAAATGCAATCTTTGACAACTTCAATCTGTTCTCTGTTTATCATGATGTTGCTTATTGGTCCAGCTGTGAAGGTCTTTGTTTTCTTTACGTTGAGGTATAATCCATATTGAAGGGTATGGTCTTTGATCTTCATCAGTAAGTGCTTCAAGTCCTCTTTGCTTTCAGCAAGCAAGGTGGTGTCATCTGCATATCATCTGCAAGTCATTAATGTCTTCCTCCAGTTCTGATACCCATTCTTCTTCATGTAGTCCTGCTTCTCAGATTATTTGTTTAACAGATTAAATAACTATGGTGAAATGATAAAACCCTGACACACACCTTTCCTGGCTTTAAATCAGGCAGTATTCCCTTGTTCTGTTTGAACGATTGCCCCTTTATCTGTGCAGGTTCCTTGTGAGCACAATTGAGTGTTCTGGAATTCCCATTCTTTGCAGTGTTGTCCATAATTTGTTATGAATGCCTTTGCATAGTCAATAAAACACCAGTAAACATCTTTCTGGTATTCTCTGTTTTCAGTTTGAGAAATGGCTAGTGAGTTTTCCCTTTTGGTTTTCTATCTCCAGGTCTTTGTACATGTTTTTATAATACTTTGTCTTCTTGAGCCACCCTTTGAAATCTTCTGTTCATTTACTTCATCATTTCTTCCTTTTGCTTTAGCTACTGGACGTTGAAGAGCAAGTTTCAGAGTCTCTTCTGACATCCAATTTGGTCTTTTCTTTCTTTCCTGTCTTTTTAATGACCTCTTGCTTTCTTCACGTATGATGTCCTTGGTGTCTTTCCACAACTCACCTGGCCTTCGGACATTAGTGTTCAAGGCATTGAATCTGTTCTCAATGGTCTCTAAATTTAGGTGTGATATGCTTAAGGTCGTAGTTTAGCTCTCATGGACTTGTTCTAATTTTCTTCCGTTTCAACTTGAACAGCAATTGATGTCTGTTCCACAGTCATCCTCTGGCTTTGTTCTGACTGATGATATCGAGCTTTTCTATCATCTCTTTCCACAGATGTAATTGATTTCATTCCTGTGTATTCCATCTGGTGAATAGTTGCCGTTTATTTTGGTGAGAAAAGGTATTTGCAATGAAGAAGTCGTTGGTCTTGCAAAATTTTATGATGCGATCTCCGGCATTGTTTTCTATCACAAAGGCCATATTTTCCAACTACCAATCCTTCTTCTTTGTCTCCAACTTTTGCATTCCAATCACCAGTAATTATCAATGCATCTTGACTGCATGTTTAATCAATTTCAGACTGCAAAAGTTGGTAAAATCTTCACTTTCTTCATCTTTGGCCTTAGTAGTTGGTTCATAAATTTGAAAAATAGTCATATTAACTGGTCTTCCTTGTAGGCATTTGGATATTATTCCATCACTGACAGCATTGTACTTCAGGATAGATCTTGAAATGTTCTTTTTGATGATGAATACAACACCATTCTTCAATTTGTCATTCCTGGCATAGTAGACCTTACGATTGTCCAATTCAAAATGGCCAATACCAGTCCATTTCAGCTCACTAATGCCTAGGATATTGATCTTTATGTGCTCCATTTCATTTTTGACGATTTCTAATTTTCCTAGATTCATACTTGGCACATTCCATGTTCCAATTATTAACAGATGTTTGCAGCTGTTTACTTCTCATTTTGAGTCATGCCACATGAGCAAATGAAGGTCCTGAAAACTTGACTCCATCCAAGTCATTAAGATTGACTCTACTTTGGGGAAGCAGCTTTTCCCCAGTCGTCTTTTGAGTGCCTTCCAACATGGGGGGCTCATCTTCTGGCACTGTATCAGACTATGTTCTGCTATTCATAAGGTTTTCACTGGCTAATTCTTTTCAGAAGTAGGCTTCTGGGCCCTTCTTCCTACCCCATCTTAGTCTGGAAGCTCAGCTGAAAGCTGTCTGCCATGGGTGACCCTATTGGTACCTGAATACCGATGGCATAGCTTCCAGCATCAGAGCAACAAGCAAGTGCCCACCGTACGACAAACTGACAGACTTTTGGGTGTCTTAGTGCGTGCTTTTACCATGCCATTTATAATTCCTCTATGCAAATACTGCTATTAAATTGCTTCTCAGTTTCTTGTTTCTTGATTAATTTAAACTTTTCTAAAATCCTCTTTATGTGCTGCTAATAAACTAGCCTTTTCTCTGGATTATTTTCTGCTTATTTCAGTGTACATTTAAATAATCAGACCTGGAGGAAACATATTGAACAGTTTCAGATTTTACTTGTCAAAGTCTGCTCCCTTGGATTTCCTCTTCTCTCTCAATTTTTTTTTTTTCCTTAGCTTCACCAGTGGCACTTTCCTTCCCCAGTCTCCAAACATAGAGACCTCATAATGAATTGAACTTGACCAAGATTTAAGGGAATGCCAAATATTTCACAAGGTGTTCGTTTCCCCCCATTGCTAGTTTTCTGTTAATTCAAACCTACAGTCATAACATAGACACCTCAGGTGACAGCCAAGCTTTTAATTGTATAATAGTATGATTGTAGTAATTGCACCTTCTTGGTCCACCTCTTGGCCTGTTCTAGTCACTGGGCCTCTCCATTAGGGAATTAGGGCACAATTATAAGAGCCTAGGATTTGGAGTCCAGTAAACCTGTCTTTAAATACTTAGTCATTTATTCATTGTTTGATCTTGGAAAGTCCCAGCGCCCTCATCGCAAGTGGTGGTAATGGTATCTACATTATTGATTTAGCATATAAAAAAATGATATTCAAAAAATCACCTACCTAAATAGTGTCTATGACAAATAATAATCCTCAATAAATCATAGCTATTATTGCTAATGTTTGCAAATCATTCTAAGTGGGGCTTATATCAGTTCCTACTCACTTTTTCTCTTAGCTGTTTGTAATTCTGTCCAAGTGTAAGTCTGTCTGGAATCATCCATTTTTTACAGACTCCAGAAAGAAACGAGCTCTTCTCTAAAGGCCAGTACTGTCCGATGTGCTTGAGTGATGTCATTTATTCTCCATGTGTATTTGTAATAGTGGTCATATGAAGTCTTTGTTCAGTTGTATTTAGGTATATATTAAATATTGGGGTGTTCAGACTTGTAAGTACTTTTGGAAAGACCTTTAGCATTTGGAATAAGAACACAATACTTGGTTGTTGTTGTTGTTGTGTGCAGTAAAGTCAGTTCCGACTCACGGTGACCCTCTAGGACAGAGCAGAACTGCCCCATAGAGTTTCCAAGGCTGTAATCTTTACAGAACAGATTGCAACGTCTTTCTCTTGTGGAACGGCCCCTTTTGGTTAGCAGACAAGAGCTTAACTACCGTGCCACCAGGAGACTTCAGTTAGTGAGTCTAAAAGAATTTGCTCAGTATGTGGTTTTGAATTTGCTTCAGCGTATGCTTTCATCAACAATTTAAAATCATGGCTATCATTTCAGTATTTACAAAATGTCTGTGGTCTTGTTACCATATAGAGCTTTGGGAAACTCCTTTTAATTTACAGTATGTTATATTAATTTAAAATATCAGCATAGGACATTTATCATAATATCCATGTAAGAATAAAAAAAAAAAGTCTCATAAATTCTGAAACTCAATAAAAACCTAACTGTAAGTATTAAAAAGTATTAGATTACTTTATTAAATTTGAATGTAATGTTCTACATTCTGAGCAAGTACGCTGAAGTTCTATCTTTATAGAGAAAAGATGAGAATTTTCACTTTTGATTAAGCTAAATTGCATGTTTCAAGAACCTTCCAATTAATTATAATTCAAGTAAAGATTGTCATTAGTGTTCGCAAGGAGCTCTATTTAAGTGCATTAATAAGTTAGCAGGATTAAAATTTTAACCATGTGAAGGATTGCTGAAAGTCTCTAGATTTTTTAAAAGACAACTTTGTAAACCTTTAACAATCAAACTAGAATTTTACAAAAATTTCACCCAGAAGTAGTATGCATACAACTATTAGTTACCTCTCAAAACACTGAGACTTTCTTGATACCATGACTTTTTCAGTTTATGCAGAAATAACAGTATTTTATGTTGTAGTTTTGTATCTGTGACAGTTCTAAGATTCTATCTTAGCATTAGATAGCGTTATTGACTAGACATTTTCCAGACTGCATTATCATGGATAACGGCTTCTATAAGATCACTTTTAGAAAGCTGTCATCTGATTTTAAATTAAAAAAAAAAAAAAAATCTTGGAAATCGGGGTCAGCAAACTTTTTCTATAAGGTATTAGGTAGTATTTGATGCTTTTTAGGCTATATGATCTCTGTCACCACTAGTCATTCCTGCCATTTTATCAAAAAAGCAGCCATAAACTATATGTAAGCAAATGGGCAGAGCTGTGTTCCAATAAAACTTTGTTTATGGGAAAAAAAAAAAAAAAAAACAGTGGGATGAGTTTGGCCTATGAGCTGTACTTTGCCAACTCCTCCTAAAAATGAACAGTTTTTCAGAATATCTGATGTTAGGGAAGATATTAAAAATTAGAGCTCCCTTAAATAAAAAGCAGATCATACTAGCCTTTTTTACTCACCTAAGAGCTCTCAAGCGCAATGCTTCTAAACAATGTGGTTCCTTTGGGTTAGTGGAATTGGCATTCCATAAGACCTTAGCCATAGGTTAATTCTAAGTAGATACAAAACTGATGGCAACTTCAATTATTAGTACAGTCCAGATTTTTAACTATACTTGGCACGTTCACTCAGAAGGTAATGAGTATTCTAAAGGTAGAGGTTATTGCCTAGAATTTCATGTCCAAGAAATTTCAGAAACATGGGATTGAACAAAATTAAGTTTTGTTATTTACTATAGAATTTTATAAAACTTTTCATACACTAATATACAGTGTGAATCTCTAAGGGTTAGGATGAGTATGGTATGTTACCCGAAACCAAACCCGTTACCCAAATATATTTGATCATAGAGCCCCTATTGAGTATTCACAGGAGATTCATAGAGCATAGTTTGAGAAGCACAGGTACAGGTATTCCTGGGCTTAGGTATGCCTAACAGCATTCTTAAATATGACTGGCCTTCTGAAGATAGCTTTCCCAGCTGAAAGACTCGATAGCTGCATAAGGATAACTATTTCTTCTCTTCAGCTGCCATTAAGGATTTGTTATTAGTATTCCTTTTCTCTCTTCAGTTTGTACTCTGCGGAGCCACCCTTTCCACCCCAATTGTGTTCCAACTTCATATCTTTTCTAAGAGCAGGGAAGACCTGACTTTGGTAAGGCAGAAGGAAATAAGGGTACAGTAGACCTCTATTCCCAGTACAGCCTACGTTTCTGAACTTACAATGAATTATATCTCAGGTCCCTGGAACGAAAAAAAAAAGCATTGCAAGGTGCTCTGGTTTCTAGCAAACAATTTGAAGAAGGGAGAAGAGTGAGAAGTTATTAGATGACAGAAACCCATTGCCATCAAGTCAATTCTGACTCGTAGCAACCCTATAGAACGGAGTCTGCCCTGTAGAGTTTCCAAGGAGCACCTGGTAGATGTGAACTGCCACTCTTTTGGTTAGCAGCTACAGCTCTTAACCACTATGCCACAAGGGTTTCCAGAAGACAGAAATCAAGGGTAAAAGCTGTCGTAGTATATTCTGTCCCAAGTGGGACTGAGAAATGTCCCCAACAAGATGCCATGGGACCTGCAGCTCCTCATCCTTTGGCTCTGTTGGTCCAAATCTGTCATTTACTCTGGTGGCTCTCCTGCTTGGGGGAATAATAATATTACCAGTAGATTCAGAGATGAGTATGATCTAACTGTGACCCTGAAGGCACTTACACACAGTACCTACTTCACTGAATTCTAGTTATTAGATATTTGTTACATGTTTTTATGAATGGATTTTTAGAAGGGAAGAACAACTAATTCTAGTTTATGAAGTTGGATAAGGTTTCATAAGAAATTAAAGATGAGCTGAGCCTGTAGGAGGATTTTAACAAATAGGAAATGGAAGAAAGGCCTTCCTGCCAGGAGAAGGCACAAAGTCCCTGTAGGCAGGGGACAGTGAGTTGTCAAGTATGACTGGTTACAGCCGTAAGAATCATTTCACAGACAAAATTTGCACTTGCTGATGGATTGGAACTTAAGGCAGAGAGGGATAGGGGAGTGTCATTTTTCAAGCTTGGATGGCTGGTGAGATGCTTACATCATTAATAGTCAGAGAAGACCTTTAGTGTTGGATGTGATGCGATTAGTTCCAGACATGCTTAGTTTGAGATTCCTTAAGATATTTAGCTGCAGATTTCCAATGAATAGCTGGATATTTAGATCTGAAGCATATCAAAATGTTCAATACAGGACACACTGAGGTAGAACTAAAAAGGTGAAATATTGCAATTGATAACTACCTTTTATAATACAATCAGAAGTTACTTCATATACTTAAAGTATATTATGGAATAAATACTATTTAATTAAATTAAATAGATAAGGTATTTGTATATATAATGTATATGTAGCAATATATATATACACATATACATATGTACCTATATTATTTTTTTTTACCAATATATGCACGTATATGCAGCCACTCCTCACTATTGACCATTTCATTATCTGACATTTTACATTTATGATAATAGTAAAAAATCTTCTATCCAACTATTTTGCACATTAAAGACATACGTCTGGCAGTAACAAATGCTGAGGTGCAAGGTGAGAGTAACACTGGCTGTAGTGATTAAGGTTATGTGTTGTCTTAGTCATCTAGTGCTGCTATAATAGAAATACCACAAGTGGATGGTTTTAACAGAGAAGTTTTTTTCCTCGTGGTAAAGTAGGCTAAAAGTCTAAATTCAGGGTATCAGCTCCAGGAGAAGCCTTTCTGTCTCTGTTGGCCTTTTCATCAATCCTCCCCCAGACTGGGAGCTTCTCCACACAGGAACCCTGGGTCCAAAGGACATGCTCTGCTCCCAGCACTGCCTTCTTGGTGGTATGAGGTCCCCAACTCTCTGCTTACTTCCCTTTCCTTTTTATCTCTTGGGAGAAAAGGTAGTGCAGGCCACAACCCAGGGAAACTCTCTTTACTTTGGATCAGGAATGTGACCTGGGTAAGGGTGTTACTATCCCACCCTAACCCTCTTTAACATAAAATTACAATCACAAAATGGAGGACAACCACACATTACTGGAACTCATGGCACAGCCAAATTGATACACGCATCTTTGAGGGGACATAATTCAATCCAAGACATGGGTCAACTTGGCTGGGCCATGTTTCTCAGCAGTATAGCAGTTATGTAATGATGTAATTTGGCAATTAAGTACTGATGTAGTTATCCTGCATTTTGTGATCTGATGTGATCATCCTCCATTTTCACATAATACTGATTTTTGCATAACGACCTGTTCTTTGGAACCTAAACATGTTGATAAGTTAGGAGTGGATGTATCTTTATGTGTATATGTATATGTGTGTGTGTGTATTCACACACAAAATCTTCTATGAGGAAAAGTACTTTGAATTTAAAATCATTGATTTAGAAGTAGATTTTAGGTCACAACATTGCTTAAGATTAAGCCTACCCATAATTTTATCAACTGCTTACAATATAAAATGCAGAATTTTCAATGATTGATGATGAAATTAGAAATGTAGGTGCTAGTTACCCAAAGAATGTTATTCACTCGTTGGGAGAAATAATCATTGTCACAGTAGATACCTGTGATGAAGATGATACCCTCTAAGAACTATTCAGTAAGTGGCTCTGTGTCTATGAGGCTGTCATTTCACTTTTCTTCTCTTACTCTCCTTTTCTTCCTTTCACATGCTTACATGTGCTCATAGTATACTATTTAGAATCACAAGTTTTTTGAGATGAAGAAGCCAAGACATCACTACCAATTTTTGGAGGAGGTGTGCATCACCAGAGGGTATGTAGATCAGACTAGGATTGAATTTTATATCACCAAATGTTAGAGGAGAAAGGACTTTATCCATCATATGGTTCAACCTTTCCTTCAGATGACCCACAGAGATGCCTGTGAATTTCCTAGCATGAAAGGGTCCCTCCAGGACTAAAGTCTCCAGGATTCCCCAAAGCAGTGCTTATTCTGGCTGCCCTCAGTGCTCTGACTTTAGGAATGAAGTTGAAATTCTGTCCACAGTAACATAGTTTTCTATACTTGTTAATGGTTGATCAAGGAAGGAACTTTTTTTTTTTCCCCTAGTCTGCCTATTATGTTAACAAATAGGAAAGATATAAGAACCAAACCTTTGATCTCAAATGTTTTCTTGAGAAGGTTTTAGCTCACCCAGTACTATGACAAATAACATAGATTAAATGAGGTGTTTTTTTTGGTGTTTGCCGAGTTAGTCTTAAAAAAAAAAATAGTGACCATAAATTTTTTCCTTGGTTTTAAGAATCCCATGCATAAATCAAATGCATATTTGAAGATCCCTGACGGTAATTTTTAAAATCACTTTTGAGCCATTTGGTAGATTACTTGTTCCAGATTCGCACTGTCTTAAATGGTTAGAACAGAAAACCCTTGACCTGAACCTAGCACCATTGCTGGTGTGTGTGCATGCACACACACACACACAGTACACATCACAAACATGTAAGTATAGAGTGTTTTCATAGTTTGTTGCTTTCTCAGAAGAGAAACCTTTTCTTGCTTTCGTGTCTCCTCCCCCTTTACTGCATTCACACCACTAATTGTGAGGTCCTGGAACAACATTTTTTTTTTTTTTTAACCTGTGTAGCATCACATGGAGAAGACCCCTAAGCAACTCAAGGAACAGTAGATATTCATTAGACAAATCCATCAGAGAAATCAATGGTAATTTGAGTTTCACCAAGGAGAAATGCAAATTTATTGAACAGACCGTATGATGAGAGTAATTACCAAGCTAGCAGGGATGGTGACATTTGGACAGCAGTACAGTGAGTACAGCTAAAACGTGTGTATTTTCTGGCCATTATTGTTTGGCTACTGGCATTCATTCAACATTCAACACATAAGTTATGTAACTTGTTTTTAAATAGATGATATAGAATTGGAAGGGCAAATATTAATTATGTTTTATAGTGATGACAATTCATTATATATATAAAGACCATATTTTTAAAAATCCATTTCTAGTGATGTTAGAGATTTATGTTAGTTAAAGATTTTAATGGGGTGTTGGAGCTTCAATTTTTTTTTTTCCCTATTTTCGTTTTTCCCTCAGAAGATGCTAACAGGAGCATTGTTATTGAGAAAGTGATAAATACACTAATCCTCCAAATGAGATTTTATCAAACTAGGGTCTGAGAATCCCCAGAGGTCCATGGAGTGATGTATATATTTATGATTATGTTTTAATTACAGTGATAATCCTTGCAAAAAGAATAAATGTAAGTATATTCTGGATTGTCCAGATACTTTATATCCAAACCAAATGTAGCTTTTCAAAGGCTTCACTTCTTTTCATGTTTATAGTCACACTAATAGCGAGTGATCACCTGAAAGGTGTATTTTTAAATCTGAATCCGAGGCACATAGACCAATGAAGGCTTACTGAGTTATTCACAGGGCCCCATGTTTTCAAATTGGAGACACATAAATATAATCACTATGAGAGCATATTCTCCAGCAGATGACCTGTTCTTAGTATGAGTACCTTCTATGTGCATGGTAACATTGTATGATGAAGCTAGGATCTCTAAACAGAACGAGTTAGCTTTTTCAGTTGACCCTTGTTGTGGGTTGAATTATGTCTCCCAAAAATATGTGTTGTAAATCCTAACCTCTATGCCTGTGGTTATAATCCCATTTGAAAATGCGTTGTCTTTGTTATGTTAATGAGGCACAATTAGTGTAGAGTATGTCTTGAGTCAGTCTATTTTGAGATATAAAAGAGATTAAACAAGCTAACAGAGAAAGAAGGGGTAAGATAGATGCCAAGACACATGGAGATCTCCAAGGAACCAGGAAGAAGAAGATGAAGAAATGAGGACCTTCCTCTAGAGCCAACAGAGCCACCACCCTGAATTTGACTCTAGACTCCTAGACTCCTAAACTGTGAGAAAATGAATTTCTGGTATTTCTGTTATAGCAGCACAAGATGACTAAGACAACCCTTGAAGGAAAACACACTCTCTCTCTGTTACACACACCCTCCCCTGCCCCGCCCCCAACACAGACGAAATAGCTGCTAATTTTTTTGTTCTTTAATCAGAATTTAAGTGAGGGAAGAAAGGAAAGATGAAGAGGGAAAAGAGAAAACACATTCATCTTTATTCTGTATTAATAATTGGAAAAGGCTATCAGGAATTATAGGTGTTTTTTAGTAATACTGTTGCTATTTCTGACTGTGCCTGTTAATCTGAGTTTACATAATAGTAACTAGAACTAGGAAACCCCGGTGGTGTAGTGGTTAATAGCTAAGGCTGCTAACCAAAAGGTCGGCAGTTCAAATCCACCAGATGCTCCTTGGAAGCCTCATGGTGCAGTTCTACTCTCTCCTGTAGGGTCACTATGAGTCGCAATAGACTCTACAGTAACTTGTTTGGTTTTTTGGTTTTATTGCCATTTCTGACTGTGCCTATTAATCTGATTTTATATAATAATAACTAGAACTAGAAGAAATATATAAAGTCAAGCCAGCCTTTCAGTTCTATTTATATGATGCCAAGTAATGTTTTTAACTGGGGTTTTTTTTACTCCCCTGTTCTCAATATTTTGACTAAATGGGCTGTTACTTTGCCATCATGTGGACCCAAGTTTGAAGGTAGAGCTGGCTAACAGGCTTAGCTCTTGACAAGCTTCTTTATCTGAGGCTGCTGGAAGCCAGCTTGCTAGGTTGGTCATGGTGTTTTGCCAAAACTTGTTTCATGCTACATTGATTGAAATTATATTCCAGCTCCTTTTTAAAAGATTTTTGCCTTCCGTACTTTAAGTCAGTTGAAAGAAAGGTAAACCATTTAAGAGTGGCAAATTGGGGGAAAAATTCTTTGAAGGGATTAAATTAAGCTGTTCCTAGATTAGTGTAAAACTGCTTCAGTTTCCAGGTTGTTTCCAAGATTTTACCTACCATGATTCTTACCTGATTTTATTAAACAATCGGTGACGTGTTTGATCTTTGCAAAATCTAAAGTGGCTCTTTTTTTTTTTTAAGAGTACTTCTAATCTGATCTTGATCTGAGCTAATCTTTGCATCTCAATAAGAAAGAAAAGAACAGTGTCTCGATTAGCTCTATTTTCAACTTTATCCACGCTTTACAGTTTTATATTTAAACCTGAACCCTTTTCTGCTTCTGTAAGATACAAGCACATACTGAGTAGTGCAAAGGAGGGGAAATGAGACATCCTCTGCCCACTTTCAGAACAGGCCGCAGCCCAAGTTAAGTAGAGCTGGCTAACAGCAGAATAATGAATGTAGTTTACAAACCTCTTTTCCTTTCATCTTGCACCTATTTTACAGGGTTCAGTGTCCCCACCCAATGTCTTCATGTGCCTGCTGGGAGCCTCTTACCTGCTGTGTCCTACTTAGACTTATCAGTGCCCCCTCCCTAACCCCCACATCAATCCACCTAAACCTTCTGTATTCTTAACCAAACCAACTCTGAGGAAGAAATCAGCTGCATTGAAACAAGCCATACTGTAGTGTGAGTGTCTGACAGGTAGTGTTTTCCTATGCCCAGGATAACTTGCTTTGCAAAAGAAAGTTCCTGATTCAAGGTAAGTAAAGAAGAGGTAGTTGGGCTTAATGGAAAGAGGTTAAGATTTGGAGTCAGTAAGACTCACGTAGTCATTTTAATCCCATCATCTATCCTTTATAAAAAGAGATAACAATGGCTACTTTTCAAGATTCTTGGCAGAATGAAATTAGGTGACGCATCTTAAAGCAGAGTGTCTGACATAGTGTTAGCACTTAAAAATCGTCCAGTTTCTGATACTGTGGCAATAATTAAGGAAGAATTTTTTTTTTTTTTTGGTCAGCATTTCTTTACTGTTGTTTTCATATCTTAGCCAAGTTATTCCTTGAATCATCCTTGTTTTTCTGGAAAGAGATTGATAGGAAATTAGGAACCAAACTTTCAGAGGTATTTTCTTTATAGTTTTAAAAATTGCTTTCTCTTACAGCGTGTGAAATGGGTCTTATTATTTTAGTCACAAAAATACAGGTTAAATGTCAGCAAGAGATTAACTTTATTGTATGTAATCAGAGAACAGTCTGAGGCTAATAAACCATGATGCAGCCATGCCTTCCTTCTATGCCCTACCAGCTGCCTCCCCCTGCTCCCTGCCTGCTATCACCACTTCACACACTTGGGCAATAAGATAGATTAGGGCACTCGCGGCTCACAACTTCCACTGTAAGGAAAATCCATTGTCATCTTCAAATAAAAGAACGGCTGATGCTAAAGGTCAGCTTATGAGTCCAATTCTACCTTTGGTTTGTGGATGGGAGAGAAACAAAGCCACACAGATGTGAGCCAAGATGCTGACAACATTTAAAGTATGAAATCATCTAAGAGGCAAATGAGAGAATAGCAATATAACGGATATGTGTTATCCCCTGCTTCTGCTTTCTTTGGTACTTTTTTTTTCCATTTTGATCAGATGTAGTTTAAGAAGAGCTATGTTGACACTCAGGAAAAAATCTACCTACTATCATTATACCCTCTGCATCATTTGGAAAATAATAATGTTAATAGCTTAGCGTAAAATATTCACATTTCATAGACTTTACCCACTTTTATATGGAATCATCTGCTAAGTAATTAAACTTGATGCATGAAATTTTTGAATATAAATTTTTACTAGTAAATAAATTGAACAATAGCATGTAATTTTCCTAAGAGAAATAAATCTTTCTGCCTCTTGATTAACCAAGAAGCATGAAGAGAGGGCATTCATTATTAAATTTTAAATCTTCGGTGAACAGTTGCAGTTTTAATCTTTGCTGTTGGAAATATATTAAAAATTATTAGTCTATTTTATAGCCGTATTAAATACTGCGTGCTATGCTGAATGAAATAAATCAAGCATTCTCTGATAATTATACTCCTCGTATTTCCTTACCATCAGTATTTTTATACCCAAGATAAAAAAAAAAGTCATAAAGACATAGACTGTATCAACTGTTAGACATTCTTTGGAATTTACTCCTTTATAGGATAGTTATTTTTTCTTGCCAGTTTTTCCTCATGTGCTTTTGAGATTCAAGTACAGGGGAAAGAAAAGAGGATCCTATTTAGCTCAGATCTTATACATCGAGGTTTCATCCTGTACCCTAATCAGAAATAACCTGTGGTCACCTGATGTGTGGACAAGGAATACAGTCTGCCTCCTTATTCTCCTGTCCTTTCCAGGATCCGGTTTAACACAGAAAAACAAGATGCTCATGTGATTTCCTCAGGAAGCATTTACTAAATATCACCTGACCATTCCTGCCCACCATCCCCTTATTCTCGCCTCATTTTTTTTTACCACTTTATATCTACTTATAACTTATTATTTAACTTATAATAAGTTAAATATGGCTTTAACTTATTAAGCAATATTTTGCTTCCGTAATAGTTTGCTTACCAATCCAAACCCATTGCCATTGAGTCAATTCCGACTCATAGCGACCCTATAGGAAACTCCCCTATAGGGCTTCCAAGGAGTTGCTTGTGGATTCAAACAGCGAATCTT
Organism: Loxodonta africana; assembly: GCF_030014295.1. Classification (NCBI taxonomy): domain Eukaryota; kingdom Metazoa; phylum Chordata; class Mammalia; order Proboscidea; family Elephantidae; genus Loxodonta; species Loxodonta africana. The sequence continues at coordinate 111,918,709 of NC_087347.1, read as the reverse complement.
TTGGTTAGCAGCTGAGCTCTTAACCACTGAGCCACCAGGGCTCTGATAGTTTGTATATCTATCGTTTATTATATCAAAAGAAAATTTAAACTCTTTAGCTTTCTAACAATGGCCTGTTATGATCTAAAACTTTGCCTCTGTGGGCACCCTTTTCCCAGTCATCTAGAATTACCTTCAAACTTCCTTTCTTTTAGACAAACATTACACTTTGTTTGATATCCATCCTGCCTACCCAACCCAATGCTCCGTTCTCTACCTCTGTAACTCCTGTGTGTACTTTAAGACCCATGTTTGGTGCCACCTCCTCCAAGAATGCTGCCCTGACCATCATCTCCATCCCAGACCACATTAAGTGCCCTTTGCTTTTTGATGGAATACTAGGATTCCCTTTATCACTTTCCAGTTATCATGCAATAGTGTAATTATTACTTGTCTGTTTCTCTATATGGTAAATAGAATCCTTATCACAGTGTTAAGTACTATGTGTTTAAAAAAAAATAATTCAATCCATCTGTAATATTTTCTATATACAGTAGTATTACTTAGACAAAATGCATGATAACTGTTCAATGGATATACCATTTCAAATTAAACAACACCCAAGAAAAAAAGTTTAGGCATAATGTTTACTATACCCAGACAATAAGACAAAACACCCTTAGCCTTTCTTTCTTTTATTCTTTTCCTTGAAAGCTGCTGCCTCCTGATCCCCAACTATTATAGCTACTTTACTCACTTGTAAAATGGCTGGTATTGGTGGGAAATAAGATGTTACATCCCTCAATCCCTCACCCATAATATTTCCAAGATCCAAAGGAGTTTACATTGGTGTTTACTCTCTTAGCCTTTGGAAAACTATTTTTCTCAAAAAATGACCAGACTTACTGGTCTGACATAGACTGGAGAAACCCTGAGAGTATAGCCCCCGGACACCCTCGTAGCTCAGTAATGAAGTCACTCCTGAGGTTTACCTGTTAGCCAAGGATTAGACAGGCCCATAAAACAAAATGAGACTAAATGGGCACACTACCCCAGGGGCAAGGACGAGAAGGCAGGAGGAGACAGGAAAGCTGGTAATAGAGAACCCAGGGTCAAGAAGGGGAGAGTGTTGACATGTTGTAGGGTTGGCAGCCAATGTCACTAAACAATATGTGTATTGTTTAATGAGAAACTTGTTTGCTCTGTAAACCTCCATCTGAAGTGCAATAAAAAAAAATTTTTAAAAAGGGAAGTATTTTTCTCTACGTTCATACCCATGCCCGAGGGTAAAGTTTTCATAACTCCAGGAGTTATGTTGGGAGAGACTCTAAAGTGAGTAAGTTAGTACTTTAGAAGATCCGGAATCTCATCTCACATTAACCACCCATTGATTTGTACGGGAGCCAACCTACAGGCCCAAGCATCCATTTGCCCACTAACCTCTCCAAATGTTCCCTTACCCCAAAGCATTCTGAAACGTGGGTGATTATTTAACTGTATTACTCATGGCCATCAAGTCATTTCCAACTCATAGCAACCATGTGGGATAGAGTAGACCTGCCCCCATTGAATTTCCAAGGCAGTAATTTTTACAGAAAAAGACTACCACATCTTTCTCCTGCAAAGCTGCTGGTGGGTTCCAGCCACTGACTTTTTGGTTAGCAGACAAACACTTTAACCACTGTGCCACCAGGGCTCCTTATTATTTAACCAAAGGGGGCTATTCAGATGGTTTGCAGAACAGAGAAGTTCTACTCCAAAGTATCTATGAGAATTGTAATTGGATAAATATATGTGCCTCTCAACTTTTAATGGTACTTTCTGGTAAAACTAACAAATAGATTCCTTTGACCCCATTTGCAAGACCAATGCATTCATTTGTTAATTTTGTTTTTTTACCTCATTTTCCACACTAAAAAATTAAAAAACAACTATTTGATCTCTTGTGAATTGCATTTCAATTTAGATTCAATTATTTTGACTCATTTTTTAAAGCATTATGTGCTCCAAATCAGAGTCCCAGGAGTTTAAGCAGGAAAAATTCGGAATTGGTGAGTTGTACTTTTAGGCCATCCTTTGAAATTCTACAAGTGGAGGTACATCTAAGAAAGTTACAATTCTAAAGCTACCAGAGAGTTTCAAGCTCAGTTAATGAACCTTCTCATTTTTCAAGTGATGGATAGATTCCAGGCACAAAGCTGTTAGGTGATTTACCTAAGGTCTCCTTCTGTAGCCAAAGAGTGACAGATTGGGGCTAGAACATGGTTTCCTGACAACCATATTAATGCACTTTCCACACCAACTAATCTAAGAACTTCTCGTCTCACATTTTAAAGATAAAATTAAATCTAAGACATGTTAAATGCGGATCCCAGTCAAAATTTTGTTCCCGCATTTCCAATCTCTTGAGTCCTTTTTTTTTGGTAACTTTTTGTACATTCTCAAATACAGGATCAGATTTTATAAATGGAAATTCATGCCATAAGGTCTGCTCTTCTAAGTTATTACCAGTTATAATTACCATTACATCAATAACTTCTACCCTTCAATTGCACTACTTAAAAATCATGGACAGTGTTTGATGTCCTTTGTCCTCACAAATCTGATTCCTTTATTTAAAAGCTAAACTCTTCTAATTGGGAAAACCGTGGTGATGTAGTGGTTAAGCACTATGACTGCTAACCAAAGGGTTGGCAGTTCAAATCCACCAGGCATTCCTTTGAAACCCTATGGTGCAGTTCTACTCTGCCCTCTAGGATCGCTATGGATCGGAATCAACTCAACGGCAATGGATTTGGTTTCTTCTAATTGGAAGCAGTCTAAAGTGATCATTATATGATAAGGAACATGTGAGTAGGGGCAATCTAACAAATGGATTGAGTTCTTCATAAAGTTGAGACTTCTCATTATCATTATTATTATTTTTTAATTCAGCCAGAGTCATTTGAGTGCCTGGTCTTAGGGATATAGAAATTAATACACCCAGAGTTTGCCCTTGAGCAATTCCAGCAGTCTAGACTGTATATCCTTCTCAGGTCAGTGAGTCACCTGAAGTTGTAAGCAAATTTGTATGTGATTGTTTGTATGTCCATTCTTTTTCTTCAGAAAAAAGTCATAATTTTCATTAGGCTCTTCATGAGTTTATAATCCAAAAAATGTTAAGAACTACTACTAATCCAGGCTAGCCCTTGCCCAAACTGTAATGCAGATAAAGACTTCCAGAAAGACTGGTGGTTATTCCGTGAGGCTTCAAAAGAGTGAAACTCTACATGGTCAGCCTCTGTCTCTCTCTCTCTCAGCCTCTCTCTGTCTTGTTGCTCTCTCACACACACACATACACACAAACAAACACATATTAGCTCTCATCTTAAGCATCTTGTGTTTATTAAAGGAGACAAAGATCTGTTAATTAATATTTTAACATTGATAAAATAAACATTTAGATATTTTTTCTTTCAAAAAAAAATCTTAGAAAACATTAAATGTGGACTTAATATTTCCAACTTGCTGTTAAAATTTGTAGAGCTTCCCTAACTCCATATTATTAACCCATTGCCATCAAGTCGATTCCAACTCATACTGACTCTACAGGACAGAGTAGAACTGCCCCATAGAGTTTCCAGGGAGTAGCTGGTGAATTCAAACCACTGACCTTTTGGGTTGCAGTGGAGTTCTTAACCACTGTGCCACCAGGGCTTCCCATATTATTAACCATGCTTATTTTTTAGCCAAATTCCCTTGTTTTGAGACTAGAGCCACTTCCAAATGTACCAATTGTACACAACCTTTCTGTAACAGAATATAGTAATGTCCTAATGAAGAATCCCATCTTGTGTATGTAGACAACAACTCAGTCCTTTAAAAGTCCCTGATAGCAGAACAGCTTAATTCTAACTGTCAGAGATTATTGACTAAAATTACCCTCATGAAATAAAGGCATTATTAAATAGCAGAAAAGCTTCATGGCACCTTCATTGGCTCCCATTTTTAAAGTCACAAATGTACAGCTTTAGGAGAATAACCTAATATTAGGTTTCATGGAGAGCTGATTTCCTTTTAATACTCAAAGATCTTAAAGGAATATTTCCCACCAGATGAAATGAAATGTAGCCCTCCTGTAGAGAACTTAGAGTCAATGATAATGTACATCCCTTGGAAGCCAACTGAACTCATTATACATGATAAACGGCTTCACTACCATTGCAACTTGAATTATCTAAGACATGGAGAATTTAGCCATATGTAAAATGATAGTGTAACAACTAATATTTGTTGTAGTTTGTTAAAGGTTTTCAGATAAATATGAAATGAAACTAAATTTCTAGATTAATATACTTCCTTTTACTTCATCCAGCAAGTGTTTTTTGAGCACCACTTGCTATGCGCCAGGGTATTACTTTGGGCACAGAGAATAAAAAGGTAAGACCATTTAATTCAGTGAGCACATCTCTCTAAAAGGACAGCGAAGCCTTTTTTATGTGTAGAGTATACTATCTTGATTCAGACAATTTGAATTGATTTCATAACCAAGTAGTTCTGAGACACTGGATATGCCTGAGTCTCAGTACCCTGTCGTTAAATGAAAACATCAGACCCAGTGACCCCGTATGTTTTCTCAAACTGAATAATCTAGAACAAGGTGCCCCATCAAGCCCAATCTAAAGGTCACTAAGGCCAGTGACCTTTTTTAGATCTATTGGTCATATATATTTGATACCAGATATCGGAAGTAGAAGGAGGGGAGTGGGCTCTTAGTTGTTAATTGGTTATGCTGTAGACACCTATGAAGATCCTTCCCTGAGTCAGAGACAAAAGGGGGAAAAGCAGAAAGGGTGGGAATTAACCACTTGGACTAGTGAGCTAAGAGGGGAGAGAAGTGAGTATTATATCCTGAAGAAATTATCTTCATGGTATCCTTTGTGAAATTCTAGGAAAGAGCAGAATTATTTCAGGACCTAGATGAGAGTGAGCCGCACCATTTTAGGCAATTAAAAAAGGATATACTTCCCACTTCTGCCAGGAATCCCTTGGTGTTCTGACCTCTTGAGGACGTGAGGCAGACTGTACACTTGGCATGGATGTAGACATTGTCACCATGAACATGAGCAGAGGGAATCCTGAGGCTCCCTCAGTGGCTTGCTGTGCACAGCACACAGGCAAGGAGGACGTGGAGCTCCTGCGTGGTTATTGTGATTTGAGAGTCTGGTTTACAAGCGTCTGTAGGGCACCTATCAAGAACTACCAGGAAATTTGGGGTAGGCTGGGGCTTCTTATCGGAGAGGAGCTAAGTGTGGAGATCTGGGGTGCTCAGATGAGGCAAGATCAGGAAATTTTAATTATTGATGCAGTGGGACCAATTGTATGTATATAATCATGAGGTCCAGAAAACATTGGATTGGTTTGTTCAGTCTGTTCTATTCCAGAACCCAATTCCTCTATTAGTCTCAATGGTTCAATATAAACATTAGATAATACAGAGATTGCAGAGAGTTGTATAGCCTGCAGAATTTTGAGAAATTTTGAATATATACTGGGGCTTGCAGAAAAAAAGTGTATGGACATTTCAGCCTGGTTAAAACACGAATACATTCTAATTAATGTTTTTATAAGTGATGACAACAAAATAATTTCTCATTGCAGCATTTCGTAATATTCTCACGAGTCATTGCTCTAATTCTGTGTTCACTTCCAATTTTGCATTGAAGGACCCATCTCATCCTCTACTTATGATCTTTCAATATTTTATGTCAAAAGAGTACCAGCCTATCAGCACAGAAGGTTATCCAGGTGTTATTTGATATCTGACAATTGCTGAAGTTTTCACCACTGAAAACTTGGCTGTCAGTGTTCTCTCCAAGGGCATCAAGAGCCCTGACAACGTTGAAGCTCCATTCACCTTTATGAGCAGAGCACATCAACAGTGGGGAATACAAGCTGAAACAGGAGAGGACAGATTGAGGAACACCATATGGTGACTGTAGCTGAAACACAAGCGCATAAGTGCAGGTTAAGACCTCTTTTGAAGACATCCAGAAATTCCGGGAGGAGAAGCACATTGCATGAGTATAGGCAATACAGTATGATCTGAAATCAATGAGGTGGACTTGGAAATTTTACAAGTCCAGGGGGAAAATGAAGATTGCAGCCTGTCAAGATATTTAGAATGAAAAAGTACTGGCAGTGATGTCTAATCCCTGATAATATAAGGCGGAAAATAACAAAAGCAGATGTGATTCAAGACATCCGCTCTTTAAGCATGGAGTTCAGACAGAACCATGAATATCAGTTGAGGACTCTCCTTTCCTTGAAAAACCACCACTTCCTTGAGAAAGCCTGACCTAGTTAAAAAAAATATCCCTTTGAAAGCTAAGAATAAAGAATTGAATACTGAATAAGTATGCCTGTCTGGCTGCATGAAATGTGATAAAGTGCTAACAACCTAACATAAGCTAAGTATAAACTCTGTATTAAATCTGCCATGTAAAATAAAAGTTAAAACAATTATCTGGTTAGTTCGAAGAAATGGCTGTCTTGGCTGGATGACAAAAATGGAGTTATTTCAGACGCACACGTTTAGGCTGATGACCTAGTTTCTCATTTTGGTTTGGTATGTACGCCATTTGTTCTTTAGAGTTTCCAGGGCCTAGAGAGTTGACCCACCAACAAAGCAAACGATGTAGATTAGGAAGTTTCAGGTTTTAAGTCAGACGCGCATAGATTTGTTTTCCAGCTTTATCACCTATTACCTGTGCAAGGCTGAGAGTCACACTCACTGAAGCTATTTTTTTAAATCTGTAAAATAGGCATCATAATATATACTTTTGAGAGTTTCTGCAGGAATGAAACAAAGTTACATGTGTACAGTTTCTGATATAGAATATGACATTCAGTAAATACTCAATAGATTTTCTTTTTTTTACTATTATTGCTGGATGTATATACACATATGCAAGTAGAACATATTGAGGGCTTTCTAAGTATTACAACACAAAATTATAAGTGCTCCTTATATATCCACTAGGCTCATCATGCAGTGCCTTATTACAACCTAGCGTAGAGCCAGGAGCCTGCCTAGTAGCTGCACAGGAAAGGATTGTTAAAAAATGCCCCTTGTGACTTTAGTTTTGTGTTTTTTTTTTTTTTTTTTTTTAATGAAATAAATAAGCAAAATAAAAACTGGAGTTATTCCTAATGTGGTTAGATTTGGTGGTATTAATAAATAAGTACCTCACACCTGTGTAAAATCACTTCCTCGGCGTGGAAAATAAACCTTTAGAATCACCGTGAATTATGCCATTCACTTTAAAAGGACGATATGATCAGAGAGCTATACTGCTTTACCAACGCGGCATTAAGGATTCACTACATCTATCTCTGGAATTATATACTCTTGATACGTGAAAACTTGTCTCTTGAAATCAAAACTGAAGGGCATCGATATGCTGAAAAGAGAAGATGCCATCACCTAGCAAAAGGGGAGAAGTCACTTCTCTTACTAGGATAAAATGTATATCTCCTTCTATGGAGTATCCGCAACAGAATACATGCCCAGTGTTTATCAAATGCCAAATTAATTCTTTCCTAAATATTATTAGAATCACTTCAATATTATATCAAGGTGTTCTTCACCCACCTTCAACAACAACAACAACAAAAAAGCCAATAAATTTGAGTGAGGTAGAGCAAAAGGAAACAACTCTGACGTTTAAATGGGAGTATGCTAATCCCATTAATGAATTTTTAAAGAGGTCAAAATATGTTATCTCAAAAGGTTTTGATTAGGTGTGATTCTATAATATTATGAAAATGAAATCCATTCCTTCCTTCATTTTGCTTGACTCATGTTAGTTGATACGTCCTTGGATTGCTTCAGAGATGGGGAATTTGCCTCATAGTAGAATGAAACTTCTAGAGCCACAGCCCCTTGCTCCACGAAGACATCACTGACACAATACCTATATGATTGTATTGACAGACATTACTCTAGCAATTTGTGTTTAATTCAAGATTTCCTCAAGAAAATTGCCTGTGATTCACCGCTCTAATTGTGAGTTGGCAAGGAAATTACCATCTCTGAAGAGACAGAAGAGCAGAGGTAAATTAAATTCAGTGGTTAATTGTGAGGGAAGTTAACAGAAATCTAAGCAGGGCTTTTCCTCAGTGAAGGATGTTGGGCTTCCCCTGAATGCAACTGGAAGTACTTTGTGGCTGTGGTCTGCTAATGAATTGAGTAATTTAAACAGGAAAAGATTTTTAAGTGGGCACTCTTGATCAATGTACTAGCTAAATAAACACATGTTGATTTGTCAGCTTCAGTGATTATCCTAAACTAAATACAAGAAACTCATAAACTAATAAATGATCCATAGTGAAACATTTTAAGCATAATCTGAAAAGAATGAGACACTAAAACAATGGTGGTGAAGTCAAGCTCTGTGCTTTAGGATAGGAGTCTTGGATTTATTATTCTTTCAATATTAATGTTCTTTCATCATAACAATTTTTGACTTCAGCTGCTTTCTAAGTCAGATTAATAGTTCACTGTGCAACGTAAATAATTCTGTGTGTGTACGTGTGTGTGTAGAGAGAGAGCAACTCTGACATTTAAATGGGAGTATGTTAATTTCATTGAAACCTCAAAGACAAAATGAAAACAACCTAACTTCTTGCTAAATATAATCCTTGACATTAAGTGAGGGCTACAGAATCAAGCTGACTTTCTCATGGTCTAAGACTATAATGATACTAGCTAACTTTGGAGATCTGAAATTTTCATCATTTTATAAATACTAGGGGGATTAATTTAAATTAACTGTAATTCTGAGTCCTTCGGACAATCTTCACTCTGATTAATCCAGCTATAGGCTCACTGTGAGTTGGACTCAACCTGAGAGCAACGCGTTAAACATAGCTTGTCCTCAAATTACCCTTAGACTGACTGCCGTTTCTAGTCAGTCTCAGGCCTGAGCCCTGCACAGTATTTCTGACTCCATGGACGACCATGGCTTATAATGTTTATTTTCAGGTTGGTGAATTGAATTCATAATATTCTTAAAGTACTGCATAAATTCATGCAAAGTATATGTGTTCATACATGAAATACAATGTAATTGCAAAGAAAATAATTTCCTTGTGTATTTTTAGAAGGCAGTAGTCATTATTGCATACTACATACATTACATACTGCAGCCTATAAACACATCTTCCCACAGAAGCAGCAGGCATAAATTCATAATTTAAAGCAAAATATTTATTCTACCGTTTGTACTTACAGAGAAATTCACTCAAAGGAAAGAACATATATTATAATCTGTAAGCATACAATTATTATAACCCTGGAGCTTTTTAAATTTTGCTTCTTAAAATCAACTTTATTGAGATTTAATTTCTATATAATACACTCGTAAGTGTGCAGTACAGTTCAGTGAGTTTTGTCAAATGTATACACTCATGTAACCAATACCCAGTCAAAACACAGAACATTTCTATCACCCCAGTGAATATATAAAACGTTCCTCCAAAAATATCCCTTCATGCCTCTTTTCAGTTGCCACCACTCTGCCGCAGTCCCTGGGGGGTGGTTGAGAACCAGATGTATCTTCATCCCCAATCTGTACTAACAAGCATGCTGTGTGTTGGAGGACAGAAGCATGTGAAAGTATTTTTAAAATTCTACATTGCTGTACAGGTAGATATTACTATAGCTATGTAATTTTATGTTGGTGCCTTTCCCATGGGTAGAATATTAAGTGAGGCAGCTGAAGAATAGTAAAGGTAGCACTCAGTGTAGTATAAAATCTGCCTGGTTTAAAATTCCAGATTACCCACTTTCTTAATAAGTAGTTTTTTAGTCAAGTTACATAGCCTCTATGAACACTGGTTTCCTCCTCCATTAAATGGAGATGACACCCACTTATTGAGTGCGGAGAAGAGTAAATGAGATCATGTGGGTGATTTACCCATTGCAGCAATTGTCACCTTCAAGGGTCCCTAGTCTCAGCCCTGTCATTTTCCCCCAACCCTTATTAGACTGCTGAGGAGTTAGGTTCCGGGGTTGGTGTTGGATTATTTCCATCCCACACAATCTATGTAGGTTGATTATTTTTCTTTATGTGCTTTCCCAAAATAACCTTATCAGTTCCAAGACCTGTCCATTAAACAAGGAGATGTTTTATTACTACCTTTACCTAAAATGATGGGTTGTTTGGGTTTTACCTGAAATGACTTGATATAGTACAAATACAATTGAGTCAAACAAAAATTAGAGCCCACCTTAGGTAGACTGTCCTTTTTTATCACTTCTGTGTAGTCATTGTAGGTCCAACATCTACCTGACATTGAATCTTGGAGCATAGCCTCAGGAAGAGACATATGAGACTGTCATTGAAACTCCAACCAGCTTGTTTGGGTCAGTTTTGTCATTTCTGCAGATCTGAAGCTGCCACTAAAAATGGTGTAGTGCTGTGTGTTAATCCAGGTTTTTTGAAAAGCAGACACCAAGACAAGATTTAAAGGGTAAGTAATTTATTGGGGAAAATGCCTGAGAGAGAAAATGACGAGGATTCTGGGACAGGCTAGGCGAGCCATTGACCACAATACAGGTTTGACCCTAATGAAGGAAAGAGGGAGAGAAAGAAGAGTGGGGACAAGTATCTTAGACTGCAGTGCAGCTCTAAGCAAAGTCATCGGAGAATCTGAGCCAAAATCGCCTTCTAGAGGGGTCTCGAGTTTCCTAGTATGGGGCCTGCATAGCACCCTGCTGCAATCAGTCACTGGCTGGGAGCAGCCCACGGGAAGCTTGGCTTTGGGGCAAAAACACAGTGATGGATTTTAGAGTTCAACAGCTGGACTCCTTACCATCAGAGATCTGAGAAGTGCATTCTCATGACTGCCACAAGTGGTCCTTTTGAATCTTTAATGAGTACACAGGTCACTTAGGGATTGTGTTAGTGTATAGATTTTGAATCATTTGACCTGGAGAGGGACCTGAGATACTGAGGGCCTAACAAGCTCCCAGAGCTGCTTATGCCACTGGTCTGAGGATCACACTTTGGGTTACAGTGGTAGAGAGCACAGTCCAAACTTGGTGTTACATGAAGGAACCAAAGGTGGCCCATTTGAATTAGCTCCAGGCTATTTCTTCATAACAGGTGGGGCCCATTAGTCCAAAAAGCATGCCTATGTCAAATTGAAATTTTTACACATCTAATGGCCCAGATAAGCAGATTTTTTAGACACTTAAAGCTGCTTTACATAACCCATGGAACTGTGTCCAACATTTCCTAGCCCCAGATAGATAAAAATCCTCTAGCTATAGACCCCACAGACTGCCACTGCTGCTCAGAGTTCTCTAACCCAGAGATTCCTCACCTTGTTGCAGAGGCACTTCTCTTAGGCAGATGTAGTCCCCCTGCCTTTTTCTCTCCTCTTCCCCAGGAGTTTCGTTACCCCCTTCCCCTTCTGGTGGATTCCATTGCCACTTGTCTCTGAAAGGCTTCCTGCTATGGGAACCACCTCCTGCATATTAGGTGTCATCACATCGATTTCAATAAGTAGCTTGTACAATGCTGCTGTCTCGTGGTCACATCTTTTTTCTTGATCATCCCCATACTCCTTCGCACTAACTCTGCCTGGGAATTTATTACTCCTCCTTTCACTTGTAGTTCAGGAACCATAGTTCCACAGAACTCTTGTACCCTACTCATTCATAGGCCGCTGTCAAGTCCATGGATGGCTGCCCTGTGTCACCTGATCATTCCCGGACCAATAATCTACGACTAGCATTCCAGAGTAACATAGTACAGAGCTTGGTGACCTTGCACAACAAACAGCTAGTGGCTTTGTTCCCAAAGTGGATTGTGAGCACAACAGGTGCTTAGAGGCATCCTTGGCATAACTGTTATCATTTATACCTGAGGGGTGTGTTTTCTAGTGGCTTGTTATGGCCAGGACCTATTTCCTCGTCTAAATGAACATTTTCTTTCCTCCTCTTGAATTATTTTATGTTCCTAGATTAAAAATATATATATATATACACACACATATATTTGTGTGTGTATATATATATCATAGTGAACTGTCCTATAGGGTTTCCAAGAAGAGGCTGGTGAATTCGAACTGCCAAACTTTTGTTTAGCAGCCATAACATTTAACCACTACGCCACCAGGGCTGCGTGTATATATATATATATATATATATATATATATATATAAATATTTTAATAAGGAAGACTGAAGAAGAATTGAAGCCTTTGAATTGTGATGTTGGCAAAGAACAAATCTGTCTTGGAAGAAGTACAACCAGAATGCTCCTTAGAAGCAAGGATGGTGAGACTATGTTTCACATACTTTGGACACGTTATCAGGACGGGTCAGTCCCTAGAGGACATCATACTTGGTGGAGTGGAGGGTCAGCAAAAAAGAGGAAGACCCTCAACAAGATGGATTGACACAGTGGTGGCAACGATGGACTCAAGCATGACAATGATTGTGAGGATGGGGCAGGACCAGGCAGTGTTTTGTTCTGTTGTGCATAGGGCTGCCATGAGTCGGAACCGACTCGATGGCACCTAACAGCAACAACAAATACATGTACGTATATATATATATATTTTCAGAGCCCTGATTGCACAGTGGTTAAGAGTTCAGCTGCCAACCAAAAGGTCAGCAGTTCAAATCCACCAGCCATTCCTTGGAAACCCTATGGGGCAGTTCTACTCTGTCCTATAGTGTTGCTGTGAGTTGGAATCAACTGAACGGCAACAGGTTTGGGTTTATATATATATATATATATATATATATATATATTCAAATCCTTGTGTCTATACAAATATCAGCCAGTTAAAATAATCCTTTTATTTCTCTAAGACTCTTTGGTTCTCCATACTTCTGACTCTCAAACGTTGCTTTGTGGGGAGCAGAGGGGAAACTCAGATACTCAGGAGAGAGTTTCAAGAAAGCTCACAGACAGACTTATCCATCAGCCTTTACCACACAAAATGCTTCAGGGCTTGTAGACATCTTTCTGTCTAGCACTCTCAAGTTTATAGTATTCTTTCAAATTTTGCTATGACTTCATTATGAAAACCAGAGGCAGTGCTAATGGACTTTAAGCCCTTGTTGTCTAGGAATGTCCTAGAAGCTACTACCAGACTATACAACTCCAGTGCTCAGTAGGCAGCTAATAGTAAAAAATCTCTGAATCAGAAAGGAGTCCTGTATAATGAATTTAAAGAAAGGTGGACACATTCATCTCCAGAGGCTTGCAGGAAATAATTGGTGTTTTCTGAAGAAAGTAGCGTTTACTTTAGTATAACAATACACGCTCAGCTGGCTGACTGTAGGTGCTTGAAGATCTTTTGGAGGGCAGCGCGGTACATAATTATGTCCTTGAAAGGAAAATAGATAATCCCTTCAGGAATGGCGTATTCTCATTCTTACAAATTCTGGCCTTTTTGTCAACCATCATCTTAACAATGACAACTAGCGACGGGAGAGAAACTACACATGGCTCTTTCTCCCACACCAAACCAAAAACCCATTGTAGTTTTGATTCTGACTCATAATAACCCCATAGGACAGAGTAGAACTGCCCCACGGGGTCTCCGAAGCTGTAATCTTTACAGAAGCAGACTGTCACATCTTTCTCCTGTGGAGCTGCTGGTAGGTTCAAACCACCAACCTTTCAGTTAACAGCCAAGTGCTTAACCACTGCGCCACCTGGGCTTCTAACTCCTGTGCCAGAAACAAACAATCCTACCCTCAAGCTTCTCTTCAAATCGCTGAAAATAGATCCACCTCAGTACAAACAATTGCAGGCCTGGGGGAGATCAAACACTAGTCACACGTTATGGTTCGGGATTTTCAGAATATAAATCATACTAAAAAGTCCACTGTCTTTCTCCCTCGGCAACAAATGCCCTGAACTTCAGAGTTCAGTGATTTGAAAATTCCAAAGTGAGGTTTGATGGAATGAACTTGGCAGGGCATGGACTCAGAAAAACTGCTCTGTTACTAGTTAGCTCTTTGACAACAGGCAGGTGGCTTCAACTCCACGAGGTCATAAATCCTTACTTCCTCTTGTGACTTTAATCAGAGGCTAAATTTGGTACTAAATGTGAATAAAGCTCCTTAAAAAATTATAATCACCCTCCAAGTAAGAGATTAATTTCAAACCCAAATCCTTCTCACTATGTTCAAATGCATTTTTTCTCTCTTCCTTTGTCTTTATTTCTTTCTTCCTTTTTTCTTTGTATTGACTTATGCTGAGTGAGTTAAAAAAAAAAAAAAAGATTCAGAGTAAAATCACCACCACAATCAATAAATTTCTGTAGATATATACTTCAAGTTACATACAGCAGCGATTAAGAGCATGTACCTTACGGCTGTGTAAACGTGGGTAAATTACTTAATCTCTCTGTGCCTCAGTTCCTTGTCTTTAAAATGGGAAAAAGATAAGCATATCTATATCACAAGGTTGTTACAATAGTGAAATAAATACTATTTGCAAGCCGATTATAGCAACGATGGGCATGCAGTAACCACTATATGTATTTGGTATTACTGTTGTTATTAGCTGCTAGCCACTTGGCCCCCGACTTATGGGGGTCCCGTACATGAAGGAATGATACATTGTCCAGTCCCGCATCTCTCCCATGATCAGCTGCAGATCAGATTGTTGTGATCCATGGGGTTTTCTTTGGCTGATTTCCGGACATCGATCACCAGGCCTTTCTTTCTAGTGCACCTGAGCCTGGAAGCTCTGCCGGAACCTATTCAGCATCATAGCAGCTCACAAGCCTCTACTGACAGACAGGTAGTGGCTGCTCATGGGGTATGTTGGACAGGGTTCCTGGTCTTCTACATGGAGGCCCTCTCCAGAGGCCAAATAGCAAGAGAAAAAGATCAGTGATGCTGAGCAGAGTTTAATGGACTTACCGGACAACAGCAAATGAGCCAACATTCTAATCATGGGAATTCAGAAGGTGAAGAGCAAGAACAAGGATTAGAAAAAAAATCTTCGAATAAATTATGGCAGAAAACTTTTCAAATCTGATAAAGGGCATAAAACTAGATATCCAGGAAACTCAGTGATCTCCAATTAGGATGAGTCCAAAGAAGCACACACCTAGGCATCATAATGAATCTCCCAAAGATTAAAGATAAGCAGATTTCTGAAATCGGCGAAAGACAAGTGAAAGGTGGCGTACAAAGGGGTCCCAGTAAGACAAAGTGCCAGTTTCTCTTCAGAAACCCTGGAAGCCAGCTGTCGACCAAGAGTATTGTATCCAGTTAAGTAAGCCTTTAAGAAAGATAGTGAAATTAAAACACTCACTAACAGAGAGAAGCTCTAAGAATGTATCTCCACAAGACCGCTCCTATAAGAAATACTAAAGGGATCCTTCAGACAGGAAAGAATGGACTTCAGAAAGAAACACGAAGCTACATATAGAGATCTACCCAGAAAAACCCAGTGCTGTCTACGGTGAAGGAAATTCCTCGGGAAAAATAAGGGCAAGTTTTGAGGTATTCTTACTTGGTAATTGTAAGGGATATGATATTTCTACTTTGTAATGGCCAATATGTAGAAGTAAATGTGAATTTAAGTTACAGAACACAAACTCTATAAAAATACAATTGAGGGAGGAGAGAAATTGTAGAGTTATAGTTTTTTTTTTTTATCTTATTGAAGTTAAGTTGGTATCGATTTAACACAGGTTGTTATAAAAGAAAAATACTAATTGTGTTATTCATGGTGATCATGAAGAAAATATCTCAAAAAATATATACACAAAAGGAATGGAGAAATGAATCAAAAATGACTCACTTCAAATAAGCAACAAAATACAAGAGAGAGTAGCATTAGAGGTAATAAAAGACAAAGAAGACATAACCCACATACCGACTGGCAAAGGTGAGGGCTTTTTCCACCCGTGCTGGGGAAATGAGAACACCACCGTCAATAGAACCACAAAATCACTATTCTTACCTGACAAAATAGCAGCGTTTCATGAATAAATAATTCTCAAGTTGTTACCTGCCTTTGTTCATTTTCCAATGTCATGAAATTAATATTTTTTAAAAGTTTTGACCAGTTTTAAACTTGCTTACTTACTGCAATGTAATCAGCTGACTTCCTCATCATGGCATCAGTAGAAGCAAAGTCCTAAATATTTTCATAAGCCATTTTAAATTCTTTGTGGAATAATAATTTTTAAGTGACCGTGAGGTACTTTTAAAGATCTTGAAAAGCCTCTGATAGAAGGTATCGTGTATTTAATCTCTCCCACAAGCGTAATTCTAAGTTCTTTACATGTAGAAATTCATTTAATCCTTGCAGACCCTATGAGGATGGTGCTATTATGATCCTCATTTTCCAGATGAATAAACTGAGATGGAACAAATGACTTGCTCAAAGTTACCCAGCGACGTGGATTGAATTATGTCCCCCCAAAAATATGTGTATAAATTTGGCTGGGCCATGATTCCAGGTATTGTGTGATTTTCCTATATGTTGTAAATCCTGCCTCTGTGATGTTAATGAGGGAGGATGCGTGGCAGTTGTGTTAGTGAGGGAGGGCTCAATCTACAAGGTTAAATTGTGTATTGAGGCAATCTCTTGAGATATAAAAGAAGGAAGCGAGCAGAGAGAAAGGGGAACCTCATACCACCAAGAAAGAAGCACTAGGAGCAGAGCGTCCTTTAGACCCGGGGTTCCTGCGCAAAGAAGCTCCTAGTCCAGGGGAAGATTGACAAGAAAGACCTTCCTCCAGAGCTGATAGAGAAAGCCTTCCCTTGGAGCTGACCCCTGAATTTCTTGTAGCCTACTAGACTGTGAGAAAATAATTTCTCTTTATTAAAACCATCCACTTGTATTTCTGTGATAGAAGCACTAGATGACTAAGATACCTGGCTGCTAACTGACAGAGCCAGGATTCAAACTCAGGCAGCCTGGGATTGTCACCATGAAATACAATCTCTTATTTCATACCATTAGAGTGGCAAATCTAAGATAATAAGTTCTCACTCATGACGACCCTATAGGACAGAGTAGGACTGCCTCACAGGGTTTTCAAGGCTATAAACCTTTACAGGGCTGGTAGGTTCGAACTGCCAACTTTTCAGTTTGCAACTGAGCACTTTAACTTCTGTGCTACCAGGGCTCCTGGTGTTCAGTACAGCTCCCTCATATTTCCCAGTATCTTCCTTAAGCTTTGCCACATTAAAGAATTTAAGGCTTATTTGTCTTTTTTTTTTTTTTTTAACAATACTGTTTAATTCTCTTACTCTCCATATTTAGTACTGTGAATCAATGAATAATATTATAAGCAGTAGGTTACTTTGGATTCCACATGAATTCTCTGAGGTCATGATTTTTTAGGGTATAGGACATTTTGCTCCAACCCATAGCTGAAAGAACACAATAAAGTGAGCTGTTGAAAAATATGTGGAATGATGTTTTAATTGGAAGTGGAGGAAGTGGAGAGTGTAGCATTCAATTATCATATAAAATCTGGGCATAATCAGTGGAGCATAAAAGCAAAGATAAAATTCTATAATAAATTATAATAGGAAAACTCTGATCCAAATATTATAAGCTAGGCATAAATATATTGGTACATTGATCATTTCAAATGTTCAATAACTTATAAAGTATGCAGTTACATAATAAAACTAAGAAAAATCTTATAAATTTGACCCAAAATCCTTTACTAAAATAGGTAAACATTTTATTACTAATGATTTCCTTTGCCTTCTGCCTTACTCAGGGCAACCTAGGAAATCGCAAAGCTAGAACAAGCATGGTGAGGGCTTTTCTGGAACTGACACATAATCAGGGCTGGTCCAGGCAAGCAGCAGAGTTTGCAGGTGAGGCAGTGGTGGAAGTCGGGGTGGGGGAGTCTCAAGGAACAAACAACTGAGGATTGTGAAACAAGTTATGCATTAATGTCCTAGCTCTGCCATAGCAGAAAATGACAAACTGGATGGCTTTAAAAAAACAGAAATTTATTGTCTCACGGATCTGGAGTCTGGGAGTCTAGATCAAGGTGCCAGCAGGGCCATGCTCTCCGAGGGCTCTAGGGAAAGATTCTTCCTGGCCTCTTCCTATCTCTTGGTGTTTCCTAGCAACTGTTAGCATTCCATGGCTTGTTGATGCATCACTCCAATCTTGACCTCCGTCTAAACATCGTCATCTTTCCTCTGTGTATGTCTCTTCTCCTCTTTTCATGACACCAGTCATGTTGGATTAGGACCAACCCTACTCCAGTATGACATCATGTTAAATAATAACTTCTTCAAAGGCCTGTTTCCGTATGAGGACACATTCACAGGTACCTGGGGTTAGGAATTCAGCATATCTTTAGGGGGACACAATTCAACCCATAACAGATGATATCCATATAATCTGAGGGTGGCATAAATTATGTCAGACACACATTTTTGACTATATCATATTACTTGCCTTTGGAAAATATAATTTTTATACGCCTCAGAGTAGCAATACAGATGCCCTCCATGTGCCTCATTATGTGTCTCTCCCCCTTTTTGTGACTGTTTCTTTTCATTATTGATGGTGTTTGTCCACTAGACATCAACTGAAATATTATTAATGCCTCTAATTGACCTTGCATTCTATCTTACTGCTGATCTACATGGCAGTATATGTGATATGTATTGTATATCACACCATTTAAAGATCATGGGGATTTATCAGAGAATTGCTCAATTTATTTGGATTCTTAAAATGCAATATTTGTTTCCTGTCTTTTCTAAATTTCATAAATTTATCATGTATCATGAAAATTAGAATCAAACAAATTTTATAACATGCTTAAATTGGTCTTCACATTGAATAATAAGGATTTCTGAGCCAAACAGAACTACAGTTTGAATCCTGTATCTTCTATTTATTAGCCAGATGACCCTGGGCAAGTCATTTAACTTTTCTAAGAAATATGTTCCTCATCTGTAAAATGGAGATAATAATACCTGCTTGAAGAGTTATTGTGAAAATTAATGTGGCAAATATTATATTGCCTAGTAAGGAAACCAGCACCATTATAAGTATTTCAATCAAAGAAAGATTTATAGAGAAGTATATAAAAGTGTTAGAAGAGCTGAAGAAGAAAAATCAGAAGCAACCATTACCCAGATATCAAGAAGATGCTGCCATCTCTGGGGTGGTGCCCATAAGGGCATTCTTACCACTAACACTGATAGAGTAAGCTGTTCTCAATGCTAGTGCACTGTGGCAGGTGGAGCTGAGCAGGAGCTGTTGTCTCTGCAGTTGATGGAACTTTGAGCTGCTCCTTCTGAAACAGTTAATTAGTAGAACCTGGGCTGCTGCTGCTGCTGCCGCTGCCGTTGGTATCACTACACCAGGGTAGCCAGGAGCAGAATGTCTAAGTTTTTACTGTTTTCTGTTTTGGCATGAGTGCCTCTATTTGGCAAAATCTAGTCAGACATTTGCTAGCAAGGGAGCCTGTGAATTGTGGTTTGCAAATTTCTGGCCCTTGCAACTTGAAGGTGAACGTAGAAGCATGAGCTTGGAGCAGAGATCTAACAGAAAACCGTCTAATACATTAAGGGTAAACGAAAAATAAACCATCAGTCATAAGATACGGATCTAAGTGGTCTTATTTTTATACATTTAGACCTTACTGGTATTCTTTCAAATTATTCTTAGAAACAGTTCATAAATATTTTAAAATAAGCACAACAACTTGGTCACTAGAACTTTTAAAAGAAAAGATATATCTCAGAGAATTAATGATTCTCCACACAAGAATATCAAAAGTTTTCAAGATACATTGCCATTTGCTCCCTGACGTTGAAAGACGGCTGAACAGATACAGAGACAGATCCCGGAAGTATGGCAAGCATGATCACAGGAACAATGAGAGGGAGATGCTGAAAGGAAGAGACTTCCCATTTCTGATATTGTTCAATGTCCTTAATAACCTAAAAACATATTATTTAATAGTTGGGCAAAAAAGTTCTGAGCTTGGAGTTAGAACATGTTCCCATTTTCATTTGTCTTACTAATTATTTGGGTGACATTGCTAATGCATTAGTTAGCAGAGTGTGGACTTCTCCTCTGGAGAGAAAAAGAGCTTGGGTTAGTTAATCCTCCTAAGATTTGTTCTGCTTTATTGTTCTGTCTCATCAAAGATGATGAGGATGACAATGACATGTATAACTAATTAGTGTCTAATTTTTAGTGTATGCTAACCATATGCCAAATACTAGGGTAAGCACTCTATACATATAATACTAACCTTTGTTAATGTGTTTGAAAAAAAACCCTTAACAGAGGAATACATTAAGTATAAGTAATTTAACTACCTAGTTACTCGTCTGACCCAATCCATGGTATTTTCAATTGCATCATATGCATGTGAGAGCTGGACAATGAATAAGGAAGACAGAAGAAGAATTGATGACTTTGAATTGTGGAGTTGGCAAAGAATATTGAATATACCATGGGCTGCCAAAAGAACGAACAAACCTGTCTTGGAAGAAGTATAACTAGAATGCTTCTTAGAAGCAAGGATGGCGAGACTGCATCTCACATACTTTAGACATGTTGTTAGGAGGAATCAGTCCCTGGAGAAGCACATTGTGCTTCGTAAATTAGAGGGTCAATGAAAAATAGGAAGACCCTCAATGAAATGGATTGACACAGTGGCTGCAACAATGGGCTCAAACATAACGATTGTGGGCATGATGCAGGATGGGGCAGTGTTTCGTTCTGTTGTGCGTAGGGTCGCTACGAGTTGGAACCAACTCAATGGCACCTAACAGCAACACCAAAAGTTACCCCTCTTATCTAAGAGTAGCTAAATCTAGTACTTAAACTTTAACTCTCAACTCTGTATTAAAAGTGTTAACTGTAGAAGAGAAAGATGTCTCTAAATACTAAATAAATTTTATGTCTGAAGGTTCCTGGGTAGACACTGCTACAGTGGGAGTACTTGCTAGAATGGTAAGCTCAGTTATTGCTTGATTTCTTTTTACTAGTCCATTCCTATGCTGTTCTTTCATATAAGATACTTTTATCTTCAGCATCCTTGTGGCAAAGTATATGCACCAGGAAACCAATAAACATGGCAGTGTTTTAATTTGAATAGCAATTGCATGATTCTGCTTTCAAAATGCTAAATGGCGATGAAATTTCTACAGAATTTGATCATTTAATATGCTGGATAAATCATGATTAGTAGTTCAAAATCATCAACATTCGGGCTTTTATCATACTGTTCAAATTGCTTGAAAGTTGTAATTAGTGAGCAGTTGTGAGTGAACCCCTATAGTCAGACAGAAGTAAAATATTTAAAAAAAAAAAAAAAAAAAGCAATTTCCCGCAAGGTCATTCCGACTCATGGTGACCCAAGTGAATGAGAGTAGAACTGTGCTCCGTAGGGTTTTCAAAGACTCATTTTTTTTGTTTTTTTTCCGGAAGTAGATCACCAGGCCTTTCTTTGAAGATGTCTCTGGGTGAACTTGAATTGCCAACTTTTCATTAACCATTTGAACCCACTGGGACTTGCAGTAAAATATTACCCATCCCTGTTTTTCAGTCACGTTTGTGATGTAGACGTGGGGCTGGGGTTGGGATTATGGTCGCTGCTGCCTGGCTCTATATGGTTGACACGGGGGTGAGGCCACTATAGCAGCAAACGGCCATTTGGGTGATTCCCATAGGGTGACGTATTATTTGTATGATTTCTGAGTGGAAAGAAGGAACTACTCCAAAAAACTCAGGGCTCCAAATTATGAAATTTGCCAATCCTTATTTAATGTATATTCTATCCCAACTCATCACCATAGCATTTTCCTTAACAAAAATAACAAAGCAGGTATTTGCTGAGCTCTCTCTCTGTACCTGCCACTGCGCTAGGGACTGTGTCCACAGAAGTGAGGGAGACCATCACTGTGATCAGGAAGCCTTTGTATCCGAAGCGGAGAAAACTGAAATCTCTTATCGTCGAGTCAATTCTGACTCATAGCGACCCTGTAGGACAGAGTAGAGTACAACGCAAGCTGATATAAGGAAAAAGGGAACCCCGGAGGAAGGCAACACAAACACGCTCAGCTCATCCCTCCTTGTTTTCTCTTTGGATTCCCTCCCTTGCCCAAGAATTCCTTTCTCCTTGGCAGGGCTGTACTGATACAGGGAATGGAGTTGTTGGTGTCTCATCCCTGTTTGTTTTCTGTGATGGAAGCATGGTGGGAGGAGGTGGACATGCCAGCTGGCAAAGCTGGTGCTGTTCCATCAGGGACTGTAGAGGGAATGCTGGCATCTGCCTGTGGCTTTGCAGAATTCTCTGACAATCTGGCTCCCCATAGAGTACGAGTGCTTCATAGCCCATCGTCACTGTGTCACACAGCAGAGCAGGGCCTGTCAGTCACAGGACATCCACACAGAGGACAGACTCTGCTGGCATGTGTCCCTGAGCCGTTGAGTAATCTCACTGCATGGTCTACATTATTTAGAAGCATAAGATACCCAGTGCTCTAATTTGTCCCCATGAGGATGTCATAAAGGACAAAGCCTGCTTGGCCTTGCACTTTATAAAGCTGTCAGTCCAGATCAGTTGCTGTCGAGTGAATTCCAACACATGGCGACCCCATGTGTCTCACAGTAAAACTGTGCTCCATAGAGTTTTCAGTGGTTCTTTTTTCGGAAACAGATCTTCAGGCTTTTCTTCTGAGGTACCTCTGGGTGGGCCCAAACTTGGTTAGCAGCCGAGCACAGTAACCACTTGCACTACCCAGAGACTCTGATAAAACCTATATGGCTTTCTAAATGGATGTAAACTTTTCTTTCTTCTGAACTCAGCCTGACAGCTACATGGACCAGGCCAGCCTTTTCTGAGATTTGGACCAGATCAAACAAACTCCTCTAGGTGCAATAACCAAGACACCCCATGGGCGCCCTGTGGTGAACCTTTCCAAGACACCTCTCTGTGTGTAGTCTTGAGAATCCTGCAAAAGCCCCTGGTAGACTGTATGTGTTCTGCAGGATGATAACATATAAACAAACACCATCTAGGGGTAAAAGATGAGAGTTTACTTCTTAGCAGGAAATATGCTAAGCACAGGGAAGAAACACATGCCTCTGAGGCTAACATAACTCAGTGGCAATTCTGAGTTGTTATTGTTGTATTTTTTAAATGAACAGATTGTTGTATTTTTTAAATGAACAGATAGGGATGTGTTAATTACTCGCTCACTATTACTGAAAGAACAATTACAAAGCTAGGGATAAGCTCATGTTGTGTACACCTAGATGAATATTTGTGGGATGAATTGTTGGTGAGGGAAAAAATGAGATTCAGAGTGGCTTTCCCCTTAACCCCTGCTTTGGTAGCAAAGATGGAACAAAAAGGTTGGGGCAATTCCTTAGCAGTTAGAAATGTTAGTTGCAACTCTTTTGTTCTGGACTTTGCGCTGATTTGTCTTGTTTCTCTGACATTGCTATAAATTCAGATTCATAAGGGCAAAGTTTTGTAGCAAACCTGCCTGCTACTTAAATGAGAACAAAGCCATTTTGATTAGAAATCTTCTCTCAGCACAGCAGGACACAGCACTTAGAATGATATGTCGTGATGCAATATACATGTTCTCCGGATAGATCATTCCTGCATTGAAGACTCTTCCAGTTATCACCATTTGTGCTGGGTGATCGCATTCAAACTAGTTTATGTCTAATGGCAAGGATCGTGTCTCATTCATCTTTGAATATCCCTGACACATGGTGGAGTATCTTCAACATAGTGGCTACTACACAGATGTGTGTGTTTCGAATGCATGCGTTTGGGGATTAGTGTTTGACATTGTAAATGCCACAACTTAAAATGCTACAAGGAATGATATACTTTTCTTAGATTGATAAAGTGATATAAAGATTATTTCAGTTTCACAGATACAGAAGTGGACTGTGGAGAGTCAGTGTTCTGAGTATAAGTTGCAATTGTTATTTTTAAATATTCTCTTTTGGCTCAAATTATTAAGCACTGGACTCCTAGCCAAAAAATTGGTGACTCGAACCCACCGAGAAGCACCTCGGAAGACAGGTCTGGCAGTCCACTTCCAAAAGATGACAGCCTTGAAAACTCAGTGGACCATTTCTGATATGCAAACATGGTATCACCAGGATTCGGATTCGACTCCATGGCTAGTAGAAAACAACCACAACATCATTAACTCAAATTTCAATTTTGTCATTTCAATTTTATTTGCTGATGTACCCTTTGGTTGTTTTCTGTGTGTCCATGAGATGTCCCCGTAAGATCATCACAGTTTCAAGATCAAAAACTTCTGTTTCTTTTCATGTTTGGAATTTCCCACAGTGTCTTGAATTATACGTTTGTAGAGGTAGGAAGGAGCCCTGGTGGTGCAGTGGTTAGAGCACTTGCTGCTAACTGAAAGGTCGGTGGTTCAAACCCACCAGCCACTCTGCAAGAGAAAGATGTGGCAGCCTGCTTCTATAAAGATTGACAGCCTTGGAAAACTTGTGGGGGCAATTCTACTCTGTCCTGTAGAGTCACATGAGTCCCAATCAACTTGATGGCAATGAGTTTGGTTTTGGTTTTGGAGAGGTAGGAAGATGTTTAGAAATTATTAAATCCCATCCCACATTCTCCTGAGCCACTGTCAGTTAACCTTGTGTACTCACACAGAACAGGAAGGGCTCTGGAAGAATTAATATGGTGAATACTATCGTTTTCAAACTATGCTCTGATAAGTTTCACATCTCACTTTGAACATGTCTAATGAATGATTTGGAAACCCTGGTGGCATGGTGAAACCCTGATGGCATAGTGAAACCCTGATGGCATAGTGGTTAAGAGCTATGGCTGTTAACCAAAAGATCAGCAGTTCAAATCCACCAGGTGCTCCTTGGAAACTCGGTAGGGCAGTTCTACTCTGTCCTGTAGGGTCACTATGAGTCGGAATTGACTCAACGGTGGCAAAGTGGTTAAGTGTTAAACGGCTGCTAACCAAGAGGTTGGCAGTTTGAATCCACCAGGGGCACCTTGGAAATTCTGTGGGACAGTTCTACTCTGTCCAGTAGGGTCACTATGAGTCAGAATCGACTTGACAGTAGTGGATTTGGTTTTTGGTTTTTTGGGGTTTTTTTTAATAATTTTTATTGTGCTTTAAGTGAAAGTTTAGAAATCAAGTCAGTCTCTCACACAAAAACCCATATACACCTTGCTATACACTCCCAATTACTCTCCCCCTAATGAGACAGCCCACTTTCTCCCTCCACTCTCTGTTTTCATGTCCATTTCGCCAGCTTCTAACCCCCTCCACTCTCTCATCTCCCCTCCAGGCAGGAGATGCCAACATAGCCTCAACTGTCCACCTGATCCAAGAAGCTCACTCCTCACCAGCATCCCTCTCCAACCCATTGTCCAGTCCAATCCATGTCTGAAGAGTTGGTTTCAGGAATGGTTCTTGTCCTGGGCCAACAGAAGGTCTAGGGGCCATAACCACTGGGGTCCTTCTAGTCTGAGTCAGACCATTAAGTCTGGTCTTATGAGAATTTGGGGTCTGCATCCCACTGCTCTCCTGCTCCCTCAGGCATTCACTGTCGTGCTCCCTGTCAGGGCAGTCATCGGTTTTACCCGGCCACCATCTACTTCTTCTGGTCTCAGGATGATGTAGTCTGTGGTTCATGTGGCCCTTTCTGTCTCTTGGGCTCGTAATTGCCTTGTGTCCTTGGTGTTCTTCTTTCTCCTTTGATCCAGGTGGGTTGAGACCAATTGATGCATCTTAGATGGCTGCTTGCTAGCATTTGAGACCCCACACACCGCTCTTCAAAGTGGGATGCAGAATGTTTCCTTAATAGATTTTATTATGCCAATTGACTTAGATGTCCCCTGAAACCGTGGTCCCCAGACCCCTGCCCCAGCTAAGCTGGCCTTCGAAGCATTCAGTTTATTCAGGAGAATCCTTTGCTTTTAGTTTAGTCCAGTTGTGCTGACCTCCCCTGTATTGTGTGCTGTCTTTCCCTTCACCTAAAGTAGTTCTTATCTACTATCTAATTAGTGAATACCCCTCTCCCACCCTCCGTCCCTCCTCCCCCCCTCAAAACCACAAAAGAATGTTTTCTTCTCAGTTTAAACTATTTCTCAAGTTCTTATAATAGTGGTCTTATACAATATTTGTCCTTTTGCAACTGACTAATTTCACTCAGCATAATGCCTTCCAGGTTCCTCCATGTTATGAAATGTTTCACAGATTCATCACTGTTCTTTATTGATGCATAGTATTCTATTGTGTGAATATACCATAATTTATTTATCCATTCTTCTGTTGCTTGGCACCTTGGTTGCTTCCATCTTTTTGCTATTGTAAACAGTGTTGCAATAAACATGGGTGTGCATATATCTGTTTGTGTAAAGGCTCTTATTTCTCTAGGATATATTCCAAGGAGTGGGATTGCTGGTAGTTCTATTTCTAGCTTTTTAAGGAAGCGCCAAATCAATTTTCAAAGTGGTTGTATCATTTTACATTCCCACCACCAGTGTATAAGTGTTCTAATCTCTCCACAGCCTCTCCAACATTTATCATTTTGTGTTTTTTGGATTAATGCCAGCCTTGTTGGAGATGAAATCTCATTGTAGTTTTGATCTGCATTTCTCTAATGGCTAATGATCGTGAACATTTCCTCGTGTATCTGTTAGCTTCCTGGTTTTGGGTTTTGAAGAATGTTTTGAGTTGACTTGGTCTTAAAGAATGTTTTGAAGAATGATTTGAGCTGATTGCCTCCCCAATAGCCATTCTTCTTTTCATTCCCTTTGTCATGTTCATAGCACCCAAATGTGTTCTGTCAGCTATGAGGCCACATCCACTGGGTCAGTCATGATAGGTCTAAGCCAGTCAGTCATTCTATTATGCTGTATCAGTCAGCCTGTGACCTAGTCCTTGCCAGTCCCTTACTTATATATCTCCAGGGCACAATCTTCTTTTAAGCTCTCAGTGGGACTCAGGAATTGATTTTTTTATACTTTAAAAAAAAAAAAAAGAGTTGCCTTCAAATTGATTCTGACTCATGGTGACCCCATGTGCATCAGAGTAGAACCATGCTCCATAACGTTTTCAATGACTGATCTTTCAGAAGTAGACCACCAGGCCTTTTTTCCAAAGCACTTCTGGGTGACTTGACCCTCCAACCTCTTGGCTGGCAGCACAGTGTGTTAACTGTTTGCACTACCCAGAAATTCCTTAACTTTATTACGTGACTATAAATGTGAAGCCAGGGTCGTGACCTACAGTTGTAGCATATTCTACACAAATAAATTCTCGATGCATGCCTCTTAGCTAAAAAAAATAAATAAATAACATTCAGAGGATTTAATTGTATATAAAGATACTTATGGGGTTTTTTTCCTATCAAGATAGCCTACTAATTGGTTTCTGAATTTCAGCACAGTCTATTTACAGTCGACTAAATTTAAATGAAACTGGATTGTGTTTACTGCAGTGACACCCTGCACAACAACAAAAAGTCCTGCTGCTTTGAGTTTTGTAGCCTGTCAAAGTGTCACAAGATTTGGCATCAAAACCTCGTTTTAAGCAAGAATGCCTTGAAGTACTAACAGGATATTCAGTAAGCCACTGAAAAATCCCAGCCCACCTTGGGGAGGCTTTGCAGTTAGCCTAAGAAACATTTTCCAAGTCGTGAAGAAGCCTTCATGTGGATGCCTCCTCACCAGCCCAGCCATGGGCCGCTGCAGGCTGTTGCTTGGCTGCCAGAGCACGGGCTCCTCCTGCTTGTTAGAGCTCGCGGTGCCTTGTTCTTTCCCTCCTGCTCACTACTATTTTGGCCCAGAATATTTTGGAGTACAAGGTGCCTCATCACTGCCCCCATAGCCTGGAACAGAAATGTCTATAATTTTAATAGGTGGCTGCTGCATTCTTGTTTGTTTGCCAATACCAATGTTATATAGGCCACTACTGTGTATTAAGGAAACCCTGGTGGTGTAGTGGTTAGGTGCTACGGCTGCTAACCAAGAGGCTAGCAGTTTGAATCTGCTAGGCGCTCCTTGGAAACTCTATCAGGTAGTTCTACTCTGTCCCACAGGGTCGCTATGAGTCGGAATCAACTCAACAGCAGTGGGTTTGGTTTTGGGTTTTTAACTGTGTATTAAAAGCTGAATAAGGCACAATCCCAACTCTCAAGGAGCTTAGATCCTGTTTGTTAAGTGTCAGTATGCAGAAAAATGATATATGTTCTTAAGGTCAGAAAATTGATGTGCAGTGGTCCTGGGTGGTGCAAACAATTAAGTGCACAGCTACTAACTGCAAGGTTGGTGGCTTGAACCCATTATCTAGCGGTGCCTCAGAAGAAAGGCCTGGCAATCTGCTTCTGAAAGGTCACAGTCTTGAAAACCCTATGGAGCAGTTCTACCCTGACACACGGCATCGCCATGAGTTAGAATTGACTCAACAACAACTGTTTTACTATTTCTTTCTTTCTTTCTTTTGGTCTGAGATGATAAGCCTTCCCATCTTAGATTGTTCTTATATGTGGCAGCCCATCCTTTTAGGATTGCTATTCTGCAGTCATATACTGTCTGGCTCACCAGCTGATCCTCCCTCGATTGTTTTGTGACTTTTCTAATTGGTAGGTGGCAGGTACTAGCCCTACGTTGTTTAATATTTTGAATATCATCCCTGCTCTTGAACTTGTATTTCACTTGAATGATTGCCACCCTTATTGAGCATCTTGCTGCTCACTCTCTTTTTCATGTATGCCAGCAGCTCATTGAATGAATGAAGGAGGATTTGTGCTTTGTGTGGTTGTTGTTTGTTTATTGGTTGGCTCTCGTTTGATTTACTTTCCCCACATGCTTGACACAACCCCTGGTAAGTAAACAAACAAAAAATCAAATCCATTGTCATTGAGTCAACTTATGGCGACCCCAGGTGGTATAGAGTAGAACTGCTCCATAGGGTTTTCATGGCTGTGACCTTTAAGAAGCAGATCACCAGGTTTTTTTTTCCACAGAGCCGTTGAGTGGATTCGAACCACTAACCTTTAGGTTAGAAGCCAATTGCAAACTACTTGTGCCACCCAGGGACCTTCTCTTGGCAATTAGTTGGTACAAAATAAATATTTGTTGTTTGAGTAGAAGGTTCAAATTATCAACAGTTGTAGGGCCAGCCCCAGATGGTGTATTAATGTGGGCAGCAGACTCAGGGGGGAAGCTGTCTGCATATGAACTGCTGCAGAGAAAACAGAAACTACACACCATGCACAGCCCTCTTACACTGAATCTACACCTTCCAGTTTATTCTAATGGCTAACATCACAACTGCGAACCACTGCCCCAGATGGCAGCTGAGGAAGAAGCTGCCAGCTCCTGGGTAAGAGCAAATGTCTCCTCACTTTGGCAGACAGCTTATTAGCATGTCTCTGGGGGCACACATTTCATTAGGAAACCCTTTTCCAAGAACTAGCTACTTATACTTACTTATCCATTTCTCAGCCATAATTCTTCTCTCTTCTCTTGAAATTCCTAACCGTCACTCAGGGATAGATTCTAAAATATGCTATCATTAGCCAGTTAAGTAGTGTTTCATGTTTGTCACTTGTTGTGTTGATCGATGTGGGCCACACTTTGCAAACATAATAGTGCAATTTGTTTAAAAACATTAATACCAATATTTCATAATGTTCCATAGTTACAAATGGAAATATTATAGTCAGAGAGTGTAGCGAGTGATGGGAAGAAAGCTGAAGAGCAAAGAGCTGCTAGCGAGTTCACAAGCTGATAAGTATTTAATGAGTCAGAAAGGGCTAGATAAGTAAGTGTCTATGTAACCAAATGACTCCTTCTGTTGCTAGCTCTTAATATAGTCGTACATCCCCATTTAGGAGTCATAAAAGCCAGCCTCAGCAGCCCTGTCACAATTGCTGAGGCAGGCAGCTCCTTTCCTCCCGAGCCTGTAAGTGTCTCTTCTCATCTCACTGGGCCTTTGTTTCCCACTATGACACATCAGTTCCAGATATTTGCACCTAGTCAGCCCTTCCCACTTCGGCAGCCATTTGTCCTGCTTTCTCTACCTTACTTTCTCCCAGCTCTCCCTGGTTTCAGCACACCTACTGCCTGGAGAAAGAGGGCAATAGAGCCATGACCTTTGCCAGCCTCTGCCTGGCAGGAATAGAACACCTGGCTACTGCACATGTTCCCTACCTAACCTTTTTCATCAGGAGAGGAAGGTTGGGTGAAATCAGCTTTTTTTTTTAAATCATGGTAAATATATATGTAACAAATCGTTTGCCTTTTCAACATTCTTCACATGTACAATTCAGTGATAATTTTTTATCCAGTTACCATATGACTGCTGACAGGTGCATCCATTCAGCCAAGAAATTATTATGTGGAAGACGCTGTTCTAGAGGCTGAGAATGCAGAGCTGTGACCTCAACGAGCTTTCAGTTTACTGGAGGAGAATGATAATTTATCTTATTTATCCATTGATTTAGTTAATAATTATGGTGGTGGTGTTAGCTGCCATCAAGTCTGCCCCCAACTCATGGGCATCTTATGTACAATGGAGCGAAAAGCTGCCTGGTCCTATGCCATCCCATGATTGGTTGCAGGTCAGATCATTGTGACTCGTAAGGTTTACATTGGCTGATTTTTGGAAGTAGATCGCCAGGCCAGGCCTTTTTCCCTAGTCCATCTTAGGCTGGGAGCTCTGCTGAAACCTGTTCAGCAACATAGCAACAGATAAGCCTCCACTGACAGACGGGTGCTGGCTGCACATGAGGTGCCTTGGCTGGGAATCGAACCTAGGTCTCTTGGATGTAAGGCAAGAATTCTATTACTGAACTACCAATTGCCTGTAATTATGGTCACTGTGATAAGCCTTTTGTAAATGGGGTTGTTGGAATGCAGAGGAGCAGTGTCTTAGAGGCTTGAAATGTGCTTTGAAGAATTAACAGGTTGGAAATTAACACATTACCTTCAAAAACCTATTGTGGTTGAGTTAATTCCAAATTATGGTGACCCTGTAGGACAGAGTAAAACTGCCCCATGAGGTTTCCAAGACTGTAATCTTTATGGAAGCAGAGTGCTACATCTTTCTCTTATGAAGCAGCTGGTGGTTTAGAAACACCGACTTTTGGTTAGGAGCTGAGCGCTTTAGCCACTGTGCCACCAAGGCTCCTCCATACCCTCAAGAGAACATAAGATATCATCAAAGAGCAAAACCTTCAGGAATTTGCCATGCTCATTCACTGTTAACAACCCACCAAAGATATGGGTCAGTACAACTTTCCTCCTTCCTTAGAGATGTGAATGATTTTGAAAAGGGAATAAAAAGAAAAGAATTGCTAGAAGTATCAATTAAAGGATTAAAAGAACCAGTGTACTCCGGCTGAAGAATTGCAGCTATATGTGCACACAAGTTACTTTAAAGTTAGAAAAAGTGCTTGGACCCGGTTGAATAGTGGGTTATTTTGAAAATAAAATAACAGAATTCAGTCAGTTGTTTACAGAATAATCTTGTTTAAATGGATTCAATCCATATTGACAAAATAGTCTTGAAGAAAATATTATATGGTATGTGTGTGTAGGAACAGTCCAAAACAGATTAACTGTTAAATTTTCATCAATTACTTGTGTTATTCTAAGGTGATTAAAATTTTTAGGAAAGTGTTATCTAATATATCAATGGATTCACTTGATTCTATCATTAAAAAAAAAAAAACCAAACCCAGTGCCGTCAAGTCAATTCCGACTCATAGCAACCCTATAGGGCAGAGTAGAACTGCCCCATGGAGTTCCCAAAGAGCACCTGGCAGATTCGAACTGCCAGCCCTTTGGTTAGCAGCCGTAGCACTTAACCACTAAAAAAAAAAGGTCAGCTACTTCGCCCTTCCTTTTAGCTGAATGCTGTGTATATTTACTAAATGTTGCTTCTCCAAGTTGAAACCCCTTTTTTGGGGTGCCATCAATCCAATTCCATTTTGCAGAACCATTTGTCCTCTGCTCATAGTCTGTAACATTTGGGTGGGGTTGTCTGTACCCAGAATCAAAAGGTGGGCGTTAGACTCCCACATGGAAAATTAGAACACTGAGTTCCCCTGGCTAGAGGGGTTGACTCAGAGATGGGCATGTGATCCAATAAAAACAATTAACTCCAATGAGTCTTTGACCGAGATTTCTGGGAAAAAGGCAAATATTCTTTCCCGTTGGACTTGAACCTTGTTGGATATGATGCTGGACCTCTGGAGCAAACAATTTTGTCAGAACAAGTAGAACTGAACATTGAGACAACAAAGAGGAAATAGAGTCCTGGGGAGGGAGAAACCAGGTTCCAGAGTCATTGATTCCCTGAATCAAGTCATATAAATCAGTAAATTGATTGATTAAAAAAAAAAAAAAGATAGGCATCAGTAAATTCCCGTTTTGCTTAAACCAGTTGGGTTTGAGTTTCTGTCATTTGCAGTATGAGCTGATTCAATACCTGTGTTGTTAGCCTTCGATAATATCACAATCATATTCAGATTTGTTACATACAAAATTGATATCTATTGTATTTTGTTACATACTTGGAAATGACTTTGCAGTAATTTGAACCACAGTATGGCATAGGAAAAAAAGTAAGACTTGAATTTTAATCTGCACTCCTATCACATATGCATGGTGTAACATTGAGCATGTCATTTCACCTCTCTGAATCCTTGTTTCCTCATTTATTAGAAAACGATGATGTCTACCTCATATGGTTTTGATGAATCTTAAATGAGAAAATATGTTGTGTAACGAGAGGAGCGTAATGGCTGCTGAAATATTATGAATCAAGCACATATTTCGGTTTCTTAGAAATGATTCAGATTCAGTCTTGCTTTACACAAGAATGTTGTTGTTGTTAGGTGCCCTCCAATCAGTTCTGATTCATAGCGACCTTATGTATAAAAGAACGAAACGTTGCTTGGTCCTGCGCTATCTTCACAGCTGTTGCTATGTTTGAGCTCATTGTTGCAGCCATTGTGTCATTCCATCTTGTTGAGGACCTTCCTCTTTTTTGCTGACCTGCCACTTTACCAGGCATGATGTCCTTCTCGAGGGATTGGTCCCTCCTAATAACATGTCCAAAGTAAGCAAAACGAAGTCCCACCATACTCACTTTTAAGGAGCGTTCTGGCTGTATTTCTTCCAAGACAGATTTGTTTGTTCTCTGACAATCCATTCAGTATTCTTCACCAGCACTGTAATTTAGTTGATTTCTTGACTGCTGCTTCCATGGGGAGGCTGTTAATGAGTCTTCCTCCAGTTCTGATGCTGTGTTCTTCATCATATAGTCCAGCTTCTTGGATCATTTGCTCAGCATACAGATTGAATAAGTATGGTGAAAGGATACAACCCTGATGCACACCTTTTCCTATTTTAAACCATACAATATCTTCTTGTTCTTTTCAAATGAGTGCTTCTGTGTACAGGTTCTCATGAGCACAATCAAGTAGTCTAGAATTCTGATTCTTTGCAACATTATTCATATTTCGTTATGATCCACACAGTTGAATGTCTTTGGGTAGTCAATAAAATGTAGGTAAACATCTTTCTGGTAGTCTCTGATTTCAGCCAAGATCCATCTGACATCAGCATTGATAACCATTTTTCCACATCCTCTTCTGAATCCAGCTTGAATTTCTTTCAGCTCCTTGTGGATGTACTGCTGCAGCCATTTTTTAATTATCTTCAACAAAATGTTGCTTGTGTGTGATATTAATGATATCATTTGATAATTTCCACATCCCATTTGTCACCTTTCTGTGGAATGGGCACAAATATGGATCTCTTCTAGTTGGTTGACCAGGAAGCTGTCTTCCAAATTTCTTGGCATAAACAAGTGAGTGCTTCCAGCATTGCAGCCATTTGTTGAAGAATCTCAGTCAGTATTTTGTCAATTCCTAGAGTTTTGTTTTTCACCAATGCCTCTAGTGGAACTTGGACTTCTTCACTGCCATAAGTTCTTGATCATATGCTACCCCCTGAAATGGTTGAATGTTGACCAATTCTTTTTAGTACAGTGATTCTATTTTCCTTCCATCTTCTTTTGATGCTTCTGCATCATTCAACATATAAACAAGTAGTAAAGCTGTTTGCAGTTGTCTTCATTAAAATTGACATCCCTTTCCTAATCTAGTGCCCAAACCACCCAGCAATGTGCTAGCCACCAACCTCTCTCCAATTTAATCCAGCCTCCATGCTGCCTTTTAAACCCCCCTTAGATTTCCCACTGTGAACAGATGTTTTTCTCAAATTTTATCTGAGGAGAAGTTGCATTAGAATTATCCGAGGTGTTAAAAGTACAAATTCTCAGACTCCACTGGTAGACCTGCTGCATTAGAACACTTAGGAGCTCCTGAAATACACACCAGAATTTAAGGCCTACTGGTTGTTGTTGTTGTTAGGTGCCGTCGAGTCGGTTCCGACTCATAGCAACCCTATGCACAACAGAACGAAACACTGACTGGTCCTGCGCCATCCTTACAATTTCTGTCGTGCTTGAGCTCATTGTTGCAGCCACTGTGCCAATCCACCTCGTAGAGGGTCTTTCTCTTTTCCTGCTGACCCTGTACTCTGCTAAGCATGATGTCCTTCTCCAGGGACTGATCCCTCCCGACAACATGTCCAAAGTATGTAAGACGTAGTTTCGCCATCCTTGCCTCTAAGGAGCATTCTGGCTACACTTCTTCCAAGACATATTTGTTTGTTCTTTTGGCAGTCCATGGTATATTCAATATTCTTTGCCAACACCACAATTCAAAAGCGTCGACTCTTCTTCGGTCTTCCTTATTCATTGTCCAGCTTTCACATGCATATGATGGGATTGAAAATACCATGGCTTGGGTCAGGCTCACCTTAGTCTTCAGGGTGGCATCTTTGCTCTTCAACACTTTGAAGAGGTCCTTTGCAGCAGATTTACCCAATGCAATGCGTCTTTTGATTTCTTGACTACTGCTTCCATGGCTGTTGATTGTGGATCCAAGGAAAATGAAATCCTTGACAACTTCAGTCTTTTCTCCGTTTATCATGATGTTGCTCATTGGTCCAGTTGTGAGGATTCTTGTTTTCTTTATGTTGAGGTACAGTCCATACTGAAGGCTGTGGTCTTTGATCTTCATTAGTAAGTGCTTCAGGTCCTCCTCACTTTCAGCAAGCAAGGTCGTGTCATCGTATAATGCAGGTTGTTAATGAGTCGTCCTCCAATCCTGATGCCCTGTTCTTCTTCATATAGTCCAGCTTCTTGTATTATTTGTTCAGCATACAGATTAAATAGGTATGGTGAAAGAATACAACCCTGACACACACCTTTCCTGACTTTAAACCAATCAATATCCCCTTGCTCTGTCCAAACAACTGCCTCTTGATCTATGTAAAGGTTCCTCATGAGCACAATTAAGTGTTCTGGAATTCCCATTCTCTGGAATGTTATCCGTAGTTTGTTATGATCCACACAGTCGAATGGTTTTGGATAGTCAATAAAACATAGGTAAACTGGTACATAGGATAAATACCACACGGATTGGGGTGGTGCACAAAGCACTTGAAAGCCTGGCACTTTCTAGACTTGTTTTTCTACCAATGAGTAGCAGCAAAAATTCTTGGTATTCCTTGAGCATACGATTATCCTTAGTCATTAAATTTTCATACATGTAATTATTTTCACTCGAAAAAATCCTTCTCTTCACCTGTTAGCAAACTCTTACTCCTATTTATCCTTTATCTCTCTAAGGCACTTTTCACTTTTATGGATTATTTGTTTTACAGAACTGTCAAATGTCCCACTCCCCAGATATGATCATTATTATTTACTCTGGCACTCTGTAGATGTTTGTTGCATAAAGGATGAATGAAGCAAAGAGTGATGTATTGTGACAGGCATTGAGAATACAGTGGCATACAGGCAGAGTGAGAATTTTCAATGCATTTGGGCAATTAGCTCTTTCACTTAAAATGAATGTAAGAACATAATGTTGGCACATATTAAGGGACCAATACACGTCCCAAAGATAAAAACCTAAATGGCTTCAAAAGAGTGTGGTTATCATTGTGCTTGGGGAGTGAGTCGTCCTAAAGAAGATGAGGTAAGAGTTGGGTCTTGAAGAATAGACAAGCATTAGAAGCAGGAAAGTGTGCTATAGAATGTCCAGTGATTCGGGAATTTAGAATCTGCGTAAGATTAGGCAAAAAGGACATCTGCAGGATGCCTGTATTCACAGAGACCATAGCAAACTTCAGATATTAGAAATTTAAATTGAAATTTCAAGGCTTGAGAGAGGAATATCGTAAAAACAAAATAAAACAACAAAAATAAATACAGTTCATTATCATCAAGAGAATTAAACTTCCGTGTCTCCGGGTGATGCAAACAGTTAACATGCATGGCTGCTAACTGAAAGCTTTGGAAGTTTGAGCCCATCCAGCCGTGCCATGAAGGAAAGGCCTGGTGATCTATGTCTGAAAAATCAGCCATTGAAAACCCTATGGAGAGAATGAAGAACACCAAAGACACAAGGGAAGTATTAGCCCAAGAGACAAAAGGGCCACACAAACCAGAGACTTCATCAACCTGAGACCAGAATAACTTGATGGTACCCAACTACCACCAATGACCACCCTGACAGGAAACAC
Organism: Loxodonta africana; assembly: GCF_030014295.1. Classification (NCBI taxonomy): domain Eukaryota; kingdom Metazoa; phylum Chordata; class Mammalia; order Proboscidea; family Elephantidae; genus Loxodonta; species Loxodonta africana. The sequence continues at coordinate 111,882,059 of NC_087347.1, read as the reverse complement.
AACAGAGAGTCCCTGACAGAGCAGGAGAAAAGTGTGGTCCAGAATCCAAATTCATGTAAAAAGACCAGACTTAATGGTCTGGCTGAGACTAGAGGAACCCCAGAGACATAGCCCGTGGACCCTCTGTTAACCCAGAACTAAAAATATTCCCGAAGCCAACTCTTCAGATAAAGATTAGACTGAACTAGAAAACATAAAATGATACTCGTGAACAGTGTGCTTCTTAGTTCAAGTAGATACCCGAGACTAAATGGGCAGCTCCTGTCCAGAGGCAAGATGAGAAGGCAGAAAGGGATAGGAGCTGGGTGAATGGATACAGGAAACTCTGGGGTGGAAAGGGGGAGTGTGCTGTCACATTATAGGGATTGCAACTAGGGTCACATAGCAATATGTGTATAAATTTTTTTGTAAGAAATTAACTTGCGCTGTAAACTATCACCTAAAGTACAATAAATTAAAAAAAGGGAAAAAGAGAAAGAAAACAAAAAAGAAAACCCTCTGGAACACAGTTTTACCCTGACACATATGGGATCACTGTAAGTTAAAATTGACTCAACCACAACTGGTTGGTTTTGTTTTTATATATCACACTTACTTTCTGTGCTATGGTTGAAACAATAACAGAGACAGGAGTTTGAAATGTGGCCATTTAGGTACCCAGAGTCACGTGGAGGAGTGTCCATGCCGTATATCTGAAAGTTGAATGATAAGTGCATGATAATTCGATTAACATCTGGAAAGAAACTAAAAGTCTTTCAAGTGGTGCATGGGGAAAATGAAGTAGAAAAGAGTCTTGTAAAATTTTTTTACTGCTCCCTGTAAATATCGACTGTTAATTGATAGTAGTGCAACATGTTCTGTAGTGCGCTTGAGAGAATTAGAGTTTAAAAGCTGCTGCCGGTCTAAAGGAAAAAATCAGTGTTCTGTTAGTGCTCTTGCAATCAGCTGTAGAGGTGCAGCTGCCTCTTTGACCCTTTGCAATAGCTAATTGTTGAGTAAAAAACAGGAAGAGAAGCTCTGGGGATGAAAATGACTTTAGAACGGTGCTTCCCAAAGCATGTTCCAGGGGTATTATAAAGGCAATGCACAGATATTTTTCTCTAAAAGGGTTCTGTGTTTCAATCAGTTTGAAGCATATGAATTTTAACACATTTAAACCTGTTAATTTCTGGAAGTCTCAGAGCTTCTGACTTGCAAGTGTGCATTATGAAATTAGAAAAGATATATATTATGCAATGTTTCACAAATAGATTGGACTACAGAGCTTTTAAAAATTGAACATTTCATGAATTTACAGCCTTTTACTTGACCACAGAGAGTCTGCAATCTAATCTATTGAGCTGTTCTTGAGACTGTCTTGAGGATATTGCTGGACGTGGCCAAACGACCTGTCTTGCCACAGTATGGTAATTTGTCAATTACCAGGTGCACTGTTCATATTGTGGCTCTTGCAGACAGTGTCCCTTCAGCACAACTGAAGTAGGACTAAACTACGGTATGGAAGATACTTTCTTGGGTTTGTAAAATGGCCTTACCATGACAGCAAAGTAGAGGCTCACATCAGCTTTATGTTTGGATAGTTGTTCCATGTTTTAGTACTGGGTGCTTTTCATGTGTTTACCAAGATAGGAAGATGAACCATCAGGGGCACCCTGGTGCAGGCAAAATTAGGTGGTCCAAGGAGGGAACATGAAGGGGGTTTCTGACAATGGATATTACAGGTCTGATCTTAAGGCCCAGGTCCAGAAGCAGAACTCCAGGAGCACTGGAAAGAGCACACAGAGCTCATATCCAGGAGAATCTGTGAATCATAAAGTAGACTACAGCACATGGAAAAAGAGTAAGGCAAATTACTATAATTGCCATAAGTGATGGGGCTTAATCCCACAAGGAATAAGGCCAGAGCTTAGTTCTCAGAGTTAGGATCCAAAGGTGTGCAGGCATCACTGACCTTTGAATTTTGATATATAACAGCCAGAGCGAAGAGAATTCCATTAATCAATTCTCAAATATCCAAACATAGAATATTTGGGATAATGGATTTTCCATCATTACAAAGGATTCTTGGAGCCTGCCTCTTCCTCTGTTAAATGATATGGTTGCATGCCGGTTGTTTACATAACTAGAATATAGAACAAAATAACAAGTTATCGAGGTCATTCTACCATGGGGAATATAAAGATTCTGTTCCATAACAGTAAGGATGGCCTTGGCAAGGAACACACCCTGACTTCCTCTTTATAGTATTTTGTTGTTGTTAATTGACTATGACTCAGGTAACCCCATGTGCAACAGATTGAAACGTTGCCTGGTTCTGTGCCGTCATCTTGATTGTCGGTATGCTAGAGTCCATTGTTTCGGCCACTGTGTATTTTGAGTGCCTTCCAACCTAGGGAGCTCATCTTCCAGCACTATATCAGACAATATTCTCTTGTGGTCCGTGGGATTTTCACTGGCTAATTTTCGGAAGTAGCTCGGCAGGCCTTTCTTCCTAGTCTGTCTTAGTCTGGAAGCTCTGTTGAAACCTGTCTACCACGGGTGATGCTGCTGGTATTTGAAGTATCAGTGGCATAGCTTCCAGCATCACAGCAACACACAAGCCACTGCAGTATGACCAACTGGCATATGGTGGGTACAGTATTTTCTATTCCCTTTCACTTAAACATTGCCTTGGCTCCAAAGATCAGCAAAATAGTCTTATCAGAATATAATATTTTCTACATTTAATCATAGCATTTAGGCTTAATTCTGAACCCAAGAGAATATTCTGATACAGTTGTCCTTGCCACATCACTTGTTTGGACAAAGGGCGGTTAAGAGTCAAGTAAACAATGATTGAGTGCAGAGGCAGAGACCCAGGATAAGAACTGTTATTGTGACATTCAGTTCTTAAGCACTTGAAACAGCAGCACTCTTATGAAAGGTTATGTTCATATCTTATTTTCTGGACAATAAATAAAATTACATAGAAATTCAGATAATTTTACCTATAGTTACCTAATAATTGGCAGTAATTAACCAAAGGCTCCCTTGGCATGGCACAACTGACCAGTTACACCTGCAGTTAGCAAATTTCAGGTGCAATTATTTCTGCATGTAATTTCTTACACCTGTATATAATTGCAAGGGTGAAAAGTGAACTTGAGACAAAGGAGCATATGTAATTATTTTCCCATAATGCTCACATGCCTTATACCACTACCTAGTGTCTCGTGCTTAATTCAGCAGTATTTTAAATTCTTAGTAGGTGAAGTATCTTTCCGGAGTGACATGGAGCCTTTGGATGAGTTGTGGTACTCTGCTTGTAGAATATCAAGTAGTGCTTTTCCCAGCAGAAGATAAGCCCAGGTATTTTTATAGGGCTCATAGCCAAATACAGATGATTAGACTTCTACAAAATAAACAGAAAGAGTGTATTTGACAAAGTAAGGTGTGCGTGAAATGGAGAGCTCATTATAATTGTGTTTTTGGAGTTGAATCTTAAAGAAGTGAAGTTAGGAGAGCTGATTTACCAAGTTAATTGCTTAGCACAGTTAGTGGGAACACAGTAGGTGCTCAGTAAATGTTTGGTGAATGGAGAGTCCTGTATCTAGAACAAACTTGATGAAAAGCATCATTATGCTAGTTCTCTCATATCAAATGCCAATAAAAGTTATTCTTCGAAGTACATAAAGTTATTACCGATTGACTCCTAAAAGACAAATTCTTCAATCTTTGGTGTTTCTAATAATTGAAGATACTGGAGATAATCTAATTATAAAAAAGGCATAATTTTAGACTGATGAAAAAATTATTCTAGACTATTCTGTTTATGTGTTTTATAATTTACTGAATTCCTACAGAACACATTTAATTTAGATTTAATTTGATGCGATCACAGCACTTGGAGGAAAATGAACATCTCAGAGGTAAGATTTCTTTATTAGAAAGAGCAAGAAATTAAATTATTTGGTATAAACTTTTAAACTGCCTTGTTATGGAATAGAGACATAACATGTTGGTTGTGTCCTTTAGAGCTTGTCTCAAAATATAGAGTATGGTTGGCTTTCTCCTTGTGTCTATTTTTCATGTTTTCACTCTGCCCTTATCTGCGGGGTTTTATGATTAAACTTGTGCTTATTTTTAATAATAAATAACTTAGAAATTTTATGGCAATTGAAAACAAGCCTATAAATTTAGCTAACTGGTGATTGTATAGGTTAAAAAACACAGTCAATATGACAAATAATGAATCAAAATAACAGATAAGTTATGGTTTTGATATTAAAAATTCAATTCATACATCTTAAAATATTTGGGTCAGAAAAATGAGGAAATGGGTATTTAACCTATACATCATTTGCTGATATAACATATAAGATCTACCTATATAATGTATGATATATAATATTAGTTATATGTACATACAGATATACATAAAGATGTAACATTTTCTTAACAACGTAGCTTAGAAAGATGAAGAAGACAAACGATATAGTTGCTCAATTTTAACTAGCAAAATTGTCTCTGGGTACAAATCACTCCCTATTGCTAATTTAATACCTTCAAATGAATTCTTTTTTTTAATCCCTCTAGCCCTGTGAAACAGTGGTTAAGAGATTCTACTACTAGCCAAAAGGTCAGCAGTTAGAACCTACCAGCCGTTCCTTGGAAACCCTATGGGGAAGTTCTGCTCTGTCCTATAGGATTGCTAAGAGTTGGAATGGACTCAGTGGCAATGAGTTTTCATCCCTCTAGCATTAGCAGTGTTCCAGTTCTTCATAACACGCCTGTCCAGAACCTTGTCCCATGGAAAATAAGCAGAATGCAGAATAAAACTTGTCATTCCTGCACTACTTAATTCTGCCTCTTTATATTCAAAAAATGACTTCTTTCTCATGTTATCTTGTTAGTTTCAGACTTACCTGAATCCATTAACTTCACTACTCCTCCATCATCTCGACACTCTACTTAAAAAAAAAAAAAAAAGATTAACCATTCGGATAAATAGCAAGAAGTTAGACAAAATGATGCAAGCTTTATGATTATTGTGGCTTTTTTGTTGTAGATACTCCATTCTTAAAAAGGCTTTGCTTAGACAGGACCATTGATATGCAAAGCAGTGTGTTATAAATGTTATGTAAATAAAACCAAAACCAAAACCAAACCCATTGCCATCCAGTCGATTCTGACTCATAACAGCCTTATAGAACAGAGTAGAACTGCCCCCAAGGGTTTCCAAGGAGCAGCTGGTAAATTTGAACTGCCGACCTTTTTGTTAGCAGCCGCACTCTTAACCTTTGTGCCACCAGGCCTGCGTGCCACCAGGACTCCTAGCTGTCCGCAAAAAGGGAAAGCAATGATTCCCTAGATTATCATATTTGTCTTAATGTAGCTTTAGCATGCTATATATCCTTAGCCTGGGTTGCCACTGGGCTTTGTAGGCTACTGAGATGTCAGAAAGTTGCCATCTGATTGAAAGGACTCTCAGACACAGCAGTTTGCCTGATAATGTTTTGTTTGCCTGATTAATTTCCTCCGTTATTAGATGAAAGCACAACAAGAACTTTGACCAAACACTTGATTTGGCAACCTCAGGAGCTTGCTCTCTCGAGTATCACTTATTGTTGATTTTAACATCTTCCAAGAAAAAAAAAAAAAAGTGTATATTAAATAACAATCCTCATGCCGACCTGTGTGCACACTCATGCACATGCACACACACACACACACACTCACATATGCATTAACAGTGTTGGGAAAGGAGGTTTTTGTTCCAACTTCTACTTTCCACAATGTTTGAAACATTGATTCTTCTAATTTTTCCGTTTGCCTTTGATCTAGGTTTATTCCTCCATTTTTAGTTTATTTTACCATCAAATAGAAATAGTTGTCTCTTTTTCTGCCTTCTTCCTATTTTTAAAGGCTTTTAAGAGGATTAATAAGGAGCCCTGATGGCGCAGTGGCTGAGAGCTTGGCTGCTCACTGCAAGGTTGGTGGTTCTAACCCACCGGTGGCTGTGTGGGAGGATGACGTGGCAGTTTCCTTCCGTGAAGATTACAGCCTTGGAAACCCTCTGCGGCAGTTCTCCTCTGTCCTGTGGGGTCACTAGGGGTCGGAATTGACTCAACGGCAGCGGGTTTGGTACTAAGAGGATTAATGAGAGCCAGGGTTCTAACAGCAGTACATCTCTTTTCTGAAGCCATTGGTGGCTCTTCAGTAATGTATAGCAATCTCTTTTGTGTCATCCTGAGCGTAGCATATCATTTTGTGACCAACTGGAAGCTGTCTTCCTTCTGTCTCATTTGAGTTTTGAGGAGTCAGAAAAATACAGGTGCGGTAAGGAAAGAGGAGGTATGCTTGAGTTGTAGCTGTGTCATTGAACTTTTCTGTTTCTTTAATTGTAAAATAGACATAATACCTAATATTTTCTTACCTCCATGCACTAGTTGCAAAATGAATGCTTATATAAGGGGAATTTTACACATCTCGTATTAAAAATGTACTCTATTGATACAGGTTTTCTTTTCCCAAACAAAGCTATATAAGAACAGAAACATATATCTATGAATAATAAATGCCATTAACATCTCTAAGTGATGTTCTAAAAGAAGTTGCTGAAAAGTGTATTCTTTGTGATGAAATCAGATGGCTTTCATATAAAATTTATATAATAACATATTATCTTCCAGGTGATCCCATATTAAAATGATGAACTACGTATAGCATGCTTCAGCTTAATTATAAAATTTCACAAGTGAAAAAAGACATTTTTAATTCTTACATCCTCCTAGAATGGAAATTTGATGTTGTCTATTGAAATATCTTTCTGAATTACACATTCATAAAAACTTTGATTTTTCTTCAATTTTTTTTCTAATACAGATTTCAAATATTCTTTAGCATTTTATTTTGTTTTGGTGTTTGGTGCTATAAAAAGTGAATAGAAATAATACTATGGAAACTTGGTTTAATACGTAAAACTTGATAACTGTTTATTTCTACTTACGATTAATATTTCTGATTTATATTTTCCTAGGTAGGCATGCAGTATTTATGTAAGTCTATTTTTTATACCACTACGCCCTGATGACGCAGTGGTTTAAGAGTTCATCTGCTAAACAAAAGGCAGTTCGAATCCACCAACTGCTTCCTGGAAACCCAATGGGGCAGTTCTACTCTATCCTATAGGGTTGCTATGAGTCAGAATCAACTTGACGGCAATGAATTTGGTTTATGGTTTTCGGGTATACCATTTCTAAGGAGCCCAGGTGGTATAACTATTAAGCTCTTGGCTGCTAACCAAAACGTTGGCAGTTTGGACTCACCTAGTAGCTCTGTGAGAGAAAGACCTGGCCATCTGCTTCCGTAAAGATTGCTGCTGTTCTTATCAGGTGCCATTGAGTTGGTTCCGACTCATAGCGACCCTGTGTACATCAGAACAAAACACTGCCAGGTCCTGTACTGTCCTCACAATCCTTGCTATACTTGAGCCCATTGTTGCAGACACTGTGTCAATAAGGGTCATTGTTGAAGCCACTGTGTTAATGAAGGTCTTTCTCTTTTCACTGACCTTTCACTTTACCAAGTGTGATGTCCCTCTGCAGGTTCAGATCCCTCCTGATAATATATCCAAAGTACATGAGAAGCAGCCTCATCATCCTTGCTTCTAAGGAGCATTCTGGTTGTACTTCTTCCGAGACAAATTTGTTTGTTCTTCTGGCAGTCAATGGTATTTTCGATATTCTTAACGAACGCCCTAATTCAAAGGCATCAATTCGTCTTCGGTCTTCTTATTCATTTTCCAGCTTTCACGTGCATATGAGGGGATTGAAAATACCATGGCTTGGGTCAGGCACATCTTAGTCCTCAAAGTGACATATTGCTTTTCAACATTTTAAAGAGACCTTTTGCAGCAGACTTGCCCAACACAAAATGTTGTTTGATTTCTTGACTTTTGCTTCCATGGGTGTTGATCGTGGATCCAAGTGCAATGAAATCCATGACAACTTCGATATTTTCTCCATTTATCATGATATTGCTTATTGGTCCAGTTGTGAGGTTTATTTTATTTTTTTTTTTCTTTATGTTGAGGTGTGATCCATACTGAAGGCTGTGGTCTTTGATCTTCATCAGTTAAATGCTTCAAGTCCTCTTCACTTTCAGCAAGCAAGTTGTGTCATTTGCATATCACCAGCTATTAACAGGTCTTCCTCCAATCCTGATGCCGTGTTCTTTTCCATATAGTCCGGTTTCTCAGGTTATTTGTTCAGCATACATATTGAATAAGTATGGTGAAAGGATACAACCCTGATGCACACCTCTCCTGACTTTAAACCATGTAGCATGCCCTTGTTAAGTTTGAATGACTGACTCTTGGTTTATGTACAGGTTCCTCATGAGCACATTTAAGCATTCTGGGATTCCCATTCTTCACAATATTATTCATAATTTGATATGATCCACACAGTCAAATGCTTTTGCATAGTCAATAAAACACAAGTAAACATCTTTCTGGTTTTCTCTGCTTTCAGCCAAGATCCATCTGACATCAGCAAGGATAGCTCTTATTTCACTTCCTCATCTGAGTTGGCTTGGACTCCTGGCAGTTCTCTGTCAATGTACTGTTGCAACTGTTTTTGAATGATCTTCAGCAAAATTGTATTTGTATGTGATATTAATAATATTGTTTGATAATTTCTGCATTCTGTTGGATCACCTTTCTTTGGAATGGGCACAAATACGAATCTCTTATAGTCAGTTGGCCAAGCAGCTGTCTTCCAAATTTCTTGACATAGATGAGTGAGCACTTCCAGTGCTGCGTCTGTTTGTTGAAACATCTCAATTGGTGTTCTGTCAATGCCTGGAGCCTTGTTTTTTTCCAGTGTCTTCAAGTGCAGCTTGGACCTCTTCCTCCAGTACCATTGGTTCTTGATCATATGCTACCTCCTTGAAATGGTTAAATGTTGACCAATTCTTTTTAGTATAGTGACTCTGCATATTTCTTCCATTTTCTTTTGATGCTTCCTGAATCATTCAATATTTTGCCCACGGATTCTGTCAGTATTGCAACTTGAGGCTTGAATTTTTTCTTCAGTTGTTTCAGCTTGAGAAATACTGAGTGTGTTCTTTTGTTTTGGTTTTGTAACTCCAGATTTTTGCATATTTCATTATAATACTTTGTCTTTGGCCCTTTGAAATCATTTGTTCAGCTCTTACTTCCTCATTTCTTCTATTCACTTTAGCTGCTGTACATTCAAGAGCAAGTTACAGATTCTCTGACATCCATTTTGGTTTTTTTCTTTCTTTCCTATGTTTTAATGACCTCTTGCTTTCTTCATGTATGATGTCCTTGATGTCATCCCACAACTTCTCTGGTCTTCAGCCATTAGTGTTCAATGCATCAAATGTATTCTTGAGATGGTCTCTACATTCTGATGGGATATACTCAAGATGGTATCCTGGCTCTCACCGACTTGCTCTAATTTTCTTCAACTTCAACTTGCATGTGAGCAATTGATGGTCTGTTCCACAGTCAGCTGCTGGCCTTGTTCTGAGTGATAATACTGAGCTTTTCCATTGTCCCCCGACAGATGTAGTTGATTTGATTCCTGTCTTATCCATCTGGCCAGGTCCATGTGTGTAGTCACCGTTTATGTTGTTGAAAAATGGTATTTGCAATGAAGAAGTCATTGTCCTCAAAAAACTCTATCACGCGATCTCCGGCATTGTTTCTGTCACCAAGGCCGTATTTTCCAACTACCAATCCTGCTTTGTTTCTAACTTTTGCTTTCCAATCGCTGTTAATTATCAGTGCATCTTGATTACATATTTGATCAATTTCCGACTTCAGAAGTTGGTAAAAATTCTTCAATTTCCTCATCTTTAGCATTAGTATTTGGTGTGTAAATTTGAATAATGGTCATATTAACTGGTCTTGCTTGTGGGCATAGGGTTATTATCCTATCACTGACAACATTATACTTCAGGATAGATCTTGAAATGTTCCTTTTGACAATGAAAATGCAACACCTTTCCTCTTCAATTTTTCATTCTCAGCATAGTAGATCATATGATTGTCTGATTCAAAATGGCCAATATCAGTCCTTTTTCAGCTCACTAATGCCTGGGATATCGATCTTTATATAGTCCATTTCATTTTTGATGACTCCAATTTTCCTAGATTCATACTTTGTACATTTCATGTTCCAATTATTAATGGATGTTTGCAGCTGTTTCTTCTCATTTTGAGTCATGCCATGAAGATTACAGCTAGGTAAAGCCTATGGGCAGTTCTACTTTGTCATAAGGAGTTTCTATGAGTTGGAATGGACTCAATGGCACCTGACAACAACAGCCTACTATTTCTATCTATTCATGTTAATACATCTGGCTAAAAATTCAGTGTTTGTGGAAGACACATAAAAAAAAGGAAGCTGTTCATAAGTCCTGGAGAGCTGCCTTAATTACCATTTATATTAACTGTCACTGGTTTTTATTATTTTGTTGTTGAGAATATACACAACAGAACATACACCAGTTCAAACAATTTGTATCTTTATAGTTCAATGACATTGATTACATTCATCAAGTTGTGTAATCATTCTCACCTTCCTCTTCTGAATCCTTCCTCCCCTATTTACATCAACTCACTGCCTCCTAAGATTTCTTTCTAATCTTGAGAGTTGCTGTTGTCAATTTGATCCCATATAGATAATTCTTAAAAGAGCACAATGCTCAAGGCAGACAGTCTTTACTGGTTATGCTAAACTATTGCTTGGTTTTAAGAAGACTTCAAGGGATATTTCTGGTTTAAGGTTTAAAGATTTTTTTCATGATAGTAGTTTTGTAGGTTCATTGAATTGGCAAAAGTTGTTTGATAGATGTATTTACAACAACAACAATAAAAAGATAGCTGCTGAAGCTGTTTTTGTACAACCAAATACCTCATGGGATTTAGTTCCTTGGTTTGGAGCTTTAGGGTCATGGTTTCTTGGGACATCCCAGTTAGTTGTGTTTAGTGCTTCTGTTCTACCTCTTAGTTCATTGTGTAGTATCTGGGGTCTTAAAAGTTTGCAGACGGCCATCCAAGGTACAAAAAGAGGTCTCTGTTTGCCAGAGTTACAGAGGAAGAAGGAGAGTCAGGAAAAAGAGGAAGAAATGGAATATGTGTCTAATTGCCTCCATGAAAAACTGCCTCCTTTGCCATGAAACCAGAACTGGATGGTGCCTGGTTACCATTATGGAACATTTTGATCCATAATGATTATATGTAAATCTACTCTTACGTAGAATCTTTGATCAAAAGGGGGGAAAGCAGAACAGAATTTCAAATTTTTATGGAATCCATACTTTCTGGAGCCATGGAGGTTGGATGAACCCCCAAAACTGTCACTGATATTTAACTGCTGCTAATGAACAAATTGGATTGAATGAAAATGGAATCCAATGCCTGTTGCTATTTTTTTTTAACGTAAGAACTACATAGACTCCATGTAACAGAATAGCTTCTAAGTTTCTTTTCATGAAATCGTATTATTCTGTAGTTATCACCCCGTAATCCGTGCTTAAGACATTACGCCAGGTACCTGATGTAAAAGAGTCAGTTATTCATAGAATAAATATTTAGTACCTACTACGTGCCATTAGTGGTGCAATGGTTAAGCGCTCAGCTGCTAACCTTTAGGTTGGCAGTTCAAACCCAGTAGCCACTCACTCCGTGGGAGAAAGATATGGCAGTCTGCTTCAGTAAAGATTTCAAATTTAGAAACACTATGGGGCAGTTCTCCTCTGTCTGGTAGGGTTGCTATGAGGCAGAATGGACTCAACAGCAACAGGTTTGGTATTTTTGGTTTATGTGCTAGTTGCTAGGATTCAGCTAAAAACAAGACAGCAGATCTCTGCTCTAATGAAGTTTATGGACTGTAAACAACTAAACGTATAAATAATAGTTACAGATAATGATGGGTAGTGTGAAGAAGATAAAGCAGGGCAGAGGGATAGATGATCAGGAAAATCTTCTCTGAGGTGGAGACATCAGAGCATAGCTGAGGATGATTCAAAGAGGGATGCTATGATAGCCTGAAGAAAGAAAATTGTAGGCAGTGGAGACAGGCTTGGAAGGAGGCGTGTGCTTGTCATACCTGAGGAACAGGAAGAAAGGCAGGGTGGCTGGAGAGAAATGATCCACAGAGAAAGTGTTAGAGATAATTTCATAGAAATAGGCAGGGGCTGGATTTGATTTTTTTTTTTTTTGGCGGCGGGGGGGGCGCCCATTTAAGGCTCAGCAGGCCATGAATAGGAGAACCACAGGTATGGTGCTAAGTGTAATGGGAGCCCCTGGCATGCTATGAGTAGGAGAGTGTATTCTTCTGAGCTGGGCTGACATACTTGCTATGGATCCTAGTCTCAAAACAGTCTCAGATTCCATCTTACCCATTGCCATCGAGTTGATTCTGACTCATAGCAACCCTATAGGACAGAGTAGAACTACCCCATAGAGTTTCCAAGGAGCACCTGGTAGGCTCGAACTGCTTACCTTTTAGTTAGCAGCCTCAGCACTTAACCATTATGCCACTGGGGTGTCCTAGATTCCATTTAGGGATAGAGAATACATGTGCAAATAGTGAAATCTATAGTACTATCAACCAAGTCTCAGGAATTCAGAGGAGTGTGGAAGCACAGATTTGGGAAAATTTAGAATAAGAGAAATTAAGACTTGATTGAACTGAACTTTTGAAAGACAGAACAATAGTTAGCTATGTGGAAATGGAGTTGGTCCACTGGGAAATTTAAGCAGTTTCTGTTTAGGCATAATAAAGTGGACATGATAGATAGGAGTCCCATAATGTGGAAAAGTCCAGAAGTAATTTTATTAAAATCAAGGAGAAAGGTTAAGGCTGCATGTAGAGGTAAAAGTGCTAGAAAATCTGCAAAAGTTTGGGGCAAGAATAGAGAACTAATTTTATCCAAAAATTATAGATTTTAACTAGAGATTAAATAATTGTAGAACCAAGATAAACAAAGTCAGAGAGGAAAAATAATATATATAATTTCAGGAAAACAATTTGTCAGAGTTCGTTCAGATTTCCGTATCTAATATTATTAATGCTTTGGAAAACTTCTTCAGTGTCTGAGGAATGGCAAAGAGGTGCTTTTGATTGTTTTTATTTACTGCCCTGGAGAAAGTTAATCATCTGCGTCAGAGAAATTACCCATTCTTTTTCATTGACAGAATTCTTGGCCTTTAACATTAAACGTGCATCTTTATTCACCCAGCACAGTGTTTCTGTAGCAGTGCAGGGAACTGCAACTGGATAGTTCTAACAACCCTTGAACTACAGATGGAGCAACATTCCTCGGACCCTACCAATTCTCACTTCTGCACAGGCAGAAAAGGGTTGGTTGTCTACACAAAAACAAGAGTGTGACAAGAGATATACCCACATTTCTCTGTTTATCAATGTAGATTTCAATCCAGTAATCAACAAGAGTTGGTGCCAATATTAAGGCAGCACGTAATTCATTCCCATGGGTGTGATGCTATAAATGTGCATTGAAATAATCATGGGGGTATTTTTCATTGTTCACTGATCCCTTAAGTCTGAGTTAATTGTCTAGGAGTTATAATGAGGCAGACATTTCTCTGATGTCAACAATATTCTTGGGTTTCTGAAAATTAAGTGCTTTTAACATTTTCATACTTCTCCCCTAAAACCAAAGATATTCTTCTTTTGATTAGCCTGTATAATCTTATAACTGCCAAATGTATCAATTTTAATAATATTTTGAAACAGTGATGGTAACTCTGGCACCTGCTAAATTTGTGAAACCCTGTGGATTCAGTGGCTTCTGGTTGAAAACAGCCACTATTTACAGATTGTAATGATGGTGGTTTGGGTCAAATGAGATTAGCAATCCCAAAATGCCAATCATATGGATAGTATTTAATGGACCTACCCGACTTAGTTCCTTTGGAACTATTCTGCAAATTAAAATTTCAGACATATTATGTAAAAGAGTAAAACTGAAATTCCAATTGAAAATGGATTTTGAATTTGAATTATAATTTTTCAGATGTATCTAAACATTTATAATTTACATTGCCTTAGGATTTCTTTCATTCATTCCTCTCTGTACACGTATTTTGAAATATCCACTCTGTGCCAACACTGGATTAAATATTGAGAATAAAATGATGAACAAAAACACAATACCAGCCCTGCCCTCAGGGAGCATACCATCAAGTTGTAGAGATGACAGTAATCAAATAATCACTAGGATAAATTTGAAATTAGAACTGTGGTGAGGTTAAAAAGATTCATCAGGCAAGAGGAGACAGCAGGGACAGAGGTCCTGGAATCCACGTTCAAAGAGTTAGTCTAGTCTGTACTTGCTGTTATACTTCAAAAATAACAATAGCATGTCTCTTTTGGCCATGATTGATAAGCTGTAACTGTGATACTTCTTAGGGAGTTTGAGATAAGCTTCAGAGATTTATTTTTTTGTCCTTAAGCCCTTGATCTAAGGAATCAACTCTCATAGCCAAAGAGCAGCTGGTGAAAACCTGCTCAACTTTTTCAGATCCATGTGATCTTTATTCCTACACAAATTCACTTACAGGGCATCTTTTGCTTGAGAACTGGGAGGGAAACATTCAAATTCTAGCTGAAATGTACCCATTAATTTTGAGTAACAAGGGGAAAGGATTTCTACTTTTTTTGGTTTTGGTTTCGTTTTGTTTTCAATTTTGCATTATAATAGCAGCTCAACTAATGCATGTATAATTTTCTTTCCTTTCTGCTTGTCATGCACTGCTAACATGGACTTCTACAAAGGCTCAGGTTGGTGTTGCAATCTGTTTTGATCTTTATTGTTTTCATTTAGTGAAAAGAAGTTTTGATATTTTCCTTCACAAATCAGTTTCTTTTTTTTTTTTTTTTGTCTTTTTGTAAAAAGCCCTATCAAAACACTGTTCACACATCTAAGAAAAGATCCTCCCATGGGAGAGTCAGTTTTTGATATGTTGCTGTTGGATGAGGCCATTTACTTCAGCAAAATGGCTATTTGAGAAGCCCAGCAAATTGATTTATATCTACTTAAATTTGCTGTGGAAACCCTGGTGGCGTAGTGGCTAAGTGTTACGGCTGCTAACCAAAGGGTCAACAGTTCAAATCTGCCAGGCGCTCCTTGGAAACTCTATGGGGCAGTTCTACTCTGTCCTATAGGGTCGCTATGAGTCGTAATCGACTCGACGGCACTGGGTTTGGTTTGGGTTTTGGAAATTTCCTGTGCCTGGCTTGGTTTATGATAGGAAGAAGGCAATACTCAGATTTTAGAATTCGCAGAATATACCAGGCTCTGAAAAGGTTTCTGATATGTTATCTGCTTTCTGCTCTCAGAGTGTATGAGATGACATTACGCATGGTCTCTATTGCTTAGAACTTAGTACTGAAAATTCCATACATGGCTTTAGCCGAAATGCTGATTTGAGGATACAAAATTCTTAGCAAATAGCATTCTAAAAACTTATGTTTCTTCTCTCTGTCTCTTTTTTTCTCTCTCTTCTTGTTTTCCCCTGTCCCCAAAAGCATTAATCTTTCTTTGTGCTTACATCGAGATATCATATAAATTTCAAGTTCTTTACTTTTATAGTTTTAATAAATCCACACGTTATTTCTGTCCACCCCAATTCTTGTTTGAAATATTGTTGGTCATATAATGAATAAAAACATCACTAATGTTTTTAGAAGCTACCCGTGTAGTAGACGAAAGTGATGTTTTTAATGCCTTAGGGACCAGGAGCTAAGTACAGCTAAAGTGAGGGTGACAGTCATATGAGTATCCAGATTTCTTCAGTTCATATGCAAGGTTTTACAAGGACTAACAAGGGAAAAGAGCCCTGGTGGCACAGTGGTTAAGAGCTCGGCTACTAACCAAAAGATCAGCAGTTCAAATCTATCAGCTGCTCCTTGGGAATACTGTGGAGGAATTCTACTCTGTCCTTGAGTTGCCATGAGTTGGAATCAACTTGATGGCAATGGGTTTGTTTTTGTTTTTTAACAAGAGAAAAGAAAATGGCTAGGTCTTTGAATCCTAGGTATTGGGGAGGGTATAAGATATACAATTCAGACCTACCCAGCCTTCTGCTGGCTGGGGGCTGAGTAGCAGACTTTCAGATCCAAAGAATTTGATGACACTGTAGCCTCTGTTGTGTCTAGGCATCATCTAAATGATTGAATTGACGTTTTCTGGTCATATTAGTGTGTAAAATCATGGCATAAAAAGTTCTTGGGATTTTCTCCCATGTCATGCTCTGGGCATGTGTAAGCAGCTTATGTAGAGGCTGAATTTGCTAAAATATTCATTTCACAGCACATATTTAATTTCCTATATTCTTATAATTATTTGTCAATGTAAATATGTGTAGATCTATAGAAACATTTTTCTCTGAGTAAGAATAATGGCTTTCTGCTAAGAGGGCTATGTACTCTGCTACATGACACACACAACTCAGTGGATTGTTTCAGCTTACCAACCCAAATGTTTCCCTTTTTTGACTTAAAATCATTCATTTTTACCAAAATCCATTAAATAGGGAAAAAGAAGGACCCATACCTCACACCATACACAAAAATTAACTCAAAATTGATCAACACATAAATATAAAACTTACAAAGATCACGGAAGAAGAAATAGGGACAAGGCTAGGTGTCCTAATATATAGCATAAACAAAATACAAACCAAAACGAACAACGTACAAACATCAGAAGATAAACTAGGTAACTGGGAGCTCCTAAAAATTAAGCACTTACGCTCATCAAAAGACTTCACCAAGAGAGTAAAAAGAGAACCTACAGACTGAGGGGGCAAAAAATAGCTCAGGCATATCTGACAAGGGTCTAATCTCTAAAATCTATAGAATACTTCAACACCTCAACAACAAAAAAGACAAATAATCCAATTAAAAAAATAGGCAAAGGGTATGAACAGACACTTCACCAAAGAACACTTTCAGACAGCTAACAGACATGTGAGGAACTGCTCGCAATCATTAACCATTAGAGAAATGCAAATCAAAACTACAATGAGATACTATGTCACCAGACATTACTGGCACTAGTCAAAAAATCAGAAAACAACAAATGTTGGAGAGGTTGCAGAAAGATTTCAACTCTTATACACTGCTGGTGGAAACTTAAAATGGTCCAACCACTATGGAAAACAATATGGCACCTCCCTAAAAAGCTAGAAATAGAAATACCATATGATCCAGCAATCCCACTCCTAGGAATATATCCTAGAGAAACAAGAGCTGTCACATGAATAAACATAAACCCATACGTGTTCATTGCAGCATTATTCACAATAGCAAAAAATGGGAACAACCTAAATGTCCATGAACAGATGAATGGATAAACAAATTATGGTACATACACACAATGGAGTACTACACAGTGATAAAGAACAATAATGAATCTGAAATATCTGACAACGTGGATGAATCTGGAGGGCATTATGCTAAGTGAAATAAGTCATTTGCAAAAGGACAAATATTGTATGAGACCACTATTATAAAAATCTAGAAAAGGTTTACACACAGAAAGAAAAAAAAAAACATTTTTAATGGTTATAAAGGAGGTGAGAGGTGGGGAAGAGAAATTACTAACTAGATAGTAGACAAGTGTTAACTATGGTGAAGGGAAAGACAACACACAATATAAGGAAAGTGAGCACAACTTGACCAGGCCAAAGTCATAGAAGCTTCCTAGACACTTCTAAGCACCTTGAGGGACTGAGTTACTGGGGATCATGGTCACTGGGGACATCTAGGTCAATTGGCAGAACATAGTTCATAAAGAAAATGTTCTACATCCTACTTTGGTGAGTAGTGTCTGGTGTCTTAAAAGCTTGTGTACGGCCATCTAAGATACACCTATTGGTCCCATCCTGCCCGGAGCAAAGGAGAATGAAGAAAAGCAAAGACACAAGGAAAATATTAGTCCAGAGGACTAATGGACCACATGAACCACAGCCTCCACCAGTCAGAGCCCAGAACAACCAGATGGTACATGGCTACCACCACTAATTGCTCTGACAAGGATCACAATAGAAGCTTCCAGACAGGGTGGTAAAAAAAATGTAGAATGAAATTCAAATTAAAAAAGAAAGACCAGACTTACTGGTCTGACAGGGGCTAGAGGAACTCCTAAGAACACAGCCCCCAGACACCCTGCTAACTCAGAACTGAAGCCTCTTCCAAAGTTCACCTGTCAGCCAAAGATTAAACAGTCCTGTAAAACAAACAGTAACACAAGTGAGGACCATGCTTCTTAGTTCAGTCAAGTAAAGGAGACCTAATGGGCAACACCTGCCCAGAAACAAAGATGAGAAGGCAGCAAGGGACAGGAAAACTGGATGAATGGACACGGGGAACCTGGGGTGTAAAGGGAAAGGGGGAGAATGCTGATGCATTGTAGCAATTGAAACCAATATCACAAAACAATTTGTGTATAAATTTTTGAATGAGAAACCAATTTGCACTGTAAATTTTCACTTAAAGCACAATAAAATTTTAAAAAATCATTCATTTTAAAGAAAAACACGGTGGACATTCTCCTAATCTATGACATATTTCTCTTTGAATAATCAGTCTTTCATCTTATTGATTAGTATGTCTTATTTTCAATTAACTTTACACTGAAAAAAGGATCCTATTCACACTTTTCCTCCAAAGTCTTGGTAATATCCAAATAGAACCCATAAAATGAAAAGTTTATGATCATTTATAATGTCCTGTGTAAAATAGACTATGAACTGTAGAGAGGAGTCAACCCAGAACCAGATGGTTTCACCAGTTAATTCTATGAAGTGCTTAAATAAGAATTAACAGCAAAACTTTACAAACCCTTCCAAAAAAATAGAAGAGGACAGAATACCTCCCAACTCATTCTATGAAACCTGTATTACCCTGATGCTAAACCAGACAAAGACATCACAAGAAAACTACAGACCAATGTCTCTTATGCCCGTAGACACAAAAATTCTCAACACAATGCTAGCATATCAAACCCAGCAACATATAAAAAAGATTATTCACCATGACCAACTTGGATTTGTCACAGGATATGCAAAGTTGGTTCAACATGTGCATGCAGTGTAATAGAATAAAGAACAAACACCTGATGGTCACCTCAATGGATACAAAAAAAAAAGTATTTGAGAAAATCCAATGCCCTTTTATGATGAAAACACTCAACAACTAGAAATAGTGGGGGGAGGCAGGGCCAACATGGTAGAGTAGTCAGATGCTTCCTGTGGTCCCTCTTACAACAAAGACCTGAAAAAACAAGTGAATCAATTGTATATGACAATTTAGGGGCTCTGAACGTCAAAGGCAAAGTTGAGGAACCAGACTGAGTGGCAAGGGGAGGAAGAGATGGTTCAGAAACAGCAAGGAGTTGCCACACCTGACCCGGTGGGAAACAGCACCCTGCAGGCCAGCTCAGCTGGCCTGCACAGTGAGGCACACGGTGGCACTCAGGATGCGTTTTCCACATTGGGGGAGACCGAGTGTCAGGGGGTCTGTTCAACCCTCTAGAATCAGTGAGAAGTGGCGTTCAATCTGCAAAAGATAAGTACATGCATCTAACCTACTGTGTGGATCAAAAAACACCCCCTTTGGGAAGAATCTCTCTCCTGTTTACCTGCCCCCTCCCTGCTCCGCACCAGGTCCAGGCCAGCTTCAGCAATTGCAGCATCCCCTGGACCAGAAGTAGGACCTGTCACGCATCCTGAGCCATTCTCCCAGCTTTGGAGAGGGAACAAATGAACAAACAGGAAAAAAATAATCTGCCAGCTCCCCCAAGCAGGGAACTTAGGGCAGGCACAGCTCCTTTGCCTAGTCACAGGCGTAAGGGGTCCACGGACTTTGAATGCCTTTCACCCCTGCATAGACTTGTGTGGGCCCATTTCAACAGCATAGACCCTCATTAGCACAGTAAAGAGGTTATATATACCTGAAGCGTAAATTCACCTGTACCAGCTATTTGGTGGAGTGGCAGATTTGTGACATTTAACACCTCACTGCCCATTAAGCAGGGTCCTCACCTACCCACATCAGAGGCCTGAGGACTGGTGGCTCTACCCATGCCACCTAGCCATTCATGATGGGGTCCAAGAATAAGTGGTGCCTCCCGGTTTTTACAACCAACAGCCTTGAGTGCCCATAGTCCAGCTGCAAAACCCACCCACATACATGCCGTAGGGAATAGGGACACACTTTCCTCTCAGACATTTAGTGGCAGCCATCAGCCCCCTGCCTGACCCAGCACATGATCTCCTACTGCAGCCAGATACCTGTGCCTACTCTAATTACCCCCGCCCATCTAGAACTGTAGGTGAGAGCCTGCACCACGCACTTTGTGACTGACTACCTGGACACCTGAGCTGAATCCATATAAGAAAAGTAAATGGTCTCCTGGTCTCATATACCTAGTAACAGCTCTAACCACCTGGTGATAGGATGTGAGAGCTTCAAAGGCACTAATAACCAGACTAGCTCACGTGACCAGACTATTTGGGCATATCAAAACAAGAAGCTAGGACATATCAAAACAGTAAGCAAACATAAAATAAGTAAATATAATAACATTGATGGGTTGGAGGCAATAGCCAATATCAAATCACATGAAGAGGCAGACCATGATGGCTTCAGCAAGTGACCAAAACAAAGCATCAAGAAATCTTCAGAAGGAAGAGAATTTCTTGGAATTACTGGAGGTAGAATTCAAAAGATTAATATACAGAGTTCTTCAAGAGATCAGGAAGGAGATCACACAAAATGCCAAGCCAAGGAATACACAGAAAAAGCAATAGGGAAACTCAAGAAGGTTATGCAAGAGCATAATGACAAATTAAACAAGCTGCAAGAATCCATAGAGACACAGCAAACCAAAATCCAAAAGATTAACAACAAAATTTCAGAATTGGACAACTCAGTAGAAAGTCTTAGGAGGAGAATTGAGACAATGGAAGTGAGAATTAGTGAGATTAAAGATAAAGCACTTGACACCAACTTATATGAGGAAAAATCAGATAATAGAATTTTAAAAAGTATAGAAATAGTGGGTAATTTTGTCAACCTTATAAAAAGGGCTGTATGGCCACAGCTAATGTCATATTTAGTGAATCTGATATTCATATCATATAAATATATTTATATGATATGAATATTATATATATTATATATGTATGAATATAAATATCATATTTAGTGAAAGACCTAAAGTGTTTCTTTTGAGACCAGAACAAGACATATTTACTCTTAGCACTTTTATTCAACATTGCCCTAGAGGTTGCGGTAAGAAAAAGAAATAAAGGCATCCACATTAGAAAAGAAGAAGTAAAATTATATCTGTTTGCAGATGACATGATTGTATACATACAACAAATTAAGGAAACCACAAAAACACAGTAAAAGCTGATAAACAATTTTCAGCAAGATTGAAGAATTACAAGATTAATATAAAAAATAAATTATATTTCTATACATAAACAGTTAACTTTCCAAAAGTGATATAAGAAAACAATTCCATTGACAAAGGGAATAAAATGCTCACAAATATTTTTTAAAAAGAAATGCATAATTTATACCCTGAATACTACAAAATGTCATTGAAAGAAAGAGGACCTAAATAGTTGGAAAGACATCCCATGTTCATGTTTTGGAGGAGTTTTTGTTATCAAGATTGTAATACTCCTCAAATTAATTCAACACAATACCTATCAAAATTCCAATTTATTTATTTATTTTTGCAGAAACTGACAAGCTGATTCTAAAATTCATATGGAAATTCAAGAGACCCAAAATAGCCAAAACAATTTTGAAACAGAACATCAAAATTGGAGGACTCACATTTCTTGATTTCAGAAATTACTGCCAAGCTACAATAATCAAAATGTGTTGGAAGAGGATAAGGATAGATGCATAGATCAATGGAGGATAACTGAGAGTCTAGAATAAACCCACATATTTATGCTCAATTGGTTTTCAAGAAGGCCTATAGTTTCCTATTGCTACTCTAAGAAATTGCCACAAACTAAATGGCTTAAAACAACACAAATTTATAAACTTACAGTTATGGAGGTTAGAAGTCCAAAATCAGTCTCATTGGACTAAAGACAAGGTATAGAGAGGACTGGTTCCTTTGGAGACTTCAGGAGAGACTCAGTTCCTTGCCTATTTCAGCTTCCAGAGGCTGCCAGGATCCATGGCTGCATTGCTTCAGTACCTGCCTCATCTTTACATTGCCTTCCTCTGTGTCTAAAAGTAAGAAATTGGCAGCAGAACAAATTTGGCAGATGGACCATAGTTTGCCAATCTATGAGAAAAGGGACCATGTCATCTTTTTGTCCAGTGTCTGAGGAGAATCAGGGTTTTACATAGTAGACCATCAGAAAATGTTTGCTAAATGAACTCATGAATATATGACTGAGTACAAAAGATCTGTCACCAATTGTTCAAAATTTGTGTGATCCATAACTAGTGTGATCAGAGATGGTATTTATCCTTAATGAGGAGTAATTTTCATGATATTCATGTTCTCTTTCTTTCTATTCCACATCAGTACCATATACTCTATCCTGTGTATAGTAAATTATTTTTATTAAATCTTTCAGCATGGGGCACTTTTTATGTCTCAGCTATAAAATTTATGACTTTTTTGAAAGGAATCATTTCATGTTCAACAGAAATGTAAAAAAATTGATATGACTATGGAATTGGAAATATCTCCTTGTATCCTTATCAGAAATAGTATTTTGCTGGATTAGCAGTTACCGATTGTAAATGTCTTGGAGGACGAGAAGGCATAAAACTTAGAAGCATTTATCTACCTCTTTCAACCTATCTCCTCTCCTAGGTTTGGGGGGTGTAATTAGAGCTACGCTAAGTTTACGTAATAACCAAGTTTTTAATAGGTGAATCTACATGGTATTGCAGGCTTTTGTTTTGTTTTTTAATGAAGAAAATGATGTAGATGGAATGGATGATCTTGTAGTTTTCTTCTAGCTCCCAAATTCCTTTGACTCCATGCTTCAACACTAATCTTATTGAAAACAAATTTTACTTATTGCAGTGAACTCTCTCAACATTTCTAAAGCTCTTATACCTTTTCTGTACTTATCTTGAAAATGATAAGTATTAATGTCGAATTATGAAGAGAAAAACTAAATCCCGAGAGTCCTTTAAGTGAGCTGCCAGGAAATCAATGGCGGAACCTAAAACAAAACCCCCTTCTCATAGCTTCCTTTATACTGCTGTGCTCAGCAGACCGCAGATTATTTTTTGCTTTGTCTAAAGGACCACTTCACCCATCACTGAAATGAAGCCACCCCCAAAGAGGACCACATTATCAATTTAATAGGACACAACCAAGGAATCCAATAATGGAGGACAGGAATCCAATACAAGTAAATCCAATACAAAAGGCTCATCTCCTCAGTTTCTCTACGGATGCCATTTCATCAAACCAAAGCAGTGTATTTCCTGCTAAGGAGAAATATTTTAACAGACCCCCCAAGTGAGATACCAAATCAGACCGAGAACCACAGACTGTGTACTTCCTGGAGTTCAGTACAGGTCAGCATGTATTAATTATGAGCCTATCATGAGTCCAGCACATGCCAGATGCTATTTATAACATAAGAGATGTTCAAAACTTGATCACCACCTTCTGACAGTTGAAGTGGTCACTCTGAGCCTGACCTCTTCATGCCAGTGGGGTCTGCCTTTAGACATGGTGTGTGCTGACCATCTTGAATATTACCGCTTCAAAGAAAGAAATCAATCCTTTTAGGAATTTATTTTTTCCTTAATTAATTTGAGGCTTCCTTAACTGGATTGGGGAAATGGAATAATACCATCTGATGACTAGCATCCACCTTCAGAGAAATGTAAGAAGTAGAAAAAAGGTTCTGTAAATTCATTTGGGCATCTACTTTGCAGAACCATTCAGATCTGGGGACCTGAGTACAGCTATAAGAATTTGTATCTACAATGTACAAGCATTTATATTACTGATGTATGATACTAAAAATAATTTAATTTCAAAGAGGACAAAAGTTCTAGCTTCAGGTGGTAGTAACATCTATCCCCATCAATATATATTTATGAAACACATTGTATAAACCAGGGACAAGAAGTACAAAGTTTCTTTAGGAGATGGGAGATGGGTGCTGTTTGCAGAAAATAAGACCTTTTAGAATTCTTAGTTGTCAGCAAGTATTCAGAGGGTCTGTTGTTGGTTGCACACATGTAAATGTGTATTTATGTTTTAACTTTTTATCAAAGCTTAAGTTTACAGAAACTTGCCCACTTAATATATTTTGGTTAATCAACCTGTCTGTAGCACATTTTAAGGACTTCACTGTCAAATTTTTCAAATACTTGTGTTTTGCAAGTATCCAGGAATGGGTTCATTATTTATATTTGTTGTTAGGTGCTTTCGAGTCAATTCTGACTCATAGAGACCCTGTGTACAACAGAACCAAATACCGCCCCATCCTGAACCATCCTCACAGTCCTTGCTATGGTTGAGCCCATTGTTGCAGCCACTGTGTCAATCCATCTCATTGAGGCTTTTCCTCTTTTTCAATGACTGCCTAACTTTACCAAGCATAATGTCCTTCTCCAGGGATAACATGTCCAAAATATGTGAGACGAAGTCTCACTATCCTTGAAGCATTCTGCCTGTACATCTTCAGAGACAGATTTATTCCTTCTTTTGGCAGTCCCTGGAATATTCAATAGTCTTTGCTAACACCACAATTCAAAGGCATCAATTCTACTTCAGTCTTCCTTACTCATTGTCCAGCTTTCACATGCATATGAGGTGATTGGAAACACCCAGGCTTCGGTCAGTTGCACCTTAGTCCTTAAGTGATATCTTTCTTTTTAACACTTTAAAGAGGTCTTTTGCATTAGATTTTACAGAGATGAAATATGTCATTTGATTTCTTGACTGCTGCTTCCATGGGCAATGACTGTGAGTCCAAGTAAAATGGAATCCTTTATAATGTCATTATTTTCCCCTTTATCATGATGTAGCTTATAGGTCCAGTTGTGAGGATTTTTTGTTTTCTTTATGTTGAAATGTAATCCATACTGAAGGCTGTAGTCCTTGGTCTTCATCAATAGGCACTTTAAGTCCTCTTCACTTCCAGCAAGCATGGCTGTGTCATCTGCATATTGCAGGTTGTTAATGAGTCTTACTCCAATTCTGATACTTCTTTGTGTAGTCTAGCTTCTCAGATTATTTGCTAAGCATACACATTGAATAAGTATGGTGAAAGGACACAACCCTGACACACACCTTTCTTGCCTTTAAACCATGCAGTATTCCCTTATTCTGTTTGGATGACTGCCTCTTAGTCTATGTACAAGTTCCACATGAGCATAATTAAGTGTTCTGGAATTCTCATTCTTCTAACTCTTATCCATAATTTGTTACCAGTCTACACAGCTGATTCCCAACCACTAAGGCCAATGATGAATAAATTGAAGATTCTTACCAACTTCTGCAGTCTGAAGTTGACCAAACATGGAATCAGGATGCACTGATAATTACTGGTGATTGGAATGTGAAAGTTGGAAACACAGAAAAAAGATCGGTAGCTGGAAAATATGGCTCCGGTGATAGAAATGATGCCAGAGATCATATGATTGAATTTTGTAAGACCAACGACTTCATTGCAAATACCTTTTTTCAGCAACATAAATGGTGACTATACACGTGGACCTCACCAGATGGAATACACAGGAATCAAATCAACTATATCTGTGGAAAGAGACAATGGAAAAGCTCAATATCATCAGTCAGAACAAGGCCAGGGGCTGACTGCAGATGAGACCATCAATTACTCATATGCAAGTTCAAGTTGAAAATGAAGAAAATTAGAACAAGTTGATGGAGCCAAAGTAGGACCTTGATTATATCCTACCTGAATTTAGAGACCATCTCAAGAATAGATTTGATGCATTGAATACTAATGACCGAAGACTAGAGGAGTTGTGGAATGACATCAAGGACATCATACATGAAGAAAGCAAGAGGTCATTAAAAAGACAAGAGAGAAACAAAAGACATAAATGGATGTCAGAAGAGACTCTAAAACTTGATCTTGAATTAAGTAGCTAAAGCAAAAGGAAAGGAATAATGAAGTAAAAGAGCTGAACAGAAGATTTCAAGGGGCTGCTCGAGAAGACAAAGTATTATGATGGCGTGTGCAAAGAGCTGGTTATAGAAAGCCAAAAGGGAAGAACATGCTCAGTATTTCTTAAGTTGAAAGAACTGAAAAAAAATTCAAGTCTGGGGTTGCAATACTGAAGGATTCTATGGGGAAAATATTAAACAACCCAGATGCACCAAAAGAAGACAGAAGGAATACACAGAGTCACAATACCAAACAGAATTGGTCAAACATTCCAGGGGGTAACATATGGTCAGGAACCGATGGTACTGCAGGAAGAAGTCCAAGCCACACTGAAGGCCTTGGTAAAAAACAGGGATCCAGGAATTGACAGAATACCAATTGAGATGTTTCAACAAATGGATGTAGCCCTGGAAGTACTCACTTGTCTATGCCAGGAAATTTGGCAGACAGCTACCTGGCCAACCAGCTGAAAGGGATATATATTTATCCCTATTCTCAAGAAAGGTGACCCCATCAAATGCAGAAATTATTGAACAATATCATTAATATCATACACAAGTAAAATTTTGCCAACGATCATTCAAAAGCAGCTTCAACAGTATATTGACAAGGAACTGCCAGAAATTCAAGCCAGATTTAGAAGAGGACATGGAACCAGGGACATCATTGCTAATGTCAGATGGATCCTGGCTGAAAGCAGAGAATGCCAGAAAGATGTTTACCTGTATTTTATTCACTATGCTAAGGCATTCAACTGCGTGGATCATAACAAATTATGCATAAGATTGCAGAGAATGGGAATCCCGGAACACTTAATTGTGTTCATGAGGAATCTTTACATGATTCAAGAGGCAGTCATTCAAACAGAACAAGGGGATGCTACATGATTTAAAGTCAGGAAAGGTTTGCAGCAGGGTTGTATCCTTTCACCATACTTATCCAATCTGTACACTGAAGAAATAATTCGAGAAGCTGAACTGTATGAAGAAGAACGGAGCATCAGGATTGGATAAAGGCTTATTAACAATCTGCATTATACAGATAACATAACCTTGCTTGCTGAAAGTGAAGAGCACTTGAAGCACTTACTGATGAAGATCAAAGACCACAGCCTTCACTGTGGATTACACCTCAACATAAAGAAAACAGCAATCCTCACAACTGGACCAATATGCAACATCATGATGAATGGAGAAAAGATTGAGGTTGTCAAGGATTTCATTTTACTTAGATACATAATCAACACCCACGGAAGCAGCAATCAGAAATCAAAGGACAAATTGCATTGGGCAAATCGGCTGCAAAAGACTTCTTTAAATTGTTGAAAAGCAAAGACGTCAGCTTGAGGACTAAGGTGGGCCTGACCAGACTGTGGTGTTTTCAGTTGCCTCATATGCGTGCGAAAGCTGAACGATGAATAAGGCAGACTGAAGACTTGACACCTTTGAATTGTGGTGTTGGTGAAGAATGTTCAATATAATATGAACTGCCAAAAGAATGAACAAATCCCTCTTGGAAGAAGTACAACCAGAATGCTCCTTAGAAGCAAGGATGGCGAGACTACGTCTCACATACTTTGGACATGTTTTCAGGAGGGATCAGTCCCTGGAGAAGAACATCATGCTTCGTAAAGTAGAGGGTCAGCGAAAAAGAGGAAGACCCTTAATGAGATGCATTGACATTGTGGCTGCAACAATGGGCTCAAGCATAGCAACCACTGTGAGGATGGCGCAGGACTGGGCAGTATTTCCTTCTGTTCTGCATAGGATCACTATGAGTTGGAATCGACTTTATGACACCTAACAACAACGACACAGTTAAATGCCTTTGTGTAGTCAATGAAACACAGGTAAACATCTTTCTGGTATTCTCTGCTTTCAGCCAAGATCTATCTGACATCAGAAATGATATCTGTTGTTCCACATTGGCTTCTGAATCCAGCTTGAATTTCCTGGCAATTCTCTATCAAAGTACTGCTGCAACCGCTTTTGAATGACTTTCAGCAAAATTTTACTTGTGTATGATGTTAATGATTTTGTTCAATGATCTCTGCATTCTGTTGGATCACCTTTCCTTGGAATGGGTGCAGATATGCAACTCTTCCAGTTGGTTGGCCAGGTAGCTGTCTTCCAAATTTCTTGATATAGACGAATAAGCATTTCCAAGGCTGCTGCTTCTGTTTGTTGAAACATTTCAATTGGTATTCTGTCAATTTCTGGATCCTTGTTTTTCACCAATGCCTTCAGTGTAGTTTGGACTTCTGCCTTCAGTATCATCAGTTCTTGATCATATTCTACCTCCTGAAATGGTTGAATGTCGACCAATTCTTTTTGGTACAATGACTCCGTGTATTCCTTCCATCTTCCTTTGATGCTTCTTGCATCATTTAATATTTTCCCAGTAAAGTCCTTCAATATTACAACTGTAGGCTTAAATTTTTTCTTCAGTTCTTTCAGCTTTAGAAATGCTGAGTGTGTTTTTCCCTTTTGATCTTCTAACTTTAGGCCTTTGCACATATCATTATAACACTTTACTTTGCTTTCTTGAGCCGACCTTTGAAATCTTCTCTTAAGCTCTTTTACTTCTTCATTTCTTCCATTCACTTTAGCTACTCTGTTTAAGAGCAAGTTTCAGTGTCTCTTCTGATAGCTATTTTGGTCTTTTCTTTCTTTCCTGTCTTTTAAATGACCTCTTTCTTTCTTCATATATGATGTCCTTGATGTCATTCCATGACTTACCTGGTCTTCGGTCATTAGTGTTCAACATGTCAAATCTATTCTTGAGATGGTCTCCAAATTTAGATGGGATATACTCAAGGTCATAGTTTGGCTCTCCTCGACTTGTTCTAATTTTCTTCAACTTCATTTTGAACTTGCGTATGAGTGATTGATGGTCTGTTCCACAGTTGACCCCTGGCCTTGCTCTGACAGATAATATTGAGCTTTTTCATCATCTCTTTCCACAGATGTAGTAGATTTGATTCCTATGTATGCACAGTCACTGTTTATGTTGTTGAAAAAGGTATTTGCAATGAGTAAATAGTTGGTCTTGCAAAATTCTGTCATGCAATCTCTAGCATCATTTCTATCACTAAGGCTATATTTTCCATCTACCAGTCCATCCTTTCTGTTTTTAGCTCTCGCATTCTAATCACCATTAATTGTCAATGCATCTTGATTGCATGTTTGATCAATTTCAAACTGCATAAGTTGGTAAAAGTCTTCAACTTCTTCATCTTTGGCTTTTGTGGTTGGTGAGTAAATTTAAATAATGGTGTTATTAACTGGTCTTCCTTTTATGTGTATGGATATTATCCTATCACTGACAGCGTTATACTTCAGGATACATCTTGAAATTTTTTTTTGACAGTGAATGCAATGCCATCCTCTTCAATTTGTCATTCCTGTCATAGGAGACCATATGTATGGCCAATATCAGCCCATTTTAGCTCGGTAATATCTAGGATATATTAATGTTCATGCATTCCATTTCATTTTTGATGATTTCAAGTTTTCCTAGATTCATACTTCATACATTCCATGTTCCTATTATTAATGGATGTTTGCAGCTGTTTCTTCTGATTTTGAGTTGTACCACATAAGCAAATGAAGATCCCGGTCATTAAGGTCAACACTACTTTGAAGGGGCAACTCTTCACCAGTTCTATTTTAAGTACCTTCCCACCTGCGGGGCTTATCTTCCAGCACTATTTCAGACAATATTCTGCTGCTACTCATAAGGTTTTTGCTGGGTAATTCTTTTTCAGAAGTAGACTGCCAAGTCCTTCTTCCTAGCCTGTCTTAGTCTGGAACCTCAGCTGAAACCTGTCCACCATGGGTGACCCTGCTGGTATTTGAAATACCAGTGGCATAGCTTCCAGTTCGCAGCAACACGAAAGCCACCACAGTACGACAAACTGACAGACACATTGGGTTATTTATGTTACCTATAATAATATTCATTCTTGTTAGAAGAGACTTCTGCATTTCCATCGATGTGTTTCCTTTATTCAACCAAGTAAAGCTGACTAATATGGAGGCCAGTTATAGGTCTGCCTTAAACTATCATTTTTCTTCAACAGTCGCCTTCAGTTTTTATTTTGTGAACAGCCAAAGAAGTCTCTATCAGTCTTTATCTCTTCCTGACTGCCTGTTCCAGTGAAAGAATTTTTGCAACAAAATACTCTTTATTCCCTAAAGCAGCAGCTTTCAATTAGGCCCTAATAATGGTCCCAACTAATGAAATTAGAGTGGAAATCGGAGCCAAGATCCCAATTTATCACTGTGTAAGTGAATCGCAGAGATTCCATTATCCAATCAATCTTGCCTCTCATTTCTGCAAAGGTCAGGCTGTGCCATCCTTGGTTATAAAACACCACTTATGGCTATATGTTTCACTTTAACTTTAGTCCCGACACATCAGGTTTGTTATGGGAGGACTCACACTAAGACTTCATATTTTAAAAATCCATTCTGTGCTCTGTCTGGCCTTCCATTTTAACAAGGAGAACCGTTAGAGCAAAACATAGGCTTGAGAACTGCTCCCTCATACGTTTATCTACAGAAGGAGAAAGTAATTACTCTGTGTGTGTGATATAACAGCTTTGTGTAAAAAGTCTCTTTACGGGTATTTTATAATAATTATGATCATTTTCCTCCAAACTACAAGGGTTTAATAATGTCCATCCTTTTCTTGGATGAAAGGATGCAGTGATTCCCCCCCACCCACTATTATGACAGCAGGACCATTTAGATAGTAGCCACATGAGGAATGGGGTTTGCAGACTGTGATTCTTATGCTTTTTCCTTCTTTGGAAACTGGTCTCTCTGTACTTAATAAAGGCCGTTTTCTATAGCTCCTTCTTTTGTCCTATTCCTTTTATCTCCCTGTTAGACCATGGAAAGGTTTGTTTGTGGTAGTGATTAAGAGACTGTGGCACGTGGGTCCAGCATTCTCACTGCATGATAAGGAAATCATGAAAAGGCGTTTCTAACCAATTATGGGCTTTCCTTTTGAATGTGGTCCTGGAATTCAAGCCAGATCCAGCTTTGTGCTTGCAGACTGTGACTATTGGTAGGTTCTGAGCAAACCTTCCAAAGACCAGATTGTTCTTCTGGTCACACACAACATCAGATTTATCCCAACTAAGCCAACATAAGATGAAATAAGATGGTAAATATGTTATGAGGTTTTCTTGGCAAATGCCCAAGGATTTCTACTGTTCTCCTCATTAGCAATACTCCCTGGGACCCCAGGCACTTGGGATACTGATGCCTTCTCTGTTCCTCACAATTCTGCTGGTGGATAGAGGAAACTTTAATGTGTCCCTCGGTTCTAGAATATACTAACTTTAAATGATTCCAGAAAGTAATACTGGTATTTTGATAGTTCGTTTTCACTTGCAAACCTTGCTATCTCTTCTTCTTTGTTATGTTTCAGAAGTTCTGTGAAAACAGGATCCCTGATGATCATTATTCCACAGCCTCATACTGAGACCACTGCTATCCCCTTCCTTTTCAGCCCTCTTACCTACTCTCCCCTCCCTCACATTCAGAATGACTTACTTTCCCCAAGCTTTATTTGAAATAGCTCTCAGACTAAATTTCAGAATCTCAGTGGCTCCCATTTCTTACAAATAGAATTCTACCTGATCACATTTTACCATTTATCCTAGCTAGCTGGGGTCTCTGGACTTCATTCTGTATGCAGTATGGCCCTTGTGTACAGTTTATGAGAATTACATTTAGATTTTGATTTGTTTGCTTGATCAACTGACAAATCTCCCACCTCCAATAGTTCATACTAGATTAATCCTAGCTAAGGCCACTCATCCTTGTCCTTTTGTGTTTGATAGTCCAGCCACACAAACAAAGGATTACTTTTAAGGCCACTCATCCTTGTCCTTTTGTGTTTGATAGTCCAGCCACACAAACAAAGGATTACTCTACCTAAAGAGTGTTCAACTTAAGTTATGCCATTTTTTTATACAAATGCATTTTTATAATCCAAATTATATAGATTTCCAGGACACACTCCACAGGACTCTCGCATACATTGAATGAAGAGGCCATTGTATATGTCCTAGAGTATAGGGATGGTGTGATGCTCCCAACTGCTGAGAATCAGTAGGAGCTGTTAAAAATCACACTGGGCCCCTCCCAACAAGGGCCAATTAGGAAAGTAAAGGTTTTGTCCAAAGCCTTCACTGCAGTCTTACAATTACCTAACAAAGTGTTGCAAACCTCAGCCCTAGAGCCTTCTTTCTCCCTTTCTTGATAAACTCGAGACAGCACAATGTACTTTCTGATTTTCTAACTCTTAGGACATCTGTAATAGGAGCTCTGGTGGTGCAGAGGCTAAACATTTGGCTGCTGATCAAAGGGTGAGCAGTTCAAATTCTCCAGCCACTGCTTAGGAACCATATAGGGCAGTTCTACTCTGTCCTATAGGGTCGGTATGAGTTGGAATCAACTGGACAGCAACTTTTTTTTTTTTTTTAGGACATCTGTTTCTAAAAACTGAGGTTGTTAACTAATTTCTGCCTCACCCCTATCTTAGTGCCTATAACACATAAAACCTTTGCTAACTGCCAAAGGGCCAACCAATCTCCCTTTCAGACTCTCTCTTCTTGCAGTAGAGAAATAGAACTGTCTTTCTCACCTGATTGCAGCTGGTCAAATTCTGGGACCCAGGCTGGTTCTATCTACCTGTCTGTCTGTCAGTCTGTCTGCCTGTCTATTTACCTATGTATCTATTTATCTACCTATCTATCCTGTGTCTTTGCACACGATAGTATCTGCTAGGTGGAAAGTTCCCTAAGGGCAGAAATGTTTTTTCTCTGGTCGGGTCTCCACAGGACAATCCAACCACCTTTGAGATAGAAGACCGCTTTGCTGAAGAGCTATGAGTTCAGCTCTCCCACAGTTTTCTGTAAATATTACTCATAGCTGGCATGGCACAACTTTTTATCACTTCAGCTTGTTTAATACCTACAGTCTGTTCTATGGAAATCAGAAGGGCCACCATAGCAGGAGTCCCTGGCATACTGTGAAAAATCTGCAGAATCCCCTCCATGACTTGCCATAACACAGCATGGGAGTGGGAGTAATCTCCCAGAGTATTGGAGAAGGCAGCATAGACTCCAGAATGAGTTGCCCCTCTCCTTCTGTTTGTCGTGGTTGTTTGCATAGTGCTGTGGTACAGAGTGTGGGCTCTGTAGTTCAACCTGCCCCAAGTTGCCTATGTCAGTATGTTCCCTGCATTCTGTAAAATGTAACCCACATAGAAGGAGTCTATCAGTACTCAAACGTGGGAGTACTTTACTTGTGGAACACCATGCACTTTATAGGATCTGCACAACAATATTTTTTCGCAGACGACTATCTCTTGCTGTGCAGTTCACTTTAACATCATGGTTTATTTTCATAGTCACTTAAATGATGTACAAAAAGGAATGTAAATCTGTTATGGAGAAAGTATAGTATTATGCATTAAAAAGACTAAGAGATTGCTACTTATTTGCCATCATAAATTATCTCAACTAAATTAGCACAGATAATTGAACTTTAGCCACGGCCTTTAGATGAAGGCTTTGTGACTCCCCTCTAGTCTGTTTTGAGTGGGCTTGGGTGACATTCTTGAGAGAGACAGGGAACATGGGGGAGGGATAGTAGATGCATGGCTTGGGGCCACACTTCTCATTATTCAATCTCAGCCCCTTCCCTCATGGGGAAGAAAATAACACTGTGAGGATGACAGAGAAGGTGTAGCAAACAGTGAGTGTTGGCCTTGACCTTGAGTAATCAGTGCTTAAAAGATAGTGACATTCAGGCCAGAGGGAAGGGATTAAAGGCTGCAAACCATCAGAAAATGGAAGGTAAGAATCTGAAGTTTAAAACTCCTCCATAAAAAAAAAAAATTCTCTTTCAGAAAAAAGGACATTCTATTCAACATATCTTTTGTTGAAATATAAGCAGAAATGCGATTTTAGGGCGTAGCTCCTTGGCTAGACCATTCTTGCTCTTTGTAATGTATAAAGGCAATGGTCCCATAGCTTTTTGATATGAGGACTTTGTGGTCTTAGTCTGCCTGGATTGAGAAACTTCCTAATGAAAGAAAAGCTACTTTGAATTCAGCAGTGCTTTCAAACGAAATTAAAATTTTATTAATCAAGACAGTGCCTACACTCATTTGACAGGGATGGTACCAACGTGTTTGAGATTATATCATACATTAAAACTGCAGACAACGTTGGGTACGGAAAGCATTCATGGGCCTCTTGCATAATGCTGCAGCCCTCGGGTCTTCACATCTACGTTGTAAACCTCTGCAGCTGCCACAGTTATCCTAGTAGTAAGCTGCCCATTGGCTTTAAAGTTCAATTTATTTGTTAATAAGTTTTGTGAATAAAGTATATTCAGCATTATTAGGCTCACTTGTAGACTTTTTTAAAACGTCGTAATTGAAAAATAAAAACATATTACATATTTGAAATCAGCAGTGGCTCTTAGAACCTCTCGGCATTCTAAATAAGGCTTTTCAGTTACTGAGCAGCTAAAGAAGCCAGTAGTTGTAAATACTAGCATCAAGAAGAAGAGTGCAGCCAAAGCCTTAGAATTAAGCATCTGGACTAAAATTGACACTTACCGACACTCCTGAGGCTCAGTCGCTGGACCCCAGATCTCCAGGGAAACCCGACTCTTAATGCTTGCCCTCTTGAGCAACCTACAGCATAAAATGACAACCATAATGGTTGTCCTGCAGGTACAAGTTTAAAAACATTTGTGGATATTTTTTAACCCACCATCTTCACGCAAAGATTGCAATTGTCTGAAAGACATAGGCTTGCCGTTGCTTTAAGCACGGAAATTAGGTTTTAAAGAGCAATTTTGGATTTTTGAAATTTTGAAAGGAGCCTCCAAACCCAAAGACTGGGAATAAATTGTTTATGCAAAATTTTTCTATATATATATAACAGGCATCGTCTAATTTATAGGCACCTTTGAAAATTCTGTTCTTAGTTTCCCTTTGTCTGAAATTTAGAAATATTCACATTATCATCAACGTTGAACAAGTATTCAGTATCTTGTGGAGCATGGTGAAGTATATTGATAGGCAAAACAGGCAGATCCCATATACTATTGGCATAACCGGTAGGATGTGTGGATTCTCTGATAATCCCAGCTCGAGGACTAGCTCAGTCATTTGTGAGCCATACTGCCTTGGGTGATTTACTTAGCCTCTTTGAATTTTGGTTATTTCTATCTGTAAATGGAGATCATACCAACCTTACCTAGCTTGTGATGATCTAGATCTGATATAGAATGTCTATGTAAACTATGAAGCTCTACACAGCATCTGAGTATTGTTGATGACCGGGGACTTGGGATGGACACAGTTGTAAAGCATGTGAGTGCGGCTGAGTTAGAACTGAACTTCAGCTTGACGTTTATTACATTGTGCACAAGCAGATTCAGATGCATGATGAACAAAAATGGAAACAAAGGGTATTTGTTTAAATGTGATACTTTTCAGTCAATCAGACAATTCATAGTTGGGGAAAACATAGCTTAGTTGCTGATCCAATAATAAAAAAGACAGAGTTTGGTAAATTGAGGGAGAGTTCAGTCTTGGGAACACCCCTGAAGGGGAAGCACGAGCAGTAGAGGAGAAAAGTGGGCAGCATGAACAGGGAGAGAAGGGCTAGAATGGAGGCTCTTTGAATTAAGAGATGAGGATGCTAGACCCTATCAAAGGCAAATCTGCACATCCTGTGATTAGAGCTGGGAGCCTCTGGGTGGTGCAAATGGCTGAACACTAGGCTACTGACTGAAAAGTTAACGGTTCGAACCCATCCAGAGGCACCTTGGAAGACAGGACTTGTGATTATCTTCCAGAAAGTTGCAGCCTTAAAAACTCTATAGAGTGCAGTTCTACTGTGCACACGTGGGGTCACCATGAGTTGGAATTGACTCGACGGCAGCTGGTTTGGTTTGGGTTTTTGGAGGAGAGAGAACCTATAGTGCTTCTATTGACCTTACCACTCCTGGAGACCATTTCGTCTCACATTCCAGTGGGATAGACCGAGAGCCATGGTCCCAGTTGGGCCTTTGAACTGATTTCCATGGTCTACTGAGGGGCCTCAGTGCCCTGCATGGAGGTCTCAAGCCTGACGGCTTTGACCTGGATCGCAACTAGCAGCAGATTCTCCACTAGAGCAGAGACTTATTACTGTGAAAAATTGAAGGCTGTGCATTTTGTTTTTTATTTTTTGTTTTTGTGTGGTTGTTGTTGTTATATTATTTGTTTTATTTGAGCCCTTGAGAACTAAGGCTCAGATATGTCATAATGACATCCACTGCTCCCCAAAGAGACCCTGCTTTCTAAGTTTGTACCAGGGAAGTCAGTCTGTAACTGGAGAAATGGTGTCCAAAAATGGCATCAAATTAATCAGGTACAATGAGTGGAGGTTTATTTGATGAATATTAAAAGATTGACTCAATGAATGAGTTTATGATATGACTCTGAAACTGGCAAAATTATAAAAACAGAATTCCCTGTTGAAGAAGTAACAAATAGTACTCATTACTGGGAAAATGAAATGTTACCGCTCTCAGAGGATTTAGATTTTCCAGTGGCATTTTTTAGCATCTATAGCCCTTTTTTTTTTTTTTTTTTTTTTATTAAACCCTGTTATTTTCTTTCTAATTTGTGCCATTTAGAAATGATTTTCATTTAACTTCCCCATGGCTCATTTCTCTCCTTTGGAACATTTTCAAATGATTCCCTGGTAAAGTCCGTGCTTTAACACATTTCCATTATAAAACTATCATAAAAAAGCACCAACTAAATAGCAATATGAAATAGCCAGAACATAAAGGACTGACAGGAGACAAAATAGGGCACCTGAGTAGTTAATTTTTATTCTTGAATGGCCTGCTGCCTTTTTGCCTTTTGTGGGTGTTTTTGATCCTCTAGGTAAGATTCCTTGCCTTGTGGACAAGGGCTGTAACGAGGCAATTCTCACAGTTCTTAAGGGAGGACACAGTCATCAGGCAGCGCCTCCGAAGGATGCGGTGATTTTTATTCTTCACCCAGGCCCCATAATGGAAAGAAAGCTTTTTCATTCTTGTTCCCTCTTATTGTTCTTTGTGTTTTTGTAAAATACCCCTTACCTGTTCTATTGAGTGGGCCTCTTTTTCCTAGAGAATTAAATGAGGGTGATTTACCAACCTGGATTCCCTCAAAAATTAGTTTCAACTCAACGAATACCTATTGAGCACCATCCTTCCCCCCCAAAATGTACTGTGAAATACAGACATCATGAAAACATAGACCCTGCCTGCCTAATACAAGTTTGTGGGGGGTTTGTGTGTGTGTGTGTGTGTGTGTGTGGTTTTTTTGTTTTGGTTTGGTTTGGTTTTGAAACAGACACATAAACACCGATGGTCCAGGTCTGACTTTGGCAGGAGCAGAAGCATAAGCATATTAAGGTGTGGAGAGTGCAAATGTGTTCCCCTGAGCATGTGCCCTCAGTAATTTTTAAGGTACAAAGCAGACATGTGGTAATTAAGACTTTAATGAGAAAAAGAGCTTAAGTAGTATGAGAGAATAGATGACACGTAGGGAAGGAGTCAATGTGAGGACCTTTAGAACATGTTTGTTCCCCAGCAACCCAAGTGTGGCACTGACCACCATGACCGCCCCAGCCCCAGGCATGTGCACTCTGATATTATAATTGGGCTACTTAAAACTGAGACTGTGCCACTGAGTATTAAAGAAATTCCATCTGGGGTCATATGGAAAGTTTTGTGCAGGTGGTTTGATTCCCTTGGGCTTTGAAAAAAGGATAGGAGATTGTCAGCTAGAAGGGACTGCATGAGCAAATACAACATGGCAGACACATATGAGGAAAAAATCAAGTAATTCCAAGTGACTGGAGAGTCTGCTTTAAGAGGTATTATTTTTTACGCCGTTAATGGAGCCCTGGTGGCACAGTGGTTAAGAGCTTATCTGCTAACCAAAAGTCCAGCAATTCCAATCCACCAGGCGCTCCTTGTAAACTCTATGGGGCAGTTCTACTCTGTTCTACAGGGTTGCTATGAGTCGGCATCAACTCATTGGCAAGAGTTTAATCAAGAATGTGGGGAAGCATCTTCCTACATAGTTTGGCACCCTGTCTTCCTTTAGTTTGTCATTAAGGCTTACTCTGCTACAGATGTAGACTGCTGAATCCTAAAGAATAAAAAATTAAACCGATGTGTGAAGTGGTGGTCTATATCAAAGGTAAATACAATTAAACAACTTTTTTATTCTCCGTCTTACCTCAGGGCTTTATACGGGAGGGAAGGAGGGTGAGAATGTAAGCTCTGGTTAGAATTGATGTTATTATTATTAGTTGGCATGGAGTCAGCTCTGACTTGTGGCAACCCCACGTACAACACAATGAAACGTTGCCCAGTTCTGCGTCATCTTCTTGATTGTCAGTACACTCAAGCCCATTGTTGCAGCCACTGTGTATTTTGAGTGCCTTTCTAACCTAGGATTCTCATCTTCCAGCACTATATCGAACAATATTCTGTTGTGATCCCTAGTGTTTCATTGGCTAATTTTCAGAAGTAGACTGGCAGACCTTTCTTCCTAGTCTGTCTTAGTCTGGAAGCTCTCCTGCTGATATTTGAAATACCAGTGGCATAGCTTCCAGCATCATAGCAACACACAAGCCACCACAATACAACAAACTGAAAAATAAATCCATTTCAGAGAGTTTATCCTGTCCCTTTCAGATTTGTGAATGAGGTATGGGAAACCTTTTTTTTTAAATAAATGTTCTCACCCATTCCCATATTTGTGCGATGTACTTTGGTAGAGATACCTTCTTGTGTCCCATATGAAAGCCCAAATACTTTGTTTAAATTGTCTGATAGATATTGAAGAGTTCATAGAATGAACCCCAAATTGAGTGAACACTTTATTTCCATGGTGAAGTCTAGCCAGCTAAATCCTCAGCTGTTATCAGCTCAGTTTCCTGGTATCTCTTGGGTTGGGATCATGTCTTTTTATTTTTATAGATTCTTCTCTTACTTTTAGAATCCTATGAGTTTTCTGGGCATACTTTTCTCTGTTACAAGTTATCACCTCCTTATTTTAATACAGACGCTGGCTCCTGACCCCTTCATTCCATTTTTGTCAGCATTCACAGTGTGAAATGTGATTCTTTTATTACTTAATTCCTTACTTTCATCACACCCATTTCCACTTCTATTTTCCCATCTCCTTTCATTTTGCCCTCACATAATTTTCACTTTGTGGTTTCTCTTATCCTTGTGCGCTCTGCCTGAGACAGCCAAATGGAACCCCATAGTTAAAAATAGTTCCTGGCATTATTTGTGATTACTAAGATGTAGGCTCACAAATAACCTTTTCTCATTTGATTTCCGCCTAACATGATGACAATGCTCCAATCTTGTTTTCTGATTATCCTATTACGTAGTGCTTTCCCTTGCATTGAGTAGAAACTTGCAAGTAATGTCCCTGTTTGGATAGCATTGCCTAGTGATCATTTACAATTGTAGATAATGGGAAATTCAAGAGGGGTGGGGCTTAAATTCTTATTTAAGAGAAAAACATTATTTGATTAATTTGGCAAAAGGTTGAACCATTATTCATCAGCATGCCTAACTAGAGCCATCTTTGTGATTTAGAGTAACATACCACACAAATGGAACAGTTTTCTTTTTCTCATGCAGAGGGAGCTCTGTGCTTCAAATTGAGGAGCAGTGCATCTTAAATACAGCCTCATAGAGGCAGACAAACTCTATTGACTGTCCATGGGGATACAAGTTCAGGGAAAAATTCCACAAACAAAAGCATATGAAGTGCCCTAAGAATTCATTTAGTGTTCTCATTGTTTTTACCATAAAATTGTAAATGTTCATAGTTGGTAATCGTGCACAGTCACAACTAACAGTTTAGTGGTTTTTGCCTTGTGTGTGTGTGTTTTAGCTATGCTCTGAAAACATCCTGCAAGTAGCTAAATTCATAGAAAGCCACAACGCCTTTGAGGCTAAATGATTACCTGTTAGCACTGATCATTTCGGGGCATAAAAAGAAATTTCCGGTGCAAATAATATCACTTTTCTTATGGATTCTAAGAACCTCTTATATTTAAGAGTAAATTTTGCTTATATATATTTGTTTCAATAGACACCTTAAAGTACATCTGAGAATACAATATGCCATATAATTGAGAGCTGGACCATTTAATAGATGCCGTTTGGGCTCTTTGAAGAAATGAAGTGATAATAGAATTCCTATTCTCCGTGCTAGGAAATCACTATCCTTTGTTCTCTTCTGTGAAGGCATACCATCATATTTTAGTTGATCTCCCCTGTATGCTTCTTTAGATAAGTCAGTAAATTCAGAGATGCCAACTATATCTTGCTTTTTGGGAATGTAAAATTTGGCTGTTTGGGCCTGATTATAGTTTCTCGGGTTATGTGCGGCAGTCATTACTAAAGGATAGACTGTTTTTCTATAACTCAGATAGTTCCACGTAATTTTTTTTTTTCCCTTCCTGTTCTTGACAGGTGCATGAGGCAGTCCCATGCTACAGTGAGTGCAATCAGTATTCCTGGGTTGTAGACCACTGGTCTCCATGCAAAATCAACAACGAGCTGAGGTCCCTGCGATGTGGAGAAGGAACACAATCTAGGAAAATCAGGTGTGTGCAAATGGAGACATTTGGGAAATGGGGACAGTGGAGATTATAGATTTTAAAAAAAAAAACAAGTGTTGCTTATTTAAGTGAACTCTGATTTTCACACATACACCCTGGTTTTCACTCACCTTTGGAGTATCCATGGAAGCATATGTGCCCTGACCTCCCAGTGTTTACAGTAAGAATCCGTCTGTGAGGGCAGCCATAGCCCTCATCATTCCTACAAATGATTTCTCCAGTGGGAGAGCCAGCTGCAGGGAGCAGGCTGGCACACCTCCATTGGTTCATCAACATCACTGTTAGCAAATCTGGAGATTCTGACTGTGCCACCCTCTCTCTTTTTTTGTACAATAGTATACTTGATGGGCGTTATCTTAATTTTGGATGTCAATATATTGAAAATGTCATTTTTAAACCTCTGCATTTAACCCTGGAAACAAAGTCTAACAATACCTCTGAAGAGTAGCTATACATTTTAATAGCCAAAGAGCACGTCTCTGAAGGAATTTAGTAAAATGCTGGGTTATTTCCTGAGGGAGCCTGTTTAAATTTTGTTTTGTAAACACAGCCGTGGTAACCAAAGCAAATACTTGGCTTCAGTTTGTCAGAACTGTCTATTTAGAAATGATTTGGGAATAAAGAAGAATAATTCCT
Source organism: Loxodonta africana (assembly GCF_030014295.1). Classification (NCBI taxonomy): domain Eukaryota; kingdom Metazoa; phylum Chordata; class Mammalia; order Proboscidea; family Elephantidae; genus Loxodonta; species Loxodonta africana. The sequence goes on along the minus strand of NC_087347.1, from coordinate 111,840,492 downwards.
AGCCAATTTAGGGTTATAGAAGTTGAGGGCTGAGCGAACAAAAAACTAAAATATTAATAATGATTAGAATGTAAAATAAAGAAGAAAAGATAATATAGTCGACTGTTCAAATGCATGAGCACAGCGTGTCATTTTGCCTGATTTAGGAAGCTCTCTTTCAAATAAATAGATACTGTCCAAATCAGATGTCTCCCCATTGAGTTAAATATTAAATTGAAGCTGGTTGACAAGGCAGAACCTACTTATACGTGTTGATCATTATACAGCATCAGTGAACTTACTTTATTGAGTATAAGCCCACCATTTATGACATTCAGTCTCAATGTCACAAAATCACCATTAGGCATGTTGAATAAAAAACTACTAGAAAAATTATGAAGGTGTTCCTTATCACTGACCTAAGCAAATGACTAGTAGGCAAAATATCTTTGTTTCCCTTTGTTCACTGCCCTTTTCCTTGGAGACTAGCGTGCTCAGGCAGTTGCATACTTCGAGTTTCTACCTCTTTCTCCTCAAAACCTGTGTCTCTTATATCTTATACCCTCATAGCTTTGAAAAATGACCAACCTAGCTTATAAAGTAATATGTAAATGAGCTGTGACATCTCACACTCCCATCCCAGCCAGGCCTCTTAGCAGTTTTAAAGGAAAATCTCAGGAAAGAAACAAAAACATTAAGAGAACACATTACTACGGACAGAATTGTGGCAGCTGGATTGTGGCAGGTTGATTGGGGAAAACGCACTTGAACAAGAGGCCTTGCAGCCATACCTCTCAGCTCAAACCTGTACAGCCTGCTGATAAAAATAATACAACTACCAAATGCTGGGCAGTGTGTCACATGCTTTAGGTGCACGTGACAGTCATGCATCAGTTAACATCCACAGTACATTCTGTGAAATAGGATGTTATGTGATTTGGATATTGTGCGAACATGCCTAAATGTAATAGCATTCACGGGTTTTCCACCTTCATGTTGTTTGATAACCTTAAGTTTGTCTTCCAAATTGATACTTCTCCTTTGCCTCTTGCTGCTGCAAATTTCTCAGTGGAAATTCCAAACCTCCACTCTCCTCATATGTTCCATTTTCAAATTCCTTTCACTTCTCAGAGGAAATAGAAGCCCTGAAACCAACAATTGCATAAATTTCCTCCAGTTACAGTGAAAGAGATGCAATTCCCCCTGCCTTAGGTCACTTTCTTCAGCTGTACTCTAAATCCCAACCCCTCTCATCTTCTCAGGGGTAATTTACACTGTAAAGGAGAGACCAGAAAATAGCAGATGCCAAGATATGCGTGGACACTCAGCAAATGTAACAGATATATATTTTTTCATATTGCTTGACCTTTCCACAGCATTTGCAAGTACATATCGGAAAAGCAAAAAATAAATAATGAATCTCCACCTATCATTCTGACTTCTCAGGCTTTTACATGTTTGACTACCACTATTTACTCTGGTATGGGACCACGGTTGGACATTGCCCGAACGGACATTATGCTTTGCATACTCTATATGGAATAGATCTTCCAGGCTTCTGGCGTTCCAAACTATCATTGACTTTAATAAGAGTCTATGTTTTAAAGAATGAGACAGCTTATCTCTTCTTTTTCTTAAAACTTCCAAAATAGGAGGCATTTTTATGGTTCTTCTATGACTGTGTGCTACCAGGACTCCACATGCCATGTACTATTCTAGGGACTGGGGATAAAACAGTGAAAAAAAAAAAAAAAAAAGCTCTGTCCTCAAAGAACTTCAATTATAGCTTCAGAGAAAACAAAAATATCTAATTAATGTATAATGAAATGTTTCTGCTATGAAATGGCAAAAAGAAAAAGAAAATTGAGTTGGAGTGATGGAGAATGCTATTTTGGAGAGGTTGGTCAGTAAAGTGACATTTCGGCATAAACTTGAAAGAAGTGAGAGACCTGAATGAATGTGAAGATCTGTAGAAAGAGAATTCAAAGAAGAGAGTATATAAAGCAGAAACCTTCTTGGCTTGTTGGAATAGTAGCAAGATGGCCCATGTGCCTTGTGCCAGTACCCAAGTCCTATAGAGGAAGACTTTGGGTGTTATTCCAACTGCAACATGTGGGTATGAAAAGTTTGAGAGAGATAATATGCTTTCATTTACATTTGAAGAGCACCATATTGGATGTGTTACAGGGAAGAGACTGTGGAGTATGAGAAGATTACATTTGGGATATATTTTGAAAGTGGAGAACATAGGATTTTCTGATAAAGTGATTGTGGAAGAAAGAGAAGTGTCAGAGGTGACCCCTAGGTTGTTTGGCCTGAGCAGTCATATGAATGATGACAAGTTTGTTTAGAAGCAGACTTGAGAGAGAAAATAAAAAATGTGGTTTTGAACACATTAAGTTTGAGGCGATATTAGCCTTTCATCTATTAAAGTCTGGAGTTCAAGGGAGAGGCTGAGGCTAGGGATATAAATTGGGGCATTTTTACATATAGATTTGGTATAGATCAATAAGAGAAGAAGCTGATCTCGAAGGTACTCTAACATTTATACATTAGAGCAAAGAAGATGATGCTACATATGAGACTGAGAATGAAGAGGCAGTGGGGTAGGAGGAAACCCTTCAAGGAAAAGTGGGAAGTCAAAAATGAAAGTTGTCAAGAAGGAGGGAGCAATCAATCATTTCAAGTGCTTCTGAGAAGTTTACCAAGTCGAAGTCTGAGAATTGACCTTTGGATTTGGCAATGTGGAGTCTATTCATGACCCTGATGAGAGATTTCTCTGATGAGATAATAAAGCAAGATTAAAGTGAGTTCAGGAGGTAGTCAGTGGGGAGAAAGTAGAGACAGCAAATCTAGACAGTGTTGTAGAGCAGTTTTGCAATGAATATGAGTAGACAGGAGATGAGACTGAAGGAAGATATGGCAAGGAAAAGGGTAATGCAGGGGATGGCCACAGGAGTATTCTCGTTTGGAAACCCCTCTCAATTTCAATCTTTTTAAGTGTTTATTCATAGGTTTGTCATAATTCCCAGAATAATCTCTTCTTAAATCATGCCTGAAGTAGATAATCCTAGCCACCAGTATTCTGGGAACCTGTTGAATATGGCTGGTTTGGTAGGAAGAATAATGGTGCCCCAAAGTTGTCCACTGCTACCTTACATGGCAAAAAGGACTTTGTGGGTGTGAATAAAGTGAGGATCTTCAGAAGCGGAGATTGTCTTGGATTATCCAAGTAGACTAATTTAATCACAAGGGTCCTCAGAAGTAAAAAGGGAGGCAGAGAGAGTCAGCCATATGAAGGACCTGGCAGTCTACCTCTGAGAAGATTTAGCCAGTGAAAACCTTATGAATAGCAGCAGAACATTGTCTGATATAGTGCTAGAAGATGAGCCCCTCAGGTTGGAAGGCATTCAAAAGACTACTGGGGAAGATCTGCCAACTCAAAGTAGAGTAGACCTTAATGACATGGATGGAGTCCAGCTTTTAGGACCCTCATTTGCTGATGTGGCCTGACTCAAAATGAGAAGAAACAGCTGTAAACATCCATTAATAGTCAGAACATGGAATATACAAAGTATGAACTAGGAAAATTGGAAATCATCAAAATGAAATGGAATACATGAACATTGATATCATAGGCATTAGTGAACTGAAATGGACTGGTTTTGACCATTTTGAATTGGACAGTCGTATGGTCTACTATGGAAGTGACAAATTGAAGAAGAATGACATTGCATTCACCATCAAAAAGAACATTTCAAAATCTATCCTGAAGTACAACGCTGTCAGTGATAAGATATCCATACGCCTACAAGGAAGACCAGTTAATAACACTGTTATTCAAATTTACACACCAACCACTAGGGCCAAGGATGAAGACATTGAAGATTTTTACAACTTCTGCAGTCTGAAATTGATCTAACATGCAAACATGATGCATTGATAATTACTGGTGATTGGAATGGGAGAGTTGGAAACAAGAAGGATCGGTAGTTGGAAAATATGGCCTTGGTGATAGAAACAATGCCAGAGATCGCATGATAGAATTTTGCAAGACTAGTGACTTCTTCATTGCAAATACCTTTTTTCACCAACGTAAACTATACATGTAGACCTCACCAGATGGTATACACAAGAATCAAATTGACTACAACTGTGGGAAGAGATGATGGAAAAGCTCAATATCATTAGTGGGAACAAGGCCAGGGATTGACTGTGGAACAGATCATCCATTGTTCATATGCAAGTTCTAGTTGAAACTGAGGAAAATTAGACCAAGTCTATGAAAGCCAACATATGACCTCGAGTATATCCCACCTGAATTTAGAGAACGTCTTGAGAATAGATTGACATGTTGAACACTAATGACTGAAGACCAGATGAGTTGTGGAATGACATCAAGGACATCATCCATGAAGAAAGCAAGAGGTCATTAAAAAGACAGGAAAGAAAGAAAAGACCAAAATGGATGTCAGAAGAGACTCAGAAACTTGCTCTTGAACATCCAGTACCTAAAGCAAAAGGAAGGAATAATGAAGTAAAAGAACTGAACAGAAGATTTCAAGGGGCTGCTCAAGAAGATAAAGCAAAGTATTATGACATGTGCAAAGAGCGGAGATAGAAAACCAAGATGGAAGAACACACTCAGCACTTCTCAAGCTGAAAGAAGGGAAGAAAAAATTCAAGCCTCAAGTTTCAATAGTGAAAGATTCTATTGGAAAAATATTAAGCTACCAAGGAAGCGTCAAAAGAAGATTGAAAATACACGCAGTCATTGTACCAAAAAGAATTGTTCAGTGATCAACCATTTCAAGAGGTAGCATATGAACAGGAACCGATGGTAATGAAGGAAGAAGTCCAAGCTGCGCTGAAGGCATTGGTGAAAAACAAGGCTCCAGAAATTGACAGAATATCAACTAAGATGTTTCAGCAAATGGATGCACTGCTGGAAGTGCTCACTCGTCTATGCCAAGAAATTTGGAAGACAGCTACCTCGCCAACTGACTAGAAGAGATCCATATATATGCCTATTCCCAAGAAAGGTGATCCAATCAAATTGGGAAATTATCAAACAATATCATTAATATCACATGCAAGTAAAATTTCGCTGAAGGTCTTTCAAAAGCGGATGCAGCAGTATGTGGACAATGAACTGCCAGAAATTCATGCCAGATTCAGAAGAGGACGCGGAACCAGGGATGTCACTGCTGATGTCAGATGGATCCTGGCTGAAAGCAGAGAATACCAGAAGGATGTTTACCTGTGTTTTATCGACTATGCTAGGTCATTCAACTGTGTGAATCGTAACAAATTATGGATAATATTGCATTAATTTTGCTCATGAAGAACTTGTACATAGATCAAGAGGCAATTGGACAGAACAAGGGGATACTGTGTGGTTTAAAGTCAGGAAAGGTGTGCGTCAGGATTATATCCTTTCCCCTTACCTATTCAATCTGTATGCTGAGCAGATAATCCAAGAAGCTGGAGTATATGAAGAACAGGGCATCAGGACTGGCGGAGGGCTTATTAATAACTTACATTATACAGATGACACAACCTTGCTTGCTGAAAGTGAAGAGGACTTGAAGCACTTACTGATGAAGATGAAAGACCACAGCCTTCAGTATGGATTCCACCTCAACATAAAGAAAGCAAAAATCCTCACAACTGGACCAATAAGCAACATCATGATAAGTGGAGAAAAGATTGAAGTTGTCAAGGATTTCATTTTACTTGGGTCCATAATCAACACCCATGGAAGCAGCAGTCCAGAAATAAAAAGACCCATTGCATTGGGTAACTCTGCTGCAAAAGACCTCTTCAAAATATTGAAGAGCAAAGATATCACCTTGAAGGCTAAGGTGTGCCTGACCCAAGCCATAGTGTTTTCAGTGGCATCATAATGCATGCAAAAGCTGAGCAGTGAGTAAGGAAGACAGAAGAAGAATTGACACCTTTGAATTGTGGTGTTGGCAAAGAATATTGAATATACCATGGACTACCAAAAGAACTAACAAATCCGTCTTGAAAGAAGTACAACCAGAATGCTCCTTAGAGCAACGATGGCGAGACTACATCTTACATACTTTGGACATGTTGTCAGGAGAGATGAGTCCCTGGAGAAGGACATCTTGTTTGGTAAAGTAGATGGTTAATGAAAAAGAGGAAGACCCTCAAGGAGATGGATTAACCAAATGGCTGCAACAATGGGCTCAAGCATAACAACGATTATGGGCATGTTGCAGGACCGGGCAGTGTTTCATTTTGTTGTACATAGGCTTGCTATGAGTCAGAACTGACCTGACGGCACCTAACAACGACAACAACCCCTGGCAGCTCAGTGGTTAAGAGCTACAGCTGCTAAGCAAAAGGTCAGCAGTTTGAATCCACTAGGCACTTCTTGGAAGCCCTATGGGGCACTTCTGCTATGTCCTATACGGTCGCTATGAGTCTGAATCAACTTGACAGCAATGGGTTTGGTTTCTTAGTACAGATAATAAACCTTTAATAATCTACAGGAGTTATTGGCATAAATACAGAGACATGCACAAATTATAAGGGTGCAGTTTGATGCGTTTTCATAATGTGAACACACCTGTGTACCCAGCCCAGAGTTCAAGAAACAAAATTTTACCAGCACTGTGTAAGCACCTGTCAGTCACTAACATTCCTGCAGTAGTAGCCAGTATTCTGACTTCTGACATGATAGATTAGTATTGTCTGCCTTTGAACTTTATATGAATAGAAACATATGGTATATACTCTTCTGTATTTAGCTTCTTTTGTTCAACATTACGTTTGTGAGCTTCGTCCACGTTCTTTCGTGTAGCAACAGCTCACACATTCTCATCACTATATAGTATTTTAATGGATGAATTTCCCACAATATTTTTATCCATTCCACTGTTCTTGGACATTTGGATGGTTTCTAGTTTGGTTTATTATGAATTGTAGCTGCTATGAACATTTTCTTTTTTTTTTTTTTTTTTAGGTGGCACACATTTTTTTGCATATCCAAATAGAAGTGATATTTTGGGGTTACATTGTATTATATGTTTAGCTTTTGTAGATACTGCCAAACAGTTTTCTAAACAATTTATGCTCCAACCAGCAAAGTAAAAGAGTCACAGTTGCTGCACACCCTTGCCAAATCTTGGTATTTTTCCTTTTTAATTTATGTCATTCTGGGTGGTGCATAGTAATATCACACTTGTTTTCATTTGATTGAATAGTCATTAAATCTTCATGAGCAATAATTCTTTATCTCACCATCTCCCGCACTTACCTCTAGGTGTGACACAGAGTAGGTCCAGCACCTCCGATGTGTGCATCTAGACTACATGCTCAACTGCTGCTGGAAAATACTTGCTTATTGTCCTTTGGTTTATAACAAGGAAGCTACTTACTGAAATGTGAAAAATACCTGAAAGGCTGACATATTAAATTATGTTTCACATTATTTTACTGTAATCTTTGTCCAACTCATGTGCAATGAGTTGGACAAAGATTAGGAAAGTTTAGGTGGTACGAGATGGAAATTTGGGAAATTCTGCGAGAGCCGCAGGTGTGAAGGCACAGGCTAACTACAAAGTAAGGGATTTACTCAGAGGAGAAGAAGCTTCTAGATTTGACACAGTAAAAAGAATGTTCACTCAGTGCTGGACCTGTGTGATATTGTGCGTCTCTTTAGCTTGAGAGTTCTTCAAGAAAACCATGCTCTCTAGTCTTACTGTTCTCTCCTGCTGTGCTGAATCTTAGATTAAATTTTTATTTCCTGGTTGCTTCACTAACCTTATTTTATGTTTAATTATCATTGAGGAATAAGTAATTATGATACAATATAACCACTTTCTATTTACTTTCCATGGCTTTAACTGATCGACTTATATTGTAATCTTGCCTTACAGGTGTGTGAATACCGCTGACACTGAAGGCGGGGCAGTGGACAATAGCCTATGCAACCAGGATGAAATTCCCCCAGAAACCCAGTCCTGTTCTCTGCTGTGTCCCAGTGAATGTGTCATGTCTGACTGGGGACCATGGAGCAAATGCCCACAGGTAATTTTCTTTTTCTTGTCAGTGCCGTGATATTCTGGTACTGCCTTTCCTGTTCTCTATACACTAACAATACTGCTCTCCAGAGCCTTTTTTCTGAGGAAGCAAAAATAAGATTTCAGCAAGAGATACTGAACAATTTAAAATGCCAGTGCTTCTTTCAAAGCCTTTATCGTGGCAACAGGAACAAGGAAAATGAGCCTGTAAAGATCACGCTGTAGGACACCACTGCATACCCGTTGTTGAAGGGGTCTTCTTTAGTACCAACATGGTTCTTATTATAATCTCCTGGCTCTATTGCATTTTTGTGTGTGTGTGTGCAGAATCAATTATATCTTAATAGCTCAACTCCACTGTGTAATTTAGCTTCTGTTAGTGTTGATCTGTCTTGCCTTTTGCAGTTTTCCCAAAGATGAAGTGTTCTACCGCCATGTTACTGCCTCTCCCAAAGCTGATAGAAACCCATTTCTAAGTCTAAAGCATTTCTCTTAATTTTCACCTTAAAAAAGAAAACAGAGTAGGAATACTGCAGAACAAACATTCTTCAAGTAGTATCACCACCCAGCCCAGTGTCGCTGAGTCAAGTAGTATATAGTTCAGCTTAATGTTCTTAGAAGATAAATTCTGGTATTTTTAACATATTTCTGCCTAAGGATTGAAAAGAGCAAATAAGGAAAAGGAGCATATTATATGAGTCCAAACATTAGGAAGGAAAGAATTATATACTTTGAATTCAACCGTTACAAAAAAAAAAAAAACTGTTGCCGTGGCGTCATTTTCAGGTCACGGCCACCCCGTGTGTTAGAGTAGAATTGCCCCGTATGGTTTACTCGGCTATAATCTTCTGGAAACGGATCACCAGGCCTTTTTTTTGTGGCACCGCTGGCTAGATTCAGACCTCCAACCTTGAAGTTGGTAGTCGAGCACAAACCTTTTGTGCCAGCCAGGGACCTCAAATTGTGGAAAGACTGTGATAAACCTTTGTACGGAAATGGTAAGTATGTTTGAAATCAGTTACTATCTTATATTTTCAGTTTTTTGTGTGTTCTTTGAGAGTTCCTTATTAATTTTTGCAAACTATATTTGATATTTCCGTAATTCTGTCCCTGAAAGAGATTTTCCTCTGACGGCACTGGGTTTTTTTGGGTTTGTTTTTTTTTTTTTCTTTTTTTCTTTTTTAAATGGTGTTGGGTTGTTCTTTGGCGGTAGGACAACAATGTTAAAATGAAGAGGTACCAACAAAGAATAATTTATGGGAGTGGAATGCTTTTTCTATTATGTCTTTAATTTTGCATGAACCTGATTATAATGAAAATTAACCTTTATTGAGCACTGATTGTGTGCCAGGTACATGCAAGAGTTCTTCCATTTAATTCTTGCAGCAATTCTACTACATAGGTACTATTATTTGTCCCATTGTACGGATGAGGAAACTGATGTTCAGAAGGGCTAAGTAGATCACACAAAGTTCCACACTTAATAAGTGATGGGGCTGAGAAAAAAACTTACCCTGTCTGATGAAACCAAAATCTTTTCTCTTAAATATTTGGCTCCTTGCTTAGAAGAATTGGAGTTTCTTTTTCTTTAAAATGGAATATTTATTTTAAAAACAAAGGTAGTAGTTTTAGCTCTGTGGATGAGGACTTCATGACTGAGTATATATATATATATATATATATATATATATATATATTCATACTTTAAAAAGTGTTCTAGCATGCACTCTTTATTTAACAGCCTGCAGAAGTTTAATTAAATGTACAGGTCATGATCTTTCTCACTTCTTTTTCTAATTTGCTCACAGAAGACTCTATTAAGCTCTAATCACTTTGCAATGAAAATGTTGCCCCTTTTTTTTTAAGTCAAGGTGTCTGGCCGATGAGCTAAAATTTTTGTTGTAGGAGCATTTTACGCAATGTATTGATGGCCTGGCAATACCGCATTTGTTTTTTTGGGTTTCTAAGTGGCAATTTTTTTTTCCCCGAAGCTTGCTTTTCCAAACATAGTCACTCTATTTTTAGAGTGTTTAGAAATTAGAAATAGAGCTAATATTTTAACCTCCTTTCATGCATCTGGAAGATGACATAGTTGCTTGTTTGCCAACATGGAATGAGAGGGGTGCTCCTTCAAGCACTTTTGTACCTTCCAAGCTACATAATAATACAGCTGCGATGACACAGTAACTTTCGCTGAGCATTTATCATATAACTGACAAGTGCTGGAGACTATGTATAACTCTAAGTTTTAAAAGGACCCTGTGTGGTGGTGTTAGAGCACGTGTCCATGGTCACCCAGATCTGCCTGAGCACCACAGTCTCGCTCTGTCTAGCTGATCTCAGGGGTCTTGCTCTGTCTAGCTGATCTCAGGTGTAAAGAGAAACTTCAAAATGATTAAAAAAAAAAAAAAAATAGAGTGCCTACCTGATTATTTTCCCTATATCTAGATATGTGGCAGAAATTGTAATCAGTTGCAAGATCTTTGCATAGCACCCTGACATCACAGGAGGTAAATTAGTACTTGACAATGGTGATGGTTATGATCATAGCAAAGGCAGCAAGGCGAATCTTTGTGCCTGATGTTTAGTTAGTACTTCAGTGTGCATTTCTTGAGAAAAAGAAAACAATTACTATCTTATAACGTTTCTCCATACCATCTGCTGATTTATGGACTCTAAATATTGGCCATTATTTTAGCAAATTCTCCTTCAATAATCTGTGTCCTAGAGAGAGATTCATCTCGAGGAAATGGCTCATGCGTTTGTAGAGGCTGGCAAGTCCCAAGGCCATGGGTCAGGTGTCAGAAGTCAGGCTGAAGTCTTCTCCTGACTCATGTAGCTGCAGAGGCTGACGAACCCAAGATCCATAGGTCAGACGGCAGGCTGCTGGCTCAGGGCTGTGAAGGCCGAGGAATCCAAGATTGGTAGGTAATAAGGCAGGCTGCTGGCCCGAGTCCCAAGAACTGGAGATCAGATGCTGACGAGCTGAATGCAGGATACAGAGCAGAACAAAAGCCAGCAGGTTTTGTTGGAAAGTCCATGTTTATTGGATGCATGCCAGACCCCCAAGGAATCTCCCTTTCAACTGATTGGCTACTCACAGCAGATCCCATCATGGAGGTGATCACATTATATCATACCTCATCATGGGAGTGATTACATCATTATATGATTGATAAACTACATTATAACTGCCAAACCACTGAGAATCATGTCCCAGCCAAGTCAACACACAACCTTAATGATCATAGCCTGCAGTATGACATATTGGCTTTTGTTTGTTTGTTTTTCTTTTTCCTCCCAGGGAAGTATTTTAGAGCTAAACAAATAAACAAGCAAACAAAAAAGAGCTCTTTAAAAAATTTTTTTTTCTGAGACTGAATTATATTTCTTTATCGGCACTGGGTTTTTTTTTTTCACTGGGATGTATGCACAAAATACTCTGAAATTTATATTTCAATTTAGCTGCAAAAATTCTAATGTAAAACAAGTTTAATGTATTTTTTAAACATAATGAATAGGCAGATTTGCCAGTTAATTAAAATAAATTTAAGAAAATCATTAATTGAAATTATTTACTGAATTCCTGGTATGTGCCCTGCACTCTGGGGCCAAAGATATATCACAGACCATCACTGCCACGGAGAAGCTCACAGTCCTCAGATCTTTATAAATATATACCATACAGGTGTCGCAAAGGATTGATTGGCCAGCTATCAGTGTTTGTTATTTCACACAGTGTTCACTAGATAAAAGAGATTAAATGAATAGTCCTTCAGCTGTAGGTCAGTGATTCTCAAACTAACACACATAAGAATCATCTGGAGAGTATATTAAAACACAGATTCCTTGGTCCTATCCCCAGTAATTCTAATTCAATGGGTGTGGGGCTAATTTGCATTTCTAACAAGTTTCAAAGTGATGCAGATTCTGGTGTTCTGTGAACACCCTTTGATTGGCAGTGCTCTTGGCCATTGTGTCCAAGTCCTGTTCTTCCTAAATCTCAGATTAATTACAGTTACTTATTGAACATCTGGAAACCCTGGTGGCGTAGTAGCTAAGTGCTATGGCTGCTAACCAAAAGGTCTGCAGTTTGAATCCACCAGGCACTCCTTGGAAACTCTGTGGAGCAGTTCTACTCTGTCGTATAGGGTCGCTATGAGTCGGAATCAACTTGATGGCATTGGGTTTGGGTTTGTTTTGATTTCCTGAACATCTAGTAAACACCTTACAGTACATGGAACCTTAGCTGACGTTTACAAATGCCTGCCATGTGTCAGGCAATGTGCTTAGTGTTTTATATTTACTATCACATTTCATCTTCACAGTGCTACTATGAAATAGATACTATCATCCCCCCAGTGAATAGATGAGAAGATGAGTCACAGAGTGGTTTAGTAACTTGCTACTTTCAAAGAGCCAGTAAGAGGCACAGTGAGTTCGGGATTGGAAAATGTGTGTGGCAGGGTTGCATCCTTTCACCATGCTTACTCAGTCTGTGCCTAACAAATAATCCGAGAAGCTAGACTGTATGGAGAAGAACACAGCATCAGGACTGGAGGAAGACTCGTTAACAAACTGCAATATGCAGATGACACAACTTTCCTTGCTAGAAATGAAGACAACTTGAAGTACTTAGTGATGGAGATCAAAGACTAAAGCCTTCAGTATGGATTATACCTGAATGTAAAAAAAAAAAAAAGAAAATTCTCACAACTAGACCAATAAACATCATGATTAATGATGAAGAAATTGAAGGTATCAATAATTTCATTCTACTTGGATCAACAATCAACCCCCATGAAAGCAGCAATCAAGAAATCAGATAAATATTGTATTGGAAAAATCTGCCCCCAAAGATCTCTTTAAAGTATTAAAAGGCAGAGGTGTCACTTTGATGACTAAGGTGTGCCTGACCCAAGCCAAGATCTTTTCAGTCCCCTCATATGCAAGCAAAAGCTAGATAGTGAAAAAAGAAGACATAATGCACTTAAATTGAAATGTTAATGAAGAATATTGAATATACCATGGACTGTCAGAAGAGTGAACGAATCAATCTTAGAAGAAATACAACTGGAATGCTCTTTAGAGGTGAGGATGGCTAGACTTCAGCTTACTTACTTTGGACACATCATCAGAAATGACCAGTTGATCAAAAAGAATATCATGTTTGGTAAAGTAGAGGGTCAGTGAAAACGAGGAAAACCCTCCATGAGATGGATTGGCACGATAGCCGCAACAATGGACGCAAACTTATCAGAGATCATATTAGTGATGATTGCACAATATGACTGACGTAATTGGTGTCTATGAATTGTATACCTGAAAAATGTTAAAATGACAAATGTTGTCTTATGTGTATTTTTACAAAAAAAAAAAAAAATCATAGAGATAGTGCAGGACCGGCAATGTTTCATTCTGTTATACATAAAGTCACCATGAGTGGCAATTAACAACAAATAATGAAGCTAGACTTTCCAAACTACCACAAAAGAAATAGAAGCCACGATTCCTGTCCTCGAGGACATTTAGGCTGTAAAATCTGTAGTCTCTTTTTTTTAGTTTGTTTTTGGTTATTGGGTTTATACGGGAGAATTATTTCCAAGTTGGCTGGTATGCCTCATTTGAGTAGGTTGCCAAAGAATGAAGAGAATGGAGTCATTAAAGAGGGTTGGATCTAATGCCATGGAATGCTTGCCAGATGTATGATTGTATGATTGTATGATTATGGCCAAGTTATTTAAACTTCTGAATTATACTTTCTCCTTCTCTGGACAGTGAGAACAATGACAGCGGTTTTCCAGATTAAGGATTAGAGATAATATACATATAAAGTAAATACCACCGCATATTCCTTAATACAAGATTGTTTAAAAAAAAAAAAAGTAGAAGCAAATGAAAGTTCCCACTTACATTGTTTACAAAAGACAGGTAGTATATTTTCTAAACCACACAGAAAATATCCCTCTCCACATGCAAAATGAGTTATTACTGGATCTTACTGAAAGAAAATGTCACCTCCATGATTGAAAAATGACATATCTAATTTAGTAGTACATAGTCCCAAAAAATAAGGTATCAGAAAGAAAACTTTGAATAAATGAGTTACTGACCTTCCAGTAACTGCCAATTGCAGACCGTGCAGAAGAGCTAACAGGACAAAGGCATTACCAATTTTATTGGGGCCATTTTAAAACTGTACTGGGAAGAGCTGGAGACTGTAAATGGATCAAGCAAAAACAAACACAACTCAAGGAGGAATTTGAAGAAAATGGAAAACTGTGTTTCTTTTATTTTCATATTCTTACTCTTTCTTTTTCCCATAACATATATTTGTATCATTTATTTTTTTACTTCAACATGTTCACTTTTCTAGAATGCTTTAATATGAAAGAAAGCTTATACAGTTGTATGTATAAAAGCATTCTGAATAATGTTCACCTTTCAAAAGTGTATGTGTATATCTGTGTGCACACACACATATAGTTAGACTTAATAGTTTGTTAGTCAATACCCAATATTCTCCCTAATTTTTCTACCTAGAATTTTTATCTACTGAAATTTTTTCCAGTTTTTATTCTTATCCTTTATACTGCAAAATTTTGCTGATGACTATTCACAGAATCATATATTCTTCAAAAGAGATTTATACATTTTTTAATTAAGATGTCTTAGAGCTTTGTTTTTTGTTTTGTTTTTAAAGTTTCTGAAACTGCTCAGCCCCTAATGTATCCGAAAGAATACACGGTTCTCTTCATTTATGATACCAGTCCCTATAGAAATTTTCTGTAGACCAATATGGATTTTCTATTTATGGCTCTCTTTGAGGCTTGCCAGAAGAATTTCTTAAACAATAATACTGATGGTAGAACACTAAAAGGGTCTTGAAGATGCACCTCCGACCTGAGGTATATTTTGCAGAAGCAAGCCTTTGGAAACCCTCTCTGGAAGGATGACTTAGGTTTAACAAACTGATTTGAACTTTAATTGATTCACCTCCTGCTGGATGCATCAGGGGATAGTTAGAACTGTAGCAAGGCATCCCCCCAGAATGTGGGAGTTGGACTCATTAAACAGTGGACCAAATGTAACGTCATGATCAACAGTGAGTCAAATCTTTGCATTATCACCAGGACAACTTCGGAAGAAGGAAGGAAGACTCTGAAAAGAAAGTACGTAGAGTTTATGTGTAATCAAATCTGGATTCCATCGTAATTTATTGTGCCTTCAAAGTACATCTTATTTCTATATTGTTCTGTACCCTTTTCTCTCACCGTCTGTGAGTGCAGGATATACTAGTGAAAGCCAACATGGAACATATCCGTTATTCCTTCCTGCAAAGACACTGCTTTAAAAAAAGAGAAAGAAATACGTGGCAGCTTTCCGATAAGTGCTCCAGAACTCATCCTTTGAGCGTAAGAAAAATACTCTTTATTCATGGTGCTCCAGTGTTATTTTTGGCGATGGCTGTCAGCCATGAGATTATATTACTGATGACTCAGAAATTTTGGCACCTTAACTCCACCTCTGAAAGTTGTGTTTCCAGGGAAGTAGTTCGCCTCATTATTGAGTGCTAGTACTCAGCTCCAAGCACTTCATCACCCTCTGCTAACATTCACTAACAGAGATGACACTAACACGCATCTGTATTTGTCTCTAGAGGACATGTCTTATGGTCAAGATCCCCAGGCTGCCTAGTGCTTCTCTTTGACTCACAGATGAATGCCTGAGGAGGGGAATGATGATAATTTTCTGTAATCTGGACTGAAAATCCTATTTTCTCCTGCTGAGCCAGTATTGACCCTAGTCAGAAGATGATAATTCATTAATCAGGGGCTTGAAAAATATTTTAAACGGTGTTTTTAGCCTTGGTTGCAATGAAATTTAATAGCCCTGAGAGCCATTCTCCTGTCTCAACCACATTAGGCTGTGCATAAAGGGTGCCCCATTTCATGCAATGGAGCAAATGACCATTTGATAACAGCAGTCTTGGGGTTGCTCCGGTTTTTGAAATGTAACATATGCATATATAATTACTGTTTCTTATACTGTCTGATTTCTTTGCTTCTCAACATCTTTCTCTCTCTCTGTCCCTCTGTCAATCACCTTCTATTTTATAATAGAAATTCTCAGTTAGAAAAAATAGTATAATGTGCTGATCACTCAGCTTCAACAATTATCCACATATGACAAACTTTGTGTCTTAGTTACCTAGTGCTGCTATAACAGAAATACCAGAAGTGAGTGGCTTTAAAGAACAGAAATTTATTTGCTCATGCTTCAGGAGGCTAGAAGTCTGAATTTAGGGCACTGGCTATACAGGAAGGCTCTCTGTGTGTTAGCTCTGGGGAAAGACTCTTGTCTCTTGCAGCTTCTGTAGCGCCTGTTATTTAGTTCTTTGACGGTCTTCACTTGGCAGCTGTCTTCCCACCCCTCCACCCCACCCCACCCGCATTGGTGCTTGCTTCTGTGTCTAATCTGCTCTTTTTATAACTCAGGAATGGTTATGTTTAGGACACACTGCACACTGAAATGACCTCATTAGCATAACAAAGAAAACCCTATTCCCGAATGGGATTACAGGCACAGGTATATGCAGAATTTTTTGGGGGGGAGGAGGGGGCATAATTCAATCCATAACACCTTGTTTCGTTTATTTCTCTCCCTCCCCCCACACACAGAAACTTCTCATTCCCTCTCTTGCTGTGTGACTTTATTCTCTTACATTTTATGTAATTTCATCCATAGACACTTGTATATATCTTCCAAAGAGATAAGCATTTACAACAACAAAGCCTAATCACAATACCTCCTAAAAGTATAATTTTCAAAAAGGTGAAAGCATGACTCTAATACAAAGTGTCAAAAGTTAATTAACTCATTAATGATTAAACCAGCATAGTTGTAAGATCAGTTCAAAGAGAATTAGAGAGGGCAGAGAGTTTTCATTTCCAATAATGATGGAATAACAAGGACTGGATTTATCTTCCCATTGTAAAAAAAGGGGCAAAATACTAGTTTTGTCCCTTTTTCTAGTTGCTTACAATGGGAAGATAAGTCCAGTCCTTGTTATTCCATCATTATTGGAAATGAAATGTAAAACACTAGTTTTCACACGCTGTGCAACTGGCAACATGGGACAATGAACCTGAGGGAAGAAGTGAGGTTAGCCTTATGATCATCACGGCCTTCCAGCTGCGGGCACTTTCTGGGTAGTGGTGTGAGCAGTGCGTCCCAAACAGAGCTTGGCAGGGGGCAGAGATCAGAGGTCTGGGGAGGTGGATGTGGCTGGAATTTACAGGGCAAGATCCTGAAGAGGACAGTGCCAGGCTAAGATGGGAATTTAGATATCTGCACAGAGATCTCCTTTGAGTTCTTGGCTAAGTACTAGTTTGCAAATGCATGGAGTGAAATCCCATCAATTCGGGCAGAGAATAACTTCTGCAGAGCTACAAAGGTATACAAATTCCAGATCTCACACAGGTCTGGGAGACTTTTAAATCCTTTACAAACTGCACGAAGAACCTCTTCAACCCCTCAGGCCAATTAGTAGAGACCCAGTAAGAGTCAGGCTTTAGGAGGAGAGCTAAAGCAAAGCCGCAATACCAACAAACCAACCCATTGTCATCTGGTCAATTCCAACTCATGGCGATCCCATGTGTGACAGAGTAGAACCGCTCCATAGAGTTTTTTTCCCTGTTATCTTTAAGGAAGCAGCTTACCAGGACTTTCTCCCCTGGCACTGCTGGGTGAGTTTGAACTGCCAACCTTTAAGTTAGTAGTGGAGTACCAGCCATTTGCTGCTAGAGTAAAGTCTGCTTTAGAATTCCACTAACAAAATCTAAAGGCTAACCTTGGAAAAGATCAATCTGATCCACAACTGACTGCCTACCAACACATTTAAATGGAAGTCAAGAAACCCATTCAACAATGTAACATTCACAATGTCTAGGAGTGGCTAGTGACCAGAAAGATGCATGATGGGGGACTAGGTGGTGCAGGTAATATTTTGTTTATGTAGCGCTGGGTTGGCTATACAGGTGTTTTCACTTTGTAAAAATTAATTGAGCTACATCTCTATGATATGTGCATTTTTCTGTATGTATTTTGTACCTAATTATTATACATATGAAGAGACAACAAACTGTGACCCATAAACAAGCAGAAACTCAGCCAATAGAAGCAGACAGAAATAACAGAGATTGTGAAATTTAAAGACACAAGATTCAGAAACAACTGTTATAAATATTTTGAGTATGCTCTAGAATTTAGAAAAATATGAGTATAATGAGAGATATTGAAAAGAATCATATATAACTTTTAAAGATAAACAATGTCCGAAATGAAAATTTTACCAAACAGGGTTAATAAATAACACATCAGATTTTGCAGAAGAAAGATTAGTGATACAGCATAGAAACTAAACTAAAGCACAGAACAGGAAGAAAAAAAAAATACAAAAGAAAATGAGTAGAGGTTACGTGACCTGTGGGGCAATAACAAGTAGGTTAACATACGTCCAGTTGGAGTCCTTGAGGGAGAGTAGGGAGGCAGACAGAAAATATTTGGAGAGGTAATGGCTGAAATTACTCCAAATCTTGGGCTAGCTATAGTCCTCAGAGAATATTCTCTCGTTTGTCTTTTCTTCTCCTATTTTTAGCTATTTATATATTTTTTTATCAAACATTACAAAAATGCTTGGCTAGTCATTAAATTTTTACCTACTCAGTAATTTAATTTGAAAACATTTTACCTCATTTTATGCATTGAAAAATATGGTGTATTTTCTCTCTTTTTTCAATTGTTAAAGCATATAGAAAATAATATAAATAATACTTTGGTGTTCAATCTATAGCTTTGTAAAATTTTAATAATTTGTGTACTTTTCCTATGCAACCCTTTGTGTGTGTGTGTGTGTGTGTGGAACCCTCGTGGCATGGTGGTTATGTGCTATGGCTACTAACCAAGAGGTCAGCAGTTCAAATCCACCAGGCGCTCCTTGGAAACTCTATGGGGCAGTTCTGCTCTGTCCTATAGGGTCACTATGAGTCGGAATTGACTCCACGGCTGTGAGTTTTATATATATATATATATATATATATATATATGCATATAAAATATATGCATGTGTGTATCTTTATAGCCTTTTTTAAGTATTTTATGCTAAGTTTATAGTAAGTCATTACTATTCTAAATGACACTACTTTAAATGTTACTGCAAGCATGGAGGCAAAGTATTTTTCTTTTGGGTTAATGTTTATTCTCACTTTATTGGAATTTTATATTTGCTTTTATAATTTTTGAGTCTTTTATCTTGGTATTTGGGGGATAAAAGTATAGCATCTCAAGTAATGAATGTGTCTTTATTTCTGATATATGTTTATATATATATATTTTCCTTATCATACTTTAATTGGGCAGAGCTAACAACAACCATGGCAAATTATATGCTACTGATTATTTGGCATCCTTGTCATATTCTTCAATTTCACAGCAATGCCAAGTGTTTTACAATTATGACTGTTAGATTGAGATGATTATTTCTAATATTTCAAGAAATAAAAGAGCCTCCCAGATCACCTGAACTGGCACTTGTTTTAGAAAAATTAAAAAAAAAAAAGAAAAGAAAGGCAATATTGTCTTTTGAGTTCATCTCTCTTTCACGGTCCTCTGGATTTTTCTCTTTCGCTATCAGTACCTGTGCTTCCCTTTATGTGCCTGAGCTGTGCCTCTACCTCTCATTTTACCCCTCAACAATGCTCAAAAGATTGTCTTGTACAACCCCCAGGAAGAGCTAGATGTTTGGCTGTGCTATTTATCATGGGAAATACTGGCCTAAGCTCTTTAGGCCAGGGCAGCAATGTGGGGCACACCCAGGTCTGACTCGTGACCATCTGGGCATGAAGAACCAGCCTGATAATTGTTTTCCAAGCTGGAACTGTGGACAGGGTGAGTCAGATGGAATGTAATTTGTTCATGACAGGCACCATGCCTCTTATATACGATTAAGATACTAAACATTTTTATTTCTATACATGTATGAGATTTTTATCAGGCATGGATTTTAAAATTTTCTCAAATTAGTACTTGACATGTATTACACTGAGTATTATGTGTGTGTAAATTGATAAACTCCTGATCTTTTATGAGAGTTCTTTATATTAACCTGCTTTGCTTTTTCTGGGGTGAGGAGGGAGACACAGTCACTCATAGAGGAATATACTTTTTAATGTAGCACTGATTTTTGAGGTTGTATTTTAGTATCTACATTACATAGTTGAACATTTTAAAGTTTTTGCATCATATTTATATAATTGAGCTTTATTTATAGTTTCTTTTTATGCATTAATACTGTCAGCTTTTAGAATCAGAATTATATTAGTGCTATAAAATAAACTTGGCAGTAGGGTCGCTATGATTTAGAATTGACCTCAAGTGGTTTTTTTTTTCCTTCTATGTTTTGAAATATTTTATGCTAAGCTAGGAAAATATCTAATAGTTGATGATATGAAAGAATTTATCCGTGAAATTGGCTTGACATAGAGCCTTTTGAAAGTAGGCATTTGATCACTTCCTCAATTTCCTCCAGGCTTATCAGTCCATTCAGGTTTTCTATGGAAAAGGAATCTTGAGTTAATCGTGGAAACATTTTTTCCATGTATTTTTTAAAAGCCCCTTGGACAAGGGTCTCTCTGAATGTATTAATATATTTGCTTTCATTTTTCCCTTTATTTATTGTTTTTTCTCTTTATTTCTTCTGGCTAGATTTGTTAGAAGTTTACCCACCTTAGTGATTTTATTTTGTTTTATGTATTTTATTTTCAGCTCATAATCGATTCTAGCCTTTATTTTTATTCTCTAATTCCTTGCTTTTGGTTGTTATACTTCTGCAACTTATTTTCTTTGGGGCTTACAGTTGTGGTTTTCCAAGTAGAATCAAATGATTTTTAATACATTTACTGTCTTTTGTAATAATGAAAACATTCAAGAATATTAATTTATATATAATAGAATTTGGACGGTCCAGCTGGCATGGTAAGGGTTTGGCTCTAACCTTAAATACAATACATTTTCTGATTTTCACTGTTTTCTGTATAGCCCATCAAAATACAACAGCCCTTGGGTCCTATATAGTGTTTTACGAAGTACATTTCAGTTTTTAAATGTTAAAAGTTTTCATTAATGTGTAAACTTTTTATTATTAATTTCTATTTGCTTTAAAAATCTATTGACATTTTCTTAGGAGACTGGTATACAATCAACATTTGTTAATGTTCCATGATGCTTAAAAAAAATGAGCTATTGTATTTCTTAGAATATATATGTATATATTGAATAAATCACCTCCATTTATATTTTTCAATATCCTTGTGTCCTTATTTGTCATTAACCAACTTGAAAAGTTATAGACAAACAGCAGTCTATTAGAGTATGCTGTTACAATTTTATTTCTGTCAAATTCCCCTTACCTTTTTAATGGTGTTTAGTTTCTATAGTTTGATGTGAAGTTATTTAGCACAATAAGGTCCACAAATGTTTGTCTCCATAATGTTCAGTTGATCTTTTTTACATCAATACTTTTTGCCTAGAATTCTATTTTGTCTGACATAGATACCACCATTTTTCTTTTTTTCTTTGAATCTTTTGATATCTCTTTACTCATCCTTTTGTTTTTGTTTTTCTGTTTTCTTTTAAAGAAGACATATTACAAGTATAGAGTTGAATTTTTAATATTCCTTTTTGGCTTTTCATAGTAGCATTTAAAATTTTCATCTTTGGTTAAAATTGGTACCTGTTTTGTTTTACACTTTAAAGAAAGGGATTCTTAAGCATATATTTCTCTGCATGTAAAGTGATGATCAAAGCATTCAGTTATGACTCCTGTCTTAGGCTGGGTTCTCTAGAGAAGCAAAACCAGTAAAGTATAAATATATATATATATATATATATATATATATATATATATAAAGAGGTTATATCAAGGAAACGGCTCACGCAGTTGTAGAGGCCGGAATGTCCCAAGCCCGTGGATCAGGATAGAGGCTTCTCTCGATTCGTGTAGCTACAGGGGCAGGCGAACTCAAAATCCTCAGGTTGGAGAGCAGGGCTCCCACTCTCAGGCTGTGAAGGTTGATGAATCCCAAGGTCTGCAGATAAGCTGGTAGCTCAAGTCCCAAGAGCTGGAGGTTAGATGAACAGGAGGCAGCTGCAGGATCCAGAGTGAGCAAAAAGCCAGAATTTGTGCTTATATTCAGATGCAGCCCATACCTCCAAGGAAACTCCCTTTCAACTGATTGGCTACTCACAGCAGATTCAGTCATGGGAGTGATGACATATAAACACTGAGAATCATGGCCCAGCCAAGTTGACAACGCAGTCTTAACCATCACAACTCCCAAGCATCAAATATATTTGGCTTGTTTTATTTCTCCCAAACATTTTCAATCATTGTCAATATAATCTGAAACCATAGGTCTAGATGACTTTATAAATATATATCTAATATAATCATATGATTTCTGCATGCCAAAATGTTCAATATTTTCTCTTTTTCTGTCAGACCGTTTTTCCCTTAAAAAGGAAACACACTTAACATACCTTGCTCATGGATAGGAAGACTCAGAATTGTAAAAACGCCTTTTCTACCCAAAGCAATCTGTAGACACAATGTAATCCCAATACAAATACTAATGGCATTTTTTAATGAGATGGAGAAACAAATCACCTACTTTATATGAAAGGGAAAGAGGCCCCGGGTAAGTAAAGCATTACTGAAAAAGAAGAACAAAGTGGGAGGCCTCACACTACCTGATTTTAGAACATGTTATACCACCACAATAGTCAAAACAACTTGGTACTGGAACAACAACAGATACGTAGACCAATGGAGCAGAATTGAGAATCCGGACATAAATCTACCCACATATGAACAGCTGATATTTGACGAAGGCCCAAAGTCAGTTAAGCGGGAAAAAGACAGTCTCTTTAACAAATGGTGCTGGTATAACGTGATATCCATCTGCAAAAAAATGAAACAAGACCCATACCTCACACCATGCACAAAAACTGATTCAGAATGGATCAAAGACCTAATATAAAATCTAAAACAATAAAGATCATGGAATTAAAAATAGGGACAGGGCTAGGAGCCCTAATACATGGCATAAACAGTATACAGAACATTACTAACAATGCACAAACTTGAGAAGAGAAACTAGATCACTGGGAGCTCCTAAAAATCAAACATCTATGTTCATCCAAAGACTTCACCAAAAGAGTAAAAAGATTACCTACAGACTGGAAGAAAGTTTTTGTTCATGACATTTCCAATCAGCATCTGATCTCTAAAATCTACATGATACTGCAAAAGCTCAATGACAGGAAGGCAAATAACCCAGTTAAAAAATGGGCAAAGGACATGAACAGGCACTTCACCAAAGAAGACATTGAGGCAGCTAACAGATACATGAGGAAATGATCACGATTATTAGCCGTTAGAGAAATGTGAATCAAAACTACAGTGAGATTCCACCTCACGCCAACAAGGTTGGCATTAATCCAAAAAACACAAAATAATAAATGTTGGAGAGGTTGTGGAGAGATTGGAACACTTATACACTGCTGGTGGGAATGTAAAATGGTACAAACACTTTGGAAATCGATTTGGTGCTTCCTTAAAAACCTAAAAATAGAACTACCATATGATGCAGCAATTCCACTCCTTGGAATATATCCTAGAGAAATAAGAGCCTTCACATGAACAGATATATGCACACCCATGTTCACTGCAGCAAGGTTTACAATAGCAAACAGGTAGAAGCAACCAAGGTGCCCATCAATGTATGAATGCATAAATTATGGTATATTCACATAATGGAATACTATACAACCATTAAGAATAATGATGAATCCATGAAACATCTCATAATTTGGAGGAATCTGGAAGGCATTATGCTGAGTGATATTAGTGAATTGCAAAAGGACAAATATTGTATGAGACCACTATTATGAGAACTCAAGAAAAAGTTTAAACAGAAGAAAATATGCTTTGATGGTCATGATATTCCCTAATTCCTAATAGGAACTATTTTAGGTGAAGGGAACAACAACACACAATACAGGAAATGTCAGCACAACTGGACTAAACCAAAAGCAAAGAAGTTTCCTGAATACAACCATACTCTTTGAAGGCCAGAGTAGCAGGGATGGGGGTTTGGGCACCATGGTTTCAGGGAACATCTAGATCAATTGGCTAACAAACTTTATTCAGAAAACTTTCTCCATCCCACTGTGGTGAGAGGCATCTGTGGTCTTAATGCTAGCAAGCGGTCATCTAAGATGCATCAGTTGGTCTCAGTCCACCTAGAGCAAAGGAGAATGAAGAATACCAAAGACATATGGTAAAGATGAGCCCAAGAGACAGAAAGGGCCACATAAATCAGAGACTACACCTGCCTAAGACCAGAAGAACTAGATGGTGCCCAGCTACCACCAATCATTGCCCTCACAGGGAACACAACAGAGAACTCTGATGGAGCAGGAGAACAGTGGGATGCAGATCTCAAATTCTCGTTAAAAAACCAGACTTAATGGTCTGACTGAGACTAGAGGGACCCTGGAGGTCATGGTCTCCAGATCCTTTGTTAGCCCAAGACTAGAACCATTCCCGAAGCCAACTCTTCAGACAGGGATTGGACTGGACTATAAGATAAAAAATGATACTGGTGAGGAGTGAGCTTCTTGGCTCAAGTAGACACATGAAACTATGTGGGCAACTCCTGTCTGGAGGCAAGATAAGAAGGCAGAGGGGGACAGGAGCTGGTTGGATGGACAAGGGGAATACAGGGTGGAGAAGAGGAATATGCTGTCTCATTAGGGGGGGAACAGCTAGGAGTACATAGCAAGGTCTGTATAACTTTTTGTATGAGGTAGTGACTTGATTTGTGAACTTTCACTTAAGGCACAATAAATTAAAAAAAAAAAAGTGAAACACTTCACTTGCCATATTTTAATTACGAAATATCACTCCAAGCAAGTTGAAATAATTCCTTGAGTTTCTGTTTACTTCATTGTGACAAAATGTTATGGTTTAGTGTATCCTAAGACCGTAACATTTTTTTCCCAAGTCACCTGTCCTTTTCACCTATTACTGGATCCATCTGTCTTCAAGCTGCCTTTTTCTGTTATGAACTGTAGAATACAGGTCTCGGGTTTTATATATACATTTCTTTTTCTAGTTCCAGAAGTTTTTTAATGGTTTTGTTAAGGTAAAAATTTCATCCAATAAAATGCACAGATCTTAAGAATACAGCTTGATTAAGTTTTAGATTCTATTGACCCAATTAACCACTAAACAGATCAAAATATAGATCATTTCCAGAACCCTCCAGGCTCCCTGATGTCCCTTTCTAGTGTATACGTCAACCCCTCACTGCAAGTTACCCACTATTTTTACTTCTATCACGTCTATTAGTTTTGCCTGTCTTTACTTTTATGACTTTAACTCCTTTGTCAGGTATAAGCATTGTGAATATTTTCTCTTAATTTTACTTCCTTTACAGAGTTTTATTTTAGTTTTGATGAAGTCCAATTTATGATTTTATTTTATGGTTAATATCTATTTTCTCTGGTTTAAGAAATCTTTGCCTAATCCCAGACTGTGAAGACATTCTTCTATATATTCATGTAAAATGTTTGTGAGTTTAGTTTTCACATTTAGATCCATGATCTATCTTATGTAAATTTTGTATGTGTGGAATGGCTTAGGGCTGTGATAGATTGGGTTCTTCCTAAAGTGACTCTGAGCCAAGAATTCAGGTGCAACTAATGTATTAAAAAAAAAAAATGTTCCCAGAGTAAATGAACAAAATAGTGGGGAAGCAGGACTGAAAAGGAAAGGAATCCAAAGAAGGGTGCCATTTAACGTAGTCACATACTAGGCTTGATTTTAAAAGAAGCTATGGAGCATAATTATATCTCAGAGTTGTGCTTTCTTTTTTAAGGCAAAGGAACTAAGCTTGTGTCACCTGCCACTAGCCACTCACTGGCTACAGGCTGCCTGTTTGGCAGTAGGGAATAAATCTTCTAGACACTCTTGACTCTCCTTGTTGTTGTTGTTGTTACTAAGTGCCATCAAGTTGGTTTCGACCCGTAGCAACCCTGTATACAACAGAACCAAACACTGCCCCGTCCTGCATCATCCTCACGACGGTTGCTATGTTTGAGCCCATTGTCACAACCATTGTGTCAGTCCCTCTTCTCAAAGGCCTTCCTCTTTTTTGCTGACCCCCTGCTTACCAAGCATGATGTCCTTCTCCAGGGACTGTTCCCTCCTAATGACATATCCAAAGTGCGTGAGACAAAGTCTTGCAAACCTCACGTCTAAGAAGCATTCTGGCTGTACTTCTTCCAAGACAGATTTGTCCATTATTCTGGCAGTCCATGGTATATTCAATATTCTTCACCAACACTATAATTCGAGTGCATCAATTTTTCCTGGGTCTTCCTTATTCACTCATTGTCCAGCTTTCGCATACATATAAGGCAACTGAAAATACCATGGCTTGGCACAGGCACACCTTAGTCCTCAAAGTAACATCTTTCCTTTTTAACATTATGAAGAGGTATTTTGTTGCAGATTTGCCCAATACAATATGTCATTTGATTTCTTGACTGTTGCTTCCATGGGCATTGATTGTGGATCCATGTAAAATGAAATTCTTGGCAACTTCAATATTTTCTCCATTTATCACGATGTTGCTTATTGGCCCAACTGTGAGGATTTTTGTTTCCTTTATGTTGACGTGTAATCCATAGACTATAGTCTTCGATCTCCATCAGTAAGTTCTTTAAGTCTTCTTTGCTTTCAATAAGCAAGGTTGTGTCATCTGCATATCTCAAGTTGTTAATGAGTCTTCCTCCAGTCCTGATGCCGCATTCTTCATGTAGTCTAGCTTCTTGGATTAATTACAAAGCATACAGATAGAGAAAGCATGGTGAAAGAATAAATCCCTGACAAACACCTTTCTTGATTTTAAACCATGCAGTATGCCCTTGCTCTGTACTATTGACTGCCTCTTGATCTGTGTACAGGTTCTGCATGAGTACAATTAAGTGCTCTGGAATTCCCATCCTTTGCAATGTTATCCATAATTTTTTTATGATCCACACAGTCAGATGCCTTAGCATATACATATTATATTAATGATATTGTTCAACAATTTCCTCATTTTGTTGGATTGCCTTTCTGTGGAATGGACACAAATATAGATCTCTTCCAGCTGGTTGCCCAGATAGCTGTCTTCCAATTTTCTTGGTGCTTCCAGCATTCCGTCTGTTTTTTGAAACATCTCAGTTGGTGTTCTGTCAATTCCTGGAGCCTTGTTTTTTACCAATGCTTTCAGTGCAGCTTGGACTTGTTCCTTCAATACTTGGTTATTGATCACATACTACCTCCTGAAATGGTTGAACATCAACCAATTCTTTTTGGTATAGTGAATCTGTGTGCTCCTTCTGTCTTCTTTTGAAGCTTCCTGTATCATATTCAATATTTTCCTCATAATATTGCAATTGGAGGCTTGAATTTTTTCTTCAGTTCCTTCAGCTTGAGAAATGCTGTGTGTTATTCCCTTTTTGTTTTCTAACTCCATGTCTTTGCACATTTCATTATATTTTAATTTACTTTTTATTCTTTAGCCACCCTTGAATCTTCTGTTTAGCTCTTTTGCTTCATCATTTCTTCTATTTGCTTTAGCTATTCTGGGTTCAATAGCAAGTTTCAGAGCCTCCTCTGAAATCCATTTTGGTCTTTTCTTTCTTTTTAATGACCCTTTGCTTTCTTTGTGTATGATGTCCTTGATGTCATCCCACAATTCATGTGGTCTTTGGTCATTAATGTTCAATGCATCAAATCTATTCCTGAGATGGTCTCCAAATTCAAGTGGGATATACTCAAGCTTGTACTTTGGCTTTCTTGGACTTGGTTTAATTTTCTTCAGCTTCCACTTGAACTTGCATATGAGCAATTAATGATCTGTTCCATAGTTGGCTCCTAGCCTTGTTCTGATGAATGGTATCGAGCTTCATCATTTCTTTCCACAGATATAGTCAATTTGATTCCTGTATATTCCATCTAGCAAGGTCCACATGTATAATCGTTTGTGTTGTTAAAAAAACGTATTTCTGATGAATTAGTCATTGGTCTTGCTAAATTTTATCACGCAATCCCCAGAGCCCTTTCTATCACCAAGGTCTTATTTTCCAACTACAGATTCTTCTTTTTTGTTTCCAGCTTTCACATTCCAATCACCAGTAATTATTAATGCACCTTGATTGCATGTTTGATCAATTTCTGGCTGCAGAAGTTGGTAAAAATCTTCAGTTTTTTCATCTTTGGCCTTAGTGGTTGATGCATAAATTTGAATAATAGTCATATTAACTGGTCTTCCTTGTAGACATATGGATATTATCCTATCACTGATAGCATTGTACTTCAAGGTAGATCTTGAAATGTTCTTTTGACAATGAATGTGATGTCATTCCTCTTCAACTTGTCATTCCTGGCATAGTAGACCATATGACTGTCCAATTCAAAACGGCCAGTATCAGTCCATTTCACCTTACTAATGCCTAGGATATTGATCTTTATACATTGCATTTTGTGTTTGACAACTTTCAATTTTCCTAGATTCATAATTTGTACATCCCATATTCCGATTATTAATGGATGTTTGCATCTGTTTCTTCTCATTTTAAGTCATGCCACATCAGTAAATGAATGTCCCGAAAGCTTGACTCATCCACATAATTAAGGTTGATTCTACTTTGAGGAGACAGCTCTTCTCCAATCATATTTTGAGTGCCCTCTAACTGAAGGGG
Organism: Loxodonta africana; assembly: GCF_030014295.1. Classification (NCBI taxonomy): domain Eukaryota; kingdom Metazoa; phylum Chordata; class Mammalia; order Proboscidea; family Elephantidae; genus Loxodonta; species Loxodonta africana. The sequence goes on along the minus strand of NC_087347.1, from coordinate 111,811,582 downwards.
TCATCTTTGAGCACTATATCAGACAATGTTCTGCTGCTATCCATAAGTTTTTCACTGGCCACTTTTTTGAGAAGTAGATCATTGGTCAGGCCTTCTTTCTAGTCTTAGTCTGGAAGCTCTGCTAAAACCTGTCTGCTATGGATGACCCTGCTGGCGTTTGAAATACTGATGGCATAGCTTCCAGTTTCACAGCAACATGGAAGCCACCACAGTATGATAAACTGGCATACATGTGGTGGTGACTCTCCTTAGGTTCTGGGAAATGTGGATTCAGTGCCACAGGCAAGCATTAGCAAGTCTTAGGTGCAAGTAATCAGTGAAGCATTAAAATACTTAGAAAAAGGCACCCACAGCTCGTAAAAAACATCCAACAGAATCTGGATGGTGAACCGACTATATCTGATATAGGATTAAAGCCCTTGCCCCCAAAATTGCATTGGTGCCTTTGTAGGCAATCAGGTAAACAGTTATGCATTCATCTATTTCTAGACTATTCTGTTCCGTTGAGTTATTTGTCTATGCACACGCTGATATCACACTGTCTTAATTACTGTAGCTCTATAAGTCTTGAAATCTGATAATATAACTCTTCTAATTTATAATTCTTCTTCAGATTGTCATGGCTATTCTTTGTCCTTTGCATTTCCTTATAAATTTTTGAATTAAATTGGCAATGTCTAGCAACAATCCTGCTGTGTTTTTGGTTGATACAGCATGGGATCTATAGATCAATTTGCAGAGGATGGTTTCTTAACAATTTCCTTCCAATATATGAACATAGTATGTCTTTCTATTTTTAAGGTCTTCTTTATTTCAGCTAATTCTAAATTTCAATATAGAGGTTTTAGATACCTTTTTTTTATTACTATATATTTCATTTTTTATATTACTATAAAAGGTATTGTTTTGCTCTTTTCACTTTCCCATCAATGCTTGCTAGTATATAGATATTCATTTTTTTTATATGTTAACCTTATGTATCACTAAACCAAAAAAACAAAAACAAAAAACATTGCCATCCAGTGGATTCCAACTCATAGTGACCCTATAGGTCAGTGTAGAACTGCCCCATAGAGTTTTCCAAGGAGTGGCTGATAGATTTGAACTGCTGACCTTTCACTTAGCAGCTGAGCTCTTTACCACTGTACCAAATTCACTAGCGTTAAAAGCAATATTCTTCTGTACCAAACGCATTCTTGCCAGTCTTCAAAAGATGGACACCTTCCTTGTAAGATTTTACCACTCTAACATTATATGCTAAAAAAATGCTAAGGTCTCAAAATTTCAAAACCTCTTCTAAGGTGCACTTCCTTTATTTCTCTATTCCAAAGTGACATGGCTAATACAACAAGATATGAAAACGCTATGCCTGCTCCTTTTTACTTTTCAATTTGTCCAAATTTCTCCTTTCATACCACATCTTCTCATAGGAAGTGGTATGAGTAGGTTGATATGGTGATTTTCATAATTCTTGGCATGATTTTCATAGCATTTATCCATGGGGATAGCTCAGCAGCAGCCCTAAAGCAGGGACTGATGGACTACCAATCAAGAGAGAAACACTTTCTCATACATGTGTGTGAGTGTTGATGCAGTTATGGGAGTAACATGAAAAAAATACATCTTGGCCCCTAACTCTAATTATCGTATATGTGTATGTAAAAATCCAAATCTATTCCTATTCTACTTTTTCAAATATGGAATCCAGGACAATTTAATTAGACTTTCATTTGCTATGTTGTCTTGGTTTTGAAAATACAGAACTTTTACTTTAAAATGATGTGAGCTATCATTTATAGACAGCCTAATATCCCTTTTTTGCTGAATATCCTTTAATGGTATCTGGTTGGGGTAATTTAAGAATATATTTGCATACACATATACACACAGCCCTGGTGGCACAGTGGTTAAGAGCTATGGCTGCAAATCAAAAAGTTGGCAGTTCAAATCTACCAGCTACTCCTTGGAAACCCTCTGGGGCAGTTCTACTCTGTCCTATAGGGTCGCTGTGAGTTGGAATTGACAGCAGTGGGTTTATACACACGTATTTCCATATATGGTAATGAATAGGTATGCATGTGTATATATATATATATATTTATGCTTATAACCATCATGAATGACTTCTTTATTCACACAAAACTTTTTAAAAGAATTTCATTTATTACACACTCTTAGGTGAAGGTTGTGTTACATGTATAGATAATATTTCAGTTCAAGTTACTAAGTTCATTTTGAAGAGGTTATACATTGATTAAGGAGCCCTGATGGCACAGTGGTTAAAGTGTTGGACTGTTAATTGGCAGTTGGAAACCACCAGTGGCTCCATGGGAGAAAAATGTGGAAGTCTGCTTCCGTAGAGATTAAACCCTTGGAAACCCTATGGGGTTGATATGAGTCAGAATCAACTCGATGGCAGTGAGTTTAGTTTATACATTGACTGGTGGTTTTGAAAATGTATATGAGATTGTTCTAACCCTTAAAAAACTAAGAATATCAGTGAAGAAAATTTTATTTTTCACAAGTGCAAAAACAGAGCAATAAAAAACAGTAAAATATGTTTCAGTCTTACTGTAGGGTCAGAGAAGACTGAGATTATTATTAAGGCAGAGAGGTTGAGAAAGACACCTCATAAAGGTAATATATCTTGCAAGCAGGGAGAGAAAACGGCAAATCACCAAACACAAGCAAAAAGCATGGGCACGTATCGGATGCCACAGCATCCTCCAGGGACAGTGCTGAGACTCCCTTACATGGAGTGCGGTGTAGCTGTCCATGAACTGGGGGGATTCAGCCAAGTGAGGGGCAGATAACAAAGGTCTTGAATGCAATATTAAAGAGTTATTTTAGTATTTCCTCCGTTTAAAATTAGCATGTGTTTTGAACACTGCGCACCTCTTAAAAACTTTCATTAAAGACATTAGAGATTTTCCTTTAATTACACTTCCTTTAGCTTTGTTCAAACATCATCTTCTGATTGCTCAAAAGAGGAGATAACCCTCCTGAAACCAAAATCCTGTCATCATGGCTATACATACTCTGATCAAATATCATACAGTTTTAGCTGTGTCTCAAGTTTTTTTCTTACATTGAAGTAAAATGAATTGAATTCAATTAAATTCATCAAAGTACATACAAATTGATTTAATGTGAGAGTTGTCCCTATGTGGCCCTGACATGAACACCTTTCTTTTAATTTTTCTTTATTTATTCTCCTCCTGTCTTTCTTCTCTTACTTTTTCTTTTTCCTTGAGATTGCTGTTTTCCATGGTCCAGTCACAGGGTAGACAGATCAGCACATTTACTCCTTTGTTACTATCCCATTGCCATCAGGTCAATTCTGGCTCATAGCGACCCTGTACGACAGAGTAGAACTGCCCCAGTTCCAAGGAGCAGCTGATGGATTTGAACTGCCAACGTTTTGCTTAGGAGCTGAATTCTTAACCACCCTGCCACCAGAGCTCCCCTCTGTTTCAAATAATGTTTAAAGGTTCGAAATGATCTAATGAAACGAGATGATTATGTGTAAGTTTCAGGGGTGCTAGAAAAGGTGCATTTCCATAGAAGTAATAGAATACAAAGACTCGATAGTATTTGTTCATTAGTGTCATAAATATTGAAAGAGCTGTGAGATAGAATTTGGCGAGAAAGGGCATTTTGGAACTAGCATTTCTCATAAAATAGGCTCCCAGATCATGGGCATGAGGTAACTTGGGGGGTGGTTTTGAAGTTTTGTTAGAATGGAGTTTAGTATATTAAAAAAAAAAAAATGCAGATAGCTAAAGTTAGGGGTACCTTCAGAGTAAATATCAGCAAAACTTTGAAAAAGTTAGCTGTAAGGGGAGCTATAAAACGGTAAAATTTTGGACCCAATGATACATATTTTCCTTTCTGATTATTCTAAGAGTATATAAACATATACACGGAGTCACTGGAGGAAAAAATATCAAGTTAGAAAAAAAAGTGCTTCAAAATGCGTAGATGAATGTTGAGGAAATTTAAAGTCAGAGAAATAGTTATTATAATTGTACACTTTCACATTTATTATCTCACAGCCATATTATGAGGTATTCGGGACAGATGTGATCATGCCCATGTTGTATGAGTTGGAATCGGCTGGACGGGAACAAGTTTTTGGTTTTGCTGTATATTGTAAATGGGGGTAGAGAGGCTAAGGAATTCTTCCAGAGTATCACAGCTAGTAATGGTTTGGACAGCAGCAGAACTGATGTTTTGATCGTTTCTTCTATTAAGGGCTTAGTGAAAAGATGTTAAGGTAGATTTTTTAATAAAGTACTGAATAGCACTTAAAATTTCATTAATACATAAAACTCTTTTCCCTTTTCTCTGCCCTTTCATACTCAGATTTACTTTTCCAGAGAAACAAAAATGAAAAATTACTTTGTTAATATAAAATCAAACCAAAACCTGTTGCCATCGAGTCGATTCTGACTCATAGCAAACCCATAGGACAGAGTAGAACTGCCCTTTAGGGTTTCCAAGGGGGAGCTGGTGGATTCGAACTGCCGACGTTTTGGTTAGCAGTTATTCTTTATTCTCAATAAGAGTGGCCGTCAGTTTGAAAGGAATAGGGTGAGATTTTTTTTGGGCAATTTTTTTGAATCGAGCATTTGTTATAATTAGTACAATGAATTACTGTTGCCATGGGCAATTAAATGGAACATTGAAGTAGATTGTTGGATACAATTTATGTTGTAAAGACATTTAGAATAATGGGATTCTGTTTGTTATCAAACACCTGTATAATCCTAGGGCTGTGAATTCCACGTCACTAAGAACAAAGGACATAAAGTCAATAAAATGTATTATGTTTCAAACACATAAGGTAATCCCATTTTTTAAAATTTAGCTGTCAAAACTTTAAAAGGGCAATATTCTGTGTATTTTCGTTTTCTAAGGTAAGACCTGCTCAGGGCACACAGTCTTAGCAGTTGCAGTTTAAATATTTTGAATTGGAGTTGCACTGCATGTTGGTAAAAGAGTAGCTGTTAGAAATGGAATTATATTATCTGTATGTAGATATTGGAGCCCTGGTGGCACATTGGTTAAGAGCTTGGCTGCTAACCAAAAGGTCGGCAGTTCAAATCCACCAGCTGCTCCTTGGAAACCCTAGGGGGCAGTTCTACCCTGTCCTATAAGGTCTCTATGAATTGGAATTGACTCGATGTCAGTGGGTTTGGTTTTGGGTTTTGGGGTACATCTAGAGATCAACCAAAAACACAGTTGCCACTGTTTCAATTCCGACTCAGGGTGACCCCACATGTGTCAGAGTAGAACAGTGCTTCCCAGGGTACTCAATGGCAAATTTTGGAGACGGTTCTCACGTTTCCATACCTGTGAAATGGTTATTAACATAAATATATACCAAACCAAAAAACCAAACCCAGTGCCGTTGAGTGATTCCAACTCATAGCGACCCTATGGGACAGAGTAGAACTGCCCCATAGAGTTTCCGAGGAGCGCCTGGTGGATTCGAACTGCCAACCCTTTGGTTAGCAGCCATAGCACTTAACCACTATGCCACCAGGGTTTCCAAAATATACACCAAAGGGTTCCTGAAATGAATAAATGATAGGACATATGAAAACTAAAAACCAAACCCATTGCCGTCGAGTGATGACTCCACGTTTTACAGAATAGAATGACTCCATAGGGTTTTCTTGGCTGTACTCTTTAAAAAAAAAAAAAAGTGCAGTTTATTGTATGCAAATTATTTCCCAATGAAATTTTTTTTTTTTTTTTAAAGCGCAGTGGATACTGAGAGGTAGAAAGGATAAAAGGGGACCAGTAAATAACTCAGGCAAAAATTGTTGATTATATAGACTGTAATAGAGGCAGGGTAGGGCTGTAAGGTAAAGAGGAGGATAAGTAGGTTTTTGGCAAGGACTTCAACCTGGTTCATTTGGGTTCAACCCCCGCTGAGAATTTGCTTTCGCATCGCAGATATACTGAATCAGAATCTACATTTGTGTGTGTGTGTTTTAGGTGAAAGTTTACAGCACAAATTAGTTTCTTATTCAAAAATTTATACACAAATTTTTCTGTGACATTGGTTGCAGTTCCACAATGTGTCAGCACTCTCCCCCCTCCCTTCCACCCTGGGTTTTCCCTGCCCAGTTTTCCTGTAGCTTCCTGCCTTCTTGTCATTGCTTTTGGGCAGACGTTGCCCATTTGGCCTTGTATACTTGATTCAACTAAGAAACACATTACTTAAGTGTTTTATTGTTTGTTTTATAGGCCTGTCTAATCTTTGGCTGAAAGATGGACTTTGGGAGTAACTTCCGTTCTGAGTTAGCAGGATGTCTGGGGTCACAGTCTTGGGGGTTCTTCCAGTCTCTGTCAGACCAGTAAGTCAGGTCTTCTTTTGTGTGTGTGTGTGAATTTAAGGTTTGTTCTACATTTTTTTCCTGCTCTGTCCAGGACCCTGTATTGTGATCCCTGTCAAATTTGTTAGTAGTTGTAGCCAGGCACCATCTAGTTCTTCTCAGCTCAGATTAGGGGTTGACTATAATTGTAATAGAAGCAGATCACCAAACCTGTCTTCTACAGAAGCTATGAAAGATCACCAGGCCTTTCTTCCACAAAACATATGAAAGCCCCTAGTGATTTGGCACAGGGTTTCCATTTTTCTACCTCCTTTACCTCTCTCACTCCATCCTTCTCTGTTTTCCCTGTTCCTATTTCCCATCCTTCCCTCTCTTTTCTCTCTTCTCTCTTTTCTCTTCAATCCCACTCTGCATGATGTGTGCATGTATATAATTTTTAGAAAGTATTCATAAGAAAACAAGAGTGTTATTTTTGTCCTGAAGGAGGTAGAGTGAAAACTAAACCAATGACACAGTAGTCTGCCAGATGGCACATTTTCCAGACAGTAGCCAAATATGCAAAGAGATGCTCAGAAGCTTGAAATATAGTACAGTGATCCAACTGACAAATCTAGAATATGGGGTTAGGAATCAAAGGTAATTTTCTTTTTCATGTTCTAGCAAAATTTCAGCAAGGAGAGTAGGTTCATTATCGTTCAGGACACAGCCAACATCGTCAGCCTGCAGATTCTCCCATGTGTTCCTGGGCTGTTCATTAATTCATAGAATAGAGTGTTTTCAGCATACCTGGTGAACGTTTATATCGGCATGTATGGTTAAGTTAGGATACGAGTGTTTATTAGACAGTTATAACTGTTCAAAACCCACTAGAGATGCATTCACTTTAGTTTAAGGGTTAAACAAACAAAAAAAAACATTGTTGTGAATAATGTAAATGTGCATCCTTGAGCATAAATTAAATACATTTCCTGCTATTGTTGACGTGCTGCAACAGCTGTGCCATAAATCATTTGAACAGCATTTATAGATTACTATACTCTATCTAGGCCAAGCTTGTAAATATCTGTGTAATTCATAATTCAGTGATTTGTAACCCTCTAAAGAAAACCTTAAGAGATTTTTCCTTTTTTCTCTCTTTTCATACAATATTGACAAATAACTACTGCAAAGAAATTTATTTTGTATGCTTTTATCAACTTTTAGTTTTTAATAGAAGCTAGAGGATTTAGTGCCTAACAAGAGGGCACCAACCAAAAGTATATAGAGTGACTCACTGCACATAGATGGGGCATCACTCGTGGATCCTTCTTTCCTTTCCCTACCAAACCACTCTTCCTGGAAGACTTGGGAATTCCCTCCAGCCTTGAGGCCACAGAGAATGACCCTTTTGCAATGACTTTCTGCTGCCTTTGTACTCTCTTTCTCTCTCTTTAACATACATACCCATGTCCACATATGTGCGCACACACATGCAGGTGCTTGTTGTCATGTAAGAATCCACCAGTCACATTTTCTGTGCTCCTGGCACCATCAGTTTCATTAGGACACACATCAGAAACAAAATGGCAGTCATCTTTGGAAAGGACGTGGCCCACTGATTTCAGCACATCCTTGACGCCGTTTTTCTATGTAGAAGAGGATAAGTGAAAAAGAAGCCGTTGTTTCTCTGTGCTAGATATTTTGCATGCATTATCTCATTTAATACTTCCAATACAGCATGATTAGCCCCCTTTTCTTAGTGAGAAAAGTGGAAGATACAGAAGTGAAATAATTACTTAGACTCATAATGCTTGAGGTTTCAGGGTCAGAATTTGAACTTGAGCTTACTTCTAAAGCTGGCATCTGTATTATTTCAGTTCACAATTACAGCAAGCTCTTCTAATCTTCTGAAAATTAGTCATGTGCTGTCAATAGAATGCTCTGAAATGTCACCTCCATTAACTGTGTTTGAGTTTCCAAATTTACTGTGACCTGTCCCTTCCCATGTTTGCCTTCACCTCTTCCTGGTCACTTTGAGTTTCTACTTTAAGAGGACACACCATCCTCCCTGATGGAATATGTTCAAATGGTCCTTCAAACGTATTGTTTATTTCTGAGGGCATGTCAACAGGGAGTGGAGAATCCTTGCAATGGGGAGTTTTTGTTAGTGCCACACATCTGTACCTGTATCCCCAAAGACCCTACTTCAGCAGTCATCAGCCCTCCCCAGCCTTGCTGACTCAGATTCCAGAGTCTGACTGTCATCTCTTTTGTGTTCCACCAATTTTCAATTTGTTTCTGGTGGCAGTTGATTGAGTTGTTTCAACTTTGGGGTAATTGGTGAGGAGTTGAGACATGGTGGCTCTTGGTTTTCATTCAGATGATACTTTGCTACACTGGTGTCTCTTGGCACAGTCAGCAGGAACCCCTTCCCTCCCCTGAGTACCCCACAATTACAGTGCTGACAACAGCACTTCGTAGAATGCTTTCTGTTCTTCAGAGTGCTCTCAAACTTAGCCCATTTCATTGCCTACACTCCATTGCGAATTATATACTATAAATTTATGGGCGAAGAAACTGAGTCATGGAGAACTGACTTTTATTTTTAGGAAGATGATGATTTCAACCTAGAGACAGTGACTTTAGTTTTTTAAGCTAATGACTTCTGTCATTGCCACCTCATAATCACAATATGCTAAAAATAGGATCTCTAAATCTCCAACTTTTCTTTGAAGGATGATTTGTTTTTTGTTTTTATTGTGGTGAAAATATACGTAACAAAACATACATTGTGTCAACAATTTCTGCAAGAACAGTTTAGTGACGTTGATTACATTCTTCAAGTTGTACAACCATTCTCACTATCTTTCTCCAAGTTATTCTACCACCTTTGGTACAAACTCATTGCCTCCTAAGCAAAAACTTCCCTTTTCACCATCCCTCCCACCCCTAATAACCACTAGTAATCTTCTGTTTCTGTAGACTTGCTTATTTTATATAAGTAAGATCATACATTATTTGTCCCTTTGCAACCGACTTATTTTGCTCAGCATAATATTTTCAGGGTTCATCCATGTTTATCCCAGCATGCACCAGGACTTCATTTCTCTTTATGGGTGAATAGTATTCCGGGACGTGGTATCATTGCTGATGTCAGAAGGATCTTGGCTGAAAGCGGAGAATACCAGAAAGGTGTTTACCTGTGTTTTATTGACTATGCAGTGGTATTGGACTGTGTGGACCATAACAAGTTATGGATAAAACTGAGAAGAATGGCTAACAATTGTGTTCATGAGGAACCTGTACATAGACCAAGAGGCGGTCATTCAAACAGAACAAGGGGATACTGTGTGGTTTAAAGTCAGGGAAGGTGTGCATCAGGGTTTTATCCTTTCACCATAGTTATTCAATCTGCATGCTGAACAAATAATCCAAGAAGCTGCACTACATTAAGAGGAATGCTGCATTAGAGTTGGAGGAAGATTCTAACAACCTGAGATAAGCAAATGACACAACCTGACTTGCTGAAAGTGATGAGGACTTGAAGAACTCATTGATGAAGATCAAAAACCAGTATGAATTATATCTCAACATAAAGAAAACAAAAGTCCTCATAAGGGGACCAATAAGCAACACCATGATAAGTGGAGAAAAGTTTGACGTTGTCAAGGATTTCATTTAACTTGGATCCACAATCAATGCCTATGGAAGCAGCAGTCAAGAAATCAAATGAAGTATTACATTGGGCAAATCTGCTACAAAAGACCTCTTTAAAGTGTTAAAAAGCAACGATGTTTCCTTAAGGACTACGTGTGCCTGACCAAAGCCATAGTGTTTTCAATTGCCTCGTATGCATGTGAGAGCTGGGGAATGAATAAGGAAGACCTAAGAATTGATGCCTTTGAATTAGGATGTTGGCAAAGAATATTGAATGTACCGTAGACTGCCAGAAGAACAAACAAATCTGCCTTGGAAGAAGTACAGCCAGAATGCTCCTGAGAAGCAAAAATGGCGATACTACATCTCACATACTTTGGACATGTTATCAGGAGAGCCCAGTCCCTAGAGAAGGACATCTGCTTGGTAAGGTAGAGGATCAGTGAAAAAGAGAAAGACTCTTAACAAGATGAATTGACACAGTGGCTGCAACAATGGGCTCAAGCATAAAAATGATTGTGAGGATGGTGCAGGACTGGGCAGTGTTTGGTTCTGTTGTACATAGGGTGGCTATGAGTTGGAACCAGCTTGATGGTACCTAACAACAACAACATGGAAACCTTGGTGGTGTAGTGGTTAAGTGCTGTGGCTGCTAACCAAAGGGTCGGCAGTTCGATTCCACCAGGCGCTCCTTGGAAACTCTATGGGGCAGTTCTACTCTATCCTATAGGGTCGCTATGAGTCGGAATCGACTCGACAGCACTGGGTTTGGTTTGGTTTTTTGGTTTAACAACAACAACAACAGTATTCCGTTATATGTGTATATCACATTTTGTTTATATATTCATTTGTTGATGGGCATTTCATGAGGAAAAGTACTGTAATCAATATTGGTATATAGATTTGAAGGGTAGTTTTGTCCACCATGGATGACTATGATGGTATTTCAAATACTGTGGCATAGCTTCCAGTGTCATTGCAATACACAAACCACCACAGTCCGAAAAACTGACAAAGAGGTGGTGGAATATTCTTTTGCTTTTCATATTTATTTATATATTTTTTATATTTTATTTACTAAATTTATTCCATTGTTGTAATAGTAGAAAACAATAACAGTAATAACGATATGTCTGAGATTGCAAATACAAGTCCGATAGGTATTTTTACCCTCAAGATGCCTTATAAGTACAGATTTTATACAGACCATCTTCTCACCGCCCAGATTTTTTTCCCATTCCAGAAGTCCCCCAGATGAAATTAATCTTCCCAATTTGGTTGTCTGCCTTATTTTCCATATGGTAGCTTCCCCTTCAAAACAGGAGTGTTAGGCACTTAGCCATGCTGAGAAAACAATTGTAGGAAATAAGCTTGAGATTTAGAAACAGCTCAGATATATTGTATCCTCTTTCCTTGCTCTCTCCCTTCTTGAGTAGTCATACTGCCTTGGCATTAGCACTTTGGGTAAGTTATTTCACCTCAGTAAGTCAGCAAAATTGGAATAATAGTGCACAACTCAGAAACTGGTGTGAGGATAATACATGTAAGCCACTTAGCACAGTGCTTGGCATATGAGTACCCAATAAATTATAAATATTATGTATACAATCCTCTCTCTCTCTCCATACACACACACATACACACACATATTTGTTGTTGTTGTGTACCATCAAGTTGATTCTGACTTGTAGCGACCATATAGGACGGAGTAGAACTGCCCCACAGGGTTTGCAAGGCTATAATCTTTACAGAAGCAGGCTGCCACATCTTTCTCCCACAGAGCAGCTGATTGGTTCCAACCAGCCACCTTTCAGTTAGCAGCTGAGCACTTAACCTTAGCGCCACCAAGGCTCCTCACAACTCCTTAGTGTCATAAAATATCACCCAGAAAATCTATGTGAGAATGTCCCTGGCCATTATAAAATCTTCACAGAAGTAGTTAAGCACGCATCTACTGACATGCATCATCCTAGCTTCCCCTTAGCAATAGGCTAGTGAAGCCTTACCAGGAACGTTATATCATCTTGATGATATCATAGCTTCTGCACCTACTCTTGTCAGTCCCGTTATACTGGGACATGTTTCTGGCACTCTTTCTTCCAATTAGCTCCCTGAATCTGGTAAACCAGGTCCCTAGACTGTGAGCATCTTTTATGAACAGTGGATCCTCAATAAAAAAAAAAAAAAAATTTCAATAGCAGGTGATAAACATTCATTTTCTACCCCTAGCTTGACCCCTCTGTCATTTCATTTGTTTGTGGTTTAGCTTGCTGTTTCATTAGATTATATACCATAGCACTTTGTGTCTATTTCTTTTCTCCTTTTCCATCTCTTGTTTCTATTGCCTTATACCAAATGCTCTCCAGGTCAAAATAAACAATTATAATAGGCACAATAGCAATGACACTCTGTGATACATTGTTCTACCCACTTTTCCCATCCTAACATATTCCCCTTCTTTAGAAGTAGAAAAATAGAAGATACTGAGGAACAAATTAGCCCCCCCAAAGCTCAGGGAGGTTAAATGATAAATGTTCTTTCCATTTGAGCCAATGCAAAGACCAGGGTGCCCTTGAAGAGCTCAGGCTGACTCTCACTAACGTGTTCTCTGTTCAATTCTTTTCACTTTCTTTATGGGCCACGTCCTGTTCCAGGTGCTAGGAATACAGCAGTCAATAAGACCAAGTCTCTGCTCTCATGGAGCTTATGTTGTTGGGGTGGATGGTTGGTAATGAGGTCCTGACCCATGCTACAACATGGGTGAACCTTGAAAACACTATACTGAGTTAAATCAATCACAAAAGGACAAATATTGTATGATTTCACTTATAGGAAATACCTAGAATAGGGAAATGTTTAATAGTGGTTACCAGGGGCAGGAGGGAGGGGGAAGAGGGACTCATTGTGTAGGAAACATTGAGTTTCTGTTTATGGTAATGGAAAATTTGCAACAGATATTGGTAATGGTTGCATAACATGACTGATGTAATTGGTGTCACTGAATCGTATGTGTGAAAAATGTTCAACTGGAAAATATTGTGCTACCTATATTTTTGCAATATTGAAAAACACCAAAAGCATTAATTAAATATATGGCATATTAGGTCGTAAAAATTGATATGGAGAAGAAAAAAATATATATATAGGGAACAAGGAGTGACACAGAGAGGCTGTTGGGGAGCCCTGGTGGTACAGTGGTTAAGAGCTACAGTGAGCTATGGCTGCTAACCAAGAAGTCGGCAAAACCTTATGAATAGCAGCAGGACATTTTACTTATAGATATGTTATATATGAACCAGAAATAAAAGCTTCATGAAATAATTCTCACCCTAAGTATATGACAGATTTTTTCTATGCCAAGCTATATAACAGTTTTAAAAGTGCTGATTTTGACCACTAAATTGAGAACCAGTCTGGAGTAGTTAAGAGCAAGGACTCTAATGCAAAATTGATTGGGTTAGAATCTTGGGTCTGCACCTTTCCAGCTGTGTAATGTTGATAAAGTTGTTTAACCTCTCTGTGCCATCAGTAAAATGGGGATAATAATGTATCTACCTCATAAGGCTATTATGAGGATGAAATGAGTTGATTTAAAGAACTTAGAATAGAACAGTAACTGGCATGTAGTAAGCACAATAAACGTATTAGTTATTAATACTGTTTTCACAACCCACTAATATGTAATGACTTGAAGTTTGAGAAAACACTTCTTAGATAATTAAGTCTAACCTCAGTCATCTGGCACATTACCTTCCAACACACCTTAGTAAATTAAACAGAACTTCCTAAAAGGCAAATTAAATAAGCTCTTTTGCTTTTGTATTGAGAATAAAATAACTATATTTCCTTTTAAACCCATAATGTATTCTTTTAAAATGTAATTTTAAGTCTGTTGGGGAAACAAAGTATGATCTCCTGAAAATCCAAGCTATAAACGGAAAATCCTTCCTGAGATGATGTTTTATTCATTGGTATGATATCTTGAATTTAATGTATTTTCCAAACTATTTATTTTAAGTCAGTGGAAATGTTATTAGAAGAGTTTTCAAGGAAAGCAAGTGATTCATACCAATAACACATTTATAACCTTATAACTTACAAGGAATTTCATAATCACTTATGTCTTTTACATCTGTTAGTCTATGTTCTCCAAAATGTGTCCTGTGGAATGCTAAGTTGATATATGTTTGAGATGATTTGAGAGTTACAATGCACAGTTGTACATAATTTGCAAAAACAAATAACCCCAAATTGTAATGGTTAAAATGCAATGTAATTTTATCCCCCATGAAACAATCCTAAGTGAGTTTTTCAGGTGGGGAAGGAACTCTACTCCATGCAGTCATTCTGGGATCCAGGATAATGGTGGGTCTGCCATTCTCAATGTTTGGCTTCCAGAGTCATAATTTCCAGCAGGCTGGAAAGGGCACAGTAGTTAAGTGCTACAGCTGCTAACCAAAATGTCGGCAGTTCAAATCCACCAGCAGTTTCTTGGAAACCCTATGGGGGCAGTTCTACTCTGTCCTATAGGGTTGCTGTGAGTAGGAATTGACAGCAACAGGTTTGGTTTGGTTTTTTGGAAAGGGCAAAGAGCATGGAGGAGTGTATGTGGGATGTTTTAGGGCCAGGAATGGATGTAGCGCACCTGAGGTCTCATTTTACCTTTATTTGTCAAAACTCAGTTACTTGGTTTCACCTAACTGCAAGGGAGACTGGAATACGTGGCCCAGCCCTGTACTCAGGCAAAAAGGGGAAAATAAATTTTGGTGACTAATATCAGACTGCCAAAAATAGTAAAGTTCTGTTGTAAAAACTCTTGTTTAGCACTATTTAGCTCCATGTTTTCTAAATACTTTGGACTATGAAACTCTCGTTTTTCTCTCTTGGCACCTCGTAACACATTGTAAAAAAAAAAAAATGCACTTCGGCAAAGACCGCTGTCATGAGACCACAAAATCCCATAATGAAAACAAGCCTAAATTTTCCAGCGATGATAAGAGAGAGATTTTTTAGGCTTCAAAAAAAATGTCGATTATATATCAGATACAGAAAATCTCATAAAACAAATGTACAGTTTAATCATTATCAGGCAAACACTCCTGTAGCAGCCACCCAGGTGAGGGTGAGAACTTTCGCAGCTACCCTCTGAGTACTTCACAGGTTCCTCCTAATTATAACCTCCTCATTTCCCCCAAAAGCTACCTCTGTACTGACTTTTATGAGAACCACTTCCTTACTTTTCTTTATAGATCTGTCACCCAGTGGACCAAACATAATAGCTTAGTTCTGCCTGTTTTCATATTTTGTCTTTAAGTCTCTTTCAGAGTCTCTGGGTAGTGTAATTATTAAACATGTTTAGTTGCTAACCAAAACGTTGGAGGTTTGAGTCCACCCCAGGGAGGCCTCAGAAGAAAGACCTGGCAATCTACTTCTGAGAAATCAGCCATTGAAAACGCTATGGAGCACAGTTCCACTCTGACACACATGGAGCCACCATGAGTCAGGGTTGACTGAACAACAATTAATGGTGGTGGTGGTAGTGGTGAAGCCTCTTTTAATCTAGCTTCTCCTCCCATCTCTCTCTCTTTTTTTTTTTCCTACCTAGCATTTTATTGGTGAAAAAAGCAGACCACCTGTCCTATAGAATTTCCCAGACTGTCTTTTGTGAATTGCATCCTTGTGGTGAGATTTAACATCTTCTCCTATCCTGTCTTTTTCCTGTAAATGGGGAGTTGTATGTTGTTGTTGTTAGGTGCCGTCGAGTCGGTTCTGACTCATAGTGACCCTAGGCACAACAGAACAAAACACTGCCCGGTCCTGCGCCATCCTCACAGTCGTTGTTATGCTTGAGCCCATTGTTGCAGCCACTGTGTCAATCCACCTCGTTGAGGGTCTTCCTCTTTTCTGCTGACCCTGTACTCTGCCAAGCATGAAGTCCTTCTCCAGAGACTGATCCCTCCGGACAACATGTCCAAAGTATGTAAGACGCAGCCTCAACCTACTTGCTTCTAAGGAGCATTCTGATTTTACTTCCTCCAAGACAAATTTATTCGTTCTTCTGGCAGTCCATGGTAAATTCAATATTCTTCGCCAGCACCACAATTCAAAGGCATCAATTCTTCTTTGGTCTTCCTTATTCATTGCCCAGCTTCCACATGCATATGATGCAATTGAAAATACCATGTCTTGGGTCAGGCACACCTTAGTCTTCAAGGTGACATCTTTGTTCTTCAACACTTTAAAGAGGTCCTTTGCAGCAGATTTACCCAATGCAGTGCGTCTTTTGATTTCTTGACTGCTGCTTCCATGGGTGTTGATTGTGGATCCAAGTAAAATGAAATCCTTGACAACTTCAACCTTTTCTCCGTTTCTCATGATGTTGCTCATTGGTCCCATTGTGAGGATTTTTGTTTTGTTTATGTTGAGGTGCAACCCATACTGAAGGCTGTGGTCTTTCATCTCCATTAGTAAGTGCTTCAAGGCCTCTTCACATTCATCAAGCAAGGTTGTGTCATCTGCATAATGCAGGTTGTTAATGAGTCTTCCTCCAATCCTGATGCCCCGCTCTTCTTCATATAGTCCAGCTTCTCGTATTATTTGCTCAACATACAGATTGAATAGGTATGGTAAAAGAATACAACCCTGGCGCACACCTTTCCTGACTTTAAACCAATCAGTATCTCCTTGTTCTGTCCGAACAACTGCCACTTGATCTATGTAAAGGTTCCTTGTGAGCACAATTAAGTGTTCTGGAATTCCCATTTTTCGCAACGTTATCCATAATTTGTTATGATCCACACAGTCGAATGCCTTTGCATAGTCAATAAAACACAAGTAAACATCCTTCTGGTATTCTCTGCTTTCAGCCAGGATCCATCTGACATCAGCAATGATATTCCTGGTTCCATGTCCTCTTCTGAAACCAGCTTGAATTTCTGGCAGTTCCCTGTTGATATACTGCTGCAGCCGTTTTTGAATGATCTTCAGCAAAATTTTGCTTACATGTGATATTAATGACATTGTTCTATAATTTCCACATTCAGTTGGATCACCTTTCTTGGGAATAGGTATAAATATGGACCTCTTCCAGTCAGTTGGCCAGGAAGCTGTCTTCCATATTTCTTGGCATACACGAGTGAGCACCTCCAGTGCTGCATCTGTTTGTTGAAACATCTTAATTGATATTCCATCAATTCCTGGAGCCTTGTTTTTCGCCAGTGCCTTCAGAGCAGCTTGGACTTCTTTCTTCAGTACCATCGGTTCCTGATCATATGCTACCTCTTGAAATGGTTGAACATCGACTAATTCTTTTTGGTATAATGTATATTCCTTCCATCTTCTTTTGATGCTTCCTGTGTCATTTAACATTTTCCCCATAGAATCCTTCACTATTGAAACTCGAGGCTTGAATCTTTTCTTCAGTTCTTTCAGCTTGAGAGGCACCGAGCGTGTTCTTCCGTTTTGGTTTTCCATTTCCAGCTCTTTGCACATATCTTTATAATACTTTACTTTGTCTTCTCAAGCCGCCCTTTGAAATCTTCAGTTCTTTTACTTCATCAATTCTTCCTTTTGCTTTAGCTGTTCGACGTTCGAGAGGAAGTTTCAGTCTCCTCCGACATCCATCTTGGTCTTTTCTTTCTTTCCTGTATTTTCAGTGACCTCTTGCCTTTTTCATGGATGATGTCCTTGATGTCATTCCACAACTCGTCTGGTCCTTGGTCACCAGTGTTCAATGTGTCAAATCTATTCTTCAGATGGTCTCTAAATTCAGGAGGGATATACTCAAGGTCATATTTTGGCTCTCGTGGATTTGCTCAGATTTTCTTCAGTTTCAGCTTGAACTTGCGTATGAGCAGTTGATGGTCTTTTCCGTGGTCAGTCCCTGGCTTTGTTCTGACTGATGATATTGAACTTTTCCATTGTCTCTTTCCACAGATGTAGTCAATTTGATTTCTGTGTGCTCCATCTGGCGAGGTCCATGTGTATAAAAAAAAAAAATAGTCACCAATTATGTTGGTGAAAGAAGGTATTTGCAGTGAAGGAGTCATTGGTCTTGCAAGATTGTATCATTCAATCTCTGGCATTGTTTCTATCACCAAGGCCATATTTTCCAACTACCAATCCTTCCTCTTTGTTTCCAGCTTTCGCATTAAAATCACCAGTAATTATCAATGCATCTTGACTGCATGTTCGATCAATTTCAGACTGTAGCAGCTGATAAAAATCTTCTATTTCTTCATTTTTGGCCCTAGTGGTTGGTGCGTATATTTGAATAATAGTCGTATTAACTGGTCTTCCTTGTAGGTGCATGGATATTATCCTATCACTGACAGCAGTGTACTTCAGGATAGATCTTGAAATGTTCTTTTTGACGATGAATGCAACACCATTCCTCTTCGACTTGTCATTCCCAGCATAGTAGGCTATATGATTGTCTGATTCAAAATGGCCAATACCAGTCCATTTCAGCTCACTAATGCCTAGGATATTGATGTTTATGCATTCCATTTCATTTTTGATGATTTCCAATTTTCCTAGGTTCATACTTCATACATTCCAGGTTCCCGTTATAAATGGATGTTTGCAGCTGTTTCTTCTCATTTTGAGTCGTGCCACATCAGCAAATGAAGGTCCCAAAAACTTTACTCCATCCATGTCATTGAGGTCGACTGTACTTTGAGGAGGCAGCTCTTCCCCAGTCATGTTCTGAGTGCCTTCCAAGCTGGGGGGCTCATCTTTCAGCACTATATCAGACAATGTTCCACAGCTATTCATAAGGTTTTCACTGGCTAATACTTTTCAGAAGTGGACTGCCTGGTTCATTACTAGCCTGTCTTAGTCTGGAAGCTCAGCCGAAACCTTTCCTCCATGGGTGGCCCTCATGTATCTGAATACCAGTGGCATAGCTTCCAGCATCACAGCAACACACAAGCCCCCACAGTACGACAAACTGACAGACACGTGGGGGCGGGGGGAGTTGTATAGAGAGGCTTAATCTGATTTAGGTTTGGTTACACGGCAAGACTCTTTCATAAAAGAATGTTCCTCAGTAGAAGGCACATGTTTGGGTATCTCTTTTTGTGAGTTGACTAATATTGATGACCAATGAATGCCTAAACCCTTTATCCTTGAGGTAACACAAAATGACGACATTTCAGTTGTATTGTTCCTTCCCCATTTATTTGTGGGACTGCATCTATAAAGAAACACTTTGCCTCGAAAGGGCTCCAGGTGGCCATCCCCTCTGGTATCTGGCAGGTGGCATTGGCACTCCCTATTCCTGAAACAGAAGTCGCTGGGTGGCACAAACGATTAACCACTTGACTGCTGGCTGAAAAGTTGGCAGTTCAAACCCACCCAGAGGTGCCTAGAAAGACAAGCCTAGAAATCTGCTTCCAAAAGGTAACAGCCTTGAAAACCCTATAGAGCAGGTCTACTCTGCATGCCTAGGGCCGCCACGAGTTGGAATCAATTTGACGGCAACTAACAACAACATTCCTGAAACACGTCACACTCTCATTTTCCAAGACTCTGAACTCCTATCACTGGCTGCTCCTGCTCATTTCTCCCACTCTCCTGACCTCTCAACATGGGAATGTCCAGGACCCTCTGCCCTGCCTTCTCCTCCTCTCTATCCACACCTACTCCCTGGGTGATCCTATGGCTTAAACTTCAACCTCTCTGCCTGTGCCTCCCATGTTCCTGTCCCCAGACCCGCCCTCTCACTCAAACTCAAATGTGCACTTGCATATACAACACCCTCACCTGGTGTCTGTACACACCCGCCTCCAAACCCAATGTCCAAACCTGGCCACTGACCCACCCACAGCCCTCCTTCCGCCAGCTCTGTTTCAGTCTGTGCATCACCCTTTCCCAGGACTTCAGCCCAAACCTGAATCACCCTCACTCCTTTCCTCTGCGAGCACCCACTGCCCATCTGCAGGGAAACCCTGTCCATTTTCCTTTCCGAATAAATCCAGAACCCAACCCCTTCTTACCACCTCCGCTGTACCACACTGGGCTCACCACCATCACCTCCCTCCTGGATTCCTAAGATAGTCTCCTCTCTGTCCTCCTCACCTTCTTCCCAACCCCTTCGGTGTCGTCCAGCAGCCAGCGCAAGTCTGTGAAAACATACCTCAAATACTGTTCCATGAGTCTCTACCTGCTGGTGGTTTTACTCAGATCTAAAGTCCTTTAGAAAAAAAAAAAAAAGAAACACTTTGCCTAAACTTATTCTTTCATTATCCAGTGATCCATTTTGTATGCAAATAAAAAAAAATGCAAAAGGCAGGAAAAATATGTTTTACCCTATTTTCAAGTTTTCAAAATAAGGTGTTTTCCTAGCATCTATCACCACATGTGACTTTTATTTATTGTTATGAACTCATAGATTTAAACAAATTTGATGTATTCGGATTCTTGTCATTTGTCATCTGTAGGGATGCTCTGATTGTCCTAGTGGTAACCATTTCAAATTTGCACTCTAAACGTTGTAATAAAGATTCTGGTGGTCTTTGTTAGCTTCCTTGCTGTCTGATATGACAAGATGTTTCAGGCTTAGCATATACATTTCCTTTGCCAGCCTTGGAATCAGCTATTGCTCTAAAAACCCTGGCTTCTTTTGGTAGAAAAGGCTCTTCAGTGTCACAGTAAGAGCTCTTGGGAGACTCACTACTACTGGGCTCCATTGTTTCTAGACCACTTTAGTAGGCAGAGCTTTGAAGCATTTATTATGATTTCCTTTATATTGAAGACGAAATACCTCATGAGTTTATCCTGATGTTTTCAGTTCAAATTAGGAACTGTAGGAATTCACTTAAATTCTATCTTCTATCTGTATTTCCTTTTTTTCTATACTGAGATTTCTATTTATCAAGGACAATGGATATAATAGTAATAGAATATACCATAATTATACATAATTATGCCACATAACACACAAAATATTCTCAGAATAATAATGCCAATGCTATCACCAACATGAATACTTAAAGTTAATATTTTTACATAACCTCTACCTATTATTAACATTTGTATTTTTACTACATTTTCAGAGCTTATGTTGTTCTTATTAGGTGCCATCAAGTCAGTTCCGACTCATAGCGACCCTATGTACAACAGAAAGAAACACTGCCTGGTCCTGCGCCGTTCTCACAGTCATTGTTATGCTTGAGACTATTGTTGCAGGCGCTGTGTCAGTCTCTGTCCTTGTGGGTCTTCCTCTTTTTGCTTCCCTTTACTTTACCAAGCATGATGGACTTCTCCAGGGACTGGTCCCTCTTGACAAAATGTCCAGAGTATGTGAGACAAAGAAAGTCTCACCCTTCTTGCTTGTAACGAGCATTGTGGCTGAACTTCTTCCAAGACAGATTGGTTCATTCTCTGTGGCAGTCCATGATATATTCAATATTCTTCACCAACACCATAATTCAAAGGCATCAATTTGTTTCCTATCTTCTTATTCATTGTCCAGCTTTCGCATGCATATGAGGTGAGTGAAAACACCATGGCTTGGGTCAGGCATACCTTTGTCCTTAAAGTGACATCTTTACTTTTTAACACTTTAAACACTGCTGCTTCCATGGCATTGACTGTGGATCCAAGTAAAATGAAATCCTTGACAACTTCAATATTTTTTCCATTTATCATAATGTTGCTTATTGGTCTGGTTGTGAGGATTTTTGTCTTCTTTATATTGAGATATGATCCATACTAAAGACTGTAGTCTTTGATCTTCATCAGTAAGTGCTTCAAGTCCTCTTCACTTTCAGCAAGCAAGGTTGTATCATCTGCATATTGCAGGTTGTTAATGGATCTTCCTACAGTCTAATGCCACATTCTTCTTCATATAGCCCAGCTTCTCAGGTTATTTGCTCAGCATACAGATTGAATAAGTATGGTGAAAGAATACAACCCTGACACACACCTTTCCTGACCTTAAACCGTGCAGTATCCCCTTGTTCTGTTCAGAGGACTGCCTCTTGGACTATGTACAGGTTCCTCAGAAGCTCAGTAAGAGTTCTGGAATTGCCATTCTTTGAAATGTTATCCATAATTTGTTACATTCCACACAGTCAAATGCCTTGGCATAGTCAATAAAATACAGGTAAACATCCTTCTGGTATTCTCTGCTTTCAGCCAAGATCCACCTGACATCAGCAGTGATATCCCTGGTTCCACGTCCTCTTCCGAATGCAGCTTGGATTTCTGGCAGTTCCCTGTTGACATACTGCTTACGTAGCCCTTCCATAGATTCCATAGACAGCTCACACCAGCCTTTACACTGATGTCATTTTGAATGTCTAAAACTGATTCTCCAGTAAATTCCTAAGAAAGGGCTCATGGAAACAATATTCCTTGAGTTTTTGCATGCTGTTAAGTTTGTTGATGGTCTTTATGTTCAAAATCAGCTTGGCTGGATTTGAAATCCCTGGATCTTTTCTTTTTTTACCCTTGTGTATCTTTATTATATATTTTTTCCGGCATAAAGTTTTCTTGTCAAAAAGTCTAATGACAATGTGATTATTTTTCCTTTATAAGCCATTCAGTATTTTTGCCTAGATTTTCCTTTATAACCATTTAGTGTTTTTGCCTAGTACTCCAAAAGTGTGCAAACTCCTCCAGGTTTCAGCTTTGACTCTCCATTTTGGTGTTCTTAGATCTGTCAGATACCCCATTTTCACCCTCTGCTTCCTCCTGTCAGATACAGATAGCACAGAGGTCAGATAGCTTCATTTGGCAGTCCCTACCTGCTCGTGTTTTAGGGTTTTGGAAGATAACTTGTCACGTAGTTTTACTGAGAATATTGTCTATGTGTTTTTGATTTTGCTCTCCTTGTAGCACTGTGATGTGCAGAGATTAAAATCTCTTTTTCACTTCTGACATCTCCCCAGAATCCCTGAGAATGTTTTTTAAACATGCGAGGTGTGAGCAACAATTCTGCAGACCCAGGTTTTCCTCCCCTAAAGGTTTTCTCACATCTGTCAACCTTTGAGAATCAGAGTTTAATTTCATTAAAAATAGCTTTATACACCCTTGCAGTGTTTTTTTTGTGAAATTGTTTTACCTAATTTTTCCAAATAAGAAAACTACACTTTGGAGAATATATATCCATTTTTCTTCATGAAAGACAGAAACAGAGGAACTACTGACAGCCTGGCTGATCGACTAAATGAGGGAGAGACCATCTCAGAATTATCAGACAAATCCCGTAACAAAGTCAAGCATTGGGTTTCTGTATCTGATGGGAGCTGACAAGGCCAGGCCTTGAAGTCGTGCTCTTCTCAAAACAAGAAATTTACAGAGTGACTTAAATTCCCAAGAATCTGAAAGAATGCCAGGAAAGCAAGTTCAAACTTAACACTTCATACCTAAATTATCAGTTATCTTTTATGTAGGTACATTAAAACTCATTTTGTTGATATGTTTGATTAATGTAATGATGGATTCTGTTATTCTTGGCAGTGTCATCTACATTTTATAGGAAAAGTACGAAAATCAGGGAAAAGATTAAATTCTCTTTTTATCAGATTTACAGACCTATAGGAAACCCTTACATTCAGGCCATAAGACCATCATTCAGGATTGACCATGTGTCTGCTAATGGAAGCTTATCAAAATCCAGTCTTACGCCCCAAAAAGAATCCAGTTATTCTACACACGAACACTTGTTGTTTACATACTATGTGCCAGAAACAGTACAAGGCTCTGAATGCCTAAGAAAATTAAGACATGTGCTCTCGCTTCAAATAGCCCATGGGAAGGAAAGTGTGCAAGTGCAATGGAAATGTTTACTAGATGAGGGAGATCCACTTATTACGGGTCCCGGAAAGCCAGGGGAAGCTCAGTAAAGGGGCATCTCATTTCATTCTGAGGGATGAAAACAAATTTTCAGATCAGGCAAAAGGGTTAAGGCCTTGCTTGTAGAAAGAGTAAAAGGTGTAAAGGAACAAGGTCGTGAGGAAGGATTGAACCTAAAGGTAAATGCTAGTTTTCGAAGGTAATAAGTTAGAAAATCTTGTCGCATGAAGGGGTTTATGTGCTAGAGACTAACTGGTTCTTATTGGACGTTTCCCTCCTTAGCAAATAAACCAAAAAAAAAAAAAAAACCAGTGCCGTCGAGTCGATTCCGACGCATAGTGACCCTGTAGCACAGAGTAGAACTGCCCCATAGAGTTTCCAAGGAGCGCCTGGCGGATTCGAACTGCCAACCCTTTGGTTAGCAGCTGTAGCACTTAACCACTACGCCACCAGGGTTTCCTAGCAAGTAAACTTTAGGTGTATAACCTTGATCTTTACAATGAAACTGGTCCACAACTGACTGTGGTTTAGCTGTCCACACATCACTTTCTCACTTCTTTATTTAGGAAATCAACAGTAGGTCTTGGCATGAACACTCTGTGGAAGAGGAAAGCCAGGTGGTATTTGAGGAGTCTTGATCCAATAAAGAAATTATCAACGTGAAAGCCTCCTTTGCCTTCTCTTTTCTCTTAGCCTAACTCCCATCACTCCCCTTGTGGTTAATTCATCATTTTCTGGGCTTCTTTTAAATAGCTAATAGAAAGAAATGAGGAGAAATACTAACCCATTTCTCACTTATTAGCAGTGCTAGGACAGTTTTTATAAGCTGGAGCATGAAAACATTGCCTAAGATTAGTTTGGCTACTGTTTATAGATTTCAGTTACCTGTGCTATCCTCTTTTCCTATTTCTATGTTTTGGATGCTATCCTCTTTTCCTATTTCTATGGATAAAAAGTTAAAAGAAAGAGTTAGTTGCAGTATTGGTTTTCAGTATATTAATTTCAGTTATTTCAAAGTCAACATGATATGAGCAGTGGGTTAGGCTCACAAAAAAAACAAAAACCAAACCCATTGCTGTCAAGTTGATTCCAACTCACAGTGACGCTATTTGACAAAGAACTGTCCTATAGGGTTTCCAAGAAGTGCCTGGTGGATTCAAATATTTTAAAACCATTTCCAGCGGATTTAGAGACAAATAGCAAAAACAACCTGTTGCCCTCAACTTGATTCTGATTCGTGGAGACCCGTGTGTGTCAGAATAGAACTGTGCTCCACGGGGTTTTCAGTGGCTGATTTTTCAGAAGTAGACAGGCCTTTCTGAGGTGCCCCGTGGGTGGACTGGAATCTCCAACCTTTGTGTTAGCATTCAGTGTATTAATCACTCACTTATACCATCCAGGGACTCCTAGAGACGGACTATGATACTTACTGCAGGCAAATCTTAAATCTCATCAAACTCGCTCACCCAAGTTTAGATGAGGAACTAAGGTACAGAGTAAATAAGTAAGTCTTTCAGGATTACATAGTAGTGTGTGTGTGTGTGTGTGTGTGTGTGCGTGTGTGTGTGTACATGCACGTGGTGGGGGAACAGTTCTCAATTTATTTGATGGCCTAGACTAAGCAGGTACATAAGTTCTTACACATATCCATGTGGTCCCAACATAAGTTGATTATTTTATAAGGTAGCAATTCAGTAAAGCCCTAATCGAAAGTATATACCAAGATACCTTCATTTTGTTTTATTGGCAAATCGTCTGAGTCCCTATTCCTCCTCATGAACACAAACAATCAAATTAATTGGTGGAATTGTAATAAATTCTTTTTAAACATTTAGCATGGGATTTGCAGATAATTAAGAATAATTGCCTGATTTCAGTGGCCCTTCTTGATCATCTAGAGACAATTCAATACAATTAAAATGTAAAATTACGTTACGAGTATTGACAGATTATCCAAGTGTAAAGCCACATGGATAGTAAATGTATTTAGCTGGCTCCAAACTTTTCGGATTGAGGGGGAAAAGTGGCAATGTTTTCTGTAGTGCAATCCCCACAGTGTCCTTTTGATCATCAGCAGCCAAGATTCAGTGTACAGGTTGTGTCTTGCTGCAGTTTCTAAAAAGAAAAAAGGAATTAAAAGAAGGTTAAAACATCTGAAACACAGCAGTGATTTGGACATCTTAATTCACAGACTTCCGTTCCTGTGAATTAAGAACCACTGTGTGTCTAGGTTTTTGAATCTGGAATTGTGTTGTTGTATCTGTATTCAGTGGTATTTACTGAACAACTTCTGGGTGTACCCAGATTTCCAGGGAGTGATATGGGTAGTAGAAGCCATGGTCCATCATTCGCTCAAAGAGTTTATAAAGAAAGGAAGCTAGCAGAAATAAAAGAGGAAAAAAAAAAAAAGAAACAAAGGATGATAACATAGGGACAGATGTGGCATATACATGTACTTACATACGTCTGAAAGCACATGCCTTGAGAGACATTCCTGAGCATGAGCGGAAGTTTGGCCAAAAAGAAAGAGAGGAATTTGGTGTTATCAAAATGAGGGCTGTGGAAGAAGTAAGCCTCCGTTAGCATTCTGAAGAAAAGGAAGGGCAGCATTTAGAGGACAATAATAAGGAAATTGTTCTGGAAGAAGGGAGATGATAGTCCACTGGGAGTGGGGCTGTTGGATGAGATACTACTGAGGTTTACCTGGCTCAGGGCATTGGAGGAGCTGAGGCTGTAAGAGGACATGTGGACCCATGGGTAAAGTGGTATATGAGATCCCTGGTGTTCATATGGGAAACCCTGGTGGTTCAGTGGTTAAGAGATAATGCTGCTAACCAAAAGGTTGGCAGTTCAAATCCACTAGGCACTCCTTGGAAACCCTGTGGGGCAGTTCTGCTGTGTCCTATGGGGTCACTATGAGTCGGAATCGACTTGATGGCAACGGGTTTGGTTTTTTTGGCTTTGGTGTTCACACTGAAAACCCTGGTGGCTTAGTGGTTAAGACCAACAGGTGCTAACCAAAAGGTAGGCAGCGTGAATCCACCAGGTGCTCCTTGGAAACCCTGTGAGGCAGTTCTGCTCTGTCCTATAGGGTCACTATGAGTCAGAATCGACTCCTCGGTAGTGAGTTTGGTTTTTTGTTGTTTTGGTGTTCATATTAATACATTTATTTTGTGAAAAGGGCAGTGTATGGAGTGGCTTATCCCTTACAGAGGGCCTCCCAGTAAGAGGAAAGTTCTGAAATATTGACAATTTTCATTTTAGAATTCCTTCTCTATACTTGTCTATTCTGGAATTTTTAAAAATAATTTTCTCATTTCAGTGTTCTGTGTGGTTATTTCTATTGAGCCTTCCTTTATTATTATTATTTTTTTGTAAACATTCAAAATATCCTGATTTTTTTTATTACTATGTGGAAGACTGTTTGAGATTATGGAGTGAGTTTTAATTGATGAAAATGGTGTTCATGCACCTAACTCTCCATAGGAGGCAGAGACAGAAGCTTTACCATCACACAGCACAAGGACGCGTTGTCAGGTGGAAAAAAAGTATGTATGTATGGGGTCTTACAATGATTCACAGAAGAGTTTTGTTGTCTAATACTGTGTTTAACACTTTCAAAGTCTCTTACCTATAGTTATTATACATGCACTTGCAGGTATACAGATAATCGTATGTAATTTATCAATTAACCATGAATCTGAACTAACTCTGCCTGCTCTTTGATGTTCATAGTCATGCGACCCCCATGCAATGCAGAGAAGAACCCGCCATCTGCTGAGACCCTCACTGAGCTCGAGGACCTGTCCTGAAGACTCACAAGTGCGGCCCTGCCTGCTTAATGAAAATTGCTTCCAGTTCCAGTACAATCTGACAGGTACAGTGGACCTCCATGACCATGTCATTTTCCGTAGCATCTACTAATGGGTGTGTGTGGGGGGGGGGGTGTTCCCAGTCTCTAAATTAGGAAACAAGAGTAGAGTGTGTGCCCATGCTTCATGAAAGGCCAAGGACTTGACATTCCCTGGGTCACTTTATAGATGGACACACCCACTCTTGGCATGCCATGTTTGGCAGGGCAGCATGGACTCTCTGAAGTAAAACAAGCTTAAAAAGATGTGACAAAGTTTCAGAATAATGTTGAATTAAGCCATGATAAACTGAAACCACAGAACTAAGTAGCAGAAAATAATTTACTGTTTAGGAAGTATGCCATAATAATGTCATACAGTTTAGCACTTTCAAGGCCTTTTTTTACTTTAAGAAAGACTGAACGCTGAGTCTGACTGGAGAGGAACATTTTCTAGACAGTGGAGATCACACCATCCCATTTAGTCGCTGCTCAGACTTTTTTGGCACCATAGTGTTCAGTGTCTAATACAAAAAGACTTTAGTTACATTGATTTGCTGCCTGCCAAACTCTACAGCCGCAGGTATACACAGATGCCCCAAAATGTGGTGCCTTGTTAAGTCTCAGCATTGAACTCAGAACCAACAACTAAGCCTCCACTTTCCTGCAGAGACAAAGCAATAGTCTTTTCTGGAAAAGGAAAAGTTCCTCTACAGTCACGAAGGCACTGCGGAGATTTCTCATATAGAGTGTGTCATAGTGAATCCTGTGGGGCTTTTTGATGAGCAAGTCTATATGTCCTTTTTCTTTAGATAAAGGAGTTTCAGATTCTTGGTTTTAATAGTAATTTTCTAGAAATAGGTTGAAATTTGCTTTAGTGAAAGAGTATATCATTAAAAGACTGATCTTATTAAATATGGGTTTACTATTCCTATTAAAGTCTTAGGTCACCTGCCAAATATGGGAGACAACCTTAAAGATGTTTTTATTCTATATGATCAAGGGCCTTCCTTTCTACCTACAGCAACAATATGAGTTATGTCTTTTAACCATCAGTTATTTGTCTAGTTTCTAATGCATCTAGCCAAATCTATAGAACCGTCTTTCATGATAGACTTAGCTAGAAAAATAAGACTTTCTATCACAGTTTATACAGTTCTATACGTCTTGCCTCCTTTTCTTTCTAGGGTATTTCTCAGGGTTTCACTGTACCAAATGTACTTCAGTCATTTATGTCTTAGATAACTGGATTTGTTCTTAGAAAACATTTTCAAGTTTACATCAAAGATTGTCATCATTTCTGGATTGTTCTCTCAATTATTCCCCCAGCAAACAGTTGATTCCAAATTGTTTTTTCTCTGCCATCTTGTTTGTGTTTGGAGCCTTTCCTTTCCTACCCCAGGCAATTCTGAGATGGCTTCTAACAACATATTTGTTTTTTTTTGTTGTTGTTTGTTTGTTTTGTTTATCTGTTACTTCCGGTAACTCACTTTTACTTCTTTATTTTTATTATCATTTTTTGCAACAAAACAATTGCATGATGCTTTTTCAGACCCACCTGGAAGCAGTTTTAAGATTATGTACACACTGCCCTTCACCATCGATGCAGATAATCAAGGGTTTGTTATATTTTGCTCACATGTCTATGATTGTGCAACTCAGTGTGGGTGATCCTATACCTGTAGAGTGGAGCATATGCCAGCTGCATGAAAATGCCACCTGTGGGCAAGGCGTCAGGACCCGCCTTCTGAGCTGTGTGCGCAGTGACGGCAAACCAGTCGGTATTGACCAGTGCCAGCAGGTAACCTGTTCATATTTGTATCTAATACCCGATGCTTTGTTTCTCTTGATATTGTTCTTCAACCTGTAAGAAGTTTCAGATAAGTGACGAAGACTGTGATTTCTTCTTGTTTCAGCTGAGAGTCAATTAGAGTAAGAGGTACTACTTAGTACATTAGGTTTGAACATAGTTTTGCACTGGGGAAAACAAGATCATTAAAAAGATATATTTTTTGTTACTTCTAAGAACTTATCTAACTGTAACTGCCTGTAACAAACTGTTAAGAATGGGCAGCTTTAATATTTAGATATGACTGTTGGTATTGGACAAGCGTTTCATTTGCATATATGGTGAGCACTCTCCCTTGCACATATGCTGAATACTGCCACTTGCTATTAGAAAGCTCTGCTGATTTGCTCAGCAAATGATGGCGAGATAAATAGCACAGTTGTATTTTTCGTCTCAGTCTAAGTTAAAGGCATGTCCACCAGGTTTCAAATTAGTGGATTCTGATATTTTGTAAGTTTATTGCCCCTTTTTCTCCTGTGACAAACTATGTGTTTGGAGAAAAGGCATAGTCAGACCTGTTTCAAAGAGGTTGGCATAACATAAAAATGAAAAGCACTCTGGGGGTAGGTTTAATAGTAATAAAGATGATCACATGTGGTCACACTATTCGATTTATTAATACCTCTATTCTGACATACTTCTATTAAATATTGTCACAACATGCCCTCTAAATCAATGGTGTAGCCATAGTCCAGGACGTCAACACTGTGACCAGACAATATGAAGTTGAATGTCCCATTTTATGTAATTCTGAAATCAATGAATGCAGGGCCAAGTGTGGTCTACCAGGTATCAGTGAGCATCTTATTTCATTGAATCTGCCTCTCAAGAAGTTGCTTCAGGAAAAAAAAAATCAGAAATCTGCAACTCCAAATATGTGAAAATCATACATTCAGTATATGTAATATATCTTTTCTTTTGAATACAAATAAAGATATAAACTATTCAGTAATAGGAAATCAGAGTCCCTGGGTACTGCAAATGGTTAGGACGCTATGCTGATAACCAAAAAGTCGGCAGTTTAGGCCCATCCAGAGGTACCTTGGAAGATCTGCTGGTGATCTGCTTCCAAAAAAATCAGCCATTGAAAACATTATGGAGCACACTTCTACTGCGATACATGTAGGGTTGCCATTAGTCAGAATCGACTCAGCAACTGGTAGTCGTGGTGGGATAGGAAACCCATTTCTCTGCTTTCCAAATAATATATATCTAACAAGTATTTAAACAGTATCAGTTTAAAGATACCCCAAATTATTAGCCTAACAGGAATATCCATAGATCTCGAGGAGATCATGGATTTCACTGTAATTTTTATTTTGTCTACTTGGCGAGTAATCATGCTTTAAGCTTTAATTTCAGCCTAGTATAGACATTTCTAACATTTAACATGTGCTGAATGTCAAGATTTCCCTCACTTCCTAGAGCAGAATTTTTCATTATTCTTTCTCTGTAGTCTTTCTCTGTTAGTTGATACCAATTTCTTAGTGATTTATTCTTTCAGCTAGACCTTTCCTACATCTATAGAAAATTTGTATGTTTTGCCTCAATGCTGATTTCAGAGGGGACAACAGGAAATTAAACTGTGGCACAAGTTTCTCCTGTGATTAAGACCATGATTGTGTTTTTTAGCCTAATTGGTTTTTGGTATAAACTTCAGATGGCTTGTTGATTTTATTTTTATTTTATTGTAGCCTAGCTAGCTATTAGTGTTGAGTTCTCTATGCACTCTCAACCTGCCCAGAAGTGTAAAGTGCCCAGATTTAGCCCTGAGGCATCCTCCTGGTTCCTTATTGGCTAAGCAACAGGATGGATTTCTTTGTCATATGATCTCCGGTTCTCTCAGGATCCAAGAAACTGATGGGTTTATTCTAGAGTTTAGGATTACATAAAAAGAAATATGACTGACAAACTATTATTTTGTGAAGTAAAGACAAAATGTTCCTGTGATGGCCATCAATTCATATACAAAACCTAAAAAACAAGCCCATTGCCGTTAAGTCCATTCCGACTCATAGCGACCCTATAGGACAGAGTAGAATTGCCTCATAGGGTTTCCAAGGCTGTAAATCTTTACGGAAGCAGACTGCACATCTTTCTCCCATGGAGTGCCTGGTGGGTTCGGATTGCTGACCTTTCTGTTAGCAGCTAAGCATTTAACCACCGCATCACTAGGGCTCCTTATCAATTCATACAAGAGATAATTTTTTTTTTTTTGGCCAAAATTTAGAAAGATCATTATCTCAGAATTAAGGACAGTCTTCCCCCCGCCCCCCGAAAAGGTCAGTAGCAGCTTTAACCAGCCTTGTAGAGGAAATAGTGAGATAGAGTAGGTTACCTTGTCTTTTGTAACATTTTACAATGTGACCACCTGTTGCTGAACAGATCTGTTTGGAAGGCATCCTGTAGGTGATATTCTGTCCCAATTATCATTCATCCTTCTCCCTTTCAAATGCCAGCAGTGCCTTATCACCATACCACATGCTGCAGGTGCCCATGTAGTCCTAAGCAGCTGGATGTTCCCTTTCGTTTTGCCTACTTTATCTCTTTCAGGAATTTCTGTTCTTCTCTTCCAGTGTTTCTCAAAGCATGGACTGTAGACTATTGCAATCACATTGCATGCTTGTTTTAAAAATATTTATTCTTGGCCCTACTTCAAGCAATTCAGACCTTTTGAAATTCCCACCTCTTTGCAGTAGGAATCTTTATTTGAAAAAGTACCCTCATTCGATCACTGTGTACACTGGGAGTTGGGAAATCCCTTCAATTCCAGCCTCTCTTTCTACCATCTTGTTTTTCCTCACCTTATTAAAGGAACATTGAGAAGAATACAATCTAACAATTTTGAGGTCATTTGATAAAATCTTTTGCATTAAATGTAGCTGAGTGCCTTATTCTATTTTTAATTAAGTCCTACTTGGCTGGCACTTTACTTAATAACATGCCAAATCAACAATATCAACAGGCATCTCCTTTCTAGTGAAATCTCATTTGATTTCTCTTTGCAGAGTAACTTGGAGAAGCCACAGAGGATGAGCGTTAACTGCCTGGTGGAATGCGTGGTCAACTGTCAGCTTTCGGAGTGGACAGCTTGGACACAGTGTTCACAGACCTGTGGCCATGGAGGTATTTGGGTTTCTCGTATTTGCTTATTCTAAAAAGCTTAATCTTGAATATCTTTCAGTGTAACATAGGTTGATAAATGGACATAAGACATGTTGGTCAGTTGAAAGTAACATGAAGCTCACCCAGAAGTGAAAAGAGATAGAATATGGCCTCATAATTGTCCTTTAGGGCTGGGCAGAGGTTGGGGAACTGACCTGATGACAGTGGTAGCCTACAGAGAATATGCTGGCCCTGTGGGACAGTTTTTATTCAGAAGTCATAAGCTCAATCTATTCAAAGAATGTTGGTTTCAGTGTTTTTTAGAAGAAGTAAAAAAAGGGCTACTATATATCAGGTAAACCCAGAATCACAGTGGCTTTACATAATTGGGAGACCTTGGTGGCAGGGCGGTTAAGGCTGCTAACCAAAAGGGCAGCAGTTTGAATACACCAGGCACTCCTTGGAAACCATATGGGGTAGTTTTACTCTGTCTTATAGGTCGCTATGAGTCGGAATCGACTGAGATTAATTTTCACCCACGTAAAATTTTGTCGATTGGGAGGGGTAGTTTCTGCTGCAAAAAGTCAATCAAGGACACAGTTGATGGAAACTCCACCACTTTAACATGACCAAGTCTCTAGATGTTGACATTCAGCTGGCTCTGCGAAGGTTTTTACGAGCCAGGTTGGAAGTGGTATACATCTCTCCCATCTGTATTCCATTAGAATGTAGTCATGTGTCCTCAGCTAGATGTAGGGTGGAAGGCAGGAAATGTAGTTTCTTACCGGCCATCCACTTCTCAGCAATGATGTTTCTATGAAGGAAACGGAGTATGAATCTTTGGCAAACAGATAGCAATCACTGCTTCAGGGTCCTAGGATCTCAGTGAGTTAGTGATGCATGATGGCAAGTAATGCAGAATTGATAACAGAAGCTAGGCATATGGAAACGTAGGTGGCACTCCAGCCACAGGATGAAAGTAGGGACTAAGCCATGTGTCCATGGGAGAGGGAGCTGCAAGACCCTACCAGGGAAGCACAGAGCTGCAGTTTAAAACAGGACTCTAGTCTTGAAATACGATTGCAGTCTATTACAAGGTAAATGCAGAAATTTGAAGTAGGGGCCTAGGAAAAAACCCTGGTTAGGCACTAGGCAGGGGAGGAGAAGGGAAGGAAGACTGCAAGTTGGAGGAACCATGGAATCAGGATGAGAGGAGGGGATACCAAGACCTAGGTCTAACAGCTAACCAACGACATTGGAAGCAGTTTTCTAGAAGTGTTGTGATTGGGCCATTGTCATTTGAATATACTCATTTCTAAGCTATTTTCAAAAAGCTGTGCTGGGTCATTCATAATTCTCTGCTTTAGTCAGGATTTGTCTGAGGAACTAAGGCAGGGCTAAGCATGGGAGAGGGACTTGTCTGTGAACTCACCCATAAGATCTTGAAGAAGGCAGAGCTGAAAAACAGTAACCAGGATATGTGTTAGGCAAATATGACTAAGAGAAATTGGCAGCTACTTCTGCAAAGCGCATCACACCCAATGAAAATGTAGCAATCACGATATCCAGTAATAAGAATATGCCATTTCCTGCCCAATTCAGAGCCTACAAAGAGCCCCAGGAAACTAAATGGTAAAGTGTTAATAAAAAGATATTGGGTAAATCTATGTTTAAATTGCAGCTGTTTGGGAAAGTTGATCTTTCTGAGTCTTAGCTTCTTCATTGTAGAGGCTTGTGTTTTGGTTTGAGAATTAAATGAGATGAAGTATGTAAGATGGACACATAGAGATGTACACACAATGATGTTTGGTATATGTTGGTTTCCACCTCCACCCTCCCACACACCAGTAGTAAAGAGGGTTATTGGAGACCACCTAGGATCTTTTAAAGATTACTGCATAGTCTAAATCACCCTCATCTCTCACTTTCATCTCATCCTTATCCCCTATTCAAAATCCATACACCACAGTCACAACCTAATATTTTTCAAATGCAAATTTGATCAAGAGTTTTCCTATTGCTTTAAGATTACTCATATTCATTTATCCATCAAACAAATACTTAAGTGCCAGTTATAGTTCTATACATGGGGGATGTAGCAGTCCATAAAATAAAATAAATAAATAAAGACAATTCCCCTATTCTTATGGAGCTTCCAACCTAGGTGAGGGACAGGAGACAGTAAGCAACCAAATAAATAGGGACTATCTCATCTTGATGAGTTCACCAAAGGCTCGTACAAATGAGAAGTCCTGTTCATGTTAGAACAATCAGTTATCCCTCTGTCCGGAGGGGACCCACCCTGGTTAGCCCACAGCCATAAGCGCTGCAGTTGTGTCCCCGAAGGCCTCTGCTGGGATGTGTGGCTGTCCTAGTGATAAAGGCTGAAATGAGAAAAAGGAGGAAGGATGAAGTCCTGCATTGTGAGCATGCCCACAAGGACCTGCAGGACCTTACCCATGCCTGCCTCTCTCTATCCCTGTCAGCCTCCATCCCCCTGATGACTCTCTCTCTCTCTCATCTAATATACCAGATTTCAGTCATATCCTTGATTTCAGCATGCTTTTTTCCACCAGGGGACTTTTCCACACATGGAATATCTCACCATCACCCCTAACTACTGCATCTATGACTTTTGCCCTCATGTAAATGAATCATTTCAGTACTTGTTTTTCTAAAGGGTCAAAGACCCTGTTTGAGTTCTTCCTGGGCTATTCCTCTCAGTGCCCCTATAGCACAGTACCTGGCAGATTGGAAAAATTTCAGTTAGCATTTGTTATTGCCCAGGTGGTTTGGACCATAAAAGCTCGAAGGGGAAGAGTGTGCAGGCTGGAGTGCAAGTTCCAAAGGCAGCCAGCCCCAGTTTTCCCCTTTATCTGCTTAGGTAGGTAGATTCTTGGGTACTATTATCACACAGGGACCTGCTCAATGCAAGGAGACAGAGATCTGCTTATTGTGATTTTTTTCCTGGGAGTCTTAATTTTGCCACTGTACCAAGTCACTGAAACATAGCAGATTACCATGTTATCCCAACATTTAAATAATAATAATGCAAATAGTACATTCAATATTAAAATATGACTTCAGTATTTCAAGGAGCTCTGTTAATGCTGTGAAGTTATCAGACTCTGTTTGCCTGCTAGAAAACAAAAAATAAAAACCTTCCCAAATCTGAATCCCCCTATTGGAGAATTCTAAGCAATTAGCGTTGGAGCTGAAATCCACCTTCCTTTAATCCTCAGAATAATAAAGACAAACAATCAATATAACAAGGAAGATTTCCTAAGGAAAGTCATTGTGTGAACTAAGGGCACAGAGGGACGAGGCAGAGAATGTTAAGTATTTGGAGAAATCAAGTTGCATAAAGCACTTACAAATCATCTGACAAGGATCCATTTGCACGTAAATATGGCACCAGTTATAAATCACCTGTCACTCTTTTTTCTAAGGGTCTAGTAGGATCGCTTCTTGGGGATTTTTTTTTCTTGACCACCTTTAGATGTCTTGATCCTCTGAACTGTCAGATGTAATAATAGCTTTTTTAAAAAATATATTCCGTAATTCTGATACCTGCTCAATTCTGGAAATCCTCCAGAAGTCTAAATGTGTGTATATTCATTCAGTTCTTTATTCTTTCAACAAAAGTGTATAAAGTTTAAACCTGTCATCCTGGTCTAATTATTAATGGTGTCCTCTTTCATTGTCAGAATTGACTGCATGGGAGATAAATTATCTGAGGGCACTACTCTTGAGAGAGCTATTCTTGAAATTCAGACTGCAGAGGAAGATTATCTGCTCATTTCATGAATATTTATTGGATGTTTTCTTGAGTGCAAGGCACTCTTCTAGGTCCTGAGGATACACTGTGAATAGATCAGATAAGATCTCA
Source organism: Loxodonta africana (assembly GCF_030014295.1). Classification (NCBI taxonomy): domain Eukaryota; kingdom Metazoa; phylum Chordata; class Mammalia; order Proboscidea; family Elephantidae; genus Loxodonta; species Loxodonta africana. The sequence continues at coordinate 111,775,103 of NC_087347.1, read as the reverse complement.
GGCAAATCCCCCTGGCTTCATAGAACTAACATTTCTCTGGGAAGTGGGATGATGGTGAGGAGACACAGAAAAAGAAACCAGTCAATAAACACAAAAATAACAGGTGGTGATGAGTGCTATGAGGAAACTAAAATAGGCCATAGCAGGGAGAATAATTGGAAGAGAATCTTGCCAAAAGAATGAACAAATTATTCTTTAAAGAAATGCAACCAGAATGTTCTTTAGAAGTAAGGACAGAGAGACTTCAACTTGCTTACTTTGGACAGTTCATCAGAAAAGACCAATCACTAGAAAAGGACATCATGTCTGTTTGGTAAAGTGGAGGCCAGTGAAAAAGAGGGAAACCCTCAATGAGTTGAGTTGACCCAGCAGACGCAGCAATGGACTGAAACATGTGAACCATCATGACGATGGTGCAGGACTGGACAGCATCTCCTTCTGTCATAGGTAAGGTCTCCATGAGTTAGAGCCGACACATCAGTAACTAACAACAACCACATCTTGAAGGAGATTGGGGGAGGAAAGGCCACTGAGGAGGTAATATTTATGTCCAAAATGAATCACAAGGTGGTGCCATAATTCCTTTAACTAATGTTTTCTTTACCCAGCTTCCCAGTGTTCAATCTCGTAAGCCTTGTTTTGACTCATTTTTCTATTCAAGGCTTTATGTTAAGACCTACAGATGGAAATATAAAGATGAGTTTTTATTATTTTTATTTGTGCCCCATCTCCATCTTAAAAAAGAAATTGAGCAGTATAAAAAGGAATAGGACACACGACCCTTGAGTTATAAGCCCCTACCCTCAGAACTGTGCTGAGGCAGCCTTTGTGATTGTGTCATACCCCACCAGCCCCAAACCTTAGCTTCTCCCCCCATTCTAGCTTTCCAGCCAGGGCCACATTACCCAACAGGCAACATACACACAGGCCCGATTGTGCCTTCCCACCAATCTGCAGTGCACGATTTCACCACGTTAGAGATGTGGTGAAACCCATGTGAAATTGCTCACCACAGATTAGCAAGTAAATACAATTAAGCCTGTACATACCTTGCTCAATGCAAGCAGGTGCATACCATGCTTACTGGTTAATCCACCCCTGCTTCCAGCTCCATTCTTACAGCATTGCAGTTTTTCTAAGCATCACTCCTTCGGAAGATGGTAACGTTTCCAAAGTGAGAGAATTTTGTATTTAAATCATGTCTTAATCTTCATGCAGCACAACCTGAAAACACACCACAATAATCAAATGCAGAAATGTATGATGCAGATTAACTTGTTTCTTCAAAGAGACCAAATGCTGGAGCTGAAAGTGTTGGAAGCTATCATTGGAGAACATCTGCGGCTTGTCTCCTCTAAGACAACATGCCAGCGGCTGCCTATTGTATGAGCTGCTTTCTCGTTTCCAACTGGTTGTGGTAATGGGGCAGAGACCACAAGAGGCGATGGGGTTAATTTAGCCACATTAAAGGAAGGAAGCAAGGGGCGCGGGCATCAAGCTTCAGCACCTGCGGCTCTTGGCTGACTTCTTTATCAAAGACAGAAGTTCACAAAATCATCTCTGTGGATGAATTCACTGGATAGTAGAGGGAAACCTGTGAGCTAGATATCCCAAATGGTTCCCCACCAGCCACACTTTACCATCAAACTTACAGAACTACCTCGATCTGAGGGGAACTTTTGAAATGAGCTTTTATTTTATTTTCCAAGCATCTGAATTGCTTCTTTAATGAACATCTGATGCTTGGCGTATACTTTCTAATTGTGTTAAAGATTTCAAGGTCAAAACAGTTTGAATCCAATTTATTTCAGGTGAGAGAGAGACTGATTCTAAGCTTCCACTAAGGGATCTTTTTAGATAGATTTCAAAGATCAAAGCTTGTAATAGAAGAGCTTAATATTTGGATAAGTCCATGTTCTTTGCTGAATTTTCATTAGTTCAGTGGAATGTAGAACTCCCGAAATTTAGCATATCATGAATTATTCATAATTATTATTTAACTGATAACATTCTAAGAGTGTTATTAATCCCAGAACATGTTTTTTTTTTCCGTTTTGTATTTTTTTACTTCATTGTACATGAGTTTATAGTATTTTTCTTTTTTCTATACTGTATTCAGCCTGCCTGTCACAAATCCCAGATGGCATGCTTTTTTTCTGCTGACTCCTGCCCATAATTAAAAAAAAAAAAAGAAATATATTAACTCCAAAATATCACCACTTTGTGATTTCCAGTACTTTTTCTTGCTTGTTTATTTTTATGCATATGATTATTTTTGTCCTGAGATTTCAAGAGCAAGCCAGTAAGTAACCTTAAATTTGGTACCTGCATAAGATTTGACCTATGTGGTGTCCTTGGTCAGGAACAGTACTATAGTTATAACAGTTCAAGTTGATTTACTGTATCAAGTAATTAGTTCCTATAGCAAGAGAATAAGAGAAGCTAGGTGGCAGAATGCAAAAAATGAAAGACTAGAAAAGAAACCAGAAGGCCTGGGTTTTAGAGCTGGCTTTTCCATCGCAAGTTGTAGGATCCGTAAAATAATAGAATATTAATTACTTTTAATAATTTATTTTTGTTGCTGTTGTTGAGAATATACACAGCAGAACATACACCAGTTTGTACACATATGATTCAGTGACACTGACTACTATTCTTTGAGTTGTTCAACCTTTCTCACCCTCCATTTCCAAATTGTTCCTCCCCTGTTAAAATAAACTCACCGCCCCCTAAGGTCCCTATCTAATCTTTAAGGTTGCTGTTTGCAATTTGATCCCATAGAGATAAATCTTAAAAGAGCACAATACTCAAGGCAGACATTCTTTACTAGTTAAGCTAGACTATCTTTTGGTTTTAAGAAGACTTCAAAAAGCAAAAAAGATGGAAGCAACCAAGATGCCCATCAACGGATGAATGGATAAATTATGGTTATTCACACAATGGAATACTGTGCAACAATTAAGAACAATGATGAATCTGTGAAACATTTCATAACATGGTGGAACCTGGAAGGCATTATGCTGAGTGAAATTGGTCAATTGCAAAAGGACAAATATTGTATAAGACCACTATTATAAGAACTCTAGATAAAGTTTAAACACAGAAGAAAATATTCTTTGATGGTTATGAGGGTGGGAGGGAAGGAGAGGGATATTCACTAACAAGATAGTAGACACAAATTTTTTTAGGTGAAGGGAAGGGCAATATACAACACAGGGATAGTCAGTACAACTAGACTAAACCAAAAGCAAAGAAGTTCCCTGAATACAACCAAATGCTTCAAAGGCCAGAGTAGCAGAGACGGGGTCTGGGGACCATGGTTTCAGGGGACATCTAGGTCAATTGGCGTAACAAAACGTATTAAGAAAACGTTCTGTATCTCACTTTGGTGAGAGGCATCTGCGGTCTTAAACGCTAGCAAGAGGTCATCTAAGATGCGTAAATTGGTCTCAATCTACCTGGAGCAAAGGACAATGAAGAACAACAAAGACATATGGTAAAGATGAAGCCAAGTGACAGAAAAGGCCACATAAACCAGAGACTCCATCAGCCTAAGACCTGAAGAACTAGATGGTGCCTGGCTACCACCAATCACTGCCCTGACAGGGAACACAACAGAGAATCCCTGATGGAGCAGGAGAACAGTGGAATGCAGATTTCAAATTCTCGTAAAAAGACCAGGTTTAATGATCTGACTGACACTGGAGGGACCCTGATGGTCATGGTCCCCAGACCCTTTGTTAGCCCAAGATGGGGGCCATTCCCCAAGTCAGCTTTACAGACAGGGATTGGCCTGGTCTATAAGATAGACAATAATACTGGTGAGGAGTGAGCTTCTTGGCTCAAGAAGACACTTAAGACTATGTGGTCTAGTGGCGAGATGAGAAGGAAGAGGGGTACAGGAGCTGGTTGAATGGACACGGGGAATACAGGGTGGAGAGGAGGAATGTGCTGTCTTGTTAAGAAGAGAGCAGCTAGGAGTACACAGCAAGGTGTGTATAATTTTTGTATGAGAGCCTGACTTGATTTGTAAACTTTCACCTAAAGCACAATAAATTAAAAAAAAAAAAAAAAAAGACTTCAGGGAATATTTTTGGTTTAAGGTTTAAAGATTATTTCAGAGCAATAGTTTCAGGGGTTCATACAGCCTCCATGGCTCCAGAAAGTATGGATTCCATGAGAATTTGAAATTATGTTCTATATTTTTCACCCTTTTGATCAGGATTCTTCTATAGAATCGTTGATCAAAATGTTCAGTAATGGTAGCCAGGTACCATACTGTTTATTCTGGTCTCATGGCAAAAGGAAGAGTTGTTTATGGAGGCAATTAGCCACATGTTCCATTTTTTCTTCCTATTCCTGACTCTTCTTCTTTCCCTGTTGCTCCAGGAAAATAGAGACCAGCTGTTGTACCTTGGATGGCTGCTTGCAAATTTTTAAGACCTCAGACACTATGCAACAAACTAGGAGGTAGAAAAAAAGCAGTAAATACAATATTAAACCAATTAACTGAGATGTCCCAGGAAACCATGACCCTAAACCTCCAAACCAAGGAATCAAATCCCATGAGATGTTTGGTTGTTCATAAGAAACCTAAGCAGCTACTCTTTTTTTTTCCCCCCTGTCACGGTAAATTATATCTATCACACGACTTTTGCCAATTCAACTTTTTACTGGTATACAGCTTATTGACAGCAAGTATATTAATGGGCTGTGCACCCCTACCCACAATCAATGAGGGTTTTCCATTACGATAAACTGAAATACAGTATTCCATAAGCAATAACCCACTCTTTCCCCCTCTGTCCTACCTCTCATAACCACTAATAAACTTTGGTCTCTATATATTTGCCTCTTATTGTTTTTTTGTGTAAGTGATGTCATACAATATTTGTCCTTTTGAGATTGAATTATTTCACTCAGCATACTTATTGCTGTTAATGGAGGACACAACTACTGATGCCAGGAGTATTTTAGTAATTTTTCACAACAGCGCTATGAAGTATAGCCTTAATTTTACAGGTAAGGTGACAGCCAATTAAGTAACTTGTCCAAGGTCACACAGCTTGTTAATTGTGGAGGAAAGATTTGAACCCACATTCAGGGTCTTAAAAGCCCCCATTTGTTTTACTGTGTTTCTTTGCATCTGACATTGTGTAATCACTGCATTTAATTATAGCAATATGAATTTATTCATCAACTGTTACATACATGGCCCTGGGTTGGGTGCTATATCATATTATTAAAATTCTCATAATTTTTAAGTATTTTTAGGAAAAGCAGAGGCAATAGATCCCAGATTGGAATGCGAAGCACCGTGACATATATTAATGTTTTAAGAAGTCTCTCTGAATCTTAAATATCCTAAATGCATACTTAGTTTCATAATCCATAATTTTACATTGTATCTGGTTCATTTAAAAGGAATATATCTCCAAGTAGCCAGTCCTACAGATAGAGAATGTGTGACTCTTTTCTCTAAAAAGAATGGTCAGAGTGTATCACATTTTTACACAAATCTACTTTCGTTTGCCAACTGCACCCTCCCCCGTGAGGTATTTTTGTCAGCACAACTGTGTCAAAATTTTTTTTTACATGTTGCTATAAAAAAAATTACCATAGCATGCTTCCAAAAATGCCTCATGGGGGAGGGCATGATTGGCAAACAAACATAGAAGACATGTGTTGTTTGTGTAAAAATACAGTAGCTCCAGGATGGCCAAAATCACTCTGCTTACTTTTATATCTTGAGTCCAATGAGGGGCTCCTAATTGGCTATTTCTGCTGTTTATATCACAGCTACTTACAGTGCCCATCTAGCTTTGCTAGCTTTTAATGGAACTGAAATATGATCATTTAGAATAAAACTGGAAATAAGCAGCCAGAACACATATACACACTCTACCATGGAAAAATCTGGAGGTTTTTTTTTTTTTAATAGCCAAGCAAAGCAACCAAAACCAAATCAAACCCAGTGCCGTCGAGCCGATTCTGACTCATAGTGACCCTACAGGACAGGGTAGAACTGCCTCATAGAGTTTCCAAGGAGTACCTGGTGGATTCGAACTGCCGACCCTTTGGTTAGCAGCCGTAGCACTTAACCACTACGCCACCAGGGTTTCCAAAGCAAAGCAAAAGGTGCTTAATCTTCTGTCCTTAAAAGATCTGTCCCACCACAGTGATGCCATGGTCTGTCTTTACTTCTAAACCGGTGGCCTTGTTGGTTCCTGGATTAACTGACCTCTGTTTTAGATAGATAGATAGATACGAAAATCCTATAGAAGCTTTATCTTGCCTAAAGTCGGATGTTACCTAGGATGAAAGGTATCTGGGCGACTGAAGGAAATTTCTGAAAATCCAGGGAATCTCTCTGTAGGGAAACCCATGGCACCATGGGCTCTCAGACCCAACCTCGCCCTAACTGCCTTCTCAGATTTGATCTACAAGGACTGCAGCACTGAATGAGGAATCTTTACCCCATCATCCATCTCTACACATTGACAAACACGTGCAGGGGACCTGTCTTTAAGTTCCAGATCTTGACTATAATTTTTTCTACTTTGGATAATGGCCTTTGATCCTAAATCGATATCCCCCAATGTGTGTGTGTGAAACAAAATTTGCATTTAAAATAAGCCAACTTCGCTAAAAATCTATAGGTGACACTTGTGAAGATAAATGAAAAGTACAGTTTCAGCCACTTTTTGGTAGATGTCAAGCCTAAAGAGAAGCATGAAACTGAGCATTTTATACATAATCTGACTTCTTGTTGCTTTCAAAAATTTACCAGGACAAGTACTCAAAAGCAAATAGAGTTATCACAGAGAATGGTTTTAGTACAATAATCTTCCTTTTACTAAAGAAAAATATGAAGTGTATGAATTACAGGTGCCAAATCTGTTGCAGAAGGTAGACCTAAGCACAATGCTCCAAATTCCGTGATCTAACAACTGAACTTCATAGTACCTGATGCCTATGACATGGAGCAAATGAGGTATTGGAAAGACATGCTTTTGGAGGAAGACAAGCCTTTGTTCTAGTTCTTCTAGCTGTGTGATTTCACAAAGATTATTAATTTCTCTGAGCTTTAGTTTATAACATATTAAATGAGAATATGAATATCTGTGTGGAAGCAGAGCCTGAGACTGGGATTCTTGTTGAAGTAATCTATTTAGAGAGGGTAGGGGAATGATGCTCTGAGAGGAGGGGGAATGAACAAAGCAGGATGAGGACAGGGAAAGAGCTAAACAGGAATATGGTATATCATCTATATTCCGCAGCACATAGTAGTCACTCAGTTAATTTAGCTGCTCTGCCCCCCATAATGAGGAATACTTTTACAGCATGACAGAAGGTATTATCCGATAAATTGCCTCAAACACAAAGACATTTGTGAATAAAATTCATTGAGCAGGACCAGCTTTTAATACGTATTTTGCTCATATCCCTTGGTTCGTTTTTATTTATTTAGTCATCTGCTAGTATTTGCTACCATCTAATATTAGGTAGGAGTCCCTGGGCAGCTCCAACAGTTAATGCTCTCAGCTGCTAACTGAAAGTTTGGAAGTTCAAGTCTACCCAGGGGCACCTCAGAAGAAATGTCTGATTATCTACTTCCAAAAAATCAGCCAATGAAAACCCTATGGAGCACCATACTCTGACACACTTGGGGTTGCCATGAGTCAGGGTTGATACTGGATGTCATTTTTAGGTACCCTCGAGTCGATTTTCAACTCATAGCAACCCCATGTGACAGAGTAGAACTACTTCCCTGGGTTTTCTAGGCTGCAATCTTTATGGGAGCAGATCACCTGGTCTTTCTCCCACAGAACCACTGGGTGGATTTGAACTGCTAACCTTTAGGTTAACAGCTGAACACTTAAACGTTGTGCCACCAGGGCTCATTTAAAACAAAGCCAAACCTGTTGCCATCAAGTCGATGCCAATTCACAGGTACCAAGAGCTTAAGAAAAAAATATTGGAAACATTTTATTCAGTAACACAATTTTTTTTGTGCACATCAGGAAAGATTACCATCTACTTGACACCTCATTCTGTACAGTGTTCAAGCTGCAACCCTCTGTCTGCTTCTGGGTGACCATTCCCTACCACAATTGGGCATACGCCCTGAAAATTCAACTCATATTCAAAAGAATGTCCCCATAGAAAGCAAACTTGTAATAATATTCACATAGCATGCTATAAAACTCAAGGTCACTTCATTTACTACTGTTACCATATTTACATGTATAAAATGCATTGGAGTTTATAGGTATTATGATGATTAAGGTTATGTATCAACTTGCATAGGCCATGATTCTCAGTGATTTGGCAGATACTATGTAATTATCCTCCATTTTGTGATCTAATGTGAACAGCCAATAGCTGAAAGGGGAGTTTCCTTAGGGGCATGGCCTGCATCCAATATATATGGATATTCTGGCAAAGCTCAAGCTCTCAAACGTGAATCCAACTCATCATCCTCTGACCTCTGTTTCTTGGGATATGAGCCAGCAGCCAGCCATCTGACCTGCGGAGCTTAGGATTTGCCAGCTCCCACAGCTACATGAGCCAACAGTCTGCTGTCTGATCTGCCAGTTTTGGGCTCATTAGCCCCTGCAACCAAGTGAGTCAGGAGACGCCTCCAGCCTGATGCCTGACCCACAGATTTGGGGCTTGTCAATCTCCACAACTGCGTGAGCCATTTCCTTGAAAGAAATCTTTCTCTATATTTGTATTTAGAAGAGCCCTGGTGGAACAGTGGTTAAAGTGCCTGGCTGCTAACCAGAAGGTCAGTAGTTCGAACCCACCAGCCACTCTACAGGAGATAGATGTGGCAGTCTGATTGCATAAGGATTTACAGCCTTGGAAGCCCTATAGGTCAGTTCTACTCTGTCTTATAGGGTCATTATGAGTTGGAATTGACTCAAGGCAGTGGATTTGTTTTATATATATGTTATATATATATAAAAATATAATATATATAAATATATATTACATATGTATGTATATATATATATACAGACACACACACACACACTTCATTGGTTTTGCCCCTCTAGAGAGCCCAGCCTAAACAGATAAATTCATGTAAATTGCTCAAATATTTAATGATGTATTTGTTTAAGACTAAATAGATATCTTCTTTATTATTCTCTCTAGTCTTAATATTTCCCTTTCCATTTTCCCCTGGATATATACTTTGCATTGTCTGGGTTATATCCAAGTTTTCCAAAGTAATTAAGTACCATAATATTCAGTTGGCTCAATGGCAATGTGTTAGGGCCACAGAAGAATCACTGCTTAAAGTATATCATTGTAAAGATGCTTGCTGGCTGGTCACTTTGGTGTTAAAGTATGGTCAGAACAGAGAACCATTGCGTTTGATTCCATGTCAATTTGTGAATGTTTAAATTGACAAATTTTAATCATTTTTGAGATATTTTTATTGCTTAAAACTTTCCAAGTCCACTTTGTCAGTAGAGTCTCAGAGTGAAGTCTGGCTACTGCTGAGCTCAGTGAGAGAGTAGTCTGGTCTAATGTGCTTTAAGCCTATTTTCAGATACCACTATTGGCCTCTCTGTTTTTCTCTTTTTTCTAGTATGCTTCACTATATTTCTTTAGAGTCTGTACCATGAATTTAAAACTAAGTCCAATGCCACCATTGCTTATAGTGAGGTATCAATAATCCTCAAGGAAGAAGAGGAAAAGGCTTAAAAGGAGAATTGCTTGCAAACTTAGCTTTCCATAATATGTGTCTTTATTAGATTGGAAACACGTTTTGTAGGGAGTACCTGTCTCCTATGAACTGAAGAGTAGACGAACAGAGGAAAATATTGATTTCTGCTCCTTTATCTCACTGGTGATGCTCATTCAACATATCCATATTGACCATTTCGCCCTGTGTTCCCGAAAGATACGTAGTCCCATATCTTAAGCTTTTACTGAAATATATAAACCCTAGCAAGAGGGTTCAGATAGAGTTTCCCATGAAATTCTTCCACTCTCAGTCAGGAAGTGTGAGAATATGTATGGCAGTAAACTTCTTTCCTATTCTGGGGGCCTAAGGAGTCCAGGCTGGAGTGTAAGTAATTTGGTGGGTTGGGACCAGGCTGAATAATTGTGGATTCCATAGTTGAGTATTATTAATATAAAAAGCCCAATAAAATACAGGAGGGAACAAAGGGCTTGCTTTATATACTTGTCTTAATTACCTAGTGCTGCTGTAACAGAAATACGATAAGTGAGTGGTTTTAACATACAGAAATTTATTCTCTCACAGTTTAGGAGGCTAGAAGTCTGAATCCAGCATGCCAGCTCTAGGGGAAGATTTCCCATCTGTCAGCTCTTAGTCCTTGTTCTTTGGTTCCTTGGTGATCTTCATGTGGTGTGGCACCTATCATCCTCCATCTTTGCTTGCTTGCTTGCTTGCTTAATCTGCTCTTTTATATCTCAAAAGAGATTGACTTAAGACACACCCTACAGTAATATTGGCTCATTAACATGATAAGGAACACCCATTCCCATATGTGTTCCCCCATATACTTTGAGGGGACACAATTCAAACCATAACAATACTCATTGTAAGCTTGCTTCAGGGCCTAGGAAAAGATACGAAAAAGTATTTTTTAAAAATAAATAAATATTTAATATCATAACAAAGCTGTAACAAGCACCTACTGTATTTTAAATACTGTGTAAGGGGCTTTTATATACAGTATTTCTTTGATCCATATAACCCATGCGACATATGTCCAGGCAGTCCTCATTATCTGAATACTCTTCATCAGAATCCCCACAATTGTGAGTTTTGTAGGAAGCCCTAGTAACATAAAAATGTTCACTAATGACCTGACCATTTACAATGCTATCTGTAGTCCACACGTCTCCATTAACACAAGGGTCCTGTCGGTGCCCGCCATGGGGTTTCTTGGTCAATCTATAGCTGCAAATGAATTGTGTACTGACAACAGTGGGCATACGGAAACGGAGTGATCTTCACATTTAAAGGAAGCCCGTAGGAACATTGATTAAAAAGCTACTCAAAGGCTTAAATGATACTATGATCAAGCTGTGAAAATCGGCCATGAAATTGTGGATCTTTTACAGTGCAATCATAAAATCATGCAAAGAATAGCAATGACCGATTTATTCTTTGTCCTGAGAATGAGTGCATAGTTGCCATTCTAAAAACAAACGCGCTTGCATAGTTTTTAGTTCCAGAAAAGAGTCCCACATAAACATGTTTTTGTTATTAAAAATTATTTAGCTCCCATTTTAAATGAAGTCACTTTAAGAGACTTTTCCCCCAGTATGAATTATTCTCAGATAATAAGGACTTTCTGTATTCTTAGTTTAATTTTGCATAACAGGAAATTCATGCTCAGAGGAGTTAAAGTACTTTCATGTGTTGTCTGCTGTCATACAGTTGGCCCCCAACAAACGGTGACCCCATGCACAAGGAAACGCTATGCTGCCCAGTCCTGCACCATCGTCGCCATGATCAGTTGTAGGTCGGACCATCGTGATCCATAGGGTTTTCACTGACTGATTTTCAGAAGTAGATTACCAGGCCTCTTTGTCTAGTTGGTCTTAGTCTGCAAGCTCCACTAAAACCCATTCAGCATCACAGCAGCACGCAAGCCTCCAATGACAGATAGGTGGTGGCTGCACAGAAGGTGCATTGGTCAGAAATTGAACCTGGCTCCCCAGCATGGAAGGTAGGAGTTTTACCACTGAGCTACCAGTGCCTCACTTTGATGTACTCACATCATTTACTGACAGGTTCGGGAGAACTGTTTCTGACTAGAGACTTCATATCTTTAAAAATCACTAATTTGACTGCATCCCCGACCCCTTTGTTTCTCTCATCAAAATTCATTATCCCCCAAACAGTTCTTTCAGGCTCTTGCTCTTAGGGTCCTTGGTGGATTAACTGTTGCCGACTCATCATTACTTGGTTAAATACTTCTTCCAAGCTGACGTTTGCAATTCCACTACTTTGTGAGATGGGGGGTCCCCTTTTTAGCCCACATATCATGTTGCAAGATTTTTTTGACTTACAGCTTCAAAATTTGTGAGAGGCCTTAATTTGAGTATACTTTTTCTGGTCATATAACTTAGATACCCGAATAGTCCTGTCTTAAAAAGAACATAGAGCTTGTTAAAAATATCAGCTATCTCACAAAATAGAGGAGCCCCGGTGGCAAGGTGGTTAAGAGCTATGGCTGCTAACCAAGAGATCAGCAGTTCGAATCCACCAGCCATTCCTTGGAAACACTATGGGGGCATTTCTACTCTGTCCTATAGGGTCACTATGAATTGGAATTGACCAGAAAGAAGTGGGTGTATCCCACAAAAACATCAGGTCCAGTGGTTTTGCTTTATACTCTCATGCCTTTATTAGCAAAGTTTTTTATTGAACTTTAATGTTAGCCGATTAAACATGACAATATACTTCAAAGTGTAGATTTATTATACACTCCTTTGTTTAAAAATATTCTTGGTTGTAACTGATATTGTATGAATATCTTTGTGTTTAGATAGCGAAAGTTAGAGGTATCAGATGGCTGTGCTTTCAATGAATGGCTTTAAGACTTCATTATTTCAAAAAACAATAGCATCATTGTTTTTCTATTGAATTCACTGGTTTCTTTCACTTCTATGTCCAGCATAAAATATCTGTCACTTTAATGGAAAAAAAATAAAATAAAATAGTTCTAAAACAATGGCCATCAGCATGCCATCAATTTAAGCACAAGCTTGAAGTTATTTGGTTATAATGAAATTCAGCCTCTTTAGCTGCGATAAAAGCAACACCACAGGGCCATTATTCTTACTGAGATGGATAGAACAGAATACAATTATAATGATATTAAGATAGTAGGTATTTGGGTCGAGATAATAAGCAGAAATATTGTTATAAAATGAAGAGTATTTATGCAAGGCGTAATGTATAATCTTGGGCCAAATGCACTTATGAAGCAGGGAGGACATTTCACATAAATAAACTGACCTCTTTGGTTTGACCTGAGAGATGCTGGGAAGAACTGTTCAACCACATATATTCCGTAAAGGACCTCAGTGGCCAAGGGTGCAGAATGGGGAGATTGTCTTGTTCACCAAGCCTGTGTTATTGTTGATGTGTATTTTACCACTATCCAAAGTTTCTTTTATGTCTCCAGTGAAAGCTATAGATAGGTAGATACCCTGGCTTTCTTGCCTGTGTCTACCTAGCATCATGATTAAGTATGACAGCCTCTGGAGCAAAACTTCTTGAGTTTGAATCCTTTTTGCAATTCACTAGTTTTTTGACTTTAGAAAAGTTATTTAAGCTCTATGGGAATAACAGTAGGAATTTCCTCTAAGGTAGTTATGAGTATTAAGTCAGTCAGGGCATATATAGTATTTATAACATTGCATAGCTCATGATAACTGCTCAACAAATGTTACTGATATTATATTATCACACATTTTCAGAAATCAGATAGTATCATGTAGGCATAAAAGCATTATTTAAACAAAAAATTAGTGTGTAAAAAAATCTGTTGTCATTGAGTCGATTATGACTCATAGGGACCCTATAGGAAAGAGTAGAACAGCCCCTTAGAGTTTCCAGGGAGCTCCTGGAGGATTTGAACTGCTGACCTTTTAGTTAGCAGCCATAGCACTTAATCCTATGCCACCAGGGTTTTCTCAGTTAGTGCCTAAGGTATATGAAAACCACATTAGGGATAGAAGACTAAACCTCAGGGAATTTAGAATCTAGTGATTAAAACATCCTAGTTTTCTTCAAGGGTCTTCTCAGAAGGAATTAGTTTACCACCAAATCCATTATAACATCCTCGTGGCCCGTAAGAGGTCCGGTCCTCTGAAAGTGTGAGCCACCCTTACTTACCACTGAACTTGGAGGCACTGGGCAATTATTTCCATCTGGTGCTTTCAAGGAAATTCTATTTAGAAGCGGAGCCATCACTGGCTTTTCATTTGTCTTAGGACATAACTGTAGAATCTTTGACCTCCCTTTTAACAGGTTTAAAAGCATTGTCTCCAGCTATCCTCGCCCCACTCTCCTTGCTGTAGCCACTTCAGTCTTCTCTCAGGTCCTTAAATATGTCATGTTGCTTTGCATCTCAGGACCTCTTCACATGCTTTCATATGGGACACTCCATATATCATGTCTGGCTTACAACTCTTTAGATTCCTGCTGAAATCTCAACTACTCGTAGGAATACTCTCTGATTCTTTCCCAGACCTGGCTGCAGCTCCATTACATGTTCTCTTGTTGTTGTTCTTGTAGGTTGCCACTGAGTCAGCTCTGACTCAGTGGCAACCTTATCTATGACAGAATAAAACCTTGCCCAGTCTGATGCCACCTTCAGGATCATTGGTATGTTTGAGTCCGTTATTGTTGTTATTGTGTCAGTCCGTTTCAGTGAAAGTTTCTCTAGTTTTCACTGACTCCCTTGATGGCAACAGGTTTGGTTTTTTGTTTTTTCTAGCAATTGGTCTTTCCTAATGATGTGTACAGAGTAAGCAAGTTGAAACCCGCCATCCTTGCTTCTAAGGAGAATTCTGTTTCTTCTAGAACTCCTCCCTTTTTTTCCTCTTTAACATTTATCACAAATATAATTACATAATTAACTTCATAAAAACAATAGAAGTGCATTGTATCCACTAATGACTAATACAAGTTAAAGTGTATAAACTCAGTACCTCATCAATAAAAAGAGAGTAAAAGGGAATGTGAGCCAGAGAGAGAAAGCAAGACTGAGTGTGAGAGAGGAAAAGAGAGAACACACAAACATTTCAATATTGTAGTGGTAGGTATTCCATCCACTATTCCAGTAAACAAGTGTGTGAGCTAATACCCACAAGTGGGCATAGGAGGACATGAGACATTGCCCTGCTGTTTTCTCAGTCATTCTTATTCCCATTTGCCTTCTTTTGTAGAGTAGGACTGTTGTATTTGACCATATCTATTTTCAAACACCGTCACTCCTTCACACAAGCCAGTGACTTTATTTTGTGCTCAGTGAAGAAATAAGTTGATCCTAAATCTCTAGGAAAATTGGCTACGTTGAATTAATTGGGAGACACTATTAGAACCTCGAGGTAACACTGTCTAAGGAATTTTCTTGGATTATTTTAATTATCTACAGTTTTTACCTTATTTGCTAATTTAGAACCTAACTCACAAAGAAGATCCAACTGTCTCCATAAAATTTTTGTTTAACGTTTGTAGTCTTGCCCAGAATGTAAGGTCTGTGAGGGCAGACCCCTCACATGTGTGTCCCTTGCACATAGCAGGATGCCTGCATCATGTTATTATCGTTAGTAGCCATCAAGTTGACTCCAACTCACGGCGATTTTATGGACAACAGAAGGAAATGTTGTCCAGTCCTGCATCATCCTCACAATCAACAGCCTGTTCACAGTCACCATCGTTGTGGCTATTGTGTCAATCCTTCTTACCCAGGGTCTCCCTGTCCCTTGCTGGCCCTCTACTTCATCACACATGATATTCTGCTCTAAAGATTGATCTTTCCTGATGACATGTCCAAAGCAAGCAACTTGGACAGTGCTCTGTTGTGATCCATAAAGTTTTCATTGGCTGATTTTTGGAAGTAGATCACCAGACCTTTCTTCCTTGTCTGTCTTAGTCTAGAAGCTCTGCTGAAACTTGTCCACCATAGGTGACCCTGCTGGTATGTGAAATATTTGTGGCATAGCTTCCAGCATCAGAGCAACATGCAAGTCGCTATAGTATGCCAAACTGACAGATGGGTAGTGGCCTGGATCATGCTTAATAAATAAATATTTGTTAAATGAATTAACATTCTACTGAGAGTTTACAGGTACAATCTATTTGGCAACAATACAGAGTTTAGACATCTGAAGACTAAAGAAGTAGAAGACAGAATTTGAGGCTCTTTAAAATTATGCAGACCTAAATAAAACCAAAAAAAAAAAAAAAAATGTTGCCATCGAGTCAATTCCGATTCATAGCAACCCTATAGGACAGAGTAGAACTGCCCCATAGGGTTTCTAAGCAGCTCCTGGTGGATTTGAACTGCCAACCTTTTGGTTAGCAGCTGTAGCTCTTACTACTATACCACCAGGGTTTCCATAGACGTAGATAGCCTGTGTCTTTTCATAGAAACCTAAATTAAAATGGCAGAAAAGCTGAAAGGTGGACAGGACAGAGTTCAGTGTATTCTACTGAAGACCTACTGGTGTAAAGCAACATTCTATCCTTCAATTCTCTTCTCAAGCCAAACTCTAACCAAACAGCTGACAGCTACCTTATCATTTTAGGTCGAATGAGCAGGACTCGATTTATCAATATGCCCACCCACGGAGAAGGACGGCCATGCCCCACAGAGCTTACCCAGCAGAAAACCTGCCCGGTGACCCCCTGCTACACCTGGGTCCTTGGAAACTGGTCCGCATGTAATTTGGAGGTAGGTCACGTGAATGACAGAGAAATGTTTTTCAGTTTGTCAAAAGCACTCGTCTGGTCAAACATATGCGCTGATGGAATAAATTTCACAGCTGCAGGGGGCTGGCACAATGTATTTTTAATGCAATGAGGAACACGGGAAAATACAACCAAGTGACTTAACCTACTGCAGAGCCTCCTACTGCTAGGAAAAGAAATAGCCATTCACGAGGCTCTGATTATAATAAGCCAGGTCGTGGAAATTTTAATCTCTCTGGCATCTTCAAGAATTCTGTTATTTCCTTGGCTCATTGGAAATATCAAAGTATTATTTAATTAGGTAACCCTCTGATGCTGGGAAATGCACTGCTTGCTCTAGATTTTATTTTTCAAAGAGGCACTTTTAGGCTTAGCCGAAATCTTGCATATCGGCAGAAAAGCAAAAGTATATGAAAGTTATATTTTAACGGTATTACATGAACCAAGGTTACTACATTTTCCTCAATGGTTACTTTTTTATTGGCCTGAAATAGAAATGCTTAGCCACATTGTAATATATCACGTACCCAGAGCTTTTGCTAGATCAGCAAAGAACCTCTACTGCATTTTCTCTCTGGCTTCTTGCTTGAGGAAAAGCACATTGATTTTCCTTGTTTTCCTATTTTACTAGTTTATCCTTCACTTCCTTTCAAACATGTTTTAATTAGGCAATGATAATTTTGATTGTGTATTAAAAACCTAGAGCGTATTCTCATAGAGATTTAGTGTCCCTGTCAGGATGACATTGTAATGCAGGATTGTTATCTTGCAAAAGTTAAATGCCCATGTGTTTTAATAAGTCCCAGTGGAGGGAAAAGTGTGGTATATTTGTTCAGTCTCCTTTTGACAGAAAATAAGGCAACCATGCTAATTAACTAATTCAATAGTAACATAGTAGCTTTATCTATGAACACTTTGTCTCCTAGTCCAAAGTCTTCTTTCCTAGGTCTTTAAACCAAAACCAAAAAAACCAAACCCAGTACGGTCGAGTCGATTCCGACTCACGGTGACTCTATGGGACAGAGTAGAACTGCCCCATAGAGTTTCCAAGGAGCGCCTGGCGGATTCAAACTGCTGACCCTTTGGTTAGCAGCCGTAGCACTTAACCACTACACCACCAGGGTTCCCTGTCCTAGGTCTTTAGCGGTTTTTAAATGCTGCTTGGAATCACGTACAAGTATCAAATATGGAAGGAATATTTCTCCTTATAGCTCTGATGACTGTTGACAGAATAGAGACAAGAAGTTCAAATGATTCAGGAGCCCATTACAGGCTAAAGGAAAATAAAGAAAGTTGGGAAGAAGAGAAGGGAGGAAGGAGAGATGGAGGATGGACAAACTCCATGTTCCAAGTCTTACTAGACATACAAGTGTTGTGGTAACTTATTCTTTTGGACATTGCCTTTTATCTTTGTAGGTGTCAGGGGCCTCTTTTGGTATTCATGGCAGCTAACTTGTCCCATAGGAACATTTTGAGAAAATGCTAAATGTAATATTTCATTTTACTCTCACATAGTACACTCTCGCTAGAGCCACAGAGCAAGAGTGGTGGGTTGTGACCATTCTCTGTAGTGGTGCTGGTGGTGGGTGGGAGGTAGTACTATCTATTTGAGATAACCAGGTTTGGAGACGACAAGAGGAGGTGACCAGTTTGTGCCTCCAGAAATTTCAGAACTGCCTCAGATTTCTAGATCGAGTTAGTCCCACTCACCGAAACTTCCAGTCAGGAGCAAACTCTGGAATTAGCCTTAATCCAGGCAAAGCCCTCAAAAAACAACATGATTGTGGTTAATTATTTTGAGATAGATACTTTATCCAAGCAGGCCAGTCAGCATTACTCCCCAACAATTTGGAATGGAATTGAAACCGTTTGATGATACTGCAATCAGGAATACTTAGCTGCCAGGTTTTCCCACCTTGTGGATAAAGTCAGTCAGAAGCAAGAGACAGCAACGAAGGCGACACACAAAGAAAAACAGGTAAATGAGAAGGCAAATCTGGATGATATTTGGGTTGAGTTTTCCCTGAGGTGGAGCTGCATTCTTACTATCCCTGCTGCCTAATTGGTAACACTGTGAGATAACACAATGTCTTTTCAATAAATTGCCTTTTCTTAAATTTGTATGTAACCTCAGTTTTTTTTAATTGCTGATCAAAATACACCTGGGTATTTGCACACAAACGAAGATCACCATTTCTCTCATAGCTGCATTTCTGTCTTTCTTTGGATATATCATGTTTTAACCCACCAAATGCAGGTTGGGAACCCATTTGCTGAGCGGGGGATGATGATCCTATACATTTAAGAGGTTGAATGCCATCAAGACATATCCAATTACAAAAAAAAAAAAAAACAGTCCAGACTTACTGGTCTGACAGAGACTGAAGAAACCCTGAGAGTATGGCCCCCAGACACCCTTCTAGTTCAGTAATGAAGTCACTCCTGAGGTTTACCCTTCAGCCAAAGATTATACAGGCCCATAAAACAATGTGAGACTGAATGGGCACACCAGCCCAAGGGCAAGGATGAGAAGGCAGGAGGGGACAGGAAAGCTGGTAATGGGGAACCCAGGGTCGAGAAGGGAGAGTGTTGACATGTTGTGGTGTTGGCAACCATTGTCACAAAACAGTATATGCACTAATTGTTTAATGAGAAGCTAGTTTGTTCTGTAAACCTTCATCTAAAGTATAATAACAAAAACCAAGAAATATCCAATCATAATAAGAGAAACTTGGACAGGGTACAACAGATGCGCCAGTTCTGCTATGATCAGATGTGGAAAGATATTGGGAAGAGGAAATGTTCATCCGCAGGCACCGTTTCTCTTTTCAGTGT
This sequence comes from Loxodonta africana, assembly GCF_030014295.1. Classification (NCBI taxonomy): domain Eukaryota; kingdom Metazoa; phylum Chordata; class Mammalia; order Proboscidea; family Elephantidae; genus Loxodonta; species Loxodonta africana. Next base: position 111,755,788 of record NC_087347.1, on the reverse strand, counting down.
TTCCTCACTCTTTCCAAGTTTCCCTGCTGATAACATGTATACACACATATGTTGATAAATCTGTTTTATTTTATATGGTTTAACTCAGGTTCTAGAGTCTGTTATTTGCCATTGAGTCATTTCCAACTCATGGCGACCCTATCTGTGCAGAGTAGAACTACTACATAGTGTTTTCAAGGCTGTCACCTTTCAGAAGCAGGTCTCCAGGCCTGTCTTCCAAGGTGCCTGTGAGTGGGTTCAAACTGCCAAACTTTTGGCTAGTCATCAAGTGCTTAACGATTTGTGCTACCCAGGGACCACTTTCTGGAGTCTAGCTGTGCTAATTTCAGTCAAGGATTTATCAGTTCCTTGTTATTGTTGTTATTAGGTGCAGTCAAGTCAGTTTCAACTCATGGGGACCTTATGTACAACAGAACGAAACACTGCCCGGTCCTGTGCCATCCTCATGATCGTTGTTATGCTTGAGCCCCTTGCTGTAGCCAGTGTGTCAATCCACCTTGTTGAGGGTCTTCCTCTTTTTGAATGGCCCTCTACTTTACCAAGCATCACGTCCTTTTGTAGGGACCGATTCCTCCTGATAACATATCCAAAGTTTCTAAACTCTTCAAGCCTGTTTTCATATGACGGCACTAGGTTTTTCTGGGTACATATACATATATATATATATATATATATATATATATATATATATATATATACACACACCTATTCCTCACTTATTGACTATCTCGTTATACCACATTGACCATTTACCACAACAGTAAAAAAATTTACTATTGGTACTATTTTGTGCATTAACGCCCCCACACCCCCCACTCTTCCACAAATCTACACTCCCTAACCACCCACAGCTTCTCCAGGGCAAGCAGAGGGAGGAGCATCAGTGCCCCCCGGGGTATCCAACCCCAGCCTGGAACTCAAAAGATGCCTGCTGCTCCAGCTCCTCCCAGTTTGCATCTCCTCTCCCTCCTCCCTGTTCTCTCCTTGGATACAAGCACCTGCTGGTGGGTGTCCAAGACTAGCCTCTGAGGAGCTGCCACCTGCCAAGGCTGCTGCGCACTGCCTGGACCTTGCCACCCCTCTTCCCACACTGAGTGCACCTCGGGGCCGAGGTGGGACACTGGGAGAGTGAGGACGCCCACCAGCAGCCTGTAGCATGGATTTGGATTCTAGCAACCAGAGTGAGGGCGAGCCTATGGCCGCCCCAGGTACAGAGGGCCGCAGACACCCAACTGGGAAAGGGTGGGCCTGGGAAGAGGAGAGACCTGGGCAGGAAATTGAGAATATTTCACATAATGCTGTTTTTCACATAAGGACCTGGTCTTTGGGATCTAACCCTGTTGATAAATGAGAAGTGGGTGTAGGCATGTATGTCCTGTGTCTTAGTTATCTAATGCTGCTATAACAGAAATACCACAAGTAGATGGCTTTAACAAACAGAAATTTATTTTCTCACAGTTTAGGAGGCTAAAAGTCGGAATTCAGAGTGCTGGCTATAGGGGAAGGCTTTCTGTCTCTGTCAGCTCTCGGGGAAGGTCCTTGTCTCCTTTGAGCTTCTGCTCCTAGGCGATGTTCATGTGGCTTGGCATCTCTCTTCCCCTGTCTCTGCTTCCCAGCTTGCTTGTTTAATCTCTTTTCTATCTCAAAAGAGATTGACTGACTCAAAATATACCCTACAGCAATCCTGCCTCATTAACATAACAAAGAACCCATTCCCAAATGGTCTTATTACCACAGGCATAGAGGTTAGAATTTACAGTATATATTTTTGGGGGATACAATTCAATCCATAACATCATGGGTAGCAATAGTACCTATTTTGCTGGGATGTTTTAGTAGGGATTAGATAATTCATATAAAGTGCTTAACATAGTGCCTGACATTAAGTAAGAGCTCAATCAACTGCAGTTGCTATTATAATTTTGATTAAAACTGTGATTATGACTATTAGTACCATCTGCCTAGCCACAGCGTTGGAGATGCTGATTCAGTGTATACAAAACCTCCATTAATTATCTGGACAGTGGAGAATTAGCAAGAGAATCTTGCCTGTTCACAATATTACTAAGAAGCCTGGGTCTCTCTTCGAGCCCTAGTGTATAGAGTCTTGTGAGTGTGGATGAATGAATGCTTGCTTGATGAATGAAATTATCATTCTGATACTGATTTCTCTTCATATTGAAACTGTTGTTGTCAAAGTTGTAACAGATCAAGGTTGAATATGGAGCCTACTGTTGTTTATCTTGTTCTTAAAATTGATCCCTGCTATAGGCTTGCTTCCTGTCATTTCTTCACACACAGTATTGTGGAGTGTCAAGCAAAAGTATAATCACTCAAGTTTTCTGTTACCTGGGGTTTCAGATATCAATAATTTCAGATTTCACATATGCTCCAGCATCCCCAGCCTTTTCCCTCCAAGTACACAAAGTCTGATCCTCTACAGCAAAGCCCAGACCTAGACAAATCTGCAATGCATCCATCATCTGGAAGAAGGTCATGTAGAATAAGGAAATTCTTCCTGAAAAATTAGATTCAGTTTACACTGATTATTTTTCACTTTGGAAGTAAACATTGACTAGAGTATTGGCTTTAAATGAATCTACTATAAATAGATTTTGCACCCCTATTTATCTCCATAAAATTTCATTAAGGTTCAAAGTCAGCATACATTTGTTATTGTTGTTGTTGTTTTGGCAATTTAACATCCCTAGAAATGATTAGAGCAAGTATGAAATATTGGCAAAGTTATGTGTCTCCTCAGATTCTGTAAGCTTGAAGTTACTACAGCTTGGGCTCCTACAAGTTGCACCTTTTCTTTTCTGCCAACATGTCTTTGGGTCACATCTTTCTCTGTATCAAGAACCTTTCTCAGAAGCTCTTCTTTGCCACCCTGCCCCTCCAGCAGCCTATTCGTGACATGCACATGACACCCAGCAGCCACTGGCATCACACCTTGGCTGGTTGGTTCTCAGCAGGTCCTCATTCCAGAGATCACCTCCTCTGTGCCCTGGATCACTGTCACTGCTGCTTCAGTGGACCATCTTACCCTTCATCACTGCTGCTTCTGCAAGAGCCACAATAGCTCCAAGGTCTAGGCAATGCAGTTTTTGGGTTCTCAGAGGAGAAGGGATAAGGAGATGAATTCCAGTTTCCCAGCGAAGAGTTGCGGGACTGTCTCCTAATAATGGGTGTAGCATGCCTGTCTCTGTCTTTCTCTGGGCAGCCATAGCAGCAGTAGTCATAAAGGCTCTGACTCTTCCACCAACTTCTGGATTTAGTGGAAGCTGAGTAACACAACTTGTAAAATACATGGGAGTTAATACTCCACGGGATGAACACTGATCAATGGGAACGTTATCTCAGCAGGAGCTGGCATAACAGTGGCTCTCCTTTCTTCCCCCACTTCCCTCCTCATGAATAGTTCTAAGGCGTCTGATACCACATGGCCTGTCTGGAAGATGTTGTGTGTGACCAAGCAACCAGTTGTGTTTACTTGTGAGGTTGAGGCCAAGTTGGTGACACGCTACCTTATATTTGCTTCCCCTCCTTTCCTGCTTCAGTTCTTTTTTATCCTCACTCTTGCCACCCTGAAATTGCACCTTTTTGTATAAAAGCTTTGCCGTAGTCTCTGTTTTCTAAGGCATCTATGCTAAAACAGAGGCCATCAGCTAAAGTTATCCAACTATCCAATAGATTTCTTTTTGATGTCTGAGTACCTGGCTAAAATTCAGGGGAAAATACTCATGAGTGTCTGCCAAAAATATTATAGAAGGAAATCTTTCATCACACAGATGGCTGGAACAGATAATCACTAAGAGCTCTCCCAATTCTAAGACTCCGTTTCTGTGAAGCACTGTTTAAAGAATTTCCTAATTGCCCAGACTAATCTTAGAACTGAGTTTGGGATTTGTATGAAATCTCTTCAGTGAGCATTAGTCAGCACAAAAGACATGCTGGGAAAACAACTTCTTGTGGCAATATAGGAAAACAGTGTTTTACTGGGAACCCTAACCTAACCTATATGAGAAAGCACTGAATTCTCTACAAAAGAAAAACAAGCAAAGTAAAAGAGAAATTTTTGCCCTATGGCTGTACATGCTCTCTTGGGGATTTATTATGGTTTAGCCCATTTTATCATGTACAGCTAGACAAACATGTATTTTTTATTTTTAGTCAATCCTGGCTGAGTTCCAGAATGAATCGTCATGTTCTGAGTACATAAACCTGATTACATAAATTTGCATTTCTATCTTAGCTTCTCCATCAGCTCTGGCCAGCAACAAGTGTTGCTGGGTGCTGCCTTGTTGTCAAACATTGAGAGATAACTGCCTTCCTAGAGGAAGAAGCTGCCTAAGTATACAACTTGGCCAAGTGGTGCCGGGAGCTGTCTTAGTTATCTAGTGCTGCTATAACAGAAATACCACAAGCAGGTTTCTTAACAAAGAGAAATTTATACTCTCACAGTCTAGTAGGCTACAAGTCCAAATTCAGGGCATCAGCTCCAGGGGAAGGCTTTCTCTCTCTGTCGGCTCTGGAGGAAGGTCCTTGTCATCAATCTTCCCCTGGCTAGAAGCTTCTCCATGCAGGAAACCCAGGTCCAAACGACAGGCTATACTCCTGGCACTACTTTCTTGGTGGTGTGAGGACCCTTGTCTCTCTGCTAGTTTCTCTTTTATATCTCAAAAGAGATCGGCTCAAAACACAACCCAATCTTGTAGATTAAGTTCTGCCTCATTAACATAACTGCCACTAATCCCATCTCATTAACATCATAGTGGTAGGGTGTACAATACAGAAGAAGATCACATAAGATGACAAAATGGTAGATAGTCACACAATACTGGGAATCATGACTTAGCCAAGTTGACAGATATTTTGGGGGGACACAGTTCAGTCCATGACAGGAGCCAAAACTATGAGATGCTAATTATTTGGGTAATTCTGAGAGCATCCTTGGACTCTTACAGGGTGGAGACTGTGGTGAAGGAGTCCAGGTCCGCAGCCTTTCCTGTGTGGTCCACAATGGTTCAATCTCTCACACACCGCTACGTGTAGATGATGCATTGTGTGGAGAAATGCCCTTTCAAGACAGCATCATGAAGCAGCTGTGTTCTGTGCCTTGCCCAGGTATACAACTCTGACAACTGGAAGTACCTTCCATGTGGTCCCCTTATTATTTTTTCCGAGTTATCTTTATTCTGGAGAAGCTCAATCTCATCTCTTAATTAACTTTAATTCATGTTTAATTGTGGTTATCACTTTGGAATATACCTACTGCTTCAATGGAGACAGAGCGTGCAAGAGAAAAAAAAAAAACATTAGAGACTGAAGACCTAAGTTAGAACCTTGTCTCTACCACTTCACTGGTGTTTTACCTTGGGCATATAGTCTAGCCCCTTTAAGTAATGCTTTCTTCATCTAGAAAATACGTTGGCATTACCTGCCCTGTCAGTACCTACACACTGGCCAGCACTCAAAAATATGGTGGCTGAATCCATGGGTAGATAAATGCCTAGATGATGGCGTGTGGGAAAAAGTAAGGTCATGCGTTTGTGAAAACACTCTGTAAATAGTAAAGTTCTCTGTAAATGTGAAGGTTACATAAAATGTATGAGTTTTTTGTCATTGTTGTTAATTCTAACACAATTTAATCTATATAAAAAAATATAGCATAGGTTTAATGTGGCTAATATATCCTTATAATTTGGTGTGCATGTACACACACATATACACAGATATAAATACATAAACATATATATTTACATGTGTGTTTATATATATACACACATATATGTATGTATGTATTTAAAGTATTAAATATTCTTTAGGCCAAAAGATACTTCATTTTGATGACCTACTTATTCTCTTTTATGTGGTTTCTGTGAACATCCATTGTTACGCTGATCTTTGAAAACTGGGTTACTATAATCTTTACCTCTCCCTTTAAAAAATGTTATTCTCACTGGCAGACACATAGTATTCCCTAGACATGACTGCAGTCTAGATCTAGTTTTGGGTACTGTCTTTTTAAAGACAATTGAATCATAAATTACTGTAGCATTCTTAGTGCCTTCTAATAGGGAAATTGGTTAAAATAGAATGTCTAGTGTCTGAAACCTGCCTATATCACTGCACCACAATCACAATCTCTGTGTGAATTCTGTCCGTGGAAATGTTGCCAAGTCTTGTTTCAATGCTGTTTTCCCTCCCCTTCGTTGCACCACCATCCAGGAGACTGCCATTTAACTCAGTGGTCAGAGTGGAGCACGTGTGAATTAACCTGCATCGATGGAAGAAGCTTTGAGTCTATGGGCCGCCAATCTAGGTCACGGACATTTATAATTCAGTCTTTTGAGAACCAACACAGCTGCCCCCAGCAGGCTCTAGAAACACGCCCTTGTACAGGTACCAAGAGCACTTTTCAGTTCTTTTGCCCCTGGTAGATTAATTTTTTTTTTTTGCGATGTAATAGAAATAGTGTCATATCATTTCCTTGCAGGAGGCAAGTGTTATCACTACACGTGGAAAACAAGTCTTTGGAACAATAATGAGCGAACTGTGTGGTGCCAACGTTCAGATGGCATTAACGTCACAGGTATTCCTTCATAAGACTCATGTAGGCACTTCAGAAAGTTCTCTGAGTATTGCTATTTGTGAGAATTAGCTTACAAATTATAAGCAAAGGATGAGTGGGTGGGTGGTCTTTGATAATCTTCATGGCAAACTGTCATTAGATCTTTGCATCTTGGAAAGCAAACAATTATTTCAAGATTCATAATATATCAGACGAGTTAAATAAAGAAAGACACCAAAACACAATAAAATTTCCTTAAAAATCATGATCTGAGACAAATGAAAAAGACAATGGTCACTAAAATTTTAAATCAGGTATCTTATCAGTAAAAACTTTTTGATAATACACCTCAACACATTGTATTCCTACACTACTGTGCTAACTTCTAAAGCCTACATGTAAATTTAAATTAAAAGAATTGATAAAGGGCATTTTTTTAATTAAAATATCACCATATTTGTTATTGAGCCCTGGTGGCACTGCGGTTAAGAGCTATGGCTGCTATCCAAAAGGTCGGCAGTTCAAATCCACCAACTACTCCTTGGAACCCTATGGGGCAGTTCTACCCCGTCCTTCCTATAGGGCCGCTATAAGTTGGATCTGACTCGATGACAATGGGTAACAGGTATATTTGTTATTAGTGCAAAAACTTTTTGCTATAAATTATGGAAGCTTGTATGCACATGCTGGAAGCTTAGTTTTTGAATATTTTGCTAATCATGATTATTACTATCTACATACACAGTATAGACTGAGGGAAAGTTTCCTCATTCATGACGGTTACTGCCATGTAATTGAATAAATGGCCTTTTCACTAATTTTAAAGTTTAAAGCTTTTTCTTTTTATGCCTTTTTATTAGCGTAGATTTAAGTCTTTGTTTTTGCATGGTACTGCGACTGATTAAGAGCTTATCCTAGGGGTGGAAGAAGTGCCTATAGGAATAGAAGAATTGTCAGCTCTGTTCCTTGTTCCTGGATTCTAAGTGTTCCCTGTAAACCATTTACAATAATATATTTAGCTACTTGCCCATTTTGTGAGTTGTTGTTGTTGTTAGAACCAGACAGCCTATAAACCTGCCTCGCCAGAAACCCAGAAAACGTCCTACTCTGCAGTATGCCAAGAAGAAACTAGCTGGTGCCCCGAGCAGATTCTCTGCATGGACCTTTTCCTCGGCCTGTGTCGTGCACTTAGATACTAAGCTATAGCCACGGTCGTCTGACGAATGAGCTCAGGTCTCCAATATCAGTGCATCTACTAAATATTATTAAAACTTAGCTCTCTTCTTAAAATTTAAACAGAAGTATTTAATAAACTACAGAAGTTCTAATATTTTCTTCCCAGTTCCCAAGAGATCCCCCTCTAGGGGTGCATACATTTTACTTTAGAGATCACAAGTTTGAAGAGTGGAAAACACCCCTCTCAAAATAATTTGTAGCAATGGGCCTGTGTGGTTACTGACACATTAATACCTATACCGTCAATTTCACACCTAGGTGCTAATTCTGGGTTAAAAGTTAGGGGGGATTGATTTTCTGTTTGTGTGGATTATTTGTTTCATTTTTGAGGTAATGATGACAGTGAAGCTGCTTTATTCCAGAGGGAATGCAGGTCTCACTGCCCTTACTCTGCCTTAGGACCAAAGTTTTTTGCTAGCTACGTAATTACAAACTATAACTAGTTGACAATTATAATATTGTACGTAGTACTGGTCTGTAAATATAACCCCCCCCCAAAAAAAAACTTGTTGCCGTCGAGTCTATTCCAACTCATAGTGACCCTGCAGAACAGAGTAGAACTGCCCCATGGGGTTTCCAAGGAGTGGCTGATGGATTCGAGCAGCCAACCTTTTGGTTAGTGCTAAGCTCTTAACTACTGCACCACCAGGGCCCCAGACATGTAACCAATACTATATAAATACAGTTTAAATACTGCTCCACCATACTAAGTTCTGAGCCTAGGTTGCTCCTAAGCCGTTTCCCATGTCTCTAGCATTGCAAATCCAGGAAGGTAAGACCAGTATTTAGATGATTTTCTAATTATGGAGACATACATTTTCCCATCTATTTATTCAAAAATACTGAGCACCTATACATACTCTTTCAGATATTTGCTTCTCCTAGAGCTTACATATTTGGTCTTAAAAATGTGTGTGCCTATCTTTTTGTGACTCTGTGTGTGTATGTGTGTGTATTCTGGTTAATATACATTAAGAATGTTACCAACATACAAAGTGTTTGATATTGTGATCCTGTGAATTGATTAGCGGCGTTCTCTTGACATTTGAGTATTGGAATCAGCCCTAGTTGGGGTATTTGGGAGCTATAGAGAAACATACATCAAATGAGTATTGGAGCAGATATGTTTTCTGCCCCAGAACTTAAATTGAGGTTTCATCAGTTATTCTACTGATCCTGGCACTTGTACACTATGGCTTCAAGTACAGCCATATGATAGAGTCATATGGCTAACGAGCAGGTGTAAACGCCACACTCTAAGCGTCCTGTGTTAGAGCCTCCCGTCTCAAACAATACATCTGGGGGTAATCAATGACATGGGGTTGGTCCACACTGTTGGCAGGGAATTTAAAAAAGATAATACTGCTACAAAGTGGCCAGTATCAGAGAAGAAGAACAAGAAAAAAAAAACCCAGCAAGGTTTAAAAATATTTATCGTAGAGAAAGCTACAACTGATGATGGGATTTGCTTTGTAGGAGGCTGCCCCCCTCAGGCACGCCCTGCTGCTATCCGGCAGTGTAACCCAGCCTGCCGAAAACCTTTCTCCTACTGCACACAGGTGAGTCGTGGGTTGGAACCTTCTGCAGGTGTTTTAATTGCTATGTTACACATGTGCTATTGTCTGTTTTTCTCCAGTCTGCTACAGCCCAAGCAGCAATTCTGTGTGCCCACGATACCATCTAGAGGCATGTGCAGGAGAAATCTCAGCTATTAAAAATTTCTTTTCAGGGACCAGTGTTCATGTAAACCAGTCTTTTTACTACAAGTCTTTCAATAGCCAAAATCTGTCTTTCAGATGTGTAATTGATATTAGGTCTGTTTACCAATATGTGTTCTCAGTTGGTTTATTCCTTCTATTTTTAAACTGCCATACATTTCAACTATTTCAAAAGATATTTTTAAATGCATGTTCATATTTTCTAAGTGTTGTTTAGTAAAATTGATTATACTGTGATTACCATAGTGAGAGCAAATGTTTAGTTAATTTTAAAGAAGCTGACTATATGACTTGGATTGAAAACAATTATATATATATACATATATATGCAACATATGTAGTGTTTTCTAGTCAGTGGCACTCATAGTGGGCAATGCATATATAATTAATGCATATATGATTAATGCATATAAAAAAGCTGTGTCCCATTTCTTAAAGAAACAGGTTTCTTTTTATAGTGTGTTCATTCCAAAAATGATTTCCTTGAAAATAATTCAAGCATTCAATACTAGTTTATGGTTCTTCTACTTCAAGACTGGTTAAATTCTTTACATAGAAAAGCCAGTGACTAGGTGTACAGAGGCATAAAGAGGGAAAAGAGACAATGAGCAACAACTTCACTTAGGTTAACAGTGTTTGCAAAATGGAAGTTGTAGCTTTCCACCAACTCTCTGGAGGCCCTTTTTAATAAAACACAAACTACTTTTTCCCTTGAACCTTTGTCATGTGTGACTGTTTACAGCTTTTTTCTTAGACTGACAATAGAGAACTGCTAGAAATTCAAGCTGGGTTCAAAAGAGGGTGTGGAACAATGGATATCATTACTGATGTCAGATGGATCATGGCTGAAAGAAGAGAATGCCAGAAAGATTTTTTTGTTTGTTTGTTTGTTTATTGTACTTTAGATGAAGTTTCACAGAACAAACTAGCTTCTCATTAAACAGTCAGTACACACATTGTTCTATGACATTGGTTAACAACGCCACAACATATCAACACTCTCCCTTCTCAACCTTGGGTTCCCTGTTACTAGCTTTCCTGTTCCCTCCTGCCTCCTAGTCCCTGCCCCTGGGCTGGTGTGCCCCTGTAGTCTCTTTTTATTTTATGGGCCCGTCCAATCTTTGGCCGAAGGGTAAACCTCAGGAGTGACTTCATTATTGAGCTGAAAGGGTGTCCGGGGGCCATACTCTCAGGGTTTCTCCAGTCTTGTCAGGCCAGCAAGTCTGGTCTCAGAAGATGTTTACCTGTGTTTTATTGACGATGCAAAGGCATTTGACTGTGTGGATAATAACACGTTATGAATAACATTGCAAAGAATGGGCATTTCAGAACACTTAACTGGGCTCTTGAGGAACCTGCATATAGATCAAGAGGCAGTCATTCAAACAGAACAAGGGGATAGTGTATGGTTTAAAGTCAGGAAAGGTGTACGTTGGGGTTGTATCCTTTCTCCATACTTATTCAATCCATATGCTGAGCAAATAATCTGAGAAGCTGGACTATATAAAGAAGAACATGGCATCAGGATTGGAGGAAGACTCATTAACAACCTGGGATATGCAGATTACACAGCTTCGTTTGCTGAAAGTGAAGAGGACTTGAAGCACTTGATGAAGATCAAAGACCACATCCTTCAGAGTGGATTACACCTCAACATGAAGAAAACAAAAATCCTCTCAACTGCACCAATAGGCAACATCATGATAAACAGAGAAAATATTGAAGTTGTGGATCCATTTTACTTGGATCCACAATCAACAGGCATGGAAGTAGCAGTCAAGAAATCAAACGACACATTGCATTGGGCAAATATGCCGCAAAAGATCTCTTTAAAGTGTTAAAAGCAAAGATGTAACTTTAAGGACTAAGGTGTGCCTGAACTGTGGTGTTGGTGAAGAACATTGAATATACCACAGACTGCAGAAGAACAAACAAATCTGTTTTGGAAGAAGTATAGCCAGAATGCTCCTTAGAAGCAAGACTGGCGAGACTTCGTCTCACATACTTTGGACATGTTATCAGAAGGGATCAATCCCTAGAGAAGGACATTGTGCTTGGTAGAGTAGAGGGTCAGGGAAAAGGAAAAGACCCTCAAAGAAATGGATTGACACAGTGGCTGCAACAATGGGCTGAGGCAAAATGATTGTGAGGGTGGCGCAGAACTGGCCAGTGTTTCGTTCTGTTGTACATAGGGTCACTATGAGTGGGAACTGACTCAAGGGCATCTAACAGCAACAACAACAATAGAGGTGCACCTTGAAAGGATGGCTCTAATAGCTAAGTTTATGTAACTTTTCTTAATTAGGTCTCTCCACTAAACACTGTGTAATACCTTCAGTTACAGTCAACTGAGAAATACCATAATAATTGTCCTTATAAGACACCTGTTACCTGTTGACTGAACTAGGAAGAGGTTTTAATTATAACATGTGCTTTTTTATACCCTTTCCTTTTTTTAAAATTTTTATTGTGCTTTAAATGAAAGTTTACAAATAAGTCAGTCTCTCGTACAAAAATTTATATACACCTTGCTAGTTGCTCTCCCTCTAATGAGACAGCACATTCCTTCCCTCCACCCTATATTTCCGTGTCCATTCAGCCAGCTTCTGTCTCCCTCTGCCTTCTCATCTCCCCTCATACAGGAGCTGCCCACATAGTCTCATGTGTCTACTTGATCCAGGAAGTTCACTCCTTACCAGCATAATTTTCTGTCCTATAGTCCAGTCCAATCGCTGTATGAAGAGTTGGCTTTGGGAATTGTACCCTTTCCTTTTGTAGAAGACTAAAATACCCTGTTAAAGGGGCGGGGGGTTGGAGACCATGGTTTCAGGGGACATCTAAGTCAATTGGCATAATAAAAGCTATTAAAACATTCTGCATCCCACTTTGGAGAGTGGCGTCTGGGGTCTTAAACGCTAGTAAGCAGCCATCTAAGATGCATCCATTGGTCTCAGCCCACCTGGAGCAAAGGAGAATGAAGAACACCAAAGACACAGAGTAATTATGAGCCCAAGAGACAGAAAGGACCACATAAACCAGTGACTACGTCAGCCTGAGACCAGAACTAGATGATGCCCAGCTACAGCCGATGACTACCCTAACAGGGAACACAACAGAGAACCCCTAGGGGAGCAGGAGAGCAGTGGGATGTAGACCCCAAATTCTCATAGGAAGACCAGACTTAATGTAATGGTCTGACTGGGACTAGAATGACCCTGGAGGTCATGGTCCTCAGACCTTCTGTTAGCCCAAGACAGGAACCATTCCTAAAGCTAACTCTTCAGACAGGGATTGGACTGGACTGTAGGATAGGCAATAATACTGGTGAAGAATGAGCTTCTTGGGTCAAGGAGATACATGAGACTATGTTGGCATCTCCTGTCTGAGGGGAAGATGAGAGGACAGAGAGGGTCAGAAGCTGGCCGAATGGACACGAAAAGAGAGAGTGGAGGGAAAGAGTGTGCTGTCTCTTTAGGGGGAGAGCAATTAGGAGTATATAGCAAAAAAAAAAAAAAAAAGGTGTTCATAAATTTTTGTATGAGAGTCCAACTTGATTTGTAAACTTTCACTTGAAGCGCAATAAAAAAATAAAAAAAAATACCTTGTTTTGTAAAACTACCTGTTGTTCCTAAAACTCATGTGTTCAGTCAAAAATTGATGACCTGTATAAGTTTAGGATTGACACAAGTGGCTAAATGAGGCTAGGACCTGTTCAGAAAATGCCAGATAAGGGAGCCCTGGTGCAGTGGTTAAGTGATACAGCTGCTAAGCAAAGGGTCAGCAGTTTGAATCCACCAGCCACTCCTGGAAACTCTATGGGGCAGCTCTACTCTGTCCTGTAGGGTTGCTATGGGTCAGAATCGACTCGATGGCAATGGATTTGGTTTAATTAAGCAAAGTCACAGAGATTCATAATCATATGCCTTTTTTTCCCACTATTCTCTATTGCCTCCGTGTTTGTTGGAGTAAGGGCAGTAATTTTCAATTTCACTTTCAGTGGCTTATAGAAATCCTTGTCTGTCATACCTTACCATAGTCAGCTTCCTGGGGAAGTTCATTGTACATGAAAATGACCAGGAATCTACAGACAAATCTGAAGGACACACGCTCACGATGCGAGCTAGGAATATGATGCAACATGACACACAGCTTAATATGAGGAAGGATGACTTTAGAGAGAAACTGGGCTTCGCTCTCTTGGACATGTGACTGTGGTGGTCTTTCTCTACCCTTTTACTCTCCTTGTCCACAAACCAAGCATATGAGCAGCGAGGGGGTACAGACAAGTTATAGTCAATGGTGGAAGGTGGTAGAGGCATCCAACAGCTGGGGTAGCAGCAAAGCTCAAAGAGAATATACCTCGAAGAAAGAACGTACGTATCCCCTTGTTTTGCTTCTCAGCAGGAAAGGGCATGTTGGAGTGAATGGTGTAGAGTGTCCTTAACATGCCTTAAACATCTCTACGAGAGAGAAAATGATGCAGCTAATATACTGTATTTGCAAAGAATTGTGATTTCATTTTTGGAGGGTGTCAGAATTGTAAACACATTAGATGATTTATTTAAGGGTAGACTTTGAAATTCAGAAAGATGAACCATTTATTGGATTTTCATCTTATTGGAAAATCATTTGCTGAAAACCCTAAGTTGCCATGATTATCCTGCACGTATTAAGTGATTCCAACATTTAAATTGTGCTTTTACATCTGCACAACTCACTGTGTAACCATTGAAAATATCTTTCACGCTGTAGGGCGGAGTCTGTGGTTGTGAGAAGGGCTTTATAGAGATAATGAGATCAAACGGTTTCCTGGATTACTGCATGAAAGTACCTGACTCAGAGGATAAAAAAGCTGATGTTAAAAACCTTGCTGGAAAAAACAGACCTGTGAATTCAAAGATACATGATATTTTTAAAGGATGGTCTCTTCAACCCCTTGACCCAGGTATGTTTCAGTTATAAGAAGTGCAAACCTTCTTATGGGGAGGGTTTCAAATTTTGACCACGGCTCATGATGAATAGAGGGAAGGAGGAAAAGAGAAAGGAAGGAAGAGGCAATATGGTCTAGTTCAAGAGAGTAGAACTGACCCACAGGGTTTCCAAGGAGCACCTGGTGGATTTGAGCTGCCAACCTTTAGGCTAGCAGACGTAGCTCTTAACCACTACGCCACCAGGGTTTCCTCTCAATTTGAGTGTTGTATAATATACCGTCCCCTTTAATGTAATATGTCCTCATGGAAGGTTGAGGATAACTCTGGCAACCCCAGTCTAGGAGGCACCGAGTTAAGTAACCAAAATATTATCCTTCAGAAATTTCTTTTAATTGTTCATTGTATCAGGAAAAAAAAATTAGCTTTTATAAATGTGAATTTGTTTAGATAATTGAAATGAAACTAAAAAATAGAACAGATTCTTATGGAACTTGCAGAAAATGTTCACAGAACCTATGTGGTTTGAGAACACTGGTGATGTGGTAAAAGCATCAATTTCAGAGGCCCATGTGATCCTATTCCAAGAAGAGAATTAGGGCGATATCTAAAACAAATGAGTGTCTAGATCCCTAAGTGAGGCCCTTAACCTTGAATCCATAGATGGACTTTGAGGATCTACCTAAAAGCTTAAGCAATCTTGTTTACGTGAATACGTGTGTGTGTGTGTGTGTGTGTGTGTGTGTGTGTGTGTGTAATCTGAGGAGAAAGTCTATAACTTTCATTATATTTTCCCAGTAGGAGTGTAAACTGGAACAACCTCTTAGGAGGACAATGAGGCAATATCGATGGGAGTTTTAATGTACATATATTTTTACCCAAAATTTATACCCTGGGTATTTATTATACAGATATATTATGTATCACTGAAAGAAGTATATAAATGATATTCATTATATGATTACTTTTAGGTACAAATGACTGGAGAAACCTAAATGTCCATAGATAGAATAATAGTAAAACAAAAATATGGTATAACTGTGCAATGGTATCTCATAATTAAAGAGAATAAGGTGTACCTATCTTTGTAAACTGGTGTCCTTGGGTGATGCAAACAATTAATGTGCTCAGCTGCTGCTAACCAAAAGCTTGGAGGTTCAAGTTCACCCAGAGGCACCTTGGAAAAAAGACCTGGCAACCTACTTCCAAAAAATCAGTCCTTAGAAACTCTATGTAGCACAGTTCTACACTGACACACGTGGAGTCGCCATGAGTCAGAATCGACTTAATGGCAACGGCACGTGGTTAACTTGCCTATCTTTATAAACTAGCATAGAAATATTTCCAACATACATTATTAAGTGAAAATCAAAATGAGTTAATATGAACCTTTTCTCTGTGTGTATGTGTGTGTGTGTATGAAAACCCTGGTGGCATAGTGGTTAAGAGCTACGGCTGCTAACAAAAAGGTCAGCAGTCTGAATCCACCAGACGCTCCTTGGAAACTCTATGGGGCAGTTCTACTCGGTCCTATAGGGTCGCTATGAGTCCGAATAGACTCGACGGCAACGGGTTTGGTTTTACGGGTGTGTGTATGTGTCTGCACTTGTGTATATGTGTGTGTATGTGTGTATTCATATGCTTGCACAAGCAGAGAAAGACTGAAAGGACACACAAGAACTTGGTAGCTGCAGTAGCTCCTGCGTAGGGAACTGAGAAAGGGCAACAGGAAAACTTATTTTTCAATATGTATCTTTTTTAACAGTTTGAAGTTTTATTGTATGCATTATGCTATTTTAAAAAGTTATATTCACTCTTTGTTAATGAACCACATGAGTGAATGAATGAACCATGAACTACATGCCTCTACACTGGGATTTAAAGCACTGTATCCTCTCAAAACTCTAACTCGATGAGGTTTTATGGGTAATGAGAAATAAGGTGCGTGCTCACTCAGAGAAGGCTTTTTTTTTTTTTTCCCAACGAAACAAACCCAGAATAGGGAATTTGATCATTAGCATTTCAAAGAGATCATAGTCAAAAAAAAAAAGCTTTGCTAAAAGTTTTATGACCATAGAACACATTATCACTGCATTGATGCTTCGCTCTAAAACCTGATTGTGGCTTGAAAATGGCCTGTAAGCAAAAAGTATAATTAAAAAAAAAAAAAGTTGCCATCCAGTTGATTCCAGTAGTCATAATATAATTGAAAGTAATTGTGATTTTACTCAAAGCAAGTGTTGTTTACAATGTATTTTGATTGTTTTTCATCCCATAGAAGGCTTTAGAAAAAGATGCTGATATTTGTATTTTGGTCCTGTAGTTAATTATATTCATGTAGTCAAAATTTTTTAGTATAATGAACCTTCTCTGTGTGCATAGCTTTCAGAAAAGGAAGCAGCTCCTTTGAGATGCTAAGGCATTGCCTTTGTCAGTCCAGTTCCAAGTTTAGTTAGCTATGTGCTCACATAAAATAGAACAAAAACATTAGATTAACTCAGTTTTCTATCATTTACCAAAAAAAAGACATTCATTCAAG
Source organism: Loxodonta africana (assembly GCF_030014295.1). Classification (NCBI taxonomy): domain Eukaryota; kingdom Metazoa; phylum Chordata; class Mammalia; order Proboscidea; family Elephantidae; genus Loxodonta; species Loxodonta africana. The sequence continues at coordinate 111,738,793 of NC_087347.1, read as the reverse complement.
CTATATCTTACATAGTAATAGTCACAAAATAGATTAGAATATTTTCATAATCTATGTTACTTAACTCTAGAAGACACCAAATCCAAAATAACGTGTGCAGTAGTTTAGGGAATTGATTAACCTGTTTGGTCATGTGGCTTTTGTTCACCCTACATCATTCAGAAAGTAGAAACCAAGAACAAAACACCCAAACCCATTGCCATCAAGTGAATTCTGACTCATAGCGACCCTATAGGAGCAGCTGGTGGATTTGAACTAACAACCTTTTAGTTAGCAGCCAGGTTCTTAACCACTGCGGCACTTAGTTGCCTTTGCATGTGGAATTGTTTCTTAATTATAGTTTTGCTCTTTGTTCTTTTTTATGTTGTCCGAATGTGTTAGAATTCTTTTCTGTTGCACTTATATGACTATACACACATGAACGTAAATACAAAATAGCCTGGCAGTTAATTACCCAGCCCAACCCAGACCAAGACTTTATGAAACAATAATTACCAGTGTTTGTTTGACATTGTGGGAAAAAAAAATTGATTGATTATCTGATGTTTTACATTTTCACTTTTTTTTTTCCCCCTGACATTTGATAGCTATCACATATGGGTATTTCCATTTATGCTTATGACCATTTATGCAAGTCTCAGAATTCAGATGAGTAATAAAATGTTCAGGTAAACAACGTTTTAGTGCCATGCAGTTACAACCTATGTTTTTGAGTGTTGATTTGCTAAAGATCAAAGAGTAAAGCAAACTGTTTATATCTGCAAAAGTTCATGGAAGATGGTACTGGTCAGCAGTTCAAACCCACCAGCCACTGCATGAGAGAAAGATGTAGCAGTCTGCTTCCACAAAGACTACAGCCTTGGAAACCCTATGGGGTAGTTCTACTCTGTCTTATAGGGTCGCTATGACTTGGAATTGACTTAATGACAATGGGTTAATGTAATTTAGAGCCTGTTTTTTCACAGAAATAATTGCTAGCAGGGAACCAAATTCCAGTGATGTTCCAGGAAAGGACCTTGCTAATTCCTGATTACATCTGGCCATTTACAAAGTATCCCAGAACATCACTAACATCTGCAGTGTAGTTGCAACTGGCTAAGAAGATGCTGAGACTCATTTCAAGTCCAGAACAAAGGGTCAACTTGCAGTTGTCAGACATGATGCTACTCACCCAAGTGCTGTAGACTTTCATACGCTAAGCTGGTTCTTTCATCTCTATTTTAAACAGATGGCCGAGTAAAAATTTGGGTTTATGGCGTTTCTGGTGGCGGTTTTCTTATCATGATTTTCCTAGTATTTACTTCCTACCTTGTTTGGTAAGTACTAATTAGTAAAAAGTTTATAGTCCATATTTTTATGGGTATCGTATTTACGACAAGAAAACTTTTGTCAGGATCATTGACCATTGTAACATGACCTTTGTGGCCACAAATAATCTCCTCTGATAGAGTTGGGAATCCAGTGTTCCCAAATTGTTGAAATAGAATATCATTATCTTAATTGTGCTCATTTTAAAATTAACAAGATTCTTTTATTTCCTTTTCTAATAATATCCGAAGGTATAAAAACAAATCACTAGGCAGAGCATTCCCACTTAATTTGAGGAAAATCTTTTAGGTCAGTGGTTTTCAGCCCTGACTGTACATTGGCATCTCCTGGACTCTTTAAATAATATTGATGCTTGGGTCCCACCCCTGAGAGATTTTGATTTAATTAGTGTCTGGTGTGGCCAGGTCATCTGTATGTTTAAAAGCTCCCAGGGAAATTCCTATATGTAGTCAAGGTTGCATTAGATAAATCGAGTTCTTAAATGACTGTCTTGACCAGTTAGATCGAATTGACTAGTTAGTTCAAGCATCCTGGTAATGCGTTCTAGATAGTAGAGACATGTTTATCTATGCTGACCAGCTATAAGAGAAATTTAACTGTCAAATCCAGAAACTCCATTTTTTAAGCAATTAATTCCTGACAACTGATTATTCTCAGAAGAATGATTAGTTTATTGTATAGAATATATTTTAGTTGGTGAGCTGCCCCTGCAACCAGACAGAAGTAAAAACATTTGAATGTTTTCAAATGTGTTAAGAATATTTTATTAGCATCCTGAGAAGAATTTTCAGTTCTTTTTTTTAATGAGAGTGTTACTTCATTTTTTTCTCCACATAGAGCTATTTATAGTCATTGTCTGTCTCATAGACTATTTCCTTGAGAATTTTTACCCAAGTTTTAGTCTCAATTTAAACCCAGCCTTTGTATATTCAGCCTCACATTCTGTTTCTAAGGCTACACAGGTTTTTACATCTTTGCTCTTGGTCAGTGAAGTTGGTGAAGAAAATGAGATGGCCTTCATTCTTTCTGCCACCCATAAGTGATAGAAACTGAATCTCTAGAAATTGGATTTCTATCCAGCTAACGTTTCCACAGTGTTACAGTGAAAAGCAACACCTGCAGTTAGTCATTCATCCTGTGATCAGGTGGTTTTATCCGTATTCATGTTTCCATTGATTAGTTGTTTTTTACGTGTTGCCTATATCCTGTCTTAATGAGCAAATGTGAAGCTGAATGCTTTATATGATGTTCAGAATGATAGAAAGCATTTACCACCAGAAAGAATAAAAAAAGAGGGAAGGATCTTAAAGGGCAACACAGAGCACGAAGGTTTGACAGATGGGAAAGTGCTCTCAAAGCATGAGGCCGATACAGTGTATTTTAAATAAGATGATCAGCTACTCTATGAACCTATAAAAGATGGATGAGCTCTAGCTGTTTGTAACCACTTCCCAAATTTAGACTCTATGGTTCCTTCTTCCCTCAAATATCTAAGAGAGTAAAAAATTAACATTTAGTAACAATCAGAAATTGGTAGTTTTTACATTTCTCCATTCCATCAAACATAAAAATATATTAACCTTGACCCATCCCTTCAGTTATAAATATATATGGAGGCCCTTCTCTGTACAACTGTAGGGTCTGGAAATTAATTAAATACTTCACTAAATACCGATAACAAATGTAATTTTCTAGAGTTTTTTTTTTTAATATCAAGCATCAGTGGAATTTTTCCTTACTTTTATGCGGACAAATTACATAAATATTCATGCACATTGTTTCTCATACCTATCGGGTTTACATCCCCAGTGCCAGGTCCTAATAATCATCCTCTAGGAGTCGTACAGAAACCCTGGTAGCATAGTTGTTAAGTGCTACGGCTGCAAACCAAAAGGTTGGCAGTTCGAATCCACCAGGCGCTCCTTGGAAACTCTACGGGGCAGTTCTACTCTGTCCTATATGGTCGCTATGAGTCAGAATTGACTCGACGGCACTGGGTTTTGTTTTTTTTTTTTTTTTAGGAGTCGTACAGGACCCCTGATGGTGCAGTGGTTAAGAGCTCAGCTGCTAACCAAAAGGTTGGCAGTTCAAATCCACCAGCTGCTCCTTGGAAACCCTATGGGGCAATTCTGCTCTTTCCTATAGGGTTGCTATGAGTTGGAACTGACTCGACAGCACCTAACAACACCAACAGGAGTAACATAGTAAGCTCCATCCTTGGACTCAGGACACCTGCTTCCTTCAGCAGTTTATGGCCATTTCAGTCTGCCTAAAGCTTTGCTCAAAGTGATTATCCCCTTTCCTCCTCAGATGCCATCAGTGATATCCCCTTGACAGCAAAACAAAGCTCATCTTCCTGCTGCCTGGCCAGCCAACTAAAGCCTTCCACAATTTAAGCCTAGATAACCGTTTCTACTACATCTATTAGTTTCCTATATCCTAGATAGCCTGGAGTATTGTATAGACTGAAATATATAACAAGCCCTCATTTTCTCAGGGAGGAAAATAAAACATGTTTGCTTATTTAAAAAACTTCCATGGATTCAGATAAAATAGTAAATTATCTCCTCTAATAATTAATCCATGTGTTCAATTATACATTCTTAAAAATCCCAGAATATGTGTATTAATATTCTAATATCCTTATTTTTTCCAATTTCATATTTCATAAAAGTTTGACTCAAAGCTTGCATCTATCTTTGAGATCACTTTATTGGTTTAGTCCCTTTCTTATAATCAAATGCAGTTTTTCATTATAATCATATCTATTTCCATTCAAGTTGTTTGATATACAGTACTTTTTAATATCTGTATATGCTGCTGTTTTCAGAAATTTTATCAAGACCCAAATACCTGTTGACATATATTAGGAAAGCTAGTCATTTTGTTGGTCTATGCATGGATATTCATGATCCACATTTTAAAAAAGCAAAAACTACTTTTTCTATTGTAAAGGTACCAACCAGTTACCATCAAATTGATTCTGACTCATGGAGACCCCAGGTATTTCAGTTCAGAACAGATTAGAACTATGCTCCGTAGGATTTTTAATGGCTGTGATCTTTCAGAAGTAGATCTCCAGGCCTGTATTCTAAGCCATCTCTGGGTGGATTTGAACTTCGGAACCACCAAAATTTCAACTGGTAGCCAAGTACTTAACTGTTTGCACTACCCAGGGTAATTCCTCATAATATGAAAGATGTTATAGGGGTTGGGAGAGAAGAAAAAAAAAAGCTTTTGTTACGGCACTAGAGTCCTACCTTCTAATTCTCCAGGGAGGTGTCTGCTTCCATGGTTTACTACTTATATCTCATTCATCTAGAATGAGTTTTTCATCACTAGCTATTTGGTTTCTACCCGCTCTTCCCAGCCCAACTCAAATACCAACAATTCTCATCAAATAATCTAGAATAGCTTGTCCATACCTCCCCTGTGACATTTACTCCATGCTGGTATTGTTATCTTTGTGTAAATACCTTCTTCCTTTACCAAACCCCAAGGTCTTTCTTTTAGGGAAAAGGGTAATAACTATGTTTCATTGATCATTTTATGAGAGTACAAGTTTGATAAATATTTATTGAACAAATGAATAAATGGATGGATAAATGAATGCGTTAATAAAAACAAATTTATTGCCCATAACGTTTAGAGAGAGACAAAATCAGAAGAAAAATGTTTTATATGCCAAACATCAAGTACTTTACATGGATTGTCTTATTTAGTCATCATGACAATCGAGTTAGTTATTGCTATTATCATTCTCATTTTAAACAGGTGTACTTGATCTCAGAAAAGCTAAATGACTATCTAAGGTCACCAGCTAGATAGAATCGACCCCCGGTCTGCCTGACCCTAGAGTATATGCTCTTTCTACCAGTCTTTCAGTCTCCACAATTTCTTTAGACTCAACGTAGTATAATAGCTTCGGCTTTTACATTTCTTAGAGGCTCCTCATCTCATAGGTAAAGTAAGGCGATAGACCTGGAAACAGACCTATTGATACCAAAACACATACCATTTGCTATTATGTACGAGCTGCCTAAAGAAATTCGAATAGATATTTTCACAGCATCTAATTCTATTAAATAGCTTGCAGGAGAGTGAGAGGATAATGGTTTCAGAGGTTTTATATTTTTCATCAAAATAGCAGGCTTAGGACGAGAGAACTGCTATAATATGTCAGGTCTTAGGTATATACTTTAGGTGAAAGCAATTTATAATAAAATTTGGAAATGCTTTTGCAAAAATACAGAAAAATAGTCTTCTTAAAGGCCACTTTGTTCAGGTGCAACCCTTTGTACATCTGCCATTAGTGTTCAGAGTTTCAGAAATAAAGATCCATGAGACAATTTAGTAGGGACAACCGTTGGGTGAGCTTGTAGTTAACCTAGACATAGTACCTGGAAGACACCCAGATAATTGCATCCATTCTGCCCTCCCAGCACAACTCAGTAATGGGCTCTCATTCTTCCTAGGTCTGAGAGTGGGGCCCCCACTTCCACAGGCTCACCCCTCACAAGTAGCTGTCAAAACAAAAGACAAAGGCTTACATCAAATTATTTAATGTCTACTGGCCTAGGAATGGGTCTTTGTGGCTTGAATTCAAAGGTGCTGAGAAGTGCCAGCACTTACCTGTCAGTCAACAGTGAGCTTGGGTTGCTAGTTTAATTCTTTTATCCTTTGCTAAAATGCAAAAGACCCTGGAAGAGGTCACTAAGAGAGTGTCAATCAGTTGCTTCTTAAAGCCAAGGTTGCACAAGGGTTTTATCCTTCATGCCAAGTCTAATAGTGGTGGTGGCTGTCGAGAGCGCTCCATTAGGAAGAGTTATAAGGCTGCATCTCGGCTCAACAGGAAAGAAATGTGTGTCATGGATTAGGGATGTCTGCCAGGAGTGCAGGATGATTCCTGGTGGCTGTGGCTTATGTGCAAGTATTTGCGGGTCCTGATTTAGTGTGAGCAAGGTGATCACACCTTTCTTGATAACAGGTTTTGATAAGAATTGAGAAAAAGTAAGAAATATGTCTTATGGGAAAGAATGGATCCCAGTAAAGGATAAAGAAACAGAAGCTGGGGACCCTAATGACAAGCCTTCCAGTTGCTGGTTTTGCCCAGGGCAGTCCTGCCACTCAGCTCCTCCTCTTTGGATTCTTTTTATGTGGCCAGGAAGTTTTGCAAAGCCACAGCTACCCAGCAGAGCGCCACCTTATTCTAGAGATTGCTAACATTCAAGAGGAGGTTAATATCTTTTAAACTCCATAAAGGCTCACAAGTCTCACACATTTGTAGTTATGATGTTAGCATCTGTCATTGGAGAGGCTACACAATATGAAAGGATTCATATTAAATTAGGTCTTAATCTCAGTGATCCCAAATACACCCCAGACCCCGCAAAGATCCAAGGCCTGTAGACTGGGGGACTACCCTATTTCTTCCAGAGGCTACACAGTGTTCATCATTCCATCATGAAAACCAATATAAAAATAATCTGTGCATAGTTTGAGCCCAGCTCACAGAGGCTGGCCAAATTCAGGTGTCTCCCAGCCGATATTATTATCTCTCTATAAAGACCCGGAAACCCCGGTGGCATAGTGGTTAAGTGCTATAGCTGCTAACCAAAAAGCCAGCAGTTCATATCCACTGGGTGCTCCGTGGAAACTGTATGGGGTAGTTCTATCCTGTCCTCTAGAGTCGCTATGAGTCGCAATGTACTCGATGGTAATGGGTTTGGTGGTTTGTTGTAAAGATCCATTCATCTCGATGCCTCCTCCCTCCTGCCCATTCTCAACCTCCCTACTACCCAAGGCTTGCGCTCTCTCACTTCTCTTTGACTAGTTAATCAAACCAAGCCAGCTGCCATCATATCAGTTCCAGCTCGTGGAGATCCCAAGTGTGTCAGAGTAAACTGTTTTCAAGATTGTAACTTTTCAGAAGCAGATCACCAAACCTTCCCTCCTTGGCACCTCTGAGTGAGTTTGAGCCATCAGCCTTTCAGTTAGTAACCCAGCACTTAACCAGTCATTTGTGCCACACAGGGAACCCTTTGCCCAGTTAAAAAAATAAATAAATAAACTCGTTGCCATCCAGTCAATTCCAACTCATAGCAACCCTATAGAACACATTAGAACTGCCCCTCAGGGTTTCCAAGGCTGTAATCTTTACAGAAGCAGACTGCCACATCTTTTCCCTATGGAACAGCTGGTGGGTTCAAATTGCCAACCTTTCAGTTAGCAGCCAAGCACTTTAACCACTGTGCCACCAGGGCCCATAGTCCTTGCAAATGCCAGTTAAGGGTAATTTGACAAAAACTCTGTTTAGAACCATCTACATGTCTTCCCTTCCTGCCCCCTCAAAAAAAAAAAGAAGCAGGAAAGAGAGGAGAGGAGACCCCCCCTACTGGCATTTCAGCTCCACTTCCTTGTAATGTTGTTGACATTGAACCACCACCTCCACCACAGAGGATATACATACTATCATTTCTTGGCTTTTCCAGCTCTTCTTTGTGCAACTCCTTTAGTCCCTTCAAGTGCTGTGGATTAGAGTGCTCTCTCAGGTCCCCCTTTCAGGCTGGGTTCATTCTCTGTGCTAGAGTCGGGGCCCAAGAAAATAATCAGAACCACTGGAATATACACGTAAGATAAATGGAACGTTATTCAGATAATCATGCAATAACCCTTCTGAGAACTGGAAAGGGCCTGAGAAGCAGGAAATCTGAGGCTGAAGATTCCTCTGCAAAGAATCCTAAGTCATTTTTGTGCCTTCCCTTGGCTCACCTGCTGCCCACGTGCTGTTGTTGTTAGCGGCTGTCCGTGCCCCAGCTGGCTGTTGATCCTGCACCATCCCATGATCAGCGTGATCCATAGGGTTTTCACTGGCTGATTTTTGGAATTATATCACCAGACCCTTCTTCCTAGTCTGTCTTAATCTGCAAAAAACGCCGCTGAAACTTGTTCGGCATCATAGCGACGTGCAGGCCTCCACTGACAGAACAGTAGTGGCCAAACATGAGGTGCATTGACCAGGAATCAAACCCAGGTCCTCCTCATGGAAGGCAAGAGTTCTCCCACTGAACCACCGCTGCCCATGAGCAGCAATCAGCAAATCGCCAACGTGCATGCCCTGCTTGGTCCTGGGAGGGGAGTCGTGGATACGGTCTCTGGTTCCTTTTAGTGCTTGTTTTGTTTCATTTTGTTTTGTTAGATCACATTTTATTTATCTCTTTAGCGTCTATAATTTGCTACCAACATCAAATCACATTAATTTTTCTCCTTGAATTAGAACTTGAGCATTTTAAACTAGGTAATTTTCTCTATTACCATTTTATCAAGTTTTTTTTTTCTTTCACTGTGGTAACATTTACATAATATAAAATTCACCTTCTTTACCATTATGCTAAGTGAAAAAAGCCAGACACAAAAGGCCAATATTGTATGATTCTATATATATGAAATATCAAGAAGAGGTAAATCCAGAGGGACAGAAAGCAGGTTAGTTGTTGTCAGGGAACGGGGAGAGGGGAGAATGGGGAGGGACTGCTTATGGGTCTGGGGTTTCCTTTTGGAATAATGGAAATATTCAGGGGGTACACAGAGGTGGTGGTTGTACAACATTGTAGGTGTTACTAAATGCCACTGAAACGTACACCTTCAAGTGTTTTTCATTTAAATTAACTCGAAGCGTAAAAATTAGTTTATACACACAGACCAAAAATAGTCTCTACCAAATGCCAAATTAATAACTAGATAAGGAGCGAGTGCATGTAAGAGATTGAAAACATGCATCTGTGTGTTAGACTCGCTTAGAATCCAGACTGTGCTGCTCACTCAGTCACGTGAGGGAAGGTAATCAACCTTTCCAGTCCTTATCTGGAGTCTCTGGGTGGTGCAAACTGTTAATGTGCTTGGCTACTGCCTGAAAGGTTGGAGGTTCGAGTCCACCCAGTGTCACCTGGGAAGAAAGGCCTGGCAATGTACTTTTGCAAAACCAGCCACTGAAATCTCTATGCAACACAGGTCTACTCTGACATACATGGAGTTGCCATGAGTTGGAACTGATGCGATGGCAACTGGTAAGTCCTTATCCATAAAGAAGTAGCTCTGGGATTTATTGAGATAATTTATTTAAAACGCTTAGCACGAGACTTGTACTTAGCATGCATCCAATAAATAGTAGATGTTACAGTAGAATATATATTATAGAAATTTGGCAATGACAGAGAGAGAGATCACTCCCTACTGGTGAGGACAGCCCAAAGAGAGCTGAGCTAAGAATAGCAAAGCAGGGCACTAACGAGGGAAGGGTTCAAACTGTAAATATTCGTAAATGTAAGCTGAGAGTCACAAGAAACAGGGCTTGCAGTGCAGAGTGTTTTGCCTCAGACCTGGGCTGTGTGGTTGTGGAATGTTGTTCAACTGCAGCCTCTCTCTGGGCAAGAGGGAAAAGCAGCCCTCCCTGACCTGAGGGAAAGCAGCGTACAGGTGAGAATGGCTTTGCCTGCAGCAGAATCGGTGAAATTGTTCTGACGGAGACTCTGGTGACTTGTCAGCTACATGTCAGCTTTCAGGCCAGGGCCAGATTTGTGTTTATTTAAAAACAAACAAAAAAACAAGAAGAGTTGTAAAGCAAGGAAGCTTGGCTACTCTGCCTGTTTGTGTGGTTAATCACTAGCAATTCGGAGGTTGCAGTAGTTTAGCATTAGTGATCAGCAGATGTCCACATTACTGTCTGTCAGCAAAAACAAGGACGGAAAATAGCTCCTCTGCCAAGTTCAGTGTTTCCACTAAGCCATTTTAGCTTTTCAAAAAATGATGCTTTCCTCCTTAATACGGGTATTCAAAACAGAAACCTACAAGTCCTAAGAAAAGACTCTTGTCATCTAACCATTCGGATTTCTATACCATAAAATTGTCATTGTCAGAAAAAACAGAGCTGTATGAATTTTCTTTGTCTGAGGAATTCTTTTCCCTTTGCAGCAAGAAGCCAAAACCACATCAAAGCACACCTCCCCAACAGAAGCCTCTGACCTTAGCCTACGACGGAGACTTAGACATGTAACCTGAAAAAGAAATCCAAATGTAGACATCGACTGCCTTAACCGCTTTCTCTTTTGTAGCTCTCAGACTTCTCAGTTTTTTGAGGAATCTCATGATGTGATATACTGGGCAGAATGCAAATATTGCAAAAGTAATTTTGCCTCAACTTCTTGGACATGGAGTCAAACATCATTAGGTCTGCCATTTTGTTTTCAAGTTGTTTGTGGGTGTGAGTGTTTAATTTTTTGGTTTTGCCAAGAGACCTGAAAACCCTTCTCTTCCTGTTTGAAAATGGGAGGAAGAAACCATGATGGAATTCCCACAGACTTGAGTAAACTTTATCTTCAGCAGCATGATGACAATCCGGAGGAAATCCAACCAAGGCATTTACTGTAAATGACGAGTCTAACACTGCATCGTTACGCACTATATTAGTGCACATTTTTATTCTTCCCATACTTCAACACTAGGTTTTCTAGGGTCTACATTGGTTCAGAAACTTTCCAATTGGATTGCCTATTTTCATGAACACAGAGAGAATGGGTTACCATTTCAGAAATTCTCTGAGTTTTTACCTTTAAATATCGTATTTTATTTTGTAGCTAGGGGTGGATGGCACTTCATGGGTGGGTTGTATCTATTAAAAATAATAGAGTGTGCTTAATGGCTGGACTAGGTGAAAGCTAGGTGACTACTGAATGAAGCGTGTATTGAATGTTAGGGGTGTACAATTGCAGTAGGTGGTGGCTATGTTGGAGGATGAGGTAGATCATTGGAGTACTAAAATTGCATATTAACAAGAACTTAGCCATGTACGTATAGCATTAGCCACACACAGTTGTAATTCAGTTTAATGATGACAAACTCTGCTTTTGTAATTTCAATTTTCTTATCTGAATATTTATAAATTCTTTTTTTGAATTTAATTATCTGACCTAATTTAATACACATCGAACACTGATCCTGTTTGTAGAAAGTCTTGCTTTTATAAGGTTTCAATTATTATCTAAAACAATGCGTTAAAAAGCTGAGACTGTTTTATGGAGATAATTGTTTGTAATCATAGGTGTTGAAAGAAAGAAGGTGCCATCTTGTGGTATTGACTTGTATTTCTAACAAATAAAGTGCTCAAGAGACTGAAACATTGGCTGCTCTAGATTTATTGACTTCAGAGTGCCCTCAGAAACAGTTTTAAACTCTGTTTTTGTGTGTGTGTTACTGTTTTAGAGTTGGGAAACTGAAATCCCTGACAGAGTAAAGGAACCTTGTCCTGGGTTCTTACCCCTATCGGGTACACTATGAAATAGAGCCAGACACAATTACATGGAATAGATTTTGAAGAATATTTAAAATTCAGACAGTAAGGAACAAACCACTGTAATAATGCAAACATTGATATGCAAATAACCTGAGAACCTGGAAATGTTAGAAATGTGATACAACAGGCAGGCTACGATTCCATTAACCATTTCACAGATAAGTGAGCCCTTCAACAAACTGATTTTATCCAGTGGCACCATGTTTTGAAAAGGAAAAAAGTGAACAAAAAGGGACTAGCTCATTTTAATAGCATGGTGAAGGAAACAACTACCAGACTCATCCACTTTAGCTGAAGCTTCAGTAATCTCCATAGTAGCTTAAGAGAGCTGGCTTTGGAGATCAAATCCTGGCTATGCCCTCTGTTATCTGTGTGACTCTGGGACAGAAGTATAAATCCTTTATGCCTCAGTTGCTTGACCGCAAAATGGTGATAATAGAATTATCCCTGGAGCACTTAACATACTCATAGGGAGGAATAGAAACAAACTTGCCAATGAACATACAAATATTTTTATGTGGTGATAAATATTATGGTTAAAACTGTACAGGACAATGGAACTTGGGTTGAGAGCACTACTTTGGATAGGTTTGTCATTTAGAAAAGATGACATGTGATTTGGTGACGTTTAATGTTAAGCAGGAAGAAGAGAAAAGTCTATAGTCTGGATAGAGTTCCAGGTAGAAGGACTAGCTAATGTAAAGGCCAAGAACAAGAATAAACTTGGTGTTGATTAATGGATATAAAGAAGACCAGGGAGCAGAAGCAAGTGTAAATGGGGCAAGTGATAGGTATTCTTCAAGTCCTTGCTCAAATCTCACTTTCTCGTGGGCTTTCCCCAGTGACTGTCTCTTACTGTAATCCAGGAATCTGTTTGTGGGCCAAATCTGCACAGCTTCTTGTTTTATAAATAAAGTTTTATTGAAACATGTCCAAACTCATCCATTTATACATTGTCTAGAGCTGCTTTTGTGCTACAACAACTGAGTTGAGTAGTGGCAACAGGGACTGCATTGCCTGCAAAGCCTGAAATATTTACTATCTGGCCCTTCACAGAAAAAATTTACTGACCCTTGCTGTAATCTATATCCGCCATTCCTGCTGGTATTCCTAATCCCCTTTAAACCTTCCTACGTTTTCTATTTTCCATAGCTTTTATCATCTCTAACATACTACTTACTATATATAATTACTTTATAGTTTATTTTCTCTTCACAATGGCATGTAAACACCAAAAGGAAAAGGACCTTAATTTTGCTTACATATATACTCCAAAATATTTGGACTATGCTAGGAACTCAGTAAATACTTGTGGAGTGATTGAGGTTAGAGAAGTAAGCAATATACAATTCTGAAAGCCATGGTGAGGAAATGGATTTTATTCTAAAAATTATGGGCAGCCATAGGAATGTTATAAACAGGAGAATGACATGAGGTAACCCAGGTCACCATGGTATCATGACTTCCTACACTTACCTAGGCCCATTGACCAGGCCCATCAAGCTGTAATATTTGCATGGCCCGTGCTACAAATATTAGTCCAGCAACTACTCCATGAATGAGAAATGTATGATATGGTAATGGAACCTTCAAAAACCAGTGCTCAGCTGCTCTGTTTCAGAACATTCCCCCGTGAGAAGCAGCCCCAGGGAGAGACAGGTTTGGTGCCAAATCCTTCACAGTTCTTTAATAACAACATTAAACAGCAAGCTTAATGGTTTTAGGACAGAGAGAATATAGGAATTTTGCAAGCTTTATACATTACATTTGTTAAAATGTTTATAAGTTGTCTTCGGAGAAATTAATACAAAGATTAGTGTTATGTAAGTACAACAAACTATAACTCACCAACCACTATGCTGTGCACAGATGTGCCACAAGTGGTTACAAGTGTGCTATTGATTTCCCTCCAGCCTGGGGATGGCCAGAGCCCTTCCCCTCTCAGTCAGTCATGGCATCATCCATTTACCCTGTTGCCATAAAGTTTAGAAGTCCTGCAATGGGCAATGATCATAATTTGTCAGTGGTGTTTGTTTTCCAGAAGAGAAGAAAAATCATTAAGTTTATGGCTACTGCTAAGATTTTTAGGCTCATTAGAACAATTTGACCAAAGGTTTCCTGAGGATATTCCTGTTCTTAATGAATTCACAAACTAGGGCAAAAACACATAACTAAGAAGGAATAGTGATATAAATGGGTGTATAAAGTAAAACCAAAATAAACCCATTGCCATTGAGTCAATTCCTACTCATAGCCACCCTATAGGACAGAGTAGAGCTGCCCCATAGAGTTTCCAAGGATCATATGGTGGATTTGAACTGCTGACCTTTTGGTTAGCAGCTGAGCCCTTAACCACTTCACCACCAGGGCTCCGTATAAAATAAGGCTTGTGTAATTTCATTTGGAAGATTACCACTAATGTAAGCGTTGGTGGTTCGAACCCACCCAAAGGTGTTACAAAAAAAAGGCCTGGCAGCCTGCTACCGTAATGATTACAGCCAAGAAAACCCTATGAAGCAGTTCTACTCTGTCATATATAGGGTTGCCATGTTTTTTATGAGTCAGAATTGACTTGATGGCAGTGGATTTAGGGTTTTGCTGTTGTTTGTTTTTAGGAAGAAATTGGCATTAGTCACTGAAGAGTGAGGGCTTTTTGTGGAGCGGAGGGGAAAGTAACTGCTAATTGGCTCCCCATTGCTCTCCCAGTATTTTAAGACAATTTTCACATGCCTTGGGGTGAGGATTGAGGTGAGGATAATTTTCACATTCTTGGGGGTGATTCAAGAATGAATGAACCTGCCCCAAGTTGAGATATATCAGTTCCTTTATCAAACAGTGTAAAATGTTTCTTCATTTACACCTCCTTTCGACTGGACTTCTCAAGAGCAAATCACTAGGTGGCACCAAACTAACAACTCAGCCCCATATCTTCTGTGGAACAGGCTCACCAGTGTCAGTCCAGAAGTGGGACTTCTGGAAAGCAGCACATGCTACTCGACTAACTAAGAAAACCCTCCCTCACTTCATTCGTAGGTAGAGACTGGTGAATATTTAACCACAGAGCTAGGAATCACCGACAAACACACACATTAAAATACCTTCCTAGAGTGTCACTTGGTCTTTCTTGAATATTCTTAAAGAAAAATCAAGAAAAGTACAGTGTTAATCCACAAAATTATATAATTCAGAGGCTCCCAGCACCCTTAGTGAATCACTAATTTTCCGTGCTCTCCATAGGCTAAAACCAATACCTAACCATTCTATTTATTAAGTAGCTAGGTCCAAACAACTTAGTTTAGGTCTTAACAACTTAGTAGCCTTGTGAAAAAACAATGCATATAAAATAATATTTTTATTTCACTCTTAAATATAACCACAATTAATAGCTAATTGGATATGTGCTCCTGGAGCTTCTCAAACCATTGAATCAGACTGGCTGGTCCCACCCTTGTTTTCTATTCCATATTGAGTTTTGTGCAGTGGACCTTTTTATTACAGCAATTGATGAAAACCCAGCTTCATAAAGACATGACGTCATTGAAAGAAATGTTGCACCATCTCATGTTAAAATGTGAACTACCTCGAGCTAATAGTTCATACCACGTCTACAGATGCCAAGTGTTACTCTGTTTTTCTCGTAAATTTAAAAGCTAGTGGATGTAATCTCAGAGACCTTTGATGCACAGTCAATCAGAGCTGTGGTTTCTAAGGGTGGTGAGTGCATCAGGGTTTTAGGTATTCATGTCTACTTTTCATGGGCTTGTTTTCCGTTTCTGGGATGAATAACTGCTTGAGCTTTATTTGTTGTTTTTGCTCCTAAAAATACAGCTTCAATTTATTTCTCAAATCTCTGAACATCTATCTATCTAGCAATATTGATTTGCTACATACTTAAAAGCTCAAGGGAAGCAGTCAAAGAGAATTTTGGGTATGTGACGACTCACCTCTAATAAATATGTTCTGTGCAGATATAATATTTATGGAGAATTCCCTTAAAATGAGGTGCTATGCCCATTTCCCTCCAAGTCTTCTACTGTCTGACCTTTTATATAAACACCTTTCATTTACATCTATTTTACATAACCATATTAACATATGACAGAAAAAGTAACAAGGAAACAGGCCATTGGAGCAGTAGTTAATTGGGAGATGGCAAGAAACTAGAGATTAAATTGAAGGAAAATATCTTTTAAGAGTAGAGAGAACCCTTCAGCAGTCGATTATCAAATCATAAGCTGAAAAAACCCAAAGCTATTGTCTTGAAAAGCAACTTATGAAAGTATGATTCATGACTGTAAAATTGCCTGAGATGACACGTGTAAAAAAATATACATATGTGTATATTACGTATATGCATATGTGTGTGTGATTTTGTATGTAATTTCTTAGGGGGCCAACATTCAACACTAAAAAGAGGAGGTCTGAGACCACTCAAGAGTTAAAATATATTTCATCTCACTACATTACGCAAGAAATAAATTATTCTCATTTTGCAAACTAGGTTAGCTACGTTGAAGGTGAATCCATCAGCAAGCTGTAAAGAAGCTACTGGAATATAGGCCTGAAACTACTTAGGGCATAAATCTTTTGACCAGTAGACTCTGCCCTACAGCCTCATAGCCCAACCAGTGCCAAGGACAACTGCGCATCACGTTGCAAACTAAGATCTTTGTAGAGGTTTGTCCCTGATGGTAAACAGGGACACATGGCTCTGCTCCATGCAGGGTCACTGAAGATGTGCAAGCACTGATGTCCCAGTCTGTCATCCTAAACAGAACAACAGAGGAGTCCCTCTTATTGGCTCTGCACTTTTCCTCTGGACAGGATAAGTTAATGAGGCCCATCACTGCCAGGGGACTGGAGAAGATACTCGGGGCAACGTTTAGAAATTGTCAATAGGAAAGAGAGAAAACTCTTGAGCACATTTGAAAACTGGTGAAGAGTTTCAAGTTCTCTTCTTTGTATACTTGATACAAAGGATAAGAAGGATTCATGGTCCTCATGGATGTTGTGGTGTGTAGCTCAGTACCATGGAGCTCCATTCACACATAGGGGTGCAATGGGCTTTGCTATTCCCAGAGTTTTCAACACGAGCAATTGCAGCTGGGGTTGTACAATGCTGCAGCGTTGATAGTCTTCATGGTGAGACTTTGCCTCACATACTTTGGACATGTTATCAGGAGGAACCAGTCCCTGGAGAAGGACATCATGCTTGGTAAAGCACAGGGTCAGAGAAAAAGAGGAATATCATCAACGAGATGGATTGACACAGTGGCTGCAACAATGAGCTCAAGCGTAACAACAATTGTGAGGGTAGTGCAGGACTGGGCAGTGTCTCATTCTGTTGTACACAGGGTCTATGAGTTGGAATGGACTTGATGGTACCTAACAACAACAATAGCACCCAATTCACTTAATACAACTGCTAAAGAGAGTATGTAAATGTATAATTAAAGGTTAAAATTAAAAAAAAATAATTGTACCTGGGTAAACTTTGAAAAATAGTAGGTCAGCTTAGTCACTTTTGAGGACACAACATTTTTGCATAAATCGGTAAGGGCAAACCTTTCAGTTTAAGAAAAATGGCAAATTTCTGCCTCTCTCCAAATGAGTTTAAGTAAGACTTTTACTGCAAATAATTCTTAGAAATCCCAGCAAGGATATGCAGAGTACAGATACATGGTGCTGGATTTATTTGAATTCAATTCAAATACAGAATTGATTTTCCTTCCTGGAAGTTTTCTGAAATGTACATTATGGTTTTGTTTAGTTAAACCAGTTATGACACTTGAGCCTCTGAAATGCTAATATACCTGTACCCAGCCTCTGAGTGTGTTGATTTTTCTTCTTTGGTGGAACAAATTTCAATCCCTTTTATGCAGGAAACTAAGATGAGCAGATACTTGTGTAATATATATTTTAATTAAAGCACGCTATTCCCTTGGGGCTATGGAGCAAAGACTGTATTGTGGGTATTTTAAGGAAGACATCCACTCATAAAATTCAAGAGCAATAAGACAGGGTAGTGTATTGCTAGATGCTGTAAACTGTTATAATGACATATCAAAAAATAAGAGAAAAAATTCTTTTTAAAATAAATGTAGATGCTGTGATCTAATATAAATGTGGCTTCCATCAAATATTGTGTCCTGCTGATGGTCACCAAGATGATATAATTGCTTCATGTGGATATGGTTGATCAACTGATTTATTCAGCACAGCCCATGGTTGATGGGTTTATATTATGATATAGGATTAATTTTTCCATATGAGCTGAACACTATCATCAGACTCTGTCACTGTCTTGCCCACAGGCAAATCACGGACTTACAGATCAGGAGAGAGAAGCTAGTGTGTTCTAATCCTGCTATACTTTTATGCAACCACCATGCACATTGCAAGCAGTCCCATAGATGTTTTCCCATCAAGAACCCTCCGGGCTCCAGAAAATCATCCCAGAACATGTTCACTTGGTCATTGGTCCAGTTCCAGATTTTGGTACTTAGTGATCATTTTGGTACTTAGTGATCATTTTGGTACTGGTGTTGGTGTCTATTCCCCCAGATACCCACCAAACTTCTAGGAGCTACCATCAAACCCACTTTCCTTCAAACCAGTATGGGTAGGTAAGCATGACTTCGATGGTTCTTCCACAACCAAACCCCATCAGCCCATTCAAGCTTTTCTTTAAAGAGTTAGATGTCTGACAGTTACACATGTCTTGGAAGGAAAACGGGGGATGCTGTGACATTTCAAAAAGAATCATAGTTTTATTTACAGGGTAGCAAGTGCTTGACTTTTGCCCTTAATGAGAGATGTAGCAGTTGACCACGTGGTACTTCTTGAGCAATTTTATGAATTTGCCATAGAGGTGTATGTGTGTGGGGTGTGTGTGTCCTTAACCTCAGAAAATATGCTCGTTGTCTGTATTGATGGATTTATTAACTTTAGAAAATATCTATTGATTCCATGATATGAGAGATAAAATTTAGCTCACATATACAGGTTTGCATTCTTATCTTCTCCCAGTTTTTCATATTTATATTATTATTTTAGATATTCTTTAATATTTAATATTTCTAAATACCTACAAACTTCTATATTTTCAACAGTTATCTTTTGACCCCTTATTTTTAACACTAAGAATATTAACATTTCTCTCCCCTCATCCATGTACCATATTTGTGTGGTACACTTTTATTTTCATTTTTTTTATTGTTGAGGTTATTAACATTAATATTTTACCCAGCATGTCCATCTGTATTCACTTCTATTGCTGTCTTCCTGAATTACCACAAACTTGGCGGCTTAAAGCAACATAGATATATTATCTCACTGTTCCATAGATTGGAAGTCTAGTGATCTCAACAACTTCCTTTGCTTTTAGTCACAAGCCTGAAATCAATGTGATCCTTTCTGGAACCCCTGGGAAGAATCCACTCCCAACCTCATTCAACTTGTTGGCAGAATTCAGTTCTTTACATTTGTAGGATTTAGGTCCACAATTAGTTGCTGACTGTCAGTTGGGAGATGTTCCCAGCTTCTAGAAGCCACTGTAGGTTGTGGCCCCCACTCTCCATCTCCAAAAACCAGCAACAGCAGCTCAAGTACTTCTCATACTTTCAGTATCTCTTGCCTCTTCTTCCAGCAAATCTCTCTAATCCCAGCTGCAAAAGGTTATCTGATCTTAAGAGCTCATGTGATTAGATTGGAACCACCAGATAATATAGGGTATTCTCCCCATGAAAACCCTGGGGTGTAGTGGTTAAGAACTACAGCTGCTAACCAAAAGGTCAGCAGTTCAAATCCACCATGCTCTTCTTAGAAACCCTATGGGGCAGTTCTACTCTACGCTACTAGGGTTGCTATGAGTCAGAATCAACTCCACAGCAGTGGGTTTAGTTTTAGGTTTATATATATTTATACTCTTTACTGGTTTTGCTTCTCTAGAGAACCCAACCTCCCAGAGTCCTTTGTTCTCTTTTTCCAATTTGAATTTGTTGTACTTTAAGTTTTTTACAGAGGTCTTTCATCTCAGGACTTCCCTTTACTATTGTCTCGTGGATCCATTGCTTCTTAGATCCTACAACTTCGCTTTTCTTGGATTAACTCATCATTTTGCTGAAGAACATCCTTAATAATTTCCTTAAAAGAAGTACATAACAGGCAAATTTTCTGAGTCTCTTCATGCCTGAAAAGATCATATCCCACCTTCACATGAATTGATTCTAGGCTACAAATTTTTCCTGTATAATAATAACCTGTTGCCGTCAAGACGATTCTGACTCATAGCAACCCTATAGGACAGAGTAGAACTGCCCCATAGAGTTTCCAAGGAGCACCTGGTGGATTTGAACTGGCAACCTTTTGATTTAGCAGCTGTAGCTCTTAACCACTATGCAACCAGGGTTTGCTACATAATAATAAAAGATTTAATTTATCAATAGCTATAATGATCATTAAGTAGAATATATTAATATAGCCTCAAATAAAAAAATAAAAAACTGAGTGAACCGTAATGAGAAATTATAAAATTCACTACCATAGAAGGAAATTTTTAACATATTTCATTCAGGAAATGATCAATGAAACAGGTAAAAATAGTAAATATAATTATACATCTATAATTTGTGGAGAATTGCAACCAGTAAGTGAAGAATACATATTCATTTCATACATAGATAAAACATGTATGGGACCATAATTGTAAGTAAATTACAAAGACAATTAAAATGTCTTGTAAAGTTGGAATTTTTGGAACTAGAAAAAAAAAAAAAAAAAACCAGATCAACAAAGCCAAAGTTTGGTTGTTTGAAAATATTACAAAACGGATGAACTTCTGAAAAGATTGATCAAGAGAAAAAGAGAAAAGCCAAAATAAAGACTATCAGGAATGAGATGGGCATGCTGCATGGTATAGATAATGAAAAGTAATCAGAATATCATAATTTTATGAAAATAGAATTGATAGCTTACATAAAAAAAAGAACTAAAAAACAAATTGAAAACTTAAACAGATCTCTTAATGTTTAGAAAATACAATCAATAATTAAATATCTTCCTATACAAGAAATAACTGGCTCAGATGTCTTTGCTAGTAAATTTTATCAAATATACCAAAAGATAATTCTATATATTCACAAACTTTTACACAAAATTGTAAAAGAAGCAACAATTTTGAGCTCATTTAATTAGACTATAATAGCAGTGATCCCAAAACAGTAGGGCAGAAGTTATGAAAATTATTGGCCAATCTCACTAAAATGCAACTCTAAAGAAAACACTAGCAAACCTAGCCTAGCAAAATACATCATGACTACCAAGAATATAAAGTAATTAACAATATTAACAGATTAAAGCAAGAAAACCTTGTGATCCTCTCAATAAATGCTGAAAAGGAAAAACAATCATAAAATTCTTAATCTGGGAATAGAAAAAAACAACTTTAACTTGATGTGGTAGCTGGCCTCCGAGATGATTCCCAGTTATCCTTACCTCCTGGTATTCATATTGTTGTTATTGTTGTTACTAAGGGAAGTACAGTCTTCTCCGACTCACATTGACCTTATGTATAACAGAGCAAAATGTTGCCTGGTCCTGCCCCATTCTCATAACCACTGCTTATGTTTCACCACACTGTTGCAGCTACTGTGTCAATCAATCTCATTGAGGGAGTCTCTTTTTTTCTCTGACCCTCTACTTTGCGGAGCATGATGTCTTTCTCCAGCGATTGGTCTCTCCTGATGACATATCCAAAGTAAGCAAGAGGAAGTCTCACCCTTAAGGAGTATTCTGGCTGTACTTTCTCCAAGACAGATTTGTTCATTCTTCTGGCAGTCCATGGTATATTCAATGTTTTTTGCCAAAACAACAATTTGAATGCATCAATTCTTCTTCAGTCTTCCTTTTTCATTGTTCAGATTTCACATGCATATTAGACAACTGAAAATATCATGACTTGGGTCAAGGGTACCTTAACCATCAAAGTGACATCTTTGTTTTCTAACATTTTAAAAAGGTATTTTGCAGCAGATTTGTCTACTGAAATATATTATTAGATTTTTTTGACCTGCTCCTTCCATGGGCATTGATTTTTGATCCAAGAAGAATGAAATCCTCGACAACTTCAATTTCTTCACCATTTACCATGACGTTGTTACTGGTCCAGTTGTAAGGATTTTCATTTATGGCGTAATCCATACTGAAGGCTGCAGTCTTTGACCTTTGTCCGTAAGTGCTTCAAGTCATCTTCACTTTCAGCAAGCAAGGTTGTATCATCTGCATATCTCAGGTTGTTAATGAGTCTTCATCTAATCCTGATGCCCTGTTCTTCTTCACATAGCGCAGGTTCTTGGATTATTTGTTCAGCATATAGACTGAAACAGTAAGGAAAAGAATACAACCCTGCCATATACCTTGTTCTGTTCTAATGACTTCCTCTTGATTTATGTATGAAGTCATAATTTGTCATGATCTCCACAGTCAGATGTCATCAGGTAGTCGATAAATCACAGGCAAATATCTTTCTGGTATTCTCTGCTTTCAGCCACGATCCATCTGACATCAGTAATGATATCCCACATTCCAAGTCCTCTTCTAAATCTGGCTTGAGCTTCTAGCAGTCCTCTGTTGATGTACAGCTACAGCCATTTTTTAATTATCTTTGCTAGGGCTGTAAAAGACCTCTTTGAAGTTAAGAAGCAAACATGTCACCTTGAAGACTAAGGTGTGCCTGACCCAAGACATGATATTTTCAATCACCTCATATACATGCAAATATCTGGACAATGAATAAGGAAGACCAAAGAATTGACTCCTTTGAATTATGGTGTTGGCGAAGAATATTGAACATACCATGGACTGCCAAAAGAATGAACAAATTTGTCTTGGAAGAAGTACAGCCAGAATGCTTCTTGGAGATAAGGATGGCGAGACTTTGTCTCATACTTTGGACATTTTATCAGGAGGAATCAGTCTGGGAGAAGGACATCATGCTTGGTAAAGTAGAGGGTCAGAGAAAAAGAGGAAGACCCTCAATGAGATGGATTGACACAGTGGCTGCAACAATGAGCTTAAACATAGCAATGATTGTGAGGATGGCACAGGACCAGGCAGCATTTAGTTCTTTTTTACATAGGGTCGCTATAAGTTGGAACCAAGTCGATGACACCTAACAACAACAACAAAGACTAACTTGTGTACTCAAGGAGATAGTAAGGGAATATCAGTATGTGACTTTCAAGACTGAAAAAAAAATTTCACCTTCTGCTGTTCTGTGTTTTGGGTTGCTCACTCTGAGGAAACCTGCTGCGTGAATGTATTGAGGAAACTCAAGGAGCTTTGTAAAGAGGACCATGTGGACCATGTGGCAAGGATCCAAAGCCTCTGCCCAACAACCAGCACCAACTTGCCAAAACCACGCAAGTGAACTATTTCGGAATCCAGTACTCCAGTACGCCAGCTCCAATCAATCCTTCAGATGACTGCAGCCTTCTTGACTACAACTTTATGAGAAGCCCCAAGTCAGAATCACACATCTAAAGTGTTCCCAGAATGCTGACCCGCAGGTACTATGAGACAATACATGTTAATTGTTGTTTCAAGCCACTAATTTGTAAAGTAACTTGTTATGGAGTAATAAGTAATGAATACACCTAATCATGTGTCTTTATAGAAATGCATGGCACTCTTCATAGGCCATAAATATATATTAAAATACACACTTTAAATCAGGATCAAGACAAGGAATCTTGATTTACAATAATATGTTAATTTATGTTAAGAAGGCCTTATCAGCGCA
Source organism: Loxodonta africana (assembly GCF_030014295.1). NCBI lineage: Eukaryota > Metazoa > Chordata > Mammalia > Proboscidea > Elephantidae > Loxodonta > Loxodonta africana. The sequence continues at coordinate 111,715,316 of NC_087347.1, read as the reverse complement.
ATAAGATAGGGAGAAGATTATAAAGATTGTAAAATCAGAAACAAAACTATTGTTACAGATGAATGATTCTCTCAACAGATAATACGAAAGGACTTTCAGACGAACTATTACAATGAGCAAGAGTTTAATAAGTTTCCCAAGTAGGAAATGAATATATTGATGGCCATCACAACAATATTTCAGGCAGAGGCAGCATATTATGGAGGTACGAGATACCTGAAATTTTTGGAAACTATAATTAGACCAGCATCACAGAAGCTTAGATGTAGGTGGGACTATGGAATGGACCTGTTGAGAGTCAGAGAAGTGCTGCATTGGAGAGTCAGCCATAGCATGATAAGCAGTGTGGACAAGATGTAACACCTACGGAAGGCCATTCAATGGACTTAAGAAAAACACTTGTATTTGTATTTTAGTATCACAGAATAAACCACAAAAAATAGGAGGCAGCATAATGGAGACAAGGAGGAGGTTGCTGTGGAATTGGAAAGAGGTGAACTGAAAAGATATGTGGATTTGGTTTGAGGAAAATGACGATGATATGACTGAAGATGCATTGAATCTGAGGTATGTGTGGGATCATCCAGTCAAGATCTTGAGGCCTGCAACATGGGAAAAGGGGAATCCACTCCTGGGGCTTTTATTTCCACTCTTTCTGATCTCCACTAGATTAAATAGCTCTTCATGTGGATTTTAGATTGACCAGAAATAAGTGACTTCGCATACTATTTAAGTTGAACCAAGCGTTTTAATTTATCTACTAAGACGTTGCTTTTGAGGTGGAATTAGTTTCATTTTTATAACCGAAAATTTTTGTTTACTAGTTCCAATGGAAATTTATTTTCAGTTTAGCAACACAGGTTCTGAAACAGTCAATAGGTGCACACTTCAAAAGCTAATAATTACATATAGGATTTCACTCTTTTCTAACTAACCTTGATTTAATCCTCCTAGGATTTCACTCTTTTCTAACCTTGATTTAATCCTCCTTATGAATACTTTCTTACTGTTTTCCTCCTTTTTTGGTAAATAAAAACTTTGCTGTTTTTTATGATATATGTAAAATTATGTATATATACACATACCCAATATATATGTACACATATACATATACTGAAACTATTTTTATCTTTGTAAAAAAGGAAAATAATTGTCTCCTTCCACCTTTCAGTCTATTTATCAATTACATTTTCTTTGATGTCCATTCAAGACATGAAGGTACATCATAATTTTTTCATAGCTAATTCAATTTTTCAGCTTGTTCTCCTCTATTGGGATAATTTACCACCAATATCTATTTGAATCAACTTATATTTTTAAATAATATATTTCCCAAGGTCATCTTGAATGCTGTCTTTCATTATAGTGGTACTCTACATTAATTTTCCTTTGGTATTTCACGAGTTAATATTTATAACTGGTATGAAAAAAGTATATGTTCATAATCATTCCAATGTCCAAAACAGCATTATCTATTAAAATGTGGATATCAATCTCTCTATAAGTTATGTTCTTTCTCAATTAGTATTAATAAAGATTATAAAAACACTGATTTCAATGAGAAAGAATTGTGCATGACAATTATCTTTCCTCTGTTTCAGCACTGAGAAAGTTCATGTCCTAACTGCATACTCTAAAAATCAGATTTTAATTTTTTAGTTTTGAAACAATAAAACTCCTGTCATTTGGATGATTGCATCTTTCAGTAGTTAGAATTGTAATACCTTAGGAACATTTTGCAGAGTATCTCCAGTTCAAAAAGATCCTTCTTTTGGGGGCAACTGCCCTTTGATCCACGGGCATGAGAACATAAAGAACATAAAGGAGTCATGTAGCATAAAGTTTGGCTCTAGAGCCAGATTACTTGAATTGACATCCAGGCTTTTCGATTTAATTGTCGTATGACTTTGAACAAGGATCTTAACCCCACTGAACCTTAAGTTCCTCATCTCTAAATTGATAATAACAATAATACTTCCTCATTGAATTCCTGGATGAATTAAGCAATACATACAGGTGTTTCTCTTAAAATGCTGTCTTGTATATGATTATTATTACAATTATTATTATTTTATGTAAGTCTATGGGTTCATTAAGGAGCCCTGGTGGCTCAATAGTTAAGCACTCAGCTGCTAACAGAAAGGTTGGTGGTTTGAACCCACCAGTGGCTCTGCAGAAGAAAAGACCTAGCAATTTGCTCCTGTAAAGATTAAAGATTACAGCCAGCAAAACCTTATGGGGCAGTTCTGCTCTGTCCTGTAGGGTCGCTATGAGTCAAAATCAACTTGATGACACACAACAACAACAACAAGATGGGTTCATGCTCCCTTTCATCCCAGGATGTAAATAATTTGACCAGGAGGGATACCTATTTCATGCTTAGTCAAGTAGATTATCTCCTGTTGATAACTTGAACTGTAAACTGTGAACTTGAGTGGAGCAGAGATGAAAAGTAGAGTTTCCTTCTAACATTCCTTCCCATTTCCAGTTCTTAAGACCCAGCTATGGTTGCATTTCTGCCTCTGGGTTCTAGGAGACATCCCTGAATTTGTATTTTTAGTGTTTAGATATCTCCACAAAGAGATTTCTGTTTCTTTTAACTAAAGAGACTTCATTAATACAAAACATAGGAGTTAAGTAACTTGATCGTGGGAAATTTTTGAGCGTAATTTAAATGTTAAGGTAATTAGAGTGATTTGTCCAATAACTATTCATCACCAGCAATATTTTAGTTATTGTGTACAGCAGAGAGCAAAATAAATAGAATATACAATAGTGTGTTCAAAGAAGACCTCTTCATGAAGATTTCCTTAAATGTTAATACACACAGGTATTCAGTTGCTTCCTCTTTGACTCTCAAAACAGTGGATCTCAGATTTCATAGATTTTCTTGTCTAGTGGAAGAGAGCCTGAGTCCATCGTAGGATTTCCTAGTTTAGCATCTATATCATTACATTTTCATAAAATAAAGAATTATCTTCACTTCAAAAACTCAGGAAGGGGGGTGGAGCCAAGATGGCGGACTAGGCAGACGCTACCTCGGATCCCTCTTACAACAAAGACACGGAAAAACAAGTGAATCGATTACATACATAACAGTCTACAAACCCTGAACAACAAACACAGATTTAGAGACGGAGAACGAACTAATACGGGGAAGCAGCGATTGTTTCCAGAGCCTGGAGCCAGCGTACCAGTCAGGTATGGCACAAGCACAGAGAGCTGCTCCACCCCCCTGAACTAACCCCGGGAGGGAGACCAGCCAGTTCCGTGGGCAGCATGGGACGCAGCCGGTAGGAGAAGTCCCGGGGAGGCAGTGACTGGTCTTGGAGCAGGAAGAGCAGCGTCCCAACCGGGGAACCGTCTCGCCGGGATTTGGACTGGACGCAGGTACGGCATAAACACGGAGAGCTGCTCCACCCCCCTGAACTAACCCCGGGAAGGGGACCAGCCGGGTCGCGCGGGCGGCGTGGGACACAGCCGATAGGAGAAGTCCCCGGGAGGCAGCGACTGGTATTGGAGCGGGGAGAACAGCGTCCCAGCCGGGACACTCGGTCACGGCACAAGCACGGGGAGCTGCTCTACCCATCTGAACTAACCCTGGGAGGGGGCCCACCTGGTACGCGGGGGCGGCACGGCCACGCGGCTGGAGGGACGAGAAGTTCTCGGGAGGCAGCGACTGATTTTGGAGTCGAGAGTGCACCGTCCCAGTAGGGGAGCCTTGATGCTGGGCGTGGGGCTGGAAGCAGAGGATCTGACCGTGACTCCAGCGGACCAGACCCCCCGGGGGCAATCTCCACACAGCCAGCACACATAGGCGACGCGCCCGCGGGAATCTCAGATATAATAGTCATTCCAAGCAAGACAAGCAACTCTGGCTATATTCTGAGGTGCTACTCTCCTATCTCTCTGTTCCCTCCCCCACCCTCCCCAGACGGCTTCATTAACATCCGAATAGCCTGAGCCAGAGGGAGAACTCTGATAGGGGTCTGACTGCATTTTTTTTTTTAGCGGATTTTCTGGAAAAACTAGTTTCCCAGTGATGGCTCGGAGACAACAATCCATATCAAACCACTTAAAGAAGCAGACCATGACAGCTTCTCCAACCCCCCAAACAAAAGAATCAAAATCTTTCCCAAATGAAGATACAATCCTGGAATTATCAGATACAGAATATAAAAAACTAATTTACAGAATGCTTAAAGATATCACAAATGAAATTAGGATAACTGCAGAAAAAGCCAAGGAACACACCGATAAAACTGTTGAAGAACTCAAAAAGATTATTCAAGAACATAGTGAAAAAATTAATAAGTTGCAAGAATCCATAGAGAGACAACATGTAGAAATCCAAAAGATTAACAATAAAATTACAGAATTAGACAACACAATAGGAAGTCAGACTCGAGCAATTAGAATGCACTCTGGGACATCTGGAGGACCAGCGAATCAACACCAACATAGCTGAAAAACAATCAGATAAAAGAATTAAAAAAAATGAAGAAACCCTAAGAATTATGTGGGACTCTATCAAGAAGGATAACCTGCGGGTGATTGGAGTCCCAGAACAGGGAGGGGGGACAGAAAACACAGAGAAAATAGTTGAAGAACTCCTGACAGAAAACTTCCCTGACATCATGAAAGACGAAAGGATATCTATCCAAGACGCTCATCGAACCCCATTTAAGATTGATCCAAAAAGAAAAACACCAAGACATATTATCATCAAACTCACCAAAACCAAAGATAAAGAGAAAATTTTAAAAGCAGCCAGAGAGAAAAGAAAGGTTTCCTTCAAGGGAGAATCAATAAGAATAAGTTCAGACTACTCAGCAGAAACCATGCAGGCAAGAAGGGAATGGGACAACATATACAGAACACTGAAGGAGAAAAACTGCCAGCCAAGGATCATATATCCAGCAAAACTCTCTCTGAAATATGAAGGCGAAATTAAGATATTTACAGACAAACACAAGTTTAGAGAATTTGCAAAAACCAAACCAAAGCTACAAGAAATACTAAAGGATATTGTTTGGTCAGAGAACCAATAATATCAGATACCAGCACAACACAAGGTCACAAAACAGAGCGTCCTGATATCAACTCAAATAGGGAAATCACAAAAACAAACAAATTAAGATTAATTAAAAAAAAAATGCACATAACAGGGAATCATGGAAGTCAATAGGTAAAAGATCACAATAATCAAAAAGAGGGACTAAATACAGGAGGCATTGAACTGCCATATGGAGAGTGATATAAGGCGATATAGAACAATACAAGTTAGGTTTTTACTTAGAAAAATAGGGGTAAATAATAAGGTAACCACAAAAAGGTATAACAACTCTATAACTCAAGATAAAAGCCAAGAAAAACGTAACGACTCAACTAACATAAAGTCAAACACTATGAAAATGAGGATCTCACAATTTACTAAGAAAAACGCCTCAGCACAAAAAAGTATGTGGAAAAATGAAATTGTCAACAACACACATAAAAAGGCATCAAAATGACAGCACTAAAAACTTATTTATCTATAATTACCCTGAATGTAAATGGACTAAATGCACCAATAAAGAGACAGAGAGTCACAGACTGGATAAAGAAACACGATCCATCTATATGCTGCCTACAAGAGACACACCTTAGACTTAGAGACACAAACAAACTAAAACTCAAAGGATGGAAAAAAGTATATCAAGCAAACAATAAGCAAAAAAGAAGAGGAGTAGCAATATTAATTTCTGACAAAATAGACTTTTGACTTAAATCCACCACAAAGGATAAAGAAGGACACTATATAATGATAAAAGGGACAATTGATCAGGAAGACATAACCATATTAAATATTTATGCACCCAATGACAGGGCTGCAAGATACATAAATCAAACTTTAACAGAATTGAAAAGTGAGATAGATACCTCCACAATTATAGTAGGAGACTTCAACACACCACTTTCGGAGAAGGACAGGACATCCAGTAAGAAGCTCAATAGAGACACGGAAGATCTAATTACAACAATCAACCAACTTGACCTCATTGACTTATACAGAACTCTCCACCCAACAGCTGCAAAATATACTTTTTTTCTAGCGCACATGGAACATTCTCTAGAATAGACCACATATTAGGTCATAAAACAAACCTTTGCAGAGTCCAAAACATCGAAATATTACAAAGCATCTTCTCAGACCACAAGGCAATAAAACTAGAGATCAATAACAGAAAAACTAGGGAAAAGAAATCAAATACTTGAAAAATGAACAATACCCTCCTGAAAAAAGACTGGGTTATAGAAGACATCAAGGAGGGAATAAGGAAATTCATAGAAAGCAACGAGAATGAAAATACTTCCTATCAAAACCTCTGGGACACAGCAAAAGCAGTGCTCAGAGGCCAATTTATATCGATAAATGCACACATACAAAAAGAAGAAAGAGCCAAAATCAGAGAACTGTCCCTACAACTTGAACAAATAGAAAGTGACCAACAAAAGAATCCATCAGGCACCAGAAGAAAACAAATAATAAAAATTAGAGCTGAATTAAATGAATTAGAGAACAGAAAAACAATTGAAAGAATTAACAAAGTGAAAAGCTGGTTCTTTGAAAAAATTAACAAAACTGATAAACCATTGGCTAGACTGACTAAAGAAATACAGGAAAGGAAACAACCCGAATGAGAAACGAGAAGGACCACATCACAACAGAACCAAATGAAATTAAAAGAATCCTTTCAGATTATTATGAAAAATTGTACTCTAACAAATTTGAAAACCTAGAAGAAATGGGTGAATTCCTGGAAAAACACTAGCTACCTAAACTAACACATTCAGAAGTAGAACAACTAAATAGACCCATAACAAAAAAAGAGATTGAAACGGTAATCAAAAAACTCCCAACAAAAAAAAGCCCTGGCCCGGACGGCTTCACTGCAGAGTTCTACCAAACTTTCAGAGAAGAGTTAACACCACTACTTCTGAAGGTATTCCAAAGCATAGAAAATGACGGAATACTACCCAACTCATTCTATGAAGCCACCATCTCCCTGATACCAAAACCGGGTAAAGACATTACAAAAAAAGAAAATTATAGACCTATATCCCTCATGAACATTGATGCAAAAATCCTCAACAAAATTCTAGCCAATAGAATCCAACAACACATCAAAAAAATAATTCACCCTGATCAAGTGGGATTTATACCAGGTATGCAAGGCTGGTTTAATATCAGAAAAACCATTAATGTAATCCATCACATAAATAAAACAAAAGACAAAAACCACATGATCTTATCAATTGATGCAGAAAAGGCATTTGACAAAGTCCAACACCCATTTATGATAAAAACTCTTATCAAAATAGGAATTGAAGGAAAATTCCTCAACATAATAAAGGGCATCTATTCAAAGCCAACAGCCAATATCACTCTAAATGGAGAGAACCTGAAAGCATTTCCCTTGAGAACGGGAACCAGACAAGGCTGCCCTTTATCACCGCTCTTATTCAACATCGTGTTGGAAGTCTTAGCCAGGGCAATTAGGCTAGACAAAGAAATAAAAGGTATCCGGATTGGCAAGGAAGAAGTAAAGTTATCACTATTTGCAGATGACATGATTATATACACAGAAAACCCTAAGGAATCCTCCAGAAAACTACTGAAACTAATAGAAGAGTTTGGCAGAGTCTCAGGTTATAAAATAAACATACAAAAATCACTTGGATTCCTCTACATCAACAAAAAGAACACCGAAGAGGAAATAACCAAATCAATACCATTCACAGTAGCCCCCAAGAAGATAAGATACTTAGGAATAAATCTTACCAAGGATGTAAAAGACCTATACAAAGAAAACTACAAAGCTCTACTACAAGAAATTCAAAAGGACATACTTAAGTGGAAAAACATACCTTGCTCATGGATAGGAAGACTTAACATAGTAAAAATGTCTATTCTACCAAAAGCCATTTATACATTTAACGCACTTCCGATCCAAATTCCAATGTCATATTTTAAGGGGATAGAGAAACAAATCACCAATTTCATATGGAAGGGAAAGAAGCCCCGGATAAGCAAAGCACTACTGAAAAAGAAGAAGAAAGTGGGAGGCCTCACTTTACCTGACTTCAGAACCTATTATACAGCCACAGTAGTCAAAACAGCCTGGTACTGGTACAACAACAGGCACAGAATTGAGAACCCAGACATAGATCCATCCACGTATGAGCCGCTGATATTTGACAAAGGACCAGTGTCAATTAATTGGGGAAAAGATAGCCTTTTTAACAAATGGTGCTGGCATAACTGGATATCCCTTTGCAAAAAAATGAAACAGGACCCATACCTCACACCATGCACAAAAACTAACTCCAAGTGGATCAAAGACCTAAACATAAAGACTAAAACGATAAAGATCATGGAAGAAAAAATTGGGACAACCCTAGGATCCCCAATACAAGGCATAAACAGAATACAAAACATTACCAAAAATGATGAAGAGAAACCAAATAACTGGGAGCTCCTAAAAATCAAACACCTATGCTCATCTAAAGACTTCTCCAAAAGAGTAAAAAGACCACCTACAGATTGGGAAAGAATTTTCAGCTATGACATCTCAGACCAGCGCCTGATCTCTAAAATCTACATGGTTCTGTCAAAACTCAACCACAAAAAGACAAACAACCCAATCAAGAAGTGGGCAAAGGATATGAACACACATTTCACGAAAGAAGATATTCAGGCAGCGAACAGATACATGAGAAAATGCTCTCGATCATTAGCCATTAGAGAAATGCAAATTAAAACTACGATGAGATTCCATCTCACACCAGCAAGGCTGGCATTAATCCAAAAAACACAAAATAATAAATGTTGGAGAGGCTGCGGAGAGATTGGAACTCTCATACACTGCTGGTGGGAATGTAAAATGGTACAACCACTTTGGAAATCTATCTGGCGTTATCTTAAACAGTTAGAAATAGAACTACCATACAACCCAGAAATCCCACTCCTGGGAATATACCCTAGAGATACAAGAGCCTTCATACAAACAGATATATGCACACCCACGTTTATTGCAGCTCTGTTTACAATAGCAAAAAGTTGGAAGCAACCAAGGTGTCCATCAACGGATGAATGGGTAAATAAATTGTGGTATATTCACACAATGGAATACTACGCATCGATAAAGAACAGTGACGAATCTCTGAAACATTTCATAACATGGAGGAACCTGGAAGGCATTATGCTGAGCGAAATGAGTCAGAGGCAAAAGGACAAATATTGTATAAGACCACTATTATAAGATCTTGAGAAATAGTAAACCTGAGAAGAACACATACTTTTGTGGTTATGAGGCGGGGAGGGAGGGAGGGTGGGAGAGGGTTTTTTTATTGATTAATCAGTAGATAAGAACTGCTTTAGGTGAAGGGAAAGACAACAATCAATACATGGAAGGTCAGCTCAATTGGACTGGACCAAAAGCAAAGAAGTTTCCGGGATAAAATGAATGCTTCAAAGGTCAGCGGAGCAAGCGCGGGGGTCTGGGGAACATGGTTTGCGGGGACTTCTAAGTCAATTGGCAAAATAATTCTATTATGAAATCATTCTGCATCCCACTTTGAAATGTGGCGTCTGGGGTCTTAAATGCTAACAAGTGGCCATCTAAGATGCATCAATTGGTCTCAACCCACCTGGAGCAAAGGAAAATGAAGAACACCAAGGCCACACGACAACTAAGAGCCCAAGAGACAGAAAGGGCCACATGAACCAGAGACCTACATCATCCTGAGACCAGAAGAACTAGTTGGTGCCCGGCCACAATCGATGACTGCCCTGACAGGGAGCACAGCAGAGGACCCCCGAGGGAGCAGGAGATCAGTGGGATACAGACCCCAAATTGTCATAAAAAGACCAAACTTAATGGTCTGACTGAGACTAGAGGAATCCCGGCGGCCATGCTCCCCAGACCTTCTGTTGGCACAGGACAGGAACCATCCCCGAAGACAACTCATCAGACATGAAACGGACTGGTCAGCGGGTGGGAGAGTGACGCTGATGAAGAGTGAGCTAATTATATCAGGTGGACACTTGAGATTGTGTTGGCAACTCTTGTCTGGAGAGGGGATGGGAGGATAGAGAGAGAGGGAAGTCGGCAAAATTGTCAAGAAAGGAGAGACTGAAAGGGCTGACTCAAGAGGGGGAGAGCAAGTGGTAGTAGGGAGTGAGATGTATGTAAACTTATATGTGACAGACTGATTGGATTTGTAAACGTTGACTTGAAGCTTAATAAAAGTTATTAAAAAAAAAAAAAAAACTCAGGAAGGACCTTCCTTAGAATTAAGTTCAGTCTGTTAAATTAAGGAGCCATTTTTTTTTTTCATGGTATAGTGGAAACCCTGGTGGCATAGGGGTTAAGCAGTAGGCAGTTTGAATCCATGAGACACTCCTTTTGGGAACTCTATGGAGCAGTTCTACTGTGTCCTATTGGGCCACTATGAGTTGGAATCCACTTGACGGCAACGGGTTTGGTTTTTTTGGATGGTACAGTGGTTAAGAGTTATGGCTGCTAAACAAAAGATCGGCAGTTCAAATCCACCAACCACTCCTTGGAAACTCTATGGGGCAGTTCTACTTTGTTTGCTATGCGTAGGAATCGACTTGACAGCAATGGGTTTTTGGGTTTGTTAAATTAAATATATCTGTTATTGTTGTTAAGTGCTATCTAGTTGGTTCCAACTTGTGGCAGAATATATCAAACTTGATGGAAAACAATCTACATTTTTCTTATTTCAGTATCTAATGGTACTGAAGCCTTGGTCTCCTAGCACTTCTGATTCTGAAACTGTCAATTCATAGCTGGTGTCATATATATTATTAAGTGTGCCTAACCCAAGCCATGGTATTTCCAGTTCCCTCACATGCATGCAAAAGCTGGACAGTGAATAAGAAAGACTGAAGAAGAATTGATGCATTTGAATTATGGTGTTGGTGAAGAAATATTGAATATTCCATGGACTGCTAAAAGAATGAACAGATCTGACTTGGATTAAGTACTACTAGAATGCTCCTTAGAAGCAAGAATGGAGAGACTTGGTCTCACGTTCCTTAGACATGTTATCAGGAGTGACCAATTCCTGGAGAAAGACATCATGCTTGGTAAAGCAGAGGGTCAATGAAAAAGAGGAAGACCCTCACAAGATGGATTGTCACAGTAGCTGCAACTACGGGCTCAAACATAGCAACTATTGTTAGGATGGCTCCTGGCTGGACAGTCTTTCCTTCTGTTATATATAGGATCACTATGAGTCAGCACCGACTCGACGGCATCTAACAACATCTAAAATCTTGAGCCTCCAACCGTCCAGTTAGCAGCCAAGTGCATCAACCATTTGCACCATCTAGAGACTCCATATATTACCATAGTATGTGTGTGTATGTGTAACTGTATGTATGTATATGTACACACACACATGCCTGTGTGTGCGTGTATGTATGTGTGTGTATATATGTTTGTGTATACAGTATCCGTAACACTAACCTTAACCCTAACCCTAGCTCTGGGGTTGTTGTTTTTGCTGTAGTTGTTGTTGTTAGGTGCTGTCAAGTCCGTTCTGACTCATAGGGACCCTATGTACAACAGAACAAAATACTGCCCGATCCTGTGCCATCCTCACAATGAATGTTATGCTTGAGCCCATTGTTGCAGCCATTGTGTCAGTCCATCTCATTGAGGGTCTTCCTCTTTTTCTCTGACCCTCTACTTTACCAAGCGTGATGTCCTCCTCCAGGGACTGATCCCTCCTGACAACATGCCCAAAGTATGTAAGATGAAGTCTCGCCATCCGTGCTTTTTAAGGATCATTCTGGTTGTACTTCTTCCAAGACATATTTGTTTGTTCTTCTGGCAGTCCATGGTATATTCAATATTCTTCACCAACACTCTAATTCAAAGACATCAATTCCTTTACAGTCTTCCTTTTTCATTGGCCAGCTTTCACATGCATTTAATGAGATTGAAAATACCATGGCTTGGGTCAGGTGCACCTTAGTCTTCAAGGTGACATCTTTGCTTTTCAACACTTTAAAGAGGTCATTTGCAGCAGATTTGCCAATGGAACGTGTCTTTCGATTTCTTGACTGCCACTTCCATGGGTGTTGATTATAGATCCAAGTAAAATGAAATCAATGACAACTTCAATCTTTTCTGTTTATCACAATGGTGCTTATCGGTTCAGTTGAGATTTTTGTTTTCTTTATGTTGAGGTGTAATCCACACTGAAGGCTGTGGTTTTGATCTTCTTCAGTAAGTGCTTCAGGTCCTCTTCACTTTCAGCAAGTAAGGTTGTATCATCTGGATAACACAGGTTGTTAATGAGTCTTCTTCCGCCAATCCTGATGCTCCGTTCTTCTTCACATAGTCCATCTTCTTGGATTATTTGCTCAGCATACAGATTGAATAGGTATGGTGAAAGGAGGTAACCCTGACACACACCTTTCCTGACTTTAAACCATGCAGTATCCCCTTGTTCTGTCCGAACAACTGCCTCTTGATCTATATTCAGGATCCTCAGGAGCACAATTAAGTGTTCTGGAATTCCCATTCTTCACAATGTTATCCATAATTTGTTATGATCTACACAGTCAAATGCCTTTGCATAGTCAACAAAACACAGGTAAACATCCTTCTGGTATTCTGTGCTTTCAGCCAGGATCCATCTGACATCAGCAATAATATCCCCAGTTCACATTCTCTTCTGGATCCGGTTTTAATTGCTGGCAGTTCCCTTTCGAGATACTGCTGCAGCTGCTTTTGAATGATCTTCAGCAAAATTTTGCTTGCATGTGATATTAATGATATTGTTCAATAATTTCCACATTCAGTTGAATCACCTTTCTTGGGAATAAGCGTAAATATGGATCTCTTGCAGTTGCTTGGCCAGGTAGCTATCCTCCAAATTTCTTGTCATAGATGAGTGAGCACTTCCAGCACTGTATCCATTTGTTGAAACACCTCAATTGACATTTGATCAATTCCTGGAGCCTTGTTTTTCACCAATGCCTTCGGTGCAGCTTGGACTTCTTCCTTCAGTATCATCAGTTCCCGGTCATATGCTACCTATTGAAATGATTGAACATTGACTAATTCTTTTTGGTATAATGACTCTGTGTATTCCTTCCATCTTCTTTTGATCCTTCCTGTGTTGTTTAATATTTTCCCCATAGAATCTTTCACTATTGCAACTCGAGGTTTGAATTTTTTCTTGAGAAATGCTGAGTGTGTTTTTTCCCTTTTGATTTTCCATCTTCAGCTCTTTGCACATGTCATTATAATACTTTACTTTGCCTTCTCAAGCCACCCTTTGAAATCTTCTGTTCAGTTCTTTTACTTCATCATTTCTTCCTTTTGCTTTAGCTGCTCAACGTTCAAGAGCAAGTTTCAGAGTCTCTTCTGACATCCATTTTGGTCTTTTTTTTCTCTCCTGTCTTTTTAATTACCTCTTGCTGTCCTCATGGATGATGTTCTTGATGTCAATCCACAACTTGTCTGGTCTTTGGTCATTAGTGTTCAATGCGTCAAATCTATTCTTGATAAAAAAAAAATATGGACTCTAAATTCAGGTGGGAAATACTCAAGGTCCTAGTTTGGCTCTCATAGACTTGTCCTAATTTTCTTCAGTTTCAACTTGAACTTGCATATGAGCAACTGATGGTCTGTTCCGCAATCGGCCCCTGGCCTTGTTCTGACTGATGATATTCAGCTTTTCCATCATCTCTTTCCACAGATGTAGTTGATTTGGTTCCTGTGTATCCCATCTGGCAAGGTCCATGTGTATAGTTGCCGTTTATGGTGGTGAAAAAAGGTAGTTGCAATGAAGATGTTTTATCATATGATCTCTGGCATCGTTTCTATCACCAAGGCCATACTTTCCAACTACTGATCCTTCTTCTGTGTTTCCAACTTTTGCATTCCAATCACCAGTAATTATCAATGCATCCTGACTGCATGTTCAATCAATTTCAGGCTGCAACAGCTGATAAAAAGCTTCTATTTCTTCATCGTTGGCCTCAGTGGTTGGTGTGTGAATTTGAACAATAGTCCTATTAACTGGTCTTCCTTGTAGGTGTATGGATATTATCCTATCACTGACAGTGTTGTCCTTCAGGATAGATCTTGAAATGTTCTTTTTGACGATAAATGCAACACCATTCCTCTTCAAGCTGTGGTTCCAGGCATAGGAGGCCATATGACTGTCCAATTCAGAATGGCCAATACCAGTCCATTTCAGCTCACCAGTGCTAGGATATGCTTATGTGTTCCATTTCATTTTTGACAATTTCCAATTTTCCTAGATTCATACTTCATGCATTCCACATTCTGATTATTAATGAATTTTTGCAGCTGTTTCTTCTCATTTTGAGTCGTGCCACATCAGCAAATGAAGGTCCCAAAAGATTGACTCCATCCACGTCTACTTTGAGGCAGCAGTTCTTCCCCAGTCATCTTTTGAGTGCCTTCCAACCCAAGGGACTCATCTTTCGGTGCTATATCAAACAATGTTCTGCTGCTATTCATGAGGTTTTCACTGGCTAAGTCTTTTCAGAAGTAGACTACTGGGTTCTTCCCCCTAGTCTGTCTTAGTCTGGAAGCTCAGCTGAAACCTGTCCACCATAGGTGACCCTGCTGATTGATATCTGAATACTGGTAGCATAGCTGCCAGCATCACAGCAACATGCAAGCCCCCACAGTAAGGCAAACTGACAGACATGTGGAGGATATATATATATATATATATGTATATATATATATATATACATTTATTTATTTATATACTAAATGGTATTCCCCTTACAGAAAAATAAAAGTGTCTCTTATTCAGCTTTGTCTTGCCCATGGTAGCCCCTCTTACAGTATTCTCTATTTAGCCAGTGTTCAGTAATACCTTCCTGAAGGCTGTGCTATGTATGTAGCCCAATGGGCAATTTTTTTTTTTTTTTTAATTTCAGCACAGATTGGAGTGGGAGATGGATGGGTATAAAATTTGGACAAATAGAAATTTATTTTTATTCATAATGTTCCAGTCTTTGGCATACAGAGTACCAAGAAGCTCAACAAGACTTAAACAACATCTTTTTTCCCCAGTTATCTTTTCTTTACAAATCCATTGATTACCTGGAGATATTTTGAGGTCCATCCCTGATTACTTAGTTTTCATTTTCTAAGGCATCACTGGTTTTCTACTTCAAACAATTTAAACAGCTCTGGGGTAGACAATAATAAGTGTCTTAGAAATAGATTATGGGCTAAAAGCATTGTGAGGCCAATTGCATTTAAGACTCATTTGCTGAAATTACAACAGATTGTGGTGAAAGCTGGGCCAGGGCACAGGCTGTTGGAAATTATGAACAACTCCTTTGATTCTAAAATGATTTAGAAAGTAAGCAGGGATCTTTGCCTAATAACATTGTGAACTGATGATATATTTCCTAGTTTTGTTAATCTGTCATCGAAGATTCAGTTCTTCTATCCAAGACCTGAGGGTGTTTAATACAGCAGAGAGAGCAAAGCACTCGTGCATCCCTTCTGCAGCCTCAGCATATGGGGAAAACCGAATGAGCTGCCATGAAGTCAACGCCAACTCATGACGACCCCATGGTGTCAGAGTAGAACTGTGCTTCATACAGTTTTTTTTTTTTTTAAATAAATCTGTAATTTTATCAAGACAAAAACTGACAGGGTAGTATGAAGTTTACATTGAAACAACGTTTTCACAGAAACCTAATACATGCCTTAGAAGATTTTACGATGCAGCTCTAGTTGCAGGTTAAGATGATGTCGGGAATGGATGGATCTCATGATTTAAGACAAAGCATTTTGGGTGTCAATTAATTTTTAGGATTAATTTTTTTTTTTTTTAAGTGAACCACTGCCCCAGTGAGAAAGTGTAATCTTCTCCTAAGACTCACTTGGGCATTTGAAATCTTTCAACCCTTGAATTGATTCAATGAAACTTGTGCTGTGAGTGACTGAGCCCTGCCACTGAGGGCTTCAGAGCGGCTCCACCCTAAGAGCATGGGCCCTTGTCTTTCCTACTTTCTTATCTCCTATGCCACCCTCTTTACCTCCCCCAAATAGCTCTGCCAGTGGCTTGGATAGACAAGCTGGTATTTATGACTTCTTGTTGGAAAAGAAAGGTTCTTCATGTCAATTTCAAGAATTAGCACCTCTAAGAATAATCTGTGTATACTTTCCAATAAAAAAAAAAAAAAAAATTTCCTCCTCAGTCAGTTTCCAACTCCAAAATGGCAGCTTTGGTGACTTACTGGCTTAGTCCTTTGTAGGGGACAGCATTATGCTCAGGCAGGGAATACCTTGGCTCATAGCTTTTAAACAGTCTCTCACAGTCCTCATTTTTGTAGCCAATGACATTATTTTTTTAAGGTTAAAATGTTCTGCACGTAGAACAAAATCAATAGTTCTTCTATTATTTCATCATTTTCCCAATCAGGCCCCAAATTTTAACAAAAATGATCCTACCCATCTCCCTTCTTCCCCACCCATCACTCCCACCCCCAAATAATACACCAGTAATAGCCAAAAACTACACACATGCTATGCTGTAAAAATGCAGAGTTAACACTATTGGCAAGAAGGCTGTGAGTTGTGGAGATGCTCTTTGAAGATCTACAGCATCATCTCTTTGCTCTCCCAACACCCACTCTAAAAGTTTTGTCCTTCATGGACGGCCCTTTGCTTTTCTCAGCCAAGTGCAGAATGGGTTGCCTTGAAACACTTACCCCTTCCCCTCCACTGGGATGGGTGTGCCATCTATACAGCATGGAACAGCTTTAAAGCACTTGGGCTGCTGCAGGGCACAGAAACCACACCGGCTCTTCAAAGGACATCTTGTCAAGCCACTTCTGTGGTGTCAAGTAGAACTCCTTCCCTCTCCACTTTAAACCCACGGTCATGTGACAGGGACTGGTACTCAGTAGAGTTAATTCTTGTCATCTTTTTTGTCACCATCCTCGGAGGAGTAGGAATGCCACATCAGCCTTTCCTCATAGAAGCACTTGACATTGGCTTCCTTGGCAGGGACCAGGTCAGCCTCATCAGAGTTTTTCCATTTCATCAGGAACATGAGCTCGCCACTGAAGTCTGTAGCTCCAATAATATGCTCCGGCTCCAAACCCCAGGCAATGCCTCGTGGCTTTCTGACTCTTCCTTCTTCTTCTTTGGTTTACTTTCCTCTCCCTTCTCTTCCAAATCAGAGTCAGCTTTGCTCTTGCCTCCCTCTGATTTATCTGTCTCATGAGCTGTTTTCTGTGACTGGAGAAACTCAGCAATGAGGTCGGGGCAATCCAGGTTCTCTTCTGGCTCCCACGTGTTGTCTTCATCTGAGAAACCCTTCCACTTTAGGGGGTACTCTACTTTGCCCTTTACCACTTGACAGTCGGGAACTTTATCCACCACATATTCTTCTTCCTCCTCTTCTAGCACCTCCTCCGCTTTCTTCTTGTTTTGGTTTTTCCCCACAGTGCCCGCCAGCTTTCTAGTGTAAAAGGTGACACTGCTCAGAGCAGCGCCCAAGAGCCCGAGGGGAATCGGTGCCACGCTACTGGCGCGTCGGTCAGGGGAGGGACGCCCACAAAAGCAACATGCCGAGTAGCCACGGTCGAGCCCCTCACTGAAGCGACATATGGAAGGCCCGGGCCAACCGCCTTCCACCTCTGCGGAAAAAAAAAAGCCTCCTCTAATGCAGTTTTCAATAGTTAATCAGGTCCACCTCTGGGTGGACTCGAACCTCCGACCTTTCAGTTAGCAGTACAGCACGTTAAGCTTTTGCACCACCCAGGGACTCAGCATGTGGAGAGGAGGGCAGAATCCTGGTCCTCGCTGTATCAACTCCCAAATTCTGGGCAACTCTTTTTTCACCAAAGAATGAGTCTCGCCAGCTGTAACTGTTCAGGCACCTGACCTCTGGGGCTGGGACAGACTAGGAGACAATCCATAGGGTTTCCGAGTGGCTGTCTGGTGAATTCTTTCCTGAACAAGTTGAAAGACTCTTACAGATCAAACAGTTTTATATATCTGAACACATTGTTTAGCTCCATTTCAAACACCTAAAATATTTCCCACCAGCATACATTTCAGGCAAAAGACCCCACACAGGCAGTTTGTGCAACAGCTCCAAGAAACCCTCTTGTATAATCAATTGAATTCATTTCACTTGGCTGCTCAATTACTGCCAATACGCATCACTCGAAAGTCATTTGTTTTATAGTTATTTGGCCTGGTAAAGTTAATCACCTAGAAGCATTACAAAGTAGGTTTCTTCTTCTTCTCTTCCTTCTTTATGCCAAATACAAAAAGAAGTTTGCAAGCATCATGCTGGCCTCCTCTCCTCTTGTGTTCCCCCAGCATGTATCCCTACCCTTTTTCGCTCCCACTCACCTCTCCAGCCTCACTGTGCGTACTGGCCGGGTCTGCTAACTCGCTTCCTCAGGTCCTCACCAATGCTCCCACTGGCTAATCCTTGACTAGGCCACTCTTTCTTGTCATCCTGGTCTCAGTCTTCAGGTTGCCTCTTTGAAGGTGCTTTGTTGTCAGTTGCTGCTGAGTTGGCTCTGACTCATGGCTACCCCGTGTACAGCAGAGTTTGCCTGGTACCTGTACCATCCTCATGATTGTTGGTATGTGTGAGTCCATTGTTGTGGCTGTTATGTGTTGTCGTTGTTAGGTGCCTTTGAGTCTGTTCTGACTCATAGCGAACCCTATCCACAACAGAACTAAATGCTGCCCAGTCCTGTGCCATCCTCACAATTACTATGTTTGAGCCCATTGTTGCAGTCCCTGTGTCCATCCATTTCATTGAGGGTCTTCCTCTTTTTCGTTGACCCTCTACTTTACCAAGCATGATACCCTTCTCCAGGGACTGGTGCCTCCTGATAATATGTCCAACGTACTTGAGATGAAGTATGCAGTGCCTTCCAATCTAGAAGGTTCATCTTCCAGCACTATAACAGACAATGTTCTGCTGTGATCAGTAAGGGTTTCATTGGATAGCTTTTGGGAGTAGATCTCTAGGCCTTTTTTCTTAGTCTGTCTTAGTTGAAAGCTGTCTACCATGGGTGATCCTGCTAGTGTTTGAAATACCAACGGCATCACTTCTAGATCACAGCAACAAGCAAGCCACCACAACATGACAAACTGACGTACAGGTGGTTGCATTAAGATACTCTCATTTTAATTAAAAGACTGTTTTCTTAATTTCTGCTTTTCTCACTAGATTACAAGCTCCATGTGGACAGATACTTTGTTCCAGCTATTTTGAAATCTATGCCCAAAACCTACCACAATGGTGGCAGCAGCAGCACCATTCTTTTTTGTAGGATTGATGTCTAGAATGTGATGGCAGCACTGAATTTTCCTTGCTAGTGGGTTTTTTTCAAGAAAGTAGCATCTGTGTCAGATTTTACACAATTGTCATTGTTCAGCCATGACCCAGATGGCAGTCCACCAAACTTTCTGGGGCAACTGATTCGAAGTCAATGGTTACAGAGTCCTTACTTGAAAGTGTACATGAGTTGCTAACTGACAGGTAGAGAAAAACAGCAAATCATATTAAATTCTCATTTGTGAATAGAGATATATGCATCCCCAGGGAATTCTGGAGATATTTGTGAGGCAGAATCATTCAAACTCTATTTTCTGGTAAGTCTTAGGAAGGTAGCAACAAAAATAGAAGTTTTAGGAAATTCAGGCAAAAGTAATCTTCTCCAATGAAGCCCAGAATACTCAGGTTACATGGGTATCTGCTTTTTAAAAAATACCAAAAACCAAACCCAGTGCCGTTGAGTTGGTTCCAACTCATAGAGACCCTATCAGACAGAGTAGAACTGCCCCAGACTGTTTCCAAGGAGCACCTGGTGGATTCAAACTGCCCACCTTTTGGTTAGCAGAGTTAGTGACCCTTAAAGCTACTGCATTTTGATTTATAATACATATGTACGTATGTGTGTGTGAGTGTGTAAATTCATCAGGGCTTCGAACCAGTTCAGTCATGGCTGACAAAGAGAAACTGGAACAGACTCGAATTTTTAAAGTTTGGGTAATCTGGGATCATAACCAGAAGGGGAGAAATTACAGGTCAAAGCCCTGGAATGGGAGACTCGGAGCAGACTTAGTCCTTTTAGGAGCCTGATGAGTGCAATTGGATTATTACTAGGACTGAAGTATTACCGGGACTGAAGAGAGCAACATATATGCAAAGCGATGTGATTGGTTGCCATCTTTGAGAAGGGCACCACTGTGTCTGACAGGCAAGAGATTTGGTTGCTATGCAACATGTACTCTGCCCTTGTTTTCTAAGAGGGAGACTAAGTTTCTAGCAGGGCTTTGACCCATAATTTTTCCCATTCCAGTTATGGGCCCAGTTCACCCAAATTTAAAAAATTGGGTCTGTTCTGGTGTCATTTTCTCAGCCATGACTGAACTGGGAAGAACTGGTTTGAAGCCCTGAAATTTATATTAAAAATCATGTATATATAAAGATTATATCCCACCACACCCATATAATATTTATATATTGTAACTATAAGATTTATGATTGCGATCTGGATCTCACAAAAAGTCTGAATTTTGCTGTTAAGACTGCAAAGTCAAATCACTACCAATACATAGCAGTGTAGACCTATTTTAGGAATGGCCTTAAGGGGAAATATTCTCATATCCTTATGGACATCCACATGCAAACATGTAAATCCTGCTCTACATCCATCATCCATGGCATTTGAGGGAATAATAAAGAAATTGCCAACTTCTGTCACAAGGCAGACCTTACAGTCTGCATATGAGAATAATTTAGACCTTTAGGAACCATTTTTATGGCCCTTATTGTGCTTTTTGGAAATTCTGGTGGCGTAGTGGTTAAGTGCTATGGCTGCTAACCAAAGCATCGGCAGTTCAAATCTGCCAGGTGCTCCTTAGAAACTCTATGGGGCAGTTCTACTCTGTCCTGTAGGGTCGCTATGAGTTGGAATCGTCTTGACGGCACTGGGTTTGGTTTTTTTTTTTTGTTGTTGTTGTTGTTGTTGTGCTTTTTGATGTTCACTGATTTGAAAAAAAAATATAAAATCCACTAGCATTTTGTATAACCTGTAAAAGCCCATTGACTTCTAGTTGATTCCGACTCACAGCAACCCTATAGGACGGCGTAGAACTGCCCCATAGGGTTTGCAAGGAATGGCTGGCGAATTCAAATTGCTGACCTTTTGGTTAGCAGCCATTCTCCTGACCACTGCATCACCAGGTGTTTTGTACAGACATATGTAAAATTCTTGACATACTGACCAG
Organism: Loxodonta africana; assembly: GCF_030014295.1. Taxonomy (NCBI): domain Eukaryota; kingdom Metazoa; phylum Chordata; class Mammalia; order Proboscidea; family Elephantidae; genus Loxodonta; species Loxodonta africana. Next base: position 111,693,960 of record NC_087347.1, on the reverse strand, counting down.
ATATTGACTGTCTTATTTTGTCTTCATCTGTAACTCAGGATAGAATCTCAGCCTATATTTTGATCCCGAGGTATTTGCTTTGACTACTATATTGTGGAGCCTGTTTTATCCACAGGAAAGCAAAGAAACTCAACCTGAGTGAACAAATTTGCCTCTTGACAAAGCTGCTGTGTTTCCTGACAGGAGAAGCTCCAAGCCCCTGTTTAAAGTAATTGGTGGAGGAAGTCTACGAATTGTATGAATTGAAATGAAAAACCTTAGTGATGAACGTTTATAACGTCTGACACATTAGATTCACTCCGTCTATATATCTCTCTCTGGAATAATAGTGATTTATACAAATTGTTTTCACTGTGATTTATATCAGTGGAAAGACACCACCAGATATATGGAGGATTTTATTTGCTCAAAACTGAATGTCTGTTTAATTGTATTTGCCATTAAATGAAAATGCTACCCTCTGGCAGGCCTGTTTAGATATAATGGTTAATTTCTTTTGTGGTTTTATAACTTTGGCCTCTTCCACTTGGGCCATACTTGAAAGTATAACTTTCTCTTTCTTTCTGCAAATATATGTATGTGTTTATGTCACAAGTCTGGTAACTATAACTTTGTTACTCCAGGAACTTTATTGACTGAGTACGTTTTCTCTTGCCCTTGTGGAAGGAAAAACAACAAACTTAACTCTGGCTACTACAATGCCTGCAGGTATTTTTGGTTGTCACATCTGAGAAGGAGTGCTACTGGCCTCTAGTGGGTAGAGGCTAGGTATGCTGCTAAACACCCTGCAATGCACAGGACAGGCCCCCCACAACCAAATGTCCAGCCCCAAATGTCAGTGGTCCCAAGGTGGAGAGACCTTGAATTACAGAACAATTTCCTTGGAGCAATGGAATTACATTATCAAGCTATGTCTGCATAAAACCAGACATTCCAATTAAGAGTAAACAACTTTGTAAAATCAAAATAAGCCCATTGATCTAGGCCTATATTATCTAGATTAATTTCCTGGGAACTCAATTGCACTTTTAGTTGTAATGTGGAATACTCGGAACTTCTGAGTTCCTTCTGGCTGCTTCTCCTCCGCCACCTACAGGAAGGGGCCTCCCCTGGAGTTGGTCAGAGTTCAGCGTGCACCCATCCTTTTTTACAGATCCATGTCTTTGAAGCAAAAGAGCGGAAATCACGATTTTGGCTGCGTTTTCCAGGACGCAGTACTATCTCTACTCCTTGTCTACCTCCCCAACCTCTCCTTCGCTGCCCCCTTTCCCTATTTTATCTCTTCCTCCCAGTCTTTCCTATTAAGTATTACCCAAGGCTCTAACACAGAATCTGTTTCTTCTCTTCTGAGTTTTCTCCTTGACAACCCTATTTATTTTCTGGTTTCAACAATGATTTCTAGGTGATTATTACACACGCAATTTAAGCTTCTGTTTCTCTTCCGGGCACCAGCTCCTTTCCCCAACTCTGCTGCTTTGAATAAAGGTGCTTCCCCTTGTCTCCTTCTTCAATCTCGCCACCTTCACGTAGTCAGCGATAAATAATGCAGACTGCATCTCAAGCAGTTTCTTCCTACCTAAACTTTTCTTCTAGTGTAAGTCCTGTATCAAATGGCCGTGAGAATCCTTGTAGAGGTTCCCTTTATTACTGCACTGCCAAAACATTCAGTGCAAATTCTTCAATGCGTGTAGTAAGTAAAACGCCCTCATCCTGACATGCAACATCCTTTACAATACGGCCCTAACCAATCTTTCCTGCTTCAACACTGGGTATTTCCAAAGGAAGTACACAGTCCAGCCAAACCACCTACTTCTCGATGCTGAATGAGCCTTTTATTTTCTTACTGTGTGTTTTCTCAAGCATACGCCCCCCCTCTCCAAACTCTGGAGGTAGGTAGGTAGGTACCCATGCTAGAAATATACACCTCAGCTGTCATGTTTTCTTTTCCTTCTTTATTTTTAAGGTCACCAAATGTCTTTCACTGAATTTACACCTTCATTTTATTAAAAAAAAAAAAAAAAAAAAACCCATTGCCATCAAGTCAATTCCAACTCATAGCAACCATATAGGACAGAGTAAAACTGCCTCATAGAGTTTCCAAGGAGCACCTGGTGGAATCGAACTCCAGCCTTTTGGCTACCAGCCACAGCACTTAACCACTAAGGGTTTCCCTGCATTTTATAGTGACCTCTATATTCCTGAAATTGGACACTAGTAATAATAGCTAGCATTGTTTTGAATACTTGCTATGTGCTAGGCACTACCTAGGCACTTCATAATCAGTAATTAATTTAATCCTCACAACAGTCTTATCATGCCATTTAACAGACGAAGAAACTGAGACCCAGGGAAGTAAAATGACTTCTCTATAGCAGCAGAATCATAAAGTGGTGGGCTGGATGCAAACCCAAGTAACTTGGGTAGCATTTTCTTTTAGCCCTATTGCAAAAATCAGACAAATTTCCTCTTCTAATACTAATGCTCATTACAAAAGCAGCAGCAAAAGTATGAACACAAAAGACCTCAAAAAAGTGATTTTTACAGAAGCCACCGGTAAGTTAGAGAAAGCATTTTGGGCCCCAAAAGAAATAAAGATGAGACCTGCTCATAATTTTCCTTTCTGATGCCCATAGTACTCACTGGGAAACAAGCAGAAGTCCTTGTTCTCTTGGAGTTGACATCTTAAATTACAACACAGTTCAAACTCCTGCATCCAATGATAGTGCTTTACGTGATATGCACCCTGCTAAGAATTCAGGACCTGGTTACATCTAATACCCGTTGCTGTGGAGTCGATTCTGACTGATAGCGACCCTATAGGACAGAGCAGAACTGCCTCATAGGTTTTCCAAGGCTGCAATCTTTATGGAAGCAGGCTGCCACATCTTCCTCCCTCAGACTGGGTGGTGGGTTTGAACTGGCACCCTTTTGGTTAGCAGCTGAGGGCTTAACCACTGTGCCACCAGATCTCCTCTGTGTTATGTCTAATAAAACCCTTTGCCGTTTAGTCAATTCTGACTCATAACAACCCTATAGGGCAGACTAGAACTGCTTCACAGGGTTTCCAAGGAGTGGCTGGTGGATTCAAGCTGCAGCCTTTTGGTTAGCAGCCTGAGCTCATAACCACTGCGCAAATATTAATAGTTGTTCAATATGTAGTGTGGTTAGTTGTCCGATATGTAGTTGGATTAATTGAAGGTCACTCAGTGGTCTTCACTTGGCTGATTTCTGGGCTCATTGTTCATGTTGCCATGGGAATTTGAGAAATGATTTGGCCTGATCCGAAGGCAAGAGCAGTTTCTGAAAAAGGCATTGGGAAAGGAAGCAGAGAAGTGGCTATCAGAAGAAGAAGAAGAATAAAGGAAGATCAGAGCGTTTAAAGGGCAGTACATGGAGAATCCCCGTATTATATGCAAAGTGATCATTTTACCAGCAAAGGCATTGACATCTCATTACTCAGCAAAGCTTTCCAAGTTGGTTATTTGGAGGACACAGGGTGAGGTGACCAACACTAAGACTAGCCTGAACTTGTGTACAAGACAAAAGCAGAGGCTGGAAATGGAAACTAGTTATAGTAACTAAAAATTCTTTCTTTCTGGTTGTTGTATTTTGATATACATCTGAATTTGCTATTTCTAATAATTAACTGGGCTGAGTGGCCTCTTTCCTATTTATTGAGTGCACACTGCATGTGAGGAACCCTGCTGGGCACTGGAAGTAGAGAGGTTTAACTCCCTGTGGCAGATGCTGCTAATTGCCACTCAATAGGGTAGCTATGGAATTGACTTGACAGCAGTGGGTTTTGATCTGGTATCCATTCTCCTATTCTTCCATAAAAATGCAACACAATTTTTATTTAGAGTAACAATATAACTAGCCTCCTACTACTTTTTACAGCCTGTCTTTCAACAGGATATGGACATGTGAATACGTTACTGCCAAGGCAATATATGCAGAGGTGAAGGAACCCTGGTGGTGCAGTGGCTAAGCACTCAGCTGCTAACGGAAAGGTCGGCAGTTCAAATCCACCAGCTGCTCTGCGGGAGAAAGATGTGGCAGTCCGCTTCCATAAAGATTACAGCCTTGGAAACCCTGTGGGGCAGTTAAGCTCTGTCCATAGGGTCACTATGAGTAGGAATCTTGACAAGAATGGGTTTGGTGGTCTTCCATGGGATTTTACGGGGAATTAACTCAGTTCTATGGCCTTTTTCCCCTTCTTTTCTTCTACTTTCTTACTGCCTGTAATGAAGCTTGAACTCCAGAAGTCATCTATGTCCACAAAACAACCTTGAAAATAGGGACATCATGTTTGGTAAAGTAGAAGGTCAGTGGAAATGAGGGAAATCTTTCATGAGATGGATTGACACAGTAGCCACAATGGACTTAGCCATATCAGTGATCGTGAAGATGGCGCAGGAAGGGGAAATGTTTCATTCAGTTATACACAAGGCTGCCGTGAGTCAGGGTCGACTCGACAGCGACTAACAACAGCAATAGTGAGGACAGTTCAGAAGAAGCTTCCACAAGGCTAGAAGGAGTTAGGTCACTGAGAAATCATCAAATCATCATAGAAGCTTGGACTGCCTTTTATGTGCTTTATTTCATTGTTATTTTGGGTTTTCTCTTTTATGCAGCCAAACTAATCCTAACAGCTATAAACAAAATACCCCTTTGTAAATTGCCAAATATTAGTTTTACTGTTTTTTTTAAAATAAAGAATCCTGCTTACAAATGGTTCCTGTGTGTTTCCAAAGATTTGTGAACAACCATGTTGCTGATACAAAGACTATGTTTATAATTTTTTATCCATGTTGATTATATTCATGTAGATAGTTTATTTGTTCACATTTATTTAAATAAAATTTTCAATTTTCCCCAGTGATTATTTGGAGTATATTAAAAGAAACGAAAATGTAGCAATTAGTAAACACCTAGTTATATTTTAGGGTAAAACTGTTTTTTGAAGGCACAAATATTCACTGAAAAATATAATCTTTTTATGTCATCAGCAAAGAAATAGTAAGGTCAGCCCCATCTGTTATTTTAACTTTAGTAAATTTATGTATTCCAAAAAGAGCTACCTAACCAGTATTTATTTTCTCCCTCTTCTTTACTAAAACCAGGTGCCCTCAAGTCGGCTCTGACTCCTGGTGACCCCATGTGCATCAGTGTAGAAATGTGCTTCACGGGGTTTTCAGTGGCTGATTTTTTAGAGGTAGATTGCCAGCCCTTTCTTCTGCAGTGCCTCTGGGTGGCTTGAACCTCCAACTTTTTGGTTAGCAGACAGCACATTATCTGTTTGTACCACCCAGGGACTCCTTCTTCACTAACAGATCTCGATTTCATGGGTGGCAACAAAGAGCTCAGCTTAGAATACAAAGAAAGAAACAACAACAACGAAACAACTGCTTTGCCTTGTCTCCATCTCAGACAATGCCGGCCAAGTAGTGCAATTCTGGCCAACAGGGTACAAGTAGTAGTGGACAGAAGCTTCCTGCAAAGCTCCTTTAAAGGAGGCAGGCTCAGCAAGTTCATGCCCTTTAGCCCAGTGCAAGCAGGAGAGCGGCCGATGGAGCAGTCATCTTAAGGCTTTTAATTAAAAAGCCAAGAGAATTGCAGATACCTGGACCAGAGAGCACCAATGCCTGCAGATCCCTGACTTTCAACTTCTCACTGTGTGTAACCTGTTGCTGTCGAGTTGATTTTGACTCATAGTGACCCTATAGGACAGAGTAGAACTGCCCCCTAGGGCTTCCAAGGAGCAGCTGGTGGATTCAAACTGCCGACCTTCCAGTTAGCAGCCACTCTCTTAAGCACTGTGCCACTAGAGCTCCTCTTTGTGTGTGCAAAATACAAAACCCCAATTTGTGTAAGTTACCAGCAGTCAGGCAGACAAATTCAATTAATGGCTGTTACAAGGCTACAGGGGAAAATAAATAAATAAAAGGGGGATGAATTATGTATTTTAGGAGGTGGAGTGTTAAGAGACAATGTTTTTTTAAAAAAAAACTTTTCAAGACAGTTTTCTGCACTTTAGATGCGGGTTGGCAAGGTTTCATTTTCCCATTATCTCTTCAATCTTGAGAGAAGCAGTAGTCATTTCAGCCTGTTCTTCTCTCAGTCCTTAACAGAGGCACTCTTCCCTCAGGGAGCTATTTGTGAGCCTCTTACTCATGGATAATTCAGAGATTGTGGCACCTTGTTCTTTCTTTTTTAGTTCTTTTCCCTAATTTCCAACTCTTTCCTACATCCCATTGCTTTCCTTCTTCTCAACTTTTCTCCTTTGCTTTTTTGTACTCTTATTTCTTATTCACCTCCATTTATTCTTTTTTTCTTTCATCTACCTTTCCATTTTATTCATTTTAAAAATGTATATTACAATTGTTAAAAATCAGCTATATTTACCCTCTGTCTATCACCATCACAAATGTTTTAGAAAATACAAAAAGGAGGCAGTTTAGCAGGCAAATAGAATGAGTAAGCTTCAGCAAACTGGCTGTGCATATGAACACATATACTTACTGGTCTTAACCTGCCTGGCTACAAACTGAAAGGGTAGAGGTGTGAGTTTACCCAGAGGTGGCTTGGAGGAAAGGCCTGGCCATCTAATTCCAAAAAAAATCAGTCATTGGAAACACTATGGAGCACTCGGACACACGTGGGTCGCCTTGAGTTGGAGTCAACTTAAAAGCTACTGGTGACTGGTACTGGTATTTACAGGTCAGTGTTCTTTAGAAAAAGGTTTTGTTACAAAATGGTAAGACCACACCTTACCAGCCAAAAAAAAAGATGCCCTCTTGGTGTACCTTTGGTCACAATGGCTTTCATAGTAGCGTGGCCCACTACTTGGTGTTGCCTCTGCTGATAAAACGTCAGTGCATGTGTGTGTTTACGTGTGGGTTTAAAATTTTATTCTATACTGGAGTTATAGCAATTTTCCCCATTGCTACACTGATATGAAACGCAGTGTGAGGTCTTGAAAGTGGTTGCTCATTTTAAATTCATTTCTCTAATTATCTTCAGTGAACTTGATATCAAAGCTTTTCCCCACAGCTTCCACCCTCTCTCTCGATTTGAAAGTAAAGTAAATAAAAATTGGAATAGCCATTCACAAACATTACAATGATTTGTGTAATAAATCGATCTTGGCACAAGATAGTCTCTTTAGGTAAATCTGGTGGGGAAATGAGTGCCTACCAATTATTTTATTACTTGTTTATAACTTCAAAATCCTTTACCAGGTTTTAAAGACTATTCATGGTTTATTACCTTAGGGTCATTTCATGACAGCAAACATGGTTTTCCTGACATAAAAATGCCACGCAGTAATTTGATGAATATAAAATAGGTGCCTGAACAAAATGGAATGGAACTCAGTTCCAACAGCCCGACTTTTGAAAGAGAAAATGAGCAAGAAAGTAAACTGAACTGATAAGATGATGTTAAGCTGTAGGTAGAAGACCAAACTGCGTTAACTTAGCAAAAAGATTGTGACCTCTCATGGTAACTATACCAGTTTAAGCTGTGTGAGGTGCTGGCCTCCTTCCTTCAAAAGCTATTCTCCAACTGATTTCTGGAAAGAGAGCTTAGCCCCGCCAAGGTATCCTGTATGACACCTGGAACCAGCTAAAGGCATGTTATGAAAATGCCAAGAGTGGACGTTAAGAAGGCATGTGTCTTCGGTGAAATATGGAAAGAAAAAAAGACAAAAACAGCAATCCTGCCCTGATTCTGTCTGTGTGGGGGCCTGCCACTCTCTCTGAGTAGACGTCCACATTATCCTGCCATTCCCTGGAGGTCTCTGTGCCACCCAAATCCCTCATTTAAAAAGATATATATAGGGAACACATCATCACACAAATGTCCACAAAAAGCATAGAATTCTAAAGGTTTTCCTTTCAGCCCAGGCGTATACCTGGATGTGGGAGTCATGAGAATATATAACAATGAATATTTGCTGATCACTCATTCTTTACCAAGCACTAGGCTAAGCCCTTTATACCCATCACCCATTGTATGCCTCATGAGGACACTATGAGAAATAAAAACCAAAACCAAACTCGTTGCCGTCCAGTCAATTCTGACTCACAGCGACCCTATAGGACAGACTAGAACTGCCTCATAGAGTTTCCAAAGAGCACCTGGTGGGTTCAAACTGCCAACCTTTTAGTTAGGAGCTGTAGCACTTAACCACTATGCCACCAGGGTAGTGTACTATAAGGTATGATGCAGTATTATTCCCCCCATTTTATAGGCTCAGTAAACTGAGACAAAGGGAAGTTAAGTTTGTCAGGGTTACCCCATGGGTGGCAGAGCCAGAATTTGAATCTATATTACATGATTCCAGAAGTCTCCTCTTAACACTAACACTGCTTTAAGAAAAAAATAAATAAATAAAATCTTAACTCTGGCTTCACAAATGCTGACCTGGGAATTCAGCCTGTCACACGCCCATTTGCTCAGCCTCTCCTCCGCGGCCTCCTCCATCACTTTAACACCAGCCCTAACGCTGCCAGGCTGAGTGCTCCTTTAAATGAGAGATACTGAAAGGGTGCAGAGATTTCTAAGCAGCCTGAAAGGCCTGAGGTTTCCGCTTGGTATTTTTAGAAGTGTATTCCAAGCTGATCCTTTCTCAGCCCTCCAGGACAATTAGAACTTGTCAGTTGAACACCCGGTGCATTATTCTCCCCTTTTAAAAAAAAAAGCCCTGTCGCATTTGCATGTCCCTATTATCACAGTTCCCAGGCAGCTACTGATCTTATGATCAAACAGGCGCTTCACCCTGCCGCTCCTGCTGGGCAGCCGCTCTCATCTGTGCCTGCCAGTTCAGTCCAGTCCTTCTTGGGGTGACACCTACCCCTCTTGGTCATAGTGTCGTTTGTCTTCTGCCTCTGGCTCCTTCCCTGTTACCCATTTGAGCTTCGACCATGCTCTCTTCTTTTGCTCTTAGAAATCTTGCTTCAGGACGCTTTTCCTGCCTGAGACCCTGAAGGCAGTCTTACTGCAGCCCTTACCCTCCTGTGAAGCATTCAGCGCATTTAGCAAAACTAAAACTTGCCGAACAAAACGCTCTGCCTTTCATAGCCTTTAGTGGCCCCTCTAGACTTGGCACTGGCTTCTGATATCCCCCTAGAGGGGAAAGGGGGGCTGCAAGAGTAAAGTTGATGTTATGGATTGAATTGTGTCTCCCCAAAACGTATGTTAACTTGGCTAGGCCATGATTCCCGGTGTTGGGAGATGGTCCACCATTTTGTCCGCTGATGTGATTTTCCCCTTTGTTGTAAATCCTAACCTCTATGATGTTAATGAGGCAGGATTAGAGGCAGTTATGTTAATGAGGCAGGACTCGATCTACAAGATTAGGTTGTGTTTTGAGTCAATCTCCTTTCAGGTATAAAAGAGAAGCAAGCAGAGAGACAAGGGGACCTCATTACCACCAAGCAAGATAAGCCAGGAATGCACGCATCCTTGGACCCTGGGAGCCTGCGCTGAGAAGCTCCTAGACCAGGAGAAGATTGATCTCCCCCTAGAGCCAATAGAGAGTGAAAGACTTCCTCAGGAGCTGGCACCCTGAAATTGGACTTCTTCCCTTCTAGACTGTAAGAGAATACATTCATTTGTTAAAGCTATCCACTGTGGTATTTTTGTTATAGCAGCACTAGATAACTAAGACAGTTGATAATAAAATCACTGTATTCCCTCTTCTATCAGTTATTTCATCAAATCTAGAAAGTCATATTACGATCTATCCAATTAGGGCACAGAGTTTTCTTGACTGTAATTTTTACCAAAGCTCATCACCAGGCCTTTATTTCATGGTGCTCCTGGGTGGGTTTGAACCTGTAGGTTAGTAGTTGAGCTCAAACTGTTTGTGCTAACCAGGGACCCTCTGGAGGGGCTCTGCCTAGTTTATTATTTCCAGGTTACTTGTTTGAGCTTGATTGGCTGGTAAATTTAAACAAGCGATGATAATTCAATCAAATAATTGATTGATATATTGCTTTAAATTAATTGGCCTGTTATTAGGAAGTTAGGAAAACTGTTATTTTCATATTAGTGGAGACCAGGTTGCCAATATTTCTGTCTCAGATTGTGCCCAGGTAAAAGGGCCTAAATTTTAGCCCAAATAATAAGCTGCGAACTTAATTAAGGAGTATGTTGTTATTATCTTCTCAAACCTCAAAATGGGACTAAAGCTTTCGTGATAGTCTAATGTGACTTCAGGAGGCAAGGGACAGAAGGAAACCAATTTTCTCCCTGGTAGTACACTCAGATTAGACTCTCAGACATTCCCTTAATTTGTTGTTTTCCTATGTTGAGTGCCAAACTTGATAGGACCTAATGGCACAGTGGTTAAGAACTTGGCTGCTAACCAAAAGGCTGGCAGTTTGAGTCTACCAGCCACTCCTTTGAAACCCTATGGGTCAGTTCTACTCTGTCCTGTAGGGTGGCTATAAGTCAGAATTGACTCCATGGCAATGAGTTTGGGTTTTTTTTTTTTTTTTTAGTGCAATACCCTATTTGGGTATGTTCTTGCCCTTTAAGCTGTCTCATTCACATATCTGGAATTTAAGTTGACCACTACATTTAAAACTGAAAACCAAAAACCTCAATGGCATTACTAAGCTGAATTCTTATTCAAAATCAAGAGACTCAACACCTGAAGGTGATCAACCACGGCTATGTTAAAAATCAAGGCTAATATTGAAAGAGAGGATGATCCCATGAAACCCCAGGCAGACAATGAACACCAGAACCATGTTCTTTAGTATTTTTAAACAATGTAAAGAGACTGAAAAATGTATATTTTTCCTCACTTGAAGAAATAGAAGTGAATATGAAGAAGAATGTTTAGAAATTGGAGTCACTTTAAGGAAAGAGCTATCCAGCTGAGAGTCTGGAATAATATGGAGTCAATGTCTGCTTTTGTGTCTGTGAATTCACATATTCAGAAAAACCCAGAGGCCATGAAATTTGCTTCCATTTAATGTTGCAAGAGGCATTTATACCTGCACGCTGAAATGTTACGCCTTCAGGAAGGTTTGTGAGCTGCTGATTCTGAATACGAGTCTGAAAGAATGCGTGACATTAAGACATCTGTCTCTAACTGCTCTTAAAAGCACTGATGACAGAGCCTGAGTCTGAAGAGCTGGTCTTGTACAAAATATGAAATGCCATATTCCTGGTATAGCCTCAAAATGTAAGACACAGGGTAAAGGAGCTGGAAGGTCTCAAGTCATTGCTACTGAGGACAAGTTACTAATTTATGCAGGAAGGACTTTACTGTCCATGTACCTGCAGGAAGGGACCAATTTTGTTATATTTACTGTACTTGATATGAAAATACCTCAGCTTAAACAGTATATGTTTATGGGGCAGTTACATAACATTTGAAGTTCCCTGATTGGAAATACACCAACCTATAAATGAGACTCCACTCCAAAGCCCACAGTCCAGAGACTTCAGTCTTGATGTCCAACCAACATCAAGGCCATTAAAAATTAGTATACTAGATGATAAATGGCTTTTCATCAATGAACAAAGTGTTGTTTAAAATGGGTGTGAAGAGAGATGTCATTCAGGCAACAAGTCCCACTCCAACCCCTTTGTAAGAACAGGGAATAAGAATCCAGCAAACCCCGTTATTCTCAATAGCAAAGTGATGGAAACAACCCAAGTGTCCATCAGTGAATGAGTGGGTAAACAAACTGTGGTACATACATACAGTGGAATACTACATGACAATAAAGAATGACTATGAATCCATGAGACATCTCACAACATGGATGAATTTGGAGGACACTACACTGGATGAAATAAGCCAATCACAAAAGGACAAATATATTGCATGAGACGACTATTAAAAAAGAAAAACAAGAAAAGGTTTACACACAGGAAAAAAAAAAATTCTTTGACGGTTACCAGGGAAGGGAAGAAGAAGAGTTAATTATTAGATAGATAGAAGACAGGTGGTGATATTGGTGGACGTAAAGGCAATACACTATATAGGGAAGTCGGCACAACATACAAAGGCAAAGGAAAACACTGAGAGAAAAAAAAAGAACAAAGGGCAGCTATGGCAATTACTATAACGCAATTAATATAATATAGATAATCCTGCAATGACAATATTGTCATGGATTGAATTATGTCCCCCCAAAAATGTGTGTATCAACTTGGTTATGCCATGATTCCCAGTATTCTGTGGTTGTCCTCCATTTTGTGATTTTATGTTAAGAGGCTTAAGGCGGGATTGTAACACCCTTACTCAGGTCACCTCCCAGATCCAATGTAAAGGGAGTTTCCCTGGGATGTGGCCTGCACCACCTTTATCTCTCGAGAGATAAAATGAAAGGGAAGCAAGCAGAGGGCTGGGGACCTCATACCACCAAGAAAGCAGCACCGGGAGCAGAGCACGTCCTTTTGACCTGGGGTCCCTGTGCCTGAGAAGCTCCTCGACCAGGGGAAGATTGAGGACAAGGGCCTTCCTCCAGAGCCGACAGAGAGAGAAAACTTCCCCTGGAGCCAACATCCTGAATTTGGACTTTTAGCCTACTTTACTGTGAGGAAATAAATCTTTCTTTGTTAAAGCCATCCACTTGTGGTATTTCTGTTATAGCAGCACTAGATGACTAAGACAAATATTAACAAACAATAACTTACAAAGGGATACACAGATAGGTAGGTATGCTAAAGAGGTCTGGGAGGATGTAAGGGAGCACACCTAACTGAAGATACATAATATAGTGCATAAAAACAATGTTTTACATCCTACTTTGGTGAAAAGCATCTAGGATCTTGAAAGCTTATGAGCAGCCATCTGAGATAAAACTAGTGATCTCTTCCTATCTGGAGTAAAGGAGAGAGAAGAAAACCAAAGACTCAAGGGTGCAATTAGTCCAAAGGACTACAGGACCACATTTACTACAGCCTATACCACCCAAGACCAGAAGAACTAGATGGTGCCCAGCTATCACTACTAACAGCTCTAACCCAGAACACAATACAGGGTCCCAGACAGAGAAGGAGAAAAATGTAGGATGAAAAATAAAATTCATTAAAAAAAAAAAAAAAAGACCAAGTGACTATCTAAGATACTCCACTGGTCCCACCCCATCTAGAGCAAGGGAGAATGAAGAAAACCAAAGGCACAAGATTGGTACAAAGGACTAATGTACCACAACTAAGACAACTGCCACCAGACTGAGTCCAGCACAACTAGTTGGTGTCTGGCTACTACTACGGACTGCTCTGACCGGGATCACAATAGAGAGTCCTGGACAGAGCTGGAGAAAAATGTAGAATAAAATTCTAACTCACAAAAAAAAAAAGACCAGACTTACTGATGTGACAGAGACTGGAGAAATCTTGAGAGTATGGCCCCTGGACACCCTTTTAATTCAGAGGTTAAGTCACTTCTGAGGTTCACCTTTCAGGCAAAGATTAGAGAAGTCCATAAAACAAAATAAGACTAAATGGGCACACCAACCCGGGGGCAAGGATGAGAAGGCAGGAGGGAACAGGAAAGCTGGTAACAGGGAATCTAAGGTCAAGAAGGAGAGGGTGTTGACAAGTCATGGGGTTTGCAACCAATGTCACACAAAAAAAATGTGTATTAATTGTTTAATGAGAAACTAATTTGCTCTGTAAACCTTTAGATAAACTAAAGGACAAAACAAAACAAAACTAGACTTACTGCCCTGATAGAGATAGAGGAACTCCTGAGACTATGGCCAGCCCTATGACACCTCTTTGACTTAGAACTGCAGCCATTCCTGGAAACTACCTTCCAGCCAAGCAATACACCCAAACCAAACTAACGCATTGCTGTCGAGTGGATTTTGACTCATAGCAACCCTATAGGACAGAGTAGATCTGCCCCGTAGAGTTTCCAAGGAGCGCCTCGTGGATTCAAACTGCTGACCTTTTGGTTAGTGGCCCTAGGACTTAACCACTACGCCACCAGGGTTTCGAAGCAATAAACAGGCCTATGAAATAAATCATAACACTTGAAACATGTGCTCCATAGAACAAACAATTATTCAAGACTAAAAGGGTAACATTTGCCCAAAAGTGTAGATGAGAAATCAGGAAGGGGTGGGAAAACCAGATGAAAGGAAATGAGGAACCCAGGGTGGAAATAGGAAGAATGTTGAGGCAGTGTGGGGATGGCAACCAATGTCATGGGACACTTTGTATACAATTTGTTGAGTGGGAAACTAATTTGATATAAACTGTCATCTAAAACACACACACACAAAAGAATCCAGCAAAATCAAGGGGCTCATTTCTACAGAATGTTGTCTTAGACTTAGGATGATTCTGGATTTAGACCTGTATTTTACCACCTATCAGAGAATTTTGATATGTGCCCCAACTATAATACTAAGTGAATGATATCTCTGGAATGACAGCAGTGTGGTTCGGTGGTAGAATTCTCACCTTCCATGAGGGGGGCCCAGGTTTGATTTCTAGCCAATGTACCTCATGTGAAGCCATGACCCCTCTGACAGTGGAGGCTTGCATGCTGAACTGGTCTCAGCAGAGTTTCCCAGCTAAGTCGAACTAGGAAGAAAGGCTTGGAGGTCTACTTTTAAAAATCAGCCAATGAAAACCCTATGGATCACATCAGCGACCTAATCCAAAACTGATCTTGGGGATGTCACTGGACCAAGCAGCATTTTCTTCCCCCGTACAAGGGTCATCATGAGTCGAGTGCCGACTTGACAGCACCTAACAACATAACTCCTGTTGAGTCGTTTTGAGTTGGAATTGACTTGATGGCAACAGGTCACAGCACAACAAACTCTAGAATGATGTCACATATATTTCGATGATCACTTTATGTAAGGTAATGTTGAAACAATTGAATGGACAGAGACGTGAGACCTCATCAAGATTACTGAACAAGGTTTGTGACTATTTTTGTTCATGTTTGCTAATAAATGGGTTCAAAAAGAACCTGTAATTGTGAATGGCCATGTACATTGGCTGAGGCCAGATTGCAGCACATTTTCTGTGAAGCCTCTGGGCAGAAAATAGCTTTTCCCACAGAGAAGGTTTTGAAATGCCCTTCCCATCTCAATAGCATGTGGATAATATAGATGTCACAAAGAGGACACAGGAGACAGAGAGCACAGACACAGGCCTCAGGTAGAGGACAGAGGATTGTAGAATCCTCTAATAACATGAAAAACAGGAAGCCGGTATTAAGCAAAGCCTGTGCAGTGGTTAAGAGCTACAGCTGCCAACCAAAAAGTCAGCAGTTCGAATCCACCACCTGCTCCTTGGAAACCCTATGGGGCAGTTCTAATCTGTCATGTAGGGTTGCTATGAGTTGGAATTGACTCAGTGGCAGCAGGGTTTGGGTTTTTTATGGGAATAAAATACTTTCTAATCAAGAAACTTTATATGTTAAGATACAGTTTTTTTGTGGCAATCAATTACTAAAGACTGTATCTTGAGCAAAGGAAGAAACAGAATAAGCCACTGGAACCCAAAAGAAAGAAGCAGACATTAAAGCATACCTTAAAAAGGGAACCCAGATCAACTCAGAACTATTCCCTTATCACGTTGCTTAGAGATTATCAACTCCATGGTAATTAAAACTTCAAATAGACATCAAAAGCCATAGAATTAGAGTTCGTGTGCAAATTAAATGTTATGTAGTTTTTACTGTCTTTCTTCTGTCCTGTTCGTATATTCCCCATTTAAAGAGCCTTCCATGTTTGGTTGTATGTAGATGCCCCAGGTGGCTGGAAACCATCTTAATAATCTTATAAAATCAGCTGGTTCCCAGAGTGGACTAAACAGATAAGCAGCCTCATTTATATAGTCTTAATGAGGCTTCATTTTGTCCTCGTGTGCTCCACCAAAGTGAAGAAATAAAATGGCTGACTTTTCCAAAGGAATACATATTTCACCCAAGACTGTACTTTTTGACCTTCTAGAAACAGATTTACTTTTCAAAATATTTTACATATACCATTGAATGTGAAGTCCTTTTCTCTGGCCGAGGTCAACTCAGTAGGGTTGGAAAGGGAAGAAAATTGTAGGATGATTTCATAAGATACCCTATCGACTGGCTTTCTAATATAATGTATGTTTGGGGGCTCAAGATAAGTGCTTTTGGAAGCTATAGTAACTCTAATCAACCCCTGCAGTATTTGCTAGAGTAAATCACTACATCAATGTCTGAAATTGTATTTAAATGAAGAATACTTGGTAGTTTCCTTCCTATAATAGTCTTTTGTGTAGTTGATATCTCTGATTCAATCTACACCTAGCCTTCTGCTCATTTCTTCATATCTTATCTCTTCAGGACAGTTGGGATTTATGTGGATTATTAATGTCTTCTTTTCAGGGTTATTTTTTCCCCCATGAGGCTATCTTCTTGTTTTGCTATGAGCTCATGAAGCTAATCTAAACGTAGGGGTACTATTGGCGTTAAAGGGAAATTTGTTGAGAAAATATACCTGTGACACTTGGCCTAAACAAACACAAAATATAAATGTACCGAGCACAGGGTGCTTTTGTATCAACCCACCTTCCAGGCAGGTTTCTAGAGTGATTTTAGGATGAACATTTTTGCTTCATGGAAACACCAAAGCAGCTTGATTTCAGCTTTCAGTTTTTCACAAGTTAGAGACACTGAAGTTGAATGCATGTGTATGTGTGGCATTTACTCCATGTTCTCATGAGCAAGGTGCCTCTGTACACCGAGCTGAGATGGCAAACACGCTATAGGTTCTTTGTTTTGTCAATAAATTACGTACCTGGAATTTTACTTCATTGGTAAGATAAGCTTCTCCATTAAGTACAAGACCATGTGTAAGAATTAGTAAGATTAGTAAGGGGAAGAAGGTACCTGAGCGTTTCGATAATGCTAGCAGAGGAAATTTAGCTGAGGGAAAGAAAAAAAAATTCTGAACAAAACTGGCAGAAACTCAACTGTTCTTCTCATCGGTTACTTGAGTTCTGAGTCATTTATCATAATTTAAGTGTCTGGACAGTAGTTACCTGCCTATTTAGGATCCTATTTGCTACTAATTGAGGATAAATAAAAAAATACATATAACTGTATTTGCTTCATTTATGTTAATAACAAAAAAGAGTTGTTTAATAAAATGTTACTTTGAAAATGCCTGTAATTTCCAGTATTCGCATCCAAATCATCACCAATTCCAGAGTTTCCTTCTTTTAAAATGTCTTTCAGATTTTCACTTTTCTCTCTTTGACGTTAAGTCTATTGTCCTGTGTTAAGAGGAAGGAAAAAAAAAAAAAAAAGCTGGTTTGACTCCCTGCCTGTCTCTACACTTTACGTCTGTAAATATTTGCAGACTAAGGTTCAAGTTTAGCCACCTAAGATAGTGCCCTTGTTGCCTATGAGAATATCAAGCATAAATTATCCAAACTTCATATTTAAAGTACAACTTTTATAGGCAGTAAACAGTTGGGCCTTGCTTTTTATCCAGTCTGACAGTTTCTACTTTTTAATTGAAGTTTATCATCCATTTTTATTGATTAAAAAAAACTAAACAAAACCCATTGCAGTCCAGTTGATCCCAACTCCTAGCAACCCTATAGGACCAAGTAGAACTGCCCCACAGAGCTACCAAGGAGCAACTGGTGGATTCAAACTACCAGCCTTTTAGTTAGCAGCCAAACTCTTAACCACTATGCCACCAGGGCTCCATTTTTATTGACAGAATGTATTAAACCTACCATTTGGTATTCGTTTTCTATTTGGCTCATTTGTTTTTGTTCCTCCTTTCCTTCTATCATTTGTAGTTAATAAACTCCTTTTTAGTGTTCCAATTTGATTCCTGAATTGGCTTTTTTGCTATAACTTCTTTGCATTATTTTCCTTAGCCGTTGTTTGAGGGATTACAACATGGACCTTTGCAATATATTGTCCAGCTTGACCAGTACCGCAGGTGTAATTCCAAGTTTGGAGTGTATGTAAAGTAACTCCAAAATACTCTTAGAAATGCCTGGTTCAGATTTCAAAAATAGAGGTGGCAAAAGCCAGGTTCATTGAACTAAAATCTTTTAATAAGGGGGAACTTCAATACAGAAGGGCAGCGCAGGTTCGCACCAGTGAAATCTCCACATGCTGGTCATTAACCTAGGTCATGATATTTTCGGGAACCGGAGCCTTTGTTCTAACACTTCTATACTCAAATCCACTGTCATAAATGGGTTCCGACTTACAGCGACCCTATAGGACAGAGTAGAAATGCTCCATATGGTTTCCAAGGAGCAGCTGGTAGATTCAAGCTGCTGACCTTTTGGTTAGCAGCTGAGTTCTTAACCGCTGCACCACCGGCTGCCAGGGAGTCACTCAGGCTCATCATAGCTTCTGTATGGGTGAATTACAGAGGTGGAGAGGAATGTAATACTGGTGCCTCAGAAGGAAGGGAGGGGAAAGTAAATACCAGGTGAAGGAGGGTGGCCCTGAGGAGTTTACTTTGGTAATTGATGGCTTAATTTGCACTTAGGCCCTCAATCACAATAGATAAGTGGTAAAGGGTAAGACAGTAAACAATACTAAGGAAGCCACACAGCTTGTATAAGGCAAGGTCATGGAAGCTCCATAGACACACCCAAACTCCCTTAGGGACCAAATTGCTGGGCTGAGGGCTGTGGGGACCATGGTCTTGGGGGAACATCTAGCTCAATTGGCATAACATAGTTTATAAAGAAAATGTTCTACATACTACCTTGAGGGGTAATGTCGGGGATCTTAAAAGCTTGTGAGCAGCCATCTAAGATGCTCCACTGATCTCACCCCTTCAGGAACAATGGAGAATGAAGAAAACCAAAGATACAATGGAAAGATTAGTCCAAAGGACTAATAGACCACAACTACCATGGCCTCCACCAGACTGAGTCTAGCACAACTAGATGGTGTCTGGCTACCACTATGGACTGCTCTGACAGGGATCACAATAGAGGGTCCTGGACAGAGCTGGAGAAAAATGTAGAACAAAAGTCTAATTCACAAAAAAAGACCGTACTTACTGGCCTGACAGAGACTGAAGAAACCCAGAGCATATGGCCCCCAGACACCCTTTTCGCTTGGTAATGAAGTCATTCCCGATGTTACTCTTCAGCCAAAGACCAGACAGGCCCATAATACAAAATGAGACTAAAGGGACAAAACAGCCCAGGGGCAAGCACTGGAAAGCAGGAGGGGGCAGGAAAGCTGGTAATAGGGAAACCAAGGTGGAGAAGGGAGAGTGTTGACATGTTGCGGGGTTGTTAATCAATGTCATAAAACAATGTGGGTACTAACTGTTTAATGAGAAGCTAGTTTGTTCTGTAAATCTTCATCTAAAGTACAATAAATAAATAAAGGTTGTAAATCAGTAGCTTTTGGTCCAGAAGGGGGGAAGGGAAGGAGGAAGAGAAGAGAGTCTAGATAACGTCTTTGTCTAATTAAGAATGGAGTTATTATTTAGTCACTCTTGCTGAATCCTAGAGTCCTTTGTGGGCAGAATCCATATTGGATATGTCTAAAACCCAACAGTCTTTAACTTACCATCCACTTAGAATTAATATCTGCTGTTTACATGAAATATAGGAACCTTACAATAACAGGATGTGGTGTGTAGTTCCATTTAATACCCTATTTTTTGTGCTATTGTTATCATATATTCATAGCTATGTGTATTATAAGCCATGATATACAGAGTTAAAATTTTCCTTTAAAAATAGGCCTTTCATAAAAATTTAATAGAAAATTATTATATACAATCTTTTATATGTACTCACATATTTACCATTATGTTGACCTTTATTCATTCCTATGGATTCAAATTATCATCTGGTGTCATTTCTCTTCAGAGTGAAGAACTTTCTCTAGAATTTCTTGCTGAGTAAGATGCTCTCAATGAATTCTTTTACTGTTTGTTTACCTGCAAATGTCTACTTTGCCTTCCTTTTTGAAGATTTGTTTTCCTAGTTATAGAATTCTAGTTTTTTTGGTTTTTTTTTTTTTTTTTTAGTGGGGACATATTTATTTGTTTTTTAATATCATTTCATCGTCTTCTGACCTCCACTACATCTTATAAAAAGTTAGCCATCATTCTTATTATTACCTTTTATATAATGGAATGTGTCATTTTTTTTTTACTTCTTTAAATGTTTTCTTTTTAGTGCAGGATTTCAGCAGATTGACTATGATGTGACTGTGTAATTTTCCCTGTATTTATCTTGTTTGGGGTTCTTTGAGCATCTTGGATCTGTTTAATAAATTTGAGGAGTTTTCATCTAATATTTCTTTAAAAAATCTTTCTATCTTTAATAGGCAAATAATGGCCTTCTTCCACTCGTCTCCCCGCAATACGTCCATGTCCTATTCCTTGGATCTGTGAACATGTTACTTTGCATGGCAAAAGGGAATTTGCAGCTGTGATTGTAATTAAAGACCTTGAGACAGGGAGATGATCCTGGGTTATACGGGTGGGTCCAGTCTAATTTCATGACTCCTTGGAAGCAGAGAACTTATTGCAGCTCTAGTGGATGCTACAATACATCCACCATCATAGACTGGGTAAAAAAATAAAGAAATCTATGTTTCTGACCCGTGCCAAAGATTGGCCCAGATGTCTTGTGATGAGAGAGACCACACTGGACAGGGCATTGTTCTCATCCACTCTTATAGATTGACTACACTCCTCCTCAAGGCTAACAGTGGTGCTTCCCCATTGTTTATATCTTTTCTGGTTATGGCGCTATCGACCTTCTGTTCCTGTCTGAGCAGCTGAATCTGTTCATAGCTGTTGCCCTTGAAACTAATCTATATCGTGTGTTTGGCTTTCCAGATCATTTGAAGTCTGATAACTGCTTTTACACCACCAATGTCTCTTAGTAATGAGCCATTATCAAGGTATTTGATGGACTTTTCATTGCTTCCTTCCATCCACAGGTGTATAGTATTGGCATTGGAACACCATCCACAAAAATTGTGTCAGATGATGTCTGACTTTACCTTTCTCACTTCCTCCTGTTCCACACACACTGGTTGATCGGCTTACTGTATTTTTACTCAAATAATCCATGCTTGCCACATTTTTTTTGCCAACCATACCCTCGCTTTGCAAGGTATTTTCATAAGTGTGCTATGCTAATTTTTTATAGCAATGTGTAAAAATATTAGCATAGTGTACTTATGAAAATACCTAGTGGTGGAGGGTGCAGTTGGTTAAAAAAAAAAAAAAGTAAAATGTGAGCATTATTTGTGTAAAAATATGGTAGTCATTAAATGTACCTATCCCTAGAAAGGGCTTTCTTGGAAATAAGTAAGACCAAAAGGATAGAAGGTTATATAGACCTATTTTGAAAATTCAGGATTCCTACTTGACCGCTGAGTCAGAATCCACTCAAAGGCAATGGGTTTGATTTTTTGGTTTTACCTGACCATTCAGCAGGCTGCTGGTTCATGTACCAAGAACTGGAGGTCAAATGATGACGAATCAGATGCAGGATCCAGAGGGAAAGTGAGCCTTGCTAGAACATCCATTTTATGTACTGGAAGCAGGCTGCACTCCCAAGGAAACTCACTTTTCAACTGATTGGCTGCTCAGAGCAGACCTCATCATGAAATAATTCCATTATATCAAATCTCATCATTGAGGAGATTACATTATATTACATTGTGGAAGAGAAATCAGTCCAGTGGCTGCTAAATCTCTGAGAATCATAGCCTAGCCAAGTTGACACATAACATTAACCATCACATCCTCCAAAATAAGGACTCAACTCAACTGTTTTAACTGAAATCGGAGTCCTAAGGTATATCAGCTGTTCACAGACCATGCTGGAAACCTTGTCAAACTGTGACCCTGACCAATGTAGTTCACACGAGGAGGGTTGGTGTTTGACAACAGTATATGTTGTTGTTGTTAGATGCTGTCAAGTCAGTTCTGACTCATAGCGACCCTATGCACGACAGAACAAAACACTGCCTGGTCCTCAGCCATCCTTACAATTGTTGTTATGCTTGAGCTCATTGTTGTAGCCACTGTGTCAATCCACCTCACTGAGGGTCTTCCTCTTTTCCTCTAACCCTGTACTCTGCCAAGCATGATGTCCTTCTCCAGGGACTGATCCCTCCTGGCAACATGTCCAAAGTATGTAAGATGCGGTCTTGCCATCCTTGCCTCTAAGGAGCATTCTGGCTGTACTTCTTCCAAGACAGATTTGTTCGTTCTTTTGGCAGTCCATGGTATATTCAATATTCTTCACGAACACCGCAATTCAAAGGCATCAATTATTCTTCGGTCTTCCTTATTCATTGCCCAGCTTTCATATGCATATGATGTGATTAAAAATACCATGTCTTGGGTGAGGCACACCTTAGTCTTCAGGGTGACATCTTTGCTCTTCAACACTTTGAAGAGGTCCTTTGCAGCAGATTTACCCAATGCAGTGTGTCTTTTGATTTCTTGACTGCTGCTTCCATGGCTGTTGATTGTGGATCCAAGGAAAATGAAATCCTTGACAACTTCAATCTTTTCTCCATTTATCATGGTGTTGCTCATTGGTCCAGTTGTGAGGATTTTTGTTTTCTTTATGTTGATGTGCAACCCATACTGAAGGCTGTGGTCTTTGATCTTAATTAGTAGGTGCTTCAAGTCCTCTTCACTTTCAGCAAGCAAGGTTGTGTCATCTGCATAACGCACATCGTTAATGAATATTCCTCCAATCCTGATGCCCTGTTCTTCTTCATATAGTCCAGCTTCTTGTATTATTTGCTCAGCATACAGATTGAATAGGTGAAAGAATACAACCCTGCCGCACACCTTTCCTGACTTTAAACCAATCATCATCCCTTGTTCTGTTGGAACAACTGCCACTTGATCTATGTACAGCTTCCTCATGAGCACAATTAACTGTTGTGGAATTCCCATTCTTCACAATGTTATCCATAGTTTGTTATGATCCACACAGTCGAACGCCTTTGCATAGTCAATAAAACACAGGTAAACATCCTTCTGGTATCCTCTGCTTTCAGCCAGGATCCATCTGACATCAGCAATGATATTCCTGGTTCCACATCCTCCTCTGAAACCAGCCTGAATTTCTGGCAGTTCCCTGTTGATATACTGCTGCAGCTGTTTTTGAATGATCTTCAGTAGAATTTTGCTTGCGTGTGACATTAATGATATTGTTCTATAATTTCCACATTTGGTTGGATCACCTTTCTTAGGAATAGGCATAAATATGGATCTCTTCCAGTTAGTTGGCCAGGAGGCTGTGTTCCATATTTCTTGGTATAGACGAGTGAGCACCTCTAGTACTGCATCTGTTTGTTGAAACATCTCAATTGGTATTCCATCAATTCCTGGAGCCTTGTTTTTTGCCAGTGACTTCAGAGCAGTTTGGACTCCTTCCTTCAGTACCATTGGTTCCTGATCATATGCCACCTCTTGAAATAGTGAATATCGACTAATTATTTTTGGTATAATGACTCTGTGTTCCTTCCATCTTCTTTTGATGCTTCCTGCATCGTTTAATATTTTCCCCATGGAATCCATCACTATTGCAACTCGGGGCTTGAATTTTTTGTTCAGTTCTTTCAGCTTGAGAAATGCCAAACGTGTTCTTCCCTTTTGGTTTTCCATCTCCAGCTCTTTGCACATGTCATTATTATACTTTACTTTGTCTGCTCAAGACGCCCTTTGAAATCTTCTGTTCAGTTCTTTTACTTCATCCATTCTTCCTTTTGCTTTAGCTGCTCAATGTTCAAAAGCAAGTTTCAGAGTCTTCTCCAACATCCTTCTTGGTCTTTTCTTTCTTTCCTGTCATTTCAATGACCTCTTGCTGTCCTCATGGATGATGTCCTTGATGTCATTCCACAACTCGTCTGGCCTTTGGTCACTACTGTTCAATGTATCAAATCTATTCTTCAGATGGTCTCTAAATTCAGGTGGGACATACTCAAGGTCATATTTTGGCTCTCGTGGACTTACTCTGATTTTCTTCAGTTTCAGCTTGAACTCGCATATGAGCAATTGATGGTCTGTTCCACAGTCAGCCCCTGGCTGTGTTCTGACGATGATATTGAGCTTTTCCATTGTCTCTTTCCACAGATGTAGTCAATTTGATTTCTGTGTGTTCCATCTGGCGAGATCCATGTGTATAAATCAAAAACCAAACGCAGTGCCGTCGAGTCGATTCTGACTCATAGCAACCCTATAGTCGCCGTTTATGTTGGCGAAAGAAGGTATTTGCAATGAAGAAGTCGTTGGTCTTGCAAAATTCTATCGTTCGATCTCTGGCATTGTTTCTATCACCAGGGCCATATTTTCCAGCGACTGATCCTTCTTCTTTGTTTCCAACTTTCACATTCCAATTGCCAGTAATTATCAACGCATCTTGATTGCATGTTCGATTAATTTCAGACTGCAGAAGCTGATAAAAATCTTCTATTTCTTCGTCTTTGGCCCTAGTGGTTGGTGTGTAAATTTGAATAAAGTCACATTAACTGGTCTTCCTTGTAGGTGTATGGATATTACCCTATCACTGACAGCGTTGTACTTCAGGATACATCTTGAAACGTTCTTTTTGATGATGAATGTAACACCATTCCTCTTCGAGTTGTCATTCCCAGCATAGTAGACTATATGATTCAAAATGGCCAATACCAGTCCATTTCAGCTCACTAATGCCTAGGATATTGATGTTTATGCGTTCCATTTCATTTTTGATGATTTCCAATTTTCCTAGATTCATACTTCATACATTCCAGGTTCTGATTATTAATGGATGTTTGCAGCTGTTTCTTCTCATTTTGAGTCATGCCACATCAGCAAATGAAGGTCCCGAAAGCTTTACTCCATCCACGCCATTAAGGTTGACTCTACTTTGAGCAGGCAGCTCTTCCCTAGTCATCTTTTTTGAGTGCCTCCCTACCTGAGGGGATCATCTTCCAGCACTATGTCAGACAATGTTCTGCTGCTATTCATAAGCTTTTCACTGGCTAATGCTTTTCAGAAGTAGACTGCCAGTCCTTCTTCCTAGTCTGTCTTAGTCTGGAAGCTCAGCTGAAACCTGTCCTCCCTGGGTGGCCCTGCTGGTATCTGAATACCGGTGGCATAGCTTCCAGCATCACAGCAACACACAAGCCCCCACAGTACGACAAACTGACAGACATGTCAGGGAACAGTTATATACAACACATTATCTCAAAGAGAAACCCCTGGAGGTGTAGTGGTTAAGTGCTATGACTACTAACCAAAAGGTCAGCAGTTTGAACTCACTAAGCAGCCCTTAGAAGCCCTATGGGGCAGTTCTACTCTGCCCCATAGGGTCACTATGAGTCAGAATCGACTCGACGGCAATGGGTTTGTTTGTTTTTTTTTTTTTTTGGTTGTGTCTATTGGCACCATGTACACTGTGTAAGCCAGACATAAACTTGTCTTGCTCCAGAAATCATGGTGACTTGACAGTGGAAGTGGTCATAAGAGACCTTCAAGTGTTTAATGAAACATCACCAGTAGATCATGTACACTTCATATGACTGCATAGATCTCTCCAAAATGAGATTACCCTTAGTTACTCAGGGGATGAGGGGGGACTTCCTGGAAAGAAATATGATTTATTATTTATGCACACCATATGGGCAGTTTTCTCCATAATGGGAGTCATCCAGTTAGAAAAGGGGTATGAGATTTTTACCTAATTTAGCTGAAATGATCAATAACTCCACCTCAGCTGTGGAGTACATTCAGGACAGCCTTAGCTCAATAGCCAGCGTTATGGTGAATGATAAAATTGCCCTAGAGTTCCTCTTTGTGGGATAAAGTAGAGCCTGAGTAATCACTAGTAAATCCTATTGTACCTGAATTAATTTCTTGGATCAAGTGGAAAGATAAATACAGAAGTTTAAGAAGAAAATCACCTGGATTTCTCAGGTAGAACCTTATGGTCATAGAATTTATTCAGCTGGTGAGTCTGGTTAGGAAGAATGGTCAGTAATACAGATCAGCCTCATCCTGATGCTTAGTCTTATTGATTAAAAAAAAAATTTCGGTTCAGTCAATTCTGACTCATGGCGACCCTATAACCCCACGTGTTACAGAGTAGAACTGCTCCACAGGATTTTCTTTATGGAAGCAAATGACCATGACTTTCTTCTGTGGAGTCCCTGATTGGGTTTGAACCACCAATCTCTTAGGTCAGCAACCGATCGCAAACTCCCCGTGCCACTGAGGTACCTTTCTACTGATAGTAGTCTTAATTAAATGCTACATGAGACAAATTGATGGATTTGGTCCTAGCCTCTGGTGGTCAGATTAACGACTCATGGAAAATGTACCAGAATCCAAGACAGAGTGGAAATGAGGGGCAGGTATCGCTGGGAGGCAATACTCCAGGGATATCTCCTGTTCGTGCATGTCTTGTAAGTGAGGCAGCTACTCCCGTTTATTCTTAACTATCTTTTAACGGATGTTTGTGTAAAAAATAGCCTTGGAGATAGAGCATTTCCATTCAGAGCAAGGGGCAACATGCTTACTATCCAGTGTAATACAGATATTATCTCCCTCTGGGGAAAAGGACAGATATGCTTATTGCCTATTATGAAATATTAGTCTCATAAGCACAGAATTCCTCCCCTGTAACACAAACCATAGAACATGCAAGTTTGTTTCTAGTCCTATTCACACAGCCCTGTAGGAAATAGGACTTGAAAACCCAGCACAAAAAAAATGCTGATATTCTAGCTACTGGTGTTACTATGAGTGCAAAACTGTCCATCTTTTCTGACCCAAGAATCTCCTGTAATTTTCTAGCACTCATTATTCTGTGTTAAGCTAGTTCATTTGCTTGCAAGCAAGGTAAAACCTCAGACCCTTCAGAGTGCTTGGGAACAGGATGAGGGGAATTCCACATTACGCATAAACAGTTAATATAATTTCTGGTACAAAGAAGAACCACATCACTGGAAGTTGTTAGGTAACATTTCTCACGCATTTCACAATACGTAGCATACAGTGAATGCTTGATGTGCACTCACGGATGGGTAATGTCATCATAATGCCATAACGGAATGCCTTCCACATGTAACTGAACAGGCAAAATGAAATTAACAGCCAGTTCTGGAATCTTTTTAATGCAACACATGCCAATCAAAACATCAGTTATCACAAATTGACTAAATTTCCTGCTTAACTTTCCATCCAGCAGATGTCAGCAGCGATCTTGCTGAGCCCACGAGGCTCATTTTTCCTGACTTTCTTCTAAAGCCAATTCTTCCCCTAGCTTTTATGTTTTTAGACTTCAGAATTTCTCCTTAGAACTAGGTTTCAATAGTTATCCAAATCTTTTAATAGTGTAATAGCCCATGTCAACTAAAGATTATATTTTGATAGCATGACACATGGCCAACACTCAACCTGTTATATATTTAGATGCACAAATCAGACCATTGATAGAGTTATTTATGGAGGGTACTCCTGATGTATATAAAGAAAAGATACTTGAAACTACCAGTAATTAAAATCAGAGTAAAATTTTAATTTCTGTCCTTAGTAAGATTTAAGTACTTAATCTACAAGATCCTTTAAATTTTTTTTTTTTTTTTCCAAGAAGGAAGGAGTTTCTACTAGATTATATTTTTATACAAAATGTTATCTTCTCTTCTTTGGGGGAGGGTTACAGACTCCTATCTATTGACTTCAGTCTTACACGTAAGTTGTTTGCCCAATGAAATGTAAGCAGAAGTGATGTATGCCATCAACAAGTAGAAATTTTTGGAGTCATCATGTTCTTCTGTCATTGTTCACTTTTTCCTTTGCCATGAGATTGGAAACGTTCCAAATAGGGGTTGCTCCTTCAGCCTGGTTCCCAGAATGAAGCCAACGAGTTGCGTATAACCCATGATGGATACGTAACACAAGTAAGAACTAAACTTCTATTACAGAGATTTGGGAGGGAGGTTAGTTGATACTGCACTATAATTAGCTTGAGCTGTCTGATATTATTTTTATTATTAGGTGCCATCAAGTCTGTTCTGACTCATAGCGATCTTACATACAACAGAACAAAACACTGCTGGGTCCTGCACAGTGTTTCTGATACAGGGACAATGCTGTCTTATACAGGCACAATAAAAAAGATGTAGGAGCAATAGAAAAGATCCACAGAGGGTGGATAAAATGAGCTACTTAATGCAAGGGCATTTTGTTCATTCTAAAGCAGCACAAATACTAAACACTTGAATACAACCTCTGGACTTCAAAAGCTATTAGCCTTTTCTCTTTTTCATCTGTACTTCTTAGGATTGTTTATCCCATTCTCATGTTGGTTTCTACAATATTGACCATTAAATAGTGTCTTTGTCTCCTGACTCTCTCCCATCGTTAGGCAAGCATTCATCCACTATGTTCAGAGCCATGTGTCAACGTTTCTCTCTTTATCCTTCCCTCTTCTGGGAAAAACTTTTTATAAGCGCAGTAACTATTTTTGAACCACCCATTATGTGTGATGTCCTTTCTTAATGTTTTCAGTATCAATACATTTCATAATAAGTCATGCTATACATCATTTCCTATTACATATGACTCAAATGAGATTCAGAGGGGCTAAGGAAATTAAAGGCAATTAGAAAGCTGCTAAAATTGCTGAATCAAGATTTGAATTCAGTTTGTCTAAATGCAAAGCCTCTGATCCAGCCAATGCACCATTTTCACAAATGGTGAGAAAACTACATGGATTACCTAATTCAACTGCGTCATGAAACCAGAAACAGGTGCAAGGAGATACTAACAATATGAGAAACTGATGAAATTCAGTTAAAATCTGTATTCTAAATCTGTGTATCTTTAATCAGTATCTTTTTTTTAGTTTAATGCTTATGAAAGTGTTAAATTCAAAATATTTGACAAATAATTAAAATTGAATTTTCTTTGGCAATTCCAGGTAGTTAAGGTAAAATTCAATTAACTGAGTAATAATATAATTTTTAAAACCTTGATTTCAAATGACTTGCTTAACTGCTTTAGGGGATGGTATGGGTTTATTCGGTTTAAGCCTAGAACTGATTATTGGCTTGATGATATACGACTAACAAAGACACAATGTGAGAAACGTAACTCTTAACATTTTAAATCTTATTTATTTGATGTAGTGGACTTTTTAAAGAAAGTCTTTACTTTCTGCCAATCCCAGGTTTTTTTCAAATAGATGCCACATTTCTATAACCATGTTGTTAGCACCTCTGGCACCTGGTGATCCTTTTCTACCTTTTTTTTCACTGCTTACTTTAAGTATTCAGTGTTTATATACCTGAGAAATCTTTGTAAAGTGTAAGGTACAACCTTAATGATTGAGTATAATACTTAAACATAAATGACATCTTTGGCTCTCTTTGTCACATTTAAAGTCCTGTTAGATATGTACTCACACACACATAAATATTGTTTCAAAAATTTTGACCAAAAAATGTTTATGTATTTCTACAGGACCATTTTAAAACATGATTAGCAAAAACATTTGTACCATAAACAGATCATTGTTTATATGATAAAAGCTGATGAAATTGATATGCTTAAACTTTCTTCTCCCCCTACTGGTGCAATTTTGTACACTTTTTGCCCTCGAGTTGATTTTGACTCAAAGCGCGACCCTTAAGACAGAGTAGAACTGCCCCTTAGAGTTTCCAAGGAGCACCTGGTGGATTCAAACTGCTGACCCTTTGGTTAGCAGTCTTAGCACTTAACCACTATGACACCAGGGTCTCCCCGTCTCCTATAGCTATATTAATAGTTCCATTATCAGATTTTATTTGTATTCTATACCATAGTTCTAAAAACATTTATTTTTAGTTTTATAATTAAATAAACTCAGTGTTTTTAAAACCATGATTTCTTCATCTCTGATATCTTATTTTTTTATTAATTTCCAATTTTATGAACTTTTATCTTTAAACAGTTTCACTATTCAAGAACTGAGTAGTAATGAATTAAATATCCCTTTCATTGAGATGCTTTTTATATGATAAAATGCACAGATTTTAAGTGTGAAGTTCAAAGAGTTTAGAGAAATGTGTACAACCACGTAACTATTGCACCAATGAAGGTATACAATGTTTCCAAATGCATAGTATGCCTTTCCATCTTTTTACTTTCGATATATCTTTATAGGTGGAGAACATTTACATTTATATAGAGAGTGTCTTAACGTTTACCAAAGAGGCAACATGTGAAGACACATCTACACGGAAGCCAAGGAACACCAAGGAATGCCCAGGTCTACTGACAAGTAAGGACCCTCCATTACAGCTGATGCCCTAATTCAAACTTCTAGTCCCCAAACTCTTCCACCAGTTTGTTTTACTCTGGTGGCTTGCATGTTGCTGTGATGCTGGAAGCTATGCCTCTAGTATTTCAAATACCAGCAGGGTCATCCATGGTAAACATGTTTCAACAACATAAATGGCAGCTATACATGTGGACCTCACCATGTGGAATACACAGGAATCAAATCGAGTACATCTCTGGAGAGAGACTGATGGGCAAGCTCAACATCATCAGTCAGAACAAGGCCAGAGGCCGACTGCAGAACAGACCATCAATTACTCATGTGAAAGTTCAAGATTAAGCTAAAGAAAATTAAAACAAGTCCGTGAGAACCAAAGCATAACCTTAGTATACCCCACCTGAATTTAGACACCATCTCAGGAACAGATTTGGCTCATTGAACACTAATGACTGAAGACCAGACCAGTTGTGGAGTGATAACAAGGATATCATACAAGAAGAAAACAAAAGAAAGGTCATTTAAAATATAGGAAAGAAAGAAAAGACCAAAATGGATGTCAGAAGAGACTCTAAGAACTTGCTCTTGAATGTATAGTAGCTAAAGCAAATGGAAGAAATGATGAAATAAAAGAGTTGAACAGAAGATTTCAAAGGGTGGCCTAAGAAGACAAATATTCTAAGAAATGTGCAAAGACCCAGAATTAGAAAACTAAAAGGGAGGAACATGCTTGATATTTCTCGAACTGAAAGAACTGAAAACAAAATTCAAGCCTCGAGTTGTAACATTAAGGATTCTATGGGCAAAATATTGAACAATGCAGGAATGATGAAAAGAAGATGGAAGGAATATAGAGTCATTGAACCAAAAACAACTGGTCAATGTTCAACCATCTCAGGAGGTAACATATGATCAAGAACTGATGGTACTGAAGGAAGAAGTCCAAGCTGCACCAAAGGCATTGGCGAAAAACAAGGCTTCGGGAATTGGCAGAATACCCATTGAGAGGCTTCAACAAATGGATGCAATGCTGCAATCACTCACTCGTCTATGCCAAGAAATTTGGAAGACAGCTACCTGGCCAATAAATTGAAAGAAACCCATATTTGTGCCCATTCCGAAGAAAGGTGATCCAACACAATGGGAAAATTATTGAACAATATCAGTAATATCACACGCAAGCAAAATTTTGCTGAAAATCATTCAAAAGCAGTTGCAGCAGTACATCAGCAGGGAACTGCCAGAAATTCAAGCCAGATTCAGGAGAGGATATGGAACTAGGGATATCATTGTTGATGTCAGATGGATCCTGGCTAAAAGCAGAGAATACCAGAAAGATGTTTACCTGTTTTATTGACTATGCAAAGACATTCAACTGTGTGGATCACAACAAATTTTGGATAACATTGTGAAGAGTGGGAATTCCAGAACACTTAATTGTGCTCCTGTGTAACCTGTACACAGACCAAGAAGTAGCCAGTCTTTCAAACAGAACAAGGGGATACTGCATGGTTTAAAACCGGGAAAGCTGTGCATCATGTTGTATCCTTTCGCTATACTCTCTCAATCTGTATACTGAGCAAAAAATCTGAGAAGCTGGACTATATGAAGAAGAAGGTGGCATCAAGATTGGAGGAAGACTCATTAACAACTTACATTATGCAGACGACACAACCTTGCTTTCTGAAAGAGAAGAGAACTTGAAGCACTTATGGATGAAGATTAAAGACTACAGCCTTCAGTATGGATTATACCTCAACATAAGAAAAAAAAATCCTCACAGCTGGGTTAATAAGCAACATCATGATAAATGGAGAAAAGATTGAAGTTGGCAAGGATTTCATATTACTTGTATCCACAATCAACACCCATGGAAGCAGCAGTCAAGAAATCAAAGGACACGTTGCATTGGGCAATACGTTATTGTATTGTGCATAGCGTTGCTATGAGTCCAAATTGACTTGAGGGCACCTAACAATAACAAAAACTTTTGGGCAGATCTGCTGCAAAAGACCTCTTTAAAGTGTTAAAAAATGATGATGTCAGTTTGAGGACAAAGGTGCACCTGACTCAAGCCATGGTATTTTCATTTGCCTCATATGTGTGGGAAAGTTGGACAATTAATAAGACTGAAGAAGAATTGTGGCATTTGAATTATGGCGTTGCCAAAGAGAACTGAATATACCATGGATGCCAGAGAGCAAACAAATCTGTCTTGGAGGAAGTACAGCAAGAATGCTCCTTACAAGGGAGGATGGTGAGACTTTGTCTTTCCTACTTAGGACATGTTATCAGGCAGGACCAGTCCCTGGAAAAGCACATCATGCCTGGTAAAGTAGAGGATCAGTGAAAAAGAAGACTCTCTAGGAAAGGGATTGACCCTGTGGCTGCAACAATGAACTCAAACACAGCAAAGATTGTGAGAGTGGTGCAGGAGGAGGCTGTTTTTCGTTCTGTTGTACATAAGGTTGTATAAGCCAGAAGCAACTTGATGTTATTTTTGTTGATAGGTACCATTGAGTCGGTTTTGGCTCAGAGAGACTCTATGTACAACAGAATGAAACACTGCCCGGTCCTGTGCCATTCTCACAATCGTTGCTATGCGTGAGCCCATTGTTGCAGCCCTGGGTCAGTCCATCTTGGTGAGGGCCCTCCTCTTTTTTGCTGACCCTCTCACTTTACCAAACATGATGTCCTTCTCCAGCGACTGATCCCTGCTGATAACATGTCCAAAGTATATGAGATGTAGTTTTGCCATTCTTTCTTCTAAGGGGCGTTCTAGTTGTACTTCTTCCAAGACAGATTTGTTTGTTCTTTTGGCAGTCCATGGAATATTCAATATTCTTCTCCAACACTACAATTCAAAGGCATTAATTCTTCTTCAGTCTTTTTATTCATCATCCAGCTTTAACTTGCATACAAAGGTGATTGAAAACACCATGGCTTGGGTCATGTACACCTTGGTCTTCAAGGAGACATCTTTGCTTTTTAACTCTTTAAAGAGGTCTTTTGCAGCAGATTTGCCCAATGCGATGTGTCTTTTGATTTCCATGGGCATTGATTGTGGATCCAAGTAAAATGAAATCCTTGACAACTTCAATCTTTTCTCCATTTATCATGATGTTGCTTATTGGTCCAGTTGTGAGGATTTTTGTTTTCTTTATGTTGAGGTGTAATCCATACTAAAGGCTATAGTCTTTGATCTTCATCAGTAGGTGCTTCAAGTCCTCTTCTCTTTCAGCAAGCAAGGCTGTGTCATCTGCAGAACTCAGATTGTTAAAGAGTCTTCCTCCAATCCTGAGGCTGCCTTCTTCTTCATATAGTCTACCTTCTGGGATTATTTGCTCAGCATATAGATTAAATAAGTATGGTGAAAGGATACAATCCTGACACACACTTTTCCTGAAGTTAAACCACACAGTATCCCCTTGTTCTCTTTGAATGACTGCCTCTTGATCTATGTACAGTTTCCTCATGAGCACAATTAAGTTTTCTGGAATTCCCATTCCTCACAATGTTATCCATAATTTGTTAGGATGCACACAGTCGAATGTCTTTGCATAGTCAATAAAACACATGCAGACATCTTTCTGGCATTCTCTGCTTTCAGCAAGACTCCATCTGATATCAGCAGTGATATCCCTGGTTCCATGTCCTTTTCTGAATCTGGCTTGAATTTCTGGTAGTTCCCTGTCCATATACTGCTGTAGCCACTTTTGAAATGATCTTCAGCAAACTTTTACTTGTATGTGATATCATTGATATTGTTCAATAATTTCCACATTCAGCACCTAACAACAACAATAACAACATTTAAGAACACAACATTGGATCTTGCTTTTTATACAGTGGGATAGTCTCTGTCTTCTAATTAGAATGTTTTGCCCACTTTACTTTTAATATAATTATGGATTTGATTATATTTAAAGGCTATCATGCTGCTATTTGTTTTCTGTCAGCTTATAAAATAATACTTAGCATTTAATTCTAATCTCATCACCCGTATTCATAGCTTCCTGAGTATATTTATCTCAGTTTCTTTAACATATTTTATTGTCCTGCTCTGCAAAATAGAACTTCTGTAGGTCTATTTTTATTAACTGTTTGTTTCTTGAATGTGGGTCACAT
Source organism: Loxodonta africana (assembly GCF_030014295.1). NCBI lineage: Eukaryota > Metazoa > Chordata > Mammalia > Proboscidea > Elephantidae > Loxodonta > Loxodonta africana. The sequence continues at coordinate 111,659,565 of NC_087347.1, read as the reverse complement.
TTCTGGTGTCTTCCCATGTATAGATCTCTTTCTCTTTTGTATATAACCCATTGTAAATGAAATACTGTCAAAATGCCTTATTTTGTTATCTTCCTCTGAACAGTTTTTTGTTGTTGTTGTTGTTCTGGGAGACAGTTAAATGCATTACAGGAATATAGTTTTCAATATTTGGAAATTAAAAAAAAAAACACCATGGTACATATAAAGTATGCTGAAATGGCTGTCTAATACATAATTCCAAACAAAAATGAAGTGAGTTCTATATAGACAATATCTTGATTTCCTCTCTCATTTTGTGATGAAATTCATTACGTATCATTCAAGTATGAGTCAATCTTTTGCTCACATTAAGTTGTGACATTTTCAAAGACCCTATTTCCAAAGAAGGTCACATTCACAAATACAAGGGGTTAATACTTCGACACATCTTTTTGGGAGACACAATTCTATCCATAGCATGGTCCCATATGCTTTGTTTCTCCAGAAAATTTTGTCAAAATATCTCAACAAGTGATAGCCCCTTCTCTTGTGTTTGGTTTGTGTCTGTGTGTATACATATTCTTTTGTTCTCTTCGATTCGGCAGAGACATACAAAGATACAGAGGCAGAGGTGGATATATTCGGTTGTCTATGTATCTTTGTATAAATTTTTATCTCTATCCTTTTTTCTCTCTCTATTCTGTGTGTGGTTTTTCAGAAACCTGTACCCATGCATCACAAACTCTGTATTCTTGGATAGATGGGATAAACTTGTATCTTTTAACTTTCATGTATATATATATAGTCATTATATGAGTTGCTATCGACTCAACCACAGTGAGTTTGGTTTTTTATATATACATCCATCCTTAGTTGCAGGAGCTGTATCTAGCTTAGTGAAATAATTTCGCTATACAATGTCTTTGAAATAAGAGGTACAGATATTCTTCCTTATAAATATTTGCTTTAGGTATGTACATTTCATGAAGATTACTGGTTTAGTCATAAAGAAAAAACAAGAAACGATTCAAAAGTTTTCTCACATTCAGCATACTTTACTCCAATTATATTAGAATATTATTAAAATATATTTAATTTTAGATTTATTTAATACTAAAAATGATGTTAGGATGCTATTTTTTTATTGTTGTGATTATTATTTCATTGGCATTCCAGGTTTAAAACTCTTTTACATGATAATCATCTATGGCAAAATGTTACAGTAGAATTGTTACAGAACTGCTCCAAATTTCAGCTTGATTTGATTAAGTCCCATTTGTCTTACAGTGACAAAATTAACGTTAATAATGAGAACTATCATTAATTAAGTTCCTACTCTGGCTCTGTAATTGTACTGAGAATTTTGCATGAAATATCTCATTTCACCCTCAAACTAATTTGAAAATTGGTATTATTATTCTCATTTTGTAGATAAAGACACTGAGGCTTGGAGCTACACGGTTGGTACACTTGAATGTAGGGATGGATTTTAACTGAGGTATAAAAAATGAACCAAAAGCAAGCCTGTTGCCATTGAGTCAACTCTGACTCGTAGCAACTGAGGTATACCGGTCTCCAAATTCCAATCCCTTTTCTATGCATTAGAGTGCTGGTGCTAATTCAGCAACTTTCCCTTTTACAGCTATGTCATTGCATTGCAGTGAATGGACAATCGGGATGTGTTATTGAAATGGTTTGACCAAAGTACAAATGCACTAGCCTGGTGCTAATACCCAGTACCATCTAGCCCAGGTTATTTTACCTAATATTCAACTGTCCGTTTAGTCAACTGTTATAACAACACTCTACATACTGAGAGTCTGTAGGCTAGTCATGTTCAAGGACAGTCTTTTTAGCCTTAAATTCCTCAAAGATCTCAGCCCAGAACTGGGGACATAATAGAAACATATATTTTATGTTTATATAGTGTTAATATATACAGAATTGAATAAATGAACTTTTGACTCACTGCTTTTTCTCCTCAGTTTTTAAAAAACCCCTATACTCCTTATCTTCACTCAAGGTTTAACTATTGTTAGCAGTTCAATGTATATGCTTTTGAAATATTTTTGTGTTTCTGGAAGGATACTACATATATATACATAGGGTCGCTATGAGTTGGAATTGACTCAACTGCACTGGTTTTTTTTTTTTTTTGGTTTATATGTACTTTTATATATAAAGGATACTTTATATGCAAATATCACATGCCAAAAAAACAAAACCAAACCCATAGCCATCAAGTCAATTCCCACTCACAGCAACCCTGTTGGACAGAGGGGAACTGCCCCATAGGGTTTCCAAGGAGCAGATGATGGATTCAAGCTGCCCACTTTTTGGTTAGCAGATAAACACTTAACTACTGCGCCACCAGGGCTCCATACCGGTAGTTGTTTAAGGGGACAGTGGTGAGTCAGTGGTAGAATTTTTACCACTCATGCCAGAGATCCAGGTTCACTTCCTGGCCAATGCACAGCCATCACCCATCTATCAATGGCAGCTTCTGTCTTATGATGCAGAACACTTCTTAGCAGAACTTCCAGACTAAGACAAATCAGGAAGAAAGGCCTGGTGATTTACTCCCAAAATCCAGCCAAAGAAAACTCTACGGCTCAAAATGGTCCTATCTGTGACCTATCATGGGGATGGCCAGGACCAGGCAGCCTTTCGTTCTATTGTGCATGGTGTCAGCATGAGTCCGGAGCCGACTTGATGACAGCTACCAGCAACAATCGTTGCTTCATTGTTCATATTAGGTTCATATCCCTTCATGAGGTACATCTACACGCAGAGGCATCATTAGGGGATGGTTAAAAGCACATTTTCTGGAGTCAGCCTGGATTCAAATTGTAACCCTACTACTTTCTGTGTGACCTCAGGTAACTGATTTAACCTCTTATATCTCAGTTTTCTTATCTGCAAAAAGGAGATAATAATAATGCTTACCTTATAGGGCTGTTGTCAGGATTAAATGAGATGAAACTTGCAAAGGGGTAAGATAAAGAAAAGGCAGTAGCTTGTGTATTGGGAGTTTGTGGTGCAGTTTTCAACTGCTCCTCAAAAAAAATAGAACAGTTGATAATTAGCTTGTCTCCCCCAACAAAATATAAAAAGCTTAGCACAGTGCCTGGCACATAGAAAGAACTGAATGAAGGCAGACTAGTAAAACTCTCTATTTGCTTTAATAATTTAATTGCTTAAAAATGATACTGTCAAGCTTTATTTTTCTTTTTTAATATTTGCTTGTGATCTATATTTTGGATTGTTATTGATATTTCATAGTATAATTCTTATGTATTTGTATCATAATGTTATGTGTGACTTTTTAACAGAATTTACATGTCATAACTTCTTTTTCTTTGTTTTTGTTCTACATTTTGCTTCATAATATTTAGGCATTTCTCCTTTAAATAGTATATAGGTTTTTTTTTTTTTTTAATCTAAGGTTATTTTTAAATAAAAATTTGAGCTGTTTGTATTTATTACGATTATTGGTATGTTTGAACATATTCCTGTCAATTTTATTGTGTTTTTTTATTTCACCATATTTTCTTGATAGTTTTCCATTTTTGAATTTCTATTGTAAAGATTACACTGGAGAAGGTGGGAGGAGAGGGTTTGTATTTGTTGTTCTATTGAATCACAAGTTTTATATTTTATCTGAAATGTTTTTCACTTGTCTAGATTCTACTCAACTTTAGCTGTTGCAAGTCTTCTTTGTTGAAATTTTGAAAGTTGATTATTGAAACATGCTAAGAATTTTGCCTGCTCTGTATTTTTATCACTTATTTTGGCTTACTGCACATATTTTTCCGTGAATTACTTTTTGTGCTTATTTTCTGTGCCGCTTATATTGCCAATAAGATTCAGAAACTTTAATATGCATAAGAGTAACCTAGTAATTGTATTAAAAATTCATTTTCTTAAGCTGCACCTGGAAGAATGACCTAGGGGTAGGGCCTAGATACGGGCATTTAAAAAGCTCTGATGCTGGCCCTAGACCCATCGTACTAGAATATGGAGCTGTTGTGGTTAAAGAGTGTTGCCCATTGGTTTGCAATGGGATTTTCAGCACTTGGAACTGGGCCTAGTAGAACGTGAGTGCTCCATAAATACATGCTGAATCACTTAGTGAATAAAGAATTCAATCAATAACATTCTTGAACATATCTCCCTGTATTATTATTTAACCATTTTCTTGAATTCAAGTTTTCACACATATATATCATGTGCATATAGGGTTGCTAAGTGTTAGAACCGACTCAACCTAACATGTCTTTTAAAACTAAATTGTAAACTTTTTGAGAGTCAGAAATGATTTCAGAACATCTCCGTATCACTTGAAGAATTTAGCCCATAATAAGTTGTCAATAAATATTTATTAAATAAGTAATGGGTTCAATTGTTAGACAGTGAAATTAGTAGAATAGAGTTATGTTTGCATGTATCATCCATTCTATTGTGGAATTATTCTCTGTGAGGATTAGACAAGTAATCATATACAGGAAAGAGCAGAGATCATAAAATACAGTATTTACTCTGAATATTTATAAAATCTAGATATTATTCATTTGTGTGAATGAGCTTGTTTAAACAAGCAAAGGAAAATGAAATGATATGAAACATGTCTTGTGCTGGGAACGTTCGCATCAGAATGAATAATAGGGAAGACTACTGTACTCTCACATGTAGCTTTGCCTAGATGAATATAGACCAGGATCCTTAAGGGTCTGGCAGTGAATATTGAGAGGTTTCATTGAGAGATGCTTTCTGTAAATGTATCTGAAGGTTATCTTTATGTTTGTGTCGTTGTTAGGTTCCATCGAGTTAGTTCTGATTCATGGCAACCCTATATACAACAGAATGAAACACTGCCTAGTCCTACCCCGTCCTCATAAACATCCTGTGTCTGAGCCCATTGTTGTAGCCACTGTGTTGATCCATCCCGTTGAGGGTCTTCTTCTTTTTCACTGACCTTCTCCTTTACCAAGCACGATGTTCTTTTCCAGGGACTGGTCCTTCCTGATAGCAACTCCGAAGTATGTGAGATGAAGTCTCACCATGCTTGCTTCTAATGAGCACTCTGTCTGTACTTCCTCCAAGACAGATTTGTTCACTTGTCTGGCAGTCCATGGATTATTCCATATTCTTCACCTATGCTGTAATTCAAAGGCATCAATTCTTCTTTGGTCTTCTTTATTCATTGCCCAGCTTTCACATGCATATGAGGCCATCAAAAAACCTTGGCTTGGGTCAGGAAATCAAAAAGGAGTTTAATTAGATTATAGATAAGCTAATAATAGCCTAGAATGTATAGTAGATTTAAGATGCCTTTCCTGATTTAAAAAAGAAAAAAAAAAAAATCGGGTTAAATTCTACACTGAAGTGAATTTTACAGAAATAACTGTCAGTTGAGAGAGTGATCATATTTTAGATATGGGTTAGTGGCCAGCATGACAAATAGAAAGTTGAAAGAAAAATACTATTTTGCAAAAGCCAGTTGATATGAGGTGATATGGAATGTCCAAAGGGGATCCGTTACTTCTTTCCTTTTGTAAAAATATTTTTATAGGATTATTTCATTTTCTACATCTTTAAGGTTGATTGTAGAGGTATCTGACCTGACAGAGATAATGCAACAGGAAACCTGGGTGAAAAACCCAGTGGGGGTTAGGAAACAAAAGTGAAATCCCCTAAATGATGCAAAAATATTCATCTCTTGATTTGGTTGTATTTGGGCCCTAAGGAAAATGCAACCCAAGAAACAGTTACTGTGTGTAGCTTTTAAACCACATAGAAGTCCTAACTAAAAAGGATTATTAACACTAGAGATCAATAAATTTGTGATGAATTGAACCAATTGTCCTCTTATTTTATCAGCCACACACAATCTCTTCAGGTTCCTAATTCTGATGTAGGCATTTGAGGAACTCAGTCAACCCTGATTTTAATCAATATCTTCCCTACATAATCACTTTCTGAGTGTAGTTAGGAGGATAGCTGCTTGAAGAATCCCTTTGTAAATGGAGAAAGAAAGCCTCAGAGACTGGGCATTTGGATTAGTCTACCTAGATGTTGATGACACAGCAGTGAAGTAATGATGGCACTTCAAGAGACAGATATGGCAAGTGGTGAAAAGGAGGAAGAGATGAGGTGGAGGGAAGTTTGCTCATTCAGATTGGGTGGTCAAAGAATAGCTCCTCACAGAGATGATATTATGATATATATGATCAGAATAAAAAGAAGGAGCCAGCTATTTGAATACATGAATACCTTGGGGTAGAGCATTCCAGATAGCAAGAAGGATAAATGCAAAGGTCTTCAGGCAGGAAGCAGCTTGAGAAAACAGAGGCCAGTACAATTGGAGCATGGTAAGTGTGTGAAGAAGGGAGTAAGATACAGTCAGAGAGGTGGGAAGGGCTTAAAATATGTAAAATCAATGAGGACATGAGAGAGAGTTGGCATTTTATTATAAGTGCAATGGAAACCCACAAAGAAATCTCAAGAAGGATGTTGACATGATTTGGTTGTTATTTTAAAAGCTTACTTTGGGTGGTGATGAGGAGAATATGTTATAAAAGGATAAGAAGGGAAGCAGAATGTCCAGTTAGGAGGCAACTGCACCTATCCTGGAGGAAAATGACTATGACTTAGGCCAGGGTGGTGGCTGTGCAGGTGCAGAAAGGTTGATGAATACTTGGGAGACAGAATTAAGAGAACTTACTTATTTATTTATTTTTTTTTTTTTTACTGATGGGCAGATAGATGTAGTAGGGAAAGAAGAGGACTATCAAGAATGACTCCAAAGAATTCATCTTGAGTAACTGGGTAAATTGTGTCCTTATTTACTGAGATAAGAGTGGGTAGGATAAGGTTTAGGGGGTAGATCAAGAGAACAGTTTTTTTTATGTTAAATATGAATTATCTAAATTTATTCCAAGAAGGGGTGTTAGCAGATAGCTGAGTACAGAAATTGGGAGCTCAGAAGAACAGTCAGAGTTGGAGATAGAATTTGGGAACTCATTAGTGTACAGATGGTGTCTAAAAACATGGAATTAGATGAAATCATAGCATACATTCATAAAGTTAGAATTGCTGGGCCAAATGCGGGTGCATTTAGATTTTTAAGAGGTATTGCCAAATTGCCCTGATGTATGGTTGAATCACTTTATAATCCCATCAACAATTCTGAAAATTTCTCTATTCACAGACACTTACTAGTCGAGGGTATCATCAAATGCATTATTTTTATTATGAGTGAGGTTGGGATGTGCATGGTTTCATATTTTAAAAGCCAATTTGTATCTTTTTTGTATGAATTTCCTTGAACTTCCTCATTTATCTTTCTTTTGGGTTGTTAAACATTTATTGATTTTTAGCATTTTTACTATGCTAAATAAATTGACCTGTTGTTAGACAATTGTTTCAAATTTTTTTTTCAGTTTCAGTTTATTTTAACTTCATAATTTTTTTCATAAAAAAACAAAACACTTTCCCAAGTTTTCTTTCGGTTGGCATGCTTTAGTCACTGATAGCACTAGAATTTATTTTACGCTAAAAAAAAAAAAAAGAGGTAGGAATCAAACTCTGCATCTTTTCCAGAGCCCCAGTCAAATTTTTATTTATTGTATCTATTCATCTGTTCAATGGTCTGCCTGCCCACAGCATGGCTACCCAAACAGACCCATTGCCGTTGAGGCAATTCTGACTCCTAGCGACCCTGTGGGTCAGAGTAGGACTGCCCCATAGGGTTTCCAAGGCTGTAATCTTCGTGGAAGCCAACTGCCACGTCTTTCTTCTGTAGAGTAGCTGGTGGGTTTGAACCACTAACCTTTTGGTTAGTATTCAAGTGCTTTAACCACTGTAAAACCACCAGGACTCCTATAACATGGTAGAACTGTATTCTATTCCATGTGTAGCAAAATGACTCTAAAGTAGTATACATTTAATATGTATTTTGTGAATGAATGAGTGAGTGAATAAATGAATGAGTGAATAATCTATCTCTTTCAGAACTTATGAGCTCGTTGAGGGCAAGTCAAACCATTCAAAGAATTGAAAAGATCAAGTGAATAAACTATAAAGCGCTGAGAAAAGACAATTGTCATGTGGTTCTCCTTCTTTGTAATATTACCTGTATCCTTTTGCAGAGTAGGTTCTTCAAAAATTCCTGACTGTATATTCAGAATCCTAAACATTCTTTGATTTCAAAGTTGCTGTTTCTGACTCCTCTAAAAGTAAAATGTCTCAAACTTCTTTTAGTTTCCCTGATCTTTAAGTTAATGAAAACTTCCTCTTTCATTAAATTTCACTTGGTCTTTGAAAAGACACTCTAGCTTTGTAGCTTTGCTTTACTTTGAATCCTGTCTGCCACTCTAGGCTTGAAAGGAGGAAACACTGGGCCACTCCACTGCTCCTGACTGGCTGTGGAACTCCTTCCTGGTACTGAGCTGACACAGCTGACAGTGCTGAGATGATTAAAGAGTTTGGGGAATCTGTGAAGAGCAGAGTGCAGCTTTTTGAATGTGTGAACCGCTTGTCAAAATTTTATAGTAATTAGGAGCTGAGCAAAGAAATAAAGAATGTGGCTGCTTAGAACTTGGTAGAATTTTCAATGTGATGTATATTTCTTTTGAGAGTTATAAATGGCCTGAATTCATTAAGAAGACATAAAAAACGAAATGTTTCCTTAGGGGAACATCATATTTGTGTATTATCCTAGGAAGTGTCCTTTACATATGGGCCTCTGGAAGAGGTGTCTTGGAATTGATTACACTTGACCATCTACCACCTTATCCTCCTTTTCTTGTAGAAGAGTAGTCAAATTCATCCTCTCATTGACTTGTTCCTTCATTCCACCTATACTGCTGGGCACCGTATTAGGCATGGCTAGGGGGTCGGGGAGAGCTGTAAAATGGTGAGTAGAACAGACACAATCTGACCTGGTGAAGTTTAGAGCTTGATTAGAAAAAGGTAATTACTTATTGGGAATAAAATACAGAGGTGAGAGAACAGCGATTACCAGAGGCAGTCGGGCATATATTTGAATTTATAGTTACTCAAAACCAAATTTCCCTGAGTTTCCAAAGGAAACCATGTTTGTTTCTGAAATTTGGGGAAAAATTGGTATTTAAAAGCTGCTTTTAATTTTATTTATCTATTTAACTGTTAACATTTTACCATATACTCTTCCAGAATTTTTACTTTTATTCTTTATGTTGATAAGACCATCAGATACATGAAGGTGGTATTTTAAAAAAATTATTATCCTATCTAATTTTGCTAACCATAAATCTTTATTCACTCTGCCAAAAGGAGAGGTTCGGGTTAAAAATCCTCACCAGAGGGCTGGATCAAACTTAACCAAGGCAATTTTTTTCCTTAAGTAATTGCTGAATTTTCTCTGTGGCTTTAGCTACAGAAAATAATTTAAAAGCTCAGCTGTAGGGTGTGTGATTTAGGAATCATCTTTCTTATATTAGGGGTGTAGGTGTGACATTTATTTAATTTTAAATAATGTAGCTTCTTATCTATCAGGAGCTTCTTACCTCTTGCCCTGTTTTCGGTCGGGTGACCTATTTAGTTTTCTTCCTATGACCATGTGGTAATGAATGCTTCCTCCAGCTTCTGAGGATACAGAGAAATTGAGCAACTTGAGAATTTAAGAGTGTAGGAAATTATGGATTATGATGATAGGTTGAAACATCAGTACAGATTGAAATAAAGTGAAAAACAGCTAGATAAGTAAATAAATGAAAGCATCCAAAAGTAATCTAAAAAGGAAAAAGACAAATCCAATGAATAAAATTTCAAAAACTGATGGTGACCTAGAAAAACAAAGGTAGATTCTAGAGTGAAGGAGAAGAGTTATAGAAGAACTCAGGAGCTAAACACATGCCAAACCCAGACTGTGTACTGGTGAGTTGATTAAATCCTGGAAATACTTTTTAATGCATCACATCTGGAGAGTTAAAAAGAAAAAACCTCAATAGAGATGCATATTTTTTCTTTCTCTGGCAAAATAATACTAGAAACCCTTATGGTAGAAAATAGAAAAAGTGAACTAGGGAACTAATATTCTTGGAGATATATAAAGTCCTCGGGGCTACATAATGAAGATGAAAAATGATCTAGAGTTCAAGTTGTATTGTTACCAAGAGAATGGTACTTCCTATCCTTTCCCATTTTGACTAGGTGGAATGAATCCCAGAAAACCATTCTCTCTGGTCTGTCCCTTGGAGATGGTGTAGCCCACATCAGCCCCAACTGGAGGAATAAATGCTATTATTCTAATATTCCTGTTACAAAACTCTCAGAAGAAAGAACATTGAATATACCTCAGTTATTCCAACTGAGCACACACAAGCACCTCAGCTGAGTTTTACCCGTTTCTTTTTCATTTCCTCAGGGTACAGAAAAATGGAAGTAATACAAAACATTCAGCTTTCACTATACTTTGGAGTGAAAAAGAATGGTAGAAAAAAAAAATACACTTGCCAGAAGACAGTCTAACTTTTACAGCAAATTATCAGAGCACATAAATGGTTAAATGAAGACTCTTAGAAAGGAGTAAAGTGGAAAACAAAGCAATCTTAGTAACCAGTAAAATCTAAGAATAAGAAAAGGAAAAAAAAGGAAAAGTGGGAGGAAGGAAGAAAGAATGGAAATAATATGGGAAAAAAGAAAAAGAACAAAGGAAGAAGCAGGGCGTGTACAGCCTGTCTAGCAGATCACCAAATCAATTTCATCTTTTTCCTGGACGATAGCAACTACATTTCTCAGCCTTTAGGTATGGTCATGTACCTGAATCTACAGGGAGTGGAAATTCTGGGCACCAGATCCAGAATTGGTTTATCAAATACCATATTTTTTTTCTGCCGATAAAATGCCCACACAAGGAAATGATAACATTAAGTAAAACAGTTCTGGCACAGTGCACCCTGCATATACCACACATGTCTTATGACATTTACAGAAATGGATTTTGGCCTCATTCATCTGTTCTCTCATACTACAGGTGAATCATATCCTTCTGTTCATTTTCTTTCATTCTATTCATTTTCTCTAATTTTTTATGTGTATAAAAATAATCTGAAAATGTTACTTGTGATCATAATTGTATAATAAAGGCATAAGTCACGATCAAGAACTCATAGATTGAGTTTGGTAATCCCCTGCTAATTGGAAAATAAACAATTGAAATTGTTTCTATTAATTTAAGTTGATAATTACAGCACATTGAAGCAACAGTTGAATACGAAAACCTTATTAGATCGTCTTATATGAAACCATTATGTCTCTTTGAAGACGAAAACACAGTTTCTTCTGGAGACTTTCATTTGTTGAATTCAAAGATTGATTATCCAAAATAATGTTTCACCTTCAGGTTTATGAAAGCAATAAAATATAAACATCTTTTTCTTTTAGTTTTAGACCTTGGATCATTTCTTCCTTATTAATTTGTAGTTCTTCCTGCATTCATACTCTTTGGATTCAACCTGGCTCCACTCATAAGAATGATGATGATATTTGTCAGGAAATTACAAAAGTTAAATTTTGTATATCATTTTTGATCTATTGGTAAATACTTTTGGCTTAAATGTGAAGTAATATAAAATACCTACATTAAGTGAAGTTTCAACGTGATCAGAAATAGAAATTGAAGTCAGCAACATGTTAAAAAAAAGCATAGCACACTTAGGAAAATAATGCAAAGGGAGTTGTGTAGTTGACGAGAAACATATCTTGCCCATTATTTGTGTAAAGATATGGTGATTCCACATTAGATATAACATGTTCTTTTGCCTTTTACCAGCTTGATGAGACAAATATGCTGACTTTGGAAATTATGTGTTGAAGACAGTGGAGCCCAAGAGAGAAAGAGCTTGGGTTCTTGAAGCTAAACTTGGAAGAAAGCTGCCCATTCTGAGGAACTTCCATACAAGGAATAAACTATACCTGTGAACCATTATAAATACATATATATATATATAATTTATCTGTTATGGCAGCCAGCATTACCTTATCAAAGGTAAATACAAAAAGAAGACTACATAATTCAAGGATTAAAAGCAAATTTCTCAAAATTGCTTCAAATTATAAAAGCTTAATGTAATAAAAGTTCAAAGACAATATATTAAAACAACGTATCAGGAAAAAAGGAGGGATAATTACATACCTACCCTACCCAACCAAAACCATTCGTATGGAGCTAAGTAAATTAGAAACAAAATGTTATAGAATAAACATCGATGAGATTCAAATTACTGACATAAAGGCATAATATAAACACAGTGAATGCAGGTGAAAAAAGACAAAAACAAAAAAAAAGTAATTCAGCAGGCAATAATTGTACCTCACAATGTTAATTGGTAGAGAACTCTACAAAAAGCCTGGGGAAAATAAAAAACACAATGCAAGAAAATTTCTGTGAAAAAAAGGAAAACAACCAATCTGTAAATCAAAAGAATTTAAAAATTTTTGCCAAGACTAGTTAATCTATAAAATGTAAGGAACGGATAAAGATTCATTTTAGGTATCCAGGCAGAAGACTCAAATTATTCCAAAGTAAGAATGAAGCTTCCACAAATATTCATTGTCAGGAGACGATAGCAATGTCATCAAAGTTCTATGAAAAAAATAATGTATGAGTCAAGAAAATATTACCCAGAAAAAATGTCTATCAAGTATAAAAAAAGAATTTAACTAAGACCAACTATCCTTCATAAACAAAATATGGTACATACACACAATGGAATACTGTGCAACAAGAAAGAACAATTATGAATCTGAGAAGCATCTCACAACACGGATGATCTGGAGGGTATTACGCTAAGTGAAATAAGTCAATCACAAAAGGACAAATACTGTATGAGACCACTACTATAAAAACTCATGAAAAGAGTTACACACAAAAAGAAACAATCTCTGATGCGACAAGTGAGGAACGGGGTAGGGAGGGAAAAATACTAAATAGACAATAGATAAGTGGTTTTTTTTAACTTTGGTGAAAGGGGAAACCCTGGTGGTGTAGTGGTTAAGTGCTACAGCTGCTAACCAAAGGGTCAGCAGTTCGAATCTGCCAGGCACTCCTTAGAAACTCTATGGGGCAGTTCTACTCTGTCCTATAGGGTCGCAATGAGTCAGAATCGGCTCGACAGCACTGGGTTTGGTTTTTGGTTTTGGTGAAAGGTAAGACAGTATATGACACTGGGGAAGCCAGCACACCTTGTCCAATGCAAGGTCATGGAAGCTCCATACACAGATTAATGCTCCCTGAGGGATCAAATTACTGGGCAAAGGGCTATGGGGACCATGGTCTGGGGGAACATCAAGCTCTGCTGGCATAGCATAGTTTATAAACAAAATGTTCTACATTCTACCGTTCTACTTTGGTGAGTAGCATTGGGGTCTTAACAGCGTGTGAACAGCCATCTAAGATACTCCACTGGTCTCACCTCATCTGGAGCAAGGGAGAATGAAGAAAACCAAAGACACTAGGGAAAGATTAGTGCAAAGGACTAATGGACCACAACTACCACAGTCTCTGCCAGACTGAGTCTGGCTACAGCCACTAACTGGGATTACAATAGAGGGTCTTGGAAGAGGTGCAGAAAAATGTAGAACAAAATTCTAACTACCCTCCGCCCCCGCCAAAAAAAAAAAAAAACACCAGACTTACTGGTCTGACAGAGACTGGAGAAACCCCGAAATCATGCCCCCGGACACCGTTTTAGCTCAATAATGAAGCCACTCCTGAGGTTTACCCTTCAGCCAAAGATCAAGCCAAAGATTAGACAGGCCCATAAAACAAAACAAGACTAAATGGACATACCAGCCCAGGGGCAAGGACGAGAAGGCAGGAGGGGACAGGAAAGCTGGTAATGGGGAACCTAAGGTCAAGAAGGGGAGAGTATTGACATGTCGTGGGGTTGGCAACCAATGTCACAAAACAAAATATATATTAATTGTTTAATGAGAAGCTAGTTTGCTCTGTAAGCCTCCATCTAAAGTACAATAAAAAATATTAAAATAAAAAGAGATTGTTTTGGCTAAAAAAAGACCAACTATCTTTCAGTAAACAAAAGAAAAGTAGACAAAATGAAACTAATTATATTTAAATCCACTGGAAAGAAAGCGAACCAAAAAGCAAGTGTACGGTCAAAATCCTAGAATAAAGGGAATCCCAAAAAGGTGAACTCTGCATCTGGTACCATTTTTTCACTTCAGGACTTGCTAATTCAAAAGTTATGGCATGAGCTGAGAAACTGAGGAAAAGGTATAAGAATTGAGAACCTGAGCAGGAATTTATGTAGGTTCACATGACTGGAAAGAGAAAAACTAGGATTCAGGACCTATAAAAAGCAGGATCCCTTGTTGAACATTCTAGGTTTCTAGTTGCAAGCAGCTCCAAAGGACCACACACTAAGATGACCGAGGAAGTTCACACACTAGAAATTAGGGTACATTAGAAATAGGAAGCCTTTACAAAAACTGAAGCTCAGCTTGAAATCGGCTTAATTCCTACTGGTTTAAGTTAATCATCCCTAGCCTAACTGCACACAAAAGGAAAAATCAATCTTCTCTGGGGGAAGATTACATCATCTAGAGCCTGAGAGTAACTAAAAAAAATTCACATACATTATATGGCAGCCAATTAGTAATAATACAGACTATGAATGTTAAATCAAGAGGGGAGGAGGGGCAAAGGGGAGCACATCCAAAAATGATATAAGTATTGGAATTACCAGGCATGAATTTTAAAATAACTGATTACAATCTATAAGAAATTAAATGACATTATGGTGAGTTTCAGCAGAGAACTGGAAACAATAAAAAATTGAACAAAAAAGAGAAGATGACGGCTTAGGTAAACGCACCTCAATGTCTCCTTACAACAATGATTCAAGAAAATAAGTAAGAACCTATACAAACGGCAACTTTGGAACTCTGAACAATAAATGAAGCATTGAAGAAAAAGTCTCAATACTGAATCAGAGGATAGAACAAGTGTGGTGGGAGAGCAGCTATTCAGGGATTGTCACCCTACCTGCCAGCCTGGTACAATGTGACCATTTTGGGACAGCTACAGGCAGCATGGAAACTCTGGTGGTGCATTAGTTAAGAGCTACTGCTACTAACCAAAAGGCTGGCAGTTTGAATCCACCAGGTGCTCCTTGGAAACTCTATGGGGGCGGATCTACTCTGTCCTATAGGGTTGCTATGAGTTGGAAGCGACTTGAAGGCAATGGGTTTGTTTTTTTTGTTTTGTTTTTTAATAGGTAGCATCCCCGATTAAAGTGCTGAAGGAGGTAGTGACATGGAAAACACTGCCTGAGACAGAGATACTATATAAACAGCTTCAGAGGAGAACTTGAGGTGTACAAGCCATGTACTGGGACTGGGCACGTTTGAGAGAGACACACAAGGGAGCAACATAGTTTTGAGAGCACGAAACTACAGAGAAATGCTGCTGGAGTAGAGTGGTGCAAGCTGGATTGTAGGAGCTTGGGGGAAGGGGAAAGATGAAACAGAGCATGTGCAAATAGGGAGGGGCAGGGTACAGGAGTGTGGGCTTCAGCTACTGTATCCCTGGTCAGTGCAGGAAAGGGAGGGAGACAGGAATTATACCCGGGATCACTTAGCAGACACAGAATTCATCCATTAGCTAGGTGGAGTGACACACATTGCCCAGGCAACCCACTGGGACAAAGCTAGGTGTCCTCCCAAAGCTGGCCCAGAATCATGCAATGGGGGTCCCATGCCCTCCACCAGAACCATGAGACACGCAGTGCTAAGTGGCCTACCTTACTTCCCGGTGCCGCCCACATTCGATTATGCAGAAGACAATTCACCATAGATTGGGGAGCAGGGGTAGGAAGAGAGGTAATCTTTTTCTAGGTATTAGTGAATTCTTTTTTATGGTGATGGGAAAGGCAGCACTGAACGTGTGTGAAAATTGCACCACTTGACTAATGTGATTGACATTACTAAGCTGTACATAAGAAAAAGTATGAATTGGCAAAGGTTATCTTATAGATAATTTTGGAACAACAACAACAACAAATAAAAGGGGAGGGGCCACAGCTGCTAATAGTATTTACACATAACCAAATACCTCATGGGACTACTTTTCTCAGTTTGAAGGATTAAAGTCATGATCTTGTGGGAGAATTGCTATAATACTCTTTTTAAAGATTCAATACTACTTCACAGATCAATGAATAGTGTCTGGAGTCTTAAAAGCTTGCGAGTGGCCATCCAAGATACAATTGGTCTCTATTGATCTGTAGCATTGGAGGAAGAAGGAAGTCCAAGAATCAGCAAAGCAACTGAACTATAGAACCAATAGAGCAAAAGAGAAATATGAATCATTGTACAGACCTCTGATATATATTTATGGAGGCCCTGGTGGCATAGTGGTTAAGTACTACCACTGCTAACCAAGAGGTCAGCAGTTTGAATCCACCAGGCGCTCCTTGGAAACTCTACAGGGCAGTTCTACTCTGTCCTATAGGGTCGCTCTCCCAGATGGAGAAAAGAGAATGGAGCAGAAGCAATATTTAAAGAGAAAACAGCTGGATATTTTCCAAAACGGATTAAAGACAGCAAACACAGATTCAAGAGTGCTATGAACTCTAATCAGGGTGACTAAAAAGAAAGCTACAACTAGATACAAATAGTAAAACTGCTGAAAACCAAAGAGAAAGTTAAAAAAACCCAAAAACTTAAAAGCTGGGATATTATCCTTAAAGGAGAAATAGTCAAGCTGAAGGCCAATTCCTCAAAAGCAGAGAATGAAATGGCACTTTCAGTGTGCTGAAAAATAATTTTCACCCTAGCATTTTACAAAGCAAAAACAGCCTTCAGAGATGAATATGAAATAAATGTACTATCCAAACCAAAAAACTGAGTTAATTAGTAGCAAACCCGTAATAAAGGGGATTACTGCTTAGTACCACATTCCTTAAATACATAAATCAGACCAATTATGGAAATATGGTCAAAAAACTAAATGCTAATGTCATAAACCTTGACCGTGTAGGAAGAATAATATCAATAACCAAACTCCAGAGGAAGGGGGTGGGGGACTGGGGTTGCAGAATGGGTGAAATCACTCATGTCCTTCGAAAGGAAAGCCAACAGAAAAGGCATAAAACTAACGGGTGGTTTAACAGGTAGTTTGAAAAAGTACAACTACTCCAACTTACAAAGAAGTAACATAATATCATTTTGTTTTTTCTTTCACTTATTTTAAATTGTGGTAAATGTTTACCTCATGAATGACTTATCTTTTTAAAATCATAAATGGGTATTTTAGGACTCTTCCTTACAATGAAGAAATTATTCCATGTTCATTATTTTTCAATTTTACTTCCTTTATTTTTTTGTTTAACTTCAAGTAAAATGAAATTTAAACTTGCTATTAAAAAGTATGTACATATGAATCTATAGATATACATATATGTATACATGTATGTATTCACACATATATATATTTATTTTTATATATTCATCTACCTACAAACCCATTCATCCCTCTGGATATCTGGAATAACATTTAACTGTGTTAAATGTTAATTAGGCTCCTAGCTTTAAAAACATCCCTCTGTCTGGATAGCTAGAATAATGTTCAGCTATATCAACAATAAAACTTGACGGACGGTGAGAATTTGGTTTCTCCATCTTTGTACTGAGTAACAGCGTTTACCTCAAAGGAAAAAAAAATCCTAAAGCAACTATGCCAAGATTTTTAACGGTAGGAATTTGGACTAAGGCATATGAATTATCTTATTTTCTCTTTCATAGTATTCTCCATGTTCTTAAAATTTTTAAAAAAAGGTAAGTGTTTGGGTGCATTTATTTAAGCTACTCCGTTACAGATGAGAAGATATATAGGCCTGAACTGTGGGATATTACTCACACTGGTCATTTTTAGCAGGAATTATTCAGGTTTATCTCTACCCTGAACACATCTTGTCAGAGCCAGTCAAACAGACCTAAGAAAACCCTGGGACATGGCATCTCGTTGCCACTGATACCCAACATGAGATGTGAGAGTGGTGATGTCCTTTCTGGATCTGAACGGACTTGATTTTATTCTAATCCTAGCCAAACTGCATTGCAAAAAGTGCTCCTCTTATTTTGCAATTTTCTCTTTCCAATACCCATTTAGCTTTTTTTTTTTTCTTAATATGTATCAGTAGCAACAAAAAGTACTAGGTTCATAATGAGAGCTGAGTCCTTATTAACAACATCCTCACGTTAAGTCTGTAGGGTACAGCATGGCAGAGCCTATTGTCAGCACTAAATAGCTGAGGACCCAGAGGGGTGTTAGCTCTGAGGTATTTCCAATTTCTCAGCGCTAATACTTCACTACAAGGTTGCAGGTGGAGGAAAAACCTGATTTAAGCCTTAAACATTTGAGAAGCAAAATCAAAGCAGAGAAGAAGAGAGAGAGGGAAAACGATGCAGCCCAGTGGCCGCTGGCCAATGTGCAATGCTGATGCAGTGAAGTTCACCAGGGGCTGACTGCCCTTTGAATCCCTGGGGTCCGGGAGGAGGACTTCACCCTCCTCGGTATCTTGCTGTTAACCCCAGGATGAGCCTTTTGTTTTGTGGGTGACTTTTATTAAACTTTTTAGGCGACAGTTTGTGCCCCAGCGCTTGTTCAGTGGCATTCAAGCAGTTTTCTGTTTGATAATTCTTACTGTTTTATATGCTAAGCTGAAGAAATCACGTTAGCAAGACAGAACAAATATCCAGGGATGACGGGTCTCGGCCCCACTCATTATCAACAGCCCACCGCTTCTGCTGCAAGGGAGTGCTAAACCCCAAATTATATGCTTCATCAAAAGTTCCACCTAATCCCAGACCTTCAGGAAAACAAAGCACATCTGCCGCCCTAGCTCAGCTTTGAGGACTCGGGCATCCGGAGGGAGCCTGGTGTGTGTCGGGAATGTTCTCTCAGGAAAGGAAACAGCTGGGAGTTACACATTCAATTCGGAGGCTGGGGCAGGCCCTAGAAGTCCAGGTTTCGTCAGAAACGTTACTCAACCAGGCAAATCCGAATCCATCAGAAAAACATTCCTTCTTTCTTGTTTTTTAAACTCATTGTCAAACTCGTTGCCATTGAGTTGACTCCGACTCATAGAGACCCTATAGGACAGAGCAGAATTGCCCCATAGGGTTTCCAACCAACGGCTGGTAGATTTGAACTGCCAGCCTTTTGGTTAGCAGCCAAGTTCTTAACCACTGCACTTCTAGGGCTCCCTTGTTTTTTTTTAATGTGCCCAGAAATAGCGTGAATTCCAATGTTGAATAACCAAATACCTTAAGAACTTTTTTTTTTTTTTGACTCAGAGCCTCACTGCAAATGATAGTAATTTGAGGCCTGAGATGTGGTAGTAAGAGAATATATGGGCTGTAGGTTCATAGTCACTACTCATATCTGGGTGGCTTTTGCTGCCCTATCTAACCTCTCTGATGTGGATGTATAGCCTGGAGAACTTTTGCAAGGATTAGAGATAATGAATGAAGTAATTTAGTATGCTGCCCAGTACACAGTAGGCATGCAATAAATGATATTTAAGTGTTATTTGTGTATTAGTTTTTTCAGGCCAACCCTAATAATTGGTCAGTGTTAGATAAATAGAAACAATTTTAGCAATATAACATCTGTGGGTTTAAAAATATATAAAATCATGTTATTAAAAAGCTGTGTCTTATAGATATTGTTCCAAATTTTGTTAATGCCCTAATTATATGTGCAATAAAGGATAGAATGTGGCAACACAAATGAAAAAGATGAATAAACCACCAGGAAAAGTAGGGTGACTTATATGATTGTTTTTTTATATGATTGACAAAAGAAGAAATGACATTCCTTCCTAAATCAGTCAGGATCACCTGGCAGAGAGGGCATGAGAGGTGAGATTGCAGAGAGGAGGTGATCTCTGGACAATTTTGTGGGCATCACCTTGTAATCATCTTGTCAGTCAGAATAAGTGTTACTAGTATTTAGAAATTTCCTACAGTACCACATTTCTTCTCTCTTATATCCTCTTGTCTCATAGCTACCATATGTTTTGGAATTATTATAAAGAATTCTAAGAAATTACTGCCCAGACTCAATAGTATCTATTCTTAACATCAGTGCTTCTGCTTGAAGTACTGGGTAAAATTTTCCCAGCATGGACAAATAAACTCATTCTGGAGGCAGATCAGAGCCTGCACATATGGGACAGAATTTCAGATCATCTCATTACTCACTAATTGTTATCTGAGTCCAAAGTCTTCCTGAGAGTGGCTCTGCTTCACTCACCAGGCCTCCGTGCTACGGTATGCCTATGAAATTCACAATTAGCAAGAGTAAAAAAAGTAAAATGGAGAAATCTAAGAATAACCCTAACTATAAAGGAAGAGTGCTATTTTACCTAACATGGCATTCATTTGTCCCCTGGGGACACCACACTCTGAGGGAGAAACATGTCTTATTTATTTTATTTTCAAAACAATGTGCACATATTTTATTTTTTCTCCAACAATATATCAGACACTCTAAGGTCTTACTAGTTTGTAGGGCAGGATTGAGGAAGAATTTTTCTTTGTCATTTTACTGCCTTTTTTTTTTTTTTTTGGTGAATTTTTATAATGCTTATGTATTTATTTACTTAGAAAATAAAGGAATTAAAATGCATATATGCTCAAGAACCCACAGTTTTGTGCAGCCATTCTGTGATGGTGCTGATAATTTGTAATACGCTGATCATAAAGGCAGGTGAGCAAAGTTGGGTCTTTAATGCCGTCATAGAAATTACCAAGTAAAATAAATTTAGTTTACTTAAAATTCAACAACAACAAAAAATTGAGTGTCTACTTTCAGCCATCCACTGGAGATACAGAAATGAACCAAATTAGGTCCATACATCCCAGAAGCATACTGTCTAATGATAATAGCAATAGCAATAAAGATGATACCGACCGTTTGATGGGGAAAGAAGAATCTCTTCAATAAATGGTGCTGGGGAAATTGGATTTCCACATGCAGAAAGATGAAAGAGGATTCACACCTCACACCATATACAAAAAAAATTCAAAATGGATTAAGGTCCTAAATGTGCAAACTAAAACCAGAAGACTCTTAGAAGAAAAAGCAGGGGCAACGTTGCCAGGCCTAGCTTTTAAAAATGGATTATCTAAAAGCTCGCTCCTCACCAGCATCCCTCTCCAACCCACTGTGTAGCAAGGTGTATATGGATTTTTGTGTGAGAGACTGACATGATTTGTAAACTTTCACTTAAAGCACAATAAAAATTATTTAAAAAGTAGATAAAAAATGGATTATCTAATATAATAACAAAAGCACAAACAGCAAAAGACAAAATAAATAAATAGAACCTCATAAAAATTCAAAACTTGTTCAGCGGAAGACTTTATCAAAAAAGAGAAAAGTCAAGCTACCGACTGCGAGAATATCTTTGGAAGTCATATATCTGACAAGAACATAATAACCAAAATATATATAAAAGTTCAACAACTTAACAACAAAAAGACAAATACCCCAATCATAAAATGGGCAAAGGACTTAAATAGACATTTCACCAAAGAGGGCATTCAAATGGCCACCAAACACATGAAAAGATGCTCAGTGTCATTAGCCATCAGAGAGAAGCAAATCAAAATCACAATGAGATACGATTTCCGTCCCACTAAGATGGTTAAGATAAAAATCAAAAACACAAAAAACAACAAATGTTGGCAAGGACGTGGGCAAATTAGAACACTTACGCATTGCTGGTGGGAATGCAAATAGTACAGCTTTTGTGGAAAAACAGTATGGCTGCTCATGAAAAAATTAAAAATAAAACTACCATAAAAAAAAAAAAATCAAGTCCATTGCCAAGGAGTCAGTCATGACTCATAGTGACCCTATAGGACAGAGTAGAACTGTACCATAGGGGTTCCAAGGAGAAGCTGATGGAATCAAATGCTTTTGATTAGCAATCGAGCTCTTGACCACTCCAAAATTCCACTTCTAAGTGTATGTCCAGAAGACTTGAAAGCAGAGACTCAAACAGAGACTTTTACACTAATATTCGTTGCAGCCGTAGTCACGATAGCAAAAAGGTGGAAAAAACCTAAAAGCCCATCAACAGATGAATAGGTAAACAAAATGTGGTAACATACATACAAGGGAATACTACTCAGTCAGTAGGAGGAATGAAATCTTGATACATGTTACAGTATGGACAAATACAATATTTATTTATATAGAAGGACGAGAAAAGATAATGTTTAGGGAACAAAGTTTATTAGTGGTTACTAGGGCAGGAGGGAGGAAGAAAGGGAGGTTAACAGTGACGGAAATATCACATTAATTAAGGGTAGTGTTGCACATCTGATTATTGTAATTGCTGTCAATGAGTTGTACATTTGTAAAACGTTGAATTGGCAAAAGTTGTGTGTTAGATATTTACAACAATGATGAAAAAAAACGAAGAAAGAAAGAGCAGTTGCTGAGGCTGATATGTACTACCAAACACCTCATGGTATTTGGTTTCTTGGTTTGTAGGTTTGGGGTTATGGTTTCATGGGACATCCTAGTTAACTGCCCTAATAAAATGTTTAGTGTCTTTTTCTGTTTCCTAGTTTGAAGCTTGCAAGTGGCCATCCAAGGCACAGCAATTGGTCTCTATTCACCTGGAACAACAGAGGGAGAGTCAGGAATAGGAGGAGGATATGGCATGTGTAGCTTATTGTCTCCATGAACACCTGCCTCCTTTGCCATGACACCAGACAAGCTGGATGGTGGCCAGCTCTTTGTTCGTTTTCCTGGCAGTCTATGGAATAGTCAATGTTTTTTGCCAACACCATAATTCAAATGCATGAATTCTTCAGTGTTCTTTATTTATTGTCCAGCTTTCACATGCATATGAGGTGATTGAAAACACCATGACTTGGGTCAGGAGTACCTTAGTCCTCAAAGTGACATCTTTGCTTTTTAATACTGTAAAAAGATATTTTGCAGCAGGTTTGCCCAATCCAATATGTTATTTGATTTCTTGACTGCTGCTTCCATGGGTGTTGATTGTGGATCCAAGTAAAATGAAATCCTTCACAGCTTTTCAATATTTTCTTTGTTTATCAGGATGTTTCTCATTGATCCAGTTGTGAGGATTTTTGTTTTATGATGAGGCAAAATCCATACTAAAGCCTATATTTTTTCATCTTCATTAGTAAGTACTTTAAGTCCTCTTTTCTTCCTCTTCACTTTCAACAAATGTGAACAGTTTTAAAGGGATTACATTGCTTTTTTTTTAAAGTCTCCTACTTAAATGATAGCCAATATCATAATAGAGCCCCTGGATTCAACCTCTAGTATCCTTTCCTTAGTCCAAATTGTCAAGGTTGACTTTGTATGTACATAAAGTGGCATCAACATAGAGGGGTATGATTTGGGGTATGAAAAAATATATATTTCTTCCTGTACTATTTTCTGCACTGGTCACTTGGAGCTGAGGGTTCCTAACGTTAGTTACACTTCTCTGCTTCAACAGAATGTCCCTTATAGTCCTTGTTAAAATGTCCATAGCTAATTTGAG
The DNA here is from genome assembly GCF_030014295.1 of Loxodonta africana. Taxonomy (NCBI): domain Eukaryota; kingdom Metazoa; phylum Chordata; class Mammalia; order Proboscidea; family Elephantidae; genus Loxodonta; species Loxodonta africana. The sequence goes on along the minus strand of NC_087347.1, from coordinate 111,635,983 downwards.
TGGTAGTACAATTTCCAGAACATGTCAGTCACAGAGTTAAATAGGAGGTCAGGTCCTTCGGCTGTGGTTTAATAGTTTGCTTTCACTTTAAAATGCCTGCCCCTCTCTCCCACAGCCATAGATAGTTGGTTACCTGACCAATGCATCAGGAGTGGTGGCCTGAACAACTGAGTAAATGGCGGTGTTATTTACTGAGAAGGAGAAGGGGGAGGTCAGGTTGAGAATTGTGGGAATCAATAAAAAGTAATACCAGACTCTGTATGGGTTTTATGTCCTGATATATGTCATGATATTTCCTTAATCTTATGGTAAACAGTAGTAATCTTTTGAATTGACTGTTTGCTGGATTATAATAGACCAAAAATTCTTCTCACCTCTCTCCACCTGGGGTATTGGCCACTGAGTCACACAAGATCTACTGCATGACGACAGCTGAAGGCCCATTCGGCCACAGTGGGGGGTGGGAGTGCTGTAAGAAGGAATTCTCCCGGGATTTTGGGTGCTTACCATGGAGGGAAGGCTTAGGTCAGACACTGCTACAGGACACCTGGGTGTCAGACAGCAGGTAAGGGCACAGTGTTCCACAGTTTTGGTAGATTCTCTAAAAGGATTTCAGTCCTGAGGTGATTATTTTCCTGAAAGGAAGTATAAAGGCCATCTATTTAAATAAATTGGATGAGTAGCCAATGTGTGAATGAATATGCTTTCAAACATTTTCAATGATTTTCAGACCTTGCTTTCATACTTACTTTGCTGCCTATGGAGGCAGTATGATAAAGTGGTTAAGGGCATGGGTTTTGAAACTGAACAGATGTGGGTTAAAACCCCAGCTCTGCCATTGAGTAAGTTCCACAATAAATCTCAGAATCATGGTTTTGTCATCTGTAAAATGTGAAGATAAGACTTAAGTCATAAAATTGTTGCAAATTTGAAAAAAAAAAAACAAAAAAAACACCCATTGCCATGGAGTCGATTCCAGCTCATAGCAACCCTATAGGACAGAGTAGAACTGCCCCATAGAGTTTCCGAGGAGTGCATGGTGGATTCGAACTGCTGACCTTTTGGTTAGCAGCTGTAGCACTTAACCACTACACCACCAGAGTTTCTACAAATTTGAATAAGCTAATATAAATATTTAGCATAGAGCTTACCACATTTTAAGTATTAAGTCAGTGTTGTTATTGTTATTACTATTTTCCTGGTTATATCAATTTTGGAGTGGTAGATTATTCTGGGGCCCTGGTGGCACAGTGGTTAAGAGCTCCACTGCTAATCAAAAGGCTGGCAGTTCAAGTCCACTGGCGGCTGCTTGGCAACCCTATGGGGCAGTTCTACTCTGTCCTATAGGGCTGCTATGAGTTGGAATCGACTCTATGGCAATGGGTTTTTAGTTTGGATTATTCTGGTAACATGAATGGACTCAATAGAATGACCTATTAATTGGATCCCATTATTGACTTCATTACTCCAGCTCCTTATCTTATATGAACAGATCTCTTGCTTGGGTTTCTGAGCATCCTGCAGAGCGTCCACAGTGACAGGGGCTACCCCGGCCTAATGACCTAATGAATCAGTTTAAGCAAGCATCCTCTAGGTTGTTCTTCACCTATTTGCTTGATTCTTTATATTTTGTCTTTAGAGGGAAGTTCGATAAGCACAATTAAAAGATTCTTAATTGAAATAGAAGGTTCATTTAGCTGTAATATGTTATCTTTGTGAGGTGATTTAAAAAAAAATCATGGATACAGTGTATCATGAAATGAAATGCAAGCAGTTGCTTTTCCTGATACTTTAACAAACAGATAACTCTGGAGTGACAATGCTAACTCTAAATTTTTTGTTCACTGTATATACTTAAAATCAATGAAACAAGATTGGTGTTCTCTTTAAACCCTGTCTGGTAGTCTTTTAACTTCCTGCTCTTCCACAGAGCCCGGGTTGTCAGCACTTCTTGTCTTTATGGATCCTCTGGCTCCATACACTACAAAAACCCTTTTTCTTTACTGGTGAGCTATGTATGAACATGGCATCTGTGATTCAGCGGTAGAAGTCTCACCTTCTATGCTGGAGACCTGGGTTTGATTCCCAGCTGATGCACCTCACGAGCAGCCACTGCCCATCTGTCAGTGAAGGCTTGCATGTTGCTATGACTCTGAGCAAGTTCCAGTGGAGCTGCCAGACTCAGATGAACTAGGAAGAAAGAACTGGAGATCTAACTCTGAAATTTAGCTACTGAAAACACTAAGGATCACAAGAGTCCAATCCACAACCTATCATGGGGACGGCACAGGACCAAGCAGCATTTCATTCCATTTTGCGTGGGATCACCATGAGTTGGAGGCCAACTTGTTGGCACTTAACAACAGCAAACCTACGTATCATGGAGGTCAATTCTGTATAATCTCAAACCCTTTCCTAGATCTTCTTTCCCTCTGCCATGGAATACTCTTCTCAATAGGGCAGGTGAAGAAGAAGGAAATTGGTGGAAGAAGTACGTTTTACGGAGTTGGTAAAAATGAAATCTTAGAATAAGATGAAGTTTTGAAATTTGCTGATCTTGCTGAAGTTGGTATTGATGAATCAGGAGGTCATTTCAGTTGATCTCAGTTGAGCACTACCAAATTTAAAGCCAACGTTAGTTTCTTAGTCCTGTGTGATCACGTGTTGTTGTTGTTAAGTGCTGTCCAATTTTAACTCATAGTGACCCCATAAAAAAATACAACAAATTTTTTTTCCCCCATAGGACCTCTTAATTTGAGAGGACTGGAGTCAGGAAGGAAACCCTGGTGGCATAGTGGTTAAGAGCTATGGCTGCTAACCAAAAGGTCGGCAGTTGGAATCCACCAGGCGCTCTCAGCAGTTTTACACTGTTCTGTAGAGTTTCTGAGTTGGAATCAACTCCATGGCAACGGGTATTTTGGGGTAAGGAAGTGGTTAAGAGCTCCTCTGCTAACCAAAAGTTCAGCAGTTTGAATCCACCAGCTACTCCTTGGAAACTCTATGGGGCAGTTCTACTCTGTCCTATAGGGCCATTATGAGTTGGAATCAACTCGAGGGCAATGGGTTTGATTTTTTTTTTTTTGGTTTGGGGTAAGGTCTTGGAAACCTTGTGGGACAGTTCTACTCTGCCCTACAGGGTCACTGTGAGTCAGAAGCAACTCGACAACTATGAGTTTGAGAGTGAGGAAGGATGGGAGTGGAATGAACAGGGGTTTTACAATGAGATAGATATGGTTTATATCCTGTCAAGACACATAATGTGTGTATGATTTGTGGCTCCATATGAAATTTCTCTAGGCTATAACTTTCTCACTTTTTTATAACATTCTCATGCACAAAATGTAAATAACAGACTTTTGTAGTGATCTTGGACTGCTTTTGCTTACCTAGGATTGCCAGATGTAACAAATAAAAATATAGGTCACTTATTTAAACATGGAATTTTATATAAACAATGAATAATTTCTTGGTATAAGAATGTCCCAAATACTGCATGTGGCATATTTATACTAAAAATTATGTAACATTTGGAACAAAATTATGCTAAAAAATCATTGTTTATCTTACATTCAAATTTAACTGACTGTCCTGTATTTTACCAGCATCCTTATGCTTATCCCATTTCAACATTCTCTGATGACCCCTGATTTTTCCCCACTACAAAAAAAAAAAAAAAAAATAGTCTCAGTCCATGTGTTTCAGGTAGGATTTCTCCTTCCTCAGCACTAAATGGGGGGTAGGGAGAGAGCTGAAGGTTGGCCAATCGTGCACAATATCTGCTTGTCAAGGTTTCACATTTCAAGCTGTGAATGTGACCTAAGGTAGTTCGGTCGGCTTAATCCTGGGGCTCTTTATAGGGCAACTCCGAAAGGTAAGGTTACTTTCTGTTGGGGCTGATGAGATAAAGACAAGCCTGGAACATTTTGCTAACATGATTTGAGAAACTGTTGGAAAATTGAGCTTGGATGGAGCCATGTAAACCTCAGATTTGAAGAGAGCAAGATTGTGACCTGATGATATTTTCTGAGCCTGTGGGTTCACCTGTGCCTACAGTCAGCCTATCTTTGCATTTTTGGTTATATAAGCTGGTTTTATAAGCCAAATTTTTGCTCAAGCCATCTTGAGTTGAGTTTCTGGCACTTATGAAAATACCTTGCGGGGTGGGGCGGGGGGGTGTGGTAGGGTGTGGGTGGCAAGCAAACATAGAAGGTGGGTGTTATTTGCATAAAAATATGGTATTTTTTTCTTGCTGTAAACACAAGATAGAGTAGCTGCTCCCCAAATTCATGAAAAGCATATGTAAATGGAAAACCTTTTATTGCTAGTATGGCTCGTAATGCTAAAATATGAGAAGCTTCAATCTGCAATAATGATATAATTACTAGTTAAATCAAGTGTTTGTTTTTTTATTTTATTTTATTTTTTGCTTTCTTAAAAGTTTGTAGGGAAGAGACTTATTTGAAACATATATCAACGTAGTAAGCATTGGGGAAGCTAGCTAATGGTTAATTCCGCATACCGAAGTGAGCAAGCTATGCTTCTGTTTCAATCTGTGGTAAAATGTGTGTGCATGTGTATGTGTGTGTTTGTAGTACAGTGTTCCTACTGGGAAATCCAGCAAGAGTAAATTCAATAAAGAGAGTCCAGAAGCTTGGTTTTAGGGAAAGATGCTTAGGTATTGCCCCAATCATAAGGTTAATCACAATATATTCTGATAGATTATGGCATCATTCTGGCTTCATTGATTACAGGTGCTGCTTTGTTTTTACATTTTGCAATCACGTAACACAATCAACGATTTATACTATAAAGACTTTGGAGTTAGACGAACTTGGCTTAAAATCCAGATTCTAATGGTTTCTAGCTTCCTGGTCTCGCTGATACTTTGTAGCTTCATCTCTAAATCAGGTTGCTGTGAGAATAAAGGTAGGCTCCTAGCAAAATATCTGGAACAAAATTGGTGGTCACAAAATGACAAGCTAAAGAGTGAGATGAGTCGTAGCCATGTTGGGTGTTTATAGGTTGGACTCTGAGGAGATGGTTGCCAGATTCATAAAGTGAACATTTTTTTTTACCAGTTCTCTTCAGATCTCCTAATGGTAGAACATGGCTAACACCCACAATTGCTTCCAGCTACACGTCAAACAATTGTTGGTCAATAGTCCCAGGCAGTGAAGTTTATAAGCCCTTCATAATTTCAAAGCACTTTCACCAATCCCAATTGCTTCCTGGTATTTTACCATGGTTTCCTCAATTTTTTTTCAGTGACGGTGACATTGAAATTTTAGCTTCTACTGTGATACTCTCTTTCGTGCCTTTGATTCATTCTTACCCCTTACACACATGTAATTAGACATTTATGGGTCTAAATTGTTTACTAGAACAGAAATAGATGGTAAGGAGAGGCTCTATAACGGTAGGCAAACTGCAATGTTCAGTACAAGATAGCATGGCAGATCATATATTGGAAGTAATGGCAGTGTCAACCTGAGAGTAAATGTCTCCTTAAAATTTGCACCATAGTAACCTCGCTTGCTTCACCCTAGTCCTGGCCCTGTATTGCAATGTAAGTCTCATTGGCTATCAATACATAGTAGCATTCAAAGCTTGGAAAAATATACTAATTGTGACTTGTAGTGAATCATAATACTAGTCAGTGCTAAAATATATATTGTTGCTGTTAGGTGCCAATGAGTTGGTTCTGACTCATAGTGACCCTACGTATAACAGAACGAAATACTGCCCAGTCTTGCACCATCCTCACAATCCTTGCTATGTTTGAGCCCATTGTTGCAGCCACTGTGTCCATCCATGTCCTTGAGGGTCTTCCTCTTTTTTGCTGGTCCTCTATTTTACCAATGTGATGTCCTTCTCCAGGGACTGGTTCCTCCTGATAACATGTCCAAAGTACTTGAAGACGAAGCCTTGCTATCCTTGCTTCTAATTAGCATTCTGGCTGTACTTCTTCCAAGACAGATTTGTTCCTTCTGTTGGCAGTCCATGATACATTCAATATTCTTCACCAGCACCATAGTTCAAATGTATCAATCCTTCTTTGGTCTTCCTTACTCATGGTCCAGATTTCGTGTCCATAAAACAAACGTGGATATGTACATATATACATGGATATATACATATGAGTGTATACATATATATATGTGTGTGTGTTTATATATGTGTATGCATATATATATATAGTCCCTGGGTGATATAAAATTTTTGTGCTTGACTACTCATCTAAAAGAGGAGCAGTGGCAGTACAGTGGTTAAGCATTTAGCTGCTAACCAGAAGGCTGACAGTTTGAACTCACCGGCCATTCTGCAGGAAAAAGATGTGGCAATCTGCTTCTGTAAAGATTACAGCCTTGGAAACCCTCTGGGGCGGTTCTACTCTGTCCTATAGGGTAGCTAGCTATGAGTTGGAATTGACTTGCTGATAATGGACCCGATTACCACCTAAAGGTTGGTGGTTTCAACCCAGACAGAGGTGCCATGCCACGTAAGAAAGGCCTATAAAGATTACAGCCAAGAAAACCCTACAGAGCAGCTCTAGTCTGTGACACACGGAATCACCATGAGCTGGGATCGACCCAACAGCAACGGTTTAGTTTTTTGTGTTGTTTTTTTTTTAGGTGTTGTTGTCTGTGTGTGCTGTTGAGTCGGTTTTGACTCATATTTACCCTATAGAGCAGAGTGGAGCTGTCCCATAGGGTTTCCTAGAGTGTAATTTTTACCAGAACTGGAGCCTGGGTGGCTGGATGGTAAAAATGCAGTCTGTTTTTGTAAAGATTCACAGCCTTGGAAACCCTATGGGGCAATTCTATTCTGTTCCATAGAGTCACTATGAATAGGAATCTACTCAGCGGTAATGGGTTTGGCTTGGTCTTCAATCTTTACGGAAGCCGATAGCCAGGTCTTTTCTCCCACAGAGCTACTGGTGGATTGAACTGCCAACTTTTTGGTTAGCAACTGAGTGCTTTAACCATTATGCCACTGGGGTGCTGTATTTCAGTAACTTTTTTTGTAGTCATCAGTACCATGCAGGATATGTGTTTATTACCTTTGGTTCCAGGAACAGTTGGGGTCAGAACAATAAAAAGAAAATCACGATATATTACATTAGTGGCTTTCAAAGAGGCATAAGCTTAAATTTTTTTAAGTCTCAATTTGTTTTCTAAGATTCAAAATGTAAAAGATACCTAGTAATTTCTTTCCTGTAGGAATTTATTTTATAAATTAGTAAATTTCAGAAGCCCAAACACGTGAATGCCTTTGAAAAAAGAAGGAAATATGAAAAAGTAGTTTAAGGCAGCTCTAGTAAATTCCTAGCCCAGCAGAGAAAAAAAAAAAAAAAAAAAAAAACACTGGTCCAAAACAAATACAAGAATTAAAGTGCTATTTAGCTGCCCTTCTAGTTTCCAAGGCTAGGACTAATTTTTGGCCAGCCGTTTCACCCTAAGATTAAGGCTCTGCTACTTTGTTCAAGGTCTGAAGGAAATTTATACTGATGGTTACTTTCACACAGCACATGCGTAAATCCCCATTGGTGCTACTCTCAAGCAGCTTCTGTCACTTGGCTCAGCATTGTCTCTGTAGAACTCTTTGAGGCTGATCCTTGCCATCAGGTTTGAAAAGCCAGGAGTTTTGCGTTCTCAGCAACTCACACCTGTGTCTGCAGACTGGCAGCTGTCAGCCACTTGCCTGTGGATTGCAGGTCTGAGATGGGGATCAGGCAATATACGCTTCGCAAAAGAGAGGCTTCTCTTATGTTGTCTGCCACCTTGTGCTTTTTTCTTTGCCCTTTTTCTTTCTTCTCTTACTGCATATTTGTTCCTTTTTCTTTGAGAGAAATTTCATATGCTGCTGGGAAAACGCTGAGTGACCTATAGCTAGAAGGAAACAGCATGATTTTGATAAGTCTTCAGTTGTAGCTAGACATTTTCCACTTGTCACTCGGCACCAAATTTATAGAGACCCTAACAAAAAAAAATTTTTTTTTTTTAACTGCTAGAGAAGACAGAAAGATGGTCTGGCAGTCAGGTAGAGTGATTTACTACAGATGATATTAACCCTTCTTCTTGCTGATTATTAGACAAAACCAAAGAGTAAAGGCGTTGGTTAGAAAAACTAACCACCCTGTTCTAACCAAAACAAATTAATGTCCTTTTGAGGAGAACTCTTTAGTTTGCTAACTTTTTGAAATGCCAAAAAGTGAGAAAGAAAAGAGAAAAAGCGGTGGGTTCTTAGGCTTGCATTTAGGGGAGCATCTCTAAGAATGTCAAGGACTTCAAAGTAATTAAAGTTGTATCGCTATAACATCTTGGAAGTTATGTGGTACAGTGGAAAAACTATTAGACTTGGGTCAGAAATTTTGTACCCTAGTTTTGACACTGTATCCAACTTTTTGAGAGACTTTGGAAAAGTTACTTTCCCTTAGTGGCCTCATGCTTAAATATAGGATTTTAATATAATCTCTGTTCCAGCTCAAACATTTCATGAATATGTTATCCTATGTTCAATGCTATGGGCATACAGAAGAAGTATAAGGCACAATCATGCCTTAAACAATCTAGTTGGAGATATAAGCCTATAGCTGTGAAATAATAGCAAACATTACATAACAAACTACAATTTTGGCATGATTTGAGGGAAAAATAACGTGTTATGAGATATTTTAGAGGAAAGAGGGATCAGACTGGACTTAAATGATAAGGGAAAGCTTCCTACAGAGAGTTAAACTTGGGTTGGGCCTTTAATGTAGTATCATGTACATGAGTGAACTTTTGTCAGTTTGTCATACTGTGGTGGCTTGCATGTTGGTGTGATTCTGGAAGCTATTCCACCAATATTTCAAATGCCAGGAGGGTCACTTATGGAGTACAGATTTCAGCAGAGCTTCCAGACTAAGACACACTGGGAAGAAAGACCTGGGGACCTATTTCTGAAAAAATTGGCCCGAGAAAACACTACAGATAGCAGCAGAACATTGTCTGATATAATGCAGGAGGATGAGCCCCTCGGGTTGGAAGGCATTCAAAATACAACTGGGTAGGGAAGAGCTGTCTTCTCAAAGTAGAGTTGATTTTAACGACATGGATTGAGTAAAGATTTGGGGACTTCCATTTGCTGATGTGGCATGACTTAATGAGAAGAAACAGCTGCAAACATCTATTAATAATCAGAACATGGAATGTATGAAGTAAGAATCCAGAAAAATTGGAAGTACTCAAAAAATGAAATGGAATGTATAAAGATCAATATCCTGGCATTCGTGAGCTAAAATGGACAGTTATTGACCATTTTGAATCAGATAATCATGTAGTCTACTATGCCAGGAATTACAAATTGAAGAGGAAAGGCATCACATTCATCATCAAAAAGAATATTTCAAAATCTATCCTGAAATACGATGCTATTAATTATAGGATAATATCCACATACCGACAAGGAAGACTAGTTAATACGACTATTATTCAAATGACAAGCCAACCACTAACGTGAAAGATGAAGAAATTAAAGACTTTTACCAACTTCAGCAGCCTGAAATTAATCAAACATGCAAACAAGATGTGTTGATAATTACTGGTGACTGGAATGCAAAAGTTGGAAACAAAGAAGAAGGATCAGTAGTTGGAAAATATGGCCTTGGCAATAGAAACAATGCAGAAGATGGCATGATAGAATTTTGCAAGATCAATGACTTATTCATTGCAAATACCTTTCTTCAACAACATAAACAGTGACTTTGCTGGATGTAATACACAAGAATAAAATCAACTACATCTGTGGAAAGAGATAAAGGAGAAGCTCAATATCATCAGCCAGAACAAGGCCAGGAGTTGACTGCAGAACAGATCATCAATTACTCATGTGCAAGTTCAAGTTGAAGCTGAAGAAAATTAAAACAATCCTACAGGAGCCAAAGTAGGACCTTGAGTATATCCCACCTGAATTTAGAGACCATCTCAAGAGTAGATTTGATGATTTGAACATTAATTACCAAAGACCAGATGAGTTGTGAGATGACATCAAGGACATCATACATGAAGAAAGCAAAAGATCATTAAAAACACAGAAAAGAAAAAAAAAAAAAGACTAAAATGTATGTCAGAAGAGACTTTGAAACTTGCTTTTGAATGTAGAGTGGCAAAAGTGAACAGAAGAAATGATGAAGTAAAAGAGCTGAACAGATGATTTCAAAGGGCAGCTTAAGAAGACAAAGTAAATTATAATGAGATGTGCAAAGACCTGGAGTTAGAAAACCAAAAGGAAGAATATCCTCAGAATTTCTCAAGCTGAAAGAACTGAAGAAAAAATTCAAGCCTCAAGTTGCAATATTGAAGGACTCTATGGGCAAAAATCTAATGATGCAGGAAGCATCAAATGAAAATGGAAAGAATACAGAGTAACTGTACCAAAAAGAATTGGTTGGCATTTAAACATTTCAGGAGGTAGCATGGTACTGGAGGAAGAAGTCCAAGCTGCACTTAAGGCATTGGCAAATGCTGCTCCAGAATTGACAGAATATCAAATGAAATGCTTCAACAAATGGATGCAACACTGGACACGCTCACTCATCTATGGAAGGAGATTGGAAGACTGGAAGAGATCCATATTTGCGTGCATTGCAAAGAAAGATTAACCAGCAGAGTGCAGAATTATTGAACTATATCATTAATATCATATGCAAATACGATTATGCTGAAGATAATTCAATAACAGTTGTAGCAGTACATCGACAAGGAACTGCCAGAAATTCAAGCTAGGTTCAGAAGAAGATGCGGAATGAGGGGTATCATTGCTGATGTCAGGATCGTGGCTGAAAGCAGAGAACACCAGAAAGATATTTAGCAGTGTTTTATTGACTATGCAAAGGCATCTGACTGTGTGGGTCATAATAATTTATGAATAACGTTGTGAAGAATGAGAATTCCAGAACACTTAATTGTGCTCATGAGGAACCTGTGCTTACACCAAGAGATAGTAGTTAGAACAGAACAAGGGGTACTGCATGGTTTAAAATCAGGAAAGGTGTGTGTCAGGGCCGTATCCTTTCATCGTACTTACTCTTGATCTATGTACTGAGCAAATAATCTGAGAAGCTGGACTATATGAAGAAGAACACAGCGTCAGGATTGGGGGATGACTCATTAACAACCTGCATTATGCAGATGGCACTACCTTGCTTGCTGAAAGTGAAGAGGACTTGAAGCACTAATGGATGAAGATCAAAGACTATAGCGTTTAGTACGGATTATACCTTAACAAAAAAAACACAAAATTCTTGCAGCTGGACTGTTAATCAACATCATGATAAATGGAGAAAAGATTGATGTTGTCAAGGATTTCATGTTCCTTGGATCAACTCCCACGGAATCAGCAGTCAGGAAATCAAACAGTGTATTGTGTTAGGCAAATCTGCTACAACAGACCTCTTTAAAGTGTTAAAAAACAAAGATGTTACCTTGAGGACTAAGCTGCACCTGACCCAAGCCATGGTATTTTCAATCACCCCACATGCATCCAAAAGTTGGACAATGAATAAAGAAGACTGAAGAAGAATTGATGCATTTGAATTACAGTGTTGGCAAAGAATATTGAATATACCATCGACTGCGAGAGAGCAAACAAATCTGTCTTGGAAGAAATATAGCCAGAACGTTCCTTAGAAGCAAGGATGGCAAGGCTTAGTCTCACATACTTTGGGCATGTTATCAGAAGGGACAAGTCCTTGGAGAAGGACATCATGTTTGGTAAAATAAAAGGTCAGCGAAAAAGAAGACTCTCATTCAGTTGGATTGACACAGTGGCTCCAACAATGGGCTGAAATAGCAATGATTGTGAGGATGGTACAGGACTGGTCAGTGTTTCGTTCCGTTGTTTACTGGGTTGCTATGAGTTGGAACCAACTCGACAGCACCTAACAACAACAACATGATGAGGAGCCCTGGTGGCACAGAGGCTGCTAACCAATGGTCTGCAGTTAGAACCCACAAGTCACTCTGTAGCAGAAAATTGTGGCAGTCTGTTTCTATAAAGATTTGCAGTCTTGAAAACCCTATGGGGCAGTTATACTCTATCCTACAGGGCCGAAATTGACTCTATGGCAGTAAGTATGATGAAATTGAGGAATGAGGTGTCTCAATGTATCTCCAGATTCAAATGGCAGATATTTGTTCATTCATAACTTGTATAACCCCTATTTCCAACTTCTGTCTAGTTTGGATAAGGAAAAAACTCAGGACCCAGAGTATTATCGACTGAGCTATCTATGTACATTTGTGTGTTATTTACCTCCTAGCAGAGCTTCCTTCTTTGCTTCATCTGAGATTTCATCTTTTCCACCTAGATTCCTCCATTCTGATTTTACTCCATTCTGTCTATTTGAGGCTTCCCAAACTCAGGTACAAGAAAAGTTATAGAAAAGGCTAATGAAAAAATCATCACTCCTTTCTTGTTTCTCAGAACACAGTCATTGCATCTTGACTAACTATCTATTCCTGTACTACCTCATCTTCAACCATTATCCCCTTACATATTGAAGTTCCATAGGCTGTGTTCCTGGCTTCCTGTTCTTCAGGACCTTAGGCAACCTCAGAACCTCTCTATGTCTATTAGGAAGTACAAATATTTATGATATGCTTCAGCTTGTGATACATACCAGCCTATCCAAGCAGAGGGCCATGGGGCCCACCCATTTTATAGGTTCTAAAAATTGTCCTTTCTATCTTGTGGGGAAGAAGGGAAATTGGTTGAAGATATTTGGGTTGAGGTCATGGAATCTTGCATTGGAAACAGATGCGCAGAAGAAAAGTGCTGTGTTTCATACTGGGTATCAGAGAGTCCATGGCATGTATCCAGGTTCTCTCCAAAAAAATGTAAAAATGACTTGCTTTGAATCAAGACTGAGAGAGGTGTCAACTTTCCAAGTTCTGCCTCATTTAGCTCTGAGAAAACACCTCCTGATGGATGTGGCCCTGTCTCTTTCATATTCCATCTGGTGTTCATTAATTACTGAGAACATTAATGATGACTCAAAGCCATTTTGCAAAACAATAAAGTGGAAGATGCTCTACAGAATATTTAATGCTCTAGACATTCATTATTACGTTTTTTGCTATTCGTCTCATATGACTGACTCTCACTCTTATAACTTTCACAACTTCATGCTAAGTGACTAAAAAGGTGCCTAATTAAATGTGTGTTTGGTAATTAGAGAGTTTTTACAAGCAACTACAGATGGAGAAAATGTAATTGAATGGAGGAACATAGCAATCCAGTGAGCTTTTATATAGTTGTGGAACAGTATGAGCAAGATATCAGGAGAGGATCTTAGTAGATTTCTGATAATGGGAGTATTTTTTCTGCCTAAAAGTTTAATTGCTTTGAACTCTTCAGATTCAAACTCAACTCAAGGGAGGACAGACAGACATGTATTCCTATTATATGAGGCCAGTAATAGGGAAGTCAAATTCCAAGTATGCCTAGGACAGTCTTAGTTAATACTTTAGAGCAGATGCTGTTGATTTCCACCTATAACACCTTGGTGTTCACATGCAAGTCCATGCCTAAGATGTCCTAGTTCAAGTACTATCTTTTTAAAGATGGTCTTTTGGCTCAAAAGAAAAACAGGTCAGAAGTGTAGAATTGTTAATGCCTCAAACAATGAAATAAGGAAACTGAAGGATAAATAGCCCAGCTTCCTTTCTCCTGGGGGGATAACTCTGAGCTATGTTCTATATTGATTTTCAGAGTTCCCCAGCAGGATCGAGCCCCAGTTGCCCACAGTGGTAACTTGCTTGATCTGTATTTTACTATTGACTTCTTTCTCTTCATTGTCTTAGTTTTCACTGTTCTACTGGTACTTCCTGGAACAGTCTCCCAAATAAACTGATTGTTCTCAAATTCTTGTTTCAGAGTCTCATCTGGGGAAAGCCAACCCAACACATCTATTTGATCTTCCCAATAAATCTAAGAGGTGGGAAGGAAAAAGAGGACACTGAGACACAGATAACTCAAGCCATTCAGCTTGTTACTGGCCAAGTCAGTAAATGAGCTCTTTGCAATCTCAATATTCTTTCAGCACATATGGAAATACACACATTGTTAGTATCCACCCACCATCCACATCCAGAGAGTTGCCCCTTCCTTAATCTACTTTCCTCTGGCCATAGGAATGGGCCCATGTTCCAAGTCAGGTTAATCATTACATCCCTTCTCACTGAGACACAGTGATTAGTGAAAGAGGTAGACGTATTACAGACTAAATTATGTCCCCCAAAATATGTGTTGTGAATCCTAGCCTCTATGCCTGTGGTTATAATCCCATTTGGGAATGGATTTCTTTATTATGGTAATGAGACAGGATTAGTATAGGTTATATTTTAAATCAATCTCTCTTGAGATATAAAAGAGAGATGAAAAAAAAAACAAGTGAGAGAAACAGAGACAGGGGATGATGGATGCCAAGCTACACAGAGATCTCCAAGGAACCAGGAAATAAGCTGAAGAGACAAGAATCTTCCCCCAGTGCCAACAGAAAGGGAAAGCCTTCGCCTAGAGCCAGTGCCCTGAATTTGGACCTCTAGCCTCCTAAACTGAGAAAACAAATTTCTATTTGTTAAAGCCACTCACTTTTGGTATTTCTGTCATAGCAGCACTAGATAACTAAGACAGAATTTGGTACTGGGAAGTGGGGGTGCTGCTGTAACAGATACTTAAAACGTGGAAGTGGTTTTGGAATTGGGTAATGGGTAGAGGCTGGAAGAATTTTAAGATGCATGATAGTAAAAGCCTAGACTGCATTGAAGTGACTGTTGGTAAAACTATGGACGTCAAAGGCAATTCTAGTGAGGGTTCAGAAGGAAGCGAAGAGAGCTATAGAGAAAGTCTCTATCATCTTAGAGAATACTTATGGTGTCAGCAACAGAATATTGGTATAAATGTGGATGATAAACGTACTTCCGGTGGGACTTTAAAAGAAAATGATGAACATGCAGTTGGACAACAGAGGAAAGGTGATGCTTTTTGTGCAGTGACAAAGAATTTGCCTAAATTATGTTCAAATGTTTGGAGGAAGGCAGCTCTTGTGAGTGATGAACTTGGATATTTGGCTGAGGAGATTTCTAAGCAAGATCTTAAAGGGCCACATGATTTCTCCTTGCTGCTTATAGTGAAATGAGACAGAAAAGAGATGGACTTAAAAATAAAATGTCAAATGATAAAACTTAAATATTTGGAAAATTCTGCTGTGCAAACTAAGGATATGTGTCCTAGAATTTTCACCAAGGATGTGGCTACACAATATTTTGTTAAAGAGATTAAGCCTATTACTGACAGATCTAACAAACTACCACAGTATAAAACCCATCAGCTTGAACTGAAGAGAATAGAGAAAGAATGAAAGGAAAGAATGCTGTCTGCTTCTTGAAATTCTATATGTAGGAAACAGGCCAAAGGAGCTATGTCTGTTGTCCTCCAAGAAAAGGAAAGGACCAAAAGGCCATCTCTGGAGCAGCTTGGAGATCAAGAGAATTGTTGGAAGGAGCACGGGAAGCATGGATGCACTGATTTCAAAGGGTGGGTCTACAGTCTCCTGGATCTCAAAGGGTGGGGGCCACAGCCACCTAGGTTTCAACGAGTCAGATCTTCACCAACTTGGTTCTAGAGTGTGGGGCTGCCATGCTCAAGGGGCAGAAGAATGGGGTCTTCTCGGGCCAATGAGGTGGAGTTATTACTCAAATAAACTAAGAGAATGGGGCTGCCCAAAGCCCAGTGTTCCCAGAAGGCAGACCTGAAACACAGGGCTGAGGGACCTCCACCTAGAATCCAGGAGGGCACGGCCAACATCCAAAGTGTGGAAAGCAGGGTCAATTGCCAAAAGGTCTCAGATAATAGGGGATTATTTTCAAGCCTGATGGCTAACGTAAATTGTTCTCCTGGGTTTTGGACTTGCTTGGTGTACGCTACCCCTACTTTCCCTCCAGTTTATCCCATTTGTAATGGAAATGTCTACCTTGTGCCTCTTCTACCATTGTACTTTGGAAACAGATAACTTGTAGTCTAGACTTCACAGGTTCACAGATAAAGAGGAATTTTGCCACAGAATGGAATATGCCTAAATTCTCACCCATATTTGATTTAGATGATTCAGAAGAGGAGCTTTTAGACTTGGAGTTGTTTTAAAACTTTTGGGGTGATGTGATGGTGCAAATGTGTTTTGCATGTGGCAAAGACATGAATTTTGGGGAGTCAAAGGGTGAAATGTTATAGATTGAATTGTGTCCCCCCAAAATACATGTTGTAAATTTTAACCTCTATGCCTGTGGTTATAATCCCATTTGGGAATGGCTTGTTTTTGTTATATTAATGAGACAGCATTAGTATAGGGTACATCTTAAATCAATCTCTTTTGAGATATAAAAGAGAAATTAAAAAAGCAAGGGAGAGAAACAGAGACAGGAGTAGATGGATGTCAAGCCACATAGAGATCTCTAAGGAAACAATGAAACAAGCTGAAGAGGCATGGACCTTCCCCAGAGACAACAGAAAGTAAAAGTCTTCCCCTAGAGCCAGCGCCCTGAAATGTGACTTCTATTCTCCTAAACTGTGGGAAAATAAATTTCTGTCTGCTAAAGCTCTCCATTTGTGGTATTTTTGTTATACCAGCATTAGATAACTAAGAAAACATGTGACCCCAGAGAAACCGATAATTGGTTTTGCAAGAAATTGATATGCAGATGCTGAGAGAAGGAAGTCATCTTTCTGCTGAGTTTTTAACCTGGTGGTGTGAATCTGTCTTGGAGGAAGTACAGGCTGAAGGCTCCTGAGAAGCAAGGCCGGCAAGACTTCATCTTGCTAACTTTGGTTGTATTATCAGGAGGGACCAATTTCTGAAGAAGGACATCATGCTTGGTAAAGCAGAAGGTCAGCAAAAAAAAGGAAGACCCTCAACAAGATGGATTGACACAGTGGCTGCAACAATGAGCTCAAACACAGCAACAATTGTGAGGATGATGTATTACTATACAGCCTTTCATTCTATTGTATATAGGGTTGCTGTGAGTCAGAAGAGACTTGACAGCACCTAACAACAACAACAACATGAATTTGGAACAGCGAGAGGGTGTTTTCCCATCATTTGGAGCAAACATATCTTCAAAGTGAGGATTAAAAATAAAAAGAGAAAAGAAAAGGAGAACTAAAATGTGAATCCCAGTGTTAAACAATGAGGCCTTGATTCCTGCAGCTTTTGCTAGTTCTTCTAGCTTCCTAAGCCAATGAATGCTCCCAGTTTTGTTATTTTGCTTAAGCTGCTTTGTGGTGTGTTGTTTTCCCTTGTAACTTTTTATCTATTACAAAGATGAATAAAGTGAACTAATAAACCATCTTCTAGTCTGAGTACAACAATGTCTCAATCTTACATGAGATTATCATGTTTAAAGTTAGGGATTAGAAGAGTGAATTTAGCTAGGAGATGAAGAGGGCAGAGCCGCTAGAGTAGTGTTAAGTGCTCTCTCAAAGAAGGAAGCCTGAAGGACATGCAGAACCAAGGGAAGTTAAGGGAAGAGAAGTTGATAAAGCCTGAGGAATCTGAGCATCAAGGACTTGAGGATATATTGCAGGTCAGGATATAGCCTAATGCACATAACTTCGTCAGCTCACCCAATATACCCAATGCATCATCCAATATGCTATACTAGTCCACAAGTACCCAGTAACCAAAATCTTTGTCTCTTTAACTTATATTTCTGAATGTTGCTCTCCACCAGCCAGTCTCAGTGAGCCAATGCAACCATTGGTTTTCTAGTAAGATGCTTTTGCTTGGAGAGAAGAGCAATCAGTCAGTCTTATTTAAGATTGCATAAATACATAAATATCCAGAGAACTGGCAGAACATGCAGAAGCCAGCTTTCTGAAGAAAGCATGGGCTTACTAAAATCCCATTTAAAGAGCCAAGAAATTAAAAACACTTAGCAAAATGGGGATCATTCTATTTTCCACTTGTTTAATCATTCATGAATCTCTTGGCTGCTGGAGGGATCATTGCCTCTGAAATAAAATCATTGGCTTAGGGAGGAGTATAATAAAGGGTAGGGAGTCAGGATACATTGGCACTAAGCATGTCTCTGACACAAAATATGGTGACATGTTTTTAAAAGGCACATGTTTTAGCCTGTCAGTTCTGAAGTTGTTTTGGTAAGTGTAGTTTCATATTAACACCTATGTGTTGACGGGAGGTGAGCTAAGTCTCAGAGTTGGAATTTGACCCTCCTGACTTAGTGACCACCAATATAATTCTAAAGAAAATTTTTGCTAGACACAGCACAAGCTCCTAGAGATACAGTGGTGCCTGAGAGTGTCATAGTCCATAACATCAGGGAGTTGCTAACTTAATGAGAAGGGAGACAAGTAATCCAGTACTATTGACAATGTGAAGACTGTTGTAATAGTGGTGAAGTTCAGAGAGCTGGGAGAATTTATAGCAGAACTCTGAATAATCTGGGCCAAAGAAAGTCTTCCTTTCAAATTGATGTTTAAGCCAAGACCATAGAGAAGAATGGGATCAGCCAAGTAAGAGAGGCTGTAGAATGTGTTTTAGGCAGGAAGAAGAGTATGCGTGAAGAATAAGACAGAGGAAAAAGATCATTGGCCCTGGGAGGAATACAATATGTCAAATATGGTTTATACATAATGGTGGGATGTGGGAGGCTGGGATGGAGAAGGAATTAGCATAGTGACTAGTGCACACTAGTGTACAGCAAGTTCTCAAAATATATTGAATCAGTTAATGTCTCTAAGATCAGTTAGGTGTCTTCGAAGTTAGGAGAGTGAAATTTCAACTCCAAGGCAGTCTCATTTACCACCCATTAGCTAGTTGCCAGGAACCAGACTGTGAAGGGCCATGTAAGTTTTGTAAGGAGTTTATACTTTTGTGTTTGAAGTTTATCATCCATCCATGCACTCATCTGCTTATTTAACAAAGATTTACTGAGTGTCTGTTATGTGGCAGGTACTGGGGCAGGCATTTGCTTTGTATTAGAGAATAAACTAGACATAGTTCCTGTCTTTATGCAAGGTGGAGGAATAGGCAATAAACAAGTAAAAAAATATATGTAATATAGTTTATTATCAGTACAGTGAAGGAAACAACCTGTTCATAATGATAGAGAACAATAGCGGTTAACCCACCTAGTTAAGGTGGTAGGAGAGGTCTCTTTGATGAAGTGCAATTTATGCTGATAAACGAAGGATGACAAGGAGGCAGCCATTTGCAAAGTGGGGTAAAGCAGATTCTAGGCAAAGGAAAAGAACATGAAAGGTACGAAATATCTTGAGATATCTTAAGAAATACCTCAAGAAATACCTTGAGAAGAGATGAAAGATGGCCCTGTGACTAGAGTATAGAGGGAAACGGGGAGAGTAGTTCAGGATGAAGTTGAAGGTTTACCAGATCAGTCAGGACTTTTAGGCAAGAGTAATAAGTAACATGCCCCACTATATTATTGTTATGCCTTATGTTTTTAAAGATTATTTGAACTGCTGTATGGAGAATAGATTATAGGACAAGAATTGAAATAGAAAGACACAAGTATGCTAGGATAGTTCTTGTGTCTTGGAATGAGCAATGCTAGCAGTTTACAGAGTAGTAGGTAAACTCAAGAAATGTTTAGAAGTAGAAACAGTGGGACATGTGGCTGGTTTGAATGTGGGAGGTGGTGCCACGACTGAGGTGGAAAAGCCTTGGGGAGAAAAGTGTTGGGAATAAAGAAAAAACAGCATAGTGTTGGAACTGTTACATTTCCAAAAACCGTGAGCCATCAACTAAAGATATTTGTTGGCAACCAGAAGAGAGATCTGAAGAAATGGTACAAATTTGGGAATCAATGGCATAAAATCTATCACTGATAATACTAATAAATAAAGTATCGCCAAGAGAAAACAGAGTGAGTGGAGCCAAAAACCCATAGTTCACTAATATTCAAAGGACAAGAAGATAAATGGGCATCTAGAAAATAAATGAGACATAAAGGTAGGAAGAAAAACAGGAAAATGTATTGCCAAAGGTGGAGAGAGTTTTTAAAAAGAGCAGGTATCTGTGTTGAGGTCTCCAAGACCACCAGAGGTTTGGTGATTCTCCAGAAAGTCTCATAGGCTCAGCATATAGTCATACTTACGGCTATGATGTATTACAATGAATGAATAGAAAGCATAATTAGCAAAGGGAAAGGGTGCATGGGGTGAAGTCTTGAGGAAACCAGGAGCAAGTTTCCAATGGTACGCTCCTAGGGAAGCCACACAGGGTGTTCTTCATTTCCCCAGGAACAAATTGTGACAACATGTGTGAAATGTTGCCAAACAGGGAGGCTTGGTAGAGACTCAGCACTTTGGGTTTTTATTGGGAGCTGGTCACATAGGTGCCCTCTGCCTGGTTGTTGTTGTTAGGTACCATTGAGAACTTTACAAGAGAACGAAACACTCCCTTTTTCATGCGCCATCCTCCCAATCATTATGTTTGAGCCCATTGTTGCAGCCACTGTGTTAATCTATCTTGTAAGAATCTTCTTTTTTTTTGCTGACCCTCTACTTTACCAAGCATGATGTCCTTCTCCAGGAACTGATTTGCCTGGTATGTACCAAAATTTGAGACTCCCAGGAGGAAAGCAGTTGTTCAGCATAAACACCATTGTTTATAAAGACAGGTTAGGCAAGTAAACTACCTTTACCAGTCCTGGGAATGGTAGGAACCCTCCTGAAATCCAAGATCCCAGACATCAGCCAAGGGCCAACCTTGTAACAAGACCCTGCTAAAGAAGTGTTGTTGATGAGAGTCCAAGCAAGAGAGGACCAAAGAGTCTGATTGAATTAATGGACAAGGAAGTTATTGGTGACATTGTAAAAGCAATTTCTGTATGGTACAGAGCAGGATAAGCTAGTTTGCCATGGTAGAAAACTCTTTCAAGAAGACTTGGTTTTGAAGGCAAGCACTGAAAATTGTAGCTAAAAGTGAAAGTAGGAAGAAGGGTTTTCTTCCTCCCCCCCCCAACCCCTTTCCCCCCACACAGGGAAGTCTAAAGGATATTGGAAAGCTAACTTGAGGAAGATGGTAGATCAAGAGAGGCTGAAGATGCAAAAAAGAGCAAAGATAATTAAGAGAGTGAGAGATATGAGAAGACATCAGAGTGGCAAAGGGAAGATCAGTTTTAGGCCAGAGGAGGGTCTTAGCTTTCAGTCAGGGACCAACTCAGATCGATGGACTTAAGGGCAGGGAGACTTGAGGGTTTCACTGCAGGCAGTTGGAAGAGTTTGCTTCTGGTAGCATTTATGTCCTCACAGAAATAGGACATAGATATTCTGCTGAGTCCTGCAGATGTGGACATTAGAGGATTGAAGCAAGGGCTTGTAATCATGTGGGAAACAGGAGAAAGCTGAGTAAAGAAACCGAGTAGAGCTGACCGTCTAGTGAAGGTTGGTGACCATGAATGCAAAACTGCAATAATATGCATAATTCGGAGACTTCTTCAGAACAAATTGAGAAGGAAAACGTTGGTGTTGGAGACGATCAGCAGCACCTATAGTTCAGCGTAGGAAACCGCATGAACTCGATGTGGCATTGAGTAAAGATAACTGTTGTAGACACACTGTTCCGTGTTCAACAAAGAGCAGCCCTGAAACGGGTGAAAGTAGGAATTAGGGAGTACACTCAAAAATTAAAAAAAAAAAAAAAAGGATTTGCTCTGACTTGTGTGTCAAGAAAAGTTGATGGGCCCAGAAGCTGAATTCAACCAACATTTACTGAACACTTACATATGTGAGACACATGGTCTGGATGGTAGAGAAGGGGACATAGAGGAAGATCCTTTTGTGTAATATGGTAACCAAAAATTTCATTTACTTCAGCATAAGAAGAGATGATAAAAATAAAAGTGATCAAAAATAAAACAGATAAAATCATTTATATCTGCTCCCTCACGTGGAATTTGATGCTTTACATTATTTGGATCTAACATGATATTTTCTGGAATTTCTTTGTGATTATATACAAAATATTCTGGCCTTATATGATTCAGGTTGTATTTTTTAACTTCTCTTAGTTCATTACAATGCGTCTCACTGATTAGTTACTTCCATAACCTACAGCCATTCAAGTTTTATTTGAATGGTTTGTTATAGACAGTGCACATTATAGAGCCATGCAAGAAGTTGCTATTTCCTCTATTTTAATAAACAAATTTTAATTCTGTGTTGAAGGGCTTTCTGGGTACCCAGGCTTTAATGAGTTGTCTGGCTGATACATTGCCCAGAATTTAGAAGACAAATCCAGCCCTCATTTGAAAAGGAAGATCCAGACTTTGCTAAAATTGCCACAATACGTTGGCAGTTTGAACTGATGAGAGAACAAAGTACTATTTTTAACCTGCATTTATGGTGATGCTGTTCTTGAATGTGTAGGCATATTCTGATGAAAGCATTTTCAACATAAGGGAAATCTTGAGTATAAAAATAAATTGAAAAAGTAATGTAGTATTTCCTTTATATTTCTCATCCAATTGCAGCAACCCCAAAAAGGAAATGTTCTAGAATTAGATGTGCCAAAATTCATGTGGGAGAAATAAATATATCTACAAAGACCCTGAACTTATCCATCTTGCCGACATCTTAAAAAAGTAAACTCTCACAGATCTCTAACATTTTAATAAATCTGTTATTAAAGATTTTAATGCAACAACCATGTATTTAGCATCATGGGATACCAAGAATTATGCTAACATCTCTGAAGGATACGAATGAACCATAGTTTTTGCCTACTGGAATGTAAGGAAGAGAAAAGAAATGCATGACACAGTTTGAGAAGAAAATGTGAGTAAGACCCTGAATATGTGCATACAAAGGCTTGTGTAGGGAGCGATTACTCTGGACTATAGGATCCAGTTAATATTCCAAGAAGTAGCAACTCCATAATAAAGTTTCGAATCTTTAGCTTAACATCTAAAGTCTGCCATGATTTAGCTATTTCCATCTCTGGTTTAATCCTTTCATGTACCCCTACATGGAACCTGGAGGCTATGTTATGTGCTGTTGTTAGCTGCCCTTGAGTCAGCCCTGATTCATGGCAGCCTCATGCACAATGGAACAAAGTGTTGCCAGTTCTGTGCCATTCCCATGATCGGTTGCAGATTGGACCATTGTGATCTCAGCATCAAGTCAAAAGAATTCTCTTTTTAAATTTTCTATCAGTTGTTCAAAGCAAGCCACATTTTGCTTCGCTTTATATTTTGACCATGATCATCTTGTACAGTTCTTTGTTTCCCTGAGGTTTTCTAATCACAGCTCTCTTTTCAAGATTAAAAGAAGCCATGGTTTCTTTATGACATAACTGAGGTTTTCCAACTTTTAAAATAATAATATTTGAAGATTCAAATTCACTTTCATCTTTGGTCATTCCTCTTCTGTGCTCTTTCGCTCCGCCACCAGAACAGTCATGCCACAGAAAGGGTCTGTATCCTGGGATGGAGATAATACATAGTAGATGCACATAACAGGCATGTGTGGAGCCATTTGTTACTGCAGCATGATTTAGCCTATTCTGACTATTCCAGGCCTGATGTATATGGCTGACACTTTTTTTTTTTTGTAATTTTGAAATTACTGTTTAACTGTCTTCTAGCATTCAGTATTTTTGATGAAAGTTTTGATACCAATTTAACTATTGTTTCTTTGCTAAATGACATTTTGTCTTACCCTTTTAGGAAAATTTTAGGATCTCCCCTTTATGTTGCTAGGCCATATGGCAGTTTTATGTTTAACTTTTTGAGGAACGGCCAAACTGTTTTCCACAGAGATTGCACCATTTTACATTCCCACTAGCAATTTTTAAGGGCTGCCTTTCTCTGCATGCTCACCATCACTAACTGTTTTCCATTTTTCTGATCATAGCCATCCCAGTGGGACTAAAGTGGTATCTCCTTGTGGTTTTGATTTGCGTTCCCTAATGACTAATGACATTGAACATCTTTTCATGTACTTATTGGCTGTTTGTATATCTTTTTTGGAGAAATATCTACTCAAGCCCTTTGCCTATTTTTTAGTTGGCTTCTTTGTCTTTTTGTTGTTGAATTGTAGGAGTTCTTTACATATTCTGGTTATTAAACTCTTATCCAATATATGGTTCCCAAATATTTTCTCCCATTCTTCAGGCAGTATCTTCACTTTCTCGATGAAGTCATTTGATGTACATACTTCTTTTTGTTTTCAGTTTTGATGAAGTCCAATTTATCTATTTTGTATTTTGTTGCTCATGCTTTTGGTGTCGTGTCTAAGAGTTCACTGTCAAAAACAAGGCCCTGCAGCACTCCCTGTTACTCTTGATCAGAAGTGGTAATCCTTCCTCTGCAGTGGTTTTTAGTTACTTTATGTCCACTTGTATTTGGTTAACAAAACTAACTGTTAGTGAGACTAGCAATATATATAGCTTTGCTTCCAAATACTCATCCCTATTTTAGGCCACAATAAATCAGCACAAACAACTGTGAATTTAAAAAAAAAAAAAAAAGATTGTAGTGGATACCAAAGATCTTGAGGGAAAAAAGCAAATACTTGAAAGATGTATGACTTCTGTTAAATACCTAGATTGTTTTGACATTACATAAAGGTTTACAACCTGTTGTCACAGCCTTATTTACATTAGGTAAAAGACATCTTATGCAGAATTCTCTTCAAATGTTCATTCATATTTGTGATATATTTGAACATAAAGGACAGTAAAATAGTTGTGTGGTCCACATTCAGAAGTCAGCCGGTTTGCTGATAAGCAGTCTGGCTAGGAAATGAGGTCCCACTGCCCAGCTGCAATTGCAAGAGTCGTTTAAGGGCCAAACTCAACAAATGAAAATATAAGGGCTTTATTCATTAAGCGTGAGAAAAACAACAAATAAAAACTCATTTTAGTGTACTTGCCAGTCACTCAAACTTGGAAGACACATCTCCAGTGAGTCAGAATGGCATAGAAAGGCTGTAGTAGTAGTTTGCAGTCAGTATATCATTGGCTAGTTCAGGCTTTAAAAGCCAAGAGAAACTTTGTGTTAGTTTTGAAAGCCCCAACCATTTCCATGGGCCATCTTTTTCTTCATGTATGCTGTGACGTGTAAGTCCTACTCTCAGCACATATTTATTAAATACTTATTTCAAGCAAAGCAGTGTGTGCAGACTATGGGGACATACAGAAATGGGTAATGGCGGTCTTATTCCTCAATGGAAGGGAGAAATAATGTACGTAAATACTCACAACCTAAGGCACTGTGAGTTAAGTGCCATAGCGTTGTTGGAAAAAGACGGTCTGGGGGAGGAGACCTTACCTAGATTGGTCTCTGAAGGAAGAAACCCTGGAGGGTGCAGCCTTTATAAACCAGACCAAACCCCTTGCCATCAAGTCAATTGCAGCTCATAGAGACCCTATAAGATAGAGTAGAACTGCCCCATAGGGATTCCAAGAATTGGCTGGTAGATTCAAACTGTCAATCTTTTGGTTAACAGTTGAGCTCTTAACCACTGTGCCACCATGGCTCCATAGCCTTTATAAACCCCAAGCCAAACCCATTGCCAATGAGTCAATTCCAACTCACAGTAACCTTATAAGACAGAGTAGAGCTGCCCCATAGGGTTTCCAAGGATTTGAACTGCTGACCTTCGGGTTAGTAGCTATAGCTCTTAATCACTGCACCACCAGGGACTTTACAGTAGGTGGCAAAATGTAGGCAGGACTTTCACAGCAGGAGGGAGGGGTAGAAAGAGAATTTACTCCTGATGGAGGCAACAACAGTTGCTTTCCTTGTGGGAGACCCAGGTTTGATCCCTGGCCGATGTACTGCATGCACAGCCACGAGCTATCTGTTAGTAGAGGCCTGAGAGTGACTATGATGCTGAACGGATTTCAGCAGAGCTTCCAGAGTAAGATGGGCTAAGAGGAAAGGCTTAGCAATACACCTTCGAAAATCAGCCAGTGAAAACACTACAGATCACAATGGTCCAATCTGCAACTGATCATGGGCTGCTCCAGAACTAGGCATTGTTCCAGTCTATCGTGCATGGGGTTGCCATGAGTCAGAGCCTGACCTGATGGCAGCTAACGACGAGAGACAGCCAACCACAAAGTAGTGATTTAAAAGGGTAAGCACCTCATTGTACCTAGGCGGTTCACTAGAAGGGCTAGTGCAAGAAGAAGTTGGAAAGAAAAGTTGGCCACAGGATGATAGTTTTCTAAGACAGGCTAAAAGGTTATTGTGTGAGGTTAGTCCTTTTGGGTTTCCACCTGTAATTCACCAGCGTTCAGCAAAAGTTTCACAACTCTCCATGCAATGAATTAAGGAACAGGCTTTATTGGAGCAACTTAAATAGGCCAAAGATAAACAATGAAAGGGAAGTCGTGGGAGCTCGTACTCCTTTCATCCCATAAATAGGTATGTTTGGGTCAGGGTGGTGCTGGGCCTGCAGTGTGTCTGAGTAGTGGGGGACAGACCACTTTTCCTTATTACGCTCACTTTCTATTAGACAAGTGCTGGAAAACTGCCCTGCCAGCAGGTAAATACACAGATTGCTTAGTCACATAGAATATGAATCTGGGGTGCCAGCTGTTTATAGGAAGTGTTGGGGAAGGCAGATAGCCCTAACTTGGAGACACTGGGGTCCAAGGGATGTTACACTACCCTCTGTGGGGGAAGGAAGCCTCATGCAAAGCTGAGTTTGAATGCAGCCATTTCCACTGGGTGATGAAGGTACCACGTCAAAGCTAGCTTCCATGGTCACTTTTGGACAATCCTGCTCCTTACACCATCAAAGGGTTAGAATTAACACGGTTAACAAAGATTTCAAATTTAATAAATCTTCAGGGATCAAATAGAGTAAAAAAGCAAAGAGAGTGGTAGGGTTTAAGATTAAGGGAATATTAAGAGCATTCAATATTAATTTTTTTCAACACACAGAATGTTCAGGCCTATAAAAAATCATCTATGACCCTGATTTTTCCAGTTACAATTAGTAACTCCAATACACACAGTGGAGCTCCGAAATCAAAAAGATTGTTTAGAAGACTACTGCATTAGTCCAGACAAGATACAGAGCAGTGATAATGATAACAAGAAAAAAAAAAAAAAAAGATGGATATTAGTAAGCTCTTGAGCAATAAAGTCCAACAGAATTAGCTGACCCATCAGATGTGGAGAAAAGATGAGGAAAGACACAAGAATGAGGCATAATCATTAAAATAGGTGATAAAGAACACAACAGTATTTCTGTTGTTAATAAGAAATACTAAAAGGAGCTGGTCTATGTAGGAAGTGGGCAGAAGTCTGGCTTTAGACATGTTGGGTTTGCAATGTCAAATAGAATAGCTAGAACACATTCTATGTGCCAGGCATTCTTCCAAGTGTTTTATATGAAATCTCCATTTAATTACTACAATTACTCTATGAAGTGGATACTATTATTATGGATACTATTATTACTATTACCCTTACCTTATTGGAGGAAGAACTAAAACTTAGAGAAATTAAGTACTTTGATAACTATTCAACTAGTAAGTGGCAAAGCCCAAACTCAAACCCATCTTTCAGATGCCAAAGCTGATCAACCACTGAATCAATGAACAGGTTCCAACCAAAAGTCCAGATAGAGCATAAGCTCCATGTGAGGGCTGGCATGAAGGCATTGAGCCCTCTACCTAGCTATGAGAGTTAGATATACAAGAAGAAACTCAGATTGTCCAAAGGGAACCTGCAGAAATTGAAAGAAATCACTGGGGTACTCTAGGTAGATAATGGGAAAACAGGAAGGGGTAAGAACAAGAAGAGAAAGAGGTATCAGAGACCCTACGACTGGGTCCGAGTAACAATAAACAAGAAAAGAAATTTTAAGAAAACCCATAATCCGCAGTGTAGATTGTTCCCAAGGGAGATGACAATTGGAAGGTTATCAGAAATGGTGGAATAATAATGGCAAATAATTAAAAGTTGCTTATGATGTGTCAGGGATGTTTTAAGTACTTGACACATATTAATCATATGGTCCTCACAAATTTATAATGTGTTTTACACAGTGGAAGCTGATGCACAGAGCAGAAATGCCCAAATTCTCTAGCCAGTGTGTAGCAGAGCTGTAAATCTGGCTTCACCACCATGCCACAGTTTTAGGAGTGTGGCTTTGACCAGATGGTAACATGCTAAGAAATGACTAAGTGATACCATATAGCAATGGTCTATGGGATAATTTTACTGAGGAAACTCCCTTTCCTGTAGAATCCAACGAATTGGGAATTAGAGCGCAGGAAATGTCAGCCTAATCCTACTATGATGGCAGCACCACGGGTCTGTGGCCTGGAGCTGGCAGACTCTTGGTAAGTGGATGGAGGACTGCAAGGCCAGGACTATTGGCTTCTGTAGGGGTTTCTTTATCTACATGCCGCTTTCTTTCTGGCATATTCTCCACAAATGACAGGTAGGCTAAGTGGGCCCACGTATTTGGTAATAAGGACAAGAAAAAAACAAACAAAAAGTCTGTTCTGACTCATAGCGACCCTATAGGACAGAGTAGAACTGCCCAATAGAGCTTCCAAGGAGTGGCTGGTAAATTCAAACTGCAACCTTTAGCTTAGCAGCCATAGCTCTTAACCACTTCGCCATCAGGGCTCCAAAGGACGAGAGAAGACGCTGGACAACAACAATGGGTCTGAGTCAGTGTTACACAAGAGGAGGACCTCATATCAAGTACAAGAATCTCTTTCGTTATGAGTCAGGCCTTTGCTACATGCATATAGATATTTGGCCTTAATTCTACCAAAAGGCAGAGAAGCAGCTGCTGGCACCCTTGCAAAGCAAAGGCTGTAAGCAACGCTTGCCAATCTTCTGTCTCCACAGGATTGCCCTATCTGGCACCTTTAATCCCTCCTATTCATTATTCTTTCGGAAAGGTGTATCTTTTGTAAGCTTTGATTATAAAGTTCAGCATTTTTCCCAGAAGGAATTCTATGTTAGTCAATTAGCAGGTGCAAAAAGGAGGATGAGATGATCCTGGAGGCATTAAAAGGGATAGGACTCCGGAGAGGGACTGACCAGGATTTGAATTGCTTATCTTACAAACTTAGAGTTCCGGAGCCCCAATATCCTGTTTTGCTGAGCTTGTGGCTTCCGTAGCCTCTTCGCCCGCTCTCTCTTTAACATCCCCCACTCTTTTGACTTTGCCATTTTACTGAAGAGGTGCTCAGCAAGGTTTCCAATGATGGAGTCCAGGTACCAGGGGGAGGGAGTCAAGGCAGAGCTGGTGAGCTTAAGTCACTGCCCTTCCCTGGTGATTTGAAAATGGGGCTGGGGATACTGGTGGAGACATCTTGGTCCTTTTGATGGGAGTTTCTTGAAAAAACAGTAGGAAGAATTAAAAGTAACTCCATCTATACTGAAGTTCCAGGGTGGTGTAAAGAGTTCATGTGCTCAGCTACTAACTGGAGGGTTAGTGGTTGGAGTCCACCCAGAGGCACCTTGGAAGAAAGGTCTGGTGATTTGCTCCTGAAAAATCAGCCATTGAAAACCTTATGGAGCACAATTGTACTCTGATACTCATGGTGTCATCGTGAGTCAGAATTGACTCAGCGGCAACCTGTGGCTGCCTATATCAGTAGCTCTCGAGCTTTGCTGCATGTTGAAATCACCTGAGGATCTTTGAAAAACAAAAATGCCTGGTCGCCACTTCCAGACTTCTGATTAAACTGTGATAGGAAGTTTGCAAAGCTCCCCAGGTGATTCTAATATGTAGCACAGCTTGGGAACCAGTGGTCTGTATCACACTTGGTTCCCCAGGCAACTACAGTAACATTTTGAACAGATTGATACACCTTTAAAATTCTCATGCCTGTTCCCCTGAGTGATAAAAAGTATGAAATAATAGTATCAGCAGCCTCACCGAGTGCTTAATAAGTAAACGATATTTCATATTCATTAATTCCTGAGACCCTTGGGAAGGTATTACTTCTTCAGTTCTATAACTAGAGAATCTGAGGCTCAGATATACTAAAATACACCATCCACAGTTACATAGTGAGCAAAAACAGGGACAGAATATGAACACAAGGCTCGCGCCAACCAGTCAGTTTTACCCACTGAGCAATAATGCCTCTACCTGGGACCCCTTGTTCTAGATGCTTGAAGAATAGCTTTGAATTGTGGCCGGGAGCCTCGCTAGAAAAGATCTGACTCAAAGAAGACTGGATCCAATAGAGACATTTATTCCATTTAGCCTGGTGTGGTTTCTCTGCTTGGATCTAGTGAATTCATGATTGTTTGAATGACCTTCCTGCCCTCCAAAGGCTGTCAGCAAAAGTGATCAAGAACTAAGCTTGGTCAACTGGGAACTGAGCTTAGAAGAGACATAGCAGGTCCAAGGTCCAAATCAGTGAGTTCTAAAGGTTAATTAATGGTAACCCTGGGAGGGAGATGGAAGACTAGAGGAGGGTTGAAGGAGGGTCAGGTCTTAGCGCCAATGCAGATAACATCTGTTAATTCAGCAAGTCTTGGTAAGGTGAGAGACAGTAGCAATGATAATGATACAGCTTGATTCTAGAGCACAGGTTTTTCATGTAGAAGGTAGTTGCAAGCAGAAGAACTGGGTCTGAAGCAGGAGTTGGAGTTTGGGAGTCACAGGGGTGTTTGGCCACAAGCTTCCTCATCTTCATTGTATCCACTTTGTATGCATGTGTGTATGATGTGTGTCCAGAGAGAATGGAACTTAATAAATGAATACTCTTAAGCACCAAGACTGGAAATATGTATTTGGGCAGTGGTGTCTCCTAGATGACGCAGAAGGACCCAGCAAGACTTAGCAAAGGAGCCCTGTTGTAGCGTTTTAGAAGGGAATGAGCTCCATAGTCAGATCAGCCTGGGGGAACCTGGCAGGCACTTGCTAACTATATGACCTTGAACAAGTCACGTAAACACTCTGAGTCTCAGTTCCCTTATCTGTAATGTGAGGCTATAACTTCATCTCATGAAATTTCTGTTGGACTGAGTGAGATAATGGCATACACGTCTTGCACAGTTCTCGGCACCTTGCACGACTTCAGCAAATGCCAGTTTCCTTGCCTTCCTGTGCCATCTTATTTCTTTATGTCTGGAAAAGACACACATTCCAACATTCTCTTACTATGCACCAGGTTTACTATCACGTAAATGTGAAAATATTGTAGGTGATCAACTATAATAACATACGTAAAAGTGTTTGGAATATTACAAAGTACTAAATGACTCTAAGGTATCATTATTTTAATTACATAATTATGCATGAGCAGATTCCAGTTTTGTGACTCCAACTATTACCTCCTGCTAAGGCGCCCAGTGCTGCCGACTCTTAAATCCCTATTTCTAGGACACACCCCTGAAGCTTTCTTTCCCCCAGGCGCCCTTACAAATCTCCCTGTGCATTTCCAGAACAGAACTCATCACCTTCCCTTTCTCTTTTTACTTCCCCTATGGGCACTTGAATGGAGTGATCCCTGCCTTCAGGCTGATGAAGTCTGGCTGTGGATGTAGGTCAGGGCGGTGGCGTCAGTTGAAGGAGTTCAGCTGTGGAAACGGAAAGTCACAGTTTGAAATCTTGGAGGGTAGAATAGTGCATGGTGAATAGCTAATGTTCTGGAGCCTAGTTACCTTGGTTTGAATCACAGCCTCACCTCTTTAAAGCTATGTGATGTCACTATGCCTCAGTTTCCTCACCTATGAAATGGGAATATTAACAGCACTTACCTCATGGGGTTGTCGTGATGATTAAACAAGTTGACATCATTATAGTACTTAAAACATGCTAAAACCAAGAAACCAAACCCATTGCCATCAAGTCGATTCCTACCATGGTGACCCCAAGTTTTACAGAGTAGAACTGCTCCATAGAGTTTTCTTGGCTATAATCTTTACAGAAACAGGTCACCTGGCCTTTCTTCCTCAGAGCCACTGGGTGAGCTCAAACCACCAACCTCTAAGTTAGCAGCTGATAGCAAACTGCTCGTACCACCAAGGCTCCTGCAATAGGTTACCTATCATTATTATTACCTTGGTGCTGCCTTCGTAGCTATACATTCTTGGAAAAAGTAGTTAAACTTGGAGCCTATTAACTTATCTGTGACATGGAATAACAGTGCTTGCTCGATAGCCAATGTGATGATTAGATGAGAAAGTAAATTTGCTGCCAATGAGTTGGAATCACTCCTTGTGTTAGTCAGAGTCAAGAAAGATAGTAGGTTGAGTCCTGCTGTCTCCTGAAAAGACAGGGTATATGGGCATATTGATGTGGCCCTCTCCTTGCTCCTTGCTGAGGCCAGCATGGTCATCTGACCTGGGTTTGGCCATCTATGCCCTCACTGTTTGGATGCTCACTTTACATCTCACCTGGAAGCCAGGTGGGGCTAATGCCAAGACTCCTGTGCAAGTTGACTAAGAGTAGGCACTATGGGCAAGCACTCACTCATTTGCTCTCTTTCTGTCTGGTTTCATCCATCCATCTTGGCTGGGACTGGTATTCATTCAGAATTAGATTTAAGGAGAAGGTATCTTACTTGAGCAAAATGAGTTCTGTACATGGTGCATCCCAGTCTATGACAGTTCCCTTTTGGCACTTGCAGAGAACTCCAGCAGTAACCAAGCATAATTTGCCTTCCAATTGCTATGTGTGTATTTTCCTTTTGGATATCTAAATATTTGGTCTAGTGTAATTCGGGTATCAACAAATGCTGGCTGCAATACTGCCTTAAGAGAACACTGATCTCGCCATCATTTCTAACCACAAACACTGGGAAAAATTTCCCTTCAATTTCCGTGGTTGATGTGGCCCATCAGGCTGGAAAGAGGCATTTCCTTTGTCTCCTGCCATCCAATGTGTTTACCTCCTGAAGTCCATGGCCAATATGAAGCAGACAGATTCCCGCCCCCCCCAGATGGAGGCAAATTCTGTGCATGGGTAGTGCAAACAATTAACGCATGGCTACTAACTAAAAGGTCAGAGGTGCCTTAGAAGAAAGACTTGGCAATCTACTGGAAAATCAGCCATTGAAAACCCTGTGAAGCACAGTGCCACTCTGATACACATGGGGATGCCATGAGTCAGAATCAACTCAACTGTACCTGGTTTTTTACTGATAAATGAAGAAACAGAGGTTCTGTGAGGTTATTCTTCTCGTTGTCACAGAGTGGACAAGTCTGGAGTCAGCATTTGCTCTTTCCCTGCAGTGACATTACCTAAAATTCAGAAGCCCCCTCACCCCATCAGTCCAGGAGATCTGTGAACCCCAATACTGATGGTGCCAACTGCATGTTTTATCACTCAACTTCCTCTTTGTCTAGTTCTGCTAAAACAAAAATACCACAAGTGAATGGCTTTAATAAAGAGTAATTTATTCTCTCAAATATGGAAGGCTACAGGTTTGAAGTCAAGGCGCCAGCTCCAGGGAAATCCTCTCTCCCTCTGTCGACTTTGGGGGAAGGTCCTTGTCATCAGTCTTCCCTTGGTCTAGGAGCTTCTCAGCCAAGGGACCCTGAGTCCAAAAGATACACTCTGCTCCCAGCTCTTCTTGCTTGGTGGTAAGAGGTCTCCTGTCCTCTCTTCTCACTTCTTTCTTTTATATCACAAAGGAGATTGACTCAAGATACAACCTAATCCTGTAGATTGTGTCCTGATCATTAACATAACTGCCTCCAATCCTGCCTCATTAATATCATAGAGGTTAGGATTTACAACAGCTGAAAATTACACCAGTTCACAAATTGGTGGACAACCACACAATACTGGGAATCATGGCCTAGCCAAGTTGACAGACATTTTGGGGGGACACAATTCAATCCATAACACTACTTTTTCCTCCCTCAACTAGAATATCTTAACCTGGAAGATCTAATGAGATCTTATGCTTCCTTTGTATTTTCTGTAGGGCCCACCATTTGCAAACAAGTTTAGTGTTTACTAAATAGAAGTATAAATTAATTGCCCAATTAGAAAACTAAAATAATAGTAGTTAGAGGGAGGACTCAAGCCTAACTAATAGAAATTGGCAACTATAAGAGTAGGCAGTTCTGCTCTAACATTTGAATTCCGGAATAGTGGAGAGAAATTAAAAGACACCTGTTAGAAATATCTCTGAATTCACAATGTTAAGAAAAACAATTTTAAAAAGATGATTCACAGAGAAAAGCAATTCACATGTGTTTTGATACTGACAGTCCAGGGTAGGTGATTAAACAGAGAAGGAATTCATAGTTTTTTTAAAACATAGCTGAAAAATTATGGAGGATTTTTGAAATCAGTGTCCTGCAACCTGAAAAAAATGCATATTTTTTCAAACTGAATAAAAATGCAGTGAGAATGAACAAATTTGTTGCATTTCAGAAAGATTATGCCAGTGCTGTGTTCTTTTTATCTCTCTTTTAGTGCCTCATTGTCCACACTGTTTCACGGAATAGTGGGAGCGAGATTTATAAGCTTCTGAGTTCTTGTTCTCTCTCCCTGTCTTGCTCTCCAGCTCTTTCTCATTCTCTCTCCTTCCATATCCCTCTCAAATATTAATGTATTAAATTGAATTAATTGTTTTGTTTCCATGCACAAGTCTTATGCATCTGCCTCCACAGAGCATATTGGAAAATGCCTGATACTGGGGCATGGGTAAGTCACTCAGTCACAGAATTTAAGGTTCGTAAAAAAAAAAAAAAAAAATCCTAGATATTAGGTAGCTCAAAACATTTCGTCAAAACCATACATCATAGCT
Source organism: Loxodonta africana (assembly GCF_030014295.1). NCBI lineage: Eukaryota > Metazoa > Chordata > Mammalia > Proboscidea > Elephantidae > Loxodonta > Loxodonta africana. The sequence continues at coordinate 111,601,197 of NC_087347.1, read as the reverse complement.
GTTCAGCATGTCTAACCAAAAAAAACCCAAACCCATTGCTGTCGAGTCCATTCCTACTCATAGCAGCCATGCTAAATACTGTATTTTACTTCATTTCACTTTCAAAGGAAGGCAGCAAGGTAGATGACTTTATTTTTACTAAGGAGGAAATGTAGTTTAGGCAGTTAAATAATAAAATTGGTAACATTTATCAAGTGCTCACTGTATGCCAGGTAAAATGCCAAGAGTTTGAGATATACCGGCTTTTTAATCCTCACACAATGCTAAGAATAGTGTGTGTGAGGGAGGGAGGTACTATAGTCCACATTTTATAAAAAGAAAAAACATTTTATAGATGAGATAATTGAGGCCAGGAGACATTTAATGACATGCCCAAGGTCATACAGCTGGTACGTAGCAGGCCTGGATTGCAAATCAGGCCGTCTAGGTCTAGCTCCAGAAACCACTACTCTGCTGAAAATAATGCATCTATTTTGAGAAAGTCTTTGAACTTAAGTCTTTTTTTATTCCACAGCCTATTAGTTGTACTGCTTCAATCCCCTTTCCAATTACCTCACAAAAGGTTATTAAGACTCTCTGGAACCCCTGTATTACCAGAGAGACTGGCTGCTCCTGCAGAAAGTTCACTTTATTTTTGGACAACTCTGTTGTTAGAAAAATTCATCCTTACATTGAACTAAAATCTGCCTCCCCTTTTCTGTATTTAGGGGGTGGGTTAGGAGAAAATGTCACTGGATCTGAGGCTGGGCAGGAAGGTACAGCGAGAGTGTGCAGTGCCTGGAAAGCCACACCAGCCTCTGATGGCAATGTGGACACCTAACCGCTGATAACATTCAGCTGTTAAGACCCGTCTCCCCATCCTGCACTGGGTGGTAGATTTTCCACCTGCAGGAGTTTCCGTTCATCCTTATTGCACTTAACAGTGTTATTTTCTGCTCATCATTCCAAGCCTGCAAAGATGTTTTGTCTCCTGATTCTTTGAGCATATTCTCCAAGGTATTATCCATATCTTTAGCTAAGCTATTGCTAAGTTCCCAAGAATGGATGGTGCCTCGAAAGTAGACTTGAAATTGCCAATTGCCTGGTGATATAGCATCTGCCTTTCTCTTCTCTTTTTTTCCTTATGTGCTTTCCTGGTTGCTTCAGTAGCCAGATGACATTTCAGCTGCCATCCAGTGAACTGTGATTCATGGTGAATCCATCCATGTGTGTCAGAATAGGACTGTGCTCCACAGGGTTTTCAATGGCTGATTTTTTGGAAGTTGATCACCAGGACTTTCTTTCGAGGTTCCTCTAGGTTGACTCAAACCTCTAACCTATCAGTCAGCAGCTGAGTATGTCAACTGTTTGCACCACCCAGGGACTCCAGAAAAATGACTAGTGAATGAGAAATAATAAAAATCATAAAACATGGAATGCAGCCAGGGAGGATATTTAATATAAAATGGTATTCACAGCCCTGCTTAATGGAGAATTAATGTTTTGCTATGACCTAATTGGAAAGGTCCTCTTTGCATGGGAAAGAAAAACAAAACAAAAACAAAAAACTATGGATTCCAAAAGCCTAGCCACTTCCACAGCTTTGATAGGAACAGAGTCATTTGGGCAGAACATAGTAGAAATGCACGAGGCCAAGACAGAACAAGGATACTGAACCAAGAGAGCAGCGAGAGTCATCTTTCCTGGCTAGTGAATAACCCACAGCAGGCTTTTTTGCAGACTGTAGTGGAGGAAAAAACCCTCCTTAGAAATACTTGTTAAAGACTTTGTTACTTAAAACCTGAACCTTGAGTGATTATAGTTATAGAGAGGGAAAATTCTCCGCAACCACACTAAAGAAGTTAATACAAGGTACCAATTACCCCAGCAGCCTGGGAGGGGCCCAGTGGGATACAGCCCACGGGAGAAATTAACAAGGTCTGTTCAGAGGAAGGAGTAAGGAACGACGAGCTAAACCGAAGCAAAAGCCATTCCCGTCATCATAATTGACCAAGGGTTTCCACCAACAATTAAAGACAGGATGAAATTCAACAGAGTGTGCTATTTACAAGGTTTAGTTTACTATATACAAACCAATTCCCTTCAAGTCAGTTTTGACTCACGTGTAAGAGTGGAAGTGTGCTCCTTAGAGTTCTCAGTGGTTGATTTCCCCCCCAGAAGTAGATCCCCAGATCTTTCTTCTGAAGTGCCTCTGGGTAGACTTGAACCTCCAACATTTTGGTTAACAGCTGAGCGAGTTAACTGTTTGTACCACCCTACTATTTGCAAATGACCTCTTTAATAAACTGCATATAGTTTTCATTTCGAAATAATCCATTTGTTTTCTCATAAAACGCCCTATTATTAAATGTATAATAGTTCTCCCTGTATCTTGTCAGCAAGATTCCTGGCCTGAGCCAACCTAAACTGAGAAATCACATTTAATACTCTCATTTATGACTCTGGTGCTTAAAGTGGGCAGATCAGATAATTTGCCCCTTTTAGAATGTTGTCTTCAGTTTATTCCCAACTAGACTTTCTCCACGTTGCATTTCCATCCATAGTAGGTAGATGTTGGGGCGAAACTTTGTTTTATGTAACAGAGTTCGCCTCACGTTCAGAGACATCTGATGCTTTCAAACAAGGTGTCCGTTTCAGTGCCAAATCCGGTCCCAAGCCCCATCCTAGCGAGTCCCAGCAATACCACAAGGTGGCATTCAGCACCACTCCATAAACTGTCAATAGCCATAAGGATAGTCACGATTTATACGGCACTTAGCGTGCATCCAGCACCTGAAGTGATGACTTTAGTTTACTCCTTTCTGAATTCTCATAATAACTCTGTGAAGCAGCTTTAATTATCCCAATTCTACATGTAACAAAACTGAAGTTCAAAGACTTTAGATATCTTGTCAAAAGTCAAACGGTAGAGTCTGTATTTGCTTTCTACAATGTAGTCATTATCCACGCTTGGTGCAAATGCCTAGGTTTTACTGCGAATTCCTTGCCAAGCTTTTTTCCCTCTGGGCAGCTCCAGACCCATGATTCTGCTTTATGTCCTGCCTTTAACGGACTGCTATTGGCTCACTACTCCACCTTCACAGAGTGAAGCATATCAAAGTGCCACTTGTCCTCAGAGTCACGGCCACTCTAGGTCTGGTGAAAGGGTACAGATAAAAGCCCACATATTGGTTTAAACATTTAATTTGTGCATCAAGCTAGCAAGCAGTTAAATAAAAAGCTTCAATCCTCCTACCTTTAGCAATATACCTTTATAAAGACCGGAAAGGCTGTATTTGAATTCAGAATTTTTGAACTCCTTGGTTAGAACCTGGTGGTTCCAGAAGGCACCTGCTCAGGGCACCCAGCAAGACTCTTCTCTCTACTTCTGACTGTCTGGGTGAGGCCTCCCTCATTCAGCACCCTTGGGGCGAGGGGTGTGCACATTGGTAGTGTGGTATACCCTGGGGAGGCAGACCTAGAGAAGAAACCTGCATGGGCCCTGGAAAAGGGCTTGGAGGCCATTTGGACAAGGAATTCTGAGATTCTGGGAAAGTACGCCATGATCTGGGAGGAAAAGGTGCTGGTTCTGTGGACATTTTCCATTGGCCTCATGGACTGCTCATCCCATGGTAGCAGACATACTGAAATTAGGACAGAGTTTGGAGTCCCTGGCTGCTAACCAAAAGGTTGGGAGTTTGAGTCCACCCAGAGGCACCTTGAAAGAAAGACCTGGTGATCTCCTCCTGAAGGGTCATAGTCTTGAAAATGCTTATTGAGTGCAGTTCTACCCTGCACATGTGGGATTACCATAAGTTGGCATCTACTCGACAGCAACTGGTAGGGTGCTGTCAGTTGGATCTAAGGACTATATTGCTTAAGAGTTCTCCAAATCTTGGCTTCTCATACTGAGCACCATTAAAATAATGATGAGCCATTGGGCCAAATGCCAGGCAAATTGCTCTGAGATGAAGCTGGTCTTCTAAGGCCAGTTTCCTTCACCCCTTAAGAGAACCTGTCCTTCCAAGTATTCAGTGCTTTCCTGTAGACTGAAACCACTCATTTAGAGAGGAGGTGCTATGAAAAATTCATTCTCCGAAATATAACACCTTCCCAAGGTATTTTAAGTACCTTATTTAAAGAGGCTGCAATGAAAACCAAAGGAATAAATTCTCTAAAGATGGAGTTTCTGCTAACAATGAAAATATATTTGGAGACAGGAATTTTCCTGTTACCTATCAAATTCCACTATTTAGGCAATTCTCTGGTGCACCCGCAACTGAAGGCCACCTTACGGTAGGTGTGTTGTTGGATGTCGCTAAGCCGATTCTGACTCACGGCAACCCCATGTGATAGAGTAAAACTGCCCCATAGGGATTTCTTGGCTGTAATCTTTATGGAAACAGATTGCCAGGCCTTTCTCCCACGGAGCTGCTGAGTGGATTTGAACTGCCAACTTTTCCATTAGCAGTCAAGCGCTTAACAGTTACACAACCAGAGCTTAGGTGTAAAAGAAATAGCAACCAGTGGCCCCCACTGTGACCTCCTGCCTACAACAAGGCCGTAAATGCTAGTATAGCATTGCAGATCACAGGGAAAGTTGCCACTCTTTCTTACAGGAGATGAACTTCAACCGTTAGACAGAAATAGGTTAGAAGGTAAGCATATTTGAGGACATGGACAGAGGTTATAGCTTTGCTTTTTGGAACATTTTAGCCAAATCAAAGAAGGGGAAAGAATAAATCATCTCTCCTCACTTTTCAAGATCCTTCATTTCATGGACACTATACCTGAGGATTATATGACCTTAAGGTACCAAATTTTAATTATATTTTTTCCCCTTAAAATAAGTAAATAACCAAACCCATTGCCATCTAGTCAATTCTGACTCACAGCAACCCTATAGGACAGAGTAGAACTGCCCCATAGAGTTTCCAAGGAGCACCTGGTGGATTCCAACTGCCAACCTTTTGGTTAGCAGCCTTAGCACTTAACCAGCAGGGGTAAAGAACTATTTTTTTTTTTTTTTTTGTTATACGGGTTATTATATCCCAAACCATTTAACTATATTACTTCATTTTATCTTTATAATAGCCTTTGGAAGATATTAATATTCACATCCATTGTACAAATGTGGAAACTGAGGGCTTGATAGGTTAAGCAATTTGCCAGGATCCCACAGCTAGTTATTACAGGAGGTGAAACCCACAGAACGCATTTTCTTTCTATGACCCCATTGCCCTGGAATCTAAGACAACCATTCTCCTTTGCATTGACTGTCTTTTGACTGGCTTCCTTCCTCCTCCTCCTGAAACACCTGAACTTCATAAGGTCAGGGGTCCAAAAAAAAAAAAAAAAAAAAAAATGGTTCTTTTACCATCAGCAAGAGAAGCCTGAGACTGAGGGAACAGATTTTTTTTTTTTTTTTTTTTTGCTTACCCTGGACTGCCATCTAGTGGGAAAGTAATTAATGACCGACGATGCCATGTTACTTATATTTTTCTTTTTAAATCTTGACCCTACCAAAATCCACATCAGCTCCCTGCTCCTGTCTTCTCATATGCACCTACACCTGTCTACATACCTGTCCTACATATATGTACCCCACCTGGTCATCTTCTTGTGCATCAGAGAAGAAACGAAAGGATAAGTCCCCCCAGCACTCATAATAAAGAGTCCAAATGTCCAATAGTTAAAATCACAAGCAAAAATATGTGCCCCTCATGTCCTCTAATGAAGCTGTGTCCCCTTTGTCATAAACTAAATTGGCACAAGCTTTAGAGAAGAGCTTTGGCAGAAATGACTAATCGATTTGATTTTAATTATGTTTTCAAAAAAGGAGCCTGGTAGTGCAATGGTTAAGCACTTGGTTGCTAATGAAAAGGTAGGCAGTTCAAACCCACCCTGCGGCTCTGCTGGAGAAAGATCTGGTAAACTGCTCCTGTAAAGATTACAGCCAAAAATACCCTATGGAGCAGTTCTACTCCATGTGGGGTTGTCATGAGTCAGAATCGACTTGATGACACCTAACAGCAGCAACAACGAGGAAAATATAATTTCTGTCCCACTGAAGATAGGCAAGGTAATGCGAGTGCCTCTGTGTAAATGTGGAAAGGAAGGTGCGGGTCTGATCGCTCTGTTACGATGTAACATTCTGAGGCATGGAAGACACTTATTAACATATTAATATTAGTATCGTATTGCTACGGCAACAAATTACCATAAAGTTAGTACTTAAAGCAAAGTACATTTATTATCTCACAGTTCTGTGGATCAGAAGTCCACAATGAGTCTCTTGGGCTAAAATTGAGGTCAGCAGGATGGTTCCTTCTGAAGGCTCTGGAGGAAAATCCTATTCCTCGATTTCCAACTTCTAGAGGCTGCCGGCATTCCTTGGCTCACAGCCTCTTTCTCCATCTCTGCGCCAGCAGCATTGGTCTGAGTCTTTGTCACTCTGCCATCTCTCTGCATCTCTCACTCTCTTTTGGCTCCCTCTTCTACTTTTAAGGACTCTTGTGATTATATCCAGCCCATCATAATAATTCAGGATCATATCCCTATTTTAAGGTCAACTGGCTAGCAATCTTAATTCCATCTGCTACCTGAATTCACCTTTTCCCATGGAACATAACATATTCACGGTTCCAGGGATTAAGGCATGGACTTCCTTGGCAGGAAGGGGCATCGTTCCCCTGCCACAATGTTCGAGAGAAAGAAATCTAGACTGAACTGTTACACACGGGAAGTTGATGGCTTGGGACAGCAAGTCCCTACCCAGGACCCCTTCTCCCCGTCCCCCACTGTCACATACTGCACGGAGAGAGCCTTGTGAGTAGGTGAGAGGAGACATCTGCCCTTAGATTCTGCCTTCAATTCTTGAAAGACAAATTTAATAGCAGATAATTTCAGAGATTCAGGAGACTTAAATTTAAAGCTAGATTCACCCCTAGATGTGAGAACTTGGCTGCATTATTTAACAAACATTTCTTAGCTCAGTTTCTTCATCCTTAAAATTGGCATAATAATATTTTTGCAGTACTGTGGTAAGGCTTAAATAAAAGGATCTTCAGACAGCACTTAGCAGGGCACATTGCACATATGAGGACCTTGGCTGTCATGTGGAACAATTTCTGAGAGTGAGGATTTTAACTAAGTACTGAATGAAACACTGCACTGGGTGCTTGGGAAACAAGGAAAAGAAAGTGACTGTCTTCACAGAGCTAACTTCCGGTTGATGAGACAAGATTTTGTAAGTGAGAGTAGAGATTAAAACACAATGTGAGGTTCATTGCTGAATTGGGTAAATGAAGGTTCCCATCGTACCTTATGTAAAACCAAAAACCAAACCTGTTTCTGTTGAGTTGATTCTGACTTATAGGTTGCTTTATGGGGTCACCATGGGTTGGAATCAACTTCACGGCAATGGATTTGCATGTGTATATATATGTATATATATGTGTGAGTGTGTATGAATACATGTATATACGTGTATATGTTTTGTATGTACATATATGTATGTATGCATGTGTATGCATTGAGTTATCTTAAGACCTATGTTAACCCTTAAAAGAAATAAGATTCAAATCTCTATAAAGTGTCTTAAGATGCTAATAATTTATTTTCAACTAACCCACCCACTCACCCTAGAAGTTCTGAAATAATGAATAGAAAACATTCATCATTTATGAGCCATCCATAAATAAGATGTTCAAGTTTTGATAAAAGACTTATGATTTCAGGTAGGTTGAATCTGTGTGGCCCCTATAATCTTGTCTCAATAATGTATTTACTTAGGAGCATGTTCATTAAAGAAGGTAATTTCAGTAACTATTGACAAAATTTTCTGAATTTGTAGCATCTGATCAGAATCGATTTGATGGCAACAGGTGTTTTGGTTTAATATGTTTTGAATGCATATTTTATTTAAGGATTTTGTATAACTCTTGTGGTTATAATGCATAAATTCCTTAAATAAACCAAGGGGTCAAATGCTATTTTGCATACTAAAAATATTTTTTAAAATGCCAAAATTGAAAGTTTTACTTTTACTCCTATGGTCTTTTTGATCCCCCCAACAGGACCAAAAAGCAGAATACTTTCTTCCTTTTATGCCTTCCTAGAGTAAACAGGGAAGATTCTATACCTCCACTAGCTTTCCTGAGTTTCTGCCAACCCTCACACTATGTGGCAGCGTTGAAAAGACTCACTATACTCAGGCTGTGGTCTCAGCTCCACTACTGATGGCAACTCTGTAAACTTCAGGAGATAGAGGACTAGGGGGCACTGGAAAACCTAGAACCAGCAGCGAGATCACTGCTTATAGACTGCACCAGCTTAACACTCGTTAATACCAGGGACTTCAGCATGAGAACATTAAAGGCAGGTTGACAAGACTGACCTACATCCTGGGTATACACAGCTGAGACTGACTTGGTGCTGGGGGAGGGAGACACTCATGTCTTGGGTATGTGGCAGTTGCAGAGTGTGGGCAATTCTTCAGGAAGTGCTTCCTTGTCACTGCTCTGAATATGCCAAGCATGCTCCTCAGAGAAAGTCATGGAGTTCTACATCTAAGGAGGCTTCAACCAGGGCCAGCACACTAATTCATTGTGACAAGACCATAAGGTCAGCCTGGTTAGGAGGTAGCTAAGGCCACATTCCCGTAGAGCCTGGGAGTTAGTGAATCCTGCCCGAGGAATGCTGGGAAAGGATACACCCAAACTGCCATGATGGTTTGTTCTTCCTGCCTTATTATGAGCTTTTTAAAAACTGAAGTTGTCTACAGTTTAGCTTTCAGAAAGTAGTGGTTATTTTCAATTCAGAACTTGGTAAATAGATTGAACTGGTTGGTAATTATCATAGTTATTTAGTGCTTCTATAACAGAAATAGCACAAACAAATGGCTTTGAGAAAGAAAAATTTATTCTCTCACAGTCTAGTAGGCTAGAAGTCTGAATTCAGGGCACCAGCTCTAGGGAAAGGCTTCCTCTGTCAGCTCTGGAGGAAGGTCCTTGTCATCAATCTTCCCTTGGCCTAGGAGTTTCTCTGAGCAGGAACCCAGGGTTCAAAGGATGTTCCCTACTCCTGACGCTGCTTTCTCGTTTGTATAAGGTCCCCATGTCTCTCTGCTCGCTTCTCTCTTTTATATCTCAAAACAGATTGGTTTAAGACACAACCTAATCTTGTAGATTGAGTCCTGCTTCATTAACATAACTGCTACTAATTCCACCTCATTAACATTAGAGAGGTAGAATCTATAACACATAGGAAAATTACATCAGATGACGAAATGGCAGACAATCAACTTAGCCAAGTTGACAGATATTTTGGGGTGACACAATTCAATCCATGACGGTAATATTTATGTAGCACATAATAAATGGCAGGTATTCTATTAGGAAATATACATACATTAACTGATTTAAGCACTCAACTACACTATGAACCAAACCAAATCCATTGCTGTAAAGTTGATTCCGACTCATGGCAATCCTGTGTGTTTAGAGTAAAACTGCTCCATAGGGGTTTTTTTTTTGGCTGTAATCTTTATGGGAGCAGATCACTGGGGCTTTCTTCAGTAGTACCGCTGGGTGGGTTTGAACTGCCAATGCTTAGGTTTGTAGTCCAGTGCAAACCATTTATGCTAAACACACTCTAAGGTGGGCAGAGTGAATAACCGAAGAAATTAAGGCTTAATGAAATCAAATGGCTTGTTCAAGTTCAAAAAGAGAGTGAAGAGTGGTGATGATATTTCCTCACAGTTCCAACCCCTTTGATTTTCACTATTATATAACAGTACAGCAGGCAAATACCAATTAACTAATTAATCCACAGTAAACATATTTAATTGACTTCCAGTTTTTATTCAACGGATTAATCTTTCACAGACACAGTCTACCTTTGTCCTTTCCAGACTTTGTGCACCTCCATTGTCTCCCATGTAGGTTGTAGAAGGTGGTTCTGAGAGGAATCTCCCCTGGATTGTATGTGGGGTGGATTCTCATCAAGAGGATTCGCGGTGAGCCAGGGCTATCATTTGCCCTACGTTCTGGATTAAATCACCCGGGTGATAATAGCTGTCATGGATTGAATTATAACCCTCTAAAATGTGTGTGTCAATTTGGTTAGGCCATGATTCCCAGTAACGTGTGGTTGTCCTCCATTTTGTGATTGTAATTTTATGTTGAGAGGATTAAGGTGGGATTGTAACACTACCCTTACTCAGGTCTCCTCCCTGATCCAATGTAAAGGGAGTTTCCCTGGGGTGTGGACTGCACCACCACTTATCTTTCAAGAGATAAAAGGGAAGGGAACAAGCAGAGAGGTAGGGACTTCATACCACCAAGAAAGCAGTGCCAGGAGTAGAGCACGTCCTTTGGACAGGGGGTACATGCACCTAAGAAGCTCCTCGACTAGGGGAAGATTGAGGACAAGGACCTTCCTCCAGGGCCAACAGAGAAAGAAAGCCTTCCCCTGGAGCTGACACTCTGAATTGGACTTCTAGACTACTTTACTGTGAAAAAATAAACTTCTCTTTGTTAAAGCCAACCACTTGTGGTATTTCTGTTATAGTAGCTCTAGATGACTAAGACAATAACCTATTCAAAAACTGGTTTATTAAATAAAATAATAAGTAGATGGATGAGCAGTTGGATAAAAGAATTGCTAAAAGTGACCAGTGGGACCAGTGAGTGAACTGCTTTCTTTCATCCTATCCACAACATCAAAGAAAGACAACTGGGTAATACCTCCCATTACTTGCCATATATTACTTCTTAGTTTTCTCCATCAACTCCTTCAATTAAAATTTTCTTCCTGAGGCGGAGCCAAGATGGCGGACTAGGCAGACGTTACCTCGGATCCCTCTTACAACAAAGACACGGAAAAACAAGTGAATCGATCACATACATAACAATCTACGAACCCTGAACAACAAACACAGATTTAGAGACGGAGAAGGAACTAATACAGGGAAGCAGCGATAGTTTCCAGAGCCTGGAGCCAGCGTACCAGTCAGGTACGGCACAAGCACAGAGACCTGCTCCACCCCCCTGAACTAACCCTGGGAGGGGGACCAGCCGGTTCCACGGGCGGCGTGGGACGCAGCCGGTAGGAGAAGTCCCCGGGAGGCAGCGACTGATATTGGAGTGGGGAGAACAGCGTTCCAGCCGGGACACTTGGTCGTGGCACAAGCACGGGGAGCTACTCCACCCATCTGAACTAACCCCGGGAGGGGGCCCACCTGGTTCACGGGGGCGGCACGGCCACGCGGCTGGAGGGACGAGAAGTCCCCGGGAGGCAGCGACTGATTTTGGAGTTGAGAGTGCACCGTCCCAGTAGGGGAGCCTTGACGCTGGGCGTGGGGCTGGAAGCGGAGGATCTGACCGTGACTCCAGCGGGCCAGACCCCCTGGGGGCAATCTCCACACAGCCAGCACACATAGGCGATGCACCCGCGGGAATCTCAGATATAACAGTCATTCCAAGCAAGACAAGCAACTCTGGCTATATTCTGAGGTGCTACTCTCCTATCTCTCTGTTCCCTCCCCCACCCTCCCCAGGCGGCTCCATTAACATCTGAATAGCCTGAGCCAGAGGGAGAACTCTGATAGGGATCTGACTGCAGTTTTTTTTTAGCGGATTTTCTGGAAAAACTAGTTTCCCAGTGATGGCTCGGAGACAACAATCCATATCAAACCACTTAAAGAAGCAGACCGTGACAGCTTCTCCAAGCCCCCAAACAAAAGAATCAAAATCTTTCCCAAATGAAGATACAATTTTGGAATTATCAGATACAGAATATAAAAAACTAATTTACAGAATGCTTAATGATATCACAAATGAAATTAGGATATCTGCAGAAAAAGCCAAGGAACACACTGATAAAACTGTTGAAGAACTCAAAAAGATTATTCAAGAACATACTGGAAAAATTAATAAGTTGCAAGAATCCATAGAGAGACAACATGTAGAAATCCAAAAGATTAACAATAAAATAACAGAATTAGACAACACACTAGGAAGTCAGAGGAGCAGACTCGAGCAATTAGAATGCAGACTGGGACATCTGGAGGACCAGGGAATCAACACCAACATAGCTGAAAAAAAATCAGATAAAAGAATTAAAAAAAATGAAGAAACCCTAAGAATTATGTGGGACTCTATCAAGAAGGATAACCTGCGGATGATTGGAGTCCCAGAACAGGGAGGGGGGACAGAAAACACAGAGAAAATAGTTGAAGAACTTCTGACAGAAAACTTCCCTGACATCATGAAAGACGAAAGGATATCTATCCAAGATGCTCATCGAACCCCATTTAAGATTGATCCAAAAAGAAAAACACCAAGACATATTATCATCAAACTCACCAAAACCAAAGATAAACAGAAAATTTTAAAAGCAGCCAGGGAGAAAAGAAAGGTTTCCTTCAAGGGAGAATCAATAAGAATATGTTCTGACTACTCAGCAGAAACCATGCAGGCAAGAAGGGAATGGGACGACATATACAGAACACTGAAGGAGAAAAACTGCCAACCAAGGATCATATATCCAGCAAAACTCTCTCTGAAATATGAAGGCGAAATTAAGATATTTACAGACAAACACAAGTTTAGAGAATTTGCAAAAACCAAACCAAAGCTACAAGAAATACTAAAGGATATTGTTTGGTCACAGAACCAATAATATCAGATATCAGCACAACACAAGGTCACAAAACAGAACGTCCTGATATCAACTCAAATAGGGAAATCACAAAAACAAACAAATTAAGATTAATTAAAAAAAAAAATACACATAACAGGGAATCATGGAAGTCAATAGGTAAAAGATCACAATAATCAAAAAGAGGGACTAAATACAGGAGGCATTGAACTGCCATATGGAGAGTGATACAAGGCTATATAGAACAATACAAGTTAGGTTTTTACTTAGAAAAATAGGGGTATATAATGAGGTAACCACAAAAAGGCATAACAACTCTATAACTCAAGACAAAAACCAAGAAAAACGTAACGACTCAACTAACATAAAGTCAAACACTATGAAAATGAGAATCTCACAATTTACTAAGAAAAACGCCTCAGCACAAAAAAGTGTGTGGAAAAATGAAATTGTCAACAACACACATAAAAAGGCATCAAAATGACAGCACTAAAAACTTATTTATCTATAATTACCCTGAATGTAAATGGACTAAATGCACCAATAAAGAGACAGAGAGTCACAGACTGGATAAAGAAACACGATCCATCTATATGCTGCCTACAAGAGACACACCTTAGACTTAGAGACACAAACAAACTAAAACTCAAAGGATGGAAAAAAGTATATCAAGCAAACAATAAGCAAAAAAGAAGAGGAGTAGCAATATTAATTTCTGACAAAATAGACTTTAGACTTAAATCCACCACAAAGGATAAAGAAGGACACTATATAATGATAAAAGGGACAATTGATCAGGAAGACATAACCATATTAAATATTTACGCACCCAATGACAGGGCTGCAAGATACATAAATCAAATTTTAACAGAACTGAAAAGCGAGATAGATACCTCCACAATTATAGTAGGAGACTTCAACACACCACTTTCGGAGAAGGACAGGACATCCAGTAAGAAGCTCAACAGAGACACGGAAGATCTAATTACAACAATCAACCAACTTGACCTCATTGACTTATACAGAACTCTCCACCCAACTGCTGCAAAATATACTTTTTTTTCCAGCGCACATGGAACATTCTCTAGAATAGACCACATATTAGGTCATAAAACAAACCTTTGCAGAGTCCAAAACATCGAAATATTACAAAGCATCTTCTCAGACCACAAGGCAATAAAACTAGAGATCAATAACAGAAAAACGAGGGAAAAGAAATCAAATACTTGGAAAATGAACAATACCCTCCTGAAAAAAGACTGGGTTATAGAAGACATCAAGGAGGGAATAAGGAAATTCATAGAAAGCAACGAGAATGAAAATACTTCCTATCAAAACCTCTGGGACACAGCAAAAGCAGTGCTCAGAGGCCAATTTATATCAATAAATGCACACATACAAAAAGAAGAAAGAGCCAAAATCAGAGAACTGTCCCTACAACTTGAACAAATAGAAACTGAGCAACAAAAGAATCCATCAGGCACCAGAAGAAAACAAATAATAAAAATTAGAGCTGAACTAAATGAATTAGAGAACAGAAAAACAATCGAAAGAATTAACAAAGCCAAAAGCTGGTTCTTTGAAAAAATTAACAAAATTGATAAACCATTGGCTAGACTGACTAAAGAAATACAGGAAAGGAAACAAATAACCCGAATAAGAAATGAGAAGGACCACATCACAACAGAACCAAATGAAATTAAAAGAATCATTTCAGATTATTATGAAAAATTGTACTCTAACAAATTTGAAAACCTAGAAGAAATGGGTGAATTCCTGGAAAAACACTACCTACCTAAACTAACACATTCAGAAGTAGAACAACTAAATAGACCCATAACAAAAAAAGAGATTGAAACGGTAATCAAAAAACTCCCAACAAAAAAAAGCCCTGGCCCGGACGGCTTCACTGCAGAGTTCTACCAAATTTTCAGAGAAGAGTTAACACCACTACTACTAAAGGTATTCCAAAGCATAGAAAATGACGGAATACTACCCAACTCATTCTATGAAGCCACCGTCTCCCTGATACCAAAACCAGGTAAAGACATTACAAAAAAAGAAAATTATAGACCTATATCCCTCATGAACATTGATGCAAAAATCCTCAACAAAATTCTGGCCAATAGAATCCAATGACACATCAAAAAAATAATTCACCCTGATCAAGTGGGATTTATACCAGGTATGCAAGGCTGGTTTAATATCAGAAAAACCATTAATGTAATCCATCACATAAATAAAACAAAAGACAAAAACCACATGATCTTATCAATTGATGCAGAAAAGGCATTTGACAAAGTCCAACACCCATTCATGATAAAAACTCTTACCAAAATAGGAATTCAAGGAAAATTCCTCAACATAATAAAGGGCATCTATGCAAAGCCAACAGCCAATATCACTCTAAATGGAGAGAACCTGAAAGCATTTCCCTTGAGAACGGGAACCAGACAAGGATGCCCTTTATCACCGCTCTTATTCAACATCGTGTTGGAAGTCTTAGCCAGGGCAATCAGGCTAGACAAAGAAATAAAAGGTATCCGGATTGGCAAGGAAGAAGTAAAGTTATCACTATTTGCAGATGACATGATTATATACACAGAAAACCCTAAGGAATCCTCCAGAAAACTACTGAAACTAATAGAAGAGTTTGGCAGAGTCTCAGGTTATAAAATAAACATACAAAAATCACTTGGATTCCTCTACATCAACAAAAAGAACACCGAAGAGGAAATAACCAAATCAATACCATTCACAGTAGCCCCCAAGAAGATAAGATATTTAGGAATAAATCTTACCAAGGATGTAAAAGACCTATACAAAGAAAACTACAAAGCTCTACTACAAGAAATTCAAAAGGACATACTTAAGTGGAAAAACATACCTTGCTCATGGATAGGAAGACTTAACATAGTAAAAATGTCTATTCTACCAAAAGCCATCTATACATTTAACGCACTTCCGATCCAAATTCCAATGTCATATTTTAAGGGGATAGAGAAACAAATCACCAATTTCATATGGAAGGGAAAGAAGCCCCGGATAAGCAAAGCACTACTGAAAAAGAAGAAGAAAGTGGGAGGCCTCACCTTACCTGACTTCAGAACCTATTATACAGCCACAGTAGTCAAAACAGCCTGGTATTGGTACAACAACAGACACATAGACCAATGGAACAGAATTGAGAACCCAGACATAGATCCATCCACGTATGAGCAGCTGATATTTGACAAAGGACCAGTCTCAATTAACTGGGGAACAGACAGCCTTTTTAACAAATGGTGCTGGCATAACTGGATATCCATTTGCAAAAAAATGAAACAGGACCCATACCTCACACCATGCACAAAAACTAACTCCAAGTGGATCAAAGACCTAAACATAAAGACTAAAACGATAAAGATCATGGAAGAAAAAATTGGGACAACCCTAGGAGCCCTAATACAAGGTATAAACAGAATACAAAACATTACCAAAAATGATGAAGAGAAACCCGATAACTGGGAGCTCCTAAAAATCAAACACCTATGCTCATCTAAAGACTTCTCCAAAAGAGTAAAAAGACCACCTACAGATTGGGAAAGAATTTTCAGCTATGACATCTCAGACCAGCGCCTGATCTCTAAAATCTACATGATTCTGTCAAAACTCAACCACAAAAAGACAAACAACCCAATCAAGAAGTGGGCAAAGGATATGAACACACATTTCTCTAAAGAAGATATTCAGGCAGCCAACAGATACATGAGAAAATGCTCTCGATCATTAGCCATTAGAGAAATGCAAATTAAAACTACGATGAGATTCCATCTCACACCAGCAAGGCTGGCATTAATCCAAAAAACACAAAATAATAAATGTTGGAGAGGCTGCGGAGAGATTGGAACTCTCATACACTGCTGGTGGGAATGTAAAATGGTACAACCACTTTGGAAATCTATCTGGTGTTATCTTAAACAGTTAGAAATAGAACTACCATACAAGCCAGAAATCCCACTCCTAGGAATATACCCTAGAGATACAAGAGCCTTCATACAAACAGATATATGCACACCCATGTTTATTGCAGCTCTGTTTACAATAGCAAAAAGTTGGAAGCAACCAAGGTGTCCATCAACGGATGAATGGTTAAATAAATTGTGGTATATTCACACAATGGAATACTACGCATCGATAAAGAACAGTGACGAATCTCTGAAACATTTCATAACATGGAGGAACCTGGAAGGCATTATGCTGAGCGAAATGAGTCAGAGGCAAAAGGACAAATATTGTATAAGACCACTATTATAAGATCTTGAGAAATAGTAAACCTGAGAAGAACACATACTTTTGTGGTTACGAGGTGGGGAGGGAGGGAGGGTGGGAGAGGGTTTTTTTATTGATTAATCAGTAGATAAGAACTGCTTTAGGTGAAGGGAAAGACAACAATCAATACATGGAAGGTCAGCTCAATTGGACTGGACCAAAAGCAAAGAAGTTTCCGGGATAAAATGAATGCTTCAAAGGTCAACGGAGCAAGCACGGGGGTCTGGGGAGCATGGTTTTGCGGGGACTTCTAAGTCAATTGGCAAAATAATTCTATTATGAAATCATTCTGCATCCCACTTTGAAATGTGGCGTCTGGGGTCTTAAATGCTAACAAGCAGCCATCTAAGATGCAGCAATTGGTCTCAACCCACCTGGAGCAAAGGAAAATGAAGAACACCAAGGCCACACGACAACTAAGAGCCCAAGAGACAGAAAGGGCCACATGAACCAGAGACCTACATCATCCTGAGACCAGAAGAACTAGTTGGTGCCCGGCCACAATTGATGACTGCCCTGACAGGGAGCTCAGCAGAGGACCCCTGAGGGAGCAGGAGATCAGTGGGATGCAGACCCCAAATTCTCATAAGAAGACCAAACTTAATGGTCTGACTGAGACTGGAGGAATCCCGGCGGCCATGCTCCCCAGACCTTCAGTTGACACAGGACAGGAACCATCCCCGAAGACAACTCATCAGAAATGAAAGGGACTGGTCAGCGGGTGGGAGAGAGATGCTGATGAAGAGTGAGCTAATTATATCAGGTGGACACTTGAGATTGTGTTGGCAACTCTTGTCTGGAGGGGGGATGGGAGGATAGAGAGAGAGGGAAGCCGGCAAAATTGTCAAGAAAGGAGAGACTGAAAGGGCTGACTCAAGACGGGGAGAGTAAGTGGGAGTAGGGAGTGAGATGTATGTAAACTTATACGTGACAGACTGATTGGATTTGTAAACGTTCACTTGAAGCTTAATAAAAGTTATTATAAAAAAAAAAATCATGTGTCTATTAATACCACCATTAAAAAAAAAAAAAAAAAAAATTTTCTTCCTACATCATGATTCTTCTACATTCAGCAGAAAGGGACCAATGGGACTTTGAGCCAAACTTCTAGGAATAAGTCTAGTAAGTGAAAAGAATAATTTATAAGTGGATTCATAATGTCTTCCCTTTCATTGGCCTGGATTAGAGGTGAAACTCAATTGTCCCATCACCAAGTGCTTCTCTCTGCTACAATAAGGAAATGAGGAGAAGGAAGAATTCATTAACACACAACAAGGACCTCAGTGTATCACAAAAATATTAACTAATGCTTTCCTTTTCCAGGTATTAGATGTTTGGGATGGTTTCTCTTCTCTTTAAGAAATAGACTACCTTAGTCTCAAGGTCATGTTACTCAATTTTCTATAAATTACATGAACCCAGCTTTCAGTTAAATTGCTTGCTGCTGCTAAAGCCATTATTATTATTATTATTATTACTCTTGAATGATTGCAAACAAGAGCTGAGGATAACAATAATTAAACGCCTTGTAGGAAAGGTCAGTGGTACAAGGAAACGGTTAATTACATTGAGGGAATAACAATAAGAAAGTTGAAGAGAAAGTATTTTTTTTCTACAACAAAACTGAGTAAAAACTATCCAAGCTGGGAGATTTACTAATTCACAGCAATTAAGTAGTTAATTAGAAGTCTGTAATTACCTTTGCCACTTCATTAAGAACTCCGTACAGATTCCTAATATAACTTGCTGGGAACCATACTTATCTCGGTTATTGGAATTTCATGAAGAAACTGCTTTCATGTGTTAAAGGACTGTCTCATTAAAACTGCTTGGCCATCCGTGGAAACACAAGTTGATTCCTGAGAGTTTAATAGTTCTGGGTTTGCTGGTGAGGTGTGACTGAAGGGCATGGGCCAGCACAAGTCACTTTGCAATTTCCAGTCATTCCCAGTCACTAGGGCTGATATAATATACCAAGGATTGCCAGAAGAATGAACAAGTCTGTCTTGGACAAAGTGTAGCCAGAGTGTTCCTTGGAAGCAAGGATGGCGAGACTTCCTCTCACATACTTTGGGTATGTCATCAGGAAGGACCAGTCCCTGGAGGAGGACATTGCACTTGGTAAGGTAAAGGGTAAGTGAAAAAGAGAAAGACCCTTAATGAGATGGATTGACACAGTGCTGCAATGGTGGGTTTAAACATAACGATTGTGAGGATGGCACAAGACCAGGCAGTGTTTCATTCTGTTGTAAGTGAGGTCACTGCTAGTCAGAACTGATTGGAAGGCAACTGGCAACAACAACAAGGGCTGATATAGAAGCCCTAGTGGCACAGTGGTTAAAGCTCCCAGCTACTAAACAAAAGGTCAGCTATTTGAACCCACCAGTCACTTCTGCAGAAGAAAGTTGTGGCAGTCTTAAAAATTTACAGCCTTGAAAAACCTATGAGGCAGTTCTACTCTGTCCTATAGGATCACTATGAGTCAGAATTGACTTGACAGTAATGGAATACCAAACCAAAACCAAACCCACTGCTGTCGAGTCGATTGTGACTCCTAGCCACCTTATAGGCCAGAGTAGAACTGCCCCATAGAGTTTCCAAGGAGTGCCTGATGGATTCAAACTGCCAACCTTTTGGTTAGCAGCCAAACTCTTAACCACTATGCACCAGGGTTTCCAGTAATGGAATACCCAGACCCAGTGCCGGGCACAGGAGGGCTGATATCCACTCGTTATGCATAGATATGGCCTTATTGTTTACTTATGGCTAGCATCCATTCTTAATGGCTGTGGCATCTGCTCTAATTGGTCAGTGCCCATCTGGTATTGGTTTCTAGACATTTTAAAGATCACTTGTTCCAACAAATGGGTGACAGCCTTAGGAAAACTAGGACCTCTAATAAGGTACTGACTCCAGGTCACCTACCTGGGCAATGACATGAAAATTTAAGCTTACTTTTGTCTCTCACTATAATATCTAAACCTATGAAGACAAGTCCCCAGAAAATAGGTCAAAGCACAAATTTTCTGGCTCTATTTTTCTATATTTCTTTCCATGGATAGGCCATGCAATTGTTATCAACATTGTTAGCAAGCCATCTCAGAGAGTTTCCAAAAGTAGTGACCACAATGCTATAAATACTTGAAGAGCAGAGTAGTAGAAATATAAATCTCATCAGGTTAGACAGTGAGATACACAACTCTGAACACAACTCTGCAATAGGGTAAGTGCTCCACAGGTGGTAAGGAACTCGCGAAGAAGACCTTTCCTGGTGGTTTTCAAATTCATTACAACCAGCCTTTTAAATAACTATGCATTTCTTTATCAAGTGAATGAACCCCGATCTTTTTCACCACACCACTATAGTTGGACATTCAGATAATTTCCAAACTTTTACAATTGTAAATAATCCCATCACGAGCATCTGTATCCACAACACTGTTTCTGCATTTTCAGTTGCTCCTCATTCTCAGTTTTTCCAAGTGGATTGGCTACATCGGAGGGTACGGATTAAAAAAAAAAAAAAAAAAAAAATTACAAATAGCTCTCTCCTTATTTACCGTCTACTTGCTAATAACAGAAACCCAGGTAGCACAGTGGTAAGTGCTATGGCTGCTAACCAAAAGGTTGGCAGTTCAAATCTACCAGGTGCTCCTTGGAAACTCTATCGGACAGTTCTACTGTGTCCTATAGGGTCACTATGAGTTGAAATTGAGTCAGCGGCAACAGGTTTGGTTTTGGCTTTGCTAATAAAAAGGAACTGTATCTGGCCATGGTTGGCACATAATTTTAAGTTTAGAGACTTGTCATATATGAAAAAAGGTTAATAAAAGCGCAATGTAGCATATAGTAACATTTGTAAAAAAATAAATAAAAATGAGCAACCAAGGGCCACAGAAGTTCAGCTTTGAGTAGAAATTGAAAGTGGAATTGGGAATTCAAGGAAGAATTTGAATAATTTTATTGGAAAAAGGAAAGGAACAGGAATATATAGTGGTATACTTACAGATGAGGAGCAGATGAATTTTTCTGGAATAAACAGATCATTCATATACAGAAATAATGAAGGAAAAGAAATCAAAATAGGTGGAGGCCAGACAGGAGAGTATCTTCAATAAAAGGCAAGACATTTGGGCTCCATTATCCAGGCAATGAGGAGAAAACTGAAGATTTCTCAGTGCAAAGTCAACATCCACAAGGGAATTTTAGGAATCTGTGTTTCTTTTTTTAATTTTTTTTGTGCTTTAATTGAAAGTTTACAAATCAAGTCAGTCTCTCACACAAAAACTTAAATACACCTTGCTACATACTTCCAATTACTCTTCCTCTAATGAGACAGCTCACTCCCTCCCTCCACTCTCTCTTTTTTGTCCATTTTGTCAGCTTCTAACCCCCTCTACCCTCTCATCTCCCCTCCAGGCAGGAGATGCAAGCATAGTCTCAAGTGTCCACCTGATCCAAGAAGCTCACTCCTCACCAGCATCCCTCTCCACCCCATTGTCCAGTCCAATCCCTGTCTGAAGAGTTGGCTTCAGGAATGGTTCCTGTCCTGGGCCCACAGAAGGTCTGGGGGCCATGACCACTGAGGTCCTTCTAGTCTCAGTTAGATCATTAAGTCTGGTCTTTTTAGGAGAATTTGGGGTCTGCATCCCACTGCTCTCCTGCTCCCTCGGGGGTTCTCTGTTGTGAATCTGTGTTTCTTAATGGTATGGATTGCAACTGGTTAAATATGGAGATGGCAGAAGCCATTGACTTTTCATTAAGAATCCAGACATGGCTTGCCATGCAAGAGACTATTTCATCAAAGAAATAACTGTAGTTTCTATTTAACATATTAAGATTGTTGGATTAAATGTAATTACAATGGTTAACATGTTTTTAGCACTTAATGTGTACCAGGCACTGTGTGAAATGCCCTGCATTCTTTATCTCATTTAATCTTCTCAAAAGTCGTATAAAGCAGGAACTATGAATATCTCAGGAGCCCTGGTGCAATAGTTAAGTGCTTAGTTGCTAACTGAAAGGTCAGTGGTTCAAACCCACTAGCTGCTCCATGGGAGAAAGATGTGGCCATTCACTTCTGTAAAGATTATAGCCTTGTAAGCCCTATGGAGCAGTTTTACTCTGTCCTATAGGGTCACAATAAGTCAGAATTGACTTGACGGACACAGGGCACGATTATCTTAATTTTATAGAAGAGGAATAGCAGCTTAGAGAGGATAAGTAACTTTCTCATTGCATGCAGATAAATGAAAAAACCAGGACTTGAACCCGGTTCTTCTAGCTCCAGAGTGTACATATTGCCTTCATTCAGATGTGGGCAAATACTCATGAAAGATCGTGATTCATTTGTTCAGAAAACTTTATAGAAGTCCAGGCACAAGAATGGTGCCAGCAGGAATGGAAATGACAGCTGGATGCAAGATAAACGACTAAATTGAACACCGGAAGGGAGAGGAGGATGCAAGGACCATTGCCAGTGTTAGAACATGGGATTCAAAGACAGCAGTAGCGCCACTAAGGGAAATAGTGAAAACTAACAATTAAGCTAGTTTGGGGTAAATAAACTAAGTTTTGGGTTAACAACAATAAAACAATAAAATTTTTAGACCAAAGCGCAAGTTGTATAATTATTTCCCTTGAGCTCCGTAATTCCTGAAATAATGTTAATAAGTGTAAAGCATAAAGGGTTCCTATATGATGGCTTGACTATAGCGCTTATCTTCTCTTCTTCCTAAGATTTAATTACAATAATAACAAATATATTTAAAAAGCATAAACAGCAATACCATTTGATGAATTAGCTCAACTACTATGGGCATTTTTGGTCTGCTGCAAAGATATCCAGCTTCAATCATTTAGGATTTCCTCAACTAATGAGGCATTTTCTCATCTACTTCCCACTTAGTTCTGCCTGCCAATTAATATTTTCATTCATGTTAACAACGAGCCCTGGTAGAGCAGTGGTTAAAGAGCTCCTCTGCTAACCGAGAGGTCAGTGGTTCCAAACACCAGCTGCTCCGAGGGAGAAACATGTGGCAGTCTGCTTCTGTAAAGATTACAGCTTTGGAAACCCTATGGGACAGTTCTGCCTAGTCCTACAGCATCGCTATGAGTCAGAGTGGACTGGACAACATTGGGCTTTTTAACAGCTTTATTCATGTTAACAAAGCTCCCATCAGCTTTTCATTTTCCTTCTTCTTAAATATGAACAGAAAACCAAGAATCTATAGGCATGCAAGGAAAGTCAACAACATGAATGCAAAAGAGAAAATAAACATTAAAGATGAAGGAAGAATAGAAGGAAAGACCACCAGAGAAAATATATAATTCAAAGAATAGAAAATATCTTATAATAAGAAGCAAAAATAATATTGATTACTACCCTCAGAGTCCAGAAGGTATTGAATTTCTAAAACCAGCATTATGAACCTTAGAAATATTATTTCTAATGTCTTGTTGATAGTGTTTCTTGAAAAGAAAAATATTTGGATAAATGCTAGAGCCTGAGGACTTTTGACATTAAAATTGCAATACTCATTATAGGAAACTTTACAAAAAATATTATTGAATGCCTACAGTTGTGACAACAAATGAAAGGATAATTTTGATTTAAAGCATTTTCTTTATCACAAAGACGTACCTAGTATAGTTCATAGCCCTTCAAATAGAGTTTACAATTCTGTCCTGTTTGAGCAATCATTATTTTATTTCCTCGAGGTACAATAAAGACAGTTGAAGTGATGATTTCTAAGATCTATAATGCTTTGAACTCAAACTCTAGATATTATCAAATAATCATTCAATGTGAACCATAATCTAAATTAAATTAGTTAAAAACATGGACTTTATTTTTCCCTGCATTCCTTTATAATTTCTATGAATATTTTTCAGAACAGTGAATCTACCCTTTGAGAACACTTATAATACCTCTTGATTAATTAAACAGACAGAATATTATCTTCGCAAAGCTTTCCCTACCTTATAGAATTAATGATACTACAGCAAATATCACCAATACGATTAGAACCAATTGTATTGTTGAATATTCTTGCCAAAGTTCCTCAAAATGTTAAACAGAGTTACTGTATGATCCAGCAATTTTACTCATAGGTATATATCCAAGAGAAGTAAAATCATATGTCCACACAAACACTTGTACAGGAAAGTTCATATCAGCACTATCCCTAATAGCTAAAAAGTATAAATGACCCAGACATCCACTAACTCACAAGTGGGTAAATAAAATGTGGTATAGCCATACAATGGGATATCACTTGGCAATAAAAAGGAAGGAAGTACTGGTATATTCTACAACATGGATTAGCCTTGAAAACATTATGCTAAGTGAAAGAAATCAGTTCCAAAAGGGCACATAATATATGATTCCATTCATATGAGATGTCTAGAATAGGCAAATCTATAAAGAGCTGGCAGGGAAAGGGGCCCTTTAGTTTGAGGAAAATTTTAAAATTAGACTGTGGTAATGCCACCAAGGCTCCAATGGTTGCACAACTTTGTTAGTATATTAAAAACCATTGAATTGTATACTTCAATGGTGAATTTTATGGTATGTGAGTTATAAATCAATAAAATGTCCAAAATATTCTTTCCATTAAAAAAAAAAAACTCCCAACAACAACAACAAAAGCCCTGACCCAGATGGCTTCTCTGGAGAAGTCTACCAAACATTCAGAGAAGAGCTCACACCAGTACTACTCAACTAATTTCAGAACATAGAAAGGAAAGAATACTCCTGAATTCATTTTATGAAGCCAGCATAATCCTGATACCAAACCTAAGCAAAGACAATATAAAAAAAGAAAATCACAGGCCAATATTTCTCATGAATATAGAGGAAAAATTCTCAACAAAACTCTAGCCAGCAGAATTCTGCATCATATCAAAAAAGCTGTACCCCACGACCAAGTGGGACCACTACCAGGTATGCAAAGATGGCTCAACATTAGAAAATCAACAGATGCAATCCACAACACAAGTAGAACATCTAGCTCAATTGGTATAACATAGTTTATAAAGAAAATATTCTACATTCTACTTCGGTGAGTAGCATCTAGAGCCTTAAAGGCTTGTACACAGCCATCTAAGATATTCCACTGGTCCCACCCCATCTGGAGCTAAGGAGAATGAAGAAAACCGAAGACACAAGGGAAAGATTAGTCCAAAGTACTAGTGGACCACAAGTAACACAGCCTCCACCAGACTGAGTTCAACACAACTAGATGGTGCCTGGCTACTGCCACTGACTGCTCTGACAGGGATCACAATAGAGGGTCCTGGACAAAGCTGGAGAAAAATGTAGAATAAAATTCTAACTCACAAAAAAAAGACAATGCTTACTGGTCTGACAGAGACTGGAGAAACGCTGGGAGTATGGCCCCCAGATACCCTTAAAACTCAGTAATGAAGTCACTACTGTGATTCACCCGTCAGCCAAAGATTACCCAAACCAAAACCAAACCCATTGCTGTTGAGTCGATTCCTACTCATAGCGACCCTATAAGACAGAGTAGAACTGCCCCATAGAGTTTTCAAGCAGCACCTGATGGTTTTGAACTGCCAACCTTATGGTTAGCAGGTGTAGCACTTAGAATCACACACACACAAAAATGAGACTAAATGGACACACTAGCTGAGGGGCAAGGAAAAACAGCAGGAGTGTATAGGAAAACAGGTAAGGGAGAACCCAAGGTTGAGAAGGGGAGATGCTGACATGTCATGGGGTTGGCAACCAATGTCACAAAACAATATGTAAATTAATTGTTTAATGAGAAACTACTTTGTTCTTTCAACTTTCATCAGAAGCACAATTAAAAAAAAATTCTCAGCAAAATAGGAATAGAAGGGAAGGTCCTCAACATAACAAAGGGCATGTGTACAAAATCAAAAGTCAACATCATTCTCAACAGAAAAAGGCTGAAAGCACTCCCCCTGAGAACAGGAACAAGACAAGGATACCCTTTATCACTAGTCCTATTTAACACTGTGCCGGAAGTCCTAGCTAGAGCAATAAGGCAAGAAAAAGAAATAAAAAGCATCCAAATTAGAAAGGAAGAAGTAAAACTATTCCTATTCACTGATGATATGATACTGACACTATACATAGAGTGCCCCAAAGATTCCACAAGAAAATTACTGGAACTAATAGAAAGATTCAACAGTGTAGCAGCATATAAGATCAACATACAAAACTCAGTTGGATTCCTATACACCAACAAAGAGAATTTCTAAAAGAAAATCAGGAAAACAATACCATTTATAAAAGCCCCTGAAAAAGATAAAATACTTAGAAATAAATCTAACCACAGATTTAAAAGATCTATTCAAAGAAACCAAAAGAGACCTACATAAACAGAAAAACATACCATGCTCATGGAGAGGAAGACTTAACATTGTGAAAATGTCAATCCTACCCAAAGCGATCTATAGATATAATCCAATCTCGATCCAAAATCAACAGCATTCTTTACTGAGATGAAAAAATTAATCACCTATGTTATATGGAAAGGAAAGAGGCTCCGGATAAGCAAAGCATTATAGAAGAAAAAGAACAAAGCAAGAGGCCTTACACTACCTGACTTCAGAATGTACTATACAGCCAATGTAGTCAAAAGAGCCTGGTACTGGTATAATGACAGACACAGAGTCCAAAGGAACAGAATCGAGAACCTAGATGTAAATCCATCCAGCGATGGTCAGCTGATTTTTGACAAAGGACCAAAGTCCATTACATGGGGAAAAGAGTCTTTTTTAACAAATGGTGCTGACAAAACTGGATGTCCATCTGTACGAAAATGAAACAGAACCCATACCTCACACCATATATAAAAATGAACTAAAGATGGATCAAAGACCTAAGTATTAAACCTAAAACAATAAAGATCATGGAAGAAAAATTAGGGACCACACTAGGGCCCTAATACATGGCATGGCATAAATTCAATACAAACCATAACTAACAATGTACAAACACCAGAAGATAAACTATATAACTGGCAGCTCCTGAAATTAAACAATTATGCTCATCAAAAGACTTCACCAAAAGAGTAAAAAGAGAACCTACAGACTGGGAAAAAAAAAATTTGGCTATGACATATATCACAAGGGTCTAATCTTTAAAATCTATAGAATACTTCAACACCTCAATAAAAAAAATCCAATTAAAAAATGGGCAAATGATATGAACAGACACTTCACCAAAGAAGACATTCGGGCAGCCAACAAACACTTAAGGAAATGCTCTTGATCATTAACCATTAGAGACATGCAAATCAAAACTAAAATGAGATAATATCTCACCCTGACATTACTGGCATGAATCAAAAAACAAAACAAAAACGTCAAATAACAAATGTTGGAGAGGCTACGGGGAGATTGGAACTCTTATGCACTGCTGATGGGAATGCAAAATGGCACAATGATTTTGAAAAATGATATGAAGCTTTCTTAAAAAGCTAGAAATACAAATACCTTATGATACAGCCATCTCACTCCCAGGAATATATCCTAGAGAAATAAGAGCACTCTCATGAATAGACATATACACACCCATGTTTATTGCAGCATTATTCACAATAGCAAAAAGATAGAA
Organism: Loxodonta africana; assembly: GCF_030014295.1. NCBI lineage: Eukaryota > Metazoa > Chordata > Mammalia > Proboscidea > Elephantidae > Loxodonta > Loxodonta africana. Next base: position 111,573,632 of record NC_087347.1, on the reverse strand, counting down.
ATAAACAGAGGAATGGATAAACAAACTATGGTACATACACACAGTGGAATATTACACAACAATAAAAAACAATGATGAATTTGCAAAACATCTCACAACATGGATGAATCTGGATGGCATTATGCTGAGTGAAATAAGTCAATCACGAAAGGACAAATATTGTATGAGATCACTATTACAAATACTCAAGAAAAGATTTAAACAAAGAAAAAATATTTTTGATGGTAATGAAGGAGGAGAAAGGTGGGAAGGAGAAATCACGAACAAGATGGTAGACAAGTTAACAGTGGTGAAGGGAAAGACAACCCACAATATAAGGAAAATCAACACAACTTGACCACGACAAAGCCATGGAAGCTTCCTAGACACATACAAACACCTTGAGGGACTGAGTTATTGGGGTCGAGGGCTGGGGAACATGGTGTTGAGGGACATCTAGGTCAATTGGCATAACGTAGTTCATAAAGAAAATGTTCAATATCCTACTTTGTTGAGTAGTGCCTGGGGTCTTAAAAGCTTTCAAGCAGCCATCTAAAATACACCTATTGTTCCCGTCACATTCAGAGCAAAGGAGAATGAAAAAAACCAAAGACAGAAGGAAAATATCAGTCCAAAGGACTAATGGACCTCTTGAACCATACCTTCCACCAGCTTGAGCCCAGAAGAACTAGATGGTGTCCAGCTACAAACCCCTACCGCTCTGACAGGGATCACAATAGACTGTTCTGGAAAGTGTGGGAGAAAAATATAGAACAAAGTTCAAATTTACAAAGAAAGACCAGACTTACTGGTCGTCTTGGTTATCTAGTGCTGCTATAACAGAAATACCACAAGCGGATGGCTCTAACAAACAGTAGTATATTCTCTCGCAGTTTCGGAGGCTAGAAGTCTGATTTCCAGGGTGCCAGCTCCAGGGGCAGGCTTTCTTTCTCTTTTGACTCTGGAGGAAGGTCCTTGTCATCAATTTTCCACTGGTTGAGGGGCGTCTCAGTGCCGGGAACCCAGATGCAAAGGACATACTATACTCCCGGTGTTTATTCATGGTGGTATGAGGTCCTCATGTCTCTCTGCTTGCTTCTCTTTTTTACATCTGAAGAGATTGGTTTAAAACACAGCCTGATCTTGTAGACTGAATCCTGCCTCATTAACATCATAGTGGTAGGATTTACAACACATAGGAAAATCATATCAGATGATAAAATGGTGGACAATCATACAATATTGAGAATCATGGCCTAGCCAAGTTGATATTTTTGGGGACACAATTCAATCCATGACACTGGTCTGACAGAGAATGGAGTGATCCCCGAGACTATGGTCCCCAGACATTTCTGCTAACAGAGCTGAAACCACTCCTGAAGTCTACCTTGCAGCCAAAGATTAGACACGCCTATAAAAGAAATAATAACACCTGTGAGGAACATGCTTCTTATTTCAGTCAAGCATAGGAGACCTAACGGCAACACCTGCCCAAAAGCAAAGCAGAGAAGGCAGAAAGGAACTGGAAACCTGGGTGAATGGAGATGGGAACCCTGGGCGTAAAGGCAAAAAGGGAGAGTGCTGACATACTGTGGGGATTGCGACCAATGTCACAAAACGATTTGTGTATAAATTTTTTGAATGAGAAACTGATTTGAGCTTTAAACTTTCACCTAAAAAACAACTATATATATATATTTACCCAGTACCCAGTGCCATCGAGTCGATTCCGACTCATAGTGACCCTGCAGGACACAGTAGAACTGCCTCGTAGAGTTTCCAAGGAGTGCCTGGTGGATTCAAACTGCCGACCCTTTGGTTAGCAGCCATAGCACCTAACTACTACACCACCAGAGTTTCCAAATATATATATATATTCTTGCCATATACAAATATCAGACCCATTATTTCAAGCAATATCCCATACATAAAATTGTAACACAATAAAATCACTCAAGTTGTCACAGTGATGAATATAACTTGTCCTGAAAATCCCCTTTTGTTGAGATTGCCCAAAACAGGGATTTTTAAGTTTCCTTAAGTCTTTTTCATTTATCCAACAAGTATTTTTATTGCATATCTACTATGAGCTGAGTTAGGTCCTAAGAAAATTTGGATTAACAAACAGACATGGTTCCCAGCTTCACAGACTAAATTATGTTATTAAGTATTATCTCATTAAAATGATAAGAGCTACAAAGGAGATGTGAAGGGCATTATGAGGCTGTGCCGTTATTTGAGCTATTCTAGGAAGTCAGGGAATGCTTTCCTGAGAAAATAATTTGACTGACCTCAGAAAAATATTAAAGCCTCAGAGACCCAAGCAGTAGATAGACATGGGGCAGGAAGGAGAAGGAAGTGGATTAAGTTAACTCCAGTTAGAAAAGCATGGTATCATTATCAAGAGAGCCAAGCTCCAGATGAGACTTACCAATAAAACTGCCTGAGCGCAAAACACGGCTTTAACCCAAATTAGGTAAAATTGCTTTTAACATCGGTAAAGTACTCTGTAAAACTTAGGCGTTAATGCCTTTTATATGACAAGAAATAATTCTATCTGTAGTCTGCCTCTGAAGAAATTAAAATGTTATGATTGAAGAGAGCATGTTTTATAAAGTGGATCAGCTAAAGATAGCCATTACAAAAGAGGGCACTATATTGCCATTCAGCAGTCCCACTTAGCCAGATCTGGAGGGGAAAGAAGGTCCAAATCTGATTCTTGGCTCTATTCTCTGAGATAGAATGAGGGTCAGCTAAACTGATCTAGGTGGATTAAAAAGAAATAAAAATGTAGAATAAAAGGGTGGAGGAAAAAACATACATTAGAAATAGTATATAACAGTGAACTGCATTTTATTCATTTCTAAGATTTTTTAAATCTTCAAGAAATAACTTCCTAAGAAATATAAATTGCCAAAATTGGCTTGAGGGAAAGTAGAAATATAGAATGGGCCAGTAACCATTGAAATAATTGAAAACTGAATCACGCATCTATTCTAAAAAGCACCAAGCCCAACTGGTTTTACAGATAGGTCTGACTGAACCTTATAGGAACAGAAAATACTTTGCTTATTAGATTATTTCTAAGCCAGAAAAATATAGAACACTTCCTGACTCATTTCCAAGCCTAGCATGATGCTAATATGAAATTCAGGCAAGTGTGAGAGAAAGAGATGAGTTCATAACAGATTCATTGTACATGGAAATGTTCATCCTAAGAGTGGCACTTCAAATTGAAAAAAAAAAAAGTGAATTTATCCAATAGAGAGTTATAAATATTGAAAAGGAAAGCTATAACTCATTATCTATACATTATACCATTATCTATCTGTCTAGGTTATCTAGGAATTTAAATAACAAAATTATTATAATTAAGAAAGTTGAGTAAAGAATGTGAAAAGAATAGTAGTGAAACACAAGAAAAAAACGTAAAGGAATGTTCATAATATCAATCAATAAATAAGCCAATACTACTAGATAATATGTAAGAAAACTATTAATAAAATCAAGAAAAGTGTAAAAGTTTAATGAAGGATCTAAGCTAAGATTTAAATAAATGGAGCGACATAATATGTTCCTACCCAATAACGGTGTTGGGCCACAACTCAGTGGAAAATTAGTAAATGAATAAACAATTCACATAATAAGCAGTGACCAATAAAATCTGTAAAGGTTCTTCTTTAGTTATTAGATAAATGAAAAATAAAAATATAAAATAGTATTTTCTATTCAGAATTGACACTGCTTAAAGGTCAATAATATCAAGTATTTAGAATAATGGAGAGAAAAGGCAATTGTCATAAACTGTTGCTGGAATATAGAGGGTCAAATAATTTTACAAAGCAATTTGATAATATCTACCAAAATGTTTAAAGAACATATCTTTGACTCAGCAATCCCCTTTCGGAAATCTATCCTAAAGAAGGAGTTCAGTTATGCATGCGTGAGAAGATTGGCTTTTACAGCAATGCTTGCAATGGTGAGAAAACATTAATTCTATGGAATATTATGCAGCATTTATAAATTATAACAATACATACAAGCTTAGAAAGAGACCCAAGGTATTCATAGATAGATTGGTAGTTATGTAGGTAGGTAAATGGATATTTATATGATATATAAAAATATATTTATAAAGATATACTTTTATATAACATATACATATGTGTCATGTATGTGCCACCTAATTATACATACATCTATGACTCCATTGATGTTAAAACATAAAAAGAAAAAATCTAAGCTATGTATAGGATACAAATACATGGATGTTCAGGTTAGTGGGTAGACAGAGTAAAAAGTTGTTGTTAGCTGCCATCAAGTCAGATGAGATACATGGTGAATCATGTACAACAGAACAAAACTGTTGCCAAATCCTACCCAATCTTCATGATTGTTGGTATGCTCCAGTCCATTGTTGCCACCTCTGTGTGTTTTGAGTGCCTTCTAACCTAGAGGGCTCATCTTCTAGCACTATAATAAACAATATTCTGTTGTGATCTGTGGAGTTTTCACTGGTTAATTTTTAGAAGCAGGTCATTGGCCTTTCTTACTAGTCTGTCTTAGTCTGGAAGCTCTGCTAAAAGCTGTCTCTTATGGGTGACCTTGCTGGTATTTGAAATACCAGTGGTATAGCTTCCAGCATCACAGCAACCCACAAGCCACCACGGTGCGACAAACTGACAGATAGGTGGTGGTTAATCAACAGCATGAAACCATTACCACCTCAAAACCAAGGGGAACAGGGGAATTCGTTGCCCGAACCTGTGAACCGGCGAGAGCTGTAGCTGTAAGAGAGAGGGTCTCCCAAGAGGAGCTGTAGATGGGGGAGCACAGTGACCGCTGAACTGCAGCCCGGGCAGAGACGGAACCTAAGGAACTTTTTCTCCCCCTGCGCTCTGACCTCTAGCCAGTGTCTCTTTCTGGGCAAATACTGAGGGCAGGTGATACAGGGGTAGGATAAAGAAGAAGGGCTGTGAGGGGCTCTGTGGGGCAGTCTGAGAATAGCCCCATAAGATCAATGCATTGACTAATGCTATTGTCTATTTTAATTATAATGTAGCTTGTGCTTTTAAAATGAACAGATATTTGGGACATCACTATGCTTTTATGGATATATCTTACTTTGCCATTGTCGTGTAAATATCCCAGGAAATAAAGTGCAAAATGTGGTATACTTAACTATTCAAACATAATGGAAATGTGTTTAAAAGATGGAAGGGTTCTGCAAAGACGAGAATATTTCAGGGAGAATTCACATGTCTGCTACAGCTAGAATAATTAGAAACCGTAGTGATTCTCTCGTCTTTGTCATGACGCTGAGGCAATTTTCAGCGGTCCCATTATTCCCAATGATAAAGAGGATAACATGTAAGCCATAGTTATGTTTTGAAAGTGTCTTTTTTTTTTTTTTTTCCAACCAAGACATTTCTAGGTTTTGAAATTCAGACGATGGCAGTCGGGTAAATATAGACCAATTGCCACTCTTCAGGAATCCTAAACATCATTTAGGAAGATACTATGTGGATATATTTTCCTTTGGAGTTGAGTAAAATTAAATTTTGAAAAATAATTAATTTTACTGATTAGTTACGGAAGCAACCCATTCTATTGTAAATCGAAATAGCATTCCACATGACTTTAAATAAATATGTAAAAATTAATATTGAGAGATTCAAAGATTCTTCTCCAACTGGAATTTTGTTTTCTAATGATGAATGAATGTCCCAATCAGAAGAAACAGCCACTTCAGAGTCATGAGGGCCAGAGCATGTTTGAAGGGTTTGAAAAATAACAGAAGGCCAGTGTGACTACAGCAGAGTGAGTTAGGGAGGGAGATATACGGGGTAATAAGTGGAAGGGTACCTGGTGAACCCATCATGTAGGGTCCTATAGGCCAAGGGAAGAACTTTGGTTTTTATTCCTGGTGAAAAAGAACAGAGGCTCTAAGAGGCCTTGCCTCTTCCTGTCTGTTTACACTTCCATTCCTCACATCTGCCTTAAGTAGCTCATACCCCAGGCAGCTGCTCCCCTTGAACCTGGCCCCCAGAAGGGCAGACACAGGGCAGACCCAAACCTGGCCTACATCCCAGTGCCCTGTCACCAAAGCTGACCTACTTATTGTTATGGTTGTTTATTGCTGTAAGCCATTTGTTAAGGATTAAATTGTGTCCACCCAAAATATGTGATGGAATATTAACGCCTATACCTGTGAATGTAATCCTACTTAGAAATAGGGTTTTCTTTGTTATGTTAATGAGGTCATATCAGTGCAGAGTGTGTTCTAAATCTAGTCATTTCTGAGCTATAAAACGAGCAGAATAGACAGAGAGAGTCAGAGGGAAGAGGAAGATAGATGACAGATACAGACACCTCTACAAGCCCAGGAACTCCAAGCATTGCTGGCAACTAATAGAAGCTGAAATAGACAAGAAAGGAAGAAGTTTCCTGAATAAACAGAATGCTTTGAAGGCCAAAGTAGCAGGGGCAGGGGTGTGGGGTCCATGGTTTCAGGGAGCATCTAGGTCAATTGGCATAATAAAATCTATTTAAAAAACATACTGCATCCTACTTTGGTGACTGGTGTCTGGGGTCTTAAACTCTAGCAAGCAGCCATGTAAGATGCATCAATTGGTCTCAACCCACCTGGAGGAAAGGAGAATGAAGAACACCAAAGATACAAGGTAATTATGAGCCCAAGAGACAGAAAGGGCTACACAAATCAGAGACTACATCAGCCTAAGGCTAGAAGAACTAGATGGTGCCCAGCTACAATCGATGACTGCCCTAACAAGGAACACAACAGAGAATCCCTGATGGAGCAAGAGAGCAGTGGGATGCAGACCTCAAATTCTCATAAAAAGACCAGACTTAATGGTCTGACTGAGACTAGAAGGACCCCAAAGGTCATGGTCCCCAGATCTTCTGTTAGCCGAAGCCTGGCACCATTCCAGAAGCCAACTCTTCAGACAGGGTTTGGACTGGACTATAGGATAGAAAATGATACTGGTGAGGAGTGAACTTCTTGGCTCAAGTGGATACATGAGACTTTGTGGGCAGCTCCTGTCTGGAGGGGAGATGAGAAGGCAGAGGGGGACAGAAACTGGCTGAATGGACATGGGGAATACAGGTTGGAAAGAAGGAGTGTGCTGTCTCATTAGGGGAGAGCAGCTAGGAGTGTATAGCAAGGCACATATAAATTTTTGTATGAGAGACTGACTTGATCTATAAACTTTCACTTAAAGCACAATAAAAATTTTTAAAAAATGATAAGAGAAGAGAAAAAGAAGACAGCAAAATAAACTCTTTGATTGTCACATACATAATAAAGGAGAACCGAAGCATATCTTCTGAAAAAACAAATAGTAAAAGCCCAAATAAAATAAAAGAGAAATAAAGACACTATGAAAGTATTACTACAGTACACACTGGCTGGAAAGCCTGGTGGTATAATGGTTAAGAGCTATGGCTGCTAACCAAAAAGGTTGGCACTTCAAATCCACCAGGCGCTTCTTGGAGACCCTGTGGTTTCCACACTGGCTCTCCTAAAGAAATTTTTTATAAAACTAACTGGACTTCTGGATTTTGCATTTAAGGAGCTTGATATTGTCATTCCCATCTGCACAATGAGAAAAAAGCTGAACGAACTGAGAACCAACAACTCTTTATAGTTCCATCAGAGGCCTGAGGCAAACTGATGCCAAAGAAACCCAGAGAGAAAGGTGCGTACAGGGAATCACAGTTTATGGGGGACAGAAACCTCTAGAGCTGGCGACCCACAGGAAAATTTAAACTGTAATGAAGAAACTGCTGAAGGTTTCATGTGGAACAGCTTGAGAGTTAAAAACTCCTGGGGGCCCAATCTTAGGAGGTGGGGCACTCCTTTCATGGAGGTTTTCATGATGAAGGTTAGAGAAAAATCTCCCCATGATTCCAGCAGTGAGAGGGGGAAAGTACCAAAATTTCATGCAAATAACACACATTTTCTGTTTTTTGCTGGCCGTACCCCTCACCCCATAAAGTATTTTCACAATAACTATGCTAATTTTTTTAAATGGCATTTAGTAGTGATATCGCTAATAATAACACTATCGGAATGTTTAAAAATCCCACTTTGCAGGTTAAAACAAACAAGTAAAATTTTAATGTATTAAGAACAAAATTTTCAGTGAAGGTAAAAGAGAGATAAACATAAAAAAAAAAATAAACCTGTGTTAAATGTGAAATTAGAGATTTAAATTCAAGTGGAAAAATTGAAATGGAAAATATCTGAGTGAACTCATGATTTTAAGTGTGTGTGTGTGTGTGTGTGTGTGTGTGTCTCCTAGCTTAGTTCACTAAAAGTTCCAGGGAGCAATAGGTACAACTATCACTTAGATATGGTTAATATATATCCTTCTCTGTTAAAATGGATCAGGTCTATTTGCTGATTCCATGTCTGAGGCAGAGAAAACATAAGGATATCTTACTTTGCATTAAAAAAAATAGTGAAATATTCTAAAAGGATACAGGAAACATCTTGAACGACTCCCCCTGGTCAGTTTGGTGCTATTTGAACATTCTATCGTCATTAGCAGCAGCAGCAGCAACAGCTCTACATTAATTGTGATAACTATCTGATTTCAAGACATTACATAAATAAGAAGACAAAACGGCAGAAATATGTGACAGAACTGTAAAGAAACTACAAAAAGTCAGGGCAGTGGTTATCTCTGTGATGAAGGGAGGGCTCAGATATTATTAATTTTCTATTAATTGATGGGGAAAATGTTTTATATATGTTTTACCTTTATAATTATTTGTTGAACTGTAAATATACGTTATATGGTTGTATAGGCTCTTCTATACATATATTTCACAATAAAATATAGTAAAATGAGATATTCATTATTTTTCCAGTGGTGAAATAAATTGATTTTCATGGGTAGGTTCTATTAAACACTGATCTAATTTTGGAACTTTTTTCAAACAACAAACCACGCCAATCACTGTTAGCTCACTTTCATGTTTAACCCAAACTAGAAAAAGAACCGCAAGGTTAAAATAAAATGTAGTGATAGACTGCAGAGTTCAATTCCAATGTATCCTATAACTGGAGTTCTCAAATATGAGAGTTAAAAAATTCTTACAATATAGGATTTCACTTGTGAGCAAGCTTATGTTTTTCACCAGTTTATAAAAGACAACTTCCCAAATTTTACCAATACCAAGAACAGACCCTCAGAACGTTCTCCCCTAAGAGCCTTCCTGACCTAGTCGCTGTTTGGTCTTCCTATTAGAGAATGGCTTCCCAAATTGAGCACAGCTGTGCATACAGATGTGTCTAAAAGCTCCAATGTATGACCACTAGGCCTTTCATCTACGGATGATTTTCCTTTGGCAAACATAGCTTCCGCTGTTTTCAGAATTTTTTTGTTAGTCTTGGAACGGGTCAGGAGCCTTCAGTCAAACTGGACATTTGAGGAGGGGGGCATATAAACTATTTTGTTGAGTAGATATATAAACTGCTTGTTTGGCTGCTGTTGTCTGTGCCACGAGATTTGCTGTAGCTGAATCAAGGCTAGGCTGATAAACTCAAATCTGCTTCAGCAACTTCCTATTACTGTGAAGATTTTTGGTACATAATCCAAAATCATAGGACATATATTATCAGTACATTCCTTGTAATTCATACTGAAAAGAGTATCCTTCATTTTGTGTAGTTTATATATTTCACTTGCTCTTGGATTCTAACCAAAAGGCTGGTGGTTTGAATCCACCCAGTGGCTCCACAGAAGAAAGGCCTAGAGATCTGCTTTTGTAAAGGTTACAGCCAGGAAAGCCCTGTGGAGCAGTTTTACTCTGAATACATGGATTTACCATGAGCCTGAATCGACGTGAGCAATAGTTTTTTTTTTTTTTAAATGTATTTTATTATTGTAAAAATATTTTTTCATTGTAACAGACACACAACTGTCAAGTTAAATTTAAAGGACTGGTGAATCCTACTAAATATCCAAAGAAGGACTAGCATTGATACTTTAAAACTCTTCTAAAAAAATAGAAAGGAGGGGGGAATACTTCCCAGCTCATTCTATGAGGCTGTTATTATCCTGACAACAAAAGCAGACAAAGACATAACAATAAAAGAAAACTGAAGACCAATATCACTTATGAATTAGATGAAAAAATGATCAACAAAATACTGGTAAACTGAATGCAAAAATGTATAAAAAGGATTATACACCATGACTGAGTGGAATTTATCCCAGGTATGCAAAGTTGGTTCAACATAAGAAAATCAACGCAATGCCTCGTGTTACTAGAATAAAGAAAACACATGTACATGCGGTCATCTCAATAGATGCAGAAAAAGTATTTGGCAAAATACAACACCCTTTTGTGAAAGAAAATGCTAAGTAACCTAGCAATAGAAGAGGACTTCTTCAATCTGTGAAAGGACATCTACAAAAACCCACAACTAACGTACTATTTGATGATCAAAGACTGAAAGTTCTTCCCTAAGATCAGGAACAAGACAAGGAGGTCTGCTTGTGCCGCTTCTATTTACCATTGTGTTGGAAGTGCTAGCCAAAAAGAAATAAAATGCATGTAGGTCGGAAGGAAGTAAAACCATCTGCCGATGACAAATATTGTACATGGAAAACTAAGTAATCCCCAAACACACATACACACACAACATTTATTAGGAGTGATAAGTTCAGCAGGACTACAAAATCAATATACAAAAACATGTTGCATTTATATATACTACCAATGAACAATCCAAAATTCAGACAGAAAAGGTCACATATTGTATGATCCCACCCATATACAACGTCCAGTAAAAGCAAATCAATAAAGACAGAAAGTAGAACAATGCTTACCAGGAAGCGGGAGGAAGAGAGAGTGGTGAGTGATAGGTATGGGGTTTTGAGGAGGGAGATGATAAAATATTCTGAAATTAGATCGAGGTGGTGGTTGAATAATCCTGTAAATATGCTAAAAACCATGACTTGTACACTTTTTTAAAAAAGTAAAAAAAAAAATTGTGTTTTAATTAAAATAAACAAATTCTTCATTTATATTATAGATCGCTTAAGTTGGTGGTCAGCTTAATTATCTGCCCATACTCTGAAGGTATTTCAAGTGGATTTTGAACCAAGCTCTATGGTAAATGAGTAATGATTAACATTTATGGATAAAAAAAAACATTCTTAATGAGCATAAACTAGGACTTACCCACTCTTACCACTCTCACTCTAATGCCTTTTTTCAAGGATCTATTAGCTCTGAAATCAGCTATAGAATCTGGTTTAGTTATAAATGCTCATGCAGGTTCTCTAACCACATCTAGTAAAGCCATCAGGAGCTTTGATAAAAACAGTCTGTACATAACAATAATTATCGACCATCTTGTGTTTTAATCAGTGAATCTGATGACAAGATTTATAAAAAACCAGTTGACCTCAAGTTGATTCCCGCTCATGGTGACTCCATGTGTTTCAGAGTAGAATTGTGCTCCATAATGTTTTCAACGTCTGATTTTTCAAGAGTAGATTGCCAGACCTTTCTTCCAAGGCAGCTATGATGGATTCAAACTTTAGCCTTTTGGTTAACTGCAGAGAACTTTAACCATTTGCAACACCCAGGGGTTCCTATAAGATTATAGCAGTCGTATATTATATATTATAATAGATTTATTTTAACTGCTATGTAACAGGCACAGATTATACGGACATAGCCAAAACTACTTGACATAAATTCTCCCGAAGAACAGTTATTTGAATGTAGTCAAATAATCTACATTTTTTTTTCTCAATTTGACTCTCAATCAAGTTCATTAAAATAATTTCTCTGAATTTCTAAACATTTTCAACCGTTTGTTTTGCCATCATGGATAATGACCACTGACAAACTGAATGAAGGACAGGCAGGAAGGTTGACTTTACTGGCACTTGGGAGCGTTTGGAGATGTTTAAACGTTCACTGAAAAAAATAACATGAGTTGAAACTATAAACGGAATCTCTGTTCTAGGACATTTGGTATAATATCAAAAAGGTGGAGGAAGATTCCAGCTTTCACTGAGCTTATATTTTAGGGGTACATGTATGGGCTGGTGATAATAAATAAACCCAACAAATGAATAGAGGTACAAATTATATATAGAAAAAAAATAGAGTATAGTAAGTAGAACAGAGTGCATGATAGAAGGGGAGCAGAACATAGTATTATATGGGCAGGGTAGAAGTTTAAGGGAGAACAACAGTGGATGAGACCACAGCAGGGGTGAAGAACTTAAGGCGCAGCAATGTGTGGGAGCCAATTTGTAACTGCGCATGAAAACTACTGTTAAATTATCATGAATTTTGTGAGCTTGTTGTTAAGCATGGCCATTGCTGTTGTAGTTAGGTGCTATCCAGTCAGTTCTGACTCCTGTCAATTCTGTGTACAGTACAACAGAACACTGCCCAGTTCTGTGCCATCCTCACAACCGTTGCTATGTTTAAGCCCTTTTTTGCAGCCACTGTGTCAATCAATCTCCTTGAAGATCCTCCTGTTTTTTCACTGACCCTCTGCTTTACCAAGCATAATGCGCTTCTACAGAGACTGGTCCCTCCTGATAACATGTCTAAAGTATGTGAGATGAAAAGCCTTTCCATCCTTCTTTTTAAGGAGCATTCTGGCTGTACTTACTCCAACAGAGATTTGTTTGTTCTTCTGGCAGTCCACGATATTCTTCCCAACACTATAATGCCTTTGGATTCTTTATTCATAGTCCAGCTTTCCCATGCATAAGAGGTGGTTGAAAATAGCATGGCTTGGGTCAAGGCCACCTTAGTTCTCAAGGTGACATCTTTGCTTTTCAACACTTTAAAGAGGTCGTTTGCAGTAGATTTGCCTAATGCAATAGGTCTTTTGATTTCTTGACTTCTGCTTCCATGGACATTGATTGTGAATCCAGGTAAAACCCTTGACAGCTTCAATCTTTTCTCCATTTATCCTGATGTAGCTTTATTCGTTTAGTTGTGAGGATTTTTGTTTTCTTTATGTTGAGGTGCAATCCATAATGAAGTCTGTAGTCTTTGATCTTCATCAGTAAGTGCTTCAAGTCCTCTTCACTTTCAGCAAGCAAGGTTGTGTCATCTGCATAACGAAGGTTGTTAATCAGTCTTCTTCCAATCCTGATGCTGTGTTCTTCTTCATTACATTAATCAGCTCAGCAACCATTACCCTTAATCGAAACAGATTTTCCATCACCCAAAACAGAAGCTCTGTGATCTATAAGCAAAAATTTCCTCTTTCTCCCTTTCTCCTGCTCCTGATAAACACTAATAAACTTTGGTCCCTGTACATTTTTCTGCTCTGATCTTTTTATGTGAGGTCATACAATATTTGTCTGCTTGTGACTGACTCATTTCACTTAACATAATGTCTTCAAGCTCCTTCTATGTCTCTTTCTGGCTGAGTAGTATTCCATTGTATGTAGGTACTACATTTTGTTTATTCATTTATTGATCGGCATTTAGGTTGTTTTCACCTTTTGGCTATTGTGAATAATGATGCAATGAAGACTGGTGTGCATACGTCTGTTCACTTTGCTGTTTTCAAGTCCCTTGGGTACATTCCTAGCAATGGAATTTCTGGGTCACATGGTATTTCTGGGAGTCCTAGTGGCACCGTGGTTAAGAGCTCAGCTGTTAACTGCAAAGGTTGGCAATTCAAATCCACCAGCTGCTCCTTGGAAATCCTATGGGGCAGCTCTACTCTGTCCTATAGGGCCACTATGAGTAGGAATTGACTCAGTGGCAATGGATTTGCTTTTGGCATGGTGTTTCTATTTTTTGTGTTTTAAGGAACAGCCACACTATTTTCCACAACGGCCGGACCATTTTGCACTCCCACCGGCAATGAATAAGGATTCTAATTGCCCCATATCCTCGCCAACACTTGTCATTTTCTGTTTTTCTTTCGTTTTTTTATCTGGGTCATCCTGATGGGAGTGAAATGGTGTCTCATTGAGGTTTTGATTTGCATTCTCTGATGTTAAACACATTGAGTGTCTTTTCTTATATTTGTTGGTCATTTGAATATCCTTTTTGGTGAAGTGTCCATGTCCTTTGCCCATTTTTTGATTGGTTTGTTGTCTTTTTGTTGTTAAGTTGTAGAAGTTTTATATATTTTTTGGTTAATAGACCCTTATTAGATACACTATTCCAGAAGATTTCTTTCCAATCTGTAGGTTGTCTTTTTACTCTTTTGATAAAGTGTTTTGATAGCATAATATTTAATTTTTAAGAGGTTCTAAAGATCTACTTTGTCTTTTGCTGTTCATGCATTCATTGTTAGGTTTGATAATCTATCAGTAAAAACTTTAGGTCCCAAAGCTTCACCCCCATATTTTCTTCCAAGAACTTTATGGTTTTAAGTTTAACATTGAGGTTCTTGATCCATTTTGAATTAGTTTTTATGTATGGTGTGAGGCATGGGTCTTGCTTCATTCTTCTGCATATGGAAATTAATTTTGCCAACACCATTTGTTGAAAAGACTGTTCCTTTTTCATAGAATGGACTTAGCATCCTTGTTGAAAATCAGTTAATCATAGATGTATGGATGCACCTCTGGGTTTTCAATTCTATTCCATTAATTTTTTTTTTTTTTATCATTAAACCAATACCAGGCTTCTTTGATTACTGTAGCTGCGTAACATGTTTTGATGTCTTTAAGCCTGAGGCCTCCTGTTTTGTTCTTCTTCAGAATTGCTTTGGTTATTGAGGGCCTCTTCTTTTCCATACAAAGTTGAGGGTTAGTTTGTAACATCTGTAAAAAAAAAAAAATGCTGTTGGAATTTTGACTGAGATTACATTGAATCTATAGATCACTTTAGGTAGTATTGACACCTTGACTATTAAGAGGTGTGTAAGCTTTGAGACATTTATTTTTAATTATGTTGATGTTGCATATGCTCCAGCAGTTAGCTATCTCTTTAAGTCCTGATGGTTTGCCACTGATAATATGACTGCTGAAGTCCCTGAGTGGTACAAACAATTCTAAACTTGGCTGCTAATTCAAAGGTTGGAAGTTTACCCTGCTCCTGGTACCAAATGTCTTAGGCTGGGTTCTCTAGAGAAGCAAAACCAGAGAAGCATATATATATATATATAAAACCAAACCCAGTGCCGTCGAGTTGATTCTGACTCATAGTGACCCTATAGGCCAGAGTAGAACTGCCCCATAGAGTTTCCAAGGAGTGCCCGGAGCATCAAACTACCAACCCCTTGGTTAGCAGCCGCAGCACTTAACCACTGTGCCACCAGGTTTCCATACATATATATATATATATGGTTTTTGTTTTTAGAGAGAGGAGAGAGAGAAATTTAGATCAAGGAAATGGCTCACGGGTTGTAGAGGCTGGAAGGTCCCAAGTTCGTGGTTCAGGCTGGAGGCTTCTTCTGACTTATGTAGCTGCAGGAGCTAGCGAATGCAAGGTCAGCAGTTCAGATAGCAGGCCTCTGGCTCACTGCCTATGGAGGCTGATGAATCCCAAGACCAGCAGGTAAGCTGCTAGCTCAAGACCCAAGAACTGGAGGTCAGATGAATAGGAGCCAGCTGCTGGATCCAGAGCAAGCAAAAGCCAGTGAGCTTTGTCAGAAAGTCCATCTATATTGGATGCAGGCCACTCCCAAGGAATCTTCCTTTCAATTGATTGGCTGCTCATAACAGATCTCATCATGGAGGTGATTACATTATATCAGATCTCATTATGGATATGATAACATCATTACACAGATGACAAACTACATCACAACTGCCAAACCACTGAGAATCATGGCCCAATCAAGCTGACACACAACCTTAACCATCACAGTTTGAGTCCACCCAAAGGTGCCTTGGAAGAAGAGCCTGGTGATCTACTTCCAAAAAAGCAGCCATTGAAGAGTACAGCTCTGCTCTGACATGGGTTGCTATGAGTCAGAATCAACTCCATGGTAACTGGTATTTTAACATGGCTAACATGATATTTTGGAAACCCTGGTGCCATAGTGGTTGAGAGCTATGGCTGCTAATCGAAAGGTCAGCAGTTCAAATCCACCAAGCACTCCTTTGAAACTCTATGGGGCAGTTCTACTCTGTCTTATACTGTCGCTATGAGTCAGAATCCACTCGACAGCACCAGGTTTTTTTTTTTTTTAACACGGTATTTTTATCAGTCTAGTTCTGACTGCTTAGTTATTTTTCACAATAACATTATCCCATATTGCCTCAGAAGATCAATCTGTCTTTCAGAATTGAGGTGTTTTTTCTTAGTTCAAGTTACCTTAGCTGTAAACAATAAAAAGAAGTTTCTACTAGATAATCAAGCATTGTATATGGGCTTAAAAAAAAAAAAAAAAAGGATATTCCTATGCTTCCATTTTTCTCTCAGTAGTGCCCTAAACTGCAGGATACAAACGAATAAAGATTTATTAAGTTCAGCGTTGTTTTTAGAGACCCTCAGGGTAACTCCAAATGGAACCTGCGGTCCACCATGACTTTTCTTTCTCATGGAAAGGATACTGGTTTAAGAAACTGTAGCCTCCTTGTTTTTAAGCTAAGCACTTACAAACTGCTATGTCCCTTGGAAATCTGCACAAAGGAAGAACATTATGACTCACTATTTGTTTATATATCTTGCTTGATGGCTATGTTATATACATATACACACACACATAAGTATGTATAAATAATGTGTATCAACAAATATATGTAAGTTTATTTCTTTATATCCAAAACAATCAAGAATAAAGTGTTTTAAACTGCCATTGTTTCATAATTCCTTTCAGAGAAGATAATAAGAGAGATTAGAACACCAATCTGACTTGTCTGTAGGAACAATCATTGGACTATATACCCAAAATTTTGGCTATAGCATGTGAGCAAGCTAACACATTGCATCAATATTATCCATTAGGAGGTAAATTGCTCCTTTTGTGACACTGCAGTTAACTCTCACAGGGAGGTACCAGAATCATACATATAAAGGAGGTGTCTTTTTCTAGTTCCTCCATTTCATTTTCCATTCAGGAACATCAACTTTCAATGATTTACTGGTGTCCACACTTTTGGTTAGAGAAATTTGGGTGTAGGGAAGTAATTGCTCAATCAAGGCCAAAAGGAGTCATGTCAAAGCAGAATTCTAAATGAATGAACTTTGGAGTACCTCTATCAAGTAGATAATATGCCGTCTTTAGTTTCATAAAAACATTCAGATTCTTCAAATGTTTATTCAAAGAGGATGACTTTGTGTCCCAGTAAGAGTAAGAAAAGTAAAACACGAAAGCGCTGCCAGGGACAATACAACACCATTAAAATGACAAGATTGCTGCTGTTAATGAATCAGATACTAGGTGAAAAATTCAAAAACCTGGGTAGGGGGGAAATTTTCATCTACCAAAATCTTCATTAAAACTGAGAAGAGGTTACAGAACATTGAGGAAATGAGTAGGATGCAAAACCAAATTCTGTAGAAAGGCATGACTTGAGCTTGTCTGATGACGAAGTGACTATAAAAAAGGGTTCATTGTGCCTGAGGTTTTGACGATTATTCTGGTAAAATTCAACGGTGCTTTAAACTGGTACGGACTATACTCAGGCCCCAGTTTTTAAAATGTGTAACATCAGCTGCCTACTGAGATGGAATTGAGAAGACATAAATGACATTAATTCATTTAGAACTCTTGGCTGCGTTGGGCAGGCAAAGAAATATGTGTAGATACAATAATCAAGCCAAAGTGTTAATACTTTATGTTAAATTTTGGATAACATGTGCATATTATTTAAAGTGCTTGTAATGTTAAAGAGAAATCCATGTATCCGTTTTGTGGGTTTTCATCTGTGTGAAAATATGACTAAGTCTGTAAACTGAATTAAAATATTTGCAGGAACTCAGTTCTCTTCATTTGTTAATTGACTTACTAGATTAATAAAAGTTTCTTGTCATGTTTAAAACATAAAATATATTAAATTTGTAAATTCAGTCTAATATGCTTAAGAGAATGTACTTCACTAAGTTTTTAAGAAGAATTACTGTTTAGGGGAGATTAATCTGCTTAACTTGGGTTATTGTTGTTAGGGGCTGCCGAGTCGGTTCCGACTCATAGTGACCCTATGGGTAACAGAACAAAACACTGCCAGGTCCTGCACCATCCTAAAGTTACTTAAACTCAGTACAATGTATCTGGTGCTATTAAGAATGCCAATTCAATCTACATTGTCAATGGTACCTAGATAAGAAAAAAAAAATAAAAGTAGTCTGTAATTTGTACTCTTACAAAGGCAAATATATACATAGCTTACTAAATATTTTTTTTAAAAAATATATTTACATGAGGATAAATACACTTAATAAATTAAAAGTAATATTTAGAAGTCAGTATAAAAAAAAAAATGTTGCCGTCAAGTTGATTCCAACTCATAACGTGAAAAATCTAATATTGTATGTCGCCCATCACTAGTGTGATGATGATAATGAGAGAAATAAGCTAGTTTTTATAGTCATGTGACTATGGTAATGCCTCTCTGACATCCAGATTTTGATGTATATTGGCTCAAAATCAGTTTTTTTTTTTTTCTTTTTTGGAAATAAAGCTGACATGCAAATTATCAG
Organism: Loxodonta africana; assembly: GCF_030014295.1. Lineage (NCBI taxonomy): Eukaryota > Metazoa > Chordata > Mammalia > Proboscidea > Elephantidae > Loxodonta > Loxodonta africana. Next base: position 111,555,026 of record NC_087347.1, on the reverse strand, counting down.
ATGTCCTGGTATCTCTCTGTAAACTTATTCAATGATAAATCTAATGCATGTGCCTATCTACTCCAAGTAAACATAATTAATTAATTCAATTTTATGCTTTGTATTTCTATTTATTTTACTAATCCAGGTAATGCATTTAATCTGCGTATTACAGAAATGCACTTTTTTGATTTGCATTGGTAGGCCTGTGAATGCGTGGCTTTGGCTCATGTCTTTCAGAAGGGTTTATCACTCAGACTGAACATTTCTAAATTTCTCCTCTTTTAAGATGACTTTCTACAAAGAGATCTCTTGTCCTTGGGGCCAAATTAGTCTAACTGGCTGAACTAGAGCTTAGCTAAAAAAAAAAAAAAGTTCATGCTGTTTTTATGCTAATTACAGTAGTGCTGGGTTAAACAACCTTGGAAAAGGTTGCATACAAACAGGGAACTACCAAATTTCTGACAATTTATGTCAGTTTGGATAATACTGGTTGGTCTGGCCATCCAGCCCCCTGTATGTTGTTGTTGTTAGTGGCCATTGAGTCCATTCCAACTCATGGTGACCCCTCGTGTGCAGATTAGACCTGCTCCACGGGGTTTTCAAGGCTGTGGCCTTTCAAAAGCAGATCACCGTGCCTTACTTCCTAGGCACCTCTGGGGGGGTTTGAACTGCCAACCTTTCGGTTAGTAGTTCAGCACTTAACCATTTGTGTCATCTAGGGGCTCTTACCCCCTGTATAAGGAACACTTAATACATTAAACAAAGCATTTACCAGCCTACAACAGAAACTATAATTTATCTAACATCATTCATTGGAAGTTGTCATCATATAACTAGGTTTAATGTCTCCAGTGGTGGAATTCAACACTCTGTACAGCTGGAACGGGGAGAAAACACTGAAGAGCTTGTGGAGTCAACCTTCTGGTCACTGACCTGGACAATTAGTACTCAAAAATTGGGACCATCTCTTTAAAAGCTTTCCAATATGTGTTTAGAAATTGTTATGAGATGGATCTTATGTACTCTTGAACTTTTTTATGATACGGGTTCAGGTGGTGGCAGCCTGCTGGGTACATAAGCCAGAGGGAGAAAAACTTCTAACCAATCATCTGACCCAGAAAGCAGTCTGTAGTCGTTGAAACAGATTTTGAAAATAACTATAGACCTGTCCTTGGAAATCCTTGTTTGGACATATCTTCACAGTCTTTTTAATGGCATGCCTCCAAAAAATTCAGTCATGCCCCCCTTAGTTTTCTTCCCAGCAAATTGACAGAACTGTATCTAAGATAACTGGTTTGGCTTATGAAGAAGCTTCAAGAAATTCTAATAGTAAAATCTGGGTTGGGAAAATGCATGTTTTAAAGTGTTTACATTTCTGTTTGTGTAGCAATAATTCAAACTATTACTTTTATAAACTCTAAAGGGCAAAAAACAAAAAAAAAGAGTTTCAGTGTTAACATTTTAGGAGGGTGAGCTGAATTCTAGTATGATGAAGCAATATTAACTAAGTAGGAAGTAAAAGCATTTCTACCCAAGAAGTATAAATTTCTGTCCTAGCATATAAGCCTCTGATTTTTTAGAGGGTAGTCCATTTGTCAAGGAGCCCACCTCATGGTGCCATAGTTAAGCAGTCAGCTGCTAACCAAAAGTTTCTTGGTTAGAACTCACCAGTGGCTCTGGGGGAGAAAAGACCTGGCAATCTGCTCCCATGAAGATTACAGCCTGGGAGACCCTATGGGGCAGTCTTACTCTGTCATATACGGTCGCTATGAGTCAGAATTGACTCAACGGCAAACAACAACAACGAGAGTCCACGAATTATATATTCCTTGAAGGCATAGAGGATATGTAATCTCTAAAAGAATCTCTATTACCTAATATTGTGCTAAGAGCCTTTGGACCTTCAATAAATATACAGCTGACAAAATGTGTCACACTCTTCTCAGTCTCTGTATCAATGGACTTTCAGTTGAATAGATTTATTTGTCTGTCTTAATGTCAAACTTGCACATGACAGAATTTCTGGAACTACACAGAAAGGATAGAGTCACCAACTCAGTCCATGAAGTGATCAATTAATAACTGCCTTCTGGATGTATTTTTATTTCTTTTTAACGAAATGAATAGAAAACAGGAGTAAACTGTTAAGACATCTGAATACTGAAAATGGATATTGGTATGATGTATAGGACTGTAGCTGTGTTATGCAATTTGTATTATGTAATAAAATAACTAATAATCATGGGAAATTCAAAATTAATATGTTAAAAATCCTTTGTCTAAAGAAAACGTTAAAGACCTTCAATTAAAGATGGCTCCACTTCCTCATAAAACCCACCCAAATATCAGAAAACATATATTTTTTAAAAATGTTAACCAGCAAAGACTGCCCTCCTCCACCTCAGGAGAAGACTGAAGGGTCTTTCTTTTCCTCTGCAAAGGATGAAATAGAGAGTCTGTGCTCTTGGAGAAACCAGGCACAGAGGAGCTGGGGCGTGAGAACAACACTGAAAACCAGAGGATGAAATGAAATTTACATACTGATTGTTGAGGTCCCAGCCTTCTTCTACAATGCAGCTCCTAAAAGACTGGTATTCTCTGTAGGCGGAAGGCTAATTCTTCCTTGGAAATATGTGCATTACGAGGGAAAAGCCATGAAGATACTTACATAAGAGGCTCTTCCAAACCAATGACCCAGAGCAGTCATTTTCCTGTGAAGACCATCATTCAAAAATGCCACCCACAAGCACAAGAATTCCAACCAAATTTTCAGTGACCTACTCTTAAATATAAGTAAACATTTAAGAATATCCAGATACAAAAGGAAAGCATCTAATATGAAAAGCAAACAAATGAGGGGGAATATTTTGGAGGAAGAAGAGAAATGCTGATATGCATGGAGAAGAAATATATCCTGTAATAAGATATTGAGAGAAATAAGAAAATATATTGAATTAATGAAAAATGAATAGAATTTTATAAAAGGGAACATTCAAAGATCAGGAAGACTTCTTGAAAATTAAAAATACTATACCAGAAATGAGAAAATCATAGTAGAAGGATTGAAATAAAAAAAAAAAAAGAAAAGAAATAGAGGGAAAAAAAATCTAGAAAGAAGTAGTCCAGATGGTCCAGCACTGAATAATATGCCTTCCACAGAGAACGGTGAAAATGGAGCCAAGGAAATCAACAATGAATAAATCAAGGCTGAAGGACATGAGTTTTCAAGTGGAAAAAATGTGCTTGGCTTAAATAATTTAAATGAAAATAGATCCATATCAAGGCATACCGTTATAAAATTTTAGCATCTTGAGGCAAGAAAAAGATTCTACAAATTTCCAGATGAGGAAATAAAAGGTTTGATTTAAAAGAGAAAAATTAAAATGTAACAGACTTTTCAAAATCCATGACTGGACACTAGAACATAATGAAGTAAACCTCTCAAAATCCTGAGGAAAATTAAAAAAATTTTTCCAATTTAGGGAATTTTATTCAAGTTATCCATTAAATTTGAAGAGAGTATAAATATTTTTTTCAGAAAACAAAGTTCTCTCAAATTTTCCTCCCATACACCCTTTCTCAGTAACTTACCGGAGGCCATGTAAACCAACAAACCAATAAACCAGACAAGTGGAAGACACAGTATCCAGAAAATGGGAAAATTAAAGAGAGAGGATGGGAAGGCAATCACCATGATGATGGTGAAGGGAGGCCCAACTGGTCAGGTAAATAGCGACCCAGAGAACAGCCAGTAAAATGGCTACACAATTTCTTTAGATTATGAAATTGATGAAGGCTTAATAACTATGGAAGTTTTCAGATAAAATTAACATAGTGGGGGAAATTGGGTTTGAATTAGTGCTTAGTTCATAGAAAACTAAACAAGCAAACAAAAAGTCTATAAAACTCAAGGAAAAACAAAATCTGTAGGAAAAGAAATCATAGTTTACTACATAGTTTGGGTGTAAAGAGTAATTACATGGTTTATAATTTCCCAGTTGTCACTGGGTCAACTCCACCTCATGGCTATCCAGAGGGTGTCAGAGTAGAACTGTGCTCCATAGGGTTTTCAATGGCTGGTTTTTCAGAAGTAGATCGCCAGTCCTTTCTCCCAAGGCAACTCTGGGTAGACTCAAACTGCCAACATTTCCAGACCAGCTTTTGTACCATCCAGGGACTCTGGTTTATAATTAAGAATTGCCTATTAATTTGGGGGTTTGCTAATGGGATTCCACAAAACATTGTAACTTTTCTTTAAACCTGGCTTCTGAAAAAGGTAAGAAATTAAAACAAAGAATAAGGCAGAGAAGTGGTCAAATAGTTCTATTTATTACTAATAAGGGCTAAGCTAGAAGGTATTATGTAGAAGGAGAGCAGTCTCTTTTCTGAACCCCACTACCCAGTCATGACAGGCTGGAACATCCAAGGATCGTCAATGTCCACCCTGTCTGCTGGCAGCTCACTTCTAAAAGGAATGAGAGGAGTAGATCATGCCCTGTCAGTCTTCTTAAGTTTATCAGTCAGATAAGTCACACCACCCACCTAAGAGATGAACCGTTAAAGTGAAAGGAGAGAACAAGAGCACATCAGAGAAAGCCCTTCTCATAGAAACTGCGTGAAAAGCAGCCAAAAATCAAAGCAGAACTTGAATGAGACCATGGGTAGCGGGAGAGTATGATGGAGGGCAGGGGAACATGGATGAAAGAGAACTAAACCCTTGTTTTTCATAGTAGGAGGTGGGCGGGTAATGTCTGAAACTGAAAAATCAAGAACTAGCAATATACACCTGCTATAAATAAAAAAAATTTTTTTTTAAATTTATTATGGTGATAAATAGAAAAATGGTAGCCTCTGCATATGGCAAATGGCAAGGACAACCATTGAAAGAGTCTTTTGTTTTTGAAAAAAATGTTTTAAAGTATACAATTTATTGGTTTTTAGTATATTCACAGGATTCTGCAACCACAATCTCTCATTCCAGAATATTTTTATCATCCCCAAAAGAAACCTCATATCCATTAGCAGTCACTTGCCATTACCAGCTTGCCCCAGTTCCTGGTAAGCATTAATCTGCTTTCTGACTCTATCGATTTGCCTAAGGCAGACATGTCCTCCGCATTTCTTGAACTCACGGCACCTCACAAATAATGAACCTATCAACCTGTTACTTTTTATTCCTCCCTTCTTCCCTCCCTTCCTCCCTCTCTCCCTTCCTTTCCCCCCTTTCTTTCAGAGAACTATTTGATAAGAAAACACTTATTTCAGACACAATTTTAATCTCACAAAGGGTTAAGGAGTTATGTACAAATTTAGGAACGCATAATCAAATTCTGATGTTAAGAGCTAGACGAAAACTTTACTTGATATAAACTGCTTTTTCAACCACAGAGGAAAAGGTTCCAGGTCTTTATAAAGTGATATTGATCTATGTCCAGTGACAGAAAATAAATATATCATTATAGAATAAGAGTTTCATGCCTATGTGAATCTTGATCTTGCTGTCAACATAAGTATAAATTATCATTCAACTGTGTGACCTTACTTATTAGCTGATGTTTAAAGAAAAGAAAGTATAATCACAAGTAGAGTATTAGCTGATTCCTATTGAGAAAAAAAATAAAGATGATTTTGTTAATAAATATTAAGAAAGCATTTTTGATATGCAAGGCATGCATCATCTGAAACATAAAAATTATACTACGCATTCATACATTTTATCACATATTTATTTTTGAGGGCTCATAAGACTTGTCCTATTCTACCATAATTGGCTCCATCTTACCCCACCCTCAATTTTACAGTAGTAATTATACACAGGAGTATTAAAGGGAAATGGATATACTTGTTTGAGTTACAGGGAAAGGAATTGGATTTTAAATATTCATTGCTGAATTTAAATTATGTAGGCAACTATTGTTTTCTGTAACTTTTAATTATTTGTTTTATCTAATGGATGATATTGCTGTTCTCAAATCTTCAAAAATTTCCTTGCTTTAAGTATCATATGGCTCTCCATTGTAGAACATATTCAAAATAAGGCTTTGGGGAAAAATAGTGTATTTGGTTATTTATGACTGTTTATAGCTATCTGTAGAATGAAATGTATCTGCAAACTTGAGTTTAAATAATCAATGTAGCCATGAAAATATTAAGAGAGTTCTGCATTTTCTTTCTCACTATTGGAATTGGAAAGTCTTTTAAAAAGTATGTGTGTGCAGGTTTTTGTTGTTTGCTTTTTTCACAAATTTTATGGAGTTGAAGTTGGCTAGAAATGACAGTGATTAAACTTTCACAATTAAATATGAATCTTGACTCTTATTAAACCCTGTCTAAAAAAAATAATAATTTTTTTTTTTTTTTTAAGAAAGAAAGGCATAAATGCTTTTATCTGTGAGGTTCTAAGCGAATGCTCTCATGGCAAACAACAGTCTATATAACTATAGCCAATTAATTAATTAAAAGCTATATAAAATGTAAATATTTCTTTGTTCACCTGTATTCATTAACAGCAAAATTTTGGTGAAAAGCTTGGTATGGCAGAATGCCCCAGAACTTACCAACTCATGCCTACCTCTTCTGTCATTGGTTAACAATGTTTCAGGATAGCCTGTATTTGCCAGATACAACACACTCTCAAAACGAGCCAAGATTGCATTCTGTGAGTTATGATGTCCAAATGCTCTCTGACGTTCTGGTGTTTGTTTTATAGCTATCTTTGAAGTTTACTTACAGTAGGCTCAACTGGCTGGGACGAGCCTGAAGTTCCCTGGAAGAGAAAATGAAGAGACCCTCAATTTGTCTTCCCAGAGCTATTTATAGATGTGTCTTTGCTTTCTTACAACATGCTTAAGAGTTTCTGATCTAAAATTGCAACACCATGTTTCTAATTACTATGTCACTATAATCTGAGCATCAACTGAAACTATTTTTATTATAAAGTTTCATATTTGAAATGTACATATAAAAGAAGCCTTTTTAAACGTCCATCCCAACTGTTGGAGCTGCTTGCCGTCTGTGCTGTTTAGGATCATCTTATAGGAGTGATTCAAAAGTGAAAAATACCTCTTTCCCACACAGAAGCAAGTGTTCTTTTTTTTTATGGCTGCTATTTGGCAGGAAGCTACGATTTGGAAGACTGGGTCTTAATGCTAGTTCTTCTGCTCACTAATTCTATGACTTTGAATGAGTCACTTGGATGTATCTCAGCCCCTTTTTTCTTTAAAGATGAAGTTGAAAACAGTAACATATGTGAGGAATGTGCTTCTTAGCTCAGTCATGCAGATAAGGCCAAATGGGCAACACCTGCTGAAAGCTAAGACTAAAGGCAGGAAGGGCCAGGAAAGTACAACAGATGGAAACGGGGAGCCCAGGGTGGAGAAGGGGAGAGTGTTGACACATGGTGGGAATTGCAACCAATGTCACAAAACAATTTATATGTAAGTTATTGAATGAGAAGCTAATTTGCTCTGTAAACTTTCACTTAAAGCACAACAAAATAAATAAAAATGAAGTTGAGGTAATATACACATTAAAGTATTATTAACATGGCACTCTTACTGATTATGATCAAAGTGAATAATTATATTCTATTAAGTATTGCACAAATGTAATGCTATATTATCTTAAGTACTATAGGAATGTAATCTATTATTAAAATTATTTGGGGTATGGGGAGACTTGAACACACGTAACAGTATTTGGTGCAAAGTGGTTCCCAAAACTTGTATTCAAAGATTTGAAACACTGTGTACTGAAATGGATGGTTCTCTTGTCCACATTATTCCTAGGCAGTAAATTCTCTGAAAGCTGCAACCATTTTTATGTTATTAACCATTTTATTCTTCACATGTAGTGTGGACCTAGTACGTGGTAGGTGCTCAATACAAAAACACACTCATATTGTATATATAAAATAATCTGTTGGATGACTACATATATGGTGAAAGAGGAAAACCTTTCTTTCTCCATGTAGGTATGGGGGTGAAAGATGAGGATGCGGATGAGGGTGTGGGTGAAAAATTAGGACCAATTGGTAGAACCAAGAGGAAACTGATAAACCAAACTTTTTAAAAAAGATGTTTAAGAGAAAAAAATACGCTGGTGATAGAGATTTCTTTGTAATGAGACACACTCAAGAAAGGCCAGATCACCGCCAGTCATGGATATTTTGGAAGGAGTCAGTGCTCTGGTTGGGATCATGTTTACAGTAGCCCCGATGATTCTAATAGTCAAATGTATTTCAAACCACAATAAAAACAACTAAACTGTTTGGATATTTAGATAACTAAGACGTTTGAATAAATTTGTTGGTCAATTCGGTCAATAAAATTAATCTGGTCATCTTCTGTACCAATCCAAAAAAACATTTTTTGTTTGTGACTTTTTCATGACATATCATGGCATAAAGCAATGAATGAATCCCTTTTAGGAAAATGTAACTATTACCTCCCTTTTATAAGCAGTAGCCTTATTTGCTATCTCTTTAGTGAAATGGAGCTATCCCAACAAACACGGACTTCCTACTAGCTGGAATGCAGCTACATATTTCGTTGAAGAACTGACAGGGACCAAGGACTTCATGGAAATGGCCTTTCTCGATCTGAATAGCTTTCTTTGGGGTACCCTTGGCCATCAGAAGTGTTCTGGAGATAAGGGTAGGAGCTGGCTGACAACAAGCTGAGAGTAACTCCCATTAACTCAAAATGCTGAGTAATGGAGCATAATATTTTGCATCAAGAACATCAAGGAGAAATGGTCCTTAAAATATCTACAGCATCAAGCACTATAAATGAACAATTACCACACGACAGATAAGCAAAATGGACGCACAAAAGCTCTTTGCGATTACTGCAGCCTGCTCCAAATCCAGAGGGAATGACAACCCCTTTTTTTTAAGAACAGACTCTTGTATAGATGTGAGGGTTGATTCCTAACAGCCAAACTGCACTCCCCTGGTGAACTGCTTCAGTTAAATGTGCTGTTAAAACCACAGAGTCATACAATAAGGGAGGTGAGAGGAACTTCAGAGATCAACCTTTTTGATCTCACATTTTAGGTAAGAAACCCGAAGGCCAGATTGATTAAATGGCTTGCCTAAAGTCATGTTGGAAGTTATTAACAGGTCTATTTGTCCTGTGAATCTTAGCCAATGCACCTTCAACTACTACATAGCCAGTTCATTAGACAGTTGGTCAATTAAACAGTCTAAATTAACTAAATCATGTATATCAGTTTAACAGGGCAAAGAGACCTTGCACATTTAACTACTTTCCCCACTGTATTTCCCCACTCCCCACAAAACCTAACAGGAAATATTTATATTTATACAACATTGAAAATACAAGAAGACCAGCAGCCACATGCCAGGAATTTCAATGAATCTCTGCAGCATAAGTACAGTGGAGATTAGAACGAGGGAAGACTGGCCAATGGTTAGGATAGTATGAGTATAGTCAGAGTCCAGTGAGTACCTGGCAGAACCTGACTAAGGCCACCAAGTTCAGAAGGCTGGTGCTGGAGGCAAGAGCAGTAGATGAGAAGTAAACAGTAATCTTTCCAGTTCTGAGAGTAGCGTTCTGATGCTGGTACTCAGAAGGTCAGCCAGGGTACAGATTCCCAGCTTGTTCTGACTACAGGATGCCGACCTCTGTGTGTGTGTGAGTGGGTGGTGGTGGTGGAAGACTCAGTGTGTATGTGGGTGTATATCCGTGGCTGGGCGTCGGAGTGGGTGGGTGGTGAACAACTGTCATCTTTGGTCTTGACAGAGAGAAGAAGCACTGGAACTAAGTTTGGTTTCTAACAACCACTATGGATAAGACAACACCAGCACAGTGCTTCTTCCACCCAAGTCTTACTTTCTGCTGATCACAGAAAAAAATGACATTTTCATTTAACATTTTAACACTGTAGTTAATCTAAACGTTCCCGTTCTTTTCTGGGACCCAAGAGTTCGAACAGAAACCCATACCAGTCTGATAAGAACCATATCATAACAAGAAACAGGAGGAGACTGTGTCATTCAAAGTAAGAAAATTGCATTGTGTGTAACTATAATCTGCTTTAGAATAATTGCAAAGCAACAATTCTAAAATACATCAAAATAAAAGTCTGTATCAAATAAAACGCAAGATACTACATCTATGAAGGGGGCAATCTGAAAGAGTGCAAATTACTTTCAGATGAATGCAAGTGGAAATTAAATAATGACAACTTTGGGGTAAAAACAGGTGTATAAGGTTAAAAATATTTGTTAACTTTTATTTCCTTGGAACAAACCAATCAGAATTGATGCCGGGTGTAAACAACCAACGTAACTACACTCTGATATATTAGCTGGATATCAGCCTGGGTTCAAATATGGTCATCTCTCTCTTTTTTTTTAATTATTAATATTAATTACTTGTACACCCACTTGCCCTTATTAATAGAAAATCTAGTGTCTCCTTCTTGAGATTCACCACCCCCTAAGATTAGTCCATGAAAACTAGGGTCCCAATCAGCTAACTGGAGCTCTGGTGGTGCAGTGGTTAACAGCTTGGTTGCTAACAAAAAGGTCAGCAGTTCGAATCCACCAGCTGCTCCTTGGAAGCCCTACTGGGTAGTTCTACTCTGTACTATAGGGTCGCTATGAGTGGGAACTGACTTGATGACAATTGTTTTGTTTTGTTTTTGTTTTACCAGCTAACCTGGTATCAAATTCATTTCTAAGTGACACTTGCATGATTCACCTATTAATATTCCCAAAACCTGTCTGTCTTGAGGAAAGAGCTACGGGAGTTTCCACATTGTGGTGATGCCCTTGTTGTTCCCAGCCTCATGGTACAGCGTTGCCTCTCACCTAGGTTAAATGAATGAATGAATAAATAAATAAACATTGAAAAACAGATATATAGTAGAAAACCAATAATTTAAAATCTGAATTGAACAATGTTCCAACAATCACTATTATTTTCCGGAAGTATAAAAACTACTTTAAAAAATGAGAAAGCACATTAATACTGTATTGTTCTTGCATTTGTGGAAATGCAGGTTCAAATATGCATTGTTGGGAACTACTCATAAGGAAAATGGGAAACATTATTAAGTGGGAGTAAAATAAACTAAAATACTTTAACAAAGTATTAAAAATAACACAGTAAGGAAATACTGAAACGCCTAAAATAATACAAAAGAAAGAAGAGTAAGCCTACTATTTACCAAATAAATAAAAACTCCATGATTTGTTTCTTAGATAGTGTTAGTTTTTACTTGCAACAAACACAAACCTAAGAAAAGGAAGATTCATTATAAGAACAATAAGTCTCTTACAAAACCAAGGACACCAGTCTACATGGAACTTGCTAAGACTTAGGAATCGGAAAACTTTCAGGTCTTTTATTTACGCTCTTCTATGTGTCTTTTTTTTTTTTTTATGTGTATCTAACCTGATATCTCTGGCAGCCTAGATCTTCTCTGCCTTCTCACCAATGATATAAGCTCCAAAGACCAAATTACAACATCAGCTTCAGGTTCTGAAGAGATATATATACATATATATATATATTTTTATATATATACAGTGTTAGGTTGTGATAAGGACTAGGAGGAAAAAATAAGACATGATTAGAAGATAGAGTGACACAGTGAGTGTGGGGTGGGAGTGGGGGATATTGTAATCAAAGAGAAGGCTTAGAAGTGAAAGAAATGACAACCCACACCATTATCTGGGGGTGAAGAGAAGAGACAGAAGCCCTAAAACAGCAAGACCTATGGGAGTTCAATAAATAGAAAGAAAGGTAATGCAAAAACGATGGGGCAATTGGAGGAAAAGGTCCAAGGGCTACAGATCCAAGAGGTAACCAGAGCCTAGATTATGAAGGGACTAGTAGGCAAAAGAACAACCAGAATGCTCCTTAGAAGCAAGGATGGCAAGACTGCGTCTTACATACTTTGGACATATTGTCAGGAGGGATCAGTCCCTGGAGAAGGACACCATGCTTGGTAAAGTACAGTGTCAGCGGAAAAGAGGAAGACCCTCAACGAGATGGTTTGACACAGAGGCTGCAACAATGGGCTCAAGCATAACAACTATTGTGAGCATGGCGCAGGGCTGGGCAGTGTTTCCTTCTGTGGTACATAGGGTTGCCATGAGTCAGAACCAACTCAATGGTACCTAACAACAACAGTAGGTAATGGGGAGCCCTGGTGGTGCAGTGGTTAAGAGCTACAGCTCCTAACCAAAAAGTCAACAGCTCGAAACCACCAGCTTCTCCTTGGAAACCCTGTGGGGCAGTTCTACTCTCTCCCATAAGTTCACTATGAGTCAGAATCGATATTCATTTTCAGTAGGTGATGGTGAAGATTTTGGTTTTGTCCTTTTTGTGATGGGAATCCATTGGAAAATTTGAATGAGGAGTGATGTAGTCTTATATATGTTTTTTATTAAAAAATTAGTTTGGAAAATAGCCCAGGGTTGGGTTGGTAGAGAAATAATAATGAAATAGGGAGACTAGTCAGAAGTTACCATTGTAATTAAGGAGACACTGGAAGCTTGGTCGGGGTAGTAGATGCAAAGGAGGTGAGAAGGAGACTCAGGACTTGCTGTGAAGAAAAAGCTGACAGATTTTGCCAGTTGGACTGGATGTGGAGTGTATGAGAAATAGGCAATGCAGGCTGATGCCTACATTTGGACATTTGGGATCCGAGCAACTGGGAGATTACAGATAATATTCCTACCGAAATTGGAAGTGAGGGGAATGCATCAGATTTGGGGTCAAGAGGATTCAAGGTTTCCATTTGTACTTGTTAAATTTGGCATGGGGCAGTAATGGTTCAGTGGTAGAATTCCCGCCTTCCCTACTGAGACCCAAGCTTGACTCCTGTCCAACGCACATATACACAGTCATCACCTGTCTGTCAGTGGAAGCTTGTGCGTTGCTATGATGCTGAGCAGGTTTCAGTAACTCTTACAGCCTAAGGCAGACTAGGAAGAAAGGCCTGGTAATCAACACCCAAAAATCAGCCAGTTAGAAACCCTATGGATTACAACAGTCTGATCTGCAACTGATCGTGGGGACGGTGCGGGACCAGGCAGTGTTTGACTCCATTGTGCTTGGGGTTGCTGTGAGTTGGGGCCCGATCAACGGCAATTAACCACAACGTTAGACATCCCAGTGGAGGTGTTAATTTGGCAGGTAGATATCAGAATCTGGAACTTGAGGAGAAGTCAAGACTGGAGGTGTTAATTTGGGAGTAATCAGCATTTGGCTAGTACATAATGCCATGTTACTGGATGAAATTAGATAGAAGATGTACTTGGAGAACTCTCAGCATTCAGGTAGAAAACCAAACCAACCAAACCCAGGGCTGTCGAGTCAATTCCGACTCATAGCGACCCTATAGGACAGAGCAGAACTGCCCCATAGAGTTTCCAAGGAGTGCCTGGTGGATTTGAACTGCTGACCTTTTGGTTAGCAGCCGTAGCACTTAACCACTATGCCACCAGGGTTTCCTCAGGTAGAAAAGGCCATCGAAAATCTTTCAGTATAAATGTGGGCCTGATCCAATCAGTTGAAAGTTCTAAGGAGCAGAACTGAGGTTTCCCTGAGGAAGAAATTCTACCTGTGGTCTGTAGCTTCACCTCCTCTTGAGAATTCCCAGCCTGTCTTTCCTGCTGGCCTGCCCCGTGGAGTTCAGATTTGCCTTGCTATAGCATATTTTAAAAAACATAATCCACTCAACATAACAATTGATTTACAGTACATAAAAGGAATAAAATACAACATAAAAAATGAGTGTTATAGGCTAAGATGTATGTTACATATATACATCCATGTATAGTGTAAATATTCATGTAAAGGAGGAAAAAGTAATACGTTAGAATTATAATAGTGGTGGTGAGCGGTGGACAGTGAGATTGTGGTGGTGTCATTTTTTTTCCATATTCCAACAATCTTGAAATATTAGTATATAATTTAAATAAATTGTAAGATAACTTCTCTGGTTTAAAAACAGTATAGAGGGGAGACGACTTCCAGAGTGGGTATCATTTGACCAAACGTTGATACTTCAAAATACAAGGATCCACTTGAGACTGGGCAGGTTACATTAGAAGATAAAATAAGCAGAGTTCTTACAGAGCTCAACTCTCTCTGTGTCATGAAGCGAGGGTCAGGCATGGTCACAGGAAAGCGACAGTTTTGGAAGCCATGTGTCAGGTAACATTCTAAAGCAAACATTCCCACGCCTTTTTTCAATGCTACTTTCTCCAGTTGGACCCCTGGTGGCCAAGTGGTTAAGAAATACTAACCAAAAGGTCGGCAGTTCGAATCCACCAGTCGAGCCTTGGAAACCCTATGGGGCAGTTTCATTCTGTCCTATAGGGTCGCTATGAGTCGGAATCGACTCGATGGCAAAGGGCTTGGGCTTTGGCTTCTCAAATCACAATGAAATCTGTCCTTCAAGTAGAAATATTCCATAAAAAAGCACGATTTTTCTTAAGTTAAAATTTAAAGTTAGCTTCTCTGACAGTTGGAGTTTGACGAGATAGTGAAGCTTTAAGATTTGACATAATCAGCAGTTTCCCCACTTTGGAGCCTGTCACCCTGCAACCTTCAGTGTTATCTGGCTGTTACTGAACCAGTGGGAACTCTGGTGGCGCAGTGGTTAAGTGCTATGGCTGCTAGCCAAAAGGTCGGCAGTTTGAATCTACCAGGCACTCCTTCGAAACTCTATGGGGCAGTTCTGCTCTGTCCTATAGGGTCGGTATGAGTCGGAATAGATGCCAGGGCAACGGCTTTGGTTTTAGTTTTTTGACTGAACCAACAGGATCTTTGGCCACAAGAGGGCATCCTCACCCAATGAGACAAAATCTTGAAAACGTCACATAAAAGGCGCTAGGAAGGTGAAACAATCTTGAACTGAGCTTGCTCTGCTTTCTGTGGCTTCAGGGTTCCATTTTAGAACCTGTTAGACTCAGTTCTGGAAATGCTGAATTCTCATGTGTCCAACAAACGCTACAAGCTTTATTTCAGCCCCCTGGAGAAATCCCCAACACAACTCCCAAAGTTATTTTATCTCTGTCAAAAATTTGCTGCCTCAGACTGCAGGTCTCTGAAAAAGCTTCACTCCAGTGGTCACAAATCTCTTGTAACAGGGTACAGTTACACTGCAGCGAAAAGGTGAAATATGGGAGAGACATTTGCCCACATGCAGAAAAGCTGATGCTTAGTTTGCCTAAAGAATTTAATAAATGGCAAATGTGTGCAGCCATTGGTTAAATATATCATAAACCAGTTGCCACAGAGTCAATTTTGATCCCTGGTGACCACATGTGTGTCAGAGTAGAATTGCTTCATTGGGTTTTCAATGGCTGTTTTCTGGAAAGTTGATCTCCAGGCCTTTCTTCCAAGGTGCCTCTTGGTGGACTCAAACCTTTAACATTTTGGTTAGCAGCTGAGCTTGTTAACTGTTTGCACCACCCAGGGACTCCTAGGCATTGTTATAGACAGTGAAAAACTTATTTTGAGCAAGGGACCCTCCTTTCTATCATGGTGCCTAGTTATAAGTTTGTGTCTACTCCCCAAATAAGTCTGTTTGATTTTTGGTTAAGTAGCAGTTCTGGAGTCCAGAAGTCCAAATCCAAGGTATTGGCCATATAGGTTCCTTCTGAGTGCTTGGAGAGAGAAACTTCCATGCCTCTCTCCTAGCTTCTGGTGGCTCCCAGCAATCCTTGGTCTACCTTGGCTTGCAGCTGTGTTTGTCTCCATTGTCACCTGGCCCTTCTTCTCCTGTCTATACCTGTCACATATTCATCTCTTTTATAAAATGAGATTTTATTCAGATGGGATTAGGACTCCTCCTGATCCAGTGTGACCTCATGCTCACTGATAATACCTTCAAAGACTCTTCTTTTTTTCCCAAACAGGGCCACAATCACAGGTGCAGGAGTCAGGACGCCAGCATATTCCTTCAGGGGACACAATTCAGTCCATAACAGCATCCTTGGTAACTTTCCCACCCAGCAGTCAGGGCCTTGATAGGGAAGGAGTGGGACCTTGAGGTAGATGCACGTGAGACACCTGAGCCCCCAGATACCCCTGAATCCTCTGAGCCTGCAGATGGGGTCCAGATTCTCTTGCTAGAGAAGAGCAGCTTGCTTGTCTAAAGATGATAAACCATGTGAACAAATATAAACATAGAAGCCTAACATGAGTTGTATTTTATGGCTTATCCCTTATCAGAGCATAAGTTCCTTACAGTACTGTCTGTGAGAAAAAATAAAAAGGCCATGGACTTTGGAAGCTGAAATTATTCAAATTCTCACTTGACAAGATGTGTGGCAATAGGCCAGTGACTTAATGGAACTGAGCCTCAATTTTCCTATTTGGTAAGTGGTTTAATGACACCATGATGCTGTGGGGACTGAGATAATGTACGCAATGTAAAAACACTTCCCAAAGAGGGTGCCAACCTACTGGATCCTTTCTAGTTCCAAACGACCCCGATTCTGATAAAGGGTAAGAAGTCTGCCACACAGCAAACAGCCCCGCCGAAAGGAAGCCAAGCAGGGGACGTGGAGGGGAGTTTTTCCTCTTTTTTTCTTTCTCTCCATTGAGAGGGAGATGAAGTCAACAGCTGTTGGAAGAAATGAGCCTACTTAGTGAGTTGAATAATATCAAACTATTGCTGAAAAGACAAAGAGCAGCTGGCTTTTTACCAAGGCGCCATTGTCATAACACCCTCACATTGGGGATCATTAGAAATTTACGTGAGGTGAATAGCACTGGAAAACTATATTTACTTTTCCATAAATAAATCATCAGAAAAATGCCAGCACAGTCTCAGAGAGCTGTGAGGGAACAGAGAAGAAAAACGCACACAGCCAGATGTGTATTTTTCATGTGAATGTGAGGAAAACGGCTGGAAATAAATTTAAGCTTCCCTGAGACAAAGAAGTGGCAGGCATTCAATGGAAGATAGATGCTTAAAGGGAAATCAGGAAGTGTAGCAGAGAAAAATCGGATCTACTTAAAAGCATGGACTAGTTCAAATGTTTTAGATAGCACTGACTACTCCTACCTACGCCTGTTAAGAAGTACTACCTCAGGATGCTCGCTAGCATTTCAGACATACGGGTATCTAAGCACAATCCTTCACATTTTTTTGTTTATTTTTGTCTGATTGTAACAGTTTAATACAGAATTTTGTAAAACATAATAAGAATAATGCATAACCTCATAATCTGTTAAATTAACTTGTATTACGGTATAATTCCTTTGAGTATATTTTCTATACATTTTAATATGAAAAACCAAAACCAAACCCATTGCTGTCAAGTTGATTCTGACTCATGGTGACCCTACAGGACAGAGTAGAACTGCCCCGTAGTGTTTCCAAGGAGTGGCTGGTGAGTTTGAACTGCAGATCTTTTGGTTAGCAGCCTGCACTCTTAACCACTATGCCACACAGGCTCCACATTTTAATATAAAGGGTAAAAAAAAAAAAATCAAATGTCATATACAAAGTCGATTTCTGCTTTTGTTGTTCAGTATTTCATAATATTTTTAAACTTCATTTAAAACACTTCATAGACATTAGTTTTAATAAAAATTTTTTTTTTTTTTTTTAATGACACAATATTCTTTGTATGGATGGTCAGCTTTTATCTAACAATTCCTTGGCAGTAGAAATTTAGTTTTATTTTTAATTATTTTATAACTACAAAATTATAAAGAAAACAAACTTTAATTTACTTTTTAGGTTATCAGATAAATACACTTAACTGTTAAAAAATCTTGGAGATTAAAGAAAAGCACTAAGTCAAAAGTGAATTTTTCTTCAGCTTTTTCCATGCCAAGGTAACATTTTATTTTCTTCTAGTCTCCAGAGGTCTGTTTGCCATCTTTGACCCTTTCCAGGTCTATCTTTCCTATGCTCCATTGCCTCAGTTCTCCCAGACAAAACTGTGTTTTCAATTCAATAAATTCCTGTAATTATATTTCAGGCTCTGTGGAAAACCTTAAAGGAGATACTTTCTAGGGTTACTTTTCAAATTTAGATGTAAAATGAATCACCAACTTCCCTCCTCTGTTGGGTTGGTTTCATGCCACCTAATCAATGTTTAAGGAGCCCTGGTGGCACAGTGGTTAAGGGCTTGACTACTAACCAAAAATGTTGGCAGTTCAAATCTACCAGCTGCTCCTTGGGAACAATCTGGGGCGGTTCTACTCTGTCCTACAGGGTCGCTATGAGTTGGATTCAACTTGATGGCACCTAACAATAAGAAAAATCAATGTGCAACCCTCCTTACCTTAAACCTAAGAAACCTGTGAGTAGAAATAGATTGTGCTGGTCAGCTTTATATGTCAACTTAACTAGGCAGTTAAAAAAAAAAATAGTTGCTGTGAAATCTATTCCTACTCATGGTGACCCAGTGTGTGTCAGAAAAGACCTGTGCTCCATAGTATTTTCAATGTCTGCGATCTTTTAGAAGTAGATTGCCAGGCCTTTCTTCCAAGGTACCTTTTGGTGGGTTTGAACTGTCAACCTTTTGGTTAGTAGTCAAGAACTTAACTGTTTGCACCATCCAGGAATTCCTGGCTAGGCTATAGTACCCAGTGCCATATTCAAATATTAATCTAGGTGTTTTGGTGAAGGTATTCTATAGAAACAGTTACATCTGCAGTCAATCAACTTTAAGTAAAAGAGGTTTTCCTCCATAATATGGGTGAGCCTGATCCAATCAGTTGAAAGGCCTTAAAGAGCAGAAGTGAGGTTTTCCTGAGGAAGAAGAAATTCCACCTGTGGTCTGCAGCTTCAGCTTCTGCCTGAGATTTTCCAGACTGCCCTTCCTGGTATCTTGTCCTATGAATTTCTGACTTGTCTTCTCTCCCAGCCAGCCTCCACAATCATATAAGCCAATTCCTTGCAATAAATATATTTATATTCTACTGGTCCTGTTTCTCTGGGGGAAGCCTGATTGATCCAAGAGGTCATAGTAATAAATTTACTTTCATTGACATATGTTCCCAGTTTCTCATGC
Organism: Loxodonta africana; assembly: GCF_030014295.1. Lineage (NCBI taxonomy): Eukaryota > Metazoa > Chordata > Mammalia > Proboscidea > Elephantidae > Loxodonta > Loxodonta africana. Next base: position 111,536,023 of record NC_087347.1, on the reverse strand, counting down.
CTGTCACTTCATCCCTCTAATCTTACCCAAATATTTCTGGGGGTACCTAAAGTGCATCAGACTGCAGTTAATTTAACAGGAAATTTGTGGAAGTTCTGTGCCACTAAGCACTTTGCTTATATTCTGGTTAAAAATTGTTTTATTGTAAAGATCTTTGTTTAGTTGTTGTGTTAAGGAAAGTTCTCCTCAAGTAGATCCTGAAATGAAGATTCATATGGAATCAAACACAACTCTAAATGCATGAACAGCAGAAGACAAATTTGATAACTGGAACCTTGTAAAAATTAAATACTCTGCTCATCAAAAGTCTTTAGCAAAAGAGTAAAAAGACAACCTACAAACTGGGAAAAAATCTGTCTTCAGGAATGACAGATCCAATAAGGGTCTAATCTCTAAAATATATAGAAAACTTCAACAACTCAACAACAGAAAGACAAACAGCCCAATTAAAAAATTATCAAAGGACATGAACAGACCCTCCACCAAAGAGGACATTCAGGCGGCTAATAAACACATGAAAAGATGTTCACAGTCCTTAGCCATTCTCACTGCTGTGGAGTTGATTCAGACTCATAGAGTCTCCACAGGGTTTCCAATGCTGTAAATCTCTACAGAAGCCAACTGTGGAGCCACTGTCTCAAACTGCCAGCTTTTTGGTTAGCATTCAAGTGCTTTAACCACTGCACCACAGGGCTCCTTTTACCAGCCATTAGAAAGATGCAAATCAAAGCTACAGTGAGATACCATTTCAACCCTGTTAAAATGGAACTGATCAAAAAACAGAAAATAAATGATGGTGAGGATGTGGGGAGCTTTGGAACCCTTATTCACTGCTGGTGGGAATGTAAAATGGTACAACCGCAATGGAAAATGATATGGTATTCCTGAAATCACTAGAAATAGAAATACCTTATGATCCAGCAATCCCACTGTTAGGTATATACCCTAGAGATCTAATACTAAATAAGGCATTTGCACACCTATGTTCATAACAGCACTGTTCACAATAGCAAAAAGATGGAAACAACCTAAGTGCCCATCAACAGATGAATGGATAAACAAAATGTGGTACGTACATACAATGAAGCAATACACAGCCATAAAAAATAAAAATGAGCCCTTGAAATATCTTGTAACATAGCTGAATCTAGAATGCATTACACTTAGTGAAATAAGTCAATCTCAAAAGGACAAATACTGTATGATCTCACTTTTATAAAATGACAAGAATAAGTACACATACAGACACCAATGTTCATTGGTAGTTACCAGGAATGGGAGGGGGAATCACTTTCTAGATAGCAGATCCTTGTTATTTTTCGTGATGTTTGCCCGGTAACACTGAATGTGGGGGAAGTGTGCACAACTTTATCAAGGTAAATGATGTCACTAAAAGTACCCAAGAATAAAAGATATTTTTGGTAAATGCTATAACATGTCTTGGAAGAAGTACAGCCAGAATGCTCCTTAGAAGCAAGGATGGTGAGACTACATCTCACCTACTTTGGACATGTTACCAGGAGCAACCAGTCCCTGGAAAGGATATCATGCTTGATAAAGTAGAGGGTCAGCGAAAAAGAGGAAGACCATAAAGGACATAGATTGACACAGTGGCTGCAACAACGGGCTCAAACATAACAGTGATTGTGAGGATGGCACAGGACCAGGCAATGTTTCATTCTGTTGTGAATAGTGTCGCTATGAGTTAGAACTGACTTGATGGCACCTAACAACAGCAACAACATGACGTATACAATTTTGCAACAACAGTAACAACCAAAAAATTTGTGTGGTTACATATATAGGTATGTATGTACATATGTGTATGAAGAAAAAATAAACAAACAAACCAGTTGCCATCAAATTGATTCCAACTCAGAGAGACACAATAAGACAGAGTAGAACTGCCCCATAGGGTTTCCAATGGGCACTTGTGGAATTGAACTGCTGACCTTTTGGTTATATGTGTATATGCATTATTTGGTTATATGTGTATAGATAGGTATATGTTTGTATGAATGTGTGCGTGTATACAGGTGTATCTATTGGCATATCTATATGTGTGTCTTTGTGTGGTGCATACATATTCATATATATAATAACCACATACGGGGAATAGTTACAGACACTTCTTAGACATAGCCAAACACCTTGTGGGATTGGTTTACTGGGTTTGAAGGCTTAAGACCATAATCTTTTGGGACAATTTGGTCAATTGACATAATATAGTTCATAAAGTTTATGTTCTACATCCTAGTTTGGTGAGTAGTGTCTGGAGTCTTAAAAGCTTTTGAGCAGCCATCTAAGATACAACTATTGGTCTTTACTCACCAGGAGCAAAAGAGAAAGAAGGAAACAAAAGACTCAAAGATGATATTAGTCTACAGGACTAACAGCCTACATGAACCACTGCCCTATGCACACTGAGACCAGAAGAGCTAGATGGTGCCCAGCCACCCCTACCGACTGTTCTGATCAGGGCTACAATAGATGGACGCTGAGAGAATAGGAGAAAAATGTGGAACGGAACTCAAATTTTTAAAAAGTCCAGACTTAGTGGATTGGTTGAGGCTAGAGGAACCCCCAAGACTATTCCCCTGAGATATCCTTTAAACTTTGAACTGAAACTACTCCCAGAGGTCACACTTCAGCTAAACAGTATCACCTGTGAGTACTGTACTCCTTTAAAGAAATTATCTGCATGAGACCAAAAATTCGACATTTACTCTAAAGCAAAGATGAGAAGGCAATGTTGCTGGAAAACTAGATTAATGGAAACAGAACAACCAGAACAGAAATATATAAATAATGAAAATATTGACACATTATGAAAAATATAACTAATGTTACTGAACAATTTGTATAGAAATTGTTAAATAAGAACCTAATTTCTTTCATAAACTTTCACAGAAAACACAATAAAATATTATGTAATATGTGTATATGTGTGTGTGTGTGTGTGTGTGTATATATATATGTACGATTCATATAGAAGTAACTTCCTAAGAAAGTGATTTCAGAGGAAAGTAGGCAAGAAGTAAGGCACGTAGGATAGGGTAGAGGGAGAAGTTAAGTAAGGTTGTGATTTCAGGTGAAGTCCAGATCAGCCTGATTCACCTTGAGGCCTGGCAGCTGAACTTTTAGACTTTTAAATCAGTCAGTCATTGCCTACGAGCTGCTCAGAGGCTCATAAACTCTCTGGTTCCCAGCCCTCTGCAGAGTTCTCCAACCAGCATCACAGACCTTCAGACCTTCAGAAAGGAAGTGCAAAGAAGCTGGCAGAGAGTTCACAGAGAGAGCAAAAGGGTTTCAGGGAAATGACATGAAACATCAATAGTGTTCAATATACATGACAGAATCATCACTAAACTATACGTCATCCGTGTTATGGATCTGTGCTTTACGACTTTATGTCCCTCGTAGTTAGCACAGGATTGTTTTATTAACAGTAATACAGGTTGAATTCATTCACATTAGAAGCTTTGCTAAAAATCAGGTATCTTAGTTACCTAGAACTGCCATGACAGAAGTACCACAAGTGGGTGGCTTTAAAGAACAGAAATTTATTTTCTCACAGTTCAGGAGGCTTGAAGTCCAAATTCAGGGCATTACTCGTGATAATTCTTTCTCTCTTTCAGCTTCTAGTAGTTGCCAGTAATCTTTGGAGCCCCTGGGCTTGCAGGTGCAGATACCCTGTTGTCTGTCTTCCTGTGGTGTCTTCCTCCCGTGTGTGTGTTTGTGTCTAGTATACTGTTTTTATAACTTAGAAGTAATTAGGTTTAGGGTTCCTCTACACTGGTATGATCTCATGAACATAACAAAAGAAAACCCCTGTTTCCAAGGAGGTCATATTTACAGGTACAAAAGTTAGGATTACAGTATCTTTTTTTTTGGGCGGGGGGTAGTGGGGGCACAATTCAATCCATAACATCAGCTAGTTTTTAACTATTTGATAAACTAGGTTTGATTTGAAATCGAAAGCCACTCAATCATTTTTTAAAATATTTAAGCAGGTCTTTTTGGAAGATGACTTCAGCCACAAAGAAAGTGTGAAACATCAGAAAGTGTAAATAAGACATGTAGTCAGCAGTGAGGTTAATACATCCAGTCTAACACTATCTGTAACTAAGGAAATAATTAGTGCTAAATTTCCTCAGAAAAAATAGCTTTTTAAAAATGGTTACTAATGGTCAGTTATTGGCTAGCTTAATGATGGCGACAATTCCCCAATGTGCTAGAATTTAGGAATGGCAGTGAGTTATCTATCCTTTCCTTCATGTTCTAAAATGCAAAGAGCAAACTTAAATCTCCTTACAGGAAGTCAGATCGTTAAATGTATCAACAGAGGCCTAAAAGAATGAATGACACAGGATCTATATTTATGGGTCTCGACCCTTATTGTACAATAAAATTACCTGGGGGAGCTTTAAAATATTCTGATGCCCAGGCTGTACCCCAGAAGAAACACATCAGCCACAGCCTCCACCAGACTGAGTCCAGTACAACTAGATGGTGCCTGGCTACCATCATTGACTCCTCTGACGAGGATCACAACAGAGGATCCCAGACAGAGCCAGAGAAAAATGTAGAACAAAATTCTAACTCACAAAAAAAGATCAGTCTTACTGGCTGACAGAGACTGGAGAAACACCAAGAGTATGGCCCCCAGACAAGCTTTTAGCTCAGTAATGAAGTCATTCCTGAAGCTCACACTTCAGCCAAAGATTAGACAGGCCCGTAAAACAAAATGAGACGAAAGGGGCACACCAGCCCAGGGGCAAGGACTAGAAGGCAGGATGGAACAGGAAAGCTGGTAAAAGGGAACCCAAGGTCAAGAAGGGAGAATTTGACAAGTCGTGGGGTTGGTAACCAATGTCAGAAAACAATATGTGTACTAACTGTTTAATAAGAAGCTAGTTTGTTCTGTAAGCCTTTGTCTAATGTACAATTAAAAAAAAAAAGAAACAAATCATAACTTTTAGGTATGGACCTCAGACATCAACATTTTTTTAAAGTTTGTAAGTCATTCCAATGTGGTGTGGAGTTCAAGAGCCACTGGTCAATATGAAGACAGTCACATGAAGAAAATTATAAAACTGTATTGAAGGATGTAAAACAAAATCTGAAAGGAACATACAACCTTTGAAAAGAAAGTTTAATATCATGACATTGTTCATTCTCTTGAATTACTATATAAATTTGTGAAACTCCAATCACAAACTCAATAGTTCTTTTTTTTTTTGAGAAAATTATCTTCAAGTTTGTATTTTAAATAATTATCATTACTAAAGAATAGCCAAAAAAAGATCTTGATGCCTTTCTAAATATTGGAAAATATTGTTGTTTCTGTTGTTAGTTACTGGCAAGTCAATTTTGACTCATGGTGACCCCATGTATGAAGAGTTGAACTGCTCCATAGGGTTTTGAAGGCCTAAAGTTTCAGAAACAGATCTCCAGGCCTATCTTCTAAGGTATCAATGAATGTGTTTGAACCTCCAACCTCTTGGCTAATAATCAAATGCTTCACAATTTGTACCACTCGGGAACTCCAAGAAAATATTATAAGTAGTTAATTCAACATCATATTTGTACAGGTCAGGGCAAAGAGGTCAGTGAAGTAGAAATAGGGTATCAGAAATGGACTTCAGTATTCATGCAAAGTAATATGTTGACTACATGAGGAAATGAAAATTTATTTAATAAATGATACAGATATGTAACTGTATATACATCTGGAAGAAAATAAAAGTGAGCCTCTGTCTTTTAGTACTTACCGTAGGAAACTCAAAATACATTATGATTTCAAATGTAAAATAAAATACTAAAAGTACACACACATTCATAGACTTTCTAGGTGACTTCATGTTTAAAATAGGGATAGGTGAGATCTTCTTAATGGAGACTGTTATGCAGCTTACCTTCTCCATTTTTCCCTAACAATACTCTCAATTCTTTTCCTTTGCCTTTATCGTTCTCAGGGCAACCATTCTGTAATCCCTGAAGCACCCTGTTCCACTTAACTGCTTAGAAATTCTTATCATTTTCATCTTCTCTTCTACCAGAAAAATTCGGAAGACAGATTCCTGGCCAAACGACTGGAAGAAATCCTTATTTGTGTGCATTCCAAAGACAGTTGATCCAACACAATGTGGAAATTATTGAACTATATTGTTAATGTCACACACGAGTAAAATTTTGATGAAGATAATTCAAAATCGGTTGCGGCAGTACATCAAAAGGGACCTGCCAGAAATTCAAGCTGGATTTAGAAGGGGTCATGGAACAAGGAATATCGTTGCTTGTGTCAGAGAATACCAGAAACATGCTTAGCTGTGTTTTATTGACTATGCAAAGGCATTAGACTGTGTGGATCATAAAAAATTATGGGTAACATTGAGAAGAATGGGAATTCCAGAACACTTAACAGTGATCATGAGGAACCTGTACATAGATCAAGAGGCAGTTGTTCAAACAGAACAAGGGGATAATGCATGGTTTAAGGTCAGGAAAGGTGTGTGTCAGGGTTGCATCCTTTCACCATACTTATTAGATCTGTATGCTGGGCAAATAATCTGAGAAGCTGGACTATGTGAAGAAGAATGGGGCATCAGGATTGGAGGAAGACTCATTAACAATCTATGTTATGCAGATGATGCAACCTTGCGTGCTGGAAGTGAAGAGGACTTGAAGCACTTATTGATGAAGATCAAAGACCATGGCCTTCAGTATGAATTCCACCTCAATAAAGAAAGCAAAAATCCTTACAACCAGGCCAATAAACAACATCATGATAAACGGAGAAAAGATTGAGGTTGTCAAGGATTTCATTTTACTTGGATCCACAATCAACACCCATGGAAGCAGAAGTCAAGAAATCAAAAGACGCGTTGCATTGGGCAAATCTGCTGCAAAAGACCTCTTTAAAATATTGAAAAGCAAAGATGTTATATTGAGGACTAATGGTGTTTTCAAACACTTCATATGCATGTGTAAGCTGGACGATGAATAGACTAGACTGAAAAAGAATTGATGCCTTTGAATTGTAGTTTTGCCAAAGAATATTGAATATACCATGGACTACCAAAAGAATGAACAAATCTGTCTTGGAAGAAATACAACCAAAATGCTCCTTAGAAGCAAGGATGGTAGAAGTACATCCAGCATTGCCTTCGAGACTAGACTCTGGTTGCCCTTGCCAGGTATTCTTCTCTGTAAAAAGAAAAACTTTAACTTGCAGCCACATTTGCCTAGGATAGGACAATTAAATCTTGTATTTCATTACAATCCACTCTGACCAGCTGAAGATGATAAATCACCATGGACTTTAAGTGGCTCCTGTACACCAGATCCTTTCTGGATATAACAGTAGACTGTCGTGATCAATGAACAAGTGAACTAGTTTATCCAGTCATGTACAGATCTCAGTCTTATGTGAAAGGCTGGTTTTCAATGCTTAATTATAATAGTTATCATAGCCCTTCCCTTTGTTTCTTTCTTTATTTTTTGAAAATTTATTTTGGTTTGGATAAAAGTTTGCAGAATAAATTAGCTTCCTATTCAACAACTTATACACATTTTGCTTCATGACATGAGTCATGCACTCTGCCCACTTCCTCCTTGATCTCCCTGTTTCCGTTCGCCCATCTTTCTTGCCTTCTGAACTTTGTTTTTGGGCAAATGCTTCCCTTTTGGTCTCATATGGTTGATTGTCCTAAGAAGCACATTCCTCATCGGTGTTATTGTTCGCTTTATAGGCCTGTCTATTATTTGACCTAAAGATGATCTCCCGGAGTGTGCTCAGTTCCAGGTATGAAGGGTATCTAAGGGCCATAATCTCGGGAGTTCTACTGGTGTCTATCAGACCAGTAAGTCTAGTCTTTTTTATGAGTTTGAATTTCAGTCTACATTTTTCTCCCATTCTGTCCAGGAACTTCTACTGTGATCCCGATCAGACCAGTTGGTAGCGGTAGCCAGGCACCATCTAGTTCTTCTGGTCCGTAGGGGCTGTGGTTCATGTGATCCATTAGTCTTTTGGACTAATTGTTTCCTTGAGACTCTAATTTTCTTCACTCTTTGTTCCGGATGGGGAGAGACCAACAATTGTATCTTAGAGGATAGGCTTTCTCTTTCAGGCATTTAAAAAAAGCCTGACTTTTGCTCTTAGATCCAATGTGTGTTCCCTAAGAAATTCACTTCTGCACTAGCTCCACCCTTATGACCCATGGTCTTTGTATTATTCTTTGTCATCTCTAAATAGCCTCCTCTACCACGTTGTTAGATGCCCTCGAGTCATTTCTGACTCATAGTAACCGTGTGTACAATAGAACAAAACGCTGCGAGGTCCTTTGCAATCCTCACAGTCTGCTATATTTGAGCCCATTGTTGCAGCCACTGTGTCAGTCCATCTCATTGAGGTTCTTCCTCTTTTTCTCTGATCCTCTGCATTACCAAGCATGATGTCCTTCTCCAGGGAGTGGTCCCTTCTGATAGCATGTCCAAAGTAGGTGGGACAAAGTCTCGCCATCCTTGCTTCCAAGGAGCATTTTGGCTATACTTTTCTCCAAGATAGACTTGTTTTCATTCTTCTGGAAGTCCATGATATATCCGATCTTCTTTGTCGACCCCATAATTCAAAGTTATAAATTCTTCTTCAGTCTTTCGTATTCATTGTCCAGCTTTTGCATGCACATGAGGCAATGAAAATACTATGGCTTGGGTCAGGCATACATTAATACTACTTTGCTTTTTAACACTTTAAAGGAGTCTTTCACAATAGATTTGTCCAATGCAATACATCATTTGATTTCTTGACTGCTGCTTCCATGACTGTTGTTTTGGATCCAAGTAAAATGAAATCCTTGACAACTTCAATCTTTTCTCCATTTATCATGCTGTTGCTTATTGGTCCAATTTTGAGGATTTTTGTTTCCTTATGTGGAGATGTAATCCATAGCAAAGGCTGCTGTCGTTGATCTTCCTCAGTTAGTGCTTCAAGTCCTCTTCACTTTTAGCAAGCAAGGTTGTTTCATCTGCGTATCGCAGGTTGTTAATTAGCATTTCTCCTATCCTGGTGCCATGTTCTTCTTCATATAGTCCAGCTTCTGGGCTTATTTGCTCAGTATTCAAATTGAGTAACTACAGTGAGAGGACACAACCCTAACACACATCCTTCTGATTTTAAACCATGTTGTATCCCCTTGTCCTGTTTGAACAACTGCCTCTTGGTCTATGTACAGGCTCGCAAAATTAAGTGTTCTGGAATTCCCATTCTTCGCAACATTTTTTTGTAGTTTGTCGTGATCTACACAATCGAATGCCTTTGCATAGTCAATAAAACACATGCAAACATCATTTTGGTATTCTCTGCTTTCAGCCAAGATCTATCTGACTTCAGCAATGATATCCCTTGTTGAGAACCTCTGTTTTGGAGTTAAGATTTCCTGTTTAAAGACTGTTAACAATGAGATCTCTTTATCTCTTTCTCAATATTTTTCTTCCCACAGTCAACTTTCAAAGGTTAAACCACAACCAGATCAAAGAATTACACAAGAGATGAAAAAATGAGCCATCTCTCAATCAATCCAGAAAAAAAACAAGACACAAGTGTGAGGTCAGTAGACCCTAACACCTTCTCTTTTCATTGCACCTGTTTTACTCCTATCTACTCTGCCCTCCCATTCCACGTTTGTGGCAGAGTACGCATTATTCTTGAAGAAATCTACCTTGTAAACCAAATAATATTGAAATTTCAGTGGCCCAAAAGGAGGCTACTGTTTTCTTTGATGGGCATTCGCATTTCAGAGAAGTTGTCTGAAGAGGAAAATGTCTGACTTAATGAGCTGAAATGCTAATGGTTGAATTTCTGGTTAAGGAGGTATCTTTAATCCAAGGGCTCTCCTGTCATGCTCTGAAAAAGTGTGCTGCTCTGGAAAAGCCAGCTTGCAGATTTCCAGCCCCAGCATCACAGGAAAAGGCATAGAAGGGTCAGCTTGGAGCAGAGAAGATTAATAACTAGTACATATAGACATAAAAAAAAAAATACATGAGAATATCTAGCACACTGCCTAGCACATAGTAGATATTCGACAAACGCTTTTCACTTTTTTGAAGTCTTTCCTCCTCCCCCAATCACCAACTTTTTAGAATACTTGAAAATAGCTTACAGATTTTTCACATATTGCAACTTAAAACAATATCTGACTTCGAAGAGAAATATTGATACTACTCAATTTCTGGAATCATAAATTGTTTTTAGTATGTGATAAGAGATCTCTCCATTTTCTAGAGCAACATTGATACAACCAATGAAGAGCCTTACTAAGTCACCTCTTCCACCTTTTGAGGTAATAAAGTTCATTGTCTTGCTTAGTTTGAACTCATTCCTTACTCATAAACACCAACAGTAAAGTGTATACTTCAGACATCTGTATCTATAACTTAAAGATAATTTGTAATATAACATTAAATAATTTCTAAAAATATTCAAAGCTCAGTGCATTTTCCTTCAGGTGTAATGTTTTGATTACCAAGTTTGTTTTAAAGAGTAACTGAATTTAAAGAGTAACTGAAAGGATTACTAAACACAAAGGGATAAATGAACTTTCCCAATTTGCCAGGATATGTACCTCTTATTCAAAATCAAAAGAAGTCATGTTTGAAAATAGGTAAGGCAAGAAGAAAGTTCTTTCATGCATGTTGCCTGTGACTCCTACATGGGATGATTCTGAAAGTACTTCAGTAAACACTGTTCTGCTGAGGTCACTTCCTCCGGTGGTAAGGCCCAACCTGTGGCTACTCGTTGTGGGCAAATAGTTCAAGACCCGGCGTGTGGCTGGCAATTTAAGTGTGAAATTTAATTTCCAGTGTCATCAGTCATCTAATTGCAGAACCAAATGTATTCTGCGTTCGCGCATTTAATTAATTGCGTCTTAATTGAAAGCCCTCCGCTCATAACGATTTGTTCTAATTTTCTTTTAAATCTAATTGCCAAGGGAGACACTTAGTTTTGGAAGTCATTTATAAAAGAGTTTTAATATACATTGCAAAAGGATAAAATGTAATAACAATGGATTTTAAAAATGCTTCTTAAAAGAAAAGATCTCATAGATTTGCAAAGAAGAACATTAAAGACAACCCAGACAAATAAATTGGATTTCATTTTTATGTGTATCTAACTTTGGAGATGGAGAAAATATTTCTTTGCCCTGTTATGGATGTGCCCATTATAATATTGGTATAATTAGTCTTTCAGCTACAACTCAGATTCCTGGGTCAGTGCAAAAGGCCTTGATTTATTTAAGAGTCAATTCTCTGAGAAAGTGGCTCATTAGTCTTAAATTCCAGGAGCACACAGTCTGGTCTACACATTAAAGCAGCCATTTAAATTCCCTTTATGAAAATTGTGCCTGGTAGGGCACTTCCACATGTAATCAGGCCTTCATTTGCTCATCTAGAGCTTCCAGGAAGTCGGAAACAGTGAGTTTCTTTGTCTTTAGCTATGCTGTAGTTGATAAACGCTGAGAGTAGGATATTAACAATTGGGTAATCTCTTGCATGTTGCATGATTTTAGCTTTGATGCTACCTATTAACTTAGTACTATGGGGAAAATGTCAGAAAATGCAGACAGACTTTCCAGTTATGTTTTTGGACATATGATTGGAAGAAGTCATATTAGGCTTTTAAAATGAATGTCATAGAAAATATTTCCTACAATATGCTCAAAGAGATCAATTTGTGGTTCCCTTGGGAGTCGTAGTTTTGAATTTACTGATTTGTGCACGGTAACAGCTTAGCTTTTACTTAGGCATTTAATTTAGCATACGTTATATCTTCCCTTTCATTCTGATCCCTGCCCTGAACAAGATGTAATTTCATAAACGCAATTAAACTTGGCACTTACTGTGGTTTAAACACCAAGACAGATTTAATGTATTGGCCAATTTCATGGAAGAGCATTGTTTTTCTTCCTGCATCACTTGCCCCTGACAGTAACAAAAGTGAATAGTCTGTGTCAGTGGCTGGGCCAGAATTAACACGATATAAATATTGTGTCCTGTGCGTAAGACAATTGGGAGTTCTTCACCCAACTTGTCAGAGAGTTGTTGGACATATTATAAAATTAATACCCTATAAACATGAATTTCAGCCTTTTGGATATAAAGCAGAATCTTTTCTGGAAGCCATTTTGTAAATGACTTCCAAACTAATGAATTAAAATACTTAGGCAATAAATAAACTAATGTTATTTTCATCAATATTTGAGTTGCTTTTCAAAGCACTATTTTTTTTTTTTCTAAGTTGGTGAGTTTCCCAAATAGAAGAGGCCTCTAGTTAATTTGTTTAAACAGCAAAAAGTCAACATGAGGCTGTTCTGTTCTTGCTTTTCAATGCTCTCTGTCTCCCCAACTCTCTCTTCTTCAGTTCAGGCATACTCATCAAGATAACTGTGGCTAAAAGGTTGGTGTCAAATACTTTTGGTTGTCTACTCAATAGCCATATTTCCTTAGTTTACAATAATCATATTTTGTTCATGTTACACCAAGTTCACAGAACATGGATTCGTCTCCCAATCCAAACCAAAAACCAAACCTACTGCCATCCAGGCGATTCCAACTCATAGCGACCCTATAGGACAGAGTAGAACTGCCCCACAGAGTTTCCAAGGAGCGCCTGGTGGATTTGAACTGCCGATCTCTTGGTTAGCAGCTGTAGCACTTAATCACTACTCCACCAGTTTCCCCCGTCCCAATATGAGAGAATAAATGTGCCAAGACTGGTCTAAGCCATGAATGTTGTAGTAGATTATATTATTTGTTCATCATTCTTTGTTCCCTCTCCACCCTCGCAATGCTTCAATGAGGGGAGGGAATACTTCCTGGCCTCACTGACTTTGGGCTTGGCTATGTGATTGCTTTACCCAATAGAATGTGGGTAGAAGGGATAATGTGCCTTTTTAGAGCAGAGCTTTTAAGAAGCATCATGCGATGGCAGAATAGAAAGATAGAGAAAAGCTGAGTGATTGATGACATTGTCGAGCTATTGCAGAAAACCCAGTATGTCCCATTTCCAGAGGTCTTATTATGTAGAAAAAAAGGAATAACATCATTGCTTAAGCCACTGTTAATAATTCTGCTGTTTCTTGCAACTAAATTCATCCTAACCAATACAGTGTGTTTGAATTACGAGACACACAGGCCACATGAACATACACATATCTACTTTTATTAAAGACTGCACTATTTTTTAGTTAAAAAATCGATACATGGCTCCTTTACATTGATGAGCCTATATATTGCAGGATTTACATTGCCTTACAGTCTCTGGGTTGTGCAGTTAACACACTTGGTTGCCAACCAAAATGTTGGAGGTTCAAGTCAATCCAGAGGCTCCTTGGAAAAAAGGCCTTGGCCATCTACTTCTGAAAAATGAGCCATTGAAAACACTATGGGGCACAGTTCTACTCTGAGGCACATAGGATCACCATGAATCAGAGTTGTCTCAACAGCAAGGGGTTATATATGCCTCATTCCTTTTTATACCTTTCAATGTTTCTAGGCATGGGTTACTATGCTTTAGTATTGAATTAGTAATCTAAATCAACGTAAGTAAGCTATTATCCCCAAATAAATTTTGAAATATATAAAGAGATTAAAAAATACGAAAGAAAATTACATGACATGGAAGATAAATGCATAAATTGTATCTACTTATAGAGTTCCCAAGGGAGAGAACAGAGAAAATGGAAAGACAGAAATAAAGAAACAATAGAAAAACACTTTCAAAAGTAAAATGAAGAAATACACACTATGATGTCAATTGCAGTGCCAAGTTGTAAGGTTTTTTTTTTTTTTTTTCTTTTTTAAAGATCCTAATAGTAGGTATAGCTTTTGAGTATGTATGTGTGTATACTTTCTAAAAATCACTGGTAGTGAAATATTATATATGTACATATAAGCACAAATTTTAAGCTTGTTGAATTTTATAAAATGAACACAGCCATTTAGCTATCAGTCAAGTCAGCAACCCAGACACCTATCTCATGGACTTGACGGCACTGGGTTTCCAACCATTACCCTTCCTCTCTTTTCCAAAGGCAACTATTATCCTGATTTCTTACACAAAAGAATGGTTTTGTCTGGGAATTTTGACTCTATGTAAATGGAATCATCACTACCTGTGTATTTTTTCTGTCAGACATTTTTGTTGTTGTTGTTAGGTGCCATCAAGTAGGTTCCAACTCTTAGCAACCTTATGTACAACAGAAGGAAACACTGCCCAAACCTGTGCCATCCTCACAATTGTTGCTATGCCTGAGGTCATTGTTGCAGCCACTGTGTCAATCCATTTCATTCAGGATCTTCCTATTTTTCGCTGACCCCCTACTTCACCAAGCATGATGTCCTTTTCCAGGGACTGATCCCTCCTGACAACATGTCCAAAGTATGTGAGACGTAGTCTCGCCATCCTTGCTTCTAAGGAGCATTCTGGTTGTACTTCTTCCAAGACAGATTTGTTTGTTCTTTTGCAGTCCGTGGTATATTCAATATTCTTCACCAACACCATAATTCAAAGGGGTTAATGCTTCTTTGGTCTTCCTTATTCATTCTCCAGCTTTCACATACATATGAGGCAATTGAAAACACCATGGCCTGGGTCAGGCACATTTTAGTCCTTAAAGTGATCATGACTGGATTTAAAATATGCATTTTGGGCATGAACACTCAGATAGATGCACCCTTCTCGGTGAAGCAGAGCAGGGGTATATGGTGGCACTATGTCTTATTAATTGTGGTATATACCCTGATCACTTGGCTAAGGTTGCATCTGCTGAGCTTCTTCACTGTAAAGATACTATCTCTCCTATTGTTGCTAACAAATATCTCGGGAGAGATAATTTGAGATAATGCAAACATCCTTTTTAGCCTCAGACTTTTGCCCACTAATTTTAGCATCCATAAGGGAATCTTGTCTGTAATGACTATTATAGTGCCAGTTGCCTAATGGTGATTTTCTATGTTCCTCTTTGCTTCTACATTTACTACTTGGAATTCTTCTGTAAGGAAGAGCTATCTTTCCCCCTTATTAATTTACTCATTTAATTATTATTTATTCAAGTATTTATATGTGCATGGACTCCTGAATGTTTATTTATTCCATAGAATAAAATCCAGTAATATCACTATTTATTTTGTTGCTCAAATAGTTTGATGTTTGGCCTTTAGGTGCACCTTCAGGGTAGATACTGTATTTTTTCAACAAGACCCTTTCTTTTTCTTATTTTTTGCTTTTGTTTCTTTGTTTAGTGCTTCCTTATTTTGTGTGACCACAAGATGTTTCACTCTCGTCTTGTATCTTTTCTGCCAAAGTCTTGGAATTAACCATTTGCTTGATGTGCACTCGTTCCTTTTATTGAAAAATGGTGTTTAGAAACCAAGATCTAGGTGCTAGGTATTTTACTGGAATGTCATTGCTTTTAGAACCTCTCAGCAGATAGAGCTAAGGAATATAAGTATCTATACTAACCATCAAGGATCCCTCGTGGCACAATGTTTAAGCACTTGGCTGTTAACCAGAAGGTCGGTGGTTCCAACCCGCCAGCTACTTTGTGAGAGAAAAGATGTGACGGTTTGCTTGTGTAAAGATTACAGACTAGGAAACCCTATGGGGAAGTTTTACTCTGTCCTATTGGGTCACTTTGAGTTGTAATCCACTGGAAGGCAAACAGTAACAACAACAACATACTCATCAACACATACTGTAAGTGTAAAATGATGAAATCTTCTTTGTGGAAGGAGGGGGTTGTCTCCCTATACTCCTTGTCTTAGCTTGCCTCCTTGAAAACAAAATACGCCAATAAGAGGTCAGAACTTTTTATTTTACAAAGTAAAATCAGGGGTTTTCTGACCTTTGGAACTGTAAATACACATTTCCACAAATAACTCAGAGTTTCCATAAGGAGACTGTCATAAAGTGTAGCCTTTGTCTCTTAAGTTGACAAAAGAAGTTATCTTCTTGCTTCTGCTTTGCTATATAAAGTATGTGAACGCTTGTCCATACTTTTTAGTGATTTTGTGTTACCTTACATCCATGTACACCTGATACTACTTACTCATTGACAAACTGTGTTCTGTTTCCTATATTGGTGCAGAACATCAATTTTGTTGGCAAGATTGTTTTATTTCCCCAAACATACATAATACACATAAAAAAAAAAAATTTCTGTATCTTTCCTTTAAAGAGAGGAATGACATCAGATGGTGAGATATTGGTGGAAAGGCACTAATTAAAAAGAACGTAGAAGAAAACATAAAAATCAGATTTGGGGACAGGAAATTGAGAATATTTTTCATTTTGGGCACTAATTATCTTGGAGATGTAGACAACATGTGATTTGTTGAGAGTATAAGTGGAATCCAGGAGTGGAGACTTCTTTTTCACCAATGCCTTCAGTGCAGCTTGGATTTCTTCCTTCAGTACCATCAGTTCATGATCATATGTTACCTCTTGAAATTGTTGAACATTGACCAGTTCTTTTTGGTATAATAACTCTGTGTATTCCTTCTATCTTCTTTTGATGCTTCCTGCATCATTTAATATTTTCCCCAATAGAGTCCTTCAGTACTGCAATTTGAGGCTTGAATTTTTTTTTTAGTTCTTTCAGCTTGAGAAATGCTGAGCATGTTCTTCCCTTTTGGTTTTCTATCTCCAGCTTTTTGTACATGTCATTATAATACTTCGTCTTCTTAAGCCACCCTTTGAAATCTTCTGTTCAATTCTTGAATAGCAGTGGTCTATAGATAGTTAATGACAATTTACCGTATATTATACCAATGAAAAAAAGAAGACAGACAAATACATACAGTACAGTGTATCCAGTACAATGGTTTAGCATACATAGCGGTGCAGAAAAGAAACCCTAAACCACTAAAGGATGGGAGAAAGAAATGATAGAAGAAGCAAGAAGTAAAGAAACCAGAGTTCCAAGATGGCATCCTGAGTCCAGATTTATAGAATTGTAGAGTTAGAGCACCACAAGGGATGTTAGAAATCATCTAATCACCACCTTTTACAGAGTACGAAATAGAAGTCTAGCAGTCTTGGAATTGTACTGAATTGCAGAAGATCTTACAGCAAGTCAGTAGAAATGCAGGATTAAATTAGAATATGAGTCCATTGATGCCCAATGATGCTCCCACAAAAAGTGAGTTTATCTCACTATCATTATTCATTTAGGAAATGCAAATAAAAACCACAATGAGATGCTGCTTTACACCCACTAGTATGGCTATTATTTAAAAAAAGTAATAATGAAAAAGAAAGAAAGAAAAGAAAATAATAAATGTTGGCAAGAATGTGGAGAAATTGGAATCCTTGTCCAATGGTGGTAGGAATGTAAAATGGTGCCACTATGGTGAAAAATGGTTTGGTGGCTCCTAAAAAAAATTAAACATAGAATTACCATATGACCCAGCAATTCCACTCCTAGGTATATACCCAAAAGAATTGAAAGTAGCAACTCACATAGACATATGTACACCAATGTTCATTACAGCATTATTCACAAGAGCCAAAAGGTGGAAACAACACAAGTGACCATCAACAGATGAACTGATTAACAAATAAAATGGAGTATTACTCAACTTTAAAGAAACACAAAGTTCTAATACATGCCACCACATTGAAAACATTATACTGAGAGAAATAAGCCAGATAAAAAAGGACAAATATTATATGATCCCGTTTATATAAAATATATATAATGTGAAAGCCCATCAGGAAAAAAGAAGATTAACGGTTCCGTAGGGGATGAACAGGAGAATAGGAACTTTAAAAAAAAGTGAATTTCTAAGAGCCTATGGACACAGCCAGGGCTAGATTAAGGCATGTGAGGGCCCTAAATACTGATCATCTGTGGTGTCCTCTCTTCTGCTCACTCACACATTCAAACAGGATATGTGAGTTATACATATACACATGTATATATGTGTGTGTGTGTATGTCTTAGCTACCCATGATGTAACCTTTTTACTTGAGACTATAATATTAGCGATTGAATGCAAAAGTGACCCATGCCATTTTAGCAGAATAAGATAAACTGGATCACATAATTTTTAGCGGGTTGGAGTACTAAGTTTTTTACTATATAAAGTATTTTTCTACCAAAGAATATTCTACAGCAAAGAAAATGAGTCAGTGAACTTAGTTATTTCAACAATGTAAAATTCTGTTGATCTCCCACAATGAAAAATTGACTTTCACTAATTTTGCTTTAAATGGCTCGTACTTCAATTTTGATGCTTATTTTGTAATAAATGCTGTAATTACAAATTAACAAATAAAAAGATGTCATAAAAGAAAATTCAATGGCCAGGAAATAAATACTACAACAAATTACTAGATTTTATTTTTAGATAGATCTTTCATCTCTAACATGTTATAATTAAAAACATTTCTTTCTATTCTTTGCTTTCACAAATTCTTCAATGACTTTGTTACAATTAAGCTTCTGAACAATATCTACTTCCTTGCATAATAAGGGTAATAAATCAAGTCTTTCTTGAATCATTGTTGTATACTGAGGATTTTTCAATCTCTTTAGGGATGAAAATGAACGTTGTGTCATACAGTTTGTGATCATTAAAGTTAGGCAAATACATAAAGCAATTCAACATTTGAAATACACATTGTGTTTTATCTTCTGTTATGGAATCATACCTGCCTACAAGAGTAAGATTTGTCTTTCCCTAATTCGATGGCACTAGTTTGTTTTGTTTTGTTTTTTTAATCTGTAAACTTAGCTTTCATGTAAAAATGAAATTTCATACTTCTCCATAAATGTTTGTATTTAAGTCATTGGAATAAGCCTGCAGTAATTTCTTGGATGTCTTCATGCATTCGTCATCAGGTAAATCCACATTGTTTCAGAAGGAAAATCTGTTTGAAAGAACTTCATACACTGTTGTCCTTCTTTTCATGCCAGATCAAGTGTGCCAAAGATGGTGTAGTATGTGGTTACCCAAAATAGAACTCTGGCACTCAATGATACTTCTAGAGCACTTTCATCATTTACTTATCTCTTTCTAATGCTTCTGAGGTTGTGAACTGCTTGATAGTCAGTATATGGCAGTATATTGTTGTGTTTTCAAAATCTTATTTTAAATTACATATGTACCCTGTTAGATATCTGGTGGAGATCTGTGCATGTCTTTAAACTTACTTCTCAATCTTGGAGAGCTTAACTAGTTTGATGAAAATGTTGCAATATATTATTCTACAAAGCCAAAAGAAACGCATACACTAGTGTTTGCATTTTGTTGGTGATATTTTCAGCTTCTTTTTTGGTGTCTCCTTTTTGTGTCTGGTCTTCAGCAATATTTTCTAAGACCTCTAAAATCTGAGTGTATGATTACAGGATTGCACTCGATGCTACAGCATGCACTTCCCAATATATATTAGAAAGATATTTTAATACTCCATCATTGCCTAAATATGTTTTAAGAACTGCCTATTGGTGAGTAGAGGTGACAAAACATGTGTAGCATAACTGAACAGTAGAAAATAAGTCAACGGCTTCCAGACAACAATCTACTGCACTATGTCCTACAAGATTAAGTGAATGGACAGCACATGGTATGAAAATGGCATATCATTACATTGTAAATTTTTTTGATGCCCTGGCATATTGGCTACATTGTCACAGGACTGGCCTTTACACTTAGAAAAATCAATTTTGCAAACTTCACATAAATAGCGAAGTATGTGATTTGCAATTTCTTCACAGGTATGAATTCTTAAGCTAATAAATGTGATAAATCGCTAGATAAGCTTCCATCTGTTGGAGATACATATCTTAAAACAATACTTAGCTGATCTGTATAAGAAAGATCAGGAGTAGAATCTGCACACAAACTGAAATATTGAGCTATGTTTATTTCACTTAAAATAGTAGATCAAACTGTATCACTATTGAGTTTATTCTTCACACATCATTTTAGACATATACAATGGGTCGCTCTTTCTTCTTTTACCACATTTTGAGATGTGACCTGCTAAAAATGGATCAAACTGAGCAAGAAGTTCAAGTAAACCCAAAACATTTCCATCTTGTGGAGACCCAAACACTTCATTTCTTCCTCAAAAAGATAGTCCATGTTCAGCAATTGTTATAATGACAGCAACCAGCATTGCAAAATGGCTTTCCAACACTGACATTCTTCATTAATTTGTGTTTCCAGTTCGTGAGTTAAGCCAAACCATGTCTTCAGTTTAAATATGACAATATAAATCTCTGTGAACTGAACTGTTTTCATGTTTATCAACCATATTCCAGTTGCACCAAATCACTAATTCCATCCATAGCAAACCAAGAATTAAATGATTCAGGACTGAAAGTTTGCAAACAAAAGTGTATTCAGAGCCAACTGATCAAAAATGCAGTATCCACTCCCTCTTATAATTTTCATCATTAGCTTTGCACCCTGAAAATCTATTCTGGCTACAGAACCGGTTTACCATTTATAAATTTTCAACAGGATTTTTCAAATGGTCCAATATGATGGTGACAATCACTTGGCCCTCTTTTAATCCAATAATTTGCATCATTAGAAGAAGAATTATTCCACAAAGCGGGATCTGCATTTCTGTTATTTTTGGGGTCTGCAGACATAACAATTTCAGATTCTAAAATAGTTTCACTTTCTACACTGTTATTAATTTTTTTACTGTAGCAAGTAATTTATGCAGAACTTGGAAGAAATTATGTTTATATTCATCTTGCTATTAGTAATTTCAGCAGTAGCAGTACTACTACAATGATGTGTACCCATTGCATTTGGGCACTGAATGGAAGAAGTCTCTTCTGATTGATTACATTTTAAAAAGGAAGTTAATTTTGGAATTGTCTTTAGGAATTC
Source organism: Loxodonta africana (assembly GCF_030014295.1). NCBI lineage: Eukaryota > Metazoa > Chordata > Mammalia > Proboscidea > Elephantidae > Loxodonta > Loxodonta africana. Next base: position 111,515,110 of record NC_087347.1, on the reverse strand, counting down.
ACAAATTCTTTTTATCTTCTTCAAGCTTTCATTTTTGCACTTCACTTAGTTGTTACAGTTTCATTTTACCTAGATATAAAATTATATCACTTTTAAATTTGGTTCTACTGTAGCAAATCACTGAAAATAAATAAAATTTATGAAACAAGTAATATTAATAAAATAAAATTTACATTCAAATTTGGATGTGAACACAAAAATTTATATTTGAAAATTAGTAAGATAAAAACTTTGATTTGGAACATGTAATTTTGTTCGTCAGGTCTGAGATAGTTAAAAGAGATAGTACTTACAAGGTAGTCAGAAGTAATTTCGTTAGTTTGTCGTACAATGTTTGCTGGCGGGCTTTTCATATCTCTCCACAGTGTTTTTTGTCTTGAAATAATACTTAAAAACTTGCCCACTCACTTCCGTCCTTTGATGCTGCATCTTCACAGCTCATTGGACTACTGCCGATACCCGACAGGGGTGAAAGTGATCACAAAGAGAATGATAAAAATACAAAGGTGTGCTCAATCTGAAGACTCATTTTGGTTTGCTTTGTAAGAACAGGACCAGATACGCCATGAGTCATGTGATTATAGTGCTGCTGGTGTGTTCCGGTGTGGTTAATGAGAGAGAACAGAGTATGGGGTTATACCAGCTCAGTCTGAAATGAGAAGGAAAATATGATTGTCATAGTACACGAAATTTATAAAATTTACATTTTTTTGTGTGTGGAATTATTCATCTCCCATATTAAGAGATACATACATAATTGTAGTAATAATATCACCGCTTCTCGACAAGCAAGTTTATTTTGTAAGCCTTAACAATAGCAATCAATTTCTTAAAAGAGAGCCAGTCTGAAAGGAAATGGAAAATAAAATACATTTATGTAATTTTTATTATCTAAATATTCATTTAATGTATTTCTTCAAGAAATTGTTTAATTTCCTTACATGGAGATATGTAAATATTCTGATAAAATATTAATGTAATGTTCTGATAAACACCATTTGTTGCTTTCTTGGAAGATGAATTTAGAAACACACTGTTGCAAAACAAAAACATATTTTGCACATTAAATATTGACTTTTACATCCTCTTAATGTGCCTAATATCTCATTTATTAGCATATTTAGGGTAATATCAAGCATTGTGTCCAGCACAGCAGACAATAAAAAACAAAACTCATTTGATACATAAATTAAAACTTCACATAAGGTAAATGTTAATATTCCAATATTTTTCAGACTTTGCTACATTAATATTATATTAAATTATTACCACTGTTAGTATTATATTAAACGTATGCTGGATTGCATCCACGTGTATGGCAAACATATTTTACAGTTATAAATATTATTGTTTGCAAAACTTAGGACATAACTATGTAAATGCAGTACAGTTAAAAAGTAACTTGACTGACTTCATTGCAATGGTTGACTTATTTGAGTTCCCTTGCTTTTGTGTGTCATCTGAGACTGGAGTTCCTATTGGCTGTTTACCAGGACATGTGCAAGAGCATACCCGTGTGTTTGTGTCACGGCAAAGAGCATTGCTGACTCTCCTGGCTGGAGCTGCTGATCAGCAGATGTGGATGTACAAGATGTTTTTCTCAAAATAGATCAGAGACCTGTTATCTGTTAATATAATCGATCTTTGTCCAGTAACCACTCACGTTGGATCCAGTTGCATATTGGGTGTATGTAGCAAGAGTTAGACTCGATGGCCTACCCCCACCTCTTGTTTATTAGGGAAAAAAAAAATAGTATACTCCCAAAAGACACACCGAGATAAGGAGTTTCAATTACACTGGAGGGAACCATAAGAGATAGATGTCAACGAAGGTGTTGAAGTGGTAGGGGCCTTATAGTTTAAACAACCTTGTGCCTTGGGGCCCTTGTGACAGTGTGTCAACTTATTTCCAGCTAGCACTTTCTCACGTACTGGAGCTAGTATCAGTTTCATTTAGTGCCCTGCCAGTTCCCATTCACTTGCTTTTCCTTGTGTCCTGTCTGCTTGGCGTCTATCAGTCTTTGCTTCGGACGACTTGTTCCCCTGTTTTGTTGATGCCCTAAGCATGTGTTTACATTGCTTATTGGGTAATCCATCCCCCGACACTGCTTTGAGAGATGGTTAGGCCAACAATAGAGTTGCTGGTGGCAGTTGAGACCTGAACCAGCATGTCTTGCACCTGTCTCCAGGTGATGACTCGGCCTGCAGTGTACCTGTGAACTCTGCAGTGGCTCTGCCCAGAAGGGGCCAATGAGGGGATGGTAGGTATATAACTTGCCTTGAGCATGGAGTACAAGGGAAGGGCAAAAACTGAAACTAGAGAGAGAATGGAGTGTCTGAAATAAGAACAACTTGACCAGGTGTTGAGTTCCTAGGTGGCGCAAATGGTTAATCATTTAGCAACTAACCAAAGATTGGTGGTTCTAACTCACCCACAGGTGCCTCGGAAGAAAGACCTGATGATCTACCTCCACAAGGTCGCAGCCGTGAAAACCCTGTGGAGCACAGTTCTCCTCCGATACACACGGGGTCTCCACGAGTTGGAATCAACTCAACTGTAACTGGTTTTATTTTGTTAACAAATGTTAAGCTTTTGAATTATAAGGCAAGTATATCCCAGGCAAATGATGTAGTTTTGGAAAACTATAATGAACAAGAGCAAATGAGACTAGAAAAAAATGACTTTAGAGCTTCGTGCCTGAAATAAGTGGAGGGAGGCATTTTGAGGGCAGCTGGCAATGAATGTGCCCTCTGGTGAGCGGACCCAGAGAAATTCGCAGCAGGACTTTTTTTTTTTTAATCCAGTCCATATGGAGTCAAGTGAAGAAGGGTAGATCATTTCTAAACTCACTGTAGTTACAGCTGTTTAAAAGCTGACTAAATCAGGCAGAAACAGCAGGTAGTGGGGCCATTCCAGTCCACAGTTCCCTCTTTTCCTTTTTATTTACCCATCACAAGTAACCAACAGAGAGAAATTCTCCCCATTCAGTTGGATAGAAATAGCTTCTAGTTTAACATTCTCCTGCATCCATATTTGTGATTGTAACTTAGGAAACTTCTTTACTTGGAGAAAGATGTTCGTGCATTAAAACACAAAACTTTCCCGATATATAAAATTCATCCAGTGAACAATTTCTTCATTATACACCAGAGGTCAGTATTGGCTTGTTAATTTACGTGAGCTATTAATTTTTATTTTCCCAGTCAATAAAGATGGGAAACAAAATACCAAGGATCATTGTTATATTGGAGCTTTTTGGAATTAATCCCAAGGATAATCTGGGTGGATATGCAGAGATCATGAATGGCTTAAGAAGAAAACAAACAAAAAAGTAAAATAAAAAGGGAAATAGGAAAGCCCTTAAGAATGAAGGAGGCCTTTGGTTTTTTTTAGGAAGGCATTCATAACTCATTGCAGGAACATTGATTAAGCAACTATTCCATGATAGTAAGAAACATTCCAATCTACCTGCGGAAAGTGAACTGAAAAAAAAAAAAGCAAAAACTAGTATTTAGAGCTTAGAAAGTAACCACCTGATTTTAGGTCTGCATACATACAATGTTATTTAAGTTTTGGATGGCTAAGTTACGGATAATTTAGACAAATAAGACAGGGGTCTGTCACTACAATAAAGACTGTTAGTGCCAGTCTTAGTCATCTAGTGCTGCTATAACAGAAATACCACAAGTGGATGGCTTTAACAAAGAGAAGTTTATTCTCTCACAGTCCAGTAGAAGTCCAAATTCAGGGTGCCGGCTCCAGGGAAGGCTTTCTCTCTCTGTTGGCTCTGGAGGAAGGTCCTTGTCATCAGTCTTCCCTGGATCTGGGAGCATTTCAGCACAGGAACCTCAGGTCCAAAGGGAGGGCTCTGCTCTTGGTGCTACTTTCTTGTTGGTGTGGGGTTCCCAACTTTCTACTTGCTTCCTTTTCATTTTTATCTCTTAAGAGATAAAAAGCGGTGCAGGCCACACCCCAGGGAAACCTCCTTTACATTGGTTCAGGGAGGTGACCTGAGTAAGGGTGGTGTTACTATCCCACCCTAATCCTCTTAAAATAAAATTACAATCACAAAATGAAGGACAACCGCACAGTACTGGGATTCATGGCCTGACCAAGTTGAATCACATATTTTTGGGGAGACATAATTCAACCCATGACAGTACCTAAGGAAGTTTCAATAGTTAATGTAAAGAAGAAAAGACTAAGGGTAGACCTGATAGCTGTCTACAGACATATTTAAGGCATTCCAGAAGAAGAGAAAATGGACTTGCATTGTGTTGTTCTAGTTGGCAAGGGGTACAATTCTATAGCTGGAGATCTCAACCTCATAGAACATGGAATTTTCTAAGAACCATAATGTTCTAACATTTTTACCAGGGCACCAAAGGAAACAGCTACAGTATTGGGTATCAGGATAAATTAGAAGAATGCCAAAATCTGTTACACGCTAAGATTATGTGAGTACGCAATTGCAATAACAGAGAGCAAACAGTTCTCGTTGGTTCTACAAATTGTAAGCCTTCTTCCAGGCTTGAGAATCCTCTCTGAATCCTCTAGGACACAATCTGCTCATCAAATACCTCTAATGTTTTAATCATATGTTGCCTTTAGTCTTCTCGTGCACCGTACTGTACATTTTTGAGTTATTTAGCCTTATGTTTTTATGTCTTATCTATAGATTCTCCTTTTAGGAACATATGCTACCATTTCATCTTCTAAAATAAAAAAAAAATACCTTGTATAATTCAATGGATTTAGTAGACATTCAGATAATCCTTATGGAACAAATGTATGTCTTTATAAAGTTACAAATAGAACCCCCTACTTTACCTGCCTCAGTGGGTTGTTTTGAGGCTTAAATGAGATAATGTGTCTGAAAGCACTTTGAAAAGTACAAAGTGTTACACAAAAGTAAGCCATTATTATTTCAGAGGGGGTTCTCACAGTTATAACCTTCCATGCCAGCTGGAACATAATGGCAACAAAGGAACATTTTTTGAAAACTTAACCTGCAAAGGAACTTGTCCCTTCTGGACACAAATTATAAGACTCCTGAAAAAAAAGTTTGTGCATATTTTTGTTCATTTCTAAATAGCATAATGAGCTATGGCCTTTCAGGGAAAATGTGGCTCTGATAGAAGCAATCCACAATGTGGAAAATTGCCCTTGTGTTCTTTCAAGAAGGAATTGCAAACCAGTGAGCTATTTTGTCTTCTCAAGCAAAGGGACTTCCCGGGCATGGGTGGCAGCTGTTCAAGTCCATCTGGTCAAGAATTCACTAAGATCATAATGTGAAAGTTGTTCAAACGCCGATTTGGATGACAGCCTGCAAATGTTCCTTTGGAGACAAGATGGTTTCTCAGGCCAGTAATCTGCATTTTTTAAAGCCTCTAAATATGAGCTTACGGAATAATTCATAACAGCATTAAGGAACTATTACGGTACACTGGGAAAGTCGTCCATATTGCAAGATACACTTGTTCTGGAGGCCGGTGAGCATTAGCTTATGGTCTGCCTTGATCATACCACAATTTCATAAATAGTTCTTTTCTTTTTTTAAGAGCAACTTTTCTAGACAAAATATTGTGAGCAAGTAAGGGACATGACTAGACTTTTGAAACCACTTGTTAATTTTCAAATGATACTTTAATTTTTGAAGAAGACATACATGTTCATACGTAACGGGGAGAAAAAGAAATAATCACCTCAAATTCATAAAAGTTTGTCAACAAATAAGCAAATGAGAACGAGATAGATGATAGAACTGAAATCTACAACCTACCGTAATAGTACATTACATTAACACTTCAACATGCTTTTTCTCATTAGATCATCTGAAGAATTTAATGAGGTAGAATGTTTCTGTTTTATAGACGAATGAACTAACGTTAAAAGAGGTTAAGTGACTGATTTTGGATTTCACGATCTCAAAAGTATAACTGAAACTAGCACCTAGGATATTGGCTTGTGCCAGGGCCATTGCTTCAGGCCTGTCAGTCTCCGGAGCACCCTACACCCCCCCACCCCCACCCACTGCGACTGAGTCCCTTCCTCATGTTGACCTTCTGCCTTCTCTTAACCAAATATCTGTCTTCACTCTTCAGAAAGACTTCATGAAACTTAAGGCAAATTGACTGAGTAGCAAATTATTTCCAGCTATATTTGAGAATTATTCTCCAGCATGCCAGGGTTGGGAGAAGAGCAACAGAGTTTGGCAGTGTCTATTAGTTCTGGAGTTAAGGTTAGAGGCGCCAAGGCAATTTTCACATTTCCCTAAGATGTCTTAATAAATCCCTGATGTCTCATCTCAGGACTAGAGAGCATGCCATCAGCCAGAGGCCATGGACAGCCTTAACAGCTCAGAGTAAAGAATGGTTTAGAGGTCCCCTAGAAGTTACTATCCATTCAGGGAGTTTCAGGAACTGGTCAGCTGTCTCTTCAACGAGTTAAGAGGTAGTGAGGACATCATGGCAGGTACTTCTACGGGAAGCACAAACTCACGACAAGTCTGCTATTACTGTTGATTTTTGACAGGTACAGCAGGTCTATCACCAAAGTCTCCCTTTACCTGTTTTGACCAGCACTGCAGGCAGCTCAGAAGGCTCTCATTTGTTCAGTATTAGCTAATCCCGAAGGGTGAAATAAAACAGGCTGGCAGTAGATTTAGAGGTCCTGGAAAGGACGCAGATGTGAAGCACACCGACTGCAGTTATAAGCCCCCTTTCTATAGTCATCAAAGTCCAAGGCAGATCACCCGGGAAAGAGGGAACGGGAGCTAGGTTCAGAGGCTGTCTACTGTAAGGGACTCCTACTGGTTTTTTTAGGACCAGAAGACAAACATTATCAGTTTCTGAGAGGCAGAAGGCCTGGAAGGTCTAGGCCAGGGTTCATGTCCAGGCTTGGCCCACAGTTCTTAAAAGAGATCTCTGGGTCCAGCCCCGGTGGATTAACAAAGTATCTGGTACACAGCAGGTTTTGAGAAAATTTTAGTAGCGTTAATATTTATGGAAGAATTGTCTGATGCTCTGGTTCTGTATTCTGGTGAGAACAGTTCTCAGGATTTACTGTTAGAGAATTGTATTGCAATTGTTTGCTTATTGTTTCCATCATCCAGGGAGAGTTTCTTCAGGAAAGAAACCGTGGCTCGTTCATGTTCATCTCCCCAGTGGCTAATAGAGTTCCAGGCAACCAGTATGCCCCCAGGGTTTCCAGAACTAGCAAACCAGGTAAGGGCAGCTGCTTATTTCTTACAGCTCAGATGGGAAAGAGGATTTGAGAGGAGACTACTGTTCCTGAACAGGACCCGGGGGCATGGATTCCATCACAGATGTAGATGGGGAGCAAAGCAGCCTGTCTGGTAGGATAGAGTGATAGCAAGTTATGGTCCAGGAAAGTAGACATCAACAAAGGTTACAAATGAAGTGTTGGCTTGTCTAAACAGATGGGTGAGATAAGGGTGGAATAAAATGTGTTATTAGATGAAGGATCACAAATTGAAACCAGGAATATCTGTCATCGCAGAGCAGGGTCCAAGCCAATGGTTCAGGATCCAGGACTGGATCACCCATTTCTGAAAAAAGGTGATGGCAGGTAACCAAAGAGAAACTTAGGACTAGGGATCAAGCTGAAGTTCAGTTATTAAGCTTGGGTACCTGGAGAACAGGAAGATAAGACTTAGGAACAGATCCGGATCCATTTACCCGAACCAGAACATGGCATTAGAGCAGAAGTTAAATGACCACAGTAGTCATTTAACTCCATTTAACATCCTTTCAGTGTTAGGGCTGAAAGTCACCACAATGGTGAAACTACAGAGGCTTTAAGTGGTCACAGTTCAGGAACAAAGTGACTTACAGAAACTAGAAAGGAGGCCTTAGCTAACATTTGTAATAGTGGTATTTGGTTTGGGATGTTCATTCTACCACCAAACATCAATTTAATTTCCTGACATTTATTCCTGAATTTTTCAAGAGCTAACCTCCTTGGATTTTTCTTTTTTTTCAAAGTCGCTATTGGAAATTCTTTCTCTCATTTGGGCACACCTTAGAAACTGGTGTGTTGTTTATAAAAGTTGGAATTTGTTAAATTACTAGAGAAAGCGGGGGAAAATGATTTTGCAAAGTGCCTTCTCCAGTTACTCCTTCCATATGTAACCCCAAAATAATTACTTGACATACTTATATGTACATCTTTAGTTTAATATCTTACCTAATTGTCCAACAAACTAATTCAATGTTGTTTGCAATGTGTTAAATGAACAAAAGATAAACTGGGTAATAGAGAATGCAGAGAGCCTAGTGGTCCATGAAATCACTGGATTTGCAAAGTGATTTTCTCTTCAGTGCTGTGCACTAAGAAGAAAATCTGTTAGCAAAGCACTTTTGTGGTAACCAACAGATTAGAATATAGGGACATTAGGAATGCCACACAGGATCAAACCGATGTTCCATCCCCACCAGGCTATTATAGAAGTAAACTGAGGTTTTGGGGGAGAAGCATGTCTGTTTGATACAGTATCCAGCGTACGTTGGAAGTACATCGCATATCTTCTTAAAATATCTCAGTAAACTGACATTTTATATAAACTCCTGGATTTTTTTTTTCAGCAGCTTTCCCTCTTTTTGTTACAAGATCCGTGTGTGTAATGCTCAATATGTGAAGAGAAAAGTAATAGTTCCCTTTCTCTACTTGCAAACTTCCAGAAATCTCCATCATTTCTCTTGTTGGCTTTTACTGACTCTTACTGATTCTTCAAACTGTCCCCTCCCACTTTGCCTTTAGCAGTGGTTCTCACTGTGTGGTCCCCAGACCAGCACTGTCAGCATCACTTGGGAACTTAGATTTACTCCAGACCTGCTGAGTCAGAAATTCTGGGGTGGGGCCCAACAATCTGTATTTTAACAAGCTCTCCAGACAATGCTGAGTCATAGTCAAGATTGCAAACTACCGCTCTGCAGTAATTCTTCCATTCACCCTCTGGCAAAAATATGTAATTACGTTTACTTTTGAGTTTGGTGATTACTTAGCTTGATAACTTTTCATTCTTTTGATGCCTCAGCTGGCAACAAAACTAACAACAAATTTAGCGTTTGATACATTGAAATACAAAACTAGAGTGTGGGAGACAATGCTGGTAGTAAAATCAACGACTGTAAAGCAGTTTGGGGCCATTTATTTCAGCAGCAGGCTCTATGCCTCGAAACCCAAATAATCATCGCTTTATGAAAGCACAGCGCCAAAGCTCATGATTTCAAGTGATGACCCTGACCTCAGGGAAATTAGCTTTCACTGTATACAAATTCCTCTAATCAAAGCACAAATTATTATGTTATTTTGGGGATGCTTTATCAAAATGGAAATAATAAGTATTTTTAAAATAATGGGGCAAAATTGAGGTATATGGAAATATTTACTTATTTGAATATCTGAAGATGCTAGAAACGTGGCTTTATATTATCTTTTTTGAAAGTTAAAACAATGTTATCCACCAGCTTTTAAGTGTGTTCCAGCTGAGGCATAGGACAAGCCTGTTTTGATCAATTTCACAAGGGCTGGTCTTAGGGGTTTGATTGTCATAGTGGCCACTCTTTACACATGAAATCTTTTTTGTCTGTTTGTTTTAAACTTAAATCCATCCAACCTCCATACCCTTTGCCTTTTTCTGCATTGTACCCCAGTACCAGTGGAAGTCCGATTTCATGTTCAGTGAGTGTTGAAGGAGAGAATGTGTACCTGTGTTCTAAGCCTTGCTGGAGTCACGTTGACGAGCAGTGTGTAAATCCCAAGCATAGTTGCCTCACCGACCGACACAATCACTAAAAGAATATCTCCCAGAACCTACATCCTTGCAGAGCCATATTATTCAATCAAGTAAGAAATTTGTGCAAAACATTGTTAAATTCAGTGGGAAAAAAGTTGTAATTTTCTCATATTCTTTGTCATCTACTGCCTGACATGTTTTTATCTACTCAGTTGCTCTTCTCTGGATCTCAAGTAGAATTTCTAATAATAAATATGAACCGATTCCATCATCAAGTTGTTCATATTCTTTACATTTCTGTCCTTAATAATTATATGTTAAAAAAACAAAACAAAACAAAAAAACAAACCTATTGCCGTCGAGTCAATTTTAACTCATAGCGACCCTACAGGACAGAGTAGAACAGTCCCACAGGGTTTCCAAGGAGTGGCTGGTGAATTCAAACTGCTGACCTTTTGGTTAGCAGCCAAGCTCTTAACCATTGCACCACCAGGGCTCCAATTATATGCTATTATATGCTATTTAAGTATTAAGATAATGCCTCTGACCCAGCATTCATAAAGCATGTATCTGAGTCATTGTATTTTGCCAGAGGAATGGCTTTGCATTAATCTCTATTCATTTTCTTGCCCAGTCTTCATGTGACCAATAGCATCATCTGTAAGACTGTCACTTGAGGATGGGTTACAATTTATACCAAAGGTAGTACTAATCAGCCAAGCTTAAAGGGCCTTGACTTGGCACCCTTAGCAACAGGGACCAGCAAAAAGGAGTAGTCGCACTGAATAGATACTTCAACTTATCTTTGGGAAAATCTCAAAAGACAAAAATGAAGACTACATAGTATGTGGCTATTAAAAAATGAGGCATGTTTAGGGAGAAGAAAATCCAACTTAAGAATATTTATATGCTGCTTTGGTACAAAGGGAGGTAGCTCTGAGAGAGCTAGAAACACTTACCTGAGATCCATGTTTATGATTAACTCAATTTTATTCTCATAGATGTTAAAATAAGGAAAATTCAATTTTATTATTATTGGTAATGTATGTTTGATATCAAAACACTCATTTACAAAAAAGTAGACCCTCTTATTTTATGGCTATTGTTTCTATGTAAATTTTAATTGTCCCCTCATTAACTTGCCAAAGTGTCCTAGCTCAGATGATAAATTATATGCTTACCCAACCTATAAACTACCTACCAGAAAGGGCTACTATTAATGTTATGGTGGATTTCCTTCAAATAGTATTATAGATGTGTGTGTGTGTAGGTATGTATATTTGCATATAGTTTTAGCTTTCATTTATTATTTTTGCAAAAATGAAATTACAGTATATATGTGGTTCTGAAACTTTTTTCACTAAATATATTTATCTTAGAATCTATTTTTTTGGATATTCAAAATAATCCTTTTTTTTTAATCTACTGTATATTCTTCCACTGAATATAGTTATTTAATCCTCTATTAAAAGCATTTGTATTGTTTTAAATTTTGCACTATTATAAATAATTTTGCCACACATTTATCTATAATTATGTGCATACCACATGCAAGTAAAATATTGCTGAAGATCATTCAGAAGAGGCTGCAGTAGTAAATCAATGGAACTGCCAGAAATTCAAGCTGGATTCAGAAGAGGACGTGGAACCAGGGATATCATTGCTGATGTCTGATGGATCCAGGATGAAAGCAGAGAATACCAGAAAGATGTTTACTTGAGTTTTATTGAGTATGAAGAGGCGTTCGACTGTGTGTGTCATAACAAATTATGTATAACATTGCAGAGAATGGGAATTCCAGAATACTTGTGTTCATGAGGAACCTGTACATAGATCAAGAGGCAGTCATTTCAACAGAACAAGGGGATACTCTGTGGTTTGAAATCAGGAAAGGTGTGCATCAGGGTTGTATCATTTCACCATACCTATTCAATCTGTATGCTGAACAAATTATCTAAGAAGCTGGACTATATGAAGAAGAATGGGACATCCAGATTAGAGGACAATTCATTAACAGCCTGCACTATGCAGACGACACAACCTTGCTTGCTGAAAGTGAAGAGGACTTGAAGCACTTATTGATGAAGATCAAAGAGTGCAGCTTTCTGTATGGATTACACCACAAAAAAGAAAACAAAAATCTTCACAACCAGACCAATAAACAACATCATGATAAATGGAGAAAAGACTGAGGTTGTCAAGGAATTCATTTTACTTGGATCTACAATCAACAGCCATGGAAGCAGCAGTCAAGAAATCAAAAGACGCATTGTATTGGGCAAATCTGCTGCAAAAGACCTCTTTAAAGAGCTGAAAGGCAAAGACGTCACCTTGAAGACCAAGGTGTGCCTGACCCAAGCCATGTTGTTTTCAATTGCTTCATATGCATGGGAAAGCCTGACGATGAATAAGGAAGACAGAAGAAGAATTGATGCCTTTAATTTGTGATGTTGGCAAAGAATACTGAATATACCATGGACTGCCAAAAGAATAAACAAATCTGTCTTAGAAGAAGTACAGCCAGAATATTCCTTAGAAGCAAGGATGGGGAGACTACGTTTTACGTGCTTCGGACATGTTATCAGGACAGATTAGTCCCTGGAGAAAGACATCATGTTTGGTAAAGTAGAGGGTCAATGAAAAGGAGGAAGACCCTGAATGAGATGGATTGATCCAGTGGCTGCAACAATGGGCTCAAGCATAACAACGATCATGAGGGTGGTTCAGGACTGGGCAGTGTTTTGTTCTGTTGTACATAGGGTGACTATGAGTTGGGACTGATTCAATGGCACCTAAAAACAACAACATAACTTTGTGCATGTCTTTTGGTATTTCTGCAGGATAAACTTTTAGAAAGGGCATCTTGACTTCAAAAAATGTAAACATTTAAAATTTTAATAGCTATTTCCAAGGAGAGACACATTTTTTAATAATAACCCTCATAGAACTTCAATTTTTTCATCAATAATATTTCCATTTTAAACTAAGAGATTTCAATTGTTTAAGGCCAACAAAGATTTCAATGAGAGGGAGTACAAATGCAAAATAATTTGTTTTGCAATTGAGCTATTGCAAAATGCATTTTTGTTCTTTGGAAATTGAGAATTGGCTGAACAACAATAACACAGACGGACTGGTTGTCCACACTGTTGCTGGAGACACTCTGGGAGCCTGGACATATATCCTCTAGTCCCAGTTTAACAAAATCTCACTTTTTTTTTGTCTTTTTATAAGTTGTAGCAAACCAACAAATAAAAATTATGTTAATGGTCAAGTTTCCTAATGGATAAAACTGGAATAACGTATCAAACTATTCCATTTAACTATAAAATTAATCAGTGAAGTAAGAGGTTATAGCTTTGTCTTAGGCTGGATTCTCTAGAGAAGCAAAATCAGTAAAATATACAAATATATATATATATAGAGAGAGACAGTTATATCAAGGAAATGGTTCACAAGATTGTAGAAGCTGGAACATTCAAAGTCCGTGGATCAAGATAGAGGCCTCTCCTGATTCACATAGCTGCAGGGGCTGGCGAAACCAAGATTGTCAGGTCAGAAAACAAGAGCCAGCTGCAGAATCCAGACAGGCAAAAACCAGATTATATGCTCATATCAGGATGCAGGCCACATGCCCAAGGAAACTCCCTGTCGACTGTTTGGCTACTCACTGTGGGAGCGATCACATATAATCACTGTGGGAGTGATCACATATAAACACTGAGAATCGTGGCCCAGTCAAAGTTAACACGCAGTCTTAGCCATCACAAGCTTCATACGCTGAACTAGGAGTAATCAGGGAAGCTGGTGGGAAGAAGAAGTAATAATACCCCAGAATTAGTCAGCTATGCGGCTGTACTATTGAGTGTGAGAAATGGACCAACCCTGACTCAGAGGCAGCCTTGCAGTAACATGTATGAGGGTACCTCAAAAAGTGTTGCTACTAGGGTTCCAGTTCATACATGGACTGGTTTATTCCAAACAAAACATGTTTAAACATGTTTCTGCTATCAGTGGATGGCTGCAGACAATTCTCTCAGTAACACACTTGTCTTAGTCAAGTGCCGTGGGAAAAAAAAAATTGAGGTAAGGGTTAATATAAAATTTTTAACAAAAGTCAAGTGAACATCTTCCCAAATCATTGATACTTTGCAACAGGTTTATGGGAATGCTACCCCACAGAAAACAACAGTTTTTAACTATATCAAGCTTTTTAAGGAAAGTTGGGAAGATCTCAAAGATGAGCTAAGAAAGGGAAGAGTACTCAGAAGGTTATGGCAACTGTTTGGGGGGGTTCAAAAGGAATAATCTTGATAGATTTTTCAAGGGACACAAGACTATCATGCAGACTTATTATGAAGAAGTTTAAGAAAATTGAAAATGGTATTGGTGAGAAAAAGGCCAAGAAATTGCACAGAGGGATTTTTTTCCATCACGATAATGCTCCTGCTCATTCTTTGAGGGTAGCAAGGGCTGTCCTAGGAGAATTTCATTAGGAAACCTTACCCCATCCACCCTACAGCCCTGATCTTTCCACTTCAGGCTTCTTTTTCTTCCCAAAACTCAAAGAACATTTTAAAAGAACACGATTTGTGTCCCTCAAGGATGCCAAAACTGCCATTTTGATGCGGTGTAAATCAAAAGAGCGCAGAATTCTTCCGGGAAGAATTAAAAAGATGGAAATACCACCTTCAGAAGTGTATAGGCCTAGGTGGAGGATATGTCAAGAAACAATAGCTTCACATTTTGATATTTTTGTTTAATAAAGGTATCTACGGTTTTGTAGCAACACTTTTTGACTTACCCTCATAAGACAAATGGACACACAGGAGCAAAATCTTTTTCTTCCTTCCTTCCTTTCTCCTTTCCTTGCTTGTTCACTTCCTTTTTTCTTTCCTCATTTTCCTATTTTCTGTTCATCTTTCCTTCTATCCCCGTATAACTCCCAACTCTTTTGCACATAATCATTGTGTACTAACAAAATGGCAAGTCCAGGCCCTGAAGACAAAGATGACTAAGTCGAAACTCCTGCCCTGGTCAAAGAGACAGACATATAAACAGATGATTAGGTAGCCTGATGGGTGCCATAATTATGCAGGTAATATCATTAACAGGATAAGAGAATTGGAGCAACTAATTTGGTGAGGAGGAATCGGGACAGCTTTGCAGAGGAGGTGGCATGTGTGATGTGTCTGGGAGGTCATTTTTTTTTTTTTTAGTGTAGGAGAGGATAATTGGGGTGAATGGGCAGATGGACGCTGAACTCTGACCACATCAAATTCAGGCTGCAGCATGGAGGGCAGTTGTGGTTATTTCTGCCCTCGCCCCTACCCCAGTTTAACATGAGCAGCAGTAAGTCAAGTTATAAAACAGTGGTTTTTACTTGTACCTAAATACGTCACTAGTGAAAAAACCAGACCCATTGCAGTCAAGTTGATTCTGACTCACAGGACAGAGAACTGGCCCACACAGTTTCCAAGGCTGTAAATCTTTATGGAAGCAGGCTGCCACATCTTTCTCCCTAGGAGTGGCTGGTGGGTTCAAACTGCTGACCTTTCAATTAACAGCTGAGCACTTAACCACTGCACCACCAGGGCTCCTACATGTCACTAGTAGTCGAAGGGGAAGATTGCCCCTGAAACAATGTCTCCAGCTTCTGCTAGTTTCCTGCCCTTCCAAAAATAAGCTTGGAATTTTGATTTCCCATCTCTAGGAGAAAAAAATCCCTAGGTGGCATAGATGGTTTGCGCCGGACTAGTAGCTCAAAGGTTGACAGTTCGAACACACCCAGCAATGCTGCAGAAGAAAAGCCCAACAATCTGCTAAGATTACACTCAATAAAACACATGGGGTCACCATAAGTTGGAATCGACTTGATGGCAATGGGTTTGGTTTTGGTTCTTCTCTAGGACAACAATATTTAAAAAATTTTTTAAATCACTTTTTTTTTTTTGATGTTTATAACCATTTCTTCAATAACTGAGTCAAACACTTCAAAACCACATTTTATGCACTCTCGTCCTTGCTAAAGATAAATGCAAGGCCAATAGATTGATGTCGATCATGCTGGCCAGAGAGATATAAACATGATAATCAAGTAGGCAGTAACTATAAACATCTAGGGTTGTTTAATAAAAATCACCAAACCATTTACTATGTCTGAAATAAAATCTCTTAGGCATACAGGTGTATGTGTGTGTGTGTTTTCCACAAAGTAATAGAAATCATGTTTCTCAAAATTTTAATATTTCACAATAAATTTGGAGTTTATTTTGTATTACTTTTTCTATTTATAAAAGTTGTTATTCGGTCAACTTGACCTCAGGTTAGAGGTAACCTTGTATTAATCTGAACAGGTTATGCTATGCCATGGTAACAAGCAATCCTCAAATTTTACTGGCTTAAAACCACCAATGCTTTATTTCTGGATCGTTCCACATGGCCATTGGATGTTTGTGGGGGCTCTGCTCCATACCGACCTTACTCCAGGACCCAGGCTGATGGAAGTTTTACCATTTGGAACATTTCCAGTTGTGGCAGGGAGGGTTCTAGAACATCTCAATCATCAATTAAATGACCTGGCCTACAAATGGCATACATCATATCCAGCTATAAATCCATTGACTAGAATTAGTCACATTAAAAGGACAAACAAACAAAAACATCAAGTTGATTCCACTTATAGTGATCCAGTAGGACAGAGTAGAACTACTCCATAGGGTTTCCAAAGCTGTAATCTTTAAAGAAGCAGATTGCCACAGCTTTTTCCCATGGAGTAACTTGTGGATTGGAACCACAGACCTTTCAGTTAGCAGCTGAGCACATGACCACTGCACCACCAGGGCTCCTTATTAGTCACATAGTCACACCTAGTTTCAAAAGAAAAGTAAATTAAATATTACTAATACTAAAAGGACTCAAAAAACCCATTGCTGTCCAGTCAACTCTAACTCATAGTGACTCTGTAGAACAGAGTAGAACTGCCCCATAGGGTTTCCAAGGAGCACCTAGTGGATTTGAACTGCCGACCTCTTGGTTAGCAGCCATAGCTCTTTACCACTAGAAGGAGATGTACCATAAATACTGACAAAGATAGAGCCAGCGGGATAGATTGGGTGTGGGGAGTGTGAGAAACAGAGAAATAAAGGATGACGCTGAGGTTTTAGGCTTGAGCAAATGGACGTGGAGCTGAAACTAAGATGAGGTGAGTGAAGTGTTGAAGGCAAAATCTAAGGAGGCACTCCCTCTCAGGGTCATGCAATTCCACAGGCAGCACTAGTAGGATGCTCTGAGTGCCTTATATTTTGTTCCCAAGCACCTTACTTGCCTCACTCTAGACCCAGTCCTGACTGGAAGGATGGTGTTACCATCAACTGAGTTGGGGTAGGCTGTGCAGATGCTGGTTTGGTGTGTGTGTGGGGTGGGGGGTGGATATCAGAAGTCTGTTTTGGACATGTTGAGTTTGAGATGGCCACTGAACACCCAAGTATCCAGCAGTCAGCTGAATCTCTGAGTCTGCATGTCAGGGAAAAAGTCCAAGCTAAAGTTATACATTTGGGAGTGATCATGACACTAGAAGAGCTCATGAATGAAGTGAATTTAGGTAGGTAAGAGGTTCAAGGACTGAGCCAGGACACATTTCAAGTTGTTAGGGAAAAGAAGAGGGGGAAAAAAAAACAGCAAAAGACCTTGAAAAGGAGCAACCAGTGAAAAAAGGAAAGAAAGGAATGTGGAGTCTTGGAAGAAAAAGAAAATGCTTCAAGGGGTAGGGAATACCGAATTATGTTATAGTCTGCTTCAGTTGTGTTAGATGAAGACTGTGACTGAACTATTGGCATCTGCGGCATGGAGATCATTGACGATGCTGGCTAGCACAGTTTGGGTGGAGAAGTGCAAGCAAAAGCTTCAACAGAGTAAGTTCAAGAGAAAAGAGAGGACAGGAGAGGAAAGAAGTGAATAAGAACTAGATTCAACAAATACAGACAACTCTTTCAAGGGATTCTGATACAAAGGAAAAGGGAGAGATACGAGGGAGAAGCTGGAAGGGGAAGAAAAAAGAAATTTAGAGGAGAGACCCAGAATTTAGGGCTCTCCCAGTTTCTCCACCTTGCATCCTAACCTCATCTCTGGGTTTAGCACTGTTTCCTCCAAGGTCCTGATTTTTCTTTCCTTAGAAGGTGGGACGCAGAGCGAAGGCAGGGGTTTGAAATAACAAGTACTTTTTTCCTGATGGGTGAGAACAATTCCATAAGAGAGTGACTCCACCAAGGGGCATGTGAAAGGAAGTGGCAACACATGGAAATTCCACCAGGATCAGCAAATTTTCTTCTCTTTAAATTCGTTGATTTGGAAATCATTTGTCTGCAACTGAATCATCATTGCTCTACCAGTCTTTCTAAAGTCTTAACATGCCGATGCTAGTTAAGAAACAATATGTTTTACTCTGTCAACTTTTGCTTACCAGCGAGGGTCCGAAAATGTCTTCAAGGGTAATTTGAACAGACTCTTTCAAGACAGTGCAGGCTTTTAGTAGCTAATCCACAGAAGAGTAAATATAACTTGATAATCATGTCAAACATTTCTTTGCATTGCAAAATTGCATAATAAAGGGCTAAAATTATGAACCACACAAGATTTGCCTGAAACTCGATTGTTCAGGCTCAGAATTCTCCGCTGAATACTCTTCTGCTTGCCTTTTGTATGTATCCATTTTCACGTGGCTGTTTATAACAGACATTTTAAACTATTTTCATAAAAATAATTTTTTTTAACTATGTCAAAGCTACTCCAATAAAAAAAAAAAATATGGCAACCGTCATATCACATGTATTATATAGATACTTTTTTTTTACCTTTGTAATTGGCATACATTAATGAACTTGGTTCTTTGTGGATGCATTGGCAAGAGATTTCTTTGTAGAATGTAATATTTTGTAATCTTTGGTTCCTTTATTTCTTGCAATGCTTCACCAAGCGTTTATAAAATGAGGTACTTTTTTGGTGCAAATGGAGCAATCACCAGGATAAAGGCATAAGAGAAGACGGGCATTTCCATTTCTTTCTCAAAGTTGTAAGTTCATTTCAACACCGTGGAAATTCTTGAGAAAGAACCCAGGAAGACTGAAACCATGGAATGTTATCTTTCCCTAAGGTGAAATTCTGAAACAGAATGATAAAATTACTGCTTATAAATTTTATTCTCCACTTTCTCATTCAAATTAGGGAATTAGGAAAAGGGCTGGGAGGTACCTCTGAATTTATCTAATCTGATCTCATTGTGCAGATGAGAAAGCTGAGCGACAGAAAGTATTTAAAATGTTATTCTGCAACTTCACCACCTGTCTGTGAGTTTGTCATACTCTGGTGGCTTGCATGTTACTGTGATGCTGGAAGCTATGCCACTGGTATTTCAGATACCATGGGGTTACCCGTGGTGAACAGGTTTCAGTTCTAGACTCAGACTAGGAAGAAAGGCCCGGCAATCTATTGCTAAAAATTAGGCAATGAAAATCCTATGGATCACAACAAAACATTGTCCTATATAATACTGGAAGATGAACCCCCTAGGTAGAAAGGTACTCAAAACACACAATGACCACAATGATAGATTCAAGCATACTAACTATTGTGAAGATGGCACAGGACCAGGCAATGTTTTGTTCTGTTGTACATGGGGTCGCCATGAGTTGGAGCCTATTCAACGGCAACTAGAAACAACATTCTGCAAGTCACACCAAAGTGATACATAAAATAATAGAATCTAGGTTTCTGAATTACTGCCCCAGATGTCCGTCTACTACAACACATGTTTATCAAGCACCTAGTAGATACAAGAGACCATTAAAGCCTGTTTGCAGGACACAAAGTTGAGAACACTCTATCCTTTAGGAGCACATAGTTCATTACAGGGTCAAAGCATAGGATAAAAATTTCAATATCTGAAATACAAGATTCAATTTGCTAAGTGCTATGAGAATAAACATAAAAGCTCAAAAAGAGAAAGATAAAGTGAATTGTGGAAGAGTTATTTCCTTGAGGAACTCTTGTGAAGGTAAGGTTTCAATAAACAGAGATGGTAAATGTGGCTGGGAGACTCATTAGCAAAGGCAGAAAAGTACACAATAATAAAAGGAGCAAATGGTCCAATGTTACTGGATTATAATTTGCCTTCGCATTTTTCTGTCATGTTGTTTCCTGCCCATAAATTACAGCTATATTGCAAAGGAACTTGAATATCAGACCAAATAGCACGTCTGAAAGAGTAACCCACTGAAGTGTCTAAGCAGAAGAGTAACCTGATCACTGTCCTTTGGGCTTTGAGTCCCTAGACATAAACAAGTTGTACATCCTTTGATTTGTTCTGAAAGGAAAGAAGAAAGGGGGGTTATGTACACTGAGCACTTGCATCGATGATTTGCTTGTTTTCGTTCTGAGCCATTTCCTCTCCTGGGAAGCTGTGATTAGAAATAAATCCCTGCCTACTATTTTTATTCCATTTTATTTAGTCATGATGGAATACATGTAACAAAAAGTTTGCCATTGTGACCATTTTATGCCTACTATTTTATTTCACAATTTACATCCTATCATTTTTAGAAAAGTTCTAAATGAATAAAATATGTTTTATTTGGAATTTGGATGAATATTTTATTCTTAGATGCAAAAAACCACCCCCCCCCCAAAAAAAAAAGATAACTTAAAATATATTCTTTGCTGTTCAGGAAGAGTCATTGCCTGATTTATCTCTACGTAGGAACACTTCCTGCCTAAGAATTCCCATCACCCTCCTCTACTACCATCAATACCCTTTCTCTTTTCTCCAGATTTTCAAACTTTAGGAGGGTTAGATGAAATTTCAGAGTACATTACTGTTTTTTTATTTTTTAATTGTGCTTTAGGTGAAAGTTTACAAATCAAGTCAGCCTCTCATACAAAAAGTTATACACACCTTCTGTGTGCTCCTAGCTGCTCTCCTTTTAATGGGACAGCACACTCCTCCTCTCCACCATGTATTCCCCATGTCCATTCAACCAGCTCCTGTCCCTGTCTTCCTTCTCATCTTGCCACCAGACAGGAGTTGCCTACATAGTCTCAAGTGTCTACTTGAGCCAAGAAGCTCACGCCTCACCAGTATCATTGTCTATCATCTTATAGTCCAGTCCCATCCCTGTCTGTAGAGTTGGCTTCAGGAATGGTTTCAATCCTGGGCTAACAAAGGATCTGGGGACCATGACCACCAGGGCCCCTCTGGTCTCAGTCAGACCATTAAGCCTGGTCTTTTTATGAGAATTTGAGATCTGTATCCCACTATTCTCCTGTCTCATTAGGGATTCTCTGTTGTGTTCCCTGTCATGGCAGTGATCAGTTGTAGCACGGCACCATCTAGATCTTCCGGTCTCAGGCTGATGGAGTCTCTGGTTTATGTGGCCTTTTCTGTCTCTTGGGCTCATCTTTACCATATGTCTTTGGTGTTCTTCATTCTCCTTAGCTTCAGGGAGTTTGAGATCAATTGATGCACCTTAGATGGTCGCTTGCTAGCGTTTAAGACCCCAGATGCCTCTTACCAAAGTGGGATGCAGAATGTTTTCTTAATACATTTTGTTATGCCAATTGACCTAGATGTCTCCTGAAACCATGGTCCCCAGATCCTCATCCCGGCTATTCTGACCTCCAAAGTGTTTGGTTGTAATCAGGAAACTTCTTTGCTTTTGCTTTAGTCCAGTTGTTCTGACCATCCCTGTGTTGTGTGTTGCCCTTCCTGTCACCTAAAAAAAATTTTGTCTACTGTCTAGTTAGTGAACATCCCTCTCCCTCCCTCTCCACCCTAGTAAGCATCAAAGGTTATTTTCTTGTTTGTTTAAACTTTATCTACATTTCTTATAATAGTGATCTCATACAATATGTGTCCTTTTGCAATTGACTAATTTCACGTAGCATAATGCCTTCCAGATTCCTCCATGTTATGAAATGTTTCACAGATTCATCATTGTTTTAATCATTGTGTAGTATCCCATTGTGTGAATATACCATGATTTACTTATCCATTCATCCATCATTGGGCACCTTGGTTGCTTCCATCTTTTTGCTATTGTAAACAGTGCTGCAATGAACATAGGTGTTCCTGTGAAGGTTCTTATTTCTTTAGGGTATATTCCAAGGAGTGGAATTGCTGGGTCTGGAAATCCTGGTGGCATAGTGGTTAAGTGCTATGGCTGCTAACCAGGAGGTCAGCAGTTCAAATCCACCAGGCGCTCCTTGGAAACTCTAAGGGGCAGTTCTACTCTGTCCTATACGGTCGCTACAAGTCGGAATCGACTCGACAGCACTGAGTTTTGGGTTTTCATGGTAGTTATATTTCTAGCTTTTTAAGGAAGCACTAAATGGATTTCCAAAGTGGTTGTACCATTTTACATTCCCACCAGCAGGGAATAAGTGTTCCAGTCTCTCCACAACCACTCCAACATTTATTATTTTGTGTTTTCTGGATTAATTCCAGCATTGTTGGGATAAGATGGAATCTCATTGTAGTTTTGATTTGCATTGCTTTAATGGCTAATGATCGTGAGCATTTCCTCACGTATCTGTTAACTGCCTGAATGTCTTCTTTGGTGAAGTGTCTGTTCATACCCTTTGCCCATTTTTCAATTGGGTTATTTATTTTTTTGTTGTTGAATTTTTGCAGTATCGTGTAGATTTTAGAGATCAGATGCTGACTGGAAATGCCATAGCTAAAAACTTTTTACCACTCTATGGGTAATCTTTTTACTCTTTCGGTGAAGTCTTTGAATGAGCATAGGTGTTTGACTTTTAGAAGCTCCCAGTTATTTAATTTCTCTTCTGGTGTTAGTACATTGTTAGTAATGTTTTGTGTATTGTTTATGGCATGTATTAGGTCTCCTAGCATTGTCCCTATTTTTTCTTCCATGGTCTTTATCATTTTAGATTTTATATTTAGGTCTCTGATCCATTTTGAGTCAGTTTTTGTGCATGGTGTAAGGTATGGGTTTTGTTTCATTTTTTTGCAGATGAATATCAAGTTATACCACCACCATTTGTTAAAAAGACTGTATTTTCCCCATTTAACAGACTTGGGCCTTTGTCAAATATCAGCTGCTCATATGTGGATGGATTTATGTCTGGATTCTCAAGTCTGTTTCATTGGTCTATGTATCTGTTGTTGTACCAGTACCAGGTTGTTTTGACTACTGTGGTGGTATAATAGGTTCTAAAATCAGGTAGTGTGAGGCCTCCCACTTTGTTCTTCTTCTTCAGTAATGCTTTACTTCTCCAGAGACTCTTTCCCTTCCATATGAAATTGGCGATTTGTTTCTCCATCTCATTAAAAAATGTCACTGGTACTTGAATTGGGATTGCATTGTGTCTATAGATCACTTTGGGTTGAATAGACATTTTTACAATGTTGAGTCTTCCTATCTACGAGTAAGGTATGTTTTTCCACTTACGTAGGTCTCTTTTGGTTTCTTGCAGGAGTGTCTTATAGTTTTCTTTGTATAGGTCTTTTACCACTCTGGTTAGGTTTATTCCTAACTCTTTTATCTTCTTAGGGGCTATTGCAAATGGTATTGATTTGATGATTTCCTCTTCGACACTCTCTTTGTTGGAATAGATGAATTCAACTGATTTATGTATGTTTCTGGAAACCCTGGTGGGGTAGTGGTTAAGTGCTATGGCTGCTAACCAAAAGGTTGGAAGTTTGAATCCACCAGGCGCTCCTCGGAAACCCTGTGGGGCAGTTCTACTCTGTTCTGTAGGGTCACAATGAGTCAGAATTGACTTGGCGGCAATGGTTTTGTTTTGTTTTTTGTACATTTATCTTGTATCCTGATACTCTGCTGAACTCTTCTATTAGTTTGAGTAGTATTCTTTTGGGTTTTCTGTGTATAAGATCATATCATCTGCAAATAGAGATACCTTTACTTCTTCTTTGCCAATTTGGATGCCCTTTATTTCTTTATCTAGCCTAATAACTCTGGCTAGGACCTCCAGCACAATGTTGAATACTAGTGGTGATAAAGGGCATCTTTGTCTGGTTCCTGTTCTCAAGTGGAATACTTTCAGTTTCTCTCCGTTTAGGATGATGTTGGCTGTTGGCTTTGTATAAATGTCTTTTGTTATGATGAGGAATTTTCCTTGTATTTCTATTTTGCAGAGAGTTTTTATCATGAACTGGTGTTGGATTTTGTCAAATGCCTTTTCTGTATCAATTGATAAGATTGTGTGGTTCTTGTCTTTTTTTTTTAATGTGATGAATTACATTGTTTTTATAGTGTTGAACCATGCCTGCATATGGTATGAATCTCACTTGGTCATGGTGAATTTTTTTTTTTTTTTGATATGTTGTTGAATTTTATTGGCTAGAATTTTGTTGAGGATTTTTGCATATAAGTTCATGAGGGATAGTGGTCTGTAATTTTCTTTTTTTTGGTGTCTTTATCTGATTTTGTTATCAGGGATATGCTGGCTTCATAGAATGAGTTTGGGAGTATTCCATCCTTTTCTATGCTCTGAAATACCTTGAGTAGCAGTGGTGTTAACTCTTCTCTGAAAGTTTCGTAGAACTCTCCGGTGAAGCTGTCGGGGTCAGAGCTTTTTTTTGGGGGGGGCGGTTAATTACATTTTCCATCTATTCTTTTGTTATGGGTTTACTTAGTTGTTCAACCTCTGTTTGTGTTAGTTTAGGTAGGTAAAGTGTTTCTAGAAATTCCCTTTTCCTCTAGATTTGCCAATTGTTGGTTTTTCATAGTATTCTGTTATGATTCTTTTAATTTCAGTTGGGTGTCTTGTGATATCGTCCATCTCATTTCTTATTTGAGTTATTTGCTTCATCTACTGTTTTTCTTTTGTCAGTCTGGCCAATGGTTTATCCATTTTGTTAATGTTTTCAGAGAACCAACTTTTCATATTGTTAGCCTTCCCATTGTTTTTCTGTTCTCTATTTCATTTAATTCTGCTCTAATTTTCATTATTTGTTTTCTTCTGGTGCCTGAGGGTTTCTTTTTCTTTTTTTGCTCTCTTTCTATGTGTTCCAGTTGTAGGGATAATTCTTTGTTTTTGGTCCTTTCTTCTTTCTTGATGTGTGCATTTATTGCTATAAATTGACCTCTGAGCACTGCTTTAGCTGTGTCCCAAAGGTTCTGATAGCAAGTGTTTTCATTCTCATTGGATTCTATGAATGTCTTCATTCTGTTCTTAATTTCTTATATAATTCAATCATTGTTATGCAAAGTGTTGTTCAGTTTCCATGTGTTTAACTTCTTTTCACTTTTTTTTTAATCGACTTCTAGTTTTATGGCTTTATGGTCAGAGAAGATGCTTTGTAAAATTTCAGTGTTTCAGATTCTGTTGAGGTTTGCTTTATGGCCTAATATGTGGTCTATTTTAGAGAATGTTCCATGTGAGTTGGAAAAGAAAGTATACTTAGATTCTATCGGGTGGAGTTTTCTGTATATGTCAGTGAGGTCAATGTGTTAAATTCTCCTACTATTAGCATGGTGTTGTATCTTGCTTTTCAATGCCTTTAGAGTTTGTTTTATGTATCTGGAATCCCTGTCATTGGGTGCATAAATACTTACTATGGTAATATCTCCCTGGTATATTGTCCCTTTAATCATTATGTAGTGCCCTTCCTTATCCTTTGTGGTAGATTTAACTTTGAAGTCTGTTTTGTCAGAAGTTAGTATTGCCACTCCTCCTTTTTTTTTAATTGTTGTTTGCTTGCTATGTTTTTTTCTATCCTTTGAGCTTTAGTTTGTTTGTGTTTTAAAGTCTAAGGTGTGTCTCTTGTAGGCAGCATATAGATGGATTTTTTTAATACATTCTGCAACTTTCTGTCTCTTTATGCATTTACTCCATATATGTTCAGTATGATTATAGATATGTATGAGTTTAGTTCTGTAATTTTGATGTCTTTTTTGTGTGTGTTGTTGACAGTTTCTTTTTTCCACTGAATTTTTTGTGCTGAGTAGTTTTTCTTTGTAAATTTTGTGTTCCTCTTTTTCATTGCTGTTAATTTTGTTCTTGCTGAGTCTTTATGTTTTTCTTGTACTTAATTTTGATGTATAGGATTATTAGTTTCCTTTGTGGTTACCTTAATATTTACTCCTATTTTTTCTAAGTTTAGACCTAACTTTTATCTCTCTATATCTCCTTTTTTTCCTTTCCATATAAAAGATCTATGACTACTTTATTTAGTCCCTCTTTATCGATTTAATGTTTTCAACTTTTACATAATGATTCCCTGTTTTGAGCCTTTTTTTTTCATCTTGGTTTATTTTTGTGATTTTCCTATCTTGTTTGATATCTGGTTGCCCTGTCCTGTGTTCTGATGTTGAGCCAATATCTGATATTATTGATTTTCTGACCAGAGAATTCCCTTTAGTATTTCTTGTAGCTTTGGTTTGTTTTTTTTGCAAACTGAACCTTAAACTTCTATTTATCTGGAAATGTCCTAATTTTGCCTTCGTATTTGAGAGACAGTTTTGCTGATATGTGATTCTTGGCTGGCAATTTTTTTCCTTCATTGCTTTATATATGTCATCCCATTGCCTTCCTGCCTGCATGGTTTCTGCCGAGTAGTCCAAGCTTATTCTTATTGACTCTCCTTTGTAGATGACTTTTCATTTATCCCTGGCCTCTCTTAAAGTTTTCTCTTTATCTTTGGTTTTTGCAAGTTTGATTAGAATATGTCTTGGTGCTTTTCTTTTGGGATCTACCTTGTATGAGGTTAGATGAGCATCTTGGGTATATATCTTCTCATCTTCCAAGTTGTTAGGGAAGTTTTCTGCCAACAAATCTTTAACAGCTCTGTCTGTGTTTTGTTATTCCTCTCTGTTCTGGTACTCCAGTCACTGGTAGGTTATTTCTCTTGATAAAGTCCCACAATATTCTTAGGTTTTCTTCATTTTTTTAATTTTTTTTAATTTGATTTTTCTTTGACTATATGGGTGATATTGTTGCCAAGTGTTTTATCACCAATCTTGCTAATTCTGCTTTCCTGTTCCTCAGTTTTGCTCTGCTGACTTTCTACTGAGTTGTCTAATTCAGAAATTTTCTTGTTAATCTTCTGAGTTTCTGACTGCTATCTCTCTATGGATTCTTGTAGCCTATTAAATTTTTCAATATGTTCTTGAATAACCTTCTTAATTTCCTCAACTGCTTTATCTGTGTGCTCCTTGGCTTGTTCTGCATTTTGCCTAATCTCCTTCCTGATGTCTTGAAGAGTACTGTATATTAACCTTTTGTATTCTATATCTGGTAATTCCAGGAGTACAACTTCATTTGGAAGATTCCTTGATTCTTCATTTTGGGAGTTTGTTGAAGCAATCATGGTCTGCTTCTTTATGTGATTTAATATCGACTGCTGCTTTCTGAGCCATTTATTAAGTTATTGTTTTAATTTATTTTATGTTTGCTCACCATGTCCTAGCTTCTTGCTTTGTTTTGTTTTGATATACCCGAATAGGCTACTATAGTGTGCTAACTTGGTTATTGGAGCCTTTGAAATACTAATGTCCTGTCAACAGATGGCTAGAGCTGTTACTGGGTATATGAGCATAGGAGTCCTTTCGTTATTCTTGTATAGATTCAGCTTAGGTGTCCAGGTAGTTGGTCACCTAGTGTGTGGTATAGGTTCTCACCTACTATCTTAGAGGAGCAATGATGAGTGGCGTTTTCGCAGGTTTCTGGTTGCAGCAAGGGGTCACACTCTGAGAAAGGCATGGGGTTGACAACCTTCCCTTGGTTGTCTGTGAGGAAGGCACGTCCTCAGTCTCTAGAGCACTCTGGTGGGTAGATCTGCAGCCCTACCATAGGCACCCAATGCTTTTAACTAAGGACTGGGAGGTACCAGTTATCTTTGGACCCCTGTAGTGGGTGGCTAGGTGGCATGAGTGGAGCCACCAGTCCTCAGACCCCTGCTGTGGGTAGGTGAAGGTCCTGTTTAATAGATAGAGAAGTATCAAACATCTTCTGCACCCTAGCTCAGCCCTGCCACAGTTGTGCTGGGGAATTGGGGCTGAGGCTGAGGTGCTCCTGTCAACTCAGCAAGTCCTCACCGCTCCTGCATGGTCTCTTCCTCCCCTGTCACTCAGTCCAATTTTTACCTTGGCCTTTGATGTTCAGGTTTCCTAGCTTGTCATATATATATAATCAATTCACTTGTTTTTTGGGGTCTTTGTTGTAAGAGGGACCAACAGAAGCGTCTGACTACTCCGCCATCTTGGCCCTATCTCCTACATTACTGTTTTGAATTGAGTTGTGTGCCAGGCAGTCTCAGTCCTCTCAAAAGGAAAGAGGAGGCTGATAAGGAATGATTGATACTCCCATATCCCTGTCCCACCCAGAGAATAATGGTTTGAATTTTTCTGATATGCTTCTAGAAGATGATGTTGCTATTTATTTTGTTTTAATTTATTTTATGTTTGCTCACCATGTCCTAGCTTCTTGCTTTGTTTTGTTTTGATATACCCGAATAGGCTACTATAGTGTGCTAACTTGATTATTGGAGCCTTTGAAATACTAATGTCCTGTCAACAGTGCTCTCACGCAGTCACTTCCTACTTTTAAATTCACCTGCTTGATCATTTGTCTCAGGAATTAAATTTTCTGATTAAATCTTTGCTTTTCTCACATTAGATTGTAATTAACTTTCAAATGATTGCTCTTTGTAAGGGTAGTTTGAGTATCTAATTCCCACTGAGGTAGAGGATGCTTTGGGTTGGGGGTGCTAGATATATGTTGTCTCAGGATTCTCAGAACAGAACTAGCAAATACATATTTGCTAGTTTTGTTTCTATCTTTCTCCATATACATATATACACATATAGAGATAGAGAGAGAGATTGATTTTAAGAAATTGGCTCATGTGATTGTGGGTGCTGGTAAATCTAAAATGTGTAGGTCAGATGACAGACCAAATTTCCTACAGTCTTGTGTTCCAAAAGTTGTAGGTCACATGGAAGGAAAAATGAAGGAGTTCTGGTAAGATGTTTATTTATAGTCTGAAGGCAGAATACACTCCAGGGAAAAGTTCTGTTTTGCTCTTAAGGCCTTCAAATGATTATTCTTATTATGGTGGGTAATCTTAAGATTAATTAAGAAGGGCCAGTCCCTGGAGAAGGACATCATGTTTGCTAATATAGAAGGTCAGCAAAAAAGAGAAAGACCCTCGGTGAGATGGATTGAAACAGTGGCTGCAACAATGGGCTCAAAGGTAGCAATGATTGTGAAGATGGCACAGGACAGAGCAGTGTTTTGTTCTGCTGTACATAAGGTCAGTATGAGTCGGAACTGACACGAGGGCACCTGACAACAACAACAACTACAACAACTACTTCATAACAGAGTCTAGACTAGTGTTTTGCCAAACATTTGGGTGCCATAGTCTAGCCAAGCTAATACATAAAATTAACCGTTACACACGTGTGCCTTACTCCTCCAGGAGATAAAACTAATATTTAGAAAACGTAGTCTTTCAAGGGAAATGATTGTCAGCTGTAGTTAACCTTTCAGACTGATTCTCCTGTATTTATTACAAAGTGAATACACGAAGTGTTTGTGGTTAAGTATTATTATTTGTGAGACACAGGATTTAGAAGGTGGAAACCACCAGTTGCCGCGGAGTTGACTCAGACTTATGGTGACCCCATGTGGTATCAGAGTAGAATTGTGCTCCATGAGGTTTTCAGGGGCTGATTTTCTGGAAGTGGATCACCACGCTTTTCTTTCTAAGCACCTCTGGGTAGACTCGAACCTCCAAACTTTTTGTTAGCAGCCGAGTACATAACCATTTATACCACCCAGAGACTCCTAGGATTCGGAGAAATATTTTGGCCCAAGTCTAGCTTTACCTGATGGGATAGGCTACTTGTCATGAAAATAAAAATATTTTGCTTTATTTGTTTTATTAAAGTTATAGCACAACTAAAGAAAACTGGGCATTATAGTATAGTTATTAGAGTTACAGCAAAACTAAAGAAAACTGACAGCTGCTTATTTTTCCTGACTAAACCCTGACTGACAGAATCACTTGTATTGTAACCACTAGCATTTTCAGTATGAATTACATTTATAAACATAAATTTTTACTATGAATTACATTTATAAATATAAATTCACATTGCTCAAAACACACACATATATCTTACATATAGACAATTTCAATATATCCTTATTTTATAAACCAAGGTCCACACTGGTTAGATGACTTAGCCAAGGCAACGTGGTCCATTAGTGTGAAAGATGGGATACGTTGAGATCTTGTTTCTCAGGGTGTTGTAACCCTTACTCCATTTTGATGAACATAAAAGTTTTGAGAAGGTGCATGGAGTTTCTGAAAGGCAAATCACCTCCTTTCCACCATAACTCAGCCCTTTAAAATCAGTGGTATGTTCAGAAGATGGTCAATTAACTGTGTATTTCTACACACTGATTTGATTGAGCTTCTCTTTTTTTGTAGCTGAATATTATATTTATTTTCAAATTCAGATGTTCTCCTGGAGATTCTGATCCTCCCCTCATTACCCTTCAAACATCTGTTGGGAAGCATAGCATTTTAAGCAAAAATCCTATGGCTGCACTCAAAATACAATTTTTATTTATAAATATTGAACCAATAGCCCCATCTTGTACATACCACATCTGAAGAATGTTACAAACGTTCATGAACTTTGTAAATATCCCAGTTCCAGTTTTTGTTCCATTATTTATATTTGTCCCTAATTTAGCCTTGTAATGAAAGCCTATTTAGAGTAAGCCAGGTAAACACTAGGCTTACATGTTGATGTGAGGACCTTAATATTGATATGGTGCTCTTACACTTTAAAATACTTCCACATATTTCACCCTCACAGTCATTTTCTGAGGTAGAACAGATATTACTTTCCTTGTTTACAGAAAAGAAAACTGAGGCCCATAACGTGAAGTGACTGGTCTAAGGTTTCCCTCAGCTAGTTGGTTAAAAGGTGAGCTAGAACTTGAACCCAGGCCCCCTGGCTTCTAGCCTGGTACTTTTCTTGCTATTTCATGCTGTATTCTGAGATTTAAGAAGAGTAAGTCTTTGAGATTTCTCATTCTGGTCAAATCTTTTTAAAGGCTGTATAACCTTCTTTTGTCTGATTCCGTGTGAACCAAGTGATCATTTAATCTGTAATTTGGTTTACCCAGAAGTGGCCGAGTGAGTACACTCTGAAGACTAGCACCAAGTTAAGCTTTTGGTGCTGAGTTGTTTGTTGCCAACTTTCATCACTATTACTTCTGTCTAAGGTTTTCTCTGCTCTTCAGAGAAGAAATTGGGGACTACATTTGTGAAATACTGCTGACCTTTTGTTTAGCAGCCAAGCTGTTAACCACTACACCACAGGGATACAGGGCAGAGGTTAATTTCCCAACGTGAGGTCCCTTGCTTGAGATTTGGAAAGCTAAAGTAAAGGAGAGGCTATCATTTTCTAGAGGCAAGTGTAGGCATAAAAGTGACCAGACATGAGGTTCTAAGAAGCTTCTAGGTGAACCCTTGGAAGCCACTCACTTGGTTGTTGCAGACTGCGACATATGGAGAGAAATTTCCATAGGTTCACAGGTTACGGGCAAGCCTTCCAATGGTTGGGTAAGCTTCTTGATCATTGTATTAAGCCTTTTTTATTTGGATTAAGTACCCCCCGAAAAAAAAAGTTGCCATCGAGTCAATTACGACTCATAGTGACAGCTGCTTATTTTTCCTGACTAAACACTGACTGATAGAATCACTTGTATTGTAAATACTAGCATTTTTACTCTGAATTATATTCCTATTGTTTGAGCAAAATTTTCAAAAAAGTAAAATTAGGACTCTTATGCAAATATGCAATGAATACATGTCAAAAATGCTACTCAACTCATTAGTTAATGAGGGAACAAGTAAGATGTTAAAACCAATCCCAAGAATATTTAGGGGGCTAGGTATTTCTAGTCAATTTAACTAGAAATGTTATCTACAAAACTGGCTAATATCTTACATGGCAATGAGTAATAACCTTTGGGGTTATATTATCCACCAGACAGAAATTATTTGCCTCTGTCCTGGATCCCTGTGGTATAATGGTCAAGAGCTTGGCTGCTAACCAAAAGGATGGCAGTTTGAATCCACCAGCCACTCCTTGGAAACCCTATGGGACTGTTCTACTCTGTCCTGTAGGGTCGCTATGAGTCAATGTGTTTGGTTTTTCTTTTGTCCTGGAAAAAAACCAGCAAACTAAAATACAACCCTGGGAACTTTATTAAGCAGGTTTAAAACTATCATCATCATCATACAATTTACTGGGCACCTGATCGGCTGTAGGCACTATACCAATATGTTCCAAAACAATGATCCTTACAACAATCCTGTTAGGTGGATTTTATTATCCCAATTTTAAAGATTTGGAAATGAGCTCAGTGAAGATAGCTGACCTGCACAAGGTCATTGGCTGTGTTAGAGAAGCTTAAATCCAAATCTGTCTGACTCTGAGGCCTGTTCAGTTCCACTAGTGCACCAACCATGGTCTAATCAATTAAGAAGCTCCTGGTCCACCCTTAGTGAGTTAATAGAATCAAGCTTGGAGAGTAACCAAGTTGAAAACCACACACAGGAACATCACTG
The DNA here is from genome assembly GCF_030014295.1 of Loxodonta africana. Taxonomy (NCBI): domain Eukaryota; kingdom Metazoa; phylum Chordata; class Mammalia; order Proboscidea; family Elephantidae; genus Loxodonta; species Loxodonta africana. The sequence continues at coordinate 111,482,716 of NC_087347.1, read as the reverse complement.
AATACCATGTGTTATTATAAAAGGTCAAGGTAACGTTGAAAAGTAAAACCCGCATAAAATGAGCCCCATAAACCTTGGCTGGAGAAAGGAGGAAGGGCCCGAGATTGTTCGGAAAGAGAAATATCTTTGGAAAAGTTTTACCAACTTGACATTAAAAAAAAAAAAAAAAAAACTAGTGCCATCGAAAAGTTCAAAATACCATCTCTAGCAGATTTTTTTTTTTTTAATTTTTTAATGATCTGTAATGTGCAAAGGGTAGAGGACAAAAAAAAAAAGCAAACCAAATCAGCTGCCATAGAATCAATTCCAACTCATGGCGCCCCCATGTGTGTCAGAGGAGAACTGTGCTCCATGGGGTTTTCAATGGCTGACTTTTTGGAAATAGATAGCCAGGCCTTTCTTCTGAGGCTCCTCTGAGTGGACTCAAACTTCCAAACTTTTCATTAGCAGCTGAGCACATTAACTGTTTCCACCACCCAGGGACACCAGAGGATAAAAGTAAGCATGAATTTCATGCTTCTGACTTTAAGGAGGTCTTATCTAAGCCAACATTTTCTCAAACTTAAATACTTCATGGACTTTACCCATGTGGAGCCGGGGTGAGAGTTCTCTCAGACTCTGAGCCTATGTCATCTCATCACAAAATCTATAGAGCATAATTTGAGATCAGTCATGAGATTCATGGTTAAAATAGGCCTGGCCACTATTGGTGTTAAAATAAAACATATTGTAAATATCTTTTAATTAACATTTTCCCAGTCTTTGCAGTATTTCTCGTCTGGTTCCCAGACAGTATAAAACATCTTATTGTAGTTAAAAAAAAATTAAAACATGGCAATAAAGATAAATTAATCAGTGTGACTAGTGGTTGAGAGCATGAGTTCTAGGGACAGAACACCTCAGTTCAAATTCTGTCTCTACCACTTCGGAGCTCTGCAATCTTGGGTTGGTCACTCAGCCTCTCTGTGCCTCAGGGTTCTCATCTATAAAATAGGGATAATAATAATCCTACCTCAAAGATTTCTTGTGAAGATGAAATGAGCTAATACCTGTGAAATGTCTGAAAAATTACCTTGTTTAAAGCAGTCCTCTTTAAAGTACTTCTTTAATATACTTTTAAAAGAATATCTATTAAAGAAGTGTTGGCTATTCTTTTTATAAATCGATCTGGGGAGCTGACCCCAAGGATCCTTTTGCACTGAGGAAAAGTTTGCATAGAGAAACCCAGCCTGCACACTTTGAGAAGGGAGATATTACACATTTGATTAGCTCTCCTTCGTCTTTGTATTAGAAAGGTAGATACTAGCTGTTGTAACAAATAAAGCCTGAAATCACAGTGGCTTAACAAAAAAAAAAAAAAGGTTTATTTTTCACCATATAAAATCCAATCTACAGTAGGGGTGTGGGTGAGAGTGGGCTCTGTGGTCTACACAGGCTTTCAGTGACTTGGGATGAAAGGGGCCCCACCGTCTTCAAGTGGGGCTTCCGAGGCCTCCCTAAGAAGAGGAGAAAGAGGGTTGTATACATGAGACGAAGGGTCAAGACTGCAAGTACCACACTCATCACTCTGTCCATGTTCCACGGGCCAGAATCAGCCTCATGCCTTCCCCTAGCTGCAAGGGAGACTGGGAAGTGTTGTCTAGAGTGTGCTCTGGAGGGAAAGAAATAGGTTTGAACAACTGTTTAATCTCCACCAGAATCCTTAGTCCTTCTAGACATGAACAAGGGGAGGGAGGAGCAGACTTCTCCTTTGCTCTCCCAGAGTTAGTTTTCTTTCTTTTCTCAAAAATTTACTACCTGCCTCTGTCTGTGAGCAACTCAGGAAGTGCATGGGAAAGTGTTCATTATGGAAGGAGGGAGCATAACGTCCACATACAGCTGTGTTTTAGGTCGAGGAGGAGAGAAGAGGCAATGTGTGTCAGTTAGGGATGTGTGGATAGAGAGTGGAGTCCTAGGGTGGTACAAATGGTTAATGTGCTTGGCTGCTAACCAAAAGGTTAGAGGTTTGAGTCCACCCAGAGGCACCTTGGAAGAAAGGCCTGCTGACTTGCTTCTGAAAGATCAGCCACTGAAAATCCTATGGAGCATGGCCCTACTCCCTTACTCTGACACATACGGGATCATCATGAGACCGAGTCAACCCAATGGCAAATGGTTTGGTTTGGGTAAAGTGGCAAAGAGCTTGTTGCACCTTGAGTGTCTGAGAGGTCTCAAAGCCCTTCTGTTGCACATCCAGAGCCACAGATTCATGTGTAGTATCTCTGTGTACACAAGAATAGAGAAAAAGACCCTGTGTGTGCTCCATCTTTTCCTTTATGGTGGATAGGGACAGCCACAGAGCTCAGAGAAGGCAACAGGAAAAGAAGCAGTGGCAAAGCATAAATGTCTTTCTTTCACCCCATCTATTATCTTTCCAGGTCCCTGGTGGCCCAAGTGGTTTGTGCTCAGCTACTGATCAAAAGCCCCCACATGTCAGTTTCTTGTACTGTGGGGACTTCGGTGTTGATGTGATGCTGGAAGCTATGCCACCGGTATTCAGATACCAGCAGGGTCACCCATGGGGGACAGGTGTCAGCTGAGCTTCCAGACTAAGACAGACTAGGAAAAAGGACCCGGCAGTTTACTTCTGAAAAGCATTAGCCAGTGAAAACCTCATGAAAGCAGCGGAACACTGATATACTGCTGGAAGATGAGCCCCCCCAGGTTGGAAGGTACTCAAAAGATGACTGGGGAAGAGATTCCTCCTCAAAGTAGACTCGACCTTAATGACGTGGATGGAGTAAAGCTTTTGGGACCTTCATCTACTGATGTGGCACGACTCAAAATGAGAAGAAACAGCTGCAAACATCCGTTAATAATCAGAACATGGAATGTACCAAGTATGAATCTAAGAAAATTAGAAATCATCAAAAATGAAATGGAATGCATAAACATCAATATCCTAGGCATTTGTGAGCTGAAATGGACTGGTTTTGGCCATTTTGAATCAGACAATCATATAGTCTACTATGCTGGGAATGACAATTTGAAGAGGAATGGTGTCGCATTCATCGTCAAAAAGAAAGTTTCAAGACCTATCCTGAAGTACAACGCTGTCAGTGATAGGATAATATCCATACGCCTACAAGCAAGACCAGTTAATGCGACTATTATTCAAATTTACGCACCAGCTACTAAGGCCAAAGATGAAGAAATAGAAAATTTTTGTCAGCTGCTGAAGTCTGAAATTGATCGAACATGCAATCAAGATGCATTGATAATTATTGGCGATTGGAATGTGAAAGTTGGAAACAAAGAAGAAGGATCAGTAGTTGGAAAATATGGCCTTGGTGATAGAAACAATGCCAGAGATCGAGTGATGCAATCTTGCAAGACCAACTACTTCTTCATTGCAAATACCTTCTTTCACCAACATAAATGGCGACTATACACATGGACCTCGCCAGATGGAACACACAGAAATCAAATTGACTACATCTGTGGAAAGAGGCAATGGAAAGGCTCAATATCATCAGTCAGAACAAAGCCAGGGGCTTACCGTGGAACAGACCATCAATTGCTCATATGCAAGTTCAAGCTGAAACTGAAGAAAATCAGAGCAAGTCCATGAGAGCCAAAATATGACCTTGAGTATATCCCACCTGAATTTAGAGACCATCTGAAGAATAGATTTGATACATTGAACACTGGTGACTGAAGACCAGACGAGTTGTGGAATGACATCAAGGACATCAGCCATGAAGACAGCAAGAGGTCACTGAAAAGAAAGGAAAGAAAGAAAAGACCAAGATGGATGTCAGAGGAGGTTCTGCAACTTGCTCTTAAGCGTTGAGCAGCTAAAGCAAAAGGAAGAATTGATGAAGTAAAAGTACTGAACAGAAGATTTCAAAGGGTGTCTCAAGAAGACAAAGTAAAGTATTATAATGACATGTGCAAAGAGCTAGAGATGGAAAACCAAAAGGGAAGAACATGCTAGGCATTTCTCAAGCTGAAAGAACTGAAGAAAAAATTCAATCCTCGAGTTGCAGTAGTGAAGGATTCCATGGGGAAAATATTAAACGACGCAGGAAGCATCAAAAGAAGGTGGAAGCAATACACAGAGTCATTATACCAAAAAGAATTAGTCGATATTGAACCACGTCAAGCGGTGGCATATGATCAGGAACCAATGGTACTGAAAGAAGAAATCCAAGCTGCTCTGAAGGCATTGGTGAAAAACAAGGCTCCAGGAATTGATGGAATATCAACTGAGATGTTTCAACAAACAGATGCATCACTGGAGGTGCTCACTCATCTATGACAAGAAATATGGAAGAGAGCTTCCTGGCCAACTGACTGGAAGAGATCCATATTTACGCCTATTCCCAAGAAAGGTGATCCAACTGAATGTGGAAATTATAGAACAATATCATTAATATCACACGCAAGCAAAATTTTGCTGAAGATCATTCAAAAACGGCTGTAGCAGTATATCCACAGGGAACTGCCAGAAATTCAGGCTGGTTTCAGAAGAGGATGTAGAACCAGGGATATCATTGCTGATGTCAGATGGATCCTGGCTGAAAGCAGAGAATACCAGAAGGATGTTGACCTGTGTTTTATTGACTATGCAAAGGCATTCAACTGTGTGGATCATAACAAATTATGGATAACACTGTGAAGAATGGGAATTCCAGAACACTTAATTGTGCTCATTACACAGATCTCATTACACAACCTTTACATAGATCAAGAGGCAGTTGTTCGTACAGAAGGAGGGGATACTGATTGGTTTAAAGTGAGGAAAGGTGTGCATCAGGGTTGTATTCTTTCACCATACCTATTTAATCTGTATGCCGAACAAATATTCGGAGAAGCTGGACTATATGAAGAAGAATGGGGCATCAAGATTGGAGGAAAACTCACTAACAACCTCCGTTATGCAGATGACACAACCTTGCTTGCTGAAAATGAAGAGGACTTGAAGCACTTACTAATGAAGATCAGAGACCACAGCCTTCAGTATGGATTGCACCTCAACATAAAGAAAACAAAAATCCTCACAACTGGACCAATGAGCAACATCAAGATAAATGGAGAAAAGATTGAAGTTGTCAAGGATTTCATTTTACTTGGATCCACAATCAACAGCCATGGAAGCAGTAGTCAAGAAATCAAAAGACCCATTGCATTGGGTAAATCTGCTGCAAAGGACCTCTTTGACGTGTTGAAGAGCAAAGAAGTCAACCTGAAGACTAAGATGAGCCTGCCGGGGTATTTTCAATCACATCATACGCATGTGAAAGCTAGACAATGAATAAGGACGACTGAAGAAGAGTTGACGCCTTTGAATTGTGTTGCTGGAGAAGAATATACCATGGACTGCGAAAATAATGAACAAATCTGTCTTAAAAGAGGTACGACCAGAATGCTCCTTAGAGGCAAGGATGGCAAGACTATGTCTCACATACTTTAGACATGTTGTCAGGAAGGATTAATCCCTGGAGAAGGACATCATGCTTGGCAGAGTACAGGATCAGTGGAAAAGAGGAAGACCCTCAACGAGGTGGATTGACACAGTGGCTGCAACAATGAGCTCAAGCATAACAACGATTGTAAGGATGGCTCAGGACCGGGCAGTGTTTTGTTCTATTGTGCATAGGGTCACTATGAGTCGGAACTAACTCGACGGCACCTAACAAAAACAACAACACTGATCGAAAGGTTGCTAGTTCGAATCACCCAGCAGTGTCACAGAAGAAAACCTGGAGATCTGCTTTCGTAAAACTTATAGCCAAGAAAAAAACCGTATAGAGCTCAATTCTACTCTGTAAGACATGGGGTCACCATGAGTCAAAATCAACAGCAATAAATTTGGTTTTCTTGGTTTTCTGTCTTTTCAGGAGACCCCATGCAAACCTTGAGCCTGCTGCAAAGCCATAGTTTAGACAGGTTTATCTCCCCAGCACCCGAACCCCATGCTACTCCCCCACATGACTGAGGCCCTCTCAGGGTACCACTCTCAGCGTAAGCTATTGGTTGGATTAGGTGTGTAGGAGACCTCCCCTATTGTAGTCAAGTCAATTATGATTCATAGAGACCCTATAGGAGAGGGTAGAACTGCCCCATAGGGTTTCCAAGGAGCAGCTGATGGATTCCAACTGCTGACATTTTGGTTAGTGGCTGTCTCAGTTATCCAGTGCTGCTATAACAGAAATACCACAGGTGAATGGCTTTAACAAAGAGAAATTTATTTTCTTACATTCCAGTAGGCTAGAAGTCCAAATTCAGGGTGTGAGCTCCAGGGTAAGGCTTTCTCTGTCAGATCTGGAGGAAGGTCCTTCTTTTTAATCTTCCCCTGTACTAGGAACTTCTCCGGGTGGGAACCCAGGGTCCAAAGGATGCATTCTGGTCCTGGTGCTTCTTTCTTGGTGGTATGAGGTCCCCACTCTCTGCTTGCTTCCCTTTCCTTTTATCTCTGTAAGATAAAAGGTGGCGCAAGCTACACTCCAGGGAAACTCCCTTTATATTGGATCAGGGATGTGACTTTAATAAGGGTGCTGCAATCCCACCCTAATCCTTTTTAACATAAAATCACAATCACAAAATGGAGGACAACCACACAGTATTGAAAATCATGGCCTAACCAAGTTGACACATATTTTTGGGGCACACAATTCAATCCATGACAGTGGCCTACCTCTTAACCATTGCGCCACAAGTGCCACTGAAATCGAGATATAATCCTGGTCCACCAGCCAAGGAAGCAGGCTGGCCTAGCTTGGGGATGGAGTAGGCAGTGTGTACCATTGTTACCTTTGTGATCAATTCCTAAGAACATACTTCCCTTCTCCAGCTCTGAGGAGAATTAAATTCAGCATTGTTTCCTCTTTCTAATGGGTACCAATGAAAGCCTAGTTATTTTTAGCAATCAAGACTTTGTAGTCTAAAATTTCTAATTTTGTTTCCTGAAAACGGTAAAATTCCACTGCCATTTGTGTTGTTTTCTCACACAGCCCCCTTTCCTGTGCTTTCAAAGGAAGTCTTTTTTATAACCCTGAGGTGCCTTTGTCTTTAAGTTGTCAGTAAAAACAAGTCTGCCTCTTTGACTCAGCTGGCTGGGGCCTGAGTGCACTGAATGGTGTCCAACAGGCCATTGCCAAAGTCGCTGTTTTTCAATTTCTGTTTGAGCAGGAAGTGTTGGAGGAGAATTCCACTCGTGGAGGTTGTGTAAGAGCTGACAAACAAAGCTGAGCTGGATAAAAGTATAAAGAAAATAAAGGAAGCATCACATGTGAGAGAGGCCTCAGATGCTGCAGTACAGACAGCGAGGCTGTGACAAGGGGAGAAGGGGCTGCAAATGTATTAAGTGGCTCCATCCTTTCTGAGAGCTCCCGGCCGTATCTCCTTCCCACAGGTGCAGATTTTGCCTTTAGTTTTGACAAAGATTAGAGCACGAAGGAAGCTGCTTTAAAAACAGGAAGAGAATCAGTTGCAGTATACTCTCCTGTGTTCTATCCTGTTGATCCCTGCTATGGCCCATTGTGGAGCTCTGGTGGTACAGTGGTTAAGAGCTTGGTTGCTCCGAAAGGTCGGCAGTTTGAATCCACCAGTTTGAAATCCTATGGGGCAGCTCTACTCTGTCCTAGAGGGCCACTATGAGTCGGAATCGACTCAATGGCAGTGGATTTGGGTTTTTTTTTTTTTTGTTGCTGCTCTTTTTTATGGCCTATTGTGAGCCTGACCCAAGCCAAGATATTTTCGATTGCTTCATAGGCACTTTTTTTCATAGGCACGCAAAAGCTGGACAGTGAATAAGGAAGACCAAAGTATTGACATCTTCGAGTTACGGTGTTGGAGAAGAATATTGAATATACCATGGACTGCCGGAAGAGTGAACAAATCTGTCTTGGGAGAAGCACAGCCAGAATGCTCCTAAGAAGTAATGATGGCGAGACTTCATCTCGCATACTTTGGACACGTTATCAGGAGGACCAGTCCCTGGAGAAGGGCATCATGCTTGGTAAAGTATGGGGTCAGAGAAAAAGAGAAAGACTGTTGACCAGATGGGTTGACACAGTGGTTCAAGCTCAAACATAACAACAATCATGAAGATGATGCAGGACCAGGCAGTGTTTCTTTCTATTGTACATAGGGTTGCTATGAGTCAGACCTGACTTGATGGCACCTAACAACATGGCCTCTTATATTCCTACACTGTGTTGTGTATATATCATACCATACCATTTGCAGTTGAGCTGACAGTGGCTTGTGGACACATCATGTGTGTCAGAGTAGAACTGTGCTCCATAGGGTTTGCAGTGGGTAATTCATTGGAAGAAGATCACCAGGTGTTTCTTCCAAAGCACCTCTGAGCGGACTAATCCTCTAACCTTTTGTTTAGCAGCCAAGCATGTTAACTGTTTGCACCACACAGGGACTCCACTACGTATATGTTCTTGTTGTTAGCTGCATTGAGTTGTCCCCTGGCCCATAATGACCCCATTCATAACAGTACCAGGCTGTTATGATCCATAGTTTTTGTTGGCTGATTTTGGAAGTACATTGCCAGGCCTTTTTACCTACTTGGTCTTGGTCTGTTAGCAACATTGAAACCTGTTCAGTATCACAGCAAAATGCAAGCCTCCACTGACAGATGGGTAGTGTACATGCATGAGGTGCAGTGGCTGGGAATCAAAACCCAGGTCCTGTGCATGGAAGGTGAGAACTCTACCACTAAACCTCCAGTGCCCTTTACTGTGTATATAAACCAAAAAACCCACTGCTGTCGAATTGATTCTAACTCATAGCAGCAGCTGGATGTTTTGAACAACCGACTTTTGGTTAGCAGTCAATCGCTTTAACGACTGAGCCACTAGGGCTCCTTACATGTAGTAGATGACTAATAAATGTCTGTGGCATTGAATTGTTCAGCTTTGTTCTCTCCTGTCCTACTTAACTCAATAACACAAGTTGCTTGATACCTCTTGAGCAATCATTATGTTTGTGTTCTTTTTTCCAAACAGCTCCAAAGATGTAACATTAGGCGTCTAACCCAGTCACCATGGAAGCACCACTCTGTACCCATTCCCTAGTTATAACAAGAGAGCCTGTTAGACCGTAGGAAGGCAGCTCTTCTTCCTGTGTATCTCCCCATAGTCCCAATAAGACTCCCTGGAGATAACAGGTACATTGCAAACCCACTATATTCACTTTCTTTCAAATACAAAGCATCATGTTTCTATATTTAGAAAAAGAAAGAAAACATGAGTTTTTAAGGGAAGACCATGAATATTGGATTCAAAATGACCTATATACTCATCTACATTTTACATCTAATTGTGAAACTGTGGATAGGTCATGTAACCTGGTCCGCCTTTCCGTATACTGGCCATTGCTGAGCTATGATTAGCTCTGTCTATCCTTTTTGGGGTAAAACTTTGACACCCCCCCACTGGAGTCCATGGTTCTAGGCATTTGTACCTGTTCTCCAAATCCACGTCTACTTTATTCTCTTCCTCTGGCTCCAGACCTTGAGAAGGTTGCCCCAGTGCTTTCTCAACACTCCCATATCCCTTCAGTGTATATGAGAATGTTTGCTTTTCAGTCATGCCAAGTGCAGACACTAGGGAACCAGGTGTTCCGTTTCAGGCTCCTGCATCTGAACCGACGCAACAGTCTCCTCCATAGGATTGTTTTGGTCCTACACTAGATATGGCTCTCAGCTGAAAGTAGGGTCTCTTCCAAGGGCCTGCGGCTTCATCCACAGTCTGTTCTGGAAAGTAACCTGGTGGCATAAATGATTAAGTACTTGGCTACTAACCAACAGGTTGGCAGTTCAGGCCCACCCAACAGCTCTATAAGAGAAAGCCCTGGCAATCTGCATCCATAGAGATTACAGCCAAGGAAACCTTATGAGGCAGTTCTGTTCTGTCACACGTGGTCACTATGAGTCAAAATCAACTCAACAGTGTCCAGCAATAACAACTACCCCATACCTACGTAAGATCCTTTTTGCTCTACTTCTATCTTTTTTCTTCTTTCTTTATCCCTTAGGGCAAGAAAGGATAAACTTCTACTTCCCCTTCTAGTCTAATGGGAACTTATCCTACACCATTGGCAGTTCCTGCCTATCTTAAGACTCCAGTCTCACAGTTCAGGTCAAATAACAGCATGAGGTCAAGGAAAGAAATAGCTAAACCCATAAGAGAACTAAGTTAGGAAGTATCTCCAAAGCCTGATGTCTGTTACAGTTGGAAAACACTTGGTGCAAAGATTGGAATCTTCTATAACCACCAAACCAAAAACCAAACCCACTGCCATTGAGTTGATTCCGACTCATAGCAACCCAATGGAACAAAGTAGAACTGCCCCTCAGGGTTTCCAAGGTTGTGATCATTACGGAAGCAAACTGCCACATCTTTCTCTTGAGGAGAGGCTGGTGTGTTGGAACTGCCGACTTCCTGGTTAGCAGCTGAGTGCTTTAACCACTGTGCCACCAGGAGTCCCATTCTATAACCGCAGTACTGGTAACACAGTGTCAGATAGGCATTCCTTTGCAAACTCAAGTATTACAGTTTGAATCAACAAACCTAAAACATTTCATAAGACAGTCACGGTCTCGTTTTGCCCATTTCATCATGCCCAGGCAGAACTCTGCTAAACCTATTAGGATTAAATAAAGACACTTGCAAAGATCTTTACGATAGCTGTACCCCGAATCTCTCAAAGTTGTTAATCCCAGTGTTAACTAGCAGTTACTCTGAGGAAAGTTCTTTCTTCAAGTTAACCTGGATTTCAAAAATATATGGCAAATAGTGACAACCTCAGAGTGCCTGCTTCTCTCTTCCTGTTTATTTGTGGATGACTTTCAGTGATTAGAAAAAGAACCAAAACTGTAAATGCAGCTTGTCAACCACCACAATGTGCCTTTTCAACTTTTGGCTGATCAAGACATGCAAAGGTAATTAATTGGCTACCTTTTATATAAATATAACTGCATATTTTCACAGCTTTGCTTCAAGACTTAAGCTCCTCTAGCTGATCATTAATTGCTTAGGAAATGTCTGCCCAGTCTATCACACTGTCTTAATTAAGCAAATGCATTGAAATGATATGGGAGCTTAGGCCCATGGAATTCACCAGGTGTAATGAATTCTGAATTCTGAAGAAGGGCTAGTTACAGAATTCCCGGGGGTGTGCTAATAATACTTCCAAGCTAGAGAACAACAGAACTAAGACATTTTTTTCTCCTTTCTTCCAGTCTCCACCCTTGTTATAACGTTGCAGGTTAAACTGTGTCCTCCCAAAAGATGTGAATGTGGTCTTATTCGGGAATAGGATCTTTGCAAATGTAATAAAGTTAAGATGAGGTCATTCGAATTGGATTAGGGTGAGCCCCATCCCAATACAACTTATAAGGAGAGAAGAACACACAAAGACAGAAGCACAGGGAGAATTCCATATGACAATGAAGACAGAGGCTGGAGTGACACGTCTGTAAACCAAGAAACGCCAAGCATTGCCAGAAACACCAGAAGCTAAGGAAGGCATGGAACAGGTTCTCCCCTAGAGACTTCAGATGGCTCTGCTGACACCATGATTTCAGACTTCTAGCCTCTAGAACTGTAAAAGAATAAATTTCTGTTGTTTTTAAGCCACCCAATTTGTGGTACTTTGTTGAAGACCTAGGAAACTAACACAGAGAGTAAAAACCTGTTGCTGTTGAGCCGATTCAGATTCATAGCGACCCTATAGGACAGAGTAGAGCTGCCCCAGTGGGTTTCCAAGTGGATGGCGGATTCAAACTGCCACGATCTTTAACAACTATACCACCAAGGCTCAGACATAGATAGTAACTATTCATTATTTAAGCCCCAACTTAGGTGCCATTGTTCCCAGAGGATTCCTTCATCTCTCTTTTCCTCACTCCATTGGGCTATATTAAGTGGCCCTTTTCTGCATGCCTAACAGTAACCGTTATGATTACTGTAGAACTACCCATAAATACTTGGCCATAATTCTCTGAATCTGTGTTTGTCTCTCTAGTCAGTCTATGGCCTTGCCTTGCCCATGCTTTATTTATCAAAATATCTTCAGGATTATTTAAAATTTTGGAAGACCTGGTGGTACAATGGTTAAGAACTTGGCTACTAACCAAAAGATTGGCAGTTCGAATCTACCAGGCACTCCTTGGAAACCCCATGGGGCAGTTCTACTCTTCCTGTAGGATTGCTGTGAGTTGGAATTGACTCAATGGCAACAGGTTTGGTTCAGTCCATAGTGGTCTCTCAAAAAAAAAAAAAGATCACTTGGTCAAATAAAATCTACAAACCCCCCATTTTGTGCTATCCTGAGCACTTCAAAAACATAACAAGAGAAAGAGATTCTTTTCAGTTATGAACAGAGCCCTCAGTGAACACGCCTTTAGTTAATTCAGTATGTGTTTTTGTTTTTGCCAAGCTGGAAACTCAACATTTTAGATTATATTCTCTGTGGGCTCCTGAATTTCCCATAACCCATTCCTCAGAGGGCTTTCCCCAGGAGCTGGGGAAGAGCAGCCTATTGATGAAAAATGATACCCTGCAGGCCTAGGGCATGTCTGCCATATGGATGATGAAGGAGGTGGGAAAGGGGAGCAACAGTGCCTGGGATGGCAGATTTCAGAGCCCGAGGAGGTGCACTGCTTTAAAGTTACTGATCACAAGATACAGTTTTGGCAAATGGTGTACAGTACGTGCCCTTCTGTCCACACCAATTGGTAAACGCACAGAGAGAATTCTCTGTGGGTACTTGAAGCTCATAGAAATGTCAAGAGTAAAAGGGATGGTGTAGTTAGAATTCCTGTGCAATCTGAAGCTCTCATTTGAAGATGAGAGAGAAGAAGGCAAGAGTGAGCAGACTGGGGCATCAAGCAGGAGTAATAGATGGTTCAATCCTTGTTGAAAGTAAGAGAGAAGAAATAGTCACTGTCTTGGAAAAGTAAAGTACTCACCCTTCTGAGGTCACAGCCTCCCAAGAAGAGATATTTTAGCTGCAATAAGTGAGCACTTTCTCTGAGAGGCTGAGGGCTTAGCTTCCTAAATCCTGAAGGAAAAAAAAAAAAAAGGAGCCCCTGATGTTTGTACAGGGAGCACGAAGCCTGTTCTTAGCACATCCCTGACTGCAGAGTTGTTTATAGTAATAAAATACATTAGGCAGCTCACTGATTGTCACAGAGCCCATTCTCTTCGTCTTTGAGGAGCAGGGATCCCAACTATCAATAGTGGAGGATTTGCTGGGCCAGTGGTGTAGACCCTCCAGGAATTGTCATCCTTGAGTTCATTTTGCACGTACGATAGTTTGTTTGAATTGAAATGCACATATGCCTTTATTGGTGAGTAGGAGCGAGAGAAAGCAAAACATAGAATATAGCCAATTATTTGGCCTAGTTTGTGACAGTCTCACGAAGACTTTATGGGAGATGCAGATTACATCTACCGGTTGCTGTTGATTCTGACTCATGATAACCCCATGTGTGTCAGAGTAGAACTGTGTTCCAAAGGATTTTCAATGGCTAACTTTTCAAAAGTAGATTGCCAGGCCTTTCTTTCAAAGTGGCTCTGGCTGGACTCAAACCTCTAAACTTTTGGTTAGCTTCTGAGTGCGTTTGTTTGCAACCCCAAGAACTCCAGGTTACCTAGACATACGTAGATGTACATACAATTGTAATGTCATTTTCTTCATAAGGTAATTACATGGATTAACCACTGAGTGGTGTCCAACTAAAATGGTTAAGGAAAAACTTTTATTGGTAGTAAGAATAGAAGACTTACAGTGGAAGGGAGTAATTTGAGGTTTGTGTTCTTCATTCCAAAGGTCTCTGAGTGGTGCAAATGGTTTCTACTTGGCTACTAACCGAAAGATTAGCAGTTCAAATCCAGCCAGTGGCACCATGGAAGAAAGGCCTGGTGATCCACTTCTGTAAAATTATAGGGATAAAAAACCCTATGGAGCAAGTAAAACATATTATAGTCAAGTATGTGACCTAATTTGCGACAGTCTCATGAAGACTTGGGAGATGCAAGTCTGAAACACGTGATGTTGCCAGGAGTTGGAATTGACTCGACAGCAATGGGTTTTCTGTTATTCTTCACTCCATGGTGGTGGTCACACCTCTACATACCTCTAGATGTCAGCCTAGCTGTCAGTATTAGTGCTGGAGGCATTGACGACATCTTATTCATCTCCACGTCCTCTACAGTATCTAACAGTGGCTGTTACACTAGAGGTTCAGTATAGATGTGTCAAATGAAAAATGAATAAAGTTATAATTAGAAGTTCACAACAAAAAGGAGCAGCAGTGCTAATGCACAGGCAATACTGTATTCACTGAGGTCTTGTTTAGGAGCTCACAGGTTGGAAATGCTATGCTTCTGTGGTGGAACGTTAATTAATGAACAGCCAGGTGCTGAGTTCAGGAACAAGAGCAGACAATTACAGGTCTGCTGCGGTGATGCAGCCTTTCATCAATATGTGAGCCCTGCATAAAGCCTTGGAAATTTCCATTTTAATAAAAACCACCTTGGAGAATCATAGGAGACAGCTGTTCTTTATCCTTGACAGTTGGGTTGTCTCCTGAAATGAGGTTTTGCCAGCTTGCTGCAGAACCTTGGTTACAAGTTTTGTTTATATTTGCAGGCCACCTCGTAAAAAAAAAAAACCCAAACCTAGTGCCGTTGAGTCGATTCCAACTCATAGCGACCCTATAGGACAGAGTAGAACTGCCCCATAGAGTTTCCAAGGAGCAGCTGGTGGATTCAAACCGCTGACCCTTTGGTTAGCAGCCGTAGCACTTAACCACTACTCCACTAGGGTTTCCGGCCACTTCCTGGTACTCTGTAAAGGAGACTAGAGAGGAGCTGTGGATATTACACTCTCACCAGGCCTCCTTTCATGCTGGTCTGAGTATGATTAGATTTTAGTCTTAGGTCAGAGAGAAATGGGTAATTGGGGCAAACTGCTATTAAGCTAAGCACTTTCTCCAATGACTTAGATTCTGAACTCAGATGAACTTGATCTGTCTTGCAGATTCTCTGCCTCTCAGATCTCTCTTGTCACTTTTGGTATCTCACCTAAGACACCAAGTGTCTCCTTCTCTCTGCACTCAGAAGCCCTCTTTCAGATCTCTTGGCCATTATTTACGTTCTCGATAGACCAACTTATCCTTTTGCCTTTAGACTTCTGGTTTACAAAAAAAAAAAGTTGCTGTTCAGAGTCAACTCTGACTTGTGGTGACCCTGTGTGTGTCTGAGTAGAATTGTGCTCCCCTGGGTTTTCAGTGGCTGATTATCCAGAAGAATATTGCCAAGGCTTTCTTCAGGGCCACCTCCGGCCCTGAAGAACACACTGTTTGCACCACCTGGGGACTCCCAGGCCTCTGGCTCAGAATCGCAGTTTTCAGCAGCTTCCGTAGTCCTTTGCAACCCTACACAGGTGGGGATTAGCGAGAACTGGGTCCCAGTGATATAGCTTTTCTGACTGACATAAAGAACTTGGTCAGACATTAACGGGTGCTAATAGAAGTCATTTTTTATTTAAAAACTGTGGAGAATGCAATCAAAAGAACTAAGACTCATCTGTGTATTTGAGTGTATTTGAGACCCAAGGGGGGTAGAGGGTGGTGAAGAAGACAGCATGGAACCCTCTTAGTCCATGTGTTAATAAAAGAATCTCAGAAGGTTTAGTGTTCCTGTCAATGCTGTGTTCATTAAGGGCTAAGGGTGGGAGAGTTAGAACAGCCAGTTTGGGGGATGATTCAATGACATTGTCCAATCCAGGAAGTCGAAGCCTATAGGGAGCTGGACTAGTCTAAATGGAGTAAGCTGTGGTGCCTCTGTGTTCTAGCAGACCAGAACCGTATTTTGTGGGAATGGCAGACTCGTAGGAATCAGAGTTTAGAACAAGAGAAGGTGGACAGGGATAAATGTCCTAAAAACCAGAGAAGGGAATAAATTATAAATGCAATATGGTCTTTGTGTCCATTTTCTATTGTTGCTGTAACAAATTACCACAAACTTAAGGCCTTAAAACAACATAAATTTATTATCTTACAGTTCTGAAGATCAGAAGTCCAAAATGACTCTTACTGGGCTAAACTCAAAGTGTTGCACATCTGTATTCCTTTCTAGAGGCTCTAGAGGAGAATCCGTTTTCTTGCCTTTTTCAACTTTTGTGTATTCCTTGGCTCACTCAACCTTCCACCTTGAAAGTCAGCAATGTCCAGTCGAATGTTTCTCATGATGCCATTTCTCTGGTTCTGACTCTTCTGCTCCCTCTTCCACTTTTAAGGACCCTGGTGACTATATTGGGTCCTATATTGACTATTTTATTGGAATAACCCATAATAACCTTATTTTTTTTAGCTCATTGGCAACTTTAATTCCGTCTGCAAACTTCGTACTTCATTGCCATGTAACATAACATAGCCACAGGTTTCAGGGATTAGGACATGGATAACTTTGAGGATCCATTATTCTGCCTGTTTATCTTATTTATCCTTTCAGCAACATTTGACACAAACAACCACTCTGAGAAGAAGTGTAAGAGTCCCAGAAAATATGCCTACATACTGTCAGTAAGGAGATCCTTGGGGAAAAAGCCAAACACTTGGTCAAACTCCATGATGAAATGCCCTTGTTGGCAAACTCCACTTATGCATCCTGAGACTGTCTAAGAAACTGATTACGGACTAAAGGTCTGGGTGTCACGTACATGCAGACCTTCACATAAACACTGTTTTCATTCCTTAACCTTCACAGACCATGATGTCCTCTCAGCCTCCTAGGGGTTGTGGGAGAGAGGCATTGTCTACTCTAGCAGCAGTCAACTACAAGAACGGCCAGAATACAGAATTTAAAGACACAGCGTCTGATCCTAAGAAGGCCAAAGGACAATGATACTGATATGCATTTAAACATAAACAGTTACACATTGTTTTGACAGGAATGTAAGAAATTCATAAGCGTATAGTAAGGTGAACAGGGCGTGCAATCAGTTCAGAGAGGAAAGAAATGTTACCTCTGTCTGAGAAGAGTTTGGGGGGCTTTCTGTCATGGAACTTTGCAATAGGAGTTTCTGGGGGGTGGGAGGAGGGGATATAGCAAGGCAGACCTTCCAAGCAGCAGAAGGCATTAAGAAATCTTAAAAGGACCTGTTGTACTTGAGATGATGAAAAAGGTCTGGGTGATGGAATGAATGTTCCCTTGAGAGAAAATCTTCATTCTCAGAATCTAGATCAGAAACAGATACAGGCCCATATCATGACGGTGCTTCAGAAAGATGCAACTGTTAACTTATTCCTTGAAATGTTTCAGGCTGCTCTTCTTTCTGACTAAGACCTTGTCTGCTCACCTATCACTTTATCTTTCCTTAACAGCTGTGCCTTCCAATATCTTCCGTTACTCAGTAACTCAGGAGAGAGAAAATGGGCTTAAAGTACAAAGTCAAAGAGAACAAGAGATATGAGGTTTGTTGAACCAAAAGGAAACAGAGAGGAATAATTCAAACACACGTGATGGGCTCTGTAGCTATAATCAGGATCTATTGACATCAGAAGTCTTGTTGGATTTCAACTTTGTGAGTTTCACAAGAAATGACTAGCTAGATATTTGTAGCTAGGGGATATCTATGGACTAGGCATGCGATAATGTCTCTCAAAGTTACACGGTCCTGAAGCCCTGTCCTCCAAAAATTTTGACCTTCTATTTACCAGGTCAGTGTTATTTCTAACCACTTCAACCCTACTTGTTGTTGTTAGTTGCCCTTGAGTTGATTCCAACTCATGGAGGCCCCATCTGTGCAGAGTAGAACTGTGTTCCATAAGATTTTCAAGACTGTGATCTTTCAGAAGCAGATTGGCAGACCCGGCTTCTAGGGCACCTCTGGGTGGGTTTGAATCATCAACATTTTGGCTAGAAGTCTAGCGCTTAACCATTTGTTGCACCCAGGGACTCCAGCACTCATTGTTCCTCTTTTCGTGGTGACCATACTTGAATGCTTTGCACGTGTTCTGAATGTTCATGGAAAACATTCAGCTGGATCTGTCTTTTCTGTGGGCAATGTTATTCATCCAATTTCCCTGGGTCAGGATTTTCAGTTGTACTCCCCCTTTCATTATATGAATTTTCTCACATACTTGCACTGGCTCTTTAACTACTGAGTAGGACCCAGGCTCTTCAAGTTGATAATCGAAACTCTTAACAATCTAGGCCAATCTAATTTCATATAACCACAGAATCACATGGTGTTATACACTGCAGGTACTTAATAAAATGTGTTGTCTGATAGTTCTGTATAAATTATAAATATGCAAACTTACACAAAAAGAAAATATAGGGAATATTTCCTTTCAAGCAATTTCATTGCCACTGGATCTCTCCATATACAACATAATAAAAGCAAATAAGTTTTTCAAAGGCTATTTATAAAAATAATGGAATTTAATGGAAATAAAAGAAAATGTTCCCTGGCACCCAAATGTAGTTTCCAATTTTTTTTTTTTTTGTAGCTACAAAATGCTTTTTCACAAGAGTTGAGTTACTCTTGTTGAAGGTGGCAGAGAATGCAGAGAGCAGTATGCTTGGCATTAATCTGTTCTCTCCATGTTGCTCCTGAGAGTCTCACTACTCATGGCAGCTAGGCGCTACTGAAAAACAAAACAAACAGAAAATCCCCAAACCTGTTGCAGTTGATTCTGACTCATAGCAACCCTATAGGAAGAGTAGAACTGCCCCATAGAGTTTCCAAGGAGTGGCTGGTGGATTTGAACTGCCAATCTTTTGGTTAGCGGTCACAGCTCTTAACCACTGCGCCACGGGGTGGGGGTGGCGGGGTGGGGGAGGTGGGGGAAACCAGCAAATACCAAACCAGCCACTTCCACATCAGAGGGGATTCTATTTAGTTGTTCTGTGCACTCACACGCGATGCCAACGATGACGGCAGAGGCTGAGAGCTATATAACTAACAAGTGGAGTTTCCTGGTACAGAATCTGCGGATAAGGAGGATTGACCCGGTAATAGCAGAATAGTAAGATTTCAAGAAATACTGTTTGGAAAACAACAAACACACACACACACACACAAGCAAAAAACAAACACAAAAAGCATTTGTAGTACTTAAGATTCCTCTTTACAGGCCACAGAAACCAATTCTAGCTGATTGTGGCAGAAAAGTCGTTTATTTTAATCCTTTGAAGGATTTGGGTTCTCTCACAGTCTTACAAAGAGGCCTGGAGAAGCAGATCTGGAGGCTGCTCAGTCAGAAATATGTCTGAAATGAAGCCACAGAACTGGTGTGACGAGGACGGCTCTGCTGTCGCTGATGCTGCTGCCAGGCCTGCTTCCACTGTTGCCCAAGAGAATGTGTTCTTGGTGTCACAGCCTTGTCAGCAGAGGGAAGTCTCTGTGGCCTCAGCTTCCAGAAATCTCCAGCTCTCATTCAGGTTCCCAGGGGTGTGTCTGATTGAAAGAGCCTCCTTCTCACACTCCCATGCTTTTCCTGAGGGTACGAGGGAGGTTGGGTAGCCTGAAAATCAACTGCCTCCACCACCATTCACAAGGTAGGGAACTGCCTGAACACAGAACCTGGGCTCAGATGTTGGGCAGCCAAAAAGGGTGACTGATGTATATGACACCTTTGGTCCAGGTTACCAGCTGCCTTCCAGTCAGTTCTGACTCATGGTGACCCCAAGTATGTGAGGGTAGAACTGTGCAACATGGAGCTCCCAGTGGCTGGCTTTTCAGAAGTAGATCTCCATGCCTTTCTTCTGAGGTGCCTCTGCATGGACTTCACCCTCCAACCTTTCTGTTAATAGTGCAGCACGTTAAGTGTTTGCACCATCTAGGGTCTCCTTAGTTCAAATTAGTCATTCTTAACCCTGGCTGCACAGATGAATCACCTGGGGGTTTTGAGGGAAAACAAAATGACAAAATACCACAGAGACCAATTGAATCAGAATCCCTAGAGCTGGGGCCCATGCATCCATATATTTACTCCAGTCTTACCAGGAATTATTCTAATACACAAAACCAAAAAACCAAACTTGTTGCTGTCGAGTAGATTCTGACTCATAGTGGCCCTATAAGAGAGAGTAGAATTGTCCCATAATGTTTCCAAGAAGTGGCTGGTGGATTCGAACTGCCTATCTTTTGGGTTAGCAGCCAAGTGCTTAACCTCAGCATCACCAGGGCCCCAACAGCAAGGGTTGAAAAACACTGGCCTACATAGTCTCTAAAGTGCGTTCAGCTCTGCTGTTTTTAGGATTTTGTTACAACTAGCCCAGTGTTCTTCCCACGACTTTTTGCATATTTTACTTCTTAGAAAACTGAGTTTCTCACACAAAAAAGAGCAAGACCTAAGAATCATCATCCTAATTCTTCCCTTTCAGCTCCTCTGAGTTTCACAAGAGGAAATATGTTCTCCTTGTTTCCAAGGTGGAAAGAGGGTCTTCATATTCTCTCAATGCTGCTTACAGCACTGACGGGCAACCCAGGTATGAAGAATTGTCTGAAGTGAGACACTTTCTTCCTAGGCACTAGGTTTTCTTTTTTATGCGACATGAGGAATGGCAGGGAGGAAAGCAAGGCTTTCACTGGCTTTAAATGTAAAAGGATGACAGGACAATTTTCTGGAACATAGTTATAGGTGCCAGATGGCAGCAGCCCACTCCATTTATCAGTTGTCCCTCTGTAATGCTAATGGTTAACATGCTCAGCTAACCAAAAGGTTGGAGGTTCAAGTCTACCCGGAGACTCCTCAAATAAAGGCCTGGTGATCTATTTTGGAAAAATCACCCACCGAAGACACTATAGAGCAGTTGTACTCTGACACAAATGGTTGCCACAGGTCAGGGTTGACTAGACAGCAACTGGCCCTTTTTATGGGCCAGAAACTGTGAGAGGCATTAGGGGAACATGTAGATACACCCATGGGGAAAACAAAACACATTGCTCCTTGCCCTCATGGCGTTGCAGTCTAAATCTTTCAAAATTTTGAGATGTCAATAAATGTTTGGAAAAATAATACCTCAGTTACATGGTAGAGAATAGCAGGCTGCAGAGGGGCAGGAATGGGGGGCCTAACTTGGTTTGGAGTAGCAGGGACCGTCCCTTTAATGAAATGACTTTAATGCATTGCTTTTGTTAATGGGGAGGGGTTAGATCTGAGATGAAGCCACCAACTGTCTTCCATGTTTTTCTTCAAACCAAAGGCAATTTCTTCTCTATTTAAAAGAGGAGTTTAGACAACCAAATGGACATTTGCTCAACTGCTTTGCTATTTATACTTTGAAACATATTGAGGAATACTGAATCCACTGCAGAAAGCAAAACACATACCGTTTGGCAAAACCAAAGCCTCTTGAGGAAATTTCTCAGGAAGTGCTGGGGCCCATCTGTCCCGAACTGTGCTTGGTTAACAGGACTAGATCTGTCCTTTCCTACTTAGACTTTTCACGTCATTTGTGGGACAAGACATGGGATAAATGAGTAAAGATATTTCTTTCTGTTAAACCCCCTCTGCCTCACGAGGAAAAACCTGTCTGATACGCTCCTCCTTAAATTGATTGCATTTCTCTCCTTCAGCACATGAGGAGATGAGATCTTAGGCACTACTTTCTGGGTTTGGATTTTCTGCAGTATGCTGCCTGTTGTAGAAGTTGTTTTTGACTCAGAGAACACTCCCTATCCCCCAAATCTGCCTATTTCTGTGACTTTTCTAAACCAAGTTAAAAGAGTAAGAGTGAACCCAGTCTTAAGCTGGGTTCTCTAGAGGGACAAAACCAGTGAAGCATATATATATATATATATATATATATATATATACACACACACACACATATAAGTATACATATATAGAGAGAGACTAATCTCAAGAAAAAAGTTCACACAGTTGTGGAGACTGGCAAGTCCCAGTGCAATAGGTCTGATGTCAGGCTGGAGGCTCTTCTTGACTCACATGGTTGCAGGGGCTGACGAACTCAAAATCAGCAGGTCAGTTGGAAGACTGCTGACTCACGGAGTTGTGACAGTCAGCAAATCCCAAGATCTGGAGGTCAAGTTGCAAGCTGCTGGCACATGTGTTATTGATAGCTCATAATGAGTCCTGGTGGTGCAGTGGTTAAGAACTTGGCTGCTAACCAAAAGGTCGGCAGTTTGAATCCACCAGTCACTCCTTGGAAACCCTATGGGGCAATTCTACTGTCCTACAGGGTCTCTACAAGAAGGAATTGACTCTATAGCAATAGGTTTGACCTTTTTTTTTTTCCTTTGGTTTTGTAACTCATGATAATAAAAAGTTCAAAGAAGGGCAGTTGTTTTCAGAGTATTCCTATCACTGTTTTGGCAAATGTTCTTTTCTCTGGGTGCCAAAGGCAGGTCCTGGGGGTAGGGATATGTCGTGTTTGCAAAACTGAACAAGATCTCTTAGAAAGGCCATTTTCAACACAGAATTACAACCTCAGTACAAAATTAGAATTGCTCCTCAGTGAGAAACAGCCTTTATTAAAGCTGGTGAAAATTCTTTCAGAAGTATCCCAGGTTTGATATAACTTTTAATTAAGTTTCTCAAAAGCTGGAGCTCATTTATTCTTCCCTCTGTCAGCGTGCTAGCAACATTGTACAGGGCCCAGTGTTCACTGAGACCTTGCTTTGAATTTTCAGTCCAACTCAAGCTTTTATACATAGATTTGGCCCATTTTATGTTTTTGTTGTTGTTGTTGCTGTTGCTTCTAAAATTATTGGCTTGAATATCATCAAAATCCTCTTTACTCACCATTTTCACTATGGAAATCTCTCTGGGTATGGCTATTAAGACAGGTGAGCTATTGTCTCTCAACATTGGATTGAAGCTAGTTTTTTAAAACCAAATTAAACAAAATGAATTCTCTAAACAAATTAAATTCTGATATGTGTTTGTTTTTTTCTTGACTGAAGATGAAACACTGGTGGAATAGTCGTTTAGAGCTGCAGCTGCTAACCAAAAGGTCAGCAGCTCAAATCCATTAGGTGCTCCTTGGAAACATTATGGGGCAGTTCTACTCCGTCCTATAGGGTCTCTATGAGTCGGAACCAACTTGACGGCAATGGGTTTTTTTTTTGGAGATGAAAAGGTGACCTTAGAAAAAGTGATTTTAGCAGCATGATGGTGCAACACCTGTGAGCTTTTTGGTGCTCATCTGACTAGAGAAAAGTCTGACATCGTAGGTAGTTTTAACCAACTTTGAAATTCCAACCAGCTTTTCTTTTGGCATTCAAACTAAGAACGGCCTATAAAACAGAGTAAGCGTTTGTGGCAGGTAAAAATCACCCTGAGCCTTAAAAAAAAAAAAAATTAGTGACATAGAGTTTCAGAGGCAGGATAGCCCCTAGGACAATTCAGAATTCCCAAGTAGCAAATCTTCGAGAGTTAAGGGACCAATCTCACATACCTTCACTATCTTTGACCCAGTCTTCAGTTCATTGCTGCTGCAATGGTGTCTATAAAAGTATTAATTTGGGCTAGCAAGTAGAGAGGCTTTATGTGAACTTTTGTATACATTACACCTCTGTCTTTAATCCTGTGTTTATTTGCTGCAAACTTCACTTGACTGCACAAAATGCCTTCAGAATTGATGGCTCTGAAATGCAACAGCAATTAGGTTTAAGGGAGATCATCTTCTAGCTACTTGAACTGACACCTCCATGCAAAACATCTGATTATAGAACATACTAGAAAAGGAGTAGGTTCTTCAGGTTTTCCAGGTATTAGTTATATATAAAAACAACAACTCTTGGAGCCCTAGATAGGAAATAATAAAAATAAACATTGATATATATTTTTTGTTGTTGTTTTTAATTAGGCATATTGACAAACAGATCTTAATTATTTTCAATTGCCTCAGAGCATATGGGTAATTACTACAATCCCCTTATGTTTTCCAAATGGTTAGTGCATTATGATGCCATTATTTATGCTTAAAAATACAAAATAGCTTTGACATTGTTTTGGAGAAAGAGGGGTATCAAAGCAAGAATGAGCTACAGAGTGCCAAATTTCTTAGAAATGGCATCCTGCCTCCAAACTGAGCTATTAGCTGGGTCCGGAATAACAGGTCTGGGCTCAAATAATCTTACAATTTTAGAACTGGAAGAGAGATGATAGGATCTAGTTCTTTACTTTTGAGGAAACACAAGCCCTGCTGAGTTAAATAATTTTCTCAAAGTCACACAGGCAGCTAGCAAGTAGAGTAGCAAGAAGCAGAGTCCGAGTTCTCGTATACTCTCTTGACTTACTCCCTGTGAGTACTTGAGGAGAAAGGAATCTATCCACCCTGCTCATGGACATCTCAAAAAATCGAGAAGCTAAACAGTCCCAGGTGCCCAATGATGGTCTTTTCTGATGAGCTTACAAAGACCCTGAGGTTTTCCAAAAAACACTTTCCAACCAAATATGCTACTCATAAAACAAAGCCAATCTTCTGGATGACTGTAAGTAGCTAACGATCACAATCCAATCATTCCATCTCTTGACCTTATAATTTTATGAACACCAGCCTTCCTTTGACCCTGGAGATATCATAATAACCACCTTCTATTCTCACTATAGGAGGGCATTGATAGTTCAGTGGTAGAATTCTCACCTTCCGTGCAGGAGACCCAAGTTTGATTCCCGGCCACCACCTATCTGTCAGTGAAGGCTTACATGTTGCTGTGGTGCTGAACAGGCTTCAGTGGAACTTCCAGACTAAGATGGACTGGGATGAAAGGCCTGGAGATCTATTTCTGAAAATCAGCCAATGAAAACCCTCTGGATCACAATGGTCTGATCTACAACTGATCATGGGAATGGCTCAGGACTAGGCAGCATTTTGTTTCATTGTGCATGGGTTTGTCATGAGTCAGGGGCCAACTATATAGCAGCTAACAACAACACCAACATTCTCACTATTTCATTGTTATTATCTAACATTCATTAAGCATTTAATATGTTCAAGGTATTTTGATATGTGCTTTTTAAAAAATTTATCTCTCAGAACAAATTAATGTGGTAGGCACTTGTGTTGCTCATGGCCAGTTTGCTGTCAGTTTCTGGTCCTTCCCCTGCTTTGTTCAGTTCTCCAGGGAGCTGAATCTTGTGTTACACCATCCAAGCCTCTTTGCCAACTGGTTATCAGTTAGTTTTGGCAGGGACAAGAAGGCGGTGGAGGGAAGGCACAGGGTATTTCTGCTCTTTCCTTCTGTTTTAGGCAGCATCTCTAAGAGCATCTGTGTCTCCTCCATTATTCTAGCTCCTCCTGGGCACCCCAGGCTCCAGAACTTTGGAGACACCATGTTCTTTCTTTTTCCTCCTGCTTTGCAGGTGGTAGGAGCTTCCTGGTCGGTTGCCTCACCATCTCTGTTTGCGCTTTCAGCTCTTTCCCGCACCTTTATAATTAGTTTCCAATATTAATAAACTTCCCGTGGACTATCTGGCATGGATTCTGCCTTTCCGACTGGACCCTGAGTAATATAGTATTATTGTCTTCATCCTGTAAATGAAGGAATTGAAAGTTAGAGAAGCCTGTCTCACACCAGAGTTTACCACTTGGTAGGCACTAAGCTAAATGCTTTATAAATATTATTTCACTTACTCCTCACAAAAGTATTATGAGGTAGTTATTATTATCCTCATTTTGCAGATACCCAGCTCAATGTCACATTACTAAGTAACAGACCTAGTTGCTATGCTTAGATAAATCTTTCTAGATTGACCTAAGGGTATACCATTAATTAACTGATTGATTGATTGATCAGTGCTTGAATATGGTGCTGCCTCTTCCAGTGGTCTCTACATGCAATGGTTAGTCAAACTCTTTAGGAAATTCATTCTAGAGACTGGAGAAAGGAGGCCTCTGCTACATTACTACAACACAGCCCAAGTTGAAAGAAGGCTCAAGTTCACCACTTTCTCTTTGCTACAGTCTTCTCTGACATGGAAACTAATCTTCATATTGGAAAGGTACAGAAGGGTAAGAGGTAGTGTGATATAATTTAAAAAAATGTTTAAATGGGCCTTGGAGTTAAAAAACATGAATTTGGATCCCGAATCTTCTCTTATGAGTTATACGAGCTTGTAAAACTTACCTGCTCTGAATATCACTTGGAGATGCCAGTAATTCATTCTCAGAGAGTTAAGAGTATTAAATGAGACAATGTATGTAAAACACTTTGACATAGCAACAGCTTAATAAATGGTAGGTACCAAGCCCAAAATAGGTAAGAACATATCTAATAATGCTAAATTAGACAATATTTTAAGGCCTAGAAAAATCACATCCTAGTGTGCTGAAATAACTTGTAAAAGCAATAACAGCACCTTTGTCAGTAACCTTTGAGAAGTCATGCAAATGGCAGGTGTGCTAAAATGTTGCCCCAGTTTTCAATAAGAGGGGAAAGAAGGATTCTTGAAACTTTCCAGCCAGCCAGCCAGATATTAGTCCCCAGGAAAATTCCAGGTGAGTTATGGATTATGAAACAGATATTCTACATGCATTTCAAAAAGACGTTATGATTACTAAAACCAGCACTTAACCAAATGCAAGTCATGCTGAAACCAATAAGATTTCCTCTTTTTTTTTTCAGGAGGCAACAACAACTAATCAGAAAAATGATACAGGCATTTCAAGAGGGCATGTGACAAACATTTCAAGAAACTTTAATATGCTAAAGTCCATTGTGGCTATCCAAAGGAAGCTATCAAATACAGCACTTTTGAAATTTATTTGACTATGGAACCCATTTTTTGCAGAGCACCTATTAACGTCTTAAATAACTTGAGTTGGGCAGAATGTTGTTGGAAAACAGTAGTATAGGTCTAAAGAACCCTGGTGGCACAATGATTAACTGCTAACCAAATGGTTGGGTGTTGGAACCCACCTAGCAGCTCTGCAGGAGAGAGACCTGAGAATCTATTTCCATAAAGATTAAAGCCAAGAAAATGCTATGGCACAATCCTACTCTAGCTCATGGAGTGTCTATGAGTCGGAATGGACTTAATGGCACCCAACAACAAGTTTAGACCTGAAGAGGAGTAGTCCCCACTGGTCAAGCAACTCTTGGGGTATTGTGATTATTTCCAAACATTATTTTTTAAAGGAACCCTGACAAACTCTGGTTTCCAGGGCATTATAGAAGGGACTATTATGAGAAGGGAAACCCTGGTGGCATAATGGTTAAGTGATACAACTGCTAACCAAAAGGTCGACTGTTCAAATTCACCAGGTGCTCCTTGGAAACTCTACCAGGCAGTTCTACTCTGTCCTAAAGGTTGGCTATGAGTCAGAATCAATGGCAATGAGTTTTTATTATGAGGAGAGGCTGAAGGCAGGAAAGCATAAGGATATATCCAAATAAGAAGCATAGTTTGAAGGGAATGCAATGGTAAATCTATAGGAAAATGAAACATAAGACTGGGGAATTACTTGGATCTTGGAATTAGTTTGTAGAATTGTGGGAAGACACTAAACATTTTGCAGGAGAGGAGTATCAGAGGGTTCTTGTTCTGTCTTATTAGCTAATGGAAACAAGACAGAAGCCATACCACTAGTTGCAAGGGAAACAGAAAGTGAAAATTTATTGTTTGCACAAACAAGGAGCAACATGGGGCTTAGCAGCCAAAAGACCGTGAGCTCCCTGCCCCAGGGGAGCTTGGAGCTTTTATGTCTTACAGTCCCCAAGGGGTGAGATTGGTGCCCAAAATCCAACACCTCAATCCCTCCCATGTCCACATTTGGAGATCCAGGTGCTGAGTCATGTAGCAAAGTAAAGGACCCTTTGCTTCTCAAATGGGCTCAGATGCAGCTGTGTGCCAGAGAACATCTTCCTCTCCAGTGAAGTTCAGGTCCAGGGTCAAGTTCCAGGTCACTGCTCTTAGGTCCTGTGCATGTGCCATGATCTTGGTTTGCCCATTCACAGGATTCTGGTGCCAAATTCAAATCACGGTTAGGGCCCGCAACAAGGTAGGGCTAAGCTGAAGTTAGAAACCACAGCTTGGCAGGCTGCGAGGGGGGAAACTGTGGCAGAGTAGGGGAAGCCTCGGTGGAGGCTTCCGTTAGTGCTTTGACTGCTAATCAAAAGGTCGGCAGTTCAGATTCACCAGGCGCTCCTTGGAAACTCTATGGAGCAGTTCTTCTCCGTCCTATAGGAGTGCTATAAGTCAGAATTAATGGCAACAAGTTTTTATAATGAGGAGAGGCTGAAGACAGGAAAGCATAAGGATATATCCAAATGAGCAGCATAGTTTGAAGGGAATGCAATGGTAAACCTACAGGAAAATGAAACATAAGCCTGGGCAGTTACTTGGGTCTTGAAATTAGTTTGTGGAATGGTGGGAAGACAGTAAACATTTTGGAGAAGAGGAGTAACATTGCCAAAACTTTGGTTTAAAAAAAATGAATTTAGCAGTGGCAATAAAATTGGCTAAGACCTGCACAATTCCTGAGGCAGGAAGGCCAGTATAAAAGCAACATAGCGGTACGGGTGAAAAATAAAGAGAACCTCAAGTAGGGTGGGAGCAATGGGAATGGAGAAAAAATTGACAATGAGACACATATGAAGAGCAGACTCTGTTGGAGAAGATTTGTCAGCAAGTGATAGAGGCAATGGCCTGGGAAGAAGATTCTATTTCAATCAAGGGAAGGGTTTCTTTTTTTTTTTTTTTAATGTAACTTATTTTATTTTTGTTGTTGTTGTTGAGAAGGTACACAGCAGAACATACAACGATTCAACAATTTCTACATGTATAGTTCAGTGCCATGTTCCTTGAGTTGCGCAACCATTCTCACCCACCTTTTCCAGGTTTTTCCTCCCCGTTAGCATAACTCACTGCCTCCTAAACTTCCTATATAATCTTTCAAGTTGCTGTTGTCAGTGTGATCCCATGTAGATAGATCTTAAAAGAGCACAATGCTCAAGGCAGACATTCTTTACTGGTTAAGCTAACCTATTGTTTCGTTTTAAGAAGACTTCAGGTTTTTTTGTTTTATTTAGGAGGGTTTAAGGTTAAAGATTATCTCAGGACTAATTATTTCAGGAGTTAATCCAGCCCCCATGTCTCCAGAAATTCTAGGTGGTTAAGGGAAGGTTTTAGTAGGAGCTTTTTAAGATGAGGTTAAGGATATTTCTTCTAGGCATACTAGCACACAATAGCGCCTCACTAAAATTTTTTCAATTTTAACATGAAGAAATGACTTATAAAGAGAAGAATGGAAGTTCTAAAGAGAAGAATGGAAGATGGTAATAGAAGAACCAAAAGCTTGCAAGAGTCATTTCGTGAAAGTTGGTTGGATAGAGATGGGAGCTGAGAGAGAACTAACCGAGGAGGCCTCAGCTCCAATGATGAGAGGAGGACAGGAGGAACTAGATCAGGGTTTGGCCAACCATGGCTTATGGGCCAAATCTAGCCTGCTGCCTGTTTTTGTGCAGTCCATGAGCTAAGAATGGATTTTACATTTTTCAAAGGTTAAAAAAAAAAATCAAAAGGAGAGGATATTACACAATACGTAAAAATGATATGAAATGCAGATTTCAGTGCCCACAAATAAAGCAACAACTTTTTTTTTTTTTTTAAACTTCAGAAGTGACCAGCCTTTACCTGAGAGGAGCAGTGATGATAAGTGAAGTACTTTGAAAATGTTACCTATATAATTCTCACTACAACCTTATAAGATAAAATTCATTATTCCGATTTTACTGTTGAGCAAACTGGAGTTTATGTTTCAGTCAATGTTACATACTTCCTGAGAGGCAGTGTGTGAAACTCTGCCCTTATCAATCTGCTTTTCTAAACTTTTCATTTCCCAGCAGGATAAAAGCAGTGGCTCTAAGTGAGACCACAAAATGCTAAAAAATCGGCTGGGGAATATTTTGCACGCTTAGAAGGCAACTTTGGAACTGAACCAGAAGGAGGGAATGATTTAGGCAAGCACATTTCTGAGGGATTTATGGGAATTAACTTCCTTAATCTATATAACTCCTCCTTGAGTTTGGTGCTATCATTA
This sequence comes from Loxodonta africana, assembly GCF_030014295.1. NCBI lineage: Eukaryota > Metazoa > Chordata > Mammalia > Proboscidea > Elephantidae > Loxodonta > Loxodonta africana. The sequence continues at coordinate 111,452,684 of NC_087347.1, read as the reverse complement.
ACACTCCTATGCTTAAAGAGGCCCTGGGTGGCATAAACAGTTTATGCTCAACTGCCAACCTGAAAATTGGCAGTTCGAGCCCACCCAATGGTGCTGCAGAAGAAAGGGCTGGCAATTGGCTTCCATAAAGATTAAAAACAAACAAAAAAACCAAACTCACTGCCAGTGAGTCTATTCTGACTCATACTCGTAATGACCCTATAGGACAGAGTAAAACTCTCCATAGGGTTTCCAAGGCTATAAATCACGAAGCAGACTGCCACCTTTCTCCCACAGAGCAGCTGATGGGTTTGAACCATCCACCTTTCAGTTAGCAGTTAAGTGTTTCACCACTGCACCACCAGCGCTCCTTCCGTAAAGATGACAGCCAAGAAAGCCCTATGGAGCAGATCTACCCTGTAACACATGGGATTACCATGAGTCGGAGTTGACCTGATGGCAACAGGTTTGGTTTAGTTGGATCTTGGTTAAGGGGCAAACTTCTTAAAGACCACTTCCCAGGCAAAGGGCCCAGAGTGTGCACACTAAAATTCTGGGTCTTCTGGTAGGTGACACCATTTGGTCTCCAAAGGCCCGTCCAACCCTAGGTATTTATAATCCCATGTTCAGATGCATTTTAGGGAAGGTTTCCTAGGACTAGGCTTTACCTCCATGTCCTATATTGTTACCCTTAAACTTCTCTCTCACTTCCCCCATTTTTCCCCCATTGGCTTTTGAGACCTTCTAGTGATTTCTTATGAGTTTCCTCCCTAACGTCTTATTCTAAAGGGACTTCCCAATTATAGCAAACCAACAGTTAAGGAGCTTGGTTGCTAACCAAAAGGTTACAAATTTGAATTACCCAGAGATACCTCGAAAGAAAGGCCTGGTGATCTACTTTTGAAAAATCAGCCGTTGCAAACCCTGAGGCACAGCTCTACTCTGACACACATGGAGTCACCATGAATTTGAATTCACTCAAGCAACTGGTCTCTTTCTCTCACTCAATCGGCATTTGGAGGAACACAGCAGATGAGTTTAAAGTTCAAGTACAAACCAAATCAAAACTCATTGCCATTGATTCATTCCAACTCACAGCGACTCTATAGGACAGACTAGAACTGCCCCACAGTGTTTCCAAGGAGCAGCTGGTGGATTCAAACTGCCAACCTTTTGGCTTGCTGCTGAGTTCTTAACCACCGAGCCACCAGGGCTCTCAGTTCAACCATCCCCCAGAAGGAACCGGTTGCTGTAGAGTCGATTCTGACGCAAACAGACAGTATAGGACAGGGTAGAACCGCCCCACGTGATTTCCAAGCAACAGCCAGCCTTTTGGTTAGCAGCTGAGCTCTTAACTACTGCACCACCAAGGCTCCAAGTTCAAATATAAAGGCATGTAAACGCAGGAAACTTTCCTATAGAAAGCGCAGAGGCAGGTGAGAGTTTTCTAGCATGCATTTCAGCAGCTGTTGATTTCTGAATGGAATGTGTATCTGTAGCTCCCGTGTTTATTCCTGTCTTTGGCCCTTAAAGCAACCACTTGACAGCTGCTGACAAAATAGGAAGTGATTTGAATGGAGCCTTTGTTTTAATAACTTTTTAAACTCCGGATTTTTAAAACAAGTTTTATACGTGGATTGGCTACCTTGCTTTATTTACTACTGCTATTGCTTATAAAACAACTGCGTAGGGGTTAAAATATCAGTGCAAAGTCCTGTACAAATATTGATTTAAAAAGGAGCTCTGCGCACAAGGCTGGATGCTGGTTAAATTCCAAGCAAGCTTTTTTTTTTTTTTTTTGCTAGAGACTGGTGGGGGTAGGGCGAGAAAAAGGGAACTGCGAAGGAAAGGAAGAGAAGTTAAACCTTCCTTTCCTCCCTGCCTTCCTCAGAAAACCCAATATGGCATCTTCCATGAGGAGCTTGTCTTCTGACCACAGCAGATACGTTGAATCTTTTCGGAGGTTTCTCGACACTTCCACCGAATACCAGTGCATGCAGGAATTTATGGACAAGAAGCTGCCAGGCATTCTAGCGAGGTAATAAAAAGGGAGGTTTTTGTCAAAAAGACAAGGCTTGGACTCCTGTGCGAGCGAAAGATGGGTCGAGGCCAGCCCGGCAGGCTGGACGCGGGGATAAGGGCGGGTTACTGATAGCAGCTCGGGCTGGGCGGCCCCTGCTCAGCCCCTGCTCGCCGCCTCTCCCGCAGCGCCCCAGTTAGACGCTGGCTTTAGCCCTTCAGAGACTCAGGTTTGTGCGGTATTTCCAGCTACACGAAGATAAGCGTTAACCATTTAGAGGCACAAATCCAAGCTCATCCGGGAAGAGATAAGATGCCCATCTTGGGACTCAGACTTTTCAGCCCTTCTCCAAATTTTATATTTCAAATCAGTCCCAAATGGAGCGTAGTATTCTTTTCAGTAGAATCAAATATAAATGATTGCCAGATACTGTTTGCCTCTGTGGATTAAGTGGGTGCCCCTCCGTTCTCATTCTATCAATTTAAATTCATTTTCCTTATCTATTATTACGGTTATCACTCTCAAAAAAATTATTGTCTGTTCCTTTCAGCTTCGTATTAGCAATGTGGCCCCCAAAAAGGAGTGTTTTACCATTATCAGTGAAATTCACTAGTTGCTCTCCTTCTCAGGCTTTTTTTTTGGTGATTAATGTGTCCAATTTGTGCCAGAGCCGATAAGCATTATGAGAGTAACAGACTCCACAGGCTAAATAAAATCAAATCGCCTCTCTGGAGGTGGATTGCTGTAACTTACTCTGCATCAGGAAATAATGATGGAAAGCTGGGAAGATATGATTGACTGCAGATCCAGTTTCCAACAGCCAAGGAACCTGATATTTTATCTTTTTCGGGATTTCACTATTGTAGGCCTGAAATTCTTTTACCAGGGCAGCTCCCCTGCCTGGCATTGTTGTATGTATGTATGTGGAATCCTGGTTTTGGACTGTTTTCTATTCTTCATGCTTCAGTTTCTAAATGCTAGCTTTTTTTTTTTAATGGAGTGTGATAAAATATATTGGGTGGTGCAACGGGTTTGCAACAGGCTGCTAACCTGAAGGTTGGAGCTGGAACCCACCAAGCCCTTCCACAGAGGAAAAGGCCTGGTGATCTGCTTCAGTGACGATTACAGCCCAAAAAACCCTTGAAAGCCGTTCTACTCTATAACACATGGGGTCGCCATGAGTTGGGGACCAACTCTAAGGCAGCTAAAATTAGTAATTAAGACATATTAATGCATGATAGGATAGCAATGCAGAAATCAAAGCAGACAACAAACATAGACAACTTATTATCTAGAAACTGATTATAGTTTGGGGCCCTGGTGGCAAAGCTGGGTAAGAGCTCCGCTGCTAACCACAAAGGTTGGCAGTTCAAGTCCACTAGCTGCTCCTTGGAAACCCTGTGGGGCAGTTCTACTTTGTCCTACAGGGTCGCTATGAGTCAGAATCGACCTGACAGCCATGGGTAATTATAGTTTACTTTTTTGGTTCTTTTTCTTATTTCTAAAATTAAAGGTAATGTATTAATTTCTAAGTTCTTTCTCTGGACTAGAAGTCTCTTTAGGTCTGTAGTTTATCCAGACCCTTGGTCTTCTTCAGCCATACAGTTTGCTTTGAAGAGGTGCTGTGGATAGATATAACATACTGACAAATGACCCCTCCCCAGTCTTCAAGGTATATACAAACTTACTGGAAATATTGAATGTAAAATTTGTGAAAGACTGAAGAAGTTTCAAAGGCATAATTAAGTTTTCATTATTAGAAATTATCTGAAGTGTCATTTATTTAAAAAAAAATCATGGTGACCCCATGTGTTTCACAGTAGAACTATGCTCCATAGGATTTTTTTTTTTTAATAATATTTTATTGTGTTTTGGTGAAAGTTTACACAGCAAATTAGGTTCCCTTTTAACAATTTTTATACAAATTGTTTGTTGCCATTGGTTACAGTATTACAATGTGTCAACATTCTGATTATTTCCATTCTTTTTGTTCTGTTTCCGTGGATCTAGCTTCCCTTCCTCTCCTTGCCATCTCATCCTTGCTTTTGGGTAAATGTTGACCGTTTGGTCTCAAACTGTTAATTGTTTACGGGAGCACATTACTCATAGGTGATGTTGTTCATTTTGGAAGCCAATCTATTATGTGGCTGAGTGGTGACCTGCAGATGCTTCAATTCCAAGTTCAAAGGGCATATTAGGGCAATAGTCTAGGGAGTTCCTCTAGTCTCTTTTGGTCCAGTAGGTCTGGCCTTTTTTAGGAATTTGATTTTTGTTCTACATTTTTCTCCCATTCTATCTGGGACCTTCTATTGTGTCCCTGGTCAGGACAGTCCTTAGTGGCAGCAGGGCACCATCTAGTTCTTCTGGTCTCAGGTTTGGTTGGAGAGTTGTTCGTGTGGGCTGTTAGTTCTATGGACTATTCTTTGAGTCTCTGATTTCTTTCATTTCCCTTTTGCTCCATATGAGTAGAGACCAATAGGTGTACTTAGATGGCCACTTACAAACTTTTAAGACCACGGACACTACTCACCAAATTCAGATGTAGAACATTATCTTTGTGAACTACATTATGCCAATTGATTGAGTTGTCCCCCAAGACTATGATCCAAGCCTTTTGACTCAGTAAACCAATTGCATGAGTTGTTTGGATATGTCTAGGAAGCTTCCATAACTGTGCCTCCTATGTGGTTTGTTATATATGTGGATATATATGCAGCATACACAAACCTGTCTATGCATATGCTTACAGATACACCTATACATGAGTGGGCATTTCCTCACATACGCCTTCCTGTACACATATATGCATCCATAACTACCTATGTAATCACACACATATTTTTTGGTTGTTTTTCACGTTGTTGAAAGATTATGTATGTAATAACATTTACTGAAATAGTCCCTTTTTCTTATGTACTTCTCAGTATCTTTATTTACCTTAGTCAAGCTGTGCTGACTTAACCCATATTTGAGATTGCCTTTCCCATTGCCAAAAGCAACAAGTGTCCACTATCTAGAAAGTGATTCCCACTCCCTCTCCCTCCCATCCCTGGTAACCATCAAAGAACTTTGCCTTCTGTGTATATATCTATTCTTGACTTTTTTATAATAGTGGGGCTATAGAATATTTGTCTTTTTGTGATTGACTTATTTCATTCAGTATAATGTCCTTCAGATTCACCCATGTTAGAAGATGTCTAGAGGACTCCTCATTATTCTTCATTTTTGCGTAGTAATCCACTGGATGTATGTACCACAGTTTGTTTATCCATTCATCTCTTGACGGGCACTTGCTTTGTTTCTGTCTTTTTGCTATTACAAATAATACTGCAGTGAAGATAGGTGTGCGTATGTCTCTTTGTGACACTGCTATTAAATCTCTAGTATATATACCTGGAAGTGGGATCACTGGATCATAAGGTATTTCTATTTCTAGATTTTCGAGGAAGTGCCATACTGTTTTCCATAGTGGATGTACCATTTTACAACCCCACCAGCAATGTACAAGAGTTCCAATACTCTCACAACTTTGCCAGCATTTGTTGTTTTCTGTTTTTTTCATCACTGCCATTTTTGCAGGGGTGAGATGGTATCTCATTGTAGTTTTGCTTCTCTCTAATGGCTAATGATTGCGAGCACCTTTTCATGTTATTTATTGGTCGCCTGAATATCCTCTTTGGTGAAGTGTCTGTTCATGTTCTTTGCCATTTTTTGATTGGATTGTCTTTTTATTATTGAGTTGTTGCCTTTTTTTGATTGGGTTGTTTGTCTTTTTGTTGCCGAGTTGTTGAAATTTTCTCTATATTTTAAAGATTAGACCCTTATTATCAGATATGTCAATCCCAAAGATTTTTTCCCAGTCTGTAGGTTCTCTTTTTAGTATTTGGTGAATTCTTTTGATGAAGTGTAAATGTTTAATTTTCAGGAGCTCCCAATTATCTAGTTTATCTTCTGGTCTTTGTGCATTGTTAGTTATGGTTTGTCTATGAGGTCAAGTTGGTTGATTATGTTATTTAGCGTTTGGATATCTGTGCAGGACTCCTGTGTCTCAGGGAGGGGGTGGTGGGCGTGACCTTGCTTGCACACTTTGGCTTCCTCCGCCTGAGTACTGGGCATACCCTAATGCAGAGGGCAGGTGGGGCGACTGCTTGTACTGGGACAGTTCCAGGGGTGGCGGCGCTGGGCTTTAGTTGTTGTCCTGTTATTCTTTGGATTGACTTTTTGCTGGATGGCTACATATAAATGGCTGGGTGCCTCCACTGAGAAACAGCCCCTGCGGTAATTCTTAGCTCCCTCCCTTCTTGCATTCACCAAGGGAGTGGAGCTCCCACCCGTTCCTCTGTTCCTCTATTCCTTCCCTTTACTCCCCTGCAAATGTGCACTCTCTGTCTACACTATCTCCTTCTCTAAGGCTCCGATGACTCTGTTTCATGTGCTCTAGACGCACGTTTTCATGGTTCCTGGTTTCAGAAGTATACCACTCCTGTGGTTACCCCCTTCAAGGGTGCACCATCCCTGACCATTCCTATCCACTTTGTCATTTCTTTTTGGTGTTGTTTGCACAGAATCTCTGTCACCAGCTGTGCTCTTTGCAGGTGGTTTTCTAGGTTCCTCACTCCAGGTTGTTTGATGCCATCTCAAAATGCCCACACTGCTCTGTGCCAGAAGGCAGGGCACAGTAGATCTTTGAATCTCTGTTTTTCTGCTGGTCTCATTCTGCCTCTCTTTCCATTCGGTGCTCAGTCTGTTTCTTGGACTCTCCATTTCATGTTCTGCAGCCTGAGGGAGCTTTTTGTATGTGTTTTACTTAGTTTCTTGAGTCTTTGTTGTCAGGGGGCCATTAAGGCGCATGTATCTAAGGTGGCATATTGATCGTTCTCTCGCTCCCTAGAGTTTTCAAGGCTGTGATCTATGAGAAGCAGATTGTTAGGCCTTTCGTCTAAGGTGCCTCTGGGTAGGTTTGAACCATCAACCTTTTGGTTAGTATTGGAGTGCTTAACTGATTGCACCAGGATACTTTTTCCTAATGGTAGTGTTTAGATTGAGATTTAGCTGAGAAACCTTGAAAATTGTTACTTAAAGTTATTTATAAGTAGGCAAGATGCCAACTTAATTTTTATGTTTTATTGAAGACATGCATGAGCTTTTAAAAAAAGTTAAATGGTTCTAGAAAGCTTATTACAACCACAATGACAAAAACAAAAGTAGTAGCCCCTTGCCCTACTTACTCTCACCTCCAATTCCTATTTTCCAGAAGCAGCCGCTTTCAATACTTTGAAATCTTTTAGTTGTTCCTTATGAAATTTTCTTTTCTAATTCTGGCTAACATGTTATCCTGCTATTTCTTAATTTTGCTGTATTAAAATAGCTGCACAGACATGCATAATTTCCTTCCCCCATAATGTCAATAAGTCAAAATTTTTCTTTAAATTATTTGGTGTTAATATCATTTTGCCTGGTGGGTAGCGGTTAAAGCACTTAGCTGTTAACCTAAAGGTGGGCGTTTGGAACCTACCAGCTGCTCCGTGGGAGAAAAATGTGGCAGTCCGATTCCATAAAGATTACCAAAAAAAAAAAAAAACCCAAACCCACTGCCACTGAGTCGATTCCGACTCATAGTGACCCTGTAGGACAGAGTAGTCCCATAAGGTTTCCAAGGTATAAATCTTGTAAAGCAGGCTGCCACATCTTTCTCCTGAGGAGCGGTTGGTGGGTTTGAACCACTGACCTTTCCGTTAGCAGCCGAGTGCTTTAACCACTGTGCCTTGGAAGCCCTATGGGGAAATTCTACTCTGTCATATGGGGTTGCTAGGAGTCAGAATGGACTTGATAGCCATGGGTTTGGTTGTTGTTATATTATTCATAATTGAACAATGCATTATGCGATAATTACATTTCCTTTCATGTACAAATTTTTGGCTTTACTAGAGTTAGCTATTGTCTTGATTTTGTTTGCTTAATTTTCCACGTGCGTAGCAGTACTTATACCCCAAGCCGCAGTAATAAACTCTTCTCAGTATATTCAAACAGATCAAGTAATCTGTCAGCTCCCCTCCCTACACCCCCCCCCACCCCCATGGAAACATCTTTCCTGAAGTTTCTATACTTCTCTTCCATTCTAGGCTGATTTTACTCTTGGTGTGCTGAATAACTATTTTTTTTTTAATTAATTTTTATTAAGCTTCAAGTGAACATTTACCATTCCAATCAGTCTGTCACATGTAAGTTTACATACATCTTACTACCTTCTCCCACTTGCTCTCCCTCTATTGAGTCAGCCCTTTCAGTCTCTCATTTCGTGCCAATTTTGCCGTCTTCCCTCTCTCTCTATCTTCCCATCCCCCCTCCAGTCAAGAGTTGCCAACACACTCTCCAGTGTCCACCTGATTTAATTAGCTCACTCTTCATCAGCATCTCTCTCCCCCCGCTGACCAGTCCTTATCATGTCTGATGAGTTGTCTTCGGGGATGGTTCCTGTCCTGTGCCATCAGAAGGTCTGGGGAGCATTGCCTCCGGGATTCCTCTAGTCGCAGTCATACCATTAAGTATGGTCTTTTTATGAGAATTTGGGGTCTGTATCCCATTGGTCTCCTGCTCCCTCAGGAGTTGTCTGTTGTGCTCCCTGACAGGACAGACATCGATTGTGGCCGGGCACCAACTAGTTCTTCTGGTCTCAGGATAATGTAGGTCTCTGGTTCATGTGGCCCTTTCTGTCTCTTGGGTTCTTAGTTGTCGTGTGACCTTGGTGTTCTTCCTTTGCCTTTGCTCCAGGTGGGTTGAGACCAATTGATGTATCTTAGATGGCCGCTTGTTGGCATTTAGGACCCCAGACGCCACATTTCAAAGTGGGGTGCAGAATGTTTTCATAATAGAATTATTTTGCCCATTGACTTAGAAGTCCCCTCAAACCATGTTCCCCAGACCCCAGCCCCTGCTCCGCTGACCTTTGAAGCATTCATTTTATCCCGGAAACCTCTTTGCTTTTAGTCCAGTCCAATTAGGCTGACCTTCCTTGTATTGAGTGTTGTCTTTCCCTTCACCCAAAGCAGTTCTTATCTACGGATTGATCGATAAAAAACCCTCTCCCTCCCTCCCTCCCTCCCTCCCCCCTTTGTAACCACAAAAGTATGTGTTCTTCTCCATTTTTTCTATTTCTCAAGATCTTATAATAGTGGTCTTATACAATATTTGTCCTTTTGCCTCTGACTCATTTCGCTCAGCATAATGCCTTCCAGGTTCCTCCATGTTATGAAATGTTTCAGAGATTCGTCACTGTTCTTTATCGATGTGTAGTATTCCATTGTGTGAATATACCACAATTTATTTACCCATTCATCCATTGACGGACATCTTGGTTGCTTCCAGCTTTTTGCTATTGTAAACAGAGCTGCAATAAGCATGGGTGTGCATATATCTGTTTGTGTGAAGGCTCTTGTATCTCTAGGGTATATTCCGAGGAGTGGGATTTCTGGGTTGTATGGTAGTTCTATTTCTAACTGTTTAAGATAATGCCAGATGGATTTCCAAAGTGGTTGTACCATTTTACAATCCCACCAGCAGTGTATGAGAGTTCCAATCTCTCCACAGCCTCTCCAACATTTATTATTTTGTGTTTTTTGGATTAATGCCAGTCTAGTTGGTGTGAGATGGAATCTCATGGTAGTTTTAATTTGCATTTCTCTAATGGCTAATGATCGGGAGCATTTTCTCATGTATCTGTTGGCTGCCTGAATATCTTCCTTAGTAAAATGTGTGTTCATATCCTTTGCCCACTTCTTGATTGGGTTGTTTGTCTCTTTGTGGTTGAGTTTTGACAGAATCATGTAGGTTTTAGAGATCAGGCGCTGGTCTGAGATGTCATAGCTGAAAATTCTTTCCCAGTCTGTAGGTGGTCTTTTTACTCTTTTGGTGAAGTCTTTAGATTTTTTTTAGATGAGCATAGGTGTTTGATTTTTAGGAGCTCCCAGTTATCTGGTTTCTCTTCATCATTTTTGGTAATGTTTTGTATTCTGTTTATGCCCTGTATTAGGGCTCCTAGGGTTGTCCCTATTTTTTCTTCCATGATCTTTATCGTTTTAGTCTTTATGTTTAGGTCTTTGATCCACTTGGAGTTAGTTTTTGTGCATGGTGTGAGGTATGGGTCCTGTTTCATTCTTTTGCAAGTGGATATCCAGTTATGCCAGCACCATTTGTTAAAAAGACTATCATTTCCCCAATTGACTGACACTGGTCCTTTGTCGAATATCAGCTGCTCATACATGGATGGATTTATATCTGGGCTCTCAATTCTGTTCCATTGGTCTATGTGCCTGTTGTTGTACCAGTACCAGGCTGTTTTGACTACTGTAGCTGTATAATAGGTTCTGAAATCAGGTAGAGTGAGGCCTCCCACTTTCTTCTTCTTTTTCAGTAATGCTTTGCTTATCCGGGGGTTCTTTTCCTTCCACATGAAATTGGTGATTTGTTTCTCTATCCCCTTAAAATATGACATTGGAATTTGGATTGGAAGTGCGTTATATGTATAGATGGCTTTTGGTAGCATAGACATTTTTCCTATGTTAAGTCTTCCTATCCATGAGCAGGTTATGTTTTTCCACTTAAGTATGTCCTTTTGAATTTCTTGTAGCAGAGCTTTGTAGTTTTCTTTGTATAGGTCTTTTACATCCTTGGTAAGATTTATTCCTAAGTATTTTATCTTCTTGGGGGCTACTGTGAATGGTATTGATTTGGTTATTTCCTCTTTGGTGTTCTTTTTGTTGATGTAGAGGAATCCAAGTGATTTTTGTATGTTTATTTTATATCCTGAGACTCTTCCAAACTCTTCTATTAGTTTCAGTAGTTTTCTGGCGGATTCCTTAGGGTTTTCCATGTATACGATCATGTCATCTGCAAATAGTGATAGCTTTACTTCCTCCTTACCAATGTGGATACCCTTTATTTCTTTGTCTAGCCTAATTGCCCTGGCTAGGACTTCAAGTACGATGTTGAATACGAGCGGTGATAAAGGGCATCCTTGTCTGGTTCCCGTTCTCAAGGGAAATGCTTTCAGGTTCTCTCTATTTAGAGTGATATTGGCCATTGGCTTTGCATAGATGCCCTTTATTATGTTGAGGAATTTCCCTTCAATTCCTATTTTGATAAGAGTTTTTACCATAAATGGGTGTTGGACTTTGTCAAATGCCTTTTCTGCATCTATTGATAAGATCATGTGGTTTTTATCTTTTGTTTTATTTATGTGGTGGATTACATTAATGGTTTTTCTGATATTAAACCAGCCTTGCATACCTGGTATAAATCCCACTTGATCAGGGTGAATTATTTTTTTGATGTGTTGTTGAATTATATTGGCTAGAATTTTGTTGAGGATTTTTGCATCTATGTTCATGAGGGATATGGGTCTATAATTTTCTTTTTTTGTAATGTCTTTACCTGGTTTTGGTATCAGGGAGATGGTGGCTTCATAGAATGAGTTGGGTAGTTTTCCGTCTTTTTCTATGCTTTGAAATACCTTCAGTAGTAGTGGTGTTAAGTCTTCTCTGAAGGTTTGGTAGAACTCTGCAGTGAAGCCGTCCGGGCCAGGGCTTTTTTTTGTTGGGAGTTTTTTGATTACCGTTTCAATCTCTTTTTTTGTTATGGGTCTATTTAGTTGTTCTACTTCTGAATGTGTTAGTTTAGGTAGGTAGTATTTTTCCAAGAATTTATCCATTTCTTCTAGGTTTTCAAATTTGTTAGAGTGCAATTTTTCGTAGTAATCTGAAATGATTCTTTTAATTTCATTTGGCTCTGTTGTGATGTGGTCCTTCTCGTTTCTTATTCGGGTTATTTGTTTCCTTTCCTGTATTTCTTTAGTCAGTCTAGCCAATGGTTTATCAATTTTGTTAATTTTTTCAAAGAACCAGCTTTTGGCTTTGTTAATTCTTTCAATTGTTTTTCTGTTCTCTAATTCATTTAGTTCAGCTCTAATTTTTATTATTTGTTTTCTTCTGGTGCCTGATGGGTTCTTTTGTTGCTCACTTTCTATTTGTTCAAGTTGTCGGGACAGTTCTCTGATTTTGGCTCTTTCTTCTTTTTGTATGTGTGCATTTATCGATATAAATTGGCCTCTGAGCACTGCTTTTGCTGTGTCCCAGAGGTTTTGATAGGAAGTATTTTCATTCTCGTTGCTTTCTAAGAATTCCCTTATTCCCTCCTTGATGTCTTCTATAACCCAGTCTTTTTTCAGGAGGGTATTGTTCATTTTCCAAGTATTTGATTTCTTTTCCCTAGTTTTTCTGTTATTGATTTCTAGTTTCATTGCCTTGTGGTCTGAGAAGACGCTTTGTAATATTTCGATGTTTTGGATTCTGCAAAGATTTGTTTTATGACCTAATATGTGGTCTATTCTAGAGAATGTTCCATGTGCACGAGAAAAAAAAGTATATTTTGCAGCAGTTGGGTGGAGAGTTCTGTATAAGTCAATGAGGTCAAGTTGGTTGATTGTTGTAAGTAGGTCTTCCATGTCTCTATTGAGCTTCTTACTGGATGTCCTGTCCTTCTCCGAAAGTGGTGTGTTGAAGTCTCCTACTATAAATGTGGAGGTGTCTATCTCACTTTTCAATTCTGTTAAAATTTGATTTACGTATCTTGCAGCCCTGTCATTGGGTGCATGAATATTTAATATGGTTATGTCTTCCTGATCAATTGTCCCTTTTATCATTATATAGTGTCCTTCTTTATCCTTTGTGGCGGATTTAAGTCTAAAGTCTATTTTGTCAGAAGTTAATATTGCTACTCCTCTTCTTTTTTGCTTATTGTTTGCTTGATATATTTTTTTCCATCCTTTGAGTTTTAGTTTGTTTGTGTCTCTAAGTCTAAGGTGTGTCTCTTGTAGGCAGCATATAGATGGATCGTGTTTCTTTATCCAGTCCGTGACTCTCTATCTCTTTATTGGTGCATTTAGTCCATTTACATTCAGCGTAATTATAGATAAATAAGTTTTTAGTGCTGTCATTTTGATGCCTTTTCATGTGTGTTGTTGGCCATTTCATTTTTCCACATACTTTTTGGTGCTGAGACGTTTTTCTTAGTAGATTGTGAGATCCTCATTTTCATAATGTTTAACTTTATGTTAGTTGAGTTGTTACATTTTTCTTGGCTTTTTTCTTGAGTTATGGAATTGATAATCCTTTTTGTGGTTACCTTATTATTTACCCCTATTTTTCTAAGTAGAAACGTAACTTGTATCGTTCTATATTGCCTTGTATCACTCTCCATCTGGCAGTTCAATGCCTCCTATATTTAGTCCCTCTTTTTGATTATTGTGATCGTTTATCTATGGATTTCCATGATTCCCTGTTATGTGTATTATTTTGTTTATTTATTTATTTTTTAGAATTAATCTTAATTTGTTTGTTTTTGTGCTTTCCCTATTTGAGTTGTGTTGATATCAGGACGTTCTGTTTTGTGACCTTGTATTGTGCTGGTACCTGATATTATTGGTCATCAGGCCAAACAATCTCCTTTAGCATTTCTTGCAGTCTTGGTTTAGTTTTTACAAATTCTCTAAACTTGTGTTTATCTGTAAATATCTTAATTTCTCCTTCATATTTCAGAGAGAGTTTTGCTGGATATATGATCCTTGGTTGGCAGTTTTTCTCCTTCAGTGCTCTGTATATGTCGTCCCATTCCCTTCTTGCCTGCATGGTTTCTGCTGAGTAGTCTGAACTTATTGATTCTCCCTTGAAGGAAACCTTTCTTTTCTCCCTGGCTGCTTTTAAAATTTTCTGTTTATCTTTGGTTTTGGCAAGTTTGATGATAATATGTCTTGGTGTTTTTCTTTTTGGATCAATCTTAAATGGGGTTCGATGAGCATCTTGGATAGATATCCTTTCGTCTTTCGTGATGTCAAGGAAGTTTTCTGTCAGGAGTTCTTCAACTATTTTCTCTGTGTTTTCTGTCCCCCCTCCCTGTTCTGGGACTCCAATCACTCGCAAGTTATCCTTCTTGATAGAGTCCCACATGATTCTTAGGGTTTCTTCATTTTTTTAAATTCTTTTATCTGATTTTTTTTCAGCTATGTTGGTGTTGATTCCCTGGTCCTCCAGATGTCCCAGTCTACATTCTAATTGCTCGAGTCTGCTCCTCTGACTTCCTATTGCATTGTCTAATTCTGTAATTTTATTGTTAATCTTTTGGATTTCTACATGCTGTCTCTCTATGGATTCTTACAACTTATTAATTTTTCCACTATGTTCTTGAATAATCTTTTTGAGTTCTTCAGCAGTTTTATCGGTGTGTTCCTTGGCTTTTTCTGCAGTTAGCCTAATTTCATTTGTGATGTCTTTAAGCATTCTGTAAATTAGTTTTTTATATTCTGTATCTGATAATTCCAGGATTGTATCTTCATTTGGGAAAGATTTTGATTCTTTTGTTTGGGGGGTTGGAGAAGCTGTCAAGGTCTGCTTCTTTATGTGGTTTGATATGGACTGCTGTCTCCGAGCCATCACTGGGAAACTAGTTTTTCCAGAAAATCTGGTGCGCTGGCTCCTGGCTCTGAAAACAATCGCTGTCTCCCCGTATTTGTTCATTCTCCATCTCTAAATCTGTGTTTGTTGTTCAGAGTTCGTAGATTGTTATGTATGTGATCGATTCACTTGTTTTTCCGAGTCTTTGTTGCAAGAGGGATCCGCGGTAGCATCCACCTAGTCCGCCATCTTGGCCCCGCCTCCGCTGACTAACTATTGATCAGGGAATTTACTCCACCTCCTGGGAGTTCTCTTTTCCTCCCTTCAATATTGAGTCCCCTAATTCTGAATGCCATACCTTTCTTTTCTTGGTTTCCTCAGCCCATTTTTCCTCTAGCTCACCCTTTAAGCGTTATCCTAGAATGGGTACATGGGAGATAAACTTTTTGAAACTCTGGTTCTTTGAAAATGCCTTCGCTCTGTACTCATCTTTGACAGTTCAGCTGGGCATAAAGCTTTCTACTAAAAATGATTTTATATAAAAAATTTAAAGGCATTTTTCCATGTCTTTGAGCTACTAGAGTTGTAGTTAAGAAATCCAATGCCATTAAATTTCTGATCTTTAGCATGTGACCTTTTTGTCATTGTTTTTTTTGTTGTTGTTGTTTTCCCTACTTGAAAGTCTTTGGAATCTTCTCTTATCACTAGTATTCTGGTATCTGAAGAAAATGACTTAACGTGAGTGTCTTTTTTTTTTTATTTGTTTGTTTAGGTGTCCCCTGGGAAGGCTGGGCCATCTACATCTGAAAATCAGCCATTGAAAACCTCATGAGTGCAGTTCCATTTTGGCACACATGGGGTCGCCATGAGTCGGAGGTGACTGGTTTTGATTTTTAGGCTCTTTAAAATGAGATTCAGATCGTTCACTTCTGGGGAGCTTCGGTATTATTTAATCATTCTTCCCCTCTGGTTTCTCTTTCTGAAACATCTTTTCATCAAACACTGGAGCTCCTGGATTGAGTCTCTATTTATATTTCCACTTTTCTAAGATTTTATCTTTCAGCCCTTTTATTAATTTTCTGCTATTGTATCTTTAATTTTGAAAAAATGTTTCTTTTTTATGGCATCCTGTCCATGTTTCACAGATGCAGTATCTTCTCATTTCTATTGTGAAACTTTACTCTGCTTCCTGTATGTTCCATCTGAGTTCACTTTTTCAGTTCCTTTTGTTTTTCTGTTTCTCGTGTTAGAGGTGTTCCAGAACTAAAGGATGAGCCTTGGTTTTCCATCCAGTCAAATAGTGGCTCTAAAAAGCAGTTTGAATGTTTATGTACGTAGGGGCAGGACTTAGCTGAGTTCGGGACTCACAGTAGTAATAGGGCATGGACTTAGCTGTTTCCTGGGCGGTCCCCAAATACCAAGATGTAAAACCTTGTTCATTATGCTATTTCATTCCCTAGGAGAGGAATTCTTCAGTCCCTTATCAGGGGATGGCAGAATTAGAGAGAATACACTATATAACAGTAAATAATAAAAGTTTTTATTTGTTACATGAAAAACATTTATATCCTTGCTTGAAATATAGTAAGAGTTCAATAATTATTAGTTATCATCATAATATATAAAAGGGATAAAAGGGCTACATATAGTATAATTATAGAGAAGTTGTAGGATGAAAAGAGCTGGTTTATGTAAATCACTTAGCAGTGCTTGAAGTAATAATAACTGCTAACTTATGTTGAGTGCTTGTCATGTGTACACACACTTCTAAGAGATTTACTTGAATTAACTCATTTAATACTCACAATTCCTCCATGAGTTAGATATTATTAATAATCATATAAGGTCTATGTTATTATTACCCTACTTCATGCATAATAACACAGAGAGATTAAATAATTTGTGCAAGGTAACACAGCAACAAGGTGGAATTTGAACCTGGGTGCACTGCTCCAGCCTTGCTATGCTATCTGCACATGTGAGTATTTTAGAATCAACAAAGTACATTAAGTGTATTAAGAATCATAATTATTAGTTGGAAGATAAATAAAATGAGAAAGCAACTCATTCACAGATGTTCTTCACTCTGTGTTCTCCAGTTTTAAGAACGGTTGCTTCAACCTCTGTCTTCAATCTGCCTCTCTGTGCTGGCTGCTACACTTCAGCCTAAAAGCAGGTTTGTTTATCATCCTAAAGCCCAAACCAACAAACACCATCTTTCAGTTCATGTGACCCCTCTAGCTGTCATCCCCTTTCGTTTCTCACTCTTTCATCCTCTTGCAACAATCTCTAGGTCCACTTCCTCTTTACTAAGCTCATCTTTAATCCCACTGCCATCGGACTTCTGCTGTCAACTTTCTTTTAAAATTGCTATTATCAAAGGCATTTCTAATGCCAAATTCCAGGGAGATTTTTCTTCTTTTCTTTAATAGTCCACTCTGCCACCTTTGGCACTAAAAAAAACAAAAACAACAACAACAGAAAACCCAAACCCATCCATCGAGTCAATTCCGACTCATAACAACCCTATAAGACAGAATAGAGCTGCCCCATAGGGTTTCCAAGGATCGGCTTTTGGATTCAAACCTTTTGGTTAGCAGCCAAGCTCTTAACCACTGGGCCACCAAGGCAACCTTTGACACTACTGATGTCTTCCCTCTTTCTCTAAGTCTCCTACCACCTCTTTGTGCTTTGTAGCTTTCCTTCTCTCTCCTTTGTGGAGTCACCTTATTTCTACATTTTATATTCCATTGCTTTTCTAACTCTTTGCAATATGCTAAGGTCATGGAGTCTACCCTCCTAGTTTTGACCATATGTTCTATGATGACAATTCTCCAGAATACATCTTTGACCCTGGTCTCTCTCCTGCCCAGTTTTAATCTTGCATATCTGAATATCAGCTGAATTCAGATTCACCAAAAAATTTGACAAAACTTATAAACTTGCCATGAAACTATAGTCTCTGGCTTCCTTTTTGGCACCACACTTCACCCAGTCATCCAAACTGGAAACTTGGCAGTCACTGTGCACTTGTATTTCTTTCTGATCCCTTCACATCAATCTAAAAGCAAATCCTACCAGTTCACTTCCAAGTCTATCTATTCCACTGCATTCAACTTGAGAGCAAAGTAATGTCTTATTCATTTTTATATAATCAATGGCTAGGATAGACACATTCTTGCTGCACATAGTAAATGTTTAATGAACATTTCTTTCCCCGTTGAAATAAAGGTAGGATAAAGGGAGGAAAGGAGACAGACATTTTAGAGATGATCTGAATTACCTTATCTTTTCCCCCATTTACAATGAATGGTTTATCATGTCACCTGACTCAAATGCCCACGATTTCTGTATTTGTTCTCCAAACTACCTCTAAACAAATGGTATTTCCTACCTCTAAAATGTGTATTAGTGCTGCTTCTAAAAGTCTCCCGGATCAAGATTTTTAATGAGTGGAACCTGTATTTCTAAAGATACTTTAAAGAGTTATGTTGTTGTTGTTAGGTGCTGTCGAGTTGGTTCCGACTCATAATGACCCTATATACAACAGAACGAGATACTGCTGGGTCCTGCGCCATCCTCACAATCTTATGCTTGAGTTATTGCCATGCTCGAGCCCATCGTTGCAGCCACTGTGTAAATCCATCTTGTTGAAGGTCTTCCTCTCTTTCACTGACCCTCTTCTTTATCAAGCATTATGTCCTTCTCCAGGGAGGGTTCCCTACTGACAACATGTCCAAAGTAAGCAAGTCGAAGAAGTTTCACCATCCTCGATTCTAAGGAGCATACTGGTTGTACTTCTTCCAAGACAGATTTGTTTGTTCTTCTGGCAGTCCATGGTATATTCAATATTCTTTGCCAACACCATAATTTAAATGCGTCAATTCTTTTTCATTCTTCTTTATTTATTGTTCAGCTTTTGCATGCACAGAAGGTGATTGGTAATACCTTGGCTGTGGGTCAAGTGCACTTTAGTCCTCAAGATGATATCTTTGTTTTTGAATACTTTAAAGAGATCTTTTGCAGCAGATTTACACAATGCAATACATCTTTTGATTTCTTGACTGCTGCTTCCGTGGGTGTTGATTAAGATCCAAGTAAAAAGAAATCCTTGACAACTTCAGTATTTTCTCCATTTATCAGGATGTTGGATATTGGTCCAGTTGTGAGGATTTTTGTTTTCTTTATATTGAGGTGTAATCCATACTGAAGGCTGTGGTCTTTGATCTTCATCAGTAAGTGCTTCAAGTCCCTTCACTTTCAGCAAGCAAGGTTGTGTCATCTGCATAACACAGGTTGTCACTGAGTCTTCCTCCAATCCTGAGGCTGCGTTCTTCATATAGTCCAGCTTTTCAGATTAGTTGCTCAGCGAACAGATTGGATAAATGTGGTGAAAGGATACAACCCTGACACATACTTTCCTGATTTTAAATCATGCAGTATCCCCTTGCTCTGTTTGAATGACTGCCTCTTGATCTAGATACCAGTTCCTCATGAGCACAATTAAGTGTTCTGGAATTCCCATTCTTCACAATGTTATCCATAATTTTTTGTGATCCACACAGTCGGATGCCTTTGCATAGTCAATAAAACTCAGGTAAACATCTTTCTGGTATTCTCAGCTTTCAGCCAAGATCCATTTAACATCAGCAATGGTATCCCTTGTTCCACATCCTCTTCTGAATCTGACTTGAATTTCTAGCAGTTCCCTGTCAACGTAATAAAACCACTGAAATGATTGGGAATTTTCATGTTAGTCTAGTTTTTGTTTACTGTGTTTTCAATCTGTTGATTTTAGCTAGACATAGTAAGCAGATTTTGCAGGACAACTAGCACATTTTCCTAAACTGTGTGTTTTTTTTCTTTCTTCAGGATTGGTGACACAAAATCAGAAATTAAGATTCTAAGCATAGGCGGAGGTGCAGGTATGAGTAACATCTTTTTTAATTTGCATTTCACTCAAAACATAATACTGTTTGATAACAATATTGTCAATTCTACAGGAAAGCTATTTTCCTTTGCTTTCCAGCTTATTAAAACTAGTAAGGGCAATACTACTTCAGTTAAGATTCCTGTGCATTTACAGAAATAACACATGTCTTCTGCGTTTGTTTGCCAACCACGCCCCCCCCCCCAGTGCTCTGTGCTAATTTTTTTGTAGCAACATTTAAAAAAAAAATTGGTACTTAGCACACTGTTACTGCTCCTATCACATGAAGGTTGGTCCTGCCTGCATAATAAAACAATAAAAAAGTTTTATCTCAAGATTTTCTCTCATGGAAAACTCCTGTATAGTATATGTTTTATTTTTAAATTTAGTCATCTGGAGGTTTAAGTTAATATATTAATATATAAAGTATATTAATAATTTTTTTGTGAATGATTATATAAACTAACTCACTACATATGTGTGAATATATGTCAAGTGTTAGTCACTTGAGTTTAAGTATAACTTTCTTGTGCCACATGTGTGAGTTGAATTTTGACCCATATTAGCACTAAAATAACTACATGTACTCAAATGGAATGGAATAGCCAGTTTTTGATGTTATTATTTATTGTTTTTTTTGTAAAATGTACTCTGATATAATGTAATCCTTAAAATCGTTTTACTTTATTTTACTATCACTTTTCACCAAGAAAATAGAAACAAATCAGAACAATAATGAAGGATATTGTCGTGAATGATATATAGTGTTTAAGTTAAAATATTCTGTTATCGATTACTGATACTTTAGGTTCAAATGATTAATAGTGATGAATTACCCAAAGTGTCCTATTAATTCATTTAACCAAGACAGTCATTTCCAGCGTGTTTTGAATATGCATTTCAGGAAACCAAGAGACAACGTGACTACCATCTGATAGTGTCACTTGTACTTGGACAAGAAGAGAAACCCTACAAGGAAAAGTAATTAAAAACAATCTCTATCTCAGCCAAGTTAATTGACCTTTTAATATAAAGTTAATTGAATCTCAAATGTAAATTTATCCAGATGCTGATAAGCTGTCGAGAGAAGGGAACATCTGGCTGGCACAGTGATTCCTTATATAAAGGTGGTGATCGGAGCTAATATAGAGAACTCATCAAAACAAAGGGAGCAACACGTGGAGTTCTTCTGACTGAGCCCTCACATTGTATTAATAACAGGCTCTGCCTTGGGGAGAATAGGTGTGTCCTTTCGGATCGCTCTTCATAAAAAATGGATCAGAAAGAGAAGAACGCCAAGAGAAATTCAAGCTATGGATACTTAGGTTTCACTGCCCAAGAAAGCTGCATAAAATCAAAAGCAATACATTTAAAATCCCTAAGTCTAGGTACTCTTGGCATGAAAGAGCAGTGTCTTTTTGCGGGGTGGGCACTGCATTTCACTTGACTTGAGTGCTCAAAAAGCAACTGGGAGATGGCGGTCTCATAGCCTGTCATTGCCTATCTGCAAGCGCCTAGCAGAAGAACAATATATAACTCAACAACAAGGAACTTGCCATCCCTGCCTTAGTGAAATGGTCTTCCCACATGGTCTATGATCTATAATGTGCCTGAGAGTTTTGCATTATCCTGTGGCTTGAGTATTCTTCCAAATCGGTCACTGACTCCAGTACCTCACAAATGAGGCCCTTGGCCCTGTATGGTACCTTGTGCTCAGCTCCTATAATGCATCTCTTAGGCTCCGTTTTCAGACTTAGCTTACAGGCCTCACTGGCTCCTCTTCCTAGATGATCTCTTCTTGGTTCCCCAGACACCCATAGAACATGTTCTGCAGATTTTTGATACAAATACTCATTCTCTCTGCATTCATAATAGTGCTAACGCTTCTCCCTACCATGCTGGAAAAGCACACCAAAACCAAACAAACTAACCAAAACCAACCAACCAACCAAACAAATCCACTACCATCAAGTTGATTCAACTCATAGCTACCCTATAGGGCAGCGTAGAATTGCCCCATAGGGTTTCCAAGGCTATAAATCTTTCTGGAAACAGACTGTCACATCTTTCTCCCAGGGAGCAGCTGGTGGGTTCAAACCGCCGACCTTTTGGTTAGTAGCTGAGTGTGTTAATCATTGCGCCACCAGGGCTTCTAAATGAACTAAAAACCTCTCTAAATGAAATTGCTGTTTTTATAGCACTTAATGTTTATGTGCCTCAGGGGCCTATTTGGTTTCTCTTGAGAAACAAGAGGAAGGCATGCATATACACCCTTTTCTGTCTGTCTCCCTTCTTTAGTGTGGAGAGAGATTCCACTGCTTAAAGGAGAATGTAAGGTTGTTGAAAGGTGTTGGGGAGCACAAGTGAGCAGCCAAGAATTGTTAGGGCTCCAAGTAGTTCAAAAGATAGGAAATCAGTGGCCAATTTTTTTATGTAGACTTCAAATAATCTACCTCGTCAATAAAATGCAAGAGATAACAGACACTGTTATCCATAGATTATATGTTAAAATGTTAGGGAAATGTATGAAATAATATGTGATCCAAGAAATAACAACATCAACAACAACAACAAAAAAAAAAAACAAAGAAAGGGAATCTGAGGAAAATGAATCATGAATAGAAATATAGAATATGTAGCTTTTACAGAGCCCAACCTGGGAAGTATACGTTGTGTGTGTACATCTGCATGAATCTGTCTGTATGCTTTAATGAAACACAACGCGCAACCAGGATTGCTGTATTCAGGATTTTGAAATAATCATGCCATGTTAACTTTACCAAGTGCTTTAGAGTATTGAGAGAAACTGCATTGGATTCCAAATCTCATAGAACATACTTTGGGGTCCATTTTTGACATTTTTTTTTTTTTTTTTTATTCTAGTCATTGGAGCTTCCTAAAATAAAACCACCCAGTGGAGCTCTGTTATTATTCACCTTTGAATGAGTGTTGTCTTTATGCTGGATGGTACGTCGAGAAAAGGAAGCCTGTTTCCCTTTTGGTAAAGGAGAATGATATTAATTTATAGTACATACATTTATGCCTGGAAAATGTTACAGAAGGTAGTGATGGGCAGTGTGTTCTCCTTGCTCTCGGCTCTGCTTAAAGGAGAATCATTTTATCTGCTCCCTGGTTCAGTTCTTCTGTTCAAATACCAGCATGTTTTATAAGGATTAGACATAAATATAACTAAGATAATCTCATTTTATTTAGCTTTCTACTTATTTTAAAAATTCATCCGTTGTGTATCTAATCAATAACCATACCATATATAACATAATGTTATATATGGTATACATGTTTATACATAATTGTTTTTAATCTACTGAGACAACTCATGTATGAAAATAAAGCTGGTATAAACCTCCCTTTAGATTTTTTCACTCTTTTTTTTTGGTTAATTCTATTGCTGGTGTATGTTGAGAGAGGGTAGGTGGTTTTCTTGTTCTGAAACAAATACACTCTAGCTTTCATAGTTTCATAGAGGTAAAAAAAAAAGAAAGAAAGAAAGAGAAAAGAGTTAAAGGTCATCAACACCCTAATTTTATAAGTAAGAAACCACCTGAGGGTCATCAAAGATGAACAGAACCCAGGTCTCTTGACTTCGATTCAGTCCAGCAGATTGCACTACACAGATGTAAAAGTTAATTATTGACCTAGCCACGGAGAGAGCAGGAGCTTAAAAACAACCAGCTATTATTTGCGGGTTTTATTAGAAAAACTGCCAAAAGCCTTACTCCATTCATGTCGTTAAGATCTACTCTGCTTTGAGGAGGCAGCTCTTCCCCAGTCATCTTCTGAGTGGGCTCATTTCTGACACTATATCAAACAACATTGGCTGCTATTCATAATGTTTTCACTGGCCTGTCTCCCCCCGTCCCCGGGCCCCCCCGAAGTAGACCACCAAGTCTTTCTTCCTAGTCTGTCTTGCTCTGGAAGCCCTGCTCAAACCTGTGGTGACTCTGCTGGTAGCGTAGCTTCTAGCATCACAGTAACACACAAGCCACCACAGTATGACAGACTGACAGATGCATGGTTCATATTGCATTGGGCAAATCTGCTGCAAAAGATCTCTTCAAAACGTTGAAAAGCAAGATGCTTAAGGTGCACTTGACCAAAGGTGTAGAATTTTCAGTCACCTCATATGCATGCAAAAGCTGGAAAATGAATAAGGAAGACTGAAGTAAGAATTCATGCCTTTGAATTCTGGTGTTGGGGAAGAATATTGAATATACTTTGGACTGCCAGAAAAACTAACAATTCTGTCTTGGAAGAAGCACAGCCATAATGCTCCTTGGAAGCAAGGATGGCCTGAGATTTTGTCTCATGTATTTTGGATATGTTATCAGGAGGGACTATTCCCTGAAGAAGGACATCATGCTTGGTAAGGTAGAGGGTCAGTGAAAAAGAGGAAAACCCTCGAAGAGATGGATTGATACAGCGGCTGCAACAAGGAGCTCAAGCATAGCAACAATTATGAGAACGACATAGGCAGTGTTTATGAGTAACCTTGCATGTAGATGCAGACATAGGATCACTAAGAGTCAGAACCAACTTGACAGCACCAAACAACAACAACAGTTTGAAAAACAAATCTTATTGGATTATTAATCTTGTCTCCTTTCAGGAGTGACATATTAAGGTGATACAGGAATTTAACCTCTAAGCTAGATGGACAGCAGTAGAAAGGTATAATTAAGGCAGGAACTGGAAGAGCCAGCATATCAGGTTTTGAATCCAGGAGATTGCAGGAAGCAGAGGTTAATGTTTTACAGTGGTCCAGAGTAAACCAACAGTCTAGGTTAGCAAGTTAGGAATGACTGGGAAAATACACTCATTTTGGGGATGATTTAGGAAAAAAAAAAAAAAACAGTTGAATGCATGGATTGCCATCTTCAGATATTTCCTGTTGAACAAACTATAAAATATTTGCCCTAAAAGGTCAATGGTTGTTGAAAGTTCCAGAATGCATTTTCTTGTTTCAGTATAAGAACTTCTAATGTTCAAATCTGTCCAGCAGTAAGTAGAAAGGCATAGAGTTATCTTCACTCTAGGAATATCATCATATTCTGGAAAAATATTCTTCAGATATGCTATGGAAGGGACTCAGGCACTGATTTCTTAGGTGTTTAGGCCATTAAAGGTGCTTTCAATCGTGAGAATCTATGGTTTTATGAGTAACCTTGCATGTAGACGTAGGCATTTCTCCAGAGTGGTGAGGCTATCGCCTTCTAGTGGTTGTACTGGGGAAACCTTGAAAAAGGCTGTTAGATATGCAGATGCTTTTCACTCCAGGCTGTAAGTGCTTATACTTTAAAATGAGTAAGAGCTTTTTTTACTCACATACAGCACAATACCCATTGCTGTCAAGTTGATTCCGACTCACAGAGACCCCATAGGACAGAGTAGAACTGCCCCATAGGGTTTCCAAGGAGCAGCTGGTGGATCCAAACTGCCAACATTTTGGTTAGCAGCTGAGCTCTTAACCACTGTGCCACCAGGGCTCCTTGCAGCATGATAGCAGATACTAAAAAGTTCGAGATTTTAGTGATACGTTCTTATTGTTTTTAGGTACCCTTGACTCAGCTCCAACTCATAGTAACCTTATGTATAACAGAATGAAACGTTGCCTGGTCCTGTGTGCCTGGTCCTGTGCCATCTTCACAATTGTTGCTATGTTTGAGTCTACTGTTGCAGCCACTGTGTTAGTCTATTTCATTAAGGGTCTCCCTCTTTTCTGCTGACTCTCTACGGAGCATGATGTCCTTCTCTAATAATTGGTCTCTCCTGATAACATGTATAAAGTAAGCGAGATAAAGTCTTGCCTTTTTTGCTTCTAAGGAGCATTCTGGCTGTACTTCCTCTAGGACAGATTCGTTCATTCTTATGGCAGTCCGTGGTATATTCAGTATTCTTTGCCAATACCACAATTCTTCAGTCTTCTTTTTTATTGTTTAGCTTTCACATGCATATGAAGCAATAGAAAATATCATGATTTTGGGTGAGGCACAACTTAGTCACCAAAGTGACATCTTTGCTTTTTAACACTTTGTAAGGGCTTTTGCTGCAGATTCGCCCAATGCAACATGTCATTTGGTTTCTTGACTGCCGCTTCTGTGGGCATTGATTGTTGATCCAAGAAGAATGAAATCTGTAGGATTTAGGGCTGTTTTTATGTTAAATAAGGAAACCCTGGTGGGATAGTGGTTAAGTGCTATGGCTGCTAACCAAAGGGTCGGCAGTTTGAATCCACCAGGTGCTCCTTGGTAACTCTATGGGGCAGTTCTACTCTGTCCTATAGGGTTGCTATGAGTCGAAACCGACTCGATGGCAACAGGTTTTTTTGTTTTTGTTAAATAAGGAAAACCTGGTGGCTTAGTGGTTAAGTGCTATGACTGCTAACCAAAGGGCCAGTAGTTTGAATCCACCAGGCGCTCCTTAGAAGCTCTGTGGGGCTAATTCTACTCTGTCTGTCCTACAGGGTCTCTATGAGTCGGAATCAACTTGACAGCAATAAGTTTGGTTTTTTAGTTTATGTCAAACAACCAGTTTAGGTCCTTGCATACAAAATATTGTTAAAGGCATTCATAACTATGTAATTAAAAAGTAAGCTATTCTCCATATATAATTATATCACAATAGTTTACCTCAATGTATTTTATGTAAACTTTCAGTGAACATGAAATATTGTTAAAGACAGATACGTTAGGGATTTGAAAGAACAGAACATAATGCTACAACATTAGAGTCATTGTCATTAAAAGCAGAGTAAACAAGATTGTTCTGGCTAATGCAATAAGGCTTGAAACAGGAAAACAAGGGATAATGAGCAGACTGAAGACAAAACTATCATTATTTGCAGGTTAATTTTTTTTTTTTTTTAAATGACTATCCTTAGCAAAGCAAATAAACTCAGTTTTTTAAAGCCTTTGAATTAATAAGATTGCAGTAATGGACTAATACAGGTAAAAATACATAAAAAGCAGGGTGATAGATACTTATAATTTTTTGTTGTTGACATTTCAGTGCTTTTCCTTCACAATTTTGATAATTTAGTACATAGTTGAAAGCCTGTGGCATGTTGTTTTGTGTAATTTTGCTGAGGGGGAAGTTTATATTTGCCAGTTTGGGAACCAATCTCTTCATTAGTGAATAGGCTTCTCTCCAATGTTCACTATGGAATGAAACTTTGTGATTTAATACATACACTCATGCAACCCTGGTATAGGAGGTCTGTTAGAATCCTGGGTGGCACAACCTGTTTACGACTGGTCTCTAACTCAAAGGTTGGTGGGTCAAACCCACCCAGCAGCTCCGTGGAGGAAAACTCGTGGCAAACTGCTTTGGTAAAGTTTACAGCCAAGAAAACCCCATGGAGCTATTCTGCTTTGTATCACATGGGGTTGTCATGAGTTGGGGGCTGACTCGATGGCAACTAACAACAGTAACAAACCTAATAATAAAGTCCCTAGGTGGCACAATCACACTGTGCTGAACTGCTAACCTAAAGGCCGGCGATTTGAAAGACTTGGTGATATTTCTGTGAAAATTACAGCCAGGAAAACTGTATGGGGCAGTTCTACTCTGTAACACAGGGGTCACCATGAGTTGGAATCGACCTGACGACAACTTACAACAACAAACCTAATATTATATGCTACACTGGATTTGGGGGGTTACAGGGATTGGGTCAATGCCCAGGGTCTCCTGTAGTTTCTGTTTCTATTAACAACAGCAACTAATAAAAATGATTAAAAAAAAAAAATTGATTAGGTAGCAAAGAATTTAATTGATACAAAATATAAGAAATGAATTTGAAGATAAGTTCAGATTTTTATTGAAAACAATTCGAGATTTTAAAAACCAATAATAAGCAGTACTGATTTTTACACAAATAATGCCTTCTGTTTGCCAACTACACCCCCTAAAGTATTTTCATAAGCACCGTTATGCCAATTTTTTTTTTTACATGTTGCTGTTAAAAAAAAAAAAAATTAGCATGGTTTGCTTATGCAAATACCGCCCAGGGAGAAGGCGTGGTTGGCAAACAAACGTAGAAGATGCCTGTTTCCCTACCAGTTCAAGTGCATCTAATAGTCATTCTAGTTCAAGGAGTTAACGTGAAAAAACTAAGATTTTGCACAAAAAGCCATTGGTTCTTTGCTGGATTGCTCAGAGAAAAAATTTAAAACTAACTATGTATAAGTATTTTTTTAACTATGTATAAAAAAACATATAAAACATAAATCATATAAGTTTTTATATATATATGTTTAATAATTAAATCCGTTATTCCACATATAAAATAATATTGTGTAGCCACTGCAAACAACACATTTAAATATATTTTGATATATTCATGGTTTAAATTTTGGTATATTCACGGGAAACAGCAGAATAATAATACATATACATAATGCTCTCACCTGGGTATACTAGTGAAAATTATTTATTCAAATGAAAAAATAAAAGATCAGGAGGAAATAAGCCAAAAGTTAACTTTTAGTTTTCTCTAGCAGTGAAATGATGTTTCTTTTATTTTATGCTTTATATCTTTCTCTGTGTCTCAAGTTTTCTATGGTATTCAAGTATTATGTTTATAGCCAGGGAGAGGAAAAATAAACCCAATTAAACTGTGCAGTGATGGTAAGGATGAGACTCACTGTCTTCTCTGGACGCCTCCAGATACGTGGCTAAAGCTGAAGCATTGTTCCACAGCTGTTTTTATGACAGTTTGACTTTGGCAGATTTTGATTCCCCTGTAATAGTTTTATACCTACACAAATACTCTAAGAACAATCTCAACTATGTCTTAAATTAGCAGAGCTTTTCCTCAGAGCTCATAGATTGTCTCTGCCTGATTCAGAGTACACCTTGGCCCTGACGGTGAGAGTGAGGTTGATGTTGACGTCCTCTGTCTGTTCCTTGAGGTACTTGATGTTTTCTGTTAATCATTTCCTGCTTCTTAATCCATGAGGACAATAGGCTCTCAGATGCTTACTCACACTAGGGGATAAATTACTGATGATTTCATCAGCAAGAATTGTGTTCTAACCACTATTAAGGTGGCAGGCCAGTGAAATAGAGCTCAGATGAGAGAAGCAAAGAGGATATCCTGGTATGAATGAGATCACACCAAACAGGCTGGTATCTTGGAATACTCCTACCGTTACCGCAAGTTTATGAGTTAGAGCCACCTGCTGCAGACAGCCAATTCTTGAGATGGGTGAGGTGGGTAGCAAGAGCTTTATTATATATACCAGTACATGGAGACAGAGGAGAATGATCTCCTCCTAAAGCTGTCTGTCTCCAGGAGCGGCAGGCCAGCTGGGGTTTTGAAGGGAAAAGGGGCTATAGGTTTTAGGAACTTGTGGAATGTCCATTCTCTTTCTGTGTGGTTTTGGTGGTCATATTTCAAACATGTTGATCTTTTCTTGCCATTATCCCATCAACCCAGGGGGTGGCTGGTGCCATCTTTCATCCTGTTTGACAGGCTTAGACTGATATAACTTGTTTTCAGGATCCTGGTGACGGGGCGGGGGGGGGGGGGGAGGCATGGAAACACTGGTAGCATAGTGGTTAAGAGCTGCGTCTGCTAACCTAAAAGGTCGGCAGTTCAAATCCACCAGGCGCTCCTTGGAAACCGTATGGGGCAGTTCTACTCTGTCCTATAGGGTCACTATGAGTTGAAATTGACTCGACGGCAAAGGGTTTGGTTTTTTTTTTTTTTAGGGAAAACATTAGTTAACGTTTAACTTTTAGGGGAGTTAACAGAAAAATCATACTTGGAGACAGAGACAGGCTAGGGAAAGGAAATATGGCACAGGTTCTGTTGAAGATATGGCTGAGCAGCCAGTTCAAGTGCTTTTATCTACAAAACTTGTGAATAAAAAAGGCAGGAGAAAGTTAGCACTTCATTAAGAACCTGGGAGCAACTGATATACAACTTTTTAAATGTTGCAACACTGTAGGTATTTGGGGGTTACAGACACTGGGTCAGTGCCCAGGGTCTGTTCTCAGCTTTCCATTCTGACAGAACTGCTTCAATACTGAGGTACCCATGGTGGGAAAGAGAGAGAGAGAGAGAGAGAGGGAAGCAAATAAAAGAAAAGGTCTTGTCAGCAATTTTCTATCTTTCACACTGCAACTGCAAATCAGATTGTTCTTACTGTGGTTGTAAACCCATAGCTGAAATTATTTTTTTATCACCAAGCAGGGAGGTATCTGGGCAATCTTTCTCCCAGGAAACAATTTTTTTTTTTTTTTTTTTGGCCTGATAGAAGGAATAGAAGGAAGATAATAATCTGAATGCAACATGTAATAGAATGCATTTTTTTTCCTGCTGATAATCTAAAGAATTCACATTTGTTTTGATATGAGAAATGAAGCGAGGCTAGACTGAAACCAAATGGCAGGAGGTATCTCCGCGGTCTTTAATCCCCCATTTTCTTGACCCGCCGATTTTTTCCAGGGAGGAAGCCCCAGGGTTCTCAAGCTGGGATTTGTGTTTCATCTTATATGGCTCTATCAGAAGAACAAATCAAACATCAGGAACACGTGATGAGCCCTCTTCTGAGTTGTTCTTTTATTACAGGGTTGTTTCTCACCAGTAACTATGGCCGCTCGTTTAAAAAAAGCACATCTCCATTCCCCTTCATTCTGGGCCTACTTCAGGCTTTTCTTGAATGTCACCTTTTCCATGAAGCTGACTGGACCACCCAACTGAAAATTGCAAACCTCCCTCTCCATGATGTCCCCTTTACCTCTTTCTGCTTTCCTTTTCTCCATGGGTCTTTTCACCATGGGAATTTTTGTTTGTTTTATTCACTGCTGTATCTCCAGTTATTAGAACCTGACATTTAGTAGATGCTCAAAATATTTGTTGAGTTAATGTGTAATAACTTCGATTTATTGAGTCCTACAATATTTCATGAACTGTAATAAGTCATCTCTCTATAATGCCTCAAACCCTCACAATGACCCTGTAACAGAAACAATATTATTCCTAATTTATATTTGTAATCCTCTTTCTGAAACCCTACATATATTTTAATATTCTACTCTCAGATTTTTAAAATTCATCTTTACACACCCAACACTTTGGGTATTCACTGGCACATAATGGATCCTTAGTAAGCGTTTAGGGGGTTGGGGGGAAAGCATTATAGCATGTCAAGTTCCCGGATCAGCCCCTGGCATTGAGGAAATAATTTTTGGTACTTTCATTATGTTATCTGAAAATCTGAACAATAGTAACTATTGGGACCAAGATTGTGAGCAAATTAGCTGTGTTAGCCCGTTGTCTTATATTTATGATTGAAGGTTATTTATAAATTTGACAGAGGAAACTTAAAGAAATCTACAAACACAATTTTTAAAAATTACCTAATGGTATAAGGAGTAATTGTGAGCTAAATGTCCCCATTTTATAGGTGAGGAAATGAGGTCAGGAGAGGTTAAATATCCTACTAAAGTAATGCAGAAATCTGATAACCCCGTAAGGAAAAATGAAAAGGATTGGGTCATTGACTAAGGCTGGAGAGAGCTAATTATAATCATGATGAGAATAGTGAAAATTTAGATATTCCAGCATTCATGTGATAAAGTTCTAGTCACTGTCTCTGAAGAGTATCAAACAAGAGCTATCATTTTATAAGAACAACCAGAATAGTTTAAGGTAGAAGGGACATAACATGGGAAACTCTTATATTCCCATTTTCTGCCTAAAAATACGCACAGGCAAAATGGGGTGTACGCTAGAGGCAGAGACACAAGAACCAAAAAACTTAGGGCTGAGAATTTACAAAACCACCCTTACTTCATCCTTTGGTTTTCTAGGGATCTTGAAGCGAAGACACATATGTCTATAACTAATGCAAGTGAAAATATATGTTTACTTAAAGCCTTTGCCTGAGAGTAGGTTTTCACACTAGTAACACAAGGCCCTTGCCAAGGCTTTTGCTAGGGATTTCCTTCCAGCCTATCTTTGTATGGTTCCCTTTAAACATGCTGCTTTTGTGTCATAGCAGTTCACCCGCAAACTCTATTTTTCCAAGTTGTGATTTTCTTTGTTATACTTTTTTTCTCCTAGACATCCAAGTAGCTATTTTGGTAGTAACCAGCACTGTATCCGTGTATCTATGCATCCATCTAATTGTGCACCCACCTAATCTGCTATCTACCTATCCATATTTTTAACCAAGAAAAATTTTATTCTATAGCCTTCTTTATTAGTGTGCTCACCTAGAATAGAATGTCCCCAACTCAAAAGACCAGTCCTTCGAGTCACCAGATAGGCACGTATATTATCTAAGTTACAATCGCATCTTCAATGGGCTAACATTTACTATCATGCAGCTACACCTTATAAAATCAGATATATGCATCCGATATGTGAGAGAACAACTTCTGCGTTTTAAAGGAGCCATTTATTTTAAAAAGTTTAATTAGAAGTGTAAGGGTAAAGATGGCTGTTATGGATTGAATAGTGTCTCCCAAAAATATTTGTTATAAATCCTAATCTCTACACCTGTGGCTATGATTCTACTTGGGAAATAAGTTGTCTTTGTTACCTGAATTAGGCAGGATTAGTGTAGAGTGTGTTTTGAGTCAATCTCTTTTGAGATATAAAAGAGAATAAAACAAGCAAGCCATGGAAGCAGAGTTGGGGGAAGAGAGATGCCAAACCACATGAAGATTGCCTAGGAGCAGAAGCTCAGAAGAGCCAAGCACCTTCCTCCAGAGCTGACAGAGAGAGAAACCCTTCCCTTAGAGCCGGCACCGTGAATTCAGACTTCTAGCCTGCTAAACTGTGAAAGAATAAATTTCTGTTGTTAAAGCCACCCATTTGTGGTATCTCTGTTATAACGGCACTAGCTAACTAAGATGGAGCCCTGGTGATGCAGTGGTTAAGAGCTATGGCTGACCAAAAGGTCAGCAGTTTGAATCCACCAGCCACTCCTTAGAAACCCTATAGGGCAGTTCTACTCTGTTCTAGAGTTAGTATGAACCAGAATCAACTCAATGGCAGCGGGGTTTTTTTTTTTTTTTTTTTTTGTTTAGATAACTAAAACAATGGCATTAGCCTTTGAAAGGTAATTGTTGTGGAGAGTTTAAATAATTATGATAACCTAAATGCCAAATTGTTGATAATGCAAGTTGTTCCATATGTGACTATAAATGCCTCAGGATAGTCATTTGCATACAAAACATTAAATCAAACTGTCATGGATTGAATTGTATCCCCCCAAAATATGTGTCCACTTGGTTAGGCCGTGATTCCCAGTATTGTGTTGTTGTCCTCCATTTTGTGATTATAATTTTATGTTAAAGAGGATTAGGGTGGGATTTAACACCCTTACTAAGGCACATCCCTGATCCAATGTAAAGTGAGTTTCCCTGGAGTGTGGCCTGCACCACCTTTTATTTTACAAGAGATAAAAAATAAAAGGGAAGCAAGCAGAGAATGGGGACCTCATACCACCAAGAAAACAGTGCCGGGAGCGGAGCGTGTCATTTGGACCCAGGGTTCCTGTGTGGAGAAGCTCCTAGTCCAGGGGAAGATTGAAGACAAGATCCTTCCTCCGGAGCTGACAGAAAAACCCTTCCCCTGGGGCTGACACCATGAATTTGAACTTCTATCCTACTAGACGGTGAGAGAATAAACTTCTGTTTGTTAAAGCCATCCACTTGCGTTACTTCTGTTACAGCTGCACTAGATGACTAAGACACAAACCTAAACCAAACCTATTGCCATCGAGTTGATTTTGACTCATAGCAACACTACAGGACAGAGTAGAACTGCTTCTTAGGGTTTCCAAGGAATGGCTAGTGGGCTTGAACTGCTGCTGTTTTGGTTAGCAGCCAAACTCTTTAACTGCTACGCCACCGGAGCTCAGACCTGCACCTATATTATAGAAGAGAGGAATTTTTTTTTTTTGGGGGGGGGGTGGGAGGGTGAGGGGAAGGGTTGTGTAATTGGGAGATGAAAATTTCAAAAATAATTTAAACTCTTAAAGTGACATTTGGAAGAATAGATAAACAAAAAGAGGAGAAATAAAAATAACCTCTAAATCCACCACCCAAAAATAACCAGTGATTGTAATTCAGTGCATGTTTTTCTAAACACTGTATATTGAAGTGAAGCACTCTATAACCCATTGATTTAGGCTGATACATATCTGGATTTGCCTAACGTTGTTCAAATTCCACACACTGATCAACTGAGAAAATTAGTTACATGATTGTAGTATTCACAGGGTCCAAAACTGTTAATTTGCCTTGCTACTAAAAAAAAAAAAAAGAAAGAGCCCTGTTGACCTAAATGATTAAGTGCTAGGCTGCTAACCAAACGGTTGGTGGTTCGAACCCACCCAGTGGTTCCATGGGAGAAACACCTGGCCATCTGTTCCTCTAAATATTACAGACAGGAAAACTCTATGGGGCAGTTCTATTCTGTCACATGGGGTTGCTATGAGTAGGAATCGACTCAACAGCACCTAACGACAACAACTTACAAAAAAATAGACGAGAGACAGAAGAGTGATAAATTCATTAGAAAAGAATAATTTAATCATTATTGTTTCTCTATTTGTGACAGAAAACTTTGCAGATTTTGTTCCTCTTTAGCAGGAAACATTTAATATGTCAGCTCTTAATAAGGATTTAACCCACCCACTGTTGATTCAGACTCCTAACAATCCTATAGGACAGAGTAGAACTGCCCTATAGGGTTTTCAAGGCTGCACATTTTTATAGAAGCAGATTGCCACATCTTCCTCCCATGGGGTGGCTGGTAGGTTCCAGCCGCTGGCACTTTAATTGCCAGGTGAGCACTTTAACCACTGTATCACCAGGGCTGTAGTTAACCTAAATAATTGTTTGATTGTATATATCTAAAGGTATAAGGTATCAAAAATAAATAGCTAAAACTGTCAAATTACGATCAAGTAATGACTCATGAGAAGCCATACGTGGAAAGATTCTGACTACAGAATGATCATATATTTCCGTATTCTCCTTAAATGCTTTTTTCTGGACCTCAAAGTTAAGATTTCCAGAAGGCTTTGCAATGTACAATAAAAGTAAATTGCTGATTTCCCCATTTCTTTTGGTTTATATCTGAATTTGCAAAGATTTTTCAATTATTTGATTGATTCAATTATGGTTTACTTTCTGCCATTATTTTGACATATTAGTTTGGCTGGTGTGCTCTCTGAAACCATTTATAGGAAGCTTAATGCCTGATACTGGACAACATTCATGGTATGGCTTCTTCTCAGAAAGATTTAGTTGAGAAAGAACAAATGGTGTCCGTTCTTCTTTTTTATTTGAATCTCTTACTACTGGCATATGGTACTGTGGGTTGATAACCCCTCACATGCTTTTCGTTGATCGATGATCAGATTTGCTCAGTTATTCCATCTAGCATTTTTGACTCCTTTATCTTCTTTTAACAAACTTATGGGAATCAAGCCTTTGCTAGTGAATCAAATTAATGAAGTAAAGCAATAATTTAGATCAGGGAAGACAAGTAAGTTTTGTCTCTGTTGCCAACTCCAGCCAATTGATGTGTAATGACCATCTGTAGGATTCTGAGGCTGCTTCCAGGCTCTGTGGGAAAGAACACCAAGGCGATTATTCATGTGTAGAATTTAAGATGGGTAGGAGTTAGCCAGATGAACTAGGGAAGTGAGGACAGAGTACCTCAGGCAGAGGAGAAAGTGTGGGCAGAGGACAAAAGTGCTGGAAGAACAGGGTGCATGAGGGAGGGAAGTATAAGCAATTCAGGATCCCTGGAGCTGTAAGTTTCGAAATATGACATGGTGAGAGATGAGAATGTATGAGAACAGGCAGGATGTTCAGTCAAGGAACTTGGACTTGATCCAGCTGATCAAAATCATGAGAAGGTTTTAATCAGGGAAGTGATGAGCTTGCTTAGGTTGGGGTTTTCAATGTATGTTGTGGTGACAGTTTTTAGGGAGACAAGACCAGAAGTAGGCTAAACAAGGGCAATGCTAGCAGAGATAGAAAAGAGAAGTAAAGACAGATTTAGTTGGAAAACATGCGAGTGGTCAAAAATGGAGGAGGGAGGAAGTATCAAATCCTTGTGAGTGGATGGATAGTGAACAGTATAGGTGACTGTTTCAAGGAAATATTTATAACTAAATGCTAACTATTTAGACTAGACTGGTGGTGTAGTGGTTAAGAGCCACATCTGCTAACCTATATGTTAGCAGTTCAAATCCCCCGGGTGCTCTTTTGAAACTCTAAGGAGCGGTTCTACTCTGTCCTTACAGGGTTGCTATAAGTCGGAATTGACTTGACAGCAATGGGTTTGGCTTGGTTTTGGTTATAATATCATAGAAGATCTGAACTACCTATCTGTTCAGCAGAGGTTTGTATAAATCACTTAAAAAAAATGTACGTGTCCTATTTCTGAGGGATACTGAAAAGCAAATTATATAGAGTGTAAGGCCAAAGAATATATTTATCTTATGGGGACAAATTATACATACAATACAGTAAGAAATAATAGAGTCCATTATAAATAAAAATCTCACAGAAAATAAGTACTTTATACTGATGTTATTGTCCAACTCAGGAAACTTTTGAGAGTGAGAGTTGGAGGAAGATGGTAACTTAATTAAAATTATTTTAACTTTTTAAAATATTTATTTATTGAACTACAAGTTGGTTTTACTATATTGTCCAGTTTATAAAATAATTCCTTTCAAACTATTTTTAAAAAATAAAATCATAATAATATTTTGTTAAAGAATGAAAAATTGGGGATGAAAAAATGAAACCAGATAGGACACCAGGACAACAGCAGGAACTGACCCTGGAAAACAGGAAGTATAGTTACCCTACTCATGATGTTAGGAATGGATTTTATGTGCTAACTCCTAAGTAAGTAGTTCATTATCCCCTCTTGTTGTTCATTGTTTTTGCTAGACATCCAGCAGTGAATGCAGGATGGTTCCTGTCCACACCTGGGCTCACACTCTGGAGGTTGTTATGCAAACCTGTAGTTTCCATATCTCAGGTGCAATTTTAGTATCGTGCCCTCTGTCATTGCACAGGAGGGAGGACTGCCTGGCTCTGATTGTGATAGATCATTCTGGTAGCTGGGAAAGAGATGAGATAGAAACAGGCCCCGGGGATCTAATAGTTACCTGTGCCATTTGTGCTGATCTGAAATGTCCAGGTCCCTCTTAGAGAACAAGAGCTCATCAAGCCCCAGGGGGAAAATAATTGCATTTCAACTCTTTGAATTTCAAAATGTTGGATTTAGGATCTCCACAATTGATGATTCTTTATTTAAAACACAAGGTTAGGCTGAAAAAGGCAAGCTCAGAACTTTGGTTATTTGGGGCAAGTTGGAATCTAGTTCTCATTAGCCCATGGCTATTCTTATAAGCCTTTTCCCTTGGTTATTTCTTTTCCTCTTCAAAAATAGTGGCTGTAGAGGGAAAAAAAAATTTTTTTTTTTAATGTCCCTTTACTATTTGGTTATTTTCTTGTTTTTTTAGTATGAAGTCGTCAGAAAACACATACTTTGGAGTCAGTCATACGTGCCTTATAGTTTAACCCATTGCCATCCAGTCAATTTCAACTCATACTGACCCTATAGGACAGAGTAGAACTGCCCCATAAGGCTTTCAAGGAGGAGCTGGTGGATTCGAACTGCTGTCCTTTTGGTTAGCAGCCAAAAGCTGAACCACCGCGTCATCAGAGCTCTGCCTTACACTTTAGTCATATTAATATCCCCTGAGTCTCAAATTGCCTTATTCGGATGAGAATAATATCATGGAGTTTGAGGTCATATTGTAGTCAGAATTAAGTGAACTGTTCTAGGTAAAGTGCCTAGCCCACTTTTTGGCCAATAAATAGCTGCTTTTTTTAGAGTTATCAGGGAAAGAATAAAAAGTTTCACGTTAGTAGTGCTAGCTTTGAAGAAAATTGTCACATAGGCTCCTTTATCCCCCATTTCAGTTTCCTTCCTACCTGCCTCCTTCACAGACACACACCACATAAACCATCCCCTATTACCAGTAGTTGGGGCTCTCATTTTGTCATTTGGCTGCCCTTTTTCTCCTGGTCTAACATCTTCTGTTTGTGATTTATTTTTCCCATCTCCTTCCTTCCAAACCTCCCACCCTTATGACCTGTGCTTTTGCTGCCTGCCATATCTAACTTTGGAAAGGTTCTGTTAATGTCATTTATGCCAAGATGTCAAAGATTAACATCGTTTTCATATGCTAGCCCTGCCAAGAGGTATTTCCATTTTAGTGAAGGTGAACACCATAACCTAAGAGAATAAAAATACAAAACTAGTCAGAGGCATCAGCAGTAGGAAGAAAAGATATTTTTAAAGAAACGAAGTCAATGATAACAATAAAAATAATGAACAGCTAACATTTATTGGGTCCTAACTTAATTTTGTACCGTATTTTATATGCATTGCCTCATTTAAGCCTGGTAACCCATAAATTAGATACTGTTATTATCTTCATTTTTTCTAGTGAGGAAAATGAAGCTTGGAGAGGTAAAGCAACTTTGCTTAAAGTCACATACACCTAGTAAATGGTGGAGATGGGTTTAGAATTCAAGTCCATCAAACTTACCAACATCTCTTCCATCCTATCACTTACAGGCTCAATTTCCAGGAGTGCAGGTATCTACCTGCTCTTATCATCATTTGTTAGAGCCTAATGCAGTGCCTGGCACATGGTAAACAGTCAATTAATAGTTTGAATGAATGAATGAATAAATGAACACCTACTCTGCCTATATTCTCATCTCCATTTACCTCTCAGTGTTCATCTCTTGCCTGGCGGCCCTGCTTTGCACTATATTCCAAGAACTCTCAACTGCCAATTGTCCTACATATAATGCTCTACTTCCTGACTTCATGCCTCTGTCATTCTGTCTCTTCTACGTGTCCCTTCTCATTTCCCTGGAAGTTTCTCTGCTCCCATTTACCCTATAAGAGAGCTCAGGAGTGATCTCACATGGAGCTTTCCATCACCTCCCATCTTCTCCCTCACTGACTCCTTTCCTCCTCCAACCTCCTTCCAACCCAGCCAGTGTTATTTCCATGCCTACCTCTTCCACCAGACCACGGTATTTTTGAGGACAGATGTCTGAGATATTTTTGTATTCCTTTTTGTACCTGATGGTATCTTTTTTCTACCTGATGCATTTTTTGTATTCTTTTGGCTTAGCCCAGTTTATCAGCTCTGAGGTACCTATTTATTTTTTTCCCACATTTGAACATCTCTGAGCCCTGGTTGCATAGTGATTAAGAGTTTGGCTGCTAACCAAAAAGGTCAGCAGTTTGAATCCACCTGCCGCTCTTGGAAACACTATGGGGCATCTCTACCCTCTTCTGTAGGGTCGCTATGAGTTGGAATAGACTAGACAACAACAGTTTTTTATGGGAATATAGCTTCCAATTGATGAAGTCTTAGAAATTATAATTTACAGTGTTTTTTTTTCTAGCTTGTTAGCTTCCATCGAGTCAGTTCTGACTTACCACCCTATATACAACAGAATGAAACACTGCTGGGTCCTGTGCCATCATCACAATCGTTGTTATGCTTGAGCCTATTATTGTAGACACTGTGTCAATCCATCTTGCTGAGGGTCTTCCTCTTTTTTGCTGATCCTCTAGCCTACCAAGCATGATGTTCTTCTCCAGAGACTGATCCCTTTTGATAACATGTCCAAAGTATGTGAGACTTGCTGTCTTTGCTTCTAGGGAGCATTCTGATAGTACTTCTTCCAAGACAGATTTCTTCGTTCTTTTGGCAGTCTGTGGTGTATTCAATATTCTCCGCCAACACCATAATTCAGAGACGTCAATTCTTCTTTGGTCTTCCTTATTTATTGTCCAGCTTTCCCATGCTATGAGGTGATTGAAAACACCATGGCTTGGATCCTGCACACCTTAGTCTTCAAGGTGACGTCTTTGCTTTTTAACATTTTAAAGTAGTCTTTTGCAAAAGACTTGCCCAAAGCAATGCATCGTTTGATTTCTTCACTGCTGCTTCCATGGGTGTTGTTTGTGGATCCAAGTAAAATGAAATCCTTGATAGCTTCAAGAACTTAGTGAACAAAAATAAGTGCCAATTGTCTCCTACAACCAATGACATCTTAGATTTAATGAAATATAGTACTAGATATTAAATAAAGATTGTATGAATGAATAAAATTAAGAAATGAATGAATGGCATTCATAGCTCTCCTCGAATCACATTATTATTCTTACTTAAAGGCTAGCTGTTCTGCACTGCCAGTATTATGGCAGGCAAGGGTTGAACATTATTTTTTATTCTGGGATTCTATTGTAAAAGTAAGACAAATGGTAAACCAGCTCAAACTGGTTTCTTCCTCCAGTGACTTGACTTGTTTCATACGGTTGTTTTCTAGGTGAAATTGACCTTCAAATTCTCTCCAAAGTGCAAACTAAATATCCAGGAATTCATATCAACAATGAAGTTGTTGAACCAAACGCTGAACAAATTGCCAAGTACAAAGGTATCTGTAACTCATGGTGCTACATGCCAAATCCTATCCCAAAAGGCTTTTCATTCCAAATTTGCCCCTTGAATCATTGATAGCATAGTCTATTGTCATGTGCTCTTTGTAAGCTTGTTGGGAGAAGAAACTAATTAAATTGTTTTCTTGGCAGGTGCGACTAAGCACCTCAAAAATGAACAGTAAGTAATTAGACTCCTTTTTAACTCCCTATCTATCCCCCAGTAATACATACATACATATCTATCTATATAGAGAGAGATAGATATAGATATTTATTCTTAAGGACAGAGTCATTGCTTTATTCAGAAATATTTAAACAGAGTCCCAGCCCTTAAAGAGCTTATGTTTAATGGGTTACACAAAGAATTGACAAAATTTTTTTTTTAAGGGTTGGATAGTAAATATTTTGGACTTAACAGACTTCATGGTCGCTGTCACCACTACTCAACCTGTGTAGGAACACAAATGCAGCCATAGACAATACAGAAACTAATGAATGAGGCTTAGTTTCCAATAAAACTTTATTTATGGAAAGCAAAATTTGGATATCATATAATTTTCACATATCTTAAAATATTATTCTTCTTTTGATTTTTTTTATCCATTTAAAAACCTGAAAAATGGTCTTAGCTTAATGACCATATAAAACAGATGGACCTGTAGGCAGTGGTTTGCTGACGTCTGGGTTACACAGTCATGTCACCTGTTTCATATCAACTTGCCATTGATAAACATTACCGGTAGTTTCCCCATTAAGACAAAGATCGTGTGACCTATGTCTGACTAGGATTCTCATTATTACTTCTAATTGACTCTTTTTAATCTCTAATTTCATTGAATTCTGGAAAAAAGATTGAGATGAACTCTGTGGTCCCTCAGAGCTGCATAAAAAAGAAAAACGTGCTTTATATCTGTTATGTATATAACATTGATTGCATTAAAATTCTAAATGGAAATGGGTTACACATTTGCAATTAAAATTGATGGTGTGCCACCTTTTCTCTGTATTTTAGAGCTTGTAGCCAAGACATCAAACCTTGAGAACATAAAGTTTGCTTGGCATAAGGAGACATCGTCTGAATATCAAAATAGAATGATGGAGAAAAATGAGCTTCAAAAATGGGACTTTATTCATATGATTCAGGTAAGAAATATTTACTATAATATGCTTCCAGAAAGGAGACTTTTTAGAAATATGTATGAAAAGTGCCTAACATTCTAACTTTTAAAAGAAAAATGAAAATCTTCTGATTTATAATTTTATAAGTAAGCCTTATCTGTCCAAATTTAAGGTAAAGATTTTGTTAATACTAATAGATTTTCTTTAACATTCAAAGGGCCAGTTTTCTCTGCTCAACATAAGTCCACACTCAACAATTATTTCAATGTTGGCTTAATTAATTTTTCTAGGATTAATTCTAAGATTGAAAGCTCATGGATAGATTTGAGAACATTAGAGTGATATCATATCCTAGCACAGTTCTCTAATAGCATGAATGGTCCAGAGTTCCTCTGAATCCCCTTGCTTTTGCCTTTGCTAGGTGGCCTGGCTAGTGTACATGTGGCAGAAGAGGCGAGTTAGATGACTCCTCAGGTCAATAAGTTTTATTGCTATCAGGCAGGCATCTGGTAGGTATGCGTTTCCATGGTTCAGCACTGACCAGCTAGCTAGTGCATTCTTTGGAAAGGGGGGTGACTACTGACTACAGGCATACCTTGGAGACACTACAGGTTTGGTTCCAGACCACTGCAACAAAGCGAATATCACAATAAAGCAAGTCACATGGATTTTTTTGTTTCCCAGTGCATATAAAAGTTATGTTTACACTATACTATAGTCTATTAAGTGTGCAATAGCATTAAGCCTAAAAAAAAGTACATACCTTAATTAAAAAATACTTTATTGCTAAAAAATGCTAACCATCATTTGAGTCTTCAGTGAGTCTTAATCTTTTTCCTGGTAGAGGGCCGTGCCCCAATATTGATGTCTGCTGACTGATCAGGTGGTGGTTGCTGAAGGTTGGGGTAGCTATGTCAATCTCTTAACATAAGACAACAATGAAGTTTGGTGCATCTTTTGCCTCTTCCTTTCACAAAAGATTTCTCTGAAGCATGCAATTCTGTTTGATAGCATTTTACCCACAGTAGAGCTTCTTTCAAAATTGGAGTCAGTCCTCTCCAACCCAGCCGCTGCTTTATCAACTAAGTTTACATAATATTCTAAATTCTTTGTTGTCATTTCAGCAATGTTCACATCATCTTTACCAGGAGTAGAATGCATCTCAAGAAACCACTTGCTTTGCTCATCCATAAGAAGCAACTCTTCATCCGTTAAAGTTTTATCATGAGATCGAAGCAATTCAGTCACATCTTCTAGCTCCATTTCTAATGCTAGTTCTCTTGCTATTTCCACAATATCTACAGTTATTTCCTCCACTGAAACCTTGAACCCCTCAAAGCCATCCATGAGGGCTGGAATCAACTTCTTCCAAACTCCTGTTAATGTAGATATTTTGAATTTACTTTGCCCAGATCAATCAGAGGAATCACTATCTATGGTAGCTATAGCCTTTTGAAATTTATTTCTTAAATAATAAAACTTGAAAGTCAAAATTACTCCTTGATCTAAGGGCTGTAGAATGTATGTTGCATTAGCAGCACGAAAAAACAACAAAAAAAACAACATTAATCTCCTTGTACATCTCCATCAGAGTTCTTGGGTGACCGGGTGCATTATCAATGAGCATTGTCAATATTTTGAAAGGGATGTTTTTTGTTTTTTTTTTTACTGAGCAATATGTCTCAACAGTGGGCTTAAAATATTCAGGAAACCATGTTATGAACAGATGTGCTGTCATCCAGGCATTGTTGTTCCATTCATAGAACACAGGCAGAGTAGATTTAGCATAATTCTTAAAGACCCTAGAATTTTCAAAACAGCAAAGGGGCATTGGCTTCAACTTAAAGTCACCAGCTACATTAGTCCCTAAGAAGAGGGTTCCACCTGTCCTTTGAAGCCTTGAAGTCAGGCGTTGACTTCTCCTTTCTAGCTATGGAAGTCCTGGATGGTATCTTCTTCCAATATAAGGCTGTTTCATCTAAATTGAAAATCTGTTGTTTAGTGTAGCCACCTTCATCGATTATCTTAGATCTTCTGAATAACTTGCTGCAGCTTCTATATCAGCACTTCCTGTTTCACCTTGCGTTTTATGTTATGGAGGTGCCTTCTTTCCTCAAACCTTATGAACCAACCTCTGCTAGCTTCAAACTTTTCTCCTGCAGATTGTTCACCTCTCTCAGCCTTCATAGAATTGAAGAGAGTTAGGGCCTTGCTCTGGATTAGGCTTTGACTTAAGGGAATGTTGTGGCTGGTTTGGTCTTCTATCCAGACCACTAAAACTTTCTCCATATCAGCAATTAGGCTGTTTTGCTTTCTTATCATTTGTGTGTTAGCCATAATAAAAAAATATATATATATATTTTTATTTTTATTTATTTATTTATTTTAGCACTTTTAATTTCCTTCAATAGCCTTTCCTTTGCATTCACGACTTGGCTGTTTGGTGCAAGAGGTCTAGCTTTTGGCCTGTTTCAGCTGTTCACATGCCTTCCTCACAAAGCTTAATCATTTCTAGCTTTTTCTTCTTTTAATTCTCAATCTCAATAATTTTATTAAGATATATTTCACATACCATAAAATTAACC
Organism: Loxodonta africana; assembly: GCF_030014295.1. Lineage (NCBI taxonomy): Eukaryota > Metazoa > Chordata > Mammalia > Proboscidea > Elephantidae > Loxodonta > Loxodonta africana. Next base: position 111,409,060 of record NC_087347.1, on the reverse strand, counting down.
CATTTAAAGTGTACAATTCAATGGCTTTTAGTATACTCACTGAGTTGTGCAACCATCATCATTATCTAATTTTGGAACATTTTCAACACCCGCAAAAGAAAGTCCATACCCTTTAGCAGTCACTCCTCACCCCGACTCTCTACCCTTACACCCACCCAAATTCCAGGTGGCCACTAATCTACTTCCTGTCTCTATGGATTTGTCTATTTTGAACATTTCATATAAATAGAATTACATAATATGTGGTCTTTTATAACTGGCTTCTTTAGCTTAGCATAATGTTTTCAAGATTTATCTATCTTGTAGTATTTTGATTTAAATTGAGAGACGTGTGACTCTTCCTTTCACTTTAACACTTAGAGGCAATCGGAGGGTTATTAATTGGCCTAATTTCAATGTTGTCATGTCTCAGGGAATAGGAACACCCAAAGAGAGGGAGAGAAGTGGGGGAACAGCCGGTTGGTGGAGCCTTCAGAACATACACAACATTTATCGATTAAGTTTGCCATCTTATATGCGCACAGTTTGTGGCACCCCAAAACAATTACAGTAGTAACCTCACTGATCACAGATCACCATAACAGATATAATAATAATGAAAAAGTTTGAAATATTGGGAGAATTATGGAAATTTGACATAGAGACATGAAGTGAGCACACGCTGTTGGGAAAATGGTGCTGATAGACTTGTTCAACACAGGGTTGCCACAAACCTTCTATTTGTAAAAAACGCAATATCTGCAAAACACGATGAAGTGAATCGCATTAAAAAGAGGTATGCCTGTAGATGGTATGGAGCCATATTTCCAAGGACCACTGATATTTCTGGATATTTTATGGGAAGTACAGGTTTAATTGTCAGCTACCATCAGAAGGTAATGCATGATTAGAAATACCACTTGATTAACAATAAGACGCTCCTTCCTTCCTCTAGTCTGTAACTACAGTCACGCCCAAAGGAATAAACTTACAAGAAATCAAAGGAAGAAATGGCTGCAAGATTGATATATCCAGACAATCCTACATCACAGCTGCCTTAGCTGGCAAAATCTTTTACCTGTAAGGGAGTACTTCACATTGCCCAGCAATCCTACGATGCTTCCCTATTAAGCTTGTTTTCCCACTTCCTCAGATAACTGTTTCATACCTCTCTTCTCTCCCTACACCTCCTGCAACCCCTCCCCAACCACTCAATCCCAATTGATGATTTCATTTTATATCATACAGTGAAAACAGAAAATATCAGACAAAAACTCTGCTTTCACCCTCCAAACTTACAAACATAGTTGTACCTATACCTACCAACTCCTTTGATCTTATTGCAAAAGCCTCTCACCAATAGCCAGTCTCTTCACTTAGGCTCTGGATTCCATTCTTCTCCCCATTATAAAATGTTGCACCTTCAAGGTTCTGCTCCTTTCTCCTACTTCTCTCAAAACATCCTTTTTCTCTTCTTACGGCAACTCCGCTTCCCTCTGTATTATTACTCTATTCTTTTCTCTCTCTTCTATTCTACAATTTTTCTGTGCCATGTGTCTGCCCCTTTGTTGCTCCTAATACTCTCATGACGTCTTTTCAAATTAATATTTACTGTCAACAGTGGAGAATCTCACTGTCTTTTAGATCAAATTTCAGTTGTCTGTCATGAGTCGCCTCCTCTTTTTTAACCAGACAGTGTCTTAGATTATTGGCTATCTTACTGATGAGCTGCATTGGGGTAATTATCTATGGTCCCCACAGTGGACAGCATGGAGGGAGATGGTAGTAAATATGGTACTGAAGCAGAATGGGCCACAGGCAGGTAATTTTATTTTATTCATTCAAGTGAGGGGGGCATAATTTATTTTCCCTTTATGCAATGACTACTCTGTTTTAGACATGCTACACGTAATACTGAATTCTTGTCCAAGAGAGATGAAGATGATATCTAAGAAGTAAGTGTCTGTGAGGATGGATTCCAAAGATTCAAACCCTTAGGAAAATTTCCCACTTCCAAGGCATCATTCCAAGCTCTGTCTGTGTTGGCCTTTTTCCATACTTCACTAGGGATTGGTTCAGAGTTATTAACAATGGATGGGCTGACCTCTAGTACTCAGTGACCAAGTGCTCATGCTCATCCAGTCCAGTTTCCTGGAGAATCTGTCAACAACAGAGCCTGCCACATTTCCTAGGATTTAAAAAAAAGTATCTGTGAACGTACGGTGATGTTGGTCCAAAGGGTTTAATTTTAAAGCAACATTCCATGAAATGGAGTCTGTTTGTATGATGCCGGCGCCATTTTCTCCCGGAAGAACTACAATTCTCAAAATATAGAGTAGGCATAGAATCAATGCCCTCATGTGGAGTGGAGACAAAGTGTCCCCGGCTGTAAATGTCTGTGTTAGTGAAGCCAGAAAGAGTAAATCTAAAGCTGTTTGGCTCTAGCTAAGCAAATACCACAGTTTTCTCTTTCCCAAAATATTTTCTCACATCATTTTCTATCTAAGATCATTAATTTTTAAATTTCTTACAAGCTTTGTTGAGTAAAAGTCCTCTTGACTTGAAAATCAAACTTTCTAGTGAGTACTTCATCTAAGCGGCAAAGACATAAACATACGGAAGTTTCTTATTTCTCTTTTCTATCATTTCTAGGTGCTGTATTATGTAAAAGACATCCCGGCTACCCTCAAATTCTTCCATAGTCTCTTAGCTACCAATGCTATGATCCTAATTGTTGTTGTGTCAGGTAAGTTATTCTCATTCAAGTCTGAATTTTGAAAAAGCAATAGTGCACGTGTACATGGATTCATGTGTTTGAAGACAGGTGGTATATCTTGTCTTCAATATGAAATCCTTGACCTCTGGTCATATCAATTGATTTTCACAGTTTTAGGAAATTCATTCACACCAAGTCTCAATTTAGGGGTCTGGTGAAATTACAAGTCTATTTACGTCTTTCTCTTGGGAATATATGTCTTTGTCTTCTAGATATTAATCCTTTATGTATAGCTTAGAATAAATATAACAAATGTAACATTTTCATTTATTTTGTTTTATTTTCTAAAGAAGGCATTTAACCATGTTATATTGCTTCCAGTGGCATAGATAACATCACACAGAGAACGTGAGTAAATAGTGTTAGAAAATGAAACATTGGAATTACTGAGTTCTTTCATTCATTCCTTCTTTCATTCAGCAATCTTTACTGATTGTCTGATTAGTTCCTGATATAAAAAAAACCAAACCAAACCCACTGCTGTTGAGTCAATTCCGACTCATAGCGACCCTATAGGAAGAAAAACTTGGTTCCTGATATACAACCATGTTTTTCTTCCTATGCTTGTATTAGACCTTATACTCAAAAACCTAATATCCCAAAATTCATTTGTTTATAAATTCGAGAAAGAGGTTTAACGGTGGCCAGCATGGTTGTTGCTTGTGGTTCTCAGGTTGGACTCATGTGACAGTTTGGCAGTATAGACCTCTGATATACAACCTCCTCTCCAAGGGAACATTTTGATATATTATTTTTATCTCTATTTAGTTAAAAATCTTATTCATATGCGAGAGGTCTGACTTTGTGAACTGGATCCTTCTTACTAAGCTTTCTCTAAAGAAAAACTGTTAGGGTAAAGCACCTTACACTGCATTTAGGAATACAAAAAATAAACTTAGTTATCAACACTATAGGCAGTCTATTTTTAACTTTTATTTATCTTTTTGGAGGATACTTTTTTCTTTCTTCTATTTTTATTGTACTTTAGATGAAGGTTTACAGAAAAACTAGTTTCTCTTTAAACAGTTGGTACACATATTGTTTTATCACATTGGTTAACAAGCCCATGACATGTCAACAGTTTCCCTTCTCAACCTTGGGCTCCCTATTACCAGCTTTTCTGTCCCTTCCTGACTTCTAGTCCTTGACCCAGGGCTAGTGTGCCCCTTTAGTTTTGTTTTGTTTTATAGGCCTGTCCACTCTTTGGCTGAAGGGTGAACCTCACAAGTGACCTCATTTCTGAGCTATAAGAGTGTCTCGGGGCCGTACTCTCAGGGTTTCTCCAGACTCTGTCAGGCCAACAAATCTGGTCTTTCTTTTGGAGTTAGAATTTTGTTCTACATTTTTCTCCAGCTCTGGGACCCTCTATTGTGATCCCTGTCAAAGCAGTCAGTGGTAGTAGCTGGGCACCATCTAGTTGTACTGGACTCAGCCTGGCGGAGACCATGGTAGATGTGGTCCATTTGTCCTTTGGACTAATTTAACCTTGTGTCTTTAGTTTTCTTCATTCCTGCTTGCTCCTGAAGGGGTGAGACCAGTGGAGTATCCTAGATGGCCACTCCCAGGCTTTTAAGACCCCAGACGCTACTCACCAAAGTAGAATGTAGAATATTTTCTTTATGAACTGTGTTATGCCAATTGAGCTACATGTTCTCTGAGACCATAGTCCCCACAGCCCTCAACCCAGCATTTCGGTCCCTCAGGGAGTTTGGATCTGTCTGTGGAACTTCTATGACCTTAGCTTGTGCAAGTTGTGCTGGCTTCCCCAGGATTGTGTACTGTCTTACCCTTCACCAAAGTTACCACTTACCTATTATCTATTTAGTGTTTTTCTGTCCCCACGCCTCCCCTCCCTTATAACCATCAAAGATTGTTCCTTTTTGTATGTAAACCTTTTCATGAGTTTTTACAGTAGTGGTCTCATACAATGTTTGTCCTTTTGTGATTGACTCATTTCACTCAACATAGTGCCCTCCGGATTCTCCCATGTTATGAGATGCTTCACAGATTCATTGTTGTTCTTTACTTTTGCGTAATACTCCATTGTGTGTATGTACCACAGTTTGATTAGCCATTCATCTGTTGATGGGCATCTAGGTTGTTTCCAACTTTTTGCTATTATGAACAATGCTGCAGTGAACATGGGTGTCATATGTCTATTCATGTGACAACTCTTATTTCTCTAGGATATATTCCTAGGAGTGGGATTGCTGAATCATATGGTATTTCTATTTCCAGTTTTCTAAGGAAGCTCCATATTGTTTTCCAAAATGGTTGTATCATTTTGCATTCCCACCAGCAGTGCATAAGAGTTCTGATCTCCCCACAGCCTCTCCAACACTTGTTTTTTCCTGTTTTTTTTTTTTTTTTGATTGATAACAGTAATGCTGGGGTGAGATGGTATCTCTTTGTGGTTTTGATTTGCATTTCTTTGATGGCTGGTGATCACAAGCATTTCCTCATGTGCCTCTTGGCCACTTGAAATTAGACAATCTATTCTTGATTATCTGCATCAATAACACAGAAAAAGTGTTGGTTACTGTCGCAAGTTGGTGTAACCTGAATGCCCCCAGGTACCCCAGTCTATGAGCTCATGTTTAACTTCAAAAAATCCAAAGTAAATAACTTAGGGTCCTCATCCCAAATAACTTAGGTAGTCCACGTCCTCCACATCACTTCTGAGGATTCCTGCAGGTCAGGTTTACATGCTTCTATTCTTGCCAACTACTGTTTGCTCCAAATTTCTGCCCCCAGTTCAACTTTTCATTCCCTCTCTCCAAATCTGGCATGTGCTGTAGCCACTGTTTCTCTTGCTGCAAGAATGGGCATAGCCCTACCTCCTTTATTCCCCAAAGTACCATTTGTTGCTTTGGGAAAACGTTGAGGCCTGTGAAGAGGAAGAACAGCAGAGAACAGAACTTAGTGGCAATATCCCATAGCCACTGTCTTTCTGACATTTCTCTTGTTTGGTCTGAGCCCACTTCCCGTGGATCTATAATCACAACTTCTTCTCAAACCTCCACCATAACCTCTTAAGTCAGTGCTTTTTCAAAGATGCCAACTTATCCACTTTGTTACAGCCAGTTAATAAAATCAGTTGCCATTGGATCGCCACCAACTCAAGGCATACCATGTGTGTCAGAGTAGAACTGTACTACATAGGGTTTTCAATGGTTGATTTTTTTAAAAGTAGATCGGCAGGCTTTCCTTCCAAGGCACCCCTGGGTGGACTCAACCCTCCAACCTTCACTTTGTTGTATAAACAAAAACCAAACTGCTGCCATTGAGTCAATTCCAACTTACAGCAAGCCCAGAGCATACAGTTGAGCTGCCCCATAGCACTTCCAAGGCTGTAAATCTTTATGGAAGCAGACTGCCACATCTTTCTCCTACAGAGTTCCTGGTGGGTTCAAACCACAGGCCTTTTGGTTAGCAGCCGAGCACTTTAACCACTGTGCCACCAAGAATCACTTTGTTATATTAAAAAACCTGTTGCCGTCCAGTCGATTCCAACTCCTAGAAACCCTATATGACAGAGTAGAACTGCCCCATAGGGTTTCCAAGAAGCCGCTGGCAGATTCAAACTGCTGACCTTTTGGTTAACAGCTGAGCTCTTAACCACTTTGCCACCAGGGTTTCCCTTTATATAGAACAGTTTAATTGTCTTTTGCTCTAGTTTCACCTCAATAAACCTGTCTTCTCAAACAGTAACACGTTTCCTGAGATTAATCCTGTTGGCCCCTCAGTGTATGCAAGTGGCTGCAGTGTCCTTTTTAAAAAATAGCAATAATTGCTTTGTTGCATTAATGAAGCCAATACAAATATATGAGCAACTTTTAGAAAAAATAGGTCAAACTTAGGTTTCAACTCTAGAAACATATTTAATCACAAGAAATCTTCAGAGTTTTTTTTTTTCATATCAAGGTCAATCAACATGTATAGGAATGATCCACATTTTTATTAATTGTTTTTGTCATTTGATGGGGTAGCTTCAAATCCCTGTTTGTCAGACTAATCTGTGCATAGCAAATGAGCTTGAGAAAGCTCCCCAGGTCATTCTGAGGTGTTCCATCCACTTCCATTCTCACCTCTATTTAAGAAGCATTGCCCTAGCTTGCCTCTTCAGCCCAAATGCCAAACTGAAATATTTCTTAAATTGAATATTGCCCCCAAACTTGGAACATCTACACCAAAATGGCTCATACTATGCTCTGTTTTTATTGTTTCTTGCAGTCACCTTCTACAAGGAATTCGCTTTATAATTACCTAAAAGTGAAGAAGCTTCTTTGTGTATTTCCTTTGTTCAGGATAATATTTTCTTCTCTAGCTGAGTGCTCATTGCAGGCGTATTCAGAATAGCCTAGAACTATTCATGAAATTAGAGTTCCTGGGTGGCGCAAATGGTTAAGTGCTTGGCTGCTAACCGAAAGGGTGAGTCCATCTATAGGCTCCTCAGAAGGAAGGTCTGAAGATCTACTTCCAGAAAGATCAGCCATTGAAAACCTTATGGAGTCCAGTTCTACCCTGACTACAGGGGTTCGCCGTGAATCAGATTCAACTTGATGGCAACTGTTTTATTCATGAAATTGAATTTCTAAGAGCAGTCAACTAGCCAACATCTCACCTAGGTAGAGTCCAGCAGTATGTCTGGTTCAACATCTTGCCCCAAAGGACCATCTTAAATATGCCGTGTAGCTCTTGCCTGCCCGTCTCAGTCAGATACTGACCTATTACCAAAGCGACAAGTTATCTCTTGGAATGGAGTGAATTGCTCAGTTATTTGAACATCATATGTGCACTCATTTCTGAAATTTATTAGATTATAAGATAATGACATATGGAGTCAGCTTCTAGATGTAATTATGCCAGTACCTAATTTGGCCACAGTATCATCTATATTCAGCCATATTTAAAACATAGCCTGTACTCCCAGACCGATGCTGGCTGCATAGAGTAGCCCTTACATAGATTTGGTTCATTCGCCCATTACTGCTAGGCTCTGAAAGTTGCAAAAGTGAATATTAACTTTTCCCCTGCCTTTGAAAGGCTCCTTGAGGATTCAGACTTATAAATGAACACTTGCAGCAATGTGCTCAGTTTCTTATCAGAGGTATCCAGGGAGTTTAAGCAGAGTTGCTTGATGGAGGGAACTCTGCCTTTTATCTCTCTTGGCAAATCTTTGTAAAGACACTCAGTAAATGTGTTTTATTTGAAACGAATTGTTTATTTATAAAATCAGAACTACAACTAGTTCTTAAAATCCATCCAAAAAGAGACCATGGCTACATGATAAACATGAAATCAGAGAATACAGAAAGTTTTAGAGATTTGCAAATGGGTTTAATAAAGAGGAAGAAAGAGCTTGATAATGAAGGCACACGTATTCTGCCTCTCTCTCTCTCTGTGTCCCTATCTCAGACACAAACACATGCACAGACACACACCACTGCACATAGAAATAGCCAGTCAAAAAACGATGCAGGATGAGCAAGTAAAATTTGTTAGAAAAAGAAAGGGAAATTAAAATCAGAATTAAATGACAACTCTTCCTGGTCAGCCTGTTAGAATACACATCCCTTGAAAGCAAAGAGCCTTTTCTCTGTGTGCCTAAGTATCCATTACAGAACTAGTCCAGCCCAGTAAATACTCATTTAATGATAATTAGCAGAGAAATTCCTGATTTTGAATGTAAGAGAGATTTGATTTGAGAATAAAAAAAGAGAGAACAATAGAGATGGAGTTTTTTGTTTTGTTTTTAATGAGAAGTATCCCACACTAAAACGATGTTGGCAGCGTATTTTTCTACAAATGTAGCAGCCAGGCATTAGCCGGAAGAGTTGTTTATTAAATTGCAATCCCTCAGTTAAGGGAGATTAGTCAGAAGGAAATTACTGACGTTTTCTGTCCTTCCCTCCCCTTACCTGACTAAGAAAGGAGGCAAATAATGGTGTGTTATTTTTAATTCAGTGGGAAAACAAGAATCTTGTGTATAGCAGGTTGAAAACAAAAGTCACACCATATGTTGTGCCCACTGAGAGCCATTATGATAATGCATCAGTCAGAGGGGATAGAATTGCTTAGCTAAGAAATGACACCTAGTCACAGAACACTAACACCAGCAAATCTTTTGCAATTAGTGTTTGGTTCTTTGTTCTCTGCCAGGTTAAAAAAATAATAAAACAGCCTCTCCTCAACCACTGAAATGTTTATTTTCTTGTAGAGTCTTGTTTATAGAACTTATCTGGGAAGACAATCGCTTGTCTGGAATAAAAGATTTTTTTTAAATATATGCTCAGGAGCTTCGTTTTTTTCATTGAACTGAGGTTTTATTTTTTCCTTTTTCAGTCCAGTTCCACCTTCTCCTGGAGCATAGCCTGCAGTTATCATCCACCTTCTGAAATCTTAGAACATTCATTGTTCAGGCTATTTATTATTTGCCAGCTGCTGCCTGGGCAGGTTCTTGTGTTAAGTTAAATCAGGGGACTTTATCCATAGATAGGGGTCAGGGTTCTTTGAGCCTCCTTTAACTGTGCACAAAACTGTGTGGGTATGTATTACATGTGTACTTTTCTGGGCGAGTCAAACACTTTCATTAGATCACAAAAGAGGTTTGGGAACCAAAAAAGCTCAAGCCTTGAAGTCTTCACTATTAATCCTGGAAGCACGTAGAAAATATAGGCTCACTCTTGTATCACTTTGCCCAAGTCCAGCTTAATTTCCTTACACTTAAACAGTGTTTGTTATGTGCCTGTTAATCCTTGCAGCAAGGCAATGAGTAGATTCTACTCTCAATTCTGTTTAAAACTGGGGCCCATGTTCATAAATCTAGTAACAGGGAAAGCCAGGCTTTACACTCAGGAGGCAGTCTGGCTTTAGAGACCATATTCTTAATGGTTACACTGTACTGACTGTATGTAACAGCCCAGGGTTACACCCATGCTTTAGAAGGTCCATAAGTAGATGTTCATTTGTTTTGATTTGTTATTATTATAGATTTCTGAACAGCAGGTTTGCTTTTACAGTCTCCAGATTACAACCAATGGAAATATATTAGCAAATGAATTCCATATGTTAATTTATTTTGTAAACACTTATTATGCATCTGCCACGTGCTTAGCATTGTGCAATGATGCACTTGAATTATCTTACTTAATGTCTGCAGTTGCATTTGGGGTAAGTATGGTTATTCCCATGTTGTTATTATTGTTATTAGATGCTGTCTAGTCGATTTCATCTCATAGCAACTTTTCATGACAGAGTAGAACTACCCTGTAGGGTTTTCTAGGCTGTGATCTTTAAGGGAGCCTCTGGATAGGTTCAACCTCCAACCTTTCAGCTAGCAGCCGTGTGCTTAACCATTGCGCCACCAGGGCTCCTTATTCCCATTCTACAGATGAGAAAACAGATTCTGAGAGACTAAATGGCAAGACATTCACCTAGTATCAGAAGCAGAGTTCAGCCATTTTTCTGTCTCCCTCAGATGCTGGGTTTCTTAGCAACTATACTGAGTTTTCAAGTAAATACAACAGTCATTGCTAAAACATCTTCAGTGTCAGGTAAAGCTGGGGACAGACTCTTTTAGGAATCAACCTAGTTATTGGCAGTCCAAGGCAGCATTTTGTAAGCGGTGTATAGGCATGAGGGTTTACCTCCTCCACACTTATTGTCTTGAGTCAATGGTCATTGTATTTGCTATGCTCTTTCTTTCCATTTCAGTTTTCACTTAGCTCCTCTCCTTTGAACTCCAGACTAATATAGACAACTGTTTATATTGCATTACCATTTGAATGTCCAATGGGAATCACAAATGTACATTTCAAAGACCAGATGCCTGATGATCCCTTCAAAACTGTTCAGCCCCCATTCTTCTCATCTTTGCTAATGGCCATTCTTTCTTTCCAGGCACTGAAGAAAAATCCTTGGCGTCATTGCTAACTGTTTTCTTTCTCTCATGCCCTACATCCAAGTTATTGGCAAATTCCATTGGATATAGGACCATAATATGTAAAAAGTCCAAACACTTCTCAGTACCAAGCTCACTGATCCAAATTACTGTCATATATCACCCAGATTATTCAAGTAGCCTGCTCACTGTTCTTCCTGTTTCTGCCCTTATCCTGTATAGTCTATTCTCATCTGTGCGGCCAAAGAGACCCTAATAAAATACGTCAGGTTATGTCACTCTAATGCTGTGTTGTCCAATAAAAAGACACATGTGGCTATTTAAATTTAAATTAATTAAAATGAAATAAAATAATGTAGTTCCTCAGTCACACTAGCCACATTTCATTTGCTCCATGGCCAAATGACTAGTGGCTATTATATTGGACAACACAGATATAGAACGTTTCCATCAGTCCAGCAAGTTCTATTGCACAGCACTACATTGGCTTCCTATCTCGCCCCACATGGTCTGGCACCCCATTCACTCCCCTATCACCCACCCACCTTATCTCCTTTCACTCTCCCTGTTGCTCACTCAATTCCAGCCTCACTGGCTTCCTGGCTAGTTCTTAAACATGGCGCACATGTTCCTGCCTCAAGTCCTCTACAGTTGCTCTTCTCCCTGCCTGACATGCTCTTCTTTTTGTTATCTGCATGGTTTGCTTTCGGGCCTCAGCTCAAATGCCATCCTATATAAAACAGCAACCCATCCACAACCCCGGGCACTCCTATCCCACTTAACCCTGATTTGTTTTTCATTAGCACTTATTACCATCTGATATATGATATATTCACTTGGTTCTTTGTTTTTCTCTCTCCCCCAAGTCCTTGAGTTGAGCTCCACAGGAGTATTGTTTTGTTCATTGCTCTATTCCAAGCATCCAGTGTTTTGTCTGCCTGCTAAATGAAGGAAAGAATATGTGAAACTATGAACTTTGTTCTATTCCACAGGAGCCAGCGGTTGGGCTAAGCTGTGGAAAAAGTATGGCTTCCGCTTACCCAGTGATGACCTCTGCCTGTATGTCACGTCATCCGACCTCACTCAGATGCTGGACAACTTGGGGATTAAGTACAAGTGTTACGACCTTCCGTCCACCATGGATATATCTGACTGTTTTATCGATGGCAATGAAAATGGAGACTTGCTTTTAGATTTTTTGACAGAAACCTGCAACTTTAACACAACGGCACCCCCTGCTCTCAAAGCAGAAATTTTGAAAGATCTACAAGAGCCTGAATTCAGTGTAAAGAAAGAGGGAAAGGTTTTTTTTAACAATAATCTGAGTTTCATAGTGGTTGAGGCATAAGTATCAATCAGAAGAGTTTATTCAAAAATTGAATTTTGAAGAATGCTGATCAGCCATTTATTTCCATATTAAAATTGCAAATATATCCTGTAACATTGTAAGTAGAGCATTGTCTCATATATGTGAAAATCTAGAAATTTCTTGGACTCCCGTATGGAATTGCATTTGATACTGCTGGTCTTATCACTCCTTCAAGTAAAGACAGCACATGCAGTCTAAATCGCCATGGAAGTTGGAAGAATGAGACAACTGTCACTGGTTTATTGATGATTAAACCCTTTCATTTGCTGATTGTACTGGAACCTCCTTGAATACTAATAAAGTGTATGCCTACTGATACTTTGAATACTAAGGAAGGAAGTGTATGTTTATTAATTTTCATCTTTTGTGACGAAGTATTTGTCTTTGTATGTCATTCTGTTTGATTTCCATCTTATTTTTACTGATCATTAAAAGTAAGCACTTTTAGCATATTACAGAATTAACCCTTCTCATGCATGGCCATTGCCTACCGTTTTGTTTTCTCTTCTAAGTTTACCTATGACTTCATCTTGCTTTGTTTATTTGATATACCAAAATTTTTCTATTCTGTTCAGTCAAATATTGTTTTTTCCTTTTTTAATTTCTGAGTTCCTAACATATTTTAAAAGGCCTTAGAAAACCAAGATTTGAAAATACCAATAAATTTAATCATAATAATTTTATGGTTTCACTTTAAAGAAATCTCTGATATGCTCAACATTTAAAATGAGTACAAAGAATGAAATTGAGAACAAGTTTTATTTTTTCCAAATTGATAGCCAATTGTATCGACATTATTTACTGAAACAAAATACACTGACTTAAAATACTCCTTTTAACATTTACTTAATTTCTAGAAAAACTTTATTTTGATACTCTACATGGTCCATTATGTTGGCCTGTCTATCTATTTCTACTTCAAGACCAAGAATTATCTTTGGGCAGTAGAACTTCAGGTGATAATTGAAAACATATTTGATGTTCTTTATTTTTTTAAGGTAATAAATATCCATCATTCTGATTAGGGCAGTGGTGGTTCAGAATTCTTGCCTTCCATGTAGGAGACCGAGCTTCAACTCCCAGCCAACACACCTCATGCGCAGCCATTGCCCATCTGTCAGGGGAAGCTTGCGTGTTGCTCTGATCCTGAACAGGTTTCAGTGACACCTCCAGACTAAGACAGACTAGGAAGAAAGGCCTGGCAATCTATTTCCAAAAAAACCCAGCCAGTGAAAACCCTGTGGATCACATTGGTTGGATCCATTGTATACGGAGCCACCATGAGTTGGGGGCTAACTTGAAGGCAGCAAACAATAATATTTTTATAAGAAAATGTTGTTGTTGTTAGGTGCGGTCAAGGTGATTTCGATTCATAGCAACCCCATGTGACAGTGTAAAACTGCCCCATAGGGTTTTCTGTTTTCTGGGCTGTAATCTTTATGGGAGCAGATTGCCAGGTCTTTTCTCTCTTGGAGCCACTGAACTGTTGTGACACCAGGGCTTCTTTTGTAAGAAAGTACAAAAAAAACCCATTGAGTAGATTCTGACTCATAGTGACCCTATAGGACAGAGTAGAACTACCTCATAGGGAACTGCTGACCTTTCCATTAGCAGCCGAGAGCTTTTAACCACTAAGGCACCAGGGCTCCTTTATAAGAAAGCACATCTCTTTAAAGAAGTAAATAATTCTTTAAATTTGTTTAATAATTAATAATTTTTTTAAATACATACATAATTATTACTACCTGTTAGAACAAAAGTGTAGTGTTTACCAAATAGATCATGAGTCCTGATTCTCCTGTTGATGAAGCTTCCAACACAAGCACAGTACAATATTGACTCTTTCACATCACAGGGCTACCACCCAATTAAAAAAAAAAAAAAAATTTATGCTGCAGTATAATCGCTTAAAGACTTAATGCCCCTTTCTAATCCCCTAGATGATCCCTAGGGAGTGCACCAGAGTACAGAGCCTATTTATGCTAACAAATTACCAAGCTTTGTTGCTCATACTAAGTGAAACTGGCTTGCACTGGTCTCTTTTGTTGGACAACTTCATCAATGTTTTTTGAATTATAAGTTCCAACAAATGTAATGACAGTTATCCAATCGTATTCCTGAATATGAACCCTGAACCATTCATCATACTGATATGTACTACTGACAACGAGAATCTGTGAAGCACGCATGATGGATGGATAGGGGGCTGTGATGACCTTGAACAACTTCACAAAAAGGATGGAAAACAAAGCCCTGTAGAGCAAATTATGGCCTTTTGAAAAAGCACATGTGCAAAACAAAAATAGAACTAACATGCTACTTAATAATAGAAATGAACAGCAATTCATAAATTGGTAATCTTACAAAAACAGCCGTTTTCTCATTGATGGAAATCTCTAGTGTAAAAGACAAGGATAAATAAATCTCACCTGCTTCTACTTAATGTAATGGGAATAGAGAAGCCTTTTGTAAAGGGAAAGTACCTGCAAACACCTACCAGTTAGTGGTGGGAAGATATATAGGTATGAGAGACAGAACTATTGGCTTCTGACTGTGCTACAAATAACTACAAAGGATTTGAGGTAGTCACCTATTGACTTTTTGAGCCAGCATGAATTTGGAATGTTGTACATCTCGCAGTGTTTAACATGGTCTCTTGTATATGGCATATGCTAAGAGTGCTAAATGAATTCTTTCTTTCTCAAGCATCTGTCTTCTACCTTATGTGTTTATTTTCTTACTGTAAACACAGTTTGAGAAAACCAGCCTTTGCCCTTAGCACTTTTGTACCCTTAACTTATTTGGAAGAGTTTGTAGCACAATTTTTGCATTTGTTTTCAGGAAGCACTGCCAAAATCCAAACAGAAAACATGAAGTGGAGCACAGTATTGAAAACTCTGCCAATCTGGACAGATATAAGTAAATAAACATGAAATTTTGAGTACACATTCATAAAAACAGAAGCAAAGGACATAGAGAATATTAGATTTTAAGTCTGTGAAAATGAACAGACAAATATATATTAAATGTATACTTAATAAGAATTACATTATATTCTACCATTTTAAAAGCATATTTTTATGTATTTGCCCCATCAGAATGTTATTTCCCGAAAAAGACTTCTTGCTAAGACTTGTAGTCAAATAAATGGATACAAGAACCTTGTTAGATAGAGGTGTAGTACCAGACTCAACCAGTCAACAGTGCTGTGAAGCTGATTCCGACTCACGGCAACGCGATGTGTGTGTCAGAGTAAAACTGTGTTCATTTCCTAAGGTTTTCAAAAGCTGCTTTTTTGGAACTAGATTACCAGCCTTTCTTCTAAGGCACCTCTGGGTAGACTCAAACAGCCAACCTTTTGGTTAGCAGCTGAGCACCACCCAGGAACTCAGTACCAGACTATCTGTGTTCAAATCCTGAGCCTGTCAGTTACCCTCTGTGATCTCAGGCAACTTATTTTCCCTCCATTCTCACATTTCCTCATCTTCAAAACGGAGACAATCATTGTACTTACGTCAAGGGATAGTTGCAAAGATTCCAGGACTTAAGCAACATAATTGTGCTCAGAAACTGCAGGGAACACTCAAAAATACCAGCTACGATTATTATTAAGTAACCATAAAAATTAAGTGTAAAGTACAGAGCATATGAAAAATTTAAGATTAAGTACAGCTATGTCTAAGGCAAAGGGTTAGTGCCCGGAAAAAAGCCAGCTTCATTTCCGACCTGCAGATTCCTAGCGAAGGCTATATGGCCTCTCTCTACCAAAGCTGAGCTGGTAATTCATGATGCCCAAGGTGCCATCAGGGCCGGGCCACTCAAGCCCCACCTTAGGAGATCTGCCTTCCTTATCCCCTGGTGCTCTAAGTGCCTGTGCTCTGTACTATGTAAAAAGCCCCACCTCAATCCTTTCCGCTTAGACAAGAGTTGGGCGCCTGACACAGGAACGGCAACTCATAGGTGGGCCTGAAGCTGATTGAAGTGGTCTCTCTCGAAAAATATGAAATGGATCCATTAAACTCTTCCCTTAGAAATTTCGAATTACACATAAGGGGCAATTGGGCATTGTTTCACTAACTCATGAAATACACATTCAAGTAATAATTACTGAGTACCTGCTATGTGCAAATTATTACAGTGAAACCTGTGAGAGCCAGAACAGGGCAGGACTGCCTCGTTTTTCCCAGTCTCGCAGGTTTTCCTTCTTTGACAGGGTGTAGTCACCACATTTCTATCGATGTCTATTTAGTAAAAAGTATTTGAGCTTTCCTTCTCTGATAGGTTTCTGCTTTACAGAGGTTCTGGCTTTTGCAGGTTTTACTGTATTATAATTAAGGAAAATAAAGTTCCTGACCTCACTGACCTGATTTCTACTGGGCAAGACAGACAAAAAGTAAGTATATGTCAGATAGCAACAGACACTAGGAAGAAAATAAAAGCAGTTTGTTGTTAGGTGCTGTCTAGTCAGTTTTGACTCATAGTGACCCTGTACACAGCAGAATGAAACACTGCCCAGTCCTGCACCATCCTCACAATCGTTGTTATGCTTAAGCCCATCCTTGAGGCCAGCGTGTCCGTCTCGTTGAAGGTCTTCCTCTCTTTCACTGACACTCTATTTTACCACACATGATGTCCTTCCCCACTGGTCCCAACTGATAATATGCCCAAAGTACATGAGACAAAGTCTCACCATCCTCACTTCTAAGGAGCATTTTGGCTGTACCTCTTCCAAGACAGATTTGTTTGTTCTTCTGGCAGTCCGTGGTATATTCAACATTTTTCACCAACACTATAATTCAAAGGTATCAATTCTTCTTCCGTTTTCCTTATATGAGGAGATAGAAAATACCTCAGGCGCACCTTACACCTCAAAGTGACATCTTTGCTTTTTAACACTATTTAAAGAGGTCTTTTGCAGCAAATTTGCCTCAAAGCAACACATCATTTGATTTCTTGACTGCTGTTTCCATGGGCATTGATTGTGGATCCAAGTAAAATGAAATCATTGACAACTTCAATATTTTCTTCATTTCTCATGATGTTGCTTGGTCCAGTTGTGAGGATTTTTGTTTTCTTTATGTTGAGGTGTAATCCAAACTGAAGGCTGCAGTCTTTGATCTTCATCAGTAAGTGCTTCGAGTCTTCTTCATTTTCAGCAAGGAAGGTTGTGTCATCTGCATATCTCAGGTTGTTAATGAGTCTTCCTCCAATAGTCCAGCTTCTTGGATTATTTGCTCAGCATACAGATCAAATAACCCTGACTCACACCTTTCCTGATTTTGAACTACACAGTGTCCCCTTGTTCTGTTCAAACGACTGCCTCTTGGTCTATGTACCGGTTCCACAAGAGCACAATTAAGTGTTCTGGAATTTCCGTTCTTCACAATGTTATCCATAATTTGTTATGATTCACACAGTTGAATGTCTTTGCATAGTCAGTAAAACACAGTAAACATCTTTCTGATGTTCCCTACTTTCAGCCAGGATCCATTTCTATAGGAGCTGAGGTGACAGGTCATGAAGTAGATTCAAGTCCAGGATGGCCAATGGGGGCCATACATAGGATGGCGTCACCAGCATGCTGCAGTTAGAAGGTGAGGAATAGAACCTACTTGTATAGAGGAACGATGGCAGTGCCATAAGACACAACGTTTTTTGAACAGGAGATGAGCTTTGGCTGTTTCATGTAATGGCTCCATGCTATTTCTGATCTATATCTATGTATCCTGAAAACAAATACTCTTACCTGGAGGTATCCTTGTGAGTACCTGCCTCTTGCCTCCTAAATGTCCTGTGTAGAAATACATATAAGATTTCATCTGATTTTTACTTAATGAGTTGGAAAGGTTAGTTATTATTATCTCTATTTTATAGATGAGAAAACTGAAATAGTGCTAAGTTAAATGGCCTAGCCAAGCTCTCAGAGTAAGTTTGTGACAGGAACTAAGCTAGGCTCTATACCTTCTGACTTAACACTGTGCGTGTATATATTGGGCCAATTATATTTGTAATCCTCTCATCTTAGAGTAAGAATTCATAGAACTAGATCTCCGTTACCCCAAATATCCCTCTGCAAACTGAAGGGTATCTGATTACAGAAAGAAAGAAGAAGCAATCAGAGAGTTGAAGGGTAATATAAAAAAATTACCTCCTTGAATGATGAAATGGCATTCTTTCAAACACTTACTGCTGTTGTTGCTGTTGTTAGTTGCTTTTGAATCAGCTCCCAACTCAAAGTGACCCCGTGCACAACAGAACTGAATGCTGTCTGTTCTGGCAGCATCCACATGATTGGTTGTGGATCAACTCATTGTGATCCATAGAGATTTCATGGGCTGGTATTTGGAAATAGATCACCAGGCCTTTCTTCCTAGTCCATCTTAGTCTTAGCTTTTCTGCAACCTGTTCACCATCATAGCCACAAACAAGCCTCTGCTGACCAATGGGTGGTGGCTGTGCCTGTGGTGCATTGGCTGGGAATCGAACTCAGGTCTCCTGAGTGAAAGGTGAGAATTCTACCACTGAACCACCAAAATTCCTCACTGTAAACACTAGAATTCACCAATAAGTTTTTTTTTTTTTTTTTTCCTTTAAACTAGTTGCAAATATCTGGCTGCTCCCACCCAGTTGCCTTGACTTTTGCCTTTATTTCTCTCCCTCTATTCCCATCAAGTCCCAGGTATCACCAATTTTATGTTTAAATTTTCTGTCGACCACATTCTAGCTCCCATATGATTCATACACATCCACAGTACGGGATCAACTAATGCAGGGTAGGCAGAGCTGTGGATCATGCAATCCATTTCTCAATGTGATCTACACCGTGAAAACGCAACGGCAGTAAAAGGGGGGTGATTTAAGAGGCTCCCTGAGCAACGACAGTCACAATTTCCAAATGTGCCAAAAATTCATTAGTGTTCCATGTCAAATTGCCTTAATCTCAGTAGCAATGGATTAATAAATACTGTAGTATGCTGTTCCAGAGGCCGCAATGACACATTGTGGATATTCTGTATAAGCAGGGTCTTCCCATGATCATTTTCTCCCCTTGAAGAATTAGCTGTGTTTCCTGATTTGTCTTAATGATACTTGAAGGACTTTGCAAACAACCTGCCGAGGGCAGAAAATATTGAAATAAATCACAAGAGCCATCAACTACAGTACAACCCTGGTGAGTTCTTCAAAGATATTTGATACAGAAGGCCCAGGCAAATGTCAGTCTCTCTATTTATGTCCTACAGGTAACTAATTTTATGCTAATTTCATTTCTATACTGTGGTTCTTTTTTCTACATTACTGATGTATTGGTTTCATGAGTTAGTTCGCTGGTTTTCGAGGCAGGCAGACTGGACATAAATCCCAGGCTTTTGTAGATGAGGCTGCTGTTCCATGCTACTTATTATCAGCACAAGCACATTGCATCCTTGGCTTGTTTATCAAGATATTGCTGCTGTCCTGCACATTTTCCAAGAGCCTTAATCTGCACCACAATAGCTTTTAATAGGTGGTGCTTAATAGTCCTTGTGGTTCATTATTATTTTTATTAGTATTTTTTTTTCCAGAACTAATTGGAAGAAGAGTTTATAGTTTTGTCTCATTGTATAAAAGTTACCCAGAAAATGGGACAAGGAAATTAGCCAGAGCTTACTTGCTTCAGGAGAAGCCTCATGGGATAGATTTGGTTGGGCAAGGTTGGCAAGCCATGGCTTTTCCATCTGTGTGTCCTTAGGAATGGTGGAGTAAATGCTGACTCCAAGGCTTAGCTGTTTTCCTTGGTTTCTGTAATGTATAGATTTCCAAACCAAAAAACTACTAATCATGGAGGAAAATTCTTTGCTAAATAAAACAGACTTCAAAGAATTAAAAAAAAAAAACCTCTACATTAACTAAAATTTATTTACTGCTAACTATATGCAGAGAGGGTCAGCGAAAAAGAGGAAGACTTTCAAGGAGATGGATTGACACAGTGGCTGCAACAATGCGCTCAAACATAGTAACAATTATGAGGATGGCAGGTGCCTGGGCAACTTTTCATTCTGTTGTACATAGGGTCACTATGAGTCTGAACCAACCTGGCAGCACTTAACAACAACAGCTATGTGTCAGGGACTATGTTGTGTTTATATATATTATTTAATCCTCATAACAAGCTTATGAGTTAGTTACTATTTTTATGCCAATTTCACAAAGAAGGAAACTAAGGTCTAAATTGACTATATGACTTCTTCATGTTCTCACATCTGGTGGAGCCGTAATTCCACCCCACGCAGATTAACCCTGGAGACTACATTCTTTCACTACTTCACTTTGTTGCCTTTAATGTTGACCCTAATTGAGCCTCTGTCCTTTCTCTCCTAACTTTTCAATTTTGGCATAGTAATTACCTCCTAGCTTCCGAATTCTCATTCTGTATCCTGGGAACCGATTTCACTGGTGACTCCATTTTGAAGAGACCACTCGCTTGACTTCATAAACTTTGGTCCAACAATTTATTATGTTCAAAAGGTAACTCCTGTATGACTGTGGTGTAGCCTCTTGAATATGTTAAGGACAATCTTAATGAAGTAATCTATTATTTTGGTTTTGTGTAGACACCTCACAAGTTATTGAGTATATCTAAAAATGAGAATTCTTAAAGGTAAATCATAAAATCAGTGTACCTCCAGCTAGCCAGAGTATTGAGAGGTCATGTGGCAGAGCCTGCTGCTGTCTCCCAGCAGCAATTCTCCCCCTTTTCAATAGTAGCAAAATGTCTAATTTTTAACTAGGTACATGGCTGCCCAGATGAAGATTACATTTCCCAGACTCCCTTGGAGAGAGATATGGTCATGTGACTAAGTTCTAGCCAAGGGATATGAGAAGAAGTAACACAACTGTGGAACATACTGACAAAGGAATCGGTAAGATCTCCTCTTCCATCTTTCCTTCTTCTGAACAGCTGGAATGAGAGTGTGTTAATGGGCTATCTCAAACTATTTATAGTTTGGCAATACCCTAGGAAATGTAGAGCCATAAAATAGAAGGAGCTGGGTCCCTAGATGAACTAATGAAGCAGAGTTGTCATATCAGTCATAGACTATCTACCCTCTGATTATTACATGAGAGAAAAGTAACATTCTACCTTGTATATACAAAAGTTAATTTATTTGGAGCAACAGCAGCTTAACCCATGCCCTAATCTGACCCAAGTCTACTCCATGTTTCTCAAGATCTTCTTTTTAGTCTATAAAGGAGGGCAAAAGGAACATGTGAAAATGATGTGATAAATTTTGAAAAATAAAACACAGATTGCATCAGTTCTTGGAGAGTGGGTGACTATTTTTGAGGAAAAAAAAATTATTTTTCAATAGGGTCAGAATACCAAGATGAGATGTGTACCATTTTATCAATCACCTGAGTTCTAGATGTTTAATCTGTGTGATGCCAAATAGTCAATTACCAGATGATACAGTAATTAATCATGGTACTTAGTTCTATTTGAACAAACTACCAGGACATAAACATCAACACATTCCATAAATTGTGCCCAAGCACTGCTTTTTAAATTTCTCTGTGTAGAAGAATCACCTGAGAGGCTTGTTGAAAGTGCAAATTTCTGGGTTCCACCCCAGGTCTGAATCATAGATGAAGCCCAGGAATCTTTCTTTTTCAAATCAACCAGATGATCCTCCTTCTTTTTTATTTATTTTCGTTATCGTTGTCGTTGAGAATATACATAGCAGAACATATACCAACTCAAAAATTTCTACATGTACAATTCAATGACATTGATTATGTTCTTCGAGTTGTGTAACCATTCTCACCCTCCTCTTCCGAGTTGTTCCTTCCCATTAACATGAGCTCACATCCCCCTAAGGTTCCTATCTAATCTTTCAAGTTGCTGTTATCAGTTTGATCCCATAGAGATAGATCTTAAAGAGTACAATGTTTAAAGCCAACCATGTGACTCTTTTTTTTTTTTAAAATTGTATATTAGATGGTTTACAGAACAAACTAGCTTCTCATTAAGCAGCTAGTACACATTGTTTTGTGACATTGGTTACCAACTCCATGACACAGCAACACTCTCCTCTTCCTGAACTTGGGTTCCCCATTACCAGCTTTCCTGTCCCCTTCTGTCTTCCAGTCCTTGAGGCTGGCTGGTGTGCCCCTTTATTCTCATTTTGTTTTATGGGTCTGTCTGATCTTTGGTTGAAAGGTGAACCTCAGGAGTGACTTCATTTCTGAGATAAAAGGGTGTCCAGGGGCCATACTATAGGGGGTTCTCCAGTCTCCAGTAAGTCTGATCTTTTTTTTTTCTTGTGAGTTAGAATTTTGTTTTACATTTTTCTCCAGCTCTGTTCAGAACCCTCTATTGTGATCACTGTCAGAGCAGTTGGTGGTGGTAACCAGGCAACATTTAGTAGTGCAGGACTCAGTTTGGTGGAGGCTGAGGTAGTTGTGATCTACTAGTCCTTTGGACTAATCTTTTCCTTGTGTCCTTGGTTTTCTTCATTCTCCCTTGCTCCAGACAGGCTGCAACTGATAGAATATCTTAGATGGCAGCTCACAAGCTTTTAAGACCCCAGATGCTACTCACCAAAGTAGACTGTAGAACATTTTCTTTGTAAACTATGTTATGTCAATTGAGATAGATGTCCCTGGAGACCATGGTCCCCAGCCCTCAGACCAGTAATTCGGCCCCTGGAGGAGTTTAAAAGTGTCTATGCAGCTTCCATAACCTTGTCTTGGACGAATTGTGCTGGCTTCCCCAGTATTGTGTACCATCTTACCCCTCACCAAAGTTACCACTTATCTATTGTCTACTTAGTGTTTTTCTATCCCCACCCCTCCCCTCTCTCATAACCATCAAAGATTGTTTCCTTTTGTATGTAAATCTTTTCAAGAGTTTTTAGTTATGGTCTCATGAAGTATTGTGATTTGTGACTGACTTACTCACTCAGCATAATGCCCTCCAGATTCATCCATGTTGTGAGATGCTTCACAGATTTATCATTGTTCTTTATCTTTGCATAGTGCTCCATTGTGTGTGTGTACCATAGTTTATCTGTTCTTCTGTTGATGAGCATCTAGATTGTTTCCATCTTTTTGCCATTGTGAACAATGCTGCAATGAACATGGGTGTGCATATGTCTATTTATGTGATGGTTCTTATTTCTCTGGAATATGTTGCTAGGAGTGGGATTGCTGAATCATACGGTATTTCTATTTCTAGCTTTCTAAGAAAGCGCCATATTGTTTTCCAAAATGATTGTGCCATTTTGCATTCCCACCAGCAGTGTATAAGAGTTCCAATCTCCCCACAGCTTCTTCAACATTTGTTATTTTCTGTTTTTTTGATTTGTGCCAGTAATGCTGGGTGAGATGCTATTTCATTGTGGTTTTGATTTGCATTTCTATAATGACTAGGGATCATGTGTCCCTCCACCACTTGAATGTCTTGTTTGGTGAAGTCTCTGTTCATTTCCTTTGCCCCTTTTTTAATTGGATTAATTTGTCTTTTTATTGTAGAGGTATTGGGTTTTCCTGGAGATTTTAGAGATTAGACTTTTGTCAGATTTGTCATAGCCAAAATTATTTTTCCCAGTCTGTAGGTTCTCTGTTTACTGTTTTGGTGAAGTCTTTTGATGAGCATAAGTGTTCAATTTTTAGAAGATCCCAGTTATCTAGTTTATCTTCTGGAGTTTTTGTGTTGTAGTTATGGTTTGTATCCTTTAATGCCATGTACTAGGGCCTCTAGCATTGATCCTAGTTTTCCTTTTATGATCTTTACAGTTTTGGGTTTTATATTTAGGTCTTTGATCCATTTTAAATAAGTTTTTGTGTACGGTGTGAGCCATAGGTCTTGTTTCTTTTTTGCAAATGGGCATCCCATTTTCCTAGCCATTTGTTAAAAAGACTATCTTTTCCCCATTTGATGGACTTTGGGTTCTTGCCAAGATCAGGTGATTGTAGGTGAATTGATTTATACCTGGGTTCTCAATTCTGTTCCATTGGTCAACGTACCTGTTGTTGTACCAGTACCAGGCTGTTCTGACTATCGTAGCTGCATAGTAGGTTCTGAGGTAAGGTAGCATGAGTCCTCCTGCTTTATTCTTTTTCAATGGTGCTTTACTTGTCTGGGGCCTCTTCCCTTTCTGTTGTGGATTGAATTGTCTTCCCCAAAAACATCTGTCCACTTTGCTAAGTCATGACTCCCAATATTGTACGATTGGCTACCATTTTGTCATCTGATGTGATTTCCCTATGTCTTGTAAATCCTATCACTACGATGTTAATAAAATGGACTAGCAGCAGTTATGTTGATGAGATTACAAGATTAGACAGTGTCTGAAGCCAATGTCTTTCAAGATATAAAAGAGAGAATCAAGCAAAGAGACACAGAGACCTCATACCACCAAGAAAGCAGTGATGGGAGCAGGGTGTGTCCTTTGGATCTGAGGTTCCTGCACAAAGAAGCTCCTAGACCAAGGGAAGATTGATGACACTGACCTTCCTCCAGAGCCAACAGAGAAAGCCTTCTCCTGGAGCCGATGCCATGATTTTGGAATTCTAGCCTGTTGGGCTGTGAGAGAATAAATTTCTCTTTGTTAAAGCCATCCACTTGTGGTATATCTGTGATAGCAGCATTAGATAACTGAGACAGAATTTGGTACCAAGAGTGGGGTGCTGCTCTAACAGATACCTAAAATGTGAAAGCAGTTTTGAAACTGTGAATAGATAGAGGACTGGCAGTGGCATAGAAGCAGCAGTGGCAGAGAACCAGTAGCAGCAGAACCAGGAGACCAGCACAGACAGTGCTGGAGACAACCCCAGGAGGCTTCCTGGTGGAGTGGGTGCCTCCTGGCACTTATTTGTAGAGCTAGGCTTGAGGACCCACAGAGCGAGAGAGCTGAATGCCTTCTGGCCAAAGCTTACTGGCAGAGTGGGGTGCCTCCAGGCACTTAACAGTGGAGCTAAAGAGCTTTGGAACACTTGCCCTTGTGGGGCAGATGTGGCATGAGGCCCAAGGGCTGAGAGGTCAAAGAACACAGGAAGCCAAGCTGCCTCAGTCTTGAAAGGTATAGCCACAACCTCTGGGGTTTCAAAGGGTGGAGCTGTGGCCTCTGGTGTCTCTAAGGGTGGAGTCAATGCTCAGATGGACTAGGAGAATTGTGCCTCTAAAGCCAAGGGAGCAGAGTTGATGTCCCAGTGGTCCTGGAAGGCAGAACTGAAGCCCAGGGCCAAGGTGTTTCCGCACAGGATCCAGAGAGTGTTGCCAATACTTAGATGCTGGAGGGCAGGGCCATTGTGTAAATGGTCTCAGAGGACAGAGGATTATTTTCAAGGCCTTAAGGGCTTTTTTTTTTAAGGGCTAGTATGATGTGTTCTGCTGATTTTCCCTGTAATTTCTTTAATTTTTAGTGAAAATGTCTAGCTTGTGCCTGCCTGTTGCACCCTTGTACTTTTGGAAGCAGATAACTTGCATTCTAGAGGAATTTTTTGGATTTTGGACTTGGAGTTGAATAATTTTATGATATAATGGGAAACCCTGGTGGCGTAGTGGTGAAGTGCTACAGCTGCTAACCAAAGGGTCAGCAGTTTGAATCTACCAGGCACTCCTTGGAAACTCTATGGGGCAGTTCTACTCAGTCCCATAAGGTTGCTATGAGTCGGAATTTACTCAATGGCACTGGGTTTGGTTTGGTTTTTTGTGATATAATAAATGTGCTTTACATGTGGCAGGGACATGAATATTTGGGGGCCAAAGGGTGGAACGTTATGGATTGAATTGTGTCCCCCCAAAGATATCCGTCAACTTGGCTAAGCCACGATTCCCAGTATTGTATGATTGTCTACCATTTTGTCATCTGATATGATTTCCCTATATGTTGTAAATCCTGTCACTATGATGTTAACAAGGTGGATTAGTAGCAGTTATATCGATGAGATCTACAAGATTAGATAGCTTCTTAAGCAAATCTCTTTTGAGATATAAAAGAGAGAAGCAAGCAGAGAGACATGGGGACCTCATACCGTCAAGAAAGATGTGCTGGCAGCAGTGTGTGTCCTTTGGACCTGAGGTTCCTGCATGGAGAAGCTCCTAGACCAAGAGAAGATTGATAAAACTGACCTTCCTCCAGAGCCAACAGAGAAAACCTTCTCCTGGAGCTGATGCCCTGAATTTGAACTTCTAACCTACTAGACTGTGAGAGAATAAATTTCTTTTTGTTAAAACCACCCACTTTCTGTATTTCTGTTATAGCAGCACTTGATAACTATGACACTTTCCATACAAAGTTAAGGATTGGTTTTGCCATCTCTTTAAAGAATGCTGTTGGTATTTAGATGTGGATTGCATTGTATTTGTAGATTGCTTTGAGTAGAATCGACATTTTCACCATGTTGACATTACCTATCCATGAGCATGGTATGTTCTCCCATTTATGTAGATCTCTTTTGGTTTCTTGCAGTAGTGTTTGGTAGTTTTCTTTGTATTGGTCTTTTACATCCCACTAACTAGGTGACTCTTGAGACCCACCAGAGCCTAAAAAACCTAGTAGACATTGAGGCTTATAGGGAATATTGCCAATAATGATAGTAGTAATAATTGTAGAGATATTACATCTTTTACTGACCCATCTAGGTCAGTTTTTCTTTAAATGCTGCAAATAATGATAACAATATCTAGTGTCTATCTAGAATGAATTGAGCACTTAGTACGTGGCAGGCACTTTATAAAACTCTGGACATGGTATTTCAATTACTTTATAAGACAAAAATTGTTGTTGTTATGTTAAGTGCTGTTGAGTTAGTTCCAACTCATAGTGATCCTATACACAACAGAATGAAAGGCTGCCCAGTCCTGTGCCATCCTCATAATCATTGTTATGTTTGAATCCATTGTTACAGTCACTGTGCCAATCCATCTTGTTGAGGGGCTTCCTTTTTTTCACGATCTTCTACTTTACCAAGCATGAGGTCCTTCTCCAGGGACTGGTCCCTCCTGATAATGTGTCCAAAGTACGTGAGCTGAAGCCTCACCACCCTCCCTTCTAAGGAGCATTCTGGCTGTACTTCTTCCGACACAGATTTGTTCATTCTTCTGGCAGTCCATGGCATATTAAAAAATTAGTCTTTATCAATTATTCCAATTTTCCAGATGAAAACACTGAGGCTTAGATAAGTTTAGATAGACTTTCACACAGTGTAAGCTAAGGAGTAGCACAGTTGGTTCTCTTCTGGATTTGTTTCCCACAAAAGTCCAGGTGCTTACATTTTAGACCCAAAGACCTCTCATTGATTCTGAGAGTTATGGTCATTCAGGGAGAAAAACTACAGTTCAAAGGTGTTATGGATTGAATTATGTCCCCCTAAAAATGTGTATATTAACTTGGTTAGGCCGTGTGTGTCTGTCCTCCATTTTGTGATTTTAATTTTATGTTGAGAGGACTAGGGTAGGATTGTAACACCTCCCTTATTCAGATCACCTCCCTGATACAAAGTAAAGGGACTTTCCCTGGGGTGTGGCCTGCAACACCTTTTATCTCTCAAGAGATAAAATGAAAAGGAAGCAGGCAGAGAGTTGGGGACTTTATACCACCAAGAAACCAGTGCTTGGAGCAGAACATGTCCTTTGGCCTTGGTCCCTGCTCAGAGAAGTCCCTAGTCTGGGGGAAGATTAATAAGAGGGTCGACAGAGAGTGAAAACGTTCCCCTGGAGCTGACACCCTGAATTTGGACTTTTAGCCTACTTTACTGTGAGAAAATAAACTTCTCTTTGCTAAAGCCATCCATTTGTGGTATTTCTGTTATAGCAGCACTAGATGACTAAAACAGAATTTGATACCAAGAGAGTGGGGGTTGCTGTACCAGATACTTAAAAAGGTTTTGAAACGGTGAATGGATAGAGTTGTGACAGCGGCAGAGGACCAGCACTACAGAGAACCTGCAGCGGCAGAGAAGTGGCAACAGCAGAGAACCAGCAGCAGCAGAACCAGGAGACCAGCACTAGATGGCACTGGAGCCGACCCACAGAGCAAAGGAGCTGAGTGTCTGTGCACAGGAGGCTTCCTTGCAGAGTGAGGCACCTCCAGGAACTTATTGGTGGAGCTATTGAGCTTTGGAACACTTGCCCCAGCAGGGCAGATGTAGGTGTGAGGCCTGAGGAGCCAAGAGGAAGAGACAAAGAACACTAGAAGCTGAGCTGCCTCAGTCTCAAAATGTATGGCCATGACCTCAGGGGTTTCAAAGGGTGGAGCCATGGCCTCTGGTGTTTCTAAGGGTGGAATGGCCACTCAGATGGACTAGAAGAATGGTACGCCTAAAGCCGAGGGAGCAGAGTTGCTGTCCCATTGGGCCTGAAAGGCAGAGCTGAAGCCCAGCGCCAAGGGGCCTCCACTCAGAATCTGGAGAATGTGACCAAGGGGCCTCCACTCAGAATGTGGAGAATGTGAGGGCAGGGCTGTTGTATAAAAGGTCTCAGAGAACAGAGGGTTGTTTTCAAGCCTTTAGGGCTAATGTAATGTGTTCCTCTGACTTGCTTGGTGCCTGTTATGGCTTCTTTCCCTCCAGTATCTCCCATTTGTTGTGGAAATGCCTAGCTTGTGCCTGTTCTGCCCTTGTACCTTTGGAAGAAGATAAGTTGTATTCTAGATTTTGCCCATGGAAGAAATTTTTGGATTTTGGACTTGGAGTTAAGACTTTTGATGTGATATGATGAGATGATATGTTTTGCATGTTGCAAGAATGTGATTTTTGGGGGGTAAAAGGGTGGAATGTCTTGGATTGAATTATGTCCCTCCCAAAATGTGTGTATTAATTTGGTTAAGCCATGTGTGGGTGTCCTCCATTTTGTGATTTTAATTTTTTGTTGAGAGGATTAATTAGGGTGGAATTGTAACACCTCCCTTACTCAGGTCACCTCCCTAATCCATTGTAAAGGGAGTTTCCCTGGGGTGTGGCCTGCAGCACCTTTCATCTCTTAAGAGATAAAAGGAAAGAAAAGCAAGCAGAGAGTTGGAAACCTCATACCACCAAAATAGCAGTGCCAGGAGCAGAGAGCATCCTTTGGACTCAGGGTCCCTGCTCAGAGAAGCTCCTAGTCTGGCAGAAGGTTGATAAGAAGGCTGACAGAGAGAGAGAAAACATTCCCCTGGAGCTGACACCCTGAATTTGGACTTTTAGCCAACTTTACTGTGAGAAAAGAAGCTTCTCTTTGTTAAAGCCATTCACTTGTGGTATTTCTGTTATAGCAGCACTAGATGACTAAGACAAAAGGTTGTTCAAGTAAGGACAGTAGTGAGTGCATAGGTGTTCATCACATCCCTATTTGCCATTTGTAAGATATGTAACCTGTTGCCATTGAGTCAATTCCGACTCATAGTGACCTTATAGGACAGAGTAGAACTGCCCAATAGGGTTTCCAAGGAGCAGCTGGTGTATTTGAACTGCTGACCTTTTTGTTAGCAGCCAAGCTCTTAACCACTGCACCGCCAGGACTTTGTAAGATATATGTAGTTGTGTTGTTATGTGCCATCGGGTTGATTCTGACTCATAGTGACCCTATAGCCTATTAAAAAATCAACTCAGGGACTAGAAGAAAAAAGAAAAGGATTAAAAACATGTTTTCTGAGTTTAAAGACCTAGTTTTTTGTAAGTCATCCTACTTGTTTTCACACACAGACACTCACATAGACACATATTTTATAGCCGTAAAAATGTTTTCAGTGGGTTCCCAACACCGTGCCTGCTCTATTTTCAAAAATTTAAATTCATTATAATTTAACTCACAATCTTCTGGTGAATTGTTTCATTTTGTAGTTGAATTTTAATTGGAGGTATATTTTTGTCTGCACTTGGCTACACTGTGTTTAGCATTTTTCAGTTTTAACAAATGGGTACATAGGTATATATGCTACGTGTGTGTATGTGAGTGGGTGTCCATGCCATATATCATTTTTACATACACATCTACATTTATATTACAGCTCTGAATCTATAGTGAGAGGAAGCACGATGAGGATGACAAATCCATCTTAATTTAACATGAACACTTGTAGGTTTTCTTAATTTAAAATAATAGTTACATAAAGAAGACACCAGTATATATCAAATCTTAACTGGGTGTTTAATTACAGCAGGAAGTTAAGCAAAGAAATTAACATACAAGATGTTACATTTAACTGAAAAACATCAATATATCTCTCGCTTTTGTTTTATAGTAGGATTTTTTACTTGCCAGTACTATTCAGGAGAGAAAAAAGTCTCCATTTTCACTAAATATAAAAATGCTAGAATTAAATAGATTAATATCTAATTTTATACCTTCATTTATATTATGTGCAAAATTATCTTAAATATTTGTTATGGACAAAGAGGCTTTCTGCCAAATTGGGCCTTTTCATAGCGGAAAATGTTAACATAAATTGTCGCATAAATCACTGCCTTGTAGAATACCAGAAGGCGCGTATAAAAACCCATATCTTTACTGTGCATATTTCCCATTAACCATAATCTATTAGTAATTGAAGTTCATTACAAATTCTTGTAGACTTTATTGCTATCATGCTGCATGACATAGCGAACCTGGCTTGCATAACAAGAAGTCCTTGCTGGGAAATATCCTATTAACAATGACAGTGCATTTGTCATTGGGATAATAAACCCAAGAGCCGCCTGTAGACTCTAAATTATCAAGGCGCCATTTGTGCTGCCCTGGCTTGAAGGTTTGTCAGTGCTTTCATTTTCAACCCTGATTTTCAGTGAGTTGTAACTCAACTATTAGAATCTGCAGTGAGCTGCAACTTTGCGTCCAAGGACTCAGCTCGAGATTCTTTTTAAAATAATTTCTTACTATGATTTACATTTTCCAATCAGAAAGAGCAGAGGTCTGCTAGCTTGCACACAATTGTACTGAAGGGATCTCAGAGACATAATCATTTTCCACTGAGAAAAAATATGTTTAGAACTGGCCCAGAATACTTACGGCTATTTCTAAATCAAAGTTTATAATGGTTCTAGTTTTGTGCCTTAAAAGAACATTATTTAATTTTTAGAAGGGTAACAACTAAACTCAAATGTCAGGCATCTAAGGCAACTACATTTGACAAGTGATTTTTCTTTTCATGTAAAAGACCCACTCACACCCCTGCTTCAGATCAATAATTTGAAAATGAGAAGAATTTACATGAAGCAGTGAGAAGCATAAGCATTACTGTGAAAGAAATACAAGCACTTGAGAGGGAAATATAAATCTGAAACAAAATAGTCACAACTGTATAAATACATATGCCTTGGCTTGGAGGTGATCTTTACCAGCGTGTGATATTTCTTAGTCCAGGCGCTAGTAGGCAGGAGGGCCGGAAAGGGCTTTCTGGATTTCCTGGTTGGCTGGTCCCACAGTCCTTAATCTTTTCTACTTACCACAAAAAGGGGTGTAAAATAATTATTGCTACTTGAAAAATCTCCCCTACCCCCAAATTAAGGACATTCATTTCCATAGATATCAGTAACCAAAACTCTCAAGTCTCAGGGTTCAGTAGAGGGTGATTGATTGATAGAGGATATCCTTGATTCTGGAGCCCTGGTGGTGCAGCGGTTAAAACCTACGGTGAGCTACAGCTGCTAATCAAAATGTCAGCAGTTTGAATCCACCAGCTGCTCCTTGGAAACCCTATGGGGCAGTTCTATTCTGTCCTGTAGAGTCACTATGAGTTGGAATCAACTCAACAGCAATGGGTTTGGTTTTTTGGTATCCTTGGTTGAGTAGTCCCTGCGTGGCGCAAATAGTTAATGCACTCAGCTTCGAGCTTGGTGGTTGGAGTGCACACAGAGGAAGAAAATCCTGTAGCCTAGTTCCAAAAAATCAGCCCTGAAAACCCCAGGGAGCTCTGTTCTACTCTGACACACCCAGGGTCGCCGTGAGTTGGAGTTGGCTGGACAGCAACTGGTAAGCCATGGTTCTATTCGTGTGCTAGATTGAACGCGGGGTATGATGGAAAAGGAAACAGTGGAGAAGACTTGTTCTAGCTCTTACAATGCTTATTGAATCTAAGGGAGACTGACAAGGAAGAAAATAAATTTAATACAAGGCTAAATGAGACATAAGTACAAAATTGAACTGTATAAACTAGCTGAGGGAACGTAAAGCAATTACTTCTGACTGGTGGATTAAGGAAATAGAATTCATGTAGAGGACACCTTTGGAGCAGGATCTTGTCAAAGTCCATCATTTCTTTAGAGGCTCCCCTTCCCTCAAGAACATAATGTCCATTTCTGAGATAGCTCATAACATGTTATTGTCGTTGAGTGCCATCAACAAAGATTCCGACTCAAAGATCCCATGTAACAGGACAGAACTGCCCCTGTAGGGTTTTCTTGGCTGTAATCTTTACAGAAGCAGATCGCCAGGTCTTTCTCCCGCAGAATTGCTGGGTGGGTTCAGACCACGGAACTTTTGGTTAGAAGCCCAGTGCTCAACCATTTCAGCACCAGAGCTTCTTTGCCTCACAACGCAAGAAGAATGATAGATTTGTATTTCCGGAATTACCAGTAACTTGCAGTGGAGTGAAATAATTTATACTTGCCCAACTTCTAACCATGACTGGTACAAAATTATAGCCAGAATGCACCTACCGCTCATAATGTAGCCTGAAAGAATAAATCTACTTTTATTTCAGGTAAACTCTTAGAACCAGGTCCTTCGAGGCTCCTAGTTCATTAAGTGGGAGAAAATTGAGTAAATGTGCCCTTTTAATGAACATATTCCCAAAATTGAAAGAAAGGGGTAATAATTTAGGGGTTATCTGTCTAATCCTTTGCACAGTAAATTTACTGGGAGCAGATAGATACCAAATCTTAAATATATACCCTCAAACACTATGCTAGGCAATTTAGTAAGTACTTCATTTCGATCCTGCAGATCATGAGTAGGTTTTCATATTTCCATTTTACAGATGAAGAAACTGATACTTAGGTAAGTTCTGAAACCTAAGATGGGTTTAAAAAAACAAACCCGTTGGCATGGAGTCGGTTCCAACTGATTGGAGATTCAACGTTTGTGGAGTAGAACTGCTCCACAGGGATTTCTTGGCTGTAATCTTTATGGAAGCAGATTGCCAGGCTTTTTCTGCAATGCCACTGGCTGAGTTCGAACCACTAACCTTTATGTCAGTAGCCAAGCGCAAACTGTTTGCATCACCTGGGAAACTTAAGACAGGTTAAGACTTGCATAGCAATAAACAGCGAAAAAAAAAATTTTTTTTTTTTTTAAGTGCACAGTTGGGATTCTGAGGCACAGGCTGTGCCATGCTTTCTAACCTCCATAAAACCAAAACCAAACTGTCGTCACTGAGTCAATTCCAACTCATAGAGACCCTACAGGACAGGGTAGAACTGCCCCAAGGCCGTAATCTTTAGGAAAGCAAACTGCCTCATCTTTCTCCAGTGGAGCAGCTGGTGAGTTTGAACTGCCAACCTTTGGGTTAGCAGCAGCTTAGCGCTTAACCACTATGCCACCAGGGCTCCACAAACCCATTGCCATCAAATCCATTCCAACTCATAGCAGCCCTGTAGGACAGAGAAGAACTCCCCATAGGGTTTCCAAAGCTGTAATTTTTATGAAACCAGAGTGCCAACAGAGGTGTAACTAAGGTATAGCAGGTAGAGCTGAACCCTGGGCACTGTGCGCATGACCTGGGTACCGCTTGAGGCTGGGTGCCAATGAGCAGTTTCTATTGGCCATCACAGTTTCCATGGCCAGCTGTGACATATCGTTCAGCAATTTAACACTGCATGCCCTAGGTGCTATCCTCTGTATACGGGCTCCTGTCAACCCATCTTTCTCTCATGGAATGGCTGGTGTATTCGAACTGCTGACCTTTTGGTTAGTGACCAAGCACTTACCCACTGGCCACCAGGGTTCCTTTCTACCCTCTATTCAGTCCTATTATTTTCTCTTTATTTAGGCCAAGTACTAAACCAGAGCACTGAGAGCGTCATTCCCCACCCTCCAAAACTGAGTTCATATCCCAATGAATTATGCTTCAGAACACTTTTCTTGTTTTCTTTTTAGATCTAAGTAATCTAATCAATGCTCTTCGGACATGTACCATTTTTGTTTTAATTTCATTCTCAAGCGCTATTACAAAATGAAGTAATTTGATGTTTAACTTAAAGCAAAAAAATGAATAAATGAAAGTAAACTGTTTTCTCATAAAGAGGGTTGGTTCTGTCAAAATGAACACACTAATCTCTTTCACTTATTTAGAACAAAATCTATAATTCAAGACCCACTTTTCATTTGAAAATGTTTCTAGCTTCTATAGCAATCAAACATGTAGTGTGTGCTTAGACCTAGCTGAAAGCTCTGCCTTCTTGACTTCAAAGTCCACAGTGTACTCGGCTTCCCTTCTCCCTCTGTTAACATCTTTGCCATTTGGTGATGGATCTCTGTTCCTTCTGTTGCTTTCTTCTCAAACTCCATCCTCACGCTCTAATAAATCACAGATTTTCTTTTTCCTTTCAAGTTTTATGTCCTTTTATAATGGTGAACATGACTTGCACAGCACACAGCACGCTGAGATAGTCTGAACAAACTGAGTAAGATTCATTTTGATTCCAAATATTTGCCTGGACAATCATTTGCCATTTGGAACCAATGTGGAAGCCAAAGAAGGCATGATGAGCCATCTGTTCATTCTATCACTCTTATTCTCAAGAATTTACAACAATTAGTCTCATTCCTATAGCACCTTTCTTTTGAAGAGTTTGTCGGGTATATTATTTTATTTATCAGCTGAAGCTTTTCACTAAAATAAAAATAGATACTTTGGGAAAAAATAAAAACTGACCATATGTCTTACCCAGTGATATCTTCCAAGATTTTTCTCTCATGCAGAACCAAAGAACAAGGACGTTAAATGCCTTACCCCAGAGAAGTTTTTGTTAGTTGTCATCACGTCGGCTGCTACTCATGGAGACCTTTTATATAATAGAAAGAAACGTTGCCTGATCCTGTGCCATCTCCATGATCATTGGTATGTCTGAGTCTATTGGGGGCTCATCTTTCAGTACTATATCAAACAGTATTCTGTTGTATCCATAAGGTTTTCATTGACTAATTTTCAGAAGTAGCTCACCAGGTCCTACTTCCTAGTCTATCTTTGTCTGGAAGCTCCACTGAGACCTGTCTACCATGGTGACCCTGCTGGTATTTAGGATACCACTGGCTTATCTTCCAGCATCATAGCAATACATAAGCCACCACAGTTTGACAGACAGATGGGTGGTGGACTCACAGGATAAAGCATATGAATTCAGTGATGTTTCCTTTTCCCTGCCCTACCAGCTTTCCATGTCTATATGAGCTAAAGATGGTTTGAGCTCAGAATCTGGAGGAGGGTTTTTGGAAAAACAAGCATGTTAGACATAAGAGATAATGTTTGTTTGTTACCGGGGCTGGGGTGAAGGACACAGACACTCAAGTCTATGCCAAATATGTGGGTAGCACACACAAAAATGCATTTTAAATTTGAGAATCTGAAAGTAGTACATATCTGGCTCTTTCATTCTGGATGAAACCCAGGGAGACAGCACACTTCATGGCGAAAGCTTTGTGCAATCATGTGCAGCTACCACAGAGTAAGACTGTCACTTCTAATATAGCATGGCTAAGCTTATAAGCAGGAGCCCTGGTGGTGCAGTGGTTAAAATACTCGGCCTCTGTCTCTGTAAAGATTATATAGCCTTGGAAACATTATGGGGCAATTCTACTCTCTCTTATAGGGTCACTATGAGTCAGAATTGACTTGACAGCAATGAGTTTGTTTTTTTTTTTTGGTTTAAGTTTGTAAGGAAGGAGTCCTGGTGACGCAGTAGTTAAAGTGCTCAGCTGCTAAGTGAAAAGTTGGCAGTTCAAACCCACCAGTGGCTCCGTAGGAGAAAAGACTTAGCTATCTGCTCCAGTAAACATTACAGCCTAGGAAACACTATGGGGCAGTTCTGCTGTCCTGTAGAGTTGCTATGAATGAGAAGAAATAAGTCTCCCTGTAATTAGGCCGTCATAGTCAGTTGTTAAGGAAAGTTAAAGTGTCACCAAAAGAAAGCCACACAAGAAGTCTCTCATTGCCTAGACTCAAACCCCATGAGGTCCTTTTCTGATCACATCTTCTGACTCTCCTAACTTCTGAAACTCTTTCACTATGGGTTCTAAAACTCTTGATCTGTCGCAGTTAAAGTCATTGATATTCTCAATTTCTTTACCTTCTAGAATCTGCTCTCTTGAGGAACACAACTTCCCCTGTAGCCTTTTCAAATGATAGCTTTCAGCTCTTCTGTACTGGGCTGGTAAAAGAGGAGTGTCTTCTTTCCTTCTCATTGCTACTTTCAGCCTATTTTCTCTCCTTTCTGCATAAAAACACCTAGCTTTGAATCTCAGGTCATGAGGCTATTTCACACACTAGCCCTCCTTGTTGCAGCTATCTACCCACATTTGGTTCGCTTCCACTCAATTTTTGAAGACTTTTTGATCCTGGCTCACTGTCACTCTCTTTTATACTGTATGTTCTATCTGTCTACCTGCACTGCACACGCAGACAGGCTGTGCCTCAAACTTTTAGGAAGCCATTAGACTGCTAGGAATGAGGCACATACATCCATGGCATCAACCATTCTATGGGTGCTACGTTCATCTGTGATCGAGCCAAACTCATGAGGCACTTACTTACACAATGTTGGTAAAGTAAAAGTCATTATTTACAGAGAGCAAACAGCAAATGGCAACAATAGATTCTCAAAGGGAGAACTCTTACCCTTCCTCTAATTACCCATATGTGATTCATTACACCACATATACTACCTCTGCTTTTTGGTGATTTCAACATCCAAAGAAAAATCCTTCTAATACTCTTCCTATGATCCTCTTCTCTGCAGTTTCTCAGTCATTTACTCTCACAATTATGCCATAACCATCATTTGTCTTACATTCCCATTTTCTGCTTTAAGCATTGTGTTCTCAAGCCTCCACCTATTGTCTTTCCAGATCACTCCTTCTTGTATCCCCTCTCCAACCCTCCTTTGACCCAGCAGGACTTACAATCTATCAATCTATCAATGCTATCTATGTTTCACTTTTCATGAACCCTCTTGGATTATTCTTTTTCTTACCCAGCCTAAGGGAGCTCTGGTGGCACAGTGGTTAAAGAGCTCCACTGTTAACCAAAAGGTCAGCAGTTGGAATTCACCATCTGCTCCTTGAAAACCCTACAGAGCAGATCTATTCTGTCCTGTAGGGTTGCTATGAGTTGGAATTGACTTGACAGCAATAGGCTTGTTGGTTTTATCCAGCCTAAATTCTATGACCAATAATTATAATCACTCCTTTGCATATATCCATGACTGTTTTGTCCTTCTCTAGTTTCATCATAGCTAAAACCACCAAAAACCAAACCAAACTTGTTGCCATCGAGTCAATTCCAACTCATAACGACCCTGTAAGACAGAGTTAGAGCTGCCCCAAAGTGTTTCTAAGGTTAAATTCAACTCCTGTCTACCCCATGCCTAAAACTACGCAACTGAACATGACTGAAGAAAACCATGAAATCATGATCAAGGTCCCACTTTAAATTCATGACCACTAATCTCAAGTGGGCTCTTAATGCTAACTGGAAATTAATTATATTTCCATATCCATTTCCTTCTCACTCTACCAGTAGACTATTTTAACTTTCAGTTCATTCTTGAAAATTTCAATGTCTCTTCCCATATTTTGCTTCTCAGCTTCATATTTTAATGAGAAAATAAAAACAGCTGGAAGAGAACTTCTGCAAACTCCCAGGACATCTATTTACCTACTTGCATCTGTGCCCATACTCTGCCTTTGTCCTGGTACTCTACATGCACTGTCCGTGTTCCTAGCTAATGCCAGCCCCTGCACTTGTGCCTATTCCTCCAGTCTGCTCAAAGACATTGTGACAAGTATCCCCTTTTCCCCAAAACATCATTTTTCTTCCGTAGTAGATCTTTCCCATCAGCATAATAATTTACTATTTTTCCTCCTAAACTTAAGAATATTCTCTCTTTACCCTGCTTCCTTCTGCAGTTACCATTTACTTCTCTTTCCTTTTGCAAGAAAACTCCTGGAAAGTATTCTGTATATTCACCGTCATTAATTTTTCTCCTCTCAGCCTCCCTTGAGCCCACTCTATGTTTTATCCACCCAATTTCCTGATACTGCTCTTGTCAGGATCATCAGTGAACTCCAGATGGCTAAACCCAACTGTAAGCCTTCAATTCTCACCTTATTCCATTTATTAGCAGCATTTGACACATTCTATCTTGAAATCTGTCTTCATTTGATTTTCAGGACACCCCACTCTCCTGTTTTGTGTCACATCACATTTGCCACTATTTCTAAGGCTTCCTTTCTAGATCTTCTCCATCTCCCTGACCATTTAATGTTTAAGTGTCAAGGACTCAGTCTTGGCCTCTTCTTTTCCTACCTATGCTCACTCTCACATCCTTAGGGCTTTGAATAGTATTTAAATACTGCCGATACGCCGACAAATCCAGGATCTCTCCCCAAATTCTAGACTCAAAGAAGCAACTGTCTATGTGACATCTCCTCTTAAAAGTCTAATAGGCTTATCAAAGTTAATATGTTTAAATATTAAGCTCCTGGTTTCCCTGACTCCACCCCAAGCAAACCTTCTGCAGCCACTGTTTGCCCTGTTTCAGATAAGAATTCCGTCCCTTCAGACCCTCTGGCTAGAAGCTTGAATTCCCCTTTGAGTCCGCTCTACTTCTCATATCCTACTCAGTTATGATGGAATAAGTCCTTTCTATCTCTCATCCTGAATGTTCTTTACCCAAAAGGCACTTGGCTTTCTCTGTCACACCCTTCAAGTCTTTACTTAGATATCACTCTAAGTGAGGGCTTCCCTGACCTTCCCTCTGCTCCCAACCCTTACTACTCATGTCTCTGCATTATTTTTATCTAGAGCATCCATCACTATTTACATATAAAATACATTACTTATTTTGTGTGACCCACTTCCCTGTGACCCACCCCCCATGTTATAAAGTCCATGAATACAGGATATTTTTGTTCACCCAGAGCTCTTTCTTCAGCACCTAAAATAGCATGGCACATAGTAGGCACAGCATATCCTTAATGTTTTACTGAAAAGTTACTGTGACCCTGTCAAATGTATATTAGAAATATCCCTTTGAGTAACCATTTTGAAGTTTGTCACCTCAACCCCAGGCCATCTGAGGATCAGGAGGTCTCCTCTCCTCTACCTGCCTCTCTGCTAACACTGAAGCAGTTCTCAGGGGAAGGTCCAATGCTGTATTCTGGCATAAGAATACAAAGCCTGTGGTTTTGATGGGTTAAGGCTGTGGGTGTGATGTTTGCCCAGCTTTAGGCTGCTTAGTACTAACCTCTTTCCTTCCTGTAAAGCAGTATTTGATAGTGAGCAGGTTTTATTTTAAATCTGAATCATTTTCCACAGCATTCTGTTCCTCACCGCACACTCTTTCTTCTACGTACCACATTCATAAGTTTCTGCTCATTTCCACCCCCTTACCACCACCTTTTCTATAACTAACTTCTATCACTCAGGGCCCAACCCCCTAAAACAAAACACAGAGTATTTAAAACAAATGCAGAGAATTAGTTACAAAGTTATACTGTGTAAAGGGAGGACTCTGAGAGGCCATCCAGTAGAGAAAGAGGAAACCCAGAGATAAGCAGCAGCAGGAAGCTCACAGCACCCCAAGTCTGAAAAGACAAAAGAGGAGCTTTGTTACAGGATCCAAGGGAGGTACTCAGTTGGTGAAAGCTTGAGCAAAGGTAGGTCCTGGAGATACAAAGGAGATACAGCTACTGCTGCTGCTGGAAATCTCACAAGACAGAAGTGGGAGATTCTCCTTTCTTCCCACTGACTCCTAATTTTCCATCAGTGCTTTGCTTAGCCAAACCCAACCATAAGACATGGCATAGGAGACTGGGAAACACGGCTTGTAGGCATCAGTCAGCCTTCTCTCCCCACCACCCTTTATGACACAGAGCAGAGCAGAGAGGAAGCAGAGAAATAAATCTGAGGGCAAACAACTCCATGAGCAGACACCCAAGATGGGACTTCATTCATTTCCAGCCATCAGAAGGTAATTGTCCCAGAAGATCTGAAGATTCTTATGGGGACTTTCAGAATATGAAGTACAGCTAAGCTTACTTTAACAGCTTGGGGAAAAGACGGTGTGGTTTTGTAGGAGAGGAGATGGCAGGCACTTAGAATAGTGAGAAGGAGGAACAAGAGAAGAGCCAGGAGTGCCCTGAGACTGCTTCAGCTCCCACATGAGCCATTCCCTCTCTCTAAGGACCACATCAGGTAAGAGGCCAAGAGCTTGGGCACCAGAACTTGGTTTCCTCTCCCCTCTTAGTGTTCCCAGCTCTTTGCAAACCTCTTTCCCATTATTGGGGCTCTGATTTCCAAGAATCCATAAATCTTCAAAAGGGCTATTAAGCGTAGTTCTGAAAGATCATATTATACAGTCTACAATTACTTACAATAGTTCCCAAATTAAGGGGCCATAGTGATTCAGTGGTAGAATTCTCACCTGCCATGTTGGACACCAGAGTTTGATTCCTGGGCAATCCACCCATCTGTCAGTGGAGGCTTGCATGTTGCTGTGATGCTGAACAGGTTTTAGTGGAGCTTCCAGATTAAGACTTGGAAGAAAGCCCTGGCGATCTGCTTGCAAAAAAGCAGCCAATGATAATCCTGTGGATAACAATGGTCCAATCTTGTTGTGCATGGAGTTGCCATCAGTGATGGTCAACCTGATCACAGCTAAAAACAACTACAGGTCTCAAATTGGGCAGTAAACATGAGACATTCTTTTACAAGATTTTTTTTTTTTTCTTTAAGCTAACAGAAAGGAACTGAAGATTGAACAGAACCACATGGTTTTCTGGAAGGAACTGCACACAACAATTTTTATTTAAGTGCAAACAATAGAATGAACGTCTACACCCTCCCTCCTGTTTGCAGATTATTACACAGCTAATGTGGTGATTTCCATTCAGCAGTTAAAACTCAGTGTTGATGAAGCAAAGCTTCTGACATTTGACTGCGTATCACATCCCTGACATGAAGCGGGCATGAAGCAGGGCAAGAAAATAAACTTTGAGTCAGAGGTACGTGACTCAGTTCATATCCCGGGTCCACCTCTTAGCAGCTGGATATTCTTAGGGAAGCTGTTTAATCTAGGTTAATTTATTCATCAGTAATAATGATAATAGCTAATATTTACTGGATGCTTCCTAATTTTCTGAAATAGATTGAATTGTTTCCACCCAAAATATGTGCTGGAGCCATAACCCCTCTACTTAGGAATGTAATACCATTTGGGAATAGGGCTTTCTTTGTTATGTTAATGAGCACACACCAGTATAGGGCATGTCCTAAACCAATCACTTCTGAGTTATGAGGAATAGGAGAGACACAGAGACAAGAAGAAAACAGAGGAAGACAGATGCTATCTGTGATTGTTAAGGTTATATGTCAACTTGGCTGGGCTATGATTCTCAGTGGTTTGGCAGTTATGATGTAGTTTGGCAATTGTATGATAATGTGATCACTTCCAGCGTAAGATTTGATATAACGTGATCACCTCCATAATGGGATATGCTATCAGCAGACAATCAGTTGAAAGGGAGTTTCCTTGGGTGTCTGGCCTGCATCAAATATAAGTGGACTCTCTGGCAAGACTCATCAGCTTTTGCTTGCTTTGGATCCTGCTACTGGCTCCTGTTCATCCGATCTCTGGTTCTTGGGACTTCAGCTAGCAGCTTACCTGCCATCTTGCCTGCTGATCTTGGGAACTCATTGATCTTTGCAGCCTATGAGCAAGAGCCCTGCTATCTGATCTGCTGATCTTGGGTTAACCAGCCTCTGGGGCTATGTGAATCAGAAGAAGCCTCTCTCCTGACCAACAGACTTGGGACGTTCCAGCTTCTACAACCGTGTAATCCATTTCCTTGATATAAATCTCTCTCTATATATATATTTATATGCTTTACTGGTTTTGCTTCTCTAGAGAACCCAGCCTAAGACACTATCTCATGACAATGGAGGCAGATGAATCTACAAGCCTAGGAACTCCATAGATTGCCAGCTTCTAGAAGCTGGAGTAGACAAAGAAGGACCTCCCCATACAGCCACACTCTGAATTTGGACTTCTAGGTCCTAACCTGGGAGAAAATAAATTTATTTTCTTTAAAGTTACCCATTTGTTGTATTTCTATTATAGCAGTACTAAGAAATTAAGATACCAGTCTAAGTACTTTATATGCATTAATTAATTTAATCCCCATAACTCTATTATTGGTTACATTTTACAGAAGCAGAGAGATGTTAAATAGTTGCACAAGCTCATATAGATTTTTAAAAAATAGCAGAACTAAGGTGGTTTTGCTCATCACACACTGCAAAAGGCTGTCACATCTGGGGTAACTAGTGCCCATTATAGACATGGTAGTGTTGTATACAGGCAGTCCCGGTTATGAATGCACAACTTACGTGCAACACATAGCTAAGAACCAATTCCCATAAAGCCTATATTATATTAAATATTCAAGATACATACAATGGTTTATACTAAGAAACGGGTGCTACTTTGTGATGTACATCAAAACATTATTATTACTATTACTATATTATTATGTTAAAGATATTTTAGTATATCTGGAAGTGTTTCTTTAATGTTTTATGCCTAAAAATGTACACTATATGCTATATACTAAGGCAAATATTTGAGGTTAGATATGAACCGTACTTAACTGTTCTGACTTACGTTCAAATTAGAGTTAAAGACAGACTTAGGAACAGAACTCATTCATAACCCAGAAATTGCCTGTGTTTATATAGGCCTGTTTTCTAGAAGATGGCTATAAAGTGTCTTATGCCAACAAAAACAGTGTTAAGCCATTTTCTGACAGATAGAAGTAAAGAATTTTAAGAAAAGGGCACCCTTTTCAAATCTGCACAAATTTGTCATATGGGTAGCTGTCA
Source organism: Loxodonta africana (assembly GCF_030014295.1). Lineage (NCBI taxonomy): Eukaryota > Metazoa > Chordata > Mammalia > Proboscidea > Elephantidae > Loxodonta > Loxodonta africana. Next base: position 111,365,978 of record NC_087347.1, on the reverse strand, counting down.
AAGGCATTGGGTAGAACCAGGATACAGGTCCAGGCAATCAGGCTCTAGAGAGATGCTCTCTACTAGTGTGCCTGATATAAATCTTATGTGGAATACAAAATAAAGTACTATACGTATACATAAAGCCTAAATGGTTTTTGGCACTTCCTCAGTCTTGCCTCCAAGAAGTTGGGCAATAGTCAATAAATGCACATGAGTTGTCACACGATTAGGTATGCTGGTACATTCCAAGAGGTGGAAGGTGAAAAAGTAGTATGAATCAAGTATAAATAAAGGAAAACTTCTCACCAGTGGGAACAGAAAAGTCACTACGGTCCCTAAAGATGTGCTATCAGTTGCCAAATGTTTTTCAGTGAAGAGTAGACTATCCATGTACTTAAATGTGGGACTATTGTATAGGGTCACTATGAGTCAGAATCAACTCAATGGCAAGGGTATTGTTGTTGTCAGGTGCTGTAGAGTCAGATCTGAGTTGTAGCAATCCCATATACAACAGAATGAAACATTGCCCAGTCCAACACCATCCTCACAATGGTTGCTATGTTCGAGCCCATCACTGCAGCCACTGTATCGAGCCATCTCATTGAGGGTTCTCTTCTTTTTCACCCAATCTCTACTTTTCTAAGAGTGATTTCCTTCTCCAGGGACGGCTCCCTCCTCATAACACATTCAAAGTACACAAGACAAAGTCTCGCCATCCTCACTTCCAAGGAGCATTCTGGCTGTACTTCTTCCAAGACAGATTTATTCGATCTTCTGACAGTCATGGTATATTCAATACTCTTCATCAACCCTATAATCAAAAGCATCAGTTTTTCAGGGGAAGGCATGGATGGCAAACAAACATAGAAGGCATGCATTTTTTGTGTAAAAAATGTGGTAATTTTCTCTACAGATGTTCTTTGAAACAACTCGCCCCTTAAGTCTTCTTTTCCCCTAAACTAGTTTTGGAAGAAACCAATAAAATAATTCAGACTGGGCCTTGCCCCTTTGCCTATCAAATTTAAACAAAAAAATTTTTTTCAGTTTGTTAGATTTTCCACATACTCATTTTCTTCCTCTTGACTTTTTTCTAAGGGTCTGATGATAGCACTTTCACCTGCTGTGACCCTGGCAAAGTCATTGTCCAAGGAAACTGTCAGAGAAGTAAGATGCAGCCTCGTCAGGTGGCTGAGCCTTCAGGGATACTGAAGAATACTCAATTCTTCTTGACAGACAGTTCATCCTTTTCACCAATTTTTGCGTAGAAAGTTTGATGTGCGTTCTCAGAATTTGCTAATCCCAACCATGAAAATATTTGCTTATTTCGCTTGAGAAACAATTAGCGTTGACTAAGTAAAGTGGTGAGGAAGATAGTTCATTTATTTTCAGTACATAAAAGACCCTGTCAGGGTCCTTTGCTAATATATCACAGTAACAAAAATTATTATAATAACAGCGTACCGATCATCGATAATGGAGACATCTTTCCAGTTAACTGTTTCTTTCTTCATTTTTTTTCCTGCTTGATGTAAAGAGAGCTAGTAGAAGTTACTGTGGCTCTCTGGACTCCTGGGAGGGAGGCAGGAGTAGCTGAAGCAGAACAATGTTGGTGAGATTGATACCTGGTTGGCGGAATGAAGGGCCTCCTTGGGTACTTTCCAGGACTGCACAGGCCACATTATATCGAACAGCTCTTCCAGAAACAGTACGTGTAGAAAGGAGTCCCTGCGTGGTGCAAATCGTTAATGTGCTTGCTGCTAACCAAAAGGTTGGAGGTTTGAGTCCACTCAGAGGCACCTTAGAAGAAAGACCTGGTGATCTACTCCAGAAAAATCAGCTATTGAAAACACTATCAACTCAACGGCAACTCGTATTGGTATGTGTGGAGGTGAATGACTTGGGAAGAATTTACTAAGAACTGGGGTAGATGAAAGTACTAAACAATTTTAAATACTGTGTTTTAAACAAAAATACCCATGAATGGTTGTAAATCTCTGATACTGACTGAATTTTGGGGCCCTTGAAAGCCTAAATAAAGGTTATAATCTAAACATTAATCTCCACTACTTTCCTCTGTATGCTCCATGATTTTTCCTTTTGTTTCACTCAGCCCAAAAGTCACATTTTCAGCAAATTTTAAAGAGGAACTAAGCCAGAAAAAAGTTTATAGGAATAGCACCATTAATTTACTCAACAAATATTTACTGAACACAGACTATGTGCCAGGAACTGGTCTTGGCCCTAGGGAGTCAACAGAACCAAATGGAAAAGATTCTGGCTTTCACGGCATATATTCCAGTGAGAGTTATAGACAAAAGAGGGAAAGCAAGAGGGGGTTAAATGGGGCTCTTCTCATCTTGGAGTTCAGGGCCCTAACACTGAGAACAGTAGGTGTGATGTGCCCCCACATTCTAAATCAAAGTGTTAGGTATTCAATGCTGGCTTTGCAAAAGGACTGGATGGAACGGATCCTGTCCTCTATTGCCGACACTGACCTCCTGGCTGTAAACAGAGGGGAATCAAGAAAGGCCTGGGAGTAAGAAGTGTTGAACAGAGTGCTATCAGTCAGTAACCCAGGGTGCAAGGGAGAAGGTGGTGTCATTCTCATCTTATACTAAGTGAAAGGAACCTAAGAGAACCACATGAAGAGTTTGATGTGAATTCTCAGAAGTTTGGAAGTCATAGGGTCTGACATCTTTAGTCATCCCTAAAAAATTTCCATGTAACCTTGAGAAATCTTTGGTAATCTTTGGTAGCAAGCTTTATTGAAAGGTCTTGCAGGTCATTAGTTCAGCAGTGCAAATAAGAATCATTTTCTTTGCTCCAGGTGTAGACTTTGCAAAAGGGACATGTATTCGGGTCTTGGGATCTCAAGGGGAGATCTTGAAAGGGGATTGCTTGAATAGGTGAGGCGACCTCAACAGGAGAATTGGAGGGGTGGGGGTTGGCCACAAGAAGCCAGGAGTTAAAAACTTGTAAACAGACAACATTTGAGGCATTAATTCTGCCACAAAACTGCAGATGGGGTGTCCCCCGCTTTAGAAAGAGTCAGCATTCAGTCCTACCATACCTAGAAGACCCTGAAGTCAGGTTATAATTACCCAAGTGAAGTAAGACCTTGTCTATCTCACCCCTCTCAGCCCTTAGTCGAACCTTGAAGAAGACACAGGAGTCTAGACAGTTGGGCAGGAAGGGAGGGGAAAGGAAAGAAAGATAAGGAAATAGTAAAGAAGTTGATCATGCCCTCCTTGCCAAATGCAGTTTTTCCAGCCTGAGGCAAGCCCAGGCTGGGGGAATGGAAAAGCTTTCAATTTTGTAGGTCAAAGAAATTAAAGTGTAGATGGTACACTGGATTGGATTTTTAATACCTGAGAGGAATTGAATAGGCTATGAGATTATCCAGTGTGGAGGATAATGAGTCAACAGATCAAGCTTAATAGAAAGTTATTTTCAGCCTTCATACACCAAACCTAGCTCATTCCATAGTCCTGTTTTTAGAGAACAAAAAAACCTTGAAGATTGTGATTAGTGCTATGAATGAGCTAAACAGGTCAGAAGAGGCTTCTTTCAAGCAAGAGGCATTGAGCCTGAGACCTGAGTGCTGAGAAAGAGCCAACCAAATAAAGAGATTTGTCAACAGGGTTTTCTCCAGAGGAAATAGCAAGAGTAAAGGTCACCAGGCAGAAGCTTCTAATGATCTAGGAACTGATCAAAGAGCATAGTCAGAAGTACAGCATATCAGAGGGAGAGAGGCCTGTGAGGGGCTTGGCTTTGGAGGCAGGGTCCAATCTTGCAGCACCTTTTTAGATGATGGTCTTGAGTTTGAAATTTATTATAAAAGTGATAAGAAGACACTAAAGGATTGGAAGCAGATCAACTTTGCATTATAAATAAATAAACTACTCTAGCTTCTATGAAGACAATATATTGCTGGTGAGTAAAAGTGGGTATCCAGCACTCACCTGTCAATTTGTCATATACTGTGGTGATGTCATGGATTGAATTGTGTCCCCCCAAAATATGTGTCAGCTTGGCTAGACCATGATTCCCAGTATTGTGGGATTGTCCACCATTTCGCCATCTGACCTGGTTTACTATGTGTTGCAAATTCTACCTCTATGATGTTAATGAGGCAGGATTAAAAGCAGTTATGGTAATGAGGCAAGACTTAATCTACAAGATTACATTGTGTTTTAAGTCAATCTCTTTTGAGATATAAGAGAGAGAAGGAGGCAGAGAGACAGAGGGACCTCCTACCACCAAGGAAGAAGCGACAGAAGCATAGCGTGTCCTTTGGATCCAGGGTCCCTGTGCTGAGAAGTTCCTTGACCAGGGGAATATTGATGAAAAAGACCTTCCCCAGGACTGACAGAGAGAGAAAGCCTTCCCCTGGAGCTGCTGCCCTGATTTTGGACTTCTAGCCTCCTAGGCTATGAGAGAATAAATTTGCCTTTGTCAAAGCCATCCACTTGTGGTATTTCTGTGATAGCAGCACTAGATAACTAAGACAGGTGGCTTGCATGCTGCTATGATACCGTAAGCTATACTATTGGTATTTCAAATACCAGCAGGGTCACCCATGGTGGACAGGTTTCAGTGGAGCTCCCAGACTAAGACAAACTAGGAAGAAAGGCCTAGTGATCTACTTCCAAAAATCAGTCAATGAAAACTCTATGGATCACAATAGAATAATATGCAATATAGTGCTGGAAGATAGGCCCTTTTGGCTGGAAGGCACTCAAAATACACAGTGGCTGCAACAATGGACTTGAGAATACCAACAATCCTGAAGATGGTGCAGGTCTGGGCAACATTTCTATCTGATGGGCACGGAGTCTCTGACTTTATGGCAGCTAACAAGGGTGGACATAGAGGTACATATTGTAGATATTTTACTAGTCTAGATAAGAGATGATGGTGACTTGACCTAGGTTATTGGTACTGGAGGTGGAGTGATGTAATTTGTCAGTAGAACTTGGGCCAGGTATTGAGGGGTCAACTAAGACTCTATAGTGGGTACTATTGGTTCTGTGTTCTTAATTTTTCTTTTGGCAGATATACCCATTCTCCAACTTCCATGAGTGTTGGATGCTAATTGGTTACAGCTGCCACCATCTCTTGAGAATTTTCCTCAGTAAGACAGTAGCTGCACTACTCAGGAGATTCTATACTCCAAACCCCCACTCCTGAAGAAACCCATGACTCGGTGACGTGTGGTTACAAAAGGCCAACTTCCTTGCTTCAAGATGGGCATCATTTAGTGTACAGTTTGCATTCCAGAGCTTCTCTATGGGACCATGCTGAAGCTAGTCTCATTTAGCTCTTTCCCTAGACTTGTTTTCCTGAAAACACTCCTTAAATAAGACACATGAATGTCAACATCAATAAACATCAGTATTAAGATCAATAAATAACTTGAGAATCCCTGTATGAGGCTTTGATTCTAGAGAACCCAAGCTAAGGGAGAGGTTAATTTTAAACTTTTTTCTAAATTGTGATTTAGGTGCAAGTTTACAGAGCAAATTAGTTTCTTGTTATACAGTTAATACACAAATTGTTTTGTGATGTTGGTTGCTAACCCCACTATGTGTCATCACTAACCCTTCTCCATCCCAGGTTCCTGTTTCCATTCGTCCAGTTTTCCTGCCCCTTCCCGCCCTCTCGTCTTTACTTTTGGGCTGGTGTGCCCTTTAGTTTCATATACATGGGTGAACTTTGAAGCATGTCCCTCATGTGTGTTACCGTTGCCCCTAAAGACCTGTCTAATCTTTGGCTGAAGGGTGAACCTCAGGAGTAACTTCAGAACTGAGGTAAAAGGATGTCTGGGGGACATACTCTAGAAGTTTCTTCAGTCTCTGTCAGACCAGTAATCCTGGTCTTTTTGTGTGAATTTGAATTTTGTTCTACATTTTTCTCCCTCTCTGTCTGGGACCCTCTATTATGATCCCTGCCAGAGCAGTTGGAGGTGGTAACCAGGCACCATCTAGTTGTTCTGTGCTCAGTCTGGAGGAAGCTGTGGCAGCTGTGGTCCATTAGTCTTTTGGACTAATGTTTTCCTTGTGTCTTTAGTCTTCATTCTTCTTTGCTCCAACTGGAATGGGACCAGTAGTGTATCTTAGATGGCCATTCGCAGGCTTTTAAGACCCCAATTGCTACTCACCACAGTCAGATGTAGAACATTTTCTTTATAGATCATGTTGTTTCGATTGAACTAGAAGTCCCCTGAGACTATGGTTGCAGCCCTCAGCCCAGTAGCTCAGTCTTTCATGGCATTTGGATGTGTCTGTGAAGCTTCCATGACTTCGCACTGGTCAAGTTGTGCTGACTTCCCCAGTATTGTGTACTTTCTTGCCCTTCACCAAATTACCACGTATTTTCTATCTAGTTAGTGTTAATTCTGAACATTTTTGACATGACTATGAGGCATCCAAATGCTGCTGTTAAGTAAGAAGGTTGGTATATGTCATGGATTGAATTGTGTCCCCAGAAACATGTGTACCAATTTGGCTAGGTCACGATTACCAGTGTTGTGTGATTGTCCACCATTTTGTCATCTGATATGATTTTCCCATGTAATGTAAATCCTATCTCTATAATGTTAATGAAATGGGATTAGTGGCAGTTATATTGGTGAGGCCGGACTCAGTCTACATGATTAGATTGTGTCTTAAGCCACTCTCTTTTGAGATAAACAGAAGCAAGCAGAGAGATATGGGGACTCATATCACCAAGAAGCAGTTCCTGGAGCAGAACTAGTCCTTTGGAGCTGGGGTTCCTGTGCTGAGAAGCTCCTAGTCTAGGGGAAGGTTAATGACAAGGAACTCCTCCAGAGGTGACAGAGAGAGAAAGCCATCCTCAGAAGCTCATGCCCTGAATTTGGACTTCTAGCCTACTAAACTGTGAGATAATAAACTTCTGTTTATCGAAGCCATCCAATTATAGTTATTTCTGTTATAGCAGCACTAGATAACTAAGATAGTATGTGACTCAACCTTGGAAAAGATAAAATATTTTAGCACCAGTAGCGTATGAATGATATTACCAGCCAGAGGAAGTAACGGTATTACCAAGGAGATGTGTACTTAGATAAGTGAGTCCAAGACTCAGATGTCTAAAATTTAGAAAAAGAAAAAAGGATTCAGCAAAAGAGAGAGTATAAGTATCTTGGAATCTGAATAAACCCTATTCTATCCCTAGATTTTGAGGTGATAAGAGAGTTCTACTGTATGACATTATGGAAAGCATAAGACTCCTTAATGACCACTGACTGACTTCTTTAACATACAATATGGAGAAAATCCAAGAAATGTGATTTTCTGTTAAAGAATCTTTTAATTGTTGATACCTGCAAACTGATAGTTTTAGAGTCTTTGTAATGTTAGGTAAGGTTATTTCATGTTAACTGCTCAATTAACTCATGTCATCAATGAAGCTTTTTTCATTTGAATTAAGTCCCCAGTCCCTATAAAATGAGAATTTTCCTCATTTGCTGAAGTCTTCCAATTACTTTCTAAGTTGAATTAGTAGCGCACTAAACTTTTACTTCCAGAGAAATGAGTTCAAGCAGAGGTCATCCATGCAAATGAGTTGAGTGATCTCAAACTAGCATTCAAGGGTGTCAGAAGTTGTATCTATATTGGTTTACTTTTAAAGGCAAGAAAAAGATAATAATATGGGTTTTCATGTATTTATTTAAAGACAGAGGACCAGAAATGACAACTTTTCCTTTTCAAAATCTCAGCACCCAATCAAGCAACTTGTTGGGGAATTAAGTTCATGGCAGGCCTGAGTATCCCAAGATGTGCACAAAACAAGCAAAAGGCATGGAGCCAGTACGAAAATACTCTGAGTTAAAAGTACCACCACCCATCTATCAGCTTGTCGTACTATGGTGGTTTGCATGTTGGTATGATGCTGGAAGCTATGCTACTTGTACCAGCAGAGTCATCCATAGTGGATAAGTTTCAGCACAGCTTCCAGGCTAAGACAGACTAGGAAGAAAGGCCTGGTGATCTACTTCCAAAAATTAAACAACAAAAATCCTATGTACCATGTAATAGCCCTGACAATGGACTCAAATATACTGATGATCATGAAGATGGTGCAGGACCAGGCAACATTTTGTTCTGTTAAACATAAGGTCACCGTGAGTCAGAGCTGACTCGATGGCAATTACCAACAACAAAGGGACTGTGGATAGTCATTCTGTAAATTATTAAAGCGTATACCAAGGTATAAGGGAATAGATTTTTCTTCTTATGACTAAGTTCAAAATCTCACAATTATCTTTTAATTTTCCCAGAAATGTTTTCAGTTAGGTACCACTTTACTCAAGCGTCGTTATAACAGAAAGAAGAGGAAAAAACAGAGGAAACAGTCATGTGAAGATGGAGACAAAGATTGGAGTGATGCAGTCACAAGCCAAGTAACACTTGGAGCCACCTGAAGCTGGGAGAGGAAAGGGAGGGTTCTCCCCTAAAGCCTTCAGAAGGAGCACAGCCTTGACAACACCTTGATTTCAGACTTCTGGCCTCGAGAATTGTGAAAGAATAGATTCCTGTTGTGCTAAGCCACCATGTTTGTAATAATTTGATATGGTAGTCCTAGGGAACTGATACAACTAGCCACAGCATTTTAGCTGTACAACAATTATAACACAATACATCAAACGATGGAACACACACTCCAAGAGAGAGAAGTTGTTGACCATCTATTAGCATTTTTTGGGCACTATGAGTCCCGAGCCATCTCATATTTCTTTGTCATTTCATAGTTATAGAATTATACAAATTAGGCATGGCTATCTCCATTTTGGTTTGACACAGTAGCTGTAACAATGAACTCAAACATACCAATGATCACGAAGATAGTGCAGAACAGGAAATACTTCATTCTGTTATACATAAAAAAATATACATAAAAAAAATTGTCAGAGTTGGCTTGACAGCAACTAACAACAACAAATTCTCATGTTACAGTTGATGAAATGGGCTCAGAAAGGTTAAAAATTTTTTCCCAAAGACCACTGCAAGTAAGTAACAGAGTCGGAATTTTTGTCCCAGTTTAATCTAACTTCAAAACTTTTGGTCTCTCTAATATGTCATTCTGTCTCTTCCATATAGAGCTTATTTACCTTTAGACTATCTCAACATTACGATAAACTGGTGCATTATGTGGAGAAAGCCTGATACAAGTGTTGTTGGTTGGCATAGACCCAGTGTCACTGAAGTCACCCTTAGCTTCATCTTCCTCTTTCAAAACTTTTTCTGGAATCTTCATCCTCTTCCTAGAAAAAGGTTACAAATTAACTATTGGTGATTTAGCTTTGCATCCTTCTTTGCTTAAAATCTTCAGAAAGACCTCTAAAAAGACTTTCAGAAAACTTGATTTGAACTTTGGACATTGATAGGCCAGTCATAAGTACTATCCAGAAAAGGACAGAAAATATATTTGGTGAATATAAACCACAAATATAGACCTGTTAGACTAAGTTTGGCAAAATTTGACCTAAATCTTGGCACATTTTGGAGAAGGTTCCAAAACTTTCTGTGATTATCCTGGACAGGAAAAGGTCATTATTGGTGTGAGAAATTTTGCCAAAAAAACTCAGAGTAATAGCTTTAAGGAAAATGAAATCATGCTGTAGCCATCCCTGAAAAGTCCTCCTTATATTGCTAATATGCTCCTGGTTCATCCCTGAAAAAATGTGAACTGCCGAGATCTTAAACATTTGTTATTTTCATAGCAGAAGGTAAACTATTTTCATAAATATGCAAATATCTCCTAGTGGGCTTCTATCATACTTCCAGCAACTCTACTGTAGTGTATGTCTATTTCAAATCTGATGATATTAAAAAGGAGAAAGTGCAGAGCATGCAGCTTGGGAAGATTTTTGCCCAAGAAAGCTAGCAATTAGAGCAGGAGATAGGCGAGCAGCTAGGATAATGAGCAGCACCATTAAAACCTGCTTGATTTGATCTTCCACTAAGACTAAGGATGTTGCAAAGGAATGGAGGCTGTTTCTGTAGGGGAAAAAAAAAAGGTCAAACCAGGAGAATCTCTTTATGATCTTGCTGCAAATGGGCTCAGAGCTTTGTATTCTTTAGAGGAAAAGTACTAGTAAATTCAAGATAAGAACCCGTTGTCATACTGGATTTCATTAATCTCTTTACTTGTTGATGTCTAGGGGAGTTTCTTCCACCGTTTTGTAAGCTTGAGGAAGTCGGGGACACTTAAGGACAGGCCCCAGAACATCTACATGTCCAGCTCTACTGTCAAAGAGTCCCGTTTAAATATGGGTTGAGTGAATGGATGAATAAGAGGGAAAGATATAATGATAAGGGCAAAACCTCTGGAAATAAACGAGACTGCTATTAAGTCATTGCTACATCACTTGCCAGCTGTTTAGTCTTGGAGAGGCTCACCATGTCTGTGAACCTCGGTTTCCTCATCTATGACAGTACCTGTAACTCACTGGGCACTAGGCCTTGGTTATATTAGATAATGAATTCGTGGTAGCCAATATTATGTTTTCAAGGTGGTGAGCCCCATGGCTGTCATTGGGAGAATTGGGTTAGCAAATGATTTTTTTTACCGAAAAGCTGTTTTTGAGCACTTATGATGTGACAAGTGCTGTATTTGGCTCTTGAGATACAAAGATGAAAAGATAAGGTCCCTATTCTCCCCAACTAGTTGAGAGACATACCTCCTGACTGACAATAATAAGCACAAAATGTATTATCTATTATTATGATTATAGTAAATATTATTGTTAGTATCAAGATAATATGATAAATACTATAACAAAGCCATGCACAAGATCCAATGGGGTCACAGAAAAAAGAATGTCAGGGAAGACAGGGAGACAGAGAAAAATTTATAGGGAGGGAGATGTTGGACCTATTATAAAATAACAAGTAGGAATTTTTTCTTTTTTAAATGAACGTCATCAGGCATTTCAGGGATAATGATAAACCATTGCAAAAACAAGTGTCCCTAGAAGGGATATAAAATCTCTTTACTCCCAAATCTCCCCCTAACAGGCATTTTCCTTTGTGTTGAATACTGTCCTGGCCCTGCAAACCTTCCTGAGAAGGCGGACACCAAGGCCTCAGTATGCATCTTCCCAAGAAGGTGGACACCAAGTCCCCACAGGAAACGGAAAGTGCGTGCTGCAGGGCAGGTGCCATCACACTTCTTTTTTGCATGCATTTGTCAAGAAGTCGCTGTATCAAATATGTTAGGTTTGAAGCAATCTATGCTTAAGGGGAATGGAAATAGCTTTCTACATCATTTCAGACAACAAAGGTTTGGCTCTTGAGTTTCCTTAAAGCACAGCTGCCTCTTTACTTCCTACATCATCACCTGGATTTACAGGAGGACTCGAGCAAGACCTACAGCTTCCCAACGTAGATCTCTAGCTGTGTGCTCCCCAATCTCAGTCACGCCCTTCTGATTCTGTAAATATTTGAAAACTAAATTGTTCTATTGCAACTTACAGGCACATTCATAGAAAAATAGTGAGGGTCCTTCACAAGGATTCCTTAACGCCACACTCAGATCTGGTGGGCTGAGTATTTCCCTAGGGTAGAAATCAAAGGGCTGTCAGACTTCTCTGCAAACACAAAAGCTCTCTTATTGATTGTAATGGTGCCTTTAGTCCAGCAATGTGATCTGGTTTCTCGGAGTACTACGTGTCAGGACACTTGGTGCATCAAGCCTGCCACCAGAGCTCTTTCAAGAGAGGCTCTGCCTCAGTCCTGGCCTGACTTTCTGATTCAACGCATTGATTGGAACAGTTTGTTTCCAGCTTAACTTGTTCCTGATTCATGTAGGTTTGGGGGTCAGAAGACAAGGGTTCAAATGGAAGCTCCATTCCTAACCCATTTGAGTACACTCTCTCTCTCTCTGTGAAATAAGAATAGGACCTAACTAGCAAGGATTAGAAGGAGCCCTGGTGGTGCAATGGTTAAAGTGTTTGGCTGCTAACCAAAGGTCGGTGGTTCAAACCCACCAGTGGCTCCACGGGAGAAAAGATCTGGTGATCTTCTCCCATAATGATTACAGCCTAGAAAACCCTATGGGGTCTATTCTGTTCTATAGGGTATCTATGAGTTGGAATTGACTTAACGGCACACCACGGCAACTATAAGAATTAGAAAGAAGATGCCTCATACATCAGTTCCTGAAATATCTAAGTACTTTTGAAATTATAGTTATATTCTTACATTAGTAAAAATAACCTTTATTATTTCAGAAGATCAACTTATTTTGTATCCTGTAATTAATCCTGAGTACTGACTGCTACCCCAGCCATGTTTTAACAGTGCAGACTATTGGTTAAGAGCACAAGCTTTGGGGTTCAGTGATGGGGATTCAAATTTCAGTTGCATCACTCACTACTTATGAGTTCTTAGGAAATCTATACAGCTTCTTGAGCCTTGATTTCATTATTTGTGAGAAGAAGTATTTTAGGACTAAACGAGATAAAATAAATAAATAAATAGAGTGTGTCCTATAAGCTAGGGTCTGGCATGTTGTTCACCTTATTGCTACTCTGTTGTGTTTGTTTGGTTTTTGTTATCTTAGCTACAATCAGGGCCATATTGGACTTGGAACTTGGTATTGCTTCTAAAGATAGGGGATTAGATGATTGAACAGCTGATGGGGTTAGTATCTTGCCTTGATACAAATCTATATGAGACATCAAAATTCACGATCATATAAAGAAAGGAGAGAAATGGCCCTCCTTTAAGCATCACACTTACTGTATCTCCATATTTTAAAATAATGGCGGAGTGCATATACATGCCAGAGGTAGATGCCTTATTGCCAGTTTTGACCACCTCTCCAGTGATACCTGCTAGGTGGAGCACAGCTGTTGAAGGGCCTCACCAGCTAGGAAGCCAGCTGTGGTAAGGTGGGTGTGCCTTAGATATGACATTGGCTCAATACTAGGAAGCAGCAGAAGTAAAGGGCAGATGTTGCCAGTGAGGGAGTCCAGATTTGGGATCAGCCCCAGACCTGAGTTTGAATCCTAAGAACATCACTAACAATGTGTGTGGCAAGTTGCCTTGTCCTTTCAATTTCTGTTGCATAGGGAAACCAGTACCTATCTTGCAGGGGATGGTAGGGTCAAATTAGGTGATGTCTATAAAGCACCTGCCCCAGTATAGAGATGCAACAGATGACAACTCTTTTAATTCTCTTGGCCAAACTTGGTGGGACCCATTTGGTCAAAAAGGTCTAGATGCTACCTGGCAGTTCATGGTTACTTCATGTGTGGACACCTAGACACAGATAGCCAATTTGAATTCAGTCATCAATTCAACAGACACAGACTGTTTTTATCGTTTGTTTTTTTCTTTTCCAACTCTTAGGTAGTCCGAACATCTTTCCTACCAGGAACCTGTGGCAATTCTGGGAGTTTATAAAATCAGGTAGAACGTAGCCTGGGTGAGCTGAGGAACATAAAAGATAGAAGGGGAACAAAGAGAACCTGGGATCAGTGGGAAGCTTCATTTTCTTTAATTAGCATATTTAAGTGAGGCTTAGAAGCTGCTCCTTCCCTGAAACATTGCATTTTATTAAAAGCTGTTTAGAGCCCATAACCATTCTGCTGATTTTCTCAAAACATGTTCCCCTTATAGGCCGGCGCTAAACTGTGCATATGAAATGAGCTCAGCTTAATGTTGTGTTAAAAGAATTTGGTCTCCAGAGCTGTCTCTCTTCTTAATAATATGTAATCATACTCCATCTATTAGTTTTCATTTAACTTGCCCCATGCAGGCAATGAATCCAGTTTAATTAAATGTGCCTTTAAATAGTTGTAGCAGCACTCATTTGCACCTAGCAAGCCTCCCTTTCATCCTATTAAGACCCCCTCCAGATATAAAAACCCAATAAAGAGGTCATGTAAGATGTGTGTCTGATAATGCAAACGAAGCCTGACATTTGCTTCATAATTTAGTGAAACCTACAGTAGTTTTTGGGCACACAGTCACAGCTGAGTGGAGTCAGTGTGGGGTCTCTTGGGTTCTGGAGAGTTGTATCTGGATTGATCCTCATAAATAGCACATTTGGGGATCAGCTCGTGATCCTTTGAGTTGGAACCAGCAATGCAGGCAGTGAGGCTCTGGACACTGGGCTGCCTGGGGAGCGTCAGAGGGCCTCTGAAGAGGGCCTGACCTGCACCTCTGGTCATGTTCCCTGAGGGCACTGTGGGTGGATGGGCTGCAGTTCCCCTGTTAGAAGATTTGGTAAAAGGCTAGGGAAGCCAATCCTGTAAATTGAGAGAGGAGAGGTAGGTGTTATTTTCTAGTCAGGAAAAGACAATATTAGAGAATTGATACAATGGCCATCCTAATCACTGGGTCCCTCAGTCAAGAAATGGATTCTATTCAACTTAGTGCTTTATTAGTCATACAGTTACTTTATGCATTTAGTGACTGCTGAATGCTAGCACCTATCACAGACCAGGGACATAACAGCAAATGAAACAAAGTCCCTGCTCTCTTGAAGCTTACATTCTAGTCAGGGAAGATGGAGAATAAACAAAAATAACCCAACGACAGGTAAATAAATGTATGATATCAGGTGGTATGAAGCAAGAAGATAAATCAGGTTAAAGGATGGAGAGATATAAATGGAACACGGAATTTTGGGGATGGAGGTGGACATAATGTCAGATAAGACCTCCCTGATTAGAAACTGTCTCGAAAGTTCAGATTTGACACAATCTTGCTGGCTGTGTTTGCTGGGTGAAGTAAGAATGAATTTCATGTAGGATGTGAGAAATTATCTATAATTTATGACACTCCATTGGTTGACTTGTTTGGTCAGGTTGGCCGGGCTGGTCTGGGGGATCCTTTCTTTCTTTGTTTCCTTTCCCAAGAGGATGCAAAAGAGGGCTTTCTACAATTATTCTCCCAACAACCTATAAGTGCCACATTGTGTTGTTCTCTATGTGTTCCAATGTGTGTAAGTCTTGCCTGCGTAGTGAGGCTTAGTGAGGCAATAAACTCTCTAATGGCAGGGACTCAGGTTTTTGGTTCTTTATTTCCCACCTAGCAGGAATGCATACGGAATTCATGGTAGCACAAACTTCCAAAACGTAATATGATTTTTTTTTTTAATTTACATTTTGGTACCTTATGCTTTTCAAAAAAGTTTTAGATGCCTATCATCCCAACAACCCTATGTGGTGCAGAATCTCTGCAATGTCCAGTTCTTGGGGAAATTCATTCATTCTTTATTCATTCATTCAACAAATATTTCAGTGCCAAGATTAATTTCCCTGAAATTCAGCTTCCTAATCTAAAATTAAGTGACTTGAATGCTTGATTTGCATGAAAGATGTGAAAATGATACAATGACATAGATTAAATAACTACCACAATACCCATACTAACTGCTCAGTAAATAAGAGTTATACAAAACTGTGGATATGTGTATAGGAGGAAGATAAATATGAAGGAGAGATATGAAATATGATGCAAAATAAATAGCCAGATCATGATGGACTTTATAAACTAATTGTGATGAGGGCCTCTTGAAGTGTTTCAAACAGGGAATGGTGTGATCATGCTGAAGACTCTGTAGAGAACAGATTAAAAGAAGACAAGAGTAGAAGCAGAAAGACCATTTAGACAGCTGTTACAAAGGTTCAAATGAGAAGATGATGGTGGTTTAGGTTTGACAAAGGAGATGGAGAAAAGGCAGCAGACACAAGGTACGCTTTGACAACAGAATGGACAGGGCTTGATAATGAATTCAATGTAGGAAATAAGAGAAAGGGAAGAGATTCCTGGTTTTCTGAGTTAAGCAATGGAACCACTTTCTGAGGGAAGTAACACTCCAGCCTAAGTAAGTTGCATTCAGTTTTCCCATATTATATTGCGATTGTTAATGAAAACGTAAATTCAGAACGTAGTGCTTAGTGAGAGAATAAGTTTGGTGCCATTAGCAATAGACAGTATTTAAAGCTGTGGTAGGAGATGAGATCACATGGAAAGAAAGCGAAGAATGGTAAGGGAGGAGCGCTCAGGTGAGAGCTTAGAAGAACTTCATGACTTAAAAACCAAAACCTATTGCCATAGTGTTGGTGCTGACTCATACCGACCCAATGGGACAGAGAAGAACCACCCCACAGGGCTTCCAGTGAACTGCTGGTAGATTCAAACTACCGGCCTTTTGGTTAGTAATCGAGTTCTTAACCACTGTACTACCACAGCTCCATGACTTAGGGGTTGTATGAAAGAAGAGACATTGGTGAGACTGAGGAGTGGCCAGTGACAGAGAAAAATCACAGAAGCCACAAGGAATGATTCAAGAGGAATCATTCAAGAGATACTTTTCTGTCAAAATCTGCTGAGAGATAGAGTTAGATAAGGATTAATAAAAGAGAAGTCATTGATGACTTCAATAAGAGCAAATTCAGAAGTGAAGTGTGTGTGGCGGGGGAGGTAGTGGGGTGGGGTCTGTTTGGAATGAATATAAAAATAAAGGGGAAATAATAAGGTGGGGACATTTTCATTTTTTTTTTTTTACCCCCCAGAAGATAGTTGTTAAGACCTACTACCTGCCAGGTGCTGTTTTAGATGCTGGGGCTAGAACAGTAAATAAAACTAAAACCATGCCTTAAGGTACCTCTTTTATACAGAAGAGAAAGATAACAAGCATAAAAATAATTAACATGTAATGTGTCAGGTGAAAACATAAAGCAGCATTAAGAAGGATAAGGACTGCCATGGGTGTGGTTGCTGTCGTATGTAGGGAGATCAGAAAAATTTACTGGGAAAACCCTCAGCAAGTGGTGTTGCAGCAGAGAATTGAAGGAAGTGAGAAAGAGAGAAAGTATTCCAGGCAGAAAGAACAGCTCATGCAAAGTACCTGGGGTAACTACACAAAGGGTATTTTTGAGAAACAACAAGAAAACTAGTTTGCACAATGGCAAAAAGATGGGAACAACCTAAGTGCCCATCAACAGATGAATGGATAAACAAACTATGGTATATATGCATAAGGAATACTCAAAACATTAAAGAATAACAATGAGTCCACGAAACATCTCACGACATGGATGAGCCTGGAGAACATTATGCTGAGTGAAATAAGTCAATCACAAAAGGACAAGTATTGTATGATACCACTGTTATAAAAAGTCAAGAGAAGGTTTACACACAGAAAGAAACATTCTTCGATGGTTATCAGGGATGGGGAGGAGGGTGGGGGAATCACTAACTAGACAGTAGACATGTGCTAACTTTGGTGGAGGGAGAGACAATACACAATATAGAGGAAGTCAGCACAACACAACCAAAGCAAAGGAAGACACTGAAAGGTACGCAAGAGTAGAAGGTGACAATGGTAAATATTGTTATATATATAATTCTGCAACAACAGTAATAACGATGCTGTACAAGTGGATACATAGGTAGTTATGTACGCTGAACAGGGGTGGGAGGGTATATGGGAGTACACCCATGTGCATATATAGGGTTGGTAGCGGATAGTCCTTCATATATATTTGTACATGCTGCAAATATACCCATGTATATAATAGAGGGCACAGTCATGAAAACCTCTTAGCCATAATCAAACAACTCCCAGGACTGAGATACTGGGTTTGAGGACTAGGGACCATAGTCTCTGGGAGCATCTAGGTAAACTGGCATAACATAGTCCATAAAGGCAATGTTCTACATCCTACTTTGGTGAATAGCAATTGAGATCTTAAAAGCCTGTGACTGGCCTTCTAAGTTACAGCTATTGGTCTCTTTCCTTTCAGAGCAAAGAAAACTGAAGATTAAAGGAAACAATTAATCCAAAGGACTAATGAACCACACAGCTTCCACTAACCTGAGACCAGAAGAACTAGATGCTGCCTAGCTACCACCATTGACTGCTCTGACTGGGATCACAAGAGAAGACACTGGATAGAGTGGGAGAAAAAGGTAGAACAAAATTCAAATCCATAAAAAAGACCAGGCTTACTTGTCTGATAGAGTCTGGTGGAACCCCTGAGTCTATAGCCACCCTTATAACTTAGAACTGAAGCCACTCCTGGAGATCACCTTTCTTCAGCCACATAAAAAAAAAAAAAAAAAAAAACATAAAAGATAGCCCTAAATAGTGAACGATAACACCCAGGAGGAATGTGCTCCTCAGAGCAATCAACTATATGAGATCAAAAGGCAGCATTTGCCCAAAAGCAAAGTTAAGAAGACAGGAAGGGGCAGGACAACTGAGTGAACTGAAACAAGGAAACCAAGGTGGAAATGGGGAGAGTGCTGACACATCGTGGAGATTGCAACCAATGTCACGGAATAATCTGTGTATATATTGCTGAATGGGAAACTAATTTGCTCTGTAAACTTTCACCTAAACCACAGTAAAATATTTAAAAAGAAAGAAAGAAAGCCAGCTTGGCTGCAGTGGAGTACATGAAGTGAAAACCTACAGAGTTCAATCAGAGAGGTAATGTGGTAGGAACAGGGTAGATCAAGACTTGGTCTTTTCCTCTGAGATGGGAAGTCATTGGGGGATTCTTAGGAGAGGCTGCTATAGGAAGTCAGGGTAAAAGTGGACAGAACAATCAGATGGCTGTTGTAGTGATCCAGGTAAGGAATGATAGCAGCTTGCAACAAATGGCAGTGGTGGACATTGCAAGAAAACGTCGAATTCTGGAAACATATTTAAGCTGTTGTTGTTAGTTGCTATCCAGTTGATTCCAACTCATGGTGACCCCATGTGTGCACAGTAGAACTGCTTCATAGACTTTTCAAGGCTTCCAGACCTGTCTTCTAAGGCACCTCTGGGTGGGTTTGAACTGCCAACCTTTTGGCTAGTAATCGAGTGCTTAACATTTTGTGCCACCCAGAGACTTCTATATTGAGCCCAGATCTGTTGTAATTTACTAATAAATTGGATGCAAGTACATGTGAAAGACAGAAGTCAAGGATGACTACTAGGTAGGCAATTTAAGAAGACTGTGAAGGGAAGTTGAAAATATTGGGCAGTGTCTGATTGGGGATGGGGGTCAAGGGAGGTGGTTCAAGAACATTCTAGATGAAGTGGGAGGCCTCGCACTACCTGATCTTAGAAACTACCTGATCTTAGAAACTATTATACAGCCAAGGTAGTCAAAACAGCCTGGTGCTAGTACAACAGCAGACACATAGGCCAATGGAATGGAATTGAGAACCCAGATGTAAATCCAGCCACATGAACAGCTGATATTTCACAAAGGGCCAAAGTCTATTAAATGGGGAGAACATAGTCTCCTTAACAAATGGTGCTGGCATACCTGGACGTCCATCTGTAAAAAAATGAAACAAGATCCATACTTCACATCATACACAAAAACTAACTCCAATTAGATCAAAAACCTAAATATAAAACTTGGAATGATAAAGATAATGGAAGAAAAAATACAGACAATGCCAGGGACCCTAATACATGGCAGAAATCGTATACAAACCATAACAAACAATGCATGAACACCAGGAGAGAAACTAGATAACTAGGAGCTTCTAAAAATTAAACACTTAAATGCTCTTCAAAAGACTTTACCAAAAAAGTACAAAAAGAACCTACAGGCTGGGGAAAAAAATTTTGGCTACAACATACCGGACAAGAGTCTAACCTCTAAAATATACAAATTGCTTTAACACCTCAACAACAAAAAGACAAATGATCCAATTAAAATATGGGCAAAGAACATGAAAAGACACTTCACCAAAGAAGACATACAAGTGGCTAATAGATGAGGAACAGCTCTCAATTATTAGCCATTAGAGAAGTTCAAATCAAAACTACAACAAGATACACCTCACATGGACAATAGGCACTAATTAAAAAAAATAATAACAAATGTTGAAGACGTTGAGGGGAGATTGGAACTATTATGCACTGTTGGAGGGAATGTAAAATGGTACAACCACTTTGGACGATGATACGGTGCTTCTTTAAAAAGCTAGAAATAGAAATTCCATGTTGTTGTTAGGTCCCTTCAAGTCAGTTCTGACTCAAAACAATCCTATGTACAGCAAAACTAAACACTGCCAGGTCCTGCACCACCCTCACATTGTTACGCTTGAACCCATTGTTGCAGTCACCATGTAAGTCCATCTTGTTGAGGACTTCTCCTCTTTTTGACTTATCCTCCACTCTACTAATCACGATGTTCTCCAGGAACTGGTACTTCCTGAAAACTTGTCCAAAGTATGTGAGACAAAGTCTCATCACCCTTGTTTCCAGTGAGCATTCTGGCTGTACTTTGTCCAGGACAGACTTGTTCCTCTTCTGGCAGTTCATGGTATATTCAATATTCTTTGCCAGTATCATGATTCAAAGGCATCAATTCTTCTTCAGTCTTCCTCATTAATTGTCCAGCTTTCACATGCATATGAGGAGATTGAAAACTCCATGGCTTGGGTCAGGAGTACCTTAGTGCTTAAAGTGACATCTCTGCTTTTTAACAGTTTAAAAAGGTCTTTTGCAGCAAATTTGCTTTGATTTCTTGACCCCTGCTTCCATGGGCATTGTGGATTCAAGTAAAATGAAATCCTTGACAACTTCAATGTTTTCTTCTTTATCCTGATGTTGGTTATTGGTACGGTTGTGAAGATTTTTATTTTCTTTGTGCTAAGGTGTAATCCATACTTAAGGCTGTGGTCTTTGATCTTCATCAGTGAGTGCCTCAAGTCTTCTTCACTATCAGCAAGCAAGGATGTGTCATCTGCATATCGTAGGTTGTTAATGAGTCTTCATCCAATCTTGATGCCTCATTCTTCTTCATATAGCCCAGTATCTAGGGTTATTTGCTCAACATACAGATTGAATAACTATGGTGAAAGGATACAACCCTGATGCACACCTTTCCTGACTTTAAACCACACAGTATCCCCTTGCTCTGTTCGAACAACTGCCTCTTGGTCTAAGTCCAGTTTCCTCATGAGCACAACTAATTGTTCTGGAATTCCTATTCTTCACAGTGTTATCCATCATTTGTTATGACTCACACAGTTGAATGCTTTTGCACAGTCAATAAAACACAGGTAAACATCTTTCTGGTATTCTCTGCTTTTATTAATTACCCATCTGACATCAGCAATGACAACCCCAATTCCATATCCTCTTCTGAATCCAGTTTGAATTTCTGGCATTTCCCTGTTGATGTGCTGTTGCAACCACTTTTGAATGATCTTCAGCAAAATTTTACTTGTGTGTAATATTAATGATATTGTTCAATAATTTTTGCATTGTGTATATCCCAGAATGTAAATTCAGGTGGGATATACTCAAGGTTGTACTTTGGCTTTTGTGGACTTGTTCTAATTTTCTTCAACTTCAAATTGCAGATGAACGATTGATGTTCTTTTCCACAGTCAGCCTCTGGCCTTGTTTTACCAATGATCTTGAGCTTTTCCATTGTCTCTTTCCACATATGTAGTTGATTTGATTCCTGTGTATTCTATCTGGCCAAATAGTCCAGCAATTTCACTCCTAGAAATACATCCTAGAGAGATAAGAGCCATCACATAAATAGAGATATGCACACCTATGTTCTTTGTAGCACTATTCACAATAGCAAAAAGATGGAAATAGCCTAAGTGCTCATCAACAGATGAATGGATAAACAAATTATAGTACATAATGAAATACTGTGCAACGATAAAGAACAGTGATGAATCCATGAAACATCTCACAGCATAGATGAATCTGGAGGGCATTATGCTGAGTGAAATAAGTCAACCACAAAAGGACAAATATTGTATGAGGCCACTATTATAAGAACTCAAGAAAAGATTTATACATAGAAAAAAACAATCTTTCATGGTTACGAGGGTGGGGAGGGTAAATCAGTAACTAGGTAGTAGACAAGTGTTAACTTTGGTGAAGGGAAAGACAACACACAATACAGGGAAGTCAGCACCACTTGACCAAGGTAAAGCCATAGAAGTTTCCTAGACATATCCAAACAACTTGAAGGACCAAGTTGCTGGGGTTGATGGTTGGGGATCATCATATTGGAGGACATCTAGGTCAGCTGGCATAACACAGTTTATAACGAAAATGTTCTACATCCTATTTTGGTGAGTTGCATGTGAGGTCTTAAAAGCTTGTGAATGGATCTAAGATACATCTATTTTTCCTATGCTGTCCAGAGCAAAGGAGAATGAAGGAAACCAAAGACACAATGAAAATATTAGCCCAAAGGACTAACAGACCACATGAACCAGAGTGTCCACAAGCCTGAGCCCAGAAGAAAAGGATGCTGCCCAGCTACCACCACCAACTGCTCTAACAGGGATCACAACAGAGAGTTTCAGACAAAGCAGGATAAAAATGTAGAACAAAATTCAAATTCACACAAAAAA
The DNA here is from genome assembly GCF_030014295.1 of Loxodonta africana. Classification (NCBI taxonomy): domain Eukaryota; kingdom Metazoa; phylum Chordata; class Mammalia; order Proboscidea; family Elephantidae; genus Loxodonta; species Loxodonta africana. Next base: position 111,343,614 of record NC_087347.1, on the reverse strand, counting down.
AGATCAGAATTACTGGTCTGACAGAGACTAGAGGAACCCTGGGACTATGGACCCTGGACCCTCTGCTAACTCAGAACGGAAACCACTCCCAAAGCTCACTTTTCAGAAAAGATAGAAGGTCCTATAAAACAAACAATATCACAGTTGTGGAACATTCTTCTTAGTTCAATCAAATATATGATACCAAATGGGCAACTCTTCTCCTAAAGCAAGAGGAGAAGGAAGGTAGGGACAGGAAAACTGGACAAACGGACATGGGAAATCCCAGCATGGAAAGGGGGAGAGTGTTGTCACATTGTGGGAATTGTATCCAATGTCACAGGACAATGTGTGCATAAATTTTTAAATGAGAAACTAACTTGAGCTGTAAACTTTCACCTAAAGCACAATTAAAAAAAAAAAAAAAAAAGGCACCCAGGTGATTTGTTAGATGCATGTTATCTATCCTAAAAAATCAGAACATTGTTCCGGATATCAAAATATCAACCACAGGTTGTCATAACTGGGCAAGAAGCCAGTTACTTTGCTCACTCTAAGAAATATTTAATTTGTGATCTTGCTATAACCCTTATTTTATTGTTACTTGGTAGCCCTCACTACATAACAGAAAAGAAATAGCTACAGTTACCTGTTTTTGTGAGAATAATAAAAAGATAATTCAAACAATAAACACATTAAAAAAAAAACATGACTGTGTTTGAATGCTAATAAGAATTTGCTAAGGGAAAATAAATAAGAATGCAAGAGCAAGAAGATATAATGGATACAGGAAGTTGAGAGGGCATGGGAATCTGTATAATTGTCAAGGATGATACTTTTTCCTTTGATGGACGAAGAGGATGTGTTTTCATGTAGGAAACTTGATAGCTTTGGTGCAGGAAAATGGAGTTCTCATTTTATTGTTTCTGTTTTAACTTTGCAGTATAAAGCAAGGCCTTCAAGGGTTAGTGAAATTGAGTAGAGGGGAAGGTCAGGTGCATGAGGGGAGTAGAGACAATATGAACTACATTTTAAAGTAAGTAAAAGAATTTTCTTAGTTACATAATCAAGCACTTTTGAGAGTTCATTTGAAATTTGGGATCATGAATTCACAGTCATACTAATCGCCTGGTTATATGATTTTTCTCTAGTAATACTCAGCTGGAAACTCTGGTGGCGTAGTGGTTAAGAGCCATGGCTGCTAGCCAAAAGGTCGGCAGTTCAAATCCACCAGGCATTCCTCGGAAATCCTACGGGGCAGTTCTACTCTGTCCTACAGGGTCGCTATGAGTCAGAATCGACTTGATGGCAATGGGTTTGGCTTTTTTTTTGAATACTCAGCTGCTTAGATGCAGACATAGATAAGGCAGGTATTACAGTTCTTGTGGAAATATCATTTTGCCAGGCAGATTAGATGAAAAGAGGGAAGCAGAAAGTGAGGTTCTGTAAGAGAGTGATTGCTATGATGTGCCACGAACATAGTCTGGATAAGAAAAAACCCGAAGACAGGGGAGGGCTGATGAATGTGACAAAGGATTGATGCATCAGTGGCATCAATGAAGTACTGTGATAAATACTTAAGCAAGTTAACTGAAAAGAAAGTAGAAGGCTATGGTAGCACTAAGCAATGCATGGTTTTGTGATTTCAGAGTTGATATAACTATTAATAATGACACAATGTGAAAGTGACTGTGGAATTGGATGGCTGAGATGAAGTGTAGGGGAAGGTCATTGGAAATGAAGAGAATATTCACAGAAGTGAGAGACAAATGGTCTGCAAGAGTCATTTCTTGGAAGTTTTCTGGGAATGGGGTCAAAGTTGAGGTTAACATTAAGACTATGAACAAGAGCATAAAGTATTCAGTGAATGAGGGGGAATGTCTAAGAAGAGAAAGGATTAATAGAATGATATAGAAGGATTCTGTCCCCTCAAATAAGTTTGTTTTTGTTTTTGTTTTTTTAAATAAGAAGGAGAAGGAGGAATGATCTGTAAGTAGACCCAAGGAGAAAGGAAAAACAATTCCACCTTATACGCCTATGATGAGAGAAAATCACCCTGAACTTGAGTAGGTTACGGAAAGCAGTTCAGACAAAGCAAAGAGGTGAATGGAATCTTTGGAAAAGAGGCCGAGGGTGAAAAGAATTTGCCCACTGGGGTCATGTATTCCAGAGAGATAGTGGAAGGATTTAAGAAAAGAGGGTGTAAGGAAGAGAAGTCTTAGTGGGGAGTGGAGAAGGGATGAAAGATCAGATCATGCCTCATCAGTTGTGATGCTTGTACTTCAGAATATGATGGCATGAGGTATGAAACCTGCCGAGCTTTCTACAAATAGAGTGGCTATTAGATCTAACAGGATATGTCTGCGGCTTGGAGGTAAGGCCCTGTGTGTTGTATGGAGTCAGCTCTTCCTTTACCTCCTAGCCTGCCAATATTGGAAACTTCGGTGAGTAAAATTATGGTTAGCAGCAATGGGAGAGCTCAAAATACATGGTTCTTCACTGAGGAGGAGAGTTGGGCTGGAGCTTCTTCCTCCTAGTCCAATGGGGCTTATATAGGTTACAGAAGAGCCCATGTGGGGTATACAATAAATTTTACCAAAGAATTTGGTCTTTGTCCTTGGTTCCTGGAAAACAACCTCTAAACTCTTGGAATTTCTGGAGTGATTGGAGTGTCTTTGTTCTCCAAAGCACAACAAGAGATTATGCTAATGAGGAGACCCTTGAATGGGAGCTGTCCAGACCAGAAAGACCCAGCATGGGATATCAGCTTGACATTAGGAGAGTAGGGTAGCAGCTGAATTCAACCCCAGAGGCAATGATTGAATCAACCATGCCTAAGTAGTGAAACCCCAATAAAAACTCTGGACACTGAAGTTTGGTGAACTTCTTGGCTGATGAAAGACATCCATGCTTGGGAGGAGAGAATGTTCCTTGGGACATGGAAGTATCATGATGAGGTTCCTCCCAGACTGCATTTTATGTGCCTTTCCATGTGTGTCATTTTTGCTATAATAAAAATGTAATTGCTTTCTGAGTTCTATGAGTTGTTCTAGTGAATTATTCAACTGTGGCTGGGTGGTGGTGGTGAGAGGGGGTAGTGGGAATCCTCGAATTTATAGTCAGCAGGTCAGAAGTGAGGTAGGACTGAGAACCCCTGAATTTGTGGCTCATGTTTGAGTCTTGGGAAGCCCGGGAAGTCTGGACGACCATGCCCATTAACTTGTGAGGTCTGACTTAGCTCTGGTGGTTAGGGTCGGAGGAAGAAGTACTGCATTTGCAGTTGATGTCAGAGAGGATATTTAGACTTAGAGTTCATTGACGTGTGCTGGGGAAGGCACATTATAGACAGACACAGACACCTCATAGCCCCTCGTATAAAAATAATCACAACATCTCTCTAATTTAAAGCAATACTTTCAGGCTACCAGCCCAGAAGCCAGTGCAAGTTGCAAAGTGGCAAAAATGAGTTTATCAAGTTCCTAATGCTTGTTGAAACTGCTTCCAGCCAGAGGGGAGATGGCCTAGGCTCACTCAACAGTAATGGATGTTTTAGTGCCATGTGCACGCACAAAGGCATGTATCCTTCTCTGCAGTCTCCTGCTGCTGTCACACTGCTCCTCCCTAGTGCTAAGCATGAGCATATTCTCTAGGAAACGGATGAGAAACAGAGCAGAGTTCCATAGGAAAAATTGTTCTCCTGAAAATAGTTGTATTTTGCATTTCTCAGATCAAAGTTCATAGGCAAGGAAGACTAAATTTTGTGAATCATTAATAAAGGCAGATTATGCATTTTACCCAGGGTTGGTTTTTTTTTTTTTTTGCCCAGTCCAATAATTGCAAGAGGGAAAGCATCTTTCTTTCTTCATTTTCTCCATCTTAGGTAGCAGAGTGCCTGCAATATGATAGCCACTAGGCTATCATATTGAATACACCATGGACTGCCAAATGAACGAACAAACCTGTCTCGGAAGAAGTACAACCTGAAAACTCCTTAGAAGCAAGGATGGCGAGACTGCGTCTTACATACTTTGGACATGTTGTCAGGAGGGATCAGTCCCTGGAGAAGGACATCATGCTTGGCAGAGTACAGGGTCAGCGGAAAAGCAGAAGATGCTCAATGAGGTGGATTGACACAGTAGCTACAACAATGGGCTCAAGCATAACAACTATTGTAAGGATGGCGCAGGACCGGGCAGTGTTTCGTTCCATTGTGCATAGGGTGGCTATGAGCCGGAATGAACTTGATGGCACCTGACAACAACAACAACAAGGCAGAATATTAAACACTTATCATAAGATCTAAGGAGCACTGGTGGTGCTGTGGTTAAGAACTCGCTGCTAACTGAAAGGTTGGTGGCTCGAACCCATCAGCTGTTTGGTGGGGGGAAGTTGTGGCAGTCTGCTTCCGTAAAGATTTCAGCCTTGAAAACCCTATAGGGCAGACCTACTCTACCTATACGGTCACTATGGCATTGGTTTGAGTTTTGGGTTTGGTATCACAAGATCTACACATTATCTCAGTTGCCAGCTCCATATGGCTCATTTAACTGGAATTCTATAGAATGTGTAATATTTTAATTTAGACTTAGGAGCAGTGGCTAAAGATGAGAAAATAAATAAAAAATGAGTGCTTACGGATCAAAGTATCAACTACAATATCACATAGAATAATCTGTGTGGCAGTCAGGGGACAGTTTACCTTGCAGCAGGGCCTTTGAATTGGTCTTGGAGTTAAAAAATGAATGCTATGTATGCTTTTTTGAAATCGGGTTCTATAATTAAGTTCTACAGATTTTGAACTTGCTATCATTTTTCTCGTAAAGAGAGGCAACAATCAGGAAGTGGAAATATTTAAGCAAAAAAAAAGTGCACTTGTAGCCCAAGAACCTTAAGCAAACCAACAGGTTACTCAAATGTCCTTATTTTTAATAAAATGGAATGAAAGACATGAAGTAGTCACTGGCCTATTAACTACCACTAATATCTTGTAAAGACTAGTTTTAGTATAATATAAACTTAAATATAATATGATACCATATTATAGATACTTTCGAAAAGTCAAAATAAATAATAAGAAGTTAAAATACCACTGATTAAATTATGGGATTTATTAATAAAATGTAAATTTGGATCATATCCTTGGAACAAATTCTTGGGGTGAACATTTTTTTAGATATTTTTCACTTCTACTCATAATTCTAGGTTATTAGCTCTGGTATTTATTAGTTGACCAGGATTCAAATTCTGGCCCCAACACTTAGTATGTGGCTTTGGACAAGTTACTTAACCTAAGATTCAATTTCCTCACCTGTAAAACAGGAAGAGTGAAAACACTTGTAAAAGAGAGCTGCCATGATGATTACGTGAATAAAGAGGGTTGTTTCTTGCAGTGTCTGACACAGAGGGAGTTCTTAAATAGTTTAAAATAACTGTTAGTGAAAGTGAGATAAAGTAAATCTTAGTTGGTGAATTGATGTTTTGAGTAGGATGGAAGCCAGGCGGAAGGTGATAGGGCCATATGTCAATAGACATGGCCAAGGTGAAGCAGAGTCTCTGTGATATATGTCACACTCTCACTCAGGACTGCAAAGAAAATGTGATACGCCTTGTTCAAAAAGCAGAAAAAAAGTTCCATTAAAGTTACTAAAATATAAAATGTTTTCCTTTCTTCCATGTATGTTCTATGCTCAAGTACCTGTTCCATTGCCCATTGGACTTCACTTATGAAAAACAAGTTCAAAGATTAAAATATTACTGTTTAGAAGTAGCAACAACAAGCATTAACCCAAGTATGGGATCCCTTCTGAGGCCCTCCTCTCATGGTTCCAAAGAATCAATAGATAGATGATAAGTAGATAAATAGGTGCTGGCAAGTCAACGCCAACTTCTGGTGACCTTATGTACAACAGGACAAAAGGTCCTATGTCATCCTCACAATTGCTGGCATGTTAGAGTCATCACTGGGGCTATTGTGCCAATCCATCCCATCAAGGGTCTTCCTTGCCCTTGTTGGTCCTCTACTTCACCAAACATGATGTCCTCCTCCAGTGACTGATCACTTCCTGATGATGTGTCCAAAGTAAGAAAGTTGGACAGTGTTCTGTTATGATCCATAAAGTTTTCATTGCCTGATTTTTGAAAGTAGATATCCAAACTTTCCTTCCTAGATGGTTTTAGTTAGGAAGCTCCACTGAAACCTGTCCACCATGGGTGACCCTGCTGCACTTCAAATACTGGTGGCATAGCTTCCAGCATCATTGCAACATGCAAGCCACCACAGTGTGATAAACTGACAGGGGGGTGGTGATCAGTATCAGTACATGGTTAGAAATGGAGACCATTAAGAAGAATTAATCAGGACTTTCCCGATCTATTTTTCCCAATCTATTAGTAACAAGTCAAGGAGTCTCATAAGTTTTTCTGCTCGACAGACCAGCCAGGGTCAGTTTTCAACTTAGTTGAGTAAAGCTGGATTATCAGCCAGTCTCCTCTGGTGTAATATGTAGACCCTACTGGGTTATTTAGTAAATTTCCCCAAATGAAGCTGCCGAACACAACCTAAAAACTAGATATAACTTCTCAGAAAGCAGCCTGGATCTAGGCTATGCCACCACAATTGGATTAACAGGAATTTACAGGCCTCTATACTGCCTAAGCCATACGGACCTCTGCTTGTTAATTTGGAAACTTTATTAAATAATGGATTAGGACTCAAAGGGGATGCCTCAGGAGGTATCTGGGGCTAGTTTGGTCAAATGAGATAAGTGACATTGAAGAAGGTTATCTATTGAGTCTGAATGAGCTTGTTTCAGCTATCCCACTGCCCAAGTCATAATCAGTAGGGCAGGGGAAACAAGCCCACATAGGGCTAATTGGCCAAGAACAGAAAAAAAGCAAACTAATAATACAGTAATTAGGAACAAAGCCAGGGCCGGACCCACAGATGTCTGATGTTAAAGCAAGGCAATGAAAAGTGTTGCTATCCTAAATAATGGAGTAGTCAGAACACGTTTTTCATCAGCCTATATTTTTAGACTGGGATTGAGAAAGAAGGTAACAAGGAAAAGATTAGCCCCAATAGCTGGGTTTGCTTATAGATACACGTATAATAAAATTTTGAAAATCCCTACACTTTTAAATAGTAATTAACGTTGGAATTGTGTTTTCCAACATGGTTGTTAAAAATTTGTAAAATATTTATTTTGGAAATGTAGAGAGCTTGAGGAAAAAACTATACTTGAAGCTTAGGGGAAAAGCAAAAGATGATATGTCTTAGGTATATACTATGTCTTCTTAATATACGCTATTTCGTAGGTAGTTTTTGAGCAGGGCTGTGTGGTGGGAAAAGAAATCTGATTTAAGTCCTTCTTCTGCTGTTTATATCCCTGTGTAATCTTTGTAAGATGTCACTTCCTCAGTGGGCTTCAAGGTATTTCTCTGTCAAATGAAAGGACTGGACATTTTCCAAGTTCCTTCTAGGTCAGATATTCTGTGATCCTTCACTCAAATGGATCCTACAAGAGAGTGAAAGGAGAAATAACAACTAGAACTTTATTCTGAAGTAAGGCTGATGTTATCTGTGAACATTTAAAATCTTGTATGCTTATATTTTTGGAGGCCTGGTGGTGCAGTGGTTAAGAACTTGGCTACTAACCAAAATGTCAGCAGTTCAAATCCACCAGCCACTCCTTGGAAACCCTGTGGGGCAATTCTACTGTGCTGTACAGGGTGTATAGGGTTGCTTTGAGTTGGAATTGACTCGACAGCAAGAGGTTAGCTTTTTTTTTTTTTTAATTCTTATATTTTATACTGTTAAATGTTTTCCCATCACAAATTCACACTTTTCCCTGTGTCCTTTCCATTTGTATTGGCACACATGGCTAACCACCATTAACAGTAAAATCAAAATTATAGTTCTAAAAGCTGTAATTCAGGGTATTAGCTTGATGACTCATTTTATTTCTCCAAATTAAAATAAAACTAGTTCAAGTTCCCAGAGGACGTTTAGAAAAGGGCTGGTCATCTACTTTCCTTGACTCCCCCACCCAAAGGAAGAGAGGCTGGCTTTCTAATCAGTCTTTTGGAGTTTTTGTAGCCAATGTTTTTTTTTTTACTACCAAAGAGTGTCACTAATTTGGTTTATCAGATTACTTTAGAAAACCAACAGCAAAACACTGACAAGGTACATAAATACAGATTGGATATTTTAGGGTAAATCCACTGTATTTCCTACTAGCATCTAGAAAACCAAAAACAAAACAAAATCCATTGCCATCGAGTCTATTCTGACTCTTAGTGACCTTCTAGGACAGAGCAGAACTGCCTCATTGGGTTTCCAAGGAGCAGCTGGTGGATTCGAACTGCCGACCTTTTGGTTAGCAGCTGAGCTCTTAACCACTGGGCTAACAGGGCTCTTGTAGGAAATCAGGTAAGGTGGAAAAGCTGTCCTGATCATATGGCTTGCACACCAGACTGCAAAAGAATTTCCACACTATTTAACAGGATAGGGTCGCTATGAGTCGGAATTGACTGGACCGCACCAGGTTTGTTGGTTTTTGGCAAAATAGCTTTAAAGTAAGGCAAGCGTTGTGTGTGGCCTAGCATACCCTGTCTTGAGGCACGAAGCCTGGGCTCACCCTCAGACACTGACATGCAGAGAGAGGCTTCCCTTTCCTGCCTAGCTCTTCCAGTACTATGTTCATTGGCAGATGCCTTTGCAGGACACTTTCCTGCTCAGACTCGTGTACAAGGAAGAGTGTTTCTGATGCTTCCTTTGTGTTCTAAATGTGCAACTAGTAAAACATCACTGGCTACAGATTGTTGAAATGGTTTGGTTTCTCTGAAAACTGCCTCTGGTTCACCCTGTACGCGGACTAAGTGGTGAGTCACTGCTGCCCAAGTGGCCGTGGCGCAAACGTGTCTTCTAGTGTGCAGTGACGGCAGCTATAGCTTTCTCACCAGGCTGGTTTTACAGCGTGGTTTTGGAGTCTTGCCCCTGTATACCTTGCCTTTGGCTTGCTTTCAATGATTCCGTGATCTGATGAATATCTTTTGAACAAAACCCCTTTTCTGCTTAATCTTCCTGAGCCAGCTTCCATTGCTGGGCACTACGAACCTCATCTGTTACACAATGTCCTTTCCTTTCTGATAAGCACAACTTTCTCCACCTTGTTACGTATCCAGTGTTGTTTAAAATCCTCAGCTGATGGTTTGGCAGCTCGTATAGATGGTTGCCTCAGGCACTTGTTGTGCCAACTGCTATTGAATCTGAATTGAATATTGGAAGGAGCAACTCCAGGAGGGCAGCCGGGGAGTGGTGAGAATGTACGGATCCCTGTGTGGCACAAAACTGGGGAAGGAAAGCACTAAAATGAAGGCTTAGCCCTGGGGTTGGGCCAATTCACAGTTTGCCTTGGGGTGGTCTTGAGTACCACTACAGTAGCCTTTCAGTCATCAGCTGCTCTATCTCCAAGTTCCCATAGCACATGTCTTTATTGTAACACCTCACATACTGTACTGTAGTTATCGGTTCACTTGTCTGTCTCTACCGTTAGACTAAAGCCAGGATCCTGACATTGGAGTGTATGCGTACCTAATACTGATGGCTGATCTTTGTGGAGGACCCAATAAAAAGCATCTCTCTTCCCCACTGCCCAAATTCTGTGCAAATTTATAGATAAGATAAAGGGGTAATAATACATGCTGTTAAAGCATTTTTCTAAGCACTTTCCGTGCACTCGTTTAATGCTTAGAAAGCCAAACCAAATGTGTTGTGCCCAAGTTTTATTGTGACTCATAGCAAGCCTATAGGACATGTAGAACTGACCCATAGGGTTTCCAAGGAGCAGCTGGTGGTTTGAGCTGCAGACTTTTCAGTTAGCTGTTATAATAACCCTGTAAATAGGTTCTGTCATTATCCCATTTTATTGTTCAGGAAACTAATAAATAGGTTAAGTAGTTTGTCATAGTTTTAGCATCCATCAATGGATCTTACCTGCATCAATTATTATTGATACATGGTCTGTTTCTCTCTCTCTTTTTCTTTTATCTTAAATGCCCATCCCCATAATTTCCTCCTGGCCAGTGCCCACTTGTTCTGCGAATCCCAGTTCAAGATTGTTTCTCCTCTGGGAAACTTTTCTGGGTTGCCCCAGGCAGACAAAGCCTGCCTTTCTCTACACATCCTTAGCAGCCCACACATCTTTTCACGACACTCTCAGCATATTTACTGCCTGTTTCGCTCTCTCTTTGAGTCACTCTAGGCGACGGAAAACTCCTTGAAGGAAACTACACTGTCTGGGCTTTTTTTCTACCAATACCTAGCACATAATGGGCATTCAGTGTGTGCTTGAAGGATGATTTAATGAATGGATGCATCTATTATATTCTTTCCAAATTCATTTCCAGGCTAAAGAATTCAGTTTTTGTTGTTACCGTCAAAAGAACATTGCTCATTTCTAAATACAAGTTTCTGATTTTCTGCCAAAATTTTGCCCTTTTGGGGAATTTACCTCATAATGCTCCGGGCATCAACCTTATTTAACCCTCTAAAAACATAGCTACTGCTTTTTTTTTTTTTCTGTTTTCCATCTCCCCTCATAATATACTTTGCCCCCTACAATTATGATTCAGTTTGTAAGCGTTTTGTCAGGGACAGAGGAAGTGAAACTGCTCTTTCATTCTTTTTCCTAAGCTGTTGGGTGTCTTCTACCCTCATCTTGGCAAACTCCTTCCTTAATCCTTGGTGATACTTTTACCCAAAGTGTTTGCTTTAATGTGTGAATTCAGAGAGGTTTTTCATAAAACTGCCTTTAATCTTCTGAAGAAACAAAAATCTTCAGAAATTGACTCTGGCTAAGAGTTATCATTATTATTATCATCACGAAATCAGTGGTTTGAGCCATTAATGCAAGAGGTCAGACACACATGTGGAAGAATAACCTGCTTGGCCCTATACCCAGAGGCATGTCATGGGCATGGCTTGGAGGAAGAAGAGAGAAAGAAGGAGCCCTGGTTGTAGGCTGTAACTAAGGTAACATAAATACTCCATCACCATTATCATCATCATAGTCATCATCCTCATTGAAACCTTTACAACCTTTTGTGTGGTTTGCCCAGACCATACATAATCCCTCATATCAATAATTTGTACCTTCTTAACACTTCGAACCCTCAGAATACCTCATTTTGGTAGCTCCTTTAAACCGTATGGTAGCATTGGTGTTGTTGTCTCATTCTTCTAGACCTATTTTCTCTCTGACCTTAATAGACTAGCAATCCTTTAAAGGCTGAGTTTGAGTTTTATATTTCTCTTTAACATCAGTGCTTATTGCCAGGCCTAGAACATAATAGGAGCTCAAAAATTGTTACCTTGATTGTCTTCCATCTAAAACAGAAAACAAAGGAAATAATAAGTGGAAGGGTATGTAAGGGATTTACAATTACAGAATTATAACTTGGTGTTTTTATCGACAGAATGTTATGGATGCTAAGTAGTACAAGATTTCTAGAAGTTCTGGGAAGCTGGGGAAAGAACAACTGACATTTAAAAAAGCAATGTCAACTCTGAATAGACCTTCGAATACCAAGGATTTGTTTGGACTTGATTTACATAATGTTTACTAGTATTTGGATGACACTCAACTAAAGAAATAGTCTAAATACCATTCTTTTTCCTCCACAACAGTATTAACTTTAAGTAACTCCTACTTTTTTACTCCTGGTGACAATGTCTTAGTTCTGGTCCTCATTATTCTTTACCTGGATAATTGTAATTCTCCCAAATGACATCCCTTGCTCCTAGTCCCCCCCCTCCCCACAATTCACAAGAAATGGTCATAAGACTCTTACCATTCTCCTAATGCAACCTGAACTCTAGTCACATAGAACTTCACAAATGGCCAGGAACTCACCATGCTCTTTAGCTTTGCATAAATTTCCTCATGCTGTTTCTACAAGCTGAGATGTCTATTACTTTCCTCTTATCTGCCAATTTCCAGGTAGAGTATTACCTCCTCTGTGACATATTCTCTAAGTTTACAAGGCAGAATTGATCTGCTTTCATTATTTGCCATAGAAGTTGGTTTATACTTTTACTATAACATTTGTCATATTGTGTTAGAATTCTTTGTTTACTAAAGTGAAGTTCTGTGAGGTTAATAGCTATTCATTTCTGCATCACCAATACTGGGAAACAGGCTGTAGCAGGTTACGGTGTTAAAACAAATGCTAAAATCTCTGTGGTTTATTACCGCACTTAATATTCAATCATCACAGACCAATGTGATCAGGCAGTGGTGGAGGTGGGAGATTGTGTTTTGCACAGTCACTCAGGGCCCTAGGCTCCTTATATCTTATAATGCTTCTATCTTAGACATGTGGACTCCAAGTAAGCCACAGACACAGTGAGTGGGAGATGGCACATGGGACATTTTTATGGGCAAGAGCTAGAAGTTGTATAAACAGCTTCAAATTACATTCCATTGCCATAACTTGGTCTCATGAGCCCACCTAACTTTAAGAGGCCTGGGAAATATACGTTTAGTTATATGCTCAGAGAAAAGAAGAGAAATATGGATATTGGAGGGCACAGAATTCTCTGCCATCATGTGCAGTAAATGGGTGATGAAAAATAAAATGGAAGAGCTCTTTCTGATCTATAGCCATTGTGGTGAATTGGAAGGAATAAGAAAAATAGTTCTGGAATCATAAAGTCTTAATTTCAGGTTATAGAAGTTCAAACCTCTTATTAGCTCTGCGGCCATGGGAAGCATCTGAAGCTTTCTAAGCTTTAAATTTCTCATCTATAAATGGAGTTGGCATGAAGATTAACTGAGGTAATGCATGAAAAACACCTGGCACATAGGGGTCGCTAGTCAATAATTATCCTTATCTCATTCAAACCAATGTTTTCGTGTCTGCTATATGCCAGAACAGTGTGCTGGGCATCAGGAATAAGGAGGTCTATTAAAGCATCCTTTCCTTTAGGGAATTCACAGACCAGTTGTTAGGGCATAATTATAGATAAGAAAATAGGTATTTAAAATACACTGTGATAAGCAGACTCTTCATAATAAAAACGCTCAATAAACATATGGAAAAGTGCTCAAATCATTAGTCACTACAAAAATGAAAATTAAACCACAATGAGTTACCATTACTTACTCAACAAAATGGATAAAATTTTAAAAGACAAATAATACTAAGTGTTGGCGAGGATATAGGGCAGCTAAAACTCTCTCGCATAGCTGGGCAATTGTAAGTTGGTCCTCTTTGGGGGAAAAAAATGCTTGCAAGTGCCTACTGCATCTCAACATACAAATATCCTATGACCTAGCAATCTCACTCCTGGGCATAAGCCCAGTGGAAATGAATGTTTATATCCACCTGAATATACAGGAATATTCACCACATCTTTATCTATAAAAGACCTAAACTTGAAATAAATCAAATTGCTTGGGAAGAAACCTGAGGGAGCTTTTTGGGTAATGGAAATGTTCTATATCTTGATATAGATGTCTGTTAAATAGGTGTATGCATTTGTAAAACTGATAGAACTATACACGTAAGATCTGTGCATTTCAATGTATGTAAATTATACCTTAATAATAATAAAATTACAATCAGGAGAAAAACAGTAATAATATGTAAGGCAGGTCCCTCCAAATTGGCAATTACAAAGGTCTCTTATCATACCTCTATCTTCCTTGTTTATGAGGATGATTCCTATCTCTTAAAATATGTCACAGCCCCTTCTGCATCCAAAGAAATTTTATCCTTGACATAGATCACCTCAAGAATGTTTTCCAGATTATTAAAAATTATTATAATTAAAAAGTCATCTGGCATTTTAGCTTCTAGAGAATCTAGCTCTTTGGCAGCTTTCTGGGACCACCATAGTGAGTTCTGCATACTACCTAGACTGTATTTTAAGGCAGACTACCCAAACATGCCACCTATTTTGGTTAAAAACCACACAGTCATTTTGTTTGTCTGCTTGCCAAACAAGATTAATTATACAGATTATCCTTTTTCATAAAAAAGATTATCTTTCTCACCTTAACGATAAAACACATCGAGTAGGAAAAAAGTGCTTTGTTGGAAGTCAGAATTAAAATCAAAGGCAATAAAATCATTTCTTCAATTTTTTTTTTTGTGTGTATATATATATATATATATATATATATATATATATATATATATATATATATATATATCCTGTTCCCTAATTATGGTAATATGAGAATCTGTCTTAGAAGAAGTACATCTAGAATGTTCCTTAGAAGCAAGGATGATGAGACTTTGTCTCACGTACTTTGGACATGTTTTCAGAAGTAATCAGTCCCTGGAGAAGGTAAGGTAGAGGGTCAGTGAAAAAGAGGAAGATCCTCAATGAAATGGATTGATACAGTGGCTTCAACAATGTGCTGAAACATAGCAACAATTTTGAGTATGGCACAGGACAGGGTAGTATTTCATTCTGTTGTACATAGGGTCACTATGAGTCAGAACCAACTGTACGGCACCTAATGAAAATGTATGAACACAGTAAAAATATTTGAAAATAATTTGCAGTAGCCCTCAAGAAGATAAAATACTTAGGAATAAATCTTACCAGAGATGTAAAAGACATACAAAAAAAACTACAGAACATTACTGCAAGAAACCAAAAGAGACCTACATAAATGGAAAAACATACCTTGCTCATAGATAGGAAGGCTTAACATTGTAAAAATATTTATTCTACCAAAAGCGTTCTATGGATACAATGCAATTCCAATCCAAATTCCAACATTTTTTAATGAGATGGAGAAACAAATCACCAACATCGTATGGAACGGAAAGAGGCTCCTGATAAACAAAGCATTACTGAAAAAGAACACAGTGGGAGCCATCATTCTACCTGATTTTAGAACATATTATACCGCGACAGTAGTCAAAACAACCTGGTACTGGTATAACAACAGATGTGTAGACCAATGGAACAGAATTGAGAATCCAGACACAAATCCATCCACATATGAGCAGCTGATATTTGACAAAGGCCCAAAGTCAGTTAAGTGGGAAAAAGACAGTCTTTTTAACAAATGATGCTAGCATAACTGGATGTTCATCTGCAAAAAAATGAAACAAGACCCATACCTCACACCATGCACAAATAATGAAATCAAAATGGATCAAAGACCTAAATATAAAATCTAAAACAATAAAGATCATGGAAGAAAAAATAGGGACAATGTTAGGAGCCCTAATACATGGCATAAACACTATACAAAACATTGCTAACAATGCAGAAGAGAAACTAAATAACTGGGAGCTTCTAAAAATCAAATACCGATGTTTATCCAAAGACTTCACCAAAAGAGTAAAAAGACTACCTACAGACTGGGAAAAAGTTTTTAGCTCTGACATTTCCGATCACCACCTGATCTCTAAAATCTACATGATACTGCAAAAACTCAACTACAAAAAGACAAATAACCCAATTAAAAAATGGGCAAAAGATAAGAACAGACAATTTACTAAAGAAGACATTCAGGTAGCTAACAAATACGCGAGGAAATGCCCACGATCATTAGCCATTAGAGAAATGCAGATCAAAACTACAACGAGATTTCAACTCACTCCAACAAGGCTGGCATTAATCCAAAAACACAAAAAAATAAATGTAGGAGAAGTTGTGGAGAGACTGGAACATTTATACACTGTTGGTGGGAACGTAAAATGACACAACCACTTTCGAAATCAATTTGGCGCTTCCTTAAAAAGCTAGAAATGGAACTACCATGTGATCCAGCAATCCTACTCCTTGGAATATATCCTAGAGAAATAAGAGCCTTTGCACGAACAGATATATGCATGCCCATGTTCATTGCAGCACTGTTTACAATAGCAAAAAGGTGTAAGCAACCAAGGTGCCCATCAATGGATGAATGGATAAATAAATTATGGTATATTCACACAATCGATAAAGAACAATGATGAATCTGTGAAACATTTCATAACATGGAGATATCTGGATGGCATTATGCTGAGTGAAATTAGTCAGTTGCAAAAGGACAAATATTGTTTAAGACCATTCTTATAAGAACTCAAGAAATAGTTTAAACAGAGAAGAAAATATTCTTTGATGGTTATGAGAGGGGAGAGGGAGGGAGGGAAGGAGGAAGGGAGAGGAGTATTCACTAATTAGAGAGTAGATAAGAACTATTTTAGGTGAAGGGAAAGACAACACACAATACAGGAGAGGTCAGCACAACTGGACTGAACCAAAAGCAAAGAAGTTTCCTGAATAAACTGAACGTTTTGAAGGCCAGCATAGTAGGGGCAGGGGTTTGGAGATCATGGCTTCAGGGGACATCTAAGTCAATTGGCATAATAAAATCTGTTAAGAAAACGTTCTGCATTCCACTTTGGAGAGTGGCATCTGGGATCTTAAACGCTAGCAAGCGGCCATCTAAGATGCATCAATTGGCCTCAACCCACCTGGACCAAAGGAGAATGAAGAACAACAAAGATACAAGGTAATTACCAGCCCAAGAGACAGAAAGGGCCACATAAACCAGAGACTACCTCAGCCTGAGACCAGAAGAACTAGATGGTGCCTGGCTACAACCAATGACTGCTCTGACAGGGAACACAACAGAGAACCCCTGGGGGAGCAGGAGAGCAGTGGGACGCAGACTCCAAATTCTTGTAAAAAGGCCAGAGTTAATGGTCTGACTGAGATTAGAAGTACCTTGGTGGTCACGGTCCCCAGACTTTCTGTTACCCCAAGACAGGAACCATTCCCAGGGCCAATTCTTCAGACAGGAATTGGACTGGACTATGGGGTAGAAAATGAAAGTGGTGAAGAATGAGCTTCTCAGATCAAGTAGACACATGAGGCTATGTCGGCATCTCCTGTCTGGACGGGAAATGAAAGGGCACAGGGGGTCAGAAGCTGGCCAAATGGACATGAAAAGAGAGGGTGGAGGGGAGGAGTGTGCTGTCTCATTAGGGGGCAAGTAATTAGGAGTATAGAGCAAGGTGTATATAAATTTTTGTATGAGAGACTGACTTGATTTGTAAACTTTGACTTAAAGAATAATAAAATTAAAAATATATATTTGAAAATATAATAAAACAAAAGACACCTCGACTTCTAATCCCCAAACAACCAGTTTCCATTTGGGGGTTATCTTTTGTCATTTTATGTATATATATATATATATATATTTATTTATTTATTTATTTATTTATATGTAAATCCATTGGCCTCAAGTCGATTCTGGCTCATAGTGACACTATAGGACAGGGTAGAACTGCCCAAAAGGGTTCCCAAGGCTGTAAATATTAATGGAAGTAGACTGCCACATCTTTCTCCCACAGAGCTGGAGCAGCTAGTAGGTTCACACTGCCCACATTTGGGTTAGCAGTCAAGTACTTAACTACTGTACCACCAGGGTTTCTTATATATACATATATATATTGGAAACCCTGGTGACATAGTGGATAAGTGCTACAGCTGCTAACCAAAAGGCTGGCAGTTCAAAACCAGGAGCTCCTTGGAAACCCTATGGGGCAGTTCTACTCTGTCCTATATGGTCGCTACGAGTTGGAATCAACTGGACGGCAACAGGTAATCTCAGATAGGTAAACTCTGTAAAGACTTAATGCCGCAGAAGGGAAGTTGCTTATTTTCCTGGTTGTCCAGGTCTTAGGTCTTTGTGTCTGGGAAGAGAAGAAATGAAATATGGAGTATTTTCACTTTGGCACCATCTACATTATAAATAATTACATTTTTTTAGTTTGGCACTAGGTTACTTTCCAATTTTAGATTCTTTACTCTGAGTTTCCATCTTTCGTTGTGACTGTTTCTTTCTTTCTTTGCATGTGTTTACAACAATATTTTAATGAGCATTTGGGAAAGGTGATTATGAAGACTGCTAGCTACTTGCCCTTTTAAATCATAATTCTAATAGTTTTAGGAAGGGGACTGTCAATGAATTGGATAATAACTAATAACTCTATGGGGCAGTCCTACTCCGCCCTATAGGGTTGCTATGAATCAGAATTGACTCGAGGGCACTGGATTTTTTTCTGGGTTATCTAGTATCAAACATCACAAAGATTTCTGTAAAGCCTGTGTTGTTAAAGATTCTAGAGACCATTCCCGGGAAGAGAAACCAAAGTGAGAAGACTTCTGAAGGCAAAGTAAAACATGGAGAAAATCGTCCTACTGTTGTTACACAATAACCTATTCCTCTGTTGGCCTCCTTGCAGCATCCTGGGTGGGGGAGGCAGGTAGAGTTGGCCTGCTCATTCAGTCTCATTGGAATGATTCCTCTTTTCTTCTTGGTGACATTTGCTTCAGAACACTAGCCACTGAGAAATCAGTGTGTAAGCAGATCTGGTAGAATAATTGGAGTGGAGACCCTTCATGTACTGTTTCCCAGTACAGATCAAGGTACACATACTGAGGAATTCCAAGACAGAGAAAAAAGTATTCATCTATGTGAAAAATGATGTCAACTTCATCCCAATAATATAGTTTTATTTGGCACAGAAATAATTTCCTTCACTTCCAAGAGGAAAGAATCTGCTTTCAATATAATTTGCTTGAATTCTGTGACTCTAAGTCATTGTTCCTCATGGAGGGTTTTGTAGGTTGGTCACCATCAAATGTTCCATTGGGAACATAAACGGAATCACAAATGGTGGTTTTGTTGGAGAAGAAGGTTAATTTAATCAGAAATGGACCTCTAACCCACTGAATATTCTGAAGGGCTCTTTCAAAAGTTTCACTTCTCAAAATCTGACATAACCCATAGAAAAATACTTAGGATTCCGGGTAAGAAAGAAAGCAATGTGAAAGTAGAACTCTTTATACTCTGAAGAGCAAGACTACCTGGCAATAGCACATTGGACAAAATGCTATCTCTCACATACATTTAGTTTAACCCTGGTTGAATCTTGTTCTCTGCCTACCCCGTATCTGCTTTCTAGTAACTGAGCAGTTGAATGTGGCTAGAGATAAAACACATAGCTGCACTAACTGGTGTCATGTCAATTGCGGGACCTTAAACTTGAAGTTGCCCCATTATCAGGCAATCCTAACAATAATAGCTGATACTTCAACATGTCAGATTGATTTAATTTGTCCAACAATCCCATGATATAAGTCCTGTTATTACTCCAGTTTTACAAATAAGGAAACCGAGGCACTTCAGTGTTAAGTACATTACCCAAAGTCATATCGTCATAAGCAACACAGCCAAGATTAGATTACAGGCAGCCCGGCACCAGAGTCCATGCAGAGTTAGCAGTACAGGATACCGCCTCTGCCACCTTAGCTCATTTTCCTGATAAACTCGTCTTCCTAGTGTTAGTGATCGTTACTTACACTCTCTCTCTCTTAAAACCTATACGAAATACTCCCCCATTTTCATTCTTAATTGATAACCTTGGTTTTTATTTCCCTGAGAAAATATTCAGAATAGAACGCCTTCACCTTTCATCACTAATTCTCCCATCTCCATGTATCAGTATCCATATACCCCACCTTTTTTTCTGATACAGTTGATAAAACATACTTTCTCCTACAGGGCTGCTAGAAACAATCTCTTAGAAAGTATAGAGCACTGATTACCATCTCCTCTGACTCTTACATCAAATTTACTGTCTCCACTGGAGCATTCCTATTGGCTTACGTGGTAGAGGCAGTGATACTCATTAAAGATTCCATTTGCTCTCCTACATTTCCTACACTCTTTGCAAATAGGCAGGTTATGCGGTTAGTTCTGACTAATTTAATGTGTACCACTTCCAGGCTGAGAGAGTAAAAACCTAGTCACTCTTTTCTGGTCTTTCTGTTCTCCTGCTGCAGCAATCAAGGAGGCCGGAGGTTGGGAAATGGTGTAGCTATGAAACAGTGGAGATTCAGTTAGCCTGGGACTCTGATTACCTAAGTAGTACAGACCCTCCCTTTGACCCTCCTTGGATATGTATCTATTAGCGAGAAATAAACCTTTGTTGAGTTAAACCACTAGAATGTGGGGGTTAATTGTTACATTAGCATAACTTAGCCTATCCTGACCAACACAGCATACGAGCATGGTATAAAAATATCTCTTGACCATACAGCCCCTTCCAGCTGTCTTCAATTTTTTTTCTGCTACCCTTAGATAAGATTATTGAATGTATTACCTAGATTAAGCCTCTACTTCCTCATCTCCCATTTTCTTTTTAATTCTGTAATCAGGCTTTTTCCATCACTAATCACTCTTGTCAATGTCACCACACTTTTACTTCACTAAATCCATCAGTCAGTTCCATGTCCTTGTACTACTCAACCATTCAGCAGGCCTTGGAACATTCCCTTAACTTCATTGTTTCAGTCCTGTTTCTCAGGTGACTTTCTAGTTTCTTTTCCTCTACCCTTTTCTGAATGTTGTCCTGTTCCTATTCTTGGTCCTTGGCCTTATTGTCACTCTGTCTCTCAAAATGATCTCCCACTTGCACGATGTTACATAACATCTACATGCTGATGGTCACACAATTTCTATTCCCCATACAGATCTCTCCCTGGATCCAGACTCATCTCTGAGTAGTTAGTAGTGATAGTAGTAATTTCGGGGAATCAAAATATAGCATCTTCAAATTAAAACTCTTTGTTTGTACCCCACTCCACCCTCAATAAAACCTGTTTCTTTGCTAATTTTCCTCATCTCATCACCATCATTCATTCATTTACTAAGGCTCAATCAGGATCTGTGCAAAGAAATTCTAACTATTTTTCTATTTTCTATGACATGTCAGATTTCACAAGGTGAAACTCTACAAGAGCCCTTTAGAATATTCAGAGGGTTAGAAGTCCATATATGATTAAATTAATCCTCTTCTCCACAAAAAGGACCATTTACATTTCCATAAAAAATAGAACATTTAACCTTCAAGGCCCTCCATGACCAACCTTCAAGGCCCTCCATGAGGAACAATGACTTAGAGCTACAGAATTCAAGTAAATTATATTCAAAACAGATTCTTTCCTCTTGGAAGTGAAGGAGATTATTTCTGTGCCAAACAGAACTATATTATTGGGATGAAGTTGACATTATTTTTCACATAGATGAGTATTTTTTCCTCTATTTTAGAATCCCTGAGTATTTCAACTTTGTTGTATGCTGCACAATTCTAAAAGGCTCCCACATTTCATCTCAATTTTTTCTCTCACCCCAACATCTACAGATCTAACAGAAAGCCCTGAGGGGTTTACTCTCAAAACATATCCCAAATCTCATTGCTTCTGTTCATTTCTTCAGCATCACACTCACCTGAGATATCATCTCCTTTATGGCCTACAACTGGTATCCTTGCTTCCACTCTTGCCCCACTGCAGATTTTGAAAACCATAAATCAAATTGTGTTGTTTCTCCTGCAGTACTCTTTAAATATTCTTGTCACACTTAGAATAATAACCTCACTCCTTACCATGGACTACCAAAACCAAAAACCAAACCCATTACTGTTGAGTCAATTTCCACTCATGATGACTGTATGGATTGAATTGTGTCCCCCCAAAATGTGTGTCTACTTGGCTAGTCATTTTGTCATTTGATGTGATTATACTATGTGCTGTAAATCTTAACCTCTATGATGTTAATGAGGCAAGATTAGAGGCAGTTATGTTAATGAGGCTGGTCACAAGCTACAGGATCAAGTTGTATCTTGAGTCAATCTCTTTTGAGATATAAAAGAGAGAATTGAGCAGAGAGGAGAGGGACCTCATACCACCAAGAAACAAGCACTGGGAGTGGAGTGCATCCTTTGAACTAAGAGTCTCTGCTCTGAAAGCTCCTGGACCAGGGAGAGATTGATGACAAAGACATTCGCCCAGAACCAACAGAGAGGGAAAGCCTTCCCCAGGAACTGGTGCCCTGAATTCGGACTTCCAGTCTCCTAGGCTGTGAAGGAATAAAATTCTGTTTGTTATAGCCATTCGCTTGTGGTAGTTCTGCTATAGCAGCACCAGATAACTAAGACAGTGACCGTGGACTACCAGACCATACAAAACTAGTTTCTGCTGCTCTCCAGCCATGATGCCCACTGTGCTCCTCCTCACCATCTCCACTTCAGCTCTACTGGCCTCCTGGAGGTTTCTACAACATTCTGTACTAGTTTCTGCCTCAAGACCTTTGCACCTGCTATCCCTCTGCCTATTGAATACCATTTTGTCAGATCTTCACACAGATTGCTCTTTCATATCTCCAGATCTCTGCTCAGATAATCACCTCCTCAGAAAAGCCTACACTGACCATCTATTCTAAAATAGCTTCCCTCATTTTTATCTCCTACGCTTTATTCTCTTTAATATCTCACCTTGATCTGAAAGTGTATTTTTGTATATGCTCTGTCTTCTTTATCACTAGATTTCCAGGGTTCAGAATAGAGTCTAGCACATAGTAGATGCCCCATGCATCACTACTGTATTAATGAAAAAATTCATAAGCCACACATCTAATTTTCTATGTGGTTCCTTTGGAAATCTATCGTTTTTCTTCAGATTTTAATTCCCAAAGAAAGGCAAAGACTCACTGAAGCAGAAAATCTCACTGACATAGACAAGATCAAGAGTGATCCATAGCTGATCAAAGGCCAATTCTACTAATAGTTGACAAATTGGTCGGGTTTTGGTCAATTCATTTTTTAAAGTCACCTCTTGGATGTGTAGGCTTTTGCAGTCTCTGGATCAGCCATGCAGTCAATCCAATTTGGTCTCAGAGGAGAAAACATATTGGGTGTTTTTAAGCCTGTATTTTTTACTTTCCCAGCATGAGCAGCCTGTATTTTAGACAATTTCCAACACAGAAACTATAACTCATTGCACTGGTTTTCCTGCTGCTTGATTATCTTTTCACATTCAAGTACTTAGAAAGTACATTTGCCCTCATTATTAGAAAAACTAATGCCAGGCAATAGATTAGAATCTCTACTAATCCTCATGTTTCTTGAATTCATATGAACAGAAGGGAGAGAGAATAACAGTCTCCTCTGTGGTCATTCAAAACAAGGCCTCATCTTCATCTTCAAATTTGGGCACCAGGTTTAAGAGCAAAACTCATCACAGAGCAGAGCAAAGAGGCAAGTTTTAGCAGTTAAGCTCCAGGATGACTTGATCTGAAACCAAATACTTTGTAATCTCTATTTAAACAAAAGCTTTAGCTTCTGTAATCCTCCTCTTTGTCCAACCCTATGAAGCTCAGTGAGGTTGAAACTGTGCTCATGTCATTTTTATAAACAGCCTAGATTTCTGCCCACAAATTGCTTTCCAAGGATAATGGCAGTGGTGTCAACTCAGTTCAAGTGTCATGAATAATGCTTCCCTCCCTTTGAAGACACCTGCCTGAGCAAAGCCTACACAGCCTCTGCTTGTATTCTCACTGCACACACGTCCTGTTACTGAGCATCCACCCAGCAATGAGCCTGGCTCACCCAAGTGAGACTAAAAGACTACCGTGTCTGTCTGCACCTTCTGTTCTCGAAATCTCAAGAAAAGCCTTCCATTTGCCTTATAATTATGCACTGTGCTTCATTGTATCCTCAGCCCTTTAGCAATTCTAAATTCCCACTGTCTTTCTTGCAGAGAAATGGCAAGGAAACTCAGGATCCATGACACCAGATGGATGATGCTCTTTGGAAGCACAGTCTAAGCCAGACTTGAAATGGCTCATGCTGGCCCAGGCAATGTGGACTTTCCAACAGGCATCTTTAATACACGCTGATGAAAGCCCACATGTGGAGACAATAAAAAAGACTTCAAATAAATGCCAAAACATGAAAATAAAAAGATAACTCTGTGTGGGGATATTAGAGACAACATCTAACTTTTGCCACTCATCTCATAAAGGGATCATGCATGTGTGTCTGCGTGCATACATACACATGCACGTACTCACTCACACACATACCATAAAGACTCCTCCACAAGCTGAGCAGTTGTCCTTTCACCTTCTTTCTCACAAGCCCATGTGTTAGCTATTTAGGGAAAAGAAACAATCTCTGGTTAACTTCTCGTAAGATAAAGGCCAGCCTTGACTTTACCCTTGATCTAGAACTCTGGGCTCAGACTCGTTGATAAGACAGGAGCTTTGCCTGGTAATAAAGAGACCTGTGTTCCCAAGAAGGGACCTAGTTTAATGGAAAGAACACGGACTTTAGAACTAAATTTGGCTTTAAATCTCTCATATTCCACTAAAAAAAAAAAAACCCTGTAGCTATGAGGAAATACTTTAACATCTCTGAGCCTCAATTTCTTCATATGCAAACTGGTTTTTGTAATCATTAAAGGTGACGTCTATGAAAGGGATAGAACAGAGCAAGGTCTTAAGAAATGGTAGGTAGCTTCTATTATGTGTCAGCTCTTACTCTTATTGGCCAAGACCCATAAACTCTTTGGATCCCCGGTTTCTTCCTCGAAGTTTCAATTCTAGTGCTCAAAGGTTCCAAACTTTGTGCTTACGCTTAGGGGAGGAAGAGTGATATAAAGAATCAGGATTCTCTGGACACAAGCTGATGAATCTTCATCTTCACCTTCGTGTTCCTAGATGGGTATGGTTGTTGTTGTTTCTGGGTGCCGTCAAGTCAGTTCCGACTCACAGTGACCCTGTGCACAACAGAATGAAATGCTGCCTGGTCCTGTGCCACTCTCACAATCATTGTTATGCTTGAGCCCATTGTTGCAGCCACTGTGTTAATCCATCTCACCGAGGGTCTTCCTCTTTTTCACTCTTCCTCTACCTTACCAAGCATGACGTCCTTCTCCAGGGACTGGTCCCTGCTGACAATATATCCAAAGTAAGTGAGATGAAGTCTCACCACCCTGGCTTCTAAGGAGCATTCTGGCTGTACTTCCTCCAAGACAAATTTGTGCATTCTTCTGGCAGTTCCAAGGTATATTCAGTATTCTTCTCCAACACCATAATTCAAATGCATCAATTCTTCCTCAGACTCCCTTATTCATTGTCCAGCTTTCATATGCATATGAGACAACTGATAATGCCATGGCTTGGGTCAGGTGCACCTTAGTCCTTAAAGCAACATCTTTGCTTTTTAATACTTTAAAGAGATCTTCTGTTGCAGATTTTCCCAATGCAATGTGTCGTTTGATCTCTTGACTGCTTCTTCCATGGGCGTTGATTGTGGATCCAAGTAAAATGAAATCCTTGACAACTTCAATATTTCTCCATTTATCAAGATGTTGCATAATAGTCCAGTTGTGAGGATTTTTGTTTTCTTTATGTTGAGGTGTAATCCATACTGAAGGCTGTGGTCTTTCATCTTCATTAGTAAGTGCTTCAAGTCCTCTTCGCTTTCTGCAAGCAAGGTTTTGTTATCTGCATATCACAGGTTGTTATTGAGTCTTCCTCGAATTCTGATGCCCCGTTCTTCTTCATATATATAGTCCAGCTTCTCAGATTATTTGCCCAGCATACAGATTGAATAAGTATGGTGAAAGGATTCAACCCTGACTCTCACTTTCCCTGACTTTAAACCACTCAGTATCCCCTCGTTCTGTTCAAACAATTGCTCCTTAGTCTAAGTACAGGTTTCTCATATGCACAGTTAAGTGTTCTGGAATTTCTATTCTTTGCAATATTGTCTGTAATTTGTCATGATCCCCACAGTTGAATGCCTTTGCACATTCTCTGGTTTCAACCCAGATCCATCTGACATCAACAATGATATTACTTGTTCCACATCCTCTTCTGAATCCAGCTTGAATTCCTGGCTGTTCCCTGTGGATGTATTGCTGGAACCGCTTTTGAATTATCTTCAGCAAAGTTTTACTTGTGTGTGATATTAATGATATTATTCAATGATTTCCCCATTCTGTTGGATTACCTTTCTTTGGAATGGGTACAAATATGGATCTCTTCCAGTCAGTTGACTGTGTAGCTGTCTTACAAACTTCTTGCCATAGGTAAGTGAATACTTCCAGCACTGCATCCATTTGTTGAAACATCTCAGCTGGTATTCTGTTAATTCCTAGAGCCTTGTTTTTTGCCAGTGCTTTCAGTGCAGCTTGGACTTCTACCTTCAGTGCCATTAGTTCTTGATCATATGCTACCACCTGAAATGGTTGAATGTCAACCAATTAATTCTTTTTGGTACAGTGACTCTGTGTACTCCTTCCATCTTCTTTTGATGCTTCCTGTGTTGTTGAGTATTTCCCCTGTAGAACTCTTCAATATTGCAACTCGAGGCTTGAATTTTTTCTTCAGTTCTTTTACTTTGAGAAATGCTGAGTGTGTTCTTTCCTTTTGGTTTTCTATCTCCAGGTCTTTGCACATTTCATTATAATTGTTTGCTTTGTCTTCTCTAGCCACCCTTTGAAATCATCTGTTCAGCTCTTTGACGTCATCATTTCTTCCTTTCCCTTTAGCTACTCAATGTTCAAGAGCAAGTTTCAGAGTCTCTTCTGACATCCATTTTGGTCTTTTCATTCTTTCTTGTCTTTTTAATGATCTTTTGCTTTCTTCTTGGATAATGTCCTTGGTATCATTCCACAACTTGTCTGGTTTGGTCATTAGTGTTCAATGAGTCAAATTTATTCTTGAGATGGCCTCTAAATTCAAGTGGGATATACTCAAGGTTGTACTTTGGGTCTCATGGACTTATTCTAATTTTCTCCAACTTCACCTTGAACTTGCAGATGAGCAATTGATGGTCTGTTCCACAGTCGGTCCCTGGCCTTTTTCTGACTGATGATAGTGAGCTTTTCCATTGTCCCTTTCCACAGATGTAGTTGATTTAATTCCTGTGTATTCCATCTGGTGAGGTCCACGTGTATAGTCACTGTTTATGTTGCTGTAAAAGGTGTTTGCAATGGAGAAGTCATTGGGCTTGCAAAACTCTATCATGCCGTCTGCAGTGTTGTTTCTGTCACCACGGCCATATTTTCCAGCTACCAATCCTTTGTCTTTGTTTCCAATTTCCATATTCCAGTCATCAGTAATTATCAATGCATCTTGGTTGCATGTTTGATCAGTTTCGGACTGCAGAAGTTGATAAAAATCTTCAATTTCTTCATTTTTAGCCTTAGCGGTTGGTGAGTAAATTTGAATAATAGTCATATTAACTGGTCTTTCTTGTAGACTTATGGATATTATTCTATCACTGACAACATTGTACTTCAGGATAGATCTTGAAATGTTCTTTTTCTTCAATTTATCATTCCCAGCGTAGTAGGCCATCTCATTGTCTGATTCGAAATGGTAAATACCTGTTCATTTCAGCTCACTAATGCCTAGGATATAGACAGTTATGTGTTCCATTTCATTTTTGATGATCTCCAATTTTCCTAAATTCATAATTTGTACATTCCAAGCGCCAATTATCAATGGGTTTTGCAGCTGTTTCTTCTCATTTTGAGTCTTGCCACATTAGCAAAAATAGCTCTTGAAAGCTTGACTCCACCTACATCATTAAGGTCAAGTCTACTTTGAGGACACAGCTCTTCCCCAGTCGTATTTTGAGTGCCTTCCAACCTGAGGGTCTTATCTTCTGGCATTATATGAGACAATGTTATGGTGCTATTCATAAGGTTTTCACTGGCTAATTTTTTTCAGAAGTAGATCATCAGGTCCTTCTTCCTAATCTGTCTTAGTCTGACAGCTCCCCTGAAATCTGTCTATCATGGGTAATTCTGTTGGTATTTGAATACCGGTGGCACAGCTTCTGACATCACAGCAACACGTAAGCCCCCACGGTACAACAAACTGACAGACACTGGGGAAAAACAAAACAGAACAATAAAAATAATACCCATTATGATCTAAATATCTTAAATTAGTAATAAAGAACCTGTACATTTAATTTTCACTTTCCATCACCGCCTCGTAGAGTTCTCTTTGGAAAACTACCACTTTGGCCAGCAAAGTCCCTGAGGTAAGAGCCCTAAGTAAAGGGAGCTTCATAGACCATTCCATTCCCTATAGTTTCATGACAATCTGTGCTACCTGCAGGAGATTTGTAGGCATTTAATTGTGACCTCAGGTTTAGCACTTCATTTAATTCTTTCAGTGCTTTCTCCCCTAAAAGATCCATGGGAAAATATCTCTTGGCCAAAAGTATATGTTTTGCTTTATTTTTAATTTCTGAATTCTTTTTTTGCCTTATTGCTAGCTATCACCAGAAGAAGTGTCTCAAAAGTTAAATTCACTGGAACCAAAATGTTCATTGCCCCCAAAAAACTATCCAAGGAAACCTTCATGAACGAAATTAGAACTCAAAGTAAGGGTGTTGGTGGTAGAGGAATTATCGTACTCCCAAACTAGGCCCACCTTCTACTTCCTAAACCAGAAGTATCCATTTCATTCAGGCCATCTCCTCGCACTCCCAATCTGGGCCTATTTTTTCTCACTCTACTCTCCTGGCAGGAGACTAGATAGATATAAAATATCTAGATATATAAAAATCTGACCGAGCCTTCAGGGCTCATCTCCAGTCTCTGGGACTCCCCTTCCTCTGCTCCTGTGATTTTTTAACCCTGGCTGCATGATATAGGA
Source organism: Loxodonta africana (assembly GCF_030014295.1). NCBI lineage: Eukaryota > Metazoa > Chordata > Mammalia > Proboscidea > Elephantidae > Loxodonta > Loxodonta africana. The sequence continues at coordinate 111,315,088 of NC_087347.1, read as the reverse complement.
AACGCTGGTGTCATAGTGTATGAGTGCTATGGCTTCTAACCAAAAACTTCAGCAGTTCAAATCCACTAGATGCTCCTTGGAAACTCTGTGGGGCAATTCTACTCTGTCCTATAGGGCTGTTATGAGTTGGAATTGACTTGATGGCAAAGGGTTTGGTTTTGGTGTGGATAATATAATACTCTGAGGCGACTTAAACTGAAAAAATGAAAAAAAAAAAAAAATACATTGTCCAGATCCCAAGCATGCTTATTTAATTGGTCTAGGGTGGAATGTGGGCATCATCATTTTTAAAGAGGTCACCGGGTGATTCTAAGGTGCAGCTGAATGTTGGCAAGTCAATTCCACTGAATTTAAATCATCACATTCCACATTGTATTTTAATGTAATTAATTCATCTTAATCTAATTCTCACATTTCCATGTTTAAATGTCACAACCCATAATGAAAAAGCCTCTTGTTTCTCCAGTTCTGGACCCTTCTTTGCTTATACAACCAAGAAATCCTTTTCATTTTAAAGTATAAAACAGACTCAGGTTGAACTGAGATTATATATAAGAATGTAGGAAGAGGGTCCCTTTGGGGTATGAGGTAGAAAACATACTTTCATTGTTCAATAGTCACCATGCACAAAGAATATCAAAGTCTTGCTTTCAGGTAGAATAGGAGCCAAGTGTGTGGTGGAATTTTAGGGGTTTTTTGCAGAGCCTTTGATTTCAATATCTTCTTATGCTTGGCAACATATTAACTGAATTTCTATTATTAGAGATTCACTTATTTCGATGAGGCTCTGACTCCTCTAGGGGCTTTTTATTAGTTATAAATAATTCTAGAAGGATTCATCAAGACCTCTATGTGCAATAGCTCACCAGGTCACTGTTGCATGTGACCAGAAGAGTCACATTCAATGACCATTTGTAATGGCCTATTAGTCTGTTTCCTTCTCTGGACTGTGCTCGCCATAAAGGCAGGGCTCTACTTATATTGACCGTTATACTCCCAGCACCTAGCTTAGTGAATGGCACAAAGCAGGTTCACAATAATTATTTTTGAATAAATGAATAATGACCAAATGAATGAAAAATAAATACTGTTGGAGCAAAGTGGTTGCCAGAAGTAGTTATGGACCCTAAAAGAAGGAAAAGAAAGAGAAAGGAAAAATGGAGTTCTTGGAGGAAAAACATTACCATGTCATAGTTTTCATGGTGGTCTGAGGCTTTGCCCATCTCATAGAGAAAGTGGATTAAAAACAACTCACTAATAGTTCCATTTTCAGGTTGTTGACTTTGCAGGGATCTTCCCCTTTCTTCTTTCCCAAGTAGCAAAGGAAGAGGAAGAAATGAATTAGAGAAGCAAAAACAGAAAAACAAGGAGAAGATAATGTTTGCTGAGGAAAGCAGAAAAGACAGTTAACGCTCAATGTATACAAGAGTGGAAGTGGGAAGAGTAGCCAGAGAAATTAACATAATGAACCTGACCGAATTGAATAGAGATGAAGGACTGGCCCTCTGGAGTCAGACAGACCAGGGCTTAAGTGTGAAATATACTGAATATCCTCTCTATGACTTTGTTCTAAAGTACCTTAATTTTTCTCTGCCCCAGCTTTCTCATCTGTAAAATAATGATGCTGATGGTAATAACCTTGTAGGGTTGAGGTAAGGATCAGATAAGATACAATGCATAGCATATGTAGCACATTTCCTAGTATATACAAATACAATTAGTATAAAGAGTTATTTAGAAGCTTCTTGTTTATGAAAAGCACATTTCAGAAGAAGCAAGAGTATCAGGGAGTGAACTAAGAGGTGGAAGAGAGGAAAATCAGAAAGAGCGCATAGAAAAGCAAAAAGAACAAAGATATCTTTGAAGCATTAACTAAAAGAAAATAAATAGGGAAAAGACATGGCTTAAAATATTGGGATGAAATACAAAGTTTAATAGAAAAGAAGGCCAGAGACAGAATTGAATTTGAAAGGTGCTGAGAAATCCTACTCGCACCTTAATATTTGCCAGAATCATGGGAAGGACACTTCGGTTATAAACTTCACTTGAGTTAGAAGATGTGCTGTGTGATCATGGGAAAGCTGTTTCATTTCTTTGTGCCTCAGTTTCTTCATCTTTAAGATATGAATAACTATATCTGCCTTACCTTCATCACAAGGATGTTATTAAAATGAAAGAGATTTAACAAATTTTGTGGAAAACTTCTATTTTTCAGGAATTGTTCTAGAAATATACATTGGGGATATCATTGTAAGGAATAAAATCCCTGTTCTCATGAAGCTCACACTCTTCTGGAAAAGAGAGAATAAACATATAAAAATATAAATATGTTATAAAATGTCAGAGAGTGAAATATTCTATGAGAAAACTAAAGGGAGTTGTGGCAAGCAGAATTCAAAGATGGCCCCTCAAAGATGTCAGATGGAAGAATAAGAAGTGAGAGTGAAAGGACTCAAAATGCTGTTACTGGTTTAAAGGTGAAGGGGGCCATGTGAGAAGGAAAGTTCACAACCTCTAGAAGCAGAAAATGACCAGAAAAGAAACAGGGCCTCAGTCCTACAACGGTGAAGAACTGGATTCTACCAACAAACTGAATGAGTTTGGAAGTGGATCTTTTCCCAGACCCTGCAGATTCAAACTTCACTTTAGTGAAGATACCCTGAACATAGCATCCAGTCATACCCACCCAGACTTTTGACATACAGAACTATGAGCTAATAAAAGAGTATTGTGTTAAGCAGCTAAGTCTGTGGTAACTTGTTATATAGAAATAGAAAACTAATACAGTAGCTGCGACAGTCACTAATGTGGCTTTCCCAATATAGAATTCTTCTTTCCCACGGGAAAGCACGGGAGAAAAAAACCTCGTAACCGCTTTGTAGTTGGGGTAAGCCATGTGACCAGTGGTTAGCAGAAGCAGCATGTGTCCCTTTTGGGCTCCTATATTTAATTAGTTGTGCCGGACCCTGCACGATTCCCATCTCCATGTCATGGGGATCTTGGAAGCTTGTGATAAAATGACACTTTCATTAACCTGGATTCCTGCTGGATACAATGAGCCACTACTGACTTAGTGAGAACAAGAAATAAATTTTGTTGTGACAGACCCCTGAGATTTTGGGGTTGTTTGTTATTTCAGCATAACCTAGTCTATCCTGTCTAATATAGAAATTAAAGACATCAAGAGATGTGGGTGGAGAGATGGGGGACAACTTTTAAAAAGAAATGGAAAGTCTCTGTGAATGGGTTACTTTTGAGCAGAAAACTGAGTGAAGTGTTAGAGTCAGCCATGGGAAGATCTGGGGAACGAATTTTCCACATGGAGGGAACAGCAAGTGCAAAAAACCTAAGAAGATATGGACTTGGCAGGTTGGAGGAACAAGAAGGACAAGTTTCTAGAGAACAAGAACCAAGAGCCAGGCAGAGAACAAGTCATGTGGGCTTGGAGACCATAGTAAGGGATTTGGATTTTATTAAAAATGTGTTGGGAAACTACACACATGGGACATATTTTGACAAGCTGAGAACAGAGAACGTCGATTGAGTTAAGTAGGCTATGCTACAGAAAGAAAAAGAAAATGTCAATAGCTTGAAACAACAAAGGATTTTTATTTTTTTCATGATTGCACTGTATGTCCACTGTGGGCTGGCCAGGGGCTCTGCTCCCTACAGTGACCGTCATTATCTTCACTTTGGGATACAGGCCGTTAGAACATTGCTGGTCTCTGTGGCAGTGGGAAGAGTATGTTCTGGAGGATCTCACATCAACAATTAAATGTTCCATCCCAGTAATGCTGGTCTCATTTCTACTCACAGCTCATTGGCTAGGATCATCACATGAGTTTACCCACCCATAAGAGGGCAGGTAAGTGTAATTCTACCATGTATCCTGAGGGACAGGAAGACAGTGTCTTCAGTGAGTAGCATGAATGACTACCACAGGGGTGACTTGATATGATTTATATTTGTAAATCATCTTGGCTATTATGCAGAGAATATATTAGGAAGGCAAAAGTTGAAGCAGGCATACCGATTAAGAAGCTATTTCAGTTATCCAGGAAAGCAATGGGACTCATGTAGCAGAGGCTGGAATTGGTATCTATTTTCAAGGTGGTGCAAGCACAACTTTGGTGATGGATTGAGAAAGAGAAAGTATTAAGTGGGACAGCAAAATTTTTGCCTGTGCACAAAGGTGAATTGAGCTGTTTATCGCTAGGTAGAATATTAGTGGAAAGAACTGGGTTAGGGATGGAGGTGAGAACCAAGAGGGTTGCTTATTTTTGATATGTTAATTTTAATGTCTCAGTTTACCAGACTGAAGCTCAGGGAAAAAGTTGAGGTGTCATCGCCTTAGAAATGGTGTGGATATATGTGACATCACCATAAGACCACCTAAGGCATGAGTTTTATAGAGAAAATAAGAAACCAAAGGACTAAACCCTGGGGGAGTCCAACCATTAAAGCTCAGGACCCAGTGGAGGAGCCAGATACGAAGTTGAGAAGGAAGAGTGAAGTAGGAAAAAAAAACAAGAGAGTATGGAGCTTCCAAAACCAAATTAAGAGTATTCTGTAAGGAAGAAATGACTAATTAACTGTATCATATGCAGCAAAGAGATGAGAACAGATAATAAACCTGTTGGACTTGGCAAGATGGAAGTCAACAACAAACTAAATCAAACCAGGAGAGGATTGAGAAGAGAGAGTAAAGGAAAGGAGATAGTGAATACAAACAAGTCCTTTGAGGCATTTGCTACAAAAAGAAACAAAGAAATGGGAAAAATAGCAGGTAAAAGAAAGGTTTATTTATTTATTTAATATTGGGAACTAATGATGTGTTTGTATTATTATGAGGATGACTCAGTAGAGTGGGAAATTGATGATTCAGGGAATATGCAGCCTAACTGCATGCTAAACTCCTTCAGCAGGAGACGGGAATTAGGATGCAGTGAACGCAAGCCCACTTTGAAAAGTATAGGATGCTAACTTCTGAAGTTCTATTAGTAGGAGTCAATTAAACCCTCTAGGAAAAAAAAAGTCTCACCTCTGAGTTTTAAGTTGCCAGTGTATAGGGTCACTATGGGGTGGAGTCGACTTGACGGCAACAGGTTTGTTCTTTTTTGGTAATGTTAAACCCTAAGAAAAAGACATCGGAGTACGTAAAAAATAAAAATCCTAAACTTTCTAAGCTTGTGGCATAGTATTACCATGAGATAATTTAGATTAGTCCAGGCTAATTAACCCGTTCGTGTTGATTCCGACTCATAGTGACCCTATAAGACAGTAAAAATGGGCCATAGAGTTTCCAAAAAGCACCTGATGGATTCAAACTGCTGACATTTTGCCACCAGGGTTTCCCCAGTCTGATTAGTGATCCTGAAATCACAGCAAAAAAGTGCCAACCTCAATGTTAATATCCCTGTAAGATTCTGCTGCCTGGTTCAAATAAAATATTCTTAAGAATTTCCTTTAGTTACAAAAAAAATTAATGTGCTTAATCAATATATGTAATTATGCAAATTACTCTGCAAAGATGATGACCCTGTCTCTTAGAAATTATGGTAAGCCCATTTTAATAGTGCACTACAAGGGTTTCCACACAGTCTCTTCTGGTTCCTGGGCTTCTCTCCTCCTACATAGATATAATTCTATATGAAAGGGATTTTACTCACCCCTTGGCTAGGCCAAGATTCCCAGTATTGTGTGATTGTGCACCATTTTGTCATCTGATGTGATTTTCCTATGTTGTAAATCCTACCTCTATGATGTTAATGAGGCAGGACTCAATCTATAAGATTAGGCTGTTTGTTAAATCAGTCTCTTTTGAGGTATAGAAGAGAGAAGTGAGCAGAGAGGCATGGGGACCTCCTACCACCAAGAATGCAGAACCAGGAGGGAGTGTGTCCCTTGGACTGAAGTTCCCTTCACCGAGATGTTCCTAGGACAAGAGAAGATTGATAACAAGAACCTTCCCCCCGAGTCAACAGAGAGACAGTCCTAGTAACTAAGGCCCCGCCCCATCATTTGAGTTCTTTCCTTATTGCTATATGGCATCAGCTTTCACCACTTCTGAGAATTTTTAGGATTCCAATGTCAATAATTACCATCTTACTACCAAATTGGATAGCAGTTATTCAGGTTTTATTTGGATTATGTGAATTATTTCAGACTTTCCACAGCTCCCCCCACCCCCTTCTTTTTTTTTTTGCACTTTACATGAAGGTTTACAAAGCAAACCAGTCTCTCATTAAGCAATTAATGCACATACTGTTTTGTGACATTGGTTGCCAATCCCACGACATGTCAACACTTTCCCTTTCTCGACCTTGGGTTCCCCATTACCAGCTTTCCTGTCCTGTCCTGCCATCTCGTCCTTGCCCCTTGGCTGGTGTGCTCATTTAGTTTCATTGTGTTTTACGGGCCTGTCTCATCTTTGCCTGAAGGGTGAACCTCAGGGGTGACTTCATTTCTGAGCTATAAGAGCATCCAGGGGTCATATTCTTGGAGTTTCTCCAGTCTCTGTTACCCAGAAAAAGTCTCTGTTAGACCAGTAAATATGTCTTTGTGTGTGTGTGTGTGTGTGTGTGTGTGTGTGTGTGAGTTAGAATTTTGTTCTACATTTTTCTCCAGCTCTGTCTGAGAGCTTCTGTTGTGATCCCTATCAGAGCAGTTGTTGGTGGTAATCCAGCACCATCTAGTTGTGTTGGGCTCAGCCTGGTAAAGGCTGCGGTAGCTGTGGTTCATTAGCCCTTTGGACTAATCTTTCTCTTATGTCTTTGATTTTCTTCTTTCTCCCTTGCTCCAGATGGGGTGAGACCAATGGACTATCTTAAATGGCCGCTTGCAGGCTTTTAAGATGCCAGACACTACTAACTAAAGTAGAATGTAGAACAATTTCTTTATAAACTATGTTATGCCAGTTGAGCTAGATAACAACTAGGTCTTTACAAAAATTCTTTTTAATGCCCCTTGGTTTTCGTGACACTACAGTTTCCTGGTTCTCTTTATTTCATTGGCCGCATCTACTCTGTCTCCATCCAAATTTCTCTTCTGACGTCTTCATCTAGTTGTTATTTTCTAAGCTTGGTCTTGAGTCCTCTTCTCATATCACTAAAAATGTCTTCACTGAGGGGTATAATCCTGTCATATCTTCAAACATGACTTGCTTTTACTACTCATCCATATTTTTATAACTCTACTCCAGACCCTCTTTTAAGCCTCAGAATCACATGACTAACTTCCTACTGGACATACTGGAACACAGAAGGCATTCAATACATATTTGTTGAGTTCATTCTTTCATTCGTTCAACAAATATTCAAGTTTACCTATTGTTATGGATTGAACTGTGTCACCCAAAAATGAGTGTCAATATCTTTTCAGTTTATAAGGATGTTGTTTATTGGTCCAGTTGTGAGGATTTTTGTTTTCTTTATGTTGAGGTTCAATCCATACTGAAGGTTGTAGTCTTTGATCTTCATCAGAAAGTGGTTCAAGTCCTTACTTTCAGCAAGCAAGGTTGTGTCTTCTGCATATTGCAGGTTGTTAATGAGTTTTGCTCCAATCCTGATGCCCCGTTCTTCTTCATATAGGCCAGCTTCTCAGGTTATTTGCTCAGCATACAGACTGAATAAGGATGGTGAAAGGATACAACCCTGACACACACCTATACTGACTTTAAACCATGCCGTATCCTCTTGTTCTTTTGGGATGACTACCTCTTGGTCTATGTACAGGCTCCTCATGAGCCCAGTTAAGTGTTCTGGAATTCCCATTCTTTGCAATATTACCCGTAATTTGTTATGATCACACAGTTGAATGCCTTTGCACAGTCAGTAAAACACAGGTAAATGTCTTCCTGGTATTCTTTGGTTTCCGCCTAGATCCATCTGACATCGGCAATGATATTCCTTGTTCCACATCTTCTTCTGATGCGACTTGAATTGCTGGCATTCTCCTGTAGATGTACTGCTACAACTGCTTTTGAATTATCTTCAGCAATATTTTACTTGAGTGTGATATTAATAAATTGTTCAATAATTTTTGTATCCCCTTCTTGGATCACCTTTCTTTGGAATGAGCACAAATATGGATCTCTTCCATTCGGTTGGCCAGGAAGCTGTCTTCCAAATTTCTTGACATAGATGAGAGGGCACATCCAGCCTGGAATCCATTTATTGAAACATCTCAATTGGTATTCTGTCAATTCCTGGAGCCTTGTTTTTCATCAATGTCTTTAGTGCAGCTTGGAATTCTTCCTTCAGTACCGTCAGTTCTTGTTCATATGCTACCTCCTGAAACGGTTGATTGTCAACCAATTCTTTTTGGTAAGGTAACTCTGTGTATTCCGCCCATCTTTTTTTTATGCTTCTTTTGTCATTCAATATTTTCCCCATAGAATCCTTTAGTATTGCAACCGGAGGCTTGAATTTTTCTTCAGTTTTTTTCAGCTTGAGGAATGCCAAGTGTGCTCTTTGTTTTTGGTTTTCTATGTCCAGGTCTTTGCACATTTCATTATAACACATTTCTTGTCCTCTCGAGCTGCCCTTTGAAATCTTCTTTTCAGCTCTTTTACTTCATCATTTTTTCCTTTAGATACTCTAGGTTCAAGACCAAGTTTCAGAATCTTTTCTAACATCCATGTTGGTTTTTCTTTCTTTCATCTTTTTAATGACCTTTTGCTTTCTTTGTATATGATGTCCTTGGTGTCATTCCACAACTCTTCTGGTCTTTGGCCGTTAGTGTTCAATTTGTCAAATTAATTCTTGAGATGGTCTCTAATTTCAGGTGGGATATACCCAAGGTCGTATTTTGTCTCTTGTGGACTTGTTTTAAATTTCTTCAGCTTCAACTTGAACTTGTATATGAGCAATTGATGATTTGTTGCACAGTCAACCCCTGGCCTTGTTCTCTTTCCACAGATATAGTTGATTTGATTCCTGTGTTTTCCATCCAGTGAGATTGAAATGTATAATCACCGTTTATGTTGTTGAAAAAAGGTATTTGCAATGAAGAAATCATTGGTCTTGCAAAATTCTGTCATGCAATCTCCAGGGTCAGTTCTACCACCAAGGCCATAATTAACAAGTACTGATCCTTCTTCTTTGTTTCCAACTTTTGCATTCCAATCACCAGTAATTACCAATATATCTTGTTTGCGTGTTTAATCAATTTCAGACTGCAGAAGTTGGTAAAAATATCCAATTGCCTCATCTTTGGCATTGGTTATTGGTGCATAATTTGAATATAGTTGTAGTAACTGATCTTCCTTGTAGGCATATGGATATTATCCTATTACTGGCAGCATTGTACTTCAGATTAGATCTTAAAATGTTCTTTTGGATAGTGAGTGTAACACCATTCCTCTTCAATTTGTCATTCCTGGCATAGTAGACCGTATCATTGTCTGATTCAGAATGACCAATACCGGTCCATTTCAGCTCACTAATGCCTATGATATTGATCTTTATATGGTCCATTTTATTTTTGACAACTTCCAATTTTCCTAGATTCATACTTCATACATTCCATGTTCTGATTATTAATGGATGTTTGCAGCTGTTTCTTCTCATTTTGAGTCTTGCCACCTCAGCAAATGAAGGTCCCAAAAACTTTACTCCATACATGTCATTAAGGTAGACTCTTACTCTGAGGAGACAGCTCTTCTCTAGTCATATTCTGAGTGCCTTCCAACCCGAGTGGCTCATCTTTAGGCACCATATCAGACAATTTTCCAATGCTACTCCTAAGGTTTTCACTGGCCAATCTCTTCAGAAGTAGACCACCAGGTCCTTCTTCCTAGTCTGTCTTTGTCTGGAAGTTCTGCTGAAATATTTCCAACATTGGTGACCCTGCTGGTATTTAAAATATTGGTGTCATAGCTTCTAGCATCACAGCAACAGGCAAGCCACCACGGTACAACAAACTGACAGATGCGTGGGGTGGATAGACCTCTAGATGTACATAAACCTCCAAGCTTCTGGTTAGCAGCTGAAAACATTAACCACTTGTACCATCCAGGGACTCCATACAGTGGATAGAATGTGTTGAGTGCTATGATTAAAGAAAAGTAAAGCATTTTAAAGGGGATCAGGTTTGTGTCGAAACGGCTGGTTGAAGGATTAAATAAGGTGTCCAGTGGAACCTCATTGAGAAAGGGAGATTTAAACAAATACAATTTGTTGTAAATAAATATAATTGTACCACCCAAGTCATTGTCGTCAAGTCAATTCCAACTCATAGCAACTCTATAAGACGGAGTATAATTGCCCCATAGGGTTTCCAAGGCTGCAATCTTTTACAGAAGCAGACTGCCACTTCTTTCTCCCATGGAGCAACCGGTGGGTTCAAAGCACCAACCTTTCAGTTAGCAGCCAAGCACTTAACCGCTTCAGCATCTCAAGTATAATAAGTCCAAAACCCAACTTCAACCTATTAACCTATCAAATTCCCTAGAATTTCTAATGTGATTGCCATTTAGTCTTTCCCTAGAATGACTGTGATGGTTAATGTTTTGGGTCAACTTAACCGGGCTATGATTTTCATTGGTTTGGCAGACATCGGATTGATTGCTCTTCCATGATGCAATATAATACAATCACCTCCGTGATGTGGTCTGTGATCAGCCAATCAGTTGAATGGGGCAGTTCATTAGGGGCATGGCCTGCCTTCAGTGTATAAACGGTGCTCAATCCCTCTCCCTCCCCCTCTCTCCCCCTCATTCTCTACTCTGCACTCTTCTTGTCTTGGTATTTGCCAGCCCCCACAACCCTGTAAGCCAGCAGAGGTCTCTGGCCTGCTTCCTGACCAGCAGATTTTGGGCTCCTCATCCTCTGCAATCACATGAGCCAGCAGAAACTTTCAGCCTGTTGCCCGACCCACGAATTTGGAACTTGATAGCCCCATGATTACATGAGCCTTTTTCTTGAAGCAAATCTCTCTCTCTCTCTCTCTTTTTATATACACTTCACTGATTTTACTTCTCTAGAGAAACCAGACTAAGATAAAAAAAAAAAAAAAAATAGTGACCGTATAAATGCATCTGCCAAATTGGACACACTGGAAAATAAAAGTGTAGTACTGTAGGCATAAACTAACACAGTCCTAGACAAACTTGGACGTGTGGGCACCCTACCTGTTGACTGAGACAGAAATCTGGTAGTCATCCTTGTCTTCTCCCTGTCTTCCTACCCCTCTAACCTCATTCCTCTGTCGGTCAGTCTGTTCCACCTCAAATCTATCCCCTTCACCTCAGGCAGAATCTTCTCAAGCACTCAAATTGAATTCTGACATTCTTATTTAACATCTTTTATTGGGAGAAAGAGGGAAGTGAAGGGTTTGGGTAGAGAGCACATACAGATACTGAGAAGCACAGGCCATTGTTAATCCCAGGCACCTTCCTCTGTTACCTGTCACCTATTCTGCTGATACATCAGCTGACCCCACATGTGGTTTTCTGCTGCAAAATCTAGCCCTGCCGAATGCCTTCCCTGAAAGCTAAGAAGTCAGGGGGATAAGCCAGTTTATCTTTGAGATCCACAGTTTCTGCCGTTTCAAGTTTAACACTCAGTGCCTCACAAAGATTAAATGCCCATTATTGTCCTTAAGATGTGGGAAATTAAAAATATATCAGATCTTTCTATAGTTCCTATTTCAGCCCAAATGAATCCAATTAGGTTTCCCTGCAAAGTATAAAGTACTCTAGGCCTATTTCCTCTTTAAATTGATTATAAATGTTGATGCTCTTAAGTGTAAGTGCAAATTAATCAAGGGAATTCCATGAAATTTTATTTCTTAATTAAGCAATTTAAACTAAATTACTTAACTGAAATGACTACTCTGGCTCCTAGGATTGTTCAAGGTCAGACAAATGTAATCAAATGTGATTTTTCACTTGGCATAAATCTTTTTGTCAAGTTCATTTAACCACTTTTGACTTGATAGAGAGGCGGGGCTGTACTCTGGAGCTTGGTGATCTCTAGAGAATGGGGCTGAGATTATAGAAAAGAAGACTAGGCGACAACATTCATGCCAATTGGAGGGGTTTCTGAAAATAGAAATATGGTTTTCATTAAACTAAGGAAGAGCTGGAAGGTTCAACAGTCCAGAAATTAAACTTTCTACTGGTGTTCATCTGGCAGAGCTCCAGTGAGCCCGGTCCTCTTGGACAGCCAGATGGACTAGTCCTGGCAGCTTTTCAGTCTCCTACACAAAGCACTTCAGACCAGGGAAGAGGAAAGTCCCCAAACAAAAAATATAGAGAAGAGGCCAGCACTGTGGCTAAACAATAGGGAAGACTTGTTGTCTTACAAATGAGGCTTTCACAGCTTTGTCTGTGTATTTCAGACCTTCCAACTGTTTCCTTTCTTGCTGGAGTTTTGATAGCTTCTTTATCATGGGTGAAGGATGAGATTACTTATCAGAGACTCCATGCATTTAGCAGAAATCCTTTATAATGCTCAGTTACTCTCTCCTGGAGGAATGAGGGCAATTTCTAGCCTCTTTCTGAGAAAACCTACTAAGTAGTACTAACAAAGAACATGGAAAAGAATCTAAACAGAAAAAAGATGATTTGAAAATGCAAACTTCTGTATTGACAATCAAAGAGATGGGGGTTAAAAGGATGGACTGGCCAAAGAGATTATTTTTTCTTATTTAGGAATACTTACCCTTTTCTCACTCTCTAACACTTTTTTTTTTAACACTAGGAGTCCAGTTCAAGTCCCCCATTAGCTTGAATGTGAATTATCTTCTGTCAATCAAACTATGCTCTGAGCTGGAGTCCATTGATCACCCTTCAGTTAAACTGCCATGCCTACTCAATAATCGGTGCCCATTTCTATTCCTTAAGTCAAATGCTTAGATAAGGGCATGACATCTGTTAAGCAGTCTTACCATGTTTCATCCCTCCTCACCTAAAGTTTGCTGAGGGAGGAACAGAGAGACAGAAATCCATTCCAAGCAACCATATCAATTTATGCTTTTCATAATTATGGACTTCCCAAGTTACTCTAAATACGTATTTTTAGCTTGCTAATGGATAGGTTATTTTTCAGGTGTTGTTTTTCAAGGGTGCAAAGTGAATAAACAAAATTAACTTTTACTTATTAAACTTTTTATCAAGTGTTTATTTTTTCCTTTTTGGTATATAGATTCAGTCAAACTTTTAAAACATAGTCTCTCCTTCACTCCCTCACTCTTTTCTTTCCTTCTAGCAAAGGTTTCCTTAGCTCCCACTCTGTGTCATTTACTATGTTGGGGGATTTGAGTGAATTAGCAATAAAATAAACCATTTTTGGTGATTTCTAGGTTCCACACAAACCTCCTAATTCTGTTAACCAATCTTTGAGTTTCCTCCATCATTTGAAACTTGATGAGATGTCAAGCTCCAGATCAAGTAGCACAGAAAAAAAGCTCCCATGTATATAATATTTTCCAATTCTAGATTTTGATTTTTGGAGAGGTTGGGTCACATCTGGCCTGGCTTGTCTGGAGGCTTAGATTCCTCAACCCAGACTCAGCTGTTTATTCAGAAATATCAGGGACTTTATTTAAGTGAAGAGTAAAATGATTTTCTGCCCTTTTATACCAGTTGCCTTTACAGAAATAACCCATTGCATGTTTTGCTATCACTTTTACACCCTGTCCTTTGCCAAGTTCCTGATAAAATCATCAGAATATGATGGCATGCTAAAGTCTTTTTTGAAGGTTCATTACTTTAAATATGTTTTACACCATGGTATGAGCTCTTCATGGTTTTTATGATCTCGGTAAAACAATTACACTGTACTAGAACTGGAATTCTTCAGGTTCTGATCTTGGTAAACATATCTATCCTTTCAAATATTTTCAGGGTATGCTCTTCACTTTTATAATTTTGTCATTTCAAGGACATTTTATATATGTATGGAATCATACCTTGTGTAAACTGTTGAGTTTTTTATTTCACTCAGTATAATTCCCTTGAGATTCACGCATTCAATCTGTTCCTTTTTACTACTGAGTAATATTTCATGGTATGGGTATACAGTTTGTTTAAACATGTTTCCACTGGAGAACATCTGGGCTGATTTCAGTTTTTGGCTATTGCAAATAATCTGCTGCTATGAACACCTGTGTACGGGTTTTTGCATGAACAAGTGTTTTTCTTTTTTCTGGTATAAATGCTCAAGAGTGCAATTGGTGAGTCATATAGTAATTGCATGTTTAGTTTTATAAGACACTGTTGAAATCTTTTCCAGAGTGGCTGTACCATTTTACATTCCCAGTAACAATGCATGAGTGAGTCACAGTTGCAGTGCAATTAATTACAAGCCATGGCCTTGTAACTCCCATCCAGGTGATTGGGCAGGATGGTGTGATAGGGTAATTGTGGCCCACCAAGGGGACTGGTCAGTTTTGCATTAAAATAGAGCCACTTTCAGAGCAGGGAGGAGGATACTACCAACTCTAAGGAAGAATAGCCAGGAGCGAAGAGTGTGTCCTTTGGACTCAGTATCCCTGTGCTGAGAAAGTCCTGGAAGCAGGATACTGAAAGAGAGAGAGAGAGCTGTAATCCTGAAGACAGTGGTGACAGGAGAGACCCAGCAGCAGGACACACCACGTTGGGCTTCCTGGCCCGCAGAGAGAGAAAGCTGAGTGCCTTTGGGCAGAGACCAAGGGCCAGGGACAGGCATGCCTGTGAGCATGGTTGGGAAGAGGCTGTCCTGATGGAAGAACTGTATCTTGGGTGTTTGTGAGCCTGAATCTTAATAGCTACTTCCCTAAAAAACCACATAATCCTGTGTATAGTCTGTGAGCTCTGTGTGGCCACTGTGAAGAATTATTGAACCCAGCAGAGAAGTAGAGAGTGCTGTGCGAGGGATGGTTGGTGTCAAAATTAGTAAAGATGGCAGAGAGAGGAAACTTGTCTAGCCTCCACCTCATGGGAGTCAGCCTTGCGCTGTTGATCTTGGTTCTTCCTCCTCCTTGTGGAGTTGGAGGAGGTCAGAAACCACCCCCGTGCCATTTTTACAACAGTACTCTCATTATCTTGTTTTATAAAATCCTCGTCCCATTTGAAGCTCACAGAGGTTGAGAGGTATTTGGTGAAAGCAGAACACAAGAACCACTAACTCTGGCTGGAATTTGCCAGGCTCCTCCAAGCATAAGTCAATATCATAACATTTCAGTTAGATGAATCTCTGCATTTGAGAAGGGCTGGGACGCATTTGCAAGGGTGCTCACTTCTTTCCAATCACTCAGCTTTTGCCACTTGATCATAACCAACAGGTCTGACGTACTCATAAAAAACTGGAGGTGGAGCTTTTCTGAGCACATCAGCTAACTCTAACCAGGCTTTCACCCAATGTGTCTCCCCACTAGACTATGAGCATTGACACTATATCCCCAGGACCTGGCATATAGTAGGAAGAGACCATTTTTATGTAGCACATCTTGAACACAACTATCCTCATATTAAACTCGAGGATAAAGAACAAGTGTTCCAATTCTTAATTCCGTTTTGTATAATGCTATGGTTTTTATAATGGCCTTAGTAGTAGAAACAATGACTTTGGTGGTCTCAGTTAGACTTGTGACCAAATATGTGCCTTTTGTAGTATACCATCAAGCCATTTATTTTTAAAATGATGCCACCCCTCAACTTGGTCTC
This sequence comes from Loxodonta africana, assembly GCF_030014295.1. Lineage (NCBI taxonomy): Eukaryota > Metazoa > Chordata > Mammalia > Proboscidea > Elephantidae > Loxodonta > Loxodonta africana. The sequence goes on along the minus strand of NC_087347.1, from coordinate 111,299,439 downwards.
TTGTTTCCTTGTTTATAAAATGAAATTGTTGGACTAAATGGTTTGTAAGATCCTTCACAGCTTCAAATCCTCTCTCCACTCCAGTATTTCTGAGGTAAGCTGGGATATGTCCCTATAGAGCAGTGGCTCTCAATGTGAAGTCCTGGACCAGCAGCATCAGCAACAACTGGAAACTTGCTAGACATACAAATTCTCAGGACCTACCTCAGACCCACAGAAGCAAAAACTCTGGGAGCAGGGCCCAGCAGTCTGTGTTTTAACAAGCACTCCAGGTGATTCTGAGGTACTCTAAGATTGAGAACTACCACCCCTTTTCGAAAGGAGATGACCATCCTTCTCCCTCCGAGTCTTCCCCTTAAGCAGCAACACTGATGCCAACCCCACAGCAACCGCCAGCTCCACCTCCCTGTCTTCCTCAGAGAGGAGAAGGCTTGGATAGGTCTTCAAATCTACTCCCAACTTGCCCCTATGTCCCAATGCAACATTTTTGACGGTATAATGAAAAAAATTCTGAGGGCAATTTCACGTCCACGAAACACATGACATCTTTCCAAAATGGAGTGTCAGTTTATAAGTAAAAGGCTATTTGGATGGCTCCTGCCTGGTCAAGAGGACTAAGAAGAGAACGCGTTTGGTGTATATGTGTGTGGTGGGAACAGGGGACTGGGAATCAAAGAAGCTTCTGCCTGAACATCATATTCATGAAGAAAGGGCTTGAGTTTAGAATTTTGATATAATTTCTAAATTAGTTTCTGTTTTAAATTCACAGAGGTACACTGACAAAACTGAAGGATGGGCATTATTTCATTTCTGTCCATTACTGGATCGCTCTGCCTATGGTGTATTGTGATTTAGAATTAAAAAAAAAAAAATTATGCTACACTTTCCTCATAGACAACATAATTGTAGTGCACTTTTTTTTTAATAAAAATATTTAATTTGTTAAATGCAATCATCTAAACATATTAAATCATGGGTCCTATTTTTGAAATTACTCATGATAATGGACTAAGAGCTTTAATGTATCGACTTGCCCTAGCATCTTTCCACCATGCAAAGCTCTGGGAAGATACTTAGGATGCTCTGTGCCTGGGTGAGTATGTATGAGGACTGGATGTCTGTAGCAGTCCCTGAAATGCTACAATGCAACCTGTGCTGATAACTTCCCCTTAAAACTGGAACACCATGAAGATTTCAAGGTGCTTCCCAATTTTATAGTTTGTGTAATTCATATCAAATGTCAACAAACATTCATCAGGCACTTACTATGTGCCAGGCACTGTAGAATCACTGGGGAAACAAAGTTGAAAATGACGGTCTGTGTTCTCAAAGTGCTCACTGCCTGCAAGGGGGAAAGGCTTCAGCAATAGTTAAAATTCAATGTAATAAATACTGGGAGAGGAGTACGTAAACCGTGCAAAAATTTATTTTAGTGGTGGGGGTGGTGAGAAGAGAGAGTGTGCTGAGGAAGACACTCCCAAATGAAAGTCATTAATTTGCCATGCCATGTTCCAGCTCAGGAAATAGCTCAAGAGTGTCTGAAATAATCAGGTCAGTGTAAGGGCAGGTAGCTTGGTTTTGCTGCAACGCAACATAAAGAAAACAAAAATCCTCACAACTGGACCAATAGGCAACACCCTGTTAAATGAAGAAAATACTGAAATTGTTGAGGATTTCATTTTACTTGGATCCAAAATCAACACCCATGGAAGCAGCAGTCAAGAAATCAAAGGTATCGCATTCAGCAAATCTGCTACAGAAGACCTCTTTAACGTGTTGAAAGGCAAAGATGTCACTTTGAGGACTAAGGTGCACCTGACCCAAGCCGTAGTCTTTTTAATTGCCTCATATGGATGTGAAAGCCAGACAACGGATAAGGAAGACCAAAGAAGAATTGGTGCATTTGAATTATGGCGTTGGCAAAGAATATTGAACGTATCATGGACTGTCAGAAGAATGAACGAATCTCTCTTAGAAGAAGTACAGCCAGAATCTTCCTTAAAAGGAGGGGTGGCAAAACTTCATCTCACTTACTTTAGACATGTTATAAGGAGGGACCAGTCCCTGGAAAAGGACACCATTCTTGGTAAAGTAGAGGGTGAATGAAAAAGAGGAGGACCCTCAGTGAGATGGATTAACACAGTGGCTGCAACAATGGGCTCAAACATAGCAACAATTGTGAGGATGACGCAGAACTGGGCACGACCGGGCAGTGTTTCGTTCTGTTGTCCATAGAGTTGCTATGAATTGGAATTGACTCGATGGCACCTAACAACAGCAACAAAGGTGATGAGGAGTCCGTGGGCAGTCCAAATAGTTAACAAGCTCATGCTGCTAATTGAATGATTTTAGGTGTAGTCCACTGAGAGGAGCCTAGGAAGAAAGGCTTGGCCATCTACTTCTGAAAAGTCAGCCAGTGAAAATCCTATGGAGCAGAGTTTTACTCTGACAGACGTGGTTGCCACAGAGTTGACTAGGTCAGCAACTGGTTTCAAAGACAAACGTGGGAGTGGGAGTTGATCAGCCACTCTCCCATCTATGGGTTTCTTAAATCTCTAAACTGAAGCCTCACACCAACACTTAGTTTATATCTGTAGAGAGCTTTATGGGTAAGAAAATTCAGGGTTCTGAAGACAGGGACCTGTTGAGCTTCTCCCTCCAGGTCAGCTTGGGAAGTTGTGAACAGCTGGGGCAGTGGCAGGCCGCTACCAGGCTCCGATTTCTCCTCCTGGAAAGGTATAGAAGTATGAAAAGTTTTTTTTTTTTTTTTTAAAGTTCTGTGTTACTACAAACAGATCCGTATATCAGCAAAGAGGTAGCAAGGTTAATGAGAAAAATTATCTCATCAGAACAACCCCTGGATGGAGGCACAGTGAGGAGCTGCAGCCTCTCTAATCTGGGAAAGCTGGGTATCGCGTGCAAGGTGATCCATCAACGTCACTCCCTTGGTTTTCCAGCCTCGCCCAGGGTGCACACTCCCTCCCGCCTGCTGGCCAGCTGGAAGTGAGGGTCCCTGCAGGGAGGAGGCCCAGGCACCAGAGAGACCCAGCTGCTCCCAGAGCAGAAAATGGCTGCTCCCGAAACTCTTTCAATTCTGTGACAGAGCCAAGACTTAAGGATGCCCAAGTAGGTACCAGGCGAGGGAGGAAATTAAGGTACACTCCTGTGCACGCACGGGCACACACACCACACACAATCACAAATACCACACCCCCCACATATACAGACACACACACCACACACTACCCACAAGTCATGTTCATACACAACACTCACCCACATATACACACATCACATACTACTCACACAACGTATTCATACACCATACACACACAACACATGGACACACACACATACACATGCACACACACAGTGACACACCACACATGAATACACCACATGCTTGTATGCACAGTACATACACACACACTGCAGGGACATAGATCACACACACACACACACACGCCACATGAACACACCACACACTCACAGGCACTACAAATAGATACACAGAAGCGCACACACACACTCAGAAGCATGCTGTGCCCTGCTGTCATGTTTTCAATCTCTGGCCCTTTATGGGAAATAACAACTGTTCAGCCAGACCCATTCTCATAAACACTTGTCCTTACGGTTTGTTTGGCCGGAGCCAGGAGTCTCCACCTGCTACCAGTGCTGTGGGTAGAGAATTCTTTGTTTTGCTTTGTTGCAGCTATTGTGGTTGAGTTCTTTTCATTTTGGTTTGTTCTGGGGAAGGCAGGAGGCTACGAACATGTAGCAATGTAGCCTGTGGTTACAGGCTTTTGCAGTCGGGCCTTGCAACATGAAATGCAGTTTGCCAGGCTGCTGGCGCACTCACAGCTCCCCACTGCTCTCACTGCCAACCTCAGAGCAAAGTTCCTTCATAGGCTTACTCCCTATGTGACTGTCAAGCCTCCTGCCAGCAGAGGGCGTTACTCTGAATTTCCATCCCCTTCTCCTGACCACACCTCCCTATTCCTTACAACCCTTTCCTCAAGCCCCATCCTCTGCAGGAAGCCTGTAGCCTTCACTGCAGAGCCTCTCAGAGGGCATTCTGTAACTTTAGTACTCTCCTGTGAAGCACAGTTTAGCCCATAATTTATATTGACTTGTATTCTCACTAGATTTCAAGGATGTCAATCTTGACTTTTCCTGTCAGCTTTTAAGCCACTGCAGGGCATGATCAGTGTTTCGACACATTCTGGCATGCTCCCTAGCTCCTGGCAAAATGCGGGGAGCTGGGTTGTGATTTTTGTCTTAAGGCATGGCCAATAGATTTTATAATCATCATATTTCTTTCTTTGACACAGGCTTCATTTGAGAAACTGCCCATTTTTCTAAATGTTCTCTGTTTCCATGCACTGCTAAGAACTTTTGAAGATGGTTCAGACTTATAAATTGTTCTGCAAGCACAGAGCGTTCCTTGACATATAACGGTCAACCTTCTTCAGTATTGAAACCCTTGGGAATAGGGAGACAGAGGTGAGTCTCAGAAACCTTGAGCCCTAGTGCCTGGAGCAAGCTCCATTTAATGACAAAAATATTCTTACCTCAGGAGGGCAGAGATGCCCTGGTTTCCAGGCATCTCGATGAAATTAATAACTCTCAAAAAAGGCTAAACAAAGAGGGTGGCCAGTATGATCAAAACATAGTCCAATTTATTCACTCATTGGTTATTTGATTGTCTATTACCTATATACTGGACTCTGAATCAGGCAATTGTAGAGTTTATACTCTAGAATTACAAATGGTGGTCAACACCATGAAGGCCCTGGAGCTTTGGGATGAAAACTGAGGAGATGCGGAGGGTGAGGGTATGGTGAGAACTAATTTAGATAGAGTAACTGGAGAAGGTGAGGACATTTTAAATAAGACCTAAAAGTGAAAAGCAGGCAAGTTTCAAAAACTAGGGAAAGAAGTTGTTCCCCAATGTAATGGTTGTTTTTGTTTGGGTTTTTAACCAGGGCAGCTGCCAAAACAATGAGAGTCCAAGGTCACGGTTATAATAATAAAAACCAAATCCAGTGCCATTGAGTCGATTCCGACTCATAGGACAGAGTAGAACTGCCCCATAGAGTTTCCAAGGAGTGCCTGGCGGATTCGAACTGCCAACCCTTTGATTAGCAGCCATAGCACTTAACCACTACGCCACCAGCGTTTCCATAGCTGCTTGAAAAATCAAATCCCAGTTTTCTGACACCAAAGGTAAGGATCAATGCAATTCAACTCTTTATTTTATTCCATTTCAATCCCATTAGCAATGCTTCTTCCTCTGACCCTAACCATAAGCTATGTCAGAGTTCACATGTAGAAGGCACAGTCCTCCGGACTGTCAAGTCAGCTCAAGACTTCAGACATCATCTATATTTGTAAGTGAGATCAGCTGGGACAACTGGATTTCCACATGCAAAAGAATGAACATAGACTCATACCTCACACTAAATAAAAAATTAACTCAAGATGAATCAAAGACCTAAATGTATGACCTAAAACCATGAAACTCTTAGAAGAAAATGTTAGGGTGCTGCTTTAAGACCTAGTCCTCCACAATAGATTCTTGGATATGACAACAAAAACACGTGGGCAACAAAAGACAAAATAGATAAATGGGATCCCATCAAAACTAAAGACTTCTTCAAAGTTGTCTGTTGACAAAGGGAAGACTAGGAGAAAATTTTGGGCAACTATAAAACAGAAAAGGGTCTAATATTTACAATATATAAAGTACTCTTACAGCTTAACAAGAAAAAGATAAACAACCCAATCAAAAAATGAGCAAAGGATCTGAATAAATATTTCACCAAAGAGGATATTCCAGTGGTCAACAAACACATAAACAGGTGCTCAACATCTTTAGCTATCAGAGAGATGCAAATCAAAACCACAATGACATACCACTTCACTCCCACTAGGATGGCCAAGATAAAAACAAAAACAAATGAAAAATAAGAAATGTTGGCAAGGATGTGAAGAAATTGAAACCTTTATCCATTCCTGGTGGGATTGCAGAAGGGTATAGCTGCAGTGGTAAACAGTGTAGAAGGTCCTCAAAGAACTAAAAATAGAACTACCATATGATCCAGCAATACCACTCCTAGGTATATACCCAGGGGACTTGAGGGTAGCAACGTGAACAGACATGCGTACACAAGTGTTCATTGTATTCACAGTGATCAAAAGGTGAAAACAACGGAAATGCAGGATGAATGTATAAACAAAACATGGTGTATGCATACGGAAGAATACCACATGGCCAGAAAAAGAAATGAAATCCTGATACATGCTACAACATGACTGAACCTTGAAGGCATTATGCTGAGTGAAATAAGTCAATCACAAAAAGACAAATACTATATGATCTCACGTATATAAAATGACAAGAATGGGCAAGTATATAGAGATCAAAGTTTATTGGTGGTTATAGGGGTGGGAGGGTGGCAGAAAAGGGGAGCCTCTAGTTGGTACAAGCAGTAAGTTTTTCTTTATGGTTATAGGAAACTTGGCACAAATTAAAAGTCACACAACCTATTGATGTAATGGATATCATTAAGCCATACATCTGAAAAATGTTGAAATGACAAACATGTAATAAATATTTAAAAAATAAAAAGAGCCTCTTCTGATGCTGCTCACGTACAACCAAACATCTTATGGGATTTGTTTGTTTGATAGTTTGGAGGTTTAGGGCCATGATCTCATAGGACATCTCAGTCAATTGGCCTAATACTGATATTCGGTGCTTCTGTTCTACCTCCTAGTTTATTGTGCATCGCCTGGGGTCATGAAGGCTTGCAAGCAGCCATCCATGCTACAACAGTAGGTCTCCACTTACCTGGAATAGCAGAGGGAGAAGGAGACTCAAGATTCAGAGGAGGAAATGGTGCCACCATGAATATCTTTCTTCTGTACCATGAGACCAGAAGAACTGAATGGTGCTCGGCTATCATTACGGAACGGTTTAATCTAAGATACTATGGAAGAGTCCTGATGAAAAGAGGGGAAAAAGAAATGCAACAGAATTTCAAATGCTCTGTGGAATCCAGAACTTCTGAAGCCATTAAGGATGGGTGAATACCTGAAACTATTATCCCGAGGTAATCTTTAAACCCTAAATCTCAAAACAAAACTTTTCTCAAAAGTTTACTTTGAACCAAATAACAGTTTAGCTTATTTTGTAAAGTATGTCTGCCTTGAACATTGTGCTCTTTCTAAGATTCGTCTATGTGGGATCAAATTGACAACAGCCTCTCAAAAAGTTAGATGAGAAGCTTAGGGGGTAGTGATTATATGTTGGTGGTGGAGGAATAATTTGGAAAGGGATAGCAAGGATGACTATACAACTTGAAAAATGTAAACAATATCACTGAACTGTGCATGTAGAATTTGCTGAAATGGAATATCCTTTACTATGTGTATTTACACACACACACGCAAACACACACATGTACACACATAAAAAGTGAAAAAAAGAAAAATCCTAGGGGAAAAGAAGTGTCAGCAAACAAAAAGTGAGCAATAGTGAATATGGCTGCAAAAAAAATTGAATACCGTGAAAACTAGAAACTTTATTGGAATAGCATTAATGACTCTGGCAAGAGCAATTTTAGTGCAATGGTAGGGACAGTCCCAGAAAATGACGAGTGGAATAAGCAGGGAGACTGGAGCGTGAGGGGAGTGGAGAGATCCAGTGTGGGTTCCTCTTTATGAAGCTTGGCTGTGAAGAGGAGAGCTATAGTTGGTTAAAACTGAAGGAAAGTATATGTTTTATGTTTCTCTTTTGTTTGTTCGTTTTTAGGTAAAAGAGATTAAAGCTTGTTCAGGGTAGTGGTTGATGATGAGAGAGAGACAGACAGACAGACAGACAAAGTCACAGAGATAACTGGTGGAGTCTGGCTCCTTAGACCTGGAGAGGCAGGCAGATAACAGGCTCCAGGGAAGAGATAGCAGCCTTTCCTACTGGGCCAATGGGGAGAGGGAAGGATGAGAGACTATGGGATAATTTGATGTTAAAATTAGAGCAGGTAGAGGGAAATCATGGAAGTCGAGGGTGCACCTCTGCAACAAAGGAAGAGATACCTTGAAAGGTATTTACCGAATATGACAGAAAATGCCGAACAGAGGTGTTGTGGGGAATGAGAACGGTGTGGGGAAAGAGATGATAATGACTAAGTCCAGGCTTATTTACAGCATCAGGAGTCCACAGGGCTTGAAGATTCTGAATTAGTGGTACTTGGGACTACAGGGATTTCCCAGCTTCAAATAGTAGGTTGCGAGAGAAGCAGAGAAAACTACAGCTGAACCAGCCCAGCAATGAATTTCTGCTAGGTGGGCAATTCAGAAGGTTAAGGGGAAAGGAGGAGGAAAGGGCTGGCAAAAGAATGGTTGAATGAGGGCCATGATACATGGAAGGAATAGGAAAGTATTGATCCTAAAATTTCCAAACTTTTGTTTTTGTTTTTTTTTTTAGTCTGTTAAACTTTAGCATATAAACAGCAGTTAAAGGGAAGCAAGTTACAACAAAGGCACAACAGAGAGCCTGGCTTCTTTCTTTTGCAGTTATTTAACTTTATCTAGCTCAAAATAAATAAATAACAAGCTGTTTCAGATGTTTTCTTAACAATGAACCTTGAATAGTTTTGAAATGTCATAAATCCCCGTTTATGTTGCAATCTGCTCACAAGTAAGAGATGAGTTTGGTTGCAATAAAATTAAATTAACCAAGCATTGAAATTTAACAATTTTTTTTTCATTTTTGTTGCAACATTAAGGCTTCAGACTTCTGTTTTTACTATTTCACAAGAAATGTTTTATTTTTCTTAAATTTATGATCAGTTCCATTGCACTCATCATTAGTCTCACATACCTTTATAAGGTTAGGCAGTATTGTCCACTTAACTTTTTTTGTCCGACTTTTGCTAGTTAATTTTAATATGTTGTACAAACTGTGAACAATTTCTGATACTTTTGATTTAGATGGTGTGTCAATTTTCTGGAACTCTTCCAGAGCTCCGTATACCATTAAACAAACTGTACAATGAGAAAGGAAAAACTGGGATTCTAAAAATGAGCTTCACATTGATTATAATACAGTGTCTAAAATATTAAAGCGCTATTGGTAAAATTTAATACCACTCTCCATCCAATGAGTAAAGGAATAAAAGAACTTTCGTACCAGACAGTTGTATTATAAATCTGCCTCGTACCATGATCTTGTTCTTCTAGTTCATGCTACGCTCTTCCACACCTTTTTGTCCATATGATGTTGTTGTCAGATGCTGTTGAGTTGGTTCCTACACCTAGCCATCCTAGGTACAACAGAATGAAACACTACCTAGTCCTGTGTCATCCTCACAATTGTTTCTATGTTTGAGCCCATTGTTGCAGCCACTGTGTCAATCCATTTCATTAGGGTCTTCCTCTTTTTCAATCACCCTCACTTTACCAAGCACGATGCCCTTCTCCAGGGACTGGTCCCTCCTGAGAACATGTCCAAGGTACGTGAGACAAAGTCTTGCATTCCTTGCTTCTAAGGAGCATTCTGGCTGTACTTCTTCCAAGACAGATTTGTTTCTCCTTCTGGCAATCCATGGCATATTCAATGTTCTTCAACAAGGCCGTAATTCAAAGGCATCAGTTCTTCTTCGGTCTTCCTTACTCATTGTCCAGCTTTCGAATGCATGTGAGGCAATTAAAAACACCAAGGCTAAAAGTCAGGTGCACCTTAGTCCTCAAAGTGACATCTTTGCTTTTTAACACTGTAAAGACATCTTTTTGCAATAAATTTGCCCAATGCAATACATCATATGATTTCTTGACTGCTGCTTTAACGGCATCGATTGTGAATCCAAGTAAAATGAAATTCTTGACAACTTCAATATTTTCTTCATTTATCAGGATGTTGCTTATTGGATGTGAGGATTTTTGTTTTCTTTATATTGAGTTGTAATCCATAGTGAAGGCTAGTATGGATTTGATCTTCATCAGTAACTGCTTCAAGTCCTTTTCATTTCAACGAGCAAGGTTGTGTCATCTGCATAACACAGGTTGTTAATGAGTCTTCCTTCAATTCTTCTTCATATAGTTCAGCTTCTTGGATTATTTGCTCAGCATACAGATTGAGTAAGTATGGTGAAAGGATACAGCCCTGATGCCCATGTTTCCTGTTTTTAAACCACACAATGTCCCCTTGTTCTGTTCAAACTACTGCCTCTTGATCTATGTAAGGTCCCTCATAAGCAAAACCAAAACCAAACCCAGTGCCGTCGAGTCGATTCCGACTCATAGTGACCCTATAGGACAGAGTAGAATTGCCCCATACAGTTTCCAAGGAGTGCCTGGAGGATTTGAACTTCTGACCCTTTGATTAGCAGCCATAGCACTACGCCACCAGGGTTTCCATAAGCACCATTAAGTGTTCTAGAATTCCCATTCTTCACAATGTTATCTATAACTTGTTAGGATCCACAGAGTTGAATGCCTTTCCATAGTTAATAAAACATTAGTAAACATCTTTCTGGTGTTCTTTGTTTGCAGCCAAGATCCACCTGCCGTCAGCAATGATATCCCTCGTTCCACATCCTTTTCTGAATCTGGTTTGAATTTCTGGCAGTTCCCTGTACATGTACTACTGCAGCCATTTTTGAATTATCTTCAACATAATTTTACTTGATTTTTGTTTAATAATTTCCACATTCTGTTGGATCACCTATCTTTGGAATGGGCACATGTATGGAACTCTTTCAGTGAGTTGGCAAGGTAGCTGTTTCCAAAATTTCTTGACATAGACAAGTGAGCACTTCCATAGTTGCATCCATTTGTTGAAACATCTCAACTGGTGTTCTGTCAATTCCTGGATCCTTGTTTTTCTCTAATGCCTTCAGTGCAGCTTGGATATCTCCCTTCAGTACCATCAGTTCTTGATCATATGCTACCTCTTAAAATAGCTGAATGTTGACCAATTCTATTTGGTACAGTGAGTGTGTATTCCTTTCATCTCATCTTTTGATGCTTCCAGCATTGTTCAACATTTTGCCTATGGAATCCTTCAATATTGCAGCTCATAGGCTTGAATATTCTCTTCAGTCATTTCAGCTTAAGAAATACCAAGCTTATTTTCCGTATACATCCTGCCTATTCTGGGTGATCTGTCTGTTTCAGTTCTGCCTCCACTTAGTGACTTCCAGTGCACATACACTAATCTCTTACACTCTGGACTTGTACATCACTTACTAACTATTCTATACCATTGCCTACAGAAACCCTGGTGGCATAGTGGTTAAGTGCTCAGGCCGCTAACCAAAAGGTTGGTAATTCAAGTCCACTAGGTGCTCCTTGGAAACTCAATGGGACAGTTCCACTCTGACCTATAGGGTTGCTATGAGTCAGAATCAACTTGACGGCAACAGGTTTTTTTTTTTTTTTTTGGACCATTGCCTACATGGCCCCAGAATGATCTTCTCTAATCTTGTCTCATTCTTCCCTTTACCCAGGCCCACCATATTTCTTGTTAAACTCTTTCCTCCTCAGGGTCTCTTACATGCTGCTCCCTTTGTCAGGAGTCATCTTCCCCCAGATCTTCCCATGGCTGCCTCTTCTCCTCATTCAGAGTTGGGCCCAAGTGTCGCCTTCTCCTGGCAGTCTTTCCTGACCATTATAATAAAGCCACTGCTCCTCTCTCTCTACAAACCCTAACGCTCCACCAAGTTACTCTGTTTATTTTCTTCTTAGCACTTATGAAGTTCTGAAATTATATTGTTCATTTGTGTATTAACATTTGGTCCATCTCCTCTCTTCCTTAGTGTTACATTCCAAGAGGAGTGGAACCTCTCATCCTTGTTCACCACCATATACCCAGAGAAAAGTCTGGCATATACTAGCTCTCAAAAAAATATTTGTTGAAAAGTGAGACTAAATGTGTACACCATCCCAGGGTCAAGGACGAGAAGGCAAGAGTAGACAGGAAAGCTGGTAATGGGGAACCCAAGGTTGAGAAGGGGAGAGTGTTGATGTGTCCTGGAGTTGGCAACCAATGTTACAAAATAATATGTGTATTAATTGTTTAATGAGAAACTAATTTGCTCACTCTACCTACAAAACACGGTTGAATGTAAGGATCAAACAGGTGGTGTACATTGAAATGCCTTGATGTACAAACTATAGTTAAATAAAATCATATGATGAGATTACTGGCATGGTTTCTTTTAATCTCACTTTGTATTGTATTTTTGACACCTTATGAACAATTTTGCATATTATTAAATATTCTTTGTACTTATGATTTAGGAGTTCTGGTGGAACAATGGTTAAGCACTCAGCTGCTAACTGAAAGGTCAATGGTTTGAATCTACCAGCTGCTCTGTGGAAGAAAGACCTGGCAATGTCTTTCTGTAAAGATTACATCCTTGGAAACTCTACAGAAAAGTTCTACTCTGTTGCATGGGGTCTCTATGAGTTGAAATTGACTCGATGGCAATGTGGTTTTCTTGGTTTACTCATGATTCGGTGCCTACTTTAATGGTGTGGATATATCATAATTTGAATTTTTTCCTCTATTGCTGGAATTTAGAGTTACTTTATTTATTTTAAAATGATCTTGTGAAATATCATAACTAGTTGAGCATATATCTGATTATTGTTTCAGGATGAGTCTTCAGATATAGAATTAATAGATAAAAAATATGAATTTTTATGGTGCTTTGAACATAATGACACTTTTTTCTATATAAATAGTACCAATTTTCATGCTTAACATCTTCCAAGTATTGAATAACAGTTTTTTTAACCTTTTTTATTATTAATTCATATTTCTTGGATTTTTGGTGGAGCTGAGCATTGTTATGTATTTATTGGACATTTACATTTCTTTTCCTAAGAATTGCTAGCTGTATTATTTTGACCATTTTTCTATTGGGTTTAAAGTTTTTTTTTATTTAATCAATTTGTATGTACATATTATAGATTGATACTTCCTAACATTTGCCATGAATGTTTCCCAATGTATCATTTGTCTTTAAATGTTATAAATGCACGTAACTTTTCATTTTTAGGTAACCAAATTTATTGATAGTCCCTCTCTCCCTCCCTTGTGCTGTGATTTCTTCCATTGTTTTTATGCTTAGAAAGTCCTTCTTTATCTTTAGAACAGGTGAATATGGATATTCCTCTTTTTTTTTTTTTTTAATTTACTGTAATTCCTAATTCACCTGGAATATTTTGGCACATGAAGTGGGGATTTTACCTGTCTTCCCCGCTCCCCCATCCATGTTTAAACAAGTGCCCCGGTGTCTTAGTCATCTAGCGCTGCTATAACAGAAATACCAGAAGTGGATGCCTTTAACGAAGAGAAATTTATTTCCTCACAGTAAAATAGGCTAAAAGTCCAAACTCAGGGCGTTAGCTCCAGGAGAAGGCTTTCACCATTTGCTGACTTCTCATCAATCTTCCCCCAGGCTAGAAGCTTCTCAGCACAGAGACGCCGGGTCCAAAGGACTCGCTCTGCTTCCGGCACTGCTTTCTTGGTAGTATGAGGTTCCCCCTCTCTGCTCGCTTCCCTATCCTTTTTATCTCTTGAGAGCTAAAAGTTGGTGCAGGCCACACCCCAGGGAAACTCCCTTTACGCTGGATCAGGGATGTGACCTGGGTATTGGTGTTACAATCCTACTCTATTCCTCTTTAACATAAAATTACAATCACAAAATAGAGGACAACACACAATACTAGAATCATGGCCTAACCAATTAATACATATTTTGGGGGGGACACAATTCAATCCATGACACTTGGCATCATTTGTTCATTTACACTATTAATCCCTAAATAGTAAATACCCTAGGCCAAGATCTGTCTGCAGGCAGTCCATTTTTGTTCTGTTCTGATCTGTCATTTGAGTCTTGTACCAACACCATTCTGCTTAAAATTATTAATGAATTTATTACATAGTCGTGATTTGGTAGAGCAAGTTCTTCATTATTACTCTTTAAAAAAAATGCACTGGCTATTTTAGTTTAATCATTGAGATGAAATTTAGACTCTAAGTTATTTTAAAAAACATAATTTTTGTTGAAATTACACTGAGCCTACAAATTAATTTGGTAGTATTTTTATAAGTTTTAGTCCTATGTTACAGAATCAAGACTCTATGCCTCCCCATATATGTCAAGGTTTGTTTTATTTTCCACAGTTACGATTTATAGTTTTCTTTAGAGGTCCTTTAAAATTTTCATTAAGGTTATTACTACACATTGTATATATGATCTTCGTTCTTATTTGGAAAGCCTTGATGTTATTATGCCATTTCCTAGGGAGTAAAAACTGCTAGTTTGTGTTTTCAGTTAGTCTCATATAGTGGGAGAAAAGCTGAAGGGAGGAAATTATCTGGAAAGTAAGTCAGGGAGAATATGTAAGAGAGAGGACAAAGAATCTGGGTGAGGAGCCATTTCCACACAGGAACAAAGTTTACAAACCCTCAAATGATTTGATTTGATTCTCCTCAATGGGTTACTGTCATGCCTAAATTTTCACTTTTAGACAGCCTTTGCTTTAAAGTATTGTGTGCTCACGTCCATTATAAAAGTTCACACTATTAACTATCACCCCAAAGTAGATCATTAAATATTTTAGTTGGTAAAGGAATAAAGATCAGAGTTAATAATTGGTGAGAGAAATCAGAGCAGAAATAATGCAGGTATACTAGAGGAAGCGCCCAAGACAGTCCTGATGCACATTTTCTGTATGTTTCTATAATGATCTCAAATCCTGTAAGGTATGAGTCACTACTATGCTTTCAAAATGCATATGTATAAGCACTCACAATATGAAACAAATATGTATACCTTTGTGATGCTGTCTAATATCAACTATACCTGTTAAACCTGTTGCCATTGAATCAATTCTGACTCATAGCGACACAATAGGACAGAGTAGAACTGCCCCATAGAGTTTCCAAGGAACACCTGGTGGATTTGAACTGCCTACCTTTTGGTTAGCAGCCATAGCACTTAACTGCTACACCACCAGGGTTTCCAATATTAACTATAAGTCATTAGAAACTTGCAAGTCATAAGAAAGTTACTTAGAAAAATTCTAAACATAGACAGAAGTATGTGAAGAATGTGATAAACAACTTTTAAGCTAAAAAAAAAAAACCTTTAAATTGATTATGACCTGCCATGCTATGATAAAAGAAGACATAACATAGTTAAATTTTTGTAAACTAGCCTTGAGACATAAGTCTAAACAACTTTCCTAATCTCTAACCTGGAAGAAAAGAATGCATCACTTGGCTAATCTCTAACTCTGAAGAAAAGGCATAACACACTAGACTTTGGCATCACACTGGCCCTGTTATGTGGAGTCAAGGTGACAAATTCACATATAAACCCTAAATTTCTGCTCGCTCACTGAGAAAAAGTAGGAATACTTCTCATTAAAGGTAAAAGCCTCAAGTCTAACCATTGAGCAAACATCATAATTGTTAATTCTGAGTCTCCACTTCTAAATGAATGTCGTAAGGTCTTACTTGCTGGCCTTGCCATGATCACCTTGCAATAAACTAAATGAGTTTATGCATGTCAAACTTAAATATCTCTCTTAATTTTCTACAATAAAATCCTAAACCACAAACCTTATTCCTATGTTACTCATGGTTCAGAGGCAGTATGGATCCAAAACCAACAACAAAATGGCAAGCAAGGGCGTTGTCAGAAATAGAGGTTCTAGCCCCAGTCAAAATCAGAAATATAATGATCAGTTTCTGGTGGAAGGATAGAACAGAAGCATTAATCATAAGGCATTTTCAGAATAATTCAAGACAGAGAAAGGAGATGATGAAGAGGTATAAAGATTAAGCTTCCAGAAAGAATACTGTGTTGGAAATAATAAGTTAGCCCCAGAAAAGAGAACAGTATTTGGATATTTTCCTGTCCACCAGACGCTGTCTCAAAGGCTCTCCAAGTCACGTACTTGGCTCTCCAAGTTACCTGCTTCCTTTCACCATCCCGAATCTGTTGAAGGCAGAGGAAGATGGTTACTATGGGCTGTAGGTTCTGGACAGCCAGTGAGCACCACGAAGACACAGAAATAAAGTCATAAGTGCTAAGAGAGGAGAGAGTGGCCAAAAATGGAGTTGGGGAAAATGTGCCAATCACAAAACTTGCTTAACTTACAAGTTTGCCAGTGGTGGTTGAGTGGAATGAGAGATATGAGATTTGGAAAATCTGTCTTGTCTCCATATGAAGTTCTATTAATAACACTTCACATTCAAATTGTAAGTTCTAGTCTACAAAGTGCTTCCAAAACCACAAAACCATGATGTCCTAAATGTTCCTCAGAATCCTGTAAGTTATACTTAAGTCCATTTTATAATTAATGAAGAAGGTCCCTGGGTGGTGCAAATGGTTTGTGCTCATTTACTAACCCAAAAGTTGGTAGTTTCAACCCACCCAGCAGTGCCACAGAAGAAAGGCCTGGTGATCTTCTTCCAAAAATACCACAGCCAAGATAACACTATGGAACAGTTCTACCCTAACAAGTGGGGTCACCATGAGTCAGAATCAACTTAATGGCAATTTTCTTCTTCTTTTTTTTTTTAATTTGGGGGGGATTTTTGTTGTTCTATAAATCATGAAAATAAAGCTCTGAGAGGTTTAATGATTTATCAAAAGTGACAAAGCTGGTGAGATTCAGAGATCCCGAATCTGGTGTTTTTGACAGTATCTAATTTCCTGTGCCTAGGAAATTGTCCCTAGGGCTGCCTCTAATTGTTGGACACCAGGTCTTGGAGCAATTAGGGTGGGTGCATAGTGGCCCAGGAGTGTGAGAGCCCAATAAGGGAAGTGGTTAGAGAGTGGACTTAATCAGTTGCTTAAGAAGGGAAACCGACTGGCCTCCAGCCAGGGCCTCAAAACTGTGTCAAGACAGTATTTTAAGAAAAAAAAAAAAAACTATATTACACAGCAAAAATAGCCCCTTTCAAATGAACAGGAAGCTGACTGAGAGGCGTAGCCCTCATAAACAATTATAGAGTTAATAAATAACTGAAGACCAGAGATATCACTCTTTTCCCTCTTTGTACTCCTTGATGGAGAATTTTCTCCCCACTTCTACTACCAAAGAGTACATGTGAGAGTGGAGGAGGGCAGTAAAGGATGCTTACTGGGAGACAGGACCACAAATCAAAGGTGTTGCCTCAATCAAGACCAAGATAAGCTCCGGTGGGTAGAAGCAGATTCATGGAGATTGAGTGTTCGGAGTTAGGATGGAAGAGCTGAGATAGCCAGGTGTGATAAACCAGGAGTAGAGGGAAGGCTGGCCCGGAGTTAGGTGGTACATGGGAATTTATGTAATGTAAAAATTGGCTGCAAGTGCTCTAAAACTAGCCAAGTTAGATGGACCAGTGAAGCATGGACAGCAAGGATAGAATCACAGGAAAGCGTCCAAAGTCATGGTGAGATATCTGGAGCCAGAGTCAGAGCTAGTTTTTTTTTCATACATGGGGGGAAGGGTCACTGATGATATCTTTATAGGTAGGGAGCCTCTTCCCCCTCCCCCCAGCTCTTTTAAAGTGACATAACACCAGAGAAGTAAGATGTTTGAGTGAACTCTTTCAGAAACCTGCCTCTCATGTCCTAGATCAGAGCTCAAAGTACATTTTTCCCACCACAAAAAAATAACACAGTGCTACTAAAAGAAGAGTTGAATCAGTCCTACTGGAGTAATACTTCAGGAACAAAGGCATTGGGAACTGAGAACAAACTATCATATTTAACATTATCTCTAATTAGAAGGCATTACAAGTCTCTAACTTCCAAATAAACTTTTGGTTTCATTACAGCGAATTTCTTAAGAGCAGGGTCCATGCCATTGTATCTCTGAGGCTTAGCACAAAGTATACTTAGGTTGAATTGTTCAAACATGGCCCCATTTACAAGCTACAAACTGCCTCTACTTAACACAAGAATGAGTAATGCCTCAAATATTTTCATGTGCCATTTTTTCTTCTTATTTTGATGTGAGAAAAACTGAATACTGAATGTTTTGCTTATCAAATATAAATCTTAGTAAAAAAAAAAAAAAACATTGCTGTTCAGTCGATTCCGCCTTATAGTGGCCCTATAACACAGAGTAGAACTGCCCCATAGGGTTTCCAAGGAGTGGCTAGGGGATTCCAACAGCCAAACGTTTAACCACTGTGCCACCTTAAATCTTAAATCTTAGTGTTGTTGTTGTTAGGTGCCGTTGAGTTGGTTCTGACTCATAGTGACCCTGTGCACAACAGAATGAAACACTGCCTGGTCCTGCACCATCCTCACAATCATTGTTATGCTTGAGCTCATTGTTGCAGCCACTGTGTCAATCCACCTCATTGAGGGTCTTCCTCTTTTCTGCTGTCCCTGTACTCTGCCAGGCATGATGTCCTTCTCCAGGGACTGATCGCTCCTGACAACATGTCCAAAGTATGTAAGATGCAGTCTCACAATCCTTGCCTATAAGGAGCATTCTGGTCGTACCTCTTCTAAGAAGGATTTGTTCATTCTTTTGGCAGTCCATGGTATATTCAATACTCTTCACCAACACCACAGTTCAAAGGCGTCAACTCTTCTTTGGTCTTCCTTATTCATTGTCCAGCTTTCACATGCGTATGATGTGACTGAAAATACCACGGCTTGGGTCAGGCACACCTTAGTCTTCAGGGTGACATCTTCGCTCTTCAATACTTTGGAGAGGTCCTTTGCAGCAGATTTACCCAATGCAATGCGTCTTTTGATTTCTTGACTGCTGCTTCCATGGCTGTTGATTGTGGATCCAAGTAAGATGAAATCCTTGACAACTTCAATCTTTTCTCCATTTATCATGATCTTGCTCATTGGTCCCATTGTGAGGATTTTTGTTTTCTTTATGTTGAGGTGTAATCCATACTGAAGGCTGCGGTCCTTGATCTTCATTAGTAAGTGCTTCAAGTCCTCTTCACTTTCAGCAAGCAAGGTTGTGTCATCTGCATAACGCAGGTTGTTAATGAGTCTTCCTCCAATCCTGATGCCCCATTCTTCTTCATATAGTCCAGCTTCTCAGATTATTTGTTCAGCATACAGATTAAATAGGTATGGTGAAAGAATACAACCCTGACACACACCTTTCCTGACTTTAAACCCATCAGCATCCCTTTGTTCTGTCTGAACATCTGCCTCTTGATCTATGTAAAGGTTCCTCATGAGCACAATTAAGTGTTCTGGAATTCCCATTCTTCACAGTGTTATCCATAGTTTGTTGTGACCCACACAGTCGAATGCCTTTGCATAGTCAATAAAACACAGGTAAACATCCTTCTGATATTCTCTGCTTTCAGCCAGGATCCATCTGACATCAGCAATGATATCCCTGGTTCCATGTCCTCTTCTGAAACCGGCCTGAATTTCTGCAGTTCCCTGTCGATATACTGCTACAGCCGTTTTTGAATGATCTTCAGCAAAATTTTGCTTGCGTGTGATATTAATGATATTGTTCTATAATTTCCACATTTGGTTGGATCACCTTTCTTGGGAATAGGCATAAATATGAATCTCTTCCAGTCAGTTGGCCAGGAAGCTTTCTTCCGTATTTCTTGGCATAGATGAGTGAGCACCTCCAGCGCTGCACCTGTTTGTTGAAACATCTCAATTGATATTCCATCAATTCCTGGAGCCTTGTTTTTTGCCAATGCCTTCAGAGCAGCTTGGAATTCTTCCTTCAGTTCCATCAGTTCCTGATCATATGCCACCTCTTGAAATGGTTGAATATTGACTAATTCTTTTTGGTATAATGACTCTGTGTATTCCTTCCATCTCCTTTTGATGCTTCCTGCATCGTTTAATATTTTCCCCATGGAATCCTTCACTACTGCAACTCGAGGTTTGAATTTTTTCTTCAGTTCTTTCAGCTTGAGAAAGGCCAAGCGTGTTTTTCCCTTTTGGTTTTTCATCTCCAGCTCTTTGCACACAGGTTATTATAATACTTTACGTTGTCTTCTTGAGAGGCCCTTTGAGATCTTCTGTTCAGTTTTTTTACTTCATCAATTCTTCCTTTTGCTTTAGCTGCACAATGCTCAAGAGTAAGTTTCAGAGTCTCCTCTGACGTCCATCTTGGTCTTTTCTTTCTTTCCTGTTTTTTTCAGTGAGTGACCTCTTGCATTCTTCATGGATGATGTCCTTGATGTCATTCCACAACTCCTCTGGTCTTCGGTCAGTAATGTTCAATGTGTCAAATCTGTTCTTCAGATGGTCTCTAAATTCAGGTGGGATATACTCAAGGTCATATTTTGGTTCTTGTGTACTTGCTCTGATTTTCTTCAGTTTCAGCTTGAACTTGCTTATGAGCAACTGATGGTCTGTTCCACAGTCGGCCCCTGGCCTTGTTATGACTGCTGATATTGAGCTTTTCCATCTTCTCTTTCCACAGACGTAGTCAATTTGATTTCTGTGTGTTCCATCTGGCGAGGTCCATGTGTATAATCGCCGTTTATGTTGGTGAAAGAAGGTATTTGCAATGAAGAAGTCGTTGGTCTTGCAAAATTCTATCATTTGATCTCTGGCATTGTTTCTATCACCAAGGCCATATTTTCCAACTACTGATCCTTCTTCTTTGTTTCCAACTTTTGCATTCCAATCACCAGTAATTATCAATGCATCTTGATTGCATGTTCGATCAATTTCAGACTGTAGCAGCTGATAAAAATCTTCTATTTCTTCATCTTTGGCCCTAGTTGTTGGTGCAGGTGTATGGATATTGCCCTATCACTGACAGCGTTGTACTTCAGGATAGATCTTGAAAGGTTCTTTTTGACGATGAATGCAACACCATTCCTCTTCAAGTTGTCTTCCCCAGCATAGTAGACTATATGATTGTCCAATTCAAAATGGCCAATACCAGTCCATTTCAGCTCACTAATGCCTAGGATATTGATGTTTATGTGTTCCATTTCATTTTTGACAATTTCCAATTTTCCTAGATTCATACTTCGTACATTCCAGGTTCCGATTATTAATGAATGTTTGCAGCTGTTTCTTCTCATTTTTGAGTAATGTCACATCAGCAAATTAAGGTCCCTAAAGCTTTACTCCATCCATGTCATTAAGGTTGACTCTACTTTGAGGAGGCCGCTCTTCCCCAGTCATCTTTTGAGTGCCTTCCGACCTGGGGGGCTCATCTTCCAGCACTGTATCAGACAATGTTCCGCTGCTATTCATAAGGTTTTCACTGGCTAATACTTTTCAGAAGTAGACTGCCGGGTCCTTCTTCCTAGTCTGTCTTAGTCTGGAAGCTCAGCTGAAACCTGTCCTCCATGGATGACCCTGCTGGTATCTGAATACCAGTGTCATAGCTTCCAGCATCACAGCAACACACAAGCCCCCACAGTACGACAAACTGACAGACAGGTGGGGGTAAATCTTAGTAAAAACTAAAAAAAATCTTAGTAGGGCCTCTTAAATCTTAGTACTAGAAGGGAAATCAAAAGACTTCTGGTCTTCCTGGCCTTCTGATTTCTGGGTGGGAAGAGATTTTTATCTGCCTCAGTCCAGGGGCCTCCACAGACAATAAACTGAGAATCTCACTTCTATTTAGCATACTGGTTCTTGCCCTGGTTTTGGTTAGGACAGATTGCCCTTCGCTCAACTTCTCTCTTTCCTTTTTCCTTGACCTGTTTTTATCAAGGTTCAGCCCTTTTTATCTGCTCACAAAAGTGCGTTCCTAAGTGCTAGTTTGTGATCAAGAAGCAACAAAGCTTTCATCTCCCTAAACATATTTTTGTATTTTGCTTGGGGTTGTCACTATAAATAAGAACAAGTATTGCTTGTGGTTTTTTTCATGTGTGTGCTTTCTTTCTCTACCTCCTTATTCATTCCATCATCCCCAGGCCCCTGAGCTGTGTCTCCACCTCCAAACAAATGGGGGAAGGCAACCAAGTACATTAAAATGCAATGTAAATAGAGGGAACAAGCAATTTTTAGCTTCGGTTTCCTGAAAAACTGCTCTCATCCTGGTGGCTGGTCAAGGGAAGGGAACAAATAAGGGATACTTATGTGGCTGCCATTTCACTTGAGCTATTACAGAGATCTAACTGGCCCAGAGGAAGAGTTCCACCGAGCCTTCTGTCCCTCATGAATAGTTTAGTTTTTTGTCTATGCCACTCATTTGGGAGAATACAGAGACTGACGGAAGCCTTCTTTGTTTGAATCTTGGAAAAATTATTCTGGGAACGAGATTAGTGAAAAGGGTTGTGAGAAAATGAACATGGAGGGTTGAATGTTTAGCGCCTTCTGGAAGTGGAAGGATAGGATAAAATAGCAGTGCCCCTGCTCAGGAATTGTCATTCACATACAGCCTCTTGTGTCAGGCAATCTCATCAAGTACCAGGTGACCTTAGAACTTGAGAATGTGGAAGAAAGAGATAGTTACGCACTTAGCAGACCTCATGGAAGCTTGTGGAACAAGCGTAGTGAAATGCCAGAAACATCTTGCAATCTCTTTTGTCATGTCCATTGTAGACATTATTAAAGAATCACCACCTTCTCTCCCCTATAACCCAAATTTAGCCTCAAAATTTTTTAAACGCAGCACACCAGACACATTATCCATCAAATGGTGTCAGCATAACAGAAGAAATCTGTTTGCTTTTTGTGATGTGGGGGTGTCCGAAAACACCCGTCTGTTAACTTGGGTCAGAACAAGTGTAACCTAGGCTTGATGTGAGCAAGCAAGCATATTCCTGTTGGACCTGAACCTTCTCCCCCCACTTTTTCTTCTCTCACCATCACATCTATTGAGCTTTGTTTTCTATTCTATTCCATTAGCTGAAAAGAGCACTGGTTGCACAATGGTTAAGCACTTGGATGCTAACTGAAAGGTCAGTGGTTTGAACCCAGCAGTTGCTCCGAGGCAGAAAGATGGGCAGTCTTCTCCTGTAAAGATTATAGCCTAGGAAACTCTATGGGGAAGTTCTACTTTGCCATATAGGGTCACTATAAGTCAGAATTGACTCCATGGTGCACAACAATTACCTAAAAAACAAAATGAAACCAGTTGCCACTGAGTTAAGTTCAACTCATGGCAACCCTATATGTGCAGAGTAGAACTGCTCTATAGGGTTTTCATGGCTATGATTTTTCGGAAGCAGATCTCCAAGCCTTTTTTCTGAGATGTCTCTGGGTAGATGTTAACTCTCAACCTTTCGGTTAAGCCCAGAAGCTGTTTGCACGACCTAGGATACTATACTCCATTATCTGGCTGCCACCATAATATCCAGGTGAGACTCAAAGGAGATGCTTTACTGAGCAAAAGGTAAGGAACAGAGTCAGAGATGATAATGAGGGAGATGGTAAAGGTTTTCTCTTTATCTCTATCTATACTCTGTTGTACAGTTTGTCTTTAGATATTCAACACTGGTTATTGAGATACACAACAAAGTCTCCAGATAACAGGGGTACCTGCTCAGGTGCCTTGATGTCTCTTCCTCTTTTTTATGTTGTCTGCTGAAACCACAGGACTCCTGATGGCTATTCTAATGACTTCCACAAATAATTTGTCCACAACTAAATAAACCACTAAAGCACTACAGAAATTACGATTGAGCGCCACCATTTTTAGATGAAGCCTACATGTCAGTCATAACCTTAATACTGACTACAGCATTCTCTTTTTGTTAATGATGCTTTCTGGTATAGTCTACCTCCTTTAAATCAAACAGCCAAATGAAATTTGATCACAGCCTTTAAAAACTGATTCTGGAGGCTAAATCCAATCAAATCATACTTATCTACAGTTATGAAGATACATTTCAGCATGGATAATTAAAAATAATTTTGACTAAATGATAAAAACTTTTCCTATATCGTATTTATTCTCATAATGAATATTGTGTTTATTAAAATATCATATGAGTTTATTATCCATAAACAAACACTGACAGTTTGAGAGACAAAGCTCACTCAAGCGCTTGAGAGATGTCTTCTGAGAATCTCAGTTTTTGGAAGCTTCTTTCTTCCAAATGTGACACTTAAAACACAGAAAACTGAGGGTGCTAGAAATAGAGAAAAATGGTCAACCTTCAGATCAGGCATAGATATAAATAGTAGTGTGGCTGCTAATTGAAAGGTTGGAGGTTTAAGCTCACCCAGAAGCACCTCGGAGGAAAGGCCTGGTGATCTGGTGATCTAAGTCCAAAAAATCAGCCATTGAAAACCCTATGGAGCATAGTTCTACTCTGACGTAAGCGAGGCTGCCATGAGTCAGAATCGATTCAGTGGCAACTGGTACTGGTAGAGTTGGCAGCTGTTAGGGGTTGTCATGAACTGAGTTATGTCCATCCAAAAATGTGTGTATCTTATTTGGCTAGGCCATGATTCCCCATATTGTGTGGCTGTCCTCTATTTTGTGATTGCAATTTTATGTCAAAAAGGATTAGAATGGGATTTTAACATTCTTACTGAGGTCATATCACTGATCCAAAGTAAAGGGAGTTCCCCTGGAGTGTGGCCTGCACCAGCTTTTATCTCACAAGAGTTAAAAGGAAAGGGAAGCAAGCAGAGAGTTGGGGACCTCAAACCACCAAGAAAGAAGCACCGGAAGCAGAGTGCCTCCTTTAGACCTGGGGTTCCTGCTAGAGAAGCTCCTACTTCAGAAGATTGACCAGAAAGATCTTCCTGCAGAGCCAACAGAGAAAAAGCCTTTCCCTGGAGATGACACCCTGAATTTGAACTTCTAGCCTACTGGACTGTGAGAAAATAAACTTCTCTTTGGTAAAGCCATCCATTTGTGGTATTTCTGGTGTAGCAGTACTAGATGATTAAGACAGGGGTTCGTCAATTCTTGCCAGCCTCTTAAATTTCCAACACTAGATGTCCCCCTCTAAAGCAACTCTCCTCTCTGGGAGGAGTCACTTACTAAACAGTCATTGTTTTCTTATCTTTTGATGAAAAGCAGGATTGGAGGAAATGGGCCATAGATCATGTAACCCTTGATACCAAAAACCATAGAGTTGATTCTGACTCATAGTGACCATATAGGACAAAGTAAGAACTGGCCCACAGAGTTTCCAAGGAACAGCTGGTAGATTTGAACTGCCGACCGTTTGGTTGGCAACCAAGCTCTTAACCACTGCGCCACCAGGGCTAAGGGAGGAGTTTTAGGCCCTTGAGTCACATCCTCTACTCTTGCCAGAGGTGAGGGCTTTACAGACCTTTTGGAACTTCATGAAGTCCTGGGAATCACAATATAATTTGGCCAGTTTTATTTTACCAGAGTATTTTCACAAACCAATTTCCTAATTTAGCTATGCCTTTCGTGGAAGCTCAGTTTCTCATCACCTAATCCCCCCACCCCCACTCCCCTCTAGTGCTAAGCTAGACTCCACATCAGGTCTCCACCAGTGCCCAGCTTTCCTTGGAAGATACTTTTACGGCATCAGCATTTTTTCCTATGTTCTTGAATAGGCAGAATGTCTCTTCCTATTTCATAGCTCATAGTCTCTGCTGGAGTGCTTACTACATTCCCATTTTCTAGGAAATGGACATTCTCCCAGCTTCCTCAGAGCAGTGGTGACTGATGCAATGATATTAAGCCCATCTGTTTTTTCATAGCCAGAAACAAAACATCAACAATGTTGGCTGTGGCTTGAGCTACATAAAACAGGACAGAAACTTAATCGATTCACAAGCATGAATGGAATACACTTTGGTGGTGTCAGAAACACTGGTGGGATGTAGGAGTGCACGACACTGAAGAGGGCAAGCTGATGTTCTTAAGTAGCAGATGAGGCTTAATGAGAGAAAAATATCAATAAAAATATGTTCATCTGGGAGTGCAGTAATGGGTTCAGTGGTAGAATCTTCACCTTCTGTGTGGGAAACCCGTATTCAACTCATGACCAGTGCTCCTCAAACGCAGCTACCACCCATCTGTACATGATGGATTGCATGTTGCTATGATGCTGAACAAGTTCTAGTGGAGCTACCAGACTAAGACAGACTAGGAAGAAAGGCCTGGTGATCTACTTTCAAAAATCAGCCAATGAAAATCTTATAGATCACCACAGTTTCTTGTATGTGGGCTTGTTATGAATTGGAGGCTGACCCTATGGCAGCTAACAACAGTAATAACGTTCATCTGGCCTCACTGGTACGAGGCTGCCGACGTCCGGGAATATTTGACTTGCCACAACTACGTGACTTCCATGGGTGCAGAATCAATTGTTCTCCAGAAATATGAGGATCCTTATATTCTATGTTAGAACTAGGTCCTGAAACCATTGCAATTTCTACTACTTGCTGTAAGAAAATAATTTTAAGATAAGGTTTTCCAGATTTATTTTAATAAGCCCATCAGGTGAACTAATAATCTCCAAGGATACCTAGGAGTCTAGATCTCTTTGATGTCTGGTTTAAAAGAAGACAGCTAGATTCCCATAAAAAAGCAAAAAAATCAAACCCACTACCGTTGAGTCAATTCTGACTCATAGTGACAGAGTTGAACTGCCCTATAGAGTTTCCAAGGAGCACCTGGTGGATTCAAACTGCCGACCCTTTGGTTAGCAGCTGTAGCATTTAACCACTTTGCCACCAGGATTTCCAATATCTCCTTCTAAATTCATTCTGCTATTATATGTTATTTTGCAAAAATATGTGAAGAAAATCTGGCCTCACACAGATAGTAGTTGGAAAAATGGAGAGCATTTTAATAGCCTTTTTAGATAATTATAGATATTCTTTTCAGAAAGTATCCCAAAACTCAACGAGTAGTAGTTTCTTAAAGGTTAGTTGTGAAGTAGAATGTGAACCGATGTCAATAAATCTTTCTTACAATGTTACATTACAATCTATTGACCTATCTTGCCTTTTGAGTTGATCTTTTACCATGTGTCTTACCCTGAGTTCTCCAGAGGAGCAAAACCAGTGAGTCAGTGAGATGTGTATATAGACAGATAGATAGGTAGACATAAATACACATATATATGTATATATAGATATAGACAGAGAGAGAGACAGATTTACTTCAAGGAAATGGCTTGCACAATTGTGGGGGCTGGCAAGTCCTAAATCTATAGGTCAGGCAGTAGGCTGGAGACTTCTGCAGGCTTATATCCCAGGAGCTGGAGGTCAGGTGATAACAAGAGTGCACAGAGTCCAGAGAAAGAGAGAGCCTTTCCAGTCACTTATATTCTGGAGGCAGGCCACACCCCCAAGGAAATTCC
This sequence comes from Loxodonta africana, assembly GCF_030014295.1. Lineage (NCBI taxonomy): Eukaryota > Metazoa > Chordata > Mammalia > Proboscidea > Elephantidae > Loxodonta > Loxodonta africana. The sequence continues at coordinate 111,272,201 of NC_087347.1, read as the reverse complement.
CCTTTGAACTGATTGGCTGATCATATCAGAGCACATCACATCATGGAAGATGATTACATTATATTACATTATGGAAGAACAGCCAGTCTAGTGTTAGCTAAACCACTGCAAATCATAGCCTAGCAAAGGTGACACAAGACATTAATCATTACACCATACATGATTCGGTAACATCTTGTTTTGGTGATTTTGAAGATTTCGGTTCACTGAGTTATACAGATCTTTGAAGTGTTGATCACTTCATTTTACAATATCAAAAAAGATCGTACTAATACCACTAATCTCGTTAGAAAAGTCTTTAAATATTGGGAAGCTAGCAAGTTCATAACACTGGATACAAAAAAAAGGATACAAGTTTTCTAAAATTCAAGTTTTTACTTGAAAACTTGAATTTTATCACTGGCAACAAGTACTGTCTGTTATTTTCCTTGAAGTGATAGTTTCTTTTTGTTCAGCTTCAGGAAAATGTCTCTCAAATACCCAAGTCTGAAAATCCATAGCTTTTCTTTTTTTATGTACTTTCAAGTAAAAATAGCATTCCATGAAAGAAGTGGCTAGTTCAGCTTGCAACTCAAACAATTGCACGCATGCTTTTCCTCATGATAACTGTCATACTTTGGTATGCACCACAAGTGCATATTTCCCATTTTGTCATACAGAATATTAAATAAAAAAGTGTACTTGAGGGTTGAGATTTAATAAAATTTTTATTGCTTTATCAAGAAAATTCTTAAGGGAAACTAGTGTTTTTTATTTGTTCATTTCTTCTAAGTGAATGATGGTGAAAAGGACAATGACTACTAGTAGAGTTTGGGACCACTGCCTTAATTCATGCTAAGGTACCACAATTACTGCCATAGGGTTTGTACCATCATGCAAATGTCAACACAGTGAAAAGGCAAACTGTGTCTTAGTATTACTGTGGAAATAGTTTTGACTCACAAACCCCCAGGTGTCTGTATGACTGAGGGCTGCTGGATTAAAGAAAAATAAATGATTGGTTAGAAGGGACTGCATAAGTTGAGAAATAATGAATGTCTGAACAAAGGGATTGCTGTGGGTATGGAGAGAAGGTGACAGATAGTTGAGGGATTAGGCGGTAGAATCAAAGGACTTTGGGATTTATTGATGTGGTGGGCGGAGATAGAAAAATGAAAGTGTGAAGAATAGTGGGACTCCCAGGTTTCTCTTTTTAGGGACTTGAGTGGTAAGAGGCAAATATTATCAAGCAAAGAATCCAAAAAGGAAAAAGTTCCAGACTTCACTCTCCCTCAGCTCTCCTGAAAATTAAAAGAGATTTCTACAAAACATGAACCTAATGAATGAAGTTAAAATCAGCCCATAGGGTAAACCCCCTCTCTTAGAGCTAGCCGAGGGGGTCCTAGTGATTCTCCAGGTTGGTGCCATGGCAGGGAATTCATCTTGTTGAGGGGTCAACACCGTCTGTTATTTAGCTTAATTTGCTTCAACTCAGTTGGGTCTCGTTGAATAAGAGCAAGTACGTCTGCAACTCCAAACTTCATTTCATGCATAATTGGCAGTGCATAAGAAACTTTTTCAGATTCCAACATTTCAAAAAAAAAAAAAAATTAATGAGGTGAGGTCCTTTATGGTTGTTATGGATCCACATCAGGTAAGAGGGCCCTTTAAGGAGAAGGATATGGTATTTTCATTTGCATAAAAACAATCAAACTCTTTCAGTAGCAATTTCCCAATGTATAAAAATTGAGAACATAGCACCTTGGTGACACAGACATCTGTTACTTAAACAGATGCCACCTTCTAAACTCACTCAAGCAGCCCTTTGCTCCAACCAGAGACCCCTAAACCAAAATTCAATGCGTGGATAGAGCCTAAAAGGGGAGCTTTGAAAACTGATTGGTTTTACTTCCCAGCTGCATTATGAATTTGCTTGACTTTTATGTACATGCTTTTACGTTAGCAAAATCTCCTCCATCATCTCAGTAATTCTTGCTTCTAACTTCATCTCCACAATCTGCAAGATCCAATGCTTCCTTCTGAGATTCTTTGCTGATTGGCATTAGTCCTTCAGAGGGTCAGATAAACCATAGCCTTTTCGTTTCTTGTTGCAAACGCACTTGGATGATTTCACAGGGCAGGGCTCTAGCACTGTCTAAGAAAGAAATGAAACTTGGTTCATGTCTCTAAGCAGCCCGAAGAGTCCCAGGCTGATGTTTCCCAGTTAAGCAATACTTTCCCAGCCTGAGACTGATAAGCGCCTTCAAAAGTTAGGCTTACACTTCTAAATCAGCGGTTCATGAAAGGCGTTACGAAAAACTATTATACTGCCATAATGGATGACAGCACAGTTGTATATGTTACACCTTGAAGTAAGCAGTAGGATTTTCAATCACTTGATAACCTTGAAACTGCTAAGGTGTCCAATTGCTACCGTGAATATTGTGCAGGAGCAAAAATAACTCAGGAAGCTGCCTTTGTGAATAATAATCAGAAAACTGCAACACTTTTGCTGAGAAAATGGATTTGAGGCACTGGTGTATTGACAAGCTCTCCAACAGGAAACTAAGGCAGACATTACAAGTACATTTGCATCGGGCTATGCATCAATCCCTCATAAATTCCCACAGCATTGGGTTTGTAAGAGCCAATTTGTAGAAAAAAAAAATGTATTAGCAAAGAATTATGTTGTCTGTTAAAATCTCAAGGATAAAGGGTGAGGAGAACCCACGTGCTCTTTTACAACTAAAAACAATGAACAAAAGTATCTGTTTCATATCTTGAAGTTTTCTACATATGCTCAGATGTAACTCATTTCACCGGAGTATAGACAAGAAGGGATTTGGAAAGTGAAGATTGGCTTAATAGGTATTTCAATCAACTGCAAGATGAAGACATGGTAGACACCTGGACAGTAAATGACTATTACACGTCTCCTTTCTCTAACACGCGTCTGCCAAATTGTACCAGGCCCCAACTTCGTATATGAGCAGAGCACCCGGTGTTGGTCTGTAGCATTTCTAGACAACAGAGTCTATGGAGGACCCTCAGCAGCCATGTGAAAACTCAATGTCTGGAGTGATTCATCATTGTGTCAGACTGGCCAGCACTTTGTCACAGTGACTGACAATCGGAGAAAAGTTGGAAACAATACCAAGATTCTCTGCTCACTGATAGTGTCTGTGCTGTGATTAGAGAAGAAAGCTTTGAGACTGTGAGAAGAATCTTAATTTTTCCCCCTCAAATTAATTTTGATGTTTTCCTCTTTGTAGGTTAAGCTCCAACTAACATTTCCCATTGTTTTTTTACTCAAAAGTGACTACTAGCATTTCAGAGTTGAACATCATCACACATGCAATAGCTCACTGGGTAGGGCAAACTTTTTCAATGCTGTAAAACCAACTACATCTGCTTTATATGGGGCCACTATATCCAATGGGGAAACCCTGGTGGCATAGTGGCTAAGAGCTACAGCTGCTAGCCAGTGGGTCAGCTGTTCGAATCCACCACGTGCTCCTTGGAAACCCTATGAGGCAGTTCTACTCTGTCCTATAAGGTTGCTATGAGTCGGAATTGTCAGCATCGGGTTTCGTTTTGGTTTTTATATCCATTTGAGGACTCAATAGATGGTGCAAACAACTGCTAACCAAAAGATTGGAGGTTTGAGTCCACCCAGAGGCACCCCAAAAGAAAAGTCTGGTGCTCTACTTCCAAAAACTTCAACCACTGAAAACCCTGTGGAGCACAGTTTTATTCTGACACACAAGGAGTCGCCATGAGTTGAAATTGACTCAGCAACTGGTATAACCAACTGAAAATAAAAAGTGCCATCCAGCAAAATATTGTCTGAGTTGACTGGTCACTGATGGTGGTGCCAAAACAACCTAAATTAACCTATGCTTAAGCCTTTTCTTGGAGCTAGAATCATTTTGCTATTTAACTTGGAAAAATTTGAAAATGATAATGATACGAATTCCTGACATAAGGTAAAATATGGCTAGGTAAAGTAACTGAGAGCAAGAGCGTTATTTTTTTAGAGGGGTTAAGAAGCAAATGCAGATTATCTGATGCAAGCCACGTATGTCCGTGGGAAAACAAATGAGTTAGCATCTTCTACTGATAAAAAAAGCAGATCATTAATGTTACTTTCTTATTAAAAAAAAAAAAGCTAAAATGTATCCTATCCAAAAAAAAAAAAAAATGTTTTTAAAGTGATTGTAAAAGAAGTAAGTAACTGGAAGGGTAATGATTAAAACTGGCATTTATTGAACATTTATTATATACCGGAAATTCTATAAATATCTCTTTTAGTCATAGAAAACTCTAGGAGAGGAAATTTTTATTTTATCATTGTTTTACAGATTAGAAAATGGAGGCTCGAGGAAGAACAAGTACCTTCTGCAAGATCACACAATTTGTGAATGATGGAATCAGGATTTAAGTCCAAATATGCCTGCTTCCAAGGTCCCTGCGTGGCGCAAATGGGTTGCACTTGACTGCTAACCAAAAGGTTAGTAATTCAAATGCACCCAGTTGCACCATGGAAAAAAGGCCTGGTGGTCTACTTCCATAAAGATTACAGCCAAGAAAACCCTTTGGAGCTCAGTTTTACTCTGTAACACTTGGGGTTGACCTGAATTAGAACTGTCTTGATGGCAATGGGCTTGTTTTTTTTTTTGTCATTGTTGTTAAAAGTCTACTTCCAAGAATATTTATTATCCCACCAGAGTAAAGAGAGGGATTTGAGGTTGAGTCTATTAAACAGGAAGTTTTTTAAGGAATAAACGCAAATCCAGTAATATCTCTTCCCTCCTTCCCTTCCTCACCTCCCCCAAAACTTCATTGCTCTTAGGTTAAAGCCAAAACTCCTTACCCTGGCCAACGAGGCAGTGCATGATCTAGTGCATACTTTTCTCTCAAGCCTCCTCTTCCACCAACTCTTGCTCATTTTCTCCAATACAGCCACATTGGCTTGTTTGTGGTCCCTTGTATCTGATATATACATATATATATATATATATATGACTGCGTGGAGTCCTTGTGGCACAGTGGTTGCAGAGCTTGGCTGCTAACTAGAAAGTCAACAGGTCGAATCTACCAGCCACTCCTTGGGAATCCTATAGGGCAGTTCTACTCTGTCCTATAGGATTGCTTTTGTTTCATGTTTGGTATATCTGACATCCTGCCTCTTGAGTTTTGCTGTTTCTGGTCACTGAAATTCTCTTCCCTACCCACTTTTCCTTGTTAATTTCTCTTAATTTTCCATAGATTAGCTAAAGGATACCATAAAGAGGTTGAATGCCCCTTATCATATGAACCCCTCACCTCTTCTTTGATGCTTTTGTCAAAACTGTAACTTACGTTTGTTAGAATGATCAGTGCTTACAGCCGGGGCTCATTAACTGTATATGAGTGATTGAATAGGTAAAGGATAGTTTCTATCTCTCTCTATATATCCTCAGAATTTGTGTGTGTGTGTTGGGGCGGGGAGTGTGTATGTATAAAAAAAAAAATTTTTTTTTTTTTTGTGTATGTATAATTTCCTCAAAACCCAAGCCTTCTAAGTCTCAGTTCAGCATTGATTACACCAAATCCTTATCGTATCATCAGTGGAAATGCAAATCTCTATCTACCCATCACAAAACACAGGAATGAAAAAAAAAAGAAGGTCCCCAGTGGCCATGGAGAAGTGATAAATTAGAGAGTGAGTCTTGCAGATCCCAGCTCTGCTTTCCTCTGTGGATCTTCCTGAGCCAGTTTAGGGTCCCATGTAAGCTCACAAATCCTCATGAGGACCCTGGGGAATGAATGCAAAACTCGAGCTTTCCAAGACTACTGTGTTTGCTACTTGTGAACACTGGATGAGTGGATAAAGTGGTCAGGGTTCAGAAACATAAAGGAACACGCCTCTAGCAAAAGGTCTTGCAGAGAGGGAAGCAGTCTATTCCACGGAGTATTGTGAAATTGGTCTCCTTTGCACCACAGCTGCCCTCTGTGAAGGGAGGTTGGGATGGAAATATTTGGGCCCAAATAGATCAAAGGCCCATAGTAGGAGAAGGTGGTAATTCTTTCACAAAGTCAGCCTCAATCATCTACAAGAACCCATGCCATTAGCTTGCGGGCTCAGGCTTACCCAATTTTTGAGCCAGTTTGAACCAGTGTGAATAGTTTATCTTTAGCCATGGATACAACAATTAGGACAAGCCTGGGATGAGTTATCACAGATCTTCTAACTTCTGTTCCTGGAGCAAGCATGTCACAGAGCCCGAACATTCCTTTAACCACAGCTGCTGTTGCACAGCCTGAATAACTGGATTTCAGCTGTGTTTACCTGATTAGCACTGGCTTCTCTAAGAAGAGAATGTACCAGTAACCGTAATCTGCTTGGCTGGTTTCCTGCCTAGGCCTTCCCACACCCTTTGCCCTGAGAGTTAGACCCTTTTCCAATTCTTTTAGACATTAGTTAGTATCTATTCAAATAGATGGGTCCTTCTACCACACAGAACCGTGAACCAATTAACTACCTGATTTTGAGACTTACCACTACTTCGATTTTCCAGATATTATGACCTAAGAGGAGGCCTGAGTCAATTCTGGTTCCTCATCTCCAGTGGATAATACGGAGTTGCCTTGTGGTCATACCCTCAGGGGATGGGTCTAACCCCTAGCTTCTTATCTTTCTCAAAGGTCCACTTTAGAGAATTTAGAATATCTTTCAGTGGAGCACTCATGAGTGTTGGTGAATTCCATCTCAGATTTCTATATTTCAGGTTTTCCCTGGTGAATATTTGGATTGCCCAATGCTATTGTTCAAGCCAGCATTGGGGCTCTGTCTTCACATAGCAAAGAAAAAACTCTTGGGCCAGTCTAAGACTTCAAGAAAAACATTATGCCAGGGGGTATATCCAGTATACTAATTGCATCTAGACACAGACCTCTTATTCTCTTCAATCTGTGCTCACCCACTGACCCTAAAATTTTCCACCAATTCCCAGCTTCTGTCCCCCAAATTTTACTGACCTCTTTGTGGTTTTACCACTCCTGTTTGGACCTCTGGTTGCCGTATGAAATCTTGTCAAACTCTTGGCTACTGTGTTACTGGTTGGCTCTTGACTACTGTGTTACTGGTTACCTCTCAACGACCTGGGCCAATTTCTTAACTCCAAATGTCTACCATAGACTTATAATTTCATTTGAGATCAAAAAAGAAGAGTAGGACTAATGAGGATATTATGGTCATAGGGTAGTATGGTGGGAATAATCACAAAGGTAATTCCAGTTGTGCAACCAAGGTTGGGAGCTACTGTTACATATTTTTAGAAGTCAACAGGAAATTGTACTGGAGAGAGAAGAGCAGGTGTGTTGGTTCCTAAGGCAGAAGGAAAAAGTGAATGAGAAAGTGATGGCTTAGTGAGGGTGGTGTCAGTGGAGAGATGGGCTGGAGATTGACTAAAAGAGAGAAGAGCATGCCCTGGAAGCTCTTTCCCAGAAATGGCATAGAAAATATACTCAGGTAGCAGGGAAGAGGAGTGAGTCCAGCCTAGACCCTTAGATGTAAATCATAGCTATAAGCACCACTTACTGGGCACAGTGAACTCACACCTACTAAATCCATATGACCAGGAAACCAGTGAGTCTTAGGCTTATAAATATCCCTAGAGGCCACACCATCCACTTCCCATTTCCTTATAGCATCTCTGAGCTTCAAGAGTTACCACATAGTTCTAGCAACCGACTAGTTTATAAAGTTATTTTGATTTTCTTGGCAACTCAGAATGGCTCAGTGACTTGCCCAAGGTCACAAAGCAACTGAATTCAAGGCAGGATGAGGAGTGGAACTTAGACTCCTCACTCCAAATTCACAGCTTAATTCACTTTGAAATATTTGAGAGTTATCCCTAAATACGGACCTCAGTTTACTTTGTAATGCTCCGCTTTCGTAGGATCTGAAGGGATTGCTGTCCTTAGGTAGGTAGGAGAGGCTTTCCAAGACTACCATTCGTTTCCTCATCAGTTGGATCGGTAGTTCTAGGAGAAACGGCACAGCCCTTGGTTGCATTTGAAAATTCGGAGGAAGGGGGCTTTTGTTGTCTCAAGAGAAGGAGTCACTACTGGCATTTATTGGATAGGGGCCAAGGAGCCTGGAGTGTCTCAATACACATTACAGTCCTACACAGTGAAGAATTCTAGCATTGCACGAGATGTTGAGTGCCTCAGTGGACACTGTGTAGGTGAATAAGCTGTTTATAAGTACCTGAGTCAAGAACTTAACCCCATTGTACATATAAACACAAATACCTTTGCATGGTTTTAATAATTACCAAATTTTAAGAATGAGTTCCAGATAAATCCAGGAAGAATCATACGATTTTTTTTTCAGAACTTTATGTTTGCTACTTGTGAAAACGTATGAATTTACCTTAACTTTGCTTGCTGACTTTAGAATTTTGCTTAAAGTAAGGTGGTCTTCCACAGCTTAGCTACCAGCAATTGACTCTTGCTCTTCTTTAACCTGATAATTTTGAATGCTGACAAAACTGGGCTATAATTATAGCATATTGAACTTCAGTCTGCAGAAAGGAATTGGTTCAATAGCATCATACTCCACTATTAAAGAGCCTGGATTTTGGCTGAAATGAGCAGTGGACCAGCCTTCTTCCCTGAATCATCCAGAAACTTAGGTGACAAGTTTGAACTTGAAATGGAAATGACTTCATTGGGAAATATTCCACAAAGTCAGCTTGTTCTTCGAAGAGATGGGAAGTTAAGTCTGGATAAGACATTCTGTCACAGATTCATTTCAGCCTCATGTCATAGCTTGTGTATTATTTAGAGGCAATTTAAGATTCCTATATATGGTAACACATATTGAAACTCTCATCTCACCTATTGCACTCTCCCCCTGCACTTTCCGATTCCAGTCTTTGTTTTGGAATGAAACGATTAAGCTGCAATATGAAGTTAAACACACTTGACAGGGAAAGGTATATGAGTCAGCAGTTTGTAGCTGCCAAGAAAGGAACGAAACGGCTTTCGAATTCATGTTATTGATGTGAATTATTTTGAAGAATGTCTGGTTGGCTGTTTCAGTGAACTTTGGCAGGCATCAGCAATTTACTTCTGATGAAAATAAGCTAACAAACAGCACTACGTTCTCCAAACAGGCAGCAAAGCTGATCACTTGGTAATCAAAAGTAAGGGACCTAAAGCTATAGGTGATCATCTTGGGGGTGACTTACATACAGGTCCCATGAACTCAGCTCATTATCTCAATGGTCAGGTCTCAGGTTCACAGTGAACTGACAAATCTGCCAAAAATCACACTGGGGCTGCAATTTCTCAGAACCTTCAATTCTTTAGTGACAACTGCTTTGGAATCATTTCTAAATATTAAACTGATAATAATCATGGGAAGAGCCCATGCATAGTTCTGGAAAACCCCATCCTGGTCAATTGCATTAAGATCTTCTGAGGTATTTAAAACAAAACAAAATAGGATTCCCAGACACAATTTCCAATACTTCTGATTTAGTAGGTCTGGTGTGAGGTCAGAAATCCTGGTAGCATAGTGGTTTAGTGCTACGGCTGCTAACCAAAAGGTCAGCAGCTCAAATCCCCTAGGTGCTCCTTGGAAACTCTACGGGGCAGTTCTACTCTGTCCTGTAGGGTCTCTATGAGTCGGAATCCACTTGATGGCACTGGGTTTGGGTGGACTGGTGTGAGGCCAGGGGATTTGCATAACAGAAATACTCTCTGGAGGTTTTCTAATGTGCCCAGGGCTTGTGGTAACTTCTGCTTGCCATCGCTTGCTTGTCTATTAAAAAAAAGGTCTATTAGATGATAGAAAAAAAATTTTTTTTGTAAAATTTCTGTGGGTTCACTTGAATAATTTACAGTAAATTCTAATTCTCCTCAGCGATTTTACACTTTTCATCTGAATATAAAACACTCTTTAATATTGACAGAGAAGTCTCAGGGTGGCTCAAAGGGTTAAGTACTCAACTACTAGCTGAAAAGTTGGCAGTTTAAACCCACCTATAGGCGCCTCAGAAAACAGACCTAGTGATTTACTTCTGAACAATAACAGCCTTGAAAACCCTCTGTAGCACAATCGACTCAACAGCAACTAACAACAACAATATTGAGAATGTTAAAAATAAAAGAAGCCCGCTTACTGTGAACAAGGACAAAATGAGCCAAGAAGAACATTACTAGTGCATTCCTTTGGCCCCAGAGTAGAATACTGCTGGAAATGCTTCCTCTGGGCAGTTGTTGTTAGCTGCCCTCCAGTCTGCCCTGACTCATGGTGACCCCACACACAGTGAAACAAAAGGCTGTACAGTCCTGGGTTCTGTGCCGTCCCCGTGATAGGTTGTGGATCTGACTATTAACGATCCATAGTGTTTCCACTGGCTGATTTTCAAAAGTAGGTTGCCAGGTCTTTCTTCCTAGTCCATCTTAATCTGGAAGCTCCACTGAAACCTGTTCATCATCGTAGTGGCACACAAACCACCACTGACAGACAGCTGATAGCTACGTTTGAGGTGTATGGGCCAGAATAAAACCCTGGTTTCCTGCATGGAAGGCGAGAATTGAAACACCTAGGCAGAGATGTAGCTTAAACGTGGCACAATGTTAGTGGCTTCTCCTGGACTGTGGCTAAGCTCTATTTCAGTCACAGGGAAAGCTGATGAAGAAAGATTTGGTTTCAGATCATCTGAGGAGATGTGTGTTATATGTCCGGGCAGCTTCCAGACTCAGGTGGTATATAGAATCTCCAATCCTTCAACCTCTCAAACTAAGAAGAACCATTTTTTTTTCTTTTCAGTGATTACTCCTTCCTTCTTCAAAAGTAGATGCTTTTTATAGTTTTGTGAGTTTGGGCTAAAGTGCTATATTGTCCAAAAGGAGTTGAAGTTAATAACTTAGTATTTCTGACTGCGTCCTGTTGCCTAGTGCAAATGTATCTTTTGATAATTTGCCAATGCATGTTATTTCAACTCTGGCCTCTGCTTTTCCAAAAGGAGAAAAACATTTTGCAGTGGTAAAACACACGGTAAAAGAAAGGGTGAAAGCTGCTTTACCATTTTCATTCCAACATTCAAGTTTGGAGGACTACAAACAATTAGGGCACACCCACTATAATCATAGTTATAGAATCATAAAATATTGAGGCAAGATTTTACATGTGATCTGGTCCAACTCAAACTTGAAGTCATCTCTGATCCCTCTCTATCACGCACCTCAAATCCAATTTGTCAGCAAACCCTTTAGCCTCTACTTTAAAATATATCCAGGGCAAGACTACTCTTGATCATCTCCACTGCAATGATCTTGTTCAAAACCACCATCAAGGCTTACTTGGATCACTGCAATCCATTCCTAACTGGTGTCCTTATTTCCAACCTTGCCTACCACAGCCTTTACTACCACAGCCTTTCCTCATCGTAGCAGATACACACTTTTAAAATGAAAATCAGGAGGAAGGCCAAGATGGTAGAGTAGTCAAATGCTTTGTGTCATCATTCTTACTGCAAAGACCTGAAAAAACAAGTGAATTGGGCATATATGACAATCTAGGAACCCTAAGCATCAAAGACAAGGCAGAAGAATCAGACTGAATGACAGGTGGAAGGAGAGACAATTCAAAAAATGTGGAAACAGGAGCCAGGGCCAAGATTGCAGAGTAGTCAGATGCTTCCTGTGGTCCTTCTTACAAAAACTGTGGAAACAAAAGTATGGATTGCTGGCATCCTGCTAGCTGAACACGCACGATGCAGACATATTGAGACAAGCAGCAGCATCCCCAGTCGAAACCCACCATGCCTGGTGCAGCTAAGCAGAAGCAACTCTGCATGCACCTCCAGAGTCAGCCAGGAGTGATTCCAATCCTGCAAAAATTAACTGCACACACCTAACCCCCCATGTGTACACCAGCCCACCCCCTGAGAGAGATCCACAGGCCAAGGAGCACTCCTTCTCACTTCTTCATTTCCTTCCCAGTTCCAACACCAGTCCAGCAGCACTCAACATCACCATGCCCCCTAATCCAGGAATTCATGGCCCTGGTCTGCAGGCACGTGCCCCCTAGCCCAGCAACCAGTGCAGGAGGTTCGTGGATTTGCAATGCTCCCTACTCCTTCCAATCACCTGTACCAGCACCTTTCTGGCCAAGCTGGCATAGCACAGCCAAATTGGGAAAAGGTGGGCAGCATTCCCAGCTGAAGCCACTTCACCTGGCTGACTCTGGAGGTGCATGCAGAGTTGCTTGCAGCTAAGCAGGAGCTACAGACCTGTGGCATTCACTACCACTCTGTCCCCAAGACAGAAGCTCAACCACCCATGCCAGGAGACTGAGGGCTGGTGGTACCACCCACTCCATCCAGCCACCCACAATGGGGGCTGGAGGACCAGAGATGCCCCCTAGTCCCTCCAGTCAATGGCTCCAGGTGCCTGAGGACTGGCTGCACAGCCTCCCCCATGATGAGCTTTAGTGAGCAGGGGCATGCCCTCTAACCAGGCACCTGTAGGTAGCCAACGGGCCAGTGCATCTCCCTCTGCTTCACCTCCCACTGCAACCAGAGGCTTGAGCCTACTCCAAACACCCCCATACAGCCCTGCTTACCCAGGACTGTCAGTGAGAGTCTCCACACCTCTCACCTGGTGACCGATGACCCATTCAGCAAGCAGCAGAGCACATGCAACACCCAACCCAGCAACCAGGGAGAACACCCCTTACATCCATGACCAGAGGACCAGCAGGACAGATACATCGCCTCACCAAAAATGCTGTCTACATCCTCAGCAGCTCCACAAGAACAACAAACAGAGACTGATGCACCATCCACCCAAAGACAGGAGGTAAGAGCTTCAGTGTGGCTAGATTAGCAACCACAGTGGCACACACACCCAGCCTATTGAATATAGTAAAATAAAAACAAAAACAAAAAAACCCTCAAAATTGGTTGGGTCTACAGAAGGATCATCAAAATCAACAAACTATTGGCCAAACTGACAAAAGTAAAATAGGAGAGGAAGCAAATAATTCAATGAGAAATGAGATGGGTGATATCACCACAGAATCAACTAAAATAAAAAGGATCATAACAGAATACCATGAACGATCATACTCTAACAAATTTGAAAACCTAGAGGAAATGGACAAATATCTAGAAACGCACAATATATCTAAACTAACACAAGCTGAGGTAGAAAAGCTAAATAGACCCTTATGAAAAGATGAGGTTGAAGAGGTAATAAAAAAAAAAAAAAAAATTCCAACAAAAAAAAGGCACTGACTCAGGTGGCTTCACTGGAAAATTCTACCAAACTTTCAGAGAAGAGTTCACATCAAACTACTCAAGCTATTTCAGAGCACAGAAAAGGAAGGAATACTACCGAATGCATTCCATGAAGCTGGCATAACCTCGATACCAAGGCCAGGCAAAGATACCACAAAAAACAAAAAACTTACAAACTAATATCCCTTATGAATACAGATGGAAAAATTCTCAACAAAATCCTATCCAATAGAGTTCAACAGCATATCAAAATAATAATAATAATACATTGTGTTCAGCAGAGTAGCAGGATTCAAGATAAATATACAAAAATCACTTGAATTCTTATACATCAATAAAGAGAATGACAAAAAGGAAATCAGGAAAACAATACTATTTATAATAGCCCCTAAAGAAATAAAATACTTAGGCATAAATCTAACCAGCAATGTACAAGACCTATACAAAGAAAACTACAAAACACTACTGAAAGAAACCAAAAGAGATCTACATAAATGGAAAAACATACCATGCTCATAGATAGGTAGACCCAACATTGTGAAAATGTCAATTCTACCCAAGGTAATCTACAAATACAGTGCCATCCTGATTCAAATACCCATGACATTCTTTAAAGAAATGAAAAAATTGATCATTAAATTTACTTGGAAAGGGAAGAGGCCCCAGAGAAGTAAAGCACTATGAAAGAAGAAGCATAAGGCAGGAGGATTTGCACTACCTGACCTCAGAACCTACTATACAGCTATGGTAGCCAAAACAGCCTGGTACTGGTACAATGACAGATACATTGACCAGTGGAATAGACCTGAGAACCCAGATGTAAGTCCATCAACCTGTGGTCACCTGATCTTCAAATTCTAAATACGTTCAGACCACTCAGTTAAAAAAATACTACCAGCTTAATTCTTTGAGTATTTCTCACTTAATTCTAAACATTTCTGAGTTCAGTAAGAAAGCAATTATATCATGCCAACCAATTTTGAGGAATAACTTTTCAACCAGCTGAGAATACAAAATGATCAGGGATTTGGGTCATACAATTACTGTATGTTAATTACATATAACATGTAATTTGTGCATATAATTACCACCTTCTTACTGTTTTTTTTTTTTTTTTTTTACTGTACTCCTTCTTGGGATCCTGCACTCTATTTATAGTTAATGGCAAATTTAGGGCTTAAAGAATTTAGCCTTTTAGTATGTGTCCCTTGTCTACTTAATGTCTGCAATTCTGCCTAGTAAATTCCTTGAGTGGATTTTTATATTTCTTTGTATTTTTTAGTCCTTAATACTTTCTTTCAATTTGACGCCAAAGTCTTTTGAATAAGTGAATTGGCACTTTTTTCATATACTTTCTATTTTTTAGTACCATGCAGTTCTTATGGATATTGAAATTCTATCTCATGGATTTCTAGCTCTCTATGAGTCGGGATCAACTCGACGGCACTGGGTTTGATGACTTCGTTTGATTATTAAGTAAAATTCCAGGCCTCTATTCTCTGCTTGGATACACCTGGGCCAGTAGATCCTCAGGAGTGGAGAGAGACAAAGAGTGGAAAGGCTACCATGTTGGTATTTTGTGAATGTCTATCACCTGTTTGATGGTGACTGAGGAAAAGGAGGTTTTCCATTTAGGCTTCTTCAGTGCAGTAGGTCACAGCCTGACTTTACTGCAATTTCTCGGGGTGGTCCTGCTCCCTATACTCCTAGGCCCATGTGCCCAATGTGGTACCACTAGCCACATATGACCACTGAACTCTTGAAATATAGCTAGTGTAACTGAGGAGCTGAAGTTTTAAATATATTTAAATTTAGTTAAAATTTAACTTTAAAATAGGGTCATCGATTAAGTTATTGGAAATATGTTAAGTACATTTAGAACAACTCGAGTGTGTGAATCTACTTTTTCAACTACAAATTTGATGAAATCTAAATGGAGATCAAAATTTAGATCTAAAGAATGAAAATTTAGCATTTGAATTGAGATTACTGTAAGTGTAAAATACTCATTGGATTTTGAGACTGAGTATGAAAAAAAGAATGCAAACATCTGAATATTTTTTAAGCTGATTGCAAGTTAAAATGATAATATTTTGAATAATTTGAGTTACGTAAGATGTATTACTAAAATTATTTCATCTTCTTTTAACCTGGTAGCCCAGTGGTTAAAAGCTATGGCAGCTAACCAAAAGATCATCAGTTCAAATCCACAAGCTGCTCTTTGAAAACCCTAGGGGGCGGTTCTACTCTGTCTTATAGAGCCTCTCTGAGTCAGAATCGACTCAACAGCAATGGGTTTTGCCAGAAATTTTTTAATTACCTTTTGTGGCTCACATTATAGATCTATCAGACGGTAGACCACGTCTGCTCCAGGTGTGTGTAGATCTACTTGGCATACTTTTAGCCACCCAGCTTCCAGCTCCCATACTTCTGAACATTTACCGCTCTACAAAGGGGACAAGAATTCCACCCCACAACCCCTCTGGAGTCTCCTAGACTTCCACTCTTTCCTTCCCAGGTATTTACTATTTTAAAACTTAAAAACAAAAACTTCTGTATCCATTCTTTATGGCATCTTTTTCCATATATGAGCTGTCTATTTATAATTCAGTGCTGTGTTGCAGGTTCATCAAATCCTTTTCAGGAAGAAGGTTGTGAAGGAAAAAATTGAGTGAGACCATCCGGGCACCTGTATTGGTGAGTTTTCATAACAGCAACAAGGTACCGCCCAGCCTTAGCATTGTCAAAACCTCTTTAAGCCTCAGATTGATCTTCTACACAGTGACAATAATAATACCTGCTTCACAGATCTGGTGTGCGAATTAAAAGATATATAAACTATGACAGCACCAAGCGAGGTGCGTATGTTGGGATTGTTTTATTTGCTTTTTAAACAAAAATTAGTAGATTTTTATCCAAGTAAAACAATTATCCAGAAAAAAAAACACAAAAACACAAACCATAAGGGCACAGTTGAATTACCACAAAGTGAATGCACACGTGTTTCCATTCTCCAGATCAAGAGGCATGGAACCATCGCCACAGAAGTTCTCTTCATGATTCCTTCAACTACTACCCACCAGAGTTCAGTTGGACCTGTTTTCAAATATTATAGCCACAAAACCATGCAGTATGCATTCTTTTGTGCTTTGCTTTTCATTCTACATTATACTTGTGAGATATCCCAGTGTTATCGTATGTAGCAGTAGTTTGCTTATTTCCATTATTGAATGGCCTTCCATTTTATGATTATACCACCATTTATCCATTCTAGTGCTGATTGAACATAAGTTGTTTTTCAACTTGGGGCTAGTATGAATTATATTGATATAAAATTTTTTGCGTGGCTTCTGGTACTCACAAATACTTAATTTGGGGGGTTTATCAACTGGACCAATAAGCAACATCATGATAAATAGAGAAAAGATTGACATTGTCAAAGATTTCATTTTACTTAGTCCACAATCAACGCCCATGGAAGCAGCAATCAAAAAAAAATCAAACGATGCATTGCATTGGGCAAATATGCTCCAAAAGACCTCTTTAAAATGTTAAAAAGCAAAGATGTCATCTTGAAGAGTAAGATGTGCCTGACCCAAGTCACGGTGTTTTCAATCAACTTATATGCATGCAAAAACTGGACAACGAATAAAGAAGACCGAAGAAGAATTGATTCATTTGAATTATGGTGTTAGTGAAGAATATTGAATGTACCATGGACTGCCAAAGAATGAACAAATCTGTCTTCAAAGAGTACAGCCAGAATGCTCCTTAGAAGCAAGGATGGTGAGACTTTGCCTCACATACTTTGGACGTGTTATCAAGAGGGACCAGACCGTTTAGAAGGACATTATGCTTGGTAGACGGTGATTGAAAAAGAGGAAGACCCTCAGTGAGATGGATTGACAATGAGACAGCTGCAACAGTAGGCTCAAGCAAAACAAAAATTGTGAGGATGGCACAGGATTGGGTAGTGCTTAGTTCTGTTATACATAGGGTCACTATAAGTTGGAACCAACTCCACAGCACCTAACAACAACAACAATGTAACCTGGAGTGGAGCCTTGGTGATGCAGTAGTTAAGGCCTTGGCTGCTAACCAAAAGGTTGGTAGTATGAATCCACCAGCTCTTCCTTGTAAACTCTATCAGGCAGTTCTACTCTGTCCTATAGACTTCTATGACTGGCTTAAGGGCGAGATTTTTTTTGCTTATAACCTGGAGTATAATTTCTGGGTCACAGTGCATGCTTAACTTTAGTTGATAATTGCCATTTCCTTTTCCAAAGTAATTCTACCAAATTTATCCTCCTTTTTTGCAAACTTCAGTTGATTCACATATCTGCCAATACTTTGTATCTCACTGTGGTTTTAATCTGCCTGTCTCTGATCACTCTAAGGAGATTGAGGTCCTAATAATTCCTGTGTTGCTCAAGCAGAATTGACCTCCTGGTGTCACTGATTTGTATTGATCTAGAACATCCCTTCATAGTAGGTAACTAGCTAGGTGATGCTCTTGAACGTTTTTCCTGGTACAGAGTCCTAATCTAAAAATCAGCAAGTGTGTTATGCATTTTGTTCATATTACAGCACATGTGATATAAAAATCAACACCTTTTCTAATTTTTTTTTTATTTCCTTCATTTTCTTTCCTTGATACCTTGATAAATATTTGATGGAGGAATAAGGTAATTTTATTGGTATATATATATATATATATGTTTCATGGTTATCAACAAATACAATGGATTTCAACAGTAATACCCACGTATGGCTTGTATCAAAAGTTACCTAGAATGTCATGAGCAATGGTAATATCTTTTTGTCTTTCCGGCCATTAAAAGCCATCCCCACTATCACCTCCCTCATTACAGAAGAAAGACAGCAACAGATGCAGCCACATAAGGCAACAAGCCTGTAGAAAAGGAGCCTGTGAAAAGGTTTGGATTTAAGACTTTTGGCTTCATGCTAAGACTTCATTCTAAAGACTTTCGATATTTTCAAACCCTAACATCTACATCACTGGAAAGAGACAACGGAAAAGCTCAGTATCATTAGTCTGAACAAGGCCAGGGGCCGACTGTGGAACAGACCATCAATTGCTCATATGCAGGTTCAAGCTGAAACTGAAGAAAATCAGAGCAAGTCCACGAGAACCAAAATATGATCTTGAGTACATCCCACCTGAAATTAGAGACCATCTCAAGAATAGATTTGATGCAATGAACACTAGTGACTGAAGACTAAACGAGTTGTGGGATGACATCAAGGACATCATCCATGAAGAAAGCAAGAGGTCACTGAAAAGACAGGAGAAAAAAAAAAAAAAAGGCCAAGATGGATGTGAGAGGAGACTCTGAAACTTGCTCTTGAGCGTCGAGCAGCTAAAGCAAAAGGAAGAATTGATGAAGTAAAAGTACTGAACAGAAGATCTCAAAGGGCGTCTCGAGAAGACGAAGTATTATAATGACATGTGCAAAGAGCTGGAGACGGAAAACCAAAAGGGAAGAACTTGCTTGGTATTTCTCAAGCTGAAAGAACTGAAGAAAAAATTCAAGCCTCAAGTTGCTATAGTGAAGGATTCCATGGGGAAAATATTAAAAGATGCAGGAAGCATCAAAAGGAGATGGAAGGAATACACAGAGTCATTATACCAAAAAGAATTAGTCGATGTTCAACCATTTCAAGAGGTGGCATATGATCAGGAACCGATGGTACTGAAGGAAAAAGTCCAAGCTGCTCTGAAGTCATTGGTGAAGAACAAGGCTCCAGGAATTGATGGAATATCATTTGAGATGTTTCAACAAATGGATGCAGTGCTAGAGGTGCTCACTTGTCTATACCAAGAAATATGGAAGAGAGCTTCCTGGCCAACTGACTGGAAGAGATCCATATTTGTGCCTATTCCCAAGAAAGGCGTTCCAGCCAAATGTGGAAATTATAGAACAATATCATTAATATCACACACAAGCAAAATTTTGCTGAAGAGCATTCAAAAGCGGCTGCAGCAGTATATCCACAGGGAACTGCCAGAAATTCAGGCCAGTTTCAGAAGAGGATGTGGAACCAGGGATATCATTGCTGATATCAGATGGATCCTGGCTGAAAGCAGAGAATACCAGAAGGATGTTTACCTGTGTTTTATTGACTATGCGAAGGCATTTGACTGTGGATAACATTGTGAAGAATGGGAATTCCAGAACACTTAATTGTGCTCATGAGGAACCTTTACATAGATCAAGAGGCAGTTGTTCAGACAGAACAAGGGGGTACTGATCGGTTTAAAGTGAGGAAAGGTGTGCGTCAGGGTTGTATTCTTTCACCATACCTATTTAATCTGTATGCTGAACAAATAATCTGAGAAGCTGGACTATATGAAGAAGAACGGGGCATCAGGATTGGAGGAAGGCACATTAACATCGTGTGTTATGCAGATGACACAACCTTGCTTGCTGAAAGTGAAGAGGACTTGAAGCACTTACTAATGAAGATCAAAGACCACAGCCTTCAGTATGGACTGCACCTTAACATAAAGAAAACAAAAATCCTCACAACAGGACCAACGAGCAACATCATGATAAATGGAGAAAAGATTGAATTGTCAAGGATTTCATTTTTCTTGGATCCACAATCAACAGCCATGGAAGCAGCAGTCAAGAAATCAAAAGACACATTGCATTGGGCAAATCTGCTGCAAAGGACCTCTTCAAAGTGTTGAAGAGCAAAGATATCACCCTGAAGACTAAGGTGCACCTGAACCAAGCCATGCTATTTTCAATCCCATCATATGCATGTGAAAGCTGGACAATGAATAAGAAAGACCGAAGAAGAGTTGACGCCTTTGAATTGTGGTGTTGGCAAAGAATATTGAATATACCATGCACTGCCAAAAGAACGAACAAATCTGTCTTGGAAGAAGTGCGGCCGGAATGCTCCTTAGAGGCAAGGATGGTGAGACTGCTTCTTACATACTTTGGACATGTTGTCAGGTGGGAGAAGGACATCATGCTTGGCACAGTACAGGGTCAGTGGAAAAGAGGAAGACCCTCAATGAGGTGGATTGACACAGTGGCTGCAACAAGGAACTCAAGCATTACAATGATTGTAAGGATGACGCAGGACTGGGCAGTGTTTCGTTCTGTTGCGCATAGGGTCGCTATGAGTCGGAACCGACTCAATGGCACCTAACAACAACAACAACAACAACATCTACTGATTTTGATCTCTTTTTTATGTTCTGATTAGGCAAATCAAATACGTGTTTATAAAGAATTTTCCAGATATATGATATTACAGCAGATCATAATAGAATTATTTGAAGACCCAGGCAACATGTTTGATGTTAAGACTTTCTTGTGCCAGCAAGAAGATTTTTTTTGCTTCAATCATTTCACTAGCAGGCCTGGGAATCTCTAGTGGACAAGCTGGAAGTTGAAAACCAGAAACAATGCCAAGGGCACTAATATACCAGGGACATTTAATTTTGTCTATTTACTTCTTTTTGTAGTAGAGAAATTCCAGTCTTCATTCTTGTAGTGTCCTTTAGCAGGGTGTCTGTGATGGTTTGGATTACTGTTAATAGAATATTAATTCTCCTCCTATTCCTACTGTGGGCAGAGTAACCTTCCTTGACTTGTCGATGTTGGATTTGGAAAGTTGAAAAATGTGACACGCACAGAGACCTTAAATATGCTTATGTGGTTAGAATTGGCTTTAGAACTCGTGGCATTCGTCACAAGAAGAGAATGGCCAGATGGCCTTACTGGTACAAAGAGTGTGAAAATTAGCTGTAGTAGATCTGAACCCAGCCTGAATTCCAGAGCCCAAAGCCTAGATAGAGTCCAGCCTAGCCAAGTTGAGCTGCAGCCGACCTACAAGCTCATAAATGAGAAATAAGATCTTGATGCTTTAAGCCTTTAAGCTTTGATGTGGTTTGTTTTACAGCATTATCATGGCAATGGCAATAGCTGATTGTGATAGCTTCTAGAGTTTATAGTTTTAAAATACTGACGTTAAACCTCCCAAATATAAAACTTCATTTAGATATTTCTGTCAAAAAATATAATAATTCAGTCAAAAGACGTTTATTGAACACTTATCACTTGAAGTTTTTATTGAACACTCCTTTACTTCTCGGTAAAATGGAAATAATTATAGCATCAGCTTAACAGTACTAGAGTATCCTCAACTCTTAGCCAGAGTAGAACTGCCCCATAGAGTTTCCAAGGAGCGCCTGGTAGATTTGAACTGCTGACCTTTTGGTTAGCAGCCACAGCACTTACTCACTACACCACCAAGGTTTCCCGCTCAAAATCATGCTAAAGCTTTTTGGCAAAGTTCAAATGTCCCATTTACTCACATCTCCATCAGTCTGTGCCGCAGATTCTAGGCAAGTAAAAATATCTAGTCCTATTTTTTTTTATTTGTGGCTGAAAACCATCCAGCATAATTCAAGCCAATCTCAGGAACAGAGCGTTTGGACATAAAAATAAAATAAAAAGAAATGACGCACAATTAGAGGATGAAATCCTCAGGAAAAACTAACATTAGCATCTAAACAAGAAAACGAGATTACTGACATTGAAAAATATCACTATGCTTTCAATTTCATTAAAGTCTCCAACAGACAAACACATTTATTTCTGTGCTATGTGTCTGATAGCAAGAAGGGGTAAAAACATCAGTCTAGTAGCTCTGGGACTCTCAACTGTGACAGTGCTGATGAAATATATGTTTCCTGAAGAGGCATATAATCCTGACTATCTGTGACCATTGAAATATTAAGGAAATTACTTATAAAGCAGATAAAAATGCATTTTGAGAGCGTAGCCTAGAAACCGCAAAGAAAGATGGGAAGGGGTAATTTCCAGTCTTCCTTGAAAATAAAAAAATCATTTTTTTCTCTTGTTATTATCCTGGTGAAATTAAATTTCATTGTGTGGTTCTCATCTTCATAATTACCAGGTTGCTTTGAGAATTAGATATAAAAAGCCACCTCATATAAAGGTAGCGGCTGATTTTTCTTAAATATTATCATTTTAAAATGATAAAAGAGGAATAACATTTCAAATGATCATTTTAATCATCATGTTTGTTCTGTGTCAGTCCACCCACCTGATTCAACACACTCATTTATAGGCTTTGGGACAGGATTCCTACAGGGACGTCCGCCCAGATCGTAAAACTATCTGGATCTACCATACACGGGTGGGGTCTCACAGGTATGTACTTGGGTTTCTGGAAGAAGTGCAAAGGCTAGGGTCTGGAGACCTATGGTCTCAGGAAATACGCTAGACTGAATGGTAAAAAAAAAAAAAAAAAAAAGACTGAATGGTAGCCCCAGAAAATGTCCACACCCTAATCTCCCCAGCCACAGAACCTGTGAATATGTTACATTACATGACAAAACATACTTTGTAAAACCTAATTGAATTGTGGATTTGTGATCAAGAGAGTATTAAAAACCAACCAACCAACCCATTGTCATCTAGTACATTCCCGACACGTAGTGACCCAATAGCAAGCCGATGTAATCACATAAATCCTCAAAAGTAGAGGAGATTTCCTCACTGTGCTTAGAGAAATATACGATGATGGAAGAAGAGAACCAGAGAGATGGCAGCATGAGAAAGACTCAACGGGCTGTTGCTGGCCTTGACGATGGAAGAGGGTCATGAGCCAAGGAATGCAGGCAGCCTCTAGAAGCTGAGAAAGGCAGGTAAATGAATTCTTCCCTAGAGTTTCCAGAAGAAACATAGCCATGCCGACACCTCGATTTTAGCCCAGTGAGACCTGTGTCCAACTTCTGACCTGCAGAACTGTAACATAATTAATTCATGTTACTTTAAGTCACTAAGTTTCTAGTAATCTGTTGCAGCAGCATGATAGTAAATTAATACAAGGGGGTTGTGGGAACCCACTAACTAACTTAATATCCTCCGCCTAATTCTCCCCTCATTCATCTTTGCTCTGCATGTCAGTGTGCACACTGGGCCTGGAGCTCAGCTTTTATTCCCAGCCTCTAATGCCCCTTATTAGCCTTTATTTGGGTATTACACTTTGTTTCGGAGACCTGGTGGCATAGTGGTTAAGAGCTCAGGCTGCTAACCAAAAGGTTGGAAGTTTGAATCCACCAGATGCTCCTTGAAAACCCTATGGGTCAGTTCTATTCTGTCCCATAGGGCCACTATGAGTCCGAATCAACTCGATGACAACGGGTTTAGAAGCTGTTTCAGTTATAGCAGTGGCCAACTCAGATACTGATCAATGGAAATAAATTATGATCCTGCAACCAGCCCTAAATTTCTTGCTGCTGCTCTTCATCTTTACCCAATAAAACTCATTTGAACATCCAGCACAATCAGGACTTAGTCTAACTCTCCAGATCTTCCTTCCTTCCTAATGATGATGCCTTTATTCAAACATCTTAATAGGTATTACTCATAAAAAACCCATTGCCATCAAGTTGATTCTGACTCATAGAGGCCCTATAAGACAGAGTAGAACTGCCCCGTAGAGATTCCAAAGAGTGGCTGGTGGATTCAACTGCTGACCTTTTGGTTAGCAGCCAAACTCTTAACTACTACACCACCAGGGTTTCCTAACAGTATTACTTATAATAATATTTAAAACCAAAACCAAACCCACTGCTGTTGAGTCGATTCTGCCTTGTAGAGACCCCATAGGGTTTCCAAGGCTGTAAATCTCTATGGAAGCAGACTGCCACATCTTTCTCCTGTGGAGCCACTGTAGGTTTTGAACTGTCATCCTTTGAGTTAACAGTCAAGCACTTTAACCACTGCAACACCAGGGCTCCTTATAAATACAATATTTAAAAAAGAATAGAAATATAACATTATAATTCCAAACACAGTGATTTTTATTTCCATTATATTTTACTAAATCATTGAATTGTATGTTCACAATGGGTGAATTTTATCATATGTGAATTGTACTTCAACGAGTTGTTTAGGAAGAAAAAAGAAAGTTTGGATTTATACAGTTGCTATTTATCATTATCATTGTTATATGTCATCCTCGTTGTCATTACCACCATCAATTATATACATGCATACAGAGAAAATATCAAAGAGTAAGAAGAACATAAATGGAAATTAAATTTACCTGCCTTATCACCAGTCACATTACCAAGACACTACTGCTTTCATCAATGCCTGTTTTTCCAAAGCTTTTTTTTTTTTTAATTTGGAATAAATTAAAATTTATAGAAAAGTTGCAAAGATTGTACAGGGAGTTCTTGTATATCTTTCTCTTTCACTGGGCTTTCCCTGATATTAACATCTAACATAATCATGGTACCTTTGTTAGAACTAAAATTCCTGCTTTTAATTCTTCTGGTTGTTTCTGCCATATGACTAAATGATATGCTTATACCAAAATTAATAAATTTATCAAATTTAGACAATACCCACCGTCTCTCACTGTGAAGGACAAGGAACTTGATCATATACGCTGTACTATGTTACCCTCCCTCTTGATGTATAGCAGTTTCACAGGTATTCTTAGTATTTTATTGGTAAATTTTTACTTTAAATAACACATCTAAGAAGCTATTTTGTTTTCCATCACAATTATGCCCTATCTCTTAAAACTCTGCTCTTAAGTTCAGATATTGGCATCGCTTCATTCCACATTTCCCTGTTCACAAATCAATGTTCATTCATCTATTGAATTGTTATTTTTTGAGCACTTATCATGTTCCAAGTGTTCTCCAGGCACCGTGAATGTAATAGTATAGACCTGAGCAGGTGACAGCCTGCTTTCATTGAACGTACATTCTAAAATTGGAGTAAGACAATAAATAAATAAATAAACAAACAAACAAACAAACCATAAGAAAAAACTCAGATAGAGACAAGGGTTAGGCAGATAAAAAGGGCTGAGGTGACAGAGCAGCATGGCTGGTGATCCTTTGACTGAGTGCTCAGAGAAGATCTCTCTGAGGATATGATTTTGAAGTTGAGAGGGAGGGGTTAGTGCAATGGCCCTGAAGTGGGAATGAGAAACAAAGGGACAGGCAAACTGAAAAAAAAGAATGCTATGAGATCAGATCAGTATGGTCAGCAACAGCCAGACCATAATGTAGGGTATTTTAAGTTAGGGTAAATAGTTTTGACTTTACTCTGAGTGTGATGAGAAGTCTTTGGAGGGCTTTGAGCATGGTGTGGCTGCACAGGGACATGGTCTGATGGGTATTTCTAGGAGTCACCCTGGCTGCAATGTAGAGACTGGATGGTGCTGAGAGGGGGCAGGTGTTACAGCTGAGACCTCTTGGGAGTCTGTTGATATAGTCCAGGAGAAGGAAAATGATGATTGGACTGATTTGAGATAGGTTTTAAAGGCAGAGTTCACAGAACTTGCAGATGAATTAGATGCTGGATGTGAGCAAAAAGTAAGGATAAGTACTAGAAGCTGGACAGCAGGTGGTACTGTTTACTGGGCTGGAGAAGCCCAAGAGAAGTCAGCTAAGGGAAAGTGTTAAGACGCTCATTGGTTCTGCTGGATTGAAAAAAAAAATTAAATTAAATTTAGAGATGTTAAGCCATGTGGATATCTATCTGGAATTCAGGAAGGGGCAGACCTGAAATACATATTTATGAGTTATTTCTAAGTAGATTGCATTTAAAGCAATGATACTGGATAAGGTCATCTAAGGAGAAAGTGGGTAGTTGGAGAAGAGAAATGGCTTAAGAAAGAGCCTTGGAAACACTCCTATATTTGCATATCAAGCAGAGAAGTCAGCAGCAGATTCTGAGAAATGGCCAATAAAAAGGGAAAGAAGCCAAGAGAACACAATGAAACCCAAGGGAAAACTGCTTCAAGAAAGAGCAGTTGGTGAACAGTGTCAAATGCTGCTGAGAAGTCAGGTGAGATAAGAACAAGGGTCTATTGGCCTGGAAATCTGCAGGTCATACATGATACTCACAAGTGTATTCTCAGAGGATTCATGGACAGAATCTTGTTTGGAGTGGACTGGAGAAAAGATGGAAGAAAAGGGAGACAACAGCTACACAGAATGACTTTAAAAATTCAGTTGAGACGGGGAACAAAGAAATAAAGCACTCACTGGAATGGTGCTATTAGAGCTTATTTGTATCTTTTTTGGGAATGACTCAGGGGAAAGGGATAAAATTACTATTAAAAAAAAAAACCAGTGTAGGGTGAGAATTACAAAACTAAAGGAGCTGCTATGCTCTGATGTGGTAGGAGAGGGAGAGATGCAGAACAAAGGTAGAAGGGATGGCCTCAGGCACAACTAAGGGCATTTATCCATAGTAACAGAGGAAAGGAAGAGTATAGGTACAGGCACAGGTAAATCACTAGATTCGGAGATGGGAAGAGAAAATGGTTATTCTCTGATTATTTTCATGTATCTGGGAAGTATTGAGAAATGTCATCAGCTGAGAAGTAGAGTGGTGGAAGGGCATCTAGATGACCTGAGGAAAAAAAATTATGAAGAAGTCATTTTGGATAGTGTGATAACAAACATACTAAAGAAATGCTGTAGGATTTCCAGGACTGCTAATTAAGTCAATGTATTTGAAACTTTTTTCCAGTTACTTGGGTACAGGCCATAAAGTGGCAAGCAATTGGGTATCACTAAAAGTGGGTGTTTTCTGAGTACGGTGGAAGGAAAGAGAGGTAGGGAGCCAAAAGTTATAAAAGAAAGATTTACTATGGACCTTGGAAGCTAAATTGGTTAGGGAGGCCAGTAGGGAGACCGGTGTGGCAGAGAACTAACACTAACTATAGTCAGCGGTTTGAGAGTTTGATGCAGAGTGTTGAGAAAACTAAAGAGTCATATGGAAGGATGTAGTTAGAGAACGGGATGCTTGAAGTTCTTGTTTTAGAGAAAGAACAGTTATTGGTTGAGTAGAAAGTCAAGGATATGCAAGTGGGTAGATGAGATAGCTTTAAAGATCATTAAAGGTGAAGATGCCATTTCTGTGTCCATGAGAAGGAGACGATGGGTCATCTCGCACCTATGGAAATTACCAAGATTTGTGGCAGAGGTACAATGTAAAAGGCAATAAACCAAGAAGTAAAGTTATCAATGAATTATGTAGACTGGATGGGAGTAACAAGGAAAAGCAAAGCATTAGGTTTGAACTTCAATTGAGCTGGAAAGAGATAAAAATGACTTGAAAGAATCAATTATGATCAAAGAGGAAATCTAATGTACTTCCTCACTCAGGGGAATGTACAGTGTGAGAAAAAAAAAAAAACTAACTGAAGACCTCTAACAGGAGAGGTCCTTCCTGTATCATCTTGCTAATCACGTGTGCTCTAATGGAATCTCGTTTGTCACATGCAAATTTTTCAATACCTTCTGTTTCCTCTAGACAAACTTTGGGTGCTCCTTATTATATGTTTTTGTGTGGTGGATCCAACTATACTAGTTTAGAAGATCCCTTTTCAACTGGCAGTGAATTTACATAGGCAATCCTTGTTTAGATTTCTAGCCAATACATGGCAATACACTTTGGAAATTTTAGGAATACCCCTGGTGGTGTAGTGGTTAAGAGGTATGGCTGCTAACCAAAAGGTCTGCAGTTTGAATACATTAGGTGCTCCTTGGAAACTCTATGGGGCAGTTCTACCCTGTACTATAGGGTTACTATGAGTTGGAATCAACTCAATGGCAACGACTTTGGTTTTGGTTTTAGATATTCATAGTAATGATGCTAGTAAGTATTGGAAAGGTAATGTTAAATTGTAACACATTGTAAAATGAGAGTCAGAAGGAAACCCATCAGTCCAACACTCAGGGTATAGTTGCTAGATATAATTCTTACTTACGGTATAGTTGAATTGGAGAAATCTTTAAGAAATTTGTCAATCACTATAGGACAAATGGAAACCCTGGTGAAGTAGTGGTTAAGTGCTATGGCTGTTAACCAAAAAGGCTGGCCATTCAAATCCGCCAGGTGCTCCTTGGAAAATCTGTGAGGCAGTTCTACTTTGTCCTATAGGGTCGCTATGAGTCAGAATCGACCCGATGGCAGTGGGTTTTTGGTGGGTTTATAGGACAAATAGCAGAGGAAGTTGCAAATGGAATAGAAACACAATGGTGATCTTTGACCTCATTAGTCAAGGTGACATGAGATAACATTATAGCCTTACACTTTTTGGTTTGTATTAGCCCAGGAAAGTGTAATCCTACTACAGCAATTACCTCTTGTTGTATTCAGATAAATAACATGGGAGAAGTGAAACAGTATACACATAGAATTAGACAGCAAGCTACTTGGTTACATACTGTAACACCCTTACAAATATCAGATTTATTTGGTTAGTTACCGTCAAGAATAAGTACATGAACTAAATCACTATTGCAAGGAATAGTAATATTCTTAGCTGCATCCTGATAGTATCAAAAAAAAAAATGCCTGACAGTATTAGGCATAATAAAATTTATCTTCTATCGTCTTACACACTTAACAAGGCCTTGGGATAAAATGTTGATGTACATTGAGTCTGCTCACTTTGGCAATGCGATTGATGGGAACTTGCTCTTACTTAAGATCCTGGTGAAGAACAGATGGTATCTGTTGGAAAACTAGCATCCTGCGTTTAAAGAGCCTGCCATGGCTGTTATCTA
This sequence comes from Loxodonta africana, assembly GCF_030014295.1. Taxonomy (NCBI): domain Eukaryota; kingdom Metazoa; phylum Chordata; class Mammalia; order Proboscidea; family Elephantidae; genus Loxodonta; species Loxodonta africana. The sequence continues at coordinate 111,243,302 of NC_087347.1, read as the reverse complement.
GGAGCTTGACTAAGGCCAGGTATTAATCATCGATGTGTTATCTCCAATCTCTGATCAAAAGAAAAGAATGATTTAGGAGATAACATTGGAGCCATTATTCCCTGTCCTTAAGCATGAAGAATGTGATCCAGCTGGAGCTGGACTCACAAGGACTCACAAAGACACAGTAACTGGGCCCTGCAATACAAAAACCATAAAGACAACAGCTAGAACAATCTTAGGGCGAAAAAAAAAAAAAACCTTTTAAGGAAACATTCACATAAACAGAGCATAAAAGCCACTCATCTTTTTCTTTTAACATTTAGTGAATAATCAGTTGTAAACCATACTGCATAGGCAATTATAAAAAAGAAAAAAAAAATTAGGTCTGTGGCCACAATGAAAGGGGAAGTCTTCAAGCCTAGGTCCAATATTTGCCCCTCCCTGAGAATATGCCAAACAATTCTGAGCTGGGCTCAGTGTTCAAAACGGACGCTAGTCCTGAATGACCAGTGGAGGGAATAAGGCAGAAATCCCCAGGCTGTGGAAAATTTCTTTGCCTCAGACAGTTTTGCATCAGAATCCTGTTTGCTTTGCTTTGCTCGCAGGGCAGCTTTTGCATTAGAACCCTGTTTCCTTTGCTTGGCTCCCCCTGGCCCCACCACAGCTTTGCCTTAGAATACTGTTTCCCTTGTTTGGCACGTCCTATAATTTTACGTTAAAATCCTGGTTATGCATGAAGTTGTATGTAAACCCCACTGCACCTGCGTAGTGGGATTAAGAATGTTGCTGTTGTAACTTGTGTGAACTTCCTACTTGTAAACCCCTTAAAAGTAAACTTTCCCCTCACCTTCGTAGAGCAGTCTTAGAGCTAGCAGCTCCAACTGCTTTCATTCCTTGCACAATGAAATAAAAGTGCCTTTTCTGCTCTCCCACCTCAGTCTCTCATTTCTTGGTCAATATCAATCACGCCGAGTAGAACCTCGGGTTTCCACTGAGTGGCGCAAATGACTTGCACTTGGCTGCTAATCTTAAAGTTGGTGATTTGAACCCAGCCAATGGTGCCACAGAAGTAAGACCAGGAGATCTGCTCCCATAAAGATTATAGTTAAGAAAGTCCTATGGGGCAGTTACACTCTGTAACACAAGGGGTTGCCATGACTTGTAATCAACTGGACAACATTGGATTTGGATTTAAAAAAAATTTTTTTTTTTTTTTGGTGTCAAAAGCTCAGGAGCCAAGTGAGAAAACAACAAAGAAGGGTCTTTTGGAAAGTATTTACATTGTCTTCTCTAGTCATAATTAAGTCTTCTGTGCTTTTAGGAATGAATCAAAAAATTTGAAAGGACAAAATGTAGAATTTGACTCATAGCGTCCCTATGTCCAAAAGAAGGAAACACTGACTGGTCCTGCACTATCCTCACAATTGTTGCTATGTTTGAGCCCACTGTTGCAGCTACTGTGTCAATCCACCTCATCGAGGATCTTTCTCTTTCTCGCTGACCCTCTACCTTACCAAACATGATCTCTTCCCCAGGGACTGGTCCCTCCTGATAACACGTCCAAAGTAAACATTGCTATTGTGATATCTAGTAGAATGCTTGAACATGTAGAGAAAGAATTATATTCCTATATTCTAACTTGTTATTTGTTGTTAGCTGCCATCTAGTCATCTCCTTCTCCCCCTACTCATGGCAACTCCACACATAAAAGAACCAAATGCTGCCTGGTCTTGTGCCATCCCCATAATTGGTTATGGATTGGATCCTTGTTTGGAAATAGATAGCCAAGCCATTCTTTCCACTCCATTTTAGTCTGGAACCTCTGCTGAAACCTGTTGAGCACCATAGCAAACAACACACAAGCTTCCCCTGACAGACAGGTATTGGCTGCACATGACATACGTTGGCTGGGAATCAAGCCTGGGTCTCCCTCATGGAAGGCAAGAATTCTACCGCTGAACCACCAATGCCCGTATATACCCTAAAGTAGAGGTACTCAAAGGAGAATGTTTCAGTTGACAAAAACGTAAAGCTTAAGTTTTATAAACTTTCCTTCACATCATGCCACATGCTTCATATTTTCAATCTATTTGATTCTTTTTCATTATATTCTGGGAGATTAACTTTATTTACTTCTACTCCATCTGCTGATTTTTTAAAAAAATGCCTAGTCATTACTTTTTTACTTCCAGTTCTCTGATTGCTGTTTATATAGCCACCTTTTCTCTTTTCAAATCAATCTGAATTTGCTCATTTGAATTTTTTTTAAAAGTTACTTTTTGCTCTCTAAATTATATCTATTTCTTTCAGAGTCTGTTCATCTCACACCTTTTAGTTTGTACTATTAGTCTTCCTCAATTGTTTGCTAAATTTTCGCCACTCAATAATTATTAATACTGAAGGACTAGATTATTATTGGAAGCTGGTCTGGATTTCCTTTACTGTGAGTGTGAACTGTCCTTAACCATTGAGTGGTAAGCATTACCTATGCATTTGGGAAAGACATGGTGCTTAGAAGGATTCTCTCTAAAGTGCACAGGCAGAGAAAATGGCAGATCAGTTCCCTACTTGTATTAATTTTTTTATTGCTGTGTAACAAATTATGAAAAACTAGTGGCTTAAAACAACACAAATTTATTTCGTTTCTCAGTTTGTGGGTCAGGAGTCAGACACTGCATCACTGGGTTCTCCACTAAAGGTCTCACAAGGCTAAAATCAAGGTTTCAAACAGTCTGAGTTATTTTCTGGAGGTTCTGGGAAGAATCTACTTTCAAGCTGATTCAGGTTCTTGGCTGACTCAGTTCCTTGTGGGCTGTCGACCAGAGGCCACTTTTAGCTCCTAGAAGCACCTCATACTCCTTCCCATGTGTACCCTTCCAGCAACGGAGGATATCCTTCATGCCTTGTTACTCTCATACATCGAATATCTGTTTTCTCTTGGCTCTCACTTCTAGACTCAGATTTAAATATCTCAAGTGATTAAGTCAGGCTCACCTGAACAATCTCACATTTGATTAACTCGAAGTCAACTGATTAGTAGCCTTAATTAAATCTACAAAATCCCTTTTGTCATATACTATAGTGAGCATAACAACAGAGGGTAGAAATCCTGGGAACAATCTTAGAATTCTCCCTACTGCTCTGTTTCACAAGAGACTAGGATAAGGGAACCTTGTCCCGAGGCACCAATACTCTCACTTGTTGTTGTTAGATGCTGTCGCATTGATACTGACTCATAGAAACCTCATGTGGGCAGAGTAGAACTGCTCTACAGTACTTTCAAGGCTGTGACCTTTCCAGAAACAGATTGCCAGGCCTGTCTTCCAGAATGCCTCTGGGTGGGTTCAAGCAGCCAACCTTAAGTGCTTGCCCCAATTAGGGAATCAATATTCCCACTAGAACCCCCAGTTGTTCTTAAGCAGATCTTTTCATTTCTTTGAAGAATGGTTCTTGCCCCCCTTCCCCAAATTCAGGATGGCATTTATCTAATACACTCTGCATGCATGTGGGTAAGTCAAGACACCTAGCACAGGTCTTTAGGAGACAACTACCTACACATGAACCTCCAAATGCTCTGCTTCCTACCTTCAGTTTAGATTCCCTCCAGGATTTCCCAGAATATAAATTCCCACCTTCACCAAGGGCTTTCTCAGTTCTCCTTCAGTCAACAATATGTGTGTTTTCTCTCTTTCAGAATTTTGTTAATAAACAAATTTGTAATCTACAGATGACTCCCTCCTACTTACTCCCTGTGATAAACTTTTTAACATACTTTCAACAGAATGGGAGGCAAAAATAGGAGCTTAGTTTACCATTTTAAATCAGAAGTCATCACATTTCTTTAGACACTATTATTTGGACTGCTAAGCATCTTTCTTTAGCCTTGGCTTTGTCAAAATCTCCTCTCTACCTCCATGCGGGCCCCACCATAGAGTGTAGCTGAGCTTACATGTATTGATTTTTACAGTATTGGAGGAGTATTCTCAAAATCCTGGCCCCTTGAGATTCTCTAAGACTAAGAAAAAGGAGTTTGATGGCCACATCAGCTTTTAGTGAAAAATTTGTCATTATATAAAAAAATTTTAAAGTATGTTTATTATTTGTTTAAGCAATTACACATGTAAAAATCTATCTTTAAGAAAAATTTACATTTGGGCACTGTGCAAAAAAGATTTATATATAATGATGTTCACTATAATACTGCTTATTCCATCAGTAGAGGAATACCTGAATATATTATGCTTCACCTATGCTATTCTGTAAATATACACCCTGAATCTCGTAGATAGAAAAGAGTAGGTTTAGAACTTGAGCCCTGCTTGGCTGAGTGCAGATCTCTGCTCTTATTTACTTACCCACTATGTTCCCTCCAGGAATGGAAAAAAAAAAATTTGCTGTCTAGTTTATTTTGACTCATGGCACCAGTCCGACAGAGTAGAACTGTGGTCTATAGGGTTTTCAGAGGATGATATTTTTAAGAAGTGGATCACCAGGCCTTTCTTACAAGGCATTTCTGGGTAGACTAGAGTATGTAAACCAGTTGCACCACCAAGGAACTCTCCTTATTACTTGATTATTAGAAAATATCATCCCTACCCAGAGTACAGTATACAGAGCTCTTATCTGCTTTTCTGGAAGCTACTTTAGATCTCATTGAGAAAATGACTCAAATATCAAAGCTACTGCTACTTTGCTCCTTCCTGCCATGTTGTTGCTGTGTGCCATTGAGTCAATTCCAACTCATGGTAACCTCATGTGTGCAGAGTAGAACTGCCTCGTAGGGTTTTCAAGGCTGTAACCTTTTAGAAGCAGATCACCAGGCCTTACTTCCAATATGCCTCTGGTGGGTATGAATTGCCAACATATTGGTTAGTAGTTGTGGATCACTTTTATATGGCCTTTCCCTCCATGGTCTTGTAACTCCATCCCAAGTGATTGGGTGGGACTATGCAAATAAGGTAACTGTGGCCCACCAAGGGGATTGGATATCTTGCTAATAATGCATATAAAGTGTATGGCACATGCAGGGGAGGGGACCATGTGAATACAGTGTATGGGACCCTAATGAGGAGGACTGGTCATTTTTGCCATTCTGCTAGGCTTAAAATGAGCCATCCCAGAGGCAGAAAGGGAGGCTCTCACCATGATCAAGAAAGAAGAGCCAGGAACAGAGCACATCCTTTGGACCCAGAATCCCTGTGCTGAGAAGTTCCTGGAACCAGGAAACCTAAGGAGAGAGAGCTGTAACACTGAAGATGGTGAGAAGCAGTGGCCGAGAAACAGTAGCAGCAGTGGCAGAGAAACAGTAGCAGCAGAGGCAGGAGATCAGCAAGAGGCCAGCAAGAGGCACCATGTGGGCTTCCAGGCCCACAGAGTGAGAAAGCTGAGCACCTTCCTGCAGAGGGCTTACTGGCAGAGTAGGGTGCCTCCAGGCACTTGGTGGACTTGTTTGCTGACCCACAGAGCTAGAGTTGAGCGCCTTTGGGCTGAGGTTTACTCCTGGAGTGATGTGCCCCTGGGCACTTATCAGCAGAGCTAAAAGAGCTTGTAACATTTACTCAACCAGGGCAGAGGCCAGACCAAGAGGCTGTGGGCCAGAGAGAGACCTGCCTGCGGCACGGCTGAGAAGAGGCTGTCCTGATCAAAGAACTGTATCCTGGACATTCCTGAACCTAAATTGTAGCCTGTTACTTCCCTAATAAATCCCGTAACAAAGAGTATGGTCTGTGAGTTCTGTGTGGCCACTGCAACAAATTATCACACCCAGTAGAGAAGTAGAGTGCTGTGGGAGGGATGGTTGGTGTCAGAAGTGGCAAAGATGGTGGAGAGAGGAGGTATACGTGCACCATTTTTACAGTAGTCCAGTGCTTAACTATTTGCAACCCAGGGACTCCTTTCCTGCCATGCACACAGTGGTATTTACACATCCTAATCTTTCTGACATCTGTTTTGAGTACAATTGTTCTGCAGTGCAGAGGAAAGTTTCCCTACTGGGTAGGTTCTGCAGATACTCGTCTGCCTGCTGCCCACTTAGAGTATAAGTTGCAAACTCTCTATAACCAAATATTTGTATATGTTTCCACTGCTGTTTGTTTTTTATGCTTTGCTTTGTTTTGAAATATGAGGACTTAAAATTCTTGAAAATAGTTTTTTAAAGGTGAGGGCATGTAAAGTGGTGGTAGAGACTCATTGGTATTAATTTCTTGATGAGAAAATGCATCCATTCAATACATATAGGTTCAGCGATAATATGGGTGTTGGTTCCTGAGATTAATATCTCTGCCAGATATTTGAAGCTTGAGTTTCCTGTGCTTTTGCCAATAAAATGGTGTTGGAAGCCATTGTAGTCATACATTATGTATTATATTTATAGTTTCTCAATAGGATTCAAAAATTTTTAAACTGAACTTGCCCCAGATTCAGGAATTTGGAGCAGATCCTGGAAATACCCTTAGTTCCTTTCCTTAGTCAGGCGAAGAGTGTGTACGATGACAAATGTGTGGCTAATGAGATTGCTTATTATGAGCTAAAGTACATTTTTTTAAGTTTTATTTTGTTATTGAGAATATACACAAAGTGGGAATAAAAGCAAAACATACACAGAGCAAAACATACACCAATTGAATTGTTTCTACGTGTACAATTCAGTGGCATTGATTACATTTTCCAGGTGTGCAACCATTCTTACCCTCCTTTTCTGAGTTGTTCCTCTTCCGTTAACATAAACTCACTGCCCACTAAGGTTCCTATCTAATCTTTGGGGAGTTGCTGTTGTCATGTTGATTCCATATAGGTAGTTTTTAAAAGAGCATGATGCTCGAGGCAAACATTTTTCACTAGTTAAACTGAACTATTGTTTGGTTTTGAGAAGACTTCAGGGAATATTTTTGGTTTAACTTCTAAAAATTTATCTCAGGGCAATAGTTTCATGAAGTCCATTTTTGGAAAAGTTTGTAGCATTCTCTTAACCATAAGGATACAAGTTTCCCAAAAAGTATGGTGGAGTAAGAAGAAAGAATAAACCTAGTGTTTGATGAATTTTTCCATTTGCCATCCTGCCTATTTCACCACCTCATGTATTGTAAAAAATAAAAAAAATAAAGTTGGTTAAACAACTTCATCTGGAATTCTATTACATGCATCTGAACAAGATCTTAACACATATAGATTGGAAATTGGGGCTAGGATGCTACCAGTGACAGAAGAGAAATGTGCACTGGGCAGATCACCAGATGAGGAGATGAGGAAAACTCACCCATTGCAGGCTGGAAATTTGCTAATCCTTGTTATAAGTGCTAATATATTTAATAAAAATTGTATCTACTGTACTTTGGAAATCAAACTCATGCATCCAAGGCTGTAGTTTTAGGGGCAATAGTAGAAAATGTACAGAATATTGGCATGCGCAGGGTTGAAACAAATTGGAGCTAGGTAGTCTGCAAACAGATGAAAGGAAATACAACTTTTCTAAGGGAGAAACCCTCCACTTTTGACCTACAGTCTAAACTGACTGAGAGTCACATAATTTAGATTTTTAAGCATTGAGAAAAGCAATCATTTCTATTCCAGAATAGAATATTGTTTGAAACTTTGACTTGCTTATTTTGCACATGTCATCAGGATGTACCAATTGCTGGAGGACATTCTGTTTGGCAAAGCAAAGGGCCACTGAAAGTGAGGAGAAACCGGAATGATATGGACTGACATAATGATTGCATTAATAAATTCAAACACATGAATGATCATGAACATGGTGCAGGGCCAGGCAACGTTTTGTTCATGAGCTGGCAACTAACAACAATGAGGGGGTGGAGTTCCCTCACAAGCCTAGTGGTTTAAATACCTTTAAGCAGTTGCTAATAATCTGAAGTTCAGGGACTGGATAGAGCACATGGCCAGGAGGTTAAAGATAAGAATCTACAGGGGAAGTCTAGGCAAGATCTTTGACTATGGTTATTTGCAATGGAATTGACTGGAATTAAAAATGGCACTCCTACCAAGTTTCTGGAAACCCTGGTGGCGTGGTGGTTAAGTGCTATGGCTGCTAACCAAAAGGTCAGCACTTAAATCTGCCAGGCGCTCCTTGGAAACTCTATGGGGCAGTTCTACTCTGTCTTATAGGGTCGCTATGAGTCAGAATCGACTCGAAGGCAGTGAGTTTGGTTTTTTTGGCTACCAAGTTTCTGAGGGAACTGTATTGCCAAAGAAATTCTAGACCTCACGTGATCCACAATAGTTTTTGTTCAAATCTAAGACTATCTTTCCCACACTACCCCTCATCCTACACCCTCGGGCTCACACTGAAAGGAAGTAGGGTGAAAGCTCTGAATCCCCTAGGGAGGGCATCAACCTGAATGTTCATGTGTCTTTCAGAGAGCAGACTCATACTTGTGGAGTACAATCGACAAGACAGAGCAAAAAATTTCTATTTTTCCTACTAAAAATGCACACACCTCATACAACACCCTGTACAAACAGTAATTTGTGGCACACACCCCTTTTTTTGTTGTCGTTTATTTGTTTCAAACACTCATAGAGACTCCTGCCTTGTGGCCGCATAGGCTGTCAGTGGAAAAGTAGCTCCCTAATGAACCTGAGAGACAGAAAAAGTGGGTGGGCAACCATGTATCCCACCAGTCACGAAAAGGATAGTTCCTAGCACATAGTATAAACATAATAAATTCACAAAACATGATAAATAAATATATATGAAAGGATGAAATAGCAAGTTAAGTTGACTCACAGACTAAAAGAAGGCAGGCTAAACATGAAATAGGAAGTAAGTAGGAGATTCAAAAACATGAGAAGAGTTCTGCTTTGGCAAACCCTTTTAGACTTTTACAACCAGAAAAATCTATAAATAAACTATTCCATTTCAGCATGTTTGTAAATTATAGATTAATTTGATCTTAATAATTGCTGGTCATTTAAAGAAAGTACAAATGAATGAAAAAGCTTTTCTGAGTGACCTGAAAAGAAAGCTGAATGTAGAATTGAGGTTTTCGGGTTTCACATAAACCAAACCAAAAACCAAACCCAGTGCCGTAGAGTTGATTCCGACTCATAGCGACCTTACGGGACAGAGCAGAACTGCCCCACAGAGTTTCCAAGGAGCGCCTGGTGGATTTGAACTGCCAACCCTTTGGTTAGCAGACGTAGCACTTAACCACTATGCCACCACCATCCTGTAATTTTGATTCACACAATACCTCATTTCTTATGTTGTGTGTGTTCAATTCAAACATGATGATCCCAAGACAGGTTAGGGGAAAACAATCAGTTTTTGACACCTTTCCTCTTGAAGTCATATATCATCCATGGTTCAGTGGACACTCTTGCCTCAAAATGTACCTTGTCCTCTCTCCTCTCAATCCCCAAAGGCTACAGACATCCCTCCCAGTCAGAATATTTTGACTAGAACTTTTCAAACCTTGCTTCTAATTCAAAATGACCAAGTGCACTCAGGTCCTTGAAGAAGCTGAAGAGGCAATGTCCCAAATTGCTGGTTAGTCTTACATGGCAGAAGTTGACAAAGAGGCAGCAGAAATATAAGACAGAAAGTGTTTTTGGAACACTCCCATCCCATTCATTTAATAATTTAACAAATTCATGATAAGATCATATCAGCAGTCATTTTGCAAATCTCCTTTCCATTTGTTTTTGTTAGAAGGCTGAACCTCCTGAGTCGTTGTAATGACTCTTAATTTTTCTTTTTAAGTTTTAAGAAGCTGGGCCAGTGATTTTAAATAAAAAACAATGTCAGGTCTCCTTGTGCTTAAATTATCCATTATTAGCATGGTTCTGAATAGAGTAAGCTGCTAGCCAATGACAATCATTTGTGTTTAAACTGCTTTTGTAAGGAGCTTTTTCTGTGGGGCTGAAAGCCTTGGAAATCCTCTAGTGACTAATACAGAAGTCACAATAAATAAACCCATACCATGGCCTCTAGTACAGACAAATGCCTATAGCCACATAGGGTATAGTGGTGGGTTTTCCTTTAGCTCTGGGTGCAAAATAGGTTTTCACAAAATGCAAATTCCTAGGGCCTTTCTAGAAATGCATAGAAACACTAATCGAATTTATGGGCTAAAAGCGAAAGTATAACCATTAAGTTAGAAAACTTTTGTGAAGCAAAAACAGAGTTTAACACTGGATAGGAACAACAAAACAAAAGGATTTCTAAGCTCTTTGGAGAAAGAAATGATAAGGATGGGAAATGTACATTTCTGTTAGGGAGAGGATGGACTTGGATGGAAGATGTAAACAACAAAAAAAATATCACTCGAGTAATATTCTGTGTTCTGATTTAAGCAGAGTGATCCACTTACCATCAGTTGAGCTAAGGTAATGAGAGGCTGTGGTAAAGGCTGTGTTGGAAGCAGTAAAAGAATACAACAGAGTAACTCTACTAAAAAGAGTACTGATGGTGCTAGAAAGGAAGCCAGAAGACCTGGGTTCTTGTGTTGCCAGTGACATTTCCTACCTTGAAGTCCTCGTATCCTTGTGAAGATTCTTCAGGGAATGGTATTTGATACCTTTTCCGGTTCCCAAACTCTGTTGTCCAAGTGAAGTGAATTACTTATCTGGGTTCTAGGGAACAGCACGATATTTGGTAAAAGAGATAGTTGAGCATAACCACCAAAAGTAACAATGATAACTCTTAATGCTTACTGAGACTATTCTACATGCCAGAAGCTTCATGAAGTGCTACGTGCTCTTGCTCTCATTTAATCTGTATAACATCCCAATGACATGGGCATCACAGGGCAGGGCCACTGTGTACAGAATCGGGTTCTAAAATAAGCCCTTTGCTATTTATGAAATATCGTTAACTAGTTTTTTTTTTTTTAGACAGCCCCTAAAGACAAATGGGGGATGTTGGATGATTCTGAAGAGCCCCTGGGTTCCTAAAAAGTTTACTCCTTCTGTTTTAATATTAAGCCCCAATGACCTTAATACATGTGAATTAAACTAATTACAGAGTAAAATCCCAAAAGAAAAATTAAAATACTTAACACAACCCCCGGGGAAGGTTGTGTTATAGAAGAGGCACACCCGTTAAATGCATCACAGGAGACAACCTCCCCCTGCCACCTGCATTTTACGTTTGAGGAGATTCAGGCTAGAAAAGTTGAGTACATTTTCCAAGGTCAAGAAGGTAATAAGTAGCGAAGCTGGGATTTAAGCCAGAGACCACTGATGTCACCACTGTGTAATGCATAAGCCCAGTGGAGGTAGCATTGTGTACACACTTCAAATAGCTAGAAGCTATTTCCTTTGTTAGCAAAGTATCTGGAAACAGAATATTTGTATAAAAGATAATAATTATATATGTTTAAGCTAAAAAATAGAGAAAAAGGTACATAGCCAGGAAAGGACATTGGCAAATTCACCAATTCTCCAGTCCTTAAAACTAAAAAGATCAATTTTGTGGACTTACATAAAAGCCTACGCTTTGATGAATATATGAGAGTAGTAACTAAATTCTATGTACCAGATTTTTTAAAAATAATTTTTATTGTGGTTTAACTGAAAGTTTACAAATCAAGTCAGTCTCTCACACAAAAACCCATACACAGTTTGCTACATACTCCCTATTACTTCCCCCCCATGAGACAGCCTGCTCCCTCCTTCCACTCTGTCTTTTCGTGACCATTTTGTCAGTTTCTAAGTTCCTCTACCCTCACATCTCCCCTCCAGGCAGGAGATGCTAACATTGTCTCAAGTGTCCACCTGAACCAAGTAACTCACACCTCACTAGCATCCCTCTCCAACCCATCGTCCAGTCCAATCCAATCCATGTCTGACAAGTTAGCTTCGGGGATGGTTCCTGTAGTGGGCCAGCAGAAGGTCTGGGGGCCATGATCACTGGAGTCCTTCCAGTCTCAGTCAGACCATCAAGTCTGGTCTTTTTATGAGAATTTGGGGTCTGCATCCCACTGTTCTCCTGCTCCATCATGGGTTCTCTGCTGTGTTCCCTGTCAGGGCAGTCATCGGTTGTGGCCGGGCACCATCTAGTTCTTCTGGTCTCAGGATGATGTAGTCTCTGGTTCATGCAGCCCTTTCTGTCTCTTGGGCTTGTTATTATCCTGTGTTCTTGGTGTTCTTCATTCTCCTTTGATCCAGGTGTAGGTACCAGATTTTTGAACGGCTGATATTTTAAAGGATTTGTGAAACAAATTATGATTCAATGACAAATTTTAATAAATCTGCAATAATTTAGTACAAAGAAACTGAAGTGTAACTTCCTGCTCCAACAAATTTAATGGGATGGTAAGTCAGATGCAATGCAGGAGAGAGGAGTCAGGAAGCCATGAAAAACAATTAGGTTTGTTATAGTCACAGTTCCCAGAAATTGTGAGGTGCAGCATGCCAGGATGTAGGGCCACACAGGGGTTGCACCCAGGGACAAGGTAATAACAACCTGGAATTGTAGGAGAGAGCTTACGTATGGCAAGCAGGGTGGGGTTAGCTAGGTTGCATGGGCTAGGCATCATGGAAGTGGCTTCCCAATCATATTCACAGGTATTACATTTAAGACAAAGAAGATTATAATTGGCATGTATACTAAGGGGCAGGAATCTTAGGGGCCATTTTAGAACTCTGTCTACCACAAGCCATCAGCAATTTCTGTAGGTTCTACTTCTAAAATATACCTAAATCTGAGTCCTCCTTTCCATTTCCACTGCTGCTCTCCTAGCCCCTGCCACCACCATCTCTTTCCTTTATTCTAATAGTTTCCTGGTCTCCCTCTGTCTTAGGGGTCTCTAGAGAAACAGAACCAATGAGACTTATGTGTGTGTGTGTGTGTAGGCAGAGAGAGAGAGAGATTTACTTGGAGGGATTGGCTCACACAATTGTCAGGGCTGGAAAGTTTACAATCTGTGGGTCAGGCAACAGGCTAGAGACTCCTGCTGGCTCATGGACTGTGGGGGGGCTGGCAAGTCCTAAACCTGTAGATCAGGTGGCAGGCTGGAGACTTCTGTAGGCTTGTATCCCAAGATGCATAGGTAAGGTGATAGAAAGAGTAGAGTCAAGAAAGAGAGAAAGTTCCCCCAAAATATCTATTTTATAGTCTGAAGGAACTCCCTAAGGAACCTAAGGAACTCCTCTTTTGACTGATTGGTTGATTACATTCAATTACATTATGGAAGATAATTATGTTACATTGCATTGCATGATATGACATGACATTACAGAACAGCAAGTAGTCTAGTGTTTGGTTAAACCACTGGAAACCATAGCCTATCCAAGATGACACCATCATACTCTTCTTGCACTTTTGTCTCTCTAAACCATTATCCCGGACTAGCCAAAGTGACCTTCTAGAATTGTCCATAGGATGTTATTAACTTGCTTAAAATCTTCAACAATATCTCATTGCATTAAAAAAAAAAAATACACTTCTTCCCACAGCCTCCAAATATCTGCAGTATTTGCCTCTACCTATGTCTTGTATTGGAGCCCTGGTGGTGCAGTGGTTAAGAACTTGGCTGCTAACCAAAAGGTCAGCAGTTCGAATCCACCAGCTGCTCCTTGGAAACCCTACGGGGTAGTCCTACTCTGTGTTATAGGGTTGCTATGAGTTGGAATTGACTCAATGGCAATGGGTTTGGTTTTGGTTCTTTTGTAACATTTACTTTTTTCCCTGGGCATCAGCTGCCATGGCCTATATATTTTTTAAATTTCTCAGATATATTCCCTCCCTATGTTTTGTACTTGGTCTGAAAGACTTTGCACACGTGCAAAACAAATTTCTTGACTATTTGCATCTCAGATCACCACCTCTCTAGAGAGGTCTTTCTGATGCTGTAAGGCAGCAACAGTCAAGTTCGGTCACTGTGAATTACATCAGTTTGTTTACTTACTTCATAGTGGTTACCACCATCCGAAAGTGTACTGTTTATCTGCTTACTTCTATATTATCTGTCTTCCCCAAGTAGAATGTTAGCTCCATGAAACCAGGGCCATGTCTTTTTAATTTATTGGTGTCTCTCTAATACTTAATACAGTACCATGTGTCATGTAGGTACTCGAGAAACATTATGGAATAAATAGAATAAGCAAAAATTTGGAAAGATGCTACTTCAAAGGACTCAGATTCTGATATCATTTTGTAATGTGTATGCATACATATTCTCTCTCTACTATTTGTCTGAAAGTAGGGTATAGGGTATTAACATTAAACTATTCTGTTTGATAATATTAAAATTTCCCCTTGGATGCTAGAAGGAAGACATTAGCACAAAAACATTTTTTCACCACTTCTCCCATCAGTGACCTAATAATTTTTTGATGAACATCTGGCAGTCCTCTCCACAGTGACTTAATATTCTGCTTCAGGAATTTAGTTTATCACTATTAGCAAGAACAATAAACATCCTTATTCCCGAGATTCTGCAGGTAGAAGACTCCTTGATAGCTTATGATGAATTCTTCCGCCATCAGCTAGGAACAAACCGCACTGTCCAAAAGCTGTCTATCTCTTTGGGGGATCTGAGTGGAGAGGCAGCAGCAAGGCCTCTTGTGCTGGTTCTAGTGTGAGGTCTCGATCACCAGGGTCCTGAGCCCAGCTGGTACCAGGGCAGGAACACGGTTAATTAACCTTAGATGTGCTCTTTGAGAAGTCCACCTGGGGTGACTTCCCATGCTCCAAATAATTTCAGCATGCTCCAGGTCTTTCCAGGGTGCAGTCTTTAAGAACCTGACTGAAAACAATATTCACTGCTGACATTTTCTGTGGTCAGTTTGCTAAGGTAAACTATTACGTGCAGCTTAAGAAATTTAAGAGCCTCTGGCTAAAGGGCTAAAGTGTAGTGGGAATGCTTAGGAACTGTTTGTATGCTTGATTTGTTTTACAGTGTTTTTGGTCTTTAGTTTTGATTAGATTGTTTTACCAAAACATGAAGGGCATTTAGAAGGCAAGAAAGTGAATAAGATACATTTACAACAATATGCCCTAAAGCAACATCTTAATGTCAGAAGTAAATTGTAACAACTTACACTACTGATGACGTACCTTATAATTCAAAGCCAGAGGACCTACATCAGGCTTGTTCTCTCTGTGATATAAAACGTGTTGTCTTTATGTCTTTTGCAACCAAATGAAGACCTTTATTGATGAAAATGGTATCAACAAAAGGTAAGAGAACAAAATACGTTTCCCCTGAAATGCATGAAAATATTTTTTGAAGCCTCTCAATGCACTTGCATCTATTTCACTGAAATAGACAGTACAGAATGAGTTCCTTTCAGCGTTAGATATGTGACTCTCAAGGATATAAAGAGGAAGTAAACCTAAATAGAGCTTAACTTTATAAATTTCTGATACAACTCTTCAATTGTTAATTCTAGTTATAGAATAATGCTTGGGACTAATTACTATAACTGTTAGGAGCCTGAGCAGCTCATATATATTGTCCACACGGTCTTTAAAAAAAATAAAATAAAATATGGTTTTGTTTTTTGGTTTTTAGTCTCTTTAAAAAACAAAAACTCTTCTTTCTTTTTTTTTTTTTTTATTGTACTTTAGATGAAGGTTTACAGAACAAACTAGTTTCTCATTAAACAGTTACTACACATATTGTTTTACGACGTTGGCTAACAACCTCACAACATGTTGACACTGTCCCTTCTCAACCTCGAGTTCCCTGTTACCAGCTTTCCTGTCCCCTCCTGCCTTCTCATCCTTGCCCCTGGGCTGGTGTGCCCATTTAGTCTCCTTTTGCTTTATGGGCCTGTCTAATCTTTTTTTTTTTTAATCTTTGGCTGAAGGGTGAACCTCAGGAGTGGCTTCATTACTGAGCTAAAAGGATGTCTGGGGGCTGTACTCTGTGGGGTTTTTCCAGTCTTTGTCAGGCCAGCAAGTCTGGTCTTTTTTTGTGTGTTAGAATTTTGTTCCACGTTGTCTCCAGCTCTGTGCTGGACCCGGTATTGTCATCCCTGTCAGAGTGGTCAGTGGTGGTTTCTGGGCACCATCTATTTGTACTAAACTCATTCTGGTGGAGGCTATGGTAGTTGTGGTCCAGTAGTCCTTTGTACCAGTCTTTCCCTTGTGTCTTTAGTTTTCTTCATTCTCCCTTGCTCCCAAAGGGGTGAGGCCAGTGGAGTATCTCAGATAGCCGCTACTAGGCTTTTAAGACCCCAGACGCTACTCACCAAAGTAGAAGGTAGAACATTTTCTTTATAAACTGTGTTATGCCAATTGAGCTAGGTGTTCCCTGAGACCATGGTCCCCATAGCCCTCAGCCCAGCCATTCAGTCCCTCAGGGAATTTGGATGTGTCTGTGGAGCTTCCATGACCTTGAGTTGGACAAGTCATGGTAGCTTCTGCAGTACTGTGTAGTATCCTACCCTTCACCAATGTTACCATTTGTTTATTGTCTATTTAGTGAAAAAAACAAAACCTCTTGCACATTCTTCCTCATGATTTTTTTTTTTAATTTGAAGAAAGAGTAATATTTTTCTATATAAACCCTTTGCTGCCAAGTCAATTTAACTCATCACAACCCCATGTGTTATAGAAAAGAATTGCTCCATAGGGTTTACTTGTTACAATTTTTATGGAAGTAGATCACAAGGCCTTTCCTCCATGGTGCCAGTAATTCGGTTCGAATCACCAACTTTTAGGTTATTAGTGAAGTGCAAACTGTTTCACTAACCAGGGACTACATTCAAATTTTTTAAATCTGATTTGGGGCCTAAATTAATTCTTGAAGTATTAACAGATTAGTTAGATAATCTGTGAATCTTTACCTCACTACTACAAAAATATTAACATGAGATGTGGCCATGTGTATAGATAGGACACATGGTGATGCCATGAGGTTATCGTCCAACGAAGACAGTGGATTATGTATTATTTGATTATAAACCCCCCCCCCAAAAAAAACCAAACTCATTGCCATCAAGTCAATTCTGACTCATAACAAACTTATAGGACAGAGTAGAACTGCCCCATAGGGTTTCCAAGGAGGTGGTGGATTCAAAGTGCCGATCTTTTGGTTAGCAGCCAAACGCTTAACCACGGTGCCACCAGGGCTCCACATAGAGTAAGTATATAGAGTATAAAAATTACACTTTTAGTAGGCATAAGTATTCAATGTGGTATCCTACATCAATCAAAATATATTTGGTAATTGCCAACTCTCCATTACTGCTTGTGTGTGTGTGTGTATGTGTGTGTGTTGCCTCCATACAGCTGAATTAGGCCTCTGGGGTTCTAGTATACGTAAGCCTATGAGAGGTGCCCAATGAAGCATTCTGCTTGCCCAGGAGAGATTCAGCCATTCTTATGCAACCTTACTCTCAGTAACTGAATGCAATGATTTGAAAGCCTAAGGAAAATCTCTTTTAATTTTATGGGTGTGTTAGTTCACTCTGCTGGCATTCCCGGGACTTGACTAAGAATGCTCAAATGTCAGAGCTCAAAGGAATTTGAAGATCATCTAGAACATCACAGCAACAACCATGGCGATACACCCTCAGTTCTCCTTTCAAGAGAAAACTGATCAATAATATTCATATACCCACATATTTATTCAATTTGCATGCTGAGCAAATAGTCTGAGAAGCTGGACTATATGAAGAAGAACTTACTCATGAAGATCAAAGAGTATAGCCTTTTGCACGGATTACACCTCAACATAAAGAAAACAAATATTCTCACAACTGGACCAATAAGCAACATCATGATAAACAGAGAAAAGACTGAAGTTGTCAAGTATTTCATTTTACCTGAATTCACATTCAACACCCATGGAAGCAGCAGTCAAGAAATCGAACAACCCATTGCTTTGGGCAAATCTGCTTCAAAAGACATCTTTAAAGTGTTGAAAAACAAAGATGTTGCCTTGAAGACTAACATGTGCCTGACCCAAGCCTCATATGCATGTGAAAGCTGGGCAATGAATAAGGAAAAAGGAAGAGGAATTGATGCCTTTGAATTATGGTGTTAAAACCAAAAAAAAAAAAAAAAAAAACCTGCTGCCGTCAAGTCGATTCCAACTCATAGCGACCCTATAGGACAGAGTAGAACTGCCCCATAGAGTTTCCAAGAAGCACCTGGCAGATTCGAACTGTTGACCTCTTTGTTAGCAGACGTAGCATCTAACCACCACGCCACCAGGGTTTCCATTATGGCGTTAGAAAAGACTAAAGAATATACCATTGACTGCCAAAGAGTGAACAAGTCTCTCTTTGAAGAAGTACAGCCAGAATACTCCTTAGAAGCAAGGATGGTGAGACTTCATCTCACATACTTTGGACATGTTATCAGGAGTGACCAATCCCTGGAGAAGGACATCATGCTTAGTAAAGGGTCGGTGAAAAAGAGAAAGACCTTCAACGAGATGGATTGACACAGTGCCTGCAACAATGGGCTCAAGCATAGGGATCATGAGGATGGTGCAGGACCAGGCAGTGTTTTGTTCTGTTGTACACAGGGTCACTCTGAGTTGGAACCAACTCGATGGCACTTAAGAGCAACAACAACAATCCACATATCATGAGTATATATAGTAATGATTTTTGGTATAATGGCTGTGGGCATGTTGGTATCATTAGTTCCCTGGGAAACTTAGAACACAGAATAAATTCCTTCGCTTGTTTTCTTGCTTATCTAAGGACAGTCTTACTTAGAATACCCTTCACCCTCACCCAAAGCCTACATTGATTGACTAAAATAGCTAAAGTCCTTTTACATCTGGGATGATGTGCATTTGAATGTAAATAGAGACTCAGAGCCCTGCTTGGGAATGAGGTAGCATTTACACAACGTTTGGCAGGAAAATATGTTGGCTGGAGGCTGTAGCCTATCACATGAGATGTCAGAGTAGAGTAGCCTCTGATGCTTTGAAATGACACTGTGTCAGATAGTGTCATCCAAAAAAAAAAAAAAAGTGCCAGATTAAAGTTAGGAGACTGGGGTTCTAGTAGCGAATTTACTAAGACCACCTAATATTTGTAGAGCACTCCTACCTTCAGGTACATATTTACAAGCTAAGAAAAATAGGCATTATTAGGCCATTTTTTAGATGAGAAACTGAAGCCCAATCCAACTGATTTACGGTAATAAAATCTGTGAAAACCAGCTATCCTATTATTCTCATAGCTTTGAATGTTCTGTAGATAGTACATTACTCCTAAACTGGAGGCATTTACAATGAAAGACACAATGCTATAGATTTGTAAGGGTCTATGAAAATCATCCCCCCATGTGTCTATCAGTTTGTCACACTGTAGGAGCTTGCGTGTTGCTCTGATGCCAGAAGCTATGCCACCGATATTCAGATATCATCAGGGTCACCCGTGGTAGACAGGCATCAGCTGAGCTTTCAGACTAAGACAGACTAGGAACAGACTAGCACCCAGCAACCTACTTTTGAAAAGAATTAGCCAGTGAAAGCCTTATGAATAGCAGTGAAACATTGTCTGATATAGTGCCAGAAGATGAGTCCCCCAGGCTGGAAGCTACCCAGAAGACAGCTGGGAAACAGCTGCCTCCTCAAAGTAGAGTTGACCTTAACGGCACAGATGGAGTCAAGTTTTCGGTACCTTCATTTGCTGGTGTAGTATGACTCAAAATGAAAAGAAACAGCTGCGAACATCCATTAATAATAGGAACCTGGGATGTACAAAGATGAATCTCGGAAAATTGAAAATCATCAGAAATTAAATGGAATGCATAAAGATCGATATCCTAGGCACCAGTAAGCTGAAATGGACTGGTATTTGTCATTTTGAATCGGACAGCCATATGGTCTACTATGCCGGGAATGGCAACTTGAAGAGGAATGGTGTTGCATTCATCATCAAAAAGAATATTACAAGATCTATCCTGAAGTACAAGGCCATCAGTGATAGGATAATATCCATATGCCTATAAGGAAGACCAGTTAATACGACTATTATTCAAATTTAGTCACCAACCACTAAGGCCACAGATGAAGAAATTAAAGATTTCGAAAAGCTCAATATCATCAGTCAGAATAAGGCCAGGGGCCAAATGCGGAATAGATCATCAATTGCTCACATGCAAGTTCAAGCTGAAGCTGAAGAAAATTAGAACAAGTCAACAAGAGCCAAAGTATGACTTTGACTATATCCCACCAGAATTTAGAGATCATCTCAAGAATAGATTTGATGTGTTGAGCACTGATGACTAAAGACCAGACCAGTTGTGGAATAACATCAAGGAGATCATCCATGAAGAAAGCAAAAGCTTGTTAAAAAAGGCAGGAAAGAAATAAAAGACCAAAATGAATGTCAGAAGTGACTCTGAAACTTGCTCTTGAAAGTCGAGTAGATAAAGCAAAAGGAAGAGATGATGAAGTAAATAACTGAACAGAAGATTGCAAATGGTGGCTTGAGAAGACAAAGTGAAGTATTATAATGACATGTGCAAAGAGCTGAAGCTAGAAAAGCAAAAGGGAAGAACACACTTGGCATTCCTCAAGCCGAAAGAACTGAAGAAAAAATTGAGCCCTCGAGTTGCAATAGTGAAGGGTTCTACGGGGAAAATATTAAACTACACAGGAAGCATCCAAAAAAAAAGGAAAGAATGCACAGAGTCATTATACCAAAAAGAATTGGTCGACTCTCAACCATTTCAAGAGGTAGCATATGATCAGGAACCCATTGTACCGAAAGAAGAAGTCCAAGCAACACTGAAGCATTGGCGAAAAACAACGCTCCAGAAATTTGATGGAATATCAACTGAGATGTTTCAACAAGCTGATGTAGCACTGGAAGCACTCACTTGCCTATGCCAGGAGATTTGGAAGGCAAACTGACTGGAAGAGATCCATATTTATGCCTATTCCCAAGAAAGTGATCCAACGGAATGTGGAAACTATAGAACAATATCATTAATATCACACACAAGCAAAATTTTGCTGAAGATCATCCAAAAGTGGCTGCAGTGGTATATCGACAGGGAACTGCCAGAAATTCAGGCTGGATTCAGAAGAAGATATGGAACCAGGGATATCATATGGATCTTGGCTGAAAGCAGAGAATACCAGAAAGATGTTTACCTGCATTTTATTGACTATGCAAAGGCATTCAACTGTGTGGATCATAACAAATTATGGATAACACTGCAAAGAATGGGAACTCCAGGACACTTGATTGTGCTCATGAGGAACCTGTACATAGAGTAAGAGGCAGTTATTCAAACAGAACGAGAGGATACTGCATGGTTTAAAGTCAGGAAAGGTGTGTGTCAGGGTCGTATCCTTTTGCCATACCTGTTCAATCTGTATGCTGAGCAGAAAACCGTATCAAGAAGAATGGGGCATCAGGATTAGAGGAAGACTCATTAACAACCTGTGTTATGCAGGTGACACAATCTTGCTTGCTCAAAGTGAAGAGGACTTGAAGCACTTAGTGATGAAGATCAAAGACCACAGCCTTACACCTCAACATAAAGAAAACAAAAATTCTCACAACTGGACCAATAAGCAACATCATGAAAAATAGAGAAAAGATTGAAGGTGTCAAGGATTTCATTTTCCTCGGATCCACAATCAATACCCATGGAAGCAGTAGTCCAGACATGAAGAGATGAATTTTGTTGGGCAAATCTGCCACAGAAGACCTCTTTAAAGTGTTGAAAAGCAAAGATGTCACCTTGAAGATGTGTGCCTGACCCAAGTCATGGTATTTTCAGTTGCATCTTATGCATGCAAAATGTGGATGCAGAAGACCAAAGAAGAATTGATGCCTTTGAATTTTGGGGTTGGCGAAGAATATTAAATATACCATGGACTGCCAAAAGAACAAACAGATCTGTCTTGTAAGAAGCACAACCAGAATGCTTCTTAGAAGCAAGGATAGCAAGACTGCGTCTTACATACTTTGGACATGTTAACAGGAGGAATCAGTCCCTGGAGAAGGACGTCATGCTTGGTAGAGTACAGGGTCAGCGAAAAAGAGGAAGTCCCTCAACGAGATGGACTGACACAATGATACAACAATGGGTTTAAGCGTAACAATGATTGTGAGCATGGTGCAGGACCAGGCAGTGTTTCATTCTGTAGTACACAGGGTCGCCATGAGTTGGAACCAACTAGACAGCACCTAACAACAACAATGAAAATCATCTGGTCAATGTGTCCAAGTGATTTGGGAGTCTATGCTCAGACATAGGAGCTCAGGTTGGTGGAATGTTCTTTCTTACTTTGAGCCACAGTTGGGTATGACATGCACATTCAGTTTGAGATCATCACATGGCTAAGCAGCTGGGTGCAGTGACCATGAACCCAGGCCTTTCTGTGAAAGAGTCTGGACATCGTTACTGGTTATTCCTTTGGAATCTGTGCCCTAGGCAAGTATAGCCCTCATGCATAAATGCAGTGTAATACTTACAAACCAGTGTGCAAATTTAAATGAGCTCATGCACATGAAACAGTTTTATTAGTTCTAAAATTCTAGATGTATATTTGTATTTGAAATTATTTTTAAAGGATATATGCTGAGACCATTGAGAAAAAGATGATAGTGAAAATTCCAATCTAGGAGTGTTGCATAGTCTAACATATCTCAGTCTTGTAATTCCCTGTAGATAAAGGGAGAATAGTGATCTCTCGACCAATATTTATGAAGTAATCCTTGAAGCCATGTGGAAATATTGATGGTATCCTAAATAAGAAGCAATACCTATTACGTGTATCCCACATTATTATTTTGAAAGCCATCTATTTGAACAGTCTTTCTCTGCTCATTAAAATTGCTCTTAGCATCATTAAAACCTGCCACCCCCAAATCAAAAGGGTGAAGATAAAATCTTAAAATCATTTCTCCTAAAACATTGAATCTCTTCAGTCTTTCACCAAATCTAATAAATACGGTTTTATTCACAACGTCTTTATGAAGCAGCATTTGGTGACAATAAACAAAATTTTCTTTTCCATAGTATCCAACAGGAGTCCCTGGTGGGCACAAACAGTTAAGCTCTCAGCTACTAACCAGAAGGTTGGTGGTTGGAATCTACCCAGTGGTACCTTTAAAGAAAGACCTGGCAATCTACTTCCAAAAGATCAAAGCTATATAGAAAACCCAAAGGTGCACAGGTCTGCCCTGAAGCATACGGGGTTGCCAGGAGTTGGAGTAGACATGACTACAACTGGTTTTTATAGAATCTAATACAGGGAGATTGCATTACACCTGCCTGCTTAAGTTAAAAAGGAGCCCTGTTGGTGCAGCGGTTAAGAACTTGGCTGCTAACCAAAATATAGGGAGTTCAAATACACCAACCGCTCCTTGGGAACCCAGTGGGCAGTTCTATACTGTCCTATAGGGTCACTGTGAGACGGAATCTACTTGACAGCAATGGGTTCAGTTCAGTAGGTTAAAAACTTTACAAATAATCCTATAATTCAGTATTTTTTTTAATCTAGTTTTATCCAAGAATGAAATATAATGCACTAGGTTTGTATAATATCTTACAAAGTAGAAGCAATTTTACATGGTATCTCATTTGATCTCTACTTCACTGCTTTGGAAGGGTGTGGGACAGCATCTTGATGTCCAGGCTTCAGTTAAGGAAGCACACAGAGAGGCTTCCCCAGGCTGCATGTTTCCAGAACAAACGACAGGGCTCCTCTTAGCCCAAGCACTTCTAACCTAAAATCTAAACTTTTTCATTTAACAACACAGTCAATGACTCTCATATACTGTGTTCCTGTCCTGGTTCCTGCAGTTTTCCCTTTCTGGAAGATTTTGTTTGGGAATTGGATTTTTCTTACACGGTTTTGAATATACCATAGGTCACTCACTGGTCCTCTCTGTAAAGTCACTGACTTTAGTTTTATTAAGTCTGGTGCCACACAGGACTTAGAGATATCATCAGCCCTAACCTTCAAAGCCAATGAGACAAAAAGATTTTTCTGTTTCAAACGTACGTAAAATGCAGAAGACGGCCAAGGATTCAGTATTGCTGGAGCTCTGTTGGTGGCATGTAAACCTAATTAGAAAAGGACTATAACTTGAAATGAATGGGTAATAATTTTTCTTTAATTGTTCTGGTTTTTGTTTATAAATATTAAAAGGCGACATGAGTATTTATTTTCTGCTTAGCTAGTAAGGACTTGGGACCTCTGCTTTCTTTCAGGGCTAATATAGACTGACATGTTATATCCATGTGCATATCAGTCATCTGAAAAGTTATAATATTTCCATTCCTCTCCAAGGTCCTCCTTGACTTCCTCTCATGGAAGCTGAATTTCCCCCACCCCTACCAAAAAAAAAAAAAGCCACTATAGATTCAGGTGTATTAGGTTTTGTGTTTTCCCCATCTATCTCTTGTCACTGATTTTTATATCAGCAGTAATCAAACCTATTTGAATTCTGGAAACTGCTTTTCTCTTTTAGTCTTTATGCAACAAAGTTCTGTTGAGAATGAACAAGGATTAAGTTTAACAGAGAGCCTACTAAAGAGTCTTTATTTCCATATGTCTGTGCTCGTCTCTGGAGTTCCTGAGTGGTACAAATAGTTAACTTGCTTGGCTGCTAAGTGAAAGATTAGAAGTTTTGAATCCATACAGAGCGACCTCAGAAGAAATGCTTGGAAATCTACTACTTCTGTAAAATCTACCATTGAAAACCCTATAGAGCACAGTTACACTCTGACATATGTAGGCTCGTCATGAGTTAGAATCAATTTGAGGGCAACTGGTGGTGATGGTGGTTGGGCTTGTGTCTGTGTTTGCTGAGGGGTGGCAGGGGGTGGCAGGGGAAGGTGACGTTATTTGAAGGGAGTGCTGATAGAGAAAGGTGAAGATGATTCGTTTAGCCTGATTACAGTCCATATGTATTGAATCTACTTTCTGATCAACATCTCTATGTGTGCAGTTCCAGTTGGACTTTATCCAAGTTTGTTTTTTTTTTTTAACCAGTATAGGTGCATACAATCCAAAGTACCAATGTGCTTTGAATAAGGGTTATGAGTAATGAAATATTGAGTTGTACAAGTTTGTACTAATTGGGAGAAAAAAAAAAAACCTATAACTCAAATATTTGTAAGACAGGCAGGGTTTTCCACCCGTGTTCTGATTACTTTGAAAGGAATAGTTTATTCCTATATGGCAATAAAGCCATCAAGTCCAGGTAGCTGATTTCCTTTGTTATGAATATTTGAAATAGCCTTTAAGGATCCTTCCACATGAGAAAGCCTCATCTGATGGAGATACTTAACCAGGCACTTACATTTTTAATAGGTTGCTGATAAATGTTGTTGTCAAAATCAGACTCATAGACACTGTTAAGGTCAAGATTATGACCAAGTGTTATGGACTGAATTGTGTCCCCCAAAAATACGTGTGTTGATTTGACTAGGCCATGATTCCCAGTATTATGTAATTGTCCACCATTTAGTGATTTTCCTATGTGCTGTAAATCCTGTCTTACGATGTCAATAAGTTGGGATTAATGAGGCAGGACTCAATCTACAAGATTGGGTTGTGTTTTGTGCCAATCTCTTTTGAGATATAAAACAGAGAAGCGAGCAGAGAGACATGGGGACCTCATACCACTAAGAAAGCAGCCAGGGAGAAGAGTGCATCCTTTGGGCCCGAGGTTCCTGCATAGAGAAGCTCCTAGGCCAAGAGAAGATTGATGACAAGGACTTTCCTCCAGAGCTGACAGAGAGAGAAAGCCTTTCCCTGGAGCTGGCACCCTGCCTTTGGAAGCGTAGCCTCCTAGACTGAGAGAATAATTTCTTTGTTAAAGACTCCACTTACGGTATTTCTGTTATAGCTCCGTTAGATAACCGAAACACCAAGTATTAGAAATTTTGTATTATTCTGAATATTCACTACCAGACTCTATGGCACAAATAGTTATAAAGCCAAAGTATAATTAATCTTAAAGTATTAGTCTGGAAGCCCCGCTGAAACCTGTTCAGCTTCAGAGCAACATACAAGCTGCCATTACCAGACAGGTGGTGGCCGCACGTGAGGTGCATTGCCGGGATCAAACTGGGTCTCCTGCATGGAAGGTGGGAATTCTGCCACTGACTCACAACTGCCCCCCACATCCTGTGCTGTAAAAAAAAAAAAGTACTACTCAATAATTCTTAATTGACTCCTATTTTTTTTCAATAAAATAAAAACATGGGGAAAAGAATCTGCTAGTTTTTCTGAAAAGAGGGAAGAAGAAAATGTGCAAAATTGGGATTTGACCAAGTGATTCTCACCCAAAGGGGTGCAAATGGCTGTATAAAACCATCAGGAGGCTGAATGTTTGTAGCAGATGCTGTTTTAACGGCTGCCGGCTGCCGACAAAGCATGACAGGCACTTTGAGAACATCTGATACATTTCTCACAAGTAGCCCAGCGTTCTTTTTGGAAATATTGGACTAGGGAGCATATGATGTAGCCCCTGAAATTTCTGAAATTGTGCACGTGTGCATGTGAGAGCATATGTGTGAGTCTGTGTGTTTTGCCATCATTTTTTTTAAGGCATGCAGAAATACAGTGTAGTAATTCTCAATGATAAACGTAGACTTCATGAGCTGAATAATTCAATGTCTTTTATTCATCTATGACCATGTGCCAGATTGGACCCTTATACCTTTATTCAAACTTGAAGGTCATCTTGATCCAGTCTTTCATGTGTTAAAAGTGCTTTGCACCTATAGGTTCGAATCCCATCCTCATCACCAAAACTGTTAAAAAGGAAATTTCCACAGTATTAAATTTGTGTAAAAACTCATAAACTTTATTTTTCAGTTCATGAATTAGGGACCATCTGGTCTGGTCATCAGACAAGAGGTCTGAAGAGCAGTACAAAGTAAGAGGGTTTTGTAAGCACAGACACACAGAGACAAGGCAGCTATACTAGATTTTATGTGCTATAGAGAAGTTTCAGATTGGCTGAAAGGCATTTTCTTCCCTTATTTGGGATCAAGGGGAAAATTCAAAGTAGGCTAAACTGAGTAGGCAAGTCCTAATTGTTTAGCTTAAGGTTTCTGATTCCTGGAGTCAATTGATTGACTTGGGTTTGGGCTCCTAGAAAGGTTAGGCATTTGCTAGAAATAGAATGTTAGGTTCAGTTTGCTGACGTGGGGCTCAGCACAAGTGACTCTGTCTAGGGCCTAGAATTGTCCGGTTAACATATGTTAGAGTTTTAATTCTCCCTAGCTGGGCAAATTATTATCCGATTCAGGATAGTGATGTTCTCAAAGTTATCATCTAATTAACATCTCTCAATGCCTAGACAAGGACCACAAACTCAAATGACTATAGATGCCAAAAAAAAAAAAAAAGCCCCACTGCCAAAAAAGGTTCTTAATGAGGGAAATGAGCTGATTAGGGGGATTCAATTTGATTCAACCTGTATAAACTAAAAAAAAAAAACAAAAAAACACAAACCCATTGCTGTCAAGTTAATTCCGACTCATAGTGACCCTATAGGATAGAGTAGAACTGCCCCATAGGGTTTCCAAGAAGCGCCTGGGGGATTCGAACTTTTGGTTAGCAAACATAGCTCTTAACCATGACGCCACTAGTGTTTCCCACAGATGCCAGGAAGGTATATAAATATAAAAAAAAAAAAAGAAAATTGCCCATTGAGTTGATTCTGACTAATAGTATAGGATAGAGTAGAACTGCCCCATGGAGTTTCCAAGTAGTGACTAGTGGATTTCAACTGCTGACCTTTTGGTCAGCAGCTAAACCCTTAACCATTGTGCAACCATGCTTTGGATGTAAATGTATATATATATTTACATATATTGTTTAACTTAAGGTTTCTGATTCCTGAAGAGCCAATTAATTGACTGAGGTTTCGGGTCCTGGGAAGGTTAGGCATTTACTAGAAATAGAAAGTTAGTTAGGTTTTAGTTTCCTGAGGTGGGGCTCAGTGCAAGTGACTCCATCTAGGGCCAAGTATCATTAGGTTAACACATGTTAGAGTTTACATACATTTATGTATACACAATAGGGAGTGACATAGCTTCCCAAAGACACACAAATTTAAAGTGTGTTCAAAATATATGCAAATAAATAAAAATTTAAAGAGATATACTAAAAATGTAAAAATTAAATTAGAAAAAAAAATAAACTCAAATCTTTAGGCGGTTGATAAAAAAAAAAATCCCTAGGTGGTGCAAATTCTTAGCAGCTCAGCTGTGAACAGAAAGGTTGGTGGCTGGAGTCTACCCAGAGATGTCTCTGAAGAAAGGTCTTGTAATCTATGAAAAATCAGCCATTGAAAACTCTGTGGAGCACTGTTCTACTCTGACACACATGGGGTCCCCATAGGCCAGAGTCAGAGGACAACTGGTACTGGTTAGATGGTAGATTTCACTCTGTCAGTTTAACCTCTGTTTGGGAGATGATGGGTGAATTCTCAGATGCTCACGGCCTGAAAGAGGAGCACATTATATTTTCCATCTGGTTCTTAAGTTTTATCTTAACTTTCCTATTTAGTCTCTTCACTCTTCTTTTCTCCCTCAAAGTATGTTTTTCTTTTTTTATACTTCTCTTAGTGTTTGCTCCTTTCGTCTTTTTTTCCTTTCTTCTTTTCTCTTTTACATACCTCTTCCCTTCCCAATAAGGTATGAATAGAATGAAGTGTTTCATATATAACTGTTCTCGTGCAGGTTTAGGAAACCCTGGTGATGTAGCAGTTAAGAGCTGTGGCTGCTGACCAAAAGGTCTGCAGTTTGAATCTACCAGGTGCTCCTTGGAAACCCTATGGAGCAAGTTCTATTCTGTCCTATAGAGTCACTATGAGTCAGAATCGACTTGACAGCAATGGGTTTGTTTTTTTCTTTTTTTGGTTTATACAGGTTAAATCAAATTGAATACACCTAATCAGCTCATTTCTGTCATCAAGAACCATTGTTTGGCTCCTCCTTATGAGTAGCATGGAAACCCTGGTAGTGTAGTGATTAAAGAACTTGGCTATGAACCTAAAGCTCGGCAGTCCAAATCTACCAGGAGCTCCTTGGAAACCCTATGGGGCAGTTCTACTCTGTCCTGTAAGGTCACTATGAGCCGGAATTGACTTCATGGCAATGGGGTATGAGTAGCACAAAGTTGAAATTGTTTAGACTTCCATTCAGGCTTTCATCAACTGACCCCTACTTGCTGTGCCAACCTGATCTCTTACAACAGCCCTTCTAGCATTCCAAATCCACATGTTACAGCAGCCAGTAAGCATGGAATGCATACTGCTTACTTTCCACTAGTCATCTGTTTTTCTCCACTTTGCCTGGAATGTGCCTTGAGTATTATATAAGTGTTTAATAAATATAAGTTGATTTGAATTTTGCTATCAATTTGAAACCTAATGAGTTGAAGTATTACTATTTACAATATGGTATTTTAAAGCCAATTGCATTAAGTTACATTTTGCTTATACTCATTTTGTGCTCCTTAAGAACATCATGAGGCATTGGTCGTTCAGTGGTAGAATTCCCAACTCCCATGTGGTAGAGCTGGGTTTGATTCCTGGCCAATGCAACTAATGAGCAGCCACCAGCCACTGTCAGTGGAGGCTTGTCTGTTGCTACGATGCTAAACACATTTCAGCACAGCTTCCAGGCTAAAACAGACTAGGAAGAAAAGTCTGGCAACCCACTTTTGAAAATTAGCCAATGAAAACCCTATGGATCAAAATGGTCTGATCCATAGCCAGTCATGGGGAGGGTGCAGAACTGGTTAGCAATTCATTTCTTTTTGTTCCACTGTGCATTGTCATAAGCTGGGGGCCAACTAACATCATAATAAAGCCTTTAAATGCATAGAAAGCTTCCATGTCCACATTTCTATGTTCTGTGGTTTTACTAGTTTGATTAGCTAGATGGCACTCAGTGTTTGACTCTGGCATATGGGTTGACAGCTATGGATAAGAAACAAGAAATTAAATAGACTTCCAAGTTCAGAAATAGTTGACTAGTAGACCATAGTTCACTTTCACTGCTAAGAGCTTTCGCTGCCAATGCTTTAATTGCTCTGGGCTTTTTTCCCTATGTGTATTTGCTATATAAATTCCTATTTTTCGTTCACATGGTGCACCCCTTCTTTTGCCAACAGTCTGGATAGAATCTTGCAAAGTGAGTAAACAGACATTTCCTTGCCATTTACAAAAGATTTTGTTTGCCCAAGAAGTCTACAATTTAGATATTAAGGAAATGTAAAATACGCTACATTACACTTTGGAAATGACCTTGTGTCAATGTCAAACATGCAGAATGACTGTTCAGAGAATTTCAGGATTCTTATCCAAATTTTATGCAAACCTCATGGAATCTTTTTCCACACTTATATGTCCTGATGTTTCTAGAGACATTAATAGAAAAAGAACAATTTAGGTTGTTTGAAAAAGTCTAAAATCAGATTTATCTATGAGACACACTTCAGAACACAAACCAATTTTGTTATAGTAATACTGTGTCAATATTTCCTGACAGAAGACAAATGTTGTTATTATTTCACCATTTCTCACCTTTGTGAGAGTTTAGAATTTTACAAAACGTCTCTTCTTTACATGTCAAGATAGCAAGTTGATGAAAAAAAAAGGCAGCAATTTTTATATCTGGTGTCAGTGATGACAGATAATCCAGGTGGGTTGGGTTATAAATGTGCAAGGTACCCTGCTGACATTTAAAACAGCAAATATGATTTTATTGGAGAAATGTATTTTTTCACCAAAATCACAGGTAACATTTTTTTAAGAAAAGGTTACTTTGACTTGCTTCACTTTTAATTTAATCGGATATCCTCCATGCTAGAATATTGAAACTAGGACCGTCTTAAAGTCATCAGTCTCCATTCAGTGATTGTTTGGCTGGCATATAGAATAAATAATCATGGAGTTAGTTGGCACTAAGCAAAATTGGGACGTAGGTAAAAGTATGCTTCAAGTTTCCTACTTTTCCTCTCCTAAGCCCTTTTCTGACCTCTTTTCCTTTACGTGGCCTTTTGCCTTGGCTCTTTGGAAAAACAGTTTGAGAAATTTTTCCCGTAATACCTGAGGAATTACCTTTGCTTTAGTTTTCTACCCTAGAGGGTTTGTTATTTTTGTTCAGGTTATTGACATTTCCCAGGTAAGATGTAAACAACATGGCTTTGATACTTTCTGCCTGGCCGTGGACTGCAGCCTGCCCTGTGATTGGTATACACCTTACAGGGACTGGTCAATAGATGATGCAAATGAGGTGAGCTGCAGCCCTGCCATGACTAACATGCAAATGAAGTGTCCATGGCCTACAAAGAGGGGATTGGTCAGTTCGTGGCCCTGACAGCCATGACTCGAAATTTAGAGGAGATTTGTGTAGGTATATAGCCAGCCTCATAGAGGTAAGACAAAAAGAAAGACACAGGAAGAGAAGTAGTAAGAAGCAGCAGAGAGAGAGAGGAGGCTCCTAAAAGAGCTGTAACATTGGTCAAGGGCTGTGACATGGAAGAGGCTGAGAGTGAAGTCGGAGGTCATGGGAAACTTACTCACCGCCTCATAATAGTTGTTTTTCAGAAACCCCCCTCTCATCTATTTTTGCTACTGCACCTGTACTGTGATTGGGCAAGTCCCTGAACACCCTTCTCCTTCTGAGTTCGAGGGCCAGGTGCAGGCATACTAAAAAGAGACCTGATCGGTATATGACCTTCCTGAGGTGGCAATAACAAGCAAGGGGCTACTTGAAGACTCATTCATTTACCCATTCATAGAGAATCAGGCGTAAGCCTCTTGCTAACTCTATCTGGAATGTGCATGCATCTTCCTATTGTAAGACTGAAGATTCCCTCCTTACCCATGCGTATGTATGTTGCCCCCTATAATAAGGGCAAATCTGCCTTGGTTTAGGGGAGCTGACAGCCTTAGGTCACGAGACCCTCCCTGTCTCCCAGTTTGCAAACTGCAAGTAAACCTTTCTGTTCTTCCAACGCTGCATCTGACTGACTTCAATTAGCTAGTCCACTTGATAAGAACCTATTAGTTGATGGCTTCAAGAGGCCTGGAAGGGACCCAGCAGTAGAGCCAGCAGTGAGAGGCGCAGAAAGGGCCCAGTGGCAGAGCCTGTCCTGAGAGGACTGTGAGGAGTCTGTCCTCAGGGGCCCGAGCGGAACTGAGACAGCTGTCCTGCACCAAAGAAGGGAGACGGGAGACAGCCTACATGCTTCCTGATCCTGATTCCTGAGTTGTAGGCTGTTGAACCTGATCCTGAGTTGTACCTTGTTCCTTAATAAACCACTTAACTGTATCATATAGTCATATAAGCATCTTTTCCCATACTTTCTTCCCCAGACAATTTAGAAATGAGGAATCTATGCAGTGGGGATCCTCCCTTGTCCCCCTCATTTTGAGTGTAAAGATGCTCATGAAAGTGTGTAAGCCAGCTACTTTATCCCTCCCACAACCCTCCCCGTTTTAGCATCCAAGTACAGGTTTAAATTGCCCGTCCTTGTCAAACCAGTGCTCTGAGGAGGCAAGCATGTTCCTTGGTCTGAAGAACCTTTGTTACAGCTGGAACTCTGAGTATCAGCATCTATAAGCAAAGGCCAGTCCAGGGCAAGCCATCACAATGCAGCAAACTATACCAACTCACGGTGTCAAACATCACTCTTCCCCCTTTACTTAGGGCCAAATCATCTTACCCCCATTCAGTTGGGTTCAGCTTATCCCTAGTCATCCAAGCTAGGTCAGTGGGTACCAGCCATAAGCTCAGGAGTCCACACACCTTCCTGCACTTCAGACCTGCCAGTCCCTTCTCTCTCTCTCTCTCTCAGCACCTACCCCTCATGGGCTAGCTAAATGGGCACCAATAGAACATGTCCAAACTCAGTCCATCTCTTCATTACTATATCTTCCCCAAATCCACTCATCTTGTAGACCCAGGTGGTTACTTCAAGTAAGCATAGCAAGTTATCTACTCTCCAGCTTCCATTAACTTCCAGTCTTGGAAGGCAGTTCTTCTGGTGAGCACTGGCATGTCTTATTCAACACACCCTTCAATCTCCACAGGGCTGTGCCCCACACAAACATCTTTTACCATTCATTCACCAAACATCTCTTTGGTCAGTTGAGCCTTCAACCATTGTGGTTCTCTCAATTAAAGTCCAATATAATTGTCATTCAAATGCAAATCTCCTGATTTCATAGGCTTTTGGCATAAACCCCATTTACTACTTCCCCTCTTAACATATTCAATCAAGTATTGCCTGAAGGGCTGAGTTACATGCTCTCTGTTTTTTCTTTCTTTTTTACAATACCCAATAGTCAGTTCCATTCAGGTCTGTCTTACACCACCAGGTAGGGAAAACATTCCTTCAGTCAGATAAATGTACAACCTTTGTAAACATTCCAGTTTCATTCTCTGTTTTCCACCTTCTGACTCTCTTATCCATTTGTAAGCATTTGGCCTTAGGCTCTCTGGCTGGGTTAAATCGGAAGGC
The DNA here is from genome assembly GCF_030014295.1 of Loxodonta africana. Classification (NCBI taxonomy): domain Eukaryota; kingdom Metazoa; phylum Chordata; class Mammalia; order Proboscidea; family Elephantidae; genus Loxodonta; species Loxodonta africana. The sequence goes on along the minus strand of NC_087347.1, from coordinate 111,209,922 downwards.
CCTGGCTCCCTGTCAACTATCTTGCTTAACCTGCTGGGCTTTCGCCCCAAGCCGTGCCAGATGCAGCTTTGCTATCCACTGCTGCAGCATGACATCTCTTTCCTTTTAGCCATTACAGATAGCAGCAACCAAAATAAGCGTCTGAGAAACACAAATTTCTCATCTTCCTCCCAATACCCTACTCCCCAACACACACAGAGTCACTCAGTGTTCTCATATTGCTTTAGCCCTTTTCATAGAGGAAACCTGATAAATTCTTTAAGAGTAAGTACTTAGGAAGTTAATGTAAAATAATGATCAGGAGAATTAGAAATTCATAAGAGACTTCAAAAGGAAGGTTCGTGTATAGCTCACTAATTATAGAATAACTTAACAATTTGGGTGAGAAACTTCCCAGAACTTTAATCTTAAGTTACAAATGACAGGTCTTTCTCTGAGTCAGTGTCCATGAACTCTATGAACAAGCAATAGGGTTGGATCCATATTTAATGTGTGGTCTGGAGCATCTGATCAGGAGAACTGGCTCAGCTTTTATTTCTGGGTCTTTTAGTTCAGCAGCTTCCAGCAATTATTCCCTTCACCCAGGTAGTTGTTACACCTAGCAGTTCTGTCCTCCTTCCTTCTAAGCACCCATTTCTATTGCAGCCCAGCTCATTATTCTCCAAAGGCAGGAGCATACTTCGTTGAATCTTTCTTAACTTATCTCTACATAAGCAATTTTTCAAAATAACTGACACTCTCAGTTCCCCCTAGAAAGCAACCTGATTCTCATGGAACACTTAATTCCCTGGCTAATCTCTAGAATGACCACAAAATTATTTTCCTGGCAGTATAGCTGTCTGCAAACATTTTATGCCAATTGGACTAGTTATTGTAATTATGTAATTTAAATAAATAATGTATAAAACAATGAAAGGCGAAATTAAAAAAAAAAGATTAGTTGTGCTTATAAAAAATAAATTGAATGCTTTGCGAAGACTCAATAACTGTAAGTCACAAAAAAAATCAGACTGCAATAGATAAAAAACTGACAAAAATTTAGAAAGATTTTAGGTCAGGTTTCCCAGAAGCAGACAGAGACAAGAACTTGTACCTAATGACGTATTAGGAGAATAATCCCAGGAGAAACAAGTAAGGGAGAAGGAGGCATAGGGTAGGGAAAGGAAAGATACCAAGAAAAAGTGCAATTTCAGGTGTCATTCTAGCCTCAGCCTGATCCCACAGGGAGCTCACTACAGAGTTTGTTCCTGTCACCAGTCAGACATTGGCTATAGACCTCTGTAGGGGCTGTGTAATCTCTAAGGTGCTTCCAGGAGGGTAGTCCTGGGAGCCCAAGTTTGTTGCAGATGTGACTGTTAGCACCTAACATAAAAATGGGTGTGGCTGGGACGTGGACACACAAAACCTGTAAGTGGGACCCAGTGGCACTGGAAAGAGCATTAAGGTATCTCGTAATGCCAAAAGCTATACACAGAGCAGAAGACACATTTATCACCTTTAGGCCTGATTGGTGAAGACGGATACATGAACACACAGTGAGTGGATCTTTGGGGCTCTGGCTGCTGCTCTCATCCCTGTGTGGAGTTCTGCTGATGACTCACACTTCCCAAATGTCTTCAGGTTTGGGTTTTGCCTCTGTAGATTTTTTTTTCTTTTTTTTCTTTGCTCTTAGGTAACCACCCTCGGAGTGAAGAATATCCGGTTAATTACTCTTTATTTTCCTTGGCTTGGGATAGGGACATTATTTTAATGTTTCCCAAAATAAGTTTCAAGTGGTAAGGTGTGAAAAATAAGACACATTGTTAACTGTAATACGCTTTGAGGTTCGGTTTCCTACCAATTACTATAATCTGTCAGTTCAGCCTCATACTGAAGGCATAAATGAGAAAAATTGTTATTTTTATGTTATTGAAACTATGACTATTCTCTAGCATTTAGTATGTAGTTCAAGACAGATTTCTAAAAATGATATGGTAAGGATGCCAATCTTAGCATGAGTATGTTAACATCTGTTCTACTTTTCTTTAATCCTTCTGACATTCTTATTACTATTTATAAAAGGAATTATTTTTCTTGAGAAATACAATTTTATTGAGTTTTTATCTTTCACCTTAGGTGCAAGAAACCATGGTCATAGATGCCATATAAATGTACCTAAAGGTCAACGTTATAATAAACAATCGAAACACAAGCATGCTTTACCTAGAATTAATTTTTAAATGTTATGCTCTGCAGTGAACAAAAAAGTCACAAAGTCTATACACCTTCACTGTTCTGCTGTCTTTGAATGACTATAAAATCAGTTTTTGATTCAATATCTTTAATTATCTTTTTCCCTTAGCAAACTAATATTATTACCAAACAAATACAGAGAGATAATTAACAGGGGAGAAAGGGGAGGAGCTTCTAGGAATGAACGTATGTACTTTGGAAAGAAAGAAGCACTACTGAGCAGTCCAACGCTCATGTAGCCTTGCTGTGTACTCTAATATAAAATAATAAAACAATGAATGATCTAATGAACTGGCAACATATGACTTTGTATTTCATTGTTTATAAAAACTGTAATTTTGATAGATTTCCCTCTATTAAACATTTTCAGCCCTTATTTTGATAAATATAAGTTGGAAATTTCATTTATGTCAAATATTTCATTCCCTGAAAATAGTAGAAAAATTACATACTGTAAGCTATCTGTCTTAAAGTAGCACAAGGTTACTTTGGCACTGATGTGTACACATACCTCAAATAACTAAGATTTTTTTATAAATAGATGAATTTCTAACCAGCAGGGTAAACACGTAACACGTGATTAGAAAGACTTCACCACCATATACCCGTAGTGGGTGAACGTGTTCACCATGGTGAACATGTAACATGCCTGGGAAACAGTTTTAATTCTCCTGGAATACAGATTTTGGGGACCCATAGAGCTGGGTTGACCCAACCAGGCCATCACCCTGAGATCTTCTTTTGAACCTTGAGCCTTTAGAAAACTGGTTTCCTAAAGTCACCTTTAGGTCAAACAATATCCTAGTAAGTAGCTTAGTGAAGATCATTTTGTATTTAGACTAGACGCTGTAGGGTAAATTGTTATTATATAAGCACAGTTCTGGAGCTTTTCCATGGCAATGTCAGTAAGATAAGGTATAAGAATCTTTGGAAGTTCTTTCATCTTTGGAACTTTTTTGACTCCCTAGTCAAAACGTTACCTCAATTTTGAAAATCATTTCTGAAATAAACTTCAATCAATTTTTATTATTGGCTTAATATGATTTTTGTTTTAACATGCCTCAGAGCATTTCAGAATATGGGCTATATGATCAGAGAGTAACCCAGGCTTGTGTCAGACTAGAAGCTGCCCTGAATGCATTTATTAAAGTGGTTAGTTAGAATAAAAAGAACACATAGGAAGACCTTCATCTCCTCATGTACTGTTAAGAGCTTACCTCCATCATTTATTCTCTGATGAAACACATACCTGAAGGAGCTGGGAAAGTAAATAACAACTCTGCTACTGATTATGCAGTGAAGAAATTCCTTTCTCAAGCACTCCTGGTCAGCCTTCCAACATGATGCAGATTCATAGTGGTAAGTTTGGAGTGATTACACTACAAAGATTGAATGATGACAGAGTACTAAAGAGCAGGGACCTTGGCTTTTTGTTTACTGCTGTATCTCTTAGAGTCTTCCTCTCTTTTACTGACCCTCTACTTTACCAAGCATGAAGTCCTTCTCCAGGGACTGGTCCCTTCTGATAACAAGTCCAAAGTAAGCCAGAGAAAACCCTCAACAAGATGGACTGACACACTGGTGTTAAGAACGAGCTGAAGCATAGCAACAATTGTAAGGATGGTGCAGGACTGGGCGGTGTTTCATTCTCTTGTGCGTAGAGTTGTCATAAGTTGGAACTGACTTGACAGCACCTAACAACAACAACAATCTCTCTTTATAATATTGGTTGAATGAACAAATTTTCCAGAATCACCATGAAAATGGTGATGAAATCAACCATTAGACAATGAATCCAAGAAAAAACAGGAATGATGTCTCATGGACCCGAAACAGAGAGGCTACAGTTCTCTTGTAGTATGGTGAGGACTGTTAGAACCAACTGCTCATACATCTAATTTTGAGACGTGTACTTTCAAGACTTTCAAGGTACCTAGTTTATTGGTCCCATAGGAGTCACTTAGGAGTCAGCCTCTGTGATATGTAACAAATTAGATTCCAATAACAAAAATTTGCTTCTCAACCTACATTTACTGGGGTAACATATTTAATTCCTGAAGCAACCCACAAGACTCAAAATAAGCAACCACAGGGGAAACATTAGAACTGTGCAAGGTGGGCAATACCAGTTGAAGACTAGACAGCTTGTCTCTAATGCTTATATTGTTGTTGTTGTTTGTTGCCATGGAGTCCATTTAGGCTCATGGCGACCCCATGTGTGCAGAGAACTGTTTCAGAGGGTTTTCATAACCTGTAACCTCTAATTCACACCTTATACCAAACATAATGTAAGATGGTTCACAGACCTAAATATAAAGCTAAAATTATCAAGAATTTAGAAGAAAGCATGGAAGAGTATCTTAAAGGATACAGTAAGAGGAAAAGATTAGCTAGGTCACAAAAACTACTAACCATAAAACAACAACAAGATATATTAATTGGACTTCAACAAAATTTAAAATTTCTGTTCATCAAAAAACACAATTAGGAAAATAAAAATTTAAGATCTAAATGAAAAGGAAATACTCATTTTATATATACCTGACAAAGATCTTATATCCAGATACAAATTAATAATTAAAAATCAGCCAATAAAAAATGGCAAAAGACTTGAACAGACACCTTACAGGAGAATACATAAGCATGGCCAATAAGGGCATGGAATTATCCTTAACATTATTATTCATCTGGAAAATGCAAATTAAAAAAAAAAAAAACATGAGATGCCACTTCACACTTGGTAAAATGTTTTTTTTATTTTTCTTTTTGATAAAGATGACTTCTTTTTTTCATTGTTGTAAATACATATATAACACAACCTTTGCCAATTCAACAGTTTTCACAGTTCAGTGATGTCAGTTACATCAATCACGTTGTGAAGCCATCATCAATACCCACTGCCAAATTTTCCATTAGTATAAACAGGAACTCAATGCTTCCTGAACCTGTTTCCCTCTTTCCCCCTCCCTCCCGTCCCTGGTAACCACTAATAAACTTTGGTCTCTATACATTTGCCTATTCTAGGTGTTAAAATGGCTAATATTAATAAGACTGACAAAAATTACTGGCAAGGGTATACAGCAACTGAAATAAATTTTCATATATTGTTGACGGGAGTGTAAAATGTTATAATTTTGGAAAAATGTTTGGCAGCTTTATTCGTGAGGTTGAATATGCTCTTATCCTATTAACCAACAATTCTACTTCTAGGTATTTATCCAAGAGAAATGAAGACACATGCCCATAAAAAGCTTTGTCATAGAATGTTCATTAAAGCTTAATTCATAGTAGCCCCAAACTGAAAACAACCCAAATATTCATCAGCAGAATAGGTAAGTAAACTGTGCTATAGTAATCTAGGAAACCCTGGTGGTGTAGTGGTTAAGTGCTGCGGTTGCTAACCAAAGGGTCGACGCTTCTTGGAAACTCTATGGGACAGTCCTACTCTGTCCTATGGGGTGGCTATGAGTCGGAATCAACTTGACAGCACTGTGTTTGGTTTGGTTTTGGTTATAGTAATCTAATGGAGTTACTATTCAGCAATAAAATGGAATAAACTACTGAATAAACACACAACGATGTGGATCAATCTCAAATTATTATGATGAAGAATTGAAGCCATATACAAAAGATTGCTATACTTTTATATAAAGTTCAAGAACAGACAAAATTAATCTATGGTGATAGAAATCAGAACAATCATTGACAATGAGGGCTGAAAATTGACTGTAAGGAGATAAGACAGAGATTTCTCATGGAAATATTCTATAACTTGGTCAGGGTTTGGTCACATGGATATATAACATTTGTGAAATCTTCGTTAAATTGTACACTTAACAGATATGCATTTCACAGTTTATACACTTTACTTCAATAAAGAAAAACAGCAAATCTCTTGCAAACTTTGGTCATTTGATCATTATCAGTAACAAATTACTTAGAATGCCTTCACATCACCACACACCAACATGTCAAGAGCACAGAGCTGGGAATTACTGTTACCAGGGGTATACCAGGAAGCCTAGTGTCACTCAGAAGAAGTGGTTGGGAGAATCTAATATCATTAATATCATGTGCAAGTAAAATTTTGCTGAAGATAATTCAAAAATGGTATAGCAGTACATTGACAGGAAACTGTCAGAAATCCAAGCAGGATTCAGAAGAGGACGTGAAACCAGGGATATCATTGCTTATGTCAGATGGATCTTGGCTGGAAGTAGAGAATACCAGGAAGATATTTACCTGTATTTATTGACTATGCAAAGGCATTCAGCTGTGTAGATATTAACAAATTATGGATAACATTGCAAAGAATGAGAATTTCAGAACACATAATTGTGCTCACAAGGAACCTATACATAGACCAAGAGGCAGTTGTTCCAACAGAACAAGGGGATACCACATGGTTTAAAATCAAGAAAGTTGTGAGTTAGGGCTGTAGCCTTTCACCATAATTATATAATCTGTATGCTGAGCAAATAATCTGAGAAGCTAGACTATATGAAGAACACAGCATCAGGATAGGAGGAAGACTCATTAAAAATCTATGATACGCAGATGACACAGCCTTGCTTGCTAAACATGAAGAGGACTTGAAACACTTACCGATGAAGATCAAAGACTGCAGCCTTCAGTATGGATTACTCCTCAACATAAAGAAAACAGAAATCCTCACAGGTGGACCAATAAGCACCATCATGATAAACAAACAAACAAACAAACAAACAAAAATAGTGAAGCTGTCAAGGATTTCATTTTGCTTGGATTCACAATCAACACTAATGGAGGTAGCAGTCAAGAAATCAAACAATGTATTGCATAGGGCAAATCTGCTACAAAAGACTTTTTTGAAGTGTTGAAAAACAAAGATGTCATTTTGGGCTAAGGTACACCTGACCCAAGACATGATATTTTCAATCTCCTAGTATGCATGCAAAAACTGGACAATGAATAAGGAAGCCTGAAGAAGAATTGATGGCTTTGAATTACGGTGTCAGCAAAGAACATTGAATATACCATGGACTGCCAGAAGAAGAACAAGTCTGTCTTGGAAGAAGTACAACCTGAATGCTCCTTAGAAGCAAGGATGGGGAGACTTCGTCTCACATAGTTTGGACATATTATCAGGAGGGATCAGTCTCTAGAAAAGGACATCATGCTTGGTAAGATAAATGGTCTATGAAAAGGAGGAAGACCCTTGATGAGGTGGATTGACACAGTGGCTGCAACAATGGACTCAAAAATAGCAATGATTGTGAGGATGGTGCAGGACTGGGCAGTGTTTCATTCTGTTGTATGTAGGGTCATTATGAGTCAGACCAGACTTGACAGCACCTAACAGCAGCAATAATACCTATGTTACATTAACAGAGGTATAGGAGATGAGAAGCACTGAGTGAACAGTTGTGGAAAGTTATGAATAGAAATGGCTCTCATGGCCCACAGTATAAGAAGCTGTGAGCTGCCAACAATGGAAGCCACTTTTCATTCATGGCTAATATGAACTAGGAAACCCTGGTAGCATAGTGGCTAACAGTTTGGCTCCTAACCAAAAGGTCGACAGTTTGAATTCACCAGGCGCTCCTTGGAAACCCTATGGGGCAATTCTGCTCTGTTCTGTAGGGTCGCTATGAGTTGGCATCGACTCCACGGCAATGGTTTTGGTTTTAATACGAACTAATGATCCCTGATGGAGCTGCAGATAAGAGCTCAGCTGCTTCGTTCTCCTTTGCTCCAGATTGATGAATGGTTGCTTACTGCTTTTGAGTCAGCTCTTGGTTCTTGGTGACTTCATTCAGAATGAAACGAAACACTGCCCAGTTCTGCACTGTCCCCATGATTGGCTGTAGACTGGGCTATTGTGATCCAGAGTGTTTTCACTGGCTGCTTTTCAGAAGCAGATCACCAGGCCTTTCTTCCTAGTCCATCTGAGTCTGGAAGCAGCACTGAAATCTGTTCAGCATCATAGCAACGTGGACTCCTCCAATGACAGACAGGTGGTGGCTGCACAGGAGGTGCATTGGCCAGAAATTGACCCCAAGTCTCTCACATGGCAGGTGAGAAAGCTGCCACTGTTGGTGAACTAGATGGCTGTATATATCTGTTAATTCTGCAAATATTAGAGAAGTTTCTAAAGACAACTATGAATCAGAAAAGAGGGATAATATTGACTTTACAATTCCATCAGTTTGTACCCTTCCTAAATAAAAAAAAGAAGAAGAAGAAGACCTTCTCCTACAGAATTTAAACCCCATTCTCCATCAGCAGCTGAATCCTTTGATGTTCTCCCTTCGGTGGGGATGAGGATTGGGCCATCTATTATAACCCTGTGAGCCTTTCAAAATTAGATACTAGTACCATTCACCGATTACTGAGCACCATAGTTATAGTAGCAATGAAGCCTTTAGTTGGAAATCTTTTTTCTAATCTAGCTGTGGCAAGTTTTTTTTCCCAACAACCTTAGCCCTTTTTTTCCACAGAAGACTTCTTTAGGAAACATGAAGCAGTTAATTCACTGCCAGACTCAGCAGGAAGGTAATGCTTTTTTCAAATATCAAATCAGTCCAATTTCATTTAGACTTAAATGATTTTTCTGGCCCCTCTCCATGTAGATACCTCCGCAGTCAATTAGCATTGTCACTTTTAATCTTCAGTAGTCAGATCCTGGTCATTTCCCATTAAAAAAAAAATTTAGAGCTCTATTAAATAGACTCTTATGGCCTGGATGAACTGACTGCAGTGCAGGCTATGTAGAAAGCATGCCAGCCATCATTATGCAGCTGGCATTTATTAAAGGTTAGATATTACCGATAACCTTAATCACAAATTATGCTACCTTGCCTGGAAATTCACTCCTGGATTACTTTGCCACCAACACCAAATGCTCCTGGCTCTGCTTAGTTGGAAAGGCACCTTGAGTTATGCACTGCAATTCAAACCACTTCAAACTCTATGACCTTTGCCTCAAGATCCAAAGATCCTAGAGCTACCAGGGGCAGAACAGCCAGCACTTAACTGCAGTGCCAGATACACTCTAGGTAAAGAGGAGGGGAAGATATTTTCCTCAGGAAAGGAGAACCCCCTTCTACGGTAGCTTTACTCAGTCCAGTGGGGTCTTGCAAATAAAATAATGATGGAACCGTGGAAAACTTAAGGACATTGAAAACTCATACAGAATTTACATATTCTTAGCAAACCTAGGGTAACTGAAAATGTATAGCAGATATGAAATAGCATTCGCTAGTAGAAAAAGCATCAAGTCAGGTATCAGAAAACATGGCTTGTTGCTCTCCATACTTAGTACTAAGTACCAGTGTGATTTTGACAGGGCAACCTGATTCCACTGGGCCTTTTGCTCTGGAAGAACAAAAACAAACTCGTTGCCGTCAAGTCAGTTCTGACTCACAGCAACCCTATAGGACAGAGTAGAACTGTCCCATAGGGTTTCCAAGGAGTGGCTGGTGGATTCAAACTGCCCACCTTTTGGTTAGCAACCAAGCTCTTAATCACTGTACCACCAGGGCCCCTTTGCTCTGGAAATCCCTGGTTAAATATAAATGTAAACAAGGTACCTGGCAAGTGACTTTGACTGATTAGCACATGAAAATAGAACATCTAATAGGAGATAGGGGAGACAAGAAAGAATGGCCCAGAACTCTCCAGCTGGGCTTGGGCCCTCTGTTGAGAGGCTTCAGGCAGACAGGTAACTGCTAGTTCTAGAGGCAAGGAGGCAGGGAAGGCAACACCAAAGACAACTGTGTCTGATGCGTTGTTCTTGGTGTTTTTGTTTGTTGGTTTTTAGAATCAGTCATAGGTGACAAAGATTTACAAACAGATACAGCAGTACAAACCATCTCTGGGACTGCCTGTCCTTTTATCCATCCATCTGTAGTTTCATTTGATAACTTTCTTAAGCACTTATTAGATGGAGTCCCTTCCCTTCAAGGGCTTACAGTTTAATAGAAAAAAAGTCAGGCCAGCTTTGGACAGATGGTTCCAGAGAAAATCATAAAACTCAGGTCTTTACCTGTTCTTTAGATCAAAGTTCATGGCTCCTATTCTAGATATGATTTCCCCCAAATTTCCGGTTACAAAGCTTCATCAATTTCCTCCTTAGCTGCCACAAAGAAACTCTTCATGCATAAAGATTTAGAATCAAGCAGTGAATAGAATTCCTTGGTAGATGGGGGTGGAGGGAAGTTGGTATGCTGATGGTATGGTATTTCTGAAGAAATGCAGTTTCTTTGGTATATCATACCCAAAAACTTACTCAAGGCCGCAAAAATGGACCCACAGTAGAGGTTTTGCTGGCTCTACTTTAACCAGGGGCTAAGGGTCATTTGTAATTAACTTACTGGTAAATGCTTTGCTAAAGGACTTGAAGCTATTTTCTTAAGCACATTTAAACACAATTACCGAAAACATGTTTGTACTATAATCTTTCTCATCACTTTTTTTTTTTTCATACAGTCAAGGTAAATCACTTTAATAGAGCCAAATCTACTTTAATATACTAAGGCAGCTGATAGAGGTGAAAAATGAGTGCTTTGGGTTGTCAGAGAAGGTTTCTTAGATGACACCTAAGTTGGATGTTGAAGAATGGGAAAGAATCAGATGAAATGAAATAAAGAGGAAAACCATATCCAGTAGTAAAATGACAGGAGCAAAGTTTGGGCTCATTCTGGTCACCTTGGCCAGAGGAGTGTTGATCCACCTACATTTCACAAAGCCCAATGCAGGGACAATAGAAGGTCTTTGGAGCAGCATTTTTCCCCATTTAAAATTAAAATAGCTTCAACAATTTATATATCATTCTCTAAAAATAAAATGAAATGAAAATAGCTTTGTTGAGTACCAGGGATGAAAAGTGGACATTCTCACATCTATCATATTCAATAGAAAAATATAAGTAAAAACAATTTGTGTTGTTTTTAACAGTGACAACATTAACACCTATGCATATTTGAGAAGCAGTGACATCCTTTCAACTTTATAATATTTTATCCTATGTCAGCCTGGGTCCTTCAAGAAGCAGATGTTAAAATGTGATGAGTTGTACAAGAAATTTATGAGGGAAAATGCTTGTGAGAGAAAAGAGGGAGGGAATTGAGACAGGCTGGGAGAGCTGTCAGAGTATGATGTAAGTCTGGCTGTGAGTGAAGGAGAGAGAGGAGGGAAGGAAGGTTAGGTTGAATCACCTCAGGGTGCACCGCAGCTCGAAGGCAAGTTGGCAAGGTCGTCTGAGATTGCTCAAACCAAGGTCAGCTATCAGAAAAGTCCGGTGTTGCCCTGGGACCCAGTTACTGTCTGGGAGCAGCCTGCAGGAAGCATGTCCCTTGTGCGATCACAGCAATGGGTTTTAAAGAGTGGTAACTGGCCCCTCATTCAATCCCACTCTCTGTAGTCGGAAATCTGAGCAGCGCAATCCCATGGTCACCACAATTCTGACATCATTCTTGGGTCTTACCACAGAACTTGGTAACATACCTGGATTCTAATAATTTTGAATTGTTAAAGGGTTAATAATAATACCCAACACTGGTAAGGTGCTTTATGTGAACACCACCACAAAGGAAGTATTGCCATGTTATTTTACAGATAAAAATCTTAGTCTACACAATTAATGGGATATGAACAGAGAGCTCAGACCTGAAAAGAGAACTCTACATCCTGCATGCTTTCCACTTTTCAAGCTCATTGGGCTGCCTCCCATAGCAGACCATCCATTTTCTGGGATAATGAGCAGTACTTTGAATAGTGCACAGTTAGGGTGGCAACCCACCACCCATCTGTCAGTTTGTCGTACTGTGGTAGCTGTGCGTTGACATGATGCTGGAAGCTATGCCACCAGTATTTTAAATGCCAGCAGAATCATCTAGGGTGGAGAGGTTTCAGCAAAACTTCCAGACTAAGACAAACTTGGAGGAAAAACCCAGTGTTTTACTTCTCAAAATTAGCCAAGGAAAACCTTATAGATCACAACAGAATACTGTCTGATACAGTGCTGGAAGGTAATCTTCTAGGTTGGAAGGCATTACGCAATAGCTGCAACAATGGACTCAAACAAAACAACAACCATGAAGATGGTGCAGGACTGGGCCATGTTTTGTTCTGCTACATATGAGGTCACCATGAGTCGGAGCTGACTCAATGGCATCTAACAACAACAACAGGGTGGTAATAAATTGGTATAAATTACCAACAAAGCCAAAACATTTGTGAAAAGGATACGGGGCACTATTAATAATTCTATCAGAACAACAGGCGTAAAGGTATAAAGCAGTACATGTGGCCACCCTAGCAAAATGCTTTCTTCATTGGCATTGTCTTCACATCAGCCTATATCCCTAAAGCAGGCTCCACGAACAGGTATCCACAGCGACCTTGGGTTTACCAGAAGAGCCATTTCTTGGCTCAGAAAACAGCGACCCTCAACTTCCTTCTCACAGCTGATTCTTTTCCATGAAATCATTCCCCTTCAGGTCCTCTGGGCCAATCCTCCAGACCTGTTGAAGCACCTGGAATCTCTGACCCTGTACTTAGAAGATTTGTTTTAGATCATAATTACAGATTAAATTTCACATTTATTTAGCATCTTTGCAACCCACCCTATATTTCATTTGCAGGTGGCTTTTTGCCTACAGTATCTTATTTATTTAATTGATTGCCTGTCTCAGTTTTTAGAACAACTGCTTATCTCAAGTGGCGTAGGAGCTTGCTGTGTTCCTATGCTCTGCTGCAGAAGACAGTGTGCCTGCTTGGAATAATTCAATGTCTCATTAAAAAGAAGAGAATGAAACTTAGGTCCCAAAACTCTCAATCAAGGTACATGTTCCTCACAGCTTTGCAGGTTTCATCTTTTTCCCAATGACCTTGCACACAAGAAGAGTGCTTGCTCAAGTTTAACCTAATCAAATAGTTTTAGGGAAACATGGGCTTCACAACTTTGTCTTTCAATCTGTTCATTATCTTTCCCTTTCTTCAAAGATCATGATTTTTTTCTTCTTGATGTTAATCATTTCACAAAGCCTAGAATCTCCTTTTCATAACGCTACGAGACTACTGCAATATACCATGCCAGTGTGTGGCTTTATCACAATTATTTGACATGTGGAATCCCCATTGTTCGTGTAACAACAGTGCTATTGGTGGAAACATCTGTCAAACTACTAAGTGTATGTTAAGGATGTATAGGTGAACTCATGTCGGTTTCAGCTATCCTCACTGTCTTCATTTGGTTCCCTCAGAAGCAGACCTTGTGAAAAGGATTCATGTGCAAGTAGCCCATTTGAGGGCGAAAGGAAACACTGCTAGTGAATGGTAGTGACTGTCAATAAATGGTGCAATATGAAGCCAGATTCCATAGGTGGGTGTCAGAGCTCAATCCCACAGGAAGACTCTGGGAAACAATGTAAAACACACAAGAAGTAAGGAAGCTGGGGTATTATAGACCAAATCCTGGCAGTCGATAATTGAAAGTTGTTCCCACAGAGTGCTAAATTCTCCAGCACTTGTGGTTTGGTGTCAGTATAAGCTATGCAGCCTTCTGCATATCTAGAGCAGAAAACCCTCAGACCCTGAGATGCAGGTCTTGGTAGCTGGGAGTTGCCCTGAACACACTGAAATCTAGCATCCGAAGGAACTACTGTCTACTACAGTCCTTTTGAGGCCCGTATCCACTCAGGCCATATCCACTCTGTCCTATCATTCTTCTTCAAAGTTGTGGGTTTACTCAATGAGGTGACATAGACTTTTTTCTTTGAAAGGTTGAACCCCCTGCTTACCACACCCTCCTTAGGCCATGAGCATTGAAATTTCTCACTTAATTTATTCCTGAGCATGGAAACACCAATGGGCACCCCAGTGAATGTCTTCCATTTCAGTCATACACTTCCTGCCCACTTACATAGCAGCAACCCCTATCTCATCATGATAATCAGAGTCAATTTCCTCTGACTACGTGGTAAGTTTTTAATTGTCTTATAATCTACTGAAATGAGAAACCCAAAGTAGAGTTGGAAATGGTAATTTTAGGCTTAGCTGAAACTTTACTGGCCCCTTAGTCAAATTTTTCTACCTTGGAAACTAAGACCTTTAATCCAACAGATTCTAAAGTTCTGCTGATGGGATACACAAATTTCCCAAATGGTTACTGGGAATAATAATTTAAAAATTCTACTTCCATTTGTTGGTTCCTGGACCTGAGCATTATGCCCCTATCAATAATTAAGCACCATAATTTTAAAATATATATCACATTCTTAGGGCCTCAACCCCAAAGGGTGTTTGTTGCTGCACTTTTAGGAGGCTCCCTAACATCTTTCAGAGGACCCCATGGTTATATGCCTATTATCACATTTTTTGGGCCATAAAGTCCCTTCATTGGAGGTGATATTTTTTGGATCTCTTGACCCCAAAACTCAGATATTCTGTTAGTGCTTAAATGGAGGTATTTCTAGCTAAGGCCCCGCAGATAGGAGCACCGTGATAGTGATTTTGGTGTCCTGGCATTAGAAAACAGCACATGTTATCCAATAGTCCTTAAAAGTTCTGGACATTTTCCTTTCCCCAATGTAAATAGCCATAGTTTCCCTTGAGGGAGGATTAAGGAAATCACTACAATATGTGGCATTGTGTATTCCAGATCTGAGAACTGGCTCAGGCTTTGGAACTAGGAAAAACATTTTTTTTTTTAATGCAGGGACTGACATTCTTTTGGTTCAGTCACTCTTAATCTGTTTTGGTTGTATACGTCAAACAATGGCTTTGTTTTTTAGCTGTATCTCTTGCCCTTAGAAACACCATTGTTTACTGCCATTGACAATGACCTCTGGTTGCCATTGTGACTTTGCTGCCCTTTATAGTATTTATGCCCACCTCCCTTTGATGATAAAGTGCTGCTACGTGGCCGTCTCAACCCTTCCGGAATAACATTATTCCATTGACACTAGCTATTCCATTTCCATAGCAGCCTCCTCTACTGTCAACCCTGGCTCTCTCAGATCTACAGGGGATATCCATCTCTTTTATGTAATATATCCATTTGGCCATTTCCCTCCCCGAGCCCTTCAACCACTTCATTAGTACTTTGATGAGACAGCTATGATGTCTCCACCTAATTTACTATACCCAGCCCAGTAAGACATTTTTCCAAGCTTTGAGGAGCCATTCCAGCAAGGCATTAGGATAGGCTCCCTTGTCCTTGCCAGGTCATTAAATCCTGACCTGAAGGAGAACTTTCCCTTATCCAGCCTCTGTCATCAAACACCATAAAAATCATTCCCAGTTATGCTCTCCCCTTTCCTGCCCATACAAATTAGCTAGTTACTGTAGCTTTTTTGGTGAATATCCTTTTTCTTTCCCAAAGCAAAAACAAAACTTCTGCAGTCAAGGTATGGTGAGTCTTAATCCTGGTTGTCACCTACCAGCCATGAGGGAAGACTAATCTCAAGAAAAGCATACACAGTCTCTTGAAAAGCATTGCCCTCAAGTGAGGCCTCTATACAGTCTCCAGGCAAAGCAAGGTTGGTTTGCTAATTCTCTAACAAGGGGGACTTGGTCACTTCTGCAGGTCCTAAGGGTTCAGAAAAATCTGGGAATTCAAGTTTCTTAAGTTCATTCACACAAATATCCCCATCCCAAGTCTCAGGGCCTCATTCCTTCTATTCAGGTCTTTCTTTTTTTTAATATTTTATAGTTTTGGGTGAAAGTTTATACAGGAAATTAGGTTCTCATTTAACAATTTCTATACATATTGTTCAGTGACATTGGTTACATTTTCCATAATATATCAGCATTCTCATTATTTCCATTCTGGTTGTTCTGTTTCCACTAATTTAGCTTCCCTGTCCCCCCTTGCCTTCTCATTTTCAGGCTACGGTAAATGTTTTCCATTTAGTTTCATTTAGATTATTATTTTAAGAAGCACAGTACTCATGGGTGATATTATTTATTTTATGGGCCAATCTGTCATTTGACTGAAAGGTGAGCTCTGGGAGTGGTTTGAGTTCCAAGTTTAAAGAGTATCTCATGGTGATAGGGGTTCATCCAGTTTCTACTGGTGCAGTAAGTATGGAATGTTTTTAGGAATTTGAGTTTTGTTCTACATTTTTCTCCCATTCTGTCTGGGACCATCTATTGAGTCCCTGGTTGGAAGGGTCAATAGTGGTAGCCAGGCACCATCTAGTTCTTCCAGTCCCAAGGCAGGTGATGTCATTGTTCATGTAAACTATTGGTTCTGTAGGCTAGTTTCTTCTTTGAGCCTTTGGTTTCCTTCTTTCTCTTTTGCTTCAGATGAGTAGAGACCAACAGTTGTATTTTAGATGGCTGCTCAAAAGTGTTTAAAACCCCAGACAATACTCACCAAGCTATGATGTAGAACATTGTCCTTATGGACTGTATTGTGCCAATTGACTGAGCTGCTCCATGAGACTATGGTCCTAAGTCCTCAAACCTAGTAGACCAATTATTCAGGCCTTACCTTTTAGGGCCAGTAGCATGATTTGTAGGGTCCAGTGCAAATTAAATATGTGGGCTCCATGTCCAAAACACACAGAAAAAGTATCATTCAAAGTACTAAATGTAAAGATTTTTCCTTTTTTCTGTGGTCTTGCTTTTGACTTGATAAGGGTGTTTTTACTTGCTATTTAATGTCATTGTAAGTTAAAAAAAAAAAAAAAAACCTGAATTTTTAAGTTATTGGCATGAAAAAGAGGAAGATCCTCAACAAGATGGATTGACGTAGTGGCTACAAGTATGGGCTCAAACACAGCAATGATTGTGAGGATGGCGCAAGACCAGGCAGTGTTTCATTCTGTTGTACATAGGGTCGCCATAAGTTGAAACTGACTCAGTGGCACCTAACAACAGAATGAATTTTACCATTCATCTTTATATTGTCAGGCCAGTTTTAAATGCAAACATAAGAACATTTAATACATATGTGGAGTCATCGAAATTACATAATTTGTATTTTGTAGTTTACACATAATCTATGTATTTTGGTCTTACCAGAATGATGAAAACACTGCACAAACCCAGCTCTACTCTTTTTATTTAATTTCTTGGTTCACATACATTTTATCAGCACTCTCTACATTCAGCTTACTGAGGAATAAGGAAAAACTGAAAGGAAAAGGAAGAATGGGTTGCCCTGTCTTTCCCTTTCCTTCTATGTCACCGTTTTCATCTTTAAGTGGTTGGCTAAAACAGGGATGTAACATAAGGAAAAAAGCATGTGATAGAGTTCCTCGGTCATTTGTACTTCTTAGCACACCACAATCTTCTTTCTGCCTTTGAAGCAAGTTCTGGTTTGAATAAAAAGTGTGGTCTTTTGGGGCTATCAGCACTCCTGAGAATTCAGTTGTAGATTTATTGGTATGAACATAAGCACAAAATTCTGTATACCCACGATTTACAGGAGTTCAGTGAGTATAAGGTAATCGTATCACGGAGCAGGCATTGCAAATGCTATATGTAAATGTGGTGGCAAAGAATAGCAGACATGCATGTTACATGTATCCACTCTGTTCATGTCCATGCTCCACTCTCCCATTGGACTTCACTTAAAATATAGAAGTACAAAGAAAAAATGAAGAATTCCAAGGTGGTCCTAAATAACTGTTCAGCTAGATTAGTAAAAAATGCTTGTCATGACCACTGTGTTCTTTTAAAGAATTACCTTCATGAGATCAAGTTGTCAACAGTAAGTCTAAAGCAGAAATAAGAAGTTTATGGGTAATGAGTCTAAGTCAATGGTGGTAGAACAATATGCAGAGATAGGAAGAATGGTGACACAACATGAAGAATGTAACCAATGTTATTGAACTGTGTATGTACAAATTAATAGGTGTATGTCCTGCTGTGCATATTTTTAACAAAATTTAAAAAAAGAAAAATTAACTTTCCTGATTATTTTTTAAATTTAGGCAATATGTATTTAACGTGCCTTTTTAATATGTAATAAAAAGTTTTATACCTAAAAAAAAACTTTCCAGCCAGCAGAGCATTGAACAAAGTATGAGGCCTTTCTGAGTGTGGGTCCCTGTGCAACTGCACAAGTCGCACACCCGTGAAGTTAGCTCTCCTGACATTAATATAGGATATTGCCAGATCTGTATATTAAGCCTTCTCTGCCATTTTGAACTCTCAAATTCAGAGCCTGAGCCTGACTTTCAGGCCAATCTATCCTATGGCTGTAGGAGATAAGGGTCTCTTTAAATGCTACTACAGATACATTCTGGCTTTCACGCCATACTTCTTAACTGGTAGTTGGCCAACTTAAAGCAAGTCATTTTCAGCCATCGCTGTATTAACGGCACCAACCAAACCCATAGTCCTTTAATTACGATTGCAGCCATATTTCTCAAATACCTGAGATGTTGCGTAAGTATTTCTATTTCATCCCAATTCACCACAGAAGAGAGTCTTCACAACTGTGATGCTACAACATTCCAAGGGTTATCACCACTGCACTCACCACCAGCAATAGCATTATTTTGGTCATCAGGCCAGCAAGTGATCCCATTTTAAAATCTCTTCCTGAAGACCTCCCTCTTAGGGAAACTTGTGGTATGAAAACTTCTGGTAGAAATGTTGGTGGCCCGAGAAAGATTTGAGTGCAAATAAATTTGAGTACAAGTGGAAGTATAAGGAACACCAATACGGAAGTGGGAAAATGATACAGGGACAGAAAGACAGTCAAAAGGGGTGCACTGTTAAGCCCACTACCAGAAATGGGAAATTAGATCTTAATCCTATCGAAAACCTCTGGGGAAAAAGTATAAAATACTCACCTCAGAATTATCCCATGGGACAAAGGAGCTTGGACATTTATATACTAATGTCCAAAAGTCATTGACTGAGGGCACTTGTGGCCTGTCATGTGCAAGGACCAAATGACCTTCTTCACTTCCAGAAAATGTCCTCAGAAACAGGATTCAGGTACTGACAGTTGGAAATCATCCAGAGCACTTACAAGTGGTAGAGTCTAAGGAAGATGAATGGGTCACTGACAACACATGCTATATTCACACCTTGAAGGATAAAAACGTTAAATACCTTTGATTTAAACTAGGTGGTATAACCTACTCCTGGCTCAAATTCTGCTGCTTTCAGTGAGTATTAAAATTCTACATAAAGCCTATATACTCCATAAGCAATTTCTTAAAGATTGTTGCATTATTTAGGCTGCTGTAAATTGCAATCACTAGAAGAATCTAGCTTTTGAGTCAGCCAGGCTGGAACTCAAGAATAACGTCTCCTGTTCATTACCTCTGATCTTGGACAAGTTGCTGAAAGCTAGACAACTCAAATTTTTTGCCTCTAAAATGGGAATAATAGTACCTACCTCATAACAGTTATTGTGATGAATGAGAGAGTATGTTTAAAGAGTTTAATACAATGTCTGGCAAACAGTAAGCTTTTATTAAATAGTAGTCCAAGTGGATTCAGAGATAATTTAGAATTTGCACTGGAGTGATCCTTTGTTTTTCTCCAAACTTACATAAGACTCTTCTGATAATTCAGAGACATACTGATCTATTTACCTAACTAGACTTCTTTTGTTTGCCCTTCTAGATTCACTTTCTACTTGTTTCCACTCTTTCTGTGCTTTTGGAAGCTAACCCCTATCTCCTGTTTCCATGGGCTCTCTTATCTTCCAGTTTTCTCTTGGGTTGGCCAATGAGATGCAGAGGAGTGGAATTAGAGGACAGGAGAAAGTGAGATCAAGGTCTTTACTCACCCTAATCTCCTGGGTCATCACAGGTTGTCCGTACCTGTCTATTAAATGTCATCCCTACTGACAGCCTTCATGCAGTTTACATCACTTTGTATGTGCGTGCACAAACCTACAACAACATGTGACTGTGTATCAGTGGATTTATTATACTTGTGTATAAGTGCAATATGAAATTATTAGATGTCTATGGATTAAGAAGATGCATACAATCACTCAGATTATCTTGGATCACTAGAAAGTACCTAAGGTCTGGCTGAAGACTTTCATGGTCAAGAAAACTATTATAGGTGTGCTTATGCACTTATTTTTACAACAGAACACCTGCCTCTCACAAGATTTTTTGAGAAGAAAGTTTTGCAAGATGAATATTTCAATTAAACTGTACATATAATTTACTCCATGTTTGTAAGAACAATAAAACTCATAAACAGGAAAAAAAAGTTGTTAAATTGGTGTATACTCTGCTGTGTATATTCTCACCTACAAAAACAAAAATAAAATAAATTATTAAAAAATAAATAAAAGCAAAGGTGCTTGATAACTCTAAAGCTTTTCTCCTTGCCTTCGTGTCTGGGATTTGTTATCATGGTGTTGTGGATATAAGAATGTGTGATGAAATAATTTGCAGCTTTTTCTACATGGGTTTGCATTCACTAGGATCTTTTTGTTTTGATGTTGACTGTGTTTGTGTGGATCCAGATAACTTTGTCCTGAGGAACACCAAGGTCAGTCCTGTCTTCTCTAGTAAAAGTCATGTGTGGTGATACAAATGGAGAGAAATATGACATGGAGTATGGAGTAAGAGGAAGGATGGAAGCAAAGAAAATGGTCCAAGACAGTTACTGCCCACAGGGAGAGCATGTGAGAGAGGTTGGCCTCCTTTACAGACTCACAGTCAGGTTGGACATCTACACCCTGGGTTGGAAAGTAATCCGGCACTTCCCTTATGGACAGACTAATTTTGTTACACACCTTTTTTTCTGAGATAGCCACTTCATGCTATATTTGAATTTGCATAAAAATATTTTTCTCTATTTTATATGATTACATACTTGCCAAGTCCATAAGGCCATCTTTTTTGAGCATTGGAGCTACAGATTATATTTAATACGGAAATATGGGAAGTGCTTGAATTCATTTTCTCAGAAGAAGTCATCTTAACAGGTCCTGTTTCCTCTTCTTGGACTTAGTTTTGAGTTTATGATCTGCCATGTGATTGACACTTCTGGCAGCAAGGTCTTTCCTTGTTTTTTTCTGTGTGGCTTTAAGTACCAAGACATGGAGCTCATACAGGAAAGGGGGCATAACCACGACCTGTTGAGGAATATCAGGGGCTGAAAAGGGCTGCTTAAAGGCAATATTGGTCTAAAAAAGGGAAAAAAACAATATTGGATCAGAGGTTCCTAGTAATAGAATTTTGATGTCCAGAAGAATGACTATTGCTTCATGTATGACCTTCTCCTTTGTTTTTATCTTCATATGCTGTCTCCAAACTCCCCTATATTCCAGAATTCTTAGAATGGGCAGTCTTGAGAGGCAGTCTGAAGAGACGAGGAAACAGAGAGGTTATTGAAATCTGAAGAGAGATCGGTGGACGTGGAGGAATGAGGCATGGTAGAATTGACCTAGAAATGGGAAATGCAACACCAGCATTCCTGGCCAACTCAAGACATTAACTAGTGTTGTCCTCATTGGCCTTATTTTCCTTATGAATTAATAGCAAGTTGAATTAGATTATTTCACTATTGATAGCTTCAACATTCTATGACTGTATTTAATGAGTTCTTACCCTGCATAGAGCACAGAACATTTTAGAAAAATTTAGCTTTAAATCCATCCTAATTTGCAATCTACCTCCTAAATGTCAATCCATGTCATTGAGAGTTTTCTTCATTTTCTTGGCCCTCTGCTTTTCCAAACACGATGTCCTTTTCTAGCAATTGGGCTTTCCTGATGAAATGTCCAAAGTAAGTGAGTCGAAGTCTTGCCATCCTCACTTCTAAGAAATATTCTGTTTGTGTTTCTTCTAAGATGGATTTGTTAGTTCTTTTGGCTGTCCATGGGAATTCAATCTATTGGCATATCAACAAAAAAATTAAGTGCTAAGAGCACTTCATCTGATAACTTTCATACAGAAAAGAAACTTCAGACTTAGTTTCTACTATATGTAGTCTAATTGAGGCTTGACCTGGCATATAGTTAACAATTCAAGTGTGATAACATACATCTAGATGAGGGAACTAGCAGAAGAGGTAGAGTTGGATACCACTCAGGAATTAACTCTTATTAAAAACTTTTTGTTACTGTATGTCGCGAGTTGATTCCAACTCATAGTGACATTATAGGACAGAGTAGAATGGCCCCATAGAGTTTGCTAGGCTGTAGTTTTTACGGGAGCAGATCTCCAGGTCTTTTGTCCCACGTAGCTACTGGTGGGTTTGAACTGCTGACAGTATAGCTCTTAACCATACTGTCTGCCAGTCACTTTTTATACATTCCTTAACCACTACAACAACTCTGTTGGGAAAGCTTTATAATTCCTGCTTTACAGAGGTAAATTGAAACTAAATGGAGGTAGTATATGGCAAATCGGATCCACTCCCAGATGTATTTGATTGTAAAGCTCATGTGCTTCTCATCGGGCCACATCACATGTTCCCTAAGTAAAAGAACATTGGAAAATGAGGTATTTGAGG
This sequence comes from Loxodonta africana, assembly GCF_030014295.1. NCBI lineage: Eukaryota > Metazoa > Chordata > Mammalia > Proboscidea > Elephantidae > Loxodonta > Loxodonta africana. The sequence goes on along the minus strand of NC_087347.1, from coordinate 111,187,254 downwards.
TCTCAAAGAATAGAGACAGTTTGCAAATAAAGAATACCACCTCGGAAACTCTAAGGGGCAGTTCTCCTCTGTCCTAAAGGGCCTCTATGAGTCGGAATCGACTCAACAGCAATGGGCTTGGATTTTTTATACCAAGGTGGAAAGTAGAGCTAAATGGGGTGGACTCTCATGTGAAAGTCCAACACATTTCAAGAAAGAAACACTGTGCCCTCTTTTTTTTCAAATTTGGAATTAACCAACCACCAAAGCGTATATGAGAAAAGGATTTGGCTCTGGTCTAGCACTGCAGACAGGCTGGTTCAGAATATTCTAAGAAGGAGAGTGACAATAAAACAACGAACACATGCCCGTTCCAAAGAATGTCATCAGCAAATGGAAACCCTGCAGGTAGCTGCATGAACATGGCGGTAGGATTCTACTAGTGACCAAACAAGAATTCCTACAGATATTCTGAAACAATATAAAACTCCCAACATTTAACCTGCATCTCAAATTCTCTTTTTTCAGAGCTTCAGAAAAAAAAAAAGAAAAGTTTAAGTTTGTTGCAGCTGCTCTATCAGGAACTTACCTAGCGCTACAGCCATCGGAGCAATTAAAAAAAATTGCACAGAAGGTAATTAAAAGCCTTACTGGTTCTTGCGATTAGACTGACATTTTAAATGCCTCTGGATGTTTTATTGTGCCAATAACCTATTTCCCTCGTCTCCAAGAGAAATACAACTGACATCAGTAATTTACCCAAATACTCTACAGGTAACATGTGCCAAATACAAACCTGCAGTAAATTAGGGCCAAAATTCTCTTCTGTGCAATCAGTATGATACATCTTAATGAGAAACCGCTAGTTGCAAACTCTTTCTTTATATTTGTGTTTTCAGTATTCACCATCTTCTTAGCTCGGCTCCAATACCACAGCCTAATGAAGACTGCTAGCTGGAACGGTCCAGATCTATAGGCGAGGCGATCATTTCCAATTTGCACGTGGTTATACAAGGACAAGGCTCACGGCTTCAGAGAACCGGGCCTTATTTTGTCATCATTGCTGAATGATGATGATTTATTGGAGAATATGGATCCCTTAACAGACTGCTCAGCCAAGGGAATTCTGCCATCTCCAGCTCCACCCTTGATTCAGAATTGGAACACAGGTTTATTATTTTGGTTATAATCCAATGGAAAGCCTGCCATATGATTGAATTTATGAGGCCATCCTAGCTCAGGGGCTGAACTTTGAGGATACGTTTTAATTGAGAGATTCGATTCTCTCGATTTTTTGTTCTTTTTTTGGGAGCAGGACCCCCAGAGGGCTTTCTACTGAACTAGGACAGGCAGGCAGGCTGATATTTTCCTAATGAATGAAAAAGGGTGGTGGTCGGGGGGAGGGATGGCAAATAGAAGATGGGCTGGATTGTTTATTCATAATGGAATATCATAAGAAAATATGAATTCAACAATACTGAAAAATCACTCTCAAACATCAAAAATAGGCAAAAAAGAACCCCAACACCCTTAAGCTACATTTAGCTTCTTCTCAGGAGGTACTGAAGACTAAGGGTAAACTAACCTTCAAGTGTTTCTTTTCAGTTTTTTTTTTTTTCTTTTTTTCATATTAAACCGTTAGCTTTTATGACCCAAGTAGAATATCTCACCTTTTTCTTTTCCTAACCACGTTTGGTCTCAGTCTACGCCCTACTTCGTTCTTTTTTTTTTAGCTTTTGGCTCATTTTTTCTTTTTTTTTTAAATTGAACTTTAGGTGAAGGTTTACAGAACAAACCAGCTTCTCATTAAACAATTAGTACACATATTGTTTTGTGACATTGGCTGCCAATCCCATGACATGTCAACACTCTCCCTTCCCAAACTTGGGTTCCCTATTACCAGCTTTCCTGCCCCCTCCTGCCGTCTAGCCCTTGCCCCTGGGCTGGTGTGCCCATTTAGTCTGTCTCGTTTTGTTCTATAGGCCTGTCTAATCTTTGGCTGAAGGGTGAACCTCAGGACTGACTTCATTACCGAGCTAAAAGGAGTCCAGGGGGGCATACTCTCGGGATTTCTCCAGTCTCTGTCACCATTAAGTCTGGTCTTTTTTCGTGTGTGTGTGAGTTAGAATTTTGTTCTGTATTTTTCTCCAGCTCTGTCGGGGACCCTCTATTGTGATCCCTATCAGAGCAGTTGGTGGTGGTACCCAGGCATGATCTAGTTTTGTGGGACTCAGTCTGGTGTGGAGGCTGTAGTACCTGTGATCCATTAGTCCTTTGGATTAATCTTTCCCTTGTGTCTTTGGTTTTCTTCATTCTCCCTTGCTTCAGACAGGGAGACACCAGTGGAGTATCTTAGATAGCCGATCATAAGCTTTTAAGACCCCAGATGCTAGTCACCAAAGTAGAATGTAGAACATTTTCTGTATAAACTATGTTATGCCATTTGAGCTAGATGTCTGCCAAGTCCATGGTCACCAGCCCTCAGCCAAGTAATTCGGCCTCTCAGGGAGTTTGAATGTGTCTATGGAGCTTCCGTGACCTTGTCTTGGACAAGCTGTGCCGGCTTCCCCAGTACTGTGTACTGTCTTACCCTTCACCAAAGCTATTGTCTTTTTAATGTTTTTCCATTGCCACCCCTCCTCTCCCATGTAACCGTCAAAGATTGTTTCTTTTTGTGCATAAACCTTTGCATGAGATTTTATAGCAGCGTTCTCATACAACATTTGTCCTTTTGTGATTGGCTTATTTCACTCAGCATTATACCCTCCAGATTCATCCATGTTGTGAGACACTTCACAGATTCATCATTGTTCTTTATCGTTTCCTAGTATTCCATTGTGTGTATGTTCCATAGTTTGTTTATCCAGTCATCTGTTGAGGGGCATGGAGGTTGTCTCCATCATTTCGCTATTGTGAACAATGCTGCAATGAACATGTGTATGCATATGCCTATTCATATGACGGGTCTTATTTCTCTACGATATATCCCTAGGAGTGAACTTGCTGGATCATATGGTATTTCTGTTTTCTAGCTTTTTAGGAAAGCACCATATCATTTTCCAAAAACAGTTGTACCATTTTTCATTCCCATCAGCAGTGCATAAGAGTTCCAAACTCCCTCAAGCCTCACCAACATTTGTTATTTTCTGTTTCTTTGATTCGTGCCAGTAATGTCGAGGTGAGATGGTATCTCATTGTGGTTTTGATTTGCATTTCTGTAATGACTAGTGATTGCCAGCATTTCCTCATGTGTCTGTTAGCTGCTTGAATGTCTTCTTTGGTGAAGGGTCTATTCATATCCTTTGCCCGTTTTTTAATTGGATTATTTGTCTTTTTGCTGTAGAGGTGTTAGATTGTCCTATAGATTTTAGAGATTAGAACTTTGTCAGATTTGTCATAGCCAAAAATTTCTTCCCAGTCTACAGAGCCTCTTTCTTTTCAGATTTTTGGGAGACACAGCATTTTAATTTGTTCTCTTAATTTCTCCCTCATTAATTATCTTCCTAGTTTTCAGAGTGACGTAAAACTTCCATAAACGGCTCTCTGCCCTCTTGTGCCCCTGGATACTAGCAAGTGGAAGTGCTATCCAGCAACTTTCCCAACTCTTCCCAAAGCCCACCCTCTCTTTCTGTTCATGGCACATATGGAATCTCACAGCCTCCATCCTTTGGGCTTCTAAACCCGCTGGCAGCAAAACTAAAGCTGGCTTAACATCAATTAAGAATCTGAATAAACAGAAAATAGATTTCTTATAGAACTAATTATATTAAATACCACTAGATTTAAACAAATGCTAAAATAAGATAGTCAGATTTACAAGCCTTATGGAAAATTTTGTACAAAAGAGGTCTCATGAAAAATGAATTTTCTGAAAACGAATGTAGATTATTCAATGTGAGGCTGTCACAAAGATGATGGTGGTTGGTAGAAAGATGCTAATAAGCCAACAGATACAAGTTCCTTTGATGTTAGTAAATACAGTCAGCACACAAAGAGTGTAACACAGAGTAATATACTCAGCAGCATTGGAGGAAGGCTACTTTGGCCTTCAAGTCCCCAGGAGTGAGCCCTACTGACAATGACAAAATAATCAATGAGACATCCACTGGGTCCATTGAGTAGTTCTCTTTGCCATACGCATGCATTTTGATTTACGTATTTGCTTGTGTATATATTTTTCATATACTCTCCTGAGCCCTCACAAATATTCCAAAGACTCTGACCACTTACTGCCTGTGCACCAGATGCATGTACCTAGTAATACCTAAGTGTTACTCTGAAGCTTACTCCCAGAGTGAATTAAAGTTGGTTTTCTACTTTTTTTCTGAACCGAAGGCCCAAGTGATAGGCTATTCCTACAGACATAATGGAAGAGTTTTTACAGCACGAGGTCTTAATACAGAAATTAGTAGTAAAATCTACTTCTGTAGAAAAAACTCAAGAGGATAAATTCCAATGGACCTTAGATGATTAAGGAACGAAAGAGATACAAAATATTCTTTCACTAAGTTCAGTGGGAAAAAAATTAAAAGATTTAATTCAGTGAAATCTCTGGGAGAAGTGTTTGGCCATTACCTCATGATGGGAAATTTATTTTTAATGAATTTCATTTTTGGTTCACTTAATTTAGGGTTATAAAAACATGTACCATGTCTTTACACAAGTGACGGCTTCCATGTTTGTCGGCCGCACTCTTCCACCTCAAGGTAGTTTTGCAATCCAGAAACACTGAATTTTTTACAGCAAAGTGTGGAAGAGGATTGGCATGGTGGCACTTGTAAAGGGCCTGCAGGCCAGGGTGCAGCTGACAAACAAATGCAGAAGGTGCACGTTATTTGCGTAAAAATACATAAGTTGTCCAAGCTAAATATAAGAACAGAATATTCTCTCAAGATATCTGATGACCCGACAATGGACAATGATATAACACCTCAAAACTGTTAACTGTTTATATTTTATTATGCAGATCAATGTGAGGAACTGGTGGTGTTTTTACCATGCAAACTCAAATTTAAATTCGTCCATTAAATCCTTTTTGTCAGGTGTGAAAACAGCAGTCTCATGCAGAATACATTTTAAGTGAAAAAAGTCAACTTCATAAATGATAATATATGTCAAAGTTTCTGAGGGATTGTGGTTCGTATTACGTATATGGGATATTGAAGACGTAGTTGTATTAACTAATTCCTTTATATTGACTAAGATAAAAAATTCTCCAATATTACATTTTCAAGTGTTTGATTCCAGATATGTAAATTCTCTGCCCATGCAAACTTTCTGGGAAATAAGCAATCGAATTCAGGCAAAAATAATCATGTTAAAAATAATTGCTAATAAGCATTACAAGCAGTAAGCAACGCATGCATAAAACGCAGAAAAAAAAGCTCTAGAACTAGGGGGGAATAGAATTCAACCACACCGAGACCCTCTTGTAGCTTGTAGCTAGCTGTTTGTACTCTTAAAGTGCATTTGAAAGAATCAGAAACCAAGAGAGTTATATGTATATATAATACAAAACAAACCAGTTGCTGCCAAGTTGACTGTGACTCCTAGCAACCCTGCAGTACAAAGTAGAACTGCCCCATAGGGTTTTGAAGGCTGTAATGTTTATGGAAGCAGACTGCCACATCTTTCTCCCTCAGAGTAGGTTTGAACCATTGACTTTGCAGTTAGCAGCCGAGCACTTTACCACTGTACCACCAGAACTCACACCATGTTCTCATTTTAAATCTTTAGGCTGGTTGCTTCTAAAACCCTCTTCCTTTAAGCCCTTGAATTATACCTCTTCTTTGCTTCCACATCCACAGAACAGCTAAGCTCTGCTGGTGTTCACTCTCTAAGGAAACTACCCTTCTATCTCTTCTGCATCTTACTTCAAGTCCTAATTACTTTTCTCTGCTCAGTGGGTCTTCCTGGATCCAATCTCACCACGCTCAAAAGCTTCCTTCACCCAGCTTCCACAGTGATCTGTCTAAAATGCACTACTGCCTAAAACCTCCAAAATTTTCTCATCATTGGGTGGAACTCCTTAGCATGACATACCTACAGACCTTTGTAACCCTACCTCTGCCTGCCTGGCCAGTGCAGCCCCTGCCCTTCATCCCCTAGGTCCTTATACTTCATAGTAGAACCATTCTGAACTGTTTGCAATTTCCTTTTCACTATAACTTTTTATTCCTCTATTCCTTTGCAAGTTCTCTTCCCTCTGCCTGGAATGTCCTCTTCAGCTCCACTTCCCATACCTCCATTTTGCCTGCCTCACCAAATCTTAATGCTCCTATGCGAGGCCTCTTTCAGCTACCCCCAAGAAAGAAGTAGGCATGTTTTCCCCTGTAATACTTCTCAATCTGTATATAATTTCTATCAAGGTGTATAACAAAATGTGTTGCATATATTCATTTACATGTCTTTTTTCTCTAATGTGATATAAGCTACCAGAGGGCAGTGATCATGCCTACCCATCATTATATTCCTAGTTTGTGAATTCATTGTAAGCTCTAATATTCAGCAAGAGGTTAGTATATTTCACAAAGCAATGTATGTGATATTTTGTAGATCTTCAAAATATACTAGCAAATTTACGTGGACTCATTCTGTGCCATTTGGTTAAAATGTGTATACTTAAGTATAATAATTTCTTCTACTTCCAAATAATTATATACAAATTCCTCCCCCTGCCCCCCACCCAGAGTCAAATATTTGTGTGACTAAACCAAAAAACCCACTGCCATCAAGTCGATTCCGACTCATAGCGACCCTATAGGACAGAGTAGAACTGCCCGATAGAGTTTCCAAGGAGTACCTGGCAGATTCGAAATGCCTACCTCTTGGTTAGCAGCCAGAGCAATTAACCACTATGCCACCAGGTTTCCATTTGTGAGACTAGAGGTGTTAATTTCAACCAGTTGATTTAGTTAATTCAATGAAGAAAAAAAAAGCAAATGAACTCATTGTTTCCAATGGATGACACATCAGTCCCTTGCAGATATTTGTAAGTAAAATTTCTACAAGCTAACTAAATCCATCTCACACACTTAGCCTTGGAGATCTCAGCATTTTGACGTCTGCTTTATTTTATTTTCCTGTGACTACAATAAAAACTTTCAGTGTCGATGTTGCCCACACCCAACAAGTAGCATAAACAAAGAGTGAGATTAAACAGGAATCCTTGAGTGGTGTAAATGGTTAGCAGGCTTGGCTGCTAATCAAAAAGTTGGCCATTTCAGTCCATCCAGAGGCACTTTTGGAAGACCAGCCTGACAATCTACTTCCAAAAAATCAGCGTGGTTTTACTGTGACACACATGGGTTGCCATGAGTCTGAATCAACTTGATGACAATTTTTTCTTTTAAGATTAAACAGCCTCATCCTTGAAATCTCAGCTTACCTTTTCTAACACTCACCTCTTTTACCACTCTGACTCCTTCACCTCTGGGTCATATCCCTTCCTGCCTTATTTGACTCACCTGGACTCAATTTTCTGCCTGTTTGTTGTGTGTGTGTGTGTGAGAGAGAGAGAGATGGTTAAATTGTGTGTCAACTTGGCTGGGCCATGGTTCTCAGTGTTTATATGTGATCACTCCCATGATCTAATCTGCCGTGAGTAGCCAATCAGTTGAAAGGGAGTTTCCTTGGGGGTGTGGCCTGCATCTGAATATAAGGTGTTCTGGGTTTTTTGCTCACTCTGGATACTGCCGCTACCTCCTGTTGGTCTGACCGCCAGCTCTTGGGACTTGAGCTACCAGCTTATCTGCGGACCTTGGAATTTGTAGATCTTCACAGCCTGAGAGCAGGAGCCCTGCTCTCTAACTTGTAGATCTTGGGTTTGCTAGTCCCTGCGAGAACATGAACCAAGAGAGGCCTCTATCCTGATCAACGGACTTGGGACGTTCCAGCGTCTAGAATCTGTGAGCCGTTTCCTTGATATAAATCTCTATCTATATATATTTATATGCTTTACTGGTTTTGCTTCTCTAGAGAACCCAGCCTAAGACAGTGTGTGTGTGTGTGTGTGTGTGTGTGTGTGTGTTCTGAGTTAGACATTCCCTTGTTTGCCTGGACTCTGGTTTTTGTCCCAGCTTACTAGCCTACTCCATCTACACTCCATTGCTACCAGATTGCCCACAGAATACAGGGATGCATAATGGTGTAGAAAAGGAGTGGCAGACTGGTTTCACCTCAGTAGCATTCACTGGTCACTTGATAGTAGCTTCCCATAACATGCTGAAAAGGATTCTGAAACCCTGTTTAGTGGGTGGGAGATCCGTGATTGACTAGCAATGTCTGAAATGGACATGGGGAGTAGCTCTCCTTGCATAAAAGAAATAACTTAGTTTCTGGAGGCAGACAAGTGTGAGTTTGAGTCTACATTTGAGACTACTTTCTGTACAACCTAGACAAGTCATTTAACCCTTGAAACATAGTTTCTTCATCAACGAAATGAGACCAAAGGGCCACTTGTTATTAAGATTAAACTAGATAAAGCCTTGTTATTAAGATTAAACTAGATCAAGTCTGTAAAGTGTTTTGTGTAGAACACATAATAAGTGCTCAATAAATAGGAGAGAAAATAAAGATGATGATGATGATGGCAAACTCCCCTCAAAATTAGGTTATGTCCTTTGCCCTCAGGCTAAATGAAAATTTCTGGGGAATTTTAAAGTATTGACAAAGTAAAACATGGCCTTTGTCTCAGCTAGTTAATAGCTCTCACTGGATTCCTCGCTATGCCTGTGAGAGGCCACCACACCTCTGAAAAAAAACATGGTGGCTATGTGTAGCTCTCATGGACATTTCCCAGACTGTAAGCACCATCTTCTGCTTTGAACCCTGCCATTCTCTTCTTTTTTCTCCCCAGTTGTGTTGCACTTAGACTTTTGCTCCATTCCTAGTGCCCTTTTAGGATTAATGCTCCTTCAGACACTCTGACTTGCTTTGGTGTGGATTTCTGTCCAGCCAGTAACTTCTCAGATTACCAACTCCACATCTACATCCCGGAGCCCATGGTTTCGCCTCTCTATCCCGTACCCACCCCAAGCTGTTGTTCGCTGCATTTCTAAGTTTTGGGACGGATCAGACAATCACGACCCAGATCTTAAATTAAAAAAAAAAAAAAATTCCCAGCTCAGAACATCATCTTCACTTGGAACAGGGATATATTCCCACAAGTTAAGACTGCAATTGGTTCAGGTGATGTAGCATTGGAAAGCCAAGCTGAGCCTCAGAGGAGCCAAGGGTAACTTTCTAACACAGAGACAGGGACCGGGTATTTCTATGAGCTTGACTCATACCTGCGATGTTTTTCCCAGTGTCTGGAGGTTGTGTTAAATGAATATCACCTGGGTCTTTTTATCTTCCCTCACTTCTAAATCTATTTCTCACCCTTCTCATTCAAAAATGTAAGTCCTGAGGGCCTGTCATGATAACAGATGTTTCATTCCTTTACATTTTAAAATTAACATAGCACTTGAGTCATAGCCTCTGAGGTCTTCGAAAAAGAAACATGAGTTTTCTACACATGAAAACAATAAGACTAGATGAAAAGTTACCCCAACAAGACCATGTCTGAACCCCAAAATTCAGTGCCGTCGAGTCGATCCCGACTTCTGAGACAAGCAGCAAATGCTTTGTGGGAGAAAATGCTTGCTCTCTATAGTCTTACATCCACAAATTCAGAGGAAAAGTAATATCTTGGTAGAAAGAACAACTGAACTGAGTGTTGGGAGACCTAGATTCTAGGTGCAAACTGCTTATTCCTGAGGAAAGTCTCATTTAGCCATTACTCCGTTTTCCAAAGGGTATGTCCTAGAGAACTAGCCTGTTTGAGACTTCCTGAGATAAAAACAGAAGGGTCCTCTAAACCAGCTGTGGTCAGGTTGACTCCAACTCATGGCCAGCCCATGTGTGCAGAGTGGAACCGTGCTCCATAGGGTTTTCAACGGTTGACTTTTTGGAAGTAGATCACCAGGCCTTTGTTAGGAGGCATCTCTGGGTAGACTTGAGTTTGCAACCTTTCCTTTAGCTGCCAAGTACATTAACTGTTTGCACCACTCAGGGACTCCAAAGGGCCCTGTAGACATTGGTATTTGGGAAATGATATGTATTATAGCTCTCAACTTGGAGACTCATAACTCCTAGTAACCTATTAAAGGCCCTGGGAGGACCTGTAATAAAAAGACCTGACTGATGTATTTAATTAGGTGTCATTTCTAAAGTATTTTTAACAGTATAATACTTATATTTAATAGTTAAGTGAAAGATTTATTGACTGAGTGATTGCCTGGACTTTACAATTTCTAAGGTCTATTTCTTCAAGTACTTCCATTTTGTTTAATTGTAGCCCACTAGACATAAATACGTTCATCACTTTTTAAAGAATACTATTTTACTGTATTTTCAGGGAAGGTTTACACAGCAGTTTAGGTTCCCATTCAACAATTTCTACACAAATTGTCAGTAACATTGGTTACATTCTTCACAATCCGTGAATATTCTGATTAGTTCAGTTCTGGTTGTTTCATTTTATTCATCACTTTTTAAAAGCAATTCAAATTTAGCTGATTTCTATTAGTTTACTTCTCATTTCAAGGAGCCCTGGTAGTGTAATGGTTAAGCGCTTGGCTGCTAAAGGTCAGTGGTTCGAATCCACCAACAGCTCTGCTGGGGAAAAGCCTGGAGATCTGCTCCCATATAGATTACAGCCTAGGAAACTTTATGGGGCAGCTCTACTCTATCTTACAGGGTTGTTATGAATAGGAATCAACTTGTCCACAAACAACAACTACTTATTTCATTTAGTATTACTTATTTTTGTTTCATCTAAATTTACTTTTTCGCAATGTTCTCTCTGCCTGTATTATTCCAGGATTTTATAAACAGTTGTTTGCTTGATTCATTGACCTTCACTGTGTTCCAAGGGTCCTTGTGTTCTGCAGCTGTGTCTAGGGGGCATTGGAGCGGGTGTGAAGGTGAGGCTTGTACAGCAAGTCCAGGCAAAAAGACCTGATTTTATCTATTTATCAATTAGGTTTCTGGGTAGTATTTTACTTAGAAATAAGGAAAAGCGTCCAAAAAATAAGCCTGAAAAGACTAGGTGGCCCCTGACATCCCTCCTGGCACTAACGTTCTTCAATTCTATGACTTCGACCTCTAAACTTCAGCACCATGAGACCAAGCATTGTATTTCCTGTCTTTCTCTTTTTGTGGAAAACTACACTTTCCTTTTCCTGGTCTTTAAGATGCAGCTCAAAAGTCCCCTACTTGGAGAAGCCTTCCTTGGTTCCCTCAGACTCTATTTTCTTTATTATAGTTTCTACAGTAGTGCTTGTCACGTAACATTGTAAGTTGCACCTCTCTCTCCCCTAGTAGGTCAACAATGATGCCCTAATCCTCTTACCATCCCCAGTGCCTAGCACTGTGCCAGATACATAGCTAAGTGCTCAGCAAATATTTGCGTGAAGAATGAAGTAGTCATTCAATAAATAAAGTTTAGATTCTTTTCCTCAAATCAAACATACTGCCTTATATTTTCTGAAACTGAAGCTCAGTTACTATTTTTCAGCTTACTCCCACAGTTTCTCAAGATGTCCCTGTAATTTATTCATGTCACCCTGGCATTTCACTATCAAGAAGAGCCAGTGTCATTAGCAAATTTGGAGATGTCACTGTGCACTCCATCTTCCAGATCACGTCTAAAAATGCACTCCAAGACCAATCTCTAAAGAATTTCCCAGTTTACACTTCCCATCTGCAGCCCGTGTATTCTTATTCATTGTTTCACATGTAGAAACAGTCTGTAGGGATGCATGGCAACACCTTTTCTTTTCTTTTTCAAATCTGTTGATCATTTAAATAAAAAAAAAAAAAACTATTGAACCTGATCAAGGGCTTTTTGAAGGTCAAATAATTTTCTTCCTCTCTACTCCAAATTGTGGAAAGTCATGGATGAATTTAGAGTTTATTATTTCATATTCACCTAGATGCTTTTTCAGAAATAACAGGTTACTTTGACGGCACTGGGTTTCTGGGTTTGGGAGGTAATGAAGTGATGAGTAATCTCAGGTCAATACAATCTGCCTGGAGGTGTTATCTGGCTATATGATCATATGCCAAACCAACTATCCCTCTCCAGATGTGTGTTGTAAAGGAAAATATGAAGTTTTGTATACTTTCTTTAATCTCTCAGCTTACTGATAATTTTTACATTACAACTGTACTGTGCAACCTAAGATATCAGCTTGAATTCTAATTCATCATTTTTTAATCTATCTCCCAACACATACATACACACAAAAAGTACATAATGATAATTTCAGCTTCAGCCATTGTATCTGTTTTCTATCAAATTAACTCTTCTCTCACATTCTTCTCTCCATAATTTATACCTGTAATATAAAGGTATCATCTACAAAGCAATTTTATTATTTGAGTGGGCAATGCCCAGTATACATAGTCAAATGTCAAACTACAAAATGTGGGGCCACAACGTTCTCCTCTCTGGCTCTTGGTTAGTTACAGAATATAGCTTCCTGTTTTAGATTTTTTATTGTTTTTAATTGCCATTACAAACTGCGTAAAGAATCCAGACATTGAAAAAAACATAGTAATTGCCAAATTGCATTGTCTCTAGAGTAGTTCTTTTTTCATTTAGCTTTTATTTCATTTATTTACTCTTGTGTTCGTTATTGTTGATTTAGCTGGGTAAAATTGCATTTCCCTTTGCTGACCTCAATTCAAATTTACTTTTCCCCTCTCTCTATGACAACTTCATTGTTTATTTGGAGAATCATAGAATATTGTGTGCATGTCTGTTTCTCTTCACACGTTTTCAAAACTGCCATTAAAACAAGTTATAGCTAAATTTTTAATGTGTTTCTCATAGACACACCTTACCAACTTCAAGAAGAAACATTTCAAATAATTTTGGGGAGTATCAATTCAAATTTTCCTTGCACTGTCAAGTCAATTAATTCAATTGTTTCATATTTTGAGAGCCCAAATCTACATCTGTGCAATTTCTACTTCTCTATTTTTTTTTTATTAGAATTAGTACACTATATAGAGCAAATGGCAGCCTATTATACAGAAATCTATACAGAGCAAATGGCAGTCTACACTATAAAAATATCACTAAAAGAAATTGTTAAGTCCTCATGTCCCCCCGTCACTTGTTCCAGATAAAGTCAATATAAAATTCATGAGTTATAACAGAAGTAAACATCAGAGTTTTTTTTAAGAAGAATTGGTTACGTATACATATTTACGTATTCATAATTCACTAATATTTTACTTACATTTATAATACAAAACTAGTGATAATGCATAATTGTCTTTACAATAATCACCAGCCCCAAGCTTTTCCAAATTGAATCAATGGACCTCATCTTGATTTGTTTGGGTCTCTTACACATGAAAAGAGATTGCATAGGGGAATGTGTGCATGCTGAAAAAAGCCCTAGTTAAAATGCTTTCACCCTCATTGTTGTCCTGACTTTACAAATAATAACTATGTCAACTAGGATAAGTCCTTTAACTAACTTTTCTGCCCTCAATTTTCCCATCTAGAACAGTAGTGTTTATGTACTAGGGTACGTGAAAATTTGCCAAGAGCCATGTGGGCAAGGGTAGTTTTAAACAAAGCAATGCCTGATCCTCAATTTCCATATCCATTGGTTCCTAAGGTTGACCTTCCTAAGATATCTTCTGTCAGCCTCATGCAGGTTCTCTTTCCACCTCCCTCTCACACCTGCTGTCATCCCACTTTGAAAGGGAAAGCATAGGTCTCACTAATCCTCAATCTTCATATGCTTCATTGCTCTGAGGTTAAAAAAAAAAAAAAACTCTGGAGGCACCAAACCAATTTTAATATGATATACTAGTGTTAGCCATACCTCTTCTCTAGTACCATAGCCAGGAGTAGCTCACCATCTTTCCTTTCTTTAAATACTTCATTCAGAGGCAAACATGGCATTAGGAAGGCTAGCCCATATTGGTATATTTTGAATTCAGATGGAGAGTGGGATGGGGAGGGGAGCTGGGAATGAGGATAATTTCCTTTAATAACCTCACCTCTTCCCTTACCTAACTATCATCAAGGACTGAAGGACTAAGAAGAACAAAGTACAAGGAGCTCAGGTTAAAAAAAAAAAAAAATACTACGGCAGCAGAACTTTGCTTCATCCAAGCAAGGCTCCATGACTCATCCATCCATCCATCCACCCACCCATCCATCCATCCATCCATCCATCCATCCATCCATCCATCCATCCATCCATCCATCCATCCATCCATCCATCCATCCATCCATCCATCCATCCATCTATCCATCTGTCCACTCACCTGCCTACCTGTATTGCCTTTATACCTGTATGTCTGTCTATCATCTAGCTATCTGTCTGTCTGTCTGTCTACCTACCTACCTATATACCTATCATCTATCTATCTATCTATCTATCTGTCTATCTATCTATCTATCTATTATCTATCTATCATCTATCTATCATCTATCTCTATTTAGAATTAGAATATTAGATTTGCAAATAGCGAATAAAAAATAACAATCTGCTATGAAATGAGTCCTCTCTATTTTTAGCACTCTCAATAATGAGAAAGAGCATGGTGAGCATTTCCCACTATGTTTCAGCCTGTGACCTTATTTGGCATTATTTCAAAAAGAAGAAAGTTTGTTTGTTTCCATTAGGTCAACATTACATCTTAGAGTAAAAGAAATATATATCAAATTGATTTGCATTTCCCTGAATATATATTTAGACTTGGAGGAGAAGTGTTTTTATTAATTTTCCCTACACAATAATTGAATATTAAAAATTTATGTTTGTATTTTTACCTTAGGATGAGCCTATCACCTTCTGTCACTCAGTATCCATTTTTCTCACTTTTTATCACACAAATTATAGATACACACAAATTATAGATAACATTACGAAGAATGAGAGTTCCAGAAAGCTTAACTGTGCTCATGTGGAACATGAGTCAAGAGGCAGTTGTTCAAATGGAAAAAGGGGATGCTGAGTGGTTTAAACTTGGAAAAGGTATGTGGCAGGGTTATATCCTTTCACCTTACTTATTCAATCTGTATCCTAAATAAATCATCCAAGAAGCTGAACTATATGAAGAAAAACGTGATGTCAGGATTACAGAAAGACTCATTAACAACCTATAATATGCAGATAGCTCCACCTTGCTTGCCAAAAGTGAAGCACTTACTGTTGAAAGTCAAAGATCACAGCCTTCAATACAGATTACACCTGAACATAACGAAAATGAAATTCTTTGCAACTGGACCAATGAATAACAACATGATAAATGGCAAGGAGATTGAAGTTATCAAGAATTTCATTCTACTTGGATCAATAATCAGTGCCCGTGGAAGCACCAGATGAGAAATCAAATGACATATCACATTGAGAAAATCTGCTGCAAAAGACCTCTTTAAAGTGTTAAAAAGCAAAGATGTCACTTTAATAACTAAAGTATACCTGATCCAAGCCATGGTGTTTTCAATCTCTTCACGTACATGTGAAAGCTGGACAATGAAAAAGGAAGATGGAAGGAGAATTGACACGTTTGAATTGTGGTGTTGGCAAAGAATACTGTATATACTGTTGGCTGCTAGAGGAATAAACAAGTCAGTTTGGGAGGGGGTATAGCCAGAATGCTCCTTAGAGGTGAGGATGTTGAGATTTCATCTTGCTTACTTTGTATACGTCGTCAGAAAAGGCCAGTCACTAGAAAATAATGTCATGTTTGATAGAGGGTCGAACATGGTCGGTGAAAATGAGGGAAACTCTCCATGTGATGGATTGACACAATGGCTGCAACTATGGGCTCAAATATACCACATATTGTGAGGATGGTGTAGGACCAGGCAATGTTTCTTTCTGTTGCACATGGGTCTCCATGAGTCAGAGTCAACTCCATGGCAGTTAACAACAACAATGTATTTATTTCATTTAGATTAAATTAATGGGCTCAGGTTGTGGATTCCGTGCTAAACAATGCATTCAGCAATCGTCATTAATACATCATTTATAAGCTTGAACTTACTAGTGGCCCAATATCATTCCTTTTTTTTTTACTTATAATTTCCACAAAGTAAATTAATTGTATCCTTAAAAGCAAAATATCTGCTTATGTATATACGAAGAATAAAATGTTCTCCAGTGCAGTTAGTTAGTATTACTTGGATGTTGATATATTATTTAAGTATACCAAATGTATAAATTATAAATTTGCTAACATTCAACTATGAGATAAAATCATTAATATATTTATTTTTAATAATTCTTAAGTGTCCTCTTCTCTGTCCATCTTTTACACTTTTTAAGGCATTAAAAATAACTATGAAAGCCAACATTTATCACAAAGCATAAGTCTTTCTTCACAGTCTATGGAAAAACACCCTAAAATAAACAATATCCAATTTATGAAGCTGATTTACCTCAGTTTCACCTAATTTTAGTTCCATAAAGTACCTCTATCTGAAAACATAACAAGTTTAATTAACAGTTACTTATTGACTCTTGTAAAACTCTTTGTTCTTGTTATAATTCTCAGAATTTGGAGAATATAATTGTAGCATATCAGTAAGTAGCCCTAGTGGCACAGTGGTTAAGCTCTCAGCTGTGAACTGAATGGTCAGCTGTTCAAATCCGCCAGCTGCTCTGTGGGAGAAAGATGTGGCAGTCTGTCTCCATAAAGATTTATAGCCTTGGAAACTCTATGGAGCAGTTCTACTCTGTCCTATAGGGCCACTATGAGTCCGAATCAACTTGACAGAAATGGGTTATAACATATAGGTAAAAAATCCTTTTGCAAGACAGGTGGTAAGTGATTTATGGTTATTTGCTTTTAATAAAATCAAAGAACCTGAGAGCTGATAGATAATTAAAAATAATTGATTATAAGTGTATGACTTTTGGTATATAACTCAGAATAACTTGAAGTAATTCAAGGACATTGATATAATAAAACTTCATTTCTTCTATACCTATTCATATAAAGTTGATCATCACTGTCTGAGTTATCTAGTGCTGCTATAACAGAAATACCACAAGTGAATGGCTTTAACAAGGAGAAATTTATTATCTCACGGTTTAGGAGTCTAGAAGTCCAAATTCAGGGTACCAGCTCCAG
This sequence comes from Loxodonta africana, assembly GCF_030014295.1. NCBI lineage: Eukaryota > Metazoa > Chordata > Mammalia > Proboscidea > Elephantidae > Loxodonta > Loxodonta africana. Next base: position 111,170,121 of record NC_087347.1, on the reverse strand, counting down.
GGGAAGGCTTTCTCTCTCTGTTAGCTCTGAAGGAAGATCCTTGTCATCAATTTTCACCTGTTCAAGGAACTTCTTAGCACAGGGAGCCCTGGGCCAAAGGACATGCTATACTCCCGGTGCTTCTTTCTTGGTGGTATGAGGTCCCCCTGTCTCTCTACTTTCTTCTCTCTTTTATATCTCAAAAGAGATTGGCCAGTCTTGTAGATTGAGTCCTGTCTCATTAACATAAGTGCCTCTAATCCTGCCTTACTAAGATCATAGTGGTAGGATTTACAACACATAGGAAAGTTACATCAGGTGACAAAATGGTATACAATCACACAATACTGGGAATCATGGCCTAGCGAAGTTCACACATATTTTGGGGGGACACAAGTCAGTCCATGACAATCACTTACATCTATAAAAATGAAAAGCAGAAATAGATAGGATTCTAGAAATAAGTAATATTTATCTATGGATACACTAAATAATTGAAAAAGAATCTCATACATCAAATTAAAAGATGTACTTCTAACAAAAATTTACTTTTTCGTTCATGAAATATTTACAAAATTGTGAATATATTTGTTATTTTGATCAACTATATACCTATTACAACTGTTACGATAATTCAATCAAGAATTTTAAATACTTAAATCCAAAGATTGCAAGAAATGTTTAAATTGTATTAATTTTTTTTGTTGTTAATTTCAGGGAATTATAACAGGCTAATGAATGTCTCTGGGTAGCACAAACAAGTAAGCGCTTGACTGCTAATCAGAAGGTTGGAGGTCTGAACTCACCCAGAGGTGCCTCGAAAGACAGGTCTGGTGATCTGTTTCTGAAAGGTCACAGCCTTGGAAAATTCTATGGAACAGTTCTACTTTGCACACACGGGGTCTCCATGAGTTGGAACTGACTTGACGTCAACTAACAAAAACAAAAATGAATAAACATAGAAATATATTGCTAAGTATAAAAATGCTGCAAGGGACGTAAATTGAAAAAACAAATTCAAGGAAAATGTAACATTTGTTACAGAAGAGTGTGTTTTAATTGATGATTTGTGTATCAAATCGCTATCATATTTACATACTTTTAAAATAAGTCTTAAAGTAAAAGTTCTATTTTTAACTTTAATTATACACAATAGGCCAAAAATTACATTATTTAAACTCAGAATGGAAATTTTTAAGTATTAACTTTAAAACATACAAGGAAGTCTTACCCTTTACTAAAGTTACCACTTATCAATTGTCTAGTTACCAGTACTGGGGAAGGCAACACAGCTTGACCGAGTCAAGGTCATGGAAGCTCCATGGACACCCAAACACCCTGAGGGACCAAGTCACTGGGCTGAGGGCTCGGGACCATGATCTCCAGGAACATCTAGCTCAATTGGCATAAAATAGTTTATAAAGAAAATGTTCTACAACCTACTTTGGTGAGTAGCATCTGGAGTCTTAATAGCTTGTGAGCAGCCATGTAAGATACTCCACTGGTTTCACCCTGTCTGGAGCAAGGGAGAATGAAGAAAAACAAAGACACAAGTCAGACTGCTGACTGCTCTGACAGGGATCACAATAGAGGGTCCAAGACAGAGCTGGAGGAAAATATAAAACAAAATTCAAACTAACAATAAGAGACCAGACTTACTGGTCTAACAGAGACTAGAAAAACTCCAAGAGTATGGACCCCAGACACCTTTTTAACTCAGTACTGAAGTCACTCTTAAGGTTCATCCTTCAGCCAAAGATTAGACAGGCCCATAAGACAGACAGTAACACACACAGCTCAACCATGTATACGAGACTGAATGGGCACACCAGCCCAGGTCAAGGACAAGAAGGCAGGAGGGATAGGAAAGCTGGATGAATGGAAATGGGGAATGCAAGATCAAGAAGGGGGGAGTGTTGACAAGTTGTAGGGTTGGCAACTAATGTCACAAAACAATATGTGTATTAATTGTTTAATGAGAAACTAATTTGCTCTGTAAACCTACATCTAAAGCCCGATTTAAAAAAAAAGGAAAAAAATGTACAAGGAAGTACATATTTTCCAAATTCTTTTACGGGATACATGAGCAAAAATTTGCACACTACTAAGATATAAGATGGAGAGAATACCATTTGACCTGTCTTCTTCATATGGCTCTACCAGTGTCATACTGCATAAAATGTAATGCTTTACGTAAGATATTATGATGGTTATATTACTCCATATTTTTATGTTTTTAAATTTAAATTTGTTATTTCACCCTTTATATGATATTAAGCAACATTTTTTTTTTTTTTTATCTGTAGGAAGGTCACTAATTAACGTTATTGTGGGTAGCAAGTCTGAAAACTGACTCAAATCTCTTTCACAATAGAGCAGGTTCTATGTCAGATCTTATTGGAACCCAAATCTCCTTCATTTCAAGATATATTTTATTCACATAACATTTTTTCTCAGGAAAACTTGGGTCTTAAATTATCCTGTTTTTCCCACCGAACTATACCAAACTTACTCAATTAGAACTTGTTTTCATGCATTAAAAGTTAAGGTATTGTGGGTCATGGTTTCGTGGGACATTCCAGCTAATTAGCCTAATGATGTGTTTAGCACTTCTGTTCTACTTCCTACTTTGTTGCATAGTACCTGGGGCCTTTAAAGCTTGTAGGCAGCCATCTAAGGCACACCAATTGTTCTCTAATTCATCTGCAGCAACAGAGGAAGAAAATCAGTCAAGAATAGGAGGAGGATATGGAATGTGTAGATCATTGCCTCCAGGAACAAATGCCTCCTTTGCCACGAGACCAGAACTGGACGGTGCCTGACCACCAATGTTGAACATTTTAATCAAATATTCTATGGAAGAATCCTGATCAAAAGGGGGGAAATGTATAACAGAATTCCAAGTTCTCCTGGAATCCAGACTTTCAGGAGCATGGAGGATGGATGCTCCCCTGAAACTACTGCTCTGAGATTATCTTGAAACCTAAATCAAAAATATCCCTTGAATTCTTCTTAAAACCAAACCATAACCCAGAACTAAAATCACTCCTGAAGCCAACTCTTCAGACAAAGATTAGACTGGACTATAAAACATAAAATAATACTCAAGAAATCTCACTCCAACAAGGCTGGAATTAATCCAAAAAACACAAAATAATAAATGTTGGAGAGGCTGCGGAGAGATTGGAACTCTTATACACTGCTACTGGGAATGTAAAATGGTACAACCACTTTGGAAATCTATCTGGTGTTATCTTAAACAGTTAGAAATAGAACTACCATACAACCCAGAAATCCCACTCCTCGGAATATACCCTAGAGAAACAAGAGCCTTCACACAAACAGATATATGCACACCCATGTTTATTGCAGCTCTGTTTACAATAGCAAAAAGCTGGAAGCAACCAAGGTGTCCATCAATGGATGAATGGGTAAATAAACTGTGGTATATTCACACAATGGAATATTACGCATCGATAAAGAACAGTGAGGAATCTGTGAAACATTTCATAACATGGAGGAACCTGGAAGGCATTATGCTGAGCGAAATCAGTCAGAGCCAAAAGGACAAATATTGTATAAGACCACTATTATAAGATCTTGAGAAATAGTACAAACTGAGAAGAACACATACTTTTGTGGTTACGAGGAGGGGAGGGAGGGAGGGAGAGGGTTTTTTACTGATTAATTAGTAGATAAGAACTGCTTTAGGTTGAGGGAAGGACAACACTCAATACATGGAAGGTCAGCTCAATTGGACTGGACCAAAAGCAAAGAAGTTTCCGGGATAAAATGAATGCCTCAAAGGTCAGCAGAGCAAGGGCGGGGGTTTGGGAACCATGCTCTGAGGGGACTTCTAAGTCAATTGGCAAAATAATTCTGTTATGAAAACATTCTGCACCCCACTTTGAAATGTGGCGTCTGGGGTCTTAAATGCTAACAAGCGGCCATCTAAGATGCATCAATTGGTCTCAACCCACCTGGAGCAAAGGAGAATGAAGAACACCAAGGTCACATGACAACTAAGAGCCCAAGAGACAGAAAGGGCCACAGGAACCAGAGACCTACATTATCCTGAGACCAGAAGAACTAGTTGGTGCCCGGCCACAATCGATGACTGCCCTGACACGGAGCACAATAGAGAACCCCTGACGGAGCAGGAGATCAGTGGGATGAAGACCCCAAATTCTCATAAAAATACCATACTTAATGGTCTGACTGAGACTAGAGGAATTCCGGCAGTCATGGTCCCCAAACCTTCTGTTGGCACAGGACAGGAACCATTCCCGAAGACAACTCATCAGACATGAAAGGGACTGGACAGTGGGTGGGAGAGAGATGCTGAAGAAGAGTGAGCTAATTATATCAGGTGGACACTTGAGACTGTGTTGGCATCTCCTGTCTGGAGGGGGGATGGGAGGATAGAGAGAGTTGGAAGCTGGCAAAATTGTCACGAAAGGAGAGACTGGAAGGGCTGACTCATTAGGGGGAGAGCAAGTGGGAGTAAGGAGTAAGATGTATTTAAACTTATGTGTGACAGACTGACTTGATTTGTAAACATTCACTTGAAGCTCAATAAAAGTTAATAAAAAAAAATAATAATAATACTCAAGAAGAGGGTGCTCCTTAATTCAAGCAGATACGTGAGACTGAATTGGGCAGCTACTGTCCAGATGCGGAATGAGAAGGCAGGAAGGAATAGGAGCTTGTTGAACGCACTAGGGAAACCCGGGTTGGAAAGGGGGAGCGTGCCGTCACATTATAGGGATTACAACTGTATAATTTTTTTTTATAGGAAATTAACTTGAGCTGTAAACTTTTGCCTAAAGCACAATAAAAAAAAATTAAAAAAACAATATTTTAGCATAACTAGTAAAGAATGTCCGCCTTGAGAATCGTGCTCTTTCAAGAGCTATGCATATGGGATCAAACTAACAACAGCAACTCGAAAGATTAGATAGAGAACTTAGGCGGGGAGTGATTTTATATTAATGGGGAGGAACAACTCAGAGAAGGAGGGTAAGAACGGTTGCACAACTCAAAGAATGTTATCAGTGTCACTGAATTGTACGTGTAGAAATGATTAAATTGGTGTGTGTTTTGCTGTGCATATTCTCAACAAAAACAAAATAAATATTTTTTTTAAAAAAGGAACATCATAAAAAGTTAAGGTATGGACTACATGAAATCTAAAACCTTTTCCAGATTTAATGTTCTATTATTGAAGAACATTAAATGTAAACTTGAAAGTAATTTCAAACAAATTGAGAATGAGCGACAAATAGAGGAAAGCTTCATTTTGAATGAAAAACCAAAGTCCCTCCAAGTCCTAGCTTAGCTATTCACCTCAACAGATTCAATTATATGAGCATTAATTTGTTGTGCAATAAAAAATATGTCACATACTAAACACAAAATTTGTTGCCATCATCAAGTCCATGCTGGCTCATGGTGGCCCCAAGTGTTACAGAGTAGAACTGCTCATGGAGTTTTCTTGACTGTAACCTTTACGGAAGCAGACTGCCAGACCTTTTTCTGTGGCACTGCTGAATGGGTTGGAACCACTAATCTGTACATTAGTAGACAAGCGCAAGCTGCTTGTGCCACCTGGAAACCCTTCTACATATTGAACAAAAAAAACCCTTTGCCACTGAGTCAAATTTCAACTCATAGCAAACTGCGCCATACAGTTTCCAAGGCTGTAAATCTTTACAGAAGCAGACTACTGCATCTTTCTCCCATGGAGCAGCTGGTGAGTTTGAACTGCCAACCTCTCGGTTAGGAGCCAAGCAATTAACCTCTGTGCCACCAGGGCTCCTTTGCCACATGATAACAGATCATATCAGGCACCAAAATAGTCCCCAGATATACGGGGAAAATATTTCAATTGTTTTACACCATTACATTTGCATTCATTTTTAAAAATCTTAACATTTCATTAAAGACAGGAATTAGAGCTTAATCTTTATTCTTTAACAATATAGAGCCATATGTCCATCTTCTCCCATCTTATTGAATTATTATTGACTGATTATAATTCTACCATTAACAGCATTTCAAAGGCTACAGGGTCTCAATCAGTGCTATCTTATGCTCTCATCAATTTCAATTTCAAAGTAACAATACAAGCAATACAATTGCTTCTTTAAGACATGTGTGGGCTAGTATCAGGTTTTAGTCCCCTTTCTTCAATAAACTATAAAAAGAAATGGTACAGCATTATCTCTGCAAACATGCATTCTTCCTTAGTCATTCTGCAGTTCTCAATCTAGTCAATGTCAGGGTATTTAATATGACCCATTTTTCATAGAGAATAGTAGTTCCATTTACAGTGCTGAGATTGATAGCACGGAATACTATCAATCCCAAAAGCTCTGATGCGAGCCATGGACCTCTACCAAAAGATTCCTTTCGGGGCTATCAATCTCACTGCTCCCCACTGTCTTTGAGCCCTAAATCAGCCTGCTTGATATCTCTCCAGTTTTGTATTCCTGCATCAGCAGTCTGCCTAAGCACAGCCATCACTCACTACCACTGTTAACTGCACTTGCTACAAACACTGGACTGCTTTCCTCATCCTAAGGCCAAGTGGGAAACTTCTGCTACTTTAGATTACTCTGAATCTCCCTTGACAAGAAGAACCCATTTTCACTGAATTTTTTAATAATTGGAAAGGTAATGGATTGTTCTTTTATTTATTTTGGTAATGGAAATCTTGAATTTAACAGGTAGCCAAATACTTTATTTCAAAAAACAAAGTTAAAAAGACTCATCATTAAGTAAGTACTTTTTTTTTTCTAGAAGTACTCCATTCTAGAACTGCCAAGTGTTTTATTCCATAAAAATTCTAAAGCCGATTTGTCCCTTTTTATATACGTTTACTTAAAGCCAGTGAGTTCCTATTAAGGGTTGGCTTTAAACAAGGCAACATCATATGCTATTTTCACATTATTAGTTGCTGTTGAGTCGGCTCCAATGCATACCAATCCCACAGAACAACAGAACAAAATGTTGCCCAGTCCTGCACCATCTTCACGATCGTTGGCATACCTGAGCCATTGTCGCGGCCACTGTGTATTTTGAGTGTCTTCCAACCTAGGGGATCACCTATATCAGACAATGCTTTGTTGTGACCCATATGGTTTTCATGGGCTATTTTTGGAAGTAGATCACCAGGGCTTTCTTTCTAATTTGTTTTTGCCTGGAAGTTCCACTGAAACTTGTCCACCATGGGTGACTCCTGTTGGTATTTGAACTGCCAGTGGCATAGCTTCCAGCATCACAGCAACACACAAGCCACCATATTATACAACAAACTGGAATAGCTAACAAGTAAAGCCAGCTTTCCCAGCTGAGATACCTAAAGTTTATTCAATCTCGTCCATTTCTCTATCTTTACAAATCACTTTTGCCTCAGTTCCTTTGACAGTGTGATAGAATAATTCAGCTTTGAAAACTTCCCAAATGACTGTACGGACAATTGCAACATATTTATTTATCTGAATAACCATAGGCCCTGCTCTGTTTAATTTTAAAATCTAAAACAAACAGTGCCTGAGGCAGGTGGAATAATGAAGGGATTGCGTCTCTCATTCTTTATTAGTAATTTTAAGTGATATTTCTATTGTCGTAAGTAGAAACAAAATTTTATTTGATATAGTGGCTATTCAATATCTGCTTCTTTCCCTTGATTTTCTCATATCTTCCTTTTTTTTCCTTGCTGCTTCATTTTCTTCACTGTCAATAGTAAAAGTAGTTAGCAGGGGATGGAGGGATGGAGAAAGGGCAGAATCATTGTTTAGTGAATACAGGATTTTTGTTTATGGGGATAGAAAATTTGGAAACAGATATTGGCGATATTTACACAACATGATTGATGACCAGTCAAACATCACTTAATGTCCACAATATGTTCTGTGAAATAGGATGTAATGTGATTTAGATGTTGTGCGAACACCATATTATATACAGGCAGTCTCCAAATTATGAACGAGGTCCATTGCTAAGTTTGTCTTTAAGTCAAACTTGTATGTAAGTCAGAACAGTTAGGTAAGGTTCATATCTAACGTTAGTCAAATGTTTGTCTTGATACATAGTGTACCTTTCTATGCATAAAAAACATCAAAGAAACACTGTGTTATTATTTTAATTTAATAATACAGTAATCATAATAATGTTTTGATGCACATCGAAAAGTGGTGCCTGTTTTTTCTTATGAACCATTGTATGTACCTCAAATTTTTAATATAATAGGCTTAACAGGAGTTGGTTTGTAACTATGCATTGTATTTAAGTCAGAAATTTGTACCACGAGGCTGAGAGAAAGTACAGTACAGTACATAATAAGCCAGTAACATAGCATTTATTATGACCATTGAGACATGTGTACATATATACTGTACCATTATATGCCTGGCAGCCCAATTGCTTTATACAGAGACATGAGATGCACATGTTATATGGGGCAAGCTATGGCATTCACTACATCCAGTTATGTCTGCTAGAGAAATGCAAATCAAAACTACAATGAGATACCATCTCACCCCAACAAGGCTGGCATTAATCCAAAAAACATAAAATAATAAATGTTGGAGAAGTTATGGAGAGACTGGAACACTTATACACTGCTGGTGGAAATGTAAAATGGTATAACCACTTTGGAAATCTAGCTGGCACTTCCTTAAGAAGCTAGAAATAGAACTAGCATATAATCCAGCAATCCCACTCCTTAGAATACATCCTAGAGAAAGAAGAGCCCTCACACAAACAGATATGTGCACACCCATGTTCATTGCAGCGCTGTTTACAATAGCAAAAAGATGGAAGTAACCAAGATGTTCCATCAACAGATGAATGGATAAATAAATTATGGTATATTCACATAGTGGAATACTACACAACAATTAAGAACAACAATGAATCCATGAAACATCTCATAACATGGAGGAATCAGAAGGCATTATGCTGAGTGAAATTAGTCAGTTGCAAAAGAACAAATACTGTATGAGACCACTATCATAAGAAATCAAGAAAAAGTTTAAACACAAAAGAATATATTCTTTGATGGTTAGGAGGGTGAGGAGGAAAGGAGAAGGGTATTCACTAATTAGATGGTAGATAAGAACTGTTTTAGGTAAAGTGAAAGACAACACACAACACAGGAGATGTCAGTACAAGTGGACTAAACCAAAAGCAAAGAAGTTTCCTAAATACAACCGAATACTTTGAAAGCCAGAGTAGCAGGGATAGGGGCCTGGGGACCATAGTTACAGGGGACATCTAGGTCAACTGGCAAAAAAAAAAAGTATTAAGAAAACATTCTGCATCCCACTTTGGTGACTGGCACCTGGAGTCTTAAATGCTAGGAAGCAGCCATCTAAGATATATCAATTGGTCTCAACCCACCTGGAGCAAAGGAGGATGAAGAACACCAAAGACACAAGGCAAATATGAGCCCCAGAGACAGAAAGGGCCACATAAATCAGAGACTACATCAGCCTGAGACCAGAAGAACTAGATGGTGCCCGGCTACCACCAATGACTACCCTGTCAGGGAACACAACAGAGAATCCCTGATGGAGCATGAGAACAGTGGGATGCAGACCTCAAATTCTAGTAAAAAGACCAGACTTAATGGTCTGACTGAGACTAGAGGGACCCCAGAGGTCATGGTCCCTGGACCCTCTGTTAGCCCAAGGCTGCAACCATTCCTGAAGCCAACTATTCAGAGAGGGATTGGACAGGACTATAAAACAGAAAGTGATGTTGGTGAGAAGTCAGCTTCTTGGCTCAAGTAGACCCATGAGACTATGTGGGCAGCTCTGGTCTGGGGGGTGAGATGAGAAGGTAGAAGGGGACAGGAGCTGGTTGAATGGACATGGGGAATACAGGGTGGAGAGGAGGAGTGTGCTGTCTCATTAGGGTAAGAGCAGCTAGAAGTACATAGCAAGGTGTATGAGAGACTGACTTGATTTGTAAACTTTCACTTAGAGCACAATAAATTAAAAAGTAAATAATAAAAAAAACAAAGCCCTATGGAGCAATTCTACTCTGTAACACATGGAGACACCATGAGTCAGAATCAACTCAATAGCAACTGGTCTGTTTTTTGGGGGTTTGGTGTTAAATCACATACTGACTCTTAGAGCTTCTACTCAGAAAGGATACACATCATTTCTACTCTTGTTTTGTTGCCCAAAGCAAGTCACGTGATTATGCCTCACTTCAAAGAGAGCGAGGAAGTCCAGTCCTTCTATGCACATGGAAGGAGAAGAGAACTGGAACACAGAGATTTTCATACAGGTTATTCTGGAAAATTATCTATAATAAATGCAAAGTAACTAGTCCACTCCTGGCATGAATGGTAACTTTTGTATTAGAGCAAGGGTTTCTCCTTCAAATGGCTTCAGTATTTGAAAAATCAACCCACTGCCAGTCTTTGAAAAATCATATACTCATACTAATTAGGATCTTGTATTAGAAAGGCAGAAGGAATCTCTGCCTAGTGAACTGAAGCAAGGGAATAAAATATTCCTGACACGTGAGACAATGCCCTCTCCTCCAGTAAAAGCGATCGTTAAAGTCTTATTCCTTCCATGTTAGGTTTGAATCCCTTTTAACAGTGTGAGAAGCATCAGGCCTCTATTTTACTGGTCCAGTTGTTCGAGTACTTAATTATAACTAATACCATTGTCAGACACATACACATAAAATCTTTACCATGCTACTTCTACCCTAAGAAGTTGAGCCTTTTGTATATATGGTAGAAGGTATCACAATCTGATTCATACTGCAAGGAATCATGCTTAAATTTGTCTCAATGACTAATACTTATGCATAGGGTCTAGTTGGGGTGTTCTTTCCCTTATGTTATGGACAACAATGGCTGGAGAATCTCTAGTGTCTTGAAAATCACCCAAATGGCTAAGGAAAAGGGGTATTCTCAACTCTTCCTTAGCCATTCCTCTTTCTTTCAAAAAAAAAAAAAATGGCCTGTCTTTGCTTATGTTTTCCTCTTTCCCATTCACCTGTCCTAGATCCTATTCATTTAGGGCTTTTTTTTTCCCTGTCTGAAAACTAGTTACTTAACCCATGCCAATATTGTAACTCTCCTTTGGTTATCACATACTTACCTTTAGCGCTGGCTAGTCTGGAAAACAGTTCCTTAATGCTAAGACATACACGTATGGTGCATGCGCTTAACCAAAGTTTGGAATCCAAGTTTCTGCTTTAGGTGGTACCACCAATATGGTTATAACCTTGACAAGTCACAATTTCTGGGCCTCAATTTTCTAATCTGAAAAATAAATGAACAGGCCTTATGTGATATGTCATAATTTCATACATGTTGTGCTCTGTCCTTGAAATGCTCCCCAACCTCTCCCCATATCCATGTATTAGCCGTTAATTTCTTAAGCCTCAGCTCAGGCAGTACTTCCAACACAAAGCCTCTTCCTGCTCTTGTCTCAGGGAATAAAATGTGCCCCTTCTTGGGGCTCACATAAAAACTATATGGCTATATGGCTTCAATACTGTACTTAAAACATTGTCATCCCACACATATGCTCCAGAGAATAAGCTAGATAACTGGGATCTTCAAAAAATTAAACCCTTATGCTTATCAAACGACTTCACCAAAAGAGTACAAAGACAATCAACAGCCTGGGAAAAAAAAATTTGGCTGTTGCAAATCAGACAAAAGTCTAATCTCTCAAATCTACAAGAAAATCCAACACTTCTACAACAAAAAGACAATAATTCAATTAAAAAATGGGCAAAGGAAATGAACAGACACTTCACCAAAGAAGACATTCAAGCAGCCAACAGACACATGAGGAAATGCGCACAATCTCTAGCCATCAGAGAAATGCAAATCAAAACCACAATGAGATACCATCTCACTCTGGCATTACTGACACAAATCAAAAAAACAGGAAATAACAAATGTTGGAGAGGCTGCAGGGAGATTGGAGCTCTTACGCACTGCTGGTGGGAATACAAAATGATACAACAATTTTGTAAAACAATACGGCATTTCCTTAGAAAGTTAGAAATAGAAATGCTGTATGATCCAGCAATCCCACTCCTGGGAATATATCCTAGAGAAATAAAAGTCGTCACAGGAATAGATATGTGTACACCCATGTTCATTGCAACATTGTTCACAATAGCAAAAAGATGGAAACAACCTAGATGCCATCAACAGATGAATGGATAAACAAACTGTGGTACATACACACAATGGGGTATTATGCAATGCTAAAGAACAAGGATGAATCTGTGAAGCATCTGGTAACATGGATGTATCTGGAGGACATTATGCTGAGTGAAATAAGTCAATCATAAAAGGACAAATATTGTACGAGACCACTACTAGAAAAACTCATGAAAAGGTTTACATACAAAAAGAAACTATCTTTGATGGTTACAAGGGAGGGGAGGGGTGGAGATGGAAAAACACGTAATAGACAATGTTAGGTGCTATCGAGTCAGTCTGACTCATAGCAACCCTGTGCACAACAGAACGAAACACTGCCCAGTCCTGCGCCATCCTTAACAATCGTTGTTACGCTTGAGCTCATTGTTGCAGCCACTGTGTCAGTCCACCTTGTTCAGGGTCTTCCTCTTTTCCGCTGACCCTGTACTCTGCCAAGCATGATGTCCTTCTCCAGGGACTGATCCCTCCTGACAACATGTCCAAAGTATGTAAGATGCAGTCTCGCCATCCTTGCCTCTAAGGAGCATTCTGGCCGCACTTCTTCCAAGACAGATTTGTTCATTCTTTTGACAGTCCACGGTATATTCAATATTCTTCACCAACACCACAATTCAAAGGGGTCAACTCTTCTTCGGTCTTCCTTATTCATTGTCCAGCTTTCACATGCATATGATGCGATTGAAAATATCATGGCTTGGGTCAGGCGCACCGTCATCTTTGTTCTTCAACACTTTGAAGAGATCCTTTGCAGCAGATTCACCCAAATGCAATGCGTCTTTTGATTTCTTGACTGCTGCTTCCATGGCTGTTGATTGTGGATCCAAGGAAAACGAAATCCTTGATAACTTCAATCTTTTCTCCGTTTATCATGGTGTTGCTCATTGGTCCCGTTGTGAGTATTTTTGTTTTCTTTATGTTAAGGTGTAATCCATACTGAAGGCTGTGGTCTTTGATCTTCATTAGTAAGTGCTTCAAGTCCTCTTCACTTTCAGCAAGCAAGGTGTGTCATCTGCATAACGCAGGTTGTTAGTGAGTCTTCCTCCAATCCTGATGTCCCGCTATTCTTCATATAGTCCAGCTTCTCATATTATTTGTTCAGCATACAGATTAAATAGGTATGGTGAAAGAATACAACCCTGACGCACACCTTTCCTGACTTTAAACCAATCAGTATCCCCTTGTTCTGTCCGAACAACTGCCTCTTGATCTATGTAAATGTTTCTCATGAGCACAATTAAGTGTTCTGGAATTCCCGTTCTTCACAGTATTATCCATAGTTTGTTATGATCCACACAGTCGAATGCCTTTGCATAGTCAATAAAACACAGGTAAACATCCTTCTGGTATTCTCTGCTTTCAGCCAGGATCCATCTGACATCAGCAATGATATCCCTGCTTCCACGTCCTCTTCTGAAACCAGCCTGAATTCCGGGAAGTTCCCTGTGGATATATTGCTGCAGTCGTTTTTGAATGATCTTCAGCAAAATTTTGATTGCGTGTGATATTAATGATATTGTTCTATAATTTCCACATTCGGTTGGCTCACCTTTCTTGGGAATAGGCATAAATGTGGATCTCTTCCAGTCAGTTGGCCAGGAAGCTGTCTTCCATATTTCTTGGCATAGATGAGTGAGCACCTCCAGCGCTACATCTGTTTGTTGAAACATCTCAAATGATATTCCATCAATTCCTGGAGCCTTGTTTTTCCCCAATGCCTTCAGAGCAGCTTAGACTTCTTCCTTCAGTACCATCGGTTCCTGATCATATGCCACCTCTTGAAATGGTTGAATATCGACTAATTCTTTTTGGTATAATGACTCTGTGTATTCCTTCCATCTTCTTCTGATGCTTCCTACGTCATTTAATATTTTCCCCATGGAATCCTTCACTATTGCAACTCGAGGCTTGAATTTTTTCTTCAGTTCTTTCAGCTTGAGAAAGGCTGAGCGTGTTCTTCCCTTTTGGTTTTCCATCTCCAGCTCTTTGCACATGTCATTATAATACTTTATTTTGTCTTCTCGAGAGGCCCTTTGAAATCTTCTGTTCAGTTCTTTTACTTCATCAATTCCTCCTTTTGCTTTAGTTGCTCGATGCTCAAGAGCAAGTTTCAGAGTCTCCTCTGACATCCATCTTGGTCTTTTCTTTCTTTCCTGTCTTTTCAGTGACCTCTTGCTTCCCTCATGGATGATGTCCTTGATGTCATTCCCCAACTCATCTGGTCTGGGGTCACTAGTGTTCAATGCATCAAATCTATTCTTCAGATGGTCTCTAAATTCAGGTGGGATATACTCAAGGTCATATTTTGGCTCTCGTGGACTTGCTCTGATTTTCTTCAGTTTCAGTTTGAATTTGCATATGAGCAATTGAAGGCCTGTTCCACAGTCGGCCCCTGACCTTGCCCTGACTGATGATATTGAGCTTTTCCATCGTTTCTTTCCACAGATGTAGTCAATTTGATTTCTGTGTGTTCCATCTGGCGAGGTCCATGTGTGTAGTTGCCGTTTATGTTGGTGAAAGAAGGTATTTGCAATGAAGAAGTCATTGATCTTGCAAAATTCTATCATTTGGTCTCTGGCATCGTTTCTATCACCAAGGCCCTATTTTCCAACTACTGGTCTTTCTTCTTTGTTTCCAACTTTCTCATTCCAATTGCCAGTAATTTACAATGCATCTTGATTGCATGTTCGATCAATTTCAGCCTGTAGCAGCTGATAAAAATCTTCTGTTTCTTCATCTTTGGCCTTAGTGGTTGGTGCACAAATTTGAATAATAGTCGTATTAACTGGTCTTCCTTGTAGGCGTATGGATATTATCCTATCACTGACACCATTGTATTTCAGGATATATCTTGAAACGTTCTTTTTGATGATGAATGCAACGCCATTCCTCTTCAAGTTGTCATTCCCAGCATAGTCAAGTAAATGATTGTCTGATTCAAAATGGCCAATACCAGTCCATTTCAGCTCACTAACGCCTAGGATATCGATGTTTATGCTTTCCATTTCATTTTTGATGATTTCCAATTTTCCTGGATTCATACTTCGTACTTTCTGGGTTCTAATTATTAAGGGATGTTTGCAGCTGTTTCTTCTCATTTTTGAGTCATACCACATCAGCAAATTAAGGTCCCTAAAGCTTTACTTCATCCACATCATTAAGGTCGACTCTACTTTGAGGAGATATCTCTTCCCCAAACATCTTTTGAGTGCCTTCCAACCTGGTGGGCTCATCTTCCAGCACTATATCAGACAATGTTCCGCTGCTATTCATAAGGTTTTCACTGGCTAATGCTTTTCAGAAGTAAACTGCCGGGTCCTTCTTCCTAGTCTGTCTTAGTCTGGAAGCTCAGCTGAAACCTGTCCTCCACGGGTGACCCTGATGGTATCTGAATACCAGTTTCATAGCTCCCAGCATCACAGCAACACACAAGCCCCCACATAATAGACAACAAATAAGTGGTAACTCTGGTGAAGGGTAAGACAGTGCACAATACTGGGGAAGTCAGTATAGCCCATACAAGGCAGGGCCATGGTAGCTCCATAGACACATCCAAACTCCCTGAGGGACAAAATTGCTGGGCTGGGGGTTATGGGGACCGTGGTCTCAGGGAACATCTAGCTCAATTGGCATAACAGAGTTTATAAAGAATGTGTTCTACATTCTACTTTGGTGAGTAGCATCTGGGGCCTTAAAAGCCTAGGAGTGGCCATCTAGGATACTCCACTGGTCTCATCCTTTTGGGAGCAAGGAAGAATGAAGAAAACCGGAAACCAAAGACACAAGGGAAAGAATAGTCCAAAGGACTAATGGACCACATCTACCATGGCTTTCACCGGACTGAGTCCAGTACAACTAGATGGTACCCAGCCACCACTACTGACTGCTCTGACAGGGTTTACAATAGAGGGTGCCGGAAAGAGCTGGAGAAAAACGTAGAATAAAATTCCAACTCAAAAAGGAAGACAAGATTTGCTGGCCTGACAGAGACTGGAGAAACCCTGAAAGTATGGCCCCCAGACACCCTTTCAGCTCAGTAATGAGGCCACTCCTGAGGTTCACCCTTCAGCCAAAGCTTGAACAGGCCCATGGAATGAAACAAGACTAAAGGGGCACGCCAGCCCTGGGGCAGGAACTGAAAGGTAGGAGGGAACAGGCAAGCTGGTAATAGGGAACCCAGGGTTGAGAAGGGAGAATGCTGACATATCATGGTAAGACAGGGAACAGAGGGCCCCCAAATCTACAAACAAAGTAACAAGAAATGGGCCAGGACACTGAAACAAAGCCATTCCCCAGAACAATAGGACAGGGTATCAGAAAACACCCTGCAAACTTCTTTAAAGTTGTCTTTCAGAAGTAGCTGGAGAAAACCAGCCCCAGGGACATGTGCAGAACATCCACTTGTGACCGCTGTGTGACCTTCCACCAGCGGCAGTGAGGGGCTGCAGTAGCAGCCAGGGAATCAAACCCGGGGAGCAGGAGACTGTGCAGGCGCAACACCCCGTAATAAGTCCTACTACAAATCCCAGAGGCCTCCAGGGCGGGAAACATCTTGGAAAGCTGCTATGCCTATGAATAAACATGAATCTTTATCCGCCCAAGAACTTTTAAAAATCCAGGCCTGTCTTTTGTTCTGTGAGACAGGGGTAAGTGTTGCCTTAGGCCCTCCTCATTTCTGCTTGCAAGCCTCTTCAATAAAGCTTTGCTGCTGTGGAAAATCCTGCGTGCCTTACCTGTTCATTCCTGACCAGCGAGAGGCAAGAACCTTATTTGATTCTGGCAACAATGGGGTTGTTCACCAATGTCATACAACAATGCGTGTACTAACTGTTTGAGGAGGAACTAGTTTATTCTGTAAACCTTCATCTAAAGTTCAATAAAAAAAAATTGTCATCCCTTGTTTTATATACATATGTTTATATATTCTCCACCAACTACAGTGTAAATTCCTCAAGAGACAAGTCCATGTCTAATTCTTCTTTTTATTATTGTGGTGAAAATATACACACCGAAACATTTGCCAACACAACTTCCACATTTACAATTCAGTGACATTGATTAAATTTTTCATGTTGTGCCATCATTATTACTATCTTTTTCCAAAATATTTCACCATTAACATAAACTCATTGCCTCCCATCCTTGGTAACCGTTAACAATCTTTGGTTTCTATATATTTACTTATTTCATATCGGTGATATCATACAGAATTTGTCCATTTGAGACTGACTTATTTGGCTCAGCATATTTTCAAGGTACACCTATGTTGTGGCATGCATCAGGACTTCATTTCTGTATAATATTCCATTGTATGTATATGCCATCTTTTGTTTATCTTTTCATTTGTTGATGGACATTTCAGTTGTTTCCACCTTTCAACTATTGTGAAAAGTGCTGGAATGAACATTGGTGCACAGGTTTCTGTTGATGTTCCTGCTTTCACTTTCTTTGGGTATATAACTAGGATTGGGATTGTTGGGCCATGTGATAATTCTACATTCAACTTTCTTGAGGACCTGTTGGCCTGTTTTCTAGAGTGGCTGTACCATTTTAAATTTCCACCAGCAATGGATGAAGATTCCAGTTTCTCCATGACCTTGCCAGCACTTGTTTTCCATTTTTTAATCATAGCCATTCTAATGGGGGTGAGATGATATCTCATTGTGGTTTTGATTTGCATCTCCCTAATGACTAATGGGAAACCCTGGTGGCATAGTGTTTAAGAGCTACAGCTGCTAACCAAAAGGTCAGAAGTTCGAATCCACCAGGCACTCCTTGGAAACTCTGTGGGGCACTACTCTGTCCTATAGGGTTGCTATGAGTCAGAATCGACTCGACGGGATCATTAGTGGCTAATGATGTTGAGTGTCATTTTATGTGCTTGTCAGTCATTTGGATATCCTCTTTGGTGAAATGTCTGTTCAAGTCCTTTGTCTATTTTTTTATTGGGTGGTTTGTCTTTTTGTTGTTAAGTTTCTAATTCATCTTTGAGGTGGATAAAAACAATTAAGCATGAAATAAATATGTGTAGAATGAATGGATTGATGGAAGAATAAATGAATGATGTAAATTTATGAATGAATGAATGAAATAGAAGATTTTCAAAAAATCCTAGTTCAAAGTTTATATTACTTACAATATAATAATAATATAATGAGGGACAGAGACATTTGGAGAATTTCTAACATCTCAAATCACTAAAAGGACACTAATTGAACTCCTTCAGTCTCTGCTTCTTAAGCTCTCACCATGGCCTTTCTCCTCACACTCCTGGTTGTTATAAGATTACCTGGAATATTAGTGAAATATACAGCCCCTCTTCTGTTCACACTCCCCAGTAACTGAGCAAGTAGACATCTATACTGATTTGATCACCAGAGAGGGAGTTTTTTCTCATCAGCCAAGCAGGCAGATAATAGGACTCTCAGCCTGTTGGTAGATAAGACAAAGACTGGGAACTTAATGAGGAGTGCTGTCTCAGTGGCTATGGGGGAACTCCATTAGGACTTTAAACATTGTATTGTTGCTCTCGTAAGTGGACATGAGAAGAAAAAATGTGCGACGTGGAGGTGGCTAACCCCCGCGCCCAGAATGAATTTATCCTCCTATCCATTAAATGTTCCCTCTAGACAAACTGGTTGATTTATAACTCATTTCAATTTCATCCTCCTTCAAGGCAAAAATCCAGTATTCTCCCCCATCAGCCGTAGACTACTCCAATACTGATTCCACTTCCCTTTTTGGAACTCAATATATTTAATACTTGGCCTTGTGATGTTGTGTAAAGTCATGCAATTTTTCCATGTTTCTAAATTTTAACTCCTGTGTTTTTGCTTAACTTTTCATGTGTTTATGCCTAATCTCTTCAACTAAAGTATAACTTCTTAGAGGGAAGTGACTACATCCAACACCTATTCCAATCCCCCCAGCATGGTACTTTAGTTAAAGGCACTCAGCAAATACTGAGTGATAAACTGTAGATCAATTATTTCAGCCACTAGGACAAGAACAATCATCTACACCATTTGTTTTCTTAATTATACAAATTTATAGTTGCATGTACTCTATTAATACCACACATTAAACTCTTTTGAAAACTTTTTCACATCAATAAGCAAATTTTATTTCCATAATCTTTCTTTGCGTTAGATAGTACAGAGAAAAGTATTGTTTTGCAGATGAAGAATTTACACATTGGGAGTTAAGATTCTCACCTTAGTAAAGGAACCAGGACTAGACTCAGTCTCCTTGACTGCTAGTATTCCATTGCTCTTTCCAGTACAACACTATCAATTTCAGGTCCCCAGCATATAGTTCTACCACAGGCATGTGGACCTTTAGCCAGGTAATTAAAAAAAGCCCTATAACTTCATAAACTTCTCTGTGCTAGGTTATCAAAAGTCCAAAATTTCTCCCAAGAAAGAAGTAAGTGCAAATTCTGAAAGCATATTCTTAGGCCTTTAGTTGGATTATAAGTAATCTATAAAACTGCTTAGTATTATACTTCAAGTAATATCGAATTAGTATTTGCTGTTTGCTCAAAAGCACTGAGAAAGAAAAATTCATATCAACTCCAGAGTGTATAGCCTCATATTTGGCTTTCACATCTATAGAACATATTAAAAAACACAAAATTCAGTTGTATCTGTACATCTGAAAGATTAACCAAAAAGTAAATCTAGATCCAAAGGATTTTTTTTTTTAATACAGCAGAAGCCTCTTAACTGCCTGATCCACATAGATTGAATTTTAGTGGACACACATATTCCTGTACTGGAAATGTAGTTATTCTTTTATTCAGATAGAAATCAGTATTCATGCAAAATAAATTGATTCTACTTTAATTGTCCACTGGCTGTGACTATAAGCAAACTATGTGAGCCTTACAGTTGAATCTTTACCACAGGCAGATATGAGGATATAAACCTCAAAAACACAGTTCACTTGGGTCGCCATTTAAGAGTTCATACTCTGTCAAATGCTTCAGAGTAAATTACATTATGGTTATGATGCTATTAATCACATCATATCTCCTCTACACCCAAAAGAAAAATATCATTTTCTCTTTATGTCTGTCTATATTCCTCAAAAAAAAAAAAAAAAAAATTACTTGATGAAAATTGCTCAATTATTCTCCATATTGAAGAAAAATTACAGGAGGGAGTTAATTGCTTATCTACAAGGTACCTTATTTCTGAAGCCAACACATTTAATATATGCAACAACAATAAAAGTGGAGAATAGTAAATTACAGAAATAAAACCATGCTTTGGTTTATGGGCTATAAAACAAACAAAGCCTGACTTTAAAAGCTGTTAATACATATAAATTAAAGTATTGAAAGGTCACAAAAATAAAGAAAAAAGTTCTTTAAAAGGAAAAATGAAACAAAGGACATCCATAACAGTTGTATGCTGTTTATTACGGAAAGGGTTTTTTTCTTTTTTTCTGTAGTATGCCAGAGTTTAAATTTTGAGATTCAGCTGAAGAGACTATGGAAAACCAATGCTTAATTAGCAGAGGCAGTGTTGTCTGCTTTCAGAAGGATTTCAATATAGGTAGAGTTTTTGCTTGCATTCGTTATTGTCTTTTGTATTTATATATGTTGTTGTTGGGTGCCGTTGAGTCAGTTCCAACTCCTAGTGACCCTATATATATTTACTTTTTTTTTTTTTTTCATTTCCTGGTGGGAAAATGGGCCACAATTTAGGTTGGAAAGAGGAGGCTTACACATTTTTTGTATGTCTTTATATTTGGTGAATGAAGTATCTCAAATATTTTTAAGTAACTGCCGTATATTACCTAGACTTCTGTTATTAAACATTAACTTTTTAAAGAACTTAAATTTAACTGAATGTCATTGTACAAACCTTTACACTCATGACACCTATGTACATATAGTCTCAATTTCCTAATAAAGACACTTACCTCAGAGTCTGCCATAGCAGAGAAAAACTGAATTATGAGTCAGAAAACCTGGGTTTTGGTTTGGTTCTCTATCACTTAGTACGTTCTATTAGGAGAAAATCAATCAAACGTGCATTTGTGGAACAAATACAGTAATAGTGCCCTGCTTACCTCAGGAAATATGAGGATCAAATGAAATTGTGTAACAAATGATAGAAATATAAGAGATTTCTCTTTTACAAAAATATGAAATCCATGTATTCATCTATCCATCTATCATTTCAAAGTGCATTTATTAAATGCTTACTATGAACAGAGAGTCCCTGGGTGGGGCAAATGGTTAAGCGCTGGACTACTAACCAAAAGGTTGATGGTTCAAACCCACTCAGAGGCGCCTCGAAAGACAGGTTTAGCGAACTGCTTCCAAAAAGTCACAGCCTCAAAAACCCTATGGAACAGTCCTACTCTGCACACATGGGGTTGCCATGAGTTGGAATAAACTGGATGGCACCTAACAACACAGAAGAGATAAACGGCAGAGGATCAAGAAATCTCTCCTTTGTCCTGACACAGACAATGCTAGCAGTAGCCATCTCACACAGCTAAGTTTAAAGAAATGTTTTTACATGTTTTGCTCTTTTACAGGAATCATTTTAGGCTCTACGATTTGACTGTAAGTCTCTGGGGAGTGATAACCTGTTTGCCCCTCGCTAGCTGCCAGGGCCCAAAAACGATAGGAGCACACTTTTACCTGCCTGATGATGTGAGTGGCTGAGAAGCTCACCTGTGAAATGTGTCCAGATGGGTGGAAGCGTGCTCTGTTCTCAGTCTGTCCTTATGCAGATTTGATATGCAAATCAATTAATGAAGGGGCCTCAGCCTTTGGCCACCTGACTGGCTGTGGGACAGACAAATGGATCTGAGTAACGTCTGTAGAGAGTCACAAAGGCCCTCAATTAATAAAATGTGGTGTTTCCAGGTCACTGCCACTGAACGCATCCTGCACCTGCCCCCACTGTTCTCGTAAAAATGTGTGCTGAAATAGATTTTAAAATTCTGTAATGTAGTGACACAATAAAATGAATCACATTCTCCGGAAAACACTTTCAAAAATAGATGCATTCTTTCGCCACAAGGTTTCCCACCGTTTCCTGGAATTTATCATCAATTCCAATTCCAGCACCGTGTTTTAAAAGGCTAGAGGGTGTGGTTAGGGTAGAGGTAAGTTACAGAGTTGGTAAGTGCTCTCAGAAATTGAATCCCAGTGCTCTGTGATCCGTCTAAGGATTGGCAGCAGGAGGAGGAGAGGCAGAGGCAGAATAAGGAGAGGAGGAGAACAAGGAAGTCAAAGGAGGAGAAGTTATGGATGTGCTAGAACAAAAGAAAGAACTGCAAACAGGAAGAGGAAGAACAAGAGGTAGCAGAAAAAGAAGGAAAAGAGAGAAAAATAATAAAAGAAGTTACCATCTGAGTAACTGCTTGCCCTTCGCATTGTCCAGGAAAATCTTTTTTCATGATACTGATAGGATTCTTCCCGATGCTACCTTCCTCACAAAGGAACACGCATTTTTTTTCCCTGAAAATGAGAAAACTCTTTCTATGCACGTACATCCTGAAGTTGTTTTCTTTTGTTAAACGATTTTTGCGTGTGCTTTTTAAAAAAATTTTTTTTACAGCTACAATGTAAGGAATCACTTCCCTCTGCATCAGAAAGCAGTATTTGTCACCACAAATACATACATGGAATTGGTTGTGCTCGTTTGGGTGACCATCAGCCCAGCTCTGGAATGGTGCCAGCTCAGTGGGATTCCCCCTTTATTACTCTTGATGAGAGGGTAAGGAGAGGAACATAGGTGAGCATGCAATGGGATTACAGTGTGGATGCATGCAATGAGTTTCATTTATTCATGTTCCGGCAAAATTGATGACTTCTAGTGGGACTGTGAGTACTTCTTTCTGATCACATTTTTTTGAGGGGGGTGACCTTGGGCTTCCTGGAAGGCACTATGACTCGTTGCTGCTGTGCACTTCCAAATATAATGTATTTTCTCCAGTGAAAAGTATCTAATTATTAAAGAGTAATGCGGACCATCCACCATTCATCTGTCAGTTTGTCATACTGTGATGGCTTTTGTGTAGCTATGAAGCTGGAAGTTTTGTCACCGGTATTTCAAATACCAGCAGAGTCACCCATGGTGGGCAGATTTTGGCAGTTTCCAGACTAAGACAGACTAGGAAGAAAGACCTGACAATCTACTTCTGAAAATGAACCAATGAAGACTCTATGGGTCACAACAGAACATTGCCCAATATAGTGCTAGAAGATGAGTCCCCCAGGTTTGAAGGCACTCAAAATACACAGTGGCCACAACAATGGACTCAAGCATGCCGACAATCATGAAGGTGGTGTAAGACTGAGTAGCATTTCATTCTGTTGTACATGGGGTCACCATGCATCAGAGCTGATCCCACAGCAACAGTCAACAACAGCAACAATGTGGACCCTGGGAAAAATATATCATCCCAATGTCGTGTGGCCAGGCCATATTTTTGACATATTAAGTTGGTTTCCCACTTTTCCTCAGTGGGCTCAGAGGGGGGAGAAAAAAAAAAATACAGCTTCATCTTCCCTGCTTTTGTTTTCAAAAGAAGAAGCCAGTTAAGGGGATCCTGTGCAGTTGAGGGAAAGCTAGAAAGGTGAAGAACATGCAGAGTAAGGGATGAAGGTATCTCATCAGATAAATAGGAAATGTCAAAGGGAATGCAGAACAGAAATAAAGATGAGTGAGTAACCTGGATAGTCCCTGGAGAGAAGGTCTGTACATGAGGGCCATAAGGATAAGAATGAGGGTATGGCTCAATAAAGGGACAACACAAGAGGTATTGCTCCTGCCAGTGGGAGATGAGTCATCGTGCATAGCAATCTTGGTCTTCATGCAGGTGAGAGCCTTTCTTTGTCCGCACTTAGGAACTACACTCAGCTGTCCTTCGCACAGAAGTTACCTCCAGGGAGCTGCCTGGCACAAGTGGTGACCATCAGTTGTGACCGTCAGTACCCAAGGTCCATGGCACTCCATCTGACTTTGTCCTTGTAGCCTACTTTCTCCTAACACCCACAAGCACATCTACACCAACTCTTAGACACACAAACACAAAGCCCATAACAGCAATGAGTCCAAGAAAAACAAGGGGAGAATTGAGGGCATTTAATTGTTTGTTGGGGAGAAAAGTCCCTACACATGAATTTGGGGATAGGGAGTGAACAGAATCAGTTTTCAACTTCCCTACTCCAATCCAGAACAACAGACAATTACTCAAGACACTACAACATTTTGAACCAAGTGTTTCTAATTCAACCCTTATATTTAATTATTGAGAAACTAAATTATGTCCACTTAAATAGAAGTTAGAAGGGACATGGAGAACCTAGAAAATTAATTTAATATCTTTCAAATACAAATATATACATATATAATGATTTTTGCATACTCATTCATATACATATACTCTGGGACACATACTCACACAGCACTGGCCCAGGCTAAAGCATAAACAAAAAATGTGACAGATCAAACTAATAAAAATACATAACATTTTCCAAGAATGCATGGGAAAAAGAGGGCATGATTTATACTACCTTCAATCCTCATCATCTGGGTCATATAAACTACTTTTTAAATTCAAGTCTGTTAGTGAAGAATTAGGCTAAATCATCTCAAAGGTGAATGAGATGGAACAAAAAAGGTTGGAGAAAGAAGGGTCAAAAGGAGTGGTGAAGAGTGTATGTATTAAAGGTTCTCTAAGTCTCAAAGAAGAGATCAGTATTTGAGTAATTTTTGCAACTGGAAAATCCTCTAGGTGTGTGATTTTTTCAGCATGCCTATAAGAGACTGTAGAAGCGTTGGTGGTTCAGTGTTAGAATTCTCACCCTCTAAAAAAAAAAAAAAATTTTTTTTTTTTTTTATGTAGGAGACAGGGGCCCTGGTGGCAGAATGTTTAAAGTGCTTAGCTGCTAACTGAAAGGTTGGCGGTTCAAACTCACCAGCTACTCTGCAGGAGAAAAGACCTGGAGATCTACTCTCAAAAAGATGATGGCCTAGGAAATCCTGTGGGGCAGTTCTAGTCTGTCACATAAAGTCACTCTGAGTTGGAATCGACTTGACAGCATACAAGAACTACAAACGCAGGAGACACCTTAGATTCCTGGCCAATGCATCTCATGCATAGCCACCACCCATCTGTCAGTGGAGGCTTGCTTGTTGCTCTGATGCTGAACACATTTCAGCAGAACTTCCTAAGATGGACTAGGAAGAAAGGCCTGGTGATCTACTTCTGAAAATCAGTCAGCGAAAACCCTCTAGATCACAATGGTCCAGTCTGCAACCAATCATGGGGATAGTGCTAGACAGGGCAGCACTTTGTTCTGTTGTGCACAGGGGACACTCGACTGTAGCTAACAACAACGATAAGAGGCTGTCAGTGAGCACATGGGCCTCAACACCAGCATCTAAGGTCTCAGGAAAAGAGTCTGTGGTCAGAGGATTGGAGCTTCCTCAGGGGCATCACCAAATTGGCCCCAAGAAGCACAGACAGTGGATGATACAGAATTCACATGTACGGCAGCAGCAGATAAGGCAGAGCAGTGGTGAGGGCTGCCTCCATCATGGTCTAAGGACCTGGCTACTCCCTGATTTTCTGGTGCTATAAAATTCCCAAATTCTCAATTATCCCAATAACATGGTAGGTTTCACGAGTTAAGGAATGCCTTGCCAAGCCAGGTATGCTGTTGAAGAGATTCCTCCTTTGGTCTCTAGGTAGACTGCATGAAGTTCCCTTGCATCCTGTCAAAGTAGAGAGGGAACCCCAAACTCAACTGAGATTGAATTTTTTACCAAGAAGATAGTTGGAAGCTCAGAGTAGATTTATATGATGTAGTGATATAACCCCAACCCGATGCCGTCGAGCCCAGAGAAATTTAAAAATGTAATAGACCTTGTTATGAATATTAAATTTAAAAAAACTAAGTTCTATCACAAACTAAAAGATAAGGCATGTGTGATAAAGGCCATAAGTGTAATTCCAAAATGTTAAGATAATTTAGACTTGATAATTAAAATAGAAAGTAAAGGATTCTTTACAACCTCCAGAGACTAAATGGCTGATAAAGATTAAGTGAAGTCAATGATATAGGCTAATTCTTACAAAAACTAACAGTTATTATTCACTATTCTACCTGAAGTCCATTCAGGTGTCTTCTCTGTGATGAAGAAAGCAAAGGAAAAGAAGATAGAAAGTCAGACTAATAAGTCCCCAAGCTACAATTTAGCACCAGTTTAGCAATTTCATTAGAAAGCACATCCAGCTCATTAACAACAGCAAGCTAGCCTGTCTATAAGTTGCCTCACCATAATCAAACGTTGGCAAAATAAGTAGATAGGAGGAAATACAGTGTTCATCTGAAATATTAGCAATTAACCATAAAATAGCCAGTTTTTCTAAAATGTCATGCATTTTGCTATATACTAATGCTCCTCAAATTAAACTGGAAAAAGCTTCTTTTTAATATTTTTTAACATGAAAATTCTTTAGTTTCTTCAAGACACTCAGGAATTAGCTATCTTCACACAAGTGGATTTGATCCAGATAGCAACCTAACTTTATCAGTTAAGTGGAAGCCTTCAAGCGGATTTGAATTAGCTAGCTGGACATTTTAGGTATTAAACGGAGCCCTCGATGAATTCTGCCTTCTGTTGGAATCCCACCCCAGGGAGAGATCTTTATGCAGGCTGCCCAGCGATGCATAGAAATCTCTTGTACAGCATCTCTGACATGGTGAGGTGAGCCCTAACTCAGGAAATGGCCCATTTCATTGCTGAACACACCTCATAAGAAGTTAAAAAGCTCATTTGTAATTGAACTGAAACTGGATGTTCCTGTCCTTAGGTGTTGTGGAGAAGATTTTCAACTCATAATGACCCCATGTGACAGAGCAGAACTGCCCCATAGGGTTTCCTGGCTGTAATCTTCATGGGAGCAGATCACCAGGTCTTTCTCCCTTGAGCCGCTAGGTGAGTTCAAACCACCAATCTTTCAGTCAGCAGATGGGCTCTTAACAGTTGTGCCACCCTGGCTGGCTCCTTGAATTGAAACCTAGATCTATACAATTTCAACTCATTCGTCCTGGTTTTGCCTTTTGGCCAAACAGAGCAATTACCTCTTCTACCCCTGAGCATTACAAACATTTGAAGGCTGTCCCATACCTTTCATTAATCTTCTTATCTCAAGGTCCCTTAGCAACCTCCTAGTATGACATAGTTTCTACATTCCATCTCCCTTCACGGAGAGTAAATGACTGCAGAGCTATGCTTATCAGTAAAATTAGAAATTTTATGTTTTTTATGTAAATAAAGGAGGAACAGGCTATGGGATAATTGTCTTAGCTATGTGCCAAATGAGGTGCTGATTTGACTATTTTGGTCAAGATCTCTTTTTAGGTGAAAGGAACATCAATCTACTTGAAAGATAAAAACAAATGTGCTAATAGTCAGCACCGGTACATGTTTGAAAGTGTTTGTTAGCAAACCTGTTTCCTGTAATCCACAATTATCTATAGAAACATGAATTTTCAATCTAAACATCTAATGGATCAATTTATTTATTTAGAACTTCTTTAAATTCATTCAACAAGTGTCTTAGTCATCTAGTACTACTTTAACAGAAATACCATCAGTGGATGGCTTTAACAAAGAGAAATTTATTTTCTCACAGTCTAGGAGGCTAGAAGTCCAAATTCAGGGTGCCAGCTCCAGGGAAAGTCTTTCTATCACCTGTGGTGGAAGGTCCTTGTCCAATCTTTCCCTGGTCTAGGAGTTTCTCAGTGCTGGGATCCTGGGTCCAAAGGATGTGCTCCACTCCCAGCATTTCTTTCTTGGTGGTATGAGGCCTCCCTTTTCTCTGCTCAATTCTCTCTTTTATATCCTGCAGATTGAGTCCTGCCTCATTAAAATAACTGCCTTTAATCTTGCCTCATTAACACCAAGGACGTTAGGATTTACAACACATAGGATAATCACATCAGGTCACAAAGTGGTGGACAACCACACAATACTGGGAATCATGGCCTAGCCAAGTTGGCACACATATTTGGGGGACACAATTCAATCCACAACAACAGGTATTCTTGAATGCTGGTTGTGAACCAGACATTGTGCTAGACACTGCAACAATGAACAAAGTCAGTCTCAAACCTTGACCTTAGTCACACACATACTGACTATAGAGACTACTAACTTTAGGTGTTATGAAGAAAATCCACCAGAAGCCATGAGAGGATAGAGCAGGCACCTGTAGTCCAACCTGAGTGCTCAAGGCAGGCTTTCCCAAGTAAGTGACATTGGAGTTGCAACATAATTACACGGAAATTAACCAGGCAAAGACATGGGAAGAAAAAATGTGACAGGGAAGCAACATCATAAGTCAAGACTCTGAAGCAAAAGGATGCAAGGCGTGGCTGAGGAGCTAGTGTGAGCCCATTGTGGCTGGGACACTGAGAAGGGAAGCAAGTTGGGGAGGAAGACCAGTACAAGGTGAGGCTGGAGAGGTCAGCAGAGGCCAAACCATACAAAGCCTTGTGGACCATGTTAGAAACTGTCTTCCATATTTTAAGGATAATAAGAAGGCTGT
Source organism: Loxodonta africana (assembly GCF_030014295.1). Classification (NCBI taxonomy): domain Eukaryota; kingdom Metazoa; phylum Chordata; class Mammalia; order Proboscidea; family Elephantidae; genus Loxodonta; species Loxodonta africana. Next base: position 111,141,338 of record NC_087347.1, on the reverse strand, counting down.
AAAAGGTTTTCAGTAGAATTTTGGTTTTAAAAAGCTCCCTTGGAAGGACTATGCAGAATGAACCAGAGGAGGTTGCCAGGAGGATACCAGAGTGGTCCAAGAGAGGCAAGATGGTGGGTGTGTGAGAATGGCGACTGTGGAGATGGAAAGAAGTCCACATATCTGAGAGACCTCTAAGTGGTAAAACTGAAGGGACTTTGTGATGAGTGGGATGCAGGGACTGACGGGGAAAAACTTGTCAAGGATGATTCCTCAATTTCTACCTTGAATAGATGGTGGTACTAATGACTGTGACTGGAACACAGAAAGAAAGGCAAGTGTGAAAGGAAGAAAAGAAGTTTGGTTCAGGAAATGCTGAGTTAAAATGTCTTTAGAACATGCTAGTAGACAGGTCTGGGCTCAAGAGTGTTAGGCGTGTAGATAGTACCAGTACCAGCTGCCACAGAGTCGAGTCTGACTCAAGTCAATCTCATGTGTGGCAGAGTAGAACTGTGCTCCATGGGGGTTTTAATGCCTGATTTTTTGGAAGTAGATCACTAGGCCTTTCTTCCAAGGTGTTTCTGGATGAACTTTTGAACCTCCAACCTTTTAGTTAGTGCCCATTAACCATTTGCACCACCCAGGCACTCCGTGTAAATGGTGATTGAAACAAAAACTTCTCTTTACTATCCCTTGTAGATGGATACTATGGATAGTGCAGTGTGTGTTGCTTGGGATATATAACCATACACACACACACACACACACACACGCACGCACACAGATCATTGCCAGTAAGGCTAAGAAAGAGCTAGACTGTGATAGTATTTGGACCCTCTTTCAGTCTCAGGCAGAGCTATTTCCCACTGTAGCACTTGTTGAATGTGGAAGTCCCTTCAGCTAACCAGAGGGTACTTAAGAGTATTTCTCTGAGCAATTAGCTTAGGGTATACTACCCTTGACAAGCTTTTCCTTGAGGGCTGGAGTATGAATCCACTACTTAGTGTGGCACAAACAGTTTGCACTAGACTGCTGGCCTAAAGGTTGGCAGTTTGAACTCACCCAGAGGTATCATGGAAGAAAAGTCCTCGCAGCCTGCTTCTGTTAAGATTACACCCAAGAAAACCCTATGGAGCCATTCTACTCTGTAACACAGTCTCTGTGAGTTGGAATCGACTCAACAACAACAACTTGTTTTCTCACACTAACTTGAAAAATCACCTCATAGTTACTTCTGTTCTCAGATGCAACTCCAGCCCATACCTTTGCTGCCTCAGTTTAGAAACTGAGAAGAAAAAGAAAAAGGTTGAAATGAGTCTTCTCAATGAAAATCGTCCTCATTACACAGGTGAGAAAACTGAGGCTCAAAACAAGGACATATTTAGGCCATACTAAGATCCTTTCTCTTAAGATCCTTTCTCTTATTCTAGGTCTTTTTTTTTTTTTTTTTTTAATCTTCTTAAAGTGAAAGCCAACAATACAGATCTCATGTTATCTGTATCCCCGATCCTGGAAAGAGCAATCTAGGGGACTGAAGTAGAAGACAGTGTGTTCTTGGTCTCTCCGTCTGGCAATTAGTAATAAAATTTTATTCAAGATACTGTGTTTGAAACTCACTAAAAGTGTCAGGCTGGTCAGTGGAACAGACTTCTCAATTTAGTGAGCAGGGGTAAATGGTCGACACTTTTAAAGAACATCTTTTATTCACTTCCAAATCATAAAGAAATCCAAAAGGTGTCTAGCTCCAACTCTGATTGAATAGATTACTCTTAGAACACAACTCTCAGGAAGCCCTTTATTTAGACTGTGAACACAGGCTTAGCAAGGGCTTTGTCATCATAACCATCCTATCCAGTGGTAAAGAATGAAATATTATTAATAAAAACAATGTAGTAGCTGGGTCCTGCTTGTTCTTTGAAGTTTTAAATCAAAATCAGTGTGACTTTTTAAAGTAAACCCTGGGTAGAGTTTAAAATGCTGAATGTGTGTGACTTATGTATGCGTACAAGGCATCCAGGCTCAGGTGAATTGTTAATAAATCAAATGTCATAAATATAAATCCATCTCAATAGCTTATTTGGGGTGAGTAAGACTGCTGTCCCACGTGACACAATATTAACACCACATTGTGGGTAAGAACAGCACTGCTGGCACTCAGAGATGTTGATATGTGTAGCTGTTAGAAGTAGTCCAGTGATGACACTATTAATAAAACTTGCCTGTCAGTTTTTCATACTGTGGTGGCTTGTGTGTTGCTGTGATGCTTGAAGCTATGGCACCAGCATTTCAAATACCAACAGGGTCACCTACTGTGGACAGGTTAAGACAGACTAAGAAAAAAGACCTAGTGATCCACCTCTAAAAAAAAATTGGCCAGTGAAAACCTTAGGAATAGCAGCAGAACAATGTCTGATATAGTGCCAGAAGGCAAGCCCCTCAGGTTGGAAGGCACTCAAAATACCACTGGGGAAGAGCTGCCTCTTTGCAGTATTAAAAAAAAAAAAAATTTTTTTTTTTTTTTTTTTATATGTTGCAGTATAGTCAACTTTAATGACATGGATGGACTAAAGTATTCAGGACCTTCATTTGCTGATGAGGCACGACTCCAAATAAGAAGAAACACCTGCAAACATCCATTAATATCAGAACATGGAATGTATGAAGTATGAATCTAGGAAAATTGGAAGTTGTCAAAAATGAAATGGAACACATAAACATCAATATCCTAGGCATTAGTGAGCTGACATGGACTGGTATTGGCCATTTTGCATTGGGTAATTATATGAACTATGCAATGGACTGAATTTTATCCCCGAAAATATGTGCCAACTTGGTTAGGCCATGATTACCAGTATTGTGTGGTTGTCCTCCATTTTGTGATTTTCCTTTGTGTTATAAATCATAATCTCTGCCTGTGGTTAAAAAGGATTAGGGTGGGATGTAACGCCCTTGCTCAGATCACATTCCTGATTCAGTGTAAAGGGAGTTTCCACGGGGTGTGGCCTTCACCATCTTTTATATTACAAGAGATGAAAGGGAAGCAAGCAAAGAGTGGGGGACCTCATACCACAAAGAAAGCAGTGCTGAGAGCAAAGCACGTCCTTTGGTCCTGAGGTTCCTGTGTGGAGGAGCTCCTAGTCAGGGCAAGATTGATGAGAAGGACCTTCTTCCAGAGCCAACAGAAAGAGAAAGCCATCCCTGGAGCTGACACCCTGAATTTGGACTTCTAGCCTACTAAAAAAAACCCGGTGCCGTTGAGTCGATTCCGACTCATAGCGACCCTGTACGACAGAGTAGAACTGCCCCATAGAGTTTCCAAGGAGCGCCTGGCGGATTCAAACTGCTGGCCCTTTGGTTAGCAGCTGTAGCACTTAACCGCTATACCACCAGGGTTCTAGCCTACTAAACCGTGAGAAAATAAATTTCTCTTTGTTAAAATCATCCACTTGTGATACTTCTGTTATAGTAGTACTAGATGACTAAGACAGACTACAATGTCAGCAATGACAAATTGAAGAGAAACGGCGTGACATGAATTGTCAAAAAGAACATTTCAAGATCAATCCTGAACTACAACATTGTCAGTTATAGAATAATATCCATATACCTACAAGGAAAGACCAGTTAATATGACTGTTATTCAAATTTATGCACCAATCACTAATGACAAAGATGAAGAAACTGAAAATTTCTACCAACTTTTGCAGGCTGAAATTGATCAAACATGTAATCAAGATGCATTAATAATTACTGGTGATGAGAATGCAAAAGTTGGAAACAAAGAATGATCAGTAATTGGGAAACATGGCCTTGTGATAGAAACAACACAGGATATCGCATGATAGAATTTGTGAGACCAACTACCTATTCGTTACAAATACCTTTTTCAACAACATAAACAGTGACCACACACATGGACCTTGCAGGAATCAAATTAACTACATCTATGGAGACCATGAAAAAGCTTAATATGATCAGTCAGAACAAGGCTGAGGCCCAACTTCAGAACAGACCATCAATGGCTCATATGCAAATTCAAGTTGAAAATGAAGAAAATCAGAACAAGTTTCCAGGAGCCAAAGTATGACCTTGAGTATATTCCACCTGAATTTAGAGATCATCTCAAGAATAGATTCGATGCATTGAACATAATGGCTGAAGACCAGAGGAGTGGTGGGATGACATCAAGGACATCATACATGAAGAAAGCAAAAGGTCATTAAAAAGAGAGGAAAGGAAGAAAAGACCAAAATGGATGTAAGAAGAGACTTTGAAACTTGCTCTTGAACATAGAGTAGCTAAAGTGAATGGAAGAAACAAAGAAGTAAAAGAGCTAAACAGATTTCAAAGGGCAACACTAGAAAACAAAGTAACATATTATAATGAAATGTGAAAAAAGACCTGGAGTGAGAAAATCAAAAGGGAGGAACATGCTTGGCATTTCTCAAGCTGAAAAATTCAAGTCTCAAGTTGCAATATTGAAGGATTCACTGTATCATTCAAAATATTGAATGATACAGGAAGCATCAGAAGAAGACCGAAAAAATACACAGAGTTACCGTACCAAAAAGAATTGGGTGATAAGTTCAACTGTTTCAGGAGATAGCATATAATCAATAATTGATGGTATTGAAGGAAGAAGTCCAAGCTCCACTGAAGTGTTGGCAAAAAACAAGGCTCCAGGAATTGACAGAATACCAATTCAGATGTTTCAACAAACGGATACAATTCTGGATGAACGCACTCACCTAAACCAAGAAATTTGGAAGACACCAACCTGGCCAACCAGCTGGACGAAATTCATAGGTATGCCCATTCCAAATAAAGGTGATCCAACGAATTCATAAATTATTGAACAATATAGTTAATATCACATGGAAGTAAAATTTTGCTGAAGGTAATTCAAAAATGGTTGCAGCATTACATCAACAGGGAGCTGCCAGAAATTCAAGCCAGATTTAGAAAAGGTTGTGGAGTGATGAGTATCATTTTTAATGTCATTGGTGCATTTGAGCTGTGGTGTTGGCGAAGAATACTGAATATACCATGGGCTGTCAGAAGAATGAACAAATCTGTCTTGGAAGAAGTACAGCCAGAGCGCTTCTGGAAAGTGAGGATGGCTAGACTTTATCTCACATACTTTGGACATGTTATCAGTGGGGACAAGTCCCCGGAGAAAAACATCATGCTTGGAAAAGAGGGTCAGTGAACAAGAGGAAGATCCTCATTGAGATGGATTGACACAGTGGCTGTAACTATGGGCTCGAACATAGCAATGTTTGTGAGGATGGCACCGGACCAGGCAGTGTTTCATTCTGTTGTATTTAGTATTGCTATGAGTCAGAAGGGTGATCTAACCAAATATAGAAATTATCCAACAATATCATTAATATCACAAGCAAGCAAAATTTTGATCAAGATAATTCAAAAGCGGCTACAGCAGTATATCAACAGGAAACTACCGGAAATTCAAGCTGGACTCAGAAGAGGATGTGGAACCAGGAATATTGTTGCTGATGTTAAATGGATCCTGACTGAAAGCAGAGAATATCAAAAAGATGTTTATCTGTGTTTTATTGACTACACTGAGGCATTAACTGCGTGGGTCATAACAAATTACAGATAACATTGTGGAGAATGAGAATTCCGGAACATTTAATTGTGCTCATGAGGAATCTGTACATGGATCAAGAGGCAGTCATTCCAGCAGTACAAGGTGATACTGCATGGTTTAAAGTCAGAAAAGATGTGCATAGGGATTGCATCCTTTCACCGTACTTATTCAGTCTGTATGCTGGGCAAATAATCTGAGAAGCTGGATTATATGAAGAACGCAGCATCAGGACTGGACAAAGACTCATAAGCAACCTTCATTATGCAGATGGCACAACCTTGCTTGCTGAAAATAAAGAGGACTTGAAGCACTTACCGATGAAGATCGAAGACCACGGCCTTCAGTATGGATTACAGCTCAACATAAAGAAAACAAAAATCCTCACAACTGGACCAATGAGCAACCTCATGATAAACGGAGAAAATACTGAGGTTGTCAAGGACTTCATTTTACTTGAATGCACAATCAACAGCCATGGAAACAGCAGTCAAGAAATCAAAAAGACACGTTATATTGGGCAAATCTGCTGCAAAAGACCTCTTTAAAGTATTGAAAAGCATAGACGTCACTTTGAGGACTAAGGGGCGCCTGACCTGAGCCATGGTGTTTTCAATCGCCTCATATGAGTATGAAAGCTGGACAACGAATAAGCAAGGCCAAAGAAGAATTGACACTTCTGAATTGTAGTGTTTGGTGAAGAATATTGAATACAGAATGGACTGCCAAAAGAATGAACAAATCTGTCTTAGAAGAAGTACAACCAGAATGCTCCTTAGAAGAAAGGATGGCAAGACTATGTCTCACATACCTTGGACATGGTTTCAGGAGTGATCAGCCCCTGGAGAAGGACATAACACTTGGTAAAGTAAAGAATCAATGAAAAAGAGGAAGATCCTCAAAGAGGGGGATTGACACAGTGGCTGCAACAATGGGCTACAGCATAGCAACAATTGTGAGAATTGTGCAGGACCAGGCAGTGTTTCATTCTGTTGTGCATAAGGTCACTATGAGTTGGAATCAACCCAGTGGCACTTAACAACAACAACAACATGGGTCGGAACATGTTTGACAGCACCTAATAACTACGGCCAAGTAATGTTGATTGAATTACTAAAGTCGGTTCAAGCTCCCACTTTTGAACTCACAACTGAGGGAACTGGATTCTGTGTGGCTAATAAATCATCCACCAAGCAATTTACATGCCTAATTGCGAAAACAGACAAGGGGCAGTGGGAGAGGTCATAATTCAAATTTGCCTGTTTTATTTTCTCTCTAAATCTCAGACGAAATTTTTGTAGTGTAGTCACTATGATGTTTGGTGGCTTCCAATTTTTGTTTGTTTGAGAGCTTACATAACCATTTTATGAAAAACTACTGGCCTGAAGTTTATCATTTAGCATAGAATTTAAGAAGTAAAAGGACCAAGATATCACTAGTCCAAATTGATCTTTTCAGAGTTGTCAAAACCAAGGCTGGAGTTAATGTCATATGATAATTTATCGTATCATTAATCTTATGTATGTGTATTGTTGTTGTTAGATGTCATTGAGTTGCTTTTGACTCATAGCAACAGAGTAACAGAATAACAGAATAGAACTGCCCCATAGGCTGTAATCTTTATGGTTGTAAATTGCTGTGTCTTTCTTCCATGGAGTCGCTAGGTGCGTTTGAATCAACAACCTTTTGGTTAGCATTTAACTGATGTGCCACCAGGGCTCCTTTATGTAAGTGTGTGCATTCATGTCTGTGTGTGTGTATGTTTGTGTGTGTGTCTGTGTCTGTGTCTGTGTATACATATACAAAGAGAGAATTGCTAGCAAATTATTTTCAGAACCATCAGTCAATTGTATTATATTAGAACCAACTACCTTTAGATCCAAGCCAATCATTTGCCAAAAGAGCTGCTTAATCTATTTTTGTAGCTCTTCTTCTGTGAGCCCCATGAGTAAAATGAATTCTCTTAAGAAGTCTGGGAAGAATAAGAGATGAGTGATAGAATTTTCATGGTCCTGGAAAAGTAGCATCGCCTAGGCTAAATAATATTTATTACCAAGCTATCACTTCCTCTGGAACATATATCAAAGTAATTAGCCTAAGGGACCCAGCTTTCTGTAATGCAGGGAATGGGCTGATGAAGGGCCTTCATCTTCTATCGCATTCAAAATAGACTCCAAAGACACTGTAACAAAGGGAAATTTAATTTGTAACTGAGAAGGCAAGAGATTAGATAGCACTGGCAGAATGAGCTTTGAGACTTGCTGGAACTTAAATATGAGTCTTATATGGCAGGGGTTTATTAAACTCTACCACCTCTGTGGACTATCTCTGCCAAGATCAATCCCCATTCTGATATTTCCCCATGGGCTATACGAATGATAACAGAAAGCTTTGGCTCTGTCACTGTAAAAATGGTAGGCTTCTTTCATATTTCGTTTGTACAGCAACCTGTCCCAGGGGAGACATGAGGCTGGGGGAAAAGGCGGAGAATCAAATCAATCTCTGAGGCTGGAACACGGACACCACTTTCCAAGGTATCACAAGGTGGGAATGAAGCACTGACATGTCCTCACGAAAAACTGTAAGTTGAATTTGTCCAAGTGAGACATGTATAACCAAGGCCAGAGTAAGAAGTGTGTACAGACAAAATCATTCGTAGAAAATTAAATATAATTATATTTGGTGTCTTTTTTCTTCTAAATTTTATTTATTTTGTTGTTGTTGAGAGTATACACACCAATTTAACAGTTACTGCATGTACAATTTAGTGACATTGATTACATTCCTCGAGTTGTACAATCATTCTCACCCTCCTTTTCTGATCATTCTCACCCTCCTTTTCTGAGTTGTTCCTTCCTCATTAACATCAACTCGCTCCCCCCCCCCCGCCAATCTTCTGTGTTGCTGTTGTCAATTTGATCTGTCCTAGCCACCAGCACTGCTATAACAGAAATAAGAGAAGTGGATAGGTTTAACAAGAGAAATTTATTTTCTCACAGTCTAACAGGCTAGAAGTCCAAATTCAGGGCGTCAGCTCCAGAGGAAGGCTTTCTCGCTCTGTCGGCTCTGGAGGAAGGTCTTTCTTATCAATCTTCCCCTGGACCAGCAGCTTTTCTGCACAGGAACCCCGGGTCTAAAAGACGCGCTCCAATCCAGATGCTTCTCTCCAGGTGGTATGAGGTCCCCAGCTCTGCTTGCTTCCCTTCCTTTTATCTCTTGAGAAATAGAAGGTGGTGCAGGCCACACCCCAGGGAAACTCCCTTTACCTTGGGTCAGGGAGGTGACCTGAATAACAGTGGTGTTACTATCCCACCCTAATCCTTTCAATACAAAATTACAATCACAAAATGAAGGACAACCACACAATGCTGGGAATCATGGCCTGACCAAGTTGATACACATTTTTGGTGGGACATAATTCAATCCACGACATGATCCCATACCCAAACACTTGCTGAGATCCCGTGTAGATAGTTCTTAGAAGAGCATCTGCTAAAGGCAGATACTTTTTACTAGTTAAGCTAAACTATTGTTTCGTTTTCAGAAGACTCAAGAGTATAGTTCTGGTTTGAAGTTTAAAGACAATTGTCAGGGCAGTAGTTTCAGGGGCTCATCCATCCATGGTCCAGAAAGTGTGATGTCCATGAGAATTAAAAATTCTGGTCTCCATTTTCCCCCTTTTAATCAGTATTCTTTCTATGGGATATTTGATCAAAATGTTCAGTAATGGTAGCCAGGTACCATTTAGTTCTGGTCTCACGGCAAAGGAGGCAGTTCAATTAAACACACATTCCATATCCTTTTCCTATTCCTAACTCTCCAATAATCAGCTGTACAACCCTACCTTTAAGCAACGCCCTTTTCCCATCACCATTAATATCCCTTTTCCCCTCCCTCCCACTCCTGGTAAACACTAGTAAACTTTAGTCTCTTTACATTTGCCTTTTCTTGTGTTTTTATATAAGTAAGGTCATACAGTATCTGTCCTTTTGTGAATGACTTATTTCACTTAGCAGGATGTCTTCAAGCTCCACCCATGTTGTAGCATGTATCCAGACTTCATTTCTCCTACTGGCTGAGTAGTATTCCATTGTCTATATGTACCACATTTTATTTATTGATTCATCTATCGATGGTCACTTACGTTGTTTCGACCTTTTGGCTATTTTGAATAGTGCTTCAATGAACATTCCACACAAGTCTCTTTTTAAGGCTCTGCTTTCAAGTCTTTGGGTATATACCTACGATTAGAAGTGCTGGGTCATTTAGTAATTCTATTTTTAATGTTTTGAGGAACCGCCACACTATTTCCCACAGCAGCTATATCATATTGCATTCCCACGAGCAATGGATTCCCACTAGCAACTTCCCCACGTCCTCCCCAGTGTTTGCTATTTTCTGGTTTTTGTTTTGTTTTGTTTTTTTAATCTTAGCCGTCCTTGTTGCTGTTGTTATAAGGTGCCACAAAGATGGTTCTGACTCATAGCAACCCCATGGACAACAGAAGGAAATACTACCTGGTCCTGAGCCATCACCACAATCATTGCTATGTTTCATCCCATTGTTGCAGTCACTGTGTCAATCCAACTCGTTGAGGGTATTCCTCTTTTTCGTTGCCCTCTACTTTACCAAGCATGATGTTCTTCTCCAGGGATTGGTCCCTCCTGATAATATATTCAAAGTACGTGGCACAAAGTCTTGCCATCCTTCTTTCTAAGGAGCATTTTGGCTGTTCCTCTTCCAAGAGATTTGTTTATTCTTCTGGCAGTTCATGGTATATTAAATACTCTTCGCCAACACTGTAATTTAAACGCATCAATTCTTCTTTGGTTTTCCTTACTCATTGTCCAAATTTTGCATGCACATAAGGCAAATGAAAATATCATGACTTGGGTCAGGCTCTCCTCAGTCCTCAAGGTGACATCTTTGCTTTTTAAAATTTTAAAGAGGTCTTTGCAGCAGATTTGCCCAATGTGATACATCATTTGATTTCGTGACTGCTGCTCCATGGGCATTGATTCTTAATCCAAGTAAAATGAAATCCTTGACAACATCAATATTTTCTCAATTTCTACGGATTTTGCTTATTGGTCCAGTTGTGAGGATTTTTGTTTTCTTTATGTTGAGCTGTAATCCATACTGAAGGCTGTAGTCTTTGATCTTCATTGGTAAATGCTTCAAGTCCTCTTCATTTTCAGCAAACAAGGTTGTATATCTGCATAACACAAGTTGTTAATGAGTCTTCCTCCAATCCTGATGCCCCATTCTCCCTCGGATAGTCCAGCTTCTTGGATTATTTACTCAACAAACAGATTGAATAAGTATGGTGAAAGGATACAACCCCGATGCACAACTTTCCTGACTTTAAACCACTGAGTATCCCCTTGTTCTGTTGAAGGACTGCCTCTTGGTCTATGTATAGGTTCTCTATGAGCATAACTATCTGTTCTGGAATTCCCATTTTTTGCAATGTTATCTGTAATTTGTTATGATCCACACAGTTGAATGCCTTTGCATAGTCAAGAAAACACAGGTAGACATTTTTCTGGTATTCTCTGCTTTCAGACAAAATCCATCTGACATCAGCAATTACATACCTCTTTCCAAGTCCTCTTCTGAATTTGGCTACAATTTCTGGCAGCTCTCTGTTGATGTACCCCTGCAGCTGTCTTTGAATTATCTTCAGCAAAATTTTACTTGTGTGTTGTGTGATATTAATGATATTATTTGATAATTTCCACATTCCGTTGGATCATCTTTCTTTGGAATGGACACACATATGGATCTCTTCTAGTTGGTTGGCCATGTAGCGTCTTCCAAATTTCTTGGCATAGATGCGTGAGTGCTTCCAGCACTGCATCTGTTTGTTGAAACACCTGGACTGTATCCCCGGAGACATGTTTTTCTCCAATACCTTATTGCAGCTTGGACTTCTTCCTTCAGTATCATTGGTTCCTGATCATATGTTACCTCCTGAAATGACTGAACATTGACCAATTCTTTTTGGTACAGTGAAGCATCTTCTTTTGATGCTTCCTGTGTCATTCAATATTTTGCCCATGTTTATGTTGTTGTTGTCGTTAGGTGCCATCAAGTCGGTTCCGACTCATAGTGACCCTATGTACAACAGAACGGAACACTGCACAGTCCTGCGCCATCCTCACAATCATTTTGCTTGAGCCCATTGTTACTGCTATTGTGTCAATCTATCTTATTGAGGGTTTTCCTTTTTTACATTGACCTACTTTACCAAGCATAATGTCCTTCTACAGGGACTGATACGTCCTGATAACCTGTCTGAAGTATGTGAGATGTAGTGTCGCCAACCTTGCTTCTAAGGAGCATTCTGGTTGTACTTCTTCCAAGACAGGTTTTTTCTTCCTTCGATATTTCAACTTGAACTTGAATTTTTTCTTCAGTTCTTTCAGCTTGAGAAATGAGAAGCATGCTCTTCTCTTTCGGTTTTCTAACTCCAGGTCTTTGCACATTTCATTGTAATACCTTATTTTGTCTTCTTGAGACACCCTTGGAAATCTTTCGTTTACCTCTTTTACTTCATCATTTCTTCCATTTGCTTTAGCTACCCTATGTTCAACAGCAAGTTTCAGAGTCTCCCCTGACATCCATTTTGGCCTTTACTTTCTTTTCTTTGTTTTTAATGACCTTTTGCTTCCTGCATGTATGAAGTCCTTGATGTTATCCCACAGCTCATCTGGTCTTTGGTCATTAATATGTCGTTAATGTGTCAGATCTATTCTTGAGACGGTCTCTCAGTTCAGGAGGGATATACTCAAGGTCATACTTTGGCTCCTGTGGACTTGTTTTAATTTTCTTGAGCTCCAACTTGAATTTGCATATGATGGCCTATTTCACATTCAGCCCTTGGCCTTGTTCTGACTGATGATATTGAGCTTCTCCATGATCTCTTTACAGAGATGTAATCGACCTGATTCCTGTGTATTCCATTCAGGGAGGACCATGTGTATAGTATCAGTTTATGTTTTCTAAAACACGTATTTGTGACTAACTAAGTTATTGGTCTTGCAAAATTCTATCAGGCAATCTCCATCATCATTTCTATCACCAAGGCAATATTTTCCAACTAACAATCTTTCTTTGTTTCTAACTTTTACATTCCAATCACCAGTAATTATCAATGCATCTTGATTGCATGTTTGATCAATTTCAGACTGCAGAAATTGGTAAAAATCTTCAATTTCCTAACTTCGGCAATAGTAATTGGTCCATAAATTTCAATAATAGTCATATTAATTGATCTTCCTTGTAGATGTATAGACATTATCCTATAACTGACAATGTTGTACTTCAGGATAGATTTTAAATGCTCTTTATGATGATGAATGCAATGCCATTCTTTTTCAATTTGTCTTTCCCAACATAGTCAACCATATGATTTTCCAATTCAAAGGGGCCAATACTAGTCCATTTCAGGCCTCTTATGCCTAGAATATTGACCTTTATGTACTCCTTTTTCAGTTTTGACAACTTCCAATTTTCCTAGATTCATATTTTTTACACTCCACGTTCTGATTATTAAAGGATGTTTGCAGCTGTTTCTTCTCATTTTGAGTAATTCCACTTCAGCAAATGAAGGTTCTGAAAGCTTTACTCTATGCATGTCACTAGGGTTGACTCTACTTTGAGGAGGCAGCTCTTTCACAGTCATATTTTGAGTGCCTTCCAACCTGAGGGGCTCATCTTCCAGCACTATATCAAACAATGATCCATTGCTATTCATAAGGTTTTCACTGGCCATCTTTTTTTTAGAGTCAGTCTTTTTTCCTAGTCTGCCTTAGTTCTGAAAACTCTGCTGAAACCTGTCCACCATGGGTAACCCTTCTGGTATTTGAAATACTGGTGGCATAGGTTACAGCATCACAGCAAAGTGCAAGCCACCATAGTATGATAAACTGACAGACAAGTGGTGTTTAGGCATAGGGGGAGTGAAATGGTATCTCACCGTGGCTTTGATTTGCATCTCTCATATGGGTAATGATGAACATGTTTTGTGTGTGTCTGTTTGGTGGCCATTTGAATGCCCTCTTTGGTGAAATGTCTCTCAAGTCTTTTGCCCATGTTATGATTCGGTTATTTGTCCTTTTGCTGGTAAGTTGTCAAATGGTTATATATATTTTGGTTATTAGATTCCTATCAGATATTCTCCCAGTTTATAGCTTGTCTTTTCATTTTTTTGGAAAATCTTCTGATGAATGAAAGTTTTTAATTTTTATGAGGTCCCATTTATTTATTTTATCTATTCCTGTTTGTGCTTATGTTATTATATTAGATAATCCACTGTCAAAAGTTATGCCTGACAGTGATGCATCTGTATTTTCGTCTAAGAATTTTATGATTTTAGTTTGCACATTTAGGTCCTTAGTCCATTTTTTATTTTTATTTTATATTTTTTGTGTATGTGTGTGTATGATATGAAGCATGGGTCCTTCTTCATTTTCTGCATGTGGAAATTCAATTTTCCCAACACCATTTATTAAAAAGACTCTTCTTTTCCCAACAAATGGACTTACTACCCTTGTCAAAAATCAGTTGACCATGGATGTGTGGGTTTACTTCTGAAATCCCAATTTTATTCCATTGGTCTCTGTGTCTATTGTTATACCAGCAGCAGGCTGTTTTGATTACTGTAGCTGAATCTTATGTTTTAAAAGCAAAAATTGCAAATCCTCCTACTTCGTTCTTCTCTTTCAACAGTGCTTTAGCTATTAGAGGCCTCTTGCTATTCCACGTAAAGCTGAGGATTAGTTTTTCCATTTTTGTAAAGTAGGCTCTTGGAATTTTGTCTGGGATTGTCTTAGAGTAGTAGTTACATCTTAACAATATTAAGTCTTCTTTAATCTCTTTCAGCAGTGTTTTATAGTTTTCACTGTGTATAAATCCTTGGCTAGATTTATCCCTAGGTATTTTATTGTCTTAGATGTTATTGTAAATGGAATTATCTCTCTAACTTCCCTTTTAAATTTCTCATTGCTGGTGTATAGAAACTCAATCGATTTTTTGTTTGTTGACCTTGTACCCTACAACTTTGCTGAATTCCTCTATTAGCTCTAGAAGTTCTTTTCACAGACTCTTTGGGACTTTCTATGTATAGGATCATATCATCTGTGAATAGAGATAATTTTACTTTTTTTCCAATCTGGATAACTTTTTTTTTTTTCTTTTTCTTGTCCTATTGCTGTAGCTAGGATGTCTGATACAATATTAAATAGAACTGAAGTCCTCTCTCTCTGGTTATTACTCCCTTCCCTTCTCTGTTTCACCAACCACATTTTTAGTCAGAAAACCCACACCCTTAGGGGCTGCGTATTGCCCTATTGTTTTGCCTGAGGCTTCCTTCCCTATTCTGTGGGGGTTGCTTATATCTGAGCTGACATTTAGGGCAAGCACAGGCAGACTTTCCTCCATTTCAGAAGGAGTGGCTTCTTCCCCAGAACGACCTCCAAGAGGTCTGTATGGTTGGTTTAAGAGCCCCAGTGGCACTGTGGTGGTTGTGGGAGCAGTCTCCACTTGGGTGGCCCACCTTGGATTCCATTGTAGGGAATCTTCTGTAGAAATTTGTTTCAGTCTAGCAGCTGATAGTTACTGGTTGGGGGAGATGTAGTCACATTTCAAACAGATCCCCAGGGTGGTCTGCCTTGTTGCTATCAGAGCCCACTCCATAGTATGTTGGTTGTGGTTCTAACCTCCACTCAAGACTCCCATTTCCTAATGCACAGCAGCCTTAATCAGCATTCCTCAGTGCCAAACGGAAGTGAGGGCAAACTAATCTTAATTGACCCCCAGGAGGTTTGTCTTGATGGTTTCAGAGGCCAGATCTATGGAGTGTCCAGGGAGGCAGGTAGAGTGTTGACTGTGGGAGCAAACTCCACTGCAGGAGCTTTCTATAGCAGCTTGCAACATCCTGGCAACCAACAATTACCAGGCAGGGAAGGGGGAGTCAGACTCTTGTCAGATCCCCCACAGAGGTCTGCCTTGTTGCTATTAGAGTTCCCCAGTAAATTGTTGGCTGTGAGTGTAGCCTCTACTCAGGAGCCCTGCTTCCTAACACACAGCTGCTTCAGTCGGCACTACTCAGTGCCAATTAGAAGTGGGGGCAGACTAATCCTAATTGATCCCCAGGGAGGTTTGTCCTGTTGGTTTCAGAGGCTGCAGCTATGGGGTGCACAGGGAGGCATGTAGGATGTTGACTATGGGAGCAGACTCCGATGCAGGAGCCTTCTGTAGCAGTTCACAGCAGGCTTGTTGATGACAGTGTCAAGGTTGGGGAGGGGTTGCCACGCTCCAAACAGACCCCCAGGGAGGTCTGCCTTGTTGCTATCAGAGCCCTCTCTGTAGTACATTGGCTGTGAGTGTAGCCTCCACTAAAAATGCCTACTTTGTAGCACACAGCAGCCTCAGTCAGCAGTCCTCAGCACTGACCAAAGGGGTAGCAGACAGCCCTGAAGTGATTCTGCAGGAGGTCTGTCCTGTTGGTTTCAGAGGCCTGAGCTATGAGGTGTGCAGTGAGGCAGGTAGAGTGCTGAATATGAGAGCAAATCCCACTGCATGGGCCTTCTGTATCAATTTGCTGTAGGCTTGCAGGCAACAGTGTCTGGGTGGGGGAGGTGCTGGCACACTCCAAACAGACCCACGGGAAGGTCTGCCTTGTTGATTTTAGAGCAGAAGCTTGGGTTCCTGTCTCTTTGTACAGGCAGCTGCTGTGGTGGTTAGGGAGGTGGGCTCCCTTCCTGGGGGCACTTTAGGGTCTTTTTTTTTTTTTACTAGATTCTTTCTTCTTAAAGCCTCAAAGCATTTTCTTTCTCTCCTTTCATTTTATCATCACTTAATTTTCTAGGTAGGGCAAGAAAAGCCAGAAGTGGTGATATGAAGCTGCTAAGAAATAAACCATTACCCCACTCATAAGAGTGGTTGTGTCCTACAGATTTTAGATTTACATTCTTGAGGACTTTCAGTTCAACCTCTGAATCTCAATTTCCTCCCCCTCAAACCTCTACTCAGGTGACTTCCTCTCTTTGAGAGGAAGCTGTTTGAGTTTCCAACCATCATCCTGTCTCCACATATATCTGGAAAGATCTGTTCCAAATATCACTGTATGTACTGACCAATTGGCTTCAGTTAATCAAGTGTCTATGCCTGTCATTTTAATGCATGTGGCAGAATGTGCTGGTAAATAATTCATGACGTATGTCAAAAATGATTTTGTGCTGAACCTACCTCATTCTTCCCCCATAACCCAGTGCTTAGAGTTGCATAAATTATGCTCTAGTCCTGTCCATTAACAACACCACTTTAACTTTTCAGAGCTAGAATGAATGTTTCTTATGTTTTTGTGAGTGTTACTTTTAGTCAAGATTCTCTTTTAAAATCAGCTCAAGAAAACCAGTTGTTTACTCTGACGATTTTTGTTAAGTGAGGCTTCATATTGATACCATCATAGTGTCTAAAAGGTTTGGCTAGGTTTCCAGCTTGTCAGCAAGTTTTTCTTAGTATTTAGCTCAAAAAATCCTCAAATTAAGCAAAAGAAGAGTTAATCTCTTAATGAGTCAAAAATATCATGGGTGTGGGGGTGAATATAAATAAATTCAGATGTCATTAACCACTAATTTTTATGAGAATGATCCTATTACAGCAGTCAATAAAATAAATTTCTTTTGTGCATTTTCCAAATACATCTCTTCTGTTCAGATTTAGTTTCTTATTTATTTGAGGTTGGTCTTCATACAGCCAAATATTTGATTAGGCCTTGCTCTCTTATCGTGCAGGTTATACACCTATAAGAAATAAGCTTCATTATTGTCACTCATCTATGCTAAGAAATTTGGAAGACAGCTACCTGGGCAACCAGCTGGAAGAGATCCATATTCAAGCCCATTCCAAAGAAAGATGATCCAATGAAATTCAGAAATTATCAAACAACATTATTAATATTACATGCAAGTAAAATTAAGCTGAAGATAATTAAAAAACAGTTTCAGCAGTATATCAACAAGAAACTGCCAGAAATTCAAGCTGTATTAAGAAGAGGATGTGCTCATGTCAGATGGATCTTGGCTAAAAGCACAGAATACCGGAAAGATGTTTACCTGTGTTTTATTGACTATGCAAAGATATTCGACTATGTGGATCATAAAAAATTATAGATAACATTGTGAAGAACAGGAATTCTAGAACATTTCATTGCACCCAAACAAAAACTGTACGTAGACCAAGAGGCAATCATTTGAACAGAACAAGGGAATATGGAGCGGCTTAAAATCAGGAAAGGTGTGCATCAGGTTTGTATCCTTTCACCATAGGTATTCAATCTGTGTGGTGAGCAAACAATTCCAGAAGCTGGGCTCTATGAAAAAGAACACAGTGTCAGGATTGAAGGAAGACTCATTAACAACCTGAGTTATGAAGATGACACAACATTGCTTGCTGAAAGCAAAGAGGACTTGAAGCACTTACTGATAAAGATCAAAGACTACAGCATTCAGTATGGATTGCACTTCAACATAAAGAAAACAAAATCCTCACAACTGGACCAATAAGCAACATCATGATAAACAGAAAAGATTGAAGTTGTCAAGGTTTCATTTTGCTTGGATCCACAATCAACGCCCATGAAAGCAGCAGTCAAGAAATCAAATGATGTATTGTGTTGGGGAAAATCTGCTGCAAAAGATCTCTTTAAAGTGTTAGAAAGCAAAGATGTCACTTTAAGGACGAAGGTGCACCTGACTCAAGCCATGGTATTTTTAGTTGTCTCATATACATGCAAAAGCTGGACAATGAATAAGGAAGACTGAGAAAGAATTGACGCATTTGAATTATGGTGTTGGCAAAGAATACTGACTATACCATTGATATATATGCACAAATCTGTCTTGGAAGAAGTACAACCAGAACGCTCCTTATAAGCGAGGATGGTGAGACTTCATCTCACTTACTTTGGATATGTTATCAGAAGGGACCAGTCCCCTGGAGAAGGACATCATGCTTGGTAAAGTACAGGGTGAGTGAAAAAGAGGAATACCCTGAATGAGATGGATTAACACAGTAGCTACAACGATGGGCTCAAGCATAACAATGATTGCGAGAGTGGCACAGGAACAGCCAGCATTTCATTCTGTTGTACATAAGGTTGCTGTGAGCCACAACCAACTCAATGGCACCTAACAACAATGACAATGGTCATTCTCCTTAAGAGAGATGGCCTATATTTTCTGTTTCTCTTGCTACTGCAATCTGGCTTGGGCTTGTCTGCTGTACCCATCCATTCCAGGAAATTTTCATAACAATGGTGAACATTCATTGACCTCTTCCAATGTAGCACTGTTTATAGTGCTTTGAACCTATAAACTCATTTATTAAAACAACTCTAGGAGAGACTATTATTGGCCTCATTTTACATTTTAAAAAAACTGTTGCAGAAACAACTTAGCTATATAGTATACAATGGAATATTGTTCAGCCATAAAGAGAAATGAAGTCCTGTTGCATGCTACAATATAGATGAACCTTGAAGAATTCATGGTGACGGAAATATGTCAGCCAGAAAAGGACAAATATTTTACGATTCCACTTAAATGAAATATCTAGGATAGGCAAGTGTATGGAGGCCAAAGTTTATTAATGGTTACCAGAAGTGCGCAGGAGGGAGAAAAATGGAGGGCTCATTGCTTAGGCAACACTGAACTTCTGTTAAGGTGATAGAAGAATCTGGAAATGGATAATGGTGATGGTTGTACATGATGAGTACAGTTAATGCCACTGAAGAATGTGAATAATGTGGAGATGGCAAATGTTTTGTTACATATATATTTACCACAATAAGAACAAAACACAAAAACCAGTTAACTGAGAGCAAGGTAGACAGAGTCAGGCTCTTGCCTTTGACCTCTAAGTTCTGTTGCCTTTATTTGCTGTATTTCTGCTGTTAACAATACCAAGTGTGGGAGGCAAGTTACTTAGTTCTTTAGAAATAGTACCAAATACCACCAATAAACACCCCATGAATAAAATTATATACAATTTATTCCACAGGAATTCTAAGCGTGAATGTATACATAAAAAACATAAATACCATATAGTAGGAAGGACTCTGTCTTTAGACTTAGAAAGTTGTGTACTTAAAGATAGTTGCCAACTTTGGCAGAGTCTGTGCCCATTCTAAGCTTGGCCCTCCATGCTCATTTGGCCCTTCCACTCACTGTGCCACAGAAAGCCAGCAATAGCCATGGCCTCTGTACTCGGAACTTGCCTAGTAACTTTCCTATCAGTCATTTTATTATTTGTTCCATAATCTTGCTTGGTTACCTTTCTCATTTTGTCTCCATATTTGCACATCTCACATCTGCATCTGATTCTCCTCCTCACTTTGAAAACCTTGTCAGCCCTTTCTTCTGTCTTATAGACACTGGCACCCACCATCACCTCTCAATTTGCACATTTCGTAGATGTGAGATGTTCTCATAGCTTTGTGGAAGAGGCTTCGTCAGCCTTCCTCTTGCAGACTTGCCAAACTTGCATCCAGTTCCTGCTCTCCTACCATGGGGTGCACCCTTATACTAGGCTGGAGAAGGTCATCTGTGCTCTGATTATACCTTGCCCATGCTTCTATAATTTCTCTGTAAAAGTAATGTTTGTCTTTGCCTAGACTGAAAAATCATTACGTAGAGGGACCATTCTTCTTCAGGTCATCCATGCTTAGCTCAGTGCCTTGCTGGTATGTGACGCAAGGGTTCCTAAACTAAAATAAAATCCACCTCTTTGTTTTGTGAGGTAAGTGAAGGAGGGGATGTATCGAAGAAGAAGGAGGTCCAAGAATAAGGAATAAACCAAGAAAATATGTTAAAGTGCAGGAGTGAAAATTCAAGAGGAAAAGGGATGGAGGAAATTCATTACCAGAGATAAAGGAATATTTAAAAATTGCAATGACTTGAAAGCAGTAACTCAAACAGACTTGTACACCAATTTTCACTGCAGCACTATTCACAACTGCCAAAAGGCGGAAGCAATTTAAATGCTCATCAACAAATGAATAGATAAAAATGTGATATATACATACAGTGAAATACTATTCAGCCAGCGGGAGAAACAAAGTCTTGGTACATGCTACTGTATGGATGGAGCTTGAAAACAGCATGCTGAGTGAAATAAGTCAATCAAAAAAGGATAAATATTGCATATCCTCGCGTACATGAAAAGACAAGAAAAGGAAAATGTGTATAGAGAACAAAGTTTATTAGTGGCTTTCAGGGGCAGCAGGGGGGGGAAGGGGGGTTAATGGTGATGGAAGTGTCATATTGATTGTGGGTAGGGATGCACGGCAATTATTATAATTGCTGCCAATAAGTTGTACACCTGTAAAAAGTTGAATTGGCAAAAGTTGTGTAATAGATATATTTACAACAATGACAGGAAAAAAAAAAGGAGAAGAATAGCTACTCAGGCTTCTTACGTACAACCAAACACCTCATGGGATTTGGTTCCTTGGTTTGGTGGCTTAGGGTCATGGTTTCATGGGACATCCTAGTTATTTGGCTTAATAACATGTTTAGTGCTTCTGTTCTATCTTCTAGTTCGTTATGTAGTGCCTGAGGTCTTAAAGCTTGCAAGCGGCCATTCAAGGCACAATAATTAGTGTCTATTCATCTGCAGCAACAGAGAAAGAAGGAGAGTCAGGAACAGGAGAAAGATATGGAATGTGTGGCTAATTGCCTCCATGAACAACTGCCTCCTTTGCCATGAAACCAGAAGAATTGAATGGTGCCAGGCTACCATTACCGAACATTTTGATCAAAGATTCTACAGAAAAATCCTGATCAAAAGGGGAAAGTGTCAAATTCTCAGGGACTCCAGATTTTCTGGAGCCATGGATGGTTGATGAACCCTGAAACCATTGTCCTGGGTTAATCTTTAAGCCTTAAACCAAAAGTATCCCCCAAAGTCTTCTTAAAACCAAACAATAATTTAACTTAACTAATAAAAAATGTCTGTCTTGAGCATTATGCTCTTATAAGAAGTATCTACATGGGATCAAATTGATAGCAGCAACTCAAAAGTTTAGACAGGAACCTTATGGGCAGTGGATTTATGTTGATGGAGAAGGAACAACTCAGAAAAGGAGAGTGATGATGGTTGCACATCTTGAAGAATGTAATCAGTGTCTCTAAATGGTACATGTAGAAACTGTTAAACTGGTGTACATTTGCTGTATATATTCTCAACACAACAAAATAAATAAATTGTAATGATATGACATCAGTTCAGGACAAACTAAATGTTTAGTTATTGAACTCAACTAAGGGAATAAGAAATTCAGAAAACTGTCCTGAGAATATAGCTGATGACAATGTCCAATTAGTCATTCATCATTTTCTAAGCATCTAGTATGGCCATATCATTATGCTATCTACAGGAAATGTTACAGATGTGCAAAAAAAAAAAAAAAAAATCGTGCTCTAAGAGATTAAATCCTCATGGGGAGATGAAATCGATGGATAAGAAACCATTAGAAAACTATAAAAAGCAGTATCTAATTAACTACTAAATTATGTAGTGTGGATTAACAGCTTCATTCATTCATTCAATAATATTGAGAGAATGCTATGTATATTTTCCTGTGACAGGTACTCAAGTAGAAAAAGAGATTTGACACACTCACTATGAGGGTGTAAGCTTTCCCGTTTTGATAGTGTTAACAGCTGCAAAGCCTAGTAAAGGAAAGCTATAACACCTACAACTGCTAAGAAAAGAGTCAGCCATAGGGTCCAGATGAATTTTGTTGGATAAATGCTACAGAATATATCGTTTACCACAGGAACTGAAGGGCAGAGAATTGTAGAATACTAAGTTGTTGTTTTTTTTAATTACATCATGATTGTATTGATCATGAGCATTTGTAAACCAGTAAAAACTGATATTTAAGTCCAAAAGCAGTGTCTTAAATTAGTCAACTGTCTTAGAAAACCCTGATTTCAAACTGGTGTATACTGGCCATTTGCTGTGGGCATAATCTGAGATCTAGGGCATTAATCTCAATTCAAGAGATTTACCTAGTTCATTTCTGAACAGGTTTTCCCTGATGTTTCATTCAGGAAAATTACATACAAGTTGTTGTGCTGTGATGAATCTAAACGTCTGATCTAATCCAGCTCCAGGGCTGTGGTAAGTCACTGTTTAGCAGGACACTGCATCTGTGTGGAATGCTGATATGATGAAAGGCTGGTTAGAGGAAATAAATTTTAAGGGCTCTACATTTCTAAATCAGGAAGAGCCACTTTTATTGCGCTGAATGTCCCTCTAGATGACAATCTATTGGATTGCAGAAATGAAATGACAAACAACTCCACTTTGGAATTCCATATATTGAATTGTGATTTACAGAATGGTCCATCTCTTTTAAGAGAAGAAAGTAAATCTAGTCTTGTAGTTTATTGCCACAAACTTTCTCCCCACAGTAATGCACTTGTTTGGGAGATATCAAGGAGCAAAGGAATGAATTAAACATGGATCTAGTCATTTCCATTCCTCTTTCACCAAAAGTTGGTAAGACTACGTTGAAGTACCTCTCCCCACTTCCCCACTTCCATGCTCCTTCCCCTTAGATTAGCTTTGAATCTCCTCCTTCTACTCTCCTAACCCTTGTCCCAGAGATGAGATAAAAGAACTTCCTTGAGTCATGTAGGAAGAGCATTTTAAAGCCAAAAATATTCCCAAATCAAGCTAAACTATTCATAAAGTTTACTTAATAAAAAAAAAAGTATAATAATATAATTACCGAGATCCTTATAATACCTGCCATAAATTTTTTAAATGTCTGTTAATTCTATGTGGGAACTTTGCTGCAAATCCAAGCTCAAATAACAGAATGTGAAACAAAGAGCAAAGCAGTACCTGATTTCGGGTCGTATACCAAACCAAACCTGTTGCCATGGAGTTGATTCCAGCTCATAGAGACCCTACAGAACAGCACAGAACTGCTCCATAGGGTTTTCAGTGAGTGGCTGCTACATCCCAACTGCCAACATTTTGATTAGCAGGCAAGCTCTTAACCACTGCACCACCAGGGTTCCCCCAGGTAGTATAAGGCTTCCCAATTTGTTTTTCGTTTTTTTTTTTTAATTAGTTTTGGCTATTTAGGTCTTTTGTATTTCCATATGAATTTCCTAATCATCTTGTGCATTTGTATAAATACACTGCCAGGGTTTGATTAGAGGTGCATTGACTCTATGGATCAATTTGGGGATAATAAATATCTTAAATTATTAAGCCTTCTGATCCACAAGTGTGATGTAGCTATTAATTTATTTAGGCGTTTTAAAATTTCTGTGAGCAGTATTTTGTAGTTTTCTGTGTAAATGTCTTGCACATCTATCATTAGGTCCGTAATTTCGTATTTGATATTTTTTTATGCTATTGAGAAAGTTGGTTTTTTTTTTATTTCATTTTTAAATTCTTAATTACTAGGTTATATTCTGGGTATCTTGTTATCATGTGATCTTGCTATTTTCACTTAATAGTTTTAGAAGATTTTTGTAAATTCTTCAGAATTTTCTATGTAAACAATCATATCATCTGCAAATAAAGACAATTTTGTTTTATTTTTTCCTAATTCTTTTTTTTAATTAACTTTTATTAAGCTTCAAGTAAACATTTACAAATCCAATCAGTCTGTCACATATAAGTTTACATACATCTTACTCCATACTCCCACTTGCTCTTCCCCTATTGAGTCAGCCCTTTCAGTCTCTCCTTTTGTGACAATTTTGCCAGCTTCCCTCTCTCTCTACCCTCCCATCCCCCCTCCAGACAAGAGTTGCCATCACACTCTCAAGTGACCACCTGATATAATTAGCTCACTCTTCATCAGCATCTCTCTCCCCCCCGCTGACCAGTCCCTTTCATGTCTGATGAGTTGTCTTCGGGGATGGTTCCCATCCTGTGCCAACAGAAGGTCTGGGGAGCATGGCCGCCAGTAATCCTCTAGTCTCAGTCAGACCATTAAGTATGGTCTTTTTATGAGAATCTGGGGTCTGCATCCCACTGATCTCCCGCTCCCTCAGGAGTTCTCTGTTGTGCTCCCTGTCAGGGCAGTCATCGATTGTGGCCGGGCACCAACTAGTTCTTCTGGTCTCAGGATGATGTAGGTCTCTGGTTCATGTGGCCCTTTCTGTCTCTTGGGCTCTTAGTTGTCGTGTGACCTTGGTGTTCTTCATTTTCCTTTGCTCCAGGTGGTTTGAGACCAATTGATGCATCTTAGAGGGCCACTTGTTAGCATTTAAGACCCCAGACGCCACATTTCAAAGTGTGATGCAGAATGTCTTCATACTAGAATTATTTTGCCAATTGACTTAGAAGTCCCCTCAAACCATGTTCCCCAGACCCCTGCCCCTGCTCCGCTGACCTTTGAAGCATTCATTTTATTCCGGAAACTTCTTTGCTTTCGGTCCAGTCCAATTGAGCTGACCTTCCATGTATTGAGTGTTGTCTTTCCCTTCACCCAAAGCAGTTCTTATCTACTGATTAATCAATAAAAAACCCTCTCCCTCCCTCCCTCCCTCCCCGCCTCGTAACCACAAAAGTATGTGTTCTTCTCAGTTTTTACTATTTCTCAAGATCTTATAATAGTGGTCTTATACAATATTTGTCCTTTTGCCTCTGACTCATTTCGCTCAGCATAATGCCTTCCAGGTTCCTCCATGTTATGAAATGTTTCACAGATTCGTCACTGTTCTTTATTGATGCGTAGTATTCCATTGTGTGAATATACCACAATTTATTTACCCATTCATCCATTAATGGACACCTTGGTTGCTTCCAGCTTTTTGCTATTGTAAACAGAGCTGCAATAAACATGGGTGTGCATATATTTGTTTGTGTGAAGGCTCTTGTATCTCTAGGGTATATTCCGAGGAGTGGGATTTCTGGGTTGTATGGTAGTTCTATTTCTAACTGTTTAAGATAACGCCAGAGAGATTTCCAAAGTGGTTGTACCATTTTACATTCCCACCAGCAGTGTATAAGAGATTCCAATCTCTCCGCAGCCTCTCCAACATTTATTATTTTGTGTTTTTTGGATTAATGCCAGCCTTGTTGGTGTGAGATGGAATCTCATCGTAGTTTTAATTTGCATTTCTCTAATGGCTAATGATCGAGAGCATTTTCTCATGTATCTGTTGGCTGCCTGAATATCTTCTTTAGTGAAATGTGTGTTCATATCCTTTGCCCACTTCTTGATTGGGTTGTTTGTCTTTTTGTGGTTGAGTTTTGACAGAATCATGTAGATTTTAGAGATCAGGCACTGGTCTGAGATGTCATAGCTGAAAATTCTTTCCCAGTCTGTAGGTGGTCTTTTTACTCTTTTGGTGAAGTCTTTAGATGAGCATAGGTGTTTGACTTTTAGGAGCTCCCAGTTATCTGGTTTCTCTTCATCATTTTTGGTAATGTTTTGTATTCTGTTTATGCCCTGAATTAGGGCTCCTAGGGTTGTCCCTTTTTTCTTCCATAATCTTTATCGTTTCAGTCTTTATGTTTAGGTCTTTGATCCACTTGGAGTTAGTTTTTGTGCATGGTGTGAGGTATGGGTCCTGTTTCATTCTTTTGCAAATGGATATCCAGGTATGCCAGCACCATTTGTTAAAAAGACTATCTTTTCCCCAATTAACTGACACTGGGCCTTTGTCAAATATCAGCTGCTCATACGTGGATGGATTTATATCTGCGTTCTCAATTCTGTTCCATTGGTCTATGTGCCTGTTGTTGTACCAGTACCAGACTGTTTTGACTACTGTAGCTGTATAATAGGTTCTGAAATCAGGTAGAGTGAGGCCTCCCACTTTCTTCTTCTTTTTCAGTAATGCTTTGCTTATCCGGGGGTTCTTTCCCTTCCATATGAAATTGGTGATTTGTTTCTCTATCCCCTTAAAACATGACATTGGAATTTGGATCGGAAGTGCGTTATATGTATAGATGGCTTTTGGTAGAACAGACATTTTTACTATGTTAAGTCTTCCTATCCATGAGCAAGGTATGTTTTTCCACTTAAGTATGTCCTTTTGAATTTCTTGTAGTAGAGCTTTGTAGTTTTCTTTGTATAGGTCTTTTACATCCTTGGTAAGATTTATTCCTAAGTATTTTACCTTCATGGGGGCTACTGTGAATGGTATTGATTTGGTTATTTCCTCTTCGGTGTTCTTTTTGTTGATGTAGAGGAATCCAAGTGATTTTTGTATGTTTATTTTATGTCGTGAGACTCTTCCAAACTCTTCTATTAGTTTCAGTAGTTTTCTGGCGGATTCCTTAGGGTTTTCTGTGTATAAGATCATGTCATCTGCAAATAGTGATAGCTTTACTTCCTCCTTACCAATCTGGATACCCTTTAGTTCTTTGTCTAGCCTAATTGCCCTGGCTAGGACTTCAAGTACGATGTTGAATAAGAGCGGTGATAAAGGGCATCCTTGTCTGGTTCCTTTCTCAAAGGAAATGCTTTCAGGTTCTCTCTATTTAGAGTGATATTGGCCGTTGGCTTTGCATAGATGCCCTTTATTATGTTGAGGAATTTTCCTTCAATTCCTATTTTGGTAAGAGTTTTTACCATAAATGGGTGTTGGACTTTGTCAAATGCCTTTTCTGCATCTATTGATAAGATCATGTGGTTTTTGTCTTTTGTTTTATTTATGTGATGGATTACATTAATGGTTTTTCCGATATTAAACCAGCCTTGCATACCTGGTATAAATCCCACTTGATCATGGTGAATTATTTTTTTGAGTGTTGTTGGATTCTATTAGCTAGAATTTCGTTGAGGATTTTTGCGTCTATGTTCATGAGGGATATAGGTCTAAAATTTTCTTTTTTTGTAATGTCTTTACCTGGTTTTGGTATCAGGGAGATGGTGGCTTCATAGAATGAGTTGGGTAGTATTCCGTCTTTTTCTATGCTTTGAAATACCTTTAGTAGTAGTGGTGTTAACTCTTCTCTGAAAGTTTGGTAGAACTCTGCAGTGAAGCCATCCGGGCCAGGGCTTTTTTTTGTTGCAAGTTTTTTGATTACCGTTTCAATCTCTTTTTTTGTTATGGGTCTATTTAGTTGTTCTAATTCTGAATGTGTTAGTTTAGGTAGGTAGTGTTTTTCCAGGAATTCATCCATTTCTTCTAGGTTTTCAAATTTGTTAGAGTACAATTTTTCATAGTAATCTGAAATGATTCTTTTAATTTCATTTGGTTCTGTTGTGATGTGGTCCTTCTCGTTTCTTATTCAGGTTATTTGTTTCCTTTCCTGTATTTCTTTAGTCAGTCTAGCCAATGGTTTATCAGTTTTGTTAATTTTTTCAAAGAACTAGCTTTTGGCTTTGTTAATTCTTTCAATTGTTTTCCTGTTTTAATTCATTTAGTTCAGCTCTAATTTTTTATTATTTGTTTTCTTCTGGTGCCTGATGGGTTCTTTTGTTGCTCACTTTCTATTTGTTCAAGTTGTCGGGACAGTTCTCTGATTTTGGCTCTTTCTTCTTTTGTATGTGTGCATTTATCGATATAAATTGGCCTCTGAGCACTGCTTTTGCTGTGTCCCAGAGGTTTTGATAGGAAGTATTTTCATTCTCGTTGCTTTCTATGAATTTCCTTATTCCCTCCTTGATGTCTTCTATAACCCAGTCTTTTTTCAGGAGGGTATTGTTCATTTTCCAAGTATTTGATTTCTTTTCCCTAGTTTTTCTGTTATTGATTTCTAGCTTCATTGCCTTGTGGTCTGAGAAGATGCTTTGTAATATTTCGATGTTTTGGATTCTGCAAAGGTTTGTTTTATGACCTAATATGTGGTCTATTCTAGAGAATGTTCCATGTGCACTAGAAAAAAAAGTATATTTTGCAGCAGTTGGGTGGAGAGTTCTGTATAAGTCAATGAGGTCAAGTTGGCTAATTGTTGTAAGCAGGTCTTCCGTGTCTCTATTGAGCTTCTTACTGGATGTCCTGTCCTTCTCTGAAAGTGGTGTGTTGAAGTCTCCTACTATAATTGTGGAGGTGTCTATCTCACTTTTCAATTCTGTTAAAATTTGATTTATGTATCTTGCAGCCCTGTCATTGGGTGCGTAAATATTCAATATGGATATGTCTTCCTGATCAATTGTCCCTTTTATCATTATATAGTGTCCGTCTTTATCCTCTGTGGTGGATTTAAGTCTAAAGTCTATTTTGTCAGAAATTAATATTGCTACTCCTCTTCTTTTTTGCTTATTGTTTGCTTGATATATTTTTTTCCATCCTTTGAGTTTTAGTTTGTTTGTGTCTCTAAGTCTAAGGTGTGTCTCTTGTAGGCAGCATATAGATGGATCGTGTTTCTTTATCGAGTCCGTGACTCTCTGTCTCTTTATTGGTGCATTTAGTCCATTTACATTCAGCGTAATTATAGATAAATAATGTTTAGTGCTGTCATTTTGATGCCTTTTCATGTGTGTTGTTGGCCATTTCGTTTTTCCACATACTTTTTTGTGCTGAGACGTTTTTCTTAATAAATTGTGAGATCCTCATTTTCATAGTGTTTGACTTTATGTCAGTTGAGTCGTTACGTTTTTCTTGGTTTTTATCTTGAGTTATGGAGTTGTTATACCTTTTTGTGGTTACCTTATTATTTACCCTTATTTTTCTAAGTAAAAACCTAACTTGCATCATTCTATATCGCCTTGTATCACTCTCCATCTGGCAGTTCAATGCCTCCTGTATTTAGTTCCTCTTTTTGATTATTGTGATCTTTTACCTATTGACTTCCATGATTCCCTGTTATGTGTATTATTATTTTTTTTTTAATTAATCTTAATTTCTTTGTTTTTGTGATTTCCCTATTTGAGTTGGTATCAGGATGTTCTGTTTTGTGACCTTGTATTGTGCTGGTATGTGATATTATTGGTTTTCTGACCAAACAATATCCTTTAGTATTTCTTGTAGCTTTGGTTTGGTTTTTGCAAATTCTCTAAACTTGTGTTTATCTGTAAATATCTTAATTTTGCCTTCATTTCAGAGAGAGTTTTGCTGTATATATGATCCTTGGCTGGCAGTTTTTCTCCTTCAGGTCTCTATATATGTCATCCCATTCCCTTCTTGCCTGCATGGTTTCTGCTGAGTAGTCTGAACTTATTCTTATTGATTTTACCTTGAAGGAAACCTTTCTTTTCTCCCTGGCTGCTTTTAAAATTTTCTGTTTGTCTTTGGTTTTTGTGAGTTTGATGATAATATGTCTTGGTGTTTTTCTTTTTGGATCAATCTTAAATGGGGTTCGATGAGCATCTTGGATAGATATCCTTTCATCTTTCATGATGTCAGGGAAGTTTTCTGTCAGCAGATCTTCAACTATTTTCTCTGTGTTTTCTGTCCCCCCTCCCTGTTCTGGGACTCCAATCACCCGCAGGTTATCCTTCTTGATAGAGTCCCACATGATTCTTAGGGTTTCTTCATTTTTTTAAATTCTTTTATCTGATTATTCTTCAGCTATGTTGGTGTTGATTCCCTGGTCCTCCAGATGTCCCAGTCTGCATTCTAATTGCTCGAGTCTGCTCCTCTGACTTCCTATTGCGTTGTCTAATTCTGTAATTTTATTGTTAATCTTTTGGATTTCTACATGCTGTCTCTCTATGGATTCTTGCAACTTATTAATTTTTCCACTATGTTCTTGAATAATCTTTTTGAGTTCTTCAACAGTTTTATCAGTGTGTTCCTTGGCTTTTTCTGCAGTTTGCCTTATTTTGTTTGTGATGTCTTGAAGCATTCTGTAAATTAGTTTTTTATATTCTGTATCTGATAATTCCAGGATTGTATCTTCATTTGGGAAAGATTTTGATTCTTTTGTTTGGGGGTTGGAGAAGCTGTCATGGTCTGCTTCTTTATGTGATTTGATATGTACTGCTGTCTCCGAGCCATCACTGGGAAACTAGTTTTTCCGGAAAATCCGCTGAATGGTACGCTGGCTCCAGGCTCTAAAAACAATTGCTGCCTCCCCGTATTTGTTCGTTCTCCATCTCTAAATCTGTGTTTGTTGTTCAGGGTTCGTAGATTGTTATGTATGTGATCGATTCACTTGTTTTTCTGAGTCTTTGTTGCAAGAGGGATCCGCGGTAGCGTCCACCTAGTCTGCCATCTTGGCCCCGCCTCCCTTTTTTCCTAATTCTTATGACATTTATTTCTTTTTCTTTCATTATTACACTGGGTTGGACATTCAATTCAATAATGAGAATTTAAAAGAAAAAAAAAAGGAAAACCCGTTGCCTTCGATTCCAAGACACAACCACTCTATAGGACAGAGTAGAACTGCCCCCGAAGGGTTACAAGGAGTGGCTGGTGGATTCTAACTGCTGACATTTTGGTAAGTAGCTGAGCTTTTAACCACAGCACTACAAAGGGCTTCAATAATGAGGATAGCATCCCTCAATGGAGTTTTTAACTTTGAAAACTAAATCTAAAATCTGTTTCTAAACTTTTTGAGTAATTCATAATGGTACCAGCAATATGCACTAGTGCCTTAAATACTCACTAGAACTAGATATTACCATTTCTTAAAACTTTTATCAATCTGATGGATGAGTAACAATGCCTTATTGTGTTTTAAAGCTTGCATGAAAAGGAAATAAAATAATGTAATTTTGAAAATATAAACACACCAAACTGAATAGCTTTTCTCTTTACTGCCAGTACTCAATTAAAATGGAAGTGGAGGAAACTCAAAAATAATACCAGTCTTTTAATTGCCTATAAATGTATCTAATAAGAAAGATATAGATCCTATATGAAGAAAAATATTACAGCAAATATAAACAAATATAAAATAATACTATTAAATGAATTTAACACAATTCTAATCTGTCTTAATGCTTTTTAGTTTAGTTTTTTTTTTTATAGTTGGATAAAATAGATAAAATTGCTTTAAAGTTTGGGTGATAGAATAAAACTTTGGGAATAAAAATAAAAATGCAAAAGAAAAATCCTAAAGAAGACTTTGCCTTCCAGGTATTAAAGTTTACTATAAAGCCACAGTCACAGCACTAATATAGGGATATTAAAGAGGAAAACAAAAAATGGAGCCCAGAACTAGGTGGAATTATCAAATTTGACATGGGACTTTATTTTTTTTTAAATAAATAATGCTGGCATAGGTGGTTATGTATCAGGAATAAAACAAACCAAGCTCACCTGTCTTACACCAGAACACTTTTGAGGTGACTGTGGCAATTTCTTAAAATAAGAGCAATGAAGTATGCCACATCAACTGACTCCTCCTTTCACGAACGATTTCTTTGAGCATGCGAAGCTGTTTGATAGCATTTTACCCACAATAGAACTTTTTCAAAAATTGGGATCACTCCCCTCAAACCCTGGTGCTGCTTTACCAACTAAGTTTATGTAATATTCTAAATCGTTTGTTGTCATTTCAACAATGTTCACATCATCTTCACAAGGAGTAGTTTCCATCTCAAGAAACCACTTTCTTTGCTGGTCCATAAGAAGCAACTCCTCATCCGTTTTATCATGAGAATGCAGCAAGTCAGTCACATCTTCAGGCTCCACTTCGCATCCTCGTTCTCTAGCTATTTCCACCACATCTGCAGTTACCTCCTCCACTGAAGTCTTGAACCCTTCAGTCATCCATGAGGGTTGCAGTCAACTTTTTTTCAAACCCCTGTTAATGTTGATATTTTGACCTCCTTCCATGAATCAGGAAACCCTTGTGGCATAGTGGTTAAGTCCTATGGCTACTAACCAAAAGGTTGGCAGTTCAAATCCACCAGGTGCTTCTTGGAAACTTTATGGGGCAGTTCTACCCTGTCCTATAGGGTTGCTATGAGTTGGAATTGACTCAGTGGCAATGGGTTTGGTTTTCCATGAATCAAGGATGTTCTTAATGGCTTCTGAAATGGTAATCCTTTCCACAAGGTTTTCGATTTACTTTGCCCAGATCCACCAGAGGAATCACTATCTACGGTGGCTAAAGCCTTACAAAACGTACTTTGTAAATAAGAAGACTTGAGGGAGACTCATTAACAACCTTCATTATGCAGATGACACAACCTTGCTTGCTGAAAGTGATGAAGACTTGAAGCACTTACTGATGAAGATCAAAGACCACACCCTTCAATATAGATTACACCTCAACTTAAAGAAAACAAAAATCCTCACAACTGGACCACTAAGCAACATCATGATAAATGGAGAAAAGATTGAAGCTGTCAAGGATTTCATATTACTTGCATCCACAATCAACACCCATAGAAGCAGCAGTCAGGAAATAGACAGATGCCTTGCATTGCATTGGGCAAATCTGCTGCAAAGGACCTCTTTAAAGTGTTGGAAAGCAAAGATGTCACCTTGAAGACTAAGGTGCACCTGACCCAAGTGATGGTATTTTCAATTGCATCATAAGCATGTGAAAGCTGGACAATGAATAAGGAAGACTGAAGAAGAATTGATGCCCTTGAATTGTGTTGTTGAAGAATATCAAACATACCATGGACTGCCAAAAGAATGAACAAATCTGTCTTGGAAGAAGTACAGCTCCTTAGAAGCAAGGATGGTGACATTGTGTCTTAAGTACTTTGGGTCAGCAGAAAAGAGGAAGATCCTCAATGAGATGGATTGACACAGTGGCTCCAACAATGTGCTCAAGCATAACAGTGGTAGTCAGAGCGTGACGCAGGACTGGGCAGTGTTTCATTCTGTAATATCTAGGGTCGCTATCAGTCAGAACCAACTTGATGGTACCTAACAACACCAGCAAGACTTAAAAGTCGAAATTACTCCTGATCTATGGGCTGCAGAATGGATATTCCACTAAACCAAAAACCAAACCCACTGCCGTTGAGTCTGGCATAGTGGTTAAGTGCCACGGCTGCTAATCAAAAGGTCAGCAGTTTGAATCCACCAGGCACTCCTTCGAAACTCCATGGGGGCAGTTCTACTGTGTCCTATAAGGTCACTATGAGTTGAAATTGACTCGACAGCAACGGGATATTGCCTTAGCAGGCGTGAAAACAACATTACTCTCCTTGTACATCTTCATCAGAGCTCTTGGGTGACCAGGTGCATTCTCAATGAGCAGTAATATTTTGAAAGGATTTTTTTTTTTTTTTCCTGAGCCCTAGGTCTCAACAGTGGGCTTAAAATATTCATTAAACTATGTTGTAAATAGATGTGCTGTCATCCAGGTTTTGTTCTTCTACTTAAAGACACAGGCAGAGTAGATTTAGCATAATTCTTAAGGGCCCTAGGATGTTCAGAATGGTAAATGATCACCGCCTTCAACTTAAAGTCACCAGCTGCATTAGCTGCTAACAAGAGAGTCAGCCTGTCCTTTGAAGCTTTGAAGCCAGGTGTTGACTTCTCCTTTCTAGCTGTGAAAGTCCTAGATGGCAGCTTCTTCCAACAGAAGGCTGTTTCATCTACACTGACAACCTGTTGTTTAGTGTGGCCCCTTCACCAGTTATCTCAGCTAGAGCTTCTGGATCACTTGCTGCAGCTTCCCCGTCAGCATTTGCTGCTTCACTTTGCACTTTTATGTTATGAAGATGGCTTCTTTCCTTAAATCTAATGAACCAGCCTCTGATAGCTTCAAACTTTTCTTTTTCGGCTTCCTCACCTCTCTCAGCCTTCCTAGAATTGAAGAGAGTTAGGGCCTTGCTCTGGATTAGGCTTTGGCTTAAGGGAATGTTGTGGCTGGTTTCATCTTCTATCCAGACCATTAGAACTTTCTCCGTGTCGACAATAAGGCTGTTTCGCTTTCTTATCATTGCTGTGTTCGCTGGAGTAACACTTTTAACATCTTTCAAGAACTTTTCCTTTGCTTTGACAACCTGGCTAACAGGTGCAAGAGGCCTAGCTTTTGGCCTATCTTGGCTTTTCACATGCCTTCCTCAATAAGCTTAATCATTTCTGGCTTTTGATTTAAAGTGAGAGATATGCAACTCTGCCTGTCACTTGAACACTTAGGGGCCATTGCAGGGCTATTAATTGGTCTAATTTCAATATTGTCATGACTCAGGGAATAAGGAAGCCTGAGGAAAAAGAAAGATGGGGGATGGAGGGGCAGAGGCAGGGGCGGGGGGGGGCAGGGAGGAATGTACAGTAGGTGGAGCAGTCAGAACACACAACATTTATTCATCAAGTTTGCATCTTACATGGGCATGCTTTGTGGTGTCCCAAAACAGTGGTAACATCAAAGATCACTGATCACAGATCACCATAACAGATACAATAATAATAAAAATGTTTGAAATATCAAGAGAATTACCAAAATGTGACACAGAGACATGAAGTGAGCACATGCTGTTGGAAAAATGGTGCCGATAGACTTGCTCAATGCAGGGTTGCCACAAAAATTCCATTTGTAGAAAACGCAATATCTGTGAAGTGCGGTAAAGCAAAGCACAATAAAATGAGGTATACCTGTATAGCAACAGGCACCATTAAAAATAAAACTAGGAACAATTTTCACAACACATATGATTGAAAAGGAATATTTTGGAAAACATAAAAAGATCTATATAGAGAGATGATGTGAGAAAACATTCAATAGAGAAATGGGCGAGTTTAAATAGGCAGTTCACTAAAACAGATATCCAAAAGGTGTGTATATGCATGTATATGTACAGAGGGAGGCCTGCAACATAATAGGGATCAGGAAAATAAAATTTAATTACTTTATTTAAGAAAAAATCACGATTCCCTTCGTAAAAGTAATGACTAATCATAACAAAACATGAGCAATTATTTAAAATACTAAACAAAGAAAAGAAAAAATTTATCATTCCAGAAATAATACACACTAACCTTAACTGAGAAAAACTCCAGACATTATTCTTTGTGTTTCCACAGATATACAGATAGCTAGATAGTTTGATAAAAACACTTTTATATAAGAATGATTCATAATATATATGCTATTTAATCAAAATATTAAGTTCCTTTTTGCTTGAATTTAACTGAAAAAAATACACTGAAATAAAACTGAGACCAATGCCAACTTCAAAATCCACCCCTTAACCAAAGAAAATGTTTTATTCAAGATCATTACAAGACCGGGAACATTTTTTTAAAAAAAGAGTATAACATTGATATCATTTTTTTGTTCCTTTAAATTACCCATTTCGGGTGAAGGAAAAATGAACAAAACTAAAGATACAAGGGAAAGATTAGTCCAAAGGACTAATGGACCACCTCTACCACAGCCTTCACCAGACTGAGTCCAGTACACCAAAATGGTGCCCAGCTACCACTGACTGCTCTGACAAAGATCACAATAGGGGGTCCTGGACAGAGCTGGAGAAAAAAGTAGAACAAAATTCTACCTCAAAAAGGAAGACCAGAGTTGCTGACCTGACAGAGACTAGAGAATCCCCCTGAGAGTATGGCCCCTGGACACCCTTTCAGTTCAATAACAAAGTCACTCCTGAGGTCCACCCTTCAGCCAAAGATTGGACAGGCCCATAAAACGAAATGAGACTGAAGAGGCACACCAGCCCAGGGGCAGGGACTAGGAGGCAGGAGGGAACAGGAAAGCTGGTAATAGGAAACCCACAGTTGAGAACAGAGAGTGTTGACATGTCATGGGGTTGTTAACTAATGTCATAGAACAATGTGTGTACTGACTGTTTAAAGAGAAACTAGTTCTGTAAACCTTCCTCTAAAGTACAATACAAAATTAAAAAAAAATAAAATTACCCATTTCTATTACTGAGAGTATTTTTATTCAACACTATAAAAGATAAAGAAAATAACGCTCTCACATTTTCACACCACCTCCCCATATTTGTTAATTATGTTGTTAGTTGTTATTAGGGGCCATTGAGTCAATTCCAACTCATAGCAACCCTACGCACAACAGAATGAAATACTTCCCAGTCATCTGCCATCCTCACGATCGTTGTCATGCTTGAGCCCATTGTTGCAGCCACTATGTCAATCCACCTCGTTGAGGGTCTTCCTCCTTTTCACTGACCCTCTACTTTACCAAGCATGATGACCTCCTTCAGGAACTGATCCCTCTTGATAACATGTCCGAAGTATGTAAAATGCAGTCTCACCATCTTTGCTTCTAAGGAGCGTTCTGGTTGTACTTCTTCCAAGACAGATTTGTTCATTCTTTAGGCAGTCCATAGCACATTCAACACTCTTTGCCAACACCACAGTTCAAAGGCTTCGATTTTTCTTTGGTCTTCCTTACTCATCATCCAGCTTTTGCATGCATATGAGGCTATTGAAAACACTATGGCTTGGGTCAGGCGCACCTAAGTCTTCAAGGTGATATTGTTGCTTTTCAACACTTTACAGAGGTCTTTTGCAGCAGATTTGCAAAATGCCATACTTTGATTTTTTGACTGCTGCTTCCAGGCGTATTGATTATGCATCCAAGTAAAATGAAATCCTTGGCAACTTCAATCTTCTCTTAGTTTATCATGATGTTGCTCATTGGTCCAGTTGTGAGGATTTTTGTTTTATTTTTAATGAGGTGTAATCCATACTGAAGTCCTGTCTTTGATATTCGTCAATAAGTGCTTCAAGTACTCTTCATTTTCAGCAAGTAAGGTTGTGTTGTCTGTATATCACAAGTTATTAATGAGTCATCCTCCAATCCTGATGCCTCATTCTTTTTTCTGTAGTCCAGCTTCTCTGATTATTTGCTCAGAATACAGATTGAATAGGTATGGTGAAAGGATAGAACCCTGATGTGCAGCTTTCCTGACTTCAAACCATGCAGTATCCCCTTGTTCTGTTTGAATGGCTGCCTCTTGATTTACGTACAGGTTCCTCGTGAGCACAATTAAGCACTCTGAAATTCCCATTCTTCGAAATGTTATCCATAATTTGTTATGATCCACACAGTCAAATGCTTTTGCATAGTCAATAAAACACAGGTAGGTATCTTTTTGGTATTCTCTGCTTTCAGCCAGGATCCATCTGACATCAACAATGTTATCCCTCGTTCCCCTTCCTCTTCTGAATCCAGCTTGAATTTCTGAGAGTTCTCTATTGATGATCTGCAGCAAAATTTTGCTTGTATGTGATATTATTGATATCGTTTGATAATTTCCGCATTCGGTTGGATCACCTTTCTTGGGAATAGGCATAAATATGGATCTCTTCCAGTCGGCCGGCCAGGAAGCTGTCTTCCAAATTTCCTGGCATAGACAAGTGAGCACTTCCAGCGATGCATCCTTTTGTTAAAAAGCTTCAATTGGTACTCCATCAGTTCCTGGAGCCTTGTTTTTTGCCCATGCCTTCAGTGCAGCTTGAACTTCTTCCTTCAGTACCACTGGTTCCTAATCATATGCTACCTCCTGAAATGGTTGAACGTCAATCCATTTTTTTTGTTATAATGACTCTGTGTATTCTTTCCATCTTCTTTCGATGCTTCCTGCGTTGTTTAATGTTTTCCCCCATAGAATCCTTCAGTATTTCATCTTGAGGCTTGAACTTTTTCTTTATTTCTTTCAGCTTGAGAAATGCCGAACGTGTTCTTCCCTTTTGGTTTTCTGTCTCCAGGTCTCTACACGTGCCATTGTAATACTTTATTTTGTCTTCTAGAGCTGCCCTTTGAAATCTTCTGTTCAGCTCTTTTACTTCATCATTGCTTCCTTTCGCTTTAGCTATTCAATGCTTAAGAGTGAATTTCAGTGTCTCTGACATTCATTTTGGTCTTTTATTTCTTTCCTTCCTGTCTTTTTAATGATCCCTTACTTTCTTCATATATGATGCCCTCGATATCATTCCACAACTCATCTGGTCTTTGGTCATAAGTGTTCAATGTATCAAATCTATTCTTGAGATGGTCTCTAAATTCCAGTGAGATATACTTATGGTTATCCTTTGGCTCTCATGGACTTGCTCTAATTTTCTTCAGCTTCAGCTTGAACTTGTATATGAGCAATTGATGGTCTGTTTCACAGTTGGCCTCTGGCCTTGTTCTGACTGATGATATTGAGCTTTTCCATCATTTTTTTCCACAGATGTAGTCAATCTGATTCCTGTGTATTCTATCTGGTGAGGTCCATGTGTATAGTTGCCATTTATGTTGGTGGAAAAAAGAATTTGCAATGAAGAGGTCATTGGTCTTACAAAATTCTGTCATACTATTTCCAGCATCATTTCCACTACTAAGTCCATATTATCCAACTACCTATCCTTCTTCTTTGTTTCCAACTTTTGCATTCCAATCACCAGTAATTATCAGCCCATCCTGATTGCATGTTCCATCAATTTCAGACTGCAAAAGTTGGTAAAATCTTCTATTTCTTCATCTTTGACTTTAGTGGTTGGTGGGTAAATTTGAAAAGTAGTGGTATTAATTGGTTTTCCTTGTAGGCATATGGATATTAACCTATCACTAACAGCGTTGTACTTCAGGATAGATCTTGAAATGTTCTTTTTGACGATGAATGCAACTCCATTCCTCTTCAAGTTGTCATTCCCAGCATAGTAGACCATATGATTGTCTGATTGAAAATGGTCAATACCAGTCCATCTCAGCTCCCTAATGCCTATGATATTGATGTTTATGCATTCCATTTCATTTTGGATGATTTCCAATCTTTCTAGATTCATACATCGTGCATTCCATGTTCCGATTATTAATGGATGTGTCTGTCAGCTTGTTCTGTGGGGCTTGTTTGTTGCTGTGATGCTGGAAACTATTCCACCAGTATTCAAACACCAGCAGTGTCACCCATAGTGGACAGGTTTCAGCTGAGCTTCCAGACTAAGACAGACTAGGAAGAAGGACCCAACAGTCTACTGCTGAAAAGAATTAGCTAGTGAAAACCTTATGAATAGCAGCAGAACATTGTCTGATACAGTGCTGGAAGATAAGCCCCTCAGGTTCAAAGCACTCAAAATATGACTGGAAAAGACCTGCCTCCTCAAAACAGAGTCAACCTTAATGACATGGATGGAGTCAAGCTTTTGGGACCTTCATTTGCTGATGTGACATGACTCAAAATGAGAAGAAACAGCCACAAACATTCTTAATTATATTATTTTTATTTACACCACCAGTTCAAATTATCTAAATTCTGTAATACATGGTTGTCTGGGTTTACTCTATAAACAATTCTTTAATCATGGCTTCTTTATTTCTGAGCTCTTCGTTTTAATCTTTGCTAGATGTCATCAAGTAATTTATTTTTCCAAGACGAATTCAAGCGTATTTCCTGTATTCTTCCATGTTTAAATATATTTGCCTATTTTTTAAGTGCATATGAATATATCATTTTCCTTCAGAATTTTAGATATTGTTCTACTATTTTCTAGCATTGAACCTTGCAGAGTACAAGGCTCATGTTAGCCTGAACTCCCACTGCACCATGGTTTTTCACAAAAACTTTTTTTAATTGTTGATGCTAAATAATTTTTATCAGAACATGATTAAACTTTGAGTATCTTTTCACATTTCCCTGGAACTTGATGTGTTCTCTCAATATGCTGAACCAGTCTTCATTCAATGAAAAATTTCTTTGTTTATAATTTTGAAAACTTATTTTTTTGGGTGTATTCCATTTGTGAAATTTTCACCTTCAAGGGCACTGTTGTTGGATCATCTTCCTCTGACCATGGCTATTCTCAATTTTTAACATATCTCCTTCTCTGTCTCTTCTTCCTCTTCTTTTTCTTCTCTTTGTGTTCACTCTGATCATTTCAAATCCTCTGCCATTTTTTGGATGTTATTTCCATCCACTTATATTTAAACCCATTCTATACTTGTTCTTAGATTTATTTTTATTATACCATATTGATATCTATATTCTATATATATTCTCCCACACGTGGTGAAGGCAGGGGGTTAAACAGAATATCTGTACATTCTTTGTTCTGTCTTGTCTGTTGCAGGAGTCCTTAGAAAAACAAATTCTATTACTTCCCCACTTTTTATTGAAAAAATTCAGAATTACAACTTATCTCAGTAGACAAAATATTTGCTAATTTTTCACAGCTAATAAAGCCCAATTTGATTCACTAGAAACAAGAAAGTTTGGGTGGTAGAGGGGAAGCTTATGGGTTTTAGAATAAAACAGACTTAGGATTAAATTGGAGCCCTGATGGGGCAGTGGTTAAGAGCTATGGCTGCTAACCAAAAGATCGGCGGTTTGAATCCATCAACCACTCCTAGTAAACCAGTTCTACTCTGTCTTATAGGTCCCTATGTGTCAGAATTGACTCTACGGCAATGGGTGGAGGATTAAATCCTCTTGGTGTCATGTGACTCTGGATACACTAATCAACCCTTCTGAGCCTCAATTTCCTAAACCATGAAATGGGTATAAGAAAACTACTTCAAAACTTTTTGCAAAGATTAAATGGGATAAAACACCAAGAATATAGCTATGCAATAAATACTAAAACCTCAACCTTCTCTCCACAAACAGTCATTAGTTCATTAATTTAATCAATTTATCGAGCCTACTATCCCACTCTGGTGGCATAGTAGTTAAGTGCTACAGCTGCTAACCAAGAGATCAGCAGTTCGAATCTGCCAGGCACTCCTTGGAAACTCTATGGGGCAGTTCTACTCTGTCCTATAGGGTCGCTATGAGTCAGAATTCACTCAATGGTAGTGGGTTTGGTTTTTTTGGATCCCATCCAGGGACTCTACTAGACACTAAGGATGTAGTGACAAACAAGACACACATATGCCCTCATGGAGTTGATAGTCTAGGAGGAAAGAAGGAGAATTAACAATTAAGTAAAAAGATGATAAAGGAAACCTAAGTTGCAAGTGGTATGATGAGAAACAAATATAAAAATCTTATTAGCTAGAAAGCATATTCCTTTGAAGTAATGGAAAATCTTTCATTCCAAACCCTGGTGGCATAGTGGCGAGGTGCTATGGCTGCTAACCAAAAGGTCGGCAGTTTGAATCTGCCAGGCGCTCCTTGGAAACTCTGTGGGGCAGTTCTACTCTGTCCTATAGGGTCGCTATGAGTCGGCATGGACTCAATGACAGTGGGTTTGGGTTTTTTTTTTTTTTAAATAACAAATAACTCACCAAAAAACCAAACTCACTGCCATTGAGTCGATTCCAACTGATAGCGACCCTATAGGACAGGGTAGAACTGCCCCACAGAGTTTCCAAGGTGCACCTGGCAGATTTGAACTGCCGACCTCTTGGTTAGCAGCTGTAGCACTGAACCGCTATGCCACCAGGGTTTCCAATAACAAAGACACGATAATATCAGAAAACCTGGCCTTTTCACATGATGAACAGGTAGGTGACTAAAAAGGGACAAGCGATTCAAATATGCTTAAATTACAATTTTTATTTTTTAAGAGAAATAAAGAAACATCAGTAGATATGTCTCAGTAGCTTGAGACCAATACCAGTCATATCTGATTATGGCTGTAGCTTGTTAATAGGAATACAAAATGAAGTGCTTATTGTAAAATCAGTGAACATAGACTTTGTTTTATAAAATAGAAAGCCACTGAAAACACCCAATCAAGCTGTCACACCAGCCTATACAATTTCTACAGTATTTTCTATTATAGGGATGAGTGAATACCAAGTCTCTATCATACATATGATGCTCCAGACTTAGTAACCCTTTTGCCTCTTCTCATTGTTCCCAGGATGCTTTCCAGTTTTTTGAACAAGACTTGCAATGCTCTTTGTGACAAAATGTAATTCAAAGTGCTCAAGGTGCAAAGTCAACTGACATTGGTTTAAATCCTAGTTTAACTTCCCCAACTGCGTACTTTCAGACAAATTCTGCAACTGTAGAATACAATCTGACCCTACTTTCTCATTTTGAAGGTAGGAACACTAGTAATTATTTCATAAAACTGTTTTGAGGATTCCAGAGATTATATGTAAAGAGTCTAACAGTTCCTAGCACATAATAGACCCAAAACATAGTAGTTGTCCTCTTCT
Source organism: Loxodonta africana (assembly GCF_030014295.1). Classification (NCBI taxonomy): domain Eukaryota; kingdom Metazoa; phylum Chordata; class Mammalia; order Proboscidea; family Elephantidae; genus Loxodonta; species Loxodonta africana. The sequence continues at coordinate 111,098,827 of NC_087347.1, read as the reverse complement.
TATCTCTTTTTCCTTCCTTTCATCAAGATAATATGAAATGAAGATATTTCTATTTACATCCTCTTTCTGAAGATTCTGATATGATGATGGCTTGGATTTGACCAAAATTGTGCTCATAATCTGAAAAGGGCTTGTTGTTGTTAGCAGCCATTGAGTTGATTCTGACTCAGGGTGATCACATGTATTACAGAATAGAACTGTTCCATAGGGTTTTCTTAGCTGTAATTTTAACAGAAGCAAATCAGGTCTTTTCCTCCATGGTACCTCTGGATGGGTTTGAACCACAAATCTTTAGGTTAGCAGTCGAGTGAAAACCATTGTGATACTGGAAACCCTATGGGGCAGTTCTACTCTGTCCTTTAAGGTCACTATGAGTTGGAATCAACTCGATGGCAATGGGTTTTTTTTTTTTAGGAATCTTGTTGTTGTTGTTGTTACGTGCCAGAGTGTCAGTTCTGACTCATAGTGACCCTATAGGACAGAGTAGAACTGCCCCATAGGGTTTCCAAGTAATGCCTGGTAGATTCGAACTGCTGACCTTTTGGTTAGCAGCCAAACTCTTAACCACTACACCACCAGGTTTTCCTGGGGACCTTAGTGCCTTCTAATTAAAGTATCTTCTGGCTTTAGTTCATGTACTTGTGGCCTTTCACAGACAAATTGAAGTAATGGCAGTTTTGGAAGAGATTCAGCAGGCCTGACAACTGATACAGAAATTTTTATTATTGTTTGAGGCTTTAAAGCATAAAGTCCATTTTTAATGCATTCTTTTTTTACATAATTTTTATTGTGCTTTAACTGAAAGTTTACAAATCAAGTCAGTCTCTCACACAAAATCTTATATGCACCTTGCTAATAATAAAAAAAAAATACATACTGCCAATTACTCTCCTGCTAATGAGACAGCCCACTCCCTCCCTCCACTCTTTTTTTTCCTGTCCATTTCGCCAGCTTTTAACCCCCTCTACCCTCTCATTCCCCACGTGTCTGTCAGTTTGTCATACTGTGGGGGCTTGTGTGTTGCTGTGATGCTGGAAGCTATGCCACCAGTATTCAGATACCAGCAGGGTCACCCATGAAGACTAAGTTTCAGCTGAGCTTCCATACTAAGACGGACTAGGAAGAAGGACCCGGCAGTCTACTTCTGAAAAGCATTAGCCAGTGAAAACCTTACGAATAGCAGCAGAACACTGTCTGATATAGTGCTGGAAGAAGAGCTCCCTGGGTTGGAAGGCACTCAAAAGATCACTGGAGAAGAGCTGCCTCCTCAAAGTAGAGTCGACCTTAATGATGTGGATGGAGTAAAGCTTTCGGGACCTTCATGTGCTGATGTGGCACAACTCAAAATGAGAAGAAATAGCTGCAAATATCTTTTAATAATCAGAACCTTGAATGTACAAAGTATGAATCTAGGAAATGTGGTAATCGTCAAAAATGAAATGGAACTCATAAATATCAATATCCTAGGCATTAGTGAGCTGAAATGGACTGGTATTGGCCATTTTGAATCAGACAATCATATAGTCTACTATGCTGGGAATGACAACTTGAAGAGGAATGGAGTTGCATTCATCGTCAAAAAGAAAGTTTCAAGATCTATCCTGAAGTACAACGCTGTCAGTGATAGGATAATATCCATACACCTACAAGGAAGACCAGTTAATATGACTATTATTCAAATTTTCTCACCAACCACTAAGGCCAAAGATGAAGAAACAGAAGTTTTTATCAGCTGCTACAGTCTGAAATTGATCGGACATGCAATCAAGATGCATTGTAAATTACTGGCGATTTGGAATGAGAAAGTTGGAAACAAAGAAGAAGGATCAGTAGTTGGAAAACATGGCTGTGGGGTTGGAAACAGTGCCGGAGATCAAATGATAGAATTTTGCAAGACCAACAACTTCTTCATTGCAAATACCTTCTTTCACCAACATAAAAGGTGACTATACACATGGACCTCACCAGATGGAACACACAGAAATCAAATTGACTACATCTGTGGAAAGAGACGATGGAAAAGCTCAATATCATCAGCCAGAACAAGGCCAGGGGCTGACTGTGGAACAGACCATCAATTGCTCATATGCAAGTTCAAGCTGAAACTGAAGAAAATCAGAACAAGTCCACGAGAGCCAAAATATGACCTTGAATATATCCCACCTGAATTTAGAGACCATCTGAAGAATAGATTTGACGCATTGAACACTAGTGACTGAAAACCAGACAAGTTGTGGAAGGACATCAAGGACATCATCCATGAAGAAAGCAAGAGGTCACTGTAAAGACAGGAAAGAAAGAAAAGACCAAGGTGGATGTCAGAGGAGACTCTGATACTTGCTCTTCAGCATCGAGCAGCTAAAGCAAAAGGAAGAATTGATGCAGTAAAAAGAACAGAATATTTCAAAGGGCCTCTCGAGAAGACAAAATAAAGTATTATAATGACATGTGCAAAGAGCTGGAGATGGAAAACCAAAAGGGAAGAACACGCTTGGCGTTTCTCAAGCTGAAAGAACTGAAGAAAAAAATCAAGCCTCAAGTTGCAATAGTGAAGGATTCCATGGGGAAAATATTAAACGACACAGGAAGCATCAAAACAAGATGGAAGGAATACACGGAATCATTATACCAAAAAGAATTAGTCGATATTCAGCCATCAAGAGGTGGCATATGATCAGGAAGAAGTCCAAGCTGCTCTGAAGGCATTGGTGAAAAACAAGGCTCCAGGAATTGATGGAATACCAATTGAGATGTTTCAACAAACAGATGCAGCGCTGGAGGTGCTCACTCGTCTACGTCAAGATATATGGAAGACAGCTTCCTGGCCAACTGACTGGAAGAGATCCATATTTATGCCTATTCCCAAGAAAGGTGATCCAACTGAATGTGGAAATTATAGAACAATATCATTAATATCACACACAAGCAAAATTTTGCTGACGATCATTCAAAAGTGGCTGCAGCAGTATATCAACAGAGAACTGCCAGAAATTCAGGTTGGTTTCAGAAGAGGTCGTGGAGCCAGGGATATCATTGCTGATGTCAGATGGATCCTGGCTGAAAGCAGAGAATACCAGAAGGATGTTTACCCGTGTTTTAATGATTATGCAAAGGCATTCGACTGTGTGGATCATAACAAACTATGGATAATACTGCAAAGAATGGGAATTCCAGAACACTTAATTGTGCTCATGAGAAACATTTACATAGATCAAGAGGCAGTTGTTCGGACAGAACAAGGGGATACTGATTGGTTTAAAGTCAGGAAAGGTGTGCGTCAGAGTTGTATTCTTTTACCATACCTATTTAATCTGTATGCTGAACAAATAATATGAGAAGCTGGACTATATGAAGAAGAACGGGGCATCAAGATTGGAGGAAGACTCATTAACAACCTGCGTTATGCAGATGATACAACCTTGCTTGCTGAAAGTGAAGAGGACTTGAAGCACTTACTAATGAAGATCAAAGACCACAGCCTTCAGTATGGATTGCACTTCAACATAAAGAAAACAAAAATCCTCACAACTGGACCAATGAGCAACATCATGATAAATGGAGAAAAGATTGAAGTTGTCAAGGATTTCATTTTACTTGGATCCACAATCAACAGCCATGGAAGCAGTAGTCAAGAAATCAAAAGACACATTGCATTGGGCAAATCTGCTGCAAAAGACCTCTTCGAAGTGTTGAAGAGCAGAGATGTCACCCTGAAGACTAAGGTGTTCCTGACCCAAGCCATGGTATTTTCAATTGCATCATATGCATATGAACGCTGGACAATGGATAAAGAAGATCGAAGAAGAGTTGACACCTTTGAATTGTGGTGTTGGCAAAGAATATTGACTATACCATGGACTGCCAAAAGAATGAACAAATCTGTCTTAGAAGAAGTACAGCCAGAATGCTCCTTAGAGGCAAGGATGGTGAGACTGCATCTTACATCCTTTGGACATGTTGTCAGGAGGGATCAGTCCCTGGAGAAGGACATCATGCTTGGAAGAGTATAGGGTCACCGGAAAAGAGGAAGACCCTCAGTGAGGTCGATTGACACAGTGGCTACAACAAGAGCTCAAACCTAACAATGATTTTAAAGGTGGTGCAGGACCGGGCAGTGTTTCATTCTGTTGTGCATAGGGTCGCTATGAGTCGGAACCGACTTGACAGCACCTAACAACAACAACAACTCTCTCATCTCCCCTCCAAGCAGGAGATGCCAACATAGTCTCAAGTGTCCACCTGATCCAAGAAGCTCACTCCTCACCAGCATCCATCTCTAACCCTTTGTCCAGTCCAAACCATGTCTGAAGAGTTGGCTTCAGGTATGGTTCCTGTCCTGGGCCAACAGAAGGTCTAGGGGCCATGACCACGGGGGTCCTTCTAGTCTCAGTCAGACCATTAAGTCTTGTCTTTTTATGAGAATTTGGGGTCTGCATCCCACTGTTCTCCTGCTCCCTCAGGGGTTCTCTGTTGTATTCCCTGTCAGGGCAGTCATGAGTTGTAACCAGGTGCCATCTAGTTCTTCTGGTCTCAGGATGATGTAGTCTGTGGTTCATGTGGCCCTTTCTGTCTCTTGGGCTTGTAATTACCTCGTGTCCTTGGTGTCCTTCATTCCACTTTGTTCCAGGTGCGTTGAGACAAATTGATGCATCTTAGATGGCTGCTTGCTAGCTTTTAAAACCCCAGAAACCACTCTTCCAAGTGGGATGCAGAATGTTTTCTTAATAGATTTTATTATGCCAATTGACTTAGATGTCCCCTGGAACCACAGTCCCCAAACCCCTGCTCCTGCTACACTGGCCTTTGAAGCATTCAGTTTATTCAGGAAACTTCTTTGCTTTTGGTTTAGTCCAGTTGTGCTGACCTCCCCTGCATTGTGTGTTGTCTTTCCCTTCACCTAATGTAGTTCTTATCTACTAATTAGTGAATACCCCCTCTCACCCTCCCTTCCTCCCTCATCTCGTAACCACAAAAGAATGTTTTGTTCTCAGTTCAAACTATTTCTAAAGTTCTTATAATAGTGGTCTTATACAATATTTGTCCTTTTGCAACTGACTAATGTCACTTGGCATAATGCCTTCCAGGTTCCTTCCCGTTAGGAAATGTTTCACAGATTCATCACTGTTCTTTATCAATGCGTAGTATTCCATTGTGTGAATATACCATAATTTATTTATCCATTCATCCATTGATGGGCACCTTGGTTGCTTCCATCTTTTTGCTATTGTAAACAGTGCTGCAATGAACATGGGTGTGCATATATCTGTCCGTGTAAAGGCTTTTATTTCTCTAGGATATATTCTGAGGAGTTCGATTGCTGGATTGTATGGTAGTTCTATTTCTACCTTTTTAAGGAAGCACCAAATTGATTTCCAAAGTGACTGTACCGTTTTACCTTCCCACCAGCAGTAAGTGTTCTAGTCTCTCCACAGCCTCTCCAACATTTATTATTTTGTGTTTTTTGGATTAATGCCAGCCTTGTTGGAGTGAGATGAAATCTCATTGTAGTTTTGATTTGCATTTAATGCATAATTTAAAAATCAGTATTACATGTTTATCCATCCGTAGGTGAAAACACTGCTGTATCATACCCCTTAGGCTCCAGAAACATCAAAACAAAACAAACAAAAAAGGACAGACAGAATCATTTCCTTCCTATTTCATTCAAGAGAGAATTACTGGGTCTCTATTCTTTGTCAGACCCTGTCCAGACTTGGAGGGTGTGGCGGGGGGGGGTGGGGCGGAGCGGTGGACTTGAGTGAAAGAGACAAGCATAAGTAACAAGCAAATATTAATATATAACACACTAAAGTGTGACATGTGGTATGAAAAAAATAGAGCAAGATAAGGAAGATTGGAAGTATAGGGATGAGAAGGTGTACTTTTGAATAGAAGATAAGGGTAGGCGTCACTGAGAAAGCGACTTTAGAGCAAGACTTGGAAGATATGAGGAGAGAGCCACGGAGATATTTGGAAGCAGGACTGACTTCTCCATTGGGCACGGCAGGCACAGTGCCCAGAGCCCATGATACTTTTAGCCGTCCATAGAAATGTTTTCCTTTCTTTTAAAATCAGAATTTAAAAAATGAACTTTTAGCGTTGAAGAAACTGTTTTAATTTTTAATCCAGTGTGGATTACATTCATCTTTATATCAACATAGTCATAAAATATACATATATAGAGAGAGAGAGTAAAAAAAAAAAAACTAGTGCCATCGAGTCGTATGGAGTAGGGACCTACAAAGGCAAAAGTGCTGAAGGCCAACAACAGTCATAAAATGACCTTGTTTGGGAGAACCAAAAATGCTTTGTCATTCGTATCCTAATATAACTAAAACCAAACCCATTGCCATTGAGTCAATTTCAACTCATAGGGACCCTATAGGGCAGAGTAGATCTGCCCCATAGGGTTTCCAAGGAGCAGCTGGTAGATTCAAACTGCCAACCTTTTGGTTAGCAGCCATGCTCTTAACCACTGTACCACTAGGGCTTCTCGTATCCTAATGCTGTACCTTAAATCTTCAGACACCTAATTAGGCTACAGTAGAGCTGGAGTAGTTAAAAGTAGAAACATCTTCCCCTCCCCCATCTATGGAGACTGTCCATTTATTATTTCTTGTAAATTCTCCAAATAGGTGACAGTCACATGAATGGAAATTCCTTAATGTCCTTTTTGCAGTTAGCACAGGCAGCCTTTGCCACATAAAAAGAAAAACAAAAACTCAACCCCATTCTAAAAGGAAAAGAGAATTGATGGCAATTTATTTCATTGGGCAAATCATGGAGCAAGGATGAGGAGTTAAATGTAACTTATTCACAGTACGCCAAGGAGCAAGAAAAAGTGTATTTTAGTCTCCACGGGGAGAACGACGGTAAGATAAGATGAAAAATTAAAGGTGCTTGGATGGCAAGAGAAAGCTGATGGAAGATAAGGACCCAGATGTAAACACAAAATATTCATACTGTGCATGATTTTAAGATTTCAGGAATTAGTGATTTTTTTTTAAGTGAGATATCTCTTTGTGATTTTTTGGTACATTTTGGAGAAATTTAAAAACTGAATTCTGCCTAAATTCAGCTATTTTTATTTTTACACTCACTTAGAAGAGTCCTAACTTTCCTTGGATTTTGGAGTACAAGTTTCCTATAAAGATCACCAGGTAATTGTCTTCAAATTTTAAAATTCAAATTCTAAAGAACACTTTCCTTTACAGTTTCTAATAAATTTCCTGAATCAATCTATGGGTGAGAGGAGGAGGTGTAGCTGTTATAGTGGTGGTGATGGGGTGTCTGTGACTATGTATGTGTATGAGAGAGAGAGAATGAGATTGATTGATTTAACAGACAGAAAAGAAGGGAACAAAGTGTGAGACCTGGGAGAGCAAGCACAGAGAGTAGAGATGAGTGGGTTTCCTTTCACATAGGTTCTGCCATGGACTTTTTTTTTCACTACTCTTCCGTCTCCTTTATTATCTGCCCTCCACCAATGTCTCCCATGCTTCCTTTCTTCTATCACAGGTTTATAGATCATATCAAGGTTATAATCTTTATCACTACTTAAATACATCAGAGAAAAGAATTAATACTAGGATATAGGGGTTTATAGACAATGCAAGAATTGAGAGAAATAATAGATGTTCCATAGAATTGTTTTGAACATTCACGGGACTATATTCCTGTATCTATGTAATTATAGATAACTAAGGATGAATTGGAAATCCTGGTGGCGTAGTGGTTAAGAGACACAGCTGCTAACCAGAAGGTAAGCAGTTCAAATCCACCAGGTGCTCCTTGGAAACCCCATAGGGTGGTTCTACTCTGTCCTGTAGGGTCACTATGAGTCAGAATCACCTCAGTAGCAACAGGAATTAAGTTAGTGGTTACTTGAGATGCTTTTCTTTCATTCTTATTCTAAGTTCAGAAAAACTTTCAAATTTAGTGGTGGCTAGCTGAATCAACCCAAGGGCCGTGGTTGGGTTGACTATGGCTTAACCACCACAGTCAGCACTAAATCTGTACATTTGGCTAATTCCTTTAATGAATAAGGAGACTGAAAAAAATGAATGCCTTTGAATGATGGTGTTGGCAAAGAATATTGAATATACACCATGGAGTGTGAGAAGAATGAACAAGTCTGTGTTGGAAGAAGTATAGCCAGAATGCTCCTTAGAAGCGAGTATGGCCAGACTTCGTCTCACATACTTTGGACACGTTATCAGGAGGGACCAGTCCCTGGAGAAGGACGGCAGGCTTGGTAAAGTAGAGAGTCAGCAAAAAAAGAGAAAGACCCTCCATGAGATGGGCTGACATAGTAGCTGTAACAATGGGCTCAAGCATAATGCTTGTGAACATGGTGCTGAACAGGGAAGTGTTTTGTTCTATTGTTACATGGGTTTGCTATGAGTCAGAGCTGCCTCAAGGGCTCCTAACAACAAAACAACAACCATGGCTACCATCACCTATCTGTCAGTTTGTCATACTGTGGTGGTTTGCATGTTGCTGTGATGCTCAAAGCTATGGCACCGGTATTTCAAATACCATCAGGGTCACCCATGGTGAACAGGTTTCAGTGGAGCTTCCAGAAAGGACAGACTAAGAAGAAAGGACTGGCAACCTACTTCTAAAAATTAACCAATGAAACCCCATGAATCACAACAGAATATTGTCTAATACAATGCTAGAAGGTGAGTCCCCTAGATTAGAAGGCACTGAAAATACACAGTGGCTACAACAATGGACTCCAGCATACCAAGAATTGTAAAGATGGAGCAGGGACTGATAATGTTTGTTTCTCTTGCATGTGGGGTTGCCAAGAGTCTGGGATGACTTGACAGCAACTAACAACAACAACAACTGTGGCAAAATGGAACACAAGCAAAGTATCCAGAAAATACTTCTTTCTGGTACCCTGTCCTCTATTCTCCCATGTACATTGTCCAGTTCCCTCTTATACTTTTTTATAGCAAATATGATATAAAGACTTTAATTTTCCTCTAATTGTATGTAGTTAAAGTCCCCGTTTTACTTACCTTTGTAGGCTGCTTCCTTCTAAAACAGCACCTGAAAAAGTAAAGGTGCATAGTAAATATTTGGTTACTTAAATTTCTAGAGGGTAATTTATATCCTTAATATGCATACTTCAGAGCATAAGACACTTATTTCACGGTTATAAGATATAGCATACCTAATTCTATTAAGGGATGAGTTAGAGACATGAAGCATTTAATACATTTCTCGAACAATTTATGATTTACCAATTCTTGGGAAATGTATTATTAATGGATTTGTCATACTCAGAAGATCAAGAAAGAAAATTGAATGAAGAGACTTGAAGGAGAAAAGAAAGTAGGAACTAAAATCGCAGGTATTGTCAGCATATGGATTTGCACCTCTTCAGTGAATTCAAAGGACACTCCATTCTCCTGGAGAGTTATTTGTAACTCAGGATGGCCAGATAATTGCCTGTTAAATAGTGAATGAAAATTGTCAGGGGGTGACTAAAAATGCAAGTCATTTATATTCCTCAGGAGAGTTTGCAAAGTAGTTCTACAACTCAAAGTAGTTTAAAGAAAAGTGGGCCGAAGGGTCCTTGAAGAGAGAGTTGCAACTGATAAAGATTGATTGGAATTTCTTGTCATATTAGCCAGTTAATGATGTATTTAAATTATCCTGTAGACTTTTTCATTATACCTTAATGTTCAGGATTTGGCTCTTTTTTAGTTTCAAAGTCCTAGCTGAATTTTTCAAATTCAAAGACGAATACCTCAAATGTAAGATGGAGAGTCCCGCTTAGACCTACATACAGGTTGAAAAGAGAAGGGTGACAGGTTGACCACACTTGAGGAAATCAGCAAGGTGGCCCCTTTCTCAAAGTTACATTTGAGTTCTACATTGGTACGATCTTTAGGAACAATTTGGCACTTGTTTTTAGAAAACAACCATGCATGTGTCCCTTGACATAGCACTTACACCCAGAAATCTATCCTTTAGAAAGCTCAACATGTGCTCAAAAATAAGTTTATGAGTGTTTTTATTGCAATTTTGACCATAAAAACTAAACAATAGAAACAAAATAAATGCTTAGCAATATATGGCTAAGTTAAAGTATGGTACACTCAAGCAATATAATTGTACATACCAGAAGATACAGGGTAGAATGTTAAAAAATATTAAATGGGAAAATAAGCCACAGAGTAAAATACTTACAGCATAAATTTTTTTTTTAAATGAAACCTTTATATGTTCATGGAAAAGGCGTAAAAATGTATTCTTACACAGAACTGCTAAAATAGTTGCCATTGGGAAAGAGCATAGAATTTGGGGGAGGGAAATAGAAGGGGCTTTATCATTCTACACTGTGTTTTGAAGAGATTTTAGGAGAAATATGCAATAATCTTATAATAAGAAATTTAGAATAGTTTGTTGATGTTTGTTGTTACTTAGCAATTTTTGGATTAGAGTTGTAAAATTTATGGAATACAACCTTCAAAAATTTAATTCTGATTCACATAAGTTCTTTTGTCTAATATTTCACAGGTCTTCAAACATACATTCCCCATTCCTTACTAATATAAACATTTATTTAAGATTTTAAAGAAACCATTGCTGTTGAGTCTATTCTGACTCATAGGGACCCTATAAGACAGAACAGAACTGCCTCACAGGGCTTCCAAGGCTAGAATCTTTACAGAAGCAGACTGCCACATCTTTCTCCCATGAAGTAGCTGGTGGGTTCCAACTGTGGCCTTGTCAGTTAGCAGCCAAGCACTTAAACACTGTGCCACCAGGGCTCCTTTTTATTTAAGATCCAAACCAAACCCACTGCCCTCAAGTCAATTCCGACTCAGCGATCCCACAGGACAGAGTAGAACTGCCCCGTAGAGTTTCCAAGGAGCACCTGGTGGATTCGAACTGCCGACCTTTTCATTAGCCCCTGTAGCACTTAACCACTATGCCACCAGGGTTTCCTATTTAAGATCAGAGAATATAAATCACCAATTCATTTAAAATCATATTTTAATCAATTTTTAAATAACCTCTGTTACTTTTCTCACCAGTTCTTAACTATTTCTCTATGAGAGTGTCCTACTGAGAATCAAAAATCTCGCCCCAGGAGTGTTCTATGTTGAGACCAGCTACTCAGCTTTTAATGAGCCACTACAGATAATATAATATCTCCAAGAAATTGTGTGTGTGACTGCCAACTGTTCCAAGATACTGCTTACATACTTCCCCATATTTTATCTTTTTTCCACTTAAAGATGTTCTTCCCTTCCTTCGGGTAAAATTGGAAGAGATATAGAACATCTGTGCATTTGGAAGTACGAAGCATGGTCCCTGGGCTGGCAGCATCAGCATCACCTGAGAACCTGTTAGAAATGCTGATCTTCTGGCCCCACCCCAGACCTGCTAAACCAGAAACCCTGGAGGTGAACCATAGCTATCTGTTAACAAGATTTCCAGGTGATTCTGATGCACTCTCAAACTTGAGAATCACTGAAATATACCATAATTAGATTATTCCCATGCAGAAGGCAGTACTTGCCTACTTAGCTTCTTTTTGCTTCCCCCTCCCCCAATCAATTATTTCAAAACCTAGAGCACCATATACAACCATACTCCTCAAATTGTTCTGTCAGCTTCAGCCCCTAAATGCTTCCATTCTAGAAACTCTAAAGTCATCTTTTTGAATAGCCCCTGGTGGCACAGTGGTTAAGAGCTATGGCTGCTAACCAAAAAGGTCAGCAGTTTGAATCCACCAGGTGCTCCTTGGAAACCCTATGGGGCAGTCCTACCCTGTCCTATACAGTCGCTATGAGTTGGAATCGCCTGGACAACAACGGGTTTAGTTTGGCAACGGGTGATATCCTTAATGCGGAAGATATTGCAAAGTACAGAAATAGTGGATTTCAAAAGACACTTCAGCAATTTTCATTATAATATGCAATAATACTGATCTCAGTTTCGAATTTGGGCTGAAAATTAAACTTGAGAGACCTCAAAAAAAAAAAAAAAGATATTCAAAAAGAAAAAAAATCATGGAAAGGTTGTAGGAACCAAAATGTTTACTCTAGGTGTTAAAAGTTAGAATGATTTGATTTCTCTTCTTCCCAACCTAGAAGTGTTGAATAACACCAATTTAAATCTAAACTTCTAAAAATATGATCAAATAAGAATTTTAGAAATATTCTTTTAGAAATGAGTTTTTGCTACTACTGCTTACAGAGTCAGTTTATAATTGTTACAATTTTTTAATGAGTGGCTGGAGGGAATCACCATATTTAATTTCTAAGTGACACATAGCCAGCAAACACCCCTGGAAATATCACTTGGGAAGAAGGAATGTTTCTTCTTTAAGAGCACGGTGGAAAGTTAGCACCTGCTGAGTGGGAAAAAATTAATCATGGAATTTTATGTTAGTTTTTCTTTCAGTGAAGAAAGAGTCTAAGTAGCTTTCTTACTCTTTCTTCATCTTGCTGCTTGGAAATGAAAATGGAGACGCCAAAGAAACTGGAGACTTTTGGGAATGTCTTCAGCAGAGAATTCTAAACAGGCAGCCAAAAACAAGACTCCTCACCTGAGTTTTTGAGCTTTAGTGTAGGTAAGAATCTAACACGAGGAATATCAAAATTCTGATTCCCAGGTCCCACCTCCCAGTGATTCCACTCTAGCAGGCCTGGGACACAGCCCAGTAATTTGCATTTTTAACAAGTACCCTTAGATGGTTCTGATAAGGTGGTAAAAAGTCCACATACTTTGAGAAAACTTTTCATACTTCTCAGGAATAAGAAGCTTTAAGTATAGTTAATAGATGGTGGATTTGAAATGCTAAACAAGAATGTTTTTCTTGGAACATTAGTTCTGGAATGTTCTGAGACCGATGCTCCAAAAACAGAGTGTTCTGTGATTAAAAGTGTTAAGAAAATGCTGCACTACAAATCTTCCCTTTGGAAATTTGATTCATCATGTATATTAGCAAACTAAAGCCTTGAAAAGGCCCCCAGTTAAAAAAAAAAAAAGGTTTAGGCTTTGTTAACAGTTTGCAAATTCTTTGCAAGAGAAGATATTTTCCTGATATATTTGGTAACATTTCCCCAGAATAACTTTCCAATAACAGTTGCTTCGAAGGGCCTGGATTGAATTGTAAAATCCTCTTCTGTTGCAAGTAGAGAACATATTGTATAGCATCGGGCAATGATGTTTTTGTCGATAGGTCCTGGTGAGGCAGTTCCAACTCATGGCGACCCTATGCACAACAGAACAAAACACTGACTGGTCATGCGCCACCCCCACAATCTTTGCTGTGCTTGAGCCCATTGTTGCAGCCACTGTGTCAACCCATCTCATTGAGAGTCTTCCCTCTTTCTGGCAAAGCGAAAGCCATTATTATTGCTTACAGAAAGCAAACAGTAAACAGTAAAAACAGAGTCTCAAAGGGGAGCTGCTTACCCTTCCCCAAATTATCCATGTCCATTTTTGTTGCTGGGCCAGCGTGCCATGGTTCAGGTCAGATGGTGTGTTCACACCACTGCTCCCTCTGGCTAACCCCATGCTACCCAGTTCTGCCACACTACCTAAGCCTGCACTGCTGGAGGGCTCAAGTGGCTCCTGCCATACTGCCCGGGGAGAGGCATGAGACTCCTGCATGGGGCACACTCAGACCTCTGCCCTGCGCAGGCAAGTGTTACAACTCTTTTAGCTCTGCAGCTCTTACCCAGAGGCACCCAGCTCAGCTAGAAAGCCTTTTGCCTGAAGGCATTCAGACCTCTCTCCACCGACCAGCAAGCCCACACTGTAGCTGCCTCTCTCCATCTTCAGTATGACAGCTCTTTCTTCTGGGTCTAGGAGGTTCTCAGTGCAAGGATCCCATGTCCAAAGGACACGCTGTGGTCCAGACTCTCTTTTATGGTAATGAGGTCCCCACAACCTCTGTGGGATTGGCCCTTATAGAAACCTAGCAGGATAGCAAAATCAACCGTTCTCCTACCTGGACCGCAAGGGGTTCAGTCCTTTTGAGTGGATTTTCAAGTCACTGTTTGCATAGTAAATTCACCAATCCCTTGCAAGATTGTGACCCAGCCAATCATTTTGTGGGAGTTACGACCACAGCTAGAAAGGCCCTTAAAGGTGATTCATGACAATGAGCAGGACATACTGAGGAGAGGGCAAAGCTGCAGGGTCAAGAAAACTGCAGCAGAAGCTCCTTGTAGACTAACAGCAATAGCAGTGACAAAGAGTACTTTGAGAAAATGTAATTCATAGTCCAGAATCCAGACACCTGAATTGTCAACCCCCACTGTCCCTTTACAATTTAGTCATTTGGGTAAGATTTATCCCCTGCTACTGGAAACTCTGTTAGCCTCTGTGCCTTTTCTGATAACTTTTTTATAATAGAAATCATTTGGGCACAGTGAATTCAATAATTACAGACGTCCAGTCTAATATAATCATTAACACTTCAATCTTCTTTCCATAGTAACACTTCACCTTAAATGCTACCAGCCTCCAATCTATGGCCCCTTGTCAGTGGGGAAGAGAGTGCGGAAGCTTTTTAGGTCTTTCTTAGTCACCTTATCCTTCACTCTCAGCTGTTGTTACTGATGCTGCAGTTTTAAAGCACAGGAAGGGAGCAGAAAAGTAACAATTTCTTACTTGGCTAATATACCTTCAGTTTTGCTTCTCTGAACATGCCTTGAAAATGCCTCTTTCTCTTATGGATACTTCTCTTGATTCCTTGGAGGCACCTCTGCTACCCCCTCTGTGACTTACAGGAATTAGGCAATTGGCTCCTCTTGTGCCCAGGTTTTGAGATGGTCTGCTTCTCCAAGTAGTCCTCTTGGTGAGAAGTCAAAGCAGCTCCAGTCTTAGGTTCTCTTCACATCTGATTCACAAAAATATTCACCCATCTTTATCCTAATAAGTTTGAGATGTGGATGTGAATGTCAAAACAGCTACTTCTTTGTTCTGTTGCCAAAGCAGCTTGCTGGTTTCTCTTGCCCTCTAGACTTCCTGTGCAGACGTTAGACAAGCCCATTGTGTCTGCCAATCTCCTAACAAGTTCTCCAGTTGAGCCTGAGGAAGATCCGCTTTTTGGACTTGAATTAAAGTAAGTGGTACCCCATGATTCCCTTTGGATTGGTAGATGGTGAAACTTAAAGCACAGGGCATGCTGTCTCCCAAGTAGGATTGCCAGAAAATATATAGGATGCTTACGTGGTGAGCATCAGCATGAATCCAGTCCTCAAAACATGGAGACTGATTCAGTCCTCACGTTCCCACTTCTCCATCGTAATTGCCAGCCACCCCCATGGCACTGTTTCTCTCTCTCTCTGATCCTAGCCACCTGGAGCTAGGTCAGAGCTCACAAGTTAAAAGGACACTGTCCTTTAGGTGACAAAATGGGCAGATGTCAGCCACAAGTTTGGGGAGTCCACAAAACACCCCAACCTTCTAACCTGCATGCCATAAATTTAGGGATGGTTTCTCACTATCCCTTCAGGATGCTGGCTGCAAGCTTGGGAGTCCATACAACACCCTTAATTTCTGACCTGCTGGCTCCTACTTCCCCCCTGGGTTTGATAATTCACTAGATTGACTCACAGAATTCACAGATAGTATTTATATATATATATACATATATATATATATATATATATATATATATATATGATACTTACAACAGATTTATTATAGCCAAAAAGGATACAAGAAAGAGATGCATAGGGGAGGTCTGGGAGGGTTCCCAACACAATGTCTCCATGTCCTATGACACATACTACCCTCCTGGGAGCAGATGTTCTCACCAACCAGGAAGCTTTCTGAACCTTCAGGCTCAGGGATTCTACCGGCCAGTGCTATGTGATAGGCTAAAGCATGCCTCCTGAGGCTAGTTGATATCATCATCCTAGGTGAGTTTTTCCCGGTCTGACCAGCCCCCACTTCCCAGCACAAATTCTCGGGTGTGGCCTGGAAGTCCCAGACCAAGGCACCCCAATTTCTCCAAGGGTTATTTCACAAAGGCCAACTTAAAAAAAGGTAAAACTAGATTCTTTATCCAACAATGTAAATTAGAGTGTGAAGTAAGTAACAAATAATCTTTTAGGATAAATGTGTTCTTTTGGGGGATGTATACCCATTGCAAACCCTGGTGGCATAGTGGTTAAGTGCTATGGCTGCTAACCAAAAGGTCAGCAGTTCAAATCTGCCAGGCGCTCCTTGGAAACTCTATGGGGCAGTTCTACTCTGTCCTATAAGGTTGCTAGGAGTTGGAAATGACTCGACGGCAGTGGTTTTTGGATATACCCATTGCTGTCAAGTCAGTTCCGACTCCTAGAGGCCCTATAGGACAGAGTAGAACATAGTTATACCAAAAAATTAACTGTTGTTTAGCTGCAATTCAAATATAACTGGGCATTTATATTTTTATTTGTTAAGTCTAACAAATAATTTTTGTTGTTCCTGGCATAGTAAACCATACGATTGTTTGATTCAAAACGGCCAATACCACTCCCTTTCTGCTCACTAATGCTTAGGATATTATATATTTAAGCATTCCATTTCATTTTTGATGATTTCCAATTTTCCTGGATTCATACTTCCTACATTCTACATTCCAATTAGCAATGGATGTTGGCAGCTATTACTTCTCATTTTGAGTTGTGCCACATCAGCAAATAAAGGTCCCTGTGGCTTTACTCCACCTGCGTCGTTAAGGTCAAAAATTGGAATGCAGCTACCTGAGCAACCAACTGGAAAAGATTCATATTCATGCCCATTCCAAAGAAGGGTGAACAAAAAGAATACAAAAATTATCGAACATCATTAATATCACATTCTAGAAAAATTTTACTGAAGATAATTCAAAAATAGCTACAGGGAACTGCTAGAAGTTCAAGCTGTGTTCAGAAGAGGGCTTAGAACAAAGGATATCACCACTGACGTCATATGGCTCCTCGCTGAAAGCAGATAATACCAGAAAGATGTTTACCTGTGATTTATCAGCTATGTGAGGGCATTCATTATTCAGAATGAAGTATGGATTGAACTTAAACTTGAAAAAAATGAAAATCCTCACAACTGGACTGATAAACAACATCACAATAAGTGGAGAAAAAATTTAAGTTGTCACTGAGTTCATTTTATTGATCAACAATCAATATCATGGCAGCAGTAGTCAAGAAATCAAATGATGTATTGGGATAATCTGCTGCAAAAGATTTCTTTAAAGTTTTTAAAAGTAAAGATGTCACTTTAATGAGTAAGGTGCACCTGACTCAAGCTATGGTCTTTTCAATCATGTCATATGCATGTGAAAGTTAGACAACAAAAAGGAAGAATTGATGCATTTGGATTTTGGTGTTGGAGAAGAGCATTGAATATATCATGGACTTCCAGAAGAAGATCAGTCTTAGAATAAATACAACCAGGGTGCTTTCTAGAAGCATGGATGGTAAGGCTTCATTCAGCTCGCTTACTTTGGATACCATCAGAAAAGACCAACCTCTAAAAAAGGACATCAGGTTTAGCAAAGTGGATGGTCAGTAAAAATGAAGGCACCCTCAATGAGGTGGATTGACACAATAGCAACAATATTTAACTCAAACATAGCAATCAGTGACCACAAAGATGGCACAGGACCCAGCACTATTTCATTCTGTCAAATACAAAGTTGATATGAGTTGGAGCTAACTCCACGGCACCTAACAACGACAAATCTGGCAACCCTACATCTAGAAACTGCTCAGATCTTTTCCTTCCATAGCCTCTCTAAAGTTTTTATCCTCCCAAAATGGATGAAAGGTTACAAGAAATGTGAAACTGGTTCTCTGGATTTCTCAACTCGCTTTGAACACCTTACTTTAGATTTCCTAATTTTTGTATCCTGATACACCAGTTG
Organism: Loxodonta africana; assembly: GCF_030014295.1. NCBI lineage: Eukaryota > Metazoa > Chordata > Mammalia > Proboscidea > Elephantidae > Loxodonta > Loxodonta africana. The sequence goes on along the minus strand of NC_087347.1, from coordinate 111,080,931 downwards.
AAACAGAATTTAACAACCTGCCACACTGATTATTAAGCCAGCTGCCATGGAGTCGATTCAAACTTACGGTGACCCTGTGTGTGTCAGGGTAAAACTGTGTTCCATAGGGTTTTCAATGGCTGATCTTTCTGAAGTAGGTCTCCAGGCCTTTTTTCTGAGGGGCCTCTGGGTGGACTCAAACCTCCAACCTTTCAGTTAGCAGCTGAGCATGTTAACTCTTCGCACCACCCAGGGTGCAAGGATGTTAATTATTAGCAGCCAGTATTTTGCAGAGGATTGGAGAAAGCAAATCTTTATAGAAATACTGTTGATACCTTTAAGTGAAATTTCATCATTCACACATAGAGACTGTTTGAAGTGGTCATAAGGGCTCTGAGACAAAAAATTAATAACCAGGTAGCAACACTGTAGAAGAAGGACAGCAAGGCACACAAAGAATGAATCAGCAGACGTTAAAAATGAGAAAAAGAAGATAAGGATTATAGGCAGGAGCAGAGTGGGTTGGGTTAGCTGTAGCTAAAGGTTTTCACCACTGCGTTGAGGATAAGAAGATCAAAATTAACGCAAGAGCAAATACTAAGCATTTTATAATTTTTGTGCATCATCACATTAAGGTAAAATTTTTATACTTCCATTGTGAATTGTCAGCCATCTATAATGAATGAAAAAGCTGTTTTGTAAAGAACCAGATTAAAGCACTCCTGCAGGTGGTGTTATAGATGTTTACCTGGACTCAGACAAAGCAGTCCGTGTCTTTCAGGCTGTAGTATTGTAAGGGCTAATTTCTGTTGGTGAGTTTTGAAAATTGTTTAAGGATCTCCGATATCAAACTGAGGCAATAAGCTTACTATCAGCCCTCAGAAAGGATTTGAGTGTTAAGAAAGAATTCTAGATAAGTTAGAAATCAGAATTCTTTGAGAGATTATAGAGGAAAAAAAAAAAAAACTTTTTTTTGAGACGGTGACATATATACATAGGCTATTTATTTGCCAGTGTTCCTTTCGGATGGTTTCCTAGGAGTGTGACTGCTGAGTCAGAGGATAAATACATATGAAAGATTACCTGATATTGCCAAATTCTACTCCATACCGTTAGAAATGTATATGTGTCTGCTTTCCTGGACTCACAGGAGAGGTTATGACAAAACTTCTGAATTTTTGTCAATCTGATAGGTGAAGAAAAAGTATCTCAGTATAATTTCAATTTGCATTTCTCTCATGTATAAAGTTGAGCATCTTTTAATATGCTTAAGGGCAATTTACATTTCTTTTTCTTTTTGCCCCTTTTTCAATCAAGCTTAGGAGGTCATTTTATATTAGGCATACTAACCACTGTTTATGCTATAAGTTGAAGATTTGCCCAGTTTGTCAGTTGTCATTTTATGTGAATATTTTGAGTCATATGTAGGAAAGTTTTCCTCACTTCTAATTTTAAAGAAAATCACCCGTGTTTTCTGATAGTGTTTGTATGGTTTTCTTTTCACCTGCATCTCTGGTCCATGTGAAAACTATCTTGGTCTTTGATGTGAAGAATTGATTGAGTTTCATCTTTTCCAATCTTATCCAAATAAATTTATTATTTTCCACTGACTTAAGCTATCACCTTTATTATATTCTAAATTTCCATACACAGTTAGGTCTTTTTCTGGATTTTTCTATTTGGTTCCATTGATCTGATACATATTTTTACACCAATATCATACGGTTTATTTATAGTGATTTTGTGAAATGTTACCTCTTATAGAGTGAATATCCCCCCCACACACACTCTCCTGTTACACTGCCCTTAATTTTCCCAGGATTCTCTATCTATTCATACATGCTTATTAATAAACTTTAAAATCAAACATTCTAGCTCCAGGAAAAAAAAAAATTAATGTAATTGTAATCACATCATGAAATAATTTAGGAAAATATGGAATCTTTAATTGGTGATTTTTTTAAATAGACTTTAGTTTTTTAGAGCAGTTTTAGGCTTGCAGAAAAATTGGACAGAAATTACAGAGTTCCCAGGTGCTTCCTCTCCCCCTCCCCCCATGCTGTTTCTTCTGTTATTAACATCTTGCATTCCTGGGATACATTTGTTAAAATCGATGAACAATATCAATAGATTATTGGTAACTAAAGTCCATATTTACGTTCCACCCACCCACTGCCGTCGGGTTTACTTTTTGTGTTGTACAGTCTTACAGGTTTTGACAAACGCATGATGTCATGTATCCATCATTATGGTATCATACAGAATAGTTTCATTGCCCTAAAAATGCCCTGTGCTCCACCTAGTCATCCTTCCTGCAATGATGGTGAGTTTCATACTAACATATATGGTGCATTTTCCATTTGTCCAAGCCTACTTTTATTTTATTTATGCTTAAATTATTTATTTTTATCTTTTCTGGTTTTAAATGGAATCTTCTCTTTATCTTCTAACTAACTATAGTTTACATACATAAAGTTTCAAATTTTTGAATATTCACTTTATATATTGCTATTTTACTAAATTCAGTCATTATTTACAGTAGTTTTCCTTTGATTCTCTTGACTTTTCCAGAAATCCAATTGTAATATTTTTCCCTCTTCCATTACAGTTCTTGTTTCTAAATATTTTATTTTGTCTAATTATATTAGCTAATATCTTCAGCTCATTATTATATAGTTGTACAGATGATGTATACTTTTTCATGTCCCTTATTTAGTGAGGATGCTTTTAATATTTCCCCCATTACTAAGATGTTGACTTTTAAAATGAGGTACATATAAAGAAAGGACTAATCAATTAACATTTTATTGTGTGTTTTTGTCAGGGAAGAGTGTGGCATTTTATCAAACATCAACTGTCAAAATAATATGATGTATCAGTATGATGTCGGTGATAGTTAATTTTATGTATCCACTTGGCTAGGCTATGGTACCCAGTTATTGGTAAAACACTAACCTAGTTGCTGTAGTAACATGTGATTAAGTCAGTTGGCCTTAAGTAAAGCAGGTTACCCTCCATAATGTGAGTGGGCCTCATTCAGTCAGTTCAAGTCATTAAAAGCGAAAAATGAGTTTCCCTAATAAGGTGTATTCTGTCTCCAGACTACAAATAGACATTTTGCTAGAACGCCTGCTCTCTTCACTCTATCTATCTCCTAACCTACAAACTTTGGGATCCAAGGCTGCAGGAGTCCCTAGGCTGTTGTATGACCCATGAATTGTGGACTTGCCAGCCACCCAAAATTGTGGGAGCCAATTCCTTGAAGTAAATATCTGTCTACCTACCTTAACTACCTATCTGTCTGTCTGTCTGTCTATCTTTCATCTATCTATCTACTTATATACATATAATCACTGACTAAGACTATGTATTACTAATATTGAACCACTCTTGCACACCCAAAATAAATTCCACTTGTTGTTATTGTTAGTTGCTGTCGAGTCAGCTTGGGCTCCTGGTGACCTCATGTATAATAGAAGGAAACACTTCACAGCCTGGCACCATCTTCATGATCACTGGTATGTTCATGATCACTCCTGCATAGTGCCCTCCAACCTAAGGAACACAACTTTCAGCACTATTGGACAATATTCTGTTGTGATCCATAGGATTTTCACTGGCTAATTTTTGGAATTAATCTAGGAAAATTGCATAATGTTGCAATAAGTTGGAACCAACTCCATGACACCTAACAATTTTTGGAAGTAGGCCTTTCTTCCTAGCCTGCCACCAGGCCTCTCTTCCTAGTCCATCTTAGTCTGGAAGCTGTGCTGAAACCTGCCCACCATGGGAGACGATGCTGGTGTTTGAAATACTGGTAGCATGGCTTCCAGCATCACAGAAATATGTAAGCCATCACAGTATGACAATCTGACAAACTGGTGGTAGAAATTCAACTTAGTCATAGTATATTCTTTCTTTTTTAATATAATTTTTTATTGAAAAGTACACAGATGATAAAGCACAGCTCAATGAATTTTCACAAAGTAAACATACTCATGTGATCAGCACACAGATTTAAAAAACCAGAGCATTATAAAACTCCAGAAACCTGTTCATATCACCTGCTAGTTATTACTGATTGTCAACAAAAATAACCACTATCCTGCCTTCTAATGCCATTGTCGTTAGGTGCCATTGAGTCTATATCAACTCATAGTGACCCCATATGACTGAATAGAACTGCCCTCATAGGGCTTTCTAGGCTGCAATCTTTATGAGAACAGAACACCAGGTCCTACCCCGCAGAGCAACTGGGTAGGTTCTAACCTCCTTTCCTTTAGCAGCCAAACCCTTAACTGTGTCACCACCAGGGCTCCTTTCTAACACCATAGATTAGTTCATTATGCCCTCACTTCCCCTAGCCCCTCACAATTCCTTCCATCAATGCCTCACAATGTTGCTTTCATCTAAACTGTGCTGTCAACGACAGTAGCCACTAGCCATGTCACTATTTAAATTTAAATTAATTAAAATTTTAAAAAATGAATAAGCTCAGAAAAATAAAATTAATTAGTGCAAAAACAAATAATAAAGAAACAAAAAATAGTGTTGTCAATTAAAGATCTCGTTTGTGAAGTGTGATAAATTAGATAAACCATTGGCTAAACAATAAAAAAAGGGAGAAAAACAACACAAATACCTTACAATAGAAATTATAATGGGCAGTGGGTTTGGTTTTTGGGTCAGGCATACCTTAGTCCTCAAAGTGAATACATGGGTGAAATGATAGAGCTCTCTAGTAGAAATTAAACTGCTAAAGATTATCCCTGATAGAAATTAAAAAAAGCAAAACCTTAAATATTTTGTTCAAGTTGGGTTGAAATAATAATTTTGAGACAGAAAATATTAATTGTGACAGGAGTCACAATTTTATTCAATGAAAAATCTTGGAAAGAAAAGGAAATTATAAACCCAACACTTTTTAAAATGTAAAGTCTAGAATATTCTTTATTTTTTACTTCAAATATAAGGGAACAAACCACTTATGATAAAGGCACATAACATTAAGAGAAATCACAGGGAAACAATGAGTGTGTGTATAAAAGAGAAAGGGAACAATCTATGTAAACTATATTTCTATATATTCTGCATCTTGGCATCATGAGGTTGAGTACATGTGTAGATTAGTTTATTATAAGAACAAAGTCATAATATTGTGCTTTTCAACTGTAAGTAATTTATTGCCATGACTTTTATGTGTGAACTTTAACCTAAGAGCTTTATTTTCCTTCTTGTTATAATAATTATAATAGTTAGAATATGACAGTTTTAGAAATTTACTTGTATCACCTGTAGTGGGTTGAATGGTGGCCCCCAAAACAAATGTTCATGTCCTGCCTCCAGAACCTGTGAACAGGAATTTATTTGAAAAAAGACTTTGCAGATGTAATTAAGTATCTTGAGATGAGATTACCCTGGATTATCTGGGTAGACCCTAAATACAACGACACGGTCCTAATAAGAGGCAGAGGGAGAAGCAGGAAAAAAAAAACAAAAACTTCTTGCCGTTGAGTCAATCTCAACTCCTAGCAACCCTATAGGACAGAGTAGAACCGCCCCATAGAGTGTGCAAGGAGTGCCTGGTGGATTCAAACTGCCAACCTTTTGGTTAGCAGCCGTAGCACTTAACCACTACAACTCCAGAGTTTCCATGTTTGCTACCATAAGCCAAGGAATGCCTGGCACCATCAGAAGCTGAAAGAGACAAGAAAAGATTCTTCCCTAGAGTCTTTGAAGGGACTGTGGCTCACTGACATCTAGATTTTGGACTTCTGGCATCCAGAACGGTAAAAGAATAAATATCTGTTGTTTTAAATCACCAACCTTATGGTAATTTGCTACATCAGCCCTAGGAAACTAATACATCACCCTGTTGCAGTGTTTACACTAGTGCTGTGATGATTACCTCGTTATCTACGAACTCACTTTATTTTGTAAGTCTTCACCATAGACATGGCATAAACTTCCTTTCTAGAGAGAAAACATTAAAATATTTTGTCTTAAAATGTATATACATATGTATTTTGTCTTGGATTTCTTAATGCAGGTCTATTTGAGGAAAATAAATTGGTCATTCTAACAGATTCATTTTATACCCAAATGTAAAGCTTGCATCTTTGACAAGTAAAAGAAATAAAGTAAATAAACAGAGGAGCAAATAAACTAAATAGAGAAGCAACAGAAAATGTTACCAAACAGTTCTCTACTTGCTCACACCTCCCGCTCCTTGCCAAAATGTCAGGTTCAGAGAATTTCACATTTAACATTTTCACCGCTTTGAGCAATGGCTAATTCCACTGAATCGTGCGGTAGTAAAATTTGGTAGAGAAAGAAAAAAGATTTTACTTATTACAATAAAACTAATCCAACAATAAAGTAATAATAGTAAAAAAAATAATGATTACCAACATATACTTTATAAATGTTGTTGAAAATTTTAGAGAATATAAAGCCAGGATATTAATAGAATAATAGACCATGCCCACAGTATATTTCAGTAGTAGAATGGTTCAACACAAGTAAATATAGGAAATCACCATGGCTTGGTCAAACGAACAGATCATCAATTGTTCATATGCAAGTTCAAGTTGAAGCTAATAAAATTAAAACAAGTCCACGAGAGCCAAAGTATATCCCACCTGAATTTTGAGACCATTTCAAGACTAGATTTGATGCATTGAAAAGTAATGCCCAAAGACCAGATGAGTTGTGGGATGACATCAAGGACATCAGACATGAAGAAAGCAAATGGTCATTTAAAAGACAGGAAAGAAAGGAAAGACCAAATGAATATAAGAAGAGACTCTGAAACTTGCTATTGAACATGGAGTAGCTAAAGCGAATGGAAAAATGATGAAGTAAAAGAAGTGAATGGAAGATTTCAAATGGGTGGCTTAAGAAGACAAAGTATTATCATGAAATGTGCAAAGACCTGGAGTTAGAACACTAAAAGGAAAGAAGACACTCGGCATTTCTCAAAATGAAAGAACTGAAGAAAAAATTCAAGCATTGAGTTGCAATGTTGAATAAATTCTATGGGCAAAATATTGAATGAAACAGGAAGCATCCAAAGAAGAGGAAAGAATACACAGAGTCGCTGTACCAAAAAGACTTAGTCAACATTCAGCCGTTTCAGGAGGCAGTATATGATCAAGAATCAATGACACTGAAGCAAGAAGTCCAAGATGCACTGAGGGGGATGGGGAAAACAAGGATCCAGGAATTAACAGAATACCAAATGAGATGTTTCAACAAACGAATGCAATGCTGGAAGTGCTCACTCACCTATGCCAAGAAATTTGGAAGACAGCTACCTGGCCAACCAACTGGAGGAGATCCAAATATGAACCCATTCCAAAGAAAGGTGATCCAATGGAATGCGAAAATTATAGAACAATATCATTAATTATCATGAGCAAGTAAAATTCTGCTGAAGATAATTTAAAAAACTGATGCATCAGCACATCAACAAGGAACTGCCAGAAATTCAAGCCAGATTCAGAAGAGAATGTGGAACAAGGGATATAATTGCTGTTGTCAGATGGGTCTTGGCTGAAAGCAGAGAATACCAGAAAGATGTTTACCTGTGTTTTATTGATTATGCAAAGGCATTCAACTATATGAATTATAACAAATTACGGAACATTGTGAAAAATGGGCATTCTGGGATACTTAATTGTGTAGAACCTGTACATAGACCCAGAGGTTGTCATTTGAACAGAATAAGGGGACACTGCATGATTTAAAATTAGGAAATGTGTGTCATTGTTCTATCCTTTCACCATACTTATTCAATCTGTATGCGGAGCAAATAATTGAAGAAGCTGGACTATATGAAGAACAGGGCTTCAGGATTGGAGGAAAACTCGTTACTAACTTGTGATATGCAGATGAAACAACCTTATATGCTGAAAGTGAAAAGGACTGGAAGCACTTACTGAGGAAAATCAAAGACCATAACCTTCAGTATGAATTACACCTCAATATAAAGAAAAAATCTTCACAACTGGACCAATAAGCAACATCATAATAAATGAAGAAAAGATTAAAGTTGTCAAGGATTTCATTTTATTTGGATCCACAATCAATGCCCACGGAAGCAGGAGTCAAGAAATCAATGTATGGCATTGGGCAAACCTGCTGCAAAAGACCTCTTTAAAGTGTCAAAAAACGAAGACGTCGCTTTAAGGACTAAGGTGTGCCTGACCCCAGCCATAGTTTTTTCAATGGCTTCAAATGCATGAGAGAGCTGGATAATGAATAAGGAAGACCAAAGAATTGTGTTGGCAAAGAATATTGAATGTACTACGGACTTCCAGAAGAATGAACAAATCTATCTTGGAAGCAGTATAGCCAGAATGCTCCTTAGAAGTGAGGATGGTGAGACTTTGTCTCAAGTACTTTGAATATGTTATCAAGAGGGACCAGTGCCTGCAGAAGGCTGTCATGCTTGGTAAAGTACAGCGTCAGCAAAAAAGAGGAAAACCCTCAATGACATAAATTAACGCAGAGGCTGCAATAATGGGCTCGAACATAAAAATGATTGTGAGGATGACGTAGGACCGGGCAGAGCTTTGCTCTGTTGTACATACAGTAGATATTAAGTTGGAGCCCACTGGATGGCACCACCACCAAAAACAAAAAAGGTCAAAGGAGGGAAAAAAGAAAATACTGAATACTTCAACTGAAGCCAAAGCAATGTTTATCAAATTTCCACATCCTAATTTTTAAAACGTAGAAATTAATGTTTATAGCAGCATCATATCTTATGATAAGGTATTAGAGGAATTCTCACTAAAGTCATCACTTTATAATATTTTGAAATTGCTATCCAACATGATTACATAATACGAAGGAATGAGAAGTGTAAATATCTGAAAGAATGAGAGGAAAATAAAAATATTTTAAGATAAGTTTTGTTACTAGAACATTAAGATAGTCACCAGTTTTAAAAAGTGTCAACATATTTATCTAATAAATTGTTAATTATTGTTAACAAGAAAATGGTATAAATGCTTAGACATAAGATTGCCATTTAATGTACTAAAATTATATATAAAAGAAATACTTTAAAATTATAGTGAATGATATCAATTTATTTTAATAAAGAGAAAAATTTTCTACATATGGCAATATGATAGATCTGATAGACTGAATGTTTATCTCATTTAAAACAAAAAAGACACATACTTTTTAAAATATACATACTTTTATATTAATAAATAATATGGTTAAAAAATAATAAGAAGAAGAAGAATTTTAAATGATACTGAAAATAGAATTCTGAAGAAGGACAACTATCAGAGGCAGTTTTTGCCCTGAGGAAACTACCAAATACTGGTGACCCTGAGCTCCTGTTTTGATGGTCAAATAAGATACTGGAGAAGGCATTTGATACCGCCAACATATGAAAGGTGGGAAATTTAATAGACCTTTGTATAAAGCTGAAAACAAAACTGATCCCTTGGGAACAAGATATCATCTTATCTCACAGGAAGAGAGAGCAAAAAAACTTGCCTGACTTGACACTGGTGCTGAATGAAGGGGAAAAATATCTTCCCAGAGATTTTTTATTTACTTACACTATTTCGTGGCCTGAATTCACAGAATCAGATCTGTTTGATCTAATGTCCCTGGGTAGTGAAAACTGTTTGCACTTGACTACTAACCGAAAGATTGGTAGTTCAAGTCCACCCAGTGGTGCTGCCAGAGTAAGGTCTAGTGATCTGCTTCTGTAAAGATTATAGCCAAGAAAACCCTACGGAGCAGTTCTACTCCTGGGGTCACCATGAGTTGGAATCTACTTGACTGCAACAAGTTTGGTTTTGGTTTGGTTTGATTTGAGGAGCATGAAGTAAAAAAATTTAAGTGTCTGAAATCAGTAAGGCCCCAACTAATTGGCAAAAGTAAATGAATATCTTCATTGAAAAAAAGAAAGAAAACAAAAGGACAAAACAATTTCAATGAAGGTTGCCAATAATTCTCTCAGATAAAGTTACAAAGGACATGCATTCACAGTCTATGATCATAAAACAATGAGTCATCGGGAAAATGCAAATTAAAATGACAATAACAGCAGGTGCTCCTCGGAAACCCTATAGGACAGTTCTGCTCTGTCCTATAGAGTTGGAATCGACTCAGCGGCAATGTTTGTTTGTTTTTATATATTTACTAAAATGGCTAAATTTAAGAGACTGACAATATCAAGTACTGCTGAAAATGTGGACCAACTGAGCTGAGAGCGTAGAGTTGCTGTGGTCTGATAATTGCATTAAAGGCAGAGAATGGACTGCCTGAACCATGGGCCATAGGATCAACATGGCACAGACTCAGAAGTGCCAACAGCTAGCAAGAGCCAAGAGTGCCTAATCATCGAAAGAACTAACGAAGGTAAGGGAGGACAACAAATACAACAAAATTAATCAGCTGAGGACATCAGCAGAGAATACCATTAGAATGCCCTGAGATTGGACTGGGGCAGTCACACTCCACAGGATGACAGAGTAATAAATCCTCACCTAGATATAGTGAAGATCCTGTTATACTAAGCAAAATCGAGGACCCCTTCATTCTAATAGCAAAGTTCTCAACAACCACTCATTCATCCTTTCAGCATAGATTAGAGTATGAAGCTGAAGGGCAAAAATAAGAAAGATTGAACAAATACCCCCAGAGATTAAGAATTATATAAAAAGAAACTTTAAATTACTGAATCAGATTAATGGTTAAAGTAGTTAGTAGTAAAATGTAACTATCCTTATTATCTTGAGTATCTAGAGTCTGGATGTTGGTGAAAAAGACAAAGTAAATTATAGTCAAAGTAAAGAAAATAACGTTTTCTCTGAACATCTGAGTTGTAGTATAGAGCACTCCACTCAACAACTACAGAAAATATATTACTTTCAAATGCACATGGAACTTTCACCGAGATAGATCACATGCTGGGCCATAAGATGACACTCATTATTTTTATAAAGACTGAAATCATTCAGAACATATTCTTTAACAAAAACTAAATTAAATTAGAAATTAGTAGCAAATAATATCGACAATCCTGAAATATTTGGAAATTAAACAACAAAGAAGCACACTTCCTAATAACTCATGGGTCTAAGGAGTAACAGCGTGGAAAAAAAATATATTTGGTACAGAATAACAGTGAAAACCCAAGACATCAACATTTGTAGATGCAGGTAATGTATTGTTTAGGGGGAAAGTCATAGCTTATTAACACTTCATTAGAAAATAAGAAGAAAGATTTAGAATCAATTATATTTAGGCTACCACCTAAGGAAGCTACAAAAAGAGGAGCAAATTAAAGCTAAAGTGCAAGTTTCCTGACCTATTAAGTGAAGAAATTAGAGTAGAATGGAAAGATCCCTAGGGTTCCTCCTTGTTTTAACTGTTAGCGGTCAGTAATTCGATGACATCGGGGACTCTGTTTTGTTCATTCCGAGCCCTAACACAGAGACCAGAACTGTAGGCAGTCAATACGCAGTCTGTTTAATTAATTAGAGAATGAGATCTTGGAATAAACTATCAAGGAACTGTAGTGAGACTCCATTTGTGTCATCTGGAGAACGACATAATGGTAAAATCAGAGACTAATTTCTATGGTCTCTTAAGGTTGCTTTTGGCTCTAGGAGTGTGTGATTCCTCCCACCTGAGACCAGCCATCATGAGAATCAACATCCAATCAGAAAGCTGTTATTTACAGCTACCTTGGAGCCCTGATGGCACAATGGTTAAGAATTTGGCTGCTAACCAAAAGGTCAGCCATTCGAATCTACCTGCCACTCCTTGTAAAACCCATAAATCTCTCCTGTGTCATATATAGTCACTATGAGTCGGAGTTGACTTGATGGCAACAGGTTTAGTTTTTTGTTTTTTTTTTTTTGAGCCAGGCACTGTGAATGAAGAACACCAGACATCCTCTCCTGGAGACAAGTAGGCAGAGCCAAGAATCAGAATGGATTGTAATTATGTTCTATTTCCAATGGCATGGGAGCCAGAAGCGTAACTGTTTGTAAAATAACACTAACTTCTTTCTATTTCTTGAAATCATGGGGAGCAAAGACCTTTGGCTATAATAACCTCAAATCACAGAATACTTAACCTACTTTAACATGTAATTGCTTTTAAATGTATCTGAGATTTGAATACTTATTCTTTTGGTGACTAAGCTGTAAAAATGTTTGAGTACATAAGTCTATAGGATGATCACTGTTGTAATACGTATTTCCCAAAGTTAGTTATGTTTCCTATCATCCCTGAGAGGTAGTTCAAAATTAAACTTTATCTGGGGGGAAAAAAAATACAGTGAACTAAAACCAAGGCTTTGGAGAATAGACAACTGTGAGATTATTTCTAATGGGCCAACATATACTGAACTCAGGGCCAGAATACTCTAAAGAATTGTCGGATGACCTCTGAAGGAATCAATAAATTTGAGTGTGTGTGTGTGTTTGTGTGTGCAGAAGGTTGGCAGGGCTCATTTTGGAGAGATAACAGGAAGATGAGAGAGAAACAAAGAGATTAAATTTCAGACAAAAATTAACAGCCCCTAGATTTCTAAATGTACCCAATAGTCAAAGCATTTACTAGCATTAAAATGGAAATGTTAAATGAGAAAAAAAGATACTATCATAAAGCAAATTATTTTTTTATCCCACTGATCATTTAAGGAGCCCTAGAGGCACAGTGGTTATGACTCTTAATCAAAAGGTTGGAAGTTCGAATCCATCAGCCACTCCTTGGAAATCCTATGGGGCAGTTCTACTCTGTCCAATAGGCTTGCTATGAGTCGGAATCGGCTCGACAGCAACGGGTTTTGGTCTGTGTCCATTTAAACCCTCTCTGTGTGGATAATTCTCCCCACTCCCTTATATGAAAACTAGAGTAGTAACTCTGATTCTTCTGCTCTCTCTTAGTAGATGAACAGTTCTTAGGTCATTTGAAGTCACCAAACAGTTTCATTTCAAGAATTCAAATAGTCAAAACTGCCAAGTTCATTTAAAGTTAAGACTCAGTCAGCTCTGACTTGCTTAAGCCTGGCTGCCTGTATTAGAAAGGGGGTCTACACTATTATAAGAACTCAAGGAAAGGTTTAAACACAGAAGAAAACATTCTTTGAATGGTTGTGAGGGTGGGGAGGGAGGGGGAGGGGCATTTACTAACTAGATAAAAAAAATTTTTTTTTTTTTTTTATAGACATGAATTATTTTAGGTGAAGGGAAGGACAACATACATTACAGGGGAGGAAAATCAGCACAGCTGGACCTAAGCAAAAGCTAAGAAGTTTCCTGAATACAACCAAACACTTCAAGGGACAGAGTAGCAGGCGCAGGAGTCTGGGGACCATGGTTTCAGGGGACATCTAGGTCAATTGGCATAACAAAATTTATAAATAAAGTGTTCTGCATCCCACTTTGGTGAGTGGTGTCTGGGGTTTTTAAAGTTAGCAAGTGGCCTCTAAGAGTTGTCAGTTGGTTCCAACCCACCTGGGGCAAAGGAGAATGAAGAACACCAAAGACACAAGGTAAATATGAGCCCAAGAAATAGAAAGGGCCACATAAACCAGAGACTACATCAGCCTGAGACCAGAAGAACTAGATGGTACCCAGCTACCATCAATGACCACCCTGACAGGGAGAACAACAGAGAGTCCCTGATAGAGCAGGAGAAAAGTGGGGTGCAGACCTCAAATTCTAGTAAAAAGACCAGACTTAATAGCCTGAAACTGGAGGGACCCCAGAAGACACGGCCCCCAGACTCTGTTAGCCCAAAACTAAAACCATTCCCAAAGCTAACTCTTCAGGGAAAGATTAGACTGGACTATAAGACATAAAACGATACTGGTGAGGAGTGTGCTTCTTAGCTCAAGTAGAAGCATGAGACTATGTGGGCAGCTCATGTCTGGAGGTGAGACCAGAAGGCAGAGGGGAACAGGACATGGTTGAGTGGACACCGGAAATACAGAGTGGAGAGGAGGAGTGTGCTGTCACATTATAGGGAAAGCAACTAGGGTCGCATAACAATGTGTGTATGAGTTTTTGTATAAGAAACTGACTTGAATTGTAAACCTTCACTTAAAGCATAACAAAAAAAAAAGAAAGGGGATCTAGTTCCTTGCCTACCACATCTATTTTTCCTCTTTCTTGTACTAGGTAGCCTCTAGTTTCCCCAGGGTTAATATCAAAACAAGGAAGAGGAGGTATAATTGATACTGTCATGAGCTGGCATTAGCATTCTCCAGACTTGAAAGATATTCAAAGGATATCTTTCTTTCAGGGGATGTTTTTATACATCCTTTGTAGGCACACCTCCTGAATCTTAGGATTTCTCACCTGCCATTACTTATTTGGAAACCCTGGTGGCATAGTGGTTAAGTGCTATGGCTGTTAACCAAAAGGTCTGCAGTTCAAATTCACCAGGTACTCTTTGGAAACTCTATGGGGGAGTTCTACTCCGTCCTATAGGGTCGGTGAGTCAGAATCGACTCAAGGGCAATGGGTTGTTTTTTTTTTTTTTTACTGCTTATTTGACATATTCATTGCATTCGAGTCTATTCCAACTCATAGTGACCCAATAGGACAGAGTAGAACTGCCCCACAGGGTTTCCAAGCCTGTAATCTTTAAGGAAGCCCACTGCCACATCTTTCTTCTGTGGAGCGGCTGGTGGGTTCAAACTACTGACCTTTTGGTTAACAGTCAAGCACTTAACCACTATGCCACCAGGCTGCTTGTATTATTTGACACAAGTAAACGTCTTTTCCTCTGGCTTAAAACTGCTATCTTTTCTCTCAGACCCTGAGGAAAAAAACTTGTCGGTCCATCACCTTTGTGTTGATCACTTCATTCTTCCAAGGAGTCCTTTTGAACATGGTCATCCCTGTTCTTCCCTCACACGTGTCCCACACTGGTTCTTGGGAAACATGCAGGCACCCAATGCCCTGACAAGCCCTGTGGAGCCCCTTGCAAAGTACAGCAAACTCACAGTCTCCCCTCTGAGTATCTAGGCAGTCACAGCCTCTACCCTCTATCTTCCAGATTTCACAGACACCAGTCTATTGCTTCCTCTAAACTCCAAGTGATGTATATGGGAGTTGACCCATGAGATGCTTTCTCTCTTATTTAACCCTTTGGTGACCCAATAATTTTTTTCTTTGACTTTTTCCTTGATACCATGTGTTTTCATTAACGGAAGCATGCTGAGTCATTGAGCATGTCTGGATTTTTGGCAAGTAGTATGGATTTTTTTTCTTGCCCCCTCCGATAAGCCTACCCTAAGTGTTTAGTGGTACATATGAAGCACCACTAATTATACCCCAGAGTCCCCACTAGCATCTACTGGTATCTATGTGCAACAAATAAAAATTTTTTAAATTTCCATTTTTCCTACCAAAAATTCAGACACATCATACAATAACCTGTGAAAACAGTAATTTGTGGCACACAGCCATTTCTTCAGTTTCAAACAGTCCTAAAGGCCTTACAGTAGCATGCACTGTCAGTGGTACAGAAGTTTCCCAATAAACCCCAGAGGCTGAAAAAGTTCACAATCACTATATGTAATGCTGGGCATGAAAGAGTTAAGTGAGAAGCACCTCCATCACAATTCCCCAATAAAGTTGTGTTGGGACTCATAAAATGTCAGCAGTATTCTCCAAAAATTATTTTCTTCCCTTAAACCTTCTAGTTCACTTATACCCTTGTTGTGAGTGAGTGTCTAAGGGTTGAATACCCAGCTTTCAACCACCTTTTCAAGCTCTGTATGGAAGCTTCTAGAAGTCTGCATGAAAGTTCAAGAACTTTTCAAGTTCTGTATGAAAGTTTATCACTTGAGATTGTGAAAGAAGTAAGCATTCAGTAATTTTGGTGCCTGGGTTAAAACTAGGAATAAGAGTATGACTTTAATATCTTGTTACATTAACAAAGTGAAATGGAAACAGTTGAGGGACTTTGTTTAAATCTGTGCTTTTCAAATAGTCAAGCTATTTTTTTTTTCTCTTTCCATTAGTGTAAGAATATTGGGGACATCAAAGGATTTAAGATGCCATTGGAAACACTAAGGCATATAAATAGGTGAAAACTTTTAGCTATATACATTGTCTCTCTGAACAATTTCAACACTTGTTTTAATTTCTTGCAAAAAAAAATCTGTGCTTTTTTTTTTTTAATTCCAAGATTTTTTTCCCGTACAGCGATGGAATCAAGTAGACCCCTAGGCAATGTGGATTTGAAACCACACACATGATTTATTCCTGGTTTTCTACCAAGTTGGTGGTTAAGACAACTCTATGGTTAATCCAGAAAGTATTGCACACAGTAATCCTATTTTTACTCATTTACACCTGCTGAAATTGTTCCTATAAAGGCCTAACCCTTTGGGAAGAATCGGCATCTTTACACCACTGAGTCGTTGAGTCCATGAACACGGTTGCTGTTAACTGGAGTTGAGTTGGCCCTGACTCAAGGTGACTCCATGCACAATGGGATGGGCTCATTATGAGCCACAAGGTCTTCATTGGTTGGTTTTTAAATGTAAATTACCAGGCCTTTCTTCCTAATCCCTCTTAGTCTGGAAGCCCCACTAAACTCTGTTCAGCATCACAGCAACATGCAAAACTCCACTGACAAACAAGTGGTGGCTATGCTTGAGGTTCATCGGCCAGGAATTGAACCTTGGTCTCCTGCACAGAAGGAGAGGTTTCTACCACTGACTTCTGCTGCCCTCATGAACATGGCTAATAGCTCTATTTATTTAGGTCTTCTTCAAAATCTATCAATATATTTCCACATAGAGGGTTTTCATAACTTACGTTTAATTTATTCCTAAGAATGTGATCTATCTGAAGGTATTACAAAGTGGATCTTAAAATTACGTATTTTATTTGAGGCTAGTATATACATACGCAATTTTTCTATACTGATTTTTTTTTTTTAATGTAGGAGCCTTGCTAAACTCGTATAATAATTTTAATTATATATCACTAGATCATTTTGATTTTATATATAGTCTGCATTCTGGGAACACTGTTTTGTTTCCATCTTTCTTAGTCATCTAGTACTTCTATAACAGAAATACCACAAATGGATGGCATTAACAAAGAAAAATTTATTTTCTCACAGTCTAGTAGGCTAGAAGTCCAAATTTAGGGTGTCAGGTCCAGGGGAAGGCTTTCTCTCTGTTGGCGTTGGAGGAAGGTCTTTCTTGTCCGTCTTCTCCTGGACTAGGAGCTTCTCCACGCAGGAAACCTGAATCCAAAGAACACGCTTTGCTCCCATTGCCTCTTTCTTGGTAGTATGAGGTCCCCACTCCCTGCTTGCTTCTCTTTCCTTTTATCTACTCTGTCCTATAGGGTCGCTCTGAGTCAGAATCGACTCGACAGCACTGGGTTGTTTACTGGGGTTAAGATAAAACGTTGTCCAGGCCACACTACAGGGAAACTCCCTTTACATTAGATCAGGGCTGTGACATTAGTAAGGGTATTACAATCCCACCTTAATCCTCTTTAACATAAAATTACAATCACAAAATGGAGGACAAACACACAATACTGGGAATCATGGTGTAACCAAGTTGACACATATTTTGGGGGGACACAATTCAATCCATGACACTATTCAATCATTTTACTTCTTTTCTTGACTTAA
Organism: Loxodonta africana; assembly: GCF_030014295.1. Taxonomy (NCBI): domain Eukaryota; kingdom Metazoa; phylum Chordata; class Mammalia; order Proboscidea; family Elephantidae; genus Loxodonta; species Loxodonta africana. The sequence goes on along the minus strand of NC_087347.1, from coordinate 111,063,294 downwards.
CATTCTGGCTAGTATATCCAGTATGACGTACAAGGGAAATAAACGGGTATAGTGGAAATCCTTTTCTCACTCTCAATGTCGAAAAGAGAGTTATCAATGATCACCATGAAGTAAGATATTATTATAAATTTTTAGGTCCTTTATTTTTTAGATTTTTCTAATAGGTTAAAGCAGTTTCTTTTTACTTCTAGTTTGCAAAGTGCAAAAACATGAATGTATGTTGAGTTTTATCATACATGGCTCTACATTTATTGAGATAATATTATTATTCCTTTATTTCATTAATGTGATGAATTACACACTGATTTATTTTCAAATGCTAAACCAAGTTTGCATTCCTGCAATCACCCACTTGATCTTTTTATATACTGTTGGATTCCATCTGCTAAGATTGTTTTAAGTATTTTTTATATCTACTGATGCTTGTCTTTTATTTATCTTTTCTCACATTGTCCTTCTGTGTTTTGAAGATACGCCAGCTTTATAAAATGAGATATGGAATATTCTATCCTCTTCTTTCTCTGGGAGAGTTTGTTTATATTTGGAATTAAATCATCTGGGAGTGTTTGTAGGTGTCTGTTTTGAAATTGTCAGCACCAGGAGTTTCCTTTGTAGGATAATTTTTTTTTAGTGATTCGATTTCTCCAATAGTAACAGATTTATTTATGTTTTCTATTTATTCTTGAGTCCATCTTAGATTTGCTAGAAGTTTACATTGTTTAAATTATCTACTGTCATAAAGTTTTTCATAGTATTCTCTAACTTTTAATATTTACAGCATCTGAAGTGACGTGCTCCTTTCTCTTCCCTGACATCGGGGAAGATCTCGATATCTCTCTCTCAACATGCATTGTCTTTTTTATTAACTTTTCAAAGAGCTACTCTGTCTTGGTTGATTCTCTCTATCATGTGTTTGTTTTTCTCTTCATTATTATTTGCTCTTATTCTAATTTATTTGACTATCTTTCTGTTCTATTTCAAATTTCTTGAAAAGGATGCTTAGCATATTAATTTTCAGATTTTCATTTAAAGGCCATAAATTTCCCTCTAAATATTGACTGAACTGGATCCCACAAGTTTTCATCTCTAGTATTTTCAAATTTCCGTTATAAATGAGAGAGAGAGAGACTGATATTAGGTGTAGAAACTTAATTTTTTAAATGTATTTCTGATGAATTAAGTCTTTTATCAATAGGAAATAATATCTTTTTTCTGTAATAATAATTTTGTCTTAAAGTCTATTTTTATTATATTAATTCAGCTCTACTATATGTCAGTAATTGCATGGTATATATGTTTTCATTCTTTTCTTTTATTTTTTATGTTCTTGTGTCATAGCTGTCTCTATAAATAGCATTTACACAGATTTGCTGCTGACATGACGATGATCTGTGCATTTAGCTGAGACATTTGGTCCATTTACCTTACTGTATTTATCTATATATTTGAGTTTAAAGTTATGGTCTTGTTTTGCATTTTCTATTGTTTCTCTCTCCTTTTGGATTTATGGCTATTTTTATCATTTGATCTTTTTCTTCTTCTAATCATTGGAAGTCATTTAGTCCATATCTAAACTTGTATTGGTAATCTAGAAATTATGACATGCCTCCTTAGCTTTTCAAAGTTTAATATTTGTCGATACCATTAATTTCTTGTCAGACAATACAAGAATCTGAGAATATATTAAATCTATTGCCTTCCATACTTAAATGCTATGTTTTCATATATTTTAATTTTATGTGTTTTTAAGATTTAATTCATGTATTTTAATGTCCTACAAGACATTATTATTTATCTAGTCAATGTTCAATTTTATCATTTATTTGCTCTAAATTTTCATCTCACATCTAAAATCTTTAACATTGAATTACTTTTCTTTTGTCTGAATTATACTCCTTAAAGCTATTTCAGTCTTATCTGAAAATTTCTTTAGTTAATTTTTACTCATGAATGATACTTCTGTATGTATATGCTCTACCAATTGAACTGCTAAAGGGACAAGATGGGCAAACTCCATCTTTATTGCTAACTGCATGGTAAGAATCAGCATGGCCATCTGGAAGTAGACCCGGGCTTCACATTCCCACATCTCTAGCCTTCATCACCAGCCACTTTCGTGACATGTCCTCTCTGATCCTAACCACCCAGTTAGGTCAGATTTCATCCCCAGCCACGCTGAGCCAAGTAAGAACACATCTGGCTACCTGGGGCCAGGTCATTGGGTACCAGCTGTAAGCTCAGGAGTCTGCACAACTCCCTGCACTTCAGACCAGCCAGCCCCTACCTCTCTCTCTAGCCCCCTGGGGCTAAATCACAAGCTAGAAAGACTCTGTCTTCATCAACTGCCCATGCAGCCTTTCTCTGTCACTCAGATACCCAGACCTGAGTCATTACAAATCTACTGACTGTGCATCCCTCTTCTATCCACCAGCCACTCAAAGCTGGTTCTTCATGACTTAGGACTCTGTCCTTACAACTGTATGCACAGTCATCCTCTGAATTAGCCATCCTCGAGCTAAGTCAGGGAAACCCTGGTGGCATAGTGGTTAAGAGCTATGGCTGCTGTCATGGATTGAATTGTGTCCCCCCAAAAAGTGTGTGTTAACTTGGTTAGGCCACGATTCCCAGTATTCTGTGGTTGCCCTCCATTTTGTGCTTGTAATTTTATGTTAAAGAGGATTAGGGTGGGATTATAACACCCTTACTAAGGCCACATCCCTGATCCAGTATAAAGGGAGTTTCCCTGGGGTGTAGCCTGCAGCACCTTTTATCTCTCAAGAGATAAAAGGAAAGGAAAGTAAGCAGAAAGTTGACCACCTCATACCACCAAGAAGGCAGTGCTGAGGTTCCTGCTCTGAGATGCTCCCAGACCAAGGGAAGACCAATGACAAGGACTTTCCTCCAGAGTCTACAAAGAGATAAAGCCTTGCCCTGGGGTCAGTGCCCTGAATTTGAACTTCTAGCCTACTGGACTGTGAGAGAATAAACTTCTCTTTGTTAAAGCCACCCACTTGTGGTATTTCTGTTATAGAAGCACTAGATGACTAAGAGAGGTGCTAACCAAGAGGTCAGCAGTTTGAATCCACCAGGTGCCCCTTTGAAACCCTGTGGGGCAGTTCTACTCTGTCCTATAGGGTCTCTGTGGGTTGGAATCAACTCGACAACAACAGGTTTCTTTTTTAAGCTAAGTCAGAGCCTCATGGCCCCTTGTTAGTGCGCTAATTCTGTATAACAACTTACAAAATTTATGGAAACTGTTACCTATACTTAAAATTACCCATTTATTATAACCAGAAAAGATACAAGCGAAAATACACATCAGGCAAGGTCTGGAAGGGGTATGTCAAGGGGGCTCCGTTTCCCTAAGGACGTGCATGGAAGGGGCTTCCTAGAGATCTCACCACTCTAGAAGGCCCCAAAAGAGGAAGCTCCAAGGTCCAAGTTTCCTTAGTCATTGTGGCCTCAATGTATAGACATATGTGGAGCCTCAGTTCATATGCATGAATCAATGAATATGTATGTTTGATTCCACCATGCCCTCCTCCCTTCCTGAAGTTTGTTGCCAGGATGAGGGCTTTGTGACTCCTGCTACATTTACACATGTTAAGTGTTGCCTGGCTGTTTTAGAAAACAAAGAACATCTTGGTAGCTCTGGAATTCCAATGGCTATTTTCAGAAATTGAGACAAATGCGAAACCAAGTTCTTTGTCCCACACAGTATAGAATTGAATAGAGGTTGACAGTGACTTTTTTTTTTTCCCTGTACTGGAAGATATCCCACCGTGGTTTTTTTTTTTTTTTTTTTGGTTTCCATTGTTCCTTTTGCCAAGTTAATTGTCAGTCTGTCTGTCAATCTTTGAAGATAATATGTCTCCCCATCTTACTTCCTGGCAGCTTTCACAATTTTCTCTTAGTATTTGGTTTTCTACAGTTTTATCACAATGTATCTGGGTGTAATCTTTGTATTTATCCTGTTTTGCATTTATTGGAATTCTTGAATATATGGATGTGTCATTTACTATTTCCAGAAAGATCTCAGCCATTATCTGTTCAATATTGCTTCTTCCCAAATCTCTTATTCATTAATTCTAGATTCTGTCTAAATTATATCAGATCTTCTCATTCTATCCACTCAGTGTCTTACATCTTTTCTTGTGTTTTTCATTTTATCTGTCTGTGCTGCACTCTGTATAATTATTTTGCTCCATCTTCCCTAATTCACCCTTCAGCTGCATCTACTCTGCCTTTAAACAACTCATTATATTTAATTTTGTTTAAATGCCAATTCTAAACATTCTATTTGCTTCTTTTTCAAATCTACTATGTCATTTTTCATGTTTACTTGTTGCAAAGATATCTTCAAGATCATCTTTTATTTCTTTTACTATCATAAGAATAGTTAGTTTTTAGAGTCAGTCTGACAATTGCAATATCTAAATTTTTTCTGGGGTTGTTTCTGATTTTTATTTTTTCCTGACAATCTCCCCCTTGTTTATTGGGTTTTTGTGTGCCTAATTATCTTTGACTAGGTGATGGATATTTTATTTTATTTTAATTGTAGGAACAATCTGTGTCCTTGGATAAAAATATCTTGCTCCAGAGAGACATTACATTTTGTTCTACCAGGATCTTGGGGACATTGTGCTAATCAAGTTCAAGGTTTAAGATTTCCTGGGTTATGCAAGAGCTTGGACTTCAGGTTGCAGTGCCACAAGAAGCCTGGTCTATTTCTGGTTGATTCACTTTGAGCATGCAGCTCTTTGGAATCACAGCTTACTATGGCCCCACAGTTTGCCAGTCCTAAGCCTTGATTCTTCTCCCACTTAACCCCCAAGCCTACCAAACCAAATTAGGAGAAACACAAATGCAGGCCAAAAGCACTTTTGGTGTTATCTTCTGTTTCTTCTAAGCATTTTAGAAATCTTCTATTCAGTTTTTTAGCTAGTTTTTGAGGAAATAATAATTCAAATAGTCTAGCCTAACATTGATGGGTTCAAAACCACTCACCTTTGGGTTATCAGCAGAGCACTTAACCACTGTGCCACCAAGGATTTTTCTCAGTAGTGGTAGCAACATACAAACATAACCCCTGGGTAGGAAAATTGTGAGGTGAGTCTGAGTTTAGCGCAGGTAAATGCGAAGGAATGAAACATCAATGAGAGGTTTTAGAAGTTGAATTAAAAGTAAACTTTGTGAATTATTTGAATTGAAAATGTGGCCTCCCTTCAGTCTGTTGCTACCAAAATTAGCCCCAAGACATGTTACTAGCTCTCCTTGACACTTTGTTAACTATTCACTAAAGTTCCCTGCTATCATAGGAAGAGTTAGTTTTAATTAGTTTGCACTGGTGTGGCATTACTTGCAGAATGAATGTCATTGTGGTTGGAATTATGGGTTGATTTCTCAAGTAATAATGAAGGTTACTAACAAAAGAAAATAAAGGCTCCCATCATATCCTCCCATATTCTTAATATAGAACATCAAATGACTCTAATTTCCTCCTCTCATTTGCAATTATTTTCTTCAATTGCATTATATTAAAAGCAAAAAAAAAAAAAACTATAAATTATTCACATTTCTCTTACCTAATCCTGGATTACATTTCAAAATGATGATAATTGTCTTAGTTATCTAGTGCTGCTATAACAGAAATACCACAAATGGGTGGCTTTAACAAGAAGAAAAGTTTATTTTCTCAAGTTTAGGAGGCTAAAAGTCCAAAGTCAGGGTGCCAGCTCTAGAGGAAGGCTTCCTGTCTGTTGACTCTGGAGGAAGGTCCTCAGCTCTTTTGAGCTTCTGCTCCTGAGTGATCTTCATATGGCTTGTCATCTCTCTTCCCCTACCTCTGCTTGTTTGCTTATTTAATCTCCTTCATATCTCAAAAGAGATTTACTCAAGACACACCCTACATTAATCCTGCCTCATTAACATAACAAAGACAGCCCATTTCCAAGTGGGATTATAACCACAGGCACAGAGGTTAGGATTTCCAACACATATTTTGGAGGGACACAATCCAACCTTTAACATCTCACCCCTTGACCCCCAAAAATTCATGCCCTTGCAATATGCAAAACACATTCATTCCATCGTATTATCCCAAAAGTCTTAAGTCAACTCCAAGTCCAACATCTCATTTTGTGAATTATCTAAATCAAATATATTAGCTGTATTCCATACTAAGGCAAAACTCTTTTTCATATATAAACTTGTGAAATCTAAATTACAAGTTATCTACTTCCAAAGTACAATGGTGGAACAGACACAAGGTAGGCATTGCCATTACAAATGGAAGAAATTGAGGTGGAGTCAACAACATGGCACTATAGACAGAAGCACCATGCTGTCTCTTTACAGCAAAGACCCAAAAAACTGAGTAAAACAGATACAAACATCAATCCTGGAACCCTAAGCATCAAATGAAGGGATAATGAACTCAATCAACCACTGAATGGAGTAGGAAACAGACAGACAAGGAATGAGGAGAGCTATGGATTAGAGGTCCCCTACTAGCTAACACAGCACAGATTCATGGCATGGATTCACTACCTTGGACCTCAGCCACCAAGAACACTGTCCAGGGCGTACAGGATGGCAACTTCATGGAGCTCCCAACAGAAGACAGAGCACCAGGTAACCAAAGATACATGCTTTCCCACCCTCCACACTTCTTCCTTGTATGAAGTCTCCATCACCTTCCAAGAGGCTACAGTAGTTTGGCCAGAGAGACGCCAGCTCACTGCTGCCAGGTCTTCCCCATTTCCACTGGCTGGCTCCTTCGGTGCCATTTTTTTAAAATTGATTTTTGGCTTTTTTGTTGTCATTGTTCTTATCTCTCTCTCCTTTCTTTTCTTCCACCCAGCTAGCCCTGTATGCGATCCCTGCTCTTTTTTGATGGGCTGCCCCGCACCTCTTGGCTAGATAGCTACCACCACTTGGCTTCCCCAGTCTGTGCCACCCCTCTGGCAGGCTCCCTCAGTGCTTTTTTTTGTTTGTTTGTTTGTTTCTTACCTCTCTTCCCCTTCCTTCCTTTTCTTTCTCCCACCCACCTAGCCCCATGTGCTCTCCCCACCACTTCTTGGCAGGCTGTGGTACACTGCTCAGCTAAAGAGCCACCAGTATACAGCTTCCCTAGGTCCACACCACCCCACTAAAAGGATCTCATAGCACCATTTTTTTTTCCGGTTTCTTATTTCTCTCTCTTCCTTCCTTTCCTTTCTGCCACTCACTTAGCCCCATGTGCCATTCCCACCCCTTCTTGATGGGTGGTGCAACACCACTCAGCTAAAGAGCCACCAGCACACGATTTTCCTAGGTCTGAGCACCTCACTAAAATATTCCTTCAGAGCCTTTTTTTTTTTTTTTTCAGTTTTTTATCTCTCTCTCCTTTCCTTTATTACCTTTCTCCCGCCACCTAGTCCCATGTACTGTCCTCACCCCTTCTGGATGGGCTATGCCACAATGCTCAGCTGGAGAGCCACCAGCACATTTCCTCCCCAGGTCCATGCTGCCCCCACTAGTAGGCTCCTTCAGTGCATATTTTTGTATGTTTGTTTTTGCTTTTCTTCTTGTGGTTGTTTCTTCTCTTTCCCTTCCTTTCCTTTCTGTCACCCTCCTAGCCTCAGGCATGGCCACCTCCCTTTTCAATGGGCTGTGCTATACTATGTGCCTCTGGCACATGGTCTCCCCAGGTCTGTGCTGCCCCCACAGGCCAATGCCCTCGGCACCATATTTTTTTTTCCCTTTACTTTTCCCTTTCTCCCTTTTCCTTCTTCTTCCCATCTAGGTTCTGCACTGCCTCCAATCCTTCCTGATGGGCTGTGCTGTCCCGCCTGGAGAGGAAGACATCAGATTGCTACCACCCCAATTCTGTCCCACTCTCAACAACCAGCTCCTCTAGCCCTATATTTATTTTTGTTGTTGTTGTTTCTTCTCTCCCTTTCCTTCTTTCCTTTCCTTTCTTCTGCCAACAAGCCTCATGAGCCACCTATGCCCCTTCTCAACAGGCCAAGCCACACCACTCAGCTAGAGAGCCACTGGCACATGGCCTTTTCAGGTCTTCCCTGCCCTCACCTACCAAATCTTACTACACTATCATTTTATTGATTTTTCTTTTTCTTTTTTCTCTTTCACTTTTTTATTTTTTGTTTCTGTTTCTCTCTCTTCTTTCCATCACCCACTTACCTCCACATATCACATCCTCTCCCACCCATCCTGTTTCTATGCAACATGCATCAAGTATCATGCCCTCAAGTAGCACAGGCATGGACCAGCAGACCCCTGCCTGCACTGCCCCTCAGCCCCACCCTTTTGGCCCCAGTACGTGCCACAAATGACCCATCCTCACCTTTGCCCCCCCACTGGACCTGCCTGCTGCACCATAGCACAACAACCAGCCCTGCCCCCCTGAGGAAGGTGGTGAAAAGTATTGTACACACAGGTTAGCAAGCAACAAAACATGCCTAGCCTGCCTGGCAAACATAACCAAATAAAACAAAAAATCAGGATGAAACAATCAAATCTACAATCAATAAATGAATAAAATAATTCCTGAATGTCCCAAAGACAGCAAACAATACAAAAACATGTTAAAAAAAAAAAAAAAAAAAAAAAACAGGAGAAGATGGCTCCAGAAAATGAGCAAAATAAAATACCAGAAGACCTTCCAGTAGAAGAAAAGATGCTGGAGCTGCCTAATGGGGAATTCAAAACTCTAATATTCAGACCTTTCCAAGAGATGAAGGAAAATGCAGACAAAAATAAGGAAGAAATTGACAAAGTTATGGAAAACACAGACAAAATCAAGGGAAACACAGAAAAGGAAAGGAAGAATTCAGGAAAATAATACCAGAAAAATGTGAAAATAAACAAACAACTAGAAATCATATAAAAACAGTAATTAGAAATTAAAAGATAAACAACCAGATTTCAGAAATGGAGAGTGCAATAGAATGTTTTAGGGGCAAATGTGAAACAATGGAAGATAGGATCAGCAAGATTAAAGATAAATCCTTGGATACCATTTTGTTTGGGGAAAAATAAGAAAAATGAATGAAGAAACTAAATGATGTGGGATGCAATCAAAAGGAAAAATTTGTGTGTGATCAGAGTTACAGAACAGGGAAAGAAAACATAAAACACAACACAGACAGGATCATTGAAAACTTACTGACTGAAAACATCTCTGATATCATGAAAGATGAAAAGCTGACCATCCAAGAAGCTCAATAAACACCATATAGGATAGACCTCCAAAAGAAAATCACCAAAACTAATCATAATCACACTCACTAAAAATGAATAGCAACCAAAAAAGAGCAGGAGTGGCAATATTAATAAAAAATTAAAAAAAAATTATCTCAGATAAAATAGAGTTTAAAACAAAATCCACCGTAAAGGACAAGGGAGGACATTATATAATCACTAAAGGGACAATCCACTATAAAGACATAACCATAATAAATATCTATGCACACAATAACAGGGCTCCAAAACACATAAAACAACTTCTAACAGCACTGAAAAGAGAAATTGACAGTTCCACAATAATAGTAGGAGGCTTCAACACACCACTCTTGTTAAAGGACAGAACATCCAGGCAGAAACTAAACAAAGATACAGAAGATCTAAAGGCCACAATCAACCAATTTGACCTCATATACATATATAGACCTTCTACCCAACAGCAGCAAAGTACACATTATTTTCCAACACACATGGTACAGTCTCCAGAATAGACCACATTTTAGCCCTTGAACAACCCTCAACAAAATCTAAAACACTGAGATAATACAAAGCATCTTCTCTGATCACAATGCCATAAAAGTACAAATCATCACCAGGAAGACAAAGGAAAAAAAATCAAATACATGGAAATTTAATAACACCCTTCTTAAAAACCATTGGGTAACAGAAGAAATCAAAGATGGAATCATAAAATTCCTAGACTCAAACAAGAATGAAAACACATCATACCAAAACTTCTGGGACACAGCAAAGGCAGTGCTAAGAGGTCAATTTATAGTAATATACATAAATATCAAAAAATAAGAAAGAGAAAAAATCAAAACATCAACTATACAAGTAGAAAGAGATCAGCAAAAGAAGCCACAGCCACCAGAAGAAAGGAAACAACAAAGATCAGAGCAGAAATAAATGAAATAGAGGACAGAAAAGCTATTGAAAAGATTTAGCAAAGCCAAAAGTTGGTTCTTTGAAAGGATCAACAAAATCGACAAACCGTTGGCTAAACTGACAAAACAATAAAAATAAAAAGGAGAAGATGCAAATAATCCAAATAAGAAATGAAATGGGGGACATTACAATGGACTCAACTGAAATAAAAGGATCATAATAGAGTATTATGAGGAACTATATTCCAACAATTTTGAAAACTTAGAGGAAATGGGCAAATTTCTAGAAACACACTACCTACCTAAGCTAACACAAACTGAGGTTGAAAATCTGCACAGACCCTCATCAAGAGAACAGATTGAAAAGGTAATTTAAAAAAAAAATCCCAATTAAAAAAAAAAGCTCTGGCTCAGAAGCTTTCACTGGAGAATTCTACCAAACATTCAGAAAGAGCTTACACCAGTACTACTCAATCTATCTCAGAACATAGAAAAGGATGAGATACTTTGACATTCTTTTTATGGAGACAGCATAACCCTGATACCAAAACCAGGCAAAGACACCACAAAAAAAGAAAACTACAGGCAAATATCTCTCATAAATATAGATAGAAAAATCCTCAAAAAAAAAAAAAAAATTCTAGCCCATAGAACTCAGCACCATATCAAAAAAAAAGAATAAACCATGACCAAGAGGGATTCATGCCAGATATACAAGGATGGTTCAACATTAAAAAATCAATCAACGTAATCCAAAACACACACAAAAACAAAAGAATCGCATGATCACCTCAATCGACGCAGAAAAGGCATCCAACACCCATTCCTGATGAAGACTGTCAATAAAATAAGAATAGAAGGAAAATTCCTCAATATAATAAAGGGCGTCTATACAAAACCAAAAGCCAATCGCTGTTAATGGAGAGAGGCTGAAAACATTCCCCCTGAGAACAAGAATAAGACAAGGATGGCTGTTATCACCACTCCTACTTAACATTGTGCTGGAAATCCTAGGTAGAGCAATAAGGCAAGAAAAAGAAATAAAGAGTATCCAAATTGGTTAGGGAGAAGTAAAACTGTCCCTATTTGTTGATGATATTCAATACACAGAGAACCCAAAAGACTCCACAAGAAACCTACTGGAACTAATAGAAAGATTCAGCAGAGTAGCATGATACAAGGTAAACATATAAAAATCAGTTGGATTCCTATACACCAATACAGAGAACTACGAAAAGGAAATCAGGAAAGCAATACCATTTATAACAGTCCCTAAAAAACAAAATGCTTAGGAATAATTCTAACCAGGGATGTAAAAGACATATACACACACACACACACACAAAAAAAAAAAAAAACTACAAAACACTACTGCAAGAAACCAAAGGAGATCTACATAAATGAAAAAACTTACATGATCATGGGTAGGTAGACTGAACATTGTGAAAATGTCAATTCTACCCAAAGCAATCTACAAATACAACGCAATCTAGATCCAAACACCAACAGCATTCTTTAACAAGAGGGAAAAACTAATAATTAATTTGTATAGAAAGGGAAGAGGCCCCAGATAAGTAAAGCACTATTGAAGAAGAATAAAGTAGGAGGACTTGTGCCACCTGACCTCAGAACATACCACGGTAGTCAAAACAGCCTGGTGCTGGTACATCTACAACGACAGACACATTGACCAATGGAACAGAATTGAGAACTCAGGTGTAAATCCATCCACCTACAGTCACCTGATCTTCAACAAAGGCCCAAAGACCATTAAATGAGGAAAAAACAGTCTTTCTAACAATTGGTGCTGGCAAAACTGGGTGTCTGTCTGTAAAAATATGAAACAAGATCCATACCTCAAGCCACACACAAAAGCTAATTCAAAATGGATTAAAGGCCTAAATATAAAACCAAAAATGATAAGACAATAATGGGAAACCCAAGGTTGAGACAGGGAGAGTGTTGACACATCCTGGGGTTGGCAACCAATGTCACGAAACAGTATGTGTATTAACTGCTTAATGAGACACTAATTTGCTCTGTAAACCTTCATCTAAAACACAATAAAATAAACAAATAAATAAACCCAGAAACTATAAACATCATAGAAGTGAAAATAGTATCAACGCTAGAGGCTCCAATACATGGCATAAACGGGATACAAACCATAACTTACAATTTACAAATACCAGAAGATAAGCTAGGTAACTGAGATCTTCTAAAAATTAAACACTTATGCTTATCAAAAGACTTCACCAAAAGAGTTAAAAGAGAGCCTACAGACTGGGAAAAAAATCTGGCTGTGACAAATCCAACTAAGGTATAATCTCTAAAATCAATAGGAAAAGCCAACACCTCTACAACAAAAAAGACAAATAATCCAATTAAAAAATGAACAAAGGATATGAACTGACACTTCACCAAAGAAAATATTCAGACAGCTAAAAAACACATGAGGAAATGCTCTTGATCACTTGCCATTGGAGAAATGCAAATCAAAACTACAGTGAGATACCATCTCACCCCAGTATTACTGCCACAAATCACAAATCAAAAAAACAGAAAATAACGAATGCTGAAGAAGCTAGGGGAGATTGGAACTCTTATGCACTGCTGGTGAGAATGTAAAATGTTACAACCATTCAGGAAAATGATATAATGTTTCCTGGAAAACTAGAAATAGAAATACCATACGATACACCAATCCCACTCCTAGGAATACATCCTAGAGAAATAGGAGCCATCACCAAATACACATGCAAACCCGTGTTCATTGCAGCATTACTCACAATAGCAAAAAAATGGAAACAACCTAATCAACAGATGAATGGAAAAACTATGGTACATACACACAATGGAACACTAAGCAACAATAAAGAACAATGATGTATCTGCAAAACACCTCACAATACAGATGGATATGGGGGCATTATGCTGAGTGAAATAAGTGAATCACAAAAGAACAAATACTATATGAGACCACAGTTATAAAAATTCATGAAAAGGTTTACACACAGAAAGAAACAATCTTTGATGGTTATGAAGGAGGGGAGGAGTAGGGAGGAAAAAATAGCAAATAGACAATAGATAAGTGTTAACTTCGATGACGGGTAAGATAGTACACAATACTGGGCAAGTCATTACAACTTGACCAAGGCAAGGTCATGGAACCTTCACAGACACATCCAAACTCCCTGAGGGACCAAATTTACTGGGCTGAGGGATGGGGACCATGGTCTCGGGGGACATCTATCTCAATTGGCATAATAGTTTATAAAGACAATGTTCTACGACCTACTTTGGTGAGTAGTGTCTGGGATCTTAAAAGCTTGTGAGCAGCCATCAAAGATACTGCACTCTTCCCACCCTCTTGGGAGCAAGGGAGAATGAAGAAAACCAAACACACAATGGAGAGATTAGTCCAAAGGAGTAATGGAACACAACTACCACAGCCTCCACCAGACTGAGTCCAGCACTAGAAGGTGCCCAGCTGCCACCATGGACTGCTCTGACAGGGATTACAATAAAGGGTTCCAGACAGAGCTGGGAAAAACTATAGAACAAAATTCTAACTCACAAAAAAGGCCAGACCCGTACACCCTTTTAACTCAATACTGAATTCACTCCTGGTATTCACCCTTCAGCCAACGATTAGACAGGCCCATAAAACAAAATGAGACTAAATGGGCACACCAACCCTGGGCAAGGATGAGAAGGCAGGACAGAACAGGAAAGCTGGTAATAGGGAACCCAAGGTTAAGAAGGGGACAGTGTCGACACATCCTGGGGTTGGCAAGCAAGGTCACAAAACAATACGTGTATTAATTGTTTAATGAGAAACTCATTTTCCCTGTAAACCTCCATTTACAGCACGGTTAAAAAAAAAAAAAAAAAGAGGTTGGGGACAAATTGGAGAGAAAGATACTGAGCAACCACACAAGTCCAAAATCCAGGAGAACAATTTACATTAGCTCTAAAGGCTGGAAAATAATCCTGTGTTCTTTTGGTCCATCTGGGCAATGACTCCATTCTCCAGACCCTGGGTATTGGTCATGCTGTCTGGATTATTGGTGGAGGGCACTTGGCATTCGGCTTCAGGCCCACCTCCAGGCCCACTGGTATGGCAACTCTCCTGCCTTGGTTTGGGTGGCCCCATTCTCCTAGATCATCTGAGTGGTGACCCCACAAACTCAGCCCTGGCAGGCCCCATTCTTCTGCCCCTTGGAATGGTAGCCCTGCCCCTTAAACTCTGGCAGCAGCCTCATCCTTTTGGCCAAACTGAATGGCAGCCCCACAGTATGAAACGCAGTTGGTGAAAATCTGACTCTTTGAAACCTAGGAGGCGGTGGCTTTCTTTGAGACCCCAGAGGCTGTGGCCTCACACTTTGAGATCTAAACTGCTCTGCTTTTTGTGCTCCTTCCAACAGTTCTGCTAATCTCTGAGCTGCTCCACGGATGGCTCTTTTCTTTTCTTGGAGGGCAAGAGATGTAGTTCGTTTGGCCAGACAGCATTCTTTCCTTTTGTTCTTTCTCTGTCCCCTTCAGTCTAAGCTGACGGGTTTTCTGCTGTGGTAGTTGGTTAGATCCATCAGTCACAAACTTAATCCCTTTAACAAAAATTTGTTTAGCCATGTCCTTGGTGAATATTCTAGGAGACGTGGCTTTTGTTTGTACAACAGAATTTTCCAAATCTTTGAGTTTCATTTTCATTTTGCACGGTTCATTTTTAAGTTCATGTCTTTCCCCTTGCATTTTACTATAAGTTGCAAGGAGAAACCATGAGGCCCATTTAAGGTCTTGCTTACAAATCTCAGCCAAATATTCAATTTTTATCATTTATAAGTTCTACCTTCCACGAAATATTTGAACATAATTCAGGTAAGTTCTTTGCCACTGCATAAAAAGCATCACCCTTCTTCCATTGTCCAATCACGTTCATCATTTCCTTTTAAAGCCTCACCAGAAGCACATTTAACATCCACGTTTCTAGCAACATTCCGTTGCTAAAAAAGCGCCATATATATTCCCTAAGATGATCAAGACTTTCTCTATATTTCTCCTAACTTCTTTCTGAACCCTCACCAGCCTTTGATATCCATAATTCTACCAACAGTCTCTTCAAAACAATTTAGGCTTTTACTATTAAACCAAAAACCAAACCCTGTGCCGTCAAGTCGATTACGACTCATAGCGACCCTATAAGACAGAGTAGAACTGCCCCATAGAGTTCCCAGAGAGCACCTGGTGGATTTGAACTGCCGACCCTTTGGTTAGCAGCTATGGCACTTAACCACTACGCCACCACGGTTTCTGCTTTTACTATTTGGCCCCTTAAAAGTCTTCTACCCTCTGCTCACTACACAATTCCAAAACTACTTCTGCATTTTAGGTATTTGTTAGAGCAGCATCCCCACTTCTCAGTACCAAATTCTGTCTTAGTCGTCTAGTGCTGCTATAACAGAAATACCACAAGTGGGTGGCTTAACAAAAATTTATTTCTCTCAGTTTAGAAAGCTAAAAGTCCAAATTCAGGACACTGGCTCTAGGGGAGGTCTTTCTCTTTCTGCAGGCTCTAGAAGGAGGTCCTTGTCTCTTTTGAGCTTCTGCTCCTGAGTGGTATTCATGTGGCTTGGTATCTCTCTTTTTCCATCTCTGCTTACTTTCTTGCTTGTTTTAATCTCTTTTTATCTCAAAAGAGACTGACTCAAGCCACCAAAAAAAAAAAAAAAAACAGAACTCAAGCCACAGTCTACATTAATTCTGTCTCATTAACAAAACAAACGCAATCCATATTCCTAAATGGATTATAACCACAGGCAGAGCGGTTAGGATTTACAACACATATTTTCAGGGAACACAATTCAATCCATAATAATATTCAACAGGCTGTAGAAAATAGTATGATATTTATAGCAACATGGTAACAAACTTAATGAAGTAATATCAAAGATAAATTGAAACCTGTATGTTCTTTCTCTTGATTCAGACAATTTTCCTCATGATATGAAAACTCAGATGAAATTATATGGCATGATTGCTTTTTAAAGTGATTATTGAGCTCTCCAGGTACTTATTGGTTCCTCAGGATCAGTTATCCTCATTAATAAAGTGCTAAATCTAATTGGGGAATCTATTTCACTTACACTTTTCAAATTGCCCTATTGTTGGTCAAATCTTATTTGATAGTACCAGACTCCACTATACAAAGTTATTTGGTTATAAATATTATTTTCGGTCTCCCTTAGACCTTCCTATGACTATATGTGACAACTGAGAGAGACTATAGGCATCACTAAGATTGGAGCTGTCATAATCATTTTCTGTATTATGGAATTAGTCTGTATTTTTAAAAAAAATGGATTCCAGCAACAGGTTAAATTCTGATTTGCTGCAGCATAGCTTACACTATAAAAGAACCCAACTGACTAATAAATACTGTCACTTGTTTGCTGGATAATGAAAGCCTGTATGATTCAGCTTGTTTGATTATAGAATCTTAGAGTTAAAAGAGATATCAGTGATCGCCTAGAAATCTCCTCTACCACGTGCCTAACGGGAGCTAGTCATTTTTTCATTTAAATAAGTTCCATAATATAAAAATCACTTGGCCTTAGGTAATCCCATTATATCTAAAGCCTCAGAGAGGTATCACATCATCGTGGTTCAGCCTGTAGTCCTATATAGCCAGACTCTGTAGGTCCAAATTCCATTCCTGTTCTCTCCTGGCTGTGGAGTGGACACATTTCATAACATCCCCATACTTCAAATTTGTGTTATGTAAAGTGTATTTCTAGAAAGATAAAATTAGCTAATACATACAAAAGCACAGAGTTAATAGTATATAAATGCACTTAGGATAGCTATTGGCATGAAAGCAATAGTACTTTTTAGAACAATCTTTTGTATATTAAACCCAAATTCATCTCCCTGTACCTTCTACTCATTGATTTGAGCTCTAACTCTAAAATCACACTGTGAAAATCATACCATTCTTCTACATTTCCAGTCTTGGCCTTCTGGGCTTTCTTCCCTTAAAGTGAAGTTTACAAAGTCTCTAATCTATAGCTATGTTTTCTTCAAGTCAGTAGAGGCCTAGGTAAGATTTACCTTTTTTTTTTTTTAACTCTTTGCTGATTCACTGCCATTCACAATAATATTCAGCATATATAATATTTCTTCACAAAATGTACATCTTTGACTTAGCAAAAGTTTAACCATGAAAATTAGGATGAGAAAAACATGCCACTGGCACACACGTATGGACATTCACGTACACACACATATGCACACATGTGCACACACATGCACACATGTGCACACACATACAACATGCCACACAGGCATGTGTGTGCACGCATATTGTTGCCTGTGGATGCTGTAGACAGAGATAGAGTACAGGCTTCTGGAACATCGTTTTCCATAGTGAATCTTCCAAAAACTTAGGAAGAGCAACTGAATCAGAATAAAGGGGAAATTATTAATCATCACTTCACTTTCAGGAATCAGGGTTATTCATATTTCCTCAGGTACTTCTATCAAGCCTTCAGGTGGTCAAAGACACGCAATGGGAGGGAAATTACACACAACAAAAACAAAAACCCATTTGCCTTTGAGTCGATTCCAACTCATGGTAATTCCATGCTTTTCAGAGTAGAACTACACTCGTTAGGGTTTTCAACGCTGTGACCTTTCAGAAGAAGATCTCCAGGCCTTTCTTCTGTGATGTTTCTGCATGGATTTGAACTGTCATCTTTTTAGTTGAGTAATTAATGATCTGTGCTACCCAGGCAGCCACAGAGAGGAAAACAGCATATAATAAATTTGTCAAGGATTTCATTTAACTTGGATCCACAATCAGTGCCCATGGAAGATGAATATACCATAGACTGCCAAAAGAATGAACAAATGTCTTGGAAGAAGTACAGAGAAGTACACTGTGGCTACACAGAGGAAAATAGCATATAGTCTGTCTTAGGCTGGGTTCTCTAGAGAAGCAAAACCAGCAAAGCACATATATAGAGAGAGAGGGAGATTTATATTAAGAAAATGGCTCACACAATTGTAGAGGCTGAAATGTCCCAAATTCGTGTATCAGGATAAAGGCTCCTCTCAATTCACGTAGCCACAGGGGCTTGTGAACCCAAGATTGGCAGGGTGGAGAGCTAGGCTCCTGCTCTCAGGATGTGAAGATCCACGAATTCCAAGATCTGCAGATAAGTTGACAGCTCAAGTCCCAAGAGTCAGAGGTCAGACCAACAGGAGGCAGCTGCGAGATCCGAATCCCAAGATCTGCTGATAAGCTGATAGCTCAAGTGCCAAGAGCTGGAGGTTAGATGAACAGGAGGCAGCGCAGGATCCAGAGCGAGCAAATAGACTGAAGGTCTGCTTATATTTGGATGCAGGCCACATCCCCAATGTAACTTCCCTTCAACTGATTGGCTACTCACAGCAGATTCAATTATGGGAGTGATCACACATAAACACTGAGAATCATGGCCCAGGCAAGCTGACACACGATCCTAACCATCACACAGTCCTAAATATTCAGACTTTAAAGAATGTAGTTTAAAAATGGAGCTCACTCTCTGCATCTATACACCTTTTAGTCTATAGGTAAAACAGACTGTCATGTGGTCCTTTTCCATTTATCTATGCACCTTGATTCAGATAATTTTGTATAACTACAACTTTGCATTGGAGATTTATTGTTGTTGCTGTTATTAGCTGCCGTGGAGTCCCCTGCAGTCCGTTGAGACCCCATGCACAGCAGAACAAAACCCTGCATGGTTCTATGATTAGCTACTGATGAGACCATTGTCATCCATAGGGCTTTCATTGGCTGATTTTCTGAAATAGTTCACCAGGCCTTTCTTCCTAGTCCATCTTAGTCTGGAAGCTCCCCTGGAACCTGTTCAGCATCATAGCAACACCCCAACCTCCACCGACAGACTGGTGGTGGCTGCACATGAGGTACATTGGCCGGAAATCAAATCCAGGTCTCCCACATGAAAAGCAAGAACCCTACCACTTAACTGTCACTGCCCCTGGGAATCTATTACGACTCCGCTACTAACTGTAAAACCCCAAACAAGCAACTTAACCTCTTGCTGCTACCTCTGACAAATAGTGCTTAAAAACAAGCCTGCTTACCTCAGTAATTTGGGTTACTGTGTGAGACAATAGAAAATTTCACATTTTAAAGTCACTCTAAAAATACAAAGTAAACAAGTTATCACAGATATGGACAGTCCTGAGAAGATTGTGTCCAGTTATTATTTTTTCATTATCCAAAAAAGTTGGCTGTGCCTAGTAGTTTTTTTTCCAGAGCATTTAAGCATGAGATGTGGGTAAATCTGTATTGGGTTTGTAAATTTTTCTCTAGCTCTTTTATATTCATAGGTTTTTTTCAAGTTTGGATTGAGTTCTTGGAGAGCAAAAACCAAAGCTTCTCATCAGGGATCCTCCACAAAAGCAGGTATTTAATAGTGATAATTAAATAAACTGATAAGAGGATTATCCATGTATTGCCAACGAATAAAAAACCAGTGAGTCATCAGCATCACAGTTCTTTATTACTTTGAAATCTAGTCTGAGAAAATCCACCTTCAAACATCAGTGTGAACACACATTTACAAAAACACTAATATTATATCAAAACACATTAATATCTCTAGGATGTAATAGAGTACCAATATTGAGTAAACCCTATAGCACACTGACAATAATAGGATTACCAGCTGTGATGGTTTATGCTTTTGGTGGGTTATACTTTTAATCTTTTCTTTGTCTTCTGGTGACTCTTCAGGAGGTTCAGCTGAAAAATTGAAAGCAAATGGCCCTGCAGGAAAGACTTCTGTTGCTCCCGCTATTTCAAGGCAACTTGAAGGGCTGCCTCCACAATCAGGCTGATGTCATGCCCATTTCATTGTCATAAAGTAGTGGTTCAAGGGAAAAAAAAAAACAAAAAAACAATTTTACATTGTGTCTCCCAGATACCCCAGCCCTACAGTAGCAGAGATTCCTGAGTCAATGTGATGTTTTGAAGTTCATTGGCCAACACCATCCTTAATGAATTGGATGAAAATTTCCAATATTCTCTGCAACTGGGGTAGGCTTTAGCCATCAATTTTTATTGAAAAAATATTTGTCCATGCCAAATATGTATTAGGCACTAGTGAAAGAATAATGTCCCTGGGTGGCAGGGATGATTTGTACTCAATTATAACCTAAAGATTGGCTGTCTGAACCCACACAGTAGTGCCGTGGAAGGGAGGCCTGGCGATCTGCTTTCATAAAGACTAAAACCTAGAAAGCCCTATGAAGTAGTTCTACTCTGTAACATATGGGGTTGCCATGAGTCAGAATCAACTTGATGGCAACAGGATTTTTTTAGGGAAAGAACACTAAATATACAGGCACAAATCCTCTTGTGATATAATTAAGTGGTATTTCTCTAAGGTGAGTCCTGGACCAACAGCTGGGACCATCTCCTGAGAACTTGTTAGAAATATAATTTCTAGGGCCCTACCACAGACCATTGAAGGCACTGGCAAAAAACAAGTCTCTAGGAATTGACAGAATATCAATTGAGATGTTTCAACAAACAGAAGTGGCACTAAAGTACTCAC
Organism: Loxodonta africana; assembly: GCF_030014295.1. Lineage (NCBI taxonomy): Eukaryota > Metazoa > Chordata > Mammalia > Proboscidea > Elephantidae > Loxodonta > Loxodonta africana. Next base: position 111,042,533 of record NC_087347.1, on the reverse strand, counting down.
TCGTCTATGCCAAGAAATATGGAAGACATCTTCCTGGCCAACCAACTGGAAGAGATCCATATTTGTGCCCATTCCAAAGAAAGGTGATCCAAACAAATGCAAAAATTATCAAACAATATCATTAATATCAAATGCAGGTAAAATTTTGCTGAAGATCATTCGAAAGTGGCTCCAGCAGTATATCGACAGGGATCTGCCAGAAATTCAGGCCAGATTCAGAAGAGGACATGGAACCAGGGATATCATAGCTGATGTCAGATGGATCTTGGCTGAAACCAGAGAATACCAGGAAGATATTTACCTGTGTTTCATTGACTATGCAAAGGCATTCGACTGTGTGGATCATAACAAATTATGGATAACGTTGTGAAGAATGGGAATTCCAGAACATTTAATTGTGCTCATGAGGAACCTGTACATAGATCAAGAGGCAGTTGTTCGGACAGTGCAATGGGATACTGAGTGGTTTAAAATCAGGAAAGGCGTGTGTCAAGGTTGTATCCTTTCACTATACCTATTCAATCTGTATGCTGAGCAAATAATCCAAGAAGCTGGACTGTATGAAGAAGAATGGGGCATTAGGATTGGAGGAAGATTTATTAACAACCTGTGCTATGGAGATGACACAACCTTGCTTGCTGGAAGTGAAAAGGACTTGAAGCACTTCCTACTGAAGATCAAAGACCACAGCCTTCAGTATGGATTACACCTCAACATAAAGAAAACAAAAATCCCCACAACTGGACCAATAAACAACATCATGATAAACAGAAAAGACTGAAGTTGTCAAGGATTTCATTTTACTTGGATCCACAATCAACAGCCATGGAAGCAGCAGTCAAGAAATCAAAAGACATATTGCATTGGGCAGGTCTGCTACAAAGGAACTCTTTAAAGTATTGAAAAGCAAAGATGTCACCTTGAAGACTAAGGTGCACCTGACCCAAGCCATGGTATTTTCGATTGCATCATATGCATATGAAAGCTGAACGATGAATAAGGGAGACAGAAGAAGAATTGATGCCTTTGAATTGTGGTGTTGGCGAAGAATACTGAATATACCTTGGACTGCCAAAAGAACGAACAAATCTGTCTTGGAAGAAGTACAACTAGAATGCTCCTTACAAGCAAGTATGGCGAGACTACGTCTTACATACTTTGGACGTGTTGTCAGGACAGATCAGTTCCTGGAGAAGGATATCACGCTTGGAAAAGTACAGGGTCAGCTGAAAAGAGGAAGACCTTCAGTGAGATGGATTGACGCAGTGGCTGCAACAATGCACTCAAGCATAACACCGATTGTAAGGATGGCACTGGACCGGGCAGTGTTTCGTTCTGTTGTGCATAGGGTCACTATGAGTCAGAACCGACTCGACAGCACCCAACAGCAGTGACAACAACCACAGACCAACTGAATCAGGAACTCTAGGAGTGGACCCGGAAACCTCTTTTGACAAGGTGATCTGATGCAGGAGCCACTGAAACACAGAAATGAGATATTGATCTAAAAATTACGACATTGTGAATGTAACAAACAGGAAGTACAGTCTACTACAGGAGCATAGAAAAAGGGGCGTTCACTTGTAGATAACCTATTATCAGTACTTATTTTAAAGGAACAGTATCATTGGTAGTTGTGAGTTGTACTGATTTTTTCAATAGTGGCGAAATTTCCTTATCAATGTGTGCATTTTTCTACTCTAAGTGAAATTTGTGAATAGCTAATATTTGGTCCTTCAATGTCATATGACATTTTTTTCCCACCACACGTTCAAAGCACAGTTCCAGAGTTACCAGTTGTGTGAACCTGTTTCCATAAGGAATGGTTGAGGTGTTGACCTTTGTGCCAAGGTCTTGTGAGGAGCTATGAAGACAGTTCTTTTCCTGATTAAGGACATGGAAGATGTGTTGTGGATTCCATTGTGCCTTGGTGACCACATGGAAACGCTACTGCATGTGCCACCATGTCTGGAAGGTGGGTCCCAGCCTGTAATTACGTTTTTGACAGCCTGGAGCTTCACTAACACGTGATTTTAACAAATCATCTGATGTTAAGTAGAAGAAGCACTTGCTCTTACACTTAAAACACTGGTTCTCATCCATGTTGCTGTTGTTCTTAGTTGCTCTTGAGTTGGATCTGACTCATGGACAAACTGTGAACAGCAGAATGCAGCATCGCCTGATCCTGCTTCATCTTCACGATCATTGGTGTGTTTGAGTCCATTATGGCAGCTATTGTGTCAATTCATCTTATGGAGGGTTTCCCTCATTTTCACTGACCCTCTGCTTTACCAAATATGATGTTCTTTTCTAGCAATTGTTCTTTGCTGATGGGATATCCAAAATGAGTCAAAGGCTCACTATCCTTGCTTCCAAGAAACATTCTGGTAGCATGTCTTCTAAGACTGACTTGTTCATTCTATTGACAATCCATGCATGGTGCACCACCACCAGCCATCTGCCACTTTGTCATACTATGGTGGCTTGCATGTTGCTACAATGCTGGAAGCTATGCCACTGGTGTTTCAAATACCATCAGGGTCACCCATGGTAGACAGGCTTCAGTGAAGCTTCCAGACTAAGACTGGGCAGAAAGACCAGGTGATTTACTTCCGAAAATTAGCCAATGAAAACAGTATGGATTACAACAGAATATTGTCTGACATAGGCTGGAAGACACACAAGGTACTCTCAACCATGACTAAACACGCAATGATTACTCAGAGAGCTTTTAAAATCACCTAATCCAGGCTTCAACCCCAGAGATTCAAATGGTCTGAGGAAAGAGGGCCCAGGTATCAGCATTTTTAGAGATCTCCAGGTGAATCTCATGCACAGCCAGGTTTGAAATGCCCTTAGCCTTACAAATCAATTGTAGTACAGAAACCAGGGAGCTTGTTAGAACAACAGAATCTCAGGCCCCAGACCTACTGAACCAGAATCAGCATTTTAACAAGACCCCCAAGGTGATTGCTATGCTCATGAAGGCATGCAGCACCAGTCTGAAGGATTTTTACTGATTACTCTCTTGTGTGTTATATGTACCCCTAACCCGAAATCACAGCACATCCATTATCTAATCAGCCAGAATGTGGCTTGGTATGCCTCTGGTATCTGTAGTCTGTCCTGAAACATGTACTTTTTGTGATTTGTTAATGCTGAGAAAAGTTCTCTGAATTTATGACAAAATTCATATTCAAATATATTTCTTTGACTTAGGGAGAGTAAAAAAATGGTGCCATGATCACTGGAGACTCATTGTAAATAGCAAATTAGAGGGTTTCTTTTTAAACCTCACACGTAACTTCTAAGTCAAGGCATGCTGTACCAGGTAGTATGTTCTACTATGTAAGCATCAAGTTACTGTCTAAGGCTAAGTTACTGATTTCATTTACTCTTACAGACATTCTTGTCTTTACAGTAATCTTGCAAGTAAAATGTTATTATGCCCATTTTTTGATATGGAAACTGAGGTCTAACCCAGTGCCGTCGAGTTGATTCCGACTCATAGCAACCCCATAGGACAGAGGAGAACTGCCCCATAGAGTTTCCAAGGAGCGCCTGGTGGATTCGAACTGCTGACCCTTTGGTTAGCAGCTGTAGCACTTAACCACTATGCCACCAGGGTTTCAACTGAGGTCTAGAAGGATTAAATTGCCTAAAGTCAGGCAACTAATAAATGGCTAAGCTATAATTTTAGTAAGCCATTGATACACCAAAGACAGAGAACTACTCCAAGTTCTTGCTTTAATTCTAAAAGCTTTCGCACAGCATCACACCAGCCTCTCCTCCATATGCCCTTTAGAATGTGAGTTCACTTGTATTAGTATGAATAATTGATAAATGATTATAACTTTTTAAAACTTTATTATCTGTGAAATGCCAAATACTCTGTACTTAGCACCAACGTATCTGTCATCTACTTAAAATGCTTCTGTTTGGAAGAGTCCCTTCTGAGTAAACTATAGGCAAATCTGATAGGATTTGGCATATTTGGGAACCAGATAAAAAACACCTGTTCTGCATTTCTGGTTCTTTCTTTAGCTCAACCAAAGTAATTCAATTACAGGCCGTGTCTGGCTGCAGAACACTGAACTTTGGGTGCCTGCATCTGCTCATAGATTAAAGGTGGGACTTCAGAGTTTGCTCATTACTCTGAACTTGATGTATACATGAAGAAAGTAGCAAAATTAAAGTAACAAAAGCCTATCTTAAAGAAAGCATTTAGTCACTGAGGTTCACTTTGGTGGAAAATGACCTTGGCTGCATCTTTCATGCACCCTTGCATTTGGCTTTGGATGCATATTTCATACAGCAATCAATTAACTGACTGTAGAACCTACAATAAGAAGGAATATTTCATATAAATCATTGCTGGTTAAATTGCTGAGATAATTAATAAGGCAGGAAATTTGTGGACATCAATTTGTAGACAACACAGGTTCATCAAAAGCAAATCAGTTTCCCCCACCCCTTAGAAAGAAATTGCACACAAAGTAAACATCAGAGAGCATTTAATCACTATTTCTTTGGAAGAAATTGCTCAAAATTGTATTATTGGTTGTTTTTATGAATGTGAACAAGTGCCTAACATAAGTGGTTCAATTACTTGGCTTAGGGCACTCAATCAGCAAAGCCATTTTACAAATTAAAATACAGCAATCAAAAAAGTATCCCAGCTTGTGAAGCATCTATCATCTGGCACAGGGGTTCTCCAGGTGAGGTCTCCTCTGGTAGGTCATGTGGGCTCACAAGGTGGCCTATAGACTCCTCCCGGATGCAGATCATCTCAACATGCATTAAATGAGTTTTAAATGCCATTTTGATTATTTATTTCCATGTGTGTCCCGTGTAACCTAGACAGTTTCAATTTGCCTATGTCTTTAGAAGTACAGCTACCCTAGTTTTGGCATGTGGGTTAGATGAAGCTATCATTTTTCAATTTTTAAAGGTATATTGTTCACAGATAAATAATTTACGGCCACATTAAGAACATAAGCAACATCCTTTTATATATATAATTTTTATTGTGCTTTAAGTGAAAGTTTACAAATCAAGTCAGTCTCTCACACAAAAAACCATATACACCTTGCTACACACCCCCAACTACTCTCCCTCTAATGAGACAGCCCACTCTCTCCCTCCACTCTCTCTTTTTGTGTGCATTTCACCAGCTTCTAACCCCCTCCATCCTCTCATCTCCCCTCCAGGCAGGAGATGCCAACATAGTCTCAAGTGTCCACCTGATCCAGGAAGCTCATTCCTCACCAGCATCCCTCTCCAACCCATTGTCCAGTCCAATCCATGTCTGAAGAGTTGGCTTTGGCAATGGTTCTTGTCCTGGGCCAACAGAAGGTCTGGGGGCCATGACCACTGGGGTCCTTCCAGTCTCAGTCAGACCATTAAGCCTGGTCTTATGAGAATTTGGGGTCTGCATCCCACTGCTTTCCTGATTCCTCAGGGGTTCTCTGTTGTGTTCCCTGTCAGGGCAGTCATTGGTTATAGCCAGGCATCATCTAGTTCTTCTGGTCTCAGGATGATGTAGTCGCTGGTTCATGTGGCCCTTTCTGTCTCTTGGGCTCGTAACCACCTTGTGTCCTTGGTGTTCTTCATTCTCCTTTGATCCAGGTGGGTTGAGACCAATTGATGCATCTTAGATGGCTGCTTGCTAGTGTTTAAGACCCCAGATGCCACTCTTCTAAGTGGGATGCAGAATGTTTTCTTAATAGATTTTATTATGCCAATTGACTTAGATGTCCCCTGAAACCATGGTCCCCAGACCCCTGCCCCTGCTACACTGGCCTTTGTAGCATTCAGTTTATTCAGGGAACTTCTTTGCTTTTGGTTTAGTCCAATTGAAGCAACGTCTTTTTTAATAACTGATTACTCAAATAAGAGTCACATATGTATTGTTTTTATTAAAGGGGAGAAGCCATCCAACGTGGTAGCCTTAAAACATAGGGTATAACTTAATGGCACATTCAAATCACCAAGAGAACTTTTAAAACCTATCTATGCCCAGGACTCCACCTCCTGAAGATATTGATTCAAATAGTCTAGTCTAAGGTCCACACCACAGTACTTTTTAAAGCTTCCCAATTGAGTTTAATGTGCAAGCAAGGTTGAGAACCACATCTATAGGTAGTATAGTATAGGGAAGCATGTCTCAAACTTGAAGATGCACATTAATCACTGGGGGAATTTTGTTCATTTTCGGATTTCTATGCAGTAGGTCTGGGGTTGGGCTGAGCTTCTGTATGCCTGATAAGCTCACAGGTGGTGCTGACTTTGCTGGCCCTTGGATCACACTGAGTAGCAAGGATATGGAGAAGTGTTTCTCACAGTTGGCTTCCCATGAGATCAACTAGGCTTTTTTTTTTTTTTAACTGTAGGCTGGGATCCACTCTTAAAATTCTAAATTAATTTCATTTCTATGCATCTTTTTTTTTTTTTTAAGAGTTTCCAGATGACTCTAGTGTATGCGAAGTTTGAGAGTTACTGGTACAGTGCAGCGACTCTCAAACTTGTTCAAACCTTAGACTCTCCAGGAAAGCTTTAAAAATATACTAACACCTCAGTCCCAGCCCACAGTAACTGAATCAGAATTTCTGGTGGTGGGACTAGGCATGAGGGTATTTAAAAATCATCCCAGATTATTTTTATGTGCGACCAAGTATGAGACCCCCCTTGCAGGCAGAGAAGTATATTAGAAAGAGCCCAGGCTTTGAAGAAAACACAAACCACGGTTCTAGCTCCTCCTGTGTCCTTTTCCAGCAAGTACACGATAGCAATAAAACCATAAAATGTGTAAAAACAGAATAAAAAAGATACATGCAGAGGGCCTTATAAAATCAAGTAAGACATGGACGGAGATTGTAATAAGCTTAAAAAAAAAATTCTACATTATAAATTTCTTTGACCAAGTAATCTATAATTTCAATCAAAATCAGTATATAAACTATTGGAATGGCAAGATTAGCCAACAATTTTTGAAAAAGAAAATGGGAAATGACCTTCCAGATATTAAAATGTAATGAAAGACTATAAGAATGTAGTAAACAGTTTGGTTAGTGCAGACAAATAGAAAGTTAAACAAAACATAAAACCCCAAAATGGATCTACATATTATATTAAAATTTTCTGAAGATAAAGACAGCCTTAAAAATCAGTTAGGAAATGATTAGCTATTCAATAAACAGAGTTAAGATTTCTTGGGGGGGGGGCGGGGAAGAGTCTTTATCTGATTTCACAGAACAAAATAAGTTCCAAAGGGAGTAAAGACTTGATAAGAAAAAAATATAGGAGAAAAATAGGTTTTCTAAAAACTTGGTATAAAGAAGACCTTCTTAAAAAAAAAAAATCAGAAAACATACTGAAAAAATTGACAGATTTAAATACATAAATACACACTCACAAAATTTGTTCCCTGAAAGACAACACAAAAAAAGTTTTTTAAAACATACAAGGTTTGAAATAAAGACGAGAAGTTTAACACACACGTATGTAATTTCACTATCTCCTGAAACTCCAGTAATATAGTACCGTAAAGGGATTTTTTTTTAAAAATTTGTTCAGTTCCATAAGGATGAGTGAGAGGAGGGAAGCTCAATGCAATTCTTTAATCTAGAAAGCAGAAGAATGAGTGTGGAAACTGCATCAAAGATTAAAAAAAAAAAAAAAAGCAAAAAGCTGAATACTAAGTTGAAAAGTCAAATACTAAAGTCATGTTATAAATGAGTCTCAGGAACTAGTGGCACCAAGTGCCTCTGAATGTAAAGGCGAATGGAAGGAACTAGAATAAAGAAAACTGGTTGATAACTACATAAGAGGCGAAGAGCAGACCAGCTCCTCCACACTACCTCATCCCCACCCCAGAATAAGGCTGGAAATTTATTTTTGCTTTAAACAGAGGACGTGTGGGCTTGGGTCACTGTGCATGCTGAGGTGAAGTACTGAAAATGCAGTTTTAATGTGTTTTTACTGAGAAGTCCCTGTATGGTGCAAGCGATTAACTCATTAGGCTGCTAACTGATAGAATGGAGTTTGAAGTCTACCCAAAGGCACCTCAGAAGAAAGCCTGGTGATTGACTTCCAAAAAATGAGCCATTGAAAACCCTCTGGGGCACAGTTCTACTCTGACACACGTGAGGTCACCATGAGTCAGAATAAAAACAACTGTTTTTTTGTTTTTGTTTTTACTTTTACTGAGGTCTGATATTTGCCCCCAGCCCTCCTCTATCTTCATCAGCTCCTGGAATATTGGCAGCCATTTCTTTATCCTCTAGTCAGGAGGCTGAACAGATCTTCTCTGGGCAAGCTTACCAACACAAGAGAAAAGTCCTAAAGGGAAGACTATAAGGATTTTCCCAATATAGCAGCCAAACTAGATTTTCCTGCAGTGAAGTCTACTATCAACCAGTGCCATGCTCAAAGCTTCCTACTCTTTAATACGAGGAGACGATTAAGGATTATGAAGCAGCTGAGGAAAGCCTCTGATAGGAAAGATAAGATTAAAATTAACCAACTGAACAGAAACAACTTGGAAGCAACAGACCATATAAAAACAAAATTAATAATAAAATTTAAACAAAAACAATCATTAATATCCCCAGAGAGATGTGAGCAAATGTAACAATCATGAAATGAAAATAGTTTTATTAAAAAAATTATATATGTTGGAAAATAAAATTGGGGAAATTTCTCAGGAAGTAGAGCAAAAACATAAAGACACAAAAGAAAAAGAATTAAAAGATTAGAGGATCAATCAGAGAAGTCTAATATCTGGCAAAGTGACATTCCAGAAAGAGAGAAGAAAGATGACTTCATCTAAGTAGAGAAATATTTCCGGAAATGGCAGATAAACATTTCTAAATTCAAAATATTCTCCAAGTGCCCAGTACAATAGATAAAAATAGGGTCTCACCAAGTGACACATCATGAAATACCAGAACACTAGAGCAAAGAGAGACCCCAAACTTGTGGGGACAAGAAAGAGGAATATGTGTGTTTTGTTGTTGCTGTTAGGGGCTGTCGAGTTGGTTCTGGCTCATACTGACACCATGTACAACAGAATGAAACACTGCCAGGTCCTGCGCCATTCTCACAACTGTTGCTATGTTTGAGCCCACTGTTGCAGCCACTGTGTCAATCTTTCTCACTGAGGATCTTCCTCTTTTTATGTATGTTTTACACTTAAGTAAAAAAAAAGTAACCATGTCCCTTTCAAATCAGCCAACACATATATAAATATTTGCCCGCAATGACATTGGGTTGCTAAACAGTTTCACTAGAAGCAAAGAAACAATAGAGAAATGCCATCAAAATTCCAGAGAAAATTGCTTCCCAGCTGTATTAGTTTCCTGTGGCTGCTATAATAAATTACCACAAGCTTGGTGATTTAAAATAACAGAAATTTATTCTCTCAAAGTTCTGGAGGCCAGAAGTCGAGACTCAGTTGCACTGGATCAAAATCAAGGTTTTGGCAAGACTGTACTGCGTTACCTCCGGAGGCTTTAGGGGAGAATTCATTCCTTACCTCTTCCAGCTTCTGGTGGCTGTTGGCATTCCTTGGCTTGTGGCTGCATCACTCCAGTCTCCGCCTCCGGGGTCACACTGAATTATCCTCTTTTGTCTGTGTCAAATCTCCCTTTTCCTCTCTTACGGGATTACATGTGATTGCAATTTAAGGCCCGTCAGATAATCCAGGATAATCTCCAGATCTTAAAATCTTTAATCATGTCTGTAAATGCCACCCCTCCACCTTTTTTTTTTTTTTCTAGTAAGGTAGCACATGTTTCAGTGATGATGAGGATCTGATATTTCTGGGAGCCATTATTCAACCTAATACAGCAACCAAGCTCCCAACTGAGTGTGAAAACAGAATAAAGGTATACCAGATTGCCTCAGCGTTAAAAATACTTACCTCCCAATCACTCTTTCTCAGGAAATTCCTTAAGGCATTTATCAGGAGAGTTTACTAAGAAAGGCATACAAAAGGGATACAAGAACAGTGAATTCAACACAAGAACACAGTGACAGAATGTCCAGGATGACATAAGAGTGGTGCCCAGGATGGCGGCTGTGTACCACCCAGGGAAACTCCTCCAAAGTGGTGCTCTGGAAAATGCTTCTAAAGAAGTAGACTTCATAACGCATCTGAATATTTTGAAAGGAAATTGGTGACTAGCAGAGAGGTTGGAATTATAATAAGTGCTAAGTACTTGCTTGTACCCAAGTAAGAAAATTCATACAGATTTCTATTATCTATAGCTTTTGCCAAAAAATGAAAGAAAATTTTTCTAGTACAATCCTAATAAATGTTTAAAATAAAACCTTACTCACCCCTGAATATATATCCGTATGTTCTTTTTAAAAATTTTTTTTATTGTGGTAAATATATACGTATATATTTACATAAAAACAAAAAACCAAACCTGTTGCCGTCGAGTTGATTCCAACACATACCCAAAAAACCAAACCCAGTGCTGTTGAGTCCGTTCCAACTCATAGCGACCCTATAGGACAGAGTAGAACTGCCTCATGGAGTTTCCAAGGAGAGCCTGGTGGATTCGAACTGCCAACCCTTTGGTTAGCAGCCATAGCACTTAACCACTACACCACCAGGGTTTCCGATTCCAACCCATAGCGACTGTAAAAGACAGAGTAGAACTCCCCCACAGGGTTTCCAAGGAGCACCTTGTGGGTTTGAATTGCCGACCTTTTGGTTAACAGCTGTAGCTCTTAACCACTGCGCCACCAGGGTTTCCATATATATATATATATTTGCCATTTTAACATTTTTGTATGTTCATTTCAGTCATTAATTACATTCATTATGTTGTGCAACCATCACCTCTATACTGTATATTCTTTTTATTCAAATTCATAGCACTGGTCTACCAAAAGTAAACGTTGAAGTTATCCACTCCTGCTCCTATAAGTAATGTAAAATGTACAACCGAGACACAGACCATGACAAGGGTGGATGAGACTAATCCCCAGGCTCTTTATGAGTAAGACTGGTGAAAATGTAGAACATGCACCTCAGAGAAAATTGGTATTTCCCAGATGCCTTTTATGAAACATGTATTTCTAATTCTAAGATAAGTAGATAGACAAGAGAGACAGAAATTAAGATGAACAGATAGATAAAGAACGGAACATCTCCTGAATTGTTGCCCGTATGAAACAAAGTACTGAGGTCTGCAGTATTTCTTACTAATCCTCACCTTGCTTTACTCTCATAAGACCTTCCCTCAGGAGCAATGCTTCTTTGATGATAGTTGAGAAGTGCAGTGGTGGGGGAAAAAAAAAATGCTACTATTCTCACTGTCCCACTTCACAAAATACATAAATTCAGAATATTCCAATCAAGCCAAAATACCCATTTCTAATGTCCCACTTTCCCTTAATAGAAATACGTATCAAATGAGAAAAGATAAGAGAAGAAAAAAGAAAGCCAGCAATAGGAGAAGGATATGGAATATGTGGCTAATTGCCTCCTTGAATACCTACCTGCCTCCTGTGCCATGAGACCAGAAGAACTGAATGGTTCCCAGCTACATTACTGAACATTTTGATCAAAGATTCTATAGAAGATCAAAAGGGGAAAAATGTAGAATGGAATTTCAAATTCTCATGGTCTCTAGACATTCTGGAACCATGGAGGGTAAATAAACCCTTGAAACTATTGTCCTAAAATAATCTTTAAACTTTAAACCAAAAATATCCTCTGAAGTCTTCTTAAACCACGCAATAGTTTAGTTTAGCTAGTAAAGAATTTCTGCCTTTAGCATATGCTCTTTTAAGATCTATCTATATGGAATCAAACTGACAACAGCCAACTCAAAAGATTAGACAGAAATCTTACAGGGTAGAGAGTTTATGTTAATGTGGGAGGAACAACTTAGAAAAGGCGGGAGAGAATGGTTGCATAATTTGAAGAGTGTAATTAGTGTCACTGAAATGTACATGTAGAAACTTGAATTGGTGTATGTTTTTGCTTTGTATATTCTCAACAAAAACAACAAAATAATTTAAAAAAAATTTTTTAAGGAGGTTTAGGAGACTTGAAGACCAAATTCAGGTGCCGGCTCTAGGGGAAGTCTTTCTCTGTCATCTCTGGAGGAAAGTCCCTCTCTCTTCTGAGCTTCTGCTTCTGGGTGATCTTCATGTGGCTTAGCATCTCACTTCCCCCATCTCTACCAGCTTGCTTCCTTGTTTTAGTCTCTTTTATATCTCAAAAGAGATTGACTCAAGACACACTCTACACTAATCCTGTCTCAGTAACATAACGAAATCAACCCATTCCCAAATGAGAGTATAGCCACGGGTATAGTGGTTAGGATTTACAACATGTATTTGCGGGGGACACAATTCAATCCATAACAAGACCAATCATTTATAGGAAAAATCCATATGGAAGTTGTGGCTCTGGAAATTGACTCCCTTAAAATTATGAGTGCATATGAACATCCAAGGACACCCATACTTCAGTTAAAAGCCTGTGAGAAATTTCCTGATTCAAAAAAAAGGGCTTAGCACTTCCAAGGACCTGGAAGTAGACTCTGGATAGCAGAAAGGCAGGGAAGAGTAGTGAGATGAAACTGAAAGTAGGTACTTTTAGAGCCAAGTCAGTGCTGCACAGACCATACTAGGAGTATTGGTCTTCATTCTCATGTCAGTGGGAATCCCTTGAAGTAAATAAAGATTAGAGCTTGGTCGGATTTACATTCTGAAGCATTCTGGAAAATGGGTTTGATTGGGCACATGTAGGTGTAGCGAGAATAAGGGGCTTTCACATTAGTCCAGAGAGGTAATAAAAGTGGGAATGGAGAGAAGCAGACAGGTTTAACAGACATTAGAAAGTAAAATTAATAGAAATGGATGATTTGTTGAACAGAGAAAAGATGAAGAAGACAGTGTCCAAGAATGACTTCTAGATTCCTACTTTGTGGGTCTAGGTTTTTTTATTATTATTATTTCTGAAAAATCTATATTTGATATAATGGAAAATAAAAAATAAACTTACCCAAAGAGAGACTATAAATCTTCAAAAGGAAGCAATTTGTTTTTTTGCTTTTTTTAAGAGTAACCGATTTACGAAGTGATCATAGATAAAACAAAATATTAAAAGGGTTTTTAAAAGAACACTGATATTTTATAACCTGCAAAATGTATTTAAAAAAAAAAACAGATTTTGTACCCTAAGTATATTAAAAAAAAAAATATATATTGCCTTCCAAATACAACATTGGCTGTCTCTCCAAAGCCACAACGGCGCTACTCTTCATCGTAATCCTCAGAGCAGAAGCGTTTCTCCAGTGAACAGTGGGTTTTCCATCTTAAGAAGTCAGCCCTGAATGCCACAGAGAAAGTAATTGAATTCATCATCAGCGTTATTCTTTGACCTGTGCATCTCCCACCATATGAAAACGGAAGATAATACTGTATCATCAAATTCTCCACTTTCCTCCGTAGTTCTTCTGGTCAAAGAGAATCAAACACCACATTGCTGAAAACACTATCAATTCTCCTGTGGTTATTTTACAAATAAATTTCTTTTTCTCTACCTTTATATAGCACATAAAATTTTCATATAGTTGAAATGAACTGTGCAGAGAAAAAGGTAAATGCTAGCAGGCATCTAAATTTTGAAGCATCTGTTATATTTTACACTCTGTAATCACAAATCTTATAAAGCTTCATTGCATTTCAGGCTGAATTCCCCACCAATTATTGAAGACTGATAGCATAGTAATTGCCATTATACTTATATTTTTAATATATTGAATTACACAAACTTTCTTCTACCTTTTTTCTCCTGTTGTAAAGTAACATCTTTTCTTCTTCCATGTAGCAACCGGTTTCCAATGTCTGCTTTATATTTTCTTACAAATGTCTAAAATCTATATGCTGGATATTAGCATTTTTCAATTAAGTATCTAAAATTTGTTAGGGTGTGTGTGTCTGCATGTGTTTCTCTGTGTATGTGTGTGTGTGCGGCTATTGTAAAAAAAAATTTTTTTTTTGTAGCTCTTGTTAATTATTAAAAGGCCTTTTCTAGAGCATCCAAGACAAAAATAACTTCCAACAGACATATTAAAATGTATTTACTTTGAAAGAATTTTAACACTGGCATGGAAAACACCACCAACCTTCTGACTTGGTTTTGCGGTTTGTCATGAAACATAAGCAGGACTAGTTTTAAGTATTTGAAGGTTTCAAACTTCTGATGAGTATACATGTGTCCATCTGTGTCACCTGCCCCCTTGAGGCCTGTGTTCACCCAGTGTGTGTTCACCCAGTGTATCTTCACCACGTGGAGCAGATATCAGATGCCACACAAATGTCTGGACACCTTTGCAGATCAATTTCGTTTTTATTTTCTTTTAAATTTCAGACTTTTAAGTGAACACCATTGTTTTCCCTCTTCTTATTCACTTGTCAAATTCTATCCCATCTGCTCACAGTCAGGACTAACAGTTATTAAGCACCTTTTACGTGCTTGGCAAGGACAGTGGTGGTTCAGTGGTAGAATTCTCCCCTTCAATACTGGAGACCCGGGTTTTATTCCTGGTTAATGCACCTCACGTGCAACCACCACTCATCTATCAGTAGTGGTATCTATGCTGCTATGATGCTGAACAGGTTTCAGTGGAGTGTCCAGGCTAAGATGGACTAGGAAGAAAGGCCTGGCAAAAGTCAGCCAATGAAAACTCTATGAATCACAATGGCCCAGCCCATGACCAATCATGGGGATGGCACAAGACCTGGTAACGTTTTGTTCCATCGTGTGTGGAATCACCATGAGTCGAAAACCCACTCAACAGCAGCTAACAATAACATGTGGTTGGCAATGCTGTTAAAGGAATAACCCATTGTAAAACCTCATTTAATTCACAAATGTACCGAATCTCGTAGGTAAAATTATCTCCAGTTTATAATAAGGACACTAAGACTCAGAGAAATCCAATAACTTTGCTGAATGTTATTTAAGCAGGTTTTTAACATTAGTCTACCTCAGGGACATTGTGTGGTCACCTGTGTTGTGCACTGCACAGTTCCAGGGGACATCATTCATAGAGCTTATAAAATGAGTGAAGCCCCACTGAGCTATGCAGTGCTGCAACACTGTATCTCATTTGATGTTTTAATCTCTTTCCTACACTATATCGTCACCTTACTAACTCATTTATACTGAAGTAACAAGAGTAGACAGGAGCTGTAGAAATAAAATAATGAGAGTTGAATTTCACATTGCACTTCTTGAAAACACCACTCATGTTTCTACATAATTATTCTTAACACTTTAACCCTTAAAGTAATATTTCTGTATTTCATTCTTAACCCCCCCCCCCAAAAAAACCTGTTGCCGTCAAGCTGATTCGACTCATAGCAACCCTATAGGACAGAGTAGAACTGCCCCATAGAGTTTCCAAGGAGCACCTGGCGGATTCGAACTGCTGACCTTTTGGTTAGCAGTCGTAGCACTTAACCACTATACCACCAGGGCTTCCATTTCATTCTTACACACCAAAAAAAAAGTAACTTATAACCATTTGTAAATAATTTAAGTACAAGCTAAATTACCATTACAGGCTACCTTCATAAACTATATACTGTGTGATTTTTTTATTACCACTGTGTAAACTAACTAGGAAGCCTGAAACAATCTTTTGACACTCAGAATTAATCATATATTGGTATGCAGGTTGACACTCATTAGAGGAGGAATGTGTGTGTGTTTAGCGTTTTAATCTACTTATAAACAACTCAGTTTATTCAGGCTTGTACTTCTCTAATTGAACACACAGATAGTGTGCTTTCCAAATAAGAGACATGTTAGAAT
The DNA here is from genome assembly GCF_030014295.1 of Loxodonta africana. NCBI lineage: Eukaryota > Metazoa > Chordata > Mammalia > Proboscidea > Elephantidae > Loxodonta > Loxodonta africana. The sequence goes on along the minus strand of NC_087347.1, from coordinate 111,026,683 downwards.
AGTGAACATCTGCAGAGACATGGTTAAATGAGCAAAGACAATTCGAAGGCATTCACTGCCCTAATTCCTACCAAGCTGACAGACAATGCCCGGAAACTCTCTATCAGATCCAGAATGAACTGATAAGCTAATCAGAGCATAACATGCCTTTGCCAAGTGACTTCATAAGAGATCTGTAAGTACGTTTAAGAAGCACACATGGGTATTTGCTTCTAACCATGAAAACTCACTCTGAAAAATATTGTTAAATCCTTGGAGTATATACTATTCCCACTCGTGATTAGGACTCTGAGGCAGAGACTGAAATGAGGAGATACAGTAAGTTCCCCCCGGAACAGTGAACTTCCAGGCAATAACGTCCTCACTAACAACCCACTCAGAGCTCCCAGTCTTCAAGCTGTACCTCAGAGGTTCCCATTTGCTTGGTTATCAATGGAAACTCTCCAGGGACTTATGATCATGAACAATTTCGTTGTGGTTCTATTAAGCTGTTGAAAGTTTTTTCCTCAGGAAAATTCTTTCTTTCACTTTACGACTTTGTAGTTTACCAAGTTTATGAGGTGAATCTAGAAAACTCTGTAGTAATACTGCAATTTGTTTACCAAAGTCATTACTTTATGCCAAGGGAGCTTTTAAATCATAAAATTGTCAGGATTAATGACAATTCTCAAACAAAAAATTATTCTCATAAATATCATTAATCAAGAAATATAAGAAGTATTTTTCAAAATGTCCCATTGTGACTACATAAGTGCTTTTTGAGGTACCTTAATCTCATTTAACATGTATAATTCTGTCTTAGTCATCTAGGGCTGCTAAAACAGAAAATACCACAAGTGGATGCCTTTAACAAAGAGAAATTTATTTCCTCACAGTAAAGTAGGCTAAAAGTCCAAATTCAGGGTGTCAGCTCCAGGCAGAGGCTTTCTCTCTGTCGGCTCTGGAAGAAGGCCTTTCTCATCAATCTTCTTCTGGTTGAGGTGCTTCTCAGGCACAGGGACCCCGAGTTCAAAGGATGTGCTCTGCTCCTGGTGCTTCTTTCTTAGTGGTGTGAGATCACCAACTCTGCTTTCTTCCCTTTCCTTTTCTCTCTTGAGAGATAAAAGGTGGTGCAGGCTATACCCCAGAGAAACTCCCTTTATACTGGATCAGGGATGTGACCTTAGTAAGGGTGTTACAATCCCACCCTAATCCTCTCAACATAAAATTATAATCACAAAATGGAGGACAACCACACAATACTGGGAATCACGGCCTAACCAAGTTGACACATATTTTGGCGGGGACACAATTCAATCCATGACAGTCCTTTATTTCTCTTACAAGAATTACGAACTATATCAGTATAATGTCCAAATATGAAAAAGCCTCTCAGGTCAAATTAACAATAATAGAAATGGTCTGTCATTGCATATGTAAAATTGGAGTCACCGTTGTACAAATTTAAATAAATTGTGTCCTCTAAACCAAAAAAAATTTTAGAAAAAAAATCTATCAAAACCCGCCCACCTCCTTATTTTTAGTTTTAAATTCAGGTTAAAAACAAATTACTTCTACCCCTCTTTCATGGCTATATTACATTTTTTTTATTAAAAACTCAGAATAGTAAAAGGCATTAAAGACATTTATTTTTTGTGCAATTAACACATCAGGAAATGCTAAAATTTTCAAACTTGCTCTGATATTTATTCTTCCTTATTTTAGGGAAGAAGGAAAAAGATGGATTATGTAATGTGAGCATGTAAAAACCCAAATCTCCCCACCAAGCATGGAAAATTTCTTTAAGAATCTCTCAGAAGCCGGAGTGAGAACTGAGTCCACCTTCACTCTCAGGTATTTTACTAAGTGCGTCTTTTTAAATTCTCTAAAATGATCCTAAGTTTATTTCTCAATGTTCTAATTTTGAATCATCACAGGATATTTTTCCATCCAGACTTTTTTTATGAGTGCAAATATATAGAAAATAAATTCATTTGAAACCTGTGGGTGTCAGTTTTCATGGTGAAAATCATCCAAAGCGTGCCAAGTTAATTCATTTTACGCATTGACACAAGGTGGGACAAAGGCATGTTGCCTATCTCTGTAAGGAAACCTGGCTAATGGTCAATTTACTTTTTTTTTTTATATGCTAAAATTGCCTTTGTGCCTTGCCTCTTTCCAAAGGATAGAATTTAAAAAATAACCTATCCTGGAGACAAGACATATTTTGGAGGAGAAAGACATACCTCAGCAATGATAAAAGTCATGCCAAAAACCTACAACTTTGTTCGATCTGGTAAAGTAACCTTATATTCTTCTCCACAGGATTAAGGTCACTTTGCTACAAACTCAGAAAGAATATTTTTAAGAGGTATAAGATAAGCCTTCTCTTCACTATTTATTCTTCTTCTCTCTTTTTCTCTTATCTGAGAAAATACTTAGGGAAGATTTCCTCAACCTGTAAAGCCAGGCGCCATATTGCCGATTCTGACTCGTGTTGACTCCATGTGCGTCGGAGTAGAACTGTGCTCCACTGCCTTTTCAATGGCTGGTTTTTCAGAAGTAGATCACCAGGCCTTTCTTCTGAGGCACTTCTGGTTGGACTCAAATATCCAAACTTTTGGTTAGCAGCTGGGAGCCTTGCACTACCCAGGGACTCGTCTTAACCTATACATACACATAAACGTACATATGTGATTGGCAGGGAGAAGTAGGTAATTCATATGTACATGAAACGTAGACATCAAATGGTCTATGTCTAAAACTGGTATTTTTTAAAATAGCTCATCCCATCCCAATCACCACATCAACTTCCCATTCTGAGGAGTCTTTCTCTGGCATTAGTATTACCACTCTACCAACTGGACAGCGAACTCCATGGGACGAGGTAGCATATTTACGTTGTTCACCACTATAATCCCGGCATTTAGCACAGTGTCCATTGCTTGACACATAGATGATCCTCAATAAAATATGGACTAGCAGACCAGTTTTCTCAGTCACTCAATGTTAAAAAACCTTAGATACGTATTTGACTCATGTTTCAGGGGAAGGAATATTGGTGGCAGTAGCAAAGCCTTGGTTTCTATTTCAGAGTCTATCACTATGCAGATGAGCGATCTTGGACAAATCACTTATCATCACTAGACCTGTAAATGGGGAGGTGAAGGAGGGTACAACTAGATAGTTTATTAGGGCAGTTAATTCTTTGAAATACTGATACTAAGATTTATTCTCTTCCTAAAATATCCATAGCTAGGTAATAAGTCTATATAATTTATCATCAAAATATTCTTACGCCAATCCCTTTTCTCGGTTAGCATTGCCACTCCTCTTAGCACTGGCTTTTACTGCCTCAAGTTTGAATAAATAAACTCCAGTGGGTGTTTCTAATTTCAGTTTCTTTACCCACCTCTTCTTTTTCCATGGCAGAGATGAACAATCTTTCTTAGGTCTTATGCACAATGGTTTTCCAACTTTAGCGTGGTGGTGGTTAATTTATGTGTGAATTTGGCTAGGCTATGGTTCCCAGTGACTTGACTAAATGCTAGTCTAGTTGCTGTTCCATAATGTAATATAATGTAACCAACCAGTTCAAAAGGAGTTTCCTTAGTGTGTGTTCTAACTCCACTCTATAAATAATTTTTGGCAGAACTTTCTCTTTTCATTCTGTCCTTTTCCATCGTCTGACCTACAAATTTTGGGCTTGCCAGCCCCTAGGATCGGGCAAGCCAATTTCTTGAAGTAAAGGTAAATCTCTCTCTCTCTCTCTGTTATATTTCTGTTTCTGTATTAGACAAGCGTACAACAAGAAGCTAAGGTGCACGTTACAGAAGCACATTCCCAGGACATGGCTCCACACACTCTCACGCAGCGTGCTCAAGAATCCCCATCCTGCAGCAGGTGGTCTGTGAACCACATATTGAAAAACTTCTGTACTGCAGTGATTTCCAAACTTTTTGATTTCACAGCCTGGTTAGTAAGGTATGTTTAAGCAGTCACCCTCAAAATATGAATATTTATAAATGAAATATTTGTGTCAATTTAATAATCTAAGAAGTTCACTAAAAACTTGCCTCTGAGTCACAAGAGAGAAGATGCCCCTAAATTAACTATGTATATGGAATGTTTGCTGCTACTGTACCCATGTGGTATGTTTTTGTGATGACAGGCCACCTAAACTGTAGAGTCCGGGAAGGGGGACCTCTTGCCTATGTGTTTGGGCAGCGGAAGTGATATTTTTTTTTTTTTTCTACAAAATAGGAAGATTAGTCTAAGCTGAAGAAAAAGAGACAGGTAACATTTCAGTGGGCCCTGGACGCATCAAGGCCATAGAGGAAAGTGATGTGGAAGTCATCAACCATCAGTGGTTCTCAATCTAATGGTGTATTAGAGTCACCTGGGGAATTTTACAAAAACACTTAGGCCTGGATCTACCCCTCAAAGCCAATGGAATTAACATCTCTGCAGGTGAGGCTCAGGCACCAGTATTTTTCTAGAAATTCCTCTATTGACTCTAACAGGCAGCCATAATGTAGAACCTCTGGACAAGGCAATCACTGGCTATCTTGGCAAAGATTTTCAGAGTCCTTCAACAAAAACAGCAGATGTGGACCATGGAAGTAACCTGTATGTCTCTGGAACTCTTCCATCCTACCCCCAAGGCATTAGCCCTGCATAAAACTCCCAGGAACTTGACACAACCATGGAGTGTGGGAATCCCCCAAAACTGCATTTGAAATCTCCAGCTGTCCTAGTGAGATGGGGCTCACAATTAAAATTAACTTTTAAAAAAGAAAGTAATTTACAGTTTTTGCATACCTGGAAGAATTTGTGGACTATGCTTGTTAATGTTTCATAACCACAACAAACAACAACAACAACATAATTACACTTAGCACATTACACTAAAAGTATGTGTTACCTTTGCTGTCTCACCCACTACTTTGGCAGCCATTTGTTAGCCACTCACCAAGCTCACTTACCAGGTAAACTCTAGTCAAATGCCCAATCTCTATAAACGACAAGGGATTCTGTCTTAGTTCTTCCTTTTCCTCCTGATAAACTGATAAATCTGAAGTCCCTGATATAATTCAGCAAGTATGGAAGAAGAATAACTGGAAGGATTGAGACTAGGGAGCTAATCTAAAACAAGGTGGGTTCATTAATTAAGTTAGTATTTAAAAAGGCAGATAAACTGGCAATGTTCGTGGGATGTGGTGGACTGAGAGTAAACCCAGGTCAGCACTGAACGAAGAAGAGTAAGCGCCGGTGGATACAATCTGGTAGGTGGGCCTTGTTACAGTTCACTGTGATCCCATGAAGAGCAAGAGTTAAACCCTGAGAAGAGAGAGTTATTAAGTGTAATATATGTTTTCCAGTCAGACAAGTAAACAAATTCAGAACATGGTGGTAAACTGGAGTGGCAAGCCAACCACTGAGCCTGAAATCTGCTGACATGAGTTGATCAAAAGATACGGGACAATGGTACATGGATTCCAAGGCTCCTCCTGCACATACAAGGCACTGGATCCACAAGAACAGGATGAATGCTGCACCCTAACCTCAGAGAGAGAGAGAGAAAGAAATTCCATTTTCTCTCCCTGAGTAAGCCATTGTCCTTCTTTCTTCTATTTCCCAACAGCACAAACACTTTTGTGCATTTCTCTGCTGGATCTTTTGTCCTTTCACTAGATTTCACCAGTTCTGTGTCTCTAATGACTACCTGGTGCTTCCCTGTCCATGGATGTTGGAATAAGACAGGAGAAGCTGGGGTCAACATTTCTTGGTAAGAAAGCCATTTATGCCATTCTTATTTTTCATGTCTCTTTACAGACCGAATAAAAGACAAAGACCAAGTTTTGATGTTGTTGATGATGGCGTTATTATCATTATCAAGTATGTTAATCATACTTGTTTTATTTCTGTATAGCAGAAACCACCAATTCACATTTTGAGTTCATTTTCCCAAGTAATTCCTGGGGTCTCAGTAAATCGAAGAGCATATTCCTGGACAGAGGGAAGGCTTGATACCCTTCATAAGGAAAGTCTCTGGCAGCTTGGCAGTTGCAAACATTGCTGAGCCCAAGAAGCTCTAGGCAAATACTGTTTCAGAATGAGGAGGGAGTGAGGTCACCAGGTGTTGCCATTCTGTAAACAGCTCTTGAACCAATGGCTTCAATTTCTTTTCTGTTTCTCACATTAACGCTCTCCACAGGCTAAATCCAGGGGCCTCCACCATGAAAAACACCCTACCCCCCCCCCCCCCGCCTTTTCTCATATGCCGGCTCTAAATGGTGGCTCCTTCCTCTGAGGCATCTATCAATATGGTTCCACACTCCTCTGTCTTCCAAAAACTTATCAAAATCTTTAGTATGCTCTTGTCACTCCTCTCCTTATTTTCAGCACTTTTATGAGAGTTTCTCATTCCCTCTCTTTGCTCTCTTGAACAGAGATTCCACAGAGGACTCTCATTAATACTGTTTTATTTAGCTTGTGAGATATTTTAGTTTAACCCAAAGATACTTCAGTTTTCTGCTTTGTTTTAATACCAATGAATGTGCCCAACATACATGGTTATTCCCTCCTGTAGCCTCACCTTATATCTTAACTCATCTCAGAAATCTGAGTAAAAATCACAGATGAAGGTGCCAGGAATGTGACAAGTCCCAGGAATGAGACTCAAAAATCTGGTAAGTCTGATGAATGGAGTATCTCTACTCATTATCTGATAAAAATTTTAAGAATAAAAATAACTTTAATGCTTTTGTTTGAGGGACTCATTAAATACATGAGAATATCAACTTTTCCATGAGGGCAAGTTGGGAACATCAAAAAGTTAAGCACCATGGTATAAACTCTTCATATTAACATTATTTTAACCCAACAAAAAATGTACCAAGAAAGTATTAGTTTTATTATGTTATGAAGGAGGAAGCTGAGATGGAGAAGTTAAGTAGCATGCTCATGGTCACATAGCTAGTAACTGGCTTAAGAAGGTTTTGACTCTGTAAGCATGTGTCAGTTATCTAGTACTGCAATAACAGAAATACCACAAGTGGATGACTTTAACATATAGAAGTTTATTCTTTTATAGTTTGGGAGGCTAGAAGTCCTGATTCAGGGCACCAGCTCCAGGGAAAGGCTTTCTTTCTGTATTGGTTCTGAGGGAAGGTCCTTGTCATCCACCTTTCCCTGGTCTAGGAGCTTCTTAGCACAGGGACCTCAGGTCCAAAGGACTCATGCACTCCTGGCTATCCTTGCTTTGTAATAATGAGGTCCCTCTCTTCCCTGCTCACTTCTCTGTTTTATATCTCAAAAGAGATTGACTCAAGACATAATCCAATCCTATATATTGAGTCCTGTTCCATTAACATCATACAAGCTAGGGTTTACAGTACATAGGATAATCACATCAGATCCCAAAATGGTGGACAACCATGCGATACTGGGAATCATGGCCTAGCTGAGTTGACATGCATTTTGGGGGGACACAACACAATCCATAGCAACATGACTGTCTAACTTTTCCACTTCATTACACTGCCCGCCTACTACTAAAATGAGCACTCTGGAAAACACAGAGGAAGAAGAGAAAGAAAAAATCCAGAACATGGTGGGAAAAAATGGAAGTCAGTGTGGTGGAGAGGTGAGGTATGAGATGTTCTGAGAAAGAAAGAGCCCACAGACTTTTTTTTTTTTTTTCATGTTCCAAAAAGAATCTGAAATTCTTGTAAGAAATCTTTTCGGGCCTAAGGGTGTCACAACACAGCAAGGCTGCAGAAAGTGCCATGAAACACCTAGCACAGGAAATAAAATGTTTACAAGCAAAACACAAAATAAACTGCAGCAACATATAAGTGGGTGAGAATATTTATTTAATATTTATGATAGCAGGAAAAACAGCAATTTCAATGCATTTATTGCAATCACATAAAGATGTATGTAAGTGCTATGGATTGAATTGTGTCCCCCTCCCCCCCAAAAAATGAGTACTGAAGTCCTGGCCCCTGTACGTATATTTGGGTCCTGTTTAAACTAGATCGTGGATGAGTGTTAACTTTGGTGAAGGGAAAGACAACATAAATATTGGGGAAGTCAGCACAACTTGAACAAGGCAAAGTCCTAGAAGCTTCCTATGCACAGCCAAACACCTCAAGGGACCACCTTACTGGAGTTAAGGGACCATGGTCTTGGGAAACATCTAGGTCAGCTGGCATAACATAGTTCATAAAGAAAATATTCTACATCTTACTTTGGTGAGTAGCATCTGGGGTCTTAAAAGCTTGCAAACGGACATGTAAGATAGATCTATTGGTCTCATGACATTTGGAGCAAAGGACAATGAAGAAAAACAAAGACACGAGGAAAATATTAGTCCAAAGGGCTGACAGGCCACATAAACCACAGCCTCCACCAAACTGAGCCCGAAAGAACTAGATGGTGCCTAGCTAACATCACTGACCACTCTGACAGGGATCACAAATGAGGGTCCCAGACAGCACAGGAAAAAAATGTAGAACAAATTTCAAATTCACAAAAAAAGGCCAGACTTACTGATCTGACAGAGACTGAAGAATCCCCCAAGACTATGGTCCCTGGAAACCCTGTTAACTCAGAAGTGAAGCCAAAGATTATTGTAGTTGCTGTTAGGTGCTGTTGAGTTTGTTCCCACTCATAACACCACTGTGTACAATGGAACAAAACACTGCCCAGTCCTGAGCCATCCTCACAGTCTTTGCTATGCTTGAGCCCCTTGTTGCAAATACAAGGCCAATCCATCTTGTTGAGGATCTTCCTCTTTTTCTCTGAACATCAGCTTTATCAAGTATGAGGACCTTCTCCAGGGACTGGTCTCTCCTGATAACATATCCAAAGCACATGAGACAAAGACTTATCATCTTTGCTTCCAAGGAGGATTCTGGCAGTACTTCTTTTAAAAGAGATTTGTTTGTTTTTCTGGCCAAACTAAAACCAAGCCCGTTGCTGTCAGTCAATTCTGGCTCACAGCAGTCCATGTTATATTAAATATTATTTACCAACAGAATAATTCAACAGTATCAATTCTTCTTCTGTCTTCCTTACTCACTGTCCAGCTTTCACATGCACATGAGGCAATTGAAATACCATGGCTTGGGTCAGGCGCATCTTAGTCCTCAAAGTGACATCCTTGCTTTTCAAAATTTAAGGAGGTCTTTTGCAGCAGATTTGCCCAATGTAATACGTCATCTGACTTTTTTTTTCTCTCTCTCTCTCTTTTGTTGTGCTTTAGGTGAAAATTTACCGCTCAAGTCAGTTTCTTATACAAAAACTTACACACACACCATTATGCAACACTACTTGCAATTCCTGCAGTGTGACAGCACACTCGCCCTTTCCACCCCAGGTTTCCTGAGTCACTCCAACTAGCTGCCTTCTCATTCTGCCTCTGGACAGGACCCACCCCTTTGGTCTCCTGAATCTGCTTGAACTAAGAAGCACTCTCATCATGAATATTATTTTATGTTTTATAGTCCAGTTTTAATCTTTGTCTGAAGAGTGGGCCTCAGGAATAGCTCCAGTTCTGGGCTAACAGAGCTTCTAGGGGCCATGGGTTTAGGGGTCTTCCAGTCTCAGTCAGACCATTAAGTTTGGTCTTTTTACTAGAATTTGAGTTCTGTTCCAAACTATTCTCCTGCTCCATCAGGGACTCTCTGTTGAGTTACCTGCCAGGGTGGTCATTGGTGGTAGCCAGGCACCATCTAGTTCTTCTCGTCGCAGGCTGATGTGGTCTCTGATTTATGTGGACCTTTTGTCTCTTGGGCTAATATTTTCCTCTTGTGTTTGGTGTTCTTCATTATCCTTTGCTCTAAGTTGGTTGAGACAAATTGATGCATCTTAAGTGACCACCCACAAGCTTTTAAGACCCCAGATGCCACTCATCATAGTGGGATGCAGAATATTTTCTTAATAAACTTTTTTATGCCAATTAACCTAGATGTCCCCCCAAAACCATGATGCCCAGACCCCAGGCCCTGCTACTCTGTCCCTCAAAGTTCATCTGATTTCTCGACCACTGTTTTCATGGGCGTTGATTGTGGATTCGAGTAAAATGAAACCCTTGACAACTTCAATCTTTTCTCCATTTATTATGATGTTCCTTTTTGGTCTAGTTGCGAGGATTTTTGTTTTCTTTATGTTGAGGTGTAATCCATAGTGAAGGCTGTAGCCTTTGATCTTCATCAGTAATGCTTCAAGTCCTCTTCACTTTCAGCAAGCAAGGTTGTATCATATGCATATCACAGGTTGTTAATGCATCTTCCTCCAAACTTGCTGCCCCATTCTTCTTCATATAGCCCAGCTTCTCAGATTATTTTCTCAGCATATATATTGAATAAGTATGGTGAAGGATACAACCCTGACACACACCTTTCCTGACTTTAAACCATACAGCATCCCCTTATTCTGTTTGGACCACTGCCTCTTGGTCTACATACAGATTCCATATGAGCACAATTACGTGTTCTGGAATTCCCATTCTTCACAATGTTAGCCATAATTCGTTATGACCCACAGAGTCAAATGACTTCACATAGTCAACAAAGCAGGTAAACATCTTTCTGGTATTCTCTCATTTCAGCCAAGATCCATCTGACATCAGCAATGATATTCCTTATTCCACATCCTCTTCTGAATCCACCTTAAATTTCTGGCAGTACCTTGTCAATGTACTGCTTCAACCACTTTTTGAATGATCTACAGCAAAATTTTGCTTGTATGTGATATTACTGAAATAGTTGGATGATTTCTACATTCTGTTGGATCACCTTTCTTTGGAATAGGCACAAATATGTATCTCTTCCATTCAGTTGGCCAGGAAGCTGTCTTACAAATTTCTTGACATACACAAATAAGTACCTCCAGGACAGCATCCATTTGTGGAAACATCTCAACAGGTATTCCGTCAACTCCTGGAGCCTTGTTTTTCGCCATTCTGTTCAGTGCAGCTTGGACTTCTTCCTTTAGTATCATCGGTCCTTGATCATATGCTACCACCTGAAATGGCTGAACATCAACCAATTCTTTTTGGTACAGTGACTCTGTGTATTCCTTCCATCTTCTTTTGATGCTTGCTGCATCATTCAATATCTTCCCCCAAAGAATCCTTCAATATTATAACTCTGGGGTTGAATTTTTTTTTTTCCCCGTTCTTTCAGTTTGAGAAATGCCAGGCGCGTTCTTCCCTTTTGGGTTTCCACTCTAGGTCTTTGCGTATGTCATTATAATACTTTACTTTGTCATTTTGAGCCACCCTTTGAAATCTTCCGTTCAGCTCTTTACTTCATCATTTCTTCCATTTGCTTTAGCTGCTCGATGCTCAAGAGCAAGTTTCAGAGTCTCTTCTGATATCCGTTTTGGTCTCTTCTTTCCTTCCTGTCTTTTCAGTGACCTCTTGCTTTCTTCATGTATAATGTCATTCCACAACTAGTCTGGTTCAGAGTTTGGTCATTAGTGTCAAAGCTATTCTTGAAATGGTCTCTAAATTTAGGCGGGGTATACCGAAAGCTGTATTTATTCAACTTCAACTTCAACTTGCGTATGAGCAATTGATGGTCTGGTCTGAAGTCGGCCCCTGGCCTTTTTCTGGCTGATGATATTGAGCTTCTCCAACGCCTCTTTCCACAGATGTGTCGATTTGATTCCTGTGGATTCCACATGGTGAGGTGCACATGTATAATCACCATTTATGTTGTTGAAAAAGGTATTTCAATGAAGTAGTCGCTGGTTTTGCAAAATTCTGTCATTCGATCTCTGGCATCTTTTCTATCCCCAAGACCATATTTTCCAACTACTGTTTCTTCTTCTTTGTTTTCAACTAACTTTTTCATTCCAATCACCAGTAATTATCAATGCCTCTTGATTGCATGTTTGATCAATTTCAGACTGCAGAAGTTGGTAAAAAATCTTCAATTTCCTTATCTTTGGCATTAGTGGTTGGTGCTTAAATTTGAGTAACAGTCGTATATTAACTGGTCTTCCTTGTAGCTGTATTATCCTATCACTGACAACATTGTACTTCAGAATAGATCTTGAAATGGTCTTTTTGACAATGAATGCAACACCATCCCTCTTCAATTTGTCATCCCTGCCATAGTAGACTGTATGATTGTCTGATTCAAAATGGCCAAAACCAGTCCATTACAGCTAAGATCTAGGCTATCGATGTTTATGTGTCCCATTTCATTTTTTACAATTTTCATGCTTCATACATTCCATGTTGCAATTATTAATGGATGTTTGCAGCTGTTTCTTCTCATTTTGCCACATCAGCAAATGAATGTTCTGAAACCTTGACTTCATCCAAATGATTAAGATTGACTTGACTTTGAGAAGGCCACTCTTCACCAGTCGTATTTTGAGTGCCTTTCCACCTGAGGGGCTCATCTTCCAGCACTATATCATACAATGTTTTGCTACTATTCATAAGGCTTTCACTAGCCAATTTTTTTTCAGAAATAGACCACCAAGTCCTTCTTCATAGTCTGTCTTAGTCTAGAAGCTCAGCTGAAACCTGTCCACAGTGGATGACCCTGCTGGTATTTGAAATACCAGTGGCATAGCTTCCAGCATCACAGCAACATGCAAGCTACCACAGTATGACAAACTGACAGATGTGTACAGAGCCAAAGATTAGACAGGCCTGTGAAACAAACAATAACACATGTAATGAACATGCTTCTTAGTTCAATCAAGTATAGGAGACCAAATGGGCGACCCCTGATCAAAAGCAAAGATGAGAAAACTGGAAGTGACAGGAAAACTGGATAAATGGACACAGAGAACCCAGGGTGGAAAGGGAAAGGGGGAGAGTGCTGACACATTGTAGGAATTTCAACCAATGTCACAAAACAATTTGTGAATAAATTTTTGGATGAAAAATTAATTGGTGCCATAAACTTTCACCTAAAACACAATAAAAAAAAATGACATTTAAAATGACTTGAAAGATTTAAGGGAGTTAGTCTTTGGGATATCTGGAGGAAGTATGTTCTAGCTAAACCTGAGTTTCTCTATGTTGGCATACGGATGTTTTGGGCTGGGTAATTCTCTCTTCTGGAGGATTGCCCTGTGCATTGCAGCATGTTCAGCAACGCTCCAGTAGCACCCTCCTCCCAGTTGTTATAACCTCAAATGTCTCCAAATATTGTCAAATGTCTCCTAGAGGCCAAAATCAACCCCACTGAGAACCACTGATATAAACTACATATATAATTTTGTCTTTTTCTATATGAATTCTCATTGTCTCAATACTACTTGTTACATAGTACATCTTCCCGCTGAATTGTAATGTTATCTTTGTCAAAAATAAAGTTTTCAAATTTGTGAGAAAAAAATAGGGTTTTCTTTTGTTATATTGAGGTCATACCAGAGTAGGGTGAATCCTAACCTAACCACCCTGAGTTATAAAAAGAGCAGAATAGACACAGAGACACACGTGGGGGAAAACAAGCATCTTGTGAGAACTCGTCTACAAGCAAAGGAATGCCAAGGATTGTCGGCAGCTTTTAGAAACCGAAATAGACAAGGCAGCCCCTCAGAGCTAAGCCCCAGATTCAGACTTTTAGCCTCCTGAAATGTGAGGAAATCCATTTCTGTTCATTAAAGCCACCCACTTGTGGTATTTGTGTTATGGTAGCACTAGGTGTCTAAGACAATAAGGAAGCCATGTTCTAGAGAATCCCAAATTTTTGGTTCCGTTAATCGAAAGAATTAAACATTATCGAGTGAACCCTGGTAGCACAATCGTTAAGCATTCAGCTGCTAACCAAAAGGTCTGCAGTTCACACACACCAACTACTCTGTGGAAGAAAAGACCTGGAGATCTGCTCCAGTAAAAATTCACAGCCTTGGAAACCCTATGGGTCAGGTCTACTTTGTCCTATAGGGTCACTATGAATTGGAATCAACTCGATGACACAAAACAACAACAAAGTTTGCAACACGATGGGCCAGGCACTATGGAGAAAGAAGAATCAGAGAATCTGCTCTATAGGCATCGATGGCACACACACACAAAAAGTTGTGCATGGAGGTTCCTCTTCCCCCTGCATCATTACCTGTCCTTCTAGTCTCCAGCTTTCTTTCTAAATTCTGCAATTGTGGTAATTACAAAGTAGTATTTTATTGTCATCTTAATTTTAATTTTTGTAATTAGTAGTGGATTTGAGAATCAATTTACACATTTATTACCACTCATGTGAATTGTCCTTTCAAATCCTGTACCCATTTTTATAGGTTTTCAGTCTTATTTTTTTGCCAAATAGCATGATTTTTGCTTAATATATTTTAAACATTAAGCCATTTTCACTGTTGTAAGTTCCAAATGTTAACATTTCCTATAGTACTTGTTATTGAACACAAAACTTTTATTTTAATTGTAGTCAAATTCCCCAGTTTTCATTTGCTTTTGTTTCTTTGTTGTTGTTGTTTTTATGCCTGTGCTTTTATGGACTTTTTAAAAAAGATTTCTTGCCCCAGCTCAAGGTAGAACATGACATTCTCACATATTTCCTTCCTCCTCCTCTTTGTTCCCTTTCTCTTCCTCCTCCTCCTCCCCCTCCCTCTCTTTCTGCTCCTTCTTCTATACCCAGACTTGTCAATTTTTATTTTTCCAAGCAAAGGCAATTAGAAATTCAACTTCATCATTGACTGTCACCATCGCATAAAATAAATGGATATTTTAACACCAAATTACAAGGAGAAAATTTCACAATAATGAATAATCACTTAGAATTGAATAAATTAGCACCTTGAACAAATTCTCACGTGTCCCTTTCTTTGTTTGTTTTTTCTCATATCACAGCACAGAATTCATTTATTTATTATTATTATTTGTTTATTATTCATTCATTTCTGTTCTAGGTGTTTCATGCCCTGCCACTTAACCTTCTTCTCTATTCCTTAAAATAGCTGTGGACCCTTTGGTCTTATATATTATCATAGATTGAATTATGTACCCAAAAAAATATGTGTATCAATTTGGCATACCACCAAGAAAGCAGTGCTGGGAGCAGAGCACACCTTTTGGACCCGGGATCTCTGTGTCAAGAAGCTCCTAGTCCAGGGGGAGATTGATAAGAAGGACAACAGAGAGAAAAAACCTTCCCCTGGAGTTGGCACCCTGGATTTGTACTTTTAAACTACTTTACTGTGAAGAAATAAGTTTCTCTTTGTTAAAGCCATCCATTTGTGGTATTTCTGTTATAGCAGCACTAGATGACTAAGATATATATATATATATAATTTTAAGTTCCCATTGAGTCAATTTTGACTCATAGTGACCCTATAAGACAGAGTAGAACTGTCCTACAGGGTTTCCAAGGAGAGACTGGTGGATTCCAACTGCCCGCATTTTGGTTAGCAGCCAAACACTTAACCTCTGTGCCACCAGGCCTCCTTAAAATATAGGTTCTTTGAATTTAATATAAATTTTACTGTTCATCAATTTCAACAATAAAGGCTGCTGGAATTGTGATTACAGTGTTATAGGGCTATTCATATAGCCTTATGATTTTTATCCTTTGTTATCCTTGTAGTAAATTCCTTTTTTATACTGCATTTTGTAGTGTTTACATCTTTCTGGGTATCTTTCCTTATGGTCAGGTTTACCAGAATTTATATATCTTGTTCTTGTTTTTGATGTTGTTATGTGCCGTTGAGTTGATTCTTACTCATAGCAACTGTATATGACAGAACAGAACTGCCCCCTGATTTAGGAAATAATATTGGAGTCATTATTCCCCGTCCTGGAGCATAGAGAATGTGACCCAGCTGGAGCTGGGTTCACAAGGACTCACAAGGACACATCAACTGGGCCCTGAGGTATAAAGACAATAACTAGGATAATCTTGGAAAATATATTTTAGGGAACCTTTTTTTTTTTACTTAAGCAAGAACACAAAAGACTTTTCACTCTTTTTCTACTAGCATTTAGTGAATAGAAAATTTGTTAGACCAACGAAGACCCTCCTTACTGTTGTTACTGAAACCTGTACCAATGATTGTTTAGAAAGGCAATTCAAAATATAAGATCATAAGATCATAGTTTCTAGCTAATCTGTGAAAAGGTGAAGTTTGCAATGGTTTTGCCCGTTTTGTACTGTTAATATATACGATGACTCTGTAACATTTCTTGGACTCGGGCAGAAATGGTTGTGGCAGCATGCTTGTCTGTTTTCCCATTCTTGGTTATTCTGTAATGTTTCCTTGGATTCGGGCAGATACTGGCTCTGGCAGCACGCTTCTTTGCTTCCCGCTTTTGTCTTTTTGAATATTTGCCGAATAAAACTTTCTTTTTGTTTTACTAAACTTTCTGATGTTTTTACCCTACAACATCCCTTAGGGTTTCCTCGGCTGTAATCTTTATGGAAGAAGATTGCCAGGTCTTTTCATCTGCAGAGAGGCTAGTGTGTTTGAACCACCGACCTTTTGGTTAACAGCCAAGCACTTAACCATTGCGGCACCAGGGCTCCTTTACGTCTTATCAGTATGGTCAAAGAATTTGTGTTTTTTTTTTTTTTTTTAAGCATCTATGCTGGATTGTTTTGTTCTGTATTTCATTGATTTATGGCTTTGTGATTATTATTTCTCTTTTTATGTTTGGCTTTATTGAATTTTTTTCCTAGCTTCCTGATTTGAATGTTAATCTCATTTGATTTCCCTTCTACTTGTTTTGTGATGTATTCAAATCTATACATTTCTCTTTAAGTAAAGCTTTACATTCATCCCACAAATTTTGGCCTGTCGTGCCTTCATAAAATTTAGCTCCAAGAATTCTGTAATTTCTCTTATAGTTTCTTAACAAAGTTTACTGAGTAAAGTGTTACTTAGTATTTAGGTATATGAGATTGTTGTAGCTTTTCTTTGTTACTTATATCTAAATTTATTGCACACTGTTTTAATTAATACTCTACATGGTGTTTTTTTTTTTTTTTTTTTTTTTTTTTATGGTGTTAGGATTGAATTTGGTTATATCAAGGCCTTCCTCTGTGACTAGTATCTGGTTCGTTTTTGTAACTGCTCCATGCACTTAATTAGAATATATGTTCTGTTCGAGTCATAAAGTTCTATGTATTTATTAGGTCAAGCTCGATAATCATGTTTCTTATTTTTGATCTGCTTGACTTACCAGTTTCTGAGACGAGTGAGTTAAAATCTCTAATTACCACTGTTGATTTATCTATTTCTCTCCATGGAGCTACCAGTTAATGGTTCCAATATATAGTATTAGATAAGTAAATATTCGTTATTATTATTATTATGCCTATTACTAGCTTCCTCATTGTCCTTAATTTTTTCTGCCTTAAATTCTGTTTGTTTGATATTAAAATTGTTAATATGACTGATTTGGGGACGAGGTTGCATTTACCTAAACCAAAAAAGAAGCCTGTTGCTGTTGAGTCGATTCTGACTCACAGCCACCCTGTAGGACGCAGTAGAACTGCCCCATAGGGTTTCCAAGGAGTGGCTGGTGGATTCGAACTACCGACCTTTTGGTTAGCTGCCAAACTCTTAACCACTATGCCACCAGGGTTTCCTGCATTCACCTACTATACCTTAAACCATTTTTTAAAATTTTTTCTCTACCTGTATTTCTTTACTTTAAACATCTTTTTCAGACAAATACTGATTTCTGTTTCAAATCATATTGAGAGACATCTTTTAATCTTTGAACATTTATTATAAATACTATTATATAAAGACTTATTTCACATGGTATTTTGTATTTACTACTTATCGTACTTTCTCATTTCCACTCCCCTCTGTCCTTTTTCTTTTGCCTCCCACGCCTCATCTCTGTTGGATTAGTATCATTCCATACTTTTATTTGTGGGTTGTTCTTTATTTGTACTGAAGCCATTGTTTATTTAGACAAGAAAGTTTACCAAATTATTTGTTCCTACTTTCTTGGGTTCCTTTCTTTCCTGGATAACTATATAACTTTGAAATGTTCTGGGTCAGAGTATCAGAAGACCAATTAATAATGACTTAATTAAGTTTACGTCTCTCATATAAGAATCTCATGAGGGGAGTGGTTCCTGGCAATAACTCATCATTTCAACAATATCATGGTTGGCATCTCTCTTCTTCTTCCTCTTAGTTGTGAGGTTGTTCCCACACCTCTTGGCATCACTTCCACGGTCAAGCAACAAGTGGGAAAGGATAGCGTTGGTAACTTCTGCCCTTTTTATCAGTTAAAACTTACCCAAAAGTCCCATAAGAGGCTTTTGCCTACATCTCATTGACAAATACTCCCCTTGCATGACATCTCCTGCCTACAAAAGAGGTTGGTAAAGTGAATATTTTGCTTTTCCAATTTCTATAATATATCTACTTTTCCATGGAGAAGAGAAAGGGAAGTGATAGGTGTAGCTAGCCAAAACATATGTCTCGAATAAGATATTCCCCCCAAATATCTCATTGTAATGTACCTAGATTGGGGTTTTCTTGTGCCTTTTAATGAGCTCTTTCAATAAACTCACATCTTTCTATAGTTTAAGGAAATGCTCAGGCATTATTCCTTTCCCTTTATGTTCTCCTTCCCTCCCCCACCCTCTGCCCTGGGCTTTAATAGATTCTGACACATTCATTTCTCTCGTTTATAATGCTAAACTTCTCTCTCATTTTTTTCTAAATCTTTATTTCTTTCTCTTACTTTCCAGAAGAGTCCACTAACTTGACATTTCCATTTGCTAAATTATCTTTCACCTTCATTAGTTCTGGGGCTCAGTCCATCCATTGAGTTCTTTATTTTAACACTTACAGATTTTATACCCATTATCTTCTAATGAGGAGCTCTGGTGGCATAGTAGTTAAAAGCTCAGCTGCAAACCAAAAGGTCAGCAGTTCAAATCCACCAGCTGCTCCTTGGAAACCCTATGGGGCAGTTCTACTCTGTCCTATAGGGTTGCTATGGGTCAGAACCGACTCAATGGCACCTAAAAACAACAACAACAACATCTTCTAATGATTCTTCACAAATTCTTGTTACTGCTTCCTTTTACCATCATCTTCAGATATGTCTCTGAGACTTTGTTTTATACAGTTTATTAGTTCTGTGTTCTTGTGCATAGATTAATATCTTGTTTGTTTTCTTCTTGCCATAGTTTGTACATTTTTCATTGTTTTTCATATAAGCATATAGACATTGAGGTTACAAGCTAGTTTGGCTTTATGCCATGGAGAAGGGTGAAGTTTCAACCTTACTTAATGCTCCTCCAGGTGAATTTTTGGGGAGCTATGCCTGTCAGAGAGTCTCTCATGTTACAATCTGGGGTCATTCCTCACTTACCACTCCATTACAGGTACCCTACCCCTTAAAGCACCTCCTAAAATGTCTGCCCAGGAACTAATCATTTCCAAGGGTTTCTACCTGTATCATAGCCAATAGCCCAAAAATCTTCAGGGAGGGAGAAGAAAGAACCGTTAAGTCCCATCCATCCCAACTCTATTTGCTGTGATGAGTTCCCCACTTAACCTAAGCCCCAGGCCTTCTCTGCTGCACCACAACACCGCTGAGCACTGTTGGTACCATCCATTTCATCCCATTCCAGTAGCCCTCACCTGGTCTCTGCAATGGGGTGCATGAGAAAGAGCAAGGGCATCAGAGTAAGACGACCCTGGCTCAACTACTGATTTATCTACTTGCAACTGGTGATGCTAAGCAACTTGTTTTTCTCTTTTCTTATTCTAGTTTCTTTGTCTGAAAAAATGGTGATTAATGTACCTCTTGATACGTGAAACTGAAAGACAGCATTTGTATGCGTATCTGCTACATAGTGGGAACTGAATACTAGTTTCCCTTTCTCCAACAAGTCAAAATCCTTCCCAAATCAAATATTTTGTCTTCACTGAGGCCTTCCCCTACCATTATAATCCTCACTGTCTTCTTCAAAAAGAACATTTTCAGAACTTATTTTTATTAATTAAATCAAAATATGTTACAAACGAAAGCGCCTTTAAAATCTGCTAGGCTTGGGATAGAATTACAAGTCCAGAAATAAACCCACACATCTATGGTCAACTGATTTTTGGCAAGGGTGCTAAGTACATTCATTGGGGGAAGAAGAGCCTCTTCAATAAGTGGTGTTGGGAAAATTGAATTTCTACATGCGGAAAAATGAAACAGGATCCATTACTCATACCATACACAAAAACAAATTCAAAATGGATTAAAGGCCTAAATGTGAAAAGTAAAACCATAAAATTCTTAGAAGAAAATGCAGAGAGGCAAGGCTGTCAGGCCTAGCTTTTAACAATGGATTATCTAATATAATTTTAAAAAGCACAGTAAAAGACAAAATAAACAAATGGGCCCCTCATAAAAACTAAAAACTTTTGTTCATCGATAACTTTACCAAAAAGTAAAAAGACACGCTACCAACTGGGAGAGTATCTTCTGAAACCATGAATCCAGCAAGAATCTAATAACGAAAATGTACACAAAACTTCAACAATCACAAAAAAAACAAATAACCCAATCATAAAATTGGTAAAGGACTTGAATAGACATTTCACCAAAGAGGATATTTGAATGGCCATTAAACACATGAAAAGATGCACAACTTAATTAGCTATCGGAGAGATGCAAAGCAAAGCCACAATGAGATCCCATTTCACTCTCACTAGGATGGCTAGGAACCCTGGTGGTGCAGTGGTTAAGAGCTTGGCTGCTAACCAAAAGATCTGCAGTTCAAATCCACTAGCTGCTTCATGGAAACCCTATGGGGCAGTTCTACTCTGTTCTATAGGGTGGATATGTGTCAGAATCACGTCAATGGCAATATTTTTTGTTTTTATTTTTTGGTAAGAATGGCTAAGATTTAAAAAAAAAAAAAAGACAAATATCAAATGGTGGCAAGGATGTGGGTAAATTGGAACCTTTAACCATTATTGCCCGTGGAAATGCAAAATGGTACAGCTTCTGTGAAAAAATAGTGTGGCAATTCCTCAAAAAACTAAAAATAGAACTACCATATGACCCAGCAATTTCACTCCTAGGTGTATACCCAAAAGACTTGAAAGCAGAGACTCAAACAGATACTTGTACACCAATGTTCATTGCAAATATTCATTGCAGCGCTATTCACAACAGCCAAAAGGCAGAAGCAACCTAGATGTCCATCAGTGGATGAATGGATAAACAAATGTGGTAGATACATGCAATGGAATATGACACAGCCAGTAAGAGAAATGAAGTATCAATACATACCACATACATGGATGGAGCTTGAAGACATCATGCTGAGTGAAATAAGTCAATCACAACAGAACAAATAATGTGTGACTTTGTTTATATAAAAAGAACAGGTAAAAGCATAGAGACCAAAATTTATTAATGGTTACCAGGAGGATGGGGAGAAGGGGTGGGTATTGCTTAGGAATTAACAAGTTTCAGTTTATGGTGATGGGAAAATTGCATTGATTAAGGGTAGGATTGCACAGTTGATTAATGCAATTGGTGTCAATAAATTGTACACTTGAAAAGGCTGAATTGGCAAAAGTTGTGTGATAGATATATTTACAAAAATGACAAAAAAAATTAAAAAGAGTAGCTGCTAAGGCTACTTATGTACAACCAAATACCTTGGGGGATTTGATTTCTTGGTTTGGACTTTTAGTGCCATGCTGTCATGGGAAAACTCCGTTAATTGGCCTAACAATATGTTTAGTCCTTCTGTTCTACTCCGGTGGCATAGTGGTTAAGTGCTACGGCTGCTAACCTAAAGGTTGGCAGTTCAAATCTGCCAGGTGCTCCTTGGAAACTATAGGGCAGTTCTACTCCATCCTATAGGGTCGCTATGAGTCGGAATCTACTGGATGGCAACGGGTTTGGGTTTTTTGTGGTTGTTGTTGTTGTTCTACCTCCTGCTTTGTTGTGTAGTTTCTAGGGTCTTAAAAGGTTACACATGGCCATTCAAGTTATGACAGTTGTTCTCTATTTGCCTAGAGCAACACAGGAAGAAGAAGAGTCAGGAATAAGAGGAGGAAATGGAGCGTGTGGCTGATTACTTCCATAAACAACTTTTCCCTTTGCCATGAAAAAAGAAGAACTGGATGATGCCCAGCTACCACTATAAGAAATTTTGATCAAAGACTCTATAGACATTATGCTTGGTAAAGTAAAGGGTCAGCGAAAACGAAGAAGACCCTCGAAAAGATGGATTGACACAGTGGCTGCAACAATGGGCTCAAACATAACAACTATTGTGAGGATGGTGCTGGACTGGGCAGTGTTTCGTTCTGTTGTACATAGGGTCGCTATGATTTGGAACCAACTCGATGGCACCTAACAGCAACAACAACAAATAAAGCAGACATAGTTCCTGCCTTCATGAAACTTTCTTGTGACCTGTGCTGCTGTAGCAGCCATTGGCTCCTTACCTATCTCCCCTCGTCCTTACCACTTCCGTACACATCTGTCCAACTTCCAACTTCCAGCACCTACATTTCTTTGCCTACAGAGCTTATTTTGTCGCCTACATGGCAGTCTGGAAGTGTTGGGGAATTAATACTTTCCTCAACCCCTGAGCATCCTTCAACCGATAACTGGGGTATATAATCACACCAGCTCCCTTGCCCCTTTAGGGTGGGATAACCCTGATGCCTGTTAATTACTGGCTTCCAGAGCTCCCCAGGAGGATTCAGCTCTGGTTCCATATTAACCAAAGGATTCATTATTAACCAAGTGACAACTTGGTTAATAATGAATCCTTTGTTGGTTGCCTTCCCTTTGCTGTCTCACCTCCCAACCCCCTACCAATGTTTTCCTGGGATCGACTTCAAAATAAACTACTTATGTTTGAATCTTAAAAAAAAAAAAAAAATCTGTAGAAGGATCCTGATCAAAAGGGAGGAAATGTAGAACAGAACTTCTAATTCTCATGGACGCCAGACTTTCTAGAGCCATGGAGGCTGGATGAGCCCTTGAAAACTATTGCTCAGAGATAACCTTTAAACCTTAAATCAAAAATATAACTTGAAGTCTTCTTAAAACCAAATAATAGTTTATCTTAACTAGCAAAGAACATCTGCCTTGAGCATTATGCTCTTTTAAGATCTATTTAGATGAGAAAGGAGCCCTGTGGCACAGTGCTAAGCTACTAACCAAAAGTTGACAGTTCAAACCCACCAGCCACTCCATGGAAGAAAGATGTGGCAGTCTGCTCCAGTAAAGATTACAGCCTTGGAAACTCTATAGGTTTCTGTGAGTTGGATTGACTTGATGACAACGGGTATGTTTTTTTATTTTTTTGGTCTATCTAACTGAGATCACACTGAAAACAGAAATTCAAAAGATTAGGTAGGAAATTTAGGGGGCAGTGAATTTATGATAATGGAGGAAGAACAAATTAGAAAAGGAGGGTGAGAATGGTTGTACAACTTAAAGAACGTAATCAATGTCTCTGAATTGTACATGTAGAAATTATTGAATTAGTGTATGTTTTGCTGTGTATATTCTCAACAAGAAAAATAAAATTATTTTTAAAAAACCTGTTAGTCTTCACTTCTTTTAGTAACAACCCCATGGTTACTGAGTAAGTCAATAGAAGGGTAGAAATGGAACCGAAGTATAAACACAGTCCACCACAATGTGCTTAGTTCCACACTAAATTACATTCTTTCTCTTCTAAAGACAGCTGCTGCATCTCATTTGTGTTGCCTCCACAGCCAGGCTATAAATTCATTGGGGCATTCATTCATTCATTCATTCATTCACTCACTAACTTACCCATCAATTAGCTATTGAACATGTACATAAATCAGGCACTATTCTGGACTCTGGTGTACAGAGATGAAAAACAAATGGATCAGCTCTCTAGTTTTACACATATGTAATTATAGCACTAATTATATACTGAGCACATAATTACTCAATAAATACTTGTTTGATTGATTGACCTTTAGAGACAATTGCATGTAGCAATAACTAAATAAGCAGTGATTTATAATTTGGATTTCAAAGTAGAAAACACAACCAATCCTTTCCTCCAATGCCTGGTGAGTCAGTGTCTGGATCAAGCAGATTTCCTTCTTCCTTTAGGATGAATTCTCTTCCAGGAGATATCTTGGAGATTTACGCAAATAACCTTGATTAGTACTTCTCAGTCAGTTCACTAGACATGTCCAAATATCTGAATTCCAGGAATAAACATAGTTGGGCTGCTTAATGAACAAGAAAAATAGAAAAACACACTTGCAAAGGCAAGAATATGTAAAGGTTCTAATTCTTATGTCATCTACGAAATGTGCTGAATGTGGTCAATATTGTGCACGAAAAGTTATTGAGACCAAAGATGTCGTTATTCAAACTGACTTTAATTCTATTTGTTTTAGAGGAAGAAGTCCCTAGGTGGCACAAATGGTTAAGAACTTGACTACCAGCCAAAACGTTGGTGGTTTGAATCTACCCAAGGGGGCTCGGAAGACAGGCCTGGTAATCTGCTTCCAAAAGTTCACAGCCTTGAAAACCCTCTGAAGCAGTTCTATTCTGCCACATGAGGTCTCCATGAGTTGAAACACACTCGATGGCAACTAACAACAACCTTTTATACAATTCAGTTTTAGTTAAATGAATCTTTGGAGAATTGACCTTGTAGAGGCAGTGGTGAAGTCAAAAATCCAAACCAAACCCATTGCCATCGAGTCGATTCCGACTCATAGCGACGCTGTGGGATAGAGTAGAACTGTCCCACAGAGTTTTCAAGGAACGCCTGGTGAATTCGAACTGCCGACGTTTTGGTTAGCAGCCATAGCTCTTAACCACTATACCACCAGGGTGTACAGGGAAGTCAAAGTGGCAGGAAAAACTGGTATTTGTGTCCTGCTTAGGTGAAGAATGCCCGGTAAGGAACCTGTGTGCTTTCTAAGATCAAGCTTAATACCTCTAAGGGAAATATATGTGAGACGTACAGGTATATTCTGTGCTCTTCTGTTAGCCTGCCCATACACACACAGTCTTTGTCTCCAAAGAGGCTGATTCTTGGTATCATATGATTTCTACCCTGATTGTCCCTCTCTGACATTGATCTTCATTGCTCCCTCCCCTAATGTCATGCATTTAGCAGCAAAACCATCTGCTGAATCCTGAACACGCAAAAGCCGACTTTTTTTTTTTTAATCTGGGTGGAAGAAAAAGGAGAGGAAGTGGTGTGGGGAAAAGAACCCAGGATTGGGAACATAAAGGTACAGGTTTGGATCCACTGTGTGGTATCTCCAGAAACTATTGGAATTCTGGTACCAACTTCTGCAACTTTCTGTCTTCCCTTGTAAAAAAAAATAAATGTTAGCTACCATTACTATCATCATCACCATCATCATCATTTCACCACCACGGAAGAAGATGGAAGAGTATAAAATAAATACATAGAATAGTGGCTACATGGTTAAAAGTTATCTTGCATCGGTGAAGAGATATGTATCATCCTAGGAATGTGTCCCACTTGTCTTAGGATAACTTGAAGTAGACATCCAGCTAATCTTCAGCTAGATGGTGCCCTCTCCCAAAATTCTGCCTTTTGCTCTATTTAAGGCAGGATCAGCTACCCAGGACCTGAGACATCGGTGGCCTTGGTACTTCTCTTTTCCTTTCTGTCTTCTCCCTCTCCCCTCTGCTCCTCTCTCCTCGCTCACTTATTCTGCACTTGATTATTAATCTTCCCTAAGGTCCCTGGGTGGAGCAAGTGGTTTGCAATTGGCTGCTAACCTAAAGGTTGGCAGTTTGAACACAACCAGTAGGGCCACATAAGAAAGGCTTAACAATCTGCTTCTGTAAAGACTACAGCCAAGAAAACCCTATCAACTCTATGGTTTTTTTTTTTTTTTTTTTTTAAGATTTCTTTCCTTAATTCATAGCACTTAGCCCAGACTGAAACACAGCCAAGAGAGCAAAACTAGATCCTTTTACCTAGAGTGATAACCATGACAATGATTGTTATAATAAGAGGAGCTCAACAGTTTTTGAGCATTTACTATTTGCAAGTCACTTTTTTTTTTTTTAAGTTCCCTTCTTTTTCCTAGTCACTTTTAGGCACTTTTTAAAACATTATCTAATCCTCAAAACAACCCTATGAGATTTGTACAAATATTTTCCCTTTTTTACAAATGAGGAAGTTAAGCTACCTGTTCAAGATAAGAAAGTAATTAATTATGGAAACTAGCAATCTCCAGGTCCAGAATCCATACATGGGAAGGAACATTCTGCCTCTTTTCTGGAGCACACAGCATAGGAGCTCTGCCAGTTAGGAATGTGTTGGCAAGGGCTTCTGACATTATAGCATCCCACAGTGAAATAGTCCAGGCCAGGCATTAAGATATTTTATGAGCAGAATCCTACACCAATGCAGAAGCCGCTGAACTTGCTTGCAACGAAGCTCAGAACAAAGATAGCTTGCAATAGTTATTGTTATTATTTACCAAAAGGAACCACGTTCAGTTGTCCCCAAAATAAGATGATGACAAGTTCTTACGTGAATCCCATTGTCTTGAAAGTGAGAGAAATAAAACCACCAAGGGCCTCATTGACTGCAGAATTATGAGAAGTCTCTGACTATATTACAGACTATTTATCCAAATAAATTCCCTATCATTCCACAATATGTCAATTCTAACTGCCTGAACATGTACTTCAGTTGTTCCTTGGGGGCCATTTTTCTGTATAGAACCTGTTTCTGGAAATAAAATATGTGACTAGAAGGTTTTGCCAAGCTGAGCACGCTAGGGCTTGTGGGTGGGCAGTTAAGAAATTCCGAACAGAATCTACAACACTCAGAAATAGTAGTGCATAATATAATACAGACCTGGCTGATGATGGAGACCTGGAATGGACAAAATTCAGCCTCAGCACACAGGAAACAGAGAATGAGGTCTGAATACCTTCATTTAAATGTTCTTAGAATCATCTCAGGCAAAATGGGTTAAACGGTGATTGTTGTTCTGTTAGGTAAGGATATTAACTGAGAAGCTGTGTTTTTATTATTAAAAAATACATTTTTTATCACAAAAGTTACATGGGCTTATTGTATAAAACAAATATTTAAAAAAGAGAAAACTTGAATTATAATACAACTATTCTAACACTGTTATCATTTTACCATATGTATTTTCGTATTTTTTCCAGTTTATCCATTCCAAATAATTTAAATATTGGCTATATGCCAGGTATAGATCTATGCACTGGGAGCACACAGAAGACAAAAGAGGTTTTTATCCATAGGTGATACATAATATTTAACAAAAATGTAATCACAGGGTATGTAATACCTACTTTTTTTTCAGTCAAAGATGTAGTATGAACATCTTTCCATGTAAATAAATAATCTTATGGCTACAATTTCAACGGCTAAGTATCAGTGGTGGCCTGGTGGCACAGTAATTAAGAGATTGGGTTCTAACCAAAAGGTCAGCAGTCTGAATCCACCAGCCACTCCTTGGAAATACTATGGGGCGGTTCTACTCTGTTCTATAGGTTTAATAAGAGTTGGAATCGACTTGAAGGCCACAGGTTTGGTTTGGTTTTTGGTATCTATCATGCATTGTAAGGTCATGTGATAGTTTTGGGGTTTTTTGTTGTTGTTGTTGTTGTTGTTGTTAGTTTTGTTTTTAATTTTATTCTTGGTGAACATACACCCAGCAAAACCCATCCCCATTCCGTAGTTTCTAGACATAATAATCAGAGACATTGGTTAAATTGTTATTCACATTGTATCAGCATTCTTGTTATTTCTGTTCTAGTTGTTTCACTTCCTGTCCCCCAACCTTCTCATCTATTCTTTCAAATAGCTGTTGAATCTTTGGTCTTATATATTTAAAAAAAAAAAAAAAATTGCCATTGAGTCAATTCTGACTCATAGTGATTCTATAAGACAAAGAAGAACTGCCCCATAGGGTTTCCAAGGAGCAGCTGGTGGATTTGAACCATTGGCCTTTTTGGTTAGCAGCAGAGCTCTTAACAACTGCACCACCAGGACTTACATAAATAATTTTTTTTTTTTAAGTAACACAATACTAAAGGGTGACAGTGTTTACTTTTTGGGCTACACTGTTACTTAATTTAAAGGTAACTTCAGGTGAAAATTTCAATTCAAGTTTTGAAGAGCAACTCAATGGCCACAGTTTTGGGGACTCCTACAGGCTCAATTGGTCCAATAAATCTGGAGTCTTTAAGAATCTGAAGTTATATTGCACATTTTTCTCTCCTTTTATCAGGATTTCTCTATTGTGTTCCTGATCTGAACATTCGATAGTGGTAGCCAGGCACCATCTAGTTCTGGTCTCAAAATGGAGGAGGCAGTGGTTCATGCAGACAATTAGCCCTGTGGTACAGTTCCTCGTTGTACAGACTATCTTATTGATGGTCTTCCTCATTTTCGATAACCCTCTACTTTACCAAATATGATGTCTTTCTCCAGGGATAGGTCCCTCCTGATAACATGTCCAAAGTAAATGAGAGGAATTCTCGCCATTCTCACTTCTAAAGAGCATTCTGGCTGTACTTTTTTCAAAGACAAATTTCTTGGTTCTTCTGGCAGTCAGTGTTATATACAATATTCTTCCCCAATACTATAATTCAAACACATCAATTCTTCTTTGGTCTTCCTTACTCATTGTCCAGCTGTTGCATGTATATAAAAAAAAATATAAGGCACCTGAAAATACCATGGCTTGGGGCAGGAGCACCTTAGCCCTCAAAGTGGTATCTTTGCTTTTTAACACTTTAAAGAGGTTTTTTACAGCAGATTTGCCCAATGCAATATGTCATTTTATTTCTTGACTGCTGCTTCCATGGGCATTGATTGTGGATTCAATTAACATGAGATTGAGGTGGAGCCAAGACAGAGGAAGAGTCAGGCACTTCCTATGGTCCCTCTTACAACAAAGACCAAAAAAAGCAAATGAATTGATTATATATGACAATCTAGGAGCCCTGAGCATCCAAGACAAAGTTAAGGAGTCAGACTGAGTGGCAGGGGGAGGGAGAGACAGTTCAGAAGCAGCAAAGAAGTGCCAAACCTGACCTAGCCAGCACCCCGCAGGCTGAATCATTTAATGCAGTCAGGATGAGGCAAGCAGTAGCACTTGGGATGAGTTTT
This sequence comes from Loxodonta africana, assembly GCF_030014295.1. Lineage (NCBI taxonomy): Eukaryota > Metazoa > Chordata > Mammalia > Proboscidea > Elephantidae > Loxodonta > Loxodonta africana. The sequence goes on along the minus strand of NC_087347.1, from coordinate 110,997,575 downwards.
ACCACATTGGGAGAAACCAAGTGGTTGAGAGTCTGCACAAGCCTCCAGAGCTGGGGGAAGCAACATTGGATCTGCCAATAGGTAAGTGCAAACATATAACCTACCTTGCAGGATCAAAATAACCCTTTTCCCATCTGGGACTTCTGTAAAGGAAAAGTACCTCTCTTCCCCTCACCCACCCCCTCCCTGCTCTGCTCTGGTGCCCATCTGGCAGTGTTCAGTGGTTGCTGCACCCCCTAGGCTGGAAGTGGGACTCCTCAAGCCCAAGCCAGTCTTCCAGCTTTGGGGAGGGAACAAATAAGTAAACGAAAAAAACAAACAAACAAAAACAGAAAGAAAGAAACTACCAGCTACCCTAGTCTAGGAGCTCAGGACTAACTGCATCCAAACCAGTCTAGAGGCTTTAAAAAATCACCACATCCCCTATGCCAGGAAGTCAGGGCAGGGACTGCCCCCTTGCCTAGGCACAGGCATAAGGGGTCCACAGACTTCAAATGCCTTTCACGCCTGCCTAGAATTTTCATGCCTGCCTAGACTTTTCACCCCTACCTAGACCTTTGTGGGCTCGTTGAACAGCATAGGCTCTCATTAGCATAGCACAACAGGGTACATACCTGAAGCCTATTTTCAACTGCCAATAGCTAAGGTGGAGTAGAAGATTCATGACATCTGGCACTGCCCTGCCCATTAAGCAGGGTCCTCACCCATCCACATCAGGGGCCTGAGGAGTGGCGGCTTCACCCACTACAACTAGCCACTCATGACAGGGGTCCAAGAATAAGTGGTGCCTCCCAGTTCTTACAGCCAACAGCACTGGGAGCCCAAAGCCTGGCTGCAAAACCCATTCACCTATGTGCTCTAGGAGACAGGGACATGCCTTCCACCTAGACACTCAGGGGCAGTGATCAGCCCCTTACCTTGCTCAGCATATAACCCCCCGGATACCTGTGCCTGCTCTAATTACCCCTGTATAGCCCTGCCAACTAGGACTGTAGGTGAGCGCCTGAACTACACACTTGGTGACCAAAGAAGCTGGACACCTGAGCTGAATCCACACAAGAAAAGTAAACAGACTCCTGGGCTCATACACCTGGTAGCAGCTCTAACCATCTGGTGACAGGATGTGAGAGCTTCAAAGATACAAATAATCAGACTAGCTCACATGCCCAGTCTATTCGAGCATATCAAAACAAAACAAGAAGCTAGGACACAGTAAGCAAACATACAACAAATAAATATAATAACTTATTAATGGCTCAGAGACAAAAGTCAACATCCAATCATATAAAGAGGCAGACCATAATGGCTCCAGCAAGTGACCAAAACAAAGAACCAGGAAACCTCCGAGAGGAAGGTAAAATCTTGGAATTACCAGAGGTAGAATTCAAAAGATTAATATATAGAGCTTTTCAAGAGATCAAGAAGGAGATCAGGCAAAACTCAGTACCAAACCAAGGAAGACACAGACAAAGCAATAGAGGAACTTAGGAAAGCTATACAAGAATGACAAATTTAACAGACTGCTAGAGTTCATAGACAGACAGCAAATAGAAATCCAAAAGATTAACAATAAAATTTCAGAATTAGACAACTCAATAGAAAGTCATAGGAACAGAATTGAGGCAATGGAAGTCAGAATTAGTGAGATTGAAGGTAAAGCACTTGACACCAATTTATTTGAGGAAAAATCAGATACAAGAATTTTAAAAAATGAAGAAACCCTAAGAATTATGTGGGACTGTGGGCATAAGCTAAGAGTAAGTGGAGTACAAGAACAGGGGGATAACAGAAAATACAGAGACAAGTATTGAAGATTTGCTGGCAGAAAACTTCTCTGATATCGTGAAAGATGAGAAGATATCTATCCAAGAAGTTCACTGAACCCCACACAGGGTAGATCCCAAAAGAAATTTGCAAAGACCTATTATAATCAAACTTGCCAAAACCAAAGCTAAAGAGAGAATTTTAAGAGCTGCTAGGGATGAACAAAAAGTCACTTACAAAAAGACTCAATAAGACTAAACTCTGACTACTCAGCAGAAACCATGCAGGCAAGAAGTTGATGGAATGACATATATAAAGACTTGAAGGAAAAAATTGCCAGTCGAAAATTATATATCCAGCAAAACTCTCTCAAATATGAAGGTGAAATTAGGGCATTTCCAGATAAACAAAAGTTAAGAGAGGAGAGGCAGGGCCGAGATGGCGGACTAGGTAGACTCTACCTCGGATCCCTCTTGCAACAAAGACTTGGAAAAACAAGTGAATCGATCACATACATAACAATCTACCAACCCTGAACAACAAAAACAGACTTAGAGACAGAAAACGAACAAATACGGGGAAGCAGAGACTGTTTTCGCAGCCTGGAGTCAGCGTCCCAGTCAGGTAACCTTGGCGCCGGGCTTAGGTCTGGGCCCAGGGGAGCTGAACTTAAAAAAACTTGTGACAGCGCAAACAAGGGGTGCAGCCCTACCCCCCTGAACTGACCCCGGGAGGAGGCCCAGCCGGTCTGTGCGGGTGGCATGGCAACGCGGCTGGTGGGCGGCTGGTGGGAGAAGTCCCCGGGAGGCAGCGACTGATTTTGGAGCCGGGAGTGCAGCGTCCCAGCAGGGTAAACTTGTTGCTGAGCTTTGGACTGGCAGCGGAGGATCTGACCATGGCTTCAGCGGGCCAGACCGCCGGGGACAATCTCCACACAGCCAGCACACATAGGCGACACGCCCCTCAGGAGTCTCAGATAAAATAGTCTTTCCAAGCAAGATAAGCAACTTTGGCTATATTCCGTGGTGCTCTTTTTTTTTTTTTTTTTACTCTCCTGTTTCTCTGAACCCTCCCCCACCCTTCCCAGGTGGCTTCAATAACATTGGAATTTCCTGAGCCAGAGGGAGAATGGCTCCGGCTCCACGGCGGCTTTGTTTTTCCCTTATTTTATTTATTTATTTTTTTGAGGTCTTTTCCTAACCCATTCTTCCGGCCTGAGAGAAGGAACAACAAAAAACCCAGGGACCAAAAATCCATCCCTAATTGGACTAAAAACACAGAAACAGCTACAGCCAAGCATATATGATCCAAATCTCAGACTTTCATCCTTACAGGGAACAAGGCGGCGGTTATAATCCAAAGGCAGTACTGATAGGGATCTGACTGCATTTTTTTTTTTAGCAGATTTTCTGGAAAAACAAGTTTCCCAGGTATGTTATCTCTGCTTATTCAACAGAGCCCTAACTGACCCACAACAGGGAACTGAGGGCTGAAGCTCCCCCCAGACCACCTAGCCTCTTGCCTTAGGGGTCTAAGGAGGGTGACACCTACCAATCAGTAGAGGTACTTGCATTGGGGGCCTAAGGTACAGCTCCAGTGCCCTCCCACCAAGGTGCTACAGGAATAGAGACACACCTACCTCACTGACACTTGGGGGAAGCCTGTCTGCATCCTTCCCCCCGTGGACGGTGAACCCCAGCTGCTAATAGAATCTGGTGCACACAACTATCACCACTACTTCTCGAGGTGGATAGGTGCTAGGGTGCAGCACACACTTGATGACCCAAAATCAGACTCTACTCAAGAATAGTAAATAGACTTAGGCATACATATCTGGCAACAGGCCAAACCAGCTGGTAATAGGTCATAAGTAAGTCAAGGGCTACAACAAACAAGACAGCACAATCTAGTAGCCCATCCACGTATATTGAAAGAAAACAAAACAAGATAAGATTCAGTGAGCAGTTACAGAATAAACCACTTTTTATTTTTTTTTTTTTATATCTTAATGATGGCTCCGAGACAGCAGTCGATATCAAACCACATAAAGAAGCAGACCATGACAGCTTCTACAACCCCCCAAACAAAATAATCAAAATCTTTCCCAAATGAAGATACTATCCTGGAATTATCAGATACAGAATATAAAAAACTAATTTACAGAATGCTTCAAGACATCAGGGATGACCTCAGAAACGAAATAAGGCAAACTGCAGAAAAAGCCAAGGAACACACTGATAAAACAGTTGAAGAACTCAAAAAGATTATTCAAGAACATAGTGGAAAAATTAATAAGTTGCAAGAATCCATAGAGAGACAACATGCAGAAATCCAAAAGATTAACAATAAAATTACAGAATTAGACAATGCAATAGGCAGTCAGAGGAGCAGACTCGAGCAATTAGAATGCAGACTGGGAAAGCTGGAGGACCAGGGAATTAACACCAACATAGCTGAAAAAAAATCAGAGAAAAGAATTTAAAAAAATGAAGAAACGCTAAGAATCATGTGGGACTCTATCAAGAAGGATAACTTGCATGTGATTGGAGTCCCAGAACAGGGAGGGAGGACAGAAAACACAGAGAAAATAGTAGAAGATCTCCTGACAGAAAACTTCCCTGACATCATGAAAGACAAAAGGATATCTATCCAAGATGCTCATCGAACCCCATTTAAGATTGATCCAAAAAGAAAAACACCAAGACATATTATCATCAAACTCTCCAAAACCAAAGATAAAGAGAAAATTTTAAAAGCAGCCAGGGAGAAAAGAAAGGTCTCCTTCAAGGGACAATCAATAACAATAAGTTCAGACTACTCAGCAGAAACCATGCAGGCAAGAAGGCAATGGGATGACATATACAGAGCACTGAAGGAGAAAAACTGCAAGCCAAGGATCATATATCCAGCAAAACTCTCTCTGAAATATGAAGGCAAAATTAAGATATTTACAGATAAACACAAGCTTAGAGAATTTGCAAAAACCAAACCAAAGCTACAAGAAATACTAAAGGAAATTGTTTGGTCAGAAAACCAGTAATATCAGGTACCAGCACAACACAAGGTCACAAAACAGAACATCCTGATATAAACTCACATAGGGAAATCACAAAACAAATTAAGATTAATTAAAAAAAAAAAATGCTCATAACAGGGAATCATTGAAGTCAATATGTAAAAGATCACAATAATCAAAAAGAGGGACTAAATATAGGTGGCATAGAGCTGCCATATGGAGAGTGATACAAGGTGATATAGGACAATACAAGTTAGGTTTTTACTTAGAAAAATAGAGGTAAATATTAAGGTAACCACAAAGAGGTATAACAACTCCATAACTCAAGATAAAAGCCAAGAAAAACGTAACGACTCAACAAACATAAAGTCAAACACTATGAAAAAGAGGATATCAAAACTTACTAAGAAAAACGTATCAGCACAAAAAAGTAAGTGGAAAAATGAAATTCTCAACAACACACATAAAAAGGCATCAAAATGACAACACTAAACACTTATTTATCTATAATTACGCTGAATGTAAATGGACTAAATGCACCAATAAAGAGACAGAGAGTCACGGACTGGATGAAGAAACACGATCCATCTATATGCTGCCTACAAGAGACACACCTTAGACTTAGAGACACAAACAAACTGAAACTCAAAGGATGGAAAAAAATATATCAAGCAAACAATAAGCAAAAAAGAAGAGGAGTAGCAATATTAATTTCTGACAAAATAGACTTTAAAGTTAAATCCACCACAAAGGATAAAGAAGGACACTACATAATGATAAAAGGGACAATTGATCAGGAAGATATAACCATATTAAATATTTATGCACCTAATGACAGGGCTGCAAGACACATAAATCAAACTTTAACAGAACTGAAAAGTGAGATAGACACCTCCACAATTATAGTTGGAGACTTCAACACACCACTTTTGGAGAAGGACAGGACATCCAGTAAGAAGCTCAATAGAGACACGGAAGACCTAATTACAACAATCAACCAACTTGACCTCATTGACTTATACAGAACTCCCCACCCAACTGCTACAAAGTATACTTTTTTTTCTAGCGCACATGGAACATTCTCTAGAATAGACCACATATTAGGTCATAAAACAAACCTTTGCAGAACCCAAAACATCGAAATATTACAAAGCATCTTCTCAGACCACAAGGCAATAAAACTAGAAATCAATAACAGAAGAACTAGGGAAAAGAAATCAAATATTTGGAAAATGAACAATACCCTCCTGAAAAAAGACTGGGTTATAGAAGACATCAAGGAGGGAATAAGGAAATTCATAGAAAGCAACGAGAATGAAAATACTTCCTATCAAAACCTTTGGGACACAGCAAAAGTAGTTCTCAGAGGCCAATTTATATCGATAAATGCACACATACAAAAAGAAGAAAGAGCCAAAATCAGAGAACTGTCCCGACAACTTGAACAAATAGAAAGTGAGCAACAAAAGAATCCATCAGGCACTAGAAGAAAACAAATAATAAAAATTAGAGCTGAACTAAATGAATTAGAGAACAGAAAAACAATTGAAAGAATTAACAAAGCCAAAAGCTGGTTCCTTGAAAAAAAATAACAAAATTGATAAACCATTGGCTAGACTGACTAAAGAAATACAGGAAAGGAAAAAAATAACCAGAATAAGAAACGAGAAGAGCCACATCACAACAGACCCAACTGAAATTAAAAGAATCATATCAGATTATTACGAAAAATTGTACTCTAACAAATTTGCAAACCTAGAAGAAATGGATGAATTCCTGGAAAAACACTACCTACCTAAACTAACATATTCAGAAGTAGAACAACTAAATAGGCCCATAACAAAAAAAGAGATTGAAATGGTAATCAAAAAACTCCCAACAAAAAAAAACCCTGGCCCGGATGGCTTCACTGCAGAGTTCTACCAAACTTTCAGAGAAGAGTTAACACCACTACTACTAAAGGTATTTCAAAGCATAGAAAATGACGGAATACTACCGAACTCATTCTATGAAGCCACCATCTCCCTGATACCAAAACCAGGTAAAGACATTACAAAAAAAGAAAATTACAGACCTATATCCCTCATGAACATAGATGCAAAAATCCTCAACAAAATTCTAGCCAATAGAATTCAACAACATATCAAAAAAATAATTCACCATGACCAAATGGGATTTATACCAGGTATGCAAGGCTGGTTTAATATTAGAAAAACCATTAATGTAATCCACCACATAAATAAAACAAAAGACAAAAACGACATGATCTTATCAATTGATGCAGAAAAGGCATTTGACAAAGTCCAACACCCATTTATAATAAAAACTCTCACCAAAATAGGAATTGAAGGAAAATTCCTCAACATAATAAAGGGCATATATGCAAAGCCAACGGCCAATATCACTCTAAATGGAGAGAACCTGAAAGCATTTCCCTTGAGAACGGGAACCAGACAAGGATGCCCTTTATCACCGCTCTTATTCAACATTGTGCTAGAAGTCCTAGCCAGAGCAATTAGGCTAGACAAAGAAATAAAGGGCATCCAGATTGGCAAAGAGGAAGTAAAATTATCTCTATTTGCAGATGACATGATCTTATACACAGAAAACCCCAACAAATCCACCAGAAAACTACTGAAACTAATAGAAGAGTTTGGCAGAGTCTCAGGTTAGAAGATAAACATACAAAAATCACTTGGATTCCTCTACATCAACAAAAAGAATATCTAAGAGGAAATAACCAAATCAATACCATTCACAGTAGCCCCCAAGAAGATAAAATACTTAGGAATAAATCTTACCAAGGATGTAAAAGACCTATACAAAGAAAACGACAAAGCTCTACTACAAGAAATTCAAAAGGACCTACTTAAGTGGAAAAACATACCTTGCTCATGGATAGGAAGACTTAACATAGTAAAAATGTCTATTCTACCAAAAGCCATCTATACATACAATGCACTTCCTATCCAAATTCCAATGTCATTTTTTAAGGTGATAGAGAAACAAATCACCAACTTCATATGGAAGGGAAAGAAGCCTCGGATAAGCAAAGCATTACTGAAAAAGAAGAAGAAAGTGGGAGGCCTCACTCTACCTGATTTCAGAAGCTATTATACAGCCACAGTAGTCAAAACAGCCTGGTATTGGTACAACAACAGACACATAGACCAGTGGAACAGAATTGAGAACCCAGATATAAATCCATCCACATACGAGCAGCTGATATTTGACAAAGGCTCAGAGTCAGTTAATTGGGGAAAACATAGTCTTTTTAACAAATGGTGCTGGCTTAACTGGATATCCATTTGCAAAAAAATGAAACAGGACCCATACCTCACACCAAGCACAAAAACTAACTCCAAGTGGATCAAAGACCTAAACATAAAGACTAAAACGATAAAGATCATGGAAGAAAAAATAGGGACAACCTTAGGAGCCCTAATACAAGGCATAAACAGAATACAAAACATTACCAAAAATGACGAAGAGAAACCAGATAACTGGGAGCTCCTAAAAATCAAACACCTATGCTCATCTAAAGACTTCACCAAAAGAGTAAAAAGACCACCTACAGACTGTGAAAGAATTTTCAGCTATGACATCTCCGACCAGCGCCTGATCTCTAAAATCTATATGATTCTGTCAAAACTCAACCACAAAAAGACAAACAACCCAATCAAGAAGCGGGCAAAGGATATGAACACGCACTTCATTAAAGAAGATATTCAGGCAGCTAACAGATACAGGAGAAAATGCTCTCGATCATTAGCCATTAGAGAAATGCAAATTAAAACTAAGATGAGATTCCATCTCACTCCAACAAGGCTGGCATTAATCCAAAAAACACAAAATAATAAATGTTGGAGAGGCTGCGGAGAGATTGGAACTCTTATACACTGCTGGTGGGAATGTAAAATGGTACAACCACTTTGGAAATCTATCTGGCGATATCTTAAACAGTTAGAAATAGAACTACCATACAACCCAGAAATCCCACTCCACGGAATATACCCTAGAGAAATAAGAGCCTTCACACAAACAGATATGTGCACACCCATGTTTATTGCAGCTCTGTTTACAATAGCAAAAAGCTGGAAGCAACCAAGGTGTCCATCAACGGATGAATGGGTAAATAAATTGTGATATATTCACACAATGGAATACTATGCATCGATAAAGAATAGTGACGAATCTATGAAACATTTCATAACATGGAGGAACCTGGAAGGCATTATGCTGAGCTAAATTAGTGAGAGGCAAAAGGACAAATACTCAATAAGACCACTATTATAAGATCTTGAGAAATAGTATAAACTGAGAAGAACACATACTTCTGTGGTTACGAGGGGGGGAGGGAAGGAGGGAGGGAGAGGGTTTTTTACTGATTAATTAGTAGATAAGAACTGCTTTAGGTGAAGGGAAGGACAATACTCAATACATGGAAGGTCAGCTCAACTGGACTGGACAAAAAGCAAAGAAGTTTCCGGGATAAAATGAATGCTTCAAAGGTCAGCGGAGCAAGGGCGGGGGTTTTGGGACCATGGTTTAAGGGGACTTCTAAGTCAATTGGCAAAATAATTCTGTTATCAAAACATTCTGCATCCCACTTTGAAATGTGGCGTCTGGGGTCTTAAATGCTAACAAGCGGCCATCTAAGATGCATCAATTGGTCTCAAACCACCTGGAGCAAAGGAAAATGAAGAACACCAAGGTCACATGACAACTAAGAGCCCAAGAGACAGAAAGGGCCACATGAACCAGAGACCTACATCATCCTGAGACCAGAAGAACTAGTTGGTGCCCAGCCACAATCGATGACTGCCCTGACAGGGAGCACAACAGAGAACTCCTGAGGGAGCGGGAGATCAGTGGGATGCAGACCCCAGATTCTCATAAAAAGACCGTACTTAATGGTCTGACTGAGACTAGAGGATTCCCGGCGGCCATGCTCCCCAGACCTTCTGTTGGCACAGGACAGGAACCATCCCCGAAGACAACTCATCAGACATGAAAGGGACTGGACAGTGGGTAGGAGAGAGATGCTGATGAAGAGTGAGCTAATTATATCAAGTGGTCACTTGAGACTGTGTTGGCATGTCCTGTCTGGAGGGGGGATAGGAGGATAGAGAGAGTTGGAAGCTGGCAAAATTGTCACGAAAGGAGAGACTGGAAGGGCTGACTCATTAGGGGGAGAGCAAGTGGGAGTACGGAGTAAAGTGTATATAAACTTATATGTGACAGTCTGACTTGATTTGTAAACGTTCACTTGAAGCTCAATAAAAGTTAATTAAAAAAAAAAAGTTAAGGTAATTTGTAAAAACCAAACAAAAATTACAAGAAATATTAAAGGGATTCCTTCAGCTAGAGAATCGATAATATCAGTTAACAATCCAAGATGAGAAAACAGGACAGAACAACCAGATATCAGTGATTGATATCACTGAAAATAGGGAAACAGATGTCAATATGTGAAAGACGACAGCATTAAAACAAAAAAAGAGGGACTAAATAGTGTAGTCATGGGACTTTCATACAGAGAGGACGTTAAGGCAGTATCAAGAAATAAAAGATTGGTTTAAACTTAGAAAAATAGAGGTAAATATTAAGGTAACCACAAAGAAAACTAACATATCTACACCTCAAAATAAAAAAGAAGAAAAACATAAAGACTCAGCAAATACAAAATCAACAACAATGAAAGAGATGAAAAGAAAATATATAAACAATTAAAACAAAATCCTTGACAACTTCAATATTTTAACCATTTGTTATGATGTTGCTTGTTGGTCCAATTGTGAGGATTTTTGTTTTTGTGTGTGTGTGTGTGTTGACATATAATCCATATGGAAGGCTGTAGTCTTTTTCATCAGTAAGTGCTTCAAGTCCTCTTCACTTTCAGCAAGTGTTGTGTCATCTGCATATCTCAGGTTGTTAATGAGTCTTCCTCCAATCCCGATGCCATGTTCTTCTTCATATTGTCCAGCTTCTCAGATTATTTGTTCAGCATACAAATTGAATAAGTATGGTGAAAGGATATAACCCTGATGCACACTTTTTCTGACTTTAAACCAACGAGGTGATTGGTTATATCTAATTAGTATCAGCATCTATAACCTCACTTTTTTTTTTTCTTTTGGTTGTTGTTATCATTGAAAAAATCATACCACAATGTAGCATTTGCACATTATTCCTTTTTCCTCTGTATAACTCATTAACATCAATTACATGGGTCGTGCTTTGCAAGCTTCACCCATATTCGTTGCCATCTTTCCCATTTCTATAAACAAAAAGTGACTACTACCTAAGTAGTACTTCTTCTTCCCCCTACCCCGCAGCCAGTAATGAACTTTACTTCCTGCATATTTACCTAGTCATTTCATAAAAGTGATAACATCCAATATTAGTTTTTTTATGATTGACTCATTTGGTTCTACATAATGTCCTCCAGGTTCATCCACGCTGTAAGATGTTTCAGGAACTCATTTTCTTTATGGCTGAGTAGCATCCTATTTTATATATGTATGACATTTTATTTATCCATTCATTCATCAATGGGCACTCAGCTTGGTTACATCTGTTCGCTATTGTGAATAATGCTGTGGTGAACATAGGTGTGCATATGTCTATTAGTGTCATTTCTACTAGATTCCTAGGGTATATACTTAAGAGTATAACTGCTGGATAATATGGTAGCTCTACCTCTAGTTTTTTGAGGAATTGCCAGACAGTTTTCCAAAAGAGCTGTATGATTTTGCATTCTCATCTGCAATGGATGAGGGTTCCAATTTGTCCACATCCCCTCCAACACGTTATATTCCAGGGTTTTGTTTGTTTGCTTGTTTAATCTTATTCAACCTAACGGGAGTGAAATGGTATCTCATCGTGGTTTTCATTCGCATTTCTCTGCTAACTAATGATAGTGAGCATCTTTTCACGTGTCTGTTGGTCAACTCAATACCCTCTTTGGCAAAGTATCTGTTCATACACTTTGCCTAGTTTTGATTAGGTTAATTGTCATTTTGTTGTTAAGTTGTAGAAGTTACCTACATGTTTTAGATATTAAACCCTTATTGGTCATATTGTTCCCCAAGATTTTTTCCCCATTTGTATGTTGTCTCTTTACTCTTTTGATAAACATAAGTATTCAACTTTTATGAAGTCCTGGTTATCTATTTTGTTTTCTGTTGCTTGTACGTTTCTTGTTGTGTCTATCATTGAAAAAAATTAGGTCCCAAAGCTTTGCGCCTATATTTTCCTCCAATAACTTTATGGTTTTAGATTTAACATTTAGGTCCTTAATCCATTTTGAATTAGTTTTTGCATATGGCCCGCCACTAAAAACCCACTACCGTCGAGTTGATTCTGACTCAGTGATCTATAGGACAGAGTAGAACTTCCCCATAGAGTTTCCAAGGAGTGCCTGGTGGATTTGAACTGCCAACCTCTTGGTTAGCAGCTGTAGCACTTAACCACTATGCCACCAGGGTTGTGTATGGCATGAGGTATGAATGTTTCATTTTTCTTCATGTGGAAATCCAGTTTTGCCAGCATTATTTGCTGAAAAGACTTTCATAGTTATTTTTTAAAGAAATATTTCTTTTTTGCCTTTTATCTTTGTGATGGTTAATGTTATGTGTCAACTTGCCTAGGCTGTGATTCTCAGTGGTTTGGCAGACAATATGTAATCATCTCCCGTTTTGTCATTTTGTGATTTGATGTGAGCAGCCCATCAGTTGGAAGGGGAGTTTCACTGGGAATGTGGCCTGCATCCAGTATATGAAAAGATGTCCAAGCAAAGTGCTCTCTCTCTCTCTCTTTCTCTTTCTCTTTCTACCCTGCAATCTTCTCAGTGTCCGATCTCTGGTTCTTGAAACATAAACCAGCAGAGCCTCCAGCCTGTTGCCTGACCTGCAGGTTTTGGGTTTCATTAGCCCCTGTAAACACATGAGCTGGCAGTGGTCATCAGCCTATCATCTGATCCATGAATTTGGAATCTGCCAGCCCCTACAATTGCATGAGCCATTTCTTCACAATTGTATGAGCCATTTCTTCACAATTGTGTGGGCCATTTTTTTGAAGTAAGTTTTGCTTTATATATAAATCTATATACACTTCACTTGTTTTACTCCTCTAGAGAACCCAAACCAAGATACTCTTCTTTTCATTTTTTTAATTAAAAAAATTTTGATGAATATCTTTGTAATAACCATTTACCCATATTGCATTGGATAAATAATTAAATCTAGGTTCTATAGATCAAGAGTATGAATTGAAAACATGGCAGGCATGTTTAGATTTAGAGCCTGTCCAAAAGATTAAAAACATGGCAGGTATTTCCCTCCAAATATATTTATCCAATTCTCACACTCTCAGACAGATGTGAGAGTGCCTATTTCATTATTACCTTGACAATCTTGGGTAATACAATGAAAAAAAATTTTTGACAATTTTAATGAAAAGATGAAGTTTTATCTTGCTTTTCTTTGATAACTAATTGGATCGAAATTTTTTACATGCATGTTGCTTACTTGTATTTGTTACTTTTCTAATGTAAATTGTTAGCAAGCACTTGTTAGTAAGTCCTTAGGTTTTTCCATCAGACAGTTTGCGATAAGGAGATAAAGCATATTCCCTACCTTTTGAGGAACCAATATTGAGTTGAGGAATAAAATCACTAAAGAGTTTAAGAAAGAAACAAGCAAAGTAGAGTCATCTGCTTAGTTACCTAGTGATACCATAACAAAAATACCACAAATCATTGGCTTTAAAGAACAGGAATTTATTTTCTCATAGTTTTGAAGACTAGGAGTCTGAATTCGGGGTGTCAGCAGGACTAGACTCTTTCTCTCTCTGTAGACTCTAGGGGAAGATCCTTGTCTCTCTGCTTCTGTAATCCTAGCATTTCTTGGGGTCCCTTGGCTGCTTGTAGATATGTTTTCACGTGGCATCTGTCTTTCCCTGTGTATGTCTATTTTTCCGTACCTGTTTTCTATCTTTAAAAGACATCACGCAGAAGGAATTAGGTTTAGGACTCACCCTACTCTGGTGTGACATCATTAACAGAACCAAGAAAACCCCTATTTCCAGACAGGGTCATATTTATAGGTATAGGGGTTAAGACTTCAGCATAACTTTTGGAGGGACACAGTTAAGTTCATAACACTCCTTATGTCCTAGTTACTATTGTAAAAATTCAGGACCTAAATAAGTTGATGCAGAGCTAAAGTGCCTAGAGTGACAAGACAGCTCATCAGGTGTGGCTTTCCAAGGTTGGGAGCAAGAAGGGCTGGATTGGCTGATACAGTGAGATGTGGTGGGACTGGTAGGTTGTCAACCTGGCTCCTTCATGTGCCAGGCTTGTTAGCACAAGCAAATCAATAAGTGCTCTGGAACTCCATTTTCTCAGTTGTAAACAAAGATAGACAAGATTCTGTTTTTTCTCTCTAAAAGCCTATATAGCTGGATGTAGAAGAGTTGACAAAGAGATGAATGGAAGAAAGGAGTGCAGTATCAGAGCTAGAGAAATTAGACTAACAGTAAATGGTGAGCCCACAGTCTCTACAATTATATTTCTTTAGCATAATACAGCGTTTCTTAATATGTGCCCCTTGGGATATTCTTTCTACAAAATGTTTAAAAATGTTATGAAAAACAAGAGTTTTGTGGTCATATAAGTCTGGGAAATTACAGAGAAAGCAACGTTAAATACATTTCTTCTTTACAGGACTTTTCAGACTCTTTAACATGCTAATGATAAGTAGCCCTGGTGACCCAATGGTTAAGATCATTCCCTAACCTAAAGATGGGCAGTCTGAACCCATCACCTCCTCCATAGGAGAAAATACCTGGTTATCTGCTCCCATAAAGATTACAGCCTAGGAAAACCTATAAGGCAGTTCTACGCTGTCACATGGGGTCACTATGAGTCAGAATCAACTCGATGGCACACAACAACAATAATATGCTAATGTACATGTGGAGTCTGTAAATGGGAGATAGAGTTTGTAGCGTTTACAAGTCCATATGACCAGAGAACCCTTTTCCTGTAACATCTTTTGGGATTAGGATCTAACAGAACATGATAAGAGAAATAAAATGAACAGGCCAGACAAAGAGCCTTTGGCTCATCTGAACTTTCATCTTGGTGCATTTCCAGAGAAAGCAACAGCTAGCTCTTCTCATGTAGTCATGTCCCTCCAAGAGCCAGTACACATTCAGTATCAGTAAGCACATCACCAACTGTTTTTAATTAGCAAAGCTCTATGGCAGGCTGGGGAGGGAGCATTATCCTTGGCTGAGATGTTGAGAATACCCACAGCTGGGCCACTATTTCCACCCTCACAATTCTCATTTTTAGAATTATCATGTTAAATCTAAAATAGCCTCCTTACAGTGACAAGATAGAAGTTATTATATAACATCACACTTATTGGGGAATTAATGAAGAGTTTTAAGTGAATGACTCATAGGAATAGATTTGAAGAGTTTTATTTAAAGAAAAAAATTACTTTGCTAGTGATGTGGGACCTAGGGTGGAAGCCTAGAAATAAGAAGTGCAGGTCAGAGAGTATGTATTAAAAATGTAGGTAAGAAATGGATGAGGACCTGAGATAAGGTAGTGATGCAAACTGTAAATCATGCCCAAACTAAAACTTCTATCTAAATTGGATGACATTTTCTAGAAAGATGACGCTAGTAAGAATAATAGGATTATTATTAAATTTTAATTGAGATGTTAATTTCTTAACATTGCCATTGATAGAAAAGTGTGACATCTTGAGGCAGAGCCAACATGATACCTAGACAGATGCATCATGCCATCCCTCTATAGCAAAGACCCAAAAAAACTAAGTAAAACAGATACAAATATCAGCCCTGGAATCCTAAGCATCAAATGAAAGGATAAAGAACTAGATCAAACACTGAATAGAAGAACAAACTGAAGGCAAACAAGAGAATGAGGAGAGATATGGATTGGAGGTTCCCTGCCAACTAATATGGCACAGTTTCACCATCTTGGAGCACAGTCAGCAACGAACCCAGACAGGAAGTACAGGAAAGCAACTTCACAGAGCTCCCAATAGGACACCAAGTAGCTGATAGACAGAGAAACACTCTTTCCCACCCCTCACCATTATGCCCCATATGCCCCTTCTACCCTTTCCCAATGGGCCATTCTGCACCACTCAGCTAGAGAGCTATCAGCCCAGGTTTGCACCCCACTCACCCACTGGCTCATGCCTTGCGATTTTTTTTTCCTTTCTTACTTTTGTTTCTCCCTCCCATCTAGCCGTGTATGCCACGTCTTACCCTTCCAGCAGGACCACACCACACAACCACAGGTGGCGAGCCATTGGCCCGCCACCACCACAAATACTTCCCACCCCCACCTGCTTGCTCCCACCATGCCACTAATTTTTCTCCTTCCTTTCCAGTCTCCCTCCCACCTAGTCCTGTATGCCAATGCTACCCCTTCCTGCCAGGCCATGCTGCACCACTGCAGCTAGAAAGCCACTGGCCCACCACTTTCTACTTCCTACCTAGACCCATACACAACCTCCCCCCTTCCTGCCAGCCCCCAGAGTCACCCTGTCCCCACCTGCCAAGCACCATTTTTCTTTTTTTCTCTCATTTTTGTTTTCTTTCTTCCCCCCCACCTAGCGCATATGCCACCACCCCTTCCCATTGGCCCTCACCAGGCTGCCATGGCTAGAGCATCCCCAGCTGAAGCCTTCCACTGCACCAGGCCTGCATTACCCATCCCCTTCCACCACTTGACAAGGTGCTGAAGAGTGGGAAGTGAGCCCATACGACTCCCCATCTGACACCCCCACCTATGTGGCAAGGGCTGTGAATGCTTGTACACCACTGGACCAACATCAGGAGTCAGACAGTAACAACTCAGTCTGCCCTCAGCCACCTCACCAAACCAGTGTACAGCAAAGCAGGTATGCCTCGCCTGCAGCTCCCCTACCCACCTGAACAAGGTGGCAAGAGCCATCATGCCCACAGATGAGCAAGAAGAAAAGCACACCTGGCCAGCCAGCCATAACATAGCAAAATGAAACAAAGAAGCAGTATGAAATAATGACTATACAAACAATATTACCTGATATGGATATGGAATTCAAAAGACTAATATTAAAGGCTCTCCAAGAGAATAAGAAAGAGATCAGGAAAAAGAGATGAAACCAAGGAAGAAATAGAGAAACTCATGGAAAACATAGATGAAACCAATGAAAATAGTCAAAATCAAGAAAAACACAAAGCAATAGAAAAAATTAGGAAAATAATACAAAAACAAAAAGTCAAAATAAACAAACACTTAGAAATAATACAAAAACAACAACTAGATGTTGAAAAGATAAAACACAAAATTTCAGAAATGGACAATTCAATAGAAGGTTTTAGGAAAAAAATTAAACAATAGAAGACAAAGTCAGTGAAATTGAAGACAAATCCATGGACACCACTTTGTTTGAGAAAAAAACAGAGAAAAGAATGAAGAATAATTAAGAAAACTTAAGAATTATGTAAGACACAATAAGCAGCAAAAATTTGTGATCGGAGTTCTAGAACAGGGGAGAAAAGGGGAAATACAGAGATTATTGAAGATTTGCTGGCAGAAAATGTCCCAAAATATCATGGAAGATGAAAAGCTGACCATCCAAGGAGTTCAGTGAACCCCTAATAGGATAGATCCCAAAAGAAAGTCACTGAGACATATAATCACACTTGCTAAAATCAAAGACAAAAAAAAATTCTGAGAGCAGCTAGAGAAAAACAAAAAGTTACTTACAAAGGGGAAACAATGAGACCAAGCTCTGATTACTTGGCAGAAACTACGCAGGCAAGAAGGCAGTGGGATGCCATATATACAACCTTGTGAAAGGGGAAAAAAACTGCCAACCAAGAATACTATATCCTGCAAAACTCTCAAATATGATGGTGAAATTAGGACATTTCCAGATAAGCAGAAGTTAAGAGAATTCATAAAAACCAAACCAAACTTACAAGAAATATTAAAGATAATCCTTCCATTAGAGAACCAGTACATTAGACAACAACCAAAGTTTAGGACACAAGATAATATTAGCCAGATACCAACCCAGGTAAAGAACTCTCAATAATAAAACAAAGCTAAAAGACTTAAAACACGGAAACAGAAACGTCTATCTGTAAATGACAAAAATGTCAAAAGAATAAAAGTGCAATAAATATTGTAGGTGTACAACTTTCAAATGAAGAAGAATTAAAAGCAATATCAAGTAAAAAAAGATTGGTTCAAACTTAGAAGTTACGGGTAAATTTCAAGGTAAATACAAGGAAAATTAACAAACCTACTCATCAGAATAAAGAAGAATGCACAAAGCCTCAGTGAATACAAAATCTTTAATAATGAAAGAAAGGAAAATCCATAAACAAAAGGAACTCAGCACAGAAAATTAAGAGGAACAAAGAAAACATCAGCATCACCAAAAAAACACAACATGACAGCAATAAACTCATACCTATAGATAATCACACTGAATATAATAATCACACTGAATAAAAAAAAATGGCTAAAATGTACCTGTAAAGAAACATAGAATGGCAGAATGGATTAAAAAAACACAACCCATCAATATGCTGTCTACAAGAGACACACTTTAGACACAAAGACATAAATATATTAAAAATCAAATAATTAAAAAAAAATGAAGCAAACAGTAACTAAAAAAGGGCAGAAATGGAAATACCAATTTCAGATAAAATAGGCTTTAAGGCAAAATCAACCATAAAAGACAAGGAAGGACATTATATGATTAAAGGGACAATGCATCAAGAAGACATAACATTAATAAATATCTAATAACCCAACGATAGAGCTCCAAAATACATAAAAGAAACTCTAATGGCACAGAAAACAGAAATAGACAGTTCCACAATAATAGCATGAGGCTTTAACACACCTCTCTCGGTAAAGGACAGAACATCTAGAAAGAAACTCACAAAAGATACAGAAAATCTGGAGGCCACAATCAACAAACTTGACCGCATAGACATATATAGAACACTCCACTCAACAGCAGCAATGTTAACATTCTTTTCCAATGCACATGAAACATTCTCCAGAATAGATTACATTTTAAGCCACAAATCAACCCTCCATAAAATCCAAAACATTAAAGTAATGCAAAGAATTCTCTTAAATCACAATGCCATAAAAGCAGAAGCCAATAACAGGAAGAGCAAGGGAAAAAAATAAAATACATGGAATCTGAATAACACCTTCCTTAAAAACAACTGGGTAATAGAATAAATCAAAGAGGAAATAAAAAAATTCCTAGAATCAAAAGAGAATGAAAATATATCACATGAAAACCTTTGGAACACAGCAAATGCAGTGTTTCAAGGTCAATTTATAAAAATAAACACACACACCAAAAAAAAGAATGAGCCAAAATCAAAAAATTACCTTTACAACTCAAACGAAGAAAAGCAAAAGAAGCCACCAGCTACCAGAATGAAGTAAAAAATAAAGATCAGAGCAGAAACAAATGAAATAGAGAACAGAAAAACAACAGAAAGAATCAACACCAAAAGTTGGTTCTTTCAAAAGATCAACAAAATTGACAAAACACTGGCCAAACTGACAAAAGAAAAACAGGAGAGGGAGCAAATAACCCAAATAAAAAATGAGATGGGGGACATTACGACTGATCCAACCGGAATAAGTAAGACCATAACAGAATACTATGAAAAATTATACTCCAACAAATTTGCAAACCTAGAGGAAATGCACAAACTTTTATAAACACACTACTTACTTACCTAGCACAAGCTGAGATAGAAAATCTGGGGAGACCCATAACAAGAGAAGAAATCCACCCACCACTGCCATCAAGTCAATTCCAACTCATAGTGACCGTATAGAAGAGGTAATTAAAAAAAAAAAAAAAAAAAAGAACAACGAAAAGTCCTAGCGTGGACAGCTTCAATGGAAATTATACAAAACATTCAGAGAAGAGCTCACACCAGCACTACTAAACTATTTCAGAGCATAGAAAAGGAAGGAATACTCTTGAATTCATTCTACCAAGCCAGTGTAACCCTGATACCAAAGCCAGGCAAAGATACAATGAAAAAAATATATAATTACAGACCAACACCTTTCATGTACACAGATGCAAAAATTCTCAACAAAATTGTAGCCAACAGAATTCAGCATCATATCAACAAAACAATACACCACAACCTAGTGGGATTCATACTAGGGATGCAAGGATGGTTCAGTGTTAGAAAATCAATCAGCATAATCCACAACATAAAGAGAACGAAAGAGAAGAATCACATGATCATCTCAATCGATGTAGAAAAGGCATTTGATAAAGTCCAACTCCCATGCCTGATTAAAAAAAAAAAAACCCTCTCAATAAAATAAAAATAAGAAGAGAAATTCTTCAACATAATAAAGGGCATCTATAAAAAACCAACAGCCAACATCATTCTCAATGGAGAAAGCCTGAAAATATTCCCCCTGAGAATAGGAACAAGACAAGGATGCCCTTTAAACCACTCCTATTTAACATTTAACATTGTGTTGGAAGTCCTGTCAAGAGTAATAAGGCGAGAAAAAGAAATAAAAGACATCCAAATTGGAAAGGAAGAAGTAAAACCATCGCTATTCACAGATGACATGATCTTATACATAGATAACTTCAAAAATTCCACAAAAGAATTACTGGAACAAATGGAAAGATTCAGCAGAGTAGCAGGATACAAGATCAACATACAAAAATCAGTTGGATTCCTATATACCAACAAAGAGAACTTCAAAAAGGAAATCAGGAAAGCAATACCATTTATACTAGCCCTAGCCCCTAAAGAGATAAAAATACTTAGGTGTAAATCTAACTAGGTATGTAACAGACCTATAGAAAGTAAACTACAAAATATTATTGAAAGAAACCAAAAGAGAACTACATCAATGGAAAAACATACCATGCTCCTGGATAGGAAGGCTCAACATTGGGAAAAAGTCAATAGTACACAAAGCAATCTACAGATACAATGCAATCCTGATCCAAATACCAACAGCATTCTTTAAGGAGATGGAAAAACAAATGACCAACTTTATAGGGGAAGGAAAAAGGTCTCGGATAAGCAAAGCATTATTGAAGAAAAAGAACAAAGTAGGAGGCCTCACACTACCTGATCTAAAAACCTACTATACAACCATAGTAGTCAAAACAGCCTAGTACTGGTGCAAGTATAGACACATAGACCAATGGAACAGAATTGAGAACCCAGATGTAAATCCATCCGCCTATGGTCAGTTGATCTTTAACAAAGGACCAAAATCCATTAAATAGGGAAAAGAGTCTTTTTAACAAATTGTGTCAACAAAACTGAATGTACATGTGTAAAAAAAAAAATGAAAACAGGATCCATACCTCACACCATACACAAAAGCTAATTCAAAATGGATCAAATACCTAAATATAAAACCCAAAACGATAAAGATCATGGAAGAAAAAATAGGGACAACACTAGAGGCCCTAATACATAGCATTAAGAGAATATATACCATAATTAATAATGCACAAACAGCAGAAGATAAAATAGATAACTGGGACCTCCTAAAAATTAAATAATTATGCTCATCAAAAGAATTCACCAAAAGAGTAAAAAAAGAACTTACAGACTGGAAAAAATTTTTTGACCAAACATACCCAACAAAGTTCTAATCTCTAAAATCCATAGACTGCTTCAACACTTCAGCAACAAAAAGACAAATAATCCAATTAAAAAATGGGCAAAGATATGAATAGACCCTTCACCAAAGAAGACATTTAGGCAGCTAACAAAGACATGAGGAAACGCTCTCAATCATTAGCCATTAGAGAAATGCAAATCAAAACTACAATGATATACCATCTCACCCCAGCATTATTGGCACTGATCAAAAAAATAAATAAACAGCAGATGTTGGAGAGGTTGCAGGAAGATTGGAATTCTTATGCACTGCTGGTGGGAATGTAAAATGGTACAACCACTATGGACAACAACATGGCACATCCTTAAAATGCTAGAAATAGAAATACTATACATTCCAGAAATCCCACTCCCGGGAATACACCCTAGAGAAATAAGAGTATCACATGAACATATACACACGATGTTCACTGCAGCATTATTCACAATAGCAAAAAGGTAGAAACAACCTAAGTGCACATCAATAGATGAATGAATAAACAAATTAAAGTATGTACACACAATGGAATACTACACAATGATAATGAACAATCTTGAATCCCTGAAATACCTCACAACATGGATAAATCTGGAGGGCATTATGCTCAGTGAAACAAGTCAATCACAAAAGGACAAATACTGGATGAGACGCTATTATAAAAACCCAAGAAAAAGTTTACACAGAGAAAAAAACAATCTTTGATCATTACAAGGGAGGGGAGGGGCGAGGAGGGTAAATCACTAACTAGATAGTACACATGTGTTAACTTCGGTGAAGGGAAAGACAACACACAATATAGGACTGAGTCAGCACAGCTTGAATAGACAGTCAAAGAAACTTCCTAAACACATTCAAACGGTCAAGATATCAGCCGACATATTGCTTTGGACAAATCTACTGCAAAAGATCTCTTTAAAATGTTAAAAAGCTAAGATATCACTTTGAGGACTAATGTGCACCTGACCCAAGCTATGGTATTTTCAATTGTCTCTACATATGAAAGCTGGACAATGAATTACGAAGACTGAAGAAGAATTCATTCCTTTGAATTATGGTGTTGGTGAAGAATATTGAATATACCATGGACAGCCAGAAGAATGAACAAATCTGTCTTGGAAGAAGTAAAACCAGAATGCTCCTTAGAAGCAAAGATGACAAGACTCTCCTTCTCATGTACTTTGGACATGTTATCAGGAGGGACAAGTCCCTGGAGAAGGACATCATGTTTGATAGAGGGTTAGTGAAAAAGAGGAAGCCCATCAGCGAGATGGATTGACAAAGTGGCTGCAACGATGGGCTCAAATATATCAAAGACTGTGAGGATGGCACAGGACAGCAGCATTTTGTTCTGTTTTACGCAGGGCAGCTATGAGTCAGGACTGATGGCATCTAACAACGCAATGCAGAGATTACTTTGATCCTTGCTCCTTAATCAAGTCATTAAAGAGAGAGAGTCCCAAACTATCTTAGTAATAATCAGCAGTTTACATGATTTAACTCATTTAGGCATCACTACATCCTACGACCACCACCCATCACCTGCTTGGTAATGCTGAAGCTATGCCACTGGTATTCCAAATACCGGCAGGGACACCTATAGTGGACAGGTTCAGCAGAGCTTCCAGATTAAGATGGACTAGGAAGAAAAGCCTGGTGACCTACTTCTGAAAATTAGTCAATGAAAACCATATGGATCACAATGGAATACTGCCTAATAAAGTGCTGAAAGACGATGAGCCCCCTAGGTTGGTAGGCATCCAAAATACTTAGTGACCTCAACAATGGACATACCAATAATTGTGAGGATGGCACAAGATTGGGCAACGTTTTGTTCTGTCGTACATGACGTCACCATGAATCGGAGCTGACTCCAAGAATCAGACCTAACTCCATGTTAACTAACAACATCAACAACCTGTGAAGTAGGAATCATCATTATCCTCGTTTTACGGATGAGAAAGCCAAGGTCCAAAGAGGCTAGTTAAATTGCTCAAGGTAATATATCTAGTAAATAACTCAGGAAGCCTGGCTCCAGAGTCTGTGTGCTTTAACACTTCCAGTTTTCCAACCATTGAGCAGTAGCGCCAATTCCATTTCGTCATGAACTGAGATGCTGGCACATTTCAAAAATGATGACCGTACCTAAGGTTCTACTGGTAATTCAAAAGCAGGGAGCTGTCAAGATGAATTGCAGTGCTATCAGAAGTGGTCACTTTGAACTTCTCAAAATGCTCATAGCCCAGATGCTTTCTGCCTCCCTCAAAAATTGTAGTTAGAGAGACCTCTTCTGAGCCAAAGAGAACTCAGGGCACTGGCCTTCAGGAAAGGGAGCAGTTTTTATCTTTGTAAAGAGGTCGTGAATTCAGATATAAATTAGATTTTGTTTTAAACAGAATAATTGCATAATGTCCTAAGACATCAGATTAGCTCACTGATTTAAGCAGAAATTAAACTTGTTTACTGAGCATCTATCAGATGAAAGTCTGTTGTTGTTTAGGTTTCTTTCAAAGTAGTGCTGCAGGAATAAAGTCACAAAATCAGAACTGACAACAGTGTTGTGGGTGGGACAAGTATTTGGGGTAATGACTTTTACAGTTGGAGGAAGAAAGGCTTAAGTACGTATGCATACACTCATAAGAACTTTTTGGTGAGACACAGTGATCTGTCACTTAAACGCACACACACACACACAACCACTACAACAACCTATCTGTCCCTGTCATCCTGTTGGAAATTAAACTATTCCTTTCCAGCTTATCGTGATAAAAACCAGTTGCCATGGAGTCCATTTCAACTCATGGTGACCCTACATGTGTCAGAGTAGAATTGGGCCTCATAGGGTTTTTAATGACTGATTTTTTTTTTCAGAAGTAGCTTGCCAGGCCTTTCTTCCAAGGTGCCTCTGGGTGAACTCAAACCTCTAAACTGGTTAGCAAATGGGTGAGTTAATCATTTGCACCAGGGAACTCCTTATTATGATACAAAATACTGAAAAAATAACCCTAAACATAAAAGTTTACGTAACATGTGGGTTCAGTGATTATTGAATTGAATATTTACTTCAGAATTTGAATAAAACTTGAAATCTGTGAAAAATAAAAGTACTTTGGTTATAAGATTTATGGTATATGGAATTAAAAGGAAAAAAAAAACAGGCAAAAAGATGCTTTTGATGAACTGTTTCTAGCATACATACACCTTAAACTGAGAGAACTACTTGCTCCGAAAGTGGTAATTTCCATTTTAAATGCATCTGAGATTTCAACTATTTTTAGTGGTACAAAATTTTACAACCTTTGACTCCGTACCTCCTACTAAACGCATCCTTTCAAAAGCGTGAAATGTTGAAGATCTGTCTATATTATTCAAACCAGCAATTAGAACCAGATGTTACTGCACTTTATATTTAGACACTACATTTCAATATCTAAAAAAGAAAGAATGCTCATGAAGGACAGAGAGAATAATTTATAAACGCAATTAGAGCATATTGTTTAGATTCCTTCTCACTAATTTACCTGATTGCAAAGTAAAATTAAATGAATTCATATTTAAATGCAAAATTGGTCCAATGAGTAATGAAGTTTTTTAAGCTGTGTGTACAAGGAAAAGAAGATACCAGGTATACTATTGTGATGTCAAATACAACATTTCTGTATCAATTTTATACCTTTACTATGAAGTCATCTTCTTTAAAAGACAGTCAAATTCCAGCTTGTGTAATGGCTAAATTTATATTAATTTTTAAGAAAATGTATAAAATGATTGTAAAAGAGCAACTTGAAACTAACTACATGCCTGATACAGTAACAAAGATTTTACTAGGAACCTGTAAGTATTGCCAGATGGTGAAAACATTTAATATGCTTGGCTACTAATCATAAGGTTAATCAAAGGCTAACCGAGTCTGTCCAGAGGTGCCCCAGGAGACAGGCCTGGCAATCTACTTCTGAAAAATCACTCGCTGAAAACCCTATGGGGCATAGTTGTATTCTGACACACATGGGGTCTCTATGAGTTCAAACTGACTCAGTGGCAACTGGTTTCTCATACGCATTGCACCTATCAAATGCTTTTCCTAAGATTTGGCACGTTCTTCAGTTGTGGAAATAATAGAACGGAAATAGTATGTCACACAGACAACACTATTTGAAAAAAATATGCAGCATTGATACAGGCAGAGCATACAAAAGAGAACTATCCTGAAAGTTTGGTTGACCCAAATTATTGGTGCTTGGAAAGAAATAGACTGGATAAGCATTCTTCCCTCTCAGTTATCAAATAATCTAATCGGTACTTGTTTTAATTAAGTTAGTACTTCATGGTATTTTCTCGATGGTGAATTTTTTTTTTCCTAATTACGATCTTTTATTTGGCTAATGGTAAATAGACTGGCCTTTTCTGAGTGTATGCCAGTGGGTGATGGCGCACAGATAGCCTGTTTTACTTGCCAGTGACAGAGGCATCTGGAATGGGTTAATAGCCTGATGCTATGATAGATATACGGTGTTGAGAACTGAAGCCAGTGACCACGTGAGAACTTGGTAAGCTAGGGGTGGTGCGTGATCCCTGATTCCTGGAGCTCTATGCCAAAAGGATCCTATTATATCTACATAACCACCAGAACACAAAGCTGATAGTCCTCTTCAGTTTCTGCTTTGCTCGTAATTCAAGTTGTTAATAAATGCCACAATGTTCTTTAGTCACCTTTCAGATGGCTCCAACATGTGAACTTGAAGGTGAACACAGACAGTTCACTCATTTATTCGAAATATTAATTAAGCACCTATTTTGTACCAGGCGCTGTTGTATGTGCTGGAGTATTTCCATTAATTAGGATTAGTATGTTCAGTCACCCCAACAATACGAAAATAATTGAAGCTCAGATAATAACAGCTATTATTTATATAGTGCCTACTCTGTGACAGATACAATTCAAAGCATTTTACATACATTATTTAATCCTAATAGCAATTTCATGAGTTAGGCATTATCATTAGCCCCATTTTATAGATGAGGAAATGGAGGCATCATTCATTAATTCAATTTGCTCAAAGTCACACAGGTAGTAGGAACTACAGCCAAGATGCAATCAAATCCACTCAGATTTTAGAGTTATTTACTGTAGTGCTAACATTCTCCTCAACTAGATTAGGGTTATGCTGTCCCATGTGTAATTCCAGGTAAGCAGGTGAGGCCAAGACTGATATTGTGACTCTACGATGACCAAGGTCAAAGGTTCCTTTATCTTGAAGCTCTGCTATCTTCTGTATAGATCTTCTATATCCTACCTCAACATGATGTCTCCATCTTCATTGCAGTGATCAGAAAAAGTGGAAAACAAACAAGAACTGGTTCTACTCTTTTATGTTAAGAATTTTTCTTGCAAGTTTCTCAGATAGCTTTAGCTTATATTTATTGGACAGAATTTGGTCACACAGTTGTAAGGGAGGTTGGGATGTGTATTCTTTACTCCAGGTGACCCTTGTCCTGCTATTATTTGAAAACTAATACTGAGGAAAAAGGCAAGAGTGGCATTCTTTACTACCATATTGAAACACAAATCCTGAAACAACTGTTATCAGGATATTCCTGTTGTTTGCCCCTAGTATATTTTTCATGATAAGTAATATTCTTTTTAATACAGATGACTTTGGAATAACTGTTAGCCCTTGAGTCTGTTGGTCCTTCCTCATGTAATATTTTGGTAAGCAGACAGCACATGCATCTGAGTCATATTGATAACCGGAAAATATCAA
The DNA here is from genome assembly GCF_030014295.1 of Loxodonta africana. Taxonomy (NCBI): domain Eukaryota; kingdom Metazoa; phylum Chordata; class Mammalia; order Proboscidea; family Elephantidae; genus Loxodonta; species Loxodonta africana. The sequence continues at coordinate 110,970,295 of NC_087347.1, read as the reverse complement.
CACTCCTCAAGGTATCAAACAAAACCAGTTGCCATCAAGTCAATTCTGACTCACAGCAACTCTATAGGACAGAATAGAACTGCCCCATAGGGTTTCCAAGGAGTGGCTGGTAGATTCAAACTGCCAACCTTTTGGTTAGCAGCCAAGCTCTCAACCACTGTACCACCAGGGCTACAGGTCACCAGTATTTCCTTCCATCCTTTTAGTGATGAAAAACTTATAAAATGAAGTTTAATTAGAATAAATTAGCCCTAAATAGAGGTTCAAGTCCACCCAGAGATCCCTCGAAAGAAAGGCATAACAAATTACTTCTGAAAAATCAGACACTGAAAACCCTATGGAGCACTATTCTACTAAGGGTGTCCCCATGAGTTGGAATGGACTCGACAGCAACTGGTTTTCTTACTAGTTTAATTATCAGAATGAGAAAAATTGCTTATTTGTTTACTATTAGTATATATGTACACATATTTATTTTTAGGATATTTTAAAGAAGACAAAATAAGAATAGTAGAGCCACTGACTAAGAATTAGAGAGGATATATAAGATTTAACATCTATCAGAATCATGCTAAAAATATTCATGTTTTACCATATCAACACTGAGAGAACATGCTACTAGTATGGAACAGTACAAAGATTTAGGATCCTTCTGTCTCCAAAAATACATCTTCTTCAGTTATCTGGAGCACCCTTTCATTTTAGACTACACCAGGGAGACACCCACTAGCAAATGCAAACCCATCTTTACATGATGGCCTCAATCAAGGAAAAGTTCCTGTAATGGGTGCCGTTCCCTTGTTCTCAACTTATAGTTTTCTCATTAGTTAATGACGATTCTTCTCACAGTAGACTCTTGTGTGTGTATATATGGAAGTCTCTAATCACATTCTCTTAGAAGTTGAAAGGTTATCAGTAGGAGTTGTTGTTACGACAAGGTAAGATGACAAAGTCCCATTCCAAGTCTCTGAAAGGAGTTTAAAGTAATGACAGAAAGAAATGCCCCCTCTGGTTTCCAGGAAGGTTAAAAAACGAGCTACCTCCAAAGATCCAGGGAACATGTGGATGGATTTGGAAACATCAGCTATAGACCTGGAGACAATATTAAAGTATAAATGGCCAGTTTGTTTTCTGATACTCCTCACTTTGATTTTCTGAACCTTCCACATTCCTGCTGTCTTCTGACTTTTCATTCTCGCACAAGTTCTCTCATGAATTCTCACTCCTGTCAGAAGGAAAGCACCAGAAACCACCAATACCTTGTATCCTAGTTTAATATATTCACAAGGGCAAGCCACTTGTAAAAGTAGATTTCAAAGACAGGAATCCAAAAGAGTAGCTGTCCTAAAGAAAACTTTTAGAGCTCTTACACTTGCAAATAAAGGGTATTTTGAGTAACTGTACATTCCTGGCATTATTCTTCAGTTTTCTTCATGAGCCAGATGCTCCTACACCTGGTTTCCATGAGAATCACCTGGAAGCTTTATAAACACAGTGATTCTCTGCCTCCACCCAAGGCTTACCGAACCAAAATATTTCACGGTAAAACCCAAGACCCTGTATTTTTAACTTCCAAGATTCTTCAAGTTTATACTCCAACTGGGATTCTGCTATAAAGCTAGATTTGGAAACCACTGACGTAAGCTAGTACCTATCCCATAAACAATAAAGCTGTCCTTGCTTATGGAGTGAATCTAGTTGATAGAAGATTTGGGTATTTGAATCTACAAAAGTATGTGGTGCTCAATTTTGCCATATGCAACTCCATGTATTAAGATACCTATTGTCAATTATCCAAATAACAAGAACACTAAAATGAACAGAATTCCTTTTCTCAATACTGTATAATGATATCTGAGGCTTACCATAATAACCTTTAAGTCCCACAAGGTACACAAGAAGCTCTAACATTATGGCAGCAAGATTAAACTCAATTCAGAATCATTTTACATAGGTCTAGTTGTATTGTAACTCTTTGGAAGTTGGTATTTTATATATAAGATGGTGACTTTATTATTCAGAATAATAACCTGAATATCTCAGCACCCAATTACGTTGAATAAATGAAAGTTCACTTGTTAGGCTAATGCAAAGTGGTTGCTATATGACATAAAAATGTTGGCCTCTATGAGAGTTTAAAAGACCACAAAGCACAATAGTAAAGAGTGTGGACTTTGAAGTCAGCAGACACGGGTTCAAACCCAGATTCACAACCATCTGCTGTGTGAACTCAAGCAATCTACGTAAGCTCTCTGAGTAGGATTCCTATGTACAAAATGTAAACACACCCTTTCTCCCCAGATCGACCTGAATGGTCAATGAGACAATGTCTGCAAAGTGCCTGATATGTAGTAAACGTTTAATATACATGATAGATGTTACTATTTGGGGGAAGCCACCAAGAGAGCCATCAAAAAGTACAATACAAGAGAAAAGCTGGAACGTGAACTGCTGGGTAAACCTTCACTGGAATATTATTAAATAAAATTAAAATGCTATTTTCAAAAAGAAAGAGTAAATCTGACATCATGGATTGAATTTTGTCCCCCCAAAATATGCATTGGAATCCTATCTCCTGTATCTGTGGATATAGTCCTATCTGGAAATAGGGTTTTCTTTGTGTTAATGAGGCCATATCAATGTAGGGAGTGTCCTAAACATAATCACAAAGGAGTTAAATATGAACAAGAATTTTAGCTGGTTTTGATGGATTTGTCAGCAACCTCTCACTTCACGATTCTCAGCGCTTCAGGATTGCAAACCCAATGGATGGAAGCCTGCTTTACATAAGTTCCCATCACCCTTCACCTAAACATTCCTCTTTTTGGATGACGTCTTTTTTGCCCTAGGAGCCACGAACTGCTCCATTACCTGTGCTTAGTCAGCACACCACAGGAACTGCCTCTGAAAACGGGCGTTGAGGCTCTCCTGTTTAAAACAAATGAGAACTCATATCGGCAGATTTGTTTTCTTTTGAAATTCAGTTTCCCTCATAGGTATCTTAAGCAATTCTAAGGGCCCAGATAATGAAATGATTTCATAGCAGGCTCCGTTTCTTCTGTTTTTCCAATAAAATTTTTCATTCCTACTTGAGAATACATGTTAGCATATGAATATTCAGAAGCACTGCTGACTTTAGGTGAAATTGCATATCTATTTAAATGGTTGGAAACACAATAGTAAATATCCCCTGTAAAGTCTCAGGTCACATCTTACCTAGTGCACAGGTCAACCAAGACTGTGGATGAAAACAAATGATCTCCTTGCAAATCAAGAAAGCAAGGCCAGCAACAATAAAGGACAGGGAACAGTTTAGTTCTCTAAGGAAGTAGCCCCTTGGTAGAAACGAAGATGCCAGCAGTTCTTCCGCAAGCCTTTCCTTTAGCACCTCATATGCAGGGCTGCCCCACCCCCAGTCATAACCAACCAACCAACTCCTAGTGACCCTACAGGACAGAGTAGAACTGCCCCATAGGGTTTCCAAGGAGCACCTGGTGGATTTGAACTGCCGAACTTTTGGTTAGCAGCTATAACACTTAACCACTATACTACCAGGGTTTCCCCCGCATACATACAGGGATATAAAAGGGAATGTGTAGGTAATTATGAAGCCTCTAAATGGTAATGCTGCCTTCCAATTGTTCAGTTCAAAAATTTGAGAGTCATCCTTGATTTCTCTATTTTTATCACGTCCCATATCCATTATATCAGCAAATCCTATAGGTTCTACCCTCAAAACATAATCAACTTCAGAACACTTCGCCCTCCGTCTGCTATTGCCACCCTATCTAAGCCACCATCCTTTCTCACCTGGATTATTGTGATAGTCATCTACAAGGTCTCTCTGCCAGGATCCTTTCCTTCCTAAGGTTTATCCTCCACCCAGCACACAAAAGAGATGGGTTGATGGAAAGTTTTTCTCCCCTTGACCCTCCGGCTCCAGTGGTAGACTTGTTGTTCATCACCTGCATGCGCTTGTGACCTGTAAGCACGACTTTACTTTCCTCATCTGAACAATGAAGGATATAGAGGTGTCGTAAGGATAAGTGAGATGTTTTATACAACATGCCTGACATGTAGTAAGAGTACAATGAACAGGAGATACTAGCACATTAGTCCTGAATTATAGTGTTGTAGAGCAACCATACACAGCCATAAAAGATAGAAGGCTGGTTTTTCCCAAGTACGGAGGGCATACAAAGAGAGTATGAACTTAAACCATGATGGTTTTATTAGTAGTTGCTGTAAAAGGTATTGCTGACCCTTAATTTGCCTATCCAGTCACAACCACGCACAAATGGCAGCACCAGCAGTAGCATGGTAGAACGCAGGAGGCTCAATGCCACACCTAAGTCAGAAAACCGCTGTGAAACTGAGTTTGACCAGGTTTAAATAATGCTCTAAACTTCTTCAAAAACTCAGGCTCAGAACAAATTAAAGTAAACATCTTAATCAAAAGCAGAAATTCTAAATATTTTGATGAGGGGAAAAGACACTTAACTGTAAAAGATTTAGTTTTTATTTGTTTGTTTTACTTTTTGTGATGGGTTTCAGCAAGCAGAATGGGACATGCCAATGAGATTGTAGCTAAACCAAAGTCAATTTTGATCTTCATTGGAAGTGGCACCAACCCTAAGTTGATGGCCTCCATGTTTCTTTTTGAGAATATTCCACACTGTTAGAGACTAAAAAAATAAAGCAAAGACATGAAGAGAGAACCAGAAAGTCCACATTAGAATATGTGCTGTTCCTCCTTAAAATCAAACGGAGAGCTAGAGAGAAAAGACTGGGAAGAAACCCAGCAGTCAGTTGCATCAAAAACACCAAACAGATCAAAGAGACAATGATTTCAGATAAGGTCAAGCAGTTAGCACCAGTCATACTTGTGCTAAGTACAATAGTATTGCTGCCCACTGCAAGAACAATAGGGGAGACCTCTGATCTCTAAGAAAAAAAAACAGAGTGAATGGCATTTAAGTACCAATTGAAAACAAGTACATCAAAATGATAAGGTATTTATCTGGGCTAAGCCGTAACATTCACTTAAAAATCCTTTTCTAAATATGTGAATATAAGTAATTAGTGGTCAATATGCATCTAATTTTTTTTAATAGCTATAATTACATAATTCTAATAAAGGTACTGCAAGTTCCTTTCTCATCATCACTGCTATCTTAACTTTCCATTTATCTCTTGGACTTATGCTAACCTAACAGGGGTCATTCAGAAAAATGTGACCAAAATTTCAGGTAAGCATTTTGTTTAAGATGCCTTGAATGACTTCTTAAAGCTATGCCCAGCATATTCAGATTAACTTTTCCTTATTCTGTCATTTATTCAACAAAGATGCACTGAGTAGCTAGTGTCCCAAGCTCTGTGCTTCACCAGTTATTTATTTTTGCCTGCCCTGCTGGCACCTAATCCGTATCAAACAGTAGCTTAATTATATGTATAAATATCATCAGGGTGCACTATCTGAATAGTAGCCAGCAGATTTGACATTGAATCCATCTCCCGCCTGCACAAGATCACATAAGGGAAAAGATAGCAGGTTCTGAAATTGGCAGTATAAGGGTCTCAGTTAAATCTACCCACATGGTATATGTGTGTGTGTGCGCATGCGTGTGTGTGTGTGTATGTGCAGCACATGTGCCTTCATGTCTTATCAAAATACACAGACAGATGGGTCAGTTCCTAAGAATCAGCATCACAGACCTGAGAAGGTGTAAGAGATCAACCTCATTCTAGTAGGATAAGTTTGGGTAGTGAAAGCTTCAGAGTGAACCAGGAGTCTTGGACCCAAAAGCCCAATAGAAGCTCTAGTGGGAATGAGAATAATCGAGGGAAAGGAAGAATTTAGTGCAGAGAGGAAGAAGTGTAAAAACTTAGTGGATATGGGAAAGAGAATTGTTGTTAGGTGCCGTCAAGTCAGTTCCAATTCATGGCAACCCTATGTATAACAGAACGAAAACAGTGCCTGGTCCTGTGCCATTCTCACAATCGTTGCTATGTTTGAGCCCCTTGTTGCAGCCACTGTCAATCATCTCGTTGAGGGTCTTCCTCTTTTTTGCTGACCCTCTACATTACCATCAAAAAAGAGGAAGACCCTCGACAAGATGGATTATTTTCATTCTCATTAGAGAAGCATATCGCAGGTTGTTAAGGAATCTTCCTCCAATTCCGGTGCTGCATCCTTCTTCATATAGCCCAGCCCAGAAAGAGAGTTAGGGAACAGCGCAGTGTCAGGAAATCTCTGTGTGTTTACAAAACTCAGTAAAATCTCTAGGGGTCACCTAGAAGCATGAATTCAGGGCTCTGGTTCTAGAGGAAAATTGACTCTTCGTCAGCTCTGGGAGAGATCCTTGTCTTCCTCTGTTCCTTGACAATCTGCATGCGGCACTTATCTTCCTCTGCGCTTGCTCTTTGTATAACTCAGAAGTGATTAGGTTTAGGACACAGCCTGCACTGATAAGCCCTCATTAACACGATGAGGAAAATCCTATTCCCAAACATGGTTAACTCCACAGATATAAGGGTTAGGGTTCCAACACATGTTTAGGGGAGACCCAGTTCAACCCATAGCAATGACTTATAAGATATTCTAGGGAAGCTTCTCTGAAAGCAAGCCTTAAGGGACTTCCCTTGCAGGTCAAAGTTTTACATTTACACTAGGGAATAATCATCCAAGTATAGGAAAGGCTACCAGTGTCTCACTAACAGGTAGCTCTTGTTTTATCTACTCCTCATCAAAAATGTAAATCCAGAGAGAGTCAAGATCACCACAAGCAAGGTACTCAACTATATAAAGGACATTATTTGGACAATGGGAAAATTTGAATGAAGTCCACAGTTTGGATAGTAATATTGTATCAGTGTTAACTTTTTAATTTTGATCATCACACTATGGTCATGTAAAAAAAGCAGCTAAAATATTTAGGGTTAAAGAGAACCATCATTATCTGCAACTGACTTTTCAAATAGTTCTGGAAAAAAATTCTATATATATATACACACACACGTGTGTGTGTGTGTGTGGTATGTGTGTGAGTAGAAAGAGAGAGATAACAATAAAACAAACGTGGCCAAATATTAACCATCAAGGAATGTGGGTAAAGGTTATATGGGAGTTCTCTGTATTATTCTTGCGATTTTTCTTTTAAGTTTTAAGCTATTTTAAAACAAAAAGTTACTATAAAAAGGCTTTGCTAACAACAGCAAAAAAAGCTAGCACAAGTCACAGCTAATTTTAAACATAGATTAGGGCCTCTTAAGTATAGGCCCTGAACTATGTTGGAAGCGTAGCATGTTCACTGTAAGATAAATCCTGCCTCCACACTCAGTGTCTTCTATTTTATGGCAGTCATTCCTAGTGTTTAAGACAATTTCCATAAATCTCTGTGAAGAAATTAAAATATTCTAGTCAGAATGGCTAGCACATTAATCTCTACCCATTACCCCAATAGTATAAAATAGGACCCGAAGGAAATCTTTGTCTCTGGCTTTTTTCCTACTTATCCAACCAATAGCCCTGCCCCTCTAATTTCATGAACATAGGTTTGGGTTTCATTAGTCATGTAAAATCACTTCAAACTCCAGGTGGGAGAAGAGTAACATTTAATGCCAAAATAATATCTTTTGATTGATACGTCATGTTTCTAGAATAAAGTCCCAAAATCTTGTTTGTGCGTCCTACAATCACCAGACAATAATGCTAACGGCCTGGTCTATTATCTATGATCATTTTCTGTGTTAAATCCAGTAAGCATATGGTACTAAACTCCTACTTAAGTGATAATTATTATGCTGATATTTTTTTAATCATTTGCTACATGTTTCACATTCTAATGCATTACATTTATAAAGCCTTACTCAATGTTAAAACATTCTTAGATAAAAATACTTTGCATATTCTATAAGTGTTTGTACAGGGATTCTCTCATTTCCCTTTTAAGTGTTTCAGCCTCAGCCCAAAAAACAGAGCCATTTACCCACTTGACAATTTCTTCCCACTCTTGAAGGGAAGATTGACTTCTCTCTGGTGGAACTGAATGCAATTAGGCAGAGCATGCTCAACTCAGGCCCTTTCTCCTCTCTCTGCTGCTCCTTCTCTTCTGCTCCTGTTTCAGGAGCAACCATACATGGGCCAGGGCACTCTCTTCTGCTCCTGTTTCAGGAGCAACCATACATGGGCCAGGGCCCTGACCTGCTTTCTAGAAGAAGTTCCGAAGGTTCATCTCATTCCCTGTTTGGTATCAGACAGCAATTCTCAGTGAGTATGTTCGCTCTGCATATCTAACCTTGGATGGTCCTACACTTGTAAGAAAGACCTCCATTCCAGCTTTTACAATAATAAAAATGACATTTTCTTCTCTGTCTGCAGGGATCACTCTTCCCCACTGTCCCCTGCCAGTGATACTGAGCAAAGCAGGAATTAATCTGAAAGCAAACAGGCCAATGACCAGCACAAGCAACATGTATAAATTAGCAAATATCTAATCTCAGAGTGTCAATTATCTATTGCAATGCCTTTCTAACTAGAAAGATGGAGGAAAAGCCAAGAAGTACTTGCTCACCATTATCACATTTCCACATTTCTCCCTCCCAAACTGTAAGGAACAAAGAAAATAGGTAAGTGTATTTTTTAAATTTTCCAGCTAATTCAGATTATGTTTTTAATGACCTCTACTTCCTTCATCCCTCTTACCTGGGAACCCTGCTTTGCATCATGTCAAAATTCAAAATTTTAGCATTGGTGTGCTCAAGTGGTGATACATTTGACGATTTTCCCTTCTTTCCTGTTTTCACATTGGGGCAAAAAAAAAAACCCTAAAAACCAAACGAACTCAAGGAAATAGTTTTCTATGCTATGGGCTCCAAGATCATTCAATCAACGTTATTTCTTAATTATAGCTTTATACCAGAGACTTTATAAAACTGAGAGAAGACAAGATTCAAAGAAAACGCAAGGCCTTATGTAACACTTCAAAAACAAAACTCCTTTTGCCAGTGTGGCTTTTAGGAGGATACTATATACAAATGGATTTATATGTTTTAAAAATGAAAAAAAAAAAAAGACACTCTGGCCTCTCTAGTGCAGAACTGGACTCCTTGGCACCATCTATAATGATTTGGCCCTGGTCCTACCTATAACACTAAAAAGTAGAGGCAGCAGAACCCAGATTTGAAACTAGGGCACAATTAGTTTCATCCATTAGTGGAAATTTTATGAGTTCAGTAAATGAGGAGTGTCTGGAAAAGGGGAATTTGGTGTAGTAAAGTCATAATATACTACTTATTTGAAGCCTTCTTAAGAATCTAAAGGTCGTCTGCTTCCCAGCCTCAAAGAAATACAACCCTGCAGAAACCTGCCCACGTCCCTGGCCATTTACAACCTGCCTGACTATAAGCTTTCCCGCAGGGTTTGAAGGACTGACCCATTTGCCGACTCGGGCAGGCAGACTACCCTAAAGCCTTTTCTTTCTTGATATACAGCCCTCCTCTGTCCTGCACAGAATATGAAAAAAGAGTCTGTGATAATGTCTATGGATGTGCGTAGGCTGTAGCAGTCAGATCTAGCCCCTATTCTGGGAGGTGGATTTGGGGCAGGTAATTAAGGAGGGAAAAATTGATTTCCTCAGATGACCACGAGAGTCACCTCAGTGAGAATTCAGAAACCTGAAGGCCAGCATAGTGAGACAAGATCAGAGACAAGAAAGAGACTCAAACGTTAAGTGGTGCTGATGAATCTTTTTAACAACTTCTGCCCTGTCAACATGGAAAGTTGTCATTGGGATGCCTAATTCTGATGTCAGCTATTATTTGGGGACATCTAAATGATCTCAGAGTGCACTGATGACCCCATAATGATCAATGAAAACAGCCTTGAAGATCTTTATTATATGAGATCTATCTATCTATCTAATCTATTATTTATTCTTTCAGTATTGCTTTCCCTTCTTCTTTACCCTTACCTTTATATCAGAATAGTTTTGAACCACAAATGAATATCATTAGGAGACATTTTCCAGGTAAACAAGGTTCTTCCCCGTACGATTTTATATCTTGGAGAGTTGTCCTTGGAGAAGCATTTTGTGTTTTTGAATAATGATAAGGCCATATGGGCAATTACAAATCATTTATAGTCTAGCCACTTGATTTACTTTATTCTTAATTTTGAAATTTATTTTTTATTTACTTATATTTATTAGTTGATAATTAATTGATAATTCTATTTTGTTCCATAATTGACCTTAATCTGCTTTATAAGCATATCTATGTATTTAAGAAAGAAGGAAGCAAAATAAGAGTAAGACATAAAATGGTGCCAGAAGTGGAGCGTGTACAAGCATGTGTGTGTGTGTACATGGTGTATCAAAACAATTGCATTAGGTTTCCTAGAAGTTTACTTCTAAGCTTTCTAGCATACAAACATGGTCAGTTGGTCTATCAGGCAATTTACAGGGTCTGTTAGACCAAAGCATTTCACTTTCTAAAGAAGTGCAAGTAGTCCTGGCTTGAAACCTGAAATAAAATTTCTTCATGTAATATAATGTTTTAGAAGTTATCAATAACAATCTTAAGAAAACACAATTACAACCTTCAGAACTATTTTTTATAATACTATTAGATATAAGCCAATATTGTGATAAAGTCCAATTCTACCAGAGAGGTGGGACAGGTTCACAGTTAAAAAGGTTAGCCTGATGCTGGCATAAATTGATAAAGGAATAGATTTTAGAGTATTTGAAGGTAAGAATAGGCTGCTTAAAGTATAATAAATCTTCTTTAAAGGTTAGTTCTCTCAGTTAAGCTTTGACAGCTACAGGGGGCAATGAGTTTGCTCCATGGTCTCTCGACTACCACACCTTTGTGTGGTTAGTTAAAAACCAACCCGTATGCCTTGACAGTAGAGCCAGGCTTTTATAAGACAACACTCTCTCACAAAAATCTCACCTTACAAGGACATGTACCTGATTGGAAGAGATCCTATCTCTGCTCAGAGGTAAACCAAGGACAGGATCAAAGTTCTCATTATACAACGATTTGGATCAACACCAATATTCAGACCAAAGGATTGCCTAGATCCCAAAGGTCTATTGCATCTAATTTTACTCCAATATTTGCCCTGGAAAAATCTCAACATGGTTATAAATAGATTCATTAGTTCATTCGATAAATGTCTACTGAGCCCATACTATGTACCAGGTCCTTTCTAGGTGCTAGAGAAAGGGCTGTGAACAAAACAGACAAAAATTCTGTCCAAAAGGATTTTACCTTCTAGTAGATACTGGAATTGATCTTAAACAAATTTCAATAAAACGTTCTTTGAATATCTGGCTTTGAAAAAGCCTTTTTCCAAGTGCCCTCCAAAGTAAACTATCTGAAAAAACTAAAAGTATATCCCATTGGCTAATGAATACCTCTTTATAAATTCAACATCTTTTTTGCAGTCATTTTGGAGTCCAGTATTTTTCTTATCATCTTTTTGTCATCTCAGGCACTTTTATAGTCAATTTTTATAAACAGACTCCTAATATGAACATTTATTACAAACATATAAAATCATTATTTTGTAGCAGTACATGAAAGGTGGCATGTTGTGTATCTTGTGAGCATATTTTATCATTGACTTAAAAACTTTAAGGAATTATTATCAATTTTTCAGAAACCCATTCTCAAAAATCTGTTTCTAGTAATGAGTACTTATCAAATCTGAATTTTATAAAGGATATTTCATATTCTATTCTCTGTGGTTATTCTTTATAAATTATTGTTAATTTTCTATATTCTGCATGTCTGCCATATACTTAGTTCAGTGTTTATAAATCAATGAAATACTACTTTCTGTTTAGTGAGGAATTGGCATTAACTCAAAATATTATCAAAGAAGTGGGAAAATGGATCACAATTTCATTGAACTCAATTTTTCAAAGATTTTTAATTTATAAAATAATACTGGATTGCAAAGTTCAATATTATATACAAAGTATTTGTACCTAGATTTATATTAAAACATATTACTCCTTCAAAGAGAGTTGTGATATTCCATTTGCCTATTATTTTGGCAGGATTGTATCATAGGAAATTATAAGACTTAAACATTTTAGAAATTATATATTTTACATGAAATATTTCATATGATAAGTAATTTTTATTGGAAACATTATTTGAATAAAATATTCTTCAGGAAAGATTTTTGAAGTCATTAAAAGTGGAGGAAAATGAAAAGACATACCCACAGGATGAAAGGCAATATCTTAATGTACAAAACACTGTAAGTTTGATCATTTTTTATTTTCAAAACCTATTTGTCATAGTAAATATTTAGAAACATTTTTAAAAAACCATAAAAAGTTAAAAATGTGACAAAAATCAGGGAGTACTGAATGAATATAAAAATACTCAAGGGGGTTTTATTTTAGACTAAACCCATTGCTGTCCAGTCAATTCCAACTCATAGCGACCCTATATTTTAGACTAGCATATATTATTTATTATTATTATTAAATAGCATTTAGGTGAATTTACGTAAAGTAACTGTTTTAAGGTAGATTTTTTTTCAAAAGGAAAAAAATGCAGAGCAGACAAAAAGGTAGCAGTTATACCCAAAAAAAAACCCACTGCCGTGGAGTCGATTCTGAGCAGTCATACACTGTAGCAATTCATAAAATTCAATGCATTATTTATTTTGACAACAACAACAGAAAAAATATTTAGCAAATGGAAGTGGAAAGAGAATATTTGTGAAACTGAGGCTTGAACACAGGTGTTATAGCTCTAGAATCACTATAATAACCTTAATATTGTAATAAATATAAAAATCATATTTAAAATGAAAAAGTAGAGGCATATTCAATGAATTAGTGAGAAGACATCATCCGCGTTGTTGTTGTTGAGTTGATTCTGACTCATAGCCACCCTATAGGACAGAGTATAACTGCCCCATAGGGTTTCCTATGTGGTAATGTTTACCTAAGGAGCCCTGGTATCCCAGCGGTTAAGCGCTGGGCTGCTAACCGACAGCCGCTCTACAGGAGAAAGATGTGGCAGTCTGCTTCCAGAAAGATTTTGGCCTTGGAAACCCTGTGGGGTAGTTCTGCTGTCCCATAGGGTCACTATGAGTCAGAGTCGACTTGATGGCAATGGGTTTGTTTTGTTTTAATCTTTACTTGGAGCAGATCACCACATTTTCTCTCCCTCAGAAGGAGTGGGTGGGATCCGCCTGTCGGTTGGTAGAGGAACACTTAACCGTTGCACCACTAGAGCTCCTTATTGTATCATTTAACATTTGCAAATGTGGAAAGGAAAGAAGAATAGAAAGAAAAAGGAAAGAAGATAAGGAAAATATATGAAATAGAAGAAACATTATATAAGCTTGTCTACCTAGGAAAAATCTTTGGTGTAGGTAATCTCTGTAACTGACAGTAATCATTTTTTAATGATTTCTGATTTAACGAAGGTGCACGTGTATGTGTGTGTATGTGTGTGTGTGTGTTTATCTACATGCGTACACACACACATGCACACACACACACACACACACACCAGGGCATATCTTACAGATGTAATATATTACATATAACCCGTTGCCTTCAAGTTGATTCCGACTCACAGTGACCCTATAGGACAGAGTAGAACTGCCCCATAGGGTTTCCAAGGAGTGGCTGGTGGATTTGAACTGCCGACATTTTGGTTAGCAGCTGAGCTCCTAACTGCTGCACCAGTAGGGTTCCATATGTGCAAAATATTATACATACACACATATATATATTATACAGATAATATAATCAATACTCATTAAATATTCATTGAATGAATAAATGAGTACACAATGCTTTTTGGACGCTGCTCATGCACTGTTCAAAACAGTTATCTTTAATAAAGAGATCTGGGTTTGTGGAATGAAAGCTTTACTTTTCACCTTATATTTCTTGGTATTGTTTGCATTTTCTACTCATTAGCAGCTGAGCAGCGGAGTGTGTTTAACTATTTACTGGGCCCAGAGACTCCCTAAGGGGAGACACACACCTTGAAATTTACATAAATTGTCACAGATTAATACAAGAGAAATTACCCAAAGAATAGGTTTGGGTTTTTTTTGTTGGTTTGGTTGGTCAAAGGGCTTATCCTATAAATTTCCAGCTCCCCAAATTAAATAAATGAAAAGCAGTCAGGTGATAAATACTCCTATGTCTATTCTTTATGTTGAAGCCTAAGTGTCATCTTCCACTAAGTCTCTTTTTTCTGTAGGTCTCTGTCTCAACAGCCGTGCAGCCATAATTTAACTAAGTATTAAAACTAAAATCCTCTTAGAAAATATCTTCTTCCCTACTCTTCTTTTTGTCTGTCAGTAATTACTGTACCTGTGGGCAGGTGGTATAAAGGCTATAAAGTATTTTAATAGATTTTTTGGTTTCATGATTAACTGATACAAAACTGAAGTGTTACCCTTCTTAAATGTAATCAAGTAAAGATTATAGTTTTGATTAGCCATTGAATAGGTCCAGAAACATAATCAGATACTTGCCTATTTTGTCAACCTCTGATTTGGAGCCTTTATTGCAATTGAATGGCCTTAATCTTCTAACAGATAAAGATGTCTGAGTTAAGTTGCAAAGGGTTTTGCTATGAAAAGTTTCCTTCTCTCTTATGCAAAGAGATGAGCTAAAATCTTTCTAATGGTCTATTAAAGACTATAAAGATTTGATATGGAAGGTAAGATGACTTTACATGGTCCACCCACCTCTTTCTTTTAAATGATACAAGTTAGAATTTCTATTAGTCACCCCCTTTTCTCAAATCAATCAAAAATATTTCTTGGACTTCAAAGTACCAGAATAGGAAGAATCATGAACTTTGCCCAAAAATGTTCATCTTATTAGAAAAATACGATATAACTACTGAAGAAAAAGTAGAAAATTAAACTCTCTACTGAAGTATAAAATTGTACGACCTAGACCATAAATCCTCATTTCTCTCTCTCTTTTTTTTTTTTTTTTTGTGTTAATCGTAATACTTTGTTTTTCTTTACAACTCCTTCTGACTGCCAATACTGAATTTCTTTGGGGCTTAGCTTTCCACCCTCTCTTCTATGCACTCCTTCAGTGAGCTCTTGCTTTCCCATGGCTATAAAGCCATATAAATGCTGTGACTTCCCCAGTGTTTACGTCCAGTAGGGATCTCAGAGAGGATCACTTACTGCCTCTTCTATATATCTGCTTGGATATCTCAAATGTTGCTAAAATTTAACATCTCCAAAATCAAACTTTTTTATCCCTTTTCCACACCAAATCTGCTCCACCTCTAGACTTTTCAATCTTAGTTATTAAAACTTAGAGATCTGAGAAACTCATCCTGGATACATTGACACTTCTTAACCTCCGTATTTAACCCATCATGAAGTCCTGTCAACTCTACTTCCAAAATATTACTTGAATCCATCCACCTCTCTCTTTTCTCTTTTAGTGCCTACCTGATTCCGCAGGATTTACTACTTTTCACCCTCATTCCTCCTCCAATCCATTCTCCACACAGCAGCCACAATGATGGATTTAAAATGAAAATCACATCATGTCATTCTTTTTCTTAAAATTTGTCAAAGTCTTCCCATTGCATTTAAGATAAAATATGAATACAATGTGAAGTATATTTTTGTCTCATTTATGTCTCAAAGAAAATAATTTTTCCACAAAACTTATTTTAATTTGTTAATATTTTTCATATGGGTGGTTTTTATTTTTGGTTTGTCTATTTGTTTATCTACTTCTCTACTAGAACTTATGATCCATGTATCATGGACCATGTGTCTTTACACACATGATCTCCTTTAATACTCAAGATAATCCTATTTGATTTATTATCCTTATTTTACAGATGAGGAAAATATGACTTCAAGAAGATAAGTGTCCTTCCTCAGGTTACAAGTCTGATATAACAAAAAAACAGATACAAACCAAGATGGATTGGAAGTTAAAGGCTCTATAGTTATTTACGATGCTATAGATACCGTTCTATATTCCCACGCATTCCCCATGGAGATGTCCAAAATTATAGCCATACTAGAGAATTTCCTCTCCAACATCATTAACGAGCTCAAATAAACATGAAAGGAAGTCTCAAACAGTCAAAACAAAAGTCAAACAATTTTTTAATTGCATAGTTATAGGGAGGCAGGGTAAGAAATAGATCACCTTACTTTTTTTTAAGGGAGGCACACAGGGTATTTTCATGTACAGAAACCTCAAGCACCAAGATCATGAGCTTTCAAGAAAGACGGATTTAACAATACAAATCCTAGATCCTCCATTTCAGTTTCCTAATTAATGGCTTTAGGGTTTAAGAATTAAATGAAGTAATATGTAGAACGCACTTAGCACAGTGTTTTACGTTCAAATATTACTTATTATATTAATTCTTTTTTTTCTTTTTCAGCACAGCTGCATAGCCCTCTAGCACGAAAAAGGGAGAGGCACAAGAGAGCATGTTCTCTGTTTTAAGCCAAGTAGGAGTGAATAGGGAGTGACTAGGGCCAAACAAAATGAAATTCTCCAAGATTTAGTATCTGGGGTGAGCCTTTGATTCCCTGTACTTGGTGATGAGAACTTTACAGATGAGTTCAGTTCTTTAAAGACCTGACTTTTTCACTTAGTTGTGATTATCAGGATCCTTTCTACATTATTCTGTATACTTGAGTATCCTGCAAGGCCTGGCACATGCCTTGCTCTTACAAATCCTCCTCAAGGATTATAGTTCTATTAGCTAGATGTCTCAATTATCTAGTGCTGCTATAACAGAAATTCCACAAGTGGATGGCTTTAACAAACAAATTTATTCTCTCACAGTCTAGGCAGCTAGAAATCTGAATTCGGGGCACCAGCTCCAGGGGAAGGCTCTCTCTCTCCATGGGCTCTGGGGGAAAGTCCTTGTCATCAGTCTCGCCCTAGGTCTAGAAGCTTCTCAGTGCAGGGCCCCAGGCCCAAAGGACACATTCTGCTCCTGGCTCTTCTTGGTTGATGTTAATGAGGTCCCTCTCCTCCATGTTTGCTTCTCTGTTTTTATATCTCATAAGAGATTGACTCCAGATACAACCTAATCCTATAGATTGTGTCCTGCCTTATTAACATAGCTGCTTGTAATCCTGCCTCATTAACATCATAGAAGTTAGGATTTACAACACATAGGATAAACACATCAGATCACAAAACGGAAGGCAACCACACAATACCAGGAATCCTGGCCTAGCTAAGCTGACACACATTTTGGGGGGACCCAATTCAATCAATAATACTAGATCCTAGGTCCCACTTCATGGAGCCAGTTCTCCCAAGACTTAGACATGGAGCCAGTTATGCCTGGACTTAGACATACCCTCTAAGGAAAGAATGAATTGCTGTTGCTGTCCTCTGTGGTCCTATTAAGAAATCCATCCCCCAGTTGTAGTGATCATGTCAATAATCGCCAGTTATCAGCGATCATGTATTTGAACACCTTGTTTGGCTTCTCATACTCTATTCCTCCTCCCCCTTCTCTATCCATGTAACAGGGGGTAGGTTCTGATGTCCACCAGTTCAACACATGTGGACGTAGTAAATGAGATGATGCCCAGTCCTTTTCTCCATAATATGATGTAATTAACTTCTATGCTAATTAAGCCTTATTAAAAGGTTAAAATTCTAAAGACCCAAGACATACACAATGGACACTTATACAAGAAAATACTTGGTGTGGGAATAATTTCTAATATCCCTCAAGAATATAACTAATATATTCAAAAGTCGTTAATTAATAACATAGCAAATCCAAACCAAACCCATGGCCATCTTGTTGATTCTGACCCTTAGAGACCCTGCAGGACAGAGTAGAACTGTGCATAGGATTTCTAAGCTTGTAAATCTTTGCAGAAGCAGACTGCCACGTCTTTTTCCTGCCAAGCTGCTGGTGGGTTCAAACTGCATACGTTTTGGTTAGCAAATGTTTTAATCTCTGTGCCACTATGGCTCCTCATTGATAGCATAGTTTTTACGAAACCACAGGGAAACTGTCATTTTTGGCATTAAAATTTAACTAAGTAGGAATTCTAACCATTAAAAAATACTTTGGGAAATGGTTTCAAAATGCTCATTTGCAATATTGGCCTTGGGGAAAACCAAGGCGAGGAAGAAGAATCTGGAGCCCTCCCCCTACCCATATGCACACCCAGTTCTCCTATCAGCAGTATTTTCTCATTTCTGGTGATCCTAAAGGCCCCATTCCGAAATGCCATCCCTTTTCCTTATGATTAATAATCACCTCCCCCAACATGGATACTTCTAAGCCTGCTGTCCTCTGTACCCATCATTGCTCATCCCCATCTCTTTCAGACACAGACCTTTCCTTCTCTGTCCTGACCACCTATTACTGGCCACTTCAGTGTTACAGCACAGAAGGGGCCCAGGGCTTAGACTCTGTGCTTCCACAGCATTCTATCATGCCTTCCCCAATATACCTACCTGTATTCATTTCATAGTTAGATACTGCCAGGTTAGCAGCTTGACTTCCTTGTGACTATTTGTGAAAGCAAATGTATAAATGACAAACTAGGCTTATAAGGAAAAGGGACACTAAGCCCTTGAGACCATAAGCCCTCTCCATTTGATGTCCAAAGGTATTAAAATAAGTCAATGTACTGGCGAGGCTCTGGCTTAATGCAGATTCCAACACAGAGCAATAAGACCCCTAAGAGGGAGCTTAAGAATAGAAGGAGTGTGGAAGAATGAGCATGTCTACTTATCAAACCTTGATGTGAGTTAAGAATATTGGTTCTCCCCATTCTGTTGAAAATTAATTCAATTATTTAAAAAAACCATTGCCATCAAGTTGATCCCAATTCATAGCGACCCTACAGGACACAGTAGAACTGCCCTCATAGGGTTTCCAAGGAGCAGCCGGTAGATTTGAACTGCCAGCCTTTTGTTTAGCAGTTGTAGCTCTTACCCACTGTACCACCAGAGCTCCCAATTACTAATTGTATAAGTAATTCTGGCAGTATGAATGTACTTGATGGGCTCTGGAGGGGTGAGGGGCTTTGAATTGAAGAACATTTTACCACTCTTGGAGCTATTGTTGCTGGGACCAATCAACTGAGATCCATGGCAGAAAGGAACATACAACTATCGGCAGTAGATTTCTGGGTCCACTGATGGTGGCAACAGAGGTCTTAGAGGGAGTAGCTATTACGATGTTCACCCTCAAGCAGGGCACCCGTTTCTGCTCTCCCAGCAGGGAGCAGCAGTTGAGCAATGATGAGAAATGGGTCAGGAATATTTTTAAGCTCCCACAGGGGTAGCTTCACAGATATTTGGGGAGAAAAAGCCTTGAAAATATTAAAAATGTTTGTTAGGTGGATAAGGGACCAAAATTCTTATAATCTGGGGTAGTAATAGAAATGTGATTTTTTTTTTTTAAATCTTGTTGCTGTTGTTGTTAGTTGTTATTAAAAGTTCCTTATGCCCTTAATCTTGTCTAAGAACACTTGATCTTAAATAAAATCCTGATTTCTCTCAGCGGTACCATTGCCTTGATGTGGTAGAGACCACTAGTTGCTCTCCATTTTCAATAGTAAATGAATTCCTTACTGAGTACCTGCTGCCCCTAAATAACTATTACATTTCCCAGGCTTTCTTGCAGATATGTATGGTCATGTGGCTAAATTCTGATCAATGAAATATAATCAGAATCCTGTGCAGCAGTTTGCAGGAACCTACCTTAAGATGTGGCAGGCACATGCTCCTTGTTTCTTCCTCCCTCCTCCTGCTGGGAACATCTTGGACAATGAGAATGAGGACGGAGAATGAGGGCCAAGAATGAGGACCTTACCCTAGGAATAGTGGAGCAGTGAAGCAAGGATGTTGTTGTGCACCGTCAAGTTGATCCCAACTATGGTAATGGAATGGAGCCACCACACCACCCCTGGAAAATGTGGCATTTTCACTCCTGTGTCTGACGTCTGGATTGGGATGGCTGGAGAAACCATGCAGCCTTTCCATGAAAGCTAGTTTAGCCAAACTGTCTCCTAGTTCTCCTTCTATCCTAGTGGCCAGTCCTTCTCAGTCACTTTCCTCAGTCTTCCAAAAACTCCTAAGTTCCGGCACCCTGTGCGTGTATTTTCTTCCTATATGGTCTCCCCTCAGGTAAGGCAATTACCCTCCAAAGCTGCTAGTGATCAAGCTCTGCCTAGAAAGATATCAAAATCTCTTGCAACTTGACTTCAAGCTTGTCTTCCTCCACTCTACTCAGAATGCCAATGGCATTGGGGCTGGAAAATGCACTTTAAAATCTCTTAACTTTTATTTGGGCTTTCCCCCACTTTCTAGAATATTCTGTTCTTCCTCTCAGTCCTGTGTGTGTCTACTGCCCAACAGTGTCTCACACAGTGTAAGCCCTCAATAAGATAAGTTTCAAAACAGAAACAAAATTCATGCCTCCTTCTTTTTTTTTTTTTTCTGAGAGCATATTCAGTATCAGAGCCCCAGTGGCACAGTGGTTAAGTGCTCATCTGCTAACCAAAAGGTTGATATTTCGAATCCACCAGCCCCTCCTTGGAAACCGTATGGGGCAGTTTTACTCTGTCCTATAGGGTTGCTATGAGTAGGAATCAACTTGACAGCAACAGATTTGGGTTTTTTTTTTTTTTTGGTTTGTTCAATACTGCCAGAAAGAACTAATCACTGCCCCTTCCATGCTTCTGCAACAATCAACCGTATACTTGTGTTTACTACAAAACATATTATATTGTATTGGAGTTGGTTGCATAAAGGTCTGACAATTTCTCCCTCCACCAAAGGTTGCAATAGGCAGCTCAAGGGTCAAAAAGTCATGGTGCCTACTGGCTTGTTTGTCCAGCACCATACGGTTAAAAAATTGAATTTGAAGGATCAGCAGGCATCCTCTACTTTCTCAAGCTCCAAATCTCTCTATTCTCCTGCTTTTCACATATTCACAAATAAGTCCCAGCCCTGCCTGCACTTTCTAGACTGGATTCCTTTGAGAACTAAGACCATGCCTTAGTAATTGCAGTACCTATCACATCATGCCACACTAAGTTCATAATGGATACTCAATAAGTGCTAAAGTGAAATGAAATAAAAACTGATGATTTGGCCCTACTTATGGTTCTGGTGGCACAGTGGTTAAGAGCTCTGCCGCTAACCAAAAGGTTGGCAGTTCAAATCCACTCGCCATTCCTTGGAAACTCTATGAGGCAGTTCTACTCTGCCCTACATGTCGCTATGAGTCAGAATCTACTGGACAGCAACGAGCTTGGTTTGGTTTTAGGGCCCAAGCTCAAAAAAAGAGTGTCTAAGTGTTTGTATTTCAATAGATGTCAACACTGTAAAACCATCAATTAAAAAAAATATTAAAAACACATTGCCAACGAGTGGATTCCAACTCATGGTTACCCCATGTGTTACAGAGTAGAACTGTTCCATACGGCTTTCTTGACTGTAATCTTTATGGAAGCAGGTCACCAGGCAGGCTTTTCTTCCGCTGCACCACTGGGTGGATTTGAAGCATCAAACTTAAGGTTAGCAGCCCATCGTAAATCGCTTGTACCACCCAGGGACCTTTCAAAGCCATCAATACTCACTCCAAAATAAGTATTTAAAGTTCTCCTGAGGTACACGGTATTAGATACTGAAATAGTTCAAGTGCTTTCCTGAGTTCTATTGCATCCTGGGAATACCAGGCAGAAGGTGGGAGGGGACAAGGAAAAGGATTTGATTTTGTCCAGTTGTATAAAGGGGATAGCAATCACCACTGCCTCCCTAGCAAGCAATGGTAATTCCCAGTCACCATAACAAAATCATCGCCTTCATCCTTCTCTGGTTCTTTAAAATGGTCACTGCAGTGCTGAGAGGCCTCTCAAAACACAAAATTGCTTTTGCTAGGCTTTTTAACATTAACATAGAAGATGAGCTTCTTCCCAGCATACATTTGAAAGTGGAAAATTTTACTTAACTCAAATAAACTTGGTGCATCTCATTATAAAGGAAAAAGGAAGAAAAGTGCACCGCCTAGGAATATGAATACATTTTTACAATTGCTTCGAGATTCAGAGCGTGAATTTTTTAATACCCAATATCCTAAGTTGTTTTCTTCATTTCCACAGAAATAACTCTGCAAGTTCAGAGTTTATTTTTTTAAACTACTTTTTTCCCAAATCAGTGGGATAAAATTACCATATCTTTCAGTGATATAAAATACTTTTACAGTTTAGTACTTGAAAAATAGCCCGCATCAATCACGGGCAGTAATCGAGGCACTTTATATATCAAACATCGCTTAAATTGAAACGTCACTGATGGGCGACAAAAACAATTTTTGCCTTTCTAGTTTTTGGCATGTCTTCTCATCAATAGGTGCTAAGTCTAAGGTAAAGTCAATCTTGTCGCTCTGTTTAAAATATTTCTAGGGTCTAAGAGGTGGGCGACGGGAAAATTTTATCCAATTATTAAAAAAGTATGGTATAACTGCATATGTTTTCCTGCAAATACCAACGGCTTGAGGAAAACTCCTTAAAGCTATTATTATCCTTCTAACATCTGTACAAGAAATATTTAGCAGTCTGATTAAATACAGGTTGAATCTGCTAAGTAGTAATAGCACATTTTGGAAGGGAATAAACTTCCGAGTTGACAGTGTACTAACAAGAAACCAGTTGTCTTCCCAACTCATGACTCCCCAAAAGAGAAAGTTCTTCTGTACTTGCATATTTTTTTTTTTGCCATAATATTTCATTTTGTCCAGTAGTTAGGGAAAAAGTTATTTTTGTGGGAAAATATACTGGGCAGCATTCTAGAACTTTCCTGTCAACAGATACTAATGTTCAGTAAATTAAAAATTAACTGTATATGAAGAAATTTAGTTTTGACTCGTTATTATATACATGTGTAAAAGCACATTTTATATCTCCCCCATATAAGGAAAAGGAATAGCATTTTAGGCACTCTCAAGTATGGGAACAACTTTCTTCTATTTTTCCTAATGGGAGAGCAGCCAATTTCATAGCCAACAACACTGGCAAAATACCAGGATAGAGAAAGAAGAGGCTTAAATAGCAGATTTGCTGTCTATTTCTTTATTCATTCATTCAACAAACATTTGTTGAGCATCTTCTCTGTGCCTGGTAGTGTGTTAGGTACTGACACATTGTGGGGTATAAAAGATACAGTCTAAGTAATAGTTTGTGATGATAGGCCACTAAATGGTAAACTAAGGTCATACCCTCCAACTCCTCCTAGGTCTGAAAAGAAAGGTTCTTCTTGTTGTTATTGTTAGCTGTTGTAGAGCTACCCACAACTCATGGCAACCCTACGCACAAAGAGATTGAACCATTGTGATCGCTAGAGCTTTCATAGGCTGATTTTCAGAAGAAGATTGCTAGGCCGTTTTTCCTAGTCCATCTTAGTCTAGAAGCTCTACTGAAACTCATTCAGCATCACAGCAACACACAAGCTTCCACCGCCACATGAGTGGTGGCTGCATTGACTGGGAATGAAGCCGGGTCTTCTACATGGAAGACAAGAATTCTACCACTAAAAAACAGTGGCAGAGTCTTACTACTAGAAGATTCTTGTTGCTGTTGTTGTTGGTTGTGGTCGAGTTGATTTCAGCTCATGGTTAGACAAGTGAAATAAGTCCCACTTCCTCTCTCCTTATTACTTATTCAACCTAATAAATATGCCAGTTCTTTTCCAACAAAAAAGCGAACCAGGGAAGTAGACAACAATGAAACCATGATCAAAGTGTGGAGATTCCTGTAGGTAGAATTTTTCATTTGAATTGGCAATACATTATAGAGGTGGTATTAAAAAATTGAATAGTTTACAAATTGGAACACTTATTAGCATACATTAATATTATTTATTAGAATGTTAACAATTTATTCGATTTTAAATTAGTCATAAAATCACTTTACGCAATTAAGTCTAATTAATTCTAAAATCTCTCACTCTCTTTCTTGTTTTTTATTAAGGAAACAGCACAAGTCAAGGTTGTTACAAAGCCCTTAGGCATAGCCCAATTACTGGATGAGGAGGGGGTTTTGCATAATAGCATTTTAGTGGCCAGGGCACTAGGATCACTTGGGGCTCAGGAAATGAAGTGCTTCTCAGGGTAATCAAGGCGTGAGGTGAGAAATCAAGGAGTTTTGTGGAGTGCCTGCCAATAATTTAGCCAAAGCACCACAGGTAGTTTTGATTTTTGTTGCCCCTCCCATATCCTCAAGTTGAAAACTGCTGCACTGGACTTTAAGCTCCACAGTGTCTCATTCATCTCTGCATGCTGGTATGCATAATAGTATCTGACACAAAGTAACCACTATAACTAGTTGTTCAGATAAACAAACAATTTCTTCCAAAATTTCTAGACTTTTTCATTCATTCACATATTTTTTGAGCACCTACTGTGTATCTGGTACTGTTGCAATCTGAGTGTTATAAAATGAAAGATAACTGTAGTTACCTGTTTCTGCATCTATAAAATGGGAACAGTATACATATTGTCCTGGGATTATGAGGAATATTAAAAAAAAAATTTCCATCAAGACATTCCAGCTCATGGCAACCCTATGTGTCGTAGAGCAGAACTGTGCTCCATAGGGTTTTCACGCAGTGACCTTTTAAAAGCAGATTACCAGGCCTTCCTTCCAAGGTGCCTCTGGGTGGATTCGAATCAGCAACAATCAGTTAGTAGCAGAGTGCTTAACCACTCTCAAAGTGAGGTTAAAAAGACCTTGGCTCCATGTCTACACAGAAACCATTCTAAAATTTTAGTTATCACTATGTTTCAGGGGCTAACTGTAGTCTCAGAGTCCTGAACAGTTTGAAGATGGATAGACCTAAGCTGAACTTGAGGTGCAAAAAAGAGGAACCATGAAAGGATCTGCAGGGATGTGATACCCAAACTAAAAGGCAAATAGGAGTAAGGCAAGAAAAGAATAGATAGAAGAGCATTTCAGGGGGACAGACTAGCATAAATGAGGGCTGAGGCTTGAGAGAAAGGTGGTCCATTTCGACATCTGAAAAGAATTGAGAGAGATCAGGGGACAGACTAAATGTAGAAATTCCAGGTGATAAAATGGAGAAGCAAGTATCTTTATGTGGTCAGTTGCAGAAATGGTGGAGTTGGTGGGGATAGAAGAAAAACACTAAATCCTAAAACCAGGGCCATAATGGAGGTTACTAAAATTCCAAACACATTCCCAAATGTTAACGGTTGTTGGTTCCACCAGTACTATCTTACCACCCATAGTTGCCTTGTGGGCTGAATAGCTGTTCGCGGACTAGCCTAGGAACTACATCGGTATTTTTAATAATGCTCCTATAGGTTATGATGCTGTTGAATTCCAAACAACCAGTTTACCCAGAACCCTAATCTATTTCCATAAAGAGTGGGCTAGGTGTACTAGCTGCCTACCACACCCTGAAATGCCTTTGAAGCTGGAGAGGGAACACAATGCACTGTAAACTCTCCTCCATTACCGTTACAATCTGAATTGATGATGAACAAATTCACCACTTTTCATTAGCGTTCACATGCCCTTTCTTAATGAGATAGCCAGAAATGCTACAGTAGATCTTTATAAAATTGAACTGGAGATCAGAACCAAAACACAGTTAGAAACACACTCTTACCCTCACTGTTAATAGAGCCGGGGAAGAATTAGAGAGAGAACCTGTTCCAGTCCCCAAACACAAACTGCTGATCCTTGGGAAACTTCAGAGATTAGTGTCTTTTCATAGGAAAGCCTACCCTCTCAGTTTTAGCATGAGGGAAGCTGCGAGCCTGTGCTCCTAGCCTTACCAGTAAAAAGCAATGGAGATTGAATAAGGCTGACGGCAGCCTTCCTTGAATCCTCTTCCTGTCCATGAGTTAAATCCTCTTAGAGGTGAAACTCTCATCACCACACTGCCCCAGGAAAGGACATGACTGATTGAGTTCATATTCTAATACCTGGTACCACTCCTGCCCCGGGGAAGGAAACATAAAATAAAGATGCCTGTACCAGGAAATACTCAGATATGTTCTTCAGAATTCAAGGGCTTAAATTATTCATTGACTGGGGCATTTCTTTATTGTAAAGGAGAATAAAAGGAAAAAAAAAATCCTAGCCTTCCTGTCACAAAATAAAATATCAATCCTAATGTTCAAATTCACCCTGAGAACACATAGCATAATCCCATATTATTACCAATTGTAAGAAAAGTAAAAGTGGATGCAAAATAAGATAAACAAAGGAAAAAGAAAGCAACTGAGCACTAGAAAATAGCTCACAGCAAATGACATTTGGAATGAAGGATAGAAAACCCACACCATTTTGTTCTATACTTAAATAGACCAAGAGCAGAAATGTGCTGGAGACATTTTATAATCAATATAACATTACCCTGAAGGCACCATGTACAACTATAATTTTAAAAACAGAACTCGAGGAAATGGAACATTTAAATTAGAAGGGCTTTTACCAACAAAATGGCAAAAAAAAAAAAAAAAATGGTTTAATGTCATTTTACATCAGGGAACTCTTAACTTAAGGATTATTTTTCACAACCAGTTTTTGCCAAGCAATGTGAGGAGAGGAAAAAAAAAAAGGAATCTTAGGTCTTTCCTGTCGCTATACCCTTCATAATCACCACAATTCGACATGACACCATAACTTGTAAGACAGTCTCCCCGGTATCCATTTGAGTGGACACTAATTGGAAAGATCAGTGAACAGAAAAAGGCTGTGAACAATATATATTTCACCATGCTATATCCAGGGCTGACCTTAAAGGAAAAGGAGGGAAAAAATGATTCAACACACAGCCTCTACATTCAGCGGTGCACTGTGAAACACCCTGTGAGTTAGCTCCAAGAAAAACCTGGGCTTGTTGTGAGACGAGACCTCAACAAACCCCAGAAATTTCCTGAGAATCGCTCTGTTCCACACACCTGGCCCTGTAATGGAGCATCTGGGGACCCAGCACTGAAGGCAGGGACTCCACGGGCTAGGAGGTTGAGAACACGAGCTCTGAAGGCAAACAAACAAGGATTTCAGCCTTGGCCCTTACCACATCCTGTGTCACCTGGGGCAGAGAGCTTCACCTCTCAGACTGGTCATCTGCAAAATGGGGATAATAATCATGAGCTATTTTTTTTTTATCATAAGGAATAAATTAATGATGTAGATACACTACCACATACTAAGTCTGCCTCAATAATAAGTCAAAAAACCCAAACTTGTTGCTGTTGAGTCGATTCCAACTCATGGCGACCCCATGTTACAAAGTAGAACTGCTCCATATGGTTTTCCTGGCCACAGTCTTTATGGAAGCAGATCACCAGGCCTTGCTTCTATGGCACCACTAAGTGCATTCAAACTTCCAGCCTTGAGGTTAGCATGTTTGTACAACCCAGGGACTGCCTCAATAATAGCTAGCATGTATTCAGGGCTTAGGATGTGTCACTGAAAACCTTTTGACTCTCACGATAACCCTATGAGCTAGATATTATGATTATCCCCATTTTGCATGGGAAAAGACTGAGGCACAGAAAGGATAAGTAATTTACCAAGGGTCACGCAAATACTTAGTAGTAAGCTACCATATAAACCTAGACAATATGACTGCAGTCTGCACCTACTGCTTCTCATTTAGTTTTATTGAAAGAATTAAAGAATAAATGAATGCTAGTTTTTTTGGGTTTTGGGGTTTTTTTTTTAAAGATTTGATAACTGGATTGGGAAGTTATAAACAGAAACTCTAAAACCATAAAATAAGATAGCACATAATCAATAGTTACCTTCAGCCCTCCAAAGCACCAAGTTCTACAAACAATGAATGGAGACAGTAAGGGTGGAGTTATAGACTGAATTGTACCCACCCCCCAAAAAAGATACATTGAAGCTCTAACCCTTGATTCCTTTGAATGTGCTCTTGTTTGCAAATAGGTCCTTGACAATGTTATCAGTGACTTTAGAGTATGGTGGGTCCTAATCCAATATGAGTTTTGTCCTATAAAAGAGGAGAGACAGAGGAAAGACAGCCCTGTGACAACACAGTTGTGCTGAAGCTGCAAGCCAAGGGATCCTGGGGCTACCAGAAACTGAGAGAGACAAGAAAGGGTTTTCTCCTAGAGTATTTGGAGAGATGGCCCTACCGTCATCTCGAATTCAGATCCTGGCCTCTGGAACTGAGACAATAAATTTCTGTTCTTATAAGCCACCCACTTTGTGTTACTTTGCCAGAGCAGCCCTGGGAAGCTATGACAGGTTGTAAAAGCATTAGATATTTTTCTTAGTTCCAGGAAGTGCTTGGCTACTTACAAAAGAGGTCAGGCAACCTGGGGTTCAGAGCAGATGCCCCTTCTGACTGGGGTGGGAGGACTTGCCTTTGCTTTACACTCTAGTTCCCTAGGACTTCCAGCTAAACAGGGTTCTATGTTCTAGGCCTACGCTGAGTCACTAAGCTAATCATTCTGGGCTTGTAGTTCCATTATCCTAGGAAACATGGAAAGGCAGTCTACTTCTGAAAATTAGCCAATAAAAACCCTATGGATCACAACGGAACTTTGTCCAATCTGAAACTGATGATGAGGATAGGGCAAGACGTTCATTCTGTGGTGCATGGGGTTGCCATGAGTCAGAACCAACTGGACAGCAACTAACAATAATAACAACAAGCTATATCTTCATGTTAAATACATGTACTGATTCAAGGATTCACATTGTAAAGTTATCATGATGGGACACTCATGTGGCATGGAACACCTGAAACTAGACCTGCTGGCTGCTGTGCTGTGCTGTTCTCTGTATACAACAGAGACCGCTGCTCCCTTCCCAGCAGAAGACACTTGGGTTGATAGGGGAATATGTTTGCGGCCCTTAGGTTTCCTCCCAAAAGAAGTGCATTTGAAGTGACAGCAGATGGGTGGGTACAGACTCTTTATATTAAGAGTGCTCTCACTTCACTAAAGAAGACATTCAGGCTGCTAACAGACACATGAGAAATGCTCACAATCATTAGCCATTAGAGAAATGCAAATCAAAACTACAGTGAGTTTCATCTCACGCCAACAAGGCTGGCATTAATCCAAAAAACACGAAATAATAAATGTTGGAGAGGTTGTGGAAAGACACTGCTGGATGGAATGTAAAATGGTACAACCACTTTGGAAATCCATTTGGCGCTTCCTTAAAAAACTAGAAATAGAACTACCATACGATCCAGCAATCCCACTCCTAGGAATATATCCTAGAGAAATAAGAGCCTTTACACCAGCAGATATATGCTCACTCATGATCATTGCAGCACTGTTTACAATAACAAAAAGATGGAAGCAACCAAGGTGCCCATCAACAGATGAATAGATAAATAAATTATGGTATATTCATACAATGGAATACTACACATCAATAAACAATAATGAGGAATCTGTGAAACATTTCATAACATGGAGAAATCTGGAAGACATTATGCTGAGTGAAATTAGTCAGCTGCAAAAGGACAAATATTGTATAAGACCACTCTTATAAGAACTAGAGAAATAGTTTAAACAGAGAAGAAAATATTCTTTGATGGTTACGAGAGTGGGGAGGGAGGAAGGGAGGGAGAGAGAGGGGTTTTCACTAATTAGATAGTAGATAAATTTTATTTTAGGTGTAGGAAAAGACAACACACAGTACAGGCGACATTAACACAGTTGGACTAAACCAAAAACAAAGAGATTTCCTAAATAAACTGAATATTTCAAAGGCCAGCGCAGAAGGGGCGGGGATTTGGGGACCATGGCTTCAGGGGACATCTAAGTCTATTGGCATAATAAAATCTATGAAGAAAACATTCTGCATCCCACTTTGGAGAGTGGTGTCTGGGGTCTTAAATGCTAGCAAGAGCCATCTAAGACTCATCAATTGGTCTCAACCCACCTGGAGCAAGGAAGAATGAAGAACACCAAAGACACAAGGTAATTATGAGCCTAAGAGACAGAAAGGACCACATAAACCAGAGACTGCATCAGCCAGAGACCAGAAAACTAGATGGTGCCCAGCCACAACCAAATGACTGCCCTGACAGGGAACACAACAGAGAACACCTGAGGGAGCAGGAGAGCAGTGAGATGCAGACCCCAAATTCTCATGAAAAGACCAGACTTAATGGTCAGTCTGGGACTAGAAGGATCCCTGAAGTCGGTGTCCCCAGACCTTCTGTTAGCCCAAGACAGGAACCTTTCCTGGAGCCACCTCTTCAGATAGGGATTAGACTAGAATATAGGATGGAAAATGATACTGGTGAAGAACGGGCTTCTTGGATCAAGTGGACACTTGAGACTATGTTGGTACCTCCTGTCTGGAGGGGAGATTAGAGGGCAGAGGAGGCCAGAAGCTGCCCGAATGGACACAAGGAGAGAGAGTGGAGGGAGGGAGTGTGCTGTCTATTAAACACCTAATACTGCTGTCTATTAAAAAAAAAAAAAAAAAAGGAGAAATTAGGAGTGTATAACAAAAAAAAAAAAATTTTTTTTTTTTAACAAGGTGTGTATAAATTTTTATATGAGAAACGGACTTGATTTGTGAACTTTCACTTAAAACACAATAAAAATTAATGGAAAAAAAAAAAAAAAGAGCACTCTCCTGAAGAGGAATTAACACATAAACATATCGACCTGGGATCAAAAAAAGTGTTTTATACAACGTGATAGACTCATAAGAAAAAATAATGTCCTGCTTCCTGTCTGCAATTTTTTTTTCATTATATTGCTTACATTTTATTTGTTGTTGTTATTGTTCTGACTCACAGCGACCCCATGTACAATAGAACGAAACACTGCCTAGTCCTGCTCCATCCTCACAATCATTGCTATGCTTAAGCCCATTATTGCAGCCACTCTGTTAATCCATCTCTTCAAGAGTCTTCTTTTTCATCAACCCTCTACTTTACCAAGTATGATGCCCTTCTCCAGGGACTGGTCCCTCCTGATAACAGGTCCAAAGTATGTAAGACGAAGTCTTACCATCCCCTCTTCTAAAGCATTCTGGCTGTACTTCTTCTAAGACAGATTTGTTCCTTCTCCTGGCAGCCCATGGCATAGTCAATATTCTTCGCCAACTCCACAGTTCAAATGCAACAATTCATTTTTGGTCATAGTCCAGCTTTCGCATGCATATGAGGTGATTGAAAGTATCATTTGGGTCAGGTGCACATTAGTCCTCAAAGTGACATCGTTGCTTTTTAACGCTTTAAGGAGGTCCTTTGCAGTTGATTTGCCCAATGCAACACCTTGTTTGATTTCGTGACTGCTGCTTCCATGGGTGCTGATTGTGGATCCAATTGTCAAATCCTTGACAACTTCAATTTTTTCTCCATTTATCATAATATTGCTTATTAGCCCAGTCGTGAGGATATTTGTTTTTTTAATGTTGAGCTATAATCCATACTGAAGGCTGTGGCATTTGATCTTCATCAGTAAGAGCTTCAAGTCCTCTTCACTTTCAGCAAGCAAGGTTGTGTCATCTGCATAACACAAGTTGTTAATAAGCCTTCCTCCAATCCTGGTGCTGCATTCTTCTTCATATAGTCCAGCTTCTCGAGTTGTTTACTCAGCATACAGATTGAATAAGTATGGTGAAAGGATACAACCCTGACACACACTTTTCCTGATTTTAAACCACTCAGTATCCCCTTGGTCTGTTCCAAAAACTGCCGCTTCGTCTATGTACAGATTCCCCATGAGCACAATTAAGTATTCTGAAATTCCCATTCTTTACAATGTTATCCATAATTTGTTATGATTCACACAGTCGAATGCCTTGGCATAGTCAATAAAACACAAGTAAACATCGTTGTGGTAGTCTCTGCCCTCAGTCACAATCCATCTGACATCAGCAATGATATGCCTGGTTCCATGTCCTCTTCTGAATCCAGCTTGAATTTCTGGCAATTTTCTGTCGATATACTGCTACAACCACTTTTGAACGATCTTCAGCAAAATTTTACTTGTGCGTGATATTAATGGCATTGTTTAATAATTTCTGCATTCTGTTGGATCACCTTTCTTTGGAATCGGCACAAACATGGATCTTTTCCAGTCAGTTGGCTTGGTAGGTGTCTCCTATATTTCTTGACCTAGACAAGTGAGTGCTTCTAGCATTGCATCCATTTATTGAAACATTTCAACTTGTATTCTGTCAATTCCTGGAACCTTGTTTTTCACCAGTGCCTTCAGTGCAGCTTGGACTTCTTCCTTCAGTACCATCTGTTCTTGATCATACCCTACCTCCTAAAATGGTTGAACGCTGACCAATTTTTTTGGTAAAATGATTCTGTGTATTTCTTCCATATTCTTTTGATGCTTTCTGCATTGTTCAATGTCTTGCCCATAAAACCAAAGAAAAAACCAAGCCTGTTGCCAGCAAGTCAATTCCAACTCATAGTGACTCTATAGGACAGAGTAGAACTGCCCCATAGTGTTTCCAAGGAGCACCTGATGGACTCAGACCGCTGACCTTTTGGTTAGCAGCCATAGCTTTTAACCGTTACACCACCAGGGTTTCCATTTTGCCCATAGAATTCTTCAATATTGCAACAGAAGCCTTGAATTTTTTCTTCAGTTCTTTCAGCTTGAGAAATCCCCATTGTGTTCTTCCCTTTTGGTTTTCTATCTCCAGCTCTTTGCACGTGTCATTATAATACTTTACTTTGTCTTCTCAAGCCACCCATTGAAATCTTCTATTCAGCTCTTTTACTTCATTCAATTCTTCCATTTGCTTTAGCTGCTGTATGTTCAAGAGCAAGTTTCAGAGTCTCTTCTGACATCCATTTTGATCTTTTCTTTCTTTCCTGTCTTTTTCATATCCTTCTGCTTTTTCAGTGTATCCTGTCTTCGACGTCATCTCACAATTCATCTGGTCTTTGGTCATTAGTGTTCAATTTGTCAAATCTATTCTTGAGATGGTCTCTAAATTTAAGAGGGATATAGTCAAGGTCATACTCTGGCTCTCATGGACTGGTTCTAATTTTCTTCAGCTTCAACTTGACCTTGCATATGAGCAATTGATGGTCTGTTCTGCAGTGGGCCCCTGGCCTTCTTCTGACTGATGATATTGAGCTTCTCCATCATCTCTTCCCACAGATGTAGTCAATTTGATTCCTGTATATTCCATCCAGCAGGGTCCACGTCCATACTTTATGTTGTTGGAAAGAGGTATTTGCAATTAATATGTCATTGGTCTTGCAAAATTCTATCATGTAACCTCCAACGTTGTTTCTATCACCAAGGCCGTATTTTCCAACTACCGATCCTTCTTCTTTGTTCCCAACTTTCACGTTGCAATCACCAGTAATTATCAATGCATCTTGACTGCATGTTCGATCAATTTCAGACTGCAGAAGTTGGTAAAAAATCTTCAATTTCATCATCTTTGGCATTAATGGTTGGCACATATATTTGTCTAATTATCATATTAACTGGTCTTCCTTGCAGACATATGGATATTATCCTATTCCTGACAGTGCTGTACTTCAGGATAGATCTTGAAATGTTCTTTTTGAAATAAATGCAATGCCATTGCTCTTCAATTTGTCATTTCTGGAATAGTATACCATATGATTGTTCAATTCAAGATGGCCAATACCAGTCCATTTCAGCTCACTAAGGCCTAGGATACCGATCTTTATGTGTTCCATGTCATTTTTGACCACTTCCAATTTTCCTAGATTCATAATTTGCACATTCCACGTTCCAATTATTAATGGGTGTTTGCAGCTGTTTCTTCTTATTTTGAATCCTACCACATCAGCAAATGAAGGTCCTGAAAGCTTGACTCTATCCATGTCATTAAGGTCAACTCTACTTTGAGAAGGCAGCTGTTTCCTAGTTGTATTTTGAGTGCCTTCCAACCTGAGGGGCTCATTTTCTGGCACTCTATCAGACAAAGTTCTGCTGCTATTCATAAGGTTTTCACTGGCTAATTTTTTCAGAAGTAGGCCACCAGGTCTTTCTACCTAGTCTGTCTCAGTCTGGAAGCTCCACTGAAACCTGTCCACGATGGGTGACTTTGTTAGTATTTGAAATACCAGTGGCATAGCTTCCAGCATCACAGCAACAGGCAAGCCACCACAGTATGACAGACTAACAGAGGAGTAGTGGTACCTTTTATTACCTTTAGTCGAATTTTGGAAACATTGCTGACGCACAATAAAATACATTAAATATTCTTTATGACCTGCAGACAAGATTAATTTACATCCTGAAAGCCAGATGAGTTCTTAACTAAACTGAAGTTGCATTTCATTGTTTTGAAAGGTAATTGTTTTACATTCCCAGATCTTAAAAGGAACTTCCAAAAATAGAGTTGACTAACAAACATAAGAGACAATAAAACACTTGAATTGTTTTCTTAAAAGTCTTTCTATTCTGTGATTTAGGTAACACCAATCAAAGTACTTCCCACCAAATAAACCATGGTAAAAGATAACATTTTGGGAAAGTTCCACAATCACTGATTATAGTACAGCTTGGTACCAACCATTTTTTTGATTCAATAAAATTTAGAAAAAGTAGAAAATGGAAACAAAATGCTTTTTGTTTCCGTTGTAAGCTTGATGACTTGAACCACATTTAGTGGTCATGCCCATTCCTCTTTCATCTGGCTGATCCTTTGAAACAAGCAAGGTAAAGGTGAAGAATGGAAGGTTCTTCTTGAGTAGTTGTCTTAGTCATCTAGTGCTGCTGTAACAGAAGTACCACAAGTGGATGGCTT
The DNA here is from genome assembly GCF_030014295.1 of Loxodonta africana. Lineage (NCBI taxonomy): Eukaryota > Metazoa > Chordata > Mammalia > Proboscidea > Elephantidae > Loxodonta > Loxodonta africana. Next base: position 110,935,515 of record NC_087347.1, on the reverse strand, counting down.
TAACAAACAGAAATTTAATCTTTCACAGTCTAGTAGGTGAGAAGTCCAAATTCAGGGTGTCATCTCCAGGGGAAGACTTTCTCTGTGGGCTCTGGAGGAAGGTTCTTCTCATCAGTCTTCCCCTGGACTAGGAGCTTCTCCACACAGGAACCATCTGCTCCTGACACTGCTTCCTTGATGGTATGAGGTCCCCATGTCTCTCCATTTGCTCCTCTCTTTTATCTCTCAAAAGAAATTGGCTTAAGACACTATCTAATCTTGTAGATTTCATCAATATAACTGCCACAAATCCATCTTGTTAACATCACAGTGATAGGATTTACAACACATAGGAAAATCACATCAGATTACAAAATGGTAGACAATCATATAACACTGGGAATCATGACCTAGCTAAGCTGACAGATGTTCTGGGGGCCACAATTCAATCCATGACAGTAGTTTATACTAAAAAAGACGCTACTTTCTTGGACGTTGGGGAATAAATTTAAGTTCTCAAATAAGCGGCATTTTTCTCCCCTCCTGCTTTTTAATTAAGAATGACACTGTTAAGACTATTAATAAGTGAGTACACCAAGTTAAAACCCGTAGAGACCATATAGGACAGAGTAGAACTGCCCCACAGAGTTTTTGAGGCTGAAGTCTTTCTCCCACGAACCAGCTAGTAGGTTTAAACCACTAACCTTTGGTTAGCAGCCAAGAACTTTAACCCTTTCATTTGTAATGGTAGATGAAACTACCACTCACATTTTCTGCCCCTGGAGGTTTATTCGCAGGCATTTGAGCCATGTTAGTACGTTCTGGCATCATGGCAGATACTGGAGCAAGAGCCTAAAAAACAAGGCAGCTGTTCTGTGCCATGTTTGAGTGCTGAGAGCCATTCGTATGAGGGGATGATTCCCAGAGGAGTCATTGAGTGAAACCTTTATGTCTTTGGCTTCTGCACAGCAAGATAAGGCTTGCGAGTATGTTTACTATCTCTTTTGTGTTTTGGGAAAGGTACGGTTACCAGCACTCAGAAATTTTCAAGTAAATAAATTGTTTGGGGGTGAAAACAGTTTGTGATAACCTTTCTGAGCCATGGTATTGATATGCACCACATGTGTGGTGTGCCTCATGGAATATGGGGTTGATATGGCCTAGTTGCATTAGTCACCTCCTTGATGACATCTTTTATAAAGCACTCATCTCCCTGATGACATTTTTTATAAACTTCTTGGGTCATGGTACCAATATGTTCAGTGTTTATGATATACTTCATGAAATATAGTACCAATATGGCCTGCTTGCAATTGGCACCCCCTTTTTTCAGATAATAAAAACCTACCAACAAACAATGATTCCTCATCCATTCTATTACTTTAAAAAAAACAGGGCACCACCAAAAAATTCCAAAAAAAACCTTCATCCTTGAAAGGGTTAACCACCACGCCACCAGGTGTCCTACACCAAATTTTTATTAGGTGCCATTGAGTCAGTTCTGACTCATAGCAACCCTATGTACAACAGAACGAAACACTGCCCAGACCTGTGCCATCCTCACAATTGTTGCTATGCTTGAGCCCATTGTTGCAGCCTCTGTGTCAATCCATCTTGTTGAGGGTCTTCCTCTTTTTCGCTGACCTTCTACTTAACCAAGCATGATGCTCTTCTCCAGTGACTGATCCCTCCTGAAAACATGTCCAAAGTATGTGAGATGTAATCTCACCATCCTTGCTTCCAAATTAACTAGTGTCAAAATAATTGAAACACAAAAAGAATTAAAATGTACAGAGTTTGAGGAGTTAATCTATATGCACCTAGGGATACATCTCTGTTCAGAAAAACAGGAAGCCTCATCTCAGACAAGTTACAATGAGTTTTTAAGGAGGAAATATAGAGTGGACAATTAACCACTGGATGATCTTAGCACGATTGATGTTCTCTTTCTGAGATCAGTTGATACCAGACCATCGGGTGGTTCTTGTGGTCTGGTCAGCCCCATATTCATTTGTACAAATTCTCAGGTATTGTTGGGAGGTTTAAAATAATAAAGGCACCTCAATCACTCAGGAAATTCTGAAGTTTTAAAATTATCTCTCAAGAATCAAGAGAAATTACCTGAAATTAAATTATTTGCATAAGGTAAACTCTGAGCAAGTTTGTGATTAATAGACGTCTTTGTCACAAAGGGCGATTTGAACAATCTTATAGTCACCGTGTCTCCAGGTTATTTCTTCTTCTCTGTTTTGGGTACATTGCACAATGGTCAGTGACCTTTGTGGATTTTCCTGTGCACTCAGAGGAACCTGTCAATTTGGTCCTCAGTTTCTTTCTTTAACACTGGTAATGATTAAAAAAAAAAAAAAAAAAAATTTAAAACCCAATCCCACTGCCACCAAGTAGATTCCAACACATGGTGAACCTATAGGACAGAGTAGAACTGCCTTATAGAGTTTCCAAGGCTGTAAATCTTTATGAAAGCAAACTGCCATATTTCTTTCCCACAGAGCCACTAGTGGATTTAAACCACTGGCCTTTTGGTTAGCAGCCAAGCACTTAACCATTGCGCCACCCGGGCCCCTCCTGGTGGTGATACACCTGTAAAAATATGCCTACTTGTCCAGAAATAGTGTATCATAACTAGTAGACTAATTACTAAAGCGATTGTTTTGTGAGACAGTAAATATGGTACTGAACAGCTGAGGCATTTCTAGTTTGCAATACTAAAAATGAAATTGGAAGACAGCAATCAAAATGATAAAATTATAATGCACAAACAATACAAAATAATTTGGCCAAGTGAATAAACCCAGAACTATTTTTGTGCTGAAATTTTCGTAATTCCTCTGGGCCGTAAGAGAGATTTCTTACTCATGAGACTTCAAGATCAAATAACTTGTGTTGTTACAGTCTTTGCGCTCTTGAAATAATAAAAAGTGGTAAAGGTCAAGTACACACAATCTTTGCTTGCCTTTCACGGGACTGTTACGTAAAGATGTGTGTGTGTGAGAGGAGTGGTATATGGCATGTACCTAACCCATTTTTCTGTATTTAATGATCTTGATTTATATAGTCAAATGAGTACATCAGACATCAAAAATTAACTTGTAAAAAAAAATAAGAACATTTAATAGAGATGCTTAAACACAATCTAAGAGACACTTCAGGAAAGTATCTCAAAATGTTGATTTTCTAAGCAGGAAATGGATCCTGAAAAAAATTCACAGTCCAATTAACGTCGCTCGTGACTTCATAAAATCTTCCCTTTATGTTTTCAGGAATGCAACAGCTTGAGTAAGACGAACATTAAAATTCAAAGGTTGAAAATAAAATTCAGCTGTGTACTTGAACATTGTGCAAATTCACTGAGCTCAGGCTCACATTTGTTTAGTTGAGAACTTTTCAATAAAGTCCCGGTAATGCAGTTGCAGCTCCAAGTAAGCTGCTAAAATCACAAATTCTGAAGATATGAATTCACACTTATTACACTTTTTGAATAAAAAACCAAGGTGGTATATACAAACGTCTCCAATTTTCTTGGCTACAGGGACTACAGCTGAAGCTCAGTCTATCACAGAGCTGGATAGCAAATCCTTAAGGTAGCACAGAAACGACTTCCAGTCAGAGACAGGAAAAGCATTCTGTGTGGGGCATGCTGTGAAAAGTCTTCCACTTCACTCATCCCTCTGATTTGTGAAGCAAACACCTGGCAGATCTCCTAATGTTTTCTATTTTACTTTTCCCAGCAATCTCCAAGATCACAAACCTACATTTCATTTTCCAATTGGGTATCGCCCACTTGAATTGTTTCCAGTCCCCATTAGTTTACTAGAGAGCAGATATCAAAATGAAAATCCTCTGTAATCTGATGGTACTGCTAATAATGGCTAACACATATGGCATGCTTACTGTGTGTCAAGCACAGTGGTAATGTCTTACCTTGTGAAGTGGATTATGTATTTCATCATCTCTGGGAAATTATCGGCATATTATTTTTTTTTTTTTATATACGAATGAAAAGAAGGAAACAGTGATTTAACGTTTTCTTGTCACTTCGAATTTTTATTTTATACTTTTTGAAAGAGCTCTTTTATCATACCCATCTCTCCTTGCTTTGCAATTTTTTCTCATCTGTTTCAGGGGATTTGGAATTTCTCCTGTTGTCGTGTTGCTTGTTGTGTAAGAGAGCCTTTTGCTGTACCTCAGTAACAAAATGTAATGCAATTTAAGCAACTTGCAGGAATCTTCCTTTCTTGGTGTCATAAAGCACGTTTTTTTTTTTTCTTTGCAACCAAATCTGGCTTGGCAATCACTCCTCTAGTGCTAAATATTTGCTTCACAAGTATCAAATTTAAACCCCAAAGCTCTGTTTCTGCATATATGTCATGTATCAAAGCCAAATTCATTGTATAATCTTTCTGAAAACAATTTAAATAGCAAAGTAACTCGGCGTGTACAGTAACACCAATCGACGTGAACAGTGATGATCAAGTCTCATCTGCTCAGGCCACACCAGCTCAGCAGCCATGTGGCCAACGGTGATTATAAAATGTTGTTAACGGTAAGTGAGTGAGCTCAATTTCTTTTGGGGGGGGAGGGGGGAGGGTGTTTGGTTTGAGAGTGGTAAGGGGACAGACAAGTATAAATGATGGATTGTACACTTTTTGATTTGATGAGAAGGTGTAGGAGGGGAATGGTAGAAGACTGGACAGGGAGTAGTGTTTAACAGTGATGTGAGCACAATTTCTGAGTAGTGAAAATGTAAAAAAAATGTTTTCTTGGAATCTGTGAAATACCATATGTTCAAAATATCGTATAATTCTTAAGAAGTTTGAATCAGAATTGTTGCCCAGGAAATCTGACCCTGGGTCTTATTCTCTTAATTGCTACATTACACTAGTTTTAGAAAAATAAGAAAATAAATCCAAGCCCTATCTTGACTTTGCCACCATGAACTAAAGTTGAATCGCACTGTAACTCCTCTTTAGCTCTGTGGATTTAATTTCAACACTTCACTTCTTCCGTGTTTTTATTAAATAGTGGCACCAGTCTTAGTACTCTGTGTCAAGAGACGACAGTCTCAGGCTAGAGAGTCTATGAACTAAATTAGACAAGGCAAAACCAAGAGAAGGAGATAAGAGATCATGAGGAGAAGGTGTTGGTTTCAAGTTGCTTCATTTTCACAGTGCCGCTTTTCTTAATGCTTCCTCAACTCACAACTTTTGTCTCTTTTTCTTCTAGTTACGTCTGAGATAAATCAAGTAAGTAGTATGGTTCCTTTGTTACAACTGAGGAATCTGAGAAGTCCATCCGTATTCACACAGCTAGCAAGTGGGTGAGACAGTTCTACCACCCACGTTTTCCCAGTGTTGAGGTTATATCCCTGTTCAGAAAATTACAATCTTGTTGCTACAGTTACAGACTGATGAATACAACGATCCTATCTGACCCACAAAGTCTACTGCAAGAGGAACAGAATTTGACCGAGGATCAGATTTCAAAAACTTATCTTGAATTGAGCAGCAGATGGAATAGCACATATTCTGGAGCTAGTCTGTCTTGATTCATATCCTGGCTGTGCTATCAAGGATCTTTGCAAGCTTGTTAAGTTACTTAACCTCTCTGTATCTCAGGTTTCTTACTTATAAAGTGAGTATAATACTAGCAACTAAAATTCTCGATGTAAAGAAAAGGAAACGTTGAAATTCTATTAATAAGATTGTGTGTAAACTAAAAAAAAACAGTTGAGTCAATTCTGATTCATGGAGATCCCACGTGTATCAGAATAGAACTGTGTTCCAAAAGGTTTTCAAAGGCTGATTTTTCAGAGTAAATCTGAAAAATCTGCGGTGCATCTGGGTGGACTCGAACCTCCAACCTTTCAGTTAGCAGATGAGCACGTTAACCATTTGCTCACCCAGGACTCCCAAACTAGGAAGAATAATTTTTAAAATGGACAGAAACTTAGAAATGATGAGAAAAAGAATATGGGGAAAAGAGGCATCTCTCTTTAATGTTACTTGAGCCTTGGATTGGCTAGCGGTCCACCTTCAATTTTTATATATGTTATTATTCATCTATACATACAGCTAAACTTTCTAGCGAGCCCTCAAAGGGTTATCAGTTCCCAGGCACAGTCTTTTGCTTGCTGAATAATACTCCTGTTTAAATTTCCAGCGACATATCCACATATCATTTCTATAGCCTCCGTACTATTTGTTTACGGCTCAGCAAGAACATCTGATAAAACACACGTTCTTTTCCAAAGCCGCTCTGCCTTCTTGGTATGTGTAAGCACACTCAGGAGACTTGCTGAGCAAATGAATGCCCTTTGAATTCCTACTTTCACCTGTTTCCCTTTCAGTAACTGAGCAGTTACCACCGCTTTTCAGGATTTTTAAAAAGCATGTCTGCACAAAGGTAGCATATGGAAAAGCGATTTCTACTCCTTGGTGGTATTAGAGTGCTTTTGAAGGGTAATGGTGAAGAAAAATAGTACAACTCTGGTCAAATATCTTAATTTAGCAAGAAGTTTGTTTTCCCAGTAGGAAAATCTAGGCTTAATACATGTCACACGGGCATGTAACTACAGCTACCAACAACACGTTTCACATTAACGCACGGTAGAACGGCGGTGAATAATCTCAGACATCAGAAAATAATATTACTTTTGTTTATGGTGGACCAGGCTTGCGTGTTGCTATGATGCTGCACAGATTTCAGTGGATCTTCCAGACTAAGATGGGCTAGGAAGAAAAGCCTGGCATTTTACTTCCTAAAATCAGCCAGTGAAAACCCTAGGGATCACAACTGCCCAATCCACAACTGATCACAGGGATGGGGTAGGAGTGGGCAGCGTTTAGTCCCCATGAGCTGGGGACTGACTCCACAGGAGCTAACAACAACGTGGTACCTCTAGCTTGTCTTTCAAACTTCCCTCTTTTTAATAACAACTCCTCTATTCCTCTTGGTTCAAGTAGAGCCTTCAGTTGTATATCTGCCTCCCTCCTCCCCCAAATACAGTCTAAGGGTGATCACACCACCCAGCTTCATCCAATCAGAGGTACCCACCCCCGTGCCCACCCTGTTTCAGGAATAGGAATAATCAGAGTCCTTCTTGGGAACTTTCTTCTTAAGCTAACAGGAAAGATTGTTTTTTTTTTTTTTTTACAGTGTTGGAAGGCTACAAGCCAGAGCTGCTTGTGACCATATTTCCCAGTCTTTGAGAAGAAATATAGCTAGTGTAGAAGATAATAGGAAACCCTGGTGGAGTACTGGTTAAGTGCTACGGCTGCTAACCATAGGGTTGGCAGTTCGAATCCACCAGGCGCTCCTTGGAAACTCTATGGGGCAGCTCTACTCTGTCCTATAGGGTCGCTATGAGTCAGAATCGACTCGAGGGCACTGGGTTTTTTTTTTTTTTTTTTGGTTTAGAAGACAATAAGGTAGAAAGAGAAGCAAAATTAAAAAGGGACAAAAGCGTGCCAGATGCACACCTCCAAAGGGCGCCACTCACCCTGTACTCTACCTCATGCCCTGGAAGTGCCATTTACCTAGAATGCCATGTGAACAGCGCCCCCTGGAGGTGTACCACAAGGTAACCTTAGTGAAGAAAGAAAAAGCACCCACATCATTTTGAATCCCTAGTTCCAGCCTCCTAGAACCAGGTTCCTACAGCTTTTCCTTCAGTCCTATGAAATGCCCAATATCCTACCCAGTTCCATCAGCCAATTAACACCACTTACCTTCTTAGCTAGCAGTCCCTGGGTGGCACAAATACTAGCCGAAAGGTTGGTGGTTCAAGCCTACCCAGAGGCACCTCAGAACACAGGCCCGGCAATCTGCTTCTGCAAGATCACAGCTTCAAACACCATTTGGAGTAGTTCTGCTGTGCACACATGGGGTCGTCATGAGTCAGAATCGACTCAACCAACAATAACCTTTTTAGTCACTTGCTCCTGAAAGAGCTCTAAATAATACAAAATTTCTATAGCTTTGCAAAATGCTATCATGCAGATGATTTCATTTCACACAGATAGTTATGGTGCCTGTTTTATGAATGAGGAAATAAAGAGGTTAATGGTTTGTCTGCCATTATAGTGGAACTGATTCAAAAAAGAAGGGGAGGGCAGGGAAAGAAAGGGAATACTATGCTGCATCTATTTGTCTCCAAACTCAGGCTTCGGTTTTGTAGGAGAGCATACCTGGACCCTCATCCACCCATTGCTGATTCTAGCCAGGTGTTCTATATTCCTCCTATCCATACTTCAGGTTAAGTGCCTGAAGAGCAGCTCAGTATTTAACCTCATGACTATTTATTTATCAGTGCCTCTCAGAAGTTAGTATTTATTAAATAATTACTAAATGCCAGGCACTATCGTAAGCACTGTAATTGTGTCAACTCCTTTAAGCTCATAACTATTTGTAAGGTCTGTGTCATAATTAGTTTATGCACTAGGAAACAGAGGAACAGAGAGATTATTTAACTTGCCTCAATCACAAAGCTAGTAAGTGGAGAATGGATTCAAATGGAGGAAATTGTACTCCAGAGTCTGAGCGTTTCCCTAGACAGTCATCACATGATGTTCAGATGCTCTGTCTGTGGCTCCTGAGTACATTTTATACCACCTGTGCCTGGGGTACAGAGTCGCTGGGTGACACAAACAGTTAAGTGCTCACCTACTAACTGAAAGGTTGATGGTTTGAGTCCACCCAGGGGCACCTCAGAAGAAAGACCTGGCAATCTACTTCTGAAAAATCAGCCATTGAAAAACATGGTATTACTCTGACACACATGGGGTTACAATGAACCAGAATCGACTTGATGGGACAACTGGGTTTGGTTTTTTGTTTTTTTGGTTTGTATCTCATCTGGGTGCCTTCCCTTTCTATCTCCACTGTCATTTGTTCTGCATGATTTCCTTTTTTTAATGTGTTTATGGAACCTTCCTGACCTTGGTTTTGCTGCCTCAGCTCAATCTTCCCTATATAACCCATGTGACTAAAAACCAAAACAAACCAAACTGGTTGCCATCAAGTCAGTTCCCACTCATAGCGGCCCTGTAGGACAGAGTAGAACTTCCCCATAGGGTTTCCAAGGAGCAGCTGGTAGATTCAAACTGCTGACCTTTTGGTTAGCAACCTAACACCTAACCACAGCACCACCCGTGACTAAAGATAAGTGCCAATCCCTTCAGATGCAAATAAACTAATACTCATGAGTCCTTCCAGGCAATATCTGCAGCACTTTGAGCCAGCAACTAGACAATAAGAGAAAGGTGGGCCAAAGACAAGCTGACTCTGCACTGAACCAACATTGCCTGGAAGGGAGTAGCCGAAGGACTCACAGGTAACAAAATTGTCTGTAACATTCTCTTTTTTTCCTGTTGGCCTTCTATCATACGAAGTCCCACCCAAGATCAATTACTCTCCTTCTGAGAATTCTGGGGTTAGTAATCTGGTTTTGCACACTGTGTTCACGAAAAGAATTTTCCACTGTATTTGTACAGTTCAGTTTCAAACATCAAAGACAAATTCTGGTAAACCTAATCAAAAAGGTAATTTATTGGAGGGATACCAGGTGCTGACAGAATAAAGGGGAAGCCAGAAACCAGGCTTTAAAACACAATAGGCAGAACTACAAACCAAGAGCTCAGAGATCCAGCAGTCTCCTGAGTTCAAACGCTTAAATGAATGAGCTCCAAATTATTATTATTATTATTATTATTATTATTATTATTATTATTATTATTGCTTGACTCAGCCAGCTCAAGATTTCAGGCAAGTTTAATCAACTTATCTTGAGTTCTGCACTCGGCTCGTAGCTAGGGCAGGGCAGAACACATGGCTGACGTTTACACTAAAATACCCACAAAGGAAAAGATTTTCCCAAAAGTCTTTGTTAGTTAAGAAGGGCTGATGCAGCAAAACAACACCAACATCAATGCCTACTGCATTGACTTTAGCACTGCAACCTTGACCATAATTAGCAGGTTAAGTTTTTCTCAGTTCCAATGTCTATGTGTAATGGTTACTGGAAAAACACAAACCGGTTGCCTTCAACTCAACTCTGATTCATGACAACCTCATATATTTCAGGGTAGAACTGTGCTCTATAGGGTTTGCAGTGGTTGTGATCTTTTGTCGTTAGATTGCCAGGTCTTTCTTCTCCTGAGGCTCCTCTAGGTGGATTTGAGCTGCCAACCTTTCTGTTAGTAGCCAGATGCTCAACCATTTAGAGGTGATTTTATTCAGAACTTCATAAAGATGACAAAAGGATTTACTGAGATTAAATGGCTCTATACTTGGAAATATTACCTAGAAGCCTTTTACAATACAATGAATTAGAAAAGATACTTAGAAGGTTCTGCCAACCTATTTATCTCATGAAGTTATGACAACCCTGGAATAAGGAGGCTAAAAGAATGGTCTGGCCAGAACAGGGTCTCCTTTCTGGGTCCCATACTCTGTATGCTGGAATGCCTACTTCTGTTTTAAGGGCCCCTTGTCTGTGCACCTGCATTTGTTTAAAGTTCCTGCCTTTATCAGCTGACAGTTGTCAAGGTTTTACTTCCCTCAAATATTCTGTTAAACTTTGGCTTTGTAATTTGGCAGCAGTCTGCCTCTCTGACCTGAACTCTCTAGGGCTGTGTCTATGTTTTCTTTGATGACTACCTTGTTGTTAATGGATTGAACTGTGTCCAACAAAAATATGTGTTATAAATCCTAGCCCATAGACCTGTGGTTATTATCCCATTTGGGAATGGGTTTTCTTTGTTATGTTAACAAGGCAGTATCAGTGTAGGCTGTATCTTAAGTCAATCTCTTTTGAGATATAAAAGAGCAGATTGAGTAAGCAACCAAGCATAAACTGGGGAAGAGAAATGCCAAGCCACATGCAGATCTCCAAGGAGTTGAAGCTACAAAGAGACAAGGACCTTTCCCTAGAGCTGACAGAGAGAAAGCCTTCTCCTGGAGCCGGCACCCTGAATTCAGACTTTTAGCTTCCTAAACTGACAAAATAAATTTGTTTTTAAAGCCATATTTTAGGTATTTTTGTTATAGCAGTACTGGATAACTAAAACACTCATCTTCCCAGGATCTGTGATCTCCAGGTTGCGAAGGTAAATTTAAAAAAGTGAATCACTTCTTGTTTGACATATAAACTGAATAGTGATTCTCCTTTGCAATGAAACACAGACACTATGATAATTTTCCACAACCTGTCTGTCAGTTTGTCATGCTGTGGTGGCTTGTGTGTTGCTATGGATGCTGGAAGCTATGCCACTGGTATTTCAAATACCAGCAGGGTCACCCATGGTGGACAGGTTTCAGTGGAGCTTCCAGACTAAGACAAACTAGGAAGAAATGCCGGAAGATCTACTTCCAAAAATTAGCCAATGAAAACCCTATGGATCACAACAGAACATTGTCTGATACAGTGATAGTAGATAAGCCTCCTAGGTTGCAAGGCACTCAAAATGCCCAGTGGTCACAACAGGGTACTCGAGCATATCAAATACCATGAAGATGGTGCAAGACAGGGCAACAATTCATTCTGTTGTACATGGTGTTATCATGAGTCAGAGCCAAGTCTACTACAACTAGCTACAACAACATAATAATTTCTGAACAAGACAATTCAAAATCATTCTACTCACTCCCAGTTCTTGCAATGAGAGCTCAGAGGTAGGTCAGAGATACTGCTTTTAAATATCGTATGGGCTACACTTCCCTCCCGGAAGATACTCTGCCAATAGAATCAATAAAATAAATCACGACACTGTCCTTGCTTGATCGTAAACATGGTCTTCCCTGGATGAACAGAAGAGCATTTACTTCTTACACCTAATTATTAATTCCAATTAATAATAATTAGAAAAAAAACTCAATGTCTTTTGATCTTCAGGAATTAAAACTTTCTAGAGTTTTCTGTGCTATACATAGTTTGTTCATTCCCAAACTTTAGACTTTTCTCTCTCCCCAGAAACTATCATTAGCCCTTAGGAATGCACCTGCCTACCCTCATTAGTTCTCCCTTTCTCCCACATAGTCTTCCTTCACATACTCACGTGTGTCATTTCCTCCTCCACATTTTGGAAATTCTCAACTAAGATGCTCATCAGCTGCTTAGTTACCTTGACTGCTGCCACCTTCTTCTCTGCCAGGTTCCCTTTTGTCACCCACCCATCTATTTAAAACTCCTCTACCAGGATATTCTAGTCACACAGCTAAGACCAAGACAGCTCTATCTTCCCAACCAAATCTAATTCCCTTTTCCTCCATGACTTCTCACTTCTGGCTACTTTCAATCAATCAACAAAAATTAATTAACTTGCAGGATTCTACAAACTGTGCTAGGAACTCTGTTGAAGGGAAAAGAAGGATGATGCATGGTTTCTACCATCAAGTGCAATGTATTTGGAATGAGAATATAAATAAAAGTAATGAAACTTGCAAACACTGTAATATATGTTTAGTCACTACTCTGTGGCGGTGGCTATGGCTGTCCAAGGGAAACAGAGGTCTGGACTTGATTTAGAAAGCATCTAATCCAGTGGCTTCCAAACCTGACAGACCATCAGAATCATCTAGGGAGGTTTAGAAAAAATACCTCAGAATTATTCAATCAGAATCTCCAGGGATGGGGTACTGGGATCTGCAACAAAAACATACATTGTGAGTAAAAATAAAATCCTCCCCAGTGATTTTCATGATTACTCATTTTTGTGAACCAAGAAGTCTATTCCATTTTTACAAGTTTTAACCAAAGCCCAAAATGAATTGCAGATGAGTTTAAGTACCTTTGTCAAATCACCCAACTAGCTAACAGCAAAACTAGGAGCTAAAGCCAGATTTCTTGACTTACTCTCCCCAAACTACCCCTTCTGTATGTGCTCTGAGACGATAGAAGGAAGATTTGGAACTTCAGCTGAACCTTGAATTATGGATAGGTTTCATAAACATGATCAAAGGATTGGATAATTCAGGGGAAGTTATTCCCACCTCTGCCCCGTCTGACAAGTTTAAATTCAATGCATATTAATTGAGAGGCTAATGTATCAGGACATCAGCTTGGACACAATAAAGACGAACAAGCTACCATCCCTCAGGGAGGGTTTATCTTTGAGATGATACTGCCATTCAAAGTCCCTTTTAACATGAGACCACCTGGGGTACTTCTTATTGTCTATCTCTACTACTGAGTCACAGTCTCTGGAGATGAGACACAGAAATATGCATTATCAACATGCTTCTCAGATGGTTCTTATGCACAGTGGATTCTGAGAAACACCGTAGTGGGGAAAAAGAAAAGGACACAAATTATTAAAGTCAGGGTAAGGGTTTTTCAACCGAGAGTTGTAGTAGAGAGCTTGAAAGAATTGCTCCGACCCTTATGACAACGAAAACGTACAAACCTAATGACTTTTTTTGAACCACCAACAAACTGAGTTAGCAGGACTTTGAAGCAATCTGAAATCTGGGAAGAAACAAGTAAGAAGCAGGACCAGAGTATTTGCTTACCTGGGTCAGATGGTGCTAGGCACCATATTAGCTGATAAGATGGTGCAGCTAAAAATTTTTAATGAATTGCAAAAGGCTAAGTGTGAGCCACCGTGAAAGAAAGAATTCCCTGAGGGTCATGGGTACAGGAGCCTTCCCACCCTCTTGCAGGTTTTCCCTCTATGAAGCTCACCGGGCACTCACAGAGAAGGAGAGGAAGAATCCTGTGAAAGCTTTTTCTTGGACTCCTGGGAGGAAAAGAGGGACAACAGCAGCCACTGCCAAAACTCTAGCCACACCCATGTCCCCACGCCAAAAAAAAAAAAGTCTTATTTGCCAAGGTAAAAGCAACAAAAGCTGTCACCTTAGAGCACTAGTAGAAACCCATTGCAGCTGGGGACTGGAAAAAAAGAAAGCAAGCGCTACTGCTGGGTGAGGAGCAAGAGCATTTGAGAAGCCCCTATTCTAAAGACCTAGGGACCCAGTGCCTGACTAAGCCTGAAGCTTAATAAGAATATGAGGGAATACTCCCCTCTCCAACTCCCTACCACCAGGCTGACAAGCAGCAAGTTCTCAAGAGACCAGGGAGGTGGATTGACTGGCCAAGGAAAAATAAATAATTTTTGTAATCTTTGTTTCTATTCGCCACCCATTCACTTGTTTATTTATTCATTCAGCATTCCTTGGGAGTTTATTTTGTGCTGTATCATGAAATGCAAATAGGATTAAGTTATGATGATTATTTCTGATGAGCTCTCTATCTAGTGGAATTCAAAGACATATTTCTGAATCCTGGTAACTTACTGATCTACCTGTCTAATTTCTATCTGTCTGCTTGTGTAACTTCTCGAAATGGCCCGTTAAAGGAATTAATGTACATTTGCCTATGGGATTATTACACACATGTATGTTACAACCTGTGTCAATGAAAAGCATTTTTAATTGTTGGACATAAGTGCAATTCAGAAATAGCAGGGTTAAAGGCTGTGTCTTGAGGAAATTTGAAATAGTCTGTACACAACATAAAATTGGCTCAGTTACACTTTTTTTATCCCCAAATTGAATTTCTAATAACCTCACATGCTATATTTGCATTTGATTCATTTTGAAAGGCCCCATATTCTTGTCTGTCCTTGCTAAGAGTAAATCTGGTTAAAAGATCTGGGTATCTCTTCATGGTTTCCAAAAGGCATTGTAATATCCATTTTTTTACTTTTTAATATTCAAAACTTTATCCACAGAGTTTAATGCATTCATAGTTAACATTTGGTGTAATTTTCTTCTGGTAAAAACCTTAGGTCTGTATATTAGGTAAGCTTCCTAATCTAACAAATTAAAAAAAAAAAAAGAGTGGCGCTACAATGGCATATCACCCCACGTGCTCTATAGAGCTACTATTAAAATGTGTTGAATCATTTCTTTTCAATATTTGAAATTTCCTAGGGCATATGGTCCTTTACTTCCCTCCACTAAGACTTGTCTAATGACTCTAAGGAAACTTGTTAGGCTTTTGCTGTATATTTAAATATATTTCCCCTGGTCAACCTTCTTGATCTTCCAAACATAGATATTTAATTTAAAAATCATTTTTCACTAACTAGGAAAATAACTTGTAAAAAGGATTATTTCTCATTACTAAAGGAATATGTTTGTTTTCTAAGAATTTATTTGCAACGTATATTTTACAATTTAAAAAAAATAAATTGTGCAAACCTTATGTAGTATAAAGCAACGGTAAAGGTCTAGGATTTTCAATCCGGCATTCAGAGACCTTGTTTTACAACTTATTACCTGCAAGACTTCAAACTTCTCCTAAGTCTGATTTGGAAACCTTGGAGGTAGTGGTTAAGAGCTACAGCTGCTAACCAAAAGGTTGGCAGGTTGACTCCACCAGGCGCTCCTTGGAAACTCTACAGGGCAGTTCTACTCTGTCCTATAGGGTCGCTGTGAGTTTGAATCAACTCAACCGCAACGATTTTGTTTTTTATTGATCTTTTAAGTCTAATTAAATGAGTAATGTACGTAGGCGCACTGTAACTAAACGCCACATAATAATGTTAATTTGGTACCGTTAATACAAATATCATTAAAAAAAATCATTAGCTTTTATTTATTCATTTTTCATTCATTCAACAAAAAATTTATTTAAAACTCTTATTTAGAATTCAAATTATTTTCCTTAAGTGGCTTTTCCTTTTCCTCCCTGCCTGCCTCCCAGGCCAGGTCTGATTCTTCTCTGTCACTCCATTATTTAGCTGAGAATCTGGACCATAACAAGCCTTCCATAAAAGCTCATGGAATAATTCCAGCCATCCTCAGCTTCCTACTCCCCTCTACTTCCAATGACAGCTAATAGTTTCTAAATAATGTTGTGGTAAAGTTTCTTAGTAGCTCCCAGCTTTTCTCTGTAATGACCTATAGGCTTAAAAAAAAAAAAAAAATTCCACTTCCACTTTGAATCAGTTTAAACTTGCCAGCATTATTAGGATAATTAATGGGCATTCATACTTTGAATTTTATATCTTCATTCAAACTCTTTTTTTTTTTTTTCTTAATTAAATCATGAAAGGCCCAGCATATGTTTAAACGGCCATCATGATTGCTTGACTAGGGAGAAACCAGTGCTCCCTCTGCTGGTTCTACAGAGAAGAAAATAACTGGCAAACCCTTTGCAGAGTCAGACCAACGTCCTGGGCCAAGAAGGCTTGCCCACCCCAAGGACAGTTTTAGAATTCTGGAATGCTGCATTATGACCGAGTTTGCTGTACAACCTGAATTGAACTACACCACCGCATGAATACTCATGCCTGTCAGATGTGAAAGATATTATGGAAAGAGAAAACTTAAATTCAGGGTTAAAAAAGTCATTTTTTTTCTAAAAAGAATAAAACCATAAAAAAAATAAATAAAACTTGACAGTTTTTCTTAAAATGATACATGTATAAAATAATAGCTTCTTTCTTGGTGTGAATACTTGTTAACTTTGCAACTCCCAAGTAATGTGCTTTAACTTGCAACATAGATTAATGAGCATTATCGCAATTCATCCTCACAATAAATGCTATAAATTAACAGGCCAGAGAGTATTATCAGTATTGTTGCATCCGTTTTAAATTATAAGTATCTCTATAAGACGAATAGCTTTTCTACAGGGCCTGCAAAACAATTTCATGATCACATCTGTGCTTTAGATATTTGTAATAGCTATACACCAATGAATGGTTACTGCATCCAGGCTCTGCAGGAAGCAGCTTACATGCAATGCCTCATTTAGTCTTTATGAGGGAGGCACTGTTATCATTCCCATTTTACAGATGAGGAAATAAAGGCACACTTACTTTTCAGGGCCAGATTGTTATTCAGGGTTGTTCCCTCACACACAAGGTAAATCCTGTGCAATCTACTACTTTCAGGTGATAAATTGTTTGGAAAACATGGTACATTTTGTGGAACATCATGAAATACTGATATGTTTAATTAAATTGTATAAACTAGAAACAAATTTGTAACTTTGCTAGTAGAAGATATTACTAGAAAATGTACATGGGTACCAATCAAGTTATATTTATATATTTTATGTTTAAATATAAAAATATTATTTAAAGAGACTTCAGCTTTGGGAGGAAGCCATGTTCCAGAATGCCTTCAACTCCAACAGTATCTAAAACACTGCAGTAGTAACTCTGTGTCTAACAGTTACAGACACCCTGTGCCTTCCAGAATTATCATTTATTTCACTCAATGAATCTCAAAAATGCTGAAAGTTCATCAGGATATGTTTCTTCTGTTTTCAAGTCAGCCCTGGAAGCCTTCCTACACTTTTTTAAAGATAAAAATTGGCATGAATTAAAATCTATTGACCTCCGCCTCCGCCCCCCCCCCCGCCTCCCTTTTAGGTCTTCAAATGGAATTTGTTGGAATCTTGGCTTTTTAAATGACATGTAATAACATGAGCCGCTACAGAAAAAAAATTGCACAGTAGTAGAAAGGATACAAGTGAAATCAAAGGCCTTTTTCTGATCCTAATTTTGGACCACAGGACCCCCTTTGCTTTGCAGTATTTATCCACAAGACTGCTCTGAGTTTCTGTAGGAAAGGAAATTTTTTTTTTAGCATCTCTAAAATAATACACGTCTCCACACCTCCAAAGTACACAAAAATACTCAGGAAAACACATTTTAATCAAGTTAAAACTGTATAAGAGGAACCCAATTACCTTATAATGCGATGCAAGAGCTTGATTGGGCATGCAGTTTGCCGTGTTAACGTTCATTGTTTACCCACCTGCACGTACTACCGAAGAAACAATCAGCAGCAGTTAACTGGTTTTACAATACTAACTACGAAGTAAAAACAATTCACAAAATTCTACCCATGAATTTAACTATTTCCTGAGTATTTGGGAAAATACCAACTTAGTACTGGTGGTAAAATTTTATAGCAGAACCCCAGTGTTCTGTTTGAGGCTAGTTTGAGGACCATGCCTCTTTGGATTTAGATACTGATCCTCCCCAATCATCTAACTTTCCTCCCATTGCTGCCCCAAGAGAGAATCCACAGGAATTGTTATATGGGGAATTAAACTGGGATGAATTGCTTTAAATTTAATTTTATGTTTGGGTGACATTAAACTAAATCAAGCACCAGTGGACTGGCTTACGAGTGGTAGAACATGGGAGGAAAAGACACTGGTTTCCATATAACTGAATAGAAGAAATCAGCTGAACCTTTAAGGATTTACTAAGGGCCAAGTGTGTGCTAACGTGACAGTACAGAACCCCTGTCAGCTGCAGACACAAGGGCAGTTGGTACTTATTCCCAGATTCTTTTCCATGGACCTCCACCAGGTGCTCATGACAAAGACTCGGGGCATAGCAGGTAACCTGAAAGAGTTCTCTGGGTGGTGTACACCTGCAGGAGGGAAACAGCTGCCTCTGTGGGGAAAGTGCGAATGACCCTGCCTGGACCATTGCTCTCAGACAGAGCAAAGTCCTCAAGCCTCTGTAAGAGGTGCAGAACACCCTGTCACTCCCAGACATAGGTTTAGACCCATTGCTGAATGGGGAGATGGAGAAGAAAACACCCCTAACGCTGAGGGAGGAGCAGGACTCTGTATTAATGCCATTAGAGGTCTGCATTTACCACTGAGGAGGGGCAGGAAGCTCTTTCCTGCACCAGGAGCGCCACCCTCTCCTCCCACTACGGCCCCCACCCTATTGCCAACATACAATTATTATAAGAGTCAGCAATTTTACTCCTAAGTATTTACCCTAGAGAAATGAAAACTTATGCCCTCACAAAACCTGTACATGAATGTTTATAACAGTCTTATTCAAACTGCTAAAAACAACCAAAATGATCATTAACTAGTGAAAGGTTAAAATACTGTGTTATAGCCACACATACTCATTGATGAAAAGGAATGAACTATTGTTACATGCAACAGCATGGATGAATCTTAAATGCACTGTATTCAGTGAAAGAAGCCAGATAGAAGTTCCTACCATATGATTCTATTTATGTGATATTTGAGAAAGACAAAACTGTAAGAACAATAAAAGAGTTCAATAGTTGCCTGGAGGCAGAGGGAGGAGATTAACTACAAAGAGGCACAAAGGAACTTTAAGGGGTGATATAAATTTTCTCCACCACCCATCTGTCACTTTGTCATATTGTCAGTTTGGCTTGCATGTTGCTATGATGCTGGAAGCTATGCCACCAGTATTTCAGCAAAGTCACCCATGGAGGACAGGTTTCAGCAGAGCTTTCAGACTAAGATAGGCTAGGAAGAAAGGCCTGGCAATCTACTTCCAAAAATTAGCCAATGAAAACCCTATGAATCACAAAAGAATATTGTCTGATAGAGTGCTAGAAGATGAACACCCTAGGTTGGAAGACATTACATAACAGCTGCAACAGTGGACTCAAAAATCTCAATAATTGTGGAGAATCGCCGAGGAACAGGCAACATTCATTCTGTTACACATGAGACTGCCATGAGTTGAAGCTGACTCAACAGCAGCTAACAATAACAAATAAATGTTCTGTATATCAATTACGGTGCTAGTTATACGCCTGTTTACACTTGCCAAGTTCATAAACAGTAAATTTTACAGATTTTAAAATCAATAAACCTGATTTTAAAAGTTAAGAGACATAAATTTTAGCCTCATCTCTGTCATAGTCTGAGTAACTTTGAAAAAAATTCAGTTCAGTCCAACCAGCTTTTATGGAGTACAGACAGACATGCCATCTTATGCCTGCGAAGGGGGTTAGCTGTGTCCTCTGGGAACACAGAGTAATGAGATATTTCTTAAAGTATCTTCAGCAATTTATGGGTTAAGCATGAAATCCCAATGAAAAACATAAAAATGTTTAGAACTATATGACAATGAAACTACATTATTTGAGAACTTGTGAGCTGCTACTTGGGAGGTTTTTAGAAAGAAATTTATAACCTGAAAGATACTTACCGAAAAACAAAAAGATTGAAAATACACGTATCAAGGGCTAAACTTAAGAAGCAAAATAAAATATAAATAAATAGATAACTCACACAAAAGGAAGAAAATATGCAAAATTATACAGTAAAATAACCTTAAGAAATTAAGTTAATAGATTCCTTTAGAGCAAAAAATCTAATTAATAGATCATATCCAAGTAGGTGGGTTCCAAATCTAATCACTTCTGAGTTACAAAAAGAACAAAATGGATACATATATACACACACGGGGAAAGACAGATGCCATGTGAGGATGGTCTACAAGCCAAGGAATCAGGAATGCCCAGAGAAGACGTTAATGCCATTGACACCTGATTTGGACTTCGAGCCTCTGGAACTTTGAAAAAATGAACTTCTGATCTTTAAAGTCACCCACTGGTGGTATTTCTGTTACAGCCAGGACCAAAACCAAACCAAACCCACTGCCGTCAAGTCGGTTCCAACTCATAGCGACCCGTATAAGACAGAGTAGAACTACCCTATAGAGTTTCCAAGGAGCGCCTGGTGGATTCAAACTGCCAACCTTTCGGTTAGCAGCTGTAGCTCTTAACCACTACACCACCAGGCTTTCCTTCTGTTACAGCAGCTCTAGGTAACTAAGACAATCTCTATTCTACAAAATCTGGTCTGTTTTCCAGAGGAGACAGGACAGTAAAAGCAATATAGGAGATTCACAAAGTTACATAAAGCAGCTAAGAGAAAGCATTTGAAACAAACATAAAAAAATGAATAGCTATATTATATGAAAAGTTTCTACAAACTAGAAGAAAAAGATAATCCACTAGAAATATAGAAGGGAAATGAATTGGGAATTCACCATAAACAAACATCGATTATATTTACATTTTTTTTATGGAGTACAAAAGTGAGTGAATATTGCAACACTGAGAAAATGGTATTCCAAATGTTGACCTTCCTTTTCTTTCTTGTCTAATTTCTAGTTCAGCTTAAACCAGCTTCTAAGACTGAATGTTTTCTCTTCCATTCACATCGGTTCCTAAGTTTTTGGCAGTGCTAGTGGACTGCAGTTCACCCAAATAAATCATAAACATTTATCAGGCACCTGAGAACAAGTACATTCTCAAATGGGGGTGAATTTGGTCTGTGTCCCTAATTACAACCTTTCCAAATTGTGACTCAAATTCCATCTTATCATCCCTCAATGACAATAGCTAAGCTGCCAGGATTATTTTTAAAAGTCCAACTTGTTTTTCTGACACTCATCTTAGCAAGACACCAGGTAAATTTAGCAGTGGCATTTTAGCCAAACTAGTTCCACTTACTTAGGAAATTGACTCAAAAAAAAAACATTTTTAACCTGATGTTAATTGGAACATTGAGTAAGTGTTGCTTCTTCTTAGAAAAAGTAATTGGGAATTAGGTGATGATTTATTTTAATGTGATCCTGATGTGCTAAAAGTAGAAAAATTATTCATTTTCTAATGGAAATGGCTTCATAAAACTAATAAGATTTGGTAATACTGAGCAACTGTCCATGAGAAACTGGTTATTATCAACAGTTAGTGCCTATTTGGCTAGTCAATGAGGTGAGAAGAAACCAGGAGTAGTTAATAATCCCACAAACTGATCATAATCAAATCATCACAATGTTAATTATGGGAAAAAGGGGATCGTGACCATGAAAACCCTGGTGGCATAGTGATTAAGTGCTATAGCTGCTAACCAAAAGGTCAGCAGTTCAAATCTACCAGGTGCTCCTTGGAAACTCTGTGGGGCACTTCTACTCTGTCCTATGCAGTTGCTATGACTTGGAGTCAACTTGACGGCAACAAGTTTATTTATTTATTTTTTTTGACCATGAAAATAAGAATAAATATAAGATTACTGCTTTCATTCTACATGTGGTATGATTTTATAAAGCTACATAAGGCTCAAAAAACATGGCACTTTCTTTGCAGAAATTTCTTTTAAAAAATATACAGAGTTTGAATGGTTTTTAATGATAACACCTGAAAAAAAACTTTCGTTTTGCCACATAAAAGTAAGAAAGAATATTTGAAGTTCTCAATTTTTTTGACAGATTTAACTTCCTAGACAGCATGTATGCTCACTAAGCAAGTCATTAGTAAAACAATTTTTCAGTTATGTTAGAAACATAACTATCAGATTAATAACTTGGTTCTCATTACTCATTTTTTTTAAGAGAGGTCAATCTTTTTACTCTACAATGTTGATACACATATTTCTGTTTGCTTATGTGGCAGTAATGGATTTTGTCTAATTACACATTTTTAATAGTAATCTGGCTTGAGAACAACTGCCTCCTTTCATTTGTCAATCTTCAGAGCACTTTGCTTTATGGTGAACAGAGTGTTACTAAGAATTTAACCAAACAGAGACAATACATTCCACACTATGGCCTGAGAAGATAAAAGCTTCCACAGGTTTTTTTTTAATTCAAATTTACTATTTTGCCCGAACATAAGGTAGTCCATTCTTATTGTAAAAAATTTGGAAAGCCAAAAGAAAGTGTAGAGGCAAAAAGAAAAACATCATTCTAGTCATACAGATCAGAGGCAATTACTTTACCTTGTATTCCTTCTCAGTCTCCTTTGTATCCATATTCTTTAAACAGTTCAGATTATAGACATAGGCAAATATGTCTTACACCGTTTTCATTATTAAGAATAAGCATTTCACGCACCATCTCTGGCTATATGGTATAATATAGAACGGGTGAATCATAGTATGTTTAACTCTTAAATTTTAATAGGTTTTTGAGGTATTTCTAAATTTTTTACTACTATAGCATGAAAAGTATTTTTCGGTAAAATTAAAATAGTAATGAAGAGCCCAGGCAAAATTTGAAATTGACACATATGAGTTCAAATCCTGGCTCAGCAATTTAGGCCTTTTGGGGAGACGTGAATGATCTAAGTAATGCCTGTCACATAGTGAGCAATCAATCAATGAATTAATGCCATTCTTGTAACAAAGCTTTTCCTACATTGTAGAATGCTTTGTTATCATATATGCCCAGATATGGGAATTCTCAGTTAAACAATAGCAGCATTTCAAATTTTTTTTTTTATCAAGTTGCTCTCCAAAGGGGCATACCAATTTAAATTCTCTCCTGACCCTTGCCAACATTGTATGTTCTCGTATTTCTAATTAAACAGGTAAAAATATCATCTCACTTTAATTTTTATCACTTTGAGCATTTGGTAACATTAGATATGTTTTTTGAATGAGTATTAAATATTTTTATTTTTTAAATAAATTCCCTAGTCATATCTTTTGCTCATTAACATATTGGAGTTCTATCAATTCATATAACTAAATATTAAAGTTGTTAGTCATTTGGAATGTGTGTTGAAGACAGCTTTACAGTTTCTCTCTGTTTACATTTTATTCTTAATACATCTGCTACTTAGAACTTTCATATTTTTCTATAGTCAAATGAATTATTCTTTTCCTTTATAAATTCTTCCTCCCTTATCCAGAAACTGGAAATTAATCTTTTATTTATTCATTTTTTTTTCTACTAGGTCAATTTAGGTTTGATTTTCTGCTATTTAACTTCTTAATCTTGCTAAACTTATTATGATTTACGCTTTTAAATGAGAATCTAAATGAAATTTTTCTCCAGGTAACTAAACAATTGCCCAAATAAAATTTATTAAATAATCCTTCTATTCCTCACTGATCTACTATGCCTCCTTTATAAGCTAGAAAATGTTTATACATAACAAAGCTTAATTTTATAAGCCACCAAAATTAATCCAAGATATTATCCATTTTATGTAATCTGCTTTTAGAAAAGAAGCTAGAATTAAAGCATTTGTTGTTGGAGTTGTTAGTTATGCTGGAGTTGATTCCAACTCATGGCAACTCCATGTGTTACAGAGTAGAGCTGCAGTATGGGATTTTCTTGGCTGTAATCTTAACAGAAGCAGATCTCTGGCCTATCTTCCACAGTACCACTGGGTGGGTTTGAACTGTCAACCATTAGATTAGCGGTTGAGCACAAACCATTAAAGCATACCCCTACCCAAATTACTTCCTTTACCTATGGGCTTTAGGTGGTTCCAAGACAATAAGGGAAGATCCCCCACAAAGGAGAATAGACAGTAACTAAATAATTTTTTCTACGTTTTATTCTTCTCATGGTCAGCCCTTTCATCTCCCTTTGCCCACAAACAAACCTACATCAAAAATGGGAGGAATGAGAGGGTGTGCCAGCTCCTTTTATCCCATCAAAGCCCTATGAAATAGACATTTTTTTCCTAATTTTGCAATTATAGAAACAAACTCAGCACTTTTAACCAAAATTTACACTGCTACAACATCGATAAGTAGCCCAAGCAGGACTGAACCTAGGTCAATCTGAACCAAAAAATCATGTTTGTTGATAAATACCCTTTGTTGAAAAAAAAACAAAACACACACAGGATAGATAACTGTCTTTCCTGATTGCATTATCCCAAAGGGCTATTACATGTTTGCCCATGTACTGTAATTTGGAGTTTTTATACTTTCAAGAGTAAATATTCATTTGAAGTTGGCAGGACAAGGAGGGAAGAATTTCATGGTTGGGATGAGGAAATTTTGCAACAAACAGCAGGGACTCTCCTGCTGAAGATTAGAAGAGGATATGATAATATTTCAAAAGATCACCAGTGTCAACGAGGACTACATAGGACCAGAGAGTATTCGTTATAACTTAACGACAAAGTATAGTTTGAAACAGAGTACTCACAATGGACATTCCTCATGCTATCGGTGCGAATGACCTTTGCCTAAGACACTCAGAGCAAGCCTCAACCTAGCAGAAAGAAGGAAAAGAAGGCAAAACAATCCTGACTGTGACCGTTTGTAACATGAAGTGACTGAATAATCACTAAATTTGACTGAAGTATTAGATTTCATTTTCTATGTCATGAGAAATGAGTGTTCAGATTCAGAAATTTAAATAAGCTACAGAAAATCATTGTAAAAATTATAATAGACATATATAAAACTGAACCTCACTCAAACTAGGTGAAAGGTGGAGACTGCCTCTAAGCCATCAATTAGAGCTGGCCTTCAAGTCCACTGAAAGTGAGAACCGGAAAGTGGGAAATCAGGCTACTCTCTGTGTCTCTCAGCTCCTTTTTCTTCTCCTGTTCTCCCTCCTGGTCTTATCCTGGACAAGGACGAAGAGGTGCTTTGCTGCTCACTGGAAAGGCAGGGTGTCATTCCAGAAGTCTCCAGCTAGTAATACCAGTGACTCCTGCCATTTCAAATCCCATTTCCTCATTCCTTGGTTGACATTTCTGACTTAATGCACTCCTACTGATTTCTTACTCATCTCACTCTTTCTTTCTCTCTGCCAGCACTTTTTCCTCTATTTTATATCCCAGTGTAAATGTCATTTGCATCATCATTTGGTGGAGATAAGAACCATGTGTTCTGCATACGTGCGTGGTGGGAGGAGGGGAGATACACATGTATACGCATGTAAAAGACTGGACGTATGGATGATACGACGTAGGGACAGTTCTCACTCCAAAATTTACATTTTACAAGGTATAACGTATGTCATTTCCCGTAACTCAGCCTAATTTCTATTTTGAGTCCCCATTCTGCTGTAGTGGTAGAAACTTAATGTTAACTAGTTTGTGCCCATGCTACTCCCTTTTCCTAGGATCGTGCCAAAGTTCTAAAGGCGTTTGTAGTGACAATAAATTGGGATGAGTTTTCTAAAAATCTTCCCACTTCCCTGACAGATCCATTCTCAATCCATCTCCCCCCTGCTCTCTGCCTTGGGGGCTGAACTGAAAGGACCATATGAAGACTATTCCCTTTCCTTTGACTTCCAGGTAGGGTCAGCCTTCTCTACCTGATTCTTTTTTTCCCTGTCTTCCATAATAATGACCGCTTTTCATCCTTTCAAGTCTCCCAGCGATAATAGCTCTGCTGCTGCTAGCCTCAGGTTCCTTAACTCTACACTTTGTCAAGAGCTTTGTAACCAGTCTTTTTGTAAATGGTCCGTCCTCAATTATCCATTTAAGGCTGCCAGATATTCCCTGTTGTGACCTTGACTGATATAGCCCTGGAAGTCCTAGATGTCAATCATCCATATAAAGATCTTCTGATATATCTTTCGTTCTGTTTGGTTCCTGGTTGTCCGTCCACATGGTTTACACAGTAACATCCCATGTATTGTCCACTTGCCCTTGCAGGTTAATAACCCTCCTCGCTGTTGTTTCTATGCCATACTAGGGCTCAGAAATATCTGCAAGGTTGTCAAAGCCGCTGTCAGCCTAGGCCTTGTGTGCAGTCACTCCCTCTCTGCCTCCAGGGTGCAAGATGCAGAAAACAGCCCTCTCTCTAGGGCCCATCCATGTCTACACACTTCTTACTCCCACTGCATCTACCTTACACAACCCACGCTATGGGATCTGTTTGACTGGTAGGTGTGATGCAGAAAGAAAGAGAGAAGTGCACAAAATAATGGAAGAATAAATATATATGTTCTATGTAAGTATGTTAATATAAGTGTTTAAACATCACCATCCTGTAGCAAATCCATGAAGCTGAACATTTACATGACTGCTAGAACTCTCTGTTTTTGGGGGTTCTAGAACAAGTACTTAAATCTTCCTATTCCAAGTGCCAGACTCTTCCTTTATATAGAAAATTATAGCTTGCACAGCGCTTTCACATACAAAGTTTCATTGGGTCCTCAGGACAACCCAAGAGGTTTATGAAAGCTACTCCAGTTTACAGATCAGAAAACTGAGGTTTAGAGTGGTTGAATGACCTGCCAAAAACTTCCAGACAGAGACAACAGTAACCTCAACTCTCAAATCCAGGCTTTCTTCCGCCCTGTATTGCCTCTCATGTGAGATGATTGCAACTGTGTAATTATTGTCATATGAGAATATTCATGAGAATATGTGTATAAACTTCTTCAAAGTCAAGCAAATTCATCCTTGGGCTTAGGTCACCAGGTTGTGGCTGCTCCAGGCCGTTTCCAGATTCCTCACTTCCCTTCTCCCCTCCACTCCATCTGCTGCCTTTCCACCCTTCTGACAATCCCTGTCAATTTCCAGAATTATGGGTCCATTCAGAACACCATACAAAGAGGAAAAGAGGGAGCTTAGACAGCAGTGAACTGCACTGAAATACAATAGGGTACATAAAGGACAGGGTAGGTACTGAATTCCAAAAAGCAGCCAGGCTGGAAAGAATGAGGAAACAGCGAAAGCAACTGAAATATCCAATTTAATTCTAAATCCGAGCACAGTAAACTGATACTATGTAGTGCAGTAGGGTTAATGGACTAGATGGAAATATGAAAACCTGGGTTGTGTTCTCAGACCTATGGCTTCCCCATGACCAAAAAAACCAAACCAAACCCAGTGCCGTCGAGTAGACAGCGACCCTACCGGACAGAGTAGAACTGCCCCATTGAGTTTCCAAGGTGCGCCTGGCAGATTCGAACTGCCCACCCTTTGGTTAGCAGCCATAGCACTTAACCACTACGCCACCAGGGTTTTCCCATAATCTGGGCAAATTACCACCAAAATGACTAGGTCATACTCGAGGTTTCTTCCAGTTCTAATATTCGGTGATATTTTTACTTGACACTGTAATACTGTGTTTTTCATGGAAGTATAAAACTGTACCGTATGGTACAGCAGCCGTTTGAATCTCAGTGTCAAGTTTTGATGACCAATGGCAAATTTTGATGTTCATGATCTAAATTTTTTTGAATTAAAACTAACCCTGAGGGTAAAAGTGTTATCCTGATGTCAATTTTATTGCAATTTCAATAAAATATGGAAAAATGGACTTATTGATTAAACTGTAACCATAGCTAATGTTCTAACAAACCAATCATTTATTTATTCATTTGACCAAAATTTAAGACCTACTGTGCGCTGTGTACTTACTATGCCTGACCTCATACTCTCCTTCAGGGGTAGATTAACCAGTTAGCACGATATGCACTGGCTTACAGTAAGCAAGGTGTGGTGATACCCAGGTGAAATTGCACACTACAGATTAGTAAGTAAATGCAATAAAGCCTGTATGTACCTTGCTTATTGGGTAATCCATCCCTGATTCTATGGGGGACACAGGCAGCACAGTGTTTGTGGGTAGTGCTAGGATAGGGGTACACCCAGAGTGGTGTGGCAGCCTATAAAAGGCAAAAAGGACACCTAGCCCAGCTCCTGCAAGGTGAGTGAATAGGACGCTATCGAGACAAAAGGAGTAATTTTCACAAATTCCCAAGGAGAGATGGACATAGGCAAGGAATCAAAGGAATAGGAATTCAGTCTGTCAAAGGGATGGGTATTTTGATGACTAAGTCATAGAGACTCTCATACACTGCTTGTAAACCAGCCTCAACACCGGAAACTACATTTCCTCATCACTTGCTACTGTTGGAGGTGTTTCCTAGAGACCTGAACCCTATATGACGATCCTCTAAACCCACCAAAACCAAACCAGTTGCTGTCTAGTTGAGGCGATTCGGACTTGTGGCGACCCCATATGTGCAGAATAGAATTGCACTCCACCACACACAAGTTTTTTTCAAGGCTTCCTTTTCAAAGCAGATCACCAGGCCTTCTTCTGAGGAGCCTGTGGATGAGTTGGAACCACCAACCTTTCAATTAGTAGTTGAGCATTTAACCATTTGTGCCACCATGGCCCCCGTCAGTATCCTAGTATTTTTTACATCCTGCCTTGCTCTGGGAAGCAAACATGCCTAAAATCACAGGAACTTAGATATGGAAAGAACATTAGAAGTGAGCTGATCCATTTGGTGAATAGTGTCTAGGGTCTTAAAAGCTTGTGAGCAGCCATCTAAGATACTTCTACTGGTCCCACCCCAAATGGAGCCTGGGAGAATGAGGAAAACCAAAGACACAAGGGAAAAATTAGTCCAAAGGACTAATGGACCACAACTACCACAGCCATCAACATACTGAGTCCAGCACAACTAGAAGGTGCCCAGCTACCACCATCGACTGCTCTGACAAAGATCAAAACAGAGGATCCCAGAGAGAGTGGAGGAAAAATGTAGAACAAAATTCAAACTCACAAAAAAAGGCCAGACTTACTAATCTGACAAAGACTGGAGAAACCCAGAGAGAGTATGGCCCCCCGAAAAAAAAAAAAAAATGGCCCCCAGATACCCTTTTAACTCAGTACTGAAGTTATTCCTGAGGTTCACACTTCAGCCAAAGATCAGACTGGACTACATAAAACAAGCAATAGCACAAGTAGTTCAACCATGTATATGAGGCTAAATGCGCACACCAGCCCAGGGGCAAAGACAAGGCAGGAGGGGACAGGAAAGCTGGACAAATGGAAATGGGGAACCCTAGGCTGAGGAGGGAAGAGTGTTAACATGTCGTGGGGTTGACAACCAATGTCGCAAAACAATATGTGTACTAAGTGTTCAAGGAGAAAATAATTTGCTCTATAAACTTTCACCTAAAGCACTATATATGTAAAAAATATATGAAAAAAAATTAGCTGGTCCAATGCACTTATTCACAGAGATAAACTGATTGCCACCAGGTCTCACAACAGCAGAGTCAAATCTAGATTCTTAGTATCTAGTCTCCCATTTCAATTTTATGTATATATGTATATATATGCACACATACATACTACATAAAAAAATCTACATACTATATATATACTGAATACTATATATATATATATATATATATATACTGAATCTAAACCCTATCCTTCCTGTCAGCCTGTATACAGAAACTCCAGGGAATGAAGTCAAGCTTTCTCTATCATTCGGTGAATCAAGCCATCAATCACTTAGGAAGAATGCCAGACCTATGAATGTCCTGGAATCAACGATTACTATATGCCAGTTGTGCTGCTATATATATTTATCTTCTTGCTCCACATTCTGAAACTTCACATCTCCTGTTCTTGGAACTGTCTTGGCTGGAGGGACCCATGATGGGGACAAACAGTGTAATGGACGTTGCAATAATTTTCCCAAAGCCGATGGAGGAAGTGGAATAGTGGCAGATGACAGTGAACATTGATTTATTTGTTCACTCAGCAAATATTTCAGGAGCACCTAATATGTGTTAGGCATTGTTCTAAGCAGTGAGGACCCCAGTGACAAGTAGAATAAGTGTAATAGGATAGCATCCTGGGCCACATGGAGCTTATCTACTGAGGGAGGCAGACAAGAAGCAAAAGGACAAAAATACATTGTTGTAAACATCAGGCAATAATAAGCTTAGGGCAAAAGTTTTAAATGCAGGAAGTGAAGAAACTTGTCTTTAAATTCTGAAGAAACAGAAACTGCGATAAGGAGAACTTGTAATGACTCACTTCCAGAAAAGAAAGACACTTGCATTTTGTGAAGTCT
The DNA here is from genome assembly GCF_030014295.1 of Loxodonta africana. Taxonomy (NCBI): domain Eukaryota; kingdom Metazoa; phylum Chordata; class Mammalia; order Proboscidea; family Elephantidae; genus Loxodonta; species Loxodonta africana. The sequence goes on along the minus strand of NC_087347.1, from coordinate 110,905,162 downwards.
TTCACATTCACCTTCCTCTATTGTTGAGTCTTTCTTAGAAGCGTAGTGGGAAGATGTAGGGGGCACTCTAAACTTTCAACTGGAGTGTCAAGAACAATGCTCTTAGCCCTTCTCAGACTGATTTTTAGAGAGACATCAAGTCCCAGCACTTTCTCCTTTGGACTCCAGACCTGTGTGTTTCTATACTGTTGTGTAGTGGTTCTTACAATCTCACAATACCCTTGGACTAAACTGATCTCAAAAAAATACCTTCACTCCCTCAAATACCCACAGATCATGCTGCATAAAATTTCAGTTCATTGAAGATTGCCAATGACCGTCCCCCTAAAGTTCCTTCATATATCTATACATATATACATATATTTCTCTGCATGAAGGGGAGTGAATTCTAACGGATTTAGGCATAGGGGACTGCAATCCAAGAGTTCCTGGTTCAAACACTGAACATATTCAGAGACCTCTCTGAAAAGGGAATTTGGGTCTCTAGGCTGTACTAATCAGAAAGCATAATTCACGTGTATGACCAGCAATACTGTTAACTGCTGAATATTTAAGACCAAACAGAATATTGATCCTCCTTATTGAAAAAATAATTTTAGATGTGTATGTACAATCATATGTTCTTAAGATGTACTGAATAAATATAAAAATGAAATCCTTAAAACAGTGGTTTTCACTCCTAGCCTCACATTAGAATTACATGTGGAACTTTTAGAAAGATTTATGTCAGGCCCATATCACACCAATTAAATCATAATCTCTAGGCATGGTGCCCAGGCATTGGTGGTATATAAAAATCTCTTCAGATGATTCCAATAAACAGCCAGTGTTCAACCCATTGTTTTAGAAGGCCTGACTTTATGAAAGGAGTCCTAGTGGTGCAGTGGTTAAGCACTTGGCTGCTAACCAAAAGGTTGGCAGTTTGAACTCACCAGACACTCAGTGGGAGAAAGATGTGGCAGTCTGCTTCCGTAAAGATTTATACCCTCGGAAACTTTATGGGGCAGTGCTACTCTGCCTGCAGGGCAGCTATGAGTCAGAATCAACTCAGCAGCAGTGGGTTTGGTTTAGGTTTGGTTTGATTTGACTTTATGAACCTGGCTAACTGAATTAAGACAACAAATTCTTAAAACTAGACCCACTTGGCCAAAGAGTTGTTTATTCAGTTTATCTAAACTCAAGCCAATAGTTCTAAAGTTTCTGAATAGTCCTATTTCACAGAATATACGTAGAACAGAAAATCTATTGATAAATAGTTAGGTCATTTCCTTATATGGGTCAAAATAATCAAAAATGCCTGCGAGCAAAGATTCTTCCTACTTCTTGATGGACTTCCAGTACCTGCCATAGTAGCTTGGCACATGTGAGGGCTTAATTAATGTTTGTGATTATACCACATGAGTTCGGCTCTTCCCTTCTCCATCAACACTATAGGGAGGACAGTGTCATGATCACTCAGTAGCTTGTCCAATGGGGCATTTAACTTAATACTCAAGAAGTGTTATTGAATGTATTCTTTCATTAAGATATTTATTAAGCATCTACCATGTGCAAAACACTGTAATTGGTCCTGGGAATGATAATAATAATGATAATTCAATCCTTTCAAAATCATTTCTGACCTCGTCTTTTCAACAAATATTGGAACTGAGTCCCAGGAAGATTAAGTGATGGTCAACACCACATTGTTAGTGTGTGGCAGTGGGTCACCTAGAAATCCCGTCTTTTAATTCCCAATGTGATGCTATTTGGGAGATAGTGAAGTCTGTCACTTTTATTATGTGTGAATTTAAAATAAGGAAACTAATTCTACTAGCAGGTGATTGTGTGGAACAAGTCACGACATGTGGCAACTATATAGAACTATTAGTCAGTTTTATGTAAGCAACTGTGCGATGAGAAGCAGACATTGTTCCGCATTTGGGTTAAAGTGAAATTCGCATTTGAAGAAAATAATACCAAGTGTAACAAGCTGCTTGGCCATGACACTAACAGGACCTAGCCATTTTTCTCTCTTTTGAACTTATTCTTGACTGCTCAGTTCCTTTTTCCTTGTTAAATTTTTACTAATGACTAATGTCCCTTTCAGGCTGTGGAAAACAAATGGTATGATCTAAGAAAGTCTTATGACCACCAAAACCATCCCAGAAAACCAGTCACCCCCTGAGCAGATGAGATAATACCTTGGGACCATGATCACCGAAACCACCCCAGGGGAGAATGACATTCCACAAGTCCCTGAAACCCAGGATTTTACCCTAGAAAGCTTTCAGCCAATCTCCAGTTCACAGAGACAGGCTCTGGAGGAGATCATTCCGCTCTGTCTCCTGTGTATTGATATACAATAAAGCTCTTGCTACTCAACTCATCCCTGTCTCAATAATTGGCTGTTTGCAGTAGGCAGCTCTAACTCACAAAACTACAGTAACACAAGTTCTGCTAAAAGGTAAAGAAAATTGCTTTTAATACTTTGGGAGAATAAATGAGGTCAGTAAGGCAAAGAGCAAGCTGAGACTGGCATACTGGTTTAAGAAGAATACAGAAGATATGCTGAAGTTCAAAATGAGCCTCTAATCTCAGAATAAAACATACATGGTATGTTTTTCCACTGATATAGGTCTCTTTTGGTTTCTTGTAGTAGTGTTTTCTAGTTTTCTTTGTGTTGTTGTTGTTGTTAGGTGCCATCGAGTCGGTTCCGACTCATAGCAACCCTATGCACAACAGAACGAAACACTGCCTAGTCCTGCACCATCCTTATAAGCATTATTATGTTTGAGCTCATTGTTGCAGCTACTGTGTCAATCCACCTCGTTGAGGGTTTTCCTCTTTTCTGCTGACCCTGTACTCTGCTAAGCATGATGTCCTTCTCTAGGGACTGATCCCTCCTGACAACATGTCCAAAGTATGTAAGACGCAGTCTCGCCATCCTTGCCTCTAAGGAGCATTCTGGCCACACTTCTTCCAAGACAGATTTGTTCGTTCTTTTGGCAGTCCATGGTATATTCAATATTCCTCGCCAACACCACAATTCAAAAGCATCAACTCTTCTTCGGTCTTCCTTATTCATTGCCCAGCTTTCACATGCATATGATGTGATTGAAAATACCATGGCTTGGGTCAGGTGCACCTTAGTCTTCAGGGTGACATCTTTGCTCTTCAACACTTTGAAGAGGTCCTTTGCAGCAGATTTGCCCAATGCAATGCAATGCATCTTTTGATTTCTTGACTGCTGCTTCCGTGCCTGTTGATTGTGGATCCAAGTAAAATGAAATCCTTAACAACTTCAATCTTTTCTCCATTTATCATGATGTTGCTCATTGGTCCAGTTGTGAGGATTTTTGTTTTCTTTATGCTGAGGTGTAATCCATACTGAAGGTCTTTGATCTTCATTAGTAAGTGCTTCAGGTCCTCTTCACTTTCAGCAAGCAACGTTGTGTCATCTCAAAATAAGAAGAAACAGCTGCAAACATCTATTAATAATCAGAACCTGGAATGTACGAAGTATGAATCTAGGAAAACTGGAAATCATCAAAAATGAAATGGAGCGCATAAACATTGATATCCTAGGCATTAGTGAGCTGAAATGGACTGGTATTGGCCATTCTGAATCAGGCAATCATATAGTCTACTATGCTGGAAATGACAACTCCAAGACGAATGGTGTTGCATTCATCGTCAAAAACAACATTTCAAGATCTATCCTGAAGTACAACGCTGTCAGTGATAGGATAGTATCCATACGTCTACAAGGAAGACCCGTTAATATGACTATTATTCAAATTTACTCACCAACCACTAGGGCCAAAGATGAAGAAATAGAAGATTTTTATCAGCTGCTACAGTCTGAAATTGATCGAACATACAATCAAGATGCATTGGTAATTACTGGTGATTGGAATGAGAAATTTGGAAACAAAGAAGAAGGATAGTAGCTGGAAAATAGGGCCTTGGTAATAGAAACAATGCCAGAGATCAAATGATAGAATTTTGCAAGACCAATGACTTCTTCATTGTAAACACCTTCTTTCACCAACATAAACGGCGACTATACACATGGACCTCGCCAGATGGAACACACAGAAATCAAATTGACTACATCTGTGGAAAGAGACGGTGGAAAAGCTCAATACCATCAGTCAGAACAAGGCCAGAGGCCAGCTGCGAAACAGACCATCAATTGCTCATATGCAAGTTCAAGCTGAAACTGAAGAAAATCAGAGCAAGTCCACGAGAGCCAAAATATGACCTTAAGTATATCCCACCTGAATTTAGAGACCATCTGAAGAAGAGATTTGATGCATTGAACACTAGTGACTGAAGACCAGACGAGTTGTGCAAGGACATCATCCATGAAGAAAGCAAGAGGTCACTGAAAAGACAGGAAAGAAAGACAAGACCAAGATGGATGTCAGAGGAGACTCTGAAACTCGCTCTTGAGCATTGAGCAGCTAAAGCAAAAGGAAGAATTGATGAAGTAAAAGAACTGAACAGAAGATTTCGAAGGGCCTCTGGAGAAGACAAAGTATTATAATGACATGTGCAAAGAGCTGGAGATGGAAAACCAAAAGGGAAGAACATGCTTGGTGTTTCTCAAGCTGAAAGAACTGAAGAAAAAATTCAAGCCTCTAGTTGCAATAGTGAAGGATTCCATGGGGAAAATACTAAACGATGCAGGAAGCATCAAAAAAAGGTGGAAGGAATACACGGAGTCATAATACCAAAAAGAATTAGTCGATATTCAACCATTTCAAGAGGTGGCATATGATGAGGAACCGATGGTACTGAAGGAAGAATTTCAAGCTGCTCTGAAGGCACCGGCGAAAAACAGGGCTCCAGGAATTGATGGAATATCAATTGAGATGTTTCAACAAACAGATGTAGCACTGGAGGTGCTCACTCGTCTATGCCAAGAAATATGGAAGACAGCTTCCTGGCCAACTGACTGGAAGAGATCCATATTTATGCCTATTCTCAAGAAAGATGATCCAACTGAATGTGGAAATTATAGAACAATATCACTAATATCACATGCAAGCAAAACTTTGCTGAAGATCCTTCAAAAACAGCTGCAGCAGTATATCGACAGGGAACTGCCAGAAATTCAGGCCGGTTTCAGAAGAGGACGTGGAACCAGGGATATCATTGCTGATGTCAGATGGATCCTGGCGGAAAGCAGAGAATACGAGAAGGATGTTTACCTGTGTTTTAATGATTATGCAAAGGCATTCAACTGTGTGGATCATAACGAACTATGGATAACACTGCGAAGAATGGGAATTCCAGAACACTTAATTGTGGTCATGAGGAACCTTTACATAGATCAAGAGGCAGTTGTTCAGACAGAACAAGGCAATACTGTTTGGTTTAAAGTCAGGAAAGGACTCACGAGGAACCTTTACATAGATCAAGAGGCAGTTGTTCAGACAGAACAAAGGGATACTGATTGGTTTAAAGTCAGGAAAGGTGTGCATCAGGGTTGTATTCTTTCCCCATAGCTATTTAATCTGTATGCTGAGCAAATAATACGAGAATCTGGACTATATGAGGAAGAACGGGGCATCAGGATTGGAGGAAGACTCATTAACAACCTACGTTTTCTTCGTACAGGTCTTTTAAAAAAAAAAATTTTTTTTTTTGGTCTTTTAAGTCCCTGGTAAATTTATTCCTAAGTACTTCTTGGAGCCCTGGTTGTGCAGTAGTTAAGAGTTTGGCTGCCAACCAAAAGGTCAGCAGTTTGAATCCACCAGCCACTCCTTGGAAACCCTATGGGGCAGTTCTACACTGTCATGTAGGGTCACTATGAATTGAAAGTGACTTAACAGCAATGGGAAACCCTGATGGCATAGTGGCTAAGAGCTATGGCTGCTAACCAAGAGGTCAGCAGTTCGATTCTCCAGGTGCTCCTTGGAAACTCTATGGGGCAGTTCTACGCTGTCCTATAGGTCACTGTGAGTCAGAATCGACTCTACAGCAATGAGTTTTGACACCAATGGGTATGGGTTTATCTTCTGGGGGGCTTGTCTGGTTCCTGTTCTCAAGGGGAATGCTTTCAGTCTCTCCGTTGAGAATGATGTTGGCTGTTCGTTTTATATAAATGCCCTTTATTATCTTGAGGAATTTTCCTCCTATCCCTATTTTGCTGAGAGTTTTTTTCAGGAATGGGTATTGGACTTTGTCAAATGTCTTTTCTGTGTCAATTGAGATAATCATGTGATTCTTTTTTTTTTAATTATGTGGTGGATTACATTGATTGATTTTCTAATATTGGAGCATCCCTGCATACCCAGTATGAATCCCACTTAATCATGATGTATTATTTTTTAGATATGCTGTTGAATTTTATTGGCTAGAATTTCCTTGGTTAATTTTTGCATCTATGTTCATGATGAATACTGATCTGTAGTTTTCCTTTTCTGTGGTGTCTTTGCTTGGCTTTGATATCAGGGCTACAATGGCTTCATAGAACGAATTTGGGAGTATTTCTTCCTTTTCTATGCTCTGAAATAGTTTGAGTAGTATGAGTGTGAGCTCTTCTCTGAAATTTTTGGTAAAATTCTCCAGTGAATCTGTCAGGGCCAGGACTTTTGTTTATTGTTGTTGTCGGGAGTTTTTTTTGTTTTGTTTTGTTTTGTTTTAATTACCTCTTCAATCTCTTCTTTTGTTATGAGTCTTTTTAATTTTTCTACCTCGGTTTGTGTTAATTTAGGTAGGTAGTGTGTTGCTAGAAGTTTGTCCATTTCCTATTGTTGTTGTTGTTAGGTGCCATCAAGTCAGTTCTGACTCATAGAGACCCTATGTACAATAGAATGAAACAGTGCCTGGTCCTACGCTGTCCTCACAGTCATTGCTATGCTTGAGCCCATTGTTGCAGCCACTGTGTCAATCCATCTCATCAAGGGTCTTCCTCTCTTTTGCTGACCCCTCTACTTTATCAAGCATGATATCCTTCTCCAGGGACTGGTCCCTCCTGATAATGTGTCCAAAGTATGTAAGACAAAGTCCTGCCATCCTCACCTCCAAGGAGCACTCTGGCTATATTTCTTCCAAGGCAGACTTATTTTTTCTTCTGGCAAACAATTTCCTCTAAGTTTTCAAATTTGTTGCAGTACAGTTTCTCATAGCATTCTGTTATTATCCTTATTATTTCAGTTGGGTCTGCTGTGATATTCCTCTTTGTTTTCCATTAAAATCTGATAATGCCCCCAAAATATCCTTCCTTTGGTGTCTTAAGAAATTGTAGCTTAACCTGGTTTTAGGTGATCTTGCCAGAAAATAATTGCTAAATTAGGAATGTCATGAGGACTGAGAGCCTAAATATACATTGTTATGGATTGAATTGTGTTCCTTCAAAATACAGGTAGTCCCCAAAGGATGATGTATTCAAGTTATGGCAAACCACACTTACGACCGTCCTTTTTTGTGTGTGTGTGGTACATCTTATCATTAGTAATATGTACTACATATGATATTGCAGTTCATAATTTACTGATGTTATCATTTTCAGTAAATTTTCAGATATTCACTCACAGATGTTCAATTTTATGACTTACTGTTCAAAACACTGCAGTATAGATTTAATTTCCTAAACTAAATCAGAGGCTTCAGTTACTTGAAAACATGGAACCAAATACTGATCACTTTGCTAAAGTCAATAGTAAGATTCAGGAAGCAGTGAGATGTTATCATGAAATATGTGAAGAAAAAAAAGAAAAGAACCATACAGATGACTCTCACTAATTTTCTGACTGGAAATGCTGTCCTTATTCCCAGGGATAATCCAGATGGCCCAGAACCTTCCACAAGTGGAGTTATTATTACCGAAATTGACAAAATGTCAATGTCATCCAACTTTTCTTCACTGTCTGAGTAAATTTTTATGGTTTGTCTATTTTTTATGTATGTATGTGTCTTAGTTATCTAGCACTGCTATAACAGAAATACCACAAGTGGATGGTGTTAACAAAGACAAATTTATTTCTTCACAGTAAAGTAGGCCGAAAGTCCAAATTCAGGGTGTTAGCTCCAGGGGAAGGCTTTCCTCTCTCTGTCGGCCTTCTCATCAACCTTCCTGCAAACTAGGAGCTTCTCTGCACAGGAACGCCAGGTCCAAAGACGAGCTCTGCTGCCAGCACTGCTTTCCTGGTGGTATGAGGTCCTCACGTCTCTCTGCTTGTTTCTCTCTTTTATATCTCAAGAGATTGCCTCAAGACAAAATCCAGTCTTGTAGACTGAGTCCTACCTCGCTAACACAACTGCTGTCCATCCTCCCTTATTAACATTACAATATACAGGAAAATCACACAAAACCCAGAATCATGGCCCAGTCAAATTGATATACACATTTTGGGGGGGACGTAATTCAATCCATGATGTTCCACCCTTTGGCCCCGCAAAAATCCCATATTTGCCACATGTAAATCATATTCACCCCACCATATCATAGCAAAAGTCTTAACTCCAAGTCCAAAATCTAAAAATTCCTCTTCATCTGTGTTTTTTTATGTAGTTTCCGTTATGTATTAAAATATGGCTGTAAGTTTATAATGTTTCCAACCCCCAAAGACAAATTAAGATCAGATTTATAAAGATACTGATAGTAAAAGGCAATCATAATGAAAACTAAAAAAAAAAAAGAGGAATTCAACTTACTTCAGAACCAACCTACAGCAGAGTTGTTGGAAGTCAGAGACAACTACTGTATGTGTTATGTTAATGAGGCCATTTCAGTGCAGGGTGTGTCCTAAACCTAATCACTTCCAAGTTATACAAAGAGCAGATTAGACACAGAAACAAGACAAATGTGGGGGGAGAGAGAAGGAGATAGATGCAACATGAAGATTATCAAGGAACGTCAGGGCTACAGAAGCTGAAAAAAACATGGATCTTCCCCCAGAGCTTACAGAGAGAGAGAGCCTTCCCCTATAGCTATATAAATAGTGCTATTGAGTCGTTTAGTGCCCTGAATTTGGATTTTAATCTCCTGAACTGTGAGAAAATAAGTTTCTCTTCTTTAAAATCACCCACTAGTGGTACTTCTGTTACAGCTGCACTAGATAATAGAGACATCAAGTGATCAAGGTTGACATCACCAGCAAAAAGTAATGTCGATGTTATGTACTCCTGATAATTTGATGTGAAGGAAAGGACATATCGCCCATGTAGTATTCTTCCAAAAATCCATAATCCCAGTCTTAATCGGAATCGACTTGATGGCACACAACAAGTCTTATCCTGAGAGAACATCAAACAAACCCAAACTGAGGAATAGTCAACAAATACCTGATCAATATTCTTCAAAAGTGTTAAGGTAACAAAGAAGAAGGAAACACTGAGAAACTGTTACATATTAGATAACACTAAGGAGACATGACAACTAAACGCAATGTGGTATCCTGGATTGGATCATGGAAGAGAAAAACGACATTAGTGGAAAAACTGGTGAAACCTTAATAAAGTCTGTAGCTTAGATAATAGTGTTGTGCCAATGTTAATTCTTTAATTTTAGTAAGTGTACCATGGTTATATAAGATGTTAACATTAGGGGAAGCTGAACGAAGGGTAGTCAGGAGCTCTCTGTACCACCGTTATGACTCATTTCAAAATAAAAAAAAAAAAAAAAACTTCAGAAAAACAATCAGGACCTGGTCTGTTGTAGATCCTCAATAAATGTTTTTTTTTTTTTTTTTTTTTTATCGTCATAGCCTTCTAATGTGACATCTACTGAATTCAGTTACTCAGTTTCCTTTCACTTTTCCTGAAAACTCCTTCCTGGCCTCCAAATCCCCTTCGTTACAAGGGTGAGGCTCCCAGGAATCACATTAGCAAATATGATGCCTCCTACCACATACCTCCTACATCCTGCACTCTCACAGTTCAGTGAACCAGGAAAGGGCTTTTGACCCAAACTGAGCCAATGAGCTCCTTCCCCAGGGCAAACGTTTGAGAATCCAGGTAGAGTCTGTCTGATCTCTCAAATCGACGAGATCTACTTGAGAGTCTTTTGAACCTGTTTTCTAATGTCCTGCCTGGGAAATAGAGAAGCCATTCTGTAGTAAGAGAGTAAAGTGAAACAGATATGCCATGAGAGGCAGAGGTGATAAATGGAGAGAGAGGACTACCTGGGTCACTAAAAAGCTTCAGCCTTTAGTCTTCGCTGGTTCTCAAATCCGATCTGTTCCCCTACTGTTATAGTTCATGGAATGCCCACTTATCCCTATTCCTGTTTGCCTTAAACTGGTTAGATTTGCTTTGTGTTAATATACCCAAGGAAGTGCTAACACAACTACTTTGTAAGTAATGGCATGCCTTTAGACTTACGTTTTCTGTCATATTATCAAGGTCAGTAATTCTTCAGTCACATTTCGTAAAAAACTACCTGGTTTAATTACTCTTATCCTTACACAATGAAAACCCTGGCGGTATAGTGATTAAGAGTTATGGCTGCTAACCAAAAGGTTAGCAGTTTGAATCCACCAGGAGCTCCTTGGAAACCCTATGGGGCAGTTCTACTCTGTCCTGTAGGGTCACTATGAGTCAGAATTGACTCAACAGCAACAAGTTTTTTTTTTTTCATACATATACCACACTCTTTCTACTCTGAACATGTGTTTATTTTGTGCTGTCTCCCTGAAATGCCGTCACCTTATCTCACCATGACTAAATTTCACTCCTACTTCCAGGCTTAGTTAAAATGCCACCTCCTCCATGCAGCCTTCTCTACCATACACACACACACACCAATGAGAACCATGTCCCATGTTTCCTTACCTGCATCTTTTATGCTACTTATTCCTTCCAGTAAGAGCCTGGGTGGTGCAATGATTAAAGTGCTTGGCTGCTAATTGAAAGGTTGGAGGTTGGAACCCACCAGCCACTCAACAGGAGAAAGATGTGGCAGTCTGCTTTCGTAAAGGTTTACAGCCTTGGAAACCCTGTGGGGCAGTTCTACTCTATCCTATAGGGTCTGTATGAGTTGGAATTGACTCGACGGCAACAGGTATTCCTTCCTATCTTTGCACAGTCGTTTACACACACTAATGTTCTTCCTTTTCGGATATGAAGCTATTCAAGATCGGCTCCACTGTTCTAATTCAGGCACCAATTCATAAAGTTAAGTTTAAAAAAGTAGACACAAAGGTATTTCTACTGTATGATTTCATTTCTGTAAAGTTCAATACCAGGCAAAACTAATCAATGGGGTTAGAAGTCAGATTTTGGTTATCTTTGGTAGGGGGTAGTGTCTGTGAGGGACAGGAGGAAAGTTTCTGGGGTGCCGATATGTTCTATGTCTTAATCCAGGGACCGATTACACAGGTGTTTTCAGTTTTCAAAAATCCATTGACTTGTGTGCTTATATAATGTGTGCATGTTTCTGAATGACTGTTACACTTCAACAGAAGGTTTTTAAATAAAAGGCTTTCACACATTATATGTAACAATAATGTCATTGCCTTAGGCACCATGTCAAAGAGCTGTGTATATATAAATTACATATCACTTCAGTAGCATTAAAAAACTACTCGAATCAATGTTGTTATATTAGACCTTTAAGAACTAAGAGGTATAATTACAAAGTAAATTATTCAGAGATTCAAAATAGGAAATAGTTATTGATTTGAAAATTATGGACCCTTGAGAATTTAACTAAGAGTTTTGGTTTGCAAAAGCAATTCATTTACTAAAATGACCTCGGTATTTATGACTAACTGGGAATTTGATCAAGCAGGAGTGTATGTCATTTTACAATGTGAAAGTTTCTTTCCTCACCTCCTTTTTCTTTACCTACCCCTCTTCGGTGTATTGGAGACCTGGTGGCTCAGTGGTTGACAGCTACAGTTGCTAACTAAGGGTTGGCAGTTCAAATCCATCAACAGTTCCTTGGAAACCCTGTGGGGCAGTTCTACTCTGTCATATATGGTCGCTATGAGTCAGAATTGACTCCAACAGAAACAGCTTTTTTTTTTTTTTTTTTTGGTGTATTTGACCTGGGAGTTCTGGGAATGTCCTTGACATTATAACTCATTTGGAAAGAGATTTTTAAAACTCCAGCCAAGTGGGTTATGGCTCCACCAAAATTAGCCAAAGAATAAACTATTAAGAATCTGTCCAAGCCCAGAGACACAACCTGCACTGTCTGTGTTCTGGGGCAATCTTTTCCAGAGAAGAAGATGCTTCTCCCCTGCCCCCGGATGAACCCAGAACAATTTCTAGGACTTCAAGACCTACAACAAAACATTTTGCTAGATCTCTGGGTCTCAACATTTTTCTCTCAGTAATTGGATTTAGATAAAAATGTACATCAATAGCAGCCTTAAGGGATAACGGCAAAGAGCAATGCAAAGCTGGGGGCCTGGGAGCAGGGGTGGTGCTGGGTAAGGAAAGAGGATTCCTTAGGGTTGCAATACTTTTTTGTAAAATTCAAGGATGCAAAGATCTAAGTGCTAGTTCTGCCAATTACCCCTGACATGCAACAACAGCAAAAAATTAAAAAAAAAAAAAACTCCACAAAGCTACAACTAAAATGTTCACCACTTAATTACTTCCAAATGGACACTCTTGTTGTAGATGACCTCCCACACTTTAGAGGGCTCCACAGATTCCTGACACACACAAAGACACACACAGGCATACTTATTAAAGAATACACAACTACACCTGTCATCCAGATCCTGCCCTCAGCACTGGCACTGCGTTGACTGGAACCCTAAAAATGTGCTTTCGTGATTAACACCATTCAGTCCCCAGGTAATCACTACTCCACATTCGTTGCTCCATGAATGTGGCAACTGTGTTCTTACGTGGTGAGATCTGAGGGTTGTGCTAACTCCAGTATGAGTCAGAAACTGCTTCTGAGTGTAGGCGGGAGTTGAGTGGTAGAAGCACTTAGACAAATTCATCTATTTGCTAAAACCTTCTTCTCAGCACAAATGCCATATACTCTTGCATAACAAAATATTATTTGCCCGGACTACTTTTGCTTTTCTTCCTATTCTAGTTTGTGAATCAAATGTTGGTTACAAATTAGCATGGCATTCCCAAAAGTTCCACATTGCTAATGAGTAACAAGTTGAAATAATATACAGTTCGTGTTGTTTTCCAATGTGTGTCTATGTAGGCCTAGAAATAACCTTTTTTACATTGGCAACTAATGAACACTGAATTCTACATTTGTAAGTAATTTTATTTTTATAAAATTAAATTTATAATTCTTAATTATAAATTTATAAATATTTTTATAAAATAAGATGAAATTAAATTTTCAATAATGAAATAAATGTCAACTTATTTTTTAATCAATATTTTGACCTCATTAATTTTGTCTCTTGAATTTTAGTAGATAATACTGAATATTTTAAAATAAAAATAATCTTTTGAAAACATATGAAACTAATTTCACTTTTTTATTTTTACATTTCATTTATAATGCATATTTTGATAAAAATCTATTCAAATTTTGTAACCTTTGAAAAGTTATTTTATGTTTTATTCTTCAGGTAATTAGTTTTCATCATAACAAGATAATTAGTAATTTTGTCAAAACGAGGATAATAAAACAAATTTCATGGAATAAATATATAATTTATGTATATCTGAATTTTATTACTTATGCAAATATCAACAGCTCATCAACAAAAGAATCACACTTGTACAATATTAAATTCAGATTTTGTTAATTACCAATTTTTGGTCATAGAAATACCATAGATTTAATTCATATCTTTCAATTTGAAGTTTTATGTATGCTATGAAAGTGACATTTGTCAAAATAGGAAGATAAAACATATTTTATGTAAAAGTTTTTAGGTTGATTTGTAACATTTAAATATTTAGATATATGGAAAGTAGACTTCATTGTTTTATCTTGCCCCAGGACTCACAAATGTAAAGTGATAAAACTCCATCACTTCAGTTAATACTGCTTCTGTTTGCAATCTTCATCTATATTCTCTGATGTCAAGGCTATTTAAAAACAAACACATTAAGGAAATTGTTGGCAGCTTTAGTTCCAGCAACTTTACATTAGTCACTGCCTAATGTAATACTAACAACTTTATCTTCTAAGTCATTTAATGATCAGCGTTGGTCTCTTCTAATGTTTTCAAGTCAAATGTTAGAATCTGATTGTCTTTTAATCAAACATGTGTTTATTCATAATTACCTGCAATTTTATTGTTTGTTTACAGGACACTTTCTCTATAAACAAAATAATAGCCCCTGAATTTGCCAAATCTTAAAAATCTACATGGAACACTTGTTAAAACACAAATTTTCAGATCCAATCCATACTCATATTTTCTATAGCAAAATCTCTAGGAGAGAAAAGTCTGTGAATCTTTTTTTTTTTTTTTGCCTCCCCCCCCCCTTTTTTTTTTAAATACCTGAGAGAGGTGTCTTCTCATCAGACAAGTTTAGGGGACACTGTCTTATAAGGAAATATTTTACAGTGAAAGATCACAGATTTTTATTCAGCTGTTCCCAGATTGTTAGGCCAAACAGCAAAAAATGACATCTCTTTCATGACCCAGATAGGTTCTCTTTCTCATTCTCATTCTTTTTCTTTTGACTCCAAATCAAATATATATTTAATAAAATCTTTCAATGACTCAAAATGTTTTCCCATCTTCAGTATAGTCTTAGTTTATCCTCAAATCCAGCCTATGACATAGATGTTATTATACCTACTTAGCAGATTGAGACTTAGCACAAAAAAGGATTGTGGATCCTGTTTATATCATCATATACCTAGTAACTGGGCACAGATGGGACTAAAACCAGTTCTCAAGTTCAGTCACATTAGGGTGTATGACATTCAACCACAAAAATTCAGCGGCATACAACATAAGTATATATCTCTGGCTCACGTGCCAGCAGGTGGACTGGGCTGTTCTAGCTTGTGCCTCTCATCTTGGGACCCAGATTGGAGGAACAGGACTAAGCGGGGCATGTTCTTTTCACGGTGTAGTCAGAAGGGCTGGGAGCAAGCCCAACTGCACAAGCAAGCACATTTCAAGTTTCTGCTTGTAAACATCCTGTTGGCCAAAGCAAATCACATGGCCAAACTGAAAGAGGCAGCAAGCACACTCTGTCCAAAATGAGACCAGGGCAAAGGAATTGATAGATTATATTACCACAGAGAAGGAAGGCTTGGAACCAATGTTCCAGTCTACTTCACTCAAAGGCACAGCTCCTTCTGCTAGATCACACTACCTTGACCTTGAAACTTTGGCATATGCTTATTTTTATGGGAAACCCAGGTGGCGTAGTGGTTATGGGTACAGCTGCTAACCAAAAGTCGGCATTTCGAATTCGCCAAGCAGTCCTAGGAAACTCTATGGGGCAGTTCTACTCTGTCCTATAGGGTCGCTATGAGTCAGAATCGACTTGACGGCACTGGGTTTTGTTTTTTTACCCTGGTGATCTTAAAATTATCTGCTCAGAAAAAGAAATATTTTTATAAAAATTGTATTGTTAAGTGCCCATCACAAATTGTGTCACCTTTACAAAAATGATAAATAAGTACCAATAAAATTGTTTCAGAAGAGAATACAGCACAGCTTGCTGAGTCTATCATAAAATAATGTTTCCTTCTGAAACCTGTTGACTGTTCTAAGCAAATCCACAAGTAATAGTAGAATAGCTAAGCATTTGGACGGTTGTGAAATACAAGTTTAGAGGACAAAGAAAAATGAATAAAACGTTCAATTTCTAAGTCCAAGTGATCGTTAAAGTTGGGTGTCAACTTGACTGGGTTATGATTCTCAGTGTTTGGCAGTTATGATGTAGTTTGGCAGTCATATGATAATATGATCATTTCCATGATGGGATCTGCTGTGAGTAGCCAGTCAGTTGAAAGGGAGTTTCCTTGGGAGTGTGGCCTATATTCAACATAAGTAAACTTTCTGGCAAGACTGGTGAGTTTTTGCTTGCTCTGGATCCTGCACCTGGCTCCTGTTTGTCTAACCTCCAGTTCTTGGGACTTGAGCTAGCAGCTTACCTGCCATCTTGCCTGCCAATCTTGGAATTAGTTGGTCTTCACAGCCTGTGAGCAAGAGCCCTATTGTCTGACCTGCCGATCATGGGTTTGCCAGCCCTGCGGCTACGTGAATCAGGAGAAGCCTCTAGACCAACTTGGGACATCCTAGCCTCTACTACCACAGGAGCCATCTCCTTGAAATAAATCTCTATGTATAGATATTTATAAGCTTTACTGGTTTTGCTTCTCTAGAGAACCCAGCCTAATATGATCCACATCTTCAAGCAGTTCTATGTTTCGTATTTGTCTTATTCTCTTTTCCAACTAGTTACTAGAAAATGTGTGAATAACTAGATTTCCTGCCATACTCAACAGGAATTTTTTTAATATTAGCATTTTAATCACTCAAACTCAAACTGTTATTTATAATGGAATTCCTGTTTCCAAGGGATATATAAATATATGAAAGAACTATACATATATGTATATACATATCTATATACAGATTATTATAGCATAAAAAAAAAATCCTGTGATTGCTTTGTAACCACTCTGTAAACTGCCTCTAGTCACCTAGTGGTAATTAATCAACAAAGCACACTTATCATCAAGTGGTAGCTAAGCAACAAAGCACACAGACCATCAAGTAGTAACAAATCAACAAAGACTCTTTAAACCAATAATGTAAACCCACATATGTTGCGCTCACCAATCACTGTAAAGCCCCCAGTTTTGTTAACCCACCTTTGACTTTTACAAACCACTAGTAAGTCAATTAAAATATTATGTTAATTCCTGGTTTAACAATATAAATATTGCCCGAAATGTTGTAACTCCTCAGACTGCACAGTTCAGTTTGTGGACTCTGCATATACTCAGTTTAAATTAAATTGTGTCTTACCTTCAATAAAACTCATTGCTTTGATTCAACAGAGTTTGTGGTGTTAACTCTTTGACAGGAGGCCAGAAGTTCTAATTCAGAGTGTCTGCTTTATGGGAAGGTTTTCTCTCTGTTTTGGCCCTGGAGGAAGATCCTTGTATCTTCAAATTCTGCTTCCTGGTTCCTTGAAGATCTCCATGTGTCTTGGCATCTGTTTTACCCCATCTCTGCTTACTAGCTTGCTTGTTTAATCTCTTTTATATCTCAGAACAGATTGACTCAAGATACATCCTATATTAATCCTGTCTCATTAACATAACAAAGACAACCCATTCTAAATGGGATTATAACCACAGGAATAGAAGTTAGGATTTACAACACATATTTTGGGGGGACACAATTCAACCCATAATATTAAACCCTTTGACCCCCCAAAATTCATGTCCCTGCCATATGCAAAACACATTCACCCCATCATATTATCCCAAAAGTCTTGAATCCACTGCAAGCCCAAAACGTCATCTCCTGAATCATCTAAATCAAATATATAAGTGAGATTTTAGGTATAGTAAGAAGCCCTATGGTGCTGTGGTTAATTGCTCAACTGCTAAATGTAAAGTTGGTGGTTCAAACTCACCAGCTGATCCACAGGAGAAAGATGTGACAGTCTGCTTCTGTAAAGAGGTACAGCCTTGGAAACCGTGTGGGGAAGTTCTACTCTATCCTACAGGGTCACAATAAGTCGGAATCAACTCAATGGCAGTGGGTTCAGTTTTTGCTTTGGTTTAGGCATATTCTATCTCAGGGAAAAATTTCTCTTCATCCATGAACCTATGGAATCTAGATAACAAGTTATCTCTTTCCAAAGTGCAATGGTGAAACCAAGGCTTTGAATTGGTTTGAAATGGTTCAGTAATGGCTGTCATGAACAAGGGCAGTGTATGCATAGCATAGCAACCGAATCTGTTGCCTGTCAGACTTGACCAAAGTAGGAAAAAAATAGAGGTACCCCACTCAAAAATGGCAGGCAACTGTATCACTTTGAATGTGTGTCACTCTCCACAGTCCTGCCAATAATCCAGTCTCCCACATCAGGCTCCTGAAACATTCAAAGTGGCCCAGTAGGCCACCATCACTGAGCAGGGCACATTTGTTCGTTCCCTGTTGTTGTTATTAGATGCTGTCAAGCCATTTCCCACTCATAGTGACCCAGTGTACAACAGAATGAAACACTGCCTGGTCCTGGCCATCTTCACAATCATTGCTATGTTTGAGCCCATTGTTGCAGCCACTGTGTCAATCCATCTCGTCCAGGGTCTTCCTCTTTTCTGCTGAGCCTCGACCTTACCAAGCATGATGTCCTTCTCCAGAGACTGGTCTCTCCTGACAACATGTCCAAGAACATGAGACAAAGTCTCACCATCCTTGCTTCTAATGAGCATTCTGGCTGTGCTTCTTCCAAGACAGATTTGTTAGCTCTTATGGCAGTCCACGGTATATTGAATATTCTTTGCTAACACCAGAATTCAAAGGCATCAATTCTTTGGTCTTTCTTATTAATTGTACAGCTTTTGCATGCATGTGAAGCAATTAAAAACACCCCGGCACCGTCTCACCCTGACATTACTGGCACAAATCAATAAAAAAAAAGTTTAACAAATGTTGGAGATGATGTGGGAATATCTTTATGCACTGCTGGTGGGAATGCAAAATAATACAACTTTTTGGAAAATACTATGGTGCTTCCTTAGAAAGCTAGAAATAGAAATACCATTTGATCCAGCAATCCCACTCCTAGGAATATATCCTAGAGAAATAAGAGTTGTCACACCAATAGATATATGTACACCCATGTTCATTGTAGCATTGTTCACAATAGCAAAAAGATGGAAACAACCTAAACGCTCATCAACAGATGGATGGATAAACTGTGGTACATACACACAATGGAGTATTATAGAACGCTAAAGAACAAGGATGAATCTGTGAAGCATCTCATAACATGGATGTATCTGAAGGACGTTATGCTGAGTGAAGTAAGTCAGCCACAAAAGGACAAATATTGTATAAGACCACTACTGTAAAAACTCATTAAAAGTTTTAGATACAAAAAAACAACATTTGACAGTTATATTATGAGGGAGGGGAAAGGTGGGGATGGAAAAACACTTAACAGACAATAGATAAGTGGTAACTTTGGTGAAGGGTAAGACAGTACACAATACTGGGGAAGCCAGTGCAACCTGTACAAGGCAAGCCCATGGTAGCTACATAGACACATGGACCTGAGGGACCGAATTGCTGGGCTGAGGGCTGCGGGGATCGCAGTCTCAGGGAACTTCTAGCTCAATTGGCATGCAGAGTTTTTAAAGAATATGTTCTACCTTCTACTTTGGTGAGCAGTATTTGGGGTCTTAAAAGTCTGTGAGCAGCCATCTAGGATACTCCATTGGTCTTGCCCCTTCAGGAACAAGGAAGAATGAAGAAACCTAAAGACACAAGGGAAAGATTAGTCCAAAGGACTAATGGACCATGTCTACCACGGCCTCCAGCAGACTGAGTCCAGTACAACTAGATAATCCCCAGCTACCACCACTGACTTCTCTGACAGGGATCACAGTAGAGGGTCCCAGACAGAGCTGGAGAGAAATGTAGAACAAAATTCTAACTCGAGAGAAATGCAGAACAAAATTCTAACTCGAAAAGAAAGACCGGACTTTCTGACCTGGCAGAGACTGGAGAAACCTTGAGAGTATGGCCCCAGACACCCTTTCAGCTCAGTAATGAGGCCACTCCTGAGGTTCACTCTTCAGCCAAAGATTCAACAGGCCCTTGGAACAAAACAAGACTAAAGGGGCATACCAGCCCTTGGGCAGGGACTGGAAGGTAGGAGGAAACAGGACAGCTGGTAATAGGGAACCCAGGGCTGAGAAGGGAGAGTGTTGACATGTTGTGGGGTTCTTAACCAATGTCATACTACAATGTGTGTAATGTTTGATGAGAAAGTAGTTGTTCTGTAAACCTTCATCTAAAGTTCAATTAAAAAGAAAAAAATGTATACCATGGCTTGTGTCAGGGGCACCTTAGTCCTCAAAGAAACATCTTGATCATATGCTACCTTCTGAAGTGGTTGAATGTCGACCGATTCTTTTTGGTACAGTGTCTCTGCGTATTCCTTCCACCTTCTTTTGATGCTTCCTGCATCGTTACCCATACAGTCCTTCAAAATTGCAACTTGAGGCTTGAATTTTTTATTCATTTTTTTCAATTTGAGAAATAGTGAGCGTGTACTTCCCTTTTTGTTTTCTGACTCCAGCTCTTCACACAGTTCATTGTAATACTTCATCTTCTCCAGCTGCCCTTTGAAGTCTTCTGTTCAGCCCCTTTATCATTTCTTGCTTTTACTTTAGCTACTCCAGTTTCAAGAACAAGTTTCAGAGTCTCTTCTGATACCTGTTTTGATCTTTTCTTTCTTTCCTGCCTTTTAAATGACACTTTGCTTTCTTCACGTATGATATTCTTGATGTCATACAACAATTCATCTGGTCCTCAGTCATTAGCGTTCAATGTGTCAAAAATATTCTTGAGATGGTCTCCAAATTCAGGTGGAATATAAAAAAGAAATTTTTTTTTTTACTCAAGGTTATATTTTGGCTCTTGTGGACTTGTTTTAATTTTCTTCAGCTTCAACTTAAAATTGCATATGAGCAATTGACGGTCTTTTCCACAGTCGGCATCTGGCCTTTATTTCCTACTCAGGCCAAAAATCTGATGGGCAACAAGTTAGTTGCTATTCAAGGCATACTGGGCCCTTGTTTACAACAGCCATGATTGAGCCCTTTTGAACTGGTTAGAAGCCCTGTGTGGAACAGGCACAAGGTAAACATTTGCATTACAAATAGGGGGAATTGGAGGGAAAGAAGGGATAACAGGCATCAAGCAAGCCCAAAATCAAACAGAACAATTTGCTTTAGCTCTCATGTCTTGAAGATAATTCTCTGAGACCATTTCGGCAACGGCCCCACCCTACAGTCTATGAGTGTTATCCATGCCCTCTGGATTCTGAGTGTAGCCGCTTGGCCCTGGGCTTCAGCTCTACCGTCTAGACCCACTGGGATGGTAACTCTGCTCCCTCTGCTTTGGGTGGCCCCATTCTCCTAGTCCATCCGAGTGGACCCTATCCCTTCAGCCTTGGCAGGCTCCATTCTCCTGCCCCTTGGTCATAGCAGACCCACCCCTCAGCTCTGGGTGACAGCCCCATACTCCTGGCACACCTTAATGGCAGCCCCACACACCATAACAAAGTTGGGAAAGATCGTACCCTTTGAAACCTAGGAAGCTATGACCCTACCCTTTGAGATCCAGGAGACCGTGGCCCCATCCTTGGAAACAGGGAAGGCCAGCCTTTCTGTGCTCTTTCCATCAGTTCTGCTGATTTCTGAGCTGCTCCAGGGATGGTCCTCTTCTTGGAGGAAAACTGTTGTAGCTCCTTTGGCCTGTTTCCTGCCTGTAGAATTCCAACAGATGGAAGGCATTCTTTCCTTTCGTTCTTTCTGTCCCCTTCAGTCTAAGTTGATGGGTTTTCTGCTGTGGTAGTTGGTTAGAGTCATCAGTCACAGACTTAATCTTTTTAATTAACAGAGGTTTGTGTAGCTACATCCTCAGCGAAGATTCTAAGACATGTGTCAGTTTGTACAACAGAATTTTTCAAATCTTTATGGTTTGTTTTCATTTAACATAGTTCATTTTTAAGTTTATCTCTTTCCTCTTACATTTTACTATAAGTGACAAGATCTTGCTTAGAAATATCCTCAGCCAAATATTCAACTTCATCTTTTACAAGTTGTACCTTCCACCAAACATTTGAACGTGATTCAGACAATTTCTCTGCCACTGCATAAAAAATATCGCCCTTCTTCCCTTGTCCAATCACATGTTCACCATTTCCTTTTAAGGCCTCACCAGAAGCACAATTAATGTCCAGATTTTAGCGACATTCTATTGCTGGCACCACAAGTATTCTCTAAGGTGGTAGAGACTTTCTCTATAACTCTCTTCACTTCCTTCTGAGCCTTCAACAGAATCGCCTTTGACGTTTATAATTCTACCAACAATCTCTTCGAAGCAATCTAGGCTTTTACTATTAGGCCCCTTAAAACTCTTCCAGCCTCTACCCATTACTCAATTCCAAAACTGCTTCCATGTTTCAGGTATCTGCTAGAGCAGCATCCCATTCTTCCTGGACCAAATTCTGTCTTAGTTATCTAGTGCTGCTATAACCGAAAGACCACAAGCGGGTGGCTTTAACAAACAGAAATTTATTTTCTCACAGCTCAGGAGGCTAGAAGTCCAAATTCAAAGCACTGGTTCTAGGGGAAGAATTTTTCTCTCTGTTAGCTCAGGAGGAAGTTCCTTGTCTCTTCAGCTTCTGCTTCCTTATTCCCTGGAGAGCTCCACGTGCTTGCCATTTATCTTACCCCATCTCTGCTTGCTAGCTTGCTTGTTTAACCTCTTTTATATCTCAAAAGAGGTTGATTCAAGATACACCCTATGCTAATCCTGTCTGATTAACTCAACAAAGACAACCCATCCCAAATGGGATTAAAACCACAGGCATACCTATTGCAATCAAGCTGATTCCAAATCACAGTGACCCTATAGACAGAGTAGAACTGTCTCATAGGGTTTCCAAGGAGTGCCTGGTGCATTCAAACTGCCATCCTTTTGGTAGCAGCCAAACTCTTAACCACTGTGCAACCAGGGTTTCCACCACAAGCATAGAGGTTAGAATTCAAAACATACAAAACATGGAATTCAAAACAGTTGTTCACTTGTTTGTTTGTTGTTGTTGTTGTTACCAGCAGTGTATAAGAATTCCTCACCAAGCCAGCAGAGGATGCTGTCAAACTTTTCTATTTTAGCCAATCTAAGTGGGAAATAGGATCTCAATGTATTTTTAAATCACTTTTCTGCTATTACCAGTGATGTTGAGCACCTTTGAAATAGTCAAGGGCCGTTTACATTTCTTTTTCTGCTGTCTGTTTAAATTTATGACCTATTTCGCTCTAAGTACCAATTGCTGTTGAGTTGATTCCAACTCGTGGTATGTCAGAGTAAACTGTGCTCCACAGAGTTTGTTGCAAGTAGATGGAGGAGCCTGTAGATGGACTCAAACTTACAACCTCTTGCTTAGCAGTGCATGTTAACATTTTGTACCACCCAGGAACTCCAGTGTAATGCAGTACTATTTTGATTATAGAGGTTTTGTAGTGAGTTTTTTTTTTTTTTTCCTTTTCTTTTTTTGGCTAGAAAGTCTCTAACTCATTTTATTAGTGTTTAAAATAAATAGGAAAACACAGACGCAGAAGAATAGGTTATTTTGAGGGGCCTCAAATGCAAGATTTGTTCCATTTAAGAAGTCAAACTTGAATAGTCCACAGGTAGCTGAGTCAGGGCTGGAATTCCTGAAATGAGTGGATCCAACACAGCTCTTGATCAATGTCAAGTTCTAGTATAAGCACAGGACCACTGGTCAAGAATAAATATAATATTAGGTCATTGAGAGTCACCCTGTCTTCATTTTTCCTGGTAAACAAGGCTTTTCAGCTTTTTTGCTTACTGTCCTACCTAAATGTTGAATGTAGCAAGTTTTAATATTTTTTAGGATGAGTCTTATTGTTCTTTTTTCATGTCTGTCCTTGCTTTTATCCTTCCAATCAACTTTACAGACAACTTGTTCAGTGCCAACAAACACAAAACTGGTGGAATTTTTATTGGCATTGTATTAAATTTATTAACTAGCTTGAAGATAACTGACATAGTTATGATGTCAGTTTTCCTATCCAAAAGCATATCTTTCCTACTTATTCAAACTTACTTTATGTCTTTTAGGAGAGCTTTATGGTTTTCCTTACAAAGGTTTTGAATATTTCTTGCTGAGTTTATCTGTGTACGTGTGTGGGAGGGGGCAGGGGAGAGGTATAATTACAAAATGGATCTTCTCTCTCATTATAACTTCTAATTAGTCTGTCTCTCTGTGTATGTATACATATATATGTCTATATATATATATGAAAGTTACTCCATTTTTGGCAGCCAATTTTATAAATTGTTGCTTTATTAAATTATACTATTGCTGGTAACCAAAAAACCAAACCCACTGCCATCGAGTGGATTCCAACTCATAGTGACCATATAGGATATGGTAGAACTGCCCCATAGGGTTTCCAAGGAGTGCCTGGTGGATTCAAACTGCTGACCTTTTAGTTAGCAGCAATAGCTCTTAACCACTACACCACGAGAGTTTCCCCAGGGCCCCTAAAAAGGAGCCCACCCGGTCTTATTCCTGCCCTACCCAGTCCCCACCTAATGTAGTAGATCCTGAGCTAGTGTCAAAATGAAAACTTTATTTTACCTAAGCACTATAAATATAACCTATTTCATCTAGCATATACATATTAAATAAAAACAAGCCTGTTGTCTGTTTGTGTTGTCGTTAAGTTGATTCCAACTCATAGTGATCCTATAGGACAGAGTAGAACTGTCCCATAGGGTTTCCAAGGAGCAGCTGGTGGATTTGAACTGCTGACCTTTTGGTTAGCAGCCATAGCTCTTAACCATTGCACCACTAGGACTCCCTCCATATACCTATCCCATTGCCTGTTTCCATCGAGTCGATTCTGACTCATAGTGACCCTATAGGTCAGAGTAGAACTTCCCCAAAGGGTTTCCAAAAAATGCCTGGTAGATCCGAACTGTTGACCTTTTTGTTAGCAGCCATAGCTCTTAACCACTACACCACCAGGGTTTTAGTGCCCCCAAATAAACCAAACCAAACAAACAAAAAAAAAAAGCTGAGACAGTAATGATTAAGTAAACTCAGAATGAATATTAAGGCCTTTAACAAATATGATATTCCTTTTTCCTTAGCTAAGCGTTTGGCTGGTTAATCAAAAATGCTACTGGAAGTGGGTAACATACAAAATCTTCAGTGTGAATAAGTTATCAGACTGAATGAAAGAAGGAGGTGCCAACCTTTCCACGTATACATATTAACTCAAAAACATTGATCTAATTGGCACCATAAAGGTACCCAGTTTAAGTAAAAGCTCAATGCTAACATGAACAAGATAAACAACGGTGATGGTTAATCTCAGTGGAGTCTCTTTTGACGGTAAGGAGTCTGGGTCCTCATTAAATTAGCTGACTTGAGATCCCAAAGTTGCAAAATTAGCATCTCCACCCTCCCAAAGCCATCACTATGTAGCATGGCCAATTACACTCAACACGCATCAGCATGTTCGGGCTTTAAAAGGTACAGTCAGTTGCCATAGATGAGTTGGGCATGTTTCCAATGCCTTCGTAACTATGAAAATAAACACATATTCAAATGAGGGTAAACAATGACCTAATGGGAAACATTCAGTCAAGCGTCTGACAACCAGTTCAGACTGGCATCTTTATCCCTTTCAGTTTCATCTGTCCCTCCCAGTCAGTCCCATCACTAGGCACCAGTACAGTGTTGAGGTGGGGAGGGGGTTGGTGGTCCCTGCAGAAGCCCAGGTGTTTTGCCTAAACACTGATTATGACTACCCCTAAGTGGCAGGCATCCTATCTGCAAAAGCCTGATAACTCTATCAGACACTGCTCGTTCAAGCGACTCAGAGGCTCCCTTTTCATCCTCAGCTGAAGGAAGATCTCAATGGGTTGAAGGAGTATGAGAAACTGAGATAAGTGCTAGCTACAATTATAGAGATACGTTTGTGTTGCTGCAATTAGAGCTGTGTCAGCGCTTCTATTAACTTTTGCTTTGCCAGCGTTTTCCCACTTGCCATTCCAAGTGAGTAAGCGCATTTAAATTAGGAAGGAACGTAATCTGCTGTCTGAGTTACCGATCCACAAGAGGAGTAAAAATGGACAGCACTAGATAGGGATGGCTTCTCTTTAGCTGCTAAACAAGTAGAGCAGGGACTGGGGCAGGTTTATGAGTTAGCTCCCACACTACTGTTCTTTTATCCTGTGAAGTTGAAATGGTTTCTGGTGATGAGGTGGACTTACATCTGCATCAGCTTGGGAGAATCTGGGCCCTGGAAGGACCTCAAGAATTCATTTGGGCCTTTTCCTTGTCTGCATTAGGTTCTCTGGCTGCATACTACTTTTAAACAGTCTAGAATGATTCTCAAACTAATTTTGAAACAAAATATATAGAATTTGTGATCATCGGATGAGTTTAATAACCTTTTGTATTCATCCTCATACCACGTTGAAACCTTACGATAATCTATAACATGCAAAGAATATGTGTTATCACGTTCCTTTGGCAGAGATTAAAAACGAAAAGCAAAGCAGTTAACTAATTTGCTCAAAATAACACAGCAAGTTAATTCTAGGGCCAACCAAACCCAAGCGTATTTATTAATATCTAAGATAGATTACATTAGTCTTTATCCCAAAGGATTAGAAAGCTATCAAGTACCTTTTCTTCCCTATACCACAAACAAGCCCTCAGTCACTTCATCATAAAAAGAAAAAGAGAAAAAAAGCTCTGGGCTTGTGAAAAACATATCATAATCATCAGTAAGAAATGTCTATCAAGTATTTTTATATGTAAAATATAGATTTTATTTTTCTTTATTAACCTCCTCCAGCATCTGAAAACTTTTTCACTAAATTCTGGACCACCTCTTTGCTATTCAGCCCTTGAACTCTGTTAAAACTGAAGACAAAGCAAAAATCTCCTAGAAACTAGATTCTAACCCTCCTACTATGTTTGATTCCCTTTAAATATCCATGTGCAAAATTAAAATGAACTACACTGCCACTATCATTTTTTCCTATGCCATCTGATTGTCTTCTCACAAAAAAGCTTAATTGTAGGAATTGTAAATGACAGTTTGAGTTCATGTGTCCTTTTTTCATCGAATGGATTAAAAATAATTACATTATCCCACTACGATGGCTAAGATTTAAAAAAAAAAAAAAAAAAACAGAAAATAACAAATGTTTGTGAGGATGCAGGGAAATTAGAATGCTTACCCATTAGTGATGGGAATGCTATATGGCACAGCCATTGTGGAAAATAGTACGACAACATCTCAAAAAACTAAAAATAAAACTACCATATGACCCAGCAATTCTACTCCTACATATATATACAAAAGACATAAAAGCAGAGACTCAAAAAGAGACTTGTACACCAGTGTTCATTGCAGCGCTATTCACAATAGCCAAGAGGTGGAAACAATCTAAATGCCCATCAAAAGATGAATGGATAAACAAAATGTGGTACATACAATGGAATACTACCCAGACAACAGAAGAAATGAAGCCTTCATACATGCTACAGTATGGACGGAGCTTGAAGACCTTATGCTAAGTGAAATATGCCAATCACAATAGGACAAATATTGTATGACCTCACTTATATAAAAAGACAAGAAAAGGCAAATGTATAGATACCAAAGCTTATTAGTGGTTACCAGGGATGGGGGGAGAGAGAAAAGGGGGTTTAACAGTGATAGAAAAATCACATTGATTAAGGGTGAGGTTGCACAGCCGATTTTTGTAATTGCTGTCAATAAGCTGTACACCTGTAAAAAGTTAAATTGGCAAAAGTGTGATATGTTTACAACTCAAAAAAAAAAAAAAATCCACTGAGGCTGCTTATGTACAACTGAATACCTCATAGGATTTTGTCCTTGGCTTGGAGATTTAGGGTCATAGTTTCATAGGACCTCCCAGAAAATTGGCCTAATAATGTGTTTAGTGCTTCTGTTGTACCTCCTAGTTTGTTGTGTAGTGCCTGAGATCTTAAAAGCTTGCAAGCAGCCATCCAAGACATAACAACTGATTTCTATTCACAACAGAAGAAGAGGGTCATGAGTAGGAAGATATGGGAAGTATGGTTAATTGCATCCATGAACAACTGCTGCCTTTGCCATGAGACCAGAAGAATTGGATGGTGCCCAGCTACCATTATTGAACATTTTGATCAGAGATTCCACAGAAGAATCCTGATCGAAAAGGGGGAAATGCAGAACAGAATTTCAAATTCTCATGGTCTCTAGACTTTCTGGAAGCATGGAGGGCAGATGAACCCCTGAAACTATTGCCCTGAGATAATCTATAAACCTTAAACCAAAAATGCCCCAGAAGTCATCTTAAAACTGAACAATAGCTTACCTTAACTAGTAAAAAAAGGTCTGCCTTGAGTATTATGCTCTTTTAAGAACTATCTAAATGAGATCAAATTGACAACAGCAACTCCAAAGATTAGACAGAAACCTTAGGGGGCAGTCAGAGCTTACGTTAATGAAGGAGGAACAACTTAGACAAGGAGGGTGAGAATCGCTGCACAATTCAAAGAATGTAATCAATGTCACTAAATTACACATGTAAAAACCATTGAATTGGTGTATGTTTTGCTGTGTATATCCTCAATGACAATAGCAAATAAAGATTTTAGAAAAAAAAATTCCAAAACCATCACTGTAAAAAAGAGAGAGACCCTTTATGATTACATCAGATGATACTCTGGAAAAGACAAAATTAGAAGGACAGAATTCATATCAACGATTGCAGGAACTGGGGTTAGAGGAAGAAATGGATTGACGACAAAGGGGCAGCATAGAGGGATTTTGGAGGTGAGAAAAACAATATCTATATATTGGTTGCAGTGGTGCTTATAGGACTGTAAGCTTTAAAGAGCGAATTTTACTCTGTGTAAACTATTCTTTGATAAAAATTACTTTAAAAAAATATTAAATTTTATTCTGATCTGGAATGCTATTTTCCCATCAAAACTTCATTCCTATTTCAAGTCCATCTGACTGAAGTTTCCAGCAATCTGTCAAACCAGCCTGGATTATGCAAGCCTGAGTCGATTATCAAAAAATCCAAAGCTAAGTGTCAAAAGACTTTGGGCTACATAATTGTTGCTGCGTGCCATCGGGTCATTTCTGATTCATAGCAACCCTACAAGACAGAGTAGAACTGTCCCGGAGAGTTTTCAAGGCTATAAATCTCTGTGGAAGCAGACTGGGCCTCTTTCTCCCACTGAGTGGCTGGTGGGTTTAAACAACCAACCTTCCAGTTAGCAGCCAAGTGCTTAACCAGGGCTTCTTCTTGGGCTAAATTAGTGATTTCCAAACTTGCTTGATGATAAAAATAGCCTAGGGCCATTGTTAAAAGCCTTTGTGGAACCCCTGGTTGTCAAAAATTCCCTCAGGTGATTACTTTGCTCAACTGAATTTGGGAAACACTGTTTTAAGTGGTATTTTAAGTAGAACTCAAATAAAAAGTAGGAATCTTGATTGACTTTTTGAAGCTATTCAGGGCTCGTCTTAATTCAAGATATTGTAATTAATTTATATCAATGAAACAGGAAAATAAAAATGTCACTAAGTCTACTGGCCACTACATAATAAATTTTATAAAATTTGTGTTACAATTCTACCTGTAGACATTAACAGTTTAATATTTGAGATTCATCAGCCGCTAAACCAGACCTAAGGTATAGATAGTACTGTGGCTGGCATAGGTGAGTGCTTAATAAATATTTCATTTAATAGTGAATGGGGAAAAATGACTCAAGTACCCATCTCTTCATGAAGTTCCTGTCTTTCCAACCACCCATGATATCTTATCTTTCTCTAATATGCCAGTTATAAATATAGCCTACTCCATCCCACAATATACTTGATCCAATAGTGTTTTATTATTCCTGTAAAGAAGCACAGTGTAGAAATATGACTTTAGATTCAGACACACATGGACAAATTTCTTAGCTTCTTATCTACAAAACGGACATAATGCTAACTATTTCAAGGGATCGTTAAGAAGATTAAATGAGTAACATCAGCCAAGTACTAGATTATGAGCTCTTTGAAGACATGAATCTAGGTCTTCCCCACACTTAATACAATGCCAAGGTCACTGTAAGAGCTTGGTCAATCTTATCTTCCTTCCACTCTTCTTTCCTTTAATAATGTACAAATCCCTCGGGGTCAGGGACCCGATCTTGTTGTTAGGTGCCATTGACTCGGTTCTGACTCATAGCAACCCTATGTACAACAGTATGAAACGCTGCCCGGTCATGTGCCATCCTCACAATCGTTGCCGTTTTTGAGCTCAGTGTTGCAGCCACTGTGTCAATCCATCTCATTGAGAGTCTTCTGCTTTTTCAATGACCCTCTACTTTATCAAGCACATGATGTCCTTCTCCGGGGACTGGTCCTTCCTGATAATACTGCAAAGTACATGAGACTGAGTCTCGTCATCCTCACTTCTAAGGAGGATTCTGGCTGTACTTCTTCCAAGACAGATTTGTTCATTCTTCTGGCAGTCCGTGGTATACTCAATATTCTTTGCCAACACCATAATTCAAATGCATCAATTCTTCAGTCTTCCTTATTCATTGCCCAGCTTTCAAATGCATATGAGGCAATTGGAAGTACCATGGGTTGGGTCAGGTTCACCTTAGTCCTCTTTTTACAGTGAAACATGTGAGAGCTGGAACTCAACAGGACTGCCTTGTTTTTTGGGCGTCTCTCAAGTTTTCTGCCTTTGACAGGGTGCAGCGTACCACTTCTCTGTCACTCTTTTATTAGTGGAAAATATTTAAGTTTTATTTCTCTGGCATGTTTCCGCCTTACACAATTTTGGCTTTTGCAGGTTTTACTGTATCTTTCTTTCTCCACCCTTCCTCAGTTATGTTGAAATATTTGCTGTTTTAGAAAAAGGAAAAAAGAAATGACACAAATATAGGAAGAGGAAAATAGAAGGATAGCGCACTAAAGACAGGAAGAAAGCCATATAAGTGGGGAAAGTTACACAAGCTGGGACGGGTTGTCTTGTTTTCGTAATTACCTCAGGCACCGTGGAACTAGCCCTCAGAGACAATAAGAGTTGACATCCTAGGACTGTCGATCAGGAGTTATTCCTTGCAGCACTAATTGTTTGCAACTGTGTTCACTTCTAGTAGCTCGGGATTCAGAACCAAAAGCAAATGTTTGGTTTTTAATAGTGCTGCATATTATTGTCTCTACAATCTAATCTTTGTTTATTGAGTCTTTTTTACTTGTCAGTAAAGCTGAAAATTTCTTTCAAATGTAATTCATGTATTTCTTTAAACCTTTCAAGTCAAGCAGAAAGGAAAAATAGTATACACTATGTGTAGCTCAGAATTCTGCAAACTCTCAGCTCCAAACAAAAACAAAAACTGAAAACAAGTCAGAAAAATTTCTCAGGTGACTTTCATTAATTAATCTTAGTATTTTAGAGCTAGAAAAGCCATTAGAGGTAATTGACAGTGGTCCCATCTTCTTACAAATCAGAAATTGGGACCTAAGGAGGTTAAATGAGTTGCCTAAAAATAAATGAATAAAAATTCTGACAAGACTAAGAATTTATAATTATGAAATTATATAGCATTTTAGATTCATAAGTGACCTAAGAAACACCCTAGTCTGATATATCACTCCCAAATAGAAACACCTATATAATATTCCTGATGGTGCTGCCAATCACTACCCCACAGATAGCCAACCCATTCAATTTGGGACAGATTTCAGTTTTAGGAGGTCTTTTCTTACATCAAGCCATAATATTCCTTCTACCTTTTGTTCCTATCTCTGCTCTTTGGAAAATAGATTAATTCTGCTCCTTTTTCTCTTTATATTTTCACTGTTCTTTCAAGTGTTTTATTACACCACCCCCATCAAGCCAAACCCACCACCATCGAGTTGATTCTGATTCATAGCGACCCTAAAGGACATTGCTGAGCTGTCCCATAAGGTTTCCGAGGCTGTAAATCTTTATGGAAGCAGACTGCTACATCTTTCTCCTGCTGAGCAGCTGGTGGGTTCGGACCACTGACCTTTTGGTTAGCAGCCAGCCACTGTACCGCTAGGGCTCGTTTATTATACTCCAGACTTCCAAATATTTCATGACCTTGTTTCTCTCTAAATAATGATGACGACAAAGACAAAAATAACAAGGAAAACAACCAACGTTTATTGAGGGTTTCTTTGTGTAAAGCATTACAAAAAATTCTAAGCATTTGTTATCTCTGTGTTTTCAGCGCTATACCCACAGCAACCAGAACAGCACTTGGCATATATTATCCATTTAATAAATATTAGTTGACTGAAAGCATCCTCATCAAAACTCCTTGAAGTAGGCATAATTATCCCCTTTATCAAAGAGCCAGTATATATCAAAGATGGAATTCGAAGCTAAACATTTTGACTACATAACCTTATGTTTGCACTTAACCACTGGGCTTTATGCTTCCAAATGATTTTCTCCAAACACTGTAACACAGCTGTGACCACTGATTCCATTTTATAACTAGCATATGTAAAAGTTCTGCATCTAAAAGGATACTGTATCATCCTAGAGTTTGGTCCATAGGGGTTGGTTTCCATAGCGTAGAAAATAAGCTGTTATTTCTCCCTTAAAAAATACATCTCCTGATCTCTGACCTGCTGCAAGCTACCACCCCCATTTCTTTTATTCCCTTTTCAGAAAAAGTTCCTTCACAGAGCTCTCAACTTTGTTATCTCCAAGTCATCTCCTCTTATCTTTTAAAACCACTTTATGTGCTTTTTCTCCCAAAATCCTTTATCAAAATTGCTCTTGTCAAGATATTCAGTGACCTCCACTGTATTGTATCCAACAGTCAATTCACAGTTCCAATCTTACTTGACTTATCGGCCACATTGAGCATAGTTCATCTCTCACTCTCTTTGATACATTTTCTTCGCTTGCCTTCTAGGACACCAAACTCTT
Source organism: Loxodonta africana (assembly GCF_030014295.1). Classification (NCBI taxonomy): domain Eukaryota; kingdom Metazoa; phylum Chordata; class Mammalia; order Proboscidea; family Elephantidae; genus Loxodonta; species Loxodonta africana. The sequence continues at coordinate 110,872,520 of NC_087347.1, read as the reverse complement.
TCAATTTCCCCACACCTCACTGAGTACTTCTTCTCAGTCTCCATTGCTAGATTCTCTTCATTATCCTGAACCTTCAGGAGTATCCCAGATTCAACCCTTGTTACATTATCTATACTCACTCCATTATTGATCTCATTCCATCTCATGTCTTTAAGCACCATTTCTACATAAAGACTCTCAAATTTATAATTCTTGCCCGTAATTCTCTCCCCAACACCTTACTTGAACTTCCAACAGACAAGCAAAACACAACTGCTGATTTCCTCTTACTCCAACCTACTCTCTCCATTGACGAAAATGCCATCCTTGCTGAAAACCTTGGAATAAACATTGACTCTTTTCTTCCTCTAACATCTAATGCACCAGGTGATCCTAATGGGAGGAACCCCTATTATTTTTTTATTTAAAAACATAAATCTGATCATGTTGTCACTGCACTGAAAACACTGCAATGGTCCTTATCTCACTCAGAGTAAAAGCTAAGTCCTAAAAATAGCCTATTATACCCCCTATTATCTTTTTAACCTCATCCTCATTAATTCATTTGATACTCTCAAAAACCCTATGACAGTTTGCTATCCTTATGTTACAGATGAGGAGATGAAGGTGTGAAGAAGTTGAATTATTGATCTAAGTTTACAAGGCCAGTGAATGGCATGCTCGAAATATGAACTCAAGTAGCTGTGTTCTTCATCATCATCTCATTCTGCCTAACCAAGAAGAAACCTGATATTTATCACAGAACCCCAAGAAGGTTCAGAAATACTGGATTATAGTATCTCTAAGAATGCGAGGTGAACACGGGGCTAAAAGAGGGACAATTCATTGAAAGTCTGATTAAGATTTGCCTCTCTGGAAGCAAATAACCCGAACAAGAAATGAGATGGGCAATATTACAACAGAACCAATTGAAATTAAAAGAATCATATCAGATTACTATGAAAAATTGTACTCTAACAAATTTGAAAACCTAGAAGAAATGGATGAATTCCTAGAAACACACTACCTACCTAAACTAACACAAACAGAGGTAGAACAACTAAATAGACCCATAACGAAAGAAGAGATTGAAAAGGTAATCAAAAAACTCCCAACAACAACAACAAAAAAAACCTGGTCCAGACGGCTTCACTGCAGAGTTCTACCAAACTTTCAGAGAAGAGTTAACACCACTACTACTAGAGGTATTTCAGAGCATAGGAAAGAATGGAATACTACCAAACTCATTCTATGAAGCCACCATATTCCTGATACCAAAACCAGGTAAAGACACCACAAAAAAAGAAAATACAGACCTATATCCCTCATGAACGTAGATGCAAAAATCCTCAACAAAATTCTAGCCAATAGAATCAACAACAAATCAAAAAAATAATTCACTATGACCAAGTGGGATTCATACCAGGTATACAGGGATGGTTCGACATTAGAAAAACAATTAATGTAATCCACCACATAAATAAAACAAAAGACAAGAATCACATGATTTTATCAATTGATGCAGAAAAGGCATTTGACAAAGTTCACCCATCCCTGATAAAAACTCTCAGCAAAATAGGAATAGAAGGAAAATTCCTCAATATAATAAAGGGCATATATACAAAGCCAACAGCCAACATCACTCTAAATAGAGAGACCCTGAAAACATTCCCATTGAGATTGGGAAACAGACAAGGATGCCCTTTATCACCACTCCTATTCAACATTGTGTTGGAGGTCCTAGCCAGAGCAATTAGGCTAGATAAAGAAATAAAGGGCATCCAGATTGGCAAGGAAGAAGTAAAATTATCTCTATTTGCAGATGACATGATCTTATACACAGAAAACACTAAGGGGCCCTTAAGAAAATTACAGAAACTGATAGAAGAGTTCAGCAGACTAACAGGATACAAAGTAAGCATAGAAAAATCAGTTGGATTCCTCTATACCAACAAAAAGAATATCGAAGAGGAAATCACCAAATCAATGCCATTTACAGTAGCCCCCAAGAAGATAAAATACTTAGGAATAAATCTCACCAGAGATGTAAAAGGCTTATACAAAGAAAACTACAATACACTTCTGCAAGAAACCAAAAGGGACTTACATAAGTGGAAAAACATACCTTGCTCGTGGATAGGAAGACTGAACATTACAAAAATGTCTATTCTACCAAAAGCAATCTATACATTTAATGCAATTCCAATCCAAATCCCAATGACATTCTTTAATGAGATGAAGAAACAAATCACCAACTTCATATGGAAGGGAAAGAGGCCCTGGATAAGTAAGGCATTGCCGAAAAAGAAGAACAAAGCGGGAGGCCTTACTTTACCTGATTTTAGAACCTATTATACCGCCACAGTAGTCAAAACAGCCTGGTACTGGTACAATAACAGATACATGGACCAATGGAACAGAATTGAGAATCCAGACATAAATCCATCCACATATGAGCAGTTGATATTTGACAAAGGCCCCAAAACAGTTAAATGGGGAAAAGACAGTCTTTTTATCAAATGGTGCTGACATAACTGGATATCCATCTGCAAGAAAATGAAACAAGGCCCATACCTCACTCCATTCACAAAAACGACCTCAAAATGGATCAAAGACCTAAATTTAAAATCTAAAACGATAAAGATCATGGGAGAAAAAATAGGGACAACATTAGGAGCTCTAATACATGGCATAAACAGTATACATAACATTATAAAGAATGTAGAAGAAAAACTAGATAACTGGGAGCTCCTAAAAATCAAACACTATGCTCATCCAAAGACTTCACCAAAAGAGTAAAAGGACTACCTACAGACTAGAAAAAAGTTTCCGATCAGTGCTTGATCTCTAAAATCTACATGATACTACAAAAACTCAACTACAAAAAGACAAACAACCCAATTAAAAAATGGGCAAAAATCTAAGATGCATCAATTGGTCTCAACACACCTGGATCAAAGGAGAAAGAAGAACACCAAGGTCACACGATAACTATGAGCCCAAGAGACAGAAAGGGCCACATGAACCAGTAACTTACATCATCCTGAGACCAGAAGAACTAGTTGGTGCCTGGCCACAATCGATGACTGCCCTGACAGGGAGCACAGCAGAGGACCCCTGAGGGAGCAGGAGATCAGTGGGATGCAGACCCCAAATTCTCATAAAAAGACCATACTTAATGGTCTGACTGAGACTAGAGGAATCCTGGCGGTCGTGGTCCCCAAACCTTCTGTTGGCCCAGGACAGGAACCATTCCCGAAGACAACTCATCAGACATGGAAGGGACTGGACAGTGGGTAGGAAAGAGATGCTGATGAAGAGTGAGCTATTTGTATCAGGGGGACACTTGAGACTGTGTTGGCATCTCCTGTCTGGAGGGGGGATGGGAGGATAGAGAGAGTTGGAAGCTGGCAGAATTGTCACGAAAGGAGAGACTAGAAGGGCTGACTCATTAGGGGGAGAGCAAGTGGGAGTATGGAGTAAGGTGTATATAAAATTATAGTGACAGTCTGACTTGATTTGTAAACATTCACTTGAATCTCAATAAAAGTTAAAAAAAAAATGGGCAAAAGATATGAATAGACACCTCACTAAAGAAGACATTTAGGTAGCTAACAGATACATGAAGAAATGCTCACAATCATTAACCATTAGAGAAACGCAAATCAAAACTAAATGAGATTTCATCTCATTCCAACAAGTCTGGCATTATTCCAAAAAGCACAAAATAATGAATGCTGGAGAGGCTGTGGAGAGATTGGAACACTTAGACACACTGCTGGTGGGAATGTAAAATGGTACATCCACTTTGAAAATCGATTTGGTGCTTCCTTAAAAAGCTAGAAATAGAACTACCATAAACAAAACAAAACAACAACCCATACGACCCAGCAATCCCACTCCTCAGAATATATCCTAGAGAAATAAGAGTCTTTACACAAAGATATATGCATACCCATGTTCATTGCAGCACTGTTTACAATAGCAAAAAGATGGAAGCAACCAAGGTGCCCATCAACGGATGAATGGATAAATAAATTATGGTATATTCACACAATGGGATACTACGCATCAATAAAGAACAGTGAGGAATCTGTGAAACATTTCATAACACGGAGGAACCTGGAAGGCGTTATGCTGAGTGAAATTAGTCACTTGCAAAAAGACAAATATTGTATAAGACCACTATTATAAGAACTTGAGAAATAGTTTAAACAGAGAAGAAAACACTTTTGTGGTTACAAGAGGGGGAAGGGAGGGGGTGGGAAAGGGGTATTCACTAATTAGACAGAAGATAAGAACTACTTTAGGTGAAGGAAAGACAACACAGAATACAGGGGAGGTCAGCACAACTGGACTAAACCAAAAGCAGAGAAGTTTCCTGAATAAACTGAACGCTTCGAAGGCCAGTGTAGCAGGGGCGGGGATCTGGGGACCATGGTTTCAGAGGACATCTAAGTCAATTGGCATAATAAAATCTATTCAGAAAACATTCTGCATCCCCCTTTGAAGAGTGGTGTCTGGGGTATTAAATGATAGCAAGCAGCCATCTAAGATGCATCAATGAGTCTCAACCCACCTGGATCAGAGGAGAATGAAGGACACCAAGGACACAATGTAACTAGGAGCCCAAGAGACAGAAAGAGCCACATGAACCAGAGACTACATCATCCTGAGACCAGAAGAACTAGATGGTGCCTGGCTACAACTGATGACTGTCCTGACAGAGAACACAACAGAGAACCCCTGAGGGAGCAGGAGAGCAGTGGGACGCAGACCCCAAATTCTCATAAAAAGACCAGACTTAATGGTCTGACTGAGACTAGAAAGGCCCCGGTGGTCACAGCCCCCAGACCTTCTGTTGGCTCAGGACAGGCACCATTCCCGAAGCCAACTCTTCAGACATGGATTGGACTGGGCAATGGGTTAGAGAGGGATGCTGGTGAGGACTGAGCTTCTTGGATCAGGTGGACACTTGAGACTATGTTGGCATCTCCTGCCTGGAGTGGAGATGAGAGGGTAGAGGGGGTTAGAAGCTGGTGAAATGGATACGAAAAGAGAGAGCAGAGGGAGAGAGCGGGCTGTCTCATTAGGGGGAGAGTAATTGGGACTATGTAGCAAGGTGTATGTAAGTTTTTGTGTGAAAGACTGACTTAATTTGTAAACTTTCACTTAAAACACAATAAAAATTATTTAAAAAAAAAAGATTTGCCTCTCTGCCCTGCAAGGAGCCCTGGTGATGCAGTGGTTAAGTGCTCAGCTGAAAATCCAAAGGTCGGCAGTTCAAAGCCACCAGCAGCGCCACGTGAGAAATATGTGGCAGTCTGCTTCTGTAAAGATTTACAGTGTTGGAAACCATATAGGGTAGTTTTACTCCATCCTACAATATCACTATGAACTGGAATCGACTCAACGACAACAGGTTTGGTTTTCTCCACCCTGCAGGCAATGGATTCTACCCAACCTCAGCAGAGGAAAGGAGGTTTAATAATGGTAATGGTGAACCAAAGGGATGTTGGACTAGAGGACAATGGGCATAAGGGAGGACAGGGGAAGGCATACCGCTCCCCAGTCTAAAGTGAGAAAGCCATCTTTCCTATATTTTTCATGACTATTCCTGGGAACATTTCAAAAACCTTTTTTAAAATAATAGCATGAGGAGTGTAGTCCTGGCTAACCAGCTTAGTCCAAAAATTAATAAATGAGAAGTCTGCGTTCAAGACAAACTATTTAATGACTAATTTTTTTTAATTGGTTCTAGGCTGAGACCTCATAACAAGTTTCTGCCAGGAGGAAAATTTTTATGCTGCAGTTATGAACTTCTGATAACAGAAGATTTAATGGAATTTCAAATAGGCCATTAATTGTAACATGCCAATACAATAACAAGAAGATTAAAATATGTCTACACTAAACAAGTTTAATTCTGCTTAAGTAAGTTGTTTGAAATTACACTTTCCCAAGTATATGTTTTAATAACAAATCTTTGAAAAGTTAAATACTGAAACAGATAGTAAAAGTATTTTTGTGGAGAATTTTCATTAAATTTGCCTGAATAGCTTACTCTGGCTGTAACAACTTTGCAGCCGTATGAATTAGAAATTACATCAAGCATGAAATAAACTGGGAGGAATATAGTTGTAGTATATGTATATTTACAATTTCTTATGCTTTTTTGAAAGAAATTTTTGTGGAAATGTGGTATTTCTGAGTAAATTATGAGATGTTTGTGACTTTTAACTCTTTTCTCACCAAATAGGTTTACAAAACAGGAGAAAAGGCTGAAGAGAGTATAGGTATTGAGTATAAGAGTATAAACCTTTGGAAAAACAGATGGCATAGAGAGGGAGCTCATTCTTCGGCAGATAAAGGATAGGAGCTGGGTTGGTAATAGCTACCATGCTGTTTTCCTTAGGGTGGTGCAGTGGTGTAGGAGAAAATCATATAGATTCTAGTCAGAATCAACGCAACAGCAACAAGTTTGGTTTTTTGGTTTAGCAGTATCTTGGAGTTTTTTTGGAGTTAGTATCTAAAAGATACTGGTGGGTTGAATGTGGGAGGTGAGGAGAGGGATGACTTAAAGATGATACACAGGTTTCTGGCTTGAGCAACTTACAAAATGATGATGCTATTTACTGAAAGAAGGTGGGGTGGGGCGAACAGGTTTGTGAAGGTAGGGAACCCAGAGTTGTGTTTGGGACTTACTAAGTTTGAGATGCTATGAGTCATCCGACTGGTGATATCAAGTTGTTGTTGTTGGGTGCTGACGAGTCAGTTCTGACTCATAGTGACCCTATGTACAACAGAACAAAACACTACCCAGTCCTGCGCCATCCTCACAATTGTTGCTACGTTTGAACCCATTGTTGCAGTCACTGTGGCAATCCATCTCATTGAGGGTCTTGAATTTTTTGCTGAACCTCCACTTTACCAAGCAAGATGTCAGTCTCCAGGGACTGGTCCCTCCTAATAACATGTCCAAAATACATGAGGCTAAGTCACACCATCCTTGCTTCCAAGAACATTCTGGCTGTACTTCTTCCAAGACAAATTTGTTCATTCTTCTGGCAGTCCATGGTATACTCAATATTCTTTGCCAACACCATAATTCAAAAGCATCAGTTCTTCTTCGGTCTTCCTTATTCCTTGTCCAACTTTTGCATGCATATGAAATGATTGAAAATACCATAGCTTGGGTCAGGCGCACCTTAATCCTTAAGGTGACATCTTTGCTTTTGAACATTTTAAAGAGGTCATTTGATTCTTGACTGCTGCTTCCATGGGTGTTGATTGTGGATCCAAGTAAAATGAAATACTTGGCAACTTCAATATTTCCTCTGTTTATCACAATGTTGCTTATACGTCCAGCTGCTCATTGGTCCAGAATTTTTGTTTTCTTTATGTTGAGGTGTAATCCATACTGAAGGCTGTAGCCTTTGATCTTCATCAGTAAGTGTTTCAAGTCCTCCTCACTTCCAGCAAGCAAGGCTGTGTCATCTGCATATCGCAAGTTATTAATGAGTCTTCCACCATTCCTGATGCTGCGTTCTTCGTATAGTCTAGCTTCTCAGATTATTTGCTCAGCATACAGATTGAATAAGTGTGGTGAAAGGATACAACCCTGATGTACACCTTTCCTGATTTTAAATCCTATGGAGCACTTCTACCCTGTCCTATAGGGTCCCTAGGACTCAAAACTGACTCTACAGTACCGAGTTTTATTGGAAGCAAAACTGCTGGCATTTCAAATACCAGCAGGGTCACTCATGGTGGACAGGTTTCAGCGAAGCTTCCAGACTAAGACAGACTGGGAAGAAAGATCTGGCAACCTATTTCTGAAAAAAAAAAGCCAGTTAAAACCTTCTGAATAGCAGCCAAACAGTCTCCTGATACAGTGTCAGATGATGAGTCCCTCAGGTTGGAAAGCACTCACAATACAACTGGGGAAGAGCTGCCTCCTCAAAGCAGAAAAAATAACCAAAACCCATTGCCGTCGAGTCGATTCCGACTCATAGCGACCCTATAGGAGAGGGTAGAACTGCCCCATAGAGTTTCCAAGGAATGCCTGGTGGATTTGAACTGCTGAACTTTCGGTTAGCAGCTGTAGCACTTAACCACTATGCTAATAGGGTTTCCATCCTCAAAGTAGAGTCAACCTTAATGATGTGGTTGGAGTAAAGCTTTAGGGACCTTCATTTGCTGATGTGGTAATCTCACGTAGGACGTCGAATATCTAGGTCTGGGGTTATCTTCACTAAGGACATCAGCAGAAGTAAACAGAAAGTTGCTCAGATTCAACATTACATGTACATAGAGTGAGTGGTCACCCTGAGAAGCAGTGTGGTGTAGTAGAATAAATTAAGCAGGAAAGTGAAAAGTCTAAACTCGTTTTTCTCCTCTTTCACTATCCAGATGTGGGATTCATTCTAACTTCCCAGAGCCCAAGATGTTGTGGTTGTCTAGAATGTTGCTGTGAGTTGTCATCAAGTTGACTCCACCTCATGGTGACCCCATGTGTGCCAAGTAGGACTGTGCTCCCTAGGGTTTTCAACAGTTGGTTTTTCAGAACTAGATCACCAAGACTTTCTTCCAAAGCGTTGCTGGATAGATGCAATCTTTCAGTTAGCAGCTAAGCACAGATAACCACTTATACTAAACACGGACTCCAGAATCAGAATATAGGGTTCAAATTCTAGCTGCACCTCTTACTAGTTGCATAACTTCAGCAAAAAATATTTAAGTTCTCTGCCTCCATTTACACATCTCTAAAATGGAACATAATTAAAACTATTTCACAAAGTTCTCTAAATTAAACATACATGTGCCAAAATACATCATTTCATATAGTACTTGGCACATAGTAAGTGTTATTTCAGTGTTTGCTATTATTATTAAAAGAAGGATTGGACTACAGCAATGTTTTTCAAACTTTGTTCACTGATAAAATCCTTTGTTCAAAACACTATTATGCAGAAACCCAGTATGTGAAAGAAAGAAAGACAACTGCTTTGTCTGAAGCCCCACCAGCCCCACCCCCAAACCAGTAGCCACTGAGGAGGATCTGTGAAATTTCTGAGAATCGCCTCTGAAAACCACCAGATCAGATAATCTCCAAAGTTATTCAGGAGTGAGAAAAAAATGTTTTCAACGTACGAACAGTAAAGAGACTACCGCCCATAAAAAAAAAAAAAAATCTACCGCCCATAAAAATTACTTATTCAAAGAACCTCTGCTTTGTCAATAAGTCACCCCCAGAGGTCAATACATCTTTCCACCCCTTATACTTCCTGCATATGGACGGTCCTCCTCTTCCCTTATATCCTAGGCTTCTTCGCCCCACCCCCCAGAGCACTCAGTCCCCTCCTGTGGAAGACTGACTTTATATGATTGAAGAATTTGGAAGGAGAAACTGGGTTTAAGTAGGCAGCCCTTTCCTTTCCCCTTCTTTCTGGAGCCAGGCTTCTTGTGGGGAAGGTGCCTTATACTGTGTTCCTCCGTACAGCATCATAAGGGCATATTGAGCCCAGGAGTGAAGAGGCGTGCCCTCGGGTACTATGTCTTCTAATTCTGGTACTAATATTAGAAAGCCTCCTTGTCCACAAATGGATAATTTTTTAAATATCTGCTCTATTGTAACAGAGATCATATTTTTGGTTCCCACGTGCCTTATACTTTTGTTTTATTTCTCCACCGGTTGAGGACTTGGATGAAGAAAAAAGGGTGCTATTTAGAAGACTCTCTTCATCCCCAACAGTGAGGGACAAAAGAAACAGTGTACTCAGAAATGGAAAAATACATAGGCAAATTCCTGAGATAAGAAGAGTCTAGATCACGAAGAGTTTGTTTAACCAGCTAAGGAAGTTGGATTTTATCCTAAAAGGAGCTGAAGGCTATTAATACTTTAAATAAAAGGTGGCATGACCAGATTAGCGTACGTGATTATATTCTTAGATAGGGTCAGACTCAACAGAAAAAGAGGACACTGAAAAATGGGATTGGGCTCAGAAAAAGAAAGTGGCATTTTCTGAAGGCCAAATTCACCTGCTTCACAACCTTGTCTAAGGCTGTCTCAAACGATAATGTTATGTTTTCACAACCTATTGCCTGATTTTAAACAGCTGATCGACTGACTCAGTAAGATTTCATTAAGCCAAGTGACCAGATAAACCAACTGTATTTGGGATCCTTATCAAAGAGTTTCAAATATGCTTTATAACTTCCCGCTTAAGAAAAAGAATGGAGTAATGCTGTTTCTCTCCCAATTGCCAAAGTTTCCATTTTCTTGGTATATCCATGCTGCATTATTGTTTAGAATTTTAAAAGGCAAAATATTGATACAAAGTGATGGCTTGAAAATTGAAATATATGGCGATAACATAGAATATTTGTCATTCACAAAAGCAGCACGATATTAAATTTTGATACAGAGCAGATGTATACTACATTGCTGTATTATTTTTCTCTTTGGAAATTTAATTTTAGCAACGTCAGAGCAGGTCAAGTGACTAATGGTAGAGCTGATGCTTGACTTGTTAGCTTTATGACTCTTTTCCATTTGTGCCATTCTTTTAAGCAGGTTGCTTCCATCAAACCAAGGCAACTGATTGTGGTCCTGAGATACAGTTACTGGTTCCTGCTACAAAAATTTATTCAAGTTCCATGGATGCCCAACACTTTACCAAGCCCTGAGAGTACTGTGATGAACAAGACATAGTCTGTAGTTTTTAGGATCTATGATTCCTGGGGGAATCAAGAACACAAGCAAAAAGCAGTAGTGATAATACCCCATCCTCACTCCCACCATGAGGAAATCCTCTGACGTTGTGCTTTTCCTGATGGAGAACATCACTGAGGAAACATAAGAAACGGAGGGAAAGGGTACTCATCTAGCTAAGCACATCAGACAAACCACCTGGGATGATGAATATCATGATCAGATTGCCCCCCTCCAAGTGGAGTCACTTGGGGACTAAAGTCATTCACCAATTCTGTTATTATTATTTTGTTCTGTTGTGTTTCATTTCATACAGCTGTTAAGTACTCCCTTTCTTTGCTGATTCCACTCATTCTCCCCAGCAAAGTCCTCTTTTCCAAAGTCAGGTCTAGCTATTTCTGAAGTCCAGCTGTTTCCTCTCCCCATTAATCCCTACTCATTAAAACATACTATATTGATAAAAGAACTCTTTCAGTAACAGGAACCCTGGCCAACGTAGTTGAAACAAAGACTTATTTGGCTTTCTAATTACAAAGCTCAAGCAGTGAGAATCGAGCATGGCTAGATCATGGTGCTCAAATTACATCCTCAAGTATTTATTTGACTTTCTCACTCTATTTCTCTGTTTTTCTCTGAGCAGATTCTTCCCACGTAGTGGCAAAGATGGGCACCAAGAGACCTAGACTTACACCATCGGTAAATTTAATAATACTATCTTATTCCCCCAATTGTCTTTCCTCATAGCTTCAGCAAAAGCCTCGGGGAGCAGCTGCTTTTTGGAAACTCTGAAGCAGTTCTATTCAGTCCTATGGGGCCGCTATGAGTTGGTATCAACTAGATGGCAATGAGTTTGTTTTTTCTTCTGTTTGCTTATATATATATACATATATATATATGTATATGGAAACACTCATAGTTTAGTGGTTAAGTGCTACCACTGCTAACCAAAAGGTCAGCAGTTTGAATCCACCAGGCACTCCTTGGAAACCCAATGGGTCATTATGAGCCAGAATTGACTCGACAGGAATAGGTTTATATATACATACATATATGTGTATATATATATATGGCATTAAAATAGTTTATACATATATGTATGTGCATGTAGTTGACTATATACTAATTCCTGTCAAATCAGTTGCAACTCATGGCAATCCTATGTATTCAGAGTAGAACTGTGCTCCATAGGATTTTCATGGTTGTGACCTTTCAGAAGCACATCACCAGGCCTTCCTTCTGAGGTACCTCTGGGTGGGTTCAAACCTCCAACCTTTTGGTTAGTAGTGAGGTACTTAACCATTTGAGCCAGCCAGGGATTCTCTCTCACTCTCTCTCTCTCTATATATATATTTTCACACACAAATATATTTATGTACTTTATATAGAAATCCTTCAACATTTTCTAAAGTTTTTACTGCTTGTTACTAAAGGGGAACAAAAGCACAAAACATGATCAAGTCACAATGACAGGAACTGTGTAGCTTAACACTTTTTGTGGACTTCTCTCTGCAGTTCCTGGAAATATAAAAGGAATTAGGCCTGCAATTTCTTAGTTTCTTTCAATGACTCATTTCTCACTGTACTGTTGGAACCGTCTCCACCCAACTCCTTTTTTTAGTTTTTTGTTTCCAGGATGGTGCTCATGGATGGTTTCCCAATTGCTTGATTGTTATCCCTTTCATTCTCATTCATAGAGCCAATGCCAGAATGGACTTAGATAGCTGCTAGTTACAGATAATAGATCTAAAGAGAGCCAAGTGAGATTTATCTTCTTCTCCGTGAAAACTTGAGGCTGTCTATCTTGACCTATTATCTTTTAACTTCACTTGGGAAAGCCAGCTTATTTAATTCCTTGACACTTATCTATTCTTTACTCCAACATTCTCTGATAATAGTTCCCAAACCCAGAGCCAGAAGGCTGCCTCCATGGGACGTGAACACATTAAGCTGGTGCCAGGCTTTTGAGAAATCTTCATGATGGAAGGTAGAGTCAAGGCACTCTAACGATGAAGATTAAGATGTCACATGTTCCCTCAGCTGAGCTGGCGCCTTGCCACTGCCATTCCCTCAGGCTGTAGAAAAGAGAATATAATATGAAATATTCAGTCCCCACCAGTAGCAGGAAAACAAATCTATCTCACATATGATAGGAAAAAGACACCAACATTGTAATCAGTGGAGAATTACCTAGGTATGATCAAGATGAAAATCAATAGCATGACAAAAACAAACAATGGCAAGTGCAAAGAACCAACTTAGAAGAAATTATAGCTTGATTGAAAATGAGATGGGAGACATATTATTTTCACTGTTTCATAACTCATGAAGCTGAAATTCACAGGAATAGTCTTACTCAAGATTGCAGGACTAACCTCCAACATATTTCCCCCAAATTTCTTCTAAATCATGAGAACTAGAAAGGTTAACTTTCACAGTTACCAGAACTCCTTTAACCTGTCTCATCTCTAGCCTTTCTAATTATATTCAATGTTATATGTGGACATTTCTGGATAGTCTAGTATGGTTAAGATACTATGTATCTTTTAGTATTTTGTCTTTCTATATGTCTAGGAAATTTGCTTATGTATTCCTTGAATATGAATTGATTGTCAACCCTTATTTGGACTTTTCCTTCCAGGTCAATAAAAAATTCCATATCATCCAAAAAAAAAAAAAGAAGAAAATACCTCACAATTGCTTCAAGTTATAGAGTAATAAGAACATAAATTCATTTTTTTTTATTGTGATTTAAGTGAAAGTTTACAAATCAAGTCAGTCTCTCATACAAAAACTTATATACACCTTGCTATGTACTCCTGGCTGCTCTCCCCCTGAAACAGCACACTTTCTCTCCACCCTGTATTCCCTGTGTCCATTCAACCAGCTCCTGTCCCCCTCTGCCTTCTCATCTCACCTCCAGACAGGAGCTGCCCACATAGTCTCATGTGTCTACTTGAGGCAAAAACTCATTCCTCACCAGTATCATTTTCTGTCTTATAGTCCAGTCCAATCCCTGTCTGAAGACTTGGCTTCAGGAATGGTTCCAGTCTTGGGCTAACAGAGGGTCCAGGCACCATGACCTTCGGGGTCCCTCCAGTCTCAGTCAGACCATTTAATTAGTCTGGTCTTTTTACGAGAATTTGAGGTCTGCATTCTACTGTTCTTCTGCTCTGTCAGGGATTCTCTGTTGTTTTCCCTGTCAGGGCAGTGATCGGTGGTAGCTGGGCACCATCTAGTTCTTCTAGTCTCAGGCTGATGATGTCTCTGGTTTATGTGGCCCTTTCTGTCTCTTGGGCCCATATTTACCTTGTGTCTTTAGTGTTCTTCATTCTCCTTTGCTCCAAGTGGGTTGAAACAAATTGATGCACCTTAGATGGCTGCTTGCTAGTGTTTAAGACCCCAGACGCCACTTACCAAAGTGGGATGCAGAACGTTTTCTTGTTATACTTTGTTAATGGCAATTGTCCTGGATGTCCCCTGAAACCATGGTCCCCAGAACCCTGTCTCTGCTACTCTGGACTTCGAAGTGTTTGGTTGTCTTCAGGAAACTTCTTAGCTTTTGGTTTAGTGCAGTTGTGCTGACCTCCCCTGTATTGTGTGTTGTCTTTCCCTTCACCTAAAATAGGTCTTGTCTACTATTTAATTAGTGAATACCCTCATCCATCCCTCCCCACACTCATAACCATCAGAGAATATTTTCTTCTGTGTTTAAACTTTTTCTCGAGGTCTTATAATAGTGGTCTCACACAATATTTGTCCTTTTGTAACTGACTAACTTCCCTCAGCATAATGCCTTCCAGATTCCTCCATGTTATGAAATGTTTCACAGATTCATCGTTGTTCTTAATCACTACATAGTATTCCATTATGTGAATATAACATTATTTATCTATTCATCTGTTGATGGGCACCTTGGTTGCTTTATCTTTTTGTTATTGTAAACAGTGCTACAATGAACACGGGTGTGCATATATCTGTTTGTGTGAGGGCTTTTATTTCTCTAGGATATATTCCAAGGAGTGAGATCGCTGGATTGTATGGTAGTTCTATTTCTAGCTTTTTAAGGAAGCACCAAATCGATTTCCAAAGTGGTTGTACCATTTGCCATTCCCACCAGCAGTGTAAAAGTGTTCCAGTCCCTCCACAACCTCTCCAACATTTATTATTTTGTGTTTTTTGGATTAACGCCAGCCTCATTGGAGTGAGAAGGTATCTCTTTGAAGTTTTGATTTGCATTTCTCTAATGGCTAATGACTGTAAGCATTTCCTTATGTATCTGTTAGCTACGTGAATGTCTTTTTTAGTGAAGTGTCTGTTCATATCCCTGGGCCATTTTTTAATTGGGTTGTCTTTTTGTTGTTGAGTTTTTGCAGTATCATGTAGATTTTAGAGATCAGATGCTGATCGGATTTGTCATAGCCAAAAAATTTTTCCCAGACTGTAGATAATCATTTTACTCTTTTGATGAAGTCTTTGGATGAGCATAAGTGTTTGATTTTTACGAGCTCCCAGTTATCTAGTTTCTCTTCTGCTGTTTGTGCATTGCAAATTCAATTTTTAACAAATAAGTTTAAAAATGGGTTGACAAAACAACAGTATAAGAAAAGGAAGTTTGTCAAACTGAGAAAAACAATTGAGGTTGGATAACACGGTTTTCTGGCTATAAAATTCTTCGACTTTCCTCTCTTCCTTCAAATGAAAGAGTTTATGAACTCAGGAAATTAAGTGAACTTGTTGTTTGAGGAGATTCCCTAGGACACCACCTGTTTCCTGCTTTGAATATAACACCTTCCCTCAAAATAGGAAAAATCAAGGCCTCATTAAGACACTGATGGAAACTTGGCAGATACACACAGATACACACACACACACACACACACCAGTTGAAAGGAGTAAATATCCGAGATCTATGTGAAGAGTTAAAAGCTTTGTGATCCTTTAGAAAGATAATATAAATTGACAGGTATATGATATTTATTCTCACTGGCCAACCTCCCACCCACCACTGCCACCACCACCATTCTCTACCCTTCTTTGAACTACTCTGGTTCAGGGGGAACTGACATCTGAGACTCAACACCCTCACTCTTTGCTTTCAGGCTTCCAGTTGGGCAGGGAGGAGGGAAAGGCCCAGGTGTTTCTTCCTGTTCTTCCCCCAGCTTCCATGCATGTCTCTGGCAGTAGATGTGACTCTCCACAACTCTAGCTCACACAGCAGGAGCCCTTCTCCATGATTTCACTGCAGGTAGACTGCAGCAATACTGACTCCTCTTTCTTGTCCCTTCAGTCCTAGGGGTGGTAGTGGCTTCAAGCTGTTGTTAGTCTCTGGGATCTCATTATTCCTTATTCTTTTCTCTCAACCTTGCCACTACCCTAGCAGAAATTCCTTCTTTAAAATCTCCTCATTTTAATAATTTAGAGTGAATTATTTTTCCTGCCACATGATAACAAAGTTGCAGCAACAGAAACTGATTTTGGCAACATAGATTTAAAAACTAAAAATAAATAAATTTGAAGCAGCAAAGAGAAAATAAAAGGTTCCACTGAATCTGGAATTACTATGAGAGAGAAAAGGTTTGAGATAATAATAATGGGGAAAAAAAAATGCTGTCAAGTCGATTCTGACTCTTGGTGGCACCTTGAGTGTCAGAGTAGAACTGTGCTCCACAGCGTTTTCAATGGCTGATTTTTCAGACGTAAATAACCAGGTCTTTCTTCCAAGAAGCCTCTGGGTGGACTTGAACCTCCAACTTTTGGGTTAGCAGCCAAGCTCACTAACCATTTGCACCATCCAGGGACTCCTAGAGATAATAATAGTGAATATAAAAAAGAAGGAGGGAAGAAAAAAAATCTAAGAGATTACAAAGAAGCTAATACATGTGAAAGGATAAAAAGGATCTAACAAAGATATTGAGTCACAAAGAACTAAACAAATAAAGCAGAAATTTTTATTTGAAAATATAAAACCAGAAAAAACTCCCTGAAATGAAGAAATTAAGTGCTGCATACTGCAAGAACACACTGATTTGAAGTGAAGTTGATGCATAACAGTCAACACCAATTTACTTTCTAGTTATGCTGTTGAACTTCAAGATTAAAAGAAAAGTATTCAAGCATAAAGACAAAAAAAGCAAATCATCATCACTGGGGGAAAAATTACTCTAGCCTCAGCCTCCTTTATGATAGAGCTTGGTTCTACAAAGTTCTCAGGGAAAGAGAATCATAGCTATAGTACCTTATAATATTTTTATATGTTAAAGGGTAATTTTTTTAAAAAACCTGGAAGGTGGATAAAATGAGATGGAAGAAAGTATGTGATTGCTAATGTCCTCATCACTTATTGAAGCAATAACTCCATTCTATTAAATTTGAGACCTTAAAAAAACAAAAAGAACTCCAGCCTATTAAAGTTTTTTTTTTTTTTCTTTAACCTTAAAGGAATCTTTTAGGGGTTATTTTTTACATAGAAGAATATCTATTTAAAGTTCACACTTCCACCAGAGTTTGCAGGGCTCTGTGTGTGTGTGTGTTTGTGTGTTTTTGTTTTTGGTCAAATAGAAATTATTGTTTTTACATTTAAAAACATCTACAATATAATCTTTCTACGTGTTTAGATTTAACTGGTTTTTAAATCTCCATCTTTGTGCTTTCCTTCAGTGTTTGAATTATTATAACAAACACAATTTATACAAAAAAGATAAAATAATTTATTTTATTTTTTAAAAAGACTGAAGTTGTTAACATTAACAACTACTAATCTTGTATTGAGAAAATGAATGGTTTTGATTTTTTTTATGTTTTAATAATAGTTTATTTTACATCTTTGCAGAAGAAGATAGGGGACTTCATTTGAAGAGATGTAGAGAAGTTCAATACTTTAAGATAGCAAGTTGTAGGGTAAAGAGTATTCAAGCTTTAGACTGAGCCTAACTTATCAATGTTCTGTTGTTGCATAGGAAACCCAGGTGGTGTAGTGGTTGAGAGCTATGGCTGCTGACCAAAAGGTCAGCAGTTTGAATCCACCAGGCGCTCCTTGGAAACCATATGGGGAAGTTCTACTCTGTCCTATAAAAAAATAGGGTCGCTATAAGTCAGAATTGACTCTACGGCAACGGGTTTGGTTTTGGTTATTGTTGCATAACAAATCACTCCAAACTTCAGTGGTATAAAATGAAGACATTTTATATACTTACGACTCTGTGGGTCAGGAATTTGGGCAATGTGCTGTGAGATGACTTGTTTTTGCTCCATGATGTCTGCAGCACAAGGTGAGGAGGTTTAAATACCTGAGGTTTGGCTAGAACGACTCAGCTGGGGCCATATATCAAAAGTCTTGGTTCTGACTCTCAGCTGAGCACCTCAGTTCTTCTCCACATCATCTCCCCACGTGTCTAGCCCGGGCTCCTCATATCACAGTAGTCTCGGAGTTCCAATGGGAAGCATTCAGAAGAAGTCAAGCCCAGAATGCATGCACTTCTTACAAAACAAAACAAAACCCACTGCTATCAAGTCAATTCTGACTCATGGCAAACCAGTGGGTTATAGGGTAAAACCAAGCTCCATAGGGTTTTCTTGGCCACAGTCTTTCTGGAAACATATCACCGGGCCTTTCTTCTGCAATGCCACTGGGTGGGTTCAAACCTCCAACCTTTTTGTTAGTAGTTGAACGCAACCCATTTGCACCCCCAGGGACCTCAGTACTTATTAAGCCTCTACTTTTGTCATTCCTGGAGTTACTCGGTAGTACAAACTGTTAATGAGCTCACCTGCTAACCAGAAGTTGGCGCTTTGAGTCTGTCCAGAGATGCCTCAGAAGAAAGGCCTGGCGATCTGCTTTTGAAAAATCAGACACTGAAAATCCTGTAGAGCACGGTTGTACCTTGAACACATGGGGCCACCATAAATCAAAACTGATTCGATGGCAACGGGTTTGAGTCGTGCTTGCTAATATCCCGTTGACCAAAGCAAGTCACATGGCCAAGCCCAAATTCGAAGTGAGAAGGGCATACACAAGGAATTTGAATCTCATCTCTATCATTTGTGACCTTGACAAATAATTTAATTTCTGAGTCCCAGCTTCCTCCTCTGTAAAATGAAGATAACAATATCCAGTTCACTTAGCTTTGAGGATTAAATGAGACAACAAAATAGCTAACAGAGCACCTAAGAAATAGTAGGTGTTTGAAAGCTCTTAATCCCACTTATTACACACTTGTCAACGGTGTTTCTTGTTAAAAAGGAAAGTTGGTTGCTCACCTCATAAATTTGCCTTTTGAATAAACCTCACTTTTTCATACAGCTGTGATTTTTTTAAATCTGCTTTTCAGTCCCTTTATTTATCTTGAGTCCCCCATAAAAATTATGTAAATCCTTCCATGTTGTGATTACTTCCTATTTCCTTTGTTTGGCATCTTCCTTTTGATATTATAGACTTCTAATTGGACAGCTCATTTTCCACTGGACTACTTAGAGGGCATCTCATTTGATCTTCATACAACCTTATGAGGTAAGTGAAGAAATTACCATCTTCACTTGATAGCCGGGAAAATTATGGCCATGAAAGGTTAAATGGACATCTAAGGTCATCCAATGGCAGAAACAAGACTAAGTCCAAAATCTCAGTCCTCCCAAGTCTCAAATCTCTAGATCATCATATCTTCTAGATCTTCATGAGCCTCTAAAGGGATTTATGTGAACATTCCAGAAATGTTGCAACTGCTACCATTCTACAATCTTTCTCTACCTTGATGGCCTGCCTAAATGAAGGGAGAAAATTCGTGCTAATCAATAGATCTGAACTCATTCTCTTCAGATATCAAGCACAAGCCCGTTATGGGATTAACATATGTTTACCATCGTGTTCTTGCTGTAAACAAGCTTCTGTTTCTTTTCTTTCAACTAAAATAGGGCTTACAAACTCACCAAAAAACTGGAAAAACTGATTAAGACAGACTCCCTAGAATATAACTGTTTTCTGCCTTGAGGGCAGTAACTCCGTTTACTTAGGAAAAATCAAGGTATCATAAAGACACTGGTAGAACCTTGGCATTTGCGTGTGTCTCACAGACAAACACACATGCACACACACATCAGTAGAAAGGAGCCAGACTCCTTTCTAATGTAATTATGTGATGGAAGAAAGAGCAGTTCAGAATAAACTGTATTTGATATCCGTAGTTGGAATCAATTCAACAGCAATGAGTTTGGCTTTTTTGTTTGTATATATATATATACATATATACGCATATATACCAGTATAAATATGAAATTCTGTATAACCTTTTAGAAAAGTAACACAGATTGAGAAGTGCAAGATCTTTTGTAGCAATCACAGATGTTTAGTTGCAATAGCAAAGGCTAGCTCTGGCAAGCTTGAAAAACCAAAGGGGATTTATTAGAAGGATATGGGATAGCTCTTAGAATCAAAGGAACAACTACAGAAGTGGGCTCAGAAAAGACAAGGGCCAGGACAGCACTAGAAATCTAGGTAGCAGGAACCAGTCGGTGTTTTTATCAGCTCACCTCTGTGGACTGTGGAGATGAATTGGCTCTGTTTTACGTACCTTTAAATTCACTTCTTTCAAGAGTCAAAACCTTAGGAAAGAATACCTGATCCGTTTATGCACTTACCGCTTAGCCAGGTAAGGGCAAGGCACTTTGATTGACAGATAACAAGATGGCAAACACTGGGCAAGAAGTAATTCCTGAAAGAAAATCATGGTACTATAAATAGAAGAAGAAAGATGAAAGGATGTTGGATTGCTAGAAATAAAGTGAAATGAAATTAAGGACCAAAACATCTTGTTTATATTACAGAGGGCAAGATTTACCTCAAGTAAACCCAGTGAGCTAAGTTGATTTAAGATTTAATCATTGCAGAGTCTTATTCCAGAAAGTCCTCAGTACGTCAAGTTATAGATGTAGTTTTATATTAATTTCTTAGTAGGCAACTTACAGTTGCCTGTTTTATTGTTATTAAACCTGTCATTTAAAAACATAAGCACCACAATACTGTTCATTCTCAACTACACTTTCTTTCATCATGTAATTACATTAGAAAACAGTAAGCCTCCTGCTACAATGAGATAATACAATTCCTAGGTGCTCAAAGACACATGGCAAACAATGCCTAAAATGGGACTGTTATCTTACGATAAAATATGCCTACCTCTGAGGGCTTTGTTTTACCACTGCTAATGTGCCTTTGGAATCCTGACAGAGCTGTATGTATAGGAAAGTCACTGACTGACAAATCATTACAGACCAAATACCCAGAGAAAAACGACACTAAGAATTCAAAACAAGGCAGTGAGCTCGTTTTGAAACGAATTTTGAAAAGGGCATTACAAGGAAATTAAAACATTTTGCAAACCACATGTCATGGATTGAATTGTGTCCCCCAAAAATATATGTATTAATTTGGGCTAGCCATGATTCCCCAGTATTGTGTGATTGTCATCTGATGCAATTTTCCTATGTGTTATAAATCCTGTGTCTATGACGTTAATAAGGCTGGTTAAGTGGCAGTTATGTTAATAAGGCAGGACTCAATCTACAAGATAAGATGGCGTCTTAAATCAATCTCTTGAGACATAAAAGAAAGAAGAAAGAAGAGAGACATAGGGGACCTCATACCACCATGAAACAAGACACAGGAGAATAGCATGTCCTTTGGAATTGGGGTACCTGTGCCAAGAAGCTCCTTCACCAAGGGAAGATTGATGACAAGGACCTTCCTCCAGAGCAGGCAGAGAAAGAAAGCCTTTACCTGGAGCTGGCGCCCTGAATTCAGACTTCTAGCCTCCTAGAATGTGGGAAAATAAATCGCTCTTTGTTAAAGCCATCCACCCGTGGTATTTCTGTTACAGCAGCAGTAGATAAATAAGACACCGCATAACTGTTTTTCTTGATTATAATGAGGCATCTTGGTAAAATTAAGTAGCTGGTATCTATAAATCATTTAAGATACGAAATAAAGAGCTGGGTGGTTACTGGTGTGTGAGGATTTTCCCCGAAATTTGTTCGGGGAATGAGGTATAGAAATATGTTTCTGTGAGCTCTCCAGCAAACAAGATACCATTTTTCATAAGGGTGCCTAAGAATTCTACACAATGTGAAAGCGTAAAACTTAGAGAGACCAGATCTTTTATATAATAGTTTCTCTTGTTGTCATTCACGTAGTTTGTATATCTTGTCCACCGTTAGTAGTGCCCCTAGTTGTACCAATTCTAATTCATTCTTGTATTAACCACAATAGAAAAACTCCATCTGTGAAGGTAATTAGTTTACCTCACCAGGATGTCCCTGCATTGAAGGAAGCAGGGAGATGTCATGATAAAAATATGAGGCAGTCCACCATCATGTTAACGCCCCCAAAACACTCAAAGAAGTCCCTGGGTGGCACCAATCATTAAGTGCTGGACTACCAGCTGAAAGGTTGATAGTTTGAACCCATGTGGAAGCACCTCAGAAGACAGGCCTGACGATCTGCTTTTGAAAGTTCACAACCTTGGAAACTCTATGGAGCAGTTCTATTTTGCACACAAGGTGTCACCAAGAGTCAGAATCAATTCTATGGCAACTAACAACAACAAAAAACACGCAAGGAGCCTGCGAGTTGATATAGACCTAAAAGGTTACTCTTTATTTCTACATTTCCTGATTTTTTCTAAAACAAGTGTAGTGGTTTTAGAAGTCAACTAGCAAAACTTTCTTTTACCCCAGAGAAGAGTCCCCATTGTGCCGTCTCAAACTGATGTTTTCTTTCTTTCATCAACGGCAAAATATACACTTGTTCATACGCAGCTTTCCCGTGGCTTGATAAAGCTAATTACTAGGAAAAAAAAAAAATCCCTTAATATAGACTCACATCTTCTTTCCTATAATGTATGCTCGGTTCAGTTTAATAGTCTACCTACAGGACTTCTTCCAAGATTAGAATCTATCTATAAACTTTCTAAACGAAACCCTAGACATCCTTCTTCCTGTGTCACACTGTCTAACAGAATCATTCTGTCCAGTGTCATTGGTAAATGCCTCTGATCCTGATGCATCATGATCACCTGCTGTGTAAACTGACAGACTCCACTTCAGACCTAATGAATCTGAATCTCTGGAGATAGGACCAGAGACTCTACTTTTTAAATAAGCTCCTTCTGATTCTTGTTCTTACCTGCCATGGAGTTGGCCCAGGACTCATGGAGACCCCGTGCACAACAGGATTGGACTGTTGTGATCCACAGGGTTATCACTGGCTGATTTTTGGAAGTAGGTTGCCAGGCCTTTCTTCCTAGTTCAATAGTCAGAAGCCATGCTGAAACCTGTTGGCATCATAGCAACACACAACCCTTCACTGACCAGTGGTGGCTGCATATGAGATGCATTGGCCGAGAATCGAAACCAGGTCTCCTGCATGAAAGGCAGGGCGAACCACCGCTGCCCATTATGAGTCTTTCTTTGTTTGTTTCTTCCCACCCCGCCGCCCCCCCCCGCCCCGCCGGTTGCAATGGAGTCATTTCTGACTCATGGTGACCCCACGTGTGTCAGAGTAAAATCATGTTCCACAGGATTTTCAATGGCTGATTTTTCAGAAGTAGATTACCAGGCTTTTCTTCCAAGGCACTTGGGGGTGGACTCAAACCTCCAACCTTCTGGTTAGCAGCTGAGCCCATTAACCATCTGCACCACCCACCGATTCTTACAGACACTTAAATCTGGGACCCAATGCCTAAGAGATAGGAATAGAAGGCTGATATGGATTCAACCACCTTGAAACTCACTCTCAGAAGATCTCATTCCACAAGAAAAATAAAAATTTAGATATCTGAAAGCTCTAAAGTCCCACAAAGCACTACGTTTACATAGGTGTAAAAATCCAGTACTTAGTACTATTCAATTTGTTGGGGGCTAATTGCTCAAGGGGATGTAGTCTGCCTGGAGGAACCGCACAAAAACAGTAAGGGACACAGACAGCATCAGACAGGGGATGGGAGGGGTAAAGAGATGAGGGCAGTGCTGCCAGATGTTGCCCTTATCTTACTCCATAAATATGAACACCGAAGTATCCTTGGAACTTAAAGTAAGGCTTTTTCGTAATAAACTTCAGAGATTTTTATAAAATTCTTGAGAACCTTGAAAGACTGTTATAAATTTTGGGGAGACTTTTTGAGAGACTTTACAAAATTTTGGATTCTTCAGAGACTTTTTAAAAAAATTGGCTTCAGTTGCCCACTTTTCTAGTTAAACCAATTGTATGAGCCTTAAACCAATATTCTAGCACGCACTTTAGTAAAGACATCAGAGGACTAAATCCTAGACTAAAATACCAAAGGTATCCAAGGCCTTAATTCTTGGACCTCTCTTCTCTGTCTACACTCATTCCCTTGATATTCTCATGGCTTTAAATGTAAACTTTTTTTCTATACTTTGATGACCACTAAATTCTCTTGTCCGGTTCCCTTACCGAAGCTCCAGACTCATATTCAACTGCCTATTTGATATCACTACTTGGATACCCAATAGGCCTCTCAAACTAAACATTTCTAAAATTGAACCGTTTCTCCCTCCAAACCTGCTCCCCTGGTAGCCTTTACCATCTTAGTTGACTATCTTTTCAATTGCTCAAGCTAAAAACCTTGGAACCATCTTTAATTTCTCTCTTTCTTTTTCTCCCCAAACCCAGCCATTCAGCAAATCCTCTTGGCTCTTCAAAATGCATTCATAATCCACTTCTTTTCACCACTTCTACCATCCCTACCTAGTTTGAGCCACAATCTTCTTTTGCTTCAATTATTACAGCAGGCTTCTAACTGATTTTCTGGCCTCTCTCCAACCCATGCTCAACACATACACACACACACACACACACACACAAACAGTAATTCATTTAAAACTAAGCCCAATCATGTTACTCCACGGCTTAAAATTTCCCAATGTCCCCTTATCTTACTCAGAGTGAAACCCTAAAAGGCCCTACACAGATCTGGTTCCCATGACCTCTAAGACCTCTTATGACTTAGCTGCTCTTTAAGACTTGTACTCTGCACCTTGTTCATTCCACTCCAGCCTTCCTGGCCCTACCCTCCCAAAGATGTCCTTACGTTCCTGCGTTAGGGCCTTTGCACAGGCTTTCTCCAGGTATTCTCATTATTTACCCTCTCACCACCTTTAAGTTATTGCTCAAAAATGTCACCTTCTCAGTAAGTACCTCCCTGATCACACTATATAAAATTTAACCTGCGTTTCCAGACCTTCTTTCTTGGTTGCTTTATTTTTCTCTTGTGTCTTATCACCTTCTACTATACTCTGTAATTTACTTTTTCATTTTGATTATCTGCCTTCCTCTGTTAGAATACAAACTCCATGGAAGCAGTGACTTTTTAAAATTTTTTTTCCACTGCTGTATTTCCAGTACCCAGAACAATTCCTGGAACAAAATAGGTTTTCAAATAAATGTTTTCGGAGTGAATCAGTTACTGAATAAAGAAGCCTGACTGTCTGTGTGGCCCTGATAGGACAGGTCACTTAACCTTCTGGGCTCTGTATTTTCATTTGTAAAATGAGGTTCATAATCTTTATTAAGATCTCTTCCAAGCTCTAAAATTAAAGTCATGATCATAGATCCGTAGATAGGGAAAACAGCTCAATGAAGCTCTGGGGCAGAGTCTTCCTATTTGAAGACTTGCAAAACTGAGCTGAAGTAGCAAAGAGAAAGGCACCCAGTGGTCCCTGTGATAAGGACTGAGCTTCAGTGTAACCTGTTATCTAGGCGGCTCTGATGTTGTACTATCCTCTCTCAAGGAGTTATAAATAAAATCCATCCGATGGTTTCATCTGTACATATATAACTTCATCTACATATACAACAGGATTAGACTGTTGTGATCAACAGGGTTTTCACTGGCTGATTTTTAGAAGTAGGTTGCCAGGCCTTTCTTCTTAGTTCAGTAGTCGGAAGCCATGCTGAAACCTGTTGGCATCATGGCAACACTCAACCCTTCACTGACAGGTCAGTGGTGGCTGCATATGAGACGCATTGGCTGAGAATCGAAACCAGGTCTCCTGCATGAAAGGCAGGGCGAACCACCACTGCCCCTTTTGATTCTTTCTTTCTTTCTTCCCCCGCCCCCAGTTGCAATGGAGTCAAGTCCATAGAGAGAGAGAGAGATGAAGTTATTCTTTTTTGTTTCTTTTTTTTTTTGTAATTGCACCTTAGATGAAGGTTTACAGAACAAACTACCTTCTCTTTAAACAGTTAGTACACATATTGTTTTATGACACTGGCTAACAACCCCAAGACATGTCAACACTCTCCCTTCTCAACCTGGGGTTCCCTTCTACCAGATTTGCTGTCCCCTCCTGCCTTCTAGTCCCTGCCCCTGGGCTGGTGTATGTACCCCTTTAGTCTTGTTTTGTTTTATGGGCCTGTCTAATCTTTGGCTGAAGGGTGAACCTCAGGAGTGACCTCATTACTGAGGTAAAGGGGTGTCTGGGGGCCATACTCTCGGGGTTTCTCCAGTCTCTGTCAGGCCAGTAAGCCTGGTCTTTTTTGTGAGTAAGAATTTTGTTCTGGATTTTTCTCCAGCTGTGTCTGGGAGCCGCTGTTGTGATCCCTGTCAGATCAGTTGGTGGTGACAGCTGGGCATCATTTAGTTGTGCTGGCCTCAGTCTGGCGGAGGCTGTGGTAGTTGTGACCCATTAGTCCTTTGAACTAATCTTTCACTTGCACGTATGGTTTTCTTCACTCTCCCTTGCTCTTGAAGGGTTGAGACTAGTGGAGTATCTTAGATGGCCACTCACTGATTTTTAAGACCTCAGACGCTATTCACTAAAGTAGAATGCAGAACATTTTCTTTATAAACTATTCTATGCCAATTGAGCCAGATGTTCCCCATGACCATGGTCCTCACAACATCCTTATATTTTTTTGCTACTTTGAGCAGTCAAGGATTATTCACTGCCTTCATTCAGCATGATTTTTTAAAATGCTAGCCACACTACAGAGCTTCAAGGATGAAATATCTAATTTAAATGAGACTTCAGGTGGGAATAGCTTTCAGAGAGTAGTAATGTGACTAGACAGTTTTTAGCCAAAAAAGTCTGAGATTAGGAGTCAGGGGAACAGGGTCCTAATTCTGACTCTGTCACAGTTTGGGTGATTCAATGAAGCCACTTAACGTTTATGCCTCAATTTCCTCATTTGTCAAGTAAGGATTTGTCATCCCTTATAAGATAATTGCAGGGACTGCATAAGATAACAGATGTAGATGGGGTTCTAAAGTTTATTATTGCCTTACACATGTCAAGGAATTATTTCATCCTTTTAAACCATTAACAGTGTGTTAAGTACTGGAAATGACAGAAAATTAAATGTGACTTTTTACTCATAAAACCATGAGTTTCAGTCCTACAATCTACCTAACAGGAAATGACATGAACACTGGGAGATACTCCAGGGAAGAGACTATTGACAGAGCGGAAAAGTCAGGCATATGCAATTACAGCGTTGAATCCAATCATCATCATGGGTACAGGGTAGGTATTTATGAATGTCATGGGGATTGGGAGGAACTGACACTCCGAGTGGGTTTTTTTGTTTTTTTTAGTAGGAAAGGATTTTCCTCAGAAATGGGAAGTTATCAAAGGCAAAGTCCCTTCCAACTCGAGAATTTTGTATTTTACAAGTTATATAGCTCATCTGTGTGACAGATCTTAGCACTTTTGCATGCAGAACTGAGTTTGGTTGCCATGAAAGCACAGAGGATGTTCTAAGGGCTACACTTGGTACCAGCACAGCTGTAATCAGGACAGATTGTAATCAGGACACTGTCTCTGGCTCCACAGATACTGCCAAAGTCCATGTTTTCTTTTTCCAGGGCACAGCTCAGAAATCACTGCTGATCAAACAAAGCACACATTCCCTTTGGCATTGGATTGGACTCGGCAGAGTGGGGATGGAGATCCTGGCAAGCGAGAGAACCATTTTTCTAAACTGTGGCCAATCCCTGGAAGCAAATCTAATCATAGTGCGGTGTTCCAAGATGGAAAGAGGGAAATTTTCAGACATAGGCGGGAGAGAAGATATAAGAATTACCATAATAAGATCCTTAAGGGAAAAGGTTATGTTGGATGAAAGTTACATAAAACAGCAGCTACACAGTGCCTAGGTAAGTGCCTATAAAACACTAATACATTTGCTAATGAATGAAAGGACGAAAGCCTAGCCAGGGTAGGCTAAGTTACTATAATGGTATTCATTTGGTTGCAGAATCAAAACATTCAAACTTTAGAATCACCTGAGACTGGCTCACCACTGAACAGAGATATAACTGTTTTTCTTTAATGCCGTCCATGTGGCACAGCCACCAAAATGAAGCAGCATTTGGAAGAGAAGCAAACATGTGCTTTATGTTATGCCCAGTCTTATGTAGCCAAGGTCCCTCAGACAGATTCTACAAAGGAAACATTATTGCCTTTGTCTTGGAAACACAAACCTACCTTTGGAAGACAAAAGCTGCTTATAAATACACCAATTGAAAATCAAGCAAAGTGAATTTAATTCTACGTAAGCACGAAGGGATTCTTTAACAGAAATGTCCTCTTTCATCTTTCTCTGCCAAACCTCCAGTTCATGTCCTTGATTCTATCCTTTCAATGACTTTAGGGGTTCTTTAGCACTTGTGGAGGAGCCCTGATAGCACAATGGTTAAAGCACTCAGCTGCTAACAGAAAGGTTGGTGGTTCGAACCCACCAGCAGCTCCACAGCAGAATGATGTGGCAGTCTGCTTCTGTAAAGATTTACCTTGGAAACCTATAGGGCAGTTGTACTCTGCCTTATAGGGTCACTATGAGTCAGAATCAACCCCACAGCAGTGGGTTTGATTTTTAGTGTGGTTAGCACTTTTACATAGGAACTTCCCTTTATAATACAGTCAGAGAAGGCAATATCCAGACCCGGCAAGTCTTCTGGTTACCTGAAAGTTGTACTTCTGACATACCATATAGGTTTCCAACAGAACTCCATACATATGCAATACAATAATAATAGACCATAATGTTCTATAATCATATAACTATACTTCTGCTGGATATAGTGTAATACAGCACTTTAGGTTCTCGAGTATCTCGGTTTCACTAGTGTTCAGAGCAAGCAAAAGAACCATGCCAAAGTGCTAGCGAGTCCAACATTATGTCTAGTATGAACACAGACACACCTTTGCCCCACAGTCATTTGGATTATAAACAGTGCTTGGTAACCCTAGGCATTTTCTACCTGCACAGTTTTCAAGGTTAATTCAAACAAGATCAGTTGTGCTCTACTTAATATAATTTTTAATATATGCTTGTGATTATATAATATTCATTTATGCTCTAAGTTTTTTTTTTCTATAGTAGTCTCCTATTTTGGAAGGGGTTGTAGCTTGGTTTATTTAAGGTTTTTCCTCTTTTTTTTTTAATCGTTTTAAACACTATATGTAACATAACATTTGCCAATTCAACATTTTTTGTGTGCAATTCAGTGTCACCAATTACATTAATCATTTTGTGAAACCATCATCAGTGTCCATTGAACTTCATTTTATTTTTTTTTCTTCAAGTTCATGTTCTTTCATGTGTGTGTGCTGTAGGTGATAGTTTCCAGAGCAAAATAGTTTCTCATTAAACAATTAATACACAAATTGTTTTGTCACATTGGTTGCCAACTCCACTATGCGTCATCACTCTCCCCCTCTGGACCTTGGGTTCCTCATTTCCCTTTGTCCAGCTTTCCTGTCCCCTCCTGCCTTCTCATCTTTGCCCATTTAGTCTCATATATAAGGTTGAGCTACGTGTGTTAGTGTTTGTTTTATAGGATTGTCTAATGTTTGGCTGAAGGTTGAACCTCAGGAGTGACTTCGGTACTCAGCTAAAAGGGTGTCCTAGGGCCATATCCTCAGGGTTTCTCCAGTCTCTGTCAGACCAGTAAGTCTGGTCTTTTTTTATGAGTTTGAATTTTGTTCTACATTTTTCTCCAGCTCTGCCCGGGACCCTCTATTGTGATCCCTCCTGGACTCAGTCTGATGGAGGCTGTGGTAGTTATGGTCCATTAGCCCTTTGGACTACTCTTTCTCTTGTGTCTTTGGTTCTCTTCATTTTCCCTTGCTCCAGATGGAGTGGCACAAGGAGGTGTATCTTAGATCGCCGCTTACAAGCTTTTAAGACCCCAGTCGCTACTCACCAAAGGAGGATGTTGAATATTTTCTTTGTAAACTATGTTATGCCAATTGACCTAGATATCCCCCTAGATGATGGTCCCCAGCCCTCAGCCCAGTTGATCTCTCAAGGACTTTGGATGTGTGTAAAAAGTATCTATGACTTTGCCTTGGTCAAGCTGTGCTGAATTCCCAAGTGTTGTGTACTGTCTTACCCTTGACCAAAGTTACTACTTATCAATTGCCTAGTTAGTCTTTTTCCCTTTCCATCCCTCCCTTCTCTCAAAACCATCAAAGATTGTTTCTTTCTGTGTGTAAATATTTTCATGAGTTCTTTTTAAAAGTGGTCTCATACAGCTGTTGTCCTTTTGTGATTGGCTTATTTCGCTCAGCATAATGCCCTCCAGATTCATCCATGTTGTGAGATATTTCACAGATTCATCATTGTTCTTCATTGTTGCATAGTATTTCATTGTGTATACGTACCATAATTTGTTTATCCAATCATCTGTTGATGAGGACTTAGGTTTTTTCCCTTTTTTTTTTTTTTGCTGTTGTTAATAATGCTGCAGTGAACATGGGTGTGCATATGACTATTCATGTGACAGCCCTTATTTCCCTAGGATGTATTCCTGAGAGTGGGATTGCTGGATCATATGGCATTTCTATTTCTAGCTTTTTAAGGAACTGGCATATCATTTTCCAAAATGGTTGTACCATTTTGCATTCCCACCAGCAGTACATAAAAGTTCCAATTTTCCTGCAGCCTCTCCAACATATGTTATTTTTAGTTTTTTTTATTAGTACCAATAATGTCAAGATGAGACAGTATCTCACTGTAGTTTCGATAGGTATTTTTCTAATGGCTAGAGATCACAAGCATTTCCTCATATGTCTGTTAGCCACCTGAATGTCTTCTTTGGTGAAGTGTCTGTTCATATCCTTTGCTTATTTTTTAATTGGATTATTTGTCTTTTTGTTGTAGAGGTATTGGATTTGCCTATAGATTTTAGAGATTAGACTTTTATCGGATTTGTTGTAGCCAAAATTTTTTTTCCCAGTCTGTAGGATCTCTTTTTACTCTTTTGATGAAATCTTTTGATAAGCATAAGTTTTTAGTTTTTAGAAGATCCCAGTTATCTAGCTTATCTTCTAGAATTTGTGTATTGTTAATTATGGTTTGTATTCTATTTATGCTGAATATTAGGGCCCCTTGGGAAACCGTGGTGGCATAGTGGTTAAGAGTGTGGCTGCTAACCAAAAGATAGGTGGCTCAAATCCACCAGGTGTTTCTTGGAAATCCTATGGGGCAGTTCTATGCTATCCTGTAGGGTTACTATGAGTCAGAATTGACTCGACAGCAACGGATTTTGTTTCCTTTTTTTTTTTTAGTATGTATTCTATTTTTTTTCAATGATCCTCATAGTTTTTGGTTTTATATTTAGGTCTTTGATTCATTCTAGATTAGTTTTTATGTGTGGTGTGAGGTGTGGGTCCTGTTTCATTTTTTCACAAATGGACATCCAGTTTTGCCAACACCATTTGCTAAAAAGACTATCTTTTCCCCCATTTAGTGGACTTTGGGCCTTTGTCAAGATCAGGTGACTGTACATGGATGGATTTATATTTGAGTTCTCGATTCTGTCCCATTGGTCAATGTGTCTGTTGTTGTACTAATACCAGGCTGTATTGACTACTGTAGCTGTGTAGCAGTTTCTGAGGTCAGGTAGTGTGAGGCCTCCCACTTTCTTCTTAATCTTCAATAATGCTTTACTTATTCAGGGCCTCTTTCCTTTCAAAATAAAGTTAATGCTTAGTTTTTCCATCTCATTAAAGAATGCTGTCGGTTTTTGGATCAGGATTGCATTGTGCCTGTAGATTGCTTTAGGTAGGATTGACATTTTCACAATGTTGAGTCTTCCTATCCATGATCAATGTATGTTTTTCCATTTATGTAGGTCTCTTGGCTTCTTGCAGTAGTGTTTTGTAGTTTTATTTGTATAGATCTTTTACGTGTCTGGTTAGATTTATTCCTAAGTATTTTATATTTTTAGGGGCTATTATAAATGGTATTGCTTTCCTGATTTCCTTTTTGTCATTCTCTTTATTGATTTATAGGAATCCAACTGATTTTTTTATGTTTATCTTGTATCCTGCAACTCTGCTGAATCTTCCTATTAGTTCCAGTAGTTTTCTTGAGGAGTCTTTCAGGTTCTCTATGTATAGTATCATCTCATTCACAAATAGGGATAGTTTTACTTCTTCCTTACCAATTTGGATGCCCTTTATTTCTTTTTCCTGCCTTATTGCTCTAGCTAGGACTTCCAGCGCAATGTTAGATAGGAGTGGTGTTAAAGGTCATTCTTCTCTTGTTGCCCTTCTCGGAGGGAATGTTTTCAGTTTCTCTCCATTGAGAATGATGTTAGCTGTTGGTTTTGTATAGATCAGCTTTATTATGTTGAGGAATTTCCCTTCTATTCCTATTTTATTGAGAGTTTTTATCAGGAATGGGTGTTGGACTTCATCAAATGCCTTTTACGAATTGATTGAGATGATCATGTGATTCTTGTTTTGTTTTTTCATTTATGTGGTGGATTATGTGGATTGACTTTCTAATGTTGAACCACCTTACATAAAAAAAAAAAAAAATTTTTTTTTTTTTTTTATACCTGGTATGAATCCCACTTGGTTGTGGTGTATTTTTTTTTTTTTTATATGATGCTGAATTCTATTGGCTAGGATTTTGTTGAGAATTTTTGCATCAATATTCATGAGAGACAGTAGTCTGTACTTTCTTTTTTTGTGGTGTCTTTGCCTGGTTTTGGCATCAGGATTATGCTGGCTTATAGAATGAATTTGGAAGTATCCTTTCCTCTTCTGTGTTCTAAAGTAGTTTCAGTAGTACTGGTATAAGCTCTTCTCTGAATGTTTGGTACAATTCGCCAGTAACGCCATCTGGGCCAGGACTTTTTATTGTTGCGAGTTTTTTTTTTTTTTTTTTACCTTTTCAATCTCTTCTCTTGTTATGGGTCTGTTCAGATTTTCAACATCAGCTTGTGTTAGTTTGGGTAGGCAGTTTCTAGAAATTTGTCCATTTCCTCTAGGTTTTCAAATTTGTTAGAGTACAGTTTTTCATAACATTTTGTAATGATCCTTTTTTATTTCCATTGGGTCTGTTGTAATGTTCCCCATTTCATTTCTTATTTGGGTTATTTTCTTCCTCTCCTGTTTTTCTTTTTTCAATTTGGCCAGTGGTTTGTTGATTTTGTTGATCCTTCCAAAGAACAAATTTTTAGTTTCCCTGATCCTTTCTATTGTCTTTCTATTCTTTATTTTGTTTATTTCTGCTCTGATCTTTATCATTTCCGTTCTTCTGGTGGCTGCGGGCTACTTTTGTTGTTCTGTTTTTATTTGTTCGAGTTGTAAACTCACACTTTGGTTTTATGCTTTTGTTCTTTGTGTGCATCTATTGCTACAAGTTGACCTCTGAGCACTGCCTTTGCTGTGTCCCAAGGTTTTGGTACGGTGTGCTTTCATTCTCATTTGATTCTAAGAATTTTTTTTTTTTAATTCAATCTTTGCTTTTTTTCTATTACCCAGTGGTTTTTAAGCAAGATGTTATTCAGTTTCCAAGTCTTTTTTTTTTTTTCCCCCTTGCTCTTCTGATTATTAATTTCTACTTTTATGGTGTTGTGATCAGAGAAGATGTTTTGTATTATCTCAGTGTTTTGGATTTTGTTGAGGGCTACTTTGTGGCCTAAGATGTGGTCTATTCCATGTTCATTAGAAAAGAATGTATACTTTGCTGCTGTTGAGTGGAATGTTCTATATATGTCTATGAGGTCAGGTTGGTTGATTGTGGCCTTTAGGGTTTCTGTATCTTTGTTGAGTTCCTTTCTAGCTCTCCTATCCTTTACCAAGAGTGATATGTTGAAGTCTCCTACCATTATTGTGGAACTGTAAATTTCCACAAAAATTGTTTTATGTATTTTGGAGCCCTTTTTTTTGGGTGGATAGATATTTATTATGGTTATGTCATCATGGTAGATTATCCCTTTAGTCATTATATAATGTCTGTCCTTGTCTTTTATGGTGGATTTTGTTTTAAAGCCTTTTTTATGAGATTAGTATTGCCACTACTGCTTTTTGGTTGCTGTTCGCTTGATATTTTTTTTTCCATCCTTTGAATTTTAATATATTTATGCCTTTGTTTCTGATGTGTGTCTCTTGTAGACAGCATACTGATGGTTCATTTTTTTTATCCATTCTGTCACTTTCTGTTTCTATATGGGTACATTAAAGCCGTTTACATTCAGTGTAATTATTGATAGACGTGATTTTATTGCTGTCATTTTGTAACTTTTTTTTTTTTTGTGGTGCTGATGTGTTCTTTGTTCCTTTTACTCTTCTATCTGAGTTCCTTTTGTGGGATTTCATTTCTTTTGTTTTTGTAGATTTTGTTTTTACTGAGACTTTATTTTTTCTTCTTTATTTTGATAAGTAGGTTTGTTAACTTTCTTTGTAGTTACCTTTACCCCATCTTCCTAAGTTTGAACTAGTTTTTTATTACTTGATATCACTTTGACTTCCTCTGCCTTTGAAAGTTCTATAATTATACCACTCATTCCCCTTTTTATTGTTCTGATGTTGTTGTCATTTACAGATTGACATCTCTGGTTCCCTGTTGTAAATCTTTTTTATTTTAGTCTTGAGAGTTCATTACCTAGTATGGTATCTGGCTGATGCTGTCCTGTGTCCTTGATTCAGATTGTTGTCTGATGGTGGTTCTCTAACTGAAGGACTCCCTTAATAATTCTTGTAAGTTTGGTTTGGTTTTTACATATTCCCTTAATTTCTGTTTATCTGGAAATGTCCTAATTTCACCATCATATTTGAGTGAGAGTTTTGCAGATATGTTATTCTTGATTGGCAGTGCACAGTGAGCCCTCCAAAAAGTTGGCCTATAGACTGATACTTACTGACTACATTAGATGGCAAAAATAACCAATATGTAAGCAAATAGCCAAAATATTCTTGGATATATTATAGATTTATGGTTTTCTTAATAGGTTCTGCAGAGCTCTGAGATTTTGCATTTGTTTCTCACTTGCCACTATGACACGAAGAGGAAGCTAAAGCCACTTCTCTCCACGCATGCCATACCTTAAACATGAGCAACTTTATCCTTATCTGTTTTATATACTGGGATTCCACAAAAATATTTTTTATAAAATGGATTCAGTTGCATAAAAATAATTTGACAGTAAGTAGTATTGATCCACTATTGATTGACTGAATATTTCACTTTGGTTAATCTAGTTGCTCCTTGACATTGATGCCGATAAGTCCTTTTCTTCGGCATAGAAATTTGTTTAAATGCTTACTAAAGGTTAAATGCTGAATAAGGTCCATGCACTCCCAAAGCTTACTAGTCAATATAGCATTATGCTTAATGCTTAACTGAGTTTCTACCCTATAATCCCAAAAGCTAAGTAAGAATATTTGTTGTTGCTTTGAAAAAATGAAAGTGGATAGTTCATCTAAAGGAAGATTTGCACTAGAAATTATTGGAGAAGCATATTCACATACAGTTTGACTCTTCCCCACACTGGAGTAATTACCCAGCATTGTAGCTGGACTCAAGGGATTTTGAATGTAGTAATGAATTGCTGCAAACCTTCCAAGAAATACAGAACCATATGTCTCAGGGACTTGGTTGGAGGCTGCAGCTAAAGATAAGGATGTAGGGAGGGGATACGTGCACTTCTAAAGCCAATTGTGTAGAGTTATGAATTAAAATTCTTTGCTAATGTGGATGAAGCTGGAATGCATTTTTCCCATGCTATTTAGGGTGGAATTTGTCATGGTAGTAAGAAATTGGATGTTAAACCTCATAATTGGCTTTCCAATGATTAAAGAACAGAGTGTGCATATTCTTAGAATGTTCATAGTAAAAGTTTGAATTTATAACTTATTTTATCTGAATGGCTCAGGAGCTTAGACAAGATCAAAAAAAGGTCAGAGTATGAGATTGAAACTAATGAAAATTAAAACACAGTATGTGAAAGTAGCTAGCTGCAGAAGCTCCATATTCAAGAAAACTTTTCTTTTTCCTGAGAAGACCCAAATATAGTCAATAATTAAATGTAAATAAG
Source organism: Loxodonta africana (assembly GCF_030014295.1). Classification (NCBI taxonomy): domain Eukaryota; kingdom Metazoa; phylum Chordata; class Mammalia; order Proboscidea; family Elephantidae; genus Loxodonta; species Loxodonta africana. Next base: position 110,836,481 of record NC_087347.1, on the reverse strand, counting down.
AAAAGTATAATTTAGTCACTTAAATCAATTTATTATCTGAAGAAAAGATGGGATGTGTTTATGAAAGAATAATTCACACTGAGACTAGTAAAAATGGAACAAAAATAAAGATTCATCAATGTTTACTCAATACCACCCAAGAAGAGAGACTATATCTAAGTTTCCTGAGGTAGACTCTCAATAGATAATGCTGGGTCACTAAGATTTTCTTATGGCCTCCAGATAATCTTTAGTATCTCAAGAAAGGAAGAATAGAAAAAATGGAGAGGAAATCATCAAAGTCATGTAAAGTAATATTTCCTAGAATCAAAGAATGTGTTTCCAGGCTGGAATAGCTCACTGAAGGGCCAGCACAGTTACACACATACACACAGCACATCTTCCTTAAATTTCAAAATGCCACAAAGAGTTCATCACTTACACAGAACCAGAAATGAGAAAATCATCAGACTTCACAACAGCAACTGTGGAAGCCAAAGGAAAATTGAGCAATGACTTCAAATTTTTGAGGCAAAATTAAATCCAGTTTAGAATTCTAAATCTAGTCTAACTATCAACCGTTTGGGAGGACAGAAAAAGCTAAGAAAGATCTCGAAAGATTTATTTCCTCTCTGTGGTGGTCACTTGTATGTGTCAATTTGGCTAGACTATTCAAGAAAATACAAATCTAGGTGTCCCTGTCAGGTATTTTGTAAATACAGTTAATATCTACTATCACTTGGCTTTACATAAAAAAGATTATCCTAGATAATCCCAGTGGGACTGATTCAAACAGTTAAAAGACCTTAAAAGAAGAACTAAGCTTTCCTGGAAAAAGAAGAAACTCCCCCTCTAGACTGCAGCTTCAGTTTATGCTGGAGACTTCCAACCTTCCCCTCCTGACAGCCTGACCTTTGTATTTCCGACTTGCCTAGCCAACTCCCACAATCACATAAGCCAATTCCTTGAAATAAATCCCTTAGTATATATTTTCTATTGGTTCTGTTTCTCTGGTTGAGCCCTGTGTGATACACTCCCACACACCCTTTCTCAGGCAACTAATAGAGAATGAACTTCATCAAAAAGAAAGAGTAAATAAAGGAATTGTGGACTCTAGCCCCTGGGAAGTAGCTGGCAATTCAAATACCCAAAAACCAAGGGACTTGGCAGCCTCCAGGCTGAGCAATTAAGGGTCCCTGTCATTTGGGCAGGGAATAGCATCAGGAATCCCCCTACTGTTGATTACTTTTTGTACAGGAAGCTTGCCAGCGGCTAGGGTCCACAGGAAAGAGGCTTGGTACAAAACAGACAGGGAGTTGGAGTCACAGCCAAGAGAGCTGCAGCTCAGCGAGTGTCTCCAGCCCAGCAAAGAAAGCAGAAAAAATTCATGATCTGGATTAATGTGATGAGTGACAAGGGGGCTAGGGGACTCCTGAAACAAAAGGCTCTTATGCTCCAAGAGCTTCACACAGTCATACCCATTACAAACGAAGAATAGTTCCAGACTCTATCTATATGTGGTGTTAATGTTCACAAACTGGGATCAGCCTGGTCTAGCATGAGAAGGACATTGTTGATTCCAGCTGGAAGGAAGAGGGGACAACAAATGTAGGGAAAATGAGACCATTAAGGACAAGAGGTACATGTCTGTAACTACATAAAAGAAGTGAAACTTGAGTAATATTTCAAAGCTGTTATATACGCTGAGAGTTCAAGGAACCCTTGTCAGTGAGGAATAGGAGTTTTTAATGAATAGGGTTATGAGAGTTCTATGCTACACATTTTCAAGAACCATGCTCCTGAGCAGGCCAATGAAAAGAAACTTCTGCACATTTACTCAGGCAGATTCATGTTCAGCATGATAACAGAAATTGTTATGTTTTGGTCTCAGTAATAGTTTATGAAGCCTATGGAGAGTTGTGGAAAGCATGATCAAAGAAAGGACACAAATAATCTACACTTTCTTTTTCCTGTCGAGCTTAAAAAATCTTTTATTACCCACCTTTCATTATCCTTTGAAAAAACTTGTAGGAAAATAGAAGCAGATGTCTGGAGAAGTCATCAAGAAAAGCCCAAATCAGAAAGAGATTTCAAACAGATGTATTTTTAATGAACTGGCTGAAGGTTTTTTTTTTTTTTTTTTCTTCTTTCCATCCCAACTGATCCCAGAGTGTTGATGGGTGTTCTATCCATTAGCTTACTTTTCCAAATCTAAATGTACTGTCATTCTACTTTCTTTGGTAAGAAACTTGAGAAAATGGAGGCATGCCTGAGAGTACCAAAAGAGCTTTCTTCAGTAATCCATTCCAACCCCTTTCTCTTGGACTACAAATACAGCAACCTAGACACAGAAAACTTAAAATGAATCCTCATCCATCCCTCTGTTATACTTGCAAGGGAAAAATATGAAATCTGTCCTTATAAAGGCTGTCCTGATTCACAGAACATTGATTCACTGACTTTTCTTTATTTCCTGGAGTCTTACAGTCTTTAATGGCAAAACTAAAAGAAAGATCTTTTGGTAGTTTGGGGTGCTTTTGTTATCTTTTTTAAAGGATAGGTAATTTTTTCTACCTAGTCTGGAATTTTGGATTTTGGATAGGCATATTATTTCTAGATGAATAAGCCTTCACACAAAAGAGTCAAGTAATTTTTACAACTTTCAATTCTTAATATGGCCCTAATTCTAATTCTGCCAATGGTTTTAGTGGTAGAAGCCTAAAGACATCATCCTGCCCTATCCCCTGTGTTCTGACCAACAAGATGTTATTATGTCCATGTCCCCATTTTACAAGTGAATTTCAGTGCTGAGGTCTTACTGCAAATGAGAGGGCATGAGAATCCAGGGCACCTGCCTCTTGTGGAGAACCTTCATCTACCACACCATGGTGCTTCTTATCTGCAACAGTGGCTGATTTAAACCATATTATTATAAACCAGGCCATAGTCATTAACTCAATAATTGAGTCCTGTGACATTCCCAAGCTAGATAGTGATGATTAAAGAGTGCCTTCACAATCACACCTACATAATTAAAACAAAGGATTGTAGAATATGTGTGGACAATAGTACACATTTTTTTTTATAATTTTTATTGTGCTTTAAGTGAAAGGTTATAAATCAAGTCAGTCTCTCACACAAAAACATACATACACCTTGCTACATACTCCCAATTACTCTCCCCCTAATGAGACAGCCTGCTTTCTCCCTCCACTCTCTCTTTTCGTGTCCATTTCGCCAGCTTCTAAACCCCTCTACCCTCTCATCTCCACTCCAGGCAGGGGATACCAACATAGTCTCAAGTGTCCACCTGATCCAAGAAGCTCAGTCCTCACCAGCATCCCTCTCCAACCCATTGTCCAGTCCAATCCCTGTCTGAAAAGTTGGCTTCAGGAATGGTTCCTGTCCTGGGCCAACATAAGGCCTGGGGGCCATGACCACCGGGGTCCTTCCAGTCTCAGTCAGACCCTTAAGTCTGGTCTTTTTATGAGAATTTCGGGATTGTATCCCACTGCTTTCTTGCTCCCTCAGCAGTTCTCTGTCATATTCCCTTTCAGGGCAGTCATCAGTTGTAGTCGGGCACCATCTAGTTCTTCTGGTCTCACGATGATGTAGTCTCTGGTTCATGTGGCCCTTTCTGTCTCTTGGGCTCGTAATTACCTTTGTCCTTGGTGTTCTTCATTCTCCTTTGATCCAGGTAGGTGGAGACTCATTGATGCATCTTAGATGGCTGCTTGCTAGCGTTTAAGACCCCAGATGCCACTCTTCAAAGTGGGATGCAGAATGTTTTCTTAATAGATTTTATTATGCCAATTGACTTAGATGTCCTCTGAAACCATGGTCCCCAAACCTCTGCCCCTGCTACGCTGGCCTTCAAAGCATTCAGTTTATTCAGGAAACTTCTTTGCTTTTGGAAATTCTGCGTTGTCTTTCCCTTCACCAAAAGTAGTTCTTATCTACTATCTAATCAGTGAATTCCCCTCTCCCACCCTCCCTTCCTCCCTCCTCTCACGACCACGAATGAATGTTTTCTTCTCCGTTTAAACTATTTCTCAAGCTCTTATAATAGTGGTCTTAAACAATATTTGTCCTTTTGCAACTGACTAATTTCACTCAGCATAATGCCTTCCAGGTTCCTCCATGTTATGAAATGTTTTCACAGATTCATCACTGTTCTTTACCGATGCATAGTATTCCATTGTGTGACTATACCATAATTTTTTTATCCATTCATCCATTGATGGGCACCTCAGTTGCTTCCATCTTTTTGCTATTGTAAACAGTGCTGCAATAAACATGGGTGTGCATATATCTGTTCATGTAAAGGCTCTTATTTCTCTAGGATATATTCCGAGGAGTGGGATTGGTGGGTCGTATGGTAGTTCTATTTCTAGCTTTTTAAGAAAGCGCCAAATCGATTTCCAAAGTGGTTGTACCATTTGACATTCCCACCAGCAGTGTATAAGTGTTCCAATCTCTGCACAGCCTCTCCAACATTTATTATTCTGTGTTTTTGGGATTAATGCCAGCCTTGCTGGAGTGAGATGAAATCTCACTGTAGTTTTGATCTGCATTTCTCTAATGGCTAATGATCGTGAACATTTCTTCATGTATCTGTTAGCTACCTGAATGTCTTCTTTAGTGAAGCATCTATTCATATCTTTTGCCCGTTTTTTAATTGGGTTACTTGTCTTTTTGTAGTTGAGCTTTTGCAGTATCATATAGATTGTAGAGATCAGGCACTGATCAGAAATGTCATAGCTACAAACTTTTTCCCAGTTTGTAGGTAGTCTTTTTACTCTTTTGGTGAAGTCTTTGGATGAGCACAGGTGTTTGATTTTTAGGAGCTCCCAGGTATCTAGTTTTTCTTCCACATTCTTAATAATGTTTTGTATACAGTTTATGCCATGTATTAGGGCTCTTAACACTGTCCCTATTTTTTCTTCCATGATCTTTATCATTTTGGATTTTATGTTTAGGTCTTTGATCCATTTTGAGCTCTTTTTTGAGCATGGAGTGAGGTATGGGTCTTGTTTCATTTTCTTGCAGATGGATATCCAGTTATGTCACCACCATTTGTAAAAAAGACTGTCTTTCCCCGTTTAAATGTTTTGGGGCCTTTGTCAAATATCAACTGCTTGTATGGGGATGCATTTATGTCTGGATTCTCAATTCTGTTCCATTAGTCTATGTATCTGTTGTTGTACCAGCACCAGGCTGTTTTGACTACTGTGGCGGTATAATAGGTTCTAAAATCAGGTGAAATAAGGCCTCTCACTTTGTTCTCCTTTTTCAGTAATGCCTTATTTATCCAGGGCCTCTTTTCCTTCCATATGAATTTGGTGATTTGTTTCTCCATCTCATTAAAGAATGTCATTGGGATTTGGATTGGAATTGCATTAAATGTATAGATCGCTTTTGGTAGAATAGACATTTTTATAAGGTTAAGTGTTCCTGTTCATGAGCAAGGTATGCCTTTCCATTTATGTAAGTCTCTTTTCGTTTCTTGCAGAAGGGTACTGTAGTTTTCTTTGCATAAGTCTTTTACATCTCTGGTGAGATTTATTCCTAAGTATTTTATCTTCTTGGGGGCCTCTGTAAATGGCATTGATTTGGTGATTTCCTCTTCGATGCCCTTTTTGTTGATATACAGGAATCCAACTGATTTTTCTATGCTTACTTTGTATCCCGATACTCTGCTGAACTCTTCCATTAGTTTCAGTAGTTTTCTTGAGGATTCCTTAGGGTTTTCTAGGTATAAGATCATGTCATCTGCAAATAGAGATAATTTTACTTCTTCCTTGCCAATCGGGATGCCCTTTATTTCTTTATCTAGCCTAATTGCTCTGGCTAGGACCTCCAACACAATGTTGAATAAGAGTGGTGATAAAGCGCATCCTTGTCTGGTTCCCAAACTGAGTGAGAATGTTTTCAGGCTCTCTCCATTTAGGGTGATGTTGGTTGTTGGCTTTGTATAGATGCTCTTTATTATATTGAGGAATTTTCCTTCTGTCCTATTTTCCTGAGAGTTTTTATCATGAATGAGTGTTGAACTTTTTCAAATGCCTTTTCTGCATCAATTGATAAAATCATGTGATTCTTGTCTTTTGTTTTATTTATGTGATGGATTACATTAATGGTTTTTCTAATGTTGAACCATCCCTGCATACCTGGTATGAATCCCACTTGGTCATGGTGAATTATTTTTTTGATATGTTGTTGAATTCTATTGGCTAGAATTTTGTTGAGGATTTTTGCATCTATGTTCATGAGGGATATAGGTCTATAATTTTCTTTTCTTATGGAGTCCTTACCTGGTTTTGGTATCAGGGATATGGTGGCTTCATAGAATGAGTTTGGCAGTATTCCGTCCTTTTGTGTGTTCTGAAATACCTTTAGTAGTAATGGTGTTAACTGTTCTCTGAAAGTTTGGTAGAACTCTGCAGTGAAGCCGTCCGGACCAGGGCTTTTTTTTATTGGGAGTTTTTTGATTACCTTTTCAATCTCTTCTTTTGTTATGGGTCTATTTAGTTGTTCTACCTCTGTTTGTGTTAGTTTAGGTAGGTAGTGTGTTTCTAGGAAATTTGTTTGAGTATAGTTTTTCATAGTAATCTGATATGATTCTTTTAATTTCAGTTGGGTCTGTTGTAATATCACCCTTATCATTTCTTATTCAGGTTATTTGCTTCCTCTCCTGTTTTTCTTTTGTCCAGTTTGGCCACTGGTTTATCGATTTTGTTGATTTTTTCAAAAAACCAGCTTTTGGTCTTGTTAATTCTTTCAATTGTTTTTCCGTTTTCTATTTCATTTAGTGCAGCTCTAATTTCTGTTATTTGTTTTCTTCTGGTGCCTGTGGGTTTCTTTTGTTGCTCTCTTTCTGTTTGTTCAAGTTGTAGGGATAGTTCTTTGATTTTGGTCCTTTCTTCTTTTTGGATGTGTGCATTTATCGATATAAATTGGCCTCTGAGCACCACTTTTGCTGCGTCTCAAAGGTTCTAATAGGAAGTATTTTCATTCTCATTGGATTCTACGAATTTCTTTATTCTATCCTTAATGTCTCCTATAATCCAGTCATTTTCTGAGCAGGATATTGTTCAGTTTCCAAGTGTTTGATTTCTTTTCCCTGCTTTTCCTGTTATTGATTTCCACTTTTATGGCCTTATGGTCAGAAAAGATACTTTGTAATATTTCACGGTTTTGGATTCTGCTAAGGCTTGCTTTATGACCTAATATGTGGTCTATTCTAGAGAATGTTCCATGTGCACTAGAAAAGAAGGTATACTTTGTTGCTGTTGGGTAGAGTGTTCTGTATATGTCCGCGAGGTCAAGTTGGTTGATTGTGGCATTTAGATCTCCCGTGTCTTTATTGAGCTTCTTTCTGGATGTCCTGTCCTTCACCAAAAGTGGTGTGTTGAAGTATCCTACTATTATTGTGGAGCTGTCTATCTCACTTTCCAATGCTGATAGAGTTTGTTTTATGTATCTTGCAGCCCTGTCATTGGGTGCATAAATATTTAATATAGTTATATCTTCTTGATGTATTGTTTCTTTAATCATTATATAGTGTCCTTCCTTATCCTTTCTGATGGATTTAACTTTAAAGTCTATTTTGTCAGAAATTAATATTGCCACTCCTGCTCTTTTTTGATTGTTGTTTGCTTGATATGTTTTTTTCCATCCTTTGAGTTTTTGTTTGTTTGTGTCTCTAAGTCTAAGGTGTATCTCTTGCAGGCAACATATAGACAGATCTTGTTTTTTAATCCATACTGCCACTCCATGTCTCTTTATTGATGCATTGAGTCCATTTACATTCAGGGTAATTATGGATAGGTATGAATTTAGTGCTATCATTTTGATGTCTTTTTTTGTGTGTTGACAGTTTCTTTTTTGCACTTGATTTTATGTGCTGAGTAGATTTTCTTTATATATTGTCCTTCCTTCATATTTGTTGTTGTTGATTTTGTTTCTGCTGAGCCTCTATTTTTTTCTTGTATTTTATTTTGATGAGGATGATAGTTTGTCTCCTTTGTGGTTACCTTATTATTTACCCCTATTTTTCTAAATTTAAACCTAATCTTTATTTCTTTGTATAGCCTTATCTTGCTCTCCATATGGAAGGTGTATGATTACATTTCTTAGTCCCTCTTTATTATTTTAATGTTGTCTTCTTTTACATAATAACATCGCTGTTACCCTGTTTTCAGCTTTTTTTTTTTTGTAATCTTGCTCCTTTTTTTTTTTTTTTTTTTGGATTTCCCTGTCTGGGTTGACTTCTGATTGCTCTGCTCAGTGTTCTAGCCTTGGGTTCATAGCTGATATTATTGACTTTCTAACCAAAGAACTCCCTTTAGTATTTCTTGTAGTTTTGGTTTGGTTTTTATGAATTCCCTAAACTTCTGTTTATCTGGAAATGTCTTAATTTCACCTGCATATTTAAGAGGCAGTTTTGATGGATATATGATTCTTGGTAGGCAATTATTTTCCTTCGATTTTTAAATGTGTCATCCCATTGCCTTCTTGCCTGCATGCTTTCTGCCGAGTAGTCCGAGCTTATTCTTATTGGCTCTCCTTTGTAGGTGACTTTTTGTTTATCCCTCGCTGCTGTTATAATTCTCTCTTTATCTTTGGTTTTGGCAAGTTTGATTATAATATGTCTTGGTGACTTTCTTTTAAGATCTACCTTATGTGGAGTTCGATGAGCATCTTGGATAAATATCTTCTCATCTTTCATGATATCAGGGAAGTTTTCTGCCAACAAATCAACAATTCTCTCTGTATTTTGTTACTCCTCCCTGTTCTGGTACTCCGATCACTCGTAGGTTATTTCTCTTGAAAGAGTCGCACATGATTCTTAAGTTTTCTTCATTTTTTTAAATTCTTTTATCTGATTATTTTTCAAATATATTAGTGCCAAATGATTTATCTTCAAGTTCAGAAATTCTGGCTTCTACTTGTTCAATTCTGCTCCTCTGACTTTCTAATGAGTTGTCTACTTCTGTAATTTTATTGATAATCTTCCGAATTTCTGATTGCTGTCTGTCTATGGATTTCTCCAGCTTATTAAACTTTATATTGTGTTCCTGAATAATCTTTCTAATTTCTTCGATTGCTTTATCTGTGTGTTCCTTGACTTGTTCTGCGTATTGCCTCATTTCCTTCCTGATTTCTTGAAGGGTTCTGTATATTAAACTTTTGTACTCTGGCTCTGGTAATTCCAGGAATGCACTTTCATCTTGAAAATCCCTGGCTTCTTTGTTTTGAGAGTGTGTTGAGGTGATCATGGTCTTTTTCTTTATGTGACTTGATATTGACTGTTGTCTCCAAGCCATCTATAAGTTATTATATTAGTTTATGCTTGTTTACTGTGTCATAGCTTCTTGCTTTGTTTTGTTTTGGTATACCCCCATGGGTTGCTTGAATGAGCTAGCTTGATTATTTTTGCCTTTGGAGCTCTGACGTCCTGTCCCCAGCTGGCTAGAGCTGTTATCAGGTATATCAGTCTAGGAGTCCATTCAGTTTTCTTGTATGAATTCAGCTCAGGTGTCCAGGTAGCTGATCCTCAAGTGTATGGTACAGGCTGTGTCCTACAGTCTTAGAGAGGCAGGTGTGATTGGCGTATATATTGGTATCTGATTGCAGCAGGGGGTCACACTCTGAACAAGGCAGGGGGCTGAGAACCAACCCCCAAGTGTCTCTGAGGAAAGCGCGTCCCTCTTCCCTAGAGCATGCAGGTGGATGGGTTCTGCAGACAGACCATGGGCACCCAGTTTTTGGCTGTAAGGACTGGGAGGTACCAGTTATCTCTGGACCCCTGTCGCAGGTGGCTGGGTGACCTGAGTGGAGCTACCAGTCCTTAGGTCCTTGATGTGGGTAAGTGAGGGCCTTGTTTAATAGGCAAAGCAATGTCAAATATCAAACACCCACCTCTCCACTGCACAGCTGAAATGGTTGGAGTCTGCCAACAAGGGCCTATTCTCCCAAAATAGGCCCACACAGGTCCATGCAGAAGGGAAAGGTGCTCAAAGTCCACCAATGGTTTATGCCTGGCAGGAGCCGCTTCTGTCCTGACCTCCTGGTTGCTGGTGCTAGCAAATTATCTTTTCCCCCAGTTGCAAATTTTTCCCTTCCCCAAGGCCAGGAGGATGGCTCTAGGCACTCAACAGGGCCTTTCTGAGGCCCAGAGAATCCAGCTGCTGAAGCCAGCTTGGGGGCGAGAGGGGGCACGGTAAAATATACGCAAATACTTAGCTTTTGCCAAAAGCACCATTCTTCTCAGGTCCCAGAGGTGTGAGTAGGCTGTTTGGCTGGCTGCTTCTCCCTGAGGAAACTGCGGCCAAATGCTGGTACCACCCCACCACTGCTGCCTCTCTGGGAATGGTGCCTGAGGGCTCCCCACGATTTGGGTCCGGTAATGCCTCTCTGCTTCTGAAAGGTGTCTTCCTCCCCCTGCTCCTCAGTTCTTTTTCTAAGCTTACCTTTGAAGCTCAGGGCTCTCAGCTTGTCACAAATATACTGGTTTGCCTTGTTTTTTCTGGTGTTTGCTATAAAGAGGGCTCGCCAGAAGCATCTGTATATTCCACCATCTTGACTCTGCCTCCGTACACTTTTCTTCTTAATACACCAGTAAATAGTAATAGGAATCATTCTTGGTAATTATTCAGATTCTCATGCCAATGCATTTTAATTGAAACTGAAGTGTATGTTATGGAATTCCTACATATCATAGTAAACATTCTGGCCTGGAATAAAATTCTAGGGTCAAGAATTATAATCAGAGAAACAAAAAATGAAATTGTTACTCACAAAGATGTGGTAGCATATGCTGGTGTAATATGGTAAGAAATTTGATTGTGACCCCTGTGCCCCTTGATGGATGGGACAGGAAGGCATGAATAAAAAAGGACATGGGAAAACTAGGATTGGACATTTTGAGATGGGAATGATGAGCTTTACACTATGATATATCCTGGCTCCAGAAAAAGTCACCTCTCTCCACCAAGCCTAGTTTAGCCAAAACCCTGGTTTTCCAAGCAAGGAGATGTCTATACAGGGTACACTGAGGTGAGGGAAGTGGTATTTCTGCTGATAGTCTCAACTAGCTTGGGTAGCATCACAAGCCACCCTTTGAGAAATGCACATCTCCAATGGAAAATGGTGACATGGAAAATAGAGCTTATTATTAAAAATACATTTTCCATAATATGTTTTTAAATTGGAGCCCTTGTGGAACAGTGGTTAAGAGCTCAGGCTGCTTAAAACATGTATATCTGTGACATAGTTTTAACATATTATAGGAAACTAGAGCTATGAATCTGTACATCATTAGTGTGGACAAAGACCTCTCTCTATTTTAAGATTAACACCCAGACTCCAAGTGGGTATGACCACATGCATTCTTTTTTTGTTTTAGGATGAAATCTTTTGGTTTTTGTGTTTTTTGTAAAAATGCAGACATTTTAAAAATAAGATCTACAAATTGCTTTTTCAGGCAGTATGGTAATGACATTAAAAATGAATTAATATAAACTGAGTTATGATATTAAGAAATTATTTTATTTTTCAGAAGCAATAGTTTTTTAATTTTGTACTCTATTTTTATCAAGGTTGTGTTTTTTCTCATATTCATATGAAAAAGCATCATAATTCTATTGTGCATGACTCAGGATTTTATACATCTGGTTTCTTCCTTCTACAAATTTACATTCCCAAGCAGACATGTGGGTAAGAATATTTCTGAAGAACATTCCAGATTTAACTGTTTATATAAGTATTATTTGATACATTGCCTTGACCCTAAAAGAACATAAGGGAGACTGTTGTGGTTGTTGTTAGGTGCTGTCAAGTCAGTTCCAACTCATGGCAACCCTAAGTACAACAGAACGAAACTCTGCCGGGTCCTGTGCCATCCGTAAGGGAGATTACAATACATACCATAAATTCAACGCTGTAAAAGTACTTGATATTTAGATGGTTAGGTAAATTCAAGGATATATTGTAGAGTAGGTAGTTGTATTTGTCACTATAGGCTAGATTATGCTGTAGTAAAGAACAGCCCCCAAATCTTAGTAGCTTAATAAAACAAAAATTTGTTTCTTTTATACTTAAAACCTGTTGTAGGTTGAGGTGGCTCTTCAGGCAAATGTCCTTAATAAAACAAAAATTTGTTTCTTTTATACTTAAAACCTGTTGTAGGTTGAGATGGCTCTTCAGGCAAATGTCCTTCATATGGAGACTCAAGAAATTTAAACTGTTTTACACTCTCCTGTTTTCAGAGCATATCATTTTTGTTTTTGTCCAATTGTTTGACTTAGAGCTTTCTTTAAGAGTGTATGTGATGCTATCAACTCTGGTTTTTATTCTAATCTACAAGTATCTATTCATATTTTAGGACAGCTTTTTTTATTCATCCTGTAGGTGTATCTGCTTGATCTCCATAATATTTACCCTTGCTACATTGTTTTCAAGTGATATTTAAAAGATTTGTTTATATGACATACTTGCAATTGTAAGGTCATAAGCTCTAAGAAAAATTAAATATATTTACATTATTGTGTCTCCTTTTTTTTTTTTTTCTTTTCTTCTTTAAACCAGTTCAGCCAGGTGACCTCTATAAGCATCTAAAACATGTATTAATTTTGGTCATTCCAGGTTAATTGTGTTTCCCCAAACAATATTGGTTCAAAATAAAACAATTTAGAGAATGTTATAAAATATGAAAGACTTGAATGTAAGACAATATCCTTTTATTCTGAGGCATACTTTCATGTAAAATATTAAGTCTATGAATCAGAATCTATAGCAACACATTTTTTAATTGTGTGCTAGGCATTATGCCAAGTACTGAGGCAAAGAAGTACAAGGTAGAGAGAGGCCTGAAAGCTGGGGATGTGGCTATGGGTGTGTGTGCACCATTTTGACTCTGATGAGGAGGGTAGGCCTCTTTCAGGAGGTGACATGCATGCTGATTTCCAAATGAGGGAGAAAGTGAACGTGTGGAGTTTGGGGAAAGAACATTCCAGCCAGAGGAATATTAAGCACAAGATCTAAGCACAGTTTGTTCACAGATAAGAAAGAAGGTCACTCTCTGGACAGAAAGCTTTAGAAGATTAGATCAGAGGAGTAGGCAAGGTGTGAGTCATACACAGTTATAATGACCATGGCACAAGGTTTAGATTTAAGTGTGTTGAGAAGCAGCCCTTGGTTTTTTTTTTTTTTTTTTTTTTTTTAATAATAGACTGTTTTTTAGAGCAGTTTTAGGTTTACTGAAAGGTTGTGCAGAAAGTTCCGGTATACCCACTACCCCTGCACACTGTTACTACTTTTAACATCTCTTGTCCTGTGGTACATATGTTACAATTGAGAGGCCAATATAGATGCATTATTATTGACTAAATTCTGTAATCCACATTAGGGTTCACCTTTTGTATAATCCTACAGGTTTTGAGAAATGCTTAATGTCAATGTTTCCATCATTACAGTATCATACAGAATAGTTTCACTGACCTTGGGGTATTTTTAGTAGGGAGGTAGTATGAAGTGATTTATATTTTAGAAAGGCCACTCTGGCTTTTACATAGAGAAAAGTCTGTATGAGGTAGGAGTGGAAGCAGAGATTTGTTAAGAGGCTGGGGCGTTAGTCTATGTGACAGCCAATGGCAGCTTTTACTAGCAGTGGAGATAGAAATGGACAGAATTCCATAAGGAAATTCCAAAGACAGGCAATGAAATGGGGAATATTTGTACCTCATATCACAAAGGGCTGCTGCTCTACAAATCAATAATAAAAAGGTTGATAGCCTGGAAGAAAAACAAACAAAGAATATTGACAGTTTGCAGAAAATGAAATAAAAAAGGCACTTAGAGGAGGCAGGGCCAAGATGGCTGACTAGGTAGGAGCTACCTCGGATCTCTCTCGCAACAAAGACTTGGAAAAACAAGTGAGCCGATCACATACATGACAATCTACAAACCCTGACCATCAAACACAGATCTAAAGAATTGCTCTCAGTGACAGAGACTCAGCCAGTGCAAGCAGGCTGCACACTGATGTGGCTAACCAGAGAACGAGCAACCACGGGGAAGCAGCGACTGTTTTTGGAGCCTGGAGCCAGCGTCCCACTCAGAAAACCTTGGTGCCGGGCTTCAGACTGGGTGCAGGGGAGCTAAGCACGGAATCCTAAGATGGCACAAACACAAGGCACAGGCCTAGCCCCCAGAATTGACCTCGGGGGAAGCCCAGGCAGTGCATGCAGGCAGCGCAGCAACACGGCTGACAGGAGGAGAAGTCATCGGGAGGCAACGACTGGTTTTCGAGCCTGGAGTGTGGCGTCCCAGCCGGGGAACCTTGGTGCTGGGCTTTGGACTGGGAGCAGAGGAAACAACCATGGCTTCTGAGACAGCACAAGCACAGGATGGGGGCCTGACCCTCAGGGACAACCTCGACCCAGCCAATGCACACAGGCTACACACCCCTCGGGAATCTCAGATAAAACAGTCATCACCAGGAAAGATAAGTTAACTTTGTCTATATTCCGGGGTGCTAATCTCTCCTATCTATCTGATCTCTCCCCTCCCCTTCCCAGGTGGCTTCATTACCATTGGAATTTCCTGGGCCAGAGAGTAAAGTGCTCTGTGATTTTTTTTGTTTTTGTTTTGGTCTTTTCCTAATCCATTCTCCTGGCCTGAGAGAAGCAGCTACAAAAAACCCAAGGACCAAAAATCCTTCCCTGACTTCCCAAAATTGGAATAAAAATACAGAACCAGCTCCAGCCAAGCATATGAGATCCACAGTCTTGGGCTTTCATCCCTACAGGGAGCAAGGTGCCTATTATAATGCAAAGGCAATTCTGATAGTGATTGGACTGTAATTGTTTTAGCAGATTACTGGAAAGACAAGTTTCCCAGGACTGATATCTCCTCTACCTATTAAACAGAGCCCTCACTGACCCACAACGGGGAACTGAGGGCTGAAGCTCCACCCAAACCACCTAGCCTCCTGCCATAGGGGTCTGAGGATAGTGACACCTACCAATGTGTAGAGATACATGCATTGGGTGCCTAAGGTACAGCTGCAGAGCCAACCCACAAAAGTGCTTTAGGAATAGAGACACACCTACCTCACTGGCACTTGGGGGAAGCCTGTCAGCATCCTTCCCCCCCCTGGAGTGTGACCCCCTGCTGCTACTAGAATCTGGTGCACACAACTATCACCACTACTCCTCTAAGTGAATAGGTGACAGTCTACGTCACACACTTGGTGACCCAAAATCAGATTCTACTCAAGAATAATGAATGGACTTTTAGGCTTATATATCTGGTAACAGCCCAAACCACCTGGTAATAGGACATAAGTGATTCAAAGGCTACAACAATCAAGACAGCGCAACCTAGTAGCCCATCTACATATATTGAAAGAAAACAAAACAAGAGAAGACTCAGTGAGCAAATATAAAATAAATCATTACAATATATTATAGATGGCTTGGAGACAGCAGTCGATATCAAACCACATAAAGAAGCAGACCATGATTGCTTCTACAACTCCCTAAATTAAAGAATCAAAATCTTTACCAAATGAAGACACAATCCTGCAGTTGCCAGATGCAGAATATAAAAAACTAATTTACAGAATGCTTCAAGACGTCAGGGACGACCTCAGAAATGAAATAAGGCAACCTACAGAAAAAGCCAAGGAAAACACTGATAAAGCAGTTGAAGAAATCAAAAAGATTATTCAAGAACATAGGGGAAAAATTAATAAGCTGCAAGAATCCATAGAGAGACAGCATTCAGAAATCCAAAACATTAACAGTAAAATTACAGAATTAGACAACTCAATAGGAAGTCAGAGGAGCAGAATTGAGCAATTGGAATGCAGAGTGGGAGAGTTGGAGGATAAGGCAATTGACACCAATATAGTTGAAAAAAATCAGATAAGAGAATTTAAAAAAACAAAGAAACCCTAAGAATCACGTGGGACTCTATCAAGAAGAATAACTTGCGTGTGATCAGAGTTCCAGAACAGGGAGGGATAACAGAAAATACAGAGAGAATAGTTGAAGATCTGTTGGCAGAAAACTTCCCTGACATCATGAAAGACGAAAGGATATCTATACAAGTTGCTCATCGAACCCCATTTAAGATTGATCCAAAAAGAAAATCACCAAGACATATTATCATCAAACTTGCCAAAACCAAAGATAAAGAGAAAATTTTAAAAGCAGCCAGGGATAAAAGAAAGGTCTCAACAAAGGAGAATCAATAAGAATAAGTTCAAACTACTCAGCAGAAACCATGCAGTCAAGAAGGAAATGGGATGACATACATAGAGCACTGAAGGAGAAAAACTGCCAGCCAAGGATCATATATGCAGCAAAACTGTCTCTCGCAAATATGAAGGTGAAATTAAAACATTTACAGATAAACACAAGCTTAGAGAATTTGCAAAAACCAAACCAAAGCTACAAGAAATACTAAAGGAAATTGTTTGGTCAGAAAATCAATAATATCAGATACCAACACAACACAAGGTCACAGAACAGAACATCCTGATATCAACTCAAATAGGGAAATCACAAAACAAATTAAGATTAATTAAAAAAAAATGCTCAAAACAGGGAATCATTGAAGTCATTATGTAAAAGATCACAATAATCAAAAAGAGGGACTAAATACAGGAGTCATGGAACTGCCATATGGAGAGGAAAACAAGGCAATATAGGACAATACAAGTTAGGTTTTAACTTAGAAAAATAGGGATAAATATTAAGGTAACCACAAAGAGGTCTAAAAATTCCATAACTCAAAATAAAAACCAAGAAAAACATAACGACTCAGCAAACATAAATTCGACTACTATGAAAATGAGGAACACACAATTTACAAAGAAAAACGTCTCAGCAAAAAAAGGAAGTAGAAAAATGAAATTGTCAACAACACACACAAAAAGGCATCAAAATGACAGCACTAAACACATACTTATCTATAATTACGCTGAATGTAAATGGACTAAATGCACCAATAAAGAGACAGAGAGTCTCAGAATGGATAAAGAAACATGATCCGTCTATATGCTGCCTACAAGAGACACACCTTAGACTTAGAGACACAAACAAACTAAAACTCAAAGGATGGAAAAAAATATATTGAGCAAACAACAAGCAAAAAAGAGCAGGAGTGGCAATATTAATTTCTGACAAAATAGACTTTAAAGTTAAATCCACCACAAAGGATAAAGAAGGACACTACATAATGATTAAAGGGACAATTTACTAGGAAGATATATAACCATATTAAATATTTACGCACCCAATAATAGGGCTGCAAGATACATAAAACAAACTTTAACAGAACTGAAAAGTGAGAGAGACACCTCCACAATTATAGTAGGAGACTTCAACACACCACTTTCGGAGAAGGACAGGACTTCCAGTAAGAAGCTCAATAGAGACACGGAAGACCTAATTGCTACCATCAACCAACTTGACCTCATAGACTAAACAGAACACGCCACCCAACAGCTGCAAAGTATACTTTTTTTTTCTAGTGCACATGGAACATTCTCTAGAATAGATCACATATTAGGTCATAAAACAAACCTTTGCAGAATCCAAAACATCAAAATATTACAAAGCATCTTCTCAGACCACAAGGCCATAAAAGTGGAAATCAATAACAGAAAAATCAGGGAAAAGAAATCAAATACTTGGAAACTGAACAATACCCTGCTCAAAAAAGACTGGGTTATAGAAGACATTAAGGAGGGAATAAGGAAATTCAGAGAATGCAACAAGAATGAAAACACTTCCTATTAAAACCTCTGGGACACTGCAAAAGCAGTGCTCAGAAGCCAATTTATATCGATAAATGCACACATACAAAAAGAACAGCCAAAATCAGAGAACTGTCCCGACAACTTGAACAAATAGAAAGTGAGCAACAAAAGAATCCATCACGCACCAGAAGAAAACAAATAATAAAAATTAGAGCTGAACTAAATGAATTAGAGAACAGAAAAACAATTGAAAGAATTAACAAAGCCAAACGCTGGTTCTTTGAAAAAATTAACAAAATTGATAAACCATTGGCCAGACTGACTAAAGAAATACAGGAAAGGAAACAAATAACCCGAATAAGAAACGAGATGGGCCACATCACAACAGACCCAACTGAAATTAAAAGAATCATATCAGATTATTACGAAAAATTGCATTCTAACAAATTTGCAAACCTAGAAGAAATGGATGAATTCCTGGAAAAACACTACCTACCTAAACTAACACGATCAGAAGTAGAACAACTAAATAGACCTATAACAAAAAAAGAGATTGAAACGGTAATCAAAAAACTCCCAACAAAAAAAAGCCTTGGCCTGGATGGCTTTACTGCAGAGAGTTCTACCAAACTTTCAGAGAAGAGTTAACACCACTACTACTAAAAGTATTTCAAAGCATATAAAATGATGGAATACTACCTAGCTCATTCTATGAAGCCACCATTTCCCTGATACCAAAACCAGGTAAAGACTTCACAAAAAAAGAAAATTACAGACGTGTATCCCTCATGAACATAGGTGCAAAAATCCTCAACAAAATTCTAGCCAACAGAATTCAACAACATACCAAAAAAATAATCCACCATGACCAAGTTGGATTTCTACCAGGTATGCAAGGCTGGTTTAATATTAGAAAAACCATTAATGTAATCCACCATATAAATAAAACAAAAGACAAAAACCACATGATCTTATCAATTGATGCAGAAAAGGCATTTGACAAAGTCCAACACCCATTTATGATAAAAACTCTCACCAAAATAGGAATTGAAGGAAAATTCCTCAAAATAATAAAGGGCATCTAAAAAAAAAAAAAATTTTTTTTTTTTTTTTATACGAAGCCAACAGCCAACATCACTCTAAATGGAGAGAGCCTGAAAGCATTCCCTTAAGAACAGGAAGCAGACAAGGATGCCCTTTATCACCGCTCTTATTCAACATTGTGCTAGAGGTCCTAGCCAGAGCAATTAGGCTAGACAAAGAAATAAAGGGCATCCGGATTGGCAAGGAGGAAGGAAGTAAAATTATCTCTATTTGCAGATGACATGATCTTATACACAGAAAACCCTAAGGAATCCTCCAGAAAACTACTGAAACTAATAGAAGAGTTTGGCAGAGTCTCAGGTTAGAAGATAAACATACAAAAATCACTTGGATTCCTCTACATCAACAAAAAGAACTTCGAAGAGGAAATCACCAAATCAATACCATTTACAGTAGCCCCCAAGAAGATAAAATACTTAGGAATAAATCTTACCAAAGATGTAAAAGACCTATACAAAGAAAACTACAAAGTACTACTACAAGAAACTAAAAAGGACCTACTTAAGTGGACAAAACATACCTTGCTCATGGATAGGAAGACTTAACATAGTAAAAATGTCTATTCTACCAAAAGCCATCTATACATGCAATGCACTTCCAATCCAAATTCCAGTGTCATTTTTTAATGTGATGGAGAAACAAATCACCAACTTCATACGGAAGGGAAAGAAGCCTCGGATAAGTAAAGCATTACTGAAAAAGAAGAAGAAAGTGGGAGGTCTCACTCTACCTGATTTCAGAACCTATTATACAGCCACAGTAGTCAAAACAGCCTGGTACTGGTACAACAACAGGCACATAGACCAATGGAACAGAATTGAAAGCCCAGATATAAATCCATCCACATATGAGCAGCTGATATTTGACAAAGGCCCAGTGTCAGTTAATTGGGGAAAAGATAGTCTTTTTAACAAATGGTGCTGGCATAACTGGATATCCATTTGCAAAAAAATGAAACAGGACCCATACCTCACACCACGCGCAAAAACTAACTCCAAGCGGATCAAAGACCTAAACATAAAGACTAAAACAATAAAGATCATGGAAGAAAAAATAGGGACATTAGGCGCCCTAATTTTTTCTTTTTTTCCCTAATACAAAGCATAAATTAGAATACAAAACATTACCAAAAATGATGAAGAGAAACCAGATAACTGGGAGCTCCTAAAAATCAAACACCTATGCTCATCTAAAAAAAAAGACTTCACCAAAAGAGTAAAAAGACCACCTACAAACTGGGAAAGAATTTTCAGCTACGACATCTCCGACCAGCGCCTGATCTCTAAAATCTATAGGATTCTGTCAAAACTCAACCACAAAAAGACAAACAACCCAATCAAGAAGTGGGCAAAGGATATGAACACTCACTTCACTAAAGAAGATATTCAGGCAGCTAACAGATACATGAGAAAATGCTCTCGATCATTAGCCATTAGAGAAATGCAAATTAAAACTACGATGAGATTCCATCTCACTCCAACAAGGCTGGCATTAATCCAAAAAACACAAAGTAATAAATGTTGGAGAGGCTGCAGAGAGATTGGAACTCTTATACACTGCTGGTGGGAATGTAAAATGGTACAACCACTTTGGAAATCTATCTGGCGTTATCTTAAAAAGTTAGAAATGGAACTACCGTACAACCCAGAAATCCCGCTCCTCGGAATATATCCTAGAGAAATAAGAGCCTTCACACAAACAGATATATGCACACCCATGTTTATTGCAGCTCTGTTTACAATAGCAAAAAGCTGGAAGCAACCACGGTGTCCCTCAACGGACGAATGGACAAATAAATTGTGGTATATTCACACGATGGAATACTACGCATCGATAAAGAACAGTGATGAATCTGTGAAACATTTCATAACATGGAGGAACCTGGAAGGCATTATGCTGAGTGAAATGAGTCAGAGGCAAAAGGACAAATATTGTATAAGACCACTATTATAAGATCTTGAGAAATAGTATAAACTGAGAAGAACACATACTTTTGTGGTTATGAAGGGGGGAGGGAGGGAGGGTGGGAGAGGGTTTTTTTACTGATTAGTTAGTAGATAAGATCTGCTTTAGGTGAAGGGAAGGACAATACTCAATACATGGAAGGTCAGCTCAACTGGACTGGACAAAAAGCAAAGAAGTTTCCGGGATAAAATGAATGCTTCAAAGGTCAGCGGAGCAAGGGCGGGGGTTTAGGGACCATGGTTTAAGGGGACTTCTAAGTCAATTGGCAAAATAATTCTATTATGAAAACATTCTGCATCCCACTTTGAAATGTGGCGTCTGGGGTCTTAAATGCTAACAAGCGGCCATCTATGAAGCATCAACTGGTCTCAACCCACCTGGATCAAAGGAGAATGAAGAACACTGAGGTCACACGATAACTATGAGCCCAAGAGACAGAAAGGGCCACATGAACCAGAGACTTACATCATCCTGAGACCAGAAGAACTAGTTGGAGCCCGGTCACAACCAATGACTGCCCTGACAGGGAGCACAAGACAGAACCCCTGAGGGAGCAGGAGATCAGTGGAATGCAGACCCCAAATTCTCATAAAAAGACCAAACTTAATGGTCTGATTGAGACTAGAGGAATCCCGGCAGTCATGGTCCCCAAACCTTCTGTTGGCACAGGACGGGAACCATCCCCGAAGACAACTCATCAGACATGAAAGGGACTGGACAGTGGGTAGGAGAGAGATGCTGATGAAGAGTGAGCTAATTATATCAAGTGGTCACTTGAGACTGTCTTGGCATCTCCTGTCTGGAGGGGGGATAGGAGGATAGAGAGAGTTGGAAGCTAGCAAAATTGTCACGAAAGGAGAGAATGGAAGGGCTGACTCATTAGGGGGAGAGCAAGTGGGAGTATGGAGTAAGGTGTATATAAACTTATATGTGACAGTCTGACTTGATTTGTAAACGTTTACTTGAAGCTCAATAAAAGTTAAAAAAAAGAAAAAAGTACAACCAGAATGCTCTGTAGGAGCAAGGATGGTGAGACTATATCTCTCATACTTTGTACATATTATCAGGAGGGATCAGTCCCTGGGGAAGTACATCATGCTCGGTAGAGGGTCAGTGAAAAAGGGGAAGACCAGTGAGATGGATTGACACAGTGCTGCGAAAATGGGCTCAAGCATATCAACAATTGTGAGACTGGCACGGAACCGGACAGTGTTTCATTCTCTTGTGCATAGGGTCGCTACGAGTCAGAACCAACTCAGTGGCACCTAACAACAACTTTTAAGGATTATTTCTCTAAATACAGAATTCTAGGCTGGTGATTTTTATTTCTTTCTACACTTTCAATATTTTACTCCACTCTTTTTATGCTTACATAGTTGGTAAAAAGAAGTCTAATGTATCCTTCCTCCTTCAATGTTTGGTGTTTTTTTCCTCTGGCTTCTTTCCAGATTTTCTCTTTGGCTTTTCGGTAGTTTAAATATGATATGCCTAAGTGTAGATTTTTGGTTTTTTTTTTTTTTTTAACCTGCTTGATGTTCTCTGAGCTACCTGGGTCTGTGGTTTGATGTCTGAAAAATCCTTAATCATTATTACTTCACATACTTTTTTCCCCTTTATCTTTTCTTCCCCTTCTGATATTCCTATTATGCATATATTAATCCTTTTGTAATTGTCCCACAATTCTTGGATATTCTGTCTTTTTTTTTTTTTTTCATTTTGTCTCTTTGCATTTCAGTTTAAAAAGTCTCTATTGACATATCTTCAAGCTCACTGATTTCTTTTGTTTGGCTGTCTCCAGCCTATTGGTGAGCCCATGAAAGGTATTCTTCATATCTTTTACAGTGATTTTGATTTCTAACATTTCCTCTTGATTCTTTCTTAGAGTTTCAGTCTCTCTGCTGACTTTACCCATTTGGTCTTTCATGTCGTCCAATTTTCCCTTTATAATCCTTTTTGAGTTAATCACAGTTGTTTTAAACTCTTCATCTGACAATTGAGACCCTGGGTGGTGAAAATGGTTAATGCACTTGTCTATTAATCAAAAGGTTGGAGGTTGGAATTCACCCAGAGTCACCTTGCAAGAAAGTCCTAGTGATCTACTTCCAAAAAAGCAGCCACTGAAAATTCTATGGAACTTAGTCCTATTTTGACACATGTGGGGTTTCCATAAGTCAAAATTAACTTGACAGCAAACCAACTAGTTTGGTCTGAAAATTACAAAATCACTTCCATATCCGAGTCTGGTTCTGTGGTTTGTTTTGGCTCATCAGACTGTGCTTTCTTCTTGCCTTTTAACATACAATAAAATTTTTTTGCTGAAAGTCTGATATAATGTACTAGGTAACAGAACCTAAAATAAAAAGTCCTTCACTGTGAGGGCTTATGCTTATCTGGCTAGGGGTTAGGTTGTGTTTACTGTGTGGTGTAGCCATAGACGAAGCTTCAACTTCCTCTAGTGTCCTTATTTTTGCTTTCCATTGATTTTGAGTTTCCTTAGAAATTCCAGGAATTTCTAAGTCTTGTAATTCTTTTAGCTGCAATGCTCTGTTATTATATAGAAGCCTTGTTGATGTGGTGGTAAGATGTGGAAGAGGGGAAGTATTTTATAATCATATGATTAGTGTTGAATCTTTTCCTGGGGCCTGTGCCCCTGAGCTGTGACTTCACAAGAGTTTCTTGGCTTTTTTTTTTTTTTTTATCCATTAGGTGAAACAGGAAGGCTAGTGGGAGCTGAAGTTAGGTATTTTCCTTCTCCCACTTATGTTAAGCTGTGGCTAAGTAGCCTCTCTTGTGGACAGGAGGAGAGCAGAACACTCTAGTCATATTTCAAAATGGTTACTTTTCTCCCTACTGGAAGCACTAAAGGAGATTTCTCCTGTCTTCACCATGAGAATATGGTGGGGCTCCTGGAGGTAAAATTCATAAAAGTTAGGATTGGATCCACAGGAATTTTTATCTCTCAAGACTGTCCACACATAATGTCCAGTCATTCATTAGTTGTAGTTTAAGTTTTGCTACCCTTTCCTGGCTCCAGTTTATTCTTCTCTTGGTAAGGTGTGATTCTCTGTGTTTGCCTGCCTCCTGCATTTTCAGTGAGTCAATTTGCCCTGTGACCTAAATTCTCTGCTGGATCGGAGAACAGTTGTTCATTTTCATTTTTGTTTAGCTTTTTTCTTGCTGTGAGAGTAGGAGTGGTGACTTCCAAGCTCTTTACATGTACAGGCAAAAGCCCCTTGTAATCTAATTTCAACACAGAAGTTAGAGTGATTCTTTAAAGACTTCAGTCAGATCATGTTACTACTCTGATCAAAATTCTGCATCTAATTTGGAGTAAAGATGAAAGTCCTTACAATGGCCCACAAAGCACCACTCCACATATCCTTTCTTTGACATCTTTGAATAAATAGATAGATAGCAGAGACAGGTTCAGCATATATTTTAGAGGTAAAACAATTAAAACCTGCTGATGGATTGAGTGTGTTATCATTAGGG
This sequence comes from Loxodonta africana, assembly GCF_030014295.1. NCBI lineage: Eukaryota > Metazoa > Chordata > Mammalia > Proboscidea > Elephantidae > Loxodonta > Loxodonta africana. The sequence continues at coordinate 110,812,168 of NC_087347.1, read as the reverse complement.
AAAGACAGCAATTAAACATGATAAATGGCCCCTTGGTTTTTGGTCTAAAAACCTGGGTAAATGATTGTGTGTTATTTTTCGTGAGAAAGACTTGGGGAAGAGCATGCATAGGCCTGATGTGAATATGAGGGGTGGGGTTATAGGGGTAGATAATAATTTTGTCATGGACATTTTATGTTTTAGGCACTGTTATGAATTGAATTGTGTCCTCTAAAAATGTATGTCAACTAGGCTAGGCCATGATTCCCCATATTGTGTGATAGTCCTCCATTATGTAATCAAATGTAATTTCCTATGTGTTGTAAATCCTAACTTCTATAAAGTTAATGAGGCAGGATTAGAAGCAATAATGTTAATGAAAAAAAAATGTTAATGAGGCAGGACACAATCTATGGGATTAGGTTGTATATGGTGTGAATCTGTTTGAGATAAACAAAGAATTGAGCAGAGAGGAGAGGGACAACATGCTGCCAAGAAAGAAAAAAAAAAAAAAAACAGTAGCAGAGTATGTCCTTTGGACTTGGGGTCCCTTGCACTGAGAAGATACCAGAATAGGGAGAAATTGATTACAAGGACCTTCCCCCAGAGCCAATATAGAGAGAAAGCCTTCCCCCGCAGCTGGCATCCTGAATTCAGACTTCTAGCCTTCTAGACTGTGAAATCCTGAATTTGGTACCAAAACAGTGAGGTGCTGTTCTAACAAATATCTACAATGTACAAGTGGTTTTGGAATTGGGTAATGGGTGGAGGCAGGAAGAGTTTTAAGGTAAGTAATACTAAAAGCCTAGATTGCTGTGATGGTTAAGGTTGTGTGTTAACTTGGCTGACAATGATTCTCACTGGTTTGGCAGTTATGAAATAATATAATTTGTAGTTATGGAATGATGTAGTTTGGTACCTATGTAATGATGTAATTTGCCTGTTATGTAATAATTATGTAGTTATCCTCCATTTGTGATATAACGCAATCACTTCCATGATCAGCTCTGTTGTGATCAGCCAATAAGTTGCAAGGGGAATTTCCTCAGGGGTATGGCCTGCATCCAATATATATATATGGACATTCTGGCAGAGCTTGCTTGCTTGCTCTGGATCCTGCATCCGACTCATCATTTTCTGAGCTCTGGTTCTTGGAACTTGAGCCAGTAGCCTGCTGTATTGCCTGCTGAACTTGGATTCATCAGCTTCTAAAGCCCATGAGCCAGCAGTCTGCTGTCAGATCTGCCAATCTTGGGTTCCTCAGCTTCTGCAGCTAAGTGAATCAGGAGACGCCTCCAGACTGAGGCCTGATCCACAAATTTGGGATTAGTCAGCCTCCACAACTGCATGAGCTATTTCCTTGAGATAAATCTCTCTCTCTCTGTATGTGTATATATCTGTATATGCTTCTCCCATGCATCTGTCAGTTTGTCATACTGTGGGATCTTGTGTGTTGCTGTGATGCTAGAAGCTATGCCACCAGTATTCAAATACAAGCAGGGTCACCATGGCAGACAGGTTTCAGCTGAGCTTCAAGACTACTTCTGAAAATAATTAGCCAGAGAAAACCTTATGAATACCAGCAGAACATAGTCTGACATAGTGCTGGAAAATGAGCCCCTGAGGTTGGAAGATGCTCAAACATGACTGGGGAAGAGCTGCCTCCTCAACGTAGAGTCAACCTTAACTACATGAATGGCATCAAGCTTTCCAGAACTTCATTTGCTGATGTGGCATGACTCCAAATAAGAAGAAACAGCTGGAAACATCCATTAATAATTGGAACCTGGAATGTACAAAGTATGAATCTAGGAAAATTGGAAATCATCAAAAATGAAATGGAACACATAAAGACTGATATCCTAGGCATTAGTGAGCTGAAGTGGACTGATATTGGTAATTTCGAATCAGACAATCATATGGTCTACTATGCTGGCAATGACAACTTGAAGAGGAATAGCCTTGCCTTCATCACCAAAAAGAACATTTCAAGATCTATCCTGAAGTATAACACTGTCAGTAATAGGATAATATCCCTACACTTACAAGGAAGGCCAGTTAATACAACTATTATTCAAATGTATGCACCAACTACTAAGGCCAAAGATGACAAAATTGAAGATTTTACCAAAATCTGAAATTGATCGAATTTGCAATCAGGATGCACTGATAATTACTGGAGATTGGAATGTGAAAGTTGAAAACCATGAAGAAGGATCAGTAGTTGTACAATATGGCCTTGGTGACAGAAATGATGCCAGAGATCGCATTATTGAATTTTGCAAGACCAACGACCTCTTCGTTGCAAACACCTTTTTTCACCAACATAAACGATGACTATACACATGAACCTCGCCAGATGGAATATGCAGGAATCAAATTGACCACATCTGCTGAAAGAGATGATGGAAAAGCTCAATATCATCAGTCAGATCAAGGCCAGGGGCGACTGTGGATAAGACCATTAATTACCCATATCTAAGTTCAAGTTGAAACTGAAGAAAATTAGAACAAGCACACAAGAGCCAAAGTACAACCTTGAGTATATCCCACCTGGATTTAGAGACCATCTCAAGAAAATTTGATGCATTGAACACTAATGACTAAAGACCAGACAAGTTGTGGAATGACATCAAGGACATCATACATGAAGAAAGCAAGAGGTCATTAAAAAGACAGGGAAGAAAGAAAAGACCAAAATGAATATCAGAAGAGACTATGAAACTTGCTCTTGAACGTTGAGCAGTTAAAGCAAAAGGAAAAAATGATGAAGTAAAAGAGTTGAACAGATTTCAAAGGGCAACTTGAAAAGACAAAGTAAAGTATTGTGATGACATGTGCAAAACCTGGAGAGAGAAAACCAAAAGAGAAGAGCATGCTCAGCATTTCTCAAGCTGAAAGAACTGAAGAAAAAATTCAAGCCTTGACTTGCAATGCTGCAGGATTCTATGGGGAAAATATTAAACTATGCAGGAAGCATCAAAAGAAGATGGAAGGAATACACAGAGTCACTATACCAAAAAGAATCGGTCAATGTTCAACCATTTCAAGAGGTAGCATATGATCAGGAACTGATGGTACTGAAGGGAAAAGTCCAAGCTGCACTAAAGGCATTGGCGAAAAACAAGGCTCTGGGTATTGATGGAATACCAACTGAGATGTTTCAACAAACAGATGCAGCGTGAAAATGCTCACTCGTCTACACCAAGAAATTTGGAAGACAGCTACCTGGCTAACCAACTGGAAGAGATCTATTTTTATGCCTATTCCCAAGATAGGTGATCCAACTGAATGCAGAAATTATCAAACAATATCATTAATATTACATACAAGCAAAATTTTGCTGAAAATCATTCAAAAGTGATTGCAGTAATATATCGACAGGGAACTGCTAGTAATTCAAGTCAGATTTAGAAGAGGACATGGAACCAGGGATATAACTGTTGATGTCAGATGGATCTTGGCTGAAAGCAGAGAATATGAGAAAGATGTTTACCTGTGTTTTATGGATTATGCAAAGGCATTGGATTGTGTGGATCATAAAAAATTATGGGTAGCATTGGGGAGAATGGGAATTCCAGAACACTTAATTGTGCTCATGAGGAATCTGTACATGGATCAAGAGGCAGTAGCTCAAACAGAACAAGGGGATACCCCACGGTCTAAAGTCAGGAAAGTTGTGCATCACTACAGTAACCTTCCACCATATCTATTCAATCTTACGCTGAGCAAATAATCCGACAAGCTGGACTATATGAAGAAGAATGGGGCATCAGTATTGGAGGAAGAGTCATTAACAACCTTCATTATGCAGATGACACAACCTTACTTGCTGAAAGTGAAGAGGACTTGATGCACTTACTGAGGAAGATCGAAGACCGCAGTCTTCAGTATGGACTGCACCTCAACATAAAGAAAGCAAAAATCCTCACAACTGGACCAATAAGCCACGTCATGATAAATGGAGAAAAGATTGAAGTTGTCAAGGATTTCATTTTACTTGGATCCACAATCAACAGCCATGGAAGCAGCAGTCAAGAAATCAAAAGATGCATTGCATTGGACAAATCAGCTGCAAAAGAGCTCTTTAAAGTGTTAAAAAGCAAAGATGTCAGCTTGAAGACTAAGGTGCACCTGACCGAAACCATCGTGTTTCAATTGCATCATGTGCATGCTAAAGCTGGACAATATATAAGGAAGACCAAAGAAGAACTGACACCTTTGAATTATGGTGTTGGTGAAGAATATTGAATATACCATGGACTGGCAAAATTATGAACAAATCTGTCTTGGAAGAAGTGCAGCCAGAATGCTCCTTAGAAGCAAGGATGGAGAGACTACGTCTCACATACTTTGGATGTATTATCAGGAGGGATCAGTCCCTGGAGAAGGACACCATGCTTGGTAAAATAAAGGGTCAGCAAAAAAGAGGAAGACACTCAATGAGATGGATTGACACAGTGGCTGCAACAATAGGCTCAAACATAGCAAGAATTGTGAGAATGGTGCAGGACTGGGCAGTGTTTCCCTCTGTTATACATAGGGTCGCTATGAGCCAGAACTAACTCAACGGCACCTAACAACAGCAACATATAAGCTTCACTGGTTTTGTTTGTCTAGAGAAGCCAGCCTAAGAAGCTTGGTACCAAGAGTGGTTTTAGAGAAACAAAGTTATAAGGATGAGTCTTCCAAATTGATCCTCAAGTCTGGTTAGTCTTAAAGATGTTGATGACTCTGCTTCCAGTAGTAAAAAGGGTACTGCTAATCCATAGCATGAGTTGACAATAGGAATATACAAAATATTACCACCAATAGATCAAGTACTGGTGTTAGGCGAGGCTCTTGGTGATCACATGTTTGATACTTTTCTACAGTTTTGTCATAATGAGAAGTAGAAGGAAGGTGGTTTGTTGGTCCTACTTTCACTACACAAAGCAGTGAAAGAGATGAGCTCAGTGCTTCAGAGTCACAGCTTAAGCACCACATAAAAGACCTCAAAGATGCCACTTATGCCTTGAAAGAAAGCCTTATTTCTTGTAGTAACAGCCAATGTTGCTGAAAACCAAACCCAGAGTCTTATTGTAAGAGTGGCTGAATTACAATGCCAGTTGAATTCCCAAACTCAAAGGGCATCTGAAGTTAAAAGAGAGGGCAATGATTGGTAAGAGATGGGACCCTGAAACTTGGGATAGGGACATATAGGCAGATAATCAGGAAGCTGGGGACACTAAGCCCCTAAATTCCATTGAATCACTCCTGCCAACAGACCTAAGCCCTCTTACTCCGATCTGAAGAGATTACTCCATCTTTATCTGCTAAGTCACCCTCCCCAGTAAAACCATTAGTGTTTCTACCCCCACCTGATAAGATTAACCCATCTGTGTCTGAAGAGCCTTTGTCTTAGTTATTGCCTAGGGCAGCATCCGAGCCGTTGCCTGGAGAGACATCCGAGTCATTGCCTCAGGCATTGCCTGAAGCAGATGCCTTACAAGACATTGCTGAATGTTCTCAGAACACACCCCCACTATCCATTTTTGCTTCTAGGCCTATAACTACACTTAAGTCCCCGGTGAACCCCAAGATGTAAAGCACAAAGTGTGACCCAGAAGGTGGTACACTACACTCTAAAAGAACTGCATGACTTTTCTAATATGTACAAACAGAAACCTGGGGAATATGTGTGAGAATGACTGTTAAGGGTGTAGGATAATGGTGCAAGGAACATAAAGTTGGATCAGTCTGAGTTTATTGATATGGGCCCACTAAACACAGATTCTTCATTCAGTGTTTCAGCTTGAGAAGTTAAAACACGATATAATAGTTTATTTGTTTGGTTCTCTGAAGCATGGGTTATGCAGTGACTTAGACTAATCCAGTGGAAGTACCAGACCTGCCTTGGTATATTGTAGAAGTTATCCAAAGGCTTAAGGAAATTTGAATGTTAGGGTGGATTTATCAGGTTAGGTCCACCGAGGGACACATGGAGTGCCCAGAGAACACATCTTTTACCACAATGATGAGAAACAAATTTGTGAAGGGAACTCCAGCATTGTTGAAGACTGCTGTGATTGCTATTTTATGTAAGTCAGAATTGACAATGGGAACTGCCCTAACTGAATTAAGACACCTAACTACAATGGGGCTGGTTGGACCCTGTGGTAAAAAAAAAAAAAAAAGCACTCAATCAACAAAGACAAGGTAGGCATGGTTACCATAATGGACAGCAGGGACAAAGGAGTAATCTGAATAGGCTGACTCACATGGACTTATGGCATTGGCTACTTAGTCATGGTGTCCCTAGGAGTGAAATAGATGGGACATCTACTAAATATTTATTTGATCTATATAAGCAGAAGCATTCTAGTTCAATTGAACAGCATTCTAACTTGAATTGCCAGAGAAAACAGTCACAGCCAATAAATTACTTCTCAGATGTGAGCCAGTTTACATACCCATAACCCCTTGAACAAAGGGAAGGCTGGTCCTCCTGAGAAAGGATCCCACTACAATGCCAAAAATTTATAATGATAATCTTCCTCCCAGCCTTCCCCAAATGGATCTACAGCCTTTCACAAGAGTGACTGTTCATTTGGAAAAAGGAAATAATCAGACTTTTGGGGGATTCCTGGATACTGGCTGTGAAATGACACTACTTCCAGGAGACCTAAAACATCACTGTGGGCCACCAGTCAGAGTGAGGGCATATGGAGGTCAGGTTACTAATGGAGACTTAGCTCGGTTTGATTTCACAGTGGGTCCAGTGCGTCCCTGAGCCCATCCTGTAGTGATTTCCCCAGTTCCAGAATGCGTAATTGAAATAGACATACTCAGCAACACACACTCCACTCAACAAGGCAGACTTGGCTACTGCCACTGCTGAGTGGCCAATCCGCCAGCAGCAGAGACCAACACTGAGTCCCCAGTATGGCACCATTCACATTCATCAAGGTGATCAGTCAGCAATCTGGTGGCAGGTTGATTACATCATGGAAAGGGTAGCATTTTGTTCTTACTGAAATAGACATTCTGGATACAGATTTGTCTTCCCTGTACACAATGTTTCTGCTAAAACTACCATCCATGGACTTACCGAATGGGTTATGCACTGTCATGGTATCTCACACAGCCTGGCCTCAGATCAAGAGACTCACTTCAGAGTAAATGAGGTATGGCAATTGGTCCATGCTCATGGAATTCACTGGTATTATAATTTTCTCTATCATTCTGAAGCAGTTGGCTTGATGGAAAGATGGGACAGCCTTCTGAAAACCCAATTAAGGTACCGTCTAGGTGGCAATACCTTGCAGGGTTGGGGCAATGTTCTCCAAGAGGCTGTATATGCTCTAAACCAGTGTACAATACATGGTGATGTTTCTCCCATATCCAGGATTCATGGGGCCAAGAATAAAGGGGTGGATGGGAGTGGCACCACTCACTATTACCCCTAGTGATCCACTCACAAAATTTTTGTTTTTTGTCCCCATGACCCTATGCTGTGCGGGTGCATTGTTGTTGTTAGGTGCCATCCAGTCAGTCTGACTCACAGGGACCCTATCTACAACAGAATCGAACCCTGCCCAGTCCTGTGCCATTCTCACAATTATTGTTATGCTCCAGACCGTTGTTGCAGGCACCATGTCAATCTCATTGAGGGTATTCCTCTTTTTTGCTGACCGTCTACTTTACCTAGCATGATGTCCTTCTCCAGGAATTGGTCACTCCTGATAACATGTCCTAAGTATGTGAAATGAAGGTTCATCATCCTTGCTTCTCACGAGCATTCTGGCTGTACCTCTCCCAAGACAGACTCGTTCCTTCTTCTGGCAGTCCATGGTATATTCAATATTCTTTGCCAACACCACAATTCAAAGGTGTCAATTCTTCTTTGGTCTTCCTTATTCTTTGGCCAGATTTCACATCCATATGAGGCCTTTGAAGACACCATGGCTTGGGTCAGGAGCACCTTAGTCCTTAAAGTAACATCTTTACTTTTTAACATTTTAAAGAGGTCTTTTGCGGCAGATTTGCCTAATGCAATGCATCACTTGATTTCTTGTGCTGCTTCCATGGGCATTGATTACAGATCCAAGTAAAATGAAATCCTTGACAACTTCAAACTTTTCTCTGTTTATCATGACGTTGCTTATTGGTCCAGATGTGAGAACTTTTGTTTTCTTTATGTTGAGGTATAATCCATACTGAAGGCTGTGGTCTTTGATCTTCCTCAGTAAGTGTTTCGAGTCCTCTTCACTTACAGCAAGCAAGGCTGTGTCATCTCATATTGCAGGTTGTAAATGAGTCTTTCTTCAATCCCGATGCTATGTTCTCTTCTTCATATAGTCCAGCTTCTCAGATTTGCTTAACATACAGATTGAATAAGTATGGTGAAAGGCTACAACCCTAAAGCAAAACCATCTTAACTGTAAATCACACAGTATCCCCTTGTTCTATTTGAATGAATGCTTCTTGGTCTCAGTACAGGTTCCTCAAGAGCAGGATTAAGTGTTCTGGAAATCCCATTCTTCACAATGTCATCCATAATTTGTTATGATCTACACAGTCTAGTGACTTTGCATAGTAAATAAAACACAAGTAAACATCTTTCTGGTAGTCTGCTTTCAACCATGGTCCATCTGACATCAGCGATGATATCTCTGGTTCCACGTCCTTTTCTGAATCTGGCTTGAGTTTCTGGCAGTTCCCTGTGGATGTACTACTGCAACCACTTTTGAATGATCTTGAGCAAAATTTTACTTGTATATGGTATTAATGATATTGTTCTATAATTTCCACATTTCTGTTGGATCACCTTCCTCTTTTTAAAATTTATTTTAGATGAATTTATTGATACTGAAAAGCACAACACACAGGAGACTAGAAGGCACTGTTTATCTAGAAGTCACAAATATCCTCAGAGGCAGCAGCACAAAACTTCTCCTTCAGCTGGAACTGGCACCAGAAGAACTCACCTTTCTTTAGAATGGATACAAATACAGATCTCTTCCAGTTAGTTGGCCAGGTAGCTGTCTTTCAAATTGCTTGTCATAGATGAGTGAGCACTTCCAGCACAGTATTCATTTGTTCATACATCTCAACTGGTATTCTGTGAGTTCCTGGAGACTTGTTTTTTTTTTTTAAAATAACTTTTATTAAGCTTCAAGTGAACGTTTACAAATCCAATCAGTCTGTCACATATAAGTTTACATACGTCTCACTCCCTACTCCCACTTGCTCTCCCCCTCTTGAGTCAGCCCTTTCAGTCTCTCCTTTCTTGACAATTTTGCCGGCTTCCCTCTCTCTCTGTCCTCCCATCCCCCCTCCAGACAAGAGTTGCCAACACAATCTCAAGTGTCCACCTGATATAATTAGCTCACTCTTCATCAGCGTCTCTCTCCCACCCGCTGACCAGTCCCTTTCATTTCTGATGAGTTGTCTTCGGGGATGGTTCCTGTCCTGTGTCAACAGAAGGTCTGGAGAGCATGGCCGCCGGGATTCCTCCAGTCTCAGTCAGACCATTAAGTTTGGTCTTTTTATGAGAATTTGGGGTCTGCATCCCACTGATCTCCTGCTCCCTCAGGGGTCCTCTGCTGTGCTCCCTGTCAGGGCAGTCATCGATTGTGGCCGGGCACCAACTAGTTCTTCTGGTCTCAGGATGATGTAGGTCTCTGGTTCATGTGGCCCTTTCTGTCTCTTGGGCTCTTAGTTGTCGTGTGGCCTTGGTGTTCTTCATTTTCCTTTCCTCCAGGTGGGTTGAGACCAATTGCTACATCTTAGATGGCCGCTTGTTAGCATTTAAGACCCCAGACGCCACATTTCAAAGTGGGATGCAGAATGATTTCATAATAGAATTATTTTGCCAATTGACTTAGAAGTCCCCGCAAACCATGTTCCCCAGACCCCCGCACTTGCTCCGCTGACCTTTGAAGCATTCATTTTATCCCGGAAACTTCTTTGCTTTTGGTCCAGTCCAATTGAGCTGACCTTCCATGTATTGAGTGTTGTCTTTCCCTTCACCTAAAGCAGTTCTTATCGACTGATTAATCAATAAAAAACCCTCTCCCACCCTCCCTCCCTGCCCCCCTCGTAACCACAAAAGTATGTGTTCTTCTCAGTTTATACTATTTCTCAAGATCTTATAATAGTGGTCTTATACAATATTTGTCCTTTTGCCTCTGACTAATTTCGCTCAGCATAATGCCTTCCAGGTTCCTCCATGTTATGAAATATTTCAGAGATTCGTCACTGTTCTTTATCGATGCGTAGTATTCCATTGTGTGAATATACCACGATTTATTTACCCATTCATCCGTTGAGGGACACCTTGGTTGCTTCCAGCTTTTTGCTATTGTAAACAGAGCTGCAATAAACATGGGTGTGCATATATCTGTTTGTATGAAGGCTCTTGTATCTCTAGGGTATATTCCGAGGAGTGGGATTTCTGGGGTATGGTAGTTCTATTTCTAACTGTTTAAGATAACGCCAGATAGATTTCCAAAGTGGTTGTACCATTTTACATTCCCACCAGCAGTGTATGAGAGTTCCAATCTCTCCGCAGCCTCTCCAACATTTATTATTTTGTGTTTTTTGGATTAATGCCAGCCTTGCTGGTGTGAGATGGAATCTCATCGTAGTTTTAATTTGCATTTCTCTAATGGCTAATGATCGAGAGCATTTTCTCATGTATCTGTTAGCTGCCTGAATATCTTCTTTAGTGAAATGTGTGTTCATATCCTTTGCCCACTTCTTGATTGGGTTGTTTGTCTTTTTGTGGTTGAGTTTTGACAGAATCATGTAGATTTTAGAGATCAGGTGCTGGTCTGAGATGTCATAGCTGAAAATTCTTTCCCAGTCTGTAGGTGGTCTTTTTACTCTTTTGGAGAAGTCTCTAGATGAGCACAGGTGTTTGATTTTTAGGAGCTCCCAGTTATCGGGTTTCTCTTCATCATTTTTGGTAATGTTTTGTATTCTGTTTATACCTTGTATTAGGGCTCCTAGGGTTGTCCCAATTTTTTCTTCCATGATCTTTATTGTTTTAGTCTTTATGTTTAGGTCTTTGATCCACTTGGAGTTAGTTTTTGTGCATGGTGTGAGGTATGGGTCCTGTTTCATTTTTTTGCAAATGGATATCCAGTTATGCCAGCACCATTTGTTAAAAAGGCTATCTTTTCCCCAGTTAATTGACACTGGTCCTTTGTCAAATATCCGCTGCTCATACGTGGATGGATCTATGTCTGGGTTCTCAATTCTGTTCCATTGGTCTATGTGTCTGTTGTTGTACCAATACCAGGCTGTTTTGACTACTGTGGCTGTATAATAGGTTCTGAAGTCAGGTAAGGTGAGGCCTCCCACTTTCTTCTTCTTTTTCTGTAGTGCTTTGCTTATCCGGGGCTTCTTTCCCTTCCATATGAAATTGGTGATTTGTTTCTCTATCCCCCTAAAATATGACATTGGAATTTGGATCGAAAGTGCGTTAAATGTATAGATGGCTTTTGGTAGAATAGACATTTTTACTATGTTAAGTCTTCCTATCCATGAGCAGGGTATGTTTTTCCACTTAAGTATGTCCTTTTGAATTTCTTGTTGTAGAGCTTTGTAGTTTTCTTTGTATAGGTCTTTTACATCCTTGGTAAGATTTATTCCTAAGTATCTTATCTTCTTGGGGGCTACTGTGAATGGTATTGATTTGGTTATTTCCTCTTCGGTGTTCTTTTTGTTGATGTAGAGGAATCCAAGTGATTTTTGTATGTTTATTTTATATCCTGAGACTCTTCCAAACTCTTCTATTAGTTTCAGTAGTTTTCCAGAGGATTCCTTAGGGTTTTCTGTGTATATAATCATGTCATCTGCAAACAGTGATAACTTTACTTCTTCCTTGCCAATCCGGATACCTTTTATTTCTTTGTCTAGCCTAATTGCCCTGGCTAGGACTTCTAGCACGATGTTGAATAAGAGCGGTGATAAAGGGCATCCTTGTCTGGTTCCCGTTCTCAAGGGAAATGCTTTCAGGTTCTTTCCATTTAGAGTGATATTGGGTGTTAACTTTGCATAGATGCCCTTTATTATGTTGAGGAATTTTCCTTCAATTCCTATTTTGGTAAGAGTTTTTATCATGAATGGGTGTTGGACTTTGTCAAATGCCTTTTCTGCATCTATTGATAAGATCATGTGGTTTTTATCTTTTGTTTTATTTATGTGATGGATTACATTAATGGTTTTTCTGATATTAAACCAGCCTTGCATACCTGGTATAAATCCCACTTGATCAGGGTGAATTATTTTTTTGATGTGTTGTTGGATTCTATTGGCTAGAATTCTGTTGAGGATTTTTGCATCAATGTTCATGAGGGATATAGGTCTATAATTTTCTTTTTTTGTAATGTCTTTACCTGGTTTTGGTATCAGGGAGATGGTGGCTTCATAGAATGAGTTGGGTAGTATTCCGTCATTTTCTATGCTTTGGAATACCTTTAGTAGTAGTGGTGTTAACTCTTCTCTGAAAGTTTGGTAGAACTCTGCAGTGAAGCCGTCCGGGCCAGGGCTTTTTTTTGTTGGGAGTTTTTTGATTACCATTTCAATCTCTTTTTTTGTTATGGGTCTATTTAGTTGTTCTACTTCTGAATGTGTTAGGTTAGGTAGGTAGTGTTTTTCCAGGAATTCATCCATTTCTTCTAGGTTTTCAAATTTGTTAGAGTACAATTTTTCATAAAAATCTGAAATGATTCTTTTAATTTCATTTGGTTCTGTTGTGATGTGGTCCTTCTCATTTCTTATTTGGGTTATTTGTTTCCTTTCCTGTATTTCTTTAGTCAGTCTAGCCAATGGTTTATCAATTTTGTTAATTTTTTCAAAGAACCAGCTTTTGGCTTTGTTAATTCTTTCAATTGTTTTTCTGTTCTCTAATTCATTTAGTTCAGCTCTAATTTTTATTATTTGTTTTCTTCTGGTGCCTGATGGATTCTTTTGTTGCTCAGTTTCTATTTGTTCAAGTTGTCGGGACAGTTCTCTGATTTTGGCTCTTTCTTCTTTTTGTATGTGTGCATTTATTGATATAAATTGGCTTCTGAGCACTGCTTTTGCTGTGTCCCAGAGGTTTTGATAGGAAGTATTTTCATTCTCGTTGCTTTCTATGAATTTCCTTATTCCCTCCTTAATGTCTTCTATAACCCAGTCTTTTTTCAGGAGGGTATTGTTCATTTTCCAAGTATTTGATTTCTTTTCCCTAGTTTTTCTGTTATTGATCTCTAGTTTTATTGCCTTGTGGTCTGAGAAGATGCTTTGTAATATTTCGATGTTTTGGACTCTGCAAAGGTTTGTTTTATGACCTAATATGTGGTCTATTCTAGAGAATGTTCCATGTGCACTAGAAAAAAAAGTATATTTTGCAGCAGTTGGGTGGAGAGTTCTGTATAAGTCAATGAGGTCAAGTTGGTTGATTGTTGTAATTAGATCTTCCGTGTCTCTGTTGAGCTTCTTACTGGATGTCCTGTCCTTCTCCGAAAGTGGTGTGTTGAAGTCTCCTACTATAAATGTGGAGGTATCTATCTCGCTTTTCAGTTCTGTTAAAATTTCATTTATGTATCTTGCAGTCCTGTCATTGGGTGCATAAATATTTAATATGGTTATGTCTTCCTGATCAATTGTCCCTTTTATCATTATATAGTGTCCTTCTTTATCTTTTGTGGTGGATTTAAGTCTAAAGTCTATTTTGTCAGAAATTAATATTGCTACTCCTCTTCTTTTTTGCTTATTGTTTGCTTGATATACTTTTTTCCATCCTTTGAGTTTTAGTTTATTTGTGTCTCTAAGTCTAAGGTGTGTCTCTTGTAGGCAGCATATAGATGGATCGTGTTTCTTTATCCAGTCTGTGACTCTCTGTCTCTTTATTGGTGCATTTAGTCCATTTACATTCAGCGTAATTATAGATAAATAAGTTTTTAGTGCTGTCATTTTGATGCCTTTTTATGTGTGTTGGTGACAATTTCATTTTTCCACATACTTTTTTGTGCTGAGGTGTTTTTCTTAGTAAATTGTGAGATCCTCATTTTCATAGTGCTTGACTTTATGTTAGTTGAGTCGTTACGTTTTTCTTAGTTTTTATCTTGAGTTATAGAGTTGTTATACCTTTTTGTGGTTACCTTATTATTTACCCCTATTTTTCTAAGTAAAAACCTAACTTGTATTGTTCTATATCGCCTTGTATCACTCTGCATATGGCAGTTCAATGCCTCCTGTATTTAGTCCCTCTTTTTGATTATTGTGATCTTTTACCTATTGACGTCCATGATTCCCTGTTATGTGTATTTTTTTTTTAAATTAATCTTAATTTGTTTGTTTTTGTGATTTCCCTATTTGAGTTGATATCAGGACGTTCTGTTTTGTGACCTTGTGTTGTGCTGATATGTGACATTATTGGTTCTCTGACCAAACAATATCCTTCAGTATTTCTTGTAGCTTTGGTTTGGTTTTTGCAAATTCTCTAAACTTGTGTTTGTCTGTAAATATCTTAATTTCGCCTTCATATTTCAGAGAGAGTTTTGCTGGATATATGATCCTTGGTTGGCAGTTTTTCTCCTTCAGTGTTCTGTATATGTCGTCCCATTCCCTTCTTGCCTGCATGGATTCTGCTGAGTAGTCTGAACTTATTCTTATTGATTCTCCCTTGAAGGAAACCTTTCTTTTCTCCCTGGCTGCTTTTAAAATTTTCTGTTTATCTTTGGTTTTGGTGAGTTTGATGATAATATGTCTTGGTGTTTTTCTTTTTGGATCAATCTTAAATGGGGTTCGATGAGCATCTTGGATAGATATCCTTTCGTCTTTCATGATGTCAGGGAAGTTTTCTGTCAGGAGTTCTTCAACTATTTTCTCTGTGTTTTCTGTCCCCCCTCCCTGTTCTGGGACTCCAATCACCTGCAGGTTATCCTTCTTGATAGAGTCCCACATAATTCTTAGGGTTTCTTCATTTTTTTTAATTCTTTTATCTGATTTTTTTTCAGCTATGTTGGTGTTGATTCCCTGGTCCTCCAGATGTCCCAGTCTGCATTCTAATTGCTCGAGTCTGCTCCTCTGACTTCCTAGTGCGTTGTCTAATTCTGTTATTTTATTGTTAATCTTTTGGATTTCTACATGTTGTCTCTCTATGGATTCTTGCAACTTATTAATTTTTCCAGTGTGTTCTTGAATAATCTTTTTGAGTTCTTCAACAGTTTTATCAGTGTGTTCCTAGGCTTTTTCTGCAGTTATCCTAATTTCATTTGTGATATCATTAAGCATTCTGTAAATTAGTTTTTTATATTCTGTATCTGATAATTCCAAGATTGTATCTTCATTTGGGAAAGATTTTGATTCTTTTGTTTGGGGGGTTGGAGAAGCTGTCATGGTCTGCTTCTTTAGGTGGTTTGATATGGATTGTTGTCTCCGCGCCATCACTGGGAAACTAGTTTTTCCAGAAAATCCGCTAAAAAAATGCAGTCAGATCCCTATCAGAGTTCTCCCTCTGGCTCAGGCTATTCAGATGTTAATGAAGCCGCCTGGGGAGGGTAGGGGAGGGAGCAGAGAGATAGGAGAGTAGCACCTCAGAATATAGCCAGAGTTGCTTGTCTTGCTTGGAATGACTATTATATCTGAGATTCCCGCGGGGCGCGTCACCTATGTGTGCTGGCTGTGTGGAGATTGCCCCCGGGGGGTCTGGCCTGCTGGAGTCACGGTCAGATCCTCCGCTTCCAGCCCCACGCCCAGCGTCAAGGCTCCCCTACTGGGACGGTGCACTCTCGACTCCAAAATCAGTCG
The DNA here is from genome assembly GCF_030014295.1 of Loxodonta africana. Taxonomy (NCBI): domain Eukaryota; kingdom Metazoa; phylum Chordata; class Mammalia; order Proboscidea; family Elephantidae; genus Loxodonta; species Loxodonta africana. The sequence goes on along the minus strand of NC_087347.1, from coordinate 110,796,403 downwards.
CTGCCTCCCGGGGACTTCTCGTCCCTCCAGCCGCGTGGCCGTGCCGCACCCAAGAGCCAGTTGGGCCTCCTCCCGGGGTTAGTTCAGATGGGTGGAGCAGCTCCCCGTGCTTGTGCCCTGACCAAGTGTCCCGGTTGGGATGCTGTTCTCCCCGCTCCAATACCAGTCGCTGCCTCCCGGGGACTTCTCCTACCGGCTGCGTCCCACGCCGCCCGCACGACCCGGCTGGTCCCCTTCCCGGGGTTAGTTCAGGGGGGTGGAGCAACTCTCCGTATTTATGCCGTACCTGCGTCCAGTCCAAATCCCTGCGGGACGGTTCCCCGGCTCGGACGCTGCTCTTTCTGCTCCAAGACCAGTCACTGCCTCCCGGGGACTTCTCCCACCGGCTGCGTCCCACGCCGCCCGTGGAACCGGCTGGTACCCCTCCCGGGGTTAGTTCAGGGGGGTGGAGCAGCTCTCTGTGCTTGTGCCGTACCTGACTGGTACGCTGGCTCCAGGCTCTGGAAACAATCGCTGCTTCCCCGTATTAGTTCGTTCTCCGTCTCTAAATCTGTGTTTGTTGTTCAGGGTTCGTAGATTGTTATGTATGTGATCGATTCGCTTGTTTTTCCATGTCTTTGTTGTAAGAGGGATCCGAGGTAGCGTCTGCCTAGTCCGCCATCTTGGCTCCGCCCCCCGAGACTTGTTTTTTGCCAGTGCCTTCAGGGCAGCCTGGACCTCTTCATTTAGTACCACTGGTTCATCATATGCTACCTTCCAAAATGGTTGAATGTCAACCAGTTCTTTTTGGTACAGTGACTCTGTGTATTCCTTCCATCTTCTTTTGATGCTTCCTGCATTGTTTAATATTTTCCCCAGAGAATCCTTCAACATTGTAACTCAAGGCTTAAATTTCTCTTCAGTTCTTTCAGTTTGAGAAATGCCGAGCATGTTCCTCTCTTTTAGTTTTCTATCTCCAGGCCTTTGCAAATATCATTATAACACTTTACTTTGTTTTCTTGAGCTGTCCTTTGAAATCTTCTGTTCAGCTCTTCATCATTTTTTTCTTTCCCTTTAGCTGCTGTACATTCAAGAGCAACTCTCAAAGTCTCCTCTGACACTTATTTTGGTCTTTTCTTTCTTTCCCATCTTTTTTATGACCTCTTGCTTTCTTCATATATGATGTCTTTGATGTCAGTTCACAACTCGTCTGGTCTTCAGTCATTAGTGTTCAATGCATCAAATCTATTTTTGAGATGGTCTCTAAATTCACATGGGTTATACTCAAGGTTATACTTTGGCTCTCATGGACTTGTTCTAATTTTCTTCAGTTTGAAGTTGAACTTGCGTATGAGCAAGTGATGGTCTGTTCTGCAGTCAGCCCCCGGCCTTGTTTTCACTGACGATGTTGAGCTTTTCCATAGTCTCTCTCCATAGATATAGTTCATTTGATTCCCATGTATTCCATCTGGCAAGGTTCATGTGTACAACTGCCGTTTATGTTGTTTAAAAAAGGTATTTGCAGTGAGGAGTCTTTAGTCATACAAAATTCTATCATGTGATCTCTGGTGTCATTTCTATCAACAAGGCCGTATTTTCCAACTATCAATCCTTCTTTTTTTCCAACTTTCACATTCCAATCAGCATCTTGATTGCATGTCTGATCAATTTCTGATTGCTGAAGTTGGTAAAAATCTTCAGTTTCCTCATCTTTGGCATTGGTGTTTGGTATGTAAATTTGAATAATAGTCATATTAACTGCTCATCTTGTAGGCGTATGGATATTATCCTATCACTGACAGTGTTGTACTTTAGGATAGATCTTGAAATGTTCTTTTGACAATGAACGTGACACCATTCTTCAATTAGTCATTCCCAGCATAGTAGACCACGTGATTGACTGATTGAAAATGCCCAATACCAGTACATTTCAGCTCACTAATGCCTATGATACAGATATTTATGAGTACCATCTCATTTTTTATGACATCCAATTTTTCTAGATTCATACTTTGTACATTCCATATTTCAATGATTAATGGACATTTGCAGCTCTTTCACCTCATTTTGAGTCACACCTTATCAGCAAAAGAAGGTCCTGAAAGCTTGACTCCATCCACGTGATTAAGGTTGGCTCACTTTAAGGAGGCAGTTCTTCCCCAGTCCTATTTTGTGAGCCTTCCAGCCTGAGGGGCTCATCTTCTAGCACTATATCAGACAATGTTCCATTGCTATTCATAAGGTTTTCACTGGCTGATTTTTTCAGAAGTAGACTGCTAGCATTTTCTTCCTAGTATGTCTTGGTCCAGAAGCTCCAATGAAACCTGTCCTCCAAGGGTGACCCTGCTGGTATTTGAAATACTGGTGGCAAGGCTTCTAGCATCACAATAACATGCAAGCCACTATACAACTAACTGACAGACACCTGGTGGTCTTTGCATCTAGAGGTCTTAATTCCCAAGGGAAGAACGGTCCCAGCAAGAGATACAACACTGATTCCATTGACCTTGAAGTTAAGAATGCCACTCAGCCACTTGGGGCTCCTCATACCTTTGGATCAACAGGCAAAGCAGGGAGTTACTGTATTGGCTGTGGTGATTGACCCTGATTACAGACGGGAAATTGGTAGATAATAGATAGTACATAACAGAAGTAGAGTATTTCTGGAAAACAGGGAATCCCTTAAGACATCTCTTAATGCTACCATGTCCTGTGATTAAAGTCAGTGGAAAAGTATGGCAACCCAATACTGACATGACAACTAATGGCTCAGATCTTTCAGAAATGAAGGCTTTAGTCACCTCACCGGGCAAAGAACCATGAGCAGCTGAGTTGCTTCTGAGGACAAAGGGAATACGGAATGGGTGGTGGAAGAAAGGTAGTTCTAAATACCGGTTACGACCACATGACCAGTTGCGGAAAAGATGACTATAATTGATATGAGTATTCCTTCCTTATATGTGTGTATCAAATATTTTTGTTTTATTGACTTATAAAATATAAGATGTAAATGGGTCTAGTACATTTTCAGTTGTATGCATGTTAGTAGTGTCATGTTAAGCACAAGTATGACTTTGTAGTTGTCTTTATTTTGACATTGTATACAGTTTAAGGAGATATGTACAGGTGCCAAGCTAACAAGGGGTGGAATGTGATGCTTATGGTTGTGTGTCAACTTGGCTGGGCCATGATTCTCACTGGTTTGCTGGTTATGTAATGATGTAGCTTAGCAGTTATGTAATGATGCAGTTATCCTCCACCTTCATGATGTGATCAGCAAATCAGTTGTAAGGGTTATAAAGAAAATGATCTACTCTTGGTGAGTAGCATCTGGGGTCTTAAAAGCTTGTGAGTAGCCATGTAAGATACCGTACTGGTCCCACCCCATCTGGAGCAAGAAAGAATGAAGAAAATCATAGACACAAAGGAAAGATTAGTCCAAAGGACTAACAGACCACAAGTACCGCAGGCTTCACCAGACTGAGTCCGGCACAACTAGATAGTGCCCAGCTACCAACACTGACTGCTCTGACAGGGATCACAGTAGAGGGTCCCAGGCAGAGCTGGAGATAAATGTAGAACAAAATTCTAACTCACAAAAAAAGACCAGACTTAGTGGTCTGACAGAGACTGGAGAAACCCTGAGAGTATGGCCCCAGACACCCTTTTAACTCAATACAGTCACTCCTGAGGTTCACCCTTCAGCCAAAGATTAGACAGGCCCATAAAAAAAAAAAAATGGGACTAAATGGGCACACTAGCCCAGGGGCAAGGATGAGAGGGCAGGGGGAAATAGGAAAGCTGGTAATGGGGAACCCAAGGTTGAGAAGGGGAAAGTGTTGACATGTCATGGGGCTGGCCACCAATGTCACAAATAATAGGTATATTAATTGTTTAATGAGAAACTAATTTGCTCTGTAAACCTTCTTCTAAAGAACGCACACACACACAAAAAAAATCACTCATAAAGGGAGTTTCCTTGGGAACATGGCTTGCATACAATATATTATACATGTTCCTGGAAAGCTTGCGGGCTTTTGATCACTCTGGCTTCTTTGTCTGACTCATCATTATCTGACCTCTGATTTTTGGGAGTAAAGCCAGTGGCCTGCCATACTTCCTGCTGATCTTGGAATTGACTGGCTGCTACATCCCATGATCCAGCAGTCTGCCTTCTCACCCACCAATCTTGGGTTCGTAAGCCCCTACAGCTACATGAGTCAGGAGAAGCATCCAGCCTGATGCCTGATCCACAGACTTGGGACTTGCCAGCCTCTACAAAGTGTGAGTCATATCCTTGAGGTATCTCTCTCTCTCTCTCTCTCTGTATATGTATAACATATACATGGAAACTCTGGTGGCGTAGTGTTTAACAGCTATGGCTGCTAACCAAAAGGTCGGCAGTTCATACCTACCATGTGCTCCTTGGAAACTGTATGGGAGAGTTCTACTCTGTCCTGTAGGGTCATTATGAGTCGGAATTGACTCGATGGCAACAGGTTTGGTTTTATATATATATACATTTCACTGATTTTGCTTCTCTAGATAACTCAGCCTAAGACAACTGCCTTGTAGAGACTGTAGGTAGAATTTCGGATGTCAAAGGCAATTCTTGTGAGGGCTGAGAAGGAAGTGAAGAGAGCAATAGAGGAAGTTTCCATTGTCTCAGATAATACATATGGCTCCAGCAACAGAATATTGCTAGAAATGTGGATGTTAAATGTGCTTCTGGCAAAGCTTTAAAAGAACATGACGAACATGGATTGGACAATGGAGGAAGAATGATTCTTTTTACACAGTGGTGAAGAACTGATCTGAATTGTGTTCAAATGTTTGGTGGAAGGTAGAACTTGTAAATTATGAATTTGGATGTCTGGCTTCTGGGATTTCTAAGCATGATCTTAAAAGGGCCACAAGTTTCTCCTTGTAAAATGCAAGAGGAAAGAGTTGCATTTAAAAATGAACTGTGCAAAATGATAACAGAACTTAAAGATTTGGAAAATTCTGTTGTACAAACTAAGGACATGTGTCCTAGAATGTTCACCAAGGACGTGGCTACACAATCTTTTGTCAAGGACATTAAGTCTCTATGATTGATGGATCTAACTAGCCACTACAACAGAAAACCTATCAGCTTAGACCGAAGGGGTCAGAGAAAGGATGAAAGGAAAAAATGCTGTCTGCCTCTTGGAATTCTACAGGTAGGCAATAGGCCAAAGGTGCTACATCTGTTGTCCTCCAAGGAAAGAAAAGGATCATCCCTGGAGCAGCTTGGAGATCAGCAGAACTGTTGGAAAGAGCACAGGAAGTAGGGCCTTCTCAGTTTACAGGGTGGGGATATGGTCTCCTGGATCTCAAAGGTGGGGGGCACAGCCTCCTAGGTTTGGAAGAGCTTGATCTTCAACAACTCTGTTCCAGGGTGTGAGGCTGCTGTTAAGGTGTGCCAGGTGGATGAGTATGCCACCCAAAGCTGAGGGAGTGGGGCTGCCATGTCCAAGGGATAGAAGAATGGGGCTTATAGGGGCTGAGGGGGTGTTTTTGTCACTCAGAGCAGGAGTTTGGGGCTGCCTAAACCCAAAGGAGCAGAGTTGTTGTCCTAGAGAACCTGAAAGGAGGAGCTGAAGCACAAGGCTGAGAGGCCTCCACTCAGAATCCAGAGGGCATGGCCAACACCTAGATTCTGGAGTGCAGGTCCATTGTCTAGATTGTCTCAGAGAAGAGAGGATTATTTTCAAGACTTGAGAGCTAATGTAAATTGTTCTACTGGGTTTTGGACTTGCTTGGTGCCTGTTAACTCTTCTTTCCATCCAATTTCTTCCATTTGTAATGGAAATGTTTGCCTTGTGCCTGTTCCACCATTGTACTTTGGAAGCAGATAACCTGTATTCTAGATTTCACAGGTTCACAGATGAAGAGTAATTTTGCCCCAGGATGGAATTTAGACCTGTAGTTGACTTAAGACTTCTGGGATGATGCAACGGGGTGAATGCGTTTTACAGGTGGCAAGGACCACAGGGCAGAATGTTATGGATTGAATTGTGTTCCCCAGAAATATGTGTTGTAAATCCTAACCTCTATGCTGGTGGTTACAATCCCATTGGGAATGGATTGTCATTGTTATGTTGGTGAGACAGGATTAGTATAGGGTGTGTCTTGATTCAATCTCTTTTGAGATATAGAAGAGATTAACCAAGCAAGTGAAAGAAGCAGAGGTGGAGAAACAGAGATGCCAAGCCGCATGAATATTACCTACCAGAGCAGAGGCTCAGAAGACACAGGGACCTTCCTCCATAGCTGACAGAGAGAGAAAGCCTTCCCCTAAAGGTGGCACTCTGAATTCAGACTTCCAGCCTCCTAAACTGTGAGAAAATAATTTCTGCTTGTTAGAGTCATCCACTTGTGGTATTTCTGTTATAGCAGCACTAGACAACTAAGACAATGCTAGTGGAAAAATCGCATTGATTAAGGGTAGGTTTGCCCAGCCAATCAATGTAATTGCTGTCAATAAGTTGTACACCCGTAAAAAGTTAAATTGGTAAAGTTGTGTAGTGGATATATTTACATCAACGACAAAAAGAAAGAAAAGAGTAGCTTCTGGGCTGTTTATGTACAATCAAACACCTCATGGGATTTGGTTCCTTGGTTTGGAGGTTTAGGGTCATGCTTTCATGGAACATCCCAGTTAAGTGGCCTAATAATGTATTTAGTGCTTCTGTGTTACCTCTTAGTTCACTCTGTAGTGCCTGAGGTCTTAAATGCTTGCAAGCAGCCACCCAAGACACAACAATTTTTCTCTATTCACCTGCAGCAACAGAGGAAGAAGCAGAGTCAAGAATAGGAGGAGAAAATGGAATGTGTGACTAACTACCTCCATGAACAACTACCCGCTTTGTCATGAGACTGAAGAACTGAATGGTGCCCAGCTACCATTACTGAACATTTTGGTCGAAGTTTCTATAAAAAAAATCTGATCAACGAGGGGAAAATGCAGAACTGAATTTCAAATTTTCATGGAATCCACATTTTCTGGAGCCATGGAGGCTAGATGAACCCCTGAAACTATTGCCTTCAGATAATCTTTAAACCTTAAACCAAAAATATCCCCTGAAGTCTCCTTAAAACCAAACAATAGTTTAGCTTAACTAATAAAGAATGTCTGCCTTTAGCATTATACTCTTTTAAAATCTATATGGGCTCAAAATGACAACAGCAACTCAAAAGATTAGATAGGAATCTTAGGAAGCAATGACATTATGTTAATGAAGGCTGAACAACTCAGAGAAGGAGGGTGAGAATGGTTACACAATTTGAAGAATGTAATCAATGTTACTGAATCGTACATGTAGAAACTTGAATTGGTGCATGTTTTTGCTGTATATATTCTTAAGAGCAAAAGTAAAATAAATTTTTTTTTTTAAAAGAGTAGGGTGGTATTCTCAACTATTTAAATGATATTGAGAGACTAAGTAAAATTAGGACAGAGGTTGACAGTGGATTAGACAACGGCAAGTCACTGATAACCTTGAGAAAATTTGTCAGTGGAGTGGGGGGATTGAAACCTTATTGGAATGGGTTAAGGAGAGAACAAGAAGAGTTAAATGGAGAAACAGAGTTTAAACAACTAACTTTACGATAGCAAGAGAAGTTGGTTCCCTTGTGACTGCATCTATTTTAAACATCTTTATTGAGATAATTAAAACGCCACAGATTCACCCATTTGAAGCGTGCAATTCATTGGGTTTTAGTATGTTTACAGAGTTGTACAAACATCTCTGTAATCTAAGTTCAGAACATTTTCCTCATTCCAAAAAGAAACCCTGTACCCATTAACAGTTACTTCCCATCCTTCCCGCCCAGCCCTGTTGTTGTTGTGTGCGTTGGAGTTGATTCTAATTCGCAGTGATCTTCCCTATGTGACCCAGTAGAAGGCCCCTTACAATTTCCTAGGCTGTATGTAATCTTTACAGTTGCAGATCGCCAGGTTAGCTCGAACCATGGACCTTTTGGTTAGTAGTCAAATGCTTATCCATTGGACCACCAGAGCCCTAGGCAACCACAAGTCTACTTTCTGTCTCTGTAGATTGAACTATTGTGGATATGTCATATAACCGATATCATAAAATATATGGCATTTTGTGACTATTCTTTCACTTAGTGTAATGTTCTCAAGGTCCATCCATGTTGTAGCATCTATCAGCACTTCATTCGCTTTTATGGATGAATAATATTTCACTGTACGGATTTACAGCATTTTGTTTATTCAATGCTGTAAATGATGGACATTTACTTGAGTTGTTTCCATCTTTTGGCTATTATGAATAATACTGCTATGAACATACGTGTACAAGTTTTTGTGTGAACATAAGTTTTCGCTTCTCTTTGGTGTATGTCTAGGAGTGGAATTGGTGGCTCATATGTTAACTGTGTGGTTAGCAATTTGAGGTACTGCCAGACTGTTTTCCAAAGTGTGTACATCATTTGACATTCCCACCAGCAGAACATGACTGTTCTAAATTCTCTACATCATTTTTAACACTTGTAATTATCTTTTTTTATTATAGCCACCCTGGTGATTGTGGAAAACCTGGTGGCATAGTAGTTAAGAGCCACGCCTACTAACCAAAAGGTCGGCAGTTCAAATCCACCAGGCACCCCTTGGAAACTGTACGGGGCAGTTCTACTCTGTCCCATGGGTTGCCATGAGTCGGAATTGACTCGACAGCATTTTTTTTTTTTTTTTTGGTGATTTGTGCTGTCTTATGTAGTTTTTATTTGCATTTCTCTGATGACTAATGATGTTGAGCATCTTTTCATGCTTTTATTGTCCATTAGTGTATCTTCACATCTTCTCATGTGTTTATTCTCCATTAGTGTAGAGAAATGTCTAATCCTTTGTCCATTTAAAAAAATTGGTTTATATATCATTTTATTGTTGACTTGTATGGGTTCTTTCTATATTCTAGATACTAGACCTTTATCAGATACATGATTTGAAAATATTTTCTCTATTTCTGTGGTTGTCTTTTTACTCTCCTGATAATGTCCTTTGATATGTCAATGTTTTTAATTTTGATGAAATCAAATTTATCTATTCTCCTTTGGTTTCATATCTAAGAAGCCATTGCTTTCTCCAAGGTCATGAAGATTTCCCTTATGTTTTCTTATAAGAGTTTTATAGTTTTAGCTCTCACATTTATGTTATTAATCCATTTTGAGTTAATTTTTGTATATGTAGTTTCATGGATTGAATCACGTCCCCCAAAAATGTGTGTATCAACTTTGTCAGGAGATGATCCCCAGTATTGTGTTCTCAATTTTGTGATTGTAATTTTATGTGGAGAGGATTAGGGTGAGATTGTAACACAACCTTCACTCAGGTCACCTCCCTGATACAAGGAAAAGGGAATTTCCCCAGGGTGTGGCCTGCACCACCTTTTATCTCTCAAGAGAAAATGTCTCTCAAGAGATAAAAGGAAAGGGAAGCAAGCAGAGAGTTGGGAACCTCATACCACCAAGAAAGCAGCACCAGGAGCAGAGTGGGTCCATTGGACCTGAGGTCCCTGGGCCTGAGAAGCTTTTTGACCTTGGGAAGCCTGAGGACAAGGACTTTCCTCCAGAGCTGACGAAGAGAGAGAGCCTTCCCTAGGAGCTGACACACTGAATTTGGACTTTTAGCCTACTTTACTGTGAGGAAATAAATTTCTCTTTGTTAAAGCCATCCACTTGTGGTATTTCTGTTATGGCAGTGCTAGATGACTAAGACATGTAGCATGGTATTTACCTTTTTGATACAACTGTAAATGGGATTAATTTCTACATTTCATTTTTGAATTATTCATTGCTAGTATAAAAAAAAATTTTTTTTTAATATATAGAAATGCACCTGATTTTTCTGTGTTAATCTTATTTCCTTAAACCTTCATGATCTCAGCTGCCATGCTGTTTTGATTTCTGTAGCTTTATAATACTTGAAATAAGGTAATATTAGCAGTCCAACTTTACTTTAGTTTTTCTGAGTTATTTGTGTATTATCTTTGTTTAGTTTTTATATTAGGATAATGCTGGCCTCATACAATGGGTTGGAATGTATTCGCTCCCCTTCAAATTGTTTGGAAAAGTTTGGGTAGAATTGGTATTCTTTATTGCTTAAGGTGGGAGAAGGAGGAGTAGAATTCATCTGTGAAACTGTCTATCTGGGCCTAAAATTTTCTATATGGAAAAATTTTAAACTACAGTTTTTCAATTTCTTTAATGCATGTACGTCTATTCAGGTTATCTATTCTTGAGTGGTAATGGAGCCCTGGTGGCACAGTGGTTAAAGTGTTGGGCTGCTATCTGAAAGTTCAGCAGTTCAAAACCGCCAGCAGCTCGACAGGAGAAAGATGTGGCAATCTGCTTCCATAAAGATTTACAGCCTTGGAAACCCTGTGGGGGCAGTTCTACTCTGTCCTGTAGGGTCACTGTGAGTTGGAATCGACTCGACGTTAGTGGGTTTTTTGGTTTGTATTTTTCAGTGTCTCATTCAAGGAATATATCCATTTCATAAAAGTTATCAAATGTATTGACATAAAGTTGTTCATAATATTCCTTTATTATGTTTTTATTTTCTGTAGAATCTGTACCGATGTCCCCTCTCTCTTCCTGCTATGATTATTATCTGTATTTTATATTTTTTTCCTGGTCAGTCTGACAAGAAGTTTATCAATTTTATTGATCTCCTCAAAGAATCATATTTTAGTTTCATTGATGTTCTCTATTTTCAGTCTGTTTTTAACTAATTATTTCTGTTTTGATCAGTATTATTTCCTTTCTTTTTATTACTTTTTGTTTCTTTTGCTTTTCTTTTTACAGCTTTTTGGGGTAGAAGATGAGGTCATTGATTTGAAAAATTTTTTTTCTTTTAAATACAAGTGTATAATAGTATAGATTTCCCCCTAAATACTGCTTTAAAGGCACCCCACAGATTCTTATATGTTGTGTTTCCATTTTCATCCAGTTCAAAATAATTTTTAATTTCCCTTTTGACTACTTCTTTGGTCATTGTGCCATTTAGAAGCATATCATTTAGTTTCAATATACTTAGGGATTTTCCAAGAGCCTTTATTTAGGTTATTGATTTCTAATTTAATTCCATTGTAGTCAAAGAACATATTCTATAGGACCTGAATCCTTTTGAATTTTTTGAAATTTGTTTTATGGCCCAGAATATGATCTGTCTTGGAAAGTAATCATGTGTTCTTGAGAAGAATGTGTATTCCTTTCTCATTGAGAGCAGTGTTATATAAAGGTCATTTAGGTCAAGTTGGTCAAGAGCATTGTTCAGGTTTCCTATTTCACTGCTGATTTTCTGCCTGCTTGTTCTATTAAGGAAACTCTGGCGGTGTAGTGGTTAAGAGCTACGGCTGCTAGCCAAAAGGTCGGTAGTTCAAATCCACCAGGCACTCCTTGGAAACCCTATGGAGCAGTTCTACTCTGTCCTATAGGGTTGCTATGAGTCGAAATCGACTCAACGGCAATGTTTTTTTGTTGTTGTTCTGTTAAGAGAGAAGTATTGAGATCTCACACTGTAAGTGTGGGTTTGTCTATTTCTCTTTGCAGTTCTAGCAGCTTTTGCTTCATGTATTTTGAAGTGCTATTATTGCATGCATAAATGTTTAGAATTGTTATGTCCTCTTGATGAATTGACACCTTTATCATTATGCGATGGCCTCATTATGCTAGGTTACAAGGAGCCCTGGTAGCACAGTGGATAAGGGCTCACCTGCTAATGTAAAGGTCAGTAGTTCAAACCCATCAGTCCCTCCGTGGGAGAACAGACCTGGTGACCTGCTCCTGTAAAGATTACCAAAAAAAAAAACCAAACCCACTGCTGTCAAGTCGATTCCAACTCATAGCAACCCTATGGGCAATTATACTCTGTCCTATAGTGTCACTATGAGTCAAAATCGACTTGACAGCACACAACAACATGCCTGGTGATATTCTTTACTTTGAAATATATTTTGTCTAATATTAATATGGCCACTCCAGTTTCTTTTGACTAGTGCTAGCATGGTATATCTTTTTCTATCCTTTTACTTTTAACATATTTGCATCTTTATATATAAAATGCATTTCTTGTAGACAGTATAGAGTTGCATTTTTATCCAATCCAAAAATCTCAATGTTTTAATTGGGGTGTTTAGACCATTTACATTTACTGTGATTATGATATGCTCAGGTTTGAACCTATCATTTTGTTATCTGTTTTCTATTCATCCTATCTGTTTTTTCTTTCCCCTTTCCTCTTTTTCTGCCTTCTTTTGGAATGACTATTTTTTTATGGATTTATTTTATCAGCTTTGTTGGGCTATTAGCTATATGTCTTTGTTTTGTTATTTTAGTGATTGCTTTAACTTATCACAGTCTATCTTCAAGTGATGTTCAGTATGCAGTAGTATACAGGTAGTCCCTAATTTATATCAGGATTCCATTCCGATGACTCCATTGTAAGTTGGTTCTGACATAAGTTGAATACCTCATTTTTTTGTTTGTTTTTGTTTTCTTACTATTGCCTTTTATTACCAATATCTCTACAAATCCGATTTTTATTTGTCTTTGGGGGTTGGAAACATTGCATATAAACTTACAGATATATTTTAATACATACATAAACCCATTGCCATCAAGTCAATATACATACATACTGTCTTGGTTATCTAGTGCTGCTATAACAGAAATACCACAAATGGATGGCTTTAGCAAAGAGAAATTTATTTCCTCACAGTAAAGTAGGCTAAAAGTCCAAATTCAAGGTGTCAGCTCCAGGGGAAGGCTTTCTCCCTCTGTCAGCTCTGGAGGAAGGTCCTTGTCCTCAATCTTCCCATGATCGAGGGGTTTCTCAGGCACAGGGACCCTGAGTCCAAAGGACGCACTCTGCTCTTGGTGCTGCTTTCTTGGTGATATGAGGTCCCCAACTCTCTGCTTGTTTCTGTTTCCTTTTACCTCTTGAGAAATAAAAGGTGGTGCAGGCCACACCCCAGGGAAACTCCTTTTACCTTGGATCAGGGAGGTGACCTGAGTGAGGGTGGTGTTACAATCCCACCCTAATTCTCTCAACATAAAATTACAATCACAAAATGGAGGACAACCACACAATACTGGGAATCATGGCCTAACTGAGTTGACACACACATTTTTGGGGGGACATAATTCAACCCGTGACACACACATACATAAAAAAAATCCAAGCCAAAGCCAAAGCCACTGCCATCGAGTTGATTCCGACTTATTAAGAAAATTCCATAAATCATAAAAATTTACTCTGATGATGAAGAAGAGTTGGACAACATTCGTATTTTGTCAGTTGTGGTAATAATTCCATTTATGGAAGATTCTGGATCGTCTGGATTATCCCTGGGAGTGAGGATGGAGTTCCTAGCTAGAAAATTAGTGAGAGTTATCTGTATGGTACTTTTCTTTTTTTCTTCGTGCATTTTGTGGTGACATCTCATGGCTTCCCAAATCTGCCTATCACCTTTGGCAAAGTAGTCAGCACTTGAGTCCATGTTTTCAAGCATCTGAAGCCTCTGATTTATTTTAGAAAAAATTCCAGCTAATCCTTTCACTGTAAAAATTTTTTGACAACTTCTTTCTTTCCTCTTCCTCATTATTTCTTTCTTCTTCAGCATTTCTTCAGCATTTCATGGTTGTAGAGGCTGGAAAGTCCCTCCTCAAAATCCATTAAGTCCTGATCTGTCAAGTCTCCTTCTTTGTGATCTATCCCACATTGGTGACTGACTAAGTTCTAAATTCAACATTCTTGCCATATGTATGATTTTTTCACCCATCTCTTCCATCATATTATCCTGATCAAATGCTTGGAGAGTGTTCACATAACTCAGCAATTTTTTTCCAAACCCCCTGCATGTATTTCCTGTAACTTCCTCCCAGGAGGATGCAATGTTCCAGCTACACTGACTATCATATGTGTAGTTCTTCACAACTCGAATAAGTCGTAAACTGGTGACTACCTGTACATCCATTTCTCCTCTCCTGGCCTTTATGCTACTTGCTATTGTCATGCATTTTACTCATACATATGTTATAAACCCCACAATACAGTGTTATTATTTTTTTGTTTAAACAGTAAATTATCTTTTAAAGAGATTTAAAGAACAAGAAAAAAGGTTTTATATATTTACCTATGTAGTTACCAATTCCAGTGCTCTTCATTCCTTTCTTGTATATCCATATTTCCATTTGGTATCATTTTCCTTCTGCCTAAAGAACATTTTTTAACATTTCTTCTTGTAGTACAAGCCTGCTGGTAATGAATTCTTTCATCTTTTGTGTATCTGAAAACAACTTTACCATTTTTTTTTTAATACTGTAGCAGGGCATAGAATTCAAAGGTGACAAGTTTATTTTTCTTTTTTTCATTATTGTAAAGATGCTGCTCCACTCTGTTCTTGCTTGTATTATTTCCAGTTAAAAAACCTGATGTCACCCTTACCTTTGCTCCTCCATACGTAACATTTATTTTTGGCTATTTTTGTTTTCCTCTTTATCACTGGTTTTGAACAATTTTATGATGATGGGTCTTGTTGTAATTTTCTTCATGTTTCTGTGCTCAAGTTTCACTGAACTTCTAAGATCTGTGGGTTTATATTTTTCATTAAATTTGGAAAGCCTTTGGACATTATTTCTTCAAGTATTTTTTTCTGCTCCCCACTTTCCATCAGGGACTAGTACTACATATACATTAGGCCACTTAATGATGTCCCACAGCTCACTGATGCACTTTCCTTTTCTTTCTTTTTTTTGGATTTTTTCTCTGTGTATTTACTTTTGGATAGCTTCTACTGCTATGCTTTCAAATTCACTAATCTTACTGTCTGGCATATTTAATTTGCTGTTAATTCCATCTGTTAGTTATCTAGTGCTGCTGTAACAGAAGTACCACAAGTGGATGGCTTTAACAAACAAATTTATTCTCATGGTTTAGGAGGTTAAAATCAAATTCGGCATGCCAGCTCCAGGGGAAGACTTTCTCCTTCTGTCGGTTCTAGGGAATGGTCCTTGTTATCAACCTTCCCCTGTTCTAGGAACTTCTGAGTGCAGGGGCCCTGGATCCAAAGGATGCACTCCCTTCTGGTTCTTCATTTTTGGTAACATGAGGTCCCTCTCCTCTCTGCTTAATTCTCTTTTTTATATCTCAAAAGAGATTGACTTAAGATACAGCCTAATCCTATAGATTGAGTCCTGCCTCATTAACATAACTTTCTCTAATCCTGCGTCATTAACATCAGAGAGGTAGGATTTAGAACACATAGGAAAATCACAACAGATCACAAAATGGTGGACAACCACGGAATACTGGAACTCATGGCCTAGTCAATTGATACATATTTTGGAAGGACACAATTCAATCTATAACACCATCTAATGTATTTTTTATCTCTGATCTTGTAGTTTTTATCTCTAGAAATTTGCTTTGGGTCTTTTTAATATCTTCTATGTCCCTGCTTAACTTTTTGAATATATTAAAAAAACCAAAACCAAACCCACTGCCATCGAGTTGATTCTGACTCACATCGACCCTATAGGACAGGGTAGAACTGCCCCATAGAGTTTGCAAGGAGCGCCTGGCAGATTCAAACTGCAGACCTTCGGATTAACAGCCATAGCACTTAACCACTACGCCACTGGGGTTTCCTCTGAGTATATAGGATATAGTCATAATAACTGCTTTAATGTCCTTCTCTAGTAATCATAGCACCTATGTCAGTTCTAAAAGAAACCCTGGTGGCGTAGTGGTCAAGCACACAGCTACTAACCAAAAGGTTGGCAGTTTGAACCCACCAGCTGCTCCACAGAAGAAAGATGTGACAGCCTGCTTCTATAAAGATTTACAACCTTGGAAACACTATGGGGGCAGTTCTACTCTGTTCTATTGGGTCGCTTTGGGTTGGAATTGACTCAACGGCAACTGGCTTTTTGGTTTTGATGTCAGTTCTGGGTCAATTTTGATTGACTGATTTTTATAGTTTGTGTTTTTCCTGTGTTTTTGTATGCCTGGAGTCTTAGGCTGAGTTCTCTAGAGAAGCAAAACCAGTGAAACGTATATAAATATATAGACAGAGATTTATATCAAGGAAATGGCTCACATGGCTGTACAGGCTGGAAAGTCACAAGTGAGTCAGGCTGGAGGCTTCCCCTGACTCACGTAGCTACAGGGGCTGGTGAACCCAAGACCGGTAGGTAAAAGCTCTTAGTTCAAGTCCTAAGAACTGGAGGTCAAAGGAACAGGAGCCAATTGCAGGATCCAGAGTGAGCAAAAGCCGATGAAGTTTTGCCAGAAAATCCACCTATATTGGATGCAGGCCACACTCCAAAAGAAAATTCCCTTTCAGCTGATTAGCTGCTCATAACAGATCTCATCAGGGAGGTGATTACATTATATCAGAGCTTATTATGGAGGCAATTACATCATTACACAGCTACATCACAACTGCCAAACTATATCGTAATTGCCAAACCACTGAAAATCATGGCTCAGTCAACTTGACACAACCTTAACCATCATACCTGGTAATCTTTTCTTTTTTTTTTTTTTAATTTCATCGTTCTTGTTGTTGAAAATGTACACAGCAAAACATACACCAATTCGATAATTTCTACATGCAGGCTATAGTGACACTGGTCACATTTTCAAGTGGCACAACTGTTCTCACCTTCTTTTTCTGAGTTATTCCTCCACCATTAACATGAACTCACTGCCCCCTAAGTTTCTTCTCTAACCTTTTGAGCTGCTGATGTCAATTTGACCCTGGTAATCTTTGATTGCATGTGTACCTTGTGAGCTGTACCTTGTTGAGTGCTGGATACTTTTGAATCCCTATGAATCTTCTTGCATTTTTTTAGGAATGCTGTTATGTTACTTGGAAACAGTTTGATCCTTTCAGGTCTTTTATGATTTATGCAGTAGTTCTCAATCTAGGACTAATTATTCCTCACTGAGGTAAGACATTCGAGTACTCCACCAAAAAAAACAAACCCAGTGCTGTCAAGTTGATTCCGACTCGTAGCGACCCTATAGGACAGAGTAGAACTGCCCCACAGAGTTTCCAAGGAGCGCCTGGTGGATTTGAACTGCCGACCCTTTGGTTAGCAGCCGTAGCACTTAACCACTACGCCACCAGGGGTTCCCACTCCACCAAAGCCTTATAAATTATGAGATTTTCTAGTCTGCTTGGTGGGAACAGGCACTATTCCTGATCGTGTGTGCACTCCAGGCACTGGTTCCCTTATTCCTTCCAGATGTTCTTTCCTAGGTCTCATGTAGTTTCTTCACAGGTATGTGCTGAACAGGACTGTCTTGAATATTTGAGTGGGGTCCCTCTGCATATCGCCAGGATTTCCTCTGTGCATCTCTCTCCTCTTTGTTACTCCGTCCTACGAGTTCTCTCTGCCTTGGTCTCCCTGCACTTTCAGCTCTGTCTCCTTAGTCAGGGAAGTCTTCAGTGGGCTCAACCTCAGTTTTCCTTCTGTATGCCATGGCCTGAACTCTCACAACTCAGTAAGCTGTGGTAATCATAGGTCTTATCTCTTTTGCTTTCTGTTTTCAAGAATCACTGTCCTAAAAATAAATAAGCATCACCATGCTTTATTGCCTGATGTCCAATGTCTTGAAAACCATTATCTCATGTATTTTGTTTGTTTGTTTTTGGTAAATCTAGTCCCAGGTACGCCATCTGGGTCACATAAATTTTTTTAATCGAGGTTATAGGAAGGACTCTAAAATGGCCCAGTATTAACACCTTTCCTTCTTTGTTTATGATGAGAATGCAGGATTTGGTTCATATTATTTCTATGTGTTTTTACATAGTTTTTTGTCTCTCAGATTTCAAAAAAAAAAAAGATGGGACAAGCACTAATACCTCAAATGGACTCATCTTCCGGAGACAAAAGAATTCTTCTGAGGGATACCCACTTATAGTGTAGAGTGCTAGCCCAAACTTTGTCCTGAAGGGTTTACAAACCCAATTGAGACAGATAGGGTTAACTGTGCTGGCAGATCAAAAGAGCTGTTAAAAGATTACCATCTAGAAGCTGGGTAAACAGGAACCACACCTTGTCAACATGAGATAAAGTTGAACCAACCATGAATTTTTTCTTAGTGTTTTTCTAGTCCCTTCCCCCTTTATAGGCTCCCACATGCGCAGAACAAAGTGTGACCACTGTTTAACCTTCTGTAGCCCTCCAAAGACGGCAATGTAGTGATAAAGATCAGTGCATTTGCACTATACCCCATATGATGCCAAGGGCTGCCAAGAGGACTCCATCTTGAATATCAGCAGGTGCCATTTTGCATTCCAGATGCGTAAGCAACCTAATTAACATACACCACCATTCTGAGCAGTACCCACCCCTTGAAAGAAGCCCACTAAATATTCATTACTCTATTGTCTCCACCGAACCCATATAAGCCCTAGACTTGCTTCCCTTTTTGAGTTAGTCTTCTGGAGAGGCATAGATCCCCTCTGACTCCTTTTGCTTGACTCAAGCAAAATAAAGCTTGCTGAAGATAAAGTTTGTTTTCCGTGTGTATTCTTACTTGGGAAGAGAAAAGGACTCTTTGTGTCAGGCTGGTGATTGGTAACACAATGTCTGAATAGGGCCCCGACAGATGAGCAGTGTAACTCAGATATAATATGTGGTGACCTGGGAAGAGGGCAGTGAAGTGGAGAGGCAGGTCTGGTCCAAAGGCATTCGACTAAGATAGTATGACAGCAAATGGAACAGTGCCCTCACTTCTGGCTCTACTTAATCTCACTGTCTGCATCCTAAGCTGCCACTACCCACCTAAATCAAAAGTTATATTATTTTTGAAATACCCAGTGACAAAAGTATCTTTAAAAGAGGAGCAAAACAAACAAACAAAAAAAACGTTGCCGTCGAGTAAATTCTGATTCAAAGCAACCCTATGGGACAGAGTAGAACTGCCCCATACAGTTTCCAAGGAGCACCTGGTGGATTCAAACTGCTGATCTTTTGGTTAACAGCTGTAGCTCTTAACCACTATACCACCAGGGTTTCCACAAAGAAGAGCAATATATATTTAATAATTATAGTGATTGTCTTAGTCATCTAGTGCTGCCATAACAGAAATACCACAAGTGGATGGCTTTAAGAAACAGAAATTTATTTTCTCACAGCCTGGTAGGTTACAAGTCTAAATTCAGGGCATTAGCTCCAGGGGAAGGTTTTCTCTCTCTGTGAGCTCTGGAAGAAGGTCCTTGTCTTCAATCTTCCCCTGGTCGAGGAGCTTCTCAGGTGCAGGGACCCAGTGTCCAAAGGACATGCTCTGTTCCAGGTGCTGCTTTCTTGGTGGTATGAGGTCCCCAACTCTGCTTGCTTCCCTTTCCTTTTATCTCTTGAGAGATAAAAGGGGGTGCAGGCCACACCCCAGGTAAACTCCCTTTACCTTTATCAGGGAGGTGACCTGAGTAAGAGTGGTGTTACAATCCCACCCTAATCCTCTTAAGGTAAAATTACAATCACCAAATGGAGGAAAACCACAATACCGGGAACCATGGCCTAACCAAGTTGACACATATTTTGGGGGGAACACAAGTCAATCCATGACAGTGATATTAGTATTATTAATGCTGGTAAGTCCTTCAAAGGAGGTCCCTCAAAAGGAAGGTTAACCAGGAGAATGCAAAAGCATAATACAGGAAATGAACCTAACTTTCATGAAGCAATAACTATTCTTTTTGCCAATCCTGGAGACATTGTGCATCCCCCAAAGCGTAGCAGTATGCCCTCATCAAGGTCAGCACATCTCTTCTGTCTCTCCAGAAAAAGTAACGCTTGTACTACAACTTGTTTCTCCTGTTTTACTTAATATTTTCTTAAACTAGAAGAAAACTGACACAGTCAGAGATGGGAAACTGGTCTCAGACATCTTTGAAGAGCTGGGATCAACATTTTAAAAATAATAATGTCTCCATTTTAAATAGTTCCATAACTATCTAAACTATTGGTTCTCAGTATCCTAGAAATTGCGTGATATTAAGAGTACACTATCAGGAACTGTGGAAACCCTGGTGGCATAGTGGTTAAGTGCTATGGCTGCTAACCAGAGGGTCGGCAGTTCAAATCCGCCAGGCGCTCCTCGGAAACTCTATGGGGCAGTTCTACTCTGTCCTATAGGGTCGCTATGAGTAGGAATCGACTCGACGGCACTGGGTTTGGTTTTGGTATTTTTAATCAGGAACGGTAGTAATATGCAGGATTATGACCAAGCCTTGATGCTCATAAAATTCTAACTCCTGCAGCTACTCAGGGCAGCCTATACAAGTACAGAACTAGACTACCTGGGTCATACTATGATTAATATGTTTTTTACTAATATCCAAGCTGAATTTCCTTGCCTTTTAAAGGACATAAAAGGATTTCAACACTATGATAGCTAGATACAAAGTATTAGTGTGGCTTTTTAATACCTAGTAAAAATGACAAAAGTATTTAACTATATGAACAAGAAAGCCCATCTTGGTTAGTCAGTCCAATCACAATGCTCAACAAGACTGGCCTCTTCAACATAAGCACTTAGTAAAACACACCACTGCTATGACAATAATCACTGGGTTTTACTGCAAGATTTATGGTTCTCTTAAGACAGGATATGTTTTATGACTGACCTGAATTTTTAAAAGTGGTTCCCAAAATCATCTTTGCAAAGTCAAACTCCTCTAATGCTTTTGTTTATTTTAATGACTTCAATAGAAAAGAAGTGGTCTTTATGAAGCCTTTTGGACCATCGCATTATTTTCCTCAAAGACTTCTGGCTCAAACATATGGAGGTACATTTTTCCAAGTAGGTTAGATCAATGATTCTCAAATGGACCCAGGGAACTTTTACACACATTTTTTTTTAAATAATTTTTATTGTGCTTTAAGTGAAAATTTATAAATCAAGTCTGTCTGTCACATATAAGCTTATATACACCTTACTCCATACTCCCACTTACTCTCCCCCTAATGAGTCAGCCCACTCCCTCCTTTCAGTCTCTTGTGACAATTTTGCCAGTTTCTAACCCTCTCTACCCTCCTATCTCCCCTCCAGACAGGAGATGCCAACACAGTCTCAAGTGTCCACCTGATACAAGTAGCTCACCCTTCGTCAGCATCTCTCTCCAACCCATTGTCCAGTCCCTTCCATGTCTGATGAGTTGTCTTCGGGAATGGTTCCTGTCCTGGGCCAACAGAAGGTTTGGGGACCATGACTGCCGGGATTCCTCTAGTCTCAGTCAGACCATTAAGTCTGGTATTTTTATGAGAATTTGGGGTCTGCATCCCACTGATCTCCTGCTCCCTCAGGGGTTCTCTGTTGTGCTCCCTGTCAGGGCAGTCATCGGTTGTGGCCGGGCACTAGACACATTTTTGATTGTCATAAGTTGGGGGGATGGTGCTACATACATCTAGTGTGTAGAAGCAGAGATGCTGCTAAACATCTACCATGCACAAGACAGCCCCTACAACAAAGAATTATCCAGCCCCAAATGTTCATAGAGCTAAGATTGAGAAATTTTGTGTTAGATGAAGGCTGTGTGACAATGAACTAAATTCAAAATAAATTCTGAGAAATACCTTTGTCACTAACCTTTACAATTAGATTTATTTAAAAAAAAAAGTCTTATTTACTGTTTTTAAATAATCATCTCTTCCATTTGCTTAACACTTTATGATTTACTAGTCTCTTCATATGTTTTAGGAGCCCTGGTGGTGCATTGGCTAAAGTGCTCAGCTGCTAACTGAAAGAAACCTCAGTGGTTTGAACCCACTGGCTGCTCTGTGGAAGAAAGATGTGGCAGTCTGTTTCCATAAAGATTTACAGCCTTGGAGATGCTATGGAGCAGTTCTGCTCTGTCCTATAGGGTCCCTACGAGTCAGAATCAACTCAGTGGCAGTGGGTTTGGTTTTTGGTTTCATATGTTTTATCTCATTTGCACCTCATAGCTCTGTGAGGGAGTTATTTTCCTTGTTTTACTACCAAGGGCACTGATGTACAGGAAGAGGTTAAGGGATTTAAGCAAGGTCATACAGAATCAAATTCTGGATTAAAACCCCTGTGCTCTTTCTGCTATTCCACAGCTGTGACGTTCTTGTTAAGAGTAGTATACAAAGAGGAATTTAAAACTAAACAAAAGCAAATCTTTGTTGCATTTTAGGGAGTGTGACTCCAGAAGCCTGAAGTCATATGATTTAAGGATGGAGAGAGGTGGGAGAAGAGAGGGCAAGGGGTTGGGTGTGGGAGGTAGGGGGCAAGTTCTGGGAGGTACGCAGTGGAAAGGACAATGACATTAGTTGACCATGTAGCACAGACAGATCCCTAAATTTAAAGTGACAACTTCCCTGTGAAAATCATTCCTTCCCCTACAAACAGGATAAGACCCTTATGAAAACATAAAATGGAGAAATGTGCTGAGTCTTTCCGGGTTCAATCAAAAAAATGGAAACTACACTAATTACTTCCAACAGAGGGAATCTGATACAAGGAATCCGTTGTAGTAGTGATGGAAAAATTGAGAAGAATCCAGGGATTAACAGCCACAGGAAGCCATCACACTTTTTAAATTGGCAGGAGGGAGCAGGAGCTATTACCAGAGCCCTGGACTGAGTCCATGGAAGGAGCTGGAGCTATAGAGGAGACACAGTTGCTTCTTCAGAGGACAGTGCTCAGGGCAGAAAGAGGCGGGGAGGGACTGCGGGGGTACAGAATATACTGGCTTCCTCACCTTCCAACCTCCTGCCAGTGCTTACCATTAGCCTAACCCAGCAGGAAGCCAATGAACACAGGAACTTGGCAGCACAGGCTGCAACAGCCCAGCTGAGATCCAGAGCTGAGAAGCAGAAGGTCAAGGAATGGATCTAAAACCAAAAAGGCTCAGGACAATCACATGTACCATGGATATTATTTAAGGAGCCCTGGTGGTCCAATGGCTAAGCGCTCGGCTTTAACCAAAAGGTCGGTGGTTCGAACCCACCCAGCTACTCCTCGGGAGAAAGACCTGGTGATACGCTCCGGTAAAGAGTCCAAAAAAAAAAAAAAAAAAACGTTGCCAACAAGTCAATTCCAACTCAGAGCAACTCTATAGGACAGAGTAGAACTGCCCCATAGGGCTTCCAAGGAGTGGCTGGTAGATGCAAACTGCCAACCTTTTGGTTAGCAGCCAAGCTCTTAACCACTGCGCCACCATAAATATTAAATAATAGAAAACCCTATTGGACAGTTTTACTCTGTCACATGGGATCACTAGGAGTCGAAAACGTCTCAACAGTACCTAATAACAACATGGACATTATTTAAGAAGCCCTGATGGTGCAATGGCTAAGTATTTGCCTGCTAACCCAAAGGTGGGCAGTTCAAACCCACAGCTGCTCCGTGGGAGAAAAGACCTGCTATCTGCTCTTGTAAATATTACACCTTAGGAAACCCTAAGGTGTTCTTCTCTGTTACATAAGGTCACTATGAATCGGAATCTTCTCAACGGCACAAAACAACAGCAACATGAACTTTATACCAATGAAAGAATGCCAAGAATTAGTTCAAGGCATCAATGAATAAATAATGATTTCTTACTACTATATATAATATTTTAAGTCTATCTTGGACTAAACAAATAAATAAAATAAAGACCCAACTCAAGAGAGAGGAAATTGGGAAAGTGAAGCACAATAACATTTTGTATAAATAATCCAGAACTTTGAATAGTTAAGTGATTATAGTTGAGAGAAACAAAAAATTGAAAGGAAAAATAAGAAAGAAAACAGCTCTAACAGGTATTCAGAAGGAAGTTGGGATTTTGTCACACCTGTTTTGCACACAGTAGGCTGCACATTCAAAACAGAAACAAATTCTTCCTGAGCTCTTGACAACATGATAATAAAAACATTCATCACCTTTCCTCTCAAAATTATAGACTATAGCAGAACACAATTTTTTAAAGGCTTAATTTTCTTTCTGGAAAAAAAAAAAAACCTCAGAAAGGAGACTAAACAGGCAAGTGTATTGTTGCAGGCTCTCCCTCTTAACTGGCTTACTGTGTGCAGTGCATATATCAATTTAAAAATATATTGAAATTATAGAATTACTAGTATAAAGACTGGAAATTCAGGAAAGTGAAGCCAAACTGCTAATGACTATTTCAAGTAAATAATGGTTAATATTTAGCAGTGATGTAATCTGCGGTAATTGCTGGGGATATTGTGGTTTTCGCGTATATGTTCTCAATCAGCATCACGAGTGACCAGGAAAACCACCAGAGATACATAGCAATGGTCTTGTATGTAACTGAGGCACAAAACAGCCTCTTTACTGAAAGAGATGTCCAAAGCACAGAGAAACACGAGCAGGTGCTTACATTGGAAAAATTAAAGTGTGATTTCTGGTAGCTATTTGGCTTCAGACACAAATGGGCTTCACAGGTCAGTCCCAACAGGCATCCAAAATGCAGTCCTAGGCTTGTCTTTCAGAGTGGGGTGGCTACCAGAGAGCTGGATGTAGCTGCAGACTTAAAGAATCCAGTTTTAGAAGAAAATCATCCCATCTCCATGGTCAAGCAGCAGTCCCCTGTAGGGGGGTGAGGGAAGAGGCTGTTCAAGACAATAACCATGGTTCCTCAGAGATGGAAGGGAATCCAGGTAATGTTCTGGAATCCAGGCAGGGCAGCTGGCATTTGGGATAAGGGGAGTGTCAGTGTGGGCAGGTCCTTGGGTGGAGGAAATTGTCAACATGATTAGGAGCTAACCAAAAGGTTGGAAGTTTGAGTCTACACAGAGATGCCTTGGAAGAAAGGCCTGGCAATCTACTTCCAAAAAATCAACCACTGAAAACCCTATGGAGCACAGTTCTACCCTGACACACCCACTGCCATCAAGTTGATTTCTGACTCAGAGAGACCCTAGAGGACAGAGATCTGCCCCATAGGGTTTCCAAGGCTGTAATCTTTACAGAAGCAGACTGCCACATCTTTCTCCCATGGAGCAGCTGCTGGGTTTGAACTGCTGACCTTTTGGTTGGCAGCCGAGCGCTTTACCTGCTGCGCCACCACAGTTTCCACTCTGACATACATAGGGTCACTGTGAGTCAGAACTGACTTGATGGCCACTAGTTTACTGTATGGGCACCACTGGCAAAAGGTGGAAGACTGAGGCAGGGGATCGAGCTGAAGAAGCCCAGTTATTTAAAACTGGGGAAGAAAGAGATTTTAAGCGATGAAACTGAGTCACAGTGAAGTAGGAGTGCTTACCTTCCTCCCTCCCAGACCTTTTTTTTTTTTTTAAATCCCTTAAGGCTTGGAGCCCTGGTGGCAAAGTGATTTGTGTCCCTAGGAGTTGGAATCGACTCAACGGCAATGAGTTTGGGTGGTTTCGGTTTTAGGACTTAGGGTCTCACTATAGGCACAGTGCCCAGAGCCCACAAGCTTTTCTGAGTTTTACAAAATTGTTTGAGAGCAAAAAATCAGAACATATTGCCACTAAAACACACACACAAAAAAAGCAAAATAAAATTAAATATTTCAACGGGAAAGTTACATAAGTCCCTTCAATTTTTCATAACAAAATATTGTTCATGGTGGATATGGCTTACATTAACATGTATGTGACACAATACCTGATGATACCTCTAAGAGTATCCAGGCTTTATGTAGTCCTCGAATTAGCCCTGCTTCTGCCTGGCATAGTTCAGTCAGAGAAGGTCAAGAGTGTGCTAAAACTTTGACAAGGCTGGGCAGGCAAGAAGGGGAAGGCAAAAACCCAAATCACTAAGGCCAGAGTATGGAGGAGGGGACAGCTGCAGGGAGCGGTGGGGCTGGCCTTGACCAGGTGCCGGGATGTGCAGCCACAGTCCCTCTGTAGATAGGACAGTCTGGTTTCTAATTTTGGAAATAGCCATACTAGAGTTTCCAATCAGGCAGGCAGGCTGGCAGCAAAGGACCCTGAATAGCAGAGAACCATCTGGAGGCAGGTGGCCACTCGGTGTTGTGCAAGGGTATGAATGCAGAGTTGGCAAATGCTAGACAGTAGGGCTGAATTTCCAGAGAGGAGACAGAAGGGAAGTGAGAACTGAAGAGAAAAAACCTGTGAATACTGGCAGCAGAGCAATGGAAAATCAGTGAAGCAAGGAACACTCAGACTCAGGGGTTCCAAAGCTCCCTGGTTCATCCACTGTCTGACTGGCTGCACCGTATCCCAGGAACACCACAGGAGCTTGGCCAATGAGACTGGACTTCTAGATTGCTGGTCTGGGAGCAGGGCCTCATTCTACATGCCTCTCCCTTGGGAGGAGGGGTGCCTTGGACAGAGTGAAACAGGAGGTGACCGAGATTACCCTGGAGGTGACTGAGATTACCCTGGAGGCGACTGAGATTACCCTGGAGGTGACTGAGATTACCCTGGAGGCAGGGCCCCTTAGTGTGCCCAGAGAAAACAGAGATGGCGCTGCCATTTCTTGAGTCAAGTTCATAGTGGAGTGGGGTGAAGTGGCCCCAACTTGGGGGGAAAAGGATACAGGCACAGGGAACTACCCAGTGGGTGTTGCAGGGGGCAGATGTTTAAATAAGCTCCTCTTGGCAAGAAATTGCCCTGACAGGGAGAAGGGTGTGGAGGGGACACCCTCCACGCCTGGGAGGGGACCACAGACGCTGACCTGGAGACATTGTGATGACTGAGCAGAGATAAAACAGGCCTCAGAGGAGAATGAGAAGCTGCATCTCTAAAGCCATTTGGGGCTGCTGCAGAGGCTGGTGACCTCTGGCTGGAGAGCAAAGTGGAGAGCTCTAGGCTTCCCCTGGGACAATCTCCACTATCCAGAGTCAAATGAAACTTCTCAGGCTACCTGAGAGCAAAGCAGAGCAGAGCAGAGCCAAGGCACCAGCAGAGAAAGAGGGTTTAGCTGACCAAGCTAAAGAAGAGAGAGGCAATCAGGGAATAATCATGGCAGAGGCAACCTCTCGCATCCTGGCACAGTAAAAGACTTCCAGCAGCTGTAAGTAACCCTGAAGGTGAGCTCTCAGGGGATGCCCAGGGGGATGCTGGAGGTGCTTCGGATAATCTTGCAGAAGAGGCCAATTGTTTTTCTTGTATTACATTGGGGATGGAGGACTTGCAAGCAGGGAGACCCAGATTTTTCCAAGACGATACATTCCTCAGGCAGAGGTAGTTATTTGTAATCCATTAGGCATTATTGATCTGGAAAATAGGGATTACTAGCTTTTCAAGAGCCTCAAAATGTTTCAGAGCTGATTAAAATTAGTATTTAATTAAACAGAAGATATGTCAACTGTCAACTGCACACGGTGATAGAAAAACAGCAAAAGTGATTTCTCCTACAATAGGCCTGACAGATTATCCAAAGGACCTACATTAAATATATGAATTTATATTTAATTTGAAACAAGAGAACATTCTGAAATATTTGACATAATGTGGCTAAAGACATGAAGGAATTAAACAAAGCACTTGAAAATGTCCCTGTTCTCAGAATTCTGGGTGGGTCTTATTCTCATCCATTCTTGAGATGGTCTTTAAATTCAGGTGGGATATACTCAAGTTGTATTTTGGCTCTGGTGGAATTGTTCTAATTTTCTTCAGCTTCTACTTGAACTTGCGTATGAGCAACTGATTGTCTGTTCCACAGTCCGCCCCGGCATTGTTCTGACTGATGATAATGAGTGCCTCCACGGTCTCTTTCCACAGATGTAGTTGATTTGATTCCTGTGTTTTCCATCTGGCGAGGTCCACGTGTAGAGTAGCCATTGATGTTGGTGAAAAAAAGTATTTCCAATGAATAGGTAGTCTTGCAAAATTCTATCATGCGATCTCCGGTGTCCTTTTTTCAAAGTGCTAATCCTTCTTTGTTTCTGTGATGGTTAAGATTGTGTCTCGACTTGGCTGGGCCACGAGTCTCAGTGTTTTGGCAGTTGTATAATGTTGTGATGAAATCTGATATGTGATCTGTTGAAATTTGATATGTGATCACCCCCATGGTGGAATCTGCTGACAGGTACTGGTGGGGGTGGGGCCTGTGGCGGCTCACCGCCCCCTCAGCCATCATCTCTCCATCTTACACCGCCTACTTTCTTCCTGCTTACCTTGCAAAGGTTGTTGGCTTGTTCTGGATCCAGCAGCTGTCTATTGTCTGACCTCTGGTTCTTGGGACTTGAGCTAGCAGCTCACCCATCCATCTTGGGATTTGCAGATCTTCACAGCCTGGGAGCAAGAGTGCTGCTCCTTGGCCTGCCTATCCTGGGTTCGCCAGCTCCTGCAGCTACGTGACTTAGGAGAAACCTTGTGGTCTTGCCTGCTGACCTTGGGGATTCCTCAATCGTCACAGCCTGTGAACAGAAGCCCTGCTCTCCGACCTACTCCTCTTGGGTTCACCGGCTTCTGCAGCTCTGTAAATTGGGAAAGGACTCTGTCCTGATCAAAGGATTTAGGATGTTCCAATCCCTACAACTGTGTGAGCTGTTTCCTTGATATAAATCTCTCTCTATATATCTATACGCATTACTGGTTTTGCTTCTCTAGAGAACCCAGCCTAAGAGAGTTTCCAACTTGCACATTCTGCCTACCTACCACGATCGAGTTAATTCCAACTCATAGAGACCCTATGAGACGGAGTAGAACTGCTCCATAGGGTTTCCAAGGAACAGCTGGTATATTCCAACAGCCAACTTTTTGGTTAGCAGTCAAACACTTAACCACTGCATCACCAGGGCTCCTTCCCATTCTAATCACCTGTAATTGTCAATGCATCTTGATTGCATGTTTCATCAATTTCAGACTGCAGACGTTGGTAAAAATCTTCAATTTCTTCATCTTTGGCATTAATGGTTGATGCATAAACTTGAATAATAGTCTAATTAACTGGTTACTTTGCAGGCATATGGATATTATCCTATCACTCACAGCACTATACTTCAGGATAGATCTTGTGATATGCAGATAGAATCTGCAATATGTACATGACACAAACTTGCTTGCTGAAAGTGAACTTGAACTGATGAAGATCAAAGATTACAGCTTTCAGCTGGATTATACCTAAGCATAAATAAAACAAAAATCCTCACAACTGGACCAATAAGCAACATCATGAAAAACAGAGAAAAGACTGAAACTGTAGAGGATTTCATTTTACTTGGAACCACAATCAACACCATGGGATCAGTAGTCAGGAAATCAAATGATCTATGGCATCGAGCGAATTGGCTGCAAAAGACCTCTTTAAAGTGTTGAAAAGCAAAGATGTCACTGAGGACTAAAGTGTGCCTGATTCAAGCCATGGGATTTTCAATTGCCTCATATGCATGTGAAAGCTGGTCAATGAATACGGAAGACAAGGAAGAAGAATTGATGCATTTGAATTACTGCATTGGCAAAGAATATTGAATATGCCAGGACTATTAGAAAAACAAAAAAATCTGTCTTGAAAGAAGTACAAACAGAATCCCCCTTAGGAGGGAGGATGATGGGACTTCGTTTCATGCACTTCAGACATGTTATCAGGAGGGACCAATCCCTGGAGAAGAACATCATGCTTGGTAAAGTAGCGTGTCAGCGAAAAACAGGAAGACCCTCAACGGGATGTACTTACACAGTGGCTGCAACAATGGGCTCAAACATAGCAACGATCGTGAGGATGGTGCAGGACCAGGTAGTGCTTTGTTCTGTTGTACACGGGGTCATTAGGAGTTGGAACCAACTCGACAGCACCTAAGAACAATAACTACCACCTATTCTCAGTTCTTTGAAAATGACTGAATGATAAGTACATCAAACTGACTAGACTTTTTGTGCTGTAGGCATCACTACACAAGGGTATAGATGTAAGGCTTGCGCTCTGAAGTTCTCTGTATCCTTAAAAAGTGAGTTATCATATAATATAGAACCACTACACAACCAAGACTTTACAAGTAAAATGAAAAGAAAAGCCAGAGAAAAAGAAATGGAGACGCAGGAAGAGAAAATGAAATTATGTGTACAATAACTTCCAAGCAGATGAGGGTTTTTGTGTTTTCTTTCATATAATAAAAGGGCTAATATTTATAACAGGGAAAATAATTGGCAAATGAGTTGTCCTTTTCTTTCCACACTAATTCTGAAAACTAAATGTTATTTGAAATAGTTGATCACAAGTGTGAGCTTATGGAAGTAAGGCCTGAGTTTGGTTCCCTTGTAGAAAGGTGAACAGGAGGGGATAATGGCTACAAAAATATGAAAATCAGCCCCCTAGTTGAGAAGATGGAGTCCCTGGGTGGCAAAAATGGTTGAATGCTCAACAACTAGCCCAAAGGTTGGTGGTTTGAACCCATCAGAGGGGCCTCAGGAGATGGGCCTGACAATCTGCTTCCAAAAGGTCACAACTTTGAAAACCCTACGGAGCAGTTCTACTCTGTAACACATGGGCTCACCATGAGTCAGAATTATTCCACAGCAATCAAAAACATTTTTTTTAAACAAAAACAATAGTAGAGTTTAGTGCACTGCACTAAAAAAGGCAGGGCTATAATTAATGTGATTGAATTGTATATGGGGAAGATGTCGTGTTGGGGAATGTTTTGGTGTTTATATTTTCATCACAAAAACACACCAAAAACCAAAGGGCTAGGGGCATCAGCAAAATGCTCAAAGAGTATATTATTTCAGATTCATAAAATAGGACATTTGTGAACAAACATATTACTATTTTTTTGACCTCTAAAGAGAAAATAATTTAAAGATTTGTGAATTGTTTTCCCGTGATCTAGATACTTCAGTTTTTGACCACTAAAATTGGAAAGTGACAGTACAAAACAGGTGGCAGTATATACGGCAGTGGTGAGTCCACTGTGCACACCCAGCCATGAAATGGGAGCACGTGTGGTGGTTAATTTAATGAAGAGGAATAAGATGTTGCAGTCACTAAAATATCGAGGTGGGACATTTGGCTGGCTCTTCAGGCAGAGCCTCCAAGGGGTAGGTTAAGTCTGGTTCTTATCTGCACTCATCGAGCTCAGAGAATGGCTGCTCTGATCTTCACTAACTGGCAACCTACTAATTACAACAAGCATAACTTCCAAGTCAGTCACATATGTTGCTAGTACCTTAAGTGATGCAAACCTGATACCTGACTGAAATAACACCCATTGCCATCGAGTTGATTCTGAATTCATAGCAACCCTGTAGAACTGCCCCAGGGTTTCCAAGGCTGCCATCTTTACAGGAGCAGACTGCCACATTTTTCTCCCTGGATTGACTATTGGTTTCAAACCACCGACCTTTCGGTTAGCAGCCGAGTGCTTAACCACTGTGCCTCCTGGGCTTCCTACCAGTCATAAAGCAGTTACTTATTTCTTTATTTTTAAAATTTATTTATGGCAGCAATTAAGTAAATCATAACCGTTTAGTTTCCCAATAAAAACCAAACCAAACCCAGTGCCGTCAAGTCGATTCCGACTCATAGTGACCCTATGGGACAGAGTAGAACTGCCCTATAGAGTTTCCAAGGAGTGCCTGGCAGATTTGAACTGCCGACCCTTTGGTTAGCAGCTGTAGCACTTAACCACTACGCCACCAGGGTTTCGTTTCCCAACAGGTATCCATTAAGTAGAAAACCAAATCAAGAGAAGTAGTTCTATAGCAGACTGGTGATATAGCACTAAGCTTTAATCGAAGTGTACTGCCCACAAAGTCATCTTTTACTTTGCCAAACTATAACAGTTCTATTAGCATTTATTATAAGCCATCTTTACTATTACTATTTCCTATCACTTTATCAGTGGATAAAGTCATCAAATTCTGCAAGTAGATCAAGCCTAGGAAAGATCCTTTAAGAACACCCTAAGGAGCAATTTGACATCCTGTGGTATAAGTTAATTGAACCAGTCCTGAACCTGAAACCAATCAAGGGTGAGGGGTCACCAAGTACCACTCATATCTTAACTCCCGATTGGAAATTTACTTGAAGGCAAGGACTTATTATAATTTGATTCCCTTGAGCACATTACACTTAGTGTGTGCCCAATAACTACTGACTCATGAGAGGTCATGATATTAAGGGGCTGAAATAGCTAAAAAGCCTAGGCAAAAATTGTAATTTCCACTGTTTCTGTCATGTAAAGTTAATACAGGCCCACAATGAGTACAGCAAATATTTTTAACTGTTTTTTGTTTGTTTGGGTTTCGAGGTGATGAAATTCACCAGTATTTCCTCTCTCCACCAGCCCCCAGCACACCAGGCTCACTTCCACTTCTGGTTTTTAACTTTTGGAGTTCCCTGATCCGCATACACATTCTACCAAGCTCAGTCCAAGTCCCATGTGTTTTATGAAAGTAACTTTGAAGTCTTAGCTTATGCTGATCATTTCCTTTTCTGAAAACCTTTGGCACTAATTATATTCCACACGCTTCGTGAAGTCCCTGAGTGGCCACAACAGTTTGTGTTTGGCTACTCTAAAAGTTAAAAAAAATTTTTTTTTACTCTAAAGGTTGGTGGCTGCCTCTGAACCCACCCAAGCAGCATCGAAAAACAAAGCCCTGGCGATCTGCTTCCATAAAGATTACAACCAAGAAAACTCTAAGGAGCAGTTCTACTTTGTAACACATGGGGTCGCCATGAGTCAGAATCAACTTGATGGCAACAGGTTTGGTGTTTGGTTTTTGTGTCTTTTAAATACGTCAATAAAACTGACAATACAGTGTCGATTTAAGTGTGGGGGAGATCTGCCTTTCCAGTATTCAAACGCCAGTAACCTTGGATGAATTACTTAACATTTCGTTTTTTTCATCTGTAAAATGGGAGTAACTTCTACTACGAAGATGCCAAAAAGTTGAGAGATTAAAAAAAAAAATCAATTACACGTCTGTGTTTTACAGAGTGCCCAGCACATAGTAAATGCTTCATAAATGTTAGTTCCTCTCCCTCCCTCTTTTCTCGGGAAACCAGGTGAAGGATCAGCTTAGAAGGTGATTCACGCACGGTCAATTCAGGTAAAAGGAGTTGGGGTCCTTAAAAGACACTTATGCCTAATACGGCAAAGCCCCAGTTGTTGCTCCCTCAAACCTCTTTAATGAAATTACCCCTGGCAGCTAGGTCAAGGATCTTTTTCCCATGGGTGTGCTGAATAAAGTTCTGTTCATTGCCATCCCTGTTTCTAAACTCTGGGAGGCAGTCCCTCATTTCTTCAGGTCTGTGCTTAGAAGCAGCTTGACTACCAACGTCTGGAGATGCTGCCCGCTCCTCTGCGCTTCCCCAGTATCCTCGGCCGCCCCCTCTCCTAGGCCTGAGACTTCCTCCATCCGTGGCTCATCTCCTCCAACCGCAAACTGCTCCACTGTGGCGCTTCATCTGACTACTGGAACTGTTCCCCGTATTTCTCGCTGGAGGCTGTATCCTGCTGTTTTTGGTTTAGCAATTCATACAGTTCTCGGCTCGCAACGGGGGCTCAATGAAAAGTTGTACCTCGGCTTTCTAAGACCGGTGCAGCCCCAAGAAAAGTGTGCGCTGGAACGATGGCCTCCTTTCGCACCCTACGTGGATTAGACCTGTTAGGAGGTGCAACAGACGGATTTTTAAAGAAGGCAAGTTTCCCCCTGCTGCGGTGAAGGGTCTCTGCAAAGCCAGGTCCCGCCTTTTCCCCACTCCGTGAGGTACGAACTGTTAAGCCTTCCAGGCTGAGCCGCCCAGTGCCAGGCGCCGACGGCCGCAGCGGCGACTTCCAAAATCCGGCGACGGATCCAGGCACGCCCGGAAGTGCCTGGCGCGGGAGGGAGGGAGGGAGGAAGAACCTCGCGAGTCGCCGCCGTCGCCGCCGTCGGCGCCGCCGCGCGCACGCGCCCTCGCGGGTTGGGGCCGGAGTCGCAACTCGGAAGCCGGAGCCCGGACGGGCCCGGGGCGGGGGGGCTGCGCGGGGGCGGGAGCGGCGGAGGCGGCCGCCCCTGGCGGCGGATTTGTTTATCCCGGGGAAGAAGTTTAGGAGCGGGAGATAGGGAAGGAGGGCGGGAAGGAGGGATGCGGTTCGGCGGAGGCGGCCGCCACAGAGACTCGCCGCCATCACCTCCGCCGCCGCGGCCGCCGCAGCCTCGGACTCCGGGGCCGCCGCGGCCACCGCCTCAGGCTGCGAAGATCCGTCGCCGGGCCTGCCCGCCGCGGCCTCTCACGTCCCGGTAGGTGCCCCTCCCCCTCCGGAGTCCCCCCGCCGCCCTGGCCGCTCCCTTCTCCCTCCCAGCTCCTCCTCCCCGGGGCCAGCCTGCGCCGGGCGGCCTCTCCTCCCTCACTGCGCTTCCTCCCCACTTGGTCCCGGAGTCCTTGCTCCTGCGGCGTGCCCTCGGCCTTCTCGGGGGCCGCCTCTGTCCCCCGGACCCGCTCTCCCTGCAGCCCCACCCTCGTGAGGAGTTCCTTTCCGTCGCCCCCCCCCCCATGATTTCCCTTCCTCCGTCTACTAGGATCCCCCTTACCTTCCTCCAGAGGCCTCGCCCCTTCTTTTTCTCCTGCCAGTCTCCCTCCTCCCTTATACCGGCACACCTCCACCACTGCCCCTTTATACCTTGTCTGTTTTCCTACCTACCCACTCTGAGTATTGCCCAAAGCGAGGAACTCCTGGCATCCCCAGCACACCTGTGTCCACATCCATTCCTACTCTTCCCAAACACTTACACTCGATACTGTCATTCGTATTAGCCCATTTTAGGGTCATTTCTCGGCTCCCCAGACCACCCAGTACTTCCACCCTAGAGCTCATGCGCTTCACCCCTTAACTTCAAGCACCCACTTCCCTTCTCATAAATTCTCGCTCATGTTCGCCGCTTACATCAAGCTAACACTGCGGTTCAAGGGTCAAGTCTTGGCTTTCCCTCTTCTAATACCCTTTCTTCTAACTCCACCTTGTCTTCACTCTGTGTATCTGTGTACCGACTCTCACATAAAGGGAGGGAGATGGTAGGATTTTCTCCCTCAAAGCACTCACAGTCAGAGGGCCCAGTAGAGGTAAGATTCACCTTCTGTTTATCCCAACTTTCGGACGCTTTTTCTTCGTTTCTGTGGATGGTGTCATTCAGCCATCCTCTTGAGAATTCTGATGCTTTGTCTATATTTGAATAATCATGGGCCTAGTTGGCCTTACATCTCTAATAATACTCTTCCCACTTTCTTCCAACGGAATCCACTGTTATCTCGGACTGGAAACTTAAGTAAAACAAGGTTTATACCTTAGAAAGTTATGTCTCTCCTGCCATGATGGGAATGGAGGAATATTTCAAATCATCATTACATCACTCTTGAGAGAAATGTTGCCTAGTGATTAGCAGCTCAGACTCTATAAGCAAACTGCCACCTGCCCTGCCATCTACCAGTCTTTTTTTTTTTTTTTTTTACCTTAATCGCCTTATAATTATAAAATGGAGATACCGATATACCTCATAGGATGGTCATGGTAATTGCATAAGTTAATGCAGGTAAAGAACTCAAAACAGTGCCGGGCACATGGTAAGCCTTCAGTGTTACTATTTTTATCATGTCTTAGCTTTACTTAGTTTGGCTATTGGTAGATTCATCCTAATGGGAGAGAAAGGTGGAAACGGGAAACTGCGTTTTTACTCTTATATTTAACACTTTGCTGATGTAGGTATGATTCCTATTTTATTATTGTATACATTAATTCCTTTTTGTTGACAAAATACAAGGTTTTAGCTTCCTGTTTTCAAATAAATTTCAGATATCTATTTGGATATTTTAAACTTCTAATGTTTGGGAATAAGTGAAGTTGAAATATGTGGCAGATTCATCTTAGTGGAAAACGAGAATTTTAAAGATAAAAATTTGAATGCTGCAAGTTAGATACTCAGAACTGGTGGGAATTACTACTTAAGGTAAAACTTTGGCTTCATTCAGAAGACCGATGGCTTCTCTCTCTCAATATGATCGGTTCCTTCGTGTGACTGTGCCTTTGCTCCGTATTCCCCAAGTTTCACTCTTTAAAAACCTGATGGTTTTTACCATATTTGCTTACTGCCTGTACAGTATTATTTGCTTAATACATTTTTAAACAACTCATTTAAAAAAACAAATCTAAATAAGGACTATTTACATTAGTGTTGTTAAAAATAGTAGAAATTTGAAATCACCATTTGTTGTTATAATTACATGTAAAATGTGTATGTACGTAACTATCAGAAAAAAAATACTTGTCCGTGTATGGCCTGAAATCATTTCTGTAGTACCAGTGCAATGTGCTCCAGACTTTGGTTCACACTGCCTTTCTTATGCTGTT
This sequence comes from Loxodonta africana, assembly GCF_030014295.1. Classification (NCBI taxonomy): domain Eukaryota; kingdom Metazoa; phylum Chordata; class Mammalia; order Proboscidea; family Elephantidae; genus Loxodonta; species Loxodonta africana. The sequence continues at coordinate 110,760,125 of NC_087347.1, read as the reverse complement.
CCCTGGCCTAGAATTACTTTGCCCTTTCCTCTGCATATCTGAATTCTACCTGTCTTCCACTTAGTTTCCTCCAACTGGCAACTTTGTTTCTTGGTGTCCCTACTATTTCTTCTTAGCATTTTTACCTGGAATATTAGATAGGCAAGCCCCTCATTGAAGGCAAATGGTCCACCTAGAGTCAGACTTCTAAAGCTTACAGGAATTTTGAAGGGTTGGAATAAAATTGATGTTCAGCATCTACTCTGTGCTGAGTACTGTTCCTCTGGAAAGATACATTTCTCCACAAATACTTAATGAGCACCTACTATGTGCCAGACATTGGGGATAACCGAGAACAGCCCTTCTCATCCAGGGTTCCAGTAATAAGCCGTAGTACTGGAAGGTATGTAATGAATTAACTCATATCCTAAACACCTAGAATGGTACTAGCTATTAACTATCCTTGGGAGAACTGAGAAAATTGTCACTCACATCTGTTTTTGCAGGACTTAATTCTTGCAGTACCCTGGTTAAGAAAACTCCATCAGAGAATAATAGTGATGTAATCTCCTCTTTTCTGTAATTTATATTCTAGTATGGCATTTACAGATAATGAGCAAATAAGCAGATAAAATTATAAGTGAGCAGCACTGATGATTATTAAAGGTAATGGTGAGAGCTAACACTTATAAAACCCTGTCAGGTACTGTTTTAAATGATTGATATGTATATCAATTCATTTGAACGTTATAACAGCCCTTTGAAGAAGACTTTATTATTATCCACATTTCACAAATGAGGAACCTGAGAAACAGATTGCTTCCACAAAATCAAACAGCTAAGAAATCAATGGAGCCAGGCAATCTGGTTTTAGAGCCCTTTGTTGCATCTCAGACCTTCCACTTCCTTGTTGGATTACTGTAGACCACGTTCTTCACCTTTCTGAAAATGTTTTTTTTGTTCATTTTGACAGTGGGATTTACCTGTTTTTTTTAAGTTAGTCATGGAAGTAAAGGAGATTGAACTTTTGTAAAACACCTGATACACAGTCTTATCTCAGGCCTTGTATCTGACTACTGTGCCTACGGAAGGCATTTGCATGTGCTGATTCTCCTCATCATTTTATTTTCTGACTTAGATTTGTTCATTAACAAAAGTTCATTGAACAAGTGACCTGTGCCTGGCACTGTGCTAGGCTCTGGTGACACATGTTAATAAGAGGTAGCCCTGGTGGCACAGTGGTTAAGAGCTCAGCTGCTAACAAAAGGTTGGCAGTTCAAATCCACCAGCTGCTCCTTGGAAACCCTGTGGGATGGTTCTGCTGTGTCCTGTAGGGTCACTATGAGTCGGAATTAATTCAACATCAGTGAGTTTTGGTTTTTAATTCATGGAGGTGAAAGTCTGTTGGAGAATAAGGAAACTAAACAAATAGTAAAAAATACTAATTATGGTTATGATAAGTGCTACAAAGGAAAAATACTATATACAATGAAAAGATAATGTTCTGTCAAGGGTATAAGGGAATGCTTCTCTGCAGAAATGACTTTTAACCTTTAGGCTGAAATCTGAAGGATGAACTGGAGTCACCCAAGTGATGGTGAGTTCAGCTTTCTAGAACTGATAAGTGCAGTAAGGGCTGGACCTTAGCACATGAGCTTGGATGATGCAAAATGAGACTGAAGTCAGATCACGATGGCCAGGATCCATGCTAACTATTTTGTTCTTAATAGTCAGAACTCTGTACAGGGAAGCCAGTGAAAGATGTTAAACAACAGAGTAATACACTCAGATTTTTGCTTTAAGACATCACTTGGCTGCTCATGGAGGTCCGATTGGAGAGAGATCAGAGTGCATGCAAGGAGACCAAGTTAGGCCAGTGCTTCTCAAACTTATCTGCACTGAAGGACCAGTTTTGTTTTAATTTTCAGTCTGTTGGAGACTGATTATTTTGTAAAAGAATAAAATGGATGGTGTGTTAGTCTCAGATTGTTGCTATAAAAGTTGCTAAATGCTTCCTCTTAGTTTCTGTATTTACTTTGTCCCAGATAAATAACAAAAGTTTGTGGACCAGCATTGATCCACAGACTGCATTTGAATAGCATTGAGTTCAGCTATTAGAGTAGTTCAGGCAAGAAATGGTGGGATCTTGGTCCGGAATGGTGATGATAACAATAAAATAGCTGGATTTAACAAATACTCAAGAGGGTAAAATTGATAGGATTTGATGATGGATTAGTTTTGGGGGCCTAGGTAGAGTGGAAGGTTGATTTCCAGGGTTAGTAGTTCTTGTATCTGGGATGGGGAATACTGGAAGAGGAGGAGCAGTTTTTTCTTTGTTAGTTTCAGGGAATCAGTTTTTGTGTATTATAGTGTTCGTTAATGATTGTTGATCATAACTCAAGTTTTAGACAAAACTTGACAATGGTATATACAAACAGAGATGTCTGCCAGCAATTGGACATGTAAACTGAGAGTTCAGCAAAGAAGTTTGGACTGGAGGTAAATTTGGAAATGGCTAATGTATAGCTTATCACTGATGTCTTTTTTTTTTTTTTGCGGGGCGGGGCGGGGACCAGGTATGAGGTCAGATTGCCTAAGGAGAGAATATATAGAGAGAGGAGAGGAGGGCTAGGATTAAACCATATCGAAGCCTCAACTTTTATATATGGGAAAAGAAACGGAGTCAGCAAAGGAGACACAGGAGTAGCCAGAAGTTGAAGGAAATTTTCTTTGATATCACTGAACCAAAGGAAATAAACAGTTTGAGAAAAGAGGGAGTAGTCAATGAACTATGTTGAATGCTGCTGAGAACCTTTTAAGATGAAAACTGAAAAGTATATATTGGATTTAGCAACTTGAAGAAAAAATTTTATTTCTCTGTAGTCATTCCATCCATAAACTATTTGATGATAAATTTTGTTTCATTCTGCCAAAGCCACAGTCCTAAATTTAGAACGGAATCATATGTCTAGCATGAGCCATACATATCTCCTTCCTTGAGCTTCAGGCCTGTGTTTCCATTTATCACCCTCTTAGTGTTCTGTATGCATTTCAAACTCGTTTTGTTTACAACTTATTCATTCAGAATATGTTTTTGAAGTACTATTTATCAGGTATTGGGCTTTTAGGAATGCATTTAGAGCTGAGAGACTAGAGGTAACTGACATAGTGCTGTTTAAAGGAGCCCTAGTGGCACAGTGTTAAGTGCTTAGCTGCTAACCAAAGCATTGGCAGTTCGAACCTACCTACCTAGTAGCTCTGCAGGAGAAAGACCTGGTGAATCTGCTTCTGTAAAGATTGCAGTCTAGAAAACCCTATGGGGGTAGTCCTGCTCTGTCACAGAGGGTCGCTATGAGTTGCAATCAGTTTCACAACACACAACGACTGCTATCATAACAGTTTATTTCAGTATCTTAGTTTTTTAATGTGGCTATAACAAATAACCACAAATGGGTGGCTTTAAAGTACAGAAATTTATTTTCTTATAATTTAGGAAACTAGATGTCTGAATTAGGGTACGGCCTAAAATGAAGGCTCTTTGTGTGCTGGGGTGGGGGGAATCCTAGCCCAGATGCTCCTTGGTTCTTTGGTGATCTTCGCGTGGCACCTGTCTTCCCCTGGCTGTGTGCACGCCTGTGTCTGATCTGCTGTTTTTATAACCCAGAAGTGATTAGGTTTAGGAGGAACACTACCAAGATAACCTTTTTAATGTAACAAAGAAAACCTGCATTTCCAAATTGGATTACATCCACAGATTAGAATTCCAGGACATATTTTGGAGGAACATAACTCAACCTATAACATTCAATTTGCCATGAAGAGCACAAAAGATGGGCATCAGGGAAGGCTTTTTAAAGAAAATGATACTTGAGCAGGGTGTTTCTGGTGGAAAGGGCAATGCAGTGGTAGACGAGTTTAAAGATATGATGTTTTAGGTACTGTATTTTGAAAGTGTGCAAAGCAGGGCCTCAAACTGTTTCATTTATCAGCTTGTCAGAAATGGTATTTCTCAGCAGGGGCTCAAACCTGAACTCTTTTGAAGCCTTGGTGCAAAGGCAGGAAATTGAGGCTAGAACATATGGGTGGTAGGGTGGAGAGGTTGACCATGTCTTTCAAAGCTTTTTCCCTTGAACCTCTTCCTTTTTGCTGTTTTGATTAATATCAGCCACTGAACATGGAGATACCTTTTGAATATCTTTAAAATTAGAGATTATCTTAGTTCACAGTATTCAAGATTCTATCATTTCTGCTAGTTAGCTTTTTTTTTTTTTAGTTAGCTTTATATTTTATAGCATAGCTAAAATATTTCAGTTATACTTTAATGGTTTTTTTTTAATTGGGGGGTTTGTACATATAACTATTTTTCTCAAATTAAGAGTGCTGAAAATGAAAACCTTGCTAAGGAATGCCGAGTTTACTATTAAACCTCTTTTTATGTACAGTAGTCAGTGATATTTCTCTTGTGCCCGGTAGAATGAGAACAGTCACCTGATAATGTCGTAAGAGGCTGTAGGTCTCTGGACTTCTGTCTTCCACCATATGTAGAACACATGTCACCTGCAGGGATTAAAAAAAAAAAAAAAAAAAAATTTTTTTTTTTTTTACTTTCTGAAAAATACGGTAGTTGGTAGAACGTTAATTGGCAAGATCAAAATAGTGGGTTAGAAGGGAAAATGATGTTAAAATGGATTTTTAAAATATTAGAAGGCATCTGCTTTAAGGCGGGGGCTTTCAAAATTTGCTTCTGAAATACCTTCTTGAGTTATTCTAGAAACATTGCTGTGTTATCCGAATCTGCTGAGGCAAAACCAAAGAAACCCACTGCCGTTGAGTCGATTCCAACTCATAGCGACCCCAAAGGACAGAGTAGAACTGCCCTTTAGAGTTTCCAAGGAGCACCTGGAGGATTCAAACTGCCGACCTCTTGATTAGCAGCTGTAGCACTTAACCACTACACCACCAGGGTTTCCGCTGAGGCAAAGTCTTCCTTAAATTTTGTGTTAAAAAATTTATAACTTTAAAAAGTCTTCATACTAGTTCTTGCTGGCTTTAATATTTTTTGCTCGGCTTCTCCCTGGCTTTTAGATTTGTAAGTCCCAACTAAGTACTTGTGTAAAAAGTATTTTTCATGTATTATTATAGTTCTTATAGACACTTCTCCAGGCTTTTTATCTATGTAGTGAATATAAGTAGATTTTCTATTGAATAGTCATTGGGCCTGCCTACATGTTCTAAAGGAGGACAGAATAATTAGCACTGTAAGTCATGTGTTGCTTAATGTCCACAATACATTCTGGGAAATAGGACGTTACGTGATTTGGACATTGTACAAACACCGTATTATATACCATAGAGTACACTTCGAGGTGTGGCTGGTGGAAGCAATCTTTGGTCTGGGTGGAGAGCACATCCCGCACATTGAGTGTGTGTCACAGACCATTCTCCACATGTGTCAGTTGGACCTCAAAGGTGAGGCCGAGATCTTGATATTTGGGTGACCTTATTATCAGAGGAAACCCTGGTGGCATAGTGGTTAAGTGCTGTGGCTGCTGACCAAAAGGTCAGCAGTTCGAATTCACCAGGTGCTCCTTGGAAACTCTATGGAGCAGTTTTACTCTGTCCTATAGGGTCGCAATGAGTCGGAATCAACTCGACGGCAGTGGGTTTGGTTTTTTTTGGTTTTATTATCAGAAGGACATAGCTAAGGTGGTCATGAACTTGGCCAACTATCACCACCAGTGCTGGTATGCAAAGTTCAGAGAAGGGCCCTGCCCCAGAGGCCAGCACCCAACAGGCTCTAGAGGCAGCCTGGGAGGCCAGCACTCAGCAGGCTCCAGATACTGCACAGGTCTGGCTTACCAAGTTTTAAAGGTAGTTCCTCCCCTAGGGCTGGAGCCATGCATAGGTTAAAGTGGAAGCCCTGTCTTGAACCTCCTCCTTATATGTCCTGTTTCTACTGCCTGGGTAAGAAGGACGGGTAGGTTTTTTTTTTTCTTTTTCTGTGCTAAATGTTTGCAAACACAAATTCAAAGAGTTCTAAAAAGAATCAGATTTCAAGGGGGAAAAAAAAAAACATGGACATATATGCAATCGGATGTTGCCTGAATGAACGTCATACAGCGCATGACTGTGTCTGAATTTTATAACATAACTAGGTGAAACTGAACTTTACACAGGTAAAACAACGGATTTAAAATGTTTTTATCTACAAATATAAAATTACATTGCTTCAAACCATGATTGGCTAGGTTGTATATACGTACATGCAATATGAAATGTAGTTAGAAAATAACCTCCTCGCCTCCCCCCGCATTTCCCTTCCTACATCTTTGGGATTGTTTCATTTGTTTTCATTGTAGATTAGATAAATGAATAAAAATTAATTAGGAATAAATGATTAAAAGCAACTGAGTAGGGTCAACAACTATTTTAAAGCATAGATGCAAAGGTTGGGAAGCAGGTTGGGAGTATATGGAAATAAAACAGAATAGAAATAACGAGAATGTTGACACAATGTGAAGAATGTAACCAATGCCACTGCTTATTATGTCTTGAGAACGCAGAGGGTTTTGCTGTGTATTTTCACCAAAAATAAAAACAATCCGGTTTCAGTCTCATGTTGTTGTTAGGTGTCCTTGTGTTGGTTCCAACTCATAGCAGGCCTGTGCACAACAGAACAAAACACTGCCCAGTCCTGTGCCACGCCCCAAATCATTGTTATGCTTGAGCCTATTGTTGTAGCCACTGTGTCAGTCCATCTCCTTGAGGGTCTCCCTCTGTTTCACTAACCCTGTGCTTTACCAAAGATGATGTCCTTCTCCACGGACTGATCTCTCCTGACAGCATGTCCAAAGTATGTAAGACGGAATCTCCTCATCCTTGCTTCTAAGGAGCGTTCTGGTTGTACTTCTTCCAAGACAGATTTCTTTGTTCTTTTGGCAGTCCATGGTATATTCAATATTCTTCTCCAGTGCCGCAATTCAGAGGCTTCAATTCTTCTTCGGTCTTCCTTATTCATTGTCCAGCATTTGCATGCATATCATGAGATTGAAAATACCATGACTTGGTTCAAGAGCACCTTACTCTTCAAGGTAACATCTTTGCTTTTCAACACTTTAAAGAGGTCTTTTGCAGCAGATTTGCCTGATGCAGTGCGTCTTTTGATTTCTTGAATCCTGCTTCCATGGGTGTTGATTGTGGATCCAAGGAAAATGATATCCTTGACAACTTTAGTCTTTTCTCCATTTGTCATAATGTTGCTTATTGGTCCAGTTATGAGGATTTTTGTTTTTTATGTTGAGATGCAATCCATACTGAAGGCTGTGGTCATTTTTCTTCTGTCAGCAACCAAGGTTGTGTTATTTGCATAACACAGGCTGTTAACGAATCTTTCACCAGCCATGATGCCCCGTTCTTCGTGATATAGTCCAGCTTCTCAGATTATTTCCTCAGCATGCAAATTGAATACATATGGTGAAAGGATACAGCCCTGATGCACACCTTTCCTAACTTTAAACCATGCAGTATTTCCTCATTCTGTATGAACAGCCGCCTCTCGGTCCATGTACAGATTCCTCATGACCACACTTAAGTGTTCTGGAATTCTCATTCTCCGCAATGTGATCCATAATTTGTTATGATCCACACAGTCAAATGCCTTTGCATAGTCAATAAAACACAGGTAAACATCGTTCTGGTATTCTCTGCTTTCAGCAAAGATCCGTCTGACATCACCAGTGATATCCCTGGTTCCATGTTCTATTCTAAATCCGGCCTGAATTTCTGGCAGATCCTGTCGATATACTGCCGCAGCCACTTTTGAATGATCTTCAGCAAAATTTTGCTTGCATGTGATATTAATGATATTGTTCAATGATTTCTGCATTCAGTTGGATCACCTTTCTTGGGAGTAGGCATAAATACGCATCTCTTCCAGTTGGTTGCCAGGTAGCTGTCTTCCAAATTTCTTGGCATAGATGAGCGAGCACTTCAGCGCTGCATCCATTTGTTGAAACATCTCAATACTGTGTCACTTGCTGTAGCCTTGTTTTTCACCAGTGCCTTCAGTGCACCTTGGACTTCTTCCTTCAGTACCATCAGTTCCTGATCATATGCTACCTGTTGAAATGATTGATCCTTGACCATTTCTTTCTGGTATAGTGAGTCTATGTATTCCATCTTCTTTTGATGCTTCCTGTGTTAATATTTTCCCCATAGAAGCCTTTACTATTGCAACGCTAGTCTTGAATTTTTTCTTTAGTTCTTTCAGCTTGAGAAATGTAGAGTGTGTTCTTTCCTTTCGGGGTTTTCTATCTCCAGCTCTTTACACATATCATCATAATACTTGATCTTCTCAAGCCGCCCTTTGAAATCTTCTGTTCAGTTCTTTTACTCCATCATTTTTTCCTTTTGGTTTAGCTACTGGATGCTCAAGAGGAAGTTTCAGGGTCTCTTCTGACATCCATTTTGGTCTTTTCTTTCTTTCCTGTCTTTTTAATGACCTCTTGTTTTCTTCATGTGTGATGTCCTTGATGTCATTCCACAACTCATCTGGTCTTCGGTCATTAGTGTTTAAGGTGTCAAATCTGTTCTTGAGATGGTCTCTAAATTCAGGTGGAATATACTCAGAGTTGTACTTTGGCTCTTGTGGACTTGTTCTAATTTTCTTCAGTTTCAACTTGAACTTGCATATGAGCAATCAGTGGTGTGTTGCGTGGTTCTGACTGATGATGTAGAGGTTTTCCATCGCCTCTTTCCATAGATGTAGTCGATTTGATTCCTGTGTATTCCATCTGGTGAGGTCCATGTGTATAGTTGCTGTTTCTGTTTGTGAATAAAGGTATTTGCAATGAAGAAGTCGTTGGTCTTGCAGAATCCTGTCACGTGATCTCTGGTATCGTTTCTGTCACCAAAGCCATAATTTCCAACTACCGATCTTTCTTCTTTGTTCCCGACTTTCACGTTCCAATCACCAGTAATTATCAATGCATCCTGATTGCATGTTCGATCAATTTCATACTGCTGAAGCTGGTAGAAATGTTCAGTTTCTTCATCTTTGGCGTTAGTGGTTGGTGCATAAATTTGAATAGTAGTCATATTAACTGATCTTCCTGGTAGGCATGTGAATATTATCCTATCACTGACAGTGTTGTACTTCAGGATAGATCTTGAAATACTCTTTTTGATGATGAATGCAACACCACTCCTCTTCAAATTGTCATTCCTGGCATAGTAGACCATATGATTTTCTGATTCGGAATGGCCAATACCAGTCCATTTCAGCTCACTAATGCCTAGAATATTGATGTTTGTGTGTTCCGTTTCCTTTTTGCCATTTCCAATTATCCTCGATTCATGCTTCGTGCATTCCAGGTTCTAATTATTAATGGATGGTTACAATTGTTGCGGAAACCCTGGTGGCATAGTGCCTAAGTGTTACGGCTGCTAACCAAAGGGTCGGCAGTTCGATTCCACCAGGCGCTCCTTGGAAACTCTATAAGGCAGTTCTACTCTGTCTTATAGGGTCGCTATGAGTCGGAATCGACTCGATGGCTCTGGATTACAGCTGTTCCTTCTCATTTTGAGTCACGCCACATCAGCAAATGAAGGTCCCGAAAGCTTGACTCCATCTGTGTCATTAAGGTCGACTCAACTTTGAGGAGGCGACTCTTCCCTGGTCGTCTTTCCAGTACTTTCTAACCTGGGAGGCCCATCTTCTGGCACTATATCAGACAATGTTCCACTGCTATTCAGAAGGTTTTCACTGGCTAAGCCCTTTCAGAAGTAGACTGCCAGGTCCTTCTTCCTAGGCTGTCTTAATCTGGAAGCTCAGCTGAAACCTGTCCTCCATGGGTGACCCTGCAGGCATCTGAATACCGGTGGCATAGCTTTCAGCATCACAGCAACATGAAAGCCCACACAGTACGACAAACTGACAGAGGCATGGGGTGGGGGGGTCTCATATTAAATAATGCCAATTCTGAAATATCTTAGTGTGACTGAAATGTAGTATCCTGCTTTTTGAATATTATTTGTAATTTGCTAGCAAAGACGTGACCAGTGTTTCTTGTGTGGGTATGTTTTCTGAAGCAAGTTTAACAATTTTTTCTTGTGTAAAATACATTTGAGACCCCGCCCCCCCAAAACACACAAAGTAATTTAGTAATTTTAGGTAAAAGTTGTCGTGGTCTTAAGGTTTATCTCTCAGCTGTCATTTGGATACAGTGTTTACATTGTTTTGGTATAATTCTCTTTGAGAATTCCCTTGAGAGGTACATAGTTGTCATCCTATAAGATAAAATAAAAGTAACAGTGAATATACATTTGTTCTGACATTGTCAAGGCAAGTACCAATTTGCCACCAGGGTTCCTAATCGTTCTTTGTGACAACTCTTGTTGTTAGGTGCCATGGAGTTGGTTCTGACTCATAGCAACCCCATGTACAACAGAACAAAACACTGCCTGGGCATGTGCCATCCTCACAATCCTTGTTAGCTTAAGCCCATTGTTGTAGCCACTGTGTCAGTCCATCTCATTAAAGGTCTTTTTCTTTTTCTCTGACCCTCTTATTTGACCAGGCATGATGTCCTCCAGGGCCTAGTACCTAATGATAATGTATCCAAAGTATGTGAGACAAAGCCTCGCCATCCTTGCTTCTAATGAGTATTCTGGCTGTACTTCTTCCAAGACAGATTTGTTAGTCCTTCCGGCAGTCCATGGCATATTGAATACTCTTTGCCAACACCACAGTTCAAAGGCATCCATGATCCTTCAGTCTTCCTTATTCACTGTCCAGCTTTCACATGCTTATGAGGCAATTGAAAACACCCTGGTTTGAGTCAGGCAAGCTTCAGTCCTTTCTTAGTGAGGACTCTTAGCATCAGTTTAAACTTTTTATTAAACCAGGTATTGAATGTAACAGTTAAGTTTAGTATATCCAGTTTTGTTAGAAAAACTCAAGTGGGACACAGGCACACATACTAAGCAGATTTGTGATTGCATTGAAAACGCATGTTTTAAAAATGTGAAAATACTTCTTGTGAGCATTTGATATCAGTGACATTTGTAAATTGGCTTGGATTGAATCATATATTGGGGTATCTTGCTTCATGCTTTATTGTCTGTTTTCTCAGTTATCTAATTGATTTATTTTCACTGTTGTTTTGTTTATTCACCTCCCCCCACACCCAGCCCTTTAGCAAAAAAATTTCTTCTTCAAATAATGTAGTTAAACCAGTATTTTTTCTTAGCAGCGTATAACCAGGTTTATTTGAGCACACAGGCATGAGAAACTGACAAGTTACTAGTCTTAGGCTAGGTTCTGTGGAGAAGCAAAACCAGTAAAGCACATAAATATGTACATAAAGAGATTTATATCAAGGAAATGGCTCATGTGGTTGTAGAGGCTGGAACATCCCAAATCCATGGGTCAGGCTGGAGACTTCTCCTGATTCACATAGCCACTGGGGCTGGTGAACCTGAGATTGGCAGGTCAGACAGCAGAGCTCCTGCTCACAGGCTGCAAAGATTGATAAATCCCAAGAGCAAGATGTCAGGTGAGCTGCTAGCTCAAGTCCCAAGAACCGGAGGTCAGACGAACAGGAGCCAGCTGCAAGATCCAGAGCCAGCAAAAGGCCATGAGCCTAGCCAGAAAGTGCAGCTATATTGGATGCAGGCCACAGCCCCAAGAAAACTATCTTTCAACTGATTGGCTACTCCCAGCAGATCCCATGATGGAGGTGATCACATTCTATCAAACCGTGGAAGTGATCACATCATCATACCGTTGCCAAACCACTGAGAATCATGACCCAGCCAAGTTGACACACAACCTTAACGATCACATTACTAAACTCCACTGTAAAGATAATGTTTATACTGAATTTCGTCATAGAACATTTTGATTAAGGGAAGGGAAGAACTACGTTTTAAAAAATATTGAGTTTTTGGTGAAAGTTTATACAGCAAATTAGGTTCCCCTTTAACAATTTCTATACATATTTGTCCATTGACATTGATTACGTTTTCCACATTTTGTCAACATTCTCATATTTCCATTCTGGTTATTCCACTTAACATTAATCCAGCTTTCCCACATCCCTGACCTTCTCACTATGCTTTAGGGTAAATGTTGACCATGTGGTCTCATATAGATTTTTTTTTTCTTTTTAAGGAGGACAGGACTCACAGGTGATATTGTTTATTTTATAAGCCAATCTGTTATTTAACTGAAAGGTGACCTATGGGACTAGTTCCAGTTCAAAGTTCAAAGGGTATCTTGGGGTCTCAGGGTTCCTCTAGTCTCTACTGGTTCTGTAAGTCTGGCCTTTTTAAAAATAAGAATTAGAATTTGTTCTACAGTGTTCTCCCATTCTATCCAGGACCCTCTAATGTGTCCCTGGTGAGAATGGTTGGTAGTGGTAGCCAAGCACCATCTAGTTCTTCTGGTCTCTGGATAGATGAGGCTGTGGTTCATGTAGGCAATTTGAGTCTTTGGTTTCCTCCTTTTTCTTTTGCTCCAGACAAATAGAGACCAGTGATTTTATCATAGATGGATGCTCACAAGCTTTTAAGACCCCAGATGCTACTTACCATACTAGGATAGAGAACATAAACTTTATAGATCGTGTTGTGCCAGTTGACCAAGTGGTCCCACAAGGCTATGATCCTAAGCCTTCAAATCCAGTAAACCAATCCTGCAAGGTGTTGAAAAGCACTTGTACCAGATACTGTGTCAAGGACTTTAGATATTTTATCTGATGTACTTATCACTAACCCATGAAATGTTGATGATACCATAATTTTTTACCATCAGTTACCACATGCACCATTATTGTATGTACCTCTGAGAGAGAAACATTGTCAGTTATAGTTGTAAGATGCCGTCAATTTCAGATGTGTCCAAATCTGAAAAATGTGGGTGTCTTCACGAAAAAACCAAACCCGTTGTTGAGGCAATTCTGACTCGTAGTGACCCTATAGGACAGCATAGAACTGCCCCATAGGGTTTCCAAGGAGCAGCTAGTAGATGTGAATTGCAGATCTTTGGGTTAGCAGCCGAATTCTTAACCAGTGTGCAAGCAGGGCTCCATAGGTGTCTTTGGGTCAGTGAAATGAAGAATTAGTACTACCCTTTATCTTATGGTTAGGTGCCTAAGTGGTGCAAGTCGTTTGTTCTCAACTACTGACCTAAAGGTTAGCAATTTGAATTCCCCCCGTGGCGCTGTGGGAGAAAAGTCTAGTGATCTGTTTCTGTAAAGATCGCAAACAAGAGAACCTCACGGAGCAGTTCTACTTCTTAACACATGCAGTCACCGTAAGTTAGAATAGACTCAACAACAACAGGTTTGGTTTTTGGTTTTATAGTTATTACCTCAGATCCTCAAAACAGCTAGTCTCCCAGCATCCCGAATGAAATGAGGACAAATTTAGATCTGGTTTACTCCAGAGCTCTCTAGGCACTATAGCATATAGGTTAAGAGCATGCAGCTAGTCTGCTGTTTAATAGCTTTGTGACTTTAGGCAAATTACAGAGCAGCTATCTCTGTTTCTTGCTTTATAAAATGGGGATAATAATGGGACCTACCTCATAGAGTTGTTATAAGAATTGCACGTTGCTGTCGAGTTGACTCCAACTCGTAGTGACCCTATAGGACAGAGTAGAACTATCCCTTCGGGTTCCCAAGGTCTGTAAGTCCTTACAGAAGCAGGCTGCCACGTCTTTCTCCCTTGGCGGCTTTCAACCGCCAACCTTTCATTTAGCAGCCGAGTGCTTAACCTCTGCATCACAAGGCTTCTAGGTATAAGAATTAAATGAAACATATTTACATTTAAAACTGCTTTTTACATAGTGAAGTGATTTGTGTGACTGTAGATGAGATAATATAAAAACAGTGATGTTTCTCTTCTAGGTTATATAAGTAGATGATGTGGTTAAAAGAGGGAATAAGACCATATCAAATGGTTCAATGATTATACACACAAAGGTTAAAACATTTTGTTGATTATTAAAACTAATGTAAATTGCAGCCTGGGATGACTTTGGTGTTTAGATTACATTTTTATTTTCACAAAGGTTCAGCTGGAATCTGCTTTCCTTTCATCTCTGACATTTGTCAGCATATTGATGTGCAGTGATGGATGTGTTGAAAATAACCTGTGATATGATTCCTGTCAGCCACATAAGGAACTCATTTGGAAATATTTTTAAAGAGTTTCAATATTAAAGACTCATTTTAGTTAAAAGATACTGCTTCTGCATTGCGAAGTATATTGAGGAAAGGTAATACTGAAGAAAGTTTTTATTTTAGTGGTTTTGTGCTAAGCAAATGATTTCTTTATTAAGAATCAGCACAAAGCTGATTGCTATGAGGTGGAGATTAAAGATACCCCAAATGTCCAACTCTCCAAGCTGCTGTACCGCTCTGTCATCTCTAATACCAGCTATTACTCCTCCACTCAGTATGCCTCTTCCTTCTGTCTTTGGGATCAGTAATTCCTTGCAACACCCCACAAAACTCACGGGGTGTACTTACAGTTAAACGTTAGGGAAGTAACAGGCTACAACTCGGGATCCGGATCAACTTGGAAGTAACAGGAGCAACTGAAGAGACAGGATACAGTTTGTCTGTTAGGACAGCTTCCAGCCAAGACAGCTCTCAGCTCCATCTTGGCCATGCTTGGGCTGCTGGACCTGGTCTGGCCTGTTGGTGCCTCTCAGCCACTTCTTGCTATGTTCAGTATCACAGCTCCTCCTGTCTCCGAGCGTCTCTCTAAAAGCCCCGTTCGGTAAGCCGCTTATATGGCAAGCTCTTTATCAGTTTCAAGATGTACCTCGATCCCCCTCAGTAAGGCCAGGAACTAACCAATCCCCTCAGTAGACCAAAAGTCGACGTTATTTGTATAGTAAACTAACCAATCTCTTGAAAGATTGTGGCCCGGCCAATTAAAGAGAAACCTGTTGCCCTGCATGTACGTACATGATTTTGTTGCTTCATCCTGGGATTTAAAACTTGTCATATATCCTGATTAAAAAATAGGTTAAGACTTTCCTTTGAACTTCTTGATTTTTCCCTTATTGTCACTTTTGCCTTGTTTTTATTTTGTTCCTTTTTTCTATTTCAAGCTGACACCGTTCATTTACTCTGGGAGGTTCTGTGTTTACAACAGTGAGTTGGAAATAGTCCTTGATTTAGAACTCATTATTTGGAATTCATTAATAGTTTCAGCTTATTTAGTGCTTAGGAGTGGTGCTAAGGAGTCAGTGCTTCTTAAGTGTTTCTACTAAATAAATGACAAAGAAGAGTGAACTCTCAAACGATGGGGGAAAAAAAATCCATTGCCATTGAGTCGTTTCCAACTCATAGTGACCCTATAGGATAGAGTAGAACTGCCCCGTGGGGTTTCCAGCGGCTGGTGGACTCAAACTGCTGACCTTTTGGTTAGCAGCCGTAGCTCTTAACCACTATGCCATCAGGGCTCCACTGTATGTGGAGGGAGGTGAATATTTGAGTAGTGTGGCCATGGTAGTGGTGGGGAAGGGCTTTGTTGAATTTTCTCTTTTCCAAGTTTTTTGTTTCTCTTAAAAATGATGTGACTCTTGCATTCTATTATCTTAATATAGGCTTCTTTGTTTTAATATCAGAGTATTTTAAATTATCATGAGGAAAAAAAAAGTGTCCTGTCCCAATTTTGAGGTGGAGGGAATATGGCTTTGGGTACAGGATTTTATTAAAAACATCGGGACATCAAGGCTGCCTTTTTTAGCTGTTAAAAATTTCTTTGCTTTTTTTATTTTAAGTAAACCTTTATTGAAGTATAAATTCAAAGATATACATGTATCATCATACAGCATGTACGTTTTTGTACCTTTCTTCGTTTCATCAACATTTACATTTATGTGATCCATCCATCTAGTGTATTAAAAAATAAAACAGTTGCTGTCCAGCTGACTGTGACTCATGGCAACCCCGTGTGTGTCAGAGTTAGTACCATGCTCCATAGGGTTTTCAGTGGCTACTTTTTTTGGAAGTAGATCACCAGGCCTTTCTTCCAGGATGCTTCTGGGTGGACTCAAACCTCCAACCTTTCAGTTAGCAGCTGAGCATGTTAACAGTTTGCATCACCCAGGGACTCCATGTTGCTCTATACCTGTACTTGTACTGGTTACCGTCAAACCAATTCTGACTCAGAGTGACCCGATATAACAGAGTAGAACTGCCCCATAGGGTTTTCAAGGAGTGGCTGGTGGGTTTGAACTGCTTACCCTTTGGTTAGGAGCCATAGCTCTTAACCACTGCTCCGCCAGGGCTCCAACAGCATTCCATTATATGACTATATATACCATAATTTTTAATCCATTCTGCTGTTGGTGGACATCCAGATTGTTTTGGGCCGTAATGAATAGTGGCCCTGTAGAATATTCTGGTGCATATCTTTTTATGCACATGAATATACCCTGGTGGCGTAGTGGTTAAGAGCTACAGCTGTTAACCAAAAGGTCAGCAGTTCAAATCCACCAGGCACTCTTTGGAAACTCTGTGAGGCAGTTCTGCCCGGTTCTGTAGGGTCACTATGAGTTGGAATTGACTTGATGGCATCGGGTTTGGTTTTATGATTTTATATATTTCTGTAGAGTAACCTTGAGGAGGAGTTGTTGAGCCATGTTGTAGGCTTATTATGAGCTTTAGTATACACAGCGTTTTCCAAAGTGGTTGTAGCACTTTATAGCCTTATCAGTAGTGAATGAGAATTCCAGTTGTCCCACATACTCTGTAACATTAGCTTGATGTTATCTCCTTTATTTAGCCATTCTGATGGTTATCAACTCGATGGCAGTGGGTTTGGTTTTGTGTGTGTTTGTGTGTGTGTGTGTGTATAAAGTGGTGTTACATTATGGGTTGGCAGCTTTTTCAAAATAAACACTGCCTTTTTCCACTCCTACCCACTTACGCCTCCCATGTGCACACCAAGGAAAGACTGTGGTAATAGATGTTTGTGTTATTGCACCAAATCCATCATATGATTCTGGTTTCCTTGCCAGTCGATAAGATGCAGAATAATAAATTTAACTATAAGGAAAATGAAACTAATGAAAATTATAGCTTCACTGTGTAGTTTACTGACTTTCTGACAAATGATGCATTTCTGCCTAACTATTGCTAAACACAGAAAGGTTTTAAGATTCTGCAAGCTGGTGAAAAGTTTGTAGGCTCTTTTATTTTATTGAGTGCATCTGCAACATTGCTCCAAAGCTCTAATTACACATGCAGTAATACACTTGTTGTTACTTGACTAGCTACCCAGATTGTAGGGTTATGTTCATTCATTATTCTGTGAGGTTTTGCCACCCTTTAAAGAAGGGAAACACTGTCTACAGAGCAAAGCTTACTCAGTTTTCAGAACTTGACTGTAGAGAAAATATACATTACTGTGTGCTCACAGCATGCTGTGTGTTATTTCACATTTAATTTCTTGTTATTTATGGAGTTTATCTCGGAAATGTCACAGAAGGAAATGTTGCTTTGCTAATCTGTATTTTTCATTACTAATTGTGTAGTGAAAATCAAGATTGCAAAAACTTTCTCTGCCCATGAAGAATTTTCAGTGTTAGCATTGTGGTTCATCTCTTCTCTTTCTTCAGTGAAAGCTTTTTGTTTTTCAGTGAATCTTATGTAGGGAAGGGCCTTTCCTGTACTTTTTAGGGATCACGATTAGTTGTTGATTTCCTCTCAGTGTAGACTCAACTCCAGATAAGTCCACAATTTTCCCTTTTTAACATTTCCATATGCCTAACTTTTTTTGGAAATCCTGGTAGCATAGAGGTTAAGAGGTACGACTGCTAACCAAAAAGGTCAGCAGTTCAGATCCACCAGGTGCTCCTTGGAAACTCTATGGGACAGTTCTGCCCTGCCCTATAGGGTCGCTATAAGTTGGAATCAACTTGATGGCAATTGGTTTGGTTTTTTTGGTTTAACTTTTTTTTAGCTAATATTTTTATATCTGACATCATTTCTTATTGCTGCAAGGTGCTGTTCCAAGGTAGAGCAGCCTTTTGATACATAATTGTGGTGTACATATTTATAAATTGTTACTGATTATTGATAGTCACAGGAATTATGGAATTATTAGATTTATCATCAAAAGAGCAGACATGTTCCTTTGAGGTACAAGAACAACTCAGCTTATTTCACAAAGCGTTTTCTTATGAGGGAGCCAGGGCTGATAGTTACATTATAGAAGTGGATGGCAGTAACCTCCTTTTATTAAATCTAATTTAGCCATGTGTTACATCATTTTAGAAAAGATTGGATTAAAATCCAGGAGTCTTTTAACACATTGCTCTCCATGGATCATTTTGCTTCATTTTTCTTTTTTCTCCCCCGCTTAAATTAAGCAGCTATATGGTAAACATGTTTTCCTTAAGGATGGTTGAGCCAGTTTAATGGTTATGGACATGCAACACGTACCATAAAATGATAGATCTCTAACTACTATTTACACTAAGACATGCTATTTTATCCATTTTTTTCCCCTAGAACTTTTGTAACTTAGAGGTTCAGAAAGTGACAATCCTGCTTATCTTTTCCCAGGATGATGATGGATTCTCATTTTGCCAAGGAAAGTGTCAATTTCTATCTTTTGTCACAGCATGCTGTGCAGTTTAGAATTTGTACTGGGTATTTCATTTTTAATCAAGTACTATTATGAGTAGGCGCATTAAAATTAAAGAGAATGGATTTGGTAGACGTTGACCTTTTTTACTTCCAGCTTGTGCCGTGGTCTAGTCTAGAAAAGTATGAAATATATGTGTAATGATCAGAGTTCTGTCAGTAATGGGTAGTAAAATCTGAAAGACATTTTCTAAGAACCTTTCTATTTACTTAACTTATCCTAGATAAAATGTAAGCAACACCTTGCCTACAAGGACAGTATGGAAGAGTCAAGATCTTCATGATTGGAAGTGGAGTAGGACACAAACGACCAGGGGCAGCCGACTGTTTCAGGTCTTGGGTGATAGTAGGAGGTATATCTGATACTGCTGCTGCCCTTACTGGCCACTTTGAATGGTAGCCTGTCGTGCCTTATTCATTGCTGTAGCTTGGAAGACGTATGGAGCCCCTAGGATGCCAGTAGGTGAGGTTATTGGGGGGAATTAGAGGTTATGTGAACTGAAATAGTGGCTCAGCAGTCCTGCCAAAGAACGTACAGAGAGCAATGTTCAATAAAGCTTTGTGTAGTGATGGAAATGTTCTGTAATCTCTGCTTTCCAATACAGTAGCCGCTAGCCATATATGTCTGTTGAACACTTAAAATGAGTCTGTTACAACTGAGGAACTGAATTTTTAATTTAATTTAATTTTAATTAATTAAAATTCAAATAGGCAATATGGGTAGTGACCAGCATAATAGACAGTGCAGGTACAGAGAGTAGTCTGAAAAGCCTTGCTACAGTGTTTTTAGGTGTGAATCTACAACTAATTATTTCATTATTTGGTAAAACTTTGGGAATAGATCTTTTTGACAACTTTGTGCTTAATGAAACCATACACTTTTGAAGTCACTATTTGCTTATTTTTAAAGATTTTCTACAGTATTGTTCAGCAACTCAGGAGCATACAGGGGTGGTTAGATTGATACGGACTAGAGTGTTTGCAGGGTGGTTGTAAAGGAACGAAGGGGTGAAGTGTTTACCGTGCTTTTTAGAGAGTGGTCTGAAGTGATGCGTTTTGGGTTTGATAAGGAAGAAAGTGAAGCCATAATGGGGATGATAGTTTAAGAAAAAAGCAGAGGGGTCAAGGCAATGTTTGCAATAAAAAGTTTGGGGGATTAAATTGATGACAGGATCAAAATAAGCTCTTTTGGAGAATAATATACTGAGGTTTATTTTCAGAGTTGGTCAAGCTATTCTAGATAATAAGTTCCAAGTTAGAGTCTTTGGAAAAAATTACTAAAATGTTAAGTGGGTGAGATCATTCAGAAAGGTCAAGGAACTTTGATTCTGGTTAAGTCGAAAGTCCACAGGAATGAAATTATTCAAGGTGATGGCAGTAATAGTGAAAAAGACTGTGGAGATATGTGGTGAAACCCTCAATGAAGGAACCTAACTGGAAGGGAGGGAATAGGTGATAGTGGGGGAAGAGAATACAACACTTGGCTCATGCAACTGTAGATAGTTTAGGTAGAATAATGGAAACACGGTTTGGAAGCAACAGTGGGGAGTTAGGGGAGCTCTGACTGCTCTCAGCTTTTTTTCTAGATGACAGATGTACGAAAGCATGTTATTTTAGCTATTCTACTTTATCTGCCTTATGGGGACGTTGATGTTTCAGTGGCAGGATTCTCACCTTCTGTGTTGGAGACCTGTGTTTGATTTCCAGCCAGTGCTCCTCATGAGCAGCTACCATCTGTCTGTCATTGAAGGCTTGTGTGTTCCTGTGATGCTGAATAGATTTCAACAGAGCTTCCAGACTAAGATGGTCAAGGAAGAAATGCATGGTGACCTACTTCCAAAAGCCAGTGAAAACCTTGTGGATCACAACGGTCTAATCCACAACCTATCATGGGAATGGCACAGGACCAGGCAGCATTTCGTTCAGTTGTGCTCGGGTCACCATGAGTCTGGGGCTGACTGGAAGACGGCTAACAACTTTATCTGCCATAGTTATTGGCCTCACTGGCATATCTTGTAATCTGTTTCTCCAGTGCTCAGCCTGTTCAGATATTTAATGTTTGTTCAGTAAATGCTAGATGAATGTCAAATTGTTCCACAGTCCTACAATTTTAGAACAAAGACTGTTGCTTAGTGTCTTAGGTTGGGTTCTCTAGAGAAGCAGAATCAGTGAAGCACGTAAATATATATAGACAGAGAGAGAGATTGACATCAAGAAAATGGCTCAGATGATTGTAGAGGATGGAGCGTCCCAAGTCTTTGGGTCAGTGTCTCAGTCGTCCAGTGCTGCTCTAACAGAAATACCACAAGTGGATGACTTTAACAAAGAGAAATTTATTCTTTTACAGTTCAGTAGGCTAGAAGTCCAAATTCAGGGTGCAGGCTCCCGGGGAAGGCTTTTTGTTGGTTCTGGAGGAAGGTCCTTGTCATCAGTCTTCCCTTGGTCTGGGAGCATCTCAGTGCAGGAACGTCACGTCCAAAGGATGTGCTCTGCTCCTGGCGCTGCTTTCTTGGTGGCATGAGGTCCCCATGTCTCTCTTCTCTCTTTTATGTCTCAAAAGAGAGGCTTAAGACACTACCTAATTTTGTAGACCTCATCAGTATAACTGCTGCTAATCCATTTTATTACATCATAGTGATAGGATTTACAACACATAGGGAAATCACATCAGAAGATAAAGTGATAGAAAATCATAAAAGGGAGTCATGACCTAGCCAAGTTGACATATTTTGGGGGGACACAGTTCAATCCATGACAGTCAGGATAGAGGCTTTTCCTGACTCTTGTAGCCGTAGAGACTGGCGAATCCAAGATCAACAGATCAGAGAGCAGGGTTCTTGCTCACAGGCTTCGAAGATCGATGGATCCCAAAATCAGCAGGCAAGACTGCAGCTAAGCTGCTAGCTCAAGTCCCAAGAACTGGAGGCCTGACACACGGGAGCCAGCTGCAGGATCCAGAGCGAGCAAAACCCACGAGTCTTGCCAGAATGTCCACTTATATTCAATGCAGGCCACACACCCAAGGAAACTCCCTTTCAACCAATTGGCTACTCACAGCAGGTCGCATCGTGGAGGTGATCACATTATATGAAATCTCATGGAAGTGATCACAACATCATACAACTGCCAAGCTACAGCATAATTGCCAAACCACTTAAAATCATGGCCCAGCCAAGTTGACACACAACCTTAACTATCACGCTCAGATTCTTTTAAAAAGTGATTTGAAGACCAGTGAAAGCAATTGCTAGTTTTAACGTAATTATATTTTCAAAGCATGGAATTAATTATCCCAAGTGTAATGAGACATTTTTGTACTCAGAGTGATGATACAGGAAATAAATGACAGAAATTTCTGTATGAATTAGTGAATGGCAGTTTCTTAATGGGTTATTAAGGATATTTAGGGTGTTTGGGAGAATATTTTGGCTTTTACAAATTGGCAAAGGATATTGCACAATTGATGCATATTTTTCAGAATTTTCAACAATTATTGCAACTTCAATATCTGGCCACTGGTTACTTTGTTTTCTTTCATTATAGCATCAGACTTTTGAGGAGTGAATTGTAATAGATTAACATTGGGGCAAGATGGGTAAAGAAGTCTTCAGTAACTTAAGGTACAATTTTTTTGACCATTGCTGAATGAAGCAGGAGGAGAAATGTGATGACATAAGACTCATGATTCTGTCCAAAGCTACTAGGAAGAAAAAAGCTTTAATCATATATTTAGCCTGTTTTCCTAAAACAAGAGAGAGAGAGACGACAAGAGCAAGAAAGAGGGAGTGGGGAGAGAGAATATGAGAGTTTGAGAACATAGCTTTTATTTTAGATGAATGAATTAGGACTCAGGTAAATTCGAAGAATGCCTAGGATTAATGTTAGTGGATCCAGGATTGACAACTGTGTAGAAACTGCCCTAATTACTTACAGACCTTATCTCCTTTAATACTCAGCAGTTTTTCTGAGTGAGGAGTTGTCATTCCCTATCTGTAGATGAGGAAGCTAAGGGCCAGAAAAGGAAAGTAAGCGACTTATTCAAGAGTTATACAATTCAGTTAAAAAAAAAAATTACGTAGTTTTTATACACAGATCTTGTACATTTCAGTGAATTTTGACAGATGTATTCACCTGTGTAACAACAACCCAGTTGAGGTATAGATTATTTCCATCACTCCAGAGAGTTCACTCATCAAAGGTTACAGGAATCCCAAGAAACATTTTGGATACCAGTCTCTTTCCAACTACACCACTACGTTACTTGCATTAAAAGGGAGATGGAAGCTGCTAGAGATAACCAATGTGAGAGGAGCAGAGTTAATAGCTGATAAAATAGTTGATGGAGAAGCAAGTGATCCAATTTCAAAAAGCAAAAATAAAACCTCAAAAACCATAATTCAGCAAATTTAACTCTGCTGTCTATAGTTCTGAGATGATTACTGTTCTGTCTTTGAGTTTCATATTGATACTCATACATGTAAAAGTAATTATTGAGTACTTTCTTTATACCAGACACTGTACTAGGTGTCTTCTGTACGTTTCCACTCAATACACCAATCATTCGAGATACTTGCCATTTGTTATTACAATTTTACAGACTAGGAAGCTGAGGCTCAGAGAGCTCACACTCCTTCAGGTCTTGAACCCAAAGTCTGACTTCAGAATCCGAACTCTTAACTTTGATGGCATTTCCTGGATCATTCTATAATAATTATATTTGGGACTTTGTTTTAGGAGGCAATATGTTCTTTACTGTATAATAAATGTAATACTTTACCAGTAAAAAAAAAAAAAAAAAAAACCTGCTGCTGTCAAGTCGATTCTGACTCATAGTTATCCCATAGGACAGGACAGAACTGCCCCATAGGATTTCTAAGGTTGTAATCTTTATGGAAGCAGGCTGTCACATCTTTCTCCCCTGGAGCAGCTGGTAGGTCCAAACCACCGACCTTTTGGATAATAGCTGAGCACTTAACATTGTGCCACCAGGGCTCCTTACTCTACCAGTTGTTGTTAGGTGCCATTGCATCTGTTTGACTTATAGCATCTCTGTACAGCAAAAGGAAACACTGCCCATTCTGTGCCATCTTCACAATCCTTGCTATGCTTGAGTCCATTGTTGTAGCCACTGTGTCAGTCCATCTTGTTGGAAGCCTTCTTCTCTTTCACTGACCCTCTACTTTACCAAGTACGATGTCCTTCTCCAGGGACTGGTCCCTCCTGATAATATGTCCGAAGTATACAAGACGAAGTTCCGCCATCCTTGTTTCCAAGGAGCATCCTGGCTGTACTTCTTCAAAGAGATATTTGTTTATTCTTCCGACAGTCCATGATATATTCAGTATTCTTCGCCAACACCATAATTCAGTGGCATCGATTTTCCTTATTCATTGTCCAGCTTTTTTGTGCATTTGAAATGATTGAAAATACCATAGCTTGGGTCAGGCGCACCTTAGTCCTCAGAGTGAAATCTTTGCGTTTTAACACTTTAAAGAAATCTGCAGCAGATTGCCCAGTGTAGTATGTTGTTTGAATCCTTGACTGAGCTTCCATCGCTGTGGATTGTGGATCTAAGTAAAATGAAATTTTTGACAACTTCAGTATTTTATCTGTTCATCATGATGTTGCTTATTGGTCCAGTTGCAAGGATTTTTGTTTTCTTTATGTTGAGGCGTATGATCTTTATCAAGTCCTCTTTGCTTTCAGCAAGCAATGTTGTATCATCTCTATATCATAGGTGGTTAATGAGCCTTTCTCCAATCCCAAGTTTTTCTTCAGGTAGTCCAGCTTCTCAGACTATGAACATACAGATTGACTAAGTATGATGAAAGAATATAACCCTGACACACACCTTTCCTGACTTTAAACCACGCAGTATCCGCTTGTTATGTTCGAACAACATGTTCGAACGACTGCCTTTTGGTCTGTGTACAAGTTTCTCACGAGCACAATTAAGTGTTCTGGAGGTCATGTTTTGCGCAATGGTATTCATAGTTTGTTGTGACCCACATGGTCAAATGCCTTCGCATAGTCAATAAAACACAAGTAAATATCTTTCTGGTATTCTGTGCTTTCAGCCAATGCCTGTCTTACATCAGCAGTGATATCATTTGTTCCCCGTCCTCTTCTGAATCCAGCTTGAATTTCTGGTTGTTCCTTGTTGATATACTGATGCAATGGCTTTTGAATAATCATCAGCAAAATTTTACTTGCATGTTATATTAAGGGTATTGTTCAATAACTTCCAGCATTCTGTTCTTTGAGTACCTTCCAACCTGAGGGGCTCATCTTTTGGCACTATATCAGGCAGTGTTCTGCTGCAATTCATAAGGTTTTCGTTGGCCAGTTTTTTCAAAAGTGGACCAACAGGCTCTTCTTCCTAGTCTGTCTTAGTCTGGAGGCTCTGTTGAAGCCTGTCTACCATGGGTGACCCTGCTGGGATTTGAAATACCAGCAGCATACCTTTGAGCATCCAATCAACAAACAGGTACAACAGACTGACAGACTAGTGTTGAACTTTAAATCTAGTGCATATATCTCTGCCTCTTATCTACCATGGTGTGTCCTACAAGGAGCCCTGGTGGTGCAGTAGTTAATTTACTCAGCTGCTAACTGAAATGTATGAGGTTCGAACCCACCAGTCGCTCCACAGGAGGAAGATGTGGCAGTCTGTTTCCATAAAGATTTACAGCTTTGGAAACCCTGTGGGGCAGTTCTACGAGTCAGAATTGACTTGATGGCAGTGGGTTTTGCTCTGTCTTAGACAGTGGTTACATAAAGACGAAGTTATAGTAACCTCAGGTTTCTTAGTATATTGGATGAGTTGAACAAAATCATAATCTTTTTAACTAAAAATCTTGGATTTAAGTTCTGACTTGCTGAGTTGTTGTTTTGTACCCTCTGAGGAATTGACTCGATGGCACTGGGTTGGGACCTTAGGTAGGTCACATTGCTTTTTTTGTGTTTCAGTTTCCCTGTTTGTGTAATAGAAGTAACTACTTCACAGAGTTGTTTAGAGGATCAAATGAGGTAATGTATGTAAGAGTAATTTCAAATTCCAAAGTGTGAAGTAAAGTCTTAGAATTATTATATCAATAATTGCAATAAATTTGGTTAATTCTATGTTAGAGGCATTCATTATAAAAATGCTTAGGTAACTAGAAAATAATTCATTTTATTGAGAAAAATGGTATAGGGCCACAAGATGGTTAGTGAAAGCTTTAGAAAAGAGGTGACATTTAAGATGGACAGATTAAAGTACAGTGTTGATGCTTAAAGAAGAGATAAAGTTAAATTATCTAGATAACTTTGTTAATAGAAATAGCTTATTCCCACATGAACTAGATAAAAGTGTGCTACTACTATTTATAAATTAGAGCTGAAATTAAATTGACTTTAAAATTTTTATCAGCAATTCATATAATGCATATATTTCCATGAAATTTCACCCATAATACTTTACAAAAGCAAATTCTGCATAGGTAATTTTTTATTTTTTGTGTCTTAAGAGCTTTAAGCCACTGCAGAAATTTGCTAAACTTTGTAGGCCTGTACCCAGGTTAGTTTACTTTTAGGGGCGATAGTGAATTTAAAGGTAATGCTTCGGCGTTAAGGGTATCTGGTTGATTCTTTTTATCATGTTTTTTGCTGCATATACATACATGCATACATACATACATACAACCACATTTGGTTTTGAAATTTTTACAAAATTAGAAATTTTTACTAAAAAAAGGCCAGGTCAGGTTTTTTGCAGTTTTCTTAAGCACATTCAAAGTTACAGTAGATTTTACATGAAGAACTCAGAGAGATCTAGTTCAAATCATGAGGACAAGGGCTGTCTTTCATTTATCCTTCCTGTTTCCACAGGGTAGCCCCCCCCACCAAATAACTTGAACTGATGAGTGAATAAGAGACTAAGTGAATGAGTGATAAGAAGGGAGAGGTCATACAAATTGGCCATAGTAAGTGGCCTTCTGACTGCTAGCCTGGCCCCGTTTTAGTCCACCATACTGTTTGTATATTATTATAATTTAAATTTTTATAAGGTTTAATGATCATAGCTATAAACCATGCTGCTAATTAAATAAAGCTGATTTTTAACAATCACAATACTGTCTTTATAACATTTATAGAAATTGTGTCCTTTTAAAAAGTAAAGTATTCTGTATATTTAGGGCTATGGCTATTAACATAACTACAGATAGGCACATACTTTTCTTGTTGTGCTTTGTATATAAGTTATTACATAAGTAGTAAGACAGCAGTTGGACTTAATAGCAACTAGCATGACATATAAATGTAGTTGTTTGGAAATGGTGATTTTTAAAATGATTTCAAAAGATCTGGCATGTCCTTCCTATGTTATGCTGTAGGAAAAACAATCAGGTCCTGGAGTGACCTGTCATCGATTTTTTTAAGAAGTTACAGTGTGAGGAAATTATTTGGTGATGTTGAATGAGTTTTAGACTATATTTTATGAATCTTTCTGTATTAACTTATGGTAGAACAGGAAAAGACTTAGTCACTCTTGCCTACAACCCCTTGTATAACAAGAGGTTCAGGGAGTGATGTGCCAAAGGGCGCATGGCCTGATACCTAAAATGGCTGGAAATAGAAACCAGGTCTCTGAATACGTGGATCTCAGTGTTTTCTTCCATGCTACCCTTGCCAAGGAAAGTAACATAATTATGCCTATGTGTAGATATTGTTAAATGATTTCTTACAATCTTTTCTTTGAAAATATGTTAGAACAACAAATACAGTGAATTTGTAGAGTTATCTGTGTACACAGAGGTTGACATTTTGGTTTGTTTTTAGGGGAACCTGGGTGTTAGGTGCCCAGTCAACAGTAAGCAGATCTTTTAAGTAATTACATCTCTGCTTGTACTGATGGCTTTTAGGAATCATCTAATAGAAAATGGGTTGGTTTTAAAATGCCTGGAAGTTTTTTTGCCTAATTTTGTAACCCCAAACGAAAACCAGTTTCATATATATATATATGTATATAACTACCTAGTTACTTTATTGTTAGAGGATGTGGTGGGTTTCAAAAGAGATTTATGTTCCATAAAACTAAGAGCCTTGAGCAAAGAAGATGAAACTGGCCAGCCCCTCAGGATAGTACCCAGGTAGAATGGGGGGCAGTTTCCGGGTGGTGCAAACAGCTAACATGCCCGACCGCTAACTGAAAGGTTGGAAGCTCTAGCTCACCCAGAGGTGCCTTAGAAGAAAGGCCTCATGATCTACTTCCCAAGTATCAATCATGGAAAACCTTTTGGAGCAAGTTCTGCATGGCATCGCCATGAGTTGGGGTCCACTCCATAGCAACTGGTTTTTAAATTGGGAGACTTTGCCAGGGGGAAGACAAATGAAGGATAACTGGCCAGGGGTGATTTGGTTTTTCTATCAAATGATAATAGCTTCCTGGTTCGGCCCTCAAACTAGATCAGTGGTCTCAAACTAGATCAGTGGTTCTCAGCGCGAGGTCCCTAGACCAGCAGCGGCAGCATCACTGGAGACCTTCTTAGAAATGCAGATTATTGGCCTCAACGTAGACCCAGCATTCTGTTTTAACAAGCTCTCCAGGTGATTCTAATGCACACCTGCGTTTGAGAATCACTGCCCTAGAGAAATATAAACCTTTAAGAATAGTGTTTGAGGACTGCCTTGTAATCATTTGGAGGCTGGGACTATTAGGTGGAATTATATGAAACTGCCAATATACTCCTGTATTTGACCCACAAAAACGCTTATGTCATATAGTTTGACCTGATAAAAATTGAAAAAAAAAAAAAAACTTGTAAAATTTGAAGGAAAGTCTCCTTTTACTTTGGGGCAGAGAGCTTAAGCTGTTTCACGTAGGCCTCAATGTTACCAGGTGGAAACCCCAGGTTCTTACTTGGCGTGACTCGTATTGGCCAATAAATGTGAGACCAAGGTGGGAGAACAGGAAAGCCATCTTTATATCGTTGTACAAGGAAATGGAGTCATTCGGAGCTGCTGTTGCCAAGACTGCTCACCAAGGGCAGTCAGGCAGGTTACTTTTAAAGGGGTTTACAAGTAGGGGGTTCATACCAGTTAAGTCTGCAACATTCTTAATACATTACACAGGTGCAACGGGACCTACATATAACCTCCAAGAAAAGCAGAATTCGAATCCAAAGCTGGAGTCTGGGAGGCAGCATAGAATTTTTCAGTACAGCATTGTAAGGAAGGAAGCCAGGTAAAGAATACAGCACTGTGGGGGCTCTGCCTTACTCTTATTTCTTTTTGGACATTGGTCATTCCAGGCCAGTGTCCATTTTGAACTATAGCCCGGCTTGGAATTGTTTGGCATATTTTTGAGGAAGGGCAAATATTGGACCTAGGCATTTCATTGTGGCTGCTGACTTCTTGTTGGTTTATAACTGTTTACTAAATATTAAAAGAAAAATAGTGGCTTTTATGAAAATTATGACATAATGTGTGTTTGCTATCTAATATTAGGCAAAAACACAAGAGGAAATGCTAACCTAAATCTTAAAGGGAATCAGGCATTTTTCTTGATGTTGACTATACCTCCATGTAATTTATTAAATAAAATTTTTTGGAATAAAATTTTTTAGCACTTTATGAAATTTTTCTTTGTGGCTTTCCATGAAGTTTCAGAGTTGTCAGGAGTTTATTCTATAGGTCGTGGTGAAGCAATACTTAAGTTGTTTAACCAAAGATCTTAAAGTAACAACTTTGGCTTTTTTTTTCTTTCTTTCTAAGAGCCATGCGGCTTGGTTTTCGGTTCAGGGATCTTATTCTAATGAGAGGCCAAACCTCTGCCTTTGAGGCAGATTACACAAAGACTAAATTAACCCTTCAGCTCAGAAATTAAAGAAAATTTTGTTATCTTAACAGCAATAACCCAATTCTTTGTTTTATATTTTATTTAACAGTAAAGCTCTTAAAATTTTCAAATTAAACCATTAAATTTTAGTCAGACAGATAAAACTTTTGACCATATCAAATAAAGTTGTTTTTTTTCCAACTTCTTAAATGTTGTCTTTGTTGCGTATCTCTTAGAGTGCATCCTTTTAAATGGCAAACATAAACACACTCATTAGCAGACCCAAATACACATATACATGTACCCTTTCTCTTGTGCCATAAAAAGCAGAAGTATTTAAGCTTAAATTATGACAAATACCTGTTAATTCAGTTTAGCATCAATAAAAAAATAAGTTACCCAAAAAACCAAACCCAGTGCCCTCGAGTCAATTCTGACTCATAGCGACCCTATAGGACAGAGCAGAACTGCGCCATAGAGTTTCTAAGGAGTGCCTGGCGGATTCAAACTGCCGACCCTTGGTTAGCAGCCGTAGCACTTAACCACTATGCCACCAGGGTTTCCTAAGTTACTTAAAAAAAAAAAAAAAAAGTTACTTAAAAGGTCTTAGAAATTATTTTAAGCCTGTATACGATAAAACATAACTGTTATTGAAAGTCTATTTAAACATTCTAAGTTTTCATTCAACTTTTACTATTTCTCATATTTTTCCAGTCTAGTTTTAGCCCTTAAAGATTTTATCAACTAGCTTTGGACATCAGAAAGTCTCTGCTCAACTGCCCAATTCATTGATATGAATATAACCTTAAGTGTCTGGTGAGGGTTGAAAACATTTTCCCAGGCCATATCAGGTGTGTCTCATTGTGATTTCTTTCTTTTTTTCTGTTGGCATCTTAAAGTTCCCCTACCATAGAGAGAACTTGTTTACAGTTCTTTTATGATTGGGATCCACCCAATTTCTGGTAACTGTAGTAAAATAGCAATTTTTCTTCTTTTTGTCTTAAAGGGTCTCCATCTAGTTGGAAAGGGGCTTTCAAAAGCTTCACTGGAGCTATATGACCTTGGAGACTGGGGGCTGGAGAACCCTAATGCTGCCCTACTCTATTTTTTTTGACTCATGGTAGAAGGCAAGATTAGGTCATTCTGATTTATTTACATGTGTTTAAATTGATCTAGGCATTTGGAAAGGCTGTCTACACGGTAAATACCAAAGCTCTTGAGCAATTTTGTAAATGAATCCAAAAGATAACTAATTTCTTTTTGTTTTATTATTCTCTTAGAAAGCAGTTTTGCTTTTTCCTTATCACAACCTTTTATCTACCCAGTAAATTCCAAAGCCCTTCAGCAATTTTTTTCAGGCTTTTCTTCTTTTTTGTACTCTGGAACTGTTTTACTTTAAAACAAAATTATCCTTTTTCTTTAAATAAAACACATTTCAATAATATCTAGCTTAAATTTTTTTTTAAGTTAGAGAGGCTTTGCTTTTATGATTGACTTAAACATAAAGTTTTTCAATGTAGCTACGAAAAATCTAAATCATCACAGAAATCACAGAGACACAAGACAGTTACCCTTGAATGAGGAAAGAACTGAGGTTCTAAGAGAGCCTTAGAAAAAAACAGCAATTCTCAGCCATAGCCTCCAACCTGAGACAAGACAGAGAACAGACTCAATGCTGTAGACTGGAAGTAAGCTCTCAGAACAGAAGAAGACAGAAAGATCACATAAACTTATCGAACAATACCACACAAACCAAGGGTATGGGGATTCTGGTTTCTTAAAAGTGTATATAAACAGTTTTTGGTAAGACTGACTCAATTCAACAGAAATAACAGGTTTTAGATAAAACTTAATAACTTGCTAGAGTGTCGAAGGAATATTATTGTGATTCTTTATGGAGAAACTATCATAAAACAGTTAGGAAGTTACCACTTCTCCCTGCGATCTGGCAGAACAGAGGACTGTTTTCCAGGTTTTCTCTGAGCCACAAACAGAAACCTAACAAGGAATGCCATGGGGTTTGGACAGTGTTTTGCTTAGACCAGTGTGTACCTTCATTGTGTGAAAGTTTGCTTGTGGGTGGCAGGCAGCCTAGTGCTCTAGCCTGTCTCACCTACCAGCTTATCCTGTCACGGGAGTCTTTAACACTCATGATGAGCGCTGGTGACCACTCTAATGGCATTTACTGAGAGACCCATGCCCGAATTTTTGCGGCTTATAGTGGCTCAGAGCTCTTTGAAAGTAGAATTACCTCTTTAATGTTTCAAATGCCCAAATCCAGAACTAAACTGCAGTTCACCAAGAGCTACTGGATATTACTCTTAAACGATCAAGCAGAAATCTAAGAAAGAGTCTCCTTAATGAAACAACTCATTTTCCAAACAAATATGCCAAAGAAAACTTGAGAAAAGAACAAAAAGAAGGAGCAGAGGCTCGTTTTCCGAGAGCACTAACCCCTTCCGTGTCGAAGGGAAGTAGAGTGCGAATCCTTGGGTCCAGAAGATAGGACCTATCTCTTTGCTGGCTTCTGCTCCACAGTCCAGGTCTCCTCGAGGTCGACCTGATTCATGGTTTTAGAATCCCTGCAGCAACTGCACCATTAACTCTTGCAGGGTGAAAACACCAGAGTTCAGTAAAGCCAAAAGAAAGGTTTTATTTGGCATATATTTAAAGAGGCAAAAGTAGGAAAGGGACAGGCATGCTGCCAGAGCCATGTTTGTCCGAGTTTCTGCTCTCATTTCTTAAGGATGCATCTTAGCAGGCCACATTCTGGGATTCCTTGAACGTTCCCTATTCTCTAGATACACACTCACACAACCTAATCCGGTGCACCAACTTAACAGGTACCTGAGCCTTTTATGCCCTCAGCGGTCAATTCCTCCCAATTCTTGGGACTCTTGTAAGGCCTTAACCCAGGAATTACCCTGTTATTTAACAAATAACCTCAGATTCCTAATGCCCTCAGATGGTCAATTTCTCCCACTTCTTGGGACTCTTCTAGGGCCTTACCTAGGCACTTACCAAACAAACCAGGTGGTTTTCATGTCTCTCAGCCATCGTTGGGTCCCAGGGAAGGTGGGCTTCCAGAGCTGTTTCAAGGTCTCCAGGAGAAATCTCCTGGTGGTGCCAGAGATCGGGGCCATTCTGTTTTCCTGTCAACCTCAGGAACGGAACAGATGGCTCCTAGCTGGCTCACCAGAAATGTTACCAGGTGGAAACCTCAGGTTCTTACTAGGCATGACTTGTATTGGCCAATAACTGAGACACCAAGGTGTTGGAGCAGGAAAGGCACCTTTATTTTGTTGCACAAGGAAATGGAGCCAGTCAGAGCTGCTGCTAAAGCTTACTTTTTTAAAGGGGTTTACCAGTAGGGGATTCATACAAGTTCGGTCAGCA
Organism: Loxodonta africana; assembly: GCF_030014295.1. Lineage (NCBI taxonomy): Eukaryota > Metazoa > Chordata > Mammalia > Proboscidea > Elephantidae > Loxodonta > Loxodonta africana. The sequence continues at coordinate 110,727,260 of NC_087347.1, read as the reverse complement.
ACATTCTCAATCATACTACACAGGTGCAATGGTGTTTAAGTATAACTTCTGAGTAAAAGCGGAATTCAAATGCAAAGCTGAGGAGGGGAGGAGGGGTCCAGCAAAGGAAAGGATTTTTTCAATACTGTAGGGGAGGAAGCCAGGTAAAGAATACAGCACCGTGGGGGCTCTTTCTCATTAATAGCCAAAGTAGGAAGATGTGAAGAGGTAAGTAGATTATAAGGTATGTGAAGGTATTTGCTCAGCTCCTTATGCATCCTTTTATTTGTTTTATACTTAGGTCTTGTGTAAATTCATCACTACCACCCTTGATTCCCCTAGCTCTTTTACTTTCCGCTTATATAGGACTGTAGATAGCCAGGAAGGAGGAATATTCTTCCTGTCTCTACCCAGTTTTTTTCTTGGGGTTCAGAATGTTGCCATTGCTGTAGTCTTCAACACCCCTTGTTGCTACTCCTCTAAGATTTTTCTCAGTAGCAGCTGTGCCTGAATATGCTGCTACTAAATCTAACCACTCTACTGAGAGTCACATCTTTTTCTAATTTGAAGAGGAAACTTTCTATTTATAACAGATTTCAGTCAACTTTAGGTAAACTTGTTTAAGCCTATTTTCATGTCTAGGCCAGAAATAATTCCCTCAGGCCATCTAATAACACCCCTCCCCCCGCCTTTTTCCCCTTTAAACAAACACCAAACATCGTGCTAGACTTTGTGATAGACATGAGTAAAACTCCGTCTCCGTAAAGGTAATAGTTTAGGTAGGAACACAAACAAGTACATAAAACTCTAGAAAAAGACAGGGAACAAAAGGGGGTGGTAGTGGTGGTAGGAGTATTTAATGTGAGTTGATTATGGCAATCAGGAACCAATTCCAGTTTTCTAAATTGGCATATTGTGGTATGTACAGCCTTTTTTTTTTTTTTTTCTTTTTATAATATTTAAAAAAAAAAAAAACAACACAGAACTGAAAGCAGGCACAGTTTACAGTGAGAAAGTGGAACTGGGAGTGGGAAGGTAAATTGTCCTGTGTGTGGTTTCTATTATAGTGTTCTTTTTTATTTATTAGCTTTAGACAGTATTACCCACCTGTATGTAAGATAAGTCTTGTTCCTCCTCTTACCCCCATCTCCCAGTTATTTTCAGTTGTTAATTTGACATCATCAAACAGTGATACGTATATATAATTTGTAAATAAACATATGCATACTGAGGTCATATGTTCAAATATGTTTTTAGCCCTAAAGGTTTGCCATGCAAAAAAAGCTTGGAGTCCATTGGGTTCAGAATACCCTGTTGAGTAATACTGAATATACAGCAGTAAACTTTTCGAGTTTTTGCATATATCAAAACGTCCTTTATTCTGCCATCCTTGAATGTCTGAGCATGGAATTCTAAGTTCAGATTTTTTTCCACTCAAAAACTTTGAAAGCATCGTTCCATTGTCTTAGAGAATCCAGCTCTCAGTCTGACTTATACTTTTGTAGGTAATGTGGGAAATTTTAGAACTTCTCGTGTCTTTTTTTTTTTTTTTTTTTGAGTTCTGAAGTTTTATCAGGATGTCTCTAGCTATAGATCTTTTTTTAGTAATCATTCTTGGTGCTTGTTGAGACCTGTCTGTGAGCTGTGTCTTTTCTTGAGATCATGAAAATAATCTATTTTTTTCCTCTTTTATATATTTTTACTCTATTGTTCCTGCTTTTACTCCATTCAGAAGCACTTATTAGATGACCATTAGAACTTTTCAATCTGTCTTCCTGGTCCATAACTTCTCATATTTTCCCTACCCAAATAACTTATCCTGAAAGATTACCTGTGAAGTTTTTCTGGGTGTGTCTGTTCCAGCACTCTGTGCTAAACGTAAACACGTATTATTTCATGCTATCCATTCTCCAATCATAGGAGATGTGTCGTACTACAATTACTTAACAAAGTAAAAGCTCAGTATCAGTAAGGCCCAATGACTCACACTGGTCTCACTATAGAACTGTGCTGTAGTTTGTGGTCTTCCTATAATCTTGTGTGCTTCCTGCAGAATCCAACTCAGGCACTGTCTTAGTTATCTAGTGCTGCTATAACAGAAATACCACAAATGGATGGCTTCAACAAACAGAAGTTTATTCTTACAGTCTAGTAGGCTAGAAGTTTGAATTCAGGGTGTAAACTCCAGGAGAAGCCTTTCTCTTTTGACTCTGGAGGGATGTCCTTGTCATCAATCTTCCCCTGGTCTAGGAGCTTCTCTGCCAGGAACCTTGAGTCCAAAGGATGGGCTGTGCTCCCAGCAGTGCTTTTTTTGGTGATATGAGGTCCCCTTGTCTCTCTGCTCACTTCTCTTATATCTCAGAACAGATTGGCTCAAGTCACAACCCAATCTGGTAGATTGAGTCCTGCCTCATTAATATAACTTCTGCTAATCCACCTCATCAACATCATAGAGATAGGATTTATAATGCTTAGGGAAATCACATCTGATGACAAAATGGTGGACAGTTACACAATACTGGGGATTATGGCCCAGCCAAGTTGACAGATATTTTGGGGGGACACAATCCATGACAGGCACCATATTCAGGACATCTAGTATACGATTTATTTTTTCTTTAATATTTTCTTCTATTTTTTGTTGTTGAGAATTTACACAGCAAAAACATACCAATTCAAGTTTCTAGTACATTTCAGTGACATTGATTACATTCTTTGAGTTGTCCAACCATCCTCAGCCTCCTTTTCTGAGTTGTTCCTCCTCCATTTACATAAACTCACTGTCCCCAGAGTTCTGTCTGATCTTTTGAGTGCTGTTGTCAATTTGATTCCATATAGATAGATCTTAAAAGAGCATAGTATAATGCTCAAGGCAGACATTCCTTACTAGTTAAGCTAAACTGTTGTTTGGCTTTAAGGAGACTTCAGGAGATATTTTTAGTTTAAAGTTTAAAGAATATCTTAGGGCCATAGTTTCGGGGTTTCATCCATCTTCCATGGCTCCAGAAAATGTGGATTCCGTGAGAATTTGAAATTCTATTCTGCATTGCCCCGCTTTTGATCAGGTTTCTTCTGTAGAATCTTTGATGGTAGCTGGGCACCATCCAGTTCTTCTGGTTGCATGGCAAAGGAGGCAGTTGTTCATGGAAGCAATTAGCCATACATTCCATATCTTCCTCCTAATCCTGACTCTCTTTCCTCTGTTATTCCAGACAAATAGAGACTAATTATAATGTCTTGGATGGCTACTTGCAAGCTTTTAAGACCCCAGGCACTACGTTGCAAACTAGGAGGTAGAACAGAAGCACTGAACGTGTGGGTTCTCCAATGAAACTATGACCTACACCTCTAAACCAAGGAGCCAAATCCCATGAGGTGTTTGGTTATACACAAGCTTCAGCAACTCTGTTTTGTGTGTGTGTGTTGTTTATTTTATTTTACTTTATTTTTGGTCTTTGTAAATGTATCATACAACTTTTGAAAATTCGGCTTTTTACAGGTGTACATCATATTGACAGCAATTATATTAATCAGCTGTGCAACTCAACCCTTAGTCAATGTGATTTTTTCATCACTGTAAACCGAAACTCAGTACTCCATAAGCAGTTACCTCCCCTTTTCCCCCTCCCTCCCACCCCAGGTAACCACTAATAAACTTTGGTCTCTGTACATTTGCCTTTTCTTTTTATATGAGTGAGTCATACAATATTTGTCCTTTTGTGATTGACTTCTTTCACTCACATAGTGTCATCAAGCTCCATCCATATTGTACCGTGTATCAAGACACCATGTCTCTTTCTGGCTGAGTGGTATGTGTATGTACCACATCTTGTTTATTCAGCCACTGATGGGCGTTCAGGTTCTTTGCACCTTTAGGCTATTGTGAATAGTGCTGCAGTGAACACTGGTGTACAAGTCTGATTGAATCTCTGCTTTCAAGTCTTTTGAGTATATACCTAGGAGTAGAATTGCTGGGTCATATGACCCTGGTGGCATAGTGGTTCAGAGCTATGGCTGCTAACCAAAAGATCAGCAGTTCAAATCTACCAGGTGCTCCTTGGAAACCCTATGGGGCAGCTCTACTCTGTCTTATAGAGTGGCTAGGAGTCAGTGGCTTTGTTTTGTTTTCTTGTTTTTTTATGGAAGTTCTATTTTTAGTTTTTTGAGGAACCACCACACTGTCTTCCGCAACGGCTGTATCATTTAGCATTTCTACCAGCAATAGATAGGGGTTCTGATTTCCCCACATCCTCACCAACGTTTGTTATTTTGTTTTTTTTAATCTTAGACATCCTGTTGTTAGGTGCCATTGAGTCGGTTCCAACTCACGGCACCCCTATACACAACAGAACAAAACACTGTGTGGTCCTCCACCATCCTCACAATTGTTGTTATGCTTAAGCCTATCCTTGTGGCCACTGTGTTGGGAGTCCCCTTCTTTTTCGCCGACCGTGTGTTGGGAGTCGTCCTCTTTTTCGCCGACCTTCTACTTCACCAATAGACATCCTACTGGGAACAAAGTGGTATCTCATCGTTGTTTTGATTTGCATCTGAATGGCTAATGATGTTGAGCATGTTTTCATGTGTTTGATAGCCATTTGAATGTGCTCTTTGATGAAATGTCTATTCGAGTCCTTTGCCCGTTTTATGATTGGGTTATTTGTCTTTTTGTTAAGTGGTCAAAGTTTTATATGTATTTTTGTTACTAAATTCTTACTGGATATATGGTTTCCAAAGATACTTTCCCAGTCAGTAGCTTGTCTTTTGATTTTTTTTTTTTTTGATAAAATCTTTTGATGAACAAAGGTTTTTAATTTTTATGAAGTCCTGTTTATTTTGTCTTTGCTGGTTGTGCTTTTGTTATATTAGATAATCCATTGTTAAAGGCAGGGCCTGACAGCATTGCCCCTGCATTTTCTTCTAAAAATTTTGTAGTTTTCACATAACCCATTTTGAATTTGTTTTTGTGTATGGCATGAGGCATGGATCCTCTTTGACTTTTCTGCATGTGGAAATTCAGTTTTCCCAATACCATTTATTGAAGAGACTCTCCTTTCCCCATAGATTGCCTTGACACCCTTGTCAAAAATCAGTTGACTGTAGATGTATGAGTTTATTTCTGGGCTCTCAATTCTTTTCTGTTGGTCTGTATTTCTGTTGTTATACCAGGACCAAGCTGTTTTGATTAGCTGTATAATATGGTTTAAAATCAGGAAGTGTGAGTCCCCTTACTTTGTTCTTCTCTTTCAACCAGTAAATGATTCTCACTGTTCCTGTTAAAGTCTTAGGAATACTACTGAGCATTATATGTTGTCTCATATTAACTCATTTTCCTTTCATTACACAGCCATCATATATATAAAATTGTTTTGATACCTCAACAGCATTTTCATTTGTAACTTCATGAAGCACTTAAGAGGACTTTTACCATAAATATGATAGTATTTCTTAGTTCTAGAGTGATTTACATTTTGTTAACTAAGAGTTAAACAAGAATGCAATATAATTAACACCACAGGTGATTAAGCTGCCTCCTAGAAGACTTGAACTGATTACAGATAACAGTACAAAAGAGGTACCTTGTAAACATGTTAGCCACATTTTATAGTTGGGTAAGATTTTGATGATATCCTTCAGACAATGTGATTTTCAAAAACTTTACCATGCTGGGTAATCACATATTTCTTTGGTTTGGAAGCTTGATAGCTAACACACCAAGAATAAAGCACAATTGGAGGCAATTGCTAAAGAACCTTAATTGTTTTTCTTTTGAGTCATAAAAATAATCAGTGAGTACTTTATTCTCTAATAGTGGCTAATTTAAACTCAAAGATTATAGGAGAAACTTTATAATTACTTGCATTACTTTTAAGTCAACTTGTATTATTGAACCTAAATTGTCTCTCTTCTAGTGTTTAGTGATACCATGTCTTTTTAAACCATTTTGCCAATCTCTACCTTTTTTTTTTTTTTGCCGATTCTACCTTTTAGTTGGAGAGTTTAATCTGTTATATTTGTGGGTTTTGAAAGCAACTGAAGGCAGTAACTTAAGTCTTTTGCAACTACTTAAGAACAGCACCTACTTTTTTATATGTTGTTGTTAGCTATCATCAATTCTTCCCCCAACTCATGGTGACCCTACGCACAAGGTACTGGACTGTTGTGATTTATAAGGTTTTCATTGGCTGACTTTTCAGAATTAGATCGCTAGGCCTTTTAACCTAGCCTGACTTAGTCTGGAAGCCCCGCTGAAACATATTGAACATCAGAGCAACATGGTGGCCACCACTGCACTAGTACATTGGGAATCGAACCTGGGTCTCCTGCGTAGAAGAGGAGAATTCTGTCCCTGAACCACCACTGCAGTGAATAATTCTTGTTAAAGAGACAGTAGGCAATGCCCCTAAAATGAATTGTGTATTCATTTTTCTTAAAGCACTATTTTCTTCCGTCATTTATTTCCTCTATTCTTGCTGTTGTTTAATAAGGAATAATTACTCTTCTTCATCCCTCCTTTAATGCTGATTGAAACTTTTAAGGGCTCCTAATAGAATATTTCCAATGTTATCCTAACTTTCTTGCCTGACTATCTTGCTGATTTCCCAGCTCAATGTGGTACATCACTGAAAAGGGAAGTTACATACAGAATCTGATCATAAAGGGTTAATTTTTGAAATTACTCTCCATTTGAAGTATTTTTTGATTACTTAATTGGAATTAAATTTACCTATGCAACACAAAATTACTCTTTCTAGTCTCCCCCATCTTTAGTATTTGGCATTGCCGCCCTTCCAGTTGCTGCCCTCCCATCACAAATTCTGTTGATTCTAAAATATTTTCTTCAATCCTTGGGACCACTTTCTCCATTTCCACTGTCGTACCATATTAGTCTGTCACCATGTTTTCTTGCCAGACTACTCCAATAACCTCCTAACTTGTTATCCTGGTTTTATTCTTCCCCATCCTCTGTTGCCATTCTCTGGAAGGCTGTCAATCGATCTTACTACAATCAAAATTACGCCGTTGTTTTCCTACTCAAAATTCTCAGTAACTTCAAGCATACTGAACTCCTTTTTCCCCTTGAAATTATTTCACATTCTTCCCTGCCTTAGGGACTTTACTGTTCTTACTCTTCCCTTCTTTACAGACCTTCCCTTGACTCTGCTCTGCCTTTTTCTCATCTTTTAGTTCTCAACTCAGGCATCAACCTTTCAGGGAAACTGTTATCCAAGTGAAGAATTTTTAGCTTTTGCATAGCAGTTGTTTTAAGTTGCCATCACATTGATTCCTACTCCTGGTGACCCCATGTGTTACAGAGTAGAACTGTTCCATAGGGTTTTCTTGTCTGTAATCTTAATGGAAGCAAATCACCAGGCTTTTTCTTCTACTGTACCACTGCCAGCCTTTAGGTTAGCAGTCAAGTGTGTACTGTTTGTGCCTCCTAGGAGCTCTGGTGGTGCAGGTTAAGAGCTCGGCTGCTTACCAAGAGGTTGACAGTTCAAATCCACCAGCCACTCCTTGGAAGCTCTGTGGGGCAGTTCTACTCTATCCTATAGGGTTGCTGTGAGTTGGCAACGGGTTTTTGGTTTTTAGGGACCTTTTGTGTTTTTTTTGTGTAGCAGTTACTTCCGGTCTTATTTCTCTTATTTTCTTTTAGCTTTATCTGTTAACTTTTTAAAAAATAGAAGTTTGTGTTTTTTCACTAACATGTTTCCTGAGCTTGAAGAATATATTGCAGATAAAAACCTACTTAATAAATACTTGTGGATGGATGAATTGTAGTTAATTTGGCAGGTATTCTTCCTTTCAGCCAAGTCTTACATAAGTTGGTGATTTTATTTACAACACCTGGCTTCTGATTCGAATCAACTGTTTTTTGGTTATAAGGCTCAGAGGAACGTCTCCCTTTCACGTACATATTCCAAAGTTCAGTCCTTGGCACGCTTGAAGTCTTGCCTCAAGAAAAACTCTTGTTATTTCATAGTTTTATATAATATTTTATTCAGTTGATTAATTTTGTCATGATGTTTTAGAACTATCTTTGACATATCCATTCAGTTTTAAAACATATTATGGATTTGTTGTACGTGTTCCCACCCACTGCCGTCGAGTCGATTCAGACTCATAGTGACCCTATAGGACAAAGTGGAACTGCTCCATAGGGTTTCCAAGGCTGTAAATCTTTACAGAAGCAGACTGCTGCATCTTTCTCTCGTGGAGCGGGCTGGTGGATTCGAACCACTGACCTCTCGTTTACCAGCCGAGTTCTTAACCACCGTGCTACCAGGGCTTCTCATACATGTTCAGTGGTAATAGAAGTCAGAACTTCTCCATTATGGAGATTTTGTTTTTCCTTTTGACACATCTGTCTTTGACTGGAAAATACCTTGAATGTTTTCATCCTCCCTGCCAAATAGTTATGGGGATGGTATACGTGTCCCACACATCTGGAAATGTATTTTTGCTGCTTCAGACAAGAGGAACAAATGATAAGGTAGAATCCTTGTGCTAATTCTCTTTTCTCTTAGAACTTAATAGTAATGATCCTGTTTTCTTCAGGCTTTTAGTGGTGAGTAGAAAGATGGGCCGTATATACTTGTAGGGATTTTTTTTTCCCTCTTTCATTTTGTATTTCACAGAAATATATCTGAGTGATGATCTCTTGTTATGATTGGTTATTGTGGCTCTCATTCAGACTGTCACCCAGGCTTTTTATTCAACTCAGGAAATACACCTTCTTTTATCTTTGATTATAAATGCACTTTTCCATTTGTTTTGGCTCCTTTTGGAGCAGTCATCTGATGAGTAGCTCTGATTTTGGTCTCTGTATTCTATATCTTTAATGATCTCTTTTGTGTTTCTTTATCATTTTTCTCTGCTTCTGGGAGAACTTTATGCTGCTTTAATTTTTGTTCCAGTGATGAATGTGTCCCTTATTTCTAATGCAAATTTTTAATATGCTTCTTTATTCTTAGCTTTTTTATACCTTTTCTAACTCTGTTTATTTCTGTGTATCATTCAGACAACTTTCTGTAATCTTTGTTTTCTCATCTTGCACTATTGTTTCATAGAGTATAGTCACAGAGGAAATTTTTCTTCTGTATTTTGGATAAGGTTCTCTCCTTTGCCTAGTAGTCCTTGCCCCCCCCCACCCCATGGGACTCATGTGTTTTTCTTCTTCCAGTAGTTATTCTTAAAATGAAAAGAGGGTTCTCCAGACTTGAGTTATGTTAGAATATGATCTGAAAACTCCCTGCTCCTGCAAAGTACACTACTTACGTAGCTCTTTCTGATTTTGCCTTTTTTTGTTTTAAATAGACTTACCTGGTTGCAAAGCATCATCATCTAGTCACTAATGCCCTGGTCATGTTATGAGGAATTAACTGTGTGTCCACGTGGATGTAGTACAAGAACAGCTTACTGGAAGGAAATTTATAGTTCATCTCTGTAGGAAGCACTCTGATAGGGATGAAGTCTTATCAGAGAATCTGTTTGTCTGAAGTAAAGGTAGATTCTTGTGGAAATCTGTATTATTATTCTCACAGAGTGTCGCCCAGTCTATGTTTTCGTTGGTGAGAAGTTCTGGGGTCTTGATATATGAATAATTATATTTTGTAATTTTCAGGGCTTCTGGTTTTCATGAATATGTCAGTGAAAAGGTGAGGGAAGGTGAATCAGTATCATCATTTGCTGTCATTAAGTTTCCAGGTTGCTTTGTAATTTTGTGTTTATGATCATACCATTAACCTATATGTTATATAAGATTTGTAATACTTTGGAAAATATGCCTTGGCAATATAATTTCTTATCTACAAATACTGTTTTTTGTTACTCAGATTTCAGGCATTATATGTCACAAAGGCTAATGATTGTATTTCTTAAAAATTATTAAAATTTTAAATCCTCAGTTGTTCCTTTATAATCTAATTTGGGGAAAGTAATTGTTTTGTGACTATTTAAATACTTTGTCCATCTTGGTTCATTCAGTTAAACTTTTTGATCAGTAAAGGGAACTTCTTTTTTTATAGGTAAAGTACTCAGATACTGCATAAATCCTAAAAGACTGCAATAAAGTGGCAATGTCTCGGGAACCCACCCCACCTCTACCTGGAGACATGTCTGCTGGTCCTATAGCAGAAAGCTGGTGTTATACACAGGTACATGCTGTTAAAAATGCCTTACTTTTTTATATGTCACTTACAACTTTTATGCTTTTTTGAGAATTATTGTCAAACTCGTGGCGTAGTTATTAGAAATGCTAGAAAAATAGATTATAGGATGTGACCAGTTAGAAAACATAAAAGTCATCATTAAATATGGTTTTCTGAATTTCTTAGGTTAAAGTGGTAAAGTTTTCCTACATGTGGACCATTAATAACTTCAGTTTTTGTCGAGAGGAAATGGGTGAGGTGTTAAAAAGTTCAACATTTTCATCTGGCCCAAATGACAAAATGAAATGGTAAGATTTTTACTTGTTTCTATGTTTGTTATTTGTTTTTGATGTTCTTCTCATCTGCTACTTTATGTTTTTGTCGTTGTTCCTGAGTGGATATTAACTTAATTTTATATTTGTTTGGTAGTAAGTTCCTAGTAGTATAGAGAATTGTAAAGAATTGTGGGTGTATTGATGGCTGGGAGTACTCTTTGTGATACTATTTAATGAATGATTTCACTATTGCCTCTCTTATTTTAAACTCTTTAAGTATTATATTCCTCCATGTGAGCCTGTTGTTTTATTTTAGGTGCCTGAGGGTAAACCCAAAGGGATTAGATGATGAAAGTAAAGACTACTTGTCCTTGTATTTGCTTTTAGTCAGCTGCCCAAAAAGTGAAGTTCGAGCAAAATTCAAATTTTCCCTTCTGAATGCTAAAAGGGAAGAAACAAAAGCAATGGGTAAGTGATTTGCAAACTGAGTGAAGAAGTCTCTGTGTAACTATGTTATGTGACTTCTGCACTTTACCAAGAAAATCGGGGCTTTTTTTTTTTTTTTTTTTTTGACCAAAGTTTGCTTAATTTAAAGCATTTAATTTGGCCAATATTTAATTAGTTTTAAATGCCAGTGTGGAAATGTAGTTGTTTTACTAAATCCTGGACTTCACAAGACCTATACAAATAATTTGAAATGATATTAAAATTTAATTCTTCCATGCCCTCAAATGACATTCACTTGTCACTTGGAAAAAATAACTGCTGTTAGGGCAAGGTGCCTTGTTCAATGCTTGGCATATAATAGGTGTTCAAGAAATATTTCTCTTCTTGCTATTTTTGCCAGGTAATAAAATCTGAAGGGTAATGCGAAAGGAGATAAAATATCCTGATGTTTTGTCGATAGAATTTTTTTGAGCAGTGGACAAAATACTGACTGAAAGGCAGTCACAGGGCCTATTAAATTCAGTCCAAGATGCACATATATAGCCAGCTGAAATGATGTAAGCTGGAACTTCATAAAAGAAGAGCAATGTATAGGGAAATCATAAACTGCCACATTAAATTTTATGTTTTCTAGAAGTGAATCACAGAAACAAGTAACTTTTTATCACAGAAAACCTACTCTGCATACTTATTTTCAAAATAATATCTTTTATTGCCAAAGTAATACTTATTTTCACACTGTCTCACCTTTAAGATAAGGAAGTGTGTCAGAATTAGACTTATTACTAGTTTTCCACCTCCATTTTATTATTTGTGTGATAGATAATGAATACTTTCTGTAGATTATTTTATTTCAGAGTATACAGTTGTTATGCAACATGTTAGGCATTTGTGACATTCACTTTAGTTAGTTATTAAATCCTTTACAAAATTATACTAAAAGTGTAATTTGGACTTTTATGAAAATTTTTGGAAGGATTAAGAGATTATATCCAGAGACATAAGAATGCTTTTTCACCACTTAATGGGTCTTTCTGTAGTCCATTGAAACTTAAATCATTGGCATGAGTGTCCTAGGAAAGCTTAAAGAGGGTACCTTAGTGATTTCAGACATCCATTTTTCAAGGGAGAAGCAGGAAATGAAAGGTATAGATGTAATAGAGTTCTGATATGAGACGATGACCAGTATGCCGGTGCCGGTGTTTTTGATCATACTTCATTGTCTTCTAGGACCTAGATTGTTAAGAAAGATCCCTTCCTTCTCCATGAGATTTGATGTGGTTTTTATCTCTTTAGAGATCCACAAATCTAAAATTGAGCTCATTGATGATGGCCAAAATTTGAGTGGTTATGTGGAGTGATCTGGTGCTACCCAACTTGACTTTGATAACCTTTCGTTTAGCACACATATCTATAATTTTTATGATGGATGTATTGGCCAAGCCCTATTTTTGCGCATTTTTTTTAACTGTGTTGTTATTAAGAAAGATGCTTCTTGAATACTTGATTTATTTAAACTTCTATTCTGTTTTCCACCAGAAAGCCAAAGAGCATATCGATTTGTGCAAGGGAAGGACTGGGGTTTTAAAAAATTCATTAGAAGGGATTTTTTGCTTGATGAAGCTAATGGTCTTTTACCAGATGACAAGCTTACATTATTTTGTGAGGTGGGTACATTTTTTCATTTAAGGAACTCCATGGTTAACTTTAGTGATTTAGCAAAAGTATTAACTGGAATAATATTAGGTATAATTTAAAAATTGATTGGTATGTGAATAAGATTACATTTGTAAATACTTGACTAGAAAGAGCTAACTAGATTGTGTCTTATAGATCAATATAGTAGTCCAGTTGGAAATTGGTTACTGAAAAAATTGTCATATATACTATGAATCGTAAATGCAGTCATACTGTTGTTATGTGCTGTCGAGCCAATTCTGACTCATAGCTACCTATAGGACAGAGTAGAACTTCTCCTAGGGTATTGTAGGCTGTAATCGCTATTGGAGCAGATTGCTAGGTCTTCTCTCCTGTGGAGCAGCTGAGGGGTTCAAGCCACCAACCTTTTGGTTAGCAGCCAAGTGTTTAACATTGCGCCAGCAGGGCTCCTGCTGTTATGTATTAAATACTCCTTCCTTTTGAAAAGACTACGAATGTGCATATCTTTATGAAAATTTCCAAATTTCTTCTACATTCTGAATAACTAACATATAGTCAATATTTTTCTCATAATCAGATTGATCATATTAAGAATTTTTACTGAAAGTTTAGCAGTTTGAATCTGTATGTGAACAGTAATGAAAACTACCTGAGAAGGATTGGGGAAGCTTTTTGTTAATTCAAATAATTAGATTAATTTAATCAAATGTTAGTATTCTAAGAAATAAGAAGCCCACATGGCACAGTGGTTAAAGCACTCTAATCAAATGTTAGTATTCTAAGAAATAAGAAGCCCACATGGCACAGTGGTTAAAGCACTCGACTGCTAACTGAAAGGTCGGTGGTTCGAACCCACCAGCTATTCTGCAGGAGGAAGATGTGGCAGTATGCTTCCATAAAGATGACAGCTTTGTAAACCCTATGGGGCAGTTCTGCTTTGTCCTATAGAATCGCTGTAACACGGCAACGGGTTTTTGTTTTTTATTCTAATCAGTAGTTGCTCAAGTTTTTAAGATACGCCTGTGTCGGTTGACAGATTTATGAGGTGTATTTATATGCGCAAAACATTGTATTTTGCCCTATTGGATAATTTACATTTAAGATTTTTCTTAATTTAAAGTTTTGATTTTCTTCTGTCATTAGTATCATGAAGGAGTTTTATCTATACAAATTTCTGAGATTCATCTTTGCAATGATTCAAAGATTATTTTATTACCAATACAGTTTGTAGAGAATATGTAGTAGTAACAGAGTTTTAGTGAAATGTTGAAAGCAGTGGAAGAGGTTATGATCCAGTAAACTCCATGTTAGGTTTCAAAAGGTTATTGTGGACAGACGAGTGTCTTGGAAGCATGATGATTTCCTTAACTGCTACTTAGGTAGCTTTAATCTCTTTATAGGAAGTGTGTAAAATTTTCCTGGCAAGATTACAACTTAATTGTATGTCATTATTCTGTGTCAGAATAATAATTGAAATATGGCTCTAGAGATTACGTAGTGCAAATAGAGTGCATCTTATTTTCACATAGACAAGTTAAATGAACTGTATGATGAATTTTGTTATGAATAAAATTATTTGGCTGATAAACCATATACAAGTGTCTTGAATAGGACTTACCATTAAATGATTTGAGGGGAAGGGACTGTTGAAGCATTTGTTGCCAACAGACAAATACTCTAAGTAGTATTCTAAATAAATACAGTTTACTACAGTTTATGCGGTTTTAAATTTTTAGCATCCTTAATTAGAAACTCCCTGAATTTTAGTAGTTATCTTAAATTTCTAAGTGTTAATTTTTAAAAATCATGTAATGTTAGAATTTAAAGGACCTTAAAGGCTATTTGTAGACCCTGGTGGCGTAGTGGTTAAGAGCTACAGCTGCTAACCAACAGGTCGGTAGTTAAATCCACCAGGCACTCCTTGGAAACTCTAGGGGGCAGTTCTACTCTGTCCTATGGGGTCACTATGTCGGTATCGACTCAATGGCAGTGGGTTTTGGTTTTTTTAACGGCTATTTAATATTTAACCCAGTTTAAAGAAAACTAAATGCAGCAAAAGTCATTTGGGAGTGAACATCTTTAGGAAGTATTCCTTTTTTTAGACTTGAAATAGTGTTTACAGCTATTTTCCTTAGCATATGTTATTGGAACCTAGATGACTAAGAAATTCAGAATTAAGGCTGAAATTAAGTTTAAGATCCTTTTTTTTCATATATATTTTTTAAGTGTGCTTGGTATCCATATGCTAGATTGTACGTGCTAATGGCCCTAATAAGATAACCCATCACGACAAACGATTTTAAGTTGGGATTGATCAGATTCCGTTTTGAATCCTGAAACATGCATCTTTTTCCTGCTGTACGTATTTATACTTTGGGCACCATATTTAGCAGAGTTGGGCTAAAAGCACTTTTAACAAAGATTCCTCGTGCCCGCCATCATTTCTTCCACCACTCTCATGGATGCCCCTTCCTTCTGCAGCGTCTCCTGCACTGCTTGCAGAAGAGGAGGAAGCGTTGCACTGAGCCTACCTAAAGAACTGCCTCCTCCCCCTCCCCTGCAAGTGGTGCTGTAGACAGGTAAGGCAGTTTGGTGCTCCCCTTTCTGTGCAAGAACTAGCTAAATCTTGCAAGTTCCATACAGTGTCTCAGATGGCCAGAGGTAAACAGATTGCTAGTACTGTAAACAGCTCTGCCCTCTCTCCCACAAAGTGATGTAGAAAACAGAAATTGAGGAATAAGCAGGGAAAAAAAAAAACAAAACATTTAGATTAAATCAGCTTTTGAAGTCAAATAGATTTTAAATACTCTCCTTGTCTGCAGACCCATACCATTTCATGATATATAGAAACAATACATATGCATGGATAAAATATATATAATGTGTTTTTTATAAAGTTAAATAAGCTAATTCATTTTTAAGCATGCATCTTTTTTTCCATCTTATTTTTTCTGTTGCTAAGATAGCCTTTCTGTTTTAAAATACTTGTGATAGTAGATGATGCTTTATTCACTAAAAGGCTCTTTCTTCGCAAAATGAAAAGATGACAACCGTTTGTATAATCTAAATTTTTAAGAATTATTACTTAGGAAATTCAAAATGTGTAGGACCCATTATTCTAGAAAATAATGAAGTTGGACTGTGAAAAGCTCCTCACTTTGGAGGCAGTGTGGGGAGGGGAGTGAGAGGTTAGGTAGTTGATTAAAAAATAGAACGGAGAAATTGTAGTACTGTGCAACTTCGGGAATTCCCAGCTTTCAGAACCAGTTTAAAGAATTCAGATTTTTAAAAATGGGAACCTTAGCTCCACACCAGAGGAAACCCAGATTTTTTTTTTTTTTTTTAATGAAAGAAAAGCAAATTTAACCTCAGGAAAGAATGTCAGCCTTTTTTCTGAATTTTTCATTCTAGGTTCATTCAAACAGAGATGTTTGTTACCTGTATTATTTAAATATATAGTAGAGAAAACTAAATTTTTACCTTAATCTAAGACTGAATTTTTTCTTAATCATAGGTATCAAGAATTTCTTTTATATTGATTTTTAATTAGATAATTAATTTCTACTATAAATAGTCCCTTGGATACTCTTTGGTGTCTGAAATGTTAATTATGTGTCTTGGTTAAAATTTATGGTTGCATATGTAGATGTATATGTCAGTAACGTGAAGCCTTTTGAACTATGATTGCTTATACAAAATGCATATTTAGCATTATCAGTATCTATATCTGATGTCTAATTTTTTTATCCTTTTATTTCTTCTATCACTTGATTTTTGCCAAATTTTCATGTTAAATATTTTTTTTTACTTAAAGAATTTAAGAAATTCTTTCCTAAATTAAATACAGAATCACATTTTTTAATTCCACTGCTTGCTTTATTTATGCAACTGATTAAACAGATCCAGTTCCTGTTCTCTAGCAATTTCAAGAGCAGTGCTTGACGTTAACAAATAAGTACTGTATGTAATAAAAAGCAGATCCTAACTGAACCCTGAATATCAACACCAGTGTTTTTGATTTGTTTATCATTAGGTTATAATGTATGATAAAGTAGGGCAATTAGGTAAGGATTAATGAAGCTTGTTTCTGTTTTGTAGTTATTAAAATTTTAGAAACAACTTGATTAAAAACTTAGGAGAAGCTTTATTGGTAGATTTGTTGATGTACACAATATCTTAGTTCCCAAATTTAGAAAAATATTTCAGAAGATTGTTGTAACAAATGCTTTCTGAACCATAACTGTATTAAAGTAATATAATTAATTTTAAAAATATATCCAAAGAAGTATGGTGTAGCACAAAAATCTAACCAAACCTGTTGCCGTCGAGTCGATTCCGACTCATAGCGACCCTATAGAACAGAGTAGAATTGCCCCCACAGGGTTTGCAAGGAGCAGCCAGTGGATTTGAACTGCCAACCTTTTGGTTAGCAGCTGTAGCTCTTAAGTGCTGTGCCACCAGGGCTAGTACAAGTAACCCTAAAAAGGAATGTGATTTAGGGTACTTTATTTACATTCTCTTGATCTCACTTTGACCTTTTTGTAAAATAAGGTAATTGTATTAGATGATTTCTGTACACACAAAATTCTAAAAGGTTAGTATCCAGGTTGGGGGGAGAAAGGTGGTTAATGAAAATAGCCTCCGAAAAATACGGATTTTCCAGTTTTTCTATAGAAGTGTTCATTAATTCATATAAGGTACATGTTTGTACATTGAGGTGAATGAGGACTTCTGAGACTTAATATTCTCTAGGCATTTTCCACTGGAACGTTATTGTACTTTATGTGTTAGCATAGGATTTGCTCTAATTTATCACTTTTAATTTGTATTTTGTACGTAGCTAACTGTATTTTACATATATGTTCTTATTTAAACTTACCTTCATTGAATAAAAACCTTATGAAAGTTTTTTTTTTTTTTTAAACATTTTGTTGTACTTTAGGTGAAAGTTTACATGGCAAATTAGTTCTCCAGTCAATGATTCTTACACAGATTATTCTGTGACTTTGGTTACAAATCCCAGTGATGTGCCAGCACTCCCTTTCCCTCCCTGGGTTCCCCATTTCTATTAGTCCAGTTTCCCTGTCCCTCTCTGCCTTCTCATCTTTAGTTTTGGGCAGTTGTTGCTCTTTAGATCTCTTATAGTTAATTGTTCTAAGGAACACATTCTTCCTGGGTATTATTGTTTATTTTATAATCTCATGTATTATTTGGGTGAAACGTGGCCTCTGGGAGTGTCTTCAGTTTCAAGTTAGGACGATGTCTTGGGGCAGTAGTCCCTGGGGTTCCTCCAGTCTTTCAGACCAGTAAGTCTTTTAAATGAATGAACTTGTGTTAGTTATCTATTGCTGTATAACACATTACCCCAAGATTTAACATTTAAAACAACAAAAATAGATAACTAATACAGTACTTTTTGTTTAAAAAAAAAAAAAAAGTTCACTTTGAAACATTTGCCTTACTAGTTGAGGTAGTGTTTATTTTTCAATTTATTAAATGTAATGTAAAATTTCCAATAATACAGTAGAATACCTCTTAAAAGTGGTATTGGAAGACTTGTTACAGAGTTTCCATAAAGTATTCAGTATATAGCCATTTTTAACGGAAGTTAATTTAATAAGCATTACATTGGAATCTTCATAAAAGCAATGTTGTAATCTTAACAGCCTTTATTTATTATTTCATAGGAAAATATCCAAGGTCTGCAAATTGAATTAAATTATATTCGTATTGCTCTTACCACTGATTTTCTATAAACAATCCATGAATTTTAAAAAAAAATTACGGTAGATTTTGTGGGAATTTTTGTAATTTTAAATAAACATATTTAAATTAATTTTACTAGATTTGGAACATCTAGGAGTGACACTTAAAATACTTCCCAATTTGCATGTTGTAGATTGTAGTTTTATAACTTTTTTTTATAGTGTAAAAAGTCCTTGTGAGTCTGATGCCATGTTTATTGTACGTGTAGCAAAATTTCAAAGTCAGTAGGCTTGAAGTGTGAGAAAGTAAAAAGTAATTTCTTTCTCCACCTCACATAAATGACTTTTCCTTGTTTGCCTTTGAAGTCATATCATAGCATTTTGTTCTTGTTTAGAAATAGTTTTTGTAATTGCTGTAATAATCAAGCCTTCCAACCAACTGATAAGCTATTTAGATAGTATTTCACTATTGAAACAAATCTAGTTTGTTTCTAATTTTTCTCTATATCATTTCTCTCCTTTAAATCGTATCCGTAAATTCAGTTTCCAGGTACTAGGAGTTTTTATCAAGAGTACATTGAATTTTTCAAATGATTTTAAAAATAATTTTAAACATAAATTAGATATATTCAGTAACTGATTATTGATATCAGTTTGTGAAAATGTTTTTCTTGCTCTCTTTATTAGGTGAGTGTGGTCCAAGATTCAGTAAATATATCAGGACATACTAATACAAATACTTTGAAGGTTCCTGAATGTCGACTAGCAGAAGATTTAGGTAATCTCTGGGAAAACACAAGATTTACAGATTGCAGTTTTTTTGTAAGAGGACAAGAATTTAAAGCTCATAAATCTGTGCTTGCAGGTACTTTCTACTTTTGAGTAATACCGTATTTTTTTTTAATAAGTTAATGCATTAAATAATAATGCTTAATCTTGTTACAGCTCGTTCCCCAGTTTTTAATGCAATGTTTGAACATGAAATGGAAGAAAGCAAAAAGGTAAACATACTTTAAGGGCTAATATTTAATTTGTACAAATGTAGAATAATGAAATGTGAATTTTAAAAGTAACGGTGCGTACTCTTATTGTCATTCTATTATAAGAAGAGAAAAAGTTTAGAAACAAATAGGAAGATGGAAAAAGAATATGTTCTTAGAATAGTAAATGTAGCCCAATGTGGATATTCAGTGGATATTCCAAGTAACAGCTATTTTGATGCCACTCTGGTGGGTAAATAATTGGGTAGTTGTTACCAGAAGGACTGTTCTGGCCATAGCTGTTTGAAACGTCTTTCGTTGAAGTGTATATTCCCTCTTTCTAGACTTTACGGGTTGATTTTGGTATTTGTTTTCCAGAAACAAAAATAATGTTTATATTCTTTCCATCACTAAAAGAAGACTTACCAATTTGGCATCTTCAGAGGTTTTCTCTTTTACCCACCATCTTAAAATATAGCCAGGTTAGAGATCAGAGTTTGAGTCTCTCTGCTGGTTGCATAATGTCCATGTGGACAACTCTAGATTTTTTTTTTCCCCCTAAATTTTATTTATTTTGTTGTTGTTGTGGATATATACAACAAAACATACACATTTCTACATGTACAATTTAGTGGCATCGATTACATTCTTCGAGTTGTGCAACCATTCTCACCTTCCTTTTCTGAGTTGGTCCTCCCTCATTAACATAAAATCACTGCCCCCTAAGGTTCCTATCTTTCCAGCTGCAATTGTCAGTTTGATCCCATCTAGATAGTTCTCAAAAGAGCATACTGTATCCCGAGAGTATGGCCCGCAGACACCCTTTTAGCTCAGTAATGAAGTCAGTCCTGAGGTTCATCCTTTATCCAAAGATTAGACAGGCCCATAAAACAAAATGAGACTAAAGAGGCACACCAGCTCAGTGGCAAGGACTAGACGGCAGGAGGGGACAGGAAGGCTGGTAATAGGGAATCCAAGGTGGAGAAGGGGGACTGTTGACATGTCATGGGGTTGTTAACCAGTGTCATAAAACAATATGTGTACTAACTAATAAGAAGCTAGTTTGTTCTGAAAACCTTCATCTAAAGTATAAATTAAAAAAAAACCTCTCAGGACGGGCCTTTTTAACTAGTTAAACTAAACTCTTGTTTTAGTTTTAAGATAACTTCAGGGGATATTTTTGGTTTAAGGTTTAAAGATTATCTCAGGACAGTAGTTTCAGGGGTTCATTCAGCCTCCATGGCTCCAGAAAGTCTAGAGTCCGTGAGAATTTGAAATTCTGTTCTACCTTTTCCCCCTTTTGATCGGAATTCTTCTGTGGAATCTTTGATCAAAATGTTCAGTAATGGTACCTGGGCACCGTCCAGTTCTGGTCTCACGGCAAAGGAGGCAGTTGGACAACTCCAGAGTTTTTTCACGTGACAGAGCTTTATTCTTTCTGCAGAACTAGAGGCCACGACAAAATAGTTGTGTTTTTTCCTCTGACAGTTATTGACCTGGGCAAGTGTTGTGATCAGAAGTTATGAGAAGAATTTAGAAGTTACCAGAAGAATTCTGATAACTTCCAATTGGGGTGGAGAAATTAATGTCAAAAGTATTGACAGCAAAGGATCAGAAAAGTTTGATATTATTTAGTGTCAGAGATTTAGCTTTGTTAATCCCAGCAAAGAAACCAAATGCAAAGAGATACAGGAGTAAAAAGGCAACTTAGTCCCCTTTGGACTTGAATATGTCACAAGTTAAGTAAGCGTGCCATTTTGCAAAAGAGAGTGTTCTGAGATAGTAGGTTCCAGCAATATCTGAAATACCCGCCCTCCTTTTGTTTAATGCTGGGAATAGAACCATTGGTTACAGGACCTTAGGCATTGTATGTATTAAAATTTAGGAATTTAACAAAGAAAAAATTAATTGCCATCATCGTGTAAGTGGGAGGTCAGAATCTGAATTGTTTTGTTCGGCCTACAGTAATTTTTTTTCTTTTTTTACTGCTTCAGATTGAGAAATTGGTGCTTATTTTCCCACATGGTAGTGTTGGCCAGTCCAAGTGTCAGGGCGTGGGCTCTCCAGCTGGTCAAGTCCTACCTCTTACACAGTATATGATTCTCCTCTCAGACCTGCCTGCTTTACTTGGCCTGCTCAGTTTACTGAAGATATACTTTTCTCAGTTTTATAACAGAGGTTAGAAATATCTCTAAATGCAGATTTGAGTCGTAAAGTCCTTTAGTACAGATTTGGACTTACAAGTTACTGTCAAAATTCACTTTGGTTCATTTGTGTGCATGTTTTCTTTAGACATTACTTTTGTGTGTTTTCTTTTTTTTTAATATCAGAATCGAGTGGAAATAAATGATGTAGACCCTGAGGTTTTTAAAGAAATGATGGGATTCGTTTACACAGGGAAAGCACCAAACCTTGACAAAATGGCTGACAACTTGTTGGCAGCTGCAGACAAAGTAAGTAATTAGGTCTTAAGGAGCTGAAAAATATCCTCAAGCTTGATGTATATGGAGAGCTATCATCAAATGAAAACCCCAAATAACTTGAAATACTTACTAATTTTTACTATTTGTAAATGGCTCTTGAGGATTTATGCACTAGCATACAGTGGGACAATATGGAATTGAGAATTTTTTTTTTTTTTAAATCAAAATGTAAAAATATCTATAGTCAGAGTATATGAAAAAGATTGAATATTTCATGGGAGATTAAACTGTAAACTCAGTATTTTTGAGTGCATCTTTATGCCCTTTCATAAGAACATGTACCTGGTAGCATATATGTCATTGCAGTTTTCAGGTATTTTCAGTCTGTGCATGACCTTTGTTTTTAAAACATAATAGTGTATGACCTTTGTCTTTAAAAAAGGAGAAAATATTAAGTATTTTGTATAATTCAATTCTCTGTATTCATAGATTAATTTTTTTAATATGATGGCATAAACCAAAAAACCAAACCTACTGCAGTCGGGTCAATTCCAGCTCATAGCAACCCCGTAGGAGACAGCAGAACTGCACCATAGGGTTTCCAAGGCTGTAAATCTTCACAGAAGCAGATTCCCACATCTCTCCTGTGGAGTAGCTGGTAGATTTGAACCACCACCTTTTCAGTTAGCAGCCAAGTGCTTAGCCACTGTGCCACCAAGGGCTCCTTCAAGACAGTGTAAAGAGTAAAAATGATGTTATCAATTTTACAGTATTCTTTTGTCGTGGTGGTTCTTGGAGGTAGGGAAGCTGCAAAAATATCAGAAAATCTCGAAGTCAGTGTTTCTCAATCCTGAAAGCACATTTGAATCTCCTGGGTAACTTTCTACAAAAATACTGATGCCCATGCCACTCCTTCCCCAGCAAAAAACCTGATTTCGTTAGAGCGGGAGGGGACATAGGCCTTGGTATTCGTTTTAAAAGCTGCCAAGTAATTCTGAGGCTTAGTCAAGTTGAGAATCACTGCTCTAAACTACTGTTTTAACTGTATTTCATGTCCTTTTTATCTTTAGCAAAATGATTTTGCTAGTTATAACCATTTTTTAAGCACATAAACTGATTACTGGGCTAGATGATTCCAAAAGAACCAAAGGGGAACCTAAGTCTAAAAAATTAAGAATGTGTAACTAACAGTCCACACACAGTATAAAAGCAACATTGTTAGTGCGTAACAGCATCATTCCTCTTACAGAAAAAAAAAAAACCCTGGCTGTCAAATCCATTCTGACTTTTATGGTAACCTCATGTGTTTTGGAGTAGAACAATACTCTTATACTCTGTAGGGTTTTCATGGCTATGACCTTTTGGAAGCAGATTGCCAGGCCTTTCTTCTGAGGTGCCTTGGGTGGGTTTGAACCACCAACGTTTTGTTTAGTAGGCCAGTGCTTAACCATTTGTGTCACCCCGGGGCTCTCACTAGAAAGTGTTAAAGCAAAAGGAATAACAAACAAATCTCTTTATGATGGCCTGATTCATATGTTAGCATGATTAATGATTTAAAAACCTATTATTTAAATTTTATTACCAACATTTTATATATAGATACAGAGATAGATAGATAGGTACAGGTATAGAAAGACACACACACGTGCACATACATTGACAAGCAGGCCACTTGGTGATTTTGCAAATTAAAGTACATTTGTAAATATGTAAAATTTGAGGAACTTACGGAAATGCACACTTAGGATTATTTTATCTTTAATCTAAAACCCGTCACTGTCGAGTCATTCTGACTCATAGTGACCCTATAGGACAGGGCAGAATTGCCCTATAGGGTTTCCAAGGAGTGGCTGGATTCAAACTGCCAACCTTTTGGTTAGCAGCTGAGCTCACCGGAGCTCTATCTTTAATCTAGAAAGGAATTGTCTAAATAATCAGCATTACTCTTAAAGATTTATAAGAAACAGTTTATGAAAATGTCATGTTCATTTCTTAATAGTAATAATTTACTGTTGTTTTATACATAATGATTGGAAAATGCCAAACATATTTAAACTATTATTTATATATTTTATCCCTGAAATTAATCATAAGAGATGTTTTACCAAGTAACAAGTCTATAAATAAAAATTGCTCTTTGTATTGTTTTTAGAATAATATTTTCCATTTGGGCTACTTAGACAAAATAGTTAAGATTCATATAAAATTAAAATATGTAAGAAAAATCTGAACAAACGTTAATCTCTCATTTATTTTAAACTTAAAAAAAACTCGTTGCTGTCAAGTCAGTTCTGACTCATAACCACCCTGTAGGAAAGAGTGGAACCGCCCTATAAGTTTTCCAAGGAGCACCTAGTAGATTGTAACTGCTGACCTTTTGGTTAGCAGCCATAGCTCTTAACTGTTAGCTACCAGGGTTTCCACTTTTTAAACTTAGCTATTAAATATTTGAAAATATAATTCTTAAACTTCTGGCTTTTAGTAACTGATTTGTGCATTCAATACCTAAGGCTGAGGAAGGAACCATCTGAGAAGGTTACATGCAACAGTGCCCGGTGCTTACATGGGCCTGGGGATATTACCTGTTATGTGATAAACATTTAGTGCCCTTTGGGTAACATTCTTAAAGCCTGCCTTATATTTCTGCTTTTCCTTATTTACCATAAGCCGCTTTGCCTTCTCTTATGTAAAAGTGCATTAGTTTTACTTAAAAAAAAAAACCCTCTTAAGCCCCTTTTTAAAAGTCTTCATTCTACCTTTTCTCATGTTTTAGTTAAAATTCCCCATCATGCCAGCATTAATCAGTGAAATTTATGGCTTTGATTCTTAAAAAATTTTGAGCATTGATTAAGCAACAGGGAACACTGAAATATATTGTCATCCTATTAACATTTAGTTTCTTAAAAGACCTTGAAGTTATTTCTGTATTTCCAGCTTCCCACAAAGATTACCATCAGAATTTATAAATTTACTGCTTTAGGTAGTTGAAGTTTGGTGCCTATTATGGATTGTATTGTGTCCCCCCCAAAATATGTGTTATAAATCCTAACCCCTATTATCTGTGGTTATAATCCCATTTGAGAATCGTTTTTTTGTTATATTAGTGAGGTCTCGAGTAAATCTCTTTGAAACATAAAAGAAGCAGATTAAACAAGCAGAGATGGAGGAAGATAGAAGCCACACCACATGGAAATCTCCAAGGAACCAGGAAGCAGAAGCTGAAAAGAGACAGGGACCTTCTCCCATTGCTGACAGAGAGAAAAACCTTCCCATAGAGCCAGCACCCTAAATTCAGACATCTAGAGCTGACACCTTGAATTCAAACTTCTAGCTTTCTAAACTGTGAGAAAATAAATATCTGCTTGTTCAAGCCACCTACTTGTGGTATTTCTGTTATAGCAGCATTAGATAACTAAGACAATGCTTAATTACTTTTCTAGACTAATTTGGTTGTGATAAAGATGGTCGAAAAGCATCCCAGAAATTAAATAACATAGCTGTTTCCATCGCTTACTAAGATGGAGTAATGGGGATCAGATTTACTATTCCACCTGAAGCGATGATAAGTAAATAAAACAAAAGAACACACAAAAAGAGTCTGAATTTATGAAAAAATGGTTTTGGAGATACTGGATTTCTGGCAATGAAGGTCACTAATCCCTGGGAAACCTATGATTGTCCCAGCTTACTGCCTTGAGAAAGGCTTCCAGGCCATGGGGCAGAGAGAAGGAACTCAGACAGAGGCAGACAGATTCCTTGAATTGAGGAGACAAAGCTGAAAGTCTAGGAAGGACAAAGTGGATCAAGTTTGCAGGAGAAGTACTAGAGAGGAGAGATGTGCACATAGAGAAAACTGCATAAAGGGTCTTCCTTGGAATATTTAGCGAAGTATTGATCATTCCATGTGTGAGCAAGTTACCAGGCTGGGAAAAGAACTATTTGAGTGGATTATATCTAGTCATGCCCAGCACTCATAAGGGCTGAGAATATTGGCAATTTATGCTAGCCAGACTGGAAATCATCAGTTTATGCTGCATTGAATAGAGCACTAAGAATGGTCTTGCATCACAGTATGCCTCTTTGCCCCAGTAGTAAAGAATAATTAATAATTAACTCTGGAATAAATGTCTGATCCTGCCTAACAAATCTTTAAAGTAAGATCTGAAAGAATTAGACTATTTGCAGGTAACATACTGCCCCAGAACAAAGGTCAAGAATACATAATTTAAAAATACCCATCAGCCAACCACATAAAATTCACAGTGGTATCCAATCAAAAATGATTGAGAATGCTTCATCTAAAGTACAATAATAAAAAGTAAAAAAAAAATCAAGAATGCAAAGAAGCAGTTAATTACAATACATAATGAGAAAAAAAAAATCTGAAGCCAACTAAGAACTGACAGATGTTAGCAGACAATAATAACAGTT
Organism: Loxodonta africana; assembly: GCF_030014295.1. NCBI lineage: Eukaryota > Metazoa > Chordata > Mammalia > Proboscidea > Elephantidae > Loxodonta > Loxodonta africana. Next base: position 110,701,210 of record NC_087347.1, on the reverse strand, counting down.
TTAACTGTTTATCAGATGTTCAAAAGTTAGAGACATGGAAGATTTAAAAAACAAAAAACCTCAAGTCAAATACACTAGAATTGGTAGATTAATAATTATGGGCAAAAAGATAGTGAACTTGATGAACCCTAGAGAAGTCACAAAACAAGGGATTATAGCTAATAAGTCAACATAGGAAGTAAAGTGGAATAATAAAAAGATATATATCCAAAAGAAGGCAGAAAAAAATGTGAGAAAACAAAACAAATAGCAAGATGGCAGTCTTAAGTCTTAACAATCATATTGAATGTAAACATCTGAAAGCCTCAATTTAAAGGCAGAAGTTGTCAGATTGGACAAAACAGCAAAACCGAACTATATGCTGCACACAAGAAACTCACTTTAAATATAAAGCCATGTACTTCAAAAAATGCAGTAGAATAAAAAGACTTGCCACAGACTGGAATAAAATATTTGCAAAGCATTTATCTGAGAACTTTTATTCAGAATAGATCTGAAAAAGAACTTTTATATTCAATATATCAAGAACTTTCAAAACTCAATTATAAGAAAGTAAACATTTTTTAAAATGGGCAAAAAGTTGGAACAAACTTCATGAAATAATGTGAAGTATGTTAAAAGATGCTCAACATCATTAATCATTAGGGAAATGTAAATTAAAACTATCATGGGATCCCTCACACACCAGTTGTAATGGCTAAAATCTAAAAAGACTGTACCAGGTGTTGTCAAGGTTGTGGAAGAACTAGGATTCATACACTGCTGGAGGGAGTGTAAAATGGTACACCCACTTTGGAACATAGTGTGGCAGCTTTTTAAAAAACTAAATACACACTTACTGTATGATCCAGCAATTCTATTTTTAGGATTTTACAAAAACCAAGAGAAAAAGCATATGCCTATATAAAGATTTGTATATTAGTGTTCATAACAACTTTATTTTTAATAGACCAAAATTGAAACAACCCAAATGTTCATCAATAAGTGAATGGCCAAATGAATGGCCAGTGGAATAAGGAGCCCAGTTAAATGCTTGGCTGCTAACTAAAAGGCTGATGGTTCAAACCCACCAGCTGCTCCATGGGAGAAAGATGTGGCACGGGGCAGTTCTACTCTGCCCTAAGTTGGAATTGACTTAAAACAATGGGTATGCAGTGGAATACTACTCAGCAATAAAAAAGGATTGAACTATTGATAAAAGCAACAACATGCATGAACCTCAGTAATTCCAATGTACTGAGTGGAAGAAGCCAAACAAAAATGAGAATATACTGTATGATTCCATTTATAGAAAACTCGAGAAAATGCAAAGTAATCTACAGTGATAAAAAGCATATCAGAGTTGTTACCTGGTGTGGGGCAGGAAGAAGAATTGTAAAGAGGTAGCAAGAAACTTGGGGATGATGGATAATTTCACTATCTCAATTTGATAATGGTTTTATGAGTGTATGCATATGTCAAAACTTACAAATATAAACTTTATATAGTTTTTCGTATGTTAATTTTACCTCAGTAAAGCTGTTAAAAATGTTTAAAATACATAACATATACACTAACAACCCCACGACGTTTTAGTAGTTATAAATATGATTTGTTTTGCTTAATGAATTCTTGAAGATTGAATAGTGGCAACATTCAGTGTACTGGGTGATAGAGTCCAGTGTTTGAAATAGTAGAGAAGAGAAATACACTAAGAGAATATTCAATTTATTTAATAATGTGGCTTTTTAGCATAAACCTTGTATTGAAAATATACAAAATATATTACACTTGTGCAAATGGAAATTTCCTAAAGAAAATTAATCTTTTCTCCTAAATATATCCATTTATATTTTCTTCACATTAGGTTAAAACAATGATTTAAAGACTTTTAAAGTTTTAAAGTACCCTCAGTTGAAAGAATTGTCTCCTTTATTTTTTAAATTAAAAATATGTATTTTGCAATCTTGGTAATTTGAGTAAATGTTTAATGATGACGTTTTTCTTTTGGACAGTATGCACTGGAAAGGCTGAAGGTCATGTGTGAAGAAGCTCTGTGTAGTAACCTCTCAGTAGAAAATGTTGCTGATACCCTTGTTCTTGCAGATTTGCACAGCGCAGAGCAGTTGAAAGCACAAGCCATAGACTTTATTAATAGGTAAGCTGTGCTCGTCTTTCAGTGGGCATGACACCTTCAGCATTTTTCCTCCAGACTTTTTTTTTAAGTGTTTTTAAATCTTCAATGCAGGTGCAGTGTACTTCGACAGCTTGGGTGTAAAGATGGGAAAAACTGGAACAGCAAGTAAGATGCCATCAGTTTTTGACTTAAAGTTGATCTGCATAAATGAGATTAAATGTTTGCCTAGGCTTTGGTTCATCTACAGTAAATACAAGTCCATATGTTATATGAAGAAAGCTATCAGTTATTTTAAAAAGTCATTTGACTACTTAGTGGATTCTCGAGCCTATGCTCCCATGTAGATCAGCTTCCAGTACAAACTGGGATGGGTGCTCTAATTTCCTAAGTGCAGGCACTCACATAATGTATATCCAAATCAAGATATTTAAGGGCTGATAGAGATTTAACCCCTGCCCCTTCAGAAAGTAATTTTTAAAACGTGCGGAATATTTATTTTATCCCATGGGGAGTGTGGTCTGCAGATCTGCCTACAAAGTCTTTACATTTGAATGCTAACCCACTGCCTCTTAGGTTAACCAATAGCTACCTAATATTCCAAAAGTACTAAGAACTTGATTTGTACTTCTCCCTGGTAAAACTGTAAAGGGTGAAGTAGTTGATACATCTTTCTAAGCCTGGATCTTAGGAATTTGGACAATTTGAACAAATGACAGTTCTGAGATTCCTTGTACTTAGCCACTTTGAAATTGTAATTTTACTGTTAAGAAAATATAAAATGCATTATGTAACTTTTTTGGTGTTAAAAAATATTATTTTATATTCCCTGGAGAAGGTGTGCTGTGTATGTAGGCCTTCAAAAAGGCGTTCATTGAATAAATAAATGAAAATAAGTATAAGGTATATTAAGGGGTATATATGTCTTTCTACACACACACACACATACACAGATTTCTAGGAGCTCTGGTTGCGCAGTGGTTAGGAGCTCAGGCAGCTAACCAAAAGGTCGGCAGTTTGAATCCATCAGCCACTCCTTGGGAACCCTATGGGGCAGTTCTGCTGTGTCTTACAGGGTCGCTGAGAGTTGGAATCCACTCGACAGCACACAGCAACCACAGCAATGTATGTTTCTAAACAACTAATTAAAATTATAAATATAATGACAATTTGATATCAGGTAAATTTTTTAAAAAAGGTTTTGTTGAGATAGGTAAGTGGTAACTTTGGTGAAGGGTATGACAGTACACAATACTGGGGAAGCCAGCGCACCTTGTACAAGGCAAGGTCATGGAAGCTCCATAGACACATCCGAAGTGCCTCAGGGACCAAATTGCTGAGCTGAGGGATGTGGGGACCATGGTCTCAGGGAACATCTAGCTCAACTGGCATAATATTGCTTATAAAGAAAATGTTCTACATTCTACTTTGGTGAGTAGCGTCTGAGGTCTTAGAAGTTTGTGGGCAGCCATCTAAGATACTCCACTGGTGTCACTGCATGTGGAGCAGGGGAGAGTGAGAAAAACTAAACATACAAGGGAAAGATTAGTCCAGAGGACTGATGGACCGCATCTACCATGGCCTCCAGCAGACTGAGTCCAGTACAACGGGATGGTGCCCAGCTGCCACCACTGACTGCTCTGACAGGGATCACTATGGAAGGCCTCAGACAGAACTGGAGAAAAATGTAGAACAAAATTCTAACTCACAAAAAAAGACCAGACTTGCTGGCCTAACAGAGACTAGAGAAACCCTGAGAGTACCACCCCCAGACACCCTTTTAGCTCAGTAATGAAGTCACTCCTGAGGTTCAACCCTCAGCCAAAGATTAGACAGGCGCATAAAACAAAATGAAACTAAAGGGGCACACCAGCTCAGGGGCAAGGACCAAAAGGCAGGAGGAGCACGAAGACTAGCAACAGGGAACCTATGGTTGAGAAGGGAGAGTGTTGACATGTCGTGGGGTTGTTAACCAATGTCATAAAACAATAGTGCAATATGTGTACTAACTGTATAATGAGAAACTAATTCTATAAACCTTCATCTGAAGTACAATAAAAGCAAAGCAAACAAACAAAAAAAAAACCTGATAAGGGTTTACTATACAAAAAAAAAAAAAAAAAGGTTTTGTTGATGTCAGCTACCATTTAGATCAACAAACATTTATCTCGTATCTGTTATGTCTCAAGCACCATGCCTGGGGTGCTAGATGTAAAGAGAATTTTGAGATAAAATTCTTGTTTTTGAGAAAATTATATACTGAAGGAGACAGATACATGTAGATATCACTTCATTATAATATGGTAAGTTATATGATAGAGGAAGCTATGGCAAGGGCACTTGGCTAAGCTTAGAGATTTAAGGATGGCTTCCTGGAGACGAGCTGAGTCTTAAAACATGAAATGAATGAGTTAGAAAAACTTAAGAAGGAAGTAACATGCATTGCAGGTAGAAAGGATAGCATGGACCCAAGTACAGAAGCATGAAGCAGTGGTTGATCATTCACGTGACATACTTATTGTCCAGTAAGTTCCCAAGGCATGTTGCTCAGTACAGAGAATATAGTGATGAATATGACAGATGTTTTCCCTGCTTTTATGGGGTTTTTGGTTTAGCAGCAGATAAATAGGCATTAAAAAAATAATTGCAATAAAATGTAATGATAGGGAATATAGCAAAGGCACCTAACCTATCTAATCTAGGGGTCAGAGAAAACCTTTCCAAGCAAGTATATAAACAAAGACCTGAAGCATTGCTAGGATTTATCCTGGTGAAGAGAGGTGGGAGGGTGTATCCCCAAAATAAGGGAATGAGATGTGCTAAGTTTAGACAAAATTTTGATGAGATGATGAGAAAGAGCAGTACAAAGTTATGAGAAGAAACTGGAGCAGTAGGTAGAGATGCAGTTCTGGAAGGCCTTGTAACATTATTTGACATTATTCGACGAGTAATGGAAGTCAGTAAAGGTTTTAACCTGGGTTGGGCTTGATCAGGTTTGCATTTTTAACAGTCTCTGTGCATGAAGGGTGGAGAGTGGATACTGGAGAGGTTGTGGTGGGTAAAAGCATATCGAAGAACAAGGTAGACCAGTGGGAAATTTGTTGAAGTAGTTCAGGCAAGAGATGAAGGGTGAAATTAGACCTGATCAGTGACAGTGAGACTAGAGAAAAGTTAAAGGATATAAGAACTTTTTAGAGGAAGAATCTACAATATTTGGATATTTTTTGGCTGGTGGATAGGTGCAAGGGAAAGGAGGAGGCAAGGGTAACTAGGTTTCTTGCCTGAGCATTTAGGTGTTTGCTTTGGTTGCCCAGAGCATGTTGTGCATCAAGTACAGTAAGCAGTTCAGTATCCGAGTCTAACATGTCAGCACACAGGAGTGGGAGGTGGAAACTAGAGAGAGGAAATAGGGAACTGACAAAGAACTTGGATCCAGCACAGGTTGTGGTATAGTTGTGTTTATGTTACTAGCATGATGGAAGCTGGATTTGAGAGCAGCAAGAAGACAAATTAGGAGACCGTGGTGATAATCCAAACATGAGATAATGTGAGCCTTAACCAGGGACTCAAGATGTCTTTGGGGGTTATAATAGGGCTTTGATAATTGATTGGAGAGGACAGAGTCTCGGATGACTCCCAGGTTTCTGATTTGAATCACTGGGTAGATGGTAGAAGCATTAGCTGATTGGACATGAGGGAAGAAGAATAGATTTGAGGGGAGGGTTGATGAGTTCTCATCTGACAATACTGAATTTATGGTCGTTAGAGAGGTACATCCAAGAGAGCAAGTTGAGGAACCAAACCTTGTAGGAGGCCTGAGATTTAGAGAATCAATAATTATCATAGAATATGATCTTAAAACTGTGAAGAGTGGGTGAGATAGAGTGAAGGAAGCATGTAACGGGGAAAGTTGTAGTTACTGTCGAGTCGATTCCCACTCACGCAACCCCATGTGTGCCGAGTGGAACTGCTCCATTGAGTTTTCGCAGCTGTCAGCTTTTGGAAGCAGATCGCCAGGCCTGTCTTCTGAGGCACCTCTGGGTGGGTTTGTACTGCCAGCCTTCTGGCTAGTAGTCAAGTGCTTAACCATTTGTGCCACCCAGGGATTCCGAAGGGAGAAGAGTAGAGGACAACTGTTAAAATTCTAGGGAAAAACCTGTGTGAAAGGAGCAAATAAAAGAAGAGCGAGTTCTTGGAACAGCTGGTACAAAAACGGTAGCAGTGGAAGTAGAACTATGGGAATTAATATCACATACTTCAGGGGACTAGAACTTCCAGAAAAATTTAATAGTTTCAGTTGCAACAGAAAATACTAGTAAGATAAAAATAATACTTTAATGAATTCAAATGATTTGAATGCACTGAGGTAGACTGCAATCCATAAATTAAAAAAAAAAAATGAGATCGCAACAATGTCGTTTTGAAAAATACTCTTAAGTAAACCTTTCTTATTGTTATTTTTCAGCCAAGCAACGGACATAATGGAAACAGCAGGGTGGAAATCCATGGTTCAGTCTCAGCCTCATCTGGTAGCAGAAGCCTTCCGAGCACTAGCATCTGCCCAGTGTCCGCAGTTTGGCGTTCCACGCAAACGACTAAAACAGTCCTGAAATCTTCCATGAACTGTAGAACAATGGAAATGATTTTTACTCCTCCAGGTCCAGAAGGATGCTAGTACACAAAGCATAAGCAAGAGTTGTTTCTGTTTTCTTGTCCACGGAGCAGAAACTGAAAAAGCATATTGCTAGCTTTTCAGGTGGATAATTTATGGTTTATTCTTCAGCTTTAAATTAGACTGATTATACTCTAATTCACTTCAAGGCCTTAAATTATCTTCAATGACTTCTCTTGTTCATATAATACTTTAATTTTTTTATTGTGCCTTGTCATTTTGACCAAGGCTATGCAGGATTGCACTAGCTCCATAATGCAGTAATATTGATAACCGAAGATATTAAGTTTCAAAAGGATCTTCCATTATTTTGAGGAAAACAAAATGAATTTTTATAGGGTTTGTCCTATGCTATCTTTTCAAAGGTTAAAACTAGGTTCTCCTTAAAAGCACTTGTATTGGAGATTACCAAGAGTGTCTCCAGTCTAAGTTCTATGAATACAGGAGAATCTGCTTACCTTCAAGGTAAGTTATGGCAATACACTGCTTCAATTCTAATTTATTTTTCATTTCAGGGGGCAAATATGCAATGAATTGGCCTGAATTTTTAGTAAAATTTGTGATGTTTGTATGTAACTGTTCAACAAACTAAGAGAAACATAAACTTTTGCTTGTGTTTCTTTGTGGGTTTATCCCATGTTTACAATGAAAGCATGTTTTGTGCTGAAGTAATTTTTTTTTTTTAATTTATATGTACTGGGGGTGAAGTGGTTAAAATACTCAGCTGCTAACCGAAGGGCTGGCAGTTGGAACCCATCAGCCACTCACCCACCAACCGCTCCATGGGAGAAAGATAATGGCAGTCTGCTTCCATAAAGATTTACAGCCTTAGGAACCCTACAGGGCAGTTCTACCCTGTCCTGTAGGGTTGCTATGAGTCAGAATCGACTCAACAGCATTGAGTTTGGTTTTTTGGGTTTATTGACCTACATTTATATGAAGAATTCTGTAGATGTTAAAAGTAAGGACGACCAAATGTAAATTTAATGAGTGGGCCAATTAAGAAAGCTATATATGCACTTTTGATGTGTAACTTTTGTATGCTGAATGGTACATATATTTTTTTGCTTTTGAGGGAATTAATAAGGTATAATCAATTGTGTCTTAACTTTTGAAAGAATTTTTTTTTAAGACAGATGGCGGCAACTGGGTTGTTTGTGATAATAGATAAGAAAGATACCCTTGATTATAGTTAAATTGGTTTGAATTTCAGATATTCATTATTGAATTCATTCCTGTTTTATCACACTTTGGGGAAGGCACCTGAACAAGAAGAAATCCTGGACAGTCTACTCTCCTTCTAGAAACAATGAACTGATACTACATGCCTGTGGGGTGTGCACGCTAAAGGAGAGAGCCCTTAGAGTATGTCAGGGCACACTATGAAACTTCTTTCCCCTACTTTTCCTTACTGTTTCAGTTACTGTACTAACATTATGGATGATGTTGAAATTCTGCATAATGTGAACAGGATAAACTATTTATATAAACTGCTTTTCATGGGCCAGTTCTTTCTCATAAATGAGTTTTAGCTTTAAACACATACACCTGCTCAGTGTTTGATAACCGTTCCCAGTGGCGGTCTGTTCCAGTGACCCTGTCCTGGAGAAGCAGGAGAGATCAGTGTCAGGTCACTGCATCTGCCTCGCCGTAACAGGGACCGTATGCCTCTTAGGTGAGATTTCTGTTTGACCACAAGGGAAGAAGTGTGTCACTGGAAAAAGAAATGCGTATGCCTATATATATGCCTATATAACTGTATTCTTCAGATTAAAATTTGTATCATTTGTTTATTTAGTGTTTGAATTCAGGACAAAAGGAAAAAAATGAAGCTTGAGGTTTTAAACTAGATTTTATTTTTGCTGTCTTGTTATTAGGTATTCACTGAAGCTGTTCTGTCAAAAGAGTGATTCATATTTACAGTGAAAAAACACTGTCAGATGAGCATTTGTTATCCACAACGAACTGGAGTTTGAAAAGATCATATTTTCAGATATCTTAGTTTCTTTCTGTGTAGTTCAGTTGAATCTGTTATTTTAACTTATATTTGAGATTGGAAGAATCCCTTGGGCTAGAGGAAAGATTTTTACCAGTTAATAGACTCTATCGTATGGGGTTCAGAAGCTCACTTTCTTAACTCCACTCTAAGATTGAGCCCATTAAGTTTACAGTATGAAATTTAAAACAGACACATACACTTTTAATTTAAGAACTTGCTAGGGTCTTACAAGAAAAAAATGCCTTCCTCAGGCTATAGAATTTTGTCATCGTATATTATAAAAATACTGGTGTCTCCATTTATATCAAACGCACACAGGCACATTGTCAATGAATTCACTGCTAGAATCTGCAGCTCTGGCCACAGTGACTTCAGTGATAACACGGTATTATGAACATTTCAGCTTGTCCTTACTTTAATGTTTATTGCAAATCTTAAGGATTTTATTTTTTTTTTTTTAAGTAGCAAATTTTTTACCAAAAATGTCAAACACTGTGCTGTAAATGTAAGAATATCCACATTTGTAGAAATGTCCACTTTTTAAGTAATATAATGCCTACCATTTTACTAACAGAATCGTATACGACTTGATTTATTTTTTTATTTATTATGTATATTTTTGGTATTGTGGGTTCTTGAGGCAATGATAAAAAAACTGTTTATTCTGAAATGAGTACTCTAATAGCTTTTTTTTTTTTCTTTTTAAAGTTTTAGACCACACACATTGTTTTCAGTAGAAACAGATTCTGTCCAGAACAGTCTTGCCTTTTGAACTATCTGCCTGCTCCTGGTTCTCTTTTGTCACCTAAACAGGGCTTCTCCTTAGAAATGTAGTCAGTGGTTTTCAGTGTTACATATTATAAAAATAACCATTGGAGAACTGTTCTTTAGTGTAAGATTAGGAAACACTATATTTGTGCCTTTTTTTCTTTTTCAATTTTAACATGCATTGGTATTTGGAGCACAAATATGAAGGTGCCATAAATTATGGCTTGCCAATGTTACCTCCTTGAATACTCGTGTCATTGTCTTGAAATAGTAATTGGAGAACATTGCATGTATTATGTGGTCATTTGTGTCTGGGTGTGTGTACGTACGTGTGCGTGTATACATATTCGCTTGTGTGTGGTATGTTCAAAAGAATGAGTTTCTGAAAATAGGACTCAATTAAATGTTGAAAGTTCAGGTTGGTTGAAATATTTCATTTAAATGTGCTTTATTTTGGGGACAGCTGATAGAGGAAATTATAATTCTCAAAAATGTGACCAATTTACTGCATGATGAAATGTGAAAACAGTGCCTTTTTAGGACATCAGTTGTAAAATTAAGTTTAAAGATATTAACGATCTCTTAAAAAGTTGTCATTAACATTATTGGCTTATTTTTAAACTAGACCTAAGTTAGTGCTTAAATTATATAAAGTATGATTACTAATTTACGTGCCCCTTTGATTTTTTGTGCAAAATTTAAAATCTAAGAATTCTTTATAAAATCATAGTTGCTACCCAGTGTTTCTAAGTGGAACAGGAATTTTGTTGAATAAAGTTTTGTGAAAATCCAACTCAACAAGCTTTTTTCATAGTCATGTGTACCTGAAGAAGTGAATTATTCTAACTTGGACATTTGTATTCTTCTTTTGATGGATAAAATAAACATACTCACTACTCTGTCAGAATCAGGTGGATGGTGGGTTTGTTGCAGTGTTCTCAGGCTGTGAAGACAGCACTTTCAGCACACACACAAGTGTTTCCGAAGCCTTTTCTGTACAGATTATGAGCTCTGCTTTATTTAAGTGTTCATGGAATGATGTAAGTTTTAGGTCCAGTTGAACAAATATTGAGTGCCTACCATATGCAAGACTTCCTCTTCACTAGGAATGAAATCACCATACTGTGTCTTCTGTTGGCAGTATGTGGACTTTGTGTTTGAAAAGAAATTCTTATATTTAAATCTTTTTCTTTTAGAGTTTATCATTGTATACTGTACCCCAGTTAATTTTGAATTCAGGTTTTTAGAATGAAGATAGAACTTAAGTGAGTCCCATTTTTTGAAAATAAAATTATGCTAAGATTATTTAAAAATTAGTTATGGGGGGAACTGGTTTTCGAGGTTCACATGTGTAAAGACTTAAAATGAACTTTTCAGCCTCATTTTTAATCAGTTGATGTTAAGGGTGAGATACATACTTTTTGTATCTTGTTGCTGAAAATATTTTTTGCATTTCAGCGTGTCGAGTTGAAATAAACTTGTTACTACTTATTCAGAATAAGTTGGTTTATTATGTGTTTATTTGAAAAATATTAACTCAGATCAGTATGATATCTTTCAAAAGAGCCATATTTGATATGCTGACTTTTAAATCATGTATAGTAATTGCCTTTTTGACATAAGGAAGCTAGTTTTTTTAGAACCTACTGAAGACTTAGGCCTTAACTATGAGATATATACATATATTTGTTTTAACGTATGCATACCATCAATATTGAATGACTTATTCTAATACCATGTACCAATAATGTAACTTCTAAGATTACCTTCTACCTAGCCCTCCTACCCCTTCTTAATCTCACTTATCACAGACAAATTAATCATTTGCTGCTGTTAAAAACAGCAGATTTGGGGCAGAACATCCATGGGCCAGCTTGGTAACAGTAACTCAAAAATTAGCGCTTAACCAATACAGGAGAGGTCAGCACAACTGGACTAAACCAAAAGCAAAGAAGTCTCCTGAATAAACTGATTGCTTTGAAGGCCAGTGTAGCAGGGGCAGGGATTTGGGGACCATGGTTTTAGGGGACATCTAAGTCAATTGGCATAATAAAATCTATTAAGATAACATCCTGCATCCCACTTTGAAGAGTGGCGTCTGGGGTCTTAAACGCTAGCAAGTGGCCATCTAAGATGCATCAGTTGGTCTCAACCCACCTAGAGCAAAGGAGAATGAAGAACACCAAAGACACAAGGTAGTTATGAGCCCAAGAGACAGGGCCACATAAACCAGAGATTACATCAGCCTGAGACCAGAAGAACTAAATGGTGCCTGGCTACAACTGATGACCGCCCTGGCAGGGAACACAACAGAGAACGTCTGAGGGAGCAGGAGAGCAGTGGGATGCAGACCCCAAATTCTCGTAAAAAGACCAGCTTAAAGGCCTGACTGACCCCGGTGGTCATGGCCCCCAGACCTTCTGTTGGCCTAGGACAGGAACCATTCCCAAAGCCAACTCTTCAGACAGGGATCGGACTGGACAATGGGTTGGAGAGGGATGCTGGTGAGGAGTGAGCTTCTTGGATCAGGGGGACTCTTGAGACTGTTGGCATCTCCTGCCTGGAGGGGAGATGGGAGGGTGGAGAGGGGGTTAGAAGCTGGCAAAATAGACACAAAAAAGAAGAGAGTGGAGGGAGGGAGTGGGCTGTCTCATTAGGGGGAGAGCAATAGGGAGTATGTAGCAAGGCGAATGTAAGTTTTTGTGTGAGAGACTGACTTGATGTGTAAACTTTCACTTAAAGCACAATAAGAATTAAAAAAAATTGTTTCCTAAGAGAAGACAAAGTGGTATTTGTTTTGATCATTGTTTTTAAATAGAAGACACATTGGTGGAAATCTTTGACATAATCTGTTGGTGCTTTTTTTTTGGTACTAGGGAAATTTGTGTGCATCCGCAATGAATATTGGAGCCTTGGTTTTACGGTGGTTAAGAGCTCGACTGCTAACCAAAAGGTTTGTTCAGGTCCACCAGCCACTCCTAGGAAACACTATGGGGCAGTTCTGCTCTGTCCTATAGGGTTGCTACGAGTGGGAATCAACTCAATGGCAACAGGTTTTTGGTTTGCAGTGGATATTGGCAAAAAGTTGGTCATTCCTGTTGTGACTACTTCCTTTCCACCTCTAAGTCTCTTGTCCCGCACCCTTCTTCTTCCTTTTGTAAAGAATTCAGGTGTAGCCTTGTGCCAGTCCATGAAATAGCAGCGAAATAATTCCCACAGTATCTAACCACACCTTTTGACCAAATTCAAACCAGGCCTTAATAAAAAGTAAAGAGAGAAAAATTGGGCTTATGAATAACAATTTCAATACCAAAAAAAAAAAAAAAAAGCATCCAGTGCCGTGAAGACTCTGATATTCACTTTGTTTTAAAATAATTCATTGCCATAAGCAGAAGGTTTTAGAATCTGTATACTTTGTAAAGTGCGAAAAAGAAGTACAGGTAATTATGAAAACAACTGCCATAGATTAAAAATGACAGGCAATTGAAAAAGAATAATAAAATGCATTAGCTTGATAAAACTTGAGAGATAATAAAGCAGAAATTTGAATCAGTGGATGACAAAGTTGAGAGGTGCCCCCAGATCATAAGGGCAAGGATAGAGAAAAATAATTCAGTTTAATATATATCAACAGTTGATTAAATGGAATGGCTGACACTCTGCTGAACTCTGTGTTTACAGTGGTAAGCAAAGGAGAAAAGGTCCATGTCTTCATGAAGTCTCTTGTCTCAGAGAAAGCACAATTAAGTAATACAGTGTGTGGACATGGCTGTGACAGAAGTGCAAGAGGAGCACCCAATCTGAGCTGGGTGTGGAGGTCCCAGATAGCCGTCCTAAAACAGTGATCTCTAATTGAGATTGAGTGGAAGTTGGGCTGTTTAGTGGGGGTGTCATCTAATCCATGATATGACATGCCACATGTGGGGCAAGGTTCATGTGGAACATTTGTGTGAATGAAAATGGTTATATCCCAAGTGTGTAAGAGGAAAAGAGGACCAGTAAGCAGGGACCATGCATTTTTATAGGCCTTATTTTATTAAAGGGGTTGGACTTAACCCAAGAGTATTGAGGAATTTTAAATGGGGTTGTGCTACGATGTTCGACAAGCTGTCAATCTTGAGACAATTTAAAGGGGGCTAGATTGGTAGCAGGAGTTCTTGGGTGGCACAGTTTGTGCTTGGCTAGTAACAGGTTGACAGCTCAAACCCGCCCAAAGGCACCTATGAAGAAAGCCTAGTGATCTGCTTCCGAAAGGTCACAGCCATGAAAACCCTATGAAGTGCAGCTCCACTCTGCAGCAGTGGGGTTGCCATGTGTCCGAATAGACTCGACAGCAGTTGGTTAGTTAGGTTGGTAGCAGGGAGATCCTCTTGAGAGGTGAAGAATATTAGTACTCTGTGCTAGACTAGTGCCATTGAGATGGAGAAAAAGGGAGATGTTTGAGACGAAATATTGATAGGACTTGGAAATAAATTGCATATGGTAAAAAGGAGAAAGGAGGCAAGAGTGACTGCCAGGTTTTGCATTAGTAACAGCTGGAGAGTACTACCATTCGCTGATACAGCAATCACAAGAGCAAGAGCAGTTTTGGAAGAAAAACGTTATTTTTATTTGGAACCTGTTGACATTAAGGTCCATATGGGGCATTCTGGTTGGATACACAAATCTTAAACTTGAGAGTGATCTCAGTTATAAAGTCAGGAATTGTCTGTACTAACGATAATTGCTGTATATAGGGTGAGGGGAAGACAACTCAGAGCAGATACAAATTAAATGGGCAGGCAGAGAAAGAAGGAGCATGCAAAAGTGAAAGAATAATCAAAGATACAACCAGAAGAAAGTCCGCTCTATAAGGTGGGAAGAGAATGTTTTGTGAGGAGTGGCTAATAGTGTCAAATGCTGATGAGTGTTCAAGTATAAGACTCCTTCAGAGAGGAGATGAACGGTGTCTTCGGAGCGAGGGAAGAATCACTGGAGTGAGTGGGGAAATGGATGCTCCAAGTATAGAACATGAGAAGTTTGGTCACGATGGCAAAGGGGAACTGTAGCTAAAGGATGGGGTTAAAGGACGGCCTTTTTTATTTTTTTTCTTTTCTTTTCCATGGGACAGGTGTCAATATATTAAGGAGTCTTAAAATAGAATACAAACAGGACTTATGAGGTCCTGATCAGAAGACAAGAGGAATGGAATCAGATCCCAGACAGGGAGATGCTCATAACATGATGGAAGAAGAAATGGATGTATTTAGAATAAGATTTGTCCTTTTTCTTCCCCCCCTTGAAGTTGATGTTATACTCATTTTATGTTATTTATTCCTTCTGAAGTCATCTATTGAGAGTAAAGGGGGTGGCTGATGGGTGTAGAGCAGGGGTCAGCACACCACTTATTTTGTGAAGGGCAAGATAGTAAATATTTTACACTTTGCAGACCATTGGGTCTCCTCTGTCCCACCTACTTTACTCTGCCATTGTGGCACAAAAAGCAGCCAGCGACAATTTTAAATAAATGAGTGCTGCTGTGTTTTATTAGAGCTATTTTCAAAAGCAGGCAATGGACTGGATTTGACCCTTATGCCATAGTTTGCTGGCCCCTGGTTTAAAGGTTTGAGGAGAACAAAGAAATCACTGAAGTGGAAAAAAAACATGGATGGACCAGTTGAGACTGGAGGCCATGACTTTACAGGAAGATGAGCTGAGAAGACCCAATATTTGCATAATTTGTTACCAAGGAAATAATTGGAATAGAAGTAGTGATTACAGGTATTAGAAAATCATTCTTCTTAAAAAAATATGAATTTTAGAAATGAGAATATTCATAGCGCTCCAGGTGGATTTCATGAATAGATATCCAAACCGAGACATACTGGATGACTTTTACATTGAAAAGATAATAACAGCATCCAAGCAATAAATATTTAAAAGTTATATTTCCCTGATAACCCTTTTCTCCATCAGTGGACAGTAGAGAATTAACCAAACTTAAAAGTGGAAAAAAAATTTTTTTTAATTTTATTGTATTTTAGGTGAAACTTTACAGCACAAATTAGTTTTTCATTCAAAAATTAATGTACAAATTATTTTGTGACACTGGTTGCAATCCCTGCAATGTGTTAGCACTGTCTCCCTTTTCCCTTCCGCCCTGAGTTCTCTGTGTCCGTTCATCCAATTTTCCTGTCCGTTCCTGCCTTCTCATCTTTACTTTTGAGTACATGCTGCCCAGTTGATCTCATATACTTGATTGAAATAAGAACCATGTGTCTCACGTATGTATCTTGTTTGTTTTGTAGAGCTGTCTAATCTTCGGCTGAAAGGCAGGCTTCAGGAGCGGCAGCCATTTTCTTGGGGGTTCCTCCAGACTGTCGAATGAGTAGATGTGGTCTTTTTTTTTGTGAATTTCAATTTTGTCCTACATTTTTCTCCTACTCTGTCCAGGACCCTCTGTAGCTAGACACCATCTAGTTCTTCTGGGCTTAGGCTGGTGGAAGCTGTGGTTCATGTGAGCCATTAGTCCTTTGGACTGATATTTTCATTGTGTCTTTGGTTTTCTTCATTCTCCTTTGCTACCAGTGTGATGGGACCAATAGCTGTATCTTAAAAGCTCGCAAGCTTTTTAGACCCTAGAAGCTACTCAACCAAAGCAGGATATAGAACTTTTTCTTTATGAGCCATGTTATGCCAATTGACCTAGATGTTCCCCAAGACCATGATTTCCAGCCTTCAGCCCCAGTATCTCCATCCCTCAAGGTGTTTGGCTGTGTCTAGGAAGCTTCTATGGCTTTGCCGTGGCCAAGCTGTGCTGACCTCCCTTACACTGTGTATTGTTTTTCCCTTCACCAAAGTTAACACTTCTCTACTATCTAGTTAGTGATTTTACCACCCCAGCCCTACCCTCCCTCGTAACCATCAAAGATTGTTTTTTTCTGTGTGTAACCTTTTCTTGAGTGTTTGTAATAGTGGTCTTATACAACAATTTTCCTTTTGTGATTGACTTATTTCACTCAGCATAATGCTCTCCAGATTCCTCCACGTTGTGAGATGTTTTGCGGATTCGTCATTGTTCTTTATCGTTGGGTAGTATTCCATTGTGTGCATGTACCATAATTAATTTATGCATTCATGGGTTGATGGGCATTTAGGTTGTTTCCATCTTTTTGCTATTGTGAATAATGCCACAATGAACATGGGTGTGCATATGTTTATTCATGTGATGGCTGTTATTTCTCTAGGATATATTCCCAGCAGTGATGTCATGATTGAATCATGTCCCCCCAAGAATGTGTATCAACTTTGCTAGGCCATGATTCCCAGTATGGCATTGTTGTCCACCATTTTGTGATCTGATGTGATTTTCCTGTTATGTTGTAATCCTAACTCTATGATGTTAATGAGGCAGGATTAGAGGCAAATATATTAATGAGACAGGAGTCAATCTACAAAATTAGGGTGTGTCTTAAGTCAATCTCTTTTGAGATATAAAAGAGATAAGAGAGCAGAGAAACTGGGGGACCTCATTACCACCAAGCAAGAAGAGCCAGGGGCATGCGTCCTTTGGATCTGGAGTCCCTGCACTGAAAACTTCCTAGACCAGGGAAAGATTAATGACGAGAACCTTTCCCCAGAACCGACAGAGAGAGAAAGCCTTCCCCTGGACCTGGCACTCTCGATTTGGACTTCTAGCCTCCTAACTGTGAGAGAATAAATTTCTCTTTGTTAAAGCCATCCACTTGTATTTCTGTTATAGCAGGACTAGGTAACTTAGACAAGTGGGATTGCTGGATCATATAGTTTTTCTATTTCTAACTTTTTAAGGAGGCGCCATATTGTTATCTATAGTGGTTATACCATTTTACATTCCCATTAGCAGTGTAAAAGAGTTTCAGTTCTCCCTGCAACCTCTCCAACATTTGTTATTTCCTGTTTTTTTGATTAGTGACAGTAATGTTGAGGTGAGATGGTATCTCATTTGTAGTTTTGATTTACATTTCTCTAATGGCTAATGATTGTGAGCATTTCCTCATGTGTCTGTTAGCTGCATGAAAGTATTCTTTGGTGAAGTGTCTGTTCATATCCTTTGCTCATTTTTTTTTCTTTATTATGTTTTAAGTGAAAGCTTAGAATTCAAGTCAGTCTCTCATACAAAAACTTGTGTACACCACAGTCTCATGTGTCTACTTGAGCCAAGAAGCTCACTCCTCATGAGTATCAATTTCTGTCTTATAGTCCAGTTCAATCCTTGTCTGAAGAGTTGGCTTCAAGAACGGTTCCAGTCTTGGGCTAACAGAGGATGCGGGGTCCATGACTTCTGGGGTCCCTCCAGTCTCAGTCAGACCATTAAATCTGGTCTTTTTATGAGAATTTGAGGTCTGCATCCCACTGTTCTCCTGCTCCATCGGAGATTCTCTGTTGTGTTCCCTGTCAGGGCAGTCATTGGTGGTAGCCGGGCACCATCTAATTCTTCCAGTCTCAGGCTGATAGAGTCTCTGGTTTATGTGGCCCTTTCTGTCTCTTGGGCTCAGATTTACCTTGTGTCTTTAGTATTCTTCATTCTTCTTTGCTCCAGGTGGGTGGAGACCAACTGATGCATATTAGATGGCCGCTTGCTCTTTTACTCATTTTTCAATTGGATTATTTGTCTTTTTGTGATTGAGGTGTTGTGAAGTGTTCTATGGATTTTAGAGATTAGTCCCTTGTCAGATATGTCATAGTCAAAAATTTTTTTCTACTCCGTGAGTTCTCTTTTTACTCTTTTGGTGAAGTCTTTTGATGAGCATAAGTGTTTAATTTTTAGGAGCTCCCAGTTATCTAGTTTATCTTCTGGTGTTTGTGCATTGTTATGGTTGTGTACTATTTATGCCACGTATTAGGGTCCCTAGTATTGTCCCTATTTTTTCTTATATGATCTTTATTGTTTTAGGTTTTATGTTTAGGCTTTAATCCATTTTGAGTTACTTTTTTATTGTACTTTAGATGAAGGTTTACAGAGCAAATTAGTTTCTCATTAAACAATTAATACACGTATTGTTTTGTGACATTGGTTGCCAGCCCTGCGATGTGTCAACACTCTTCCCTTCTTGACTTTAGGCTCCCCATTACCAGCTTTCCTGTCCCCTCCTGTCCCTTTCTGCCTTCTCATCCTTGCCCATGGGCTGATGTGCCCACTCAGTCTCATTTTGTTTTATGGGCCTCTCTAATCTTTGGGTGAAGAGTAAACCTCGGGAGTGACTTCAGTACTTAGTTAAAAGGGTATCAGGGGCCATACTCTTGGGGTTTCTCCTGTCTCTGTCAGACCAGTAAGTCTGTTCTTTTTTTTTTCATGAGTTAGAATTTTGCTCTACATTTTTCCCCAGCTCTGTCCAGGACCCTCTATTGTGATCTCTGTCAGAGCAGTTGGTGGTGGTGCCAGGCATCATCTAGTTGTGCTGGACTCAGTCTGGTTGAGGTTGTGGTACTTGTGGTCCATTAGTCCTTTGGACTAATCTTTCTCTTGTGTCTTTGTTTTTCTTCATTCTCCCTTGCTCCAGTGGAGTATCTTAGATAGCCACTGACAAGCTTTTAAGATCCCAGATGCTACTTACCAAAGTAGGATGTAGAACATTTTCTTTATAAACTATGTTATGCCAGTTGAGCTAGATGGTCCCCAAGATCATGGTCCGCAAGCCCCATTTTGAGTTTTTGTGTATGGTATGAGGTATGGGCCCTGTTTCATTTTTATACAGGTGGACATCCAGTTTTGCCAGCACCATTTGTTAAAAAGAATGTCTTTTCCCTATTTAATGGACTTTGAGCCTTTGTCAGAGATCAGCTGACCCTAGGTGGATGGATTTATATCTGGGTTCTCAATTCTGTTTCATTGGTGTATGTGTCTGTTGCTGTACCAGTACCAGGCTGTTTTGACTACCGTGGCTGTATAGTAAAAGTTCGAGATCAGGTAGCATGAGGCCTCCTACTTTGTTCTTTTTCTTCAGTAATGCTTTGCTTATCCAGGGCTTCTTTCCTTTCCACATAAAGTTGGTGATTAGTTTTTCCATCTCACTAAAGAATGCTTTTGGTATTTGGATCGAGATTGTGTGATATCTGTAGATTGCTTTGAGTGGGATTGACATTTTCACAATGTTGAGCCTTCCTATCCATGAGCATGGTATGTTTTTCCATTTATGTTGGTCTCTTTTGGTTTCTTGCAGTAGTGTTTTGTAGTTTTCTTTGTATAGGTCTTTTACGTCCCTAGTTAGATTTATCCCTAAGTATTTTATCTTTTTAGTGGCTATTATAAATGGTTTTGTTTTCCTGATTTCCTTTTTGAAGTTCTCTTTGTGTATAGGAATCCAACTAGTTTTTGTACGTTGATCTTATATCCTGCTACTCTGCTGAATCTATTAGTTCCAGTAGTTTTCTTATGGAATCCTTGGGTTCTCTGTGTATAATATCATATTGTCTGCAAATAGAGATAGTATTACTTCTTCCTTTCCAATTTGGATGCTCTTTATTTCTTTTTCTTGCTTTCTTGTCTAGGTAGGACTTCCAGCACAATATTAAATAGATGTGGTGATAAAGGGTGTCCATGCCCTATTCTTCTCATGGGGAATGTTTTTAGCTTCCCTTTGTTGAGAATGATGTTGACTGTTGGTTTAGTATACCAAAAAAAACCCAAACCTATTGCTGTCGAGTCAATTGTGACACATAGCAACCCTATAGGATAGAGTAGACCTGCCCCATAAGGTTTCCAAGGAGTGGTTGGTGGATTTGAACTGAAGGCATTTCGGTTAGCAGCCGTAGCTCTTAACCATTGCATCACTAGGACTCCTGGTTTAGTATAGGTGCTCTTTATTATGTTGAGGAATTTCCCTTCTATTCCCATTATATTGAGAGTTTTTATCAGGAATGGGTGTTAGACTTTATCAAACGCCTTTTATGTGTAGATTGAGATGATCTTGTGATTCTTTTGTTCTGTTTATGTAGTGGATTACGTTGATTGACTTTCTAAGGTTGAACCATCCTTACATATCTGGTATGAATCTCACTTGGTCTTGGTGTATTATTTTTTTTTATATATGATGCTGAATTGTGCTGGGTAGAATTTTGTTGAGAATTTTTGCATCTATACTCATGAGAGATATTGGTCTATAATTTTCTTTTTTTGTTGTATCTTTGCCTGGCTTTGCTGTCAGGGTTATCCTGGCTTCATAAAATTATTTGGGAGTATCATTTCCTTTTGTATGCTCTGAAATTATTTGAATAATACTGGTGTGAGGTGTTCTCTGAATGTTCGGTAGAATTCTCCAGTGAAGCTATCTGGGCCAGGGCTTTTTTTTGTTGTTGTTGGGAGTTTTTTCATTACCTCTTCAATGTCTTCTTTTGTTATGGGTCTGTTCAGATTTTCTATTTTAGCTTGTCTTAGTTTAGATAGGTAGTGTGTTTCTAGAAATTTGTCCATTTCATACAGGCTCTCAAATTTGTTGGAGTACAGTTTTTCATAGTATTCTTCTGTGATCCTTTTTATTTCAGTTTAGTCTGTTGTGAGGTCCCCCATTTCATTTCTTATTTGGATTATTTGCTTCTCCTGTTTTTCTTTTGTCAGTTTAGCCAATGGTTTGTTGATTTTGTTGATCTTTTCAAAGACCTAACTCTGGGCTTGTTGATTCTTTCTAGACAAAAAGAAGAATTCTTATTTAGTGATTCATTTCTAAAATTAGCATGTACATTATATAGAAGCATTTTAAAAAGTATATTAACATAGTATCTATAGTATAGAAAATGCCAAAACTTGATAAAAATTAATCCAAGCATAGAAAGTTGAGGCTTAAAAGTAGTGGCAATGAGTATTAAAATAATCGAACTGTTAGAAGGAAGTCTAATTTATTGTAGTATTATTTATAAATATAAGTGCAAAAGACAAAATGATCCTTTGATATGAATAAAAAGGAAACTAATCAAGAGAAAGGAGGGAAATAAAATTGTAGATTTCTTCTTCCATAAAAGAGAATTAAAAATAGTTTCTTAATGATATTTAAACTTCAAGTGGTAAAAATTTAAGGTTTTTTTTTTCTTTTAATAATAGTAAACTTTAAATATCCTCTGATAGAATTTAAATAGACTGTTGTTGCTGTGTGTCGTCAAGTCAGTTCAGACTCATAGCAGCCCTCAGGACAGAGCAGAACTGTCCCATAAGGTTTCCTTTGCTATAAATCTTTACAGGAACAGATTGCCACAGCTTCTCTCCCATGAAGCCAATGGTGGGTTTGAACTGCCAACCTTTCAGTTAACAGCTGAGCACTTATCCTTTGCACCACCCACCCAATCCCATTGCCATTGAGTCAATTGTAACTCATATCGACTCTGTAGGACAGCGTAGAACTACTTCATAGGGTTTCCAAGGCTATAAATCTTTAAGGAAGCAGACTGCCTTAGCTTTCCTGTGGAGCTGCTGGTGGATACAAACCACCGACCTTTTGGTTAGCAGCACACCTTCGCCACCAGGGCTCCTAAAATAGACCGTATAAACCTTCAAAGCAAAAACATTGTGTGCATGTGTATGTGTGTGTGTCTGAGAGAGAAAAAAATATTAAAACAATTAAAACACTAAAAGGGAAAACAAAGATAAGGTTACAAAGGTCTAGCAGAACTAATATGACAAATTCAATAGGTTAAACTCACCTACTAAAAACAAACAAAAACTTATTTAGCAATGATCTCATCAGACTATGCTAGCTGAGCATGTAATAGTGACAGAGACATGCCCTGGTCTGATGAAACTTAACAAAAAAATATAAGCACCATGAAAGGGGAAATAGAGGGCATTAGGGGGCACATCTTCACGGTACCGATTTGCTGGCCAGGAGGAAGAGTATTCTTGGAGGTACAAGTGTGAAGGCTGAGAGGTAAGAGACATGGTAATTCAAGTGACTGAAATTTGGCAGTGATGGAGAGTGATGCTTTTTGATGCTTGTGTGTGTGTGTGTGTTGCTTTTTGATGGAGGCAGGAATACAAATGAGAGAACTCTGAAGCAGTAAGTAGGTAGGACTAGGATAAGAAAGCCCTTTTAAGCTCTAAATTGCCCAAACGACTGTGGTGGTTAATGTTATGAGTCAACTTGGCTAGGCTACGATTCTCACTGGTATGGAAGACATTCAACTGATTGCTCTTCCATAACGTTAATATAATGTAATTACCTCCATGATGAGCTCTGATATACTGTAAACACCTCCATGATGAGATCTGCTATGAGCAGCCTATCAATTGAAAGGGGAGTTTCCTTGGGGGTCATCTGACCTCTGTTTCTTGGGGCATGAGCCAGTAGCCTGCTGCCTGACTGCAGATTTTGGGATTCACTGGCTCCCAAAGCCCATGAGCCAGCAGCCTACCATCTGACCTGCCAATTTGGGGTTCATCAGCCACTGGAACCATGTGAGTCAGGCAAAGCCTCCAACCTGATGGCAGACCCATGGATTTGGGACTTGCCAGCTTCTACAACTGTGTGAGCCATTTCCTTGAATTAAATTTCTCTCTCTCTCTTTGTGTGTGTGTGTGTGTGTGTGTATATTTCACTGGTTTTGCTCCTCTAAAGAACCCAGTCTAAGACACTAAGTCAAGGAAGAAATTGAAACACTTATCAAATAATTACCTCCACAAAAGGCTTGGAACTAGGATGGCTTTATGTGAGATTTCAAACTTTATAGGAATTGTGATATATCAATTGAAATAAATACTGAAAAATAAAATAAAACAAGTGCTTTTATTAATCAAGCTAGCATAAACCAGATAACAGCCTTAAAAAACTGAAAAATAAAATAATATACATAAAACAGAATAATAGCCTCATAAATGCTGGCTCCCAGTCACTTTTCCCCTTTTACCAGTAGAACAACCAAAAAGTGAGATTCACAGACCCATCTCTGTTGTAAATATGAGTGTTAGCGTCCTAAAGAAAATGCTAATAATTAGAATTCAGTAATAAAAATAAAAAACAAGCCATATTACCTGAGGCTAACTCGGACTCAGGATGATTCAGTATTAG
The DNA here is from genome assembly GCF_030014295.1 of Loxodonta africana. Taxonomy (NCBI): domain Eukaryota; kingdom Metazoa; phylum Chordata; class Mammalia; order Proboscidea; family Elephantidae; genus Loxodonta; species Loxodonta africana. Next base: position 110,677,646 of record NC_087347.1, on the reverse strand, counting down.
GGCGTGAGTTTTACACCATATCAAAAGATAAACTAAAAGCCATGCCCATCTAGTAGAATATACAAAATCCGTATCCATTAAATGCAAAGAAATCCTTACTAATGAGATATGGGAGATAATTTTTCAACTCTTAAAAGTATCACTCTCATACCAGTAGTCAACATCATCATAATGGTGACGCGGTAGAATCTTTCCCATTAAAATCAGAATCAAAGCAGAGGAAACTTGACAATATGTTTATTATTGAAAATTGTTTTTTATTTGGGGATGCATAGTGACCCCATGCACAACAGAACAAAAACCAGAAGTAAACATATAGGAAAAGAGGCCAAATAAGTGTTTGAAAATTATATAAGATTATCTTCCTGGCAAATTGAGGTTTACAATTCAATGCTAGTTTGTATGAAAAAAAAAAAAAGTTTTTAGGCTAGAAAAATCCAGTGGAGAGAGATCTCTTACCTCACCCCACCTCTCGGAAGCCGAAAGTTCAAAGCACCCGGAGTGCGGAATGGGGAAAAGTGTTCTCTCAGTTCTCTGGCCCAGACCCCAAAGCTTGGTAGGTAAAAGGCCTAACTGAGTACCTTGAATTACTTTCCCTCAGCATTTCTGCCCTGCTCATTCTCTTCAGTAGGTGGCTCCCTTACATTTGGAAGCCGGTCCGAAAAGTTGGTGGTTCTAACCCACTAGCTGCTCTGCAGGAGAAGGATGTGGCAGTCTGCTTCCATATAAAGACATCAGCACTGGAAATGCTATGGGCCAGTTCTACCCTGACCTATAGGATGGCTATGAGTTGGAATTGACTCCGTGGCAGTGGCTTTTTTTTTTTTTTTTCACATGCCTAGGGATATTCTCTCCTGATGTGCCCCCAGATTGGCCGTACAGCTCCTAGCACTTTATAAAGTCTTAGGGGAAAGATTTTGCAGGTTAGTGCAGATTTGCTCCGTGACTGTGGCTTTTCAGATTTCTAATTTGTTATGCCAGTCTACACATGGCTATTAAGTGTTTTTTTAAGTTGCACAGATGGCTAGTTTCCCCCTTATGTTTATGGTGAATTCCTCTTAATCCTGCTGCTCCATCACAAGAGAACAACCATGGATCTCCTCTCCCATGTGAAGAGCTAGTCACTTCTGGAGTTTTCTTTACTTAGATTTCTTTGCATCCTTAGTTGTACTTTGTCCAAATCTAACAGGAGTGTAGAACAAAGTCTCCTCCTATGCATAACTTTCTGTCTTGAAGAGCCAGATAGATGTGCTCAGGGTTTAGAGAAAGGATCTAATAAACTGGATGGTAGTGGCTTAAGAGAGAGAGCCTCCTAGACTTTGAAGAGACACTCATTCTGAGCCATATGATTAAAACCTGGGTCTGCCAACAAGCTGTATTTTCCTGGTCTCAGCACACATAGATTTTGTGTGTGTGTATGTACATGTGTGCATTACGTGAAAGTTTACAGAGCAATTTAGATTTCCATTCCATAGTTCGTACATAAAGTATTTCTTGGCTTTGGCTCCATTCCCCTCAATGTAGTTTATTATACTTTATATTGCATAGAATTCTATCTTGTTTATGTACCACAGTTTGTTAAACCTTTCGTCTGTTGATGTGCACTTAGGTTGTTTTTCCACTTTTTTTGCTATTGAGCACACATTGATTTAACTGAGCGACTGAGAATCAGTGTTACTGCAATCAAATCCTCCACTGCTTATTAACTGTACGATCTTGGGCAAATTACTTAAACTCTGACTTTATTGCCTCATCCTTAAAAATGCTGATAACTTTATTACCTCTTAGAAATGTTGTGAGGAATGAATGATAGAATGGATGTGAATGCAACTATAATGACGTCTGATACCTGCTGGGCTCTCAGGGTAAAGTAGCTTTCAACCACCCAACGCTACCATTAACTGGTTAATCATCAATTAAATAAACATTGTCTCTTAATACTAGTTAAGATTAGCTGTTGATTAGTTAAACAAAACACTAAGTTCTTCTAAATTTAAAGAAACTTGGTCTTTAATGAATCAAGAGTTTTTACCTTTCATTAAGGCAATTGGCAATCACTTTAAGTTTCTAAGGCAGGAAGTTAGAAGATAAAATGGAAAAAGATGAGGCTAACTTGTAAGGTTAGGAATAGGGAGAGGTCGAGGTTGGAGACAGAAAAGTGAGTATGAGGGCTGTTGCTGTACATCAGATTCTGAAGCCATAACTCAGGTTGATAACCATGAGTGTGGAGGGAAGGGCAGATCCAATATTTCCAAACTGCTGATGTGGTCAATGTGCAAATGTGGATTTACCATAATCAAGTTGAAGCTTCAAGACCCCTCACTTGCACAGGTGAGCACCTTCCAAGGCCCTGGAAGAGACCCTGGAATGTGATTACATATTCATGTTTTCCTAAAGTTTGCAAAATAAGATATTTTGATTGCCATTGGTTAAGACTTCTGCCTCTTTCTACTCCAACCTTGCTACTCTTCCCCTAGTGTTGGATTGACTGGCCGTAGTTATTTTGGGGCTCTAACTAAGGAAACTGAATTGGCAATACATTTAGTTTGAGCTTTGTGAGATATATATGTGACTCACAGAAACATTTATGTATAGTTAAGCACAGTGACCCTATACGACAGAGTAGAGCTGCCCCATAGAGTTTCCAAGGAGCACCTGGTGGATCGAACTGCCAGCCTTTTGGTTAGCAGTCATAGCTGTTAACCACTACGCCACCAGGGTTTCCAAAGCTATTGCTATCTGTTCTGGTGTAAGAATAGCTTCCAGGAATAATCCTACTGCCCACTGTGCCAATTCCTTTATGTTGTTGTTGTTTTTAGGTGCTGTCGAGTCAGTTCCGACTCATAGTGACCCTATGCACAGCAGAATGAAACACTGCCCGGTCCTGCGCCATCCTTACAATTGTTGTTATGCTTGGGCTCATTGTTGCAGCCACTGTGTCAATCCACCTTGTTGAGGGTCTTCCTTTTTTCCGCTGACCCTGTACTCTGCCAAGCATTATGTCCTTCTCCAGGGTCTGATCCCTCCTGACAACATGTCCAAAGTATGTAAGATGCAGTCTCGCCATCCTTGCCTCAAAGGAGCATTCCGGCCGCACTTCTTCCAAGACAGATTTGTTCGTTCTTTTGGCAGTCCACGGTATATTCAATATTCTTCACCAACACCACAATTCAAAGGCATCAACTCTTCTTCGGTCTTCCTGATGCATTGTCCTGCTTTCACATGCATATGATGTGATTGAAAATACCATGGCTTCAGTCAGTCGCACCTTAGTCTTCTTGGTGACATCTTTGCTCTTCGACACTTTGAAGAGGCCCTTTGCAGCAGATTTGCCCAATGCAATGCGTCTTTTGATTTCTTGACTGATGCTTCCACAGCTATTGATTATGGACCCAAGTGAAATGAAATCCTTGACAACTTCAATCTTTTCTCTGTTTATCATGATGTTGCTCACTGGTCCAGTTGTGAGGATTTTTGTTTTCTTTATGTCGAGGTGTAATCCATACTGAAGGCTGTGGTCTTTGATCTTCATTAGTAGGTGCTTCAAGTCCTCTTCACTTTCAGCAAGCAAGGTTGTGTCATCTGCATAACACAGGCTGTTAATGAGTCTTCCTCCAATCCTGATGCCCCGTTCTTCTTCATCATGTCCAGCTTCTCGTATTGTTTGCTCAGCATACAAATTGAATAGGTATGGTGAAAGGATACAACCCTGATGCACACCTTTCCTGACTTTAAACCACACAGTAGCTCCTTGTTCTGTCTGAATAACTGCCTCTTGATCTATGTACAGGTTCCTCATGAGCACAATTAAGTGTTCTGGAATTCCCATTCTTCTCAGTGTTATCCATAGTTTGTTATGATCCACACAGTCGAATGCCTTTGCATAGTCAATAAAACACAGGTAAACATCCTTCTGGCATTCTCTGCTTTCAGCCAGGATCCATCTGACATCAGCAATGATATCCCTGGTTCCACATCCTCTTCTGAAACCAGCCTGAATGTCTGGCACTTCCCTGTCGATACACTGCTGCAGTCGTTTTTGAATGATCTTAAGCAAAATTTTGCTTGCGTGTGATATTAATGATATTAATTCCTTCATACCATGTAAAAAAGGGCCAGGGCCAGGTGTTGTATCATGATATGAACATGTTCTACTGCATCTGGCGTTGAAGTATACATGTATTGAAGGAGAGATGGTATTTGAAATGCGTGAAGCCAAATAGCCTGTGGAAAACTCTTCCAGCCATCACATATGTTAAATTTCAAGAAGCAAATCCCATTCTCATTAATACCTAAACACAATAGAAGTTCTGTCCTATAAAGAATTTACTCACCAATTATACATAAAATTATTAATGCATAAACTTTTTTCTTTTTCGTGAAATTGGTGTGAAATTTATCAAAATTTCTGTGTACGTAAGGTACAAAATCTACTATAGACAGCGGTACAACTGGGTGTGAAGTCATGTTTTATGCATCCTTACATATTGCATCTCATTACCAATAACAGCTTCCGAAAGGAATTTTCTTCTAAACTCTCAGTGCCATGCCATAACAAATTACATCAGTCATGTTTCAGACTGAATTATGTTTCTATCTGTCTTTAGAGATTATTATATTAAGAAATTGTCATTATGAGAAAATGTTCAAAGGTTATGCAGCCAAAAAAAAAGGTATAGTGTGTTGTGTCAGGCAGTTAATTAATAATAATAATAATAAATTGTGTTATTTATCTTAATTTGGTGATCTCTGCATTTGTCAGCTTAAAAAAATTGTTATTTATTGTTATTTCTTTTCTAACTCAAAATATTCACTTTTCTAACAAATTTTGTATTAATAATTTAGATCTTTTTTCCTAAAGAGCCCTACCCCAACCGCCAAACTGTATAAACATAAAGTCTCTCAAAACCTGAAACCGCCCCTGACAATGAGATAATGCAGAATAGAACAGGTTTTCCAGAAAGGGACATTAGTTGATGCCTTATACATCCGAGATCATCACTAAACTCAAATGAATCATTCCACAGACACAACTACTCTCAGAAATGACTTTTTTGCTTTTAGTGCCTAGCTATGGGCTCTTAATTCTCTGTAACGTATCAGCTGTATCCTAGAGCAGATGTTGGCCAAAGCCTTTGGGTGTCCTTGTGCTTAATGACTTTTTCTTTCAAATTAGCATGAGGCTTCTCAAAGCTCCCTGTTTCCTCCCAGCAATATGAGGCAGTCAGGACACAATACCTTGGGATACCAAAAGAAAAGTTGGTGATGGTCTGTCTACCATTGTTCTATGTAAATGCTTTACACTAATTTCTCTCTTTTTTAATGGAGAGTGGATCTAGAAAATTCTGTCTATGTCTTAGGAAGCAGAAATTGAGCTTCAATTATATCTGAGATAAAACCAGGTGCCTTTTGTAGTGCTGGCTACAAATGAAATATTGATATTGTGGATATCGACAATGTCATATTTCAAATGTAAACTCCTATTAAGAATTCCTTGAACTCATCTATGTTGCCAGCCTTTAAGAATCTCTGTAAACGTCTAACTTCTATAATCTCGTCATTAAATTCACATTGAAAATTGCAAGTAAGAGGTGAAAGAGGTTTCTACTGTGATACTTATTTTTCTTCTTCATAGAATTGTAAAGAGCAAGCCAGCCCAATAGACTGATTTGCAATAAGATCCGTTCTCATTTTGGGACATTTATCATTCTGCATTTTTTCAGCTGCCTGTGATCTTCTTTATTCAAGGTTTTCTGTTATCAATTTTTTCCTTCCTAAGGGCAAGTCCGTTGGTGTTTCCCTGAGAGAAAAATGACTTTCAATACCACAGATTGTAAAGAAAGAGTAGGTGAACAGGATCAGATCAATTTAGGGAAGATATAATTAGTTTAAATTTGATGTTCCTCTCCTTTATTGTGACTGAAACAATCTGTCCCTTCAATAAGAAGGCCTGTGCTCTGGTTTCTCGACTCTCAAAAAAGCATATTGAACCAGCTTCCTGAGCTAAAAGCTCCAAGAACAAAAAGCCAGCATAGCAAACAGGAGAAGCTGCAGCATTTTGCTAATCTGTAAATTAAACAGTCCTCACATGGTCTGTATTCCTTCTGCCTGGATCAGACATCTGCCTGTTTTTGTGTTCCAATCAGGCAGCATTTCATTCCTTCCCTTCCTTGCCAAAAATTTCCTTTCTTTTTCAGATCCATAGAATGGCCCTTAAATGATGACTATATATTTTTGTATTCCTTTCATATCTCTTAGTATATAAAAAAAAAATTATCTCTGTATCTAACCCACATTTAAATTTAGTGATTTCTTGCTTTCTTGATCAATATTTGTCCTTCTTAGAGTTGGTTCAGTGAAGAGGATGCTGAGAACCGATTTCCAAAATTGTCTCAGGTTAAGCGACCTACTGCTTAGAGTCTTCAGACTATTACAAACAATGTTATAGTAAGTAATATTGACATTTCCTATAGCGCAGAGGTATCATTAAGATAAATTCTCAGAAATTGAGTTACTGAGTCAAATGATAAGTGTATTTGCAATTTTGATAGTTACTGCCACATAGCCTCTACAATGAATGAAAACACCATTTCCCCACAGCGTCACCGACAAAATTAGTTGTTAAGTGGTTGAAATTTTTGCAATGGGATAGGGAAAAGGAGTAACTTAATGTGGTTTTAATTTATATTTATATTATTTTGAATGTAATTTAGCACCTTTTTATTTATTTAAGTAATTGCATTTTTTTTTTTTTCCATAAAGAGTATTTAATTTCGTCTTAGTTATCAAGTGCTGCTATAACAGAAATACCACGACTGGATGGCTTTAACAAGCAGAAATTTATTTTTTCACAGTTTAGGAGGCTAGAAGTCCAAATTCAGAGTTCTGGCTCTAGGGGAAGGCTTTAGGAAAGTCCTTGTGTATTCAGCTTCTCCTTCCTGGTTTCTTGGAGATCTCCATGTGTCTTGGCATCTGTCTTACCCCATCTCTCTCTCTGCTCACTTGCTTACTCTCTTTTTATATCTCAAAAGAGAGTGACTCAAGATACACCCTATACTAATCCTGCCTCACTAACATAACAAAGATAACCCATTTCCAAACAGGATTATAACCACAGGCATAGAGGCTAGAATTTATAACACATATTTTGGAGGGACACAGTTCAGTCCATCTTTTTGACCCCCAAAACTCATGTTCTTGCCACATGCAAAACACATTCACCTCATCACATCATCCCAAAAGTCTTAAATCAACTCCAAAATCTCATCTTATGAATTATCTAAATCAAATATGGGTGAGACATTAGGCGTATTCCATCCTGGGACAAAATTCCTCTTCATCTGTGAACCTGTGCAATCTAAAAAGTTATCTGTTTCTAAAGTACAGTGGTGGAATAGGTACAAGGTAGACATTTCCATTACAAATGGGAGAAATTAGAGGGAAAGAAGGGATAAGGGGCACCCAACAAGTCTTGAAAATAATCCTCTGTTCTCTGAGAACATCTGGGCAATGGCCCTGCCCTCCAGACTCTGGGTATTGGCCACGCCCTCTGGCTTTTGGGTGTAAGCCCCTTGGCCCTGGGTTTCAGCTCTGCCTTCCAGACCCACTGGGGTGGCAACTCTGCTTCCTCAGCTTTGGAGGTCCAACTCTCCTAGCCCATCTAAGTGGACCCTACCTGCTCAGTCCTGGCAGGCTATATTCTCCTGCCCCTTGGACATGGCATCCCCACCCCCTCAGCTTTGGGTGGCAGCTCTATCCCCCTGGCACACCTTAACAGCAGCCCCACACTCGAGAACCAAGTTGGGGAATATCTGACTCTTTGAAACCTAGGAGACTGTGGCCCCACCCTTTGAGATCCAGGAGACCATGAAATTGAAGGCCAGGCCTCCCATGCTGCTCCAACAGTTCTGCTGATTTCCCAGCTGTTGCAGGGATAATCCCTTTCTGTTCTTGGAGGAAAACAGATGTAGCTTCTTTGGCCTGTTTCCTGCCTGTAGAATTCCAACAAGCAGACAACATTCTTTCCTTTCTTTCTTTCCCTATCCCCTTCAGTCTAAACTAATGGGTTTTCTGCTGTAGTAGTTGGTTAGCTCCATCAGTCACAGGTTTAATCTCTTTAACAAAAGATTGTGTAGTCATGTCCTTGGTGAACATTCTAGGTCACGTGTCCTTAGTTTGTGCAACAGAATTTTCCAAATCTTTTAAGTTCTGTTTTCTTCTTGCACAGTTCATTTTAAGTATCTCTTTCTCTCAAATTTTACTATAAGCCACAAGGAGAAAACTTTTGGCCCCTAAGATCATACTTAGAAAGCTCATCAGCCAGATATTCAAGCACATCACTGACAAGTCCTACCTTCCACCAAACATTTGAACATAATTCAGACAAGTTCTTTGCCACTGCATAAAAAGCACCACCCTTCCTCCATTGTCATATCACATGTTCATCATTGTCTCTTAAAGCATCACCAAAAGCACTTTACCACCCACATTTCTAGCAACAGTCTGTTGCTGGCACCATATGTGTTCTCCAGGACGATAGAGACTTTGTCTATAGCTCTCCTCATTTCCTTCTGAGCCCTCATCAGAATCGCCTTTTTTGTCTGTAATTCTACCAACAGTCTCTTCAAGGCAATCTAGGCTTTTACTATTGTTGTTGTTGTTGTGTGCCATAGAGTTGATTATGACTCATAGTGACCCTATAGGACAGAGCAGAACTGTCCCATAGGGTTTCTAAGGAGCAGCTGGTGGATTTGAACCACTGAACTTTTGATTAGCAGCCTGAGGTCTTAATCACTATGCCACCAGACACATTAAAACTCTTCCAGCCTGTAACCACTACCCAATTCCGAAACTGCTTCCACATTTTAGGTATCTGTTGGAGCAGCACCCCACTCTTCTGGTACCAAATTCTGTCTTAGTCCTCTAGTGCTGCTATAACAGAAATAACACAAGTGGATGCTTTAACTAGCAAATTTGTTTTCTTATAGTTTAGGAGGCTAGAAGTCTGAATTTAAAGTGCTGGCTCTAGGGGAAGGCTTTCTCTCTCTGTCAGCTCTGGAACAAAGTCCTTGTCTCTTCAGCTTCTGCTTTCTTGTTCCTTGGAGATCTCCACGTGTCTTGGCATCTGTCTTACCCCATCTCTGCTTGCTTGCCTAATCTCTTTTTATATCTCAAAAGGGAATGATTCAAAATATACCCTATACTAATCTTGCCTCTTAATGGAGACAATCTATTTCTAAATGAGGTTATAACCACAGGCATACAGGTTAGGATTTACAACACATATTTTGGGGGGACATAATTCAATCCATACAATATCTTTTCTCTCTTTTTCTGTTAAGTTGTAGATCTTATTCTTATCATTTTCTAGGAGCTCTTTAAAAACTATGGAGAATAGCTCTATGTTTCTAATATCAATTGTAAACACTTCTCCCATTCCCCTTGTATTTCACATTTCTTATTGTTTTTTTCTTTTGTTTTGTTTTTCTTTTAACATGTAAAATATTTTTATTTTCATGGAGGTGAATTTATCCATCTTATCTTTAATAGCTTGTAGATTTTAAGTCATTGTTAGCAAGGCCTTACTTCAAGGTTGTAAAGAATTTTGCTCATGTTTTCTTCCAGTACCTTTTTTTAAAAAACAGTTAATTATTTGATTTATATAGAATTTAACATATTTTAGAATGCAAGGTTTGGACAAACATTTTTTAGTTTTTGAGTGCTTTCTCATTTATTGAAAAGTCCAACTTGTTCCCCACTCATTTCACATGCCACCTTTATAAAAGTCTATCTCTGGACATTTGTTTCATTGGCCATGCTGTCTATTTTTGTACCTATAGCATACTGTCTTAATTATGGAGAATGTATAATCTGTTTTGATATCCAATAGTTCCAGACCCCTTTCAATGCTCTTATTTTTCACAATCTTCCTGGCTACTTTTCATGTTTATTTTTCCATACGATCTTTAAAATCACCTTTTTTTAATTAAAAAAAAAAGTATCTTATTGGTACTTTTGAGATTACATTTCTAAATTAATTTAGGGAGAACAGACATTTTTGTGCTGTTGAGTCTTCCACTCAGGAATGTCTTTTCATTTGTTTAAGTCTTCTTTGTGTCCTCTATAATGGTTGCCTCACACAGAACTTACACAGTTCTTGTTTTGTTTTTTCCCCTAGGAATTATATATATATTTCTTGTGGTTGCAATTAGAAATGAATTTTTTTATTAACTTCCCTGGCTTGTTTTTGGTATATGTGAAATCTATTGATTTCTATATGTTTATTTTCTACTCTATTACCTTATTGAATTCTCTCACTGCTTGTAGTAATTTTCCAGTTGATTTTATTTTTATTTTTACAAGTATATAATCATACCATCTACAAATATTGACTTTTTTCTCCTCCTGAGCAATACATGAATATATTACCGTTGTAGAAAAGTCAAACAATACAGAAATATTTTGAATCACAAACAAGAATCCTTTCTTAACCTCCCCAATCTACTACCTTTCCCAAATGTGACCACCGTTCATCTGAAGCTCTCTGTATATTTATATAGAATACTTGTTTTTTTTTTAAAAAAATTTTCTTTGAAATAATCACACACTTACAGAAAAACTGGAAGTATAGAACAAAGAACTTACTTCCTCAAAAGTATTTAAGCATAATCTGCTGACCTGATGCTCCATAACCCTGAATACCTGAATTGTCTACATTCAAGTAGTTCTCCTGGATAAGAACGATACAGTCAGTAAGTGGTGTTGGCTGTTGGTGGAAGGATGAGATGCATGTGGTACTATTCCAGGCCTTTTATCTTCTCTTGAGCCACCCTGGCTAGAATTAATTCCTTCCACTTAGAATGCTTGAGCTCCCCTCTTAGGATCTTAATCACATGCTAGTTTGTACCGTTATTTGGGGACATATTCTACTTCACCTACTAAAACATTCCTCTTGAGGACAGGAACCATGTCTTCATCATCTTTGTAGGTGCCACTGTGTTTGGCCCAGTGCTTAGCAACTAGGAGGTATATGATTAAGCTTTCTGAATCTCCAGAAGTCTGGGGACAGAGACAGCACTGAGGCTATCAAACACTGATGCTGCTGGCCTTCCCTGGAGGAGGTAGCCTAGTTGATGTTGCATTTGGCTCCAAAACCAAAAAACCAAACCCACGGCCATTGAGTCGATTCTGAGTCATAGTGGCCCTATACAGCAGAGTAGAACTGCCCCATAGGGCTTCCAAGGAGTGACAGGTGGATTTGAGCTGCTGACCTTTTGGTTAGCAAGTGTGCTTTTAACCACAGCACCACTAGAGCTCCATATGTGGCTCCAGGACCTTCTAAATTTGAAATGCTTTGAACAAGAGTACCTAGATTGCCAGAGTAAGTTCTTGTGGACTGCCAATGGAAGCCCCAAGCTAAAAAGAGTATGGAAAGGTAAGTATTCAGGATTTTCTCTGCTCAGGAGCCCCTATCTTGTCAGAGTGTCACCAGCAGCTGTGTGCCCATCTGTGAGCCAATCCTTCAGGGAAAAGCTCTCCATGACAGTCTGGTCTACTTCTGCTCTAAATTTCCACCTGGCTTTCTTTAACATCAGGCTCCTTGGCTAAATAAATTAGAAGTTTCAGGTAGATATGTATGGTCTTTCCCCACAAACTTCTAATCTGCATGAAATGCCAGATTAAATTTCAAATACAGTGGTGAGGGAGTGAGAGAGGAGGGGAAGAATGAAACCTTTCCAAATGAGTCTGTAGGGAAAGCTAGTTGGATGCCTAGCCAGATTGTTTATTTTGTCTACCGATATTACTGAATGCCTTTGGCTTGTAAATTAGAAAATGAAAATTTGAACTGAATGTAACTTCCCATTCCACACACAGGGGGCAAGTGAAAAATACTTTCAGAGAAATCCTCAGATTGAAGAACCAGATGGTCAACCCACAAGGCAAGTTTCAGTCATGGGTGAAGTTTCCACATGTGACCAAAGCTATGTTTAAACAGCAGAACACGCCAAACTGTGGCCTAGACAGTGTTATATTTTTAGCTGCTAAGACTTCTGATTCTGCCATTAATAAACTCCATGTCCTTGGGTAAGTAATTCAGACTCTCCAGGACTCTCTTTCCTATTCTACAAAAGGAAACTTTGGAGTAGATTTTATTTCATTTATTTGCCTCCTAAATGTCAAATAAAGGACGAAACAATTTACAGACCATGAAGAACAAAACACAAGTCCTTACTCTTGAGATCAGATTACTGCCAGGGTAAAGTTCATTATCTAATTACATATGCAGCCAACTATAAAAAAAAAAATTATCAGATTATTTCCATGTTTAAAATTCTATGCCTTTTTGGAGTAAATGAGATCTATGGAAGTATTTTGAAAATAAAAAGTGTAATACTAATGCAAGTTTTATTATGACCATGCCTAAGCCTGGAAGACATCAAATTCAAATTGAATTTGCAATTGATTTCGCATTTTGTTGTACAAACGGTTAAGGCTAACAGTTGCTAACCAAAACATCCACCCAGAAGCACCTGGGAAGAAACACCTGACAATCTAATTCCAAAAAATCAACATTGTAAGCCCTATGAAGCACAATTCTTCTCTGGCACACATTGGGTCACCAAGAGTTGAAATCAACTCAATGGCAAGCAGTAGATACCTTCTTGAGGAAGAAAAAGTTATGGGCAGTATGTTGTAGTAGACTTGTGCAGACAGAGGGGCTAAGTTTATAGAAAAATCATTTATTACTCCTTTAGCTATTGATAGCTGGATGCATTGAACAGGTTTGTAGGAACTTTAGCACCATTTAAATATAGGTGACATGGTTTAGCTACAGAGTTCCAAATATACTTTCTTGAACAAAAACATCTCCTATGGCAGAAAAAGTCATGCATGCTCTTGGTATGAGTATAAATTAGTAAAATATTGTTAGAGGGCAAAAAACAGTCACTGAAAACCCTATGGAGCACAGTTCTACTCTGAGACACATGAGATCACCATGAGTCAGAGTCAATTCGATAGCAAATCGTTTGGTTTTTTAATTAAAATGTTAAAAATGAATATATTTTAAAATATAAAAATACAAATCTTATTCATCTATCCTTCAAAAATGCTTGAATGTACACAGATAGGTATGTACAAGGTTGTTCACTGTAACATTTTTTAATAGCAAAATAAATAAATACATGGTCTGAATTCTAGTTGATAGAGGAAAAGTAAAAATTCTGGGCCACTGAAGATAATGAGGTAGATCTATAGATATAGATGTAAAAAGATCTCAGTAATATTGCTATGTTGAAGAGGTCACTGAATAATACATAATTCTTGACTTATATAAAAGAAAACACGTGAAGTTATAGCCAGTAGTTATCTGGGAAGGGGAAAACAATCATGAGAGGAAGGTAAAAGAAGATCTTCACTTTTTGCTTTATATAGTTTTGTGTTTCTTGAATCTTTTAACATGGGAATTTTGTCTTTCATTACTTGTGTAATTATTTTAATTTTAAGAATTAAAACATGGGGAAAAATAGAGTAATGTTTGGTACTGTATTGTCCTGTTAAATATCATGCAACATAGTTTTTAAGGGCATGAATTCTATAGTCAGACTAATTTTTGATCCAAATCTGATTCTAATCCTTACCAGCTTTGTGACTTTGTATAAGTTATATAACTTCTTGAGTCTTTATTTTTTTATCTGTAAAATATTTCTAATAATGTCTAAATGAAATAATACTCATAAGGTACTGTCTTAGGCAGTGTTCTCTAGAGGAGCAAAACTAGTGAAATATATATATATATAGGAACACATGTTGTTAGGTGCTGTTGAATTGGTTCCAACTCACAGTGACCCTATGTACAACTGAACCAAACACAGCCCAGTCCTGCACCATGCACACAATCGTTGGTATGCTTAAGCCCATTCTTGCAGCCGCTGTGTCAAGCCATCTCATTGAGAGTTTTCCTCTTTTTTGCTGATTCTCTACTTTACCAAGCATGATGTCCTTCTCTAGGGACCAATCCCTCCTGATAATATGTCCAAAGTATGTGAGATATAGCCTCTCCATTCTTGCTTGCAAGGAGCATTGTGTTTGTACTCCTTCCAAGACAGTTTTGTTCCTTCTTTTGGCAGTCCATGGTATATTTAATATTCTTCGCCAACACAATTCAAACTTGTCAGTTATTCGGCCTTCCTTATTCATTGTCCAGGTTTTGCATGGATATAAGGCGATTGAAAACACCATGGCTTGGGTCAGCAAACCTTAGACTCCAAGGTGACGTCTTTGCTTTTCAACACTTTAAATAGATCTTTTGCAGCAGATCTGCCTAATGCAGTGCGTCCTTTGATTTCTTGACTGATGCTTCCATGGATGTTGATTGTGGACCCAAGTGAAATGAAATCCTTGACAACTTCAATCTTTTCTCTATTTATCATGATGTTGCTCATTGGTCCAGTTGTGAGGATTTTTGTTTTCTTTATGTTGAGGTGTAATCCATACTGAAGGCTGTGGTCTTTGATCTTCATTAGTAAGTGCTTCAAGTCCTCTTCAATTTCAGCAAGCAAGGTTGTGTCATCTGCAAAACGCAGGTTGTTAATGTGTCTTCCTCCAATCCCGATGCCCATTCTTGTTCATATAGTCCAGCTTCTCGGATTATTTGTTCAGCATATAGATTAAATAGGTATGGTGAAAGAATACAACCCTGATGCAAACCTTTCCTGACTTTAAACCACACAGTATCCCCTTGTTCTGTCTGAATAACTGCCTCTTGATCTATGTACAGGTTCCTCATGAGCACAATTATGTCTTCTGGAATTCCCATTCTATACAATATTATCCATAATTTGTTATGATCCACAGAGTCGAATGCCTTTGCATAGTTAATAAAACACAGGTAAGCCTCTTTCTTGTATTCTCTGCTTTCAGCCAAGATCCATCTGACATCAGCAATGATAGCCCTGGTTCCATGTCCTCTTCAGAATCCAGCCTGAATTTCTGGCAGTTCCCTATCAATACACTGCTGTAGCCACTTTTGAATGATCTTTGGCAAAATTTTACTTGCATTAGATATTAATCATATTGTTTGATAATTTCCACATTTGGTTAAATGAACTTTTTTGGGAATAGGCATAAATATGGATCTCTTCCAGTGGGTTGGCCAAGTAGCTGTCTTCCAAATTTCTTGGCATAGATGAGTGAGCTCTTCCAGCACTGCATCTGTTTGTTGAAACATCTCAATTGACATTCCGTCAATTCTGGAGCCTTGTTTTTCGCCAGTGACTTCAGTGCAGCTTGGACTTCTTCCTTCAGTACCGTGGGTTCCTGATCATGTGCTACCTCTTGGAAAGGTTGAATATCAACCAATTCTTTTTGGTATAATTATTCTGTGTATTCCTTCCATCTTCTTTTGATGCTTCCAACATCATTTAATATGTTTCCCAGAGAATCCTTCACTATGTCAACTCAAGACTTGAATTTTTTCTTCAGTTCTTTCAGCTTGAGAAATCCCTAGCATGTTTTTCCCTTTTGGTTTTCTATTTCCAGCTCTTTGCACATGTCTTTATAATACTTTATTTTGTCTTCTCAAGCCACCCTTTGAAATCTGTTCAATTCTTTTACTTCATTATTTCTTCCTTTTGCTTTAGCTACTTGACATTCAAAAGCAAGTTTCAGAGTCTCTTCTGACATCCATTTAGGTCTTTTCTTTCTTTCCAGTCTTTTCAGTGACCTCTTGCTTTCTTCATGTATGATGTCCTTGATGTCATTCCACAACTTGTCTGATCTGCAGTCATTAGTGTTCAAAGTATAAAATCTATTCTTGAGATGGTTTCTCAATTCAGGTGGGATATACTCAAGGTCATACTTTGGCTCTTGTGGACTTGTTCTAATTTTTTTCAGTTTCAACTTGAGCTTGCATAGAAGCAATTGATGGTCTGTTCTGTAGTCAGCTTGTGGCCTTGTGGCCTTGTTCTAACTGCTGATTTTGAGCTTTTCCATCGTCTCTTTCCACAGAAGTAGTTGATTTGATTCCTGTGTATTCTACCTGGCAAGGTCCATGTGTATAGTCACTGTATATGTTGGTGAAAAAAGGTATTTGCAATGAAGAAGTCATTGGTCTTGCAAAACTCTATCATAAGGTTTCTGGCATTGTTTCTATCACCAAGGCCATATTTTCCAACTACTGATCCTTCTTCTTTGTTTCCAACTTTCGCATTCCAATCGCCAGTAATTATCAATGCATGCTGATTGCATGCTCGATCAATTTCAGACTGCAGAAGCTGATAAAAATCTTCTATTTCTTCATCTTTGGCCCTAGTGGTTGGTGCGTAAATTTGAATAATAGTTGTATTAACTGGTCTTCCTTATGGGTGTGTGGATATTATCCTATCACTGACAGCGTTGTACTTCAGGATAGATCTTGAAATGTTCTTTTGGACGATGGCTGCAACACCATTCCTCTTCAAGCTGTTGTTCCCAGCATAGTAGATCATATGATTGTCCAATTCAAAGTGGTGAATACTAGCCCATTTCAGCTCACTAATGCCTAGGATATAGATCTTTATGCATTCCATTTCATTTTTTGATGATTTCCAATTTTCCTAGATCCATACTTTGTGCATTCCAGGTCCTGATTATTAATGGATTTTTGCAGCTGTTTCTTCTCGTTTTGAGTCATGCCACATCAGCAAATGAAGGTCCCAAAAGCTTGACTCCATACACGTCATTAAGGTTGACTCTCCTTTGAGGCGTCGCCTTTTCAGTGCCTTCCAACCTGGGGAACTCATCTTCTGGCACTATAGCAGACATTATTCACTGCTATTCATAAGGTTTTCACTGGCTAATTCTTTTCAGAAGTAGACTGCTGGGCCCTTCTTCCTAGTCTGTCTTAGTCTGGAAGCTCAGCTGAAACCTGTCCACCATGGGTGACCCTGCTAGTATCTGAATACTGGTAGCATAGCTCCCAGCATCACAGCAACATGCAAGCCCCCACAGTACGACAAACTGACAGGCATGTGAGGACACATCTACTTAAACCATAAGAAATCCCTAATTAAGACAGTAATAAAGTCATACTTGTGCCTAACATGATGCAACTAGTACACGGAGAACTGCAAACGTACTCACCCAATTTACATCTTATATTTTATAAGTGATGGTATAAGGGAGGGAAGAAAACAAAAATACTATATATATGTATACACACACACACACACACATATCTATGGAGAGCTGGTGGCACAGTGGTTAAGAGCTATGGCTGCCAACAAAAAGGCCAGCAGTTCGAATTCACCAGCCACTCCTTGGAAACCCCATGGGGCAGTTCTACTCTGCTTATGTAGTTGCTATGAGTTGCAATCAACATGATGGCAACAGGTTTGGTGTTCTGGTTTATACACATATACATATGTATGTATATATATGTACATACATACAAACACACATGTAATAAAACAAGGAGGAAATACTCATAACAAGTACAACTGTTGTTTCTGGAATTGGTTACGTGGTCATAGCTGGTATTTAGAATAATCTTCTTCCACCAGCCATTCCATATTCTCTTTGCCCTCAGCAAGCACCTCAGCTGGTCATAGTACATTGCCTTATGGGGTCACCCAAACCTTCATTCCCGAAGGGTCTGTGCCATTAGTAGTCATGTCGGAATTGGGTTGCCGTAGTTTTCCATTGACTTTAATCACAGGGTATGGTAGTACTGGAAACCCTGGTGGCATAGTGGTTAAGTGCTATGGCTACTAACCAAAGGGTTGGCAGTTCAAATCCACCAGGCGCTCTTTGGAAACTCTATGGGGCAGTTCTACTCTGTCCTATATGGTCGCTATGAGTTGGAATTGACTTGACGGCACTGGGTTTGGTTTTTGGTTTATGGTAGTACTAAGAGATACATCTGCATTCCAGACATACTCTTCTTTACCTCCATTATGTAATATCAATCCGATTTCTTCTTGGTAATCAGGATCAATCACACTAGCCAATATGGTAACTACCATCTTTGCCTGTTGATCCAGAGGTATGAGGAACCCAAAGGGGCCTGGTGGCATTCTTAATTTCCAGTTCAATGGAATCAATGTTGTGTCTCCGGATGGGAGCTTTCCTCCTTACAGAACTAAGACCTCTAGACCTGCAGACTATAGGGTTGCAGGAACAGGAAGCAAAAATTTTGCAAGTGGGTCACTAGGGGTAATAGTGAATTGTGTCACTCCCATTTCCACCCCTTGATTCCTGGACCCATGAATCTTGGCTATGGGAGAAACAGCAAAGTATATTGGACACTGGTTTACAGCATACACTACCTCCTGGAGAACATTGCCCTAACCCTGCAAGGTATTGCCACCTAGATAGCACTATAATTGTGTCTTTAGAAACCATTCCATCATCCTATCAAGCCAGCTGCTTCTGGAATGATGGGGAACATAGTAAGACCAGTGAATTCCATGAGCGTGGGCCCATTGCTGCACTTCATTTGCTGTGAAGTGAGTCCCTTTATCCTAGGCGATGCTGTGTGGGATACTATGATGGTGGATAAGGCAGTCTGTAACCCTACAGATGGTAGTTTTGGCAGAAACATTGCGTGCAGGGAAGGCAAATCCATATCCAGAGTAAGTGTCTATTCCAGTAAGGACAAAACTCCCCTTTCCATGACAGAAGTAGTCCAATGCAGTCAACTTGCCACCAGGTTGATGGATGGTCACCTTGAAGAATGGTGCCATATCAGGGATTCAGTGTCTGCTGTTGTCAGATTGGTCACTCAGCAGAGGCTGTAGCCAAGCTGGCCTTGGTGACTGGAAGTCCATGTTGCTGAGCCCGTGCATAAACTCTATCCCTGTCACCAAGGCCAGTTTGTTCATGAGCCCATTGGGCAATGACGAGAGTGGCTGGGGAAACAGGCTGACTCGTATCCACACAGCGTGTCATCCTATCTATTTGACTGTGAAAATCCTCCTCTGCTGTGGTCACCCTTTGGTGAGCATTCACATGAGACACATATATTTTCACTTCTTTAGACCATTCAGAGAGGTCTGTCTACATGTCTCTTCCCCATACCTCTTTGTCACCAATTTTCCAATCAAGTTCCTTCCAAGTCCCTAACCATCCAGCCAAACCATTGGCTACAGCCCAGGAATCAGTATATAATTTCACATCTTCTTCCAGTGAAAATGAACAAGGTGCACTGCTCAAAGTTCTGCACCCTCGGAGGATTTCCCTTCACCAATCTCCTTTAGGGAGGTCACAAAAAGGGGCTACAGTGCTGCTGCTGCCTACTTCTGAGTTGTGCCTGTGTATCGTGCAGAACCATCTGCAAATCAGGCACAAGTTTTCTCTTCCTCGGTCAACTAATCGTAAGGAACTCCCCATGAGGCCATAAGTGCAGGCTGGAAGAAGGAATGTAATGTGACAGGAGTGGGGACTATGGGGACTTGGGACACTTCCTCATGTAACTTTGAATTCTGGTGTTGGTGAAGAACATTGGATATACCATGGACTTTTTTTTCCACAAGATCGAACAAGTCAGTCCTGGAGGAAGTACAACCAGAGTGCTCTTTGGAAGTGAGGATGGTGAGACCTCATCTCACATACTTTGGACGTTTTATCAGAAGGGATCAGTCCTTGGAGAATGACATCATGCCTGGTAAGGTAGAGGGTCAATGAAAAAATGGAAGATCCTGGATGAGATGGATTGGCACAGTGGCTGTAACGATGGGCTTAAATGTAGCAACAATTTTGAGGATGGCACAGGACCAGACAGTGTTTCATTCTGTTGTACACAGGGCAGCTATGAGTCCAAACCAACTTGATGGTGCCTAGTAAGAACAACAACTCATGTAGCTTACTTGTGCCTTCAGGGACTGCTTGTGTCTGATCTCATATATACCACTTCCATTTAAAAATGGAGAGCTGCTGTGCATGTCCAACTTTAAAACTCTGTAGGTCAGACAATACCCAGTTCTTTATGGGCAGCTCACACTGCATAGTGACTTGGTGGCCCATGGTTAAGCATTCAGTCTCTACTAAGTCCCAGTAACAAGCCAAAAGCTGTTTCTCAAAAGAAGAGTAGTTATCAGCAGCGGATGTCAGAGCTCTGCTCCAAAATCTGAAGGATCTGTGCTGTGATTCACCAATAGGGGCCTGCCAAAAACTCCAAACAGTATCTCTATCTGCCACTGACACTTGAAGAACCATTGGATCAGCGGATCGTATGATCCAAGTGGAAGAGTGGTTTGTATGGCAGCCTGAACCTGTTGCAGAGCCTTCTCTTGTTCCGGGCCCCACTCAAAACTAGCAGCTTTTCAGGTTACTTGAAAAATAGGCCAGAGTAGCACACCCAGATGAGGAATACATGTTGCTTCCAAAACCCAAAGGGGGTCATGGGGCATTCAGCCTCCATTTTAGTTGTAGGAGTGACAAGATGTAGCAGCTTATCTTTCACTTCAGAAGGAATATCTCAACATGCCCCACACCACTGGACCCCTAGAAATTTCACTGAGGTAGAAGGTGCCTGAATTTTTGCTGGATTAATTTCATACTTTCTAGCATGCAAATATCTGACCAATAAGCCTATAGTCATTGATACTTCTTCCTCACTAGGTCCAATCAGAATAATGTCATCAATGTAACAGATCAGTGTGATGTCTTGTGGAAGGGAAAAGCAATCAAGGTCCCTGTGGACTAAATTATGACATAGTGCTGGAGAGTTGCTGTGTCCCTGAGATAGGACACTGAAGGTGTATTGCTGACCTTGCCAGCTGAAAGCAAACTGCTTTTGGTGATCTTTCAAAACCAGAATCAAGAAAAATGCATTGGCTAGATCAGTAACTGCATACCAGGCACCAGGAGATGTATTAATGAAACCACACCTGGAAGAGCAGCTGCAATTGGAATCACAACCTGGCTAAATTTATGATAATCCACTGTCATTCTCCAAGATCCATCTGTTTTTCACACAAGGCAAATAGGTGAGTTGAATGGTGATGTGATAGGAATCACCACCCCTGCATCCTTCAAGTCCTTTATGGTGGCACTAATGTCTGCAATCCCTTCAGAAATGTGATACTGCTTTAGGTTTACTATTTCCCCAGGTAGGGGCAGTTCTAATAGATTTCACCTGGCTTTTCCTACCATCATAGCCCTTACTTCACTTGTCAGGGATCCAGTGTGGGGGTTCTGTTAGTTGCTGAGTATGTCTATTCCAATTATGCATTCTGGATCTGGGAAATCACTGCAGGATGGGTTCAGGGACCCACTGGACCCACTGTGAGACCAACCTTAGCTAAGACTTCATTACTAACCTGACCCCCATATGCCCCTACTCTGACTGTTGGGTCACAGTGACATTTTGTGTCACCTGGAATTAGTGTCACTTCAGAGCCAATGTTCAGTAATCCCCCAGAGGTTGATCATTTCCTTTTTTCCAGTGAACAGTCACTCTGGTGAAAGGCTGTAGATTCCTTTGGGGAAGGCTGGCAGAAGGATAAACAGTATACATTTTTGGCACTGTACTGGAATCCTTCCTCCCCTTCATTCAAGGTGTTGTTGGTCTGTAAACTGGCTCAAGTATGGGAACTTATTGAGGGGCCATGACTCTCTATTCCGGCTATTTGAGTTAGACTGCCATCTACTTGACCTAGAATGCTTCTGCTTGTACAGATCAAGTAAGTATTTAGTACATTTCCCATCTATTTCACTCCTAGAGACACCGTGATGAAGTAACCAATGTGTTAAGTCCACGAGTCATACTATTCTGATTACTGCTTTGACTCTGCTGTCCATTACAGTAACCACATCTATCTTGTCTTTGTTGATTAAGTGCTACCATTTGGCCCCTACTACTATGTTTTTTTTTTACTATGGGGTCCAATCAGCCCCACTGTAGCTAGATGTCTTAATCAGATAGGGCAGTGCCCACTGTCAAGTCTGGGTTACATAAAGTAGCAATTACGGCTGTCTTCGAGGATACTGCGGCTCCCTTCAAAAATTCGTTCACCACTGTTGTGGTGAAAGGTGTGCCCTCTGGGAACTCCATGTGTGAGTCTGCGAGTCCAGCCTGATAAATCTACTCTAACACTCTAACATGCCAATTTCCTTAAGACTTTGGATATCTTCTTCTACAGTAAATCAAGGAAGGTTTGACATTTCAACTTGATTTAGTGTAGGCCACCACTTAATTCATTCTTTAGTGAACCAGCTGAATAAAACATTAGATCCTTTTCTAACCTCTTGATCTGAGACATTGATTGAAGAATCTCTGCTTAGTGGACCCATATCAATAAACTCAGACTGAGCCAAATTTTTATTCCTTGAACCATTATCCCACACCCTTAATAGCCATTCCCACACATATTTCCCAGGTTTCTGTTTGTATATATTATAAAAATCAAGTATTTTTTTGAAGTCTAGGGTACCCCCTCTGGGCCATACTTCATACTTCACGTCTTGGGGCTCACTGGGACTTTAGTCTAGTTATAGGTCTAGAAGCAAAATTGGGTAGTGGAGGTGGGCCCTGGGGACATTGACCAATGTCTTGTAAGCTATCTGCCTCAGGTGATGCTCCAGGCAATGCCTCACGTGCCACTCTAGGCAATATCTCAGACAAAGACCCTGCAGGCACAGCTGGATTGATCTCATCAGATGGTGGTGGAAGGGATAATAACTTTGCTAGGTAGGGTGGCTTAGCAGAAAAAGATGGAGTAATCTCTTCAGATAAGGGTAATTTTTATGATGAGATTAAATAATTATAACTTTCTCTAATGATAAATTTTTTTTTTTTTTTTTTTTTAAATTTTTATTAAGCTTCAAGTGAACATTTACCATTCCAATCAGTCTGTCACATGTAGGTTTACATACATCTTACTCCCTTCTCCCACTTGCTCTCCCCCTATTGAGTCAGCCCTTACAGTCTCTCGTTTCGTGCCAATTTTACCTTCTTCCATCTCTCTCTATCTTCCCATCCCCCCTCCAGTCAAGAGTTGCCAACACACTCTCCCGTGTCCACCTGATTTAATTAGCTCGCTCTTCATCAGTATCTCTCTCCCCCCCACTGACCAGTCCTTTTCATGCCTGATGATTTGTCTTCGGGGTTGGTTCCTGTCCTGTGCCATCAGAAGTTCTGGGGAGCATTGTCTCTGGGATTCCTCTAGTCGCAATCATACCATTAGGTGTGGTCTTTTAATGAGAATTTGGGGTCTGTATCCCATTGGTCTCCTGCTCCCTCAGGAGTTGTCTCTTGTGCTCCCTGACAGGGCAGACATCGATTGTGGCCGGGCACCAACTTGTTCTTCTGGTCTCAGGATATTGTAGGTCTCTGGTTCAAGTGGCCCTTTCTGTCTCTTGGGTTCTTAGTTGTCGTGTGACCTTGGTGTTCTTCCTTTGCCTTTGCTCCCGGTGGGTTGAGACCAATTAATGTATTTTAGATGGCTGCTTGTTGGCATTTAGGACCCCAGGTGCCACAATTCAAAGTGGGATGCAGAGTGTTTTCATAATAGAATTATTTTGCCCATTGATTTAGAAGTCCTCTCAAACCAAGTTCCCCAGACCCCAGCCCCTGCTTCGCTATCCTTTGAAGCTTTCATTTTATCTCGGAAACCTCTTTACTTTTAATCCTGTCCAATTAGGCTGACCTTCCTTGTTTTGAGTGTTGTCTTTCCCTTCACCCAAAGCAGTTCCCATCTACAGATTGATCAATAAAAAGCCCTCTCCCTCCCTCCCTCCCTCCCTCCCCCCTTTGTAACCACAAAAGTATGTGTTCTTTTCCATTTTTTCTATTCCTCAAGATCTTATAATAGTGGTCTTATACAATATTTGTCCTTTTGCAACTGACTCATTTCGCTCAGCATAATGCCTTCCAGATTCCTCCATGTTATGAAATGTTTCAGAGATTCGTCACTGTTCTTTATCGATGCGTAGTATTCCATTGTGTGAATATACCACAATTTATTTACCCATTCGTCCGTTGATGGACATCTTGGTTGCTTCCAGCTTTTTGCTATTGTAAACAGAGCTGCAATAAACATGGGTGTGCATATATCTGTTTGTGTGAAGGGTCTTGTATTTTTAGGGTATATTCCGAGGAGTGGGATTTCTGGTTTGTATGGTAGTTCTATTTCTAACTGTTTAAGATAACGCCAGATGGATTTCCACAGTGGTTGTACCATTTTACAATCCCACCAGCAGTGTATGAGAGTTCCAGTCTCTCCGCAGCCTCTCCAACATTTATTATTTTGTGATTTTTGAATTAATGCCAGTCTAGTTGGTGTCAGATGGAATCTCATCGTAGTTTTAATTTGCATTTCTCTAATGACTAATGATCGAGAGCATTTTCTCATGTATCTGTTGGCTGCCTGAATATCTTCTTTAGTGAAATGTGTGTTCATATCCTTTGCCCACTTCTTGATTGGGTTGTTTGTCTTTTTGTGGTTGAGTTTTGACAGAATCATGTAGATTTTAGAGATCAGGCGCTGGTCTGAGATGTCATAGCTGAATAATCTTTCCCAGTCTGTAGGTGGTCTTTTTACTCTTTTGGTGAAGTCTTTAGATGAGCATAGGTGTTTGATTTTTAGGAGCTCCCAGTTATCGGGTTTCTCTTCATCATTTTTGGTAATGTTTTGTATTCTGTTTATGCCCTGTATTAGGGCTCCTAGGGTAGATCCTATTTTTTCTTCCAAGATTTTTATCGTTTTAGTCTTTATGTTTAGGTCTTTGATCCACTTGGAGTTAGTTTTTGTGCATGGTGTGAGGTATGGGTCCTGTTTCATTCTTTTGCAAATGGATATCCAGGTATGCCAGCACCATTTGTTAAAAAGACTATTATTTCCCCAATTGACTGACACTGGTCCTTTGTCAAATATCAGCTGCTCATACGTGGATGGATTTATATCTGGATTCTCAATTCTGTTCCATTGGTCTATGTGCCTGTTGTTGTACCAGTACCAGGCTGTTTTGACTACTGTAGCTATATAATAGGTTCTGAAATCAGGTAGGGTGAGGCCTCCCACTTTCTTCTTCTTTTTCAGTAATGTTTTGCTTATCCGGGGATTCTTTCCTTTCCATATGAAATTAGTGATTTGTTTCTCTATTCCCTTAAAGTATGACATTGGTATTTGGATTGGAAGTGCGTTGTATGTATAAATGGCTTTTGGTAGAACAGACATTTTTACTATGTTGAGTCTTCCTATCCATGAGCAGGGTATGTTTTTCCATTTAAGCGTGTCCTTTTGAATTTCTTGTAGCAGAGTTTTATAGTTTTCTTTGTATAGGTCTTTTACTTCCTTGGTAAGATTTATTCCTAAGTATTTTATCTTCTTGGGGGCTACTGTGAATGGTATTGATTTGGTTATTTCCTCTTCGGTGTTCTTTTTGTTGATGTAGAGGAATCCAAGTGATTTTTGTATGTTTATTTTATATCCTGAGACTCTTCCAAACTCTTCTATTAGTTTCAGTAGTTTTCTGGAGGATTTCTTAGGGTTTTCCATGTATACGATCATGTCATCTGCAAATAGTGATAGCTTTACTTCCTCCTTACCAATCTGAATACCCTTTATTTCTTTGTCTAGCCTAATTGCCCTGGCTAGGACTTCAAGTACGATGTTGAATAAGAGCGGTGATAAAGGGCATCCTTGTCTGGTTCCCGTTCTCAAGGGAAATGCTTTCAGGTTCTCTCCATTTAGAGTGATATTGGCCGTTGGCTTTGCATATATGCCCTTTATTATGTTGAGGAATTTTCCTTCAATTCCTATTTTGGTGAGAGTTTTTATCATAAATGGGTGTTGGACTTTGTCAAATGCCTTTTCTGCATCAATTGATAAGATCATGTGGTTTTTGTCTTTTGTTTTATTTATGTGATGGATTACATTAATGGTTTTTCTGATATTAAACCAGCCTTGCATACCTGGTATAAATCCCACTTGATCAGGGTGAATTATTTTTTTCATGTGTTGTTGGATTCTATTGGCTAGAATTTTATTAAGGATTTTTGCATCTATGTTCATGAGGGATATAGGTCTAAAATTTTCTTTTTTTGTAATGTCTTTACCTGGTTTTGGTATCAGGGAGATGGTGGCTTCATAGAATGAGTTGGGTAGTATTCCGTCTTTTTCTATACTTTGAAATACCTTCAATAGTAATGGTGTTAAGTCTTCTCTGAAGGTTTGGTAGAACTCTGCAGTGAAGCCATCTGGGCCAGGACTTTTTTTTGTTGGGAGTTTTTTGATTACCATTTCAATCTCTTTTTTTGTAATGGGTCTATTTAGTTGTTCTAATGATAAATTTTTATATGAAATACATTATAACATTTGAACATGAGTTCATAAAATTCATGATTCATGTCTGAATCTAGATACTGCTTTAAGCATTTTCTTGAAAATACTAGTTGCCCTTGCCTCAGCAAAAAGTTTTTCAAGATTAAAATTCATAAAAACTAAGAGCAATAATCACTCAAGAAAATTTGGTCTAATTGACCTGTCAGTAGAAAAAAATCATGTGAAAAACTCAATAACACCAACATAATTAGTAAATTTCTGAACTTAAGGCAAGAAAAATAAATTCTCTGAAATAAATATATGATAATTTATGGATTACGTATGTTTTTATCTTATTACACGTTCTAACATCACCAGTCCTTCAACAGAACATTCCGAAGGATTACTTTCTTTGATATTTTGACAACTTTCAGTTAAAGCAAAACCATTAGCTTTCCAATTTCTTTTTAAAATTTGTAATAATGAAGGTATGTATTTGTCAAAGTAGGAAGATGGGAACAAAGCATCTTTTTCTAGCAGTTCTCCTCGTGTTCCAGTTTGTGGTTTCAGGAGGGACCCATGGTTTAGTATTGCACCCATCACAATATTTTTACTTAACAGTTTGTAGCATGAAGTATAACTTTGATATAATTAGGCAGATGATATGTGGGTCTCTGTTCGTATTCTTATCCTGAGCCCAGCAAATGTTAGGGGTAGTTGGGTGTAGGGTGATTACTCATGCAATAAACAGATAATTTTAACTGTTATGTTTTACACAGGGGAAGTAAGTGGTCAAATGGGAGTGAAGAGCATGGGTGGGAAGCCCAGCCTGCTGCACTGCTTGCTTTTATGCACAAGCATTGTGGTATTTCAAGCCCCTGGCCTGACTAATGCTACCCTTTATACATGAAATATTCTCACCTCTTTATTCACCTGGACACTGCTTCTTATTAGTCCTTAACATGCAACTCACTGTTTCCAGAAGTCTTTATTGACAGCCCGGAGCAGATCTGGCTTTATGCTGTCAGAAGGAGTGGAGAATGTGGCCAGGAGTAGACTGATGCTTCTTCTTCTACCTTTGCAGCATATTGTTATTTTCTCCCACAACTGGGGAGAATCACGCAAAGGCTTATGGCAGCAGCAAGTCCTATTGATATCTTCCAGGTATCAGACCGTCTAACTAATCAGACTGGCATAACCGAGGTTAATTCCTGGCTCCTTCCAACTCCACCCTTTTGGAAGGCAGCACCCTTGGCCATCTCACGGCCTAGGAAGGGCATCATTTCTAACACTCATTCATCTGCAGAACAGATTAACCTTTTGGCTCCATGGATGGTTCCACCAGATGCAACGGCTCAGCTTCTTTGTGAGCCCGGAAGTTGGAATTCTCCAGTGCCACCTACCTGGTATTCATGTCAGGAGCAGCATTTTCAAAAGGACCATGGTGTCAGCAGCTGCTTGCGTGGGTAACACTAGGTGTAATCATCCACTTACGCTTTCTGCTTTCAGATTAAGAGTTGATTTGGCCAATTGTAGCTAGATCGGTTTTCCCCTATGAACAATAGCAGGTGCAGGGCACGCTTTTCAAAAATTTAGTCTGAAATATGAGCAAAAGATACTGTTTTTCTTTTTCTTGGAAATGAGAAAACAAATTTGGATTCAACTACTGAGTTATTATTTTCTCTCTCCCTGAGTTTCAATAGCAAGCTTAATGTAGCAGAGTGTGGAAAAGAAGCATTCGAATCTGGAGGGAAGGAGTTTGCCCTCACAGCAAAGGACATTCTCTTCTCCTTAAAACTCTTGAGCTTGAATATGCAAATGACCCTCTAATAGGAATTACCATTAGTCCTTCTTTCACGAAGAAATAATTGATGAACACTGTGGTACAGGACAGACAGCATTAAGACTCATCTTCAATTCTTTGGATTTGCCAGCTTGTCAAAAGCAGATATCTGATTTTGTGGTGCTGCTGGTGAAGAATTGGTCTCTTTCTCTTGGTGCACAATTTAGTCACCTCCTATAATTTGTTTGAAATGAACAAGATCTGGTATGCAACATCTTCTCTTTAATAGGCAATATTACAAACAAGATTAAAAGACGTGGTTATAAGGCTGTTGTCTTTGCAAATTTAATTTGGCAAGATAGTGCTACAGGCGACTAGATAGCTTACTAGAAACATTATTAGGACCAACCGCCAAACTTGGGAATGGCATAGTTTTCCTGACAAACCATAATTTATGTGTGGGAAAGTTGGTCGTTCAAACATACATAATTACGGAGAGCTCAGGAGGTATCCCAGTAAGAGATTGTGTAGTTCAATTTTAGATGCAAATGAAAGGAGATCATTATTCAATTGCTAAACATAACTTTTTTTATTGTGATAAATATGCATGCAACAAAACCTTTGCCATTTCAACATTCTTCAGATGTACAATTTAGTGACATTAATCGTATTCATCATGCTGTGTCAGCATCACCGTTATCTGTTTCCAAATTTCTTCGTTGCCCTTCACACAAGCTCAGTGTTTCCTAAGCAGTGAGCCCTCCACTTCCCCATTCCCTCCCACATTGTTTCCATTTTTGGGCTATTGTGAAAAGTGTTGAAATGAATATTGGTGTGCATGTATCTGTTTGTGTTCCTGTTGTCCATTCTTATGGGTACATACTTAGGATTGAGATTGCTGGGTCATATGGTAGTTCTTTGTTTAACATTTTGAGGAACTGCCAGACTCTTCTTCACAGTGGTTGTACCATTTTACAGTCCCACCAGCAACAGATGAGGGTTCACATTTCTCCACATCCTCGCCAACGTCTGTGGTTTTCTGTTTTTTTAAATCATGGCCATTTTAGCAGGCATGAAATGATATCTCATCATGGTTTTTCCCAATTTCATGCATATCCCTAATGACTAATGACCTTCATGTATTTCTTGGCCATTTGCATATTTTCTTTGGTAAAATGTCTATCCATATCCTTTGCCCAGTTTTTGATTTTTTTGTTGTTGTTGTTGTTGAGTTGTAGAAGTTCTTTTTGTATTTTGAACATTAAACCCTTATCAGATACATGGTTCCCAACAATTTTCTCCTGATCTGTAGGTTGTCTCTTCACTTTGTTTATAAAGTCCTTTGGCATACAAAAGCTTTTAATTTTTATGAGGTCCCATTTACCTATTTTGTCTTATTGCTTGTGTTTTTGGTGCCATATCTAAGAATCTACTGTTGAAAGCTATTCCTCAAGCATTACCCCTATGTTTTCTTTTAAGAGTCAGCATAATTTTCATTGTTAACTTCGATCTTTTGGATAAAGTTGGGGTAGATTTGGGAAATCTGTGCACTTAAAAAGCTTTACTATTACTACTAATGTTAATAACAACACTTATTTACTGAGCGGTTACTATATGTCAATTATATTTAATGTTTTCCATTTAATCCTCATAGTAACACTAGAAGATAAATAATACTGTTATTCCCATTTTTGAAAAAGTAACTTGACTGTCCCAAGATCAACAGCTAGAAAATAGGAGAGTTGGAATTCAGCCTATGCCCATCTCACTCTAGAGCCTGACCATTTAATCACCTGGTTAAATATCTCAGAGCCTGAGAACAGCATTCTATGTTGAAAACCACCATTTATGAAGCTGTTAGAGTCCCTTGCTTCCCTTGGACTGCAATCTAGAGAAAGACACAGCCCCAAAGAAGAAGCACTTGGCTTTCAGGACTGACATAACTTCTCTTTTCTCTGACCGAATAGTGATTTGAACTTAAGGAAGCACTATACTTTCTTTAAAGGGAGGTTTTAGGTATGTTGATTAATATGTTTTTAATTCAAAGCCTTTGTGGCAAGTAATTCTAAATGGTCTGCCCCCAAACGTTCCCAGCTGCTTTCTTCCTTGTTACTTCTAACTTTCATATAGTCAATTTCCCAATCTCCTTTGAGCTAGGTGTGGCCATGGGACTCACTTTTGCCTTACAAGCTATAAATGCAAGTCTGGGAGTGCCTTCTGGGAAAGTTTATGCTTTCCTGATAAAGAGGGAAGAAGAGACTGAGCTAACTCTAGAAATTGCCTATTTTAGGCTACTTATTCTATGAGAAAAGTAAATTCAATTATTAAAGTTACTGTGAGCTGTTTATTTCTTATACCCAAACACCATTCCTAATGCTATAGGTCCTGATAGCTAACCACATCTTTAATTTTTTTTTTTCAGTTTCATTAAGTCACCAATCATATAGTAAATAGCATGATATTATCTCCATTTTAAAGATAAGGAAAACACACCAAAGGAGAGAATACACATACCTAGGTTGATAAATCTACCCAGTGCAAGAGCTGGAGCTGAAACCCAGGCCATCCAACTCCTGCTTGGATACTCTTGAAAACACTCCATGAAGATGCATGAGGGGTCATAGGCAGAAATATAAATGCCATGGGTTTTTTCCTGATCATTGGCATTTGAACCATTATGGGTCTCAGTAACGACAGCAGGTTGATTGGAAATAGAGAAGAGGAAAAAATCATTAGAAACAGCCCCCTAGAAGATGAGTGAAGTCATTTACGGAACAGAGAGAGTTAGATTACTGAATGTAATGAACATGAAAGAGGATTCTTCAAGCACAAAGAACAACAGAGGAATAGAGGACAGTGAATCTACACTTCTTAATGGTAGCAAATGAGTTAAGGTATTAGCACAGGGATTTGCCTAAATATTTTAGTGTGTTGCCTTCGGTTAAACCAAAGTAAGGAGGGCTCTGATTAATGACCGCAGGCAGGGTGGGGAGAGAGAAAAATAATGAGAAAGTTGTTGTTTGTTGCCATTGAGTTGATTCTGACTCGTGGTGACCCCATGTGAAAGAGAGAAAGGAAAAATGAATGAGAGAGAGAAGAGGAGGAAGAAAGAGAATTGGAGTATGGGATATCTCTAAGCTGGAGCAACCACATGAATTCTTTTAATTGGGGGAACTGTGAAACAACATAGATGAAATAGATATTCACTTGCTCTATCTCCTGTCAAGAAATATAAATTGAGTCTTTAGAAAGATTCCTGTTTTAAGCCCTCCCATTGGTGTTTGGAGAGAGTAGAATGGTGTTCTACAATAATGGCTGTAGTTACCCTTGTGATGAACACACAGGATGTCCTTAACAAACATGTTAACTCTACCTAGTCTGATATTCTGGTTGACTCTTGCCCATGACATTTAAAGTTTTAATTAAAAAGCAGCTGTTTGAGAGATATAAGCCATTGCCACTCACTCAAAGGCATACCAAGTCAGAATGTACCATAGATCTATAAATCAAAGGACAGGTAGAGAGTGAAGAGCTTGAGTGTGAATATAGTGACACAGGTTTGGAGCCTGAGACTCTGATTATCAGGCCTGGTTTGAGTGCTATAGTAAGGGCGACTGAAGATATTCAGAAGAAATGAACTGCCTGGCTCAGATGAAAGATGGCTGTTCAAGGAAAACTTCGTCTAGCCTTACCCTCAGTGGATCCACAATCAATGCCCATAGAAGCAGCAGTCAAAAGAAATCAAATGACACATTGCACTGGGCAAATCTGCTGCAAAAAAACCTCTTTAACGTCTTAAAAACCAACGATGTCACTTTAAGGACTAAGGTGCACCTACCTAGCAATGGTGTTTTGAATCATGTGAAAAGCATGTGAAAGCTGGACAATAAGAAAGACAAAAGAAGAGTTGATGCCTTTGAATAATGGTGTTGGCAAAGAATGTTGAATACACCATGAACTGCCAGAAGAACGAACGAATCTGTCTTGGAAGAAGTACAGCCAGGATGCTCCTTATAAGCAAGGATGGCAAGACTTCTTCGTCTCACAAACCTTGGACATGTTATCAGGAGGGATCAGTCCCTGGAGAAGAACATCACACATGGTAAAGTAGAGGGGGTCAGTGAAAAAGAAGAAGACTCTCAAAAAGATGGATTGACACAACGGCTGCAACAACAGTTTCAAGCACAACAATTGTGAGGATGGCATGGGACTGGGCAGTGTTTCATTCTGTTGTATATATTGTCCGAACAGACTCGAGGGCACATAACAACAACTGTAAGTGAATATGCTCCCAAATTCCATAATGGATGTGACCTCCAAGAAGCTTCATCTATACCATGGTGTTAATTGTCAAATGTATGTCTGGACCTTACCTTTATACTGCATTCCTCAGTTTCGGCTGCATAGCAAATGACTTCAAAAGCTCAGAGATCTGCAGGTCAGCTAAGCAAGACAGTGGTCAGCTGGGTCAGGCTAGACTCCAGGTTGTGCTAAGGTCTGCTCCACATGTCTTCATTCTAGGGCTTAGGCTGAAGGGGCAGTGGCTACCTGAAACCTACGCTCTCAGGGCAGGTCACAAGAGTGCAAAAGTACAAGCCAAGCATTAAAGCATGTTTAAAGTATTCGCCTGCGTCTTTTCCATTTAATATCCTATTTACAAAAGCAAGTTACTTGGCCAAGCCCAAGATCAATGAAGTGGGGAAATATGCTCCACCTATTAGTGAGAGACGGTGTAGTGGTTAAGAGCTACAGCTGCTAACCAAGAGGTCGGCAGTTTGAATCCACCAGGCCCTCCTTGGAAAGAGTATCAGCAGTTCTACTCTGTCTGATAGAGTTGCTATGAGTTGGAATCAATTAGACGGCAATGGATTTTTTTTTTTTTTAATTAGCAAGAGGAGGCCTGGTGGCACAGTGATTAAGGGCTTGGCTGCTAATCAAAAGGTCAACAATTCGATATACCAGCCACTCCTTGGAAACCATGTAGGGTAGCTCTACTCTGTCCTATAGGGTCGCTATGAGTGGAAATCAACTGGATGGCAACAGGTTTTTTTTTTTTTTTAATTGGTGAGAGCCACTGCAAAGTTACATGGCAAAGGATATGGGTATATACTGCATTTTTATGCAAGTAAAATGCATGTTATACTTTTTTTTGACAACCGCACAACACCCTGGAGCATTATTTTCTTAGTGTAGTGTGCGCATTATTTATGTGGGCATGTTATTTGCAAAAAAATACAGTAGTCCTATTACAGAAAAAAAGAATTTTTTGAAGAATTACAGAGGAGTGAAGAAATGGGACCAATAATTCAACCTGCCACAGAGCTCATGGAGCCCTGATGGCACAGTAGTTAAGAGCTCAGCTGCAAACCAAAAGGTTGGCGATTCAAATCCTTGGAAACTGTGTGAGGCAGTTCTCCTCTGTCCTATAGTCAGAATTGACTCGATGGCAATGGACTTTTTTTTTTTTTTTTTGCCACAGAGCTCTAAGCTCATCTGTCCAGCTCTGTACTAGAGACCTATGCATTTGGATATCTCTAAGGCAATTTATATTCATCGTGACCAAAACTGAACTTATGATGCATCTCCTTCAAACCCCATACATGCACACAAAACCTATTCCTCTTCCAGTGTTTCTTGTCTTAGTGAATGGCACTACCATTTGTCCACCCACCTGTGTAAGCAAAAACCCAGACGTCATCCTTTAAATCTCTCCCTTCTTCTCACCCTCTCTAACTAATCAACTGCCAAGTCCTCTTGATTTATCTTCTAAATAGTTCTTGAGTCCATCCACTTTTCTCCTTTTCTAATACCACTATCCTTCGATAAAGCTGCATCTACTTCTGCCTGGGCTACTGAAGTATATCCTAATTGGTCTCTTCGGATCCATTCTCACCCACCTCTATTACATACTTTGTGCTAAGGACACAGCGATCATATAAAAATACATACATAACATATTCTTTTTGTTACAGCTATTCAATTGCTTCCCATTGTTTACATGCTAGCAACTAAAGTCCTTAACTCAGTCGTTAAGGCCCACATGAGCCAGCCTGTTTCTAACTCTGCTGCTCCAGTATATGACAGTCCTTGACTCCTACACTCTGGCAACACTACCCTTATTTCAGTTTATTGACACCTCTAAGTTGTTTGACTCAGGGTGTTTGCCCATTCTAGCCTCTCTTCTGGGGTCAGACTATGCAAATAAGGTACATGGAACGCTTGTAGGGGATTCGTTAGTTTGTAGCCTTCTTGTGGGGGGGCATACCTGGAAACTGATAAGGTGCTTGCTATATAACCAGCTTTCCAGACAGAGGTTTGGGAGAGAGACACACAGAGAGAGAAGAAGGGACTGTAACACTGATGACCACAAGGATGGTATGGCAAGAGTGGCAGTGGCAGAAATAGTGAGAACCCTGAGACCTGCGTAAAATGGCTGCCACGGCAGCCTACAGAACTAGGCAGCAGCAAGATCTGACAAGGGCCCAGCTCCAGCAGGCCAAAAAGCTGTCCTGATTGAAGAATTGTGTCCTCAGTTGTTCCTGTTACTTCCAAGTTGACCCTAATCCTGAATTGTAACCTGTTACTTCTCTAATGAACCCCATAACTATGTGGCCATTGCAATGAATTTTGAACCCAGGAGAGAAGTAGAGAGTGCCGTGGGAGGGACAGCTGGTAACAGAATTGGTAAAAAGGTTAGAGAGAGAAGGCATGTCTGACCTCCACCTCATAGGAATCAGCCTTGGGCTGATGTTGATCTTGATTCTCTTCCCTCCTTGTGAAGTTAGAGGACTTCTGATGCCACCACGCCATTTTTACAGGAAGCCGTTACCATCCCTTGCACTGGGGAGACAAAGAGAAGAGCCCAAAGTCTAGAACTGCCTGATGGGTGATGGAATCTTGGAGGAGAAAACACACAATTGGAGCTAGAGTCACAGCTAGGGCTACCAGAGGAGATGTAGTGATGGGAGGGATACCCTATGGCCCTTCCTCTTCTCCCACCCTCCAATCTCCTGCCATTTGCAACCAAGCACAGGTAGAGAAGAGGAAGAACAGGAAACAGCTCTGAGAACAAGCGAGCATAAGTCCATACCAGCATATTATATATTTTCTTACACAGTTATTTGTATACTACTTGTCTTCCACATTAGACAAGAAGCTCCATGAGCAAGGACGGTGCTAACTTTACGGACCATTGTTTCCTCAGTGCTTTCTACAAGGACTGACACTGGCCCTTAATGTTTGTTGAATGAATGAATGCATTAGAGGCATCTAAGAGTGACAAAGACTGGAGTGAAAAAAAAATCTATTGAAGTACTGGGGCAGTATCATTAGGACAGAGTCCCTGGGTGGTGCAAAATGGTTAACTCACTCAGCTGCTAACTGAAGGGTTGGAGGTTCTAATTCTAGTCCACATAGAGGCACGTCAGAAGAATGGCCTGGTGGTCTAACTCCAAAAAGTCAGCCATTGAAAACCCTATGAAGCACAGTTTTCTGACACTGGTGGGGTCATCATGAGGCAAAGTCAACTTGACAGAGACTGGTATCCACAGCAATGAGCATACTGTTTCTTCCTCCATCTTCTCCTTTCGCCAAACCCACTTCCTTTTCCCGAAAAACTCATTGTCACCGAGTCGATTCTGACTCATCGTGACCCTGTGGAACAGAGTAGAACTGCCCCATAGGGTTCCCAAGGCTGTAATCTTTCAGAAGCAGATGGTCACATCTCTCTTCCCCAGAGCAACTGGTGGGTTCGAACCACCAACATTTTGGTTAGCAGTTGAGCACTTAACCACTGCGCCACCAGGGCTCCTTCCTTTTCCAGAGGTTTGCAATTAAAGCTTACCATTCAGGCCTTTGTTATTGGAGGAATTGACCAAAGAAGGATGTAATGTAATTATCCACATTCTTGAACACACACACATACAATCAGTTTCTTTCTCTGCCCTTAGCCACAGGAGCAGAGCCCTGAGGAAGGTCTTTTGTAGTTTGCAGAGCCTCTTTCTGTCACAACAGTCTGTGGAAAACTGGGCAGATGCCAGGCTCCTGTTCTCTAAGACAAACATTAAAGAATGACTTCCAGGCCCTCTGAATTTGAGCAAAGTGCAAAATAAAATAAAATCAAGGTTGCTTACATTTATAACCCTATCACAAATTGTCTGAACCAGGTTTTTTGCGAATGTATTTTTGGCCCTTTTTTTCTAGAACTATTCATGAAATTAAACTGTTTTGAGGAAACATTAATATTTTGGGTAAGCAGTCTTTTAGAAATTACAACTTCAAGGAGAGATTATTGTAACCCTGGGCCATGGGTGGGGGGGAGGGGGGATGGGTGGAATCTAGGGGAAATCAGACAAGCCTTCCGTGTGTTTCCAACTAATTCTTCCTGTTGTGTAAGATTGTATAAGAATTTCCCAGACCCCTGTCTTGGAGGGATGGGACACCACTTCCTGGTTTTGTGTCATTTCCTTCACGCCTTTAGTGACCAGTGTGGGAGAGACAGTGATGTCCAGCAAACATTCCAGTTGCTTTCCCATGTTTCCCAGCATCCCCACAGTTAGGCAGGGTGGCAGGGTTACATGATTAATCTGGCTGATGGAATGTGGCTGAGAGTGACATGTGTCATTTCCAGGCCAAGGTGTAGATGAGTCACCACAGTGCCTGACTTGGTGCCCTGTTGAGATGCATAATCACCATATGCAGGAAAATGGCTTACAGCTCACTTTGTGTGAGCAACAGAGAAAGCTTTGTTACCTTAAGCTACTGTAATTTTGAGATTATTTGTTACTGCAGCATAAACTAGCCTATTCTGACCAACAACATGTGAATACAATAAAAGCAAGATTGCTAAAGCTCTTATCCAGTTGTGTTGCTTTACCTTTTTCCTTTGGGAGTGGTAAGAGTGCACTGAGGTAAAAAATGACAAAGTCTAAAAATTGAGCTAATTTGAAATTTGGTTGTGACAGTCTTTATTCCAAACATATTGAATCTAGGTCTAATAATTTAGAAACAACCAAACAAACAAAAAACATTTTCCTGGTTAAAGTGGACAGGCCGAATTCTTCGTTCAAAGCTACTGAACTCTTACTACAGAACATCTCCTATGGACCATTCCTGGGCTAGCTCTCCAGGCATCACGTGATGTGAAGAGGGAATGCTCAAGGGTTTCTTATGCCTCAAATTATCATCTTACCATTCCTCAGGAAGGTACATTTGTTAGGCTAAGACCGTGTCTCCTATTAACAATGATTACTTAAAGGAGCACTTAGGAAGATGGGGAATGCAAAGAGAAAAGCCTCCATTGCACTCTTGTAATAGTAGGATGACATTAAAGCCAGAGTCAACCATTAATAACTAAGTCAGAGTTAGAATCTCAGAGCCGGCAAGATTAACTGTACCTTATTGTCCTGTTTTTCTTCCTTCATAGCCTTTATCACAATCTGAATTTATTTTATTAGCTTACCTGCTTACTATCTGCTCCCTCTATTAGAATGCTGCTTAATATCTGCTCCCTCTATTAGAATATAGCACTTAAAAAAAAAAAAAAAAAAGCACTTTAGAGTGTGGAATTTGTCTATGTTCACCATGGTAGCCCCAGAGCCTAGAACAGTGCCTGGCACTGAGTAGGTGTATGACAAATGTATTTTTTGAATGAATAAATGAATGACAAGAAAGAAGTGGCACTGTCCCCGAACATGGAGACAGCAACTGGGGAAGTCTATGCTAGGTGGTAATTGAGCTTCCTTCAGGGAGCAGCATGAGAACTTTGGGCGTCCAGGGGCCTGGGTCATTAGGAAGGTGGCAGAATTTTTTTGACGGAAAAGAAAAAATTTCAGCGTGGAACAGTAGAGGCCACCTGCACGGTTTTGCCCTGGAGCCAGTGCTAGAAATTAGAACCTAGTTAAGTGACTATCCTAAAAAAACAAAAACAAAAAAACCTCTAGAATCACCTCATTAGCAGTAACAGGTCACCTCTCCTGCTTGTGGACTCTCACAAGAAGCACCCTTCGCTGTGGATGCCCCTTGCCGTGGAGTCGATTCCAACTCACAGCAACCCCATAGGACAGAGTAGAACTGCCCCACAGGGTTTCCAAGGAGCAGCTGGTAGATTCGAACTGTTGACTTTTGGTTAGCAGTCGAGCTCTTAACCACTACACTACCAGGGCTCCACCCTGTGGATACAAAGTATAAATCAGTGAAATATATCTTTAAAGGTGGCAGGAAAAAAATATTCAAAATATGTCAGAAGTTGTACCTGGCCTTTTAGGTGTTCTACGTCCATAGGACCTACAAGAATTTATCTAAGTAGGCCATTTTGATAGATTGTCTATTGACTATCTTCTTACAAAGGGTGATCAAGAAAAATAAATACAAATAAACAAGACTTGTGCAAAATAAAACAATGCCTGAACTAAATATTAAGTGCTTATTTTATTTCATTTTTAATGTTCTGAGCATCGTGTAAGATCCTCTTGCTCTCGGCTTTCACTGGGACTTTTTTGTGTGTGTGTGAAAATATGAACAAAACATACACCCGTTTAATAGTTTTTACACGTACAGTTCAATGACAATGCTTACGCATT
Source organism: Loxodonta africana (assembly GCF_030014295.1). Classification (NCBI taxonomy): domain Eukaryota; kingdom Metazoa; phylum Chordata; class Mammalia; order Proboscidea; family Elephantidae; genus Loxodonta; species Loxodonta africana. Next base: position 110,639,040 of record NC_087347.1, on the reverse strand, counting down.
TCACATTGTGTCACCATTGTCACTATCTCTACCCGTATTGTTTCAACACGGTTAAGTGAGACTGCTCTTTAAAGTTCTCATCTAGCTTCAGGATTACTGTTGTCAGATTGATCTTATATAGATAATTCTTAAAAGAACAAAATGCTCAAGGCAAGTGTTCTTTATTAATTGAGTTAAAGTGTTGTTTAATTTAAAAATGACTTGTTGTATAGTTTCTACTCAAGTTTTAAAAATTGTTTCCAGGCAATAGATTCAGGGATTCACCCATCTCAATGGACCCCATAAGTGGTTATGAGAATTTAAAGCTCTGTTCCACATTTTTTCTCCTTTTGATCAGGATCCTTCTATTGAGTCCTTGATTAATATGTTCAGTAATGGTAGCTGGGCACCATCCATTTCTTCTGGTCTCATGGCAAAGGAGACAGCAGTTCATGGAGGCAATTAGGCCTGCAGTCCATTCCTGCTCCAATTCCTGAGTCTTCTTCCTCTGTTGCTCCTCCACTAGGGTTTTTTGGTTCTTGTTTGGCCCTAGCTTCTGCTGTAACTCTGTCTGAGCTCATGCAGGCACTACCTGACAATGCACAGCCTTAGGCTCAAGGCTTCCTTGTTGCTGAGTTGTGAGATGCTTGGGACTATTCAGGTAGGCATACCTGGAAGTGTGGGGGCATTAACACAAGCCTGCAAGGCAAACCTTTGACCAATGGCAGATGGAAGCAGAGAAGAAATAAATTCTTCTTCCTTTCCGCTCCAGATAGGGAACCATCCTGAGTTGCAATCATGTATAACTCCTCTTGTATATGTTTGTCATACTGTAGTGGCTTGCGTCTTGCTATGATGCTAAAAGCTATGCTACTAGAATCTCAAATACCAGCAGGGTCACCCAAGGTGGGCAGATTTCAGAGAACTTCTAGTCTAAGACAGAATAGAAAGAATAGTCCGGCAATCTACTTGCAAAAATCGGCCAATGAAAACCTTATGGATCACAACAGAATATTGTCCGATATAGTGATGGAAGATGAGTCCCCTTGGTTAGAAGGCACTCAAAAAAACACAGTGGCCACATCAGTGGACTCCAGCATACGAATGATCATGAAGATGGTGCAGGACCGGGCAACGTTTTGTTCCGTTGTACACAGGGTTGCCATGAGTCAGAACTGACTTGATGTCAACTAACAATATAAGTCCTCTCAGAAAAGTGTCCACTGAGATTCAGCATATGGTGACCAGCTTGGTGACTCTTTTCTCCCTGTGTCACTCCCTTCTACCTTAGTCTTGCTTTTCTTGAAATTGTATTCTTTAATAAAATATTAGCACATACATTTTATCTCAGGCTTTACCTCCTGGGAACCCAGGGGAAAACACTGTCTAAACATTTTCTCACAGAAATTATGATAAGCATCAAAAGACAAGTACAACTTGAAAGTTAAATATTTATTGTGTGCACATTTATTTTTTCATGTTTACCCAAAGAAAGGCCAATGTCTTTCGGGACCCTAAGGAGGTATAAGCAGAAATAAAGTCCAAATTCCTTCCATCAGAAGTGTTCCCATGGATCATAAAAAATAGAGAAAAATGATATGAAGAGAAACTTACTATCTTAAAGTTCTTTATGATTTAAAAGCTCTATCACATTCATTGGAGTCCTGGATGGTGCAAATAGTTAACATGCTTGACTGTTAACCAAAAAGTTGGAGGTTGGAGTCCATCAAGAGACACCTCAGAAGAAAGGCCAGGTAATCTTCTTCTGAAAAACAAGCCATTGAAAACCCTATGGAGTACAGCTCTACTCTGACTCATGTAGGGTCATCATGAGGCAACATTGACTCAGTGGCAACTGGGTGGTATCACATCTATTATGTCTTTGAATTTTTGTAATAATACTACTTTTACTTAGAGGGAAATTGAAAATAGAAGGTTTAATTAATATATTCCAGGCAAAACCATAAGAAGGCACCGAACTGGGCTGAGAGTCCAAGCTTTCTGATTTTCAACCAAGGTTTCATCCATTCTTCTTCCCTCTTGCTTCTCCAGACCTAACCCTGTTAAAAATACACATGTACTTGGAAGCAAAAAGCAGAAACATTGGCTAAAATGAGTAGAAAACCTCAAATAAGAACAGTGCAAAAATGATTCTGCTGCCTGGTAGATAAATAATTTATTTGAGCTGTTTCTCTTCTAGAAGGTTTGTCCTGTAATACAACATTAATAGCTTGGCTTGAAACCTTATAGATATAATAGAACAGATTACTGAAAGTGAATATGAGAACCAAGAAAAAAAAAATTTTATCATAAAAGGAGAAAGTAACAGTAAGGAAATCTTGAGTTATTTCAAGATCAGGAGTCATGAGTCTATAATTTTATTTTGCTGTTTGAAATGTCACTCAAAGGATAGCATTCCTAGGTACATTTCTTCATGGGAGTATTTGGTTAGCATTCACTCTAAAAGGAAGGAAATAACTTAGGGGTCACTGGGGCTAGCATAGATGGGCTGGACTGGAGGATGTCCCCTGAGGGACTTAGTATCTACTCAGAATCCTTTCTGCATCTTTAGATAGATAGGACAAGTTTGAGACAGATTTATCTACTGCTGTCTTAGTGTGAAACAAAAGGACCCCAGGAGCCATCTTTGGGCAAGACTGAGGATAGAGGTTCCCTCCATCAAAGGAAGCAGGGTTATCACTAGCCCACACTAGCATGTGCCTTTGTGTGAATTTAAAAAAGGCACAGTACGCTTCCAGGCGCCTTTATTGTGCTACCCTTATGCAATGGCTGCCCTGAGGTCAAGCTTTTCTCTGATGGAGACCACTGCTGAAATTGCCATGGGCCTCAGCAGAGGAGACAATGCTGTTGGTGACCCTCCCAGCACAACTGAGATACATTATGATGTGACTTCTAAAAAGGCTCAACTGTAAACTTGAGGAGAGCAGAAGAACAACAGAGACTGAAACTTAACAACTGCTACTAGAAGGATTAATCTTAGTGTTCTCAGATTCAGTCTAACTGCAGTGCCCTTTAAGGGGCTTCTCTCCCAGTGGGCCATGTGGCAGGAACCACTCAAAATGCCTCCCTCCCCCTAGAATGCACCAAAAAGCCTACTTCCCTTGAAACTTAGCCCCAACCATCCTCTTTCCTGCTTCCAAAACAGTCACAACCCAAGGGAGAGAAAAAGGACTTCTCTCACCTTGTTCACCTCCCAGGGTTAGCACCTTGAAAGGATGCATGAAGACAGGATGACCTACTCCTTCTGGAGTGGGAGAATCACACCCTTCCTCACAGGATGGGATCTGGCCAGCAGTTAGTTCCCAGTCTCTATTATTTAGTCTGGCAGAGGCACACATGAAGACCAACAGTTTGGTAATAGGACTGCACCAAGTGCAGTCCATGACCTCCAGGGCCAAGAGCAGAGAGGAGATTTGTGTTTATCTCTTACTATAATCTGGTCTTTGTGCTGATCTCTTATGAATAATTGTTTAGTTAAGAATTTGCCCCCGAGGCTATGGCCCTGAGATACCCTTAAACTTTGAACTGAAATTACTCCCCGAGGTTAACTTTCAACTAAATAACAGATTGGCTCATAAAATAAACAATATTATCTGTGAGTACTGTGCTCCTTTAAAAAAAAAAAAAAAACCCAATCGTCTATTTGAGACAAAATGGTCAACATTTACTCTAAAGCAAAGACAAGAAGGTTGGGGCTGGGGACAGGGAGACAATGAGCAAGAATAATGGAAACAGCACACCAGAAAGGAAATAATGAGAATGTTGATGGAATTTGGAAATTGTAACCAATGCTGATGAACGATGTGTAGAGATTATTAAATGGGAACCTAATTTGTTATGTAAACTTTCACCAAAAACTCAATAAAATACTTAAAAAAAGAAATTCACAGGCATTTCTCAAGAACAAGCCACAATTTTTAAGCATGGGACAATCTAATCCGGCTTTAGGGTGAAGAATTTATTTAACACTGAAAGGCGCACTATGTTAAAATACCCAATATACATTGCTATTCCATTTGCTTAATATCACAGTCTGAAGTATCTATATTTGGATGACTTTGCTACATTCAAGGCTTCCCCAAGGGCAAATAATTCAAGTTTTTACATTTGCATGACTAAAAGTGTACTTTCCAGAACAAAGATAACATAGGCTACAAAGGCTTGTTATGGTTTCAAACTGCATAGAACCACAATATGACAAGTTTACAACTTTGAAACTAGATCCTGAGTCCTCTCAAGTATTAACTCACATTCATCCTAACCAGGGAAATGAGAAACCCTTCATCAAGGGTGGTTAGAAGGAATCACTTACTTTGATTTCTGACAGGCCCTCGTTCTAGCTGTGTGTGACGATCATTTTCGGTATCCACCCAGGTTCATATTTCACACTTTCAACATCCATATATTTACTTCTCACCACTTGTCTGTCAGTTTGTCATACTGTGGAGGATCTTGTGTTGCTGTGATGCTGGAAGCTATGCCACTGGTATTTCAAACACCAGCAAGGTTACCTACGACAGACAGGTTTCAGCAGAGGTTCCAGGTTAAGATAGACTAGAAAGAAGGGCCTGGTGATCTACTTCTAGAAATCAATAAATAATAAGGCCAGCAAAAATCTATGAATAACAGCAGAGCATTGGCTGATTCAGTGCCAGAAGATGAATTTCTCAGGTTCAAAGGCACTCAGCAGACAACTGGGGAATAGCTGCCTCCTCAAAGTGGAGTCAACCTTAATGACATGTATGGAGTCAAGCTTTTGGGACCGTCACTGGCTGATGTGGCATGACTCAAAATGAGAAGAAACAGCTGCAAACAACCATCAGTAATAGGAATGTGGAATGTATGAAATATGAAACTAGGAAAACTGGAAGTTGTCAAGAATGAAATGGCATGCATAAAGATCAATATCCTGGGCATTAGTGAGCTGAAATGGACTGGTATTGGCCATTTTGAATGAGACAATCATATGGTCTACTATGCTAGGAATGACAAATTGAAGAATGATGTTGGGTTCAACAACAAGGACGATCACTTGATATGACTATTATTCAAATTCATGTACCAACTACTAATGCCAAATATGAAGATATTGAAGATTTTTACCAACTTCTGCAGTCTGAAATTGGTTAAACATGTTGTCAAGATGCATTGATAATTACTGGGGACTGGAATTAAAAAGTTAGGAACAAAGAAAAATCAGTACTTGAAAAATATGGCCTTGGTGATGCAAATGATGCCAGAGATGGAATGGCAGAATTTTGCCAGACCAATGACTTCTTCATTGCAAATATCTTTTTTCAACAACATAAACAACAGCTATACAAGTGGACCAAGACAGATGGAATACACAGGAATCAAACTGGCTACACCTGTGGAAAAAGGGATGGAGAAGCTCGATATCATTAGTCAGACAAGGCCAGGGGATGACTGCAGAACAGACCACCACTTGCTCACATGCAAGTTCAAGTTGAAGCTGAAGAAAATTAAAACGAGTCCACAAGAGCCAAATTACAAACACACTTGAGTATATCCCACCTGAATTTAGAGACCATCTCAAGGGTAGATTTAACACATTGAACACTAATGACTGAAGATGACACAAGTTGTGGGATGGCATCAAGGTCATCTTATGTAAAGAAAGCAAAAGGTCATTAAAAAGATAGGAAAGAAAAAAAGACCAAAACGGATGTCAGAAAAGACTCTGAAACTTGTTCTTGAATGTGGAGTGAAAAAAAAAAGTGGAGTAGCTAAAGCAAATGGAAGAAATGATGAAGTAAAAGAGATGAACAGAAGATTTCAAAGGGTGGCTCAAGAAACCAAGTAAAGTATTATAATGAAATGTGCAATGACCAGGAGTTAGAAAACCAAAACGAAAGAACATGCTCAGCATTTCTCATGCTGAAAGAACTGAAGAAAAAATTCAATGCTCAAGTAGCAATTTTGAAAGATTGTAAGACTGAAGAAGAATTGACACCTTTGAATTATAGTGTTGGTGAAGAATCCTGAACATATGATGGACTGCCAGAAGAATGAACAAATCTGTCTTGGAAGCCAGAATGCTCCTTAGAAGCAAGGATGGTGAGACTTTGTCTCACATACTTTGGACATGTTATCAAGAGGGACAAGTCCCTGGAGAAAGACATTGAGCTTTGTAAAGTAGAGGGTCAAGGAAAAAAAAGAAGACCCTTAATGAGATGGATTGACACAGTGGCTGTAACAATGATTGTGAAGATGGCACAGGACTGTGCAGGCTGTGGTTCCGTTGTACATAGGGTCCCTGTGAATCAGAACTGACTTGATGGTACCTACATTGAAAGATGTAGGAAGTATCAAAAGATGTAAGGAATACACAGAACCACTGTACCAAAAAGAATTGGTCGACATTCAACCATTTCAGGAGATAGCATATGATCAACAACCGATGGTACTGAAGGGAGAAGTCCAAGTCGCCCTGAAGGGAATGGCGAAAAACAAGCCCCCAGGAATTGACAGAATACCAATTGAGATGTTTCAACAAATGGATGCAGCACTGGAGCTGCTCACTCATCTATACCAAGAAATTTGGAAGACAACTACCTGGTCAACCAACCAGGAGAGATCTATATTTTTGTCCATTTCAAAGAAAGTGATCCAACAGAATGCAGAAATTATCAAACAATATCATTACTGTTCAAAAATAAAAGTTTGCTGGAGATAATTCAAAAATGGTTGCAGTAGGACATCAACAGGGAACTGTCAGAAACTCAAGCCGGGAATGAGGGCTATTATTGCTGATGTCAGATGTATCTAGGCTGAAAGAGAATACCAGAAAGATGTTTACCTGTGTTTTATTGACAATGCAAAGGCACTTGACTGTACATCATAACAAATTAAGGATAACATTATGAAGACTGGGAATTCAAGAACACTTAATTGTGCTCATGAGAAACCTGTAGATAGATCAAAAGGCAGTTGTTTAAACAGAACAAGGGGATACTGCTTGGTTTAAAGTTAGGAAAGACGTATGTCAGGGTTGTATCCTTTCACCATACTTATTCAATCTGTATGCTGAGCAAATAATCAGAGAAGCTAGAATATATGAAAAATGAGGCATCAGGATTAGAGAAAGACTCGTTAGCAACCTGTGTTATGCAGATGACAAAACTTTGCTTGCTGAAAGCAAGGAGGACTTGAAGCATTTATTGAATGACTATAGCCTTCAGTATGGATTATACCTCAACATAAAGAAAACAAAAATCCTCACAACTGAACCGAAAAACAATATCATGATAAAAGGAGAAAATATTGAAGCTTCAAGGATTTCATTTTACTTGGATCCACAGTCAATGCCCATGGAAGCAGCAGGCAAGGAATAAAACAACACATTGCATTGGGCAAATCTGCAGCAAATGACCTCTTTAAAGTGTTAAAAAGCAAAGATGTCACTTTGAGAACTAAGGTGCACCCCACCCAAGCCAGGGTAGTTTCAGTCAGGTTACATGCATGTGAAAGTTGAACAATGAATAAGGAAGACCAAAGAAGAATTGATGCCTTTGAATTATGGTGTTGGGGAAGAATACTGAATATACCATGGACTGCCAGAAGAACGCCCAAATCTGTCCGGGAAGAAATACAGTCAGAATGTTCCTTAGAAGCAAGGATGGGAGATTTTGTCTCACATATTTTGGACATGTTATCAGGAGGGAAGAGTCCTTGGAGAAGGATATCATGCTTGGTTAAGTAGAGGGTTACAGAAAAAGAGGAAGACCTTTAACAAGATGGATTGACACAGTGGCTGCAACCATGGGCTCAAACAGAGATAGCAATGATTGTGAGGATGGCACAGGACCAGGCAGCATTTCATTCCGTTGTATATAGGGTTGCTGTGAGTCGGAAGTGGCTTGACTGCACCTAACAACAACACTTACTTCCTTATAACAGGGCAGATATTCCAGCTATAGAGAAGTGTCGAATTCGGACAACTGAGTTCAGATTACTTACCAACTCTTTAACATCCCTAGTTACTCCTGTTTCTCTTAGCTCCAGCAAGGATCCCTGCGATTAGGAAACATAAAGAGGTTTACTCTTCTCCGATGCATACTCTGTGAACTACCCAGTCCTGCTGCCTGTTACCTGATATGACTTTTTACAAGAAGGGAGTAACTTCCAAAGTGAGCCTCATCTGAAAAACCCTCCCCCTCACTGTACAGAAACAACCCACAGATTTACTCCTGTTTTTTTTTTTTTTTTTTGTACAAACGGCCATTTTCCTCCTGCTGCAGCGTTTTTTTTTTTTAGCAGCAGTTTAGCTGGGGCTATTTAACCATTTTAAGCTGATCTACAGACGGGATACAATCACTTCTGCTTCATGACATCAGTGAAACACTTACACCTTTTAGAACAGGGATCAGAATTCCCATCTCCAGATGAGAGATCTGAGACTCAGGGAAGTACCATGGGGAAGTCAGGTCTAGAACTCAGTTTTCCTAAATCCTACGCCAGTGCCCATCTGATTCAGGAACCTATGTTTTACTAAATAGTAGACCCCAGAGAGGATTCACTGGGTGGCGCAAAAGGTTAAATGCTCAACTACTAGCCAAAAGCTTGGCGGTTCAAACCCACCCAAAGGTGACCTGGGAGAGAGGCCGGATAACTCTGGTGATCTGCTGCTGAGAGGTCACAGCCTTGAAAACCCTATGGAGCAGTTCTACTCTGCACACATCAAGTTGCCCTGAGTTGGAACTAACAACAACAGGTCCTAGAGAATTTGAAAGTTTAGAGTGAAGACTGTCACTGCTGCCTTTAATGCAGCATTATCGGTGATGCAGGAGAGCTCCCCGGAGGAAAAGCCAGAGCCCTCCTCCGACAGGGTGGGAGAGTCAGCTCCCGGGAAAATAATTAATCCTTCAATGCTCTGATTCCTATTAGGATAGCGTCTCTCTCATTTGTTATCTTTAAATGAAGTGAAGCAGGAGCTATCAGAAAAGTGGTGCTTCCTCCTTGGCTTGTTTGTGAAGTTGTGGGGTAGCAAAAATACTCTCCACATTTTGATTTTCACTGGAAGAAATAAATCTTTGTGGGCCACTCATATGCCTGGTAAATCCTGTTTGCCGTTACACAAATCTGAACAGAAAAGTGAATTATTGATTTCCTTGGGAAATAATGAAAGGTAATTAATGCATTTACGACTGCGTGCAGCAAGAGTGCTTATGTGAGAACATTACTATAATGCTTTAGATGGGCACTTCTAGAAACGATTCACTCCCAGGCCGGAGAAGGAGTTAATTGTCAAGTTCAAGTGTCTGTGAAATATTAGTTTTATAGCTTATAAATCTGGAAATTACAGAAATTTTGAGCTGGAGGAAATCTTAAGAATTATCTGTCCGGTGAATTTCAACCAAATTTAGAGTAAGAAAATCCTTCCTTCAAACAAGTTATTATGTAAAATTCCCAAACAGATGAAAGTAGAACTGTTCAGTATGAAATGGGGCAAAATGGCCAAGCTAGTTATGTATGGGCACTATCTCACAGCACCCGCACCCCCACCCACCCCAGCATCTCCAAGGAACCACCACAGCCTCAACAAATACAGTCCAAAGGCCAGCAAGCTTGTCCAACTGACAGCCAGAATGCCATGTTCTATCTTTGAAAAAACGGGGCAGAGGAGGTCCAATGGCAGAATGCTCACCTTCCATGCAGGAAGCCTGGCTTGATTCCTGGCCAATGTAGCTCGTGCACAGCCACCTCCGGTCTGTCAGTGGAAGCTCGTGTGTTGCTATGATGCTGAGCAGGTTTTAGCAGAGTTTCCAAACTAAGACAGATGAGGAAGAAAGGCCTGGTGAGCTACTTCTAAAAATCAGACAATGAAAACCTCATGGATCACAAAGGCCAGACCCTCAACCAATCATGGGGATGGCGAAGGATCAGACAGTGTTTCGTTCAGTTGTGCATCGAGTTGCCATGAGTTGAGGCCAGCTTGGCTTGGAAAATTCCTTGGATAAAGTTTTCTTTGGTGACTCTTGCTGATATCCTTTTGCCTCATCCCCAAGCAGTGGAATCTATCCTACAGCATCGTAAGCATGAGCCCCTTTTCCCATCAAGTCTAGTGGAATTCACGTGGGTCTTGTCTTCTCAGGCCTACCCACTGTGCTAGGTACAGGAGGTGCACTGGTGACAAGATATTGTCCCTGCCCTCAAGGGGAACAAAGTATGGGGGGCTGTATAGGGAGGAAACCCAGAGAAGTTAGAAAAATGAAAGACAAAGATGTGAATTCTAGAGCAAATTCTAATTAATCTTGGTCAACTTCTGGACTCTTTGCCTCCACGGCTTGGATATTTAAGGGGATGGAGCCAGGACAAACCATCCTTTCTCTATTCTCCCCCTTTCTGTCTTCTCCACCACAGCACTGCTCCCAATCCTTCAAGGCAAACTATTCCAAGGTTAAATTTGAACAGTGACATGTCATTTGCATAAAAATTAAGTTAATTGATAGAATTTTCTCAAACTAAAGCTTATCTCCCAAGGTGTTTTTTAACCTTTGGTGTCTACTACTGCTTGTCTGTCACTGAGTGCTAACAGATGGCAAAATTAATGACCATATAGCACGGGAATATTTATGCAAAGTTTAGAAGCAGCTGATCCTGACCAGATTGGCAGCTTGTTTCTTTGTGGACTCATGTGCTCACGGCTTTATGCAGCATACATACAATATAGGCTGTCATATGTTTGCTGGGGATAGTTGTTAATGATTCATACTATAACAATAAGACTAATCATTTTTATGCTTATGTATGCTTAGAATATCTCTGCATGGTTCCCAAGAAGCTGTTAATAATGGTACTGGCTAGGAAAGATAACAGATATGAGATAAGAGGTCAGGGAGAGACTTACTTTTCATTGTATATCCTTAACTTATACACTGAAATCTTTAATATGTACATCTATTTATCTTTCAAAGAAATTCAAATTGAAGTACATGTGGTTTAGAAATACTGATGCTTGGCTCCCACCCCAGAGATTCTGATTTAATTGGTCTGGAGTTTCTAAAAGCTCTTCAGGTAACTAGAAGGTGGGGTTGAGATTAAGAATCGTTGCTCTAAGTAATTATCAGAAACACTTTTTTACTATCATATGATGATAATTGTAAATTATTTAAGGCAGGTATTCCCATCTTTTTGGGTAGTGAAGAACCCCCTTGAATGTCAAAATCTTTTACAGTCCCTCACATTTCAAACAAAAAAAACCCCACTGCCATCAAGTCAATTCGGACTCACAGCAAACCTATAGGACAGAACAGAACTGCCCTGTAGAATTTCCCAGGCCTTAAATATTTACGGAAGCAGACTGCCACACCTTGCTCCTGCGGAGTGGCTAGTGGGTTCGAACCCCGGACCTTTCCGTTAGCAGTCAAGCAGTTTAACCATTCCAGGACTCCCCACACACCACAGACAAAATTTCAGTGTATGTTGATTGAGAAAATACAAAATGTCAGAAAGTTACTATGAATTTTTCTCAACAAAATTGATATACATTAAAAAAAAAATAGTAGTATACATATAAATATAGGAATCCCTGGGTAGTACAAACAGTTAAGTGCTCAGCTACTAACCAAAAGGTTGGTGGTTCAAGTCCACCTAGAGGTATCTCAGAAGAAAGACCTGGCAATCTACTTCTGCAAAAGTTAGCCATTGAAAACCCTATGGTGCACAGTTCTACTATGACACACATGGAGTCTCCATGAGTTGGAATTGACTCGACAGTGGATGCCTTATATAAATGTGAGAAGCAATACCAATGTTCTCTACCACTAATTCTACATTCTAGTATCTTCTTATATAAGATTTGTACACTTTACATGTATTAGGGTCCCTTGCAAAATTCCTGGCTCCCAAAAGTCTGTAGCCTACACAGTAGGGACGACTGAACAAGACTGTAGGGAGACATTTCGACCTCCTGGGTAATAGAGGGTGGTGCAGTGGTTAAGCATTTAGCTGCTAACCAAAGTGTTGGTAGTTTGAATCAAAACACTATTTTGTTGTTTTGTGTAATAGGCAGCAAGCAGCAAATGTTACCATAATGTGGATTTGAGATCTGCTTGTTTTTTATTTTGTTTAAATTTCTACCCATATCCCAATATTCTCCAGAACACAAACCCTATTATTCGCCAATCTTATTTACAAGCCTTTCCTGGCTATGCACCAGGCTGTTCTTTCTTGGTGACTTTGCCTTAGCCATTTGCTTTGTTTGGAATGACAGCTGAGTGTGAACCTGGTGAAACCTCACCGTCTCTCTGAACTAGGCTGCCTCCCCCATAATGACCCCCCTGCTCAATTTACCCTTAAGTAAAAATCCCTCCTTTGTACTTTTAGTTAATATTGTTAAGTAACTAGCCCTTTAATCAGCCTGACTTCTTCCTGAAGGTAAAGGTAAGGTGGTCTTTTGGCTGCCTTGTGTTGGATGTCAGTGGAGAGGGACTGTGAGAATTTTTCAGAGTTACTGGCCTTGGTGGCACAGTGGATAAGAGGTATGGCTGTTAACCAAAATGCTGGCAGTTCGAATCCACCAGTCACTCCTTGGAAATTTTATGGGGCAGTTCTACTCTGCCCTATAGGGTTGCTATGAGTTGGAATTGATTTTACGGCAAGAGGTTTTGTTTTGTTTTTTATTTTCTACTGACTGCTTTAGGTAGCCCGTGCAGACTTTAGACCTCTTTAGTAAAATCGCTGTATGAATATGAGACTTTTGTCAGAAGCTCGTTAAAGGTAGGAAAATTGCCAATCCTAAACACTTCATGCTATGTCATCTCAAACTTTATAGGTTGCATTTTTTCCACCTACCCACCCCCGCCCTCCGCAACATCAACCATCAAGTTTCCAATATATTGGATTTTTCTTAGACATATTGCAGCACCATGGTACTTAGCATTATTTTTACTAAGCCTTATATGTTTTCTGTCAGTTCTGAAAACTATGGATTTTATTTTTCTCCCTTGTGAATATTTGACTCTACCTTAAGGTTAAAAATCATTAAGGAAACAGAAAAGCATTTTACTCTTTGAATGTGCAATAAATATATAGTTCAAAGCCTAGCCATTTTGCTAGCAAGCGCGATTCTAGCCATCAGTCTATAGTAAATTTAATTGTATTTTAAAGGCATGTAAGGGGACAGCAATCTTTCTTGGAATATGTCATGGACTGAGTTGTGTCCCCTAAAAATATGTGTCAACTTGGTTAGGCCATGATTTCCAGTATTATGTGGTTGTCCTCTATTTTGTAATCGTAACTTTATGTTAAAGAGGATTAGGTGGGTTACTAAGGTCACATCCCTGATCCATTGTACAGGGAGTTTCCCTGGAGTGTGGCCTATACCACCTCTTATCTTACAAGAGATAAAAGGAAAGGGAAGCAAGCAGAGAGTTGGGGACCTCGTACCACCAAGAAAGCAGTGCCGGGAGCAGACCAAGTCCTCTGGACCCAGGGCTCCTGCCTGGAGAAGCTCCTAGTCCTGGGGAAGACTGATGACAAGGACCTTCCTCCAGAGCTGACAGAGAACAAAACCTTCCACTGGAGCTGATGCCCTGAACTCGGACTTCTAGCCTACTAGACTGTGAGAAAATAAATTTCTCTTTGTTAAAGCCGTCCACTTGTGGTATTTCTGTTATAGCAGTACTAGATGACTAAGACAGAAGAAGTACAGCCAGAATGTGCCTTAGAAGCAAGGATGGCGAGACTTCATCTCAGGTATTTTGGACATGTTATCAGGAAGTATCAGTCCCTGGAAAAGGACATCAAGCTTGGTAAAGTAGAGGGTCAGCAAAAAAGAGGAAGACCCTTGATGAGATGGGCTGGCACAGTGGCTGCAACAATTGGCTGAAAACAGCAAAGACTGTGAGGATGGTGCAGGACCAGGCAGTGTTTCATTCTGTTGTACATGAGTCAGAACTGACTGGACGGCACCTAACAACAACGAAGGGACAGTAGTAACTGAGAAAAGTCTGTCCTACTTAAACAGCTACATCGCAGTCAACCAATAATCTTAAAGGATTTGCCAGAATTGGTTTGTCAACCCTCCAGAAGGATGCCTTGTTCTTTCATAAAAACATTTTTTGTTGTTATTCCTCAGTTGTCTTTCTACTTTTATATCTTATAATTTCCTTTGTCTCTTTATTTCTTTGTACTCTTAAAAAAAAAAAAAAAACTTGACCACAAAAGTAATACATGGTTATTACAGAGAATTTTGGAAGAAAAAAAAATATATTAAAAAAAAAAAAACCCAACCTTTAAACCCATTTTGTAATCTTCAGAGACAATATTTGGTTATATTTCCTTTTCTCTTTTCTCTATATAAACAAGTATGTGTGTGTTTATACAGATACAGACACAAATTGATAAAATAGGAGCACATGATATATATACAAGGAACCCTGGTGGTGTAGCGGCTAAGACTTGCAGCTGCTAACCAAAAGATCAGCAGTTTGAATCCATGAGGCGCTCCTTGGAAACTCTATGGGGCAGTTCTACTCTGTCCTATAGAGTCGCTATGACTCATAATCGACTCGATGGCAGTGGAAAAAAGAAGTATATATATGTATATATACACACACACACATTTTGTGTTCTGCTTTTTTCCCTTTGTTGGTGGCATTTGTTTCCCCATTCCCATAACCCCCTTCTCTGTTCTCACATCCATTGCCCCATTTCAAGATCTCCCTTTCTTCAGGTTTGGTATTGTAGTATCCTATTGGTAGTTTTATCAGACCTCACCTCCCTACTTCCCAATCCACCCTCAGTGCTGCCATCAGAGGCATTACTCTTACAACAAGGTATTAATCACATCTCCTATTTTAAAAGCCTTTGGTGATTACCTTTTTGTCTACAGGATACGTCAGAGGTCCCTTTAGTTTCCTGCCCGACCTTCACCTCCTTACTCCAGCCTGTCTTTTTATTTGAACACAGTTGCTCTCTCCCCCCACACATTCCATGCTGTTGCAGAATTTCTCAGTCTGCCCCACAGACACTTGTGAACAGTGCAGGGTCCTAGTCCCCCTCCAGGCCCCTGAATCAGAATCTCTAGGGTAGCTCCCAGGACTCTCTATTTTTTAATAATCTCTCCAAGTCACTCTCGAGTACCCTAAAGCAAGGACACTTATTTTCTAAGACCACTTAATTAAAAAAAAAAATGACATTTAAAGCATTTCCCATCAATTAAATACCTTGTTTGATTCTCATTGCATTACTCTGAAGTCAGTTTCATTATTATTCTACTCATTACACAGATGAGGAACCATATAGATTAGCTAAAGATGTTAAGAGATTTGTCCAAGTTCAAGCAGGAAACTTGGAGGCAAGATTCAAGCCTGCTTTTTCCAAACCCAAATTGTACAAGCTTGCCATATACAATCCCAACTTCCCACTTCCCTCTGTAAAGAAAATGACTTTGTGTTTTATGTTTCAGGTAAATGCCTGATCATCCTTCAAGGCTCTAGCAGACATAGTAGTTGCCTCTGTCATACTCCTGACACTCACCATTCCAATATACATGGCCATCAACATCCAGCTGCAAGCAACTAAGGTTCACTGACTAACATTTTTCCCTTGGCCTGAGCAAGGAATAGACCAGGGGCCCCAGGAGCCAATGACAAATGGGAACTGGAGGATAAATATCCCAGATTCCTCACCCTTGATTGGAGATATGAAGATTATGATGTGTGTTCTACACTGTCCCAAAGTTCCCCAGAAGAGTTCCCTAGAGATGCTTACCAAACCAAAAAACCAAACCCGTTGGTTTGGAGTCGATTCCAACTCATAACAACCCTATAGGACAGAGTAGAACTGCCCCATACCGTTTTCAAGGAGCAGCTGGTAGATTAGAACTGCTAATGTTTTGGTTGGCTGCCGAGTTCTTAGCCACTGCGCCACTTACATGAAAAAACCAAACCCATTGCCCTGGAGTCATTCCAACTCATAGTGACCCTATAGGACAGAGTGGAACTGCGGAGGCAGACAGCCCCATTTTTCTTCCACGGAGTGGCTGGTGGATTTGAACCGCTGACCTTTCAGTTAGCAGGTGAGTGCTTAACTGTTGCGCCACCAGGATCCCTTTACAGCAGTATACTATTTCATAAAGCTTCCTTTGTCTTCTTTCTTCCCTCCTCTTAGATCCCTGCTTCTCTCCCATACTCCCTGGGGATCATCTCCCAAGTAAAGTAGTGAACTCAAATCCTTAGTCTCAGGATCTGCTTTGGGGGAATCTAATCTAAGACAAAGGCCTTGCTTAAAATAACTTTTGAATTTCAAGCAACCGAAACACAATTCACACAACAATGACAACAATTACAAAAATTAAGGCTCACATAGCTGAGAAGCCCACGTACAGATTTGGCTTTGGATAAAGCTAGCTACACACATGCAAAAGAATATTGGTCTATGTCTCTTTCTGTGTCTGGCTCTGCTTCCCTCTCTCTTCCCAGCTTCTGCTTTGTTTTTCTTTGTATGAATTTATTCTCAGGAAGCAGTGTCATGCTGAGTTATGTTGGAGCCTGAGGCAAAAGAAAAAAATGTGTCCCCATGCATAAATACATGTTTTTTATATAGTTCTAATGGTTAATTTTTTTTTTTTTTCCAGAAGTAGATTTTAAAAATATTATTGATGAGTTTTCTTCCATTGAAGTCAGGGAAGTAAAATTATAATAAATTCTGGTTTGGGTATAAAATAAAATATTTATACTTAGTTTTGTGAGTTTTAGTATACCTACTTTTCAATTTTTTGACGTTCTTTTAACTACTTTGAAGTTCTGGCAACAAAATAGCCCTTATAATATACTAAAACATATATATGGGCAGGCAGGGCGCACATTTTCCTTTTGACTCAAGCTCCAGTATGGCTCAACACGGCATTGTCAGATCCTATCTTTATTGAAATTTTTTACATTTTGTTCATCATAGACTTTTTGCATTAATTTTAATTGTTAAAATATTTATTTAAAATACTATTTATCTTTATTTCTGATTTTTTCGGTACACTCTTAAATATTGTGCCAAAGCGAGTGTCTCACTCATCTCAACTATGTCCTGGCCATGCAGACTGGTTCAAACAATGTATCAGAAATTGTTGCTTTTGGCAGACCTAGACTTAGTAGACGGTTCTTACAGGTCACTATGTGGAAAGAGAGACCCCCTCCCAGCACTCCTTCATTATTGCCACTGTTAACAATGTGGAGGGCCTCTGATTGGCCCTCCTTAGGTTCCATTTCCAGCCTTTCAGCCAATCACTGCTGACCAGGAGATGAAAAATTTCAAATAAGAGTATGGAAACTGTTACAACAATTTTAAAGAATAATTTTAATCTGCTGAGCTAATAATAAAAAATTGAGGCTTATATTTTGGATGTCTTTTTTTCTATTTAATTCATTTTTAATATTATTTTAAGGAAATATCAACATGCAACTAATTGGAAATTAAAAAAAATATAAAACAAAAAACTGGTCCTTCATCATCGATAGTTTGAGAGACACTAGTTTGAACGGCTTCATTTTAAATAAACTGATATATATATATATATATATATATATATATATATATATATGGTGGCCGTAGTGGTTACGAGCTATGACTGCTAACCAAAAGGTCGGCAGTTCGAATCCACCAGGCACTCCTTGGAAACTCTATGGGACAGTTCTGCTCTGTCCTATAGGGTCACTATGAGTCAGAATCAATGGGTTATATATAATATATACTGAGCCACAGAGATGCAATGACTCACCAAAAAGCTAACAAGTAATTATGTAAAAACACAGTTGCCCTCCAGACCACTCGGTTCCTGGCAACTTCCTGTGTGTCAGGGTGAAAGTGTGCTCCATAAGGTTTTTAGGGGCTGATTTCTCAGAAGTAAATCACCAGGCCTTTCTTCCCAGGAGGCACTGGATGGACTCAAACCTCCAACCTTTCTTTTAGCAGCTGAACACATTAAACTATGACATAACTGGAGTCATCCAGGGACTCCAATTATATCATACAACCCAGGTCCTTGAACTCCTGGTCTCCTGTTCTTTACTGTCCTCCTGCAGACTCTGGCAGGGTCATACACTGAGCTTCTTGTTAAACTTCTTGATTGCAAGTGACAGACAATGTTCCTCTTATTGGGAACAGCTGACATCCCACGCAGCTGTGCTACGACAGCGAAGCTCTAGCCCTCACCGTCTTGAGTAAGGCCAGGATTTTCACAAGTATTAGATTTGCCTTGCTAAGTAAACATGCTTATTTGGTTTTAATATATTAGCCTTTGCTATTCAGAACTAGATTAAATTGTCAGTCATCTCCCCCATACTTCGTATTGTTTCCTCTGGGCAGGGGCATGTGTGATGTTACACGTGCCTCACCAATAAAACAGCCCTCTGGATTGAAATCTGTTCAGGACACATAGCAAGATGTCAAATTAATTGTACCGAAATAATGAGTTAGCACCAAATGCTAATTAAATATTGATGAAAGTCATGCTTTCAATTATCTTCATTATGGCACAATGTTTTATGTAGGCATTAAATGCTTGCAGTATGGGTACATCTGATAATTAGCTATGCACTATAAAAAAAAAGCCCGAGTTGCTGCCCTCCATATGAAAAGTGCTTCAAAACCGCTTGGAAAATGACCACTCTGAAGAGAGGCAGTACTTTTTTCTGAAAATGTTTAACTTTATGAATTCATTCAGTACTTCCTGTTTGTAGTAATGAACACCCCCACACCCCCCGTCCCTTGTTTTTTAAACTGGGTAGATTAGAAGTCAGAAGGCCACTAGAGTTCCTGGTGAACTCTGATGATTCACGGGTTTTTTCACTCAAGTTAACTTTTGGCATGCTCTTCTCTTAAACACCTGTGCTGCCTTTTAATGTTTTCCTGCCCGTAGGACAAATGGCTCCCTGTGGCAAATGTAATCACTGTTAGTATTTATTGAGTTGCGATTCAGATGGCTCTCAGAGCACGGTCCCTGCACCACTCGCACTAGAACCACCTGGGTTCTTATTGAGTGCTACAGTGGCACAACTGACTAAGCGTTGGGCTACTAACTGAAAGGTTGGCAGTTTGAATCCACCTCTAGGCATTTGGAAGACAGGCCTGGAACTCTACTTCTCAAAGATCACAGCCATTGAAAACCTATTTGTTGAAAACCCTGTGGAGCACAGTTCTACTTCGACACACAGAGTTCCATGAGTCAGAATCAACTTGACAGCAACTGGTATGGTTTGGGTTCCTGTTTAGCATGCAGATTCCGCTATAGGGGACCCTTTTAACAGTGTGTGTACTTTGCTGTTCTTTTCGCTTGAAAGGTTCTTCCTCTAGAGAGCCACATGGCTCATTCCCTCACATCCTCTCAGTGAGGCCTTTCCTGAGCACCCTATTTAAAATTGTAGCACCCTCCACCCATACTCCAGCACTCTCTATTCCTCTTCCACGTTTATATTTCCTCATAGCACTTAGGACTAGCTCAACTGTGCTTAAAACAGACCCTGTTACATAATAGGGATTTGATAAATATTTATTGAATGAATAAATAAATGACTTAATTTCATAATAATTCTGTAAGGTAGGTATTACTATATTTTATAAATGACTTCAAAAAATTTAAATGCAATCATATGGTAGATCTTGAATTTGAACTTCATTCATGCTGCTGCTTCTTTGGACTTCTAATTGCTGCTTCCTTTGGCTGACACTCAGATGCCCAAAGAAGCTGGGTTAAGCTTTGAGGGATGGCCTAAGGTGCTTATGATTACAAGCAACTTCTTTGCTTGCATTCCTTCAATGTTTATAACCCTCCAAAAGCTTTGCCTGTTAAAAAGCCCCAGATATCTTCTTATCTAAGAGCACAGTAAGGGAAATGAACTTGATTTGTGGAATTTGGTATGGAGAGGAGAAATGAAGTAGGGCTTGTTATTGATGAGAATTAGTGACTGGAAAGAGAGGTGAAGTCATCTTTTCTGTAAGTCTTTCATCTAGTCCAAGTTACAGCTGAATGCTGGAGATGGACTGGTAGATTTCTCATGAGAGTGCTTTTGAGTCCTGTGAGACCCGCGACCTTGTCCCAGCTCTGCCATATATTAGTTTGGGTGTAAACTCAACTTGGAGTTCTTGCCACAACTGATTTCCATCACACTCTGAAACAAGATGCCTGCTTGACAGCAACCAAGGTTCTCCACATGCTGGGAAGTTGGCTCAGGATGCAAAACAAGTGCATCTGAGGGCACAAACCTATTTCATTAAAGAGATTTCTCTGAAGAAGCCATGGAGTGAGGAATGTGATTAATAATCCTGCCCCAGAAAGGAGGGATGCAGGTTGATTAAAAAGGATGGGGGCAAGGAGAAATCAGGCCACAGGCAAGCAGCCTGTGCGTGTCAGGTCTCCGAATTTCTCCTACACTCAGACATCTCAAGGCCAGATATTCCATCACGGGAAGTTTGCTCTTTTACATTAAACATTACTCTGTATGTCGCCACCTTTAAAATGATTTTGTTGTTAGGTGTTGTTGAGTCAGTTCTGACTCATAGCTACCCTACATACAACAGAACGAAACACTGCCCAGTCCTTTTCCCTACATTCCACATTCCAATTTTTAATGGGTGTTTGCAGCTCTTTCTTCTCATTTGAGTCATGCCACATCAGCAAACAAAGGTCCTGAAAGCTTGACTCCACCCACGTCATTAAGGCTGACTCTACTTTGAGAAGGCAGCTCTTCCCCAGTTGTATTTTGAGTGCCTTTCAACTTGAGGGGCTCATCTTCCAGCCCTATGTCAGACAATGATCCACTGCTATTTATAAGGTGTTCCCTGGCCAATTTTTTTTTTTTTATAAATAGATTGCCAGGCCTTTCTTCCTAGTCTGTCTTAGTCTGGAAGCTCTGCCCAAACCTGTCCACCAATGAGTGACCCTGCTGGTATATGAAATACCGGTGGTATAGATTCCAGTATCACAGCAGCATGCAAGCCAGCACAGTATGACAAACTGATAGACATGTGTAAAATTATTTTAGAGGTGTTAAGACACTTGCTCATTCATGGCTGTAGGAGTGAGAAACAGGAGGCACTGAGAGGGCATCAGATGAGAGGAGCCTCTGCAGGGCAAAAGGATGCTACACTGGAAGGCAGGAAAGGGAGCAGCACTGAGAATGAACTGTACAGACTTTAATGACTTGTCCCACCACTGCACCAAGCCCAAACCCATTGTCTTCTGGTCGATTTCGACTCATGGCAACACCATGTGTGACACAGAAGAACTGCTCCATAGTGTTTTCTTGGCTACAGTGTTTACAGAGGAGATCATCAGACCTTTCTACCGTGGCGCCACTGGGTGGGTTTAAACTGCCAACTTCTACGTTAGAAGTTGAGTGCAAACAAGGACCCTTTCACCACCACACAGAGGTACATATGTATTTTATATACGGTATGCGTCACTTAATGTCTAAGATACATTCTGTGAAATAGGACGTTACATGATTTGGACGTCCTTCAAACACCATATTAAAACTTCACGGGAACTCACTTCTGGTCGTCCACATCGCTGCCGCCGCTGCTGCTACTACTTCTGCTGCTGCTGGAGCTGCAGTGGCCGAGAGGGTGGCAGCAGGGACAGAGGAGCGGAGCATGCCCAGCCCTGCCTGCTGTTCCGCCTGCCTGAGCAGCAGGAGCAGTCAGCCCACAGTACCCACCGCTGCTGCCCACCTGCCCACTCAACAAAGCCTGAGGGCCTTAGTCCAGAACCATGTCCTCTGCCTCACCTGCCTGTATTCCACCCTTGGCCCAGTGCTGCAAGATTCTGGGTTTGGGGTCTTTAAAACCGTTAGGGGAAAATGATAAACAAAAGGAGAGCTACTTTCCCTTAAAAAAAATAAATACATAAACTTATGGGACCAAGGATGGATATGTGGTCAAAGTTTGCCTAAAAGAAGTTAACTACATATATATATATATATATATATATATATATATATACACCTGTTGTGATCTTTAAGGTTGTGTGTTCACTTGGCTGCACCATGATTCTCAGTGGTTTGGCAGTTATAGTGTAGTTTGGCAATCATATGATGATGTGATGACTTCCATGATGAGATCTGATATAATGTGATCACCTCCGTGATGGGATCCACTGTGAGTAGCCAACCAGTTGAAAGGGAGTTTCCTTGGGGTTGCAGCCTGCATCCAATATAAGCGGATTTTCTGCCAAGACTCACCTGGTTTTGTGTGCTCTAGATCCTGCAGCTGGCTCCTGTTCATCTGACCTCCAGTTCTGGGGACTTGAGCTAGCAGCTTACCTGCCAATCTTGGGATTTGTCAGCCCTTGCAGTCTGCGAGCCGGCGGCCTGCAAGTTTACCTGCCCATCTTGGAATTTGTTGGCCTCCGCAGCCTGTGAGCCAGAACCCTGTTGTCTGACCTGCTGATCTTGGATTTGCCAGTGCCTGAAGCTACATGAGTCAGGAGAAGCCTCCAGACTGATCCACAGACCTGGGAGGGTCAAGCCTCTATAACCATATGAGCCATTTCCTTGATATAAATCTCTCTCTCTCTCTCTGTGTATATATAGATGCTTAACTGGTTTTGCTTCTTTAGAGAACCCAACCTAAGACACCTGTACATCATTTTGTTTTATTTTGTTGTTGTTATTGAGCATACAGAGGTATAGTTAATTATCAGATAAGTAAAATGGCACAGCTTGGGGATTATGCCAGGCTGAGACATAGACCAATGAAACTATTTACTTCTTTGATGGTAGAAGAGAATATTGAGTGATAAAAGCTGTATCGGACAGATCTGAATTGGAACAGCTGAATAAGTTTATTAACAGCTGAAGTTATTTAAGGTTTTCGTTTGTTTTGCCTTGGTTTTTTTCATTTGTATAAATAGAAAAAATAGCATATGCCTCCTGTGAGTTATGTGAAGATTAGGGATAACAAATACAAAGTGACATGCACACTTGGCAGTAGCTGTTTGGGTCATTGTTATCCCAATAGCAGTCATGAGGATTAGTAATTAAGGGAAATACAAGTAAAGACGGAGTCGTCACTCAGGAGAATTCAAAAGCATGTGTTTTCTTCTCCATTTGTTTTAGCTATCTAGCGTTGCTCCAACAGAAATACCACAAGTGGGTGGCTTTAACAAACAGAAAGTTATTTTCTCACAGTTTCGGAGGCTAGACGTCAGAATTCAGGGTGCTGGAGCTAGGCCAAGGCTCTTTCTGTTCACACTGGGGGAAGATCCTTGTCTCTTTCAGCTTCTCGTCCTCGGTGGCTTGATGATGTCCACGTGGCATCTATCTTTGCCCATTCCTGCTTGCTTGCTTGCTTCAATGCCTAAGCTGCTCCTTCCATAGCTCAACAATGATTGGCTTAAAACACATCCTACGCTGATATGGCCTCATTAGCATAAGAAAGAAAACCCTATTTCCAAATAGAATTACACCCACACGTATAAGTGAAAAACCTGTTGCCGTCGAGTCAATTCCGACTCATAGCGACCCTAAAGGACAGGGTAGAACTGCCTCATAAGGTTTCCGAGGCTCTAATCTTTACGGAAGCAGACTGCCACATGGTTCTCCTGCAGAGCAGCTGATGGGTTCCAACCGCTGACCTTTTGGTTAGCAGTCGACCACTTAGAAGCTGAGTCTTTAACCACTGCACCACCAGGGCTCCTTTTTACACGTATAGGGGTTAGGATTTACAACACATATTTTGGAGGGACACCATTTAAGTGATACATGCAGGTGAACGACTGCTGCCTGGAAAAGTAGATCCCTTGGAGGTATGTTGTCCAACCCTTGGCTGGCCTAGCACACAGGCCTAGCACACCTATGTAACATGAAAGAATCACGTAATATGAAAATTCTCCCTCTCTATTCATTGCTAGAAATGCACTCTTTTTTTGTTTTTAAACGGTTAACATGCATCCTCTTTAAAATGTGAGCACTCTTATGCCTGTTTGTTTCCAGATCGTTCCTTGCAATATAAAACATGCTCAGGGGGAAGAATTCAGGGGCCACTGGGACTTGACACAGAGTCATGGAAACAGTATGAACTTGGAGTCTGGAAGCCCTGAAGTGTTTGGTGACTCCTGACTACCACTTATTACCTGTATGACTTCACACAAGGTTACTTAACTTCTCTGAGCTTCAGTTTCCTCACCTGTAAAATGAAGGTGATAAAATCTACTCCCTGGGTTTTCAGGAACATTAAATGAAGTGAAGTAAAGCATGTTAACACAGCTGCTGGTGTCCAGTAAAGGCTCAGTGAAAGGAAACTACTATTGTAACCACACTTTTAATGTGTGAAATGTCCTAGAAGAGGCACAGAGTAAATGCTTCATAAATGCCATTTTTTATTAATTGAATTATACAGCTGTTTTATATTCATTCACTGTCAAGGTAGAAATAGAAGAAAAAGAGGGCTTTATAAGGAAATGGTTCTGCCAATTAGAGACGTCTAGCCTCTGGCACAGACCGAAATATTCTGTCATTCCCCATCTCAAAATCCCCCAGTGGCTACCCATGTTACAAAGCCAAAGTCCTCACCTTGGCTTCCAAGTCCATCATAATCTAGTCCTGTCATCTCTTTGATGTCAACTCCTTTCACCATGTCCCTTGCTCACAGGCTTCTAGCCACACTGGCCTTTTTGCTGTGCCTAGAACAAGCCAAGCAAACTCACCTCAGGCACTTTACAATGTGGTTCCCTCTGCCTGAAACATTCTTCCCCATCCCCATCTTAATGGCTACTTTCCTCACTTCATGTAGGTCTGTGCTTACATATCCTCTCTCCAAGACCTTCCCTGACCATTCTATATAAAACAGCACACCACGTCTGCATCATTCTCCTCCTCACCCTGCATTATTTATCATCCTAGTCTGCTTATTTTATTATCTGTCTACCCCTATTAGAAAGTAACTCCATGAGAGCAGGGACTCATGTATCTAGAAGAGCACTTGACACAGAGGAGACATTAAATATGTGGTGAATGAATTAATGAATGAAGACAAGAGGTCAGTGAGGAAAGAGAACCTTGTGGGCACTTCTTGCAGGGTGATGTGTAGCTTTGTAATCACTTTTTAGGATTGATAGTGTTCTCACCATAGCACACACAGGCTCAAGGCTCACAGAAATTAAGTAGCTTCCATGGTAAACTTAACATATCTGAAAGCAAACTTGTGATCTTTCCCCTCAAACCGGCCTCGCTTTCAGCGTATCCCATCTTAGTGAATAGCAGCATTATCTTCCCAGTTGCTCAGATCAGAAATCTAGGAGTCTTCCTGGGTGTTCTCCCCTCCCTCACTGCCTGTATCCCACCTATTATGAATCCATCCTATTGAGTTTGCCCCTAAATAACTCTCAAATCCATGTGTTTCCCTGCATCTTTATTGCTAACAGTCTAGTCCAGGGAACCAGTATTTTTCACTTGGACTCTTGCGATACCTTTTTAATTGTCTCCCTTTCCCCATACCCACCCCTCTAAAAATTCATTCTCTTCATAGAAACCCAAAAATCATTACAAAATGCAGAGCTGATTATGCCAGGCCCTCCCTCCTCAGCTTAAATATTTCACTGATTTCCCATTGCTCTTACTACGGCATCAAGGTCCTTAATATGGCCCACTAGGCTCTGTACCATCTTGCTCTTGCTTTGCTACTACCGATTGCCATTCTGCTCACGATGTACTACTAGCAGTTCTCCCCTTGTGCCTTATTTCTAAATATTCCACGCACCTTCCCAGCTCAACTCGAACACTCTTATCACCCTCCTTCCTTGTTGCCCAGTGTTTACTAGCTGAGTCCTCACCCTTTCAATTTTAGTCCAATTCTATTTTTCCTCAGAAAACGTTGCCTGATTCCACACTTGTTATGGATTAAACTGTGTCCCCCCAAAACATGTGTTGTAAATCCTAATTCCTATTCCTATGGTGGAGCCCTGATTGTGCAGTGGTTAAGAGCTCAGCTGCTAACCAAAAGGTTGGCAGTCCGAATCCACCAGTTGCTCCTTGGAAAACCTATGGGGCAATTCTACTCTGTCTGAATTGACTCAGTGGCAACAGGTTTGGTTTTTTGGATTATACCTATATTTATAATCCATTTGGAAACGGATTTTCTTTGTTAAGAGGCCATATCAGTGTAGGATATGTTTTAAGCCAATTTCTTTTGAGATACAACCGGAGCAGGTTAACCAAGGAAGAAGAAAAGCAGACACGGGGGAAGATAGATGCCATACCACATGAAGATCATCAAGGAGCCAAGGAATGCTGGGCCTACAGATGCTGAAAAGAGACAAGAACCTTCCCTCAAGCTGAGAGAGACAGAAGGGCTTCCCTTAGAGCCAGCGCTCTGAATTCGGACTTCTAGCCTCCTAACCGTAAGAAAATAAACTCTTTGTGAATGCCATCCACTTGTGGTATTTCCGTTACAGCAGCCCTAGACAACTAAGACAGGGCTGATGTGAATCATCATAGAACAAGTTGCTTCTCCTTTGGAGGGTTTATCACAGTTGTAACCAAGGAACTGTGAAGTTATACTTGTCTTTCCTACTAGAATACCTCCTTGAGGTAGTGTCCAATATGCCAATCTTTTTTATGGCTGTTTTTCCAGCACTTAGCATAACGCTGCACATAGAAGGCACTCAGTAAATAGTGCTAAACTAATAAATATGATTCTGCCTTGAAGGGAGGACCTGATGATGTCAGAGTCTGGCTTTGAACCTAAGGCTGAGTGACTCCTCACCATACCAAGTGTCTTTCCAAAGGTGCCCAGGCCAAAAGCTTACCAACAGGCCAGAGAGAATGGAAGGCTGGGAATTCTGGTCGCCTGGAAAGCCCTGCCTGAAAGTAGGGTCTGGGAAGCACCTTCATGAGGGGTCAGTCTCAGTTAGGTACCCGTAGGCTGCTGTGTTGTTGTTGCCTCTCACAGTCAGGCTCCATGACTGATTTAGAGCCTTATTGTTGGAGTTCACTTTTTGTTTTTTTACTTTTTCAACTTCTGAAGCCATGGCAGTATATCACCTTTCAGGAGGCTTGCTGGCTTATTTGGAACTGTTAAGATAAGGGAAGTGGAAGCTTAATTGATGGAGAGTGATGAGACGGGTGCTGCTATCCATGTGAAAATGAGGTGTGTAGGAGGAAATTGGATTTGTGGTGACAGTGGCAGCTGAAACAGGACCAGGCTGCTAAAGAGCAGCTAAAATTAATTAATTAATTAAAATAGTGATAGAGCTCCTACTATGTACAAGGCACTGGTCTAACACTAGATATACAACAATGAATATTAAAGAAACAGCCAGCACTGCCCTCATGAATTGTATATTCTAGTGAGACCTAGGCAATAAAGAAATATTAATCAATTAAACACATAACATACCATTAGAAAATGATAAGCACTTTGAAGAAAAATAATGTAAGGCAAGGGGAGGTGGGGTTGGGTTATTTTAGATGAGTAGTCAGAGAAGACCTCTTGGAGGAGGTGACATGTAGGCAAGAGCTAATGAAGTCAGCCATACAAATATAGAAAAAAGCCTTCAAGCGGAGGAAGCGAGTGAGATGGAAAGGAGTTTGGTATAGGCTTTAGTTTAAAAAAAAAAAAATTGCCACTGAATCCAACTCATAGCAACCCTATAGGACAGAGTAGAACTGCCCCATGGAGTTTCCAAGGAGCACCTGGTAGATTCGAACTGCCAACCTTTTGGTTAGCAGCTGTAGCTCTTAACCACTATGCCACCAGGGTTTCTGGGCCTTAGTTGGAGAAGGCTGCTTTAACAAATAGCATGAGCTCCCATCACTGAATCTCAGTGGCTTAACACAAAAGAAGCTTATTTCTTCCTCATGCAAGAATTTAGTGTGGGTGTGATGAATGTGCTGCCATCTGTTGCTTCAGACATCCAGGATTCTTCCATCTGGTGGCTCTCTCACCCTCTAGGATCTCCAAGACCTATACCAGATCATCGAATCCCACAGGCAGGGGAGGGAAATGAACCATGTGCGAGGTTTTTAAGGGATATGTATGGAAATGACATTTGTTGTTTATTTTTGTAGTCTTCAAGGTTGTGTGTCAACTTGGCTGGGCCATGATTCTCAGTGGTTTGCAGTTATGATGTAGTTTCATGGTCACATATGATGTAATCACTTCCATGATAAGATCTGATATAATGTGATCACCTCCATGATGGGATCTGTTGTGAGCAGCCAATCAACTGAGAGGGAGTTTCCTTGGGATTATGGCTTGCATCCAATATAGGTGGACTTTCTGGCAAGGCTCACGGGCTTTTGCCTGCTCTGCATCCTGCAGCTGGCTCCTGTATATCTGACTTCTGGTTCTTGTGACTTCAGCTAGCATTTTACCTGCAGTCTTTCTTGCCAATCTTGGGATTCGTTGGTCTCCAAAGCCTGTCAGCCAGAGCCCTGCTGTCTGACCTGCCAATCTAGGGTTCAAGAGCCCCTGCAGCTACGTGTGTCAGGAGAATCCCCCAGGCTGACCCATGGAGATGGGACTTTCCAGCCTCTACAACGGTATGAGCCATTTCCTTGATATAAATCTCTCAGTGTATATATTTTGCCTTGAGTTGCAATAGTGAAAGATTTTACAGGGAAAATATTAAATGACGCAGGAAGCATCAAAAGAAGACTCACTATACCAAAAAGAACTTGTCGATGTTCAACCATTTCAGGAGGTAGCATACGATCAAGAGCTGATGGTATTGAAGGAAGAAGTCCAAGCTACACTGAAGACACTGTGGAAAAGCAAGACTCCAGGAATTAATGGAATACCAATTGAGATTTTTCAACAAATAGATGCAGTGCTGGAAGTGCTCACTTATTCATGCCAAAAAGTTTAGAAAACAGCTACCTGGCAACTGACTGAACAACTGATTGAAAGAGATCCATATTTATGCCTATTCCCAAGAAATGTGATGCAATCAAATGGGGAAATTATTGAACAATATCATTAATATGCTCGACGGCACTGGGCTATCATTAATATCACATTCAAGTAAAATTTTGTGGAAGATCATTCAAAAAACAGCTGCAGCAGTATATCAACAGGGAACTGTCAGAAATTCAGAACAGGTTCAGAAGAGAATGAAGAACCAGGGATATCACTGCTGATGTCAGGTGGATCCTGGCTGAAAGCAGAGAATACCAGAAAGATGTTTACTTGTGTTTCATTGACTAAGCAAAGGCATTTGACTATGTGGATCATAACAAATTATGGATAACATTGTGAAGTATGGGAATTCCAGAACACTTAATTGTGCTCAAGGGGAACCTGTATATAGATCATGAGTCATTCAAACAGAATAAGTGGATGCTGCATGGTTTAAAGTCAGAAAAGTTTTCTGTCAGAGTTGTATTCTTTCACTATACCTATTCAGTCTGTGGAAACCCTGGTGGCGTAGTGGTTAAGTGCTACAGCGCTAACCAAAAGGTCGGCAGTTCAAATCCACCAGGCGCCCCTTGGAAACTCTATGGGGCAGTTCTACTCTGTCCTATAGGGTCGCCATGAGTCAGAATTGAATTTCAATCTGTATGCTGAGCAAATAATCCAAGAAGCTGGACTGTGTGAAGAAGAATGGGGCATCAGGATTGGAGGAAGATTCATTAACAACCTATGATATGCAGAAGACACAACTTTCCTTGCTGAAAGTGAAGAGGACTGAAGCACTTACTGATGAAGATCAAAGATCACAGCCTTCACTATGGGTTACACCTCGACACACACACACACACACAAAAAAAATCTTCACAACTGGACCAATAAGCAACATTGTGATAAACAGAGAAAAGATTGAAGTTGTCAAGAACTTCATTTTACTTGGATCCACAATCAACACTCACGGAAACAGCAGTCAAGAAATCAAAAGACACATTGCATTGGGAAAATCTGCTGCCAAAGACCTCTTTAAAGTGTTAAAAAGTAAAGATGTCACCTTGAAGACTAAGTTGCGCCTGACCCAAGCCATGGTGTTTTCAATTTTGTCATATGCCTTCAACAGCTGGACAATGAATAAGGAAGACTGAAGAAGAATTGACGTCTTTGAACTGTGGTGTTGGCGGAGAATATTGAATATACCATGGACTGCCAAAAGAATAAACAAATCTGTCTTGGAAGAAGTACAACCAGAACGCTCCTTAGAAGCAAGGATGGCAAGACTACGTCTCACACACTTTGGACATGTTATCAGGAGGGATCAGTCCCTGGAGAAGGACAAGGTAAAGTAGAGGGTCAGTGAAAAAAAGACCCTCAATGAGACAAACTGTCACAGTAGCTGCAACAATGGGGTCAAGGATAACAGTGATTGTGAGAATGGTGCAGCACCGGGCAATGTTTTCGTTCTGTTGTACGTAGGTTCGCTATGAGTCAGAACTGACTCGAGAGCACCTAACAACAACAACAACAACGATATGTATATATATGTATTTATAGGCTGTACTGATTTCGCTTCTCAAAAGAACCCAGACTAAGACAATTTTCTTATCCCATTGGACAGAATTCAGTCACATTCCACCCTTAACTGCCTAGAAGGCTGGGCTATAGAATCTAGTGGCGTGTCTATCCATGTGGAAGAGACTCCAGATTTGGTAAGCAGCCAGCCAATATAAAGAATATACAGAAGTTTGGTATGACTGTTGCTGAGTGAATAAAAGATGAACTTTGAGAGGTGGACAAGTAGGGCAGGTAAGGCCTTTAGGTCATGGTAAGGACTTTGTATTATTCTTCTAATTTTATTGAGACACTACTGGAGGATTTAAACAAAGAAGTGATACACTTGAGCTTAAATTTTATAAAATGACTTGAAAGTTCTTTGTAGACTATAAAGAAGGGGCACAAGAAAGGCTATGCCAACAATTCAGAGGAGAGATAATGGTAGCTTGGTGAAGCTGTGGTAAAGAGGTAAGAAGTGACCTGATTTTGGATATATTTTTGAAGGAAAAGCCAACAGAGGTCACTGTTAAATTGGATGTTGAGCATGAAAGAAAGAGAGGGATGAATAAAGTTTGTTAAAGTTTTTGATCTGAGCAAGTAGGTAAATGGTGATGCCATTTACTGAGGTAAGGAAGACTGGAGGAGGAGTGGGGAGCCGAAATGAAGAATTCTTTTCTAGACCTTAAGTTTGTGATCCCTATTGGACAACCAAGGGAAGACATCAAGTGGGCAACTGGACATGGGAGGCTCATGTCATGGTGGGAGGGAAGGGAAGGAAGGATAAGGCTGGATATATATATTTTGGAGTTTCAGTATATTGGTATATATAGCCAAGAGAGTACATGAGACCACTTAGTAGTCTCAGTAGAGAAGAAGAGAAGAACTTTAAGGACCGTGTCCACGAGCATTCCAATATTTAAAACTCAAATCATACACTCATGGACTCGGATGTGAAAAGGATCTAAGAGGTTATTATATCCTCATTTTTTTTTTTCAGTGAAGAAATTATGACCCTCACCTAAGGTCCCATAACTTGTGCTGGCAGAATCAGGTTACGATCTAGATCTCTGAACTGCTTGCCTAGAGCTTCTTCATCTAGCTGATAATCAAAACAATAGTTCCTGAGGTGAAGACAGGGGATCAATGAGATGAAAGATGAAGGGAGGAAAATTAACTGTGCTAGATAATCTATTTGCCCCTCCATATTCCCTATTCATCCTTTAGTAGGTGCAGAAAACTGTGTGAAGGGTAGGGTATTGCATGACTTTTGTATTATTTCATCTATGAAGGGGACTGGGAGAGTGCTGAACAAAGCCCACACTGCAAACATATGACAAAAGACACATTTCTCATTAAATGAGGAAGGTGTGATGGACTGTTGAAAGAAAAAAGGGGGGGGAGAATTATTACTTCCATTGTCCCCATAACACGAAAAATAAGTTAATCTGTTTTTTGCCCTTGTCTGAGGACTCTAAATTTGGGATGTGTGTCGGGGTAAGAGAAGGTAAGGCAGGACAGACTCATGGAAGTGGTGATGGAGCTGGGGGAGGAAGGTAGTGTAGCTTAGAGGGGCAGATCCTACTTAACCAAAAGGAAACAAACAAACAAAAAATTGCTGTTGAGTCAATTCCAACTCATAGTGACCCTATAGGAGAGAGTAGAGCTGCCATGTAGTTTCCAAGGAGCACCTGGGGGTTTCGAACTATCAACCTTTTGGTTAGCAGCTGTAGCACTTAATCTCTATGCTACCAGGTCAAATTCACAGACTGAAAAAATAACTATATAATCTCTATGCTACCAGGTCAAATTCACAGACTGAAAAAATAACTATAGAGGGTGAAAAAATAGATGGTACGGAAAGAAGACATTCAGAATGATAAAGTACATGTAGTGGAGAGAGATGAAGCTTACCAGGGAAGGCGGAAAGCAATCCCATCTATCTGCTGCCTCTCTCTACCACAGTGGTTGAACCGGGCAATATCAAATGGTGATTTTCTAACTCCACCATTCCTTCAAGATTTATTAATTGATGGTCTATCTTAGGATGGCGTGTACTCTTCTCTTTCATTTATTTCCTTATTCATTTTGTAGCATGGGCTCATAGATTTGTAATTCACTCAAAGGGTTACAATATGTTACAATCATTATTAATTTTTAAACTCAAATTGTGCTGAGCTTTGCCCATGCGAGTGCTTTTAAGACAGTTCCGGTGGCCTTTTGACATTCCCATCATCCTTGGTTTTAGGCACCTAGAGGCAGAGGCTTCTTTTGTTGGAATAAAATACCAAAAATAATTTAAAACTAGTTTTACCTAACTAATAAAAATATCTCAACAAATATAGTTCCAATATTCTATTGCCTGAATTTCCTAGGAAGGCCTTGTAGCTGAAAAGTTAAAGCAAAAACAAAAACAACAAACATCAATTATAAGAACTAGCCGAAGAGCAGAACAACTAGAACAGAAATAATGAGAATGTTGATACGATGTGAAGAATGCAACCAATATTACTGAACAATATGTATAGAAACTGTTGAACGAGAACATATTGTGCTGTGCACACTTCCACCGAAAATACAATAAAATATTAAAAAAGAAAAGGAAACCGAGTGAAACACTAGAGAGAGTATACCTGAAGCCCAGCCTATTCCAGACTTTCAGGTACATGAGCTAATAAACTCCGTTTGTTGTTTAAAAGCTAATTTGAGTTGGATTTTCTGTTTCTTGTAGCCAAACATATTCTACTTGATATAACAACATAATAAAGTTTAAACTCAAAATCTGGCATACATCTAGCCTCTGTTATTACCAGCTTGCCTTCTATTATTTCTCCATATACATCACCTTCTCCAGCACAACACTGCCTGACAGAACTTTCTATATTTGCATTCTCCAAGACTATAGCCACAATCCACATGTGACTACTGAGAGCTGGAAGTTGACTAGTATGATGGAATAATTAATTTTTAATCTAATTTTAAACTTAAATGACCATATGAAGCTGGTGGCTGCCATATTGAACAGCACACCTCTAGCCTAACGAAATTTTCCTTGGGTATAACAGGGTCTTTCCAACGTCCTTGCTTACTTCATTTTTTCCACTTGAAGTGCTTATTGTCTCTCATTACATAGCTGAAACATGGTAAGCCTTATAAGTCAACTACAAATGCCTCCAGTTCTATGAGAGTTCCTTTGATCGTGGTATACTGAGCTGTGAAGTTCCCCATAAGTTTACTTCTATTTTTTTTTTTTTTAATTTTATTGTGTTTAAGTGAAAGTTTACAAATTAAGTCAGGCTCCTATACAAAAATTTATATGTTGTTGTTAGGTGCTGTCGAGTCGCTTCCGACTCATAGCGACCCTACGCACAACAGAATAAAATGCTGCCCAGGTTCTGAGCCATCCCTACAATCGTTGTTATGCTTGAGCTCATTGTTGCAGCCACTGTGTCGATCCACCTTGTTGAGAGTCTTCTTCTTTTCTGCTGACTGTGTACTCTGCCAAGCATGATGTTCTGTCCCGTCAACCGCCTCTTGATCTATATAAAGGTTCTTCATGAGCACAATTAAGCGCTCTCGAACTCCCATTCTTTGCAATGTTATCCCTAGTTTGTTATGATCCACACAGTCGAATGCCTTTGCATAGTCAACAAAAAACAGGTAAACATCCTTCTGGTATTCTCTGCTTTCAGCCAGGATCCATCTGACATCAGCAATGATATCCCTGGTTCCACGTCCTCTTCTGAAACCAGCCTGAATTTCTGGCAGTTCCCTGTCAATATACTGCTGCTGCCGTTTTTGAAGGATCTTCAGCAAAATTTTACTTGTGTGTGATATTAATGATATTGTTCTATAATTTCCACATTCGGTTGGATCACCTTTCTTGGGAATAGGCGTAAACATGGATCTCTTCCAGTCAGTTGGCCAGGAAGCTGTCTTCCATATCTCTTGGCATGGACGAGTGAGCACCTCCAGCGCTGCATCTGTTTGTTGAAACATCTCAATTGATATTCCATCAATTCCTGGAGCCTTGTTTTTCGCCAGTGCCTTCAGAGCAGCTTGGACTTTTTCCTTCAGTACCATCAGTTCCTGATCATATGCCACCTCTTGAAATGGTTGAACATTGACTAATTCTTTTTGGTATAATGACTGTGTATTCCTTCCATCTTCTTTTGATGCTTCCTGCATCGTTTAATATTTTCCCCATAGAATCCTTCATTCTTGCAACTCAAGGCTTCAGTTTTTTCTTCAGTTCTTTCAGATTGAGAAACGCTGAGCATGTTCTTCCCTTTTGGTTTTCCATCTCCAGCTCTTTGCACATGTCATTTTAATACTTTACTTTGTCTTCTTCAGACGTCCTTTGAAATCTTCTGTTCAGTTCTTTTACTTCATCAATTCTTCCCTTTGCTTTAGCTGCTAGACGTTTTTTTTTTAATATAATTTTTATTGTGCTTTAAGTGAAAGTTTACAAATCAAGTCAGTCTCTCACACAAAAACCCATATATACCTTGCTACACACTCCCAATTACTCTACCCCTAATAAGACAGCCTGCTCCCTCACTCCACTGTCTCTTTTCGTGTCCATTTCACCAGATTCTAACCCCCTTCACCCTCTCATCTCCCCTCCATGCAGGAGAAGCTAACATAGTCTCAAGTGTCCACCTGATCCAAGAAGCTCACTCCTCACCAGCATCCCTCTCCAACCCATTGTCCAGTCCGATCCACGTCTGAAGAGTTCGCTTCGGGAATGGTTCCTGTCCTGGGCCAACAGAAGGTCTGGGGGCCATGACCTCTGGGCCCTTCTAGTCTCAGTCAAACGATTAAGTCTGCATCCCACTGCTCTCCTGCTCCCTCAGGGGTTCTCTGTTGTGTTCCCTGTGAGGGCAGTCATCAGTTGTAGCTGGGCACCATCTAGTTCTTCTTGTCTCAGGATGATGTAGTCTCTGGCTCATGTGGCCCTTTCTGTCTCTTGGGCTCGTAATCAGCTTGTGTCCTTGGTGTTCTTCATTCTCCTTTGATCCAGGCGGGTTGAGACCAATTGATGCGTCTTAGTCTTAGATGGCTGCTTGCTAGTGTTTAAGACCCCAGGCGCCACTCTTCAAAGTGGGATGCAGAATGTTTTCTTAATAGATTTTATTATGCCAATTGATTTAGATGTCCCCTGAAACCATGGTCCTCCAACCCCTGCCCCTGCTACACTGGCCTTCAAAGCATTCAGTTTATTCAGGAAACTTCTTTGCTTTTGGTTTAGTCCAATTGTGCTGACCTCTCCTGTACTGTGTGCTGTCTTTCTCTTCACCTAAAGTAGTTCTTATCTACTATCTAATTAGTGAATGCCCCTCTCCCACCCCCCCTTCTTCCCCCCTCTTGTAACCACAAAAGAATGTTTTCTTCTCAGTTTAAACTATTTCTCAAGTTCTTATAATAGTGGTCTTATGCAATATTTGTCCTTTTGCAACTGACTAATTTCACTCAGCATAATGCCTTCCAGGTTCCTCCATGTTATGAAATGTTCCATAGATTCCTCGCTGTTCTTTATTGATGCGTAGTATTCCATTATGTGAATATACCATAATCTATTTATCCATTTATCCATCGATGGGCACTTTGGTTGCTTCCATCTTTTTGCTATGGTAAACAATGCTGCAGTAAACATGGTTGGGCATATATCTGTTCATGTAAAGGCTCTTATTTCTCTAGGATATATTCCAAGGAGTGGGATTGCTGGATCGTATGGTAGTTCTATTTCTAGCTTTTTAAAGAAGAACCAAATCAATTTCTGAAGTGGTTGTACCATTTTACATTCCCACCAGCAGTGTATAAGTGTTCCAATCTCTGCACAGCCTCTCCAACATTTATTATTTTGTGTTTTTTGAATTAATGCCAGCCTAGTTGGAGTGAGATGAAATCTCATTGTAGTTTTGATCTGCATTTCTCTAACAGCTAATGATCGTGAACATTTCCTCATATACCTGTTAGCTACCTGAATGTTTTCTTTAGCAAAGTGTATATTCATATCTTTTGCCCATTTTTTAATTGGATTATTTGTCTTTTTGTAGTTGAGTTTTTGCAGTATCATGTAGATTTTAGAGATCAGGCACTGATCAGAAATGTCATAGCTAAAAATTTTTTCCCATTCTGTAGGAAGTCTTTTTAATCTTTTGGTGAAGTCCTTGGATGAACATAGGTGCTTGATTTTTAGTAGCTCCCAGTTATCTAGTTTTTCTTCTACATTCTTTATAATGTTTTGTATACTGCTTCTTTTTTATGCCATGTATTAGGGCTCCTAACGTTGTCCCTATTTTTTCTTCCATGATCTTTATCGTTTTAGTTTTTATATTTAGGTCTTTGATCCATCTTGAGCTTGTTTTTGCACATGGAGTGAGGTATAGGTCTTGTTTCATTTTTTTTGCAGATGGATATCCAGTTATGCCAGCACTGTTTGTTAAAAAGACTGTCTTTTTGCCATTTAACTGTTTTGGGGCCTTTGTCAAATATCAACTGCTCATATGTGGATGGATTTATGTCTGGATTCTCAATTCTGTTCTGTTGGTCTATGTATCTGTTGTTGTACCAGTACCAGGCTGTTTTGACTACTGTGGCTGTATAATAGGTTCTGAAATCAGGTAAAGTAAGGCCTCCCACTTTGTTCTGCTTTTTCGGTAATGCCTTATTTTATCCGGGGCCTCTTTCCCTTCCATATGAAGTTGGTGATTTGTTTCTCCATCTCATTAAAGAATGCTGTTGGGATTTAGATTGGAATTGCATTAAATGTATAGATCGCTTTTGGTAGAATAGACATTTTTTTCTTTCTTTTTTTTTTTTTTGCTTTTGGTAGAATAGACATTTTTACTATGTTAAGTCTTCCTATCCATGAGCAAGGTATGTTTTTCCACTTAAGTATGTCCTTTTGAATTTCTTGTAGTAGAGCTTTGTAGTTTTCTTTGTATACGTCTTTTACATCCTTGGTAAGATTTATTCCTAAGTATTTTATCTTCTTGGGGGCTGTGAATGGTATTGATTTGGTTATTTCCTCTTCTATGTTCTTTTTGTTGATGTAGAGGAATCCAACTGATTTTTGTATGTTTATTTTATAACCTGAGACTCTTCCAAACTCTTCTATTAGTTTCAGTAGTTTTCTGGAGAATTCCTTAGGGTTTTCTGTGTATACGATCATGTCATCTGCAAATAGAGATAATTTTACTTTCTCCTTGCCAATCCAGATGCCCTTTATTTCTTTGTCTAGCCTAATTGCCCTGGCTAGGACTTCTAGCACGATGTTGAATAAGCACGGTGATAAAGGGCATCCTTGTCTGGTTCCCGTTCTCAAGGGAAATGCTTTCAGGTTCTCTCCATTTAGAGTGATATTGGCTGTTGGCTGTGCATAGATGCCCTTTATTATGTTGAGGAATTTTCCTTCAATTCCTATTTTGGTGAGAGTTTTTATCATAAATGGGTGTTGGACTTTGTCAAATGCCTTTTCTGCATCTATTGATAAGATCATGTGGTTTTTTGTCTTTTGTTTTATTTATGTGGTGGATTACATTAATGGTTTTTCTGGTATTAAACCAGCCTTGCATACCTGTGTAAATCCCACTCGATAGTGGTAAATTATTTTTTTGATATGTTGTTGAATTCTATTGGCTAGAATTTTGTTGAGGATTTTTGCATCTATGTTCATGAGGGATATAGGTCTGTAATTTTCTTTTTTTGTAATGTCTTTACCTGGTTTTGGTATCAGGGAGATGGTGGCTTCATAGAATGAGTTAGGTAGTATTCCATCATTTTCTATGCTTTGAAATACCTTCAGTAGTAGTGGTGTTAACTCTTCTCTGAAAGTTTGGTAGAACTCTGCAGTGAAGCCGTCCGGGCCAGGGCTTTTTTTTGTTGGGAGTTTTTTGATTACTGTTTCAATCTCTTTTTTTGTTATGGGTCTATTTAGTTGTTCTACTTCTGAATGTGTTAGTTTAGGTAGGTAGTGTTTTTCCAGGAATTCATCCATTTCTTCTAGGTTTTCAAATTTGTTAGAGTACAATTTTTTGTAATAATCTGAAATTATTCTTTTAATTTCAGTTGGTTCTGTTGTGATGTGGTCCTTCTCGTTTCTTATTCGGGTTATTTGTTTCCTTTCCTGTATTTCTTTAGTCAGTCTAGCCAATGGTTTATCAATTTTGTTAATTTTTTCAAAGAACCAGCTTTTGGCTTTGTTAATTCTTTCAATTGTTTTTCTGTTCTCTAATTCATTTAGTTCAGCTCTAATTTTTATTATTTGTTTTCTTCTGGTGCCTGACGGATTCTTTTGTTGCTCACTTTCTATTTGTTCAAGTTGTAGGGACAGTTCTCTGATTTTGGCTCTTTCTTCTTTTTGTATGTGTGCATTTATCGATATAAATTGGCCTCTGAGCACTGCTTTTGCTGTGTCCCAGAGGTTTTGATAGGAAGTATTTTCTTTCTCGTTGCATTCTATGAATTTCCTTATTCCCTCCTTGATGTCTTCTTTAACCCAGTCTTTTTTCAGGATGGTATTGTTCATTTTCCAAGTATTTGATTTCTTCTCCCTAGTTTTTCTGTTATTGATTTCTAGTTTTATTGCCTTGTGGTCTGAGAAGATGCTTTGTAATATTTCGATGTTTTGGGTTCTGCAAAGGTTTGTTTTATGACCTAATATGTGGTCTATTCTAGAGAATGTTCCATGTGCGCTAGAAAAAAAAGTATACTTTGCAGCAGTTGGGTGGAGAGTTCTGTATAAGTCAATGAGGTCAAGTTGGTTGATTGTTGTAAGTAGGTCTTCCGTGTCTCTATTGAGCTTCTTACTGGATGTCCTGTCCTTCTCCGAAAGTGGTGTGTTGAAGTCTCCTACTATAATTGTGGAGGTGTCTATCTCACTTTTCAATTCTGTTAAAATTTGATTTATGTATCTTGCAGCCCTGTCATTGGGTGCATAAATATTTAATACGGTTATGTCTTCCTGATCAATTGTCCCTTTTATCATTATGTAGTGTCCTTCTTTATCCTTTGTGGTGGATTTAAGTCTAAAGTCTATTTTGTCAGAAATTAATATTGCTACTCCTCTTCTTTTTTGCTTATTGTTTGCTTGATATATTTTTTTCCATCCTTTTAGTTTTAGTTTCTTTGTGTCTCTAAGTCTAAGGTGTGTCTCTTGTAGGCAGCATATAGATGGATCGTGTTTCTTTATCCAGTCCGAGACTCTCTGTCTCTTTATTGGTGCATTTAGTCCATTTACATTCAGCGTAATTATAGATAAATAAGTGTTTAGTGTTGTCATTTTGATGCCTTTTTATGTGTGTTGTTGACAATTTCATTTTTCCACATACTTTTTTGTGCTGAGACGTTTTTCTTAGTAAATTGTGAGATCCTCATTTTCGTAGTGTTTGACTTTATGTTTGTTGAGTCGTTACGTTTTTCTTGGCTTTTATCTTGAGTTATGGAGTTGTTATACCTCTTTGTGGTTACCTTATTATTTACCCCTATTTTTCTAAGTAAAAACCTAACTTGTATTGTTCTATATTGCCTTGTATCACTCTCCATATGGCAGTTCTGTGCCTCCTGTATTTAGTATCTCTTTTTGATTATTGTGATAATCAAATTGACTTCCGTGATTCCCTGTTATGAGTATTTTTTTTGTAATTAATCTTAATTTCTTTTTGTGATTTCCCTATTTGAGTTGATATCAGGATGTTCTGTTTGGTGACCTTGTGTTGTGCTGATATCTGATATTATTGGTTTTCTGACCAAACAATATCCTTTAGTATTTCTTGTAGCTTTGGTTTGGTTTTTGCAAATTCTCTAAACTTGTGTTTATCTGTAAATACCTTAATTTCGCCTTCATGTTTCAGAGAGAGTTTTGCTGGATATATGATCCTTGGCTGGCAGTTTTTCTCCTTCAGTGCTCTGTATACGTCGTCCCATTCCCTTCTTGCCTGCATGGTTTCTGCTGAGTAGTCTGAACTTATTCTTATCGATTCTCCCTTGAAGGAAACCTTTCTTTTCTCCCTGGCTGCTTTTAAAATTTTCTCTTTATCTTTGGTTTTGGCGAGTTTGATGATAATATGTCTTGGTGTTTTTCCTTCTGGATCAATCTTAAATGGGGTTAAGATTGGATAGATATCCTTTCGTCTTTCATGATGTCAGGGAAGTTTTGTGTCAGGAGTTCTTCAACTATTTTCTCTGTGTTTTCTGTCCTCCCTCCCTGTTCTGGGACTCCAGTCACATGCAAGTTATAGTTCTTGATAGAGTTCCACATGATTCTTAGGGTTTCTTCATTTTTTTAAATTCTTTTATCTGATTTTTTTTCAGTTATGTTGGTATTAATTCCCTGGTCCTCCAGCTTTCCCACTCTGCATTCTAATTGCTCGAGTCTGCTCCTCTGACTTCCTATTGCGTTGTCTAATTCTGTAATTTTATTGTTAATCTTTTGGATTTCTACATGCTGTCTCTCTATGGATTCTTGTAACTTATTAATTTTTCCACTATGTTCTTGAATAATCTTTTTGAGTTCTTCAACAGTTTTATCAGTTTGTTCCTTGGCTTTTTCTGCAGTTTGCCTTATTTCGTTTGTGATGTCTTGAAGCATTCTGTAAATTAGTTTTTTATATTCTGTATCTGATAATTCCAGGATTGTATCTTCATTTGGGAAAGATTTTGATTCTTTTGTTTGAGGGGTTGTAGAAGCTGTCATGGTCTGCTTCTTTATGTGGTTTGATATGGATTGTTGTCTCCGAGCCATCACTGGGAAACTAGTTTTTCCAGAAAATCCACTGACTGGGACACTGGCTCCAGGATCCGAAAACAATCACTGCTTCCCCGTATTTGTTCGTTTTCCGTCTCTAAATCTGTGTTTGTTGTTCAGGGTTCGTAGATTGTTATGTACGTGATCGATTCACTTGTTTTTCCGAGTCTTTGTTGCAAGAGGGATCCGAGGTAGCATCTATCTAGTCTGCCATCTTGGCCCCGCCTCAGAATAGACATTTTTATAATGTTAAGTCTTCCTATCCATGAGCAAGGTATTTCCTTCCACCTATGTAAGTCTCCTTTGGTTTCTTGCAGAAGTGTACTGTAGTTTTCTTTGTATAAGTCTTTTACATCTCTGGTAAGATTTTTTCCTAAGTATTTTATCTTCTTGGGGGCTACTGTGAATGACATTGATTTGGTGATTTCCTCTTTGATGTTCTTTTTGTTGGTGTTGAGGAATCCAACTGTTTTTTGTTATGTTTATCTCTGCTGAACTCTTCTATTAGTTTCAGTAGTTTTCTGGAGGATTCCTTAGGGTTTTCTGTGTGTAAGATCATAACATCTGCAAATAGAGATACTTTTATTTCTTCCTTACCAATCTGGATGCCCTTTATTTCTTTATCTAGCCTAATTGCTCTGGCTAAGACCTCCAGCACAATATTGAATAAGAGCGGTGATAAAGGGCATCCTTGTCTGGTTCCCGATCTCAGTGGGACCGCTTTCAGGCTTTCTCCATTTAGGGTGATGTTGGCTGTTGGCTTTGTATAAATGCCCTTTATTATGTTCAGAAATTTTCCTTCTATTCCTCTTTTGCTGAGAGTTTTTATCAAAACTCAAAAGCCTTTTCTGCATCAATTGATAAAATCATGTGATTCTTGTCTTTTGTTTTATTTATGTGGTGGATTACATTAATTGTTTTTCTAATGTTGAACCATCCCTGCATACCTGGTATGAATCCCACTTGGTCATGGTGAATTATTTTTTTGATATGTTGTTGGTCCAGTTGTGAGGATTTTTGTTTTCTTTATGTTGAGGCATAATCCATACTGAAGGCTGTGGTCTTTGATCTTCATTAGTAAGTGCTTCAAGTCCTCTTCACTTTCAGCAAGCAAGGTTGTGTCATCTGCATAAGGCAGGTTGTTAATGAGTCTTCCTCCAATCCTGATGCCCTGTTCTTCTTCATCATATCCAGCTTCTCATATTTTTTCAGCATACAGATTAAATAGTAATGTGAAACAATACAACCCTGACACACCTTTTCTGAGTTTAAACCAATCAGTATCCTCTTGTTCTGTACAAACAACTTCCTCTTGATCTATGTAAAGGTTCCTCATGAGCACAATTAAGTGTTATCCCATTCTTTGCAGTGTTATCCATAGTTTGTTATGATCCACACAGTCAAATGCCTTTGCATAATCAATAAAACACAGGTAAACATTCTTCTGGTATTCTCTGCTTTCAGCCAGGATCCATCTGACATCAGCAGTAATATCCCTGGTTCCACGTCCTCTTCTGAAACCGGCCTGAATTTCTGGCAGTTCCCTGTCGATACACTGCTGCTGCCGTTTTTGAAGGATCTTCAGCAGAATTTTGCTTGCATGTGATATTAATGATATTGTTCTATAATTTCCACATTCAGTTGGATCACCTTTCTTGGGAATAGGCATAAATTTGGATCAATTCCAATCAGTTGGCCAGGAAGCTGTCTTCCATATTTGTTGGCATAGACAAGTGAGCACCTCCAGCACTGCATCTGTTTGTTGAAACATCTCAATTGATATTCCATCAATTCCTGGAGCCTTGTTTTTCGCCAATGCCTTCAGAGCAGCTTGGACTTCTTCCTTCAGTACCGTTGGTTCCTGATCATATGTCACCTCTTAAAATGGTTGAATATCGACTAATTCTTTTTTGGTATAAAGACTGTGTATTCCTTCCATCTTCTTTTGATGCTTCCTGCATCATTTAGTATTTTCCCCATGGAATCCTTCACTATTGCAACTCGAGGCTTGAATTTTTTCTTCAGTTCTTTCAGCTTGAGAAACGCCGAGCATGTTCTTTCCTTTTGGTTTTCTATCTCCAGCTTTTTGCACATGTCATTATAATACTTTATTTTGTCTTCTCGAGAGGCCCTTTGAAATCTTCTGTTCAGTTCTTTTGCTTCATGAATTCTTCCTTTTGCTTTAGCTGCTGGATCCTCAAGAGTAAGTTTCAGAGTCTCCTCTGACATCCACCTTGGTCTGAAAAGCATTACATTTCATAGTCCCTCTTTATTATTTTAATGTTGTCTTCTTTTATATAGTAACATTGCTGTTACCCTGTTTGGGGCTTTTTTTTTTTTTTTTTTAATAATCTTGCTTTGTTTTTTTGGATTTCCCTGACTGGGTTGACTTTTGGTTACCAGTGTTCTAGTCTTGGGTTGATTCCTGATATTGTTGATTTTCTAACCAAAGAACTCCCTTTAGTATTTCTTGTAGTTTTGGTTTGGTTTTTATGAATTCCCTCAACTTGTGTTTATCTGGAAATGTCTTAATTTCACCTTCATATTTAAGAGACAGTTTTGATGGATATATGATTCTTGGTGGGCAATTTTTTTCCTTCAATTTTTTAAATATGTCATCCCATTGTCTTCTTGCCTGCATGGTTTCTGCCGAGTAGTCCGAGTTTATTCTTATTGGCTTTCCTTTGTAGGTGACTTTTGGGTTATCCCTCGCTGCTCTTATAATTGTCTCTTTATCTTTGGTTTTGGCAAGTTTGATTATAAATATATCTTGGTGACTTTCTTTTAACATCTATCTTATATGGAGTTCAATTACCATCTTGGATAGATATCTTCTCATCTTTCATAATATCAGGGAAGTTTTCTGCCAACAAATCTTCAACAATTTTCTCTGTATTTTCTGTTACCCCTCCCTGCTCTGGTACTCCAATCACTTGTAGGTTATTTCTCTTGATAGAGTCCCACATGATTCTTAAGGTTTCTTCATTTTTTTTAATTCTTTTATCTGATTTTTCTTCAAATATATTAGTGCCAAGTGATTTATCTTCGAGTTCTGAAATTCTAGCTTCTACTTGCTCAATTCTGCTTCTCTGACTTTCTATTGAGTTGTCTAATTCTGTAATTTTATTGTTAATCTTCTGAATTCCTGATTGCTGTCTGTCTATGGATTTTTCCAGCTTATTAAACTTTTCATTATGTTCCTGAATAATCTTTCTAATTTCTTCAGTTGCTTTATCTGTGTGTTCCTTGGCTTGCTCTGCGTATTGCCTCATTTCCTTCCTGATGTTTTGAAGGGTTCTCTATATTAAACTTTTGTATTCCACATCTGGTAATTCCAGGAATGCACTTTCATCTAGAAGATCTCTGGATTCTTTGTTTTGAGAGCGTGTTGAGGTGATCATGGTCTGTTTCTTTATGTGACTTGATATTGACTGTTGTCTCTGAGCCATCTATAAGCTATTATATTAGTTTATGCTTGCTTACTGTGTCGTAGCTGCTTACTTTGTTTTGTTTTGGTATACCCCTATGGGTTGCTTGAGTGAACTAGCTTGATTATTTTCACCTTTGGAGCTCTGGTGTCCTGTCTCCAGCTGGCTAGAGCTGTTATCAGGTATATCAGTCTAGGAGTCCGTTCAGTTTTCTTTTATGAATTCAGCTCAGGTTTCCAGGTAGCTGATCATCAAGTGCATGG
Organism: Loxodonta africana; assembly: GCF_030014295.1. Classification (NCBI taxonomy): domain Eukaryota; kingdom Metazoa; phylum Chordata; class Mammalia; order Proboscidea; family Elephantidae; genus Loxodonta; species Loxodonta africana. Next base: position 110,594,188 of record NC_087347.1, on the reverse strand, counting down.
TACAGGCTGTGTCCTACAGTCTTAGAGGGGCAGGGGTGACTGACGTATATACCGGTATCTGATTGTAGTAGGTGCTCATGCTCTGAACAAGGCAGGGGGCTGAGAACCAACCCTCAAGTGTCTCTGAAGAAAACGTGTCTCTGTTCCCTAGATTGTGCTAGTGGGTGGGTTCTGCAGAGGGACCATGGGCACCCAAATTTTTTGGTTTTAAGGACTGGGAGGTACCAGTTATCTTTGGACCCCTGTTGCGGGTGGCTGGGTGACCTGAGTGAAGCCTTCAGTCCTTCGGTCCCTGATGTGGGTAGGTGAGGACCTTGTTTAATAGGCAAAGCAATGTCAAATGTCAAACACCCACCTCTCCACCGCACAGCTGAAATGGTTGGAATCTGCCAACAAGGGTCTATTCTCCCAAAACAGGCCCACACAGGTCCATGCAGAAAGGAAAGGTGCTCAAGGTCCACGGATGGTTTATGCCTGGACAGGAGCCACTTCTGTCCTGAGCTCCCCTGGTTAATGGAGCAAGCAAATTATCTTTTCCCCTCAGTTGCTAATTTTTTCCTTCCCCAATGCCTGTAGAATGGCTCTAGGTGCTCACCAGGGTCTATCTGAGGCCCAGGGATTCAGCCACTGAGGCCGGCTTGGGGGTGGGGGAGGGGGGTGTGGTAAAAAATACACAAGTACTTAGCTTTTGCTAAGAGTGCCGTTCTCCTCAGGTTCGAGGGGTGTGAGTAGACTGTGCGGCTGGCTGCTTCTCCCTGAGGAAACTGCGGCCGAATGCTAGTACCAGCCCGCCACTGCTGCCCCCTCTCTGGGAATGGTGCCTGAGGGCTCCCCCTGTTTCAGGTCCGGCAAATCCTCTCCACTTCTGAACGGTCTCTTCCTTCCCCTTCTCCTCAGTTCATTGTCTAAGCTTGCCTTTGATGCTCAGGGCTCCCAGCTTGTCACAAATATACTCTTTTCACTTGTTTTTTTGGGTCTTTGTTTAAAGAGGGATTGCAGGAACCGTCTGTCTAATCTGCCATCTTGGCTCCACCTCCACTGCTCGACATTTCAGAGCAAGTTTCAGAGTCTCCTCTGACATCCATCTTGGTCTTTTCTTTCTTTCCTGTCTTTTCAATGACCTCTTGCTTTCCTTATGTATGATATCCTTGATGTCATTCCACAACTTGTCTGGTCTTCGGTCACTAGTGTTCAATGCACTAAATCTATTCTTCAGATGGTTTTAAATTCAGGTGGGATGTACTCATGGTCATATTTTGGCTCTCGTGGACTTGCTCTGATTTTCTTCAGTTTCTGCTTGAACTTGCATATGAACAGTTGATGGTCTGTTCCACAGTCAGCCCCCGGCCTTGTTCTGACTGATGATATTGAGCTCTTCCATCGTCTCTTTCCGCAGATGTATTCAGTTTGATTTCTGTGTGTTCCATCTGGCGAGGTCCATGTGTATAGTCACCATTTATGTTGGTGAAAGAAGGTATTTGCAATGAAGAAGTCATTGGTCTTGCAAAATTCTATCATTTGATCTCTGGCATTGTTTCTATCACCAAGGCCATATTTTCCAACTACTGATTCTTCTTTGTTTCCAACTTTTGCATTCCAATCACCAGTAATTATCAATCATCTTGATTGCATGTTCGGTCAATTACAGACTGCAGCAAAAGCTGATAAAAATCTTCTATTTCTTCATCTTTGGCTCTAGTGGTTGGTGCGTATATTTGAATAATAGCTGTATTAACTGGTCTTCCTCGTAGGCGTATGGATATTATCCTATCACTGACAGCATTGTACTTCAGGATAGATCTTGGAACGTTCTTTTTGCTGATGAATGCAGCACCATTCCTTTTCAAGTTGTCATTCCCAGCATAGTAGACTACATGATTGTCTGATTCAAAATGGCCAATACCAGTCCATTTCAGCTCACTAATGCCTAAGATTTCGATGTCTATGTGTTCCATTTCATTTTTGACGATTTCCAATTTTCATAGATTCGTACTTTGTACATTCCAGGTTTTGATTATTAATGGATGTTGTAGCTGCTGCTTCTCATTTTGAGTCTTGCCACATCAGCGAATGAAGGTCCCAAAAGCTCTACCCCACCCATGCCACTAAGGTCGGCTCTACTTTGAGGAGGAGCTCTTCCCCAGTCATCTTTTGAGTGTCTTCCAACCTGGGGGGCTCATCTTCCAGTACTATATCAGACAATGTTCCCCTGCTATTCATAAGGTTTTCACTGGCTAATGTTTTTCAGAAGTTGACTGCTGGGTTCTTCTTCCTAGTCTGTCTTAGTCTGGAAGTTCAGCTGAAGTCTGTCCTCCACGGGTGACCCTGTTGGTATCTGAATACCGGTGGCATAGCTTCTAGCATCACAGCAACACACAAGCCTCCACAGTACGATAAACTGACAGACATATTTACTTCTATTTTTTTTTTTTTATTTTTATTGTGCTTTAAGTGAAAGTTTACAAATCAAGTCAGTCTCTCACACAAAAATTTATATACACCTTGCTATATACTCGGGTTTTTTTGTTATATACTCCTAGTTGCTCTCCGCTAATGAGACAGCACACTCCTTCTCTCCACTGTCTATTTTTGTGTCCATTCAGCCAGCTCCTGAACTCCTCTGCCCTCTCATCTCCCCTCCAGACAGGAGCTTCCCACATAGTCTCATGTGTCTACTTGATCCAAGAAGCTTACTCCTCACCCATATCATTTTCTATCCCATAGTCCAGTACAATCCCTGTCTGAAGAGTTGGCTTGGGGAATGGTTCCAGTCTTGGGCTAACAGAAAGTCTGGAGACCATGACTTCCAGGGTCCTTCTAGTCTCAGTCACACCATTAAGTCTACTCTTTTTATGAGGATTTGAGGTCTCCATCCCACTGCTCTCCTGCTCCCTTAGGGGTTCTCTGTTGTGTTCTCTGTCAGGACAGTCATCGGTTGTAGCTGGGCACCATCTAGTTCTTCTGGTCTCAGACTGATGTAGTCTGTGGTTTATGTGGCCCTTTCTGTCCCTTGGGCTCATAATTACCTTGTGTCTTTGGTGTTCTTCATTCTCTGTTGCTCCAGGTGGGTTGAGACCAATTGATGCATCTTAGATGGCTGCTTGCTAGCGTTTAAGACCCAGATGCCACTTTTCAAAGTGGGATGCAGAAAGTTTTCTTAATAGATTTTATTATGACAATTGACCTAGATGACCCCTAGAACCATGGTCCCCAAACCCTCAGCCCTGCTATACTAGCCTTCAAAGCATTCAGTTTATTCAGGAAACTTCCTTGCTTTTGGTTTAGTCTAGTTGTGCTGACCTCTCCTGTATTGTGTGTTCTCTTACCTTTCACCAAAATTTGTTCTTATCTACTATCTAATTAGTGAAAATCCCTCTCCCTCCCTCTCTCCCCACTCTAGTAACAATCAAAGAATATTTTCTTGTCTGTTTAAACTATTTCTTGAGTTCTTATAATAGTGGCCTCATACAATATTTGTCTGTTTGCAACTGACTAATTTCACTCAGCATAATGCCTTCCAGATTCCTCCATGTTATGAAACGTTTAATGGATTCATCATTGTTCTTTATTGATGCGTAGTATCCCATTGTGTGAATGTACCATAATTTATCCATTCATCCATTGATGGGCACCTTGGTTGCTTCCATCTTTTTGCTATTGTAAACAGTGCTGCAGTAAACATGGGTGTGCATATATCTGTTCGTGTAAAGGCTCTTATTTCTCTAGGATATATTCCAAGGAGTGAGATTCCCGGATCGTATGGTTGTTCTATTTCTAGCTTTTTAAGGAAGCACCAAATCGATTTCCAAAGTGGTTGCACCATTTTACATTCCCACCAGCAGTGTATAAGTGTTCCAATCTCTGCACAGCCTCTCCAACATGTATTATTTTGTGTTTTTTGGATTAGTGCCAGCCTTGTTGGAGTGAGATGGAATCTCATTGTAGTTTTGATTTGCATTTCTCTAATGGCTAATGATCGAGAACATTTCCTCATGTATCTGTTAGCCACCTGAATGTCTTATTTAGTGAAGTGTCTGCTCATATCCTTTGCTCATTTTTTAATTGCATTGCTTGTCTTTTTGTGGTTGTGTTTTAGCAGAGTCATGTAGATTTTAGAGATCAGACACTGATTGGAGATGTCATAGCTGAAAATTTTTTCCCAGTCTCTAGGTGGTCTTTTTACTCTTTTGGTGAAGTCTTTAGATGAGCATAGGTGTTTGATTTTTAGGAGCTCCCAGTTATCTGGTTTCTCTTTGGCATTTTTAGTAATGTTTTGTATTCTGTTTATGCCTTGTATTAGGGCTCCTAACGTTGTCCCTATTTTTTCTTCCATGATCTTTATCATTTTAGACTTTATGTTTAGGTCTTTGATCCATTTGGAGTTAGTTTTTGTGCGTGGTGTGAGGTGTGGGTCCTGTTTCATTTTTTTGCAGGTGGATATCCAGTTATGCCAATACCATTTGTTAAAAAGACTATCTTTTCCCCAATTAACTGACACTGGGCCTTTGTCAAATATCAGCTGCTCATATGTGGATGGATTTGTACCTGGATTCTCAATTCTGTTCCATTCACAGTGTGCTTCTTTATGTGATTTGATATTGACTCTTGTGTCTGAGCCATCTATAACTTATTGTATTAATTTATTTTATGTTTGCTTTCTGTTTCCTAGCTTCTTGCTTTGTTTTGTTTTGATGTGGCCAAATAGGCTGCTTGAGTGAGTTAAGTCGATTATTTTCACCCTTGAAGCTCTAAAATCCTGCCACCAGATGGCTAGAGCTGTTATCAGGTATATGAGCCTAGGATTCCATTCACTTTTCTTGTATGGATTAAGCTCCGGTGTCCAGGTAGCTGGTCATCAAGTGTGCGGTGCAGCTCTTTCCAACAGTATTAGAGGGCCAAGTGTGATTGATGCAGATACAGGTATCTGGTTGCAGCAGGGGGTCATGCTCTGAAAAAGGCAGGGGGCTGATAACCATCCCCCAAGTGTCTGTGAGGAAAGTGTGTCTCTGTTCCCTAGAGCATACAGGTGGGTGGGTTCTGCAGACAGATCATGGGCACCCAATGCTTTTGGTTATAAAGACTGAGAGTTACCAGTTATCCTTGGACCCCTGTCACAAGTGTCTGGGTGACATGGGTACAGCCACCAGTCTTTAGGCCCCTGATGTGGGTAGGTGATGACCCTGTTTAATAGGCAAAGTGGTGTCACACATCAAACACCCACCTTTCTACCACGCAGCTGAAACAGTTGCAGTCTGCTAACAAGGACCTATTCTCCTGAAATAGGCCCTCACAGGTCCATGCAGGGGGGAAAAGTATTCAAAGTCCAGGGACCATTTATGCCTGGACTGGAGCCGCTTCTGTCCTGAGCTCCCCAGGCTAGTGGAGCTGGCAGAGTATTTTTTCCCCAGTTGTGAATTTATTCCTTCTTTAAAGCCAGGAGAATGGCTCAGTGTGCTCAGCTGGGCGTATCTCAGGCCCAGGAAAAACCATAGCCACTGAAGCTGGCTTGGGGGCTGGGGGCATGATAAAATATACAGAAGTACTTAGGTTTTGCTGATAGCTCTATTCTTCTCTGATTCTGGAGGTGTGAGTAGGCTGTGTGGCCGCAGTCACTCCTGGGAATGGTGCCCAAGCAATTCAGGTCTGGCAACTCCTCTATGCTTCTGAACCATCTCTCCTCCTCCTGCCACTCAGTCTTTTTTCTAACTTTGCCTTTGATATTCAGGGCTCCTAGCTTGTCATAAATATAATCGTTTCACTTGTTTCTTCATGTCTTTGTTGTAAGACAACAAAGTCTGACTACTCCACCATCTGACTCCACCATCCTGGCCCCACCTCTTTACTTCTATTTTTTTGATTCCCTGGTTTTTTTTTTTTTAACAATTTTTTGTTTAAAAAATGATATTAATAAATATTATCTTAAAAATAAAAGAACTAGTCTGATAGGGTCTTATAAAATTTGAAGTGTGTTATAAATTTCTCTTAAAAAAAAGAATAAAACCATGTGAAGAACCTAAATTTGGTAATTTTTTTTCAAATGAGAGAAGGATGAGATGGTTAGTAAAGACATGGCCCTGGTGGGTAATGTTTCAGAAAACTAGGCCCCAGCTGACACCTGTCTTAGTCACCTAGTGCTGTTATAACAGAAATACCACAAGTGGATGGATTTAAGAAACGGAAGTTTATTCTCTCTCAGTTTAGAAGATAAGATATCTGAATTCAGGGTGCCAGTTCCAGGGGAAGGCTTTCTCTCTCTGTTGGTTCTGAAGATAGGTCCTTGTCTTCAATCTTCCCTTGGTCTAGGAGCATCTCAGCACAGGAACGTTGTATCCAAAGGATGCACTCCCCTCCTCGTTCTTCATTTTTGGTGGCATGAGGTCCCCTGTTTTTAAATAAAACGTTCTTCATTTTGGGTTTGTCTGATATTTCCTCTCAATTAAAATCAGTTCATGCCAGAATACTATATAAGTGATGTTGTGCCCTTTTTGGCATACCAGATGTGGAGGCATGTGAGGTCCATCTGTCCCTCATTGGTGATATTAATTTTAATCGTCAGGTCAAAAGGTGTCTGATTTCTCCACTGTATAGTTGGTAGTTTTTTCCTTAGCAACTAATATGTAATCTGTGGAGAAACACTTTAAGACCATGCAAATATGCTGCCGCTCATCATGTTGGTTCTTTCATTGATTCCTTCTGGCTCATCAAAGAGGCCTTCCTTGATTACCTGTATAAAGTAGACTCCACCTTTTTGCTCTTGGTCGTACCTCAGGTTTATTTTCTTCACAGAACTCATTTTAATTTGTGATTATATATAAATTTGTGTGTTTGTCTCCCACTGGACTAACCTCCTTGAAGGTAGGGTACATGACTGTTTTGTTCATTGGCCTCTCCCCAGCACCTTAGGTCAGATCCTAGCACACACACACACACACACACACACACACACACACACACACACAAAGCACACAGCAGGTGCTAATAAATATCTGTTGAATAAAATGAACACATGCATTCATGTAGGGTGTGGAAGAGATTTGCTAAACATCTGAGTACACCTCACTGGTCTGTCCCTTTGGGGAGAAAACCTCCTGTTGGTCTTTACTAACTTTATAATCTGTGTTGTGATTTGGGGCAGGGTATGCAGGTTCAGGTGTGTTCTACTTTCTATGGCTTTTAAACATCCATCTCTTGCTGCATTATCACTATCAGGCAGACAGAGCTTAAAGACAGCCAATGTAGTCTACTCTGGCTGGTTTTATAATTCACTAAATGCATAATCAAGGATGGTTCCAGCAGCCACTGGCAGAAGGCTAATTGATTGGCAGGTCAGATTCTACTGACAGGCTTCTTCTGAAAGAAAATTCTCCAGCTGCCTAGAGAAGGCTTGGAAAAGGATATCTCTGGGGAATCAGGCTGGGTCTCTCCTTCATCTAAAATACATCACCCAATCCCAGATGCAGTTACTAAAGAGTTTGCCCTGAGAAGAACTGTGAAGTAGGCCAAACCTCTTGTTGGGATGTCCTTTTTGGGCACATGTCTTCTGCATTATAGGTTGTATACCACCTTTTCAACCCCAGAACCTGGTGTCTTGGCACTGTCACCCTTTACTGACCAAAGACCCCATTGCATGACTCCTTATGTGCCCTCTTAGTGATTCTCTACATGCTGGACCTTCCCCTGGCACTCATTATGGCTTTCCAGACTAGCTGTGTAACATGGGCTACTCACCTTCTCTGACATTTTGCATTATGTTTAAGTTGGAATTGGCATGGAAAGAAAGATACGCTGTATGAAAACCTAGCATAGCACCTGACATACAGCCCATTGCCACTGAGCTGATTTCAACTCATAGTGACCCTACAGGACCAAGTAGAACTTCTCCACAGGGTTTCCAAGGAGGGGCTGGTGGATCTAAACTGCTGACTTTTTGGTTAGCAGCCACCAGCATCTCCCCTAACATATAAAATGAAAAAACCAAACCCAGTGCCATCGAGTCGATTCCAACTCATAGGGCAACCCTATAGGACAAAGTAGAACTGCCCCATAGAGTTTCCAAGGAGCGCATGGCAGATTCGAATTGCCAACCCTCTGGTTAGCAGCTGTAGCACTTAACCACTACACCACCAGGGTTTCCCCCCTGACATATAGGAAGTATTAAATAAAATGTCTCAGGGCCTTGCTTCCTGCTTCTGATAAAAACAGTCCACTGTAGGACAACTAGTTCTAATACTATATTAGTTTGATATAGTTTAACTTGTTGTACAACCCAATGCACTTGCTTTTTGACAGTCAATGACTTCTGGTAGTGAAATGTTCTAATCCTATGGAATGAATTTTGAATGGTGGATTCTGAGGCACTGTAGCCACCCAAGGAGCCCTCATGGTGCAGTGGTTAACCACACGGCTGCTAACCAAAAGGCTGAAAGTTCAAACTCAGCAGCCACTCCATGGGAGAAAGATGTGGCAAACTGCTTCCATAAAGATTACAGCCTTGGAAACCCTATGGGGCAGTTCTACTCTGTCCTATAGAGTCACTGTCTTAAGCTGGGTTCTCTAGAAAAGTAAAACCAGTAAAGCCTATAAATTAATACAAAGCATATATATATATATCAAAGAAATGACTCACACAGTTGTAGAGGCTGGGCCGTTCCAAATCTGTGGTCAGTGTGGAGGCTTCTCCTTATTTACATAGCTACAGGGGCTGGCGAACCCACGATGGGCAGGTCAGACAGCAGGGATCTTGTTCTCAGGCTGAGAACACTGACAAATTCCAAGATCGCCTGGCAAGACAGCAGGTAAACTGCTAGCTCAAGTCCCAAGAAATGGAGGCCAGAGGAACAGGAGCTAGCTGCAGGTTCGAGTAAGCAAAAGCCTGTGAGCCTTGTCAGAGAGTCCACTTATATTCATCAACTGCTCATACACAAGGTAAAGTTGAAGAAAATTAGAACAAGTTCACGAGAGCCAAAGTACAACCTTGAATATATGCCACCTCAATTTAGAGGCCATCTCAAGAACAGATTTGCTGCATTAAACATTAATGACCAAAGACCAGACGAGTTGTGGAATGACATCAAGGACATCATACCTGAAGAAAGCAAGAAGTCATTTCAAAGACAGGAAAGAAAGAAAAGACCAAAATGGATATCAGAAGAGACTCTGAAACTTGCTCTTGAATGTTGAGTAGTAAAGAGAAAGACAGATAAAATAAAGTAAAAGAGCTGAACAGAAGATTTCAAAGGGTGGCTGTAGAAGACAAAGTAAAATATTACAATGAAATGTGCAAAGACCTGGAGTGGAAAATCAAAAGGAAGTATCACACCCAGCATTTCTCAAGCTGAAGGAACTGAAGAAAAAATTCAAGCCAGGAGTTGCAATACCGAAGGATTCTAAGGGGAAAATACTAAACAACACAGGAAGCATCCAAAGGTGGAGAGAGTACACACCTTCACTGTACCAAAAAGAACTGGTCGGCATTCAGCCATTTCAGGAGGTAGCATATGATCAGGAACTGATGGTACTGAAGGAAGAGGTCCAAGCTGTACTGAAGGAGTCAGAAAAGACAAGTCTCTAGAAATTGACAAAGTATCAATGAAGATGCTTCAACAAATGGATGTAGCACTGGAAGTGCTCACTCATCCATGCCAGGAAATTTGGAGAACAGCTACCTGACCACCTGACTGGAAGAGATCTACATTTGCACCCATTCCAAAGAAGGCGATTCAACAGAATGCAGAAATCATCAAACAATATGGTTAATATCATGCACGTGAAATTTTGCGGAGGATCATTGAAAAGCACTTGCAGAGGTACTTTGACAGGGAACTGCCAGAAATTCAAGCCAGATTCAGAAGAGGACATGGAACCAGGGATATCATTGTTGATGTCGGATGGATCCTGGCTGAAAACAGAGAATACCAGAGAGATGTCTACCTGTGTTTTATTGACTATGCAAAGGCATTGGACTGCGTGGATCATAAAAAATTATGGATACCATTGAAAAGAATGGGAATTCCAGAGCACTTAATTGTGCCCCTTAGGAACCTGTACTTATACCAAGGGGCAGTCGTTCAAACAGAATAGGAGGATACCGCATGGTTTAATGTCAGGAAAGGTACGCATCAGGGTTGTATCGTTTCTCCATACTTAGTCTGTATGCTGAGCAAATAATCAGAGGAGCTGAACTATATGAAGAAGAATGCGGCATCAGGATTGGAGAAAGACTCCTTAATAACCTGTGATATGCAGCATCGTGATAAATGGAGAAAAGATTGACGTTGCCAAGAATTTCATTTTACTTGGATCCACAATCAACACCTATGAAAACAGCAGTCAAGAAATCAAATGATACATTGCATTGGACAACTCTGCTGCAAAAGATCTCTTTAAAGTGTTAAAAAGAAAAGATGTCACTTTAAGAACTAAGGTGCACCTGACCCAAGCCATGGTGTTTTCAACTGCCTCATATGCATGTGAAAACTGGACAATGGATAAGGAAGACTGAGGAAGAATCTATGCCTTTGAATTATGGTGTTGGTGAAAAAGATTGAATATACCATGGACTGTCAGAAGAATGAACAAATCTGTCTGGGAAGAAGTGCAGCCAGAATGCTCATTAGAAGTGAAGATGGCAAGACTCCATCTCACATACTTTGGACATGTTAACAGGAACGACACGCTACCAGTTCCCGGAGAAGGATAGCATGCTTAGGAGAAGGTCAGAGAAAAAGAGGAGAACCTTTATCGAGATGAATTGACACAATGGCTGCAACAATGGGCTCAAGCATAACAAAGATTGTGAGGATGGCGCAGGACTGGGCAGTGTTTCATTCTGTTGTACACAGGGTCGCTGTGAGTCAGAACCAACTAGACGGCACCTAACAGCAATACAACAAGAAGGAGATGAGCTTCTCTGCAAAAATAGCTCAGAAATGGCAAGTAGTTGAATTAGAAACAATGAGAACAAATTTTTAGTCGAGGAAGGGAACAAAAAGTTCTTCAGAATTTGAGCAGCTAAAAGTAAGAGGAATATCAGCAGCAGAACCTAGAAATAAACTATCAGCAGCGAGTCATTTGTGAGGGATGCAGATTTTTCTTTGACCTTCAACTTGGCCCATCCCTCTGTTCTTCCTTTTGCTACAGGCCCGCCTCCTATTTAGCATACAAGAAGATTCTGACTCCCCCTCTTGCTCTTCCCTCAGAAAGGTGAGCAAAAGAACTCTGCAGGTATAGATGCACATAAAATTTAAGGGAAATAATAAAAACATGTGCATTCCATAGAAGCTTTCAAGATTTAATTTATATTATTGAAAGGAAATGCCTAGACAACCTTTAAAAGCTTACCTCTAGCTAGTATCTGCTACTTTGCAACTAGCTGAAGATGAGTGGCTGGCTGCTCTGATGTTATCGATGGTGATATCGCAGCATAAAGTAGGAAGAAATAAATGGGATCAGGCTTCATTGGTTTAACCTCTAGAAGAATCATGGAGCTAAGAAGAGCAGTTGTGGGAGGGGATCAATAGTTGACAAATGAAAAAAGTCTCAGTCAGTTGGAAAGGACATTTATTTTCCTGTGACGTAGCAGAATAAATCACTTGTAGAATCCAACAACTCAGGATTGTCTTTTGCAAAAATAACGCTCTCTGTTTTTCTTTTCCTAAAATCTGTGAGAAAATAAAGTACACAGTTTTCTTCTACATTATATAATTGGGAAAGTAGAAATACAACTATCCGAATTGGTGCTGGAAGAAAAACAAATCTATCATCATCATCGTCATCCTGATTGAGAACTTATTGTGACATACAAAGTATATAGAGCAGTGCTAAACATGAAATCTGTTTAATAAAATGTGATTCCTGTTCCCATAATTTTTTTGTTTTCTTCCTCAATAAAGAAGCTTATGGCTTGGTGGGAACATATGGTCTCTATGTTCTTTTTTTAATCCAGAGATTTATCTCAAATAGTAAATCACCCTGTTTCTCTCACTAATTATTTGTATAAGCCAAATTTTTCTCTTAGGAGAACTCTGGATTGTAAGTAACATACACCAGTCTGAGCTATTTTTCTTATTATTCTACATTTCCCTTCTCTCATCTCCCATCCATTCACTGCCTTTCTATTACTTGAGGACACTGGACTTCCCTTTATTTTCGTACATTTATTTTATACCACGTGTGTCAGAGTAGAACTGTGCTCCCTAGAGTTTTCAAGACTGTGACCTTTCAGAAGCAAATCTCCAGTCCTGTCTTCCGAGGCACCTTTGTGTGGGTTTGAATCATTAACCCTGCTGGCTAGTTGAGTGCTTAACCATTTGGGCCACCCAGGGACTCCTTCATTCTCTGTCTTTTTGACCAGTGGCCAGTGTCTGCTCTGTGCTGCTCTACGATCTGGGATGCTAAGCCCTGTGGACTCATTCTCTTTGGTTATCTTGTTGAGTGGACTTGACAATGGGAGGCACCATCAGATATAAGGGCAGGAAAAGAAGAGACACCTGGATACTTCTTTCCTTATTCTCTTCTCCTTTAAGCAGTGGCTTCTTTCCTCCTGACCAAACCTCTCACAAGGCTAGGTAGCCTTTTTTCACTACTCCAGCTCCCACTGACATTCAGAATACTATTTCCTCACCTTATTTATTTGGACAAAGGGTGGTAATGGCTTCTAGCTGTTGCTAGTCTCTGTATGCCTCACTGTGCTTAGCTTTTATTGTGGCAATAAACAGCTCCACTGTTTCAGTAGTTGAAAACAACAAACATTTGTTTTTTGCCCATGTAACTGAAAGGTTAGCGATTCCAGTCCACCTAGAGGCTCCGTAGGAGAAAGGCCTGGAGATCTACTTCTGAAAGTTCGCAGCCATTGAAAACCCCAGTGGCATCGCTAGGGCTGGTGTCACTCAGCATGGTAACTCATGATGTCCAACCTTTCCCACACCCATGGACCTCTTCCCATACCAGACAGATTCTGTACCTCCCATACAGAATCCTTAGTAATGTTTGTTATCAACTTTAATCACAGCATAACACAGCATGATAAATGTAGTTGTAAATTGCTTAAATATAAGATTTCTTAGATTATATGAATAGTAACACAATTGTTTTTGTAAAATCTTTCTACATTGAATTACAGCATTATTACTGAGCGAAAGCCTTTTTTCTTTCTTTTAATTACTACTTCATTCTCAAAAAAGTTATTGATCGGGGTTCACAAATACTCATTACCACAATATTATAGCTGAAACACCAGAAAATTTGGCGAAATCAGTGACTATAAAAACACTGCCAGTAACAAAATCAACAGCATGTGACTGCAGCGTGTGCAAACAAAACCATGGGATTCAAAGCATCATTGCAATTGGGTAATAATGACAGCTCTGACTGCAGCACGGTAGAAGGCTCAAAAAGTAAATGAGCGTAGAGGGTCGGCTTTGTAGGTGTACATGTAAGCTGGGCTTCTAAAAATATTTTTGTTGTTATAACTAACTACAGGAATATTTTTATAAAAAAATAGTATCGGCTGAAAAGTGTTTCAGATATTTTTTGGTGTCACCCCTGACTTTTAGACAGTCATTTTCGTGTCACGCCCTCCGACAGTGTCACCCAGTGTGGTCTGCACCCCCTGCACTTCCCTGGAAAACCCTATAGAGAGCAGTTCTGCTCTGATGCCCATGGGGCTGCAATGAGTTGGAATCGACTCAGTGACAACCGGTTTGGTTTTTCGGTTTAATGTGAGGATTGCAGTCCATTGTGATTCAGGTTCCCAGTGTCTTCTCATTCTAGGAGGCATTGTTCTTAAATTCTTAGTGTATTTTTATTCCAGTCAAAAATTTTATATATGACAAATTATTTCTTAAATTAGGTATAAAAAAAAAATAGAATGATGTATTTATTACCCCAAACCAACCTGTTGTAGTCAAATCGATTCTGACTCATGGCAACCCTATTGGACAGAATAGTACTGCCAGGCTGTTAATCTTCATGGAAGCAGACTGCCACGGCTTTGTCCTGTGGGGTGGCTGGCAGGCTTGAATTGCTGATCCTTCAGTTAGCAGCCAAGCGCTTAATCGCAGCTATATAAAAACCACACACACACCCATATATATGGGTAAAGGTGAGGCTAACATAAGAATAAATATATTTGATTTATTTGTGATGGGATTATGGTTTTAGTTTTTTAATAAAACATTTCTTTTTATGACATTTAAAAGTGATTCATTAAATTAAAAAAGAAATAATGAGAAATGAATATATCACAATGCTTCAGTTAACCAGACTAAGTACAAAATAGAACATCCTGGAGAACTGAGGATAAAACATTGTTAATTATTTCAAATGCTGTAGAAACATATCACTGCCAGGTTATACAAGAAATTAATATTATGTTTTGCCTTTGGAGAGGGAACCAGGTGACTAAGGAGCAGGAGTGGGAGGGAGGCCTCCCACTTTATGCAGTAAACCTGTGAAAGCAGAACCTGTGTAAGGCGGAAACCTGTCAGAGAAGGAAAACTAAAATATTTTCCACTAAAAGGAGTGATAGAAAAGTGGTAAGACCGAACCCTGTCAAAGGTGGAAAATTTTCCAGACCTGGAAAACAAGGCAGTTTGTTGGGTGCCGGCTCTCACAGGTTTCTCTGTACCATACTTTTGCATTTGAACTCATGTAAGTGTATTACCAACAAAAAAATAAAATATAGATAGAACAGAAAATGTAAACTCTTCTTCCCTCACTTAGTAGGCGAAGTAGGATTAACATAATTTTTGAAATTTTTGTTGTTTCTTTAAATGATTTTCTCAATTCTGACCTTTAAAAAAAAACTCTGCTTTAGGTGAAAGTTTACAGAGTAAATTAGTTTCTCTTTCAACAATATATACACAGATTGATTTGTGAAATTGGCTGCAATCCCTGCGATGAGACAACAGTCTCCCTTTGCCCACCCCGGGTTCCCTGTTTCCATCTGTCCATTTTTCCTGTCCCTTCTTTCCTTCTCATCATTGCTTTTGGGCAGGTGTTGCCCATTTGGTCTTATACACTTGATTGAACTAAGAAGTATGTTGCTCATGTGTGGTATTGTTTGTTTTATAGACCTGCTAATCTTTGGCTGAAGGGTGAATTTTGGGAATAGCTTCAGTTCTGAGTTAAAAGGATGTGTGGGGGCCATAGTCTCAGGAGATCCTCTAGTCTGTCAGGCCAGTAAGTCTGGTCTTTTTTTTTTTTTTTTTTTTTTTTTGCGAATTTGAATTTTCTTCTACATTTTTCTCTCAGTCTGTGTTGGACTCTCTATTGTGATCCCTGTCAGAGCAGTCAGTGGTAGCCAGACATCATATAGTTGTTCTGGGCTCAGACTGTTAGAGGCTGTGGTAGTTGTGGTCCATTAGTTTTTTGGAATAATATTTCCCTTGTGTCTTTGATTTTCTTCATTTTCCTTTGCTCCGAATGGGATGGGACCAATAGATGTACCTTAAATGACTGCTCCCAAGCTTTTAAGACCCCAGAGGCTACTCACCAAAGTTGGACGTAGAGCATTTTCTTTATGAACTATGCTATACCAATTAACCTAGATGACCTCTGCAACCATGGTCCCCAGCCCTCACCCCTGTAACTCAGTCCCTCCAGGTGTTCAGACATGTCTACGAAGCTTCTATAACTTTGCCTTGGTCAAGTTCTGCTGACTTCCCATATACAGTGTATTTTGTTCCCTTCACCGAAGTTAACACTTATCTACTATCTAGGTAGTGATTTCCCGTCCCCAGGCTTCTCTTCCCTTGTAAAAATCAAAGATTGTGTTTTTCTGTGTGTAAACCTTTTCTTAAGTTTTTATAATAGTGGTCTCATACAGTATTTGTCCTTTTGTGATTGGCTTATTTCACTTAGCATAATGGCCTGTTGTAAGATGTTTCGCAGATTCATCATTGTTCTTTATCGTTGTGTGGTATTCCGTTGTGTGTATGTATCATAATCTGTTTATCTATTCATCTGCTGATAGGCACTTGGATTGTTTCCATCTTTTTGCTATTGTGAATAATGCTGCAATGAACATGAGTGTGCATATGTCTATCTGTGTGACAGCTCTTATTTCTCTAGGATATATTCCTAAGACTGTGATTGCTTGATCTTATGGTATTTCTAAATCTAGCTTTTTAAGGGAGTGCCATACCATTTTCCATAGTGTTGTACATTTTACATTCCTGCCAGCAGGGAATACGGGGTCTAATCTCCCCGAAACCTCTCCAGCATTGTTATTTTCTGTTCTTTTGATTAGAGCCAGTAATGTCAGGGTGAGATGGCATCTCGGTGTAGTTTGATTTGCATTTCTCTAATGGCTAATGACCACAAGCATTTCCTCACGTGTCTGTTAGTCGCCTGAATGTCTTTCGTGAAGTGTCTGTTCATATCTTTTGCCCATTTTTTAACTGGATTATTTGTCTTTTTAGTGTTGAGGTGTTGCAGCTACAGATTTTAGAGAGTAGACCTTTGTCTGGTATGTCATAGCCAAACATTTTTTCCTGGTCTGTAGGTTCTCTTTTCACTCCTTTGGTGAAGTCTTTTGATGAGCATAAGTGTTTAATTTTTAGGAGCTTGAAGTTATCTAGTTTATCTTCTGGTGTCTGTGCATCGTTAGTTATGCTTTGTATTGAATTATACCATATATGAGGGCCCCTAGCATTGTCCTTATTTTTTCTCCCATGATCTTTATAGTTTTAGGTGTTATATTTAGGTCTCTGATTTATTTTGAATTAGTTGTTGTGTATGGTGTGAGGTATGGGCCCTGTTTCATTTTTTACAGATGGACATCTAGTTTTGCCAGCACCAATTGTTAAAGAGATTGTTTTTTCCCCCATTTAATGGCCTTTGGGCCTTTATCAAAGATCAACTGACCATAGGTGGATGGATTTACATCTGGGTTCTCAATTCCGTTCCATTGGTCTTTGGGTCAGTCCTTGTACCAGTACAAGGCTATTTTGACTACTGTGGCTGTAGAGTAGGTTCCAAGATCAGGTACTGTAAGGCCTCCTATTTTGTCCTTCTTTTTCCATAATGCTTTGCTCATCTGGGGCCTCTCCCTTTCCATATAAAGTTGGTGATTAGTTTTTCCATCTCACTAAAGAATGCTATTGGTATTTGGGTCGAGATTGCCTTGTATCTGTAGATTGCTTTGGGTAGGATTGACATTTTCACAATGTTGACTCTTGCTATCTATGATCATGGTACATTTTTCCATTTATATAGGTCTCTTTTGGTTTCTTGCAATAGTGTTTTGTAGTTTTCTTTATATAGGTCTTTTACAACCCTGGTTAGATTTATTCTTAAGTATTTTATCTTTTTAGTGGCTATTATAAATGGTATTATTTTCCTGATTTCCTTGTCAAAGTTCTTTTTGTTGGTATATGGGAATTCAACTGATTTTCATATGTTCATCTTGTGTCCTGCTACTCTTTTGAATCTATTAGTTCCAGTGGTTTTCTTGTGGAACCTTTGGGGTTCTTTATGTATAGTATCATATCATCTGCAAATAGGGATAGTTTTACTTCTTCCTTTGTAATTTGGATGCTCTTTATTTCTTTTTCTTGCCTTATTGCTCTGGCTAGGACTTCCAGTGCAATGTTACATAGGCATGTTATTAAATGGCATCTTTGTTTTGTTCCCATTCTCATGGGGAATGCTCTCAGCCTCTCTCTGTAGAGAATGATGTTAGCTGTTGGTTTTGTGTAGATACACTTTATTATACTGAGGAATTTCCCTTCTATTCCTATTTTATTGTTTTTTATCAGGAATGAGTATTGGACTTTATCAAATGCCTTTTCTGTGTTGATTGAGATGATCATGTGATTCTTTTATTTTATTTATGTGGTGGATTAAATGGATTGATTTTCTAACATTGAACTATCCTTCCATACCTGGTATGAATCTCACTTGGTCATGGTGTATTTCTTTTTTTTTTTGGATGAGATGCTGAATTCTATTGGCTAGGATTTTGTTAAGAATTTCTGTACCTATATGCATGAGAAATATTGGTCTGTAATTTCTTTTTTTGTGGTATCTTTGCTTAGCTTTTGTGTTAGGATTATGGTGACTTCATAGAATAAATTCAGGAGTATTCCTTCCTTTTCTATGCTATGAAATAGTTTGAGTATTACTGCTGTGAATTCTTCTCCATATACTTGGTAGAATTCTCCAGTGAAGCTGTCCATGCCAGGGCTTTTTTTTTGTTGTTGTTGTTGGGATTTTTTTTTTAATTACCTCTTCAATCTCTTCCTTTCTTGTAGGTCTGTTTAGATTTTCTATCTCAGTTGAATTTTTCATTTTATTTTGTTTTAATAATTCTCTACCTCTTAAATTCTGTTTTAAATTTATCATTTGTTAAACAAATATTTCTTAAGTAAATAAATGGTGGGGTAGTGGTTAAGTGCTATGGTTGCTAACCAAAATGTTGGCAGTTTGAATCTAGCAGGCACTCCTTGAAAATGCTACAGGGCAGTTTTACTCTGTCCTATAGGGTCACTATGAGTCAGAATCGACTTGACAGCAATGGGTTTGGTTTGGGTTTGGGTTATCTTTTAATTCAATTTAACATCAGATGTTGATCAGTTAAAACACAACCACTTTATCTGGGCATTTGAGACACTCAAAAGAAGTATAAAATCTAAAATGTGCTCTCTTCTCTTGGAATTTAGCATTTTTGGGGAGTGATGAAACACAATTGAGTAAAAATTATGAATAAAAAAGTAAGTTAAAAGTTGTACTAGCTTACAACTAATAAAGTAAATAAAAGTTGCTTAGCATAGATTATAAGAACTATAAACAATTCAAATACATAGAGATCAGAGTGG
This sequence comes from Loxodonta africana, assembly GCF_030014295.1. Lineage (NCBI taxonomy): Eukaryota > Metazoa > Chordata > Mammalia > Proboscidea > Elephantidae > Loxodonta > Loxodonta africana. The sequence continues at coordinate 110,575,370 of NC_087347.1, read as the reverse complement.
AATGGAGTCTGTAGCTAAAGAAGATTACATGGAAGTGTCCATATTAGTTAGGCAAGGCTGACCTGCATTAACAAACACACCCTAAAAATTCAGTGGCTTAAAGGCAAATGTACGCATTTATTTCTTACATAACTGTCCAGGGTTGTTTGTGTGGCTCTCTTCCATGCAGTCAGAAAAGCACTTCGATTGGCACTTTGCCTCCTTTAATGCGAGGCTTTCCAGGTCCCTCAGTGCATGCATCCAAGGCAGCCAGACAGAAAAGAGCATGGAGATGCACAAGTGCACTATTTTCTGGGTCCAGTCCTGGAAGTGCAGGCCTTTCTTCTGTTATGGATTAAATTGTGTCCCCCTAAAATATGTGTTGGAATCCTAACCCTTATACCTGTGGACATAATACTGTTTGGAAATAGCAGTTTCTTTGTTATATTAATTAGATCATATCAGAGTAAAGTGGGTTCTAAGTCTAATCACTTCTGAATTACAAAAAGAGAAGATGAGACACAGAGGTATAGACACACAAAGGAAGTCAGATGACATGTGAGGATCATCTACCAGCAAAGGAAGCAAGGAACACCCAAGATTACCTACAAGGATGGAATGAATCTACATGGCCGAAGTCCTGATTTGGTCTTTTAGCCTCCATAAGTAAATGAGGCTGTGAGAAAATAAATTTTTGTTTGTTAAAGCCACTCATTTGTGGTATTTTTATGATAGCAGCAGCCCTGATGATACAGTGGTTAAGCTCTCAGCTGCTGACCAAAAAGATCAGCAGTTCAAACCCTCCAGCTGCTCAGAAGGAGAAAGATGTGGCACTCTGTTACCATAAAGATCTACAGCCTTGGAAACCCTACGGGGCAGTTCTACTCTGCCCTATAGCGTCACTATGAGTTGGAATCGACTCAACATCAGCAATGGGTTTGGGGTTTTGTTAGGCAACTAAGACACTTTCCTCTCACATTTTGTTAACTGTAGCTCAGCAGCATGGCCACACCTTACTGTATGAGAGGCAGGAATGTGCGACCTAGCTAGCCAGCCACATACCATAGTAGAAAGGGGAGGATGCATTTTGGTGGAGAGCTGACAGCCTCTGTCACAAATATGGAACAGCAATAGTTTGGAAGAATACAGAAGAATGGCTTTACCCAGGCAGGAAGAACAAGAATAAGGAAGGTGTTAAACCTCATCATTTCTTTATTTGAGAAATCTTATTCAAGGTGATTTCTAAAATTGTTTCCAGCTTGTAAGATTTTGTGGTTCTAGGCACTAGCATTCAATGGGTATTGTGTTCAATTAGAGTAAAGCGTTCTTATTGGAAATGGTAAAAGAGTTATAGTTACGTGGGTAGAGTTATAGGTGCCATCAAATTGGCCCAGACTCACGACAACCTCATGCACAATGGAGCTAAATGCTGCCCAGTCCTACATCATCCCCACGATTGGTTGAGGATTGGACAATATTCTGTTGTGGCCCACAGGGTTCTCATAGGCTGATTTTTGGAAGTGGACTGTGAGGCCTTTCTTCCTGGACCATCTTAGTCTGTAAAGTCCGCTGAAACCTGTTCAGCATCACAGCAACACGCAAGCCACCACTGACAGATGGGTGGCGGCTATGCAAGAGGTACACTGGCTGGGAATTGAACCCAGGTCTTGTGAATGAAGATGAGACTTCTACCGTTGAACCACCAATGCCTCATGTGGGCAGGGTGTTGTTGTTAGGTGTTAGGTTTGGATTTTGACTCATAGTGACCCCACATGACAGAGTAGAACTGCCCCATACGGCTTTCTAGGCTGTAATCTTTGCAGGAGCAGATCGCCAGGTCTTTCTCTTGTAGAGCTACTGGGTCCGTTTGAACCACCAACCTTTTGGTCATCAGCAGAGTGTGTAACCTCTGTGCTACCAGAGCTCCTTGTGGGTAGGGTTGGTCTTGAACAATCATGTATTACATAGAAGATTAAAAAAAATCAAGTTGCAGATAGTGACCAAGTACTTACTACATACTAGGTACTTTGCCAGGTGCTGCTGAGGCCACAAAGAAGTAAACTCGCTCTTTTAAAGAATAGATTATGTTATATTTAAGGGAGAGCTGAATTGGATGAAGACAAGGGAAGAATAAGAATGAAGCAGAATGAGTTGGGCTCCTAGACCTCACATAATGGGGTAGGATATAGGGGTGAATATGAAATGACCCTTGAATATCTTTTACAAGATTTTTCTAGAGAAAAAAAAAATCTTCATAGGAGTTTGTTTTCCTGTGATTTGTCTCTTACAATTGGAGATATTAAATTTTCATTCATTGGAAGTTCTGATAAATTAACTTTGGGCTAACTATAGTTTTACAGCAAATAAAAAGGTATATCTCCATCCTCTGTTTTATAGGGCAGTTAATTAAGATTCCCTATCAGATAAAATTGGATGTTTTGGCAATGAAAGTATTCCAGGTACATTACCATTTTCTATGAAGATATATTCTCAGGTGCTATAATCCCTTGAAAACTCTGCAAATGTAGCACTATTGCTATTAATTCTTAGCCAGTCATATTTCTACTATATCCCAGGACATAATATTGGTATATAATGGCTCCATTGTGACTTTATTTTTCTACAATTCAGTACTTTTAAACTTTATGTTCATAAAGAAATTATAACCCTAAAGATTTTGGGTTTGCCATTTACTACTGGTCTCATGGGGCCTCAGTCTTGCTTGTCTATAAAATGAGGGGTTGAACTAGAATGCAGTGTAGGTTGCACTCCCTCTGAAATATTATTCCTCTATATATTAATATTGGGCTGATTTCCCTTTTTAAAAACGGTTATCAATAGACCTACTAGTTTAACTATAATTTTTCAAAGGGTCTGTTCTTTAACTTTTGAACAGTTTGTGATCGGGTGCAAATTAGCTTACATGAACGTCCTTTTCCTCAAACACAAAAGTGGTTATATAGAAATGTATGCATTTGCATGTTTAAATGGATCTGATTTATACTGTGCCAAGTGCCATTACTGACAATTATGTCGCCTTTGAAATGAAATTATGACTTAGAAATATATGTGGCATATGTTCTACTCCAATTTAAAAACATGCCTACAGGAAACTTAAAATCCTACAATTCCTACTAAAATCTGAGAATTGTGTAAGCCATCTTTTTTTTCCTTCCATGGAAATAGTTTTCTATTACTTAAATTTTGAACATCAGATAGTTTTAAATCTCATTTCATATTGTAGTAATAATAATAGTAATGGCAGCTCATATTTATAGAATTCTGACTAGATGTCAGGCTATATGCCAAATGTTTTATCTGAATTTTCTCATTATTCTACTTTATAATCTCTATAACCAAGCTGCTCTGTTTAGCATGCACATAGAGAAAACCTTAATGCTCAGCTGCTTATTTATTTTATATATTATATATATATATAAAATATATATATATACACACACACATACATACACTATGGTGGGCTGCCTGGGTGGCGCAAACAGTTAAGTGCTCGGCTACTAGCTGAAAGGTGGGTGACTTGAGTCCACCCAGCAGCATCTCAGAAGAAAGGTTTGGAAATCTACTTCTGAAAGGTCGCAGCTGTTGACAACACTGTGGAATGCAGTTCCATAGTTCTACCCTGATACACACAGGATTTCCATGAGTCGGAATTGACTCCATGGCAACTGGTTTGATTTTTGGTATATATGCAGTTTGAATCCACCAGCTGCTCCTTGGAAACCCTCTGGGACAGTTCTACTCTGTCCTGTGGGGTCACTGTGAGTCAGAATCGCCTCAAAGGCAATACATGTATAGATGTGTGTGTATATATGTACAGACACACACACACACAGGCTCTCTCTCTCAAGAGGAAACAAGGAGAACAGAGTCTTTAAAAAATAACCACTCTGAAGTCATGTGACAGATTTAGCAAATTCTTTTAATTTACATAGGAATGTGTACACATACTTTCTCTGTACACAGAAAATTCTAAGTATATATACATATATGGTTCCCACATACTGTACAATAAATAGTATTTTAATTTTGTTTCTAGATGAAAATAAAAAGATGTCTGAAAATATTACTCACCAACCACAAAATTACAAAAGCATCTAAGGAACTCAGAGCAAAAACTTCAAGCCTTACTACCACACACTAAGCCTAGTACAATTTTTACAAAAAAGACAAAAGTGAACACTGTGTAGATATCACCAGTAAAAGGAAAGGAATGGGGACATAGAAGAGAAAATGGAGCTGTTGGCTTTTTGAACAATGTGGTAAGTGCATTTCTGTTGGTTAGGACTTGTCTTTAGTCCTAGATTTAATATCTTACCTTAGTCTGATATTTTACAAAGCGGGGGAACAAGTGAACATCTATTGAAAAAGGCTATTCCATGAGTCTTCAGAGTTCTAGAAGCCTTTTTACTTGTCAACCAGAACTTTCTTCTGTGTTAATGAGATGACTAGTTCTGTGATACAGGATTACTGCTCACTATCTCAGATAAGATGACAAGGTCACAGGTTGGAAAGTAATGTGTTATGTGGAAGTAACCTCAAAAGACTGACTGAGTCATGTATCTTAGATATCAGCGCTTTATAATTACTAAACTTGAAATATAACTCTTTATTTCCATATACAGTTTGATCCCTCATTTAAATAATTAACTAAATCTAGGGAAAACTTGGAGTCATGGGTGGTGCAAACCATCTACACATTAACTGAGAGGTTGGAGGGTAGAATTCACCCAGAAAGGCCTTGGAAGAAAGGCTTGGTGATCTACTTCCAAAAAGTCAGCCACTGAAAACCCTATGGGAGCTCAGTTCTACTCTGTCACACGTGGGGTTGCCATGAGTTGGAATCAACTCGACGATAATTGGTTTTAAGGAAAACTTAATTTGGGAGGCTAGAAATAATGAACCCATAAGTCTAGAATTTCCTCCTGACTCTTCCAATTTTTTCCCATTCTAACCTAGCAAATAATATCTTTTCCTCGATTTCAGAGATGTTCTACAGATGTATATGGAACGACAAGATCAAATAAATACAATGAGGTCATAGGTTGTAGGGTGAATACAGAAAAATATCTAGTGTTTTTGATAATCTCACAGCACTGAATTTGGCAATTGAGCCTAAAAAGTGGCGTCTAAAAACCGTTTGACTCATAATCTTCATTATTATTGAACTGACTTACAATAGAGCCAGATTTGTTTTCCCAATACAAGGTACCTTTTGCACTGTCGTTGCTGTGCCAATATTATTACTAAGTTGAGAAATCATGAGGACGGTGACTAACACTGGACTAAGCACTTTGACCAGTCCACTCAACTCTATCTCAAATAATAATGCATTTAGTTCCACTGTGGCACTGTAACTTCACACATGAGTTTTGAAACAAGTTTTATCCTTTCATCTCTCATATCAATAACAGCACAGATGTGTGGAAAAAGACAGCAATCAAAGAAGAATTCAATGTCAAAAACACGATTCATCTATCAAATACAATCTTTTCAGTTACTTTTCTGAATCTGCTATTTTTAAAATAACCTTCCAAAACACATTTCAAAGGCAGGCTCATTTCAAGAGCAATGTTTATCACATGCATAATTTGGTTCTGTCTTGTCACATGTTGCTACCATTAATGGTTCTTTTAAAGAAACAATATTTCTAGAACTTAGTCATCTTACATGAAAGTGATGGTTTTATAAGCAGTTTGACTCTTTAGATTAAGGTACTTAAGATCAAAACAAACACATTTCACACTAAATATGTTTCTGGTTTTTAAATCTGAAAACCTAATGGGGAACTAAGGTTCACTGCCAGAAACAAAAGGGATCCTTTACTCTGAAGAGCTGGGCTTGGTACCTGGGCATTCTAACTATATACACGTGCCTCATTTCCATCATTGTGTAAAGAGTCAGCCAGAAGATAAGTACGGAGTCTCACTATGGTAATTGTAGTCAGGACAGACCTTTTGCACAAGTTTATAATCAACACTGTAAAAGGCAATGTAAATACAAATGACCTTGAAGGGCTTGGAGCACAACCAAGAGACGTGGCTCTGAGTCTGCTCCTGGTAGCAGATCTTCGAAGGGTCAAAGTTGCACAGGGCAGTCTTCTTCGCCCGATCTGTTTTTTCATACTCAATGCGACAATTGAAAGATTTGGATTCCTTGGTCTCCAAGGTAGACTGGGGGGAAACTTCAAATTCCACCACTTTGGAAGGGGGTACCAAGCTCACTGAAACATTGCCCAGGCCTGTTGAATTATGTCGAAAATAAACACTGAAGGTTCCATTTCCATGGTCGACAATTTTTCCCGTGATGAGAAGGTTGAGTTTGACAGTTTTAATGTTGGAATGAAAGTCGCCCCATCCAAACATTTTCTTAAATTTTCCGGTTTTCACTATTGGCCTCCGTTTAGTTCTTGCCAGTGGCTCCTGAACTTCTGTGATATTGGCCAACCAGTCCCAGAAGTTTTCCACGCTGTCTGCATAGGCCAGTTGACCAGGCTTGGACACCGGAGACTGTTTAACAAACAGGCGTAAGGGATTGATGATCCTTGAGTGCACCACGTTTCCAACCAATGTCCCTGGGGCATCTTTGTCTTCCCAATCCAGCCCCTCTGTGGCATGCGCTGAGTTTTTACTGTCACAAAATAGCTGATTGAAAAGAAAAAAAAGAGAAATAAACTTCAGGTTAGGCTTCGTGTGCATACATAGTGAAGTCAAAGCACAAGGGAAATTATTCTGACATTACCTAGATTCTAGTTAAACAGCATTTCACACACACAGCTGGGCTCAACACTGTGACAAGATAGGTGCTATTTCAAGCAACGTAGATCAGTGAATGTGTACATTAAAATGATGAGATTAAAAACAGAGCACTTAGTTTAATGGGTTGATTTGATTTTAGTTGGTTTCCCAATCTTTACAATTTTATTTTTCCAGATTGAAGAAAGCAGGATATGTTTGCCTCTCATCTGTTAGAATCATTACATTTGTGAGTGTCCCCTCCACCCCCTGGGCTGGTAGGAAACAACTTACTCCAGAATGTTGAGGGTTTCTTCCAAGGAGCTAAAAACTATTTGATTGTAAGATATTGATAAACCTCTTTTAAATATATTTATAAATATTAAGGGTCAAACTGTATTCAAAAGCTCAAGTCATATAATTTCATTTATATTGGTATAATCCCATCTCAAACTCTATAAGGAAAAGGGCATGTGTACAGTATTAGAAAGTTCTGCAAAAGTTTTAGTTGAAACCATATAAAATTGTCAAATTTTTAAATTTAGCTGACATTACAAAAGCAGAAATAAATGTTTCAGAATATACTCAAAATTAATAGATTGCATATAATTTAGTGAATTTTATCACAACTGACTTATGCTTTGACTTGCTAAGAAAGAATTATGGGGAAAAAAAAGAGAATTCTGGGCATAGGTTTTATGGATTCCCAGTATTTTTGTTCAAATCAGACATAGAAACACTCACTTTATTTGCATTTGGTTTTTCTTTTCATTCTCTTCGTAATGTAAAAGTCCATATGATTTCTAAAAATCATTTCATTAAGTCCATATGGATTATGAGGGGCAGAATGACTACATATACAGAACTGTCGCCTTGGGTGAATGTTTACAGATGAGTTATAAACTCTGGAAAACAGGTTTCTAGCGGAAACAGTGAGAGACTCTTATCTCCAATGGCATAAACCACCCTTGAATGAGTCCACAGAAAATTGTCAGCATGATGAAAAGGATGAGGAGAGAAGTGATGTTAAGTTTATGAACTTTTACTCCAGTCCTTTCCAACCTGGCAAAACAAAACAAAAAAACTGTTGCAGTCGAGTCAATTCCAATTTAGAGCAACCCTATAGGACAGAATAAAACTGCCCCATAGGGTTTCCAAGGGGCAGCTGGTGCATTTGAACTGCCAACCTTTTGGTTAGCAGCCAAGCTCTTAACCACTGTGGCACCAGGGCTCTTGGCAAAGTACCTGGTAAAATTGTTTCAGATCATTACACAAATCCAATTTGGTAAAAAAAAAAAAAGGAAAAAAAATTGAGCCTGGGTTATAAATATTGCACTCTTAAATATATTTGTCATCATTAGGTGCTGTCAAATTGGTTCTGACTCATAGCAAACCTACATACAGTAGAAGGAAACACTGCCTGTTCCTACATCTTCCTCAAAATTGTTACTATGTTTAAGCCCATTGCTGTATCCACTGTGTCAGTATATGTGGCTAAAGGTCTCCTCTTTTTCACTGACCCAAGCATGATGTCCTTCTACAGGTGCTGATTCCTCCTGGTAACATGTCCAAAGTAGGTGAAACAAAGTCTCACCACCTTTGCTTCTAAGGAACATTCTGGCTGTACCTCTTCCAAGATGGATTTGTTCGTTCTTCTGGAAGTCCATGGTATAGTCAATATGCTTAGCCAACACCATAATTCAAGTGCATCAATTCTTGTTCAGGCTTCCTTATTTATTGTCCAGCTTTCACATGCATATAAGGTGATTGAAAATACCATGGCTTGAGTCAGATGCACCTTAGTCCTCAAAGTGACATCTTTGCTTTTTAATACTTTAAAGAGATCTTTTACAGCAGATTTGCCCAATGCAATGCATTGTCTGATTTCTTGACTGCTGCTTCCACGGGCATTGATTGTAGATCCAAGTAAAATGAAATCTTTGACAACTTCACTATTTTCTTCCGCACCACCCTGGGAGGTACTGGACTCATCTATGACCAGAAATTCCTGATGGAGTGTCAGAATTCAACTATGACCAAAACACCCCTCGCCAGGACCTGCCCACCATTCCCAGGGTCACCAGCCCTGCCAGTGAGGAGCCCCACATGGAAGCCAGGCAGAGTCACCTACACGACAGTCTAGAAGACAAGCTGCCGTGTGGTGAAGCATCACTGTTTGTGATGGACATTTAAAATACCAGCCATCGGAGCCACGAGCTATGCCTATGGGCCCCCCAGGCTCTTCTTGAGGGGTTCCTTTTGGGAGAAGAACCACACCAGCCAGGTCTTACGAATATTATCACCCCGGGCATGCACAGGGTGTGTGAGGTTGGCCACCTCAACTCTCTCCTCCCCCACTCAGGGCACTTGCTCCCCTTCCCCTTTGTGAGCACCAACAGATACCTCCATGTGCCTCTGTGGATGCAGGAGCTGCCACCCCAAGGGAAGTGATTCTTGAGAGCACACCCCTACAGGGGCCAGAAGTGGACACGGAGGAGCCCTTATGAATGATGATCTTGCTCTTTCAGTCTCATCCTCTGGGGGTGCCCCTTTTTTAGGTTGGTGTGCAGTGGGAAAGAATCCTTAGCCCTTCTTTGCCAGAAAGGAAATAAAAGCCACCTTCACCCTGGGGACCAAGAGTTATTTATTAGTCGGAACCGACTCAACGGCACCTAAAAACAACAATGGTAACAATCATGATGTTGCTTATGGGTCCAGTTGTGAGGATTTTTGTTTTCTTTATGTTGAGGTATAATCCATACTGAAGTCTTTGATCTTTCTCATTTTAAGTGCTTTAAATCCTCTTTGCTTTCAGCAAGCAAGGTTGTGTCATCTGCATATCGCAGGTTGTTAATGAGTCTTCCTCTAGTCCTGATGCCGTGTTCTTCTTCACATAGTCCAGCTTCTCGGATTATTTGCTCAGCATGCAGATTGAAGAAGTATGGTGGAAAGATACAACCCTGACGCACATCTTTCCTGCTTTTAAACCATGCAGTATCTCCTTGTTCTGTTTGAATGACTGCCTCTTGGTCTATGCAAAGGTTTCACATGAGCACAGTTAAGTGTTGTGAAACTTCCGGTTTTCACAGTGCTATCCATAATTTGTTATGATCCACACAGTCAAATGCCTTTGCAATAAAACACAAATAAACATCTTTCTGGTATTCTCTGCTTTCACCCAAGATCCATCTGACATCAGCAATGATATCCCTTGTTTGAAGTCCTGAATTCAGCTTGAATTTCTAGCAGTTCCCTGTTGCTGTACTACTGCAACTGTTTTTAAATTATCTTCAGCAGAATTTTACTTGCATGTGATATTAATGCTGTTGTTCAATAATGTCTGCATCCCGTCGCATCACCTTTCCTTGAAATGGGCACAAATATGGATCTCTTCCAGTCGGTTCGTCAGGTAGCTGTCTTCCAAATTTCTTGGCAGAGACAAGTGAGTGCTTCTAGTGTTGCATCTGTTTGTAGAAACATCTTAATGGTATTCTGTCCATTCCTGGGGCCTTGTCTTGCACCAATGCCTTCAGCGTAGCTTGGACTGCTTCCTTCAACACCATCACTTCTTGATCATATGCTACCTCTCGAAATGGCTGAATGTCAACCAATTCTTTTTGGTACAGTGACTATGTATTCCTTCCATCTTCTTTTGATGCTTCCTGTGTAGTTCAATATTTTGCCCGTAGAATCCTTCAATATTGCAACTCTAGGCCTGAATTTTTTCTTCAGTTCTTTCAGGTTGAGAAATGCCAAGCATGTTCTTCCCTTTCATTGTTCTAACCCCAGGTCTTTGCATATTTCGTTATAATACTTTACTTTGTCTTTCTGAGCTGCCCTTTGAAATCTTCTGTTCAGCACTTTTACTTCATCCTTTCTTCCATTTGCTTTAGCTACTCAACATTCAAGATCAAGTTTCAGAGACTCTTCTGATGTTCATTTTGGTCTTTTCTTTCTTTCCTGTTTTTTTTTTTAATTTTTATTAAGCTTCAAGTGAACATTTACCATTCCAATCAGTCTGTCACATGTAGGTTTACATACATCTTACTCCCTTCTCCCACTTGCTCTCCCCCTATTGAGTCAGCCCTTACAGTCTCTCGTTTCGTGCCAATTTTGCCATCTTCCCTCTCTCTCTATCTTCCCATCCCCCCTCCAGTCAAGAGTTGCCTACACACTCTCCCGTGTCCACCTGATTTAATTAGCTCACTCTTCATCAGCATCTCTCTCCCCCCCACTGACCAGTCCTTTTCATGCCTGATGATTTGTCTTCGGGGTTGGTTCCTGTCCTGTGCCATCAGAAGTTCTGGGGAGCATTCTCTCTGGGATTCCTCTAGTCGCAATCATACCATTAGGTGTGGTCTTTTAGTGAGAATTTGGGGTCTGTATCCCATTGGTCTCCTGCTCCCTCAGGAGTTGTCTGTTGTGCTCCCTGACAGGACAGACATCGATTGTGGCCGGGCACCAACTAGTTCTTCTGGTCTCAGGATACTATAGGTCTCTGGTTCATGTGGCCCTTTCTGTCCCTTGGGTTCTTAGTTGTCGCGTGACCTTGGTGTTCTTCCTTTGCCTTTGCTCCAGGTGGGTTGAGACCAATTAATGTATTTTAGATGGCCGCTTGTTGGCATTTAGGACCCCAGGTGCCACAATTCAAAGTGGGATGCAGAGTGTTTTCATAATAGAATTGTTTTGCCCATTGACTTAGAAGTCCCCTCAAACCAAGTTCCCCAGACCCCAGCCCCTGCTTCGCTGACCTTTGAAGCTTTCATTTTATCCCGGAAACCTCTTTACTTTTAATCCAGTCCAATTAGGCTGACCTTCCTTGTATTGAGTGTTGTCTTTCCCTTCACCCAAAGCAGTTCTTATCTACAGATTGATCAATAAAAAGCCCTCTCCTTCCCTCCCTCCCTCCCCCTTTGTAACCACATAAGTATGTGTTCTTCTCCGTTTTTTTTATTTCTCAAGATCTTATAATAGTGGTCTTATACAATATTTGTCCTTTTGCAACTGACTCATTTCGCTCAGCATAATGCCTTCCAGATTCCTCCATGTTATGAAATGTTTCAGAGATTCGTCACTGTTCTTTATCGATGCGTAGTATTCCATTGTGTGAATATACCACAATTTATTTACCCATTCGTCCGTTGATGGACATCTTGGTTGCTTCCAGCTTTTTGCTATTGTAAACAGAGCTGCAATAAACATGGGTGTGCATATATCTGTTTGTGTGAAGGCTCTTGTATCTCTAGGGTATATTCCGAGGAGTGGGATTTCTGGGTTGTATGGTAGTTCTATTTCTAACTGTTTAAGATAATGCCAGATGGATTTCCAAAGTGGTTGTACCATTTTACAATCCCACCAGCAGTGTATGAGAGTTCCAATCTCTCCGCAGCCTCTCCAACATTTATTATTTTGTGTTTTTTGAATTAATGCCAGTCTAGTTGGTGTGAGATGGAATCTCATCGTAGTTTTAATTCGCATTTCTCTAATGGCTAATGATCGAGAGCATTTTCTCATGTATCTGTTGGCTGCCTGAATATCTTCCTTAGTGAAATGTGTGTTCATATCCTTTGCCCACTTCTTGATTGGGTTGTTTGTCTTTTTGTGGTTGAGTTTTTACAGAATCATGTAGATTTTAGAGATCAGGCGCTGGTCGGAGAGGTCATAGCTGAATATTCTTTCCCAGTCTGTAGGTGGTCTTTTTACTCTTTTGGTGAAGTCTTTAGATGAGCATAGGTGTTTGATTTTTAGGAGCTCCCAGTTATCTGGTTTCTCTTCATCATTTTTGGTAATGTTTTGTATTCTGTTTATGCCCTGTATTAGGGCTCCTAGGGTAGATCCTATTTTTTCTTCCATGATTTTTATCGTTTTAGTCTTTATGTTTAGGTCTTTGATCCACTTGGAGTTAGTTTTTGTGCATGGTGTGAGGTATGGGTCCTGTTTCATTCTTTTGCAAATGGATATCCAGGTATGCGAGCACCATTTGTTAAAAAGATTATTATTTCCCCAATTGACTAACACTGGTCCTTTGTCAAATATCAGCTGCTCATACATGGATGGATTTATATCTGGATTCTCAATTCTGTTCCATTGGTCTATGTGCCTGTTGTTGTACCAGTACCAGGCTGTTTTGACTACTGTAGCTATATAATAGGTTCTGAAATCAGGTAGGGTGAGGCCTCCCACTTTCTTCTTCTTTTTCAGTAATGTTTTGCTTATCCCGGGGTTCTTTCCTTGCCATATGAAATTAGTGATTTGTTTCTCTATCCCCTTAAAGTATGACATTGGTATCTGGATTGGAAGTGCGTTATATGTATAAATGGCTTTTGGTAGAATAGACATTTTTACTATGTTAAGTCTTCCAATCCATGAGCAGGGTATGTTTTTCCACTTAAGTATGTCCTTTTGAATTTCTTGTAGCAGAGTTTTATAGTTTTATTTGCATAGGTCTTTTACATCCTTGGTAAGATTTATTCCTAAGTATTTTATCTTCTTGGGGGCTACTGTGAATGGTATTGATTTGGTTATTTCCTCTTCGGTGTTCTTTTTGTTGATGTAAAGGAATCCAAGTGATTTTTGTATGTTTATTTTATATCCTGAGACTCTTCCAAACTCTTCTATTAGTTTCAGTAGTTTTCTGGAGGATTCCTTAGGGTTTTCCATGTATACGATCATGTCATCTGCAAATAGTGATAGCTTTACTTCCTCTTTACCAATCTGGATGCCCTTTATTTCTTTGTCTAGCCTAATTGCCCTGGCTAGGACTTCAAGTACGATGTTGAATAAGAGCGGTGATAAAGGGCATCCTTGTCTGGTTCCCGTTCTCAAGGGAAATGCTTTCAGGCTCTCTCCATTTAGAGTGATATTGGCTGTTGGCTGTGCATAGATGCCCTTTATTATGTTGAGGAATTTTCCTTCAATTTCTATTTTGGTAAGAGTTTTTATCATAAATGGGTGTTGGACTTTGTCAAATGCCTTTTCTGCATCTATTGATAAGATCATGTGGTTTTTATCTTTTGTTTTATTTATGTGATGGATTACATTAATGGTTTTTCTGATATTAAACCAGCCTTGCATACCTGGTATAAATCCCACTTGATCAGGGTGTATTATTTTTTTGATGTGTTGTTGGATTCTATTGGCTAGAATTTTGTTGAGGATTTTTGCATCTATGTTCATGAGGGATATAGGTCTACAATTTTCTTTTTTTGTAATGTCTTTACCTGGTTTTGGTATCAGGGAGAAGGTAGCTTCATAGAATGAGTTGGGTAGTATTCCGTCTTTTTCTATACTTTGAAATACCTTCAATAGTAATGGTGTTAAGTCTTCTCTGAAGGTTTGGTAGAACTCTGCAGTGAAGCCATCTGGGCCAGGACTTTTTTTTGTTGGAAGTTTTTTGATTACCGTTTCAATCTCTTTTTTTGTTATGGGTCTATTTAGTTGTTCTACTTCTGAATGTGTTAGTTTAGGTAGGTAGTATTGTTCCAAGAATTTATCCATTTCTTCTAGGTTTTCAAATTTGTTAGAGTACAATTTTATGTAGTAATCTGATATGATTCTTTTGATTTCATTTGGTTCTGTTGTGATGTGGTCCTTCTCGTTTCTTATTCGGGTTATTTGTTTCCTTTCCTGTTTTTCTTTAGTCAGTTTAGCCAGTGGTTTATCAATTTTGTTAATTTTTTCAAAGAACCAGCTTTTGGCTTTGTTAATTCTTTCAATTGTTTTTCTGTTCTCTAATTCATTTAGTTCAGCTCTAATTTTTATTATTTGTTTTCTTCTGGTGCCTGATGGATTCTTTTGTTGCTCACTTTCTATTTGTTCAAGTTGTCGGGACAGTTCTCTGATTTTGGCTCTTTCTTCTTTTTGTATGTGTGCATTTATCGATATAAATTGGCCTCTGAGCACTGCTTTTGCTGTGTCCCAGAGGTTTTGATAGGAAGTATTTTCATTCTCGTTGCTTTCTAAGAATTTCCTTATTCCCTCCTTGATGTCTTCTATAACCCAGTCTTTTTTCAGGAGGGTATTGTTCATTTTCCAAGTATTTGATTTCTTTTCCCTAGTTTTTCTGTTATTGATTTCTAGCTTCATTGCCTTGTGGTCTGAGAAGATGCTTTGTAATATTTCGATGTTTTGGATTCTGCAAAGATTTGTTTTATGACCTAATACGTGGTCTATTCTAGAGAATGTTCCATGTGCACTAGAAAAAAAAGTATATTTTGCAGCAGTTGGGTGGAGAGTTCTGTATAAGTCAATGAGGTCAAGTTGGTTGATTGTTGTAAGTAGGTCTTCCGTGTCTCTATTGAGCTTCTTATTGGATGTCCTGTCCTTCTCCGAAAGTGGTGTGTTGAAGTCTCCTACTATATATGTGGAGGTGTCTATCTCACTTTTCAATTCTGTTAAAATTTGATTTATGTATCTTGCAGCCCTGTCATTAGGTGCGTAAATATTTAATATGGTTATGTCTTCCTGATCAATTGTCCCTTTTATCATTATATAGTGTCCTTCTTTATCCTTTGTGGCAGATTTAAGTCTAAAGTCTATTTTGTCAGAAATTAATATTGCTACTCCTCTTCTTTTTTGCTTATTGTTTGCTTGATATATTTTTTTCCATCCTTTGAGTTTGTTTGTGTCTCTAAGTCTAAGGTGTGTCTCTTGTAGGCAGCATATAGATGGATCGTGTTTTTTTATCCAGTCTGTGACTCTCTGTCTCTTTATTGGTGCATTTAGTCCATTTACATTCAGCGTAATTATAGATAAGTAAGTTTTTAGTGCTGTCATTTTGATGCCTTTTCATGTGTGTTGTTGGCCATTTCATTTTTCCACATGCTTTTTTGTGCTGAGACGTTTTTCTTAGTAGCTTGTGAGATCCTCATTTTCATAATGTTTAACTTTGCGTTTATTGAGTCGTTACGTTTTTCTTGGCTTTTTTCTTGAGTTATGGAATTGATATTCCTTTTTGTGGTTACCTTTTTATTTACCCCTATTTTTCTAAGTAAAAACCTAACTTGTATCCTTCTATATCGCCTTGTATCACTCTCCATCTGGCAGTTCAATGCCTCCTATATTTAGTCCCTCTTTTTGATTATTGTGATCGTTTATCTATTGATTTCCATGATTTCCTGTTGTGTGCATTATTTTGTTTATTTATTTATTTTTTAGAATTAGTCTTAATTTGTTTGTTTTTGTGCTTTCCCTATTTGAGTTGCGTTGATATCAGGACGTTCTGTTTTGTGACCTTGTATTGTGCTGGTACCTGATGTTATTGGTCATCCGGCCAAACAATCTCCTTTAGCATTTCTTGCAGTCTTGGTTTAGTTTTTGCAAATTCTCTAAACTTGTGTTTATCTATAAATATCTTAATTTCTCCTTCATATTTCAGAGAGAGTTTTGCTGGATATATGATCCTTGGTTGGCAGTTTTTCTCGTTCAGTGCTCTGTATACGTCGTCCCATTCCCTTCTTGCCTGCATGGTTTCTGCTGAGTAGTCTGAACTTATTCTTATTGATTCTCCCTTGAAGGAAACCTTTCTTTTCTCCCTGGCTGCTTTTAAAATTTTCTGTTTGTCTTTGGTTTTGGCAAGTTTGATGATAATATATCTTGGTGTTTTTCTTTTTGGATCAATCTTAAATGGGGTTCGATGAGCATCTTGGATAGATATCCTTTCGTCTTTCATGATGTCAGGGAAGTTTTCTGTCAGGATTTCTTCAACTATTTTCTCTGTGTTTTCTGTCCTCCCTCCCTGTTCTGGGACTCCAATCACTCGCAAGTTATCCTTCTTGATAGAGTCCCACATGATTCTTAGGGTTTCTTCATTTTTTTTAATTCTTTTGTCTGATTTTTTTTCAGCTATGTTGGTGTTGTTTCCCTGGTCCTCCAGAAGTCCCAGTCTACATTCTAATTGCTCGAGTCTGCTCCTCTGACTTTCTATTGCGTTGTCTAATTCTGTAATTTTATTGTTAATCTTTTGGATTTCTACATGCTGTCTCTCTATGGATTCTTGCAACTTGTTAATTTTTCCACTATGTTCTTGAATAATCTTTTTGAGTTCTTCAACAGTTTTATCAGTGTGTTCCTTGGCTTTTTCTGCATTTATCCTAGTTTCATTTGTGATATCTTTAAGCATTCTGTAAATTAGTTTTTTATATTCTGTATCTGATCATTCCAGGATTGTATCTTCATTTGGGAAAGATTTTGATTCTTTTGTTTGGGGGGTTGGAGAAGCTGTCATGGTTTGTTTCTTTATGTGGTTTGATATGGACTGCTGTCTCCGAGCCATCACTGGGAAACTAGATTTTCCAAGTAGTCGGCTAAAAAAAAATGCAGTCAGATCCCTATCTGAATTCTCCCTCTGGCTCCAGGTATTCGGATGTTAATGGGGCCGCCTGGGGAGGGTGGGGGAGGGATCTGAGAGCTAGGAGTGTAGCACCACAAAATATAGAGCTGAACACCGCGTTCACGCTCTGCCCCCGTTCCCCAAAATCCAGGCGGGACGGGTCCCCGGCTAGGACACTGCTTTCCGTGCTCGGATACCAGTCACTTCCTCCCGGGGACTTCTCCCTCCGGTGCTTGGCACCGCTCGCGGGCACTGGGTGGGCGTTTCCCGCACGAACTGGTGGGCCCACCCCCAGGATCTATTCAGGCGATTATAATTGGGCCCCGCGGTCACGCCCCGCCCATGCGCGCACCCAAATCCCAGCGGAACGACTTCCGGGTTGGGACGCTGCTTTCCCCGTTCCGGAACCAGTCACTTCCTCCTGGGGACTTCTCCTTCCGGTGCGCCACACCTCTCGCGCAAACTGGGTGGGCGTCACCCGCACGGCCAGGTGGGCCCGCCCCCTGGGTCAATTCAGGGTAATAAAAATGGACCCCGTGCTCACGCCCCACCCGCGCGCTCCCAAATCCCAGCAGGACGGCACCCCGTCTGGGACGCTGCTTTCCCCACTTCGCGACCAATCACTTCCTCCCAGGGACTTCTCCTTCCGGTGCACCACACCTCTCGCGCGAACTGGGTGGGCGTCACTCGCACGACCAGGTGGGCCCGCCCCCTGGGTCAATTCAGGGTAATAATAATGGACCCCGCGCTCACACCCCGCCTGCGCGCTTGCCCAGATCCCAGCGGAATGGTTCCCCGTCTGGGATGCTGCTTACCCCGCTTTGAGAACAGTCACTTCCGGGGATTTCTCCCTCCGGTGTGCCGCGCCACATGCGCGGACTGGGTGTGCGTCCTCCCGCACGAACGTGTGGGCCCCGCCCCGGGGTCACTTTAGGGAAATATAGTTGACCCCCCCCCCGCTCACGCCCCGTCGGCTTCTCGCCTAACTCCCGGCGGGATGGCACCCCAGCTGGGACGCTGTTCTCCCCACTCCCAGATCAGTTACTGCCTCCCGGGTGCTTCTCCCTCCGGCTGCGCCTCTACGCCGCCTGCGCCAACCAGCTAGACTTCCTCCCGGGATGGGTTCGGGGGGGAAGGGGTGAGCCCCCTTTCTGTGCCGTCTGCCCCCCTGGGTTCTGCCCCAGATCGGGCTCCGAAGGTCACCTGCCTGGTACGCTGGCTCCTGGTTCTGAAAACGGTCGCTGTCTGGCCGTATTTGTTCGTTTTCCATCTCTAAGTCTGGGCTTGTTGTTCAGAGTTCGTAGATTGTTATGTATGTGATTGATTCCCTTGTTTTTCCGAGTCTTTGTTGCAAGAGGGATCCGCGGTAGCATCCACCTAGTCCGCCATCTTGGCCCCGCTCCTCTCTTTCCTGTTTTTTAAATGACCTTTTGCTTTCTTCATGTATGATGTCCTTGACGTCATCCCACAACTCATCTGGTCTTGGCTCGTTAGTGTTCAACGAGTGAAATATATTCTTGAGATGGTCTCTAAACCCAGGTGGGATATACTCAAGATTGAACTTGGCTCTCATGAACTTGTTCCAATTTTCTTCAGCTTCAACTAGAACTTGCATATGAGCAGCTGATGGTGTGTTCTGCAGCCAGCCCCTGGCCTTTTTCTGACTTATGATATTGAGCTTGTTGGTTGTTTCTTTCTACAGATGAAGTCAATATGATTCTTGTGTGTTCCATCTGGTGGGGTCCACGTGTATAAGCCGGTGTTTTCGTTGTTGAAAAAAAGTATTTCCAATGAATAGGTTATTGGTCTTGTAAAATTCTATCATGTGATCACGCGATCTCCTGCATCATTTCTAACAACAAAGGGCATAATTTCCAGGCACTGATTCTTTCCAAATTTCGCATTTCAATCACTAGTAATTACCAATGCATCTTCATTGCACGTTTGAGTAATTTCAGACTGGAGAAGCTGGTAGAATTCTTCAAGTTCTTCATCTTTGGTTGGTGGTTGGTGAATAAATCTGAATAATAGTTGTATTAACTCATCTTTCTTGTAAACCAGAAATACAAACCTGTTGCCATCTAGTTGATTTTGACTTGTAGCAAGCTCATAGGACAGAGTAGAACTGTCCCATAGGGTTTCCAAGAAGCAGCTGGTGGATTTGAACTGCCAACCTTTTGGTTAGCAGCCTGAGCTCTTAACCACTGGACCACCAGGGCTCTGGTCTTCCTTGTAGGCATATGAATATTATCCTGTCACTGACAGTATTGTATTTCAGAATAGATCTTGAAATCTTCTTTTTGACAATGAATGAGACACCGTTCCTCTTCAATTTGTCATTCCCAGTATAGCAGACCATATGATTGTCCAATTCAAAATGGCCAATACCAGTCCATTTCAGCTCACTAACACCTAGGATATAGATCTTCGAGCATTCCATTTCATATTTGACAACTCCCATTTTCCTAGATTCTTACTTTGTAGTTTCCATGTTATGATTATTAATGGATGTTTGCAGATATTTCTTCTCATTTTGAGTCATGCCACATCAGCAAATGAAGGTCCCAAAAGCTTGACTCCATCCATATCATTAAGGTCGACTCTATTTTGAGGAGGCATCTCTTCCTCAGTTGTATTTTGAGTGTCTTCCAACCTGAGGGATTCATCTTCTGGCACTGTATCAGAGAATGTTCTGCTGCTATTGATAAGGTTTTTATTGGTCAACTGTTTTAGAAGTAGACTGCCAAGTCTTTCTTCCTAGGTTGTCTTAGTCTGGAAACTCCACTGATACTTGTCTACTGTGGGTGACCCTGTTGGTATTTGAAATACCAGTGGCATAGCTTTCAGGATCACAGCAACATGCAAGACACCACAGTATGACAAGTTGACAGAGGGGTGATGGTTTAAATAAGTAGCTGATTTTAATAATGTGAAGGTATCATTTGTAAGTTCATAAACATTTAGAAGTTTAAGCTTCATAATAAAGTGTTTTAATCTGGTCACTTTTGAATGAGAATTCAATGACTCAAGAATGTGTATGCTTTAGTATATTTGCCCCTTTGATTCATTTCCTGAAGGCTTTTCTTCCTCATTTTTATTCTTCTCTGCATTATCTTCTCATCACTTAAATGAGTGAAGTTTAGCAAAAGGGCATATTGATATGATGTACATTCTCACTTTTTTGTGGACTTAAATCCACATTACCTCTTCTTAGGAGCTTACACACCCCAAGTTAATACTTCTTTCCCTCTTATGGTGTTAAAGGACTGGGATATTCACCAGGAAAAGAGAGGCCATTACTGGTTAAAGGGGGTTTCTTGCTCAAAATGTTCTGGATATTTCTGACACTGTAACTATACCTTTCTGATTTTAAACAATCAAATTATGATGAGCACAAACCTCATTCAAATCTACTGTTAACAGTCCATGAAGTCCAGTTCCCTAGCTCCCATTATGATCTGAGTCTCCTGAGAACTGATGCCATCTGGTTCAAGTGGAAGCATCTTGGCCTCTCCAGCAAGAGAGTCAAGGAAATAGGGACAGATAAGAGACTCCTTGCTGATCAAGGTAAACAGCCAATTTTTCTGTTCTGTGATTATGACTCTTGTTGCTCATTGCAGTGATTATTACTCTATTTTGCACCTGTTTCCAGTATTGCACTAGATTTGCCTTGCTTGGGAAATGTTGACAGACACATCTGCCATTTGCTGATGTGTAACAAGGAGTGGTCCTTTAACTCCTGGTCTCTACTTGCCATTTCAGTTTGGTACAACTTCCTAATTTCTTCCCTCACTCCCGCCTTCCTTCCTTTCTTTTAGCAAAGCCATATCCCTTTGTCATTTCCCTTTTATGACTTACTTTAACAAAATATTCACTTCTTACTTTTACACACCATGTTGTTGTTGTTGCTGTTAGGTGCTGTTGAATCGGTTCCAACTCATAGGAACCCTATGTAAAACAGAACGAAACACTGCTTGGTCCTGCACCATCCTCACAATTGTTGTTGTGCTTGAGCCAATTGTTGTAGCCACTGTGTCAATCCATCTTGTTGAAGGTCTTCCTATTTTTTGCTGGCCCTCTACTTTACCAAGTATGATGTCCTTCTCCAGGGACTGATCCCTCCTGAAAACGTGTCCAAAGTATGTGAGATATAGTCTCGCAATCCTTGCTTCTAAGGAACATTCTGGTTGTACTTCCTCCAAGACAGATTTGTTCATTATTTTGGCAGTCCATGGTATATTCAATATTCTTCGCCAATACCACAATTCAAAGGCGTCAATTCTTTACACAATTCTTTCTTTACATACCAAGCTATAAGTTAATACTTCATTAGCAGAATTTTCATTTTCCATTCAAAAAAATTTTTTCACTCACAAGTATGAAAACCCTCCTGCTACTAGCAGCAAAGCAAATGCTCTTTGTTTTCTTACAGTTTTTAAGTTACAAATTTTCCTGATTTTTTTCTTCCTGAATCTTTTTTCTTGATGTAGCAGCTTGCTTGATTTTCTCTTAACTTTCCTGCTATTAAAAACCTATAAGCATTGAGCCCATTATTCATGATGCAATTAGTAAGTTTTATGAGATCATGTGGTATCTATCTTAACTAATATTGGTGCATTTTAGAATACATGATAGACCTTAACACCTTATGAGGTATCTCTCTCATCTCTAGGACTTTTATTGTTATAGTTCACAGACTACTCACTAATGATAAAAATAATAGTAACAAAAAAAAATTTTTAATGGCCATTTACTGTGAGAATGAAAAAAAAATGAAGATTTTCTTTGTAGTAATTGATATTGTGGCAGAACTTGACCCAAACATACATGACTCATCCTAAGAAAAATAAGTGCAAAAAAGTCCCAAGCTTTTCAAACAGATAGACTGGAGGTGATTACTCGCTTCTACAAAGGCTCTTTAACTCTTCAGAAAAGATTCTTCATAAGAGAATTTAAAATGGAATTTGATTCTAAAAACTCTTTCTCACTCACTACTCTTCAGGCTGAAACCTCAAGGAACCTTTAATTTTAAGGCTGGCTGTATAATAAAAAGTAATAAAATTTAGCTAATAGGACAGATCTATAATTTCTCTCTCTTCTAATGAAAACACCCACTGGAGGTTCCTGAGATGAAAAGTAGATGTATACTTGTTGTTGTTAGCTGCAGTCAAGTTGGCCCCCAACTCATGGTGACCCCATGTATTACTGAGAAGAACTGCTTCATAGAGTTTTCTTGGCTGTAATCTTTACAAAAATAGTTCACCAGTCCTTCTGCGGATCTGCTGAGTGAGTTTGAACCCCCAATCTTTAGGTTAGCAACCAACTGCAAACCATGTGTCCCACCTAGGCTTCTTAGTGTGTGTGTGTATGCATATACGTATTTTTTACTTTGCCCTAGACCATCACATTTCTAACTGCTATGACAACATTTAGCCAAGTTGAGAAAAGCTATACCTAACTTCATCTGTTTAGTACTTTCTCAAATACATGAACAGGTCTCACAAGTGTTGAGTTTCAAATCTAAACCCAGCTCTCAATAAGATAGCAGATAATGATATATTAGTGGAAAAGCAGAATTAAAAGGGTAAATATATTTCTAGGTTTCCCCAAAATTGTGACTACAGCGCCTCTGCCAACCTCCTCCTCCACTGGCCTAACTTGTGCGGCCTTTCCCTTGCTATAGTTTTTTATACTGCATCACTGCTGAGAGGGCACTCTCTCCTATTCCAGGTCTACATAGAGGGTTGTATGATCCAAGTCCCCAGCACTCCTGCGAAACTTCAGAAGACTTGATCGGGGTGGTTGGAGGCTGGATGGGCTACTTCCTGCCTCCCACTCTTCCACATACTTCCAATATGGAAGCAGCATGACATACTGGAAAAAGCATAGGTTTGTGCCTGATGACCTCCTCACCCCTTGCTTAGGAGTATGACCTTAGCCTCAGGTTTCTCACCTGTATCTCTCTTGCTGGTTAGTTTCAAGAACTAAATAAAATAATGAATAGAAATTACTGAGCACAATCCCTGGCAAAAGGCGTTCAATGACTGATGGTTCTTTCATGGTACAATGGATAGTCCCATGCTCCTATTCAAGAAGTGTCCCCAAAGTTTATATGAGCGCTCAGACCCCTCAAGGAAACTGATTAATGGTTAATCAAGCAAATTGTTCAGTTCCATGTGGTAAATTAATGACCAAGCAGAAATCAACCTTCTCAATCCCTGAACATCAATCAAGTATTCCGTCATGTTTCTAGTTTCACTGGCGTCTGAGTCATATCCAGATCACAGGCAGAGGTAAGCTCTCTTTGCCAACAAAATGTGTTTGTGGATCTTTGATTCCACCCTACCAAATGAGTCAGCAAAGAGAGCTAAAAGTACAAAGTGTCTGGCAGGCACCCTCATTCCTGAACAATTTCTGTGATACAACATGCTGGGGGCAGACTGTAGGTGCTTCTGAGCCTCTTCACAAGCCACTCTGTCCGAGGTGAGATTGAAAGATGTTATCTACAAAACACATGGCTGTATACTCCTAGTTACTTTTGTACTTGCTGGGGCTCTTCATGCTAAGTTCAGTATCATTGCTATCTTTTGTCTCATCATATTACAATGATAATGCAAAAAACATTTAGCAGTGAGCACAAAATGGAATTTTAAAAAGGGAAAAGAAGAGGAATCACTGTGCTTTATCTGTTTGAACGTTCCTTGATCTCAACACATTTATCAAAGCTTAATTAATTTATGTCTTGGCAGGGCGTATCAATTTCACAAAGCACACACATTAGCTAGGTACAATGGTACCATATTAGCTTTTTCTGCATCTTACAGAGCAGCTCAAAAAGATTAATAAAAGCTCAAACCTTCATCAATTAAGTGAAGCAGGTGGTAGGAAAGTAGTAGAGGAATAAAACTGTGTTTCATTTCAGTGCTTTTGTTTTCAGGAAAAAAAACGGTGACAGGTTCAAATCATTCATCATAAGAAGCTGAAGTAGAATTTCACTGATAATTAAATGCATTTTTTCCCAAAAGGCAGAGAAGCTGCAATGAATTTTATAGTAGCAGATGTGAGAACTGTCACGAATTATGGAAATAATTTATAAACTCAAAAGCACCATCTCTGCAAACATTATATCAGAAGATCTTTTTTTTCAACTGTATCTGTAGAGTATTTTTAATAAACATTTCATTTCAGAATAATTTTCGTTTATAGAAAAGTTGTGAAGCCGGACAGTACAGAGAGTTCCTATATACTCGGTACCTAGTTTCCTCTATTGTTAACATCTTATTCTACAGTACACTTGTCACAATTAATGAACCAATATTGACACGTTGTTAGGTGCTGTCCAGTCAGTTCTGACATGTAGAGTCCCTGTGTGCAATAGAAAGAAATATTGCCCAGTCCTGCGCCATCCTCACAATCATTGATATGCTCGAGCCCATTGCTGAAGCCACTGTGTCAATCCATCTCACTGAAACCATTCCTCTTTTTTGCTGACCCTCTACTTTACCAAGCATGATGTCCTTCTCCAGGACTGGTCCCTCCTGACAACAAGTCCAAAGTATGGGAGATGAAGTTTCACCATCCTTGCTTCTAAGGAGCATTCTGACTGCACTTCTTGAAACACAGATTTGTTCTTCTGGCAGTCCGTGGTATATTCAATATTCTTCGCCAAAACCAGAATACAAAGGCATCAATTCTTCTTGGGTCTTCCTTATTCATTGTCCAGCTTTCGTGTGCATATGAGGTGATTAAACACCATGGCTTGGGTCAGGCGCACCTTAGTCTTCAAGGTGAAATCTTTGCTTTTTAATACTTTAAAGAGGTCTTTTGCAGCAAATTTGCCCAATGCAATGTGTGGTTTCATTTCTTGACTGCTGCTTCCATGGATATTAACTGTAGATCCAAGTAAAAAGAAATCCTTGACAACTTCAATCTCTTCTCCATTTGTCATGATGTTGCTTACTGGTCCAGTTGTGAGGATTTTTGTTTTCTTTATGTTGAGGCATAATCCATACTGAAGGCTGCAGTCTTTGATCTTCATCAGTAAGTGCTTCGAGTCCTCATTTTCAGCAAGCAAGATGTATCATTTGCATAACACTGGTTGTTAATGAGTCTTCCTCCAATCCTAAAACCTAGTTCTACCTCATATAGTCCAGCTACTTGGATTATTTCCTCAGCATACGGATTAAGTATGGTGAAAGGATACAACCGTGACGTACACCCTTCCTGATTTTAAACCACTCAGTATCCCCTTGTTCTGTTTGATGACTACCTCTTGGTCTATGTACACGTTTCTCTTTAGCACAATTAAGTGTTCTGGAATTCTCATGCTTCACAATGTTATTCATAATTTGTTGTGATCCACACAGTTGAATATCTTTGCATAGTCAATAAAATACAGGTAAACATCTCTCTGGTATTCTCTGCTTTCAGCAAGGATCCATCTGACATCAGCAATGATATCCCTCATTCCACGTCCTCTTCTGAATCCAGCTTGAATTTCTGGCAGTTCCCTGTTGATCGATGTACTACTACAACCACTTTTGAATGATTTTCAGCAAAATTTGACTTGTGTGTGATATTAGTGATATTGTTGAATAATTTCCACATTCTGTTGGCTCATCTTTCTTTGGAATGGGCACAAATATGGATCTCTTCCAATAGGTTGGCCAGGTAGCTGTCTTCCACATTTCTTGGCATAGATGAGTATGCACTTCCAACACTGCATCCGTTTACTGAAACATCTCAATTGGTATACCGTCATTTCCTGGAGACTTGATTTTTGCCAATGCCTTCAGTGCAGCTTAGAATTCTTCCTTCAGTACCATTGGTTCTTGATCATATGCTACCTCCTGAAATGGCTGAACGTCCACCAATTCTTTTTGGTACAGTGACTCTGTGCATTCTTTCCATCTTCTTTTGATGCTTCCTGCATTGTTTGATATTTTCCCTACAGAATCCTTCAATTTTTTCTTCAGTTCTTTCAACTTGAGAAATGCCTGGAGTGTTCTTCCCTTTTGGTTTTCTAGGACTTTGCACATCTTATTATAATACTTTATTTCATCTTCTCAAGCCACCCTTTGAAATCTTCTGCTCAGCTCTTTTACTTCATCATTTCTTCCCTTTGCTTTAGCTATTCTAAGCTCAAAAGCAAGTTTCAGAGTTTCTTCTGACATCCATTTTGATCTTTCTTTCCTGTCTTTTCAATGACCTCTTGCTTTCTTCATGTAGGATGTCCCTGATGCCATTCTACAACTTGTCTGGTCTTTGGTCATTAGTGTTCAATGCACGAATTCTATTCTTGAGATGGTTTGTAAATTCAGATGGGATACACTCAAGGTCATATTTTGGCTCTCACGCACTTGTTCTAATTTTCTTCAGCTTCAACTTGAACTTGCATGTGAGCAACTGATGGTCTGTTTTGCGGTTGGCCCCTGGCCTTGTTCTGACTGATGATATTGAGCTTTTCCATCATCTGTGTAGTCGATTTGATTCCCGTGTATTCCATCTGGTAAGGTTCACATGTACAGTCAAGTTTATTTTGTTGAAAAAGGGTAGTTGCAATGAAGAAGTCATCAGTCTTGCAAAATTCTATCATGTGTTTCTGGCATCATTTTGATCTTCAAGGCCATATTTTCCAACCACTGTTCTCTCTTCTTTGTTTCCAACTTTCACATTCCAATCACCACTAATTATCAATGCATCATGATTGCATGTTTGATCAACTTCAGATTGCAACAGTTGACAAAAAAGTCTTAAATTTCTTCATCTTTGGTCTGAGTGCTTGGTGGGTGAATCTGAATAACAGTTGTATTAACTGGTCTTCCTTGGAGTGCATGAATATTATCCTATCATTGACAGCATTGTACTTCAGGATAGATCTTGAAATGTTCTTTTTGATGATGAATACAATGCCATTCTTCTTCAACGCATAGTAGACCATATGATTGTCATATCCAAAATGGCCACTACCAGTCCATTTCAGCTCACTAACGCCTGGAATGTTGATGTTTATGTGTTCCATTTCATTTTTACAATTTCCAGTTTTCCTAGATTCATACATTGTATATTCCATGTTCCTATTATTAATGGATATTTGCCACTGTTTCTTCTCATTTTGAGTCATGCCACATCAGCAAATGAAGGTCTTGAAAGCTTGACTACATCCACTTCATTAAGGTCGACTGTACTTCGAGGAGGTAGTTCTTCCCCAGACAGATTTTGTGTGCCTTCAAACCTTAGGGGCTCATCTTCCAGCACTATATCAGACAATGTTCTACTGCTATTCATATAGTTTTCACTGGCTAATTTTTTCAGAAGTACACCACGAGGTCCTTCTTCCTAGGTTGTCTTAGTCTGGAAGCTCAGCTGAAACCCTGTCAACTATGGGTGACTCTGCTAGTGTCTGAAATACCAGTGGCATAGCTTCCAGCATCACAGCAACATGCAAGCCACCATAGCACAACAAACTGACAGACACATGGGGATTGACACATTATTATTAACTAAAAAAAAATATCCAAACCAAATCCATTGCCACTAAGTTGATTCCAACTCCTAGTGACCCTATAGGACAGAGTAGAACTGCTAGGGTTTCTGAGGAGCAGCTGGTGAATTCAAACTACCGACCTTTTGTTTAGCAGCTGAGCTCTTAACTACTGCACCAACCAAACCAAAAAAAACCCAAACCCATTGCCTTTGAGTTGATTCCGACTCATAGCGACCCTCTAGGACAGAGCAGAACTGCGCCATGGAGTTTCCAAGGAGTTTCTGGTGGATTTGAGCTGCCCCCCTTTTGGTTAGTAGCTGTAGCACTTAATTACTACACCAGGGCTCCTAAATATTAACTAAAGACCTTACTTTATTCAGATTTCCTTAAATTTTCTTTAAGTTCCTTTGTTGTTCCATGATTACATCCAAGATCCCACAATGTATTTGGTCATCATAAATCCTTAGGTTTTTCTTGGCTTTTCTTGGCAATAGTTTCTCAGGCTCCTTGTTTTTTATGACCTTGAATATTTTGAGGAGAATTGGTTAGGAATTTTGTAGAATGCCCTTCAATTTGGGTTTGTCTGATGTTCTCACGATTAGACTTGGGTTATGTGTTTTGGGAGGAAGAACACAGATGAAAAGTGCCATTGTCATCACATCATATCAAGGGCACATGCCAGCAACATGACTGATCACTGTTGATGTTGACCTTGATCATCTGTCTTAGGTAGAGATCCTTTTTCAAAGTTTTGCTTTCAACATTCTCACAAGGCTTTTAATTTGTTGTCATACACTTAAGCTTAATTTACATTTAATTCAGTGGCATCTGTTTTAGGATTGATTTTTTTTTTTTTTGAGTTCTCATATAACTTCAAAAAAAACAAAAACTGGCTACTGTCAAGTCAATATCGACTCATGGCGACCCCATGTGTTACAGAGTGGAACTGCTTATGGGGTTTTCTTGGCTGTAATCTTTACAGAAGCAGATAATCAGGCCTTCATCCTTCAGTGCCACTGGATAGGTTTTGATCCACCAACCTTTAGGTTAGCAACTGAGTGCAAACCATTTGTACCACCAATGAATTATCTAAAATAACCTCACAGTTGTTTAGGAAATCATAGATTATTTCTAAATCATTGTGGCAATTAGAAATGCTGCAAGTGTGTCTCTGTCACCATTATTACCATCATGGTTATTTTATTTTAATATTCTTTCTTTAAAAATTAAGGCTATTTTGATCATTAAAAGCTCAATAATGAAGAGCTTATTCTATAAATTTTTTAAGTAGAAGTGGAATTAATTTCTGACTGTAGTAGAATCAAATGTCCCTTTCTCAGTTTAGAAGCCTGTACTTTGATTCTATGCCTCCAATGAGTCAGTATCAGCCTTTAGATGTGGCTTTCTTTGTCAATCTGTTTATCGAAAGGAAGGGCACTAATGAAAAAAATGCTTACAAAAGATCATTCTATGTATTCATAGCACTCTGGGTGGGGTAGGGTCATGAATATTACTTGGTTTCCCTTGGGTTCTGGGAAAGACAGACTTTTGTTCATAATTATAGTACAACCCTTCTTTATATGGCCATCATTGTGACAGATTTGCTTCTTCCCTGTAGCTAGTTGTTGGGCTGGGTCTTGGACTGAGGGCGTGATTTCTCTGTACTCAGTAACTAATGAAAAGGAGTGCAGCATATTTAAAAATTTACACCTTGAGCTCCTGAGGTTCAAATTCCATCCAATTATAAGTCCAGGTAGCTTTTCCGTATAGCAACCCTAATAGGTAGTATTTTTCTTACTTAGAGACACAGCATGGGAAGAGATTTCACCACCAGCTCTGCTGTCCAGGCCAGTGATTAACAATTCTAATTGGCACATTTATTTAACACATATTGACTCTTCACTTATATGGCACCAAGGGAACATAAGAGGCTTGAATTTGTAAGTAATTGAAGCTTAGCCCTTTAAGCCCACTGCCTCTAAATATAGCTCTCTGACTTAGTAAGAAGAAATTAGATGGCATTAACACACTCTATTTAAGAAAGTGAAAAGCCAGGAGCAGTTTAGAAATATTTCTACAAAGATATTATTTTATTTTTACAGGAGCAAGTTTTATTACTTCACTGACTTTTGCCTAAGGCTGCAATCACATGAGTGGTATTGAATCATAAGAATGTCACATTCTACTTGCAAATTACTAGACTGGGAGAAAAAGTGGTGTCCCAATCATGTCTGTGTATTGCAGAAAAGAACCGGTTGCTCCATTCTCCAGTGTCTGACTTTTCCCAATCAGAAAATTTGTGTCAAGAGTGAAGGAATGAACAAAAGAAGCAGGGGTAATTGTTTTAGGCTGGGTTCTCTAGAGAAGCAAAACCAGTAAAGTGTATAAATATACATATAGAGAGATTTATTTCAAGGAAATGGCTCATGTGATTGTAGAGGCTGGAACATCCCAAGTCTGTGAATCTGAATAGAGGCTTCTCCTGATTCACAAAGACACGGGGGCTGGCAAACCCAAGACTGGCAGGTTGTAGAGCAGAGCTCTTGCTCACAGGCTATGAAGATTGATGAATCCCAAGATGGGCAGACAAGCTGTTAACTCAAGTTCCAAGAAACGGTGGTCAGATGAACAGGAGGCAGCTGCAGGGTCCAGAGTAAGCAAAAGCCAGAACATCCACTTCTATTCGGATGCAGGCCACACACCCAAGGAAACTTCCTTCCAACCTACTGGCTACTCACAATATATCCCATCATGGGGGTAATCACATATAAACACTGAGAATCATGGCCCAGCCAAGCTGACACACAGTGTTAACCACCACAGTCCACCCCTTGTCAACCTGACACCTGTACACATCTCCCCAAACCATACATAATCTCTAAATAAAGACAATTACAAAGTCATAGTTGCACCTAACATGATACAACTAACACATGTACAACCGAAAAAGCACTAGCCCTGTTTACATCTTATATATTATAACTGAAGAAAACAAAAATATATGATGTACACATACAAAGCAGAAATACTCATATCATGGATTGAACTGTGTCCCCCCAAAATATCTGTCAACTTGGCTAGGTCATGATTCCCAGCACAGTATGATTGTCCACCATTTTGTCATCTGATGTGATTTCCCCATGTTTTATAAATCCTGTCAGTATGATGTAATGAAATGGATTAGTGGCAGTTATATTGATGAGATCTACAGGATTAGATAGTGTCTTATGCCAATCTCTTTTGACATATAAAAGACAGAAGCAAGCAGAGAGACATGGGGACCTCATACTACCAAGAAAGCAGTGTTGGGAGTAGAGTGCACCCTTTGGACTTGAGGTTCCTGTGCAGAGAAGTTCCTAGTCCAGGGGAAGACTGATGATAAGGACCTCCCTTCACAGCCGACAGAGAGAGAGAAAGCCTTCCCCTGGAGCTGATGCCCTGAATTTGGCCTTGTAGCCTACTAGACTGTGAGAGAATAAACTTATCTTTATTAAAGCCATCCACTTGTGATACTTCTGTGATAGCAGCACTAGGTGACCAAGACACTTATAACAATTACAGTCCTTGTTTCTGCAACTAATCTTGTGGACGTAACTGATATTTAGAACTACCTACTTCCACCACCCATTCCATATTCCCTTTGCCCTCAGCAAGTACTTCATCTGGTGGTGGTTCTTTACCTGGTGGGATGACCCAAAATTTCATTCCTGAAGGGTCTAGGTCATTAGTAGTCATTTTGGAATTGGGTTGCTATAGTTTTCCACTGACTTTAATCACAGGGCATGGTAGTACTAAGAGATGCCCTAAAGGATTTCCTGTATTCCAGACATACTCTTTTTTTTACCTCCATTATATAATACCAATCCAATTTCCTCCTGGTAATCAGGATCAATCACACTAGCCAGTATGTTAACTCCCTTCTTTGCCTATTGATCCAGAGGCATAAGGATCCCCAAGTGGCCAGGTGGTATTGTCAGTTTCCAGTTCAATGGAATCAGTGATGTGTCTCCAGGTGGGAGCATTCCTCCCTTTGGAACTAAGACCTCTAGACCTGCAGAACATAAGGTCACGGGGACAGGAAGCAAGAATCTTATGAGTGGGTCACTAGGAGTAATAGTCAGTGGTGCCACTCCCATTTCCACCCCTTGATTCCTGGGCCCACGAATCCTGGCTATGGGAGAAATAGCACCACATGTTGGATGCTGGTTTAGAGCATATATAGCCTCCTGAAGAACACCGCCCCCACTCTGTAGGGTACTGCCACCTAGCTGGCACTGTAATTGTATTTTTAGGAGGCCATTCCATCATTCTATTAAGCCAGCTGCTTCAGGATGATGAGGAACATGGTAAGACCAGTGAATCCCATGAGCATGGGCCCACTGTCGCACTTCATTTGCTGTGAAGTGAGTCCCTGGATCAGATGCAATGCTGTATGGGACACCATGATGATGGATAAGGCATTCTGTAAGTCCACAAAAGGTAATTTTGGCAGAAGCATTGCCTGGAGGGAAGGCAGATCCATGTCCAGGGTAAGTGTCTATTCCAGTAAGGACAAAACACTGCCCCTTCCATGATGGAAGTGGTCCAATGTAATCAGCTTGCCACCGTGTTGCTGGCTGATCATCTCAAGAGATGGTGACATATTAGGGACTCAGTGTTGGTTTCTGCTGGTGGCAGATTGGGCACTCACCAGTGGCTGTAGCCAAGTCAGCCTTGGTGAGTGGACGTCCATGTTGCTGGGCCCATGCATAAATTCCATTCCTGTCACCATGGCCACTTTGTTTATGAGCCCATTGAGCAAGGACAGGACTAGCTAGGGAAAGAAAATGACTGGTTTCCACAGAAGGCATCATCCTACCTACTTGATTGTTAAAATCATTCTCTGCTGAGGTCACCCTGTGCTGAACATTCACATGAAACACAAATATCTTCACTTCTTTGGCCCATTCAGAGAGGTCGATCCACATACTTCTTCCCCATAAACCCTTGTCTCCAATTTTCCAATCATGTTCCTTCCAAGTCCCTGACCATCCAGCCAAACCATTGGCCACAGCCCATGAATTAGTATACAGTCGCCTATCTGGCCATTTCTCCTTCTAAGCAAAGTGAACAGCCAGGTGCACTGCTCAAAGTTCTGCCCATTGAGAGGATTTCCCTTCACCACTGTCCTTCAGGGAAGTCCCAGAAAGGGGCTGTAGTGCTGCCACTGTCCACTTTTGAGTGGTGCCTGCATACCGCGCGGAACCATTTGCAAGCCAGGCACGAGTTTTCTCTTCTTCAGTCAACTGACGTAAGGAAGTCCCCAGGAGGCCACAGGCGCAGACTGGAGATGGAAGGGAATTTGACACGAGTGGAAACCATGGACATTTGGGCCACTTCCTCATGTAACTCATTTGTGCCTCAGGTCCTACTCGGGCTTGATCTCGTATACACCTTTTCCATTTAATGAAGGAGTGCTGCTGTGCACGTCCAACTTTATGACTCTGTGGATCAGACAACACCCAGTTCATGATGCACAGCTCAGGCCACATGGTGACTTGATGTCCCATGGTTAAGAGTTCAGTCTCCACTAAGGCCCAGTAATAAGCCAAAAGCTGTTTCTCAAAAGGACAGTAGTTATCTGCAGAGGATGGCAGTGGTTTGCCCCAAAATCCTAAGGGCCTGTGCTGTGATTCACCAACAGGGGCCTACCAAAGACTCCAAACAGCATCTCTATCTGCCACTGACACTTTCAAGCACCACTGGATCAGCTAGATCATATGGCCCAAGTGGCAGAGTGGCTTGCACAGGAAACTCCCTTTCAACTGACTGGCTACTCACAGCATATCCCATCGTGGGAGTGATCCCATATAAACACTGAGAATCATGGCCCAACCAAGGTGATTCACAATCTTAACCATCACAGTAATGAACACACAATCACGACAAGTAAAACTAAAGCAGGAAAGAGGGAAAGACAGGAACAGAGTGCTTTGATTTACTGGTATGACCTGGAGTCTGGAAAATGGGTAGAAATTTCATACAATCACTTATGGAACCATCACCCTGTGAAAGTCTTGTCCCCTCTATAAGCCTTGTTTCCTCAAAAGTAAAACGGAAAAAAGTAACCAGTTGGAGCTGTACTTCAGAAAAAAGGAGGAAGATGCAGGATGGAAAATGAATTAGAGTGAGGTGGGTCTAGAGGCAGGAACGCTTGTAAGGAGACGAATAGTGTAGTCTGCGGGGGAAGTGAGGAGGCCCGCAAGACTGGTCATTCATGTATTCATTTTTTAACCATTTATTCAACATAATTGTTCAATGCCTTCCAGGCTGCCTACATTTGTGCTCTAGGAGCTGGGGGAACAGAACAGTCAAAACTTGTGTCTTCCTGCAATTTGCAGAAGAACAGAGCAAAGAAATATTAAATAATTAGACATGCATAAATAATAACTCACTTATTTATAGTTGTCATAAGGGCCTGGATGGATATATAGGATCTAAAATTAATCTGTCAGTTCGTTGTAGTATGGTGGCTTGTGTGTTGCTGTGATGCTGTAGGCTATGCCACCGATATTTCAAATACCAGCAGGGTCACACATGGTAGACAGTTTTCAGTGGAACTTCCAGACTAAGACAGTCTAGGAAGAAATGCCTGATGATCCACTTCTGAAAATTAGCCAATGAAAGCCATATGGATCAAAAATACTATGTGAGATTTTGACTCACTTAACTTTGTACATATTCTCAGGAAGGACCGGTCACTGGAAAAGGATAATGTTTAGTAAAGCGGAGAGACAGCAAAGATAAGGGAAACCCTCAAAAGGATGGACTGACATCGTGGCTGCAGCAAGGAACTCAAACATACCAACAGTCAAGAAGATGGCGCAGGACCAGGCAATGTTTTATACTATTGTACATGGGGTTGGAGCTGACTCGCTGGCAACCACCAACGACAACACACACACATATACATATACATATATACATATATACATATATCAGGAGTCCTGGTGGCACTGTGGTTAAGCATGCAACAGTCTGAGCCCACTAGCAGCTTTGTGGGAGAAGGATGTGGCAGTCTGCTTCTGTAGAAATTACAGCATTGGAAACTCTATGGAGCAATTCTATTCTGTCCTATAGGGCCGCTATGAGTAGAAATCAACTTGATGGCATTTTTTAAAAAATATATCTCAGTGTAAAAATGGGGACAGGGTAAGCATCAGGGCTGGTAGTGAGCAGAACTGAATAATTAATGACTTTATTCTGATCAGAGAAGTGAAATCCAAGATTTACTTCTTGATAGTTGATAACTAATGAAATAGTGTCTAGAAAACTAATTAATTGTTGGTATTTATATTCCTTTATCTCTTGTTCCAAATTGTATATCGATTTGTTTATAATTACTAATGAGAGTGTGATAACATTCTAAGACAACAGTCGTACTTTTTCTAGCAAAAGGATAATTCAGTAACTTCTGTACTACATGTCCACTTCTCTCCCAACCATAAACAGGTTCCAGTGTTCAGCTGGTGTTAAATTTCCCAGTGGCTGGTAGCACGTCCTTGAAGTAACTACCTCATCAGGCCTTGTCTTTCATCCTTAAACCTCTTAAGAGCTGTTAAAGGTTTACAATATATATTTTTGGTAGTGCCAGTTGATAATGAACTAAATGTGCTCTGTATAAACAAGAAAATTCTGAAGTAATATAGTTTCTTTTTATGTTTATAGGTGTGTTAAAATGTGCTCACAGACAACAAATTGATTAATGTCCATAATTTTCACAAGAACTGATGAATGTTCTAAAGGATAGATAAAGCAAAACAAGCTAAAATTTTTGCTGTAACCATAAAACCCAACAGGCATGTATAATTCAAGAGGATGCCTTCAGTTTTCCACGTTTACATTCAGTATGTTTACAGCCTATACTGGCTCACTGTGCAACACTTGCTATAACATATATAATGGACATAACACATACCTAACGGTCAGATCATCACCTATCATTAAGACACAGGCCATACCTTGACTATTTTAGAGTACACTAAAAATATTTACTACTCTCTCCATCAAAGAAAAATATTATGATGTTCCAGTGTCGGACAAAATGAGCTGAATGCTCCAAACGTATGGATTTGTAGCAAGCTGGAACTGCTGGCTTTTTCCTTGATAACAGACTGGCATATGCCACAAGGGATAAACTGATAGTGACCTGTACAAATATTTTTTAAAGGCAGCTGGCTTGCCCTTCTTTTCCCACCCTGGGATATCCTGGAAGCATTTATTAATTTTCTTTCAGAGTGACTACCATTGCTATGTGCCATATATGCTTAGTGAATTTGTTTGTAATGTTGTTAACGATGGAATCTACATAGCTGGCTAAAAATTACTTCATTGGGGGTATTAGTTTTAGCCAAAACCCCCCAAAGTGACAATCTTTGGGTGGCTGGCAGATGCCTCTACAATTGGAGAATTATAGAACCAGTAGTGAGAGGTCCAAGGTCATTTTTGTTTCTTATATATAGCTTATGCAACTGAATTGCTTTAACAATTCTAACCTGTATCCTGCAGTTAAAACTAAAATGACAACCTGCTCAGCAGAAAAAAAAAAAAAACCCTGTTGTGATCGAACTCAGCATTCCATTAAATTTTTGCTTGTAGGTGAATCTTGGAAAGCATTTTCTCTAGGTAGAAATTTTAGAGTATATCATCCCTGCTGACAAAACAGAAACCTATATTTGCTGGACAACATACAATGATACTGATGATTAGTTGTATGGCTTACCCTAAAGTCATATTTCTGGTGCTCCATTACAAAACTGTCACAGAAGATTAAAAGAAGAACGACATAAAGGGAATGAAGGATGACAGAATCAAACATATATCAATATACTAATTGTACCTATTAATATTTTGTGGCATAACATGGCATTGTTTCAAAATTCATTTTGCAAGTTGAAAAACAAATAATTGGCTTCGGAAAAGAGAGCTAAACAGTGGACGTTCTTTCTGGTGAGACTGGCAAATTCATTTTACCTTCCAGATATCTTTTAATAGCTACCCTTTACATTATTCTAAATTGATACAGGAACTAGCAGGAAACATAAATGTGAAGACAGAAGTCTTAGCAGTAAGAGCCAAAAAGCTAGATTGCAATGGTTGGCAGTAGTTATATTGCTAAGGTTAAATATGGTAATTCTTATTTTATCTTGATGTCAGTAATCTGAAAAGTCTGTGACGCAAGCCTCTGCAAAAAAATCAGTACACCCACACACACACGCGCACACACAAAGAGAAATATCATGTGTATAAACACATGCGTGTGCATGCACACGTCATATTTCTGTATAAATATTTAAGATGGACAGTGTGAAAGAAAACTTAGGTTTCATTTTGTGTTAGAAAGCAGAATAAGAAGGGCTCTTTAACAAATTATGAACAGGCTGGAAGCAAATGTTGAAGACTCCTGTTGTAAGGTGCTGTTGGATGCTACGACATTGCCATATTCCCCAAGTGAAGCAGGGTCTGACAGTAGTCTCATTTAATGCAAGTCAAATGGGGTATTCTTTTGGATAATAGGTGGAAAGAACCCTTTCATTGTTAAGAAATCTATGACTCAGTATGGATAGTGGCACCGTTTACTTTTCATCCATGTGTTCTTATAAGCCCCATGAAGGTTTTGAGTCAGAGAAGAGCATCATGTGATAGGAACTGATAAATACATCTGAAATATAATGGCCTTGGAGAGACAACATGAATCTGTGTCTTGACCTCTAAAAGTTAGCATTTCAACAGAAAAGTTGCAAGAAAAGAAGGAGCAGTCAAGCGAGGAGTGAAAATGCCAGATAATTCTCTCTCCACGTGAGTTTAGGCAGTGTTTTAATGAGGGACAGGGCAAGATACGCCAGGCTGGGGAGATAAGAGGTGAGGGTTGGGGAAGAGAAACACGTGTGTGTGTGGCTTTGTATTTTGCCACCAAACCCATCTGATATCTCAACCTTCAGGTACAATTAATTTGGCAATTAGCATATGCCACCATTTGATTTTAATAATTATGTTCACGTGTGGATATCTTATTTTCATGACGCATTTATGCCTCTTTCTTTCTTTTGTCCCCACAGAACATAATCTAGGAATACCTGATAGTGACTCAACAAGTCCAGATTTAGGGTCAAGTGTCTTTCCATGTTGCTCGCAGAGTAAACTACAAATATATAGATTGCTACATTGCTTATTATTATTTTAACTCTTTGTCTAGTGAACCCCTTGAGGGCAGCTACTATATCTTACTCATCTTTATCTCTCCAGCACTTATCCCAGAGTCCGCTACAAAATGGGTGCCCAATAAAAACTGCAGAAATCTGACTTGTAGTGTGAAACATCTTGGATTTTTCACAAATTTTTAATTTCTTCAGTCTTTACTTAGACCACTTTGGGAAATGTTTTAAATGCTAATTAAATGTAGTTGATAAAGCCGTCAAGTAGGAGCAATAATGGAGATGAGGGTGAGGAATCAGAAGCTGGGCAGATGGAATCAAATAAGTAATAGTACTTCAACTGAAGAATAATGAAACATAAATCAAAACATTGTTTCATAATATTTGTCAAGGTTCATAGCAATTATTGAAACGACTAGCTTACTGTTAAAAAAAAAAAAAAGCCAAGTTCTATTACTTTCAAGGTGTAATTGTTCCCCTGACTTCATCTACTTATGCATCTCTACCTTAAAAAAAACAACAAACCAAACCTGCTGTCATTGAGTCAGTTCCGACTAATGGTGATCCCATGTGCTAACAGAGTAGCGTCGTGCTCCATAGGGTTTTTTTTTGGCTGTAATGTTTATGGAAACAGATTGTGAGACCTTTGCGATGCCACTGGGTGAGTTCAAACTGCCAACCTTTAGGTTGGTAGCCAATTGCAAATCACTTGCACCACCCATGGCCCTTCTCTACCTTTGGCTCAGACTTGATCTGGAGTTCAAGATCTATGTAGTGCATCTAACTTTCTAATGGGCAGGTTCACTTTAATTGAACCATGAAAAGTAGACAACACTAGTTTGGCACTTTGTAAAACATAAATCAAAGTTCTCATTCCTCCATGGCTGTGTAAGTAGTAATTGAAAATGAGGATAGAAGTTTAAAAATGGGGCAAGGGAGACTACGAGCTCTTTGTTAGAATTCAACTGACGGTAACACTCCCTTAAACAAGCTCTGCCAGGCTGCGTTCTGGGTGCAGGACCCCGTGAACTTTTCATGTTGCTGGCATCTGCACAGCTTGACATACATACTGGGAACTCTCTTTCAGTTATCTGATACTTGGCTAGGATGGGTTGTGGCTTCTTTCCTGGTGTCTGCAATCATGTGCAAATGAGCTTAAAGGCAAAGTCACTGCTGTCTCTCTGGCAGTCTCTCAGTGGCCTTCGCTCCCTTCTCTCCCACTGATGCCCCTCCCCACACCTGGCTCCAAATTCCTGGGAAAGGTCAAACGGAGCTGTCCTGGTATTTGGAGATGACTCAGGACCACAGGGTGAGGTACAAACTATTTCGCAGACATTTCATGTTAAGCCACACCCATCCGGCATCTGACCCAGTGATTTTTCTAAAACGCAAATCTGATTGTGAAAATCCCTATTTAAAGCCCTTAGATAGCTCCCTATTGCCAAGGGCAGGGTTTTCACACTTTCTCAGCAGTGGACAGTTTCAGGCAGCTAAAGTAAGCTTTTGTAGAATCCCAGTATATCCAAGAGACACAAATCCCATTTATTAATGCACATTTATTTTGAGTTCAAATGTATAATCATTGGTATTATAAGCTTAATGAATGAAAAGGAGTCCCTGGGTGACGCCAATGGTTAACGTGCTTGGCTGCTAACCCAAAGGTTAGCAGTTCAAGTCCACTCAGAGGGGCCTAAGAAAAAAGGCCTGGCAATCTACTTCTAAAAAGTCAGCCATTGAAAATCCTATGGAGCATAGTTCTACTCTGACGTACAAGGGGTTGCCACGAGTCAGAGCTGACTTGGCAGCAACTGGTAATAAATGAGAACGGTAAGGGTCTTACAACAAACATGACACTTGAAATCAGAGGTTACAGGTGATATTTGCAGTCACATCAGTCTCAAAATAACTCCTGGAAGTATCCATAAAGTAGGTTTCGCTCAACCTGATGGACATGGTCACTCCTCACCTCTTCAGCCCCCACCATTATACTCCTATCAGA
The DNA here is from genome assembly GCF_030014295.1 of Loxodonta africana. NCBI lineage: Eukaryota > Metazoa > Chordata > Mammalia > Proboscidea > Elephantidae > Loxodonta > Loxodonta africana. The sequence continues at coordinate 110,535,631 of NC_087347.1, read as the reverse complement.
TCACTTGAACCAGTTTGTCTCCCTTCATCAGACTGAGCTCCTTGAAGACAGGGACATTCCCTTACTCTGTTGTACTCCAGAGGCCGAGCACAATGCCTGGCATAAAGTACATATGTTCAGTAAACATTTGTTGCTGAAAGAGTCTGACTTTCCCCACAAAGCTCCGACATTATTTCATTATTAATTTTCACTGTAAGCCTTTGTCCCTTGAGATTTGTATATTGCAAAAATCATTTCAAGTCTGTGCCCAAATGACTGTACAATATTTCGAAATTACTGGGGCTCAGATCCACGTGGTTTAACTGAGTGTGCTTTTTGTAAAGAACTGGAGACAGCCATGCTTGAGGAAGGGACAAAATGTGAAGCAGCAAACAACTGCCGGTAGGGTCCTGGACACCTGGCCCTTGGAGACTGCAAGCATAACGCCACACTCTGGACAGCAGAGAGGCAGCTCAGATGCAAAAAGTCTCGCTAGGTGTGGAAAGGCAGAGAAAGATTATAAGATGTGTCCTCTGGTGTCCAGGGGAGAATTAGCATACTTTTTTTTTAAATAGCCTAGAAGAGGGTAAAATTTTTCCAGGGTTGTTCTTGTCAAAGTGAAAAACTAAAGAAGGTGTTATTTAGATAATTTACAACATTACAGGGAGATGATTTGGCCTCTACTATCTGGTTATTTTGGAGCCCTGGTGGCTCGGTGGTTAAGAGTTCAGTTGCTAACCAAAAGGTCAGCAGTTCGAATTCACCTTGGAAACCCTATGGGGCAGTTCTACTCTGTCCTCTAGGGTTGCTATGAGTTGGAATTGACTCTAGGGCAACAGGTTTATCTAGTTATTTTAGAACTAAAGTATTCTGGATTTAAAGTATATTGTATAGGTAAATGCTCCGTCTCTCACTGCACTGCATTTGGCCTTTGTAGACATATTTAACAATTAATTAAATAAGCCAGAATATTTAGTAACCAGTGGAAACCTTCCCAAAGTGTTACTGGGAAGGGAGAAGCAATCAGTGATTGACTGGGTCTTTATGCACAGAGCAAACAAGAACCAATCAATTGGTTAATGTGTTCATTTTGGTGCAACTATGATGTACAAACTTCACCAGTAATATCACCCTGAACAGTATGAACCTGTGTTGCAATGGATGGGGCTGAACATGCAGGGAATAGCTTGAGGGGTGGCCAAGGGAGGAAGTGGACAGAAGGCAAAGTTATCCAGAAATGGAGAAGCAATCTTGAAATATAAGTTTATCCTCAACAATGTTTGGCCCTTATGTGACTGATAAGGTCATCTGCACTTACACCTTTCTGATTTCTCCCTTGCAAACATGTTCTCTTCCCTTTGTCACCTAGTCTTTACCATCTCAGAAAAGTGTGTCTCCTTCCACCCAGTTACTCAACCCAGAAACCTGAGTTATTTTTGACCCCCTCCCTTGTTTTCATCTTCTCACATCTATTCATTATTGATTCCTATATTCTATTCCCAAATACATTTTAAATCTGTTATCTCTTTCCACTACCACTGTCTCCTCCATTTCCAAAATTCTCTCTCTCCTATGTACCTGTAGAGGCTCTTGTGTCCAATCTTGCCCCTCTAATCCACTTTCTACACAACAGCTAGAGTGACCTTTATAAAACCGGGTCATGCATCTAGGTCAACTGGCATAACATAGTTCATAAAGAAAATGTTCTATGTACTACTTTGGCTAGTAGCTTCTGGGATCTTAAAAGCTTGTGAGCAGCCATCTAAAATACACCTATTGGTCTCAACACATTTGGAGCAAAGGAGAATGAAGAAAATCAAAGACACAAGGAAAATATCAGTCCAAAGGACTAATGGACGACATGAACCACAGCCTCCACCAGCCAGAGCTCAAAATAACTAGATGGTGCCCAGCTATTACCATAGACCACTCTGATAGGGATCACAATAGAGGGTCCTGGACAGAGTGGGAAAAAAAATGTAGAACGAAAATTCAAATTCACAGAAGAAGACCAGACTTACTTGTCTGACAGAGACTGGAAGGATCCCTGAAACTATGGACCCTAGGCACCCTGCCAACACAGAACTGAAGCCACTCCCGAAGTCCACCTTTCAGCCAAAGATTAGACAGGACTATAAAACAAACAATAACATGTGAGGAACATGCTTCTTAGTTCAATCAAGTATAGGAGACCTAATGGGGAACACTTGCCCAAAAGCAAAGACAAGAAGGGCAGGAAAGGACAGAAAATTTGGATGGATGGACACAGGGAACCGGGATGTAAAGGGAAAGGGGGAGGGTGCTGACACATTGTGGGGATTGCAACCAATGTCTCAAAACAATTTGTCCATGAATTATTGAACGAGAAGCAAATGTGCACTGTAAACTTTCACTGAAAAAACACACTTAAAAAAAAAAGTCATGTCCTGGCATCAGAATATTTAGATACTTGTAATATTTATAAAGGACTCATATAAATAGTAGAGGATACCTATAATACCCCTTGTCATCAAGTCAACTCATAGTGACTCTATAGAACAGAGTACAACTGCCGCATAGGGTTTCTAAAGAGTGGCTGGTGGATTCAAACTGTTGACCTTTTAGTTAGCAGCTGTAGCTTTTAACCGTTGTACCAACAGGGCTCCAGAGATGCTTACAGCAATATAAAAAAAACACTACCCTGGTGGTATACGGTTGCCAGGTTACCATATCACTTATAGACTCTTGATTGTAGCCATTTCTCAGTTTTTTTCACGAAAGAGATGACTATCTCAAAACAGTGATCTACAACAGCTGTTCTGGTGTATTTGAAGGGCTGCCCAACAGAAGCCTCGTTAAATTTCCAGTAGTTTGCTGTAGGTCTATGTCTGGAGGCAACATGTAGGCAGACTGTGACTTGGTAAAAGGAAGGGTTTTCTAAGGAGAACTGCCCATCAATAGAATCCACTGCTCCTATGATACTGCACTTCTCCTTCTTCATCACTTGAAATGTTAGAACAGAGTTTCTGACATTATAAGGGAAATTAATAAATCAACCAAAAGTTAGCTTAGACAACTTAAATGTTTCTGCCAATCTCAAATTACCTTCATTTAAAATAGGCTTTATTTTATAAAGGTCTGTAAATGATATTTGAGGTTTTTAGATCACAAACCCACTTATCACCATTATTGTTTATGACTGTTGTAGAAGTTCTGGCCAATTCAATAAGGCGTAATCAAAAATAATAGGAAAAACTCCCAACAACAAAAGATGAAATTATCATTACCTGCTGAGAAAAATAAGTCGTATAAACAGAAAGTCTAAGGAAATTGTATGAAAAGGTTTCCAAATTAATAGTCTGGTAAAGTGGCTAGGTAAAGATCAAAAAACAAAAATAGTTTTCTGTATTTTAATATTTACAGTGTTAAAATAGAATTTGAAAAAGATGCGGCTCATAGTAATAGCATAAACCTTAAAATATGTAGAAATGACCTTAAGAAGAAATGTTCAGAACCTATATGAGTAAATTTACAGGACTCTACCAAGAGAAAATATGAAGTCCATACTCAATGGAAACATACTATGTGCTTAACTGGGAAGAACTGATAGTGTAAAAATATTACTTCTGCCCAAATAACTGTATATATTTCATGTAATTATATCTACAAGATTTTTTTTAAACAGGAAGAAATGATTTTAGAGTCCGTTCAGAAATAAAAAAAATATTAAACACACCTTGATACCAGAAATCTGACCAATGAAGTTAAAATGCAAACAACAAACTGATGAACTATTTGGAACAAATACGGCATTAAAAAAAAGGACTCATATCCTTATCATATAAAGAGACTTTACAAAACATTAAGAGGTAAAAATGGAATCATACTAAAAAAAAAAAATTTTTTTTTTTTGAATTATATACAGAGGATAAAAACAATCAATTCACAAGAAAAGGCATACAAATAGCTAGTGAATTATGACGGCAAGCAGAAAAATATCAATTTAAAAATAATGACAATATTTTCCAAAAATAAAACTGTCATATGTGTGTGTGTGTGTGTGTGTGTATATATATATATATATACATATATATATGTTTTTTTAAGTGAAGCACCCAATGTTGGAGATTGGGGAAGTATCTGGAAGAAGAAATGGTCAGTCTTTCTACACAGAAATTTAGGCACGTCAATCAATAGCTCTAAAAACTGTGATGCCCTTTACCTACATATTCCATGTCCAGGGATTTATCCTAATGCAAAAATGATGCATAAAAACATGGGTATGTGGAAAGGCATACAGATCAGTGGAATAGAATAGATGGCTTAGAAATAAACCCACAGATTGATGGCCAAGTGATTTTGACAAAAGTGCTGAAGTAATTAAACAGGGAAAGGGCAGTAGTCTTTTGAACATCTGGTGCTCAAACATCTGGGTAATCTCTTACATCATACACAATAATCAACTCTAGACCTAAATATAACAGTTGAAACTGTAAGACTTCTAGAAGAAAAACAAAGAGAGTAGTCTTCAAGACCTTGGGATACGCGGAGACTTCTTAGATAGGATATAAAAAGCAAGAACTAGAAATGAAAAATTTGCTGTAATTGTACTTCATCAGGATTTACATTTTTTATTCTTTGAAAAACACTGGTAAGAAAATGGAAGTCAAGCCATACACTGGAAAAATGTATTCACAATACATTTATCTCACAAAAGCTTTGTATCTAGACTATGATAAAGAGCTCATATAACTCTGGAAGAAACACAATCCAACTTAAGAGAATGGGCAAAATAGTGGAACAAAAGAAGATATATTTCACCAAAGAAAACATACAAATGACTAATATGCTCATTATAAAATGCTCCACATTATTTCAAGGAAATGAAAATTATCAAATACAAGATACCACTACACACTCGCTAAAATTAAGAAGACCAACAGTATCACATGGTTGTGAAGTAACGAAAACTTTTGTACGTTGCTGGTGGGAATGTGAAATGTACAACACAACTTTGAAAACAGTTTGGCAGTTTCTTATAATGTTAAACATATACCTGCACTACAGGTATTTACTCAAGAGAAACGAATATACATGTCTGATAAAGACTTTTACATAAATGCTTAGTAGTTTCATTCATAACACCCCTAAACTGAAAACAACCCAAATGTGTAAATACTGCACAATCAAATATGGGTAATTAAGGAATGGATAATCTAATGGGATCATAATCAAATGGAAAGTAAAGGTTAATCAAATTGAAAATAAAATCAGTAAAACTAATAGATAAAAAAGTAATTATCCACACAGGAAATATAAATGGATAGTTTTATACAACTGAATACTACTTAGCACCCTGGTGGTGTAGCGGTTAAGAGCTAGGCTGCTAACTAAAAGGTTGGCAGTTTGAACCCACCAGGTGCTCACTGGAAACCTTATGGGGCAATTCTATTCTTTATAGGGTCACTATTTTTTTTTTTTATGAGTCCTAATCGACTCAAAGGCAATGGTTTTTTTTTTAGCACTAAAAAGAAAGAGACTACTGATAGTTTGCAATGGCACACCTGAATCTCAAAAACTCCAGGAACAAAAAAGTATATACTGTATAATTCTGTTAATATAAAATTATAGAACAGGCAAAACTAATCTATAGGCAGATCAGTGGTTACCTAGGGTCAAGGAGCAGGGAGTGGTGTTGACTACGAAGGGGCTTTTTGGAGTGATAAGTTCTACACCTCGACTGTGGTGGTAGTCACACATATATATATGTTTTCAAAACTTTTGAAATCGTATTTTTAAAATAGCTTAATTCTATCATACGTACATTATACCTCCCAAAAGCTGACTAAAATTTTAAAAGAAATGATGCACACATCAATTTCTGTACAAGCAAAAAAAAAAAAAAAGCATAAGTATAGCATTATTCATAATAGAAAAAGTGAGACTCTAAATAAATAATATATACATTTAATACTAGCATTAAAACTATGAATAAAACATATGGGGAATCCACTAAAAATGCAAGTAAAGAACATGTAATAACAAGAAAAGTGAAATATTACGAAATGAGGAAAAATTATACATCTTTATAAGAAAAGTTATAAACACATTAAAAACATTTATTAGCAGGAAATATACCAAAACACTGGAAACCCTGGTGATATAGTGGTTAAGTGCTATGGCTGCTAAACAAAAGGTCGGCAGTTCAAATCCACCAGGCGCTCTTTGGAAACTCTATGGGGCAGTTCTACTCTACCCTATAGGGTCGCTATGAGTCGGAATTGACGCGATGGCAATGGGTTTGGTTTGGGTTTTTTTTTTTTAATACCAAAACATTAACTGGTTGTCTCAGGCAATGGATTCTTGGTGTTCCCTATTTTCTTCTTTGTATTTATCTCTACATTTCATTTTCTACATTAAATGTACATTATCTAATTCTGAAAAAATAATGCATGTTATTTAAGAAAATAAACTGATAGAGGAGATAAAAATGGATAATATAAACATTAAAAAAAAATTGAACCTCACTACTAATCAAATCAGTACAACAGATGGTTTTGTAGTTAACAAATTAGCAGTTATAAAATGTATGAAAACAAATAATATTTGAATGAAATATCTAATGCTGGAAAGGACATTTCTCCCGCTTTGTTGTGGCAATAGAAACTAGTAGAGCATTTCTGAAAAGCAATTTATAATATGAACAAAGAGCCTTAAAATAATGCATTCCCTTTAATGGAATAATTGCACTTCCAAGGTCCTATCCTTAGGAAAATTTCCAAAATACCAACCATGACGTATGCCCAGGGATGTTCACCACAGTGTTACTTTACACCATGATAAATTGCAGGCAACCCAAATCTCCAAAAATTGAAGAGAACTGTTCAGTAATTTTGACAAGTTTATTTAAAAGCTTATTAGCCTGCATTTAAAAATGATATGGGGTTTCTAACAAATTACTAGTGTCGGTTGCCATCAAGGTGATTCCGACTCACAGCGACCCCATGTGTCTCAGGGTTAAGGTGTGCTCCCTAGAGTCTTCAATTGCTGATTTTTTGAAAGTAAATCACCTGAACTTTATTCTGAGGCACCTGTGGGAGACTCAACCACCAAACTTTGAGTTAGCAGCCAAGCGTGTTAATCATTTATTTCCGTCACTCAGGGCCTCCTTTTAATAACACAGAAAATGCTTTCTTCTATGTTAGGCTAAAAAAACTACAAAATTGCATCTAAGGTAGTGCTTCAACTACTATGACTAAAATACGCCCAGACTAAGTAAACTTAGTAACTTGCCATCTAAGAAAATCTCCTTTAGTCTTCTAGTTTCTGGTGAAATTGAGAAGAGTAATGAATTTTTAGAACAAAGTATTTCATTCAAACCCTGGACAGTAAGCAATTACATATTTAACACATTTCTATATGTATATCTGATGCTAAGCATAATGCCTAGGACATGACCATCAGTAAATGTTATAATGAACAGAAATGGAGAAAAAAATATTTAAAATGCATACATATGTATATGTACATTTTTTTAAAGCAGTCTTGCAAATTGATCAACAATATATAACAAAGTGTCAACTATATAAGTAAAGAAAATTGAAATGAAAGCCAACCCATTTTGCAATTTGCCAATAAACATAAATCTTAATCCTTTGTGGGCAGAAGGTATAAAAGTGTCTACTACACACAGTAGCCCCCCAAGAAGATAAAATACTTAGGAATAACTCTTACCAAAGATGTAAAAGACCTATACAAAGAAAACTACAAGGTACTACTGCAAAAAACCAAAAGGGACCTACATAAGTGGAAAAACATACCTTGCTCATGGATAGGAAGACTTAACATAGTAAAAATGTTTATTCTATCAAAAGCCATCTATATATATGATGCACTTCTGATCCAAATTCCAGTGACATTTTTCAATGTCTTAGAGAAACAAATCACCAACTTCATATGGAAGGGAAAGAAGCCCCGGATAAGTAAAGCATTACTGAAAAAGAAGAAGAAAGTGGGAGGCCTCGCTCTACCCGATTTTAGAACCTATTATACAGCCACAGTAGTCAAAACAGCCTGGTACTAGTACAACAACAGACACATAGACCAACAGAAGAGAATTGAGAATCCAGATATAAATCCATCCACATATGAGCAGCTGATATTTGACAAAGGCCCAGTGTCAGTTAATTGGGGAAAAGATAGTCTTTTTAACAAATGGTGCTGGCATAACTGGATATCCATCTGCAAAAAAATGAAACAGGACCCATACCTCACACCATGCACAAAAACTAACTCAAAATGGATCAAAGACCTAAACATAAAGTCTAAAACAATAAAGATCATGGAAGAAAAAATAGGGACAATGTTAGGAATCCTTGTACAAGGCATAAACAGAATACAAAACATTACTAAAAATGCCAAAGAGAAACCAGATAACTGGGAGCTCCTAAAAATCAAACACCTATGCTTATCTAAAGACTTCACCAAAAGAGTAAAAAGACCACCTAGAGACTGGGAAAAAATTTTCAGCTACGACATCTCCGATCAGTGCCTGATCTCTAAAATCTACATGATTCTGGTAAAACTCAACCCTAAAAAGACAAACAACCCAATTAAAAAATGGGCAAAGGATATGAACAGGCACTTCACTAAAGAAGACATTCAGGCGGCTAACAGATACATGAGGAAATGCTCTCGATCATTAGCCATTGTCTTGTTGAGAGTAAAAACAAGACAATGAGTAGAGAAATGCAAATCATAACTACAATGAGATTCCATCTCACTCCAACAAGGCTGGCACTAATCCAAAAAACACAAAATAATAAATGTTGGAGAGGCTGTGCAGAGATTGGAACACTTATACACTGCTGGTGGGAATGTAAAATGGTACAACCACTTTGGAGATTGATTTGGGGCTTCCTTAAAAAGCTAGAAATAGAACTACCATAAGACCCAGCAATCCCACTCCTTGGAATATACCCTAGAGAAATAGGAGCCTTTACACGAACAGGTATATGCACACCCATGTTTATTGCAGCATTGTTTACAATAGCAAAAATATGAAAGCAACCAAGGTGCCCAACAAGGGATGAATAGATAAATAAATTATGGTAAATTCACACAATGGAATACTACGCATCGATAAAGAATGGTGAGGAATCTGAAATATTTCATAAGATGGAGGAACCTGGAAGGCATTATGCTGAGTGAAATTAGTCAGCTGCAAAAGCACAAATATTGTATAAGAGCATTATTATAAGATCTTGAGAAATAGTTTAAACTGAAAAGAACACATTCTTTTGTGGTTACTAGAGGGGAAAGGGGGGGGCACTCCCTAATTAGATAAAAGGTAGTAGATAAGAATTACTTTAGGCAAAGGGAAGGATAACACTCAATACAGGGGAGGTCGGCAAAACTGGACTAAACCAAAAGCAAAGGAGTTTCCTGAAAAAACTGAATGCTTTAAAGGTCAGCAAAGCGGTGACAGGGGTTTGGGGACCATGGTTTCAGGGGACATCTAAGTCAATTGGCATAATAAAATCTATTAAGAAAACATTCTGCATCCCACTTTGAAGATTGGCATCTGGGGTCTTAAACGCTAGCGAGCAGCCATCTAAGATGCATCAAGGAGTCTCCACCCACCTGGATCAAAGGAGAATGAAGAACACCAAGGACACAAGGCAGTTAGGAGCCCAAGAGACAGAAAGGGCTACATGAATCAGAGACTACATCATCCTGAGACCAGAAGAACTAGACGGTGCCTGGCCATAATCGATGACTGCCCTGACAGGGAACACAACAGAGAACCCCTGAGGGAGCAGGAGAACAGTGGGATGCAGACCCCAAATTCTCATAAAAAGGCCAGACTTAATGGTCTGACTGAGACTAGAAGGACCCCAGTGGTCATGGCCCCCAGACCTTCTGTTGGTCCAGGACAGGAACCAGTCCCAAAGCCAACTCTTCAGACAGGGATTGGACTGGACAATGGGTTGGAGAGGGATGCTGATGAGGAGTGAGCTACTTGGATCAGGTGGACACTTGAGACTGTGTTGGCGTCTCCTGCCTGGAGGGGAGACGGGAGTGTAGAGAGTGTTAGAAGCTGGCAAAATGGACATGAAAAGAAAGAGTGGAAGGAGGGAGCGGACTGTCTTATCAGGTGGAGAGTAATTGGGAGTATGTAGTAAGGTACATAAAAGTTTTTATGTGAGAGACTGACTTGATTTGTAAACTTTCACTTAAAGCACAATAAAAATTATTAAAAAAAAAAAAAGTGTCTACCTCAATAAAAATTGTGTCCTATAGCCCTGGAAGAAAACAACATTGGAAGGTTTTTCTCATATCCAATCATGTTTGGCCCCAGGGTGGGGTTCTGAAAATAGAGACAATAAAGAAACAATATAACCTAGGTTACCAGTTGATACCTTGTGAATAATTTATTAAGATAAATCACCCATAATAGGGCATGAAAAGAGAGCATAAGACAAATTTATTTCTCTTTGCTTTCTGCATTATCTAGATGCTACACCCTGTTAGGGAGAACCTGGGTTGTCAAACGGTTAGCTTGGGTGCGAACTAAAAGGTTGAAGTTTTGAACCCACCTAGAAGTATGTTGGAGCCCAGGTGGCACACCAGTTAAGAGCTCAGGCTGCTAACCAAAAGGTCGGCAGTTCAAATCCACCAGCTGCTCCTTGGAAACCCTATGGGGCAGTTCTACTCTGTCCTATAAAAATAGGTCCCTGTTAAAGCAGCGTCCAGGGCCTGGGAGAGTGGGCCTGGTCTAAGAGCAGGAGTGAGAATAGACAGGGTTAAAGATGTAAGGAGGTTCAGGAGCTAGCCTATGGTAGGGTGGAGCAAGGCCAGGCCTTGCCATGCCAGGCCTCTGGTAGGGATAAATGTTAGCACAAGGTGGGGAGCAAGGGGGAAGGTGGAGGGGGAGACAACAGGTGGGTGGGACAGGGGTGGGGCGCAGCCTTTGCAGAGATAAGACCAGGTCAGAGCTCTGGGTGTGCAGGTTACCTACCTGATCCCAGTCAGTCTCCTACTGGCGTGCAATGTGCCCACTGTGGAACTCTGTTCACGCTTATATTAAAAAAAAAAAATTTTTTTTTTACGCTTATATGGTGTGTGTGTGTATACATATATATATATAATATATATATAAGGTGTATATAAAAAAAAATTTTTTTTCCATTAATTCAGAATTCTCCAGGAAGCCAAAATATATGGAGATACACATAAAGGCTGGTGTGCTGACATTGATAGATCTTCCTCAATGCACACACCGTGTAATAATATACCACTATCCCATTCATTTTCATGATGTTGATCATTGGTCCAGTTGTGAGATTTTTGTTTTCTTTATGTTGAGGTATAATCCATACTGAAGGCTGTGGTCCTTCATCTTCATTAGTAAGTGCTTCAAGTCCTCTTCACTTTCAGCAAGCAAGGTTGTGTCATCTGAATAACGCAGGCTGTTAATGAGTCTTCCTCCAATCCTGATGCCCCGTTCTTCTTCATCATGTCCAGCTTCTCGGATTATTTTTTCAGCATACAGATTAAACAGGTATGGTGAAAGAATACAACCCTGACGCACACCTTTCCTGACTTTAAACCAATCAGTATCCCCTTGTTCTGTCTGAACAACTGCCTCTTGATCTATGTAAAGGTTCCTCATGGGCACAATGAAGTGTTCTGGAATTCCCATTCTTTGCAGTGTTATCCATAATTTGTTATGATCCACACAGTCGAATGCCTTTGCATAGTCAATAAAACACAGGTAAACATCCTTCTGGTATTCTCTGCTTTCAGCCAGGATCCATCTGACATCAGCAATGATATCCCTGGTTCCACGTCCTCTTCTGAAACTGGCCTGAATTTCTGGCAGTTCCCTGTCGATATACTGCTGCAGCCATTTTTGGATGATCTTCAGCAGAATTTTGCTTGCGTGTGATATTAATGATATTGTTCGATAATTTCCACATTCAGTTGGATCACCTTTCTTGGGAATAGGCATAAATATGCACCTCTTCCAGTCAGTTGGCCAGGAAGCTGTCTTCCATATTTCTTGGCATAGATGAGTGAGCATCTCCAGCGTTGCATCTGTTTGTTCAAACATCTCAATTGATATTTCAACAATTCCTGGAGCCTTGTTTTTCGCCAATGCCTTCAGAGAAGCTTGGACTTCTTCCTTCAGTACCATCAGTTCCTGATCATATGCCACCTCTTGAAATGGTTGAATATCGACTAATTCTTTTTGGTATAATGACTCTGTGTATTCCTTCCATCTTCTTTTGATGCTTCCTGCATTGTTTAATATTTTCCCCATGGAATCCTTCACTATTACAACTCGAGGCTTGAATTTTTTCTTCAGTTCTTTCAGCTTGAGAAACGCCGAGCGTGTTCTTCCTTTTTGGTTTTCCATCTCCAGCTCTTTGCACGTGTCATTATAATACTTAACTTTGTCTTCTCGAGAGGCTCTTTGAAATCTTCTGTTCAGTTCTTTTACTTCATGAATTCTTCCTTTTGCTTTAGCTGCTCCACGCTCAAGAGCAAGTTTCAGAGTCTCCTCTGACATCCATCTTGGTCTTTTTTTTCTTTCCTGTCTTTTCAGTGACCTCTTGCTCTCTTCATGGATGATGTCCTTGATGTCATTCCACAACTCGACTGGACCAATGAGCAACATCATGATAAACGGAGAAAAGATTGAAGTTGTCAAGGATTTCATTTTACTTGGATCCACAATCAACAGCCATGGAAGCAGCAGTCAAGAAATCAAAAGACGCGTTTCATTGGGCAAATCTGCTGCAAAGGACCTCTTCAAAGTGTTGAAGAGCAAAGACGTCACCCTGAAGACTAAGGTGCACCTGACCCAAGCCATGGTATTTTCAATTGCATCATATGCATGTGAAAGCTGGACAGTGAATAAGGAAGACCGAAGAAGAGTTGACACCTTTGAATTGTGGTGCTGGCGAGGAATATTGAATATACCTTGGACTGCCAAAAGAACGAACAAATCTGTCTTGGAAGAAGTGCGGCCAGAATGCTCCTTAGAGGCAAGGATGGCGAGACTGTGTCTTACATACTTTGGACATATTGTCAGGAGGGATCAGTCCCTGGAGAAGGGCATCATGCTTGGCAGAGTACAGGGTCAGCGGAAAAGAGGAAGACCCTCAAGGAGATGGATTGACACAGTGGCTGCAACAACGAGCTCCAGCATAACAACGATTGTAAAGATGGCGCAGGACCGGGCAGTGTTTCATTCTGTTGTGCATAGGGTCGCTATGAGTCGGGACCGACTCGATGGCACCTAACAACAACAATATCCCATTCATGTACCAAACATGTGTGCATGCCGGCCTCTGCAGTTTGAGGGGATTATAGAATTCTGTTCCTTATCTCTCAGTACGCCATGTAGAGGCAAGTGGTAAAAACCTCAATTTGCAGATGAGCGATCAGGGCACAGAGAGTTTAAGCAAGTAATCCAAGTTCCCCAAGCGAGTCCGGGAAAATAAACAAAGCCCAGCTCCCTTTATTCCCCCTATGGGGGACTCATCTAATAGTCCATTGTAATCTAGCAGTCAAGCCATTTTAACATTATCTGTGGCTTTTCCTTTAATTGAATAAGCTGTATAATAACCGAGTCTTTAGTAAATACGTATTTAGTACTACAAGCACTAAAATAAAATAAACCTTAATAATCTAATGATCTTTTCACCTACCAACATCTGGTTTCTAAAATTTCTATTTTGCCGAAACAGTTTATGATATCACTAACAACTACTGCTGGGTCTCAGGCCACATAAATATTTAATGACACCATTAATTTCTGAGAGGGAAAAAGAGAGCCTCGACATTAGGTTTAAATAGATAAGGAATTTTTCCCCATATTTTGCACTGAAATTTAATTTGAGGTTCTTGGATTGAAGCAGCAGATATATGATTGATTAGAATTTGACATGGCCCTTTAGGCATTTCCGTTCACCTTTAAATAAGGGCTCCCCCCCCTCGCCTCCTTTGCAGCACATAAAATCTGCAACGTTCAACTCCACATCAGACCAGCACCTGCTGACCATCCGCCTGTTGGGCTTTTTAGTTAATGTCCTCCCTCCTGCTTATGCCTTGAATGCTTGGGAGATTTCACTTTACATTTGCTAAGATTGGTTCATTAAAATACTAATTTTAAACTGTAATTATCTGTTGGTTCATATCGGTGGTTGATCCACTGTGGCGCCGGTATCTTCTAACTGCAGGAGAATTTCACATCTGTTCTCATCCCCCAGAGCCTCCAGCCAGAGTTACTGTGGCACTGGAATGAAGGCAGTTTCAAAGAGATGTAGAGAACGTGTTTTAAGAAACGTGTAACAAAGGCAGGCAGGAAGAATTGTAAATATGGTAAATAGACTCCGTTGTAAAACTATTCACCATAATACCTTCTGGGGGGAAAAAGCAAAAGCAATCAAATTGGAAGCACATCAGGTCACAGTCCTGTTGTCAAATTGTGAGGATTTTAACTGTGCAAAAGCTAATCTAATTCCAAATGAATTTGCAATCTGCCTGCCCAAGAGGGTGGGGATAGGGGTGTGTGTGGATTATTACTTGTTTTATGACAGAAGTGGACGATCTCTTTAGGCTGGGGTGACACTAACCCGCCTAGAGAATGTCCTTTGGCAGGTCTGAGTTAAGATTATCAGACTTAAACTATTAATATTCAAGAAAGAATAAAAAAATCCACCTTAGGAAAACAGAAAGGGTTTTAAAAAGAATAGGAATAAAAAGACGGAAAGAGGAAGACAGTGAGGGTAGAAAAACCGTATCCTGGAGCGGAGGAGCAGCAATGTGCTCTGGGCACCACTGCCCACGAGGCACGGCAGGAGAGGAGATTAAGAGGAAGAATTCTTTACTGAATGATTTCAATCGCCTCACATGCACGCAAAAGCTGGACAACGAATTAGGAAGACTGAAGAAGCATTGATACCTTTGAATTAAAAAAACGGTTTTGGCGAAGAATATTGAATATACCACGGGCTGCCAGAAGAATGAACAAATCGGTCCTGGAAGAAGTACAGCCAGAATTCTCCTTGGACACGAGGATGACGAGACTTCATCTCACCTACTTTGGACATGTTATTAGGAGGGACCAGTCCCTGGAGAAGGACACCATGCTTGGTAAAGTAGAGGGTCAGTGAAAAAGAGGAAGACCCTCAATGAGATCGATTGACACAGTGGCTGCAACAATGGGTTCAAACATAGCAATGATTGTGAGGATGGACCAGGACCATGCGGTGTTTCCTTCTGTTGTACACAGGGTCACTATGAGTCGGAACCAACTTGACAGCACCTAATAACAACAACAATTTACTGAAAGTCTATTATGTGCTTGGTGATTTGGCCTTTGGGTAAGGTGGATATTATCTGTACCGTAAAGATTAGGAAACCGAGGCTTGGGGGATCACAATTTCTGAGTTTCCAACCCCGGTTGTTAAACTCATAAAAAACAGGTGCTGTCCAGTAGATTCTGACTCAAACTCAGGGCACCTCATGTGTGCCAGAGTAGAACTGTGCTCCATAGGATTTTTGATGCTGTATTTTTCAGAAGTATATCTCTAGGCCTTTCTTCTGAGGTGCCTTTGGGTGGATTCAAACCTCCAACTTTGGCTAGCTAGCAGCCAAGCACATCAACTGTTTGCAGCACCCAGGGACTTCTGTCTAACTCCACTCTGGGTCTTTTCTATTATGTGACACTGCTTTTCAATATTTCATACAGATACAGAGATGAATAAGATATGAACTCTTCCTTCAAAGAGCTCACGGCCTAGAGTTATAGTACAAATTCTAAAGCAGTGTCATTCATATGCTACAGAAACTCACCTCACTCACCCGAGGCCTCTGGCCTGCTTACAGAATCTGTCTTATGGTCCTTTGGGAAATTCAATAGAAAACATTTTGCTTTTTTGACTATTGCCTGAATACCACACACAGGCATGTGCAAAGCTTTTGTTATGGGTGCAGGTCCTCAGGGCTGCCCAGCACAGGACAGGGGAGGTGGAGAGGTACTGCTACTCTGGCTTAGGGCAAGGCAAGTGTGCAGGAATGCTGGGAGAATTCTACATGTTGCTGCTGTTGTTATTAGCTGCAGTCGAGTCAGCCTGACTCATGGCAACCCCACATACAACAGGATCAGAATGTTGTGATTCATAACGTGGTCATTGGCTGATTTGGAGAAACAGGTCACCAGGCCTTTCTTCCTAGTCCATCTTAGCCTGGAAGCTCTACTGAAACCTGTTCAGCAACACGCAAGCCTTCAGTGACAGATGGGTGACACTGCACGTGAGGTGCATCAGCCAGCAATCGAACCCGGGTCTTCTGCATGGAAGGTGAGAGCTCTACCACTGAACGACCCCTGCCCCCTCTCCACAACAGGTCTGCTTTACCATTTTCTAGAGGCTGTTTCTTTCTCTCTTAGTATAGCCCAGACGCAGGACCTAGCTTAAATAAAATGATTAAGTTGGCCCATAGCATCTTATCATCTCATGTCTCCTACTCATAGTACTCACTACCAGAAACTGAAAAGATTTAAAATTTTTCATGAGTTGCCTTCCAACCCTACCCTCTCCCCTCAAAAAGTCTGATAAATTAACCTAAAGAAAAAAAAAATTAATGATGGAAATTTAAGGCACGGTAACAAATGAGGCCAGAGGGGCAGACTAATTTTTTTTGACAGAGAATACTTGATACTTCAAATAGAGTGTAAAATGTTGCTGCCTTTGTCTACATATGAGAAATCTCCAGGTTCTAAAAAAAAAAAAAGGTAAAAGATCCTTAAAGCTTTGAGCAGCAAGTGAGAGCTTTAACACTGTCCAAAGCAAAGGGAAGACTAGTGAAGTTTAGGAAGGTCGCAAGGAAGCTCTGCTCTACTCTGAGTGTAAAAAGACGCAAATAAAGCAAATCGTGCTTAATGAGAACTAAATCAAGGGATGTTCTATTGACAAATTAATTTGGAATTCATTTAAGGAAAATAGTGCTTTAGCTTTTATTAGTATGTGTTGGAAAGGGGCCCTGCTCTCTCCCCCGTGTTAAATAACAAACATTTAACCCAAGAACTTGAAGTTCAGTTCTTCTGTTATATCTTTAGGACCAAAGAATTGGGTTATTAATAATTTAGCTATCTGAGAAAAAACTAATGCTTCAAGTCTTGAAGCTGAGAAATAAAAAATCAAGATTTTCTGTAGATTTTGGATGCATAATATTTAATGCTTCAGAGCCCATTAGTAAAAGAAAATATTACAGCTATACACCCTCTGGGGGTCTAACTAACGAACATCTCCCAGCTGCTTTGAAACATCAGCTACGGCATCACTACCAATTTCAAGACAAAGCACAGCTGACAGATGTTCAAAGAGATAAATCAGGCTGTACACGGATTAAAATAATAAGTCCCCAGTGCCTTATAAAGACAGAGGTGCCACATTAAACTATTTCCAGCCACTTGAGTACAACCAAAACATGATCCTGGGTGTCATTATCTTGCAAACCCAGAAGGTGCCTGAGTGGAGTATCACTAAAACCTTGCACAGAATCTAACCGTGCCAAATTTTAACTGAAAACAATGTTTAATGTTACTTTTCTGTTTTAAAGGTAGTCCCAAGGACTCCACTTCAGTTACAAGGTATCAGAGATTGGACCAATAAAATGAAACACACATGGCAGTGATTTTTTATGAACTTTTCGTGGATATTTAGCAAGGTGATGGAGTCCCTGGATGGTGCAAATGGTTAACTTGCTTGGTTGCTAAACAAAAGGCTGAAAGCGTGAGTCTTCCATGAGGCACCTCGGAAGAAAGGCGTGGCAACCTACTTTTGAAAAATCATCCATTGAAAACCTTATGGAGCACATTTTCATTCTGACACACATGGGGTCGCTGTAAGTCAGAATTAACTGGACGGCAACTGGGTTAGTTTTGGTTTGTTTAGCATGGTGACCCAGCTATTATTAAAAGTATGCCAAAGGAATGAAGCTAGAAATCAATAACAGAAAAAATCCTGTAAAACACACATATGGAAAATAAAATAAAAAAAACACACATGGAAATTAAACAACACACTATTAAACTACCAATGGGTAAAGAAGAAATCAAAAGAGAAATCAGGAATTTCTTAGAATCAAATCAAAATGAAAACACAACATACCAAAACTTAACGGATGCAACGAAGGCAGTACTCAGAGGGAAACTCGCAGCAATAAATGACTACATAAAAAAAGAGAAGACCTCAAATTAACAGGCTAACTCGAGAACTCCAGAAGCTAGAAAGAGAAGAGCAGGCTAAGTCTAAGCCTACCAGAAGAAAGGAAATAACAAAGATCAGAACAGAAACAAATAAAATTGAAATCAGAAAACCAATAGAGAGAAACAAAACCAGGAGTTTTTTCTTTGAAAAGATCAATAAATTTGACAAACCTTTAGCTAGACTTGCAAAGAAAAAAAAAAAGAAAAGATGTAAATAACCAAAATAAAAAATGAAAGAGAGGATATTACAATTGACCCAATAGAAGTAAAGAGAACTAAAAAAACGAAAAAAAAACCCCAGTGCCGTCAAGTCGATTCCGACTCATAGCGACCCTGTAGGACAGAGTAGAACTGCCCCATAGAGTTTCCAAGGAGTGCCTGGCTATGACAGAATATTATGAACAGCTGTATGGTAACAAACTGGATAACTTAAGACAAAGGGATAGATTTGTAGAAGCATACAACCTAGGCAAACTGGCTCAAGAAGAAATAGAAAGTCTCAACAGACTTATAACAAGTGAAGAGATCAATTCAGTAATCAAAAACCTCCTAACGAAAAAAGTCCTGGACCAGATGGCTTCACTGGGTAATTCTACCAAACATTTAGAGAAGAATCAACACCAATATAGTTTAAGCTCTTCCGAAGGACAGAGAAGGAGGGAATGCTCCCTGATTCATTCTATGAAGCAACCATAACCATGATACCCAAAGCAGACAAAGACACTACAAGAAAAGAAAGCTATAGGCCAGTATCTCTTATGAATATATATGCAAAAATTCTCAACAAAATTCTAGCAAACAGAATCCAACAGCATATTAAAAGAGTCATACACCATGACCAAGTAGGATTTATTCCAGGAATGCAGGGATGGTTCAACATTATAAAATCAATCAACGTAATACACCAAATAAATAGAACAAAGGATAAGAGCCACATGATCACCCCTACAGATGCAGAAAAAGCATTTGATAAAATCCAACAGCCTTTATTGATGAAAACTCTAAAGAAGAGTGGAAAGGAAGGGAAATCCCTCAATATGATGCAGGGCATATATGAAAAGCCAACCTTATACTTAATGGAGAAAGACTGAGAGCTTTCCCCTTGAAATCTGATACAAGACAAGGGTCCTGCTCTCACCACTTGTATTCAATATTGTATAGAAGTCTCAGTCAGAGCAATAAGACAAGAAAAAGAAACAAAAAGTATCCAGATTGGAATAGAAGAAGTTAATTATCTCTATTCATGGATAATATGATCCTATATATAGCAAATCCCAGAATCCACAAGAAAACTTCTGGAGCCAATAGAGAAATTTAGGTAAGTTTCAGAGTACAAGTTCAATGAACAAAAATCATGGGATTTCTATGCACCAGCAATGAAAAATCTGAAAGGGAACTTAGGGAAACAATTCCATTTACAATAACATCTAAGAAAAAAAAATACCTAGGAATAAATTAATCATGGACGTGAAGAACTTATACAATGAAAACTATAAAACACTGCTAAAAGTAACTAAAGAAGACTTAAATAAATGGGAAGGTGTTTCATGTTCATGGGCTGGAAGACCTAATGTTGTTAAGGTGTCAGAACTACCCAAACTGATCTATAGATTCAGCACAATTCCAACCAAAATTCCAACAGATCTTCTTTACAGAAATAGAAAAACCAATCCTCAACTTTATATTGAATGACAAGAAGTCCCGAATAGCTAAAACAATGCTGAAAGAGAACAATGGCTGAGGATTCACACTTCCTGATTTTAAAACACATGATACAGCTACAGTAATCAAAACAGTCTCGTACTGATATAACAACAGACACACAGATCAATGAAATAGAATCAGGAGTCCAGAAATAAACCCATACATCTACGGCCAACTGATTTTTGACAAGGGTGTTAAGTCCATTCAATGGGGAAAGACGAGTCTTTTCAATAAATGGTGCTGGGAAAATTGCATTCTACACGCAGAAAAACAAAACAGGATTCATGCCGAACAATACACACAAAAAAATTGAAAATAGATTAAGGACCTAAATGTGCAAACTAAAACCATAAAATTCTTAGAAGAACAAGCAGGGGAAAGGCTGTCAGGTC
This sequence comes from Loxodonta africana, assembly GCF_030014295.1. NCBI lineage: Eukaryota > Metazoa > Chordata > Mammalia > Proboscidea > Elephantidae > Loxodonta > Loxodonta africana. The sequence continues at coordinate 110,515,294 of NC_087347.1, read as the reverse complement.
TAACTTTCAACAATAGATTATCTAATATAACAAAAGCACATACAGCAAAAGACAAAATAAATAAATGGGACCTCATAAAAAGTAAATCATTTATTCATCAAAAGACTTTATCAATAAAAGTGAAAAGACTGTGAGTGTCTTGGTCATCTAGTGCTGCTATAACAGAAATACCACAGGTGAACGGCTTCAGCAAACAGAAGGGTATTCTCTCACAGTCCAGTAGGCTAGAAGTCCAGATTCAGGGCGTCAGCTCCAGGGGAAGGCCTTCTCTCTCTGTCAGCTCTAGAGGAAGGTCCTTGTGATACCATCAGTCTTCCCTTGGTCTGGGAGCATCTCAGCACAGGAATCTCAAGTCCAAAAGACATGCTCTGCTCTCTGCACTGCTTTCTCGGTGGTGTAAGGTCTCCATGTCTCTCTGCTTGCTTCTCTCTTTTATATCTCAAAAGAGATTGGCTTAAAACATTACCTAATCTCGTGTATCTCATCAATATAATTGCCAATAATCCATTTCATTATATCATAGTGATAGGATTTACAACACACAGGGAAATCACAAATTGGTAGACAATCGTACAATACTGGGAATCATGACCTAGCCAAGTTGACAGATGCTTTTGGGGGACATAATTCAATCCATGACAGCAAAAATATCTTCAGAAACCATATATCTGATAAGAATCTAATAACCAAAATATATACAAAAATTGGACAACTTAACAACAAAAAAGATGTATTACCCAATTATAAAATGGGCAAAATACCTGAAGAGACATTTCTCCAAAGAGGACATCCAAACGGACACAAAACACATGAAAAGATGCTCAACATTATTAGCCATCAGAGAGATGCAAATCAAAACCACAATGAGATACCATTTCACTCCCACTAGGATGGCAGTTCAAATCCACCGGGCACTCGTTGGAAACTCTATGGGGCAGTTCTACTTGTCCTATAGGGTCAATATGAGTCAAAATTGACTTGACAGCAACTGGTTAATGGAGGATGGCTAAGATAAAACAAAACAGAAAATAACAAATGCTGGTGAGGATGTGGGGAAATTAGAACTCTTATCCATTGCTGATGGGAATGCAAAATGGTACAGCTGTTGTGGAAAACAGTGTGGCAGTTCCTCAAAAAACTAACAATAGAACTACCATCTAAAAACCAAAACCCATTGCCACGGCACTGATTTCAACTCATACCAACACTAATGGACAGAGTACAACTGTCCCATAGGGTTTCCAAGGCTGTAATCTTTACAGAAGCAGATTGCCACGTCTTTCTCCCATGGACTGGATGGTGGGTTTGAACTGCCAGCCTTGCAGTTAGCAGTCCAACACTTAACCACTGTGCCTCCAAAGTTCCAGAACTACCATATGTATGACCCAGCAATTCCACTCCTAAGTATATACTTCAAAGGCTTGAAAGCAGAAACTCAAAGACAGACTTCTACACCAATGTTCATTGTAGCACTATGCACGATAGCCAAAAGATGGAAACAGCCTAAATGCCCATCAACAGATGAATGTTTAAACAAAAATGTGGTATATACATACAATGGAGTACTACTCAGCCAATAGGAGAAACGAAGTCTTCATACACCCTACAGTATGGATGGAGCTTGAAGACATTATGCTGAGCAAAATAAGCCAGTCACGAAAGGACAAATATTTTATGTCCTCATTTATATAAAAAGACAAGATAGAGACCAAAGTTTATTAGTGGTTACCAGGAGCAAGAGAGAGGGGAAAAAGAGGGGTTAACAGTGACAGAAAAATTGCGTTCATTAAGAGTAGGGTTAAACAGCTCATTATTTTAATTGCTGTCAATAAGTTGTACACCTGTAAAAAGTTGAATTGATAAAAGTTGTGTGATAGATATATTTACCACAACAACAACAGAAAGAGTAGCTGTTGAGGCTGCTTATGTTCAACCGTATACCTCATGGGATTTGGTTCCTCGATTTGGAGGTTTAGGGTCATGATTTCATGGGACATCCCAGTTAACTAGCCTAGTAACATGTTTAGTGCTTCTGTTCTACCTCTTACTTTGTTGTGTAGTGCCTGGGGTCTTAAAAGCTTTCAAACAGCCACCCGAGTCACAGCAATTGGTTTCTATTCACCTGGGGCAACAGAGGAAGAAGGAAAGTCAGAAATAGGAGGAAGATATGGAATGTATGGCTAATTGCCTCCATGAACAACTGCCATGAGACCAGAAGAACTGGATGGTTCCCAGCTGCCATTTCTGAACATTTTGATCAAAGATTCTATCGAAGAATTCTGATCAAAAAGAGGAAAATGTAGAACAGAATTTCATATTCTCAGGGACTCTAGACTTTCTGGAACCATGGAGGGTGGATGAACCCTGAAACTATTGCCTGAGGTAATCTTTAAACATTAAAACAAAAATATGCCCTGAAGTCATCTTAAAACTAAAACTTAAAACAACAGCAACTCAAATGATTAGATAAGAACCTTAGGGGGCAAAGATCCTCCCTTAATGAAGGAGGAACAACTCAAAATAGGAGGGTGGGAATGGTTGCACAACCTGAAGAATGTAGTCAATGTCACTAAATTGTATGTATAGAAACTGTTGAATTGGTGTAGGTTTTATGGTGTATATCGTCAACAACAAAACAAATAAAATTTAGGGAAAAAAAAAGTATGCCAAACAGCACCCTAATAGAGAAACATTATATGTTTGTTCTGTGTGTTCCTACTTATTCTTTAATGAGATGACTTAAGGGAGCCTTCTAAAAATATATAGATGGTTATGCTCCAATTCCAAGCTTATGGAAGTACCGGGAGCTACAGGTGTTTCCTACAACAGCCCAAATATGACTTTATTAGAGTACTTGCCAAACTGCATTGTTAATGGTCTGAATGCAAGCTAATTATCTTTCCCTTTCCTGTACCTGAATGTGAGTCTACTGAGGGCAAACCCTTGATCTTAGTCATGTTGTGCCCCTCAGAGCCTTGGACAATGCCTGGCATATAGCATATTTATAAAGGTTTAGTTTAACATTTACCTATGTGCTATTGTATACTCTCAAAGTACATGCCAGGGGTCTTGACTAAAATGTGTCTTCAGGCCATCAAAGTATAAAATACAAGTAGATATGTGTCTTAGTTATCTATTACCTCACAGTCCAGGAGGCTAGAAGTCTGAATTCAGGGTACCAGCTCCTGGCAAAAGATCTTTCTCTGTTGGTTCTGGGAGAAGGTCTTTGTCATCGATCTTCCCCTGGTCTGGGAGCTTCTCAGCACAGGGACCCCAGGTCCAAAGGACATGCTCCGCTTCACGTACTTCTTTCTTGGTGGGATCAGATCCCTTCCCTCTCTTCTCAATTCTTTCTTTTATATCTCAAAAGAGACTGCCTCAAGATACAACCTAATCCTTTAGACTGAGTCCTGCCTCGTTAACATAACTGCCTCTAATCCTGTCTCATTAACATCACAGAGGTTAGGATTTACAACTCGTAGGATAATCACTTCAGATGACAAAATGGTGGACAACCACACAATAGTGGGAATCATGGGCTAGACAAGTTGACACCAATTTTTGGGAACATAATTCAATCCATAACAACCTGTAAAAAGTGACATGGAAGGCAAGAACTGACAGACAACCTAGGCTCCCTATGCCTATGGTTCATCATTTGTCTTTGAATTACTGAGAGCCATGCTCCTTAAAGTATGGTCTGCAGACTGTCCTGCTCCACAAACTGTTATGGGCCAAGATCAATACAGAAAGTGAGGGTAACTGCCTAGATACTTTTATAAGTAATTAGACATTGCAACAACATCCAAACGTGATTTTACGAAGTTTTACATTTTGCAAAAAGTATCAATCTGTGACCAACTGGAACTTAAAAAAATAACGAAAATAAAACAAAACCAATAGCCTGGTATTTTGCAAAGGTGGTTTGAGAAGCACAGAACTAGAAATCTTCTAAAATGTCACGATGCCCAGGTTAAATTAAATGTGGAGGGTGACTCTAATGAAGTGATATTAAATATACCTACCAACTGGTTCCAAGCAGGTATTAACCAATCAGAGTGGAAGCTGGTCAGCATCCATTCGTCAGACAGAAGCAAGATATCAACAAGCAATGTTTTTATACCGGTACTAGCTGAAGACCCGCCTTTCATGTCAGAGGGTCCAAATGATGCGGCTCACTCAGTGGAGAAGCCTGAATACATTTGATAGATGTAGCCGCATGTAAGCGGAGATATTTTCTTCCTCCATATAGACATGTTTTAAAGAGATTCTGAATTGGAAATCTATAGGTAGACACTGGACATGCAGTAGCATGAAACCCCATAGTGGAATGGATCAAAGAAATCCTGGGGCTCAATTTCTATTTCTCAAAATGTGACAGCTATCTAGTATTAAGTCTACTGCAGTACACTCTTATCCCCTAATACCAAAATAAAGGGATGTTTATGTAATAAAATTTCTATACTCTGAGAACTGTAACTATATCGAGTTGATTTTATTCAACAGGGTGGGATCCATCAACATATTTTTGTGGTTTTTGACATAAGGATTATTAAGCATTATCATTCTTATATATTCACTTTCCGGTCTGTAAGTTGTCTGAAATCCATATAACAAATCTTCATGTAATAGGTAAAATAATCTTATTCCAGAAAATAATATTAATAAAATCTTTGTTTCTTCTTTGGCTTTGAATAGAGAAATGGAATTCTTATCCCAAAAGACAGTCTCTGATAAAATATATATATTTTTTAGAGGTCTTAGATTTCAGACATTCCTTTAAAGAGAAAATGTGCTTTTTTTAGGTAAGATCAGCCAATCCCATTTAAGACTGTCCTTAATTTGGCAGTTACAGAGTCCCAAAGGTTCTCTCCTATCTAATTCTTCTTAGTAGATTTTCTTTGATAATTGATTTCCCTGAATTAACATTATAATTCACCAAGTTTCAGAACTCCTGGAACAAAGTTGCCATTACTTAATAGAATTCCCCACAGTGTCTTGAATTTGTTCTACACCATCACTGCCAAGTCGGTCATTCTGGATGTGTTTAAACATGTCCAGTGACAAGCAGCCAACTACTTCCCACGGGAAGCTATTTCATCTTTAAACTTCCTGTTACAATTCACACTTCTCCTAAGCTGAAATTTGCCTAAAGCTTTATTTGGAGTCTCTGGGTGGCACAATGTTTAAGTGCTGGACTAACCTAAAGACTGGCAGTTCAAACCCATCCAGAGGCACCTTGGAAATAAGCCCTGGTCATCTGTCCTGAAAGGTCACGGCCTTAAAAACCTTATTGAGCAGTTCTACGCTACACATGGGGCCGCCATAAGTCTGAATTGACTCGACGGCAACTAACAACAACACAGCTTTATTTAGTGGTTCCGGGTCTTTCTCTCTCTAAAGTCTTACAGAACAAGCTCAGTGATTTTTCCTAGACAACAATCTTTCAAATAATTGAAGACATTCATATGACTGAGTCTGCCCTTCCTCAGAATAAATGCCTCTACTTCCTTCAATCATAAACCATCTTTCATTTCTCGTAACCTTCCTGGTGACTTTACTCTGATTGTGATTCCAGTTTCTTTGTACTGCCCACAAAATGTAATGGCATTAACTAATTCCAGAAATGTTTAAGAGCTTAATTAAAATCTCTGAGGGGTGGAGAGCAGAAAACCAGGATTCTTTTTCTACAGTCTTATGTAACACACAGGTGAAAATTTCCTTGTCTAACCATTACAGGGCAGACTGTGTGTATTAGTAAAATAATAACTGAAGTTTGCTGAGAATTTTCTCTGTGCCATAGACCCTGTTATCTCAGACTTCATGACAACCCTGTGAGGTAAGTATTATTTTTTGACTCGGTGACAACTAACACAATCCATATTTACAAATGAGGAAACTGAGGCTTAAGAGTAAGCTAGAAAGTGGCAGAGTTATCATCTACATTAAGATAACATTCTGCAGAAACGTCAAAGCAATTGGTTACTAAGCCTGCTAACCAGCTGACTAGATCAGCCAATGCTCTCTGGATTTAACAAATGTCCACAGTACACTTAAGGCTCACAGCCAGCAGGCCATTCTCTAGTATCTATATACTTCTGCTGAGTTGTATGCAAGACAGCTATTTGTCCCTGGCCTACTTATGCCATTTATATTTGTCATTTTAATTATATATTTAATAAAATGTTATGTAAGCTGATAAAATGAGTGAAATGAGAAAGTTATCATCTATATGAAAATTAAGTTGAATGCCTGGAAATCCTTGTTGCAGATGAGTCTTATAAATAATTGCTGTTGAAATAAGTGAGAGTAAGAAAACTGTCAAAGAAAAAATGGGGACAACGTAAAAATTCTAGAAAAATTTGGATTCATTGGAAGGTATCTTTAAGTACTTGATCCTTTAAAAAAAAATGCCACACCAGCAATCCCATTCATTGGAATATATACCAGAGAAATAAGAGCCCTCACACAAATAGATATATGCACACCCATGTTCACTGCAGCACTGTTTACAATAGCAAAAAGGTAGAAATAATCTAGGTGCCCATCAACAAATGAACGGATAAACAAATTGTTGTATTCACACAATGGAATACTATGTAACGATAAAGAACAATGATGAATCTGTGAAACATCTCATAACATGGAGGAATCTGGAAGGCATTATGCTGAGTGAAATTAGTCAGCAGAAAAAGGGCAAATATTGTATGAGACCACTATTATAAGAACTCAAGAAAAGGTTTAAACACAGAAGAAAACATTCTTCAATGGTTACTAGGGTAGAGAGGGCAGGAGAGGGGTATTCACTAACTAGATAGTAGACAAGAATTATTTTGGGTGAAGGGAAGGACAACACACAATACAGTGGAAGTCAGCACAACAAGACTAAACCAAAAACTAAGAAGTTTCCTGAATACAATCAAACACTTTGAGGGACAGAGTAGCAGGAGTAGGGGTCTGGAGACCATGGTTTCAGGTTACATCTAGGTCAATTGGCATAACAAAGTTCATTAAGAAAATGTTCTGCATCCCACTTTGGTGAGTGACATCTGGGGTCTTAAAAGCTAGCAAGTGGCCATCTAAGATACATCAATTGGTCCCAACCCACCTACAGCAAAGGAGAATGAAGAACAACAAAGACACAAGGAAAATATTAGGCTAAAAAACAAAAAGGGCCACATAAACCAGAGACTCCATCAGCCTGAGGCCAGAAGAAGCAGGTGGTACCTGGCTACCACCAATGACCGTCTTGACAGGGAACAAAACAGAGAGTCTCTGATGGAGCAGGAGAAAAGTGGGGTGGAGAACTCAAATTACAGTAAAAAGACTAGACTTAATGGTCTGACAGAGACCAGAGGGACCCTAGAAGACATGGCCCTGGAGTCTCTGTTAGCCCAAAACTAAAACTATTCCCGAAGCCAACTCTTCAAAGATTTGACTGGACAATAAATCATAAAATGATACTGGTGAGGAGGGTGCAGTGGGCAGCGCCTGTCCAGAGGCTAGATGAGAAGGTAGAAGGGGACAGAAGTGGGTTGAATGGACACAGGAAATGCAGGATGGAGAGGAGGAGTGTGCTGTCACATTATAGGGAGAGCAACTAGGGTCACATAACAATGCATGTATAATAATAATAATATAATTAATAATAATATAATAATTTCATTTTACTTGGATCCACAATCAACAGCCATGGAAGCAGCAGTCGAGAAGTCAAAAGACACATTGCATTGGGTAAATCTGCTGCAAAGGACCTCTTTCAAGTGTTGAAGAGCAAAGATGTCACCTTGAAGACTAAGGTGTGCCTGACCCAGGCCATGGTATTTTCAATCGTATCATATGCATATGAAAGCTGGACAATGAATAAGGAAGACCGAAGAAGAATTGATGCCTTTGAATTGTGGTGTTGGCAAAGAATATTGAATATACCATGGACTGTCAAAAGAACGAACAAATCCATCTTAGAAGAATAACAACCAGAATGCTCCTTAGAAGGCAGGATGGCGAGACTCTGTCTTACACACTTTGGACATGTCGTCAGGAGGGATTGGTCTCTGGAGTAGGACATCATGCTTGGCAAAGTACAGGGTCAGCAGAAAAGAGGAAGACCCTCAATGAGGTGGAGTGACACAGTGGCTGCAACAATGGGCTCAAGCATAACAGTGGTTATAAGAATGGCTCAGGACCGGGCAGTGTTTCGTTCTGTTGTGCACAGGGTCGCTATGAGTCGGAACCAACTGGACGGCACCTAACAACAACAACATAAGTTATTGTATGAGAAATTGACTTGAACTGTAAACTTTCACTTAAAGCACAATTAAAAAAAAAAAAATTCAAAAAAGCCAAAGCTATAAATCTTACATGACTCATTAAGGATGAGGTGTATTCAAATGAGAAAATGAAGAACTCCAATCAGAGGACTCATATTCAGAGAGGGTGATATCCCAAATATTGACAGTGTATCTTGGCTGAGGGTCAGCTCCACCCTCAAAGGAAAAGATTTGATTCTGCATCAAAGACTTGTGAAAGAACAGTCATAGTTTTAAGTCAAAATAAAAGGTCTAATGTAGATCCGATACTTGTATGAGTCACTATCAGTCCTGATCTGGTAGGAGAAGAGCTTCTATATGAGGAGCTGGAGCTGGAATGGGAAATCCAGTTGTCTGACCCCAAAGAGTACTTACATGACATCTGTGTACACTGCCTCCAAATGCTTTATGCTATCACCTTTCTTTTACTAAATATCATAGTCTATTAATACAGTCGAGGGTTACATAAGCATTCTGGAAGCTTACGCACATTTGGAAAGCTTAAATCACATTGATGACTCACAACCTTCACTTATTTTGAACTGAAACTTTTCCATACTTGCTAGCCATATAACCTTTATCCTCTGGTGGTGGTGGTGGTCTTTTTGTATCCAAGAATCAGACCTTGAAATTATCCCTTTCTACTTTCTTCTTTGTGAATTTGTCCCATCATTCTAGGCTGCTGAGATTCTTTTGAATCCTGTCAGCCAACATAGCCGCCCTCTCTCTCAGCCTCATGTCATCAGCTAATTTAATAAGCAAGACTTGTGCCTGCCCTTTTAGTATGACCTTGTCAAAAGGCTCCCTGGGCAGTCAAGTTGATGACTATAGATACTTCCTCCATTTCTTCCTCATTGGAATGATTTGTGATTGCAGTCACAAATCTGGCTGTCCCAAGATGCCAGGGCTGTCTTCCCTCTCAGAGCCTCATGAGTGGCAGTGCTCATCTCTTCCATAACTGCTTTAGCCCAATACATCCTAATTCTTTTTCTGAAGTACGCTACCGAGGAGGGTCTATCTGGAAAATAAAAACAGTGCTTTCTTCCCCAACCTTTTATGTACTAGACGCTGGACAACTATCACCAACACCATGAAGCAAAACTAGGGAGAAGAATGAGCACAGAAGAACTGAGATGTTTCAGAAAGTATTTCAACCTACAATTGACCCAGCACCATTTCTTACAGGAAGATTTTTGAATATCTCAAAAAGACTGTATTGATTGCCTAAATCTAAAAATAATTTCATTAACAGAAGCAGATGTAATGCAATTTAATATGCAAATGAATGCTGCATTCACTGAACAATGTCCCATCGGTTCACTAAAGCAATGTGGCTGGAAAATCACTAATAAAATTCTAGACAATTTTTTTTTCTTCCAAATTTTACTGAAAACTCTTGAAAGACAATAAATGCCTTTAACTTTTGAATCTACTACACAATAATGTAGAAACAGGCCAAAACTAATGTGAGGTATAGTGCTTATTATCCTTTGAATGTTGTTCTAAATTAAGACGACAAGTTGCAGAAAAGTTAACTACTATGAACTGGAAAACCTCTAATTAAGTGGTTGGATTCCAACCTCTCCTTGACTCAAAGGCTTCAGGACATTTATCAGACTATAGGGAAATCAAGACTGAAAGCAAAGGCTGGTTTAGACAACAAAAAACTCTGATTTGCTCTCTCCATGTTGACAAAATATACTCTATGCCCACAGACCTAAGCTGTGACCATGCACACACAAACCAATTCGAAACAAAAACAAGAGAGCATTTAAATTTAGACCAATTATGACAGCGAAAGCTGTGTTCTCTGGCATTTTACCAAACAAAAAGCTTCAGAAAAAAAAGCACTTCAAATATTCCCCTGGTACACACGTGTCTTCTAGCAGCAGGGACTGGCAGTGGAGCTAATTCCAATCAACAATGAAGCTATTTAGGCCCCAGAGGACTGGCTCTGGGTGTCACTGGGGAGATCTCAGATGTGACCTCGCAGCTGGGTCGTGGTGGTCCAGCAGCCTCTTTGATCCTCTCCTGCCAACAGGGGCAGTGTGGAGGCCAGCATCTCTGATGCGAGGCAGGAAGTCCTCTTAGCACGTGGTCAGCTAAGGCTGCATTTTCTCTCTCGCCTTAACTCCAAAGCAGCCTATGCAACTTCCCTCATGACCCAAGTGGAGTGAGAAGGTTGACGGAGAGCTACCTTGGAGTTACTTGGCCTACTGATTTACCTGGATGCTCACTCCACTTTAGACTCCGTGAGATAAATTTTACTATAAATAATTATAATTTACTACCCCTAGATCAACAGTTTCCCATTAGGAGTTTCCCTCACTAAGATGTCCCTATGCCTTTGGCCTGATTACGCTCCTACGAAAATAGCCTTGATTCACTTATTCTCTGGCTCCCACTCTGCTGGAGCAATCCAACCCACTTCTGACTCCTTAACTTGCCTAAACCACCCGGGCCCAGTGTTACCCAAGTCGGCATCCCCACTCACCCACTTCTTCAGTCTTCGCCTGACCTCACTGGGGCCACTCAGCATTTCTTGCTGGTATCTTCTCTGCTCCTTAGCCAAAATTCATCTTGCTGCCATCTTCCTGGGGCCAGCTCCCTACTTATAAAAATGAGGGGGCATGCTCCTTTTGACTCTTATATTCCACACTTCTCTCTTGTCACTGGCATGATTCAATTTTAACATCCAAGCCAGAGAAATGAGGATGAATGGGCATTTTAATAGAAATTTCCTTCACTCTTTTTCTAGCACTTATATCTTCTTTTCACTCATCTGTCTTCATCCTACTTGAGGCCATAGCTATCTCAACATAGCAGCTTCCAAACTTGCCTCTTTTGCCACTAAACTCTCCCTCAATTGGATCCATCTTGTCAACTGCAATCCTAGTGTAATGCTTACAGCACAGATGATTTTACCCAAACTTTTCAATTGTTCCCTTTTTTTTTTTTTTTCAATTGTTCCTTAGTTCCTGCTCAACAAGATTTAATACCCTGATTCTAGCAGTTCGGGCTTCCACAGTAGGCCAATGGGCCCTACCAGCTTCTGGATGTGAGTTTCCTGTCTCTGGGCTGACCACCTTCTGTCGATGCAGTTTTACTCCAAACATTCTACAATACAATTTACTATAATCTGTTCCACCCTCAGAAACTTAGATAGCCTTCAGTAGAGTTTTGCTTGTCTCAGATCAAGTTCCACCACTGTGCAAAGCTATTTTCCTTATCTCTATGTTTTTGGGGGTTACTTTACTGTTCCACCATGTACTGAGTACTTTGTGCCACTGACCACAAACTCCATTGCACTATATATACTTGGGCTCAGCTTTTATTTCCATTCGTGAATGGAAAACTCCATGAGGGCTAGGCTATATTTTATATGACTGTTTGTATCCCACATGGTCTTAGCACACAGCAAGCATTCAACAAATATTATTGAAAAAAGAAATGACCAAAGATTGTTCTAGGAACTATTCTGTGATAAATTCCCCCAATGTCTTCCTTCCACCAGCTATACCTTCCATGAGTGATTGTCTTGAGACAATTTTAGAGGCTGGTTATTAATCAAGGTGCTCTAAATGAAACAAAAATTTAAAACAAATTAGCCAATGCTTCCAGGACTTAAACAGTTTAATTGTAGAAAAACAGGCTCCCTAAGTCCAAATGGAGCTTATTGCTGGTTAAAACCTGGGTTGGGAGGCCCTTCAGGTTCCGTTTTTACACCACCAGGTAGCATTTCTTACTTGGAGCTGTGACTGGGCTCTTGACTGCTGCTCTCCTGGTTTTGGTCTGACCACCCTTGATTCCAGTATCAAGCCTGAGGAGTTACAGAAGAGCACGGCGTACTTTCTCATCTGTGTTGCCGACCCACAGGGATTAAAGAGGGAACCTTGTACATTAGAAATAACTTTCATTTTCCCATGACAGACTATTTTTCTCCTGCTGCCATCATCAGGAGTCCCTGGGTGGGGCAAATAGTTAAGTGCTTGGCTGCTAACCAAAAGGTTGATGGTTCTAGTCCACCCAGAGGTACCTCAGAAGAAAGGCCTATCAATCTACTTCTGAAAAATCAGTCATTGAAAACCCTATGGAGTACAGTTCTACTTTGACATACATGGCAGATGGTTTGGGTTTTCTGGGGGGAGTTTGCCAACATCAGAAGACTCCAAAGGGAGATAAAATAAAAGCCAAGGGAACTTTGCTCACAGCATTGCAGCATGGTGCTGGGTTATCCAGCGTGCTCAGTATTCATTGTCTGATTTCAAAGCAGGAAATGGAATAAATAAGAAAGGAGAACACAAAAAATATAAAACCCTTTCTAAAGACTAGCTTTAACTGCACTTGAAGTCGGTTGTAGAAACCTTTTTCAAAACAAATTACAAACTCGGTGCAAGCAAAATCTCCATTTGCCCAGGATCTCAAGAGAAATGCTATCACCATCCGTGTTCTTTGATGAGGCCATGGGCCCAGACAATAGGACTGGGACAGGAGCAGCAGGCACAGGGGACTCTCGCCAGCCTTTTGTTTCACACAGAATCACAGTGTACCTGCCAGGGGAATACAATGTGTTTCTTATCGAACCTTTCTGTTTTCAGTGTGAATTACTGAACAATCCTCCAGATACTGATTTTTATCTCCTCACAAGATAAATTTTCTTTTTTTATTGGCACATTCTTATTCAGTGCACCACTTTCAACTTATGTTAAAAAAAAGAAAAAAAAAACAACTACACTTACAGGAACAAAATAGGCCAGACACCAAGAGGAGCTTCTTTCTCCTTTCTTTTGGTTATTACAGTGCAGGAGCTTAAACAGATGCCGTAATGTAATAAACCAGTCATTTGCCCTATATGTACTGGTTATTTCTGACCTCAGAATTCATACAGGAATAAGTAAAAGTTATTTTCTATCCCAGCTTCTTTTTCTTGCCGTGTTTGTGTGGCAGGGGCTGGGAGAGGAACATTTTTAAATGAAAGATGGTGGGGTAAAGAATTTAACTTTACCCAAAGAATCTGGTCTTTGTCCTTGGCTCCCACACTATTACCTCTAAAACCTTGGGATTTCCCTAGTGATTAGAATGTCTCTGATGAAGCCTCCAGGCCAGAGATGTGAGTTATGCTAATGAGGTGACTCTTGGGTAGGGGATGGCCAATCCAGAAAGACCCACGTTATGGTACCAACTGACCTCAAGAGGGGAAGTCATGATTCAATTGATCATGCCTACGTAACAAAGTCCCAATAAAGGCTCTAGACACAAAAGGTCTAAGGGCTTCCTCGTTGGTGAAAGACATCGATGAACGTGGGAGAGTATTCCATCCCTTTTTGGGACATGGAAGCTCCACTTTGGGAGCTCTCCCAGACTTTGCCCTATGTGTCTCTTCATTTGTATCCTTCTTGCTCTAATAAAGGAATCTTTGGGTGGAGTAAACCATTAAGTGCTCAACTACTAACCAAAAGGTTGGTGGTTCGAACTCACCCATGAGAGCCTCAGAAGAAAGGCCTGGCAATCTGCTTCTGAAAGGTCACAGCCTTTAAAAGCCCTATGGAGTGCAGTTCTACTCTGCACACATTGGGTTGTCATGAGTTGGGACTGACTTAACGGCAACTGGTTTGGTTTTGGGTTTTGTTATAATAAAAGTATAATCATAAGTACAGCATTTTCCATGAATTTTGTGAGTCATTCTAGCAAATTATCAAACACAAGGGGGTAGTAGGAACCAGCAAGTGAGAAGTGAGAGGCACTAAGGACCCCTGAGCTTACGGTTGGTATCCTGAGGGAGTAGAAGAAACCCCTGAATTTACAGCCAGTAGGTCAAAAGTGAGGCAGGCCCTGAGGACTCCCAGGCTTATGGCTGGCATTCTGAAAGGATAGTGGGAAAATTCTGAGTTTATAGCCAGTCAGTCAGAAGTGAGAGTGTCGTGGGGACTCCCAAGTGTATGGCTGGAGCGTGAATTCTTGCGCAGGCCTGGCAGGCTGGAGGACCGCGTCCTGTAACTTGTGAAGTCTGACTCTCTGTGGTGGTTAGGCCAGAGGAAGAGTGCTGCTTGTGTGGCTGGCATCAGAACAGAGTGGAATGCATTGCATTGATCTACACAGGCTGATTTGTTTTTTTTCCAGCCAAAAGCAAATAAAATCTTACCACCCAAATCACCACTAGTATGATATTTTCACATTAGGCTCTCTATTTTAAAAGGTGCGTGCATTCATTTTTTTATTACTTCAACAAATATTTATTAAGTGCCTATCAAAGGCCCCACTTGATGCTTATTTTCATTATTAATACTTTCATTTAGCTGATCTTTGTATCCTGAATTGCTTTGAATTACTAGTCACACTTCTCATATAAATATAAAACTTCCTTATTCCTGGTACTTTAGAAAGAACTCTGGAGTCTTTTTGAAGATAATGTACGAGGACAGAATGCTAGCCTCTCTGAAACACAGAGACAGGAAGGAGACTGACTGTGTTTACTTCCCCACAGACTGGAGGTAATATACTTTTCTTGCTAATGGCCTGATAGAAAATCAGGGGTGTGGTACTGAGGAACTAGGTCCACAGTCTGGGAAAAAGCTGTTAATTCAATTGAATAATCTGCCTCCACTATATCCTCCCCCCAAATTATCCAATTTGTTTCAATAGATTTATGCAAACCAGCACAAGAATATACAAGTCCAGGGCCTGAAGAAATTAGGCCATGTGCTAAAAGAATCTGACTCCATCGCAAATATTATAACATCTGAAGGAATACATATGTGTGTGTGTATGGAGTAGCACTCAGCTATTAACTGAAAGGTTTGCAGTTCAAACCCACCCAGAGGGGAGTTGGAAGAAAGGCCTGGTGATCTATTCCCTAAAAATCACAGCCATTAGACCCTGTGGAGTGCAGTTCTACTCTGAAACACATGCAGCTGCCATGAATCAAACTGTTATGATTCAATGGCAACTGGTTTGGTTTTTCACACACATACACACATATGCACACACACACACATTCTTTTTTTCCTTTTTCAAATTGCTGATGCTCATTAGCATCAAATTTGTGATTCCTTTTAATTCAGAGAAGCATGAAAATTGGTGAAAGTGTTCCATGTGTGCAATAGAACCAGTAAACTTACTTGCAAAGTGAGTTAAAAGCACCTAACGGTTTATTAACATATTTTCTCACACTTTTTAATGAAAATCTCTACAAACATTGTCACCATACAGATTAATTACAGGCTTACAAGAAAGATGTTGGGCTAATACAAAAGAGACCAGAGAGAAAGAGCTATTTTCACTGTATTGATATGATAACAGGCTGATTAGTTTATCCTAATCTACCAAACATAAATTCTTTCATATTCTGCCGATTTACCTGTGATATAATCACTTATGGCTTCTCCTGCCTTGCTGAAGTATTGCATAAAGATAACTGCTTCTGGTAATACGGTGATCGCAGTGTTCTGAGGGACCCCCTTGCTGTAGAAAAGATTCTAGTAAAGGCATGATTTTGATGACCGTAAAAGTCCAAATCATGAGCTGTCCAGAGTTGACAATGATCAGCAAAGGACACAAAGGAGAAGCAGGGTCATCCTGAGGTCCTATGCCTAGCATGGCACAAGAAATTGGATATTGAACTAGGGCCAAAAACGTCAACCAGCAAAGCCTGAGAATACTGTGTTGAGCTATGACTCAATGGTCCTAGGTTGGTGGAGATATCCTTGGTTCACATCAAAAGCAGATGCAAATGCTCTCTTCAGGAAAGCATCCCTTAAGAATTCTCAAAGATGAAGAACAAACAAAAAGCTTGCAATCAAGTTCACAAGAACAAAAGAAGACAAGTTTCATGAGTGACAGCCAAAGGAAATAACAAGGAGCAGATCTGAACTCTCAAGGACTGCATATACTGGAATTTCCAGATATAGAATATGAAATAGCTGTGTGTGAAAGATTTAAAGAAATAATGTACGAATCAAAAAAGATAAGCAAGAAACAAGGAATTATTAGGGATGATCATGTAGGTTTGTAAATGAATCAAATATGACCTCTATAAATGAAAAATATAATGGAAAAGAAGAAAGAAAAAGTGTTATTTGGATAGAGCTAAAGAGAGAGTTAGTGAACAGAAAGAGAGGTCTGAAAAAGATAATCAGCATAGAGAGAGAAAAAAGATTAAAAGTACTAAAGAAAAGCTTAAAAATATGGTAACGATCATGAACAGTTTTTGCATGTCTAATTAGAATCTCAAAAGGAGAAAATAAAGAGATGGTAGAGCAGAGGAATACTTGTAGAGGTAGTACCTGAGAGTTTTCCAGAGCTGATGAATGACGTAAATCTACAGATAACAATCCAAAGAGGATGAGTAAAACAATTTCATGACTAGACACCAAAAAAACCAAACCAAACCCATTGCCAACAAGTCAATTCCGACTCATAGCGACCCTGTAGGACAGAGTAGAACTGTCCCAAATGGTTTTGACTAGACACATCATGGCAAAATTCCTGAACACTAATGACAGAGAGAAGATGTAAAATCTGGACGTGATGTCTGAAGCAAAATCATCACGATGGAGACACTGATATTCTGTCAGTTCTAAGTACGCTCATCTAAACATGCTGAAAATAATTTTATTTCATTGTAAGTTCACTACAATCATTTCATTTTTTACTTGAGTAGCTGTATATTTATTACAATTTGTTATAAGCTAATAGCTCTATTGACATAAAAGTTGCTATTTAGTCCGTGGATGTAGAATTTGATTTTTCACTCTCAGCTACACAGCTCAGTTGTTCAGAGCAAGAAGTTCTCAACCCCTGGCTTCAAATTAGAATGAATTGGGAGAGTTTTATAAAACATAAAAGCCTGAGCAAAGATTTAATTGGTCTTTTTTTTTTTTTATGTGAGTCTCATACATTAGTATTTTTAAAATGTTTTAAATAAAATTTAACATACATATTATTGCCCAAATTGTGCGTATCAAAACCAAACCAAACGCTTTGCTGTTAAATTGATTCCAACTCCTACCAGGACAAATTATCACAAAATGAACACACCTCTGCTGCGGGCTTGTTTTATCAAAAGCTTTTGCCTCTGAATTGGAGGGCTTATGGCATGTGTCAGTGGGCAGGGCATGTGGACAGGTAGCCTTCCCAGCAGGGTATGCTGGCTTGGAGCATACAGGAGGCTGGGAATCACAGCCAAGAGAATGGTCATATTCTGGTGGCACAGAGTTTCCTTGTTTTTGCTTCTGAACAGAGCTCCCATTTCTTTATATCTTTCTTCACTCTCTGAAGCAGAGTTATCTAAAGCTCTGTTCCTCTGCTCTCTCAGTCCAGTACATTTACTAGAACCTCTGTCCAGTCTCATCGGCCACCTATTAATTAGAAAATAAGTCCTGAACATTGTATCGAGGGCATAAGCTTTCCATGGCAGCTGTATATCTGCTGTACATTGAGGAGGGGTGAAGACTGCAGAAGTAGCTGGACTGACTTCAAAATTTAGTTCTTAATTTAAACATCTCGGTGTTTGCATGACAATCTACTACTGACTTTGCACTTAAGAGTTTCTTTGGAAGCTACATGGAGAAGAGCTACTTTTATCTCTGGTGTTTCTGACTGTATTACTTCCTAGCCTGCTTTAACTCTCAAAGTTTTCTTAAACTTTCTGCCCTACTGGTAACTCCATTTTCTGTTCCATAGAAATATTATTGTTGAATTGTTCTTATATGCATATATCTTTTTTCATTATCTCGAAAGGACCACAGGGTTGGGTAGGCGTTCAATCTGTTTTCACACATCCATTCACGTTGCCTTGAAGAGTCCCTTATGATCAGCTGTGCCAAATTAACCAACATAGTTACAGACCCTGCTCATGAACAGGGAAGGGAGAGTTATGTAGTAGAAAATACAATGGGCTGAATATCATGCAGTGATGGATCTGGTCCCCAAGCTGCCATTAACTTGTTATGTAACCATGATCAAATTACTTTACCTTTCTAGGGCTGTTTCCTCATGTTTAAAATTGAAGAGCAATTTGTCAACAGTTATCAACATTAAAATGTGTTTAACCTTTGAGCAGCAATATCTCTTCTGGGAATTTATAGGGCAGATATAGCTGCACATGTACACAAAGACAGATGGATAAGGTTATTCACTGAAACATTGTAAGAAAGAATTCCTTGCCCTTACATTTGAAAAAAGTCAAGTGTTCATCAACAGGGACATAGGTAAATAGCTATCGTACATTTGCACAATAGAATACTATGAAGCTGTAAAAAAGAAGGAAGGATGTGAAAGACTTTGAGTTGGCAAATGTTGTGTTACCTATATTTTTACAAAGATAAAAAAATTAAATGACAAACTTTGCACGGTGTTGGAAAAAATTCAAGGAACATAGGCATTTGTAAATACTGAGTTCTTCCTATCCTCGTCCTTTTCTCCAGAGAGTCACCTTAAATGCTTGGTGTGTGCCCTTCCTGATACTTTTCCATGCATAAACAAACACATACACATTAGCTTTAAAGCAACATTACAATCATAGTATACACACTCTTCTGCAACTTGCTTCTTTCTCTAAGCAGAGTGTCATGGTCATTTTTTCCAGATCAGAGTATAATGGAGCTAGTTCAGTTTTTTATAAGACATATATGGAAAAATGTACAGGGCTTAGCAATAGATTAAAAAAAAAAAAAAAAAGGCAGTGTGAAGAAGGATGTATATAATCATTCAGCTACCCTAACCCAGCAATGATACACCTCGCTTTTTACTCACATTAGAGTCACCTAAAGAACTTTTAAGACATACTGATGGCATGGCACCTTGAGACAACCTATACCACTCACAAATATGAGCAGAGAGCAGAAGATCTCTAAACATATGAGGAAACTCACGGGGAAAAAAAAAACTAAAAATATTTCTAAATATTTTCTTAGAAAATATTTCTTTTACATTTTCAGTCCTTAGAAAAATTAGAAAGGCTATTACACCAACAAAATAAGTCAGGAAAAAGATTTTAAAAATTAAAATGTGACCGTGGAAATTAAAAAAAAAATCATTAATATGGATTTTAGTACCACATCAATATGGATATCAATACAAATTATTAGAATAATAAACCAAATTATTGATTTGAAACCTCAAGCAAGGTCATTTCTCACAATAACAACAAAAGGACTTAAGAAGTCTGACAGAAAAGCTTAAAAATATGCAGAATGCTTTCAGTAGGCTCAACAGCTGGCTTTTTAGAAGAAGTTCTGAGAAAAGATCAGACAGGAAGCAGGGGATGGGAATGGTGGGAATAAAAGGAACATTGGAATAAAAATATCCTAGGCAAAACAAAAATAAAATCCTTCGTGTTGAAGCTTTCATCAAGGCTAAGTGGGAAAATGAAAAAAAGACCCCTGCTTAACATACCCTGTTAAAATTTCTGGAAAAAAGAATTCTAAACATTTCCAGAGAGGAAATAAAAATGAGGGCAACTAAAAAAGGAGACTCAGATTAATAGTAGATTTCCATGAAAACTCAAAGAAGCAAAGACTGCCAAAGGAAAAAAAAAAAAAAAGACCAACTCACTGGGATAATGACTATGAACTTAGAATTCCTTATCAGTCAAACTAGTAATTTATGCAACATTTTCAGTTATACAAGTTCTCAGGAAGTTATTGCTCTTATAAGCTCTCCCGAAACATGAATCAGTGAGGCTTTCCAGCTAAATAAACAAAAAAAATTAAAAAAAAAAAAAGAAGACAGCATGAGACACAATAGTAATGGCTGAATATGACTTAACAGGGAAAACCCAATAGAAACAAAGAGAAACCACTAGACCTTCATGCTTGACGGATTATTCTTTGAGTGCTGAAAGAATCATGTTTTAACATCACATTTTCTTCTCTATAATGCAATAGCATAACTTGGTTCTGTAGTAAATATTTATAGAAGCATAATTCCATTAATGCCTTGTAGGTTTGGTTTAAAAGCTTTGAATTAACCTGTAGGCTAAACATGGAATACATAATCATAATCACAGAACAGAACAGCAGGGAACTAGAGGTGATGGGAGACACAGTATAAACTCATTAGATTCTATAGTTTCCATGATACCAGGAAGTCAACAGCTGCTCTCTAAAGTTGAAACAAAAAACAAAACACACACAGAAAAGGAAAACATAATTTAAGTTTTAATGATAACCCCAGAAGAAGTAGAATACAGAAACTTTAAAGTGTTTATTCCTGGAGAAGAGGACTGGATACGTAGTAGAAAACAGGCAGACTTTTCATTTATTTTTTATTGTGGTAGATACATACGTAACAAAACATTTGACATTTCAACAATTTTCACAGGGACAGTTCAGTTATATTTTGTTCATCGTGTTGTTCAACCATCACCCTTATCTGCTTCTCAGGTTATACCATCGCTTTTTCCAGTTTTGATCCTTCTGTATGATTTCACTGTTAAAAATATATTAAAGGCCTCTCTTATCAATAAGGGATAACTTAAATCAATTGAAGCAGAATTATGTAACAGGATACCATGCAGCCTTTGCAAAGAATGAGGTCTGTCTCTTTACATTTTTGCAGAAAGCTGTCCATATAATATAAAAATTGAATTTGCAAGAGAATATAGCAACCCTCCTTAAGGAAAAAAACTATCTATATATGTCTGTATGCCAGAGTACATGTAAATACACATAAAAATGTCAGGGAGGAAAAACTCCAAACTGAGGGTTTTATGGAAAGGGAGGAGTCTTTCAATATTTACTTTCCAAACATATGAGTGGTTTGAGTGTCCATAATATGTAATATATAAATACTACTTTTAAAATACCCTCTATATTTTTTTAAATTACAACGCTAATATGTGTTGTGACAAGTAAAAATACACAGGTGTATAGACATAGAGTATTATTTTCTTCATTTAAAATTTGAATGCTTAAATACGATTTAAACATTTTTGGTTTTGTTTTTTGAGTCAAATAACGCCAATATTATTTATTGAATAAACTATTCCCCATGGAACGGAAACTCATCAGCATATAATAACTTCCCATATGTACTCACACATGTTTCTGGGTTTGATCCTATTCCACTGCTCTATTTGCTTTTTCTTGTTTAAACACAAGAAATAACATTTTTTTTTTTTTATTACATTAGCTTTAAAGTAAATTCCAATATCTGGTTCTTCATGTACCATTTCATTATTCTTTCTCCTTCATATGTTCTTGGGAATTACTGTACTTGTTTTTCGATATGAACTTTTAAATCATTCAGTCCAGTACAAAAAAATAAATCTATCAGAAAAATTGCTGGAGATTACATGAAGCATACCTTATTACTTTAATTAAAAAACAAAACTATATGGTTAAGATATTTTAGGAGACCACTATTATAAGAACTCAAGAAAAGGTTTAAACACAGAAGAAAACATTCTTTGATGGTTATGAGGGTGGGGAGGGAGGAAGAGGGGAATTCACTAGCTAGACAGTAGACCGGAATTATCTTAGGTGAAGGGAAGGGCAACACACAATATAGGGGGTGTCAGCACAACTGGACTAAACCCAAAGCTAAGAAGTTTCATGAATACAACCAAACACGCCAAGGGACAGAGTAGCAGGGTCTGGGGGCCATGGCTTCAGGGGACATCGAGGTCAACTGGCATAACAAAATTTATTAAGAAAATGTTCTGCATCCCACTTTGGTGAGTGGCCTCTGGGGTCTTAAAAGCTAGGGCAGCCATCTAAGATGCATCAGTTGGTCCCAATCCACCTAGAGCAAAGGAGAATGAAGAACACTGAAGATACAAGGAAAATATAAACCCAAGAGACAAAAAGGGCCACATAAACCAACGACTCCATCAGCCTGAGACCAGAAGAACTAGATGGTGCCCAGCTACCATCAGTGATCGCCCTGACAGGGAACACAACAGAGAGTCCCTGATGTAGCAGGAGAAAAGTGGGGTGCAGAACTCAAATTTCTAATAAAAAGACCAGACTTTTGGTCTGAGACTGGAGGAATCCTAGAAGACATGGCCCCAGACTCTGTTAACCCAGAACTAAAACCATTCTTGGAGCCAATTCTTCAGACAAAGATTAGACTGGACTATAAGACATTAAATGATACTCGTGAAGAATGTGCTTCTTAGTTAAAGTAGATTAAAAAAAAAAATAGATACAGGAGACTAAATGGGCAGCTCCTGTCCCGTGATGAGATGAGAAGGCAGAAAGGGACAGGAGCTGGTGAAATGGAGGGAGGATCACAGGCACTGGGCACTGTGGCAAGACAGGTGTGGCTCGGGTCCTTGCTCTCTCATTTCTAGTTATGGGTTCTTGGCCTCTCTGAGCAATACATAAAGTGCCTTGAACAATGCCTAACACATAACAGTCTCTCAGTAAATGTTAGGTATTAATGATAACCAGAAATGTACAATGGACAGAAATAGAGCACAGAAGGTAGTACTTAACAGTGGGTGGCACAAATGGTTTGCACTAGACTGCTAACTGAAAGGTTAGTGGTTCAAATGCACCTAGCAATGCTACAGAAGAAAGGCTTGGCAATCTGCTTCCTTAAAGATTACAGCCGAAAAAAAACCCTGTGTAACATATGGGGTTGCCATGAGTCAGAATCCATTCAACAGCAATGGGTTTTGGGTTGTTCTGGAGTAGAAAAAAAAGTTTAAATGTGAAATAGGATGACATACTCAGGGCATTATTAAGTACTTTTGTATTGTGAAATTAAAAGTTGCCAGAGGGGGGAAGGCTGGGCAGAGGGCTGAGAGGTGCGCAGGAATTCAACTAGAAAGGGCTTTGCATGCAAAGCTATGAAATCATAATTTTATGTTACAGCAGTTTTTAAAAGTGGAGTAAAATAATAAGATCCACATTTTATAAAGACCCTCCGGGCAACACTCTAGAGGTTGTACTGGAACAATCTGGAAGTAGGGCTGCATGATATGACTGCAGGCAGGGGGATCATTTTATTTCAGAAGAAGCATTAGGCTATTTCTTTTTAGATCACATCGAGAAAGATAAGAGGTGCACAGAAAAAAAAGCTAATAAAAGAAGAATATACTTAATAGCTAAAGGGGTGACACAAACTATGGGAGTTAAGGAATCCGTTGCTAGGCTCAGTCTTGCTCTCTTACCTTTCTTCTCTCTCCTGGCAAACCAAAGGCTGATAAAGGCTTCAACTTCCCCAGGCTAAGTAACCTTGTCAGCAAGTAAATAATGTCTATAAGTTTGCAGGATTTTGATGCAGCAGGTAGATATGAAAAGTGGGGTCTGCTTTGAGTCTCTTGCCTCTATTGAATTTGCAGACCCACAATAGGAAAGGATGGAGCATAGCTATTTTTGCTTCAAAGGCAGCTGCTTGATTTAGCAGAGAGCACAGCCTGCAGAAGCAGCCAGACCAGGGTTTGAATTTGAGCTGCTCCACTTACACCATGGGTAAGTTCACTAATTTCTCTCAGAAACACAATCTCAACCATTAGTGCCCCTCTCATGGAGTTTACATACTAGTGGAAGTAGACAGGATAGCCATAAACAACGTATATATCAAAGGAGGGAAACTCTGGTGGTGTAGTGGTTAAGTGCTACAGCTGCTAATCAAAGGGTCGGCAGTTCGAATCCACCAGGCGTTCCTTGGAAACTCTATGGGGTAGTTCTACTCTGTCTATAGGGTCGCTATGAGTTGGAATAGACTCGACGGCACTGGGGTTTGGTTATATCAAAGGATGACATGTGCCCTAAAGAACAAAGCAGTGTGAAGGGATAGAGGGTAACCGGAAATTTGGGAACTTTTTTTTTTTTTTACATAAGGTGGTCAAGGCAGGCATTCTTGATAAGGTCCTATTTCAGCACACACCTGGAAGAAGTGACAAAGGAAGCTGTGAAGATATTTGGGGAAAAGAGAATTCTAAGCCTAGAAAACAGCCAGTGCAAACGCCGTGACAGAGAAGGAAGCTGGGGAGTGAGGTGAAGAGCATCAAGGAGGCATGTGTGGTCAGAATGGAACCAGGGAGGGAAACGAGGTGGAGATGAGTTCAAGGGGGTGGTGCAGACCAGATGCCGGTGAGATTTGTAGGCAGCACTGAGACACACCCAGTAAGCACAGGTAGGTGTACAGGCCAGCATCTCCTTTGCTTGGTCAGGGAAGTGGGAAGAACAGAGCAAAGCAACCATTTGACTGCTTCAAGAGAATCACTTGAGCTGCAGTGCTGAGTATAGACTGTAGAGGGCGTTGGTAGAAGAGATCATTCCAAAAGGAGGTTCTGCAGTAGTGAAACAGCTGACATGCTCGGCTGCTAACAGAAAGGTGTAGGTTTGAGTGCACCCAGAGGCATCTCGGAAAAAAAGGTCTGGCGATTTATTTCCAAAAAACCAGCCACTGAAAACCCTGTGGAGCACAGTTCTATTCTGATGCACATGGGTTTGCCATCAGTTGAAACTGACTCGACAACAACTGGCTTGGTTTTTTGGTTAGGCACTGGTCCAGGAGAGCAGTGAAGAAGGCCTAGACTAGGCTGGCGGGTGGAAGTGCTGTGCAGTGGTTATATTCTGGATCTACTTAGAAGGTGGTACTGAGGGGATTTGCTGATGGATGGCCAAGGCTTGATTCTTGGCTCCAGGAATTTTGGCTGGTCTTCTAAGAACAAAGCAAAGTAAATAAAGTGCCTAGAATTTAGTAGCTGCTCAAAACATTAGTCTCCTTTTGAGGTTCTTTAGTCTCCGCAGCTCCATGCCTCTCCAGGTGCCTGGCATATGGAAAGCAAGTTCAAGTGTGGGACAGGCTGCTTTTCAGCTATTATCTACTGCCTTCTTATTCTGAACTGCTTGTTTTCTGGGTGAAGCAAAATAAAAAGGGGAATACCACATAATTTTTTATCTGTCATCAAGGCAAGTAGAGACAAGATATTTTCTTTCCCAGAGCCACAATGGGGAGCATTCATTGTAAAGTTTTACATTAAAGCAAAGTAAGGCAAGACAAACACAAGCAAACAAACAACTACACTGTTTCTCAGGGCTCAAAGTCTTCATCCACGTAGCTTTAAGGAAGCCTTGAGGACAACAACTGACAGTGGCAAAGGGTTTAGTTTCAGAAGTGAGCAATGAAAAGAAAAAAAAGAAGAAATTTATTGTAGAGTATAGACACTAAAAAATGGCTGGGGAAATGAATGGGGCTAACTTTACTTAACAGAATATTTGACATCTGAAGAAAAATCAGCCCATTTGGCTCAAACCTGTCCCTGAAATTGAGTTTTTAATGATTAAGCAGTGAGGCCTCTCATCTCCGAATGAGGTTTTCATCTTAACCCATCTGTTAAGAGAGTAGTCCTAGTTTTTCTTAGTACTCTGTTTTTCCAAGCTATTGTTCTTTCCTAGGGTTAAAAAGAAAATTGCTGTCGAATTGATTCTGACACACAGTGACTCTAGAGGACAGAGGAGAAGTGCTCCAAGAAGCAGCTGGTGGATTCAAAACGCCGACCTTTTGGTTAGCAGCGGAGCTCTTAAGCACCGTGCCACCAAGGCTCCTTTCCTAGGATTAGGCATCTAAAAGGCCCTTAGGTTTTATATCATAAAGGGAAGCTGACATTTATTGGGCTTCCACCTCCTGCTGGGATCTTGGTACTCAGATCAATGCTCATAATAGCTCTCTAGGTTGAGTATCATTATGTCCATTTTTCAGAGGAAGCGCTTGAGATTCGGAGCAGCCAGGTCACTTGCCTCAAGGTTCAATGCCCCAAGACTCACAGCAGTTACGTCATATAGCTGAGATATGACAGAGCCTAGTCAGATTCCAAGGCTTCCAATCCCCTTTTTGGCCTCAAGTACATTCTCTATCACAGGCTGTACTGATACTCTCTGACCCCCTGGGATATTCCACCCAAAAAAACCAAAACCCACTGCCTTGGAATCGATTCCAACTCATAGTGACCCTAAAGGACAGAGTAGAACTGGCCCATTGGGTTTCTAAGGCTGTAATGTTTATGGAAGCAGACTGATACATCTTACTCCATGGAGCGGCTAGTGGGTTCGAACCACAGACCTTTAGGTTAGCAGCTGAGTGCTTAACCACTGTGCGACCAGGGATATTCCACCAGTACTCTTAAACCATTCACTTCAAAGTTTATTAATACTTTTATCGGGAACAACTTTAGGCAAACAGAACCCTGTATCAACTTTAGTTCACAACTGACATGACTAAGTTTTCCTTCAAATCATCGATAGACACGTCTTCAGTGTTTGCTGTTAGGTGACGAGGTTACATACAGCAAGTAATAAACTCACATCAGATCTAATTTCACCAAACCACTTCTGTCCACGGGGGTGATTGTGAGTGGGTGTGTGTGCGTGTGCATGTCTGTGTACTTAAAAATGTTGTATATGCCCTATGTCCCTCTGTAGGGCAGAGCTCATCAGATCATTGTTCGCTTTTAGTTACCTTTCCCTTCCTTCCCTAACCTCTACACGAAAGGAAGTAGATAAAGAATGAGAGAATGGAAAGAAATGTGGAAGCAAAGGAGGAACAGAAAGGACAATGGCAGTTCCAATCTGGCTCATTTGGTTCGGCCTTCAGAATGCTGTTTTATGAATGCAAATCTGATCATACAACCTCCACGCCAAAAATCCTTCAGTGACACTGACGTTAACTCTTTGTGCTGAGGAAGAGATGATGAAATACGCATTCTGTCACATTTTACTCCTTGTATTATTTTTTTTCTACCTGTAAGAAAAGCGTAGACCCGGAAGTGGAGAAACACTGAGTAGCTTTTAATACATGACTGCTTTAGTTCTAAAGTGATTTGGTGGAATCTCAAAAAGCCATTATTCATACTTGGTTTTTTGGTGTCCAGACTAGTCTGTTACAGCTCAAGAAGAGGAATGTTTCCTATTTATTTATTTATAACTTATTTAATAAACTTCAGTGGAGAGCTTACTAAGTAGTGGGCATTAGGCTATAAGTGCTCTCTGCAACTAGGCACTCATATCACAATGGGATTATACAGAGTTGAAAATCAATCTGTGAATGGAAAAGGCTTACAAATGACAGCAGTTACTGTGATTGGTACTGCTACTCCCACCAAGCTCACCCATCTTCTGGTGCTCCTCAATTACCAATAACTCTATCTTCTGTGTTAACAAATGGGAGCAGTGAAACAGATGAGCTAACACAGAGGATGGCTGAAAGACAATTCATATTTGTCTTAAAAATATAGTCTGAAATATAAGCATGGATTATGTCTACTCCATAACAAAAGAGGTAAGAAGCCAGTTAATTGCTGAATTACTTTATCTTGCTATTTTAAACTTCTGCCAGTTCTGAAATGTGTAGGTATTTCAGTAAGGTGTAACAAATAATTATCAAGTGGCTGATTTTTAAAATTCTCATCTGGTGTTTTGTGTTGAATGGATACTAAGCCAGCATCCTGACACAGGTAAGACACACTCACATATTCAACCATCCTCAAGAACTAGTTTTTACCTTATGTTGCATTTTACTAGTGTCACAATCTGGGGGAAGACAGGAGGTATTTTGGGAAGGATGGAGAAAGGAGATGAATCCACAAAGCTTTGATTTCTTATTGAATATGGGCACTTAGTTCAGTGAATGTTTGCTGACCTGAAGACAAATAATAGTTCATTAATAGATGTCAAAAGCATGACTCTGTTTTAGGTAAAGTTCATGAAAACAAAGTTTTTTTTCAGATACTTTTAATTCAAGATTGGGGTAAGAGGATGCTATAGGGTTATACCACATAATACTTGTCATTGTAGATCTATTGCTTTTTATTTTTGAGTTTACCCTACATTTGTCCCACCAAATTATACACATAGTTGTTCTTTGTATTTCAAAACAGTCTAATAATGAATTGTACTTGCCAGCTTCAATGATCATTGACTTTTTCTGACAGCCTCTCTGTCCTTTTTTATTTTCCTGCATAAAAAAACCATTCACCATGTGTAAAGAATTTTCAAATGCACAGGTAAGAAGTATTATCATTGTTCCAGTATGCCTGTTTCTGGTATTTATTGTCATTCACATTATCGCCATTTATATTCTTCTTTCATGGATGTGTGAGTTTGTCTCAACTGTGCTGCAATTTCCTGACTGTATCTTGATATCCTAAGTTTTACGTATTGCCTTTTTCTCTTTACCCCCGAAGGTACGGCCAACTTGGAGAGTTTAATTAACATAATGTTGATATATTTCTCCCTAGATTATTAAACAAGATGGAGCAATTGTGTTCCTAAATTGGACTAGTATTACACTGTCATACTTTCCTTCGGATTTCTAGAGATTAAACATATTCGATACAGAGTGAACTAAATTGCTTAATTTGTATCTATTTGAAAAAATAAAAAAGGAAAGAATGCACAGACACACACACACACACACCATGTACAACACAGGGCCAAAGACCAAATTTTATTGGTCAAATATAAGAGACATGTTTCCATACTGTATGACATAAATGAATTTCTGTCTACTCCATTTACTCCTAATTTTTGTGCACCCCATTAAGGTTTTGAGACAATAGAGACAGATATTACCAAATAAGGCCAAGGGAGGTGAGGGTGTGGGGCTCTACGTTAGGTTGACTGGGCTTCAATCCTGGCTTCCCTATTTCCCGGGTGTGTGACCTTGGGTGAATTTCTTAATCTCTCTAAAATTGTGTTTTCCATCTTTTGGGTATAACAATAGAACATATCTCATAAGGGTCTTTGGACCTAAAAGAAAAGGCATTTAAATTACTTAGCATAATACCTGATATGTAGGAAAATCTCAAGAAATGTTAGATACTATTATTTTTATTAAGAGGTGCTCAATCTACTAGCAGTCAAAACAGAAGGCTTTTTACATGAAACTCATTCTTCCTTAACGCATAAATAATGCTTATAAACAAAGAGTGTAAGTAAAAAGTTTCTATATGAAAACACTGCCAGGATAACAATGTAGACATATTTATTCTCTGGTAAAAATGTCTGCTATTATCTAGACATAAAAAGCAAACAAAAATTATTAACAAAAAATTGGGAAAATCAACAAAGGAAATCCAGATGTGGTTTTATAAAATATTTCGATGACCGTCTGTTTTCATTTTTCAGTCCAAATGTCAGGAATCATGTAGACATCGTCAAAGTTTTGCTAAGGGCTTATGCTACTTCCCGGTAGCTACCGAGATATCTTACGAATTTAATTAATTTTCTAAGTAGATTAGAACTTTGCTTCTATTTCTTTTTATACATAGTGGCCCAATCATTAGACAAGAATATCTGCTAGAGAAAACCACAAAGTACCATGTATGGGTTCATTCTTTTCCCAAAGTACTCAGAACTCTCCTTATGTTTTGCCAATTATTTCATTACAGCAGATTTTATCTGTCGTTCTTAAAAAGAAAATGTGTTATTTCCTCTTCTAAAAATTACATTGATATTGAACTCTGCTATTCTATTTGTTTCTAGGTGTATACAGAACTATCTTAATATCTTTCCAATTATGTTCTTGGGTGAAATGGATTTAATTGTTCCTTAAAAGAAATGATACTTATTTTTATTTATTCGATTTCTGCCTCTTCCATGGTACTACTTGCTTTTTAAGACCAGGGACCACTTTTCAGTGTCATTTTTTATAAAATGACACTGATATTCCAGCAAGCCTGGTCTTTTTTTTTTTTTAATTGAAAGCTTTTTTAGTATACGCCTACTGTCATGGATTGAATTGTGTCCCCCACTATTGTGTGATTATCCACCATTTTGTCATCTGATGTGATCTTCCTATGTGTTCTAAATCCTACCTCTATGATGTTAATGAGGCGGAATTAGTGGCAGTTATGTTAATGAAGTAGGAATCAATCTCCAAAATTAGGTTGTGTCTTAAGCCAATCTCTTTTGAGACATAAGAGAGAGAAGTGAGCAGAGAGACAGGGGACCTCATACTACCAAGAAAGAGGGCATCCTTTGGACCCGGAGTTCCTGGGCAGAGAAGCTCCTAGTCCAGGGGAAGACTGATGACAAGGACCTTCCTCCACAGCCGACAGAGAAAGCCTTCCCCTGGAGCTGATGCCCGAATTTGGACTTCTAGTCTACTAGACTGTGAGAAAATAAATTCCTCTTTGTTAAAGCCATCCACTTGTGGTATTTCTGTTACAGCAGTTATATCACTAGATGACTAAGACACCTACATACTTGTAATCCACCTTCAACTGGGGATGAGGAGAGGAAGCAGAGTGCTTGGAGGAGTTGGAGATGACTTTGACATTTTTCTTTGATAATTCCAGATAATTTATTTCTACCCTCCTTGTGCTAAATGGAAAAAAATGTGAACAATAATTAGAGGGCCTTTCCACCTCTGAAGTACTGTCTCAGGCAGATTTGCTTAACTCTATTTGAGAAAAGTTCAAAAAATGTTTTATGTATCCAAAATAAAGCTTCTGATTTGCATTCCTCTTCCTGTCTCAATTTGTATTTCCTCAAGTTTTGCCCATCCCAGTAAACAATACCACCAGTTTTTCAAGCCAGAAATCTGGTATTCATTCTTAACATTTTCATCCTTTAGTTGCCCTGAACACACATTCAGTTCTTCATCAACTTTTGTCAATTTTACCTTCAACACTTATTTTGTAGTCATATGTAGTTCTCTATCCTTACCACTAGTACCTTCGTCAAAGCCAACAACATAGTACTCCAGACCCTGAGCTGGCCTCATAATCAGGTACTCTACCTCCAGTTGTGCCCCTTCCTACAGCACATTTGCAGCCTTTTAAAAATATAAATCAAAATATCACACTTTTGACTAAACTTCTAAGATCTTCCTGTTGTACTCAGACACAGTCTGAGTTTCCTGCCATGGCCTAGAATACTTGACTCCTTCTACCTTCTGACATTATTTCTTCCCACATGATGCCTGGCATACTATGTCTGAGCCACACGGGCTTTTCAGTTCCTCAAACTGCCAAATTCCTTCCAATATGTAGCAGTTTTAAAACATGGCCCCATGTGTTCTGACACTGCTCTCATGAAGATGTAGGGCCAATGTCTCCTCCCTTGGAATCTGGGTGGTTGTGTAACTGCTCTAACCAATAGAGTATATCAAAAGTGTTGTTATGCGACTTTTCCTGTTCCCATCAAGTCGATCTGATTCTGTCACAGAGTGACCTTACAGGCCAGAGTAGAACTGCCCCCTAGGGTTTCCAAGGAGCAGCTGGTGGATTCAAACTGCCAACCTTTTCATAAGCAGCAGAGCTCTTAACCACTGTGCCACCAGGGCTCCATGTGACTTCTGAGCCCGGGTAATAAAAAGCTGTGCATCACCTGTTCTTCCCTCTTGAAGCCCTGAGTTGTTATGTAAGACCTTGAGAAACCATGCTGTGAGGAAGCCCAAGCCATTGGAAAAGATGTGTAGACGCTCGGATTGAGAGCCCCAGATGAGCCTAGCCTCCTAGTCATGCTATCCCAGACGTGTAAGTGAAGAAGCCTTCAGATGACTTCAGCCCCCAGCCAACCGAGTTACTCCCCAGAAGTCTGAGTCTTCCTAGCTGAGATACAAGTCACTATGGAGCAGAGACAAGCCATCCTGCTGCACCATGTCCAAATTCCTGACCTGCAGAAATTATGGATTATTAATAAATGGCCATAGAGCATAATAAATTTGCTGTTGCTTTATGCCCCTAGGTTTGGTGTGGTGTGTTGCACAACAATAGATAAATGGAACATGACCACAGGGTCTTCACATGTGCTCCTTTCTTTCCCTTGAATGCTCTTCCTCCTGTTCTTTAACATCATCCTTCGGGTCATGTCTTAAACACCACATCCTTAGAGAGGTCTCCTCTGACTTCCAACATAAAGCATCCCCTTTCACTTGTCATACAGATCCCTGTTCTTCTCTTTCAGGGTTTCCATAAAGGTTTATCGTTATGTAGGTACTTATTTTTATTTATTCAATTTCTGTCCCTTCCACGGTAACTACTTGCTTGTTAAGACCAGGAACAACTTTTCTTTTGTCCACACTGCAAAGTAAGTACCCTAGGTGCTCATAATAGGAAGCTGTGGGCTATTTGTTGAATAAATAAATGACTGTTAGGCTCTGCATTCAGAACTGTTCCTTCTCTTGTTGAAAACAAAAAAATTGAAAGTAAGCTGATTAGATTTAGGGAGACTTTCAGTTAAATTTAAACAGCACACTTTGATTGAGGATCTGCTTTGTGCCAGCTCTAATGTAGCAGCTGATGATGCAATTACAACCAAGGAAACCCATATACAAAAGTATAAATAAATCCTCTAAAGAAGGGTATTGTGGCAACTCACAAATAATCTACTTTTTGGCATAGTCTCCCCAGGGCTTTAGAAACTTAAGGTAAGAGTCAAGACTAAGGAAACTAGCAAGCTAAAAATGTCACTACCTGTATTTGATGTGTGAGGCTAGATTTCCAAGTCCAGCAAATGCCCAGATGTGCCTTTAGATGTTTGTTGACACTAAAGATTATAGATTTTAGCAAATTTTGATAGGTCTGTCAGAAACCCGAGAGGTCAACCCACGGAGAGGACAAGAGGTGTAAGGCCCAAGGACAGGACCAAGATTAGTACTCTTGGGTCACCAGACCATCACAAGGAGGAGGCAATGACATAGCCTTAACAAATCCAACTCCACAATTCCTAAGAGTAGCTTCCTTTTGAAATAATATTTTTTTTTTGTCAAAAAGTTTTATAATTGTTTCTGGCTACTTCCCTGAGTACTCACGAGTTATATATTGTCTCAACCTATGATCTGCGTGTATGTACCTCTGCCAAAATCTGAAAATTATCTCTGTGTAGGCTGCTATGAGTAGGCAGGTATGAATAGATACGTGGATTAAGAGGAAACAGAAATAAGAAAAGTGTGACTAATGTGGCAGCGTAGGTTATAGAACTGGCTGATTACTCCCAGACATCTCAGTTTAAATCCAGTGTATGTCAAATTAGAAATGAGATACAACAGACTGCATTGCTTCCCAAGACTGCTGAACTCAGACACACTTGTGCAAGAAGAAGGACTCGGCTATTAGGGACATACTCATCTTGGGCAAGCAAAAATGTTTTTAGAATCCTTTAGAGAAAGTTAGCACAAAGAAAATAATACAGAAGAAGAGGAAGTCGAGAAGCTCCCCAGGTGACCTGTCGTATGTACAGCACTGAAAGAAAGTATAACATATATCTGAACCTTTTAAAAGGCACCTGCACAGTTAGGTGAGTAGAAACACTGGCTGTGTTAAACTGTGAAGGTGGGAATTCTTTTCAGGAGACAGTCTGCTCTGAAATTCTGTAGTTGTCAAGACTCTAGGGGGTGAACTTCTTTCTGCACGTTGTCCACTTTTTCCATTCACGCCCTTAGC
Source organism: Loxodonta africana (assembly GCF_030014295.1). NCBI lineage: Eukaryota > Metazoa > Chordata > Mammalia > Proboscidea > Elephantidae > Loxodonta > Loxodonta africana. The sequence continues at coordinate 110,481,643 of NC_087347.1, read as the reverse complement.
CTATTAATCCTAATTATTTTTAAATTCCAAGTCTGATAATTACAAGTTCTCTTCCATATCTGAATCTGGCTCTGATGTTTGCTTTGTCTCTTCAGACTCTTTTTTGCCCTGTAGTATGCTTGCAATTTTTTGCTCAAAGTCAGACATGATGCATTTTGTAAAAGGAACTAAGGTAAACAGGCCTTTGGTGTGAGGTTTTATGTTTATCTGGCTAGGAGTGAGGCTGTGTTCACTGTTTTCTGTAGCCAGAGACTAAAATTTCCTTTTTGTTCCCCCCCTCCCTTAGATCTCTGCTGTTGCTATGAATTGGAATTGACTCGATGGCAACAGGTTTGGTTTTTGGTTGGGTTGTCTTTAGGTTTACCTACAGACTCCTGAAATAGAATCTGGGTCTTGCAGTTTTCACAGCGGTAATCTCCTGTTATTATGAAGGTACCCTATTGATGTGATGGTAAAATGTGGGGGAGAAGCCTTCCATGATGCTGGGATAAGGTCTTAGTTTTTTAATGAGCCTGTGCCCCTGGGTTGTGACCTTCGTAAGTGCTTATTTATCCCTTAGATGAGACAGGAAGGCTAGATGGGGCTGGGTTTGGTGTATATGTCTTCTGTCATGTGAAAGGCTACAGAGGGCTGGAGTTGGGTATTTCCTTCCTCCCAGGTCAGTTAAAAAAAAAAAGCCCATTGCTGTCAAGTTAATTCTGACTCAGAGGGACCTACAGGACAGAGTAGAACTACCCCATAGGATTTCCAAGGAGAGTCTGGCGGATTTGAACTGCCAACCTTTTGGTTAGCAGCCATAGCACTTAACCACAGTGCCACCAGGGTTTCCACAGGTCCCTTAACCCAACCCACTAATTGGAAACCCTGGTGGCATAGTGGTTAAGTGCTATGGCTGCTAACCAAGACGTCAGCAGTTCAAATCCGCCAGGCGCTCCTTGGAAACTCTATGGCGCAGTTCTACTCTATCCTATAGGGTCACTATGAGTCACTTAAGCTCCGCTAAATTAACCCCCATTGATTGGGCTCAGGTAAAAGTTTCCCCTGAGTGCAAGCCATTGTTAAGGACAGCATATGGCTCTGGGAACTTTCCAAAATGGTTACTTCCCCGCTCCCCCTGCTGGAAACACATGGGGATTTTTCTTCAACTTTCAAGATAAAATAGTGGGGTTCTTGGAGGTAGAACTCATGAAAGTGTGCAGCTCCCCATGCCCACCCCCTGATCTGCCAAAGCTGGGCTTCCAGGAGTTATCTCTCCGCGGGGTCATGCTCAGTCTCCAGCAATTACTTAATTTAAATACTCCTGTGGGTAAGAGCTCAGCTGCTAACCAAAAGGTCGGCAGTTTGAATCTACCAGCTGCCCCTTGGAAACCCTATGGGACAGCTCTACTCCATCCTATAAGGTCACTATGAGTCGGAATTCACTCGACAGTAACAGGTTCTGTTTTTTTTTTTAACCTGAGGCTGGGTCCAGCAGTTGTTTTTCCTCCCAGTAAGCTGTGATTTTCTGCATTTTCTAGCATCACCAGTTTTAGGGGCAGTGGTTTGCCTTGTAACCTCAATTCTGTGATAGATCTAAGAGTAATTGCTGATTTTCAGCTTTTTTCTTGTTATAAAAATGAAAGTGACAACTTTCAAGCTCTTTACATGGTGGATTGGAAGCCGGAAGTCTGGACCTCTTTCTGCATGAGGTGAGATCCTCAGGCTTTCTTAGTGCCTGAGAGGCTGAGAGGTTCCATCTCAACCTTCCTGTGCTGTCCTAACTCTGTGATTCATGTGCCTGGAGGCCTCACTACCTCGGCCCCACCTTTCTTCTGATTTGTCACCTCTGCTTTATGAGGGGTGTCACAGTCTCCTTGACGTCTCTTTATGAGCCTAGGGTCTGGGTTTTTGAAATGCTCCTTATGCTGGTATTCTGATTCTAGTTTGTGGCCTCGACTTCTTGTCCAAAAGTCCTAATAATTGGCTCCTTATTTTTTTTAATCATACTTGTTTAAAAGGCTCTTCCTGTTTCTTATTCAATTCCACATTTAGAGATTTCTTCACTGTTATCGACTATGCATGTTATGGCACTTTCTATTTGAAGCTAAAGCCTCCATAAAAATAGGAACAATTCTGGGCCAGATCGTAAATATTTGGTATTGTGTAAACTAAGCCTCTAAGTAATTGACTGCATCGTTCCCTTTTCACGCACTTTCTGTGTCTTCATGCTCTTAAATAATCTCTTGTCCTATTTGACACGTACAAATACTTCAAACACCCTTATGTGTCTTTTTTTCCAGAACATTTGAAAAAAGTGAACTTATTCAAATAACCTGTATTGTATGTCCTAAAAATTCTTTTTCAGTCACCTATAGCTACATGGCCTATAATTAAATGATCTGAAAGGGAAAATATCTGTAAGGATGATTTTCCTGTTGACTGAAAAATTTCTATGCGATTCTTTCATATGAATGGCCCACTGATAAATAAATTCAAAACAGTCGACATAAACACAATGTCATTTTGTTAGCTAGGAGTAATTTAGAAAGAAAGAATGTGAACTCATGGAGATTTACAGAACATCTGGCTTTAAACAGGGGTGGAATGAACATCTGGGTATTTTATCTCTGTGTAAATTTAGAGGGAAACCAGAGTCTATAAGTGACTCAAAGCTAGGTAAGATTGTTAAATACGTTGAATGACAGGCGAAGAACTAAAAAAAAAAAAAAAAAAAATCTTGAAAAGCGGGAAGGGAAGCATTGAGACTAATGGAGAGAAATATTAAGTCTTACATTTACATTTGGAAAAAATTGAGCAGAAATTGCCATTTCATATGAAAAAAAAAAAAAAAACCCAAAAACCTGGGCGTTTATTTGTTCACTGGCTCTCACAAAAAGCCCTCTTTTGCTGCATCATAAGTACCGATTGCAGAGGTCATCGAGGGAGGTTGCTGCGTCCATGCAGCTCAGAACATATCTTGGTACGCATGCTCAATTCTAAGTGCCACCTTTTAAAAAGGGACATTGAGAACTGAGTTATCGCTAAAAGACAGTGACCAGCGTCTGGGGGTGTCCTGAAAATAAAATCAGGAATAGCGGAAGGACTTGCAGGTAAGCATCAGGAAAAGTGAAGACTTCAGGGGAAAAAGGAGCACTACTTGTAAAAATGAAAAGAACTGTCAAGTAAGAGGAAAAGGAGACATTCTGGGTGGTTTTAAACTGTAGGTTTAGAATGCATGGGCATCACTGGGAACCAGATTTTAGCTTGGGGATTATTAAATTCAATACAAATTTAACCAACTACCTACCATGCTCTGAGCACTGAGAATACAAAGATAAGTAGGGATCAATCACTGTTCTAAAGCTTGTATTTTAGAGAGTGAGGCAATAAGATAAACAAAGTAACTATTCAATGTGATAGATAGTAGAGAGGAAGAGGTGGCCAAGTCAGGGAAGGCTTCACAGAGAAGGGTGTGCTTGGTTTGAATCCTGAAAATGTACTTGTGGAAGGGTGGAACGTGGAATAGAGGGGTGAGATGGGAACACCAACTAGAAAGGTGGCACTTATCTACAGGGAGATGACAGTAGTGGTGTGAGATTTGGAAGACGTAGAATGAATAGGACTTGGTGACTGACTGGATGAGAGTAAGTGAGGAGAAGGAGGGAAGCATTGGGATGATTTCTAGGATTTGGGCTTGAAAGCTGTGATATCTCATGCTACCATCAACAGAGATGGAATATGGTGAGCAGGAGTGTGCAGGGATATGAGGAGAAGACAGGTAATACACTTTTGGATACATTGAGCCTGTGGTAGCTCAAAGGCACCTAGGTGAAGAGGTAGAATAAGAAAATAAAAATCAGAAAAATGGTCAAGGCCAGAGACATAGACTTAGCCGGTCATCAGTTTGTAAGTGGTAATTAAGGCCCTAATAGTGGCAGTGTTATCTAGGGAGTGATAGAGAAAATAGCACCAAGTGAGAAGAAGGCCAAGAATAAATGCCTGGGGAAGTCACTACTTTGAGGCCAGGAAGGAAGGAGGATTGTCAGGTAATAAGCTGTGTAAATAAGGTAGTGGTACTCGAATGCAAAGATAAGAATGGATTTCTGCACTTGGAGGTGTTGGCTTTTATGATTTATAAATCATGTCTCCTAAAGTTGTATGATTCTGTGGATATGAGAAGAGCTGAAGGTTGAAACTGATTCCAGTAGGAGGTTTTACAGTTGGGATCCTATTATGGAGTCCTTGCTTCTCTTTCCCACATCGCCAATCCCCAACCCTTTTTGATATGTCATTTAGGATCAGTCTGTCTCTGGAATGCCCCAGCCCCTCTGGGATATTCTCTCCCAAGTCAACAGCAGTGCGTTTGATGTAGTCAGAACTGGATGCTTCCTTCAGCCCCTGAAATTGTCGGTATTCTGATCAGTTTCTGTAAAACACTTATATGACCTTCAGGCAATGGACAGGTGGAGTCCTTCTTCGAATCACTGTGTAGTGGGTCACCCTTTGAAAGGCAAAGACAGTCTAACCTGTGGTTAGGAAGCCAGTGGTCCACTCAAAGAGTTATTCTATTGCTTTGTTAAACAGATCATCTTCATTCTCATTTGCAGACACAGTCCAGTGTAGTAGACAGAAAGCCCAGTTTGGGTTAGTACTTGGGATCCAAATCTGACTCCTTTACTTAGTAGCTATGTCACCTTGGGCAAGTTATTAACCTTTCTAAAGTGTATTCTCCTCATCTGCAAAATGGGAATGATGATGTCTTGGTAAATTATATAAGATAAAGTAGAAAAAACAATTGGAATAGTAAATCCCACTTAGTGGTCTCCCCCCAAAATAGTACTTATTTTTCTAATTTTATTTTGTAAAACATTTTTATCTCCTCTCATTGTGTGCAAAAATCTTTATCTAGTCTTTAGGGATATACCCATTATATCAGTCCACAAGGACAAAAGGCCTTAAAGAAAAAAAACAGTGTGGTTGTTCAAAGGATTTTCATGGCACTGATAAATGGGTCTTTTGTCCAATATAGATTTTCTCGATCACTTCAGTGCTCATTATAGAAGCACCTTCTGTTCTATTCCCTCTTTTCAAGTTTTGTTCCTATAACAAAGGAAATCAAAGCACCCAAGTTCAATGCAATGCAGTTCAACTCTGATCTAATCACACTGAAACAAAGAGGCAGAACGCAGGGGATTGTCTGAATTCACTCTCCTTGCTCTGCCTGGTGAGTGCTGCGTGCAGGAAATGCGTTATCGCTCATGCCACATGTGCCACAGCATTAAAAGGGGTAAAATCGGGTACATTTGGAAATGTGTCTCTCATCAGCCTCTTTGGGGATTGTCAGACCTATAATTCCACCCTCAGGAACCTTGTCTGCTTGCAACTCTCACAGACTCAATAAAGAGTAAAATGGAAGTCAGCAGCCCAGAAGGCATCTTGGCCCAATAATTAATGTAGTCCTGGGAAACAAGAGCTATTGTTTCAAGAAGGAAAACTTAAAACAATGAGCTAACATTCGCACTGGATGTAGGATGGTGGATAAGCCTGCAATTATTGCTTCCATGGGTAATATTTTATTACCTGAGGGATAGAAACTACAAAGCACTGTATCAATGACAATAATAAATTATATTAATATGTATAATAATAACGTGTCTTCATTTACACAACAAGTATTTAGTAAATTCTATATTAAATGGTAGGTTTTTTTTATTGTACTATCACCGAGGAGAGAAGGACCACCACTGTACGTATGGGACTATCAGACATATGCAAACAGTCATAATATTTGATGCCAAACTAATCAAACAAACAAAAGGAAAAGGTATGTATGTAGTCATTGCAGAAAAGGGAGAGATAATTACCTGCTGGGATGATAGGGAAAGTCTTCCTACTGAAAGAAGCAATGGAATGTAGTGAGGAACTATTTCAGAATTAGATTATGGGATCAGCTAAGGTATACCAAACCAAAAACCAAACTTGTTGCCATCAAGTTGATTCCGACTCATAGCAACCCTACAGGACAGAGTAGAACTGCCCCACAGGGTTTCCAAGGAGCGCCTGGTGGATCCAAACTGCTGACCTTTTGGTTAGCATCTGTAGCTCTTAACCGCTACACCACCAGGGTTTCTGAGCTAAGGTATGAAGGGTGCAAAATGGCACAAAGGGGACAGCAGAGGGAGGAGATGGCAAGTGACCCCACATATCTTTCCCAAAGGGTACGCCAAGGCCAAGAGGTATGGTGCAGGCAGGTTACAGAAGGGCTTGGATGCAAGGAAAAAATAGGGTCCCTGTATAGATTGGATTAAACTGAAAAGGCAAAAAAACAAACACGTAACAACAAGCAATGAGAATGGAGAGCAAGCTGGTGGGAAGATGTAGTTCTTGACTCTGGAATTATTTGGACATAAAGACTCTGAGTTGTATTTTTGTAATAGCTGTGTTAAGTTTGCCCTAATCCATCCATATCTACTGACTATAATCCTGTTGTGCAAAATCATGAAGGTTTGCACCATGGAATTCTCCATCCACAGAAAAGAATCATGCAAACTGGCTCATACTGCTCAAGGTCATTATCATGATCAGGTCTTCAGTTAGGACCGTGATATCAGTAATGACCTGACCAGCTGGGGATCATGATTAGAACAGTGGTGTACAAAATGGTGAGGCAGATCAGGAGCTGGAGTAGATGTTAGTAGCTGGGTCTTAGTTAACTTAGGAAGAGGGTTCTAGAACAATGTTAAGTCTTTGAAGAAGTCTGTCCTTTCATAAAAGAGTTAAACGCATGAGGCAAAGGATTATTTTTCAACATTCTGGCTGAAGATGATCTGGAATGTTCTTTTTTTTCTCTCTCTCTCTTAAATATGCCACACAGGTATCCAGTTGCTCTTGAACTTGGCCTGTTTGCTTGCACACCTTTTCAGAAAATTATCAGAATGTGATGAGGGCTTCTAGTTAGCCTGAAATGAATCAGCTAATTAAATTAATTTTATCTCAGGTATATTGCTTAGTCCAATTAAGTTACTAAGCCAATCACGTCAGAATAAATCAACCATATTGTTACATAATTCCTTTTAATAAACAGAGTTATAATTATATGAAGGCAATTCTGAGAATACCATATGCTACAAGGCAGGGAATCTAATTTATTTCATTGATTTAGAGAGGCAAACTCACTCATGTGCAATAACTTTTATCATCCAAAATTTTAATTCTTATGGCATTATAAAGTTTAAAGTCTCTTGCTTTCTTTATAGATCACAGCAAGAATTAGATCACAACGGAGCTTGAGGAGGAAGGGGAGGGTGTGTATTAGATATGCTTGAAGCCATACTGTAAAGGCTGCCAAAGCAGTGCTGGCAACAAGCGCTGTTTCCTCCTGGATTGTTGAGCAACCCATACAAGTAGAGATGTGACTGGGGTTTGGGTGGAACAAATTCCCCTCGAGACAGACCTTTTCAAGTGGAGAACCATGTTGAGACAATACTCTTGCTTCCTGCCTCCTTGTCCATATTTTCCTGGCAAGTAATTCTCACCTTCCATATGGGAGACCCTGGTTTGATTCTCAGCCAATACACCTCACACTCAGCCACTACCTGTCTGTCACTGAAGGCTTGCTCAACAGGTTTCAGTGGAACTTTCAGACCAAGAGGAACTAGAAAGAAAGGCCTGGCAGTCTACCTCCAAAAATCAGCCATTGAAAGCACTACGGATCATAAAGGTCCGATCAGTAACCAATCATGGGGATGGAGCAGGATCAGGCAGCATTGCCTCAATAGTGCATGGGGCTGCCATGAGTTGGGGGTGCACTCAAGGGCAGCTAACAAGAAATGTATTAATTTCCCGGTGGAAACGTAAAATACAACAGGACAGAAATGTGACTTAATGGGTCTGAGGAAGGGAACAAACACAATTTTGTTTGGCTTTCATGATTTTCCATGAATGCTGCTGGCTTCCTCAGCAGCTTTGTTGTGGAAAGAATAAAGCATGTAGGGTGAACTGGTCTGTGGATGCATGATATGCAAATGCCGGTGTCATATCCAGCCAAGAGGGTGCTGACAGAGCTGTGGCCATCCCTGGATCAAGAGATGGATGGCCTGCACAGCTTCACACACACTCATTCAGTCAGTCACTCATGCAGGGATGAGCACTGGGGAATTCAGGAATGGTGGCAGAGAAGTGTTACATCAGAGCCCCTAAGCGCTGTCTTTGCTCACCTTCTCGCTTCCGTCTATTGCTGTAAAGATACATATATACACATTTACCAACGCAAGATTTTTCAAGTGTATAATTCAGTGACACTAATTACATTAATCACATTGTGCAATCATCCCCAATATCTGTTGCCAAATCTTCTCTTTGCAGTGATTTCGGAGAATGCTAAGAAAATAGGGAATCATCCCCCACTTTTTATTTTCGCAATTTTCCCACTAATGAAATTCTGAAATTTTTTGATCCAAAGCCTAGCGATTTGGGGAAGAGATATACAGACGAACTAATTTCTTGATTGAGGATGGCACCTCCTGTCATTTAACTAATTTCCCTGTCTGTGGAAGTGGAACCACTTAAAAGCTTCTTAGAACCTTAAACTGAAATCACCTAGAGACAAATATCCTAATTGAACAAGGGAAAAAACAAACAAACTATATTAAAGCAACAAAAGTGACAAAAATTGACATGAAATGACGTGAAAGCAAGCTACTCAGCTGTATTATGTAATTTTTGTAGTAGTTACACCTAATCCTACTCTGGATTAGTCTGGAAAAGACTAAACATCACCTACATTTGTGCTTCTTTTCTTCCTGCCCTTACCTAATGAATTAGATGGGGAGCAGAGAAAAGTGGAGGACCCTCAAACCTGTATTGTATTAGATTTGGGCACTGATGGGGGAAATGTTACTGTGGTAAAATGCGCTGTTGCTAACTCACTTATAAAAAAAATAATAGCTTCCACAAAATCTAACATACTGCTCTCTATTCAGCGAGCTTACGCAGTCAATCCCGTGCCATCATTAGCCCATCAATGGAGCCAACTGTTAGCATTCCAAATGAAAGGGATCAACACAAAATTTGGCTCGAATTGAACCAGTTCATTAGCAGGGTATTAAAGTCTGGAATAATGAGTCTGGGGCTCAGAATCCAGATTGTTTTATTTATCCTCAATTATGCTGGAGCTGGAAATTTGACAGCCTTACAGATGTGACTTACCTCTGGGCTAATGGTTGACTCTCTCTTCAAGGTGCTTCACTGTGATGAGGGGCTAAGGTCCTAAAGGCGGTATAGATTTTTTCTGGAACTACTCGAGCTAAAATACTGAGGAATCCTGGGGTGAGGTGATTTTTTTTTTTTTTTATTGTACTTTAGATGAAGGTTTACAGAACAAACAACCAGCTTCTCATTAAACAGTTGGTACACATATTGTTTTATGACATTGGTTATCAACGCCGTAACATGTCAACGCTTTCCTTCTCGACCTATTGCCAGCTTTCCTGTCCCCTCCTGCCTTCTAGTCCTTGCCCCTGGGCTGGTATGCCCCTTTAGTCTCATTTTGTTTTATGGGCGACTAATCTTTGGCTGAAGGGTGAGAGTATACTGAAAAAAAAAACAAACAAAAACAGTGGTTGTTTTTGAATGATGAAGAGACAAATTTGGGTCTTATGGAAAAGTATCAGAATGTACTGCTCACGACAACTTTCTCACTAATTTTTTTTCACCAAATATTCCTGTCAAAAACTCTGATATGATTGTACAATCAGATGAGCTTAAAGATTTCTTCCCAAGGCTCCCCGACATACCATGAGTATCCAGTGACAACACTGAGTCCCATGACGTATGAATGCGACAGGAATATGTGTAAAATGGGTGAGCAACCCAAGTCTTCTACTTGGCTGAAGCTGTACCCACTGCTAGCAAGTAGGCATCTGCTCTTGTTGCTGAGTCCAGAGCAAGACAAATAAAAAGAAACGTTGACTTAATTTAATCTTGGCTCTAGTTTTGTAATGTCAACAATGTGCTTTTAAAACTCAGGTTCCAAAGGTATCCATCCAGAAGGCCTATAGACTAACCTTGAAAAAAAAAAATGGATTAAATCACAACAGAAATTTAAAACAACAACAAATATTGATTGGCCTTAGATAGGCAAACACACACAATGACAATTTTTTTTTTTTCAATCATGCATTTCCAGGTCTAAATCCAAGTGTATTGGTATAATTTAATTAGATCATTTCTGATTTGCATGGAACAGTCCCTCTGATAAATATTTGTAACTCACATCACAAAAAAACTGGACACAAGAAAATCACAGATGTGTTTCAAGAGAATTATGACAGTGTCCAGCGTAGTTCTTTTGATTGCTTGTGACAAGGACAGTTAGTCTACATTGATTACAACAGGTTCCCCAATGCAAGGCAAAACGGATTTACATATGTCACAAGGTATTTGAAGTCACAGTTACCTGGGTAGGATGCAGCACGATATTTCAATCCACTTCTAGTTTCAACAGGCTTAAAATAATGTCCACCAAGAGATGAACAGATAAACAAAATGTGGAATACCCATATAATTGAGTATTATTCAGCCATTAAAAGGAATGAAGAACCAACACATGCTATAACATGGATGACCCTCGAAAACGTTACGCTATGTAAAATAAGTCAATCACAAAAGGTCACATGTTATATGATTCAATTTATATGAAATTTCCATAACAAGAAAATCTGTAGAGACAGAGAAATTAGTGGCTGCCTACAGCTGGGGAGGGGTGAGGAGGGACTGCTAATTGGGTTGATGAAAATGTTCTACAATTAGACAGTGATTATGGTTGCACAACTTTGTGAATATGCTAAAACCCACTGAATTATATGCTTTAAAAGGAAGTTTTATTGTATGTGAATTATATCTCAATAAAACTGTTATAAAGACTGAAGCTATCTTGTTATCTCAATTTTTTTTCTATTACATCTTTAAATACCCTATTCTCTTTATGCACATAATTGATAGAGGAGAGACTTAATAAAAATATATGTTTCAGTAGGTATAATGTTATGGCTTTCTTGTGACTATTAGACTATTACCTTTTTTAAAAAAATTTTTGTCTTCATAAAATCATGATAGAATTTTTCCTCTAAATTTCCTCTAAATAGTCTATGAATTGATGATTGGCTTCATAATGGATCTCTTTTCTGTCAAAAGAAAGAAATGTGAAAAAGAAAGGACAGAAAAAAAAAAGCTTCCACAGAGGGAGGAAAGAAGGGAGGACTGTAATGTATCTTTGGTACTGATCCTACTGATTTACATTATTCAGTAGGGTCTTGAATAAACTGGATGCTCCACCAGCCACAAACCACCACTTAGACTAATGTTCTTTTTGGCTAGCTCCATGTTTTGGCACTGGATAAGAGTCCATCCATAACATGTTATGGATAACGTTGGGAAGAATGGGAATGGGCAGAATGGGAATTTTAGGACACTTACCTGTGGTCATGTGGAACCTATACACAGACAAAGAGACAGTCATTTGAACAGAACAAGGGGATATTACATAGCTTAAAATCAGGAAAGGTGAGCATCAGGGTTGTATCCTTTCACCATACTTATTCAATTTGTATGCTGAACAAACAATCCAAAAAGCTGGACTATATAAAGAAGAACAGGGCATCAGGATTAAAGACAGACTCATTAACAACCTGTGATATGCAGATGATACAACCTTGCTGGCTGGAAGTGAAGAGGACTTGAAGCATTTACCAATAAAGATCAAAGACTACATCCTTCAGTATGGAACACACCTCAACATAAAGAAAACCAAAATCCTCACAACTGGACCAATAAGCAACATCATGATAAACGGAGAAAATATTGAAGTTATCAAGGATATTATTTTACTTGGATCCAAAATCAATGCCCATGGAAGCAGCAGTCAAGAAATCAGATGATATATTGCACTGGGCAAATCGGCTGCAAAAGACCTCTTTAAAACGTTAAAAAGATGTCACTTGGCGGGCATTTAAGGTATGCCTGACCCAAGTCATGGTATTTTCAACTACCTTACATGCATACGAAAGCTGGACAATGAATAAACAAGACCGAAGAACTGACGCCTTTGAATAATGGTATTGACGAAGAATACTGAATATACCATAGACTTTCAGAAGAACCAACGAATTTGTCTACAAGAAGTATAGCCAGAATTCTTAGAAGCAAGGATGGTGAAACTTCGTCTCACGTACTTTGGATATGTTATCAGGAGGGACCAGTCCCTGGAGAAGGACATCATTCTTAGTAGAGAGTCAAGAGAAAAAGAGGAAGACACTTAAAGAGATGGATTGACACAGTGACTGCAACAATGGGCTCAAACATAGCAACAACTGTGAGAATGGCGCAGGACTGGACAGGGTTTTGTTCTGTTCTTCTATGAATTGGAATCAACTCAATGGCACCTAACAGCAATAACAACAAAATGTCCGTATGATCCTAGCCTCTCTACAGTTACTGATACACTTAATCTGACACTCCTTGCTGTCATCTTCCCTCAGTCTTTCTCCTTCACGTACCCCAGACGTCCTTCTTCTTCATGAGCCTCCCTTGCTTTAAGGGCCTGTTTGAACATGCTTCTCAGTCATTCCTTCTTTAACACAATTCTTATTCTTAAGTCTTCCACAGTGTGAGGGAAAGAACTCTTCCTGACTCCAGTTCCACAATGAAAGACCAAGCAATTAGGTTCACTTCCTTCATGTTGGGGGCGGGGCGGTGGATCATGGATCACTGAGTGCAGACTGCTGCTTCCAGGGACCACTTATGGTCTTCATGCCCACACACAGTGGACAATGAAGTGCTCAAGTGTTCCTCTAGGGTTCTGGACTCTTAGCCACTCTGCCTTTAGGGTACAAGTGTAGAAACGTGCTCCCAGCTATCAGCTCTTCATGTGTGGTGTGGAAAGTTAAGCACACAGCTGCAACTGCTACAATAACAAAAACTGAGCCTGATTCCACCCATATCTCTCTCTCTACTGCCCCCAAGACTAACAGAGAATCCTTTCAGAACCCTATAGTTTTCAACTATACCGGGATATAACAGGTGACCAGTTTACTGGGAAAACAGAGTGAATAATGATTCTTGTCTTAAGCTAAAAGGAAGAATGAAGAGTCATTCCCCAAAATAGGAACAGATACATCATAGGATTTGCTCTGGAAACTGACAAACTGCTTTCTAAAGTGGCTCTACCAATTTACAGTATCACCAGCAGTGTGTAAGAGTGGTCACTTATATCAGTTCTTTCCAACACATGATGAAGCTTGTTGTTAGCGAGGTGGAACGTGTTTTCAAATGTGATTGGACATTCGACTTTCCTCTTTTATGCTTTGTCTATTTATATCCTTTGTATTTTTTTTTTTTTTTTAGGAGGGGGGAGATTTGGTCGTTTGCATCCTTTTTTTTAAGGATTTGAAATCTTATACGACAGTGTTACTAGTAACATTCTTCCTAATAGCAGAAAAAAATTATAGAAAACTGAAAGCGCATCCATAAGGGAATGGATAAACTATGGTATATTCATATAGTAGCATATATTACAGTAAAAAAATATATGTTTCAAAGTGGAAGGATCTTGGAAACAATGTTACGTTAAGCAAACAAGTTGCAAATGGATATCCATAGTACAATACATAAAATTTTAAAAACAAAGAATAATCTTAGATATTGTAAGTTCATTCATATATACTAAAAGATGAAAAATGCCAGATGAATCCACTCTGCAATTTCAGGACAACTATTACCTCAGAGGTGGGAGAGAGGGGAACTGGGTTACTTAGGAGGCAGAAGGAAAGTGCTTTAATTGAATCTATCATGTTTTTATTCCTTACATTTGATATACTTCATAACTACAAAATGATGAAAAGGGTCGAAATTCCACTTGGTGACCTATAGGCAGTCTAGTCATATGGAACAACATGGCTGGTGGCCTAGTCCAGCAAGAAGTAGACAAAATGACCATTTACAGATTGTGAAATTCTAGTGGCAGTGTTCAAAGTTGTAGGGATAGGAGGCAAAGCAGATGGAAAAATGCAACAGAATTCTTCCTCCTTGTGTAGTAGTCTGAATAGACTAAGTTGGTTCCTTGGGCTGTTCTAAAAAGGCATAAGGGTATGCAACAAGTTAAGCCTGCAATAGCAGCCAAGACCACCAAATTCTTCAGTCTTACCAATTTTGACATACTAACAGCGATGTCCCTGGGTACCCCAGTAGACCTCTTCATGGCTCCCATCAATCCCTCTGGCATTATATCTGCTCATGCTTATTCCTCACTGGAAACCCAAAACAAGGACAAGCTATTAGGCAGAACAGCCACTTGTATACTGTGAAAAGGCAGTAAGTTCACTTGCCTGCAGGTATATAGCATACAGGGATATAATACATAACTGAGAACTTCCCTTAAGGAAAAATTGGCAAAACTTTCCATGCTCCCTCATTATACCTGGTGCCAGCCATACAGAGAACTAAAGTTGACCTGTACTTGATTTTAGTGTAAGTCTCTTGACAGTTCTCAGGGCTACATGAAGCTTTGGCGGCCAAGCCCTGTCCAGTATGCCCAGCTGCCCACCTGACCAAGACTGCCCCAGTGGATGAGGGTGTTGCTAATGCTCAGGAAACCAAAGTTCCTTGTGAACAAAAATATTGAACTGAGCCTACTGGAAAATGACAACAGACTACTGGCTCTCTGCTGCTCACATCCTACTCAGCCTTGTTCTCTCTTAAAATCCCAGTGTGTTAGTCATCTAGGGCTGCCATAACAGAAATACCACAAGTGGATGGCTTTAACAAAGAGAAATTTATTTTCTCATAGTCTAGTAGGTTACAAGTCCAAATTCAGGGTGTCGGCTCCAGGGGAAGGCTTTCTCTGTCGGCTCTGAAGTAAGGTCCTCATCCTTAATCTCCCCTGGTTGAGGAGCTTCTCAGGCACAGGGACCCCAGGTCCAAAGGACATGCTCTGCTCCTGGTCTTGTTTTCTTGGTGGTATGAGGTCCCCAACTCTAGGGTTGCTTCTCTTTCATCTTTTGAGAGATAAAAGATGGTATAGGCCACCCCCCAGGGAAACTCCCTTCACCTTGGATCAGGAAGATAACCTGAGGAAGGGTGGTGTTACAATCCCACCCTAATTCTCCCAACTTAAAATTATAATCACAAAATGGAGGACAACCACCCATGGCCTAACCAAGTTGATGCACACATTTTTGGGGGGTATAATTCAGTCTGTGACACCCAACAACTCCATGATAATTTGAAAAAAAAAAAATTTCCACCTTCAATTTCACATTGGAATTCTGCTGTTAGCATTTTCTTTACCCAACAGAAGGTCCCAGCAAGCCACATTCCTTTCATTTTTTTTTTTCCCAAAAAGATTCCCTACAAAGAAAGGTGTTTTCAGACCAGGAGATTAGAAGACCATGCTCTACATGATGAGAGTGACTATATGATAACTAAAAAAAAAAAAAACCCACTGCCGTCGAGTCAATTCCGGCTCATAGCGACCCTACAGGACAGAGTGGGCGCCTGGCGGATTTGAACTGCTGACCTTTTGGTTAGCAGCCATAGCACTCAACCACTACGCCACCAGTGTTTCCTTAACCACTGCACGACTAGAGCCCTGATAGACATAGTGCCTGGCCCCAATTCCTGACAAGTACATATTTTTTTGTTCTAAGCTTTGCAACAAATGTCTCCTTAAATATACAGGTGCTGACCCAAATCAGGGTTCATCAAGCACATTATATCCCCCTCCCACCCAGGGCTAAACACTCCATTATGAAGATAGACCTGAATTTATTTGAGCATTCTCCTGTAATGGGCATTTGTTTCTAATTATTTGCTATTATAAACAACAGTGCAATGAATATTCAAGTCCTCTAGCTTGGCAAGGTCATGGCAATTCAGTTTCTATGAAGTCTAAAGGAGATCTGGCAGGAAGAGAAAATTGGTGCCTTGCCCAATGAAACTTGTTGAAATGTAGTGTGTGTTTTCTGAGGTTGGTATTTGTTGGACAGAGTTTGAGGAGGGCTTGATTTATTAGGAAAAAAAAAAAAACAGCCAGAAGGGCACATGCCCTGCTTCTGGGACTGTGGTTTGGCATCATCTAAATGAACCACTGTCCAGGACCACTGAAGGTCCAACTAAAGACACTGAATGTAATCTCAAAGGTCTCTCAGGTGTCCACATGGCACATTTTGCCCCTAACTGTGACTTGTCCTTTGTCATGGCTATGAGACCATCATGGTATGAACGGAGTCTCTCTCTGGGCTATGGCACCACTGTGATGCTGGAAGACCTGCTGTATCCTGGCTACCTCTAGGAAGTCTGTGGATCAGAAAGGTGGTCACAAATCTCACCATGCACACATTAGTGCACCTTAGGGCCTTTTATCTGATATCAGCCAAACCCACTGTTCCTGGGACAGGAGCCTGAGGAGAAGGGCTGGGAGAGTACCTTCTCTTCTTGAAGGTGACCCAGCCTGACTACAAAAACAGATGCAAACCACTTATAAAATCTACTTATGCATATCCACTCTTTTTCCAGAATTTGTCTAGACTGTCTCTTTCTTCTCCAGTTCCAACCTATTACCTTCATCTAACAAGTCTTGTACTTGTTTTTATATCCACACCTCACATAGCTCTTACTTCTCTTGCCTTCAGGCCCTCCTTGTTCTGACCATCCACTCTAGATTGAGCTCTCTAGGGTAACATGAACATCTTCCTTCTGACATGATGTTTGATGTTATGTGAATGGATTGGAGTCAGGTGCCCTGGATACTTTTATTAGCTTTGTCAATGACCAGTTATTTCAAATATCCATTTATTAAATGTTTTATGAATGCTATGTGCGCCAGGCACTCTGCTAGGCGCTCACAACACAGCTGTGTCTCATTGAGGAAGTGGAACAATGAACAATTAAAGTTTGTTTAACCTCAGTCTCCTCATCTGTAACACAGAGATAAAATGGTTATAACTATCCCAGAAGACTAATGAAAGGACTGCTATAAAGCTCTTAGCACCGTGTGTGAGAGCACCTTAAATGTTTGCTTGGTATCATCATTTACACCCTCTAGAAGTCAGACACCTGTCTGTTGCTCAGACTGGCCACTTTCTGGGCCACCTCCTCGCCATGGTCCAACTGTTGGACAAGAATGATAGAGGAGACAAGAAAAACTTGTGCAAAAAATACGGTACCAAGTTGTGCAAAAAAATATGGCACCACCTTGAAAAAACACAGTACTGAAATGGATTAAAAAATGGACTAGAAATAGAAAATGTTGCATCTGAGATTACATACACACAAATACACTGTGGAAAATGTATTTATTGTGTGAGAAAGAAGAAGCTGCCATATCTAAACAGCTGAAATGGAAGTTTCTATTTACTAGCCATTGGATTTATTATTAGAAATCAAAGATGGCATGATACTGCAAACTTAGGAAAAAAATACATCTATATGGTTAAGAGTTCACCTGCTAACCAAAAGGTGGGCAGTTAGAATCCACCAGCTGCTTCTTGGAAACCCTACGGGGCAATTCTACTCTGTCCTACAGGGTCGCTGCCAATTGGAATAGACTCAAGGCAATGGAAAATACAAAGGAGACCACTGAAAGTTAGACCAAAGAGCAGCATTTTCCAAAAAAGAAAATTTTTCATTGTGGTCAGTGAGCTTAAGGACTGTTCTGTGATTATATAATAAAAGAGAATAAAAGAAAAGTAGTTTTTCATTCCTGCTTTTTCACTACTCTTACCAAGAAAGTTCAATTTCTTACGATTTAGTTCATCCAACCCTAAATTTTCAGGTTTCATTAATAAAGTTATTATGATAATACTGCATAAATTCCTTTACATTTATCAAACTACTTTCATACTTTATCTTGGATTCCCAACCTGGTTTTTTTTTTTAATTTTCCAATGATGAATCTCGTAGATATAATGTATTCAAAGACCAAATTCTATATTAAAAAAAAAAACACAGAAAATTTAATAGAAGTTTAAGAATTAGAGGCTTCCCTACACTTTATCTTTCATCTGCCTCCTTATCTCAAGAAGAATTCTTAATTTAAAAAGCAAAGAGCAAAAACGTTCAAGGTTTTGATGACAGTTGCTTGAACTATAGTAAAAAAAAAATTGATAATTTTAAATCAAAAATAGTTAAAAGTACAGTTTATAATGTCAGGGTAAAATAATAAATTCCACTGACATGACATATTTCTCTTATGAAAACACCACAGTCTAAGTTTTGTTCCTCATAAGCAATGAATTTAAATGAGCAAACATTCTTCTACCAACTTGATTTAAGACCAGCACAAGCATTTCCTGGTATCTAAATCAAACCAACATCAGGGGATGTGTTACTTATATAATGGGTTTGTTTTGTTTTGCCTTTTAAATAAGGCTTGGAAGTCTGGTTGAGGCTGTGAAGCTAGGACCATAGGTGTCCATTACTTATGATCGCAAGGCACGGTAGGCATTTCATTGATTAGTGGGTGTCTTTTAGTTATCTAGTGCTGCTATAACAGAAATACCACAAGTGGATGGCTTTAACAAAGAAAAGTTTATTCTCTCACAGTCCAGTAGGCTAGAAGTCCAAATTCAGGGTTCCAGCTCCAGGGGAAGGCTTTCTCTTTCTGTTGGCTCTGGAGGAAGGTCTTTGTCATCAGTCTTCCCTTGGTCTGGGAGCATCCCAGGGCAGGAACTTCCTACTGCCAAGAAAGCAGTGCTGGGAGCAGAGCGCATCCTTTGGACCTGAGGTTAGATGACTAAGAATTTGTTGCCGGGACTGGGGTGCTGTTCGAATAGATACCTAAAATATGGAAGCGGTTTTGAAACCATGAATGGATAGAGAAGTGTCAACAGCAGAGAACCAGCAGCAGCAGAACCAGGAGACCAGCGCGACATGGTGCTGAAGCTGACCCGTGGAGAGAAAGAGCTGAGTGCCTGTGCACAGGAGGTTTCCTGGCAGAGTGGGGTGCCTCTGGGCACTTATTGGTGGAGCTACAGAGCTTTGGAATACTTGCCCCGGCAGGGCAGATTTGGGTGTGAAGCCTGAGGAGCCGAGAGGCCAAGAAACCAGGAAACAGAAGCTGAAGAGACAAGTAACACAAGAAGCTGAGCTACCTCAGTCTCAAAAGGTATGGCCATAACCTCAGGGGTTTCAAACGGTGGAGCCACAGCCTCTGGTGTTTCTAGGTAGAGTTACCACTCAGACGGACTAGGACTAGGAGAATGGTGCGTGTAAAGAGGAGGGAGCAGAGTTGCTGTCCCGGTGGACCTGAAGCCCAGAGGCAAGGAGCCTCCACTCAGAATCTGGAGAGTGTGCCCAATACTTAGAGGCTGGAGGGCAGGGTTATTGTCTAAATTGTCTCAGAGAACAGGGGATTATTTTCAAAGCTTTGAGAGCTAATTTAATGTGTTCTGTTGACTTGCTTGGTGCCTGTTATGCCTTCTTTTCCTCCCAGTTTCTCCCATTTGTAATGGAAATGTCTAGCTTGTGCCTGTTCTGCTACTGTACCTTTGGAAGCAGATAACTTGTATTCTAGACTTCACAGATGAAGAGGAATTGTTGGATTTTGGACTTGGAGTTGACACTTTTGCTATGATATGATGGGGTGAATATGTTTTGCTTGTTGCAAGGATGTGATTTTGGGGGGCCAAAGGGTTGAAGGTCATGGATTGAATTATGTCCTCCCAAAAATGTGTGTATTAACTTGGTTAGGCCATGATTCCCAGTATTGCTTGGTTGTCCTCTATTTTGTGATTAAAATTTTATGTTAAGAGGATTAGGGTGGGATTGTAACACCGTCCCTTACTCAGGTCACCTCCCTGATCCAATGCAAAGGGAGTTTCCCTGGGGTGTGGACAGTACCACCTTTTATCTCTTAAGACGTTAAAGGAAGGAGAAGCAAGCAGAGGGTTGGGGACCTCATACCATCAAGAAAGCAGCACCAGGAGCAGAGCGTGTCCTTTGGAGCCGGCGTTCCTGCGTCGGAGAAGCTCCTCAACCATGGGAACATTGAAGAGAAGGACATTCCTCCAGAGCCGACAAAGAGAGAAAGCCTTCCCATGGAGTCAGTGTCCTGAATTTGGACTTCTAGCCTACTAGACTGTGAGAAAATAAACTTCTCTTTGTCAAAGCCATCCACTTGCAGTATTTCTGTTAGCAGTACTACATGACTAAGACAGTGGGTATTTCAGTTTAAAACATTTTTTTTCTCTTGCTTTTACACAGAAAAAAGAGAAGTGATACACAGAATGATACTCAGAGTTACTTGAGGCTCCCACAGACTGAAAATAATAACGCAATTTTTATTGCTCCTAAAACACAGATTTTCTTATGATTTTATTCTTTCCCATGTGAAGACCGAAATGATGTTTCTTTTTATGGTTCACCATTTGCTATCTCCAAAAGAATGATTTTGTGAATGTGAAAGTCATGTGTTATGCTTTTAGTGTCTCTTGGGGAGTAAAAAACTAAATAATAATAAAAAATAATTTAGAATATATGCAAATGATTTAATTCTAAAGATTAATACACAGCTCAAATGTAGCCTGTGGCATAAACAATTTAAGAATAAATAATTCATTATCTTTGGATACTAAAATAAAAGAAGCTCATGAAATAAAGAAAAAAAAAACTTAGAGTATCTTACCAGTAAATTGCCAATTCCTAAAAAGGCACAAGTATCATGGATTTAGCACAAGTAGAGCTTTAAACTCATACCAGCTGAGTGAAGCCTCATTCATGTGTCTAGCCATTCATTCATTCAGCAAACATTTATTGAGGCCGCGAGAGGTTAGGAACTCTGCTGAGCTACTAGGTGGGGCACAGAGATGAATAAGACACAGTCTTTCCTTATGAAGACCTTAAAGACAAGTGGATGATGACAAATCCACTGGACAGTAACGTGACTTCAAACATTGAATTAAAAAGGAACACTGAGCTTCTGCTAAGGGTGACTGGAAAACATGGAAACAAATAATAGTGATGGTTGAACAACATGATAAACATCATTGACGTTTATCGAATTGTATGAGTGAAGAATACTGACATGGCAAATGTTTTGTTACCTGTATATTTACCACAATAAAAACAAGAAAAAAAAAAGTTAAAATAAATTATAGATTAAAAGGCAAAGGAGAATCACGCACAACCTCAGCAACTTCACGACAAACAAAAAATAATGATTTCAGATTGCATTAGTGCAGAAGTGTTGAGGTCCTGCTTGCAAATTATGAACCATTATGAATGACAATGTTGAGTTCTACTGCCATCAACTATTCTGTGACATCTCAAAAGAGCATGACATAAATCAATCTTTCTGCTGAAGGACCTGGCAAGCCTGGCTGAAAGAACATTTTGTGTCCAGACCAATGTGCTATCTGAACAGGATAAAAACACTTGGAAAGAAAAGTCGCTTATAGGTTGATGAGGAAGCATACAGAAGAAACTCACCAAGATTCGGTTGACCGCGCTGAGTCAGATCAAACGAAGAGTTTATTTTATCAAAAATCTTCTAACAAATGCTTTGTTATTTTGTAAAAATGTATAAAATAAACCTCCATGGGAGGCAGTAAACCTAGCTATTAGACAAGTTTAAGGACATATTTATTTGGTGAATGGTGTGTGATATAACTATAGGGTACTGACATAAAGCTTTCTAGTCCTAGGCAATATGCTGCAAAGCCACCTTAAGTACTTCTTTCTGCTAGTGTCTAAATCCTGCCCTTGGTTATTCAGGTTATTTTCCTCATTTCATTCTTTAGGTTAGATCTGATTCGCTGTAGATAAATTAAAATTATGATTTAGCCTACACGTTGTTTTACAATGGTAAGTCCATTAATTTACTAGGTTCTTTCAAGAATTCATTTCAGTATTATCCCTAGCTATTTTTTTTAATCCTATCTTTTTATTTTTAATAAATACCGGTTTATGTCTCTCAATCCAATACTTTTTTAAGAAATCAAGTTTGTTCCTATTGCAATCTTTCCAATCTTATGGAAAAATATATCGAGAAAAATGTAAGTCTATTTCCATGATTCAAGAACACAGTCTCTGGTTTATTAAACCTTTTCCAAAAGCTGTACTGTAATAGCACCATCATCAGGGGAGGCAAAAAGTTTTCTTGCTCAACAGGAAATATGACAAAAATAACACCAAGATAAGCTTTAGCATCCTTCTTTAAAATGTGTGTCTTACTACTTCGAGGCTGTTGTCAATTCAACCTATTCATATTTCCCAGTAGGAAATAAATGGGCACCCCCAATTTGCTCAGGCCTTAGAGCCCTTGCATTTTCTGTTCCTTCCTGTCTGGGAACAGAATAGCTTTTCTCAGATATTCCCATGCCTGGCTTCTTCACTTCACTGTGGTCTCAGCTCAATGTCATGTTAGGTAGGCCTTCTCTTTCCATCCTCTATAATTCTGCACCTCGTCAATTCTTCCCTACCTGCCACTTCCACCTCTTGCTCATTACCCTGCTTTTTTTCCTGCCTGGCACCTTTTATTTTCTGATGTGTCCTGATTTCTTTACCTATTATTTTCTGTCTCTCCACTAAAGCATGTCCTCATGAAAGCAGATAGCCAGTTGTCATGTGTGCCAGACATCTTGGGATACAGAAAGTACTCAGAAAGACATATTTGTACAAGAAATCAGTGAGAAGTAGAGAATATTATGTTAGGGAATATATCATGCTCTCTCTGAGACCCAGCTGCTCCCAAAAGACCGAATGAGAAGGATAATAGTTACCAAAACACAAAAACAAAAAACCATTGCCATCGAGTTGATTCTGACTCATGGCGACCCTAAAGGACAGAGTAGAACTGCCCCATAGAGTCTCCAAGGAGCCCCTGGTGGATTCAAACTGTCAAACTTTTGGCTAGCAGCCACAGCTCTTGACCACTACGCCACCAGGGTTTCCGGATAATAGAGAAGATAATTTCAGGAACAAGTTATCTATGTACGTCTTTTGGTTGCTTAGCATATCGTCAAAGTGAATTAAAATATACATGGACTATGTGATAATATCATCTCAAATAATTATATGCACTAAATTACCTTTTATTATGGCTTCATTTTGTTAAGTTTTATGTGAAACAACCATGTACGTTTTATTTCCATATTGGCTATGAAATTGTTGTGAACAAATATTTTTATTTGCCATGTTTAAGATACCCTAGATAACATATTCTTTCAGAATTGGAACCATGGAAAGCTTAACCTCTCTGAGAAATCTGTATGTTCCCTCCTCAAATGAGATGCATAATTTAATCATATTTCCTTGTTTTTCTTGGCGACCAGATAAAAGAACGATAGCTTTCATGATAAAGTATAACAACTGTATTAACTTTTATGGTTAAACTGTAAAAAAAAAAAAAAAAAAACTGTTTACCCCCTCTAAATTCCGCTAAGATTTTTTAAAAATTAATTTTACCTGTATTTTTCTTCCTAGGGTAGCTTCAATTCCTATTTGGAAACTTGTAAGGAATAATGAATTTAGATGGGAAGATTCAATACTAAATTTCATACTCAATGCTAAATGTTAAGTGCTATCGAGCTGGTTCCAACCCATAGTGACCCTGTGTACAACAGAACAAAACACTGCCTGGTTCTATGCCACCCTCACAACTGTTATGCCTGAGCCCATTGTTGCAGCCACTGTGTCAATCCATCTTGTTGAGGATCTTCCTATTTTTCGCTGGCCCTCTACTTTACCAAGCCAATCCTACATACTCAGTACTAAACTGAGTAACAGACATCATTCAGTTTGTGGAGAAATAACTTTAGGATATTTGAGATGCCTAAATTACTTTGAGATCGGTCTCAAAGATGCATGAAACTATGAAATGCAGGCTCAAGGGATAAAAATAAATTTTGAGAACACAGCAATAAAGTGTGATTTAATTCTAGCTAACAACATGATTTTAAAGCCCTTCTATGCTGCTAACAGAAAGATCGGCAGTTTGAATCCACCAGCCCCTCCCTGGGAGGAAGACATGGCAGTCTCCTTTCATAAAAGATTACTGCCTTGGAAACCCTGTGGGGCAGCTCTACTTTGTCTTATAGGGTTGCTATGAGTCAGAAATTGACTGGGCGGTAACGGGTTTGTTTTTTGGTTTGTATCTAACAACATAAGTTAGGTAAATCAAAGAGAAATGCCCGTATGTGATTTCGTTTCTCACTCAAATCATAATTACTAGACATGAAGGTGTGGCGAGACCCTCATTTTCTCACAACATCAGTCTCCTTATTCATAGATTTGAATAAAAACATTTACCCTGTGGGGTCTTGGTAGGAAAAAAAAAAGGAAAACACCTAGTAGAGGACCAGGCTGTGAATTAATGGTGGAGAATGCACAGGACCTCTTACTTGACGCCATCAGGTCTGGTGCTGACCAGTTCAAGAGAGACATGGATATCTGAGACATGCACAACTCACACACATCTGAAACATCCTTTAAAACAAACTTTTTATTTTGGAACAGCTTTAGATTAACAGAATATTTCATATTTAATACAGAGAATTCCCATATACCTCACACCTAGTTTTCCCTATTATTATCTTAAATTAAGAAAAAGGAGCCCAGGAGGTACAACGGTTAGGCACTTGGCTGCTAACTGAAAGAAAGCAGTTTGAGCCCACCCAGCCACTCCGTGGGAAGAGACCTGGTGACCCCTGCTCCCATAAAGACTAAACTAAACCAAACCATTGCATTTGAGTGAATTTCCGACTCATAGTGACCCTAAAGGACAGAGCAGAACTGCTCTATGGGGTTTCCAAGGAGCAGATGGTGGATTCAAACTGCCAGTGTTTTGATTAGCAGCCAAGCTCTTAACCACTGCGCCACCAGTGCTCCC
This sequence comes from Loxodonta africana, assembly GCF_030014295.1. Taxonomy (NCBI): domain Eukaryota; kingdom Metazoa; phylum Chordata; class Mammalia; order Proboscidea; family Elephantidae; genus Loxodonta; species Loxodonta africana. Next base: position 110,456,784 of record NC_087347.1, on the reverse strand, counting down.
CCCCATAAAGATTACAGCCTAGAAAACTCTATAGGGCAGTTCTACTCTGTCATATTGAGTCGCTATGAGTCGAATATCAACTCTAGGTATGTAACAACATATTAAGACAGGCCTGGTGATCTACTTCTGAAACTCAGCCAATGAAAACCCTACAGACCATAATGAAATATTGTCTGATATGGCACTGAAGATAAGCTCCCTAGGTTGGAAGGCCCTCAAAATACATAGTGGCTATAACAATAGACTCAAGGATACTAAGGACTTCAACAATCATGAAGATGGTGCAGGACTGGGCAATGTTTCATTGTACATGGGGTCACTATGAGTCAAAATCGACTCAACAGCAATAGCTGTTTCTTAAAATTCAGATTCCTGGGCTCCAACTTAAAAACAGTGTCTCTCTCTCTTGAGCAGGAGCCCAAGAACCTCCATTTTTTGCAATCTTGCTAAGCTGTTCTTATACTCACTAAAATTTGGGGACTACTTTCTGAGATTAATATACCAGATTCATGAATTTCCACTCGCTAGATATGTGCCTTCTTTCTGAAGCTGAACGCTTGTGAAGAAACAATAATTTCAGTTCTTCACAGGAACCAAGCTCAGGACAATGGCCTGAGATCCCTTTGCCAGGCAAATATCCAGGGCAAGAGCAGCCACCTGACTAAACCCAGATTCTGCACCTAGAAGCTGTCGACGGATTAATAACCCTGCCAGGTAAACATCTATCCTAAGGGGATTTAAGGGTGCTGGCTTTGGAGTCCCTGTGTGGTACAAACAGTTAAAGCCCTTGGCTGCTAACTGAAAGGTTGGAGGTTCAAGTCCACCCGGAGGCTCCTTGGAAGAAAGGCCTGGCGATCTACTTCTGAAAAAACAGTCATTGAAAACCCTATGGAGGACAGTTCTACTCCGATACATGTGGGTTTCCAATGTGACAGAATCAACTTGATGGTAACTGGTTTGGGGTTTCTTTGTGTTTTCTGTGGATTTTTGTTCTTGTTGTTGAGGTAGCTCTACCTGAAGCTCAGAGATCCATAAAGATCCGAAACGTTCATCTCAGCGCCTTACCTACTGCCTGCGTATGTTCCAAACCTCACCTCCATTTGAGCATATTCACTCAGCTCCAGCTCTTCCCTGCCTGTATTCTACCTAATCTCAACCAATTCTATAGAGATTGCAGTCTCCAGAACATACCTGGCTGTCCATAACTCACCTCTAGGCTCAACTGATTTCACCAATCAGCATGACCTGATCTCGCCTATCGTCTATGGCTGTCAACTGCTCTAGCAACTGGGCAGACTCGACGCCCAGTTCCCTGGCCAAGGTCCCCAACAGTCAGCAGCCACAGCATTCTCCCAGTCCCATTTCTGCATCAGTGCTTTTCAATATTTGGCTGTATTTCTTTACGATTTTGAAATTTTTGTGATTTGCTTAGTGCATCTGCCGTACCTCCTGTTGGTTTGAAGCAAGAAGCTGAAACATGTTCTGTGGCACAGAAGTGAGTGCTATTCTGAGAGAGTATATTGGAAATCTGAAGGGTGTTTCCTGTGCCATTTGAAGCTGGGAGAAAAGAGGATCCTGGCTTGAGCTTCATTACCCGAGTCCACCTTCCTTCCCGATTTCCAAGTTCACTAAAATAGCTGGGGAAGTGGTTTTCCGGCTGCTTGCAGATGTAAGAATATTTCGCTTTCAAAGATTCTGATCAAAGTAAATATGTAAAGCAAAATATGTATCATCATATGCTTTCAAATGTATGTATTATCTGAAGATAAAAGAGGAGGTTGGTAGATTTAGCTAAAGAGAAACCTAGAAGGTTTGAGATTTAGAAAATGAAAAGCCTGGGGTCCAAAGCTAGCCATTTAAAGTACTGGAGGTGTTCAGAAACGGTGTCACAGCAGTAGTGCTAAACACACAAAAATGCTGTCACATTTCAGAGAGTATAGGCTGACAAAGGGGGAGATTCCAGATTAGACTTGTTAAAATCCAGAGTAGGACAAGGGTCAGACACAGCTGAAACCTAGGGAGTTTCTTCCCTGGTTTAGAGAAATATGGTGTATACAGAACTGGGAAGCAGCCAGGACAACATGGGTCTCCAGAGAAAGAACCCAGCAGGAGTTTCTGTTGGAAAGCATATTACGCAGATTCGGTACTGAGTGTTTCTGGGTAGGGGGACAGGGTAGCACACATGAGGACAAAAACCACAGTTGTGCTTCTTTTATAATAAAAACCAGTTGTCCTGCACTCAGATCCAACTCATGGAGAGCCCATGTGTGTCAGAGTAGAACTGTGCTCCATAGGGTTTTCAATGGCTGATTTTTTTCAGAAGTAGATTGCCAGACCTTTCTTCCAAGGCACCTCTGGATGGTCTAGAATTGCCAACCTTTTGGTCAGCAGCTGAACACGTTAACCATTTGCACCACCTAGTCACTCCTCTTTTATAACACATCCTCAGATATGTCTGGAATCGAGAGCCTTGAACTACATTCTATTAGATCATTAAGTGTCAACTTGAGATCATAGGTTCCCATGAGCTATTACGTTTGTTACATCACCTAAGGAACCAAATTTCATGCCAACACTGGCAGGTCTCTTACCATGATTCACACATTACCCAGAAGCCTCCAGTGTCCCAAAATTCTTAATAAAAATTTTCAAATCTCTCAATAACATTCAAAGATCATAGCTCTGTCCACAGCAGGAACTAATAAAATACTGTTCTTCCATCGCAAGTGTTTCATTTAATTACAACTTGGATACATTTGCTTTGGTTTCACATCACCTCAGTATAAATTCAAATCCAAACAAATAAATCAAAAACAAATATTATAGAAGCAGTTTGCTTAATTACTTGGTTGTGTGCTTTCCCGGTTTGGATTTTGGTCTACTAATTTAAATGTTGTAAAACATGTAAGGTCTTATTATGCACTAATACTTTCCTTGTTCAGAGCTGAGAAGGAGAGCTGTTCCTGGAAGAAAATATAAACCCGGTTTTCAGATGATCCCCTTCAGCTGAAAGTAAATCAGCTTCCTTATCTACTGGAAACATGCTGGTCTACGCTAATGAAAGAGGCACCATTCCTTACAGATCCACGCTAACTCCCCATGGTATGCCATACCTAATTACATGCAGCATTATGCTGTAGTGTATCTACATCTTAGATATATTTTGGGAATCTCTGAGTGGTAAGTCGGAATCAACTCGATGGCAACGGGTTTGATTTTGGGTGGTGCAAACCAAATGGTTAACACGTTTGGCTGTATCTGAAAGGTTGGGGATTCAAAATCCACTCAGAGGTCCCTCAGAAGAAATGCCTGGCAATCTACTTGTGAAAAATCAGCCATTCAAAATCCCCACAGGTCACAGTTCTATTCTGACAGGCACAGGGTCATTGTGAGTCGGAATCTACTCAACAGCAACTGTTTTTTTTGTTTGTTTGTTTTGTTTTTAATATACATGTTGAGTGGGTAGCAGGAGACTTTGGGGCTATCCTGTTGTTATAAGAAACTTACAGATGACTTTAAAATACATCTGGTTTTTACAGTTTTTTAAAGTCTCAATCATGAAATAATCATCTTGATGAACGCTAAACAAAAAGCTGTAGGTGGTGATTAGAATTTGAAACTACAATAATAAAGACTATACTAAGAAAGTGTCCTTAGTATATAAGTGTAAGCAAATTAAACCTATTACTTTACAAAATAAATTAATTAAATGAGGAAATTAATATAGAAAAGCACTAAAATTTCAGAATTAAAAATCAGATCAGAAATCTGTATCATAAATTTAAAATTATAAAGCCTTTATTTTAACATATTTTTCTATCAAACAATTGAAAGTTAAACTTCAGAAATAACAATTTTTCCTATATTAACAATTTACTTCTCTAACAGTAGCAATATACTAAAGAGCAGACGTGGCATATTGTGCTAGAACACAAGGGTCGCTAGTAACGATAAGAAGAGATTACAAAGCCTTGTAAAGTGGATGCTAGTGGCTGAACCTCCAATTGTATTTTGTGGCTTTCTGTATTTGCTTCCAAAAGTGTAAACAAGAGGATCAGCTAGTTTTCTGCCTGGTGAAAGTATCCTTCATTTGACCCAGTAAAACAAAACAGACTTAGGTTTGACAGAATCAAACAGGGCAAATAACAGTTTATTTTAGTATGGTACTTTAACTCGAGTGTAGTTCTGATCAAGGAGCCCTGGTGGCGCAATGGTTAAAGCGATCGATTGCTAACCAAAAGGTTGGTGGGTTGAAACCACCACTGGCTTCTTGGGAGAAAGATGCGGCAGTCTGCTTACACAGAGATTTACAGCCTTGGAAACCCTACAGGGTTGCTATGAGTCGGAATCAACTCAATGGCAGTGGGCCTGTTTTTTTTTTTTTTTTTTTGCCAGGAGGTAGTTATGACCATCCTGTTAAGAAAGTTAAGGACCTTTTCCTATATAGCCCTGAGCTCATAAAAAAAAAAAAAAAGGCTTCAGGCACATCTCAAAGGAGGGCAGTGACATTTTAACCAGCAGATCAAGGGTTTAGATTTGATATGCGACCCAAACTTTCTGTCATCTGTCTACAACCATAGGTAGTTTTCCACTGGCTCTAAAGCAGAGCATATCAGGGTGATTCTGAGGGATTTCTCTCAATAGTTTATTCATTCATTCAGGCATTTATGGAATGCCCACTATATATTCATCCACATTCTCTATGTTCATAGAGTTCCCTTGAGTTAAGCGGAATATACAGAGACATGTACTCACAATTCCAATGCCGAGGGATAAATGCTACAAAGAAGGTGTGCACAGAGCCCCGAGAGAAGCACTTAATCCAACTGTGGGAGTGGAGGTCTGCAAATCTGGGGAAAACGCATGACCTGAGGCACTTCCCCATCTCTGTAATCGGCCTCTCTGCAAGTCTTTCCCTGGACGCAGGTTTATCTCCCACCCTCCAGGGCCCAGGGCTCCCAAAGCTGCGTAAAGCCACAGCCAAAGGACATCTAAGAGACCATCTGGTCCAGAGGTTCCCAAATCTGGCTGGGGCCAGCATCACCTGGTACCTTGGCCCCGGCTCAGAGACCCTGACATAACACGCCTGAAGGTTCTGAACACGCTCTCTAGCTGTGGCTCTTGCAGCTGGCCCATGGACTGCATTTGCAAATCACTGAATCAACCACCTCAATTTCCTGAAGGAAAATTGCAGAGGAAATTCATACCCACAGAATTGAAATAACTTCACCAAATGAGTGTTAAGGGCACATTAGGACAGTGATCATGGAACATCTGGCAAAGGAATTTTTAGCCCAAATACTTTTAAAATGTACTTCCGAAACATATAAGCCATATATAACGGGATCATTTTAGAAAGGATAAAAGGTTAAGAGCTATATAATGGGAGAGAAAATTTCCAGAAGATTTGGTTTAGTAAAGGTTCTTGTTGCAATTGAGCTATAAATGAGCTCTGAGTTTCCTGGCAGGGAAATTAAAAAAGGAAACACAGTTGAAACCCTTATTCTTTAATTAAGAATACTTGATTTATGAAGAAAAGTTTTCGTCCCTAGCAGTACAATTCAAAGTCATTTAAAAAGGTGCCATAGTGTCAAAGATCCCTAGGTGGGCACAAACGGCTTACCCGTGACTTCTAACCTAAAGGTTGGCAACTTGAACCCGCTGAAGGCCTGGTGATCTGCTTCAATTAAGATTACAGTTAAGAAAATCCCATAGAGCAATTTCACTGTATAACACATGGGGCTGTCATGAGATGAAATCAACTTGACAGCAAAGAGGTTGGCTTAGTTTGGTATTAGCACAGTGCCAAGCCTAAAGTAAACACTAAAATTACTAAATGAATGAAAGAATGAAATAAAATCGTTATGATTCAAAATACTCAAAAATGTTCTCCTATGGCAATTTCTTACATTCATCTTTGATAGAAGGTAATTGGAACACATAGAGATCAATATCCTAGGCATTAGTGAGCTGAAACTGGCCATTCTGAATTGCGCCATCATATGGTCTTCTATGCCAGGAATGACAAATTGAAGAGGAACGGCAGCACGTTCATCATCAAAAAGGACATTTTGACATCTATCCTGAAATACAATGCTGTCAGTGGTAGGATAATATACACATGCCTACAAGGAAGACCGTGGAGCCCTGGTGGTACGGTGGTTAAGAGCTAGGTTGCTAACCAAAAGGTCAGCAGTTTGAATCAACCAGCTGCTCCTTCGAAACCCTACGGGGCAGTTCTACTCTGTCCTATAGGGTCACTGTGCGTCAGAACTGACTCGACGGCACCTAACACACACACCCAAGGAAGACCAGTTAATACAACTATTATTCAAATTTACACACCAACCACTAATGGCAAAGATGAAGAAATTGAAGATTTTTACGAACTTCTGCAGTCTGAAATTGATCAAACATGCAATCAAGATGCTTTGCAAATTACTGGTGACTGGAATGTGAAAGTTGGAAACAAAGAAGAATCAGTAGCTGGAATATATGGCCTTGGTGACAGAAATGATGCCAGGGATTGCATGATAGAATTTTGTAAGACTAATGACTTATGTACCAGAAATAACCTTTTTTCAACAACATCACCAGATGGAATAAACAGGAATCAAATCGACTGCATCTATGGAAGGAGACAATAGAGGAGCTCAATATTATTAGTCAGAACAAGGCCAGGGTCTGACTGCAGGACCGACCATCAATTGCTCATATACAAGTTCAAGGTGAAGCTGAAGAAAATTAAAACAAGTTGATGAGAGCCAAAGTATGACCTTGAGTATACACTACATGAATTTACAGACCTCAAGAATAGATTTGATAAGTTGAATACTAACAACCAAAGACAAGACAAGTTGTAGGATGATATCAAATGTGAAGTAAGCAAAAGGTCACTAAAAAGAAAGAAAAGACCAAATTGGATGTCAGAAGAGACTCTGAAACTTGCTCTCGGACATTGAATAGCTAAAGTGAATGGAAGAAATGATAAAGTAAAAGAGCTGATAAGAAGATTTCAATGGCAGTTCGGGAAGACAAAGTAAAGTACTAAAATGAAATGTACAAAGACCTAGAGTTAGAAAACCAAAAGGGAAGTACTCATTTGGCATTTCTCAAGCTGAAAGAACTGAAGAAAAACCCTGAGTTGCAATATTGAAAGATACTATGGCAAAAAAATCAAATGATGCAAGAAGCATCAAAAGAAGATGGAAAAAAAATATACAAAATCATGCACCAAAAAAGAACTGTTCGACGTTCAACCATTTCAGGATGTAGCATATGATCAAGAACGATGGTACTGAGGGAAGGAATCCAAGTTGCACTGAAGGCAATGGCAAAAAACAAGGCTCCAGGAATTGACGAAATACCAGTTGAGATGCTCCAACAAACTGATGCAACACTAGAAGCAGTCACTTGGCCCTGCCGAAAATTTTGGAAGACAGTTGCATGGCAAACCAACTGGAAGAGATCCATATATGGGCTCATTCCAAAGAAAGGTGATCGAATGGGATATGGAAATTATCAAACTGTATCATTAATATCACATGCAAGTAGAATTTTGCTGAAGATCACTGAACAGCAGTTACAGTAGTACATCCACAGGGACCTTCCAGAAATTCAAGCCAGATTCAGAAGAGGACATGGAACCAGGGATATCATTGCTGATGTCATGTGGATCTTGGCTGAAAGCAGAGAATACCAGAAAGATGTTTACCTGTGTTTTATCAACTACACAAAGGGATTTGATTGTGGGTCACAACAAATTATGGATAATGTTGTGAAGAATGGTAATTCCAGAACACTTAACTGTGCTCATAAGGAACCTGTACATAGACCTAGAGACAGTAGTTTGAACAGAACAAGTGGATACTGAGTGGTTTAAAAGCAGTAAAGATATTCATTGGGTTTTATCCTTCTACCATACTGACTTAATCTGTATGCTAAGCAAATAATCTGAGAAACTGGACTATGTGAAGGAGAACACAGCATCAGGATTAGAGAAAGACTCATTAACAACCTGCAAATGCAGATGACACAACCTTGCTTGCTGAAAGTGAAGAGGACTTGAAGCACTTACTGATGAAGATCAGAGACTACAACCTTCAGTATGGATTACACCTCAACATAAGGAAAACAAAAATCCTCACAACTAGACCAACAAGCAGTATCATGATAAATGGAGAAAAGATTGAAGTTGTCAAGGATTTAATTTTACTTGGATCTACAATCAACATTCATGAAAGCAGCAGTCAAGAAATCAAATGACGTATTGCACTGGGCAAATTTGCTGCAAAGGACCTCTTTAAAGTGTTAAAAAGCAAAGATGTGACCTTGAGGACTAAGGTACGCCTGACCCAAGCCATGGTATTTTTCGATCGCCTCATATGCATGGGAGGACAATGAATAAAGAAGACTGAAGAAGAATTGATGCTTTTGAATTATGGTGTTGCCAAAGAATACTAAATCTATCACAGACTGCCAGAAGAAGAAACAAATCTGTCTTGGAAGAAGTATAGCCAGATTGTTCCTTAGAAGCCAGGATGGCGAGACTTTACCTCATATACTTTGGATATGTTATCAGGAGGGACCAGTCCCTGGTGAAGGACATCATTCTTGGTAAAGTAGAGGGTCAGTGAAAAAAGAGGAAGACCCTCAACGAGATGGACTGACGCAATGATTGCCACAATGGGCTCAAACATACGATTGTGAAGATGGTGCAGGACCCAGCCGTGTTTCTTTGCGTTGTACATAGGGACTCTATGAGTTTGAATTAACTCGATGGCACCAAACAACAGCAAAGGTTTAACATTAAATAGTGGCTTGTTTAGGCATTTATACAGAGAGTGGAAGTAACATAATATAGGTCTATAACTTTCAATGTAAGAAGACAAGAGGTCCTTCTGCTAATGGAAAGATACAGCCTCTCCTGTAGTGGGAAAAGTTCCACAGGAAAGTCTTACTTGTGTTAGTGTAGGTGTGTCTACAGCAGGCAGCAGCAGGCATGTATTCTATCCAGCTCAACCTGAAGGCTATCGAAGCTTATGCCAAGGGTCATTCTCCATACATATGAAGGAATAAAGTGATGGCGCAGCTAGCCTACTGCGGTTCTCAGACTTTATACCAGCAAGTAAGGTCATTACTTATGCATAGCAGCTATAATTCCATGAAAGTATGTTATATTTCAAATTTTAACACCTGCAAGGATTCTGTTTACTTTGTGATGATTACATTTATCTCTGGGGGTTAAGATGCAGCTCTCAAAGTGTACATTAATACATAAATTTTCTTTTAAAATGAGAATTGTCTTTAAAGGATAAACAATTAAAAATGCATCCTAATACAGAAAAAAGTGATTCATACCATGTATAAAAATACAGCAACTCCCAGTTTGCATTTCAGAAAACTTTAAAACACCCAATTCTTCAATAAAAAGCGGGCTAGCTCCTAAGAGGTTAATTTAACAGGTATAAGCTTTTTTTTAATATCTCAAATACATGGAACCAAATTTTGCATCAAAATTGTTTCTCTCCAATTTTGATACTCATAATGTAATCTGGGTTTGTGATAACGTCTTTGAAGAATGTAATCCAACTCTCCATTCTTTTTATTACCTGTGTATGTAACAAAACATTTGCTATTTTAATATTCTGCATGTGTACAGTTTAGTAACATTAACTTACGTTCATCATGTCTTTCAATCCTCACCCTTATCTGTTCCCAAATTCTTCCATTCCAACTCCGTATATTTTAATTGTAACAAATATGCACGCCAAATGTAATTCAGCTCATATTTTTATTATCCAACTAATTTTCAGTTTTATTTGATGTCTTCTATAAAGTAACTTTTTTCTCATTACTGCATTTTAAAATGTGGAAATGAGAATGTTTTGCTAATACTTTCAGAGCCAGTCCTAACAACTGATAAGATCTACTCCTGAGGCAAAATGAAATGTGTGAATTCTTGGTAAGAAGGGAAATCTTGTCCTAGTGAGGAATATCAGGGGGACCACCCCTCATTTATTTCCCTTAAAAAGGAAAATTTGTCAAATAGAGATGTGTGTACTGGGCACAGTGCCTGACAGAGTTGGCACAGTGCCTGAGAGAGTTGAACTAAACTAAAGGAAGCTTGCTGGAGTTGGAAAAGCAAAAGTGAGAGGAAAGGAACCAAGTCTCTGAAAAATGCTCACCCCCTCTCCAACAGTTCAAAGACTTACAGCATTTAGTTGGGAGAGGATAAAGAGGCTACCTAGAAATCCTGACAGCGTAGCAGTTAAGTGCTACGGCTGCTAACCAAAAGGCTGGCAGTTCGAATCCACCAGGTACTCCTTGGAAACTCTTTCGGAAAGTTCTACTCTGTCCTATAGGGCCACTATGAGTCGGAATCAACTCGATGGCAACGGGTTTGGTTTTGAGATGACCTCCTGAACAGGGAGGAATCCTCTACAGCCAGACAAAAACCAATCCAACCAGTTGTTGTCGAGTCAGTTCCAACTCATGGTGACACCATGTGTTGCAGAACAGAACTAGGCTCCATAGGGTTCTCATGGCTATGACCTTTCAGAAACAGATCGCCAGGCCTTTCTTCTGAAGCGTTTCTGAGTGGGTTTGAACTTCTCTATTAGTAGCCAAATGCTTAACTGTTTGTGCCACTCAGGGATTTCCTTATTTACAGCAGTACTTCTCAACTGGCGGGGAGGGAAGAAGGGGTAACTATACTCTCCCAAGGGACATTTGGCAATGTCTGGATAAATTTCTGTCTGTCACAATTGGATGCTACTGGCATCCAGTGGGCAGACACCACCAATGCTGCTAAACATCCTACAACACACAGGACTGGCCCCCCGTGACAAAGAATTAGCCATCATTAGCCCAAAATGTCAGTAGCGCTGAAGCTGAGAGATCCTCCCCTATAGCATGACTGGAAGATGGCTTCTGCTTACGTATTTCGTGTACAGGCAAACTCTTCGCCTCATGAGCATGTCTTTACCACCGTCAAACAGCTCTCTCCACTAAAAAGACCTTCTTTACCTTGAAATTCACAGAGTAATATACATTTGTCTAAAGCTCTACCAAAAAAGAAGCCCACAAATGCAAAACCACATTTCAAGGTCAAATATACCTTTTCCAGCTGTTAATTTTATTTTTATAATCTATTTAATTGCAGAAGTAATCCAAGCACGCAGTAAGAAAAATATAAATGTATATATCATATTTTTGTTGCTTGTATTATTTTTAATTCTTCTGGTATTTGGTAGCTGACTTAGGCTGGATTCTCTTGAGAAGCAAAACCAGTGAAGGGTATACACATATATAGAGAGAGAAGGAGGTTTATTCTGAGGAAATGGCTCACACAGCTGTAGAGGCTGGCAAGTCCCAAGTCCGTGGGTCAGCGGTTAGGCTGGAGGCTTCTTCTGACTTACGTAGCTGCAGGGGCTGGCAAATCCAAGATCCGTAGGTGAGACGGCAGGCTGCTGGCTCAAGTCTCAAGAACCAGAGGTCAGATGATAATAAGCTGGATATAGGACCCAGAGCAAACAAGCGCGTTTTGCCAGAACATCCGTATATATATTGGATGCAAGCCACACTCCTGAGGAAGCTCCCCTTACAACTGATTGGCTGATCACATCAGATCACGTCATAGAGGATGATAACATCATTATATAATTGCCCAATTACAGCATTACATAACTGCCAAACTACGTCATCACATAACTGCTAAACCAAACCCTTACAACTAGACCAGTAAGCAACACAATGATAAATGGAGAAAAGATTGAGGTAGTCAAGGATTTCATTTTACTTGGATCCACAATCAATGCCCATGGAAGCAGCAGTCAGGAAATCAAATGACGTAAGGCATTGGGCAAGTTTTCTGCAAAAGACCTCTTCAAAGTGTTAAAAAGCAAAGATATCACTTTGAGGACTAAAGTGAGCCTGACCCAAGCCATGATATTTTCAGTCACCTCATAAAAGCTGGACAATAAATAAGGAAGGCTGAAGAATTGATGCCTTTGAATTATGGTGTTGGCAAAGAATATCGAACATACCACAGACTGCCAGAACGAACGACTCTGTCTTGGAAGAAATATAGCCAGAGTGCTCTTTGGAAGTGAGGATGGAGAGACTTTGTGTCATGTACTTTGGTCATGTTATCAGGAGGGTCCAGTCTCTGCAGAAGGGCATCATTCTTGGTGAAGTAAAGGGTCAGTGAAAAAGAGGGCTTAACGAGATAGACTGACACAGTGGCTGTAACAATGGGCTCAAACATAACAATGATTGTGAGGATGGCGAAGAACTGGACGGGGTTTCCTTCTGTTCTACACAGGGTTGCGATCAGTCAAAACCGTTCCAACAGCACCTAACAACAACAACAAACTAGATCATTCCGTAACTGCCAAACCACTGAGAATTATGGCCCAGCCAAGTTGACACACAACCTTAACCATCACAGTAGCTTTTAAAAGCATAAGAATAAGCACAGCCTCTTCTTAATTTATGAGCATTAGATAGCTTCTGTTAACTTCTTCTTGTTATCACGCTGGAAGCTATGCCACTGGTTTTCAAATACTAGCAGGGCCATCCAAGGTGGACAGGTTTCAGTGGAGCTTCCAGACTAAGAACGACTGCCAAGAAAGGTCTAGTGATCTACTTTTGAAAATTAGCCAGTGAAGATCTTATGGATCACAACAGAATATTGTCCAATACAGTACTGGAAGATGAGAGATCATAAAGACGGTGCAGGACCGGACAATGTTTCATTCTGTTATGCATCAGGTCTCCATGAGTTGTTGCTGACTTGATGGCAACTAACAACAGCGCTAAGGTAGTACTATGCAAGCTAAGGAACCTGGAACGCTCCACTAACTTCATTCTTTGTACTCCCTTTATCTTCAGATTTGTATTTTTTACATTATTTTTTAGCTTGTGAATATTTTTGTAGTTACTCTCGTCTTAATCTGTATTTAAATTGTTCACGCTTTGTGTATAAGGAAACACTGGTGGTGTAGTGGTTAAAGGCTATGGCTGCTAGCCAAAAGGCCGGCAGTTCGAATCCAACAGGCTCTCCTTAGAAACCCTACAGGGCAGTTCTACTCTGTCCTGTAGGATCACTATGAGTTGGAATCGACTCGACAGCAATGGATTTTTGGTTTGGTTTTGTATATGAGTCCATTTCAAACACCGAAAACCAATAAATACCATTTATAAAACTGAGAATATTTAAACAGAATTCTCAGCTGATCCATGCTGTGACTGGACCACACAGAAGGAAATGGAATCCTACTCCTTCTCAGTGTCAGAGGTAAACAGATCTTCCTCTAGCTTCCTTTACTTCTTCCTAGTCATACTCATGCCACCGCAGCTGCATCTCACACCATCCTCTTGTTTTATATTCCCTTCTCGCTTTACTGAAGTACCTCTTCGAAGAGTTTTCCACATGAGTGACTGGTAAATTTCTAGAGGTTCTACATGCCCAAAATGTCATTTTGCCTTCTCTGATTTTCTCCTTCCACCTTTTCCCTTCACATTTGATTGATAATCTGGCTGTTAGAAGCCTAGGTTCAATACGCCTTCCCTTTCAGAGCTCTGAAGGCACTAATTACTCCACTGTTTCTAACATCCAGTATAGTTAATGAGGTGTGTGTCTATTGACAGTAATCTATCGTTTCTCTTAGGATTTGCTATTTTTTACCAAGTTTCTTTTTTGTTGTTGTTTGCTTGTTTGCTTTTTAAGTCAGGTTATTCAACACTTGATGGATCATTTCAAGCTGACGACCTGCATTTTTCTTTAGCTCAAAGAATTATTCTTCTACACTTTCTCTGACTATGTCCTTCTCATTGCTTCTGGAGTGCCTCATAGATGAATACTGTACTTTCTGGATTTATCCTCTGTCTCTTAACTGTTCTGTCATATTTCCCATTTTGATAGTTTTGGTCATGAGAGATTTTCCTTGGCTTTACCTTGCAGATCACTAGAATGGTCTTTAGCCTCGTTCACTTCAAGTGATTTCCTTGACTTTTTATTTTGTCTGTTATATATTTAATTTCTAAAAATTCTTTCTTGTTCTCCAGTTGATCTTTCTTCATAGTAGCCTATTCTTATTTTCAGGACCTAATATCCTCTTGATTCTTGGAGAATACTAATTTTGAATCTTTAAAGTTATAATCTATTCCTTTTATCATTTATTTCCCCCATAGTAAGTTGTTCTGTTAGTTTCTTCTTGTCCTTCTATTTTTTACTAATGATTTCCTTTAAATGTTTGGTGATCTTTGGTTGTCTATGTCCATTTATGAGTGAAAGACCATGGATTAATATGGAAAGCTGAGAAGAGTTTTCTCTGAAGTTGTTTAGATCTCTTTCTCTAACACAGCTCTTCATCTAGTGGAAGTCCTGATCACGAGTTCTCTAAAGGAAACACATAGTGCTGATTTCCTAGGATGCATGGGCAAGAAACAAATAACCAGGCTGGGAATAACCACAACTGAAAAAGCAAAGGGTTTTTGACTCTGGGTATAGAAGATTGTGACAACTTTGAACACTGGACAGAGCAACCTTTGCTTTTCTGCTCCTCCCCATCACCCAAAACTCTTCTTTCTTGTTTGTGGTAGAAGTCTACAGTCGGCTCAGGATCTATTCTACTCTTTTTGCTTTCATCAGAAGCCCTCCCCAGGTAACTTTCTTCTCTCTTTCTCTCTTGCTTAGACAATTCTTGGGTGCTGTTTTTTTGTGATAGTTAGTCCAATATGACTCCAGTGATCCCAATCTCCTGGTATTCACAACATTATGCAGTCTCCTCCCTCAGTGAACAACAGCTGGTTTATGTGACCAAGAGAGTATGGTAGAGATGCTGTTGTGTGACATTGAAGGCTGGGCCATAAAAGGTATTATGGCTTCTCCCTTAGTCTCTTGGATCACTTGCTCTGGGGGAAAACTGCTGCCATGTCATGACGACATTCATTCATGCAGCTCTGTGGAAAGATACATGTGTTTAGGAACTGAGGCTTCCCACCAACAGCCAGCATCAACTTTTCAGCCACATGAGTGAAGCATATCCTCCAGCTCCAAGAAACCTTTTTGGATGATGTCACCCTATGGCTGACATCTTGATTGCAACTTCACGAGAGACTTCAAGCTGGAATCATTCAGCTAAGCTTCTCCCAAACTCCTGACCCACAAAATTGTGAGATGAAAAAGGCTTATTGTTATTTGAAGCCACTATGTTTTGGGATGATTTGTTACACGGTAAAAACAGGTAGTAAATATAGGTTTGAAGACAAAATATCCAACTATGACTGGGTTGAGATCTCAAAGCTTCTGAATGTAACCCTTTAATGAGTTTCCCCAATGGCTGGCCTTGGCCCTCCTTGTATTTGCTGTCTTCAAGTTGTGCCTACTTCTGAGGCTCCTCTGGCAAGAACAGCGACCCCTCATGTGTCCTCGGCTATGATTTCTCCTGCTCTGATTTCTCTATCAGTATGTGCCTGCTTTCTATTTTTCTGGAATTCCTATATATTTCTGGTCTACTGATGGCATACTTTCTTACTGACATTAATATTTCAACCTATTAAAAAATCTTTTCCAATATTTCAGTGGGACTTCGAGAGAAAGGAAATGTAAGCTGATATACCCAAAGCTCAGCTCTTATATCCTAATTACTGTCCAAAAATTAGCACAAACTCTGGGTTCTCAATGTCAACTGATTGATGATGCTAATAACATTACTGTCATTGATATTTTCTTTTCTTTTATTTAAACAGAAGGATTTCCTAAAAGGGCTTTGGCTTACAGAGGGCTAAAAAGGTCAGCATGTTTTATGCTCCTTCATGACCCATGACAAAAGTTATCATCATTGATATTTTCGGGAAGTTTCATGTTACAACAAGGACTGTTTGTGTTCTGTTCTTAGCTATATGTCAGTTACTACAATATATATAACAAACATATAATGAGTAATCCATGGTTTCAAGAAGTTTGAAGTCTAGCTGGAGAGAGATTAACATTCATAATTAAAACCAAAAAATACTATATTTAATATATTGTGGTGGTGCAGGAAGAGCCCTAGTGGCGCAGTGATTAAAGCACTTGGCTGCTGACCAAAAGGTCAGCAGTTTGGGAGAAAGATGTGGCAGTCTGCTTCCATGAAGATTTACAGCCTTTGGAAGCCGTATGGGGAAGTTCTACCCTGTCTTAAAGGGTCACTATGAGTTAGAATCGACTTGATGGCAGTGGTGGGTGGGTGGTAGTGCAAATGGTTAAATGCTCCACTACTAGCCAAAAAGTTGGTGGTTCAAACCCACAAAGAGGCACCTCAAAACACAGGCTGGCAATCTGCTTCCAAAAGGTTACAGCCTTGAAAATCTCATGGAGCAGTTCTACTCTGTATGCATGGGGTCACCATGAGTCAGAATCAACTTGAGGCAACTAACAACAATAGAGAGATAGACAGACAGATAGATAGACACACACATATCTCAGACAAAATTGTGTAATAAAGGCTTGAGTGCTTCTCAGACCGGATGGAAATTAGTGAGGTATAAAATAGTCAGAGGGCATCTATATAATAATGGAGACTTCAGCTAAAAAAATGAACTATCAGTAGAACTGTTAATTGCAGTGCCCGACCCATCCCAAGCCAAGGCATATGACTCAAGCCAATCCAGGACATGGCATCTTAAATGAAATGAAGCTAGGACTGGAGGAAAAAAAAAAAACAAAACTTGCCATTTACTCATCATCTTGACCAGTTGATAATTTTCTGACACCTAGACCCTGGTTTCTGTTCTAGACAAGTCTGGTTCTCCAGGCAACTCCAGTCCTTTCCTGTAAGCTGCCCTATTTTGATGGATTCTGTTTCTACATAAGTCAGTTTCTACTGTTTACCCACAAGAATCTAAGTTGATGCAGGCATTTGTTAAGCTAATGCTATGTGCCAGGCATTTAACATTTTTGTATATAAGTCCCATAACCCTATGAGATAGTGATTATTACTATTATCTTACGAGAAAAGAAATCGAGATGCAGAAGATTCATCAGCTTGTCCATGGTGCTAGGGAAAGCAGTGAAATCCAAGTCAGTCTGACTGCAAAACCTCTTCTGCAGTATTCATAGAGCCTTAAGGACACAGACCTGGCCGCAGTTAACGTGATGAATATTGGATGGGAGGTTTAGGTCTGGGAACGCAGGAAGAGAACTTAGACTCAATGTACTAAGGAAAAGAGAATCATAACCTCGTTTTTAACAGCAGACTGGCATAATAAATCAAAGGAGAATTGAAGACCGATGATTCTGTGATATGTGGAGTGAATTTAGAGGGCTGATGTTGGAATAAGGCAGACCAGCGAAGAGAATGTGGTAGTGATGAAACGGCAGGGGATGGGGAGAAAGTGACAGTTTACAGAGAGATTTGGAAGGAAATTTCATAGGACTTTGTGACGGAATGGATATTACAGGGGATGAAAAAAGACACAGCAGTAATGACTACAAGACTTCCAGTTGCGGTGAGGAAAGCGCCGTGAATACATTTACAATGCCTCGCTCCCAAAACTCCAATGTAATGAATTAGGAATGCAGAAACAAGCATGACTGCAGAGTGGGGCGAGAAGGACGAAAGGGTGCCAAAGAGTCCATGAAATTTGAGAATCTCTGGAAGATACAAAGAAGACTAAGAAGGATGGCAAGCCTAAGTGTGCTAAGCAGCCCTCAACCAAAGGCAAAGGAGAACAGCACCTGAGCAGTAACCAGCTGCCGGAGAGTCGATTCCGACTCATGGTGACCTCATGTAAGAGTAGAAATGTGCTGTATAACGTTTTCAATGGCTGAGTTTTTGGAAGTAGAAGGCCAGGCCTTTCTTCCTAGGTGCCTCTGGGTGAATCTGAACCACCAATCTTTCGGTTAACCGCCAACCGTGTCAAGCACTTGCATCATTCAGGGACTCCACCTGAGCAGTAAGCTGGTGTTTTCCCCCCACTGAGCACCCCCTTCCCACCACCAGGCTTAGAGCAGCAAGAGTTTGGGGTGCAGGCAGGCACTAAGGCGACTGCCAGGGGACTGCGAGGTCCCCCACCGAGAGTGGGTTTCTGGATGCTCCCCATTTAACCTGAAGCATCATTCAAACCAGACTGCTTAGTATGAAATTTGCCATAAAAGTCTTCGTTTACAGTGGTAGAATAGAGAGAGAATGGAGGCAGTCCCTAGCTACTGTTCCAGAACAACCCAAATTGTGGGGTGGGAGAGAAGGCCGTAAAGTCACAGGTATTGAGTAGATTTTTTTTTATTAAAATAATATACAATCTTATGCTAAATAAATTTGAAGATACACACAGAATACATAATTTCCTTTTAAAAAGAATAAAAGGGATTCAGTAAGTGTTGAAGAAAAAAGCGGGATAAATAACCATAAAGGAAATGGGAAGTTTATGGAAGATTTCCTCTCTCAAAACAAAAAGGCTCAAGCAGACTGAAACGATGATTCACGTCACACTCACAAGGGAAAACGAATTCTCAACTATTTTATCCTCTCCCAGAACTGAGGGGGAAAAAATACCTTCTGAATAAATCTAATGATGTTAGCACGAATCTGATGCAAAACTCTGGCATGTTTCGGTTTTGCTGTATTTCACTTACAAATACAGAGTCGGCATCCCTAGATAAAATATTAATAATACACACTTATCATCATATTAAAGTACAGGCAATTCTAGTATTCCAAATGCAACTTTCCTGTGAAACCTGTTCATAAATAACAAACATAAACAAATCAACATTTTTTAAATATATGATCCTTTTGAGAAATACTAAAACATACCTGACATCAACCTTTATTCCTGATAAAAATTTATTTTAATAGGGTTTTACAAAAGTATATTCTTAATACATAATTTGTCAGAAACTAAAAGCAAACATCATATTTAGTAAAGTTTTTGTTAAAGCTGGAAATGAGAAGAGAACGCTCACTTGCACAGCGTTACTCAACACCATTCCAAAAGTTCTACCCAGCACGTTAACCCAATAGAACCCATTGCCGTCTAGTCAATTCTGACTCATCGCGACCCCCTAGGGTTTCCAAGGCTGTAAATCTCTACAGAAGCAGACTACTACATCTTTCTTCTGTGGAGCCACTGGTGGTTTCGAACTGCCAACCTTTCAGTTTGCAGTTGAACACCTTAGCTACTGTGCTACCGAGGCTCCTATTCAGTACACTAAGAGAATAAATTGTAAAATAAGAGGCATAAATGTTCAATAGAGTCAAATATAAGCTAATTTGCAGATAATATGATTGTCTCTATATAAGATCCAGGAAAATCAAATTTCAAAATATTAGAACTAATAAGCCAGTTCAGAAATAGAACAGATACAAACATAAATATATAAAAATAAAGAGCCTTCCTTACATTCCAGCAAGAAACAATATTAAAATGTCATGCATAAAGAAGATCCGCAACAACCTCAGAATGTATAAAAATCCAGGACTAATAAAATGAACAGTAATTATACGAGAACAATATAAAAAAGGAACTATAGAAAGTTTAAAGGCTGTAAAAAAGACGATCGAAAAACAAGGAATTTTAAAGAGCAATTCACAAAATAAGAACTATCAATGATGATGACATATGAAAATACACTTCACCTTCCTAGTAAGTAACATACAACACATTTTTAAAACAAATGAGGTTTTTCTAGTATTAGATTGGCAAAGCTTAAAAATAAGTACAAATTAAAAACCACTATCCAGTAGCGATAGAGTATACATGCACACCTTGAGTAGTACTGCATATTGATAGAATTGCTGAGGGGAAAATTTATCATATTTATCAAAATTCAAATTGTACCTTCCCCTTGAACCAGCATTTTCAGTCTGGGAATTCGTTTTATAGATAAACTCACAAATCAATGCAAAATAACCAAAATATAAATGCATAAGAGACTGGCTAAATACATTATGGCACATCAGTGCCGTGAAACACTATGAATCCTTAAAACTAATAAGGAGTTCTATTATCCTATAAAAATGGCCACAATATATTATCGCATTGAAAAGCCACTTTACAGAACATTACGGTATGTATGATACCTTCATGATAAAAGCACAGAGATCCATAGTATGTGGAAAAATATACATTAGACTATTAATAGTGGTTATTCTAGTAAGCGTGCAGAAAGCAGGCAGGAGTGAAGATGGCTCCTTGAAAAATTTCTGAATATTAAAACAAACAAACAAACAAATCTTTGGTTAGGTTCTCCAGAAGCTGCGGCTGAGGCAAGCACTTGAGTACAAGGGATTTATAGTGGAAGCACTTCCATGGAAGTCTGGTAAGGGGGGAGAACCCATCAGAGAATGGTCTACTGGATGAAGCAAGTGCATGATCTCAGACAAAGTCCTGCAGAGGCTAGCTTCAGTTTGCTGCCATGGGGACACTCCAGAGTGTACATCACATCTCTGAGTCCTCCAGACACAGGGCAGGGAGCTGGGCTTTCCACACCCTGGCACCTGCCAGTCATTAGTTAAGAGCTGCCCAGGGAAAAGGAACGGCACTTCTGGCTCAGCGCCTTCTGGCAAGGTGCATAGAGCAGACCAGGGCAGTCCTCTGAAGGAGGGCTACAGGTGCCCAGTATTAGAACGGAAAACAAAAATGGAGGAGGTGGAGGAGGGCAGGGCACATAAAAGTGGTAAAAAGGGATCCGAAGGTGTCTGGGTAAAGAGCCGACAATGTCCACTACAATATATTACCTTATAATAAAAAACATTTTTAATAAAACACATTCTTACTTTGTCATTAAAAAGTAAGAAAGAGCAAGAGCGAGTATGCTACTGATAAAGTACAATTATATATGAAGACTTTCGAACTCTGGTCAGATGTGAACATTTACTAGATAGCCTCTCACACACACACCAACTCATTCCCATGTTCCACCTGTCCATTACAGAATGGTCATTGAACCCACACCTTCTCTTTCTCCTTGTTCATCTTTCCCATCAGTATAGGTGAGATCCTGAGAAATTGGGAGAAAAAAAACATTGCCTTCATGTCAATCCCAACTCATGGCAACCTCCGTGTGTCAGAGTAGAACTGTGCTCCACAGGGTTGGTTTGTCAGAATTAGATTGCCAGGCCTTTCTTCTGACGTGCCTCTGTGTGGACTTGAACCTCTAATCTTTCAGTTAGCAGCTAAGCACATGAGAACTTAGAAGAACTGCCATACCCTCTGCTGATACTAGCTGGAGCCACATTCCTCAGCTGTCAACTTAACCTCAAGCAATATAAAAGCTGGAGCACTTGGTAACTAGAGTCTGTGAGGCTAAATTCTCAATAGAACTCTGGCTTAGGGGACATGCTCTAAGAATCCATTTGCTCTGTTTAACTTGTTTGAATTTATGACAAAACTTGTCAAAATATTCCTAAAATGAATGAGTCGAGGTTTTCACTTCAATGCTGTCACTGAGCAGAACTGGAGTTTTCCTACAAGAGGCCCTCAAGTCCATCATTCTGTGTGCTAACGAGGAGCATCTAGAAAGGTGAAGCTCACCGTGGTTCCCACAGCCTTCTGCTATAAGAGGATACTGCCATGGAATAAGGCCTGGACCGAGTGGACAGTTCAAGTTTTTACCATGTGTATGGGCCATAGTCCATCTCTGAGACCTTTGGTACTTTTGTTTCTTCATCTGGAAAATAGACACAACAGCTACCTACTGCTCTGCTTACCTTTCTAAGTGGATAGAAAGGTGAACTACAAGACCGAATATGTGAAAGAATGCTGTAAACATTTTGTAACTAAGACACTGGTTTTAAGACAAAGACTTCAGCCATTAAAACGCGGGGAGGGAGACCTCAGGACTTGAATCCATGAACACTGGAAGGGCACTTGTTCATGAACGATGTGTTTGGTTTTGGACATGTTGAGTGAAACGGGTTTTGGGTTTACAGTAAGTCATCCAAATTAAAATGAACAGTAAGTTACGGAGATAGAAGCTTGGAGCCTTATCAATGGAGTAGGAAGTGAGGTACATATTTGGGAATCATCAACACAGGAGCAACAGGTAAAGTCACGCTACGGAAAACATACCTGTGAAAACTTCACCTCCTTTCCATTTCTGTAGCCAAATTCCTTATATCATCTTGTATTTGGACTTTTGATTGCAAAATTTATTAATTAACATAAATTATTGTTATCAGTATTAAAAAATTTCACATGGTTCTTTAGCTTCCCTATTTGCCCATTGTGTGCATTATCCGTACAAAATATTGTATAGAATTTCATACATCAACCACTTGCGCTGGTCAAGTCCAACACACTATGTAAATTAGAAATCACATATATTTTTAACAGCCATATAAATTACCCATGTGGTCTTTCCTTTTGAATATAAACTATATTTTCATGAACTGTCTGTTTTGAGTGAATACATATACCTGTATGTTATTTAAATATGGCAAACTTGCTGAGATATTACACTGTCAGTATATATGATATCATGCTCTTCCATGATTTTGTATGTTCTTGAATGAAGAATCGTTTTATTTTTCAAAAAATAAACAGCAATATCACAAAGGCAAGGCTCATTTTTAGGACATTTGTGGTGTTTAAAGTTTATCTGGGCTGAACTCCAGGACTACTCCGTCTTCATGTTTCGGTTGGCTTAAATCCTAACTTTAGGACCATTAACTATTTCTCCATCTTTGATGGATCTCACACGCCAGTCTTTTCTTGATTTTGTTTTAAATATTTGGTACTAGTTACATCTGAACTCCTGAAACCTTTGAAATTAGTTAAAAGTATTCTTAATTTAAATACGCTGTAATTTATTGAGGTGTATGAAAATCATTTGCTATTTTTCTGGTTGAAGCACAGTATTAAACTCCAATGTTGCTTATCTTATTAATTAGAATTTACCTTAGATCCAGTTTACTTTTTCTTTAAATTGAAGTCATGACTAGATCTTAGTAGTTTACAATTTAAAAACTGGCATGGGGGGACCCTGAATGCACCAACTTAATTTAAATTTTATTGATTTTGTTGATTATATGTGACAAATAAGTGCTCATCAATTCCCTTTGCCTAGTTTCACTAAATCGACACGAAGGAGTGGGTTTTGGAGTTTCACTAAATATTCCTTTTCCATAAGCACAGATAACATTAATCAGTTGCTTAGTGTTTTAAATATACTTCTAAATACGTGTATCTTTTAAATAGACTTCTGAAATTAAAATTATACTTAAAAGCAATTACAACCGTAAGACACACTCAAAATTAAACAGTAACAAAAGATACAATTAATAAAAAGAAAAATCAAAACATTGTTACCACATGTATAAGGAAAGGGATGTTAGAAATAATTTTTCATCTATTTTATCATTAATGACTTCACTTTACAGATGGAAGGGTCTAAGGCTGTTAAACGATTTTCCCAAGACACACGCACACACACACACACACACACGTACTCGGATCAACCCTATTTGGTTTACTGCTATGTCCTCACTACCTGCTGTAGTCTCAGTGTAAACCCTATGTCAAAATAGATACTCAGTAGGTATTTGCTAAATGGTCAATTTCTACAGAAATGGAACCCAAGTCTTGACACCAAATGCATTATTCTTTCCAATACATGTATGGAAACCTATAAATGTCTTTCTCTATCTTGGAGTCTTATTGAGAGAATGAAATGTGATAAACTGCATGAAAGAAACTTGAATACGGATAGGCATATGCATATTTACTTATAATTATCCCTGTAGTTTAAGTTTACAAAATTGCCCATTTGTCTTACCACAGAACCCCAGATCTAAATCGAAAAAGGGCAAAATTTACAAGAATGGCAATTTTAAAGACAACCATTCCAATCTTTCAAATGACTTAGCTAGAAAATATATATATATATTTATATATATATATATACATTTCTAATAGTGTTTGGGTTTAAATAATAAAATTTACATTTTTAATGGCAGTTGTATAAAGAAACAGAATTCCTTGTTATATACTGATCTTAGAGCATCATGAACCAAACGATTGTTTAAGGCTTTTGAGCTAGATTTTCATAAATTAAAATAACAGGAAATGCAAGTTTTCAATTAACTATATCTTTGGAACTCTTCCTATAGTAATAATATCTATAGGGTAAATAGCTTTAGACCTTTTTCTATTGAGTAGGATTTTAGAATAAAGAAATAGGTTGTCATATTAAAAAAAATTTAAATCACATGTTAGTTAATAAAGGCTCATAAAAACACTGACTAGGACACCTGAATTGAGTGCAATTAAAAATACTCATATTGAAAAAGTTGTTCCAGAACCCTATGGCAGTATAATAATTGGGTTAAATGGGAACCTGTTATTTAAAATAATTTAAGCATATTAAAACTTAAATTATAATCATTTTGCAAGTCAAAACTGTAGGATTTTGTCTGTTAATTCAGTCATCAGGTCAATAACTTAGAAATTAATCTGTTAAATCATTATCCTGGCTACTATAAAGGATACTTAAAGAGTAACCTCAGATGGGTGAATGCTCAAAATCAATTGGGCCAATTTTTTTTAAGGAAGCTTTAAAATAATCGACTCCCAAATCAAGATATTAAATGCCAACTTCTAACCAGCAATAATGCTCATGGCTAAGATAGAAATGAGAGTCTTTATAGAAACGCTGACACAGCTCTAACTGTTGGCACTTGAGTGTGCGGCTATAATTCTTTTTTCAAATCTTACCTAGCAAAGCTTCAGGTTAAGGAGTTCGCAGGATATGCAAAAGTTAGAGACAGACCTAGAGCTTTTACAAAATCACAGGCCTGTGACACATTTATATTCACTTTGATTGCTCCCACTAAATGACTACATCATTCAAGATGTATTATTAGCTCCTTATTAGTTAAAAAGTGGGCAACGTATTAGGAAAACCAACATTCCTTAATTCATTCGACTTGCAAGAGCTACAAATTTTAAGCTGACAAGGTAAAACCTCTAAAAGGTTTTTCAAAAAAAAAAGACTTCTGCCTTGTTCAGCATTCTGACCACTAATCAAAACAATAAAAAGAGATTAAGAAAAATAAAACACAGAACAAAAACTAAGAAAGCATTTTTTTTTTTTTCCTATTAGGAAATCTATTAAGCCATAAAATAAGTTCCCAAGAGAGGTCGGTTTCCTATGTCGAAGGCATTTAAAACTGGACCAGATAGATAAATTAATCCCAGAATAAGTCAAGGAAACACATACTGGGAGGTAGATGGGTGGATCAGAGAACTTAATGAGGACTTACCTGTTATTTTAAAAAAAATGTTTAAGATAATGATGCCTATTATGAAGTAATTACAACACAACAGACAGGCCACGGCAAGTTAATTTTAAAACCCAGCCAGCTCCACGTCATCATCGTGATAGGCTTTGTCTGCTCCTCATTGTCATCGAGCCAAAAGACAACTATAGATCCTACACTGAGAAATATTGTCTGGATGTTTATTGATCAAAACTATATAAGTGATATTGTGATTTTTGAATGGAAGATAGTCACGAGTTAACACTTTTTGTAAATACAGAGTACTCAAAACCCAAACCCACTGCCATCGAGTCAATTCCAGCTCATAGCAACCCTACAGGACAGAGAACTGCCCCAAAGGGTTTCCAAGGTGCACGCAGACTTATGGGCGCTGATTGCCACACCTCTCTCCTGCGGATTCAAACTGCAGACCCTTCAGTTAGCAGCTGAGCACTTAACCACTGTGCCACCAGGGCTCCTCAAATACAGTGTAGGGAATAAATATATATCATAAATCTCACACTAAACAAATATTTAAATTATTACATTGTTAGGATAAACAAAAATATTCTTAATAAATTCATCATGACGATGAATTTAAAATCATACCACGCTGCCTCACAAGGATTGACTGTAAAAGATTGTTACAATTGGCTAACTTACATCATTTTTAATTTGTATTTTATTTTACAAACTCATTCTATCACAAGAAAAACACATTGAAATGTATAACTAATTTAGTTTTTAAATCCTCACTAAATTTTGTCTTAAACGCAAGCTAATCATCTCATTTAAATTCAAATTTTACTACAATCTGCACTTTACTTCAAGGCAAAAATCACACTTATTCCGATTTACAAATTACCAGGCACATCTGTAAGTGACTGTCGTCTGGTGAAGGCTTTACCTTGCATCATGTCATGAAACGACCCTCGCTTTGTTGTGATGCTAATTTCAAATGCTAATTTTCTCTTCATTAAATGGTAGGAAAAAATAATGTGCTTTTCATATTTTTACAAAAAATATGCTACTGAATAAGAAGTTCAAAAAAAATGACATGCAGGATGTGTACTTAAATTCTGCACATGCCTAGTAATCTTATTAAGCAGATATAGCAACCTGTTGGTTAAAATACTGGACCCAAGTCAAGAAAACTGGGCAGGGAAGGTAATACACACGCATTCTTCATAGGCTACCACAATATTCATCAATTCAGCTTATTGTTTCCTTTAAAAATGTAACTATCACAAAAATAAGTAAAATCATCCTAGTTAATGTTAACAGTGTCACATGGTTACTGAATTTTTAGGCCAAACTGCCTGTGAGTACTTTCAAAAAGAACAGACAATTTTAATACAATTAAATTTTCAATATGCCCAAATGAATCCATGTAGTCATTTCACAATTTAGCTTTTTTTTTTTCTTTTAAAGTAGGTACCTCAGGCTAGCAATGCAGATGGAAAAGTAAAATTCATTTCCAACAACAATCCGACTCTGCCCTCCCAACAAATTAAAAATACAGTTTACTTCTTTGCTCTATATCAAGCAGAGGGCAGATCTGAGTACATATGACTTCTAGAAAATTAAAGACTAATTCTCAAACCTGGAAATCACTGCATCTACTTGCTGTTACTATTTAACAAAGAAGTTCAATATCAGCTGAAAAAGGTAGAACAAAACTATGAGCTGTCCAAAGGCACAAATTATGATCTGACCTCTTTGATACCTGCTGGAAACCCTGGTGGCGTAGTGGTTAAGTGCTAGGGCGCTAACCAAAAGGTCGGCAGTTCAAGTCCACCAGGTGCTCCTTGGAAAGTCTATGGGGCCATTCTACCCTGACCTATAGGATCGCTAAGAGTTGGAAACCACTGGAAGGCAATGGGTATGGGCAGTGGGGATTGGGGGAGGCTGCTGGGAGGATGAGTGTGTGGTGGGATTTGGGGATGTTTCAATTTAGATCTACCCAGCTCAGCCACACTCTGTTTTCCTATCACATCCTAACCACCTTGTGTTATGCGGCTGGAAACAGGCTCTAAGAATGTAGAGAATGTAAACAGCCTTTTATTGTCCAAAAGGAGAGCCGTGTAAGGAATGTGCGCTTATCACAGGGCTGCAGCTCCCCACCTCACTTACCATGATAAAGTGCTACAGGAAAAAAAACATTACAACCCAAGCACAATCCAAAAACGGATTAGAATTTGACATAAGCTTCCTTAAAAACTAATCAATCAACCCATGCTGTAATATTAGAATCCAGCTCTTAAGGAGGGTGTATAATCTCTTTAGGATGCATTTCTTATTCCCTATTGACAACAGTAGTGAGGAGAAAAAAAAATCGAACATTTCCAATACAGCAGCTAGAACTTTTTTCCCAACACATGCCCAAATATATCTCCTCATCTTTAAGAGCCTAACACAGCACTCATGAGCAGTAGCAGAGTTCATGATCATTGAATGCAAAATTAAAATTAGGAACGAAGAGATTCATGAAGATATTCTGAAGACCCCACCTAAGAACCTGATCTCATGCTTTTAGATTTTTGCTGCCACCATACAAATGTTACTTTGTTAGATAGCCTTTTACTGGAATCCAAATTAAACAGTATAAAAAGCAAGCAATACTAAAGCAAGACTACTGTGGCATATATTTTGCATGCATAATGACTTAGCCGTAAAATTTATTTTAAGATGGAGCCTTAGTGGCACAGTGGTTAAGTGCTACAGCTGCTAACCAAAAGGTTTGCAGTTTGAATCCACCAGGTGCTCCCAGGAAACCCTATGGGGCAGTCCTACTCTGTCATACAGGGTCACTGTAAGTCGGAATTGACTGGACAGCAACGGGCTTGGTTTTGGTAGTGCTGTATACATTTTTTTTTGTATATATATCCATTACGTGCTGGCTCAGTCAAGGGTGTTTTGGATCATCACCGCATTTTTTCCTGGATGCCGTTGAAGGATTTCTTGGTTAACACCGTGCAAGGGAAGCTAATCTCTTCGTAACAAGGATGGATGGCCTTTCAGTGGCCTGTCTCCTTTACCAGGAGTTTTAAAGTCCTTTCTACCCTCAAAACTTGCAGAGTGTTTCTGCCTCTACATTATCATACATATCATATAGAAACTTTCATAAGTTACTTGATTTTCCCTCTAAAAAGAAGTATACAAAAAAGAAGCTGGAAAGAGAGAAAAGGAAACACAGCCACCCTCCAAGCGCTTTCGTTCTTTAACCTGGTTTGAACAGCCAAACTGGGTTGTCTTTAACTATGAGGACCAAAGAAACCGTGGCACCAGGAGAAAGCCCTCTTAACAGCACCTTATAAAGGTGCCATGAGTTCAGGGGAAATCTATTACATTGGGGGACTGCGCCCAAGCAGTCACCTTCTATAAGTTTAAAAGTTGTCTTTTTGAAGGTTTTAACTTGGATATCCCTTAAATACAATTAACTAACAATACATTCAGTATACATGTGTGTATCAAAAGGGGAGCTTGGCTCCAATAGGGAGAACAATGAGAGATGAGAGTCACACCGCGAACAGTTGCCTAGAGGCTCACTGGCGATCCCCCAGTCACCTTTTAATACTCTTCAGATTCCTCAGCGCCCCCCCCGCCTCCCCGCAACCGACCAGACCAGACAGGAGAGGTATCCCGGAAAAACTGTTTGGAGATGCCGGAGAGGGGGCCCCTTCGTGGAGCTGGGAGTGAAAGTTGCATTCCGCGTGCCCAACCGGCAGACAACCCCATTCTAGTCCCCCACGCCACACCGAAAGCGAAGATAAATCCAGTGTGTTCCTGAAATCAGTCTTTAACCTAAATTTTCCCCCAGCAAGGCGCCACTACCCAGCCCTGCGAACGGATGCACGGTGCTCTCCAGCTCTCTGGTTTGGAAATGTCTGTAGGCATCTGGGCAAAATGCCACATGAAAAAATAAAATTACAAAGTCCCTCAAACTCTGGGCTGGAGGAAGGTTTTCCAACCAGCCCCATCATATATATCCACCTACCCCATTCCCTCCTTGACCGCTTCTCCATAATTCCCTGGCTTCTCCCGCACCTTCTTCCCTGCCACTTTCCGCCTAGTTTACACCAGGGTTGAAGTCCCGATCCTTGCTAAGCCCCTCTCCTGACTCTCGGTCTTCTCTATTCCATTCCCTGACTCTCCCCCTTCAGCCCCGAGTCCAACTAAAAATTTTCCCCAATCCCCACTTCCCCAGCAGCCCCGGCTCCGCTTCCGAGTCCGCAGCGGCGCGATTTTCCCGCCGAAACGCGCTCGGAGCGCGTGGGGCGGCGTGGCGGGTCGGGCACTCACCAGCTGCAGCAAGCCGGGGACCACGACGAGGGGCAGCGGCCGCAGGCGCATGGTGCCGGCTGGCGCGGCGTCTCACGAGCTGCGCGCCCTCGCCTGCCTCTCGCGCATCTCCACTTCGGGGGGCAGGACTGAGGACGCCAGGGACACACCGCGGCGCTTCCCTCCCGGAATCCGAGCGCAGCGCCTCACCGCGCGGGCCGGGTGGGCGGGCGCGGCGGAGGAGGGCGGGCGAACTGGAGGTGCCTCTCCCGGCCCCCGCTCGCCCCTCCGCGGAGGGGGCCTGGAAAGGAGCGCGCGGTGCCGCTCGGGCTCGGGGGCTTCTCGGTGGCTTAAGGTGGGGGTGAAGGCGGGGGCGCCCGCTGGCCGGAGGCGGCAGCGCGGAGCGCTCTGGTGCCGGGTTCCTGCGCGACGCTGCTTCGGGAATCCGGCCCCGCCGCACGGTAGCCGGCGGTTCCGCTGCCTGGCAGAGCTGAGCGCGCCCAGCTGGCCAGCGCCCGCGGGAGTCCCGGTTGCCCGGTGTCTCCTCTCGCCCCCGCCCAGCAGAGGGCCCGTCCAGGTGGCTCGGCTGTGCCAGGCGCCCTGCTCACTGGCTGTCTCTCGCTGGGCTAGGTGGCTTGGTAGAGGGACTGATTCTCCCTGGATGGATGCAGGAACCAGTGCGCTGGGAGGGAATCCAGAGAGTTTAGGAAGAAGACGATGGCGGGGTCCTGGGGCGGGGCGCAGGGGCTGCAAACGGGAAAGCTGGGGCGTGGAGGTGGGGCTGGAGCTCACGACGCCCGGGGAGAGCGCCCTACTCCGTGGACGCTCCCGGCTCTCAGAGTCGCGGGCAAGGTGTGCAAAGTGTGGCTGGCGCAGC
Organism: Loxodonta africana; assembly: GCF_030014295.1. Taxonomy (NCBI): domain Eukaryota; kingdom Metazoa; phylum Chordata; class Mammalia; order Proboscidea; family Elephantidae; genus Loxodonta; species Loxodonta africana. The sequence goes on along the minus strand of NC_087347.1, from coordinate 110,426,379 downwards.
TGGATTTCTGGATTTGGGAAGTAGTGGGAACCGAGAGGGTCCTCGGGGAGGGATTGCGGCAAGGCAGTGAAAAGCCGAGCGAGGTGCAGTGGCCCCAGCCCACTCCGGTTTGGGAATGGTATAGACAGTCAGTGCCCAGGAGACTGACAGAGCTGCGTGGCGGGGACTTCTGTCCTGGCCCGGGAGAAGGGGAATAAAGAGAGAAGACCCGCAGCAACCTCCTACAGGGGAAATCTTGAAGAGCGGGGTATCTTCAATACCCGTGGAGGCTACAAACCTGCCTCCTGTGAACCTCGACCCTCGCGTTAACTCCCCGTTTGGGAGATCCTTAACCTTTAACTCTCCTTGTACCGGATGCGCGAGTGGAGAAGTTAAAGGGCAACGGGGATCGCAAACTCCCAGAACGTTTAAGGTGGATGAGAATATAGGCATCATCCATCAACCCCTTTATTGAACAGACGGGAAACCTAAAATCCAGTGAGGTAAAGTCTAGAGATGAGTCGCTAGGCAGCTGCTTCAACAGACTAGTAAGGCAAGTCTACTTCTTAAAAATACAAACACAAAGCTCTTACAGAACAAAACCACGACGAGGCAAGGAAGTAGAAGTGCAATTAATTTACAGGTTTAAAAAACAAAATGCAACAAAAAAGGGAGCGCCCTTCTCCTCCTCTTACCACTTCCCATCCCCAAATAAAAATGAAGGGAGAGTTTGTTAAGTCTTGAAATGGTCCAGGACCATGTTTGAAGCAGAGCAGCCTTGGTCCTAGGACCCAAAGGCCAGGGGATTGACCTGGTAGAGCAAGGTCCCCACCCTTCCTTTCACTGAGGATGCCAAGATTGTGCAGATGAGAAGGGAGATTATTCCAGAGTGTTCTGAGATCCCAGTGTGACTTCAAGAGCTTGTTGGCCCTGAGGCTGCAGGTGGTGGATCTCTCCAAAAGAACTCAATTACCTGTGTGAGGGGAGACAGGCAAACAAGGGCATGCATCCTTCCTGACCTTTGCCAAGCCTGACTGAGGGTCCTAGGGCCCTATGGCAAAGGATGCGGCAAACTTATCCCACTTCTGCTTGTCCTCAGACCCTTCCTTTTCCTTGAAACTGATCCTTAAACAGAATCACTGCTGGCTTATCTAAATCTGTTGAACACTCACTCTGCCCTTCATCTCCCCCGAAAATTCTCTTTCCCAAAAATCAGAGCCCACTTCCACCACTTGTAGAAAAGCACTTCATTCTAGAAGCATAAATATGAGGATTTCAAAAACTGGAAGGGGTCTTTATGGGTTGATATTCTTGCTCAACTTTGAGTCCCTGAGTAGGGTTGTGTTTTATTTACAGAAAATCTTTGGGAAAGAAGAAGGACTTAATGGAAAAGGGTTTGGTAGAAATAAAGGAACCTTTTTTTTCAGAGAGGTGCTGCTGGAAATATCAGAAGGGAAGGAAGGCAAACAGCTTTGCAAGACTCAGCACCTCATTTAGCCTGCCTCAGTTTCAGCTGGAGCCCCAGTGGCATAGTGGTTAAGAGCCATGGCTGCCAACAGTGTTGAGTTAGGGTCTGGGTCTCAGCTGACTCATCCATAAAACCAGAAGGTGAGGTCTCTTCTCAGTTTAGTAATTTGTAACTCTGTTACCACTAACTCTCTAAATGAGGAGTGCATGATTTAACACACTATTAAAATACATAATTAAGGGAACTAATTACTGGAACACCTTGCCCTTTTCTTTCAATTTGTGCATATTTCTTAGATCTCATCTTTGTGCTTTTGGGAACATATACATAAAACTTGCTTTTGGAAACGTATACATAAAACTTAGAAGTAGAAATTGAGTTTGAACATGTGCCTTGGTAGCACTAAGTATTCTCATGAAGGGGCGTGCTGAGGGGAGTGCTAAACTGAAAACTAAAGGGGAAGGAGAGGTCTTCCATGTCCCAGTGATCAGGGTGTGTAACAGAGAGGCACCAATGACCCCACTGGATTAAGTCTGGTATTACCGTATTTCTTTATAAGGTAACTATTGATATTTGGAGTTTCCTGGGTGGTGTAAACAGTTAAGTGCTTAGCTATTAACCAAAAGGTTGGTGGTTCGAGTCCACCCAAGGCATCTCAGAAGAAAGGCTTGGCAATCTACTCCTAAAAGATTGCATCCATTGAAAACCCAATGCAGTGCAGCTCTACTGTGACACACACAGGATCGACATGAGTCCAAACCAGTTTTTTTTTTAATTGATAATTTACAGGATTTCCCAAATTCTCCTGCATACGGTATAGGAAATTTAAAGAAAGAAATCTAAAGGGACTTAATACACTGAAGCACACAGTCTAACTAGGAAATGTGCAATAAAGAAAACGCTATAGACAATGCTGGAAAGTATATGTTTAAGTGCTGCCTAGTACAGTTGCAGGAGGGAAAGATCATTGTAGGCCAGCACAAATTCTTCATGGGAGAGATAAAATATGTTGTCTCAGCTTCCAAGAATGGTCAAAATAGTCTATATGGGAGAATATAGGTAAGGGCATTCTATATGGGGGAACAGAATGAGCAAAGACACCTCACATGGCATACTGAAAAGATGGACAGTAAGTGGACCAGACTGGCCAGAGGAAATGTGTTGAGGAAAAATAAAAGAAAAGGTAGGTCATGCCTTGGACTGTGGAGATCTGGCAATGCCAAGCTGAACAGTTAGGGCTTAATATTCAGGAAAGAAGGAGTCTTAAAACTTTTTTGGAGTAGAAAAGTCCTTTATCAAGAGCCTTAAAGATATATGCAGTGGTAACATGCAAGTTGGCATGAGGAGATAATCTCAGTAGCTGGAAAGTAATGAATGAAGAGATGTGGGTGCAAGAGCTATTTAAAGGAACAGTCAGCTGGCTTGGGGTCTGAATATTTTAAATCTTCCCTGGCATATAAAAGGAATTTTTTTTTTTTTTTAAACATCCCTTTCTCTAACAGTCAATTTATCAACTAGAAAATCAGATCATTGCCTTCTAGTTTTGCAAGGGTGGTTATTCCAGGGTGAGGGAAGCGAGAATGGTCTTTTCACGAAGTTGTTGATAGTTGCCATTGAGTCCATCGTGTCTCATGCCGACCCCACGTGTGCAGAGTAGAACTGCTCCATAGGATCTTCAAGGCTATGACCTTTTGGAAGCAGATTGTCAGGCCTGTCTTCTGAGACACTTCTGGGTGGGTTCAAACCACCAACCTTTTGGCTAGTTGAGTGCTTAACTGTGCCATCCAGGGACTCCTAGCAGGAAGTGGAACCTACGAAATTTTAACGTCTTTTCAAAAGACAACTTGTAAAGATATATTCATGCCTTGAGATCCAATTTGTCCACTCTTGGCTCACCTGGGCCATTAATTTTTTCTTGGGCTTCTTCTGTCTACTTGCTTTCTCACCCTCTGTTTCTCATTAGCGTCATTACTAGAAAGTAGATAAGAAAATAATATGCAGTATAGCGTTTCAGAGTTGTGATGGAAATTATAAATTATTCAACTTTTCTGCTTTACATTTAAGGAAACGGAAGCTTAAAAGGTTATGTGACTTGCCTCAGGTCACCTAGAGAGGTACAGTTAAATCTGAAACTTGATTCAAGGCCCCCAGATTCTCAATCCACTGCTTTCCTGTTCACCACTCTGCCTCAGGTATTTTTCAACTGGCTAACAGTTATAAAAGTTTTGATGTAGTGAATGAACAAAACTCTAGCTAACAAAAGATATGGGAATGATCTATAGATGCCAAAAGTTATGGAGTCTACCTCATTATCAAGAAAAGAGGTCTGACAATACTGAGCCTGAAGCTTTGATCTGGCAATGGTGAGCGGTAAGGAGAATTACATGGCATAGGGCTACTGTGCAGCCCTTTAGAGAAACGGGACTCAAGACCTGGGAACATGGGAGCACTTACTCTAAGGATAGAGGAGCTCTGGGCCTCTTAGACCACTGCAACAAGAAGCTGGTGGGCTTTTTAGTAGCATTTCTTAACCGCTAAAATCCTTTTGAGTTGCCACTCGTCTTGGTAATTGAATACTCTAGAGTCACTATTTAACCAAATTTGATGCTGTATTGGGTTGAATCTCAACTTTGACTGCACAATAGAATTGCTGGGGAGTTTTAAAATCTGTAAGGGTAGACTTTGTTGTTGTTGTTACGTGCCATCCAGTCGATTCTGACTCACAGCGACCCTGTAGGACAGAGTAGAACCACCCCATGAACTTGGGCATTGATATTTTCCATCCACATACAGCCATGGATGAAAGCGACTGCTCTCCCAGAAACCTGTTATTCTCTACTCTCTCTCCATCTCTTCCTTCATTTCCCTACAAAGCCGTAGCTCTGACAATTGAGATATATTGAGACTTTAACAGAACATCATTACAATCTATTTACATTCCTGGTTCTACAGGACTGTTCAGGAGACAATTGGATGGTTTCTTTGTAGAAAATTTGAGGTCATTTTGGGATTTATAAAGTTTCATCACCAATTTATCAGTTTCTCTGGGTTCAAATGCAAATCAAAGTATCTCTCTAGTGAAATTGTTTTTTTCCCTACATTTGATGGCCATAGCAGTACTTATATCTTTACTATCTCTACATAAACGTGTTGGATGTTAGGAGGAGGCGACAAGAGTTCTGTTGTTGGTTGATACCACTGTTGAGGAGCCAAGAGGAAAGGCTAGAAGGAAAGGGAGGCAGTCAAGGTTTCCCACTGGGTCCTGTGATCAGAGAGTGACTGGGTCAAGAGATCATCACTCAAGACAACAAGGCAATAGAGAGCTTCTTCCTGAGGCCTAATATTACATCTCTACCAAATTGGACTGACTTTTATAAGTTCTCCATGTATGTATAACCATTTAAGTGCATAATTACCTTTTCTACTTGTATATCAAAAAGATGGATGTGGTATTCATTTCTTGTGGCTGCTGTAACAAACCACCACGCAGTTCATGCTTTAAAACAAGAGAATTTGTTCTCTCACAGCTCTGGATGCCACAAGTCTGAAATCAAGGTGTCAGCAGGCCTGGACTCCCTCCAAAGGCTCTGGGGGAGATTCTAATCTTTGCCTTTTCCCATTCCTGGTGGCTCCAGGAGTCTCTTAGCTTGTGGCTGCCTCACTTTGAACTCTGCCTCTGTGTCCACACGGCCTTTTTCTCTGTGTCTCTTTTCACCTCTTCTGTCTGTGTCAAATCTCCCTCTGCCTTGCTCTTAAAAGACTCTTGTCAGTGGATTTAGGATTTACCAAGATAACCCAGGATGATATCCTCATTTTATGATCAATAACTTAAAAACATCTGAAAAGACCCCTCTTCCAAATAAGGTAACACACAGGTTCTGGGGATTAGGACGTGGACATATATTTTTTGGGTCACATTCAACCCACTGCAGATGACATTACTGGGAAATTGTTTAACATGCTTTGGGCATTGCTTCATATATGGAGAGAAGGCAGGAGAATAGTGCCATAGAAGATTAGAATTGGAACATTTTGCTTAATTCCCTCAGTTTATAAATGAAGAAACCAAGGCACAGATAGGGAAGGTGGTGTTCCCAAGGCTACACAGCAGATCCTGGGAGATCAAGACTAGACTCCAGCATCAATGACTGTCTTGACTGCTCAAGGCTTACTTACTCCGTGGCAAAGGGTAGAGTGGTACAGTGCCTCCTGTCTGGACCACAATGATTAAGAAAGGGGCATCAAAGGGAAAGCACATTTATAAAACATCATCTCATTTATCTATGAGGGATCAACTTGACAACAGTATCTCAAAAGGTTAGACAAGAAACTTAGGAGGCAGTGACTTTATGTTAATGTTGGTGGAATAATTTGGAAAAGGATAGTGAGAACAGTTACACAACTTGAAAAATGTAGATAATATCACTGAATTGTACAAGTAGAATTTATTGAAAAGGTATATCTTTTGCTGTGTATATTTTCACAAAAAAATTAAATTACAACAACCCACTATCTCAACTAATCAAATGGAAATTTCCCAATTTGAGAACACTTTGGGTTCCTAAGACAGAGAAGTCAGGAGCCTAGTGTGGAAATGAATTGGAGTGAACTTCCCATATTAATCAAGGCACTTTTGGTTGGAAATGCCTGAACACAACTCAAAACAGGTCAAACAGCAACAAAAAGGAATTTAGTGGTTCCCAAGAGTAGGAAGTTCAGAGGCTAAAGGTAATTCTGGGTAATTTGAGGCTAACTAAAAAATCCTTGAGCAGGACACTGGTTCACACATCCTGAGTGCATATGTAAGTCCATTAAAGGGGGCAGGGGGCAGCAGCTGAAAGAAGCTCGAAGTTGGACCCTGGGGAGCAGGAAATAAAAATCTCCCAGAACCCAACCTTCCTCAGTTTTCTGCAGAAAGAGGAATTTGAAGTCATTCCTTTAATTCTTTCACTGATTCATTTTCAGAAGCTTTTCTCCCTTGACTTGGTGGTCTTTCCTTGCTCAAACCAAAACAAACCAAACCCATTGCCATCGAGTCAATTCCGACTCATAGCGACCCTACAGGACAGAGTAGAACTGCTCCATACAGTTTCAAAGGAGCGCTTGGTGGATTCGAACTGCTGACCTTTTGGTTAGCAGCCTAAGCTCTTAACCACTGTGCCACCAGGGTTTCGTTTCCTTGCTCGGGTGCCTTCAAAAAACAGTTTTTTTGATAGATCCTTGATTGACTCTCATCTCCTAACTTCTCACATCCCAGTTTTTAAATCTGCTTGAATAGCACCTTAATACCCATCACCCTCCACCTTTTGTTTTTACACAGACCCAAAGTTACAGATGAACTGAGGTTGCGACATGGGGAAGATGGTTCAAAATGACAGGAGCAGCTTTCTTTACACCTTCTCATTTCTAGAGACCATGGAGTTGCTCCGTATGTACCTTGGAAGCTGTGGCCTGTCAAAACATAGCAGCAGTCACACATATTAGTAGGTTTAACTACACCGAGGCACCACCCACCAGCTTCAGGTAATTAGGATTTCTGTTTGACTCACACCCAGGTTCTTAGTTGTCTGAACTACATAGTACTTTCAACTACATGTGACTTTTGAACTGTGTGCCCTTAGCAGGAACAAGGGGTTGCATTTTGGGTCCTCCTCGTCTTTGGGAAATGGATGTGGCACGTTCAACTTTGTGGTCTCTGTGGACTTGAACAACATTGCTCTTCAAGCATTACTGCTCAAGAGCTGCTTTCATGTCTTATTTCAAGCCAAGTCAAATGAGTGGTACTTTCTCACCTTCAAACAAATTGCATTAGGACACAAGTGGGCTAATTTCCCTACCCTGATGAACGCAGGTGTATATCAAGAGACCACCAGAGTTGATACAAACATTTCCATTTCTAAGCATTTACGGGCATCTGTCTCCCTCCTCTGCTGATCTAAAATGAACTTGTCTAATGTTCGTCTGGCAAGTGTTAATCCCAGCAAGAGGGCTGCTCTCCATTTATTGGAATATCTTGAGTGCTCTCTAGTGGCCAAATGTGGCACTGCTTGCATAAGGCTTAAAAAAATTTTTTTTTTTTTTTTTTAAACTACAGGAAAATTGTCATGGTTCTTTTAAGGATAATTTGTCTAGGGATGAATATACATCATATGAACATACTGACCCAGGGCCTGCATTAATAGGTGGTATCCTGGCCAGAAACCACTCATTGCCCTCCAGATCGGGGACCCCTTGATTAGGAGGCAGACAGGTTGTAACATAAATGAAATGTAATGGGCAGGTGCCTGGTGGTCCTGCTTCAAAATGGGTGGCAGTGAATAGCTTAAATTTGATTTGCACTTTGCTGAGAAACATGGACGGACAAAAATAAGCCGTTAATTTTTTTTTTTTTTATCGTTCCTTAAGTGAAAGTTTATGGCTCAAGTTAGTTTCTCATGCAAAACCCGTACACACGTTGTTATGTGACCCTAGTCGCTCTCCCTACAATGTGACAGCACACCCCCCCGTCCACCCTGGCTTTCCCATGTCCACTCAGTTAGCTCCTGTCCCTCTCTGCTGTCTTATCTCACCTTCGGACGGGAGCTGCACGTTTAGTCTCATGTATCTAGTCGGGCTAAGAAGCACTCTCTCCACGAGTATCATTTCATATCTTCTACTCCAGTCTAATCTTTGTCTGAAGATTTGGCTTTGGGAGTAGTTTCAGTTCTGGGCTAACAGAGAGTCTGGGGGCCATGTCTTCTGGGGTCCCTCCAGTCTCAGTCAGACCATTAAGTCTGGTCTTTTCATAGAATTTGAGCTCTGCACCCCACTTTTCTCCTGCTCAGTCAGGGACTTTCTGTTGTGTTCCCTGTCAGGGTAGCCATTGGTGGGAGCTGGGCATCAAGTAGTTCTTCTGGTCTCAGGCTGATGGAGTCTCTCATTTCTGTGGCCCTTTTGTCTCTTGGGCTAATATTTTCCTTGTGTCTTTGGTTTTCTTCATTCTCCTTTGCTCCAGGTGGGCTGGGACCAATTGAGGCATTTTAGATGGCGGCTCGCTACGTTTTAAGACCCCAAATGTCACTTAATAATAAGCCAAGAATTTAAAATAAGCTTAGCTGTAGAAAATCAATGGATGATCCTCTGTCTTTCTGTATACATAAACGATGAACAGAGAGGTCAATATGCACATATTTCCAGTTAATGTGCACTGAATGCTAGATAAAAAGTACGTGCCAATATAAATAGTGCTGGTCAGAATGCTTGAAAGGAACAGATATGCAATATTCAGTATGTGTTAAAAGTCATCCAATTTATGCCAACCAAATTTTATTCTCCGCAGGACCTTTCCTTTTTAAGTATCTTGTAAATTAACCAGAGAAGTACATTATGCCTTAATCAAACTTGCAGAGAAAAGCATATTTTGAGGGAGCGCGAAACAGTGAGCAATAGAAAGTCAATGCCAAATGATTTGGGAGACACAGTCAAACGGCAGCAAGGTCTTACTTAATGTGCCAAAATGAACAATTGTCCCATTTAAACAAATAACTATAAAGAAAGAGCCAGAGGCAGATCAGTATTGATTACTGGAAAGTAGAGAGGGACCTAACGTGTTGACATTCATTTAGGCAGAAATCCAGATTATGAAATTATAGTTAACAGGAATTTCATGTGAACATACAGATTTAACAATATACTAGGGAAATAAAATGCTCCCATCTTCATTTTCTAAAATTAATATTTGTGTTTTCAGTGAAAGTTTACACAGGAAATCAGGTTCCCACCTGACAATTCCTACACATATTGTTCAGTGACGTTATGTAGTTAGGTTTTCCACAATGTGTCAGCATTCCCTTTAATTGCCATCTGGTTGTTTCATTTCCAGTGCTCTAGTTTCCCTATCCCTATATCTTCACACCTTTGCTTTAGAGTAATTATTGACCTTTTGGTCTCATAGCTCCCTCCCATCTTCGATTTTAAGTTATTAAAATGTAATTTATGTCTTTAGCTCAATTATATTGTTTATTCAGTCTTCTGGAGTTATTTATGCCAGTTCCATACACATGTATTCTACTATAGATTATAATCTTTCAATTTAAATATCCTGGATTCCGGGACTAGATGTTATTTTTAATTGATGGTAAATGGTTAAGCATTTGGCTACTAACCAGAATGTTGACATTCGAATCCATGCAGCAGAGGTGGGGAAGAAAGGTCTAACAGTCTACTTCCAAAAGGTCACAGCCACTGAAAACCTTTGAAGCTCAGTTCTACTCTGAAACACATGGGGTTGCCATAAGTGGGAATCAATTCGATGACAACAGGTTTTTTTTTTTTTTTTTAAACATGTTATTAATAGTGATAGGTATAAACATCTTTATTGATAATGAAGGAGAGGCAACAAAAATTTCAAATGCACAACATACTTCAAAACAATTTTGTTTTGATAATAGATTATTTTTCAAAGAAATTACATTTATAGGTACAAGCGCTAATCTCACTAATTTTTATTTTGAATCACTCCTCTTTTGGGCTTCCTATTTTTTTAACTTCAAGCGCCATACATATATTATCACATAGAATCATTACAAAAAACCCTGTAAGGGATTATCTGAAATTTGCAGTTATAAAACCAAGGCATAGAGGAATGAAGTATTTAACCCATGCTCACTTAACTCTCACGTGGCAGGGTCCAGGATTTGGACCCAGAATCCAGAGCTTTCTCTCCTGACCATTACATGACATTGTCTGCAACTGTATTGCTGTTTACATCTTAGCAGTAAAGGTCCATTCTGCCAGATGCTTTTCTCTAGAAGGACTATGCTCCCTTCTAGAACCTGAGGGAAGAAATATTACCACATGACTGTCTTGTGACTTTCCTTCTCTCTGCCTGCTCAACAGGATTCTGCCTGGACCTGCAGTTTATTTTCCCCTCTTCTTTTCTCTAGGAAAAGCCCTGGCTTGTCAGATATCGTCTTGGACTTCAGTAGTAACAATGCAAGAGGAAAAGGAAACAGAGAACCAAAAGAAGGACATGGTTGCAAAGGTTGAAGGGGCTTTTCACAGCAGGGATTAAAGTGAGAGAGGTAGAAGTAGTTTCAGTACAGAAATACAATGGAAAGGAAAAAAAGGAACTCTCAAATATTGCAGGGACTGTGTAGCCCTTTCATGGTGTTCAAAAAACGAAGTTCTGGGCATGAGTCATCTTGAAATTTGGTTGCATGGATTGGGTTTTACGACTTATACCTCTCTCTGGGACTGAACCATGTGGGTTGCAGCATTGCAAGGATTCCAAAAAAACCGAAACCCCTAGCCATCGAGCTGATTCCAACTCAAGACACCATGTATGCAAATATGCTTCATGAATATCACACGACCTCAAAACAGGAGTAAAATCAATTCAGCACAAATTTATCCAAACTGCTGAAATTCATGAAGACCTCAACACTTTTTCTGAATCAATTTTTTTTTTTTAAGTACCAGCTAAGGTACAAAATTGTATTCCAACTTCTATAAGTCAGTGTTTCTCAAAGCATGTTTAAGAACACCAGCTCTAAAAAAAGTAAATAGATATTTACATGAAGAAAAATTCTGAGTTTAATTAAGTTTGGGAAACACTAGGCTAAAACACAGATAAACTTGTTGATTGTTCAAGGCCTATTTATAGGCCTTAATTTTTTTCTTAGAATTTTTCTAGATCCTTTTTTGGGCCTCGTGTGATCCCAAATATACTTATAGGGACATATGGGAGACCACATAGTAACCACGTCTTTCTGCACAGGGGAGAGATTTGATGGGATTATGGGTCAAGTCAAACGTGTTTTGATTTTTGTCTCTGAATTGATTATGGCGAAGTAAAAAGAGAGAACAAAACTTGTGAGCTGAACTTTTGTATTCGATCTAGTAAGAAACAGAACAGTTTAATTATAGTTAGCATATTTGTGATGTGATAAAATTAAAATCAGTTTTGAATAGATTTTTTTTTTTTTTTGACATACAGTAAAATTCCTTCTTTGTGGTATATAGTTTTTTGGGTTTTTATGAGTCTATACATCCATGTACCATACAGAACAGTTTCAATTCCCACAAAATTCTTTTATGCTGTCCCTTTTTGTAGTAAATCTATTCCCACAACCTCATACAGTGGTAACCACTGCTCATTTTTCCATCTCAGTAATTTTCCCTTTTCCTGATTGTCAAAAAATATGCTGATATTTCTTAGACATTACCAGTCACCTCACAGAAGTAGTTTTCTTGGTTTGGAGACTTAAGGCCATGGTTTCAGGGGGCAATTGAATCAATTGGCATAATATAGTTGTTGTTGTTGTTAGGTGCCATCGAGTTGATTCCAACTCATAGTGACCCTATGTACAACAGAACGAAACACAGTTTGGTCTTATGCCAGCCTTACAATTGTTGCTATGCTTCAGCCCATTGTTGCAGCCACTGTGTCAATCCATCTCCTTGAGGGTCTTCCTCTTTTTTGCTGACCCTCTACTTTTCCAAGCATGTTGTCCTTCTCCAGGGACTGATCCCTCTTGACATTGTGTCCAAAATATGTGAGGCTCAGTCTCATCATCCTTGCTTCTAAGGAGCATTCTGGTTGTGATTGACATAATAGTGTTCATCAAGTTTATGTTCTACATCCTAATTTGGTGAGTAGTTCCTGGGCATCTTAAAAGCTTGCAAGCAGCCATCTAAGATATAACTCTTGGTATGTATTCATCTGGAGTAAAAGAGAAAGAAGGAAACCCAAGAATTAGAGAAGAACCGCACTATAGGACCAACTGTCTCCATGAACCATGACCTCTTCTACCTTGAGACCAGAAGAACTAGATGGAGCCTGGCTACCACTACCAAATGTTCTGATTAGGGTCACAATAGATGGATCCTGATAAAAAGGAGGAAAAACATGGAACAGAACTAGAATTTCCAAAAAAATCCAGACTTACTAGATCTATTGGAACTGGAGAAATTCCTGAGAATATTGCCCTGTTAAACCAAAACTATCCCCTGAAGTCACATTTTAACTAAATGGCAGGTTAGTTCAAAAAGTAAAGAATGCCACCCTGAGTACTGTGCTCTTTTGAAAAATTACCTGTGTGAGACAAAATGGACCACAGTTACTCTAAAGTGTGGGTGGTAGGCCTGGGGGGCAATGAGACTAAGTTAATGGAAATGGAACAACTAGACGGGAAATAATGACAGTGTCAACACAATGTGAAGAATGTAACCAATGTCACTGAACATTATGTGTAGAAATTGTTGAGTGGAAACCTGTTCTGCTGTCTGTACTTTCACCAAAAATATAAGAATACAATAAAATATTTAGAAAAATATGTAGTCCTTGTAATCTGGCTTCTTTTATTTAACAAAATGCCTTTAAGTTTCATCCATGTTTTTGCATGAATTATTAGGCTGTTCTTTTTTATTGTTGACTAGCATTCTATTGTACAGACATACCACAGTTTGTTTGTGAATGCATCTGTTGAAGGAAATCTAGATTGTTTCCAGTTTGGGACAATTTTGAATAAAGCTGAGTGAAAACACGGTTTTCAATCCACTTAAGTAAAGACCTAGGAGTGAGCTTGCAAAGGTCATGTGGTAAGTGTATGTTTAACTTTAACAGAAACTAACAAACTCTTTTCCAAAGTGCTTGTACTTGAATTTCCACCAGCTGTATCTAAGAGTTACTCCACACCCTCATCAACATTGGATACTTTCAGATTTTAAAGTTTTAAACCATTCTCATATGTGTGTGGTAGTATTTTATTGTGTTTTTAATTTGCATTCCTTTAAAGTCTAATGATCTTGAGCATTTTTATGTGGATCCATTTATCTTCTTGGATGAAGTATTTGTTCTGATGTTTTGCCTGTTTTTTAATGCTTTTTAAATTGAGTTTGGGGAATGTTTATATATTCTTGGTACAAGTCTTTTATCGGGTATGTGATTTACACACACATATATTATCCATATTCTTTGAGCAGTGTTTTATACAGAGAAAAAGTTTTAAATGCTGATAGAGTCCAATTAATTGATGTTTTCTTTTACGGACCATACTTGATGTTGCATCTAAAAACTCTTTGACAAACACAACGTAATGCAAATTTCTCCTAGAAGAGTTTTGTTCTTTTACATGCTACATTTAGGTCTGTGGCCATTCTGTGGGGTTTTAGTTTAGTTTTGTTTTGTATGTGGTGCAAGGTATGGATTGAAGGCTTTTTTTTTTTTTTGGTATATGACTGTCCAATTATTCTAGCACCATTTGTTGAAAAGACTTTCTCCACTGAATTACCTTTGTACGTTTGTCAAAAGTCAGTTGCCTATATTCATGTGGATCTATTTCTGGGCTCTCTATTCTGTTTGGTTGACCAATGTATCTATGTTTTTGACAATATAACATTGTCTTGATTACTGTAACTTTATAGTAAGTCTTCAAACCAAGTAGTGTGGGACAAATGGCTTTGTTCTTTTTCAAAATTGGCAGATTTGGCTATTCTACTTCCTTAGTCTTTCGAATAAAGTTTAAAATCATCTTGTCGATACCTACCAAAAAAGCTTGCTGGGATTTTTATAGGGATTGCATTTTAAATCTATAGATCAAGTTGATGACCTTGAGGAATAGAGGTTTGATCATTATTTCTTGACTAAAACAAACACACAAACCCTGAACGTTAATGGTTCCCTCCTATTAGAAGACAAAGCTCAAGCAGCCTAATCCGACATTCAAAGTTCTTTATTATTCAGCATCAACCTGTCGTTCCAACCTCATCTTTTATAACTTCCACCCCGAAAGAACCTGTCTCCAGCCAAAGCTGGCAAATCACTGTCCTCCAGCATACCCTGGCATTCTCATGTCCGTGGGTTCACTCCTTCGCCTTCTCCGAAATCCTGTTTCCTCCTTTACTTCTACTCAAATCTGTTTTCAAAAACTTAACACATGTGAAATTCTCTCTGGTTTATGCAACTGACAGTGATATCCGTTTTCTTTCTTCCATAGGTATTGTGGCTACCACTCATTAGACACTTCTCAAACATCGCGGTGTATTGTCAGTGTCGTTTTTATCTGAGAATGGCTTATCAGCACTACCACCTAGTAAACTCCTTGGTGGTAGAGACTGTACTTGTGTTCTTTTATATCTCTACAGGACAAAAGAGCATGCAGTGTGCATAACCGATACATCTAAGTATTAATTACTTAGAAAGAATTAACTTTCACAGTCTGACACACCACTAATAAAATACGAAAGCTTCTACTAGGACTACAAATTTAAATATTTGGCCTGGGAAGTGTTTGGATTTGGATGGGGCCACTGGCGTGGTTCTAAATTGTCTCTTTCTTATCTTTTTCATTTTTCACTATTCTTTTTCATTGCCCATACCCTTGAAGTTTGCGTAGACTCTCAAATACTGACCTGAGACTTGGGTGGGTGGGTGAGGGTCCCTGTATTAGATCCTCTATGTAGGGCCAAATTTTCTGGGCCCATTTTTGTTTTTATTCTTCCAATCAAACTGTTCCTCTCAACTGTACCATTTCCTCCAAGGTCTCTTTCTTTCTTAGTGATGTGTGGAGATCAGAAGAGCGAAGGGGTTTTAACCTGATGAATTAGTCCTTGATGATGCACTAACAGAACTCGAGTGAGGAGTTTTTAGTGAAAAGTTCATGGTCTTTGAAGTCGGATGGGCATACATTCAAATCCAAACTCTACAAATTAGCAGCTTTGTGACCAGCCATGTGACCTTGGGTGAATTGCAATGGTGAAACAAAAGCACATAATAGTGTTTCTAGAACGTGGGAGAACAACACATGTTAGTTACTTTGCCTGTTTTTCTATAATCCTGCCCCGAGAACACAGTAATAGCTATTATTTATTTAACATTTTCTGTATGCCAGACACTGTGCTAGGAGTTCTCATAAACACATGTTCTCATAATCCTTACAGCAATCTAACCTCTTTGGTATTACTATATTCATTTTTCATAAGAACAAACAGAGGCTTAGGTTAGAGAACATTTTGTAAGGTCAGAAACTGGTATTTGAACCACAGTCTGGCTACTTCGAAGACCTGGCCTCTTAGTTACTGTATCGTGTCTCACTAGTTGTATGCACTGTGTCTCTTTAGAAATTTCATGCATTGAGGTCATGAACTGCCCCACAGGGCTTTCTAGGATGCAATTTTTATGGGAACAGATTGCCAGGTCTTTCTCCTGCAGACATTCTAACAATCAACATCTAACAAACTTTTAGGGGATATATTTGAAGTCACATGGCTTTTTGCCACCTATAACATCCATGTGTAATCTATTAAATATAGTTTAATTGGGCAAAATATAGTTATATATTCATAGCACTCTGCTGAACCTTTTCTATCCTGACTCCTTATAGCCATTTACTCAAGAAGCATTGTGAAGTCTTTTTTAAGATGGTTGATTGTGTTATTTCCTTTGACAACTTAAATATGTTGTTGTTGATAGGTGCCATGGGGTTGATGTTCAGCTCCTAGTGACCCCATGTGGCAAAGTAGAAGCATCGCATAGGGTTTTCTAGGCCATAATCTTTATGGGAGCAAATCACCATGTCTTTCTGCTGAGTGGCTGGGTGGGTTTGAACCGTCAATATTTTGGTTAGCAGCCCAACACTTAACCGTTGTGCCACCAGGGTTTCTTAAATATAACCCCACTTAGTCAGCAATACGAAAACCTGGTTGTGTAGTGGCTAAGAGCTATGGCTGCTAACCAGAAAGTCGGTAGCTCAAAGCCACCAGGCGCTCCTTGGAATGCCTATGGGACAGTTCTGCTCCGTCTTGTAAGGTCGCTATGAGTCGGAATTGACTCGACGGCAACGGGTCTGGTTATTTTATTTTTTTTGGTTTAGTTAGCAATAAAGGAGCCCTGGTAGCACAGTGGTTAAGCACTCAGCTGCTAGCTGAAAGGTCGGCAGTTTGAACCCACCAGCCACTCTTCGGGAGAAAGATGTGGCAGTTTGCTCCTGTAAAGATCACAGCCTTGGAAACACTGTGAGACAATTCTACTCTGTCCTACAGGGTCACTAGCAGTGGCAGGGGTGTGGACTGTACTGGGTGACACTGTCAGAGGGGATGACACTAAAATGACTGTCTATAAAAATATCCCTGTAGTTACAACAACAAAAACATTTTTCATAAGCCCAGCTTACATGTATCAATAAACCTACAAGGCAAAAACTCTGTACTAACTTACTTTCTGAACCTTCTAATATACTCCTGAGCTCTGGTGGTGCAGTGGCTAAGAGCTCAGGTTGCTAACCAAAAGGTCGGCAGTTCGAATCCAGCAGCTGCTCCTTGGAAACCCTATGGGACAGTTCTACTCTGTCCTGTAGGGTCGCTATGAGTCAGAATTGACTCAATGACAATGGGTTTAATGCACTCCAGTCAGAGCTGTCATCCTTACCCTATTATAATGACACTTCAAATCACGGGGTTTCATCTGCTTGTGCTACAAGCACGCACTGTTGTTTTCTTTGCTGCCTGTATTTTTATAGTCACTGATTTTGTCTGATTTTGGAGCCCTGGTGGTGCAGTGTTTAAAAGCTGTGGCTGCTAACAAGAAGGTCAGCAGTTCGAATCCACCAGCCACTCCTTGGAAACCCTATGGCGCAATTCTACTGTGTCCTATAGGGTCGCTATGAATGGGAAATCACTTGAAGGCAAAGGTTTTTTTTTTTTTTTTCTTCTGGTGTTTTGGCTACAATATTGTGGTAACTAGTATTTGTGAACCTATGTCAGTAACTTTTGAGAATGAAGTACACCTTCTCCTCATTATTGACTGTCTCATTATCTGACATTTTGCATTTACAACAATAGTAAAAAATTTACTATCCAACTATTTTGTGCATTAATGACATACATCTGGCAGTAATGAGTGCCAAGGTACAAGACAAGAGTAACGCTGGTAGCGGCGGTTAAGTGTCAGCCTGGCTAGGTCATTATTCTCAGTGGTTTGGCCGTTATGTAATGATGTAGTCATCCTCTATTTTTATATAACATCAATTTTTGCATAATGACCTGGTCTTTGGAATCTAACCATGCCGATAAATGAGAAGTCGGTGTAATAATTAAAGGAAAAGAAGGACTGATATACAAAGTTATGATTTATGAGTAAAATAAGCACAAAAAAATTACTAAGGATTCTGTATATGGTTTGGTAAAAGAGGAGGTCCATGGGGGGCATGACACCTTGAGTTACCACACTGGGTGACACCAGTCCTAGTGACATCACTGGTCACTATGCCAGAATCGACACTGCAATAGGTAGAGGAGTTAGAAAGAAGTCCACCCTTCTCTTTGGGTCCTGTTTGATTTCCTGTGGATTCTCCTGCTATAGTGTAGTTACAAGTTGGTAGAAAAGGACTTGGCTCTTCACTATCTGAGCTCTCACCTGCACCTCTGCAGCTGTCCATGCCTGGGTTCTGTTGCTTTCTGTGCCCGTTGCTGCTGCGTCCCAAGGGAATGCTTCCTGCTGAGCTGCAGGCTTTCCCTGATGTCAGCCGCCAGGACTTTTCTCCTTCTCTGGCCTGCAGGGTGTTTTTTTTTTTTTTCTTCTTGTGACCAACTTTCAGCAGATAATTTCACGAAAATGCTTTTGGGGGCCCTCATGATACAGAGCCCTGGTAGCACAGTGGATAAGTGCTTGACTGCTAACTGAAAGTTGGGAGTTTGAATCCACCCAGCAGCTCTGCAGGAGAAAGGCTTGCCATAAAGACTACATCCTAGAAAGCCCTATGGAGCAGTTCTACTGTGTCACATGGGATCACTGTGAGCTGTAAATCGACTCGATGGCACCTAACAACAACAAAAATAACAAAATGTCTGCTCCCTGGGTGGCACAAACAGTTAAACACTTGACTACTAACCAAAAGTTTGGCAGTTCAAACATACCCAGAGGTGTCTCTAAAGACAGGCCCGGGATCTACTTCCAAAAAGTCACATTGAAAACCCTGTGGAGCGCATTTCTACTCTACACACGTGGGGTCTCCATGAGTCAGGATTGACTCTATGGCAGCTGGTTCTCTTGGTTTAACGACATGACTTTCCCCTTGTTCTCCTCTTTCTTCTCCTCCTCCTTCTATTTCTTTTATTGTCTAGTTTTATTTTCCTTAAAGATACATAGCTTTAAAATCTTAATTGTTCTATAAAATTTATTAGGAAAAACAGCAGCCCCATGCCTCCTCACTGCCTTGTCACATGCCCAGATCCCCATAATCAACTACTTCAATCTTTTTTTCTTAATGATTATTAAGCTATTTTATTGTGTTTTTACTGAGAGTTTACACAGCAAATTCGGTTCCCATTTAACAATTTTCTACACAATTTGTTCAGTGACATTGGTTACATTTTTCACAGTATGTCAACTTTCTCATTATTTCTGTTCTGGTTGTTTTATTTCCAGTAAACTAGTTTTCCTACCTCCTTTTTTTCTTGTCTTTGCTTTTGAATAAATGTCGACCATTTGGTCTCATACAGGTGATTTTTTAAAGGAGCACAGAACTCATGATAATGTTTATTTTTTGAGCCAGTGTGCTAGTTAGCTAAAAGATGCCTTCCTGGAATAGTTTTGGCTCAAAGTTTAAAGAGTATCTCAGGGTGATAGTCTCGGGGAGTCCTCCAGTTTCAACTGGTCCAATAAGTCTGGACTTTTTAAAAATTTGAGTTCTGTTCCCCGTTCTATCAGGATCCATTTATTGTGTTCCTGGTCAGAACGGTCAGTAGCAGTAGCCAGGCACCATCTAGTTCTTCTGATCTCAGAATAAATGAGATCTTGATTCGTGTAGACTGTTAGTTCTATGGACTAGTTTCTTCTCTGTTACTTCAATCTTTTTCGACAGCAGTGGGTTTTTTTTTTTTTTTTTTTTTAAGTGGGTTTCCTTTGGATTTATTTGTTTTTCCTGTTTTCCTAAATAACATGATTATGTTGTCATTCCTCGATTTTTCTGTGGTAGGAATTTTCTGTGAGTGCAATCAGTTAGGCACTCAACTACTAACTGAATGGTTGGCTATTAGAATCTGCCCAGAGTTGCCTCAGAAGAAAGGCCTGGTGATCTGTTTCTGAAAGGTCACAGCTTTGAAAACCCCTTGGAGCAGTTCTACTCTCCAGAGTGGGGTGGCCATGAGTTGAAACTGACTAGATGGCCACTGGTTTAGCTTCTAGGCATTTCCCATCGACTTCCTACTATGGAATACAAGGCTCTAGCTTTCTTTTGCTATTTGCTATCCTCTTATCCTGTTGATATAGTTCAATCAATACTTTTGTTAAATATTCAATTTTTGTATTATTATGACTCTTTAAACATTTTTTTGTGGATTAGCCATGTAGGAGACTAGGATTACTTTTTCTTTCCTAAATATTTTGTTTTTCCTTAATTTTTTTTTTTTTTTTAATAATTGTCATTTTTATTTGCTTAATTTTCTATGTACTTATCACTGGTCCAACCACAATGTTTCCCTCAGTTAAGTCTTCTCTCTGTACAAAGACAATTAGTATTCATTTAATTTCATCTTCCTGGAGATAGTTCTCCTAGAGTCAGCTGACCTACTCCAATCTGTTCTGGTTCTTTCCTCTTCACCTCGTTTATAATTACTAGGCTACTGATTGCAATTCTAGAAATGTATTTCCCACTTGATAACATTATCTTCTTTAAATTTTTTTCTTTTCCATTTTTTGAAACAAAACAAAACAAAAAACTCTAATTCAGCGCTTTTATTACTGGTCAATATATCATATTGCAAATAATTATAACTATTATAATTCAAGCACCTTAGAATATTTATATATTTTAGGGTTAGATATCTAACCCTTTACATAAAACACAAATTTTTATTTTTTAAATTTATTAATTTGTTCTAATTATAAAATTGGTGCATATTCATTGTGAAGCGTGAAGATGAGTGAAGTTAAGTAATTTGCCTAAGGTTGTCCATTGGAGTGTCAATTCCAGTGTTTCACGCACATCTGTACTATGAGTTGCTCTGCTATCCTACATTTTACTAATCTAAACCATCTTTTGTAACAAAAGAACCATATAAAAGTTAATTATATAGAACTGATTATAAAAATCCATCTAAATTATTTTCTTCTTTTGGTCTTACTGTTATCCAAAATCCAAGTTTCTTATGGTGGAGGCCAACTTTTTTCAGAAGTAGTTATTAACTTAACTTATTCATGAATAAATCCAACATTCAGCAGATATTACATAAGCGGTTTCTATGTGCCACCCAAGGTGTTGGGCAATCACAGGTGAACAAATGAGAATTTTAGGGTGAGAAATTCTTGATATTTCTCATTTGGAGTTTCTGTTATTTGGTTTATATTTACTTCTTCTGTTCAAAAGATGGGTTTTGAAATGCCAAGAGCTCAAGTCTTACCATTTTAGTTCCTTTAGCTGTGACACTGGGAGACAACTAGTTTTTCAGTCTTCCCAGTCTTGCAAACGCACAATAGGCATTCTACCAGCAGGCACTGTTACAAATTAGTGGCAAGGTCTGGCTCAGGAAATCAAACACATACCTTAAATCAACAAGGTTTTGGCTAATTCACAGCTCAAACAGGACTTGTTTCAAATCATTCTCTGTATTTATCAGTCAAAAATCGATGACCAGCTTCCCAGGATATGTAATAGGGGAGAAAGGATAAGTTGAAAAGAAAAAAAATCCAATACTAAGTATGAAAGAAAGCTAACCACTTGCAATGTTATCAGCTATTTATATTCCTAAATTTATGTAACCATCTTGATAATTAATTTATTCTTTCCCTAAGAAACTAAAATACCCAGATACTTCTGAGTTCAGTAAATTTTGGACTGAGGACATGAGGAAGCAGGCTGATTTTGTGTCATTGCCTTTACTGTTTTGTCACCACAGGCCATGGACTTCCCAGGTGGTAAAGAGGCTCTTCCATTATTCGTGAAGGAGTAACAGAAATGGCTAACTGACCGCTGTATTTTTTTTCTTCTCATCAACAGTGTCACAGTTACATTTCACTCAAACATCAACTTTTGAGGAACTTGGCCTTGGAACAGTGGTTTGTAACTCTGGCTGCAGGTCAGAATCATCAGCAGGGGCTCTGGAAACTTCAGGTGCCTGGGATCTGCCCCTGAATGTTCTGCAAAGCTCCATGCGTGAGTGATTCTAGTGGGAAGCCAGGATGGAGAATCTCTGGGCAGCAGCATCAGCCTGACTAGAGGGCACTATGTCAGGATCCCCAGGGGACCCTAGGAGTTGGGTGAAGTCTGAACTAGGCTGGACATTCAGATTAATAGGGCCAAAATGTGGAGTTGATTTCAGTTCACAGTGGGTATGGAGAGAAGAGACACAAAGACCTTTAGCAAATAGCTTAAAACATTGACTTATTATGTCTTTTTTAAAAAGGGTCTAAGCCAGCACTATCCAATAGAAATGTAACACGGCCCATATAGGTAATTTAAAACTTTTTAGTAGCTACATTTTTAACCTTGCGGTAACCCTATGAGGTAGGTTGGGGCCACAGTGTATGGTGGTCACGGTATGAATTGCAGGTGTCCTCTGGAGTTTTGTAAAGTGGTAGTCCTGAGGTAGGTGCTATTATTACCCCAATTTTACAGAAGAAGAAAAGAGGATATTTCCTCTCATTTTCTTCACTTCCATATACCTTCTCTCCTCTTCTGTTCTCTGTTCTGCTGTAAGCTAACTTTGCCACCATTTCTCTCTTGGTGAATCATTTAAATTGTGTTTTTTCTATTGAATGGGAAAGGGAGAGAGTAAAATACTAGATTCTCTATCCTCAAACTTTACTTCCTGGTTGTCAAATTATTCATACTTCTTATTTTGACTTAAATCTGGAGTTGCTCTGCCTTGCTGCACCATCCTGGGATAGGACTTCCTACTCAAAGCAGCTAGTTGTCAACGACTTTTCAAATTCCAAGATCACCAACAAACAACAACAAAAAACCAAGCAAATAAAAACTGACATCTTTATATTGTAAAGAGAATTTTTTTTTTTTTTTTTCTAAATGTGTTATACCTAAAGAACAATAGAATCTTCAGGATTTTTCTCTTTGGCATTGTCCCATTTACCCATTGCCATCGAGTTGATTTAGCATTGTAGGGGTTGATTAATAAAGAGTCCTGGTGGTGCAATGGTTAAGTGCTTGGGTGCTAACCTAAAGGCTGGCGTTTTGAACCCACCAGTGGCTTTTCGGGAGAAAAGATCTGGCAATCCGTCCAGTAAAGATTGTTGTTGTGTGCCTTCGAGTTGATTCTGACTCACAGCAAACCTATAGGACAGAGTAGGACTCTCCTCTGGGTTTCCAAGGCTGTAATCTTTGCTGAAGCAGACTGTCACATCTTTCTCCAGAGAGCGGTTGGTGGGTTCGAACCATAGACTTTTTGCTTAACAGCTAAGCTCTTAACCACTGCACCACCAGGGCTCCTTCCTGTAAAGATTACAGCCTAGGAAAACCCCACTGGGCAGTTCTACTCTGTCCTGTGGGGTCACTATGAATTGAAATTGACTCGATGGCACAGGACAACCACAGGTGGTTAATACCAGATCATACTATAGCATAAAGGGAAAGACGGATATCATGCTTTTAGGTAGGATTTGGAATATGTTAATAGAACGTTATTTCAGTGTCAGCACACTTTGTTCTGCTAGTTTCTAAATAGTCCTTAAACTCAGTTAAAAATGAAAAACAGAAAGCTTTACACATCTTTGTGCTGTCAGACGACATGCTGTGCATGTTTTGAAGGGCACGTCACAGCCGCTTCCATTACACGCGTTCTTGTGGGTCAAAGGACTCTCTCAGAAATACACTACGTGTTCCTGAGTTACTGCACACAATTAGTGGACCTCATCCACTCAGCATGCAAAAATATTCTGAGATGCAATACAAGTGTTTATATGTCAAAGAATAGAGAGCTAAGTGAAATGAAGATAAAAGTTAAAATTCTGAAAGCGTTGGAGGGGAAAACAAATAGGAATCTCTTGTTTTTCTTTTAAAAAAGATTTTAAACTGATGTCTTCTTTTATTTCCATTGGTGTGATAGAGGCTTAGACATCTAGTGCTGCTATAACAGAAATACCACAAATGGATGGTTTTAACAAAGAGAAATTTATTTTTTCATAGTCTAGTAGGCTAGAAGTCCAAATTCAGGGTGTCAGCTCCAGGGGAAGGCTTTCTCTCTCTGTCGGCTCTGGAGAAAGGTCCTTGTCATCAATCTTCCCTTGGACTAGAAGCTTCTCAGCACAGGGACACCTGGTCCCAAGGATGCTCTCATCTCCTGGCACTACTTTCTTGGTGGTATGAGGTCCCCAATGTCTCTCTGCTCGCTTCTCTCTTTTATATCTCAAAATAGATTGGTTTTATAAACCATGGTGGCCTAGTGGTTAAGCGCTACTTCTGCTAACCAAAGGTCAGCAGTTCGAATCTGCCAGGCGCTCCTTGGAAACCCTATGGGGTAGTTCTACTCTGTCCTATAGGGTCGCTATGAGTCAGAATCGACTCGATGGCAACAGGTTACGGGTTTAATCTTGTAGGATGAGTCCTGACTCATTAACATAACTGCCTCTAATCCTGCCTCTTTAACTTTAACATCATAGAGGTAAGATTTATAACACGTAGGAAAACCACTTCAGGTGACAAAATCTCACAATACTGGGAATCATGGCCTAGCCAAGTCGATACACATTTTTGGGAGACACAATTCAATCCATAACAGATAGTATGTGCTGAGAAGCTCCTAGTCCAGGGGAAGATTGATGACAAGGACCTTCCTCCAGAGCCGACAGAGAGAGAAATTGCCAGAATACCACTACTGCTAGTGTTCAACCACTCCCAATCGTTCATTCTTTCAATAAATAATGAGTCCTTTTCCTGGACTGGCACCACAGACATAGGACACCAGGGACCAGTCATTAGTTCTCTTGGGTCTCAGTTTTCTCATGTGCAAAGGAGACAAAGAATACCACAGCTGCAGGATTGTTGGGGGGATTAGAAGTAACACTTGAAAGCTGCATATCAAAGTACCTGGAATGCAGTAAGCGGTACCATTAGTGGGACGTTTCTGTTTGTTTGTTTGAACCAAAATTTTAAATCTAGTTGGGGAGAGTAGAGACATATACGAACAATAAAAATATAATCTATACCAAGTGCAAAATAAGAGGAGCGGAATCTACCGTTACTTTGGTTGACGTGCATCTCCGGCAGAGTCCTGCTCTGTTTTGGCTCACCATCGGATTCTCAGCGTCTGACACAGGCCCTGGCGCAGGGTAGATGCTTACTAAATATATTTGGGAAATGATATCTGTTGTTGTTGTTGAGTTGATTCCAACTCGTAGAGATCCTATAGGACAGAACAGAACTGAGCTACAGGGTTTTCAAGGAGCAGCTGGTGGATTTGAACCATTGACCTTTTGGTTAGCAGCCTACTTTTAACCACTGCACCATACAAAGTGATAACATTCATGAAGCACCAATAAAGTGTTACTTTCTCTCAGTGCCTTGGGAATGCAGGCAGGATCGAGAGGATAACAAAACCCAGGAAGGCTTCATGGAGGAAGTGACCCTTGAAGAATGAGTAGAATTTAAAGAGCCAAACTGGGTGACAGAAAGGCATTTCATTCATGACCCATTGCCGTCGAGTCGATTCCGACTCATAACGACTCTATAGGACAGAGTAGGGCTGCCTCCACAGGTTTTCCAAGGAGTGGCTGGTGGAGACAAACTGCCAACCTTTTGGTCAGTAGCTGAGGCTCAACCACTCCACCACCAGGGCTCCTTCATACAGGAATATTGATCCTTCATACATGAATAAAGATCCAACTGCAAAAATATTGGATGTGGAGGTAATAGTGAATAAAAAAGTTTGACTGGATAAGTGTTATGACGTTAAAGTTTATGAGGAGATATGGCGGGTACATATTTGAGGTAATCTTTAGACAGTCGTGGTGCCGGGCTCATTTTTCTAGCTAAGCGCAGCGGGGAGCAAAAATCACCCTTTGAAACAGCCACCACCACCGCCAACAGTTGTCTTGGAGTCAGTTCTTACTCATTGTGACCCCACGTGTGTTAGAATAGAACTGCGCTCCACAGTGTTTTCACATGTTAATTTTTGGAAGTAGATTGCCAAGCCTTTCTTCTGAGGTGACTCTGGATAGGCTGGAACCTAACTGAGCCTGTTAACTGGTGACCCCTAATCAACAACAACCCCTAAATTGTAGAAGCCATTTTTTTTATAGTCCTTTAGGAGCTATCTTACCCCCAGGCTTTTCCTGTCCTCATTCACATGGTAAAACAATTGCTGAAGGTCTGTGAGCCGAAGTGTAGAGATGCTGTTTGTTTTGCATGGTCTGAGGCCAGGAAATCTTCCTGCCCAGCTGGGGAGCCCTAGTCAGAGCAGATTGCCTTTAAATGTACAAGGAAAGCCAGGTCAAATGTGTTCCAGGGCAGACTGAGAAATGTGAAGCCAAATATGACAAATCGTGGGGAGTAGTTGGCTGGGACAGAATTTGGCTCTCTGTGTTCACCACATATTCTTCCAGGAGTGGTTTACTTGTTGATTGCTGAGTGCATTTTAAAAGCAGATTTCCGTCCTCTCCTCCAAATAAGGCCAATAGCTCTTCTGTGTATTTCATGTTATTTCCCAGGTGCTGATTAACATAAGCATTTGTTAGTGTCTGGATGGGTCACAATTAGGAGCAAGCCAATTTCTGTGATATTAGCTGGAAATAACCCAATTATCCTCTCACCTCCTCTAATCCACTCTTTCAATTTCCTTTTTATTTCTCTGCTGTGACCTGATGCCCTGAGTTTCTTCCTAGATACTAAATGGTTCCAAACTCAAGTATCCCTTGAAGACTGGATCTTAGCAACTAGAGTGTCCTTTATGCGAGGGTTTTAGAACCTGATTCTTATGTAGAATATTCTGCCTTTATGTAGAAGAACATGGTTGGGTTTTCGTGTAAAACTAAATGCAAGAAACACAACATCTTTCAAAGACAAGGTCCTCCAGCCCCAACAACACATTTCAGGGTGTGTCCTGAAGAAGGGTTAATTTGTTTTATTGGAAAAAAATATTTTACTCTAAGAGTAAGTTGATCTGGGGTAGATGGATTCATAAACCTGGTGTCTACTCTTCCTAACAGCTGGAAGACTCTTGGCAGGCTGACTCTTGGATCATTGAAAGTAGTTAAATGTTCAATGATGCCAGATCCTGGCTGTGCTTCTCATCCCTCATGCTAATACACTGGTATTTTGGACAGCTGCTACTCTTTTGATAGTGGGATTTAAAAATTACACCATATTTTAAATGCAGAGAGAGAGAAATGATATGCAATAAAAAAGAAGGAAAGCTTTAAGAACACAGAAACAAAAGTGCAAGGCTATAAAAGGGAGAGAATAAATCAAAAAAATATTTAGTTGTTTTCTTTTTAACACGAGCATGAGCTGTTCATTCAGTTATTTTACATTGCAATTGTTCCCAACTGTGATTTTCATTCTCTCCGACTTGTATTTCTATTTTTTTTTCACCTTCTCTACAGTAGCCATGTATTTTATAATCTAGAAAATACAACATTATATAAATTAGATCCATAAAATTCCTGTTAGGTTTGATGGCTCTACATTAGCATTGTTTGATGTTGGGGGCAAGAGGGTAATAACTAGGGCTAGAAAAACCCAAACCAAACTTGCTGTCGTCAAGTCGATTTAGACTCATAGCGACCCTACAGGACAGAGTAGAACTGTCCCATAGAGTTTCCAAGGAGCACCTGGTGGATTCGAAGTGCTGACCTTTTGGTTAGCAGGCATAGCACTTAACCGCTATACCACCAGGGTTTCTGTAATAGTTAAATGACCTAAGGAAGGTCATTCAACTTTCCGAACCAGAGTTCATCATCTAGAATCATCTACAGCTGCGATGTCCAATATATCCAACTAGCCACCAGCTGTATTCCGATGTTAAGCACTTGAAGTGTGGCAGGTCTGAATTGAGATGCGTTGTAAGTGTAAAGTATATGTTGGATTTAAAATCTTAGGGAAAAAAGCAAAATATTTTATTGATAATTGTTTTTATATTGATTACAGGTCGCAATGATAATATTTTGAATATAACAGGTTAAATATATTTTGAAAGTTAATTCCACCTGTTTCTTTTTATTTTTTTTATGTTGCAACAGAAAAACATTAAAATATATATGTAATTCACATTATCTGTTTGTTGGATAGCATTGATTTAGAGGATGGGATAGTTCAACTAACTGTTCTCTGAGATCTTTTTGTCTCAAATGTTTTAAGAATCTTGAAGAACATACAAACGATGTGGAAAATATAAGGAAGAATGAGGATGCAAAGTACCTTGGGGTCAGTGTGATGGTAATCCATGGATTAAGTTTTGGGGAATAGGAATAATGCAACTTCCCATACATGCTTGCAATTATCTGAAGAAAAAAATTAAAAAAATTATAATGAAAAAGATGGGAAAAAAGTAGAAAAAAAATGAATAATGATGCCTCACATCTGATACAGTGGACTCTCTCACGCCTGGCTTCTATTTTACCGATTCACTTGACTGATTGACAATCTCAATTTTTTCCGTAAAACATATTGGTTGAAGTCCACTTGTGCACTGCTTACTTCTCTCATGGCTAGTGAGGTGCCCAACCATCCATCAATGAAGCTGTGTGTACTTATAAGGAGTCGGTGGTGTCTGTTCCCAAGCCTGTTTATGTAAGTTGTACTTGTCCTAATCGTACAACTGAATAAAGTACTAAGTAACTGATAAAATATAAGCATAAAAGGAGCATTGTTGTTTCTATGAAAATTCATTCTAGTAGTTTAGAATCAATAAGCCTAGTCGTTAAAATAAATGCTATCAGATCCTGTCTAAAAGTTTTTTTTTGGCAACTGTGGAAATCCTGGTGGCGTAGCTGTTAAGAGCTATGGCTGCTAACGAAAAGGTCGGCAGTTTAATTCCACCGCAGGCTCTTTGGAAACCCTGTGGGACAGTTCTACTCTTTCCTACAGGGTCACTACAAGTAGGAACCAACTCTATGGCAAAGGGTTTGGTTTGGTTTTAGGTAAAAATTTAGAAGGATTATGTACTAACCTTGCTTATAATGTTATTAAATTCTATGAAGAAACTGGAAAGCATAGATAATTTGAAATGTGGTTTATGCAAGAAAGAGTGAATTCTAACCACATGTTATCTCTATTTCAAAAGATAAGGTGTGTGCATACATATACATATACATACATGTATATATGTATATGTCTTGGATTGAATTATGTCCCACCAAAAATGTGTGTACCAACTTGGTTAGGCCATAATTCCCAGAATTGTGTGGTTGTCTTTCATTTTGTGATCGTAATATTATGTTGAGAGAATTAGGGTGGGATTGTAACACCAACCTTACTCAGGTCACCTCCCTGATCCAATGTAAAGGAAGTTTCCCTGGGGTGTGGCCTGTACCACTTTTATCTCTCAAGAGATGAAAGGGAAACAAGCAGAGAGTTGGGGACCTCATATCACCAAGAAAGCAGAACCAGGAACAAAGTGTGTTCTTTGGATCCTGGGTCCCTGTGCCTGAGAAGCTCCTCGACCAGGGGAAGATTGAGGACAAAGACCTTCCTCTAGAGCTGACAGAGAGAGAGCCTTCTGCTAGAGGTGATGCCTTGAATTTGGACTTTTAGTCTACTTCACTATGAGGAAATCAATTTCTGTATGTTAAAGCTATCCGCTTGTGGTATTTCTGTTATAGCAGCACTAGGTGACTAAGACATTATGGATGTGCACTTGTATACACATGGGCGTGTGTATCATGTTACATAACTCCCTGCAATGACCATTTTTAAGAAGTGACTTAAATATTGTGCCTGACCATGCTGCATAAAATTCCTTCTAGTCTTGAATTGAGCTTATACCCCTCTAGTCTTTATTTCTATAAATTATCACACCCTCCCCACCTAATCTCCTTATTCTACCAGATCTAAACCTGTGGTGTTTTCCATGATCTCTTCTAATTCCTGGAGTCCTGGTGATGCAGTGGTTAAGATCTACCACTGCTTACCAAAAGGTTGGCAGTTTGAATCCACCAGCTGCTCCTTGGAAGGCCTATGTTGGTGGTGTTGTCCATCATGCTTCCTTTGGCTAGAATATTCTTATCCTTCTTTTAATAAGTTACTAATTTGTCAACTGTGTAGTTTTGGAAAAATCATCTGTCCTATCTGGTAGGGTTGTTGTGGGAAAGAATGAGGTAATGTGCGTAAGACGCTCAGCACAGTGCCTGGTACATAGAAGTGTTCAGCAAATATTACCTCCTTTCCTTGTGATAGACACCCTGGTGGCGTAGTGGTTAAGCACTACGGCTGCTAACAAACAGGCAGGCAGTTCAAATCTGCCAGGCGCTCCTTGGAAACCCTATGGGGCAGTTCAACTCTGTCCTATAGGGTCGTTATGAGTTGGAATCGACTAAATGGCGGTGGGTTTGTTTTTTTTTTGTTTTTTCTCTTGTGACGGGGATTTCCTATTGGAAGAAGTTTTCTTCTTAGCTCCCTTAGCATTTTATTTGTGCTTATCTCATGGTTTTTAGATTGCAGCTTAATTTTATTTGCTAATGGGGAATTTGTACCTCACCTTTGCTATAATTGGTCCTTTGACTAAGTTCTGTCCAAAGATACCTAAGTAGAAATGTTATGTGAGACATTTAGAAGTCTTCTTAGAAGCTAGGGGGCAAGCCATTTTTTTGTCCTGCGTTCATTTTTATTGCCTGAAATGCAGATAATAGCTGGAGTACCACCATTCCTTCAGGCCAGGACATGACTTTGAGATCTATTCTGGTTAAAACACAATCATTATGGTTTTTATCACACGCAGATGGACTTTATCTTCATTGATAGATCCATTAGATTCTGTTGCAGAAAAATTCGCTAACTTACCTCTGCATATCTAATAACTGTGTTTCTCTAATTATCTATGGTGAAGTGCTAGCTTTTAGTTTTCTTAATACATTATAACCAAAAAAAACCAAACCAGTTGCTGCTGAGTTGATTCTGCCTCATGGCAATCCCATGTGTGTAGAGTAGAACTGCTCTCCATAGGATTTTCAAGGCTGTGAACTTTCAGAAGCAGAAGGCCAAGCATTTCTTCTGAGGCACCTCTAAACCAAGGGAAAAAAAAAAAAAAAAAACCCAGTGTCGTCAAGTCGATTCCGACTCATAGCAACCCTATAGGACAGAGTAGAACTACCCTATAGAGTTTCCAAGGAGCGCCTGGCAGATTTGAACTGCTGACCCTTTGGTTAGCAGCCATAGCACTTAACCACTACACCATCAGAGTTTCCTTAGGTGTGTTCAAATAGAATATACCATGGACTGTCAAAAGAATGAACAAATCTGTCTTGGAAGAAGTACAGCTAGAATGCTTTCCAGAAGAAGCAAAGAAGGCGAGACTTCATCTCACGTACTTTGAACATGTTTTCAGGAAGGACCAGTCCCTGGAGAAGGACACCATGCTTGTAAAGCAGAGGGTCAGCGAAAAAGAGGACGGCCTTCAACTAGATGGATTGACCCATGGCTGCAACAATGGGCTCAAGCATAACAACGCTTATGAGGATGGCACAGGACTGGGCAGTGTTTCGTTCTGTTGTACATAGGGTTGCTATGAGTCGGAAGTGACTGAAAGGCACCTAACAACACCACAGCATATTAAACCCCTATTTGTTCACTTGGAATAAACACCATGTATATTAAAGTGAATGGAAGAAATGATGAAATAAAAGAGCTGAATAGAAGATTTCAAAGGGCTGCTCAAGAAGACAAAGTTAAGTATTATAATGTGATGTACAAAGACTTGAAATTAGAAAACAGAAAGGGAAGAACACATTCGGCGTTTCTGAAGCTGAAAGAACTGAACAAAAAATTCAAACCTAGAGTTGCAATATCGAAGAGTTCTATGGGGAAGATATTGAATGACACATGAAGTGTCAAAAGAAGATGGAAGGAAAACACAGAGTCATTGAACCAGAAAGAATTGGTTGGCATTCAACTATTTCAGGAGGTATCATATGACCAAGAACCAATGGTAATGAATGAAAAAATTCAAGTTGCACTGAAGGCATTGTCAAAAAATAAGGCACCAGGAGTTGATGGAATGCCAATTGAGATGTTTCAACCAATGGATGCAAAGCTGAAAGTGCTCATTCATCTATGCCAGGAAATTTGGAAGATACCTATCTGGTCAACCAACTGGAAGAGATCCATATTCATGCCCATTCCAAAGAAGATAATAGAACAGAATGAAGAAATTATCAAACAATATCATTAATATCACACACAAATTGAATTCTGCCGAAGAAAATTCAAAAATAATTGTAGCAGGACACTGACAGAAATTCAAACTGGATTTAGGAGAGGAAGTGGAATGAGGGATGTCATTGTCGATGACAGACCGATCTTGGCTGAAAGCAGAGAATACCAGAAAGATGTTTACCTGTGTTTTATTGACTATGCAAAGGCATTGGACTGTGTGGATCATAACAAATTATGGATAACATTGCAAAGAATGGGAATTCTAGAACACTTAATTGTGCTCATAAAAACCTGTACATAGACCAAAATGCAGTCATTCGAACAGAAGAAGGGGGTAGTGTGTGGTTTAAAATCAGGAAAGGTGTGGATTATAGTTGTATCCTTTCACCATACTTATTCAATTTTTATGCTAAGCAAATAATCGGAGAAGGTAGACTATATGAAAAAGAATGTGGTATCAGGATTGGAGCATGACTCATTAACAACCTGCAACATACAGATGACACAACCTTGCTTGCTGAAACTGAAGAAGACTTGAAATAGTTGCTGATTTAAGATAAAAGACTATAGCTTTTAGTATGGATTACACCTCAACATAAAGAAAACAAAAATCCTCACAACTGGACCAATAAGCAACATCATGATAAATGGAGAATATATTGAAGTTGTCAAGGATTCCATTTTACTTGGATCCACAATCAACGCCCTTGGAAGCAGCAGTCAAGAAATCTCATGGATACAGCAGTCAAGAAATCAGATGACATATTGCATTGGGCAAATCTGCTGCAAAGACCTCTTTAAACTGTTATACAAAGATGTCACTTTGAGGATTAAGGTGTACCTGACCCAAGCCATGGTATTTTCAATCACCTCATTTGCATGTGAAAGCTGGACAATGAATAAAGAAGACCAAAGAAGAATTGATGCATTTGAATTATGGTGTTGGCGAAGAATATTGAATATACCATGGATTGCTAGAAGAATAAACAAACCTGTCTTGGAACGAGTACAGCCAGAATGCTCCTTGGAAGCCAGGATGGTGAGACTTTGTCTTAAGTAATTTAGATATACTATCAGGTAGGACTCATCCCCGAAGAAGGACATAATGCTTGGTAAAGCAGAGAGTGAGCAAAAAAGAGGAAGGCCCTCAACTTGATGGATTGACATAGTGGGTGCAACAATGGACTCGAACATAGCAACAATTGTGAGGATGGTACAGGTCTGGGCAGTGTTTTGGTGTGTTGTATATGGGTCACTATGAGTCAGAATCAACTTGATGGCACCTAATAACAACAATATTAATATTCAAGGGTTTTTTTAATGTGATGGATAACCTTGCTTGTCATTGTATTTAATCTAGTTTGAAATGATGGCATTACCCCTCTCAGAGGGGTAATGACCAAACTGGAAGATTTTAAAGTACACATATCACTTCAGTTACCATTTTCTACTTTGGTTTGGTTAACCCAAAAAACCAAACCAAGCCCATTGCCGTCAGGTTGACTTCAACTCCTAGCGACCTTATGCTTTTACCTGTTTCCTAATACCGTTAGGAAAACCTGGTGGCGTAGTGGTTAAGAGTTAGGCTGCTAACCAAAAGGTCGGCTGTTCAAATCTACCAGGCTGTCCTTGGAAACCCTACGGGGCAGTTCTACTTTGCCCTATAGGGTTGCTATGAGTCAGAATCAACTCTATGGCAATGGTTTTTTTTTTTTTTTTAAATATCGTTAAGAACTTGGGCTCTGGAATTAATCTTACTGGATTCATATCTTTGTTTATTGTTTGTAAATACGATACCTTGGGCAAGTTTTTAAAAATTATCCATGTCTTATTTTCATTTTGAGTATAGTGAGGTTGATAAGGATAGTATCTAGCTGATAGGGCTATTGTGAGGATGAAGTTAATACAAAAAACAGGTTTAGTAGTGCTCCAAATGTATTAACTATCCTTTATCAGAGACCTAATGTAGAAACAGCATTTGACAGCCTCAGAGAAGAAGGTGGGGAGGAGCAGGAAGCTGTTTACTAATGAGGCACCTCCAGTGTGTGCCCTCTGGCAGGGTGGTGAAAGGAAAGGAGAAACTTTTCTCCGTCTATCCCTGCCCCCACCCCCCCGCCATGAACTTGCTGACCCATGAGAAGGCTACACTAAGGTCAAAAGGCCCTTAGTAAAGGGCAGTGCTGGACATGGGAATGCCTATAGATCCTGGCCAAGGTGGTACCCTCCTCAGGGCCCTTGACCTGAACAATTTCCAGACATCTTTCTAGCTCAGAAATGCTACACTCACCAAGCAGTCTTCTGATTTTACTTTGGTTTGGTTAACCCAAAAAACCAAACCAAACCCGCTGCCGTTGAGTCAATTCCAACTCATAGCAACTGTACAGGACAGAGTAGAACTGCCCCATAGAGTTTCCAAGGAGCGCCTGGTAAATTCAAACGTTGACCTTTTAGTCAATAGTCTTAGCTCTTAACCTCTACATCACCAAGGTTTGACTAGGACATCTTAAAATACTATTTGCTCTTGACTGAGCCTCAACCACTATGGATCTGTTTTATCAGGATTTTCAGTCTTCTGTTTAGGTCATCACTGAGTTCTCAGACAATGGTTGCTGAGAAACTAAACTTTGGAGGCCTAAAAAGTATTAGTGAACTTCTCATTTTCTCCTCCAGCCCGAGTTATCCCTCCCCAACATCTGCCAGGTGTTAGTATTCTTCATGATTTCCTGGGCTTCTTGCTTATAGCTCTCCCCCAGCCCGGTCTGAGCCCAAAGCTCCCCAGAGTGATTTCTTCTTCCCAACTCCATAAATCGTTGAGTATCAGATTTCCTCAGGTTATGATCTCCTGATGTTGTTGTTTTTGTTCCTAGTCTTAGTCTGGTAGCTCCACTGAAACTCGCTCAGCAACATAGCAACACGCAAGCCCTCACTGACAGAAGGGTGATTGCTGTGCATGAAGTCCATCAGCCTGGAATCAAACTCTGGTCCCCCGCGTGGAAGGCAATAATTCCATCACTGAACCACCACTGCCCCTGACTGGATGATACGCGATAGTAAAGAATCATTCAGTTAAAAACAGTCCCTGCAGATTTGCCATGTCTGCTGGACAAGAAGACCTGTTTCCCTAAGGACCTACTAGAGTTTTGGAACGTCTGGACAACTTGTGGGGTTGATTTTTTGGGAAGGGTGATTGCTACAAATGTATATCCTGAGAGCATCCAGGCATGCATGCATTAAAACAAACAAACAAACAAAAACAAACTCAGTGCTGTCGAGTCGATTCCGACTCGTAGCGACCCTATAGGACAGAGTAGAACTGCCCCATAGAGCTTCCAAGAAGCGCCTCGTGGATTTGAACTGCCAACCCTTTGGTTAGCAGCCATAGAACTTAACCACTACGCCACCAGGGTTTCCGTTCATGTGTGTGTTAGGTGGGCTTAAACTCATGGACCAGTGGTGAAATCTTCACTGGTGGCACCTTTTTCTGCACGCAGGTGGCCAAACGTGGCCTGGTCCCAGGTGTCTTCTAACCAGGAAGTACCTTCAGGTCTGAATTGCCCAGTTGTCAAGTTTTCCAGGCTCAGTTGCTTTTGGCGTTGCCTCCAGCCTGTCGCCAGTTTAACGTCTAACTAACACATAATTGTGTTTTGATTCCTTTGAGCTGTATTTACAGACCACAGAAGCTGCCCTCTTCGTAATTAAGTCCCCAAACCTGACCATTTCCGTGAAAACATCTGTTAGCTGAGTTTATATGGTTTCTCCAGGTTTCCACTTAATAAGGATACTTCTCATTTTTATGGTGCTTTTCCATTTACAAATATATAATTATTTTTGAATCAAATGTTGTTAAAATCCATTTTTGTTTATTTTTTTAATTTTACAGAGCAGAAAGCTGTGACTCAGAGAGTCTGCATGACTTACCCAAGTCTGTACAATGAGTCAAGGGCAAGGCCAGGGCAAAATTCATGCTTCTTACCAATAAAAACCCATTGCCATAGAGTCAATTCTGATTCCTAGCAACCCTATAGGACAGTGTAGAACAGCCCTATAGGGTTTCCTAGGAGCAGCTGGTGGATTCAAACTGCCTACGTTTCAGTTAGCATCAGAGCTCTTAACCACTAGCCCCACCAGGGCTCCAGGGCTCCTATAAGAAACCCAAGAAACCAAACCCATTGCTGTCAATTGTAGTTAAACTGTGTTGAGCAGAGTAAACAGACTATATTCTAGTCTTTTAAGCTAGGCCTCACTAAAAGACCTGTATTATGATGAAGATAATTGAGGCTTAGGGAACTTGAGTAATTTGTCCAAGGTTGAATGGCTTATGGCTGTGGACTGTGAGTGGTCACAGAGCCTACCCTGCTCCCAGCAGTCTTTTCTGTCTCGGCCTAACTCCTGATACCTGGTGCAGCACTTTTAGCTTTCTCTGATCCAGACAGAGACTGAGGACCAGAAAAGATGATGGCTAGTGAAGGAGCAGGGGTCGACCCCTGTTCTCCAGTCGAAAGGACTGCAGGGTTCTTGTCATTCCGAAGAAACCAGTTCCCATAGAGTTGATTCCCACTCAGGACCACCCTGTGTGCACAGAGTAGAACTGCCCCATAGTGTTTTTAAGGCTGTGACCCTTTTAAGCAGATCGCTAGACTTGTCTTCCAAGGTGCCTCTGGGTGGGTTGGAACCATCAACTTTTCAGTTAGTAATTCAATGCTTAACCGTTTGTGCCACCCAAAGACTCCTTTTCCAAGGAAGAAGGATGAGATTTCACCTTGAGCATGGTAAGGGGACGAGGCTTTGTACCCTGCGCTGGCTGGTCCCCTGACTTTCTGATGGCTGGGCGCACTGTTGCCTACCAGCAGTTGAATATTTTAAATATCACTCCCGGTAACAAAGTAATCAGTGGGAAACACTTAGGCTTCTAGTTTCTATCCCCTAACTGACCAATAAGGACCATTCAAATTCATAAATGTTCTTTTTATTGTTTTTCAAATTATGACACGGCACCAGCCAGGATGTAAGAGGTATATTTGTTTTTCTTTTATTTGCTATTTGCAGTATCACAGTTTTCACTCTAAATGCCCACTGGCCGTTTCACAGCAACATTTGGAGATGTTCTGTCAGTTGGGCTGGACTTGGCTTGCGCACCCACACCCAATTCAGAATTCTGTCTCTGCACTATCAGTGCTGGTTCTGCTCAGCAGAACGAAAGGGGCATCCCTGCCAGAATGGTAGCTCTATGCTGCCATCTACCGGATATCTAGAGGAGATGCCTTTTTGTGTATTTCTTAGAAAAGTCGCAAAATGTAATTATTTAACAGATCCAGAAAAAGGGGAAACAAAAGGATATCTATAATCTATGTCTATTTTGTTGTTGTTAGGTATGGTCGAGTAGGTTCCAACTCATAGCAACACCATGTACAACAGAACGAAACACTGCCTCGTCCTGCCATCCTCACAATAGCTGCTATGTTTGAGCCCACTGTTGGAGCCACTGTGTCAATACATGTTGTTGAGGGTCTTCCCCTTATTTCACTGACCCTCTACCAAGCATGATGTACGTCTCCAGTGCCTGGTCCCTCCTTATAACAGGTCCAAATTACGTGAGCTGAAGTCTCGCCATCCTTGCTTCTAAGGAGCATTCTGGTTGTACTTCTTCCAAGACAGATTTGTTCGTTCTTCTGGCCCACCCAGACCCAGTGCTGTCAAGTCGATTCTGACTCATAGCGACCCTATAGGACAGAGTAGAACTGCCCCATAGAGTTTCCAAGGAGCACCTGGCGGATTTGAACTGCCGACCCTTTGGTTAGCAGCTGTAGCACTTAACCACTACGCCACCAGGGTTTCCAGTTCTTCTGGCAGTCCATGGTATATTCAATATTCTCCGCCAACACCACAATTCAAAGGCGTCAATTCTTCTTCAGTCTTCCTTATTCGTTGTCCAGCTTTCCCATGCACGTGAAGCGATTGAAAATACTATGGCTTGAATCAGGGGCGCCTTAGTCCTCAAAGTGACGTGTTTGCTTTTTAACATTTTAAAGAGGTCTTTTGCAGTAGATTTGCCCAATGCAATACGTTGTTCGATTTCATGTTTGTTGGCTGGAAAAGGAAGCCTGAAAAGATTATATCAAGACCAGAATGCCTGTAAATAAAAGTAATGAAGTTATGCTGTAATTTCATTTTCTTTTCAACATTTGCTACACTGCTGTTGGAAGTTTGGGGTTGAAATAAAATACCTGCTGTGGTATTGAATCAGAGTGAAGCTGAGTGTTGTCTCCTGGAGAAGTGCAATTTTCTTCTTGGCTAAAGCCAATTTAGAAATAAGAAAGGCAATAGGGGAAATTCTCCCAAGATTCAGCAAAGTGTACAGTCAAAGGGAATTTCTGAGATGAAATGGCATTCGTAATCCCTAAGAATTGATTAAAAAAATGAAAATAAATAAAACAACCTTGTACTTGCTACGAATCATGATTTTACTTGAGGTTTCATCTCCTGAACCTACAGAGTTTTCAGAATTAGGAGTGTCAGTCTTTACCAAGAACAAGCCATCAAGAATGGTAAACACTTCGGGGGCTTTTGGGTTTTGAGGCTCATATCTCAGATAACTGAAAACAAAGGTAACCGAGATTTTAAATTTTTAATACTCCTTTTTTAGGTGGAAGCAAATAACAAAAGAGTTAAAAATATCAGAAATTTTACTTTGAAAATAATTGTGATTGCTCTTTCTTCTGCTTGATTTTAGGTTAAGTGTCAACGCCTTGAATAAACCTCCCCAACTGCTGGTAGAGAACAGGCTTTTTTTACTTGTCACTGTACTTTGCAGTCATGGCATTTAACACAGCCCTTTGCAATTAATATTTATTTGTATAATATTTTGTTGATTTCTCTCTTTCCCACCGAAGACATACTTGTTCTCCATGTCTGGCATAGAATTGTTAGCAGCTGTTGAATTGGCTCTGACTCATGATGACCCCACGTACAACAGGACAGCCCTGTGCCGTCTTCACTATCATTGTTATGTTCGAGTCCATTGTTGTGGCCAATGTGGATTTTGAGTTCCTTCCAACCTAGTAGGGTTATCTTCCAGGGTTATATTAGACAGTATTCTGTTGTGATTCAAGTTTTCACTGACTAATTTTCAGAATTAGATTGCCAGCTCTTTCTTCCTATTCTGTCTTAGTCTGGAAGCTCTGTTGAAACCTATTCACCATGCTGACATTTGGAATACTGGTGGTATAGCTTCCAGCCTCATAGCTACACACAAGCCACCACAGTATGACAACCTGTTGGATGGGTGGTGATGGCATAGAATAAATGTCTAATAACTATTTGTGGAATGAATTAATGGTCTCTTGTCTGTGTTCTGAGGCCAGCATTACTCAGTTATAATCCCTTGTAATTCCTACAAACAGATCAATTGTCAATTCAATAGTCTGTGCCCAATCCCTACCTGCTAATTCAGTCGTGTTCAGTGTATACCTAAAATAAGTACTAAGATGGGGACTTTTCAGTGATTTAACTTGTCTTTTTCAAGTGCAAAGAATTGCAATGACAAGGGTTGAATATGAAGTGTTTCTAGACAACCAAAAGTCCAATTAACCAAAGTATCCCATTCTCCAGGTAATTTGGTTTTCAAGGCAGTTAAACAGACACTATTCTTCATGCTCAATAAAATAATATTTCAGCCTCAGTTGACAAATCAGTGTCAGGTTGCTGTCAGCTTCTAGTAGGAACTACTTGTATCTCCACTTGTCTATGGTGTCATTTTCCCCGTGGGTCCATCTATGTGTCATTACGAATCTTTATGATTTGAGGAAGAAATGTCATTCGAAGCAGCCTTCAGAGACCCTCTGAAAATCCACAGTGCACTGGAAAGACACAGTCCTACATCATTACAGCCAGTGCAATTAGGCATCTTTATCAGAGTCAGTGGCATAAGCTGTCGAAAGCT
The DNA here is from genome assembly GCF_030014295.1 of Loxodonta africana. NCBI lineage: Eukaryota > Metazoa > Chordata > Mammalia > Proboscidea > Elephantidae > Loxodonta > Loxodonta africana. The sequence goes on along the minus strand of NC_087347.1, from coordinate 110,386,700 downwards.
CTATCCTTCTTCTGGGAGCTTTCATCGTGTTAGGGCAGCAGATCCTCCGCTGGGGCTGAGGCGCTGACCCGGCTCAGTCTGCGTGTCACTTCTCACTCAGCTTCTGACTGCACGGCCTTTGGAGAACCGAATGCTCATGGATTGTTGCTGAGCAATGTTTGCTTCTGCTTCTGAATAGCATGATGTGGGCGTTAAGACCTCTTGCTCGACAATGCCGAGAAGCCCTGAGACTTTGTTCAAAAGCCTATTCTGATATTTATCTGATTTTCCTTTTGATTTTTATGTGTTTATTGCAGCAAGCTAGCTTGGCTGTTTTCTGACCCTCTGGTAGGAAAAATAAAATACAGTTACTCTTTAAGTCAACTTTGCTAATTGGACAATCATCATATTTTGACCTTTCAAGTCCCCTGCAGACGACACACTCGAGCCTCCTGATTTGTTGTATTCTCTGAGTTTCCAGAGCTTAATGGACACCAGAGCTGTGATTACTTTCAACTCCAAAGTCAACAGGAGGTTTGCTGTTTTTGTTTGGTGCTGTCAGGTTGTCTCTGACTCTTGGCAACCAAGGTATGAAATGTCACCTGGCCCTGCACCATCCTAGCAGTCAATGCTGTACTTGAGTCCATTGTTGCAGCCACTGTGTCAATCCATCTTATTGAGGGTCTTCCTCTTTTTTTGCTGACCCTCTACCAAGTATGATGTCCTTCTTCACCTATGATTTTATGAATTTGTACTGAGAACATTGCCTAATAGAGGAAAAACAAATACAATGCAGGCTGTTTTAGTTTCCTAGAGCAGCCATAACAAAAGTACCACAAGTGAATGGCTTTAAGAACAAGAATTTAATGTCTCACAGTTTTGGAGGCTGGAAGTTTGATATCAGGGTGTCAGCAGGCCTATGTCTGTGTTCTGTTTGATCCAGGTGAAGATTATTCCTTGTTTCTCTCAGCTTCTGGCAGCCCTGGTATTTGTTGGCACTCCTTGTCTTGTAGATGGTTTTCACATGGCGTCTGTCTTATCCCTGTGTGTGTTTCTTTTTGTCTGTTTTTCCTTTTTGTAAGACATCAGGTTTAGGACCTGCCCTACTCCAGCCTGACCTCCTTAACATAACAAAAGAACAACTCTATTTCCAAACAGGGTCGCGTTTATAGGCACAGGGGTTAGAACTTCAGCATATCTTTTTGGAGGACGATTCAATCCATAACACGGGCAGAGCAGAATAACACTTCTTAGTGTTTTTTTGTTGTTGCTCATTTTGCTTTTGTTTTGTTTTGTCTTTTGAGGAAGGAAATAATCTGATTTGTCCTAAATGTTATAAGGTGGTAACATTAAGTCTCAGTTTACTAGGTAGTTGCTTCTCTAATGCAGTTTAGATTATTAGGGTTTGGTTGCTTCCTTCTCTTCCAGCAGCTTAGCAAAAGCTATTCCAGACCTCTACTTTTATCTTTTTTTTTCCAGAGTGATCACCTGTCTCTAGACACAGAGAGATATGCACACACAGGGAAGACAGATGCCATGTGAGGGCTGTCTATAAGCCAAAAACCAAGAAATGCCTAGGACTACCTGCACAGCAGGGATCGACATGGCAGGACCCTGATTTGGACTTTTAGCCTTTAGAACTGGGAGAAAATAAATCTCCTTTCTTTAAAGCCACTCGCTTGTGGATTTGTGTCATAGCATCTGCTGCATTGGTCACCATGGTCTTGTAACTCCCACCCAAGTGATTGGGTAAACCCACTGCCATTGAGTTGATTTTGACTAATAGCAACCCTATAGGTCAGAGTAGCACTGCCCTGTAGAGTTTCTAAGGAATGGCTGGTGGATTTGAACTGCCAACCTTTTGGTTAGCAGCTCTTAGCCACTACGCCACCAGAGTTTCCATGTGATTGGGTGGGACTATACAAATAATGTGATTGTGGCCCACCAAGGGGATTGGATAGGTTGTGAATAGTGCAAATAAAGTTTATGGAACCCGTGTCAGGGTGGAACAATCCAAATAAGGTCTATGGAACCCTAATGAAGGGATTGATCAGTTTTGCCATCCTGCTAAGTTTAAAATGAGCCATCCCAGAGGCAGGAGGAGAAGGTCTCACCACCATCAAGAAAGAAGAGCCAGGAGTAGATCTTGCCTTTTGGGCCTAGGATCACTGCTCTGAAAAGCTCCAGGAACCAAGAGACTGAGAAAAAGAAAGAGAGAGAGAGCTGTAACAATGAAGACAGTGAGAAGCAGTGGCAGAGAAACAGGGACAGGAGAGACCAGCAGGAGACAGCACACTGGGCTTCCTGGCCCATGGAGCAAGAAATCTTGAGTGCCTTCATGCAGGAGGCTTGCTGGAGGAGTAGGATGCCTCCGGGAGCTTGGTGTCGACCCTTGCATGGAGCTAGAGCTGAGCTTCCGGCCGAAGCTTACTGGTGGAGCAGGATGCCTCTGGGCACTTATCAGCAGAGCTAAAAGAGCTTTGTAACACTTTTCCAAGCATGGCAGATGTCGCGGGGCAAGAGAGAGAGGCATGCCTGCTGGCATGGCTGAGAAGAGGCTGTCCTGTTGGAAGAATTGTATCCCGAGTATTCCTGAACCTGAATTGTAGCTTGTTACTTTCCTAATAAACCCTATAATCATGAATATTGTCTGTGAATTCCATGTGGTCATTTCAAGGAATTATCAAACTCAGCAGAGAAGTAGAATAATGACATAGGAGGGATGGTTGGTTTCAGAATCGGTGAACGGCAGAGAGAAGAGGTATGTCTGACCTCTACCTTATAGGAATCAGCCTTGGGCTGTTGATCTGGATTCTCTTTCCTCCTTGTGAAGTTAGAGGACACTGTCCCCATGCCATTTTTACACAGCAGCATTAGGAAACTAAGACAGGTGGAAGATAAACTGTGAAAAGGACTGTATTCAATCCCAGCTCCATCACTTGCTTGATCTGTAAACTTGAGCAAGGCACCTAACGTTCCTGTGCCTCAATTTGTGTCGTCTGTGAAATGGAGAAACAGCAGTGCCTAATACACAGAGTTGATAGTGGATCAAATGAGATAATATAAGAAAATGGCTCCACACAGAGTAAGCATTCAATCAATACTTGTTATTATTAGCATTTTTCAACTCCTCTTGTAATGGCTGTCAAACATCCCTTTGATATATAATTTGATCTCATAAGAATAGTGGTGCCCTCTACCTATGGCCAATTTCCATTTTAAACTAAAAAATTGACGTTCTAATGCTTAAAACAGTCACTTGTTAGTTTGGATAGCATGAAACAATTAAGCTTTACAAACTCCTGAAAAGATGAGGGTCAAGCTAACAACTTAGGTGATTTCCTAAAAATGGAACAATGATGCTGTATTGAGAACGATACCAAAAAGATGATGATAATCCTAAAGAAATAATGGTAACTGAAATTGATTGAGGACTTTTATGTACTAGGTAAGTCCTTTAAAAGTGCTATCTTCTGTAGCCTTCACCACAGCTGCAGAAGTTGGGTATTATTATGCTTATTTCAAGAATGAGAGAAACTGAGGCTCAGATTAGTTATGTTTCTTGCCCCATAACACATAACCATTAAGGATTAGACGTGGTATTCAAATTCTCTTTTGTTTGTTTTTTAACTCCAAAGCTTATTACTTTTTATTATTTTACCCTTTCTCTATAAACTCGTGCCTAAGGAGGCAATAAGCCTATGTCTATGGATTGCATTCAACATAGCTGATTGGGTAAATACAACGGTTTTCCATTTTTATCTTCAGTAGAGACCTAAGAAATTGATTCTAGGCTCATTATTCTACCTTTTCTCTTAAGTATATCCAGTTTTTTTTTACAAGAATAAATATGCTTCAACTCCGGATTCCAGTAAGTTGAACAATTCTCTTATTTCATATCCTAGTAGATGACAGGTAGGTTTTTTTTTTTTTTTTAAAGGACATTGTAGCATATATTAATGAGGCACTTGATACCCTAAAGGTAAATTAAACCAGAAGGGAAGTGACAAGCCACTTCTAAACTCTGCGCCTTCATTTCTCTACCTGAAAAAGTAAATTTGATAGGGCCAGATTATCACTAGCCCTTCTAATTATGAATATCATTATTTAAACGGAACCCTCTCTATCTCTCTCCTCCCCCCTTCTTTATACCCTCTATCCCTCTTTCCTCCCTTTCCTAAATTAGTCATATTAAAATACTTTACTTAGATTTAATCATTCTGAATGGTCCATCTGCTTCCGTATTTCACCAAAGAGCAGAATTTGATCATGGCTGCTGTAGAAGAACATTTCACTGTATATATTATAAGCAAATAAGTCTGACATTTATACCACTGTGGCCTAAATTTTCCTAAATCTTGTCTTACAAGAAATGTGTATGATGTGTGGAGTCTTAGAAAACTCTTAAGAAGGTTTTCACAGTTGAACAAGTCTCTTTGATCTTCTCAAGTCTTGAAAGCTGCAAGGGTAGAATGAATGAATATTTCTTAAGTTCTCAAAATGATTCACAGGTAATCCAAATTTAGTCTCAGGATTTTAGTATGATCAATGAGTGGTGTGTGTATCAAGTGGATGTCATTTAATCATTAATGCAATGCACTAACTCTACTACTTTAATCCTACGAATATTTAGTTACTGTACAGGATTAGAAAAAGATTCTCCTTGCAGTGGCAACTTTGGAAATATGATAAATGTAAATTTATGTTTAGATTACTCAGTGTCATTTGAAAAATGATTATTACTTTTTAGTGTATAATTTTAGAACATTTACATAATTTCATATGATAAGTGTAATTTTATTTGGCTTATTTAATACCCCTCACTTAGAAAAAAAGAATTTATTGAGCACCGACTCTGTACAAGATTCTATATATATTTTGGTAATTAGACTGTGAAGCAGACGGAAAAGCAGACAGGCAATAGCCAATGGAAAAATAATTTGTACACCCTGTTCTCCAAGTACTCACAAGAGGCATGCAAAATAGTCAAGGGATGTTACAAAGAGACATATAAACAAGTACAAAATAAATATAAGTGTTGTACAGGTAGAAATGAATTCCTTGCATGTGGGATTTGAATTTTCAAAAGATAAAATAAGAAGAGAGAGGGAGGGAAAGAGGAAGTAAGAAAGGAAAGAAGTAAAATAAGCAGGGAGGAAGAAGGGAAAGAAAGAAGGAAGGAGAGAAAGATTATACCAAAGTCTTACAGGCTGGGGTTGAAGGTGTTCCCCAAGTGGAACTTAGTCTAGGTTCTTCAGAGGAGAAAAACCAATGCTTCACCAGTTTACCCCTCTGGAGAACCTGGACTATGTATATGTATTATAGAGAGAGAGAGAGAAATTTACTTTAAAGAAATTTACTTCAAGGAAATGGCTTATGAAATTGTGAGGAAATGGCTCACTGAATTGTCAGGACTGGTAAATCCCAAATCCATAGGTCAGACGACAGGCTGATGACCTCTGCTGTCTCATGGGGTTGCAGGGGTCGAAAGAAAGAGGCTGAGTGAGAGACAGAGAGCAAGAGTGCAAGCTTTGCCAGAACATCCACTTATGTACTGAATGTAGGCCACACCCTCAAGGAAACTCCCTTTCTAATTGATTGGCCACTCACTGCACATACACGATCACAAAATGGAGGATGATTACATAGCATCTGCTAAGCCACTGAGAATCATAGTCTAGTCAAGTTGAAACATAACATTAACCATCACACCAAGGAAATATTCCAGAATAGGCTCCTCACCTAAAGCTACCAAGAGATGGAACTTGGGCAGTGGACCAGACGAAACTAAACCCGTTCCTGTAGAGTAAGTTCTGACTCATGGAGACCCCATGTGTTTCAGAGCAGAACTGCACTTCATAGGGTGTTCTTGGCTGTAGTCTTTACGAAGGTAGATGCCAGACCTTTCTTTAGCAATGCTGCTGGGTGGGTTTGAACTGCCAACCTTTTGATTAGTGTTGCTGTGTGCCGTTGAGTCGATTCTGACTCGTCATGACCCTATAGGACAGAGTAGAACTGCCCCATAGGGTTTCCAAGGCTGTAAATCGTTACAGAAGCAGACTGCCACATCTTACTCCTGCAGAGTGGCTGGTGGGTTTGACCCTCCAATCTTTCAATTAACAGCCGGGCACTTAACTTGGAGCCACCCAGAAATGTGAACAGTGGGTACTGTAAAAAAAAACCCTTTGCTGTTGAGTCAATTCCAACTCATAGTGACCCTACGTTAATAGTGCCTGCCTTTTATTTTTGTTTGTTTTGTTTTCGACAATGCCTGCTTTTGATGGGCTTTCTTTTTCCCTTCCTCCCTCTTCTCCCACTTCTTCATCCTTCGCAGTGATTTTACGTTTACGCTGAGATTTGTAAATTCAGATTTTAAACATCCCCGGAACTTATATAACCAAGGACTAAAGACATTCTTGAAGTGCTGAAAAATATTTGGGAAGCCATTTTAGTGAAGAATCTGACAGATCCTTACAAATACGTAGAATAAATGAGTATCTTTTTTTTTTTTCTTTTAGGTTAATATTCTATAGGAAACCTATGTTATGGCAGATACAGGATTCTGAATGTTCTTCGGATTGCTGCTTTTGTTCTTCGTGCTAGTGAGAGAATAAGAGCAATAGCATTGCCCGGAGCAATGTGTGTGAACACACTTGGAGGATCGGGTCCATGACATTAGTCAAAGGAGAGAGGACAGAATTGGTAGTCAAATAGTTGAGGAGCTCAGGGTTGAAAGCCTCGTCATGTTTCCACAATACGTATTTTCTCCTTACTTTGCAGTCATTATCACATCTGTCTTGGATTCCAAATTTTCTATTTCCCTGACCTTTAGCAGCTCTAGTAACAGCATTTTTAACATGCTAGCAAGTTAGGACTAGTGAGTGAAAGCGGGTAGGAAGAGAGAACCTGAACAGTCATTTTTTCCAGATTAAACATTCTTCTGTGAAAAGCAAGAGGAGGCAACTAACATTTGTAAGTTATTTTCCACACTTGCTGGTTCTTCCATTTAAACAAATCAGGCACAAAGCTTTATTTCTCAGAGACCAGGAACCCCAACAGTGTCGCTTAGATCCTGTCCTATAAAACATTTCCATTGACCTTCTTCACAGCATCTGTGTCTTGATGTAAAATCTGAGCCGCAGGGGCTGGGAATCAGAAGAAATAGCAACAGACTCTGCTCAGTACTTCTTTTTTTTTGATAACCTCTGCTGAGGTTCAATTGCACAGCAGACATTGACTCTCGGCTCCTGCTAGGTCAAAAGCACTAGAAAGTGCTAAGGGCAACACCTGGCACGTAAGTGGTACATAGGGGAGGGCAGGAAGATAGGGAGAATTCTTTGATATTCTTCTTTGTGCATCCTGCACTGCTGAAGGCACAAGAAAGAATTATGTAAAGGGCTGATGTTAATCTCACAGCCTGACTAGTGATTCTACATATTAATTTCAATGTTTATGAAATAGGGCTGTCTTTGAAAGCGAATGGGTTTCTTAAAAATTAAATGTCTATTTACTATCTATTTCTGACCCTTAAGTTTTTGGTTGATTTGGATGTTTTTGACTATGAAGAAGGTCTGAAGATGTATTTCTACAGAAATGCAGTTAAATTAAAGGAACGTTTAAATAATGCTTAGGGTAATTAAACCTAATCATCCAAAAATTTAAACTATTTTCATGATAGACTGCTTTTTTTCTGACTTTTTATGAAGATGTTTTGTTTTCTGTAGAGACGCCTCAGGGATTCTAACAGAAAGATGTCAACGCACTCTGATTTACGGGCATTATGGGTGGGCTGCCCGTTAGAGGGGAAAATGGCAATGGGAAAAAATGTAGGACCATACATTGAAAGCTAAGCTTTGACATTTATAGTTCAGTGGAGCTTGTTATTACTGACTTCATTGAGGCATAATTTGATACAATAAAATACACTCATTTTAATTGTACAGTTTGAGAGTTTTGGTAAGTGTCTACACACTCATAACCACCACTACAGCCAGGTTACAGAGTATTTTGATCACTACAATAGATTCCCTTGTGTCCATGTGCCCCTTCCCAGTTAACCCCCTTCACACTTCAGGTCCTAACAACCACTGATCTGCCTTCTGTCATTGTAGATTAGATTTGCCTTTTCTAGAGTTTTGAATAAATGCAATTACATGGTATATACTTTTTTTAGTCTGGTTTCTTTCAGTCTACATAGTGGTTTATTCATGTTGTATGTATTTGTAGTTTGTTCCTTTTTATTGTTTAGTAGTATATAAAAAAAAATTACATACCACAATTTGTTTATCCATTCACCCGCTGATACACATCTGGATTGGATCCAAACCCATTGCCATTATGTCGATTCCGACTCATAGCAACCATATAGGACATAATAGAACTACCCCAAAGCGTTTCCAAGGCTGTAATCTTTACAGAAGCAAACTACCACATCTTTCTTGAAAATACTTTGGAGCAAAGTTCTATTCTGACTCAATGGCAATGGTTTTGGTTTGGTTAAGCACTTTTGAATGACGTATTTAACCCTCACAACAATCCTGTGAAGTAGGTACTTTTATTATTCCTACTTTTCAAAACAGGAAACTAAGACTTAGAGAGGATAAGTAACTTGACTAAAGACACCCAGCAAGTGGCAGTCCCAGGATTTGAACCCAATGGTCAGCACCAGAACCGGTGCTCATAACTGTGATGCTGTATTGTACGTGCTGAACAAATATGCCCTGTAGTCCTCAATTCATCCAGAACCCGGATGATTGTTATTTCCAAAATAGCAGGGTAAATTTGTGGAATTAAAACATTGAAAGGCAATTGCCATAGAATTAGACAGAAATGATACTTCCAGTGTGGCCCCTTGACTCCTTCGTTCCCGGTTCTCTTCCAGGTAAGACCTTTGCACGGACAAACTCCTGTGTCATGACTTTCTTTTGTTTTCATGGTCAACTTGTTCACTTCTAATACAGATTTGGAGCTTAGGTATGGCCCTTTATAAACATGGGAATAGGTAGGATAAGTGAAGAAAGACTGTTTTCCACTTTCTAATATACAAAAATTTAGAGGTTTTTGAGGTTTGGGCATGTGAAACAAGGTTTCTGCTTGAGGCTTATTAAAGAATGAGATAATACATCTTGGTCATTCTCCACCATTTCCTTGTCTCTTATGGATGTGGCCAGTGGTGAGGCCAGGGGGATCAACTGTCTGCTGGAGCACAATTTCTACAAATAGTGTTTTTCAGACCATAAGACTCGCAGAAAGGGTGATCAAAGTACAGTTTTTTTGTTTTTTTTTTTTTAACTTCTTGCTTCTCATGGTAAGACTTGGCAATGTTTCTGGACAGTGATGTTTACAAAAACCTTTGTGAAAATCCCTCTCTCAGAGTCAGGCTTGGTATGAAACTGGATTCCTATGAGATGGGCATTACGTGTCCAAAGAACTCACCTAAGATTCTGCTCACCAATAGGCTTTTTTAAAACTCATATTATGATAGAACTTAGGTGCCATAGCTAGAAGGAAATGGAGAGACTGGGCCAGTAAATTATATAAAAATATTAACCGGTTGCATTGAGTTCATGTCACCCAGGAGCTCTTTGAAAAATAGTATACCTTGGCTGTCATATTGATTCCAACTCACAGCAACCCTATAGGACAGACTAGGACTGCCCCATAGGGTTTCCAACGAACAGTTGATGGATTTGAACTGCTGAGCTTTTGGTTAGCAACCAAGCTCTTAACAACCGTGCCACAAAAATAGTAGAGGTGACTATTCTCTTAGATCCAGGGAGGAGCCTGTTGCCTTCTATTTGCATGTATACCAGTAACCAGTTGCTGTTGAATTGATTCTGACTTATGGAGACCCCACAGTGCAGAAGTATGCTCCATAGGGTGTTCATGGCTGTGGCCTTTGGGAGGGAGATCACTGCACCTTTTTTATGGGCACTTCTCGGTAGGTTTGAACTGCTAACGTTCCAGTTAGCTGTGGTTGCTAGTTGAAATCAAGTGGGTATCGACTCATGGCCACCTTATGTATATTCGGTTTAGTAGGCCAGAGTTTAACTATTTGGGTCGCCCAGGGATGCCATCTCTATTCTCTGCTAGCATGCCTTGTAAGATAGAAAAGCCCACTTGTCATCTATCTTACAGTACCTAGAATGCCAGACCCAACACATGACAGCCACAGAACCTTGTGTTAATGCATTTTCTCAAAAGGAAATGCTTCAGCCCATGCTACCTGCTATCTTCCTTCTCACTCATCTGGTGTTTTTCTCCTGCCTTCCCTGCCCTGTGCAGAATGATAAATCAGATCATGACTGGTTGCTGTGCTCTGGCCACTGCCTGCAATGCCCTTTGATGACGCTAATCCCCTCTTGTGTTTTGTGGTCCTGTATGTCTCTGAGGTTGTAAAGCAGGAATTCACATTAAAATTCCCCTGATCCAGGTGGGGATACACAATGGAGAAGGAGACTGCTGTTAGCACAGAGGGATTTACAGACGACTCATCAAACAGCTTCCCAGGGTCAAAATTCTTTATCATTAGGACATAAACTCTAGGAGGTTTGGATCAAAATTCTTAGGACCTCATTCCTTATCACAATTTCTTCTTCTGTCCCCGACTTACCCAGAATTATAAAGTCTGCCGGAGGGATGGTTATATAATCTAGGCATAATTGAAAGTGGGAACAGTTTTCTCCCTTTCCTGTTTCCATTTCTATATACACATGCGTTTTGCTCGATCCTGCTTCCTAACCCATCCCTCCAATACACCCATGGCTTTCTAGGGCCCCATACTCTGACATCCTGACAGATTGGGTCATGTGTTCTCCTGTGCTCTAGACATACCCCTTACTCTGTCCTCATTAACACGTATCTGTACTGTGTGTCCTTCCTTCAGGGTATGTCCCCATCTGGGTCACTGATAAATTGATTCAAAATGAGGGGTTAATGGCAAAGGAACAGCTGTGCTGCCCTTTTTAGATGATATTTTCGTGTAACAGCTGTCTTCAACCTTGCTTTGCCTGTTTGCATCTATATTCTTTCTTTTTATGTTAGGAAGAGCATTACTTTTGCTTTTGGATATAATCTCTGCAGTAGTTTCTTTTTCATTCAATATAATTTATCACGCATCTTTTGAGTGCTGAAAGCATTTCAGCTACTACCATACTGAATAGTGTTTGGGACTCTGAAAGGAGAACACAAACCCATGCCATCAAGAAGCTTTCAGTGGAAAGTCAAAGACAGACGTGCATGTACAAATCTATAATGCAAAAGAAAGTTTAGTGCCATAATAGAGTTACGAATTACTTTGGGAGACCCAAAAAAGGGGTAATTAATTCCAGCTGGGATGAAAGCTCCAGCTTTACATTTCAATTTACTAGCACTTAAAGTATGAGAAAACATCTGGCAGATAAAGATATGCCTGTTGCAGAGCCGTTCCCTTTTCATACACTTAATGTGTGATTTCACTGCCCACCAAATTAGAAGAGAAAACAGCCTTCAGTCCTAAGTGACTCAAACTGTCCTCTGAAACATCCTTGGTAATTTGGACTAAGCTATTCAGGTCAAAATGAACACTGGTTGCACAGTGGTTAAGCATTCGGATGCTAACCGAAAGGTTGGCCATTCGAACCCACCAGCTGCTCTGCTGGAAAAAGATGTAGCTGTAAAAGTTTACAGCCTTGGAAACCCTATGGGGCAATTCTATTCTGTCCTGTAAGGTTGCTATGAGTTGAAATCAAGTCAACAGCAATGGGTTTGCTTTTTTTTGGTTTGGTATTCAGGTCAAAGGATTCCCTGAGTAATAGGAGGAGGAAATGGAATGTGTGGCTAATTGTGTGCATGAACAACTGCCTTCTTTGCCATGAGACCAGAAGAATTGGATGGTGCCTGGCTACCATTACTGAACATTTTGATCAAGGATTCTACAGAGGAGTTCTGATCAAAAGGGAGAAAATGCAGAACGGAATTTAAAATTCTTATGGACTCCAGATTTCTGGAGTCGTGAAGGATGGATGAATCTCTAAAACTTGTGCTGAAATAATCTTTTTTTTTTCTTTTTTCAATTTTTATTGTGCTTTAAGTGAAAGTTTACAAATCGGGTCAGTCTTTCATGCAAAAATTTGCATACACCTTGCTATACACTCCTAATTGCTCTCCCCCTAATGAGACAGCACAAACCTTCCCTTCACTCTCCTTGTGTACATTCGGGCAGCTGCTGGCCACCTCCACCCTCTCTTCTCCTCTCCAGACAGGAGATGCCAACATAGTGTCATGTGTCTACTTGATCCAAGAAGCTTGTTCTTCACCAGTATCATTTTCCATCCCATATTCCAGTCCAATCCCTGTCTGAAGAGTTGGCTTTGGGAATGGCTCCTGTCTTGGGCTAACAGAAGGCTGGGGACCATGGCCTCTGGGGTCCGTCTAGTCCCAGTCTGACCATTAAGACTGGTCTTTTTACGAGAATTTGGGGTCTGCATCCCACTGCTCTCCTACTCCCTCAGGGGTTCTCTGTTGTGTTCCCTGTCAGGGCAGTGATCAGTTATGTCTGGACACCTTCTAGTTCTTCTGGTGTCAGGCTGATGTAGTCTCTGGTTTATATGGTCCTTTCAGTCTCTTAGGCTCATAATTACCCTGTGTCTTTTCCTTCATTCTTCTTTGCGCCAAGACGGTTGAGACCAATTGATGCATCTTAGATGGCTTCTTCCTAGTGTTTAAGACCCCAGACACCACACACTGAGGTAATCTTTAAGTCTTCAAATAAAAATACTCCCTGAAGAGTTCTTAAAACCAAACAAGAGTAAAAGTGTCTGCCTTGAGCATATGTCTTTTAAGAACCATTTGAGATCTATTCTCTAGAGAAGTAAAACCAGTGAAGCATGTATATGTACCCACACACACAGAGAAAAAGAGATAGAGATAGAGAGAGAGATTTATATCAAAGAAATGGCTTACATGGTTGTAGAAGATAGAAAGTCCCAAGTCCACGGGTCAGGCTGGATGTTGCTCCTGACTCATGCATTGCAGGGGATGACAAATCCCAAGATCAGCAGGTAAGATGTTAGCTCACGTCCCAAGAACTGGAGGTCAGATGAACTGGAGCCAGATGCAGGATCCAGAGCAAGCAACAGCCTTCAAGCTTTGACAGAAAGTCCACCTATATTGGGTGCAGGCCCCACCCCCAAGGAAACTCTCTTTCAACTGATAGACTGCTCATAACAAATCTCATCGTAGAGGTGATTACATTATCTCAGATCTCATTATGGGGATGATTATATCACTACAGGACTGGCAAACTACCGTATAACTGCCAAACCATTGAGAATCACGGCCCGGCCAAGTTGACACACAACCTTAATCATCACAAGAACTATCTATATGGGATCAAATTGAGAACTACAACTTGAAAAACTAGATAGGAACCCTAGGGTGCAGTAAGTTTATATTAACAGGGGGAGAAACAACTTAGAAAAGGGGGATGAGAATAATTGTACAGCTCGAAGAATGTAATCAATGTCACTGAATTGTGCATGTAGAAACTGTTGAATTGATAATATGTTTTGCTGTGTATATTCTCTACACCAAAATAATAAAAAAAAATTAAAAATAAGGAGTCCCCCTGTCTGGAGGGGAGGGGGGTCAGAAGCTGGCTGAATGGACACAAAAAGAGAGAGTGGAGGGAAGAAGTGGGCTATCTCATTATGGGGAGAGCAATTAGGAGTATATAGCCAGGTGTATATAAATTTTTGTTTGAGAGACTGACTTGATTTGTAAACTTTCACTTAAAGCACAATTAAAATAAATAAGGAGTCCCTGGGTAGCATAAGTGGTTAAGTGCTCTACTACTAACCAACAGTTTGGCAGTTCAACACCACCTAGTGGCACCACAAAAGAAAGGCCTGGCAATCTCTTTTCATAAAGATTACAGCCAAGAAGACCCTATGGAGCAGTTCTATTTTGTAACATGTAGGGGCGCCATGAGTCAGAATTGACTTGACTGCAATAGCTTTGTTTGTTTTTTTCTTTTTTTGTTTTGTTTTGCTTTTGCTTTGAGTAGAGCAGAAGGAAAAAAAAAAAAAAAAAAGGAGGCGGGAGGGGGAATCACTCCTAAGATTTTGTGTCCACAGGCTACATTGCTGGGGTTGTCAAGGGACCTCTAACCATGACGTTGGATTGAGAAAGCAACTAACTCCTGGTAGTGGCCTCATGCACATGGCAGAAGCAGGCACAATACCTCTCTGGGCAAAGATATAGTCAATCTTGGCCCTAGGGAATACACACAAATCGTTGTTTGAGAGCAATAATCAGTAAGCTATCAACGGTAACCAGGCACAAAAGGAAGTAGGACTACATGAGCAAGAACCAATAGAAACAACAGGCATTAGAAACAGATTGATGCAGAATTCAAATATTGAAATTATCAAACACAGGCAACTAAGCTTACCATATTTAAAGAAAAAAAGTTGATGACTATTAACATATTTTCAAGGCAAAATTAAAAAAAAAAAAACTGAACAGTTCTATAAATGAAAAATACAATAACCAAAATTAAAGGCGTCAGGCCACAGATTGGATTCAGTAGAAAAGATAAATAGTAAAATTGAAATCAGATTAGAAACAATTATTCAAATTAGGTAGATGTATACCTCATTTTTCATCAGTGAATCAGCCAGTTGGACACATGGAGTTATCCCTTCCCCAAAAGCGTGACGTACAACCAATTTTAATAGAACTTGTTCCTAGTTGAAAGCTTTCAACAATAGAAAGGGAAAATGCACAAAACACAGTTTTAAGAAAGTTGGAGGCAAAATGATTATTTTTAAGTGATGTGATTTTTGACCTAGAAAAATCAGGAGAAACTACTGAAACTCATAAACAAGACTATAGTGAAGTGATTGGTTACAAGTTTGCACATTAACTATCTTAAAATCAAGAGCTTCCTCATATACCCAAAATAACCAATGAGGAAACATTATATAACATGTATATTAATATACCCTCTCCTCACTTTTCAATATAGTTAAGTTCCAAACCAGGTCGTTACGCAAAATCGGTGTTGTGTCAGAGTCAGGGGCCTTGCCTCGTCTTCAGCTCTGGTGTTCCCTCCCCCTTGCTCGCTGCCTGTAGGGCAACCCCGGTGTGTCTTGAGATGTGAGTGGCCCGCTGGCTCCCCCTTCCCCTCCACCAGGGAGCCTGCGGGACCTGGGGGTGGTGGTGGTGATCGGGTGTTGCCCACTGCTTGCCACCTCCTCCTGCCCACCATGGGCAGGGATCCTGGTGGTTCCTATATTTGCCTGGGTCCTGCAGCCCCATGCAATCCCTTTCCCGGCCTCCTGCCACCGACCCCCCCGCCGGCACTTTTGGGTCCTCACCGGGCCTCCCCTTGCCCACACCCGAGCTCCTGTTGTTCTACTATTGCCCTGCACCCTCCGCGGCCGAACGAAGACATTAAGGAAGAAGGGGAGAAGGTGTCCCACAGCCAGTTGGCTGCCGTCCCTTATGTGGCCCGATCATCACCGTGGCCTCAGTTATATCCTTCGGGGTTGCCTACGGAGGACGCCCAGGTCTGGGCATGTCCCCACATGGGGCCTGGACAGTCAGAGGTGTCGCCTGAGAATTTTTTCCAAAGTTCTTATAATTGGGAAAATCGAATAATGAGATAGCTGATAAGTGAGATTAGGTGTATAATTAACATGAATATGATATATATATGTGAACTACTTAGCAACATACATTTCATGTTCTCGTGTTTTTGGATGGGAAGAATAAATAACGTGAATATTAATTTTCTAAAAATTAATTTGCACCCTCACGTAATCTTAATCAAAATTCCAAATTTATTTCAGGACAAGAAGATTCATGAGACAGACATGCACTATGAGAATAGGAAACACTATTATTAAATTACAGTAACGTACATGTAAAGAAAAATGGAGAACAATTGCAGGAATATATGGAATTTAGTGTGTGATAAAATAGGCCTTTCAAGTCAGTGGGGGAAACATTGAATTTGTTATTAAATGATGTTGGCACAATGGACTAGCCATTTGGGAAAACAAAATTGTTTCCCCATCATACTTTTACATGAATGAATTAAGATGGTTTAAAAGAATTTTTTTAAAAGTTGTTTTGTGTTATATTTATCATACATTATATAAAATGACTTTTTTTTAAAGATTCTTTATCTTTTGTTTTTATTATATTTTAGATGAAAGTTTACAGAGCAAATTAGTTTCTCACTAAATGATTAATACACAAATTGTTTTGTAACATTGATTGCCACCTCCACAACATGTCAGCTTGACCTTGGGTTCCCCATTACCAGCTTTCCTGTTCCCTCCTGCTTTCTAGGCCTTTCTTCTGGCCCAGTGTGCCCATTTAGTCTCATTTTGTTTTATGGGCCTGTCTAATATTTTGCTGAAGGGTGAACCTCAGGAGTGACTTCAGTACTGAGTTAAAAGGGAGTCCGGAGGCCATACTCTCAGGGTTCTCCAGTCTCTATCAGACCAGTGAATCTGCTCTTTTTTTTTTTTTTGGTCGAGTTAGAATTTTGTTCTACATTTTTCCCCAGCTCTGTCCAGGACCCTCTATTGTGACCCCTATCAGAGCAGTCGGTGGTGGTGGCTGGGCATTATCGAGATGTGCTGGCCACAGTCTGGTGGAGGCAGTGATAGTTGTGGTCCATTAGTCCTTTGACTAATCTTTCCCTTGTGTCTTTGGTTTTCTTCATTCAGTCTTTCTCCAGTTGGGTGAGACCAGTGGAGTGTCTTAGATGGCTACTTGCAAACTTTTAAGACCCCAGAGGCTACTCACCAAAGTAGAATGTAGAACAGTTTATTTATAAAATATGTTATGCCAATTGAGCTAGATGTTCCCTGAGACCATAGCCCCCAGCCCTCATCCAAGTAATTCAGTTCCTCAGAAAGTTTGGATGTTTCCACAACCTTGCCCTTGGTCAAGTTGTGCTGGCTTCCACAGTACTGTGTACCAACCTACCCCTCACCAAAATTACCACTTATGTATTATCTAGTGTTTTTCCCTTCCTACCTCTCGCCTCCCCCGTATGACTGCTGGTGAATGGATTTATATCTGGATTCTCAATTGTGTTGCCTTAGCCAAAGTGCCATCATTGTACCAGCCAGTACCAGGCTGTTTTGACTACTGTAGCTTAGGTTAGGTAGTGCAAGTCCTCCTACTTCTTCTTTTTCAATAGTGCTTTATTAATCTGGGGCCTCTTCCCTTTGGATATAAAGTTAATGATTAGTTTTTCTATCTCTTTAAAGAATGCTGTTGGTTTTTAGATCAGGATAGTATTGTATTTGTAAATTGCTTTGGGTACAATTGACATTTTCACAATGTTAAGTCTATGTATCCATGAGCATGGTATGGTTTTTCATTTATGTAGTTCTTTTTTGATTTCTTGCAGAGTTGTTTTGTAGTTTTCTTTGTATGGGTCTTTAACATCCCTGGTTAGATTTATTCCTAAGTATTTTATTTCTTAAAAAAAAAAAAAAAAATTTTTTTTTTTTTTTAGGGACATTATAAATGACTCTGTTTTCCTGATTTTCTTTTTGTAGCTCTCTTTATTGGTGTATAAGAATCCAACTGATTTTTGTATCTTTATCTTGTATCCTGCTACTGTGCTAAATCTTTCTATTAGCTCCAGTAGTTTTCTTGTGGAGTCTTTTGGGCTTTGTATGTATATTATCGTATCATCTGCAAATAGGGGCAGTTTTACTTCTTCCTTACCAATTTAGGAAACTCTGGTGGCATAATGGTTAAGAGTTTGGCTGTTAATCAAAAGGTAGGCAGTTTTAATCCACCAGGTGCTTCTTGAAAACCATATGAGGCAGTTCTGCTCTGTCCTTTAGGGTCGCTATGAGTTGGAACCAACTCAATGGCAATGGGTTTGGCTTATAGATGGCCAATTTAGATGCCTTTGTTTCTAAGTGTGTCTCTTGTAGGCAGCCTATTGATGAGCTCTATTTTTTTTAATTAATTTTGCCACTCTCTGTCCCTTTATGGATGCATTTAAGCCATTTACATTTGGTGTGATTATTGATAGGTGTGAGTTTATTCCTTTCATTTTTTTTTTTTTTTTTTTTGTGGTGCTGACTTTTTTTTCCTCTTATTCTCCTGTGCTGAATACTTTTTGTTTGTGGATTTTTTTTTTTGTAGATTTTGTGTTTTTGAGACTTTATATTTTTCCTTATTTTGATTAGTAGGTTTGTTAACTTTCTTTGTGGATACCTTGAAGTTTACCCCATCTTCCTAAGTTTGAACCTGTCTTTAATTGATTGATATAGGCTTGACTTCCCCTCCATTTGAAAGTTCTAACCTACCATGTTTATTCCTTCTTTTATTGTTCTGACATTGTTGTCATTTACAGATTGATCTCCCTGGTTTCCTGTTGTAAATTTATTAAATCTTGGTTTATCCTTGAGAGTTCATTACCTAAGTTGGTATCTGGTTGATGCAGTTTTGTGTCCTACATTCAGGATGTTGTTGATTCTCTAACTGAAGGGCTCCCTTTAATAATTCTTGCAAGTTTTGTTTGATTTTTACATATTCCCTTAATTTCTGTTTATCTAGATATGTCCTAATTTCACCATCATATTTGAATGAGAGTTTTGCAAGGTATATTATTCTTGGTTGGCAATTTTTTCTTTCAAGGTTTTATATGTGTCATTCAAATTGCCTTCTTGCCTGCATCATTTCTGCTGAGTAATCAGAGCTTAGTCTTATTGTTTCCCCTCTGTATGTGACTTTTTGTTTTTCTTGAGTGGCTCTCTGGATTTTTTCTTTGTCTTCGGTTTTAGTGAGTGTGATTATGATATGTCTTAGTGTTTTTCTTTTGAGTTCTATCCTATGTGGGGTTGTTGAGTTTCTTGGATGGTCAGCTTCTCATCTTTCATGATATTAGGGAAGCTTTCTGTCAGCAAATCTTCAATGATCCTCTCTGTGTTTTCTGCTTTCTTTCCTGTTCTGGAACCCTGATCACATGCAAATTTTTGCTTATGATTGTATCCCACATGGGTTCTCAAGTTTTCTTTATTTTTCTTTGTTCTGTTCTCTGCTTTTTCTTCAAAGTGGTTCCCAAGGATTTGTCTTCAATTTCATTGATTCTGTCTTCCATTGTTTCAAATTTGCTCCTTAAACTTATGTTACTGTCCATTTCTGAACTATTGTTGTTCATCTTTTGGATTTCTAATTGCTGTTTTTGTGTGATTTCTAGTTTGTTTATTTTCATATTTTATTCCTGTATTATTTTCTTGAATTCTTCCATTGTTTTCTCTGTCTTTTCCATGATTTTGCCTGCTTTTTTCCTTATTTTTGATTGCATTTTCCCTCATCTCTTGGAGAGACCTGAATATTAGAGTTCCGAATTGCCTATCTGGTAATTCCAGTGCCTTTTTTTCTAGCAGAAGGTCATTTTTTTTTTTTTTTTTTTTGATGCTTTCTGGAGCCATCCTGCCCTGTTTTTTAAAGTAGGTTTTGATATTGTCTACTGTCTTTGGAACGTTTGGGAATTATTTTTATTTGCTTATTGATTGTAGATTTCTTTGTTTTTGTCTTATTTGTTTTATTTGGCCAAGTCTGGGCAGGCAGGCTGGGTGTTGTTTGTAGTTTGCTTGTCTGTGGGTATGATACTTCTCACTACCTTGTCCAGATGGGCAGGGCCAGTAGCTCAACTATGGTGCAGAAGGGCAGGTCCAGCAGAGGGGTAGAGGAGGGGATGGGTCATTTTTAGCACCCACTGGGGCCGACAAGGATGGAGCCAGGGGACAGTGCAAGGTAGGGTCCAGTGGTCTGTACCTATGCCACTTGGGGATGCAGTGCTTAGCTCGTGGTGCAGTTAGGCAGGAGGGAAGGGGGAGGATGTGATGTGTGGAGTTAAGTGGTTGTGGGAAAGAAGAGAGAAACTGAAGCCAGAAACAAAACAAAACAAAATGGTGCTGAGAGAGCCTACCAGTGGAGTGACATGGAACTGGGGAAGCCATGTGCTTGTAGCTTTCTAGCTGGGTGGTATGGCATAGCCCATCAAGAAGGGGCAGAGATGACGTGCATGGGTAAGTGGGTGGGAGGAAGGAAAGGAAGGGAGGGAGAGAGAGATAAGACACAGAAAGAAAAAAAAAGGCACATGCAGTCAGGTGCTTGGGAGAAAGGAAAGGAAGGTATGTATAGAGAGAGAAGAGACTAAGAAAAAAATAAAATAAAACAGAATTAAAATGCCCTGAGGGGGCCCACCGGTGTGGTGGTACAGGCCAGGGAAGCCATGTGCCTGTGGTCACCAGCCAAGTGGTGTGTCACAGCCCATCAAAAAGTGGCAGAGGTGGCACATGTGGCCAGGTGGTAAGGAGAAAGGAAATGAAGGAAGGTAGAGAGAGACAAGAAACTGAGGAAAAAAATGCCCCAGGGAGCCCATCAGCATGATGGTGCAGACTGGGGAAACTGTGTGCTTATAGCTCCCTAGCTGAGTGGTGTGGCACAGCCTGTCAAAAAGCTGCAGAGTGGGCGTATGTGGCCATGTGGCCAGGAGAAAGGAAATGAAGGAAGGTAATGAGAGAAAAGAAACTGAAGAAAAAAATGACCCAAGGGCCCAATGGCATGGTGGTGCAGGCTGGAACAGCTGTGTGCTGGCAGTTCCCCAGCCAAGCACTGTGGCACAGCCTGACAGAAAGTGGTGAAGATGGTACCTGAAGAAAGGAAAGAAAGTAAGATAGAGAGGGCCGAGAAATTGAAAAGAAAAAGAAAAAAATGCCCTGAGGAAGCCTACCAGCATGGTGGTGCAGAACAGGGAAGCTGCTCCTCAGCCAAGTGGTGGTACCCAACCCATCAAGAAGGAGCAGAGATGGCACATGGCACCAGCTAGGCAGGAGAAAAGAAAGGAAGGACGTGAGAGAGAGAGAAGAAATGAAAAGAAGTCAAAAAACAACTACAACAGCAAAAGAAAAAAGACACTGAAGGAACCAGCCAGTGAGGGCAGAGAGAATCCAAGCGGCAAGGAGCCAGCATCTCACTGGCTGAGTGACCATGGCCTACGAGAGAGCACCCAAGTCTGCAGAGGGAAGAAGCCTGGGGGTTGGGAAAGCATGTATGCCGGGTTACCAGGTGCTCTGTCTCCTTCTGGGAACTCCATAAAGCTTGCCTTCCTGTGTTCCCTGTCCATCATTCTTGGTGGCTGAGGGGTCCAAGATGGCATGTCCATGTCATTTTTACTGGTAGGGAACCTCTGCTCTGTAGCTTTCCTTGTTCTTTGGTCTCTGTCAGTTTCTTATTCCATTCAGTGCTTGGTTGAGTGCTTTATCCTTTCATTTGATGCTTAAGGCTCCAGGTTGATGATTATTTTACTTAGTTTTTCAGGTCTTTGTTGCAGAGGGACGGCATCGCGCCTTTGTCTATAGGGCCACATTGGCTCTGCCTCTATATAAAATGGCATTTGTATAACTTGGGAATTTTAGAGAATTTTCTAAGCATTACACAAATATCAGAAAAAACAAAGAATACTACTTGTGAATGTTACTATATAATAATTTTAAAAGTCAGACACTGATTAAAGATACAAAACAAATTTTACTACATATATGACAGAGTTACTATCAGAAATCTGGAAAACCTTATCTAATTAACAAGAAAATAGATACCTTTGAACAGAAAACTTTTTAAAAAGAAGAAATAGGAGTATTTTGATAAGCATAAAATGATATGATCACTAAAAAAATCAAAACAGTTTATAAGGTAGCAAAATAGAAAAGGTTGGGTTTGGGGGAGTGTTGGGGTACGATCATTCTCATTCATGTGGATGACAGAACATGTTTGGGAGATATTAGTTTCCCTCAAGTTGATTTGGACTCATGGTGACCCATGTGTGCAGAGTAGAACTGTACTCTATAGGGTTTTCAAGGCTATGCCCTTTCGGAATCGGCTTGCCAGGCCTGTTCAGAGGCATCTCTGAGTGTGTTGGAACCGCCAACTCTTGGGCTAGTAGTTGAGCATTTAGCCATTTGCACCACCCAGGGACTCACAGGAAAATATTTAGGTGATATGTATTAAAGTTTTAAATATACAGCCACATTGCTCGAGAGATCCCACTTCTAGGAACCCAAATTCTATAGGAATACCTGGAGGCATGTGCAAAAATCTTTTGCACACATATTCATAGCAAGATTATTTATAATGCGAAAAACTAAAAACTAATTCACAACTAATATGATTAATTAAATAAGTTAGGACAATCTTTAAAAAATCTCTCTTTGAATGTCTATTATACAATACCTGCTGCCTTTGAGTTGATTTCTGACTCATAGAGACTGTGATGGTTAAGATTGTGTGTCACCTTGGCTGGTACATGATTCTCAGTGTTTATATGTGATCACCCCATGATGGGATCTGCTGTGAGTAGCCAATCAGTTGAAAGGCAGTTTCTCTGGGCATGTGACTTGCATCTGAATATAAGTGGATGTTCTGGCTTTTGCTTGCGCTGGATTCTGCAGCTACCTTCTGTTCGTCTGACCTCTGGTTCTTGGGACTTGAGTTAACAGCTTACCTCCGATCTTGGGTTCACCAGCCCCTGCAGCTACGTGAATCAGGAGAAGCCTCTATTCTGATCCACCGACTTGGGACATTCCAGCCTCTACAGTTGCATGAGTCATTTCCTTGACATAAATCTCTCTCTATATATATTTATATGATTTACCTAATTTGCTTCTCAAGAGAACCCAGCCTAAGACAGTGACCCTATAGGACAGAGTAGAACTGCTCCACAGGTTTTCAAAGAGTGGCTGGTGGATTCAAACTGCTGACCTTTTTTTTTTTTGGTTTGCAGCCTGAGCTCTTAACCACTGCATCACCAGGGTTCCTATTATAAAATATTTAATATAAAAAAGGCTACTGAATGAAAACAGTGTTTAATAATATCTTTTAATTTTTAAATATTCTGTGCATGTGTGTGCATGTTTTCTTGTGTAAAAAAGTCTGGAATGGCATATCCAAAGTGTTATTAATACTTAGATAATGAGATTTTATTTTTGTCTTCTTTTATACTTTGTTATATGATTTGATTTTTTTTCTTACAATAAGCACATCTTGCTTTTCTATTTAGTAGAAATAAATTTAATTACATAATAAAAACAGAAAATTAGAATTAAGGCTTTAAAAGGCAGACTACAGTTATCTGGAAAATTCATATGCCAGAGTTCTTGTTCACTGACAATGGTTAGACGAATAAAGCATTACTCTATCTTGAGCTTACAGAACCATTTGCTGAAATGGAAAATAATGTGCTTACAAGGAAGAATTTCAAACAAAAATCAGTCAACAGCTCTCAAAATATTTCTTGCTTTTTTTCTCTTAGATGAATCACTTCAATTAAAGACCTACCAACACTTTGCATATTCTTCTCTTCAAGTCTATGTAACTCTTTGGCTCGTGTCAAGGTGAGTTGTGTTTGTCTTTCTGCCTCATTAGATGGAGAGGCAATCTATCTTTGTATCTTCTACCGCAGTTAGCACTTTGCACATCATAAGCCTTTGACAAGTACTTTTAGAATTGAAATGATATCTGAAACCTAAAAACACTATTCATTATTGTATTTAAAAAATCTAAGCATTCAGTTATGGAAATGTGAAATAATCAGCACATCTTGACCCCTGATTCCTATTTCTAGTGTGCAAGGCAAGCTCCAGAGTTGCTGTACTCCAATCCAGCTGAAACCAAATCTCTGGATAGCAGTTCCATAGAGAATCCTCACCTCTCTAAAAAACCAAAACCATTACCATCGAGTTGATTCCGACTCATAAAGATCCCACAGGGCAAAGTAGAACTACCCCATAGAGTTTCCAAGGAGCGCCTGGTGGATTTGAACTGCTGACCTTTTGGTTAGCAGCCAAACTCTTAACCACTCTGCCACCAGGGTTTCCTTACCTCTTTAGGTGAGTCTAGGTAATTCCAATTTGCAGGCAAATTAGCTCTCTCAGAAATAATTAGGAAACTGACTGCATCCTGGTTTGTTCTGCAGCACTTGGTTCAAAAATGTTCTTGGGCCAGTCGATATTAGCCTGAGGAGTCTGAGAGTGCTGCGCTTTGCCTCATAATTATATTGTGCATTGTATCACTTGGTGTTTGATAAAGTATACCTGACCCAGAGGTGCTGGTCAAGATATACTTGATATAGCGTATCTGCCCCAAGGAGCTAGTTTGTAAGATGGAAATTAAAAATAAATATATAGAGGAATAATACTTTGAAGTATCACTTTCTTAGCTAACAAATGATTAAGTGACACAATATATAAAAATTTTCTCGCTATACCCTTCCCATCTTAAGATGTTTGCCTTGAAGCTGAAATGTATCATCCAGGAAAGTAGAAAGTGGATTCCAGCCAGAACAAAGCAGTCTCCTTAGGCTTTGAGTTTCAAAGCAGAGTTTTTAAAGATTTAAAACCCATAGCTAGATAATAGTTTAAAATCGATGCTTTTGATTTACAGTAGCCAGTTTTGCTAGGAGTTGGGTTTATATATTAAGAACCAAGTAAGAATGGAACTTAAGAGATTTTCTAGATGTCATCGCATAGGCAAAGAAATATTAGGTACACAATTTTTTTTTTTTTTTTTTTTATTGCTTAAGATGAGAGGGAAACTAGTAAGACCCTATGCCCCGATTGCCTTTCTCCTCAAAGTTACAAATACCTGTCTTGAGCTTTCCTCCTCTTCTGTAAATGGGCTACAGGTGAGCTGAGGTCCTGTTCCCTCAGCCCCTGGGGTGGCTGGTCATTACGTTGTCTAGAGACCCCACATCTTGGGCCTCAGGGTGTGAGCAACCTCATTCATTTACTCAGTCTGCTTTATAAATATGATTGTTTTTTATGAGTGCCATGGCTTAAGAAAGATTGGGCAATCAGAATAATTATTAATTTTTGAATTTAATTTTTTTTGAACCATTCTTTGTTTTTTTGTGGTACATTAGATGAAAATTTACAGAACAAGCTAACTTCTCATTAAACAATTAGTACACGTATCGTTTTGTGACATTCATTGCCAACCCCATGACATATCAACCCTCTTCTCTTCTTGACCTTGGGTTCCCTATTACCACCTTTCCTTTCCCTTCCTGCCTTCTAGTCCTTGCCCCAGGGATGCTGTGCCCCTTTAGTCTCATTTTGTTTTATGGCCTGCCTAATCTTTGGCTGAAGGGTGAACCTTGGGAGTGACTTCATTACTGAGCTAAATGGGTGTCTGGGGGCCTTACTCTTGAGGTTTCTCCAGCCTCTGTCAGGCCAGTAAGTCAGGTCTTTTTTTGTGTGTGTGAATTAGAATTTCGTTCTACATTTTTCTCCAGCTCTGTCTGGAACCCTCTATTGTGATCCCTGTCAGAGCATTCAGTGGTGGTAGCTGGCACCGTCTAGTTGTGCTGGACTCAATCTGGTGAAAGCTGTAGTTCTCGTGGTCCATTTGTCCTTTGGACTAATCTTTCCCTTGTGTCTTTGGTTTTCTTCATTCTCCCTTGCTCCAGATGTGGTAAGTACGTAGTTTAATTTTTAAAAAGGTTAATCTATCAGCCCAGCACCATGCTAGCTAACATCTGAATCATTTGGAGAGTTTATAAAATGTTACAGACTTTTGGTCCCATATCACAGATTGAAAAACTGAGATAGGCTGAAAAGTATTTAGTTTTATAAACTACTCAAGTGATTGGATGCACGATCAAGTTGAGGACTCTCGACTTTGACTGTCTAGAAAGGAATTCCCACCTGATCCAATGGAAGAATGTATTCATTCCCATTTTTAATCCTAAAGGAGCAGTAGGAATAGTCAGAAGACTATTTTTCAGAGCACACAAGTGAGCATTTTATCTGTTATAGTCTTCTTCAGGAGAGGGTTAAAAATCATACCTTTTTTTTTTGCAAATAAACCTCCTGGCTTGGGTGTGTCAGCCAGTAGAGCCGCAGGCTCCCTAGAGTTGACGCAGAGATTAACAGCTGCAAGGAGGGTATGGCAGGAAGTGTAATGGCTGCTATGCTTCCCTGCATATGTTCATTCCCCTGCAAAAGTGTGATTCTCAAGGACATAAAAAGCTCTTCTAAAATTTGGTTTACTGCCACTCTGTGAGTGAGTTTCTTTATGGCGGAGGAGAGTAGGCACCTGTGGATTTCTAATGGTGCCCTGGTGGTGCAGTCGTTAAGCATTTGGCTGCTGACCAAACAGCCTGCAGTTCAAATCCACCAGCCGCTCCTTGGGAGCCTATGGGACAGTTCTAGTCTGTCCTACAGGGTCACTATGAGTCAGAATTGACTCCCCTGCAGTGGATTTCTAATAGCAAGATTAAAAAGTTACTTACTTTTGCAAACTGAGCAGAATATGGGGGTCGATACTGAAGGTACAGTGTACTGTTTTCTTCGAATTGATAATTTCTCTTGAAATAGTGAAAACTTAATCTAAAATCTATAAAACACAAAATTTCACACTTCCTCTATGGCTCTTTTAATGGCTATTTTTTCTAATTAACATTTAAAGGCTCATCTCGAAACCTTTTCCTTAAGTGATATCTTCTCTGACTCCTACAGCGTCCATTGATTTCTCCTTATTCCTGGCTGGGCAGGTCCATGTGCAGATTGCGCTATTTACATCATACATTTTATATACGATACTTTTACATTGATGATAGATAGCAGTAAGGCGTTTTGTGGAACCTGACTTTCTAATTTGTGCAAAAGCAGACAATGGAGTAGCAGTGGGGCTGCCTTATTTGACCTTGTATTTAACACTGATAAGTGTGGATAACACTTGGTGATGCAATACACTGTTTGTTTTAAATCACTACGATTCTGTTTCTCTTTCCAATGCAAGTGTGAACTTCTGGTATTTGAAGCTTACATTGCACATCTTTTCTTTCTTCCAGCACAAATAAAAAGTGGGATAGAGTCGGTTCGCAACAAAAGACTTACATGAGTCAAAATCAACTCAATGGCAAGGTGTTTTTTTTAGCTTTTTTTTTTTTAAGTTTAGTGGGCACACAGGAGTCTAGGGGTGGTTAATGAGCCTGGCTGCTAATCAAAATTTTGGCAGTTCAGTCTACCCAGAGGTGCCTTGGAAGAAAGGCCTGGCAATTTACTTCTGAAAAATCAGCCAACAAAAACCCCATGTACTCTGACACATGAGTTGCCATGAGTTGGAATGGACTTGAAGGCAACTGTTTGACCTTTTTTAGAAGGCACACAGAATATTATTGGTAGAGGAGACATTTGCACTGTCCAGGCAGCTGGCCGACGACCTATTTGATATCAAACCAAGTGAGAAATTGGGAGAACAGCATCTTTATTTTCTTTGATTAATACAAGAGAAAGTGGATTGCATATTTGACTTTGATTTGTCCCTAGGAGTTTCCTAACGAGGGTCATATTGTTCATATTTTGAACATTTTGTATGCTAATAGATGAGTTAGGAATTGCTTTTGGCCTTATATGACAGAAATCTAACCACACAGTAACTTCTTAAAATAAGAATCTCTTTTTCTCATGTCATGAGGACTGAGGGGGAGCAGCCCATGCTGGTCAGCTGGTGAAAGACTGAGGCTCCTTTTCTATTGCTACTTTGTCATCTTTATGTGGCTTTTGTTCCCGTGGTTGCAATATGGCAGCTGCAGCACCAGGTTATCGTGACTGCAATACATGCAGGCAAATGAGAAGGGAAAGAATGGGATGTCTATGGCAGCTGAGTTGGTCTTTTTTTGAAAGAGTGTTCCTGGAATCACCTCTTAGAATCTTTTGCTTAAATCTCATTGGCCAGGCCTATGTCATATGGGCAACCCTCTTGTGAGAGGGTCTGGAAAGCTGAGTATTTTAATTAGGCATGTTGGAATTCTGGAGCCCTAGTGGCTCAGTGGTTAAGAGCTCAGGCTGCTAACCAAAAGGTCGGCAGTTTGAATCCACCAGCCATTGGAAATGCTATGGGTCAGTTCTACTCTATCCTGTAGGGTTGCTATGAGTCAGAATTGATAGCAACGGGTTTGGTTTTGGTTTATTGGAGTTCTGTCAGAAAGGAAGAGAAAATGGGTGTTGGGGAAGCATTGTCTGCCTTACCTGATATTGTAGATTTTAAGACTTTCATTGTGTCATTTGGGCTTGTTTTCCCCAGCCACTTTTAAATATTAGTTGGGCTGGTGACCTATCCACAGGAAATTTGAATGACCGGGAGGTGACAGAGCTGTTACAAGAGAAAAAAGGGGTTCTAATCATGGAATGAGTTTAGGGATAATATGTAGGTAGTGGGCCCTTTGGCGAAGCCCTGGTTGTGCAGTGGTGAAGAGTTCAGTTGCTAACCAAAAGGTAAGCATTTCAAATCCACCAGCCACTCCTTGGAAACCCTATGGGGCAGTTCTACTCTGTTCTATAGGGTCGCTAAGAGTTGGAATCGACTCAGTGGCAACAGGTTTGGTGTTTTTTTGGTTTGCACCACTTGACAGGCCAGTTTAGAGCATGTTCATCCATAACACACCCTTGACTGCTTACTTCATTGATGGGAAGATTGGTTCCCCTGCTCATGAAGCATAAAAGGTTTTTCTATTGCTGTTTGTTGCTGCAGAATTGATTCTAACTCATGGCAACTCCATGTGTACAGAGTAGAAGTCCCCCACGGGCTTTTCGAGGCTGCGACCTTTCAGAAACACATTGCCAGGCCTGTCTTCTGAAGCATCTTTGGGTGTGTCAGTACTGCCAACCTTCCAGCTAGTAGTAGAGCACTTAACCTCCTGGACTATCCAGGAACTCCTAAAGTTCATCTAGTATATACCAATTTCGATCATTTTATTTACATAGATAAATAATATTTCACCTTATTATTTAATTTTATTTTTAACTTTCTGTTATGGAAAATTTCAAAAAAACATAAAAGTAGAGAGATAGTGTAATAAACCCCCATGAACCCATTACTCAGTTAGTAACTCCTGGCCAATCTTGTTTCATGTATAACAACACTCATTCCATTCCCAAGATTATTTTGAAGCAAATTTATGAAATCTTACCACTTAAAATATATTTTGGTATGTATCTGTAAGACATAAGGATTTTTATCCAATCCGCATTTTAATTCTCCCATTGTCTAAATTTTGTTCAGATATTTTTGGATGAGGGTCCAAACAAGAAATGTGCAGGATAATTTATTGCTAGTTCTCTTGAGTCTCTTTTAACCTATAGGACCTCCTCCCTCTTGGTTTTTCCTTGCATTTATTTGTTGAAAATCCAGGCTCACCAGAGTCTCTCATATTCTGCAGTTTACGGCCTGCATCTCTGTGGTGTCATGGAGTATGTTTCTCTGCAGATTACCTGCCTCACAAGCTGATTATTAGGACTGAAACCTTGTTCGGTTCAGGTTTAAATTTAACGATTTTTGTCTTTAAGAAAGTGGAGTCATTCTACATGAAAGTTAAATGTTCAGTTTAATCATTATTTTTTTGTATATGAAATGTTTGAAGAAAAATATTTTGAAGGAAAAAGTAACCCCCATCTCATTTGTCAAGCAGTTTAAAAATAATGTCCATACAGTTTAAAGTTGCCATTAGGGTTTAGTTTTATTCTGTTTCATGTTCAATAGATATTTTCTAAAGAAAACAAACTTTATTATGATCAAGTATTCTTTTTCTATTCCTCAGTTTGGTATTCTTGACTCATTACGGCCACTAATCAATATCAGGGCTTTCTGATATTGTCTGTATGGTTTTATTGTAGTTGTTAGTAGCTATTAAGTGGAATGCGTCTCATAGCGACCCCATATATGTAGAGTAGAACTGTGTTCCATGGGGTTTTAAAGGCTGTGATCACTTGGAAACAGATCACCAGGCCTTACTTCCAAGGTACCTCTGGGTGGGTCTGAACTGCCAACCTTTTTTTAAAATAGCCCAGTGCTTAACCATTTGTGCTACTGAGAGACGTTTTTCTGGAGTCTGGGGGTGGTGCAAACAATGTGCTCAGCTGCTAACTAAAGGTGGGAGGTTCCAGTCTACCCAGAGGCACCTTGGAGAAAGGCCTGGCGACTGACTTCCAAAAAATCAGCCATTGAAAATCCAATGAAGCAGCGTTCTCCTCTAACACATACGGGGTCACCATGGGTCAGAATTGACTCAATGGCAACGGAGGAACTGGGATATAATTTTTTATTACTTAAGTGTAATTAATTTAGATTAAATTGAAAGAAAGTTACTCTCCGTAAATTGCAACTAATATTATTGTCGAAAATGTGTTTGGTTATGATATTGTCACCCAAAGGGTTAATGTTAATCAGCTCATTGCTGAATGGGTGAATTCAAATATTAATGTCAAAGGTGAGGTAAGCTATAAATTACATTCTTGTCTCATAGTGGGTTAATGTTAATATCGCTGACACATTTGGGAATTAATGTCAACATTTTATAAAAAGATTGGGTTAATTAAATTATCGTCATCACATAATGAGTTAACATTAATCTTTTTGACACTTTATGGGGTTAAAGTTAATATTGTGGGCACACCTTGGCATCAATGTATTATTGTCAAAGATAGAATTTATTATATTATATTATATTATATTATATTATATTATATTATATTATATTATATTATATTATATTATATTATATTATATTATATTATATTATATTATATTATATTATATTATATTATATTATATTATATTATATTATATTATATTATATTATATTATATTATATTATATTATATTATATTATATTATATTATATTATATTATATTATATTATATTATATTATATTATATTATATTATATTATATTATATTATATTATATTATATTATATTATATTATATTATATTATATTATATTATATTATATTATATTATATTATATTATATTATATTATATTATATTATATTATATTATATTATATTATATTATATTATATTATATTATATTATATTATATTATATTATATTATATTATATTATTGTGACATAATCAGTTCATGTTAACATTGTCAAGTAACAAGATTCATGCTAATACTGTCATCGACAACAAAAAATTCCTGACTTAGACCTTATTGACATGTCACCGGATTTTACATAATAATGCCAGCCATACAAAGATAAAGCTTTCGGAACAATAAGTAATGACTCCTCTCACTTGCTTTAATCAGAACCACTCCTAGGCACCAAACCATATGCAAACTTAGCTTTAAAGCAGGGTCGCATTTTTAAAGTTTTTTTCTGAGTACTCTCTTCTTTTCCTTGCTGACCAATCTTTTTCCCCCCACACATAGTGAAAACGTCAATGTTATCATGATTTAGGTCTAAAATACCATAAATTATCAATTTATGAAGTCTCAAAAAAAAAAAAAAAAAGTTTTTTTTTTTTTCAATTAATCCAGCTTACCTATATTTAGATATCTTACAATGACACATAGTAGTCATTTTTCCCAGTGAAAGCTTGGGCCACATTATGGTAGTAGTCTGTACCTTTTCCTTTTTTTTTTAAACTATGAATCTTTTCTAGTTTATTAAATTTAAATAGTTTGCAAAAGGTCTCTATATAAAAACATAAAGGCAGATGAGCTGTACATAAAGTAAGGGTAGGGCCTGGAACCCTACCCTCTTAGGCCTCTTTTGCCCCTCTGAAACCACCCTGAGCTGCTCATATAATTCCTATGGCTCACTGGAGCACCATTTAAAAATACCAAAAGGTGTGCTAGACTTTACAATATTTTCTCATTATTGTGGAGGGTCTCTATTGAATATGAGAATGACTGAACAGTGCGATTGGAGTTGGTTGCAGGTTGGGACAATGAAACAAATAATGCTTAAGGCCTTTGGTCCTGGTTCATCTCAGGCTTGGTCTTTTTCCTAAGTGGTCCCTTCACAGGAATAAGGAAACTTCATAGTGATATCTAATTTTTCACCTTAGCACTAGAGCTAATTATGAAATGTAAATTTGAGTTTGTAAACTCTCTGAAGATATTTTATGTAAATTTTAAAATTAGTTGTGATTTAGAAACTCTTGTTTAATGAAATGTTTGAATGCTCTTTAATGAATCCATCTCGGGATACTCTAGAGAAAAAAAAGAAAACATAACCTGGTGTCACTGTGCATTGTGAGCTTAAATACCCACTGTGAGTCTTTTGGTCAGTGGACCCAAATTAAATTAAGCAGCCTTTCTAATTAATACAGAAATGCATAGCACTTCAACTAATCAAAGGATTGTAACTGAAAAAAGGTAATTAAGTTTGGAGTTCATCATCTGAAATTGAAATGATAAACTTGTATTCTCCACAATTTAACTCTTTTGGATTCAGGTCTTCTTTCTTTCTACAGCTACTCACTTCCCTTGGTACTTTATATTTCTCATCTGTTGGTCTGATTCTCTTCTCTAATTTATCTAGGACAATTTCTAATAAGTCTTATCTTAGTTCCCACTCTTTTCACATAGAATCTTCCAGCTGCTCGTAGGCAATCAGATCAAGTTTAAACTCCCCTGCCTGGCATTCAAGGTTATGTGAGCTAGCCGTACTTACAGATCTTAGCATCCCTGACCATGGCCTTATCCTTCCATTTAGACTGATAAATGAGCACCAACCAATCAGAACAGACACTGCTCTTAGGGCTGAATTATTCCTGGCTCCCAATATGCTGGGGTGGCCTAGGCAGCAAGCCAGTGGCTGGTTATACCACCCAGTGCAGAAGTATCTTCGTACTTTAGCACCTAGTAGCCCCTTCAGGGATTGCCTCAGGGGAAAAGGGCTGTGTCTTCCCAGGGTGGCCCATGTTCAATGACTGATGGATGCTGGTCTTTAAGTGTCTAACCCTTCCTTTTGCTCCTACTTGGGACCATTTTGAGAGAGCATGGTAGTTCCAGAGCTTTCTAAGGGAGTGACCAGGGTTGTCGTTTGGCCTGAATCGTAGCTCGTTTTCTCTCTCTGCCCAATCCTGCTTTCTTCTCCTCTATTCTATATGTAGAGTCCCCAGCACAGTTTCTAGTAAAGGGCCCGGCTGCTAAACTCCATCTCAGAATCTGCTTCTCAGGCAATCTAACCTGAGAAAATTGGAGTGGCAAAATCATGTCTGCATGCTGCCTGGCTGTAGAGCTTAACAGGTGCCAGGCACTCTTCTAAAATCTTTTTATTTATTTTATTGTGCTTTAGGTGAAGGTTTACAGAGCAAATAAGTTTCTCATTAAATAATTAATATGCAAATTGTTTTGTGACATTGGTTGCCAACCCCGTGACGTGGCAACAGTCTCCACTTCTTGACCTTGGGTTCCCCATTTCCATTTGTAAAGCTTTACTGTCCCTTCTTGCCTTCTCATTCTTGTCCCTGGGCTGGTGTGCCCATTTAGTCTCGTATATATGGTTGAACTACATGTATTATTGTTTGTTTTATGGGCCTGTCTAATCTTTGGCTGAAGGGTGAACCTCAAGAGTGACTTCAGTACTGAGTTAAAAGGGTTTCGGGAGGCTATACTCTTGGGGTTTCTCTAGTCTCTGTCCGGCTAGTAAATCTGGTCTGTGATTTTGAATTTTGTTCCACATTTTTCTCCAACTCTCTCTGGGACCCTCTATTGTGATCCCTGTCAGAACAGTTGTTAGTGGTAGCTGGGCACCACCTAGTTGTGCTGGATTCAATGTGATGGAAGCTGTGGTGGTTGTAGTTCATTAGTCCTTTAGACTAATCTTTCCCTTATGTCTTTGATTTTCTTCATTATCCTTTGTTCCAGACAGGGTAGAACCAGTGGAGTACCTTAGATGGCTGCTCACAAGCTTTTAAGACTCCAGATCTAAAATTGTTATGAATACTAACTTATATAATGCTCATACAATCTTATGAGGTAGAGGAATACTCTTATTATGCCCACGTTCACGTATCCAGAAAGCATCAGAGCCAGGACTGTAATCCAGGCAGTCTAGCTATAGACCCTGAAGTATTAGCTGATGTGGTTTTTTTTTTTTTTGGTTTATAGGCAATAATAGACAGAGATAGATAGTTGTTGTTGAGTTGACTCCAACTCATAGAGACCTTATTCATCTTTCCACTCATAGTGTAGGTACTCAATAATATTTGTTGAACAGATATCCCAGTTCCCTTGAAATTATCTTTACAGAAGAGTGCCTCATCATATTTGTTGCTTGATGACAACTAAATCATCTGTCCTGCTGATCTCCCTTAGTTCTGCTTTTTGCTGAGGATCATTTAAAATAAAAAAGACTGTAGTGACATGGTTACACATGGTTATTCATGGCTACAAACAGGGATTACTATTTGGTGTAATCAAATCCTTTATTTCTGAGACTCTTCCATTTGATCTTTGGGAGAACTGGTAATTCTATCATCTTAGTCTATTCACATTAAGTTTTGTGCATTCTATCATCTTGGGTAATTGCGTATATTCTGGAAGATGTATGTATTGGCATTATTAACATTAATATTTCTTTTTGTTATTATCATACTTTAGATGAAGGTTTACAGAACAAACTAGCTTCTCATTAAATAATTAGTATACATATTGTTTTGTGACATTGGTTACCAACCCCATGACATGTCGACACTCTCGCTTCTCTACCTGGAGTTCCCTATTACCAGCTTTTCTGACCCCTTCTGCCTTGTAGTCTTTGCCCCTGGGCTGGTGTGCCCTTTCAGTCTCATTTTGTTTTGTGGGCATGTCTAATCTTTGGCTGAAGGGTGAACGTCAGGAATGACTTCATTACTGAGCTGAAAGCTTGTCTGGGGGCCATACTCTTAGGGTTTCTCCAGTCTCTGTCCGGTCGGTAAGTCTGGTATTTCTTTGTGAGTTAGAATTTTGTTCTACATTTTTCTCTAGCTCTGACTGGGATTTTCTATTGTGATCCCTGTCAGAGTAGTCAGTGGTGGTAGCTGGGCACCATCTAGCTGTGCTGGACTCAGTCTGGTGGAGACTGTGGTAATTGTGGTCCATCAGTCCTTTGGACTAATCTTTTCCTTACGTCTTTGGTTTTCTTCATTCTCCCATGTTCCCAACAGGGTGAGACCAGTGGTGTATCTTAGATGACCTCTCACAAGCTTTTAAGACCCCAGACACTACTCACCAAACTAGAATGTAGAATATTTTCTTTATAAACTATGTTATGCCAATTGAGCTAGATGTTCCTGAGATCATGGTCCCCACAGCCCTCAGACTAGTAATTCGGTCCCTTAGGGGTTTTGCATGTGTCTGTGGAGCTTCCATGACCTTGCGTAGGACAAGTTGTGCTGGCTTTCCCCAGTATTGTGTACTGCCTTAACCTTCACCAAAGTTACCACTTTGTCTATTAAGTATTTTTCTACCTCCACCCCTCCCCTCCCTCGTAACCATCAAAGCTTGTTTCCTTTTGTGTGTAAACCTTTTCATGAGTTTTATAGTAGTGGTCTTATACAATATTTGTCCTTTTGTGATTGACTTATTTCACTCAGCATAATGTCCTCCAAATTCATCCATGTTCTGAGATGCTTCACAGATTCATCATTGTTCTTTCTTGTTGTGTGGTACTCCATTGTGTGTATGTACCATAGTTTGTTTATCCATTCGTCTGTTGATAGACATTTAGGTTGTTTCCATCTTTTTGCTATTAACAGTGCTGCAATGAACATGTGTGTGTATATGTCTATTTGTGTGATGGCTCTTATTTCTCTAGGATATATTTCTAGGAGAGGAATTGCTGTATCGTATGATATTTCTAGCTCTCTAAGGAAGTGCCGTATCCTTTCCAAAATAGTTGTACCATTTTACATTCTCACCAGCAGCTCGTAAGAGTTCCAGTCTCCCCTAAGCCTCTCCAACATTTGTTATTTTCTTTCTTTTTTTTTTGATTTTTTTTTTTTTTTTGTAGTAATGCCAGGGGGTGAGATGGTATCTCATTGTTGTTTCGATTTTTGTTTCTTTAATGGCTGGTGATCCCCAGCATTTCCTCATGTGTCTGTTAGCTGTTTGAATGTCTTCTTTGGTGACGTGTCTGTTCATTTCCTTTGCCCATTTTTTAATTGGATTATTTGTCTTTTTGTTGTAGAGGTGTTGGATTTTCCCAGAGATTTTAGAGATTAGATCTTTGTCATATTTGCCATAGCTCAAAATTTTTTCCCAGTCTGTAGGTTCTCTTTTTACTCTTTTGGTAAAGTCTTTTGATGAGCTTAAGTGTTTAATTTTTAGAAGATCCTAGTTACCTAACTTATCTTCTGGAGTTTGTGTGTTGTTAGTTATGGTTTGTATCCTGTTTATGCCGTGTATTAGGGCCTCTAGCATTGATGCTATTTTTTCTTCTATGATCTTTATAGTTTTTGGTTTTATATGTAGGTAACATTATTTTTTCTAATAAAAAAAAAGCTGTATAATCTGGCCAGATTTTTACAAAAGAGAGGGGATATTGTCTAAGTAGAGATCTCCTCTGGCCTGTATGAAGTGTCATGAAGGAAGTTTCCGAGTTGTCAGGTAAGAGCAGAGAATAATCTGCTTCTGGAAGAACTGGGCTGGAGTGTAAGAAGGGGAAGATGAGAGCAGGAGATAGAGATTGTCAGAGAAAGTCATTTAATTATAAATTTTCTGAGCATCAGCTTCAGTGTGGCTATAGATTGAGAATTTCAGTAAAGGATTCAAAGAGGAAGCAATATGGAGCCAAAGCCTGTAAAAACTCATTGCCCTTGAGGAAAGAGGCCCCAGATAAGTAAAGCATTACTAAAAAAGAAGAACAAAGTGGGAGGCCTCACACTACCTGATTTTAAAACCTATTATACCACCACAGTAGTCAAAACAGCCTGGTACTGGTACAACAACAGATACATAGCCCAATGGAACAGAATTGAGAATCCAGACATAAATCCATCCACATATGAGCGGATGATATTTGACAAAGGCCCAATGTCAATTAAATGGAGGAAAAGACAGTCTCTTTAACAAATGGTGCTGGCATAACTGGATATCCATCTTCAAAAAAAATGAAACAAGACCCATACCTCACAGCATGCACAAAAACTAATCCAAAATGGATCAAAGGCCTAAATACAAAATCTGAAATGATGAAGACCATGGAAGAAAAAACAGGGACAATGATAGGAGCCCTAATACATGGCATAAACGGTATACGTTACTAACAATGCACAAACACCAGAAGAGAAACTAGATAACTGGGAGCTCTTAAAAATCAAACACCTATGCTCATCCAAAGACTCCACCAAAAGAGTAAAAAAAATTACCTACAGACTGAGAAAAAGTTTTTAGCTTTGACATTTCTGATCAGCATCTGATCTCTAAAATCTACATGATACTGCAAAAACTCAACAACAAAAAGGCAAATAACCCAATTAAAAAATGGACAAAGGATATGAACAGGCACTTCACTAAAGAAGATATTCAGATAGCTAACAGATACATGAGGAAATGCTCATGATCAACAGCCATTAAAGAAATGCAAATCAAAACTACAATGAAATTCCATCTCACTCTAACAAGGCTGACATTAATCCAAAAAACAAAATAATAAATATTGGAGAGGCTGTGGAGAGGCTGGAACACTTATACACTGCTGGTGGGAATGTAAAATGGTGTAGCCACTTTGGAAATCAATTTGGCACTTCCTTAAAAAGCTAGAAATAGAACTACCATACGATCCAGCAATCCCACTCCTTACACTATATCCTAGAGAAATAAGAATCTTTACACGAACTGATATATGTGCACCTGTGTTCATTGCAGCGCTGTTTACAATATCAAAAAGATGGAAGCAACTAAGGTGCCCATCAATGGATGAATGGATAAATAAATTAAGGTATATTCACGTAGTGGAATACTATGCATCAATAAAGAACAATGATGAATCCATGAAACATTTCATAACATGGAGGAATCTGGAAGGCATTATGCTGAGTGAAATCAGTCAGTTGCAAAAAGATAAATATTGTATGAGACCACTATTATAAGAACTCAAGAAATAGTTTAAACAGAGAAGAAAATATACTTTGATGGTTACAAGAGCGGGGAGGCAGGGAGGGAGAACGGTATTCATTAACTAGATAGTAGACAAGAACTATTTTAGTGACGGGAAAGACAACACACAATACAGGAGAGGTCAGCACAACTGGACTAAACCAGAAGCAAAGAAGTTTCCTGGATAAACTGAATGCTTCAAAGGCCAGAGTAGCAGGGGTAGGGGCTTGGGAACCATGGTTTCAGGGGACATCTAGGTCAATTAGCATAATAAAATCTATTAAGAAAACATTCTGCATCCCACTTTGGAGAGTGACATCTGGGGTCTTAAATGGTAGCAAGTGACTATTTAAAAAAAAAAAAAATGTATCAATTGTTTTCAACCCACCTGGAACGAAGGAGAATGAAGAACACCAAAGACACAAGGTAATTATGAGCCAAAGAGTCAGAAAGGGCCACATAAATCAGAGTCTACATCAGCCTGAGACCAAAAGAACTAGATGGTGCCCGGCTACAACTGATGACTACCCTGACAGGGAGCACAATAAAGAACCCCTGAAGGAGCAGGTGAGCAGTGGGATGCAGACCTCAAATTCTCATAAAGAGACCAGACTTAATGGTATGACTGAGACTAGAAGGACCCTGGAGGTCATGGTCCCCAGACCTTCTGTGAGCCCAAGACAGGAACTATTTCCCAAACCAACTCTTCAGACAGGGATTGGACCGGACTATAGGATAGAAAATTACACTGGTAAGGAGTGAGCTTCTTGGATCTCAAGCAGACACATGGAACTATGTGCACTGCTCCTATCTGGAGGGGAGATGAGAAGGCAGAGGGGGACAGAAGCTGGCTGAATGGACACGGAAATAGAGGGTGGAGAGAAGGAGTGTGCTGTCTCATTAGGGAGAGAGCAACTAAGAGTATATATATAGCAAGGTGTATATAAATTTTTATATGACAGCCTGACTTGATTTGTAAACTTTCACTTAAAGCACAATAAAAATTAAAAAAGGAAACAAAAAGCTCATTGCCCTTGAGTGGATTCCGACTCATAGTGACCTTAAAGGACAAAGTAGAAGTGCTGCATAGGGTTTCCAAGGAGTAGCTGGTGAATTCAAAGTGCTGACATTTTGGTTTGCAGCTGAGCTCTCAAACACTGCACCACCACTGCAAGGATAGGTATAATCAGGGTTGACTTCAGGGGCGTGTGACCTGTGCAGTCACACAGGCACTGTACTCAGAAGGTGCCCATGCTGAGAGGGGACCGGTGCTTGTTTTAATGCTCTGCTGTCGTCATCTTGAAACTCAATACTGTTTTTAAAAACAGGCCCTACATTTTGATTTGTACTGGGCCCCACAAATGATATAGGCAGTCGTGGTGTAATGTCAATAGCCTCACCCCCATCCTGTGAGAATGAATATTGGGGAGCAGTGATGGGACTGTGTCCTTTACGGACAATGGCCACTGAAGCTACAGTCACGTCAACACATGCTCAAATGTTTATAGTTACAGCAATTAAATGTCTACTCTAAGACCTGGAATATCTCTTAATATCAGAAAAATTAGATGGTAAATTGCAGAAAGTCTAGCTTTTCTTCATTTTAAAGTACCAGAGAAAACAAATAAAGTTTTAATCTATGCTGTCAAAACATGGGATTAAGTCTGTGGTTCTCTTCTTAAACAGAAGATAGCGTCTTTTTTGGGGGGGATATGGCCAAATGCCATTGTTTTTCACAACTAACGGCATAACATGATTAAAAAAAAAAAAAAAAACGGCATAACATTATAAGCATATACTATTTCTACTCCCCTTTCTTTGATTTGGAAAATCCTGCTGGGTTATGGGGCTTCCAGTGACGCTTCCTCTCAGGGGACACACCTGGTTCTTAGGATGACCCCCTGCTCTGCCTTGGTTTCTGGTGCTGAAGTGTGCCCACAATGTGGGCTTATAACGGCACCTCACCTCTCTCTAGCACTTCAAGTTTACAAAACGTTTTCACACTATCTAATGTTTCTTGAATTGAATTGGAACATGTTCATAAACATTTTAGAGTCTGAACTTTCAGGAGAAACTCATCTAAATTCTGCTCAAATTACAGCCAAGGTCTATAAAGCAGCACGAATTTCAGACTCCGGAATCATTTATGATTTGCTAGCAGCCTATGAAATAGTGTTTGAATGATTTAAAGCCCATCTGTCTCCTATTCCTCAGGGCCTTCTGAACTTTTACAAATGCCTGAAGTTTTCGTTCAATGACTTCATGCTTCGCTGTTAGAGGGCCATGTTTTAATTTAAGCCCAATTGTGGAAGGAAAGACTCTACTTCCCATTGGGTTCATTGATCCCCTGCCTTCTTTTGGATTTTTTTTTGCCCGGTGAAGCAATTGGAGAAAATGATCCCTCTGTACTTGCCCGGGTAGTGTTTTCCTAGAGTTCGTTTGATTACATGATAATCTGAGGCTCCTGGGGAGGGAGAAAGGCTGCACTCATTCTTTCTTTAAAGAAAGTTGAGTGATGAAGTCATTAAAAAAATTTGAAAATTAAAAAAAAGTGGGAAAAAATATTTACCCATAGTGCCATCATCTGGCTATTTAAACATTGTTAATATTATGATGTTTATACCACAAGTATTTAATACAAATGAAAAGCTATGCTGCGGGGAAAGAATGGAAACACACACATGGACATATATGTACGATATGTATATATACCAAGCCCCTTTCTGTTGAGTAGATTCTGACTCATATTGATCCTACAGGACAAGGTAGAACAGCCCCATGGGTTTCCAAGTCTGTAATCTTTATG
Source organism: Loxodonta africana (assembly GCF_030014295.1). Classification (NCBI taxonomy): domain Eukaryota; kingdom Metazoa; phylum Chordata; class Mammalia; order Proboscidea; family Elephantidae; genus Loxodonta; species Loxodonta africana. Next base: position 110,346,009 of record NC_087347.1, on the reverse strand, counting down.
GAAGCAGGCTACCACGGTGAGTTTGAACTGCCGACCTTTCGTTTACCTGCCAGGCAATTAACCATCAGGCCATCAGAACTTCTTTATATATTTATATATATATACTCACATATGTATATATGATTCATGTATTGTATTTTTCATTTGTCATTAAAGCATAAATATTTTTATATGATAAATTATATGTATATCTTTAAATGATTACATAAAAATCTATTGAGTGGTCATACTAAGGTTATTATTATCTTTATTTTTTGATGGTTTAGTTGGATAGGTAAGTTGTGCCAAAATGTTGCCGTTATAAATAATTCTTCAATAATATAATTTTTTTTTCCCAAAGCATTTTGCCTCCCCCTTCATACTCATTTCAAGTATCATGCTAAGGATAGATGCCCCAAAGTGGGTGTTATTGTGATAAAGAGTATTAGCATTTTAATTAACTAATATCTTTTAAGGAGCCCTGATGGATCAGTGGTTAAGAGCTTGGCTACTAACCCAAAGGTCGGCAGTTTGAATCCCCCAGCTGCTCCTTGGAAACCCTATGGGACAGTTCTACTGTGTCCTGTAGGGTCTCTATGAGTCAGAATTGACTGGATGGCAACAGGTTTTTTTTTTTTTGTAGTATCTTTTATACTCATTGTTACATTGCTTTATCAGAGGGTTATACTGATTTATACTTCTGGCAATAAAATATAAAAATATATCCTTCATGTCACACTTCTCCATTTTGAATGAGGATTTTTTACTTTGCTAATTTGGTTGGTGAAAAACAATAATCAAACAAACAAAAAAATGCCTTCAAAAGCTGCATTATTTTAAAATTTACAATAAATTCAGCTTTATAGGATTATGCAACTCAACTTTTTTGGTCTTGAAAACTTGCATTTGTCTCAGAGGGTTTACTTGATTAATAATGTGAATTGACTCCTCCTCCAGTGACATTATATTTATATTTTAAAAGGGATCAAAACCTCAAAGTAACAAGGCTTAGCTCCAGTGATGTAATAACAGGCATTGATCAATGGAGGGGGGTGGGTGATAGGATTTGGGAAGCCGTAAGGTCCATTCGGAATCGACTTGATAGCAAAGGGTTCGGTTTCGGTTTGGGTTAAGGTCCATTCCAGGATCTCTGGTGGCGTGGTGCTTGAGCACTCACTCAGCTGCTAACTGAAAGGTTGGCGGTTTGAACCAACCAGTCACTCCGTGGAAGAAAGATGTGTTAGTCTGCTTCCATAAAGATTACAGCCTTGGAAACAATATGGGGTAGTTGGGTTGTTATGGGTTGGAATTGACTTGAAGGCAACAGGTTTTGTTTTTGTTTTTAAGGCCCATTCCGTCAGAGAAACACCTTGGTGGGAGAGTCAGTCTTAGTAGACCATAGGAATGGATATGAGATCCATGCTTGGTCAACCATTTTAACTTGTTTCCCAGGGAAGAGCGATTACTCCAAGCAGTGAGCACATCTACGTAGATCCATCAGATTTCTTTCCTTGAATTCACACATGAGAAAAGGGGGGGAAAACAAAGTTTTTTTTTTTCCTAGTTTAGTTGCTGAATTGAGATAAGGAAAGCCTGGATTATCTGAATGCCATTAACCCTAGCTGCATGGAAGAAAAATGTTTCTTGTAGGAAAGAATAAGACCAACATTTGGATTTGACATTGATAGGCATAGATAGTCATTTTGTACTCCTGGATTCAGCTATGCCTGAAATTATCACCCCTTGGTTTCTGAATGTCGTGAGCTAACATTCATTTTCCCTTTGATCTGATTTCAGTAGGATTTCTGTCATTGGCAACCATTAAAGTCTAGGCTTATATACTGATGCATCTAATTATATCAGAAGGACTTTTTTAAAAAAAAATATTTTGATGAAACATACACAATGGGTGATTTTCACACTACTTATAAATAGGAACATTGGTATATTACAGTTTAAGCTATTTTTCTGCCATTACTACTGTAATTTCACATATTTCCCTGCCACCCAAGAAAATATATTAGAATGAAAGAATGTGACAATACTTACATTATAGGAATAAACTTACATTTGGTCTAATTTATAAAAAAAGGAAATCATTCATGATAATGTTAATAAGATATCTTATTAACACATTCTCTGGGACAAGTGGACTTATGTGCTATGACCCTGAGGTTGAGATCTTCTGCTCGTACTAGAAGGAAGCCTAGAGGCCGGGGCTGGTAGCAATTTCTGTCCTGGAATCAGGGCATGTGAGTCTCAGAATTTTCCAACTTCAGATTAATGTGGCCTTGATCTAATGTGGTAGAAACAGGCTACTCTAACGCTGTGAATTTAAAACAGGTTTAATTTTCAGCAGCTTGCTAATCTTGCGTATGTGTGTGCATGTTTAATTGGATTTTTAAGTTTAGCTTTACTTTTTATCAGTGCTACACATGAACATAGTTTATTCTTCCAAACATTTTTTTGAGGCCAATTCCCCAAAACACCTTCCACATTTTCCAGTCTTTAAACATTTAACAATTTTTATCTATAACCTTAAATAATGAACTGAGTTTTTGTGTTGTAGGCAGTTCCTATTGACTTCTCACTATTAAAGAAGGGAATTAGCACTCTGTTACACCTCTGACAAAACTATATACATAACCAACACCCACAAACACATGCGTTTTTGTCTTCTGTTGTTCTCCATGTATGTATATTGTAATTGCAGTTAGAATAATATGCAGGCTGTCTTAGTCATCTGGTGCTGCTGTAATAGAAATATCACAAGTGGATGGCTTTAACAAAGAGAAATTTATTCACTCAAAGTCTAATAGGCTAGAAATCAGAATTCAGGGTGCCAGCTCCAGGGGAAGGCTTTCTCTGTAGGCTCTGGATGAAGGCCCTTGTCACCAATCATCCCCTGGTCTAGGAGCTCTCAACACAGGGACCCTGGGTCCAAAGGAAGCACTCTGCTCCCAGTGCTGCTTTCTTGGTGGCATGAGGTCCCCATGTCTCTCTGAGTGCTTCTTTCTTTTATATCTCAAAAGAGATTGGCTTAAAACAGATTCTAATCTTATGGATCTCATCAACATAATGGCTGCTAATCCCATCTCTTTAACATTCATTAACATCATAGTGATAAAATTTACAACACATAGGAAAATCCCATCAGATGACAAAATGGTGGACAATCACACAACACTGGGAATCATGGCCTAGCCAAATTGATACACATATTTTTTGGGGACACAATTCAATCGATAACATTCCACCTTTGGCCCACAAAAATTCATGTCCTTGCCGCATGTAAAACATGTACACCCCATCACATCACAGCAAAAGTCTTAATTCAACTCCGAGTCCCAAACCCCAAAATTCCTCTTCATCTGTGAAATCTAGAATACAAGTTATCTGCTTCCAAAGTACAATGGTGAAACCAGCACAAGTTAGACATTTCAATTACAAAGGGGAGAACTTGGAGCGAAAGAAGACAAAATAGACACCAACCAAATTAGCAGAACACATTACCTTAGCCCACAAGACTTGAAAATAATCTTCTGATCTCTGAGACCATTCACACAATGGCCCTGCCCTCCAGACTCTTGGTATTGGCCACACTCTCCTGATTCTGGGTGGAGGCCCCTTGGCTCTAGGCTTCAACTCTGCCTTTTAGGCCCACTGGAACACCAACTCTGCTCCCTCAGCTTTAGGCAGACAATTCTCCTAGTCCATCTGAGTGGCAACTCCACCCTTAGAAACTCCAGAGGCCATGGCTCCAACCTTTGAGACCTCAGAGTTCGTGGTCATACTCTTTGAGACTGAGGCAGCTCAGCTTCCTGTGTTCCTTGTCTCTTCTTGGTTTCTTGGCCTCTCGGCTCCTTAGGCTTTGGTGCCTGTGTCTGCCCTGCTGGCACAAGTGTTCCAAAGCTCTGTAGCTCCACTGAAAAGTGGATGGGAGGCACCACACTCCACAGGTAAACTTTGGCTACGAGGCACTCAACTCTTTTGCTCCATTGGTCGGCAAGCCTAGCTTCACTGATTAAGTGCCTGGAGGCATTCCACTCTGCCACGAAGCCTCCAGCGCAAAGGCACTCAGCTCTCTTGCTCTGTGGGTTGGCTCCAGAGCTATCTAGCTCTGGTCTCCTGGTTCTGCCGCTGCCAGTTCTCTGATGCTGCTTCTCACCATCTGCACTGTCTCTAGTATTAACAGTTCTCCTCACTTCCTTTTGAATCCTCTACCCATTTACACTTTCAAAACTGCTTCCATGTTTTAGGTATCTGTTAGAGCTGCACCTCACTCCCAGCACCAAATTCTGCCTTGGTCATCTAGTGCTGCTATATAGGCTTTACATTTTTATGACTAGGTAAATATTTATTTAAATACTATTCATAGTTGAGCTCTGTAGTAGACTAAGACTTTCTTTCTGGAACTTTTGTTTCTCCAGAGTAATAGTTTTCTTGGGCTATTTAGTTTGTCTAGTTTCTTATTTATGTAGATTAGTTTAACTACAAATTCTTTCCCAGATCAGCACACATTACTCACATCACAATGAATATTCCTTCATTTTCACCCTGTAAAGATTCATACTCTGAGCCTTCTTACCTGCTCCAACCTGATCTGTTTGCACTTCTGCTCTTTTATAGTGCTGTGGTCCTGGGACTTTCCTGAACCCTCAGCCTGGGAATTTCCTTTTTCTCTCTCCTTGTTGGGTCCCCTATTTCTTGAATCCCGTGTGCTCCTGTTTCTTGGATTTCTCCTGTAGTACTGTCCTGAGAAAGGATGGTTGGCAAGCAAATTTTGAGACCTTGCATATACAAATAAATCCTTTTAAGCTCCCTCATGTTTAGTTAATTGTTTTGACTAGTGTAGAATTCTAGGTTAGAGATTATTTTCTCTCAGAATTACAAAGGCACTGCTCCACTGTATTCTACTTTCCAGTGTTGCTGAATTCTTTGTCTACAAGATATGTATTTTTCTCTGGACATTTTAAGGATCTTTTCTTTGCCTCCATGTTCTCAAATTTCATGGTAATGCACCATTGTGCATGCTTGTTTTTATTCCTTGTGCTGTGTGCATTGTATGGTGGTCCCTTCATTTCCTTAAGCATGTGTCTTGCAGGTCTGGAAAATTGACTTAAATTATTTTTTGGATAAGTTTATTCATTCTTTTTTAGTCTTCTTTCTTTTTGGAATTCCTATAATTCAGATATTAGATATTGAGGGCTGGTAATCTGTTTTTCTTATTTTGTTTTCTTCTCTTATTTTATTTTTTTCTACTTTCTGGGACAATTCCTTAGGTTTATCTTCCAAATCTTCTCCTAAGTTTTTTTTTTTTTTATTTATTTCTTCTACTTTATTTTCTTTTAATTTCTAAAATCTCCATTTTATTCTCTGGATATTTATTTTTAATGGTTTTTCCTTCTTTTATGATTGCAATTTATTCTTTTTTCTGAAGATAATAATACTAGTATTTCTACCAGTAATAAAAATAATTTGTATGTCTCTGTTTTCTCTGACTTTTTCATTCTCCATTTGGTTTAGGATTTGTCTTCAATATTAGAGGTCTTCTGAAATTCTAGGCAACAATATGACTATATTTAAGGAGAGTTGTAAAAAGCTGAAGGCTTTGTGTCCATGTGTGCCACATTTTGACTGTGGTCTTTGCTATAGATTGATTTAACTGGCATCTTTCATTGGAAAATCCTAAATTGGAATCTCTAGATTTTTTTCTCTGGAGCTGGTCAAATTTTCCAAAGAAGGTTCTTCAATCTCCTGTGTGAAAGACAAAAACTGGCTCCTGGTGTTTCTCACTAGAGTCTCAAGTTTCAGTGTAATGATATTAACATACACCCTTCACCACATCTCTGATCTTTATGATCAATTTTACTCACTTTAGAAAACAAACTTCCAGGTTTCTTTCTAGGATTACAAAATCCGATCTCTTAAAATATTTTCTTTCTTTTTTTTTTTTTTTAAGCTCAATACAGTAGAAGAAATGCCTCATTCTAACCTGAATACTTACAAAATGGATTTACACAATAGGTGCCAAGAAGTCAGGAAGAATTAACTTTTGGCCAAGGCTGAGGTTAGAAAAATTTTAAGGGAAAGGTAGAATCTTATCCAACTCTGAAGTATGGATAGGAAGAAAGCCATCAAAGGTTATCTGAGGTAGGTGTGAGATGGGAAGAAAGACCATGAACCAGAAAAACCTGACCCATTGCTATCGAGTAGATTCCGATTCATAGTGACCCTATGCGACAGAGTAGAACTGCCCCATAAGGTTTCCAAGAAGCTCCTGGTGGATTCGAACTGCCAATCTTTTGGTTAGCAGCCATATCTCTTAACCACTATGCCACCAGAGTTTTCAGAAAATCATAGAAACAGTTAAATTCCGTGTATTTTTGGTTGATTCTGAGTACAGCATTTAGAATAGAGTAGGATAGCTAAGAATATGACACACTGAGGCAAAACATAGAAAGGGTGGAACTAGTAGTAGTTGTCTTCCAACTATTGTTACACATGGTAATTTGTGTGTCACTAGGTTGAATACCACTGAATGTGTTTCAATAGGACATTTCATGATGAAAATAGCTACTTTAGGAAGATCTGATAACAAGAAGCATACATGTGACTGTGGAGAGTGATATGTAGATCAATATGCAGATTATTTTTCTACCTAGAATTAAATTAGGGTGACAGCAATGGAAAAGGAAAGTTGTGAGTGGGAGAGTTGCCCCAAAGAAAGAAGAGACAGGGTTCGGTGAGTGATTCCTCATGGGGAGACATAACACTTCCTGCCTCCTTGCAGAGGAAGGTATCATTCTAGAGATATGTCACCCTTGATTTATTGTGTGTCAGAAGCTGGGTAAATTCCAGCTAGAGGTTAGTTTGCCCTCCATTGGTCTGAGGCAGATTAGTGCAAATTAAATTTCATGCTAACCTGCTCTAAACCAGGGATACATCATTAAGCTTCAGGGTTATCCAGTCGATCACACTACAAAATCTATTTCCACTGTTCCCCTGCTGATAGTTGTGAAAATATTTTAATCTCAGTATGAAATCATTTTGCAATATTTCACTAAGGCAATTATGCACCCTCTGGAATGCAATACTGAAAAAAGCACATGGAATGAAGAGATCACTTCTTGGTTAACAAATGCTCCAAATTCTAGGTATGGCCTTGACAGGGCTGATAAAATCCAGCACCACTCTTTAGACCAGGACAATTGAACAATCTTAGTGGAAAAGTAAAACTTTCCTCCCTTTCCTACCTCCTATGCCTATCTTTATCCTTAACTTCCCCATAAAATTTTGAATTTATACTCTTCTCCTGGGCCAGGAAGATTAGCATCAATGTGAGCTTAAATTGTGACAGGTGAGAGATAAAGAATGGGAACAAGTGTGTATCTCTGTGTGTGTGTGTAATTGTGTATCTGTATTTACCAGAAGATAACTAAAGAATGTAATAGGCAAGTGATAGTCTTGACATATAATCAGGAATTTAGAAGTTACCAAGTGTTTGTACTGGTGTCTTTCATTCAGTCTTAAGTCTTTGTCTGAAACCTATCTGAAAGAATTTGATGAGGGAAGAAATTGTGATGCTCTTGTAAAAACTATACCTTGTGAAAATTTCCAAGGCAAGATCCACAATCACCAGCAAAAAACCACACACACACACACACACACACACACACACACACACACACATGCTCTATCAGTGCATAGGAAATGCTTTACTCACATAGAGAGGAGACAGAGTGAGATCAGCTTCACCAGTGGGCACTGGTCTCCCACAGCCAGCAGGCTCATCCACATATGGCATACAGCCAGTGCAGGGCAGATGTTCTACATTCACCCTTCTTGTGATATAGTATGAAAGACCCTGTCCCTCCCCACTGGGAAAAGATGTACAAGTGGGGTTGGCCGGGTGTCATGTGGTGCCTGCGCATGTGCAAGAGACAGAGAAAATCACTATGTGTCCAGAACAGGAAGAAGACTTCTCCAATGAGGAGAAGTAACAGGGAGAGAGACAGCGACCCAATTCCTTGTCTACTTAGCAGAGAATGCTCTGGCCCAAGGCCTTTACTTAGGTAGCCTGGATGGGAGGTAGAGGAGCAGGCCATTTTCCAGGCAAAAATAAAGGTAAATTGTTACCAACTTGGTGGTCAAGCTCTCAAGGCCAGCTAGTACAAAAGGAAAAAAGAAAGCATGAGTTATCTGAGGAGAACAACACATTGACAAGAAGTTTCCTTATCTTCATGCCCTTCCTTTGCCATGGTGTAGATGGAGGTGTCCCCAGGCATATGGGCAAGCACATGTGAACAATTGGATCAAACATCAAGATTTTTTTAGCCTCTAAATGAATGTAAATATTTCCTTAGTGTCAATATTTACAAAATTTAAATTTTTCTTTCCTAAACCAGCTCCTTCCATAGGCTCTGCCATTTCAGTAAATGGAATTCCGTTCTTCCAGCATTTCAGACCAAAAAATCATGATGTCATTCTGATTTCTTTGTTTTTCTCACATCCCACATCCAGTCAGTAAATGCTGCTGACTTTATACTTAATACGCATCCACAAAATTGACCCCTTCTCAATATTTCTAATGTTCTAGCCTGATCCATCTTGTTGCATATCCTTCTGTAGCAGTAGCCTCCTAAATGGTTTTCCCAGTTCTCCTCTTGCCCCCTGCAGCCTAGTCTCTTACAAGCCTTGTATAGAACAGCAACCAAAACCAAACCAAACCCACTGCCATTGAGTTGATTCTGACTCATAGCGACCCTATAGGAGTGGCCAACAGTATTTTATCTCACTATAGTAGGATTTCATTTTACTTGAATCCACAATCAACAGCCATGGAAGCAGCAGTCAAGAAATCAAAAGACGCGTTGCATTGGGCAAACCTGCTGCAAAGGACCTCTTCAAAGTGTTGAAGAGCAAAGATGTCATCCTGAAGACTAAGGTGAGCCTGACCCAAGCCGTGGTATTTTCAATTGCATCATATGCATGTGAAAGCTGGACATGAATCAGGAAGACCGAAGAAGAGTTGACGCCTTTGAATTGTGGTGTTGGCGAAGAATATTGAATATACCGTGGACTCCCAAAAGAACGAACAAATCTGTCTTGGAAGAAGTACAACCAGAGTGCTCCTTAGAAGCAAGGATGGCAAGATTGCATCTTACAAGTACTTTGGACATGTTGTCAGGAGGGTTCAGTCCCTGGAGAAGGACATCATGCTTGGCAGAGTACAGGGTCAGTGGAAAAGAGGAAGACCCTCAACAAGGTGGGTTGACACAGTGGCTGCAACAATGAGCTCAAGCATAACAACAATTGTGAGGATGGCTCGGGACCGCGCAGTGTTTCATTCTATTGTGCATAGGGTCGGTAAGGTTCGGAACTGACTCGATGGTACCTAACAACAACAACAACATAGTTCTCTTCTTAGTACTTACCAGTATTTGAAGTAATACATGTTTGTGTGTGTATTTTTACAACTTTTCTTCTTACAGTAAAATGTAAACTCATGACAGCATGGACTTGGTCTGTTTTATTCCTTGGCATATTTTCAGTGCCTTGAAAAAACCCAGTGTCTGGCACACTCAAAAAATAGTGCTCAGTAAATATCACTAGAATAAATAAATGAACGTATGTTTATATTGCAAATTCTGTTAGTTATTCTCCCCTTCCATCTTATTCTGTGCCTCCTAGCACAAAAGAACCATTAGGAAACAAATAAAGTTCCTACTCTGTGCCAGAGAAACAAGATAGCAGTGAGAAACAAGATAGCAGTGAGAAACAAGATAGGAGTTTCTGGTCTAGATGAGCAAAAAAGACAGAGAAATGAAATATAATAAAGGTATAAGAACACATACATGCCAAGAAGTGGAAGAAATATTAAACACTTGGTCTTCAGAGGAAGGCTATTATTATGGGTCAAAAGAGATTTCCCGAAAGTGTAATCTGGACTGAAGAAGGAGGTGAGATGGGTAAAGAATTTACTAGAAAGAATGAAAACACCATACTTTAATGTCCTTTCCCAGGCTACTAGAACAGCAGTTCCTAGTAGTGGGTATTCAAGGAGAATTCCCAGGGTGAAGAATGATTTCCCAAGTTCAAAAAGACAAGAATCACCAAGTCCCTACCATTTATACAAAGATTTATATAAATACAGTGGAGCTGGCAGTAGGCATATTATTCTTCACATTGAGCATTAGATTTTTTTATTCCTATTGGCTGATTTTTGGTAAAATTCCAGAAAGAAATCTTTCCTCCCACATCCTATATGAAGAAAAGAAAGAAAAAACCCGTATTAATGCGTTAGTGGATATTAGCTTTTGTTGCTCTCAACTTAAACTTAAAAAATTATTTAAGTTTATGAAATTGCTTTCACACATATCTTAAACATAGAGAAGCCATAGAACCTTGTGTTTTCCTGGAGAAGAAAAAGTAAACACAAGATATCCTTTTCTTAAAAACAGCTACAAAATTTTAAAATTTCTGAATCAATACGACTGTACAGGATTAAAAATGTGAAATCAATTACAATTGCTTATAAATGCTTATCTGCATATGTCTATAAATCTTCATAGTGATTTTCTTTACAAGACTTGAAAATATTAAAGATATTTATACAGTGCAAGTGCCAGTAGATTTTTTTTACTCTTAGAGGCCAAATTATATTGCAGATGATATATTTTCTTTTTCAACTTTGAATTTCCACTAATTAACCTTGTGTTTGTCATATGGTAGACTCTCAATGTTAGTGCAGTTCGAAATGAGTCACAGTAGATGTGCTTCTTCAAGTCATATATGAGAGTGACATTTTAGTCTATGTCTAGCAGCCAGTTACATTACACATATTATTGAGAGCTTAGGATTATTGTTTTTGATTTAAAAATAAGAAATCAGAATAATATCTCATAAGGAAAGAGATATCAGAATTCATATATACCAATGCATCAATAACAATAATATTGGCAAAAGCAGGGAGGTTTTTTTTCAGAATATCCAGTAACCCTTAGCCCCTACTTGATCTGGTGGGATAAAAAACGAACGCTAATTTACAGATCAGGAAAATGAGATGCAGGACAATAATCACTTGCCTGAGAACAAACTGGTACTTAATGGAATGAGCAAAGTTCTTCTGATGAGAATTTCAGTGTCTTTCTGCTGGAGGGAGCCCTGGTGGTGCAGTGGTTAAGAGCTTGGCTGCTAACCAAAACTCTGGCAGTTGAAATTCATCAGCTGCTCCTTGGGAACCTTATGGGGCTGTCAGACTCTGTCCTATAGGGTCGCTATGAGTTGGAATCAACTCAATGGCAATGGGTTTGGTTCTGCTGGGGCACATTGTTTCTTCTGACAACTGACATTTTCTCCCTTCCTCTCTTTCTTTTATCCTTCCCAGCAATTAGTATAAGGAAGCTAGGTGACGCAAACAATTTGCTCTCAACTGCTAACCCAAAGGCTGGGTGGTTTGAACCCACCCAGCAATACAGAAGAAGAGAGTCCTGGTGATTTGCTTCTGTAAACCCTATGGAGCAGTTCTACTCTATAACACATGGGGTCGCCATGATTAGAACTGAATCAACAGCCACTAACAACAGCAATAACACCAATTAGTATTCTGTATTCCCTGAGGGGGCAGGCTGGAGCTAAGCAGAGACCTATTTACTTTTCTATTCCTAGGCATAAAAACAAGCAGACAACAACCACAAAAAGAGTTGCCATCGAGTCAATTTCAGCTCATGGTGACCCTATGTGTTACAAGGTGGAGCTACTCCAAAGGGTTTTCTTTGCTGTAATCTTCATGGAAGCATATTACCAAGCCTTTCTCCCAAAGAGCCACTGGGTGGGTTTGAACCATTAACTTTCAGGTTAGTAGTCAAACATAAACTGTTTGTGCTGCCAGGGACATCCTGAGTATAAACTAAGTAAAAGTAATATTGTTTCTCCCTTATATTTTCCCCAAAACAAGATTCACTTCAAACTGTATGCCATTATAAGAACCCACTTCTATGTTTACAACCCTATTAGAGGAATCAAAAGATAAATCTTTAAATGTGGACAATGTTATTTTTACCGTCAAATGCAAACTATATTTATCAGAATGGAGACAGAGAGTATTATGCAAGTGGGGCCTAATGTCATTTTCAGTATTATTTTCAAGCCCTAGTCCCACCATGCAGTGGCCATTGGGTGGGATTACAGTAGCCTGTCTTCTTCTGCACTTGCTTTGGAGGAGGAAAGGAGGGCAACTCTTACTGAATGGGCACTGGGAAGAGATCCATATGTTTATCCCATTCTAGCTTGGAAAAGATGCTAATAAGTGTAATGTCAATAGTGTTAAATAACAAACAAGCAAACAAGTCCGGACTTTGATAAGAGAAGCTTTATTCAGAAAGGAAAGGGGGAGATTAACTATTACAATGGGGAGAGGGGTCTGTTGTAATAGAGAGAACACTCTGACCATAAAATCTGCCAGTGTCTCAAGAATTAGGGAAAATGCCTTTATAGAGATGAGAGTAAACAAAGGTAGTAAAAACTCAGGTGTGGGAAAGTGAGATGAAACAGTGATATCATTGGATGGTATATCAGAATGTTTTACACCGAGGCCAGCCTATTCAGGCCATATAACCATTTGACGCTGAGTCGATTCTGACTCATGGTGCCCATGTGTGTCAGAGTAGAACTGTGCTCCATAGGGTTTTCAGTGGTTGATGTTTTCAGAAGAAGATTGCAAGGCCTTTCTTCCGAGGTTCCTCTGGATGGACTCGAGCCACCAACCTTCTGGGTAGCAGTCAGCTGCATTAATCATTTGCACCACTCAGGGACTGTGGGACGGGTCCTTAAAGAGGGGTAGTAAGTTGGCTTAAACTGAGGGTGGGACAAAGTTCAGGGACTTGGGGGAAGAGAGAAGCTTAAGCAAAGTTTGGTTAACAACTATTTTGTTTCTGATGGATCAGTGGGGACAAGCCATTTAGTTACTTATTTATGAAGCACAGAATGAGAATTTAGAGGATCTATTTCTGGCCTGGAAACCCTGGTGGCGTAGTGGTTAAGCGCTATGGCTGCTAACCAAAAGTATGGCAGTTCGAATCCGCCATGCGCTCCTTGGAAACTCTATGGGGCAGTTCTACTCTGTCCGATAGGGTCGCTATGAGTCGGAATCGACTGGACGGCAGTGGGTTTGGTTTTTTGGTTTATTTCTGGCCTAATCTTAGGTAAACAAGGAGGAATTTTTGACTGTCTTACACTGGGTTCTTCAGAAGAGTAAAACCAGTGAAATGTATATACTAATATACTTAGAGAGATTTATTTTAAGGAAATAGCTTACATAATTACAGGGACTGGTAAGTTCCACATCTATGGGTCCGGTGGCAGGCTAGCTCATGGGGTTGTAGAAGCTGGCAAATCAAAGACCTTCAGGTCAGGTGGCAGGCTGAGGACCTCTGCAGGCTTATGTGCCAGTAACCAGCGGTCAGGCTATGAGAAAAGTGCAGGGTTGGAAGTGACAGAGCTTTGCCAGAACATCCTTTTATATGCTGGAGGCAGGCCACACCCCCAAAGAAACTTCCTTTTCAACTGATTGGCTGCTCTTGCCAGATAACAAATGGAAAGTGATCATATTGTATTACCTTATGGAAAAGCACCTAATCCAGTGTCTGTCAAACCACTGAGAATCATAGCCTAGCCAAGTGGACATAATATTAACCGTCATAGCGTGCCTTATCTAAATCACATGGGAAAGGTCGTTCTTTGTAGTAAGCCATTTTCGTAAACACAAAAGGTGAGATTGCTTTAACAATCCCTGTTTTCCAGTATCACAGGGTTCAGGTAAAAGTCAATGTTATTAACAGCAACAAGTGGGCTTCGACCAATCCTGTGTTTGAGATTATTTTATTCAGGGAGAACTGAGTGCAAAAGACTGCTCCTTCAACGGTCATTATGTGACAGGAAAAAAAAAAAAAAGAAATCAGTTGCTTTTGGTTTTATAAATACAGTATAAAATAAAGTAACACCTCCAGCATTCTCTCTTGCAACGTTTCCACTTCTTTCCTGCATGCTTTTTCTAAAACCCACATTTGAATTATGTAATCCTTTACCTTCTAGTAGATGGAGTCCAAATTCATTAGCACTGGCTATATGCCCATTGGAAACCCTGGTGGCTTAGTGCTTAAGTGCTACGGCTGCTAACCAAAGCATCAGCAATTCAAATCCCCCAGGCACTCCTTGGAAACTCTATGGGGCAGATCTACTCTGTCCTATAGGGTCGCTATGAGTTGGAATCAACTCAACGGCACTGGATTTGTTTTTTTTTTTTTGGTTTATATGCATGTTTGCATCACCCATCTGTCAGTTTGTCATACTGCGGTAGCTTGCATGCTCCTATGGTGTTGGAAGCTATGTCACTAGTATTTCAAATGCCAGACGGGTCACAAATAGTGAATAGGTTTCAGCAGAGCTCCCAGACTAAGACAGAATAGGAAGAAAGGCCTGCCTTTCCCTACTTCTGGAGATTGAAAACCCTATGGTTCACAACAGAATATTGTCCATCTGGACTCAAACATGCCAATGATCATGTAGGTGGCACAAGACCTGGCAAAGTTTTGTTCTATTATACAAAAGATTGGCATGAGTCAGAGCCCACTTGACAATAGCTAATAACAACATAAGCCTATTCATGACCTGGAATATTCCTGCCTTCCCAGGCTACTCTCTCTCTGCTGCCCCACCACTGTCTCTCGTGCTCCAGTGATGCTAAATGCAGTACAGCTCTCCAAAGGTGCCTTACTCACTGTAAGTCCCACTTGTCTTTGTAAATGCTGTTCCCTCTGTGTAGAATACTTTTTCTTCTCTATCACTCAATTCAAGTGACCACGCCAAGAAGAATCAAATGCATCCTCCTCATTGATCTCACAGCATCTTGCATAGCTTTATTATAGTGCTCATAACATTGCTGTTATATGATGATGGGTGTTTCCCCGGCTGGAAAATAGAGACTTTCCCACTTGTTCCATCAGATACACATTTCAATATTGTCCTTTGAATGAATGAATGAATAAAGGAGTAAATTTACCCTTGCCTGTTTATTTAAAAACACCAAAACCAACACTGGAGCTTATTAGCGTTTCATATCCAAATAATAAGAATGAAAACTAAGAGATGCTGATCAAAGCCTTAATAATTTTAGCAAAAATTCTCAAGTGATGGCATCAGTCTCCCCATCAACAGGTATTCATGGAGTGTCTGCTATTTACCTCTTGCTGTGGCTAGCCATCATTTCTGACCCAGCTGTGCTTCAGAAATCTACACTAAGTGGAGAACTCACAGAATATACCCAGACTTTTAAGAATGTACCAATATTCTTAAGATTATAGAAGGAAGTCAGGACAACATGTTACCAAACCAGTTTTCCGATTTCTTAGAGACATGCATTTTGCAATAGAAGCTTTGAGCAAAAGTAATTTTCCCTCTCAGTTATGTGATTTTGGTATTGAATTGGCTGCATGTGCTCTGAAGGTAATTGCTCAACTCTACTAACCCACTCAACAGGCTCAAATTGACTAGCACTTGCCTGCACAAATTTCATTACCTTCTCAGATTCTCTGGTATCATTTTATCAATTCTGGGAATGTTAGTAGCAGGCACTGGCTGGTTTTATCTTGATCCAGTTGAATTTCTTTCAGGGCAAAGACTTTTGGATAATTTGCAGACTCGTTAGAGCTGCAGAGAGCCCATTGTGGTTGTCTTTGCTCAATGACCTCATTTAAAAGATGGAGACTCTGAATCCAAGGTGAATCGAGTGACTTGCTGAGGGTCACAAAGCCAGTTGGTGGCAGACATAGTTTAGAGTTCTTGTTTCCTATGAGGCCAGTGTTATGTTCAACTACCCTAGGCTGCTTCTCACAAATGAGTTATCTCTTTATGCATCCAGTCCCGGGCCGTGCAAGTACATGCAGCCATGTGTACGTTGAAGGCTTTCAGATTTTATCTTCAAAATGGAAGTTAGTTTAAGCACAGCCTTTGAATTTATTCACCATTTAGGAAAATAGATGTATGTGGTATTCTCGACCCACTGAACCATAATCTTTCTACAAAATACTAATGAAATACACAGTGTGATCCAGCTTCTTATTTCTGTCCTCACCCCGTGAACCCTTTTTCCGTCTGCAGCTCTCCATTTGCAGGCAGTGGTGCGCGTACAGCCAGTTTCCAATAAACTTCATTTAGGTAATGTGCAAGACGAAGACTGCTTTGCCATCGGAGTGTTAACAATAACGTTAGTATTAAGAATAAGAATCCACTCCACAAAAGAAAGGAAAAAAAAAAAATGACAAAACAAATAAAAAAAGCATGACATTTTCAACAGTATATTCTAGAAAGAGCTGAAAAAAAAATTAATCCAAGAATATGTATAGGTTTAGTTGAGAGATAAAATAGAAAGC
The DNA here is from genome assembly GCF_030014295.1 of Loxodonta africana. Lineage (NCBI taxonomy): Eukaryota > Metazoa > Chordata > Mammalia > Proboscidea > Elephantidae > Loxodonta > Loxodonta africana. The sequence goes on along the minus strand of NC_087347.1, from coordinate 110,329,600 downwards.
CCACAAAGTCTCTATACACAGGCGATTGTAGCCAAGTTGCTAGTTAGTTGCCGTGGCGTCAGCTCTGACTAACGGTCAACCTTACAGACGACAGGACGAAACATTGCCTGGTTCTGAGCCATCTTCATGTGTGTTGGTATGTTTGTGTTCATTGTTGCAATTATTGGGTCAACCCAGATAATTGAGGGTTTCTGTCATTTTTGTTGACCGAAAGATGGCATTGCTTTCTAGTGATTGGTCTTTCCTGACCATGTGTTCAAAGTAGGTGAGTGGAAGTCTCGCCATCCTCCTCAAATTGGTTAAAGATTTTGGAGCAGTTTGGGTTTAATGAGATGAGGAAGGGAAAACTACGGGGAGAGTGATAAAGAGTTTCAGGCTGTAATTCAGAGGTAGTACTGCACCTCGTGTTCTGAAGATTCTAAGCCTTATGTAAGAGTATGCCACTGGTAGCAAAAAAGAACAGTGATATTGGATTTCTTCTTTGGCTACGGGTGTCACATCTGGAAAACATGGGAGCAGGATCAAACAACCTTATGGCTTTTGCATTCTGGTCTTGGGGAAATCTTGCCTTCTCAGAGTTCAAACAAACAAGACACCTGATAAAAGAAAATACACTGGAAGGGTTTTTATTAATTCCTGATTTGATAGGAGATGACTGGGAGTCATAGAGAAGTCTGGAGTAGTTTCTCTCCTTCTCTATGCCATGGATAAGCTAATGAGGCCCTCTCTCAAATACAATGCTTAGATTGGTACTATGTCAAGCTGCCTAGATTGAAACCCTGGTGCATCGCTTACCAGTCATAGACCTTGGACACGTTCTCTTTAGGTCTTTAGAAGCACCTAATTCATAATTCTAAAGACTTCTGCTTTCACAAATGACTAAAGGTCGTCTACAGTAATCAGCCCAGCATATTATTAAGGACTACCAGCATTTCATTTTAATAATGTCAACCTAGCTCATTACTAGAAACCCTGATGGCATAGTGGTTAGGTGCCATGGCTGCTAACCAAAAGGTCTGCAGTTTGAATCCACCAGGCGCTCCTTGGAAACTCTATGGGGCAGTTCTACTCTGGCATCTAGGGTTGCTATGAGTCAGAATTGACTGGACGGCAATGGGGAGTGCCTTACTAGTGTTACCAGAGAATGGCCTCGGTTCTTGTCTTCGGTATAGGAAAGAATTCAAACACTGAGACAAATAAGTGCCAAGCAAGCAGAGGTTTATTAGCAAGGAGAGGGTTGGTAGTAAAAGTACATTTGACTAGGAAGCTTCAAGCGGGCTGCTCAGGTAGAGAAAGAATCTGAGTGCCCCAATAGTCCTTTTCTTAGGGTTTTATACTCCTTTTTTTCTCTTGATCTGTCTCTACTAACATTTAAAAGCCAGGACAAGACTCCCCCATGAAGACTATTTCCTTGACTTAAGGTTTAATTTCCAAGGAGCCTTAAGTCAAGGAAATAGTCTTCATACACTGGGTGGGTTCTGGGTTAAGGTTTAATTACCAGGTTAGAGATCTTATCAAGTTAGGGACTTTATCAAATCAAAGACCTCTGTAAAGACCATTTCTTTGGCTTGAAGTTTAACTACGTAGGGACCATCTTATTGAGGAATGTCACCACCTCCTGTCTCTTCGTTTGTTGGGATTTTCTTATTGAGGAATGTCACCATCCTCCTGCCTCTTCCTCTTCCTGAGTGCAAGATCTCCCCCTCCCCTTTACACTAGTATTTACTAAGGCCCAGAATTTAGGACTCTGTTCTGAAGTATGGTTGCGAAGCTTCTGGGCACAGGCACCTGTGCAGAAAGCAGGGTGGTCTCTTAGATGTGTGGCTGCATCAGTGTTCTTACCCCATGTCTTGATCATCTAGTGCTGTAGTAACAGAAATAACACAAGTGGATGGCTTTAACAAAGAGAAACTTATTCTCTCACAGTCTAGCAGGCTATAAGTCCAAATTCAGGGCATCAGCTCCAAGGGAAGGCTTTCTCTGTTGGCCCTGGAAGAAGGTCCATGTCGTCAGTCTTCCCTTGGTCTAGGAGCTTCTTCACACAGGAATCTCAGGTTCAAAGTACTCGCTGTGCTCCTAGCACTGCTTTCCTGGTGGTATGAGGTCCCCCATGTCTGTCTGCTTGCTTCTCTTTTATATCTTAAAAGAAATTGGTCTAAGACATATCTAATCTTGTAGCTCTCATCAATATAACTGCCACTAATCTATCTCATTACATCATAGAGATAGGATTTACAACATATAGGGAAATCACATCAGGTGACAAAACGGTAGACAGTCACACAATACTAGGAATCATTGCCTAGCGAAGTTGACACATATTCTGGGGGCACGCAATTCAATCCATGACACCCCAGTGATGGTTTTCAGTAGCTGTTCTTGCTTCGTAGTTATAAATTACCATTATATCATCACCATTTAGGTCCAGTGTAGTTAATCTTTCAGTGTATAATGTGTGCATATATTTTTCTAATAACTAAATTTTTAAGATGTATTTGTGCTACTGTTCTCTCTTATCCAGATGTCTAAAGCAGACATATTCACAATGCCCTTATAATTTGCTTTTACTATGACAGTTCATCAGCAAGCGCTTGTCTGTGAATTGGCTTACAATATACTATCAAGGTAAGCCATAAAATTGTTCAGTTAGTTTTAAGTGTATAAAAAACACGTTGCCATCAAGTTGTTTCCAACTCACAATGATCCTACAGGACAAAGTAGAACTGCTCCATAGGGTTTCCAAGGAGTGGCTGGTGGATTCGAACTGCTGACCTTTTGGGCTCTTAACTGCTGAGCCACCAGGGCTCCTTTAAGTGTATGGAGAATTGTTATTCATATAAGACCAATGTATATACTACTGCTCTTCCATTAAACTAGGTTTAGGCAATTTTTTCTTTTTGCTCTAAAGGGCTGGATGGTAAATATTTTTGGCTTTGCAAACCATACAATCTTTTCTGAAACTACTTAACTTTGTTGTAGCACAAAAGCAGCCATGGACAGTATGTAAACAAATGGACATGGCTGTGTTCGAACAAAAACTTTAATTACAAAAACAGGTGGTAAGCTGGATTTGGCCTGGAGACTGTAGGTTGCTGATATTATCTTGAAAACAAATGATAAGTAATTTCTAAATGGTTCTCTCCGATACTTTTTCATTCTGTTCTTTTGCCACTAGAATGTGAAAATAAGTGGGGAAGTTGGGCCAGTTGGTTTTTGGCCTATTTAAGTCAGCTATTTGAGAACCACTAGTATACAAAAGGAGCCCTGGTAGTGCAGTGGTTAAGAGCCATGACTACCAACCAAAAGACTGGCAGTTCGAATCCACCAGCTGCTCCTTGGAAAGCCTGTGGGGCAGTTCAACTCTGTCCTATACGGTTGCTATGAATCAGAATTTCCTCAACGACAATGGGTTTGGTTTGGCGAAGTGATTAAGAGCTTGGCTGCTAACCAAAAGGTCAGCTGTTCAAATCTACCAGCTGCTCCTTAGAAACCCTATGGGGCAGTTCTACTGTGTCTTACAGGGTCACTATCTTGGCCATCTAGTGCTGCTATAGCAGAAATACACAAGTGAATGACTTTAACAAACAGAAGTTTATTCTTTCACTGTCTAGTAGGCTAGAAGTCCAAATTCAGGCCATCAGCGCCAGGGGAAAGCTTTCTCTGTCAGCTCTGGAAGAAGCTTCTTGTCGTTAATCTTCCCACAGACTAGGAGCTTCTCCACAAAGAAACCCTGAGTCCAAAGGATGTGCTCTGCTCCCCGCACTGCTTTTTTTGGTAGTATGAGGTTCCCCACTCTCTGCTCACTTCCCTTTCCTTTTATCTCTTGTAAGATAAAAGGTGGTGCAGGCCACACCCCAGGGAAACTCCCTGTACATTCAATCAGGGTGTGACCTTAGACCTTAGTAAAGGGTGTTACAATTCCACCCTAAACTTCTTTAACATAAAATTACAATCACAAAATGGAGGACAACCACACAGTACTGGGAATCATGGCCTAGCCAAAATGATGCATATTTGGGGGGGGACACAATTCAATCCGCTGTAGTCACTATGAGTCGGAATCCACTCGATAGCAATGCGTTTGATTTTTTTTTGTATTAAAGGTAGGTTACAGCTGTTTAGCGTTCTGCAAATAGCCAACTTCATTCTTTAACATGAATGTTGGAGAAAGAGAATTGTAAAGCCAACAAAACGTTTCTTTATGCATTTTTATGGGGGAGTAACAAATAGAGGGAAAAGGAAGGTAGCAAACTAGGTTAAATGATACCCAAAGCTTAAATATCTGTTTCTCAGAATAGAGCAGAGCACTAAGAAATAATGATGGAATTTCTTAAAGAAACTGCTTATTAAATAAAAATGAAACTACATTGATTTTGTGGGCAAGAGATTGGATTAAAAGCTAATGTGCATCTTCAAACTAAGAATAAAATAGAAATGTTTATTCTATTAATACAATAATAGGATTTTCAACAGAGAACATTTGTAGCTTGTAACCCATACTTAAACCTTACGTATATAAAATGGTAGGTTTTCCACTATGTACGTGGAAATATAAATCATATGATATTACTAGCCACTTAGTGTTGTTTTAAATAGAAATAAATGCAAGCCTCTATACTGTAAAATATTAGGTTCTATATTAAGCAAAGTGCAGCATCTGATTTCCTTCAGCATAAAATTATTTTAACCTTGCACAATGTTTATTTATAATTGATACAATAAATTAGAAAAGGGCTTTCAAAAGTTTCAAGTAAAGTTAAAATTAAAAGAATGTTAGGCCACCTGTTGCCATCAAGTCGATTCCAACTCGTGCTGATCCCACATGTGTCAGAGTAGAACTGAGTTCCATAGGGTTTTCTAGTTTCTTAATTTTTGGAAGTAGATTGCCAGGCCTTTCTTTTGAGGCACCTCTGGGTGAACTCGACCTCCAACCTTTCTGCCAGCTGCTGAGCCCATTAACAGTTTACACTACCCAGGAACTCCAAAAGAATGCAAGAGTCATACTTCTGGTTAAAACCATAAACAGAAAAGTTTGAATAAATGCATTTGGAAATTGGTTTGTAAAAATTAAAAACAAATATAACAGAATAAGTATATTAAAATAATAGCACATTTGCAAGCACCATCTAAAAGTCCTTATTATCTTCAACAGTCAAACCAAATAGCCAGGTAAAATTCTAGTTAAGGGAAAAATATAGCCCCTATGGTAATTTTTCACAATTGCTCTCCTTAAGGAAATATGACTGTTTTGCTAGGTGCTACGGATTGAATTGGAGCCCTGACGGCGCAGTGGTTAAGAGCTTGGCTGCTAACAAAAAGGTTGTCAGTTTGAATTCACCAGCCGTTCCTTGGAAACCCTTTGGGGCAGTTCTACTCTGTCCTGTAGGGTCTCTATAAGCCGGAACCCACTTCACGGCAAAGGGTTTCTTTCTTTTTTTTCTTTAATGGATTGAATTGTGCCCCCTGAAATATGTGTTGAAATTCTAACACTATACCTCTAGATGTAATATGGTTTGGGAATAGGGTCATCTTTGTTATGCTAAAGAGGCCCTATCATTATAGGGTGTGCACTAAACCTAATCACTTCTGAGTTACAAGGAGCAGCATACAGCATAGACTTGAGACAAGGAAGTACAAAAAGTAGAGGGGGGATAGATGACACACAGAGGTCACCAAAAAACTGAGGAATGACGGGTTACAGAAGTTAAGACAAGGATTCTCCCCCAGAGGGACACAGAGAGAGTCCTCTATAGCTCATGCCCTGAATTTGGACATCTAGCTTCCTAAATAGTGAGAAATTAAATATCTGTTCTTTAAAGCCACCCACTTGTGGTATTTCTGTTACAGCAGCACTAGGAAACTAAGGTATGAGGCTAGCAATTATCTTTTAAGCCTTGCGTATTACTTATATCATGCCAGAATTTCCACACTTCCATTCACTGGAGAGAATATAAGCCTAGTACACCTACCAGTGAAGCCCTGGTGGTGTAGTGGTTAAGAGCTTGGCTGCTAACCAAAAGGTCAGCAATTCAATCCCACCAGCTGCTCTTGGAAACCCTTTGGGGCAGTTCTACTCTGTCCTACAAGGTTGCTATGAGTTGGAACTGACTCAACGGTACCTAACAACAACAACACACCTATCAGTAACAGTTTGGGTTCTCTGGTTTAGTTGATGACTGAGTTCTGCAGGCCCAGAGACCAGAGATAAACAACCTGAACTGGGGCAGCTGTAACGAATACTGTCCTCCAGCAAGTGAATGAGATGACATATGAAAAACACCCATCAAATTCTAACCAGCATAAGGAATTGTTACAGAATGACCTTACCTAGGTTTTCAACATAACAAATACATACCAATCAGACAATCTTTGCTTGTACAGACATTACAGAGGATTTTCGTTTATAAAAAGAGTAGTGATTTGACCATGAAGCTTATAGTTGATGCTTACATAATCATTACATTTTTGCTGTTGTTGTTAGGTGCCGTCCAGTCGGTTCCAACTCATAGTAACCCTATGCACAACAGAATGAAACACTACCCGGTCCTGAGCCATCCTCACAATCGTTGTTATGCTTGAGCTCATTGTTGCAGCCCCTGTGTCAATCCACCTCATTGAGGGTCTTCCTCTTTTCCACTGACCCTGTACTCTGCCAAGGATGATGTCCTTCTCCAGGGACTGATCCCTCCTGACAACATGTTCAAAGTATGTAAGACACAGTCTCTCCATTCTTGCCCCTAAGTAGCATTCTGGCTGTACTTCTAAGACAGATTTGTTTGTTCTTTTGGCAGTGCATGGTATATTCGATATTCTTCGCCAACACCACAAATCAAAGGCGTTAACTCTTCTTCGGTCTTTCTGATTCGTTGTCTACCTTTCACATGCATATGATGCGATTGAAAATACTATGGCTTGGGTCAGGCGCACCTTAGTCTTCAAGGTGACATCTTTGCTCTTCAACACTTTAAAGAAGTCCTTTGCAGCAGATTTACACAATGCAATGTGTCTTTTGATTTCTTGACTGCTCCTTCCGCGGCTGTTGATTGTGGATCCAAGTAAAATGAAATCCTTGACAACTTCAATCTTTTCTCCATTTATTATGATGTTGCTCATTGGTTCAGTTGTGAGGATTTTTGGTTTCTTTATGTTGAGGTGCAATCCATACTGGAGGCTGTGGTCTTTGATCTTCATTAGTAAGTGCTTCAAGTCCTCTTCACTTTCACCAAGCAAGGTTGTGTCATCTGCATAACGCAGGTTGTTAATGAGTTTTCCTCCAATCCTGATGCCGTGTTCTTCTTCATATAGTCCAGCTTCTTGTATTATTTGCTCAGCATACAGATTAAATAGGTATGGTGAAAGAATACAACTCTGATGCACACCTTTCCTGACTTTAAACCAATCAGTATCGCCTTGTTCTGTCCGAACAACTGCCTCTTGATCTATGTAAAGTTTCCTCATGAGCACAATTAAGTGTTCTGGAATTCCCATTCTTCACAATGTTAGCCATAATTTGTTATGATCCACACTGTCGAATGCCTTTGCATAGTCAATAAAACACAGGTACACATCCTTCTGGCATTCTCTGCTTTCAGCCAGGATCAATCTGACATCAGCAATAATATCCCTGGTTCCACGTCCTCTTCTGAAACCAGAATGAATTTCTGGCAGTTCCCTATCGATATACTGCTGCAGCTGTTTTTGAATGATTTTCAGCAAAATTTTGCTTGCGTGTAACATTAACGATCTATAATTTTCACATTCGGTTGGATCACCTTTCTTGGGAATAGGCATAAATATGGATCTCTTCCAGTCAGCTGGCCAGGAAGCTGCCTTCCATATGTCTTGCCATAGATGAGTGAGTACCTCCAGCGCTGCATCTGTTTCTTGAAACATCTCAATTGATACTCCATCAATTCCTGGAACCTTGTTTTTTGCCAATGCCTTCAGAGCAGCTTGGACTTCTTCCTCTAATACCATCAGTTCCTGATCATATGCCACCTATTGAAATGATTGAACATCGACTAATTCTTTTTGGTATAATGACTCTGTACTCCTTCCATCTTCTTTTGATGCTTCCTGCGTCATTTAATGTTTGCCCCATAGAATCCTTCACTGTTGCGACTCAAGGCTTGAATTTTTTCTTCAGTTCTTTCAGCTTGAGCAACGCCAAATGTGTTCTTCCCTTTTGGTTTTCCATCTCCAGCTCTTTGCAAATGTCCTTGTAATACTTTACTTTGTCTTCTCGAGACACCCTTTGAAATCTTCTGTTCAGTTCTTTTACCTCATCAATTCTTCCTTTTGCTTTAGCTGCTCGACATTTGAAAGCAAGTTTCAGAGTCTCTCCTGACATCCATCTTTGTCTTTTCTTTCTTTCCTGTCTTTTCAATGACCTCTTGCTTTCTTCATGTACGATGACCTTGATGTCATTCCACAACTCGTCTGGTCTTCAGTCACTAGTGTCCAATGCATCAAATCTATTCTTGAGATGGTCTCTAAATTCAGGTGGAATATACTCAAGGTCATATTTTGGCTCTTGTGTACTTGCTCTGATTTTCTTCAGTTTCAGCTTGAACTTGCATATGAGCAATTGATGGTCTGTTCCACAGTCGGCCCCTGGCCTTTTTCTGACTGATGATATTGAGCTTTTCCATCGTCTCTTTCCACAAATGTAGTTAGTTTGATTTCTGTGTGTTCCATCTGGCGAGGTCCATGTGTATAGTCGCCGTTTATGTTGGTGAAAGAAGGTATTTGCAATGAAGAAGTCATTGGTCTTACAAAATTCCATCATTCAATCTCCAGCATTGTTTCTATCACCAAGGCCATATTTTCCAGCTACTGATCCTTCTTCTTTGTTTCCAACTTTCACATTCCAATAGACAGTCTACTTCTGAAAAGCATTAGCCAGTGAAAACCTTATGAATAGCAGTGGAACATTGTCTGATATAGTGCTGGAAGATGAGCCCCCCAGGTTGGAAGGTGCTCAAAAGATGACTGGGGAAGAGCTGCCTCCTCAAAGTAGAGTCGACCTTAATGAGGTGGATGGAGTAAAGCTTTCGGGATCTTCATTTGCTGATGTGGTATGACTCAAAATGAGAAGAAACAGCTGCAAACATCCATTAACAATCGGAAGTTGGAGTGTACAAAGTATGAATCTAGGAAAATTGGAAATTTTCAAAAATGAAATGGAACCCATAAACATCGATATCCTAGGCATTAGTGAGCTGAAATGGACTGGTATTGGCCATTTTGAATTGGACAATCATATAGCCTACTATGCTGGGAATGACAACTTGAAGAGGAATGGTATTGCATTCATCTTAAAAAAAAAATGTGTCAAGATCTATCCTGAAGTACAACACTGTCAGTGATAGTATAATATCCATATGCCTCCAAGGAAGAGCAGTTAATACGACTATTCAAATTTACGCACCAACTACTAGGGCCAAAGATGAGGAAATAGAAGATTCTTGTCAGATGCTGCAGTCTGGAAAAATCTGAACACTACATTCCAAGTGAGATTTTTACGTTTGATTCTTTGTTTCTTTGAAAATTTCAAAACAAATGTCTTGCAAGTTTTGAGTGTCTCATTAGAAATAATCTAACAACAAAGAGAACATTAAAAAATGCTTATCCTTTTCTTATAGACAACTATAAAATAAAGTGTTTATATGGCATGGGGTCAGAATTAATTTAACCTTTCTTCTTTATTCTGATCAAGGCTGACATGTGCAGAAAGTGGTGTGTCCTTCACTCTCACGTTATCACTACCACTGATTTTCTTCAGCTCTGCGTTTCCGTCGCCTTGATCTACAGCCGACACATTTAGCACTGACGTTTTGCCATTGCTCAGTACTGTGCAGTTTTGTTCCATGCAGGTTAGTTTCATTTCTGCAATTTAATAGTGAGTTTTTTTCTTTAAGGATAAAGATTATGTGTAAGATTTTTTTCAGCCGTCTCCCAGAGCATTTACCGTAGTTCAATTGCCATAAAAAAAAAAAAAAGTTTAGCAAACATTAAAGAGCTATTTATTGACTGACGTAGACAGCATCCTTAATCCAACTGCAAACGTGCTACTGGACAAAGAGAGATCGTTAAGCTAGCCCGATAGCTACTACAAGTTGAGTGACACAACGGGGTGCAATCTAAAATTTTGGATTTGACCAGATTTAAGTATCTCCACTCTCCTTCATCATGATTTCTCATGTTTATATGGAGAAGAACATTTCTCCACATTTTTTTTCTTCTCAAATCTTATTCATAATTAAATCCAGGCTTAATGGTTGAGGAAAGATCATCCCCTCTCAGACTTTCAGTCATAAAATCTCTCTCTGTCTCTCTGTGTGTCTCAGTGTTTTTCTCTCTCTCTATATGTGATGTTAGTATATATGGAAGATATATACATATGCATATATATATATATTTGATGCTGTGTGTGTTTGTGTGCGTAGCTTCTCTGTCTCTCTGGATAAGAATGACTGAAAGACTTTGACCTGTGATATAGCATAAACAATTTGAATTAGAAGAAAAAAGAGCTTTATTTTTCACTGTAGCTTATCATTTGCTTATTTCCGAATTGTAGTGCTCATCTGATAATTTGACTATCCAGTATACTTTCCCTGAGAAGAGAATCCCCCTTTTCATTTTGGGAAATGTTTTGTCTACATTCTCAAGATTAATTTTTTCTGCCCCTTTACTCCAGAGATGAACTCATGAGCCAAGGCCAGCCAACCAGAGTCCCAGTGATTGGTTAGGGTAAGGGAATGGGCTTTTTGCCCAGTGACAGTGTGGCCTGGGACTTCTGCTTGAATCATTGGGAAAGAGGAGATTCCTTTCTGTTACAGCTGCTGAGGTGGTAGTCTGTATGCCTGGGTTGGCTTGTTGCCATCGTTGTCAACACATGGTGAAAGATTTTCTGAAAAATAAGCTAGCACCAGTGAAAGAAGAACTGAGTGGTAGCAAGAAGCAGATTTTATGTGGCTTGGTTTGAACATTTTTCAGTATAAGGCAATAAACTCCCTTTTTAGATGAGGCTTATTTGAGCTGAGTTTCTGTTATTTACAACTGGAAGAATTCTGCCTAATTCACCTTTGTCTAGAAAAAGGCTTACAGTTCTCATATAAAAGAATCTATTCTGTGTTCTTTCTTTCATCACGGTAAAGGTAGCAGATTTCTCCTGCCCAGCACTATGGTAGTTCGAGATTTACCTGTACTGGTTATCGTCAAGCCAACTCTAACTCAGTGACCCCATGTTGTCAGAGTAGGACTGTGCTCCCTAGGGTTTTCAATGGCTGATTTTTTCAGATGTAGATCACCAGGCTTTTCTTCCGAGGCACCACTGTGTGTACTTGAACCTCCAAACTTTTGGACAGCAGCTGAGGCATTAACTGTTTACACCCAGGGACTCAGTTCAAGATTTAGGCACGGAATAACACTGATAGAACGGCCCCTGTGTTTGGAAGTTCTAGTTTTATCCTATTGTATAGTTTTAGCAGAACTGAGTGTTAGGTTTAATATTTATAGTACTAAGATGGCTGCCAACACCAGAGGTAATGATTGCTTGTTTAGTCTAATTTTCAAGATACCATAAGTAAATTTCTCACGGTACAAAGCAATGTGAAATCAGTAGTTATTTTTTTCTCGTTTATGTGAACATGACTTGTGAGTAGTTCAGCAGTGTGGCTCAAATACATGCCTCCTTCAGAGCTCTGGCTGAAGAAGAAGTGCAAACTTCTTATTGCTTTCAATGGTCACACATACTTTAAATGGATTGGCATTTCTCACCTTCTCAGTGCTACAAGAAGACATGAAAAATGAAAATTAGAGAGCAGGAGTGATTAAACTCTGGGTCTTGTTATACTTTTGGTCTTCTGGGTTTACGATTGGCCATGTACTTAGTATCAGAGCAAAGTTAAATGAAAATACTTGACACTAAGAGACTGACTGAAGAAATTCCTAGGAGATTCTGTGGAATGGTGAATAACATAGAAGAGAATTTTGGAAAGAGCATCATGAAAAGTTACTAAATGTAAGAGACTGAAGTTTACACCATTCTAAAACAGAAACAAATACGGCAAACGTAACTAGATGATACAGTTGAGTGGTGCTGTTCAGTAAAAATACAATGCAAGCCATATATGTCATTTTCAATTTTCTGGTAGCCAGGATAAAAAGCAGTAAAAAAGAACAAGAGAAATAAATTTTAGAACATATTTTATTTAACTTAGTATATCCAAAATATTATAATTTCAATATTGTTGCTGTTGTTGTTAGGTGCCGTCAAGTTGGCTCTGACTTAGCGACCCTGTGCACAATAAGACGAAACACTGCCTGGTCCTGAGCCATCCTTACAACCATTGTTATGCTTGAGCTCATTGTTGCAGCCCCTGTGTCAATCCACCTCATTGAGGGTCTTCCTCTTTTCCACTGACCCTGTGCTCTGCCAAGCATGATGTCCTTCTCCAGGGACTGATCCCTCCTGACAACATGTTCAAAGTATGTAAGACACAGTCTCGCCATCCTTGCTTCTAAGGAGCATTCTGGTTGTACTTCTTCTAAGACAGATTTGTTCGTTCTTTTGGCAGTCCATGGTATATTCAATATCCTTTGCCAAAACCACAATTCAAGGGTGTCAATTCTTCTTTGGTCTTCCTTATTCATTGTCCAGCTTTCACATGCGTATGATGCAATTGAAAATACCATGGCTTGGGTCAGGCACACCTTAGTCTTCAAGGTGACATCTTTGCTCTTTAACACTTTAAAGGGGTCCTTTGCAGCAGATTTCCACAATGCAATGTGTGTTTTGATTTCTTGGCTGCTGCTTCCATGGCTGTTGATTGTGGATCCAAGGAAAACGAAATCCTTGACAACTTCAATCTTTTCTCCATTTATCATGATGTTGCTCATTGGTCCAGTTGTGAGGATTTTTGTTTTCTTTATGTTGAGGTGCAATCCATACTGGAGGCTGTGGTCTTTGATCTTCATTAGTAAGTGCGTCAAGTCCTCTTCACTTTCACCAAGCAAGATTGTGTCATCTGCATAATGCAAGTTGTTAACAAGTCTTCCTCCAATCCTGATGCCATGGTCTTCTTCATATAGTCCAGCTTCTTGTATTATTTGCTCAGCATACAGATTAAATAGGTATGGTGAAAGAATACAACCCTGACACACACCTTTCCTGACTTTAAACCAATCAGTATCCCCTTGTTCTGTCTGAACAACTGCCTCTTGATCTGTGTAAAGGTTCCTCATGAGCACAATTAAGTGTTCTGGAATTCCCATTCTGTAAAATACACACTGGATTTTGACAACCTAACATGAAAGCAAAGGAATGTAAAATAACTCAATAATATTTATAAAAAATTTCAATATTAAATCAATATAAATTTTATTGAGCTATTTTACATTCTTTTGCTTTCAGATTAGGTTGTCAAAATCCAGTGCCTATTTTACAGTTATATCAATGCACTAGCCACATTGCAAATACTTAATAGCCTCATGTGGCAAGAACCTGCCGTTTTGGAGGGAGCTGGTTAGAGAATTGAAGAAGAAAAAAATTCATTCTAGTTGGTGTCTGAACATTAAATTTCTAACCAAAAAAAGAGAATCAAAGGGCAAATCTTCATAGCTACCTTCTCCTCAACTCTAACCTTAATCTTAATGTTAGCCTAGTCCTTACCCCTGCATTCTTTCACACAAATGTGGTCAGTGCATTTTGGTGAATTATTACACATGGGTCCAAATATTATTAGGAAACAGTATGCAAATTGGATAATTAAGGAGAATTTTCAAAGGTATGTGGGCAAGGCATAAAACCATTGGAGATAGTGCAGTATCCCAGAAATTAAAATTAATGTTTACTATCTTTTTGAAGGTTACAAAGGAAGGAGTAGTCTCCAGAATCTGGCGCAGGCGGGGCTGTTGACAGAAGCTATGGCCTTCAGTCAGGGGACACTGCCCGCCCATGCTAACCCTGCAGCAGGAAGCAGGGAAACTCAACCTCAGACCTTTCTTTCCTCTCTTCTCTAGTCTCTGGCTGGTAATTCCCATTGGTGGAACCCAGCTGCATACAGGAGAACAGAGGACCCTGCTGACACAGTCTTGGTAGTCAGCAACTGGAGCAGAGAGCAGTGAAGAAGGACGACCTAGACGGACATCTTAAACTATCCAGCACAATTGCCAGCATGAGGAAATTAAGAAAAACCAAAGTAAAATTGGAGATAGAATACAAAATGAATGAGGTCTTCAAAAGAGTAAAAAGCATTAAATGTGTTTTCTTAATCTTCCCTTCTCCATTTTGGTATCTTGCATTTTGTTTCCTGTCTTAAGGTCAATCATTTTGGGGCCCATAAGTATATTTCACAGGGTTCAGGAATGATTTGAAATAATGTAGAATGTTTTGTGCATTTTTTTTTTCCTGGGAAAAATTCATAGCTTCCCATAAATGCTTGGTTATGGGAGCTTAAGAAACCCTGCTGTAGAAGGCAGGACATAAAACTCTCCAAATTGCTGAATATTACCCAGATGTAGGGTGGCTGGCAATTTTCTTAGGCTGAGTTCCCTGAAGCAGAGTCTGATTTATTAAGGAACTAACCCCAGGGAAAACTGTTAGGGAAGCAGAGGAGGCAGGGCATGGAAGGAGAGCAGGAAGCAAGGGTCTGACCTTAGGCAAAGTCCTGAGAAGTTTGCCTTCATCCTTACTCCACAGGGAATCTCTATAAGGTAAGTTACACCTGAAAGCTGTCATTCATCCTTATCTAAGGCTGCTTCTCAGAAGATGTGAATTCCTGGGCAAATTCGGCCTTCTGTGAAGAGGACAAAGCAGCTTCCTAGCCCAAGGGCAGTACTGTGAAGACCCGCAGGTGCTGGCAATAGGAAGAAAAAGCTCAAATTCTGTCTTAGTCATCTAGACTGCTGTAACAGAAATACCACAAGTCAGTGGCTTTGAAGAACAAATTTATTTTCTCACGGTTCAGGAGGCTAGAAGTCCAAATTCAGAGTGTGGCTCTAGAGAGAGGAACTTCTTTGTCTACTTCAGCTCCTGATAGATAGCCAGAAATCCTTGGATTCCTGGGTTTATAGAGTCATCTGCCTTGGTAGTCATCAGATACCAAAAACAAACAAGAAAAACAAACCCATTGCTGTTGATTTGTTTTGACTCATAGTGACCCTATAGGACAGAGTAGAACTGTACCATAGGGTTTCCAAGGAGTGCCTCGTGGATTTGAACTGCCAACTTTTTGCTTAGCAGTTGAACTCTTAACTACTAAACCACCAGATAGTGTCTGTCTTTTCCCTGTTTATGCTCTCCTCTGTGTCTTATCTGCTGTTTTTATAACTCAGACATACCCTACCCTGATAATGACCTTATTAACATAACAAAGAAAACCTTTTCTCAAACAGGATTACATCCGCAGTTAGAGAAGTTAGGATCCCAACACATATTTTGGGGGGACACAATTCAATCCATCACACTCACCAAAACTAGCAAAAGTCACATAGAACAGGCAAAGAGTATCCAATAGTGTCCACTAAACCAAAAAACTTAGTGCCAATGACGGCAGAGGTGAGTGACAGGCAATTAGTTTATTAAGGCATGTAGAACCCAGCTTCTTCTCACTGCTGAACCCAAATGTGAAGATTATAGAATAGGAAGTTGGCAATGGGGTGGGCACCACCTTATATTGGCCACTACTAGGCAATAGACCCCTGCCTTTTGTCCTATGGCAAGGTCTCGGTGTTGTGATACCTGCCTTGCACTGGGAGCATCTCATTGTTCTCTAAATTATCAAAGCAACTCATGCAGTGAGTCCAAGTGCACCTCATCCTAACATAAAACCTAGTCCTGGCCTCAATATATTAACTCTCAGGCTAATTGTAATCAACACAAAATGGTAAGCCTATACCTCTTTTTCTGATTTCCTGTGTTCTTCCCCTCTCTTATAATAATGGCAATAACAATAATGACAATAATGAAGAAGTTGATGACAGAAATTTATTGAGCCCTGGCTCTGTGTAGGCTGTGAGCTAAGCATCTTATGTGGATTGCCTCATTTAAAAGTCAAACCATGCTGTAATTTAGATAGGATTTTCATTTTATTTTTACTCCAGGGAAAACTGAAGCTTAGAGAGTTAAAGTAACACACCTAAGGCCACAGCACTAGTACTATGAATCCAGTCTTACTGGTTCCAGAACTCAAATACTTTGTAGTCTAATTTTTCCATATAGTAAAAACCAGTTGTCTTTGAGTCGATTTGGACTCATGGCTACCCCATGCGTGTCAGAGTAGAACGATGCTCCACAGGGTTCTCAATGGCTGATTTTTTTCCAAGCAGGTCATCAGGCATTTCTTCCAAGGCATGTCTTGGTGGACTCAAACCTTCATCCTTTTAGTTTGCAGCTGTTTGCTCCACCAGGGACTACATTTCCTACATACTAAAACCAAAAAACCGGTTTCTATCAAGTTGATTCTGACTCATAGTGACCATATAGGACAGAGCAGAACTGCCCCCATAGGGTTTTCAAGGAGAGGCTGGTGGATTCGAACATTGGTTAGCAGTGGAGCTCTTAGCCACTGTGCCACATACTCAGATATCTCTGAGCATTTGGGGGCATACTGATTGTATGGGTCATCAACACATGCAATTGTGGCTGTCTTTCTGATAGACAAGGCACCCTCAAGTGTCTCTGAGTGGTTTGATGAACACCTTGTTTCCCCTATGATGAGAACAAGTAATGCTACCCTGCCCCAGGTAGCTGGGTAACTGGAACAAATGGGGTTGCTGTTCTCTCTGGTGATGTGGATTTATAGAATTGGCCGGGTTCCTCTGGAAGGATAAAGACCAACAGAAGCCATGTAACAGAATATTATACCACTTTGCCTCCTCAGTGGGACCTAGAGACTGGAAGCTTCAACACACCTGGACTTTAAGTGGGCATCTATTATCAGCATCTTTATCCTCAGCAAAACCAGCCTTTCAGCAATTACAGCTGAACTTCATGGGTGTGTCTTTTCCATCTGTGCTTAGGGACCCTTTTCTTCCAAATTCTCACTCAGCCATTTAAGTCAAAGGCACTTAGTTCTTCTTGAGCGCTTTTCCATGTCAAATAGAAATAAGCATGCTGCTCGAATTCCAGGAAGCGTATGGCCAAATGAGGATGTTGTCCAGGCTTAGCAAATGGAAGATCAGGCCAACGTGGGAAGTAGTAGTATCATCTGACTGAGAACATTTGTCTGATCTTGCTATTCATATTCTAAGCTATGGAATTCTTTTTTCCTGCAATATGCTCTAGCTGTGGAGTATTCATTTCTGTATGTATGTCTGTGCATTTGTACCTAACTCTGCATTTAGGTAGATTAAACAACTATGTGGCATAGATTACGTGAAAATACAAAGGCACAGTCAATATACTATGCCCACAGAACTCCCAGATTATAGAAACTCTTCTGTATTTATGCCTTTGTCTCCATATGGACTGGTTAAATGTAATTCAATATGCTTACTCACTAAGAAAAATGATTGAGTCACTTCCTTAGATCTGGTATAACAACTGGAGTATCATGTTCAATCCTGGGATCTCTGCATTACAGTAAAATTTACAATGGGAGGAGAAAAGGATTTTTCCACATTATTTCAGATAAAACTTAGTAGAACAAATAAACCAAAGCCAAATAACAAAGACCACAATAGGAAGTCTTAGGAAAAGGTGATGTTTGTCTTCAAGTATCTGAAAGACTAATGTGGAAGAGAAATTCCATTTGTTCTGATCAATGCCATAGGGCTGAGCTAGAGATGAGGTAGAAGCCTCATGAAGGCAGATTTCAGCTAGACATAGGGAAGAGCCGATGTGCTATTGAATTGGCTTGCTTTTGGTGGTGGCAAATTTGGTGTCATTGGAGACAGCCAGGCAGTAGCTGAATGAAGTATGGTGTGGCAGTGACAACTCAAGGATCAACCAGTATCCATTTTCCTCTTCTTCCTTGCTAACAAGACCTGAGGTGATTGATTCAGATGAGCAAGTATGCTGCCCTGCTTCCCTTGCAGATAAGTGCGATAAGGCTGTAGGGACAATCACTGGATGGAGTTTCTGGCACAGGTTTTTTCGTTGTTGTTGTTGCCCTTCTCTTTCTTCTGGCTTCCTACCTGCAGTGCAGATGTGTTGGCTGTAGCTCCAGCTGTATTTTGAATGATGATATGACTTTCAGGATGAAAAAAACATACTCAGGAGAGTAGAGTAGAAAGATAGAAGCAACCTCAGCCCCTGAGAGCCTTATCAGCCTGGGTCACCTATCTTCTTTCGTTTTTAACCTGAAAGGAAAGCAATCTTCCATCTTTTATAGCCTAACTACTAACCTCTAAAACTAGCAGCCAAATGCAATTCTTATTAGATATGTGTGTAGTCAACCACCCAGTCTTGTGGTCTTTGTCAATTCTAAGTCTACGGGTATAAGAAGTCATGACTCCTCTTCCACATATTATCTGTATAACTTATAATCTATAACAATTAAAATATCTGAAGGTAAATAGGAGGATAGCATTGAGATATTACAGTAATATATTTTTATTCTAAATTGCCTAAAAAAAAAAAACCAAAAACTAAACCCATTGCCGTCAATTACGATTCATAGCAGCCCTATAGAACAGAGTAGAACTGCCTCATAGGGTTTCCAAGGAGCAGGTAGTGGATTCAAACTCCCTACCTCTTGATAAGGTCTCTAGTGCCTAAATATCCTGTGACATTGATTCAGGAGCAAGTACTGATTTATTTGCTTGGGGGAATCCTAAAACAAAGAGGTCATTGCTCGACTCTAGTTTTAAATTGGCATTTTATATGTACCATTGAGGCAATGTCTTCAAAGTGAGGCTTTATTGAGAGAGAACAGGGCTTTCTAAATTATAAAACCATTCTTCTTCTAACAAGAACCAAGCTGGCTGACTCAGACAATAGAGTTTTTTATATAAGTCATAGGGCGCAGGAGAAAAAGAAGATGGGTATAGTGAAATGGAAGAACCATTTTCTCTGCTAATAAAAGGAAGGTCACAGGGCTTTCTGTGCTGGTAGAAAGACCTATGGGGTAGGCAAGAAGGGAGGGAATTTAGACTTGAGTGCTCTAGCTCCCCCATTGGGCAAAATTCGCGAAGTAGGGGTAAGGCAGAAATCTAGGAAAGTTAGGGACAGTCTGAGAACATCAGGGCTGGTGGCCCTCAAAAAAGGTGTCTTTTTCTGGCAGGCTGCTGAGGTTAATAGGGCATAGGAGTGGAGAGCAAAACTGGCAGAAAGAGGTGTCTAGAGAAGGCCTGGGGCCATATTCCTAGTTCTCTATGGGCTCTGTGTGTGTATCAAATGGCCCATGTGCTCTAGGATGGATGGCATGTTGATGCTGAGAGGCATGTTGATCTGTACCAGTGTTATGAATTGAATTGTGTCCCCCCCAAAATGTGTGTTAACTTGGCTAGTCCTGATTCCCAGTATTGTGTGATTGTCCACCATTTTGTCATCTGATGTGATTTTCCTACATGTTGTAAATCCTACCTCTATGATGTTACTGAGGTGGGATTAGTAGTAGTTATGTTAATGAGGCAGGACTCAATCTACAAGATTAGGTTGTGTCTTAAGTCAATCTCTTTTGAGATATAAAAGAGAGAAGTGAGCCTCCGAGAGACATAGGGGCCTCATACCACCAAGAAACAAAGGCCAAGAGAATAGTGTATCTTTCGGACCCTTGGTCCCTGCACTGAGTAGCTCCTTGACCAGGGAAAATTGATGACAACGGCCTGCGCTCAGAGCCAAGAGAAAGGCTTCTCCTGGAGTTGGTACCCTGAGTTCAGACTTCTAGCCTCCTAAACTGTGAGAGAATAAAATTCTCTTTGTTAAAGCCATCCACTTGTGGTTATTCTGTTATAGCAGCACTGGATAACTAAGACAACCAGCAAGGTGCCAATGCGGGTACATTACCTGTATTCAGATTTCATTTTGAGGGAAAAGGAATACTTTGAGAGTCAAGAAACAACCTTATTCTGGGTCTTGACTTTTTATTTGTGTATTCACCAAATTCAGTTTAATCGTTGCCAAATCTAAGTGTGTCCTAACATATCAGTTACATTAGGCTCGTGAAATTGTGGGAGCAATCTATGCAATGCTGTCTCCTTCTTGTCAGGTGTTGGACCTGCAGTTTCGGTGGGTCAGCTAAGCTAGTAGAAAAGGAGGAGATCAGAACATGAAGCTGGGAAAAGCAAGGACAAATGAGAATCTGGAAGGACCAACTGGAAGTCATGAGGACAAACGGAGCTCACACGTGACTTGCATCACCTCTGATCTATATAATGTGGCTGACCCGCAGGAGAAACTGGTGCCTTCACCATGAAAATACACACACATTCAAACCAGGACCTGAAGAAGTGTAAAGAGGCTATCTGGCTGGAGCTGGAGGAGTTGAGACCTGTCTAATGTCCTCCAACAACAAGGTGAGCTACAGGTCAGTAACAGCACTTGAAAACCTATTGCCATAGTACCTGACCTTCTGAGTATAAAAATGGCTGCTCCTTCACCTCCATCTTCCGCCTCATAAATATTTTTCTTGTGCCTAGCCATGACCCAGAATCACTACTGAAGAAAGAGTCTACTGAGGAACATAATTCTCACTTAATGTAGCAAGTACAAAATTGGTAATGGTCAGTCTAGAATAAGATAAAGTCAGTGTTAGAAAAAAGTTACAATTTTGCAAATCTGAGCTGAAATGTATATATTGCAATACACAAGCTTTGTAGAAAGTAAGGCTTTAGCAGAAAGTAAGGAGCTTAGAGAATGGGACATTGTTCAGGACATTTCTGATGATTTGGGGAAATGTTCAGAATGTCAATGGTCCTGAAAAGGCACGGTTAGGATGATGTTACAGAGATTCCTAATGGGAGCTATCAATAGAGAAAGGAAAGAAGATGAAGGACGAGGCGATGAAACCAGATACTTTACAGTTTTCTCCAGGACTGGGAAAACATTTGTATGTGAAATCCTGATTCCATTCAACCGACTATCCAATAAGAGGGAAAGTAGGGGAGACAATGACTTGTGTCTCTTTTTAGTTCAGTTCTACTACACGACTAGAGGCATCCCTCAGGTCTTCTCCCTGTCCTGGGGAGGAGAAAGAGAAGGAAATATCTAACTTCTCAATGAAGGTTCTCATTTATAGAGATGTAAGGAGACCCTGTGGTCCAGTGGTTAAGAGCTTGGCTGCTAACCAAAAGGTTGGTGGTTCGAACCCACCAGCAACTCTGCAGGAAACAAGACCTGACTATCTGCTCCCATAAAGATTACAGCCTAGTAAGCCATATGGGGCAGTTCTACTCAGTCACACAGGGTTACTATGAGTCGTAATTGACTTGAGGGCACACAACAACAACAAGGTACTGCTCTGATCATGGGATGAGACTTATTTTTAAAGCATTGTGATATAGACTTTTCATAATGACAGGCCCATCAAGTTTACTCTTCTATCAATATTTTGCTTCCTTGAACAGATTGGAAAACTTTGAATGGTAGGTCAAAGGAAGAACAGAAAAAACTCTGATAATGAAGAAGACAATTTCCAGTTTCTTTACAGTTCTTCTTGACTAAAATGCTATCCCTTGCTTTGTGGACAATTGTTCCTCATACTAGGTACCCAAGAAGGATCCGGGGTTGACTTGATTGTTCCATCATCCACATGACATGATATTGTTCTCAGCTTAGGCTAACATAATTCTTTATGTCTGTGCAAGCCTGGGAAGGCGTGAATAAAGTAGTAGGTATTTACATGTGTGTCCCAGGGAGCATTCTGTGTTTATATGCATGTGTGTTGGGTGAGGCTGAAGATGTAGACTGGTTTTTCAACAGAAATCTGAGTGAGCTGTGTCATATCTTTTTAATTTGAGGGATTTCTGCAAGGGATTTCTGCAAAGGCAAAGGCTGTGGCATTGGGCTGGGCACCTTGCCCTCCCTCAACATGGTGAGCCAGCAGATCTGAGCTCCTGTGATCTGCCCTCCTCTTTATCTAGTAAGATGGCACTTGTTCACTCCCCAGCCACTTGGACCTTTCTCTTTAGACATAGGTGCTAGACAGCTATGAATTTATAGCTCAAAGAAACAGTTCACAGAACCCTACAAACTGCATCCCTTTTTATATTTTGCAGCAAGTTCTGTGGCGGAAGTTCTTTGACTTTTTTTACTTTTCCTTTACTGTCATGGGCTCAGACTTTGGTTCATTAACTCAGGCAACTTTCTCTGGGTTTTTCTTCCTTCTTCCTCAGTTTTTTTGTCTGCTTGGCAAATTGCTACTTGCTCACTGAGAATTATTTCTCTGAGTTGTACCTTTCCAACTCCTGTCTCCAAGCTCCTGAAAAGGCTAATGAGCACTGGTGCTTGGATTTTAACACTAGACTTTTGCCACAGAGCTAATGCAAAATGCATGGCATGTGCCCAATATCAGAATGTGAGGGGCTACAGGGGAAGGGCAAGAACAGGGTGTTGTCTTTTTTCTGTGTGACATGAGGACCTGGAGATGTGCTTCTAAAGGTACAGTTAAACTTTAGGAAAAGCCAGCTGTCATCAAAACACACTTGAAGCAAAATTGAGTCATGGGTGTGTGGTACATGTCTTGCAAATCATGTGGGAATTCATCTATGATCAAGAAAAAAAAATTAATGTTTATATGTCTTAGACATAGCCCCCTTAATTGCTTGGCAGAGAGAGGCTCTGTACTGCTTCTCAATTTATAGGTTTTAATTTGCCTTCTCCTAAAGGCAAATGTTGCAGATTGCAGGGATTCAGAAAGTGGTGAGCATGTGAGTTACCATTTGCCTTTTATTTGGTAACATTTCCAAGTGGACCTATGCCAGATAACTTCCTCCCCCCGACTATCTCGCCCTTCTCCACCTGCTCTTAGATTTTGCCAGTTTAATCTATATGGGCCATGTCAGTGGATCCCTGCAGCCTGTCTGACTTTCAGTTGGGTTTGATCAATAGGGAATCACCAAGAGGAGATGGGAGAAAGGACAGAGAGGTATTTCCCTGGTTCTTTCTCTCAATGTCAGCTTGACATTTCGTGGTGGCTCACTTTATGACCCTTTCTACCTTCTGACTCCTGTAACTGGCCTCTCCCTTTTGACTCCTGTAACAACTCAGCTGCTTCTAGCCCACCAATTACAGCACCACCCCTTGTAGTTCCACTTCTTCCCAAGTTTTCAAACAGTCTCTTTGTAACCAAGTTGTTAGTTGCCATTGAGTCAGCCCCCGACTCATGGGGACCCCATGTGTTACAGAGTAGAACTGTTCCAGAGGGTTTTCTTGGCTGTAATCTTTGCAGAAGCAGGTCACCAGGCCTTTCTTCCACTGTGCTGCTTGGGTGGGTTCAAACTGCCAATCTTTTGGTTACCAGCCAAGGGCAAACTGCTAATACCACCCAGGCTTCTCTTTGTAACTATGTTTTTGTTGTTGTTGTAAGGCACTGTTGAGTTGGTTCCAACTCATAGCGACCATATGTACAACAGAATGAAACAATGCCTGGTCCTGCGTCATCCTCACTATTGTTGCTATGTTTGAGCCCACTGTTGCAGCCATTGTGTCAATCCATCTTGTTGAGGGTCTTCCTCTTTTTTACTGACCATCTACTTTGCCAAGCATGGTGTCCTTCTCCAGGGACTGAGCCGTCCTGATAACATGTTCGAAGTACATGAGATGAAGTCTTGCCATCCTTGCTTCCAAGGAGTTCTCTGGCTATACTTCTTCCAAGACAGATTTGTTCATTCTTCTGGTAGTCTGTAGTATATTCAGTATTCTTCACCAAGACCATAAAGCAAAGGCATCAATCCTTCTCCCTTCCTTATTCATTGTCCAGCTTTTGCATATATAAAGTTATACCCTCATCAGTTGTACTATTTTGAATGCACTGTTTCTTCTTGGGACCCTGTCTGACACACATATTCCTCAAAAAGACAAATCCAATAGAAGTTTTATTCACTGGAAATTTTGGCTAGTGCAATTTTACAGAGTGTGAAATATATATGTAATGAACCTAACATTGGAAGGCAGAAATGCACAGTGGTTAAGAACAAAGACTCCAGACTCAGCCTTCCTGGGTGAGTTCCCTATTCTATCACTTACTAGCTATGTGAGTTTGTTTGACATCTTTGTACCACAGCTTTTTAGTCTTTCAAGTGAGGATAATAAGGTCTTACCTCATAGGGTTGTGGTAAAGATTCAGTTAGTTAGTAGATGTGTCTCGTATTTAGTGAGCACTAGAATCGACTGGGTGAGTTTTTATATGAGTACACCCTGGTGGCGTAGTGGTTAGGAGCTATGGCTGCTAACCAGAAGGTTGGCAGTTCAAATCCACCAGGCGCTCCTTGGAAACCCTATGGGGCAGTACTACTCTGTCCGATAGTGTTGCTATGAGTTGGAATTGACTTGAAGGCAATGGGTTTGGTTTGATTTTTTTTTTTTTTACTATAAGTACATAAGAGCAGTGGTGGTTAGGGTAGGATGGTGGGAGGAATACTTAATTTTCTCTATATAGTCTTCTGTGCTATTAATTTATTAGTATGTGTTTTTTGATCATATGCATATATGTAAGTTTCAGTAACAATATAAAAAATAATTAAAAAGAAAATAGTCTAAGAAGGAAAATCTTGCTTTTGCCCATGCTAATCTCTGCTGACTTTCTCTTTTACACCTTCTTTCTGGCTATGCTCTTCAATTTTGACTCTGTTTCATGTTATGTGACATTTTCCCCTTGTGCCTCAAGCTGATCTAATCCATCAGTCTTGACACTCCCATGGACAAATCAGGTCACGTATTGCTTACCTCTGTGTCTGGCCCATAGCAAGGAGTCTTTATTGAATGGGCCAAAATGGGTATCAGAGATCTGGAAGTTTAAATAGAATGAAATAGATCTTTGGTTTCTGGTGATGACTTACTTATGCAATAGACTTATCTGGCTTCCCATCAGCTCAGCATATGGTTCCTTTGAATTGACTTACACGAGAGAGAGCTGGGCCAGAGTTTCAGTAAGAAATTTATCACCCTGTGAAACATCAGGACAAAATTAATCACCGGGATCCTCATAAAACTGACCCCTGGAGGAAATGGAGCTAGGCATGATCATTGTAGAATTTCTTTGTAGCTTACTGTTTTTGCATTTAAATGATCAGAGAAGATCTATTATTCCCTTCTTATGTGGTATTTCTTTCCTGAATTTGTCCTTCCTCTTCAGTAAATCTATTTGTATAAACCCATGCATTAAAATAGGATGAGATGAAAAACATCAAATCTAAAAAGAGAAAGCAGAGAAGTATTATGCAAGAAATTTTCTCTAAGGCCTTTACTCACAGATTAGAAATGAATGGACTTAGGGATTAAACTGTTTTTAATAAGCTATAATAAATAGGTCTGAGATGGGTAGCGATGCCATGAACATTACTTAAATATATATTGTTCCTGGGGTGGGCGAGACCATGCCATAATCAAAAGATGTGAGGAAGTAAGTGTTAACCAAGATTTTGGAAAAATCAAAAGGAAGAGAGGGAAAGCCATAGTTAAAAAGAACAAAAATAACAAAGAAAGAAAGAGAGGGAAAAACAAATCAGAAAAGATAACTGAAGTATTGAATCATGTGAATACTAAAAAGAGTAAGTGAGGAATACACAGAAAGTTAAATGAATAAAATAACTAAAAAAGAAAATAA
The DNA here is from genome assembly GCF_030014295.1 of Loxodonta africana. Taxonomy (NCBI): domain Eukaryota; kingdom Metazoa; phylum Chordata; class Mammalia; order Proboscidea; family Elephantidae; genus Loxodonta; species Loxodonta africana. Next base: position 110,303,888 of record NC_087347.1, on the reverse strand, counting down.
TTGAAATATAAACAAAAAAACAAACTCATAGCCATCCTATAGGACAGAGTACAACTGCCCAATAGAGTTTCCAAGGAGAGCCTAGTGGATTCGAAATGCCGACCTTTTGGTCAGGAGCTGTAGCACTTAACCACTACGCCACCAGGGTTTCCTCATAAATACAATACTTGTGTTTATATTGTCTGGGAATGGAAGGATTATAAACAGATATGTAATAAAGCCTGCAAGACCCAAAACGTGTGTAAGGTGGAAACCTGTCAGAGAAGGAAAACTCAAATATTTTCCACTAATAGATAGCAACCAGCAATTGTCTGTCGGTTTGTCATATTGTGTTGGCCAGCTGTCTGGAACAGATCCATATTTGTGCCCATTCCAAAGAAAGGAGATTCAACAGAATGCAGAGATTATCGAACAATATCATTAAATATGATGCACAAGAAAAATTTTGCTGAAGATCACCCAAAAGCAGCTGCAGCAGTACATCAACAGGGAACTGCCAGAAATTCAAGCCAGATTCAGAAGAGGATATAGAACAAGAGATATCACTGCTGATGTCAGATGGATCTTGGCTGAAAGCAGAGAATACCAGAAAGATGTTCACCTGTGTTTTATATTGACTATGCAAAGCATTCAACTGCGTGGATCATAACAAATTATGGGTAACACTGTGAAGAATGAGAATTCCCGAACACTTAATTGTGCTCATGAAGAAACTGTGCATAGACCAACAAGCAGTCTTCTGAACAGCACAAGGGGATACCGTGTGGTTTAAAATCAGGAAACGTGTGCGTCGAGGTTGTATCCTTTCACCATACATACTTAATCCATATACTGACAAAATAATCTGAGAAGCTGGACTTTATGAAGACGAATGTGGCATCAGGATTACAGGAAGACTCGTTCCTAACCTACGATATGTAGATGACACAACCTGGCTTGATAGAGTGAAGAGGACTTGAAGCACTTACAGGTGAAGATCAAAGACTACACCCTTCAGTATGAATTACACCTCAACATAAAGAAAACAAAAATCCTCACAATTGGACCAATAAGCAACACCATAAATAGAGAAAATATTGAAGTTGTCAAAGATTTCATTTTACATGGATCCACAATCAACATCCATGGAAACAACAGTCAGGAAATGAAACAACACATTGCATTGAGCTAATCTGCTGCAAAAGACCTCTTTAAAAAGTTAAAAAGCAAACATGTCACTTTTAGGACTAAAAAGGTGCACCTGACCGAAGCCATGATATTTTCAATTGCCTCACATGACTGTGAAAGCAGGACAATGAATAAGGAAGACTGAAGAAGAATTGATACCTTTGAATTATGATGTTGGCGAAGAATATTGAATATACCATGGGCTGACAGAAGAATGAACAGGTCTGTTTTGAAAAAAGTGCAGCAGAATGCTCATTAGAAGCAAGGATGGCAAGACTTTTTCTCACATATTTTGGACATGTTATAGGAGGGACCAGTCCCTGGAGAAGGACATCGCGTTTGGTAGAGTATCTGTGAAAGAAAGGAAGACCCTCAACGAGATGGAATGACAGACACAGTGGCTGCAACAATGGGCTCGTGCGTAGAAATGATTGTAAGGATGGCACAATACTGGGCAGTGTTTTGTTTTGTTGTATGTAGGGTCTCCATGAGCCAGAACTGACTCAATGGCACCTAACAAAACAATATAATAGATAGTGACAGAAAACTGTTAAGACTGCACCCTTTCAAGTGTGGAAAACTTGGGAGACCTAAAAAAGCAAGGCAGTGCTGTCTTGGCTCTCACAGATTTTACTGTATTATGTAAGTACATTTCTAGAAAAATAAAATCTTTGAGGATCAAATGTTACACTGCAAGTAAAGTGCTTTGAAAAGAAAGCACTATAAATATATACCCTTTTATTAAGACTTTGTTAGCCAAACTCATCAAAACTATCTTTTAAAATGTGGTAGAAATCTAAAAAGCCCGTCTTAGGTTAAAAAGCACTGGTTTCATGTCTTTCTGTGTGTAGAATTTTTTTGTTTTTTTGTTAAGCACCTTCCAGTGAAAAAGAGCCTCATAGTTCAGATGACATAAAATGGTTTATTTAGTTTGTCGTTATTGATTTCCATTGTGCTTTTTTCCTTTCACAAGGGACCCACTTTACCAGTAAAAATTCCAAAAAAGAATGACATCTAGAAAAGTGGGGAAAAACACTCTGAAAAGAATAAATGTGGTATCCAAACAGCCCAGCTCCTCCAAAGTATGAGTTAGAGGAGGGAGGATGGAGTGTCTTTCTTCCACAGCTCCAAGTGGCACGGTGGGATAAATCCCAATTCACCCAACTTTAAGCATTTAAGTCATATAGTAACAGTTCATCCCATGTCACCCTGTTTTTTTTTCAAGAGAAGGCAAGAGCCATTAGTTTTATGGGCCAGGTGTGCATTCATTAAGCTGAAAGTTGGAATCTCCCCTCTGCTAGCCTTTCTGCCTTACACGCCCCCTAGTACTACAGTCAGTACAGAGTGCCAAGACAACAGCCCTACTCAGCCCTGATCGAGGAGTTGGCCATTTGACTCAGAAACCACAGGGCACTGGAAGTAGCAAAACTCCCCCACCCTAACTTGTGTAATAATGAGGTACTGAATGGTAAAGGCTAAAGTATCTCTTTTATGAGTCTGGTGGGTTACCAGGTACACAGGGTAAAATACTAAATGCTTCTTCACAGAATGGTAGGGGGCCTGTTGACTTCAAGGGTAAAATAATACTTTCTTATTTTTTTTTCTTTATTGATATTCTAGTCATTCAGTGGTCCTCAAGTTTGGCTGCACATGTGACAAACTGAGGGGCTTTTAAGCCATACTCACAGGTCTGGGTCCCACTCACAGAAATGCAAATTTAATTGGTGAGGAGTGGTGCCCTGGCAAGCTCCAGTAAACCATTTGCCACTGAGTTGATTTTGATTCACGGTGAATAGAACTGTTCTCCAAATGGTTTTCAGTGGCTGACTTTTCCAAAGTAGATCTCCAGTCCTTTCTTCCGAGGCATCTTTGGTGGACTCAAACATCTGCCCTTTTGGTTCGCAACCAAGCACATTAAATTATTTGCACCAACCAGGGACTCCAATAAAATTGATTAAAAATTACAGAAAGAGATCAAGCTACAAGAAGATATCCTTTATACAAATAGACCCCAGCTTCGTTTCCGAGGTATATGTATCTAAATGCTCTAGACCTTTTGTGTGGAGTCCTTGTTATTCTCCAATGCTTTGGAAGGGCAATTTCCCATTCTGAAAGTGAACTGGGGAGAAACACTCTAATTGATTTGTTCAACAAACCCCAACCTGCCTCTATTTAAAGAGAACCCAATTTGAACATTCTATAACTGCATGCAGATCCTTGCCTTGCTTGAAGGGGTCTGCCTGGTAAGGCCGTAATACATAACTCTATTCAAATCGGATTGAGGTTACTGAGGCAAAGCAGAAACATTTGCTATGCTTATTTGCATTAACCAATAGTCAGACTGGCCTTGGGGCTCGAAGCTATTTGTGGAAGACTGTGGTCTACTGAGCTGATGAAATAACACGGTTTTCTGTATACATAGAGATAACTTCTGATAACTATGATCACTAACTAATGCTGCTGCAGAGAGATTTAGTCAAGCATAGTCTCTCTTTGATTAGAAGGGATTTATAATCTGACACAGATGACATGGAATGGCTCAGCATATAGAAGATTTTTAAAAGACAGAATAGAAAGACTAAGCAATATGCAAAACGATGTATTTCCATTCTATACTTATTCAAATTTTGTGAGGTGTTTTTGCAAGTGGCGAATGTGGGAGATGTCATGCTAAAGTCAAAAAACTTAACCAAAATTGTTTAACTACTTCTTTTTATCTTTTGCACTTTTATTATCTATTGAAGAAAAAGAAAGTATAGCATCAAAAATGGAATTAACATCAGAAATCTAGATGTCTAAAAAATTAGGATAGGCTATAAAAACGTTTGGCAAATTTCAGCTTGAACACTGTACCATGATTTTACCAGGGCTTCAAACTGGCTCCTTCTGGTTCAAACCTCTACTTAGAATTTGCATTTCTAACAAGTTCCCTGCTGATAATTTGCATTTCCACCCCAGGTCTACTGAATCAGAATCTACATCTTAACAAGATCCCCAGGTGATTCTTATGTATAATATCCTGGAAACTTGTTCGAAATACAAATTCTCAGCAGGGGTTTGAACCAGAACAAACTGGTTTGAAGCCCTGGATTATCCAAGTAAATGGCACCATTCTTCATCTTCATGGGCCTGTAGGAGAGACCTTCTGGGTTCTCATCGGGAATATAATTAATTTCCCAATGCACCCTGGGCTCCTGGGACTAGGTAAAGCAGTATATCAAGCCCAGCTCACAGGAGGTCACCATCACAAAAGTTTACACGCTGGAAATACATTTCCACTTCATTCCCAAGCTCCTCTCAGTTTAACCAAACCGAACCAGTTGCTGTTGAACTGATTCTAACTCACAGCGACCCCATGTGTGTGGAGTAGAACTGCTTCTTAAGGTTTCCAAGGCTGTGACCTTCTGGAAACACATCGCCAGGCCTGTCTTCAGAGGTGCCTGTGGCTGGATTCTAACTGCCAACCTTTCAGCTAGTAGTCCAGTGTCACTTTTCATAAGGAGCAATGAGGAGCTGTTATCTTAAGGATTGGAGAAGAATGTCCGGAAATAAAGCCTTTGTTCTCAGTTTGGAGTCATCAGTCTTTGGATATCATCTGCTGTTATGCTCCCTCTCCCTCACTCCCTGATAATCATTCTGACCTCCTTGAGGTTTCTAGAATATTTCAGAACATTCCAGGCATGATTCTGTCTTCTCACCAACTGGAATGTTCTTCCTCCAGGGAATCACAAGATTTGATTCCTCACTGCCCTCAGTCTTTGTTCAAGTGTCACCCTCTCAGTGAGACATTCCGCGACCATGCTGTTACAAACCTTACAACTGCTCAGCACTCTTCCCCTAACTCCTGCCCTGCTTGAGTTTCCTCCTTGTCCTCATCACTCTCTGAAGTAGAACACTTTCTACTTTTTTTAAAAATTGTCTACCTCCCACCACTAAAAGGTAAACTTCATGAGAGCAGAGATGTTACTCGTGCTTATTGCTATTCCCCCAACACCTAGAATTGAGCTAGGCTCATAGTATGCCCACCATAACTACATATTAAGTGATTATTACCATGCTATGTGGATTTCTATATTGTTGTTAGGTGCTGTCAAGTCAGTTCTGACTCATAGTAACCCTGTGTACAACAGAACGAGACACTGCCCTGTCCTGCGCCATCCTCAAAATCGCTGCTATGTTTGAGACCATTGTGGCAGCCACTGTGTCAATTCATCTTATTGAGGGTCTTCCTATTTCTCACTGACCCTCTGCTTTACTAAGCATAATGTCCTTGTCTAGGACTGGTCCTTCCTTGTAACACGATGAAACTACCTGAGACGGATTCTCACCATCCTCACTTTCAAGGAACATTCTGGTTGTACTTCTTCTAAGTCAGGTTTGTTCTTCTGGCAATCCATGGTATATTCGTTATTCTTTGCCAACATTATAATGCAAAGGCATCAATTCTTTTTCAATCTTCCTTATTCATTGTCCCGCTTTTACATGCATATGAGGTGATTGAAAACACCATGGCTTGGGTCAGGTGCATCTCAGTCCTCAAAGCTACATCTTTGCTTTTTAACACTTTAAAGAGGCCTTTTGCAGCAGATTTGCCCAATGCAATACTGCCATTTGATTTCTTGACTGCTGCTCCCATGGGTGTTGATTGTGGATCCAAGTAAAATGAAATCCTCGACAATGTCAATCTTTTTTCCGTTTATCATGATGCTGCTCATTGGTCCAGTCGTGAGGATTTTTGTTTTCTTTATGTTGAGGTGTAATCCATACTGAAGGATGTAGGCTTTGATCTTCATCTGTAAGTGCTTCAAGTCCTCTTCACTTTCAGAAAGCAAGTTTGTGTCATCTGCTTATCGCAGGTTGTTAGTGAGTCTTCCTCCAATCCTGATGCTGTGTTCTTCTTCTGATAGTCCAGCTTCTCACACTCTTCGTTTGCTCAGCATACAAATTGAATAAGTATGGTGAAAGGGTACAGCCCTGATGCACACTTTTCCTGACTTTAAACCACACACTATCCCCTTGTTCTTTTCCAACGGCTGCCTCTTGGTCTATGTACAAGCTTCTCATGAGCACAATTAAGTGTTCTGGAATTTCCATTCTTCTCAATGTTATCCACAATTTGTTATGATCCACACAGTTGAATGCTTTGCATAGGCAATAAAATGCCGGTAAACATCTTTCTGGTATTTTTTGCTTTCAGCCGAGATCCATCTGACATCAGCAGTAATATCCCTAGTTCCATGTCCTCTTCTGAATTCGGCTTGAATTTCTGGAAGTTCCCTGTCAATGTGCTGCTGCAACTGCTTTTGAATGATCTTCAGCAAAATTTTACTTGTATGTTTTGTTAATGATATGTTCAATGCTTTCTGGATTCTGTTGGATCCCTTTTGTTTGGAATAGGCATGTATATGGATCTCTTCTGGTTGTTTGGCCAGCTTGCTGTCTTCTAAAATTTCTTTACATAGAGGTGTGAGCACCTCCAATACTGCGTTCGTTTCTTGAACCCCCTCAATTTGTATTCCACCAATTTCTGGAGTCTTTGTCTTTTTTTTGCCAATGCCTTCAGTGCAGTTTGGACTTCTTCCTTCAGTGCCATCGGTTCTTGATCATGTTCTGCTTCCTAAAATGGTTGAACTTCAACCCATTCTTTTTGGTGCGGTGACTCTGTAATTCATTCCGTATTCTTTTGATGGTTCCTGTGTCATTCAGTAATCTCCCTGTGTTGTTGTTGTGTGCCGTCTAGTCGACTGCGACTCATAGCCACCCTATAGGACTGAGTAGATCTGCTCCATAGGCTTTCCAAGGAGCAGCTGGTAGATTCACACTGCCGACCTTTTGGTTAGCAACCTGAACTTTTAACCACTTGGTCACCAGGCCTTCCTATCTAGAATCCTTCAATACTGAATCCTTCAATATTGCAACTCAAGGTTTGAATTTTTTCTTCAGTTCTTTCAGCTTGAGAAATGCCAAGTGTGTGCTTTCCTTTCGGTTTTCTAACTGCTGGTCTTTACACATTTCATTATAATACTTTGTCTTCTCGAGCTGCCCTTTGAAATCTTCTGTTCAGCTCTTTTTCTTCATTGTTTCTTCCTTTTGCTTTAGCTACTCTACATTCGAGAGCAAGTTTCAGAGTCTCTTCTGACCTCTCTTTTGGCCTTTTCTTTCTTTCCTGTCTTGTTAATGACCTTTTGATTTCTTCATGCATGTGTCCTCAATGTTACCCCACAACTCATCTCGTCTTCGGTCATTACTGTTCCAAGTGTCAAATTTATTCTTGAGGTAGTCTCTAAATTCGGGCTTTTCTATAAATTCTGGCTTTTATAGCAATGATTCAGAGCAGTGGCTACACATAAAAAAAAAAAAAACACATAAGGGACGAGTAAAATCTTAACAATGCTGAGAATTTCTGATTATTTAGGTCTTCTTTAATTTCACTTAATACTCTTGTAGTTTTAGTCTAATGGTCTTGCAGATTTTTATTAAAATAATCTCTACTGAAATTGTAATAATTTGATGCCACTGTAAATTATGTAAATTAGATTTTGAGGATGGCACAGGATCAGGCAGTGTTTTGTTCTGTTGTCCATAGGGTCATTATAAGTCAGAGCTGACTCGACCACACCGAACAACAGCCATGACAACAGTATAAATCATATTTTATGTTTTTTTGTGCAAATGGAAGTGATATTTTAAAATTTTTGGTTTTAAAACTTTTTTGTTAGTAGTATGCAAAAATAAAAATGAATTTTGGATTTTTTAGCCCATGACCTTTTTAATTTCATTTATTGTTCTAGTAATTTGTTTGGTAGATATTTTAGGAATTATTTGTTAAAATTATATGAAATAAAATATGTTTTACTTCTTCCTTTTTAATCTTTATCCCACAACCCCTTTTTTTCCCTGCCTATTGCTCTGGTATAACGATGAAGAGAAATAGTGAAAGCAGGTATTCTCATCTTTTTCACAGGATCCTAGGGAAAAAGTGTTTAGCGTTTCAACATTAAATATGATATTAGCTGTAGGTTTTTCACAGATGCCTTTAACAGATTAAAGATTTTCTCATACTTAATTTGATAAAATATTTTATTATGAAAACTTTTTTTGAATATTGTCAAATATTTTTCTGCATTTATTGAATAAGGTATGCTTTTTCTAATTTGTGGTTAATGTAGATAATTAGAATGATCAATTTTTGAATGTTAAAATAACCTTATATCTTTGAATAAACCCCACTTGGTTATAATGTATATCCCTTTTATGTATCGCTGGGTTTTATTTCTTAATATTATGTTTGCTTAATAAGTGATATTGGTCCGTAGATATTATTATTTTTTCATTATATCCTTGTTAGGTTTTGCTGTCGGGGTTATTCTAGCATTATGAAATGAATTGGGAAATGTTCCATCCTCCTCTTTTTCCTTACAGAGTTTGCGTAAGATTGGCATTGTGCATTTCTTAAGTATTTAATGGAATTTATCATTGCTGCCATCTAAACCTTGAACTTTCTTCATGGGGAAGTTTTTTATTTTGATTTCATCAGATGATATGTGGCTACTCTGACTTTTTTCTTTTTGTGTCAGTTTTGGAAAGTATACTTTGCCATGAGTTTATCCTTTACATCTAAGTTTCAAATTTATTGGCATCGAGTTTTTCATAATATCTAATTGTTTTCTAAAATTTGTAGCAGGTATGGTGATGCACAGGTTTTTTATTCCTTGTGTTGGTAATTGTGTCCCTACCCCCACCCCTTATCTTTTTAGCTACATATACGCTAATTTTAAAATACTTTAAACATCATTTTTTAATTTTGCTTTTTTATTTTCTCTATTATTTTAATTTCTGCTTATGTATTTGTTATTTAGGAGCCCAGGTGGCACAATGGTTAAGTGCTCAGCTGCTAAAACTGAATTTGAACTAACCAAGAGGCTCCACATGAGAAAGAACTGGAGACCTGCTCCCATGGAGATTACAGCCTGGAAAACCTTACGGGGCAGTTCTACTCTGTGACATGGGGCAGTTCTACTCTGTGACATGGGATTGCTATGAGTCGAAATTGACTCGATGGCACCTAATGACCACATTTGGTATTTCTTTTGTATTATTTACTTTGGGCTTTATTTTTTCTGTCTTCTTAAGTGGAAAATTTTAAATTATTGATTTTAACTCTTCCCATTTTTCTTTAAAACTATAGATTTTGTTCTATGGATTGTTTAGCTCCATTTCATCTATTTTGTCTTTTGTGTTTTCATTATCTTCAATTTGGAATAATCTTTAATTTTATTATTTTTCTTGGATTCATAGGTTATTTTAAAGAGTGTTGATGATTTTCCATATATTTTTGTATTTTCTAGATATCTTTGTGTTATTAAATTCTATTTTAATTTAATTAAAAAAATAATATTGTGTTGTGTTTTCAGTGAAAGTTTACACAGCAAATTAGGTTCCTATTTTACAGTTTCTACACAGACTATGCAGTGACATTAGTTACGCTTTTCACAATGTGTCAACATTCTCATTAATTGTGTTCTGGTTTTCTATTTCCATACTCTAGTTTTTCTGGCCCCTTGACTTCTCATCTTTGCTTTAGAGTAATTGCTGACCTTTTGATCTTCTACAGATGGCTTTTTAATGGCACCTCATACTCATGGATAGTATCCCTTATTTGTGTGCCACTCTGTTATTTCACTAGAAGGTAACCTCAGGGGATATTTTCAGTTCAAGCTTTAAAGAATGATAGCCTCAGGAAGTCCTCCAATCTCAACTGGCCTAGTAAGTCTGGACTTTTTTAAGAATTTGAGTTCTGTTCTCCATTTTTGCCCCATTCTACCTGAGTCCGCCTATTGCGGCCCTGATCAGAATGGTTGGTAGTGGTAGCCAGGCACCATCTGGTTCTTCTGGTCTCAGGATAGATGAGGCACAGGGTGTCACTGCCCTGACCAATAGGGTCAACCACACAATCATTTCATAGAATAAAGGATTGGACTCCTCCTAGTCACCTTCTTTTTTCTTTACTCTAAGTTCGTCCCTCTAATTCCTGACTTCCAGGCCATGGGTTACACAACAAAGTCTACTTTTACTAACTTGATACCAAAAGGCCAATCGTTCCTTCCCAATAGTTGGATTTCTTCTGCTGATATGAGAGATGAGTTTAGGAAGGATGTTTAGTCTTTCCACATATGCCAATTTCTCCCCATAGTCTATAATCTCCTTTAGTACTGCCTTATCCTTTGGTGCAGTGACTAAGCACTCAGCTGCTAACCAAAAGGCCAGTGTTTCAAATCCATCAGCCACTCTTTGGAAACCCTATGGGTCAGTTCTACTCTGTCCTGCAGGGCTGTTATAAGTCAAAATTGTCTTGAAGGCAATGTTTTTTTTCCTGATTTATCCTTTAGTGTATTTACTCTTGGGCCCATGCCTTTCTTAGCACACTCTTGTTGGCTGAGTTGTCTCTGCTTATTTCTTTTGGCTCCTCCTAAGACAGCTATGTGCATTTATCTTATGCAATTATTTCTACATGACCTGGCACAAAGATCCAAACCAAAGCCAAACCCACTGCCATTGAGTCGATTCCGACTCATAGCAACCCTATAAGACAGAGTATAACTGCCCTACAGAGTTTCCAAGGAGTGCCTGGTGGATTTGAACTGCTGACCTTTTGGCTAGCAGCCATAGCACTTAACTACTACACCACCAGCGTCTCTGGTACAAAGATATGCTCTTCAAATTGTTTTTCTAGCACCAGTGAGGATAAACTTAAACTTATTCTCTGTTATGGACTGAATTGTGCCCCTCCCCTAAATGTATCATAAATACTTACCTCTATAAACAAGAAAACCAAAGTAAACAAACAAAGAAAGCAAACCCACTGCCTTTGAGTTGATTCTAACTCATAGCAACCCTATAGGACAGAGTAGAACTGCCCCATAGGGTTTCCAAGGCTGTAAGTCTTTTCAGAGGCAGACTGCCACATCTTTCTCCCATAGAGTGGCTGGTGGGTTTGAACTACCAGCTTCTTGGTTGGCAGCCAAGTGCTTTAACCACTGTACCACCAGGGCTCACCTATCCCCCCACCCCCCATACCTATGGTTACAATCCCATTTGGGAATGGATTTTATTATGTTAATGAGACAGTATTTGTGTAGGGTGTGTCTTCAATCAATCCCTTTTGAGATATAAAAGAGATTAAACAAGCAAGTGAGTAAAAAAAGATGGAGGAAGATAGATGCCATGCTGCATGAAGATCACCAAGAAGCCAAGGAATAGAAGCTAAAGAGACTAGGACCTTTCTGTGAGCCAACAGAGAGAGAAAACCCTCACCTAGAGCCAGTGCCTTGAATTTGGACTTCCAGCCTCCTAAACTGTGAGAAGATAAAATTTCTGTTTGTTAAAGGCACCCCCTTGTGGTGTTTCTGTTATAGCAGCATTAAATAACTAAGACAGAATTTGGTGCTGAGAAATGGGGGTACTGCTCTAATAAATACCTAAAATGTGGAAGTGGTTTTGGAATTGAGTAATGGGTAGAGGCTGGAAGAGTTTTAAGGGGCCTAATAGTAGAAGACTAGATTGCCTTAAAGCAACTTTTGGTAGAATTATGGACATCAAAATACAATTCTGATGAAGGTTCAGAAGGAAGTGAGGAGAGCCATTTTAGAGAATACCATGGCACAGTCAATAGGATATTGCTGGAAATGTGGGTGTTAAATGTGCTTCTGGTGAGGCTTTAAAAAGAAATGAAGAATTCGTCATTGGACAATATAGGGAGGGTAATGCTTTTTATACAGTGGCAAAGAATTTGTCCGAATTATGTTCAAATGTTTGGTAGAAGGTAGCACTTGTACGTGATGAACATGGATATTTGGCTGAGGAGATTTCTAAGCAAGATTTTAAAATGGACACATGGTTTCTTCATGCCACTTACAGTCAAACATGAGAGGAAAGGTATGGACTGAACAATGAACTGTGCAAAATGAAAACAGAACTTAAAGATTTGGAAAATTCTATTGTATAAACTCAGGACATATGTTCTAGAATTTTCACCAAGGATGTGGCTATGCAGTTTTTGTTAAAGAGATTAAGCCTGTGACCGATGGATCTAACCAACTGCCACAGCAGAAAACCCACCAGCTTACATTGAAAGGGACAGAGATAGGAAGGCTGTCTGCCTCTTGGAATTCTACAGGCAGGAAATAGGCAAAGCTACGTCTGTGGTCCTCCAAGAAAAGAAGAGGACCATTCCTGGAGCAGCTCAGAGAACTGTTGAAAGGAGCACAGGAAGCAAGGCTGCGTAGTATTCAAAGAGTAGAGCCTTGAATTCCTAGGTTTCAAAGGGTTAGCTCTCTACCAACTCAGTTGTGGAGTATGGAGCTGCTGTACCCAAAGGCCAAGAGGATGGGGCCACTGCCGAAAGCTGTAGGGACGAGGCTGCTATGCCCAAGAGGCAGGAGAATGGAGGCTGTCCTAGCTGAGGGAGTGGGGTCCAACCAGACGGACTAGGAGAATGAGGCCACCCAAAGCCAGGGAGCTGGCTTTGGGTGGCTGGGATTACACGCAGGATCCAGAGGTCATGGCTGCACTTGGAGCCTGGAGGATTATTTTCAAGCCTTGAGAACAAATGTAATTTGTTCTGCTGGGTTTCGGATTTGCTTGGTGCCTATCATCCCTTCCTTCCCTTCAATTTCTCCCATTTGTAATGGAAATGTCTACGTTGTGCTTGTTCCACCGATGTACTTTGGAAGCAGAAAACTTGTTTTCCAGATTTCACAGGTTCACAGATGAAGAGGAATTTTGCTCCATGATAGAATTCTTACCCATATTTGATTTAGATGATTCAGAAGATGAGATTTTGGACTTAGAGTTGATATAAGACTTTTAGAATGATGTGATGGAGTAAATGTGTTTTGCATGTGAAAAAGGACATAAATTTTGGGTAGTCAGAAGGTAGAATGTTATGGATTGAATTGTGTCCCCGCAAAAAAAATCCTAACCCCTACACCTGTTGTTGATGTCTTAGGGGTGCAGTGGTAAAGAGCTCAGCTGCTAGCCAAAAAGGTTGGCAGTTCAAATCTACCAGGTGCTCAGTGGAAACCCTATGGGGTGGTTCTACCTGTCCTATAGGGTCGCTATGAGTTGGAATCGACTAGATAACAATGGGTTTTTTATACCTGTGGTTATAATCCTATTTGGGAATGGATTTTCTTTGTCATATTAATGAGATAGTATTAGTGTAGGATGTGTCTTAAATCAATCTCTTTTGAGATATAAAAGAGATTAAACAAGAAAGCAGTGATGGTGGAAGATAGATACCGTGCCACATGAAGATCACCAAGGGACCAAGGAACAGAAGCTCAAAAGACAAGGACATTCCCCAGAGCCCACACAGAGAGAAATTCTTCCCTCAGAGCCAGAGCCCTGAATTCAGACCTCTAGCCCCCTAAACTGTGAGAAAATAAATTTCTGTTTGTTAAATCCACCCACTTGTGTTATTTCTGTTATAGAGGCACTAGATAACTAAGACATTTTGCATACTTCCATGTCTAAGGCTCAAGATATATATTTACAGGAAAGTGTATGCAAAGTCTGGGGAGTAATTTTTGGTTTTAGTAAAATAGTTTATTGAGAAAAATAAATTAATGGTGTAATTATGAATGTGAAAATATGTTACACTCATATGAGTTGACTAAATTCCTTTAATAGGAGTTTAGGGGAAGCTTAGAGGACGAACTACATTATAATTAGCTGAGAAAGAGAATCATATACCATTTTATTTAGACTTTTTATATCAGAAAAGTTACCATCTAAGCTTGAAATTTCTCCAGGCAATTTCTGAGTCTCAGTCTTCACATTGCCCACGTGAAATCTCTCTTGAAGCTGTTTAGCAAAATATAGTTTAGAGGTTCAATCAGGGCTACAAAGTTAGACTGCCTGAGTTCAAATCCTGGCTCTGTCACTTATTAACTGGGTGACCAAGCTTTGTGATTTTTTCCTGTGTCTCACTTTCCTCATCTGTAAAATGGGATTTTAAAACAATCTCAGAGGGTTGTTATAAAAAGTAAATTAATAGACACCTGCAACCCCAGCATGTATTCAGGACTTTGTCAGGGTTCATTTTGATTCCACATTTTTTTATAGGTAAAATAAATAAATGTTTCATTCACTATTTGATATATAATATCTTATAGTGAACACAATGTTCCACTGCTATTCCGAAGGTTTTCACTGGCTAATTCTTTTCAGAAGTAGACCACTGGGTGCTTCTTCCTAGTCTGTCCTAAGATATTGAATATACCATGGACTGCCAAAAGAATCAACAAATCTGTCTTGGAAGGAATACAACCAGAATGCTCCTTAGAAGCAAGGATGGTGAGACTACATCTTACATACTTCGGACATGTTATCAGGAGGGCTCAGTCCCTGCAGAAGGACATCATGCTTGGTAAAGAAGAGGGTCAACAGAAAAGAGAAAGATCCTCAACGAGGTGGATTGACCCAGCGGCTGAAGCAACGGGCTCAAGCATAACAATGATTGTAAGGATGGCACAGGATCAGGCAGTGTTTCATTCTGCTGTGCATAGGGTCACTATGAGCCGGAACCAACTTGATGGCACCTAACAACAACAACAAAGTGAACACCATCTTTTATTAAAGAGGTAAAATTTTGACGAGTCTAGAAGGAGAATGACTTCATGATTCTTAGGGACTGCTTGCTTTCTCTCTGCAGCAATTCTGTTCAACTAAGCATGTGCCACCTCTTTGACAGACAAGGTCTGAGAGAACCTTCTGGGGTACAATACAGGGGTTTTATAAAGAATCAAACAAGACGCTCTTGAATTGAATACAATAGGAAGAAAGGTAGAAATTTGTAATATTTTGAAAATAGCTATTTGGTAATTTGAAAAAATATGTGTATTTAGTGTACCAGTCATTATATTAATAGTCTATAAGCCACATTGCTTTTTCCCTTGAGAGTAGTTTCCTAATTCTATAAAGAATTTCAAGTATAGCTTGGCTTTGTAGAGTATGTTCACAGAGAAAAGCTCTACTTTGGAATTTTTTTATTTTCCGCAAGTCTTATTCTCCAAGATGAGAATACAGGATATTAGTGTGGCCTTCCTGTGTTACAAATCCATTCTGACCAGCGGGTCTGAATTTCCTGTGTTCCATTTGCTCAGTGATTCCCTTGTGTCACGGGAAGGTAATGTCTGAAATGGATCACCTTGATGGTACACTCCATCAGCCTGCAGCAAAACTTTTCACCCACAGGAGAGATCCTTAACTCATATGTTCTTTCCTATCAGTTTAAACTTTCAGGAAAATCCAATAGTGTTTTGCATGGCACAGGTGATGCTCATGAACTTATTACCGCTCTCAAAGGCCGTTTTTCTTGGCAGCTGCTTCACATTGAATAAAGATGAGATTTTATCACTCCAATCAGTTGAGACTAACATCAGTGTAGCTGTGTCCTACTGAGGCCAAAGGAAGTGAAAATGTGATCGATTTTTCAGGAAGTTAGATCAATGTGTAGAGAACTTAGGGACAACTCCAGCCAGACAGCTTGTTTTTAGAAAGTGTTGTTTCCCTGTATTATTAAGAAATTTGTGTCAATTCTTAACTTGAGTTTTGACTAAATTTTAAGGTCTGGATATTTCTTTGGAAACCCTGGTGGCGTAGTGGTTAAGTGCTACAGCTGCTAACCAGAAGTTTGGCAGTTTGAATCTGCCAGGAGCTCCTTGGAAACTCTATGGGGGCAGTTCTACTCTGTCCTGTAAAGTTACTATGAGTTGGAATCGACTCGACGGCACTGGGTTTGTTTTTCTTTGGTTTGGACATTTCTTTGTTTTTATTACAACTCGTGGTCTGCTTTGTCCAGGGCGGAGAAGTCAGTTGATTTTTACTTAGTTCCAATCACATTTGGTCTAAGGTTATGTATTTCAACCTTGACTACACATCAGAATCACATCAGAATAGCAAGGGTGTAAACAAACTCAGGTAGCATTGTTCATATGTTTATTCTTTTGTATTCATAGATTTCACTGGCTACATACATATTTATGCAGCCCATATTCATTTTATTGAGAATGAACCTTTTGTAAGATACGGGGGGCGGAGGGGGGGAAGGACAGATTTCTTTTAAGAAACTCGCAGTTTATAGAGAGGGAAACTAAAAAAGGGATAAGCTCTGTACCTGGGTCCTTCTTAAATTATTTGAGAAAGAGGGAACCCTTTAAGGAGGAATGAGATGGTGGGTGGTGGGGAGGGAGGCCAACTGGGTCAAACGTTTGTTGAACTGAACCCTGCAGAATGAAAACGGGATGAAACCAGTTGCCCCAAGTAGGTTCTGAATCATGGTTACCCTGTGTGTCAGAGTGGAACTGTGCTCCCTAGGGTTTTTAATCACTGATTTTTCAGAAGGAGACTATCAGGTCTTTTTTTCCAATGTACCTCTGGATGGACTAGAATGGCCAAACTTCCAGTTAGTAGTCAAATGCTTTTACCTTTGCACTACCCAAGGACTCCAAAAAGGCGATCCAAAAACCCATTGCTGGTGAGTCAATTCTGACTCTTAGCAACCCTGTAGGACAGGGTAGAACTGTTCCATAAGGCTTCCAAGGAGTGGCTGGTGGGTTCGAACCACTGACCTTTTGGTTAGCAGCTGAGCTCTTAACCACTATGCCACCAAGCCTCCCCCAAAAAGGGATAGCAGGATGAAAAAGGGTAAAGAAAATTCCATGAAAAAAGACTGCACAAGTAGAGACATGCATAAGAGAGTCCATCTGATGTGCCTGGGAAACAAAAGTTGTTTGATTTTGTTGGAGCTCAAGTAGGAACAGACGAGTAGAAAGAGAGAAAACCAGAGAAGGAGGCAGAAATCAAGTCCTGATGTGCCTACAGGTCAGGCTCAGGAGGATGAATGGGCGGCTACTGAAAGATGTTAGGTCTTTGGTTAGACAGCTCCTTCTGACTTCCAGTAACGTTGCAGAGCACTCAGTGAGTGCCTGATCTGTCTAAAGCAAATTGAGTACACAAATAAATATACATTAGATATGGTAGACTCTGCTGGAAACAAACAAATAAACAAACAAAAGCTTGTTATCAATTAAAAAAAAGTAAAAATGGGGAGTATAAATTAAGTAAGGACACAATATAGAAACTTACAAGTCATAGAAGTGGCCTATACAGTCATTCCATGGGATTGAGGGGTCACACTGGTGGAAGAGTTTAGAGATGGTTAATGGTGTACAGTGCCAAAAGCTTGGCCTTGAAGAAAGGGTGAACCCTTATTAGGCAGGGTGCTAGAAAGATGGAAAGAATGACATGACAAAAAAACAGGATATGTGAGGTGCTCTTATGGTTGGCAAAAAAAAGTTCAGAACAAGAGGATTCTTAGAGGAATAGAAGCAGAGAAGACTACAGAGTTATGCAAGATCCCATTTATAGCAGCTTTTGAATGCCAAACCAATGTTTTTAGAATTTGTAAGAAATGTGATCCAGTGAAAGTTTCTAGGTAGAGGGGAAACGTGTTCAGTGCAGGGCACCATGGAGACTGATCTGGCAACACAGTTCTTGATAGAATGGAAAAAGAAGGAAAATAAGTACAAATACTAAGAACTTGAAGCAGTACAGAAACAAGTAGGAATAGAAGAAATCTGTAAGATTGGTAAGACTCTAGCACCCACCTCTGGTCTGTTGATCAAAATACATATTTATCAAGGCCATTATGTGATTCTTAACTGCACCCAGAATTAGAAACAATGCCTTTGGCAATACTCTCAATACCCTTAGTCACGAGGACTAGATTTTTCATTGGAGATAAATCTATCTTTGTGTCAGTGTCGAAAACAAAGCAGTTCAGTAATAAAGCTAGTGCTCCCTAACTGGCCCATTGTCAAACCCCCCTAGAATACTTGTGAAATAGATTTCTGGGCCCCTACAAAGGCAACAGAATCAGATACTTCAGATGAGGGCCCAGTGTACTTAACAAGTTCCTATGATTTTCACCATCATACAGGTTTGGGGAACAGCACTAGGCTAAAGGCTACATCAAAGCACTAAAGTAATTGATGGGATTTAAAGGCCTGTGTTGAGATCATTTGTATAGCAGTTTATCAAGTGTTATGTTCTGCCAACTTTTCCAGCTCCTGAGTAGTTGAAGTTATAATCCAAATCCAACTCCTTCTCGTTTTCCCTTCCACTATCCCTCTATTCTGATCCGCCATCATCTCCTCCCTGAGCTGATGCAATGGCCTCCTAACTGGCTTCCCTGTTTTCATTCTGTCCATACAAGAGATGAGGTAATCTCTTAAGAACGAATATCTGATCATGCCACTCTTTACTCCCCTGCTTCACACCCTCCTGTGGCTTCCAATTACACACTTAAAAAAAAAAAAAAGTCCAGAGAAGACACAATGCTTAGGGGACACTCAGCTTCTGTTAGGGGAGATGGAAAAAAATTGAAAACAGTTGAGGGTGATAGTTGAACAATATGATGAATATAATTTATGCCACTGAACTGTACATGTGAAGATTGTTGAAAGGGCAAATGCTTTGTTACATATATGTCTGATACACACACACACACACACACACACACACAAATCCAAACTTCTTACCACACAGTCTCTGAAGCCCCACTTAGGGTGTCCAATTCCCGCTCCTACCACTCTCCCTTTGTTCACCCTGGTTTGCTTGTCATTCCTGGAGCATCCTAAATGTGTCATTCTCTCAGAGGTTGGTCCTCATTGTTTTTGCTTCATAGGACCATCTTTCTCGAGATAGTCACTGGACTTGCTTCATCATTTCATTCAGAAAGGCCTTCCTATACCCCTGTGTCAAAGAGCTGCTCCTCACTACAGTACACTGTTCATACTCTAGTCTAAGCCTTAACTTGACCCATTTTACCTCAAAATTCCTATCATTATTTACTCTTATATCACATATTCATATACCACATTTTTTTTTGCAAAAAATAATATGCCCACATAAATAGTGCACCCACACATATAATGCACATAGTATACCTAGGAAAATAATGTGTGAGGGGTTTGCATCGATGCCAAAAAAACATATAACATGTGCGCTATTTGTGTAAAAATGTTATGTATTTTTTCTGTGTCTTCCACTAGAATGTATATATCTTGAGACCCTGTATTTTGTGTCTTCCCTAGTAGTGAGAACGGTGTCTGACACTTAGTAGACGTTCAATAAACATACTTGGATGGAAGGATAAATGAGTGAAGAGCTCAGTATGTGGTAGGAGCTATTTAGTACAGCCCTTTGTATATGTCTTTTGAATCAGTGCCTTTTTCTATGTTATTGTCTCTATAATCTAGTCTTTAATTGCGTGGTGTATGTATATCTTTTTTAATGTTTTGTCTTATTTTCATACTTAAAAACCAAAAGATCTGGTTCCCTCGAGTGATAAGATTGTTTACTCACACAATATTATATACTTTGGGAGAGGTTACTGTATGTATAGTTAAGCTGGGTGTAAATTTCCCATCTGTGTTGGTCTCTTTATGCTTCTCTCTGCTCATACTTGATTTTCTCCTGGGTGTTCAAGTGTCCTGCTCACAGGTGTGAAGGGGAAAGCCTTCCTAACTCTGCTCAGGGCCTTTATCCAGGTTCACGTAGCCCCTGGTTTCTCTGATCCTTCTCCTTCTTCTTCTCTACTAGAAGTCACCTCCTGATAGTCATAGACAAGCTCTTGGCAAAGGTTGTTGCCCCCAGTGAAGGTGGAGACAGGTCCAGATCTGGGGCATTGGTAGCCTTTAGGGGGCTTGGATTCTATCGGCCTCGGAAAAGTCTAGATACCCAAAAACTCTTATAAAACACACTATTTAGTAAAACCAAATTTACATTCTCCATTTGTTTTAAAGACATGAGATTCAGAACAACATGGCAGCAGACCATTGATTTCGTCTTCTCTGTGTCCATCTCATTGGACATTAAATCAGTCGCGATTATCTGATCAGTTCTTTCATGGTCTGTTTATTTTAGTCCTCTCAATTACTAAATTGACTTCACAGAAAAAGCCAACCAATGAGCATCCCAGTTGGAGTTTACAAGGCAGATTTCCGGCCTCTCACAATCACTGTGATCACTGATCCATTTCACCTGTGGAAATTCAGAGCTAGGTAAGCTGTTATTGTTGTGGTTGTTTTAGATAACCTGCTGGCCATGTGTTACGCTTTCTCACACTTGACTGCTATGTTCTGCTTAAAAAGAAATTCTTCTGAAATCATGGGTTGTGAACTCAACATAAGATGGTAAGAATCATTAACTGGGTTGTGCATAGGTGATGCAGCTGTGCATCTAATAAAACTCTCTAACCACATGCACAGAGATAAATCAGCTACATTTACACCTCACACAAAGCACCCTCTTCCCTTTGTCTTTTCAGAGGGAGATAGATCAGCATCTTCGCAGAGTCTAAGTCAGTTCTCCATTAAAAGCAATTATTTTCCTTCTAGAAACATCATTACATTGAAAGTCCGAATGGTGAAAGGTGCCTGAGGGTGGGCTTTGGTAGTTGCGTGCCCAGTGGCTCTGCCTGCTCCCAGTGACCTGCCTTCCAGGACATGCTGAGAGAGTTTCCTGACTGGAAAGTTTCCTGACTGTGGCTCCCAGCTTATTTTCTAGTCAGACAAGAACTGTTTCCTGTCTGGTAGGCTTTCTCTTGTCGAGGACCCGCCTGGAGGTAAATCTGTCTAGTTATCTGCCTGCCTTTTGAAGCTACTCTTGCACACAACAGCTTCTCTTGCCAGCGTCTCAACTCCTACTTGCCTGGAAGGGATACAGGCTGATAAGTCCTGACCAGGGGGCCTGAAGAGTTATTTACCTGAGCTGTGAAATCTCTCCACAGGCACCCAGAGAGATGATTTGCACACCACGTTTTCATCACTTAAGGCCGATTTTTCTGGTTTAGCTGTCTAGAGCTGAAAACAGAGGAAAATATTTTTGTAGTTGGCGGAAAAAAAAAAGAATCCCTTTCACAATTTGGCTAGAATAGAGCTCTTGTGACAGGTAACTGGCATGATAGCTGCTAGCATTGAGTACTAACTGGGATGGACGAAGGAAAGCAACTAGTACACTGTAAAGTGGCTGTAAAATCAAGCAATGAATGACTATTTTGGGGGACAAAAATGGGGCAAAATTTGTACAACTTTTTTTTAAATGAGTAAATCATAATTAATTCTGACACTTTACATTTCTCTAAGTTATTTGTAATCATTTGTAACGTATTATGTGATGTTTGCCTTAATTTTAATATTTTGGAGGAAAAAGCCCCAAATCTTTTGTGGTAAGTCACTAATTACAGTTGCTTGATGGTTGATTTGTTTCTCAATAAAGGCAACCTCCCAGAGGCAGGCGTTTGAGGCATTGGTGGTTCAGTGGCAGAATTCTTACCTTCCATGCTGGAGATCCAGGTTCGACTCTGGCCAATGCACCTCACGCACAGCTGTCATTGGAAGCTTGTTTGTTACGGTGATGCTGAACAGGTTTTAGCGAACCTTCCAGACTAAAATGAACTGGGAAGAAAGGCATGGCAATTTACTTCCAAAAATTATCCAGTGAAAACCTTATGGATCATAACATTGCAACCTCAACAGATCATGGGGGTGGCAGAGAGCTGGGCAGCATCTTGTTCCATTGTGCCTTTGGTCTTTGTGCATGGGGTTGTCATGAGTTGACTCGATGACTGCTAATAACAAGAGAGGAAAGTACAGAGCCTGCAGGAATCCCACTGGGCCTGCCTGAGCCCAATATCCCTATGCGGTAAAAATCTGGTTAAAGTGAATGTCAAAGACAATAGGCTCAGGCTTTTTCAACCAAACTCAATGTTCAGGGTGGGGCTGTCTGCTGCCTTGTTGGTGAAGTGGACAGGAAAGATTCTCATGCTCTGACTTGCTTGGCTTTATGGATCATGTGGGAGCACATTGCTGGGGCACCCTAACTTCTTTCTCCCTGAAACCTTAGGCACTAGCCTAGACCTAGTTTCCTGGCTTCCCAAGTTAGGATTGGAGTTGCAAGAACAGACAGAACATTAACAGAAATACACTGGGCTCTTATTTGACCAGAGAAGACTTCCCACGTTGTGCCACCATATATGGTGGTGCCTGAACACTTCAGGGAATGTGGATAGCTAGTCATGACTTGCTTTAAGAAATAATGGTGGTCGGGAGCCCAAATCTCAGAGTTTGACCAGACTAGTTTAGATCTTGGCTTCGCTAGTGAATTTGGGCAAATCACCTGAATTCTATGAGTCATAGTTTTCTTATAGTCAGAAATGGGGTTATGTGTTAGTTTTCCAGGGCAGTCTGTTATGCAAAAGCAGCCATAGACAATACTTAAATGAATGACAGTGACTGTGGTGTTCCAATAAAACTTTATTTACAAAAAGAGGTAGTGGGCCAGATTTGGCCACAGGCTGTAATTTGCTAGAATTACTTTACTGGAATTTAGTACTTTGCTAGAATTATCTTTTCTTAGAATATGGTGGTTGTTTTCAAGCTTAGGAATATTTGTTTAGCTTTGTGTTTGTTTTAACTCCAGGGAAGAAGTATCGTAAAATGTGATAGCACAGAAGGCCATACTTAGGCCTCTGGAGTACAGAGTTCTAGTCTCAGCACTGCCACTAACTGGCTGTGTCACCATAACAAAGACATGTGACTTCTCTCAGTCCAAGTTTTCGTTTTTAAAATGATGAGTTTGGACTGGATCTTTCAAAACATAATTTCACAGTTCTATGATCTATACTGTGTCTTAGATGTCATATTACACTCACCACTTACCAAGACAAGATTACAAGCAAGTATGAGCCACCAATGTTTAGGCATTGTCCCCACAGCCTAACTCTGCTCAGGCAGGTATGTACAGAGAATGTCCAATAGTAGGATGCCCAAGCTGTCTTAGATATTACATTAAGAGGGATAAAAATAAGTAGGCTGAACAGAAGGAATGCTTTAAAAACACCGAAGTGCCATCCTAAATGAGTCGCCCAGCTGTGGGCTGCTCAGAAACAGCAGGAATCGCCAGACAAGCCTGGCTTTCAGTCTGTAGGTCAGGGGATGATGTGTTCAACCTCATGTGCACCCATGAATAAATGTCGCTGACTGTAATACCAGCTCATCCACATGGCCAGAGGGGCCAGGAGGCCATTCGGGTAGGCCTTGCTCACAATCAACATATGTTCCGATTTAGACTTTTGGCCTTATCCCTGAATGAGGTTATGGGTACCATCACGAAAATACATGACAGAATTGGAAAAAAAAATAATGTTGCAAAATATGAAACATACATCCCATTACCATGCCATAGTGCTTCTAGGGCATGGCAAACCCATGTGTTTAATCAGTTTACCAAAATACATTGGGTAGAGCAAATAACATGCCTTTGTGTTTTTGTGGTTGTAAACATTAATTTGTTAAATGCAAAACATTCAAATACAACGCAAGTTTTTTTCACAACCATGTTTAAACATTTATTTATTGTTTTAAGCCCAGGGGACCTTCAAAAGTATAAGTAGAAGAGGTCTTGTGGCCTGACCACAGGCGCAGCTGCAGTGGATGTGTGGACATAAGCCAGGTTTCAGAAGGTGGTGTTTTTTTTTTTATTTATGTGATGCTTGTAATTTCTGTGACTATCCAAGCTCTTAGAGGTAGGCTTACGTCAGAGCGATGCTTTCAAAGCTCAACTTGCTTGCATTCGCTTAGTGGTTACCTTTGGATACCTTTGAATATGAAGCCATTTGAATTCTCTGTTTTTATACATGTGGACATGTATTCTTACAAGTTGGGTACTTCACTTAAGCCACTTCAACGGCCTCTCATTGCTCCTAGGAGAACATTCAACGTCTAAAAACTGCTCTGTCTCTTTAGCTTCTTTTCATGTCAAGATTGGAGTCCTCGGGTGATACAGATTGTTAATATGCTCAGCTGCTAACTGAAAAATTGGAGGCTTGAGTCTGCCCAGAGGTACCTTGGGAGAAAGACCTGGCAATCTACTTGCAAAAAATCAGCCATTGAAAACCCTGCTCTGACACAGATGGGGTTGCCAAGAGTTGGAACTGACTCAACACCAATTTATGTCAGGCTTCCTTCTCTTTCTTTTCAGTCCAGCCACATTGTTTCTCTTTCAGTTAGTTTCTTGCCTTGTTCCCTCTTTCCTTGGGCTTTGCACATGCTGTTCCCTCGTCCTTCCTCTTCTTTCACTGGGTCGTGGTTATTGTCCCTTAGGTCTCAGTTTAAAAGCTGTGAGGCTCCCCTGAACATCTCCAACTTACTAGATCAGGTTACATCCTCTATTATAAGCTATGTGACATCTTCTACCATAACCACCGTCACACATTATTGGAATTACTGATTCAATTGTGCACCCCTTGTAAGACCATAAGTTCTAAGAGTTCAGGGATTGTGCCTGTTTTGTGCAAAACTACTCCCATTGTCCTCCATGTTGTCCAATAAATATTTGTTTCCTGGAAAAACCAAGGATTTTTATTTTTTCTCTAGAAAAGAGAATGATGAGGCTTTTACTTGCTTCGATTAACTTAGTGGTTACACTTGGATACCTTTGAATATGCAGTCATTTGAATTCTGTGTGTATTTATATATGTGGGCGTGTATTCTCACAAGTTGGCTAAGAGGTAGGTGAATTAGTAAGCTGTGCTTGTGTGGACATGCCAGTCCTCAACCTAATGCTGGGAATATTTAATAGTCAAGAAAAAGTACTATATTAAAATGATATTACTATTAAAAAAAAATCTATCATTTAGTATTGGAGATGAGAGCTTGTGGGGGAATACGTTTTGTCCATTACAGCTTTTGGAAGTACTGAAAGACTTGGTTGAGAACATAATTTAAGCCAGAGATTACTGGCCCCAAGGTTCACTAGGGACCAGGCATTAAGGTGAATGAGTAGGGCTAGGTGGGAACTGGGACAAACTGGTGTTCAGCCATAGCTAATTGTTTGCATGTGGAGATGTGGGCCCAGAATTGACAGGTCTGATTTTTCAAGAGAAACGGAAAATCCATAGGTTTGGTGTGAAATCTTGTAATTTTTTAGATGTTGCTAAATAATTTTAAATTAAAGAAAAAAAAAAAAAACACCTCGACTACAAGATAAAACAAGTCTCTGGCCACTAGTTTGGCCAGCTCTGAATTTAAAACACAGTCATTGGGTTGGGGTCAGAATTAATGAGATAATCAACTAATATGGTGATCCATGAATAAGTGATGCATGAGTAATTAGCCAAATGAACAACAGATGCATAAATAATAAATCAAAGAACTTTAGAATGAGAAGGTTTATTAGAACCATCTTGTCAAAACTGCCTCCGTGTTACAGATGAAAACACTTAAGTTCACATACATTGAACTACTTGGGCTTGAACTCAGATGCACAAAATTAAAAAAGAACTTGGACTTGAATCTAGGTGTCTCGAAGCTTGACTTTTTCCTCCCATTACTCCAAGCAACCGTGTGTGTGTGTGTGTGTGCGCGCGTGTGCGCGTGCGCATCCTTGTAATAAAAGCAGAGTGAAATATAGTGACCTGTTGTCAGTGCTTCTCCAATTTTACTGTGCATGTGAATCAACTGGGGATCTTGTAAAAATGCTAGTTCTGATTTAGTAGGTCTGGAACAGGTTTCTGCATTTCTAATAAGCTCCCAAATGATGTCAATCCCAGGGTTGAACGTTCGTAGGAAGCATCTATCTTAAATTGCTCTCAATTCCTGGACCACTCTAAACTTCCCAGAATAATGTGTGCTCTTTGTTCTGTTCTTTGCCAGTTACCACACTGCTAATTTCCCCTCTCTTTCGTTCTGAATTCTTGGTAAGTAAAATATACTAAATTAAATGCTAAATCCACTGAACAGGGAAAGCAAATAAATAAACAAGGAAACAGGTGGTGGGAAAAAATCCTAACCCTCAACCATACAAATCAAAAAACTCGGTAGTGCAAAATACATGAGTTTTATTATATCTTGTTTGGTAGATGGTTATTAGTTCTAGTTAGTTGCTGGGGAACACTGAATCTTTTTGTAACTGACAGTAACTGAAAATGACATTGAAGGCAATTTGGGAGAAAAAATATTTTAGAATGTAATTGCCAACATTCCACAAGATGGCAGTAAGTTCCCATGCTTCAGATTTTTCTTAACTTTTAACCTTTTACTGAATACACATTTCATCAGTGGAAATTCTTCACACGGAGACTTATACTTTTTTTTTTTCCAAGTATGGCAGAGCTGAACTGAAGAAAAGTTTTATTTTTATCAGTCACAGAACTAATGGCTATATTTTGTCATACTTTCTTCTTCACCTCCTTTTCCACATCCCCCCGTTCTTATTAGTAGGCCTTACTGATGTCATACTTTTAGCTCGTATATACTCTTTTAGATTCTTATATAAGTTTTTCTAGGTGGAATACAATTTCATTAAAATATCGTGAAATAATATTATTATAGTTTATAATAGTTCATTATTATAAATCATAATTAAATAAGAGATTATTCTTTTCAATGTTTTAACCACATTTTCAAACTCTTAATTTTGGTTATTTATTTGTTTTCACTTGAGAAATCTCTAAAATGTACAACCTGCTGATTCTGACAGAATACAGAATAAAAGAGCCATAAAAGTGATTTCTTCGCCGTGTTACCAACGAAAAACTAATGGCAATTACATCTTACTACATATTGCATCATAAGACCATAAAGATGAAAGAAACCACGTTTCCTAAGACTTGTTTATAAAATGTAAACTCTATTCTAAGTCAGTTTTAGGAGAGTAAATGCACAGGGTTTAGGTAAAAGAAAATATACCTTTTTTTTTTAAAGCTTTTTCTTTGTGTGAATAAGAAAGAAAATGGGCCATTCACTGGTCTTCAGAAATTGATATGTGTTTGTTCTTTATACTATAGTTACAGCGGCAAAGTTGGGTATTACCCTATTTCCATCCCCAGCTTTGTGTGTGACCTAGGATAACTCATTTAATGGCTTTGGGACTCAGCTCCTTCAGGTGGAAAATTAGGTCTGTAGACTAGTTGATTTTAAGGTCGTTTCCAACTCTAACAATCGGTGCCACTTAGGAGAAAATATAATAAGATGAACATAGACATGGACGGACGACCGTGGTGAACAGGGGTGACAGGGGTCTTTAGATTACAGAGGCACCACATCTTTCCTCGCTTTAGGCATTCTAGTT
This sequence comes from Loxodonta africana, assembly GCF_030014295.1. Classification (NCBI taxonomy): domain Eukaryota; kingdom Metazoa; phylum Chordata; class Mammalia; order Proboscidea; family Elephantidae; genus Loxodonta; species Loxodonta africana. The sequence continues at coordinate 110,276,525 of NC_087347.1, read as the reverse complement.
TGCTCGTAGAGAAAATTCCAGAGGTGAATGTATTTTAAAATGACTTAAAAAGTAGAGTGCTAGCTAGATCAACCCTGAGGAGATGGGTGGCTGTTGTCCATATTCCTGAAAGAGCTTTATTGTCAATCTCTTTTCTTTCCCCGTAATTTTCATTTCGTTAGGCCCTTAAAATAATAAAGGAAAGAGACTACAACTAGGAAAATGGTTTGTGCTTTGCAGATAGTGCAGGGATATTAGAGGGGACTTGGAACATAGAAATATCTAGGGGAAGTTGTAAGAGTGTGCTGCTAATTGTAACTCCGTCCCCTCCTCTTCTATACGGACTTCTATCCCGTCGCCTCACCTTCTCCCTTTTTCCCTTCCCCCTTTTCTCTCTGCTATCTTTTCTTTCTTTTTTCCTCCTCACCTTCATGCTCTTCATGCCTGTATTTCCGAAGCCCATCCTGTTCCAAACACAATCCCTTGGATCCGTGGCCATATACATATCTGATCTTGAAGGCCATCTGGTTACATGTTACCCCTTCATGCCATTGTGACCATTTGGCCAGTATATTAATTCCCTAGGGCTGCCATAACAAAATACCACATAGAAACCCATTGCCATCAAGTTGATTCTGACTCATAGTGACCCTATAAGACAGAATAGAAATGCTCTATAAGGTTTCCAAGGAGTGGCTGGTGGATTCAAACCGCTGACCTTTTGGTTAGCAGCCTGAGCTCTTAACCACTATGCCACCGAGGCTCCGGTAGGGCTGCCATAACAAAGTACCACATATTGGGTAGTTATAAAAACAGAAATTTATTGTCTTACAGATCTGGGTGCTAGGAATCCAAATTCAGGGTATCAGCGGGGCCATCTTCTCTCCCAAGTCTCTAGTGAAAGACTTTTTTCTTGTCTTTCTCAACTTCTGGTAGCCCCAGGTGCTCGTTTGCTTGCAGCAGCAGTGTAACTCCCATCATCACGAGGCTGTCTTCCCTCTCTCTTTTATAGGACTCCACTCAGGTTGGATTAGGACACGTTCTACTCCGGTATGACCTCACATTAATTGATAACATCTTAAAAGCCCTATTTTCAAAACTCTCTTGCCAAACAGATCAAGTTTGCAGGTACCGGGATTAGAACTTCAGCATAAATTTTGGAGGACAAAATTCAAACCATAACGGCCAGTGTGGTACTTTACTTCCTATATATTATAGCATTTCTTAGCTCAGCTGCAAGTGGGAACACCTTATTGTTTTGTCCTTAATCAAGTAGCGATTCTCCCCTCCCTCCCAAATGAGTTTTTTGTTAGTGACTGGCTAAAAGCACCATTGCTTTAGATGAAGCCACTTAAAATCATTAAGTTTATAAGCATTTGTCACTTGGTAAGTAGCATAAATTCTGGGTAGTTGGGTTCCAATTGAATACCTGCTGACACAGCTCCAATGCTAAAATTCCTTCATATACCTTTTGCACATACACTCAAATTTATGGCTCTGGGTTGTTAAAACACACTGAGGATAAACTACAGGAAAAACAAACCCAGCCTTCCCTAAGGATCTGAATTTTTAGACTGTCAGGCACTTCTAAATGCATGCCCAATGATCTATGATGCGATCGAAACCTGACCCTCATTTAGAAATCAGCTTAGACTTTATATCTAAAAAAAGGGCAAATTAAGGCAGATAATAAGTGGCTTGGCCTTTTCCTCCCAATTTAAGCCTCAATCAATTGTGTGCAAATCTTGTCTCTCTTCTACATGATATTACCTTAGAGTTTCAATTCAATGGTGAAAATCATATTCTAATTTGAAGAGCTTGACTCCTTGGAAAAGAGTAAAATGAGAAGAGATTGTCTTCAGGATCCCTCTATTCTCCCCTCAGAGTTTCCATATTAACCTTGGCTGTTATGGGTTGAATTACATCCCCCACAATGACATTCTCCAGTCCTAACTCCAGGTACCTATGAATGTGAACTTAATTGGAAATAACCTCTTTGCAGATGTCGTTAGTTAGATTAACATGAGGTTACAATGGAGTAGAGTAAGCCCTTTTCAATCTGGCTAGTGTCCTTATAAAACGAGGAAAAAATACACAGAGAGGAGAATGCCATTTGAAGACACAGTCACAGAGGGAAGACAGCCATATGAAGATGGACTTAGAGATCGGAGTTACGTAGCCGAGGAATGCCTGTGGCTACCAGAAGCTAGAAAAGACAAAGAAGGATCCTCCCTTAGAGGTTTCAGAGGGCAGTTGGCCCTGCTGTTACTTAGAATTTTGACTTTTAGCCTCCAGAGTTGTGAAAGAATGAACTTCTTTTGTTATTTTAAGCCACCCAATTTGTTACAGCAGCTTTAGAAAACTACAACACCATCTTTCTGGTTTCCTGGTGCACCATGCTGTCCCAGGTGCTCTCGAGTGATAGATTCTGGATTTGGATGATAGATTCTGGATGATTTTTCCTAGCCTGAAGAGATTTTTCTTTCATTTGAACTCTGTCAAATTTAAGCCCTGGGGCCCAGGAGCTGGACCAGAATATGAAATAAGATGGAGGCATGCTGACCATGATCAAGTGAACCACTCTGTCATCACCACACATTGGGGTTAGATGCTCTCAACTCAATTACTTTTAGGTTAATCTTACAGGCATGACTGGACACAGTTTTAGGCAGTATGATTTAGTAACTAACGTGCCAAAGGTATTTAAACATCAAATTTTTGGCCTTGTTATGTTGATAGTTTTAGGGATCACATCAGATGAATTTTTCGGCAATCACATCCATTGCCTCCTTCTCAAACATGCTCATTTATGGCTAATTATTTAAGGATGCAAATCCTGCCTTTCAGAAGCTGATACCGTCTGAGAGGCACTGACCTTTACCAATGAACAAACACATAGCAGCCCCAGAACACAATGTTGTTCAATGTAGAAGGCAAGAGGAAGTGCAAGATGAATGGAGTTTGGAAAGAATAGATATAAACCAAAACACACAAAAAAGGAAAACAAAGCAAAAAAACCCATTGTCATGGAATCTATTCTGCCTCATGGCAACCCAGTATGTTACAAACTAAAACTGCTCCATGGAGTTTTCTTGGATGTAATCTTTATGGAAACAGATTGCCACACCTTTCTTTCATGGCACCATTGGTGGATTTGAATCACCAACCTTTAGGTTAGTAATCAAGCACAATCCATTTGTGCCGCCCATTGTGTATCTATAATCAGACAGACCTGTAAGATGTAGTCATAAGGAAACAGGGCTGAGTATAAATAATCAATTTGTTTCCTATTGGTTGTATCGTTATTTAAAAAATGGTACCTGCGGTATGTTGGATTGCTTTTATATGGCCTTTCTCACCATGATCTTGAAACTCCCGCCAAATAATTGGGTGGGACCATGCAAACAAGGTGCTTGTGGCCCACCAAGGGGATTGGACCACTTGCTAATAATACAAATAAGGTGCATGGCACCCTGCGGGAGTGGGATTATGCAAATATGGTGTGTGGAATCCTAACAAGGGCATTGGTCAGTTTTGCCATCCCTCTAGGCTTAAAATAAGTCATCCCAGAGAGAGAAAAGGGTGACCTCACTACCACCAAGAAGAAGAGATGGGCGCAGAGTACATTCTTTGGACCTGGGGCTCCTGCACTGAGAACCTCTTAGACCCAGGGGACAGAGAGTTGTAACACTGGAGATGGCGAAAGATGCTGAGAAGTGGTGGCAAATGCAGCAGAGAACTGGCAGCAGTAAAGCCAGGAGGCTGGCAGGTGATGGTGTCGTGGGCTTCCTGGCCCATGGAATGAGAAAGCTTAGTCCCTTCAAACAGGAGGCTTGCTGTCAGAGTGGAATGCCTTTGGGCACTTGATGGAGCTAGGTTCCCCAGCCCACAGAAAGAGAAAGCTGAGAGCCTCCAGGGAGGCTTATTGGCAGAGTGGGGTGCCTCTGGGCACTTATCAGTGGAGTTAAAGAGCTTTGTAACACTTACCTGAGCAGGGCAGAGGCTGGGCCGGCACAAAAGGCCTGAGGGGCCCAGAGGCCAAGGGCCAATAGGCCGAGGGCCAGGGAGTGGCCTGCCTGTGGGCATGGCTGAGAAGTTGTCCTGGTCAAAGAACTGTCTCCTGAATTGTTCCTAATCCTGAATTGTAACCTGTTATTTCCCTAATAAACCCCATAACAGTGAGTATTATTTCTGAGTTCCATGTAGCCATTACCATGAATTAGCAAACCCAGTAGGGAAGTAGAGAATGTCATGGGAGAAACAACCGGTGTCAGAATTGGTAAAAAGGTTGGAGAGAGGAGGTATGTCTGACCTCTGCCTCATAGGAATCAGCCTTGGGCTAAAGCTGATGATGATTCTCTCCGCCCCGTGTGAAGTTAGAGGAGGTCAGACGCCTCTGCCAGGCCATTTTTACGGTACCATGTGCTGTGAGATCTTTCATTTATTCAAGACAAGAACAACTTTATTCACTGAACAAATGTTAATTGAGAGTTTATATTTACTAGGCATAATATCTTGATTAGACTAAGATTGAATCAAAACATCGCAAGTATTTAACTGATGAAAAAAATGAAAACGTTAAGGTCATTTTTTAAAAAAATAAAATACATGCAAAGGATCTTTTGTTACGTTCAGTGCTTGTAGTCCAACTTCTTTATTTTGCAGTTCAAGACCTAGGGATTAAATTATTTGCCCAAAGGCATCTAGTCATCCAGACTCAGTTTTGCAGCTAAAAGCTGTGTGTCTCTGTTTTCATTCTAGTCCACTGTTTACTATTCCACACTATTCATTGCTTTCATTTGGTCTATAAAGCAACCGTTAAGTCAGGTTTTAAACCTTGAGTTTTTTGACTCCAGCTTAGGACTCTTTATGTAAGGTCATCCTAAGCTCCTAACCTATGCTTACAACCTCTGTTCCAAGAAGCAGCCAGGGTAAGCCTCTCCCAGCTTGCGATCATGGCTAACAAACAAACAAATAAACCACCCTCTAATTTCCCTTAAAAAAAAAAAAAAAAAGCAACCCACCAACCAGCCAGGAGCATCATAGCATATACACCCAATATTGGAGTTAGGAGACTTACATTCAAAACCCAGTTCTGTCCCAGGTGTCCTTGACCAAGTCAAGATAGTTAACGCCCTGAGGCCAGAATTTACTCCGCTGGCTTTCAGGGGTTTGATCTACTGTCTTCGTGTTAGACAGTCACCATCTAAAAAAGGTGTCTTCCAAGAAACGAACACTGAAAACTTCCACAGCTGGAAAGTTTTCAGAGGGCATTTGAAGAAAGGGTCAATTTTGTGCCAATTAGTCTGTTTTAATAAACACTACCATTATTTTGGTATGAATACTCAACTCAAACAAGTAGCGTTCCTATTTGGCTGACCCCAAATAAATGGTAATTGTGATTCTTACTTAAATCCATAGACCTTCTTGAGAGATGACACCTGTATTTTATGCAGATGCTTGTTATTGATCATAGCAGAAGATATTTAACTTTCTGTAACAGCCTCAGAGTTACTGCCTTTGGCATTTCTCAACAAGTTTGTCTTTTGATTTAAAATGTCATTGTAAAAATTCATGCTTATAATAAAATTCTGCACAAAGCACTCTAACTTACATTCCTCAGAAAAACTGGAGAAAGAAAAGTATTATTCTGTAGCAATAAAAAAAAAAATGCAGAGCACTAATTGCAATATTTCAAAGAAAACCTCTTTTTTTTTTTTCAAACCCCCTAAGTCTATTAATCCTAAAATTATGATTCACTCCAAGGATATTTTCACACAAGCTGAAAATATAATGCTCTGAAATATAATTAGTAATCCAATAAAATATTTTGCTTTAAGTTACTTAATAAATGTACTATGTAAGTAATAATATTCTTAAAATGGATTTCAGGACAAGTCTTCAGGTTCTTCTTTCAAAATAATTACATATAATTCTAAAAAATATATTGGAGCTCAAAAGACTGCAGCCTTTTTTTTCTTGAATTAGACAGCACACAGGCTAACGATAGTCCATAATGAATCTGCTCCATGTCAAGAGAGAAAATGATAAAGGACTAAACTCAGAGCTTCCAGAAATTCAGCTGAATGAAAATTCTCAGCTTGTGCCTTTTAGCCCGTTTTACAACAACTAATAGAGAAGCAGCAGGATTTGATTTTTTTTTTTTTTGCCTTCCATCACCATCAAGCTGCCAAATCTAATTCCTCATTAAATAGATAAACATGTTGCTAAGTATAAATGGCAAAATCCCATCATTCTCTATTCAATACCAAGAATCCATTAATGTGTCGAAAAGTGCTTTACTTGCCTGGTGATTTATTTTGTCCATTTAGCCTCTGAACTCAATATGGGAAAGATGTAAGCTTTCCTATCTGAAAATCCTCAAAGAAGGGACAAAAATACCCCCCCAAAACCTGTGTCGTTATGATGAGAGGCAGTGGGTGTCTTCCTACATGACAGAGAATATAGGCACCTTCGTTTTCTTTCGCTTCATAGCTAGAGCATTACCTGGTTTGTTTCATGAGGCATCACTACTTATATAAACAAGGGACGCAATTTGAAGAATTTAGCACAAACACTGGTCAGCCTTTTTCTGGTGACATGTTAGTGCCTGTCTTTTAGACATTCCTTTTAATGCTGTCAGTATTTACAATGGAACAGCTCAACCATAACCGCACCACTGGAAATCCGTTTCTTGTAAATGCCACTCTCTCGTAGTCCTGGTGACGGAACACCCTTCTCCAAAGACTCCCTCCTTGCCTATTACGCTGTTTTGCTCTGTAGTTTATTACCTGGGCCTTCAGCCGCACAGACACTTGGGAGAGTAAGAAGATGAACAGTCTGGTGTGCCAACTAGTCTCAGAAAACCTGTTCTTTAAGACTGCTTAGAAATGTTGGAAATGGTCATATTTAAGAAATTCCTAACACACTGACAAGTCCCTGGGCGGTGCAAATGGCTAAACTCTCGGCTACTAACCAAAAAGTTGGTGCTTCGAGTCCACCCAGGGGTGCTTTGGAAGAAAGGCCTGGCAGTCTTATTCTGAAAGATCGCAGCCATTGAAAACCTGAAACACATGGGGTCACCCTGGGTTGGATCTACTTGATGGCAATGGTTTCTAACACAGACTCAGGTTTTTTTGCTGCTGATCTTGTGTGGTTAGCAAAATGCAGTGCTGTTGAAGCTCATTTGACGTGACTAATCCTAGTCAAATTATGTCATTTTTATTCTACGTCATGTATGTTCTCATCCTAGCAGGGCACTTTCCTCACTCTGTGATCTGTCATGTTGAGCCTCCTCCCTTTTTGCTATTTCTTTCATCTGAATGCCCTTTCCGAGGCAACCAGCTTACCTAAACATTACCTGTCTCCCAATGCCTAAAAAAAAAAGAAAAATTAAAAAAAAAATAGCTATGGTTTATTCTCCTTTGTGAAACCCTCTTGGATTACTCTTTAATAGTGATTTATGTTCAATTCTATCACAATGTCGCTACATAGGAAGCCTTCAATAAATATGAGATCCCAGAACTCTGCAATTTAGACCTGATTATGCCCTACCGATTTCATGAAAAATTAAACCCATTGCTGTCAAGTTGATTCCTACTCATAGAGACCACACAGGGCAGCGTTTAACTGCCCTGTAGGGTTTCCAAGGTTGTAATCTTTACAGAAGCAGACTGCCACATCTTTCCCCCTTGGAGCGGCTGATGGGTTCCAACTACCAACATTTTCGGTTAGCAGCCGAGTTATTAACACCAGGACTCCTTCACACAAGAACGCTGGCTATAAACATCAGCCCACAAATTCAGGTATGGAGAAAGTATAACTTTTTAAATCTCTGGCAGTAATTGAGTTTCCATCTTGACCACCCCCATTTCATTGAGGTAGTCAACACATAATCCTAGGGAGGGTTTATGCTGCCTCTTTGCCCATAAGAGTCCCAAGGATTCCAGGGGACTTGATTCCAGGGCATTGGGAGAAGCTTCGGGGGGCGTTGGGGCATCACTACCTTAATGTGTCATAACTAGTGTCCAGTAAGATATCCATTGCCCCATCAAGACCTTGATCATTCATCTGTTTAGGGTGCTCTGCATCATATCTATGTGGCCCTTACAGGGCCACTGCTCTATCTGCTGCTTCCATGTCATCCTTGGGCATATCACCACCATTCTGTGCTCCTGCACTATGAGAGAAAAGGGAATCCCAGTGAGGCTGCTTGAGACCATGTCTATGTGCAGTTGCTACCAGCTCCTTTCTCTGTGTCTTCATGTGGGAAAGTGGCCTGCTTCCTCCCTGTGTATTTATCTGGGAAGTGAGGCCCATAGGTCTCTTATTTTCTGACCCCAGAAGTCTTCCTAATATTTTGCTATTTTTTTTCATGTAGGTTACAGGATCTTTTCTTATGGGATCCATCAGTTTTTGTGCCCGTGTCAGTTCCCTTCAGTACCTTCTTTCCCCATACTAGTTCTGGAGATTCTTTTCCAATCTGGATGGATAAGAGTTGGTAGCAGAGAAGGCTTGCTCTGTTTTTTTTTAATTGCACTTTAGATGAGGGTTTACAGAACAAACTAGTTTCTCATTAAACAGTTAATATACATATTGTTTTATGACACTGGTTAACAACCCCACAACATGGCAACACTCTCCCTTTTCAACCTTGGGTTCCCTGTTATCAGCTTTCCTGTCTCCTCCTACCTGCTAGTCCTTGCCCCAGGGCTGGTGTGCCTCTTTAGTCTTGTTTTGTTTTATAGGACTGTCCACTCTTTGGCTGAAGGGTGAACCTCAGGAGTGATTTCATCACTGAGCTGAAATGGTGTCTGGGGGCCATACTCTCAGAGTTTCTCCAGTCTCTGTTAGGCCAGCAAGTCTGCTCTTTCTTTTTTGAGTTAGAATTTTGTTCTACATTTTTCTCCAGCTCTGTCTGGGACCCTGTATTGTGATCCCTGTCAGAGCAGTCAGTGGTGGTAGCTGGGCACCATCTAGTTTTACTGGCCTCAGTCTGGTGGAGGCTGTGGTAGATGTGGTCCATTAGTCCTTGGACTAATCTTTCCCTTGTATCTTTAGTTTTCTTCATTCCTCCTTGCTCCTGAAGGGGTGAGACCGATGCAGTATTCTAGGTGGTCGCTCACAGGCTTTTAAGACCCCAGACGCTACTCACCAAAGTAGAATGTAGAACATTTTCTTTATAAACTACGTTATGCCAATTGAGCTAGATATGCCCTGAGACCATGGTCCCCACAGGAGAAGCCTTGCTCTTATTGTGCATTTTTCCTAAAATTATTAGTCTGTGTATGAAATTTTTGCATTCTTCCTAGCTGTTTCAATGGAGGTCAAGTCTGAGGGGAAAATGGTGGAAAATATGCATAAAAACATTAAAAAATTATTTAGTATGCTGAAAATATTATGGTACGTTAATTTTTACTTCTCATAATACCCAGGAGGTTCCTGGAAAGAGTGGGACAGATTTAATATTGTAGAATTTCCCACAATGCCCAGGACCACAATACACATATGGTAGGGATTTGTTAAATTCCTGCTGAATGATTGACTGATGGTAAAAATTTGTGGTTCAAGAAATGAACCCACTGCTAAATTACTAGAATAATGTACATTCTGTAATACAATTTATGTTCTATGGTGTTTCTTTTTCCTTTCATTCTTAAAAGAAGAAGAAACAAAATACATGCTTAACTGAACAGCAAAGCAAGGGTGCTGAACTTGTTTGCTGTTTGGGGAAATGTATAAGGTTCTAAACTATGGGCTCTGTTTGCCACATGCGGTGAAATTGAGCTTAAGAATGTTATGTGCAGGAGCCATTTTTTTAACCAAGAAAATGGAGGAATCTCAATGGAAATGACAGATAAAAATTTGAGTAGTCTCTGGTTGTGATAAAGCAACAAAATGAGCTTAGAACTTATGAGAGAACCTTGCAATACTGACTTTCCAACGCTTTGAATGCAGATACTAACATCCATTTTTTCCCCCTACATTCAGGGAACTTTTCCTTCACAATTATAAAAAGATATTTGCTACATATCATCATTGTGGAGATTCTGCTTCCCAGATTGTGAAATCATCTATATTCACACCTCAGATAATTAGGCAAGATGAAAAATAAATTTTTAATCCCTTCAGCAGTTTTAAATTTCTACTTTTTCTTTGGGCAATCGTGATGCAGTGATTAGGTGGAGTTTAATGAGAGGAATGCCTTTGACGTTAACTAAAACCACCCCTGATATTCGTCTCTGTTCAATTACTTGGCAATTAGTACCATGGCAGCGTTTGTAAGTAGATGTTTAATAAAGGTGTTGGGTTTTAATCTGTGAACACACTTTTCACAGGGCTCTTTGATTATGCTGACTGTGTACTTTAGTTCTGTCAACCTCTCTACTAAGTAAGGGTTCATTTGCAGGTTTGATCCCTGCATTGACCGCTTAGGTGAACTTTGTTCTATTGCCGGAGGGCACACCATTAAACACTAGCAACTAGCTCACAGAGTCCTGCTATTGGCAATCAGCAGCACAAAGAGAACACAGAGAGCTTCAGGCAAACTACCTTCATTATTCCTGAAACAATCCTAGGTGCAAGTATAGGGGGTAGGCCAGTAGGACAGTCATACAAGAAGGGTAAACTATATTTGTATCAAATGATTATAAGTCACTGGTGCAAACAGACAACAGCTCAAAGCCCTTAATACAGGACACTCAGGAATCCATTCCATTTGCCCCAAACCATGAATTTCCAAAACTAGATGCTGAGAAGCTTAATTGTGGCAGAGAGAGTCCTTTCTAAGAGATATTCATTTTTGTGCTATTCCCTTAACACACATTTTGTTCTGGATTTTGTATATTTGCTGTTTTACTCCCTGTGACTTCAGCACATTTAGCATTCTCTGCATATATCCTCAAAACCCCCAAACCAAACCCATTGCCACTGAGTCAACTCCAACTCACGGTGAACCTATAGGACAGAGTAGAACTGCTCCGTTGGTTTTCCAAGGAAAGCCTGGTGGATTCGAATGGCTGAGCTTTCGGTTCACAGCCGAGCTCTTAACCACTACATCGCCAGGGCTCCATATATCCTGTAGGCTCACAATTTGAAAGTGTAATAACGCTGCCTAACACGTAGGGAAAATACGTATCAAAGGAAAAAAAAATGAAAGGTGTCATCAAATCGTGTGACCACATGTGTGTCAGAGTAGAACTGTGCCCCATAGGGGTTTCATAGGCTGATTTTTCAATTGCCGGGTCTTTTTTCTGAAGTGCCTCTGGGTGGGCCCAAACCTCCAACCTTTCGGTTAGCAGCTGAACACATTAACCGTTTACACCACCCAGGAATTTTTAAGAAAATGAGCATGAGTAAATACCCGAATGCTTTACAGACACAATTCCATTTATTTTCTAGTCCTGGGCTTGGAGTTAAGAGAAGTTTAGGTAGCATGGTATCTTCATATGGTCTCATGAATTTTGGGAAGAGTTTGTGAAGATGTTTGGAAGAATGCTGTTTGGTTACTATATCTGTAATGATAATACCTACTCCTTGGTATTGCCATGAATGTTATAAAATGGTCCATGTCAATGGTGGAATTTGTATTTTCTATACCTGAGAGGTGCCTCCAAAATATTAGTGTCTTGTATTCTCTCCTTTTGTCTTCCCACTCTTTGGGATGCTCCTTCTTTTTATAAGTTTGCATGACTTCATTTCCTGTCTTACCTGTTCCTTCCTTGGTGACACTCTTTGTCTCTATTCCCTGGAATTCATTGTCTTCTTGCTGAAGGTGATGTTATTCTAGTCCAAGAGGACAGAGGTCTTGCCTTATAGTTCTGCAGATTTTTCTGCTGAAAATGACCTGAAGTCCAAGTGTTTGTGGTTTTTGGGGACACTAAACGATGGTCTAGCTCTTTAACAATTTAACGCACCAGTTAGAATGATGTAAACTAAGAGTGGTTCTCATAATTTTGCATTGCCCTGTGTCGTGCTAGTAACTCTCCTTTCCTCTTCTCCTTGATTTTCCTGGAACAGGGCATAGACCCATTGATTTTCCCTTACCTTAGGGCAGTTGTTCTCAACCTGTTTGGTTTTAGGAGCTCTATAATATGTTGTGGACTGCCAGAGAATGAACAAATCATTCTTAGAAGAAATACTACCAGAGTATTCCTTAGAAGCCAGGATGGCGAGACTTTGGCTTGTTTACTTAGGACAAGTCATCAGGAAAGACCAATGGCTAGAAAAGGGCATTATGGTTGGTGAAGTGAGGGCCAACAAAAATGAAGGAAATCCTCAGTGAGATGGATTGACACAGTAGCCACAACAATGGACTCAAACATCCCAATGATCGTGAAGATGGTGCAGAACTGAGCAGGGTTTTGTTCTGTTAAACATAAGGTCACTATGAGTCAGAGTTGACTTGATGGCAACTAACAACAAAAATATACTCCTGAAATTTATTGAGGAATCCAAAGAGCTTTTTTTTTTTTAAACGTGAGTTATATTATTGACACTTATGTTAGAAATTAAGAAATTAAAATAGGAAAATATAAAATATTCATTTAAAAATATCAATAAGCCCATTACATATTACTATAAATAACATATTTTTATGAAAAATAACTATATTGTCTAGAACAAAAAGTGAAAAGAATGGCTTTTTTACATTTTCAAATCTATTAATGTCTGGCGTAATAGTAGACAAGTAGATTCTTCTATCGGTTTCTTCATTCAATCTGTTGTAATATGTTTGGGTAACGTATATGAAGAAAACGTAGTCTCACACAGATACGTAGTTGGGAAAAGGAGAATTTTAACGTCTTTTGAAATAATTGTGCATATTCTTCTTTGGTATAGCACTGAAACTTGACAAGTGGTAGTAGTTTCTTATAAGTTAGTTGAAATGTGAAATCTGAAATGCTATAAATGAACTTTTCATCCATTACGATCCATTAGTCTATCTCGCACTTTGAGTGGATCATTTATCCATGCATGATTTTATAATATCATGCATTGATCATTTCTTCCAAATGTTGGCACATTTCATTATACACTGTCATAAAACATGTTCATTAATATTACCACTGATCTCATCAGAGAAGCTTTAAGTATTGGGAAGCCATCAAAGCTTAAGGTGTAGACACAAGTTTTCCAAAATTCTAATTTTCACTTGAAAGTGCAAATTTTCTCATTGACACATACTGTCCATTGTTTTCTGTGGTGTGAAAGGCTTACCTCATTCCTTTTCATTGCCAGTTACCCAAATCTGAATAACTGTCTGCCAGTTATTCTGTCAGTTGTTCTTCCAAGTAGTAATGGTTTTACATGAAATAATTAGCACAGCTCACAGCTCCTTCACTCAAATTCTTTTACTTGAGGCAGCCATTGTCCTTTGGGGTGCAGCAGAAGTCCTTTATATACGCTTCTCATTTCATCATGCAAAAATACTAAAAAGATATGCATATTCAAGGGCCAGGATTTAATGAAATTAATACTTTTCATGGCTTTATCAAGAAAATTCTCAAGTGAAACTACAATTTGTTCTTTATCTGTATGGCAGAGAAGAAGACTATGATGGTTAGTACAGCTGGTGACACCACCTTGTTTCTTGGGAGGGCTCCAGAAATTTTTTTTTCCAATTATTTTTATTATACTTTAGATGAAGGTTTATAGAACAAGCTAGTTTCTCATTAAACAGTTAGTACACATGTTGTTTTATGACATTGGTTAACCACCCCATGACATGTGAACACTCTCCCTTCCTGACCTTGGGTTCCTTATTATCAGCTTTCCTGTCCCCTCCTGCCTGCTAGTCCTTGCTGCTGGGCTGGTGTGCCCCTTTAGTCTCATTTTGTTTTATGGGCCTGTGCAATCTTTGGCTGAAGGGTGAACCTCAGTAGTGACCTCATTAATGAGCTGAAATGTGAGTTATATTATTGACGCTTATGTTAGAAATTAAAATAGGAAAATATAAAATATTCATTTATTCATTCATTTAAAAATAATATCAGTAAGCGCATTACATATTACTATATATAACACATTTTTTGGAAAAATAACTACATTGTCTAGAACAAAAAGTGAAAAGAATGACTTTTTTACATTTTCAAATCTATTAATGCCTGGCATAATAGTAGACAAGTAGATTCTTCTATCTCTCAGAGTTTCTCCAGTCTGTCAGGTCAGCAAGTCTGGTGTTTCTTTTTGAGTTAGAATTTTGTTCTACATTTTTCTCCAGCTCTGTCCGGGACCCTCTATTGTGATCACCGTAAGAGCAGTCAGTGGTGGTAGCTGGGCACCATCTGGTTTTGCTGGACTCAGTCTGGTGGAGGCTGTGGTAGATGTGGTCCATTAGTCCTTTGGACTAATCTTTCTCTTGTATGTTTAGTTTTCTTCATTCTCCCTTGCTCCTAAAGGGGTGAGACCAGTGGAGTATCCTGGGTGGCCACTCACAGGCTTTTAAGACCCCAGATGCCACTCGCCACCGTAGAATATAGGACATTTTCTTTATAAACTCTGTTATGCCAATTGGGGCTCCAGCAGTTTTATCCACTGTTACTTTTGTGCTATCAATGTAGATGTCAGCACAATGAAATAGGCAAATAACTCCTTAGTTATTAGTATGAAAATAGTTTTAATCTCACTGATGTCCTCGAAGCACCTCACGCACTCTCAGGAGTCTGCGGACCAGAGTTTGACCTGCTGCCTTTGAGTATCTTGGTTTCCAATATTCTCTCACTAAAGGTGGTGATGTCCTTTAGCTGGATATCTGTTTCTAATAAAAAACTGTATGAAACATTAGACTATTAGAGCTTAAGCGCTCTTGGAATTTGGAGGAATGAAAGACAATTGCAGCCTTGGTAGCTAAGAAGAGGGCTCTCAAAGGGACTGAACCTTAACGTAATTTTAAAATTTGGATTATGTCAAAAGTTATGGGCATGCTTATCTTTCTAAGCCTTTCTGCAACGTGCTGTTTTCTATTTACTATTCAGGCTAATTGGAAAATGCAGTTCTGTCATAGCTTCAGGTAGCATCCTTATGATCTTCTTCTGGGTAGGATTTATGCTCCCAGGGGCTGTGGGTGTCATGGAAACCACTGCTCGGAGGTGGGGAGGGAATGGTCTGGCCTTCCTGCTTAATCCTGCAGAAGGGGTTCCCCAGCAGGTTCCAGCCTTTTCTCATTCTCTCAGCCTCTACCCTGGAATCAGGCTCATTATGCACTTTACGCTTATGCCGGAGATCTATTTATTTGGAAAATAGCCTTTGTAGTTTACATTTTTTTAGGCATAGTTAAAAATAGCCACCTTTCACAGCACTATTGTCTCATCTCCTGCAGATAATGACATGTGCTGACAGCAGCTTGTCTCAGTGAGAAACTGCTCCAGCAGGGACAGACAAGAGTTCATCTCAGCATTCCACCCTGCCCCTGCGGCTCCCACCCCTCTTTGGGACCCCAGCTTAGGCTTCTACTTTCTGATCTGAAGATATGAAAACCCATGCAGAGAGTTCAGGCCTGCATTAACTGCTGGGTCGGCTATAAAAAGCTGAAGCTGACCTACACCTAAACATTTATCAACAGCACCTGTAAGAGTCCATGAACCAAAATATTATCCACAGCTACTTCTCTACATTCCAGAAAGGAAGCACTGGTTTTTTTCCTTCTTCTCTGATCGGTCCAATGATCAGTGTTTTGGGAAAAGCCTGGCTGGAGCACTGCTGTATTATTGGCTTATGTGGGGCCAAGTAATCCCCACCATTCCTGAACTCCTAATGGGCTTTGCTGGTCTTGACCCCATAGTACATCTATCAATCCAACCAAAAATCAGTAAACCAAAATTTCTGGAGTACCTAATCTCGACGGCACTGGGTTGTAATGTGTTCAAGGTAATGAGCTGAGATGAGCTTCAGTCTGATTTCAAACCCATCTTTACTTATACAATTTTCTATGTTTCTTTCCTGTTCCAGGAAATCACAATTTTATATATCAGTCATAATGTAAACACTGGAACTTTTTTCCTTAGAAAGTAAACTTCAAGAAATGGTGTCTGTTTAGTTCATTGATGTACAGCTGCAGAGAACCTGATTGAAGGGACTGTGAGGAGGCAGCGAACCACCATGACAGACTTGTTTTATCTGTACTCCACTCAAACCAGATTGTATGTTCAGTAGGCATTGAAGTTGTAGGTGAGACTTCTCCAGACACAGATTTGGGGCAGTTCTGCCAGTAGAAGATGATTTTCTGGCTTCTATGCTCTCCCTGTTGGAAACCCTGGTGGCATAGTGGTTAAGAGCTACAGTTGCTAACCAAAGGTCAGCAGTTGAATCCACCAGGTGCTCCTTGGAAACCCTATGGGGCAGCTCTCTTCTGTCCTATGGGGTTGCTATGAGTGGGTTATGCTCTCCCCATAGTCTCATCTCCTTGATAAAAAATTTTGACATTCAGAAGGAGCCCAGTCCTCACACCTTTTCTAGTAGACACCAGAAACTTGAATTCTGGTATCCACTCAGAAGGGGGAATAAACTCAGTTTATTTAAGGACATTTATTGTTATTATTTGTTGTTAGTTGCTGTCTATTCAGCTCTGACTCATGACAGCCCCATGTACAAGAGAACAAATCGTTGCCTAGTCCTATGTCATCTTTACGATCATTTGTATACTGTCATGGCCACTATGGATTTTGAGGGCCTTCTAATCTAGGGGTCACATCTTACAGCATTGTATTGGCAGTATTCTGTTGTGGTCCAAAGGGCTTTTTATTGACTAATTTTTGGAATTAGATCACCAGGCCTTTCTGCCCAGTCTGTCTTAGTTTGGTAACTCCCCTGAAACCTGTCCGCCATTGGTGATGCTGCTGGTAATTGAAATACTGGTGGCGTAGTTTCCAGCAACACAGCAACCTGCAAGCTACCACAGTGTGACAAACTGACAGACAGGTGGTGGAAGGACACTTAAGGAGAACATTTAAGGGGGAACTTTTGTAGATCTGCTTTGTCTTTAGATGCCGGGGTCACAACTTTTCAACTCCACTGTAAAAACAAAGCAGGAAATGTGACACAATCCTGTGACCAGGTGGTTGGCTACCTCCTTGATAAAGACTCTGACTTTTCTTTCACCTCTTTCAGGGCTGAGCAGTCTTATTGCACTGTAGATACCCACGAGCATTATCAGGTTACATTTAACTTGCTTGAGGGAAGTCGGGTATGACTTCTTTTTCTTGGAATTCCCCAATATCACCTTGAAAATGATTCTGTACATAACAGATATGGGCAGATTTTGTATTCCTGGGTCATAATGGTATTTCCAAGGCAAAGGAAACACTTCTGCCCTATTTCAAATGCATACTATTACATCTGGACAGCTTATTAAAATTTCAGATTTCCTGGGCTGACCCCAAGGGTTTGATTTAGATGGTTTGGAAGTAGAGTCCCAGAATCTGGATTTTAATCAGGCATGTCTGTTGAGACAGACGCAATGGTCCATGGCATGTTGCTGTTAGGTGCCATCAAGTTTCACTCTGACTCATCGTGACCCCATGTACAACAGAATGAAACACTGCCCAGTCCTGCGCTATCCTCACAGCCGTTGCTGTGTTTGAGTTCATTGTTGCGGCCACTGTGTCAATCCATCAAGTCGAGGTTCTTCCTCTTTTTCACCGACCCTCTGCTTTACCAAGCATGATGTCATTCTCTGGAGACTGATCCTTCTTGATAACATGTTCAAAGTGTGAGGGATGAAGTTTCGTCAATCTCACTCCTAAGGAGCATTCTGGTTGTACTTCTTCCAAGACAGATTTGTTCATTCTTCTGGCAGTCCATGGCCTAGTCAGCATTCTTCACCAACACTGTTGTTCAAATGCATCAATACTTCTTCGGTCTTCCTTATTCATCGTCCAGCTTTCACATGCATTTGAGGAGATTGAAAACACCCTGGCTTGGGTCAGGCACACCTTAGTCCTCAAAGTGACATCTTTGCTTTTTAACACTCTGAAGAGGTCTTTTGCAGCAGATAATGATCCTTCCGTGGGTTCACCTACAGAAACCTTGTAATCAAATATCTCCGATGAGACCGATACAATGGTCCATAGACTACAGTTAGAGAGAGAAACGCTGCTCTAGCAGATAAAACTATGCCCTGCCTAGACACTTTGGGGGAACAAAAAGCCATTTCTGTCTGCTAGAGAGCTGATCAGTTTTAATGAGTTCTGGGAATGGTACAGGCAGTCCCTGGGTTAGAAATGAGGTCTGTACCAGACTGTGTCTTTAATTCGATTTTGTTGCTAAATCAGAACAGGTGCATATAGTTCTTATTAAGCTACATTAATGCAAGACAAGACTCAAAGCCTTTTCAATGATTTAAAAACTGCATGTGCAGCAAGTGAAGGTGATAGTGATGAAGACTCTGTTACCAGTAGAGGTTAGTTCAATTGCTTCAAGGTGACGGGGAATTTAGATAACATTAAAATGCAAATGGAAGTTGTCCTTAAGCGGAACTCTGTAACCCAGGGACTGCCTGCCTGCATTCTTGAAATATGGCCTGGAAAAAGCCAACTGGACAGATAAGAATAGTCCCGGGAACTTGATCACCATCAGGGTTCACTCCAGTTTAAGATATCTCTCCTGACTGTGGATCGGTGGTCCAGGTTATATGCTTTCGTCTTGGAGTCTGATGCTTCTTCTTTTGATCAAGGAGATGGGGTCTTGGATGGGAAAACTCAGGCGATTTCCCTTGTTTCCCATAACCCTGGTGCTCCCAGCGAAGCCCTTCTCGTGGTAGCTCTCACTAATGGGTAAAGATAGCAAAGAGAGTGACAGTGATTTCAAATTAGTGAATT
Source organism: Loxodonta africana (assembly GCF_030014295.1). Taxonomy (NCBI): domain Eukaryota; kingdom Metazoa; phylum Chordata; class Mammalia; order Proboscidea; family Elephantidae; genus Loxodonta; species Loxodonta africana. The sequence continues at coordinate 110,257,731 of NC_087347.1, read as the reverse complement.
ATTCCTTTGATCAAAAATGGTGGCAAGTTTCTGGCAGTTAGAGGAAGAACAGTTGGAATTCTCGTTCAACTGGAACTTGAGGTGAAAACTCAGAGAAGCCGCTCCAGTGAAAAACCTTGCAACATATCCCCATCTAAGCATGTTAAACGACATCAAAGGGAAAGTGTTTTCTCCTGTGATTTTCCTTTCACTGTTCACGAAACACTTGTAAAATTGATGATGATGTATCTTACCAGTCACCTATAATGCTCTGTACCACTGGAGAAAACAACATTCCTTTAATATTTTTGAAGTTTTCTTTACTTCATAAGATGCGTCTGGGGAGCTTATTAAGTTCATTAGAAAACTGGAAGAAATTTAATAGTACTACTAAGGGCTATTTCCTTCCTTCTTAAGATACTTTTGCATTTTTAGATAGGAGCATGAAGAGATAAAAGAAAAGCTTAGCTACAAACAGATAAAAGTTGATATGTATTTTTGAGGAGCAAGTGAGAGAGGAAATGAGTTTATTCATTTCCCTATAGCTGGGTCCGTTCTTTCCCTAGTGCCCATTTTCAGTCCTAAGTTGGAGAAGGAGGTTTTTAAAGGAAAACCAGTATAGAGTACTGGTGGTTCAGTTGTATCTTCTTGCCCTACCTGTGGGAGACCTGGGCTCAATTACTGGCCAATGTACCTCATGCATAGCCGCAACCCATCTGTCAGTGGAGGCTTGTCCCTTTGATGCTGAACAGGTTTCAGCAGGACTTCCAACTAAGACAGACTAGGAAGAAGGGCCTCATTGTCTGCTTCCGAAGATCAGGCAGCATTTTGTTCTGCTGTGCATGGCTTACCACGCGTTGTGAACCAATTCGAGGTAGCTAACAACACCATATATTGAAGCTTAGCCTCATTCCCTGTATTTCTGGGATATCCTTATTATTAATGTAATACCAGTGATAATGTTATCTTATTACTACTGATACTGATTGATAGACAAATTTTTTTTTTGTACTGCATGTTGGCCAAAGTGCTATGTGTTTTACAGGCATTTGCTCACTGAATCCTCGCAACCTCAAGAAGTCAGCACTAATAATATCCCAAGTTATTATGAGCAAAAAAACTGAACCTAAGAGAAGCTAAGAAAGAAGAGGTCCCTAGGCACTCAGCTAGTGAGTGTTGAAGCAGTCGGCCTAAGGAAAAGATACATCTCTGCCCTTGTCTAGGCTGGAAGATTTTTGTTGGGAGCACTGCTGGGCCCTGGGGATTCCAGTCCTGAGTTCTAGATCCTTTTTTCCTTTTAGATGGGGTGGAGTAGGATTGGAGGAGGCAAGACAAAACTACTGAAACTTTCACTTTCACTGCAAAGTTAAATTTTATTCAGTATCAAAGATAAATGTGTGTGGAGGCCTTGTCCTTACTGAGCCTTCTATGGCTATCTGGTGCTTTGTCCATTTGTTCCACAGCTGCTCTTTCCCATCTCAGCATTCCAGTTCTTATTTTTGATCCTTCCTTATTATTCCTAATTGCCTCAGTCATCTAGTGCTGCTGTAATAGAAATACCACAAGTGGATGGCTTTAACAAAGAGAAGTTTATTCTCTCATAGTCCAGTAGGCTAGAAGTCTGAATTCAGGGCACTGGCTCCAGGGAATGGCTTTCTCTCTCTGTTAGCTCTGGAGGGAGGTCCTCGTCATCAGTCTTCCCTCAGTCTGTGAGCATATCAGTGCAGGAACTTCAGGCCCAAAGGATGTGCTCTGTTCCTGGTGCTGGTTTCTTGGTGGTATGAAGTTCTCATGTCTCTCTGCTCACTTCTCTCTTTTGTATCTCAAAAGAGATTGGCTCAAGACACTACCTAATCTTGTAGACCGCATCAGTATAATTGCCGCTAGCTGTTCTTATTACATCATAGTGATAGGATTTACAACATATAGGGAAATCACATCAGAAGATAAAATGGTAGACAATCATACAATCAGACAAGGGGATCGTGATATAGCCATGTCGACAGGTATTTTTGAGGGGCACAATTCAATCCATGACACTAATCCCAAGAAAAGAGGCATTTCCGGGCTGAAAAATCAAAATGTCTTCTGTGAGAGATGGAATTAAGCCATAGACCTGGTGATATGGCTTGAACTCTGCAGTCAAGTTCTCTGAGGCTTCTGGCACAGCTCAAATTGGGTTCTAATTCTAGAACTTGCCTCGTAAAGTGTAAAGGCTGGGGAATGTGTGCCCAGCTGGCAAGGTCCTATGATTGTTCCTGGCAGCAGAGAAGGCTATAGATATCAGCACTTACCCTTCAGATGTACCTTGTACTTGACCCTGAGAAGATGTTTTAAATGAATACACAGGCATTTTGAAGGACTTACTTCCTTGAGGGTGCTTCCGGAGAATCAAAATCTTGTTAGAATTATTCTGGGCACTGATTCAAAGTGTGAAAGGCTAAAATATTGCCAACATGGTAATTTACACAATATAATAGCAGGGGAAAATAAATTATCGACAACTTACAGCAATGCCCTGTGAGCAGAAAGTCTCTTAGAGCACACAAAAATTATATCTACAATATATCAGCAAAATACAAGCCCAGGACTATAGGAATCAGATTCAAGTTCTTGAAAAATTAGTGGAAATTCCATTTTGCCATCACTGTCAAAATTGAAAAGTAATAATAAATGGCAGAGCCAGTGCCTAGTCATGATTGACTGAATTATGTACTCCATCCTATTTGTTATTTAGCACCTCGCATTCTCAAAGGACTTTGCTGTCATGCTTGTAGTCAAAGTACAGAAACTTGGTATCATGCCCATTTTGTCCACAAGGAAACTGAAGCACTAGAAAGTGGATTTTCTTCAAGGTCACCTCATTGGTCTGAGACTAAGCTGTAAAGGAATTAAATAAATAAATAAAGGAATTGGGAGCAATCAAATCCCTGTGTCCTGGGGCTGAAAAGGGCTAAGCTTTAGGCCAGCTTCTCAGAGCCAGAGAAGACAAAGAATAAAGGCAATTGTATTTGCTGGGGGATTCAGACCCTTAATAAACTTTTTATTTAAATCTCTGCCCTCCTTATCTTTTGTTTTCTGGGTCCTTGAATTAAAGTTTCCCTTTGCTGTACAGCTTCTTGGCTGTCACTGTTGGGGACAGGATATTCCCTTGCTATGGTCTATGTTATGTAACTGTTTATTTCTAAGAAGATTTTACTTCAGAACACAGCTTAAAGTGATTAAACAATATGATCCCCAGCTGAATAATACGTGAAAAGGGCACTTACATGAGGTTTTTATGCAATAGTGAGAACTAGGCGAAGTGAGAGTTAAGAGCAGAATAAAGAAAGCAAAGAAGGAAGAGCAAATTGTGTACTTTTAGGAACAGAGAGTCTGCAGGGAGAAATATTTTGGTACAGGAAAGATTTCTCAACTACCAGTTTATAAAGAAAATGTTATACTTTCTACTTTCGTCTTAAAATTCATCTTTGGATTCTCCCATAGCCTTGTTCCTCACGTTCAGCCATTGAATCCAACATTCACACGTATTTCTCTCTTTCCATACCTTCTACCACTGCTCTGAGTTAAAAACAACAGTCATCATCTATGTTTCAGACATCAAATGGGACACGGCTGGAGAACTGGAACAAGTTTTTCTTTTTCTTTCCATTGGACTTGTTACAGCAGCCTTTTAAATTCCTTCCGATTGGTGGTCTCTCCCTTTTCCGAGTTCATCCTGTGTGCCACTTCCAGATCAATCATTATAATCTAAACTCTGATCATGTTACTGACTAGCTTGAAACCTTTGATCACATCCCTTAATTCCCTAGTCTAAGGTCAACTGATTAAAATTCAAATTCTCACTTCCCTCCACTGTCTGGTGCCAAACTATCTCTCCATGCTAATCCTCTCCTAGCCTCTTTCCATTGTCTGCTCACCATCCAAATTAAACTAAAGTAAAAAATTAGTTTCTTTCTGAGCAAGTCTCAAAGTTTTCCGTGATCACTTTGGTAGTAATTTTTTTTTTTTTTTCTTCTCTAGAGAGCACCATCCACTTCCTTCTGATCAATCTTGGGTCTGTTGGTCACCTTAGATGACATCTCTTCACTGTATTTCTTTCTTGACTTATTAACGTTTGCCTTGTATTATATTTATTTGACCCACCTTCTTTGCTGAATTACAAGATTATTAAGGTTAGGGACTGTGTTTTGTCATCTTTGCGTTTTCGTTCTTGTCTCCTCTGCTGAGTACCTGGCACAGTGTTGGAACTATCATTGTTGTTAGTTGCCATCAAGTTGGCTCTGACTCATGGCAACCTTAGGTATAGCAGAAGGAAACATTGCCCAGTCCTGTGCCGTCCTCACGATTGTAGGTATGTTTGAACCCATTGTTAACTGCTATTGTGCCAATCTATCTCATGGAGACTTTCCCTCATTTTTGTTGACCCTGTACTAATCAATATGTACTTTTCTAGTGATTGGTCTTTCCTGGTGACATGTCCAAAGTCTTGCCATTCTCACTTCTAAGGAGCATTATGGCTATACTTCCTCTAAGGCCGATTTGTTCTGCTGGCACTCCATGGTATATTCAATATTCTTTGCCATCACCACAATTCAAATGTGTCTGTTGTTCTTCAGTCTTCTTTTTTCATTGTCCAGCTTTCACATGCATATGAGGTGATTGAAAAGACCATGGCTTGAATCAGATTCAACTTAGTTGTCAAAATGACATCTTTGCTTTTTAACAATTTAAAGAGGTCTTTTGCAGTATACTTTCCCAATAAAGTACATAGTTTGATTTCTATTTTTTGACTGCTGCTTCCATGGTCATTGATTTTTGTTCCAAGCAGAATGAAAATCTTGAGGATATCAATTTCTTTTCTTTCTTTTTTTTTTTTTTTTTGCCATTTGTCATGATTTTGCGTATTGGAGCAGTTGTGAACATAAAGAAAATGAATCTGTACTTACATCAACAGTTAAATAAGGGGATAATAAATACATTAATAGAACAAAGATTCAAGTTCTAGAGAAATAAATAACAGCTTAATCCTTTAAAAAGACAAAGTTTAGCAGCTGTGCTGCATATTTTTTAAAAAATTAAAAGATATGCTTGTGAAAATGACAGCACTAAACTCATAAAAAAACTCATACTTATCTATAATTACACTGAATGTAAACGGACTAAATGCACCAATAAAGAAGCAGAGAGTCTCAGACTGGATAAAGAAACATGATCTGTCTATATGCTGCCTACAAGAGACACGTCTTAGACTTAGAGACACAAACAAACTAAAACTCAAAGGATGGAAAAAAATATATCAAGCAAACAACAATCAAAAAAGAGCAGGAGTCGCAATATTAATTTCTGACAAAATAGACTTTAGACTTAAATCCACCACAAAGGATAAAGAAGGACACTACTTAATGATTAAAGGGACAATTGACCAGGAAGGTATAACCATATTAAATATTTATGCACCCAGTGAGAGTGCTACAAGATACATAAAACAAACTTTAACAGAACTGAAAAGTGAGATAGACACCTCCACAATTATAGTAGGAGACTTCAACACGCCATTTTCAGAGAAGGATAGGACTTCCAGTAAGGAGCTCAATAGAGACACGGAAGATCTAATTGCTACAATCAACCAACTTGACCTCATAGACTTATACAGAACACTCCACCCAACAGCTGCAAAGTGTACTTTTTTTCTAGTGCACATGGAACATTCTCTAGAATAGATCACATATTAGGTCATAAAACAAACCTTTGCAGAATCCAAAACATCGAAATTTTACAAAGCATCTTCTCAGACCGCAAGGCCATAAAAGTAGAAATCAATAACAGAAAAATCAGGGAAAAGAAATCAAAGACTTGGAAACTGAACAATACCCTGCTCAAAAAAGACTGGGTTATAAAAGACATTAAGGAGGGAATAAAGAAATTCATAGAGTGCAACGAGAATGAAAACACTTCCTATCAAAACCTCTGGGACACAGCAAAAGCAGTGCTCAGAGGCCAATTTATATTGATAAATGCACATATACATAAAGAAGAAAGAGCCAAAATCAGAGAACTGTCCCTACAACTTGAACAAATAGAAAGCGAGCAACAAAAGAATACATCAGGCACCAGAAGAAAACAAATAATAAAAATTAGAGCTGAACGAAATGAACTAGAGAACAGAAAAACTATTAAAAGAATTAACAAAGCCAAAAGCTGGTTCTTTGAAAAAATTAACAAAATTGATAAACCATTGGCTAGACTGACTAAAGAAATACAGGAAAGGAAAAAAATAACCTGAATAAGAAATGAGATGGGCCATATCACAATAGATCCAACTGAAATTAAAAGAATCATATCAGATTATTATGAAAAATTGTACTCTAACAAATTTGCAAACCTAGAAGAAATGGATGAATTCCTAGAAAAACACTACCTACCTAAACTAACACAATCCGAAGTACAACAACTAAATAGACCCATAACAAAAAAAGAGATTGAAAAGGTAATCAAAAAACTCCCAACAAAAAAAAGCCCTGGCCCAGACAGCTTCACTGCAGAGTTTTACCAAACTTTCAGAGAAGAGTTACCACTACTACTACTAAAGGTATTTCAAAGCATAGAAAATGATAGAATACTACCTAACTCATTCTATGAAGCCACCTTATCCCTGATACCAAAACCAGGTAAAAAATCTCAAAAAAAGAAAATTACAGACCTATATCCCTCATGAACATAGATGCAAAAATCCTCAACAAAATTCTAGCCAATAGAATTCAACAACATATCAAAAAAATAATCCACCATGACCAAGTGGGATTTATACCAGGTATGCAAAAAAAAAAAAATTTTTATGCAAGATTGGTTCAATATTAGAAAAACCATTAATGTAATCCACCATTTAAATAAACCAAAAGACAAAAACCACATGATCTTATCAATTGATGCAGAAAAGGCGTTTGACAAAGTCTAACACCCATTCATGATACAAACTCTTAGCAAATTAGGAACCGAAGGAAAATTCCTCAACATAATAAAGGGCGTCTATACAAAGCCAACAGCTAACATCACTCTAAATGGAGAGAGCCTGAAAGCATTTCCCTTGAGAACAGGAACCAGACAAGGATGCCCTTTATCACTGCTCTTATTCAACATTGTGCTAGAGGTCCTAGCCAGAGCAATTAGGCTAGACAAAGAAATGAAGGGCATCCGGATTGGCAAGAAAGAAGTAAAATTATCTCTATTTGCAGATGACATGATCTTATACACAGAAAACCCTAAGGAATCCTCCAGAAAACTACTGAAACTAATAGAAGAGTTTGGCAGAGTCTCAGGTTAGAAGATAAACATACAAAAATCACTTGGATTCCTCTACATCAACAAAAAGGACATCAAAGAGGAAATCACCAAATCAATACCATTCACAGTAGCCCCCAAGAGGATAAAATACTTAGGAATAAATCTTACCAAAGATGTAAAAGACCTACACAAAGAAAACTACAAAGTACTAGTGCAAGAAACTAAAAGGGGCCTATGTAAGTGGAAAAACATACCTTGCTCATGGATAGGAAGACATAACACAGTAAAAATATCTATTCTACCAAAAGCCATCTATATATACAATGCACTTCCGATCCAAATTCCAATGACATTTTTTAATGTGATGGAGAAACAAACCAATTTCATATGGAAGGGAAAGAAGCCCCGGATAAGTAAAGCACTACTGAAAAAGAAGTGGGAGGCCTCACTCTACCTGATTTTAGAACCTGTTATACAGCCAGAGTAGTCAAAACAGCCTGGTACTGGTACAACAACAGGCACATAGATCAATGGAACAGAATTGAGAACCCAGATATAAATCCATCCACATATGAGCAGCTGATATTTGACAAAGGACCAGTGTCAGTTAATTGGGGAAAAGATAGTCTTTTTAACAAATGGTGCTGGCATAACTGGATATCCATTTGCAAAAAAATGAAACAGGACCCATGCCTCACACCATGCACAAAAACTAACTCCAAGTGGATCAAAGACCTAAACATAAAGACTAAAACGATAAAGATCATGGAAGAAAAAATAGGGACAACCTTAGGAGTCCTAATACAAGGCATAAACAGAATACAAAACATTACCAAAAATGACGAAGAGAAACCAGATAACTGGGAGCTCCTAAAAATCAAACACCTATGCTCATCTAAAGACCTCACCAAAAGAGTAAAAAGACCACCTACAGATTGGGAAAGAATTTTCAGCTATGACATCTCTGACCAGCGCCTGATCTCTAAAATCTGTATGATTCTCTTAAAACTCAACCACAAAAAGACAAACAACCCAATTAAAAATTGGGCAAAGGATATGAACACGCACTTCTCTAAAGAAGATATTCAGGAAGCTAACAGATACATGAGAAAATGTTCTCGATCATTAGCCATTAGAGAAATGCAAATTAAACTACAATGAGATTCCATCTCACTCCAACAAGGCTGGCATTAATCCAAAAAACACAAAATAATAAATGTTGGAGAGGCTGCGGGGAGACTGGAACTCTTATTTATACACTGCTGGTGGGAATGTAAAATGGTACAACCACTTTGGAAATCTATCTGGAGTTTTCTTAAAAAGCTAGAAATAGAACTACCATACAACCCAGAAATCCCACTACTTGGAATATATCCTAGAGAAATAAGAGCCTTTACACGAACAGATATGTGCACACCCATGTTTTTTGCAGCACTGTTTACAATGGCAAAAAGCTGGAAGCAACCAAGGTGTCCATCAACGGATGAATGGATAAATAAATTATGGTATATTCATACAATGGAATACTACCCATCGATAAAGAACAGTGATGAATCTGTGAAACATTTCATAACATGGAGGAACCTGGAAGGCATTATGCTGACTGAAATTAGTCAGATGCAGAAGGACAAATATTGTATAAGACCACTATTATAAGATCTTAAGAAATAGTTTAAACTGAGAAGAACACATTCTTTTGTGGTTACGAGAGAGGCGAGGAAGGGAGAGTGGGAGAGGGTTCTTTACTGATTAGTTAGTAGATAAGAACTACTTTAGGTGAAGGAAAGGACAATACTCAATACAGGGAAGGTCAGCTCAACTGGACTGGACCAAAAGCCAAGAAGTTTCCGGGATAAACTGAATGCTTCGAAGGTCAGCAGAGCAAGGGCAGGGGTTTGGGGACTAAGGCTTCAGGGGACATCTAAGGCAATTGGCAAAATAAATTCTATTATGAAAACATTCTGCATCCCACTTTGAATTGTGGCATCTGGGGTCTTCAATGCTAACAAGCGGACATCTAAGATGCATCAATTGGTCTCAACCCACCTGGATCAAAGGAGAATGAAGAACACCAAGGTCACAAGATAATTATGAGTCCAAGAGACAGAAAGGGCCACATGAACCAGAGACTTACATCATCCTGAGACCAGAAGAACTAGATTGTGCCCGGCTGCAACCAATGACTACCCTGACAGGGAGCACAACAGAGAATCCCTGAGGGAGCAGGAGAACAGTGGGATGCAGACCCCAAATTCTCATTAAAAGACCAGACTTAATGGTCTGACTGAGACTAGAAGAATCCCGGTGGTCATGGTCCCCAAACCTTCTATTGGCCCAGGATAGGAACCATTCCCGAAGACAACTCATCAGACATGGAGTGGACTGGACAATGGGTTGGAGAATGATGCTGATGCAGAGTGAGCTACTTGTATCGGGTGGACTCTTCAGACTGTGTTGGCAACTCCTGTCTGGAGGGGAGATAGGAGGGTAGAGAGGGTTAGAAGCTGGCAAAACAGTCAGGAAAGGAGAGACCGGAAGGAGGGCGCAGGCTGACTCGTTAGGGAGAGAGTAAATGGGAGTATGTAGTAAGGTGTATATAAGTTTATATGTGAGAGACTGACTTGATTTGTAAACTTTCACTTAAAGCACAGTAAAAATTACTTAAAAAAAAGATCTGCTTGTGAGTATTAAGTGTTACATGAGTTCTTTAGAACAAATGTACTACAAAGTAAAACTGGAAGAAAAGATGACTCTAGACTGAGAAAATCAGTGACTTAGAGAAGTGAGGACTTGAGCCAAACAGATGTATGCATACGACTAAGTATTGAGGAGATTTTATTCTACTGAAATGACATGTATTACTTTTTTTAATGATTAATTGTGTATTTGTTTGTTTCTGCAATGGGACTGTTGGGAATTTAAAGGAAATAATCAATTTTTTCTTCATTCATTTGTGCTTCTACTAGAATGTGCTGACACATAGCACATACTCAATAAAGGTTAAATAAATGAGGATATTGAGCATTCCAGGCACAGCAAATGGGGGATGCAAAGGAACGAAGCTTGGAATTCACATGGGATATTGTTTTTGTTTTTTTTATTTAACAAACAGTGAGGAGAATGTTTCCATTGGTTCCTAAGAAACATATTAAGGAGTACAATCTGATAAAGTTGGAAGAAGGGAGCCAAATCATAAAAATGTTCAATATTTCAATAAGAAGTTGGTTCTTTAATAATAACCACAAAGGGCTTTGAAATGTGTAGTGCCCTTTCCATGTCTGTGTTTGAGGAATATTCTCTGGAAACTGTGTATGTCAGAATAAATAAAGATTGTTGCATATACTCTGGTTGGCTACCCAAAAGTCACTGCCCTACTACTTTTGTAGAAATTCCTTGATCTCAGATAAGCCAGACCCAGCCTCGGGTTTAAGGGTAATCATATAGCCTACCTGTGGCCAAGAAGATGTTAAGTGAAAGCCTGATGGGGGACTTCTAAGAAAGTGTCTTTGTTATCTAGTATTGTTATAACAGAAATACCATAAGTGGATGGCTTTAACAAACAGAATTTTTTTCTTTCAGAGTTTAGGAGGCTAGAAGTCTGAATTCAGGGTGCCAGCTCTAGGGGAAGGCTTTCTGTCTCTTTTGGCTCTGGGGGAAGGTCCTTGTCTCCTTTCAAGGTTCAGGGCCCACTGTTCCTTGGAGATCTCCAGGTGTATTGACACCAATCTTCCTCTGGGTCTAGGAGGTTTTCAGTGCAGGATCCCAGGTCCAAAGGATGTGTTCCAGTCCCAGCTCTTCTTCTTGGTGGTAGTGAGGTCCCTCTCTTCTTTTTTGTTATATCTCTTGTAAGATAAAAGGTGTTACACAAGTAAGGGTGTGACTTAAGTACGAGTGTGGCCAGAGTAAGAGTGTGACTTGAATTACACCCTCTTGTAAGGCAGTGACTCAAGGTACACCCCACACTGATCTTGCCTCATTAACATATAGAGATTAGGTCTATAACATATCATAAAATGGAGGATAATTACATTAGATCACAAAATGGAGAACAACTACACAACACTAGGAATCACAGTAACCAAGCTGACATATATTTTTGGGACACACAATTTAATCTATGACAGAAAGTGTTTCCCTCCCACTCCTACTTCCTGCTACATCCATCTTGGGACCATGACTGGATGGCCAAGATCATTGTATAGATGCTGACTTAGGCCCCCAACATTGATAGCTGCTAAATCACACTAGTAATCACCTACCATTGTGGGATGAAAAGGAACGAATACATTTTAATGTACTATTAGTATAGCTTTCTGCTTCTCATTGGTAAAAACATTTGTGTGTGTGTGTGTGTGTGTATGGTTGTTGTTGGTGTTGTTGTTAGTTGCCTTCAAGTTGGCTCTGACTCATGGTGACCCCATGTACAAAAGAAGGAAATGTTCCCTGGTTCTGCACCAAATTCATAATCATTGGTATGCTGGAGTCCATTGTGCATTTTGAGTGCCTTCCAATCTGTGGGGCTCATCTTCCAGCACTATATTGGCCAATCTTGTTGTGATCCATAGAGTTTTCATAGACTGATTTTCCTTAGTAGTTCAGCAGGCCTTTCTTCCTAGTCTAAGTCTGGAAGCTCTGCCGCAGCTATGGGTAACCCTGCCAGTATTTGAAATACAGGTGGCATAGCTCTCAGCATCATAGCAACACACAAACCACTACAATATGACAAACTGACAAATGAGTGGTAGATTATATATATATATATATATATATATATATATATATATATATGTAGATTGTTTTTAATGTAGATTCAGTGGCAGGGAGGATGCATACACTGGAGGAGAGGGGAATAAGAATCACATCACAGAAAGAGATAATGTAGCTTAATATCCTAATTTCACAAGCAAGTACACTAAAGCCCAATAGAAGAAATGACTTGTTCCCCGTAACGTGGTAACAGATTTCTGATCAAAACACACACTCCTTTACTCCTAGACCAGGGCTCTTCCCTCTTTTTTCCTGCGTAGCTAACCGTATGGTCTTTAAAACCCATAAGGCTGTAAGATAATTCACCCCAAATCATACGATCCCATCACATGCTCATGAGAGTTTTAATTTATGAATCAGGTAGAATAGATTTAAATCTTGGGCTTCAGTTTGAGGGTTTTTGCGAATGATGCAGGTTTCTTATTTTCTCTGTGCCTTGATTTCTTGATCTGTAAAATGGAAATTATAGTAGGATTTAGTTTATAGGGTTCTCATAAAAACAAATACAAGTGAGTGTATGTGAAATGTTAAACACAGGGCTGGCACAGAGTAAGCATTTAGTGCATGTTATCTCTCAGTTATAGTCATTCCTTCTGTCTCCTTGTAATGATGGCCCCAACCACTACAAGCATCACTTATCCAATCAGATACTAGGCAGCAGAGACATCGTGGATAAAATAGGTCAGCAACCGAAACGAAAACATGACATCACTTTCCATATACATGAGGTATTGACTTTGTTTTTGGCAATGGTATGGGGAGTTAGGATCTGCAAAACTCAGATGGATGGATGGAAAGAAATTAGAAAAATCAAATAAAAATGCATTCAAGAGTATAGTATAGTTTCAAGAACAATTTGATCAGAATCATAACGTTAGGTGCAATATGAGGAAGACTTGGACTAATGTTGTTTGTAGATGAAGTGGAAAGACAGATTCAAGAGGTATTATGAAGAAAAAAAATGATTGGACTGGACAACACACTTTATATATTGTGAAGGGTGATTGGGGTGAGAAGACTAAGAAAATGTCAAGTTACAACTCATCATTAATTCTTCCCACTCCTCTCAGTGATCATGAATTTTTCATCCTGTGGTAAGAGGTGCTGTATATCATATATGTACCCAGAGGGTATGATTCTAACCACAATTGTAACTGAACTTAAGGTGGATTTTATTGTACGTAGTCGTTTTAAAAATGAGAAGCAAGGACAGGCATTTGGCAGCATTTAAAACCAAAACAAATTGGATTACTTAATTTTGAAGGGCCCTTTCTGGAAATTGTAGCTAGCTAAATTTTCCCAATGATCTTCATAGAGAAGGTTAAGCAAGGTGAATAGAGTGTCAACATTTTCATTAATATTTTAACAGCAGAGCCAAAAAAGCAGCCTTCTGACTGGCCTGAGGAGGACTTGCCTGTTGCCACTGTACCTGCTTTAGCTGCTCTGGATGATTCTTTTTTTATTGGCAGTTTTTGGCTTTGGTGTTTTTCAAACCTGGAGAGCTTTGGATTGAGCCCTCAAATTAGATTTCTATATAACTTCCCTTCAGAGCCCCTGTTGAGTGGAACTTGGCTGATGACAATTGCCACAAGGAATTATTTATTTATTCATTTTTTTGATGTGGAAAATGACTCACTGAATAGCAACTGGGACCTCAAGCTTCTGCACGTAGATCCCTATGAATTGCCAGGCCCTTTCTTTAGATGCAAAGGATAACCTGCGAAGTCTTAGCAAATGATAAAGTAGAACATAGAACCTGGTTCACAGGCTAGATTTTAACCAAATATCTACAACTTTTTGGACAAATATATGAGTAATATGCCCCATAGTTAAAACATTTTTTCTGTAATATTTCAAATTTCATTCAACAAATGATAACTGGATCCCTACTAAATGTGTGATCGTCCTACCTGGTGTCTGATCTTGAGGTGACTATAGGGAAAGAAGAAAAACTTCAGTGACTAATTCTCACCAATTGTTTCCCTGGAATTTCAGCCTTTTCAATGACATACTCCTCTATGACTCAAAAGTGGAGGGTCTCTTGGGATGTCTCACAATTACCGTCTTCTAAATGAAGTGCCTTCTTGGCTCCCTGGTCAAGGTTGTAATTATTTCTGAGCCACTGTTTCCAGTACCAGTGAGAGATTTTGTTTACTGTATAGACAAAATATCTACTATTTGGAGTCTTAGTTCTCTTTCTCCTTCGATTATCCCCGAATAGATGTTACAGAGCAACATTCTTTCTGTCCTTTTTCCTCCCTGGTTGAAGGTTGTTAGTGTTGGTTGTTAGACTCAAATTTTATATCTCTGCCAAGATTTTCCATCTCTTGGGCAAGAGACACTATCGTGATAGAATTGACAGGACATGGTGGCTGATTTGAAAAAGTTGGAGATAGAAAATGTAGTCAGATGACTTCGAGTTAATGGTGACCACTTTTAAAAGTCCTCCCAGTCCCCTATACGGGTTTAAACAAGTGAGTATATCCAAGAAACATAGGTAAGGCTCTCTTTCTAGAAGCTCCTACATTCAAGAAAGACATTACTCTAGGACTATGTAGGATATTCAGTCCTTGCCTTTGAGTATAAAATTCAAATTTCTATGGTCCCCAAGTCCCTAAATAAGCTACCTCTATCTACCTCTCTATATTCAATTGCTATCCCTTTGCTTCATGGAAAAAAAAAATTGCTTTTCATAGACAAATATACATTTTCTTTCTCTTCCTTAGTAATAAAAAACTCAATATTAATTTCTGACAAAATAGACTTTAAAGTAAAATCCAATATAGAGGATAAGGAAGGACAATATATAATTAAAGTGTCAATATATCAGGAGGACATAACCATAATAATAATTTACACACCCAATGAAAGGGCTCCAAAATATATAAAACAAACACTAACAGCATTGAAAAGAGATATAGACACCTTCACAATAACAGCAGGAGACTTCAGCACACCACTTTTGGTGAAGGACAGAACATTCAGAAAGAAGCTCGATAAAGACACGGAAGATCTAAATACCACAATCAAACAACTTGACCTCATAGACATATACAGAACACTCTACCCAACAGCAGCCAAGTATACTTTCTTTTCCAATGCACATGGAACATTCTCCAGAATAGGCCACATATTAGGCCACAAAGCAAGCCTTAGCAGAATCCAAAACATTGAAATATTAGAAAGCATCTCTTCTGACCATAAAGCCGTAAGAGTAGAAATCAATAACAGAAAAAGCAAGGAGAAAAAAGTCAAACATATGGAAACTGAATGATACCTTGCTCAAGAACTATTCAGTTACAGAAGAAATTAAGGATGGAAAAAGAAATTCGTGGAATCAAATGAGAATGAAAACACATCCTACCAGAACCTTTGGGACACAGCAAAAGCACTACTCAGAGGTCATTTTATAGCAATAAATGTACACATCCGAAAAGAATAAAGGGCCAAAATCAAAGAATTAACCAAGAACTTGAACAAATAGAAAGCGAACAGCAAAAGAAACCCTCGGGCACCAGAAGAAAGCAGGTAATAAATGAAATTAAATGAAATAGAGAATAGAGAAACAATCAAAACAGTTAACAAGACCAAAAGCTGGTTCTTTGAAAAGATCGACAAAATCGATAAACCATTGGCCAAACTGACAAAAGAAAAACAGGAGAGGAAGCAAATAACCCAAATAAGAAATGACATGGGCGATATCACAACAGATCCAACTGAAATTAAGAAAAACTTAACAGAATACTAGGAAAAATTGTACTTTAACAAATTTGAAAACCTAGAGGAAATGGACAAATTTCTAGAAACACTACCCACCTAAACTAACACAAACAGAGGTAGAAAAACTAAAGAAACCTATAACAAAAGAAGAGATTGAAAAGGTAATTAAAAATTTCCAGCAATAACAAAAAAAGCCCTGGCTCTGATGGCTTCACTGGAGAATTCTACCAAACTTTCAGAGAAAAGTTAACATCACTACTACTAAATGTATTTCAGAGCATAGGAAAGGATCGGATACTCCCAGACTCATTCCATGAAGCCAGCATAACCCTGATAGCGAAACCAGGTAAAGATACCACAAAAAAAAAAAAAAAGGAAATTATAGACCTATATCCCTCATGAACGTAGATGCAAAAATCCTCAACAAAATTCTAGCCAATAGAATTCAACAACAAATCAAAAAAATAATTCACCATGACCAAGTGGGATTCATAGCAGGTATGCAGGGATGGTTCAATATTAGAAAAACAATTAATGTAATCCGCCACATAAATAAAACAAAAGACAAGAACCACATGATCCTATCAATTGATGCAGAAAAGGCATTTGACAAAGTCCAACACTCATTCATGATAAAAACTCTCAGCAAAATAGGAACAGAAGGAAAATTCCTCAACTTAGTAAAGAGCATTGATACAAAGCCAACAGCCAACATCATCCTAAATGGAGAGAGTCTGAAAGCATTCCCCTTGAGTACTGGAACCAGACAAGGATGTGCTTTATCACCACTCTTATTCAGCTTTGTGTTGGAGGTCCTAGCCAGACCAATTAGGCTAGATAAAGAAATAAAGTGCCAGGAAGAAGTATCTCTGTTTGCAGATGATATGATCTTATGATCTTATACACAGAAAACCCTAAAGAATCCACAAGAAAACTACTGAAACTAACAGAATAGTTCAGCAGAGGATCAGGATACAAGATAAACATACAAAAATCAATTGGATTCCTCTACACTGACAAAGAGAACATTGAAGAAGAAATCACCAAATGAAAACCATTTACAATAGCCCCCAAGAAGATAAAATACTTAGGAATAAATCTAACCAGAGAGGTAAAGGACCTATACAAAGAAAACTACAAGGCACGACTGCAAGAAACCAAAAGAGACCTACATAAGTGGAAAAACATACCTTACTCCTGGATTGGGGCACTATGAGTTGGAATCCACTTGACAGCAATGGCTTTTGTTGGCCAAAAGAACAAACAAATCTGTCTTGAAAGAAGTACAGCCAGAATTCTCCTTAGAAGCAAGGGTGGCGAATCTACTTCTCACATACTTTGAACATGCTATCAGGAGGGACCAGTCCCTGGAGAAGGATATCATGCTTGTTAAAGCAGAGGGTCATAGAAAGAGAGGAAGACCCTTGATGAGATGGTTTGACTCAGTGTCTGCAACAACGGGCTCAAGGATAGCAATGATTGTGAGAATGGTGCAGGACTGGGCAGTGTTTTGTTCTATTGTTCATAAGGTCATTATGAGTTGGAACCAACTCGATGGTGTCAAACAACAACAGCTGGAGTTTCTTAGCCTCCCTTATCATTAGATTACACATTTGACTTTTTTTCTGGTCAACTGGATGTGTACAAAAGCGCTACATTGGCTTCTAGCAAGTGTCCTTAAAAGGAAAGGGTAGATTCCATAGCTGGAATCCAGTTGTGAGGGCTAGAGCTCAAATGACCATTTTAGATCACAAGGAAGATGAAGACGCCCCAAAATAGAAAGTACCAGGGTCCCTGATGGCTTTGTGAAACTGCCTTCCAATTCTAGGCTAACAATCTGCATTTAAGCTATGGTTACTTTAGAATGGTTGTTAATTAAAGCTGAATCAATCTTAACTGATATATCCCCATACTGGCTAGGCTTCAGTCACATTGTGCTTCTGTTTTCTGAAAACACCAAGTACAATTCTAACGCAGGAATTTTACTCACCATTACCTCTGCCTGAAGTATCTTCCTCCAGTTTTCGTGGCTATGTGGCTATCTTCTGGTCATCTTTCTGAATTGGCTCTTATATCAGCTCTTGAACCAGATTTTGTCTTCCACTCATGCCACGGACCCTACTTCCTTGCAACTCCAGTCTCTCTCCACCCCACTACCCCTTTTTGTTTGCTTTGGAGCATCTTTCACTTTCTGAAGACACCTGATTTAATTGCTTGCTTATTATCCGTCTCTCCCATCAGGACATAATCACCAGCACGTTGAGCATCTTTTTATCACTGTATTTCCAGGGCATGAAAGAAAATGTGACAATAAGAATCTGTAAATATAAATGGAATTATTTATGAAGTCTTTTTCTGGGTCCTTCCTGGTCCTGAGAAGCACAGGAGATTTTATTTGCTTCTCCTGTATTTCTTTCATTTCCATGACCCATAGACTCAAAGGAGAATTTCTTGGAATAAAAGTTGGGCTTTTGGCGTTTCACTCTTCCCTTCTGAACTCTCTTTGTATGAGTCCCTGGCTCACAAAATTTTTTACCATTTATACAGAAACAATACTTAACTTAGCCTAACAAATAACATATTTAAGCAATAGGATGGTATATCTTTAGAGAACAATTGGCCTTATATATGTGTTTTAATAGTTATCTTTTAGATATACTTAAAATACTTGCAATTGTTTGGGCATCAAAACTCACGTTCAGTGTGCATTTAGTTAGACTTCCAACTAGAAAATCTGAACTTTCTATTGCTAAAGCTATGCTGAGTGTGGGTATAATCAGCATGGTGAAGTTCAAAGACCATGGCTTTTGGGTCAAACCTGTGCTCAGATACTGGCTTTGGTGTTCACTAGTTACATGGCCATGGGCAAGTTCCTGAGCCTCCCTGAGCTTCTTTCCCTGTTCCTGAAACGGGGAAGATGATAACTTTCTTGTAGGTCTATTATCATGATCAGAAGAGATAATACCTATCAAGGAATCATTATGACCCCAATAATTGTCAATCCCTTTCCCCCTATATAGGGAAAATTACAAAAAGGAATAATTTCTTTTCTTTTTTTTTTTTTCTGTTTTTATTACAAAATATAAAACACATACAGAAAAGTACACAAGACATAACGATGCAGTTTAATGGATTTATGTAGATGAAGATGTTAACATATTGACCACCAAGTCCAGAAATGAAACATCACAGTCCCCTAACACCCTGCCCCTTGTAGGCCTTTTTCCAAACATGGTCCTTACTTTTCCAAAAATGTAGCAACATTTTGACTTACATTGTAATCTTACTCTTCCTCATCTGAGAGTTTAAATGCAAATCTTAACACTAGGGTTTAGTTTGGTATGTTTTTGAACAGTATATAAAAACCCAAACCCATTGCCATTGAGTTGATTCCGACTCATAGAAACCCTATGGAACAAAGTAGAACTGCCCCATAGAGTTTCCAAGGAGCACCTGTTGGATTCAAACTGCCGACCTTTTGGTTAGCAGCTATAACACCAGGGTTTCCATAAACAGAATAAAAAAAAAAAAACAAAAAAAAACTGGTGCCTGAGTTCTTTAACATTGTATATTTGGGAGGTTATCCATGTTGCTACATATGTTGGCAGCTCATTCATTCTAATTGCAATTTGGTATTCTGAATTTTTAATAGATTACAACTTTTCCAGTGAGTCCTTGGTGGGCATTTTCTCCCAATGAGGGGTTGTTATAAATCGCACTGTTCTTCCCATCCTTATGCATGTCTCTTGAAGCTCACGTGCACCCATTGCTTTAGGGTATATCCCTAGGAGTGGATAGACATATTTTGAACTTTACTAGATAAAATGTTTTCCAAAGTGGTTTTAACAGTGGTTTTTTTTGGGGGGGGGGTGGGGGGCGGTATTCCCATCAGCTGTGTAGGACAGTTCCTCTTGTCCTATGTCCTAACCATAAGTTTCTTTTCCACAATAAAGTCTTCAAACAGCAAATTGGCTTTCTTCATATTGAAACAACAACAACAAAAAAGAGAGACTAGGGAAATAATAGTCACTTAAGGAAAACAAAAACAGTGTCATTTTATTGAAAAGTATTTAAGAAGTAAGACATAATAGCTGTTGGTATTATGGAAAGATAATCACCCTTGCCCCTTTCCCCTTCCTCGAGGTGTGAGGAGACCAAGTGTATCTGATTACCTTCAATCCCCCAGGGCAGTAATTATTTCATGTAACAGCAATGAGGCTCCCAGGGTGATGTTATCAAATTCCTCTTAGCACTATCGCTAAACACATTAAGCGAGGACTTTGTCAACTCTGAAGTCTGCAGGGATTAATCTGCCCTTTCTCAGCACATAATTGACAGTTCTAATGTTTTTGAAGCTATTTTACATTTTCTTTCCCTCAAGAGTCTGAGAGAAATTTCTTGTTACAGAAAGATGAAAAATATGGAATAGAGGATTTCATTAACTGACAAAACTGAAATCCATATATATGCCTCAAGAAGGATGGATAGACAAAGTTTAAAAAAAAAAAAAACGAAAAGAAAAGAAGTCCTACCTCTACATTTCTAGACTTTAAATGCTTCCTCAAACAAATCCAAATACCTTTATTAATGTTTTTCTTTCAACAGTGCTTGTTGGGGAATAACATAAAGGCAGAGAGTTTAACATGTATTTAAATATTTCTGTTTAAACCTCTCTTAAAGTAAAAAACAACAACCAAAACAGTTGCCATCAAGTCAACACCAATTTATGGCGACCCCACGTGTGTCAGAGTAGAACGATGGCTGGTTTTTCAGAAGCAGCTCAGGAGGCCTTTGTTCTGAAGAGCCTCTGGGGAGACTTGAAACTCCCCCCTTTCAGTGAGCAGGTGAGCAGGTTAGCTGTTTATACCACCCAGGGACTCCAATTAAAATACATAATGCTATATTTACTTTGTACTTTCCAATTAACAATTCATTTTTTCCTACCTTCTTCCACTTTTGTCTCCTCTGAGAAATTTTCACTTATATAGAACATGTTTTTCTCCTCTGTACTTTCCTTAGTTTATTATATATAACTTTATGATTATGAAAAGATTAATAATAACCAAAACTAAACCCACTCCCCTAGAGCCAATTCTGATTCATAGCAACCCTGTAGGACAGAGCAGAACTGCCCCATAGGGTTTTCAAGGATGTAAGTCTTCACAGAAGCAGGTTGCCACATCTTTCTCCTGAGGAGCGGCTGGTGGGTTTGAACTGCTAAACTTTCAATTAGCAACTGAGTGGTTTAACCCAGAACCACCCAGGCTTCTAGATTAATAATAGCTACTACCCTTTTTTTTTCGTAGTGGTTAAGTGCTACGGCTGCTAACCAAAGGGTCGGCAGTTTGAATCTGCCAGGTGCTACTTGGA
The DNA here is from genome assembly GCF_030014295.1 of Loxodonta africana. Taxonomy (NCBI): domain Eukaryota; kingdom Metazoa; phylum Chordata; class Mammalia; order Proboscidea; family Elephantidae; genus Loxodonta; species Loxodonta africana. The sequence goes on along the minus strand of NC_087347.1, from coordinate 110,236,611 downwards.
AACTCTATGGGGCAGTTCTACTCTGACCTACAGGGTCGCTAATGAGTTGGAATTGACTCGATGGCACTGGGTTTGGTTTGGTTTTGGTTTATTAAATAGTCACTCATACTTTGCAAAATGTTTTGCATAGATTCCCTCATTAAGTTCTCACGTTAACTCTCGAACACAGGCATAATCATTTACATTGTACAAATCAAGAGACAGGCTCAGAGAGGTTAAAGTAAGTTGGTCTCAATCATACCGCCAGATGTACAGTCATGCCTGTCTGAATCCTATGTTGTTTATTTAAAGGTCAAATTTAATTTGGTGCTCTGTATTTTATCTGGCAAACCTACCTTTAGTTCATTTGGTTTAAAAGGAGTTTATTACTCTAATTTTTTATAAGAGTAACCACTTATTACCAGCAATAGCTTATACAAGTTGTAGGTAGCGCTCCCTGTTTCAGTTATTGAGCTGCCCTGGACTAGAATTTCTCATCGTTTGATTGGCATAAGTCTTACTATATTCCAAGCCTGCCCTGGGTCCTGAGCCTGCTTGCCTTCTGATCAAAAATAATTATGAATTAGAAACTATTTCTGAACTAATTATACCCATCGTTTGAGCCGTGTGACTATTCACAACCTGAGCAGGTGTTCACCTGGCTGTCTGCCTACACCTGTATCTCACTGGCCTCACACCTATCTGAATGCCCCTCTGTCAATGTGACTCAACTGAGTGTAGTCACAGACAGAGCGTTTGAAAACTATGAAGATAGTGCATCAGAAATCTATTGACACTATCATGCTGAGTAACAAACAACCACTAAATCTCGGTGGTAGGCAACAACAAAAATTATTTAGCTCATAAATCTGTGGGATTTGGCTAATCTAGTCAGCTCGTTGGGCTCTGGCCTGGGCTGTGCTTGTTCATGCAACCGTGGTCTGCTGTGATTTGGCTAGGCAGCACTGCTAATCTTGGCTGGGATTGTTCACCTGCCTGGGGCCAGCTGCCAGTGGGCTGAACTAGGATGGTTTCATATGGCGAAATAGGCCTCTTATTCCTTTCACTTTCCAGAAGGCTGACCTGGCATGTTCTTAGGGCACCAGCAGAGGGCAAGATCGAGCAGAGATGCATAGGCAGTTATTTCAAGGCTGCGCTAAGGGCCCACTGGCTGAAAGAAGTCACAGTGTCAGTTTAGATTCAAGGAGTGGGGCAAAGAGTGGGGAAATAGTAAGACAAACTTTAAACAAATAGAGCAAAGGGTGTAGACAGAGTTTGAGGTAAAGAACTGAGGCCATTAATACAATCCGATTACCACAAACAGCATCAACTACCAATCTCATGTCATTTGGACAATTAAACAAAACAACCATAATACCTAAAATGAGAGAGGGCTAAAGGAGGAATGAAGCTGGAGAATTAGAAATGGGTCAGATTTGTACTCGCTGTTGTTTTATAAGAAAAAAAAAAATCACTTAGTGAATCGCATTCATTTTCTAGTCATTTTACTAGCTCATAGTGGTTCTGTCACTTACCATTTTTGCGTATTACTTTCTCTAACTGTAAAACAAGGGGACTGGATTAAATCAAGAAGTACTAACTGGTGGCCTTTGGGACCAGTCTGACTAGTAAATGTGGATTTTATGGTCAGCATAGACTTATTAAACATTTTTAATGCGTTACGAGAATTTGTGCTCCTCAAGTTTCTGTAGTCCTACTATTTTAATCTTTTAACCTGCTGCTTAGAGGTTATTTTTTACATCGCTCTGAAGGCATTTGAGCGTGAGAGTCCTAAGTTAGGTGATTTTAAAGTTGTCTTTCATTTCTGTGTTTCTCGTCATCAGGGAAGGATGGGTATACATCTGGGGTGGCACTAATTAGAGAGGTCAAACAGTATGAGTGAAAAACATTTTGTGTAATCCCTGTGGAAGTGTCGGTGGATCAGGGACCACCTCAGGATGGCAATGGAACAACTGAAATAAGTTGCTTAATTAAGGGAGTCAACATTGCTGGGGCCAAGATGACAACGGATACATGTCTACCTACTTGTCCCAGAAGAAAAACATACTGATAAGGGAGAGTGTAAGTACGCACTAATTACAACAAAATGAAAGCAGAATAGACTTAGGGTCAGAGAAGGTTCTTTGACTGAATATTTTTCTTTTAATTTAAATTTAATTCTTTGGGTTTCTTTTAAAAGTTCTCTACTGTATTTAGCTGGAAATAAAACCTATCATAAAAGAGGTTTAAAGAGGTAGGGATGAATAAAGGGCCCTGGCCATCTCAAAGTATACTTGCTATAAGTGGGAAGATATGCCTTATTTAAGCATAACAGATTCCAGAGAACTGTCGTAGGCGTGGTATGCTACAGACATGTGGATTGAGATCCATGAAAGAAGCCTAGTTTTATGTCCGTGTGTTGTCTACTAGAGAACAACATTTCTCACCAATCTTTGGCTTCACAGTCTCCAACAGAGTGTCTATATCTGTTATATGAGACCAATGGAAAAATCAGAACAATGTTTCAACCCAGAGGATTTCAGCTCATAGCTCGGTTAGAGTAATATTATTTAAAGTAGAAGTTAGAAAACATGTTTTTACTTGACTGTTATCAAAAAGTAATGAACACATTAAAAAAAAAAAAAGCAAACCTGTTGCCATTGAGTCCATTCCCACTTGTAGCGAAGGTATAGGACAGAGTACAACTGCTCCATAGGGTTTCCAAGGAGCTTTGGTTAGCAGTCATGCTCTTAACCGCTGTGCCACCCAGGCTGTAATGAACACATAAGCACATACTCTAAGGAAATAAAAGGAAGGAGATTTACTGACATTTCCAAGGCAGCCCAGACCGGGAACCATCTGATCTCACCAAGTGAAACAAATGTTCCCGAAAAGGGGAGGGGAAAAGCATACTTTTGTGTCATAAAACCAGGAACTAACAGTGCAAATCCGTGATTGGTGCTTGGTAAACTAAGGCAGTTGGAGGCAGGATATCTGCAAGTGGGAGCTGAAGGGGATTGGTTTGGAGTACATAAGTGGGTTATTGGGATTGGATATATGGGGTAATTGCAGAAGCGCTGTACAGGTGGCCACAAGATGATCGCAAAGGATTTCTTCCCAAGGGCATTTGGTTTAAAAATAGCTACACCCTATATGTATACTCACTGCCATGAGCTGATTTTGACTCGTAGTGACCCCACAGGGTTTCCGAGGCTGTAAATCTTTGCGGAAGCAGACTGCCAAATCTTTCTCCTGTGGATCTGCTGGTGGTTGTAAATCAGTTAGCAGTCCATCACTTTAACCACTGTGCCACAGGGTGCCTTAAAAATAGCTAGGGGAACAATATATTTCTTAAGGGCGATCACTCTACACAAGTCTGATAAACTTAAGGCTTGAAGCCTCACAGGAACATTCTTCCCTTACCATTGGTCTAACCACAAAGAGAAACTGTTCCCTAGTTACAGGCTTTTAAGTCTGGACAAGGGTCACTGACTGTTAGAGAAGTTAGCACGCACTAGATGGAGTCTGGGCTCAGACCCAGACTAGCCATTTTACTAGGGTCAAGTGCCTCCTTTTTGCTGGCTCCTACACATTGTTCTTCAAAGACTTTAGGTCCACTGAATTTCTACTGACAAATGGGAAATGGCTGAAACAGATTTGGAATGAAGTAGAATATATTGTGTGTATCACTTTTTTTTATATATGCATAATTTTTATTGTGCTTTAAGTGAAAGTTTATAAATCAAGTCAGTCTCTCACATAAAAACCCATATACACCTTGCTACACACTCCCAATTACTCTCCCCCTAATGAGACAGCCCACTCTCTCCCTCCACTCTCTCTTTTCATGTCCATTTTGCCAGCTTCTAACCCCCTCCACTCTCTCATCTGCCTTCTAGGCAGGAGACACCAACATAGTCTCAAGTGTCCACCTGATCCAAGAAGCTCACTCCTCACCAGCACCCCTCTCCAACCCATTGTCCAGTCCAATCCATGTCTGAAGAGTTGGCTTTGGGAATGGTTCCTGTCCTGGGCCAACAGAAGGTCTGGGGACCATGGCCACCAGGGTTCTTCCAGTCTCAGTCAGACCATTAAGTCTGGTCTTATGAGAATTTGGGGTCTGCATCCCACTGCTCTCCTGCTCCCTGTCAGGGCAGCCATTGGTTGTAGCCAGGCACCGTCTAGTTCTTCTGGTCTCAGGATGATGTAGTATCTGGTTCACGCGGCCTTTTCTGTCTCTTGGGCTCATAATCGCTTCGTGTCCTTGGTGTTCTTCACTCTCTTTGATCCAGGTGGATTGAGACCAACCGATGCATCTTAGATGGCTGCTTGCTAGCGTTTAAGACCCCAGTCGTGTGGGTATCATTTTTTGAGGATCAGAAGCACTAACCAAGGTGATCATTCCTCTCTTCATACATAAAAGATAATGGCAGTCATTGAGGAAAAAAACAAAAACAAAAACTGTAAGTTAGTGATAATTCCAAATTGGAAACTGGAGCAAGTAACCAAAACCCAAAAAACCAAACCTGTTGTCAAGTCAATTCTGACTCTATCAAAGGACCACCAAAGGTAGAACCTAACAAAGATAGGATCAGGACACTAGGCAGGAGCAGGTGGGACAAATTTGCCTGCTGACTTCCTATTTGTTAAGGTTACCTTTTATAGATAATATGGCTCACAACCATGAGAGCTACTATTTTTTTTAAATATTCACTTTTATTTATTCTTTTCAGCATTACCAAAGTAATTATTTAATATCTGTATGTTGGGCACATAAAAAAAAATTTTTTTTTTTCGTACAGGCACACAACAAATACTTTTGAATGAAAAAATAAATACTGATTGCAAGAAATATAGAGATGATAAAAACGAAAAGCCAAAATTCACTCAATCACTGTTAATATCTTGCTTTTAAAATGAGTCATACTATACATAATGCTTGTTATGCTTTCCATAAATCTGTTTTCATGTCATGAAATAGGCTTGGAAAAACTAATTATCACCTGAATAGTAATTTCATATTGTTTCTACAAAGTTATTTAGAAATTACCTGTAACAATACCTGTCTTTCACCTATCGACTGTATCGACTGTATATTTTAATTTTTTATATATTTTCAAAATATTAGTTTAATTATGTAAGAAATATATGCCTACTGACAAAATTTCAGATGTACATAATGAAAATATAATGTTTTGTCAATTATAAGATAGTTATCAAGAGAAATTGACATCATTATTGAATAACATTTCTCAAAAAATATTTCATTAAATGTGCTCATCAAATGTAAGACACAATTTGATTTTAGGATGAGTGGGAAAATACACGTCAGAACTGAGGATATACAGGACTGATAATACCCACAGCCAGCACGTGTGGCAAATGGTAAATGTGCAAACCCTGCCGATCCCAACTGCAGCCGTACGCAGGCTTGTATTATTCACATTTTACTGATAAGAAAACTGATACTTAGATATAGTAAATAACTTTCTCAAGATTACAGAGTACATCGTAAAGGTAAAATTCAAACCCAGGCCCAGTTGAGACGAGAACTTGCATTTTTAATGATTTTGCTACTACCACTTTTCAAGAAAGTAAAATTCAACCCTAATCCCATCACTTGGAGGAGATAATGGCTGGCAATTTCTCTTCATTCATCCATCTATCATTCATCCCGTCATCCAGCTTTTAATTTTTTTAGTTTGCTAATTATGTATATACATGTACACACACAGAGAGAAGAAATGTATGTATGTATATGTTTATAATTATGCACACACACACACATAAAGTGCTCCAAAATTTTTCAGATAAATTAATTTTGAGAATTAAAATTTCCTAGATAATTATGCATTTAATTTCCATTATTTATTCAGTCCCGACAGAACTTATTTATTTTATGGCTATCTTCAAAGAACCAGCTCTTTAGTTCCATTTTTTTGGCTTTCTAATGCATTAATATACTATTATTTTCTTCCTCCATACCTTAGGCCTATTATTTTTATAGATTTATGTACTAAATATTTAATATTTAGTCATTCTTTGTTAAAATAATTTAAGGCTTTTACTTATGCAATTACAGTTTTAATCATTTTTCATATGTAGTTTTCTTACTGTACACAGGCTTTCTTAAGCTGTGACTCCAGTTTTACATTCTACTTTGACTCATGAATTATTTAAGGCCATTTGATTATTCTTGGTGAACCTTGTGTTTCTTGGTGGAGGCAGAGGAGTTAAACTATAAGTTGCTGTAATTGGCAAATTTTGTTCCAACTCTCTTTTACTGTAATTTTGTTAAATGCCATGTTCCCAGATGTTTCTTGTGCCGTCATCTAGTCGGAAGTTTACCTAGTGCGCTTCTGACCTATTGAAGTGGTATCACCTTCTTATACCTAAGTTAGCTCTGAAATGTATGATTTTCATTCTTCCTAAGGTTTTTTCTCTCTTTGCCCCCATCTAAAACACAGGCCTGTACTATGTTCCCCAGTGCACCCCACAAGCGCCAACCAGCATCTATCTTCTGCCTGGCACTTTTTCTGAGATCTATAGCCTTTAGAAGACTGCAGCTAATACAACAACTAGAGTTGGGAAAGAGGGTAGGAGACCACCCACCGCCAGTCTCACAGTGCATCACCCAAAGACATGACTGCAATTCCTCAATCAGCGTGACCTCAGGTCTCAGACTTAGGGAATGCCCGGTGGTGGAAGAAAGAGGAGATTCCCCTTCTGTCAGGGTGATGGGAAGCCATGGTGTTCCACAGCTTGAAGAAGGTGTTGGTTTATTGCATTTCCGTCATGTACGCTGTATTTTTACTGTTATGTTTTCTCATTCTTGTCATATAAGCACTATTGTTTCTGCAGTATTTTCCATGAGTTGTCTGACAGCCTTATGTTTAAAGATTAAGTGTAAGTTTTCTTTTCTTGAATATTTTTGAAAATGTTTAGCAAGTATTTTCAAGAGACTGTAAAAGGAACTATTGGCCAGATGATGTTTTTGAACTTGAAGATACTCTAGGGGGCTTCTTAAATGCACTACTCAGACTCTGACAGTAAATGCAGTGCCCATGTGGGAGGCGAACTTAGAATAATTCAAATGGCAAAATAAATGAAGCAGGTTTAGCAATGTTATTGACACTCAGTGTCAATGACGAGCCTCATCAAAATAATCTATATCACTTAAAAAATGGTTAGAGAGAAGAATACAACTGGCATATGACTAAAATTAGAATGTTAAAATAAATACCAGCTTTCTTGGGATAAGATACATATATATGATCCGAAATCAAGGTGTCTAGATCTTCAAGGTAAGAAATTCCGTTTAAACAAAATTAGACTATTAAAGGTTGACAAGCCTTATAGGAATAATTTAAGCATTAACTAACAATGTTTAAATGTTAAAACCATTATTGAGCTTCAAATGTAATGTATTTTTAGAAAGTTGCCCTCCCCACAGGTTTTCTGGAAAAGATCCAAAGGAGATTTTATTTTTCAAAAATGGCCACAATACTAGGTCCCATACAAAATATGCCTCGTTCAATGTAACTTTGCCACTTTTCTACAGGTAGGTGGCAGTGGCGGTGGTGGTGGGGTCTCTGTTCTTTCCTCTTGACTTAAGGAAGATTTGTGGTGGTAGTGATGCTATGTGATATCTGAGACTAGATCATAAAAGACAATATAAGTTACACCCTGTTCTCTTGAAATAGCTGCTCTGAAAACCCAGAGGAAGTTTGAGGTCACCCAGAGGCTCTTTGGAAGAAAGGCCTGGTGATCTATTTCTGCAAAACCAGTCATTGAAAACCCTATGGAGCACAATTCTACTCTAACACACATGGGATTGCCATGAGTTGGAATTGTTTCAACAAGTGGTGTATACTGGAATATTATTATTAACTGGGGCACATGTTATAAAGTGAGAGTACAACTTTCTATGAAAGCCATTTACAGAAAGATTTCACTTAGCCTTGGATGACACACTGTCTCAGATGTCTCAAATGTTAGTTGTTACTTGACCTGAGATCTGAATAATATGAACGGGTTTGCCATGAGGTTGAAGATCATTCTAGGCAAGAGAAATGGCATGTGTAAAGACCCTAAAAAATTAAAGACTAAGTACGAGGGAGAGCTGGTTGCTGAGAAGGTGTACAGATCATTCAGGGCATTCTGGGCCATGCTAAGCATACGGGCAATTATCCTTGGCATATCAGGAAGTCATGAATGCTTTTAAGGCAGGTGAAAGTCATTATCACATTTGTTTTTGCACTCTAGAGCTTTATCTTTAAAATTTGTGCTTATTTTACTATATAATATTTTCAATTATTTGCCAATTGTATAGGGTCACCTTTCCCTCTAAAATCTTTAAATAAGAACAGTTGCCTAGGAAGAGTCATCATATTTATCACCTGGCTTCTCCCACCCTTTGCTTAATACCTGGTATCACTTGTGGTCAGGGGTGGGTTAACCAGTAAGCAAGGTATGCATGGGCTTACAGTAAGCAAGGTATGCACAGGCTTATTCATGAGTACCTTGCTTATTGATTAATCCTTCCCTGCTTGTGGTCCATGCTTGAGAAATACAGATCTATACTTTCAGTCCAGGTCAAATCTCCCCTTTCTTCCTGTGCCTGGACCAGGGCTTCCAACTGGTTCATTCTGGCTTGAACCCCTGCTGAGAGTTTGCATTTCTATCAAGTTCCCAGGAAGTTATACATAAGAATCACCAGGGGATCTTGTTAAAATGTAGATTCTGATTCAATATGTCTGGGGTGGCAATGCAAATTCTCAGCAGGGAACTTGTTAGAAAAGCAAATTCAGCAGGAGTTTGAACCAGAATGAACTGGTTTGAAGCCCTGGTCCGGTATACCACCTGAAAGTAAAGGGAAGCTATATATTAGAGTGCCCTATAAGCAACATCATGCTAAATGGAGAAAAGATTGAAGTTGTCAAGGATTTCATTTTACTGGGATCCACAATCAACACCCATGGAAACAGCAGTCAAGAAATCAAAAGATGCATTGCATTAGGCAAATCTGCTGCAAAAAAACTCTTTAAAGTGTTAAAAAGCAAAGATGTCGCCTGGAAGACTAAGGTTACCTGACCTAAACCATGGTGTTTTCAATTGCCTCACATGCATGTGAGAGCTGGACAATAAATAGAGAAGACTGAAAAGGAATTGATGCTTTGTTGGCGAAAAATATTGAATATACAAAAGAATGAACAAATCTGTCTTGGAAGAAGGCCTGGAGTTCAGTGATTAAGTGCTCTGCTGGTAACTGAAAGGTTGGGGGTTCAAACCCACCAGCTGCTTCATGGGAGAAAGATATGGCAGTCTGCTTCTATAAGGATTACAGCCTAGAAACCCTGTGGACCACTTCTACTCTGTCCTACAGGGTCGCTATGAGTTGGGATCAACTTGACGGCAGTGGGTTTGGTTTTTGGTTTGGTATAGTATTTATAATCATCTCCTCTGTAGCTTTTTGGTTAAGGCTCGATCTGTGGGCATTCCTATTATCATATTAAAGTGTTGATATGCTACATGAAAAGCGCCACTTATCATAGATCTGGTTAGTGATTTTTTATAGAACAAGATGTGGGATAGATGACTTTCCATGGATGTCATGTTAAGGGATTGAACTATTGTAAAGACATCTATTCTTGATCAGGTCTTCCTAGATGAAATTTCAAAGTATGTCATATTTTACCAGAATTCTCCAGGGGGTAAGGAACATGAGAAAGAGAGGAGTTGAGAGTAGAATAAAACTGCACTCCAATTTACTGAGGAGTTTTTTTTTTTTTTTTTAAGTTACCCATTTGTAAGTTTGTTAAACTGTGGTGGCTTCTGAGTTGCTGTGAGGCTGGAAGGTATGCTACAAGTATTTCAAATACCAGCATGCTCACTCATGGTGGACAGTTTTCACTGGAGCTTCCATATTGAGACAGGTAGGAAGAAAGGCCTGGCATTCCACTTCCAAAAATTATCCAATGAAAACCTTATGGATCACAACAGAACATTGTGGACACATCATCAGGAGGAATCAGTCACTGGAGAAGGACCTTCTGATAGGTGAAGAAGAGGGTCAGCAAGGGCGAGGGAGACCCTACATGAGATGGACTGGCACAATAGATGCAATGGCCTTGAACATGTCAGTGATGGTGAGAATGATGCAAGATCAGGTCACATTTCCCTCTGTTGTGCATAAGGTCATCATAAATCAGAATCTACTCGATGACAACTTTCTATCTATCTCTGTATCTAAATTGGAGAAAAGTTGACTGGAGTCATAAAATGTTTACCGTGACAGTCCATGATGGTTAGGAGTTAGTGAATTGGATGACAGTTAGGTCCCATCTACCCAAGGGAGACTCTGAAAGTCCTGGAAATGAGAATTCACCTTAAAGAATTTGGGGGTTCATCCTAATGAGCTAGAGAATGCAGCGCTGGAAAAGGGTATGCATACGTAGCTCTGACCAAATGTTTCTCCTACCCAATTCTAAGCATGGTCCTGCTTCAATACTTTTGTTAACATTCAGCCAACTTGTACTTTGGGAGGTTCAATTACTTTGTTAGGCTTAAGTAAAAATAACTGGGAAGAAAAACATTGCTAAAAACAAACAAGCAAGCAATCATCCAAAAAAATCTGGCATATAATATACACTAAAAAAAAAAATGCTTAGGGGGTTATCACCACAATGCTGTTTCTCTCCAATAAAAAAGATAATTGAGGGCTAGCCATATTGGTTTGGGATTCAGCTCTAGTCAGCCATACTAATTAATGCACTTGATTTGATATTTCATACTTGGATTTTGGGGCTTATCAACACATTATGCAAATTTATTGAATTTCCCAAATGAATACTTGGAATGAATAACCCCAATGATTTTTAAAACAGGTCTGTCCTACTTCACCATTTTTTTTGTGTTTGTTTTGATGACATTTGCCTTGATGTATCTTTCCTAGGTGCCCGTTGGATTCACCTTCTCTCAGTTACCTGAAGAGCCTTTGCTTATTCCATTTCAGTTGTGGGAATTGGATCAGTTTCGTCACCTTGCCTCCAAGTTCTCTCCAGCATTAAATGCCTGTCTCTAGCTTAATCCTTTCATATGTTTGTGATATGGTATTTTCTGAGGTTTGGAGGTAGGATGAAAACATCCATTCACAGAAAGAGAGTAGAGTTTGTTAATGATTAGAAAAAAGCAGTAAATAAAATTCATCTTTCTATTCAGATACTGCAAGTCTTCATTTGACATCAGATTTAAAAATGAGATAAATATTGAGCATTTCAAGTTTGGTTATTTTAACAAAGTCTCCTTGATGATTCTAAATGTTAGTAAGATTAGAGAACATCTACAAAATATTATAAATTTGAAGTATGGGGGACAAAAAGGAAAGAAGCTAAATTGAAAGTGAAGAAGCTTAATTATATTTGTAGGTCAGCATGTGTCCTTGCTTAGAGGGACAGGAGTAATTGTCAGGCCAGTTGAGGGTGAAGGAGGCATGAGACACTGGCTGGCTTTGACATAAAATTATACTGCCTCTTTTTAGCCTGTCTGTCACTTCTATCAGTCTTTCCTTTTCTTTTCCCTCCTGGGCATCCTTGAGCTTCCATTGGCCTGGTAACTTTCCTGGCTCTTAGCAGTCTGAGTAACCCCAATTTCAAAGATGAATGACAGGTCTTCTGTTAGAGAGAAATGGACATTGAGATTGGCATTCTGTGGGGGCTATTTGCTCAGGTTTCTGAAATTCCTTCTTGTTTTGATTATTCTTTTCACTAAGCCAAGAGAGGAGAGCAGGGTTGGAAGGAGGTAGCAGAATAGGAAATGTGTCTTTCTCTGCTCTCCATTTCCTTTGGCACGGTGCTCTTAGTTTTCAGTTCTGCCATCATTTATTTCTGTTATCCATCTTTTCTGTGCTATTTTTCTTCTTTTGGTTGTTCCCTCACCTTCACTTTTTACTCCATTTAGATCTAATTATACTCAAAGGTATACAAGGTGGAGGCAAACACACAAAAGGAAAAAAAAAAAAAAATCTATCTAATGGAAGTTCACAGGTTTTCTCGATAGATTTCATTGCCTTACCAGAACCTGGTGAGAGGCGCATTTGCAGGAGTTGGACAAAGTAGAGTAGCCACTTCTTTAGGTCAAGGAGCTCAGTCCTTGTCAACCTACCACCTTCAAGGAGGGAGCTAAGGGGTAAAAACCTTAATCTTTCTCTCGTCATGCTCTCTGATCTCCTCCAGGGCCTCCTATTGCCTGAATTGAAGCAGAAACTAGAGAGCAAGAAAGCCTGGTTTATATTGTCCACTGGACTATAGAGCAGGATGAAGAAAGGTGGAGGATTAATACTGAAGAACAGAGACTATGCAGCACTAGGAGAGGGGGCGAGGAGAAGGAAGAACCCTTACTAGGATTCAGTCTTTTAGCTAAATTTAGCTAGGACCCAGAAAACCTCATGCAGGCAGATCCACCATTGCTTCTGTTCTTTGCGCTTTCTCGAAGTTGTTGGTCTTATTAACTTTATAGCTATGAATAAATTTTCTAGGTAAGTATGGTGTCTTAGTCATCTAGTGCTGCCATAACAGAAATACCACAAGTGGATGGCTTTAACAAAGAGAAATTTATTTTCTTACAGTCTAGTAGGTTACAAGTCCAAATTCAGGACATCAGCTCCAGGGAAAGGCTTTCTCTCTCTGTCAGCTCTGGAGGAAGGTCCCGGTCCTCAATCTTACCCTGGTTGAGGAGGTTCTCAGGTGCAGGGACCCTGTGTCCAAAGGACGTGCTCTGCTCCTGGTGCTGCTTTGTTCGTGGTATGAGGTCCCCAACTCTCTGCTTGCTTCCCTTTACTTTTATCTCTTGAGAGATAAGAGGTGGTGCAGGCCACACCCCAGGGAAACTCCCTTTACCTTGGATCAGGGAGGTGACCTGAGTTAGGGTGGTGTTACAATTCCATCCTAATCCTCTCAACATAAAATTGCAATCACAAAATGGAGGATAACCACACAATACTGGGAATTATGGCCTAATCAAGTTGTTACACACATTTTGGGGGGGACATAATTCAATCCACGACATATGGGTTTGTGCCAAAGTAACATTACTCCTCTTTCCTGAATTTTAGCACACATTCTCTCTTTTCTCCCTTTGTCTCTTTTACACTTTTTCCAGGCTCAATGCAAGCCCAGGTCTTCCACTGCAAAAATGCATTTTGGCTTCTGTTTCCTACAGTACTTACTTTCTTTACTATTCATTTGACACATTATTGTATGTTTTTGGCATTTTTGTTTTTGTATTTTTTTTCCCCAATCTGTAGACTATATCTTTGTATCCTCTATATCCTTAAAATTTTAAAGTTTTCAGCCACCAAAAATAAAGCCATTGGTCTCTACTTGTCAGGAGCAATAGACTAAGAAGGAAACCAATGTCTCAGAGAGGAAACTGGTCTACAGGGCTAATAACCTACACGAGTCACAGCCTCATCTACTCTGAGACTAGAAGAACTAGATGGTGCTTGGCTACTGACCTTTCTGATCAGGACCACAATAGATGGACCCTGATAGAAGGGGAGAAAAACACAGAACATAACTCAAATTCTTAAAATGTCCAGACTTACTGGACCAGAGGACTCCCTGAAACTATTGTCCTGAGATAACTCTTTAAATCTTGAACTGCAGATATCCCTGTAGGTCACCTTTTATTACAATAACAGGTTGGCACACAAAATAAAGGATATTGCCTGTAAGTACTGTGCTCTATTAAAAAAAAATCTATATGAGACCAAAAGGCCAATATTTACTCTAAAGAAAAGATGAGAAGATAAGGGGACAAGGAACCTTGCGTATTGGACATAGGACAACCAGGATGCAATTAATAAGAATGTTGATGCTTGTGAAAAATGTAACTGATGTCATTGAATAATTTTTATAGAAATTGTCACATAGGGACCTAATTTACCGTGTAAACTTTCACCCAAAACAAAATATTATTTAAAAAATTTAAAGCTTTTAATGAATGTAGATTAATGTTTTTGATGATATTATGTTTACGTGGGAAATCTAAACCAGTATGAGTAGATGCATACTCAAAAATAAGACAGAAAATTTTCTAGAAATTAAAATAATGTTGCTGGTCTTATTCTCTTGTTATCTGCTCCTTTAGCATTGGTCCTACCTGATGCTGCCAAACAGAATCTTGGTCTTGCCATTTTTGAGCTACGGAGACCCAGGGCAAATAGTTCTGTTACTATAATTAAAATTGGATTAATAATATCAAACAAATATGACTTTTTATTTTAAGAATTGATGGGACTATTCTAAGTAAAGAATCATATCAGTTCTTTTTAGATTACTCAAAAAATTCAAAAAATTTTTTGGGTAATCTAAATAAAAACAGGGTTCTACCTTGATGTTTGTAAGACACACAATCAAAATGAATTAAAAATTCTATCCCAGAAGGATGAAGAATAATAGGGATCTTTACTTTGTGTTTTTTTAAATGAACTGGTCTAAAGTTATTTTTCTGTTTTCATTTTTGGAATGTGTTATCTGAAAGGTTTACAGATGTTTATGCTGAAGACAATTCTGAATGTCTTTCTCACTTAATCTCTCTTATCCCTATGTTCCTTGATTTTCATTGTTTCTCTGATTATGTCTTCCCTCACGTGATGGCTCCCCTTTCTTTAGCCACATCTTTCTACCTGCTGTCTGGAAGTTAGAGTATCCCAACTGAATTTCACTCCTTTGAAAGGGGTCAAAGTTGTAATTCAGTCAAGGGGGATATTAGCGAAACCATTATTTTCTGTATCAGAGATAGCACCTGAATCCATAGAGATTCCTTGCTATCTCTTCAGCTTAGAAATCTCAAAAATACACTCAGTGCAAGTGTAGTCTCACAAAATGTTACTTAAAAAAAGTCTCCCAAAGTTACATTTGTTTGAGAATCTCCTATCTCAGAGATCCATTGTGCATATTAGCATAATAAAGACACTGAGAAATGCTACAATATGAATTGACCAGAGAATAATTTTTTTCTTTAGTTATGTAATGTCTTAGGCTGGGTTTTCTAGAGAAGCAAAACCAGTAAAGTATGTAAATTTATATGTATATAGAGAGATTTATATCAAGAAACTGGCTCACATGGTTGTAGTGACTGGAATGTCCCAAGTCTGTTGGTCAGGAAAGAGGTTTCTCCTGATTCATGTAGTCACAGGGGCTGGCAAACCCAAGATTGACAGGCTGGAGAACACGCTGTTGCTCACAAGCTGTGAGTATCGAGGAATCCCAAGATTGGCAGGCAAGACCACAGGTAAGCTGCTAGCTCAAGTCCCAGGAACCACAGGTCAGATGAAGAGGAGCCAGCTGCAGGATCCAGAATTAACAAAAGCCAGTGCACTCTACCTGAATGTCCACCCACAGTCGATACAAGCCACACGCCCAAGGAAACTTGCCTTCAACTGATTGACTATTCACAGCAGATCCCATCATGGGGGTGATCACATATCAAATCCCAACAGGGAAGTGATCACTACATTATACAACTGCCAAAACACTGAGAATCATGGCCCAGCCAAGTTGACACACAATCTTAACAATCACGTAGAGCATAGGCTAGATTTTAGGGAACTTTGACCTAGATCACGTTGTGTAAACTATGGAGAAAATATAGTGTTTTCTCAGCAGCTGAAATACTTATTTCCAATTAATTAATTACATGCAATAGTCTGTGTAGTTGAAATTTCTGCATAATAAAGGAGGATGAAGAAGGGCAGTAAGGTGTAGAAAGATCTGGTGACTGGATAGGGGAAAGTTCATTTAGAAAAATAAGAAAGACTGTGGTTGGCAACGTAATTGGAACTTTGGAGGAAACAGAAGTATTTCATGATTATTTTGCTACGTGGTGTGCAGTACAACATTCTCCTTTTTCTCTCTCTTCCATCTCCCTGCAAAAGTTTTCATTTGCATCTATAGCGTTCATTAATACTTTGCAAAATGCATGGGGGAAAGGGGCAACATGCCGATTCCTGCTCCGAAGCTAACCCATGGTGAAAACAGTAGCTGCTCATGGAAGGACAGACACTTGAACTTCCATGGAACATGAAGAGGATCTTATTAATGGCAGTCTTAATAATGTAGAAAATGGGAACATTCTGATTTGGCAGAAGAGAAAGAAGAAAAAAACATTCAGATATGGGAAAGATTGATAGAAAAGGATTTAGGAGGCAACATTAAATATAGTGCTAAATTTCCTACATGGGAATGAATTTTCAGGTTGCATCTTGATTCTAACCTTAGTTCTCATGAGACTAATGGCTGATCAATATCCAGACTGCAATTCATCCACAGACGGTAGATTGAAAGCTATCTCCTAAAACCAAAACAACACAAAAACCTATCTGTTATTAGAGAAGCTAGGTTTATTGATTTACTGCAGCAAAGATGAACACCACACATGTGTCTTGTTATGTGAAATGAATATACAGTTTTTATAATGTGTGGACTGGGCTAAGGAGTTCTTAGGGTTGGATATCGGAAGAAGGGAAATATATGGGTTGATTGGTTTCTTAAAGTGAAGGTTGATCAAGGTGAGGTTCTAAGTAAAGAAGGAAGTGTTCTGTAACTAAACAGACATTCCTCAGTTGTATACGCCTAACTGATGGAGTGATTACTCTGGTCCTTGTGATGAAAAGCCATCAGTACCAAAACATCTAGTTTAATGACTTTTATCACTTTGCAAGTAGATTTCAGATGCCCAATTTAGTATCTATATAGGTAGACAAAGGTCCCTGGGTGACACAGATGGTTTGCATGGACTATATTAATCTAGAGGTTGGCAGTCTGAACCCACCCAGTGGAGCTGCAGAAGAAAGGCCTGGTGAGCTGCTTCTGTAAAGATTACAGCCACGAAAACTCTATGGAGCAGCTCTAGTCTGGAACACACGGGGTTGCCACAAGTTGGAATCAACTCGACAGTGATGTTTTTTTTTTTTTTTTCAATAGGTAAAAAATAGGAAGGGAAACCTCTATCCAGTGATATGTTGGTGAAAGTTTGATAACCGGTTCTGAGTGGGAAAAATCTCTCATTTGTAGCATTTGCCATTTTTGTGGTATAAGTATTTCTTTTTGCCAAAGTCAATTTGAAGTTACCAGTATAGCAATGAATGTGGAGTTGAGAAGAGATGCATAGTGGTAACATGTGATTATATACATTTACATCATATAAAAAAAAAACAAAAACAAACCCCTTGCCATCGAGTCCGACTTATAGTGGCCCTTTAGGACAGAGTAGAACTGTCCCACAGAGTTTCCAAGGAGCGGCTAGTGGATTCGAACCGCTGATCTTTTGGTTAGCACCCGTAACACTTAACCACTATGCAACCAGGGTTTCCTTTTACATCATATAGATAGAATGAATGTAAATAAACTCAAAAGTATAGATAATACTAAAATATAGTAAAACATTTAGAAAGTCTGAGTTTGGAATATTTATTTTGTTTTTTAAATTATATAATTATATATTTCCTTTTTAATAACGCCTGGGTTTAAGAACATGATCACAAAATTCTTGAAAATTTAGCAATTGGCTCTCACAAGTTGGAGTTACCTGTAGCATACCTCTGCTTACATACACAAGTATGATTTGAAGATGACTCATAGGTATTTCTACTTTAAATTATCTTCCAAGTTATCTTTCTAGCCAGGATTCATAATGTTTTTTTTTGTCATTGGGGTTAAAACCTTGGAAGTCCAGAATAAAATGCAAATGTGTTGTTCTGGTAAAGTAACTGATAGTTACTGAATGTTCTTCCCAATGAATGGAATACACAGATGGTTGATGGGTGGGGTGGAGAAATAGGAAAGAACATTTGTGGCCCACGTACTAACTAATGCTTACGGAGGACAGACACTGATAAAGAGCCAGAACAAAAGGGTTCTGACATGCTGGGTGTAAAGAGTTGATAAATACTTAAAACTCTCACTTCCGTAATGTTGTACTGCAGGCATTGGAGATCGTTTTTATTTCTGGATGTTGATTTGAGCTAATCATGCTTAGAATAAAAAACAACTCCTCTTCACATGCTGCCAATAAAGCAAGTCCTTTTTGTTCAGGAATCATGAGATACAGCCAGAGCTATAGCTATAAAAATTGTTATAGAAATAAAGAGAATATATCATGGGCAATCAGTGCTTTTGGGGGCGATGAAACAGGAGAAACCCAAGAGGATCCCCAGACTCTAACTTTCCAGTATTTTTCCCCTTGGCTCAGCGTCTTTTTTTTTTGAGATCTCTGAGTTCAGAAGCCAAAGCTTATGAAGAACAAAGAAGTTATACAGTTACACAGCCTCCCTCCTTCAATATATCAAGACATATTTAAAAGGGAGATTGTGAAGTCTGCTTGTTTTCCATGTGATTTCTAAGTGTAAAAGGTAGACATAACAATGTTAACTAACTCTCCCAACTGCAAGTCTAACAAATGGAAGTACAGTTTGCTCTGAAGAACCCAGTTATCCACCTATCTCCTCCACAGACCTTAAGGTTTGTGAGGGTAGAAACTTTGTTTAACTTTTTCATAACTGTTTCTCTGGTGCCCAGTGCAATGACTGGCATGCAGAAGGAGTTCAATTGATATTTGTTGGATGAATGAATCTGTGTGCATTACCTTCGACATAAGTGGACAGTGGTGGTTCAGTGGCAGAGTTCTTGTCTTCCATGTGAGAGACCCGGCTTCAATTTCCAGCCAACGTATCTCATGCACAGCTGCCGCTCACTTATCAGTGGAGCCTCTGTGTTGCTATGATGCTAAACAGATTACAGTGCAGCGTCCAGACTAAGGTGAACAAGGAAGAAAGGCCTGGTGATATACTTCATCAAATCAGTCAAGGATCACAATAGTCTGATGGAGATGGCTCAGCATCAGGCAACATTTCCTTCTGTCATGCATGGGGCCACCATCAGTCTGGGGCCAACTCCACAGCAGGTAACCACAACCTTTGACATTGTATCATTGGTTTGACTTTGCCTAGAGTAAGTTTATCCATTTATACCTGTGTGACTATGGGTAAGATATATAATGTCTCTATATCTCAGTTGCCTCACTTATAAAATGATAGTAATAAAGTATCAGCTTCATATGGTTATGGTGAGGTTTAAGTGAGCTAATTAGCATAAAGCCCTCAGCATAGTGTCTTAATGCCCATGCCCATTGTTGTTGAGTCGATTCTGATTTATAGCCACCCTATGGGACAGAAACGAACTGCCACATGGGGTTTCCAAGCAATGGCTGGTGAATTCAAACTACCTACCTTTTGGTTAGCAGCCAAGCTCTCAACCACTATGCCACCAGGGTTCCAAAGCCTTCATGTTGTTGTAGTTAGGTGCCATTGAGTAGGTTCTGACTCATAGCAACCCAACAGGACAGAGTAGAACTGTCACATAGGGTTTCCAGGGACCGGCTGGTAGATTTGAACTGCCGACCTTTTGGTTAGCAGCTGAGCTCTTAACCACTGTGCAACCAGGGCTCCAAAGTCTTGATAGGTATTAGCTATTATACTTCTACCCTTTGATAAAGAGACATTGATTGTTTTTCTTGTACCTTATGGATGATATCACAATAAGTATACAGACTGTCCCCAGGTTAGAAATGAGATCCATTCCTAAGACTGCCTTTAAGTTGAATTTGTAGGTAAGCTGGAATGGGTGCATATGATTCTTATTTAGCATCACTTAGTCAAATGTTTGTCTTAGTATATATTTTATCTTCCTATGCCTATAAAGGAAACCCTGATGGAGTAGTGGTTCAGAGCTTAAGAAACACTTCCAAACTGCCCAATATTTTCGTGAGCGTCACAAGTAGTACGTGCATTCATTATTATGAACCATTGTATGTATTTAAGTCAAATTTTTCTATAATGGGTTTTATGGCAATCTGTTCTTAACTAACAGTTGTCCGTAAATTGGACTTTCATAACCCAGGGACTGCCTGTAATCTTATCCAAGATATTTTATCATGCTAATATACACCTCCATTAGACAATAAGCCCAGAGATTCGGACATTAGCAAAAATGAGAGAAAAAAAATTCATCAAGGTTTCTAAAATCTTTTCCAGCATGAATCTAGAGAATTACAGAGAATGTTTTGTGAAAAACTGTTTTTCAGATCCTCTAGATGCTTAGCGTGTAGTATAACATGGGTGTTCTATAAACGTGAAATGAAAACATTTTAAATTAACTGTCGGTCGGAAACAGATTCACAGGTTAGTACCTACGAAATGTTAAGCTTGGCTTGTTAACTCACATGGGTTACTATTAAATCCAAGGGCAAAACTGGATTTCTTCATGGTCATTTCACCAGTCTTTGTTTAAATATGCTTTTGAAATTCAGACCAGCACCAGCCGTTGACATAATACATTTGGTTGACTTTTATCTGTAGCAATAATGATGGTTGAAAATGTCATTACCATTACACAACAAATTGTATGTTCTTGTGATATGCCCTTAAGCAGCCTGTCTGCTAAGTAGAACAGCAAATTACTGGACTTAGATAATCTTCTCTCAGCAGCTTGGGATTTGTATGTTTTTAATTGTCAAAGCAATTGCCATAGTCTTCTGCTTGAGCAGCCTCTGTGATGTGATGGGAAAATATGAGACATTGCCAGTATTTCTCTTTAAGCCTTGGAATGCATTCATTTTGTTGGAAGACAGATCTGTGCTGTATAGCTGAGCTCCAAAGTTAGAACCAAAGAGTCTCAGCAATTTCCAGGCGGTCTTTAATGCCTTTCCTTGGTTCAGAAGTGTTGCCTTTTTTCAGAAAGCTGAAGTCGATGTTTTGTTGACATTATAAATAGGACTGAGTTGTAAAGTGAGGAAGGGACTGTGGAGAGAGTGGAAAAGCCTCAATTAATTTAGCAGCGTGGGAGATGTCCACATCTGTGGGTTTTTGTAGAGGAGGTCAAGGTGAATTTCTGGGTGTGATGGTGTAATTTCTTTGGTAATGTCCTCCAAAATTTCATGGGTATACTTTCTTATATTTCAAAGTTCGTTTTTATTTTTCACCTGGTTTTGGAAATAACAGAGATGTGAATTTGGTATATGATAACACTGGTGTCTACCACTGTAAAAAGATATTTTTCTATTTATAGGTTCTCTGCTATTTTAACAGCTTTAAATAGCAGGAAATCTCATCATGTAATTTTCATTGAACTTCAAGCACAGCGTTCTTTGATCTTCTCATTTCTGCTGTAATGTGATGCTTCTTTGCCAACATTCTCAGCAGTTCAGTCACCCAACCATCACTATGAAAAGGCAATAAATATGAAACAGCCTCTGAATTTATAAGCAGAGTCTTGTGTAATGATGATTAAGGTCTATCTGATGATACCCTTGATGCAGTGTTCAATATTCCCTTAAAAATTATTAACCAACACTATGAGTGGATGGCAGTGAGAAGAAATATGGGCACTCCCTTTGAATAGGTCAAGGTACTTGGGTGACACAAATGGCTTGAGCTCAACTATTAACCTAAAGGTTGGCATTTCTAACCCACCCAGCTGTCCTGCAGAGAAAAGCCTTGGCCATCTGCTTCTGTAAAATTTACAGCTAATAAAACCCTTTGGAGCAGTTCTACTGCATAACACATGGTGTTGTCATAGTCTGAATTGACTCAATGGCAGTGGGTCTGTTTTTGGATTGAATGGGCCAAACCTTGGGTTGTCTCAGTGGCATAATATCCAGTACATTTGGTCTAATGTACATGAGTACAACAACCCATCAATACTGTCAGCTCAATCAAACTTCAGGCCAAGGGAAATCCTGATACCCCTCTCCAATGGTGGGAGGTATCATTCCCCATCCTTAATTCTCTGATAAAAAAGGTTAGTCATAACCTGGTTTTCCATTGTTGTATTTAGGTTCAGTAAGAGTTTAGGATTTTAGAATATATCCCAGTTCAAACTTCCTTGGAGACTTTTCTTATTCCATCTGGGTTCAGTTTCTTCATTTATGTATTGAATATATACTTATTTCATAGTACAGTTGTGAGTATTTATGAAATGCTCCATTAAAAAAGGATCTGGTTGAGTGATCAGCACATGACACACACTCAATGAGTACTCACGGTCATGATCACAGGAAAGCTGAAGGCATTCAGCTATAGGGCTCCTGTTCTGTATATGGCGCCAACATCTACGGTAGCTTGAACCATCCATTCTCCTATTTCTAGGTTTTCATCACCTAGCTCAGTTTTCCTTTCTACTGTGAGTTCAGTAAAAAATACGATTGCTTTATTTTCTCTAAATAGGACTGATTTTCTTTCTCTTGAGTCTCTGCTAATATAGGTCCTGTTTTCTAAGAATGCCTTTTAATTCAACATACATAAAAATTCAACCAATTTTTAAAGACTTAGTTCAATTTTATCCTGATCTGTGGAAATTCCTTAATAATTGGAAGGGCTGGAACATAGTCAACCTTCCATAAATATGTGAGGTGAATAAATGAATGATTAAAGAATTATGAGGGATTCCCAACCCTTTCAAATTCTATAATGCTGGTTTCTACCCATCTTGTAACAGATAAAATTTGTTTATTTTGCTTTCTTTAAAGCACCGGGTAAGAGCCTTATGGATAGAAAATGTGTCATAATCTTTATATTTATGTACAGAAAATAAATTAGTTGTTTGTAAGAAATGACCAGTTTACTTGAGCCAATAATTAGCTAGCATAAATGTGGCATAGATTTTCTTCTCAACTGATATTTTTGTATAGCTTTGGAAAAATTATTTAACCTTTCTGGGCTTCAGTTTCCTTGTTTACTAAATAGGGTCATTGGATAAAGTAATCTTCAAGACACCTTCCAGCTTCCGAAATGTGGTTTTATAAAGAGAAGAAAAAATGCATTCAAGTAAGGTCATAGGAGAGAAGCAATATACCCCAAAATATAAATATAGTAGACTGAATTTTTTACTAAAGTAATATTTATATGAGTCAAATATAGGACTCTGAACAAATTAATGAGGAAACTGAGGCTCATAGAGTTTAATGGCTTGTCTAAGGCAGAGACATTTACTAGAGAGAATGATTGTACCATAAAACACAGAGCAAGTAAGATGAATGAAATACATTATATCACTTAGGGCTACTTAGGACTCTTTATGTGCAAACAAGAGGAAAAAATTTGATATGGTTTAAATCTGATATTTTTAAATAAAAAAAGAAATTCACTGGCTCATATAACTGAAAAGTTCAGAATTTGGTCTGGTTTAAGGAAGGCTTGATCTTACAGCTCTAAAGATTTCAGAAGCGATCTGATTTCTCTTCATCTCTTTCCTTGGCCTTGAGTGCTCCTGGCAGCTCCAGGCATCCTGTTTGGTGTTAATAAGATTAATTTTGCAATTTTAAATTTCACACCAAAATAGAGAGCAATAGTAGCATTATTGAAATGATTGAGAGATTTTTCTATTCCAGACTTCCTTGATAAATGTCTCTTCCCATCTTATTCTCTTTATTTCAGCTACGTATTGCTCTATGAAATCAATCATTGCAACCAGGGAGATGAGATGCTTGATAAACTTAATCCAATTAGGGCCCTTTTCTGGAAGTTGAAACCAAGCACATTGACTAAGGATGGGGGAATGATCATTGTCCAAAGAAAATTTAGGAAAACATTTTAAGGAAGAGGGAGAATTAGAAGAGCCAAAACCAGATAACACTAAGTCGTTTTTTCACTCGTTATTTTCAATAAACACTATGTGCTATATAACAGGCAGAAGCCCTGGTGGCGTAGTGGTTAAGAGCTACAGCAGCTAACCAAAAGGTCGGCAGTTCAAGTCCACCAAGCGCTCCTTGGAAACCCTATGGGGCAGTTCTACTCTGTCCTATAGGGTTGCTATAAGCTGGAATCAACTTGCCAGCAGCAGGTTTGGTTGGTTTTTGTTTATATAACAGGCACTATTAGCAAGTATGTATTCAGGGTATAGGGAGAAAGGCAGGCAAGGAAACCCGTAATGAAACAACAGTGTGATAAGTGTACTATGTGCTTTACCAGAAAAAAAGACAGGGACCACATTTATTGGGCACTGACCATGTTCTAGAAGCTAGGCTAATCAGAAACCCTTTGAGGTAGTTACTATTAGTTACCTTATAATCTAGGTAAAGAAATAGAGCCCTAAAGGAGTTGAATAACTTGCCTAAGATCACACTAATAAATAATATTAACACAATCATATAAACATACTACACTGCCTTTGTTGTTTACCTCTATAGCAAATTTCCCATCTTAAGCAAAGATGAATTTGATGCATGAAGACCAGGTAGCTAGGATATTTGGTGAAAGAAGTGGACAACCAGTCTTCTGCAGGGACAGCAACCAGACAAGCTTTGTAAATTTCTGTGGCAGGGATTCATGAAAAGACTTCTTTCTCTAACTTCTAGTGGAATGATTAGGAACAGCTCTAACACTACAAGGTATTAGGAAAGCACCAAAGAGGATGAGTGGACATCAAGAAATACTACTGTGAGGGGGTGAGTCTAGAATTAAGCCTTAAATGGGATACCCTGACCAAGAAGGGGATAAGAACAGTCTAGGAAGAAGAAAGAACATAAGCATACAAGCCTGAATGCATGAGAGGGGAAACTATGGTCAGAACCTTCTAAAGAGTTTCATGTGGGTGGATTTTAGATGCATGTAGGAAACTGATAGAAATTTAACTGGTAAATAGATGTCTCCGTACAAAGGGCCTTTTATGTAATGGGAAGGAGTTGGAACTTCATCCTGCAAATAAAGTTACCCTTCTCTTTGTTTTGCTATATTCACTGACTTCCATCAGTCCGTAAATGTTGATATTCCTTGATGTACTTAGCTTTCTGCTCTTGTCACGTTACATATTGCTTTAAGTCACACTTGTATTTTCATAGGATGTTGACTCCGTACACTTATCTCTAATTTATATCTCCAACTTGTAACTACGTATCTTCACTTGGAGGCATCTGAAGCATCTAATCAAAACTTTCTTTCCCTTTCAAATCTACTATTCCTTTATTTTCCCTTATTTTTGAAGTTAGAAGGTGACAATGCTTCAATTTGCATGATTGGCACTCCTAAGATAATCGATTGGAGAAGGAACAGAAACAAAAGACAGGTAGAAAATAGAATTGGTAACAATGGATAAACCATTGAATGTGAGGAAGATGGAGGTCCACAGTAATACCCGTATTTCCAGCCTGAGTGAGTGCATGATGATACTATTCCCCCCAAAAAGGGAATGGGGGAATAAAGTAATATTAGGTTTGAAAGGGAAAGAAAGTTTTGATTAGATGCATCAGATACCTCCAAGTGAAGATATGTACTTAGAAGATGGAGATATGAATTGGAGATAAGTATATGAAGTCAACATTCTATGAAAATGTAGGTGTGACTCAGGAGAATATATAATGTGACAAAAGCAGAAGGCTAAGTATATCAAGGAATGTCAACATTTAAAGATTGATGTGAAGAAGAGATTCTAGCAAGACAAGTCAAAATAATGTTATAGAAATCAAGAACAAAGGGATTATGAATAAGAGTAGTGTTTAACACCACAAAGAGTTTAGGAAAAGAGAGAAAATTAACTGTTTGTGAAGTATATAAAGCATCAATTTGCCAAATTTGCTATATTTAATAAATGTATAGATTATCAGCAATAATATGGGGGCAGATTTATTGCCTGTTGACAGCAGAAGTCAGATACAGTCGGCTTTGGGCAGGAGATGAGAAAGAGAAGACACTGAATGTTGACTACACATCACCATTGCCCTCAGGTCGATCCCAACTCATAGCAACCCTACAGGACAGAACAGAACTGCCACATAGGGTTTCCTAGGCTATAATCTTTACAGAAGCAGACTGCCACATTTTTCTCCCAGGAGCAGCTGGTGGGTTTGAACCACAGACCTTGTGGTTAGCAAGGGAGCACTTATCCACTGTGCTAACAGGGCTCTGAATGTTGACTAGTTTTCCATAAAAAAGGAAAAATAGAGTGGCCAGAGAAAGGAGGGGAAGCTGAAGAGTTTGAAATAGTTGTCGTTCATTGCCCTCAAGTTGGCTCCGATTCACGGCGACCTTACGTATAACAGAATGAAACTGTGCCTGATCCTGTGTCACCTCCGTGATGGTTGATGTGTTTGAACCCACTGTTCAGGCTATTGTGTCAATTCATCTCACTGACGGTTTTCCACGTATTCACTGACTCTACTTGACCAAGCATGACATCCTTCTCTAGCGCTCTAGCGATTGGTCTTTCCTGATACCATGTTCAAAGTAAGCAAGATGAAGTCTTGCCACCCTCAAGTTGGAAATAATTTATGTATACAAATACATTTGAAATGGGGACGCTGCTGATAGAAAAGAGAAAGGAATAATTGATGAAGAGAGGTCCAAGAGATGGAGAGAAGGGCTGGGAGCCTGTGGCAGGATCAGACTTGGACAGAGGGTGAGACGTACTTATTTCAGGTGACAGGCTTTTGGCGCAGTTGTGATTCCAGAATTGAATTCCTAAGGAAGAAATTTTTGAGCATTTAAGAAGAATTGTGAAAAATTCATAATAGAGGCTTTATGGATTATAACACTCATCACTGGAAGATATTAATGTCATATTAGCCAAAGTGGAACATTTTATAACTTAGCTTAGAAGGCTTTTTTCTGAAGTGAGATATTGGCATAAAGGGAATTTTCACTCTTAATGTTTCTCATATTTCAAAGAACAGACTGGCCTGATCCTCTCCAGATGCTGTTATCAAGCTTTTCTAATTCGATCCAAATGCATGTTCCAGCTTTAAAAAAAAAAAAAAAAAAGTAGGCTAATTATTTCGGTGTAAATTGTGGGGAAAATTATTTACCTCTATGGCTGATATTTACCAAAAGAAAAAATGATTTTCAAGTATTTATTTTGTGCTTGTTCTGCACCTGTATTTTAGAAATTGTGCAGCTGTATAAGAAAAAAATTAAAAATTGTAACTTCGTTGAACTAGAAATGTATCCTTTAAGGAAATTATTCATCTGCAACTTGTTTTGACTCTCCTGGACAGAGTGGAACTGTCACATATGGTTTCCAAGGAGCACCTGGTGGTTTTGAATTGCTGACTTTTTGGTTAGCAGCAGGAGCTGTTAACCACTATACCACCAGGGTTGGCAAGGAATATTGAATATAGCATGGACTGCCAGAAGAATGAAGAAATCTGTTTTGGAAGAACAGCCAGAATGCTCCTTAGAAGCGAGGATGGTGAGACTTCATCTTTCTGACTCTTAGGGACTCTACATACAACAGAGTGAAATGCTGTCTGGTCCTTTGCTAGCCTCACAATCGTTGTTATGTTTGGCCCCATTGTTGTAGCCACTGTGTCAATCCATCTGGTTAAGGGTCTTCCTCTCTTTTGGTGACCTTCTACTTTAGCAAGCATGATGTCCTTCTCCAGGGACTGGTCCCTCCCAATAAGATGTTCAAAGTACGTAGGTGAAGTCTTGCCATCCTTGCTTGTAAGGGAGCATTCTGGCTGTACTTCAAAACAGATTTTTTTGTTCTTCTGGCAGGCTATGGTATATTCGATATTCTTTGCCAACACTGTATTTCAAAGGCATCAATTCTTCTTCGGTCTTCTTTATTCATTGTCCAACTTTCACATATATATGAGATGATTGAAAACACCATGGCTTGGGTCAGGCACACCTTAGTCCTCAAGGCAACATCTTTGCTTTCTAACAATTTAGGAAGGTCTTTTGCAGCCAATTTTCCCAATGCAATACATAATCTGATTTATTGACTGCTGCTTGCGTGGATGCTGATTGTGGATCCAAGTAGAATGAAATCCTTGACAACTTCAATATTTTCTCCATTTATCCTGATGTTTCTTATTGGTCCAGTTGTGAGGATTTTTGTTTTCTTTGTTTTATGCTGTAATACACACTGAAGGCTGTAGTCTTTGATCTTCATCAGTAAGTGCTTCAAGTTCTCTTCACTTTCAGCTAGCAAGTTTGTGTCATCTGCACATCACAGGTTGTTAATGAGTCTTCCTTCAATCCCGATGACACAGTTTTCTTTACATAGTCCAGCTTCTCACATTATTTGCTCAGCATACATATTGAATGAGTACGGTGAAAGCATACAACCTTGCTGCACATCTTTCCTGATTTTAAACCACGCCGTATCCCGTTGTTCTGTTTGAACAACTGCCTCTTGGTCTATGTACAGGTTCCTCATGAGCACAATGAAGTGTTCTAGAATTCCCATTCTTTGTAATGTTATCCACAATTTGTTATGATCCACACAGTCAAATGTCTTTGCATAGTCAATAAAACGCAGGTAAACATCTTAAGTGTACAATTAAAAAATTAAGTAATATTAATTATGTCTATGATATTTTGCAATCATTACCATTATCTATTTCCAAAACCCTTTTATCACGCAAACAGAAACTCTGTATCCATTAGGCAGTAAGTTCTCATTCCTCCTGCTTACCCCACCTCCCCAGCCACTGGTAACTTCTAATCTACTTTCTGTCTCCATGAAATTTGCCTCTTCTAGATATTTTGTGTAAGTGGGGCCATTATATGTTTGTCCTTTTGTGTCTGGCTTATTTTGCTTAGCATAGTGTTTTCAAGGTTTATCCATGTCATAACATGTACCAGGACTTCATTTCTCTTTATGTCTGAATAATATCCCACTACAGGCATATACTACATTTTGTTTATCCATTCATCTGTTGATGGACAATTGAGGTGTTTCCACCTTTTGTCTCTTGTGAATAATGCTGCAATGAATGTTTGCATACAAATATCTAAGTCCCTGTTTTCAATTCTGTTGTGTATATAACTAGAAGTGAAATGGCTGGCTCATATGGTAGTTGTATGTTTAACATTTTGAGGAACCTCTGTACTGTTTTCCACAGCAACTGCACCATTTTGTATTCCCAACGACGATGTACGAGGGCTTCAATTTCCCCACATCTTCACCAACTCTTGCTATTTTCCAAAGTACTAATTTTTTAATAAAAATGTTATGTGTAACCACCAGACATTGGTGGTTGAAATGGAGTTCATCTGAGAGTATGTGGAGAAGAATGCTGATTGAGGAGTAGATCTTTCCAGCTTCTCTGTCGCTTGCCAATCAGCCCCTGAGGTCCCTGGAGAACATACTTCTAGATTCTCCATCAGGTTCCTTTCTCCTTCAATTCTATTTCAACAAAGTTATTAAAACAAAGACTTAGGAGCAGAAATAGCAAATGTGTAACTTGTGGGCCAGGTGCAGCCTGTAGGTGTATTTTGAGTTTTACAATATTTTTATAAATGTTAAATTGATTGCCAAAATTAACAAATTAGATAATTTTGAATAAAAGCAGAAGTTTTAGCTACACAGGAAATATCAGCAAATCTGACACAGGGCAACAATCAGCTGGGGCTGTGTAGGGACTGTTCCTTTTAGATAAGAAACAAGGTCTTGAGTTTTCCTGATCCTGGTGTATTTACATTGCCAGCTTTGTCCCCGTAGACATTATCATTTTAAGTCTCTTGGTTAGAGGTAGGCAAGTGCAAGAGGACATTAACTTCTGCCAGTAGGACCCAGGACTTCTGTTTTCCAGGTTTTTCTTACATGACTCCTTTTGTTGTTGTTAACTGCCTTTGAGTTGGTCCCTGACTTGTGGACGCCCCATGCACAGTGAAATAAAATGCTTCCTGGTCCTACACCATCCCCATAATGGGCTGGGGATCATACTATTGTGATCTATAGGGTTTTCATTGGCTGGTTTTTGGAAGTAGATTGCCAGGCCTTTCTTTCTCTCCCATCTTAGTCTAAAAGCTCTGCTGAAGCCTGTTCAGCATCATAGCAACATTATAGGGATAGCTACCACTGATAGAAGGGTGGTGGCTGCGCATGAGGAACACTGGCTGGAAATCAAACCTGGGTCTCCCATATGGAAGGGGAGAATTCTACCACTGAACTACCACTACCCACACAGGATTCTTAGGGGTCCATAATTTGACATCAGAAGCCATTCTCTGTTTCTATCACAAGAACCATTGGAAAGTCTGGTCATACCTTATTTCTTCTTTTAGGTTTCAATATTAGGATATAGATTTGGAAAATAGTGCTCTTTCACACGGGAGTTCTCTACTGGGACCTCCAAGTCATCTGAAGTGCTGCTGTTGTGTCTTTAGTTTGTCATTTTCTCATGTAAATAAAGTAATGAATGTAGAAATCACTGGGTTTCATAGGTCTTGAAAGACTCTGTCACATTGCAGAGGCATATTCCAGAATGATGGTGCATTTTATGATAAAAGAGGCATAATTTTAAATAGAGCCAGCTTCAGACACTTTAATAGGAAGTCACCTAATGATATAGCTTCTGTGTGTCTGTGTGATTCCATATGTACCTGCCGATCTCCCACTGACTTTGATAAAATAGGAACTTTCGATCTGTTTTAATACGTGAACTTAATTTTTCTCTTTTCTGCTTTATAAGGGTGGAAAGGAAATACTTCCTCCTGGGAATATTGAAGATAAATTCTCCCTACTTTTGAGGAAAAAAAGTTCATTTATTATATTATCATTTTTACAGAGAATGGCAGGCTGATTAGGACTTTTGGTTTTATACTCCATCAGGATTTATTATGAAATAAAAAGAAGAGAGTATGGCTTTATAAAGAAATTTTATGTGAGCACTGAGAGAGGATGGTTAATCAAGCGGGATTGTAATGTATGTGTGTGTGTGTGTTAGTGCATACAGGCTATCCTTTGGTGACAGACCATCTCAGTTTGCCTGGAATTGAGTTTCCTGGAATGTGGGACCTTTTGTACTAAAACTAGAATAATCCAGGTAAATTGGCACGAGTTGGCCACTCTTACTTATTCACAGCCAGATTTCCCCTTAAGGGAATTTATTCTACTACTGGACACAATGGAATTGACCTTAAGCTCCTACATGCCTTCCTGTAGACAATTAGATATTTTGTGGTTCAGTAGTTTTCTTTTACATGTCCTTTCTGGCCCTGTGTTTGTACGTCTCCCAAAATGATTGGTCAGGCTGTAATCTGGCAAGAAATTGGTCAGTTTACTATCAGCATAAGCAGTTTGCAGGAATTTGTCAGTTTGCTATCTGCATAAGTGGCTTACAAGGGGTTGGTCGTGTACTATCTGTTTAAGCTGCTTGCAGGGGTTGTTTTACTATTTGCATAAGCAACTTGCAAGGATTGGTTGGTTTACTCTCCATACACACAAAAAAAACCCATTGCTATGGAATCATTTTGATTCACAGCAACCCTACAGGACAGAGTAGAACTGCCCCATAGGGTTTCCAAGGAGGGCCTGGTGGATTCAAACTGCCGACCTTTTGGTTAGCATCCAGCTCTTAACCACTGTACCACCATCGTTTCCACTGTCCCCAAAGAGGTTTGCAAATCTACGCAATGTGATAAGTCAGTTTATGATCTGCCTATGGGATTGGTTGGTTTACAGAACCACACCAGGAAATTGATAAGGTGTGTTCTTATATAAGCAGTCAATGTCACAGAGGTTTTTGGGGCTTCCTCTTCTAGGAGAGGCAGGAAGAGTGCACATTCATACAGGGGGCCCTGTGCTGAGAACTACCTAAATCTGTAATACAGGTCAAGGGCTGAGTTGGTGACACTCACTGAGCTGATAACACTGAAGACAGAGAGAAATGGTGGCAAACACAGCAGAGCCCAGTGGCAGAGAAATGGCAGCAGCAGTGTGAGTGGCAGGAACCATGAGGACGGTGGACATTGGCTGTGGGTAGATTTGGCTCACAGAGAAGATGGTGGAGGTAGGCAAGTCAGCCCACAGAGTGGAGCTGGGTGCCTCTGGGCAGGAGGTCGCCAATGGGACAGAGGCTTGGGCATACACTGTGCAGGACCATTCATAATACCAGTATACACGTTCTCTGGATTTTGTCCTAGATTATTTCTTCTAAACTTTCTAATGCTCTTTATAATTTTTTAGAATTTAAACGCTAGAGTAGTATTCTTCAAGTTTTATAAACTTACAAGGGTTGCCCATAAAAGTTTTGCTTCTAGAGCTGTTGTAATGCCACCCTATCCCTGGCATTGGTCTAGGATTGTCCTTAAGCTGTTGGTTGAGAGTTGGATCAGTAAGCACAGGAGGATGGGTTAGGGAGTGGAGGGTGGGGGGAGAGTCAGCCAAGAATAGTTAAGGAGTTATAGTGAGAGAGAAAGAACAAATACATCCCTGCCACGGTTGACCTGAGCTGACTACACACCTGCTGAGAGACAGAGACACCTGCTGACACCTGATCCACGGTGGTCCCACCTAGTGACACAGAAATGGACATGGGCACTTTGGGAAGGGTGAGTGGGTTCCTTTTTAGACGTACGTGGTTTCCTCTCCTACAATGGTAAGTAGGGTACTTGTAGGCATGGAAAGGACAGGTTCACCTCAAATCTGTTTCTGTTCTTTCCTGTTTGCTTTCTATAAGTAATCTGTTCTTTTTTCCTCATTCTATGCCTTTGTTTATTCTACATATGTCATACAAATGGGATCATACAGTAGTTGCCCTTTTTTATTTTTTGCATTTTTTTTTTATTGTGCTTTAGATGAAGGTTTACAGAACAAACTAGATTTTCATTACACAATTAGTACACATACTGTTTTGTGACATTGGTTGCCAATCCCACGACATGTTAACACTCTCCTCTTCTAGATCTTGGGTACCCTACTACCAGCTTTCCTGTCCCCTCCTGCCTAATAATCAGTTCTTATTGCTTACTGTCTACCTTCTATAAATAATGATGGTTTTCAATTGCCAGGATTGTGTGTCTTGTGGGAGTACATCAGATCAAAGAGTAGAGTCCTCATCTTAGAAGTCTCATGACTACTACACAAACTGTGTGTATGTGTACACAAACATACACACAGCTCATGTCCCTTTTCTGTAGTTGAAGAGAAAAGCAAAGACTTCTGGTAACCGGAGCTTTACTTCTTCTCTCTGGTGAATTTGGACCAGACTGTTTCTCCTAGTAGACTGTTAATTCCTGACTCTCAGGCAGCTCTAGAGTTACTCTGGATTCTTCTAATCCAGTTATCCACTTCTTTTGCTTGTAATCAAAAAGCCTTAACCAGTATGGTAGGTCGCCGTATTTGATACCAAAAATCACAATTCATTCCAGGGTCTTTGTTGAAGAAAGGGAAGAAGCGCTGCCCAGGAAGGTCTAGAAGGGTGAACCTAGTGATGGAACTGTTTTAAGTGCCCAGGGGGCTGCTGTGCACTCACCTGATTCACAAGAGCAACTCATCAGCTGACTCACCTGATTCACAAGAGCAACAATCTTTCGTCACTCCTACCCGGGGCCTGTGCCAGTCAGTTCTACTGTAAGTGCTGGGGAGCACATTGCTCAACCCATGCCAGCACCCCACCACCAATGGCCAGAAAGGTGTGCCTGAAATATTCTCTGTCTAAAAAATGCAAGTAGGTGCTTCACTGAAAGCATCAACATACATACAAACTGAAAATTGTGCGGGATAAACATCTAGTAGGATGATAAAAAGGCGTCCCTTGCTCTTCTACCTGGGGGCAGACTAACTGGGATTAAGAGCCCAGAGCTGGGATGTGATTAGCAAAGCCTCTTTTATGTTACACATTCATAATACCAGTATACACGTTCTCTGGATTTTGTCCTAGATTATTTCTTCTAAACTTTCTAATGCTCTTTATAATTTTTTAGAATTTAAACGCTAGAGTAGTATTCTTCAAGTTTTATAAACTTATTTCTTTAGCGGGGAGACCCATTTTCATCGTGCATGCAACAGAATTGATTGCTACTTCAGGATGGAAGACATACAGAGCACATACCTGCAAAAGTCATTAAATAATTTCTAATTGTCTTTATTTCCTGGGAATGAAGGCATCTGCTGTGGCTCTTCCTTAGAAACAGTATACTTCCATCCCTGTTGCTGTTGCTTCCGACTTGCTTTTCCTTATATTTCTTATTACAAAGTCTTAATAATTATCCAGAGGATATGACTCTTCTGAAAAAGAGGGTCTCAAAACATTATATTGCAGCAGGTACATTGGGGCAGCGCAATTTCTGTGATAGGAGCCTTGAGTTTGCATCTGAACTCGTCACTTGGCAGATGGGTGACCTTGGGCAAGTGATGTAAGCCTCATTTCCTCAACTGTAAAATTATGATAATGATAGTACTCACTTCACAGGGTTATAGGAGCTAAATGAGGTTCTATATGTAAAGTACTTGAAACAGTGCCTGGAACCCAGTAAATTCTGTATAGGTTGTCTGTATTGTTATACAAAAAAGGGTGATTTTGGTTACCCTTCTGAACTCATTCCCATGGATCTTAGCTTTTTTTGTAATGCTTATCTCTGACTCTAGCTTTCTGTGTCATGAAAGCTTTTGTGTATGGCACATTCAGTGCTTCCTCTAATTAAAAAAAAAAAAAAAAACCTTTAACATTTATTTTCTTAAAGAATTTTCAAAAGAGTAACCCAAATAAAATCAACCTATCCATAAAAAAAAATAGTAGTAGCAATATACTTCCCTTCGAAGGGAGAAATTCAGAATTGCAAAGGGACGACGTAAACTAATGTAACTGTTCCAGACTAAAGAATCTTGAGGTGTCTTAGCAGTGAATAGATTTATACCTGCTTGCTCTTGACAACAGCAAACAATCCTTTCACATTTAGGTAGTGAATGCCCCTTCCTGAGACACTGGTAATCATTGCAGGAGATTGAAATCGTTCTGTGAAGAATAATGAGTGCTCTTTTTACTGGGAATGAATCCGTGAGACAGAACAGAAAAAGCGAACTTTTTCTTGTACATCTGGTCTAGAGCCACTGGGATAAGTTTGAAGAGAGAGAAAACATATTAAAAAAAATTTTTTTTCACCGTTTATTTAGAAAACTTTTGTTAAATGCCTAATCATGCATGGTAATGCGCTATGTGTACTAAAAATAGTCTTAACTTTTTAAGTCCTTATCGTTTGGCATCCTTTTATTGATCTATGAGACGTTGTAGTGGAAGGCATTTAAAAGCTCATTTTAAAATATAATGTAACAGCTATAATTGTTTAGTAATTTACTTATTCATTACATTTTTACTGAGTAGGTACTCTGCAACAGGTATTGTGCTGTGCTTTGAAAATTCAGCATTGTAAAGCAGACTGCTAGTTACCAGCACAGTATCGATTTTTCCTTTCTTTTCACTAGCAGAAAATGTAACTTGTTTGCCCAATGAACTTAGTTTTTTTTTTTTTTAAGTTTGATTTCTAGCAACAAGGGTTGGCTGTGCGATATAATTTTGGTCAATAGGATTTAAGTGAATGTCTATGAGATGGAGCTTCCAGGGAAATTATCAGTTTCCTGTTTAAAAAGTTTAGATTCAGTTTGCATATATTTTGACCTTTGTCCTTTCCCCATTCTTCTTACCTAGAACTGACATGCAATGCCTGGAGCTGTAGCAGCCATATTGTTATCATAGAATAAAAGGCAAGAATAGCTAGGCATATAGATGAAAGAAGCCTGAGTCCTTGATTGCTTCCTTAGGGATCAGGGCTATGTCTGGATTCACTATCTGTAGTCTTTTGCTATCTAAGAAAAATAAATGTCCCTTCGCTTAAGCCTACCTTGTAGGTTTTCCTTATTTGCAGCCAAACACAATCCGTGCTTGATATAGTGAATGAGACGCATATGGTGGTTGCTCTCAGAAAGCCTACAGTTTTGTAGAAATTAAAAATAGGTTTTATTTCTTGAGCCAATTTCAGTTAATTGCGTCTGTCTGCCTGTGTTATCCTGTGCTGTGTTGAGACTAATTCTGAGGCTGCATTTAAGTTTATTGGTAGAGTACATTGATTATCAGCAATAGGGAAACGGTGGGAGGAGTGATGGTACATAGGCCATTTCGTAGGGGATATACATGTATATATAAGTGACTGTTGTTACAGCTTTGCAAGAGAATAATGTATAACCAGAACAAAACCAAAGAAACACCAAACCCACTGCCGTCTAGTCAATTCCGACTTATAGCCACCCTGTAGGGCAAAGTAGAACTGCCCCATAGATTTTCCAAGAAGCAGCTGGTGGATTCGAACTGCAGACCTTTTGATTAGGAGCCAAGCTCTTAACCACTGTACCACCAAGGCTCTGGAATAATATATACTAAATGGAGAATTTAAAAGCACATAAAAAATAGGGATTTGGTGTAGACTCAGTGGTCTGTGTGTATTTTTGTCTATGAATTATGTCTCATCCATTAAGCCTTCTTTTCATTTTTTTTTTGAAATGTATTAACCAGTTCCTCCCCCTGCCTAATAGCATGAAAGGACATCAATTTAAAATGAGAACTTATAAACTAATAAAAACTAAACCAAACCCATTGTTGTGGAGTCACTTTTGACTTACAGTGACCCTGCTTAAAAAAAAAAAAAAAATGCCATTGAGTTGATTCTAACTCATAATGACCTTATAGGACAGAAGAGAACTGCCCCTTATGGTTTCCAAGGAGCAGCTGGTGGATTCGAACTGATGACCTTTTCGTTAGCAGTCAAGCTCTTAATCACTTTACCAAGTGGTTACCAAGCTAATAAAAATAGGAACTGGAAAAAGGGGGATTGGAGAGGGATATAATACTTTTCTGTTCTTGAAGCTCTTTTACCTTAGTAAAGAAATAAAAATATGAAATATAAATTAGCACTACTTAATATGAACTTATAGTATACGGAATTTGGAACCTGCAGTTAGGGAGGAAAATAAAAGTTTATAGAGACAAAGTAACATGAAAAACGTTTCCTGGACAAAACAGATCTTGAGTAGATGAATTAGATGAACAGATAGAAAGGAATGGAGAGAATATTTTTGATGTTGAGGGTGGTTTACATACAAGCTAGGAGAAGATCAAAAGCAAGTCGTGCATATACAACCACAAATACATCAACTCTAAAATCAAGGAGCTGAGATTCAGAGACAAAATGAAGGAAACATATTTGGGTGGGGCACGGATCTATACTGGAGAATTTTCGAAGGTCATGTGAAAGGGTTTGAATTCTATAAATAGACAGTAAAGAGGTAATTTCTCTTCCTAGCTTGTTCTTGACTTTATTTCATTTCGAATGAAAGAATACTTTGTTTCGAATGTGTCTGTTTATGTACTTCTAGATTGGTCAGTGTGAGGCATCCAGCTAAACAAGAATAAAATAGCGTAAATCTAAAATTTGCTATTTAATTGGAAGCTAGAATATTTTAGTGCAAAAGTTTGCATTCATATTTTTCTGTTCCCCCACCCACAAATACCAAAACAAACAGAGCAGAACAATTTTTTTTTCCTCTCCCTCCATCCCTTACTTTCTTTCTATTTTATTCTTCCGGCTTCCTTTTTTATTTTTAAGTAAAAGGTTTCTTATACATCAAATGACTCTTTGAAAACAACATGGACTGAAGTGAAAGCAGGTCAGCCCTAAAGGAAAAGGAGCACTTATTAGAGAACGCCCAGCTGTGAAGACAGAGAGGGAGGCCTTGCCTTCTATGAAGAAAAAGTTTCCTAAAAGGGCAGGGGCAGCTTTTGAACCTAGTGACAAAACTGTCTTTTAAATCCTCAAAAGGTCATATAATAATTGAGATTCAGTGTTTTTTTTTTTTTTTTAAACAGCATTTTCTACTAAGTGAACCAGTAAAAGTTAAGCACTTAAATTAACTGAGCTGAACACAGACCCAAACATCCCTAAGGCAGAAAATGACTTTCGCTTTGACTTTCCAAACTTCCATATCCCTGATGACTCCGAACACCACCCCCAAAGTCAATGTGGCTTAAATACAAGACACTTGAGATATTAGAAGCAATTTCAAACTTTGGTTTCCACGTTTCTACAGCTGTTACTTTGCCAACAATTTTTTTTTTCTGTACCAAATTCCTCAAGATTTCCAAATCCTAGCTCCATCCCATGTTGCTGACTTGAACTCTTTCCTCAGGTAACCACTTCCTGGAAGTAGCATACATTTTCCTGCTTTGGGGTCTTTAGTTATACTTTTTCCTTTATCTGGACTAAGATTTCTACCTGTTAAACACTAACCCGAGTCCCTGGGTGGTACAAATGGTTAAGTGCTCAACTACTAGCTGAAAGGTTGGAGGTTCAAACTTACCCAGTGGCGCCTTGGAAGACAGGGCTGACAATCTGCTTCCAAAAGGTCATCGTCTTGAAAACCCTATGGGTTACAGTTCCACTCTGCACATATGAGGCCTCCATGAGCCAGAATAGACTTTACGGCAACTAACGACAACATCAATATACTAAAACCCAGTGCCCTCGAGTCTAGCCTCCTTCAATACCCAACTCAAATGCAGTCACCCTTATGGAAGCTTCCATATTATCCCCTGATTCA
Organism: Loxodonta africana; assembly: GCF_030014295.1. Classification (NCBI taxonomy): domain Eukaryota; kingdom Metazoa; phylum Chordata; class Mammalia; order Proboscidea; family Elephantidae; genus Loxodonta; species Loxodonta africana. Next base: position 110,198,263 of record NC_087347.1, on the reverse strand, counting down.
AACCGAGCTGCGGTATCATAGCAATTTGTTCTTCTCTTGCTGCTCTTATAAAGGCCACCTGATATTATATTTAAACCAGTTGCTATAGAGTCCTTTCCAACTCATAGCGACCCTATAGGAGAGCAGAACTCCCCCATAGGGTTTACAGGGAGTGACTGGTGGATTTGAACTGCTAACCTTTTGGTTAACAGCCTGAGCTCTTAACCTCTGCACTGCCAGGGCTCCAATATTATATTTAGTTATACACATTTCTGCATTCTTCTTTTCAACAGCTAGATTCTATGCTTCTTGAAGAAAAGTTTTGGGAGAGCAGTCCTCATGTGATGCTCTGCCTCTTCTCTGGTCTTGGGCCTAATATATCTTCTTACAGAGAGATACAGCAGTGTGAACTAGGAGTTCTGCATTGTTTGGGGGTATCTCCCTGTTATAGTCTGATGAGCAATTCATTTTTCTGCTTCTGTGTCACATGGCACCTGGCCAACACCACTGCAGTATCTGTTCCCGTCAGGGAGGAAGTGGGGTTGTCCTCCACCTACACCAAGAGAGGGCTACCTGCAGCCCATCACCTGGCATGGGCTATGGGGACTGACCCCCTGGCAATGGGTGGCTGATGCCCACTGTTAAAGCTAATCTTATTCTGCTTCTCTTCCCTGTAAATAAATGCTTGTGTGTGAATCGTGTTTTTATTAGCAACACTGATACCTGTTTGACAAAAAAAAAAAAAAAATACGTGTTTTATTTTTGTGTTCTCTAGAGCTTGGTGTAGAGCTTGGTGTAGAGCATGGATCACAGAGTTTTGAACACGGCAGTTTTCTTATTAAAATACATTGAATTAGACGGTGTTATGTAGCGTGGATGAACTCAAAAATTTTTCAAACTCTACCTCTGTCCTTGACAGAAGTTATTAAGGGCACAGGCCTCTACAATCAGCATATGATTTCAACTCTGACTTCTAAAGGAGATTTGTTCTTTCCATTTGTTTTTATCTTGAAGAAATCCAACTGATAAGGTAAGTCCGATTTCTACCTAAATATTTATTTTTTCCCAACGTATTTTTCATAGACAATATGAAAGTGTATCTTATGCTTTCTACTGTATCTCTTTGTCTCAAATGTGAGAGTATGCCTTTAAAATAGCGTAGCGCTTATGTGAGAAAGCAGACTGAAGCCTCACCTAACCTTTGGTTAGAGTCATTCCTCCACGTGAGGTGTTTTAACTTCCTTTTCTTTTTTTCTAAACAGTGGCTGTGCTTAACTCAGCTTGTCAGAAATATCTCACAAACAATGCTTTGACAGAACAAAATTTCCTTTTTTAAAGAAAAAATGAATTCAAGTAAGATTTTATGGTTACTTCCCACATGGCAACCATAAAGGACGATCATGTTTAAATTTTCCCAACTGACTTGCTTTCGTCATTGTCAAGGTTCACTTTTCCTGTGAAACCCTGAGTTACATAGTCGTTCTGACTAGAAGCTTTTGACTAAAGAGCTGTCGCTTGGGTCACTTTTGCTTTTGAACTTCTTTTGGTTCAGGGTTCAGTGATATTATAGATTGCTTGTTGCCTTTTGCTTTGGACGTAGAAAGGTAGGAGGATTTAAACATCTCTGAAGTTTTTTTTTTTTTTAATCTACACCCTAAAAAGGAAATGTTACTGGGGTAAAGAGAGACATTTCATGGATATTAGGTCAGCACAGGAGCATGTTATTTACAGAGGATAACATTTAAGAGTTTTCTTTTGTAGGGTAAAGCCGCATTGGGCGTTTTCTTTTAAATACCATGAAAACAGATGAAGAGAAGATACTTCTCTTTCCGATATTTTTTCCTCTTCCTGTGGTGCTTCCCAGCAGTCATTTTACAGCTGAGCCTCTTGCTATGTTACCTTGTTGTTAATCATCCTATTTCCTCAGTGGCCCAGAAAGAGATATAATTGTTTTCTTTCTGCTGGTCTTCAGTGAGAAGAGGAGTGAAAACAGATATACTTGTCACAATAATTTCTTACCTCCATTTCGTTCCCCAATTTCTCTCATCAAATTGAAAGGTTATTGTTTTCTTTTCATTTAGAAAGCAAAGGTAGGGAAAGAAATATTCCCCTTTGTGTTTATGTTAGTCCATGGTAAAGCCAGTCTCCCTGCCTTATCAGATGACTAGGATTAGAGGGTAATGTCTAGACATTAAATGAGTGATAAAATACTTCCCCAGAACAGGAAGCAAGGATACTTGAAGTAAAAATAGTGTCTCAAAAAATCAGAGTTAGGGAAAATCCCTTGAAAGAGGATGCTTATTCTCCTCCACCCCTTGTTGCCACTAGGATCAAATCTTAACATGTTCTAGAGGGCAGGTAAACACTCTGACCGAAGAGGAAATAGCTTACACATCAAAAGAATAACAAGACTTTGCTAAAATATTTTGGGAGAAATGTGTGGAAAATTTATAGAAGTACATTCTAATGGTGTTAGACAAATGAGGAGGGTGGAATATATCACTAGTTTAGCCCACATCAATTAATATGAGTGAACTTACTAGGGGTTCCAGGTATTATGTTATTATGTATTTGTAAGTAAGTGTCCTACAGAAAAATACACATATATCACAGTATATACGTATACACATTTGTATATATATATAGATATAGATCCACCACTCATCTGTCAATTTGTCATACTATGGTGGCTTCCATGTTGCTGTGATGCTGGAAGCTATGACACTGATATTTCAAATAGCAGCAGGGTGACCCATGGTGGACAGGTTTCAGAGGAGCTTCCAGACTAAGACAGACTAGGAAGAAGGACCCAGTGAGCTACTTCTAAGAAAACTGGTCAGTGAAAACTTTATGGATAGCAATAGAACACTGTATAGTATCAGTACAGTGCTAGAAGATGAGCCTCTCAGGTTGGAAGACACTCAAAATATGACTGGTTAAGAGCTGCCTCTTCAAAGCAGAGTTGACCTTAATGACATAGATGGACTCAAGCTTTCGGGACCTTCATTTACTGATGAGGCATGACTTAAAATGAGAAGAAACAGCTGCAAACAATCACTAGTACTCTGAATGTGGAATGCACGATGTGAGAATCAAGGACAATTTGAAGTTTTCCAAAATGAAGTAGAATGCTTGAAGATAGATATCCCAGCATCAGTGAGCTGAAATGGACTGGTATTGGCCATTTTAAATCAGGCAATCATATGGTCTACTATGCTGGGAATGACAAAGTGAAGAGGAAGACATCATATTCACTGTCAAAAAGAACATTTCAAGACCTATCTTGTAGTAAAATGTAGTCAGTGATGGAATAATATTCATATGCCTACAAGGAACACCATTTAATATGATTATTATTTAAATTTACACACCAACTGCTAAAGCCAAAAATGAAGAAATTGAAGATTTTTATCTACTTCTGCAGTCTAAAATTTATCAAACGTGATCAAGATGCATTGATAATTAATGGTGAGATTGAAATGCAAAAGTTGGAAACAAAGAAGAAAGATCAGTAGTTGAAATATATGGCCTTGTTGATAGAAATGATATCAGAGATCACTTTATAGAATTTTGCAAGGACTTATTCATTGCAAATACCTTTTTTCAACAACACTAACAGTGACTATACATATGATTCTCCCTAGATGTAATGCACAGGAGTCAAATGCACTACATCTGTGGAAAGAGACAATGGGGAAGTTCAATATCAGTCAGAACAAGGCCAGGGGCCAACTGTGGAACAGACCACCCCAGTGGCTCATATGCAAGCTCAAGTTGAAGTTCAAGAAAATTAAAACAAGTCCACTAGAGCCAAAGTACAACCTTGAGTACATCCCACCTGAATTTAGAGACCATTTCAAGAACAGATATGAAGTGCTGAACACTAATGACCGAAGATCAGACGAGTTGTGGAATGACATCAAACGTGAAGAATGCAAGAGATCATTAAAAACACAGGTTTGAAATAAAAGACCAAAATGGATGCCAGAAGAGACTGAAACTTGCTGTTGGATGTAGAATAGCTAAAGCAAAAGGAAGAAATGATGAAGTAGAAGAGCTGAACAGAAGATTTCAAAGGGTGGCTCGAGAAGACGAAGTAAAGTATTATGACATGTGCAAAGACCTGGAGTTAGAAAACCAAAGGGAAGCACATGCTCGACATTTCTCAAGCTGAAAGAACTGAGGAAAAAATTTAAGCCTCGAGTTGCAATACTGAAGAATTCTCTGCGAAAATATTAAATGACACAGGAGGAATCAAAAGAAAATGGAAGGAACACACAGTCATTGTACCAAAAAGAATTGGTTGACAGTCAACCATTTTAGGAGGTAGCACATGATCAAGAACCGATGGTACTGAAGGAAGAATTCCAAAGCTGCACTGAAGGTATTAGTGAAAAACAAAGCTCCAGGAATTGACTGGATCCCAGTTGAAATGTTTCAACAAATGAATGCAACTCTGGAGGTGCTCACTTGTCTATGCCAAGAATTTTGGAAGACAGTAACCTGACCAACCAACTGGAAGAGATCCATATAAACGCCTATTCCAAGGAAAGGTGATGCAACAGATTGTGGATAATGTTGAACAATCTCATTAATATCACATACAAGTAAAATTATGCCAAAGATAATTAAAAAACAGTTGCAGCAATACATCAATAGAGAACTGCCAGAAATTCAAGCCAGATTCAGAAGAGGACTTGGAATGAGGGATATCATTGCTGATGTCGGATGGATCTTGGCTAAAAGCAAAGAATAACAGAAATGTGTTTACTTGTGTTTTATTGACTGTGCAAATGCATTGGACTGTGTGGATCATAACAAATTATGGATAATATTGCAAAGAGTGGAAATCCCAGAACACTTAATTGTGCTTATGAAGAACCTAACTGTATATAGACCAAGAAGCAGTTGTTCAAACAGAACGAGGGGATACTGCATGGTTTAAAATCAGGAAAGGTGTGTGTCAGGGTTGTATACTTTCACCATACTTATTCAATCTGTGTGTTGAGCAAATAACCCTAGAAGCTGGACTGTATAAAGACTGCAGCGTCAGAACTGTAGGAAGACTCATTAACAACCTATATTACTCAGATGACACAACCTTGCTTGGTGAAAGTGAAGAGGACTTGAAGCACTTACTGATGAAGATCAATAACCACAGCCTTCAGTATGGATTACAACTCAACATAAAACAAAATCCTCACAACTGGACCAATTAGCATCACCATGATAAATGGAGAAAATATTGAAGTTGTCGAGGATTTCATTTTACTTGGATCCACAATGAATGCTCATGAAGTAGCAGTCAAGAAAACAAATGACATCTTGCATGGAGCAAATCTGCTGCAGAAGACCTCTTTAAAGTGTTAAAAAGCAAAGAAAGATGTCACCTTGAGGACTACGGTACTTCTGAACTGAGCCATGGTATTTTCAATTGCCTCATGTGCATGGTAAAACTGGGCACTGAGTAAGGAAGACCAAAGAAGAATTGATGCGTTTGAATTACAGTGTTAACAAAGAATATTGAATATACCGTGAACTGCCAGAAGAATGAACAAACCTGTCTTGGAAGTACAGCCAGAATGCTGCTCAAAAGCAAAGATGGCAAGATTTGCCTCACGTACTTTGAACATGTTATCAGGAGGGACCAGTTACTGGAGGCAGACATTATGCTTGGTAAATTAGAGGGTCGGTGAAAAAAGAGGAAGGCCCTCAAGGAGATGGATTGATACAGTGGGTGCAACAATGGGCTCAAACATAGGAATGATTGTGAGGATGGTACAGGACTGGCAGTGTTTCCTTCTGTTGTATATGGGGTGGTTATAAATCAGAATCAACTCAACAGCACCTAGCAACAACAACATAGGTATATATTTACAAATTTTTGGAAAATTCCTCATGTAATTGTGGAAGTTGGCAGGCTGGAATCTCAGCAGGAATTGATACTACAGTCTTGAGGCAGAATTTCTCCTCCAGGAAACCTTGGTTTTATCTCTTAAACTATCTGGATGATTTCTGTCCACATTATGGATGGTAATCTCCTTTATTTCAAGTCAGTTGATTTTAGATGTTGACCACATCTGCAAAATATTCTCACAGCAACACCTAGGTTAGTGTTTGATTAAATTTCTAGGTACCATTGCCTAGTCAACTTGATGCATAAGACTAACCATGAGAATGTTAGCTCTTCCAGACAGAGGTGGCTCTAAATCTCTGCAGCAAGTTCAGGCTCTAATAAGGGTCTTATGATCCAGGAAATGCAATGATACTTGAAATATTTGTGGCAAATGAGCATGCCATATGGAATCTCTGGAAAGCACCAATAGGAAAATAAGAGCTCACACCTCCAGGAGTTTGGAACAAAGCTATTCCCTTGCCTGCAGCTCTGAGAAAGAGCTACGGGTTTGCTACTGGACCCTGATAGAGACTCAAGCCCTAACCTTGGAGCATCAGGTGATCATGTGGCCTGAGTTTCCCATAATGAGCTGGGTATTGTCTCACATACCTGGCCATAAGTTTTGTCATGCTCAGAAACAATATATCATAAATGAAAATGGTTTACAGAAGTCTGGACTCAACCAGTAAAATTAGATGGTGCCTGGCTACCACCACTGACTGCTCTGACAGGGATCCCAGTAGAGGGTCCCGGACAGAGCTGGAGAAAAATGTAGAACAAAATTCTAACTCCAAAAGAAAAACCAGACTTGCTGGCCTGACAGAGACTGGAGAAACCCTGAGAGTATGGCCCCTGGACATGCTTTCAGCTCAGTAATGAGGTCACTTCTAAGGTCCACCCTTCAGCCAAAGATTAAACAGGTCCATGGAACAAAACAAGACTAAAGGGGCACAGCAGCCCTGGAACAGGGACTGGAATGCAGGAGGGAACAGGAAAGTTAGTAATAGGGAAGCCAGGGTTGAGAAGGGAGAGTGTTGACACGTCGTGGGGTTGTTAACCAATGTCATAGAACAATGTGTGTACTAACTGTTTAGTGAGAAACTAGTTTGTTCTGTAAACCTTCATCTAAAGTACAAAAAAAAAAAAAAAATGTCTGGACTCAAGCAGGCCTGGAAGGTACAAGTAAGTTGCTCATTCTCAGAAATGCAGTCATGAACATTATTTAGGCTGCTTTCTGATTTTATTAAATATATATATTAGATATTTGTATCTATAATAGATATTTGACTTACATTATGAATTCCATTATATAGCCTTTTAAAATTTTCTTCACATTGTCACAGTTGGCAACTTTTCCCACACATTTTTAAATAATGGCTCTGTAATATTATTTTACCTGTCCTCTATTGGTTGACAATTGTGATATATCCAGTTTTCACCATTACAAATAATACTTCCTCAGACACAGTCTTTTGAATATTCTCATGACCTTAAGATGATTTCTTAAGAATAAATCCAGAGATGTGAAGTGATAGAATCAAATATTAAGTCTACTTGTGAGGGCACTGACACACATTGCCAAGTTGTTTATAAGAAGGATTGAAACAAAATCAACTAATACCAACAGTGGGTGAGACTACAATAAGTATTTTCACTTTAATACTTTAATTTCAACGGGAAAACATGATATATAATTATTTTAATATATTTTTTCAAAGTAAGCATTGGACCAGATTTTTTTTGGTGGGGGGTGCGTGGGAGAAATTACGTGATTTTTTTTTGCCCAGGTATCTTTAGAGAGTTCTTCTATGTTTTATGATAGATATATAAGACCTTTCTGAAAATTAATGTATTAAATCTATGTTTGAAATCTTTGTTGAAAAAGTTTTAGGCCTAATGTGTTCTTTGAATTTTGTTTATGGTATTAATATAAATAGGTTTTCATTTTTGTATAATGAAATCTGTTTTCTGCCATTGTTATTTTTCTGATTATTTTTAAGCTTGGAAAATCTTTATACATAGAATCCATATTATTATTACCTATATTTTCTGTTTTTATTTGAATGGAGCCCTGGTGACAGAGTGGTTAAGAGCTATGGGGAGCTACAGCTGCTAACCACAAGGTTGGCTGTTTGAATCCACCAGCAGATCCTTAGAAATTCTATGAGGCAGTTTTACTCTGTCCTATAGGGTGGCTATGAGTAAGAATTGACTCAATGGCAATGGGTTTGTTTTTTTACGGGTTATTATTTGAATATATACATTTAACCATTTAACCTTTGACCCTCAGAAATATATTTTATTGTATGGCATAAGGTAAGCACCTAAGTCTTTTTCTTTTTTTTCTGAAAAGTATGCTTGCTGATAAATAGTTCCTGTGATTAGTAAAGATTTTACAGCAAAAGGCATGACTGGTTATGTCAGACCTGGGTGGGGTTCTTCATTGGTGAAACTTGGATGAAAAGAGATCAACAGAGGGCACTAGAGGATAGTTACCAAAAACCTGTTGCCCTGGAGTTGATTCTGACAAATGGCGACTCTATAGGACAGAGTAGAACTGCACCATAGGGTTTTCAAGGAGCGCCTGTGGGTTAGAACTACCGATCTTTTGGTTTGTAGCCATAGCTCTTAACCACTGTACCACCAAGGCTCCTGGAGGAGAGTAGAAGAATAAATAGTATTGACTATATATAATATATCAAGCATTTGTATAATCGTTAGTCACAGGTTTTTTATTCTCACAAAAAGATGCAGTTGTATTTTATCTTAGTTTTAAAGATGAAGGAACAGCCACCTAAAGATATAAGTAGATTTGTCCAAGGTCACTAAACTAGAGAGTGACAGAACTGGTATTACACATGAAACTTATATTTTTCGTTTTTAAAATATATTTTCAGTACTATATGATTAAAATTTATTTTAAAAATTCATACAATATTTAAATGCCCCTTCATTTTCCTCATTTTTTTTTATATAAATAGATCTTTGTTAGTCATTTAACAAGTATTTATCAAATGCCTATGATATTCCAGGGACTCTTTTGGAATGTCTCTGATTTCATGGAACTTACGTTCTTGCATTGTTCTAATTTTTGTTTGCTTTATTTTGTTTTTAGGTAGCAAACTTGTTTTCCAGAATATTTCATAAGTATATGTATCCTAATTTATTTAATCACTGATGAACATTTAGATTGTTTCCGATGCATTGATTTTAAACATCTCTGTGCAGATATCTTTGTTCACATATATAAGATATTTTCCTAGGACTAGAAATATGGAGTCAAGTGGTTTGCATTTAAAATGCATTAAAAATGCCAAATTGCTTTCTGAAAATATTTTGCCATTTGGCACTGTGGGAGAGTTTTCACTTTCCTTCATCTTTACAAAAATGGATTTTATCCATTTTTTAAATTTTGCCAATCTGAAGTGAAAAAAATGGTGTCAATGCATTAATTTACATTTTTCTGATTTCCTCGTATGCAACCTCATCTTTTCAAATATAAAAGGTTTATTGAATAAACTGAACTTAGGAGGATGCAATGCAGGACCCAATTGCATTTGCTTTACTTTGCCAACTCTTCAAATCTACTCCTTAGATTTATTCTTCCCTGTCCCTGGATGAAATTCTGGACAGATTCCATGGGTCTTCTGAACCATTTCCTTTTCAAGGATATTCTCATTTCAGTATTTAAAAAAAAAATTCTATATACTATAAAATCAACACTAATGTTTGTTGTATAATTTAAAACTCTTCCTCTTCTTTAGCTAGAAATTTTCATTGAAGAAGAGGGGCACAGTTTGTCTCTATTCATTTTTCATTCCTTTGCCTCCCTAACTCTCAACTTAGGAGGAGAAAATTTAGTAAAAAAGGGCATACTACTATGAGTCTGGTGCAGTTACGAACTTTGCTCAGTGCCCTGTGGGTAAGATAAAAGATATAATCTCTGTTTTTCTCTTGTGGGAGGTTTTTTCATAGCCTTGATATTTCCCTGTAAGAGAATGCCACCACAACTTCCTTAGCTCCAGAGAAGCTTCTTCTCCAGGTCTTGGTTCTCCAGTGATCCATATCTCTGTTGGTGACCCTTTGCCTCTAGAGATGGTTTTTAAGGAATAAGATCACCCTTTTTAAGTAAAATTTTATTAAAGCATAATAGACATACAGAAAAGAACATAAGTGTACAACTTCAGAATTTTGTTCTTAAAGTGAATATATCCATGTATTCACCACTGAGATCAAGAAATAGAACCTTTTCAGGTGACCAAGAAGACAGATGTGTGCCCTGTCCCAGCAATTGTTGTTAGGGTTCTTTGGAGTTGATTTCGATTCAGAGTGACTCTGTGTGACAGGGTACAACTGTCTCATAGGGTTTTCTAGGCTATAATCTTTATGGAAGCTGATCTTCAGGTCTTTCCCTGGGTGGGTTAATTTGAACTGCCAACATTTCAGTTAGCAGCCTACTGCTAGACTATTACGCCATCACCACCCTCTAAAGTAACTAGCAGTATCCCTGCGTGGTGAAAATAATTAGCACACTTGCTGCTAACGGAAAGGTTGAAGGTTTAAGTCCATTCAGAAGTGCCTTGGCAGAAAGGCCTGGATATCTACTTCCAAAGAATCAATCACTGCAAGCCCTATGGAGCCAGTTCTACCTTGACGCACATGGGGTCACCAGGAGTTGGGATTGACTTTATGGCTACTGGTTAATAGTAAAAGTTGGTTACATTTTCCAAATAATTGACTTTATGGCTACTGGTTAATAGTAAAAGTTGGTTACATTTTCCAAATAATGCAAATATATTAAAACACTTTAACTCCATTCACGCCCTCCTGCCTTTTGCATTTTTAGTTTAATATATTTTAAATCTCTCAATATGTTATTATTTTATGGAATCCATATTAATTTATAATTACGTACATATTCACCATTTTTATTACAGTTACTTCATTCTTTCCTGACTTTCCATGTACTGACATATTATTTCTTTCTGAAGAAATAAATTATTTTAGTCCTTTTTTTTCCCACATATATACTTTTAGTTTGATAGAAAGGCAAAAATCTCTCTCTTTTTGTCTAGAAATGTTTATATTTGCCTATCTTGCAGCCTTTAGCAAAGTCATTTCAATGTTTTCTGGCTTACATTTCTGTTGAGAAGTCTGCTTTTAGGCTTAAAGTTGTTTCTTTTAAGATAAAACATCTTTTTATCCTTTTGAGTTTTCCTTGGTTTTATGTAATTTTACTAAGACATGGTTAGTATAGTTTTCTTTGTATCCTCCTTGGGGTACATGGTGCTTCTTGAATCTGTAACTCGATGTTTTTCAATTCTGCCATTCTTAGTTATTATATTTCTCAACATTATTTCCACCTCTCCAATCCTTCTGAGACTTAAATTGCATATGTTTGGCCTTTTCATCTTGTTTTAGATGACATTACGACCTTTAACCCCTTCTCTGTATCTGCATTCTTTGTATTCTTTGTGTTTCAATCTGGATTTTTGCCATGGTTCTATATTCTAGAGCACTGATCTTCTTTATATTTGTTAATTAATGTTATCAACTGCATCTTTAATTCCAGTTATATATTTTTCAGTTCCAGATTTGACTTTGATTCTTTCTTGTAGTTTCCATTTCTCTTGAGGATTTTTTTGCCATCTGCTTTATTGAAAATATTAATCATTGTTAAAGTCCATATCTGATAATTGATATATCTGAATTACCTGAGAATCTATTTTTATTATCTGGTTTTGTCTCTTGTGCTGTCTTTTGATATGCTTGTCAATTTGTTATTGGATTTCATCAATTACAAATTAATAATGTAAGGTGTCTAAATTATGCTGTATTCCACCAGAGATTGTTTTTATTCTTCGAGGTAGTTAGAGCAGCATCAAATCTGATTAGTCCAGTTAGTGATTAAGTTTATTTGGAGCCAGACTTAAGTCTATATAAAAATTTTTTTCTATTTCTAGATTGCTTTTACTCTTAAAGGATCATCTGTAAGTGATCCCAACTGAAAACCTGAGACTTAGATAAGGGTCTCTCCATCTTGGCAGACCTTTATTTAATTTTTTATCTCCCCAGCCATGTGAGACAGCTGATAATGCTGCTAATCTTCTTAGTCAATTAGCAACTACTTTTTCTCAGCTTCTTTGCCTCTCATTCAGAGCTGCCTAAGAAAATCAGTGATGCTTTGAGGAGAAAAGGGGTTCAGACTTTCAGGTTTCCTCTTTGTCACTTCCCTTCACTTCTGTAAATTGGACATACAAGTAGCACCCATGTAGTAGAGAAATGTAACCTATCAGGTCGAAACATACATAAACATATTTTAAGTTTTTTCCCAAGGATTCCGTTGCCAATAAATGTGTATTAACTAAGCAACTTTCTGGTCTTTGATTTACTAAAGGAATTTATTCACTCAGAAGGATGGGCTTTTTACGAACTGTAGCTTCAAGGATTGAGGCCACTCTTTGGTTAGTTATTGGCTTTCGAGGTAGCATCATCAGTAGTTGCCATAGAAGTGAACCTGATTCTCCATCCTCATTCTCATTGGCCTAGCCTATGGGCAAAGGTTACTGCTGCCTGCTACATAGATAGCATAAGTGGAAAGGGGCAAAGACGAATTGGTCTCTACATAGATAGCAAAAGTGGAAAGGGGCAAAGACGAATTGGTCTCTACATAGATAGCAAAAGTGGAAAGGGGCAAAGACGAATTGGTCTAGATACTTAAAATGAAGTTCTCAAATTAATCATTGTGATAGATATCTCAGTAAATCTTCCTCTTTCTTGCACCCTTTTTATATACTCTAAGCCTCTCTTGTTTCCACATAAGAGTTCTAGACATTTTTAATCATGGTTTTCTGAATGTGTGTTTTTCCATAAAATTGATGCCAAGGGTTATATCTTTCAACAATTCTTCAAAAGATTTCTATTCTGTTGAGGACTTTTTTTGTTGTTTTTCCCTCCTGTTATTGATTTTTTTCTCTCTTTAATATCCAGTATATTGTTTCATGGTATTTGTAAGCAAGGACTAGCTTTGAAATCAGTTGTTAAGAGGCCAGAGTTATGTCAAGTACCAAAACGTGGCAGAGGGGAGCAGTGGAGAAGTGAATTATTAAAGAAATGCAAAAAAAAAAAAAAAAAGTCAACATTTTGAGTAGAGGGGCTAGCCCCGTACATTAATTTTGCCTTTCTATTATCTTACATTATTTTTGACTGTTTTAGCAAAGATCATTATCTCTTTCCATTCACATTGCAACATTTATATCAGCACTGCCTATAGAGGAAAAATATCTTCTTTTTTTGTGTGTGTTTTTTAAATAAGATTACTGGTAAAAAAAATAATGTTTTTTAGGTGCTTTTATTGACTTTGACACATCAGTTTGATTATACATTCTCTAAAAATTACTGAATTCATAGTATTACAAGTCTGCTAAGGAATTCTCTGTATAAGTAAGCTGTAAACAGTTCAAAAGGAATCTGCCCAAGAATGCTTGCTCCCGAAGGAACTAGACTTTTTTTTTTGCATTTGAAACTCATTTTTTTTTTTTTCCTGCCTTTTTTCAAAAAAAGCAGTAGCCTCTTGGGTTTAGTTTTGCTGCTCAGTTAACACGTGAAAGCCAAACAACATTACCTTTTAGACAATTTTAGCCTTTTTACATTTTTTTCCAAAAATAGCAATTGTGGCCTGTGACAATGGACAACTATGCTAGAGGCAAGAGTTTATTTTAGGTGAAAGTCCACAATCTCTGAAATAGATGGTGGAGTCACATCCTGATATTTCTAAATATTGCACAATTTTATCACATGGCTTAAAAAATTAAAATCAAAAACCCCGTACCATCGAGTCGATTCCGACTCATAGCGGCCCTATAGGACAGAGTAGAACTGCCCCATAGAGTTTCCAAGGAGTACCTGGCAGATTCGAACTGCTGACCCTTTGGTTAGCAGCTGCAGCACTTAACCACTATGCCACCAGGGTTTCCCTAAAAAATTAAAAGATTGTGAAATATTGGTGAGTAAGGCGGTGAGAATATAATAAATATTATCATGTAACCTGCTTTCTAAGGATCCCTGGTGGCACAGAGGTTACAGTGCTTGGCTGCTAACTGAAATGGTGGTGGTTTGAACCCACCAGCTGCTGTGTGGAAGAAAGATGTGACAGACTGCTCCCATAAAGATTTACAGCTCTGGAAACCCAGAGGGACAGTTCTACTCTCTCCATATGGCCTCTATGAGTCAGAATCAACTCGACAGCAGCGGGTTTGGTTTGGTTTAACCCACTTTCTCATGTTCTTTTGTCCTCTAGATATTTCACAGCAAAGAAAATGTAATGTTATTTTTGTTCATAGGTTGAAACATTTTCACTGTTAACTCTTATCATTTACATTCTAAATTGAGTTACATGATTACATTGGGGAATAAATGTGCCTATTTATGGAAGATACTTTATAAAATATATAAAAATGCAAGTATATTTTTGGTATGAAAAACAAAACCTGACTGGAGAGAGAAATAATGCCTCTTTTGGAATCTTTAAAGAACCAAAAACTTCATGAAATGTAATTAAACTTGATAAATACCTTATCACACTTTACAGAATCATAGATATTCAGCTAAATAGATCATCTCAAAAAGTCTGTTATATTTCCTATAGGCCTGAGACTCTAGCATATTTTACTAAACAAAGGATACTAATTCTTTTGGAAAGCTTCAAGTTCAAGTTGATAAGCAGCAACTTGACTCGAGCTAAATTTGGTAATTTTATCTTGAGTTCAAACATGAAAATGTGCATACTATGCTCTACAACTGAGTGTCTTCCAAACACTACCAGGTTCTCAATCTTACTCGCTTCAGATTTAAAGTAGGTGCACTCTTCTGGGGCAATGGTAGTGTATATTTCGTTTCATTCAAAAGGGGCTTTATGGAGACTAACCATTTTTTATGTATTCTTGAACTTTATGTTTTGATTAATATTCATTTTAATGTAATCCAGTGAAACATGAAAGAAGCCTGTGATCATGAGAGACAAAGGATAAGGTATCAGTGCGGTTATGGGGCTGCTATAAGAATAGACTTGATGGCAATGGGTTTAGTTTTTTCTGTTTATCAGTGCTGCTATAAGCAAAACAAGGGCATGTTTTGGCAAAAATACCAAGGCAACGTTACATTTGTGTTTGGTAATGAACATCCAAGACAGCATTGTCATCTCCATGTCTAATCACCCTGAGAGACATATTGGTGTTTTCACAAATATGGTTTGGAGATAATTAGCATTAGCTTACAGGAATGGTTCCAATGTTGGTAATTTACGTGCCTAGCAGAGAGATAGAGTGAGGATTTACTTTAAAAAATAGAGGCCTTTTAGCACCTGAGATATTATACTTTAGGATGGCTACTTTTAGAAAATGGAAGCATATACTTTGCCAGAATACTCCCAAAGTATACTGTGAAAGAATGGTGTCCCAAGGTGATGTTTATTTTTTTCGTAGTCTTTTGAGATAGCTTTAGTTGCATTGAACTGTACCCAAATATTAGGCATGATAACAACATATCCATTCTCTAAAAAATTATTGAATTTGTAGTACTACAAGTCTGCTAAGGAATTCTCTGTACCAACAAGCTGTAAACAGTTCAGAAGAAACCTGCCGGAGAGTGCACGCTCCCCGAGGAGCTAGACATTTAATTCAGTTTCAGTCCCAAGAAATTCCCATGATAGTAGAGAAACTGTGCCTAACATAGTCCCTAAAAAGTACTCAATACATGTTTACTAAAATGAGAAAAAAGTCTCTACTTAATACTTTTAATACAAAATGAGTGAAAAGAGGCCATTAAGAATCAAAGGAAAATGAGACCCACCGTGAGGATGCTGCCTTTAAAAAAAAAGCAGGGAAAATATCTTTAGTTTATGGAGAATTTAAAATGAATGGAAAAATCTAAAAACTAGTCTTAAAAATATGATTTTCTGCAAATCTTTTGTTTGTATTTATTTCTAAAGTTTATGTTGTGGTTCACAAAATTTAGTGGAAGAATGAATCAACTAGGGAATGAGGTAAAAATGCTTATTTCTTGGATTGTGATATATTCTTAATGATTCTGATGGAACCGGCCAGATATTGGCATAAAATCTACATTTTTTGTAAAGCACCCTTCTGATTTGAAGTAGGTGATATGAAGACCTACTTTGAGACTTTGAGAAACGATGGTCTATACATACAGGTTTGGAGAAAGGATCAAATTTTTAATGTATTGAAATTTGATAATTTTCAATACCGTCACGAGAAGATGCATAAGATATGGATTTTGGCAAGACACAAAATGCCACTTCATAAGAGATGCTGTTTTGGAAATAAAACTTAATCTATAAGACTATTGAACATGGCTAACTTTGCCCAGAAGCTAAAAAGAATGAAGGACGCCATAAAGGTATGAGGCTCAGGGGTTTTATGGTAGGAAATAGATGCATTTTGCACATGGGAAAAATGTGAATTGCTGTGGCCAGGGGACTAACTGTGTATTTGCCAAATATGGCCATAACAACATTTTCCATTGAACATGCTCTTTTAACTTTGTGACCTTGTCGCTACGCCAACAAGAGGTACACTCTATGTTCCCTTTCCATACACGTGGGTGGACAATGTGACAACCTTGATCAATAAATTATGACAGAACTGACACTATATGACATCTGAAGCAGGTCATATGATAAGATATAGCTTCCTCCTGACTCAAACTCTTTTGAGATGCTATTTTTATAAAACTGTTTATAAATAGCCTTATTTATGTATAATCTTCATAATGACAAATATCTATTGAAGTTTTGGATTGAAGAAAGCACCAAGCAGAAGCACTGCTGATCTAAATTAACCAACGTGAATGGAGAAGAAGATGGAAAAGAACTAGCTCAGCTGGGACACAAAGCAATGAGACCAGCAACGTTATCCAAGATGGGACAGAAGAGGGGCAACTTCCTTGTTCTAATATCTCAGTGGACAAACAGATGCAGATGATAACAACTGAGTGGCTGAGGGTCATATTAGGTCTTCAAGAAAAATAAAGTTGATTACTCTAGTCAAACATTTTTTCACATAGATTATCTGGGTAGGTAACAAGACCACGGTCCAGGCCAGGGCCATTTCATCCATCCTAGAGTTATGCAAATGCTCAATATGATTAGAAGCTGGATTACAGTATACTCAGATATGAACCAAGTTGTCATTCAACACTCTCAACCATCTTAGGATAACATAGTGTAGTCCAAGGTCATTGTTGGCCTGAGATTTGTAGAACCAAAATGTTCAGATTTTCAGGTGTTTCTGAGGATCAGGCTAATGAGTTCTTAGATCACTTATGGGTAAAAAGTGCTAATTATTTTACATTAAAACGTATTATTTATGTGGAAAACAAAATAACAAAACTTTGTATTTGACTTCAATTCAATTTTCAAAACATTCATTAGGTGCCTATTAAGTGCAAAGTATTATATCTAGGACATATACAAAGACATAATTTCAGATGCCTTGTATTATACTTCAAATATCATGAAGTATAATACAAATTAGACTGGATTAAGGACCCTAATAACTGAAGTAAAAACAAGTTAAAAGCACAGAAGAGTTCTTTAATTGAAGCGATTCTCCTATGTGTGAAAGTGATAAATAATTTTGGAGAAGATAAACTGTATATTCTTGAAATTTCTATACTTTTCAGGACATTATTATTCATTTCAACATTGTTAGGGAACAAGTGTTTGTGTGTACATGAATTTTCTAGATCACTGATGCTTACCTTTTCAAGAACCATTTCCATTTTTTTTTTTTAAATAACATTTTGTGTTTTCAGTGAAGGTTTAAACAACAGTTTAGATTCCAATTCAACAATTTGTATGCAAGCTTTTCAATGACATTGGCTGCATTCTTCATGATATGTGAACATTCTCATTATTTCTATTTGGGTTGTTCCATTTCCATTAATCTAGTTTCCCTGTCTTTTTACATTCTCATCTTCGTTTTAAAGTAATTGTTTATTGTTTTGTTACATATAGGTGATTTTTTTTTTTTTTATAATAACTTTTATTAAGCTTCAAGTGAACGTTTACAAATCCAATCAGTCTGTCACATATAAGTTTACATACATCTCACTCCCTACTCCCACTTACTCTCCCCCTCTTGAGTCAGCCCTTTCAGTCTCTCCTTTCTTGACAATTTTGCCGGCTTCCCTCTCTCTCTATCCTCCCATCCCCCCTCCAGACAAGAGTTGCCAACACAATCTCAAGTGTCCACCTGATATAATTAGCTCACTCTTCATCAGCATCTCTCTCCCACCCGCTGACCAGTCCCTTTCATTTCTGATGAGTTGTCTTCGGGGATGGTTCCTGTCCTGTGTCAACTGAAGGTCTGGGGAGCATGGCCGCCGGGATTCCTCCAGTCTCAGTCAGACCATTAAGTTTGGTCTTCTTATGAGAATTTGGGGTCTGCATCCCACTGATCTCCTGCTCCCTCAGGGGTCCTCTGCTGAGCTCCCTGTCAGGGCAGTCATCAATTGTGGCCGGGCACCAACTAGTTCTTCTGGTCTCAGGATGATGTAGGTCTCTGGTTCATGCGGCCCTTTCTGTCTCTTGGGCTCTTAGTTGTCATGTGGGCTTGGTGTTCTTCATTTTTCTTTGCTCCAGGTGGGTTGAGACCAATTGCTGCATCTTAGATGGCTGCTTGTTAGCATTTAAGACCCCAGACGCCACATTTCAAAGTGGGATGCAGAATGATTTCATAATAGAATTATTTTGCCAATTGACTTAGAAGTCCCCGCAAACCATGCTCCCCAGACCCCCGCGCTTGCTCCGCTGACCTTTGAAGCATTCATTTTATCCCGGAAACTTCTTTGCTTTTGGTCCAGTCCAATTGAGCTGACCTTCCATGTGTTGAGTGTTGTCTTTCCCTTCACCTAAAGCAGTTCTTATCTACTGATTAATCAATAAAAAAACCCTCTCCCACCCTCCCTCCCTCCCCCCCTCGTAACCACAAAAGTATGTGTTCTTCTCAGGTTTACTGTTTCTCAAGATCTTATAATAGTGGTCTTATACAATATTTGTCCTTTTGCCTCTGACTAATTTCGCTCAGCATAATGCCTTCCAGGTTCCTCCATGTTATGAAATGTTTCAGAGATTCGTCACTGTTCTTTATCGATGCGTAGTATTCCATTGTGTGAATATACCACAATTTATTTACCCATTCATCTGTTGATGGACACCTTGGTTGCTTCCAACTTTTTGCTATTGTAAACAGAGCTAAAATAAACATGGGTGTGCATATATCTGTTTGTATGAAGGCTCTTGTATCTCTAGGGTATATTCCTAGGAGTGGGATTTCTGGCTTGTATGGTAGTTCTATTTCTAACTGTTTAAGATAACGCCAGATAGATTTCCAAAGTGGTTGTACCATTTTACATTCCCACCAGCAGTGTATGAGAGTTCCAATCTCTCCGCAGCCTCTCCAACATTTATTATTTTGTGTTTTTTGGATTAATGCCAGCCTTGCTGGTGTGAGATGGAATCTCATCGTGGTTTTAATTTGCATTTCTCTAATGGCTAATGATCGAGAGCATTTTCTCATGTATCTGTTGGCTGCCTGAATATCTTCTTTAGAGAAATGTGTGTTCATATCCTTTGCCCACTTCTTGATTGGGTTGTTTGTCTTTTTGTGGTTGAGTTTTGACAGAATCATGTAGATTTTAGAGATCAGGCGCTGGTCGGAGATGTCATAGCTGAAAATTCTTTCCCAATCTGTAGGTGGTCTTTTTACTCTTTTGGTGAAGTCTTTAGATGAGCATAGGTGTTTGATTTTTAGGAGCTCCCAGTTATCGGGTTTCTCTTCATCATTTTTGGTAATGTTTTGTATTCTGTTTATACCTTGTATTAGGGCTCCTAGGGTTGTCCCAATTTTTTCTTCCATGATCTTTATCGTTTTA
Source organism: Loxodonta africana (assembly GCF_030014295.1). Lineage (NCBI taxonomy): Eukaryota > Metazoa > Chordata > Mammalia > Proboscidea > Elephantidae > Loxodonta > Loxodonta africana. The sequence continues at coordinate 110,178,435 of NC_087347.1, read as the reverse complement.
GTCTTTATGTTTAGGTCTTTGATCCACTTGGAGTTAGTTTTTGTGCATGGTGTGAGGTATGGGTCCTGTTTCATTTTTTTGCAAATGGATATCCAGTTATGCCAGCACCATTTGTTAAAAAGGCTGTCTTTTCCCCAGTTAATTGACACTGGTCCTTTGTCAAATATCAGCTGCTCATACGTGGATGGATCTATGTCTGGGTTCTCAATTCTGTTCCATTGGTCTATGTGTCTGTTGTTGTACCAATACCAGGCTGTTTTGACTACTGTGGCTGTATAATAGGTTCTGAAGTCAGGTAAGGTGAGGCCTCCCACTTTCTTCTTCTTTTTCAGTAGTGCTTTGCTTATCCGGGGCTTCTTTCCCTTCCATATGAAATTGGTGATTTGTTTCTCTATCCCCTTAAAATATGACATTGGAATTTGGATCGGAAGTGCGTTAAATGTATAGATGGCTTTTGGTAGAATAGACATTTTTACTATGTTAAGTCTTCCTATCCATGAGCAAGGTATGTTTTTCCACTTAAGTATGTCCTTTTGAATTTCTTGTAGTAGAGCTTTGTAGTTTTCTTTGTATAGGTCTTTTACATCCTTGGTAAGATTTATTCCTAAGTATCTTATCTTCTTGGGGGCTACTGTGAATGGTATTGATTTGGTTATTTCCTCTTCGGTGTTCTTTTTGTTGATGTAGAGGAATCCAAGTGATTTTTGTATGTTTATTTTATAACCTGAGACTCTGCCAAACTCTTCTATTAGTTTCAGTAGTTTTCTGGAGGATTCCTTTATTTCTCATTCTCATTATTTCTATTTGGGTTGTTCCATTTCCATTAATCTAGTTTCCCTGTCTTTTTACATTCTCATCTTCGTTTTAAAGTAATTGTTTATTGTTTTGTTACATATAGGTGATTTTTTAAAAGAGCACAGTACTTACAGGTGATGTTCATTCTTTTTTGAGCCAGTTTATTATTTAGCTACAAGGTGACCTCAGGGTTAGTTTCAGTTCAAGATTTGAAGAGTATCTCAGGACAATAGTTTTGGGGAGTCCTTCAGTCTCAACCAGTCCCGTAGGTCTGTTTTTTTTTTTTTTTTAGGAATTTGAGGTTCTTTTCCACATTTTTCTCCCATTCTGTCAGGGCCTATCTATTGTGGGCCTGATTAGAACGGTTGATAGAGGTCAATGAGTCTCAGGGTAGATAAGGCTGTAGTTTGTGTAAGCTATTTGTCCCGTAGACTAGATTCTTCTTTGAGTTTTTAGTTTTCTTCTTTCTCTTTTGTTCTGGAGGAGTAGAGACCAATAGTTGTATCTTAGATAGCTTCTTGAAAGCTTTTAAGACCTCAGACCCTACTCAGCAAACTAGGATATAGAACATAACTTCATGAATTATATTATGCCAATTGACTGAGATGTTCTACAAGACTATGGTCTTAATTCTTCAAATCTAGAAATCCAATCCTGAGAGGTGTTTGGTTATATCTAGGAAGTATACGTAACTGTGACCAATTCCATTTTTAAAGTATAATTGTTAAAACTTATTATAAAAGCAACAGAGAATAATATAAAGAAAAATGAAAATAAAATTTTTAAAATCCTACTACCAGGACTTCCAGTTTCAGCTCTGACATGTAAAGAGATTGGAAATTGCCATTCTTGATTTTACAACAAGAAAACGATGAACAACTAAAAATCAAAGACTATTCTAGAACTAATCAGAGAATTGTGGCCACAAGGCTATCCACCACCTGTAAATCTTGAAAGATATTAGCATCCAGAGATAGACAGAAACTAAGATCTGATTACATAGATCAGAAGCCTTTGGTGCCATAAACTGGTGGGAACATTTAATTAATAATGTCGACAAATTCCTAGAGGCTGAATATGTACTAATGTGAGAGTGAGGGACTCTTAGAGGCTACAGTCTTAGAGCAGCCTTCATGAACTTTTCTTCCAGGAGCACCTCCAGAGTCTTACTGTGAGAATCCAAGAAAGAGCTCTCTCATGGCACTGGCAAGAGAAGAAAAAGAGCGAACAGAGTCTTCTTTCTACCAAAACTCTACTCTCTAGTTTTAAGGACTCTGCTAGAGCTCAGCTATGACACCTTATCCCAGCTGTTGTTGTTTTTAGGTGCTGTTTAGTCGGTTCTGACTCATAGTGACTCTAGGTACAACAGAATGAAACGCTGTCTGGTTCTGTGCCATCCCCACAATTCTTGCTATGTTTGAGTCCATTGTTGCAACTGCTGTGTCAAGCCATCTCATTGAGTGTTTTCCTCTCTTTTGCTGACCCCCTACCAAGCATGATGTCCTTTTCCAGGAACTGATCCCCTTGGTAACATGCCCAAAGTACATGAGATGAAGTCTTGACATCCTTGCTTCTAAGGAGCATTCTGGCTGTACTTCTTTCAAGACAGATTTGTTTGTTCTTCTGGCAGTTCATGGGATATTCAATATTCTTTACCAAGACCATAATTCAAAAACATCAATTCTTCTTTTGTCTTCCTTATTCATTGTCCCAGCTAGGGAAAGGGAACCCCTCCTTACTTCAGCCATATCCAAGTTTTCCATTTCATGTAAGGGGAAAATGAATCAAAAAGGAACAGAGATTCATGGACCAATATTGATAATGTTACAGCTAAGGAAGAGAGCAGAGGACAGGGGAACAAAAGGTACACCACTAGGAAAACACTTGTGATGGTCCCATCCCTAAGACACGGGCCCACTAAAAGACTGAAATTTAAGTGGGAGATTATAGAAAGCTCCACACCAATACACCAACAGGGCTCCAATATAATAACAGTGGATTACACCTTAAATAGCTGCAACATACAGACTTTATTTAAGGAGCAGTTCTTAGGAATTCCCAAGGCAATAGGGAGAAAAAACAAGAACATTGGAGAAATTTGAAGCCCCTGATACCTATAGCTTCAAAACACAGGCTAGCTCCTAGCAAGATTAATATAAATTCTCACACTAAAGGGCTATTTACCTCAATTCCTATTATCCAATGCATATCCAATTTTCAACAGAAAATTACAAAGCATGTTAAAAGGCAAAAGAAAAAAAGAAGTCACTCTGAAGAGACAGGCTTCATCAGAACCAGGTTTAGATATTACACAGGTGTTGGAATTATCAGCCAAGGAATTTAATAACTATAATTAAATTATATTAAAGTTTCTACTGGGAAAGTAGACAACATGCAAGAACAGGTAGGTTAAGTAAGTACAGCTATGGAGAGTGTAAAAAAGAATCAAAAGGAAATGCTAGAAATACACACACACACACACACACACAGTAACAGAAATGAAGAATGTCTTCAGTAGGTTACCAGTGAACTCAACATGACAAAAACATCAGTGAACTTAAAGATGTTAATAGAAACTTTCCAAATTGAAATTCAAAGATAAAAAACAAAACAAAACATCAGATTCAAGAACTGAACAGTTAAGTAAGTAGAGGGCATATGATAAGAGCCAGGTTTTCAGTGATGGAGAAGAACATTACAGACAAGGAAAGGGAAGAGACTAGAATTATCCATGTGGAAATAGGCTGCTTTTAGCGATATCAGTGTGAACTTATATTTAGATTAGTTTAGGTACAGATAGTTACATACAGATATCTATATATATAGATTTTACATTTACATGGGTTAGAATACACATCTTTTTTTTTTTTTTTTTTCTCTGTCATCTAAGAGGGCCTCAAAGGAACAACACCTGGGGAAGCAATGAGCACACCTAGTACCCAGATCTTGATTTCTAATAGGATTCTTCAATAAAAGAGACCAAAATTCTGGAGATATGGCTGAATCTACTACTGAGATAGGAAATATACAGGATGAGTCTGCAGTGCCAGAAAGTAAGGAAGTTTTCAAGAACAAAACAAAACACCACAATAATGGGTGTCTGTCAAAGGGACACACGAGCCAACTGAATGAGCTCCTGGAACGGCGATGATGAAACAATTGGATCAACAGTATAAACTAGTATTGGGTTATAACCCAAAGTACAATATAAGTATGGTTCTAAACTGATATAAATAAGCATTGAATAAATTAAAAAAATGAGCATAATCCCCCACTCTTAATTCTCTACTCTTTAAGAAAAGACTGTGCACAGTGACTTTCTTACAAAAAGTATAGTATGAAAAAGAGGAACTTTTCAGAGGAGAAACTTGACAAACACTACACAGCCAGGTGATCAAAGCTAACATCGACAGTGATAAGTCATGTTGACAGCCTGTACCCTTGATATGCTATGATGAAAATGGCACTTTACCTCTATAATGTTTATTCCTAAATCATGTAACTTGAGTTATGTATTGGAGAAACTTTTTGCCCTGTTGTCACGTCTTTTTTTTTTTTTTGGCTTTTTTTCTCCTTTTAGTTGTTATGTAGAAACACCTGTAAAAGTTTTCTTTAGCATTTTTTGATTTTGTTTCGTGCCCAGAAATCTCTTCCAAAAACTAAGATTACAAAAATATCATATTTAAATATTTGTGCAACCTGGTATTTATTTTGGTCTGAAGTAGGGACCTAAGATAACCTCTTCAAGGAGCTTATGAATTATATCAGCACAATTTATTGGACAGTCTATCATTTCTCTATAATTTTAAGTGCCACTAATCACGTACTAAATTTTTATATATTCTCTATGTACACATACTAAATTTTTATATATTCTCTATGTACAAGTGGAGTTATCTACATTAATATTATAAATTTCATATTAGAATTATAAATTCCAGACATTTGATAGGATTATAAAATTGGTTCTTTTTGATATATGGCAAAAACTGCACAATACATATTTATATTATTTTGCAAATAACTAAGTATAAAATTTTCATTGAGTTGCTAATATTGTCATTTGCAAATCATGAGAATTTTGTCTCCTACTTTCCAAAATTCCTTTTCTTTTTCTTTTTCTATATGTGGACCCCAGAACTCTAGGGGTTTTTCCTTTAATTAGGGAAGTGACTTTATTCCTTTCAGGGCTACCCCTCTGTTCCCATATTGTTATACTTTTTAAAATGATCCCTTCACAGTATGAAAAACCATTGCACCTGTGTGTATTTTTCTTATTTCTTGTGATCAATTTGCTTGCATTCTGTCCATTCTATTATACAATAAAGAACAAAGTTTTAGTATTTTTTTTCCCCTCTTTTTTGTTACATTGTTTTCTAACTCATTGCTTTCATATTTTATCTTTTTTATATCCCTTCTGCTTCTTTTTTTAGGGTTTACCTCACGGGAAGGTTTTTAACTTCTATGTTGGACACTTAGTTCACTTTCACTTTTTCTTCTTTTCTAATGAATCACTTTAAGGTTCTAAATTTCCACATGAGTTCTGTTTTCACTTCAACTTTTAAGTGTTGATACGGTATATTTTTGAGACATTCAGGTATAGATAATTTCTAAAATATGTTTGATTCCATTTTTGATTCATTATATATTTAGAAATACATTTTAAAATTTCTAAATTTATATTTTCGTGTCATGTCTGCTACTGATTGCTAACTTAATTGACTTGTGGTCTGAAATATGGAATGTTTTATAATAATTCTTTTAAATTTGTTGTGACTTGTTTTTTCACTTAGAATGTAGATAATTTACATAAAATTTCTATATATACTTAAAAAAATGTGTGTTCTCTAATTGTTAGCTTCAGGGTTTTATATGTCTACTAGATAATTAAAATATCTTCATGTTTTTTCCTGCTTGACAGACACATTCATTACTGAGATAGATGTTTGAAATATCTTATGAATTAATTAGGCCACAAGAGAAACCAGAATTTTAGTTTTGAATTGTTTATAGTTATGTCCTTCCATTTGTTTTGATTTTTTTCTTTATTTCCATGTTTATTTAGATAACAAAATGCTTTACTAAGTCAGTTACACAGTTTCACTCCAACATATCTTGTAGAATCCTCCAGAATCTCTTTTTCTTCTTGCTGTGATTCTTTTCTCAAGAATACCTTTAAAAAGTTCTTTGTGGGGCAACACTGAGGCCTTGCATGCCTGAGGAGTTAGTTTCCTTCAAGGCTTGAAAAGATACTTCCGTTGTTTTCTTGTATCCAGAGTTGCTTTGAGAAGTGAGGTTGATCAGACTTATGTTCCATTTTGGTGTTAAGCTCTTTCTTTCAGAACACTTTAAGGTTTTCAGAATTTATTCTATGCTTGATATTCTTAAGTTTCATAATTCTGTTGTTTATCTATTTATCTGTCTATCACCTATCTATTTATATATTGGCTTCTCTATCCTTTTTTTGTCATTCAATAAGCTCTAACATATAAAGGCTTTTTAATTTTTTAATTCTGAGAAACAGTCATTTGTTCTTTGAATATTTCCTCTTTTCAGTTATTTATTTTTTTTCCTCTTTCCTTCTTTAACTGCTAGTGTATAATTTATGACATATTTTTGGCTTTTATATCTCTTAACTAAGTTTGGAATGTATTTTCTTTCTTTTTATCTCTTTTTTTTCTGTCTTTTTATTTACGTATTTACTTATTTTTGGTGAAAAGATATGCCAACAATTTCTACAGGGACACTTTGGTGACATTAATTACATTCTTCAAGTAGTGCAACCATTTTTGCTACACTTTTCCAAATTATTCCTTATTAGTTTTAATGGTGATTAAGACTCACTACCCCCTAACCTTGTCATCTAAACTTTCAAGCTGCTGCCACCAATTTGACCCCATGTAGATAATTCTTTAAAAGGGCACGGTGCTCAAAACAGATACTCTTCACTAATCAAACTACTGTTTAGTTTAAACATGATTATTCTTTTGCCATAGGTCTATGATCTTATTTTACAGATACAATATTTTAAAAAATACCTCTGAGGATACTAATTTGATTATTTTATTTTGTTTTTATAATTTATGCATCAATTGTTCCCATCAGGGTTTATTTGTTTACTGTTAGATCAGTGTTGTGCCTCTTTTTCATGCTAATAATATTCTCCCAATGCTTGGTGATTCTTGGTTACTGCTTGTATTAGTATCATGTTTGTAAATAATGAACTAAATTGACTAGCTTTGAAAAATAAACTGGAATTCTCAGGACATGTGGCAATCACTATTCCCCTGGATCACATGGTGGCTTTTGGACAGATATCAGCTTGATAATGCTTTTTTTTTTTTTTCTGCCAGCAGATCTGTCTGATTTAAAAATTTTTCTTTTGCCTTTAGATTCACAGCAAATACCACTTTTAGCGTTTTGACAATAAGTGCCCCTAGTCTTTAGTTCCTTAACTAGCTACCCTGACAGCTGCTCTGTGGGGCTCACTGTTTGCGGTCGCTGGTTTCTATGATCATAGCGTTGTCTCCTGTTTTTCAGGGATCTCCTCTCACACCAGTGTGAGGGAATAAGTTTACTCATACAAATCTACTCTTTATCTTGTAGATTCTTTTCACTGTGTTTGCTCCACTGGTGCTACTATTTACAGTTTTCCTGCTAGAGATGGGTTTTCTTCTTTTATAACTCTTTAGCTATTTTAAAAAAGTCTTTAAAAAGGCAGAAAGGTATGTGCCTGATCAATAATCTTAACCCAGAAATAAAATAGACTTTACAATATTTTTTAGCTTCCTCTTTTTTAGAAAGAATCCTATCTTCATTATAAAAAAAAAAAGTACTAGTTCTGTACAAAAACAGAAGGCAAATAATGCAGACCTTGAGGAAAATTCCTCAGGGTTTTTAGGTACTAGTAAGGAGAACCACATGTCAAAGAAAAAGTCTGTGCTGTGCCCCAAGAAGAGATTCAAGATGGTGGTGACACTGGTGTGATGATACGAAGACTCATCATGGAAGTGGTATTTAAAATCATCTTTTAAGAATGGGTGACCAAGTTGTCTTGGTTTGCCTGGAATTTTCTCAATTTTAACACCGACAGTCTTGCATTCCTGGAAGCCTCTCAGTCCCAGGCACACCTGGACAGTTGGTCACCCTATCACGGTATGTATTTTTGAGGGCAAGCACACAGGGAAGGAAAGCCTAGGTCTTAATGTGCCTGGAGCATAAGGACAAGGCTAAAAAATGTAATTTGGAGTCAGAGAATGGGAGCTAAATGTTGGATTCTTCATTTAAAATTTATGTTATAGGCAAAAAAATATTAGCATAGTAAATGTTGACAACTGATATTATTTATCCTCACAATTTCTTTCAGAATACCATCAAAATACATAAAGATATGAAGTCTTTTTTGAAGTAAACTGACCCTTGGTAAATTCCTAGGGAAACAGTCTGATCTTTGAAGTGTGGTTGGGATTTTATCCTGAGGTAACCATATCCTTAAAAAAAAAGGCGGGGCAGGGGAGCTGTTAGTAACTTAGTGTGGAAATGATGCTAATTGGAAAGCCAATTGTTAATTGAGAATGGGTCATTATACTACTCAATTCTTGAAGATATAGTTCATTTAAAAGGCCCATCCTTCTAAGTGAGTAAGTCTCCTCAATAAACCAAATCACACATCAGAAAGTTGCTAGGGTAATGCATATTTATTAGAGATGGAAATGCACATACTTGGGGAAAAATTAAAGATATCTTTTTTATGTGTATGAGACCTCATAGGTCACATTTTTTCTACTACGTGGATGCTACTGGCTATACCTCAAAAATTTGTTTGCTAAAATCCAGTCTCCTCCTCTGGTTACCAAATAATTCACAGTGTTCAGTTATTAAACTTGTGTATTGACCCTCAACCTTTGATTTCCATATTTCCACCAGTCTGCGACAATTGTGTGGCACTCCTACGATATTCAATAGCTCGACATTCAATAGCCCATCTTGTGTTTGCCTCTGAGAATGCATCTGGGTTGTTAATTTTATGCATAGTGTATGGATTTCTGTCACACTTTCTGAAAATGTTCCCCTCCTAACCTTGCTGGTTGTGTCTTTTTCGAGTTGTCAAATATTCTACATCCACTTTACTTTTAAGACAATACTACCCATTCTTCAAAAAAAAAAAAAAAAAAATCGAACTCATTGCGGTAGAGTCTATTCTGACTCATAGTGACCCTATGGGACAGAGTAGAACTGCCCCATAGAGTTTCCAAGGAGTGCCTGGTGGATTCGAACTGCTGACCTTTTGGTTAGCAGCCGTAGCTCTTAACCACTACACCACCTCAGTACCCCCCAAAAATCACTGTTATGAGGCATAATTTAAATTTGAAAAGATATGGTGTTCATTCAATTCAGCTGATCAAAAACTGTTCTACTTGAGTCACCTCTTGAGTTGAGTCAACAGATAACTTGACAAACTATGATGTGACTGGAGCCACACAACACTTAAAAATGTTCCTCTAGATTTGTGGGTGAAGACAACCTAAATGTAAGAAAATTACCATTGTTTTGAATTTTCAAATGTTTTCCAATACTTTTACTTCCCATGGAGCTCTGGCCCAATAGTTAAGAGTTCTGCTGGTAACCAAAAGGTCGGCAGTTCAAATCCACCAGCTGCTCCTTGGAAACCCTATGGGGAAGTTCTACTCTGTCCTGTAGGGTCGCTATGAGTCAGAATCGATTCAAAGGCAATGGGTTTGGGTTACTTCCCATAGTATTTAGAACAAAAAATGGTGTATATAGGGAGCCCTGGTAGTGGTTTAGTGCTCAGCTGCTAACCGAAAGGTAAGTAGTTGGAGCCCACCAGCCGCTGGTGGGGGAAAGATATGGTGGTCTACTTCAGAAAAGGTTTATAGCCTTGGAAGCCCTATAGGCTGGTTTTACTAGGCCCCTAGGGCTGTTCTCTTTAAGTCAGAATCAACTTGATGGCAATTATGCTATATACATTCCAATTCTGTCTCATTATACTGCTCAATTATAAAATAAGGCTCAATATTCGCTTGTTACTTTCATCTGAAAAGGGAACTAAAGTAAAAGTTAATGTAAGAAAGAAAAGTCTGGTGGATTTAAACCTAACTCTTTCTTCTCAAGTACTGACTTGAGATTGCCTATGAGAAAAGTGTTTTTCAATAAAATGAAAGGACAAAACCTGAAACATCATTTGGCTCAAGTGTTTAGGAAAGAAGAAAATTAATATCAACTGTTTGGTTTAATTTTTTTTTTTTTTTATGTTTTGTTAAATTACTATAACTTTGGGCAGTTCACATAGTTTCCTTTCCAATATGTAAGCTGAAGGTATTGGATTCATAAGTTTGTAAGATTCCTTTCTATTTCTAAAATACACAATATATTTTTTCAGAATAAAATAATTTGAGGGCTTAATGCCCTTGCCCCTCCCATTGTCTGCTGTTTCTGCCTCACAAGACCTAAAGAATCTGGTATAAAACTGTGTTTTTTCAGGATGCTTAGAAACTAAAAAAGTGTGAACACCACATGGATTTGTAGGGCAAAGTAAACGTATATTACTAAAGCAATAAGTGTCATTTTTCTTGGGTTGTATAAATCAGAAGAGGAATTTAGAGGGAAACATTTCTGACTTAGGGGAGGAAAAAAAGAAAGCATCAAATTAGTTAGAAGAAACAAAATGAGTTGTTAATACATTGAAAAAAAGTATAAACAGGTTACTAAGGCCTTATAGTAAGATAAACAAAAGAGAAGAGACGACATAATTGGAGAAAGTTTTGTAATCTTTAAGCTACAAGACTTTTTCAGAAATCGTGACACTATCTTGTCTGTTTCTTTTTCAAAATTATTTAATATTTTATTTTGTTTTCTTTTTTTAATTCTCATTCTCTTAAATATAGCTTTTCTCTCAAGCTTCTCCCTTTTGGTATCATACCCACTACCGTATTTCAGTAATTTACCCCCATTTGTCCATTACCCATATTCTATCTTCTACCATTAATACCCAGATTAGGATACCCAAATCCATGCTAGATCATCCAATGATGTTTTTCAGGCAACTCAGAATTTGGAGTCAGCAGCTTGCATTCAGGCTGCACAACTTTCTGGTTTTATCTCTTACTTTATTTCTTGGAGTATGCTTTCTCCACTTGTAAAATGGAGCAGTTACCCCCCTTAAAGGTTTTTTTTTTTTTTTTTTTTGGAAAGGGTCGCATGTAAATGAATGTATGTAATATGATTACTGCTCTTTAGATATAAAACTATTACTCTGTACCAGATATTCTAACCTCCATGAAGGTTGGCTTAACTGACTCAACTAGAGATAAACCTACCTTTTTTTGAAACTCATTTATATTCTATTCTGTATTTTAGTAATTTTTACTATTGTTTTATCTCCACTCTAAAAAGAAATAACCAAACCCACTGCCCTCGAGTCGATTGCAACTCGTAGTGACCCTATAGGACAGAGAACTGCCCCATAGAGTTTCCAAGGAGCGCCTGATGGATTTGAACTGCCAACTCTTTGGTTAGCAGCTATAGCACTTAACCACTACGCCGCCAGGGTTTCCTAAAAAGAAACAAAAACCCAAAATAGCTGTGATTTAGTTGATTCCAACTTATGGGGACCCCATGTGTGTCAGAGTTGAACTGTGCTCCATAGGGTTTTCAATGGCTGATTTTTGACAAGTAGATCACCAGGCCTTTCTTCCGAGGTGCCTCAGAGGGGACTTGAAGCATCAACCTTTTGGTTAGTAGCTGAATGCTTTAGCTGTTTGTACCACCCAAGGACTCTACTCTCAACCCACCTGTTAACTCTAAGTTCTGTGAAGACAAGGACTCATTAATGCTTGAAAGGAGGCCTGGTGGTGCTGGCATTAAAAGAGATCAGCTGCCAACTAAAAGGTCGATGGTTCAAACCTACCAGCTGTGAGAGAAAGATGTGGCACTCTGCTTCCATAAACATTACAGCCTAGGAAACCCCACGGGGCAGTTCTACTCTGTCCTAAAGGGTTGCTAGGAGTCAGAATCTACTTGATGGCAATGGGCTTGTTTTGGTTTGAGTTTTAGTGTTTGAAACAATGTCTAGCCAGAAGCACTTGCAAGTAATTGTTGAATTAAATTGACAACAAGGTTTCATATTTGAAAAAGGAAAAAATTCATCGTTTGTTAAAAAAAGGGGATGCACTAAGACTTTTCAGTGAAGTCTGTATTTCTGATTATAGATGAGAATTAAATCTGCACTGGGTTTGAAGGTCTGCAGGCAGGGTATACCTGCCTCAACTGTCAGTGCTCTCGTTTGTAATTCCAGGGTTGATGTTGCTCTGTGTTGTCAAGCATTGGAGTAGGCAAACCTACACCTTCTATCAATCATAAATGGCGTGCATTGTGGGCCTGCTGCCTCTTGAAGCTCTATTAAAAGAATATAAAACTGGACAGGAACTGTCAAAGATTTAACTATCTGCATCTGCCTCCTCCTACATCCCTGTTGAATCATAGACTGATGAGCAATATCGGTGTGCTGATAACACACGAGAGGGGGAAAACCTGCAGGTATCATTCATGAGTTGTGTTTTATTTCCGTTTTGAAAGATTTGAGTTCCACATTTTGAATTTCCACATTCTTGAGAATGTATGATAGCAAAAGGAATATGTAGGTATGTTAAATATTCAGGATGCTAGCAAGGATGTGTTATAAAAAAAAAAAGTTTGACTTTGTTTAATGACACTCTGTGCTTCCTCGTTCTGTTGTGAAGCAATTTAATTTTCTTTTTAGTTAAAAGTATGGGGATGAAAGCATACAAAAGCAATCTCCATGGGTTCTTCAATGAGGAGGTGGTTATTTTAAATCTTATTAAAATTGTTTATGAATTATACACTGACCTGCTTTAAGAAAGATTTAGCATGACAATTTAACAGGTAAAACTGGAAAATTAAAATGAAATTGGTATATCCAAGTTTAGAAAACAAATATCAAGCATTGTCTGAAGTAATGATTTCTTCCCTGTCATTTCACTCTTGGTCCTTCATGAATCTTTAAACAGGAGACTTTGACCAACATGCAGAACAAAATGTTGAACCATCAGTTTTCAAAAAATGCAGATGGTCTAACACTGATTATTTATATTATCGTACAGTATAAAAACTGTCAATTTGCCATTAAATCTTACTTTAGTGAGGTCATTATTATGTAACTTAGGGCCACTCCTTTCCTAAGAGAAAACTGGAGAGAAACCGAAAGACTTAAAGGATAATATATACTAAAGTCCATCCCATTTACATGTCTAAGCTAAGATTTTGGCTTATGTTGAATTGTCAATTCATGGTTACATATTCTTACAACTCTTGAATTATTAATATTCTGCTCTGTTCATTTAAGATGACTAAGAATGCTTTAGCTTTTTGAAAATGTCTGTGGCAGAGCTGACATTCTGGTTTAAAAATGTAAACTCTTTCGGACAGAATGAAATTTCATTTCCACGCGTATGTGGGGCATACCAAAAATCAAACCTATTGCTGTTGAGTCGATTCCCACTCTTAGTGACCCAATAGCGACCCTAGGGGGCTCAGAATAATATAATTGGAGATCATTATGCTTCGGGAAATTTTACAGATGGCTGCTACCAATATAGGAAACCCTGGTAGTGTAGTGGTTAAGTGCTATGGCTGCTTACCAAGAGGTCAGCAGTTCAAATCTGCCAGGCGCTCCTTGGAAACTCTATGGGGCAGTTCTACTCTGTCCTATAGGGTCGCTATGAGTTGGAATCGGTTCGACGGCACTGGGTTTGGTTTTTGGTTTTGGCTACCAATATGTCCTTGTTGTTGTTAGGTGCTGTCGACTTGGTTCCGACTCGTAGTGACTCATGTACAGCAGAACAAAAAACTGCCCAGTCCTGCACCATCCTCACAATTGTTGTTATGCTTGAGCTCCTTGTTGCAGCCACCATGTCAATCCATACTGTTTAGGGTCTTCCTCTTTTTCAGTGACCCTCTGCTTTACCAAGGATGATGTCCTTCTCCAGAGACTGATCCCTCCAGATAATATGTCCAAAGTATGTGAGACACAGTCTCGCCATCCTTGCTTCTAAGGAGTATTCTGGTTGTACTTCTTCCAAGACAAATTTGAACATTCTTTTGGCAGTCCACAGTATATTCCATATTCTTGACCAACATCACAATTCAAAGGTGTTAATTCTTTTTCGGTCTTCCTTGTTCCTTGTCCAGCTTTCGCAGGCATATGAGGCAACTGAAAACAGCATGACTTGGGTCAGGCTCACCTTAGTCTTCAAGGTGACCTCTTTGCTTTTCAACACTTTAAAGAGGTCGTTTGCAGCAGATTTGCCCAATGGGATGTGTCTTTTGATTTCTTGACTGCCACTTCCATGGGTGTTGATTATAGGTCGAAATAAAATGAAATCATTGACAACGTCAATCTTTTCTGTTTATCACAATGTTGCTTATTGGTTCAGTCGAGATTTTTGTTTTCTTTATGTCGGGGTGTAATCCACACTGAAGGCTGTGGTCTTTGATCTTCATCAGTAAGTGCTTCAAGTTCTCTTCACTTTCAGCAAGCAAGGTTGTGTCATCTGCGTAATGCAGGTTGTTAATGATTCGTCCTCCAATCCTGATGCCCCATTCTTCTTCATATAGTCCAGCTTCTCGGATTATTTGTTCAGTATACAGATTGAATAGGTATAGTGAGAGGATACAACCCTGACGCACACATTTCCTTACTTTAAACCACGCAGTATCCGCTTGTTCTGTTTGAACGACTGCCTCTTGACCTATGTACAGTTCTTCATGAGCACAGTTAAGTGTTCTGGAATTTCCATTCTTCACAATGTTATTCATAATTTTTTATGATCCACACAGTCAAATGCCTTCACATAGTCAATAAAACACAGGTAAACATGTTTCTGGTATTCCCTGCTTTCAGCCAGGATCCATCTGACATCAGCAATGATATCCCTGGTTCTGTGTCCTCTTCTGAATCCAGCCTGAATTTCTGGCAGTTCCCTGTTGATGTACAGCTGCAGTTGCTGTTGAAGGATCTTCAGCAAAATTTTACTTGCATGTGATATTAATGATATTGTTTGATAATTTCCCCATTTGTTTGGATCACCTTTCTTGGAAATAGGTGTAAATATGGATCTCTTCCATTCGGTTAATCAGGTAGCTGTCTTCCAAACTTCTTGGCATAGACAAGTGAGCACTTCCAGTGCTGCAACTCTTTCTTGAAACATTTCAGTTGGTATCCTGTTAATTCCTGGAGGCTTGTTTTTTGCCAATTCTTTCAGTGCAGCTTGAATATCTTCCTCCATTACCATCAGTTTCTGGTCGTATGCTAGCTCCTAAAATGTTTGAATGTCAACCAATTCTTTTTGGCATAGCGACTCTGTGTATTCCTTCCATCTTCTTTTGATTCTTCCTGCGTCGTTTAATATTTTCCCCATAGAATCCTTCAGTATTGCAACTTGAGGCTTGAATTTTCTCTTCAGTTTTTTCAGCTTGAGAAATGTTGAGTGTCTTCTTCCCTTTTTGTTTTTTAACTTCAAGTCTTTGCACATGTCATTGTAATACTTTTCTTCTTGAGCTGCCCTTTGATATCTTCTGTTCAGTTCTTTTACTTCATCATTTCTTCCTTTTGCTTTAGATACTTGACATTCAAGATCATGTTTCAGAGTCTCTTCTGACATCCAATTTGGTCTTTTATTTCATTTCTGTATTTTTAACTTCTTTCTTTCTTCATGTATGATGTCCATGATGTCATTCCACAGCTTGTGTGATCTTTGGTCATTAGGGTTCAAAGCATCAAATCTATTCTTGAGATGGTCTCTAAATTCAGGGGGGATATGCTCAAGGTTGTACTTTGGCTCTCGTGGACTTGTTTTAATTTTCTTCAGTTTCAACTTGAACTTGTATATTAGCAATTGATTGTTCCACAGTTGGCCCCTGGCCTTGTTCTGACTGATGATATTAAGCTTTTACATTGTCTTTCTCCACAAATGTGGTTGATTTGATTCCTGTGTGTTCCATGTGGCAAGGTCCATGTGCATACGAGCTATTTATGCTGTTAAAAAAATGTATTTGCAATGAAAAAGTTGTTGGTCTTGCAGAATTTTATCATGGGATCTCCAGCACCACTTCTATCACCAAGGACACATTTTCCAACTACCAATTCTTCTTTTGTCTCCAACCTGCACATTGCAATCACCAGTAATTATCAAGGCATCCTGATTGTATGTTTGATCAGTTTCAGACTGTAGAAGCTGGTAAAAACTTCAATTTCTTCATCTTTTGCCTTAGTAGTTGGTGTGTAAATATGAATAATTGTCATATTAACTGTTCTTCCTTGTAGACTTATGGATATCATCCTATCACTGACAGAGCTGTACTTCATGATAGACCTTGAAATGTTCTTTTTGACAGTGAGTACAATGCCATTCCTCTTCAAGTTGTCATTCCTGGCATAGTAGACCATATAATTGCTTGATTCAAAATGGCTAATACCAGCCCATTTCAGCTCACTAATACCTAGAATGTCAATGTTTATGCATTCCATTTCATTTTTGATGATTTCCAATTTCCCTAGATTCATACTTCGTACATTCCATGTTCCGATTATTAATGGATGTTTGCAGTTGTTTCTTCTCATTTTGAGTTGTGCCACATCAGTGAATGAAGGTCCTGAAAGCTTGACTCCGTCCATGTCATTAAGGTTGACTCTACTTTGAGGATGCAGCTCTTCTGCAGTTGTATTTTGCCTATCTTCCAACCTGAGGGGCTCAACTTTAAGCACTATATTCAGACAATGTTCCACTGATACTCGTAAGGTTTTCATCGGCCAGTTCTTTTCAGAAGTAGACTGCTGGGTCCTTCTTCCTAGTCTGTCTTGGTCTGGAAGCTCAGCTGAAACCTGTCCACCATGGGTGACCCTGCTGGTGTTTGAATACCAGTGGCATAGCTTCCATCATCACAGCAACACACAAGCCCCCACAGTATGACAAACTGACAGATGTGTAATAAACTATAACCCACAATTTGGTAATAAACTATATATATAATAAACTATACTGACCATAAAATAAATTCAGTATTTCTTAGGTACGGTGTCTTATTTTTAGTTCTATCTTGGAAATCATAATTTCTTTTCACAGGAAACATTAGTCCTGAGAATCAACAAACATGCAGATTAAACACATATGGTACATTTATATAATGGAATACTATACAACTACCCTGGTGGCGTAGTGGTTAAGTGCTACGGCTGCTTACCAAGAGGGCAGTAGTTCAAATCCACCAGGTGCTCCTTGGAAACTCTATGGGGCAGTTCTACTCTGTCCTATAGGGTCGCTATGAGTCGGAATCGACTCGATGGCAGTGTTTTTTTTTCTTTTAATACAACTACCGGAGCCCTGGTGGTACAGCGGTTAAGAGCTCAGCTGCTAACCAAAAGGTTCACAGTTCAAGTCCCCCAGCTACTCCTTGGAAACCCTATGGGGCAGTTCTATACTGACCTATAGGGTAACTATGAGTTGGAATCAACTTAATGGCAATAGGTTTGGTTTTTTTCAGACAACTACCAAGAATCATAATGCATTTTTACATTTGTTCTCATAGATAATGAAACATTAATTAGAACTAAATGAAACAATATACATAATATAAGCATCTTTAAAGATTATATTTATAGTGAATATTGTATTTCCTGTTCATAAATTCAAGATGGAATAAATTTAACTACATACTAAAGTTCTTTTCTATATCTTGGCTTTATTTCTACTTGATAGAAAAAAAATACAATCAGTTTCAAATAAATTTGTTAATTACTAGTGATTTGTCAGTCATTTGGAGTTTAACCACTGTCAGATTCATGTTTTTAATTCCTCCCTTCTACCATGATGGCACTGGGGAAGGTTTTTGATTCTTGGTATTCTGTCATGTTTGTCCTGGTGTATCACTTAGAATGTTTTTTGTGGTAAGTAATGACGAGAAAGGAGCCCTGGAGGTGCAGTAGTTAAGCACCAAAAAGTCAGAGATTCGAACCCATCAGCTACTCCATGGGAGAAAAGACCTGTAAAGATTACAGCCTAGGTAACCACATGGGGGCAGTTCTACTCTATCCTATAGGGTCACTATGAGTCAAAATTGACTTGGTGGCACACAACAACAATGGCAAGAAGGAGTTCCTGGGTGATGCAAACAATTAATGCGCTTGACTTCTAACTGAAAGGTAGATCGTGAGTCCACCCAGAGATGCCTCTGACTAAAGCCTTGGTGATCTACTTCAGGAAAATCAGCTGTTGAAAACCCTATGGACTGTAGTTCTACTCTGACATCCATGAGGTTGCCATGAGTTAGAATCTGTTTGACGGCAACTGGTGCTGGTACTGATTATGACAAGAACAAAAATAACTCAAAGTAGCTTAAACAATAGAAAGAAATGCATCTGCTCACAAAATTCTAGAGGTTAAGTGAGATTCACGTATGTTTTCAGGTAGGGATATGACTCCAGATTTTTTAAACAAAAACAAAAACTTCTCAGCGCTATCATCCTGATAGACATATGTTGAGCCTTCTCCTTATATCCCTGTTTCTTAATTTTCCTTTCATATTTCCCAGTTCTCAATCCTCTCTCTCTGTGTCCTACATTCTAGGTAATTTTCCTAGATATATCTTCCATTACAGAAATTCTCTTATTGGTTGTATTTAATCTGCTATTTAGTATACCCTCTAAGCCATTACTTTTAATTACTATATCTTTTACTCATTTGTAGAATTTCCATTTGGCTAGTTTAAAATCCTCCTATACTTTTTGTATAATGTTCTGTTCTTTCGTAGGGTTTTTATTATGTTTTATTCATTTTAATTAGCTTAAACATACAGTCCTTGCTTTAAAGTCTCTTAAGAACTTTGTAAGCTAACCATCCAGTCAGTTGTGTCTGCTGTCTCTTCTTCAGGGTGAATCATATCTTCACTTGCTTTAAAGAGTTTGATTGTGATAGAATTAGCTGGGATTGTTTACCTCTGTGGGAGTGTTGTGTGCTCCACATTGTAGAACCTTCCCTGACAAATTTAGTTCTTGTTTCTGCTCTGGGCCTGAGGAGTTCACTGGTTCAGCACAAGTTTTTCTTTCATTTCTTGGCTTGGGATTCCTTCCCCACATCACTGGGAAACATTAGAATCCACAACCATCAGTTGCATAAATTTAAGATTTAAAGTTCTGTGCCACTTCCCTAAGTAAGAGGGCCAATGTCTCACAGTCATCTTTTAAGAAGAGGCCTGACTTTCCAGGAACTTTCACTGCTGGTCTGAGGGAATTTCCTTTCCTTCTCCACCTCTCTTTCTCTCTCTTCCTTCCGTCCTTTCTTCCTCCCTTCATCCTTCCCTTTCTTTCTTTTTCTTTCTCTGTTATGGATTGAATTGTGTCCCCCCAAAATATGTGTTGTAAATCCTAATCCCTGTAGTCATTATGATCCCATTGGGAATGGGTTTTCTTTGTTATGCTAATGAGACAGTACTAGTGTAGGGTGTTTTTAAATCAATCTCTTTTGAAATACAAAAGAGATTAAACAAGCAAGCAAGAGAGCAGAGACAGGAGAAGATAGGTGCTATGACACATGAAGATGACCAAGGAACCAAGAAACAAGGACCTCCCCAGAGCCAACAGAGAGAGAAAACCTGAATTCAGACTTCTAGCCTCTTCAGCTGTGAGAAAATAAATTCCTGTTTTTTGAAGCCATCACTTGTGTTTCTGTTACAGCAACACTAGATAACTAAAACACAGACACTCTCTCTTTCTTTCTTTTATAGAGCTTACATTAATATTTTTGGTATTGTTTCTAGGGTTCATTCTCTTGAAGAACAGAAAGGAGGGTTCTTGTTATTGCATATTTGGAAGCACTAAAGTGAATTTCAAGTATACCAGGCAAAATCCACTTTAAATCAGACCTTTGTAAACATTCCATCCAAAAATGGCGAATAACTCTATGTTTTCAGGTTTTAAAAAAACAGACAAATATACAGAAACTCCATTCTGTTTGTATAGATCACCTCTATAATTAGGCAAAGACTGAAAAGTTGCATTATTATCCAAATTTCACAATGAGAAAACTAAAGTTCAGAAAAAGCTAAGTTACTTGCCCACAGTCACTCAGCTAGGGACTGACAAGTGAATTTTGGCCTCTTAGTCTGTCTGATTCCAAACACTCTGTGCTTTCTACCAGGTCTTGCAGCTGCCGGTTAAGTCAATCCAACCACTGAATTCTCTATGATAAAGCTACTACTCATAGTGGGTCTTTTCCATACCAGATACAAGGTTAGGGACTCCAATAACATCGCACATGTATGCAATATAAATTCCAGAATAAATTCTGCATATTTGCCTACAGATACGTGGTTAAGGGAACTAGCTCTTGAATCCTATGTCTGGGATTCAAAACCTAGCTTTGTGTGAACATGAACAAGTTACTTAACCTCTCTGAGACTCAGTTTCCTTATCTATAAAATGAAGATCAAGTGGTACCTTCTTGATTAATCTTGATGAAGATTAAATTAGCACATAGATACAAAGCACTCAGGAGAGTGCCTGATACAGATTAAGGAGACTTACACATGTTAGCTATTATTATTCAAATGGTCCATATGGAAATGTCTTGCATCAGTTGGTCTATAGTTGACAAAATATTTAGCATTTATCAAATACGGCAACACAATTCTCAAATTTGTGAAATGCAGTGTATTTACTTTTTCTTAACTGAATCTATTAAACTCCTTTCTCGTTAGCAGCTTTACTTCTTTTTTTTTTTATAGCAAAAACATTATTCATACCTTCAATATGTGAAAAGCTAAGAAGCACATGACAATTTTAATGAGGTTCCTCTGCTTAAGTGAAATAAAAATTCTTCCATTATTTTTCTAAAATTAAAGTCCCCATTAGAATTTTAGATTTACTCTCTTTTCCTACGTTACTGACATCAGCACTGAACTGCCAATTGTGGGATTTAATTTACATGTTGGAAAGCTATGAACACATAAATACACTTAATAATAACATGCTATATGAAAAACACTCTGAAATTTAAAATCATAAAAGTAATGCTTTTTATGTATTTCTATGAAGAACATGCAAAAACACTCATTTATGATTAAGTTCTTAGCAAGTAATCTCTGATAAAATTAAGTGACCTGTGTGTCCTTAACATTTCTTTTTAACTAAAGTCTCCTCTTTGTGGTAGTGGTACTGATTAATCCTAGTAATATGAAAGTAGTGTGTGTTTGTTTTTCATGGTCAATGCTGTCTGAGGATACCTATGTTGGAGGATTTCCCATCAAGTGGACACAAACTCAGTAATTTCAACTTTGCTTGCAGACACTGGGTCTTCCTGTATTCAATGTGCTAGGTAGCTGTGGTAAGTGGGAGGAGAAATCAACAGCTGGGTGTTAGGGGTCCGTGAAGGATGCTGGGATCTCAAACATTGCAAACGATTTAGAATACTTCTGTAGGGGTTTCATTAGAAGGTCATCAAGTATGGCTAAAATGATATACTAGATTTCAAGACAGACTCTCTTAACACCATTTAATAGTTTTCCGCAGCAGGACCCTAAGGTTGACTGAGGAAAGGAGCCAAGGGCGTCTCTATAACGTTTCTAAAATTACTAATCACAGGAACCTGGCTTAGCAGGAAGACAAAGAATCCAAAAGTGAACAAAGAGCCTAGAAACATCAAAAAAAGTTTTTTGGCCTATAGCTCCCCAGGAGACAAGGAGATTTATCAGACTGGGTGAACAGTGGGGGAAGTGATGTACAGGAGTTTATCGGTAATTAGGACAAGTTTAGAGTTAAGGAATTTTAGACATCAACATAAAATTACGAGTATAAAATTAGGTGAGTGTCTTGGAAGGGGCTGATGTAATTCAGCAGACCTGAAACTTAATCTGATTCAGCTTCTCAGTAAATATGTCTTTTGTTGAGTTTCTACACCCCAGGCACTGTGAAGGCAAAGTAGATAACGCAGTTAAAAAGCAGGGCAGTGAAATGGGATATCTCACACAAAATCAGGGCTGACACATGTGCAATCCTATATTGCACACATACTCATAGACTTTCACAAATCAAATATCCACTGTGTTATTCTAAGTAAGAGAAATGGTTTTGTTTTCAATGGCAATAATATATTTGGTGTCTCGAGCTTCAGGGTTCTGAGTCACACCTGGGCATCTTCAGTACCTCACCTGCTGTTAGTTATTCTTCACAAATGAAAGGCTAGTGGTGTTTCCAGGCTCAGGCAATCTTCAGTTATCCTGGCAGTTTGGCAGTTGAAATCATTGATGGTCGAATGTCTTCATTGTATGCAATACTTTCCCTCTACTATGCTCTTCCAATTTATCAAAAGGTAACTCAAGATTTTTGTCCCATCTTCTCACTTCCTGTCCACCACCAAATGAAATGAATCAGAGGTAAGGAAGAAGGAAAGAAAGACAAATAAAATGGCTTTATGAACCACGAAGAGTATGGCATTAAATAAAAACATTTATGGCATTAGCACTGTAACCTAATTACCACTGCTGTTGAGGAGGAACATGGTCTCAGATATAATCTTACTTTATGCAAAATTCTCTATATCCCATACTATTTTATTAATACAATAACGACAATACTGATGATAATAGTGGAATAATATTTTTTCAGCTACAGAACACTTCTCTTCAAGATAAGTGGGCTAACAATAGCCCTCATTTCATTGCTTATTAAAACGGTTAAAATAAGAGGCTTCTGATTTGCATAAGCTGCAGATTAACGGTGTTTACTAAGCAGGGGAACTTGTTCTTACATTCACAATGCCACTGGCAGGAGACGTATGAAAGTCGGCGGCATCCCATTCTCCTGTAAACCAGCCGCATGCTTATTTTTGGCAAAATGATGAAAGCACATTAGCATGGCAACTCAGTCATGCTTAAGGCAGAAATAACTAATTGAAAATCCTGGAAGTCCATGAGATAATAAAGTGGCTACTTTGTTTATTTAATTAAAGGAAAAGTAGCTTTTTAATGACCCATTTAAAACCAAAGACACTTGAAAAAATGAGCAGGAAGTTTTTCTGGCCTTATCGAAAAGTAGAAGGTTGCTTTGAATGTGTGAATAAAACTTACACAAAGTGATAATGCTATTATAAGTCCCTACAGTTAAAAATTAGTATTTCTCATTTCATCCACCTACCCATTCACTCAAAGTCCCCAGGTGGCTCAAATAGTTTGCGCTCGAATATTAATCTAAAAGTTGGCGTTTGAACCCACCCAGTGGTCCTGTGGAAGAAAGGCCTGGAGATCTGCTTCTGTAAATATTACAGAGAAGAAAACCCTACGGAGCAGTTCTACTCTGTAACACACGGGGTCTCCATGAGTTGGAATCAACTACATGGCAGTGGGTTGTTTTACCCACTCACTCACTCACTCTTTATCCGTGGCTCCCTTCCTACCTTTTCTTCACCCTTTTTTTTAAATCTCTCTCTGATCTTACTTTTTCTTCCTAATAAAGACAGCCTTCATTTGTTAGGAAACCCTGGTGGTGTAGTGGTTAAGTGCTACGGCTGCTAACCAAAAGGTTGGCAGTTTGAATCCGCCAGGCTCTCCTTGGAAGCTCTGTGGGGCAGTTCTACTCTGTCCTATAGGGTCGCCATGAGTCAGAATGGACTCGGCGGCACTGGGTTGGGTTCATTTGTTAATGTGATGCCTACATTCTTAGAGGTCGGTTGAAAGAGCTATACCGTGTCATTGGATATCCAACAAGGGGAAAATAAAGTGTATTCTAGCCATAACAGCCTGCAGTTCCTTCCGAGACTGCTTTTTTTTCCCCTAGACTAATCCCATGATCCTTCAGACATAATGAATGAGCTTAGGGACTTGCAAGAGATTCAGTATCATTTGTATTTTATCCTAAAGAAAGAAAAACCTGAACCCTTTGACAGAGGTCAGTATGCACAGAAATAAATACTTCCTGTAATGAAGTGTTGAAGGTGACTTACGTCAGTAATTGACACAAACGTTTTTTTTTTAAGACTGGAAAATTGCTCCCTAGGCATTTATTTGTTCTATCTTCATTTTACCATGGTGAGTTAGGTCCTGTAGTTTTTGACAGAAGGACTTAAATAAAGAGCTCCTTAAAAGACATATCAATTTAATGGTTTATTCAAGATAGGTTTTTCCCCTCATGAAGAGCGAAAGAATGGTTAAATAAATATGTGTGGATTTGGATTTTGTGGTCTGATTTCTAGGCTTGAAAGTATACACGTAAATACACATTCTTATGTAAAAACATACCATTAATTTTGAAGATTTCAAACAAAAATTTGAAATCATAACAGATTTTAGATAATTATCACAGAATACGGTGTTCGCATCCCCATGCTGACATAATTCCATTTCTTTTGTGACCATCCCACCTCCACCCTTGGCAAATATAATTAATTTCTCTGGCTACCTGCTTCCGTTCTCACACAGTTGAAAACTCAGCTTATGTTTGGAGTGTTTCTCATGGTCCAGGCTGCTTTATCGTCTACCACAATATTTATAAAGCATATTGTAATCTTTAACACAATCAAAAAGGGCAGCCCATCTTTAAGTTGTGAAGATTTTTTTTTTCAACATAGTATCTTATTCTGATGCACTAAACATAGACTGACAGAAAGAACATTTATGCATCCATAGATAGATATGCACATATTCTGTTTTTCTTTGCATGTATGATCATTGTTTTAAAAAATTTTATGACAGCGAGGAAAGTTTTGGGGAAGAAAAAACAAGGCGTATCACTTGAATCTCTGCCTCTGTCATCACATAGCATTCTCCTTGTGTCTCTGTCTCTGTGTTTCTTCTTTGCTTTTGTAAGGGCCCTTGGGATTAGGGCACATCTTCAGTGTGACCTCATCTTACTAATTACATCTACAACGACCCCATTTCCAAATAAGTTTGCATTCTGAGATTCTGGGAAGGACTTGAATTTTGGGGGGACTCTATTCAACCCAATACTATATCTTAAACATTAATGGCCCCAAACCAAACCCACAGATCAATTCCAACTCAGAGCAACCCTATAGGACAGAGTAGAACTGCCACGTAGAGTTTTCAAGGAGCGCCTAGAAGATTCGAACTGCTGACCTTTTAAGTTAGCAGCCTTAGTAGTTAACCACTACGCCACCAGGATTTCCACATTAATGGTATAGGAAATAAATACAAAATTTACTTGTTTTTAATCACTTCATCTTTTTATGTCTACCTGGAAACCCTGCTGGCGTAGTGGTTAACAGCCAAAGCTGCTGCTAACCAAAAGGTCAGCAGTTCGAATCCACCAGGCACTACTTGGAAACCCTGTGGGGCAGTTCTACTCTTTCTTATACCATCACTATGAGCTGGAATCAAGTTGATGGAAACTATTTTTTTTTTTTTTTTTGGTAATCTATGTGTCTATCTGAAAACCCTGGTGGCTCAGTGGTTAAGTGCTATGGCTGCTAACCAAAAGTCTGGCAGTTCAAATCCACCAGGCGTTCCTTGGAAACTCTATGGGGGCAGTTTTACTCTGTCCTATAGGGTTGCAAAGAGTCAAAATCGACTCCAGGGCAATGTTTTTTTTTTTTTTTTTTTGGTTTTTAGATGTATCTATCAATCTATCTTTCTAAAATAAGCTCTCCAAGATTCTCCATGGGGGGGGAAAAACTCAACTTTTATTTTCCCAAACTCTGAAAAAGTGAAAAAGAAACAAACAACAGCTATCTTAATTCACTGCCTGCCTTCACAGAAATTAATAATAACTTTAAATTATGAACTGCTGAGATTTTTCTAACCCTAAAAGCTACACAGCGATTTACACAGACTGTGTTTAGCCTCAATAATGCTGCCTTTTTCTAGATGCAGAGAGAAATTGAAGGTTATCAGAAAATGAAGCAAGTTACAGAAGTTCATGTAATGGAGAATTAGATGAGTCCTTAGAGATTATCAAGCTCACTTTTTTTTTTTTTAACCAGGTGTAATATAACTTCATGTTTTGCCAGTCTGGTAAGCAAACACTAGTATGGCATTGTTTTGAGGTACCTTTCTGTATTTATGGGTGAGACAGAGTATTTTTTTCTTATCGTATTTTAGATGAAGGTTCCCAGGGCAAATTAGTTTCTCATTAAACAATTAGTGCACATATGGTTTTGTGACATTGGTTGCCAACCCCAAGGCATGTCAACACTCTCCCCTTCTTGACCTTGGGTTTCCCATTACCAGCTCTCCTATCCTTTCCTGAGTCTTGTTTTATAGGCCTGCCTAATCGTTGGCTGAAGGGCAAACCTCAGGAGCGGCTTCAGTTCTCAGTTAAAAGGGTGGCTGGGGGCCATACTCTCGGGTTTCTCCAGTCTCTGTCAGACCAGTAAGTCTGGTTTTTCTTTTTGTGAGTTAGAATGTTGTTCCACATTTTTCTCCAACTCTGTCCGGGACCCTCTATGGTGATTCCTGTCAGAGCAGTTATTGTTGGTATCTGTGCACCATCTGGTTGTGCTGGACTCAGTTTGGTGGAGGCTGTGGTAGTTGTGGCCCAGTAGTCCTTTGGACTAATCTTTCCCTTGTGTCTTTGGTTTTCTTCATTTTCCATTGCTCCAGATGGGCGGGACCAGTGGAGTATCTTAGAGGGCCACTCACAAGCTTTTAAGACCCTAGACACTACTAACCAAAGTAAGATGTATAACATTTTCTTTATAAACTATGTTATGCCAATTGATCGAGATGTCCACCAAGACCATAGTCCCCAGCCCTCAGCTCAGCAATTCAGTCCCTTGGGGAGTTTGGATGTGTCTATGAAGCTTCCATGAACTTGCCTTGGTCAAGTTGTACTGACTCCCCCAGTATTGTGTACTGTCTTGCCCTTCACCAAAGTTACCACTTATCTATTGTCTAGTTAGCATTTTTCCCTCCCCACCCTTCACCTTCCTTGTAACCATCAAAGACTGCTTCTTTTTGTGTGCAAACCTTTTTGTGAGTTTTTATAATACAGGTCTCATACAGTATTTGTCCTTTCGTGATTGACTTATTTCACTCAGCATAATGCCCTCCAGATTCATCCATAATTAGATGAGGTCATACTGCAGTAGGGTGTGCCCTTAATCCAATATGACTAGTGTCCTCATAAGAACAATAAATAGACACTTCACCAAAGAAGCCACTTAGGTGGCTAACAGACACATGAGGAAATGCTCTTGATCACTGGCCGTTAGAGAAATCCAAATCAAGAGTACAGTGAGTTATCATCTCACTTCAACAGTACTGGTGCAAATCAAAACAACAGAAAATAACAAATGTTGGAGAGGTTGCAAGGAGATTGGAACCCTCATGCACTGCTGGTGGGAATGCAAAATGGTACAACCATTTTGGAAAATGTTATGTCACTTCCTTAAAAAGATACAAATAGAAATACCATATGATCCAGCAATGTATCCTAGAGAAACAAGAGCTACCACATGAATAGACATATGCATATCCATGTTCATTGCAGCATTATTCACAATAGCAAAGATGGAAACAACCTAAGTGCCCATCTACAGAAGAATGGATTAACAAACTATGGTACATATAGGGCCGCTATGAGTCTGAATGGACTCAATGGCACTGGGTTTTTTGGGGTACATACATGCAATGAAATACTATGCAACAATAAAGAAGAACGATGAAACTGCGAAACATCAATCACTTCTTATAGATGAGGAAACTGAGTCTCAGAGAAGTTAAACCACTTGACCCAAGTTACATAACTAATGTTAGTAAAGCCGTCTTAGACGAGGAAAGAGAAATATTCTTAACACTTTAAACACAAAATTCTGATGATACTTGTTTATAGCATTCACTTTCCATTTATTTCACTTATATTAATATGTAAAACTTATTTAACAGTCATTAAACAGGCATTGATTATATACCTTGTAAAGACAGCAATGTCATTTCTGAGAATATGGATTCATTCATCTAAAAAGTATTTAGTTTTCTGGTATTCAGCTCTACATTGTCTGAGCTTGAATGCCAACTATGCCACTTATTAAATGGGTAAATAAAGAGAAGTGACTTATTTTCTTTGGAGCTCATTTTTCCATCAATAAAATGGGGATAACAACCGTGTCTATCTCATTGGGTCAGTGTGAGAATTAAATGGGTTAATATATGTAAAGCACTTAAAACAATGTATGGAACATGATGCATCAATGTTTGGTTTTGCTATTGGTATCGCTGAGCAAGTACTATGTGCTGGAATCAGGAATCAGGTATATTTGATTATTATTCAACTACTGCTCTCAAGGAGCTACAGACCATGAGGACACACACACACAAATTAAAATGTGGAAGCGATAATTGAGGAATAGTTGTAGTGTTAACTGTGTGAAACAGAGTGTTAGGCAATAACAGTGGACAGTTTTACAAGGTCCAGGATGTATAAAGGGATGGGGCCAAGTTAATTTTATATCCACTGTGTATGTGATGTGTGGTTCGGTTTCTCAGAAACTCAGGAATCAAATGGTGAGGGATGAACCAAGGAAGTGGGTATAGAAGCGAGAGGAAAAATTCAAGAGACACATAATTGAATCCACAGACCTTGCCGGCCAATTCTTTGTAGAAATAAGGAGAGATAAAAAAGAAAGTCAACATTTCTGACTTGGACAATTAATGGATGAGATTTCTATTGAACGAAACAGGGAAAGAAGGTGAAATATGAGTTTTAAGTTTGAAAGTTGTAACAATGGAAACACTCATCTGGAACTCAGCAGTAGGTCCTTGGGTGAAGCCATAGGTTTGGGATTCCTAATGATACACAGAAAAGTATTTAAGTTTTACCTAAGGTGATGGCAAAAGGAGGAGGAAAAAGTATGGAGGACAAAGATCAGGATAATATCAGTACAAGGAACGTAGGAGAAGAAATCTTAATGGAACTTGAGAATGAAGAAAAAAGAATTAGGAAGGAAGAGGAGAAAGATTGCTATTGATTGTGAAAAATGAGTGATCAATGGTGTCAAATTCAATAAAGCATATATTGTACAAATTGAAAGGTGTTCAGTGTATTGATTATCTTCTCCACAACGGTTTCAGCAGTGAAAGTCCAGAGTATAGTTATAGGGGATTGAAGTATGAATAGCTGAATGCAAAAAATATAAGCAAAGTAGAACAATTATTGAAAGCTTGGTTGTGATGAAAAAGGTCTATAATCATCACAATCCAATGATGAGCGCATAATAGGCACTCAGTAAATATTTGTTGATGAAACAGTAGCATCTAGACTTCTACCAACATCAAGGTACCATCATTACTAAGCAATGAAAGAGAGACACAAGCACTTTTGTGTTGAAGGATATGGGGCCAATGGAGAAGGAAAAAAAAGAGATGCATAATAAAACAATGTCCTGAAAATGATAAAAGGAAGTACTGTAGACAAAACAATTCACTTCGCATAAAAAATATCAGGGGTAAAGACGTTAAGAGGCATTCAGATGTAAATATGTTTGTAAATGAACATCAGGAAGTTAAGAACACTTATATGATTCATTGTATTTTGCTGTAAATTGGGGAGCATCATGCAATGAATAAGCATGGCAGGCAAGGAAAAGCAAGTGCCTCAGTAGAAGGGAACTGGCAGGGCAGTTGAAATTAATGAAATTAATGCCAGCTCCAGTGCAAAACAATGTGCCAGCCAGAGATAAATTTTACACAGGGTCGTGATGGTCCCACACACAAAGTTGTTTAAACTGTGAGGCCCCTATCACTTAAGGCACCTTCATCAACATGTCTCCTACAGTACCCTCCTTGTAATTGAAATCTCTAAGCTCAGCAAGTCTCTTGGGGGTATACTATTCCTTTGTAACAAGCAAGAGGTAGGGGTGGGCCGTGGAGTCTAACTCTTGCTGCATTCACCCAATATGCAAATGGCCTAACATCAGCGGTTACTGGGAAAGGACAGATTATATGAATACATAACAGTTCTGTGACCCTTTTTGAGAGAACTGTCTCATATATCCATGTCTACTGATCCAGCAACTCCAGTCAGGAGGGCTAACAATGCTTTTGCTTGTGTCCTGTCTGCTTGGCATCTATGAGTCTTTGCTTTGGACAACTGGTGTCCCTGTTTTGTTGATGCCCTAAGCATGTGCTTATCTTGCTTATTGGGTAATCCATCCTTGATCATCTGAAGAGTTATTCTAATCAGACACCTTACTCTTAAATCCCTCACCTGCCACTCTTATTCATAGCATTATGCACCCCAATTTACAGCAAAATACAACAAATCATGATACAAACACAAGAACATTTTCTTGCACACATTCTGGTAAACAGCCAATGGGAACTCCAGTCCCAGGTGACATGTAAAAGTGGGGGAACTTGAATAAGATGACTGTTGCAATGAATTCAATCAAGTTGCTTTTTAACTGCATAACATTTACTTGTAGAGTTATGTCTTAAGTTTTGTGAACAATAATATCTATAACTTTAATTTTTAAATATGTTTGGCACACACACATGCAATCTAGCATATATTCAATATAATACTAACATGGGTAATAATTTAATATAATACTAACATAGCAAACATCAAAAATACTAGAAATATTAATATTTAGCTAACATGAAAAATTTTAACTTATGTATCAAGTGAATTTCATTTTTACTGCCTGTTGTGCAGGACACAGTGCTTTATATTATTCTATATATGCTAATAAGGGAGATATTAGGCACATTAAGAGTACGTAAAATTCAATATTTATTTATCATGCAAAATATGTTTCTGTTTTGCAACAATGTGTGTGCTTCTAAATTCATCTCCCAAGAAAGCAAAAAAGGACATTTATAAGAAAATTACATTTATATTTTATCAGAATTGTTTTCGTCATCTAGTGCTGCTGTAAAAGAAATACCACAAGTGGATGTCTTTAACAAAGAGAAATTTATTCTTTCACAGTCTAACAGGCCACAAGTCCAAATTCAGGGCGTCAGTTCCAAAGGAAGGCCTTTCTTGTCAGCTCTGGAAGAAGGTCCATGTCATCAGTCTTCCTGTGGTCTAGGAGATTCTCTGTGCAGGAACCTCAGGTCCAAAGGACACACTCTGCTCCCAGCACTGCTTTCTCTGCTTGCCTCTCGTTTTTTGTCTCTTAAGGAATTGGCTGAAGGCACTATCTAATCTTGTAGCTCTCATCAATATAACCGCCACTAATCCATCTCATTACATCATAGTGATAGAATTTACAACACATAGGGAAATAATATCAGATAAACAAAATGGTAGACCATCATACAATACTGGGAATCATGACCTAGCCAAGATAACAGATATTTTGTGGGGACATAATTCAAGCATATTTACATATCTCTGTGTAAGGAAATTGAACAATTCTTCAATAAAATAAATTAAATGAATATCTAGGTAATAAAAATTATATAAATGCATTTTATTTTCCATTTCCCTTCAGATTGACTTTCTTTTAAGAAATTGGTTGATACTGTTATGACTCATAAAATGAAACTTGCTTGTTGAGAGGTGGTTCTATTGTTACAGCAATTATGTACATATCTTTGAATATGGGAGTTGAACAATTCCACAAAGAAATACAATGTATACTTTATAAATTTATATATAATAACAATTATATTTTCCTTTTCATTTCAGACCGATGGGTATAAGCTTGCATTCATTTTTCTTTTGTCAACCACATAGGAACATGCTTATGACACTATAATC
This sequence comes from Loxodonta africana, assembly GCF_030014295.1. Classification (NCBI taxonomy): domain Eukaryota; kingdom Metazoa; phylum Chordata; class Mammalia; order Proboscidea; family Elephantidae; genus Loxodonta; species Loxodonta africana. The sequence goes on along the minus strand of NC_087347.1, from coordinate 110,146,892 downwards.
ACATGACTCATGAAATATCTGGTCCTGTCCTGCACAAAGCAAACCAAAACGGGTCTTCAGATTGAGCATATCCTTGTATTTGTATCATGATCTTTGCGATCGCTTTTGCCCCTGTCGAGTATCAGCAGTAGTCCAATGAACTTTGAAGATGCATCATCAAAGGAAGGAAAGCGAGTATGCAAATTTTCAAGTATTATTTCAAGACGAAGAACACTTGTGGAGATCTGGAAAGGGCCCTCCAACAAATATTGTATGACAAACCAATGAAATTATTTCCAACTTCATGTAAGTACCATTTCTTTTGACTATCTCAGACCAGAAGAACAAAACTATGTGCTCCAAGTCATTTTTTTTTTACTTACTAATTTTCAAATATAAGTTTTTGTGATAATATCCAAATTCTAATGTAAATTTTATTTTATAAATTTTACTTGTTTTATTAATTTTATTTATTTTCAATTATTCAAATTTATTTGCTACAGTACAACTGGAAACACTGGTGGTGTATTGGTTAAGTGCTATGGCTGCTAACCAAAACGTTGGCAGTTTGAATCCACCAGGCACTCCCTGGAAACTTTATGGGGCAGTTCTACTCTGTCCTATAGGGTAGCTATGAGCCGGAATCAACTGGACAGCAATGGGTACAGGCACAGTAGAACCAAATTTAAAAAGTGACATAATTTTATACCCAGGTAAAATGAAATGGCAACAACTAAGTGGAATGCAAAAATGAAAGCTCACAGAAGATAAAAAGAAAAGGATTTGAGAATTTCTAAAGACAGTTCCGAAATTAACTTCCTTTTAAAACTTAATGAATCAGAAAAGACTTCTGTTGAATGCTCAACTTTAATGGATGCAAATTGTTGTTCTAGCACCACTAGTACTGGAATTACTAATAACAATACGAATATAACAGACTTTGTTCCAAATTCTGTATCTATTCCTTGTTGTAGTAAAATTAATGATAATAATAATGGCATAGAAAGTGAAACTGTTTTAAAATCTGAAATTGTCTCATTTGCAGGACCATAAATAACAGAAACTCAGATCCTGCTGTGTGGAATTATTTTTCTTCTAATGATGTAAATTATTGGATTGAAAGAGAGCCAAGTGTCAACATCACAGTGAACCACTTGAAAATTTGCGTCAAAATTTCTGTTTGGTAAACAAATGAGGATCTGTAGCGAGAATATATTTTTAGGGTACAAAGCTAATGGTGAAAATTATAAGAGGGAGTGGCTACTGTATTCTCCATCAGTTGGCTTTGTGTATCATTTTGCTTGTGAACTATTCAGTCCTAAATCATTTAATTCTAAATTTGCAATGGACGGATTTAGTGACTGGCACAATTTGAGTACAATTGATAAACATGAAAACAGTTCAATTCATGGAGGTTATTTTTATGTTGTCATATTTAAAATGAAGAAATGGTTTTGGCTTAAGTCATGAACTGGAAACACTAATGAAGAATGGCAGTATTGGAAAGCCATTTTGGAATGTGTTTTTGCTGTCATTATAACAACCACTGAGCATGGACTATCTTTTTGAGGAAGAAATGAACATGTTTGGGTCCCCACAAAATGGAAGTATTTTTGGTTTACTTGAGCTTTCTGTCAGTTTGATCCATTTGTAGTAGGTCACTTCTCAAAATATGGTAACACAGGAAAGGGCTCCCCATCATATATATCTAAAACAATGTGTGAAGAATTAATAGACTTAATAAATAATAAAGCTTAATCTACTGTTTTCAGTGAAATAAGTATAGCTCAATATTTCAGTTGTCTGTAGGTTCCACTCCTGATCTTTCTCATACACATCAGTTAAGTATTGTTTTAAGATATGTATCTCCAATAGATGGAAAACCTGTTGAGTGATTTATCACATTTACTAGCTTAAAAAGTCATATCAGTGAAGAAATTGCAGATCAAGTACTTCACTATTTATGTGAAGTTTGCAAAATTGATTATTCTAAGTGCAGAGGCCAGTCCTATGACGACGGTGCCAATATGTCAGGGTGTTATAAAGGCATGCAACAGAAAATTCTAGAACATAATGAATATGCCATTTTCATGCCATTTGCTGTATATTTAGTTTATCTTGTGGGATATAGTACAGTAGATTGTCCAGAAGCAGTTGATTTATTTTTCCTAGTGTCCAGTTATTCTATACATTTTTTGCTGCCTCTACTCACTGATGAACAGTTTTTTAAACATATTTAAGCAATGATCAAGTATTAAAATGCCTTTTTAATACACATGGGAAAGCTCATGCTGTAGTAACTAATGCAATCCTAGAGCCTTACATTCATATTCTTAGATGACTTAGAAAATATTGCTGAAAACCAGACACGAAAAGGAGCTACCAGGAGAGAAGCTGAAAACATCACCAGCAAAATGCAAACACTAGAGTATGTATTTATTTTGGTTATATGAAATAATATATTGCAGCATTTTCATCAGATGCATCAAGCTTCAGAAGATTCAAGATTCAGAAGTAAACTTAAAGATATGCACAGATCTCTACCAGTCATTAAAAAGTGATTTAAATAATTTAAGAGATTTTGAAAATTTTGAAAACGTAACAAAACAAATACTGCTAAATTCTGATTATCAAGCAGCTCGTTGTCACAGAAGCTTAGAAAGAAACAAGTAAATGACGGAAGTGCTCCAGAAGTACCATCGAGTACCAGAGACCAATATCCTGTAACCACATTCTATGCCATCATCAATACATTTGAATCTTGCAAGAATAGAAGGGTGAAAGTGTATGAAGTTCTTTCAAATAGATTTTCCTTCTTAAACAATGTGGATATACCTGATGCAGAACGTATGAAGGCCTCCAAGGAATTATTGCAGGCTTAAATACAAACCTTTACAGAGAAGTGTGACAATTTCATTCTTACGTGAGGACCAATTTTACAGGCCAGGAAAGACAAATTTTACTCATGTAGAAGCATGTATGATTCCATAATAGAAGGTAAAATGCAATGCATATTTTCCAAAGTTGAAATTGCTTTACACATATTCCTAGCTTTAGTGATCCAAACTGTACAATAGAATGCTCATTTTCATCCCTAAAGAGACTCAAAACCGTCAGTGTACAGTGATGATTTAAGAAAGACTCAGTTCATTATCCTTATTATGTATAAAAAAAAAAATTTTTTTTATGTATAGAAGTAGATATTGTTCAGCAGCTTAAAAGACAAAATCACTGAAGAATTTGTAAGAGCAAAGAATAGAAAGAAACGTTTTTAATTATAACATGTTAGAGATGAAAGATCTATCTAGAAATAAAATCTAGTAATTTGTTATAATATTTGTTTTCTGATCATTAAATTTTGTTTTATGACTCTTTTCATTTGTTCATTTATAATTATAGCATGTATTATTATTATTATTTTTTTTATTATAAAACAAGCATCAAAATTGAAGTATAAGCCATTTAAAGCAAATTGGTGAATGCCAATTTTTCCTTTGTGGGAGATCAACAGAATTTTACATTGATTGTTGAAACAGCTAAGTTCACTGACTCATTTTCCTTGTTGTAGAATACGCAGAAAATTCTTTTTTGTAGAAAATGTGTCATGTAGTAAAAATCTTAATACTCCACATCCACTAAAAATTGTTTAATTCGGTTCATCTCATTCTGCTAAAATGGCATATGCCACTTTTGTGTTCAATTGCTAATATTATAGTTGCATTTAAAAAGAAGTTAGATCATAGATAGCTAAGACACTCACATGTATATATACACGTATGTGAGCATATATATATAAAACTTACTTATCTTGCTCAAATGCATGAGTAAGCAGAGGAGCGGGCACCACGGATTATCAGTGTTTTGGGCCCTCACATGCTTTAATCCTGCCCTGGAGATAATGATAAATGGAGCTGGTCATGGGCAACTTGGATTGGCCAATAACACAGAACACCCAGACATCATCAAGTCTCAGTGGGGCAAAACGTCTAGTTTCTGTCCTTTTTCACCAGCTGTGAACAGCAGTGCAAATATAGTCCCAGAAGGAGGCTGGATAGAGCGATGAATTCGTAGGATTAACAGGACTGAATCAACGCAAGGATAAAGGAGTGAGGGAATGAAAATTACTGGCAGGACAGTGGGTTACCACAGGATCTTCACTTGATAGAGAAGAAAGTAAAACCAGATGTCGCTGAGAGATTTAGTGATGATAAAATAGAGAAACTGACTGCGGTTTCCTAAGAAGATGTGTTCGAGTTATGCTCTAATAATCAAAACTTGAAATTAAGGTTTTTAAAATGGAGCATTTCCAGTGCTTAACAAGGTCCAAATGGTCACTGAAGTGGAGTGGAGATAGTTTTTTGAATTACGTGTGTCAAGAAGGAACTGAGAGACTGAGTACAGGATGTAGAATGCATGTGAAGTGATGAGGGGAAGCTGACTTGGAATTTTAAAAGACCATGGATTATTCAGAAAACCAATCAATTCTACATTTTAAACAACCTTCAGCAGCGGTAGTGGTGGCTTGCAATGTAAACAAAATTCTACTAAATGCCCACAGAATGGTTATGTTCACCTACAGATGTCATTAACGTGTTTGTCCTGAAACATTAGAAAATTAAAGTAAAATCTCAAATATAATTAGAAAATTAAAATATAACATATAAAATATATTAAAATTAATATAAAAAATGAGCATATTTATTTTTTAACTGTGCTGGAATTTATTAACTTTTACTCCTTTAGACATATTGTAGTATTATTCTGTTTACATACATGTACAACATATTCTACATAAATATACTTATGTAGCAATTATCTATGGAAACCCTGGTGGCGTAGTGCTTAAGTGCTACAGCTGTAGGTCAGCAGTTCGAACCTGCCAGGTGTTCCTTGGAAACTCTATGGGACAGTTCTACTCTGTCCTAAAGGGTCAATACGAGTCGGAATTATCTATCTATGATTCAGTATTCAAAGTTTTACTTCATTAAGCCAGAACCTCCAGATTAATACTTTTACATTTTATGTACATATTTGGATTTATAGATTCTTAAAAATCAGTATGCTTACTCAAATAGAATGAAAGGAACCACCTATTTGCTTGATAATTGTTACTTATAATGTGATTCGTTTTCCTTGTTTTGGCAAAACTCAAACACGTCCCTAATAACCGAAGTGAGAATCCCATAGGAAATATTAAAATAAGGAGGTTTAGTTTTGATCTGGGCACCATTTTTAACAGATTTTCACAAGACAGTCGCTATTGATAGCCTGACAAGTTCCTCTTTCACTCCATTTTTTTAGCGTGTTTCTGTGCTGAAAATGTGACCAGCTATTTCTACCTAAAAATCTACAATCTCCTGAAATAATATTTGTTCAAATACATAAAATAAAAATTATTTTATGTATTTGAAAAAATATTATGAAATAATATTTGTTCAAATAGCATCAGTCTATTCCAGATAAAAATACTCCAGGCTTCCTCAAAAGAAATAGTGTTATTGCAAGCTTGAACTATTGAAAAAATAATATTGCCTCCAAGGGGGTACGCCATCTTAATAAGACATATCTTTGAGACAAGGAAAAATGTACTTCTCAAATCCTACATGCGTTATAAACCACCACTTAGGAAACCTTTGTTCTAAAGTGTTGCCAGTTTTACCTGAGGCAGGCATTTTACTGCATTTAAAAGGTCTCCAAGGATGCTAAGGAATCTTAGGTGAACCTGGAGGCCTGGTGGATATAATGAAAACTAAAGTTTTTGTTTTGTGAAGTTTTCTTGAGGCTTTTCTCCTGGGAATTGAAACGTAACTCCCATTTTGCTAGTCTAACTTCACCAGGTAGTGCTGGCAGAAATTTTAGAAAGAGAAATCGCTGGTGGATGTAACAAACTAAAAAAATAGGCCTCTCTCCTCACTCACCTGCTGTTCTATTGAAGGAACTGGTGCTAGAAAATATTGTTAGCCTAATTAAAAATAGATGACAACGCTTCATAAAAATGAGACACCGATGCTATTTTTAGAAGCTTTAACTTTTGTAACTTACTTTGCTGGTAAGCGCTAGAAAAAATTGCCAAGCAGGCGTGCACCAATGCCTATGTTTCTCTCTCCTTTCAAAGTTTTTTCCTTTCTTGATCAGTGAGTTTAATGGTTGGTTTAAATCAATTGAGTAAACTAATTCACACTATGGTGCTAGAGGCTTATTGTATCACTCTTCCCAGAGATAAATTCTGCTAATCTTTCCTTATATACTTTAAAAAAAAAATTCTTTATCATTTATTCATCCAAAAATATATATTTTAATTACCTGCTGTGTGCCAGAAACTATGTTAGGCCCTATAAATATAGAAGCAAACAAAACTTTAAAGATCTCTGCTGTTATGGAGCTTACATATCAATGATGGGGAAACAACGCATAAAGAGATTTATTAATATACGCATATATGGGCCTCACCTATCCTGAGACCAGAAGAACTAGGTGGTGCCTGACTACAACTATCAGCCCATCAGATCAGGGCCACATTAGATGGATCCTGATAGACTGGGAGAAAAATGTAGAACAAACCTCAAGCTCTTAAAAAAAAAAAAGCTCAGACTTAATAAGCCAGTTGAGGCTGGAGGACTTCCTAAAACTATTGCCCTGAGATACTCCTTAAACCTTGAACCAGCCCCTGAGGTCACATTTACCTAAATAACAGATGGGCTCACAAAATCACCTGTGAGTACTGGGCTCCTTTAAAAAATCACCTCTGTGAGACCAAATGATCAGCAATTTCAAAACAAAGATGAGAAGGTAAGGAGACAGGGAAACTAGATTAATGGAAATGAAACAATCAAAATGGAAATAATGAGAATGTTCACACATTTGTGAAGAATGTAACCAAAGTCACTGAAAAATATTTGTAGAAATTATTTAATGGAAACCTAAACTGTTGTGTAAATCTTCACTGAAAGCACAATAAAATGTTATTAGAAATATGCACACATATGATCAATGCTAGTTTCTATGAAGAAATAAAAACAGAGTAAAGCAATAGAGAATGGCTGATGTACTTCATACAACCTGCCCCAACATCGAAATAAAAAGATAATCCGTATTAAATATTAATGAAAACCTGAAATACCAGCTTAAGAATTTGAATAAAATCAATTTTATCTATTTAATATCAATTAAAGGTGACACAGAAGGAAGAGTAACAAAATATTTTCCATTCAAGAGAATGTCACAATAGCGATGATAATGGAGGAAGTCTTAATGTTGAATCTGGCTGCCATTTGCTGCTAAGTTTTAATGAAGAAATTGATAAAACACCTTGAATGATAAGAAGAGGAGTGCCGAGGAGAAAGCGCTAGCACTGAGGAGGAAGCGGTAGACCTACACTAGCCCGTGTGGTAGTCACTGGTACGTGTGAACACGCAGCACTTGAAATGTATCTAGTTTGAGTTGGGATGTAGAGTGAGATTAAAATACACACCAGATTTAGATCATGTACATGAAAACAAGTTATAAAATTTATAAACAATTTTTTATATTGATTGCACATCAAAATGATGGCATTTTGAATATGTTGGATTACATAAAATATGTGGCTCACACAATATTTATAGTGGATAGTGCTCTGCTAACCTACTGAGGCCTTAGACCAGCGGTTGGCAAACTTCTTCTGTAAAGGCCAGAGAGTAAATATTTTATACACTCTGGGTCAAGAGGAAAAAAAAAAATGAATATTATGCATATAGTTATATACACACATAGTTATATAGCCATTTAAAAATGTAAAAGTCATCTTTACATTGCACGTGTAGCAAAACCAGTGAGGCAGGTTTAATCCTTAGTTGCCTCTTGCATTGAAGAGTAGTGGAAAGATGAAGGGCTTCGGATCCCTGGGTTCAAATATTGGCTCTGCTACTTAGCTAAAATGATGTTGGGCTGGACAGTGAATTTCTGAGTTTCCTTCTCCTTATTTGTACAATGGGGTATTAAAGTCTACCCTTGCAAAGAGGTCATAAAAACTTACGAAGATTCGATGGAATTGGTTTGTAAAGTACCTAACAAAGTGTCAGTTTCTTATTTCCTATAAAGTGTGAGATTTTCAGTAAATACTGGGATAATTGGAAAGCCCATTTCTGGGAAAAAATATGAAGTGCACACACACATGTTCTCAAAGAAAAACAGACATGGAAATGGATCATATAATAGCAGCCTAAATTGTTTAAAAAAAAAAAAATAGAGAACAACAGAAGCTATACTTTATCATATCTGTGTCCTGACCGTCTAAAGAAAATGTACAGCCTCTTAAATCCGATTGCTCCCCAAAATGTCAGAGGTTGCTTAATGCAACAAGCAGCTCTCTGATGGTGAAATTTCAAACACCTGTGTTGGGAAAAATCTTTGAACCAAGGTCCTACTTGAAGTCTCTCAAAACAGAAAGTAGCTCTCATGTCTAGGACATTTTATCCCCACTTCTTAGTCTTTTTGCAATGGGAGGATCATCAGATCTCCACATACTAATATAATTGGGTTGAGATAAAAACCTAATTAAAAATAGCTGGCAAAAACTTTGTAAATATTTTTGTTTGTTTTATTAATCACAACAACATGCAAATGAGGTTGACAAGTGTTTCCAAGAATGCGTATGAGACGTATAATGCATCCAGTGTACAAATAATCTTTGATGAGTACGTGGATTACAGACTGTAGTCTTTCTCTGAATCCTTGGGACTGAACAATCTCAAATGCACCTCCTTGGGAATAATACCTATCCTACGAATTGAATTCATGAAAAATTTAACTTCATTTCCACAATAATGCTGACTAATAGTAATGCAACCCAGTTATTGACTATGTACCTAGAATCACTACGCTAGTGTCCACATATCCCCTTTAAATTCTACAGTCTTGCTCCAGTTTCTAAGAATGTCCCCATTTTTATATGTGCATGATAGCACATTCTCATTGTAGTTTGGGGGCATTTAATGGTTAGCATGAATAAGCACTGACACTAAGTTTCTCTTTCATGGAGTTCCCGGGTGGTTCAAACAGTTAAGGCATTCAGCTGCTAACCAATCATTGGAGGTTAAAATCCACCCAGAGGTGCCTCCAAAGAAAGACCTGAAAAACCAGCCATTGAGAAACTCTATCAAGCATACTTTTTCTCTGATACACGTGAGGTCACCACAAGGTGGAACGGACTCCACTGGTTACTGGACAGTTTCACAGTTCTCACAGACCAAGACACGAAACACAACTACTCACTAGTGGTCACTGTTGCAAATGCTTATGGCTCAAGTTTAATTAGAGTCCACATCCTTTTCCCCTTGAGGATTTTTAAAAGTTCATTATTACTGCCATTGCTTGTATAAACCAAAAAACCAAACCTGTTGTCATCAAGTCAATTCCTACCATAGTGACCCTATAGGACAGAGCAGAACTGCCCCACAGGGTTTCCAAGGCTATCATCTTTACAGAAGCAGGACTGCCACATCTTTCTCCCTGAGTAGCTGGTGGGTTCAAACCACCGACCTTTTGGTTAGCAGTTGAGTACATCAACCACTGCACCACCAGGGCTTATATTGCATATAGATACATTATAAATGCTGCACAAAGTTGCTCTACAAAATTCTAAATCTTCTAGGCAATTTAGTCAAAAGATTGAAAGCTCTGAGGGGCACATCAGCCCAACAAAGTTACAAGCTTCCATGTTAACTGATGGAAGTGTTTATCTGTCAGCATTTAGTTGATGTCCAGAACAGAGCACAGCTGGGGTACTTTTTGGGCACTCAAAGCCACCCAATTACGCTGAAGTCAGTAGTTAAAGCTAGAAGTTACCAACTCTTCTCTCCCCCCAACTTACTCATTGATATTGGCTTGCCCTGATTATTTATTAATCTGGTATTACGGTTAAGGAAAGGCTATGTGATGTTATCCTAAAGAGAAGATAAAGCCAGATTACTTGGATTCAAATTCCAGCTCTGCCACTTACATTGCGTAAGGTTGGACAAGTTATTAAGATATTTCTAATGAGTTAATATTTACAAAGTGCCTAGAGTAACATCTGGCACAGAAAGAGGCTATATACCAACCCAAAACCAAACTCACTGCCAACAAGTTGACTCCCACTCATCGTGACCTCTAGGGCATCCAAGGTCGTGAATCTCTACGGAAGCCAACTGCTATGTCTTTCTCTTGCAGAGCCACTGGTGGTTTAGAACCACCGATATTTGGTTAGCAGTCATCACCATGAGCCACCAGGGCTCATTAAATCCATTGCCTTGGAGTCGATTCTGATTCATAGCGACCATATAGGACAGAGTAGAATTGCCCCACCAGGTTGCTAAGGAATGGCTGGTGGATTTGAATTGTGGACCTTTGGTTAGCAGCCTGAGCTCTTAGCTACTGTGCCACCAGAGCTCCAGGGCTTCTCAGAGACTATATTAAAAAAAAAAAAAAAAAAAATTGCCCTCCAGTCAATTCCAACTAATAGCAACCCCATAACCAAAAAAATAAAAAAAGTTGCTGTTGAGTTGATTCCGACTCACATTGACACTTTAGGAGAGAGTAGAGTTTCCATGGAACACCTGGTGGATTCCAACTGCCAACATTTTGGTTGGCGCCTGTAGCACTTAACCACTACCCTACCAGTGTTTCCAGTGACCTTATATAAGCAGTTACTAATTAAAATAAATAGGGAAAGAGAACAGAGCATTATGATTTAGGTCTTACTGAGCACTATTGTTTATCCTTCTATTTCAAACCAAATAATCAAACCAGTTGCCGTGGTGTGGATTCTGACTCATAGCTGCCCAATAGGACAGAGTGAACTAACCCTTAGGGTTACCAAGAAGCTGGTAGTAGATTTGAACCACCAACCTTTGGTTAGCAACCAAACTCTTAAAGGCTTTATAAGAACTCCTACAATTTAAATAAGGAGCCTGGGTGGCATAAGCAGTTTGCTCAGCAACTCCATGGAAGAAAAGGCCTGGCAGTTTGCCTCTGTAAAGATAAAAAACCCAGTGCCGTCGAGTTGATTCCGACTCATAGCCCAGAAAACCCTATGGAGCACAGTTCTACTATGTAACACGTGAGGTCATCATGAGTCGGGGCGACTCTATGGCAGCTAACGACAGGAACATTTTTTAGATGGAATGTTTTACCATAAATGTCCCTTTAAAGATTATTAAAAATTTAAACTGGAAGATGCCTTAGAAATTTTGAACACCAACTTCCCTGCTTTACTAGTGAGAAAACTGAAGCCTGGAGAAGTACAGTCGTTTACTTAATAACATGCAGCTGGTTAGTCATAGAACTTGGACTAAAATCTAAGTATTCTGATCCCTAAGGAGCCCTGGTGGTGCAGTGGTTAAGTGCTCAGGTGCTAACCAAAATGTTTGAACCCCCCAGCTGCTCTGTAGGAGAAAAATGTGGCAGTCTGCTTCCATAAAGATTTACAACTTTGGAAACCCTATGGGGCAGTTCTACTCTCTCCCACAGGGTTGGGAGCAGTCAGAATTGAACCGATGGTGATGGGTTTGGCTTCAGTTTTGGTATCTTGATCTCTAACCTAGTGTTTCTTCCAGTGCACCATGCAGACACAACTAAAAGTTTTAGGATCAAATGTGTCTAGTCATTTCAAGTGATTTTTTCTACATATAAATATAAATACATATATTGGGACAAAAATATTATTTTGGGGACATGTTTATACTAAAAATATTCATTGTTTACCTGGAATTCAAATGCAACTTCTTCTCGTTGTTAGGTGCTGTCGAGTCAGTTCTGACTCATAGCTACTCTATGTACAACAGAATGAAACACTGCCCGGTCCTGCGCCATCCTCAAAGCGTTGCTATGCTTGAGCTCATTGTTGGAGCCACTGTGTCAACGCATCTCGTTGAGAGTCTTCCTCTTTTTCACTGACCCTGTACTTTACCAAGCATGATGTCCTTCTTCAGGGACTGATCTCTCCAACTGTAACTAGACGTCTGTATTTTATCTTGCTAAACCTGGCAATCTCATCCAGAATCAAAAGATGACTTAATTAGTGAATGAATGTTAGCAATTCCCATGTGTACAAAAAGGACAAAATATGATCCAAGTTTGTGACCTATTGTGGAAGGACAAAAGCATCATATTGTAAAGGGCAAATGCTATCATCATTAAGACCTCATTTTTGACTTAGATATATATGTAATATTAATAATGACAATGGCTAACGTTGACTATTCCCCATGCTCAGGACACTGAAATAACTTTAAGAGTATTGTCTCATTTAATGCTCATGATAATTTATTAGCTCAGTACTATTATCCTCAATCTATATGAGGTGGAGATGTCAGTTTGGAATTATATCCACAGAGGTTCATTTCTTGCTCACACTGTCTATCATGGGTGGGCTGCAATCCTGGTCCCTATCGTCTTCATAGGACAAAGTAGAGGTAGCAGCCTCCATCCAGGACATTCCCAGTCTTCTGGCAGAGGGAAGAGAAATCACACTAGAATTAGGTCACAGCACTCAATGTTATTACTTTTAAGTGACACATGTCACTTTGGCTCACATATCGTGGGCCAAAGCAAGGCACATGTCCAAGTCTGAAGAAAATGGGGCAGGAGAATATAATTCTGCCCCAGGTTGGAGCACCAAATATTGTGAACAGTAATACAATCTACCATAAGAGGAAGCTGAGACATACAGAAGTTAAGGGTTTTGCCTGCAGTCACATAGTAAGATTTCGACTCGGGAGTTCCAAGTCCACAGCCTGTGTTTTTAGCCCTTTTATTATACTTCCTTACCTCCCACACCCATCTGTAAGTTTGCCATTCCACAGTGCCTTGTGTGTTGCCATGATGCTGGAAGCTCTACCACTGATATTTCAAATACCAGCAAGGTCATTCATGGTGAATGGTTTCAGTGGAGTTTCCAGACTAAGACAGACTAAGAAGGAAGTCCTGGCAATCTACTTCCATAAATTAGCCAATAAAAGCCTTATGGATCACTGAAGAATATTGTTTGATATAGTGCAGGAAGAAGAGCCCTAGGATGGAAGCTACTATAAAATAGCCTCAGCAATGTACTCAAACACACCAATGATCACGAAGATGGTACTGGACATTTTGTTCTGTTGTATATAAGGCTGCCATGAGTTGGAGCCGACAACACCAATACTATACTGACTTCTTTATATGTGGAGACTGTGGCCTGGGCACCCATCCTACACCTGTCAGGATAAACACTGAACATATTGATTGTGAAAAGAGAAGACCCCAGAATGCGTGTCATGCAGGGTACTGCTGACTGCCTTCCCGTGGCGTCAACTTCAGAAGTGCCAGTAAGGTCACTTTGGGGACAATGTTCTCTGCACCACATAGAATACTGTAATTGAAATAGAATGTCTTTTTATTTGAGTTATTTAGGTTTTTTAAAAAAATATGTAAATAGCATCTTGCGCTTTAAAAAAGATCTGTTAGCAAAGTCCAGAGACCATTAGCCACTGAAATGATTCTCAGATTCCAGATGTTTGTACACTTTTTTCTATGTCTCCCGTGATTGCCACGGAGTGGTTACGCCTCCTTTACCAAGCTGAATAATACATCACACTTAACCTGACATCTAACCAGAGACAGAGTGCTTCCTCAAGGCCTCCCAAAGCCCAAGCTATCGAAAAGAAATGGATATTAAAGTGAATTATTAGGCCACATAGTGGAGCATGGCTTGTTGCATAAGAATGTTAAAATGATGTTATTGGCAAGTTGGAGAACACAATAAGGAGAAAATGATTATAACAGCTGGTAAAAAAACGACATCTTATGAAAAATTCATTTACTACCTTAAAGGGCTTGTTCATAATTGTAACTGTTTTCCCATTGTGGTAAGAAAATATAAATCTTTCTTTTTCATGCTCGGATAGGTGACTTCTTTTTTTTTCTTTTTTAACATCCTTTTGAAACTTAGATCTATTTGCCCCTTTCTAATTGATGATAGGAATAAATTTTATTCAAGTCAGCATCAAAGCAAACAAACATTTGCATATAGTATTTCTGAGAGGAGATTCAGAGAGGGCTTGTTTGGTCGTGTAATTTTACAAGTACATTTTATGGTACATCATTTTGTCATAAACAGCCAATTTCCATTCAAGTGTTTAAGTGATCCAGGCATGGCTTCATTGACATGGCATTAGGATAAATCTTATGTAAGTTCAGACTTTGAAATGTCTCATTCTGTAAATGCATCTAAACCTCAAAGATTTCACTAGCATTGGGCTCCACTTCACATTTTACATTCTTCTCCAATAAGGTAGGGAATTTTTGTTAGTCTTTATGTTATGAGATTCTTGGCCCCTTTTTTCAGAATGAGCCTAACAGAGGGAATAGAGTCCCTAGGTGGTACAGATGGTTAACAGATTTGGCTGCTAACTGAAAAGGTAGAGTTTTGAGGTGCCTTGGAAGAAAGGCCTGGTGATTGACCTCTGAAAAATCAGCCACTGAATACCCTGTGGAACACAGCTCTATTCTGACACACATGGGGTAGCCAAGAGTCACAGTTGACTTGAGGGCAAATTATTTTAACACAGGGAAAACTGCCAAGGAGTCTAAAGTGAAGCACTTGCAGAGGCATGACTAAGTGGTTAAGAGCTACATCTGCTAACTAAAAGGTCGACAGTTCAAATCCACCCGCTGCTCTTTGGAAACCCTATTGCGATTCTACTCTGTCCTATAGGGTCGCCACGAATCTGAATCAACAGGAAGGCAATGGGTTTATTTATTTATTTTGTTGATTAAGCTATGACAGGGTGTGTGCCCGCTTGAGAAGGAGCTCTAGTGAGCAGTTTCTATTTTCTATTGTAGTTTCCATCACCAGCTGTGAGAGATCATTCAGCAATTGAAAACTAATTACCATGGGTGCTATTTTCCGTAGACAAGCCCCTGATTTTACTACATCTCCTTCTCCTTTGCTAAAAGGATATATTCATTTTTAAATTTGTTTCCAGGATGTTTTAGATTTATTGAGCTTAAAGTGCTATGCCAGAGCCAACAAAGACTCACCTGGTGAAGGTTAAGAAAATTAAGAGTAGGCATGGAACACAGCCATTGTTTCCAAGCTCAGCTCATATTGGAATCACCTGGAGAGGTTTACAAACTTCTGGTGCCTGGGTTTCACTCAGTGATTCTGATTTAATTGGCCCAGAGTGCAGAATTTTGAAGGCTTCCCAGGTCATTCTAAAGTACAGCCAAGACTGAGATCCCCTAAAATCAAGAGAGAAGAACAGATGGATCAAGGGTGGGACACACAGGGCCTCATGGAGACATTAGTGGCCTCACTGTTTTATGACAGAATTGTGATTAAGTTCTTCCTCCTTCCTCTCCCTCCTGCTCATGTCTTCCTCCTTCTCCTCCACCTCCACCTCCTCCTCCCTTTCTCTTTCATGTATTGAATTCTTTCAGTGTGGCCGACTACGTGCTCTACATGGATCCTCTCACTGAACCCTCAATACGAACTTGTGCTTTAGGTAATGATATTACCCCACTTTGAAGATGGGGAAATGGATGCCCAGAAGCTTTAATAACTGGCACAGATCCACATATTCATAACGGCTGTCTTAGTTCTGCTGTAACACAAATACCACAAGTGGTTGATTTCAAAGAACAGAAATTTATTTTCCCCAAGTTCTGGAGGCTAAAAGTCCAAATTAGGGTCTTGGCCATGTTGACTGCTTTTTTGCAGGTAGCCCTGGGCTTTCCTTGGTTCCTTGTGTTGTAAATAATCCTCACGTGGCCTGTCTTCCCCCATTCCCCCATATGTAGGTATATCTGTGCCTAGTCTGCTCTTTTTATAACTGAGAAGTGATTAGTTTTAGAACCCACCCTACATGGGTAGGACCTTATTAACATAAGAAAGAAAACGTTATTTCCAAACAAGATTACATCCACAGGTATGGGGGTTAGGATTCTAGTACATATTTTGGAGGGACACAATTTAACCTATAACAGTGGTTTTGTGCTTGGTTGGGTTCCTGTTTTTGAGAGATGAGGGCAGAAACGTATTCTGTTCTTTTTATCAGTCTTACAGCAATCACAAAAGTGCCTGATTCACAGTAGGCACACTTTTCTAAATCTTATATTTTGTGCTTGAATTTGTGTTTATGAAATGAAAACATTTTTGAAACTTCAGGCAGGTATTCCCCTTCCCAAGTATTCCCCCTTCTAGCTTCTTATTACTGCATAAAACAACCCAATAGACACTATTAGGTATGCTTATCTATGACCTTTGATTTATATACAAATATTCCAAAGGCAAAATGAGTTTGGTAACAATTACCCCAGGCCTTTCTAAATTCTCACTCTTGCCTTCCAACATTGAGGACTCAGATCAAGGCCAGTAAATTGTGATAAAGAGGACAATGAAGAGATTTGAATCATAAGACACTATCCTGAGACTTCATGTGGGTACAAGGAAATGGAGATGGATAAAAAGAAGAAAAATAAATAAATAAAAGGGATGTCACCATTTTCCCTAGAGATTTTCTTCAGTCAACGGTAATTTTGCAAAGGAACCATCTCCTCCTCCTTATGATTAAATTTGCCTTTTATGGTTATTGCTTGAAGTCTCTAGCAATTATGCATATGGTTTGCACCAGAATTTTGTACTCATTCATATTATTTTTCAGTACATTCTTGGTTTAATGCATTTCTATATATTTCTCAATTAAATTATTGTCCAGCATGCACATGGATTATAAGGGACTAACATGTGGTTGCGGGAGTCCCAGGGTGACAAAGGGTTAACGTGTTGGGAGGTTGAAGTCCACCCACCCAAAACCAAAAACCAAACCCAGTGCAGTTGAGTTGATTCTGACTCATAGCAACGCTGTAGGACAGAGTAGAACTGCCCCGTAGAGTTTCCAAGGAGCGCCTGGCGAATTCGAACTGCTGACCCTTTGGTTAGAAGCTGTAGCACTTAACCACTACACCACCACAGGCACTCTAAAAAAGGCCCTGGCAATCTACTTCCAAAAAATCATCCATTGAAAACCCTGTGGAGCAGAGTTCTACTTTGGTATGTATGCAGTCACCTTGAGCCCTAATCAACTCCACAGCAAGTGGTGAGAAAAGGAACGTCCTTTGGAGAAGCCAGAAGGCTGGTTGTATGGTGTTAATAAAATTGGTATGAGTGCCAATGGATTAATTAATTATGTATTTATTTGTGCATTTATTTATTTCGCTGGCAGGGGACAACATGAGAAGAAAACTCATCTTCCTCAAGCTTTGTTTTGCATATTCTTAGGAAATTTAGACATCTCAATGTCATGTATTTACATAAAAACATTGTCTAAGTTATCTAGTGCTGCTATAACAGAAATACTACAAGCGGATGGCTTTAACAAAGAGAAATGTATTTTCTCACAGTAAAGTAGGCAGGAAGTCCAATTCAGGGTGTCAGCTCCAGGGGAAGGCTTTCTCTCTCTGTCAGCCTTCTCATCAATCTTCCCTCAGACTAGGAGCTTCTTTACACAGGGACCCTGGGTGCAAAGGACACGCTCTGCTCCTGGTGCTGCTTTCCTGGTGGTAAAAGGTCCCCAACTCTCTGCTTGCTTCCCTTTCATTTTATCTCTTGAGAGATAAAAGGTGGTGCAGGCCACATCCCAGGAAAACTCCCTCTACATTGGATCAGAGAAGTGACCTGGTAAGGGTGTTACAATCCCACCCTAATCCTCTTTGACGTAAAATTACCATCACAGAATGGAGGACAACCACACAATACTGGGAATCATGGCCTAACCAAGTGACACATATTTTGGGGGGACACAATTCAATCCGTGACATACAGCACTATAATTTATTTTGGTTTTGTCTTTGTCCTCCAACTTGCTGCCTGTCAGTGACCACATTTTTCCAGAGCATGCCTGTATTTGCTGCCAAAGAGGAAGTCACAAAATGATTCCCTGCCACCAAGTGAGACTGCGGTGTGACTCCATGAATGCTATTCGAGATGAAATGTGAAGTCACGTGGTTGATCTTTTAGCAGTTATCCCAGAACTTGTTCATTTTTAGTCAAAGTGGCCTCGGGAATCAGTTTAGTCCTGTGATCCTGCCACTGTTCTAAGCATTTTGCAGATTTGGCCTATTTTTCACATTTACTGCATCAGGATTTTTCCTGCTTCTATTTGAAGACATCAAGATTTCTTTTGTTGGCCTGAAATTCAGTGGTAAAATGAGGACGTTATGCTATATTTGAACAGTCTTCAAAAGTCTTGTATGGAGGAGCTATCTCTCTGAAGAGTCACATTTTCTCTAGGTTAATCAAGGACCAATCTGCCTCCACCAAGGAAGCCCTGATTAGTCTGGGATAAAAAGCCCCCTCAGTAAAATAGATGGAAGAAGCAGCTCTGTGCTTTGGGAATTTATGGATCATTCTATGGGCTTCAAACCTGTCATCTGTTGTAACAGCAAACAGCTGAGGCCTTGAGTTCCTCTCTCATTTTCAACTCTGTCTGCAAGTCAGTGTGGAAAATGCATTTGCAGCATACGTGAGAATTCCGAGGGACGCGCCCCCAAGAGATTTTGAGCTGGACTCTTTTTATTGCACAGGCACAGGGCCACAATAAATCTGGGAGAGATAAAAGGGAATTCCTCTTAGTTTTCATTTTCGAAATGACAAGTCAGAGCAGGTGCTTCCCTTGAAACTGTCTTTTATATTGAAATGCAAAACCTATACTTTCGAGCCTAGGTGATATACTGTCACCAATTTTTCTTGCTCTATCTTGTCGGTCCCTAATTTTCCATACCTTGTGTCCAGGAGGGGAGCAGATACATAGCAAAGAGCATTTCCCACAAATATCAGTGGTGCCTAATCATTAAAAAAAGAAAAAAAGGAGTGAATTTGATTATAGGAAACAGCAAAAAACCTTTCAACTAAACTCCTCTAACAAAATGGGAGGATCCCTGGTGGCTCAATGGTTAAAGCTCTTGGCTGCTAACTGAAAGGTCAGCCTTTGAACTCACCAGCAGCTCCATGGGAGACAGATGTTGCCAGTCTGCTCCTGTAAAAATTACAGCCTTGAAAACCCCATGGGGCAGTTCTACGCTGCCCTGTAGTGTCGCTAAGAGTTGGAATTGACTAGACAGTAACAGGTTTGATTTTTTTAATTCGATGGGAGATTAACTTGGGTACTAGCCAGCTGACTGAATATCTAGATGTGATTAAAATTTAATGGGACTGATATTCTTGTGTGGCTTGTAAAATGGTTCTGGAAGCAAATCCAAAATGGGAATTAGGAAAACATTTTAAATCATGGAAATCTCACTAGAATAAGAACATCGCTTTCCAAGGTAACTCTTTGAAGGGCTGCAGTCTTTTATATTTCACGAAATGATGCATGACTTCACCATTCATCTTTCTGCAATATACCATATGATTTATTTGTTCATTCATTAACTATGATGACTGTTCTCACCTTATATAGTCATGTCTCTGAAAATACACAGTCATTTGAGTTTGATCAGAAAAGTTCCAATTAATACTTGTTTGGTTTTGGTAACTGAGGTGAGTTAAGCTGGAATCAGCAGTGACTGTGGCGATGGCAGTGGTAGAGTGTGGTCTTTACCCCTTTTCCAATATTCTACATTACATATTATCACCACCACTTAGAATAATCCAGTGGAAGCCAGGGAAACAAAATGTGAACCTTAAGGGCCCTTGACTTGGTTTTACCCATGCCCTTTGCTCACATCTCAGGTTTCTTTATCCTATTTACTACCAAGTCCTTGCTTCAGTACCAAAAACTCAGTTTTTTATATGATTTGAAGTTGAATTTCAAAAGCATTACATCCGATCTTCTAGGTTCATAACACACCTTTCCAATGATTACTAGTAATACCACATGGGCAAACCAATGTAGGCTTTCTTATGAAAAAATATTCTGTTGAAATTTAAACTGAGCATTGAAATCGCATGGGGTTTCCATGCATCAAAATGAAAGTTATGGTAGCAATCAGTGTAGACTCTGAAGGTCAGGGCACAGAGGGAAGTATTGTTACATGAGAATTAGGCCACCTATTATATCATTGGAAACCCTGGTGGTGTAGTGGTTCAGAGCTATGTCTGCTAACCAAAAATGTTGGCAGTTCAAATCCACCAGGCACTCCTTGGAAACTCTGTGGGGCATGGGGCAGTTCTACTCTGTCCTATAGGGTCACTTTGCATCAGAATTGACAAGTTATGGTTATTATATCATTAAGTAAAAAAGTTTTTATATAAAAATTTCATCCTAGTTTCAGGATCTTGAATTTGTATAAATGGGTCAAAATCAATATAATTATTATTAAAAAAAAAAAAATGCTGCTGTTAAGTTGATTCCAACTCATAGTGACCCTGTAGGACAGAGTAGAACTGCTCCATAATGTTTCCAAGGCTAGGTTCTTTATGGAGGCAGACTGTCACATCATTCTCCCATGGAAGGGCTGGTGGATTTGAACCAGAGACCTTTTGGCTGGCTTAACCACTGAGTCACTAGAGCTACTTATAATTATTACATAGTGATAAAAATGTGCTAATATCCTATATAAAAATAAAAAAATAAACCGGTTGCTGTCTAGTTGATTTAGACTCTTAGCAACTGTATAGGACAGAGTAAGAACTGCCCGCACACAGTTTCCAAGGAGCTGCTGGTGGATTCGAACTGTTGACCTTTTGGTTATCGGCAGAACTCTTAACCACTGTGCCATCAATCTCTGTAAATACAATGACGAATATGAGTGAGTTAATTTAATCACAGAAGCTCAGCTATGTTAATACTAGTGCCAGCTAGCCATCTCTTAGCTATTGTTAGTTAATTTTGAAGATGTTTCCAGTCAGTATTTTAAAAAAAGCAAAAAACATTAGGTTGCTAAACCTATTCGAACTTCTTTTTGTTGTATAATTTTATGGAAAACAATGTTCTATTTCATCTTTTAAATGTGTCATTTTCAGGTTGCTGAAACGGCTCTTCGTTTATATAGGTTTGCCAATTAAGAAGCTGTAAACTTTCTGGGGTTTACAAACACTATAAAATTCTCAAACCATACAGATTCTCCTTACCTCTGGCAATTGGGTTTGGCAGTTGTAAAATTGATTTTTAGGGGGGCTTGAATTTGATCCAGCACGCCAGTTAATTGGAAGACCATGCTTATGATATAGCACATCTTTAAAGTGGTCACAATAGCAGATGGTCTCAAAAGCAAATTAAAAGCTAACAAGCCCAGTTTGGATACGTTTGACAGCAGCACTTAAAATGCACAGGGAAAATGGGCAAAGCTCTATTACTCTGAGGATGGCAGTATATTACATATCTCTATCCCATCTTGAAGGAAACCTGAAGGCATATGCCTTTCAGCCAATAGTCTTTCATTAAAGTAAAGCCTCCTTCCGCTAGTACCTTTAATAAGTCTCCTCTACATTTCTTCATCTCGGGTTTATATAAGCAAAAATTTTTTTTTTTTTTATTTTGAAAGTTTCTTTATGATCTTGTAGAGCACTTAGGTCATAATAATTATTCTTCGTCCTCCCCAACAAACGTAATAGTTGCCTGCAGCTCTTTTCTCCTAGTTATCACCCCAGGATGTTCTGCTGTCTGACAAACGAGGACATAATTAAACCATGCAGGGGAGGTTCCCACACCTGTGACTCAATCTCACTGCTCCTGGCGGCCAAATCTAATCAATCAGGCATGGCAGCAGGAGTCTGAGTTGCCTTATTTGTGTCACAGACACAGCAGCCTTTTCCTTTAATCTGCTTCATCAGCATCAGGAGGAGACAGGATAGGCAGCTGGCAGCTCAGAATTCTCTTTCAAGCAGATATCATGGAATTTTCAGTGAAGAGAATAATTCCATTTATTCAACCAAGAAATTTTGGAAAGTTCACAGGAAACTCCCTCCCCTTAACTATCTTGTAGAAAAATAAAAATAAGAATATATTTGAGGGTCAGGTCTAAATACCACCAAACAATTCCCTGCCTTGGCCTGAATGAGGGAGTTAGTTCTGTTGTCTGCATTTTCCACTGGAAGTCTGGATAAATATTTCACAGTATGGGTAGTTCCCGGTTTAGGAAGAATTTGAGTTAGATGAACTGCACTTATTTTATTTATTTATTAATTTTTGTACATTTTATTGTTAGCATGGTTTACTGCATGGTTTAGTCAGGAAAGGCATGCATCAGGGTTATATCCTTTCACCATATGGATTCAATCTGTATGCTGAGCAAATAATCTGAGAAGCTGGACTATATGAAGAATGGGGCATCAGGATTGGAGGAAGACTCATTAACAACCCGCATTATGCAGATGATACAACCTTGCTTGCTGAAAGTGAAGAGGACTTGAAGCACTTACTGATGAAGATCAAAGACCACAGCCTTCAGTATGGATTGCACCTCAACATAAAGAAAACAAAAATCCTCACAACAGGACCAATAAGCAACATCATGATAAACAGAGAAAAGATTGAAGTTGTCAAGGATTATATTTTACTTGGATCCACAATCAACACCCATGGAAGCAGCAGTCAAGAAATCAAAAGACATAGTGCATAGGTCAAATCTGCTGAAAGGGGTCTCTTTAAAGTGTTAAAAAGCAAAGATGTCACCTTGAGGACTAAAGAGCACCTGACCCCAGCCATGATGTTTTCAATCACCTCATATGCTTTCGAAAGCTGAACAATGAATAAGGAAAACCAAAGAAGAATTGACGCCTTTGAATTGTGGTGTTGGCAAAGACTGTTGAATATAGCATGGACTGCCAAAAGAGTGAACAAAGCTGTCTTGGACGAAGTACGATCAGAATGCTCATTGAAGCAAGGATGGCGAGACTGCATCTCACATACTTTGGGCATACTATCAGGAGGGATCAGTTCCCAGAGAAGGGCATCATGCTTGGTAAAGTAGAGGGTCAGCGAAAAAGAGGAAGACCCTCAATGAGATAGACTGACACAGTGGCTGCAACAATAAGCTTAAGCACAGAAACTGAGGATGGCTCAGGACGGGGCAGTGTTTCTTTCTATTGTGCATAGGGTCTCTATGAGTTGCAACTGACTTGAAGGCACTTAATGACAACATTGTTAGCGGAGGCCTAATGGCATAGTGGTTAAGCATTTGGCTGCTAAACAAAAGGCTGGCAGTTGGAATCCACCAGGCGCTCCTTAGAAACCCCATGGGCAGTTCTACTTGTCCTATAGGGTTGCCATGAGTTGGAATTCAGTGTGGTTTTTTTTTTTGTTTTTTATAAACATTTGTCATTTCAACATTTTTTTACATGGGCAATTCAGTGACTTTATTTAAGTTCATCATGTTGTACAACCAGGACTACTATCTATTTCTAGATTTTTCTACCACTGTTAATAGAAGCTCAGGGCAGTCCTTTACTTCACTGGCTTTTTTCCTGGCTTTACTCACAGCCAAAAAGAGAAATGGTTGCCACAAGCCATGTGGATAGAAACACTGATTTGCCAAGAAAAAGCTTTAAAGAAAGAAGTACCCAGGTTCATCTGTTGCAGAATGCATTAATCTCTTTGCAACATAGCATAACTTATAAAAAAACTTATATGTGTGTTAAAATGAGGAAAAAGGCAAGGATTTTCTGCTCAGCATGCTGTTGTTTTCTATTTATTGCCCTTTACATTTAATGAGTTAGTGAAAATCTTAATTATTTTTTATAGTTTGTAGAAACATGGTATACAGGTTTCACAGGTGAGGAAATGGGCACTCAAACTTTTAATGGTTTTGACCAAGGTCATTTAGCTGATGAAGCTGGGATGTGGACAAAAGTCTTTTCCACGAGGCTCTGGTGGTAATAGTCTCTAAGGGATCTGAAAGCATTACTATGCCAGCTAGGTTCTAGATTTCATTAGTTCTTGACTGTTGGGTTGGTTTTTTTGTTGTTTTTTTAAATGTTTTTGGGAATTCTTTGAGAAATAAATGAAACAGGCATTTGCCCTTTGCTGAAAGTGAAAGCAATGTGACTCTCTCATCTATGCAAGCATTGTGACTCTTCAATTCAATCTCCCCTGGGTTCCTATGCAGCTCTGGTTTATGCTGCCGAGGGCCACAGCCCCTGTTGAGAGGTGCTGATTGATTTAATACTCTTTTACCGCACCATGGAGAGCTTGCTTCAGAGGCTGTCTCCCTGGAAAGACTCCAGAAGACGACAGTATTTACTCCCTAAACATACACAGGATGAAAACTCAGTAACCCCAGAAGGGGAAGGAGAATCTTGAAGGGCATTTTTTTTCCTTTCTCCCTTCTAGGTACTATTGCTGTTTTTTAAACCAAGACACTGGGTCTTTGGTTTTATCTCAAAACTAAGTGTGAGAACATTGTCTCTGACAAGTCAGACTCTTGCCCTTGGGCTAGTCATCAGTTTGAGGTGTGTGGCCAGGCCTTTAATCTTTCCATCTTTGATGCAGTGAAGGATGGAATGTAGCAAAGACGTAACTCTGAGAGGGGGAAAAAAAAGTGAAAGCCTCTCTCACTTACTGGCACTGGCATATTGTGGTATCTTGTGCTGGAAGGGAACATTGAAAAGATTTCTAAGCTATTCTCCACCTTTTAAATTCTAATTCTGACCCCCATGATGAGAAAATGAGAATCAATCTCATTTGAGTTCAGCCTTGCATGGCTAGTCCCACTAAAAGAAAAGCTTGGTGATTTTAAAAGTACTGAGCTCTTTTCCAGAACTTCTCCAGACAAAACCTGGTGGCGTAGTGGTTAAGTGCTATGACTGCTAACCATGGCAGTTCAGATTCATCAGGCCCAAAAGGTCAGCAGTTCAAATCCACCAGGTGCTCCATGGAAACTCTGTCCTATAAGGTCACTATGAGTAGGAATTGACTCGATGTCAATGGGTTTTTTGATTTTCTCTAGATCTAGTCAATCCTTGGATTTTCTGGGATCTATGTTTTGAGAAATTGAAATGTAGTAAATGCCATTTATTAACCACCTACTGTGCTAGTTAATTTATAAACACAATCTCATTTAATTCTTATGACAAGTTTTTGAGATAGTTTTAAAAATAAGGAAACTATTTTTTTTTTAAGGCTCAGAGAGACGAAAGGTCATGTTAATTTCTTATCACATTTAGTAAATGGTGCATATGGGATTCCAACCAAGATTTGTCTTACTGAAAAAAAAAAAAAAATGGCCTTTTTATAACACTATACTGTTTAAATAAACGTAGCTTCTAGAAAACTGACTTTTTTCTCCTATTTTTTTGTTATCTTTTTTCCCCCAATCATAACAACATATTGCTATTTCCTACTCATAGTTGAGTAACAAAGACCATATTATATGGCTACGGAAATTTACATTTGAGCATATTTTTACATGCAATGCCTCATTCTTGCATTCTCTTTTAAGTTTAAGCTAATTAAATACCTCCAATTCAAATCCAGAAGCCCAGTGAAACTCAGAACCTGAGTACACTACATATTTAACTCCACTTCTTAATTGGGTCCTTTTATCAGTGCTGAGTTTTCTTGTTTCAAAATCCAGAATGACTTTCACACAGAGTCAGTCGACTTGACTCTCCTTAAACCTACTCTGAGAAATCAGTGCTACTATTTGTGACATGGTTTGAAAAGAGCGGAGAAATTTGTCCCAAATATTTCTGCCACTATTTTAAACTTTGTTTACTAAAGTTTTTAGCGGGCTTGGATTTTTCCCTTTGAGCATATTTAACACTGCATTAAACCAAAAACCCATTGCAGTCAAGTGAATTCCAACTCATAGCGACCATATAGGATGTAGTAGAACTGTTCCCATACAGCTTCTAAGGAGCAGCTGGTGGATTTGAACTGCTGACCTTTTGGTTAGCAGCCAAACTGTTAACCATTGAACCACCAGGGCTCCAACACTGCACGAATACATTTATATACAGCCATGATCTCATCTCGAGTAGTACCTTAGGACATCATTCTGTTCCATTCCCAGGGCCAGGGTTCATTTGGTTTCCTATACCTGAAAGTCCTTTCTTCTAGTTCATTCTAAAGGATATTTATTCCTTCTTCACAGCCCTGAATAGGCGTTACTTCCCTGACCACTCCCCCATGTTCTTAGTTTCATTTCTCTCTTCTATTTTATCTGCATCCAACTGTGTGAGTCTGCGTATTTCTGAGTGTGTATATTCATGGATCTGTATAACAAATAACAAGGTTGGTGCACTTTGATATAAGCAAAAACTACTCCTTAATCCTTCCTCTCTAAATCTTAGAATCTGACATAGTGCCTAACAGATAGTAATCACTAAGTAGGTATACCAAATAGAACTAAGTAAGCCTAAATGCGAGAGTTATATTATAAAATTGGTTTAAGAGATTCTGGTGGGTTTTGTTAAAGAGAAATATGTACTGCTCAAGAAAATAGATAACTAAACATCAGTGTTTCCTTGAAATAGCTATAGGGTCTTTGAAGGGACTTCAGCAACACTCTTTATTAAGGAAAAATCTAATTTTTGCTGCCAACCTACAGTCTCTCATTAATAAAATTCTATAACTTATTATTTCAGGAACTTAAAAGGAAGGAATCACTAAGATAGTGTATAAATGATAAGACCATTACCACTGAATCTCAGTGTCCCTTGGCATATGTAATATTCCTATCTAATCACTTAGCTACCAAGAGGTATGTCAGATTTTTCTTTTTTCCTGTTTGTGTGTCTTTGTATACCAATGACAGCAAAAATTGTCAGCTAGAGTACTTACGCAAGATGTATTATTCCCTTCACAACAACTTTAGTGGTTCTTGAGAGATATAGCAAAAACACAGTGATGCATGGCTTTGGATCAGGGATTGGCAAACTAGGGTCCATGGGTCAAATCCAGTCTGCATTGTTTTTATACAGCCCATGAGTTCATCATGATTTTTACTTTTTTAAATGGTTGAAAAAAATCAAAAGAACAATAATATTTAATGACATGTGGGAATTATATGAAGTTCAAGTTTCAGTGTCCATGAATAAAGTTATGTTTGAACACAGCTATGGTCATTAGTTTACATATTGTCTTTGGTTGCTTTTGTACTACAATGACAGAGTTGAGTAGTTGCCAAGGAGACCTTATGACACACAAACACTAAACCATTAACTATATGGTCCCTTTACAGAGAGTTTGCTGATCCCTGGCCTAGAGGATATGCTTACAGTGCTTCTTCCATTGTTAACTACTTCTGGTAACAATGTACAATCAACTGACACCTCCATGTTACACTGATGAGTTTCTGCTCAGGATCTTGCATGATTATGTCAGAAACCAATCTAAACCAATTCCAGAATTTCTGATAAGTCTATCTTGTGTCATAAAAATAAACAAAGTTTAAGTGTACGCTCCATTCTTGTTTGTCTTGCACATCACCAATACACTTTACACATCTTGCCATCAGTAAATAAGAATGAATGGAAAATGTCCCTACAAAGCTCATTAGTATGTCACAGAGACAATAAGAATTTATTAAATTAAAATATTTTCATTTCCAGTAACCCACTAATTACTCCAAGTTGTCAAACTGCTCTATTCCCATGAAAATAAAATTTTTTGATGCTCCAGGAAAAGGGTAGATAGAGATTGGAATAAGAAACTCATTATTTGACTTTGCCTTTTAAAATGGTCTTCTAAGATTTAAACATCTACATACCTGAAGCTTTTTATTTTCAAATATGAGGTCTTTCTGAGAGAGAAAAAACAAAAAGTTTTAAAAAACAATCTCATATCTAGGTCTTGCCACAATAAAGATAAGGAGTCAAGCAGTCTGTATTCATGTCATAGATTTTTAAAATCTTTTTCTCTTTTGCTACAGACTATACAAGAAGGGTATAACATTATCACAATTGTTAATAGAAAGGAAGGAGAACTAGAAAGCTTTGCTTGTTGGAAGAGGGTGGGGCTAGATAGGAGTAAAAGAAAAGCAAGAATTCACAACATATGGCAACGTCCTTGTATTCCTTACCCCCTCCCCTTAAGCTTTAACCTAGGAATATGTGGTAGAAATATTCAGTTAAGCTTAGGTGAATCCAAGAGCAGGAGTCTTTCTCCTGAATTCCCTTGCAAAGGGGACCCATAGCATAATGTTCATCACAGCACAAAAGGCAAAGTTGTGATGCCTAACCATTAAGTCTGAGAACAGCCTTAAAGGTTTTCATGAACATCAGGAGCTCAGAAAAAGCAGTGAAGATTATTTGAGCTTTGGGATGGTGGTGGTAGGGGGATTGTAAGTCCAGATAGAAGCCGCTACCTGGAAGATGTCCAAGGTTCAAAGGCTGCCGAATGGACTTCCAGTCAGGGCAAGATGTTTATACCAGCTTTGCCTCCCTTCTCCTTGCTAAGCACATCTATAAACCTGAGAAGTTGTGCAAAGGAAATGAAAAGCGAACTCTGAAATACTGTAAGAAGGTTATCTGGTTTGGGACCATGGGACTGGAGGAACAGCACAACACAGGGTTTCTTGTGTCTTCTTACCAATAGGAAGGCCACCTGGACTTAGCACTACCAGCTTTGACCTAGTAACAGAAGATGGCCCAGATAGGCTCATTCCTCCTCTGGCTCTAATAGGAGTCCTTCTGACAAGATAAGATGAGCCTGTCACTACTGGCAAGGGGGATCGATTGGGAGCCATGCCAGAAATATGAGATGAAAGGAGGCATTCTTCCTCTCTCCTGGCCTGAGAGCCCCTTTTCTGCCAAAGATACAAAAGGGAAACAGGTGGAACTAGAAAGATGATTCAACTACAGCAGGAAGCTGATCTTGGAGCCCAAGACTCTCTGTAGCCTAAGATTCTCTTCCACTGTCTAAAGACACTGAAGTAGCCTGAAGGCATCAGTAGGAGAATCCTATCACACTATTTCATGCATGGGCAGACACCCAGGGTGGCCTGGGGAATTTTTTGTGTCCCTTACATAGCACCATCAGGGACCAGTGGGAGCACCAGCAGCAACAAATAAAACAAGCAAATAAATGCAACACTGCAAAGGCTCTGATAATTGAACTTCCATTAAAACCACAGCCTACAAAAGTAGTCCAAGACCTATGTGATCAACCTAAGAGAATGACTACCTAGTAAAACAAAAGATTTAAATAGGACCTAGAGCCTCCTAAAATTATAGGCAAAATGTTCAGAATACAATAAAAGTAAGAACTAAGAAAATAAAAACTTGAAAAAAAAAAAAAAAAAAAACACAACAGCCACCAACCCTGAGATGTTGGAATTGTCTGACAAGGATTCTAAAACAGCCATTATAAAAATTCTTCAATAATCAATTTAAAATATCTTGAAGTAAATGAAAACTATAAATAAAATTTCAGAAAAGAAATGAAAATTATAAAAAATAACCAAATAAAAATTATGAAACCCAAAAATAAAATAACAAGAATAAGAATTTTGCTAGATGGGCTCAATAGTAGAGTGGAGAGACAGGATAGGACCAGTGAAGTTGAGGACAAAACAATAGAATTCACTCGATCTGAACAACAGAGAGAAAACAGACTGAAAAAACAAAAACTAAAGAGACTCAAGAACCTGTAGGACAATAACATAAGATGCAATATTTGTATCATCAGAATTCCAGAAGGACAGAATAAAGAGAAGGGACTGAAAGAATATTTGAGAAGTAATGGCTTAAAACTTCCCAAATTTGGTGAAGCATACAAACTTAAATACCCAAAAACCCCAAATAGGATCATTCCAAATCAATCCACATGGAGACATATCATTAAACTTTCGGTAACTAAAAATAAAGGAAATTTTTTAAAAAAGTCATAGTATAACAATGCATTACTTATAGAGGAATATTAATTCAAATGACACTTTTTAATTTATTTTTTATATTTATTTATATATATTTTTATTTTAAACAACAGAGGCCAGAAGGTGGTAATGTAACATGTTTCAAGAACTCAAAGAAAAGAAATGTCAAAACAAATTCTACATTCTTGAAACAATCCTTCAAGAATGAAGGGGAAATAAAAGACAATTTTAGTAAAAAAGAAACAAGTTTGTTTCAATCAGACCTACATCCAAAGACTGGTTAAAGGAAGCTCTTCAAACAGAAATTAAATAATAAAAGAAGAAATCTTAAAGCACCAAGAAGGAAGGAACAATAGAAAGAACACAATTATTGAAACATACAAAACATACATTAAAAAGTTTAACAAGCCATATTTCATGACTGAAACAAGTTAGAACATCAGATGATATTCAAAACAATAATATTTAATAGTGTGAAAGAAGACAATTTCACACTCTATTAGGAGTGAAAGAAAAGGTCTGTTGAGGAATGCTACAGCTTGAGCTGAGCAGCACTAAGTAAAATCATTTTGTGCAGGGTGGAGGGGGTTATACATACGGAAAAAAAGGAACGGTAGGGGGTTAATGCTTGATTATAGATAAGATCAGTCTCAGCTTTGGAGTCCTTTGAAATGTAAGGGTCAGCCATTTGGCTAGGAGGGAGTGAGATACTGCCTAGTTGAAGGACACCAGTCAGTTCAATTATACATGACTGGAGTTTTTTAGAGTCATATACATGTTCTTCCCATGAACAAATTGTTTACATCCTGACCTTTTGCTCCCTGGGAATGCATGTTAGCCCTGTCCTAAGTTCCTCCATTTTCAAATTTTCCATTTACATTTCCCCCTTTTGAACGAGGATCCCCTAAGGGGCACACATCACTCACAATGGAATAGCCTTTCTTCTGCAAGGAATTTTTGATTTTGATTTCCTGAAGGGCTTTGGCTAATTAAAAAAAAAAAAAAATTTTTTTTTTTTTCCTCCACCTTGCTGAGCCTATTAATGCCTCATCTCTAGGGTTTTATGGGGAAAATCTTAACAGATGAGGCCACTTACCAAGAACATATCTCAGTCAGTACAGAATGATAGCGGTCAAGATGAAACATGCTCTGGGAAACAAAAGAGCAAAAATTAAACAACATGATCATTGGTGAAACCCTGTGAAACTAGCATGATTTTATGTGAAGGGTCAAATGGTTTCGAAGTACAGTAGTTCATGGATAAAATGTGTTGAACTAAAACAAAACAGCATTTCATAATTACAATAATAGAGACAATGAGAAATATAAAGATTCCAAAATAAAGTAGCATTTTTTCCACCATCCATCCCTAGAAAAAAATCAATTTTTTATAATATTAGTTAGAGAAGGAATATGATCGTTGAAACGAGATACTATACATTGCACGTGATTAACGTAGAGTGCAACATTAGCATTGTTTTGGGGAGTATAAACAGAGCAATCAGATTTTACTATGGCACAGGCATCTCCTTGGGCAGCAGTGAGAAGGTCAAAGGCCATTTTACTTTAGAATACTACTTTTCTCATCATTGCCATTTCAATATTGATTTCTTAAAGCCTATGGGCATTATCATTAAGGGCAGTTTGTTCACATTTGATTAATATTTCTACATATGCCATAACATTTTCAAGTCCAGCCTGAGGTAAGAATACTGCAGCTAAATGATCAATCCAATGAAACACTGATTGAGACCATCAAGCTCTTAATATGGTTACATTTTCTGGTAAAGGGAGTTTAGTTAAAATACATCTTAGTCCAGCTCAGGTCTGGAGTGCAACTTCCAATCCAGTGTGGCAGAAGCCAGGGCCAATGTTTGGATCCATACAGCCAAAAAGTGCCTTTAGGTGCCAACCTGAGCATCGTAGCCCAAACTAAAAAAACCAAACCCAGTGCCATCGAGTTGATTCCGACTCATAGCGACCCTATAGGCCAGGGTAGAACTGCCCCATCGAGTTTCCAAGGTGTGCCTGGTGGATTTGAACTGCCAACCCTTTGGTTAGCAGCTGTAGGACTTAACCACTATGCCGCCAGGGTTTCTGCATTGTAGCCAGTCAGTAGCAAACCAATCAGTAGCTTGTAAGGTTATAATTGATGTAAATTCAGACATTAGAAGCCATCCCATGGGTCTGATGACAGCGGAGATATTCATATGTGTGTGGTTATGTTGTGAAGCAAAGGAGAGCAACCTGACTTAGCCTCTCTGCTTGGGGAGTTAACCAGATGAACCTGTCCCACAGTTGATGATATGGACCTACAATATGAACTGTACTGTTTGTGGGTTTTGTAGATTCTTTAGTTAATTTTTCTTGTGCAATTTTATCTAGTGAAGTGTGGGCTGTGTTAAGACTAAAGTTTAAATTATGGCCTCGGTTTTGTTCAGATCTGAAAAGAGGCCATTTATCAATAGAAAATCTAGTAATGGGGATTTCCTGTAGTAATGAACTATTTCTTTGTTTTTCTTATATCCATAGATTAAGAGCAACCCGATCTGATCCCTGTAGTGGAAAGACCCACTGGCTTAAGGCTGGGAGGGCACCACATATCCAACAATCAAACTTTTTAAAATGATGAGGATAGCATCTGCTCAATATAGAAAAACATTAGGGGAAGTATTACTGTAACAAAGATTAAAAGAAAAAAAGATAAAGAGGTGTATTTTCAGTCCTGGTACAAGGTCTTGTACTGCCTGCCTCAGATGTTGTCTGCTTCTGGCCACACGGGTGTTTAAATGTAACTTTCAATTCTCTGGTATGTTGGCTAGTCCGAGGAGGAGTCTTAGACTTTTTTAACAGTGACAAATGAATCCACAGTTTTGTTCCTTCTAATTTGGCTGCACATGGATTGGTAAGCAGGACTAAGTACAGTTCCTTCCAACAAGGTTGTAACAAGTCTTCTATTTGGTGTTTTTTCCAATATACATATTCTGGGGAGATGTCAGACAGACGTCAGGGGTCTAGTTTCTGTTTGTCAAAAAGTTCTTTAACCTGTGAAATATGTTCTTTAGAACATTGGACTAAAGACTGACAATACTTCAGTAATTCAGGTTGAACAATGTTAGGTTCAGTACAGGCAACATAAGGAAGGATCACAGGTCTCCCAGTAATTATTTCTTAGGAGGTAAGTTGGTGAGATCCAAATGATGTAGGCCTCAGATTCAAAAGAACTAAGGGAAGTACTTTAGGATAAATTTAAAGTTTCTCAAAGCTTGGCTATTTGGATTTTTATTATTATTAGTTCTTGCAACTAGGCCAGAAGACTGAGAATAACAGGGACAATGCAGCCTTTGATAAATGGAAAAACCTTGACACAGTTCATGGATGATTCAATTGATAAAATGAGTTCTGTGATCACTACAAGGAGCTTTTGGTACTCCCCAGGTAGGTATAATGTTTTTATAGAGTTTCTATGCTACAAAAGCTGCAGTAGTATGATGACAGGGGAAGGCTTCTACTCAATGTGAAGATCTGCAAATCTTTTCTGATACATATTTATAACCATTAGAAGGTGGAAAATGAATGAAATTTATCTGCCATTCAGGCATAAGCTTGGAAAATAAAAGATATTGTCCAGGTAGGATTTTAAATTTTTTTCTAGAATTGTAGCAAGAGCAAACTGGACAATGGGTGAAAACATGTTCAGCAGCCTCAAAAAATTTTCCCCACCAATATTTCTTTAAGGCTTGTCTTGTGTGGGAACCTTCATGTAAGGCTCACATCATAGGAAAATGCAGGAAGTTGGGTAAGACAGTTTTCTTATTAGAAAAAGTCCACAATTTAGTGACAGGATTTTGGTAACAGCCTGGCTTTTTCCATGCCTTTGTTTCATCTGTTTAGGCTAATTGTTGGTGTTTTAAAAGTTTTTCTACAGTTAATTCAATCTATGGACAAATGTGGGAAGTCTTTTTATTTAACCTAAGTGCAGAAATAACTTGAGAACCATTGTCTGACTGCCATATCAGCAAGATTATTTTCTCAAATTTCTTCAGTTTGGGGTAATTCTTTTGGGTGGTGAGCTTGTACTTTCATCGTAGCAATTTCAGAGAAGAAACACTGGTGGCGTAGTGGTTAAGAGCTATGGCTGCTAACCAAAACGTCGGTGCTTCAAATCCACCAGGTACACCTTGGGAACTCTATAGGACAGTTCTATTCTATCCTATAGCATCGCTATGAGTCAGAACCAACTCAACAGCAATGGGTTAATTTCAGAGGGGAGTAATAGGGCATATAGAAGGTTTGCTACTAAAGTCCATTTTTTTATGGCACTTTTGGAAGACATTAAAAATCCTTTTTGTTTCCATAGCATGCCAAGATCATGTACAATTCAAAAACAATATTTAATGTCTGCAAAAATATTAACAGGTTTTCCTGAAGCAATTCTACAAGCTCTAGCGAAGGCAATTAATTCAGCTTAATGAGCTGAAGTGACTTCAGGGAACGCCTGACATTCAAGCACTTCGATAGAAGCCGTAACAGCATATCCAGCTTGATTGCGAGAACTAGGATTAGGTTTTAAATAGGAAACATCCACAAATAAAACTAAATAAGGATTAGTTAAAGGGGTCTCTTTAAGTCTTTCTGAGGGGGTTAAAATTTGCTCAGTCAAGTCTAGACAATCATGCGTAGGATAGTTGTTTTCATTAGATGTCAGGAGAAGAGTAAACCACAACCAAACCCACTGTCATAGAGTTGGTTCTGACTCATAGCGGCCCTATAGGACAGAGTAGAACTGCCTCATAGAGTTCCCAAGGGGTGCCTGGTGGATTTGAACTGCTGACCTTTTGGTTAGCAGCTGTAGCTCTTAACCACTATGCCACCAGGGTTTCGGGGGAGAAGAGTAGCTGGATTTAAACAGGCCACAGAGTGTAATCTACATGTTAGATGCAGCCAGGAGGAGAACTTCATAGGAGGTGAGCCTGCTGGCAGAAACATGTTAAGCCAAAGCAGAATTAAGTAAGGTAGACACAGAATGGGGCACATAAATGTCTAGAAGTTTTCCAGCACCACATCTTCTGCAGTAAGCAGTCACAGTCCTAAGGCAGGGAGGATATCCTCTGGCTACAGGGTCAATCTGTAGGCTACAATAACCTACAGGTCTTTGTTGTCCCCCATGTTTTTGTGTTAGTACGACTAAAATGTTTCCACATACTTCATGTACAAATGAGGAAAAATCTAGGTGGTAATTAAGAACACCTAAAGCAGACATATCCATTGCAGTCGAGTCTATTCCAACTCATAGAGACCCTATAGGACAGAGTAGAACTGCCCCATAGGGTTTCCAAGCAGTGCTTGGTGGATTTGAACTGCCGACCTTTTGGTTAGTTCTCTACTGCTGTGCAACCCTGGTTGCGTAGTCGTTTAGTGCTATAGCTGCTAACCCAAAGGGCCGCAGTTCAAATCCACCAGGGGCTGCTTGGAAACCCAGTGGGGCAGTTCTACTCTCTCCTATAGACTCTCTATGAGTTGGAATTGACTTGATGGTAATGGGTTTGGTTTTTCAGGTTTAGAGCAGTCATGTTCATTAAAGCCTCTTTTAATTGAACTATAGTTTCTTGATCTTATAGTGCAATTTGGAGTCAATCTGGCATAGAGAATTTTAAATATTTGTATTAAGTTTGAGCCAAGAAAAATCGGTAATCCAGGTTTGACAATAGCTGCAGACTACTAGAAACCTATGTAGCTTTTTCTTTGTTTCAGGTATTTTTTTCTTTCCATTTAGGATCAATAGGTGACCAAAATTAGGTGATCGAAATATTTAACAGAAATCTGAGTCAATTGTAATTTTTCTTTAGATACTGTTATGCATTGAATTGTGTCCCCAAAAAACGTATGTCAACTCGGCTAGGCCATGATTCCTGGTATTGTGTGATTGTCCACCATTTTGTCATCTGATGTGATTTTCCTCTGTGCTGTAAATCCTAACTCCATGACATTAATGAGACAGGATTAGAGGCAGTTATGTTAATTAGACAGGACTCAATGTACAAGATTAGGTTGTATCTTGAGTCAATCTATTTTAAGACATAAAAGAGAAAAGTGAGCAGAGAGACCAAGGGACCTCTACCACAAAGAAAGTGGTCCCAGGAGCAGAGTGCATCCTTTGGACCCAGGGTCCCTGTGCTGAAAAGCTCCTAGAGCAGGGGAAGATTGATGACAAGGACCTGCCTCTAGAGCCAACAGAGAGAAAAAGATTTCCCCCGGAGCTGGCAGCCTGAATTTGAACTTCTAGATTACTAGACTGTGAGAAAACAAATTGCTGTTTGTTAGAGCTATTTGGTTGTTGTATTTCTGTTATAGCAGCACTAGATAGGAGCCCTAGCAGTGCAGTGGTCAAGAGCTATGGTGAGCTATGCCTGCTAACCAAAAGGTCACACTTCAAATCCACCAGCCACTCCTTGGAATCCTTATGGGCAGTTCTACTCTGTCCTATAGGGTAGCTATGAGTCGGAATCAACTTGATGGCAATGGGTTTGCTTTGGTTTGGTTTAGCACTAGAAAACTAAGACAGGTACTTTATGTCCACCAGCAGCCAGATGGTTTAGTAAAGTTGTACTGTCATCAGGACAGGCTTGCTAAAAGATTGAACAAACTAGTAAATCATCACTGCATTACAGCAGTGCAGTTTTTTTTTTTTTTTTAAACTGTAAAGCCTACAAATCCACATACAGAATCTGAGAAAAACAGGTGGGCGATTCAGTAAATCATTAGGGCATTATAGTCCAATTATATTGTTGATTTTCCCAAGGAAATGCAAACAAATATTGACTTTCAGAATGCACAGGGATATTGAAAAAGGCACCGCAAAGATCAATAATGCTAAAATGAGTTGCATCTGAAGGAATATTGGAAAGTAATAAATGAGGATTAGAAACTACTGGAAATGTAGGAATAACAATACGGTTGATTACACTTAAATCTTGAACAAATCTCTACCCCTATTATTTGTTTTTTTAACTAGAATAATGGGCAAGGGCTGGTACAAGGGACAACTAAATCTTTAGAAAGGAAATCTTGTATAATGGGAGCTAGACCTTTTGCTTCTTGTTTGAGTAGATACTGGGAAATTCTGGCAGAGGTTTAGATAAATCTATCTTCATTTTCATTGACTAAGCTGACAAAACTCTGCATGCATCTGTGGATTTGGTGGTTAGGAACTAGGGAAAAGATGTCAGAAGGGCAAGGACTAGGCTGAGATGAATTCTGTAGAAGTATGACAAGTGCTTGCATATAGCAAATGGCTTCTCCTTTTTTGAATATTGTCTAAGTCAGAGTCTGTTTCTGTAGCCTTAGGTATATCAGACAGACTCAAAAATATTTCCCCCTTTTCATTAAATTGTAATGGCAATTTCATTTGGACAAAACATCCCTGCCCAATAGATTGACAAATGTATTAGAAGTAAGCAGAAAGGGGCGTAAATCTTCAACAGGACCAAGAGATATTGGAACAGGTGGAGAATGAATCATTTGCACCTGATTAGTGAATGTCTTAGGCTGATTTCTCTAGAGAAGTAAAACCAGTAAAGCATATAAATATCTATATAACCCAAACCAAACCAAACCCATTACCACTGAGTTGATTCTGATTCATAGTGACCCTATAGGACAGAGTAGAACTGCTCCATAAGGTTCCCAAGTAGAGGCTGGTGGATTCAAACTGCCGACCTTTTGGTTAGCAGCTGAGCTCTAAACCACTACACCACCAGGGCTCCAAAAAAGTTGGTTAGCTTAACAATATCTCAATGTCACTTTACTAAGGCTGAGATCTCAGGTTTAAAACCAGAAATGAAAACAGCATCAAAAGCTCCAGAAGCATCAGACCTGGTTAAAGCAAGGCCAGAGTGTTCAGAAAACTTCTGGAGTAGGAGAGTCTGATAATCATAGATATTTTATCTTTATTTTCTTTACAAGTGTGAATTTTAGTCCAATCAATCAGTGGAGGAAAGGCTTTAGTGATAGCCTCTCACAATTTTTTACCCATGGCTCTAGAGTCTTCCAACCTCTCAGGGGTCGTTTTATCAATATTTAGGCTAAACTGTCCTTGGGGTCTTTCCATTCTGCCTATTTTAGCCATAATTGAACATCCCCTGGCCAGTAATCATATAAACAAGCTGGTAT
Source organism: Loxodonta africana (assembly GCF_030014295.1). NCBI lineage: Eukaryota > Metazoa > Chordata > Mammalia > Proboscidea > Elephantidae > Loxodonta > Loxodonta africana. The sequence continues at coordinate 110,108,990 of NC_087347.1, read as the reverse complement.
AGGTCAGGGATACCAGGCTGGTCGGCTTCTGCAAGGATTTTAAATTCTTTAGAACATCCGTAGGGGTCCTTGTGGACTTTCAGAAAAATCACAATTCTACATAATTCTGATTGTGTCCACAGGGTGAAAATGATGCAAGGGGAATCTTCAGTGTCACCACTGCAGTGAATTTTAAAGGGCATTTCAGGCAAGGGTTTATTTGTTGGTTTTTAGGGAAAAAGGAGAGTTCAGATAAAGTGTTATCAGAGGAGTAGGAGGGTAAAGAAGGGTATAAAGTAGTAGCAGCATTAGGGGAGCTGAAGTGATGGGAGCTGAAGTATTATCTGAAATTTGACATTGTAATTCTTTATTCTGCTTAGTTAATTTAGAGACAGTGTTCTGCAGAGAAGCAATTTTACTCTCTTCATGGCTCTTAGAGGGCTAAAAATACCAATCAAGTAGGCATCCTACTGGGACAGTTTATTCTGGGAGCCACGACTCTCTAATTTACTGTACATAAAATTTAATTTAGAGAGATCAAAAGAACCCTGAAGTGACCACTGATGTCCCAAACTGTTCTCAGTGAGGTTATGCCAAATAGACAAGAATGATAAAGGACAAGCACAATAAGGGACCATAATGCTTGTTCATGTAGTAAGCAGGTGTCTCAGAAGGTGGCTCCAAATCTTCTGTAGACACAACACTCCTCATTTTATGATGACAGTAAAAATGAAATAAGCTTTTACTTGTAGAATCAAAACAAATCTACAATAAAACTCAAAGAGCTATCAACACAAAGGAGCAGAGCTCAGATTTGATAAGTCTTACCTTAAACAATTCTCAAGAAGTCATAGAGGGGGACACCAAAATGGCTAATGTTCTAGTGATGCCACAGGTATCCCCAAAGATAATGTGCATTTGAAATCCAAGTTCTGACACTAGAAAGGTCAAAGAAGAAAATCTAGCATTCTATTAGGAGTGAAAGAAAAAGAGGTTTATTGAGGAATAATACAACTCAAACTGAGCAGTGCTGAGTAAAAAATAGAAAGCACTCCATTCTTTGTGTGGAGCGAGTGGTTTTTATCCATAGAGAACAAAGAAATGGTAGGGGTTAATGACTAATTATAGATTTACTTCAGCTTTGGAGTCCTTTGAAATGTAAAGGTCAGCCATTTGGCTAAGAAGGAGTGAGATACCCCCCTAGGTGATTCAGTTATACGTGATTGGTGTCATAAACATGTTCTTCCCAGGAACAAATTATTTGCATCCAGACATATTCCTCCTATGAACAAAGTGTTTACATCCTGACTTTTTGATCCCTGGAAATGCATGTTGACCCCATCATTCTTACATCCTGACATGAGTGCCTCCATTTTGAAACTTTTCCTTTTACAGTAGAAAGGTATAGAGACCTAAATGAAGGTGAGGTTTCCACACTTCACTCAAAGTGGTAAAATACTGATACATGTAGACTGGTGTAAGTCATGTAAATATATTGCAATACCCAGAGCTACCACTAAAAAAAGTTACACAAAATACTAAAAATACATCAAGATGGAACCTAGTTCCAATAACTTTCCAGAAGACAAGGAAAGAGAAACCGAAGGATGAGAACAAGAGGAAACAAATAGAAAACAAAGAAAAGTAGAACCTATTACATGCTAACATATCAATAAATACCTAAATGTAAATGGACTAAAGGCATCAATCAAAACATAAAGTTTGTCAAGGTAGAGTAAAAACAATGATAACCCTATAATATGCTGTTTACACAAAGCTTGTTACAAATATGAAGATATACATAGTTGAAAGTGAAAGGATGGAATATGTTATAACACGCAAACATTACTAAAAAAAGCAGGAATGGCTATATTAATACCTGATGAAGTAGACCTCGGGGGGGGGGGAAGAAAAAAAACTACTAGAGACAAGCCTTTTGCTGTCGAGTCAATTTGGACTTATATTGACCCTATAGGACAGAGTAGAACTGTCCCATAGAGTTTTCAAGGAGTGCCTGGTAGATTTGAACTGCCAACCTTTCGGTTAGCAGCTGTAGCTCTTAAGCACTATGCCACCAGGTTTTCCACTAGAGACACAGGAGGACATTACATAATTATTTACTAAGAAGACATAATAATCCCACATTTGTATACACCAAACAAAGAAATCCTCAAAATATATGGAACAAAAAGTGATAGAGCTCAAAAGAGGAATAGAAAAATACAGTAAAAAATCGCCTCTGTGCATTGGCCCCAAGTTGTTACTTGTTCACAGTAAGCTGAAGCCCTTTAGCCAAAAAAGCCCTTCCATGCCAAACTCAAATTCGTACACATTCAATTGTTTCAAAAATAGCCCCCAAAAGCAGATTTTTAGACACTTAGAGCCTGCCTACATACCCTACAAAACTGAATAAAACCCTGTAGTTATAAGGACCCTGAGGTGCTGTGCTGTGACCTTTAGAGTATTCTGACCTCGAGACTCCCCACCTTGCTGCAGGAAGACATCTATCCCCAAGCTGTCCTCTTTTCTTCTTTTCCTCAGTGTTTTTAAGGCTCTTTTCTCATTCTGGTGGCTCTTTGTGCCACTTGGCTCTAGAAGACCACCTGCTGCAGAAGACTACCCCTACATGCAACTGTCAATGCATCAGTCCCAATAAATAACTTGTACGACACTGCTACCTCATAGTCTATATCCTTTTCCTTGATCAGTTCTAAATACTCTGGATCATAAAATGAACTTCAACAAATTTTAAAAACTTGAAATTAAGCAAAATATATTCTCTGATCATAATGGAATCAAACCAATAATTATTAACAAAAAGACAACAGGAAAATCTTAGACATGCAGAAATTAAACTTCTAAATAATCTGTGGGTCAAAGAGGACATAGCAAAAGAAATTAAGTAATGTGAAGAATTGAATGAAAATGAAACACACTATATGAAAGTTTATCGAACATAACTAAAACAGTGTTGAGAGGGAAACTTATAGCACTAAATGCTTACATTAGAAACAAGTAAAGTTTTTAAAAAATCAATAACCTAAACTCTTACCTCAAGAAAATAGAAAAAAAGAGTAAAATAAATGCAAAGCAAGCAGAAGGAAGAAAATAATAAAGAGGGGAATCAGTAAAATTTAAAGTAGGGAAACAATAGAGGAAAACAATGAAACACAAAGCTTGTTCTTCAAAAAACTTGATAAAATTGATGAAATTCTAGCAAGAATGACAAAAATAAAATGAGCGAAGACACAAATGACTAACGTCAAGACTGAAATAGGTATTTCTACAGAGCCTGCAGCCATTCAGGAGGTAATAAGGAAATTCTAGTAACAATTTTGAGCTCATGAATTTGACACCTTGGAAGAAATGGATCAATTCCTTGAAAATTCAACCAAGGTAAATAGATAATCTAAATTTAGTCCTATAACCACCAGAGAAGTTGAATTCAATAATTAGTAATTTATAAAATTTATAATAAAATAAAAATTTAATAATTAAAGAACTCCCTAAAAATGAAATCTTCAGGCCCAGATAGTTTCACTAAAGAATTTTACTAAACATTTAAAAGAAAATTGACACCAGTTTTACATGCTGTCTTCCAGAAAATAGAAGGGAACACTTCCCAATACTTCATGAAGCAAGTATTACACGCACATCAAAAGTAGACAAAGACAATACAAAAAAAGTAAAACTACAGACCAGTATCTCTCATGAGCTTAGGCAGAAAAATCCTCAATGAAATATTACAAACAAAATAAAACAATGCATAAAAATAAATATATGCCATGGCTGAGTAGGATTTATTCTAGGAGTGTGAGCCTGGTTCAACCTTAAAAAATCAATGAATGTAATGTATCATAACAACAAGTTAAAGAAGAAAAGTCACATGATCAGATAGATTGATAGAAAAAGCATTTGACAAATATCGAAAGACATTCACGATAAAATACATTCAGCAAGCTAGAAAGAGGGGAGATGTCCACTCCAAAAAAAGCCCTATAATTAACATCATACTTAAGGAGGAAAGACTGAACTCTGCCTCCTAACATCAAAAACAAGGCACCTGTGTCTGCATTCACCATTCGTGTTTAACATAGTACTGAAATTTTTAGCTACTGCAATAAGAAAAGAAGAAATAAAAGGTATGCAGTTTGGGAAAGAAGAAATAAAACTATCTCGATTTGCAGATAACATAATCGCGTATATAGAAAATCCCAAGAAATCTACAAAAAAACAAAAATAAAAAAAAACACCTCCTTGAGTACATACCATCTTCATGGACTGGAGCACACAAAATAGTAAAGATGTCAATTTTGATCTGCAGGTTAAATGCAAATGCTATCAAAATCCCAGCATTTTTTTTTTTTTTTTAATGGAAAGGATCAATCCTGGAATAATACAACCTGCACAAATACTAATAAAGTGCAAACAATCACTTCACTGATATTAATGGTTAATATATAGCGACAGTAATGCAGACAGTGTGATATTGGCAGAGGGATAAACACATACATGTATGGAACAGAATGTTATTGTGTGCCGTCTAGTCAATTCTGACTCATAGTGATCTTACGAGACAAAATAGAACTGCCCCATAGTGTTTCCAAGAAGCAGCTGGTAGATTCAAACTGCTGACCTTTTGATTAGCAGCTGAGTTCTTAACCACTGTGCCACCACGGCTCCATGGAACAGAACAGAGAACATAAAAATGGACCACAGAAATATGCCTGACTTTTGACAGAAATACAAAATCTATTCAGTGCAAGAAAAATTAACTTTTCAACAAATGGTGCTGGAGCAATTTGACATCCACAGGCAAAAAATCCTAATCTCTCCTCTTGTACAAAAAGTAACTCAAGAAGATGGCGGACTAGGTGGACGCTACCGTGGATCCCTCTTGCAACAAAGACTCGAAAAACAAGGGAATCAATCACATACATAACAATCTACGAACTCTGAACAACAAGCACAGACTTAGAGACGGAAAACGAACAAATACGGGCAGACAGCAACCGTTTTCAGAACTAGGAGCCAGCTTACCAGGCAGGTGACCTTCGGAGCCTGATCTGGGGCAGAGCCCAGGGGGGCAGACGGCACAGAAGGGGGGCCCAGCCCTTCCCCCCCGAACCCATCCCGGGAGGAAGTCTAGCTGGTTGGTGCGGGCGGCGTAGCGGCGCAGCTGGAGGGAGAAGCACCCGGGAGGCAGTGACTGATCTGGGAGCAGGGAGAACAGCGTCACAGCCGGGGAACCGTCCCGCCGGGAGTTTGGCGGGAAATGGGCGGTGTGCGAGCGGGTGGGGGGGTCAGCTATATTTCCCTAAAACGACCCCGAGGCGGGGCCCACACGTTCGTGCAGGGGGATGCACACCCAGTCCACGTGTGTGGCGTGGCGCACCGGAGGGAGAAGTCCCCGGGAGGAAGTGACTGGTCTCGGGGCGCGGAAAGCAGCGCCCCAACCGGGGAGCCGTCCCGCTGGGATTTGGGGGCGCATGCGGGTGGGGCGTGATCGCGGGGTCCAATTATATTCCCCTGAATTGACCCAGGGGGTGGGCCCACCTGGTCGTGCGGGTGACGCCCACCCAATTCGTGCGTGCGGTGCGGCGCTCCGGAAGGGGAAGTACCTGGGAGGAAGTGACTGGTCCTGGAGCAGGGAAAGCAGCGTCCCAGCCGGGGACCCATCCCGCCCAGATTTTGGCGGACGGGGGCGGAGCGTGAACACAGTGTTCAGCTCTATATTCTGTGGTGCTACACTCCTAGGTCTCTGATCCCTCCCCCACCCTCCCCAGGTGGCTCCATTAACATCCGAATACCCGGAGCCAGAGGGAGAATTCAGATAGGGATCTGACTGCAATTTTTTTAGCTGATTACCTGGAAAATCTAGTTTCCCAGTGATGGCTCGGAGACAGCAGTCCATATCAAACCACATAAAGAAACAGACCATGACAGCTTCTCCAACCCCCCAAACAAAAGAATCAAAATCTTTCCCAAATGAAGATACAATCCTGGAATGATCAGATACAGAATATAAAAAACTAATTTACAGAATGCTTAAAGATATCACAAATGAAATTAGGATAAATGCAGAAAAAGCCAAGGAACACACTGATAAAACTGTTGAAGAACTCAAAAAGATTATTCAAGAACATAGTGGAAAAATTAATAAGTTGCAAGAATCCATAGAGAGACAGCATGTAGAAATCCAAAAGATTAACAATAAAATTACAGAATTTGACAACGCAATAGAAAGTCAGAGGAGCAGACTCAAGCAATTAGAATGTAGACTGGGACTTCTGGAGGACCAGGGAAAAAACACCAACATAGCTGAAAAAAAATCAGATAAAAGAATTAAAAAAAAATGAAGAAACCCTAAGAATCATGTGGGACTCTATCAAGAAGGATAACTTGTGAGTGATTGGAGTCCCAGAACAGGGACGGGGGACAGAAAACACAGAGAAAATAGTTGAAGAACTCCTGACACAGAACTTCCCTGACATCATGAAAGACGAAAGGATATCTATCCAAGATGCTCATCGAACCCCATTTAAGATTGATCCAAAAAGAAAAACACCAAGACATATTATCATCAAACTTGCCAAAACCAAAGACAAACAGAAAATTTTAAAAGCAGCCAGGGAGAAAAGAAAGGTTTCCTTCAAGGGAGAATCAATAAGAATAAGTTCAGACTACTTAGCAGAAACCATGCAGGCAAGAAGGGAATGGGACGACGTACACAGAGCACTGAACGAGAAAAACTGCCAACCAAGGATCATATATCCAGCAAAACTCTCTCTGAAATATGAAGGAGAAATTAAGATATTTATAGATAAACACAAGTTTAGAGAATTTGCAAAAACTAAACCAAGACTGCAAGAAATGCTAAAGGAGCTTGTTTGGCCTGATGACCAATAATATCAGGTACCAGCACAATAACAAGGTCACAAAACAGAACGTCCTGATATCAACGTAACTCAAATAGGGAAAGCACAAAAACAAACAAATTAAGACTAATTCTAAAAAATAAATAAATACACAAAATAATACACATAACAGGAAATCATGGAAATCAATAGATAAATGATCACAATAATCAAAAAGAGGGACTAAATATAGGAGGCATTGAACTGCCAGATGGAGAATGATACAAGGCGATATAGAAGGATACAAGTTAGGTTTTTACTTAGAAAAATAGGGGTAAATAATAAGGTAACCACAAAAAGGATTATCAATTCCATAACTCAAGAAAAAAGTCAAGAAAAACGTAACGACTCAACAAACACAAGGTTAAACATTATGAAAATGAGGATCTCACAAGCTATTAAGAAAAACGTCTCAGCACAAAAAAGCATGTGGAAAAATGAAATGGCCAACAACACACATGAAAAGGCATCAAAATGACAGCACTAAAAACTTATTTATCTATAATTACCCTGAATGTAAATGGACTAAACGCACCAATAAAGAGACAGAGAGTCACGGACTGGATAAAGAAACATGATCCATCTATATGCTGCCTACAAGAGACACACCTTAGACTTAGAGACACAAACAAACTAAAACTCAAAGGATGGAAAAAAATATATCAAGCAAACAATAAGCAAAAAAGAAGAGTAGCAATATTAATTTCTGACAAAATAGACTTTAGACTTAAATCCACCACAAAGGATAAAGAAGGACACTATATAATGATAAAAGGGACAATTGATCAGGAAGACATAACCATGTTAAATATTTATGCACCCAATGACAGGGCTGCAAGTTACATAAATCAAATTTTAACAGAATTGAAAAGTGAGATAGACACCTCCACATTTATAGTAGGAGACTTCAACACACCACTTTCGGAGAAGGACAGGACATCCAGTAAGAAGCTCAATAGAGACATGGAAGACCTACTTACAACAATCAACCAACTTGACCTCATTGACTTATACAGAACTCTCCACCCAACTGCTGCAAAATATACTTTTTTTTCTAGTGCACATGGAACATTCTCTAGAATAGACCACATATTAGGTCATAAAACAAATCTTTGCAGAATCCAAAACATCGAAATATTACAAAGCATCTTCTCAGACCACAAGGCAATGAAGCCAGAAATCAATAACAGAAAAACTAGGGCAAAGAAATCAAATACTTGGAAAATGAACAATACCCTCCTGAAAAAAGACTGGGTTATAGAAGACATCAAGGAGGGAATAAGGAAATTCTTAGAAAGCAACGAGAATGAAAATACTTCCTATCAAAACCTCTGGGACACAGCAAAAGCAGTGCTCAGAGGCCAATTTATATCGATAAATGCACACATACAAAAAGAAGAAAGAGCCAAAATCAGAGAACTGTCCCTACAACTTGAACAAATAGAAAGTGAGCAACAAAAGAACCCATCAGGCACCAGAAGAAAACAAATAATAAAAATTAGAGCTGAACTAAATGAATTAGAGAACAGAAAAACAATTGAAAGAATTAACAAAGCCAAAAGCTGGTTCTTTGAAAAAATTAACAAAATTGATAAACCATTGGCTAGACTGACTAAAGAAAAACAGGAAAGGAAACAAATAACCGGAATAAGAAATGAGAAGGACCACATCACAACAGAACCAAATGAAATTAAAAGAATCATTTCAGATTACTACGTAAAATTGTACTGTAACAAATTTGAAAACCTAGAAGAAATGGATAAATTCTTGGAACAATACTACCTACCTAAACTAACACATTCAGAAGTAGAACAACTAAATAGACCCATAACAAAGAGATTGAAACGGTAATCAAAAAACTTCCAACAAAAAAAAGTCCTGGCCCAGACGGCTACACTGCAGAGTTCTACCAAACCTTCAGAGAAGACTTAACACCATTACTATTGAAGGTATTTCAAAGTATAGAAAAAGACAGAATACTACCCAACTCATTCTATGAAGCTACCATCTCCCTGATACCAAAACCAGGTAAAGACATTACAAAAAAAGAAAATTTTAGACCTATATCCCTCATGAACATAGATGCAAAAATCCTCAAGAAAATTCTAGCCAATAGAATCCAACAACACATCAAAAAAATAATTCACCCTGATCAAGTGGGATTTATACAAGGTATGCAAGGCTGGTTTAATATCAGAAAAACCATTAATGTAATCCATCACATAAATAAAACAAAAGATAAAAACCACATGATCTTATCAATAGATGCAGAAAAGGCGTTTGACAAAGTTCAACACCCATTTATGATAAAAACTCTTACCAAAATAGGAATTGAAGGAAAATTCCTCAACATAATAAAGGGCATCTATGCAAAGCCAACAGCCAATATCACTCTAAATGGAGAGAACGTGAAAGCATTTCCCTTGAGAACGGGAACCAGACAAGGATGCCCTTTATCACCGCTCTTATTCAACATTGTACTTGAAGTCCTAGCCAGGGCAATTAGGCTAGACAAAGAAATAAAGGTCATCCGGATTGGCAAGGAGGAAGTAGAGCTATCACTATTTGCAGATGACATGATCGTATACACGGAAAACCCTAAGGAATCCTCCAGAAAACTACTGAAACTAATAGATGAGTTTGGAAGAGTCTCAGGTTATAAAATAAACATACAAAAATCACTTGGATTCCTCTACATCCACAAAAAGAACACCAAAGAGGAAATAACCAAATCAATACCATTCACAGTAGCCCCCAAGAAGATAAAATACTTAGGAATAAATCTTACCAAGGATGTAAGACCTATACAAAGAAAACTATAAAACTCTGCTACAAGAAATTCAAAAGGACATACTTAAGTGGGAAAACATACCCTGCTCATGGATAGGAAGACTTAACATAGTAAAAATGTCTATTCCACCAAAAGCCATTTATACATACAACGCACTTCCAATCCAAATACCAATGTCATATTTTAAGGGAATAGAGAAACAAATCACTAATTTCATATGGAAGGGAAAGAACCCCCGGATAAGCAAAACATTACTGAAAAAGCAGAAGAAAGTGGGAGGCCTCACTCTACCTGATTTCAGAACCTATTATATAGCTACAGTAGTCAAAACAGCCTGGTACTGGTACAACAACAGGCACACAGACCAATGGAACAGAATTGAGAACCCAGATATAAATCCATCCATGTATGAGCAGCTGATATTTGACAAAGGACCAGTGTCAGTCAGTTGGGGAAATAATAGTCTTTTTAACAAATGGTGTCGGCATACCTGGATATCCATTTGCAAAAGAATGAAACAGGACCCATACCTCACACCACGCACAAAAACTAACTCCAAGTGGATCAAAGACCTAAACATAAAGACTAAAACGATAAAGCTCATGGAAGAAAAAATAGGATCAACCCTAGGAGCCCTAATACAGGGCATAAACAGAATACAAAACATTACCAAAAATGATGAAGAGAAACCAAATAACTGGGAGCTTCTAAAAATCAAACACCTATGCTCATCTAAAGACTTCGCCAAAAGAGTAAAAAGACCACCTACAGACTGGGAAAGAATATTCAGCTATGACATCTCAGACCAGCGCCTGATCTCTAAAATCTACATGATTCTGTCAAAACTCAACCACAAAAAGACAAACAACCGAATCAAGAAGTGGGCAAAGGATATGAACACACATTTCACTAAAGAAGATATTCAGGCAGCCAACAGATACATGAGAAAATGCTCCCGATCATTAGCCATTAGAGAAATGCAAATTAAAACTACGATGAGATTCCATCTCACACCAACTAGACTGGCATTAATCCAAAAAACACAAAATAATAAATGTTGGAGAGGCTGCGGAGAGATTGGAACTCTCATACACTGCTGGTGGGATTGTAAAATGATACAACCACTTTGGAAATCCATCTGGCATTATCTTAAACAGTTAGAAATAGAACTACCATACAAGCCAGAAATCCCACTCCTAGGAATATACCCTAGAGATACAAGAGCCTTCATACAAACAGATATATGCACACCCATGTTTATTGCAGCTCTGTTTACAATAGCAAAAAGCTGGAAGCAACCAAGGCGTCCATCAATGGATGAATGGGTAAATAAATTGTGGCATATTCACACAATGGAATACTACGCATCGATAAAGAACAGTGACGAATCTCTGAAACATTTCATAACATGGAGGAATCTGGAAGGCATTATGCTGAGCGAAATGAATCAGTTGCAAAAGGTCAAATATTGTATAAGACCACTATTATAAGATCTTGAGAAATAGAAAAAACTGAGAAGAACACATACTTATGTGGTTACAAAGGGGGGAGGGAGGGAGAGGGCTTTTTATTGATCAATCTGTAGATAAGAACTGCTTTGGGTGAAGGGAAAGACAACACTCAATACAAGGAAGGTCAGCCTAATTGGACTGGATTAAAAGCAAAGAAGTTTCTGGGATAAAATGAAAGCTTCAAAGGTCAGCGGAGCAGGGGCTGGGGTCTGGGGAACTTGCTTTGAGGGGACTTCTAAGTCAATGGGCAAAATAATTCTATTATGAAAACATTCTGCATCCCACTTTGAATTGTGGCGCCTGGGGTCCTAAATGCCAACAAGGGGCCATCTAAGATACATCAATTGGTCTCAACCCACCTGGTGCAAAGGCAAAGGAAGAACGCCAAGGTCACACGACAACTAAGAACCCAAGAGACAGAAAGGGCCACATGCACCAGAGACCTACAGTATCCTGAGACCAGAAGAACTAGTTGGTGCCCGGCCACAATCGATGTCTGCCCTGTCAGGGAGCACAAGAGACAACTCCTGAGGGAGCAGGAGACCAATGGGATACAGACCCCAAATTCTCATGAAAAGACCATACCTAATGGTATGATTGCGACTAGAGGAATCCCAGAGACAATGCTCCCCAGAACTTCTAATGGCACAGGACAGGAACCATCCCCGAAGACAAATCATCAGGCATGAAAAGGACTGGTCAGTGGGGGGGAGAGAGATGCTGATGAAGAGTGAGCTAATTAAATCAGGTGGACACGGGAGAGTGTGTTGGCAACTCTTGACTGGAGGGCGGATGGGAAGATAGAGAGAGAGGGAAGATGGCAAAATTGGCACGAAACGAGAGACTGTAAGGGCTGACTCAATAGGGGGAGAGCAAGTGGGAGAAGGGAGTAAGATGTATGTAAACTTACATGTGACAGACTGATTGGAATGGTAATTGTTCACTTGAAGCTTAATAAAAATTAAAAAAAAAAAGTAACTCAAAATGGAACATGGACTTAAATGTAAAACTATAAAATTTAGAAAAATCACAGGAGAAATGTTACAGGATTTAGAGCTAAATAAAGGGTTCTTAGGCATGACACCAAAACTACATTCGATAAAAGGAAAAATCAATTAATTGGACCTCAAAATTTCAAAACTTTGTTCTGTGAAAGCCTATGTGAAGAGGATGAAATGACAAGCTATAGACTGGGAGAAGATGTTTGCAAACCACATCTCTGACAATGGACTAGTACCTAGAATACATAAAACTCTCAAAACGCAACATAAAAAAAATCCAGTTATTAAAAGGGTGAAAAACCTAAACAGACATTTCACAGAAGATATAGAGATGTGAAATAAGCACATGAAAAGATTTTAAACAGCATTAAAAAAAAAAAAAACCCATTGAGTTGATTCCAACTCATAGTGACTCTATAGAACAGAGTAGAACTGCCCCATAGAGTTTCCAAGGAGCACCTGATGGATTTAAACTGCCGGCCTTTTGGTTAGCAGCTGTAGCTCTTCACTTCGCTACCGGGTTTTCCTAAACAGCATTGACCCAGTGACTCAGTGCTGTCGAGTCCATTCCGACTCACAGCGACCCTATAGGACAGAGTGGAACTGCCCCATAGCGTTTCCAAGGAGCTCCTGGTGGATTCGAACTGCTGACCTTTTATTTAGCAGCCGTAGCATTTAACCACTAAGCTACCAGGGTTTCCCAAACAACATTAGACATTCGGAAAATTCAAATCACAGCCACAATGAGCTAACTCTACACACCTGCCAAAATGGCCAAAAATATGAAATAATGACAATTTCAAATGCTGGAGAGGATGTGGAGAAATTGGATCACTCACACATACATTGGTGGGAATGTAAAATAATGTGGTCACTCTGGGAAACAGTCAGGGATTTTCTTAAAAAATGAAATATGCAAGTACCCTAAGACTCAGTCATTACACTCCTTGGCATTTATCCCAGAGAAATAAAAACTTATGCTTACACAAAACCTTTACACAGATGTTATTAGCAGCTTTGTTAGTAATAGCCACACATTGCAATCAGGTCAAATGTCCTTCAACAGGTGAATGGTTAAACAAAATGTGGTACCTTCCCACCTTGGGATACTAAAACCTCCAAAAATCAAACCCATTGCTGTTGAGTCTATTCAACTTGCGGCAACCGCATGTGTTACAGAGTAGAACTGGTCCACAGGGTTTTCTTAGCTGTAATCTACAGAAGCAGATTGCCGGGCCTTTCTTCTGCAGCGATGCTGGATGGGTTCGAATCAACAACCTTTAAGTTAGTAGTAGAACACAAATCGTTTGTGCGAACTTTGCCACCCAGGAATCTAGCATGGAATAGTACTCAGGGACAACAACAAAAAAAACCCAAACTATCAATACACGCAGCAATTTGAATCGATCTTTAGAGAATGATGCTGAGTTAAAAAAGAAAAAAAAAATTACACACACTACATAATTCCATTCATATATCATATCTAAAATAATACAATTTTAGAAATGGAGGATGAATTAATAGTTGCTGGATAGGCACATGGGGTGGGAGGGAGGTCAGTGCAGTTAGGAAAGGAGAACACAAGGTAACCTTGTGGTTTTGAAACTGTTCAGTATTGACGGTGATGGTTTGCACATGAAACTACACAGGTGATAAAATTACATAGACCTTAATGCACACGCACGTATCTGTGAATACAAGTAAAACTGGCAAAATCTGAAAAAGATTGGCTGATTGCATTAATGTCAATATTCTGGTTGTGACATCATAGCTTTCCCAAAATGTTTCCACTGGGAGAAACTTGTAAAATGTACAAATGATCCCTTTGAATTATGTCTTGTAACTGTATCTGAGTCTTCAATTAACTCTATAAACATTTTAATTAAAATTTTACTAACACTGGAATACTAATAAACACTAATTGCTAATGAACTGTTTTCACAAAGAGGCCAAAAAAAAAAAAAAAAAAAAAAAATGGCTGCAGAGCATAGGGACCCCTCGAGACGGCAGACTTTGGCAGCCTCCTCCATCAGCAGCAGGAAGTGTCACACAGTAACCTGTCCAGGCAGGATCAGTCTTTGCCTCTGCGGATACCAGGGCAGGGTGTTCAGTGACCTGGCTCAGATCAAGCAGGAAAAGACACCTCAATGAGAACAGTAAGAACCAGAGAAGTGTGCCTTCCTTACCCTTCCCTAAAATCAGATCCTAGCCAGAATAAAAGGCCAAACATTTGAAAGATAATTTTCCAAAAAAGAGCTTAATGTTAAATTGGATACTATGTGAAGTAATACTACCTGAATATGGCTAAAACTAACTGGGTTGGACTGGGTATATAGGACTGGATATATAAGGTGTATAATTTAAACTCTCTAGGTAGATGGGGAGAAGCCCTGGGGGTGCAGTGGTTAAGCGCTTGGCTGCTAACCTAAAGGTCGACAGAATCCAGCGGCCGCTCCGTAGGAGAAAGATGTCGGACAATCTGCTTCCATAAACACTTACAGCCTTGGAAACCCTATGTGGCAGTTCTACTCTGTCCTATAGGGTCACCATCAGTTGGAATTGACTCTACAACGATGGGGAACTTGAGAGCAAATTTGAATTCAATGGAGAGCTTGAGAGCAAATTTGAATTCGGTTTTAAAAAGTAAAGGTTCGGGATTGGATCGAGTATCTCAAAAGCTATGTTGAGAGGAAGAACTAGATGGTATCTGGCTACCATCAATGACAGCCCTGACAAGGAACAGAACAGAGAATCCCTGATGGAGCAGGAGAAAAGTGGGATGCAGACCTCAAATTCTAGTAAAAAGACCAGATTTAATGGTCTGAGACTGGAGGGACCCCAGAGGTCATGGTCTCTTGGACTCTCTGTTAGCCCAAAACTAAAACCATTCCCAAAGTCAACTCTTCAGACAAAGATTAGACTGAACTATAAGACACAAATTGATACTGGTGAGGAGTGTGCTTCTCAGCTCAAGTAGACACATGAAACTATGTGGGCAGCTCCTGTCCAGAGGCGAGATGAGAAGGCAGAAGGGGACAGGAGCTGGTTGAATGGACATGGGAAATACAGAGTGGAGAAGAGGAGTGTGATGTCACGTTGTAGGGAGAGCAACTAGGGTCACATAAGAATGTATGTGTTTTTGTATGAGAAACTGACTTGAATTGTAAACTTTAACTTAAAACAGAATGAAAAAAAAATCCATACTCAAAAAAAAAAAAAAAAAGCTTATGTTGAAGCCCAAAACCATGTACCTGTGACAATGACCTTGTTTGGAAACTGGGGTTTTCATTTGTTATATTACTGAGGTCATAGCAGAGCAGCTTCTGAGTCGTGTCTTATAAAAAAGAACAGAATAGACACAGACACACACGGGAGAAGATGCCACGAGAGGATGTAGGCAGATGCAAGTGCAAGGAGCAGAGAAATGTCAAGGATTGCTGGCAGTCACCAGAAACTAGGGGAGGCCCACAGAAGCATCAACACAACCAAGACTCTGTTTTGGAGTTTTAACCTCCAGAACTCTGAGGAAATAGATTTCAGTTCTTTAAAGCCACTTACTCTGTGGTATTTTGTTATGGCAGCCTATCATGGATTGAATTGTGTTGCCGCAAAATATGTGTTGTAAATCCTGACCCCTATATTTATGGTTGGAGCCCTGATGGCACAGTGGTTAAGAGCTCAGCAGCTAACCAAAATGTCGGCAGTTCAAATCCACCAGCCGCTCTTCGGAAACCCTATGTGGCAGTTCTACTCTGTCTTAAAGGGTCGGTATGAGTCGGAATCAACTTGACAGCAATGAGTTTGTTTTTTCTGGCTATACTTATGATTATAATCCCACTCAGTAATGAACTTTCTTTGTTATATTAATGTGGCAATATTAGTGTAGGGTATATTTTAAGTCAACCTCTTTTGAGATATAAATAGAAAAGACTAGGTTTAGAGAAGCAAGCAGAGATAGGGGAAGGGAAAAGTCGCCTCACACAAGATCTCCGAGGAACCAAGGAACAGAAGCTAAAAAGAGGCAAAGACTTTCCCCCAGAGCCCACAGAGAGAGAAAGCATTCCGCTAGAGTCAGCACCCTAAATTTGGACTTCTAGCCTCCTAAACTGTGAGAAAATAAAGTTGTTAAAGCTACCCACTTATGGTATTTCTGTTACAACAGCACTAAATAACTAAGACACATTTTTTTTTTTCATGTCTGAGTCATAGTTATAAATGCCAGCCCTACTAAAATAATGTCATTGTACTGAATATATTTGAATATGGAATTATATGAGTGATGAGAAACCTAATAAACCTTAACAGGTCAGTTTCCTCTAAGCATCTGCTCAGAGCACCCTTGGCAAAATGTTCCATCCCTTTAGAGTGACCATGTCCTTGAAGACAAGGGCACAAATGGGTAAAGTCCAGAAAATTTCCACTGCACGAATTATTTAAGCTCAGTTGAAGTAAATGCAGCTGCTTTGTCATACAGAGTGACAATCTGTGTGTCTCAAGTAACTGGTACCACCAGCAGCAGTGCGTTGCGGGGATAAGCAACTTCAAATTCTGAGTTCCTTTGGGATTACTAACCTAAACACAAGGAACATTTTCTGGATGTGTATAACATAATTTTTGACTGAGATTTCCTTGTAAATCCAGAAGCCTTTATCAATTTTGGCTAAGTAATATTATAACAGATTGGCTCCTTTGCAGTATTCTCAGTATCAGACTGAATTAGAAATAGTGTCTAGTCCAGTGGTTCCTAGTCTTTCCCCTTTTGTTATTTTCTTCATTGACCTCATGTATTAAGTATTTCCCTCATATAATTTCCAATGCTGCACGTTACTGAGTATGCAATAATAATATTGAACAGCAATTGCATGATTTTCATTAGGCTTTCAAATGTCACTGGGCCAATTTTACGGGGCTCTGTTGCCACATTTTTTGAATTCCTTGCATTATGGAAATCACAGTACTGGAACCACTGTTATACCAGATGCTTTTTTCATAACACTTCTTTTTTTTTTTTTTTTAATTTTTATTGTGCTTCAAGTGCAAGTTTACAAATCAAGTCGGTCTCTCGCACCAAAACTTGCTACATACTCCCAATTGCCCTCCCCCTAATGAGACAGCCCGCTCCCTCTCTCCACTCTCTCTTTTTGTGTCCATTTTGCCAGCTTCTAACCCCCTCTACCCACTCATCTCCCCTCCAGGCAGGAGATACCGACAGGGATTGGACTGGACCTTGGGTTGGAGAGGGATGCTGGTCTTTCTAGACTCAGTCAGACCATTAAGTCTGGTCTTTTTATAAGAATTTGGGGTCAGCACCCCACTGCTCTCCTGCTCCCTCAGGTGTTCTCTGTTGCGTTTCCTGTCAGGGCAGTCATCGGTCGTAGCCAGGGACCATCTAGCTCTTCTGGTCTCAGGCTGATGTAGTCTCTGGTTCATGTGGCCCTTTCTGTCTCTTGAACTCGTTATTACCTTGTGTCCTTGGTGTTCTTCATTCTCCTTTGATCCAGGTGGGTTGAGACCAATTGATGCATCTTAGGTGACAGCTTGCTAGCGTTTAAGACCCCAGCTGCCTCTCTCCAAAGTGGGATGCAGAATGTTTTATTAATAGATTTTATTATGCCAATTGACTTAGATGTCCCCTGAAACCATGGTCCCCAGACCCCTGCCCCTGCTACGGTGGCTTTCAAAGCATTCAGTTTTTTCTGGAAACTTCTTTGCTTCTGGTTTAGAGGTCAGTTGTGCTGACCTCGTCTGTGTTGTGTGTTGTCTTTCTTGTCACCTAAAGTAGTTCTTATCTACTATCTAATTACCAAATAGTCCTCTCCCACCCTCCTTCCCTCTCCCCCTTGTAACCATCAAAGAATATTTTCTTCTCTGTTTAAACTATTTCTCGAGTTCTTATAATAGTGGTCTTATACAATTTTTGTCCTTTTGCAACTGACTAATTTCACTCAGCATAATGCCTTCTAGATTCCTCCATGTTATGAAATGTTTCACAGATTCATCACTGTTCTTTATCGATGCATAGTATTCCATTGTGTGAATATAGCATAATTTATTTATCGATTCATCTGTTGATAGGCACTTTGGTTGCTTCCATCTTTTTGCTATTGTAAACAGGGCTTCAATGAACATGGGTGTGCATATATCTGCTCGAGTAAAGGCTCTTATTTCTCTAGGATATATTCCAAGGAGTGGGATTACTGGATCGTATGGTAGTTCTATTTCTAGCTTTTTAAGGAAGTGCCAAATCAGTTTCTAAAGTGGTTGTACCATTTTACATTCCCACCAGCAGTGTGTAAATGTTTCAATTTCTCCACAACCTCTCCAACACCTATTGTTTTGTGTTTTTTGGGGTAATGCCAGCCTTGTTGGAGTGAGATGGAATCTCATTGTAGTTTTGATTTGTAATTCTCTAACGGCTAATGATCGTGAGCATTTCCTCATGTATCTCTTAGCTACCTGAATGTCTTCTTTAGTGAAGTGTCTGTCCCTTACAATGCTTGAATAATGACATGAGAACCACATACTACATTTTTAGGATTTCCTCATAGAAGACATACTTTATGAGCAGATATTCATGTAGGCAGGGCTTGAGCTTCTCAGGAAGTTTTCCTCCTAGTCATTCCTATTATTTTATCCAGAGTACGGCATCAGCCCAGATAAAAGATTCTTTTATGTTAATTTTGGGCTTTTGCCGGTTTGCAGAGGGGTCAGTAGAAGTCTTCTTGGAGCTTTACAGTGGTCCCTGACTCAGATATCTGCATTCATTATGGCTTCTAAGCCTTCAGACAAATGCCCACTGATAAGTAAGTGCCTGTCCTTCATCACATAAGAGCTGAAAGCTTTAAGGGAATGGCTGGAACAATTCAATTCAACAGTTGCTTTTAAAATTCCAACCATGTCGAAGAACTATAGTAAACATTACAGAGGATTCAAAGATGAGACAGGTAGATTCTCTTCTGCCTGAGAGCCTGCAGTCTAATATGGCATTTTTAAGGCATATATTTTAGTTAATATATTTTCACATTTTGTTTTTTGATCATCAAAATGATCCTGTAAGATTGTCAGTGAATCAGCAATGCTCCCATTTATAGATGAGACTCTTGCAGCCAGAGAGCTGTGATTTGCCTAAATTATAGAACTAGCAAGTGAAAGGTGCTCATTTCTGAATGCTGGTACTTCTGAAAACTACGTAGCACACTGCACTTTTTCCCAAACTTATTTCTCTGTTAGGAGTCCCTGGGGGGCGCAAACACACTAGTGGTGTGCTTGGCTGTTGACTTAAGGGTTGGCTGTGTGAGTCCTACCTAGAGATGCATCAGAAGAACACCCCGGTGATCTACTTAAGAAAAATAGCCACTGAAAACTCTCTGGGACACAATTCTACTCTGACATGAGTTGGATTCAACTCTATGGCAACTGGTTTTGTTTTTGTTTTATAACCCTTTTGTTTTGCGTTAGTTTATTACTTTTTACCACGTAATACATGCTTGATATAAATAGTATCTGAAAAACTGATGCCAAGAGTATAAATTCACAATCACAGCATACCAGTTGTTCAAACAATACGTACATGATGTATTTTGCCTGGTTTATCTCTAAAGGAGTTAGTCGATTTGAATCCAGGAGACATCAATGTTTCTTACAATTAATTGACTTCTTTAGAGGCTAGAGTAATAAGCATTTGATCAAATCATCAAAAAGATTCTCTTGATTTTATTTTGTAACAGCCTTTCTCAGTATCTTCCAAAAATGTTTATCAGTTCTCTTACAGAAATGTATTCTCGCTGCCAAACGTTCAAGAAAAACAATACACTGCTTTCAAATTACCTTGTGAAAGAACTTTAACAAAGCTGCACTATTAAGTGATTATTGTTAATTGGGTCAGCGTGGTACTTTGAAAGGATGAATAAAATGAGAAATGTAAATAAGTGCAGATAAAGGAAAATAAGCTGGAGATCTAGAGATTTTCCTCTGTACTGAAAAGATTCTGAAAACCTCTTCTTATGAAATTTAAGTCCCTTGTTGTCTGGGAAGCAATAATTCTCACATATAGAGACAAACACAGAAACCACAGAATACCAAATCATGAGAAAATTCCAAGACACAAGCAGAGGAAAATTAAATGCAGTTGGTTGAATTGCATAACACAAGACACAATGATTATGGAAGCGTTGTCATTTATTAGTGAGTCAATGATTGGTTTAAGTGATGGGAACTGGGAAGTTGTTCCTCTGAAGTAGAAAAATTACTAGGGGAATGTGGATATAAAAGGAGAGACAAAGAGAAAGCATGTGAAAGAGAGAAATTAATAGAGATTAAAAGAGAAAGTAAGACAAGCTTAGAACACTCTCTTGGCAATGCCAAATCTCTGAAACCAATAGGCCTTTTATACATAATTTCGTATATCTAGAAGAAAAGTAGAGTGAGACCAATTTTCTATATGTATTAAAACATTTGCATGTATCTTGAACACCTGTATCATTTAATTTTTCATTTTTGTCCCCAAACTTTGGCAGCATAGAATTTGGTGTACTCTTGCCTTTCCCTCACTTTTTTTCACCTGTGTAGAAAAAACTTCTATAAATAATGGAGTCCGCATTTTTCTAACATCTGCAGATGTTTTCTGTAGCACTTCTCTGTAACCTAGCTGCATTTCATCTGTAACATTTATGGTTTTCCAGAGATATGCTATGCTTTCTAAAGCTATATTTAGAATAATCTTTATATTTGTTAGTTGCAAATGGATGATGTTATTTTTTAAAAAGCAAGATGAATTTACTATTTAACATAACTACTTTCATTTACTGAAAATAAAAGGATAATATTTTTAGTTGACAATGAATACATTTGAACTATTGTCTTGAGAAAACTCACGTAAAGTTTAGACGTCAAAATTACTACATAAAGGAAGCTGATAAACGAAAGGTCTTCCTTTCCTCAACAAAGGAAGAAAACAACCTAAGTCATTTTTTTAGTGACCCAGAGCATCTTAACCTGTGTAACTTTTACATATGAATCACAAACCTAATACAACCAAATTCAAAAATAGTTAAACTTTGACCATATTGGTTAATTTATTGAACTGAAACTCAGCGGTAGCTGTCTTAGTCTGGGTTCTCTAGAGGAGTCTATATGGAAGCAGACTGTCACATTTTTCTCCCACAGAGCTGCTAGTGGGTTTTGAATCACTGGCCTTTTGATTAGCAGTCGATCGCTTTAACCACTGTACCACTAGGGCTCCTTATAAATATATATAGATAGAGGTTTATTTCAAGGAAAAGGCTCATGCACCCAAAATAGACATGTCGGGGTGCAGAGGTCAGAGGATGATAAGTCAGCTGCAGGATTGAGAGAGAGACAGAGAGAGAGAGAGAGATGGCTGCCCATATCAGATCACAAAATGGAGTATGATTACATGATATCTGTCAAACCACTGAGAATCACGGCCTAGCCAGGCTCATACATATCTTAACCATCGCAGTAGCTATTTGCTTTGTAGCAGATTCAGAATCTATGATGGGCTATATCAACTCTTAACACCATTCATTAATTTCCAAGGTCCTTCCAGATTTCATTGCACGCTGCCCTGCTTTCATTACATAATAAATGCTTCGCTGTTTCAGAATCATTTTAATTTTTTTCGAATTTTATTTACTTTGTTGTTGAGAATGTACACAGCAAAACGTACACCAATTCAACAGTTTCTACATGTACAATTTAGTGACATTGATTACATTCTTCAAATTGTGCCACAATTCTCACACTCCTTCTCTAAGATAGTCCTCCTTCATTAACATATACTCATTGCCCTTAATCTTTGAAGTTATTGTTGTCAATCTGATCCCATATGGATAGTTCTTAAAAAAGCATAATGCTCAAAGCAGACAATTTTTACTAGTTAAACTATTATTTTGTTTTAAGAAAACTTCAGGGGATATTTTTGGTTTAAGATTCAAAGATAGTGAAATGGACACGAAAAGAGAGAGTGGAGGGAGAGGGCAGGCTGTCTTATGAAGGGGAGAGTAACTGGGAGTATGTAGCAAGGTGCATACAAGTCCCCATGTGAGAGACTGACTTGATTTGCAAACCTTCACCCAAAGCACAATAAAAATTACAAAAAAAAAAAAAAAGATTTAAAGATAGCCTCAGGGCAATAGTTTCAGGAATTACCCACCTTTGATGGCTCCAGAAAGTATGGAATCCATGAAAATTTGAAATTCTATTCTGCATTTTACCCCTTTTGATCAGGATTCTTCTATGGAATCTTTGATCAGTAACGGTAGCTTGGCATCATCCGGTTCTGGTCTCATGGCAAAGGGGGAAGTTGTTCATCAAGGCAATTAGCCACACATTCCATATCCTCCTCCTATTCCTGACTTTCCTTCTTTCTCTGTTGCTCTAGGTAAATAGAGACCAATTGTTGTGCCTTGGACGGCCACTTACAAGCTTTTAAGATCTCAACAACAAACTAGGGGATAGGACAGAAGCACTAAACACTGAGATGCCCCATGAAACCATAACTCTAAACCTCCAAACCGGGAACCAAATTCCGTGAGGTTTTGGTTATACATAAGCAACCTCAGCAGTTACTCTTTTTTTCGTCCTTGACGTAAATATATCTATCACATAACGTTTGCCAATTCAACTTTTTACAGGAGTACAACTTGTTGACAGCAATTGCAATAATTGGCTGTGAACCCTACCCTTAATCAATGCAATTTTTCCGTCACTTCTTATCCATCTCTTCAAGCTCTATTGTAAGCAGGTATGATTTTTATTGCTCAACATTATGTCTTTCTGATTTATCCTTTATTTTTACCTGAATGGAAATAATATTATTCATTTGAAACAAAATGATATGAGGCTAATGGAAATGTCTAAGTAAAGTTTTATTGAAGTGGATAAAAATTCATTAATTATATTTTTGAAGTAATTAGAAAGGACCTGGGTGTACGTGAAGTGCATAGAACTGAGTATGGTTCATCATAGGTGCTCAATAAGTGTTTCATCCAAATCTAAAACACAATAAATTGCATGTGTAGTTTAGCCTGAGCTGCACATACAGTGGGCACACTTTGAGGGTTTCTCCATTTGAGGTTGGTAATTTTAATGTAGCATAAACAGCATTCAAACACTTAAAGGGATGTCAGAGCAGTTGAAGGTGTTTAACAACTAAGAATGTCCATGACTTAGACATGTAACTAAAATAATAAGGTTTTCCAATTATGGATTTTAAAGTGCTGTGGGAAGCATGGGAGTAAACTGCATAAACCAAAAACCAAACCCAGTGCTGTAGAGTTGATTTCGACTCATAATTGCATAAAAAGAGGAGGCCTAATCTAACGGTTGTCTTAACAAAGGAGCTTTATTTTTACACTGAAATGAGCGGTTGGCGAACAAAAGAAATCTGCTCTTGAAAGAACATTAACCTAACTATTATCAATAAAGTAAAATAATAATAACATGAGCTATAATTTAAAGCCTCTAAGATTTTTTTTTTTTTAATAATTTTTATTGAGCTTCTAGTGAACGTCCACAAATCAAGTCAGTCAGTCACATACAGGCCTATATACACCTTACTCCACACTCCCACCCACTCTCCCCCTAATGAGTCAGCCCTTCCGGTCTCTCCCTTCGTGACAATTTTGCCAGTTTCTAACCCTCTCTATCCTCCTATCTCCCCTCCAGATAGGAGATGCCAACACCGTCTTAAGTGTCCACCTGATATAAGTAGCTCACTTTTCATCAGCATCTCTCTCCTACGCATTGTCCAGTCCCTTCCATGTCTGATGAGTTGTCTTCAGTAATGGTTCCTTTTCTGGGCCAACAGAAGGTTTGGGGACCATGACCGCTGGGATTCCTCTAGTCTCAGGCAGACCATTAAGTCTGGTCTTTTTATGAGAATTTGGGGTCTGCATCCCACTGCATCCTGCTCCCTCAGGGGTTGGTTGTTATGCTCCCTGTCAGGGGAGTCATCAGTTGTGGCCGGGCACCATCTAGTTCTTCTGGTCTCAGGATGATGTAAGTCTCTGGTTCATGTGGCCCTTTCTGTCCCTTGGGCTCATAGTTATCGTGTGACCTTGTTCTTCATTCTCCTTTGCTCCAGGTGGGTTGAGACCAATTGATGCATCCTAGATGGCCTCTTGTTAGTGTTTAAGACCCCAGACGCCACATTTCAAAGTGGGATGCAGAATGTTTTCATAATAGAATTATTTTGCCAATTGACTTAGAAGTCCCCTTAAACCATGGTCCCTAAACCCCCGCCCTTGCTCCGCTGACCTTTGAAGCATTCAGTTTATCCCGGAAACTTCTTTGCTTTTGGTCCAGTCCATTTGAGCTGACCTTCCCTGTATTGAGTATTGTCCTTCCCTTTCACCTAAAGTAGTTTTTATCTACTAACTAATCAGTAAAAAACCCTCTTCCACCCTCCCTCCCTCCGCCCCTCATAACCACAAAAGTATGTGTTCTTCTCAGTTTATACTATTTCTCAGGATCTTATAATAGTGGTCTTATACAATATTTGTCCTTTTGCCTCTGAATAATTTCACTCAGCATAATGTCTTCCAGGTTCCTCCATGTTATGAAATATTTCACAGATTCGTCACTGTTCTTTATCGATGCATAGTATTCCATTGTGTGAATATACCACAATTTATTTAACCATTCATCCGTTGATGGACACCTTGGTTGCTTCCAACTTTTTGCTATTGTAAACAGAGCTGCAATAAACATGGGTGTGCATATGTCTGTTCTTGTGAATGCTCTTATTTCTCTAGGGTATATTCCAAGGAGTGGGATTTCTGGGTTGTATGGTAGTTCTATTTCTAACTTTTTAAGAGAACGCCAGATAGATTTCCAAAGTGGTTGTACCATTTTACATTCCCACCAGCAGTGTATAAGAGTTCCAATCTCTCCGCAGCCTCTCCAACATTTATTATTTTGTGTGTTTTGGATTAATGCCAGCCTTGTTGGAGTGGGATGGAATCTCCCCGTAGTTTTAATTTGCATTTCTCTAATGGCTAATGATCGAGAACATTTTCTCATGTATCTGTTAACTGCCTGAATATCTTCTTTCTGTGAAGTGCGTGTTCATATCCTTTGCCCACTTCTTGATTGGGCTGTTTGTCTTTTTGTGGTTGAGTTTTAACAGAATCATATAGATTTTAGAGATCAGGCGCTGGTCGGAGATGTCACAGCTGAAAATTCTTTCCCAGTCTGTAGGTGGTCTTTTTACTCTTTTGGTGAAGTCTTCAGATGAGCACAGGTGTTTGATTTTTAGGAGCTCCCAGTTATCTGGTTTCTCTTCGTCATTTTTGGTAATGTTTTGTATTCTGTTTATGCCTTGTATTACCGCTCCTAACGTTGTCCCTATTTTTCCTTCCATGATCTTTATCGTTTTAGTCTTTATGTTTAGGTCTTTGATCCACTTGGAGTTAGTTTTTGTGCATGGTGTGAGGTATGGGTCCTGTTTCATTTTTTCGCAAATGGATATGCAGTTATGCCGGCACCATTTGTTGAAAAGACTATCTTTTCCCCAATTAACTGACACTGGGCCTTTGTCAAATATCAGCTGCTCATATGTGGATGGATTTATATCTGGGTTCTCAATTCTGTTCTTTTGGTCTATGTGCCTATTGTTGTACCAGTACCAGGCTGTTTTGACTACTGTGGCTGTATAATAGGTTCTAAAATCAGGTAGAGTGAGGCCTCCCACTTTCTTCTTCTTTTTCAGTAATGCTTTGCTTATCCGAGGCTTCTTTCCCTTCCATATGAAGTTGGTAATTTGTTTCTCCATCACATTAAAAACTGTCATTGGAATTTGGATCGGAAGTGCATTGTACATATAGATGGCTTTTGGTAGAATAGACATTTTTACTATGTTAAGTCTTCCTATCCATGAGCAAGGTATGTTTTTCCACTTAAGTAGGTCCTTTTTAGTTTCTTGTAGTAGTACTTTGTAGTTTTCTTTGTATAGGTCTTTTACATCTTTGGTAAGATTTATTCCTAAGTATTTTATCTTCTTGGGGGCTACTGTGAATGGTATTGATTTAGTGATTTACTCTTCGATGTTCTTTTTGTTGATGTAGAGGAATCCAAGTGATTTTTGTATGTTCATCTTATAACCTGAGACTCTGCCAAACTCTTCTATTAGTTTCAGTAGTTTTCTGGAGGATTCCTCAGGGTTTTCTGTGTATAAGATCATGTCATCTGTGCATAGAGATAATTTTACTTCTTTCTTGCCAATCTGAATGCCCTTTATTTCTTTGTCTAGCCTAATTGCTCTGGCTAGGACCTCTAGCACGATGTTGAATAAGAGCGGTGATAAAGGGCATCCTTGTCTGGTTCCTGTTCTCAAGGGAAATGCTTTCAGGCTCTCTCCATTTAGAGTGATGTTGGCTGTTGGCTTTGTATAGACGCCCTTTATCATGTTGAGGAATTTTCCTTCAAGTCCTATTTTGCTTAGAGTAAACATCATAAATGGGTGTTGGACTTTGTCAAATGCCTTTTCTACATCAATTGATAAGATCATGTGGTTTTTGTCTTTTGTTTTATTTATATGGTGGATTACATTAATGGTTTTTCTAATATTAAACGAGCCTTGCATACCTGGTATAAATCCCACTTGGCCGTGGTGGATGATTTTTTTGATATGTTGTTGAATTCTATTGGCTAGAATTTTGTTGAGGATTTTTGCATCTACGTTCATGAGGGATATAGGTCTATAATTTTCTTTTTTTGTGATGTCTTTACCTGGTTTTGGTATCAGGGATATGGTGGCTTCATAGAATGAGTTAGGCAGTATTCCGTCATTTTCTATGCTTTGAAATACCTTAGTAGTAATGGTGTTAACTCGTCTCTGAAAGTTTGGTAGAGCTCTGCAGTAAAGCTATCCGGGCCAGAGCTTTTTTTTGTTGGGAGTTTTTTGATTACCATTTCAATCTCCTTTTTTTTTATGGGTCTATTTCGTTGTTCTACTTCTGATCGTGTTAGTTTAGGCAGGTAGTGTTATTCTAGGAATTCATCCATTTCTTTTAGGTTTGCAAATTTGTTAGAGTACAATTTTTTGTAATAATCTGATATGATTCTTTTAATTTCTGTTGGGTCTGTTGTGATGTGGCCCAACTCGTTTCTTATTCGGTTTATTTGTTTCCTTTCCTGTATTTCTTTAGTCAGTCTGGCCAATAGTTTATCAATTTTGTTAATTTTTTCAAAGAACCAGCTTTTGGCTTTGTTAATTCTTTCAATTGTTTTTCTGTTCTCTAATTCATTTAGTTCAGCTCTAATTTTTATTATTTGTTTTCTTCTGGTGCCTGATGGATTCTTTCGTTGCTCACTTTCTATTTGTTCAAGTTGTAGGGACAGTTCTCTGATTTTGGCTCTTTCTTCTTTTTGTATGTGTGCATTTATCGATATAAATTGACCTCTGAGCACTGCTTTTGCTGTGTCCCAGAGGTTTTGATAGGAAGTATTTTCATTCTCTTTGCGTTCTATGAATTTCTTTATTCCCTCCGTAATGTCTTCTATAACACAGTCTTTTTTGAGCAGGGTATTGTTCAGTTTCCAGGTATTTGATTTTTTTTCTCTAATTTTTCTGTTATTGATTTCCACTTTTATGGCCTTGTGGTCTGAGAAGATGCTTTGTAATATTTCAATGTTTTGGATTCTGCAAAGGTTTGTTTTATGACCTAATATGTGGTCTATTCTAGAGAATGTTCCTTATGCGCTAGAAAAAAAAGTATACTTTGCAGCAGTTGGGTGGAGTGTTCTGTATAAGTCAATGAGGTTAAGTTGGTTGATTGTAGCAATTAGGTCTCCCATGTTTCTATTGAGCTTCTTATTGTATGTCCTGTCCTTCTCCAAAAGTCGTGTGTTGAAGTCTCCTACTATAATTGTGGAGATGTCTATCTCACTTTTCAGTTCTGTTAAAGTTTGTTTTATGTATCTTGCAGCCCTGTCTTTGGGTGCATAAGTATTTAATATGGTTATATCTTACTGGTCAATTGTCCCTTTTATCATTATGTAGTGTCCTTCTTTATCCTTTGTGGTGGATTTAACTTTAAAGTCTATTTTGTCAGAAATTAATATTGCTACTCCTCTTCGTTTTTGCTTATTGTTTGCTTGATATATTTTTTTCCATCCTTTGAGTTTTTGTTTGTGTCTCTAAGTCTCAGGTGTGTCTCTTGTAGGCAGCATATAGACGGGTCTTGTTTCTTTATCCAGTCTGAGACTCTCTGTCTCTTTACTGGTGTGTTTAGTCCATTTACATTCAGTGTAATTATAGATAAGTATGTGTTTAGTGCTGTCGTTTTGATGCCTTTTTATATGTGTTGTTAACAATTTCGTTTTTCCACTTACTTTTTTGTGCTGAGACATTTTTCTTTGCAAATTGTGTTTTCCTCATTTTCATAGTATTTTACTTTATGTTTGCTGAGTCGCTACATTTTTCTTGGTCTTTATTTTGAATTATGGAGTTGTTATACCTCTTTGTGGTTACCTTAATATTTACCCCTATTTTTCTAAGTAAAAACCTAACTTGTATTGTCCTATATTGCCTTGTATCCCTCTCCATGTGGCAGTTCTATGCCACCTGTATTTAGTCCCTCTTTTTGGTTATTCTGATCTTTTACATATTGACTTCAATGATTCCCTGTTTTGAGCGTTTTTTTTCTTTTTTAAAATAATCTTAATTTGTTTTTTGATTTCCCTATTTGAGTTGATATCAGGATGCTGTGTTCTGTGACCTTGTGTTGTGCTGGTATCTGATATTATTGGTTTTCCAACGAAACAATTTCCTTTAGTATTTCTTGTAGCTTTGGTTTGGTTTTTGCAAATTCTCTAAGCTTGTGTTTATCTGTAAATATCTTAATTTCGCCTTCATATTTCAGAGAGAGTTTTGCTGGATATATGATCCTTGGCTGGCAGTTTTTCTCCTTCAGTGCTCTGTATATGTCATCCCATTGCCTTCTTGCCTGCATGGTTTCTGCTGAGTAGTCTGAACTTATTGATTCTCCTTTGTACGAGACCTTTTTTTTTTTCTTTTATTCCTGGCTGCTTTTAAAATTTTCTCTTTATCTTTGGTTTTGGCAAGTTTGATGTTAATATGTCTTGGTGATTTTCTTTTTGGATCAATCTTAAATGGGGTTCGATGAGCATCTTGGATAGATATCCTTTCATCTTTCATGATGTCAGGGAAGTTTTCTGCCAACAGATCTTCACCTATTCTCTCTGTGTTTTCTGTTGTCCCTCCCTGTTCTGGGACTCCAATCACACGCAAGTTATTCTTCTTGATAGAGTCCCACATGATGCTTAGGTTTTCTTCACTTTTTTAAATTCTTTTGTCTGATTTCTTTTCAGGTATATTGGTGTCAATTCCCTGGTCCTCCAGATCTCCCACTCTGCATTCTAATTGCTCGAGTCTTCTCCTCTGACTTCCTATTGCATTGTCTAGTTCTGTAATTTTATTGTTAATATTTTGGATTTCTGAATGTTGTCTCTCTATGGATTCTTGCAACTTATTAATTTTTCCACTATGTTCTTGAATAATCTTTTTGAGTTCTTCAACTGCTTTATCAGTGTGTTCCTTGGCTTTTTCTGTAGATTGCCTTATTTCATTTCTGAGGTCATCCCTGATGTCTTGAAGCATTCTGTAAATTAGTTTTTTATATTCTGTATCTGGCAATTCCAGGATTGTATCTTCATTTGGGAAAGATTTTGATTCTTTAGTTTGGGGAGTTGTAGAAGCAATCATGGTCTGCTTCTTTATGTGGTTTGATATCAACTGCTGTCTCCGAGCCATCACTAAGATATAAAAAAAAAGATATAATAGTGGTTTATTCTATAATTGCTCACTGAGTCTTATCGTGTTTTGTTTTCTTTCAGTATACGTTTTTGGGCTACTAGATTGTGCTGTCTTGATTGTTGTAGCCCTTGAATCACTTATGTCCTATTACCAGCTGGTTTGGGCTGCTACCAGGTATATAAGCCTGAGTCCATTCGCTATTCTTGAGTAGAATCTGATTTTGGTTCATCAAGTATGTGGTGCAGACTGTCACCTATCCACCTAGAGAAGTAGTGGTGATAGTCGTGTGCACCAGATTCTAGTAGCAGCAGGGGTTTACACTCCAGGGTGGGCAGGATGCTGACAGACTTCCCCCAAGTGCCAGTGAGGTATGTGTGTCTCTATTCCTAAAGTACTTTGGTGGGTGGGCTCTGCAGCTGTACCTTAGGCCCCCAAAGCAAGTACCTCTACAGATTGTTAGGTGTCACCCTCTTTAGACCCCTAAAGCAGGAGGCTATGTGGTCTGGGGAGAATTTCAGCCCTCAGTTCCCTGTTGTGGGTCAGTGAGGGCTCTTTTGAATATGCAGAGATATCAGACCTGGGAAACTTGTCTTTCCAGTAATCCGCTAAAACAATTACAGTCAGATCCTTATCAGAAATGCCTTTGCATTATAATAGCCACCTCGTTCCTTGTAGGGATGAAAGCCCAAGACTGTGGATCACATATGCTTGGCTGGAGCTGGTTCTGTGTTTTTAGTCCAATTATGGAGGGATTTTTGGTCCCTGGGTTTTTTGTAGCTGCTTCTCTCAGGCCAGGAGAATGGGTTAGGAAAAGACCAAAAAAAAAAAGGAAAGAAAGAAAAACCTCGGCGCAGTTCACTTTCTGGGTCAGGAAATTCCAATGTTAACAAAGCCACCTGGGAAGGGGAGGGGAGGGTTCAGATAAATAGGAGAGAGTAGCACCCCAGAGTATAGACAAAGTTACTTATCTTGCTTGAGATGACTATTTTATCTGAGATTCCCGAGGGGTGCGTCGCCTGTGTGCGCTGGCTGGGTAGAGATTGCCCCCAAGGGTCAGGCCCGCGTCCTGTCCTGTGCTTGTGCTGTCTCAGAAGCCGTGGTTAGTTCCTCCGCTCCCAGTCCAAAGCCCAGTGCAAGGTTCCCCGGCTGGGACGCCGCACTCCCATCTCCAAAACCAGTCGCCGCCTCCCCGTGACTTCTCCTCCCGTCAGCTGCGTCACTGCGCTGCCTGCACGCACCGGCTGGACTTCTCCCAAGGTCAGCTCAGGGGGCCAGGGCTGTGCCCCGTGTCTGCACTGTCTCAGGATGCCGTGATCACCTCCCCTGCACCCAGTCCAAAGCCCAGCGCCAAGGTTTCCTGACTGGGACGCTGGCTCCAGGCTCCGAAAACAGTCGCTGCTTCCCCGTGGTTGTTCGTTCTCAGTCTCTGTCACTTAGGTCAACTCTTTAGATCTGTGTTTGATGGTCAGGGTTCGTAGATTGTCAAGTATGTGATCGATTCACTTGTTTTTCCAAGTCTTTGTTGCAAGAGAGATCTGAGGTAGCTTCTACCTAGTAAACCATCTTGGCCCCACCCCCAGACCAATCATTTTAATTTTTATACTTATTTTCCTCTCTTTTTCTTCTCTCATTCATCTTTGTTCTTAATTTTCTTTTTTAAACCTCTCATCTTCTTTCTGATTCTTCCAGGCTTTATCTGCTGTATCTTTTAAAATGACATGGACTAAAAAAAAAAAAATTTTTTAATGGTATTTTTTGTTGAAATTGGGGTTTTTGTCCCTATTCTATATATTTTTTCTTACAGCTAGTATTATATTTTTAAAAAAGTCCTATTTATGTTAAATTTTGGCATGTACATATTTTTAATATGTTCCTATCTATACAGAATTGTGACTGTGTTAGTCATCTAATGCTGTTATAACAGTAATACCACAAGTGGATAGGTTTAACAAAGTGAAATTTATTTTCTCATAGTCCAGTAGGTTACAAGTCAAAATTCAGGGTGTCGGCTCCAGGGGGAGGCCTTCTCTCTCTGTCTGCTCTGGAGGAAGGTCTTTGTCTGCAATCTTCCCCTGGTAGAGGAGCTTCTCAGGCACAGGGACCCTGTGTCCAAAGGAAGTGCTCTGCTCCCTAAAAAAAAAAAAAAAAAAAAAATCCCAGTGCTGCTTTTTTCTTGGTGGTATGAGGTCCCCTGTCTCTGCTCACTTCTATCTTTTATATCTCAAGAGATGGCCTCAAGACACAATCTAATCCTGCAGACTGAGTCCTGGCTTGATAACACTACTGCCACCCATCCTCCCTCATTAACATCACAGAGGCAGAATTTACAACCTATAGGAAAATCACACAATACTGGGAATCAGGGCCCAGCCCAACTGATACACACGTTTTTGGGGGACATAATTCAACCCATGACAGTGACCAACTTAGAAATGCTTTAGAACATTTGTTCACTAAGAATGCTGGGTATAAAGCCTAAGGTTTTTTTGTTTGTTTTTTTGCAGTATATTTGACAGGAGAAAGTTCTAAATAATTTTGTATTCTGTTGCACATTAAATATATTGAATAATGCTGTGATTTCATTTGGTATATCCAGTTAATATTCAAGTGGGTGACAGTTCCTCATAAATAATGAATATATATACTATGGTGGTTCAGTGGTAGGATTCTTGCTTTCCATGCAGGAGATTCGGATTCACATTCCAACCAATTCACTGGAGGCTTGCGTGTTGCTACAATGCTGACCAGTTTTCATCAGCACTTCTAGACTAAGATGGATTAGGAAGAAAAGCCCAGTGAGCTACTTTCAAAAATCAGCCAAAGATCACAATGGTCCAACCTTCACGTGGTCCTGGGAATGGTGCAGGACCGGGCAGTATTTTATTCTTTTGTGCATGTGGTTGCCATGAGCTGAGGGCTGACTCGATGGCCGCTAACAAAAATAACATTTTTTTTTTGAACTACCTACTTACTTCTTTTCTCACCTACCACTTTCCATGATGCATCTGCCAGTTTTATGCTTCAATCCTTTTTCCCCTCTTGACAATTTTTTTTACTGCTCTCCCTATTTATTTTTTTTCAAAACTACAGGCAAATTTCTTAGATATTTGTGGCAGGAGGGAATACGTTTCTATTTTCCTAAGATCTTTAATATAAGTAATTATGAATAATAAAGGGGTCGAAGGGCAAATTCTTTCTAGATCATTCTTACCTGTCAGTCCCCATTATTCTTTGTCATGATCAACAATTTATAGTTAGTCATGCAGCAATGTAAATTATTTGTGGTTTGTAGGAAGTGTTCCCTGTGTAAGTGTTTTGTTCTTGTCCTATGTTTGTGTTTTAACCATGATGGCCTGTTTCTTCTCAAGTATTTGTCTGTAAGAGCTCAGAGACAGTCTTTGCCTTAGATCTTGGGCTATCTAACTCTCTAGCCCTTTTTAATCCAAAATGCTGTTAAAAACTCAGACATTGTTTCAAAGCCTCAAATCTTTCTTCTAGCTTGTCAACATCAGTGACATATCCAACAGCCAGTTCTTCTAGGTCCTTGGCTGGTAAATTACCCACCTCTTCTTTGATCTCCTTTGTCATACAAATTACTCTCCTTTTCTTGGCAAAAATCTTTCTATATAACTCAAATGTTGAAGAATCTTAATACTCAAATATTCCTTTTAAGGAGGCATATAATTCAGTACATGAGATTATCTTGTTTATTTTTCTTTTGGGGTGAAAGGCAGCACAGACAGTTTTCAATCATTCATTCAACAATAAACCTGTGTGAATCTTTTTACTTTTGTGTAGACATAATTAGAAAAGTGAATGATATTCCTATGGATACTATCTTTTGTTAATTTGATCCTTCACTTAATAACACACCCAAATTCAAGCAACAAAGCAAAATTGCTGCCCCAATCCTAATGAATGTGTAGATTATAATTACATTGATGTACACATGAGCCCAGACAATTTTTAATGCCATTCCTTTCTCTAGAAAACTAGCAGAGAATGCTAGTTTCTTACCCATATCCATTTTCACCTTCTTATCCTGATGTTATTCCGAACAACAACAAAAAAAACCCAAACCCATTGCCATGGAGTCGATTCCAACTCATAGTGACCCTATAGGACAGAGTAGAACTGCCCCACAGTTTCCAAGAAGCACCTGGTGGATTCAAACTGCAGACCTTTTGGTTAGCAGCCATAGCACTTAACCACTGCACCACCAGGGTTTCCTGATGTAATTCGGGAAGGGCAATATGCTCACCTAAAACACATTCCCTGTCTTCTTATAGCTATAAACCTATGCTTCTCGAGAAAGAAACGTCCCTAAACATTGTTTTTAAACTAACTTCTGTAAACATTGTTTTTAAACTAAGGACAACACTTATGGCTTAAGATTATTGTAATCATTAAATAAGAGTATGCTTTGAACGCACTTAGAATGATGCCTGTCATATAGCGTACTCTTAATAAGTGGAGGTTATTGTTATTATTGCTACAACCTGCCAGTCATTTCACACACGTCTGCTCCTTTATGATGCTTCCTCCCTCAATCTCTGCCTGAAATATTTAATTGCTCCAGAAGTCAGCAATCCCAAATGTTATGTGGAATGCATTACGTCCAAACATAGAGATCCTACAGGACAGAGTAGAACTGCCCCTATAGGGTTTTCAAGGAGCAACTGGCGGGTTTGAATTGCTGGCCTTTTGGATAGCAGCTGAAATTTTTAACCACT
This sequence comes from Loxodonta africana, assembly GCF_030014295.1. Lineage (NCBI taxonomy): Eukaryota > Metazoa > Chordata > Mammalia > Proboscidea > Elephantidae > Loxodonta > Loxodonta africana. Next base: position 110,074,258 of record NC_087347.1, on the reverse strand, counting down.
GAGCTGCCAGGTGACCATGGAATGTATAAGTTTCTATATTTTGATTAATTTAAATATTAATGTTTAGCTCTTGGATTACTATTTAAAGTCTCACTTATGTATCATCTATCTTTCCCTCTCTACTGCAAGCTCCTTGCGGACCTCGCTGTCATTGCTATTTGTAGTGTGCCCAGCAATTGACCAAGACTATGCACAGTATGGGTCCCCAGTACATGCTTGTGCATAAATAAATGGGCTACATGAGTTTGCTTGTTTATCTTCTGATGGCACAATTTCCTTAGCTTAAATGGTGAACATTAGCCTTCTTGTTGCTGCTTTAATAAACTTACTGGAGTTCCACTTTACCCAAAAGCTGAAGTTAAACTTCTTAACTTTACTCTCAAAATTTTATATTACAGTGTGCTTTCCACTGTTTTGTCCATGGCAATCCATCTAGAAGCATTTTTTACTTTCTCTGGTTAACTTTCTATCTCACAATTCTCTTATTCAGGTTATGGCTTTAAGGTCCTCTAGTAAACAGCCACAGAGAGTGTGCTCCATGAACTAGTGCTGAGCTGCCAATCCTTTGTTACTGGTCCATGATGAAATGAATACAGAAATTGAGGTTAAGCATTTAGAAATGTTTATAGCAATTTGATATTGCTGTGATATCCAAATGTATGACCTGCAGACTTGTCTCATTGAATTAGGTATAGTTTGGGTATTGTATAGGTAGTTGTACTGACACGAGCTATGAACCAGACACATAGGTCTATGATGGATTGGGAATAAAAAATGAAACACACAAAAAAGAAACGGTCCTTTACCACAAGCATTTTGAGATTCACTACAGAGTGAGAGAGGAAAAAAAAGGAGATATTTATTTTAAGGAATTGGTTCACATGATTGTGGGTGCTGGCAAGTTTCAAATTTGTAGGCCAGGTAAGAGGCTGGAAACTTGACAATCATGTGTCAGAATTTGGTAGGCCAGTCAGCAAGTGGGAAATTCTTACAGGATATCTATTTACAGTCTTGAAAGGAGAATTCTTCTCATTTGGGAAATCTCAGTTTTTTCTTTTTATGAAATCAACTGATTTGATAAAACCCATTTTTTTTTTTTTAAATATTACGGAGAGGTGATCTGGTTTATGTAAGATCAACTGATACAAGTGTTAATCACATTTAAAAACCTTCATAGCTACATCTAGAATAGCATTTGACCAAATAACTGGGCATCATAACCTAGCCTAGTTGACATGTAAAATTAATCATCACAGACCCCAAAACGTGTAGGCTCTCACAAGCTGTTAGGGTTATGTCCTTAGCAATGATACTACAAGAAAAGATGGAAAAATTGCAGAATAGTTTACCAATAGAGTTTAAAAAAACCCCAAAACTCACTGCCTTAGAGTCAATTCTGACTAATAGTGACCTAATAGGACAGAGTACAACTGCCCCATAGGGTTCCCAAGGCTGTAATCTTTACGGAAGCAGACTGCCACATCTTTCTCCCACAGAGTGGCTGGTGGGTTTGAACTGTCGGCTTTTCAGTTAGCAGCTGAGTGCTTTAAACAGTGCACCACCACAGCTCCACCAGTATACTTCCAAAAAGCAAACCCATTGCCATTGAATCGTCTGGCCTATGGTGACCTTACGGGACAGAGTAGAACATTGCCATAGGGTTTCCAAGGAGTGGCTGGGTGTATTCGAACTGCCAACCTTTTGTTTAGCAGCAGATCTTAACCACTGCAACACGAGGGCTCCCTAATAGAGTTAAAAAAAATAGAGTTAGGTGGATTTAATTATAATTTTCCTCATTAGAACTGTATTGCAATTTAATTTTTTCAAAGAGAATCTTCTGGAAGAAGTATAAGGTGTCTAGAATGAAACTAGATCTTATACAACATTCATACACAGCTATTGAATACACACATATTAAATATGAATGAACACAGAGTTCTAGAGAGGAATAAAGTAGAGTTGTCTAAAAATTAAGTAGTTGCACCAATGTTATTACCACCTAAAAAGTGTAGCCTTATGCACTTTTCAGTGCTTGCTAGAATTTTACATGTATAGGTGTCTACAGATTTTGAAAAAACACAAGTTTTCTTTGGCCAAAGACTTACTAAACAGTCTGAGTATTCTTTACCACCTCTTTTTATAAGTGAAATACAGTGAACTGCGAGTTTCCAAACATTTTCAGGTTTCAAAGTCTGTATTCTCAAGTGCTTTTGGTTCATTAGTACTGACTCTCATTGTTATCATGGAAGAAATTAATGGGCATCCTTTTGTTACTGACTCTAAGTCAAGTTGAAGACACAATTGCCATTCCACCTTTAATGTTCCACGTTTTGTCTGATGCCCATTGCCATCCTCAGCTCTGATACTTTTTCCTTTGCCTTCTAAATACCAGTGAAATCATGGAGGCTAATTTAGAATTAGTAGTAACCAATTATGGATCTGAGTCAATGACATTTCACTTTCTTTCCCCTAATGCTACCATCAATACGGCAACTTCTTTTAGGAGAGTTTCATCATGAATTGGATTCCCATTGCTTCCTTAATATAAGTATGTTTTTAGACCTCTTTCACCTTCTGGTATAACTAAGTAAATTCTTATTAAATGTAAGCAGTGATAGTTGTTCAACAAAGTAGGTGAACAAGAACATATTGAAGGGGAGAAAAATGTGGAACAGAACTTCAAACACCCAAAGAACCCTGATTTACTGGACCCTATAAGATTGGGGTGATCCCTGAGACTGTTGCCCTGAAAAACTCTTTAAACCTTTAACTGAAATTATCTCCTGTAGTCACTTTTAACTAAACAGCAAGTTAGTGCAAAAAAGTAAAGGGCGTCGTCCTTGAGTAGGGCACTCTTTAAAAAAAATAACTACACGAGCCTAAATGGACAAAAGTTACTCTAAAGCATGGATGAGAAAGTTGGAGGCAGTGAGATGAAGTTAATGGGAATGGAACAACTAGAACAGAAATAATGAGAATGTTGACACATTGTGTCATGGTTTGAATTGTGCACCCCCAAAATATCTGTCAACTTGGCTAGGTTTGTATGATTGTCTACCATTTTGTCATCTGATGTGAATACCCTATGTGTTGTAAATCTTACCACTATGATGTAATGAGATGGATTAGTGGCAGTTATATTGATTAGATCTACAAGATTAGATAGTGTCTTAAGCCAATCTATTTTGAGATATAAAAGAGAAAAGCAAGCTGAGAGACTTGGGGACCTCATACCACCAAGAAAACAGTGCCAGGAGTGGAGCACATCCTTTGGACCTGAAGTTCCTGTGCTGAGATGTCCCCAGACCAAGAGAAGATTGATGACAAGGACCTTCCTCCAGAGCCAACAGAGACAGAAAACCTTCCCCTGGAGCTGATGCCATGACTTTGGGTTTGTAGCCTACTAGACTGTGAGAGAATACATTTCTCTTTGTTAAAGCCATCCACTTGTGTTATTTCTGTTATAGCAGCACTAGATGACTAAGGCACAATGTAAAGAATGTAACCAATGTCACTGAACAATATACGTAGAAATCGTTGAATGGGAACCTGTTTTGACATGTATGCTTTCACCAAAAATATAATAATATTTTTTAAAAAAACTAAACTAAATAAACAAAAACAAAAAACACCTAGAGGTTAAATAAAATTTTACTTCACTGGGGGAAAAAAAGGATATATTGAGAACCTACCACAGGACTAACATGGTACTTAGCTTTTACCACAGGCCTAACATGCTACTTAGCTACTATTTAGAATATTAAAAATGTCTCTTTGCTCACTTACCTTTAGATTTATGCTCTGGTTAAGGCGCTAACCAGGAAATATGTATTGAATATCTAGTTGCCAGGTACTATGTTAAATAGTGTAGAAAATATAGGAAAAAATATATATGTATATATACTTGTTGTTAGGTGCTGTTGAGTCAGTTCTGACTCATAAAGACCCTATAGGACAGAGTAGAACTGTCCCATAGGATTTCCAAGGAGTAGCTGGTAGATTTGAACTGCAGATCTTTTGGTTAGCAGCCGAGCTCTTAACCACTGCGCCACCAGTGCTCTCTCTCTCTCTCTCTCTGTATATATGTACACATACATATGTCTGTTTTGTAGGGTTGCTATGAGTCAGAATCGATTCAATGGAGATATATTTGATTTTTTTGTTTGTTTGTTTTGTATATGTATCTCTGAGGAAAGTACAATCTTGCACTCATATGGAACAAAGAATAAAACAAAATAATACAGCTGCCAAATCTGTATCAGAATCCTAATATTTTCAGAAAAATGAATCTTTGTTTTTAAATTTTTTATATTTCTTTTAACTGACAAAATAATTTATTTTTGATGCATGCTGATTACTGTATTGATGTAATTAACAAGGATTGAGCACTTGCTATCTACCAGGGAATGCTCTGTTTCTATCTGTATTAGTTTGATGACTCCTCAGAGCCACTCTATGAAGTAGGCATTACCATTATCTTCATTTTATAAAAGGAGGATGCTGAGGAACAGAAAGATTAAGTAATTTACCCAAAATCTCATAGCTAGTAAATAAGGAGTACATACATTTAAGGAATAGTTCAGCATGAGTTTTGTTTATCAGATAATATATAATCCATTAATTCAGCAAGTCATTGACTCCTAATTCAAAAACAGGTGTGCACTGGTATCTGGAAATCTTCACTAATAACAGGAGAATCAGTGAAGGCTAAAGAAATTTAAGATTAATTAATTAATAATATAGTAATTGTTTGAGTGCCTACTATGTGCTATGAACTGCTCAAAAGCACCAGCTTTGCAGAGGTAAATGAGATGGATGAGCTCCCTGTCCTCACGTGCTGCAGGCTCTAGAAGAGGATATGAGAAATATTCACCCTGTAATAATATTTCCCGAAATGGGAGGCATCTCCTTTGATTACCTAATTTTAAAAGGTGGTAAGATCAAATAAATGTGCTGCCACATCCTGAGAAGTAGAAGATCTTTTCTCCCTTTTAAACATGGTCTTTGGCCATGTGCTATCTCTTATCCTCTCCAACACTCTTCCTCTATGTTGTGTGATTGGCCAGTCATAAAACTGAGCCATGTGTAAAATCAACTATATTATAATGCAGTAAACTTCAGGAGACATCTGAAAGACAGAGAAAATTAAGGATCCTCATTTCAGTCATACTCCCTCCTTGGCTTTGCATGTAAGTGTGTCTTCATCTCTTTCAATCCGTTTCTCACTTAGGCTGATGCCCCTTGGAGAAGTTAGTGTTTTCATTTGGAGGCAGGTGACAACACAGTACACACGAGGTGGCAAGGGCAGGGTTGCTGTCTGGTAGGAGTCAGAAAACCCAGGTTCTGTTATTATTCAACTGGGTTAGCTGGTGGAGTGTTTAATTTCTCTGAATCTCATTTTTTTTTCATCTACTCTATTCAGAGAAAAAAATTTAATGAAGCTACTTAAAGATTAAATAAGTAATGGGATACCTGAAAAAGTAAAAACAGTATACAAATATAAAGCAATATAATATGGTGAAAAGAATGGGGGTTCTGGAATCAGACAATAGAGCTCAGTGGTTTAGCATAGAGGTTTGTCTTAGTTTTCTAGGGTGCTGTAACAAAAATACCATAAGTGGGTGGCACTAAAGAATATGAGTTGATTTTCTCTCAGTTCTGGAGGCTAAAAGTCCAAATCAGGGTCTTGGCTGTGTTGATTCTTTCCTTGTCAGTAGCCCCAATTTTTCCTTGATTATTTGGTGATCCTTATGTGGCATCTATTTTCACTCTGCATCTAATCTGTTCCTTTATAAGATTTAGAACCCACCCTGTTCGGGTATGTCTAATTAACATAACGAAGAAAATCCTTCCCTATTTCCAGACAGGATTACATTCATAGGTATGGGGCAACGATTCCAGCTCATATTTTTGGGGGCACAATGCAATCTATAGCAAGGCTTCTGACCCAGAAGGCATGCATTCAAATTATGGCTAAACTATTTACCATAGTATGACATTGGGTTTGTTGCACAATCTCTCTCTCAGTTTTCCCATCTCTAAAATAGTAAAAATAGATGCATCTGCCTTGAAGAGTTTTGATAATTTTTAGATGAGAATATGTTCTTTCACAGTGTCTGAAAATAAGCCTTTTATTAAATACTTAGTATGTACTAGACAGTGTTTGGAAAGCTTTATAAATACTATTTTGTTTTGTCTTTAATATAATCCAATAAGATGTTGTTGTTAGGTGTCATTGAACTGGTTCCTATTCACAGTAACACTATGTCGTTGTTGTTGTAAGGTGCCATCGAGTTGATTCCGACTCATAGCAACCGTATGCACACCAGAATGAAGCACTGCCATCCTCACAATCCTTGTCATGCTCAAGCCCATCGTTGCAGCCATTGTATTAATCCATCTCTTTGAGGGTCTTTCTCTTTTTCACTGACCCTCTACTTTACCAAGCATGATGTCCTTCTCCAGGGACTGATCCCTCCAGATAATACATTCAAAGTTATGTGAGATGTAGTCTCACCAGCCTTCCTTCGAAGGAACATTCTGTTTGTACTTCTCCCAAGGCAGATTTGTTCTTTCTATTGGCAGTCCATGGTATACTCAACATTCTTCACCAACACCACAATTCAAAGGCGTCAATTCTTCTTCGGTTTTCTTTATTCATTGTCCAGCTTTTGCATGCATATGAGGTGACTGAAAACACCATGGCTAGGGTTAGGGGCACTTAGTCCTCAGAGTGACATCTTTGTTTCTGAACACTTTCAAGAGGTCCTTTGCAGCAAGTTTGTCCAATACAGCAGGTCATTTGATTTCTTGGCTGCTGCTTCCAAGGATGTTGATTGTGGGTTCAAGTAAAATGAAATCATTGATGGCATCAATATTTTCTCTTGATGTTGTTTATTAGTCCAGTTGTCAGCATTTTTGTTTTCTTTATATTAAGGGGTAATTAATACTGAAGGCTGTAGTCTTTGATCTTCATCAGTAAGTGCTTCAAGTCCTCTTCACTTTCAGCAAGCAAGGTTGTGTCATCTGCATATCACAGGTTGTTAATGAGTCTTCCTCCAATCCTGATGCCATATTTTCCTTTGTTATAGTACAGCTTCTTGGATTATTGGCTCAGCATACCAATTGAGTAAGCATGGTGAAAGAACACAACCCTGATGCACACCTCCTCTGATTTTAAATCCTGCAGTAAAACCTTCTTCTGTTCTAATGACTGTCTCTTGGTCCATGTAAAGGTTCCTCATGAGCACAATTAAGTGTTCTGGAATTCCCATTCTTCCCAATGTTACCCATAATTTATTATGATCCATATATTCCAATGCCTTTGCATAGTTAGTAAAACACAGGTAAACATCTTTCTGGTATTCTGTGTTTTCATCCAAGATCCATCTGATGTCAGCAATGACATCCCTCATTCCACACCGTCTTCTGAATCTGGCTTGAATTTCTGGCAGTTCTCTGTTGATGGGAAACCTGGGTGGCATAGTGATTAACTGCTACGGCTGCTAACCAAAGGGTCGGCAGTTCGAATCTGCCAGACGCTCCTTGGAAAGTCTGTAGGACAGTTCTACTCTATCCTATAGGGTCGCTATGAGTCGGAATCAAATCAATGGCACTGGGTTTTTTTTTTTTTTTTTTTTGGCTCTGTTGATGTACTGGTGCAACCATTTTTGAATTATCTTCAGCAGAATTTTACTTGTGTGTGATATTTATGATGGGGCCATAGTGGTGCAAAGGTTAAGACCCCAGCTGCTAACTTAAATGTTGGCAATTTGAATCCACTAGGCACTCCTTGGAAACTCTATGGGGCAGTCCTACCCTGTGCTACAGGGTCACTATGAGTAGGAATCAACTGGAAGGCAATGGGTTTTTTTTTGTGATAATAATGACATTGCTTGATAATTTATGCATTTCATTGGATTACCTTTCTTTGGATTGGGCATATATATGGCACTGGGTCTTTTTTTCTCCCACTTTATTGGCCAGGTGGATGTTTTTGAAATTTCTTTGCATAGGCGAGTGAGTGCTTCTAGCATTGCATTTGTTTGTTGAAACACCTCAATTGGTATTCTGTCAATTCCTGGAGACTTTTTTTTCTTTTTTGCTAATGCCTTCAGTGCAGCTTGGACTTCTTCTGAATTATCTGAATTTTATAGAAGAGAACAGTCAAACATAGAAAGCTAAGTAAGTTGTCTAGATTCATAAAGCTAGTAAATAGTGGAACAAGGATTTAGACCCTTACATTTTAAGCCAGAGCTCATGCTCATAATATTGTGCTTTAATGCCTACAAAGATGAGAAAGAGAGAGAATGAGAAGGAGAGAAATATATTAAGCCCAAATTCCAATTTACTATCTGTCTTAATTTATGCAACTTCAAGAACTCTGAGTCTCAGTTTCCTTACACAGGGATAATGATGTGTACAAATTTGTTGTGGATGTTCAATGCAAAATTGTATGGGGAAAGGCAATACACAATATGGGAGAAATCAGCAAAATATGACCAAGGCATGGGCAGACACTGAGAGGAATGCAAAAACAAAGGGCAGTAAAGGTAATTACTATGGCATAGAAAACTCTGCAACAATAGTATTAGCAAACACTAATTTAAGAATGGACACATAGGTAGATAGGTACACCAAGAGGTTTGGTGGTAGATATTTCTACATACAAAACTGTAGGGGAACCTAGGACAGAATGAAGAGAGTGCTGACATGTTGTGGGGAATGAAATCAATGTCATAGAACAATTTTATGTACAAACTATCAAACGGGAAACTAATTTGCCCTGTAAACTTTCACCTAAAGTGAAAAATTACAACATTAATAAATTAAAAAAAGAAACATATGGTGAAGTAAAGCATATAGCTCACGGAGATATAAAGAAGCCTAATTATATTAGAACATATTTTTTATTATTAATGACTATTATTTCTCATTGAAGATGATAACCTTAGCCAACCTAGTTAAGACAATATGTGTCGTATGGACAGAATTGTGCTGGTCCCAGCCAGGTACGTGGATCTAGCAGCTTACTATTATCACCAGATTTTCTCCTGGATAATACATGTTTCCAAAATTTAGCCTGCGCTGCTCTGTGGTGCCTTATTTCTAAACTGAGACCTCCATGTCTATGTCAGTTCTGTGGAGTGGAGCTGAGTGCTACTGCCAAAGAAAATGTTTTTAAGCTTCTTTAGGCAAAAGAATCAAAACCAAAAATGAACCTTAAAAGTTCTTTTTAGAAACCAAGGTGAAATCAGACTTCCAATTTGTGCTGTGCCAGGGAACTTTCATCTTAAACATCTCACTTAACCTATTTCCCTATCCCTACCCCCCAGCGTTACCTGCCAGCAAGAGTATTTTCACTATTACTGAATAATTGTCTCAATATCAATGTAGCATGGTTTCTAAATATCTGAGCATAGGGTTAGAACCATTTTTTTTTCTTAATATTGATATGCCCAATGTTGAGGACATTGCGTGAAAATAAGATCTCTCTCTTACATCTGTTATGATCTTATCAAACCTTTTGACAACAATAAGAATTGTTTGTAAAAAAATAACAGTAAACTACTAAAAGATCTTTTAGCTCCTCCTTCAGTATAAAACACAAAGTAAAAATTTCTTGGGGTTTTAATTTTTTTTTCACTGTTTTAAGTAACTTTTTCTGAAAATAGAAGTAAACATTTCACATACATTTGGAAAGTACAACTACAAAAACAGAAAAGAAAAATCACCAGTATTCTACCCTGCTTGCCCCCCTGCCCCACCCTCAGGAACAGCCACTGGTGTTGCCAGAATAATACACAATAAAGGAGTTAATTAAAGGAGGTGTTTTTTCGTTCATAATTTTCTTTAAAAAATTTTTTTTTTTTTTACACTTTGTTTAGGTTCAAAGGAAACTATTGTACAACAAACTCTACTCATCTTCTTCCAATTCTCTTATCAACTCAAAGAGCTTGCCACCCCTGCTTTTTCTGGGTTATTGGGATTTAGAGACTGCCTAGACTCTGAAATGGCTCCCAAATCCCCTGCTTGTGTTGTTTATCTCCTTGTGTAATACTTTCCCCTTGTGTATAGGCTGGACTTAGTGATTCACTTCTGTTGAAGAAAATCCAGCAAAAGTGATGGGCTGGCACTTCTGGTTAGCTTAAAAGTGACTTACAAAGTCTTGTTCCCTCTCTCTCTTGCTCTCTCCCTTGTCCACCATGTTGTGAGCTACCCTACGAAGAGGTCCATAAGACAAGAAACTGATGCCTCTGGCCAAAAGTCAGCAACCCCTAAATTCTACTAGTATTCATGTGAAAGAGCTTGAAAACCAGTCTTCTGCCAGACAAGCCTTATATGACAGTAGCCCTGGTTGACATCTCAATTGCAGACTTGTGAAAGACCCTGAATCAGAGGACCCAGCTAAATGGCATGCGGATTCTTCACCCACAAAAACTATGAGATAATAAATGTTTGTTTTTTTAAACCACTATATTTTGCATTAATTTGTTATGCAGCAATAGATAGCCTATATACATTTATTAACTTCTTCCCAATTCTATACCTCTACAATTTTGATACCAATTATAATCCCTATTATTGACATCAGAAAAAATTTATTTTTTATGTTTGATTTTCCTATGTTGTTAACTGAGGTGAAAGATGGCTCAAGAGACCAAGAATCTCAGAAGGGGAATTCAAGCAGTTACATATACATGATTTGATGGATTCCCCCAGCAGTGGATTTATGATGGTTTTGGCTGGCATCATCCTTGGATCAAACTCACTTTGTCATTCTATTGATCATTATTTTAATTACCTTTTGCTTTAGAATAAGACAATTTTGGTTCATTTCTCTGTTCCCTCTTTCTTCTTCTATTTAATTGTTCTACACAGTTATTTATTTTAGATATTTTGTTGTTGTTCTTGCCCAGAATCCTTTCCTCTTCTTCCTGATTTACAGAAACTATAAATCTAAAGCACTCTTAGCCCATGTACCTCAAAACAAGACACCTTCTCTTCTGTCTTCAGAGCTGGCTAAAGACCAAAGCCTGATCTATCAAAGTGCCATAGACATCTGATGATAGCAGTTGGTTCAGAAATGGGCACATGATCTTAAATTGGCCAATCAGCAATGCATGCCTGAGAGTATATATATATATATATATATATACACACACACATTTTGGACTTACTGGGGATGCAGACTTAGTTTTTCTGGTGGACATGAGCAAGAAACGATGTGAGACTGGACTCTGGCAGTCTTGTTGGCACCATGATGTTTGGGCCTGTCTTAGAATGGGCCATAACAAAGAAACAGAACACAGAAGGAGAAACAACATTGGAAATATTGTTTGAAACCAAATCAAGCCACCCTGAAGCCATCCCTGTTCTTTAGCTTAAGACCTATTTTTTTTGGCAAAGTTTTCTACTACATATAGTCAAGGTTCCTAAAGCATATATTAGTGCCCGATTTTTAAACCTACACACCAACCACCACAAAAAAAAACATCATTAATCAATGAGCAAGTATTCAGTCAGAGACTATAGCATGAACAACACATGTTTAAACCTCCAGTTGGTGAAACAACTTTTGACTTCAAAAAAATGGGACTTAACCAAATGGAATATTATTGATTTGATGTTTATGTGCCATTCGAGGTGAGGACAGTTCTTTACAACCTGATATTATACAGCACATTTTTCAAAATAGTCTTTCCCAAAGTAAGTCAAATAGTCACAATTTAGGAATTTATTCTGTATTTATGGTCAGTTAAAACTATTATTAGGTTAGGATTTGATCTCTTCTTTGGGTGTTCAGAGCAAAATTATAGAAGAAAATTAGTGCTCTTCCCATCCATTTTGAGGTCAGGCAATCATAGTAACTCTGAATGCATTCTAAAATATTATAAGACATTTAGAAAAGGCTTTTACTGAGAAAATCAGGCATTTAGCAAACATAGATTAGAATTTGCTTTAAGTTGTGTTTAATACAGCTAAAGCCCTTAGCTCCTGGTTGTGTTAATATAATTTAAAGGTGACCACAAAACTTTGTTCTCTGGAGCTAACCTTTTGAAAGCTAGTTGCTTTTTAAATTAATATGAATAATACATGAAATGTAGATGGAGATTTTTCTGGGCTCAATCTGTTGCATCATTATCAAAATATGGCAAATAACTGCCAAAGAAAGAAGTTACAAAATAAAACTAGATAGCATCCATTATGTATTAATATTATTCCTGCCCATCAATTTTTTCTAACTTTCGCAGTATACGACGACTGAAAAATCATTGAAAATTTTATTGCAAAAAACATTTCATGCTTTAATAAAATGAGCAAAATTCTTAGCTATTCAGTCTGATTTGGCAATAGGATCTAATCAGCTTGTGGAGTGCTCACACATAACATGTCATGTCTAACAATTTTAAAATAAAAATGTTTTAAAACAAACCATTTTAAGCACAACTAAATCTTTCTTTGATATCTTAGATGCCATTTTGGATGCCCTAGAGTCTTCATCCTATTAATATTCATTGCAGTATACAAACTTCAGATGAAATTAAGTCTAGGTTTTTGAATGTTTTAGTATCAATGGCTTATTGCAGCTGAGTTTGCATTAATAATATCTAGTGCAGACTTGCAGAGTTTTAAAATTTTATCTTCAAAGATGTATGTGACCTCCAAAAGAAAAGTTTGACATAGGTACACAGCCTGAGGATTCTTAGAAATCCTTGGTGAAGATATTAGATTTCTGGAAAGACAGAGCCAACATGGAGCTATAGACAGAAGCACCACAACTTCTCTCCATAGCAAAGACCCAAAAAACTAAGTAAAACAAGACAAATGTCAATCCTGGAACCCTAAGCATCAAATGAAGGGATAAAAACTCAACCAAGCACCAAATGAAATAAGAAACTGACAGAGAACAGAGAGCTAGGAGAGATATGAGAGGAGGGCTCCTATCAGCTAATGAAATATGGATTAGCCATCTTGGACTCCTGTCAGAGATCGGCAGACAGGGAGTATGAGAAAACAGCTTCAAGGAGCTCCCAGCAGGAGACAGGGGACCCGGTAACCAGCTACACACACTTTCTCACCCCCTATCCTTCTTCCCCCTGCTCGGCCTCTGCTGCTTCTCAGTAGGCCAAGCAACCAAGGTCCGGGAGGTGCCAGCTCCATGCCACTTGGATTCACCCCACCGGCACTGACCAACTCCTTCAGTGCATTTCTTTGTTGCTGATGTTGCTTTTTCTGGCTTCTCTTGGTTTCTTCATTGCCTTTCACCACTTTCCTCTCCTTTCTCTCGAACACCTGGCTCCGTGTGCCATTTTTGCTTCTTCTTTACAAGCTATAAAGTGCTGCTCAGCTGGGGAACTGGTTTCCCTATCTGCGTTGCCATGTTGGTGGGATCCCTGGGGCATTTTTGTTTTCTTTTGTTTGTTTGTTTTCTTTTTTAAGTTGGGAGCCCCTTCTAGCCAAGCTGTACTGTGTAGCTTGGGAGCCACTTATCAGGTCTGTGTAGCTGGGTCGCTGGGATCCCTGGGGCATTTTTGTTTTGTTTTGTTTGTTTGTTTTCTTTTTTAAGTTGGGAGCCCTTTCTAGCCAAGCCGTACTATGTAGCTTGGGAGCCACTTATCCGGTCTGTGTAGATGGGTTACTGGGATCCCTGGGAGCATTTTTTTTCCTTCTTTTTGTTTTTCTTCATTTCTCAGATTCTTCTCTCTCTCTAATTATCCAATTTTCCTGTCTCCTGACTACTTGGTGCAGTGTGCCATCTCTGCCGCTTCTAGCCAGGCTGTGCTGTGTGGCTTGGGAGCCACTTCCCTGGTCTGCAAAGCTGCACCAGTGGGATCCCTGGGGGCTTTTCTTTCTTTTATTATATTTTTTCTTTTGCTTCATTTCTGTTTCTCATTTCTCTCTACTTACCTTCTTTCCTGTCTCCTGAATAACTGGTGCTGTGTGCCATCTCTGCCCCTTCTAACCAGGCTGTACTACGCAGATTGGAAGCTGCTTTCTCGGACTGCACAGCCACGCCAGTGGGATCCCTGGAGGCCTTTCTTTTTCTTTTCTATTTTCCTTTTTGTTTTTCTTCATTTCTCAATTTCTTATCTCTCTCTGCTTTCCTTCTTTTCCTGACTCCTGAATACCTTGTGTTGTGTGCCATCCCTGCTCCTTCTTGATGAGCTGTGGCCCAAGGGCTGAGAACCACTTCCCCGGTTGCCTGTGGGATCCCTGGGAGCATTTCTTCTTTATTTTTTAGTTTTATTTTCTCTTTTCATTTTCATTTTTCTTCATTTCTTAGTTTCTCATCTCTCCACTCCAACAGCAAGATCCCTCAGCACTTTTTGCTTTGCTTTTCTGGCTCTTGTTTCTCTCTCCTCTCCTCTTCTTTCCCATAGTCATCTTAGTTCCACACATCAAAATCTCCCCCCTCCCTCCTGCCTACATCCACTGGGCACTGAACATCACATCCCTGAGCAGAACGGGCATGGCCTACTGGAACCTGTCCTGCACTGACCCCATGACTCACCCTGCCTGCCCCAGTACTTGACATGAACAACTCATCCTAGGCTCTCCCCTTCAGCTATACATGCACTGCTGCACCATAGCTGAGCAACTGACCCTGCCCATTGGACAAGAAGGTGGAAAGTATCATGGCCACAGATGAGCAAACATCAAAGAAGGCATAGCCTGTCTGCTTAGACATAAACAAAAAAAACCCAAAAAAGCAGGACGAAACAAACAAATATAAATCAATAAAGCAAGACAATAACTACTGAATGTCCTTAAGACAGCAGATAAATCAAAACACATTAAAAAAGACAGGACAGGATGATTCCGTAGGCATCCAAAATAAAACCCCAGATGACTTTCCAGTAGAAGAATAGGCACTCAAGCTACCTGATAGGGAATTCAAATCTCTAATATTCAGAGTTATCCAAGAGTTGAAGTAAAAAAGCAGACAAAAATGAGGAAAAAATAGACAAATTCATGGAAAATACAGATAAAAAATGCAAGAATTCAGGAAAATAATACAGGAACAAAATGTCAAAATAAATGCAAAACTAGAAATCATACAAAAACAATGATTAGAAATCCAAAAGATAAACAGCAAGATTTCAGAAATGGACAGTGTCATAGAAGGGCTGAGGGAAAGGTTTGAAACAATGGAAGACAGGATCATTGAAATTGAAGACAAACATTTAGATACAATTTTGTTTGAGGAAAAATAAAAAAAAAACCAAATTAAAATGAAGAAACCCTGAGAATTATGTGAGATACAGTCAAAAGCAAAAATCTGTGAGTGATCCAAGTTCCAGAACAGGGGAGAAAACAGAAAACACAGAGAGGGTCATTGAAGAATTGCTGACAGAAAACTTCTGTAATATCTTGAAAGATGAAAAGCTGACCATCCAAGAAGCTGCTGACCTTTTGGTTAGTATCTGATTCAAACTGCTGACCTTTTGGTTAGTATCTGTAGCATTTAGCCACTATGTCACCAGGGTTTCCCACTAGCCATTAGAGAAATGAAAATTAAAACCACAATGAGACACCATCTCACCCCCGGCATTACTGGCATGAGTCAGAAAAACAAAATAACAAATACTGGAGAGGCTTCAGGGAGATTGGAGCTCTTATACGCTGCTGGTGGGAATGCAAAATGATACAACCATTTTAGAAAGCGATATAGCACTTCCTTAGAAAGCTAAAAATAGAAATACTATATGATCCAGCAATCACACTCATAGGAATATATCCTAGAGAAATAAGAGCCATCACACAAGAGACATATACACACATATTTTCACTGCAGCTTTGTTCACAATAGCAAATAGATGGAAACAACCTAGATGCCCATCAACAGACGAATGGATAAACAAACTATGGTATATACACACAATGGAGTAGTACACAACAGCAATGATATACAACAATGATGAATGTGCAAAACATCTCACAGCATGAATGAATCTGGAGGACATTATGCTGAGTGAAATAAGTCAATCACAAAAGGACAAAAATCGTATGAGACAACTACAATAAAAAATTCATGAAAAGGTTTACACACAAAAAGAAACAATGTTTGAAGTTTCTGAGGGAGGGGAGTGGTGGGGATGGAAAAACACTGAATAGAAACAGTTAAGTGATAACTTTGGTAAAGGGTAAGACAGTACACAATACTGGGGAAGCCAGCACAAGTTGTACAAGCAAAGGTCATGGACACTACATGTTAGTTGTTGTTGTTAGGTGCTGTCGAGTCGGTTCCGACTCATACCGACCCTATGCACAACAGAACGAAACACTGCCCCATCCTGCGCAATCCTTACAATCGTTGTTATGCTTGAGCTCATTGTTGCAGCCACGGTGTCAATCCACCTTGCTGAGGGTCTTCCTCTTTTCTGCTGACCCTGTACTCTGCCAAGCATGATGTCCTTCTCCAGGGACTGATTCCTCCTGACAACATGTCCAAAGTATGTAAGACACAGTCTCGCCATCCTTGTCTCTAAGAAGCATTCTGGCTGAACTTCTTCCAAGACAGATTTGTTCTTTCTTTTGGCAGTCCATGGTATATTCAATATTCTTCGCCAACACCGCAATGCAAAGGTGTCAACTCTTCTTCGGTCTTCCTTATTCATTGTCCAGGTTGCACATGCATATGATGCAGTTGAAAATACCATAGCTTGGGTCAGGTGCACCTTAGTCGTCAGGGTGACATCTTTGCTCTTCAACACTTTGAAGAGGTCCTTTGCAGCAGATTTGCCTGATACAATGCATCTTTTGATTTCTTGACTGCTGCTTCCATGGCTGTTGATTGTGGATCCAAGTAAAAGGAAATCCTTGACAACTTCAATCTTTTCTCCGTTTATCATGATGTTGCTCACTGGTCCAGTTGTGAGGATTTTTGTTTTCTTTATGTTGAGGTGTAATCCATACTGAAGGCTGTGGTCTTTAATCTTCATTAGTAAGTGCTTCAGGACCTGAAGCACTGGACACTCCATAGACACATTCAAACTCCCTGAGGGATCAAATTGCTGGGCTGAGGGCTGTGGGGACCACGGTGTCTGGGAACATCTAGCTCAATTGGCATAACATAGTTTAAAAAGAAAATATTCTACATTCTACTTTGGTGAGTAGCATCTGGGGTCTTTAAAGCCTGCGAACAGCCATCCAAGATACTCTACTTGTCTCACCCCTTTGGGAGCAAAGGAAAATGAAGAAAACTAAAGACACAAAAGAAAGATTAGTCCAAAGGACTAATGGACCTCATCTACTACAGCCTCCACCAGACTGAGTCCAGTATAACCAGATGGTGCCCGGCTATCAGGACTGACTGCTCTGACAGGATTACAATAGAGGGTTCATATAGAGCTGGAGAAAAACGTAGAGCAAAATTCTAACTCCCCCACAAAAAAGGCCAGACTTACTTGCCTGACAGAGACTGGGGAAATCCCAAGAGTATGATCCCTGGACACCTTTTAGCTCAGTAATGAAGCCACTCCTGAAGTTCACCTTTTATCCAAAGATTAGACAGACCAATAAAACAAAACAAGACTAAAGGGGCACATCAGCCCAGGGGCAAGGACGAGAAGACAGGGGGGAACAGGAAAGCTGGTAATGGGGAACCCGAGTTCAAGAAGGTAGAGTGTTGACATGTCTTGGGATTGTTAAACAATGTCTACTAACTGTTTAATGAGAGGTTAATTGTGTAAACCTTCATATAAAATTCAATAAAAAAAGGAAAAAATAAAGATCAGATTTCCTCTATTCAGACTGGATATTGGCACTGACTACATTAAATGGTTTAAAAGGGATAATCCTTTGATGTTTGGAGATACTATGGACACTTGAGTTTCCTCCTTTATATTTTATGCAAAAATGAGAGATCAGTTTGGCTTTAGAGTGTCTAGAGGGAACTCTCCTAGCACCCATGAATTACACAAGACTGTTCTGTAAATAGGATTAAACTACATACATATATTTGTGTATATGTGTGTATATATGCGGAGCCCTGGTGGTGCAGTAGTTAAGAGATTGGCTGCTAACCAAAAAGTCAGGCAGCTCAAACCAACCAGCTGCTTCTTGGAACCTCTATAGTGCAGATCAACTCTGCCCTATAAGGTCCCTATGAGTCAGAATCAATTCAATGACAATGGGTTTGGTTTTGGTTTGGTGTGTAAATATATATTGCATAGTGCCTTCCAACAGTAGTAGTTAAGTGCTACAGCTGCTAACCAAAAAAGGTCAGCAGTTTGAATCCACCAGGTGCTCCTTGAGAACTCTATGGGGGTAGTTCTACTTTCTCTTATAGGGTCACTATGAGTCAGAATTGACTTGACAGCAATGGGTTTGGTTTTTTTTTGGCCTTCCAACCTAGGGAGCTCATCTTCCAGCACTGTAACGGACAGTGTCATATTGTAGTCCATGGAGTTTTCATTCGATTTTCTGAAGTAGATCATCAGGCCTTCCTTCCTAGTCTGTCATGGTCTGGAAGCTCTGCTGAAGCCTGTCCACCATGAGTGACTCTGTTGGTATTTGAAATACCAGTGGCATACCTCCCAGCATCATAGTGATGCATAAGCCCCCACAGTGTGACAAACTGACAGACAGATGGTGGACACGTGAATATACATATCATATTCTGATTAATGGTCAAGAAAAATTTCAGATCACATTTATTACTTAAAAACTTATTTTTTAAATGTTAAAAATCACAAGTTGTTCCCAGTTTTTCCCCTACAACTCTACTTCGCAGAGATAACATTTCTAAGAGATAGTAACATTCGGTTCCTACAGGCCCAGAAGGTTTCACAGGGCAATTTTAGGAAAACTTCAATGCTCAGATAATCACAATGCTACTTAACTCCTTCGGAGAATAATTTATAAAGAAAGAAAGAAAGAAACAAACAAACAAATAAATAAACTTTAAAACAACTGCAAAACAGCATTGAACTTAGAATTTCTACTTAATGGAGAAGCACAAGAGGCATTTCCAGGGAGTCAGGAAGAGGGCAAAATATTCACTATTTCACTACTATTTAGCATCTTATTAGAGCAGAATTTCTCAACATTGGCACTATTGATATTTGGGACTGGATATTCCTTTGTTTTCAAGGTTGTCCTGTGCATTGCAGGCTGTTTAGTAACATCTGCAACCTGTACCCATGAAATTCCTGTAGCCCTCCCCCAATGCCAAGTTGTGACAACTGAAATGTTTTTATGCATTTCCAAATATTCCCCTGGTGGTGGCATTATCACTCCCAGTTGAGAACAACTATTAGAGGTATTAACCGATGAAATATCACAAGAGGAAACAATTAACTACATAAGAATTGGATACAAAGAGAATTTATAATGAAATAAATATAAACAATAAACAGCCTAGTAAGATGTATATCCATGCATTAAAAAAAAAAAAAAAGAAAGAAATACAAACAATAAAAAAAAAATCTAGTAGTAGTATATTCTTACTGTATATTCTTACATCCTAGCAATAAATATTTAGGGACAATACCAAAAAAATTGCAATAGCAACAAAAATGTTAACATGATTAAGAATAAATATGCAAAATTTATGAGGAAAAATTTAAAGCACTAATGGAACTAGTAATTCTGAAACTATTTTGTGTGCTTATAGAGTAGAGAAAATGAGTATTTACACTTAACGATTTAGGAAACTAAAGCTTTCATTGTGGAAGAAATTATATAGGGGAAAGGAAAGTGAGAAAAAATCCTTGAGTGTTGCGTTTGAATTGGAAGTCTCAGCTTGAATTCATGATTTTCTTTGTGTTTTCTTTTTTTATTGACGTGTTTAATCTACATAGAGGAGTCCCTGGGCATGCAAATGGTTAATATGCTCAACTGCTGACCGACAGTTTGGAGGTGCTAGTCTACCTAGAAGCATCTTGGAAGGAAGGCCTGGTGACATAATTCTGAAAAATCAGGCACTGAAAACCTTTTGGAGCACAGTTTTTTTCTGACACACATGGGGCCTCCATGAGTTGGAATTAACTCAATGGCAACCGGTAGATTTCTTCTCAGTGAGAAATTGAAAAATGCACACATCTGTAGTGCTTCCTTTTGTACCTTCCTATTCAATGCTCCCCTCAACCAACACAGGCAACTGCTGGTCTAGTTTTGCAGCCATAGATTAGTTTCGCTGGTTCTAGATCTTCATATAAATAGAATCATGTATACGTACTCTTGTGTCTGGCTTCTTACATTGAATATGACATCTGTGAGAGATTTTCATATTGTGTATATCAGTAGTTCACTCATTTTTACTCAGTAGTGTTTTACTACATTATTAGACCAAGATTTTTAATCCCTTGTCTTTTGGTAAGTGGGGATGTTTCCACTTTGGGCTTTCATTAATGAAGTTGATATGAACATTCTTGAACGAGTGTTTTTGTAAATAAGAGTTTCCATCTCTGCTTACAGGAAACATTTTTTCCTGCTTCTTCACATGCGTAGCAATTTTTCTGTTTTTATGCTGGATATTGCAGATACTATGTTACTACAATTCTTTATTGTCTTTTTAAAAAGACTATTAAGTTTTGTTTTGGCATTAAATAAATTTAATGATAGAACAGCTTGATGCACTAGAAACTTGGGTTCAGTCTTGCTTCCTCTGCCAGTAAAATTCTGCTGTCTGTTGGGCTTCACATCCTGTACTGTCCTTTGGACAGGGCCCCAGGTAGAAAGCTTACCTCATGTTTTTCCCTTTTCCCATGAAATCACAACCTGATGCTATGTGTTGTACAAAGTCTAAAAACAATTGTCTCATATATTATGTCCAGTTCTGTCATTGTTTAATGTGGGAGGTTAAGTCCAACGCTAGTTACTTCATTACGGTGGAAATGGAACTCTGTTCAGGACTTTTTAAAAACACAATTTTCTGGACCTGTCCGCAGAAATGACTAGAAATACCGTGTTTTTATGCAAATAATACGCACATTCTACATTTGTTTACCAAACACGCTTTCCCTAACACAAGGTATTTTTGTAAGCACGCTAGGCTAATTTTTTTTACAGCAACAAGTAAAAAAAAAATTGGCATAGAGGTACCTACAGAAGTATCTCGAGGTGGTAGGGGTGGATGCAGTTGGCAAACAGGCTTAGAAGGTGGGTATTATTTGAGTAAAAATATGAGTGACATTTTTGCAGCAACGAAAAAAATTAGCGCTCAGCCCTTGGTTTCTCAACACTTTTCCCTGTGGAAAGAACCAGGACTCCATGGGGAAACAGTTAATTCCAGAAGTGGTTCACGGAAAGTAGAAGGTGAACGTGGAACATCTTGTGCCAGAAAGCAAGGAAGTACTCACAGACTATTGAGATATTCAAAAGATCAAAGGATCCTGCTTAAAACAGTTCCTTCTTGCTGAACTGGGGGCAATTCAATTTTTAATCAAAAACAATGACTATCTAATGTAACACACTGAGTAAAAAAAATTCCATGACTCTATGGAGATGCTAAAGCAAAGAGACAAAAAGAGAGAGAGACTTAAAGAAAAGAAATGGAGAGAGAAGGAAAATCTTTATAGAAGCATGGTGCCAGATAATAAATGCAGACTATGACATAAATAATGGAGTGTTACTAGTTTTCAAGCCCCATTTTAAAAATTGAGTTAGGCAATGCTTATCAATGAATGCTAAAACTGTTGAGTGAAAGCTGTTGTTGAGCAAGATATTCATATTATTTTATGGAATCCTTAATCACTCATTAATTTAAAAGAGGTATTTACTTTTATATTGAATAGATACACTGGTCATTACCTTAATTGTTCAAACCTAGTATAATCAGTAGCAGAGTAAATATATATATATGTATTTTAATATGCTGCAAAGGAAGTATGCATCATCTCCCAAACATTTCTTTCTCAAAATTATTGAAATGTATTTAATTATGAAGAAAAATCAGAGAAATAAAAAATTGTGATTTTTTAGAATAAAACTGAATGGGACTTTTCACGTATGTTCTTGTCAAAGGAAGGAAGAAAGGAATGAAAGACTGAAGGAAGGAAGGAAAAAGATGAGAGGAATATTTTCGATTATAAGAGACTAAAAGACATAACTATAGCCATCAAGTCAATTCCGACTCATGGCAACCTCCTGCGTTACAGAGTAGGACAGCTCCGTAGTGCTCTCTTGGCTGTAATCTTTACAGAAGCAGATTGCTAGGACTTTCTTCCATGGACCTGCCGAGTAAGCTAAAATTACCAACTTTTAGGTTAGTAGACAAGCACAAACTATTTGTGCCTCCCAGGGACACTAAAAGCAATCAGTTTTACAAGGTTCACAGAATAACTTGTTGTTAAATACTCCTATTAATTCCAATAACATATCCGTGTTGTCTTTGGATAACAGTACAATGATACATAAAGAATTGTAGTTTGAAAAAAAAATTGAAATTTACTAGATTTGCTTTAAGATTTCATGCATATACACTTTTAAAAATGTTTCGTGTGAAATTAAAAATATGTGGTTTTAATTTTTTTGGCTATGATGTTCGATATACCCACAAGACCAAGTTCATTAATTGTGTTTGATTTTTAGTGTAGTTGATCTCTCACTTACTGTGAGAGATGTTTTAATGACTTCCATTTTGATGGGGTATTTACCTCCCAATTTTGTAATTCTACTCTTTTCTTTATATATCTTTGAACAAGCTATTAGATAATTCAAATTTGAAAATTTACACAATCCTAGTGGATTGAATCCTCTATCAACATGTAGTGATCTTTTTGATTTCAATCATGCTTTTTTGCCTTCAAGTCTCTGCCACAATAACTATCTTTTGGGTAGGATTTGCCTTGTATAACTTTTCACAAACTTCCAATCCAATTCTCTGTGGCTTTAAATTTTAGAGGTGTTTTTTTTTTATCTTGTCAGTAGCATATATGGTTACATTATGACATAGTCTGTTTTATTAACCAGCCTAAAAAACTGGAAAATTTAGCACAATATTTTGATTACTCATGTATCATTTGATTTTGTGTTTTCTATTTGTCTTGCTTTATCTATTTTTTCTTTTGGGATTGAGTTTTCTCTCTCCAGTTTTCCTCTTTAGTAGTTTGGGAGTTAACACATTCTGTTTCTGTTGTTTTACCACTTAGAGGTTTTAATGCTATCTTTTAATCACTCAAATTAGTCACAATTTTTGTACAATAAGGTTTATTTCTTTCTTCACTCATTTATTTATTAATAGATTTATAAATTTACACACATATATACCATTTTCTTTGTTCATTATTTCTTTTTGCATCTCAGAATTTTCTTCTGGGAATATTTTCATTTTCCATGAGGTACATTCACAAGATTTTTTTTTTCTCTGAAACTGTCTCTGTCTCACACCGTGAATAATAATTTTATTGTGCATACAATTCTGGGTTGACAGATCTTTACTCTCTGTAACTGAAGCTAGTACTCCATTGTTTGTTGGTTTACATTGCTGTGTGGACAAGTCAGCTTCTAGTTTCTTCTTGTTATTCTCTTCTTAAAAATTGGTGTTTTTTTTCTGGTTGTTCCTCATGATTATAGTCCTACAATTTTATCATAATGGGTCCAGGTGTGGGTTTTGTTTTACTAAAACTACTTGGGTTTTTTGGTGCTACCAGCTTCACAGCCATTATCTTGTCAAATATGACCTCTTTCTCATTTTATTGGACCTCTCTTTCTGGAACTCCAGTTATGCCTATATTAACTCTGTCTCTGTCCTCTATGTATTATAACCTCCCTTTTCCTTTTTCAAGGTCAAGGTCTTTTTTCCAGAATTCTATATAATTTCCTTGGAAGTGTGTCAAAGTATGAAGGTCATTGACAGGTGATGGACTCTATCACCAACATTATAGCCCAGTGCTTTCCACAAAGACATTATTTAGTCACATCTCTGACTTGAGTGATTTTTAGCTTTTGAAAGTAAATGTTACAGTGATGTAGTCTCCTGGAAGACTTTAGAGATAAGAAGACGAGAGAGTATTTCTTGCTTACTTTGTGAGTTTGGGAAATTCTTTGATACTCTCTGGTTTTGGAGGATGTTAGTAATATACATATATATATTATATATATATAAAACCAAGCCCATTGCTGTTGAGTAAATTCCAACTCACAGTGACTGTATAGTAATATGCATCTCTAAAAATTAGCTAATAATTGCAGCAAAAGTTTAGGTGACATTTGGCACACTTTTTTAAATTTTTCATTCGTCTAGCCAGACATTAACCCATTATTGAGAGAGACATTAATTTTAAGCTTTTCACCTAAAGATATTTTTGAAATTCAGGAAGTATGTGATCAACAGGAAACCCTGGTGACATAGTGCTTAAGCACTAGGGCTGTTAACCAAAAAGTTGGCAGTTCAAATACACCAGGCAGTCCTTGAAAATTCTGTGGGGCAGTTCTACTCTGTCCTATAGGGTCGCTATGAGTTGGAATTGACTCGAAAGCAGTGGGTTTGGTTTTTTATGGATGTGATCAACTATCGTAGTCAAAGCTTCTGTGTATCTTATGGTATACATTTGTCAATATAGACTGATAACTGACTAATAGTTGTTTAAGCAGAGTCTATTCTCCCAACCTCCTGCTTGAGCTACCGAAAGGTGAACTATATTCCTACACCCCCACATGTCTGACAGTTTGTCGTACTGTGGGGGCTTGTGTGTTGCTGTGATGCTGGAAGCTATGCCACTAGTATTCAGATACCAGCAGGGTCACCCATGGGGGACAGGTTTCAGCTGAGCTTCCAGACTAAGACAGACTAGGAAGAAGGACCCAGCTGTCTACTTCTGCAAAGCATTAGCCAGTGAAAACCTTATGAATAGCAGCGGAACACTGTCTGATACAGTGCTGGAAGATGAGCCCCCCAGATTGGAAGGCACTCGAAAGATGACTGGGGAAGAGCTGCCTCCTCAAAGTAGAGTCAACCTAAATGACATGGATGGAGTAAAGCTTTCGGGACCTTCATTTGCTGATGTGGCAAGATTCCAAATGAGAAGAAACAGCTGCAAATATCCATTAATAATTGGAACCTGGAGTGTACGAAGCATGAATCTAGGAAAATTGGAAATCATCAAAAGTGAAATGGAACACATAAACATCAAAATCCTAGGCATTAGTGAGCTGAAATGGACTGGTACTGGCCATTTTGAATTAGACAATCATATAGTCTACTATGCTGGGAATGACAACTCAAAGAGGAATGCTGTTGCATTCATCGTCAAAAAGAACATTTCAAGAACTATCCTAAAGTACAACGCTGTCCGTGATAGGATAATATCCATACGCCTAAAGGAAGACCAGTTAATACGACTATTATTCAAATTTACGGACCAACCACTAGGGCCAAAGGTGAAGAAATAGAAGACTTTTATCAGCTATTGCAGTCTGAAATTGATCAAACATCCAATCAAGATGCATTGATAATTCCTGGTGATTGGAATGCAAAAGTTGGAAACAAAGAAGAAGGATCACTGGTTGGAAAATGTGGCCTTCGTGCTAGAAACAATGCTGGAGATCGAATGACAGACTTTTACAAGACCAACAATTTCTTCATTGCAAATGCCTGCTTTCACCAACATAAATGGTGACTATACACATGGGCCGCACCAGATGGAACACACAAAATGAAATTGACTACATTTGTGGAAAGAGACTATGGAAAAACTCAATATCATCAGTCAGAATAAGACCAGGGGCTGACTGTGGAACAGACCATCAATTGCTCATATGCAAGTTCAAGCTGAAACTGAAGAAAATTAGAGCAAGTCCACAAGAACCAAAATATGACCTTGAGTATATCCCACCTGAATTTAGAGGCCATCTCAAGAAGAGATTTGACGCATTGAACACTAGTGACCGAAGACCAGACGAGTTGTGGAATGACATCAAGGACATCATCTGTGGAGAAAGCAAGAGGTCACTGAAAAGGCAGGAAAGAAAGAAAAGACCAAGGTGGATGTCAGAGGAGACTCTGAAACTTACTCTTGAGCATCGAGCAGCTAAAGCAAAAGGAAGAATTGATGAAGTAAAAGAACTGAACAGAAGATTTCAAAGGGCCTCTTGAGAAGACAAAATAAAGTATTATAATGACATGTGCAAAGAGCTGGAGATGGAAAACCAAAAGGGAAGAACATGCTCGGCATTTCTCAAGCTGAAAGAACTGGAGAAAAAATTCAAGCCTCGAGTTGCAATAGTGAAGGATTCCATGGGGAAAATATTAAATGACTCAGGAAGCAGCAAAAGAAGATGGAAGGAATACACAGAGTCATTATACCAAAAAGAATTAGTCGATATTCAACCATTTCAAGAGGTGGCATATGATCAGGAACTGATGGTACTGAAGGAAGAAGTCCAAGCTGCACTGAAGGCACTGGCGAAAAACAAGGCTCCAGAAATCGATGGAATATCAACTGAGATGTTTCAACAAACAGATGCAGCGCTGGAGGTGCTCACTCATCTATGCCAAGAAAAATGAACAACAGCTTCCTGGCCAACTGATTGGAAGAGATCCATATTTATGCCTATTCCCAAGAAGGTGATACAACTGAATGTGGAAATTATAGAACAATATCATTAATATCATATGCAAGCAAAATTCTGCTGAAGATCATTCAAAAACAGCTGCAGCAGTATATCGACAGGGAAGTGCCAGAAATTCAGGCTGGTTTCAGAAGAGGACGTGGAACCAGGGATATCATTGCTGATGTCAGATGGATCCTGGCTGAAAGCAGAGAAATCCAGAAGGGTGTTTACCTGTGTTTTATTGATTATGCAAAGGCATTTGACTGTGTGGATCATAACAAACTATGGATAGTTTGTAACAAACTGAGAAGAATGGGAATTCCGGGACACTTAATTGTGCTCATGAGGAACCTTTACATAGATCAAGAGGCAGTTGTTCGGACAGAACAAGGGCATACTGATTGGTTTAAAGTCAGGAAAAGTGTGCGTCAGGGTTGTATTCTTTTGCCATACCTATTTAATCTGTATGCTGAACAAATAATCTGAGAAGCTGGACTATATGAAGAAGAACGGGGCATCAAGATTGGAGGAAGACTCATTAACATCCTGCGTTATGCAGATGACACAACCTTGCTTGCTGAAAGTGAAGAGGACCTGAAGCACTTACTAATGAAGATCAAAGACCACAGCCTTCAGTATGGATTGCACCTCAACATAAAGAAAACAAAAATCCTCACAACTGGACCAATGAGCAACATCATAATAAATGGAGAAAAGATTGAAGTTGTCAAGGATTTCCTTTTACTTGGACCCACAATCAACAACCATGGAAGCAGCAGTCAAGAAATCAAAAGATGCATCACATTTGGCAAATCTGCTGCAAAGGACCTCTTCAAAGTGTTGAAGAACAAAGATGTCACCCTGAAGACTAAGGTGCGCCTGACCCAAACCATGGTATTTTCAATTGCATCATACGCATGTGAAAGCTGGACAATGAATAAGGAAGACCGAAGAAGAGTTGACACCTTTGAATGGTGGCTGTGGCAAAGGCTATTGAATATACCATGGACTGCCAAAAGAACAAACAAATCTGTCTTAGAAGTACAACCAGAATGCTCCTTAGAAGCAAGAATGGTGAGACTGCGTCTTGCATACTTTGGACATGTTGTCAGGAGGGATCAGTCCCTGGTGAAGGACATCATGCTTGGCATCTACAGGGTTGGAGGAAAAGAGGAAGACCCTCAAGGAGGTGGATTGACACAGTGGCTGCAGCAATGAGCTCAAGCATAACAACGATTGTAAGGATGGTGCAGGACAGGGCAGTGTTTTGTTCTGTTGTGCATAGGGTCGCTATGAGTCGGAACCAACTCAACGGCACCTAACAACAACAACAACATATTCCTAAATTCCTGGTAGTAGTACATTGATTAAGAAAGAGAGAGGGAGGAGAGAGAGAGAGAGAGGACAGCGTGTCTTCAGTCAGGTTACTAAAAGCAGAAGAAAATAACTTTTCCCTAAGGGTTCTCTTAAAGCATGTTTTAATCACAAAAAGTGCATGTGAACATGTTAAGCTATGATTTGCTGATACCCACTGCCATCGAGTCGATTCTGACTCATAGTGACCCTATATGATTTGCTGATAGGGAAAGAAAAAGCTAGTGACTTTCTGGCTAGAATTGCACCGAAAATATTTATAAAGTTTGCTCTCAGTTCAGGAATCAGCCTTCTATTTCAGGATCTGAGGAGAGCAAAATTAGTCAATTCTTCTAACCACATTCTACCCAAATATGATCAGAAACAGACATATTCCTCTGTAAGAAATAGACACAGTCCTCTGTGCGACACTATCCCAGCCCTTTGTATAAATAATAATATTTAATTCTACGTTCAGTACATGGAGTATGTACTATCCCTATGCTCTCGTTAGAGATGGTTAAAAAATGAGGGATGATTTAATAATTTGTGAGATTAAATAGCTAATTAGTATTAAAACAATGATGTAAAGTTAATAAAATTGCTTTAGTTCATACAGTTAGTATGGGAGTCAATAGCCAAATCTGGTAACGGCCTTGGTTTTTACTGGCTGGATGATTTCTTTATTTTGATTAGATTAGATTCCTTTAGGGAAGGACAGTAAAGGCACTCTTTAGGTTTAATCAACTAGCTAACTTTAACATTGCATCATGCTAGGTCTCACTACAACATATTGCGTAGCAGGTGGACACACAAAATCACTCGGCCACTCCTACAAGGCATAAAGTGTTTGGCCCCTCAGTTTTCACCATTTTGGAAAACTTTATCAATTTTTCTGTATAGAACCTGTCACTGAAATATGCTCCATTTGAAGAGCCACTACTAATAAACAGTCAATTTCATCTTTAAATAAAAAAATGACAAATAAAGAACAAGTTTTACTTGTTCGTGAAGAATTTGTGAAGAATTTTCTATTTCAAAGCAAGGACTTAAAGATTTATTACAAGATATTTTATTTTCACAATTCCAAAAGTAACGCATACTCAAGGTAAAAAATCAGATAACAAATGAAAGCTAGAAGGACAAAAGCTTAAAAGCAAATTATTTAAACTCTCACAGTCTCCTTCCCCAAAAATTAAATTTTTGTTTATGTGTGTCTGTAATTTTGTGGCTGTTTCATAATTTATTTGTTTCTCTAAGATTGTGCACAAATATAATGATTAAACAACTATTTCCTAAGAAATAAAGAAAGATCCTTACATCTTACATGACACAAGAAATTTTGCAGATGTAATTAAGGTCCCTAATCCATTGACTTGGAATTAATAAAAGGGAGATTACCCTGAGTGGGCCTGATATAATCAGATAAGACTTTTAAAAGATTGTGAAGCCTCAGAGAGACATTCTCTTGCTGGTCTACAATCATTTTTTGAGAAGAGGGGCATATGTAGCAAGGAATTGGAGACAGTCTCTAAGAAATGATAGCCTCCAACAGCTGACAGCTAGCCAGGAAATGACAAGGTTAGCCTCTAACCACCAAAAGATGAATTTTTTTCAACATCCAGTGAGCTTGGAAGAGGATCCTGAGTCCCAGATGAGAATCTCATCCCTGTCTAAGCCCTTAAAGTAGCCTTGTAAGACCTGAGCAGAGAATCTTGCTCTAAGCAAAGGACTTTGGCCAATGGAAACTGTAAAATAATTGTGTGTTGTATTAAGGTGCTAAGTTTGTGGTAATTTATTTGGCAGTAATAGAAAACTAATATGAGGGATTGGGTCAAAGGAGGCTTCATGGGGAAGGTAGGATATGAGCCAAGAGGTGAAGAAGAGTGGATGGGGAGTCCTTTCAGGGTTTTGATAACTTGAGTTAAATGCTCAAGTAAGTATTAAAAGTATTGGTTTTATTTGTATAAATTAAAGAAAAAAGAAGGAAAAAATAATATTTTCATGTTAAAAACATTATGGGGTATTTGAACAGATAAGGAACACAGATTAACCATTATTCTCAGAGACAGAATTTCTAACTACAGAAATCTTAAGAGAAAAGTCTCCTGAAAGAATAAAAACCAAGGATCTAGAGAAGTGCAACAGTAAATGCCAGGAGGAGGTTGACGGGGCGGGGGGGGGGGGGGCGGCAAAGCAGGAGGAGGTTTTAGGGACAAGTGTTGAAATGTACCTTTAGCTAATTGGAGGCAGAACAGAGGTTTAATAGTGAATTGTGTCCGCAATGGAGACATTTTATCATTTTTGGTGGTTGGACGTGCAATGAAGCAAAGAAAATGTAGGAATGTATCAAATGGGAAGGTCAAGGCAAATTAATGAAGAAGGTTTGGGATTTTAACCAAAAATGCAGCCCTATTTTTTCTTGGGGCCGAAGCATCATCTTCCTGGGTTTTGCCTAAATGGTACAGGAGTTAGTAGGATTTGAAGGTCCAAGGTTAAGATAAGCCAGAACCCTTGAAATTGTGTATTTGTGGTCATACTATCCAAGTACCTTAAGTAAATATCACTTTAAATTATTTTCCTTTAAAATTACTGTAAATCTTTGAATTTGTTTTCATCTTCACCATTCGGAAATTCTCTTACACTCACACACATTTTGTAATGAATTTCTGCTACAACGTAAGCTCAATATTCTGTCTCATTTCAACTAATGAGGCACTTTTTTTTTTTAGAATCTATATGCTATATATAAATATAATAAATGTCATATATGACATTTACATTTACATTCAGTATTTGGTATGGCCCTCTACTAGAGTTTAAGTGCCTAGAGGAAATAGCTCTGTCTTATTTGGTTTGGTCTTTTCTGCATCCAGGAAAGTGGCTACTGTTTTGTTGAATGGATTATTAACTGAATGATGAATGAATGAATGGCAATCTCCTCTATGTAGTCCTGTATGCATTTCAACAGACAGTAGAACTTATGGGTACATTTTCCACTCCCATCAATCTTTTCAAACCTTGCAGGCCTTACCCTGACTATCTCATACATGGCCACCCTCTCTTGGAATGTACTGTGTGGTGCCAGGCCACAGCTATGTTCCAAAATGAAACAGCGCCACACACAGAGTCACGATGTCTTAGTTTCCTAGTGCTGCTATAACAGAAATACCACAAGTGGGTAGTTTAACCAACAGAAATTATTTTTCTCGCAGCTTAGGAGGCTAGGAGTTTGAATTCAGGGTACAACCTCCAAGAGAAGGCTTTCTTTGTTGACTTAGGGGAAAAATCCTTGTCTTAGCTTCTCCAGCATTCTTCCACGGTTCCTTGGAGAGATCCATATGGCATCTGTCTTTCCCGAATTTATTTTTGCTTGTCTCTATGACTAATTTGCCCTCTTTATATTTGGGTTGGATATCTCAATAGGAATTAAGTTTAATGCACATCGTATAGCCACATGGCCTCATTAACATAAAAAAGAAAACCCTGTTTCCAAATGGGATTACATCCACAGGTGTAGGAGCTAGAACTCATACATGTATTTTTGTGGGACGCAGTTCGATCCATAACACACAACAAATGAAATCAATAGAGTGTCATATTCCATATGACTTGACAAACATCAAGGCTTGCAGACAGATGGAATTTCACAGAGAAGATACAGATGGACCAGTGAGCTCGGAAGAGAAGTCTTGGAAAAAGTGAGCATTTCATTTCAATAAATCTCTTTCATTGTTATTATTGTTGTACCTGATATTTTCAAAACATGAAAAAAGAAATCTTTGGAATTATGAAACTCATTACAAATACTTCCTTTGTTTGTATCATTTGTTATTGATCAGCCTTCCAGAAGAGTTTTTATTAAGATGTAGTTCTTTCTAATTCCAAAGTCATCTGCATTCCATAAGTGTTAATATGCCTTAATTCAGAATTAAAGCAAAGATTCCTCACATAATAATCATTCAATGATTTTATTATATCACAAGAGAGTGTTTCTGAGCATATTTCTTAGAGTCAGACAATAGCACAAATATTTAAGTTCCAGAGAGAAATTGGAAATCATTCCAGAATTAGTAAACACAATCTTAGACTATTTGATTATTTTTGGGCATATAAAGTGTGCAATCAAGGGTGCTGATTGTATAGTGAAATACTTTGAGAGCATAAATCTTCAGGAAGACAAATCAATTCCTTAAGGATGTCCTGGTCCAAATGACACATTTCATTTTAAATTTGTGGGTCTTGTGAGCTAGAGCCGTGCGTGCTATCACAGGGGTTAAAACTGTTTTGCATTGCCTTTAGTACTGCTCTGGGAAACAGCAGAATGTAACTCTGTAGTTTTACAATTAGCACTTTTTTTGTGGTCAATAAATATTTAATAGTATGATATGTTAGACATAGTAATATGTTGAATATTTTAATTTTCTGTATTCCTGTGTGACTTAGCCAATACTACATACCAAAGAAAACTTCAGGGGGTTTTAATTTGGGTAAACATAGAAGACTTTAAAAAATAATTTGAGGCCCTGCCAACCAAATGGTTATCCTCTTTCACAGAGCTGACGAGGTTTGCTCCTGGAATGATTTTCACAATGAAGCTCCCAGCTTTTGAAGAACAGATCATCAAGCGAAGACTTTCACTTAGAACTTACTCAGGATAGAGATAAAATGATTCAGCTATCATTTTAAGAGTCACTAGAGCAGTTTTAGGTTTCTTGGTGGTGCAAACAGTTAAAAGCTTGTTTACTAACCTAAAGGTGAGCTGTTGGATCCACCCAAGGAAGAAAGGCCTGGCGATCTTGTTCCATAAAGATTAAAAACCCAAACCCAGTGCTGTCGAGTCGATTCCGACTCACATAAAGATTACAGCCAAGGAAATCCCATGGAGCAGTTCTACTCTGTAACACCTGGGGTCACCATGGGTTGGAATTGACTCCAAAGCACTTTTTTTTTTTTAGTGTAGTTTTATTTTTAGAATTGTCTGCCTGTTTTAAATCAATGCTACTTATTCATCAGGTCCGGCTATAAAGTCCTGCCTGTTGTAAATGCGTCTATAGCAGTGTTTCTCAGTTTTTAAAGTACATCCAAATCATGGGTGGTATTGTAAAAAGGCAGATTCTGATTCAGTAGGTCAAAGATGGGGCCTGAAATTCTAGAAAACTTGCGGGTGATGCTGATGCTGCTGGTCCAGGACCACACTTTGAGAGATAAGGCTCTAGAACACTGGCTTTCAATCCTGGCTACGCATCAGAATCTTATGTGTGGCCCTTAAAAATATGGTTTATTAAGCCTTTGGGGAGAAGACCAAGTGTAAGTATATTTATAAAACTCCACAGTTGATCTGGTTATCAGTCAGGGGTGGGAAACCACACTCTAGGAGATGTTTTATCTGATTCCAATCAAAAAGTCCGTTATTTTCTATTTATTGTTTAAAGAAGAATATCATGGGTATGCATATGCAATCTGAGCCAGGTAAAGGAGTAATCCCTCATCAGTCCATAATAATTTAACAAATATTTATTGATTTGCTGCTTGGTAACTCAGCTATTTATGCCTTTCATTCAAATTTATTGATTATCTTATCTAATAATGGGAAGGGAGGTAGACAACTAAGTTCTAGAAGGTAAGCCATCACATGGGGTCCTGGCAAATGTATTCTGTTCAACTCAGTTGCCTGAATAGGAGGTGTGAGGTGCTGTGGTGGGGCTGATCTGAGTAGATGGGAGAGAGAATTCAAAACCTGTAAGAGTGGGGGCAGAGCTCCCAGAGCCATAACTAGGGGTAAAAAAAAAAAATTATTTAAAAACTGAAAAGAATAAAAGGCAAATAATCTGTGCTCAGGATTTCCTGTACTCAGTCAAACAGATATAATAATTACCAAGTGTAATGGATTGAGTTGTGTCCCCCCAAAATATGTGTCAACTTGGTTAGGCCATGTGTGGTTGTCCTCCATTTTGTGATTTTCCTGTGTGTTATAAATCATAATCTCTGCCTGTGGTTAAAAAGGGTTAGGATGGAATGTAACACTCTTGTCAGGTCACATCCCTGATCCAATGTAGAGAGAGTTTCCTTGGGTGTGGCTTACACCACCTTTTATTTTATAAGAGATAAAAGGAAAGGAAAGCAAGCAGAGAGTTGAGGATCTCATACCACCAGGAAAGCAGCAGAGGGAGCACAGGGCGTCCTCTGGACCTGAGGATCCTGCTCTGAGATACTCCCAGACAAAGGAAAGACTAATGGCAAGGACCCTCCTCCAGAGCCAACAGAGAGAGCCTTCTCCTGGAGCCGGAGCCCTGAATTCAGACTTCTAGCCTACTGGACTCTTTGTTTAAGCCATCCACTTGTGGTATTTCTGTTAGAGCAGCACTAGATGACTAAGTGTAAGTAAGAACAGACTGGTCTGAAGAGAAGTAGAACGGAAAGGCGCATATCTGTTAAATCACCTGCATGGATCTGCCTCCTTCCCACATCCACCCCTAAATTTCAGGACAGCAGCTTCCACTCATTGTATTTAGGTTCATGTTGTAGAATACGTGGCTAGCAGCAGTGGGAAATATGGTGAACACTTACTCCAGGTGACCTTTAAGTGCTCAGGTTTCATCTGCTTCTCGGGACCCTGCTCCTGACTGTCCAAGATCACTCCTCCTATTATGGATCTAAGCCTTAGCTCTTCTAATGTGCAGGGAGACGGGGGAATGAAAAGTTGCAGTGAGTTTAAAATAAAAGAAATCTAACATGAATGCAGAAATAGCCTACCTACCTAGACCAGGGAATCTGTCACTCTGGAAAAATACTGGACAATACATAGATACCTCTTTCTAAAATTCTAGCAACTGGTTTATCATTTTGAGGTGACATTTATGTATCCTCCAAATGTAGAGTAAATGCACAATGAGGATTTATCCTTATTGGAATCAGAACGATATTCAGCTACAAATAATATAATTGCATGGCATTTATCCAAAAGGACTTTCCCAAAATTTAGCTGTTTTTGCTTAGTGTAAAAGCATGTGGATTCTGCACATTTTTCCAATAACCATAAGGAATAGTAGATATTAATTTATAAAACTACCAGGCTTCACTCTTCTCTTTGTTCAAGCTGGTTTGTTTCTTAAGTTCTGGCAAAAGAACCACTTAGAATGCACCGCTGGATGTGATTTTCAGAGAACATTTCTAATGGAGAAAGAAGGACAATGAGATTGGCAATTAGCTTCTTATAAAGTCAAACAGTCATTGAACATGTTATTCTGGGAAAGGAGTGACACAAACCTCCCTACGTTCAGAATAGGGAGAGAAAAAGCAAAAGTGTAAGATTTAATTAAGCGAGGAAAGGGCAGGCCACCTGTAATATTTATTTTTCTCTACTGTCTTTTGGCAGTCAAGGGTTCACATTTTCAAATTACTAGAGATTCTACCACTGGGAGAAATTCGAGAAAGGAAAAAATTATTTTACTTTTTTGCATTTCATCACTGTAGGAATAAAATTTTATGACCTGTTTACCTGAAAATTTAATTACCTATAGAAAATCTTTAGTACTAAAAATACTTAACTAATATCCCATATTCTAATCGATTGTTTTTAGAAATGTTGAGCACTATTTATTTCTCTATTCAGTTTGAATTCTCATAAACGTACGGAAATCAATGTTTCAAACTATGTCTTGATTTGTTTGTGGGGAGGAAACCCTCTCAAACCTGTGATTCCTTCCTAAAAGTTATACATGTGATAGCTTATGCTTATATGACAGAAAGAGTGGCAATGTCAGTGGAAATAGGTTATAAAGGAGGTAATTTTAAGCAAAAAATCAATAGGACAGATAAACTCTGTCTTTATCTGGAGTATAATGGGAAAGCTGCGTTACCTCAGTTGATTGAGTTATAAGGTTATAAACCTTAATTTATTCAGCATGGTCAGTGAATAAAGAAGGTGC
This sequence comes from Loxodonta africana, assembly GCF_030014295.1. Classification (NCBI taxonomy): domain Eukaryota; kingdom Metazoa; phylum Chordata; class Mammalia; order Proboscidea; family Elephantidae; genus Loxodonta; species Loxodonta africana. Next base: position 110,038,472 of record NC_087347.1, on the reverse strand, counting down.
CTGAATGTATACATTTAATAGATGTTGGTCATTAATTTTAGATAGGTCACTATTTCCAAAGATTTGGAATATAAGAATATGTATTTAATTTCTAAACATATTCAAGCACTTTTTAGAAGTTACATGAGGCAATTTGGTTGCTATAATCTTTACTATATCATTAATGATTATTATGATCTTATAGAAAATTATTATATAGTTGTAGATATAAACAATAGGGATTTGAAAGAAATGTTTTAGTTAACAGCTTGTCCATAGAGTATTTATTATATGGTATTATCCCCAAATGGACATTACCCAACTGTTGTTGTAGAATACAAACAGGAAAAAGAGTTGGATAATTCTCTAATCTTTGGAGAGAAGAAAAATATTAAATTGTATATGGCCTACCTCACATCATAACAACAACAGAAAACTCTAGATAGGTTAAAGTGGTAAAATATATAAATACTTAAAAGCAAAAGAGGAAAGTAACAGGGAAATATTTTTATCATCTTAGGTTGGTGGAGAGCTGTAAAGCAATCTATAAAATGAAACACTAGAAAAGAGAAGACTGAACGATTGACTGCTGTAATATGTATATATGTGTGTGTGTGTATATATATATATATATGTATAGTACCCTGGCAGCACGGTAATTAAGAGGTTGGCTGCTAACCAAAAGATTGGCAGTTCAAATCTACCAGCTGCTCCTTGGAAACCCTATGGAGCAATTCTATTCTGTCCTGTACGGTTGCTACAAGTTGGAACCAACTCAACTACAATGGGTTTGGTTTTAGTATATACATACAAACATATATATGTTTATATATATGTATATATTTAACTTTTAAAGAGTAAAATATACTAAAAGTGAGAATATATTTCTAAAGTACATAAAAATTAATAATCTTACTATTCATTGATTTTGTACTAATTGATAACAAAATAAAGAATCCAAGAGAAAAATGAGTGAAGTCTACGAATGAATAATTTATTGTTTAGATACAAAATCCTGAGGGGCATATGAAATCCCATCATATTATCTAGTAAATATGTAAATCTGAATTTTAAAAAATGGGCTACAATTTTTCTCTTTTTTAGAATAAGAAACTCTGGTGAGAGTAGTCTTATACATGGTTGATGGGAATGTGAATGGACGCTAGAGTTTTGAAGGCCAATTTGATGATATTTATAAAAGAAAATGTGTCCTTTTGGATATCCAGGTAGCTGAAATCAGTAGCAGCTGCCGAGGTCAAGGTCTCACAATATTTCCTTAAAAATCTATAGAGAAAAGCAGGAAGAAAAGTAAAGCCAAACAAAACAATATCATCAGCAAAGCTTGAAAACAGAGAATAAAAATATTTGAATACAACCATTAGTAAAACAAGAGAACATAAACCAATTATTCTTTGTTCAGCGACTCTATGTATTCTTTCCATCCTCTTTTGATACTTCCTGTGTTGTTCAATTTTTTGCCCATTGAATCCTTCAGTGTTGCAACTCGAGGCATGAATGTTTTTCTCTTTTGGTTCTCTAACTCCAGGTCTTTGCACATATCATTGTAATACTTTACTTTGTCTTCTTGAGCCACCCTGTAAAATCTCCCTTTCAGCTCTTTTATTTCATTACTTCTTCCATTCCCTTTGACTACCCTATGTTCAAGAACAAGTTTCAGAGTCTCTTCTGACATTCATTTTGGTCTCTTCTTTCTTTCCTGTCTTTTTGATGACCTTTTGCTTTCATCATGTGTGACACCCTTGATGTCATCCCACAACTCTTCCAGTCTTCAGTCATCGGTGTTCAGTGCATCGAAGCTATTTTTGAGATGGCCTCTAATTCAAGTGGGATATATTTAAGTTCTCTTACAGCAGATTTGCCCAATTCAATCAATGCATCTTTTGATTTCTTGACTGCTGCTTCCATGGGTGTTGATTGTGGATCCAAGTAAAATGAAGTCCTTGACGACTTCGATCTTTTCTCCATTTATCATGATGTTGTTTATTGGTCCAGTTGTGAGGATTTTTTTTTTTTTTTATGTCGAGGTGTAATCCTTACTGAAGGCAGTGGTCTTTGATCTTCAGTAATTGCTTCAAGTCCTCTTTATTTTCAGCAAGCAAGATTGTATCATCTGCATAAGGTAGGTTGTTAATGAGCCTTCCTCCAATCCTGATACCACATTCTTCTTCATATAGTCCAGCTTCTCGGATTATTTGTTCAGCATACAGATTGAATAAGTATGGTGAAAGGATACAACCCTGATGCGTGCCTTTTCTGATTTTAAACCATGCAGTATCCCCTTGTTCTGTTTGAATGACTGACTTTTGATTTATGTAGAGGTTCCTCATAAGCATGATTACGTGTTTTAGAATTCCCATTCTTTGCAAAGTTATCCATAATTTGTTGTGATCCATGCAGTCAAATGCCTTTGCATAGTCAATAATACTCAGGTAAACATCTTTCTGGTATTCTCTGCTTTCATCCAGGATCCATCTGACATCAGCAATGGTATCCCTAGTTTCACATCTTCTTCTGAATTTGGCTTGAATTTCTGACAGTTCCCTACTGATTTACTTCTGCAACAGCTTTTGAAAGAGCTTCAGTAAAATTTTACTTGCCTGTGATATTGATGATATGGTTAGATAATTTCAGCATTCGGTTGGCTCACATTTCTTTAGAATAGGCATAAATATGGATCTCTTCCAGCTGCTTGGTCAGGTAACTGTCTTCCAAGCAAAGATGTCACTTTGATGACTAAGGTGTGCCTGACCCAAGCCATGGTGTTTTCAATTGCCTCACGTGCATGCAAAAGCTGGTCAATGAATAAGGAAGACCAAAGAAAAATTGAAGCCTTTGAATTACGGTGTTGGCAAAGAATATTGAATATATCATGGACTGCCAAAGGAATGAACAAATCTGTCTTGGAAGAAGTACACCCAGGATTTTCCTTAGAAGCAGGGATAGCAAAACTTCTCTCATATTTTGGACATGTTATCAGGAGGTTTCAGTCTCTGGAGAAGGTGATCATGCTTGGTGTCTTAGTCATCTGGTGCTGCTGTAACAGAAATACCACAAGTGGATGGCTTTAACAAAAAGAATTTTATTCTCTCACAATCCAGTAGGCTAGAAGTCTGAATTCAGGGTACTGGCTCCAGGGGGAAGTCTTTCTCTCTCTGTCAGCTTTGGAGGAAGGTCCTTGCGAAGCAACAGTCTTCTCTTGGTCTCGGAGCATCTCAGTGCAGGGACTTCAGGTCCAAAGGAAGCGCTCTGCTTCTGGAACTGCTTTCTTGGTGGTGTGAGGTCCCTGTGTCTCTCTGCTCGCTTTTCTCTTTTATATCTCAAAAAAGATTGACTTAAGCCACAACCAATGACTGCCCTGACAGGGAGCAAAACAGAGAACCCCTGAGGGAGCAGGAGATCAGTGGGATGCAGACCCCAAATTCTCACAAAAAGACCATACTTAATGGTCTGACTGAGACTAGAGGAATCCCGGCGGTCATGGTCCCCAAACCTTCTGTTGGCACAGGACAGGAACCATTCCAGAAGACAACTCATCAGACATGAAAGGGGCTGGACAGTGGGTAAGAGAGGGATGCTGATGAAGAGTGAGCTATTTGTATCAGGTGGACACTTGAGACTGTGTTGGCATCTCCTGTCTGGAGGGAGGATGGGAGGATAGAGAGAGTTGGAAGCTGGTAAAATTGTCACAAAAGGAGAGACTGGAAGGGCTGACTCATTAGGGGGACAGCAAGTGGGAGTATGGAGTAAGGTGTATATAAACTTATATGTGACAGTTTGACTTGATTAGTAAACGTTCACTTGAAGCTCAATAAAAGTTAATAAAAAAAAACAAGATTGACTTAAGACACTGTCTAACCTAGTAAATCTCATAAATATAACTGCCACTAATCTCTCTCATTCCATCATAGTGATAGGATTTACAACACATAGGAAAATCTCACCAAATGACAAAATGGTGGACCATCATACAATACTGAGAATCATGGCCTAGTTATGGTGACACATATTTTTGGGAGACACAATTCAATCCATGACACTTGGTAAAGTAGAGTCAGAGAAAAAGCGGAAGACTTTCAATGAGATTGCTGCAATAATGGACTAGATTGTACCAATAATCACGAAGATGGTGCAGAACCAGGCAATGTTTCCTTCTATCGTATGTGGTGTCGCTATGAATCAACTGCAGCTAACAACAAATCCTACAAAAAGAAAAAAAAATTTCACAGGTGAATTCTATCAAACATTCAACATTTAGATTGTTCCTATGCTCTATAAACTGTTCCAGCTCATCAAAAATGAAGGAAAATTCCCTACTTCCTTTTATGAATCAAGTATAACATTGACACCTAAACCTAATAAAGACAGTTTAAAAAAAAAAAAAAAAAAGAAATACAGAAAGAAAAGAAAAAGAAAACCAGAGATAAATATTTAAGAAAAAGAAAACAAAAATTAGCAAACCAAACCCAACAATATCTTTAAAAATACAAGAACAAAAGGAATTCATTACAGAATGCAAGGTTACTTCAATATTTAAATAAATAATTTGTTCATATAATACACTATATGAGTGGATCTATGGGAATATTATACCATTTTCCCCCTAAATGCTGAAAAATAAGTTGATAAAATCAACACCTATTCCTGATAAAAACCCTCAGTAAAATAGAAGTTGAGCAATTGTTTCTTAACATAATAACATATACCTTTGTCGTGAAGTTAATATCTTACCCAATGGAGAAATACTAGGAAATACCAGGAAAATTTCTACTAAGATTGAGAATAAGGCAAGGATACACACTATCTTCAATACTGTTCAACATTTTGCTATATCTGTTAGTCTTTATGGAAAACCTGGTGGAGGTCAGCAGTTCAAATCCACCAAGTGCTCCTTGGAAACCCTATGGGGCAGTTCTACTACATCCTATATGGTCGCTATGAGTTGGAATCAACTCAATGGCAAAGGGTTTGGTTTTTTTTGTTTTGTTTTACTAGTCAAAACAATTAGATAAATCTATTAGAAATTTAAAAATGGGTAAAGAAAACGTTAAACTATCTCTATTTTCAGATAGTATGAATACATACCTTGAAAACCCCAAGAGCTTATGATCAAACTAACTCAAGTAATAAAAAAATTCAGTGAAGTACCACGATATAAAATTAATATTTAAAAGTCAATAGTTAGTGAGCATAATGATAGAGAAAAACCTCATTTACAATAGCAATAAAATATTAAACAAAAAAAAGTATAAAATATATAAATAAATCAGTGGGACCCAAAATGGCCAGCCTGAATTCATAATATTTTGATCTTCTTTACTGAGATAAATTTCACATGAATTGAACTAAAGAAATGATCTCCTGATTCTGTGTAATACTTAACTTGAAAATACATCTTTGTAATATCACTAATCTTTCTAATATTATAATTGGATCTTTGTCACTTGAAGAATTTAACATTCATAATACATCTCTTTGTGAAAAAATCTCCAGGTGCATGCTATTATGGAATCAAAATTACAAGCTTTCTGTTTTGTATCAGTCTTGGTTAATATGAAAATAAATATCACAAAGCTATTTGTTAAGAGACATTGTAAGAAGAAAAAAGTTGATGACATAAGCAATTTATACTTTAACTGCTCTTCTCTAAAATGAGGAAGAGAAAGGTATAGAAAAAGACTTTCTGGTAATAAGGCGGCAATAATGAACAGATCTGTTGGATACTACCAAATGCAGGAAAGACTTCATTTGAGAATAAGGCATAGATGCTTGGTTCTATGTTATCATTATTTTCATTCCTCTTGAGGTATTGATAGTCATCTTCATAGATGTTTTTATTTACTCTCCATGGAAAGTAATCTTAACCCTAGAAATTTGTGGTAACCAGGAACATGTTTTTATGATGAATTTTTGTCTATTTCATTAAACTATAAAATACTTAAAGGAAACTGAATTTAGTTACTTTAGCTGTTAATGAATGCTCAAGATTTCTTAGCTCATTACTATATATACTGTTTATACTGGTGGTAATCAGAAACAATCAGAATGATATGATATAGTCTTTCCCTTTGTTTATAATGAAGAGAGCTGTGAGCTGATTTTGATGCAAAGATAACAAAAACTTTGATCTACGGGAACATACAATACATATTTGGTATGGAGCAGCCAGCCACTTAACAAATGGATGTACTTTTGTGAACATTGTTGAGTCTGTAGCAAGGGAAAAGATAAGGAAAATTATTTAGCACATTTCCAGAGACTAGAAGATTAGGGTACACATTGTATTTGGGGAAAGTGTTCACTATAGTTCTACAAAAAGGGGAAAAAATTTCATGAAAATATTTCAGCATTTGGTGAAAAAATATTATTCTTGAGAAAAAAATTTGGTGAAATTCTAACACTAGTAAACTTGAAGTGTGTAATATGCACACAATGCCTGTGTTGCTGTGGAGATGGGATTTAGGATAAAATTGGAAGTCAGGAAAAACAGTTCTGCAATTATTAAGTGTTTGAGCAGTCATATTTTTCTTCAAAATAGCCCTGATTTATGTAGAATTCTAATAGGTTTTCCTATGCTCCTCTCTCTCACCTATTTTTATTTTTACTCATATTTACCATCAGTAACCCACACATGTCTGTTGGTTTGTCATAGTGAGGGGCTTGTGTGTTGCTGTGATGCTGAAAGCTATGTCCCCGGTACTCAAATACGAGTAGACTAAAACAGACTTGGAAGAAACAGTCTACTTCTGAAAATAATTAGCCAGTAAAAACCTTATGAATAGCAGGGGAATATTGCCTGATATAGTACCAGAGATGAGCCTTTCAGTTGGAAGGCACTCAAAATATGACTGGGAAAGAGGTCCCTCCTCAAAGTAGAGTCAACCTTAATGACAGGGATGGAGTGAAGCTTTTGGGACCGTCTTTTGCTGACGAGGCACGACTCCAAATGAGAAGAATAGCTGCAAACATCCATTAGAAATCAGAAAGTGGGATGTACGAAGTACAAATCTAGGGAAATTGGAAATAGTCAAAAATGAAATGGAACACATAAAGATTGATATTCTAGGCATTAGTGAGCTGAAATGGACTGGTATTGGTCACTTCAAAATGGACAATCATATGGTCTACTATGCCAGGAAGGACAACTTGAAGCGGAATGGCATTGCATTCATCATCAAAAAGAACATTTCAGTATCTCTCCTGAAGTACAACACTGTCAGTGACAGGATAATATCCCTATGCTCACAAGGAAGACCAGTTAATACTACTATTATTCAAATTTACGCACCAACCACTAAGTCCAAAGATGAAGAAACGGAAGATTTTTACCAACTTCTGCAGTCTGAAATTGATCAAACATGCAATCAGATGCATTGATAATTACTGGTGATTGGAATGTGAAAGGTGGAAACAAAGAAGAAGAATGAGTAGTTGAAAAATATGGCTTTGGTGGTAGAAACTATGCCTGAGATTGCATGATTGAATTTTGCAAGACCAATGACTTCTTCATTGCAAGAACATTTTTTCACCAACAAAGATCGTGATTATACACATGGACCTTGCCAGATGCAATACACAAGAATCAAATTGATTACATCTGTGGAAAGGGACAGCAGAAAAGCTCAATATCATCAGTCAGAACAAGGCAAGGGGCCGACCATCAATTACTCATAAACAAGTTAACGTTGAAATTAAGAAAATTAGAACAAGTTCACAAAAGCCAAAGTATGACCTTCAGTATATCCCACCTGAATTTAGAGACCATCTCAAGAATAGATTTGACATGTTGAACACTAATGACAAAAGACCAGACAAATTGTGGAATGACATCAAGGACATCATACATGAAGAAAGCAAAAGGTCATTAAAAAGACAAGAGAGAAAGAAAAGACTTAAGTGGATGTCAAAAGAGACTCTGAAACTTGCTTTCGTATGTCAAGTAGCTAAAGCAAAAGGAAAAAATGATGAAGCAAAAGAGCTGAACAGAAGATTTCAAAGGCAGCTCGAGAAGACATAGTAAAGTATTATGATGACATGTAAAAAACCTGGAGATATTAAACCAAAAGGGAAGAACTCGCTCAGCATTTCTCAAGCTGAAAGAACTGAAGAAAAAAAAATTCAAGTCTCAAGTTCCAATACTGAAGGATTCTATGGGAAGAATATTAAACAACACAGGAAGCATCAAAAAAAAAAAAAAAGAAGGAATACACAGAGTCACTATACCAAAAAGAAATGGTTGATGTTCAACCATTTCAAGAGGTAGTGTGTATAATCAGGAGCCAATGGTACTGAAGGAGAAAGTCCAAGCTACACTGAAGGCATTACCTAAAAACAAGGCTCCAGGAATTGAAGAAAAACAAGGCTCAGCACCAATTGAGATGTTTCAACAAACGGATGCAGCACTGAAAGTGTTTACTTGTCCATGCCAAGAAATTTGGAAGACAGCTACCTGGGCGACTGACTGGAAGAGATCCATATTTATGCATATTCACAAGAAAGGTGATCCAACCAAATGGGGAAATTACAGAACAATATCATTTATATCACATGCAAGCAAAATTTTGCTGAAGGTCACTCAAAAGGGGCTACAGCAATATAGCGACAGGGAACTACCAGAAATTCAAGACAGATTTAGAAGAGCAAGAGGAACCAGGGATATCATTGCTGATGTGAGATGGATCCTGGCTGAAAGCAGAGAATACTAGAAAGATGTTTACCTGTTTTATTGACTATGCTCAGGCGTTCTACCGTGTGGATCATAACAAATCGTGGATAACATTTTGGAGAATCAGAATTCTGGAACTCTTAATTGTGCTCATGAGGAATCTGTAGATGGACCAAGAGGCAGTCATTTGACGAGAACAAAGGGGTATTGCACGGTTTAAATTCAGGTAAAGTGCGCATCAGGATTGTATCCTTTCATCATACCTATTCAATCTGTATGCTGACCAAATAATCTTAGAAGCTGGACTATACAAAGAAGAACAGTGTATCAGGATTGGGGGAAGGGTCATTAACAATCTGTGTTATGCAGATGACACACCTTGCTTGCTGAAAGAAGACTCGAAGCACTTACTGATAAAGGGCAAATACCACAGCCTTCAGTATCGATTATGCCTCAACATAAAGAAAACAAAAATCCTCACAACTAGAGCAATAAATAACATTATGATAAACAGAGAAAAGAATGCGGTTGTCAAGGATTTCATTTTACTTGGATTCACGATCAACACCCATGGAAGCAGCAGTCAAGAAATCAAAAGACACATTGCATTGGGCAAATTTGCTGCGAAAGACCTCTCTAAAGTGCTGAAAAGCAGATGTCACCTTGAGGACTAAAGCGTACCTGACCCAAGACACAGTGTTTTCAACTGCCTCATAAGCATGCAAAAGCTGGACAATGAATAAGAAAGACCAAAGAAGAATTCACGCATTTGAATTGTGGTGTTGGTGAAGAATATTGACTATACCATGGACTGCCAAAAGAGTGCTACTATCTGTCTTTGAAGAAGTACAAACAGAATGCTCCTTAGAACCAAAGATGGCAAGACTATGTGTCACATACTTTGGACATGTAATCAGGAGGGATCAGTTCCTGGAGAAGTACATCATGCTTGGTACATTAGAGGGTCAGCGAAAAAGAGGAAGACTCTCAATGAGTTGGATTGAAACAGTGGCTGCAACAATGGGCTCAAGCATAGCAGCATTTGTAAAGATGGCACAGGACTGGGCAGTGTTTCATTCTGTTGTGCGTAGGTTCACTACGAGTTGGGACCAACTCCGTGGAACCTAACAACAACACCATCACTAAACTGAGGTGCCTGAGTGGCACAATGATCAAGAACTTGGCTGCTAACCAAAAGATTGGCATTTTGAATCCAGAAGCAGCAACTTGGAAACCATATGGGGCTGTTCTACTCTGTCCTGTAGAGTAGCTACGAGTTGGTATCAACTGAACTGCAATTTTTTTTTTTATTAAGTGACATGGGTAACCCCTCAACTTCTCTTGGCTGTCTGTTCTTTTTCAACTGAGTTGGGTATGGATTTATTGGAGAAGCGCAATTTATCTATGGCAGAAACCATGTTCTATATAATTTTTTTAGCCTAAGCTGCTCTCAAGGGGATATTGATGACATTTTCTTTATAATGAGAAAAATAAGAGGTGAATTCTTCCCTTTCTTTTTATTCCAAGTGTGGTTCTTTTGAAAATTACTCAATAGAAAATTTCAACAATTCTTTCCTTTTTGTAAGGAGTCAAACTAATCTCTGATATACTTTGAAGAAAGGTTATTTTCTTCAAAGTTACTAAAAATGTTATTTTCTTAATTCAATTCACTTGTTTTAATTGATCTTTGTGCAAGCAGAAAATTACTATGACCCTTAGCCTTCTTCTATATCTCCATGATTTTACATCACCAACAAAGTAGGCTCAGTGTCATAAAGATACTTGCCAAGACAAAGTGAAGATAGATGGAAATTGAAATTCAAAGGCCAAGTATCTCTTAGAAGCAAGCTGTATTACAGATTTTGTTATCACAAGAGATAAACTAATACTACAAAAATCTTCTTAATTGTCCCAGCTCTTTGATAAAATGGAGCATAAAATACTTTCAAAGCCTTTCATGAAGAAAATGTTTATTCTTGGGAGGTGAGCAGGTCATTCCATTGGTAAATTTCATATATGCTTTTATATAAAAATACAACTGTTTAAAAAATTAATTTTTATCTTTCTTTAATAATTATTTGCTAAATTATGTCCATTTCACCCTTTTCTACAGCCTGACACACTCTCTCACACACACATACACACACACACACACTCTTCTCTTTACAGATATTTCAAATATAATCTTTGCTCAGGTTAAATTGTCTTCATAACAAATAAACTTGGTCTTTCAAACCAATAATTTTCCACTATTTATCTTCAACTTTCATCCCTCTTCCTAGCATTACCATGCTATGTGATCCTTTCACCAAGTCCCCTGAAATCAAAATATTCATAAATTTTCATTTTTAATAATATAGCTATTTTTTTCCTTTTTCAAGCTTTTTATTTTGAAATAATCATAGATCCACAAGAAGTTATAGAGGTAGTATAAAGAGATCTGGTATACCCTTCACCCAGATTTCCCCAATGGCTACATCTTAATGAAATATATTGTAATACCAAAACCAGGAAATTTACATTGGCAAAATGTGTGGTAAAATATGCCATTTTGTCACATATCTTGATTCATATAACCTCCACCAAAATCAAGATACAGGCTATTCCATTACCACAAAGATCTCCCTTGTGCTATTCCTTTATAGTCACGCCACCTTACCCCCACAAACCATCCTTAACCACTAGTAATCACTATTCTCCATCTTTACAACGCTGTCATTTTGAGAATGATATATAAATGGAATCATAGATTATGTGACATTTTGATACTGGTTTTTTAAAACTAATGCTCTTGCATACAGTTGGGTATTTTTTTTTTAATCCATTCTGCAAATTTTGATTAAAATTTGTATTTACATCATTTTCATTTAATGTAACCGATATATCAGGGCTTGAGTCTGACATTTTAATTTTTGTTTTCTCTGTTTCCTCTATTTTTAATTTCTATACTTTTTCCTCCCTTCCTGTGAGTTCCTTGAACATTTTTTATAATTTTGTTTTGATTTATCTACAGTATTTTTGAGTGTATCCCTTTGTACAGGTTTCTTGTAGTTGCTCTAAATATTACACTATTCTACACAGCTTATTAAACCTAGTCATGTTGATTGATACTTTACAAGTTTGGGTGACATATGGACAACTTATCTCCTCCTAAATTCTTTTCCCTTCCCTTGTATATAATATGCTGTTGTTGTTGTTAATTGCCATCCAGGTGGCTCTAATTCATGGCAGCCCTATACATATCAGAATGAAATATTGCCCAGCCCTGCACCATCTCCATGATCTTCGTATGTTTGAGTCCATTGCTGCAACTATCATGTCAGTCCATCTTAAGGAGGGTTTCCCTCATCTTCATTGACCCACTAATTTACCAAACACAAATGCAGTCCTTTTCTAGCTATTGGTCCTTCCTGATGATGTTTCTAAAGTAAGCCAGGTGAAGTCTCGCCATCCTCACTTATTTATCATGTGTGTAAGTGTGCAAAAGTGTGTGGTTTGTTTCTAAAGTTTCCTCAAAGACTTGCATCATGCTTATCTCTTTCTCTGTAAGTCTTTCATACTTTAAGTCCTATACTCACATTATACATCAATGTGTGTTGTTGGTGGCCCGTCTACTGAAATGAAAGTCAGCTTCAAAGAAGTCAGCCTAGAAGATTTATAGCACCACGATATAACCAAATGCTAAAGTGAAAACCTAGAAGATTGCAGTGAGAAAAATGAAGACAAGAGAGTAGAAAAGCTAAAGCAGAATATTTCCATAAATACAATCCAAGAACAATTTATTTAGTAAAAGTAAGAACATATCTCATTTACTGATCAGAAAATCTCAGGATGCCAGTATTTTCCTTTTTTTTAATCAGCCAGAGAAACTGAGAATTAAAGAAGATAAATAACTTCCCTAGTTACCAAGCAGCAATGCTGATACCCAGATCTAAGATCATCTGACTCCAAAATATGCATTCCACCCCCCCAATCTCTATGCTGCACCCCATAGTAGAAATTATACAAATTTAAGGTACCAAAAAAGTGAAAAATGTATTATAATATTTTGCACTGATATCATTTTAATTATCTAGATGCTGTTGTTGTTATATGGCAAGGAGTCAATTCAGACTCATAGTGACCCTGTAGGACAGAGTATAAGTACCCTATAGGGTTTCCTAGGCTGTAATCTTTGTGGAGAATACCCACCAACCCAAAGAATGGTTGGTGGGTTCAAACTGCCAACCTTTTGCTTAGTGGCTGAGTGCTTCAGCTTTGGGCCACCAGGACTTCTATCTAGATGTATTGCTCCTTTTATAACCGTATGTAGAGAAATATATTGAAAAATAAAACAATGATATCCGTTACTATGAGGTCTAGTTCTGGTTCTGCCACTTTCTTGCTGTGTGTTGTCCAGGAAATACTTTAGCCTTTCTAAGACTATTTGTTTTGATGATTCAGGGGTAGAAGTCTCGCCTTCTGATGTGGGAGAGCCAGGTTTTATTCCTGGCCGCTGCATCTCATACACAGCTACCTCCCATGTGTCAGGGGAGGCTTGTATGTTCCTATGATGCTGAACTGGCTTTTCAGTAGAGCTTCCAGACTAAGATGGACCAGAAAGAAAACTCTGGTGATCTACTTTTGAAATTCAGCCAGCGACCACAAGGATCCTATCAGCAACCAATCACGAGGATGATGTTGGACAGGTAGTATTTTGCTTCATTGTATACCGGGTTGCCATGAGTCAGGGGCCAACTCAATGACAGCTAACAACAACAACATCCAATCATACAGGATGGCGAAGTATATCGAGGACATTGAGATATATTGATTTTGACTATGTCACTTACATTTATAATGTGGGATTATTATTATTAGAGATTATTTTATTAGTAGTAATAGTCATACTGTTATTATTTGATGTTCTTAAAAATTCGTTTTTATATTTGAGGAGTTAATCTTACTCTCTGTTACAGTGCATCATTACTCCTGACACTTGACATTTGTGTATTTAAGTCAACAGTTTTCTGATTGTGAATTAGCCAGTTTCTCATTCTAATTAGCAGTAGTTCTCTGACAACACTAATTTGGCATTGGAAAGTCGTGATCAACCAATTCATAGGACACAAATCCAAGAAGAACATGCATGTCAGGTTATTATTTTAATTAGATCTCATGAGCTGAACTTCTTGAATAGCAAATTGCCAAAACATTTCTCCTCTTTCCAGCAGTGATTAAGAGACAGGAGGATGATTGCTGTACTAGACTTGTTGGAGCAGAAGGAACTATTAAAACATATTTTCAAAGTGTATTTTTGCCAAAACCTTGGACAGGCACTAACTGCAGAACTTGCCCTCAAGTAAAATTTTTAAGCTGAGTAGAAAATAACTATGAACATGCACAGGAGATATAAATTTATTTAGTTATGGGTATCAAAAAGAGAAAAAAATTGGAGCAAGAGTATCTAATTTAGAATAAGTAATCTGAAAGAAACAGTTTTATATACTAGCACAAGGATAAATTCCTTTGGATTATCTAAAAAATTCAAGCTTAAAAAAAAAGGAAAAATGGAATTTTACAGCATTAGGAAATGAAAAAATTATGGAAATTTGAGGTAGCTTTTTTAATCTGTACATATTTGCATTATCTTAGATGATGTTATAATAAGTAGGGAGATGCATGATAAATGTGCTAATTTTTTCATTATATGAGTATTAATTGTATGTCCAAGTGCAGTTGGTATTTCAGCACTAGCTTTCCTCATCCACAGGTTGAGACTTAACATCAGAGAGAATTTTTTTCTAATTAGTTGTTTGCTTATGACAAAAGGGGATCTTCCTTACTGATCTCAGGAGGTGCAAAGATTTAGGCCATTTTATAAGTTTATTCCGTCCCATGTTTCAAGTCTTTACAAAGTTAGTACATAGTTTTCTTTCACTATGTTTCATTTTTTTCAGCTCTGTTATTCAAAAAACAATATGCATTGTAGCAAAAATTTTTAAAAAAGGATAAACAAATAAAATCCAATAAGCTTTACTGATTACACAGTTTAAGAGGCAACAGGCAGCAATAAGCCTGACTGAAGAAGAATTCTACTTCTATTTGATCCCAAAGATATCACTTTGTCATTCTATCATTTGGAGTTCTCTTTTATCATTCAGCATTTACAGTTGCCTTTGTGATTGAGATATACATACATAGTTTGAGCTAAGATCCTTGAGGTTCATTTTATCCTGTTCTTCCCCCTACCCACCTAGGTATAGCTAATGTACCTAATTGATTCAACTGGCACCAAGGTATGAGCAAATCTCTGATGTATCTTAGCCTAAGGGCCCATGAAAGGAAAGAAAAGATTGCTTAGTTCCCCTGCCTCCCTTTGTAGTAGTCCTGTTGTTTATGATGATGGGACAGGAAACCCTAACCTGGAAGGACTGTAGACTTGTTGCAACACGGAGGTTGATACTTGTTCAAATATGCAATTTGTATCAGTTAACTATTGTTGCATATAAAACATTTGACTCATGGTGGTGAGAGTGAACATTTCTGTATAATAATCTAATCTAGCTCACCTTTGCTCAAGTGTTTTCCTTTTTTGCTAAACTTAAACTATTCTACCACCTACTGTTACACTCCTTACTAGCATCATGAAAAAATGATTGTTCTGTGAGATTCTCAAATCTGCACTGATTGCCGACTTTTCTTATGTAACTCAGTGACCTTAGGGAAGCAGAAAAGGAGTGTGTGTGTGTGTGTGTGTATGTGTGTGTTGGGGGGTATGATAGTGTAATCTTCATATTTATTGACTTTCTTCAAGAACAACTGATAGATTAGGCATCACCAAGGTAAAACATTAATAAAAGTTATTAAAAAAATTATTAGAAATACCTAGTTTTTCAAGAACTGGTTAAGATCCTGGAGGTACAAAGATACATATGTTATAGAACCTAACCTCAAGAAGTTCACAGTCACTGGAATACAATAAACAATTAATGTGGTAAACTTTAAGATAGAGAAATAAAGATGTTATGAGGCATAGATGAGGGGAAACTAAAGATACTGTACAAGGAACATTTCTTAATGGAGGGGATTCCTGTGCTACATTTCAAAGGATGGTAGGAGTGAGTCAGGAGAAGAGCTGAGAAGGTAGAGGCATTCTGGGTTAGAAAATACAGGATGCATAGGCTCAGAAATAGGAAAAGGCATGACATGAAACAGAATTAGTCAGTGTTTCTGATACATAAGTATAGGGTATGATATGATGAGAAAACAACAACAACAAAAAAACCAAACCTGTTGCTGTCGAGTTGATTCCAACTCGTGATGGCAGAGCAATCTAAATCAGTATATTTAGGACTTCCGATGTATATTTGAATCACTGCCGAACTTGTTAGAATTCAGATAGTGACTCCTTATCTTTAGAGTGGAGCCTGAGACGCGCATTTCTAACAAGCTCCCAGGTGTTTGTAGCCAGTGTTGCTGGTGATGATGGACCTCACTTTGAGTAGTGAGGATCAGAGCTAGCCAGAGATATAAGGTTGCTATGAGTTGGAATCGATTTGACGGCAGTGGGTTTATTTATTTATTTTTTGGGGTTTGACCTTTGCCTGGTAAAGGTTGAGAAGATGTTATAAAGGTATGAAGGGTTTTCTTCTGGGAAGTGACAAGGTCATATTTGCATTTTAGATTAAATCCACTGGTAAAGTGTAGAAGACAAGACTGGAGTCAGGAAGAAAAGCTTTTTTATATATCAAATGTTTATAGGGTGAACTACATGCCAGTGATTATTCTAAGTGTCTTGAAAATATTAGCATGCTTGATCTTCTTAATCTTACTATCTTAATTAATTATTTGTGTCATAAAGAAGTACAATAACTTGCTTAAAGCCCCACATATAGAATTGTTAGAGGCAGGATCTGAGCCCAGCAGTTTGGCTCTGGTATCTTGTTTTTACCCTCCATACCACAATGCTTCTTACAGGTAGCAGTGTAGGTAAGAGATGATGTCAGCCAGAGTTAGGGCAGTGATGATGAGGAGATGTAAAGCTTGGTTATTCCAGGTGTTGACCTGGAACCCAAAGCTCCAGCATCACCTGCAGACTCTTGCCCTCTCCCCACCAACACACCCCCAACCCAAAAAACCAAACCCATTGCCATCAAGTCAACTCATACTCATAGTGACTCTATAGGACAGAGTAGAACTGCCCCCTAGGGTTTCCAAAGCTGTGATCTTTACGGAGGGGCCCTGGTTACATAGCGGTTAAGAGTTTGGCTGCTAACCAAAAGGTTGGCAGCTTGAATCCATGAGCCACTCCCTGGAAACCCTAAGGGGCAGTTCTACTCTCTTCTGTAGGGTTGCTATGTGTTGGAATTGACTCTTTGCAATGGGTTTGATTTTTGTTTCATTTAATCTTTCTGGAAGCAGCCTGCCACAACTTTTTCCTGCAGAGCGGCTGGTGGGTTTGAACTGCCAACCTTCCAGTTAGCAGCTGAGTGCTTTAACCACTGTGCTACCAGGGCTCCTTAACACATTCCAGCTATATTGAATCAGAATCTGCATTTTGACCAGATACCCAAATGATCTGCATGCAACTTCAATTTGGAAGTAAATTCAACCTATTTAGCAAGACTACTTCATAAGTGTTCCGTAAATTAATCAGAAGGCATACCATTTCTGGTAGTTTTTCTTTCAGTGACATTAGAAGCTATTGATTCCATTAATCTACCAAAATGGTGGTAATACAAAAATGATGGTATTGTATCATTTATTCTCCATTTGCTAGCTGTGAAGCTTTCTGAAGAGAAGCTCCTCTCTTCAACTTTTAGGTTATCATGAAATGTAGATCAAGGTCGCTATGAGTCAGAATTGACTCAACAGCAGAGGGCTTGGTTTTTGGTTTTTAGGGGACAACATATAATCAATGGATTGTTGTTGTTACCTGCCATCCATTAAGTCAGCCCTTGACTTGTGGTAAGCCTAGGCACAACACAGCAAAATGCTGACTGATTTTGCAGTGTCTCCATGAGTGGTTTCAGATTGGACCATTGTGATCCATAGGGTTTTCATCAGCTAATTTTGGGGGTAGGTTGCCAGGCCTTTCTCTCTAAATCAGTGGATTGTTTCCCTTTATTTATCATTTTCCAGAATAATAATTTAGTTTCCCAGTGTCTCCCAAAGGTGACTGTTATGTGTTAAGTTGTGTCTCCTCCCCCCAAAAATATGCCGAAGTCCTAAACCTTGGTACCTGTAAACATGATCTCATTTGGAAATAGTGTCTTTGCAGATGTAATTAGTTAACATAAGGTCACAGGGAAGTAGGGCGGACTTGAATTGAGCATGACTGTTGTTCTTATAAAAAAAGGGGAAGAGATACAGAGACAGACAGAGGGAAGAAAGCCATATGGAGACTGAGGTAGAAATTGGAGTAATACTTCCTATAATAGGGGAACTTTTTTGAACACCAACTGAAAAGACAACCTCGATCATAAGAATCAACACAAAACTGGTTCCTAAGAAGTGGAACCCAAATTTACCCCTGTTCTCCAAATTCTCCACCATTTCTCATACCAGTCATTTTTCCCACAATACTCGCTTTTTATTGGGTTCAATACTTCATTTGAATGATTGTGAAAACTCATGAAAACAATATCTTTGTAATAACAACCTTAATGACAGAGAAGGATATAAATGAAAGATATACATGGAATCAAAGATATGCAAAGGGTGAGGTTCAGGAGGTGTCCTAGAACATGGCCTCAGTGTCTAAAAGAAAGCCTGCATATGTCTCAAAGGGGATTCACTCATCATAATTTTATACAAATAATGCACACCTTGCGCATTTGTTTACAAGCCATGCCCTACCCCTGTAAGATACCCGTGCAAGTTCCACCATGCCAATCCTCTTCCACATGTTGCTGTAAAAGAAATTTAGCATACTGCACTTATGAAAATATCTCACTGGGGGAGGTCGAGACTGGCAAACAAATACAGAAAGTGCGCGTTATTTGTGTAAAAATATGGTACGCTTCTTGAAAACCACTGTTCGTTCTCACCCATCAGGAGACTTTCAAACAGGAAACACAGCAATGTCACTTGGTGGGCTCAGCTACTGGTTGCTCTTCTCAGCCAGGGTTTGGTCTTTACACTCTGCTGCCACTGTCTGGGTCTGCTAGTTGTCTATGCTTCTTCTGGTAGCCTCTCAACCTTTGTCACTGTTCCAGGTTTACTGGGTTTGGGAGGGCTAGAGTGCAGGACCCCCGTGTCTAAAGGATGTGCTCCTCTCCTAGCTCTGGTCCATCAAGAAGGCACCTATGACCCCCAGGTTCTAGGGTTTTTATCAGTCACCAGGTGGGCTCCCAGCCAATCCTTGTAAAGGTCAGCTTTAGGGTGAGGCCTCCCCAGCTAATCCCAGTAAATCAACTACTAGGTGGAGCTTTGGAACCAAGACCCAGAGGCCAAATTGCTTTTTTTTTTTTTTTAGTAAAGCAATTCCATATTGTGCATTGCCACAAGCCAAGGAATGCTTGGGGCTAGCAGAAACTGACTCAGAATTAACTTGAAGGTGCACAACAACAACCAGAAACTAGAAGAGAGAGAAAACTATCTTCGTTTAGAGAACACGGCCAGCCTACACCTTAAATTCTGACTCCTAGCCTTCCACCGGTGAGAGAGTAAAACTGTGTTGTCTTCAGCCACCCAGTTGGTGGTACTTTGTTTTTGCAGCCCTAAGACTCTAATACAGTGACTGCTGTATTTTCAGTATTGTCATGTATATGCTGCTGTTGTGTGCAGTGGAGTCAATTCATAGCGACTCTAGTTGATGCATTCTAATCTATTGTGTTTCTTATCCTTAGCTATACTCAAATTGCTGCATGTGTGACAGAAGGAGTATCCTCAAGATGGTTTCTGAATTCTCCTTTCATGAAAATAGTCTTTGCTTTTCCATATCTCAAGATATTTCCAGCCCCAGATCTGGAATCAGCCATTTCTCCAAAAGACCTTGTTTCCTTTTGAATGGAAATTATGTAATGGTTCCTTAAATGGATTTCCTATTCTATTCCTGATCTAGACCACATAAAAATTGTTCTAATGAATTTTTGAACTCATAGGACAGAGTCCAAACTTCTTAGCTTGGTACCCACAGCTATATGCTGACTGGCTTTGATTTACATTTCCAATTTTTCCCAGTTAACACATACAGAAAATCGGCTCCAATTAGACAAGCCTATTAGTTATTCCTTGAATTTTCTAGTTCTATCACCATTTTCAGACCTTTGTTCACATTTTTTTGCCACTTGGGAAAAATTCTTCTTTCCTTTATTGATTTTAATTTGTCTGATCAGCTAATATCCAATGAAAATCCCACCCATTCTTCAAATTTTGCCATACATCCATATCATAATGTTAGTTTATCCTTTCTTCTAGCTGTATCCTGAACTTCTTAAGGTCAGGGATTTCACTGTATTCTTTCCCTTTTACTGAATCCTTTGTCCCACACACAGAAGGCATTTTATTAATATTTGAAAATATACTGAATTATCCTCAAAGACTTTTGTTTCCTTATGAAGTTGGAAATTCTATTTTTCTTTTCTTGATACAAATGTCAATGTTTGAACAGTTAGATAAAATCTGGATTGGAAATTTGAAAAAATTGTTTTCAAGTTTCAGATTACACAGTCTCCTAAGAATAAAAATAATTAGAGGTAGCAGCATAAATAAATAAAGTGCTGAGTCACTGATGTAACCCCCATATTCTTAGAATTACTTCGCATAACATTTCACTGTATCCTCGTTGAGAATATCAAATTTTATTATTGTTCCTGACCTGCTTACAAAGCAAATGGACATCATTCCTTCAGATATCAAACTGGATAATGCAAGAAGTTGAAGTGAGTCTTTATAAGTGGAAAGAAGATAACAAAAGATGTAAATTATAGGAGAAAAACGACACACATCCAAAAAAATAAAGTGGGAATGAGAAATAGACATAAGGCAAGCATAAAGGAAAATATTGACTTTAAAAGGGGTTTTATAGGCTAAACCTTGAGATAGCTCTAAAACTCTGAGAACAAAACTACAAAATCAATACCTGATATATTTGATTAGGCACTGGAAATGGTAAGGCAGAACTGGAAACCTTTATTAAGCACCTATTCTAAGGCATGTGTTGTTCTCATTTCTGGGATCCTACATATATTAAGAAATAATTTCTTCCCTGAAGGAGCAGGCATACCAGTCCTTTGGTCCGCAGGCAAGGGGAGCCCATAAGAACAGATGTATGTTTACCAGGAATCATAATGGAAAGTGTTGACAGGATTTGGCAACCCTTGTCTAGGAGAAAGAGTGACCTTGACTGGAAGACCAAGGCTCATTGCTCAATCTGAGAAGCTGGATGCCAGTCATATTATGTAACTACCTTTGTTACTGGACAGAATATCTTGGTTCTTGTCTTTGGTGTAGGAAAGAATTCAAACACTGAGACAAATAGTGCCAAGCGAGCAGAGGTTTATTAGCAATCAGAGGGTTAGTAGCCAAAGTACACTTGACTAGGGAGCATCAAGTGGGCTACTCATGTACAGAAAGAACCTGAGTACCCTGATAGTCATTTTCCTAGGATTTTATACCCTTTTTCTGTTATCTCTCCCTGTTAACGTTTAACAGCCAAGTCAGGGACCCCTGTATTGACTATTTCCTTGGCTTATCATTTAATTACCTAGTTAGGGACCTTATCAAGTTAGGGACCCCTATAGGGACTATTTCCTTGGCTTAATGTTTAACTATGTAGGGACCATCTTATTGAGGAATGTCACCACCCTTTGTCTCTTCCTCCTCCTGAGTGCAAGCTCTCCCCCTCCCTCTTCCCCTTACACCTTGACCTCTGTTGTTGTGTGCTGTTGAGTCAATTTTGACTCATAGCAACCCTACAGGACAGAGTAGAACTGCCACATAGGATTTTATAGTTTTTTTTTAATCTTTATGGAAGCAGATTGCCAGGTCTTTCTTCCACAGAACTGCTGGGTGGGTTTGGACAGCCAACATTTTAGTTAGCAGCTGAAGGCTTAACTATTGTGCCACCAGGGCTGTCCTGATTGAGATAAGGATCATTCTAGTAAATCTATCTCTAAGCAAACAGTTGTATTATCTGAGAACAAGGGTGGCCAGTCACCTTAGCTTATTTCTCACTGTAAACTACTGTTTTTCTCTCTTTCTCTTTTTTTTCTTTTTTGATCCCCAGCTAAGACAACAAACTTCTTGCAGTTGGGTAAACATGAGCCTATCTCTTTAAAACTGCTAGGACTACGGTGAAGTGAGTGAGGCATTTGTCTTGGAAACAAAATTTATGTGGATGCCAAAAAAAGTCAAAATTTTAAATAAACATAAGATGGGTGTTATTAATGTTTTCTTTTGCCTCAGGCACTAATACATCTCCGCTCAGTCCTATAACGAATCATGTCCTTATTTAAAGGAATTATACAGGAATGATTTGAAATTATTCTCAATAAAAATGTATTCCCAAAACACTCTTATTCCTCTGAGACATAAAAAGTAGAATATGGCCTTTCCTAAAACTTTTGGTGGTGGGGGTGTCTGAAAGTCTTGTAGAAAAGTTCTGGCATCTAGCACATGTCCAATAGTTGAAGCCAAAGAACATGATCAGGAAAACAGACAAGGCTATTAACATGAGTCTTCTCAATTGCAAACAAAGAGAACAAATGAAACTTGGGTATGGAAAACTGGAAGGACATTATAACAATGAGTAACACTTTATGCATGTGTCATGGATTGAATTATGTCCCCCAAAAAATGTATGTATCAACTTGGTTAGGCCGTGATTCCCAGTATTGTGTGGTTGTCCTCCATTTTGTGATTGTAATTTATGTTGACAAGATTAGGGTGGGATTGTAATACCACCCTTACTCAGGTCCCCTCCCTGTTACAAGATAAACAGAGTTTCCCTGGGGTGTGGCCTAGCCCAGCGCCTTGGCCTGCACCACCTTTTATCTCTCAAGAGAAAGGGAAGCAAGCAGAGAGCTGGGACTTCATACCACCAAGAAAGCAGCACCAGGAGGAGAACGCGTCCTTTGGACCCAGGGTCCCTACGCCTGAGAAGCTCTTTGACCAGGAGAAGATTGGGGACAAGGACCTTCCTCCAGAGCTGACAGAAAGCCTTCCCCTGGAGCCGATGCCCTGAATTTAGACTTGTAGCAAATTTCTTTGTTAAAGCCATCCTTTTGTGGTGTTTCTGTTATGGCAGCACTAAATGACTAAGGCAGCATGTTAAAAATTAAGGGCTCTCAGGACTGGCCTGCCTTAGTTTTTTTGTTTAGCTTGATTTTTTGGGTGAGAGGGGGTTTGATAGCTTTCTTTAAGAAAAAGTCTCTCCTACTGCTAAAGATAAGAGGAAAAAAGGAGAAGGAAGGAAGGGGAGGAGAGAAGCTTCCTGGCAGCTAATTCACATTTAGAAAACAAACTGCCATTCAAACCATCAGAGCAGAAGTATGTCCATTCCCATGGCCGTTGAATCGATTCTGACTCGTAGTGACCCTATAGCAGAGTAATTTAATAATGTTAACCCATTCAACTTTCTGAAAACCTGTGCCAAAAAATGGAGTGCTGCATAGAGGAGCTAATGAGCCAAAGCTGCAATTAGCGGAGAGGCATTGATGGTATATACGATCAGGGGCATTTTAAATATATGGAATCTTGAGGCAACTTGGAGGTAATTCAAAATAAAAGGCGATTCTCAATGTTATTTCAGTTATTCCTTCCCACATGTGTTTACTCAGCATTAACTTTATGACAACAGTGAGCCCAGGTGCTTTCTGGGGTAACTGTATTGGCCAATCATGTAGGCAGACATAGTGTCTATGCATCTCTGTCTAAAACACACAACAGAGTATGACACATAATTTGTTCTCAAAAAGTTGTTTGTTAAATTCAGTTAAAATGTAAAATAGAGTTATTGTCTTTATGAGCATGCAGTCAGCTTGAAGAACAAAACAAAAAAGATGTGTGTAAGAAATAACAAAAAGTAAGTGCTTAGAGGCGAAAGCAGTAAATGTTAAGGTCGGGGAGAGTCATCTGGACTTGTAGGTGAGAGACGAAGGAGAAGATAACCCAGATGGTGTGATAGCAAGAACGATGTTCAGAGGAAGAAATGTGTGGTTTGTGCTCAACAGATAGTTCATAAGACCAGCTGGGAGGGGAGGCTCATGGTGTTAGGTAATGGCAGGTACAATCAGACAGCTGTGATGGGACCAAACTGGAAACTTCAAATTTTGTTTTTTGGAGAATTGGGAACAATTAATGTTTAAAAAAAACCCCGAAAACATGATGGATTGAAACCTAAAAAAATATTAGAGGGAAAGTCAGCAAATAGGAGATTACTTCAGTAATTTCGTATGAGTTGATTAAATAGTTTGTTCTGGTTGAAGTGATAAATGTACAAAGACCAACTTTAAAGTATCTTTAAGTGGAAAAAAGGCAGGCTTTAGATGAAGACAGATGTGGATTTCAACCCTGGCTCTACAACTTCCTGGTTGTATGACTTTAGGAAACTATTTTTTCCTAAATCTCAGTTTCTTCATCTGTAAAATGGGCATAAAAATTCTTACATTGTAGGATGGTTAACATAGTATTGAGCAGAATAGATGTTCAGTAAATGTCAATTGTCTTTCCATTACCTGAATCCTGGCTGCTTTTTAACCCAGGTAATTTGACCTTTACCAGTGATTCAGTTCACGGAAAGCTCCGCAATAACCCTGTGTGTAAGGATAATTAAGAAGAGCTAGTATGTCCTGTAGGGTCGCTATGAGTCGGAATCGACTCGATGGCACTGGGTCTGGGGTTTAGTACAGTATCTGGGTAAATGTGGCCTTCACCCTTTTTCTCTCCCTTTGTGTGTGTCGTTGCCTCTGTCTCTGTCCTTCTCTCTCTTAGGGACACACACACACACATACACACACACACACACACACTCATTGTTCATGAGTTCCACCCAGGTCCTTTGAACTTGTGACAGGGACGCATTCCTGGATAAGCTACTGCTGCCCTTTTTTCTCTCCCCAAGGCAGGAGAAGCTGATAACTAGGTCTTTTTACAGAGAAGGTAACTTCCTATAACTTTTCCACCCCTAATCAGAAGATCGAACTTTCTGCTCGCTCTTTTTCCCCCTCAAACAATTTAACATTTTTATCGTGAGAAGAAACTTGATTTGCATGCAAGAAACAATGTTCTTTCCTTTCTCAAAGGGAAAGGAAGGAAGCATGGTGTAGCAGAAAAAGTACAGGATTTAAACAGTCTTGAGTTCAAAGTTTTGCTTTGCCACTTACCCCAGATGTGAAACCTTAGAACATGTAACTTCATCTTTTTAACCCTTGGTTTTCTCCCCACCAAAAATGGGAAAATGATCGTTTCTCTCTGCACAGTTCGTAAATTAAATGAGATGGTTTGTGTAATGCTCCTGATGTCAGTGATATAACTTTCTCAGCTGGTCCTTGTTAAGGTCTAATAATGAGGACACCTGCTCATACAACAAAAAATGCTGTCTGCTTTTCGTGGTGTAGAGCAAAGAGACGCAAGGGGAAAAAAAAAAAAAAAAGAACCCGTTGCTGTCTAGTCCATTCTGACTCACAGCGATCCCATGTGTTACAGGGTACAACAGTTCCGTAGGGTTTTCTTGGCTGTAATCTTTATGAAAGCAGATCACCAGGCCTTTTTTTCTTGGTGCCACTGGGTGGGTTTGAATCATTAGTCTTCAGGTTAGCAGACAAGCATAAACAGTTTGTGCCACCCAGGGCGCAAACAGAAGGTGGATGATTTCTTAGTCATTGGATCTGCTGTATTGGCTCCCAGAGACACCCAGTGCATTGAAGAATTAAACTCAAGATATTCTTGAGTGTGACTCAAACAGAATCATACTAGGGCTGAGACTCCCTGAGCCCACTCTCTCCTGCTACCCTTTCACTTTGCTCTCTTCTGCCTTTCCTGGATCTCTCTTTCAGGAATTTTCCTCCATTCGTCTGGGACAGTAGAACCATGGCTGAACATGAGACCAAAGCTATAGCAACGGCAGTCACTCCAATTTGGGCTCCTTTGGATTCTGCCTTTGGCTGGAACCTTGGTATACAAGACATAGCTCTGAGGTCCCTTTTTACTTCAGGGGTACTAATAAACACTTCAGCAGCATGAGCATTGTTCACTATCTCAAAATTATCCTCAATAAATTCTTGTCCTTTTTCTAATGTCCAATTACCTTATTTTTACACAAATAAAGCGTGCCTCCTACATTTGTTTGCCAATTGTGTCCTCCCTTTTCGAGGTATTTTCATTAGAGCCCCTACACCAATTTTCTTACATGTTGCTGTAAAAAAAATTAGCATAGCACGCTTATGAAAATATCTTGCGGGGGAGGTCATGGTTGGCAAACAAACATAGAAGATGAAGCATTATTTGCGTAAATATGCTAGTTCTTCACGTTAAATTGTGAATTAGGCGGTCAGAAAGATTTCTTAAGAATAGTCATCCATGAGTCCTTTTCAAAACATATACAGCTTAAAAGAGTTAATGTGAAATATTACTTTAAAATATTATCTGCTTCATCACATAATTGCTATTGACTATTTAATAGGCAATGGCAGTAGTAGACTTCATGGGAATTCTTTTGATAGGCGTGATATTGCCAAGTTTTGTCCTAAACAAAATTGGGAAATTGCAGTCCACATATCAGTAGTTTTGCTTAATGTTCAAGAACACTGTTTCTGCAATCAAACTACCTTTTTTTATTTGAAACACAAGTTCTTCCATTTCCTGTGTGACCTTGGGCAATTTACTTAATTCTGTGCATTCTCTTTATCTATAAAATGTGAGTATGATGGAACCAACCTCATTTGATATTTGTGATTATGAAGTGAATTAATGCAGGTAAAGAGCTTAGAAGTGCCTGTTTTAAGGTACTAATTGTATAAGCCCTCAGTACATGTTAGCTATTGTTATTTCTGCATAGTTTTTTTTCTACAGCATTACTTCTAGAATGCATTACTTTTGTATTCTCTTTTTTTAACATCACGCTTGCTCTTCCCCAGTCTTTTGTCTCCCCTCATGGAATACTATTTAGGTCTGAGCTCCGAGACCTTACCTCATGCTTACAACATTTCAAAGACATGCTTCCCCCTAGGCACTAACCTCAAGGCAGAACTCGCCACAGCTCTGTTCCTACCCAAATGGCAAGCTATAGTAATGAGCCATTAATCAGAGAAGTTGTTGGCATCAGGGGTCCCTACTCGAAGGAATGGATACCCCAGCAGTGAGGTAGGATGCAGCCATTAGCAGTCCAGGCGCACTCATCATCCTAGGCTCGCTGGCTGGAGGTTGAAGTCAGAAAAGTCTGAAGGAACAGGTGAGTGACCTCAGGTAATGCACTGAGGCTCAGCATCTGGACTCCAGGTCCTGTCTGAGGAGAAATCCGTAGGAATAAACCACTCTCTTCATTTTGAAAGATTCATGGGAACTGGGATACAATATGAGAATCAGCTGTAGAAATAACTTCAGAACATAGCAACAAGACAGAAACAGAGAGAGCCTGAATTCCCATCACTGATGGATGTTGCTCTGATTTAGTGAAGAATCCACTGCACATGTAGGTCTCTGGGTTTGGTAGACATAAAATAGGAGAAGAGGAAAGAGCTCTCCCTGTCACCTATAAAACCATGACAGAAAGGACGAGAAAGGTGTGCCTAGAAATGGATCAAACTGCCTGGTTAAAAAAATCTTAGGCAATTCTAAGTCTGAATTTGGAGGGCATCAAACAGAGGGTTAGGGAGCGTGTATTTCTCTTTCAGGAAGAAGGAAGCCATTAGCATTTTGAGTAGAGGGGGTGGAATAACGCAGCCCGGGTTTTAGGAATGCTGCTCCCTTTGTTTATACAATACATATTAAAGGTGTAAAGGACTGTAATATCAATTAAGAAAAATTTCTGTCAAGAGTCCATGTTTGAGGAAAAAACCTATCTTGAGGTGTTGAAGTGAAAATGGCAAGTTGCGAAGATACATTTGGATTTTAGCTTATATACAGGATGAGTTCATATGAAAATATAGCCAAGATGTGCTTCTATTACTTTTTATTAATAAAGAACTCCCAAAGAAGTGAATAAATCTTGTTCTTCTGGGATTATTAACGCAGAACACAAAACTTCCACAACTTTGGGTAAGTATGAAGTAGACTACAAAGATAAAGAGAAAATGGGCAAGTTAAAATATACTGAGTTGCTATCAGGCAAGAGTTACTGTGTATGAAAGATTGCGTGAACTATGCTCTTGAATCTGTTGGTGATGTACAGATAAATGGTTACACAGTGGTGTGGCTAGCCACCACTAACTCCTGCCTGGCAGCTAAAGGAATCATGACTTTTGTAACTGTACTATCCCTTCCAACCCAATGCTGTAAATACCTTCTTTTGGTATTTGTCTAAAACAGAACTGATAATTTCAAACACCTTATTTTTTGGATAAAACATTTGTTCTTTTTAGCAGAAAAAAAAATTTATAATATGAGGATACTATGCATTAGGTGAAGAATGGGTCATTGCTTTAAGCTTGAGAGTCTCAGGTTGTCTCTCAAGAGTTCCTCTGGGGGAAAATACGTGGTTGGACTCCAGAGCAAAGTGGAAAATGAAAACTAAGTTCTGGACTCACAGAGTCAGTGACTAGCTTGCCTTCAGCCATTTGGGCAAGTTTTGGATTGATCATTCCCACTACTATGATGATAGGCTTCAGTAGCAGACATGGAAGAAGCGGGTAGTCACATTCCAGGAATGAGTCAATAATGGAAGCGTCCAGGGCAGTGTTTCTCAAAGTGTGAACTCCTGATGACCTCAAAGAACTTCCTAAAATGGCTTAGACTCTCTGGGGTTGGGGGCCCTGGCATCTGCATGCTTAATAAGATCTTAAAGTGATTTGAACCCATGCCTAAATTTGAAAGTTACAGTTTATCTTTTCCAGACACACATCCTTCTATATTTCTCAGGACTCACTGACAGTCCCATTCTTTTCCAGTTACAGATGGTGTTTTGTTAGAGTGGAAATTCCATCTGAGACATTTAGAATTGTAAATGCCAAATTATGTGCATGTGTGTGCTTGGAGCACAAGTATGCATTGCGTTTAGGTATGGGGAACATACCTTGTTACTGTGACACACTGTGACCCTGTGCTGGAAGGTTGAATTATGGTATACCATTTTTCATGTAATATTTTAAGCATACAATTTGGATAAGCCAAATGAAGACTACAATTCCCAGTCTGCTTTGCAGTAGACTGACGTCTTGCCACTGGATTCTGGCGAATGAAATACAGGTAAAGTTTATGTGCATGATTCCCAGGGTACTGGCTTATAAAATGTCCTGATGACTGTGTTTCTGAGACTGTCAGTGAAGGATTCCAACATAGGGGATCTACACAATCTGTAATTTCTCTTTCTTGTGAAATCTACTTTCTCTTTGAAGTCCTTGAGATTCTTAGGTACTACTCTGGTAATGAGGGAGCCCTGGTGGCACAGTGGTTAAGCTCTTGGCTGTTAACTGAGAGGTTGGCAGTTCGAACCCACCAACTTCTCCCCGGGAGAAAGACGTGGCAGTCTGCTTTCATAAAGATTAACAGCCTTGGAAACACTGTGGAGCAGTTCTACTTCGTCCTGTAGGGTCACTATGAGTCTGAACGGACTTGATGGCAACAGGTACTCCGGCAATACGCAGGAACGTGACTTTTCCACTTTTCCACTATTCTCTCACTGTTTTCATCCATGTTCCCCTCCTTCTTCAAAGTATAGTGACCTTGATTAAATTTGTTCAGTCCTCGTTTATCAAGGGAAAGGTTAACTAGTCTGATAAGCTTAATGGGGAATGAGAGTTAATGGCTTGATTATTTCCCATTATTTAATTAATGTGCTAATTATCTCTAATTAATTAAATAATTAATGGATTTAAGTTAAATTCTTTAACCTAAGGCTGTTTGATGTCTTTCCCTGACTTTGCATCTAGCCTCAATTCCCGTTAATGGCTCTAGACATATTTTACTCCAGTCAAACAAATGAGTCTCTTTGCCATTTAGCCCATGTTGTCTATTCCTAGGAAACCCTGGTGGCGTAGTGGTTAAATGCTATGGCTCCTAACCAAAAGGTTGGCAGTTTGAATCTGCCAGGTGCTCCTGTCTGTTCCTGACTTTAGGCTTTTTAAAGTTGTAATGCTATAAACTTTTTGCCAAATAGAATTCCTACCCAGACTTCAAAGTCTACCTCCAATTTTAGAGTCTTCTTTGATAAACTGACCAAATTCATGTCTCTCTGTATTGCTGCATGGTGGCTTTCTTAGCATTTATTCAACAAATATAAGTTGCACAGATAAAATGTTCCAAGCAGTGGGAATACAAAGAGAATCCATAACTTCCAGAGATTTGCCATGCCATGGGAATAAATGAACAGCTATAATATTATGAGGAAAGAAAAATTATAGATAAGGAGTAATGAGTTCAGTGGAGAAGTGCAGTCTATGACTGTTATGCTAGGAATCTTTTATGTATGATTTTTTATTTAGAATTGCTATAGTTTATACTTTATTACATATGCCTGGTCACTATGTGTTGGAATTTACTGGACAGCAAGGGTTTTTTTTTTTTTTTTTTTTTTTTTGAGGTATCTATCATGAAGCTGATCAGGCCCAAAATAAAACAGAGGACATCCTGAAGCTGAAGAATAATCACAGAAACCAGATGAGGACCAGTTCCTAGACTACCTGACAGCTGACCAAGATTCAAGAGGAATTCCAGCTTAGATCAGCAATCTCTGAACTGTATCCAGAGAACTGCCCAGCTGACCCATGAAGATGTTAACAATAATAAATCACGTTTTAATTAAGTCAATAAGTATAGAGGTGGTTCGATACTCAGAACAAGCTAATTTTTACACTCGATTTGTAGTTAAAAGAGCTTGAAGTGGGAAGGGATGGTATAATAATTAGGAAAAATAGCTATGTGCAAATTACTGCATACACATGTGCCAATGATACCGTATATTATACATATATGTGTGTACATATATATATATATATCTTGAAAACCACTCCAAATGGTACATATTGTTCACCTTCTTTTACAGATGAGGAAAATGAGACCTATGGCAGTTAATGAATTTAACTAACAAGGTTTGAAATCCACCTTATTGATTGCTACCTTGTATCTTGTATTGCCTTTCCAGGGAAAAGAGCAGGTCAGAACCAGTACAAACGTGACTTAGCAAGTCCTTTTAATGTACTTCTCAAGTGATGTCTCACTAATTCCTGTGGCTTCTTAACGAGTCATGTTGGCCTTAACATTGACCACCAGAGTTCCCATTCCAGTTTCTTAGTCCAGTTCCTTAAACCAAAAAAGTAGTACTGATGAGAGTTTCATGGCCAAATGCAGACCATGGAGGAGGAATTTTGAACAGGCTGGCCTGACCAAGGCAGAACCTAGTGCCCATTAAGGTAGTTTAGGAGTTCAGAGACTATCAGGGAATCACAGTAGCATTTCAGACACTGATATGCCATATATGTCATTATAAAAACAAAATAGCCCTCAAAAAATCATGTTTTATTTATTTTTTAATGAGTAACCATTTTACTGGGTGATAGTTGCAGTTTGTCAATGAACTATTCAAAGGACACCTTTTGATTTTTTTCAGCCTAGTTTTTTTTTTTGAATGTCAGATTTTTTGAGGTACGGTTTATGTATTGTAAACTTCACCATGTTGAGGTATATGGTTTATGAGTTTTGCCAAATGTATATAGTCATGTAATTACCAGCACAGTCAAATTATAGAATATTTTCATCATCCCTCAAATTTCCTAAATGCCGTTGTAGTCAACTCCCTCCTTTTTCCCCAGCCTTTGGCAACCAGTGATCTGATTGCTATCCTATAGATTAGTCTTTTCTGGAGTATCATATACACGGAATCATACAGTAGGTTGCCTTCTGTGTCTGACTTTTTTTCAGTTGCAATGATGCTTTTGACATTCACCATGAATCAACAGTTCACTCTTTTCATTGCTGAGTGGTCTTCCAGTTTATGGGCATAACACAATTTATGTATCCTTTCCCAGTTGAAGAGCATTTGAGTTGTTTCCTGTTTTTTGTGATCTTGAATAAAGTTGCTATAAACGTTCACATACAGATCTTTGTGTAAACATACTATTTTATTTTTCGTGAGTAAACACCTGGGTGTGGGTTTGCTGGGTCATGTTAAAGGATCAGTCCCTGGAAAAGGACGTCATACTTGGTAAAGTAGAGGGTCAGTGAAACAGAGGAACACTCTCAATGAGATGGATTGGCACGGCGGCTGTGATGATAGGCTCAAGTATAGCAACGATTGTGAGGAGGGTGCAGGACTGGGCAGTGTTTTGTTCTGTTGTACATGGGGTCCGATGAGTTGGAACCAATTCAATGACACTTAACAACAACAACATGTTAAGTATATAGTTAGCCTAGGTTTTTGACATAATTATCTTCTACTTTTTCTAGATGATCAGTTTATTTTTATGAATGATATTTTATTTATAACTTTAATTTTAAATCTTTTCAAAAGTAAGCTAGGAATACCTTACTACAATTTCCTGCCTTTCTATATGAATGCTCAAAAACAACTCCTTTCTAATGTGTTAAGACTTACCATTTTCCATAATCCCTACACTGTAACCACTGATTTCTCTTCCAACAGTGACAGCTATTCTTATTTCATTATTATTATTTTTAAAATAATTTTTATTGCACTTTAAGTGAAAGTTTACATATCAAGTCAGTCTCTCACACAAAAACCCATGTACACCTTGCTACACACTCCCAATTACTTTTCCCCTAATGAGGCAGCCTGCTCTCTCCCTCTACTCTTTCTTTTCGTGTCCTTTTCTCCAGCTTCTAACTCTCTCCACTCTCTCATCTTCCCTCCAGGCAGGAGATGCCAACATAGTCTCAAGTGTCCACCTGAGCCAAGAAGCTCACTCCTCACCAGCATCCCTCTCCAACCCATTGTCCAGTCCAATCCCTGTCTGAAGGAATGGTTCCTGTCCTGGGGCAACAGAAAGTCTGGGGGCCATGACCTCCAGGGTCCTTTGAGTCTCAGTCAGACCATTAAGTCTGGTCTTACGAGAATTTGGGGTCTGTATCCCACTGCTCTCCTGCTCCCTCAGGGGCTCTCTGTTGTGTTCCCTGTCAGGGCAGTCATCGGTTGTAGCCAGGCATCATCTAGCTATTCTGGTCTCAGGATGATGTAGTCTGTGGTTCATGCGGCCCTTTCTGTTTCTTGGGCTTGTAATCACCTTGTCCTTGGTGTTCTTCATTCTCCTGTGATCCAGGTGGGTTGAGACCAATTGATGGATCTTAGATGGCTGCTTGCTAGCGTTTAAGACCCCAGACGCCACTCTTCAAAGTGAAATGCAGAATGTGTTCTTAATAGATTGCCAATTTGATTTAGATGTCCCCTGAAATCATGGTCCCCAGACCCCTGCCCCTGCTACGCTGGCCTTCGAAGCATTCAGTTTATTCAGGAAACTTCTTTGCTTTTGGTTTAGTCCAGTTGTGCTGACCTCCCCTGTATTGTGTGCTTTTTCCCTTCACCTAAAGTAGTTCTTATCTGCTATCTAATTAGTGAGTACACCTCTCCTGCCTTCCCTCCTTCCCCCCTCTCATAACCACAAAAGAATGTCTTCTTCTCAGTTTAAACTATTTCTCAAGTTCTTATAATAGTGGTCTTATACAATTTTTGTCCTTTTGCAACTGACTAATTTCACTCAGCATAATGCCTTCCAGGTTCTTCCATGTTATGAAATGTTTCACAGATTCCTCACTGTTCTTTATCCATGCATAGTATTCCATTGTGTGAATATACCATAATTTATTTATCCATTCATCAGTTGATGGACACCTTGGTTGCTTCCATGTTTTTGCTATTGTAAACAGTGCTGCAATAAACATGAGTGTGCATATATCTGTTCATGTAAAGGCTCTTATTTCTCTAGGATTTATTCCAAGGAGTGGGATTGCTGGATTTTATGGTAGTTCTATTTCTAACTTTTTAAGGAAGCACCAAAT
The DNA here is from genome assembly GCF_030014295.1 of Loxodonta africana. Lineage (NCBI taxonomy): Eukaryota > Metazoa > Chordata > Mammalia > Proboscidea > Elephantidae > Loxodonta > Loxodonta africana. Next base: position 110,004,721 of record NC_087347.1, on the reverse strand, counting down.
TGATTTCCAAAGTGGTTGCACCATTTGACATTCCCACCAGCAGTGTAGAAGTGTTCCAATCTCTCCACAGCCTCTCCAACGTTTATTATTTTGTGTTTTTTGGATTAATGCCAGCCTTGTCAGAGTGAGATGAAATCTCATTGTAGTTTTGATCTGCATTTCTCTAATGGCTAATGATGGTGAGCATTTCATCATATCTGTGAGCTACCTGAATGTCTTCTTTAGTGAAGTGTCTATTCATATCCTTTCCCCTTTTTTTAATTGGGTTATTTGTCTTTTTGCAGTTGAGTTTTTGCAGTGTCATGCAGATTTTAGAGATCAGGCACTGATCAGAAATGTCATAGCTAAAAACTTTCTCCCAGTCTGTAGGTAGTCTTTTCACTCTTCTGGTGAAGTCTTTGGATGAGCATAAGTGTTTCATTTTTAGGAGCTCCCAGTTATCTAGTTTTTCTTCTAAGTTCTTTATAATGTTTTCTATACTGTTTATGCCATGTATTAGGGCTCCTAATGTTGTGCCTATTTTTTCTCCCATGATTTTTGTCGTTTTAGATTTTATATTTAGGTCTTTGATGCATTTTGAGTTAGTTTTTGTGCATGGAGTGAGGTATGGATCTTGTTTCATTTTTTTGCAGATGGATATCCAGTTATTCCAGCACCATTTGTTAAAAAGACTGTTTTTTCCCCATTTAACTATTTTGGGGCCTTTGTCAAATATCAACTGCTCATATGTGGATGGATTTATGCCTGGATTCTCAATTCTGTTCCATTGGTTCATGTATCTGCTGTTGTACCAGTACCAGGCTGTTTCGACTACTGTGGCGGTATAATAGGTTCTAAAATCAGGATAAGTAAGGCCTCCCACTTTGTTCTTCTTTTTCAGTAATGCCTTATTTATCCAGGGCCTCTTTCCTTTCCATATGAAATTGGTGATTTGTTTCTCCATCTCATTAAAGAATGTCCTTGGGATTTGGATCAGAATTGCATTAAATGTGTAGATCGCTTTTGGTAGAATAGACATTTTTATAATGTTAAGTGTTCCTATCCATGAGCAAGGTATGTTCTTCCACTTAGGTAAATCTCTTTTGGTTTCTTGCAGAAGTGTACTGTAGTTTTCTTTGTATAAGTCTTTTACATCTCTGGTAAGATTTATTCCTAAGTATTTTATCTTCCTGGGGGCTACTGTAAATGGCATTGATTTGGTGATTTCCTCTTCAATGTTCTTTTTGTTGGTGTAGAGGAATCCAGCTGATTTTTGTACGTTTATCTCGTATCCCTATACTCTGCTAAACTCTTCTATTAGTTTCAGCAGTTTTCTGGAGGATTCCTTAGGGTTTTCTGTGTATAAGATCATGTCATCTGCAAATAGAGGTACTTTTACTTCTTCCTTAACAATCTGGATGCCCTTTATTTCTTTATCTAGCCTAATTGCTCTGGCTAGGACTTCCAGCACAATGTTGAATAAGAGTGGTGATAAAGGGCATCCTTGTCTGGTTCCCGATCTCAAGGGGAATGCTTTCAGGCTCTCTCTATTTAGGGTGATGTTGGCTGTTGGCTTTGTATAAATGCCCTAAATGTTGAGAAATTTTACTTCTATTCCTATTTTGCTGAGAGGTTTTATCATGAATGAGTGTTGAACTTTGTCAAATGCCTTTTCTGCATCATTTGATAAAATCATGTGATTCTTGTCTTTAGTTTTATTTATGTGGTGGATTACATTAATTGTTTTTCTAATGTTGAACCATCCCTGCATACCTGGTATGAATCCCACTTGGTCATGGTGAATTAATTTTTTGATATGTTGTTGAGTTTTATTGGCTAGAATTTTGTTGAGGATTTTTACATCTACATTCATGAGGGATATCGGTCTATAATTTTGTTTTCTTGTGGTGTCTTTACCTAGTTTTGGTATCAGGGATATGGTGGCTTCATAGAATGAGTTTGGTAGTATTCCATTGTTTTGTATGCTCTGAAATACCTTTAGTAGTAGTGGTGTTAACTCTCCTCTGAAAATTTAGTAGAACTCTGCAGTGAAGCCTTCTGGACCAGGGCTTTTTTTTTATTGGGAGTTTTTGATGACCTTTTCAATCTCTTCTTTTGTTATGGGTCTATTTAGTTGTTCTATCTCTGTTTGTGTTAGCTTAGGTAGGTAGTGTGTTTCTAGGAATTCATCCGTTTCTTCTAGGTTTTCAAATTTGTTTGAGTATGGTTTTCCATAGTAATCTAATATGATTCTTTTAATTTCAGTTGGGTCTGTTGTAATATCGCCCATCTCATTTCTTATTTGGGCTATATGCTTCCTCTCCTGTTTTTCTTTTGTCAGTTTGGCCAGTGGTTTATCAATTTTGATGATTTTTTCAAACCAGCTTTTGGTCTTGTTAATTGTTTCAATTGTTTTTCTCTTTTCTATTTCATTTAGTTCAGATGTAATTTTTATTATTTGTTTTCTTATTATTTTGTTTTGATTGAAATTACACTATATGAAATTTTTATTGGGAAGTTTCTCAATTATATCTAGTTATATAGCACTGTTTAGAAACTTGTCTGAGACTGACTTTATCAGTAATCCAACTGGCAAAGATCATAAACATGCATATCATGTTATACATTTTTATTTTATTGAACTAACCGGGGACTATTTCAGTGATGCAAATTGTGTGCCCTCTGGCTCAGATGAAACAGCCCTGGACTTCTCAGAATCCTTGGAGAAGTCTCCCAGAGTTGTATAAATTGGACATTTTCAGAATTTTAAACTTTAAATCATCATTTGGCACCTTTTCCATTTTGTTTTTATTTTGGCTAATGTATCAAGACTTAAGCAAATAAGATTTTGTCTTTGTTCAAAACATTATTTTAAAAAGTATGTAAATAATATGGCTCTTTGGGACACATAGCATTCACTACACTATAGAATGTATCTCCAAGTAGTACACACACAACTTCAAATTGATTTTTCTTGAGTGTTTTATACCGTTAATTGCAACACTACGTAGGGCTGAAAAGAATGACCTATGTTTATACGTAAATTTGTTCTCCTTTTGATGTTGTATGATTGATTGCACATAGAGATGTGTGTAGTAAGGTTCTGCTTATGGTCTAGATAAAAAGCGTGGTAGCTTTGTGAGGTATGCCTTGCTTCAATGTATTTTTTTTCCCCCAAAGAATGTAAGTAAAACTTAATGTTTGTCACTAATAAATGGTAGTACTAAAACAAACAAATTCCTGTAAACTCAAACATGTGCTCTACTCCGTAAACCAAAAACCTGTGACAATTCTATTTTTCAAGAAACAAGTAAAAATTATTTTGTTTTCTCCTAAACATTTAATTTTTAAATTGTAACTCATGCTTTATGTGCTGAAACACAAATAAACTTCCTATGAAAGAGAGTGGCAAGTCAAATTAGTAGATGAAGGAACTTAAATGTAAAAATCCTTCAGCTCTTATTTAATCAATGCACCTGGAGTTGATTGCTACCTTTTAAAGTGTATATCACATGTCACATTAGAATGAGGAGACACAAACCCTGTTGTACTTTGAAGTATGAATAAAGAGATAAAAGTAGGAAAGGGTGGCGGGAAAGAAGGTGTTCGAAGGAAGATTACAACACTTCGTAGGAAGCTAGCCAGACAGCCCTTAAATATATTTTAGATCTATTGAATTAAACCATGAGTGAGTCATTGTCTGGGAAATAATTTATTTTAAAGTATCAGCTTGTACCTTGTTGGCATAAGAATCAGTTATATAATGTATATATATATTTTTATTATAGCCATCAGAACAGGAAGTTTTTTGGAAGACAATTATATCCCATATACGAAGGTAGGAAGGACTTTGCAGAAGGAAAGAATGAGAGATGGATACCATTAGAATAGATTTCACAGGTTTAAAAGTACATTAAACAGTAGTGAATATTTTAATTAAGATAGTTATGAATCTCTTTGCTCCAAAATAGAAGGAAAGCTGAACTGGTCAGTTGGAATATGTATCTTTTGTTAGCTCAGAAGAATTCCCTTAGCAACTGGCATGTTATCTTATTTAGCTTTAAGACCCATGGCAGATGTTGGAGCCTCTCTGCTCCTTCGTGTCTGAGCTCTGGCAGTCAGGAACGGTGGAGAGCCAGGGTGAAGGCTGCCACTGTGACGGCAGATGCCCTGGAGTTCATGATTTATTTCTGAAGTGACATCTGCTGACACTGAATCTATATAGTTATTTTCTAAATGGTTAAGTCTCAGTAGATTCTGATGAACATTTTTATGACATCATTAGGCATGCACTGGAGAGTGACATTCTCTTTTCCTTGAAATAAATATGCTGTCCTAGCTGCATGCCTGTAATCATGTCTTCCTTATTGCAGTCCATGACACTAATAACAAAAACAGTAACAATGATTTCTCTTTCTTCTCCTTGTCATTACCTTTTTTGAGCCAGTACCTTTGTACCTTTACATGGGTCAGGCTCTGTGCTAAATGGCACTATATAATGTTTCCTATCATCACAACCATGCTGGGAGGAATGTCTTGCAACCCTATTTTAAAGATGAGATAAATGAACCTCAGGTTTTGAATAATTTGTCATATGCCAATTAAGTTAATAGTAGTTGGAATTGTGTATTCAAGTCTGTCTTGATGTTATTGCCTATGGACACTGTTGATTGCAAACAAGATCAATCATTTTCTGCTTCTTCCTTATTAGTAGGTTAAAACAAGTACCAGTTGGCTGTCAAGTCAGGGTAAAACTGTGCTCCATGGTGTTTTCAATGGCTGACTTTTTGAAAGTAGATTGCCAGGCCTTTCTTCTGAGGTGCATCAGGGTGGACTAGAATCACCAACTTTTTGATTAGCAGCTGAGGGCATTAAACATTTCTGCCATCCAAGAACTCCCATTAATACCTGATGCTATTTAGGGTTTCATTCTTCCTCAGCTGATAACATTCCACAGACAGAGCCTGGTAACTTCAACTTATTCAAAGCAAAACAGTTCTCTGGCTAATTGTATTGATAAAAAAAAAAAAAAATAGGGAGTGAAAACTTGATTAAGGTAGGCTTAAGCAGATTAAAAAAAAAATTAATATTCAATGCTGGGGTTGGGGGAGAAGTTCCCTTCTCTTTCCTAGTGATTATGGACAAGAAAGATTCTGTTCTTATCTCTGCTGAAGACATTTTGTGCAGATAGGCAAGACTAGTCTGATGAGGACACCAAGCTCCAAGAATAATGGGCAAGAATGGAGAGCCATAAAGGAACAGGGTCTTTGGTAATACCATTGGGTCACTGAATCAACCAACCCTGGAGCACACCTTTCCTTGGAGCCTCTTGTTACATGAGATAATGCATTCGTTTTGTTGTAGGTCAGTTTGTCTAGTATATGAAGTTCAAAGTATGCGAATTTATATCCATTGTAGCATCTTCCCCTCAATAAGCAAACACCGATTCATACCTGGCTGTATCCCCCTGCATCCAACCAACCAACCAGTTGATGCTGAGTCGATTTTGACTCTTGGTGACCCCGTATGTGTCATAGTAGAACTGTGCTCAATAGGGTTTTCATGGCTGTGATCTTTTGGAAGCAGATTGCCATGCCTTTCTTCCAAGGCACTTCTGAGTGATTTGAACCACCTACCTTTCAGTTCGTAGCCTAGCGCTTAACCATGTGTGCCACTCAGGGACTCCTTCCCCCTGTATAGAGACACACAAACTCTCAGTAATGTTTCTGTGTATCTATACAAGAAAAGGAGCTAAAATGTAGATGTAGCACGTGGCCTATCTCACTAGTGAAGCAGTTTAAATAAAGATTTCTCTCACAGGATTCTCATTTTATGATACTAAGTAAAGTCTTATACACATGTTTAGGGCTATAGCTGTATATTACAGTTTATTCCAGCAAGGCGCTCTGTGTGAGTTGGAGGCGGTAGCAGAGAAACGATGAGGATTGCTCTCCGGGAGCATAACTGCAATGAACATATTCAGCTCCCCAGCCCCAGTCACCAGTGGACCACCTAAGGAAAAAACCTGATAAATTAATTCACCTTGTAGCAGAGGGTGTCATTCCTCACCTTTAAATATATTCAGTTTATCTGCCATCATCTGTGGGAATGGATCGCTGAGCAACAAGATATCCCAGAAACATTTTCAGATAAGATGATGATTTTTCTCTAAAAATTGTATTTTTATGTAAACTACTGCCCAAATATAGTCAGAATGCAGTCAGAGAACACATTCATCTCCAAATTATGCATTGAGATGCATCTGATGACCTTGAAAGTATATCTGTTTGAAAGGGTTTAGTGCCTCCCTTAAACAGGTCTATATTTTTAAATATACTATGTTTCTGTGTAAAATACAACAAAATATGTGTGGCTATTAAAAACTTAAAATCAATGCTTTGAGTTTAATGCCATAAAAACGAATTTCCATAAAATATGCACAATAGAGACACGAATGCTGAAGACAGAAGAACAGTTTTTCTGGTAAAATATAAAATGCTTATATGTTCTGGTTTTTTTTTTTTTTCACATAAAGCCTCTTTCTACCGTAAAGTTGCTGAAGCAACAAAGTACATTTTTGTTACTATTTTCTAATTTTAAAAGAATGGCAATGTTTTGGAGAGCCTTGGCCAATAAACTGAGCTCGCCTTTTCATTGTCGCAAGTAAATTCATTAATTACAACTTTTTCCTTTGCCATGTCAAGACATCTACTGGTTTAGGAACTGCCACTGTCCTCAGACCCTGTGGATACTCATGTATGTCTGTGGAGAAAAGGTCATTGAAAATTGAATTTACATAAGAGACTGCTAACTTTTCAATTGTCTTAATTAATATATTGACTTTGGCCATTTTCTTTGGAAAACAGGATTTGAATGAACCCAATCCAGGTTAGTTTTCAAAAAGAGTTTGAAAATGGAGTTAGTCCTTCTGTCTTCTAGTTATGAATTAAACACTTATAAGTGCAAAGGATGTTTACCTCATATACGATTTTATTGCTTTATGAAAAGAGAAGAAAAGTAGCTGGGTCATATCATTCTTAAATCCGTTAATTGTTACGATGTCTATAAACCCTTTGAGAGCATGCTGAGCTCAGTCATTAAGGCACCTTTTAAGTGCCCTTCAGTAAAAGCTTTCTCACTAGAGAACTAACCCAGTGCCGTCAAAGGAGGTGTTATTTACAATTACTCTCACAGACGCAAACTCTCTCCGAAATCTTCGGAGGCCCCTCTGAGTGGACCGACCCCATTTATGACCACTAATTGCCAAATTCTTGTTCAGGCTTTTATCCCATGATTGAAAATTTATCCCTAGACGTGTGACTGGTATACAAAGAACTGCCTGAGAATGGAATTTGGTCAGATAATTTTAGGAAAGTTTATTTATTTCATTTTGACAGTCGAATATGCCCAACGTGGTAAAATCTATAGTTTATATTTTTGAAAAATATTGAAACATTACACCAAACATGCCAAACCCACATTCTGGCTGGCTTTGTACAATTCATCTGGAGTTTGGTTTTGTCCTTAGAGAACTCCCTACATGTTTCAGTAGATTCTTCACAATTCCAGAATTGTGAAATTTTGTGATCTTTGCCTAAAATGCTTTACTTTACAAGTAAAAGGGTTTTCAACTATTTATTCCCATCAACCCTTTATTCACATCCAACATTAGCATGGTGCATCTATTATTAACAGGGAACTTACTTGAAGCAACCAGACAGAGGAAAGATACTGAGAGATTCTCAGCTATATAAAAAAAAAAATCCCCCCAGAGGAATCCCATAGCCCTAGAGACTTCTTTAATGCTAACAAGGGTTTTCTCTGTGCCACACACTGGTCTATATATTTCACATATATTAACTCAGTGCACAACTCCACGAGGTAGAGATTTGGCACATACCTCTACCATATAATTTAAACCATTTTTCAGGTGAGAAAACTGAGGCACAGTAGCCATAAGCAGACTGCTACCGACAAAGCCAAGATTCAAACTCCAGAAGACCGACTCCCAAGCCTGTACATTTAATCACTATCTAAATTGCCTTCCATAAATCTTTCCCTACCTGGTTTATTGTGTAAACAAAACTTGCAGCATTGAATATGTCTTTTAAATTATTTTTTAGTCCTGGTTCTATTTTTCAAAAAAAATCTTCATTGCTTACTATAGTTTCAGAGTTTTTAGATGTATCCCGTGGGTTAAGAAGACAGTATCTCCTTCTTTTTTTGAGATGACACATACAAAAAAAACTCCTTCTCAGCATATCATTCTGGGGGCAGTGTAGCTGTCCAAAACAAGACAATGAATTTAATATGCAAACCTTTCTGCTGGGTTACAAAAGATACACAATAGACAGAGGGATGTTTTGTGATGAATTTAACTCACACTAAGTGCAAAATACTAGTCCTGGGTGGTACAAATAGTTTGCACTCAACTACTAAACTAAAGGCTGGCTATTCAAACCCACCCAAGAAAAACCTGTGGAGCATTTCTACTCTGCAACACATGGAATTGCCATGAGTCGGAGGACAACTTTTTTTTAACTGCCAAGTTGAAGGTGAATCATTACCACAGGTACCTATTCTTATTTTACTGTCCACTTTAAAGTAGCAAGTAATTTCTAAAGCTAATCTTAGCATCAGCTCAAGATGCTGAACCGTTTAAATGAGAGTTTGTTGTGCTGTGAAGAAATTAAAGCACAATTAAATTCCTGGGTACGGAGGATGCTACAAGAAGTCGTGGTGGTTGCCCACATGGATCTTACAGTTCAGTAAAATAATGAAACCCATCACACTTGCAAAAATGCGAGAACTTATAGCATGAGTTTATTTGTCTCTATATCTTAATTGTTCTAGGAAGAAAGAGATCAGTGCATGCAAGCCTTGGGTAGGGGGTAAGAGAGAGATGGTATCAAGGGGAAAAATTTACAAGGAGAAGGAGAGACTAAAGTTGGCTAATACAGATTTAGAAGGCATTGTTGGAGTGGAACTGCATGAGGACAGCCTTGGAAAAGAAAATGAGCATGGTGTATTCAGAGCATGCTTAAATGCGTAGAGTAACATGAATATGGTAGAGCCAGGTGAGGTAGATTACATGACTGAATTTAGCTCATGACCTTTGTCTATGCTCTGTTTAAAAATTCTGGTCCCCACTGCTCAGCATTCGCTGAACATACCAGATGCACTAAAATCCCTCTGCACCTTTGATCAAGCTATTCTTTTAGCCTACAATTATCTTTTCTCCATCCTTAGCCTATTAAAAGTCATGTATGCTTCAAGGTCCCACTCAAACTCTTCCCTGTAAGTCATTTGCTAATAGGCCCCAATTATGTTTAATTATTCCATCATCTGCACTGTACAGTATGTGAAAGCTGCTGAGGACTTAGGCTGTTCTGTCATATTGAATGTGGTGAGCGGTTTGCACAGCGCTGTCTTCTGGGAAGAAGAGTTGGTGTTTTTGCATCACCTCATGGCGTAAGTATGTGCTTCTGACTAGATTTTTCTTGATAATTTATGTTCGATTGAGGGGAAAGAGTTTGAAACAAGCTCTGGGGTGGAATATAAAGCTCTCAATGGGAGAATATATCCAAAAATAAAGTGGAAAGTCATTTCATCTAGGGCCAATTCATTCTGTCAATGTGTAAACATAGAGACATCATGAGCCTGGGGTCCCAGATAGGGTCCTTGTGTGATCTGTTAGCTTTGCTCTGTTCCACAACTACAAACAGGACTCTTTCTATTCCTTCCAATGATTTCATGGATGTGTTATGAATGAAACAGGGGGAATATATTTCTCATTACTGGGGGAAAAAAAAAAAAAAGAGACAGAGGATTCAATCTCCTGCCTTCTTTGGAATGTGAATATATATTGTACATAAGAAGGGTTGTCCATTATTACTTTTAGCTTTGAAACTTCCAAATAATGGAAAAGTGACTCAAAAGTGACTAAAAAATATACATATTATCACTGAGAAGCCTCACAAAAGCTTCCACTAAATATACACTTACTTATTTAAGTATACATCAAGTCACATTTGATCGACTATGTAAGTGGATTGAAAGGTGATTAAAGGCAGGCTTTTTCTGTCTTAGGTCATGCTTGGTTCAGGGACTGAGGAAACTAACTCTAAGGCCCACTGAGAGGCATCTTTTACTCCTGATGAGCTGCTTCTTGGGCCCAACAGAAGCCGACAGTGCCTTTATCTGTGATTCACTCGGTAGAAATATAATCTTTTTTTAAAACATTATTGGATATAAAGAAGAAACCATATTACCAAAAATCATTGCCTTTTTTTTTTTTTTGTCACAGCTAGATTCTGTTTCTCCAATTTCATTTCATTTCTGTGTGGACTTGTGACTGAATTTCAACTAATGGAATGTGAGTGGGTATTTTATGCTCCAATTCCAAGCCAGATTTGTGGAAACAAAGCATTCATGATTCTCCAAGTTCTTTCCTCGTTTGCTGTCTGTGGGGCAACTTCCAGGGAAACCTTGGAAGCCACAAGTTGAAGGTGGCAGAGCTGCCAACAGCATGGATCACTGCATGGAACAAGCCCAACCCCTCACACTCTCATAATCTGGACTCATACTAGGCAATTTGGAGGAAGAAATAGACCACAGTACTCTGTTCTGAAACTGGAATTTTTTTTTTTCTGACAGCATTTAAAAAAACCAAACCCATCACCATTGAGTTAATTCTAACTGATAGAACCCATAACAACCCTACAGAACAGAGTACAACTACCCTCTAGGGCTTTCAAGGAGTGGCTGGTGGATTCTAACTGCTGACCCGTTGCTTATCAGCCTAGCTCTTAACACTGTGCCACCAAGCCTCCCCAACAGCATTAATTACCTTAAATAGTAGAATCTCAAACAAAATTTGCCTGTTATGAATGGTGGCTCTCAACCAGGAGTGATTTTTGCCCCATGTGGAACGTTGTACAATGCCTGGGGGTACTGTCACAACTGGGTGGGAGGTGCTATTGGCATCTAGTGAGTAGTGACACAATGGTTGCAACAATGGGCTCAAGCATAACAACAATTGTGGGGATGGCACAAGACTGGGTAGTGTTTCATTCTGTTGTCACTCTACAGGGTTGCTATAGGTCGGAACCAATTCAATGGCGCTTAACAACAACAAACATCTGATTATCTGGGTCCCATTTTCACAAAGCTTTGCACTGTAATGAATTGCAAATGCAACAAGCAGAAGATCTGAAAACACACATTAATGACACGTGTTGTTTCCCTGCCTTGAGAGCACTCTGACATTTTAACAGGGTTATATTATTTTAGGATGGTGCTATTGTGTTATGGAAAGAACCATGGATTGAGGATATCCAACCTGTATCCCTAGCTAGACTGTTATTTAATTAGGAGACTAAGAGTTGGGCACTATCTTTTCTATAAAAAAATACATCAGTTTTATTGATTGTAATATGAGGAACTTTAACCACATGGTTCCTAAGCTTTCTTTTAATTTAATTCATTTGAACATACAATCATTCCACAAATACCTACTGGACACTGTTTTTGTGCAAGAACTGTGCTGGTGTTGGAGACTTACAATAAGGTCCCCATGACTCTTTCCCTAAAGGGACTTATAGCCCTTACCGCCTGGATATAGAGTACTCTTCAAGATGTGAGAGAGGCTACAAAAATGTAATAGACGCGGTACTTGCTTTGAAGGACTAGAAGTGCACCACAGAAAGTGTTTGTGAATGTACACACGACTGCAGTATATGTCATACAGTGATAATTACTTTACTAGAGATGTAACTAAAGTGCTATGGGTGACCAGAAGAAGGAGGCATCTGGGACATCTTAGCAAACAGTAGCAGCATTTGAGCTAAGTATTCAGGATAACAGCATCAAAAAGGACAGAGAGAAGAATTAAATACCAAAAAGTATGTAAAAAATGCTGAGCAGAAAATATGTAATGATTTATGCTGAAGAATAGCCAGCATTACTAAGTTTGAAAGGTCAGGTTTGGGGAGGCTGGTTTGCTGTAGTGAGAGATGTGACTGGAAGGTGTGGTCAGAGAGGAGTTTAATGCCATTTAAGTAGATTGGAGTTTTTCTGTAGGTCCCGTTCAAAGATTTAGAACAAGGTATAAATATCATCGAACGCTGCTTTAGAAAGGCAAATCAACCAACAAGAATAGTAGAGATAAGAATAATAAGCAAGTTTTCTCTGAAGGGTAGAATTATAGACCAAAACCCAAAACCAAACCCATTACCACCGAATCAATTCTGACTCATAATGACCCTGTAAGACAGAGTAGAACTGTCCCACAGGGTTTCCAAGGCTGTAATCTTTATACGAGCAGACTGCCTTATCTTTCTCCTGTGAGGCAACTGGTGGGTTTGAACTGCTGACCTTTTAGTTAGCAGCCGAGGGCTTAACCACTGCACCACCTGCACTCCTTAGAATTATAGGCATTGAGGACTTATTGGATGTAAGCTACAGAAAGGAAAGAAAGGTCAAAAGACAACCCAAGTTTTTCAAGAGCTAGTTAATGGGAAGATAGCAATGCCAGTAATACAAGTTTAAGAGTCAAAGGAGGAAAAAATTTGCATGGCATGTGATATCTTGGATTTTGGGGACTTTGCTGTGGAGGTTCTGCTGTCTATCAGGAAATGTGACCAGAGGGCAGTGGGAATAGGTATTTGGAACTGTGGGCAAGTGATGAAAGGTGAGCCATCAGTTTGTTGTCATTGTAGGTTGCCAGCAAGTAGACTCCCACTCAGAGCCACCCACTGGGTTTTCAATGGCCTATTTTTTGGAAGAAGATCTCCAGGCCTTTCTTCTCAGGTGCCTCTGGGTGGACTCAAACTTCCAACCTTTCAGGTAGGAGCCAAGCACCTTAACCATCTGCGCCACCCAGGGATCTTTAAGAAAATAAACATGAGTAACTATATGAATTCTTTATGGACACTATTCCATTTAATTTTGGTTTTCGGCCATTGAAAACTGCATGGAGCACAGTCCTATTCTGACTCACATGGGGCCTCCTTGAGTTAGAACCGACTTCACAGCAACTGGTTTGGTTTGGTTTATCTCTACTCATGGAGGAGAGAGAGTACCAGCCAAACGAGAGTGGAATTAGCCTGGATTCCAGTCCCATCACCCGGAAGCTCTTTGGTCTAACGTTTCCTGAGAAACCCTCTAGGTTTTGGTTAAAACAAATGGTCCAGTCAATGTTGATTTGGAGATTTTTTTTTTTTTTAATTAAACTTTTTAGTGTTGAGTACACACAGCCAGCACCCAGCAGCCTTGAGGGCAGCAGTCATCTCCTGAACTCAGTTCTCCAGTTTCTGTCAGGGCAGCTCACGTTTTCAATGGGACTTCTTCTATCTGACCCAATTATCGTTATCCGAGTAGACCTAGCATTAATAACTTATTATTTTAGTCTGCTGGGGAATATATCCTTAGGTCTATTTGAATTCTTGAAGATGTAGCGATTGGCCTTTGTTAGTCCCGGGAACTCCGCTACATCGTTATTTCACTCCATCCTACTTGCTGTGATGTTCACGGTGGGAAGGGGGTGTCTTAAAACAAATCAATGCAGCATTATCTCTCCATTTCCCACTCAGCATCCTGTGTCTCTTCTCCTCCCCTCTTTCCTGTTTTTAAATGCATTTCATTTTAAGTACCCAGAAGAGATGCTTCATTTGTTGATACTAACTAGTTCTGATCTCTCCTGTCCCCTCGGCAAGCTCTATGCAAAAAAATTCCAATTGCAAAAAAGCAAATAAAAAATGCTACCAAATCTCTCAGGGAAACTAAATATAAATGATCAGATGCTCAGGCAGCAAACAGAATTACCAGAATTCTCTCAGGCATATGCCTGATTTTGACAATCGCCCTATTCCCCTCGTTCTGCTATTGATGTGACCTCTGGACACCAAGTCCAATTTATTAATCTTTTCAGCAGAACCGGTAGATGTCATTGTAACTGGGAGGCCATGGCTTGGATTACCAGAGAAAACTGAAAAATGGCATTCATCGCTCAATTACAGGTTTAAGTGCTATGCGGACACCCTCAGGATTTCCTATCGGCAACTCTTCCTACTTTAGAATTGGCAATCCATTGCTTTATTTGCGTTTACCACTTTGAAGTTCTGTGTTATATGATGAAATTATCAAGGAGGTTAATGCAGCTGATGTGGAACAAAGGCTAGGGTTTTAAATAGGGAAGGTCATTACTTTCTGAAAACAAATGACCGAAAATCTGTTTACTGCAAGTTGTGAGATAGGCACATTTCAAAAGTTGGTTGAGATGTGGATGGCATAAGAAAACAGTTTTTTTTTTTCTTTCATGACAACTCAAGTTACAATTTGCAATGCCAGTAATGCCAAAGAAGAATCCTAAAAGGACCAAAGTGTGTAAGTCACCAACCTGTTTTCTCTTAGGAAAAATAAATGTACTGAAGGCCATACAGAGCATTTCTGCTCTTTTAGGTTGAGTTATGGGTTCCCAAACACTTTATAGTAATAACATTCCCCACACCCTAATACTAGAGTACAGAAACCTGACTTGAATTGCTACCTAAATGAACAGACCTCAGCAAATGGAAAAGCTGTTCAAATCTAGCATGGCACGCTAACAAACAAGTTCCTTCACGGGAAAGCTTTGAAGGCGTGATAGCTGAAACTTGCCATTATTTCTTGCATCATTAGAGTTGAAGCCTCTTTATCTTTTATTATTAATTGGCCATGAGAACCTGGACTATGTCAGCCACAGTAAATTGCTTAGTTTAAAGAGGGGAAAGAAAAAAAAAAAAAACTATTACTCAGAGCAAATGAAAGTTCTCTGTTGGGAAAAAAAATAATCACAAAATGGTTGTGGAACTTGAAATTCTAAATAAAGATCCTTTTAATGTGTCTTGGTAGGGGGTGTGCAGCAAGTGGAGTTTGTGTGCTTTGCAAGCAGTTTCTGAAAACGACAATGCCAAGCCTGTATAGCTCTTTTAATTGCCTGTCACCGTGCTTCCAGGGACTGGCTGCAGACAAGGGACCAGCATGCCCGGAAGTGCAGCGCTGACTGGGAGATAAAAATCGGGAACAAGCCTGGGGCTGGCTCATCCTGACTATACTGTGCGGGCACGTATGCCTACTGACACAGTCCCTTGATGGATAAAGCAGGTAAGGGCCCCAAGCAATAGCACCTATGCTCCAGGGTCAAAAGAAAGTATCAGACGATCACTGCTAAGACCAGAACTCAGAGACAATTCTATTTTCAGAGGCACACATTTTTCTAAGTGTAAATCTCTGAATTGAAACAGTTCGATTTATTAATCTGTGCAAATCACCTGCCTTATTGTTGTAATAGTCGGTTTTTCTTTACTTTTGGGGAAGCTCATGCTGTTCTACTTTTTTTTCTCTATTGCTAATCCAGTTGTCTCCTGGGGAAGATGAATATTTCTTGTAGAGTTCTATCTCATGCCTAAAGCGACTTATTTGTCCATTTCCACGGGTCAGCCCTATCCCAGTTTTTGGTCTTGGATACATTTATTTAATAAAGATATTAAGGCAAAAAAAGCAAGACCTTGTGTTACCCAGGGTTGTCCAAGTCCCACTGAAATTACCTTTTAGCTTTCTGTCAATGATATAAGTTAAGTGAAAGGCACTCACCGAAGAATCAGAAAACTTGATTTTAGTATACGCTTTCCATCTTAGTAGGGTGAGTCTAGAAAACAAACAAACAACAACAATGATGACAAAAATTTCTCTCAGTTTCTTATAATTTGTAAAACATGAAGGATAAGCTTTGGCCTCCTGGCTCAGAGGGTGACTGTCAAGTATAAATAAGACACTACGTGTGAAGTCATTTTTTAAATCTCTAATGTGCTATGAGTTGGAATCAACTCTATGGCAACAGGATGTGCTATGCATGGTACAATCTGTCAATAATTGACTCATGGTAAACAGAGAAAGCCAGGATGATAGTGAGAGCGACATGCAACTTGGCTGCTTTTGGTTGTATTATTCCGGGTTTTGTCATTTGAACACAAGTTTGCCTTTTATTAAGAACACTTTTTGAAGGTGAATTGTTTTTATATGCAATTGTGAAATAATTTTACATAAAACTACAAAAATGTATATTTGTTCATTCATTTTTTTGCTTATTTATTCATTTATTATTTTTTTTCTCTAATAGATTTTTGCCCTCCAGGGACTTCAAGTCATTCCCTCAGTTCTCTGTAACACCATACCAGGTCTTTCCTCAAGGTTACAGGAAAATTTCATTTCTGAATAAAGACAGCAGCCACACTGGACAGGAGAATAGATTGGAGGTCTAGTTATTGTTTAATAACAACCCCTTTGTAAAAGAAATTTTCAATAAGGTATAGGAAATTGAAATCTACAGAGGATAGTTTTGAACCTGGACCTATAGGAAGAAAAAGTAAATGAAGATAAAGAAGAGTGGGGCATATCTGTGGTTGATACCTATCTTGTATGCGTCTACTTTTGTATTTGGAGGTTTACCTAAGCTGGATATGACTTTGTTTTGTATTGTACTGACATCATACATATCATTATAATGAATGCATGGAGTACGAAAGGACTAGGTGGTGAAGCTCTGGATTCCTGGGTAACTGCTGGAGTGGCCCTGCTATTGAAGGGATTTCTGGAAGTGAACAACTCAGTTACACATTTATTCTCCAAACATTGGTGGGTGAAACTGGAAAACAGGGGGTTCTCAAGATAAGCACATTTTGAGAGGGATGGAAGAAAGATAATGCTATCAGTGTAAAATGAACTTCTGGACCAAGTCCATTACTGTCTATGAAGTATAATATATATGAAGTATAGACATGATTTAATATTTGACACGTGTATACAACTTGATCAGAATTCATGTTGGTTTCTTGAAGAGTTGTACAAATGTTTATTGCATGCTTGGGATACGATAAAACCATAAACCAGGAATTATTGGAATGAATCAATTAAGTTGACTGAGAGTAAGAGGACTGACTACTAAAACAGAGATCTATTGAGGAGTACAGGAGGGAAGAAAGAACATTTTCTTCGTTCATGCTACATTCTTAAGTGAATAAATCTAGTGACTAAAAGCTGGAATTATTGGAAAAACAAAACAAAACCGGTTAAATCCAAGTGATGTTCACCTTGAGATGAGCAAAGCAACAAACAGCAATCTGTGTGCGTCACTCCAGGTGTGTACATCAACAGGACGTGCATAGGATTCTTAAGAAATGACAGTGAAATGCTGGTCCTTCAGGTTTCTTATACCAATGGTGGTGACAGCTTTATTTAAGGGGATACATTGAGATACCTATGAGGAAAACAGGATAAAAAGGAGGAAAGAGTTCAGTACAATATAAGCATTTACACAAACCAGACGGTAGCGTGGACAGGAAAGAACTTTTAGTCATGTAGAGGGAATTTCATAAAATACAGTGCCCCTAAATGTAAATAATTCCCTTGATTATGGGCAATATGAACTTGATAGAAAGAACTTGAAGGACGAGTAGAGAATTTCAGTTGATGCCCATGTATATGCAAAGCCATCAGATTAAAGTGTGGAGAATGTATCCATTTCGTGGATATTTTACATTAGCAATGCCAAATTAAGAATCTTACTACTTTTTAAAAATGGTGAAAAATATTATTGTCTGCCTTGATTTGGTACCCTGACTGTTGTTGTTGGATCAATTCCAACCCATAGTGACCCCATGTAACCGAGGAGAACTACCCAATAGGGTTTTCTGGGCTGTAATCTTTATGGGAGTAGATTGCCAGGTCTTTCTCTGACAGAGCTGCTGGGTGGGTTCAAACTGCCAATGTTTTGTTTAGCAGCTAAGTGCTTAACCATTGTACCACCAGGGCTCCTGACTACTTAACGACAGTTTCAGAGTTCGGTTGAAGATTGTGCGCTCTAGGTGGTAAAGTAGGAGAATCCCTTTGAGTAATTCTGAGCCTTCCTTATGTCCTACAGAGCAGTCTGGAATTAGAGCCTTGCATTCTTTTTAGTTGGTATTTAGATAACTAGCATTTCCTTGGATCTATGCCTGTCAACTGGTGTAGCAGTTTTTCAAATAACAAATGAGAGAAGACCATATAGAAATTAAAAAGGGTTTTTCCTTATCTTTTATTTTACATTTTCCCTTATTAATATTTTCTCCTGTGAAACATTAGGAGAAGGATGGTATCTAAAAATCATGGCATTTCAGCTAAGCTGTTGTGAGAGCATCTATAGCTGCTAACTGGATACAGGTAAAATATCATCAAAAATTAACTTTTTCTAACTGGACTCCTTACTTCCATTCTTCTCCTTCACCAAACATTCTTTAAATACTGGTCATAATTATACATTTTATAACAAAAATCAAATATCACCATCAGAATTCTTAAATGCTTCCAATGTTTTCTTAGAAAAAAGCTCAATCTCCTTTCTAGAGTTTATGCAACCTTGTTTGATCTCATTCCTGCCTACCTCTCCAGCCTCATCTCGTGGTAAGACTTCTCATCCAACTTCAAAAGACCCAAATTGTCATTTCCACTATATAGATGAGCATTCTTTTGGTCAAGCAAGAGTAGGGGAGGGACTTCTCCAACCTCTTAATGAGGAACTGTGATGCACCATACAGGTATGGAAGGAATTTATCATGGCCATCCTAGAAACAAGATACCACAAAGGGTATGGATAATTAAGAAGAATTATTTTTAACTCGCTATTTTTTTTTTATGTTATAATGAAGGAGTTCTGGTGCCACAGTGGTTAAAGCAATCAACTGTTAACTGAAATGTTGATGGTTCAAAACCACCAGCGGCTCTGCAGGAGAAAAATGTGGCAGTCTGCTTCCATAAAGATTTACAGCCTTGGAAACCCTATGGGTCTCTATGAGTCGGAATTGACTCGATAGCAGTGGGTTTGGGGTTGTTTTTTATATTATAATGATCATAGAATGGTTAGCTAATATAAAATATAATGTCTGTTTTGTAGACTAAGATAATCAATTTGAGCATCTCTTTCTCTCTCCCTTTCTTTCTTTGTAAAATGTAGATTTAGTGATGGTCTCTATCATTGCTCTAATTCAGATTCTCATTGCGTACTCTTTAAACTGAATCATTCACTAATGTTGACCAGAATTTGTAGCCAAGTGGTATGAGTGAAGAAATTCACGGAGCTCTCACAACACTGATTTGAACCCTGCTGACCACACCTTGACCTTCCAGCACTTGGTATGGCACTAGGCATTTAACATATACATATTTTAACAGATCAATCAATATCTTACATTAGTCTACATCTTTACATATCATTTTAATTGTTTTATTTCTTTGTGTTATTATGGATATAACTATTAAAAGCATTTTTGCCTCCACTGCCTGTAGCTGTCCAAGATTCAGCCGTAAAAGTACAGAAATACTTTCAGGGATAAAAGTACCATTTTATGGCTCAAGAGTACATTAGTGAACTGTTTCTAATGCTCCAGGTAGCTATTTCCACTCCTATTTGCTATATCAGATTGTGGGCAACATAGAGAACGTCCGTCGTTTGGCTTTTCCTGAGTGTGATAATGGTGTACAAAAGGCCCTCTGCCCATCAACACCTCGAAATGACTGGTGCAGTTGCAGAGGGAAAAATCGGTTGTTGCACATTTCCCAGGCTGAATATTGACTGGGTGATGTCTCCATTTTCCCCTATTAAATGATCCCTCAGCTACTGTAGCTGGGCTTAAAGTCTATTCTCGTGCAGATAAGTGTTGCCTTCCTAGGGTATTGCTGTTTATTTATTTTATGTGCTTTACATGTTGATTATAATAGAAAAAGCTTGGGGTCAAATGATACTGGGAATAAGAACCAGGACTTGCGACGTATTCTTTTCTTTATATGGCGTATATCCCTTTCTCTGGCACCTCTTATTCATTTTAAGAAGCACTTTTATTCTCCTGCTGAATCATATTCTTCTGCGACTATTCTCTTTATTGTAGTTGCTTGTTTTCAGCGTGGCACAAATGGGAAGTCGTCCTTCTGATGGGTAGGTATTATTGTTCATGAAGAGGGTTACCACGTGAGGAGCATGGAGTAAAGAGAATGCCGGCACAAGAGGGAAAAATGCTTCCTGCACGTGTTTTTGTTTTCCTCTGCTGATTACCTTCAATGCCTCTGAGCTCATATTAGAACCTTTTGTTTAGGCATGTTTTTGTTGTTCTGCATTGATGGAGACACTGCTGCGTTTGGTTGACTTTTCTTCCAGCTGAGAAGAAGGGAACTGCAGCAGTACAATAGAACAGAATGGGAACGAGGCAGCATGCAAATTCCGTAATTCAAGTCCACAGCTAGACAATAGCCCTTCGCTCTGGCTGAAGTTGATAACCTAGAGAAGGAGCTCTGTCCCTTGATTAGATTTAACCTCGTATTGCACATACACAAAAGGCCAAAATTGAACAGAATTATCTCCGAAACAACGGGAGAGTTTCTGAAAATAGCTAGAGAAATATCATGTTTTTCTCCAAAATCTTCTGCAAGGGGAAGAAAAAAAAAGAGCAACTCTCAAAACAGCCTGCAGAGTCGTTTGACTGTGTACTTGACAATGGATTTGTGTTTTGACGAAGGGTAAATTAATGAACTGAACTTTGGTTTAACAATGGAAGCAATGGCCATAATGAAAACAAAATACTAGTCTCCAAAGAAGAGGAGCTTGGTTTAGTTACATACCTAAAGAATATTTGGTCACTGAAATATCATGGGGAACTCTACAGAACCCAAAATACCAAGGAATTATTTTTAAATTCCCCATGGTAAAGCGTTTTTGCCTGGTCTGGGTTCATATATGCTCCTGCAGCTTAAACATTAATTATAAGGCTCTTTAAAATAGGTTTAGATTGTGGGAAAGGAGAGGGATTGGCAGAGAAAGATAAACTATAGAAGGGTGGAGTAGAAAGGAAAGTTAAAAGCCAGAACAATTTAATACTAGAATAACCCATTGATTCAATATAATTAAATTAAAATTAATATGTATATATATAGTAATGCTTTAAATATTTGGCATTATGATTGTTGTTATTGCTGTTAGCTGCCATCAAGTTACCAGTGACTCATAGCAGCCCCAACCGCAGTGGAACAAATGCTGCCAGATCTTGCACCATCCTCATGATCAATTGTGGATCGGATCATTGCTTGATTTTCAGAAGTAGATACCAGGGTGTTGTTCCTAGCCCATCGGAGTCTGTAAGCACCAGTGAAACCTCTTTAGCATCATAACAACACGCGAGCTCCACTGACCTGACGGATGGTACTGCGCATGAGGTGCGTTGGCATGAAATCGAACTGAGGTTTCCAGCATGGAAGGTAAGAATTCTGCCACTGAAACCCTTCACATTTGTTTATCACATGTGTATTATATTTGGCACTTATAACGTTACCATCTGAGGCTATTATCCTTCCCACCTTACATATCAGGAATCTGATTAGGGCTCATATTAGTTCAGCAACCCACATAACATTCCACAGCTAGTAAACGGCAGAGATAAATGTTGAACACAGCCCATACTCTTGACCACTGCTCTGTTACATCCCAAAGTGAGGTCTTCAGAACTCAGTCCTGAGAGGCAGTCTGCAGAAATATCATGGTGAAATAAATTAGATAAAAGTTATAAACTGTAGCCCATACTCCTTACTCCTCAGTTATTCATATGGAACATTTATCTACTAAAGATACTGAATTCTGAAGTTTAAAAAAAATCCCAAATTTCTCTAGTATAATTTATGACACAGCCTACTTTTCACTAAAGCACCACTTGTAGCACATGCATTTTGCTGTGCTGTTGGTGAATGATTCAATGGTGTAACAAAGATGTGAGACACCAAGCTAGACTTTGGTCACAAACACAGTTGCTACCTTTAAAGAATGTAAAACAAAGTGTGGCATTGAGGGTGCAGAACCTAAGTTCATTAAAACCTACAATGATGATTATAATTTGGTGGAGAGAGAATAATAGCCATGAGGAAAATGATAAAGGGATAGTTCAATGATTTGGAGGAGCTATTATGAAATGTTGACAGTGGGTCACAAATAATTGGTGGAGGAAGTGTCAATGTATATTCATATTTTAGCTGGCAATGACTGAGGTATCTTCTTATAAAGACAAAATTTTTTGTTTAATTGAATAGTTTATGACTAGTAATGGAGCATGATGATTGTATGGTATCCAATCAGAGATTAATGTTTGGAAGATGATTGCTACCATTAATGAGTTGGATTCAATCAGGAGACGTGTGTTGAATATTCCAAATCTTTTCTTAAAAGCTTAATAAAGAAGCTCATGCCCAAGTCAGACATTACTTTCTCTACATGGATGATAACAATTAAGAATAATTTTATTCCACCTTTTCCAAGGAATCCTTACATTTTATTTAAAAGCACATTGCATGTGTTCATGTGTGTGTATGTGTGTGTTGATCCAAGGGGGCACTTGTAGGTATAGGGTATATGCTTGAATTACACTAAAGTGGTCATTATATAGCTATGTCAGAAATTGGGCCCTCTTATTAAAAATAAAAAAATATATATTTCAAATGTACTTCTCAAGAATTTGTGATTGAGTTCAAATACTTGTTATACGGAGTATTGAAAACCAAAATGTACACACATAAATTAAGTCAAATGGCATGAAAAGTGTGACTTCAAAAATAAAACTTAACTCATGAACTGGAGAAGGAAGTTGGGTGAATCAGATGGTTGGTAATGGAACAGGATTCTTCATCAAACCTTAAATATTCACATCTCGAGAATTACTTTTTGGCAAAATCTGAAAACAATTCGCAACACTGGACAAGATGAGCTAGGGAATGCTAGAAGGCCAATGTAGGACAATCATTTTGTTGACTTTTGAACTGTATATTTGTAGGACATGACTTGATAACTTTACATTTCAGTTTCGACATACCATCAGATCAGGTAAAGATTAGTGTGTTCTTTCTAGAGCTTAGGCTCATGAAATCACTTCCAGTATTTGAATCTTAAACAGGAGGCCATACTGGTCTTTTTTTCCTTATTAGAGTAAGTCAATTCCAAGTAGAGTCAACACAATTTTAATCCTTTCCCATTGATGAATCAAATTTGGCATTCTATTAAATGATAATAACAGGTGAAACTACCACACAAGAACAAACTGAGAACTCTTTGAAAAGGATTTACAAAGGCCAATCTAAAACTACCATAAAATTCTGTCATTTAAACGACCCTAATCTCTCCAATTTTTTTAATCTCTCCAAGGGTCTGGAATGAGGAAGAGAAGATGTCTTACAGAGATATATGCCTGAGAGTGTTTGAGCTCCTGACCATTCAAGATAAACTGAGAATAAAAAGTTGGACGTGAAAGTCCATTAAATATAGAAATGAGGAGTTGGATGTAGAAAATTTGTTTTGGATGTAACTTAGTGAACTGAGGGAGTGAAATATTTAACAGAGTCAGCCCAGCCACCCACTTGGGCTGATGAGATTAAGCTCTTCTAACACCCAGGCTGCAATGGACTGGTATTGGCCATTTTGAATTGGACAATCATACAGTCTACCATGCTGGGAATGACAACTCGAAGAGGAATGGTGTTGCATTCATTGTCAAAAAGAACGTTTCAAGATCTATCCTGAAGTACAATGCTGTCAGTGATAGGATAATATCCTTACGCCTACAAGGAAGACCAGTTAATACGACTGTTATTCAAATTTATGCACCAACCACTAGGGCCAAAGTTTATCAGCTGCCGCAGTCTGAAATTCATCGAACATGCAATCAAGATGCATTGATAATTACTGGCGATTGGAATGCAAAAGTTGGAAACAAAGAAGAAGGATCAGGAGTTGGAAAATAGGGCCTTGGTGATAGAAACAATGCCAGAGATCGAATGATAGAATTTTGCAAGACCAACGACTTCTTCATTGCAAATACCTTCTTTCACCAACATAAACGGTGACTGTACACATGAACCACACCAGATGGAACACACAGAAATCAAATTGACTACAACTGTGGAAAGAGATGATGGAAAAGCTCAATATCATCAGTCAGAACAAGGCCAGGGGCCGACTGTGGAACAGACCATCAATTGCTCATATGCAAGTTCAAGCTGAAACTGAAGAAAATCAGAGCAAGTACACAAGAGCCAAAATATGACCTTGAGTATATCCCACCTGAATTTAAAGACCATCTCAAGAATAGATTTGACACATTGAACACTAGTGACCAAAGACCAGACGAATTGTGGAATGACATCAAGGACATCATCCATGAAGAAAGCAAGAGGTCACTGAAAAGACAGGAAAGAAAGAAAAGACAAAGATGGATGTCAGAGGAGACTCTGAAACTTGCTCTTGAGCATCAGGCAGCTAAAGCATAAGGAAGAATTGATGAAGTAAAAGAACTGAACAGAAGACTTCAAAGGGCCTCTCGAGAAGACAAAATAAAGTATTATAATGACATGTGCAAAGAGCTGGAGATGGAAAACCAAAGGGGAAGAACATGTTCAACGTTTCACAAGCTGAAAGAACTGAAGAAAAAATTCAAGCCTCGAGTTGCGATAGTGAAGGATTCCATGGGGAAAATATGAAACGATGCAGGAAGCATCAAAAGAAGATGGAAGGAATAGACAGAGTCATTATACCAAAAAGAATTAGTTGATATTCAACCATTTCAAGAGGTGGCATAAGATCAGGAACTGATGGTACTGAAGGAAGAAGTCCAAGCTGCTCTGAAGGCATTGGCAAAAAACAAGGCTCCAGGAATTGATGGAATATCAACTGAGATGTTTCAACAAACAGATGCAGCGCTGGAGTTGCTCACTCGTCTATGCCAAGAAATATGGAAGAGAGTTTCCTGGCTAACTGACTGGAAGAGATCCATATTTATGCCTATTCCCAAGGAAGGTGATCCAACCAAATGTGGAAATTATAGAACAATATCATTAATATCATATGCAAGCAAAATTTTGCTGAAGATCATTCAAAAATGGCTGCAGCAGTATATCGACAGGGAACTGCCAGAAATTCAGTCTGGTTTCAGAAGAGGATGTGGAACCAGGGATATCATTACCGATATCAGATGGATCCTGGCTGAAAGCAGAGAATACCAGAAGGATGTTTACCTGTGTTTTATTGATTATGCAAAGGCATTTGACTGTGTGGATCATAACAAACTAAGGATAAAACTGCGAAGAATGGGAATTCCAGAACACTTAATTGTGCTCTTGAGGAACTTTTACATAGATCAAGAGGCAGTTGTTTGGACAGAACAAGGGGATACTGATTGGTTTAAGCTCAGGAAAGGTGTGCATCAGGGTTGTATTCTTTCACCATACCTATTTAATCTGTACGCTGAACAAATTATACGAGAAGCTGGACTATATGAAGAAGAATGGGGCATCAGGATTGGAGGAAGACTCATTAACAACCTGCATTATGCAGATGACACAACCTTGCTTGGTGAAAGTGAAGAGGACTTGAAGCACTTACTAATGAAGGTCGAAGACCACAGCCTTCAGTATGGATTGCACCTCAACATAAAAAAAACAAAAATCCTCACAACTGGACCAATGAGCAACATCATGATAAATGGAGAAAAGATTGAAGTTGTCAAGGATTTCCTTTTACTTGGATCCACAATCAACAAACATGGAAGCAGCAGTCAAGAAATCAAAAGACGCATTGCATTGGGCAAATCTGCTGCAAAGGATCTCTTCAAAGTGTTGAAGAGCGAAGATGTCACCCTGAAGACTAAGGTGTATCTGACCCAAGCCGTGGTATTTTCAATCGCAGCATATGCATGTGAAAGCTGGACAATGAATAAGGAAGACCAAAGAAGAGTTGGCTCCTTTGAATTGTGGTGTTGGTGAAGAATATTGAATATACCACAGACTGCCAAAAGAATGAACAAATCTGTCTTGGAGGAAGTGCGGCCAGAATGCTCCTTAGAGGCAAGGATGGCGAGACTGTGTCTTACATACTTTGGACATGTTATCAGGAGGGATCAGTCCCTGGAGAAGGACATCATGCTTGGCAGAGTACAGGGTCAGCAGAAAAGAGGAAGACCCTCAACGAGGTGGATTTGACACAGTGGCTGCAACAATGATCTCAAGCATAACAACGATTGTAAGGATGGTGCAGGACTGGGTAGTGTTTTGTTCTGTTGTGCATAGGGTCGCTATAAGTCCGAACCAACTTGATGGCACCTAACACCTAACACCTATCTCAGTTGGATCAAAGGGATCAAATAATGATGTTGGGATTTTCATTCTCTCCCTTTCATCTCAATCCATTGTTGTTTTTCTCTTACTTTTAGCTTTGCTTATTTCTGTTTCTGTGTGTTGACCTCATTCTCCCTTGCTACAGACAGGCTTGTGCCACATAACAGGAATGATGACTATCAATATTTCCACACCAATAACCTTACAACAGATGATCGCAAGAGAGAGAAATGTTTTCTCTCCTAGCAGTCATCTTCCGGATCACATAGGAGGACTACCCCTTGGATCAATTACTTTGCAAATGGGAAGGAGCTCTATGGCTAGTAGATGAGTCATGTGCCTATCCTTCAGGGCAGGGGACTTCTGCAGCCCAGTAATTTTCACTTTTGTAAGAACTAATAGGAAGAGGAAACAGTGTTTCCCCAGCGGATAAAAACGAATTGCGTAGGAACACTCAACAGATGTCTACTTCTGGCACCACTGACAATGATCCCATTTTTGTTTCCGTTGGATGGTCATGACTCTCACAGTTGCCATTAGCTGGCAGAGGGTGTGCTTGTAAAGATTGTTTTTGGATCTTGTGCTGACTAACGCTAAGACCCCTCAATTTTGGATGCTTGTTTGAGGGAGCACTGAGAAGTCAAACTGGGTCTGAAGGCATCACTGAAACAACAAAGATGTACACGGCATCAGTTCCAGCCTGTGAACAGGTTTCAGTGCTGTCAAGATGCTTCCCCTCAGATCCATTCACCAGAGACAAGGGCTTCTTGTTACTTTATCTCCCTTAAAACAGCTACACTTGAAGCTGTTCATTTCACATTGATCTTATTTTTCTATAGTAAAATTTAGCAGCTAGAGCAACAAACACATTTTCTGGTAGACAGTAATGATTATGAGGTTGTTACACCTGCTTTCTTATCACTAAGTTGCAATTCTAGAAGCACACTGATGCTCACTCTCCTTTATCTGTGAAGGCGAGATAATCACAGGCAGAAGATTTAGGAATTTTGAATACATATGCCTTTTGCCAATGTATTCTGTATCCTCCTCCTATCTCTATGAAACAGAAATTGTGAGATGCATTGTAGTCATAATGGAGAGTAAAAGCAAGTAGTTAAAAGTAACCTTGAAGATATGCTGAGATACCAGCCCTGCTTTGGTGGTTATGGTACACCAAACCTGTTGCTGTGGAGTAAATCCTGACTTGTGGTGACCCCTTGCGTTACAGAGTAGAACTGCTCCATAGGGTTTTCTTGGCTGTAATATTTACAAGTTGACCCTGGGTACTGCAATTGGATAAGTGCTTGACTATTAGCTGAAAGTTGGCCATTTGAACCCCCCAAGATGTGCCTTTGAAGACTGGCCTAGTGATCTGTTTCTGGAAGGTCATAGCTTTGAAAACCCTATAGAGCAGTTCTACTCTGCACACATGGGGTCTCCAGGAATTGGAATTGACTTGATGGGAACTAGTAACCACAATCTTTACAGAAGCAAATTAACAAGCCTATCTTCCACAGCAAAGCTGGGTGTGTTAGAACTACCAAACTTTAGGTTAGTAGTTAAGCTCAAATCGTTTGTACCACCCAAGGACGTTTGTGGTACACTTATATGTCTGTTAATTAACTAAAGGTGTTTCCAACTTTTAACTTCACACACAAAATGTCTCTGTACATACTTGGAGTATTTATTTTTTGGTATTTGTCTTTTCAAATCTAGCAGAATTTATTTCATTGGTTTGTATGGATGATTTCCCATATGAATAGAAAGTAAACTTGAATTAAAGGCAGGGAAGTAGGTTTATTTAAATTGTCTCCTTTATTTCTGTCTTAGTATTTTAAAAATACCCTTGGCTATTTTAAGAGAGATGTAGGTTTTTTCTTTTATTTCTCCAATTAAAAATGTAAAGGCTGAGAGGGACATATATGATGGGACTGTAAGAGAATACTATCTTATTTGGATGAGTGTTGTTTACGAACAATTCCAAACCCAGGGACTTCTCCAGAACCTTAATTCCTTAAATGAGCAATGACTTTCCAACAGCATAAGAAATAAAAACATCTTAGGATAATTAGTGTCAATCAGAATGCTCCTTATAAACAAGGATGCTGAGACTGCATCTTACATACTTTGGACATGTTGTCAGGAGGGATCAGTCCCTGGAGAAGGACATCATGCTCGGTAAAGTACAGGGTCATCGGAAAAGAGGAAGACCCTCAAGGAGGTGGATTGACACAGTGGCTGCAACAATGAGCTCAAGTATAACAAGGAATGGTGCAGGACTGAGCAGTGTTTCTTTTTGTGGTACAATAGGGTCTCTATGAATAGGAACCGGCTCTACAGCACCTAACAAGAACAACAGGATAACTGGTGAAATGCCTTCTTTTATGTGGCCTTTTGCCTTGGTCCTTTAGAAAAACAACTGAGGGGATTTTTATTCCTAAACCCAGAGGAGTTTTACTTTTGCTCTAGTTCTTTGAGGAAACCACTTGGCTTGTGACTCTCTCAGAATGATCAGCTGAGTCACAATCTTGCAATTTACTATTCAAATAAAAAAAAAGTGGCTTGAAAATCCACCCAATATGACTGAGTGATTTGTGGCCCACTGAGGCGATTGGCTGGTTCATGGTCCTGCAAGGGGAGCCATGCCATAAAATTGAGAAGGAATTTATATAAGAAGCCAACCCCATGGAGGTTTTTAGAGAAGCAGCAGACAGAGAAGAGGCAAAGAGAGAACTTCAAGATTAAGAAGAACCTGGAGCAAAGCAATCTGGGCCCAGGTGTTCCTGTGAGGGGAACCTATTAAAAAGAGCTGTAATGCAGGTTAAGAGCTGTAACGGGAAGATGGCAAGGAGCCTGGAAGTGGACCGGGGGTAGAGAGGCCACAGTAAGAGGCCCAAAAGGGGCCCTACAGCACAGCCTGTTGTCGAGAATATGCACAGAAGAACACACGCCAGTTCAACAATTTCTACATGTACAGTTCAGTGACATTGCTTACATTCTTCAAGTTGTGCAACAATTCTCACCGTCCTTTTCTGAATTATTCCTCTCCATTAACATAAATTCACTGCCTACTGTTTCGTGTCTAAGCTTTTCAGTTGCTGCTATCAGTTTGATCCCATATAGACGGTTCTTAAAAAAGCACAATGCTTAAGGCAGACATTCTTTACTAGTTAAGCTAAACTATTGTTTGGTTTTATGACTTCAGGGTATATTTTTGGTTTAAGGTTTAAAGATTATCTCGGAGTAATAATTTCACAGGTTCATCTAGACACCATGGACCCAGAAATACGAATTTCATGAGAATTTGAAATTCTGTTCTGAATTTTCTCCCTTTTAATCAGGATTCTATTCTTCTATAGAACCTTTGATCAAAACATTCAGTAATAGTACCTGGGTACCTTCTAGTTCTTCTGGTCTGTTAGCAAAGGAGACAGTTGTTCTTGGAACCAATTAGTCATAATTTTTTATTCTTCCTCCTGTACCTGACTCTCCTTTTTTCTCTGTTGCTTCAGTTGAATAGAGACTAATTGTTGTACCGCTTGCGTTTAAGGCCCCAGGCACTACCCAATGGACAAGAAAATAGAACAAAAGCTCTAAACATGTTATTAGGCCAATTAACTGGGTTGTCCCATGAAACCATGACCCTAAACCTCCAAACCAAGAAACCAAATCTCATGAGGTGTTTGGTTGTACATAAGTAGCCTCAGGCGCTATCCTTTTGTTTTTGTTGTTGTTGCAAATATATCTATCACACAAGTTTTGCCGATTCCTTTTTACAAGTGTACAACTTATTGACAACAATTATATTAATTGCCTGTGCAACCCAACTCTTAATCAATGAGATTTTTCATCACTGTAAACTAAAACTCAACTATGGATGTTTTACGAGAAAAAAATTGAAACAGGACTCTAAAATCAAAGACAAAATACCCTGTAAGGTCTGCATGTACTTGACGCTTTGAATATTGCTGTTTACTCAGCCAAACCAGATGTATAATCAGCAAAACACTCAGGCGTATTCACTGTGCACTGAATTTACAAGGATTTTGTCTTTTTTTACATGGACCTTATCAGGATGACCCTGTTCTCTTTGACTTCTAGACGACATCTTTGTCATTGGTCTGAAATTACCTTCACTTGCCTACCACTCGGAATTTCAGGTGTTGGAGAACCCTACTCACATTTATATTTAGGTGTCAGTGTTTCATATCTCATTTCCAGACATCATAGATGCACACATTTCTTTTTGTTGCATGCTTTATAATATTCAACATATAAAACAGTGGGGTCTCAGTCAATATTGATGAAAAATGTCTGGCTTGACTGTATAGTATAAACCCAAATTTTCAAAATGCTAACTACCTGTTGTCCTGTAGCTAACTACATGTTGTCCTGTACTGGGATACTTCATGTCTGATTCCAGTATCTAGCAATAACTTTCCTCCCACAAATCCTTCACAGCTTGCTAGCTACCCAGCTTAGCGATGATGTCTCTCTCTCTGAAATCTGTGTGCAATTAATATTATCATTTCTGATAATGGCTCCCAGATTTACCCACTGTGGAAAGAGGGAAGGAAATTATTTTTTTTGGAAACCAGTAACTCAATTTTGAATCCAGCACAATTCTTCTCAATGGAAGTTTCCAATGTGATATTAAGACCATGCTTAGAAATTGGCCTCTCTCAAAGGGGCAGTATTGTGAGGTTGCAAGCCACTGTTTGCACATTATGTTCATTCTTGCATTAAAATGAGTGGTTTTCCTTTTTAATATTGATATTCACTGCATCTTTGTTGTTATTGTTTGTGCACCTAGAGGCTATGACAATGGGTGCACACATACAAAACAGGAAACCACCAAAATCAATCGTCTAATCATAATCCAGGAAAGGCAAGAGCTGTGACTGAAATGACTCTCACTGTATTACTCAGCCTCCCCGGAAATATATACACTCACATGCACACTCCCGTATTGGTTTGCCTCTAGCTTTCAGGACAAGAACATCCCTGTGCTGTCTCAAAAGGGTAACACAGTCAAAAACCTAAGAGAGTCAATGTAATAAACATGCTCAGTCCACTGAGCTGTAATTAATGGGGAATGTTAACTCTACTCCAGCCATGTAGCATGTTAACTCACTTCTTAAAATTATCTCATTTTATGTGTGTGTGTGTATAGCTACAACTATTCACAAAGAAATGAAGCTACTTTTTTAAAGGTAGACCTGAGGTTTCCCTAGCTCTCCTTAGAAGTGTTGCTGAAAGAAACTAATGACTAATAATGATACTTTCTTTTCTTCCCAGTTGGATCCCCACAAACACCTTGATTCTTTTATTTGGTCATCAGTTAATATGCTTTGGTCTTAATAGGCACATAATTCTGTCGTGTCTACCCCAAAGTTAGACAGAGACTATGGGAAAATCCACTCATTCAAATCATTCATTGATTCATTCTACAGGTATTTATTGAGCACTGTTAGGTGTCATGAATATTCTCTGTTGATATACATAAAACTAAATGCATAAGTTCAAAGGATAAATAAGACAAAGGATGCCATTTGTACAGCAAAATAACTGTGATAATAAAAACATCCTAAATTGTAATCAATAATATCTCTACCAGAGTTTGTATTGATCTAATCACTGAATTGCCACACATTAAAAAGAATAATAAAAACATAGGGCATATTCAAAGTTAAACAATCAATATTATTACAAGAGAGAAAAACATGTCTGTTAACTGGTTAACACAGGAATCAGATAGCCAAAAATAACTTGTTTTAATGGTCAATCATTCAAGTCATGTTTTTGAATGTTTGACTCAACTTGCTTCGATTTGACACAAATTCGATTACACTGAAAAATGATTTTACTTAATAATGGACATTTTCCCTTCACAGGAAAAACTGAAAAATAAAACAACTTTTTTTTTCTTTTTTAATATGAATGTAACATTAACATGACCTGATGTGTTATTGTTATGTTGTTAGGTGCCATCAAGTTGGTTCCAATTCATAGCAGAGTACAGCAGAACATAGCAGTGCACAACAGAAGGAAACACTGCCTGGTCCTGGACCGTCCTCACAATCATTGCTATGTGTGAGGCTATTGTTGCAGCCACTGTGTCAATCCCTCTCATTGAGGGTCTTCCTCTTTTTCGCTGACCCTCTACTTTACCAAACATGATGTCCTTCTCCAGGGACTGGTCCATCCTGATAATATGTCCAAAGTATGTGAGACGAAGTCTTGCCATCTTTGCTTCTAAGTAGCATGCTGGTTGTACTTCTTCCAAGACAGATTTGTTTATTCTTCTGGCAGTCCATGGTGTATTCAGTATTCTTCTCCAACGCCATAATTCAAAGGCATGAATTCTTCTTCCTTCTTCCTTATTCATTATCCAGCTTTGATGTGCATATGAGGCAATTGAAAACACCATGGCTCTGGTCAGGCATACATTTAGTCCTACAGAAAATAGAAAAAAGATGTTGGTTTAATATTTCTTCTCTAAGTTTTGGTTTCATTTCCGTGTGTAATTTTTTGTATTGGTGTTAGCTATTTCAGAACCGCTTTTCCTAAAAAAGGCTTTGGCCCCTAGGCTGGAAATGGGGCATATGCAGCTGATTACTCCTTGAGATAAATGGTGGAGAGGATACTCGGAGTTTTGCCAGTATCACCAGTAACATCCACATTGCCACATCCAAAGGAAATTTCTCAGTCCTCATTCCTCTCTACGTGGCAGCAGATTTGAGACTTTGGTCACTTTCTTCTTCAAACAATTTGTTCACACAACACTCTCCTGGTTTACTCCTTCTCCTATCAGCTCCTTCTCTGTTTTTATTTCTCCTCCCACCCCCATTTTTTTTTTTTTGTTTGTTTATTCTTTCATTATCTTCCTCTGCAGCTTGACCTCTAAATGTAGAAGTACTGGAGGCCTTTTTCTTTAGAATTCTTGGTCTTCTCTCTCTATACTCACTCCTAACTGATCTCATCTAGTGCCATGTTTTTACGTATAATCCCAATCTGATAATTTCCATTTTTTTCCCCTCCATTCTACACTTCTTTAATGAAATCATGACTCCTATATCCAGCCACTGAGAGGTCCCTGGATGGCACAAAGAGTTTGCTCTCCATTACTAACTGAAAGGTTGGTGGTTCGATCCCACCCAGCAGTACCACAGAAGAAAGGCCTGTCAATCTGATTCCCTAAAGATTGCAGCCAAGAAAACCCTATAAACTCAGTTCTACTCTGTAACACATGGGGTCACCATGAGTTGAAATCAACTAAAAAGCAACATTTTTTTTTTTTTAATATCCAGCCATTAATTTGACATATCCACTTAGATGTCTAAAAGGAGCCCCAGATTT
This sequence comes from Loxodonta africana, assembly GCF_030014295.1. Classification (NCBI taxonomy): domain Eukaryota; kingdom Metazoa; phylum Chordata; class Mammalia; order Proboscidea; family Elephantidae; genus Loxodonta; species Loxodonta africana. The sequence continues at coordinate 109,971,175 of NC_087347.1, read as the reverse complement.
AACATGTCCAAAAACAAACTTTTAATTCAAAATATACCTAATCTGGTCTTTGCATGGTTGCCTATCTCATTAGGTAGGCTTCCATCCTACCACTTGATTAGACTAAAAACTTGAGAATCACCCATAGGCACTCTCTGTCTCATCTAAAACTGATCTGTCATCAAATATGCCTTTGCATGCTTTTGAATTTACACAGAAGGTGAGTATTTCTCACTGTTTTCAATCACTTTCATCTCTTACCTGATTAATAGCAATAGTCCCTCAAGCAGGCTCCCTAAATCTACCTTTGCCCCTTAATATCTCTTCCAGCCTTATCAACCAGAATGATGCTAACACAATGTATATGAGGTCTTGCCACATCCTTCTCAAGCTTAACTCAAGCCATCATCTGGCCAATCTAATTCTTTTAGCCAGATTCCAGACAAATGAAACTAGTTTTGATTTTCAAGATGTAGCCAAGATGCCATCAGGACAGACAGATACCTTGATTTCTGATCTGAAAGCATAGTGACGTAGGGTTAATATGTTATGGTTTATAGTTTGGGGTAGAAGCACTATGAGGTAAAAACCCACACTGAAAAACCCCAGAAATGATTAATGTAGCTCACCTGTAATTCACAACCAGCAATTTCTCATAGCTCTGGTAAGAACCTCTGCTGAGTCTCAGGACTTAGCCCAGTAAGTAATAAATCATAGAAGTAATTAAAATACTCATTAGAGTTCAGTAGACTTCTTCTATTCAACCCTACATCCAATTGCCTGAGAGAACTTAACGACTCAGATACAGGATCAGAAAATAATGCAAAGTCACTTACCTAAAGTATTGTAAGATGTTGTTTTCATTTTTTTCTCATCTTTTTTTAATTCCTATTTTCAACAATATGACCTTGACCCAAGTGTTTAGCATAGAATTACCAAAAAAAAAAAAAAAAATCTACCCCTTTAAAGTGTAAAACTAGAAAGTTAAACCTGATCTGAATATTAGACTCATTAGCTGAAAATAAGGTACTTAAGAGTGTTATGGGTTGAATTGTTTTCCCCCAAAAGATACATTGAAGTTCTAACCCCCAGTACCTGTGGATGTGCTCTTACTTGAAAATAGGGTCTTTGCAAATGTAATTAAGTTAAGATGAGGTCATGCTGGGCTAGGGTGGACCCTAATACAATATAAAAAAAGAAAGAGAAAATTTAATCCACAGATAGTTCAAGCTTCAGTGAAGGATGCAGCCGACATCAAGAAACCTGGTGTTTTTTTGAGGGACCCAGTGAACTTTGAAGCCCTGCGGGGACATAGTTAAGAGCTCGACTGCTAACCAAAAGATTGGCGGTTCAAATCCACCAGCCGCTTCTTGGAAACCCTATGGGGCAGTTCTACTCTGTCCTGTAGGGTCTCTATGAGTCAGAATAGACTCAATGGCAACAGGTTTGTTTGTTTTTTTAAATTCAATATGACTAATGTTCTTATAGGAAGAGAAGAGGAGACACAGACACAGAGAGGTGTATATCATGTAAAGACATGAACACAGAGGGAAGATTGCTATGAGAAGACAGAGGCAGAGATTAGAGTTAGGCTGTCACAAACCAAGGAACACCTGGGGCTATCAGAATCTGGAAGAGGCATGGAAGGAATCTCCCCTAGAGTTTGCAGAAGAAAACTGACCCTGCCAACACCTTGATTTTGGACTTCTAGCCTCCAGAACTGTGAGAGAATAAATTCCTGTTGTTTTAAGCTACCCAGTTTTTGGTATGTTGTTACGGCAGACCTAGCAAACTAATACAGAGAGGAAAGACACTGACAGGGATTACATGGTTCATGATGTTGACTATGATGACATATACAAGGCCAGATAGTTTGCTAATATTCTTAAAGAGAATCAATGCTTTACAAGTTCCTACCCTCTTTTGGCCTTATCTCTCTTTTGTTCTGTCTCATCTCCTCCACACAAACACCATATAATTACAGGAATTAAGCACTTTGCCCTTCTGTCTTCAGGCCAACGACCAATTGCTCTTTTGGAAGCACTTACTTGGCTTGAAAATTCTCCTTTGCCATGAGGGCTTGATAAGGCTTTTATTATTCTGTGTCTATTTAATTCACTTACAACCTCTAAATTTAAGCTGCTGCTTCTCTTTTCTACCAGGAAAGAGAATTGCTTGGGAGTAGAGAGGAAAAGAAGAAAACCAGAGGAAGCAGCATCATAAGGACACTGGACACCTAAACGTTGTATAAAAGGGAAGAATTTGTCATGAAACCTGGGAGTTAGGAAGTTTTCCAGGACTTGCTGCACCCGTTTTTAACGGGCTCATATTAGTCTTGAATTATTCAAGACGGCTGCAATCACAAGGCCCTCCCCGTTGCGTTAGAGGACGTTGCAGTGCACAGGTGTGTTGATCAATTGCCTTCCCCAACTCCCGCCCATATTCCTTTTCCCCCTCCGCTTTCTCACAAAAAAAAAAAAAAAAAAAAAATGAGGAGAAAATTAGGGGAAATATTTTATCCTTCCAGATTCCACAAAAGCTCTGAAAGGACCTACTGGATAATAAACAAAAGAAAAATGGTTAGTGCCGTATTTATAGAAAGTGCCATGTCATGATTTTCTTTTTTCTATGAAACATGTCTTGGTGCCATAAAACACCCCAAGACTTCAATAAAAGTGTTTATTATTTCTGAGCACCTTCCCAGGAATATTTTTAGTTGCTTAAACCTGTCCTTTTTTTTTTTTTCTTGCTCTCCTTATTCTTTCCAGTTTGTCTATTTTAGTTCCCTCCTTCAGAATTCTTGTTATAAGAAATTTCTTCCCAGTTTGCAGTTTAATAACTAGGTCAATCAGGGACTCTCAGGGTTGGAAAAGAGCTTAAGGGTCACCTAAAGCAGAGGAAAGAGGACAGTCAATAGATGAAACTTGGAAATGAAATTTTATTTTGTAATTATTATTACTCGGATGGGAAAAATAAATAAATAAATAAATAAAAGGAGTAGAAGCAAATACCAGGTACCTCTATATGTGTATTCATTATTGTTAGGTGCCATCAAGTCAATTCTGATTCATGGAGTAGAGATGCCCCATTGAGCTTTCTAGACTGTAGTCTTTACAGAAGCAGATTGCCAGGTCTTTCTCCTGCAGAGCAGCTGGGTAGGTTTGAACCACCAACCTTGTGGTTAGGATTTGAGTGCTTAACTGTTTTGCCACAGGGCTCCTTATTTATATACTTAGGAAATAAAAATGGCATATACAGCTGAAAACAGCCAAGTTGAAACATATAGATACTGTTTCCAAGGTATATGATTTTTCTCCCAGAAAGAAATCTCAAAAATTCATTAGCCCATCTTGAGTCTGCTCATTTTCTGGTTCTAAAGTGAAGTTTTCAGCCTGAGTCGGCATGAAGAAAATGACTTCTGGGACTCAGCTCCTTGTCTAATTGATGTGAACATCGGGCTTTAGGGTGTACCCTGGTGCCAGTATATGCACTGGAAGAGGTAATTTGTAAAATGGCTCCCGGTACTATGTTAATTTGTTTCACACCAGAAGCTTTTCCTCTCAGAGTGTAGCATATAATATTCCCCAGGCTCACGCAGGCTGGGCCTGGGGAGGTAATGATGCATAGTGAATTGGGCCTCTTAGTGCATAATATGCAAGAGAAGAAGCAAAAATGAAATCTTGGGGAAGGTTCCTATTTAGTGTCAGTTATTCTTATATGACATTGCCTGTGAGCCAATGCATATCTATGTATCCACCTACATTTCAAACTTTTGGCATAAATTTCCTTATGTTTATAGGCCTAACAAGCCCTTTCTCACACTGTGCAAAATAAATTAATTATTAATTTATATTATATATAAACATAATATGGGAGCCCTCATGGCATAGTGGTTAAGAGCTCAGCTGCAAACCAAAAGGTTAGCAGTCCAAACTCACTAGCTGCTCCTTGGAAACCCTACTCTATCCTATAGGGTCACTATGAATCGAAATTGACTCGACGTCAATGTGTTTTTGGTTATAAACATAATAAATGAGGTCATAGATAATTAAAAAAATGATTACCTTTATTAGTAGTTGGGTCGCCTATATAATTAAAATAGTAATTTTCTTATTAGTAGATTGCTTTTGAACACTGGTCACCATGAGTCAGAAAGGAATTGATAGCAACGAACAACAGCAAGGCTCATATAGTGCCTTATAAGACTACATGAATCTGGTAGTGTAGTGGTTAAGAGCTACAGCTGCTAACCAAAAGGTTGGCAGTTCGAATCCACCAAGCGCTCCTTGGAAACCCTACGGGGTAGTTCTACTCTGTCCTCTGTCGCTATGAGTTGGAATTGATTTCGATGGCAACGGGTAAGACTACATGTGAAAAAAAAGTTTCAGGCTGTTCCTAATTATATCCAGAATTATTACCTTTATTTTGTAGATGAAGAAACTAAAGCTGAAGGAATTTTCTACTTGCTTATAGTCACATAACTATTAAGGAGTAGATCCATAAGCCTGCGTTTTGACTCTAAACCCAGGGCTATTTCTACCATAACATATCTACAGTTTCAAAGTCAAACAAACAAACAGGAAAACTACTCTCTGAACAGTGGTACCCAGCAGTCATTTGCTGAATTGCAGGAGGATGATGATAGCAGTTACTTGGCATCAACTGGGCTTAAGACAGTGAAGTGCAGTGGGACTGATATATAGCGGGATTAATATTTACGTGTTTAATTCCAGCTGTATGCTCTTTCATTAACAGATTTTTCTGGGTTTCAATTCACTTTTTAATAAATGAATAAAGCTGCTGGTGTATACCATCAGACGCTAATGTGTTCTGAGTACCAACTGTGAGTTGGGCACTGAACTAAGGACTAAGATTAAAAAGAGAAACAAAGCACTGTACCCTTGAAAGTGCTTACAATATTATTGGAAGAATTAGAGTAGATGAACTTTGGAGTCCCTTCAAATTTTAAAATTCTAGGGTCTAACTGTGTATAGGAACCGTGGTGGCACAGTCATTAAGAACTCAACTGCTAATAAAAAGGCCGGCAGTTCAAATCCACCAGCTGCTCTGTGGGAAAAAGATGTGACAGTCTGCTTTCACAAACATTTCAGCTTTGGAAACCCTATGGGGCAATTTTACTCTGTCCTACAGGGTCGCTAGGAGTTGGAATTGACTCGACAGCAATGGGTTCTTTTTTTGGTTTTACAGGGTTGCTATGAATTGGAGCCAGCTCGACAGCCATGGGTTTTTGTTGTTGTTGTTGTTGTTTGTTTATTTAACTGTGCGTAAGGTAGCACAATGCATCAGTTCTTTACTGGCAAACCAGACAATCTGCACATAATATAAAGTTCAACCGGAGCAATGCCACTAACATAAAGCCCTCACGTACACAAATAGCCAACTGGCATTGGAATCATTTCAAATGGGCAAATAATAGCTACATTACAAAATCAGTTGATATAAAGAAGTTTCTGGAGGTATTGGAAATGAGCTGTGCAATGGACTTGGAATAAATGGAGAGAAAGGATTCTCTTTGGCAGAAGCAATGAGATGACTTAGACCAATATCATTACGACTTGCTCTGCCACTGTTTTTCTCTTTCAATGTTGCAGTGTGTGGAGTTAGGAATGAGACTTTGCCAAAAATCTTGAACAACAAAACTGAGCACCTAGAAGTAATTCATTTTATTTCCTCCCAGCCAACTTCCACCAGAAAGGCTTTCTAGGGTCCCCATGGGGACAGCGCAGAATGCAACACTTCTACTGCAGGGAAGCCTGGGGAGGCTTTGTTTCATGAAGTTAAGAAAACCGTTTCTATCTATGTATCTACCTACATATCTATGTGTGTCATAAATTGAATTATGTCCCCCCCAAAATGTGATTTTCGATTTGAGTGGGCCATGATTCCCACTATTGTGTGGTTGACCTCCATTTTATGATTGTAATTTTATGTTAAAGAGGATTAGGGTGGGATTGTAACACTCTTACTAAGTCACATTCCTGATCCAATGCAGTTTCCCTGGGGTGTGGCCTGCACTACTTTCTATCTTACAAGAGATAAAAGGAAAGAGAAGCGAGCAGAGTTGGGGACCTCATACCACCAAGAAAGCAGTGCCGGGAACAGAGCGTGTCTTTTGGATTCGGGGTCCCTGTGGAGAGAAGCTCCTAGTCTGGGAGGAGTTTGATGAGAAGGTCTAGAGAAAGCTTTCCCCTGGAGCTGACACCCTGAATTCGGACTTGTAGCCTACTAGACTGTGAGAGAATAAAATTCCCTTTGTTAAAGTCACCCACTTGTGGTATTTCTGTTATAGCAGCATATAGGGTCGCTACGAGTCAGAATTGACAGCAATGGGTTTGGTTTTTTTGGTTTTTTAGATGACCAAGACAGAATTAATGTCTTAGGCTGGGTCCTCTAGAAAAGCAAAACCAGTAAAGCATATAAATATATGTAGAGAGAGATTTATATCAAGGAAATGGCTCACGGGATTGTAGAGGCTGGAATGTCCCAAGTCTGGATGAGCATAGAGGCTTCTCTCAATTCACATAGCCACTGGAGCTGGTGAACCCAAGATTGGCAGGTCATGGAGAGCAGGGCTCTTGCTCACAGTCTGTGAAGATTGACAAATCCAAAGTTTGGCAGACAAGACCACAAGGCTTCTCCTGATTCGTGTAACTGCAGGGCTGATAAACCCAAGACTGGTAGGTCAGAAAGCAAGTCTCTCACTCTCAGGCTGTGATGATTGATGAATTTCAAGATTGGTAGATAAACTGATAGCTCATTTCTCAAGGGCCAGAGGTCAGATGAACAGGAGGCAGCCACAGGATCCAGAGAGAGCAAAAAAGCCAGAATGTCTGCTTATATTCGGATTCAGGCCATACCCCCAAGAAAAATCCCTTTCAACTGATTGGCTACGACAGCAGATTCCATCATGGGAGTGATCACATATAAACACTGAGAATCATGGCCCAGCCAATTTGACATACGAACTTAACCTAACCATCACAGTATCTATCTGTCTGTCTATCATCCATCTATCTATCTATCTATCTATCTATCTATCTATCTATCTATCTATCTATCTATCTATCTATCTATCTATCTATCTATCTATCTATCATCTATCGTCTACCTACCTACCTTCCTACCTACCTACCTAACCTACCTACCTATCATCTATCTATCTATCTATCTATCTATCTATCTATCTATCTATCTATCTATCTATCTATCTATCTATCTATCTATCATCTATCTATCTATCTATCTATCTATCTATCTATCTATCTATCTATCTATCTATCTATCTATCTATCTATCATCTATCTATCTATCATCTATCTATCTATCTATCATCTATCTATCTATCTATCTATCTATCTATCTACCTACCTATCTACCTATCTATCTTCTATCTATCCATCTATCATCTATCTACCTACCTACCTACCCATCTATTGTGTGTGTGTATTTGTATGTTCTGCAATTAAAAAATGTTTTTATTCAGAAGCAAAGCACTGCATAAATATATGTCTGGTCTCTGCCAAGAGTAGCCTTCTTTGCCATATTTTAGCTAACTTTTTCTCCCCCGATACAAAGTGGATTTCATAGATCACAGAATATCCCACAATGAAATGTCTGCTTAGGCTTTTGGCAATGCCAAGGTCAGAAAACTTCCATATGCAAATGAGTCCAGTAATTCTGAACGGGGGGTATAGGGAAAAGACTGCTGACTAAATTAATGTTTCAAATATTGGAATCAGCATTTTAGGACATATATTTAATTTTATTTTACTACCATGAATTTGAGAGAAAATAATTAACAGCAATTTCTAAATGATAGGCACATCATTCAATCTAAATACAGTTTAAGCATATTGCAATGGCCTGAATGAACTTGTCTTTTGACCTGAACATTTGCTTGGTGGAATGATATTTTCACTAATCTCTTGGCAGAGAGTGTAAGCGTGACTTCAGAAATGGGAGGCTCTCTGTCTTTTGTATAGAAGCGTTCGACTGACGCACTACAATATAAAACAACAACAACAAAAAAACCATTGCTGTCCAGTAGATTCTGACTCATAGCAACCCTATTGAAAAGAGTAGAACTGCCTCTATAGGATTTCCAAGGAGCGGCTGGTGGATTCCAACTGCTGACCTTTTGGTTAGCAGTCTTGCTCTTAACCACTGTACTACCAGGGCTCCCTGTAATATAAAACTAGAATATTGAAGGCAAAATCAATTGAAATGATTCACTTAATATGCAAGTGAGAGAAATAAAACCAACGTCTGGTTTTAAAAAAAATAAAGAAAACATATTGAAGAAATGGAAATACATTGCATGATAATTCCCGAGTGATAGGACAATTTGTCTTTATATATATTTTTTAATCATAATTTCCCACTTAATTGATGGTAATTTAGTAAGATTTTAAACCACATACACACAGACCAAGAAATAGAAAAGATTTAGAAAATTACTACTCTTTGAAGTTGAGGAAGGCTTCAGTTCATCCAATTTCTAAATGTCCATAATTGTGTTTTAACTGAACTAGAAGAACAACTGGTGACTGACCTTCAAGAATGTTCTTGAATATGCTAATGGCTGTTGTTGTTGTTAATTGTTGTAGAGTAGGTTTTGACTCTTAGTGACCTCATGTACGACAGAACAAAACAGAGCCCAGTCCTGTACCATCCTCACAATCGTATCTGTATTTGAGCCCATGGTTGCAGCCACTGTGTCAATCCATCTAGTTGAGGGACTTCTCTATTTCTCGGACCCTTGGCTTTAACTAACATGATGTCCTTCTCCAGAGACTGATCCCCCCTGATCACTCACCTGGATTATGTAAAAGCGATTCTCACCATCCTCCCTTCTAAGGAGTGTTCTGGTGTTCTGGCTGTACTTCAGATTTATTCATTCTTCTGACAGTCAATGGTGTATTCAATATTCTTTGCCAAAACTATAATTCAAATGCCTCAATTCTTCTTCAGTCTTCTGTATTTATTGTTCACCTTTCACATACATATGAGGTGATTGAAAATATTGTGGCTTGGGTCAAGCAAACCTTAGTCCTCAAAGTGACATCCTTGTTTTTTTGACTCTTTAAAGAGGCCTTTTGCAGTAGATTTGCCCAATGCAATACCTTTGATTTCTTGACTGCTTCTTCCATGGGTGTTGACCGTGGACCCAAATAAAATGAAATCCTTGATAGCTTCAATATTTTAGCCATCATGCTGATGGCTGGCATGGCTAAATGTTTGTTGAACCTGAGGTTTACTCCTGAAATAAGACAAATATGATGACAAGGTCTTTCTGGAAAACATAAGCAAATAATTTATATCGATCAGGTATATGAGAAAGATAGCATTAAGGTAGGATTTTAGAAAGATGACTTTCTGTTGCTCACATAGGGAGTTTGTGAAGTCTATTATGTGAAAATAATTGCTAGAATATGTTAAAAAATATTAGTATCAATGATAATTTTGCTGATTAGTTACACTGTGATTACATAAGAAAATATCTTGCACCAAAGTATTTAGGGGTAAAGAGGCATAATTTGTGCAACATTTTTTCAAATAAAAATATGTGTACATACACACAAAAAAATGTACATATACAGATAAGGAGAGAGAAAGAGAGAGAGGGAGAGAAAAGGAAGAAGAGAGATAAACTGATACAGCAAATATCAGTGAAAGGTATACAAGAGTTCTCTACACAAATCTTGAAATTTTTGAAATTATTTCAAAATTTAAAAAGTCTCTACATAACATATAAGTTGTATAGGTTCTGCTTACATGAATTTATAAAAAAAGAAAAAATTTTCTGGGAATAACAGGATAGTAAAAACTGATACTTGTTAACAGTATCAACCGTGCAGTCTTTATTTTCTTTTGTTTTCTGCAGCTAATGCTAATTAACAGTGACTAATCCTTTTTTTTTTTTTAATCTCCATTTGGATGTGCTAGAAGGGAACTTACACTTTCACTAGCTCTTTTGGTTTTCCTGATTCACTGCCATGAACACAGACTGCCAACTCCTCTGTTTTCCACCATCTGTGATTTGCACATTGGATGCGAACTTCATGTTGCATGCAAACCAGAGAAAGACCTGATTAATGTGAATGTTTTTAGCTGTCTGTGTGTATGTGTGTGAACGTGTGTGTGTGAGTTGTTTTCAAGAATGATTTGGATCCTTGCACAGTAGAAATAACCTTGATTTAGGTTTCAGAAATTTGGAATTTATTCCTGGCTCTCTGTCAAGATAGTAGAACTTGGGCAAATCATTTAAGCTTTCTGAGACCTTGGTTTCCTAATCATAAAAAAGCTGGGCTTGTCTAGATCAACACTGAGCAAGAGAACTTTCTGTCATGAAGGAAATGTTCTATAATCTGCTCTTACCCAAAATGGTAGCAGCTAACCATGTAATTATTGAGGACTTGAAGGGTCATTAATGCCACTGAGGAAAATAATTTTAAGATTTTATTGAACTTTAATTACATTTAAATCTAAATAGCCACATACGCCTTGTGGCTACCATGTTGGGAGCACAGGACTAGATCACTTTTATAATTATATGACCCTATTTTCTGACAAGGAAACTCTGGTGGCATAGTGGTTAAGTGCTACAGCTGCTAACCAAAGGGTCGGCAGTTCAAATCCACCAGGCGCTCCTTGGAAACTCTATGGGGCAGTTCTACTCTGTCCTATAGGGTAGCTATGAGTTGGAATCGACTCGACAGCACTAGGTTTAGTTTGGTTTTTGGCTTATCTTCTGACAAAGTATTAGAAATTCTATGTAAGACTCCATTTTATTTTCAAATCCTGTTAAGCTCTTTGGGATGCCAGGAGTACTCAAGTTAACTAAGTAAGATGAGGGAAAATCACGAAGTGTAAGGTTTATTTCATGGGAATAAAAAAAAATATATATGAATTTGATTGGTTAGTGACCTGGATGGAGATCAGAATGTAATTCTTACCCACGTTTGTGTGAGTGATCATAGTAGCAAGAATTCTTGAGTTTGAGCATACATTTAAAAAAAAAAAAATTCAGGTAACTCATTTTAAAGATGTCTTTAATTTCTTGTTTCATTTTACAGAAACCAATACTGAATATCACAGATTATGTGGAAACTAGCATGGATCAACAACGAAAAGATGCACATTAAAAGAAAAGGCTTTAGACCTACATGAAAAAAATTGAGACGGAATGAACATTTATATATTTAATTGAAATAAAATGAGTGATATAAAGTAACATCCTTTTGGGCAATGTCTGACTACATGCACATCCACAGTCCCAACCCCCATAAAGCCTATTATGTTAAAAAGTTGAGGTATATACAGTGGTTGGTAATTGAGGTATATACAATGGGTACGACTTTTCAATGTGGATCAAAACATTATTATAATTATTACTGTTTTATTATGTTAAAGATGTTTTAGTGTTTCTGGATGTGTTTCATACATAGAAATGTACTATATGTGTATATACTAAGGCAAACATTTGACAACTGAAATTCAATATGAACTGTACCTATCTGTTCCAATTCTACGTACAAATTAGACTTAAAGACAGATTTAGGAACAGAACTCACTGGAAATCTGGAGATTGCCTGTATATAATATGGTATTTGCACAACATTAAATTTATATAACACCCTATTTCACAGGATGTATTATGGATGTTAAGTGATTCATAACTGTATATATAATTCTTCACTCTAATCTAATACTATTTATGTATTTGGGTGAAAATATACACAGCAAAGGATACACCATTTCAACAAACTCTACATGTATGATTCAGTGTCATTGTTTACATTCTTCGATTTGTGTAACCGTCCTTGCTATCCTTTTCCAAATGTTTCCATCACCGTTAACATAAATTTTCTGCCCCCTGAACTTCTCATCTAATCCTTTGAGATGCTCTTGTCAATTTGATATTACATAGATAAACCTTCCTCCACATGTCTGTCAGTTTGTCGTACCGTGGGGGCTTGTGTGTTGCTGTGATGCTGGAAGCTATGCCACCAGTATTCAGATACCAGCAGGGTCACCCGTGGAGGACAGGTTTCAGCTGAGCTTCCAGACTAAGACAGACTATGAAGAAGGACCCAGTAGTCTACTTCTAAAAGCATTAGCCAGTGAAAACCTTGTGAATAGCAGCGGAACACTATCTGATACAGTGCTGGAAGATGAGCCCCCCAGGTTGGAAGGCACTCAAAAGATGACTGGGGGAGAGCAGCCTCCTCAAAGTAGAGTCAACCTTAATGACATGGTTGGAGTAAAGCTTTCGGGACTTTCATTTGCTGATGTGGCACAAATCCAAATGAGAAGAAACAGCCGCAAACATCCATTAATAATCGGAACCTAGAATGTACGAAGTATGAAATTAGGAAAATTGGAAATCGTCAAAAATGAAATGGAATGCATAAACATCGATATCCTAGGCATTAGTGAGCTGAAATGGACTGGTATTGGCCATTTTGAATCAGACAATCGTATAGTCTACTATGCTGGAAATGACAACTTGAAGAGGAATGGTGTTGCATTCATCGGCAAAAAGAACGTTTCAAGATCTATCCTGAAGTACAACGCTGTCCGTGATAGGATAATATCCATATGCCTACAAGGAAGACCAGTTAATACGACTATTATTCAAATTTACGCACCAACCACTAGGGCCAAAGATGAAGAAATAGAAGATTTTTATCAGCTGCCGCAGTCTGAAATTGATCGAACATGCAATCAAGATGCATTGATAATTACTGGCGATTGGAATGTGAAAGTTGGAAACAAAGAAGAAGGATCAGGAGTTGGAAAATAGGGCCTTGGAAACAATGCTGGAGATTGAATGATAGAATTTTGCAAGACCAACAACTTCTTCATTGCAAATACCTTCTTTCACCAACATAAACGGAGACTGTACACATGGACCTCGCCAGATGGAACACACAGAAATCAAATTGACTACAACTGTGGAAAGAGATGATGGAAACGCTCAATATCATCAGTCAGAACAAGGCCAGGGGCCGACTGTGGAACAGACCATCAATTGCTCATATGCAAGTTCAAGCTGAAACTGAAGAAAATCAGAGAAAGTCCACAAGAGCCAAAATATGACCTTGAGTATATCCCACCTGAATTTAAAGACCATCTCAAGAATAGATTTGACACATTGAACACTAGTGACCAAAGACCAGATGAATTGTGGAATGACATCAAGGACATCATCCATGAAGAAAGCAAGAGGTCACTGAAAAGACAGAAAAGAAAGAAAAGACAAAGATGGATGTCAGAGGAGACTCTGAAACTTTCTCTTGAGCATCAAGCAGCTAAAGCAAAAGGAAGAATTGATGAAGTAAAAGAACTGAACAGAAGATTTCAAAAGGCCTACCGAGAAGACAAAATAAAGTATTGTAATGACATGTGCAAAGAGCTGGAGATGGAAAACCAAAGGGGAAGAACATGTTTAAAGTTTCTCAAGCTGAAAGAACTAAAGAAAAAATTCAAGCCTAGAGTTGCACTAGTGAAGGATTCCATGAGGAAAATATTAAACGATACAGGAAGCATCAAAAAAAGATGGAAGGAATACACAGAGTCGTTATACCAAAAAGAATTAGTTGATACCCAACCATTTCAAGAGGTGGCATATGATCAGGAACTGATGGTACTGAAGGAAGAAGTCCAAGTTGCTCTGATGGCATAGGGGAAAAACAAGGCTCCAGGAATTGACGGAATATCAATTGAAATGTTTCAACAAACAGATGCAGCACCGGACGTGCTCACTCATCTATGCCAAGAAATATGGAAGATAGCTTCCTGGCCAACTGATTGGAAGAGATCCATATTTATGCCTATTCCCAAGAAAGGTGATCCAACCAAATGTGAAATTATAGAACAATATCATCAATATCACACCCAAGCAAAATTCTGCTGAAGATCATTAAAAAATGGCTGCAGCAGTATATTGACAGGGAACTGCCAGAAATTCAGGCCAGGCCGGTTTCAGAAGAGGACGTGGAACCAGGGACATCATTGCTGATATCAGATGGATCCTGGCTGTAAGCAGAGAATACCAGAAGATGTTTACCTGTTTTTTATTGATTATGCAAAGGCATTTGACTGTGTGGATCATAACAAACTATGGATAACACTGTGAAGAACGGGAATTCCAGAACACTTAATTGTGCTCATGAGGAACCTTTGCATAGATCAACAGGCAGTCTTTTGGACAGAACAAGTGGATGCAGATTGGTTTAAAGTCAGGAAAGGTGTGCATCAGGGTTGTATTCTTTCACCATACCTATTTAATCTGTATGCTGAACAAATAATCCGAGAAGCTGGACTATATGAAGAAGAACGGGGCATCAGGTTTGGAGGAAGACTCATTAACAACCTGCGTTATGCAGATGACACAACCTTGCTTGGTGAAAGTGAAGAGGACTTGAAGCACTTACTAATGAAGATCAAAGACCACAACCTTCAGTATGGATTGTACCTCAACATAAAGAAAACAAAAATCCCCACAACTGGACCAAAGAACAACATCATGATAAATGGAGAAAAGATTGAAGTTGTCAAGGATTTCATTTTACTTGGATTCACAATCAACAGCCATCGAAGCAGCAGTCAAGAAATCAAAAGACGCATTGCATTGGGCAAATCCGCTGCAAAGGACCTCTTCAAAGTGTTGAAGAGCAAAGATGTCACCCTGAAGACTAAGGTGTGCCTGACCCAAGCCATGGTATTTTCAATCACATCATATGCATGTGAAAGCTGGACAATGAATAAGGAAAACTGAAGAAGAGTTGATGTCTTTGAAATTGTGGTGTGGTGAAGAATATTGAATATACCATGGACTGCCAAAGGTAGTACTGTCTTGGAAGAAGTACAACCAGAATGCTCCTTAGAAGCAAGGATGGCGAGACTGCATCTTACATACTTTGGGCATGTTGTCAGGAGGGATTAGTCCCTGGAGAAGGACATCATGCCTGGCAGAGTACAGGGTCAGCAGAAAAAACGAAGACCCTCAAAGAGGGGGTTTGACACAGTGGCTGCAACGATGGGCTCAAGCATAACAACGATTTTGAGGATGGCGCTGGACCGGGCAGTGTTTCGTTCTGTTTTGCATAGGGTTGCTATGAGTCAGACCTGACTCGATGGCACCTAACAACAATAACAAAGATAAATCTTTGAAAGAACTCAGTGCTCAAGGCAGGCATACTTTACTAATTAAGCCAAACTGTTGCTTGGTTCTTGGTTCTAAGTAAACTTCCAGGGTAAGTATTGGTTTGAGGTTTAAAGTGTGAACATTATCTCAGGACAAGAGTTTCAGGTGTTTGTCCAGCCTCAATGGATCCAGAAACTCTGGATCCCATTGAGAATTTGAATTCTGTTCCATTTTTTTCCTCTTTTGATCAGTATTGTTCTATAGATCAAATTGTTCTGTAATGGTAGCCAGGCACCATCCAGATCTGGTCCCATGGCACAGAAGGCAGACGTTCATGGTGGAAAATTTCTTCCTTCAATCCCTGATTCTCCTTCCTCCTTTGTACTTCAGGTGAACGGAGATCCATTGTTATAGCTAGGATTTCCTCTTGCAAGCATTTAAGACTTTAGGCACTATGCAACAAACTAGGAGGTAGACCAGAAGCACTGAAAAACAGTGGTATCCCAATTACTGAGATGAGCATAGATTTTCAATAAATACATATCTGTGATAAAATCCTTCCCCATTACTTAATAACTATATAACATTAAGTAAATTATTTACATTTTTTGAGTCTCAGTTTTCTCATCTGCAGAAAGAAAATAACAACTGAATTGATACCATAGCTTTCTGACTATGAAAATTGCTTCTACCCACCATGTGTTTTCATCTTTCTGAAATAAGACTGTATTTTCTAATCAATGACAAAAAAAAAAAATGCCCCATTCCCCACATACATGTGATCTTATAGAGAGAAAAACTGTTAACTCATTGTCACCTCAATTGCATATACCTACTCCTCACTTATCAGCTATCTCACCTAACATTTTGTACTTAATAGTTCAAAATCTGCTGTTTTGTGCATTAACAATGTACATCTGGCAGTAATCCTTCCATGACCAGTGGGATATATCACGCCCACCTACATTTTCTGCCTCTTGGATCCAGGGGGACATGCATTGCACATAATATTTTGTGATGTGGTCATCTGCTCTTTTTGCATAAAGCCAATATTCACATAATGTCCTGGTCTTTGGAACCTACATGGTGATAAGTGAGGAATGGGTGTATTTTCTTTGGCAGAAACATAGTGTTCATATTCTAACTTAAATTTGGACTCTTAATTGTTTCTTAAACTTCTTTGAAAAAGATTATTCCCTGGTATAACATTAAAAAAAAAAAAGGTATTGTGTTTGCAGAATGTATCTTATCACAAGCCAGCCAATAAAATTACAGGTAGAAATTTCAAGTCTGGAAGAATAAATCAAGAATTTTCAAAGCTAAGAGTGGTTAATCTGTGTCATGAAGCCCTGACACTAGGTCACTGGAAACCTATCTATTAGAAATTCCAAGTGGCTTTCAAGAAACATTGCTTGAGCTTAAAAAAAAAAAAAAAAGAAGAAGCTATAAATTTAGTAGAATAGTAAATTTCTTAAATCTATAGTGTAAATCTTAAAAATGCTAAAGAGGTTAAATCCCTGAACTTGTACTGTGGCAATCAGGGTCACAATGTCATCATGCATGACTGCTTGTGGTCAAGAGTGAGTTCAGAAGAAACTCTGAACTCAGAATCCTTGCTACCTACTGCCTTTTCACCATATTTCCCTGTACAAACTCCCAAGAGCTTTGTGGTTCCTGTTGAGAGATGTACAGTTTCTGAACCATACCAGGCCCCTTAGCCAACTATGGATGAGCTACACTGGGTCAACTGTAAACACATGCACCTGCTACACATTTATCAAATATTTAATAAGTGAATGAGTGGTGCTCTGGGTATAGCAGGCATGGGGATTGCGTAGATCACTAGGCCTTCCTTCTGAGGTGCCTCTGAGCGAACTCGAACCTCCAACCTTTTGGTTAGCAGCTGAGTACTTTAGCCATTTGCACATGCAAAGACTCCACGGAAAGACCTAGACTTGCCAAATGTAATAATAAAGTTTGTTAAAAGGATAAAATTGTTATATCGTATGATCTTTTTTTAAAATTAAGTTGGCATTTGAATTCTATTTTTAGAAGAAATTTGGAGGTAATGCTGAATAATTTTATAAATTGTTTCTGATAAACCTAGACAGCTAGGACTAATTCTGGAGTAGCCAGAGAAAAGGGAAATATCATGAAAGGTGATTGGAAATGTTCCATGGAATGAGATGTGTAAGGGCAGCAGGTTTGGGGTATCTTCCTAAGCAATTGTTTCAGGAAAAGCCCAAGTAATCTCTCAGATTTCTTCATAAAAGTCCCGTCCACTTGCCCTCTTCTTTCTCTCTTGCTCTGGCTCATTTGCTGGCATCTATTGTTTTAACGCCTCTGATGTTCAAAGGCAGGCAGTTTCATTGGATATTACCATGTTCTGCAGGGCTATACCATTTCCCTCTGGATAGCACTGCCCATCACTAGGCACCTTTGCCATAGCTGCTGATGTCCTTGAGAAAGTTATACATCAACAAGGTTCCAAGACCTCTGATGTCCTTGGAAGACTAAAGCCAAGGTGTGTTCCCTACTGAAGTCTGTGTGTGTCTGTTGCATGTGTGTGTGTGTGTGTGGTGGGTGGGCATAGATGTGCTGTTCTACCCACTAGGAAGCTAGTTTCCCAAGTGGGAGGTAGAGTATACTACTCGTACCTCAGTGTCTCGCAGAATTCTTTGCAAAATCACATGATAAGTTTACATCTATTTGTTTTTTCCTGAATTCACCCTTTCGTTGATTCTCACAGCCTCCTTCTCTTCTATCACCATCCCTTCAAAAAACCTTAGGCTTTCAGATGTTTGCTTTGGAAGACACAGTATGCTTTCATATCTAAATCCTGAATAATGGATTTTGCTCACAATTTTATCTTGACTACAGCATTGGCTTTTTTTTTTTTTATTAACTTTTATTAAGCTTCAAGTGAACATTTACAAATCCAATCAGTTTGTCACATGTAAGTTTACATACATCTTACTCCCTTCTCCCACTTGCTCTCCCCCTATTGAGTCAGCCCTTTCAGTCTCTCCTTTCTTGACAATTTTGCCAGCTTCCCTCTCTCTCTATCTTCCCATCCCCCCTCCAGTCAAGAGTTGCCAACACACTCTCAAGTGTCCACCTGATTTAATTAGCTCACTCTTCATCAGCATCTCTCTCCCCGCCGCTGACCAGTCCCCTTCATGTCTGATGAGTTGTCTTTGGGGATGGTTCCTGTCCTGTGCCAACAGAAGGTCTGGGGAGCATTGCCGCCGGGATTCCTCTAGTCGCAGTCAGACCATTAAGTATGGTCTTTTTATGAGAATTTGGGGTCTGCATCCCACTGATATCCTGCTCCCTCAGGAGTTCTCTGTTGTGCTCCCTGACAGGGCAGTCATCGATTGTGGCCGGGCACCAACTAGTTCTTCTGGTCTCAGGATGATGTAGGTCTCTGGTTCATGTGGCCCTTTCTGTCTCTTGGGTTCTTAGTTGTTGTGTGACCTTGGTGTTCTTCATTTTCCTTTGCTCCAGGTGGGTTGAGACCAATTGATGCATCTTAGATGGCCGCTTGTTAGCATTTAGGACCCCAGACGCCACATTTCAAAGTGGAATGCAGAATGTTTTCATAATAGAATTATTTTGCCAATTGACTTAGAAGTCCCCTCAAACCATGTTCCCCAGACCCCCGCCCCTGCTCCGCTGACCTTTGAAGCATTCATTTTATCCCAGAAACCTCTTTGCTTTTAGTCCAGTCCAATTGGGCTGACCTTCCATGTATTGAGTGTTGTCTTTCCCTTCACCCAAAGCAGTTCTTATCTACTGATTGATCAATAACAAACCCTCTCTCTCCCTCCCTCCCTCCCCCCTTTGTAACCACAAAAGTATGTGTTCTTCTCAGTTTTTACTGTTTCTCAAGATCTTATAATAGTGGTCTTATACAATATTTGTCCTTTTGCCTCTGACTCATTTCGCTCAGCATAATGCCTTCCAGATTCCTCCATGTTATGAAATGTTTCAGAGATTCGTCACTGTTCTTTATCGATGCGTAGTATTCCATTGTGTGAATATACCACAATTTATTTACCCATTCATCCGTTGACGGACACCTTGGTTGCTTCCAGCTTTTTGCTATTGTAAACAGAGCTAAAATAAACATGGGTGTGCATATATCTGTTTGTGTGAAGGCTCTTGTATCTCTAGGGTATATTCCGAGGAGTGGGATTTCTGGGTTGTATGGTAGTTCTATTTCTAACTGTTTAAGATAACGCCAGATGGATTTCCAAAGTGGTTGTACCATTTTACATTCCCACCAGCAGTTTATGAGAGTTCCAATCTCTCCGCAGCCTCTCCAACATTTATTATTTTGTGTTTTTTGGATTAATGCCAGCCTTGTTGGAGTGAGATGGAATCTCATCGTAGTTTTAATTTGCATTTCTCTAATGGCTAATGATCGGGAGCATTTTCTCATGTATCTGTTGGCTGCCTGAATATCTTCTTTAGTGAAATGTGTGTTCATATCCTTTGCCCACTTCTTGATTGGGTTGTTTGTCTTTTTGTGGTTGAGTTTTGACAGAATCATGTAGATTTTAGAGATCAGGCGCTGGTTGGAGATGTCATAGCTGAAAATTCTTTCCCAGTCTGTAGGTGGTCTTTTTACTCTTTTGGTGAAGTCTTTAGATGAGCATAGGTGTTTGATTTTTAGGAGCTCCCAGTTATCTGGTTTCTCTTCATCATTTTTGGTAATGTATTGTATTCTGTTTATGCCCTGTATTAGGGCAGCATTGGCTTTTTGAGATATAACCATGCAACCTTGACTTAAATCTCAAATACATTTGTGGACCTGTTAATGAGGCTTTCTAAAACACATGGCTTGATCTCACAGGAGGTGGGGAGAACTAGAAAAGCTGGAGGTGGGCACCTACAAACACAGATACACACACATGCACTCCTATTTTAGATAAGTTTATTTTTTGAAACAGCTAATAGGAAAGCAGTTAATTACTAATTTGCGATCGAAGTTGGGGGTCCACTAAGAGTTCAGTATAGCTTGTCTTTCCTGGGAGTAGCCCTGGCGGCCCAGTGGTTAAGTGATCTGCTGCTAACCACAAGGTCAGCAGTTCAAATCCACCAGCTGCTCTACAGGAGAAAGATGTGGCATTTGGCTTCTGTAAAGATTACCGCCTTGGAAACCCTACTCTGTTCTATAGGGTCACTATGAGTTGTAATCAACTCTATGGCAATGGTTTGTCTTTCCTGGAGAAATCTAGAGCTAGTAAGAAGTGACTTTTTAATGTATTAACACCTCCTTGACTGTATAAACCCCCCTCCCACCCCCTAGCCGTCAAGTCGATTCTGACTCACAGTGACTTGTAAGAGTATTTAAATGAGTCGTGGTGTCCCTGGGTGGTGCAAACAGTTAACATACTCCCCTGATAACAAAAAGGTTGAAAGTTCAAGTCCACCCGGAGATGACTCAGAAGAGACACGTGGTTATCTCCTTCTGAAAAGTCAGCCACTGAAAACCCTATAGATAACAATTCTACTGCGACACACACATGGGCACCATGACTCAGAACTGACTTGATAGCAACTGGGGTTAAATGTGGCTCATATAAATCAGAGATTGGGAAAGCAGAACAATTTATTTAGAAAATATAGACATTCAGACTCAGGAAGACTTCCAGACTCTTGGAGGCAAAAAGAAAGCATCATCATGAAAGTCAATAGTCAATTAAATTTGAACTTTTGTGAACTTATTTTAGCAAATGCATTTTTATCCTTAAAGCTAAACATTAATCTTTGCTTAAAATAAATCTCCAGTAATCAATAAAATTCTTAAAAATAGAAAAGTAGAAAATTGAAAAGTAATAAAATTCTCTCATAATTTTAAAAATATTATGCCTATAAAAACATATCTATGAGAAATCAGCATTCAAAAAGAATTAACCTTAAGAATGACCATCAGTTTAAAATCTCCTTCCTCTGGAAGTATCCGTGTCAAAGCGATTTTGTCAAGCTATTGTAAAAATGTATTTAGCGTTCTTAAAAGGAGGAAAAATAATGCTTTTAGCTTAGCGTTCTATCATAGTAATTACACTATTTATTTAGTAAATGAATGAATAAAATATTTAATTTTTCAACAATTACCACAGTTTTACGCAAATAACGTGTGTCTTCTGTATTTGTTTGCAGGCTTCATTCTCTCACTGAGATGCATTTTCATAGGTACTGCTATCCCAGCTTTTGTTTTACATGTTGCTGTGAAAAAATTAGCATAATGCACTTGAAAAGATGCCTCTTGGGGGGGGGGTTGGATGGCAAACAAACACAGAAGGCACATGTTATTTGTGTAAAATAAGTAAATATTGTTTAAACATCTACTGCTTGACCAGAGATGTGTTAAGCACTGCAAAAGAACACAAATGAATTTTGTGAAATATTCTATGCCCTCAGAGAAATTGTAAATGTTTGATGGAGGGTATCATGCCCAGAGATAAACAAGTTTACACAAAAAAGAGAACAATCGTAAGAGTAAACACTAAAATGCTAAACTGAACATTACTGACACTAAAATATAGTGTTTATGAAATAATTACTGTGAGTCATCACAACATGGGTAGATCCACATGAAACATAAATATCAACATTAATATTTCTTAGAAGGGCTCTCATTCTATTTCACCTCTGTGCTCTCTGCTTCTACTGCTGTGAGTCCCATACTTCTGACTGCTATAAGTTACAAAGGTAGAAACGCAAGACCTCAGGATTTCTAACTAGCATCTGGAAGGGCTACTTAATTTTTTTTTTTTTTAAATGCCCGATCTGTCGCTTTTGATATCATTTTCCCAGAAAAAAAGAATCTTTAAAATATTCAAACTGTTTACTTGCAGAGCTAAAACAACATCTCTTCCCTGTCATGGCAAATCTTATATTTAAATTAGAAGAAAGCACTGCAGTAATAAAATTGCATTTTGGTAGTCAACTAATACAGAGAGGGTGAAGGCCATACTTTCTTCTCATGTTACAAGCATTGAGGTTACTTCACATTGTACTCAAACGTGGATTTTAATGGTCTGGCAGTGTGTTATGTTTGCATTCTCCAAATTAACATCATTTTATTCACCTACATAACTTTGAATGTCACCAACATTATGATAGATAACACCTTCCTACATGGATGCTTTTATGTTATACATGTTGATGTAGACTATGCATATTTTTACATAATATAAAAATGCAGTTGAATGAAAAGTACACAGAGAACTAGATTAGTAAATTTGTATGCTTAAATATGCTAAACTTTGTTTTCTGGTTCTCTTTAATCATGATATTTAGTAAATTATGAAATAGAAAAGAAAGCATGCATTTGATTTTGGCTTCACTATTACCATTTAGTCCAAGCAAAAACATTCATTGGCAGAAAATGAATAAACATCAGTATTTATTCATTTATTCAAAAAGCATTGAGTCAACACCTTTGCAACTAAATCTACAATTTCTTGGATGACTGTTCTTTGACAGATGGTTTTTGGCTACCACAGGTGTTGATTAGCTAGATTGTTCAGAAAATTGGCACTATAATGTCAAGGTTATTGCTCCAATGCCCTTATGAGTTAGCTAATATTAGCTACTCTATTTCTTTAATCTGAGCCCTGATGGTGTAGTTGTTAAGAACTTGCCTGCTAATCATAAAGATCGGCAGTTCAAATCCACCAGCTCCTCCTTGGAAACCCTAAGGGGCAGTTCTTCTCTGTCCTATAGTGTCGCTGTGGGTCGGAACCAACTCAATAGCATCTAAAAACAACAATTATTCTCACAAACATAGGCTTTAGGTAAGAAGAAATCAGGGAAAAGGATTAAGAATGATTCAACAAAAAACTATGATCTCTACAGAAAACTGTGTCAGAATGCACCGCCACCTGTCTCTTAACCAAGAGCATTACGGGATACACAGTTATTGAAAATAAATTTGAAAGTTTGAAGCTCATAACTGGAGAGAAAAATGAGGAGATTAAGGAGTTGGTGTAGCAGGAGTAGAAATTTTTGAAAAATAGCCTTGGAAAAAGAATTTAAGTTAAGGCATAAAATATCTTAGACTTAAAAAATAAATCTGTGCTATTAAGTGTCGAGCCAGGGCTTAAGGCCTCCAACAAAAGGCACGAATCTCACACAGGCAGTGGATAGAATAATGCTTTGCTCATAATAGTGAAGATGCAGAACTAGGTCAGCTTGACCAAAGGGCACTGGTCCCCCATGGCAGGTGAACCCCTTCCTGTGATTGATCCCCTGTTAAGCATGCACCCCTTCAGGTCCCTCCCCACTGCCAGATGTGGAAATGGCGTTGGCTAGATGCCATAAGATACTCATGCATGAGCAGAACAGAGAAAGTTACTGTGTGCCTAGAGCAAGGAGGAAGGCTCCCAGATAAGGAAAAGAAACTGGGAAACAGAGAAATTCAGTTTCTAGCCTCCACTATCAGAGAATGTTCTGGGCCCAAGGCCTCTGATTAGGTGGCCCAGAGGTGCAGGGAATGTGGCAGACCTTGTGCCAACAGTAAGGGTGATGGGGGGCGGGGGAGAGCTGAGAGAGGCTGCTCTAGCAGAGTCTGAATATTTTTATTTTAGGTCAGGTTCTACGGTCACCAAAGGTGATATTCAGATATCTGGTCTTGTTGAGGTAGGAGAGAGTTGGTACTGCTGACAGTCAAAATCAAGGGTGACTGCAGGTAGAATGAAAAGATAAAGGTGTCTCAAGTTTCCACCTTGAATATCTTAATTATTTTATACCTTATGGGCAAACGACCAAATTGTCTTATACAAACTCCATTCTGCCTTTCTGTTTCATAAGTTTACGTGCAAAAATTTCTGACAAGATAAGCTATCTTGTGTTCAGGTGTGTAAGCACATGATGTAGAAAATGTGGCTCCAGAGGAAAGTGGAGGTTTTCTTTTAATCTCACAGTGTGAAAGAACAAAAAGATTCCTAAGTAGGCAAAACTGTAAAATTGCTCAAAAGAACAGTATTTATGGCATTAAATGAACAGAAGTTGCTCATTTGTGGTACAAAATTGGGCTCATTTAATAAACCAGCATTGCTTCTTCATTAAACAATTGAATCAACTAGCCAGAGTCATGTAATTTATTTGATTAATTTTTTCAATGAGAAACACAATAGAATGATCTGCATAAAGTAGGTGGAAACCCTGGTGGCGTAGTGGTTAAGTGCTACGGTTGCTAACCAAACGGTTGGCAGTCTGAATCCACCAAGCGCTCCTTGGAAACTCTGTGGGGCAGGTTCACTCTGTCCTGTAGGGTCGCAATGAGTCGGAATTGACTCGACGGCACTGGGTTTGGTTTTTTTTTGTTTTTGTAAAGTAGGTATGGAATAAGTGTATGCTTGTTTGAAGAGGAATGGATTCTTTGAATGAATCTATCAGCTGGGTGTTTTCAGCTTATGAAAATAGAGCCTAAATATGAGGATTTTTGAAAATTATTTTTCAGTCTCTTTTTCAAATATAAGTGATTTTTCATGTCTGTATTGAGCGATTACTGCTCCAGAGTTTAAATCTTCCAAGGGAATTCCCAGTGTTGATTGCTTCAGTGGATTACAGACAGCATCACTGAGTATCCCTGTGCTGATGTCTGTGGGCAATACATGTGTGTGTTAGGGATGGACGGTTGTGGGAGAGGTCTTCTGAATTTAAAAAGAAGACCTTGGAACCTTGGTTTAAACTACATTCAGAGACTGCACAATGACAAAGAAATCTGGTTTATAGAAGCAGTTGTTGTTGCTAGTTGTGTTCAAAACAGCTCCGAAGCATGGTGACCTTCTGTATGACAAAACAAAGCATTGCCTGGTCCTGCGCTTTCTTCATGGTTGTTGATAATTGGATAATGTTCTGTTGTGATCCACTGGGTTTTCGTTGTCTAATTTTTAGAAGTATATTGTCAGGCCTTTCTTCCTAGTCTGTTTTAGTCTGGCAGCTCTGCTGAAACCTGTCCATGATAGGTAACCCTGCTGGCATATGAAATATCAGTGGCGTTACTTTTAGCTTCACAGCAACACACAAGTCACCATAGTACAGCAAACTGACAGACAGGTGGTGGTAGAAGCAGTTGGTCCTTCCCAAGGTTTAAAACAAAACAAAGAAATGAACAATTGAAAGTATAGAATTAGTGGCCAATATTTAAAGTCAGGAGATTTTGTCTCCACAGTTGGCCAGAGCTTGGTTGCAGCCATTACCTGCCATTTTGTTTCTGCCATCTTTCTGATCTCCAGACATTTGAGTTTGCAAATCTTAATAATAATTTTGGGAAAAAGCACAACAAATATTACAAAAGGAATGATTTATGTGCACTTAGAGAAGAAATCAGTGATGACTATTAAGTGTGAGTCATGCCAGACTAAGCTAATTTCGTTGGATGTCGGAGAAGCTAGTCTCGGAGGCCGGAAATAATCAATCCACAAAATACAATTACTTATTTTATTCTATTTTCCATCTATTTTTGATGTCATGCATAGATAATCACATTTTTAAAAAGGAAGTGTTCTCTTACCTTTAGTTCAAGAGATAGATTTGTGGATTTTTATTATATTTGTTATTGTTTTTCTTTGCCAGGCACATAAAAAGTAGTTTCATTACTCAGTTATAAATGATAGTTATTGTGACAAATAGCTTATTTAGTGGCTTTACTCCATTTTGCAATTTTTCAGAGATTGAATTCTAGCAGTGTCTCATTCTTTCCATGCAATTTTGTGAAAGTGGACCAATGCAATATTTATTTTTATATTGTCGTTGAATATTTGTGCCACTAGCTCTATTTTCCAACTATTATTGATTTTCTATTGATGACATTTTACCAAAGATATTAAACTAAAATCTCAACATTAAGCACTTCTTTTTTCTTCATTAATGAAATTAATAAGTTTAAGGTAGGTGTATAAAAATCAGTGCTTAATCTAATTGCATTTGTAATACATTCTTTTATAAGATAAACATAATGATCTACAGGCTTAGTTGTTATGGGTAATTTATATATTAAGTAGTTCTACAAATATGATTTATTCATTTTAAAATCATATTTCTAGCAATGTCAATAAGATAATTATTAAAGTGTTCTTGAGATTATACTAGAAATTACCAAAGGCAGGTTACCTGTTCTATTGTGATTTAATGTCAGTCTTTTAAAAAAACACTCTCTGAAAATAATCAATGAAAGACTGGATTATAGAAGATGTTAAGAATGGAATAAAGAAATTCATAGAATCCATTCAGAATGAAAACACTTCCTATCAGAACCTTTAGGGCACAGCAAAAGCGGTGCTCAGAGGCCAATTTATAACAATAAATGCACACATCCAAAAAGAAGAAAGGGCCAAAATAAAAGAATTATCCTTACAACTTGAACAAATAGAAAGAGAGCAACAAAAGAAACCCACAGGCACCAGAAGAAAACAAATAATAAAAATTATAGCTGAACTAAATGAAACAGAAAACAGAAAAACAATTGAAGGAATTAACAAGACCAAAAGCTGGTTTTTTGAAAAAATCAACAAAATTGATAAACCACTGGCCAAACTGACAAAAGAAAAACAGGAGAGGAAGTAAATAACCCGAATAAGAAATGAGATGGGTGATGTTACGACAGACCCAACTGAAAAATTAAAAGAATCATGTTAGACTACTACGAAAAATTGTACTCAAATTTGAAAACCTAGAAGAAATGGATGAATTCCTAGAAACACACTACCTACCTAAACTAACACAAACAGAGGTAGAACAACTAAATAGACCCATAACAAAAAAGAGATTGAAAAGGTAATCAAAAAACTCCCAACAAAAAGAAAGCCTTGGTCCAGACGACTTCACTGCAGAGTTCTACCAAACTTTCAGAGAAGAGTTGACACCACCACTACTAAAAGTTATTTCAGAGCATGGAAAAGGACAGAATACTACGAAACTCATTCTATGAAGCTACCATAGCCCTGATACCAAAACCAGGTAAAGACACCACAAGAAAAGAAAGTTACAGACCTATATCTCTCACAAATGTAGATGCAAAAATCCTCGACAAAATTCTAGCCGATAGAATTCAACAACATAACAAAAAAATAATTCACCATGACCAAGTGGGATGCATACCAGGTGTGCAGGGATGGTTCATCATTAGAAAAACAATTAATGTAATCCACTGCATAAATTAAAAAAAAGAAAATTATCAATAATGCATATTAAATTTTTAGTGGTTTTCCCTAGCAAATTGAATTTCAAGGAAATGCAGAGATATTTTGCTGTCATATACATATTGGGTTTCAACTGCCTTTTTTACAGTAAGTATGCAGGGTTTTCCTACATATGGTAAAATACGTTTTCATTTTGGGGGGAAGCTGGAAAGCTGAACTATCTACTAGAATTTAGATGAGATCAAGAAAACTGGGTGCTTCAATGCAGAGAAAGAAACAGACTTGAGTGAATATTTGAATTTAAAATGATGAAAGGTAAAACATTTATGAATGTGGACAGAAAATAAGGAGGGAATTAAAAAAGAATTCAAGAATTTGAACCTGGGCAATTAATAAAATGTGTGTCCCATCAGAGTGATTGGAAACCCTGGTGTGTATGGGTTAAGTGCTACGGCTGCTAACCAAAGGGTTGGTGGTTAGAATCTTCCAGGCGCTCCTTGGAAACTCTATGGGACAGTTCTGTTCTGTCCTATAGGGTCGCTAGGAGTCAGAATTGACTCGACGGCAACGGGTTTGTTTGCTTTCATCAGAGTGATTAGGCACACTTGATTAGTAGCAAGTGTAGGGAGTCACTGAAGGAGATTTGTATCCAGTTTCTGCAATACGTGAAATGGATACAACCGCTGTCACAGGGCAGAGCACAGGCTCAGAAAGTTACAGATTGTAAGCTCCTGAAGGGTAACAGCCATGTGGATCCTACGTTTTAATCACCATTTACCCTGAGCCCAATACCTAAAGAGTGCTCAGTAAATATTTGTTTAGTGAATGAAGGAAATACTTATATATACATCTTAACCAGTTGCTGTCAAGTTGATTCTGACTAATGGTGACCCCGTGTGTGCAGACTAGGACTGCTCTGTCGGGTTTTCATGACTATGGCCTCTTGGAAGCAGATGGCCAGGCCTTTCTTCCAAGGTACCTCTGAGGGAGCTTGAACCACCAACCTTTCTGTTAATAGCCAAGTACTTAACCTTTGGCATAACTCAGGGACTCCATATATACATCTTACTACCAAAACCTGTTGCTGTCCTGTTGATTCCAACTCATAGCGACCCTATAGGACAGGTTAGAACTGCCCTATAGGGTTTCCAAGGAGTAGCTGGTGAATTTGAATGCCAAACTCTTGGTTAGTAGCTGTAGTTCTTAAGTATTGTGTCACCAGGGGCTCCCTACATATAAAATAAGGGAATTGAATGTGGTTTTGAAATCATGGGATGAAGTGACAGAAAGGTGAAGATGAGAATGAATCTCTTGAGTTGACTGAATAATATAACTGTAAAATAGGCAGAAGTGGGTTGTCATCCTTACTAGCAATTCAAGTTATTACTTAGTAGGAGATGATAGTGAGAAAATTATTCCAAGACTGGTTTAGTCTAAGACCGATGCTGTCCTATCCCATAGTCCTTATCCCCATGTGAGTACTGAACACTTGACATCTGGCTTGTCTGAACTGAGATGTGCTCTAAGTGTAAAAAACCAAAACCAAACTCATTGCCATCAAGTTGATTCCGACTCACAGTAACCGTATAGGACAGAGTAGAACTGCCCCATAGCTTTCTGAGGCTGTAATCTTTATGGAAGCAGGCTGCCACATCTTTCTGCCATGGAGTGGCTGATGGGTTCCAACTGCCAACATTTCAGTTAGCAGCTGAACACTAAACCACTGCACTGTCAGGGCTTCTCTAAGTGTAAAACACACCAAACCTTGAAGATTTAATAACATAATGTACAATATCTAATTTATATTTTTTTACTGTTTACATTTTTAAATAAAAATATTTTGGATATATTGTGTTAAAGGAAACATATTTTAAAATTAATTTCACCTATTTCTTTTTACTTTTTTAATGCAGCTATTAGAAAATTTTAAATTTCAAATGTAGCTTGAATTTGTGGCTGATATTATATTTTTAATAAATAGCACTGTTCTAAGAAGAGAAATGGCTTGAAGCTTCTCTTCTGTTATTAAAAACCAGCATTAATATGACAGTACTTAGAAAAATGATTTTAGATTGATAAACAGTTCTACTTAGTATATTTTTTCTGCAAAAATGTTTTTACTTATCATTTGTAGAAATAAAAGTTATTAGTGTTAATAATTTATTTTTTATTTTAGGAAAATATTTCTACTATATCATAAATATAAAATGCAATGATAAAAAATTATGATAGATTTTCATTGAAATGATTTAACTTCAAAAACTTGAAAGTAATCTTAAAATGTTCTGCTGCTGCTATTCATAAGGTTTTCACTCTAATTTTTTTCAGAAGTAGACCTCCAGGTCCTTCTTCCTAGTCTGTCTTAGTCTGGAAGCTCTGCTAAAACTGTCCACCATGGGCGACTGCTGGTATTTGAAATACTGATGGCATAGCTTCCAGCACATTGCGAGCCACCACGGTATGACAAACTGACAGGTGTGTGGGGCAAATATGTCAAAAAAAGCAAAGAAGTCACTTTGAGGACTAAGGTGTGCCTGACCCAAACCATGGTTTTTTCAATCACCTCATATGCACGTAAAAGCTGGAAAATGAATAAGGAAGACAGAAAAAGAGTTGAAGCCTTTGAATTGTGGGGTTGATGAAGAATATTGAACATACTATGAATTGCCAGAAGAACAAAAAAATCTGCCTTGGAAAAAGTAGAGCCAGAATGCTCATTAGAAGAAAGGATGGCAAGACTTCCTCTCACATACTTTGGACATGTTATCAGGAAGGACCAGTCCTTGGAGAAGGACATCATACTTAGAAAAAGTCAGCAAGAAAGAGGAAGATGCTCGACGATATGGATTGACAGTGGCTGCAACAATGGGCTCAAACACAATGATTGTGAGGATAGTGCAGGCCCGGGCAGAGTTTCATTCAGTCGTACATAGGGTCGCTATGAGTTGGAATTGACTCAATGGCACCTAACAACAACAGTCTTAAAATACCAATCATTTTGGGTTGTTGAGTCAAGAAAAAAACTGTTTCAAGGGAAGCGATTTAATTTAACAAAACTCACTGCTAATTAAACACTACTGAATATCGAAAATATTTGTGATTCTTTGACAGCCATCACCTTGAAGAGTCCAATAAACAGACTTAAGTTAATTCTCCCAGAATAGCACCTAAGTACTTTCAAATGACAAAATAATAAACATAAAATATTGTTTCATTACAGTAAACATTACCACTAAACAGAGGGTTATAAAATCTAATCACTTGTCATAGCTTAATTTATTGGGACTCATTTTCACTGTACCGCATTTATATTTCTACATCTAGGTACCCAGCCATGATTCTTAAGCTCTGAATCTTGCAACATTCAGGAGTCTAATTGGATACATTGAAATAGCACACTTCGTTATACCCTATGTTCTTGTCACCATGCATATTTTCTGCGTGGAAGTCTCTTCCATCCCCTTGTCTTCTGGTTAACTGCAAAGCATCCTTAAGAACTCAGCAGAAATGTCCTTTACTCTACTCTCTTGTCAGATCCTTCTATTCACAACCAAGCACCTTCCTTTGAGGAGCTTAGTGTAATAGCCATGTTTCATGTCTCTATGTAATTTTTTAAATTAACATTTGTCTCCTTCATTAGACTAGTCCTAAGGTCAGAGAGGTTTTTGAATTGCTTAATTGAATATTGAACATACCATGGACTGCCAAAAAAACAAACAAATCTGTCTTGGAAGAAGTACAACCAGAATGCTCCTTAGAAGCAAGGATGGAGAGACTACGTCTCAAATACTTTGGACATGTTATCAGAAGGAATCAGTCCCTGGAGAAGGACATCATGCTTGGTAAAACAGAGGGTAAGTGAAAAAGAGGAAGACCCTCAACAAAATGGATGGACGCAGTGACTGCAACAATGGGCTCAAACATAACAACGATTGTGAGGATGGCACAGGACCAGGCAGTGTTTCTTTCTGTTGTACACGGGGTCGCTATGAGTTGGAACTGACTTGACAGCACCTAACAACAGTATTGTACCTGCAGTATCCCACATGGTGCCTGACACATAGGAGGGATTCGGTAAATATTTGATGAGTGGTAAGATCATATTCATGAGGTCTAAAATAATGAACTTGAGCACCTTTTCAGGTTTCCTGCCTAATGACTACTTTTAGATAGCAAGTTTTATTCAGGCACATAAGAATTTAATTGATATAAATTATCGGACCTGAATTTTATTATATTTCTTCTTTTCTTGACATTAATATTTTATTTCTGCTTGCTGGCATGTTTATTTTTCAAGAGTAATGAGAATAATTTTCTTGAAGGGCAATTCTTGTAAAAATAAACAAATTAATTCTACAAAAATCTTACAGAGGTGATTAAGATAGAGAATTGTTTTCTTAAAGAGCATATAGAAATAGGAAAATGAAAACTTAGCATAAATATTGGTTAGACAGTGATACTGGCATGAAAAGCACAGGGCTTTTGGAGTTCAGAAGATGGAGAAACTATTTTCAACTAAGATAACAATGAAGAAAGGCTTCATGAAGAAGGGGGAACTGAATATGAGCTTTGAAACATAGCAGGATTTGGGCTGCAGAAGCGTGTAAAAGGAAAGACATTCTTTGTGGGCGAAAAAAAAAAAATTGCATGGAGGCCGGGTATTGAGGGATACGCGGGCATGGTGAATCATCCGCCATTTTATGCAGTAAGTGGTGAATGACTGTAGCATGGCCAGAGTGTGGCCTCAGGAGGCAGGTAGTCATGATTTCAATTCCTAGCTCTTCAATCTACTGATCGTCGGATCTTATACAAATAATATCTCCTCTTTAAGCCTCAGTTTCTTCAATTAAAAAAAAAAAATGTGGTCATGGAGAATAACAACCTTACGGGGTCTTCGAGAGGTATAAAAAAAACAACGTGTATTAAAAATTTAACACAGTACCAAAAACTAATAAAAATAGAAGTTGGTTCTGAAAAATAGTTTGGGACAAAGTTACACAGGATCTTAAACGTCTGCAGTTTAATTCTGTAGTGGTTAAGAGCGGACTATGAACGAAGGTTACTTCTGTGAATTCTGATTTGCTTCTTTCCAGGTAAATGATTCAAGGCAATTTATTCACCCTGTCTATGCCTCACTTTTCTCATCTATAAAATGCAGATAATGATAATTATTTTGAGGATTAAATGAGTTAATAAATACAAAGACTGTATAACCTGGCATATAAAAAAAATTTTTTTTTTTTTTTTAGGAAGGACTATATAGATGTTAGCTAGTACTATTGGTTAAGTCATCAAAGGTATTTTAGAAGGATGTGTCTGTATCAGAGATGTGCTTAGGAAGAAAATAATGTGTAGCCCTCTGTAAGATAAATTGGGAAGGGACAAGTTAGAAAGCTTTTGCAGTCCTCCTAATTGGTGATAGTGAGGGCATGAACCAGATAGACATTGCGAGAAATGAGAGTTTAGGGAAGATTTACAAAAGAAAAAAATGTTAGAATAGAGGGCACTTAGAAACTTCATGGATGTGGGGACAAAGGTAGGTGAGTGGTAGGTGTCAATGCTAAGGTGTTCATTCTGAGTACTGAGAGATTATGCCTCAGACAGAAGTAACAACTGAGGACAATCTACAGATCTGAGATGGACATATTTTGAGCATGTTGAGCTTCTGTTGCTTTTGGCACTGTTCACTGGAAATGTCTAGCAGGTGAAACTGAAGGAATGGAGGCTAGAACATTGAAACACAGATTAATAAGTGTTAGTTGAAGCTGGAGAATAAAAAGGAAGAAAGGTTAGAGACATGAAAGAATAAGATTGAGAGAAGTTACACATGAAGATACATCCAGCAAGCTGAAGGCAAGAGCAATGTTACTGGAAAAAGGGGTAGAAGGGGCTTTAGAAGCCACAGTTTTATGAAAACTGAAGAAGAAAGTTTTATGGTAGAAATGGACAAAAATATCAGGTGCT
The DNA here is from genome assembly GCF_030014295.1 of Loxodonta africana. Taxonomy (NCBI): domain Eukaryota; kingdom Metazoa; phylum Chordata; class Mammalia; order Proboscidea; family Elephantidae; genus Loxodonta; species Loxodonta africana. The sequence continues at coordinate 109,937,902 of NC_087347.1, read as the reverse complement.
GTCAGGAGGTTCAAGGATGATGAGAATGAAGAATATGCCAGAAAAACAAAACAAAGCAAGGCAAAAAACAGAAAGACCAGAAGAAAAAAAAAAAGTAGATGTATTGATTTGGAAGCTAATGTCAGCGTACCAATGCAAAATCACGATCTTTTGCTTAATTTGAAGATTAGAACTAGTTATCAGACTTGGAGCCCATCAATTAAAGGGGAGTCTAAGTCCTCGTGAGGAGTAATCCTGACTGCGCTGCTGCTTTGACTATATACAAAAATGTATCTCAAAGGGGCCTGTGGTCATTTACCAGAGAAATTGTGCACTGAAGAAAAAAGAATATCCAAATATTTCAAGGAATGCTGAATATAGGGTCTTAATTGACACTGAAACCGGAAGATCCAAAATGCATCATAGCCGCTGAGACTTCTAAAACCCACGAAATATACAGGGCTCAGGACAATTACATTTCACAGAGCTTTCGATGTTTGCATGGGCCCACGCCATGTTAATTTCCCTGGACTTCCAGTGCTTTACGGCGATGGACATATTTAGCAGCTGGCAAGACACTCGCATTGATTTCCTGACTTGTGGAGTAAGAGCTATTACTTTAGGAAGAGTAAAATGAAAAACCCTGAAACTGCCCACAGTGCTAGTCAAGGTAGTAAATCAGAATGAATACTGCATTCCTGCGTAGAAATGTAGAGACCAGTGCTATCGCGTTAATATTAAATGACTCAGGCACTGATTCCCATCATTAAAAAAGAAACCAAACCCAGTGCTGCCAAGTCGATTCCAACCCACAGCGACCCTATAGGACAGAGTAGAACTGCTCCATAGAGTTTCCAAGGAGTGCCTGGCAGATTTGAACTGCCAACCCTTTGGTTAGCAGCCATAGCACTTAACCACTACACCACTAGAGTTTCCGATTCCCATCATATCCCCATTCAATTCATCTGAATATCCTTTGTTAAAGGTAGATAGATGATAGCAAGTATCAAAGGACTGTCATAAACCTACAGTCCCTGGGTAGTGCAAATAGTTAACTCATCAGCTGGTTACAGGAAGGTTGGAAGTTTGAGTCTGCCCAGAGGTGCCTCAGGAGAAATGACTAGTAATCTATTTCCAAAAAAAGACGAAAATAGCCATTAAAAACACTATGGAGCACAGTTCTACTCTGACACGCGTGGCGTCTTCACTAATTGAAGTTAACTCTAGTCTAGGTTGAAATATATTATAACACCAAGTGTAGAATTCCAGAAGCATCCCTTCTTTATCCATACAAAAAAAAAAAAAAAACAGTGGCATAAACTCTTTCTTTAATTCAGACTAAACAAATTTTATAAATGATGTGCACTTGTTTTATAAAAGAGGAAATGGTATCTCAGTGAGTCAAGCAACTTGCTGAAAATCACACAACCTGAGTGTAGTAAAGTTGGGACTTAAATCTAAGTTTTATGACACCAAACCTTTCAATAGCATTTACTTTAGCCTACTATTTTAGTATGTATGTACTTAGTATGCACTTAACCTAATATCTGAGTACTCTGTGCAGCCACAAAATCATTGATTTATTCCTTCTCATCTTTTTTTTTTTTTTTTTTCAAATAAAGAACAAGCTGCCTATTTTGTTCCCTGATCATTTATATGTTCTGTGCCCAGGCAACCTTCTGTTGAGTGTTTATTAATGAAATTTTGTCAAACATGCCATGACTTAAAATTCCCTTCTACAAGAAAAATCTCTCTCACTGGACTCTTATGTTTATTCATTTCCCTTTATAGACTGTTATGGATTGAATTGTGTCCCCCCAAAACATGTGTTGTAAATCCTAACCTCTATGCCTGTGGTTATAGTCCATTTGGAAACGGGTTGTCTTTGTTATGTTATAAGGCGGGATTAGTCTACAGTGTATCTTGAGTCAATCCCTTTTGAGATATAAAAGAAAACAAGGAAGCAGAGGAGAAATGGGATAAGATAGATGCCAAGACACATGGAGATCTCCAACACAGCACCATCATTAGGGGGAAATGGGAGGAAGTGTGGACAACAACGTGTGACACCGTCAGAGGGGTGACACCAAAATGACTATAAAAAATCCCTGTAGTTAGTTACACAGCAAAAACACTTTTCGTAAACCGAACTTATATGCATCAATATACCTACAATGTTAAAACTCTATCCTAATTTACTTTTTGAACCTTCAAATGTGCTCCAGTCAGAGCTGTTATTATCACCCGATGACAATGATCCTTTGAATCACATGGTTTCATCTTCATGTGCTACCAAAAAAAAAAAAAAAAAAAAACCTGAAACCATTGCCGTGGAGTTGATTCCAACTCACAGAGACCCTATAGGACAGAGTAGATCTGCCCTATAGGGTTTTCAAGGAGTGGCTGGTGAATGCAGACCACCGACCTTTTAGTTAGCAGTGGAATGCTTAACCACTGTGCTACCAGGGCTCCTATAAGAACACACTATTATTTTCATTTGTCAAATTTTCTGGTGCTTTAGCTATAATATTGTGGTGATTAGTATTTGTGAACCTATATCAATAACTTTTTTAAGAATGAAATAGTAATTAAAGGAAATGAAGGAATAATATACAGGAATTACAATTTATGAGTAATATTAATACAGAGGAAACTCTGGTGGCTTAGTGGTTAAGAGTTCGGCTGCTAACCATAAGGTCAGCGGTTGGAATCTACCAGGTGGTCCTTGGAAACACTTTGGGGCAGTTCTACTCTATCCTATAGGGTCACTATGAGTCAGAATCACCCCGATGGCAAAGGGTTTTTTTTTTTTAGTACAGAAAATATTACTAAGGATTCTGTGTGATCTGGTATAGGAGGAAGTTCTTATCGGGGGAAGGGGTGACAGTATGAGTTACTACACTGGGTGACCCAACCCTAGTGATGCCACTGCTCCAAGGAACCAGGAAGCAGAAGCTCCGAAGAGACAAGGACCGTGCTCCAGAGCCAACACAGAAAGAAAGCCTTCCCCTAAAGCCAGCACTCTGAATTCACATAGGACTTCTAGCCTCCTGAACTGTGAGAAAATAAAGTTCTGTTTGTCAAAGCCATCCACTTGTGGTAATTTTGTTAAAATAGCACTGGATAACTAAGACAGAGACCCATTCATCTTTCTTTCAAGATAGAATCTCTGTAAACAGTTGCTCAGTTGAATTAAGATGAAGGATGGGCTTGAGATGTTTTTAAGAAACATACCTACTTAAGATACTTCATTGTAAGCCTGAGCAGGAGGTCGTAGCTCCAAATTCTAACAAGGGTTCCCTGGCAGAAGCAAAGTAGGGGATGAGAGATGCAAAGAAAACAGTCTTGTTTACATTTTTATGTCAAAGTTTTTGCTAATGAATTAAGTTCTGATATAAAAACAAAACTTGCTGCTTGCTGTTATGTAGTTTTATACATTTTTCCATATGATTTATCTGTATGTCTCCACACACAAATATAAGGATATGAAGGGAAGGTGGAGAACTGGGTGGACAAAAGGACCTTTGTAAGTCTAAGTAAAAAATTACTCAATGGGGAGTAGAAATCCCTCCCTGAGTAACTGAAAAGCTTAACTGAAAAAGTAGAGACATGGGATAACCTCCAAGAAAATTTCTACCCTGGAATCCTTGAAGAATTGACATGTGTCCATGGGTTTATGATGAAAAGTAGAAAATGTATGACTGAAGATGGGTTTGCACGGTAGCCTGAAGATGCTTGGAAGACAGCAGCCCTTGAAGCCAATTACAACACGCTTTCTGTAGACAGGTGGTGGAGAAGTAGAAAGGGTTTTTAAGTCCCTTTTTGGTCCCTGGGTGATGAAAATGTTTTTCTCTCAGCTACTAACTGAAAGGTTGGTTTTTTGAATCCACCTAGTGGTGCTGTGGAAGAAAGGCCTATCGATCTGCCCACATAAGACTATAACCAAAAAACAAACAAACAAATGTAACAGAGCAGTTCTACTCTGTAATACATGGGGTCACCATAAGTTGGAATCAACTCAACAGAAATGGGGTTTTTGAAGTTATTGAGGAGTCCCCGGGTGGCACAAACAGAAAAGTTGGTATTCGAACCCATCCAGAGGTGTCTTGGAAAAAGGGCTTGGTGATCTGCTTCTGAAAGGTCACAGTCATGAGAACCCTATGGATCACAGTTCTACTCTACAACACATGGAGTCACCATGAATCAGGATTGAATCAATGGCAACTGTTTTTTAGGGCCTATTGATTTTGGTGTGTGAATTAAAGATAAGAAATCTTCTCCTGATGAAGATGCATCTGGTATGGGCCTTCAAGCCTTAGAGAAAAGTGAAGTTGGCTCATTCAGTGGAGTTCTAGAATAGTAAGTCAAATGCTGTGATGCTGGGAGCTATGAAACCAGTATTTCAAATATCAGCAGGGTCACCCATGGTGGACAGGTTTCAGTGGAGCTTTCAGACTAATACAGACTAGGAGGAGGAACCTGGTGATCTACTTCTAAAACAAACTGGTCAGTGAAAATCTTATGAATAGCAGCAAAACATTGTCTGATATAGTACCAGAAGATTAACCCCTCAGATTGGAAATCTCTCAAAATACAACTGGGGAAGAGCTGCCTCCTCAAAGTAGAATCGACCTTAATGACGTAGATGGAGTAAGCTTTTGGGACATTAATGGGATGATGTGGCATGACTCAAAATGAGAAGAAACAGCTGCAAACATCCATAAATAATTGCAGCATGGAATGTATGAAGTATGAATGAAGGAAATTAGAAGTTGTCAGAAATAAAATGGAACGCTTGAAGATCGATATCCTAGGCATTGAGCTGAATAGGCCAATATTGCCCATTTTGAATCTGACAATCATATGGTCTACTATGCTGGGAATGATAAATTGAAGAGGAATGGTGTCACATTCATTGCCAAAAAGAATTTCTCAAGATCTATGCTGAAGCACAATGCTGTCAGTGTTAGTATAATATCCATACGCCTACAAATAAGACCAGTTAATATGATGAGTATTCAAATTTATGCACCAACCACTATTGTCAAAGATGAAGAAACTGAAGTTTTTACCAACTTCTGCAGGCTGAAATTGATCAAACATGCAATCGCGCTGCATTGGTAATTACTGGTGATTTGAATACAAAAGTTGGAAACAAAGAAGAAGCATCCATAGTTGGAAAATATGGCCTTGGTGATAGAAATGATGCCAGAGATCTCATGATAGAATTTTGCAAGACTCTTGACTTACTCATTGAAAATACCTTTTTTCAACACCATAAATGGCAACTATACACCTCGACCTCACCAGATGGAATGCACAGGAATCAAATTGACTATATCTATGGAAAGAGACAATGGGGAAGCTCAATATCATCAGTCAGGACAAGACCAGGGGTGGACTGTGGAACAGACCATTAATTGCTCATATGCAAGTTCAAGCTGAAGTTGAAGAAAATTATAGCAAGTCCACCAGAGCCAAAGTATGATCTTGAATATACCTCATCTGAATTTAGAGACCGTCTCAAGAATAGATTTGACATGTTGAACACTAATGACTGAAGAGAAGCCGAGTTGTGAATGACATCAAGGACATTATACATGAAGGCTGCAAGAGGTCATTAAGAAGTCAGGAATGATACTATCTGTCTTAGAAGAAGTACAACCAGAATGTCCCTTAGAACCGAGGATGGTGAGACTTTGTGTTACGTACTTTGGACATGTTATCAGGAGGGACCAGTCCTCGGAGAAGGACATCGTGCTTGGTAAAGTAGAGGGTCATTGAAAAAGACCCTCAGTGAGATAGATTGACACAGTGGCTGCAACAATGGGCTCAAACCTAGTCACCATTGTGACAATGATGCAGGACTGGGCAATGTTTCTTTGTTATATGTAGGGTTGCTATGAGTAGGCACCTAACAACATAACAACAACAACAACATGCCAAATGCAAAGCTAGCGAACAAACACAGTAGAAAAATCTCCAGGTGGTGAGAAGAATGGGTTTTGTGGAGTAAATTTTCACAAGGGTTCTCAGCATCTAAACACTTAATTAGAATTTTATTTAACCTCCTAAACAATGCAAAGGCATTGAAGGGTTGTGCTTTAAAAAGATGAATGTGATTGCTGAGTGAGAGTGTGGAGAGAAGAGTCACTGGAGGTGGAAGAAACATGAGAAAATTTTTATAGTCTTCCAGAAAAGAGGTAATAAGGTCTTGGACACTAAGTACTGGGTATATATGTTATGCAATATTTTCTGTTAATTAAACTTCTTTGTAAAACTTTGCAGCAAGAAGGCTTGTTCTATATTTTATAGATTTCCAGGAGCTCTAGGAAAAGAGGGAACTACTCTATCCAGCAGCAATAGTCCATTACAATTTAATTTTCACAGAAATTCATAAAACCTTGAAGGGATGAAGTAGTATATATGCACTTACATAATCTCTCTGATAAATCTCTGATTATAAGCCTCTAGGAGTCATATGGTAAAATATAGTTAATATATATAAGTGAAAAATATGATCAGTTGCTAAAATCGGGGTATTTAATGTTTAGAAATTGTGAACCGCATTCCTGTTTGAATGAGCTATGCTATAAAAGCAAACATACAAACATTCCTAATGCAGTTGGATGTTAACCTCCCATGCATGGGTGGGTAGAGGATTAAACAATTAAATTAAGTGTAATTCAGAGACCGAGAAACGGGGGACATCTAAAATTAATCTGTTAATTATTAGCTGCATCAGAAGAGTCTTTAGACAAAACAAATAAGGTGGTAAATTAAATTTCACCTTGTGGGAAAGTTGAGTTCTTCAGGCTTAATTTGCAAGTAGAAACACGGACGATGTAACTGAATAGCAAAATCACACATTTTTCATGAGCTTTCTTCTATACACCTTGTCGGGAAAGAAAGAAAGGCACGCAGGAAAGAATTATAAAATCATCTTTGGGTTATTCCTGTAAAAGTTTGAGCATAGCAGCAGCAAGACCTCAATCTGAAGTTGTGCTTAAAAATAAAGGCAATAATTAAACAATAACAATTCCACTTTTTTTGCTTGAAAATGAGGAGGGTTTACATTTTAAACGTGTGTTTAGAAATATGAAAACAACATTTAAACAAGACATTCTTTTTTATTGGGGTGAAAATCCACACAACAAAATGTAGGGCGATTCAACGATTTCTACGTGCACTCTGCGGCAACATGGATTACGTTCTTCAAGTCCTACGACCATTCTCGCTCACACGGTGTTCTTTTACTGCTTCCTTTTAAAATAGGAATTATTTATAAAAGCCTAGGATATGACGTTTTCATGTAAAAACTGTGTCAGGGTGTTCCAGTTTATGCACAATGAGGACGGGCTGTTCATGGTATCCTTTAATGAAACACAGGTATTTCTGCTTTGGTGTGGCTGTGGTTGTTCTCGTAGGGACATGAAGAATCAAGTAACTTCTTTGCTTGTGGGCTTTTACATATTAACTTTCCCTGTATAGATTGGTGGAAGTGTTTCTGTCTTACTAACTAGACCTCAAGAGACTGATGCCGGAGGGGAATCTACTAGTAGCAATCATTTATTCCTGCAGCAGTTAAAGGAGACAGTTTCTTTTAAAAATACTTCTTGGACCTTTACATTCTTTTATAAAATGAACAATTTCCATAAATTCTTGACACAATATGGGCATTCAACCCACAAAATGCTGTATGCTTTTTTCATGTTGAGAGTAGTTTTTGTACCAAGTTTTGCCTTTTCTAAAATGAGATAAAAATATGGCGTAAGTTCCTTAATCAGTTTACAGTTCCACTTATAAATAAATTTAAGCAGATTTAAGAGTAAATTAAATTAATATGCATTATTTGCCCAAGTGAACCATACTTCCATACTTAGTAAACTAAGCATGGTTATTTTACAAGCAAGAACTCTATGTATTGTATATAATATATTCCTAAATTCTGTATAAAAAAAATTCAGGCAAGTTAAAAGGTAATGGTGCAATGGTTAAGTGCTTGGCTGCTAATCAAAAAGTCTGCAGTTCAAACCTACCAGCAGCGCCATGAGCAAAAAGACCTGGCAATCTGCTCCTGTAAAGATTGCAACCTAGAAAACACTGTGGGGGAGTTCTAGTCTGTCGTATAGGGTCACTGTGAGTCAGAATTGACTTAACGGCATACAACAATAACAACAAGGCGGTGCAACTGGTTTGTGCTTGACTAACTCTATGGGGCAGTTCTATTCTGTCCTATAGGGTCACTATGAGTTGGAATCGACTTGACAGCACTGGGTGTGTGTGTGTGTGTGTGTGTGTGTACTAACCTAAAGGTTTGTGGATCGAACCCACAGTGATACTACTGAAGAAAAAGCCTGGTGATCTAGTTAAGATCACAACCAAGAAAACCGTATGAAGAAGTTCTACTCTCTAATACATGGGATTGCCATGAGTTGGAATTGACTGGACTGCAATTAACCACAACACAGGGTAATAAAATGCATATATTTGAAAATCTCAGAAAAAACAATTGTGATAAAGGCTCCAAAATCAGATTCTTCTGAGACAACTAAAATAAAGAATTGCAAGGTACAAAATAGTGTGCAAATTTCAAAATAACAAATACCACTTATGAAATTTCAGCTATACAACCTGGACCTAGGGAGGAGAGAGAGAGAAAGCAAAAGAGAGAGAGATGTTTATAGATAATTCAGTCTGTCCTTTCACTCTGTCACCAGGAATGAGCACCATAAGACACAGATTGATGCTCTTCCCAAGCTGGTCTCTGTGTTCCCTAATTACGCTCAAAGAACTGTACTAAAAGTGATTTTAGCGCTTGAAAAGATCTACACATTTCATTCATTTTGGCACCTAAACATAAGCCAACTACTAGATCTGATGCCCAAAGGAGAAAAGGTGATCTACGCCAAATCTGGAGGAAAAGCAAATGTCTCTATTGGATGGATGCATTCTTTATTATTTTATTCTCTAATGTAGTGCTTCTGTAAGGGAGCTGAGAGTTAATTTTCACTATGAGCGTTGTTTGCCTTCTGTACTGACTTTAGACCTGGATTTCTATTTAGGGTGTTACCCTATGGCCAAAAAATTCATGTCCTTGCCACATGTAAAACACATTCATCCCATCACAGCATTCAAAATCTTAAATCAGCTCCAAGTGCAAATTCCATCCTGGGGCAAAATTCCTCCTCATCTGTGAAATCTAGAATACAAGTTAACTGTTTCCAAAGTGCAATGGTGGAACACCCACGAGGTAGACACTTCCATTACAAATGGGAGAAATTGGAGGGAAAGAAGGCCTAACAGGCACCAAGCAAGTCCAAAACCCAGCAGAAAATATTACATTAGCTCTCAAGCCTCGAAAATAATCTTCTGTTCTCTGAGACCATTCAGGCAATGGCCCTGCCTCCAGACTCTGGATGTTAGCCATAGTTTCTAGATTCTGGGTGGAGACCCCTCAGCCCTGAGCTTCAGCTCCGGTTTCCAGGCCTACTGGGACAGCAACTCTGCTCTCTTGGATTGGGGCAGCCCCATTTTCCTGAGTCATCCGAGTGTCGATCCTACTTCCTCAGCCACGACAGTCCCCGTTCTTCAACCCCTTGGGCATGGCAGATCCACCATCTCAGATTTGGGCAGTGGATCTGGCTTCATCCCCCTGGGACTCATGAACAGCAGCGCCACACTCCAGAACTGAGTTGGTGCAGATCTGACTCTTTGAAACCTCGGAAGCTGTGGCCCCACCTTTTGAGATCCCAGAGATCATGGTCCCACCCTTTGAGACTGAGGCATCTCTATTTCCTGTGCTCCTTGTCTCTTCAGTTTCTATTTCCTGGTTCCTTGACCTCTTGGGTCCTCAGGACTCTTGGGCTGGCCCAGCCTTTACCCTGCTTGGGCAAGTATTGTAAAACTCTTTAGTTACACCAATAAATGCCCAGAAGCACTCCACTCCACCAGTAAGCCTCAGCCCAAAGATTCTCAGCTCTCTCATTCCATGGGTTGGCAAGCCTAGGTATGCCAGTAAGTGCCTAGAGGTACATTGCTCCTCCAGGAAGCCTCCCGCTCTCTAGTTCTGTGTGTCAGCTCCTGTGCCATCTCACAGCAATCTCATGGCTCTGCTGCTGCCATTTCTCTTCCACTGCTTCTTGCCTTCTGCACTGTATTTGATGTTATGGCTCTCCTCATTTCCTTCTGCGCTTTCACCAGAATTGTGTTTCATGTCCATAATTCCAACAAAAGTTTTTTCAAGGCAATCTAGGCTTGCACTACTAGATAACTTAAACTCCTCCAACCCCTTTCCATTAACAGTTTCAAAACTGCTTCCACATTTTAGGTATCTGTTAGAACAGTGCCTCATTCCTGGTACCAAATTCTATGTTAGTTATCTAGTGCTGTTATAACAGAAATACCACAACTGGATGGCCTTAACAAACAGAAATTTATTCTTTCACAGTTTAGGTGGCTCGAAGTATGAATTCAGGGTGCCATCTCCAGGGGAAGGTTGTCTCTCTCTGTTGGCTGTGGGGGAAAGTCCTGGTCATCAATCTTCCCCCAGCCTAGGGGTTTCTCAGCACAAGGATCTGGTGCCCAACAGATACTCCCCCCTCCTGGCTCTACTTTCTTGATAATAGGAGGACTCTGTCCTCTCTGCTCGTCTTTCTCTGTTATATCTCGAAAGATATTGACTCAAGATATAATCTGATTCTGTAGATTGAATCCTGCCTCATTAACATAACTGCCTCTAATCCTTCCTCATTAACAACATTGAGGTTAGGATTTACGACACATAGGATAATCACATCAAATCACAAAATAGAGGACAATAATGCTGAGAATTGTGGTTTAGGCAATTGACACACATTTTTTGGGGACACATTTCAATCCATAACACTCTATAAGACATAAATGTAAAGGTATCAGAAATATTCCACATACGAAAAAAAGTGTTTTCTATTAAATTTCTCTTCTAATAAGAACTTCTTGTGGTCTGCAAGTACTTTATAAGGTTTCGTGAATATCCAGTTCTAATCAGAAAGGCCTAGAGAAGTTATTAGGGCAATAACTGTTTCACTCTTGGCATGTCCTTAGGTTTTTGCTTCTTCTGTTGACATTTGGTCTACTTACAACCCAACTGACAACACAGAGGGCAAAGATTTAAGGTGAGCCCAGTTAAAAGTTTAATCCAAGTAAACAATTATGCAGAAGATAAAATAAAATAACCAAACAAGTGCCACCTGTCCTGGAAAGAAATAGCTTTCTTAAGTTCAATCACTTTTCTCACCTGGTTTTTAGGTAGTTTTGCATCCAGCAAATTTTGAAAACACAAGGCTAAATCTCACTAACTTATATGGAAATAAGCTCTATAGATTCTGGTTTTATTCTTATTTATTTTATTTTTATTTTCTAACTGAAATCATGCTAATTTTCTCTGTAACGCAGAACTAGCTTAGAAACTAGCTGAGACTAAGAACTAGCTCTGGAGTCAAACAAATTAGGTACAAATTCTAGTTATGCTATTTCCTAAGACTTAGTTTTGGTGGCACCATGGTTAAAAGCTTGGCTGCTAACCAAAAGGTCAGCAGTTCTAATCCACCAGCTACACCTTGAAAACCCTATGGGGCAGTTCTACTCTGTCTCATAGGGTCATTATGAGTTGGAATTGACTAGATAGCAACAAGTTTTTTTTTTTTTTTAATGGCTATAATAATGATACAAACATCATAAGATACTAAATAAAATAGTGCCAGAAAAAAAAAAAATTGGCCTAGTTTTGGCACATGAGTGTTAAAGAATGTTAGCAGTAGTATTCATATGGAAATAACTATTAATTCAATAAATGTTTGTCTAGTATATACTTTTTCATAGGGTTGCATTGCTTCAGGCTAGATCCTGAGGTAATTAATAATGTTGAATCAGACATTCTTCCGGACTTCAAGATCTCTTAATTCAAGTGGAGGAGGCTCATTAAAAAAAAAAAAAAAATGTATATATATATATTTTAAAGTATGTAAACAGAGTCAGAAAATATAATTTCATAGGGGAGTTGGAAAGAGCAAGGGATGGGAGCCTGGAATCTGAATGCTGTTTTAATCCCTCTGAATCTGGCATAAGGAGAATACCTTGAGTATGTTTTCCAGTAAAATTATGTGTTCTTTCCTATATCCTCAAAATATTGGGCATTACTGCACATGGTAAATTACATAAAATGATGCATATTATATTTTATAGGATATTCAAATAATTTTCCAGGTTTAATTTGCCTAATTCCCTGACATTGAAAATCAATCTCATTTTATATTGTAACTCCCCTGTAAAATCTCACTGAGGAGTAATTTTATAACCCATACAAAAAATCTTGAAATTCCATTTCCAATAATTTATTATCAGAAAAAAATTTAAAATATGCTCAAACATTTAGGTATAAGCATGTTTTAGACTTATGAACAATAATAAAAATTGGGGAAAAAACAACATAAATGCTTAACAACAGAAGTTTTGCTGAATACATGTTCTATTTAAATATGATCTGTAGATATGTAGTAGTCACATAACAATATTGTAAAATTATATGTAATAAAATTGAAACATACGGTGTTTTAAGTACAAATTTCAAAATAGTATACATTGTTTAATCTCATTCACAAAAAACTCTATCAATCATATACAAATAGGAACAAGTCTGTCTTAAGATAGGCTAAGAGTGATTTTGATTTTCTTCATTTTGCTTATATATGTTTCCCTATTTTTCTACACATATTGAAAAGCATAATAAAAAACTATTATTACAAGTGAATTGAGTAACATGGTGTACAGCCACAATCTGAAACTCTGGATTCATTCAGAAGAATAATCCAGTTTTGTTGATTTTTAAAAACCCTTTTTATTATAGAGCACAGATTTTATTAACATTTTAACTCCTTTATTGTAAAATTCAAAATGATGCAGGAAATCACACAAAACAAATATATATTTTAAGGAGTTATTATGAGGCAAACACCCTTGCAACCACTTGTTGCCATCAGCTGCCCTCGAGTTGGCCCTGCCTTACACAACAACCCTATGCACAACAGAACAAAATGCCTGCTTCTACACCATCCCCAACCCTGGTCGTACATTGAACCACAGGGTTTTCATTGGGTGATTTTCGGAAGTAGAAAACCAGGCCTTTCTCCCTGGTCCCTCTTAGTCTGGAGGCTCTGTTGAAACCCGGTCAGCATCACAGCAACATGCAAGCCCCCACTGACAGAGAGGTGGTGGCTGCACACGACTACCCAGGCACCCAAGAAGCCTCTCCTTTTGTCCTGTTCAATCTCATCCTTTGTCCTCCCCACAGCAATTAACCATTATCCTGATTTACAGCAATCACTTCCTTGTATTTCTTCTTTGTGTTTTATCATTCAATTGTGCATTTCTGGACATTACTATTTAGTCTAGAGTTTTAGTCTAGGTATTGATTGCATGGTACTGTTCACCATGGTTCTCAGTACCTTGTATATCCTGAGAACTGGAAGCTATTTCAAGATGTGTTATCAAACTCAGGATTGATACCACTGGCAAGGCTGTAGGTGGTGATGTGTTTTTTATCAGGGACCACATAATATGTAGTTGTTTTTTTTTTTTTTTCTATTTTTGTATAGTTAGTAATTGTTGAGTTTCAGTGCCTAGATCCATTTATTCATTGGAAGTTGAAAAATGGTAATATACCAGTTTTATCATTTCTTTTTTGTTTATTCACTTTTAAAAAGAGACGCATCCCATCTTTGAAAATTTGATAACCTAGTGGTATAATTCACATAGGAAATCAGGATACATGTTTCATTCTTTTACTTTATTTACTAGTTTACTGTCATCTCTGAAAGGAACCATTTAGTTTTCTGGGTTTATAAAACTCATTACTAACCAATGGCTTTAAACATATTTGATAGATTCCAATAAAATTGTGCTTATTAACTATTTTGAAGCCCAAATTTTCTTGTAGGAGCCTCTTTGACTTCGCTCTTGAGTCATTTTGCCACGACATTAGTAGCCTTTGACAGTTTCCTATCTAGTAGTTATGACAAGAGCTTTCAGACTCATCTTGTACATTTCTTGCTTTGTATACGGCATTAGCCATTAGCATTGGAAAATAGTATTTTAAGACCACGAACTATCTGAATATTAGAGAAGCTCATTGATGTTGGCTTGGTTAATGCTTCTAGGCCTTTTCAGTGGCTTATGCTTAAAAATTCATCCACCCATCCATACACACATGTACATACATGCATTTGTATGTGATAAAATATCTCATGAGTTCATACTTATTCTTCTAAGTCAAATTTAGAATTATGGAGATTTTATTTATTTATTTTTTCAATGTCTTCTGTATTGCTGCTATATTTCATTTCTTCCCACATGGAAAATCCTGCTTTTTAGAATCAAATTATCCCATTATTACTCATTTACTCCATCCCACAAGTTCACACATGTTGTTGTTTATTTGTCTGATGCACGGCGACACTATATACAATAGAACGAAACGCTGCCTGATCATGCACCGTCCATATGATTATTGCTATGCTTGAGCCCGTTGTTGCAGCCACTGTGTCAATCCATCTCGCTGAGGGTCTCCTTTTTCTCTGGCCCTCCGCTTTACCAAGTGTCTTAGTTACCTAGTGCTTCCATAACAGGAATACCACAAGTAGATGGCTTTGACAAATAGAAATTTATTCTTTCACAGTTTAGAAGGCAGGAAGTCTGAATTCAGGCTTCAGCTCCAGGGGAAGCATTTCTCACTCTGTAGGGTATGGGGGAAGGTCCTTGTCATCTATCTTTCCCTGGTTTAGTAGCTTCTCAGCATAGGGACTCCGAGTCCAAAGGATTTACTCCCCTCCTGGTTCTCCATTCTTGGTGGCATGAGGTCCCCCTGTCTCTCTGCTAGTTTTTCTCTTTTATATCTCAAAAGATGACTCAAGATATAACCTAATCTTGTAGATTGAGTCCTGCCTCATCAACATAACTGCCTCAAACCCTGCCTCATTAACAGCATAGAGGTAGGGTTTACAAAATATACAAAAATCACATCACATGACAAAATTTTGGACCATCACACAGTACTGGGAAACCTGGCCTAGCCAAGTTGACACATTTCGGGGACACACAATTCAATCCATGACACCAAGTAAGATACCTTTCTCTAGGGACTGCTACCTCCTGATAACATGTCCAAAGTATGAGAGACAAAGTCTCACTACCCTTGCTTCTAAGGAGCACTCTGGCTGCACTTCTTACAAAACAGATTTGTTAGTTCTTCTGGCAGTCCATTGTATGTTCAGTATTGTTCTCCAACACTATAATTCAAAGGTGTCAAGTCTTCTTCAGTCTTCCTTATTTATTGTCCAGAATTTGTGTGCAGATGAGGTGATTGAAAATACAATGGGATGGATCAGGCACACCTTAGTCCTCAGAGTGACATCTTTTCTTTTTAACACTTGAAAGAGGTCTTTTAGAGCAGGTTTGTGCAATGTAATATGTCATTTGATTTCTTGACTGCTGCTTCCATGGCCATTTATTGTGGATCCAAGTAAAATGAAATTCTTTACAACTTCATTATTTTCTCCATTTGTCAAGGTGTTTTTTATTGGTCCAGTTGTGAGGGTTTTTGTTTTCTTTATGTTGAGGTGTAATCCATATTGAAGTCTGTGGTGTTTGATCTCCATCAGTAAGTGCTTTAAGTCCTCTTCACTTCCAGCAAGCAAGGCTGTGTCATCTGCATTTCACAGATTATTAGTGAGTCTTCCTCTAAACCTAATGCTTAGTTCTTCTTCATATAGTCCAGCTTCTCGGATTATTTGCTCACCATATAGATTGAATAAGTATGGTGAAAGGATACAACTCTGATGCACAACTTTCTTGACTTTAAACATACAGCAATATCTCCTTGTTCTATTCCAAAGACAGTCTCTTAGTCTATGTACAGGTTCCTCATGAGCATAATTAAGTGTTCTGGAATTCCCCTTTGCAATGTTATCCATAATTTGTTATGATTCACTCATTTGAATACTTTGCATCATCAATAAAACACAGGTAAACATTTTTCTGGTATTCTCTGCTTTCAGCAGGATCTGTCTGACATCAGCAATGATATGTCTCATTCCATGCACTAGTTTTGATTTTCTTCAGCTTCAACTTGAACTTGCAAATGAGTGATTGATGGTCTTGTTCTGACTGATGATATTGAGGTTCTTCATTATTTCTTTCCACAGATGTAGTTGATTTGAATCCTATGTATCCATCTGGGAGGTCCACATGTATAGTTGCCATTTATGTTGTTGAAAAAGTGTTCGCAATGAAGAAGTTGTTGGTCTTTCAAAATTCTATCATGAGGTCTCTGGCATTGTTTTTATCACCAAGTCCATATTTTCCAACTACTGATCCTTCTTTTTTGTTTCCAACTTTTGAATTCCAATCACCAGTATTTACCAATGCATCTTGATAGCATGATTGATCAATTTCAGACTCCAGACATTGGTAAAACCTTCAATTTATTCATCTTTGGCCTTAGTGGTTGGTGTGTAAATTTGAATAACAGTCATATTAGCTGGTCTTCCTTGTAGGCATATGGATCTTATCCTATCAGTGATGGCTTCATACTTCTGAATAGATCTTGAAATGATCTTTTTGACTGTATGTGAAGCCATTCCTCTTCAAGTCATCATTCTAGGCATAGTAGACCATATGATTGTCTGATTCATAATGGCCAC
The DNA here is from genome assembly GCF_030014295.1 of Loxodonta africana. Lineage (NCBI taxonomy): Eukaryota > Metazoa > Chordata > Mammalia > Proboscidea > Elephantidae > Loxodonta > Loxodonta africana. The sequence goes on along the minus strand of NC_087347.1, from coordinate 109,921,187 downwards.
CAGCCTACTTCAACTCACTAACGTCTAGGATATCAACGTTTATGCATTCCATTTCATTTTTGATGACTTCCAATTACCCTAGATTCTTATTTTGCACATTCCACATTTAGATTTCTAATGGATGTTTGAAGCTATTTCTTCTCTTTACAAGTCATGCCACATCATGACTCAAAAAGCATGAAGGTCCTGAAAGCTTGACTCTGTCTACATCATTAAGATCAACTCTACTTTGAGGAGGCACCTCTTCCCCCATCGTTTTTTGAGTGTCTCATAGCCTTAGGAATTCAGCTTTCAGCACTATATCAGAAATGTTCTGCTGTTATTCAGAAGGTTTTCACTGGAAATTTTTTCAGAAGTAGCTCGCCGGTTACTTTTTCCTAGTCTGTCTTAGTTTGGAAACTCCGCTGAAACCTGTCCACCATGAGTGACCCTGCTGGAATTTGAAATTCTGGTGTCATAGCTTCCCACATCACAGCAACACACAAGCTACCACAATAAGACAAACTGACAGATGAGTGGTGGACACACACATTAGTCTCAGGATAATTATAATAATATTATCCCCATCAATATATCATTTTTACGTATGTATTCTCCATTCTTTTCCCACTTTCTATAGTTTTATCATAGCCACAGTGTCTAAGCATATAACCATTTCATATTGTATCTTCTCTCTTCCCTTTTAACCTTCATCTAGCCTATAAATAACTATGGCATCACCCATTTTCTTATCATTTTGATTGTATGGACTTTGATCTTTATCAAATTCCCCATGAAAGACTCACAGAGATAATAGTCTATGAGTTCTTGCATGTTGGTATCATTTTGTTTTTGTCTTTTTATTGGAAGTCACTTTTGCTGGATTTAAAATCCTGGCCAATATTTTCTTTTCCAATTTTTTCTTTTTGTTTCCGAGAATTTTCGATAGATTAGTCTGTTTTGTTTTTTTATAGTCTGTTTTATTCTGACGTAAAGTGTTTAAGATTCTTCTGTTCTCAGGAGCATCACTTGCCCAGTTTCTTCTCTCAGCTCTCTCCTGCTCAGATACTGATACCATGCAAGTCTGTAGCTGGTGGTGAATTCACCTCACCTACTGATATGTTGGGGTTTGTGCAATATCTTCTCACCTTGTTGTGTGGTAAAAAATGTTCATAGCTTTTTGTTTTTGCTATCTAGTTGCTGTGTCTGTTTTTATGTTGGAAATAGGAAAGATTGACAAATGTGCCAGTGTTGCTACCTTCCTTTTTTTTTTTTAATTTGTTTTCACTCCAAAGATGTCATATAGATGTTATCTTAATTACTTGGTTCATGTGGTCATTATTAACTAGCCAACCAATTTTAACTGATCAGTCATATATTCCCATACTCCTGACAATGGAAATAAAGTAAAAACGTAGTTTTTTTTTTTTTTTCAGATTGTAATAGGTGTATGGCTTAAAAAGCCAGAGGGGGGAAAAAAATCCCTGACTGGAAATATTCAAGAAAATGTGAAGAGCAATCCAGACCTTAGGGTAGGTGTTAATTTCATCTGAGCTGCTACGAATAGGAATTGACTTGACAGCAACGGGTTTGGTTTTCTTGGACTTTGCTCCTCACCTAATTGAGATTCTAGCTACTCTGTGAAGTCATGTCTAAAGTGAAGACTGTTCTAAACCACTGGTTAGTTTTAGCTGGTAATGTTAGAACTCAGTTCTTTCCATGAACTTACATCAATGCAATGGTCTTTTGAACTTTGGCTTATTCTGAATGCAAACCCCACCCCAAGCCTACAGTAGACTATGAATACAGTAATTTTGTAGCACATACTACAGTTATTTAATTATTATACAAACAATAATTAATCAAACAGATAGTAGAAGCTTTAGGGATTTTCTGCACTACAGCATATGTTTGGATCTGGGACTTCTCCATTTTGCTCACCCAACCTTGTCTCCAGATAGAGTCTGGCAGAACAGAACAGGCCAATCTCTGATACCACAGAGCAAAGTTTTTAGTCATAAATTGGCCACTGGGTCTTTCTCCTTCAGCCACTGACTGTATTTGGTTTATTGGACTTCAGTTGCTCTTCACACCTGCATGAGGTCCTTTTTCTGGGGGGATAGCTTTTGGACCCCTGTTTTATGTAGTCTGCCATGGAATCATCCCTGAAGTAGGTAGTTAGCCAAAGGGCACTAATATTTTTTTCTAAGATATTATCTCAGCCTTTGTCTAAGCGTGGGTTAGTTTTAGTGTTTTGGGCTGCATGTATGAATTAACAAAATTAATGGTCAAAGTTTAAGCATACCTGTACCAGTACGTGCATATTCTTCATCTGTTTCTCTCTCTTGTGTCTTATATTGTGAGAAAACAAACTCCCTGGCCTGCCTGTTGTCTAGGCTGGAAACAAAAGGGGCAAAAGATGTCATCCTAGGTCACTTATGTCATGCCAAACTTACCAGGGTGTTGTTGTTGTTAATTGCCAGCAAGTTGGCTCTGACTCATGGCAACCTTATATGTATCTGATCAAAACATTGTTCTTTCTCTCATAAGTGTGTGTGTATATATATATGTATATATATATATACACACATATACCTATGATATCTATCTCCATTAGTAACCAAACATAGGTAGGCAGCTAGTCAAAGATTTATGATTTCAGGATTCTGAGTATTTTCCCTTAAAAGTAAAAATGAGAATGACAAGTTCTGGTAAAACTGATTACTGAGTTACAATATTATTAACTAATATTATTATTAATTAAAAAATGAAAATATCTATTTGAGGAGGGTTCCTGTGCTATTTCAGTTATATTGACTAATTTATTTAATTATTGCAAGAATCATCCTGAAGAAAGCATTATTGCCAGCATTTTATAAGTGAAGCAACTGAGTGTAAAAAATTGCATAGCCTGCCCGAGGTTATGTGGGATTATGTTCAAGAATCATCTTGACATTTCTCAGAACTCCATCATCAGTTTTAACTTCATTCTACCTTTGTTTTTTAAAGGAAAGTTCAAGTGTCAGGACAGATCTTTTAAAAAGCTCAGATTTCTAATCATACTGCTCTGGTTTCCCTTGGTCCATTTAGCTTGATCTCAGGTACATATTTCTCCAATACACTTCTTATGTGTGTTCTAGCGTTTCCTGACACTCAGCTTGATTAAGCAACTGACCCAAGATTGCACGGGGATTAATGATAGAACCAGAAATTAGAATTTTTCATTTCTCTAGTCCCTAACTTACTCTTTTGAGCTATGTTGTCTTCTCAAGGATGTATTACAGGTAACACATCTTTTCACATAAAGGAAACATATATGTATGTTTCTGGTCTTGCAAATTTGGTTATGAAATGTATAGGCACCATAGACATAACAAAATTTGTTAGGCTAATATTTTCATGCTTGTCTTAGTTATCTAGTGCTGCTATAACAGAAATACCACAAAGTGGATGGCTTTAGCAAAGACAGATTTACTCTGTCACAAGTTCAAATTCAGGGTGCCAGCTTCAGGGGAAGGCTTTCTTCTCTCTATTGACTCGGGAGGAAGGTCCTTGTCATCAAACTTCCGGTGGCCTAGGAGATTCCCTGTGCAGAAACCTTGGATCCAAAAGACATGCTCTGCTCCCGGCATGGCTTTCTTGGTGGTATGAGATCTCCCTCTCTCCCTGCTCGCTTCTCTCTTTTATATCTCAAAAGAGATTGGCTTAAGATACTATCTAATTTTGTACAGCTCATCAATATTACTGCCACTAATCCATCAAAGTGATAGGATTTACAACATGTAAGAAAATCTCATCAAATGAAAAAATGGTGGACAATCATAAAATACTGGGAATAATTGCCTAACCAAGTTGACACATACTTTTGGGAGACACAATTCAGCCCATAATTCTTCCATATTTATTCTCCAAGTAACAAGAAGGATATTAATGTTAAGGAGTGAAGTATATTGTCATATACTAGTTTTGTATTGCCTACAGACTGTAAGTCATTATTTTTAAAGTTCATTTAAATTTTTGTTCAACACAAATGGTAGCTAAAAAAAAAAACTCACTCGAACAAAAATAAGCAGGAGATATTTTGCATGCACAAAAAGAAAAGGGTTAATTAAATCATCCCATTTAAAAGTACTTTTCTAGGACATTTCCTTTTACAGGAGCTATTTGGGCAAATGTCTGCTAATTGCACATGGGTTGAGTGAGCGGTAAATGGATATTGTAAAACATCATTAATTATGGATTCTAGAGAAAAGACAAAATAGACTTTGAATGAACTGAGTCCATTTGTTCCATTATATACACTTATCTACATGTATGTGGAATTTACAGAATTGAAACACCATTTACTGGGTACCTGCTACATGACATGCAGCACTAAGTGACTTAAATTGTCACCCCATTCAAACTTCACAGTGAGGCTATGAGATTGGCATGAATATTTCCCATTTTACTTCATAGAAAACCAAGGTTCAAAGTGACTTGCCTAAGGATACACGATGATGAGGTAGCAAATCTGGCACCCCAACCAGTTTTGGCTTAATTGTCTGTCTTATCAGTAGTGCTGTCCTTCCTTGTATACGTTCTTTTCTATATAATTTGTGCTTAGTTGTGCATAGATATAACCATACTCAAGTATTTGAGGTATTTGTGTTTCTCTGTCTGGTATCAACAAAAATGCCTATGCTCGTTCCATTCTGAGGAGGTTATTACCAGTCCAACTCATGGACAAAAATGAACCTTTCATCTGGTTCCAGATTACTCACTCAGTCAATAAGTGCCTTTTAAAAACATGTTTAGTGTGAGCATTTTATAGTTTTCTTCTATTTCTAGTTTGTTAGGATTCTTAACAGGAATAGGCCTTACATTTTATTAAATGCTTTGTGGCACATCTATTGACATGAATTTGTTTTTCTTCATTGTTACTGAATGCTCCAGAGTTGTCTTTGTTCTCTGTTCTCCTTCCTCCCTCTTTGGACGTAAACACCACGTTGAAGCTGGATTGTATCCTTCTCATTTGTGTTTATATGTTAAAATATTTCTGTGTTTATAATTCTTCATTAATGGCACCATGTTGTATGTATCATTTTGAAATTTGTATTTTTCAATTAATATGATGTTTTCGAATTTCATCCTTCATATATACGGATATAGTTTATGATTTTCAGCTGTTGAATCAATTATATAGAATGTATTACACAATATTTTATATATTTCACTACTGATGGACATTTGGTTATTTCTAATTTCATATTTTTACAAGAAACTTTACAAAGAAAAATTCATATATGAATTCTTATCTATTCATATCATGGCTCTACAACCCAAAATATAATTGTTCATGGAAGATTAAGTACAAATGCAGGTATATTAGATTTTTCCAAATTGTTTTTTAATAATAAAGGTGGTCTCACTGTGTGTCAGGTGGCTTTGGGAGTCCTGTTTAGTACAGAGTTAAAAAATTGAGGAGGGATCAATCAGAAGTAGCCTAGGGGGATTTGGAAAATGGTTTTGGGGTAATAAAATAGGTGGGCAAATGCCACTGAAGAAAAATTTTATTGATTTTTGAGACTCTACAAGGGGAAGAGATAGTTCATAGTGGCCATCATAAAATGGAGTAGTACATTTGTTCCGCATTTTGATGAACATTTCTGTAACAGCCTTCAGTCATGCAGAAGCTTCCATTCAAATTTTTATCATACCATGGAGCTCTAAATCTGAGTTCTTGGAAATCTTTAAAGGAAATCAGGGTCCATTTATATTTTGCTTTTAATTATCCAAACTATTGCCATCTCACTTTTCAAGAAGAATGTAATAAATCAGAAATACTTCGTTGGAAAGTTTTTCATGCACTTGTTGTAAATTACCTGTTATGGATTGAATTGTGTTCATAAAAAATATGTATCAACTTGGCTAGGCCATGATTCCCAGTGTTGTGTGGTTGTTCACCATTTTGTGATCTGATGTGATTACCCTATGTGTTGTAAATACGAACCTCTATGAAGTTAATGAGGCAGGACTCAATCTATAGGATTAGGTTGTATCTTGAGGCAATCTATTTTGAGACATAAAAGAGAGAAAGTGAACAGAGAGTAGTTGGACCTCATATCACCAAGAAAGAAGCTCCAGTAGCAGAGTTTGTCCTTTGTACCTGGGGCTCCTGAGCTGAGAAGTTTCTAGACCATGGGAAGATTGATGACAAGGACCTTCTCCCAGAGCTGACAGAGAAGAAAGCATTTCTCTGGAGCTGGCACCCTGAATTCAGACTTCTTAGCCTTTTAGACTGTGAGAGGATAAATTTCTCTTTGTTAAAGCCATCCATTTGTGATGTTTCTGTTATAGCAGCACTAGATAACTAAGACAGAATTTGGTACTGGGAGTGGTATGCTGCTCTAATAATAGATACCTAAAATGTGGAAGCAGTTTTGGGATTGAGTAATGAGTAGAGACTGGAAAAAAAGTTTTAAGGTGCCTAAAAGTAAAAGCCTAGATTGCCTTGAAGAAACTGTTGGTGGAATTATGGACATCAGAGACAATTCTGGTAAGGACTCATGAGGAAGTGAGGAGAGCTGTAATACCAAAGACAGTGTAGATGGTGAGAAGCACTGGCAGAGAAACAGCAGCAGCAAAACCAGTAGACTGGCATGAGATGATGCGGGAGCTGACCCACAGAACAAGAGAGTTGAGTGGTTTTGCACAGGAGGTTTTCTGGAAGAATGAGGTGCCTTCTCAGGCACTTATTGGTAGAGCTAGGCTTCCAGATCCACAGAGAAAGAGAGCTTCTTGCTTTCTTCTAGCCAAGGTTTACTGGCAGAGTGGAATGCTTCCAGGCATTTATCAGCAGAGCTAAGGAGTTTTGGAACACGTGCTTGAGTAGGGCGGATACTGGGCCAGTGCAAGAGGCCAAGGAATCAGGAAGCAGAGGCTGAAGAGAGAAGGTACATAGGAAGCAGAGCTGCCTCATTTCCAAACTATAGGGCCATGACCTCTGGGTTTCTAAGGTTGGGGTCACAGCCTCCTAGGTCACAAAGAATCATATTTTCACCAACTCGGTTCCAGAGTTTGGGGCTGCCTTTTATGAACACCAGAGGGATGGGGCCAGATCCACTGCCCAAAGCAGGGGCATGGGGTGTTGTCATGTCCAAGGAGCAGAAGAGGGGGGCCTGCTGGGGCCAAGGGGGTAGAGTTGTCATTCAGATGGACTAGGAGAATGGGTCCACCCAATGCAAGGCAACAGAGTTGCCATTCCAGTAGGCTTGGAAGGCAAAGCTGAAGCCCAGAGCTGTGGGGCCTCCCTTCAACCAGAATCTGGAAAGTGCGGCCAACATCCAGAGTCTGGAGGACAGAGCCGTTGCCTAAATGGTCTCAGAGAACAGAGAATTACTTTCAAGCCTTGAGAGCTAATGTAATGTGTTCTGATGATTTGCTTGGTTCCTGTTATCCCTTCTTGCCCTCCAATTTCTCCCATATGAAATGGAAATGCCTACTTTGTGGCTGTTCCACCATTGTACTTTGGAAGCAGATAACTTGTATTCTTGATTTTACAGATGAAGAGAACTTTTGCCCCAGGAAGGAATTTGGACCTGGAGTTGATTTAAGACTTTTGGGGTGATATGAAGGGATGAATGTGTTTTACATGTAGCAAGGACATGAATTTTGAGGAGGCCAAAGGATGGAATGTTATGGATTGAATGTGTTCCCCAAAAATATGTATCAACTTGGCTAGACCATGATTCCTAGTATTGTGTGGTTGTTAACCATTTTGTGATTGGAAGTGTTGTAAATCTTAACTTCTACAATGTTAATGAGACAGAATTAGAGGAAGTTATGTTAACAAGGCAAGGCTCAATCTACTGGATTAGGTTGTATCTTAAGTCAATCTTTTTTGAGATATAAAAGAGAACAGCAAGAAGAGAGACAGAGGTCTCTCATACAACCAAGAATTAAGTGCCAGGAGCAGAGCACATCCTTTAGAAACGAGGTCTCTGCACTGAGAATCTCCTAGACCAGGGGAAGATTGATAGCCAGGACCTTCCGTCTGAACCAATTGAGAGAGAAAGCCTTCCCCTGGAACTGGTACCCTGAATTCAGACTTCTAGCCTCCTAGACTGTGAGATAATAAATTTCTCTTTGTTAAAGCCATCCACTTGTGGTATTTTTATTAAAGCAGCACTAGATAACAAAGACATTTCTTTTTCTTCTGATCCTTCTGCCTTTGAACAGAGTTCCAACTGCTGCAACATATCCACCAAACAAGAGTCAGCAGACTCACCAGTCCAGGCTGAATCTGTCCTCAGATAGCCTGGTAAGATGGGCAAAATGTCTTTGCCCCCGGCACATCAGAATGGAGAATCCAATTACCTATGGGGACAGTATCCTTCTTAAGAAGACAAATAAGATTCTAGTACATTCTGAAGAAAAGGAAGTGAGAAAGAAAGAGAAACGGAAAGAAAGAAAAGAAAAAAAGGAGGGAAGGGGTGTTTGCAATTGGCCAACATCCATATATAAGTATATTCATTTAAAAACTGTCATAACATTTATGAAAATTTTGAAATCTATAAACCAAAACCAAATCTTTTGCCATCTAGTCAATTCCAACTTATAGCAACCCTATAGGTCAGAGTAGAGCTGTCCCATAGACTTTCCAAGGAGCGCCTGGTGGATTTGAACTGCCAATCTTTTAATTAGCGGCTGTAGCACTTAACCACTACACCACCAGGGTTTCCTTGGGATCTATATCTAAATTCACATCTAGCCATAAATCCTAGAAAGGCAAAGGAGAAATATAAGCATGGGCATTTTGGGACATTGCAAATGCTCCTATATAGTAATTTAATAAATCAATGGTATTTGAGGAGAGAAATTAAATATATTGTATTTGAGGATAGAAATTAAATAGATCAGAAGAGATAGCACACTTGATGGCTGTGGGCTCAGTTTCTATTCAGCCATTTTACTTACATTTGGAGTAGGGAGCATGACTTAGTGTTTTTTTTTTTTTTTTTTTTTAATTTTTGCTTGATGTGGACATTGAAACATTAGACAAACATCTATTGACCAATTTCTCCTTGCTGCATGTTTCACTGGCCCCTGCAAGATTTTATATCAATAGCCACATTCAAGCATTCAAGTGAGTATTTATTATACATCAGGGTATTTACATACTTTTTCAATGATTCTCAAATAACACTGTAAGTTAGAAATTATTAATCTTTTTTTTTTTTTTTAATAGATGAGAGAGTTGAAAAACTTGTTCAAGGTCATACCACAGTAGGTAGCAGATCTGGTATTCAAAACCAGGACTATCTATTCCCAAAGTTTGTGGTTTTTTCCCCATGTAGATTGTTTCATAGATGAAAACATACTGGAGGCCTGTGGGGAGACACATGTAAGAAAACTATAACACATGATATCCCTTAGCAGAATTTCTGGTCTTTCCCTCAAGTCCCTTCAGTTCATTTTAAACAGAGCAGCTAGGCGATGCTGTTAAATTCTAGGTTAGTTCATGTGACAGATCCTCCAATGACACCTTAATTTTGATTCAAGTCAAAGTCAAAGTCCTTACAATGACCTACTTAGCTCTGTAGATCTTGTCCTTTTTCTGACCTTACTATTATTTTTCCTTTTTATTGCTGTAACACACTATCCACTTTGCTAATCTTTGAACACACAAGGTAAGTTCTTACCTTTAGACTTTGCACTAGTTGGCCTTTTGCTAGAAGACTTTTCCCACTGAATATTTTTCTTCTTTTATATTCCCTACCTCCACTAGATGTATCATGAATTTGCTCTGCTTAATTCATTTTTATAACCCCTATCCTAGAGTAACGGGCAAAGGCATTTTATTTATTTATTTTTCAGTCTCTCATACAAAAATTTATATACACCTTGCTATTTATGTACTCCTAGTTGCTGTTCCCCTAATGAGATAGCGCACTCTTTCCCTCCACTCTGTATTCCCTGTGTCCATTCAGCCAACCTCTGTCACCCTCTACCTTCTCATCTCCCCTCCAGACAGGAGCTACCAACATAGTCTCATGTGTCTACTTGAGCCAAGAAGCTCACTCCTCACCAGTATCATTTCCTGTCTTATAGTCCAGTCCAATCCCTGTCTGAAGAGTTTGCTTTGGGAATGGTTCCAGTCTTGGGCTAACAGAAGGTCTAGGGGCCATGACCTCCAGGGTCCCTTTAGTCTCATTCAGACCATTAAATCTGGTCCTTTTACAAGAATTTGAGGTCTGCATCCCACCGCTCTCCTGCTCCCTCAGGGATTCTCTGCTGTGTTCTCTGTCAGGGCAGTCATCAGTTGTAGCCAGGCACCATCTAGTTCTTCTGGTCTCTGGCTGATGTAGTCTCTGATTTATGTGGCCTTTTTTGTCTCTTGGGCTCATAATTATCTTGTGTCTTTGGTGTTCTTCATTCTCCTTTGCTCCAGGTGGGTTGACACCAATTGATGCAGAGGCATCTTAAATAGCCGCTTGCTAGCATTTAAGACCCCAGATACCACTCACCAAAGTGGGATGCAGAATGTTTTCTTAATAGATTTTATTATGCCAATTAACCTAGGTGTCCCCTGAAACCATGGTCCCCAGACCTCTGCCCCTGCTAGTATGACCTTCAAAGAGTTCAGTTTATTCAGGAAACTCCTTCTGGTTTAGTCCAGTTGTGCTGACCTTTCCTGTATTCTGTGTAATCTTTCCCTTCACCTAAAATAGCTCTTATCTACCATCTAATTAGTGAATACACCTCTCCTTCCCTCCCTCCCTCCCTACCCTCAGAACCATCAAAGAATATTTTCTTCTCTGTATAAACTATTTCTTGAGTTCCTATAATAGTGATCTCATACAATATTTGTCTTTTTGCAATTGACTTGTTTCACTCAGCATAATGCCTTCCAGGTTCCTCCATGTTATGAAATGTTTCACGCATTTATCATTGCTTTTTATTGATACATAGTATTTCATTGTGTGAATATACCATAATTTATTTTTCCATTCATCCATTTGTGGGCACCTTGGTTACTTCCATCATTTTGCTATTGTAAACAGTACTGCAATGAACATGGATGTCCATATATCTGTTCGTGTAAAGGCTCCTATTTCTCTAGGATGTATTCCAAGGAGTGGAATTCCTGGTTCATATGGTAGTTCAAGTTCTAGCTTTTTAAGGAAGTGCGAAATCGATTTCCAAAGTATTTGTATCATTTTATATTCCCATCAGCAGTGTATAAGTGTTCAAATCTCTCCACAACTTTTCCAATATTTATTATTTTGTGATTTTTGGATTAATGCCAGCCCTGTTGGAGTGAGATGGTATCTCATTGTAGTTTTGATTTGCATTTCTCTAATGGCTGATGATCATGAGGATTTCCTCATGTATCTGTTAGCTACCGGAATGTCTTCTTTGGCGAAGTGTCTGTTCATGTCCTTTGCCATTTTTTAAATTGGCTTATTTGTCTTTTTGTTGTTCAGTTTTTGCAGTATCATGTAGATTTTAAAGATCAGGTGCTGATCGACAATGTCATAGCTAAAAACTTTTTCCCAGTCTGTAGGCAATCTTTTTACTCTTTTGGTGAAGTCTTTGGATGAGCATAGGTGTTTGATTTTTAGAAGCTCCCAGTTGTCTAGTTTCTCCTCTGGTGTTTGTGCATTGTTAGTAATATTTTGTTTACTGTTTACTCCATGTATCAGGTCTCCTAGCATTGTCCCTATTTTTCTTCCCGTGATCTTTATCATTTTAGATTTATATTTAGGTCTTTGATCCATTTTGAGTTAGTTTGTGTGCATTGTGTGAGGTATTGCTCTTGTTTCATTTTTTTGGAGATGGATATCCAGTTATGCCAGCACCATTTGTTATAAAGACTGTCTTTTCCCCCATTTAACTTACTTTGGCCCTTTGTCAAATATCAGTTGCTCATATGTGGATGGATTTATGTCTGTTCTCAATTCTGTTCCATTGGTCTATGTATCTGTTGTTGTACCAGAACCAGGCTGTTTTGACTACTGTGGCAGTATAATAGGTTCTAAAATCTGGTAGAGTGAGGCCTCCCAGTTTGTCCTTCTTTTTCAGTAATGTTTTACTTATCTGAGGCCTCTTCCCTTTCTGTATGAAGATGGTGATTTGTTTCTCCATCTCATTAAAAAATTAAAAAATCTATAGATGGCTTTCAGTAGAATAGACACTTTTACAATGTTGAGTCTTCCTGTCTATGAGCAAGGTATGTTTTTCCACTGATGTAGGTCTCTTTTAGTTTCTTGCAGTAATGTCTTGTAGTTTTCTATGTGTAGGTCTTTTACATCTCTGGTTAGATTTATTCCAAAGTATTTTATCTTCTTGGGGGCTACTGTAAATGGTATTGATTTGGTGATTTCCTCTTCGATGTTCTTTTTGTTGGTGTGGAGGAATCCAATTGATTTTTGTAGTTTATCTTGTATCCTGATACTCTGCTGAACGCTTGTATTAGTTTTAGTAGTTTCCCTGAGGATTCTTTAGGGTTCTCTGTGTATAAGATCATGCCATCTGCAAATAGAGATACTTCTTACCAATCTAGATGCCCTTTATTTCTTTATCTAGCCTAATTGCTCTGGCTATGACCTCCAGCAAAACGTTCAATAATGGTGGTGAAAAAGGGCATCCTTGTCTGGTTCCCATTCTCAAGGGGAATGATTTCAATTATCTCCATTTAGGATGATGCCCTTTATTATGTTGAAGAATTTTTCTTCTATTCCTGTCTTGCTGAGACTTTTTATCATGAACGGGTGTTGGACATTGTCAAATGCCTTTTCTGCATCAATTGATAAAATCGATTGGTTCCTGTCTTTTGTTTTATTTATATGACAGATTACATTGATTGTTTTTCTAATGTTGAACCATCCCTACATACCTGGTTTGAATCCCACTTGGTCATGGTGAATTATTTTTTTGATATGTTGTTGAGTTTTATTAGATAGAATTTTGTCGAGGATTTTTGCACCTAAGTTCATGAGGGATTTTAGGTCTGTAATTTTCTTTTTTTGTGGTGTCTTTACCTGGTTTTGATATCAGGGATATGCTGGCTTTGTAGAATGAGTTTGAGAGTATTCCATCTTTTTCTATACTCCGAAATATCTTTAGTAGTAGTGGTGTTAACTCTTCTCTGAAAGTTTCGTAGAACTTGCCAATGAAGTCATCAGGGTCAGGTTTTTGTTGCTGTTAAGATTTTTTAAATTACCTTTTCAGTCTCTTCTTTTGTTACAGGTTTATTTAGTTGTTCTACCTCTGTTTGTATTAGTTTGTGTAGGTAGTGTGTTTCTAGAAATTCGTCCATTTCTTCCAGGTCTTCAAATTTGTTAGAGTACAATTTTTCATAGTAATCTGTTATGATTCTTTTAATTTCAGTTGGGTTTGTTGTGATATCGCCCATCTCATTCCTTATTTGGGTTATTTGCTTCCTCTCTTTTTTTTCTTTTGTTGATTAGGCCAATGTTTTATCAGTTTTGTTGATTTTTTCAAAGAATCAGCTTTTGGTCTTGTCAACTCTTTTAATTGTTTTTATGTCCTCTACTTCATTTAATTCTGCTCTAAGTTTTATTATTTGCTTTCTTCTTGTGCCTGAGGGTTTCTTTTGTTTCTCTCTTTGTATTGGTTAACGTTGTAGAGACAATTCCTTGAGTTTGGCCCTTTTTTCTTTTGGATGTGTTCATTTATTGCTATAAATTGACCTCTGAGTACTGCTTTAGCTGTGTCCCAAAGGTCCTGTTATGAATTAGATTCTATGAATTTCTCTATTCCATCCTTAATTTCTCTTATAACCCAGTCATTTTTGAGCAGGGTGTTGTTCAGTTTCTGTTTGTTTGTTTTTCTCTGCTTTTTCTGTTATTGATTTCTACTTTTATAGCTTTATGGTCAGAGAAGATGCTTTGTAATATTTCAATGTTTTCGGTACTGTTAAGGCTTGCTTTATGACCTAATATGTGGTCTATTCTAGAGAATGTTCCATGTGCATTGGAAAAGAAATTATTCCAGGCTGCTGTTGGATGGAGTGCTCTGATATGTCTATGAGGTTAACTTGGATGATTGTGGCATTTAGCTTTTCCATGTCTTCATTGAGCTTCTTTCTCGATGTTCTGTCCTTCACTGAAAATGGTGTGTTGAAGTCTCCTACAAGTACTGTGGAGCTGTCTATCTCACTTTTCAGTGCTATTAGACTTTGTTTTATGTATCTTGAAGCCCTGTCATTAGGTGCATAAATATTTAATATGGTTATATCCTCCTGGTACACTGTTGCTTTCATCGTTATGTAGTGTCCTTCCTTATCCTTCGTGGCAGATTTAACTTTAAAGTCTATTTTATCAGAAATTAGTATTACCACTCCTGCTCTTTTTGGGTTGTTGTTTGCTTGATATATTTTTCCATCCTTTGATTTTTAGTTTGTGTCTTTAAGTCTAATGTGTGTTTCTTGTAGTTAGCATATAGATGGATCATATTTTTTTATTCATTTTGCTACCCTCTGTCTCTTTATTGGTGCATTTAGTCCATTTCCATTCAGCTTAATTATGGATAGGTATGTGTTTAGTGCAGTCATTTTGATGTCTTTTTTGTATGTTTTTGACAATTTCTTTTTTCCACTTAATTTTTGGTGCTGATTAATCTTTATATATTCTCTTTTCCCCTTATTCATTTGTTGATTTTTTGCTAAGTCTTTATGTTTTTCTTATATTTTATTTTGATGGGTAGGATTATTAGTCTCCTTTGTGGTTACCTTAATAGTTACCCCTATTTTTCTAAGTTTAAACAAAACTTCTATATCTTTATATAGCCTTGCCCTCCTCTCCATATGAAAGATCTGTGACTATATTTTTTAGTCCCTCTTTATTGTTTTAATGTTGTCATCTTTTACGTAATGATATCACTGTTTCCTTGTTTTGAGACTTTATCTTGATTTGTGTGTGTGTGTGTGTGTGTGTGTGTATGTGTGTGTGTGATTTCCTTATCTGGATTGATATGTGGTTGCTCTGTCCTGTGTTTTACTCTTGGGTTGATGGCTGATATTATTGATTTTCTAACCAGAGAAATCCCTTTAGTATTTCTTGTAGTTTTGGTTTGGTTTTTACAAATTCTCTGGACTTCTGTTTATCAGGAAATGTCCTAATTTCACCTTCAAATTTGAGAGACAGTTTTGTTGAATAAATGATTCTTGGCTGGCTTTTTTTTTTCCTTCAATGCTTTATGTAAGTCATTCCACTACCTTCTTATGTTCATGGTTTCTGTCGAGTACTCAAAGCTTATTCTTATTGACTCTCCTTTGTAGGTGACTTTTTGTTTATCCCTCACTGCTCTTAAATTTCTCTCTTTATCTTCAGTTTTGGCAAATTTGATTAATATGTCTTGGTGACTTTCTTTTAAGAGCTACCTTATGTGGGATTAGATGAGCATCTTGGATAGGTATCTTCTCATCTTCCACAATGTCAGGGAAGTTTTCTGCCAACAAATCTTCAACAATTGTCTGTATTTTCTGTTCTGGTGCTCCAGTCACTCGTGGGTTATTTCCCTTCATAGAGTCCCACATGATTCTTTGGGTTTCTTCATTTTTTTTTTAACTCTTTTTTCTGATTTTCTTTGAGTTTATTGGTGTCAAGTGTTTTATCTTCAATCTCAGTAATTCTGCCTTCCATTTCTTGAATTCTGCCCCTCTGACCTTCTACTGAGTTGTCTAGTTCTGTAATTTTACTGTTAAGCTTCTGAATTTCTGAGTGCTGTCTCTGTATGGATTCTTGCAGTCTATTAAATTTTTTCTTATGTTCTTGAATAACCTTTTTAATATCTTCAAATGCTTTATATGTGTTCCCTGGCTTGTTCTGCATTTTGCCTGATCTCGTTCCTAATGTCTTGAAGAGTTCTGTATATTAATATTTTGTATTCTACATCTGGTAATTCCAGGAATACATCTTCATCTGGAAGTTTCCTTGATTATTTGTTTTGAGAGCTTGTGAAATGATCATGGTCTGTTTCTTCATGTGATTTCATATTGACTGTTGTCTCCTATCCATCTATAAGTTATGGCATTAATTTATTTTATGTTTGCTTACTGTATCCTAGCTTTTTGCTTTGATTTGTTTTGATATGCCCAAATAGGCTACTTGAGTGAGCTAGCTTGATTATTTGCCCCTTTGAAGCTGTAACACCCTGTCACCAGAAGGCTAGAGCTGATGCAAAGCATATGGGCCTAAGGGTCCATTTGCTTTTCTTATATGAATTCAGCTCAGGCGTACAGGTAGTTGATCATAAAGTATGTGGTACAGGCTCTGTCCTACAGTCTCAGAGGGGCAGGGGTGATTGGTGTAGGCTCAGGTATCTGGCTGCAGCAGGAGATCATGCTCTGAACAAGGTGGGGGGCTGACCACCTTCCCCTGAGTGTCTGTGAGGAAAGTACGTCTCTGTTTCCTAGAGTACACACTTGGGTGGGCTCTGCAGCTGGACCATGGGCACCCAATGCTTTTGGTTGTAAGGACTGGGAGGCATCACTTATCCTTGGACCCCTGTCGTGGGTGGCTAGGGTTATAGGTGGAGCCACCAGTCCTCAGGCCTCTAATGTGGGTAGTTAAGGACCCTGTTTAATAGGCAAAACTGTGTCAAACATCAAAAACCCACCTCTACATCACACAGCTGAAACAGTTGAAGTGAGATCTCAAGCACAATCTCCTGAAATGGGCCCACACAGGTCCATGCGGGGGTGAAAGGTATTCAAAGTCCACGGGCAGTTTGTGTCTGGATAGGACCTACTATTTTCCTGAGCTCCCCAGCTTAGTGGAACTGGCCAAATATCTGTTCCCCCGGTTGTTAATTTATTCCTTCTTCAAAGCCAGGAGAATGGCTCAGGGCATGGAGCAAGACCTATCTCAAAGGCCCAGGGAAATTGGCAGCCACTGAAGCTGGCTTGGAGGCTGGGGACACAGTAAAATAAATGCAAGTACTTAGCTTTTGCCGAGAGCATTGTTCTTTTCTGGTTCTGGAGATGAGAGTAGACTGCACAGTTTGCTGTCTCTTCATGAGGAAACCGTGTCCTGAAAGCTACCACCAACCCTGCAGTGGTCGCTCCAGGTGATCGTGCCTGAGACACACTGGTTTCCACTGAGTCTGGTCTGGCAACTCCTTTTCACTTCTGAACTGTCTCTCCCTCCCCTTGCTGCTCAACCCCATTTCCTAACTTTGCCTTTGATATTCAGGGCTCCTAGCTTGTCATATATATAATCATTTCACTTGTTTTTTCAGGTCTTTGTTGTAAGAGGGATCACTGGAAGGGTCTGACTACTCCACCATCTTGGCCCCCAAAGGCATTTATTTTATATGTGTGAATGAAGATAAATGAATAAGTGAAGAATGAGTGAGTCAATGAACTAATCAATGAAAAAAAAAGTTATATAATAGGGGTATGTTCAAGCCTAAGTTAAAGGCCCTCCAAGTATCACTTTGAAACTAGTGAAGACTTAACAGAAAGGCTCTTGGAAAAGGGATCTGAAGGATGAGTTTTCATTATCCTGGTAGACAAGGAAGTGAAGAGGTCTCCAGGCAGAATGAAAAACATAAGTAAATTTATAGATGATGTCACGGTTGAATTGTGCCCCTCAAAAAGTTATGCTAAAGTCCTAATTCCTCTACGATGCTGCCTGGAAATAAGTGTTTGCCTTAGTCATCTTGTTCTGCTATAACAGAAATACCACAAGTCATTGGCTTTAACAAAGAGAAATTTATTCTCTCACAATCTAGAAGGCTAGAAGTCTAAATTCAGGGTGCTAGCTCCAGGGGTAGGCATTCTTTCTCTGTTGGCTCTGGGGAAGGGTCCTTGTCATCAATTTTCACTTGTTCTAGGAGCTTCTCAGTGCAGGGACCCCAAGTCCAAAGGATGCACTATTCTACTGGCTCTTGTTTCTTGGTGATATGAGGTCCACTGTCTCTCTGTTCACTTCTTTCTTTTATATCTCAAAAGAGATTCACTTAAGAAACATAAGAAACATAACCACCACTAATCCCATCTCATTAACATCATAAAAACCAACAAAACCCTTTGCGGTAGAGTCAATCCTGACACATAGCGACCCTATAGGAGAGAGTAGAACTGCCCTATAGAATTTTCAAGGAGTGCCTGGTAGATTTGAACCTCTTGGCTAGCAGCTGTAGCACTTAACCACTATACCACCAAGTTTTCCATTAACATCATGGAGATGGGATTTACAACACATAGGAAAATCACCTCAGATGACAAAATGGTGGACAATCACACAACACTGGGGGTCATGGCCTAGCCAAAATTGATACACACATTTTTGGAAGACAAAATTCTGTCCATAAGAGGGTTCTCTTTTATGTCAGTGAGATCATACCGGAGAGGGGTGAGTCCTGAACCTAATCACTTGTGAATGCTGTCTTATAAAAAGAGCAGTATGGAAACAGACAGGCATGGAGGAAGACAGATGCCAAGGAAACGCCAAGAAGCTCCCAGGATACTGACAAGGAAGGACTCTTCCCTAGAGTCAATGCCTGGATTTGGTTATCTTACTCCCAAAACTGTGAGGCAAAAAATGCCTTTTCTTTTAAATCCACTTACTTGTGGTATTTGTGTAATGGCTGCAGTAGGTAACTAAGATAGATGGGGAGAGAAGAGCAAACCTTCTTTGGTGAACTGTAAACACAGCAGTCCGGTGTTGAATAAGCTTGGGCCCTATAGGAAAGAAACTGGAAAGCTAGAACAGAGCCAGATTATGAGGTGCCTTGGATGTCATATGTATCAGTCAAAATCTCAGAAGGATACAGATGATATACTACATGGGATAATTGAGGATACATTAATAAAGGAGCTTTTTACCAAGTTGTGGGCAAGATTAAGGGAAACCAACAAAGGACAATGAGGCACTTCTGGGATGGCAACACTGGGGAGTTGTTACCACTCCTAGGTCCAAAAAGAAAAAGGAAGAAAGTGATTTTAAGAAACTCAGAAAGAGTAATTATAGCTCTAGGAAATGGCTCCTTTTCTGTAGAGGAAAGCAACTAACCTGCGTTAATACCCTGAACTCACTCCTCTCTCACCTCCAATCTCATGCCATTGCCTCTCATTGCTAAACCCAACCAGAAGCCAGATGGCAAGAGAGTAAAGTGATGATGTCAGAATAGGTGATGCCCCAGGGCACACAGAGCAGGGTGAGGTAGATAGAGATGAATTGGGAGAGGAAATAGAGAATGTCCATAACAGGGATACGAAGCTTTATAGCACAGGTTTTCAGGAACCATTGGAGCATTTTAGGTGGGCATAACAGGATCGGATCTGAGAAAAGGGAAGATGGCTTTGGTGACAGAGAAGCATAACGTAGAAGATCGTGAGACAGTAGAAGGGAACCACATTAAGTGGGATGGTAATAATCCTGGTGAGAAACTATGAAAGTCTGAACAGAGCAACGTTTGTGAGTCATGAGAGGAAAGAACCAAAATTGGAGATGTAATAACAATTTATATCAGAGATTAAGGCCTGTCAAAAATATCTGCACATACAGCCACCATGGTAAACAGTTTGGAGGTTTCTCAAAAAGTTTAATAATAGTTGAAAGTAGGGACACAGATACTTGTACACTAATGTTCATTGCAGCACTATTCACAATAGTCAAAAGGTGGAAACAACTTAAATGCTCGCCAACAGATGGATGGATAAACAAAACGTGGTGCAAACATGCAATGATTTATTGCTCGGCCGTAAAGAGAAATCTTGATACATGCTACAACACAGATGAACCTTGAAAATATCATGCTGAATGAAATAAGTCAGTCGCAAAAGGACAAATATCATATGATCCCTCACATATGAAATATCTAGAACATACAAATGTATACAGACCAAAGTTTATCAGTGGTTATGAGGGGAGAGAGAGAAGGAGAAAGGAGGACTCAACGCTTAGGGGACACTGAGCTTCTGTTAAAGGTGATGAAAAAATTTGGAAATAGATGGTGGTGATGGTTGTACAACATAATGAATGTAATTAATGTTAGTGAATTGTACATGTAAAAAATGTTGAAATATCAAATGTTTTGTTATGTATATACTTACCACAATAAAAAAAAGGATGTCTGTAAGAAGAACAACAATTTCTTTAACTGACATCAGCTTACACGTCTAATAAAGAATAACTGCTTTTTACCTTCAGTCAGACTACACCTTGCATAGACAGGATACTTTTCCTTAAATTTAAATAATCTTCTTTACTCATGACTAATAATGATTTTACTCAGTGCAGAAGGTACTTCTCCAACTAAATATTTGATGTGATTATTGAAGCGTTGAAAGAATCCAAGTTCATTTAATTGCTACCATTTTTCCAAAGGATAAGGAATATTAAAGATATTAACCATTATTGCACTGTTAGCTAGCTAGCAAGCTGAACAGATAGAGATTCGGTGCACATGCAAAACGTTTATTTACCAGTGTCCCTTATAACTAAAAAATTCAACAAGTCGTCAACAACTCATAGGTCAAAGGCTTCTAAATATAGCAAAAAATAAAATAGTTTAAAAGATCCAACCATGGGAGTAAAACATTTTTAACTAAGCCAGACCACAAAGGTGGGTCAAAGTTTGAGAATTGTCGAGTGTGATGAATTGAACTTGGCTGAGGTTACTTTCAATTTTTGTGGACGTTAACACATCATCAATGTGAAGGGTGTGTATGAGATTGCTGACACATGATGCAGAGAGGAGATGGTTTCCCCAGTGCCTCCCTTCTTCCTTATAGACATGTCCATAAGACTGCTGGCCTTAATAGCCCATGTGGAGGGAGGAACCTGCCTGGTGGGTGAATTCTAGAGTCACAGGATGACTGCTCTAAATAATCCTTTATATCAGACCTTGGTGTGGAGAGGGGCATTTCAATGCTCAAAATTCTATTTACGTAAAATATAATTCTATTTATTCAAGATTTTCTTTACATAAAATAAAGTTTTTGTTTTATTACAGGTACACTTGTCTACATTTTTTAATCCTTCCTCTGCCACTTACTAGCTGTGTAACTGTGATGGATTGAATTGTGTCCCCCAAAAAGTTATGTTGAAGTTGTAACCCTTGACCTATAAATATAACCCTGTTTGAAGTAAAGAGCCCTGGTGGTGCAGTAGTTAAGTGCTCAGGCTGCTAACCAAAAGGTCTACAGTTGGAATCTACCAGCAGCTCCTTGGAAATACAGCTTTTCTTTTTTATGGTAGTGAGGCTATACCAGAGTGGGTCCTGCTGAGTGGTATCTTATAAAAAGAATAAATACAGACACACAGAGGGAAGTGGGGGGGTCATGTGAGGTTGGAGGGAGATGCACAGATGCATCTATAAGCAGCAAAGCAATGCCAAGGATAGCTTGTATCACCAGAAACTCGGAGGCAGACCCACAGAAAGAATCACATGGTTGAGACCCTGATTTGGAATTTTAGCCCCTGAACTGTGAGAACATAGATTTCTATTCTTTAAATCCACCCGTTTGTGGTATGTTTTTGTTACAGCAGCACTTGGTGACTAAGATGGTAATTTTGGATAAGTTATATAGACTCAACTGCGCTTCACTTGCCTAATCTATAAACCCTACTTCATAGGTTTATTGAGAGGATTAAAAGTGTTAATTCATGGAAATCACTACTTAGGCACCTAACACATAGTAACGACTTAAAAAATTTTAGCTATCATTTTATTTCCTGCTGCACCACTAACCCTACTAGGGACTTCTGAGAGATAGGTCCTCTTGTTATTGTTATTGTTATTGTTATTGTTATTGTTATTGTTATTGTTAGGTGCCGTCGAGTCAGTTCTGACTCATAGCAACCCTATGCACAACAGAACGAAACACTGCCCGGTCCTGCGCCATCCTCAAAATCGTTATGCTTGAGCCCATCGTTGCAGCCACTGTGTCAATCCACCTCGTTAAGGGTCTTCCTCTTTTCCACTGACCCTGTACTCTGCCAAGCATGATGTCCTTCTCCAGGGACTAATCCCTCCCGACAACATGCCCAAAGTATGTAAGATGCAGTCTCGCCATCCTTGCTTCTAAGGAGCATTCTGGTTGTACTTCTTCTAAGACAGTACTACCTTTCGCAGTCCATGGTATATTCAATATTCTTTGCCAACACCACAATTCAAAGGCGTCAACTCTTCTTCAGTCTTCCTTATTTATTGTCCAGCTTTCACATGCATATGATGTGATTGAAAATACCATGGCTTGGGTCAGGCACACCTTAGTCTTCAGGGTGACATCTTTGCTCTTCAACACTTTGAAGAGGTCCTTTGCAGCAGATTTGCCCAATGCAATGCGTCTTTTGATTTCTTTACTGCTGCTTCCATGGCTGTTGATTGTGGAGCCAAGTAAAAGGAAATCCTTGACAACTTCAATCTTTTCTCCGTTTGTCATGATGCTGCTCATTGGGCCAGTCGTGGGGATTTTTGTTTTCTTTATGTTGAGGTACAATCCATACTGAAGGCTGTGGTCTTCGATCTTCATTAGTAAATGCTTCAAGTCCTCGTCACTTTCAGCAAGCAAGATTGTGTCATCTGCGTAAGGCAGGTTGTTAATGAGTCTTCCTCCAATCTTGATGCCCCGTTCTTCTTCATATAGTCCAGCTTCTGGGATTATTTGTTCAGCATAAAGATTAAATAGGTATGGTGAAAGAATACAACCCTGACACACAACTTTCCTGACTTTAAACCAATCAGTATCCCCTTGTTCTGTCCAAACAACTGCCTCTTGATCTATGTAAAGTTTCCTCATGAGCACAATTAAGTGTCCTGGAATTCCCATTCTTCGCAGTGTTATCCATAGTTTGTTATGATCCACACAGTCAAATGCCTTTGAATAATCAATAGAACACAGGTAAACATCCTTTTGGTATTCTCTGCTTTCAGCCAGGATCCATCTGACATTGGCAATGATATCCCTGGTTCCACGTCCTCTTCTGAAACCAGACTGAATTTCTGGCAGTTCCCTGTCAATATACTGCTGTAGCCATTTTTGAATGATCTTCAGCAGAATTTTGCTTGCATGTGATATTAATGATATTGTTCTATAATTTCCACATTCGGTTAGATCACCTTTCTTAGGAATAGGCATAAATATGAATCTCTTCCAGTCAGTTGGCCAGGAAGCTGTCTTCCATATTTCTTGGTATAGACGAGTGTGCACCTCCAGCACTGCATCTGTTTGTTGAAACATCTCAGTTGATATTACATCAATTCCTGGAGCCTTGTTTTTCACCAAGGCCTTCAGAGCAGCTTGGACTTCTTCCTTCAGTACTATCGGTTTCTGATCATATGCCACCTCTTGAAATGGTTGAATACTGACTAACTGTTTTTGGTGTAATGACTCTGTGCATTCCTTCCATCTTCTTTTGACGCTTCCTGCATCATTTAATATTTTCCCCATGGAATCTTTCACTATTGCAACTCGAGACTTGAATTTTTTCTTCAGTTCTTTCAGCTTGAGAAATGTCGAGCGTGTTCTTCCCTTTTGGTTTTCCATCTCCAGCTCTTTGCATGTGTCATTATAATACTTTATTTTGTCTTCTCAAGAGGCCCTTTGAAATCTTCTGTTCAGTTCTTTTACTTCATCAATTCTTCCTTTTGCTTTAGCTGCTTGATTCTCAAGAGCAAGTTTCAGAGTCTCCTCTGACATCCATCTTTGTCTTCTCTTTCTTTCCTGTCTTTTCAGTGACCTCTTGCTTTCTTCATGGATGATGTCCTTGATGTCATTCCACAACTCATCTGGTCTTTGGTTGCTAGTGTTCAATACATCAAATCTATTCTTGAGATTGTCTTTAAATTCAGGTGGGAGATACTCAAGGTCATATTTTGGCTCTCGTGGACTTGCTCTGATTTTCTTCCATTTCAGCTTGAACTTGCAAGTGAACAATTGATGGTCTGTTCCACAGTTGGCCCTGGCCTTGTTCTGACTGATGGTATTGAGCTTTTCCATCGTCTCTTTCCACAGATGTAGTCCATTTGATTTCTGTGTGTTCCATCTGGCGAGATCCATGTGTATAAAGAAAAAAGTCACCGTTTATGTTGGTGAAAGAAGGTATTTGCAATCAAGAAGTCGTTGGTCTTGCAAAATTCTGTCATTCGATCTCCAGCATTGTTTCTATCACCTATTTTCCAACTACTGATCCTTCTTCTTTGTTTTCAACTTTTGTATTCCAATCACCATTAATTATCAATGCTTCTTGATTGCATGTTCGATGAATTTCAGACTGCAGCAGCTGATAAAAATCTTCTATTTCTTCATCTTTGGCCCTAGTGGTTGGTGCGTAAATTTGAATAATAGTTGTATTAACTGGTCTTCCTTGTAGGTGTATGGAGATTACCCTATCACTGACATTGTTGCACTTCAGGATAGATCTTGAAACATTCTTTTTGACAATGAATGCAACACCATTCCTCTTCGAGTTGTCATTCCCAGCATAGTAGGCTATATGATTGTCCAATTCAAAATGGCCAATACCAGTCCATTTCAGCTCATTAATGCCTAGGATATTGATGTTTATGAGTTCCATTTCATTTTTGATGATTTCTAATTTTCCTAGATTCATACTTTGTACATGTCAGGTTCCAATTATTAATGGATGTTTGCAGCCATTTCTTCTCATTTTGAGTTGTGCCACATCAGGAAATGAAGGTCCCGAAAGCTTTACTCCATCCACATCATTAAGGTCGACTCTACTTTAAGGAGAAAGCTCTCCCCAGTCATCTCTTAAGTGCCTTCCAACCTGAGGGCTCATCTTCCAGCACTATATCAGACAATGTTCTGCTGCTATTCATAAGTTTTTCAATGGCTAATGCTCTTCAGAAGTAGACTGCTGGGTCCTTCTTCCTAGTCTGTCTTGACCTGGAAAAAAAGCTCAGCTGAAACGTGTCATTCATGGGTGACCCTGCTGGTGTCTGAATACTGGTGGCATAGCTTCCAGCATCACAGCAACACACAGGCCCCCACAGTACAACAAACAGACATGTGGTGGAGATAGGTCCTAGGTGGTACAAATGTTTTGTGCTGAACTACTGAGCTAAAGGTCAATGATTCAAACACACCTAGAGACTCCATGGAAGATAGGCCTGGTGATTTGCTTCTATAAAGATTACAACCAAGAAAACCCTATGGAGAAGTTCTATTGTATACCAAATGGGACAGCCATGAGTTGGAATAGATTCAATGGCAACTAACAACAGGCTTTTTAATGACACAGGTAAAAAAGAGTGTTTCCAGTGCCTGAGGGATATCTATCTATCTATCTATCTATCTATCTATCTATCTATCTATCTATCTATCTATCTATCTGTCTCTCTATCTGTCCATCTGTCCATCTGTCTATCATCTGTCTATCTATCCATACATCCATCATCCATCCATCATCCATCCATCCATCCATCCATCCATCCATCCATCCATCCATCCATCCATCCATCATCCATCCACCCATCCATCATCCATCCATCCATCCATCTATCATCTATCATCTATCTATCTATCTATCATCTATCTATCTATCTATCACCTATCTATCTAATCTATCTATCTATCATCTATGTATCTATGTATCTATCATCTATCTCTCTATCTAATCTATCATTTATCTTTCTCAAAATAAATTACTGGAAATAGGAAATTAAAAAATCGAAGACAAATGCAAATGAACAAGTAAAAGCAGAGGGGAAAAGACAGCAGATTATGCTGAAAGGAACTGAAGGGATGTGGTGTTGCAACAACAAAAATTAGACATAGACAGAGCAGAGCAAAGTTAAAGCAGAGACATCCATGATGGAAGAGAGACAGAATTAGTCCTAAAGGCATAGGGATATCACCTTATTATGGTAAGTTACAGCAATTGTTTTCTATTTATTCTACCAAAAGTTATTGAGACTCTACTGTTTATGATGTCCTGAGGTTTCACAGATATACAACAGTATTTCTCAGCGTGGAAAAAGTCTGCCTTATTATAAAACAAGTGTTTATATTCAGTGTGTTCTCTCTACAAGGACAGGAAAGTGAATATTTTATAAAGTGCTTTGCTAATTATTAAAAAAATTGTTAATAAGATAGGGCTTATAAAATATAGCCATTTGTTATCTGTAAACTCAACTCTTCTTCAGGCCTAGATGTATTATCTCAGATCAGTGCTGTATTGGAGAGTTTTATAGTAAGGGTTTTCTATGATAATTCCTCAACCCTCAGTGTGGCAAATTCTGAAACTAGAGGCCTCTGGCCACAAGCATCTTCCAATGTTTATTGTCATATTCTATGTGCAACAGGAAGTGAATTATCGGGAAGCACTGCTTTACTGAAGGCAACAATGTATTCACCATTTTATATTATTTTAGAAGTTGATGCTAATTATTAATTGACCAAAATAAAACTCTGCATAGTTGTTGTTTATAAAGATATAGTCATATTTGGATTTTTTTTTCAGTGAAAGGTTTTACTGGGCAGCATCATTAGTATATGTACCTAATAAATTGCCTGTGGTACACAGAACAATACTAGGAATCAATTCCTCTTTGCATTAGACTAAGACCATTGGGGTGTAATTACAGTTGCTGGAGATAGTATACAGCTTTTCTCCAGTCTTGGGAGAAGATCATAGACAGTTCACCAGAAGTCATTAATTCCTCTTCTTCAGGGCTGTCATTTCAGTAGTACTTTTTCATAATTGATTATTTTCAACACATTACTTGGCAGGATCCTTATTTCTGGTATTTGTGTTGGGAAATATGAAGAATTTCATACCTTCAGTTAAATATTATTTAACCCCTGGATGATTTCATGTAGTCTTTGAATATCAGCGGTAATATGTACTATAATTCCCACAACTTTTCTTTTGATATTGGGAATTTTTATATTTCAGATAAATTTGAGAGGGATGGGAGTCCCATAATTAAATTTCTAGGAAGTTTTATTTTGTTAATGAGATCTAAATGAGATAAATATGACTGTAAAATTGGCCAGACTCCCTTACAATTACAGAATATTCAAAAAAGAACATGGAAATGTGGGAGGAAAGGGAGTGTATTTAAAAATAATAATTTGGGGATTCTTTGATATCCCAGTTGTACAAAGAAACATTTTTAGACACAAGCCCTTTTGGTTTACATTCTATCCTCTGCCAGTGAGATTATAACTGCCTGGGGAGATAGATCTTATTTTACATCCCCTTTTATCCAACTTGATACGACAATTCCAAGCCCTTTTAAATCAACCCATCAGCAAGCAAGAATACACACTGAGTGTTCTAACTGGCCTTAATTTAATGGAACTTTTTTAGATACTGAAGTACAGAAAAAGAAGAAAAAGTTGTTCAAAGATACTTTATAATCAGAGTTTTTTTTTTTTTTAAACTGGTATTCCAGCTTCTAATCATTCTGCAGAAAGTTGTCATCTAGAAAAACTCTAGAAATGTTGTTAAAATATTCAAAGAGAATCTTTAGTGATTGCAGACAGCATATTTCAGGATTCTATTTTAAATTCATAATTCTTGGAAGTAGAATATGGATTATGCATCATTTTTTGACAAGGAGGTGGTCACCATCTTATCTTTCATAAGTTGGAATCCACTCAACGGCAACTAACAACAAGGTCCTTTGAATGATCCTGTAGTTTCAAAACTAGGGAAGGGGTCTATGTATACTATAGAGCATCCCCCACTTAGGTCTCCTTCCTTGGTGCCCTACAAAAGTCAAGATAATTTTGGAATATTCCTTAATGGGACCACAAGGTTTTCTTGGGTAGCTGTCTGTAGCTTCTTAGTGTCTTTGTTGCCCTGTGGGCAAAAGATGACACAAAAAGAACACGGGGTAGAAGCTGTAATTTTTGTAAAAGGAAAGGTGCTTTATAAGAAACAACAAATTCATTCTACCCATAACCAAATCCAAACCCAGTGCCGTTGAGTCAATTCTGACTCATAGCGACCCTATAGGACAGAGTAGAACTGCCCCATAGAGTTTCCAAGGAGCACCTGGTGGATTCAAATTGCTGACCCTTTGGTTAGCAGCCATACCACTTAACCACTATGCCAGCAAGATTTCCATATCATGTATAAAGTCTTATTTGACCTTAACTAAGCAGAAGTATTAGGTAAAGAAATTAGTCTTAAAGATATCAGAGCTGATTTTCAGGATTGTCATTCTAGTTCATAATAATTCTACAGAATGTCATCATCCTGAAAGACTCAAGAAATGCTATTAAAATATTACAAGGAAGACTTTAGTGATTATGCATGGTATATTTCAAGATTTTATCTGCTGTATAAAAATGTACAGGGTACCAAGTAAATGTCTTAAAGCAGGTCTTCTTTTCCATTGGAAAGCTAATGAATGATTTTTATTGTAATTTAAAGAGGAATCAGAAAAGAGAAATAATTTAAAGCCTGGTTAATTCATCTTCATTTCTGATAATAAACCCTTCTCCATTGAGCCCTGCCTCTGCCCTTGCTTTTTAAAAGGTTATGTAGCACATGGCTATTCTAATTGGTAAACATCATTGGAGCTATTTCAAAAAATTTGATAGTGAAATCATGAGAAAAAATGAGATCAAGATTTCTTAGAGACTATTTACTTACTAATTCAGAAGGCTAGAGTAAAGGGACAATAAAAAATGTGAGAATATGGTGTTGGTTACCAAGGTAGATCTGGCCTGGTATCTTCTTTCTCCTTTGTATGGTATGGATATCCTTCAAAAGTAAGAAAACAAGGGTCCACAGTAACAAAGGACTTGTGGGCATAGGCAAGGACAGGATACAGTGGTGAACTCTGGCAGATCTCCTGGACATTGACTGATATATTACATCATCCTTTGTTTGATCTGCACACACGTAGCTTACTACCTCTAGATGAATAGTGGGAAGAATTTGGTGAAAAGCTGGGCAAGCTCTTGGAAATGTGATGGCCTTAAGGTTCAGCTGTCTTTATCCAGTCATAGATATGAGAATGATTTCCAGATGTCCATACCATATACTACCCTTCCTGTAAATCTGTATAACTGCAGTGAGTTCAGCATTAGTCCAAGATGTCTCCAAAAAGTATTCAGAGTAAGCAACAATGAATTACAAAGATATGTGCACAGAAAGGAAATCTTCATGTTGACTAGAGCAGTGTAGTTGGGGAAGGATTAGAAGCTTTTTCATAAACCTAACCCTTGGTTTTCCATGTGCTTAACCCTTCTCTCATGGGCTCATTTTAATTTTCTTCAGCTTCAACTGAACTTGCAAATGAGCAATTGATGGTCTGTTCCACAGTCAGCCCCTGACCTTGTTATGATTGATAATATTGAGATTCTCCATCATCTCTTTCCACAGATGTAGTTGATTTGATTCTTGTGTATTCCACCCACCAAGTTCCACGTGTATAGCTTTCGTGTATGCTGTTGAAAACAAGTGTTTCTGATGAATAAGCCATTGGTCTTGTAGAATTCTATATGTGATCTCCAACATCATTTCTATCACCAAGTCCATATTTTCCAACTACTGATCCTTCTTTTTTTTGCCAACTTTTGTATTCTAATCACCAATAATTATTAATGCATCTTGATTGGATATTTGATCAATTTGGTCAATTGCAAGTTTGACCAACTACAGCCTTCACTACGGATTACAGCTCAACATAAAGAAAACAAGAATCCTCACAACTGGACCTATAAGCAAAATCATGATAACTGGAGAAAATACTGAAGCTGTCAAGGATTTCATCTTACTTGGCTCCATAATCAACACCCATGGAAACAGCAGTCAGGAAACCAAATGATGTATTGTATTGCAATGGACAAATCTGCTGCAAAAGACCTCTTTAAAGTGTTGAAAAGCAAAGATGTCACTTTGATGACTAAGGTGTGCACAACCCAAAGCATGGTGTTTTCGATTACCTCATATGCAAGTGAAAGCTGAACAGTGAATCAGGAACACAGAAGAATTGATGCCTTTGAATTATGGTGTTTGTGAAGAATATTGAATATCCCATGAACTGCCAGAAGAAAGAACAAATCTGCCTTGGAGGAAGTACAGCCAGATTCAGATGCTTTTTAGAAGCAAGGATGGTGAGACTTTGGCTTACTTTGGACACATTAACAAGGTGGACCAAAGCCTGGAGAAGGACATCATTCTTGGTAAAGCAAAGGGTCAGTAAAATAGAGGAAGATACTCAATTTATTCTCCTAAGGAATAAATGCCTCAACAGAATGGACTGACACAATGGCTGCAACAATGGGCTCCAACAATGATTGTGAGGATGGCAATATTTGGTTGTGTTACACATGAGTTGGAACCGACTCGATGGTATCTAATAACAACAGCCATTCTCTGTTCCCTGAAATCCCTGGGTGTTGCAAACAGTTAACATGCTCAGCTGATAAACAAAAGGTTGGAGGTTTGAATCCACCCAGAGTCATGGGAGAAGAAAGGTCTGGTGATCTGTTTCCAAGAATGCAACTGAAAAGCATTACGGAGCACAATTCTGATACATGGGGTCACCAAGGGTAGGAATTGGCATGAGTATGCAAATGTTTTTTTTTTCTTTTTCCTCTATTCCCTAGAGAGGAAATATAATAGAAATTGTGCTACAAAATTTTTCTTAAATACTACTTGGGCTTGTTTAGGAGAAGTTATACTTAGACAAAATATGTTATCCTTGGCAACCTAACTTTTGGAAAGCCTTGAGTTCATGTCTTGATTCTAGTACTTTGTAAGTGGCAACACCTCAAACGTGTCAATCAATCACCCCTATTGTGAGACTCTTCATCTGTGAAATAAGATAAATTAAAATCATTTCTTTGCTTGGCACTAAGATTTCTCTTAAGGAATAAATGTCTTTATTTAGGAGCAGACTCTAACTAGGGTATAGGAGGTGAACCTTTAAGTTTGCAGCAGACAAAAGGAAAGTGAGAGTCCATCCACTCTGACAAATTGGTGAAAATCACCAAGGAATTTTATTTGTTTAACAGGGAAGTGTAATATTCTATTTTATATCTTCTGCTATATAGTTTGGTAAAGTTCTTGTGTCCATTACCCCCTGAATATCTCTTGAATTAAAGTCTATTATAAGCCCTACAACTCCTACAGTGGCAGGTTATTTAGAGGGAGTGAAATCAAGAAACAAAACTGGAACCTAGGAAGAACTCAGTAAATGAACACCAATAAAATGCATAGTAAAAAAATAGAGGAGACGCCAGGAGCAGGAAATTTAAATTGTAGGTTCAGGAAATAGCAAAGACCTTGGAGAAGACGCTGGACTTTCCATTTGAGCAGGTTGATGTTTGAGATGATTCTACATAGATATCAAGAGACAGGATGGTAGTGCTGACATCTTGGTTAATTACATAACCTCCAAGAAACCAAACCCACTGCCATTGACTCCATTCTGACTTATAGTGACCCTGTAGGACACAGTAGAACTGTCTCACATGGTTTCCAAGGCTGTAATCTTTACAGAAGCAGACTGCCACATTTTCCTTTGGGTTCCAACTGCCAGTCTTTTAGTTAGCAGCCTACTGCTTAACCACTGCACAATCTGAAACTCATGGCCATCAAACTGATTCTAATTCATAGTGATCCTATAGAGGAGAGTAGAACTTTCCCATAGGGTTTCCAAGGCTATATATAGTCTTTATGGAAGCAGACTGCTGCATCTTTCTCCCACAGAGCAGCTGGTGTGTTCGAGTTGCCAACCTTTTGGTTAGCACCCAGAGCGTGGCAATTGTATCATATTAGGGCTCTTTAATTATTTGACAGGGTTGTACAACTACGAATTAGATTAATTAGATAATCTATGCACCTTACTTTACCAAACCTGCCACCTCCTCTTTCTTCATAAATCTGTTGCTTTTTCATGACAGTCTTTGTCTTTGAGTCTTTGCTTCCCTTGGATTTCTGTGCCCTCAGGCTAAGTACGACTGAGATCCTACTTGAATTTGCCCCTACTGATAACATCCTATTATAAAACTCTCTGAGTTTTGGTTTGTTAATCTGCAAAATGAGAATTATAGTAAATTCCTCAGAAAATTGTGAGGATTCACTAAAATAAGATTAAAAATAAAATAAGATTGCCATCAAGAAGATTCTGACTCGTAGCGACCCTATTGGACAGAGTAGAACGGCGCCATGGGGCTTCCAAGGAGTGCCTGTTGGATTTGAGCTGCTGACCTTTGGGTTAGCAGTGGAGCTCTTAACCACTGTGCAACCAGGGCCCCAAAATAAGATATAGGAAGGGGACAATTTATAAAATTCAAAGGGTTATCAAATGCAAGTTTTATATTTAAAAAGTATTCCACATTTTTTCAATAATCTATTTATTCATTTATTGTTGTTGTTGAGAATATACACAGCAAAAACATACACCAATTCAAGTTTCTATATGTACAATTCAGTGACATTGAATGCTACCATTCTCGCTCTCATTTTCTTCACTGTTCCTCCCCCATTAACATAAACTCACTGCCCCTAAGGTTTTTATCTAATCTTTGATTTGTTGTTGTCATCTTGATCTCATGTAGATAGATCTTAAAAGAACGTAATGCTTAAGGCTTGCACTTTTTACTAGTTATGCTAAACTATTGTTTGTTTCTAAAAAAAGACTTCAGAGGATAGTTCTGGTTTAAGTTTTAAAATTATCTCAGGGCAATTGCTTCAGGAGTTCATCCAGCCTCCAAGGCTTCAGAAAGTCTGCAGTCCATGAGAATTTGAAATTCTGTTCTGCCTTTTTCCCATTTTGATCAGAATTTTACTATAGAATCTTTGATCAAAATGTTCCATAATGGTAGCCAAGCCCCACTCAGTTCTTCTGATCTCATGGCAAAGGAATCAGTTGTCCCTGGAAGCCATTAGCCACACATTCCATTTTTCTTCTCCTATTCTTCCCTGTCTTAGTTATCTAGTGCTGCTATAACAGAAATACCACAAGTGGATGACTTTAACAAACAGAAATTTATTCTTTCATGGTTTGGGAAGCTAGAAGTCCCAATCCTAGGAATAAGGACACCAGCTCCAGGGAAAGACTTTCTCTCTCTGTGGGCTCTGGGGGAAGGTGCTTGTCATCAATCTTCCCCTGGGTCTACAGTTTCTCATCACAGGGTCCCTGGGTCCAAAGGGAGTACTTCTCTTCCTGGCTCTTCTTTCCCGGTAGTAGTTTCCCCCTCTCTCTGCTTGCTTCTCTCTCCATTTGTATCTCATAAGATGAAAGGTGATACAGGCCACACCCCAGAGACTCCCCTTACATTGGATCAGGGCTAAGACCTGAGTAAGTATGTTGCACTCCACCCTAGTCCCCTTCAACATAACCTAATCATACCTCATTAACAGAAAATGATTAGGGACAATTACATCAGATCACAAAATGGAGGACAACCACACAATACTGGCAATCATGGCCTAACCAAGTTGACACATATTTTTGGAGAATGCAATTCAATTCATGATACTGACTCTCCTTCTTCCTCCATTGCTCCAAGTGAATAGAGACTAATTATTGTGCCTTGGATGGTCACTTCCACAGCTGTTTTAATAAGGAGAGACGATGAAATAAAACAGGGAATAGAGGCTCTTCTCTAACCGTTTCCCTCCTTCTTTGGATAGTAGAGCTGGTTGGAACCTGAGTGACTCTCCAGCACTTCCTTTATGTGATTTTCCATTTAATTACATACTAGAGCCAGGACTCTGTCTTCTAGACTACCAGGCAGGGGTCCTTTGTCTTCTCCAGAGGCATCTCTGCAGAAGAGTGTGTCCCTGGTGACCCTAGACTAGGTAGTATGAAAACAGACTTGAGCAAAGTCCTGACACCTCCACCCCTACACATCCAAAGTGTCCTTCAAACCTGACTTCCGACTGAGAAGTTAACTGCATGTAACTGTATGAAGAGATGGATGTCTGGCATTTAGAACAAGCTCTTGGATTGACTAATATATT
This sequence comes from Loxodonta africana, assembly GCF_030014295.1. Lineage (NCBI taxonomy): Eukaryota > Metazoa > Chordata > Mammalia > Proboscidea > Elephantidae > Loxodonta > Loxodonta africana. The sequence continues at coordinate 109,887,291 of NC_087347.1, read as the reverse complement.
TTCATTCGCTTGTCACTGTAGGACTTGAACTATTTCAGAATTTACTCAGTGTGAATAATGGCTAGATTTTTCTCATTTCTCCACATGAAAATTCGGCAGCATCGATTTAGGATGGGTTGAGGTTGTGGTGCAAGTGAGGCTTGCTTTTCTCCAGAATTTCTCCTCCTGTCATTTAACTTAATTCTTCCTGGTTCTGGTCAATGGCAGCAGAACATTGTTCTGATATCCTCTTATATATGTGTTGACAGCATTGATGTCTCCTCTCTGTCTTCCTATATCCTCCAGATTGAGCACTCACAGTTCTCTTAACCTTTCCGCATAGACCTTATTTTGTAAATTCTCTACTGTTTTGTGGCTTGCTTCAGAGCTTCCCATCTGTTCTCCTTTGATGAAAACCCATTAGGAAATCAAAAGGGCAATTAGAAATAAAAGTGCACATACTTTTTTTTTTTTGACTTGTTCTATCTAATTAATTTTCCTTGTTTGCTCATTAGCAGGAATAGTTTAAGGGGGAAAAAAAAGTAAACCAGAAGTTATGCCTGTTCTGTGCAATACCATACTTAATCAAGTGCCTCTTCCTAAAAACATCACATGTCATCTTTGGTGCTGAGTACATGAGGTCAATGCCTGAGTGAGTAAATAAGTAAATGAATAAATGAATGAATGAATAAATAAAGTAAAATAAATTAATTACTTTAAAACTTTGTTTTTCATTCCTTGGGGAAGATGGCATTATACTGGATCTAATCTGGATAAGATATGAATAGGAGGATGGGTCAAACCAAAAAAACCAAAGCCATTTCCATCAAGTCGATGCTGACTCATGGTGACTCTAAGACAGAGTAGAATTGTCCCATAGGGTTTCCAAGGCTGTAAAACTTTACTAAAGCAGGCTGCCACATCTTTCTCCCACAGAGTAGCTGGTGAGTTTGAACCACTGACCTTTTGGTTAACAGCCAAGTGCAGCCAGGGCTCCTCAGAGGATAGGTAACATGTATGTTTTTTACTCCTTTAACTCAGTTAAGTTTAAACCATGTAAGAACCATGCTTTATCAAGATGTTCCTGGGAGACAACAGTTTCCGAAGCCACTCCTATTTTATCTCACGTTGAATATGGCCAGATATATAACTCTGAGATTCAACCACCCATCATGTAAGCAACAATATGTCTATCCTTCTCATTGTCATTTCCAATAATGGATTTTCATGGTGTTAGTCACTGAGTTACTGATTGTTTTTGCAGTCTCTCTCTTTTTTAACCAAGGAGATCAAGTATGTCTTTTGTATCCAGATATTACGTTGGTGGAATTTGTCTAATAGGAGGTTTATTATCAATAGTAAGTCAAATTATAAAATAACATGATTTTGGCAAAGTCAGTGTTTCTAATGTTTTTCTTTACCTAGATGTGGCATCCCCTTCACTGGCTTTCTCCACCATGGATTTTAACAGTTCTTAGAATAGGGATTTCTTTCTTCAATTCTCTTTTGCAAGAATGTGTGAGAGTGACAAATCAAATATCTGATTTTGATTATCATTTATTAGGGTGCTTTCAAGAAAATGAATTAGTGTAAAATAATTTCAAATTTATTTTGAGTTAATGCAATGTACATACACCTCAATTGTAAAATAGTAATTGATTGAGTTATAGCAAAATTGAAAATCAATATGAAAATTTATTTACTGCAAAAGAACTTGCAATATTCCACCCCCTATTCAAAAATACAGAGGTGTAAGTATGTATAAATTTCAAAGCCTTCCCGCCAAATTGGTACAAACCAGGGTCAGATTAAAGCATATGAGGGGCCTACATGCCAATAATCTGTGGTGCCCCCTCCACTGTTTACACATTCTATGATTCTAAAAGAATATGTGAGTTACATATATATATAAGTGTGTGTGTCAGCTATCCATGATGTAATATCTTTTTAAATGTGACTGTAATATTAATGCTAAAGTGGTATATGACATTTTAGTGGAATGAGATGAACTAGATTATAAAATTTTTTAGTGGATGTGGGGTCCTAAAATTTTTATTATATATCACATTTTCTACAAAAAGAATATTTCACATATTCTACAACAAAGAAAATGAGTCTGTGAACTTAGTTGTTTTAACAATCAATGTAAAATTCTTGTGCCCTTGTTTTGTTGATGCCCTAAACACATGCTTACATTGCGTATTGGGTGATCCAACCTTAGTACAGACAAGTCTTTTAAATGATCTTTGTTAACTTATTTAAATGCTATGCAATAACAAAAATATAAAGGTGATGGTCAAGTTTGTGTCATTTTCTAAAATTATGAAATACATCATTTTTCTTACTTTTATATTATTGTTTAAATTCTGAGTGTATAAAATAAGCTCAGTCTATATTGTAGTAGGGCAAATAATATAACTGTTTATATGATCTGACCACTGTAGTTCTTGTACATCAATGACTGAAATTCCATTAATATGATGAAATTGCTTATTTCTTTCTCAGATGTGAGGTTTGAAACATAAATAATTTGAAAGAAAGTATATATTGACTTCAATTATGTGAAAATGAATTGGTAGTATTATATCCCTTCTTGAGTGTTTGCTTTTAAAGAAGGGATAAAGTGGAAAGTAAGAAATAGCTGAAAAGGACAGGGAATGTTGCAGAAGGAGAAAGAATATATGGGGGGGGTGGATGTTTGAGGGTCATGGATTTGCTTTTTGCCTACTTCACATTTATAGAGACAGTCACTGTAATAAGGGTCACACTCCCAAAGCTAACTGGGGATCTTTCTATTACACTCCAACTCTCAGGAGTGATGTTATGGAAAGCAAGGACCTGTTTTTAAGATTTTATACATTCTCTAACTAGAATTGTATGAAAAGTGCAGACTACTAAACAGATGCTCGTTTGCCATCTGTGACAGCGTGACCCAATCAATGTATAAATTTTAAGGTTGGGGAAGGAGCAAAGATTTTTTTATGATCTGGCCTTATTGTGAGTATGGGTACTAGGTTTCTAATAATGAGTAGAGTTAATTTTCAATTGTTTACAGGATCAACTTGACTACTTTCTGAAGATCATTGTGACACAGTAAATGTCAGGAAAGATAAGGCAAATTCTTGAAGAGAAATGGACTGATTTAGCCTCTGTCAGTCACTGAAAAGTAAAAATAAAACCCATAAACAGTTTTTAAACCATCAGGCAGATAGATAGTGGGTCTCCTTTGTTTTCATGCATTCAGGTTACTTGTGTTGGAATATTTCTGGTAAATATATTTCTGACTTTGGACAGTTAAATTTCTAGTAAATAAGTTTACCTGTAGTAAAATATAATTTAGGATATTTAAAAAATATCACTAACTTGCTCAAATAAAAATAGATCTATGAATCATAAATAATTTAAACAATGTACTAAAGTGTAAAGATGATGGTTATAAAAAGAAAAGCAGGTAGAAGTACCTACATCATAGATAGAGATATATAGCTATAAACATACATAGATGAATATTACCTGAATTTAGAGACCATGTCAAGAATAGATTTGATGCACTGAACAGTGATGGCTGAAAACCAGATGAGTTGTGGGATGACATCAAGGACATCATGCATGAAGAAAGCAAAAAATCATTAAAAAAGACACGAAAGAAAGAAAAGACCAAAATCAGAAGAGACTCTGAAAGTTGCACTTGAACATAGAGTAGCTAAAGGGAATGGAAGGAATGATGAAGTAAAAGAGCCACAGAGAAGATTTCAGATAGTGGCTGGAGAAGACAAAGTAAATATTGTAATGAAATTTTCAAAAACCTGGAGATGGAAAACCAAAAGGGAAGAAAGTGCTTGGCATTTCTCAAGCTGAAAGAACTGAAGTAAAAATCTAAGCCTCGAGTAGCAACATTAGAGGATTCTATGGGCAAAATATTGAGTGACACAGAAAATATCAAAAGAAGATGGAAGGAACACACAGAGTCACTGTACTAAAAAGAATTAGTCAACGTTCAACCATTTCAGGATGTAGCATATGACTAAGAACTGATGGTATTGAAGGAAGAAGTCCAAGCTGCACTAGAGGCAATGGAGGAAAATAAGGCTCCAGGAATTGATGAAATACCAATTGAGATGTTTCAACAAACAGATGCATTCCTCTATGCCAAGAAATTTGGAAGACAGCTACCTGGCAGACTGACTGGAAGAGATTCATACATGTGCCCATTACAAATAAAGGCGATCCAATAGAATGTGGAAATTATCAAACAATATCACTAATATCATACACAAGTAAAACTTTGCTGAAGATATTTCAAAAGTGATTGTAGCAGTATATTTACAGGGAACTGCCAGAAAGTTAAGACAGCTTCAGAAGAGGATGTTTAACAGGGGATATCAGTGCTGATGCTAGATGGATCTTGGCTGAGAATAACAGAGAATATCAGAAAAATGTTCACCTGTGTTTTATTGACTATGCAAGGGCAATTGTCTGTGTGGATCATAACAAATTATGGATGACATTGTAAAGAATGGGATTTCCAGAACATTTAATTGTGCTCTTGGGAAACCTGTACTTAGATCAAAAGGCAGTTGTTTGAAAAGAACAAGGAGTTACTGCGTGGTTTAAAATCATGAAAGGTGTGTGTCAGGGTTGTATCCTCTTACCATACTTATTTAATGTAAATGCTGAGCAAATAATCTGAAAAGCTGAACTGTATGAAGAATGTGGCATCAGGATTGGTGGAAGATGACTCATTAATGACCTGCAGTATGCAGTTGATGATACAACCTTGCTTGCTGAAAATGAAGACTTTAAGCACTTACTGGTGAAGATCAAAGCCTACAGCATTCAGTATGGATTACAACTCAAAATAAAACAAAAATCCTCACAACTGTACCAATAAGCAACGTCATGATAAAAGAAGAAAAAAATGAAATTGTCAATTTTACTTGAATCTGCTATCAATACCTTTGGAAGCAACAGACAAGAAATCAAAAGACATATTGCATCAGGCAAATCTGCTGCAAAAAACCTCTTTAAAGCCTTAAAAAAGCAAAGATGTCACTTTGAGGTTTAAGGTTTGCCTGGCCCAAGCCATGGTATTTTCGATTGCCTCATATGCATGCAGAAACTGGACAATGAATAAGGAAGACCAAGGAAGAATTGATGTATTTGAATTACAGTGTTAGTGAAGAATATTGAATGTACTGTGGACTTCCAGAAAAAGGAACAAATCTGTTTTGGAAGAAGTACAGCCAGAATGGTCATTAAAGGTGAGGACAGAGAGACTTCATCTCATCTACTTTGGACTAGTTCCTGGAGAAAGACATCGTACTTGGCAGAGTAGAGGGTCAGTGAAAGAGAGGGAGACCCTCAACAAGATGGAATGACATGGTGGCTGCCAGGATCGGCTTAAGGATAGCAACAATTGTCATGATGGCGCAGAACCGGGCAGGACCAGGCAGTACTTCATACTATCATTCATACATAAGGTCATTATGAGTTCAAACCAGCTCAAGGGCACCTAACAACAACAAATATATATATATATATATACACAGACATATATATATAATTTATTTGTTTATATGTATATAAACACACTCAATTTTTTAATCATAACAAGTAGTTAAATAATATTGCTGTTGTTGCTGGGTGATATTTTTTATTATTGTGCTTCAGAAAGAACAAGTTCTTAACAGCTCCTTTACCCCAGTACTTCTACTTTTTGAAGTCTTTGCTTTGACTCATCTCTTAATTGGCTGGATTTCTATATTAAAAAATTTTTTTCAATAAATCTTGTCTTAGTTATCTAGTGCTGCTATAACAGAAATACCACAACTGGATGGCTTTAATAAACAGAAATTTATTCTCTCACCGTGTAGGAGGCTACAAGTCCGAATTCAGGGGGCCAGCTCCAGGGGAAGTCTTTCTCTCTCTGTCAGCTCTAGGGGAAGGTTCTTGTCATCAGCAGAGGGAACCCTGGTCCAAAAGGCATGCTCCACTGGTGCTTCTTTCTTGGTGGTATGAGATCCTTTTCCTTTCTGCTCACTTCTCTCTTTTATATTTCAAAAGATATTGATTCAACATACAACATAATTCTGTAGATTGAGTTCTGCCTCGTTAACATCATAACTGCTTCAAATTCTGCCTCATTAGCATCATAGAAGTTAAGATTTACAACACATAGGATAATCACATCAGATCACAAAATGGAGGATGACCCAATACTGGGAATCATGGCCTAGCGAAGTTGACAGACATTTTGGGGGGACAAAATTCAATTCATAACAGTATTCATGGAGGCAGCTAACATCTTGTACATAATAGGAGCTTGATTTAAAAAAAAATTGATGAAAATATTTGTTGAACAAATTAAACTTGTGTATTCTCTTCATTTTTCCAGCATTGAAATGCTTTAGCTGTTGCCTTTTTATTTGAATGACATCATCATAGATAATATTTGTAGTTCAAACTTTATTTTCTTTAGAATTTTGTAGACATTGATGCCATTAAATTTTTATATGTGACAGTGTTGAGTCAAGGCTGACTTTTTTTTTTTTTCTCTTGAAGATGATTTGCTTTTTCTGCTTAAAAATTTTTTTTTTAATGTTTGACAATTTCAAACTCATTATTTAACCATTTATATCAATTTGTCTTTTAGAAACTGGCAATATTTTACTGTGAAGATTGACTTTTTTCTTCATGTCATAGATTTTTTTCTTGTAATAAATCTTTGAACTACTATCTGTCCATTTGTTCAGTTTTAGTCCTCAGAAACACCAACTAACCTCGTATTGGATCCTTGTTGACTCTTCATAACTATTTCTTTTCTTTTAATATCTTATTAATATATATTCACAGTGGTTCCATATAACTTTTTTTTCTATGTCAGGATTGTGACTTTCAGCCTCATCTATTCATTTATAAATTATTAGTTTATTAGCTTTTTATAATCTATTTAAATCTGCAATTTGTAATCTCACTTTTCATCTTCCTCTCCTATGTATTATATTGCTTTTAACCCTTATTTAATTATAGTCTTGTTATTATTAATGTTTTCTGTAGCTTAAAGAACTTCTGGCTGAACTTTTGCTCCTTGAGTTAAGATTTGATTTTTATATTTTTCCTGTTTATGCTTTCACGTACTTACCTAACTGCCATGCCATTTTTTATCAATTGGCTCATGTCCCAAGAAACTGTGTCCAGAACCTGTATTTTCTCTCATCATAAATAATTTAAATAATGTGTTACAAAATTTATTTTTATATATTATGAGAAAATTTTAATTTCTCACTGAACTAGTCTGAGAGGAGGGGATTTAGTGTTCTATCTACTGTCTCTTTCATGACCTATTGTTATTCAACAGATGCATGGACTGCTTTCAAATACAAAGAAGGAAAAATCAGTAAATTAACTCTGCATTCTATAGATTTGGAAATATGAGTGAGAATGTTCAAGATTTGTTGGCTAACTAACACAGCTTGTAAAGGTGGACTACATAAGACACAATCATGTTAAATCAGTCCATTTTCTCTAACATTTTCTGTTTCTTTCCTTTCTTATTTGAAGTTATTTTTATCAACTTTTACTTTTTTTTGTTGTTGTTAATTACATAATTGGAGGTGGGTGATTCTGTTTTTTAAGAACAAGTTTCTTCAGTAACTTGCCCAAGAAATTGAATAATTTAGGATTTTGAGGTTAGGAATAGAAGCCAAGGAAGGAAGTCATTGCTCATACAAAATGAAAAGATATGGCCTTCTAAGATAAGTAGTAAAGGTTATAAATTCTCCTAACAATGTTTCCTCCATTTCCTGCCCTTTATCCTGTGAGTCATTACTATGTTAAATATGAAGATAAAAAAGAGTGCTAAAGAGATTTGGGGATTCATTGTGAATTTGGATATGATAATATTTTTGAAAGCCTCACTCTGAGTCAGAGTTTGGGCTAAAGCATTGTTCAGCTGGGAGACAAATGTGGAGAAAGGCTTGTATACAATTAAATCTCCTATGCTCTAGTTAATCAAGTAATTTTAATTTATATTACCCAAGATCCTAGTTTAAAAACTAACATCTAAGTAATATATGGAGACAAGGGACCCAGTTTTAGTTCAACAAGTCCTGAGATAGTAAAAGTAAGAATTTTCTTTAAAATGCAAAAGAGCTCAGCTAATTAAATCAAGGAAGCCTATGTTTCCTCAAAAAGAAAATGAACATATAGACCTCATTACACAAAGAACAAGTAAACTCTGAAAGTAAAAAAAAGTTCAAAGAGAATTTAATTATATAAATGAATCATAGATACATGATATGTTATTAAAAAATAAATAAATAAGGTCATTTGGGGACATATCTCCAATATTTTGAAGTTGCTGCTAGTAAAGATAACTGTGTTTCCCATCAAGCCCAACAAAAGCCTGCTTTCTCTAGCCAACGACAAGAAAAGAGGTGGCCCAGCAAGACAGTTTTTTTTTTTTTTTTTTACCCCTACAAACACCACAAATAAAACCTGGACCCTACTCCTACCCATATCAGCAAAGGCCAATTGAGGCTTTGTCCCTCATAAGGCTGTAAGGAGGTGGCCAACATCTTTGCCAGGGTGGTATTAGAGAAGGCTAAGTAGGGAACTGAAGCTTTCACCCTGTAGGTTGTTAACAAGGCCACAAGCCTTACTGTGGTGTCAGTGGGAGCCAAAACTTCCACTCCCACTCAAGAGTAACATGGAGTATCTCATCTCCTCCCCTACCAGTAGGGTGTCTTTGTGTCAGTGGAGGCCTACTGGGGAACCCGGACTTCTGCTTCCATCTGGCAGTAATGAGGCAGTACCCCTCCCCCTGCCAGAATGGCGTCAGAGAAAGCCAGCTAAAACAGAGGGTTTAAATAAAATTCAGAGTTTCAGAACACAATATAGAACTATCCAGATTTCCATAAAAACCACTAATTTTATGAAGAAAATAAAAATAGAAAAGTATAAAAATTTGTGAAACACAACTAAAACAGAGCTGGAATAAAAATTTATAGCATTAAACACGTACCTTAGAAAAGAGAAAAAGTCTCAAATCATTAATCCAAGCTCTCTTCTCAGGAACCTAGAAAAAGAAGAGCTCAATAAACTCAAACCAAGTAGAAGGAAGGAAATAATAAAAGAAGATATCAATAAAATTGGAAGAGAAAAACGATGAACAAAACAGCTTGTTCTTGATCCAAATAATTAAGCAATCTCTTGGAAAACTAACAGAAAAAGAGAGAGAAGATGCCAATTACCAATATAATGAATGAAACAGGATGTAACTACAGACCCTGTAGATATAAAAAAAAAATCATGATACAATGAACACCTCTAAAGACACAAATTTGACAACTTAGATGAAATGAACCACTTCCAGCAACTGCACTCCTGGACTTTTTTTAATCCCAGAGAAATGAAGACTAATGTTTACACAAAATGCCTGAACACAAATGCTTATAGCAACTTCATACGTAATAGTAAAAAAGATAAAATAGAAACAACCCAGATGACTTTGTGTGAGTAAATGGATAAATAAACTGTGATACATCCGTAGCATGTGTTATTGGTTAAATTGTGTCCACCCAAAATATGTGTGGTAAATCCTAATCCCTATACCTGTGCAACAATGGCCTCAAACAGCAAAGATTGTGAGGATGGCTCCAGACTGGGCAGCATTTAGTTCTGTTATACATAGGGTCGCTATGAGTTAGAACTGACCCAATGGCACCTAACAGCAACAACAACATACCTGTGGTTATAACCTCATTTGGGAATGGGTTTTCTTTGTTATGTTAATGAGACAGTATTAGTATAGGATGTGTCTTAAATCAACCTCTTTTGACTGCTGGTTTAGTCTCTTTTACATACAATGTATCTTTGACTATACATAAAATATTTTATACATTTTTTGATATAAAAGAGATATAAAACCAGCAATCAAAAGAGGCTGATTTAAGACATGTCCTATACTAATACTATCTTATTACATAACAAAGCAAGTGAGCAAGCAGAGATAGGGGAAGAGAGATGCCAAGCCACATGAAGAATGCCCAGGAGCAGAAGCTCAGAAGAGACAAGGGCCTTCCTCCAGAGCAGACAGAGAGAGAAAGCTTTCTCCTAAAGCCGGCAACCTCAGCTTGGATTTAAAGCCTACTAGACTGTGGAAAGGAAACCCTGGTGGTATAGTGGTTAAGAGCAACAGCTGCTAACCAAAAGGTAGGAAGTTCAAATCCACCAGGTGCTCCTTGGAAACTCTTTGGGGTAGTTCTACTCTGTCCTATAGGGTCGCTATGAGCAGGAATCGACTCGATGGCAATGGGTTTGTTTTTTTGATAGACTCTGAAAGCCACCCATTTGTGATATTTCTGTTGTAGCAACACTAGATAACTAAGACACTATGGAAAACTTTTCAGTGCTAAAAATGAACGAACTATCAGTTCACACAACAACCCAGAAGAGTATCTAGAGTATTATGTTAAATGAAAGAAAAATGAATTTCAAAAGTTTATGGACTATATGATTCCATTTACATAACATTCTGGAAATGGAGATGTTATAGAAATAGGGAATAGGTGCCAGAGGTTAAGGAATGTGTATGGATAGATGGGAAGTGGGTGTGGCTCTAGAGGGGCAACATCAAGTGTGTTAGTCACCTAGTGCTGTTGTCATAGAAATACCATAAGTGGACAGCTTTAACAAATGGAAGTTTATTCTTTCACAGTCTAGTAAGCTGGAAGTCCAAATTTAAGGTGTCAGCTCCAGGGGAAAGCCTTTTCTGTCTGCTCTGTGGGAAGGTCCTTGTAATCAATCTTCCCCTGGACTAGAAGCTTCTCTCTGCACGAACCCCAGGTCCAAAGGACACGCTGTGACCTGGAGCTGCTTTCTTGGTGGTCCCTCTGTCTCTCCACTCGCTTCTCTCTATTATATCATAAAAGAGATTAGCTCTAGGTACAATCCAGATCATGTCCTGCCTTATTAATATAACTGGTGCCTATCCCACCTCATGGAAACCCTAGTGGCATAGTGGTTAAGAGCTACGTCTGCTAACCAAAAGGTTGGCAGTTTGAATCCACCAGGTACTCCTTGGAAACTCTATGGGGCAGTTCTATTCTGTCCTGTGGGGTCGCTATGAGTAGAAATCAACTCAACGGGAATGAGTTTTTTTGGTTTGGATCCCACCTCATTAACATCATAGAGGTAGGATTTACAACACATAGGAAATCACATCAGATGACAAAATGGTGGACAATCACACAGTACTGGGAATCATAGCCTAGCCAAATTGATACACATATTTTTGGGGGATACAATTCAATTTAGGACCCAAGGGACCCCTGTGATGATGGAACTGTTCTGTACCTTGACTTTATCAATGCCAGTATCCTCAATGTGGTATTGTACTGTAGTCTTTTAAGATTTTACCACTGGGGAAGCTAAGTAAAGGGTACGTGGGATCTGTCTGTGTATGTATATGTATATGTATATGTATATGTATATGTATATGTATATGTATATGTATATGTATATGTATATGTATATGTATATGTATATGTATATGTATATGTATATGTATATGTATATGTATATGTATATGTATATGTATATGTATATGTATATGTATATGTATATGCATATTTATATTTATAATTGCGAGTGAATCTACAATTATCTCAAAATAAAAAGATTAAAAAAGTACAGAATTATGGGGAAAAAAAGGGGTTGGGTCACAGACTTAAAAATGTGGTTAGTGAGAAATAAAAAATGATATGATCCTAATTAAGGTACTAAAAGTTTTACACTTGTTAAGTGGTCAAGAAATACATAAATATCACAATGAATATGGCATTTTAACTTTAGAAAATAAAATAAAATCTTTTAAGACCTGTAGAGTTTTGTGGTTAATCAACCATTGGGAAAGGTTGTATTACGATGATTCTTATGATTTTGATATTTAAAAAAAAAAAATTACAAATATCTGATGAAATTTTGTTGGAAAAAGAGCAAAGATCAAATTCCTTTTTTTTTTTTTTGACAGCCTTAGGAATCATGATTTTTTGGGGAGGAGATAGGTTATAGGAACAATAAGCAATATAATAGAAAGCTACAGTGGTAAGAAATTTCAGAGGTTAGATAACCTTTTCGTTTCTTCAAGTGACTTTGTCAGTGATGATGCAGAGAAAATTGCCTACTTTCTGAGTACTAGATTGTCAGACATTAGGAATGAAAATAATTTGGATTAAGAAAGCATTGCTTTTCCCTACAGACCAACAGCAGAGACTTAGCAGAAATAGAGAAATGTAAGTATTTTAGTTTCATTTCAAGCTGACCTTTGTAAAATGGAATTCTTCAAACTAAGCAGTTATAGTACCATTTCGAAAGAAATATAATACTGAAGTCTGTATGGCTATACGTTAATCTAATCCACGTGTGCCTATGTTTAGCAACCAACTACAGAATTATCCCATCTATAATGGTAAAGACTCAAATTTTTCACAACATTGTAAACCCTCCTTAATTAAGTCATGGTTATGATAATAAATTAATATCTTGAAGGGCTTAAACACAAGAGAATAAAGAACTTAATAAAGAAAGTTAATGGATTATAATCCATTTAAACTGTATATTCAGAAAGACTATGCTTCATTGGGGGGCTTTCACTGGCTTAATAAATGAGAATCTTTTGTCCTGCATGTAAGAAATAAGCCTGGATAGCCACACAAGTAAGGTCAGTTCACTGATCAAAACACCACTACAGAAGTCATAGACATAAGGTATTTGAAAAGCACTTTATCTCCAAATCTGGACCATAACCTTGACACAAGGACATTTTTTTTTCCTTTATTAGAAACGAGCTACTTGCAGTAAATTTATTTTTGTATGAACCAGTTGAGAAAAGAAGTAACTTTTCACTCTTGAAGATGAATACTCTCTATAAGGCGAAAATTTCAAGTTATTCCCTCATCTACTTCTTGTTTGTGGGTCTGAAATGCAGAAGCCAAGTTGATGAAGGAATGAAATGTTTCATGAGACACAGGACTTGGGGTTTGGCGGTGAGAACTGGTCAGGCTGGTTTTTGGAGTTAGGCCACATAATCCCCAAAAGATCTTTGTTCCATTGGCAGATCACCTCCCTAAATAGAATACTGCTTTACAATGCTCCAAAAGTTTATTAACTAGCCTGAACTAACTGATCAGCCACTTTGAAACAGGTGCCCATCTCTGCCCCTGCCTGTGTGTCAAGATGCACGTGGGAGAGAATGAGACATTGTTTAACATTGACCCAGTGCCGTCGATTAGTGGGACATAAATATGTACTCTAGGCAACTGGACAAAGTATCCCTCAAGGGGTAGAACTGGAGGAAGAGAATATGACTTTCCTGAAGGAAATAGCCATGTGTGAAGCAAAAGTCTGGAAGATGGGGCCAAACTTCACATCCGTATCTGCAGCCAGAGAGAGCAATGGGCCAAGTTAAGGTGTGAGACTCTGTCTGGTCATCCTGCCATTCACTGATAAACACACAGACAAAGACACATACATTTCTCAGTCTTCTTTTTTCCTGAGTGCATGTACTTGGGAAGAAAGAGCTCAGCTGTGGTATATAGGAAAGAGCTACACCACTTTGATCCAATAGTTTTTTTTTTTTTTTTAAATGGGACATCTTTTGGAAACATCTAGTTATAAAAGTAGAAGAGGAGGAAAAATTAAAAATAACAGAAGGTCAACACATAGGAAATCTGCCGTGGCAGAGGTAGTATTCACAGAAAAGAGGACATCAGTAATGGCTGATGTATGTGTAAAACCCAAAACCAAACCTGTTGCCATCCAGTCAATTCTGATTTGTAGCAATCCTATAGGATAGAGTAGAACTGCCCCATAGGGTTTGCAAGGAGCAGCTGGTGAATTTAAACTGCCAACATTTTGGTTACCAGCCGAGCTCTTAATCACTGTGCCACCAGGGCTCTGATGATATGTGTAGTTGGTACAATCTCAGGCCACAAAATTCAGGTATATTAACAACTCTGGATTTATTTTTCTACTGCTTGATTTAATTTTTTTCTCACATCCTCAGCAGGGAGACTGATAGGAAGTAAAATAATTTTCCAACATCATCTTCATCCCTAAGTCTGTGCCCTAGTTGCAGGGCTGTTATGCAATGCTAAAGGTGGGCAGGTCCTCTTGTCTCTCTTCACCCAGGTGAGATGCTCATCATCCTGTCTGGACATTGGGCAACAGGCCTTGCAGGTAATACCAAGTGATCCCTAATTCTTCTTCCATCAGCCTTTTTGTGCCTCACAGCTTTCACTGATATATTTGTGTCCTGTTTGGGGTTATGGAAATGATCTTACTCAGTAACCCTGGGGTACAGAAATCTCAGTGAGGCTGTCCTTAGGCAAGTGTGCATATTGAAGCACTCCCTGAGGACTTCCTCTTCCCCAAGGCTCTGCCCAGAATTCACAGTGCAGGCTCCCTGTGTGCTGGACCCACTAACATCTGAAGCTTTCTTTTTTCTTCTTCCTCTCCTTTCTTCTTCAATCTAGGGTTGCCTTTTTATCTAGATGACTTCAGCAAATAGAAATAGAACTGGATTTTTTAAGCCATTGTGTTGCCGGAGAAAATAGAAGCCTAGTCAACAAGAATTGAAAATGTCCTAATTTAAATGCCTGGTGTCTTATCAATTTGCTTTGAAGATGGAGGCTTGTGAAAATAAAATCTCAGAATAGAATTCTTTTCTTCTGCTTTGTATTGTGTCACATCTCTCTCTGGGGCCAAAAAACCTAAATGATTTAATTTGGGAAGATGGATAAGTAGAGAGATAAAAAGAAGAAACAATAGGCAGATAGGTTGGTAGATAAGTAGGTAGGTAGATAGATAGATGATAAATAGACAGACAGATTAGATAGATAGATGATAGATCAATAGATGATAGATAGATAGATGATAGGTAGGTAGATATGTAGGTGGTAGATAGGTGGTAGATAGGTAGATAGGTAGGTGATAGGTGATTGATAGGTAGGTGATAGGTAGGTGTTTGATAGATAGGTAGGTGATAGGTAAGTAGGTGATAGGTAGGTGATAGGTAGATAGGTAGATGATAGATAGATAGATACATAGATGCATAGATAGACAGATAGACAGACAGACAGAAAGACAGACAGATAGATAGATGATAGATGTTTATAAATAGATACATCACTTTGCCACACAAGTGAGACCTCCAGCTAGTCATGCTGATGAGCACTCGGAATATTGAGTTATGAAGTGGTATTAATGTTATAATGATCTACTAATGGACAAAGCTGTGGGACACAGAGATCACACCTTTTTTATCCACTACTTAGGATCTCACTTTTTTTTTTTTAGGATCTCACATGCTGTCTTGGAAAAGTACAACCAGAATGCTCCTTAGAAGCAAGGATGGTGAGACTGCATCTCATATACTTTGGACGTGTTATCAGGAGGGATTAGTCCCTGGAGAAGGACATTATGCTTGGTAAAGGAGAGGGTCAGCGAAAACGAGGAAGATCGTCAATGAGATGGATTAAAGCAATGGCTGCAGCAATGGGCTCAAGCATAGCAACAATTGCGAGGATGGTGCAGGACCAGGCAGTGTTTCATTCTGTTATGCATAGGATCGCTATGAGTCGGAACAGACTCGATGGCACCTAACAACAACATTTAGGATCTGACCCAAGCCATGATATTTTCAATCACCTCATATGCACGTGAAAGCTGGACAATGAATAAGGAAGACTAAAGAAGCAATGATGCCTTTGAATGATGGTGTCGGCAAAGAATGTTGAATATAATATGGACTGCCAGAAGAAGGGACAAATCTGTCTTGGAAGATATACAGCCAGGATACTCCTTAGAAGTGAGGTTGGCGAGACTTCATCTCACTTACTTTGTACATGTTGTCAGGAGGGACCAGTTCCTGGAGAAGGACATCATGCTTGGCAAAGTAGAAGGTCAGCGAAAAAAAGGAAGATCAACGAGTTGGATTGACACAGTGGCTGCAACAATGGGCTCAAACACAGCACATGACCAAGAAGTGTTTCATTTTGTTGTACATATGGTCACTATGAGTCAGAACCGACTTGATGGCACCTAACAACAACATTTAGAAACTTGTAATAATGCCTTGCTGTCCTTACAACTCAGCAAATGGCAATCTTTTCTACTGTAGGGACATAAAATATTATTTAACACTGGCCCAAGTGGTCAGAAATCCTTAATGTGAGAGACATGAATTTTTCTTTATTAACAATGTCAAATAAAATTAGTCCATGTTTGCCAAAGGGCTGTGGAACAAGAAAACTCTGTGGATCAAGTGCACATAGAAGTTTCACTCACAACCAATTTTTCCGTTTAGGTAATCTTTTCAGTAACCATAAAACAATAAATATTTAAGACAGAATTTACTGAAAGTAAAAGCAAACAGCTCACTATTATATCAGTAAGTGTTTCCAGTTTAGATTATGATTATGAATTGGTCGAAAATTGTGCATAAGACACCCACTGAAGCTGGATACTCAGCAGTTGTAATATGCAGGTAGTTCAGTTTTACTTGTTATGAAGTGAATCATGTCCCCCCAAAATGTGTGTCATAGGAAACACAGGGTGAAGAGGAGGAATGTGCTGTCTCTTTAGGTAGAGAACAACTAGGAGTATATAGCAAGGTGTATATAAGGTTTTGTATGAGAGACTGACTTGATTTGTAAACCTTCACTTAAAGCACAATAAAAATTAAAAAAAAAAAAAAATGTGTGTCAGTTTGGCCAGGCCATGATTCCCAGTATTGTGTGGTTGTCCACCATATTGTGAACTGATATATTATCCTTTGTGTTGTAAATCCTAACCTCTATGATGTTAATGAGGCAGAATTAGAGGCAGTTATGTTAACAAGGCAGGACTCAATCTACAGGATTACTTTTTTCTTGAATCAATCTCTTTTGGTGACATATAAGAGAATTGAGCAGAGGGGAGAAGAAAGAAGCATGGCACCAAGAAAGAAGCGCTGGGAATGGAGCTTACCCTTCTGACCGGGAGTTCCTGAGCTGAGCAGTTCCTAGACCACGAAAAGATTGATGACAAAGACCGTCCCCCAGAACTAACAGAGACAGAAAGCCTTCCCTGGGAGCTGGCAGCCTAAATTCGGACTTTTAGCCTCCTAGGTGGTGAGAGAAGAAATTTCTGTTTGTTAAAGCCACCCAGTTGTGGTATTTCTTTGTCCAGTCTGAGCCTCTCTGTCTCTTTATTGGTGTGTTTAGTCCTTTTACATTCAGCATAATTATAGATAAGTATGTGTTTAGTCTTGTCGTTTTGATACCTTTTTATCTGTGTTGTTGACAATTTCATTTTTCCACTTACTTTTTTGTGCTGAGACGTTTTTCTTTGTAAATTGTGTGTTCCTCATTTTCATAGTAGTTGATTTTATGTTTGCTGAGTCATTATGTTTTTCTTGGTTTTTATTTTGAGTTATGGAGTTGTTATACCTCTTTGTGGTTACCTTCATAATTACCCCTATTTTTCTAAGTAAAAACCTAACTCGTATTGTCCTATATCGCCTTGTATCCCTCTCCATATGGCAGTTCTATGCCACCTGTATTTAGTCCCTCTTTTTGATTATTGTGATCTTTTACATATTGACTTCAATGATTCCCTGTTTTGAGCTTTTTTTTTTTTTTTTTTAATCTTAATTTGTTTTTGTGATTTCCCTATTTGAGTTGATATCAGGATGTTCTGTTCTGTGACCTTGTGTTGTGCTGGTATCTGATATTATTGGTTTTCTGACCAAACAATTTCCTTTAGTATTTCTTGTAGCTTTGGTTTGGTTTTTGCAAATTCTCTAAGCTTGTGTTTATCTGTAAATATCTTAATTTCGCCTTCATATTTCAGAGAGAGTTTTGCTGGATATATGATCCTTGGCTGGCAGTTTTTCTCCTTCAGTGTTCTGTATATATCATCCCATTGCCTTCTTGACAGCATGGCTTCTGCTGAGTAGTCTGAACTTATTCTTATTGATTCTCCTTTGTAGGAGACCTTTCTTTTATCCCTGGCTGCTTTTAAAATTTTCTCTTTATATTTGGTTTTGGCAAGTTTGATGATAATATGTCTTGGTGTTTTTCTTTTTGGATCAATCTTAAATGGGGTTCGATGAGCATCTTGGATAGATATCCTTTCATCTCTCATGATGTCAGGGAAGTTTTCTGCCAGCAGATGTTCACCTATTCTCTCTGTGTTTTCTGTTATCCCTCCCTGTTCTGGAACTCCAATCACACGCAAGTTATCCTTCTTGATAGAGTCCCACATGATTCTTAGGGTTTCTTCATTTTTTTAAATTCTTTTATCTGATTTTTTTTCAGCTATATTGGTATTAATTCCCTGGTCCTCCAGATTTCCCAGTCTGCATTCTAATTGCTCGAGTCTGCTCCTCTGACTTCCTATTGCATTGTCTAA
This sequence comes from Loxodonta africana, assembly GCF_030014295.1. Taxonomy (NCBI): domain Eukaryota; kingdom Metazoa; phylum Chordata; class Mammalia; order Proboscidea; family Elephantidae; genus Loxodonta; species Loxodonta africana. Next base: position 109,868,859 of record NC_087347.1, on the reverse strand, counting down.
TTCTGTAATTTTATTGTTAATCTTTTGGATTTCTGAATGCTGTCTCTCTATGGATTCTTGCAACTTATTAAATTTTCACTATGTTCTTGAATAATCTTTTTGAGTTCTTCAACTGCTTTATCAGTGTGTTCCTTGGCTTTTTCTGTAGATTGCCTTATTTCATTTCTGAGGTCGTCCCTGATGTCTTGAAGCATTTTGTAAATTAGTTTTTTATATTCTGTATCTGGTAATTCCAGGATTGTATCTTCATTTGGGAAAGATTTTGATTCTTTAGTTTGGGGGGTTGTAGAAGCAATCATGGTCTGCTTCTTTATGTGGTTTGATATCGACTGCTGTCTCCAAGCCATCACTAAGATATTGTAGTGATTTTTTCTATATTTGCTCACTGAGTCTTATCTTGTTTTGTTTTCTTTCAACATACATAGATGGGCTACTAGATTACGCTGTCTTGGTTGTTGTAGCCCTTGAGTCATTTATGACCTATTACCAGCTGGTTTGGGCTGTTACCAGATATATATGCTGAGTCCATTCACTATTCTTGAGTAGAATCTGATTTGGGGTCATTGAGTGTGTGGTGCAGACTGTCACCTATCCACCTTGAGAAGTAGTGGTGATAGTTGTGTGCACCAGATTCTAGTAGCAGCTGGGGTTCACACTCCAGGGGGGGCAGGATGCTGACAGGCTTCCCCCAAGTGTCAGTGAGGTAGGTCTGTCTCTATTCCTAAAGCACCTTGGTGGGTGGGCTCTGCAGCTGTACCTTAGGCCCCCAATGCAAGTACCTCTACAGATTGGTAGGTGTCACCCTCCTTAGACCCCTAAGGCAGGAGGCTAGGTGGTCTGGGGGGAGCTTCAGCCCTCAGTTCCCTGTTGTGGGTCAGTGAGGGCTCTGTTGAATATGCAGAGATATCAGACCTGGGAAACTTGTCTTCCCAGTAAATCCGCTAAAACAAATGCAGTCAGATCCCTATCTGAAATGCCTTTGCATTATAATAGACACCTTGTTCCCTGTAGGGATGAAAGCCCGAGACTGTGGATCACTTACGCTTGGCTGGAGCTGGTTCTGTGTTTTCAGTCCAATTAGGGAAGGATTTTTGGTCCCTGGGTTTTTTGTGGTTGCTTCTCTCAGGCCAGAAGAATGGGTTAGGAAAAGACCAAAAAAAAAAAAAAAGGAAAAGGAAAAGAAAAACCTTGGAGCAGTTCTCCCTCTGGCTCAGGAAATTCCAATGTTAATGAAGCCTCCTGGGAAGGGGAGGGGAGGGTTCAGAAAAACAGGAGAGAGTAGCACCCCAGAATATAGACAAAGTTACTTATCTTGCTTGGGATCACTGTTTTATCCAAGATTCCCGAGGGGCGCGTCTCCTGTGTGTGCTGGCTGGGTAGAGATTGCCCCCGAGGGTCAGGCCCGTGCCCTGTGCTTGCGCTGTCTCAGAAGCCGCGGTTAGTTCCTCCGCTGCCAGTCCAAAGCCCAACGCCAAGGTTCCCCGGCTGGGATGCTGCATTCCCGGCTCCAAAAACAGTTGCTGCCTCCTGGTGACTTCTCCTCCTGTCAGCCGTGTCGCTGCGCCGCCTGTGTGCACTGGCTGAGCTTCCCCCGAGGTCAGTTCAGGGGGCTGGGGCTGCGTCCCGTGTTTGCACTGTCACAGGATGTCATGCTCAGCTTCCCTGCACCCAGTCCAAAGCCAGGCGCCAAGGTTTCCTGACTGGGACGCTGGCTCCAGGCTCCGAAAACAGTCGCTGCTTCCCTGTAGTTGTTCGTTCTTGGTCTCTGTCACTCAAGTCAATTCTTTAAATCTGTGTTTGTTGGTCAGGGTTCGTAGATTGTCACGTATGTGATCAATTCACTTGTTTTTCCGAGTCTTTGTTGCAAGAGGGTCTGAGGTAGTGTCGACCTAGTCAGCCATCTTGGCCCCCTCCAGTTGTGGTATTTCTGTTGTAGAGCACTAGGTAACTAAGACACTTGTCTACCAACGCATTTGCATATACCAGTTAGTGTTAGGGAAAAAATTCAATCCATATAGGAAACTGAATGTTTTCCGCTGCATCCATCTATGTGAGAGCAAAGATGCTATGAAGCAAGGTAAAAGCACTTTAATATCGTAGTTGTAATAGTATTGAACAATTATCATGTACCAGGTTCTATTCTATACATAACTCGTTTACTACTTATAATAGCCCTGTGGGGGATATATTATTATCTTCATTTGTAGGTGAGGAAACTGAGGCACTGAGATGTAGGGTTGCTTGCCCAAGTGAGACAGGATTTACAACCAGGCAGCCTAGTTATAGGCCATGAGCTTAACCTACCTCCAACTACATCCCAGATGTTCCATTTTCCTTTGTCCTCATAGGATAAGGGGCAATGAGCCTGAGCTCAGAGGCAATAAGGCTGCAAAACGGCTTTTTCAATTTAAGAATAATCAAGGGCAATTGTTGCTGTTTATACCCAGATCATTGGAGATTTCTAGTAAGTTGGTATCTGCTTATTTTGACTGATGAAATGAAATATTTTGTTTTCCAAATGATTAAAGTTTTAATATATGAGAATATATCCTTTGGGCATTCATACTTTTCTGGACATTTAGTTGTAACCCTATCGAAAGGTTTTCTCCCTTCTTAGTGACAAGCTGTGGTCAATCTGTACCTGAGTGCACGGTATTTAACAAAGCATCATAGGAGAATTTGAAGTGCAGGACTTTCATTAGAGTCTTTAGGGAAAACCAAAAACATAAGTTATAGTTGCTTTCCTAAAGGAACCCACAGTTCATAGTCCATTGCAAAAAAAAAAGAAAAAAATCAGAAAATGTGGTTTGTGGTGGAGAGTCAAATTTCCAGTCAGGAAACTGCAATGTGTATTTGCTTGCTGTGTGACCTTGGGAAAGTCACTTAACTTCTCTGATCTCCAGTTTCCTAACTGTAAAATATAAATAGGAATGTCTATGCCGGTTGTAGGAGCCCTGACAGAACAATTGTTAAACTCTCAGCTGCTAATAGAAAGATTGGCAGTTCAAATTCACCCTGCAGCTCCTTGGGAGAATAATCTGGCAAATCTGCTGCCATAAAAGATTATAGCCAAAAAATCCTATGGGGAAGTTCAACTCTGTCATATGAGGTAACTATGAGTTGGAATCAACTTGACCTAACAACGTGAGGTTGCTTTGAGAATTCAGTAAGATACATATAAATCTACCTTGAACAGTGGTGGTAATAACTTAAAGTAAGCTACTTCTCTTGTTTGAGCAGTTTTTGTTATCGACTCTCTGAAACCAGTCAATAAGATATCTGCTAAACGTGAAGAGTTCTTGCCTTTACTCTTGAGTTATAGCATAAACAGCAACTCTATGGCCAGGCTGCCTGGGTGGGAATCCTTAATCTGCTATGGGACAAGTTGCTTAATGTCTCTATGTCTTAGTTTACTCATTTGTAAAATATGCATAATAATAGTCCCTTCATTGCTTGTTCGGAAGGCAAAGTGAGTTGTTATTCATAAATTTCTTAGAGCAGTGATTTACGGATAATTAGCATTAGGTAGGTGTTTGTTAAACAAATATCTCGACAGTGTCTTTTTGATATAAATTTTAATAGTGGATTAGACTGAATGATATCTTTAGTCACATAGATTTCTGAGAATGTATGATTTATGATCCAGACAGACAGGCCATTATTTCATATCTTATAGAGATCATCAGAGGTATAAGCTGTTGGATATTTAGCAAATATCATTTGAAAAGAACTGATTAATTCACCTTCACAGTGTTAGTCTGAAGCCACCTTTTTACAGGAGCCCGGATGCATGTATTTGATTTATTCTTTTTGAATTGAAATTGTTGTGTTCATTGTGTATTTAAACCTAAACAGTGGAAGTAAAAATTCAGATTCATCAATTACGCCACAAGCTGCCTGACCTCACATACCACGCTCATAACAGAGTGAGTTCCTGGAGGAAGAAAGAAGGAAGTCTGAATGGGAGTACAGTTTCCTTGAAGCCAAGGATTCTGATTATTGACAGCTATGATAGAAACGGGTGATCAGGAGTCCAAGACAGCAATTTCTTCCAGTCCATGGGAGTTCTGTCTTGTTCATCTGCAATCTGTTCCCAACTAATGAAACTGCTCCTCAAATATAAACTCCATTCTCCTCGCTGGATTATGAGTATTCCAGACTTATTTTTGATCCCTGTGTATGATTACATGCTGACTGAACGAGTCTCTCAGACAAGTGATGAGACATCTTGTCAAGGTTATAATTAGTAACTCAGACACTCCATCTCCTATAATTTAGAGTTGGAAGGTGGTGGCTGCGTTTATTTCTGTTAAGTGAGCATTGGAGATAAATGGCAGGGTTCATTTTCCAGCTTAACACTTTCGTGAGGGTAAATAATGGATAGCTAAAAGCAATGATTCTGTCTTAACAAAAGAAGAATAGAAATTGAGATTTAGCTTGCTCCATCAGTCTAAAACGATATCCCTCATTTTTTACTATTATTGTATCTCAATGGTACCCCACTTCTGGTAGATGAACTTAGAGGAACCTTCTTTAAGTTTATTTTCAGGAACACCAAAACACAGGGAAATCAACAAAAGGATTATTCAGCATGACCTCTGTGGAATGTAGTCCACACCAAACAAACCCTTAATGTTTCTTGTCAGAAGTTAATGTTCAGCTTGGAGTCCTTGGGTGGTGCAAATGGATAAGCACTCTACTACTCACCGAAGGGCTGGAGGTTCAAATCCTCGAGTAGGAACCTTGGAAGAATGCTGGAGGTTCAAATCCTCCAGTAGGCACCTTGGAAGAATCTGAAAGTTCACAGCCTTGAAAACCCTATGAAATGCAGGTCTCTGTGCACATGGGATCACCATGAGTCAGGATCAACTCACTTCATTGGCAACTGGTTTTTTGTTTGTTAGTTTGTTTTGTTTTGTTTTAATGTCCAGCTTGAAAGTGAAATTACAAGAAAAAAAAGAATACATTTATGAATGGAAACTTCAAAGCTGTGCCCTCCTTTTAATGGAACTAGAACCTGATGTCCACAAAAATATAATGTGATGGAAATATAGTTAAGCTTCAAAATATACTGAAAGTGTAGGAACCCAGGAATGGGCGTGGCAATAAATGATTCTGATGAGCGTATCAAGAAAGGGTATGGCTCTTTCTAGTTTCCTACAAATGGCAAGCATTGACTTTCAAAACTTCGATGAAAACAAACTTTAAATCTTTGATCTTTGCCTGCTCTCCAGAAGTGATTCTCTTGATGAGAGGGGCGCAGAGTGATTTTATGTGACTAGCCTATTGACTTTAAAACTCAGTAAAACTTGAGTTTTTAAACTGCCTCTTCCCCTTGGTCATTCCTGCCTCTTGATTTAGCTATTAATCTCATTATCAAAGTCAAGCTAAATTTCCTAGCTGCTAAGGTTTTTTAAAGACCACAGCAAGGGAATGGTAAGCTGTGCCCATAGCCATCTATATGGCCACATGATGCATGGTGCCCTCTGCTTTCCTTGCCACGATCATCATACTGTTTTACAACCCAGCATATAATTTTACAATTCCTTTCATTATTAGCACATTTCAATAAAGTTCAAATTTGTATAGCCTCAAAGCCATTAACATTTTGTAGCACATTCTGGGTGGCATATTCCTCATTCAGAAAAATGTCAGCAGAGGAACGTTCTTCTGATATATTACACTCCTTGGTTCATCATTTAAAACTGGAGACATCCACCGGCATATACATCTTATTTAAAGTGTCAAAAAAGAGTAAGAAAATTGCACTGTTGTTACTTAAACTTCAGGGATCACTGCATCCATTTTCCCTTTTCTCTGTTAACCATTTTTCCTATTTTTCTGTCCATTCAGTCTCTTTTAAATGAGGGTCAAAGGGAAGGAGACAATGGGTAAGCACCTTTTAAAGAATAGTATTTAAAACAAAATATTTAGAGGAAAAAATAAACTGATAGTTTGTTCATGCATATAGAAGGGTACATAGAAATATCTATATCCTTGGAAGTTTTTTGTAGATTAATGTCTTTGAAAAATAATAATACAACCTTGAAGTAGGTAAATCACAAAAGGAAATTGAGATTTCTTATTTATATATATAAAGCCCTACTGAAAGTTAGAGGGCAGTCCTTGGAGTTTAAAAATTAGAATGTTGATACTTCATGTCACCCTTTAGGAATTTGTTTTGGGATAAATCGTAAAAAACAAAAAACATTAATATCATGTAGTGGAGTAGAGGCTATCTCTCACTGCTTACTTTACATGGTCCTGGATGTGGCTGGAATACAATGGACAATCATTTCCAAGGTGTGTTGAGAAGTTTTCTGTACGACTTCCCGTTGTCTTATTTTGATAGTGTAAATGTCACCACTTGCAATTTATTTGTTAACTGGTATCATGGATTGAATTGTGTCCCCCCAAAATATCTGTCAATTTGGCTAGTTCATGATTCCCAGTATTGTATGATTGTCTCCCATTTTGTTATCTGAGGTGATTTCCCTATGTGTTGTAAGCCCTATCACTATGATGTTACGAGATGGGTTAGTGGCAGTTATATTGATGAGATCTACAAGATTAGATAGTGTCTTGAACAAATCTTTTTTGAAATATAAAAGAGAGAAGCAAGCAGAGTCAGGGGGACATCATACTACCAAGAAAGCAGTGCCAGGAGGAGAGCGTGTCTTTTGGACATGAAGTTTCTGCACTGAGATACTCTTAGACCAAGGGAAGACTGATGACAAGGACCTTCCTTCAGAGCTGACAGAGACAGAAACTCTTCCCCTGGAGCTGGTGGCCTGAATTCAGATTTCTAGCCTACTGGACTGTGAGAAAATAAACTCTTTGTTAAAGCCATCCACTTGTGGTATTTCTGTTATAGCAGCACAGGATAACTAAGACAACTAGTCCTCAAACTTTCCTAGACTCTGATTCACCTAGGAAGCTTGTGAAGAGCAAAGATGTCTAGGGCCCATTTACAGAGGAGTCTGTTTGTAAGTAGTTTGGGATAGGCCTTGATTTCTGAATTTAGTTCTGCCTTATAGATGACTTTCAGAGGACAAGATCAATGGTGGGTTTGCTGGTAAGCTGGCTGAGGGGAGGAGGTGTACGAATTTTTTATTTGTTGTGTTCACAAATTTCCATGATGTAAATACTCCTACTATGGCCAATTTCAAGCTACTTATACATTAACAACCAGCTCATAAAATCCAGGAACTCATGAGATCTGGCACCCCACTGAGACTGTAACTATTTCTGAGAGAGAAGCAGGGTAAGTTCTGAATACATGGCCCAGGATAAATAAGGTAGGCTGAGTGTGGTGCTGTGCTAAGGAACACCAAACGTCCCAGGAAAGATTTATGGCAAACATGCACAAGGCCACAAGAATTAAATTCAATGGATATACTCTTAGTACCCCCACAGAAATCAAATTTTGTAGTAAATGTCAAAATTATGCTGGAAAATAAACTCTTTTTCTTCATCCTAATGAGTCCTCCCATTTAAAAAACAAAACCTATTTGTTGGTGCTCTTAGTATATGAGAACCTCATATATAAGAAAAGCATCTTTTGATAATGCTGTACGACAGAAGTGATAAAGGACAACTTTGCCTTATCCCAGGGGGTTCTATATAGGAATCTACCTACTCTCCCAGCAACATTGTAAAAGAGTTTTTTAAAGCCATTAGAATTGATATATGTATTTAAAAAAGTGCAGTGAATTTTTATACATTTTAAAGTAAATGATGTTTCAATCATATTGTTTTACAATAAAAATGTTAGATTAAATGTAGGTAAGACTTAGGTATATCTCATTACGTTATTTTTTTTCTCCCTGAAATACCTGGAAGAGGCAATTTTTGTTGTTCTAAATAGTAAAATTGTCACTTAAACTGATTTCTTAAAGAGTAGGATTAAAACAATACAAAGAATGAGACACATTCACTTGCTCTGTGTCTCAGTCATCTAGTGCTGCTGTAACAGAAATAGCAGAAATTGATGGCTTTAACAAAGAGAAATTTATTTTTCTCACTGTCTAGTAGGTTACAAGTCCAAATTCAGGGCATCAGCTCCAGGGGAAGGTTTTCTCTCTCTGTCAGCTCTGGAGGAAAGACCTTGTCCTCAATCTTCCCCTGGTCAAGGAGCTTGTCAGGTGCAGGGACCCAGGATCCAAAGGAGATGCTCTCTGCTCCCAGTGCTGCTTTCTTGGTGGTATGAGGTCCCCAACTCTCTGCTTGCTTCCCTTCCTTTTTTCTCTTGAGAGATAAAAGGTGGTGCAGGCCACAAGCCAGGGAAAATCCCTTTACCTTGGATCAGGGAGGTGACCTGAGTAAGGGTGGTGTTACAATCCCACCCTAATCCTCTCAACATAAAATTACAATCACAAAATGAAGGACAACCACACAATACTTGGAATCATGGCTTAACCAAGTTGACACATATTTTTTGGGGGACACAATTCAATCCATGACTCTCTGCAAATAACATTTGCAGTTGTTAAGATACAGAAAATAGTCAGTCACTTCTCCAAAAAAATTACATGAGGTAAAAAACAACTATGGATAATGACCATAGTGTTCTTATAGTTTTCAAATGCTACATTTTAAAGCTATTGCTCGGTTGTAGATACTGAATTATTTGAAAGATAAAGACAGAATTCCCAAATTTAAGGCAGGAAAAAAAATTACCTTTTTTACAAAATCTGAAATTTTGTTAGAGACCAATAATCGGAACCTCTGAGAGAGAAGAGATGAGCTTCCATCATCTTGGGAGTTATTTTTTCTAAAAATCTCTTTGGGTCTGTGTCAAATGAAGAAAAACAATAAATATAGCTCAATCCTGGAGTGATAAATATGTTAATTTTTTTTTACAGGATTGAACAGTTTAAATCCAGGTATTAGTAAGTGAAGGCCACTGTCAAATAATATAACAATAAATGCAAGTACAGTAGCAACAACACAGTAAATGAGCTCTTTTAGGGGAAAATAATTCTATGAGCAGACACTAAAACAACGATTATTATCTTACCAGTGTATAGCAACGCCTCTTTTCATGTTACTCTATCATTCTGAGCAACAGCGTTTTATGTCAAATAGTAAAAGAATAAGGCTAAAAATATATTTTCGAACAGCAAAAAAGCTCCAAATGCTGAATTCCAATCTCTCTCACTGAAAAATAAATTCAACTGATTAAAATTATGCCAAACTAACATTATTCTATTAGTTTGTCTTTGAGATCACATTATATTATTTGCATGTGGATATAAACCTGGCCCACTGAAAGGCAATCAGAAGACTTTGGGTTGGAATTTTGCCTTCAATATGATCAGCGAAGCTGTTATGGCCCTTAAATTGGCAAATATCACAATATTTGGGATTAATGATGTTCTTATTAATAACATCTCTATTTTTTGAAGGACCCAGATTGGACATTCTGCATTCCTGAGAGAGGAACATGAGGAGAATGGCAAGGGAGTGATAAGGTACAGACTGTTAGGTTCCTGCATTTAGAGGTACTGTTGTGGTTAAGGAGCCCTGGTGGCACAGTGGTTAAGAGCTTTCCTGCTAACCAGGAGGTCAGCAGTTCAAATCCACCAGACACTCCTTGGAAACTCTATTGGGCAGTTCTACACTGTGATATAGGATTGCTATGAGTTGGAATCAACTCAACGACAATGGGTTTGGTTTGGGTTTTTTATTATGATTAAGGAGCATTGGTGGCACAGTGGTTAAGAGCTACAATTGCTAACCAAAAGGTCAGCAGTTTGAATCTACCAGCCACTCCTTGGAAACCCTTTGGGGCAGTTCTACTCTGTCCTGTACAGTCGCTATGAGCCAGAATCGACTTGTTGGCAATGGGTTTTTGGTATCATCATGTGTTTTTACTTCTGAGTTGGGATTTCTAGCAAATTACCTCCTAATTAATGCATCAGAGCTGGGAGAGAGACAACAGGCTTGAAAAGCTCTTGTTTAATTATGCCCTACAAATTCAAAACTGTAGGACTGACTTCAGTGAAAATTAAAACAATACTAACAATACAACATTTGACATTGGATGGTTATCTTGCTTTAGTCTGAGTGTTTGACTTCCAAAGCTATATAAAAATTCCACCGTTAGTTATTTTGTGAGATGCATAATCTAAAACATTTTGCTTTCCTGAAACTTGGGCACACAGTAAAGTGCTTATCAAGTTTAAGTAAGAATACAGATCTTATATTTTGTGATTAAATGCTAGACAGAAATAGCCATTTGACCTCAATATTAATTTTGTGTGTTTAAAATTAATTGGATCATTGACTGTCTTCATGACCTTCTCATCAACTTTATGCATTAGAGCATAATCCACCAATTCAACTATCCTATATCAAGTTAGGTTTGGTGAAGATGCAAGAGAAATGAGTAAAGTTTTTAAAACCCATTGCCACTGAGTCAATTCTGACTCATAGAGACCCTATAGGATAGGTAGAACTGCCCCATAGGGTTTCCAAGAAGCACCTGGTGAATCTGAACTGCCAGCCTATTGGTTAGCTGCCATAGCTCTTAAAATGGTTATGAGGTGAGAAATAAGAGACATGATGTCAAGAATGATAAACAATATTAAAATTAACAATAAAATGCCTACAATATTTTCTGAAACTATACTTTTACTATTTTTGGCAAATGCTACTTAATCTCTTTGCCCTTTTTTTTTGTTTTTTTTTTTTTTTTGGCTTTTTTGCTCCAGTTTCTAGTACTTTCATGGATCTCCCAATTCTGTGCTATTTTCCCCTGCTCACATACATATAAACATATATATTGGGTGTAACAGAGGATTGAGGGGAATAAGAGTTATGGATGGTGATTGTGTGTTACCCCAGGTATCTATTACTGTGTAACAAATTACCACAAAATTTAGTTGCTTAAGACAATAAAAACAATAATTTATTTTGCTAAAAAATGTGCAGTTTGGATAGGTCTCTGCGGAGATATTCCTCTCAGTTCCGCAAGTGTCTCAGCTAAGATGGAGGATTCATTTCCAAGATGGCTCATTCATACATCTGGCAAGTTGTCGCTGACTGTTGGCTGAGGTGTCAGTTGGGGTCACTGGCTGGGGGCCTCATTTTCTCTCCTTGTAAGCTTCTCTGTGGAGCTGCCTTTACTTTCTCAACACATGGGTTCAAAGAGTGGTTTCAATGAGTCAAACTGAAGCTTAACCAACTGGTACATGTCAAGAAGTATAAGCTGCCATTCTCTGAAGGGACTGGAAACTAGAACAGGCTAATTTTCATTGGTTAAAGAGTCAGAGCCCACCCATATCCAAGGGGAAGGAACACTGATCCTATCTCTTGACAGGAAGAGTGTCCAAAATTTTGTGGCTTTCTTTAATCTACCACAGATGTGTTGCCCATATTGGTATCTCAGAACATTAATATGCTTCTGCCAATATGTGAAGTTACTATAGGTGGCCATCTACATTCAAATTAATTTTCCCAACAACCTACCAGGGTGCCTAAAGTTTGGTTACTCAATTTTTAGAGCTAAAAATTATCTTAGTCTGTTTCCTTCATTTTAACAATGAGAACAAAAAAAAAAAAAAAAAGGAAACTCAAGAGATAAATGTACAGAGTTAGTTAGTGTAAAAATTTAGGTGGAACTCAGAAGTCTAAAAGCATTTCTTATCTCTTGTTAAGATTATGTGTTGTCTCTGGAGAGGTCCCATTACCACATATGCAGGAAACCTGGGAAGTATCAACTTCATCACAAGGAAAGTTGACAAGATTGGCTGTCTCTCAGTGAGGATCTGGGGGATGCAGTGCATACATTTGGAAGGCAGAAGCAATCTTAGAAAGATTTAAGGCCTATGTAGATACTTTATGGCTAGGGAGTGGAATAGATGGGGCATAGAATCAATGAGGTAGAAGGAGAAGGCTTCATACGAACACTGGATGATTTAAATGTATAGAGGAGAAAAAATAGAAAAAGAGTTTCAAGGGAAATTTCCTGTTTCACCCTGAGGATGAAAAGAAAAGATTTAACAGGGCTTATTTTAGTATAATTTGAAGACCAGACAGAATAAAAGTATAATTGTGATATTTTGATCTGTAAATATATAAAAATGACAGCTACTTTACATATGAAAGTAATAAAATTGATCTGCATTATGCCTTGTGGAAGAATAATAAGGGATGTCTTGAATATCACATAAGCCCATCTAAATAGCTTTTACACAGCATCTTCCTTTATTCGATTCTGGGAAGTTTTTAAAAACTGCTTGAAACTGATTAGGCCATCTTTGGTTCTCTAACATAATAAAGCTTAGAAAATAGCTTTCACTCTGCTGTAGTATATTGTAAGCTAAATTGAGTGATTTTCTAGTCAAGTCAGATAAACAATGAGCCAAAGCACAGTATGGCCTTAGGTGAACCTAGTCTGAGAACAAGCAACTTATGTATTAACTTGTTTTAGCAGATCAAGCACAACAGACGCTGTTTATTAACCTTGTTCTCTGCAGGTAGAGGGTTTGTATTGTTCTCTAATGTTCTGGTGCACCCGAATTGTTGGACTGAATGAACCAATCTGGACAAGTTGACCAGTCACCTCAGAGTCAAGGATGCACAACCAGGCTTAATGATAATTTAGGTGTAGATATCAGCTTTTTTTCTAGAAAAGTAGAGGCAACTAGCAACTATGTTATATTAATCCAGGGAGAGAGTCAAGCAAAGCACTGAAACATTTTTCTGTGTATAGCATAAAAATGATACACATTAAATAAATGGTCTATATTAGTAATAATAATAATATTTTAAAAATAGCTACTGGGATCTGTCAGGACTCTTGGTTATAAGAAATGGAATCTGACTCTGGCTGATTTAAACAAGAGTAGGATTTATTCAAAAGAATTTCTGAAAATATTGGAGACACAGGTTCAGAGCCTTCATGGCCAGCAGTGAAGTCTCAAAATCCCACCAGATAGCTGGTACAGTAATGACGCCGCTGGACTACCTCTGGGGGCAGCCTCTACAGCTTGTACTACTGTTATACCAACATGGAGTCCTGAAGTTAGAGTAGTGGTTCTGGCTTTCCATGTGTCAATCAGCTGAATTCTCATGGTTCCTAGCTTTTGTCTGGACAGGTACAACCAATGGATGGGGTCAAGCTCCCCTGTCATCAACTCATTTTCAGTGGGGGTTTGGAGAGTAGGTAAAGTCTGTTTTTGACAACTCTAGAGGGAAGTAGCTAAGAGAATAAATGTCCCGATTTCACTCTCCTTATGCTAAAGCATCCCATTGGATAGGTGCCTGGGAGCCTTGGGGAATCATCCTCTCTTGTTGAAATCCATATGGGCTCAGCCTCCCAGGGAACAGACTGGAGTAAAGGGAGGAAAGTAGACCTTGAGGCACAAACAAAAGGGATCCACTTCTACCTTGCTTATCATCTTACTATTTCCAAAAACCAAAACCCATTGCTGTGGAGTTTAATTCTCACTCATAGCAACCCTGTAAACCGAAACCAAACCTGTTGCAGTCGAGTAGACCCCAACTCATAGCAATCCTGTAATACAGAGTGAAACTACACCATAATTTCCAAAGAGCACCTGGTAGATTTGAACAGCTGTAGCACTTAGTCACTATTCCACCAGGGTTTCCAGAAACTCTATAGGACAGAGTAAAGCTGCCCTGTAGAGTTTCCAAGTCTATAAATCTTTACAGAAGCAGACTTCCATATCTTTCTTCCACAGAGGGGCTGGTGGTTTGAACTGCTGACCTTTGGTTATCAGCCTAGTGCTTTAACTACTGCACCACCAGGACTCCCAATGTTGTTGTCGTTGTCCTCCAGTCAATTCTGACTCATAGTCACTCCATGTGAGATGGTAGAACTGTCCCAAAGCAGATTACTCTTCATAATGTGGGTGGACCTCATCCAATCAACTGAAAGCATTAAGGGTAAAACCAAACGTTTTCCCAAGGAAAGATTCTACCTCCAGACTGTAAATAGACATTCTGCCAGAATTCCTTTCTTCTCCCTCATGGCATGACCTACCGATATGGGACACAAGACTGCTGGAAATTCCAACCCGTTGCCTGACCTACAGATTTGGGATTTGCCCACCCCCAAATTCACATGAGTCAGTTCTTCTAAATCTCTCTCTCTATATATACATATATAAAAAAATATATATATCTCACTAATTCTGTTTTTTAGAGAGCTGTAAGACAGAAAAAGACATTTCACAGAAGATATACAAATGAAATGGTTGCCAAACTATTTAAGAGACATGTAAAACATTATTAATCAGGAAAACATATATTAAACAGCTTTTTAACTCATTGACAAACTTTTAAAATATGATAATTCCCAGTATTATTCAGGATGCAGAAAGAGGCTGACCCCATATAGTGTGGGATCATAAGTTGGTAAAGGCTTTTAGAAGCAATCTGCTAATATATACCAAGATTTAAAACACTCATAATCTGCAACCCTGTAACTCTGTCCTGATGAAATATTTGAATTTTTGTTTAAGGATGCCACTGGAGCATTGTTTGTAGAAATGAAACCTGGAAGTATTCTAAACATCTGTCAAAAGGAGAATAATTGAATATATTCAACTATTATAGCACACTTAGAAAGAATTAGTTAAATCTCCAAGTACTGATGTGATAAGATACATTATTAAGTTAAAAAAAAATGTAATAGAACAATGCATAGAGCATTGACAGGAAAAATAATATTTGTATGTGAATGCCTAGAAAAAGAACCAGATGTCTAGACATCAACTCTTAACTTTAGACATTTCTGAGGGGAATGGAAAAGCAATATGAAGAAGTTAAAGGTTAAGGTTCATATTTTTCTCTGCATATTTTCCAGAAAGGACATATTAGTGTCCTACTTCTGAAATTAAAAAACTAGGCAAGGTAGGTGTTCATTTCATTTTACACTTAAGGAAATTGAATTATCAGGGTACTAATTTTAATTGACTCAACAGAAACCCTGGTGGCGTAGTGGTCAAGTTCTACAGCTGCTGCTCAAAAGGTCGTCAGTTTGAATCCAGGAGGTGCTCCTTGGAAATTCTACGGGGCAGTTCTACTCTGTCCTATAGGGTCACCATGAGTTGGAATAGACTCTATGGCAACGGGTTGGTTTGGTTTTTGGAATCGACTCAACAACAACTAAAACCCAGTGCCGTGGAGTCGACTCCGACTCATAGCAACAACAACAACTAGCTGTTTTTATTCTCCTCGCTAGTAGTGGAATGTCTGTTAAGAATCCAGAAATGTTCATCCCAAGTTCAGTCTTTTTTTTTGTTTGTTTTTTAAATCATTGAAGATCTTAAAAGCATAAGGATTTGGTCATTCACATATTTTTCTCTCACTTTGTTTTACGTTAACTAGGGTCGCTATGAGTCGGAATCGACTGGAAGGCACTGGGCACTGGGTTAGACACGTGTGCTTCCTCAGATCCCAAAGGTATCTGTGTGCCAGACTGAAGTTTGACCATCTCGTACATGTCAGTGGTTTTGCAGGGTTTTCTCTGTGTTCAATTCAGTATGGTAGCCAGTTGTCATCCTGCCTTATTGTCCACGTCATTGGTATATGGGAGATATACAATTATTCCTGGCGTGTATCAGTTTAAAAGAAAACATTGAATTATATTCAGCTCATTTCTTTTAAGATGTTACATGTTATAAAGTTATAAATCATGTGCATTGTTTTTATTTTACAAATGTACATATCCTGAATAGTTTATTCTGCTGATAATTTCAGGTAATGAAGATTTCATTATATATGAATTGAAATAAATCAGATTTACAAGGCACATGATAAAAATGTGAACATCATAAAATAAAATAACCCAGTGTTGTAACTGTAAAAGCTAAAAGCTGTTTTGTCTGCAGAATTGTTTGGAAACAGGCTTATTAAAAATATATATATATATATTTTATTTTATTATTATTATTTTTTTTCCTTACAAAAGTCAGGAGGTATTCATGACTGATGGAGGGGGGAAAAAATTATCTTGATTAGGTATATGCAACATAGACCTGATGTTCTGATTGAATCTAAATTTTTTTTTTTTTTTTTTTTTGCCATGAATGAAGCTTGGGCTTCATTGGTCTTCTATTGTTGAACTCTGTCGTTTCCTAAATATGTCACCAGAATTGGGAATACTCAACGATTTAGCAAATTCTAGACTGATCGCTTAGATACAATCCTTGATTGGATTGTCACAAATAGGAATTATTCATCTTTTAAATCATCTTAAAAAAATTCTTCCCATCTTGACAGCTTTGTGTGTTATATCTGGGTCATGAAACTCATCATAATGTTTACCTTTGGGATTTTGTTACTAGAAAGGTTATGGCAAATGTGTGTGTGTGTGTGTGTGTGTCTGTGTGTGCAGCCAGACATCAGGGTGAATATAAATGAGGAATGTAGGAAAGAGAGAAAAAGATCACCAAAGGGAAGACTATTTTAAGAATTGCTTCTTATCATCAAAATGAGGTACCTTTGGGATATAGGAGTTGAGTTAAGCTGTAGTAGCAGAAGAGATCCTGAGGCTTTTAACCGGTCCAGCTGCCTCTGCTCTAACGTGGCTAATAATTAGAACAGAACTTTCCCGTCTCATTAATTCTCACGCTCCTCTAAACAATTTCTATCAACACTTCTCATTTTATGTTACATTTCCTAACCCCTGTCTGACCTCCTTGGTTCCTGAAGACTGAACCATTTTTATCTTTTTGTAAGCCTCACATGGATTTTATGCTCTAGACTCTTCTTTTGGGGCTGATGCTTACCTTACATCCTTGGTTATATTCACTAGACTTATAAGATCCACGAGAACAAGAACTACATCTACTTTTTTTAGCAGTGGGTATTTAACACCTGGAGTTTCAGGATGCTGAGAACAGTTAACACACTTTGCTGCTAATGGAAAGTTGGAGGTTCAAATCCACCCATAGGTACCTCAGAAGAAAGGCTTGGCAATCTACTTTTGAAAAATCAGCCATTGAAGACCCTATAGAACGCATTTCTTCTCTGACATACATGGGGTTGGCATGAGTTGAAATTGACTTGATGACAACTTTTTTTTTTTTTTTTTGTTTAACATCTAACAGAGTGCCTAGAACATAGTACAATCATAATAAATAATTTGTTTAAACAAGGCAGAATTTAACACTCATCACATGAACCTGACATTTGACTTTTCTCCTTCAATAATGACCTCTGGTTCCCTTCTTTGACAGTATTCATGGCTTATCTCTTTATTGACTCTGTTTTATGCTTCTCAAAGTGTCATGGATTGAATTGTGTCCCCCTAAAATATCTGTCAGCTTGGCTGGGTCTTGATTCCCTTGTATGATTGTCTACTATTTTATCCTCAGATTTGATTTCCTTATGTGTTGTAAATCCTATCACTATGATGTAATAAAATGGATTAGCAGCAGTTATACTGATGAGGTCTATGAGATTAGATAGTGTCTTAAGTCACTCTCTTTTGAGATATAAAAGAGAGAAGTGAGCAGAGACACATGGGGACCTCATACCACCAAGAAAGAAGCACCAGGAGCAGAGCTCGTCTTTTGGACCCAGGATTGCTGCCCAGAGAAGATCCTCGACCAGGGGAAGATTGATGAGAAGGACCCTCCTCCAGAGCCAACAGAGAGGGAAAGCCTTCCCCTGGAGTTGACACCCTAAATTTGGGCTTGTATCCTACTAGACTGTGAGTGAATAAATTTCCCTTTGTTAAAGCCATCCACCATTGGCATTTCTGTTAGAGCAGCACTAGATGACTAAGACATTAAGCCAATATCTTACTCCAGTTCAGTCCCTAGATTTCAACCATATAGTAGAGTTTCTAGTTTCAGACCTGTGAGTGGGACATAAAGAGTATTGATATGTTACTATAGGAATCAAGGAAAGTCATTGCACCAGTAACTTCAGAACTCAGGATATATTCACTACTTAAAAAAAAAAAAAAATCATTAACTGACCTTAGTACAACCAGTTTTGTGCATTGTGACCACTCAATAGTTAATTTTATGATGAAATAGACAATTACTGGGGGAAAACTATCACCGTCACACAATAATGTGATATGCAACAGATTATACCCTCAAACTATATCTAAATATCTTAAAGACTTATTTTTGTCTTCTCTTATCTTCACTATATATGTGTATCTCACCACTCAAAACCCATTTCAGTAGTAAGTACAAGATCATAACAACATAGAGCTGAAAGTGCTCTCTCTGATTATTTGGTAGATGAGGAAACTGAGCCCTAGAGAGATGGTCTCTTGCCCTAAATCATATCATAATGTATACATAGAGAATGTTCACTCCATTATATTAGAATGGCTCCCTATGGACTGCCATAATAGAGGGAAATGAGTAGTCAGTGAAATATACAGAGTATCACCATTAGGATCCACTATGCTTTATGTAGTGATAATTGTCCACATACATTGGTAATGAAGTTTTGTCTTTTCACGGGGAATGTATCTTCTTGCTTGATGCTTCAGCAACTACCACGTCATATTTGGCCTGTTCGTTCTTTTCTTCAAAGCAAGGGCATGCAATTTTTGGTTCTGATGTTGTATGGTGTTAAATTAGTTGTGGTTTTGAATAAAAAAAAAATTGCTTTCCAAGCAGGATGGATCATTTACTTATTTCATCAGGCACTTGTAGCAGTGAAGATTGAAAAGGCTTTAATGACTTGGAATTTTCTTTTTATTATGCCATTGAACAAATTACAGAGTTAATGAGATTTACATGAAATGGAAAATCTCTGCATCACCTGCTGTTTTATAGGTCTTAGGGAAAAATTGTAAATAATTTTTTCTGTTTCCACAATTAAACAAAGTTTAGTTTTTAAACAATATTTCCTCTGAATATAAAGTGTAGTATATAAGCTGACACTCTTCCTTTGTGTGCAGGGAATTTGATACGGCATGGGAAGCACACAGTTCACATAATATATCATGGGTCTCCTCCCACACTGAAATATTTAAGATAACAAAAATAAGTTTGGAAACAGAAAACCTGAATCAAATCACAGCTCAGCATAGTTTTCATTGTTAAGTTGGGCAAATCACTTAACAGCTCACCCTCAATTTTTTCAGTAGAAAATATAAATATTTTTGTGAACTTTACATCAAGGTTTACATGTGAAAGCAGCCAGACCAAAGCCTACAACATTGTAAAAACTCAGTAAATAGCAATGATGTCGAAGTTGTCATTGATGTTAAAAAACCACGTCCTTAATTACAAATCATTTACAGAAAATTCTAGAAATTTGGTTTGGGTAGAGGTGAACAATCCTGCAGCGTCTATATGAAAACCTACAAAATTATCTTTTATCTTTCATCAGAGACTGTCACAAAACATGAATACTTAGGAAAGAAAAAAAAATCAGAATTGAAGAAAAATAGATTAGATGAGAAAAACAAATCAGGAACCATGACCATAACAGGTCATTGCTTTGATATGAACTTAGTAAGTAGGAAGAGAGCTTTTCTAAATTTGATTGGGCAATAGTTTATGGAAAGGGAAAAGGTGGTGTTACTCAAATTAGGAGGTTTGTATAGGTCATAATTCAAATGCTGAAATTGCTTTGTTGGAAGTTTATGTCTTTCTGTTTTTCTGCTCTCTCACGTTCACTCAGGCCTTTTGACTCCATGTTGCTGAAGTAATATAGCTGCCCTGAAACAAAGTTAGACCAAAAACAGAGTCTCAAATCCAAATCAGATCTCAAAAAGGATGGCTCTCCCTTTACTCTAGGCTCAATAATTTTTTGAATTTTTAACAATAAAGGAAACTACTTTCTTAGTGCCTTGACATATATTTTTGTGGAACTATAGAAGGGCACTCGAGTTGCCACTGAAATCGAGATAAATGATTCCATAAAGATACACAAGAATATAATAGAGGTTCATGTGGTCTGAAAAAGATCAGATACACTACATTAAGCTTCTACATGAAAAATAGGAAAAACGTACATCTCTATCTAAATACCTCTAGAATTGTGAGCTGAATGCACTTACATCTTGGCTGAAAAATATGTTCTGGGAATATCCCCCTTGCTAAGGCTTTTCTATCCAAAGCAAACTGCCAGTTTAAAGTAGTCCAAAAAGCCATACAGCAGCAGAGGGAAATAAGTCTGTGCATTCAAAATCTGCTGTTTGGCACTGAAAATAAAATACAGCATATTCTAAAGGGGCTGTGATTTTATCCCATGAAGCACCTCTCAGCTCCTGATATCTGGGGTAGCAATTCATCAGAACGATTATGACCATAATAGGAGCCTGCTTGAGATTCCTCAAAATGGGTCCCCAAGAATCCAGGCCTCACCATGCACTTTTTTCCTCTGCTTCTTAAGTTTTAAATTTCCTTATAAGAGCAAAGTCTTTCTTTTTATTTTAGTACTCAAAATAACTTAAAATACAAATAGTCCTAGAGAAGATGTATGAACTATCTTAAGCGTTCATTCAACAACTACACATTAAGGAATTACAGGCACAGTGTTCCGTTCTGACAACTCTGTCAATTCAGACGTAAGTCAAACACCTCTTTTTTTTCTTTTTAGTTTTCATTATTATTGCCTTTAATATCACTATTGTCATAAATTCAATCTTTGTCTTTGGGAGTTGAAAAGATTACATAAAAACTTACAGATATGTTTTAATAGATACATAAAAAAATATACACAAATCGTAAAAATTTACTCCGATGATGAAGAAGAATTAGATAAAGTTGGCATTTCGTCAGAGTTCATTGTAGACTAGGCCACAGCCTGCAAGAACAGTAAATCATAACATCGTTCATCTGTGAGCGGACACCTGAGAATGATAACATCAGCAATTACATGCTTGAACATTGTATGTAGTACACATATTAGTAATGGTAAAATGTACAAAAGAAAAAAATCAGAAGGTTGTAAGACAGGGTAAGTGAGGTTCGTGGTAAGTCAAGGACTACCTGTTCTTTATGTGTTGTCTGCCAGGCACCCCGCCAAGCCCTGATGATACAGATACATAAAGAACTCTAAGAGCTCAAAAGCACTTAAAAACTAAAGTTGGATACAAAGAAGTAGATGAGCAGATACAAAAAGGGTTATTTTTCCTTTTTTATTTTAGCTGCCATCATGTAGACCCCCAACTCGTGGTGACCCCATGCCCAGTGAAATCAAGGGCCACGCCACCCCCTGGATCAGTTGCAGATCTGACCATTGCTATCACAGAGTTTTCATTCGGTGATTTTTGGAAGTAGATCACTAGAACTTTCTTAGTCTGACGGGTCTAATGAAACCTGTTCAGCATCGTAGGAAAATGCAAGCCACCACTGACAGATGGGTAGTGGCTGAGCTCGAGGTGCATAGCTTGTGCAATCAAACCCCAGTATTCTGCACGGAGGGCAAGAATTCTGCCACTGAACTACCACTACCCCACACTTTTCCAATTGTTGTTGTTAGGTGTCGTCAAGTAGATTTTCAGCTCACAGTAACCCCATGTGCAGAGTAGAAATACTCCATAGGGTTTTCTAGGCTGTAATCTTCACAGAAGCAGATCTCCAGGTAGGCATGAAGCTCCAGCGTACTAATGTACCTGACATTCACCCCGGTCTCCAGGTCTCCCATGGAGTCATTGGGTCGGTTGAACAACCGACTTTATGGTTAGTAGCCAAGTGCTTAAACATTTCACTACCAGGGTTCTTTTCCCATAGAGGTAGGTAAAGAGTGTTATAGGAGTGAGTGTAAGGGAAGGGAGCATAATCCAATACTGGGGGCTCAGAGGAAGCTCCTTGAAAGAAGCGACTTCTAACCGGAGTCCTGAAAGAGGAGTTAGTTGAAAAGGAGAGGAGATTAACTTGGAGAGTGATACGAAAGGGAAGGTGAGTTGGCAGATAGTAGAATCAGCATTTCCTGGGTGAATGTCAGGTACGTTAGTATGGCTCGAGCTTCACGCATACCTAGCAAGGGGGCGAGTGGCACAGAAGAAGCTGGGCCTGTAACACATGGCTTTGTAAACTAGAGCGTCTCCAAGTATGGTTTGCAGACTGGCACTGTCAGCATGATTTGAGAACCATATAGAAGTTCAAACTCTGATTCATGGCATCTGCAGTGGGGCTGGAGATCCAACAATTCTAACAGACTCTCGTACACCCACTTGTAGTAGCAAGTTGTAAACCATACTAAGAGTTTGTTCTTTGTCTGATAGGCAATCCATGAATAGACAAGATTTGTGCTGAGCTGCTTTGAAGAGGCTGTATCCCTGGGCACAGAGTTGAATGAATTAGTGAACTAATCAATATACGAGTCAAGTTCTTTTCTTATATCCCCGGTGCTCAGATTTTTATTTTTTAATTAAAAATCACTTCCAGTTAGGTTCTTCCTGTGAAGGTGGAGGTATTGACATGTACAAATTGTAAAAAAAAATAATAATAAAAAAGTATTGACAGAATATCATGAAATGTTTTCCTTTCTGATACCCCTATGCAGTACGTATCAGTATATATATATCAGGGATTGCTTTTTATTGAGTATCCTTCCTAGTTGCTGTGGATTTTTCATGTGCTTCTGATGAAACAAGATTGAACTTTGGGCTGTGGTTGGACAATCCTAGGGCCATTGTGTAATTGCCCACTGACCTTTGGGAAAACCTGCTCATTAGAGAGAGAGAAAACATCATCAATGTTCACTTCTATTTGGAAGTTCTGCTTAGTATACTAGCATTAGGGGAATTGGCCCCACTTGTTTTATTTGCTCTGGCCCAGGGTTGTCATGAAAAGTGGCAAGTGGGTATTTTAAATTATGTTTTATAGATAGGGAGGGAAAATGAGAATGAGGGCACACAGCTGCCTATTTCTCAAGAATATTGCTCAGCGCAGAGCATCTAAGTCAAAGAATTCCTCCCAGGCTGTTGTTGATTATGACTTATGAAAGGGCACCTGTCCGACCTGACAAGTGTACACACTGCTGTAGGCTTCAACTTTCCATTAGTAATAAGAGCCCCAAAAGGTTAATTTGTTTTGGCACTCCCTGATTACTTTCTCTGTTCATCTCATTCTGAGATTTCACACTCGCCACTTGATTTAGGGGCTCTACTTAGCAACATATTGTCATTTCTCCCAACTTATTGCTAGCTTTGGTCCTGTAATCTCTAAATGCAGGTAAACAGCTGAAATCAATTTTCTGTTTAGAGGAGTTGATGACACCTAAAGGAATTTGCAGATTTCTCCTGGATGTGTTTAGAAGCCATACCGAAGTGCCATTCCAAACAAATGGAATTTGGAGACCTGATTGCATTCATGAGCTTGGCGTAGGTTCCCTTAGTTTAGACTCACTTTGATTCCTCATAACCTTCGTTTCAAGCTTTTTATTATTTGTGAACTTTTTGAATAACAGTAATATTTTAGTGTATCCCTTTTTCACGTGCACAAAAAAGTTAATATTTGTGGGAAAAAAAATCCTCACACTGGTGACTCACATACCAACACCACCACCAAAAGTTATCGTCTAGTGGATTTCAACTACCACTTTGTTTTCACAAGTTATATACAGGATTTCATCATTCTTTCTTTCTTTTCACTCATTCCTTTAGACTTTCTACCAACAGGTTATTGGTCCAAATAGGTTTTTGAAATACATTGTAATTATCTAGGGACTCCATCCTTGAAAATTTCCTGATCAAACTGTTGCTACATGCATATCTATCTTCGTGAATATTCAGTCATTTTATGTGAGACTTGTGTTCATACACACATATACTCACATAACTATAGCTTTCACAATGCTATTGATTGTTCCATTTAATTTTCTTGTGAATTTTCTTATTGTAAAATATATTTAGCATAAAATTGTCAAGTTAACAATTTTTTAAGTGTACAATTCAGTGACATGCATTATATTCATCATGCTGTACAACCATCATCAATTTAAGTATTAATGTTTTTGTTTCTATATTCTTCCTTGTTCTAAAAACAATTGGAAATACCTGGTCATTGTAAATAATAACAACAATTCTCAGTAATTTTTCCTTTTAGGGCCTCCATTTCCTCAACTATGAGTTAACACTAAGACAACTTCCAACTATAAACATCTATGAAAAGAAATGATCATTCTCTCTGGTAAAATACTAATGCAAGTTCTGATATTTTGTTTACTTTTTACACTTTTAATGTCAAGGAATATTTTGTCACCTGGAGTATTTGTTTCAGAATTGACTCTTTAAGTTCATTGTCATCCACAGGGACACTATGGTCAAAGATAAATTGGTACCAATTTGACTATTTTTTTGGTCGCCTCATTGATTACTCAGTTTAATTTGGGGACTATGACGTGTTAGGTGAGTGATATCTAACATAATCTACCATATTTCAAGGTTCGTCCAGTTCTGGTAGGATACAAGGGACTTCTTGAACCAAAGCTCTTTCTGTCACAGGTTTGGAACTCCTAGACTTGGTTCGTTAATTGCCTAACTCCACTCCATTGTCATTTGGCTCCTTATAAAAGTTTACTAAATTCCAGGGCCGTTGTACTTACTTCTGATTTTACTCCTTCATTTCCATGCATGCTTTGCCTTTTCCTTCCTATTGAACTTGGTTTATCTTCTAGGTGGAATCTTCATTTCTTCTTCTCCTGAGTTGTTACTGTTCCAGCTGATGGCCACGTTGTTTATGACAGCATGAAGCGCTGCCTTGTCCTGTGCCATCCTCACAGTAGTTATGTTTGTTCCCATTGTTACAGCCACTGTGTCAATCCATCTCATTGTGGGTCTTCCTCTTTTTTGTTGACCTTCTTCCCCTGAGACCATTCATAAATGACTCAGAGAAACACTCTTTCCAGTTTATCCTGACTTCTCACCTCCTTTTTGCATAATTCTCCTGAAAGAAAACCAGCACTTGATTTCCCCTATACAAAACTAATAACCACTTGGAATATAAAATATAAGAACATATTCTATGTTAGAAAACAAACATAAACTCTGAAATTTGCAAGGTCTATGTTAAGAAAATGTGTCTCTCATTCTAATCAGCATAATTAAATAAGAGAAACCTGTCCGTAGAGAGAGAGTACATAAAGACCAAATATATTTTTTTAAAAAAAATCCTTCTACATTAATCTATGAATTGAATGTAATAACTAACAAAATCTGATGACAGTATTTCTAATGTAAATTTTTTTAAAGTGCAATCATGGGAATTAGTCCTATCTATATAAAAGTAATATATGTTAAACATGGACAAAGTGTAATCATCCTCTCTCCCAATTTTAAATAGATGACGTTGAGACAATTGACGACTTTTTTGCATCGTGTAATTTAAACATAAAAAATTAAATCATCAGTGGAATAGAATAAAACTGGTTGACTGTTTTAAAATGTTTATCATATATCACATTTGTAAATGTGAAGTCACAAAGGAAAAGATTGATAGTGTCGGCAAAACACACATATACCCATACGAACATACCCATACAAGGCAAACATCACACAAGACTACTGAGGGAAAATGAAAAAATGAGTTTTTTTTTGCAAAACTGGTGACAGAAAATTAAATTCTTAATATACAAAGTTACATAGAGTTACTGTGATCCACAACGACAAGAAGAAAAATATGTTCAAAATATTTGGCAGAACACAAATAAGCAAAGCATTAAGATTGGCAGAGAACGAAGAATAAATAGAAATAAATAGCCAATAAATATTAGAACATATTCAAGCTCACTAAAATCTAATGAAATAAAATTAATAAAAAAAGATCTTTTTTTTTTTTTTTTACTATAGCATTGATAAATATTAAAGTGGTAACTTATCTAACAAATCATCTTAAAAAGTGGTAGCTTAAAACAGCAACCATTTATTTTGTTCTCTAGTTTCCGTGTATAAGGAATTTGCCCAAGGATCAACTGATTTGCTCCACATGACATTGGCTGAGGTCACTCACACAGCTGGGTTTGGTTGGGTTGCTGGAATGTACTGGAAGGTCTAAGACAAATTTGGCCATATGTGTAGTACCTCATGTGTCTCCCTGTGATCTCTTTCTCTTCATAGAGCTTCAGCATTTATTCTTTAACTCAGAGCTCATTTATAGCATGGTGGCTGGCTTTCCCAAACAAAGGTGAAAGGTTCTAGGCCTACTAGTGTCTTGCTCTTTTGCATTCTGTCGATCAAAGCAAATGACAACCAGTTGAGATTCAAAAGGGGGGTAGGGTAGGCTCACACCTTTACAAGGCAAATGTATGCATGTACAATAATGAGAGGAATTGTTAGAGGGCCTTGTGGATGACTACCATTAATAGTATACAGAACTGTGGAGGGTGGAAGGAAATAGGTAGTTACATAAATTTTCTGTGGAAATGACAATGGGTTACAATATTAAAAGGACACTTGAAAATATGTTCAAATGCATTTAAGTTAATAATAGCAGTATCATTTTGACCCAGAGATGTTGTCTTCTAGGGACTGACCCTACAGAAAATCTGACATTTAGGAAAATATACAGATAATTAAAGGGGATATCCACAGGCTTATCATTGGACAATGCTGTTGTAGTTAGGTGCTGTCAAGTGGGTTCCAACTTGTAGAGACCGTATGTGCAATAGAATGAAACATCCAGAAGATAGCTTAAATAAATTATGGGAGGTCTACATAAATAAATATCACAAAGCTCTTTACATACTGGGATTTTCACTAAAATAGAAAGATGGTCAAGACTGAAATCTTATATCAGTTAATTCTTATTTACTCATTGGCTTATTCCACGAGCATTTAGTGAGTATCTGCTATTCTAAAGCACTAGAAGAAAATTTAATCTCTGTAAGAGCTGACTTCTTATCAGAGATTTCAGGACCAAGATTTAAAACTATTGCGTTGTAATTCTTAAGTCTCGATCTATAAAAACAAAACAAAACAAAGCCAAACCCATTGCCATCAAGTCAATTCTGACTCATAGCAACCATATAGGACAGAGTAGACCTGCCCCATAGTTTTCCAAGGACCAGCTGGTGGATTCAAACTGTCAGCCTTTTGGTTAGCAGCCAAGCTCTTAACCACCTTTTAATTTAGAATTATTCCAAAGAAAACTATTTTAAAATTTATAATTCATTATTTAAAGGCCTGTTAAAAAACCCAGTGCCTTTGAGTCGATTTCGACTCATAACAGCACAAAGCTTAATTTCTTTAGATATAGAATTAACATGAAATGATGCCTAACTCACTTAACAACAACAAATGTGTATTCAAAGTACAATTATTTTTACTGCATGATTTATAGTTATCCCTGGTTGATTTACAGTGACTGTGGACAACTTAGAGCCAAGAATAAAATCAGATTGAAGAAAATTGTTTCCTGATTTAAAATCTAATTGTCCAATCTTCTTAGAGCAAATTTCAAAGCTGGCATAAAATTAATATATGGTAAATGTTATTCTATATCAGTGTTGCTCAAGGGCTATCCTGGCATTTTAATCTTGGCTTCTAAAGAATATATCTGTCAGTAGTAGCCATGTTTTCCACTGTTTTACTTTCCAATCTTAGCTAGTCAAATCATTATAGCCTTTGTTCCTGCAACCTACTGTCAGTTCTTGCACCACTGACAGTAGGAACCACGGATAAAGAATACTTTTGCATCAAATTCAGGTCCCTGTTCTGGGACTTTGGCCAATGTTAACCAATGGCATAAAATTTCTGACCTTGTGCAAATGTTCACTTTAGCCTTTGATTCCTTGTGTTCTTGTTCTCCTGTTTATTTTAAACTGTAAGATAGGTCATGCTCTATAGTATGTGACTAACATAGATTTCTAATTTATTTCTAACTGCTCCTATGAAGTAGGCACTTGTCTTAGGTTGGGTTTTTTAAAAGCAGAGCCTGAGGCAAGGGTTCTCGAGTTAGTGACTCTTTGAGGGACTGCTCTCAAAAGAAGGTGACTAAGAGAACCAGAACAAGGCAGGGATAAAAAGCTAAGTAAAAATGTAATCCTTGCTGGTGATTAGCATCAGTCTAATTCCACAGGAAGCTGTCAGGCACAGAGTATCACAGAGTTGGTCCCAACTTGAGTCAAGGGGGCTGGCATTTTTATCTTTATGGGTCAGTCATTGGATACCCATGAGGCAAGAGGAAGGATAGTGAATTGTTAACAATCAAAACTCACAGTAGCTGGGGTCTGGCTCTGTTGGTCCAGTAAAGTGGATCAGAGCAGGGTATCAAAGCATCCTTTACAGTTCTATCATCAGTCCAGGATGACATACTAAGAAAGTAAAAAAGAACTGCATTAATGTTCTTCTTGATCCCAGATCTAACTCTTGTTTTCTAGACATGGAATTTGTTCTCAACCCTGATAACTTGATGAGTCTCCAAACTGGCTGGCACTCTCAATTCTAGAATTTAAGTAGAGTTTGCCTTGCAGATGCCCAAGCAGAGGCTAAGATTGAGGGGTGAACAGTTATTTTGTATTCTTCAATTTATACATCTTCAGAGAATAGATCAAACTCTCATGTCGAGTGACTTTATGGACAACCAGAATGGCCCTTGGAACCTGGGAGTGACCTCAGTGCATGGTCTTCTTTGTCATACTGACTTGTGTTAGGGCTGGGATGGCCAGAAATTTTTGAAAATCTCTAGGACAGAGGATGTAAATTCCAGAGATCTCAAGAAAGATTTGACTTGTCCTTTTCAACTTTTCTAGGAAGTAAGAATTAAACTATTACTCACCAGCTATGAAGAACTAGAAAATTCTGAAGCATCCTTTCTCCTTGCTACAACTGGACTAGGAAGGAATAAGACCTTCGATGTCTCATCTGAAGCCCTAGAAGACTCCAGAGAGTCCTTAAATTTTTGAGTGATCATTGTTCAATTATTACTGGTCAGAGGAACATAGAATGTGGCAGATAGTGTTCATAAACCCTAGAGATACTGCATTATCACTGATACCAAATGATGAATGTTTGGAAATGCCAGACCGTTGTTATTTTAGCATCACCATCTGATTTTGCTGTGATGCAACAAATGCATACCAGTCACCCGGTACCAACATCCATCTATTTCAGTTGGTTTCTTTTGACACATTATTGAATAATAATGAGAGCTAATTTTAAACAATTTAGCAATCTGCCTTTGCAGATGTGTCAATGATGAGAATATTTTCACTGTACATTGAAAAATTTACTACTGCCTGAGTAGATAACTAATTTTGGTAAAAAGTGATTATATTTAATTTAACATGGGTATGTGATTAGATGGTACCCATGGTTTTTAGTGGAAATACTACAACTTTCTTTCTTGAAAGAGGATGCTCTAGAGTAACTGAAGAAATGTTGAGAAAACAATCAGATAGACATATATACTGTCTTGAAGCAACTCTGGTGGCGTAGTGGTTAAGTGCTACAGCTGCTAACCAAAGGGTAGGTAGTTCAAATCCACCAGGCACTTCTTGGAAACTCTATGGGGCAGTTCTACTCTGTCCTGTAGAGTCGCTATGAGTCAGAATTGATTCAAAGGCACTGGGTTTTTGGTTTGAAGAAACTCAGAGTGACCATTTAGTTTAGCAGGAGTCGGCCTAAGATGAGCTACTCAGGTGAAGGAGTTGTGATTTATTTTTTAACCTCAATCACTCAGTGTCATTTTGTCAGTTCTCTGTTGGTAAATATCTCTCTTCAGCTCTGAGTCCTTTTGCAATAGCAAATCTGAGTGAATCGGTCAGAAATGAGCTGTCAGCGCTAATCGCTATGGTCAGATTGAAAATACTCACATCTGTGGTAACTGGAATATGAGTCAATTGACACACAAAATCATCAAGCCTCAGGCACCCCATACTTATTAAGCTGTGCCGTGACAGACTAAGAACTATTTCCCCTGTCCTCCATTTCACCCTCATACAGACCTTCACGCTCATTTGTCTATATGCTGTCTATTTGGAACACATGTATATTTCTTTAGTCACAATCTCACTAAGGGTGTTAAGAAATAAATAAACAAATAAGAGAAAGAAAAGGAACATACTATCCCCTTTGCCTCTAAAACTAGAACTGGTGCCCAGACCTCTTTCTTCTCATGGATAATATCTTTTCTCAACCACATTTTTTTTTTCTGACTTCTTATTCCCTTTACAGTTTAATTTGTTGGAAAAGGAGGCTAATAGCTGCCACCATTTTCTAGCCTTCTCTTAACTCTTTAACCCATTGCAATCTAGCTTCCACTTTCACAACTTCATTGACGTTACTGTTATCCACAAAACAATGACCTTATAAATGGTAAATCTAATAGACACTAGTAAAACTCTTGATTGCTTGGTTTTGTGTATTATTTAACAATGCTGTTTACTCTTAAAATTCAAAAAAAGGAAAAGAAAGAAAGAAACAACAGAAAAAAATTTTCTCCCTTTGGCTTAGGATATATTACTCTCAACTGAATTTCTAACTACCTTCTCCAGGTATGGCTTCTTGGACTTATTTTATTGTACTTTAGATGAAGGGTTACAGAACAAACTAGTTTCTCATTAAACAGTACACATATTGTTTTACGACATTGGTTAACAACCCCATGACATGTCAACATTCTCCCTTCTCAAACTTGGGTTCCCTATTATAAGCTTTCCTGTCCTCTCCTGCCTTCTAGTCCTTGCCCCTGGGCTGGCGTACCCCTTAAATCTCTTTTTGTTTTATGGGCCTGTCTAATCTTTGGCTGAAGGGTGAACCTCGGGAGTGACTTCATTACGGAGCTAAAACGGTGTCCAGGGACCATATTCTCAGGTTTCTCCAGTCTCTATCAGGCCAGTAAGTTTGATCTTTTTTTGAGAGTTAGAATTTTGTTCTACGATTTTCTTCAGCTCTGTCTAAGACCCTTTATTGTGATCCCTGTCAGAGCAGTCAGTGGTGGTAGCCGGGCACCATCTCGCTGTACTGGGCCCAATCTGGCAAAGGCCGTGGTAGATGTGGTCCATTAGTCCTTTGGACTAATCTTTCCCTTGCATGTTTAGTTCTCTTCATTCTTCCTTGCTCCCAAAGGGGTGACACCAGTGAAGTATCTCAGATGGCCACACACAGGATTTTAAGACCCCAGGCACTACTCACCAAAGTAGAATGTAGGATATTTTCTTTATATACTATGTTAAGCCAATTGAGCTAGTTGTTCCCCAAAACCATGGTCCCCTCAGCCCTCAGTCCAGGACTTTGGTCCCTCAGGGAGTTTGGATGTGTCTATGGAGCTTCTATGACCTAGCCTTCTACAACCTGTGCTGGCTTCCCCAGTATTGTGTACTGTCTTACCCTTCACCAAAGTTACCACTTATCTATTGTCTATTTAGTGTTTTTCCATCCCTACCCCTCCTCTCCTTTGTAACCATCAAAGATTGTTTCTTTTTGTATGTAAACTTTTTAATGATTTTTTTTTAAATAATTTTTATTGTGCTTTAAGGGAAAGTTTACAAATCAAGTCAGTCTGTCACATATAAGCTTATATACACCTCACTCCATACTCCAACTTACTCTCCCCCTAATGAGTCAGCCCTTCCAGTCTCTCCTTTCCTGACAATTTTGCCAGTTTCTAATGCTCTCTACCCTCCTATCTCCCCTCCAGACAGGAGATGCCAACACAGTCTCAAGTGTCCACCTGATACAAGTAGCACGCTCATCATCAGCATCTCTCTCCTACCCATTGTACAGTCCCATCCATGTCTGATGAGTTGTCTTCGGGAATGGTTCCTGTCCTGGGCCAACAGAAGGTTTGGGGACCATGACCGCCAGGATTCCTCTAGTCTCAGTCAGACCATTAAGTCTGGTCTTTTTATGAGAATTTGGGGTCTGCATCCCACTGTTCTTCTACTCCCTCAGGGGTTCTCTGTTGTGCTCCCTGTCAGGGCAGTCATCGGTTGTGGCTGGATACCATCTAGTTCTTCTGGTCTCAGGATGATGTAAGCCTCCGGTTCATGTGGCCCTTTCTGTCTCTTGGGCTCATAGTAATTGTGTGACCTTGGCGTTCTTCATTATCCTTTGATCCACGTGGGTTGAGACCAATTGATGCATCTTAGATGGCCGCTTATTAGCATTGAAGACCCCAGATGCCATATTTCAAAGTGGGATGCAGAATGTTTTCATAATAGAATTATTGTGTCAATTGACTTAGAAGTCCCCTTAAGCCATAAAAAAAAAAAAAAAATTTTTTTTTTTTTTTTTTAAGCCATAGCCCCAAACCCCTGCCCTTGCTCAGCTGAGCTTCGAAGCATTCGGTTTATCCCGGAAACTTCTTTGCTTTTGATCCAGCCCAGTTGAGCTGACCTTCCCTGTATTGAGTATTGTCCTTCCCTTCACCTAAAGTAGTTCTTATCTACTAACTAATCAGTAAATAACCCTCTCCCACCCTCCCTCCCACTCCCCCCTCGCAACCACAAAAGAATGTGTTCTTCCAAGTTTATACTATTTCTCAAGATCTTATAATAGTGGTCTTATACAACCTTCCAGGTTCCTCCATGTTATGAAATGTTTCACAGATTCATCACTGTTCTTTATCCATGCATAGTATTCCATCGTGTGAATATACCATAATTTATTTAACCATTCATCCATTGATGGACACCTTGGTTGCTTCCAGCTTTTTGCTATTGTAAACAGGGCTGCAATAAACATGAGTGTGCATATGTCTGTTCACGTAAAGGCTCTTATTTCTCTAGGGTATATTCCGAGGAGTGGGATTTCTGGATTGTATGCTAGTTCTATTTCTAACTTTTTAAGAAAACGCCAGATAGATTTCCAAACTGGTTGTACCATTTTACATTCCCACCAGCAGTGTGTAAGAGTTCCAATCTCTCCACAGCCTCTCCAACATTTATTATTTTGTGTTTTTTGGATTAATGGCAGCCTTCTTGGAGTGAGATGGAATCTCCTCGTAGTTTTAATTTGCATTTCTCTAATGGCTAATGATCGAGAGCATTTTCTCATGTATCTGTTAGCTGCCTGAATATCTTCTTTAGTGAAGTGTGTGTTCATATCCTTTGCCCACTTCTTGACTGGGTTGTTTGTCTTTTTGTGGTTGAGTTTTGACAGAATCATATAGATTTTAGAGATCAGGCGCTGGTCGGAGATGTCATAGCTGAAAATTCTTTCGCAGTCTGTAGGTGGTCTTTTTATTCTTTTGGTGAAGTCTTTAGATGAGCATAGGTGTTTGATTTTTAGGAGCTCCCAGTTATCGGGTTTCTCTTTGTCATTTTTGGTAATGTTTTGTATTCTGTTTATGCCTTGTATTATGGCTCCTAAGGTTGTCCCTATTTTTTCTTCCATGATCTTTATCGTTTTAGTCTTTATGTTTAGGTCTTTGATCCACTTGGAGTTACTTTTTGTGCATGGTGTGAGGTATGGGTCCTGTTTCATTTTTTTTGCAAATGGATATCCAGTTACGCTAGCACCATTTGTTAAAAAGACTATTATTTCCCCAATTAACTGACACTGGTCCTTTGTCAAATATCAGGTGCTCATATGTGGATGGATTTATATCTGGGTTCTCAATTCTGTTCCATTGGTCTATGTGTCTGTTGTACCAGTACCAGGCTGTTTTGACTACTGTGGCTGTATAATAGGTTCCCAAATCAGGTAGAGTGAGGCCTCCCACTTTCTTCTTCTTTTTCAGTAATGCTTTACTTATCTAGGGCTTCTTTCCCTTCCATATGAAGTTGGTGATTTGTTTCTTCATCATGTTAAAAAATGTGATTGGAATTTGGATGAGAAGTGCATTGTATGTATAGATGGCTTTTGGTAGAATAGACATTTTTACTACGTTAAGTCTTCCTATCCATGAGCAAGGTATGTTTTTCCACTTATGTAGGTCCTTTTTTACTTTCTTGCAGTAGTACTTTGTAGTTTTCTTTATATAGGTCTTTTACATCTTTGGTAAGATTTATGCCTAAGTATTTTCTCTTCTTGCGGGCTACTGTGAATGGTGTTGATTTGGTGATTTCCTCTTCGATGTTCTTTTTGTTGATGTAGAGGAATCCAAGTGATTTTTGTATGTTTATCTTATAACCTGAGACTCTGTCAAACTCTTCTATTAGTTTCAGTAGTTTTCTGGAGGACTCCTTAGGGTTTTCTGTGTATAAGATCACGTCACCTGCAAATAGAAATAATTTTACTTCCTCCTTGCCAGTCCGGATGCCCTTTATTTCTTTTTCTAGCCTAATTGCTCTGGCTAGGACCTCTAGCACAATGTTGAATAAGAGCAGTGATAAAGGGCATCCTAGTCTGGTTCCCGTTCTCAAGGGAAATGCGTTTAGGCTCTCTCCATTTAGGGTGATGTTGGCTGTTGGCTTTGTATAGATGCCTTTTATTATATTGAGGAATTATCCTTCAATTCTTATTTTGCTGAGAGTTTTTATCATGAATGGGTGTTGGACTTTGTCAAATGCCTTTTCTGCATCAATTGATAAGATCATCTGGTTTTTTCTTTTGTTTTATTTATATGGTGGATTACATTAATGGTTTTTCTAATATTAAACGAATCTTGCATACCTGGTATAAATCCCACTTGGTCGTGGTGGATTATTTTTTTGATATGTTGTTGATTTCTATTGGCTAGAATTTTGTTAAGGATTTTTGCATCTATGTTCGTGAGGTATATAGGTCTGTGATTTTCTTTTTTTGTGGTATCTTTACCTGGTTTTGGTATCAGGGATATGCTGGCTTCCTAGAATGAGTTAGGTAGTATTCCATCATTTTCTATGCTTTGAAATACCTTTAGTAACAGTGGTGGTAACTCTTCTCTGAAAGTTTGGTAGAACTCTGCAGTGAAGCCGTCCGGGCCGGGGTGTTTTTTTGTTGGGAGTTTTTTGATTACCTTTTCGATCTCTTTTTTTGTTATGGCTCTATTTAGTTGTTCTACTTCTGATTGTGTTAGTTTAGGCAGGTAGTGTTTTTCTAGGAATTCATCCATTTCTTCTAGGTTTGCAAATTTGTAAGAGTACAATTTTTTGTAATAATCTGATATGATTCTTTTAATTTCAGTTAGGTCTGTTGTGATGTGGCCCATCTCGTTTCTTATTCGGGTTATTTGTTTCCTTTCCTGTATTTCTTTAGTTAGTCTGGCCAATGGTTAATCAATTTTGTTAATTTTTTCAAAGAACCAACTTTTGGCTTTGTTAATTCTTTCAATTGTTTTTCTGTTCTCTAATTCATTTAGTTCAGCTCTACTTTTTATTATTTGTTTTCTTCTGGTGCCTGATGGGTTCTTTGTTGCTTGCTTTGTATTTGTTCAAGTTGTAGGGACAGTTCTCTGATTTTGGCTCTTTCTTCTTTATGTATGTGTGCATTTATCGACATAAATTGACCTCTGAGTACTGCTTTTGCTATGTCCCAGAGGTTTTGATAGGAAGTGTTTTCATTCTTGTTGCATTCTATGAATTTCTTTATTCTCTCCTTAATGTCTTCTGTAACCCAGTCTTTTTTCAGCAGAGTATTGTTCAGTTTCCAAGTATTTGATTTCTTTTTCCTAATTTTTCTGTTATTGATTTCCACTTTTATGGCCTTGTGGTCTGAGAAGATGCTTTGTAATATTTCGATGTTTTGGATTCTGCAAATTTTGTTTTATGACCTAACCTATGGTCTATTCTGAAGCATGTTCTATGCGCTCTAGAAAAAAAAGTATACTTTGCAGCTCTTGGGTGGAATGTTCTGTATAAGTCAATTAGGTCACGTTGGTTGATTGTAGCAGTTAGGTCTTCCGTGTCTCTATTGAGCTTTTTCCTGGATGTCCTGTCCTTCTCCGAAAGTGGTGTGTTGAAGTCTCCTACTACAATTGTGGAGGTGTCTATCTCACTTTTCAGTTCTATTAAAGTTTGTTTTATGTATCTTGCAGCCCTGTCATTGGGTGCATAAATATTGAATATGGTTATATCTTCCTGGTCAATTGTCGCTTTAATCATTATGTAGTGTCCTTCTTTATCCTTTGTGGTGTATTTAACTTTAAAGTCTATTTTGTCAGAAATTAATATTGCTACTCCTGCTCTTTTTTTGCTTGTTGTTTGCTTGATATATTTTTTTCCATCCTTTGAGTTTTAGTTTGTTTGTGTCTCTAAGTCTAAGGTGTGTCGCTTGTAGGTAGCATATAGACGGATTGTGTTTCTTTATTCAGTCTGAGACTCTCTGTCTCTTTATTGGTGCATTTAGTCCGTTTACATTCAGCATAATTATAGATAAGTATGTGTTTTGTGCTGTCATTTTGATGCCTTTTTGTGTGTGTTGTTGACAATTTCATTTTTCCACTTACTTTTTTGTGCTGAGAGGTTTTTCATTGTAAATTGTGTGTTCCTCATTTTCATACTAGTTCAATTTATGTTTGCTGAGTCGTTATGTTTTTCTTGGTTTTTATTTTGAGTTATGGAGTTGTTACACCTCTTTGTGGTTACCTTAATATTTACCCATATTTTTCTAAGTAAGAACCTAACTTGTATTGTCCTATATCGCCTTGTTTCCCTCTCCATACGGCAGTTCTATGCCTCCTGTATTTAGTCCCTCTTTTTGATTATTGTGATCTTTTACATATTGACTTCAATGATTCCCTCTTTTGAGCATTTTTTTCTTTTTGAAATTACTATTGATTTGTTTTTGTGATTTCCTTATTTGAGTTGATATCAGGATGTTCTATTCTGTGACCGTGTGCTGTGCTGGTATCTGATATCATTGGTTTTCTGACCAATTTCCGTTAGTATTTCTTGTAGCTTTGGTTTGGTTTTTGCAAATTCTCTAAGCTTGTGTTTATCTGTAAATGTTTTAATTTCACCTTCATATTTCAGAGAGAGTTTTGCTGGATATATGGTCCTTGGCTGGCAGTTTTTCTCCTTCAGTGCTCTATATATGTCATTCCATTGCCTTCTTGACTGCATGGTTTCTGCTGAGTAGTCTGAACTTATTCTTATTGATTCTCTTTTGTAGGAGACCTTTCTTTTATCCCTGGCTGCTTTTAAAATTTTCTCTTTATATTTGGTTTTGGCAAGTTTGATGATAATATGTCTTGGTGATTTTCTTTTTGGATCAATCATGTATGGGGTTTCATGAGCATCTTGGATAGATATCCTCTCGTCTTTCATGATGTCAGGGAAGTTTTCTGCCAACCTATCTTCAACTATTCTCTCTGTATTTTCTGTTATCCCTCTCTTTTCTGGAACTACAATCACACGCAAGTTATTCTTCTTGATAGAGTCCCACGTGATTCTTAGGGTTTCTTCATTTTTTTTTAATTCTTTTATCTGATTTTTCTTCAACCTTTTTATACAGGTGTCAATTGCCTTATCCCCCATCTCCCCCACTCTGCATTCCAATTGCTCGAGTCTGCTCCTCTGGCTGCCTATTGTCTAATTCTGTAATTTTACTCTTAATCTTTTGGATTTCTGAATGCTGTCTCTCTATGGATTCTTGTAGCTTATTAATATTTCCACTATGTTCTTGAAGAATATTTTTGATTTCTTCTACTGCTTTATCAGTGTGTTCCTTGGCTTTTTCTGTAGACTGCCTTATTTCATTTATGAGGCCATCCCTGATGTCTTGAAGTGTTCTGTACATTAGTTTTTTATATTCTGCATCTGGCAATTCCAGGATTGTATCTTCATTTGGGAAAGATTGTGATTCTTTAATTTGGAGAGTTGTAGAAGCAATCATGGTCTGCTTCTTTATGTGGTTTGATATCTACTGCTGTCTCTGAGCCATCTATAAGATATTGTAGTGATTTATTTTGTATTTGCTCACTGAGTCTTATCTTGTTTTGTTTTCTTTGAATATACTTAGATGGGCTACTAGATTGTGCTGTCTTGATTGTTGTTGGCTTTGAATCACTTACGTCCTATTACCAGGTTGTTTGGGCTGTTACCAGATATATAAGCCTAAAAGTCCGTTCACCGTTCTTGAGTAGAATCTGATTTTGGGTCATCAAGTGTGTGGTGCAGACTGTCACCTATTCACCTACAGGAGTAGTGGTGATAATTGTGTGCACCAGATTCTAGTAGCAGCAGGTCACAGTCTGGGGGGCAGGATGCTGACAGGCTTCCCCCAAGTGCCAGTGAGGTAGGTGTGTCTCTCTTCCTAAAGTACTTTGGTGGTTGGGCTCTGCAGCTGTACCTTAGGCCCCTAATGCATGTACCTCTACAGATTGGTAGGTGTCACCATCCTTAGACCCCTAAGGCAGGAGGCTAGGTGGTCTGGGGGGAGCTTCAGCCCTCAGTTCCATGTTTTGTGTCAGTGAGGGCTCTGTTGAATATGCAGAGATATCAGACCTGGGAAACTTGTCTTTCCGGTAATCCACTAAAAGAATTACAGTCAGATCCCTATCAGAATTGCCTTTGCATTATTTTAGCCACCTTGTTCCCTGTAGGGATGAAAGCCCAGGAGTGTGGATCTTATATGCTTGGCTGGAGCTAGTTCTGTATTTTTAATCCAATTAAGGGAAGGATTTTTGTCCCTGGGTTTTTTGTAGCTGCTTCTCTTAGGCCAGAAGAATGGGTTAGGAAAAGACCCAAAAAGAAAGAAAAACCACAAAGCACTTCACTCTCTGGCTCAGGAAATTCCAATGTTAATGAAGCCACGTGGGAAGGGGAGGGGAGGGATCAGATAAATAGGAGAGAGTAGCACCCCGGAATATAGACAAAGTTACTTATCTTGTTTGGTGATGACTGTTTTATCTGAGATTCCCGAGGGTTGTGTAGCCTGTCTGAGTTGGCTGGGTTGAGATTGCCCCCTAGGGTCAAGCCCGCGTCCTGTGCTTGTGCTGTCTCAGAAGTCACGGTCAGTTCCTCTGCTCCCAGTCCAAAGCCCAGCACCAAGGTTCCCTGGCTGGGACGCCACACTCCAGGCTCCAAAATCAGTCGGTGCCTCCCGGTGACTCCTCCTCCTGTCAGCCACGTCACTGTGCTGCCTGCGTGCACTGGCTGTGTTTTCCCCGAGGTCATTTCTGGGGCTAGGGCTGCGTCCCATGTTTGCGCAGTCTCAGGAAGCCATGCTCAGCTCCCCTGCACCCAGTCCAAAGCCCGGCACCAAGGTTTTCTGACTGGGACCCTGGCTCCAGGCTCCGAAAGCAGTCGTTGCTTCCCCGTGGTTGTTCGTTCTCAGTCTCTGTCACTCAGGTCAACTCTTTAGATCTGTGTTTGATGGTCAGGGTTCATAGATTGTCATGTATGTGATTGATTCTCTTGTTTTTCCGAGTCTTTGTTGCAAGAGGGATCTGAGGTATCTTCTACCTACTCAGCCATCTTGGCCCCCCTCCTCATGATTTTTTATAATAGTAGTCTCATATGATATTTGTCCTTTTGTGGCTGCCTTCTTTCACTCAGCGTAATGTCCTCCAGATTCATCCATGTTATGAGATGCTTCACAGGATCATCGTTTTCAGCATTGTGTAATTCTCCACTGTGCGTATGTACCATAGTTTGTTTTTCCATTCATTTGTCGATGGGCATCTAGGTTGTTTCCATCTTTTTGCTATTGTGAACAATACTGCAAAGAACACGGGTATGTATATGTTTATTCATGTGATGACTCTTATTTCTTTAGGGTATATTCCCGAAGTGGGATTACTGGATCATATGGTATTTCTATTTCTAGCTTTCTAAGGAAGCGCCATATTATTTTCCAAAATGGTTGCATCATTTTGCATTCCTACCAGCAGTGCATAAGAGTTCCAATCTCCCTGCAGCCTCTCCAACATTTGTTATTTCCTGTTTTTTTGGTTCGTGCCAGTAATGCCAGGGTAAGATAATAGCTTATTGTGATTTTGATTTGCATTTCTCTAATGGCTAGTGATCGCGAGTATTTCCTCATTTGTCTGTTGGCTGCTTGAATGTCTTCTTTGGTGAAGTGTCTGTTCATTTCCTTTGCCCATTTTTTTAATTGGCTTATTTGCTTTTTTGTTGTAGAGGTGTTGGATTTTCCTGTAGATTTTAGAGATTAAACTTTTGTCCGATTTGTAACAGCCATTTTTTTTTTCCCAGTCTGTATGTTCTCTTTTTTGGTGAAGTCTTTTGGTGAGCATAAGTGTTTAATTTTTAGAAGATCCCAGTTATCTAGTTTATCTTCTAGAGTTTGTGTGTTGTTGGTTGTGGTTTATATCCTGTTAATGCCGTGTATTGGGGCCTCTAGTGTTGACTCTATTTTTTATTCTATGAACTTTATGTTTTCTAGCTTTATATTTAGGTCTTTGATCCATTTTGAATTAGTTTTTATGTATGTTGTGAGGTATGAGTCCTGTTTCTTTATTTTTGCAGATGGACATCCAGTTTTGCCAGCATCAGTTGTGAAAAAGACTGTCTTTTCCCTATCTAATGGACTTTGGGCCCTCGTCAAAGATCAGGTGACCGTAGGTGGATGGATTTACATCTGGGTTCTCAATTCTGTTCCACTGGTCAATGTATCTGTCATCGTACCAGTACCAGGTTGATCTGACTACCGTAGCTGTATAGTCAGTTCTGAGGTCAGATAGTGCGAGTCCTCCTACTGTATTCTTCTTCTTCAGTAGTGCTTTACTTATCCAGGGCTTCTTCCCTTTCCATATAAAATTAATGATTAGTTTTTCCATCTCTTTAAAGGATGTCGTTGGTATTTAGACAGGGATTGCACTGTATTTGTAAATTGCTTTGGGTAGAATTGTCATTTTCACAATGTTGAATCAATTTGGCA
Source organism: Loxodonta africana (assembly GCF_030014295.1). Lineage (NCBI taxonomy): Eukaryota > Metazoa > Chordata > Mammalia > Proboscidea > Elephantidae > Loxodonta > Loxodonta africana. Next base: position 109,828,256 of record NC_087347.1, on the reverse strand, counting down.
AGTGGTTTGTTGATTTTGTTGATCCTCTCAAAGAACAAACTTTTGGTTTTGCTGATTGTTTCTATTATTTTTCTATTCTTTATTTCATTTACCTCTGCTCTGATCTTTATAATTTCCTTTCTTCTGTTCGCGGTGGGCTTCTTTGGCTGTTCTCTTTCTATTTGTTCCAGTTGTGTAGCTAATGCTTCAATTTTGTCCCTTTCTTCTGTTTTGATGTGTGCGTCTATTGCTGTAAATTGACCTCTGACCTTTGCTGTGTCCCAAAGTTTTGGTATGATGTGTTTTCATTCTCACTTGATTCTAGGTTTTTTTAAAGTTCCATATATAATTTCTTCTGTTGCCCAGTGGTTTTTAAGCAGGATGTTGTTCAGTTTCCACGTAATTGATTTTTTTTCCTTGTTCTTCCTGTTGTTAATTTCTACCTTGATAACGTTGTGGTCAGAGAAGATACTTTGTATTATCTCAATGTTTTGGGTTTTGTTGAGGGTTGCTCTGTGACCTAAGATGTGGTGTATTCTGTAGAAAGTTCCATATGTATTGGAAAGAATGTGTACTTTGCAGCTGTTAGGTGGGATGTTCTATAGATGTCTATGAAGTCAAGTTGGCTGGTTGTGCCCTTTAGCCCTTCTGTATCTTTGTTGAGTTTCTTTCTAAATGTTCTGTCCTTTACCAAGAGTGGTGCTTTGAAGTCTCCTACTATCATTGTGGAACTGTCAATTTCTCTTTTCAGTGCTGTTGGAGTTTATGTATTTTGGAGCCCTGCCATTGGGTGCACAGATGTTTATCATGGTTATGTCTTCATGATGGATCATCTCTTTAATCGTTATATAGTGTCTTTCTTTCTCTTTTATGGTGGATTTTATTTTAAAGCGTATTTTATCTGAGATTAGTATTGACGCTCCTGCTCTTTTCTTGGTAGCTGTTTGCTTGATATAGGTTTTTCCATCCTTTGAATTTTAATACATTTAAGTCTTTATTTCTAAGATGTGTCTCTTGTAGACAGCATATTGATGGATACTTTTTTTTTTTAATCCATTCTGTCACTCTCTGTCTCTTTATGGGTGCATTTTGACTGTTTACATTCAGTGTAATTATTGATAGATGTTGGTTTACTGCTGTTATTTTGTAGTAATTGTGTGTGTGTGTGTGTGTGTGTGTGTGTGTGTGTGTGGTGCTGACATTTTCTTTGTTCCTCTTACTCACCTGTGCTGAATTTCTTTTTCTTTTTCTTTTTTGTGGATTTTTTTTCATTTCTTTTTTATTTTTGTAGATTTTATTTTTTTTTTCTTTATTTTAAATGAGTAGTTTTGTTAACTTTCTTTGTGGTTACCTTGATATTTACCCTTATCTTCCTAGGTTTGAATCAGTCTATTATTACTTGGTATCACCTTGCCTTCCTCTCCATTAGAAAGTTCTATACCTACACCATTTTATTCCCTCTTTTATTGTTCTGATGTTGCTGTCATTTACAGATTAATCTCTCTGTTTCCCTCTTGTAATTCTTTTGGTTTTGAATAGTCCTTGAGAGTTCATTTCCTAAGTTGGTATCTGGCTGGTACACTCTTGCATCCTAGATTCAGGCTGTGGTCTGATGTTGTTTGTCCTCAGAGCAAAGGACTCTCTTTAATAATTCTTATAAGTTCAGTTTGGTGTTTCATATTCCCTTAATTTCTGTTTATCTGGAAATGTCCTAATTTCATCATCTTATTTGAATGAGAGTTTTGGAGGATGTATTATACTTGGTTGGCAATTTTTTTCTTTCAAAGTTTTATATATGTTATCCCATTGCCTCCTTGCCTGCATGGTTTCTGCCAAATAATCACAGCTTAGTCTTATTGTTTCTTCTCTGTATGTGGCTTTTCAATTGTCTTGAGCTGCTCTCAGCATGCTTTCTTTGTTTTTGGTTTTAGTGAGCATGATTATGAGATTATGATATGCCTTAGTGATTTTCTTTTGGGGTATATCCTGTATGGGGTTTGTTCAGCTTCTAGGATTGCTAGCTTTTCATCTTTCATGATACTAGGGAAGTTTTCTGTCAGCAATTGTTCAATGATCCTCTCTGTGTTTTCTGTTTTCTCCCCCATTCTGGAACTCTGATTACTGACAATTTTTTGCTTTTGACTGTATCCCACATCATTCTCAGGGTTTCTTCGCTTTTCTTCGTTCTTTTTTCTGATTTTTCCTCAAAGTGGTATCCAAGTTTTGTCTTCAGTTTCACTAATCCTGTCTTCCATTGTTCCAGCCCTGCTTCTCAATCCTTCTATGATACTGTCCATTTCTGAAATCTTGTTTCTTTTTTGGATTTCTAATTGTTGTTTTTGTATGATTTCTAGTTCTGAGTTTATTTTGACATTTTGCTCCTGTATATTTTCCTGAATTCTTTGCTTTTCTTTGTATTTTCCATGAATTTGTCTGCCTTTTCCATGAATTTGACTATTTTTTCCTCATTTTTGTCTGCTTTTTGCTTCAGCTTTGGGTAGCTCTGTATATTAGAGATTTGAATTCCCTATCAGGTATTCTAGTGCCTTTTCTTCTACCGGAAAGTCATCTGATGTTTTATTTTGAATGCCTACTGGAACAATTCTGTCCTGTTTTTTTTTTTATATGTTTTGATATTGCCCACTGTCTTCAGGGCATTCAGTAGTTATTTTCTTCTTTTATTGATTGTAGATTTCTTTGTGTCATCCTGCTTTTTGTTTTATTCCATTATGTCTGAGCGGGTAAGCTGTGCATTCTTTGTTGTTTTCTCATCTGTGGGCATGATAATTTTCATTTCTTTGTCCAATGGGCAGAGGTAGTCTCTCAGCTATTGTGCAGTAGAATGAGTCCAGCTGAAGAGTAGGGGCTGGAATGAGTTGTTTGTGGCACATACTAGGGCTGACAGGGCAGGCTGGGAATCAGCACAGGGCATGTTCCAGTAGGCCATGCCTGTGCCACTCAGGGCTGTGATGTTCAGTGCACAATGCAGGTAGGCAGGAAGGGGGTGAGGTTTTGATTTGTGGAGCTATAATGGGTATGGGAAACAAGAGAGAAGAAAGAGAAACAGAAGCTGAAAAGAAACAAACAAAAAGAGTGCTAAGGGATCTTGGCATTGAAGTACAGAGGCAAGAAATCAGGAAAAAGAAGAAGAAAAAATAAATAAAATAAGTGAAAAGAGAAAAAAAGCCCCCAGAGATCCCACTGGTGCAGCTGCAAAGACCAGGGAAGTGGCTCCCAGGCTTCCCAGTACAGCTTGGACAGACAGACCTCCCAAGCCATGAAAACAGAAAGAAATCAAACAAACTAACAAAATAGAACAGAACAAAAAAAAAAAAAAAAAAAAAGAAAGAAATGTCCCCAGGGATCCCACTGGCATGGCAATATAGCCTGGCTAGGAGTGGCTCCTAAGCCACAAAAAGAAAAACAAACAAACAAAAAAGTCCCAGAGATCCCACCTGAACAGCACCACATTCCAGCAAAGCAGTTCCCAAGCTGAGTGGTGCTTCACAACCTTTCAGTAAGAAGCTAACTTGGCACACGGAGCCAGGTGTTTGAGAGAAAGGAGGGGAAGGTAGTGAAAGAAAGGAAGGAAACCAAAATAAGCACAAAAAGCAACAAACGAATGGTACTGACGGAGCTGGGCAGTGTTGGCGGGGTGAATCTAAGTGGTACTGGGCCAGAGCCAGTGCCTTCTGGCCAAGAAACTAGGGCTGGTGGGAGGTGGCAAAAGCCCAGAGGAGGGGAAAAGACTGGGGGGTGGGAAAGCCTATATCACGGGTTCCTGGGTGTTCTGTCTCCTGCTGTGAGCTCTGTGAAGTTTCTTTCCTGTACTCCCTGTCCGCCAATCTCTGACAGGAGTCCACAGGAAATCCATGTTGTGCTAGCTGATAGGGGACCTGCACACATATCTCTCCTTGCTTTCTGTTCTATGTCAGTTTCTTATTCCGTTCAGTGCTTGGCTGAGTTCTTTATCTCTTCATTTGACACTTAGGGTTCCAAGATTTGCTTTTGTCTCTGTTTTACCTAGTTTTTTGCGTCTTTGCTGTGGAAGGGTGTTGTGGTGCTTCTGCCTATAGCACCATGTTTGCTCTGCCTCCTCTTGGTCTTATTTGAGGCATTTCTTCATGACATCATTCTTAAATGTTGATATTTCCCAGTTCCATGTTTATTCTTTCTTTTTTCTCAGTCTAACAACTACCATGGCTTCAAGCTCCACTGATGTGAACCTTTTGCCAAGCCACCGATGTGTACCTACAACATTTATTTCATATTCTTAACAGGTAGATGGTTCAGAGCATAACTGGCCAGAGAATTGTACTCAACATCTAACCCATTCATTCCAAAAGGCTTTTTATGCATTCACAGTCCTAGGTACACCCTTCTTACTGATCTAAGAAGAATTAAGTCCTTTTGCACATATGCCTTCAAAGTAACCTTGCCTTCTCTTTAGCCCAAAGATTCTACTACCTGCCAATATCTTCAGTACCAAACACAGCACTGGGCACATACTAAGTTCTCAATAAATATGGGATGAATGAAACAGAAGATGATATGTAACACAATATAACAGGATGCTAAACCCAGCGAAAAAGTAGCAATAATGGTAGATAGAAGTACTGGCTGAACTGGCTGGAGAGATAAGAAGACTGGTACTAAGTGGTTGTATAGCTTTGGAGAAGGTTCTTAACCTGAGTGTCACTTTCTATACCTATAATACGATGGGGTTGGATTCCATGATACATATTGTCTCTTCCAACACTGCGTAGTATTGTACCGTTTTTTACAGTGGATGGGCCTCATTTAAGACTATCCTTGGGATGGTAGTAGCATGGCATAAGAATGTAAGACATACGCCCGAATATTTTCTTCCCTAGTAACTCAGGTGAAGGGGTAACACAGAGGTGAGCTTGTCAGAAACTGATATTTTCCTCTTGATAAAATGTCTTCATTATTTCACTCTCTAATTGAGTAGTCCCAGTTGAGTTTGGGTGTTTGTTTTTCACAAACTGCACTGATGCAGAAGCCCACATAGGAAGTTATAGCTCTCTGCCTTCCCATGGAGCAGTTGAATAAAAAGTGAATGATGTGTCTAAGCAGCAAACCAATTCTTTCTATATATAGGAACTTAATTACTTCTCTCTTCTTAATACATGGGGGAACAAAAGTGTCTCTAGGTATTGAAATCTAAGCTAGGGTTTCAGAATTGGAGAAGTATTTCCTAATTTAGCCAACTTTAAATATAGCTACAATTTTGTCTAGTAAAATGCTTGAAATTGAAATGAAGAGGCTGTGTTTGAATATATTATTATGTGACAAGGGATATTTTTAACCACTACTTCAAAGGAGCAACAATGTGGACTAGATGAATATATATGGTGATACACCGTGAGTGCAAACATCCTGTTAGTACTATCTTTTTTTCATTCCTCTTAGCATTAAACAACTTAGTGTGAGGTTTGACTTCATTCAGAAGAAAGGCCTTTGAAAACTCCATGGAGCACAGCTCTGCACTGACACACATGGAATAACCATGAGTTGGAAATGACTCAGTGGCAACTGGTAACTGGTAAAAAGCAGATATGTTCAGTCTCAACTATCTGTCCTAACTGAAAGGTTAGTAGCTTGAACCCACTCAGATATACCTTGGAAGAAAGGCCTGGTGATCTGGTTTCAAAATGCCACAGCTATGAAAATCCTATGGGGCACATTTCTACTCTGAAATACATGGTATCATGGGTTGAATTGTGCCCCCCCCCCAAAAAAAAAAATGTGTCAGCTTGGTTAGGCCACAATTCCTAGTATTGTGTGGTTGTCCTCCATTTCGTGATTGTAATTTTATGTTAAAGACTATTAGGGTGGGATTGTAACACCCTTACTAAGGTCACATCCCTGATCCAGTGTAAAGGGAGTTACCCTGGAGTGTGGCCTGCACCTCCTTTTATTTTACAAGAAATAAAAGGAAAAGGAAACAAGCAGAGAGGAGGAACCTCATGCCACCAAGAAAGCATTGCCGGGAGAAGAGCCAGTCCTTTGAAACAGGGGTCCCTGCCCAGAGAAGCTCCTAGTAGGGAGAAGATTGAGGAGAAGGCTGACAGAGAGAGAAGCCTTCCCCTGGAGCTGATGCCCTGAATTTGGACTTTTAGCCTACTTTACTGTGAGGAAATAAATTTCTCTTTGTTAAAGCCATCTGCTTTTGCTATTTCTGTTATAGCAGCACTAGATGACTAAGACACATGGGGTTGACAGGAATCAGGGTGGACCTGTTGGCAACTAGTGGTGATATCTTCACCTATAGCTTTGACTTTCAGTAATACAAGCTTCTAACTTATCAGCATCAGACACAGCACTGAAAGGAAACATGCGAAAGAATAAAGCAAAGAGTTTGAACCTCGTTACAATCAATGGCACAAGAAAGCAAAAACCAAAGCATATAACCACCTCCATTCCCTAACTCCTCCTCCCCAAAATGTTTAAACCTGAAATTAACCATCAAAGTTAAATGAGAAAAATCCGTTGAGTTAGCTTATTTTGTTTTACTAATATTTTAACTAGAAATATGTTGTTAAGTCACAAACTTCTCAATTTTTCATGTGTTGAGGGGTAAAATTAACACAATGGACACAACTTGAAATTTGATTGCTTTTTCACTACAGTTATGCATATTTGTTTTAAAAACACAGACTAAAAAAAAGGACAAAAAAAAAAAGTTCACCTGTTTTATCAGTCAGTATTTTATCCCAGCAGGAAACAGATGGCATGCTCAAAGCATGCATTTAATGGAGGAAAGCTTCATGATGGGACTGTTTACACTAGTATGAGCCTAGTTAAGAGAACCAAAAAGGTATAGAAAAGAACCCAGGACCTAACATCGGTAAGAAATTATCACCACCCCTCGGCTGAAAAGAGCATGGGGAGGGAAGAGTATTAATGGAACTTGGTTAGAATTGTAATCATGGAAAATTGGTACCTAACTGATAATGGATTCATATGTAGAATCAAAAAGCATAACCAAAATTGTAGAGAACAGGAAAATAAATAATCAAACCTTCCTTTCGTAGTCATCTAGTGCTGCCATAACAGAAATCCGTTGCCAAACCCTAGAAGGTGGATTCTGTCCAGTGTACTCAGATCTGTCAATAATTTGAACACAGACCTTAGAGAAAGTAACTTTATTGCAATGTGCAGAGTAAGGAGCTGGAAGCAAGTTCCTCAGACCTGACTCCACGTGCTATGGGGAAGTAGGGCTTTTATATGTTTTGGGCAGCAAAATGGCAGCCATGCAGGTGTGCTGGGGAGGGAAAATTCTAGAAGGAATACATAGGGAAAAAGTTGCACGAATTATGGCAGCCAGGAAACAGGAGATGATGTGGTTGTTGTCGAACCAATAGCTTCAGAATGGGGTCCGGGCGATGGTTTTCCTTCTGATTCATTCCGCCTGTTGCTGCATCCTCTGGCGAGGTCAACTAACAGTCACAGCTGGCCTTCTGTGCATGTGGAAGGGGACAAATGTGGGTTGGGCTGGTTTAAAACAGTTTTTTCTGACTAACTGAAATTCACTAGCATTCATAGGGTCAGTTTACAATATCACAAGTGTGTGACTTTAAAGAACACAAATTGATTTCCTCACAATCTTGGAGACTAAAAGTCCAAACAGGCTACAACTGTACCATTTCTTCCTGTGGCCTCTCTCCTAGTTTCTGGTGTCTGCCAGCAGATCTTTAGTGTTCCTTTACTTACAGGTGGGTTCTTATATGTCTTCTGTATTCCCCATGTGTGTGCCCGTGTCCATTCTGCACTTTTATAACTCAAAAGTGATAAGGTTTATGACTCACCCTACTCTGGTATGGTCTCATTAACATAACAAAAGAAAAAATAAAATTTCCCAAACAGGGTCGCTTTTGCAAGTACTGGGGTTAGGATTTCAACACGTATTTTGGGGGAATACAATTCAATTTATAAAAAGTTTTTCAATCATTGTGTGAACTCAGAGGCAAGAGATGGCAAGAGAGAAGCCTGAGGGATGTAGTCCATAGAGGTAAGTCCTCCAATGACCTAGAGGAGCAGAGAATTACCTGCACACTTGTAATCCCATCATCTAGAAATACCTACTGGTAAAAGGCTAATATATATCTTTCCAGACTTTTTCCTTTTTTTTTATGACTCAGGGTTATCACAAGCCTTCAATTTGTAAAAAATGAAGTATCTGTGAAGCTCAATGAAAGCACAATAAAATGACACACTTTATTCAAAATAATGCCCTCCAAATTCATCCATGTTATGTTTCTCATACTCATCATTATTCTTTTATCATTGTGTAGTCTTCCACTATATGTATCCACCACATTTTGTTTATCAATTCTTCCATTCATGGACACTTAGGTTGTTTCCATATTTTTGCTATTGTGTATATGCTGCAGTGAACATTGGTGTGTATATGTCTATTCATGCCACTGTTCTTATATCTCTAGGATATACACCTAGGAGAGCAATTGCTGAATTGTGTGATATTTCTATTTCTAGCTTTTTGATGAAGCAGCATATCTTTTTCTGTAGTGGTTGTACCAACTTACAATCTGACCAGCAGTGTATAAGAGTTCCAATCTCCCCACACCCTCGCCAGCATTTGTTTTTTTTTTTTTAGTCAGTGCCATTTTTGCAGGCGTAAGATGGTATCTCATTGTAGTTTTGATTTGCATCTCTCTAATGGCTAATGATCACGAGTATCTCTTCATGTGTTTGTTAGCCACCTGATTGTCTTCTTTGGTAAAGTGTTCATGTCCTTTGCCTATATTGTTTTTGGATTGTTTTTCTTTTTGTTGTTGAGGTGTTGAAGTTTTCTGTACATTTTAGAGATTAGACCCTTGTCAGATATGTCATTGCCAAAATTTTTTTCCCAGTCTGTAGGTTCTCTTTTTACTCTTTCTGTAAAGTCTTTTGATGAGTATAGGTTGCATACGTAATTTTGGATACAACTTTAAAAATGTTTCCAAATCCGAAGCTTTTGTGCAAAAACAACCTAAAATATATGGAATTATGAGCTGAATATTAAAAGAAAATATGAAATGCTCCCAAAAAAGCTTTAAAAAGAGTAGTAAGAAACGTCTTTGTAGAGCTTCCCAAAACCCAGTATTCAGCAAGAGAGAATTAGAAAAATTGAATACACTGAGGATGTATACAAAATTATTGAATGGAAAGAAAGAATCATTACACAAAAGAGGCAAGGGTAGTTCTTATAGGGCCACCAATAATGTTTCTTTTTTCCTAAATTAAAAAAAAAAAAGGGCATTCTTTCTAGATCTCTAGGGAGTCTTGACTCCCAGAAAATGTTGCTAGTCAAGCAGCCAGTTTCTCTGCATGAATTAGGAAAACTCCCCCATAGTCTATGCTGATGAAGCCCTGTGATAAGGAGCTCACTTGCTAAGCAGAGTGCTGCCTAGGCTTCAGTTCCCTCTTGCTTGCTTAGTATGATGCCCTTGTGCAGTGAACAACCCATGCAACTATATGCAGTGACCCTGAGTCTTATCATTTTTAGCCATTACCACTTCAGCTCTAATTAAATTGTCATTTCAATGGGATGAAAGAATGATGCTTAAAATAGGTAAAGGTTAAATATGGGGCTACAAAGGGAGAAAATTCTGGTGCAGGAAATAATGCTAGAGCAGTCAGAGCAACTTCTCAGGGTGTGTGGGAAGGAGGGACTTAGCAGAGGGCAGCCCTAGAATATTTGAATGCTATCTTAGTCATCGAGTGCTGCTATAACAGAATACCACAAGTGGATAGCTTTAACAAGAGAAATTTATTTTCTCACAGTCTGCTAGTCTAGAAGCCCAAATTCAGGATGTCAGTTCCAAGTGAAGGCTTTCCCTCTCTATCAGGTCTGGAGAAAGATTCCTTGTCATCAATCTTCCCTTTGTTGAGGAGCTTCTCAGGCACAGAGACACCAGGTCCAAAGGACATGCTCTGATCCCGGTGCTGCTTTCTTGGTGGTATGAGGTCCCCAACTCTCCACTTGCTTTCCTTTCCTTTTATCTCTTGCAAAGAATTTCCCTTTACATTGGATCAGTGATGTGACCTTAGTAAGGGTGTTACATCTCACCCTACTCCTCTTAACCACAGGCAGAGATTATTATTTATAACACATAGGAAAATCACAAAACGGAGGACAACCACACAATACTGGGCATCATGGCCTAACCCAGTTGACACATGTATTTGGGGGACACAATTCAATTCACGACAGATGCAATGAAAAAGAAACCAAAAAAGCTTGCCCAATCCCACAGTTTGCCTAAGAAGCTGGCCTGGGGACACAGGGGCTAGAAAGTAATATTGGTACTTTAACTTCCTGGGTAAAGGTGGGAGGAGTCTCTCAGTTTTTTAAAATGATTGGGACCATGTATCTAAGTCAATCATGTTCACATCAGTACAGCCGGTTTATTTAAAGACACATCTTGGGGAAACATCAAAAGACAGAAGAGGTAGAGAAAAGCATTTGCTTTCTAATTGAAGACCATGTCACTTTCATCTAAACATTTCCAATCAAATCCTAGTACTTATTTAATAACCTTGATCTCACTTATCACTGATTTGAGACACATTTTCTCAGCACTTTTCTGTCTAAAATATTTTTTTAACACAACAAACACATAGTGGTAATCAAATGATAAGATACAGATAATCTGATTCAGAGTTTGTAGGACTATTTTTAAACGTTATGATTTATGCATAATTTTAAATTATGTTGCAGTGAAATGAAAATGAAGTAAAAGTAAATGAATACGTAAATGAAGCCACTCAAATGAATACAGTCAAATTATAAGGGGTTTTAAACAAATCCATCCATTGTCTTAGTTATCTAGTGCTGCTATAACAGAAATACCACAAATGGGTGGCATTAACAGATAGGAATGTATTTTCTCACAGTTTAGGAGGCTAGAAGTCTGAATTCAGGGAGCCAGATCTAAGGGAAAGCTTTCTTTCTCTGTCAGTCCTGGGGAAGGCTGTCGTTCCTTGGCTCTTTGGTGATCTTCATGTGGCTTGGCATCTATCTCACCCCATCTCTGCTTCTCTCATTTTCTTGTTTAATCTTTTTTATATCTCAAAAGTGATTGACTTTGAACACACTCTACATAATAGAACTGCCTCATAGGGTTTCCAAGTAGTGGCCGGTGGATTCGAACTGCTAACTTTTTTCATTAGCTGCTGAGTTCCTAACCACTGCACCACTGATATAGGGGTTAGTATTTACAACATGTATTTTTGGGGAACACAATCCAATCCATGACATCAATCATATCTGAAAGACACAATGCAAGTCAGCAAATTGCTCGAGCTCTCAATCTCATAGGATTTCTGGATTCAGGACTGGTGTGTATCTACTTGACAATCTTCAACTTGTCACATATTCCTGACAACCAAACACTTTGAAAAAATCAAGGAGAACCAGAAACTATAAAAAGGGATTCACTAAAGTGTTGATGAATCCTCCTCAAAACTTGGTTTAAAAAGGATTGATTTTTTGGGTGCTGGAATCCTTCAAATACTACTGAAAAAGCATTGCTTATTGTCATCGGTTTTCCATTGTCACCAAACATCTAATATGGAAATGAAACATTTAGAAACATGACTTAAGATACTGTCACCAAACACTTCATCTAGTTTCATTTAGGCTATTTATTTAGACTGGATGCTAAAAGTGCTATGTATACCTGTATGCTGAAAGGTGGGAGTGGAATCAGATGAACTAGGTTCAGGCAGGTGGGGGTGTTGGGGGTTCAATGATAGAGTTTTCACCTTCCTTGCAGGAGACCCGAGTTTGATTCCTAGCCAAGGAACTTCATGTGCAGCCACTATCCGTCAGTGGAGGCTTGCATGTTGCTATGATGCTGAACAGATTTCAGTAGCGTATCCAGACCAAGATGAATGAGGAACAAAGGCTTGGAGATCGACTTCTAAAAGTCATCCAGTGAAAACCCTGTGGATCACAATGGTCTGATCTGCAACTGATCATGAGGATGGTGCAGGACCAGGCAGTGTTTTGTTGCATTGTGCATGGAGTTGTCATGAGTTGGAGCAGGGGGGGCAACTCAGTCAATGGCAGCTAATGACAACAGCAGGTCCAGGAGGGGTAAGATGCTAGAGAAGTTATTATAGGCAAAGTTCAAGATCTGTATGAGATATCATAGTGGTGGAGATGGCACTGAAGGAAGAAAGAAAGGCTAAATCAAGGGTCTGGCAACAAAGAGATCAGAAATGAATGCCTGTGGAATTCCAGGTCCCTATTCTCCGCATCAGGTAAGCAGTCTGAGAACTAGGTAGTGAATCAGAGGCAAGGGCGTCCAAAATGTGTTTAGTGTTTACTTAATACACATTTACGGAGTACGGGAGAAAACACAGCTATCTTCAAGTCCTGTGTTAGTGTCTGTGATTATCTGTCAGATGCAGGTCAAAGATTTAGAAATCTAAGGGAGAAGCAAAGATCAACAGTTATAAAAAAAAAAAGAAAAAGAGTTTCAAAATTCAGTACACTAAAAACAGGAGAATAATAAACCAGTGATTAGAATAAATGACTGTATATAACTGGAAATGTCTAAATTAAGGATAGATGGCCCTTTCCTGTCCTTCATATAGCTTGTTATATTCTCAGTTTAATGTGACCGGAAAAGTAAGAACACAAAGTATTCCTAAGAGTAGAACTTTTGGTTCTAATTACTATCCTATTGTCTTTGATTTAAACAGTCTTTTGGCACTATGTAGCACTTGTGTGCTTTTATGGTGCATATATCTCAGCTCTTTAAGTAGCTGATGCATTTCGTAAACCCAATATGCAGTTGGCTGTGAGTTTTTTAATCTTATATTTTTCAGAAACAGAATATTTTTCTTATAATTTTCACTAAGGTCTTCATCTTAATTTATAAATAATGACTTCATACTGGAGGCAAAGAGGCACTTGTATTATTTTTCCATCTGGAGAACTAATCAGTACTTTCATTCATTCAACATTGATATATGGACATCTTATTTGTGACAGTTTATTGACAAGCTCTTAATTATGAGGAAAGACAGACGTCAATGAGTATAAAGCAAATAAAAACGAAGTTTTCAGACTATAATATTTTCAATGAAGGAATTAAACAAGGTGATATGATAGAGAATAATGGGGAGGGGGCTTAGGGAAAAAAGGAAAATAGGAACATGGAGAATAGGTAAAAGTAATAGAAGTAAAAATCAGAAGAAAGCAAATGATACATGGTAGGTGAAATCAGAGTAGTTCATTCCCGACCATGTGAAAGGGGTGGGGCAGTTCTTAGACAATAGGCAAGGCATGTTCTCAAGCAATAGGCAGATACCCAAAAGTGCTCCTTACAATGTAACTCTTGAAGGACCCCATGCTTATTTTAACTTCTAAGTATTTGGAAACATTTCCAAAGAATCTCAATAAGTTATTGATGGCTTTGGAGAGGATTGAGACATAAATAGAGAATCAGAGATTCACTCCCCTAAAGTGAACCAGCTCTGAAGTAAAATCACTAATATCCCAGTTAACTTCTTGCTCAAATGTTCATTTTCAACTATTACTGAAATGGTGAGATGCACTCCTATGTTATTCAATCATATTCTTATTGAGTTGTTACCTTCTTAGGTTATAAAATAAAATAGAAGGAATATCCACAATTTTGAAAATATTTATATAGGTGAGATTTACTAAAAGGAAGACAAAAATGTCAATATCCTAGTGTCTCAAGGAAGAGTCTTATAGCCCACTTCACATGATTTATGTCTTTCCACAATGTCTTTATTAAATGGTCTGCTTTAAGTCTTATGTTAATTTCATCTTTAAGCACAAACACATATTAGCAAGTTCTTGGCTATCCTGGACGCCAGAGATCTCAGGTCACCAAAGGGGGAGAAATGAAAGAGACAGGTCAAGCTTACAGCAAGCAAGGACAGCAATTAGATGGTGGAGTTCAATGGTGCTGTTCAATGGCTGGCGATGATCTCCAGTGTCAAAGGTTAGCAATGGTCTCTGGATCATGCGTAGCTTCCCGCAGGCTCTTGGGCCTGGAGTTAGGAGATTCCACGAGTAAGGCTTGTGATCACTCCATCCAACATCTCTTGAATTTAAGAGTAAGTCCGGGATGAGCTGTTGCTGCCTACTGCTTCTAAGTTCTCAACGTATGACCAAGAGCCAGGTAGTAGGAAGGTCTACGAGTAAGCCCAGGACGAGCTGCTACTGCCCATTGCTTCATGACCATTCTCTTCAATGTCTCTTGAACTAGGAGTAAGCCTGAGAGAGCTGCTGCAGCCCACCACTTCCTAGTTCTCAACGTATGGCTGAGGGCAACATCTCTCGAACTTAGGAGTAAGTGCGGGCAAGCTGCTGCAGCCCACTGCTTCCTAAGTTCTCATCATATGACTGAGTGGCCCTGGGAAGGCTCCGAGCACCATTGTCTCCTTCTGTTGCTTCTTTTATACACGTTGGAGCTCTCTGAGCTCATCTGGCTGATAGTTGATAAAGTCTGATGATGTTCTGTGGATTTCTTCATGAAGTCTGTCAGTCTCTCTGGTTATCCTGCTATGACTATCTTCCTCAGTCAAGCCCACAATGTCTTTTTATCTCTTGGGGCTGCTCCCCTCATTATGAACTGATCTGAAGATGACAGCCACACTTGTCCAGATATGTCCCAACATGTCTCTTAAGGCTGCTGTTCACAACTATTCTCTTGTACATTTAATTTAATAGATCTATATTTTAACCATTGTTTTAATGCCTTATTTCAAAGAACAGGTAATAATTTTTAAATTATTATTTGAAAATAACTCTCTGGTAGTTGGGAATTATTAACTCAGACGAGTAATTAATAAATACTGATTTCCAGCAATGTTCTAGTTGTAGAATGAAAAAAAATGCTCAAGGAAAACATAAATACTTCCAGCTTTGATGCTAAACCAACTCGTTGCTGTCGACTCTATTCCAACTCATAGCAACCCTATAGGACAGAGTAGAACTGCCCCATAGAGCTTCCAAAGAGGGCCTGGTGGATTTGAACTGCCTACCTTTTGGTTAGCAGCCGTAGCATTTAACCACTACGCCACCAGGGTTTCCATACAGATGCCAGAGAGTGATTTATATCTCAGAAAGCAAGTAATCTGTAATTAAAATGGGAGTTTTCCTAGTTGAGCGCTTAGACTATAGACAGCTGTAGGGAAGGAGACTCCCTTTCCTGCTGATCCTCCATTCTTTTTCATTTGTGTACACTGGGTGCCTATCAAGTGTGATTATCTGGTGAACCCTAGGTATGCATGAGAGAAGTGATAGCTTCTTTTCATTGACATACATTAGAATTCAACAGTGAATGTAATAGTGAATGACCATTGTTCTTTACTTCTTGTTAAATATTTGTTCTTGTTAACAAGTATTTAACAAGAAGTAGACAACAATGGTCATTCACTATTACGTCAGAGCCCCAGACTACAAAAAAGCTCATAGTCACATAAAGGCAATGCCTCTTTGAATGTTCTCACTTTGTCAGCACTTGGGAAGAGATCTCTGGTGGCTCAGCAGTGAAGAGTTAGGGCTGCTAACTGAGAAGCTGGCGTTCGAATCCACCAGCGGCTCCTTGGAAACCCTATGGGGCAGTTCTACTCCATCCTTTAGGGGTCGCTATGAGTCAGAATCCACTTGACGGAAATGGGTTTAGGGAGGAGAATCACAATTTCTCCTGGTGCTAAGTATAACCAGTGCCATCATTGAGTGGTGACATTAGCAAAAGATGAAAACAGTATGACTAAACTCTAATAACACCATATTTTGACAAATTTAAAAAAGTGCATTAAATATTTTACCTTTATAATCAATGCTTTGTGTTTTATCAATTATACTATTTTGTGTGTGTGTGTGCACAGTCACTATGTGCAAAGCACTGATCTAAGTATTTTATTTGCAATTTTTATGAACACTATTATTTTGGTACCACTCTGCCACCAGTTTTAAAGAGGAGGAAACTGAGGCAGGGACGGTTTAAGTCATTTATACGATGGTTAGCCACATAGTTGGAGTCCCAGTGTGGTGAAATGGTTAATGCATTTAAATGCTAACTGAAAGGTTGGAAGTTCAAGATTACTCAGAGGTGCCTTGGAAGGAAGGCTTGGTGATCTAAGTTAAAAAAATCAGCCATTGAATATTCTCTGGAGCTCAATTCTACTCTGACACACATAGGGTCAAAATGTGTCGAAGTCGACTTGATGGCAACTTGTCGTAGCTAGGTGGTAGTCAGGGCTGAACCTGTGACTCAAGGGCGTCAGAATCGACTCGACGGCACTGGGAGTCTGATTCTAGAGTCTTTGCTTTTAACACTACCCATAAATGGCACAAATGGCCTTGGATTAAAAGTTGCCCCATTTCCATATAAACCTACCCTGAATACATACCTTTGCCTATTACTCTATTTTTAACATGAAAACATTACTAGGCTACATCTCATTTCAATTCATTTATTGGATCTACATATTTTATACTGAAATCATTAATTTGTTATGTACATTGGCATGCAGAATATTTCCTTTACCATTGACAATAATTCTTTAAGATAAAACCCTGTAAGGGTCTGACGCATTAAAAAGTTTCCTAGGATGTTTGGATTATTCTTTAAAAATTTGACCACTGTTAGTTTCTTTTGAGATGGCATTGAGGTTATTTTAAACTCAGCAGTTTGGAATGAGTTCACTTCAGGAAAATGAGATGGATGAAATTATCAGTAATGGGATGTACTGAAACTTTCACCTCTAGGCACCTGGTTTAGATATAGCTCGAGGTGGGAGAGGCAGAAGGATCTTTGTGACAGTTTCCTGTTAAAAAAAAAAAAAAAAAAAAAGCTGGGGTGAAATGAGTTGGTGGTGTTATAGTCAGGTATTCATCATAATTGGCAGATTTTACAATTTCTGCAGTGAGGTCTTCACAGGCAAATGGAATTATTCTCTCATTCTGAGGCAGCCCACCAGAATTTTATCTCAGGGTGAAAAATGTACCCGTTTTCCTGCCCCTGCTATTTAAACTACATGTGCAAATAAATCAATGCTTTTTATCCAAACATGGTCATTAAGCTAGTGGGAAATCCAAAGATAAATATTCATTTAAGTAGTTCTAATGTCAAAAAAATGACTACTTACTTTTCTCTCTCTTTAACACACACACACACACACACACACACACACAGGAAGTTTCTATGTTCTTCCACCAATTATTTTTCTTACCAAAGATATAAACATGTTCAATGCCACACATCCAACTTGAATCTTCTAATGGGTAGCCAGAGGTTAAGGACAGAAAACTAGTTGGTTTGGATATATCTCCCTTTCTTTTGTGTCTAGATAATTTGAAAGGCAGAGGAATTTCATCCTGGAATGTATAGTAATTTTCTGAGTGGCTTGTTACATGGTCTTGGGTTCCCTAAATACTCACTGGAGACCACTTCAATTTGTTTCACTTTCTTGAAGTTGTCCAGTTACCTGGTCTTTATTTCAAGCTTTTATTTTTGGAAAGAGGGCAGAGGAAGAAGAGGCCACACAATTATCCTTACAAAATGAAATCACTTAAATATGAGCAGTTACTAAGCCGTGGCTCAATAGTCATTTCCATATACATGTTCTCCAGACATAGCCTACTCAGTATGCCTGATGGAAGATGTAGAATAGGGACAATTCAGGTATTTCCATTTTCTTCCACCCTAGACAATGTTTATATCAGACTGCAACCTAGGCATACTATACCAAATATCAGCAAAAGAGTTACATTTCTTCAGGAAAAAAAAAAATAAGTATGCTATTCTGTATGCTGCAAAATAGAGTATGCAGATTTATTTCATAAACATACTGAATCAAATAAATTAGGGATGGAAGATCTTTTGATACGTTCACATTTGAAAGATGTGAAAATTGAGTACCAGAGAGGTAAAATAACTTGTCCAAGACTGCTGTTTTTGCTGTTGTTTTTATTACTATATTTTAAGATTATCTTTGAAAATAAGATCAGTGTTTTTCATTTTATCTCCATGGCAGAAATCACTTTCCATGGCCGCTATACAGGAACAGGTAGAGTCAATGAGACAAAAATGTAAGGTAGATTCTAAAACAAAATTCAACTGAGCCTGTGTGAATTGAGAAATCAAGTTTCTTTTTTTCTTTCTTTGTTTTTGCAAAAAACAAACACATGAGCAAACAAACCATGAAGGTATGTGCTTCCTCCTTACGTAGACTCCTTTTTAATATGAGTAATTGGATGAAATGAGTAACCTTATGAAATTAGTCATTCCTGTCATTTGGGCTTGTGGGTAGTCTTTAAAGAATTGATAAATGGCATCAGCATTTTTTTTTCCAAATTCTTATTTAAATTAAAAAGAAGTAACTTTGTAACTTTTTTTTCTTGCTTTCTTTCTTTTTAATTTATCTCTACTCTTCCTAAAAGATAAATTAAAAGTTGTTTGGGACTTTAAGCTTCACGTTTAGTCTTTCTACAACTTTTCTTTGAAAACTTAACAGGAAAAGAATGTGGCATATATATGTCATTTATTCCCCTATCAAGTGTTTACTTTTGAAATAAAGTATATTTGTCAGCACATACAGCTCAGCATATGTCTTATTTAAGTATTTAAATGAAATCATCATAAATTATAAGCTAACCTATTTGCTCCAACAGATTCTCTCATGAGATTGAGGGTATATCTTGCTTTTATGATATGCATCATTGTTCTTTTTAAGGCCATCCTTATTTTTTTTAACTTTAAATCTGAACAAATGCTCTAAGTCATTGTTATTTCTTCAGCTCGTTTCAACCAATTCTACTACAGAAACAGAAATGAAAAATTACTTGGTAACAACAAAAAATTAGTCCAATATTAAAAATCTGCAAGTTACCATGTTAATTTCACACTATCATTGGTCAAATGTAACAGCTTATTCAAGATTTAAGAAGATATCATAGAGGTAGAGATTGGAGCCTCTAAAAATATCACTGTGCATGAGTTCTACTTCCTCCTTTTAGCTAAAACCTGCTTTCCTATGTTGTCTTGTGCTCCCCAACCCAAATTCAAATGCACAGACTGAATTTTAAAGCAGATTTGTAAGCCATTACTAGGCTCTGCAAGAATATTCTTTCCAACAGCAATCAATAGCTCCTTCTCTCCCCCATTGTGTATCTATTGGATTAATTGATCATTACTGCCATGCTGGGTAATATGCACTTACCAGGAAATAGCTGAAGCCTTAGCTTTTAAGACAGTAACAAATTATTACCTATAATAGAAATTGCATTCAAGCAATAACACAATAACAGGTTGTGGCTTATTTATTTATGTATCTATTTACATATTTATTTATTTAAGATCCATTGCCACCTCAACATTGTATCTTTTCCAGACATACTTACTAGCCTCCTGGAGTAGTGAAAGTAAGTGTGGTATTCAGAGTTGTCTTTCAGAAAGAAAAAAAAAAAAAACAGTAATGTAACTCTGAGAACTGGACTTCAGCGTTATATAGGGTGTACAAGTGGCGTGCCTATGCCAAAAAATTTGGAAGAGAGCCACATGACCAACCGACTGGAAAAGATCCATATTCATGCCCATTCCAAAGACAGGTGATCCAATGGAATGCAGAAATTATCAAATATCATTAATATCACATGCAAGTAAAATTATGCTGAAGATAATTTAAACAATGGTTGCAGCAATGGATCAGCAGGAAACTGCCAAAAATTCAAACCAGATTCAGAAGATGATGTGGAACAAGAGATGTCATTGCTGATGTCAGATGAACGTTGGCTAACAACAGAGAATACCACCAGAAAGATATTTACTTGTGTTTTATTGACTATGAAAAGGTATTCAACTGTGTGATTCGTAACAAATTATGGATAACATTGCAAAAAATGGGAATTCCAGAACACTTAGCTGTGCTCATGTGGACCCTGTACCTAGACCAAGAGGCAGTCATTCAAATAGAACAATGGGATACTGCACGGTTTAAAATCAGGAAAGGGGTATGTCAGGGCTGTATCCTTTTTCCATACTTATTCAATCTATATGCTAAGCAAATAATCTGAGAAGCTGAACTATATGAAGAACATGGCATCAGGTTTGGAGGAAGACTCATTAGAAACCTGCAATATGCTTGCAGATGATACAAGCTCGCTTGCTGAAACTGAAGGGGATTTGAAGCATTTACTGATGAAGAGCAAAGATTACATCCTTCAGTATGGATTACACCTCAACGTATAGAAAACAAAAATCCTCACAACTGGGCCAATAAGCAACATCATGATAAATGGAGAAAAGATTGAAGTTGACAAAGATTTCATTTTACTTGGATCCATAATCAATGCCCATGGAAGCAGCAGGCAAGAAATCAAATGACATATTGCATTGGGCAAATATGCTGTAAAAGACCTCTTTAAAGTGTTAAAAAGCAAAGATACCACTTTGAGGACTAAGGTGCACCTGACTCAGGCCATAGTATTTTCAATAACTTCATACGCATGCGAAAGCTGGACAACGAATAAGGAATACTAAGGAAGAATTGATGTATTTGAATTATGGTGTCGGGGAAGAATATTGAATATTCTATAGGCTGCAAGAAGAATAAATATGTGTTGGAAGAAGTACGGCCAGAATGTTCCTTAGAAGCAAGGATAATGAGATTTTGTCTTGCTTACTCTGGACATGCTATCAGGAGGGGTGAGTCCCTGGAGAAAGACATCATGCTTGGTAAATTAGAGGGTCAGTGAAAAAGAGGAAGACCCTCGATTAGATGGATTGACACAATGGCTGCAACAATGAGCTCAAACATAGCAATGAATGTGAGATGGTGCACGACTGGGAGGTGTTTTGTTCTGTTGTGCATTGGGTTGCTATAAGACAGAACGGATGGGATGGCACCTAAAAACGTCCTAATAACAAGTGGTAAATGGGACCTTTGGCACTAAGAGGCTCTCAGATCATCTCAAAACTCACAGAATGATTTAAAATTGTTGGCTTGTTACAGATGAAGGCAATGGTATAGAATATGTATATATTATCTAGAAGGACAAAGAGTTTTTCAATGTGATTAGACCTACACTTAAAAAACCCACTTAAATTCATCAGTGTGACTGGTTTTGACCTGAAAAGAGAGTTCCAGACTTAAAGTGGAGGGACTACCAGAACCCAGAGGAGGGAAGATGCAGATACGTGAAAAAATAATCTAGAGTTTAGGACAAGAAGGGTAGACATTGTGTGCAACTCCTCAAATGGCGTCCTTGGCAATGGTAGGGAGAGTTGAGTGAGAGTACCAGGGAAGCCACTGAGCATTTTGAAATATGAAAGTCATTTGGAGGTATTAAAATGGGTGCTTGAATGAACTAAACACAGCTTTTACCAAATGATGAAATAAAATTTGTGAACTGTTAACCAATGTTTTTCCCTGATTTGAATGCCTAGGCAATTTTTGGATACTTTTTTTATTGCCTCAGCATATACATATAATAAAACAATATAGAGAAAAAGGGAGTCTCTTACTTGCCTTTGAATTTTAAAAGCCTAGGGACTTGTTGAAGAGATAAGAACTAAAGCCATAAATTAAAAATTTGGAGAAAATATCATTTGTGAGAGGCAGGCTTTTGCAATTCCTTCAACTTGAAAACAACAACAAAACAATTCCTCACTTGGGGAGATGACATAACAGTAGGTCTGAGAGGAATAGAAACCAGTTGCTTTCCAGTCGATTCCTGCTCATAGCCACTCTATGTGTGTCAGAGTAGAACTGTGCTCCAAAGGGTTTTCAATGGCTAACTTTTTTTTTAATTTGTACTTATTCAATATGCAAAACAGTAACAAGATCTCAAACGTCAAAACATTTAAGAAAGTACTCTCGGAGAAATGCCACCAGCCCTAGTTCTATGAGATTTGACAGATGATATAATTGCCACCCCACATATAAAGAATATGTCCACCACTCCAGAAAGTCCTCTGATGATCCTCTCCAGTCAATCCCTTTCCCTGACCCCACTAGGAGCAACCTCTGATCTGATTTCTGTCACTCTTTTTTTTTAGATTAGCTTTGGCTGAACTTCACGTGACCGAATCATACGTTAGGATTCTTTAGCATCTGATTTGACTACAGTCTACACTTGTCTTGCCCTGAGGGAGTCAGGTGCTCACAGTTGATCCTCTAATTGCCCTCAGTTTTTTGTTTTTTTTTTTTTGCTTTAAGCAAAAGTTTACAAATCAAGTCAGTCTCTCATATAAAAACTTATACATACCTTGCTCTGTACCCCTAGCTTCTTTCCTGCTAATGAGTCAGCACACTTTTCTTCTCCATCCTGTATTTCCCATGTCCATTCAACCAGTTCCTGTCCTCCTCTGTCTTCTCATCTCACCTCCAGACAGGAGCTGCCCACATAGTCTCTGTCATGTGTCTACCTGAGCCAAGAAGCTCACTTCTGACCAGTATCATTTTCTGTCTTAGAGTCCAGTCCAATCCATGTCTGAAGAGTTGGCTTCAGGAATGGTTCCAGTCTTGGGTTAACAGAGGGTCTGGGGACCATGACCTCCGGGGTCTCTAGTCTCAGTCAGACCATTAAGTCTGGTCTTTTTATGAGACTCTGAGGTCTGCATTCCACTGTTCTGCTCCATCAGGGATTCTCTGATGTGTTCCCTGTCCGGGCAGTCATAGATTGTAATCGGCCACCATCTAGTTCTTCCGGTCTCAGGCTGATGTAGTCTTCGGTTTATGTGGCCATTTCTGTCTCTTGGGCTTATATTTACCTTGTTTCTTTGGTGTTCTTCATTTTCCTTTTCTCCAGGTAGATTGAGACCAGTTGATGCATCTTAGATGGCGGCTTGCTAGCGCTTAAGACCCCAGATGCCACTCACCAAACTGGGATGTAAAGCATTTTGTTAATACATTTTGTTATGCCAATTAACCTAGATGTCCCCTGAACCATGGTCCCCAGGCTCCTGTCCCTGCTACTCTGGCCTTCTAAGCATTCTGTTTATTCAGGAAACTTCTTTGCTTTTTGCTTAGTCCAGTTGTGTTGACCTCTCCTGCATTGTGCGTTGTCTTTCTCTTCACATAAAATAGTTCTTATCTTTTATCTACTATCTAATCAGTGAATAACCCTCTCCCTCCCTCTCCACCCTCGTAACCATCAAAGAATATTTTCCTCGATGTTTAAACTCTTTCTTCAGTTCTTATAATCATGGTCTCATACAATATCTGTCCTTTTGAAACTGACTAGTTTCACTAAGCGTAATGCCTTCCAAATTCCTCCATGTTATGTTGCATGGATTCATAGGTTACCAGGACTTTCTTCCGGGGCACCTCTGGGTGAACAAGAACCTCCATCCTTTCAGTTAGCAGCCAAGAACAAGAGGACTCTGTTCTCATTAGGTGCAAAGGAGTTGATTTTCAACTCATAGCAACCCCTTGTGACAGAGTAGAATTGTCCCATAGGGTTTTCTAGGCTGTAATATTTACTGGGGCAGAGTACCAGATCCTTCTCCTGAGGAGCTGCTGGGTGGTTTCCACCTGCCAAACTTTAAGTTTGCAGCGAGTGTTTAACCATTGCTCTAGCAGGGCTCTAAAATGAACCCAAATCAAATCCATTGCCATTGAGTTAATTCTGACTCACAGTGACACTATAGGACAGAGTAGAACTGCCCCATAGGGTTTCCAAGGAGCGGTTGGTGGATTTGAACTGCTGACATTTGATTAGCAGCCAAGCTCTTAATCACTGTACCACCAGAGCTCCGAGAAGAATATAGAAATTGGTAAATCCCAGGGGTCAACATGGATTTAGCACACGGGGCAATGCCTAAGAGGGTGATAAACAGAGGAGCACTGACATAGCAACCTGAAGCAGGCAAGAGGTACCATGCATGCACGTTGAAGTTATCTAAGTGAAGGTGGAATAATAGGGGCTGGTTACAAACTGGGAGAAACAGCTCTGATACCATCATGCTCCTCTGACTACCCAAGCTTGCCTTCAGTCAATCACACCTTTACCTGTTATCTTTCTAAAACATAAGGTTATAATTTGTTTACTTAACTGAAACCTGGAGCAACTCACTGTCTTGGAGACAGCAATGATTATATCATCAGCTTCTACATAGAAATACTTAAGAAATATCTGAGTTTTCCTAAACCAAGGTCAAGTTTTATGTTGCTACAAAATACTGTAGAATCCACACACAAAAATAATAGAACTTCCCCCAAAGCTAGTGTGCAATAGATAAGAATTTAAAAGGTGAATTAATTCAGAAGTAACTGAAACTCTAATCAGCTTCCAGCATATGATTAATTTTGAAACGAGTTTTTGCATTTTATTATAGTGAAAATGGAAACCCAGTGTAGGCAGCTTCATTACCTTAAAATTATAATTTTTATACTCTTCTTGTATTTCATTCCATGAATTGCCTCAGTATATGGGCACATATTCAAATAAGCTTTTAAGTATTTCTCACAAATCACAATTACTTACTAGTAGGGAAATGAACATAAAACACTTCTGTTTCTGTCAAGATTGCCTCTACTTTTGTCCCAAGTCATTTTCTTATTTCTAACCATTCTGATGTCTCCTGCCTGGAAGGTTCTCCTATAGCCGTAGGTTGTTTCAGCAGGCAGTTAACAGGAGGAGAGAGGATAAGGCTTGGGTAGGAGTCATTCCAAAGCCTGAAGTCTAATTGGCCTGTTCTTAATATTGTCTTGGTTCGATCACTCAAATACTGATATTGATCATGTAAGTTGCAATCAAACTTGGTGGAGACAAAAAAAAAAAAAAAAGGAATACAATTTACTGTGAAATGATGTTAGAAATAAATTGAATTATTAGATTTTAGCTTCTGAACAAAAACTTGTCATTCAATGAAAAGGAAGACATTTGTTCAGTACTAATTGATGATGACCTGTTAACACCACTGGATCAATTTAGCCATCAGATTCTCAAGCTTAGTATCATCTCTCAAGGCTAATTGGCTGGCCTCTGGATGATTTTTGAGTTCTTATCTCACAAAACAAGCCCTGGTGTTGCAATGGTTAAGAGCTCGGCTGCTAAAGAAGAGGTCAGCAATTCGAATCCAGCAGCCGCTCTTTGGAAACCCTATGTGGCAGTTCTACTCTGTCCTATAGGGTGTCTATGAGTCAGATTCTTCTCTATGGCAACCTTTTGGTTTTTTTTTTTATCTCACAAAATGGGTTTGCATTTGTTTTTCTTTCTTCTTTTTGAACTCCAGCATTTATTTCTTTGAGTATTGTTTATTTCTTCTTTTGTAATGACCTTGAGTTTCTCCCCTAGGTAAGTATTTTTTAATTTGATCTTTTTTTGGTTAGATAATTTTTTAAGCTATCTTCCTACTTTCCAAAGCTTCTTACTTCCCCCTTGATTTTTTTTTTTTTTTTTTTGCTCTAGCTTGCTGGGAGCAGTGGTAAATGTCAGAGAGAGCTGGAGCAGAGTTCAAAGTCATGTGAGTGGTTAGACGGAGAGAAAGAATTTAGAAAATATGTTCTGATGGCTTCAACACTTGCTTGGGAAACATTCAACTTGATATTTCACAGTTTCTGCTCTGCCCTCCTCCCCACTGAGTTCCAATTAGTTCAAAGTACATATTTTGTAGGACTGTTTACAAGGCATCAAGGAAATGATGTTAGCTCTCTGCCAGTAACTACAACATTTAAATACAGATGTAACCAGAATAAGCGTGTTTCTACCCCAGGAAAGGCTTCTTTGCATGAACTCTGCATAATAATATATTCTTAGTGCTGTCATCATTTCTCTAATCATTGCTTCATGCATCTTTACATTATAATTTCCATAAAGCACATGTTGAGAAATTCGCCAATGACTTCATTATTTGTCCACCAGTTCTTTCAAATCAGCTCCCATCGTATGATTCATTTTGAACTGAGTTTTTGCATTTTATTATAGTGAAAATGGACAAATGTTTCCAAGTTGCATGTTCAAGCAGAAAGTCCAGAAACAAAGACTGAGACACCCGCCTTCCTTCCTATCTCTGACTTCTCCAGTAAGATTTTCCAGGGCCAGAGAAACACTCTGAAGGGATGAGGTGCTTCCTAAGGGCTACATAAATCTCAGATGTTGGGAGGGTTACTGAAACAATGGGCCACACAGTGATAGAACAGTAGGAGGCAGTGCTTATAAACAGGTGGCTAAACTTGAAGCTCTAATTAGGATTCAAATACTTAATTCTTCTGTACATGCTTTGTGAACACTTGTCAAATTTGTTAAGATGAAAATTTTTAAATCAGTGATCCTGTGTGATTCCAAAGAGGGTTATGTCTCAAGAGTAAAGGCCGATGCTACCCAACTAATTTAATGTGACTCTCCCCATGTTGGAAACCCTGGTGTCTAAGTGGTTAAGAGTTATGGTTGCTAACCAAAGGGTCAGCAGTTTGAATCCACCAGGGGCTCTTTGGAAACTCTATGGGGCAGTTCTACTCTGTCCTACAGGGTTGCTATGAGTCAAAATCAACTCAACGGCAAAGGGTTTTTGTTTTTTTTGTTCATGTTGAGAAAACCCAAAGACCTCCTGGTAAGCCTGAATCTGGACACATGACCTGCAAACAAAATTTTTGCCGAGGGAGAAGTACACCAGCGTGGCTAAGTACAAAGTCTTTGCACTCTAATAGCCCTTGCATTGAACCTCACTCCTTTACCCACTAATTCTGTAACTGTGGGCAAGTGGTTTCATCCTTCTAACTTCAGTTCTTATGTTCACAGATACCTTAAAGATCAAATAAAAAATTTTTAAGCTCATAACATATGCTTCATACTCATTAAAAAGAAATTATTTTTATCCTTATTATGATTATAATATGGTTTTGAGAAGTGATGCAAAATGTAAAATGCTTTATGCCTTCTGTCTTATATTTTCCCTAGTGTTGGGGAAAATAAATTAGGCAAACACATGGCAATATCATAAAATTAATGTAAAATTTATGTCATATCATATTTTATCACATTCTAGCTCTTTTCTGTTTTATTTTCAACCACTCCTACCACTTCAGCACAAACATTTAAAATTATATAAAATTATTTATGCACGTTTATTATGTTGAATTGCAAAGGTAAGACCTACTTCCTACTCCCTCACACACGCACACACACACACACACACTCACACACACACATTCTCTCTGACCTGTACCCTAGATTTATTTTTCTCTTGCTAGCAAAAGCAATCTTTAATTACATGATTAGATATATGGCTTAAAAGGTAAGTTTTGGGACATCCTGTAAAATAGTTTAGTGATTGGAGATTCTTTCCTGGTTTCCTAAGAAGACAAAGTTAAAAGGAAAGCATCACAAATGGTAAATTTGCCCTCACAAATTCTCCACTCTTGTGTGCCCTGGCTTTTTTTTGCTCGGTACCATTAAAAGTGGAAATGATGGTAATGAGCTTCCGTACATTTAATTCCATGGCTCTTTGCTATCTAGATTAAGGCTAAAACCAGTCCATGAGTAATCTAGACATGATTGTCACATAGATGACTTTTATGGTTTCCATCTCTTCTCCTATGAGCAACTCTCTCTCCATTTACTCCACACCAACAATCCTAGTGCACTCATGCTGCTCTCAAGATGCCCAAGCCCTCACTCTGATGAGCTGTTCACTTCTGATGAGCTGTTCACTTCTGATAAAACCTAAAGTCCTAAATTTAACTTTCATTTTCTCCTACATTCAATTTAATCCAAGCAGGCTCCATTTCCTTAGGGATGTGTTTAAATTTACTAAGGTATGAATGGATCACCAGTTTAATTCCTCATGTTAGCGGTGTCTGTCATTTTGGAGAAGAGTGGAAGGTGAATCTGGGATAGACAGTTCCAGCAACATACATCCATCTGTAAGTTTATTTTTCAAATACATTGTTATTGAGCATCTAAGGTTATTTTTGCTGGTAGTACAATGACATAAAATCAACGAACACAAGTTCTTACCTGTCATGCAGTGAGCTCACATTGGAAAGACAAATAGAAGATTTTTAAGTGGTTGAAAGAAACCCATACGTAGAGATTTTAATCAAGTGGAAATTACCTAGCCCACTGAAAGGAATCATCAAAATCTTAATATATGTAGTAGGTATTTTTGTTCTTTAGTCAAAAAGGGAGAGAAATCTGAAAGAGACTGACCTTGAAATCTCTTTGGTAAAATGTTCAGACTATGAAAGCAAAGAAGTACATCCCTAAACATTTGCTCATTGGATGAATGTCTCCATAACTCTTTAGGAAATAATTATCTTTTCATTCAATCAAATGCCTTGCAGACATCTTTAAGGTCTTATTAAAACCAAGTTAAAGAGAAATACCTACACAGTACCAAAATTAAGGGAAAAAGCTTGGAGTACTCATTCTATATTGGAAAGTCATTGTCACAATTTAAATATCAAGAATTATTTATCTTCATGATCCTTTCAGAATTCCCCAAACTCTTTAGGCAATGTCATTTTAAAGAGGGTTTTGCTGAGAATAAAAGCCTTTGATGAAAGACTTTATTAATTTACTTCATAACTGCAGCACTCCAAAAAGTAGTCATCACTAACTAACTAGCTAACTAACAAGCCAGTTGCTGTTGAGTCAGTTCTTAGGGAAACTCCACGTATGTTGGAGTAGAACTGTGGTCCATAGAGCTTTCAAGGCTGTGACCTTTCAGAAGCAGACTGCCAGGCCTTTCTTTAGAGGGATCTTTGTGGATTCAAACCTCCAACTTTTTGCTTAGCAGCTTAACTTAATAACCAATTGCACCACCCACATATTAGCTCAGGCTAAAGTAGAAGCCTGCCCTTTGGGGCGTTTGTTTCCTACAATCTAGGTCAATATGAAAGCACAGAATATTTGAGATCAAAGAACTTTAGTCATCCCCTAGTCCAATACCTCACTTCACATATTGAGACCAAGAGGGATGGATGACTTACCTTCTGTCACAAGCTTTCTGATAGAGGGTAAGTCATCCCTCTCTCATCTCTGTTTCAAAGCTTGTGACAGAGCCATGATTATCCCTCCTAGTTGTGTCTTCCTTCTACCTTCCATGTTCCTAAAGCCATCTGACTTGATTCATTTCTTCATATTACCACGTTAGTATCATGGAAAAATTAATGTAGATATTTTCTCACACAAAGGGGATTAAAAAAATATAATAATGTTAATGGCTGAAGAAAGATTAGACAAAAAGCAATTTATGGTCAAGGGCTACATTCCCCTTGCTTATTTTAAAGGTATGAAGGCTTATTTCCTTTTTTTAAGTTTTTAGTTCAAACAAACTGAGAAGTGCCCGTTTTAGTCAAGTGCTTCCCTTCAAAGCACAAACTCTAATTTGTAATAATAGTGAGTAAGCCTATGTTAGACACCAAAGTGTTGCTCCCTACAAGCACACTCTATCCAGCAGTCAGGTACTGCAAAATTTTTCATTAACACACTTGGGGTCCAACTAATATGCCTATATCAAAGCTACTTGCTTTTTTTTTTTTTTTTTTTGCATAGGATGATAGAGTTAAATCTATTGCTTCTATTTTCTATTTTCAATCTTCTCCCTCAAATTAGAAAGATTTAAATTCCTGCTTTATTTAAATACCAAATTTAGTAAATTTCAAGAGAGAGAATAATAAAGCAATAGGACATTTATGAGTACTTGCCACATTTCAGGCCCTGTGGTAAACACTGTAAGTACTATCACCATTGACTCATTTAATCCTCACTGCAACCAGAACAGACCATTACTAGAATGTGAGCACCATGAGAACAGAGAACTATTACGTGTTCCTCACTTCTTATTCTTAGTATCCTAACAATGGGACTTGGCATATAAGAGAAGTGGAATAAAATTTTGTTACGTGGATTATATTATTCCTGTTTTACATATGAGGGAGGTTAATAATGTGACCAAAGTCAAAGAATTCAAAAAGTACCTCATCTTAGGCTGCGTTCTCTAGAGAAGAAAAACCAGTGAAATATATATATATATATATATATATATATATACATACACACACACATAAACCCTGGTGGCATAGTGCTTGAGAACTACAGCTGCTATCCAAAAGTTTGGAAGTTTGAATCCACCGGGAACTCATTGGAAACTCTTTGGGGCAGTTCTACTCTGTCCTATAGGGTCACTATGGGTCAGAATCAACTCAATGGCAATGTTTTTTTGTTTTTAATATATATATGCTACACTGGTTATACCACTGGTATTTCAAATACCAGCTGGATCACACATGGTGGACAGGCTTCAGTGGAGCTTTCCGACTAAGAGAGATTGGAAAGGAGAACCTGGCAGTCTACTTCTGAAAAAATTAGCCAGTGAAAACCTTAGGAATAGTAGCAGTACATTGTTTGATATAGTGCCTGAAGATGAGACCCTCAGGTTGGAAGGCACTCAAAAGACGACTGGAGAAGAACTGCCTTCTCAAAGTAGAGTTGACCTTAATGATGTGAATGGAGTCAAGCTTTTGGGATCTTCATTTGCTGGTGTGGCACAACTCAAAAGAAAGAAGGAATAGCTGCAAACATGCATTAATAACTGAAATGTGGGATATATGAAGTATGAATCTGGGACTATTGGCAGTCATCAAAAATGAAATGGAACACATAAAGACTGATATCCTAGTCATTACTGAGCTGAAATGGACTGATATTGGCCATTTTGAATCAGACAATCATATGGTCTACTATGCCAAGATTGACAAATTGAGGAAGAATGGCATCATATTTATTGTCAAAAAGAATATTTCAAGATCTATCCTGAAAGGCAACAATGTCAGTGATAAGATAATATTCATATGCCTACAAGAAAGACCGGTTAATAGAATGACTATTTTAACTTATGCACCTAACACTAATGCCAAAGGTAAGGAAATTGAAGACTTTTACCAACTTCTGCTGTCTGAAATTGATCGAACATGCAATCAAGATGCGTGATTGGAATGCGAAATCTGAAGACAAAGAAGAGGGACCAGTAGTTGGAAAATATGGCCTTGATGATACAAATGACACGAGAGGTTGCATGATGGAATTTTGTAAAACTAACAACTTTTTCACTGTAAATACCTTTTTTTTTTTTTCCAACAACATAAATGACAACTTTACACATGGGCCTTACCAGATGGAAAACCCAGGAATCAGATGGACTACATCTGTGGAAAGAGTCAGTGGAAAAACTCAATATCATCAGTCAGAACAAGGCCAGGGACCTGCTGCAGAACAGACCATCAATTGTTTATGTGCAAACTCAAGTTGAAGCTGAAGAAAATTAGAGTAAGTCCACAAGAGCCAAAATGTGACCTCGAGTATATCCCAACTGAATTTATACACCATCTCAAGAAATGACTTGATGCACTGAAAAATAATGACCTAAGACCAGACGAGCTATTAAAGCAAGAGGTCATTTAAAAGACCAGAAAGAAAGACCAAAATGGATGTCAGAAGAGACTCTGAAACTTACTCTTGAATGTAGACTAGCTAAAGCAAATGGAAGAAATGACACAGTAAAAGAGCAGAACAAATGATTTCAAAGGGCAGCTCTAGAAGACAAAGTATAACAATGTAATATGCACAGAACCAGAGTTAGAAAATCGAAAGGGAAGAACACACTCGGCATTTCTCAAGCTGAAAAGCCTGTTGCTCTCGAGTTGATTCTGACTCACAGTGACCCTATAGGACAGAGTAGAGCTGCCCCATGGGGTTTCCAGGGAGCAGCTGGTGCAAAAGGTTAGCAGCTGAGCTCTTAGCCACTGTGCCACCAGGGCTCCCAAGCTGAAAAAGCTGAAGAAAAGATTTGAACATCGAGTTACAATTTTGAAGGATTCTATGGGCAAAATATTGAATGATGCAGTAAGCATCAAAAGAAGATGGAAGGAATACACAGAGTCACTGTACCAAAAAGAATTGGTTGATGTTCAACCATTTCAGGAGGTAGCATATAATCAAAAACTGATGGTGTTGAAGGAAGGAGTCCAAGCTGCACTAAAGGCATTGGTGAAAAACAAGGTCCCGGAATTGACAAAATACCAATTGAGATGTTTCAACAAATGGATGCAATCCTGTAAGTGCTCACTTGTCTATCCCGAGAAATTTGGAATAGAGCTACCTGGCCAACTGAGTGGAAAAGACCCATATTTGTGTTAAAGTCTAAGAAAGGTGATCCAACAAAATGTGGAAGTTATCAAACAATATCACTAATATCACGTGCAAGTAAAATTTTGCTGAATATCATTCAAAAGTTGTTGTACCAGTACATTGACAGGAACTGCAGAAATTCAATCCAGATTTAGTAGAGGACAGGGAACAAGAGATATCATTCCTGATGTCAGATGGATTCTGGCTGAAAGTAGAGAATACCAGAAAGATATTTACCTGTGTTTTCTTGACTATGCCAAGGCATTCGACTGTGTGGATCATAACAAACTATGGATAACATTGTGAAGAATGGGAATTCCAGAACACTTAATTGTGCTCGTGAGGAACCTGTACATAGACCAAGAGGCAGTCATTCCAACAGAACAAGGAGATACTGTGTAGGTGAAAATCAGGAAAGGTGTGCATCAGGGATGTATCATTTCACCATACTTATTCAACCTAAAAAAAAAATTTTTTTTTTTTTAATTCAACCTGTATGCTGAGCAAATAATCTGAGCAGCTGGACTATATGAACAAGAACGGGGCATCAAGATAGGTGGAAGACTCATTAACAACCTGTGATATGCAGATGACACAGCCTTGCTCACTGAAAGCAAAGAGGACTTGAAGCACTTACTGATGAAGATTAAAGGCTACAGCCTTCAGTATGGATTGCACCTCAACATAAGGAAAACAAAAATCCTCACGACTGGACCAATAAGCAACATCATGATAAATGGAGAAAAGATTGAAGTTGTCAAGGTGTCATTATACTGTATTCACAATCAACATCCAGGGAAGCAGCAGGCGAGAAATCAAACAACGTATTGACTTGAGCAAATCTGCTGCAAAACACCTCTTTAAAGTATTAAAAAGCAAAAATGTCACTTTGAGAACTAAGGTGCGCCTAACACAGGCCATGATATTTCAGTTGCCACATGTGTATGTGAAAGCTGGACTATGAATAAAGAAGTCCAAAGAAGAATTCATGCCTTTGAATTATGGTGTTGGTGAATGATATTAAGTATAACATGGACTGTCAAAAGAATGAACAAGCCTGTCTTGGAAGAAGTACAGCCAGAGTACTTCTTGGAAGCGAGGATAGTGAGATTTCATTTCATGTACTTTCAACATGCTATTGAGAAAGATGAGTCCCTACAGAAGGACATTATGCTTGGTAAGGTGAGAGGGTCAGCAAAAAAGAGGAAGACTGTTGATGAAATGGATTGACACAGTAGCTGCAACAATGAGCTCAAACAGCAAGGATTATGAGACAGGCACAGGACCAGGCTGTGTTTTGTTTGTTGGGTTGCTATGAGCCATAATCCACCAGATGGTACTTAAGAACAACAAGAACTACAATATAGAAAGGAGAGAGACTTATATCAAGAAAATGGCTAATGCAGTTGTAGTGGCTGGAATGTCAGGATGGAAGCTTCTCCTGACTCATTTAGCTGCACGGACTGATGAACCCAAGATTGGCAGGTCAGAGGGCAGGCTGCTGACTCATGCTTTGTGGAGGCTGAAGAGTC
Organism: Loxodonta africana; assembly: GCF_030014295.1. Taxonomy (NCBI): domain Eukaryota; kingdom Metazoa; phylum Chordata; class Mammalia; order Proboscidea; family Elephantidae; genus Loxodonta; species Loxodonta africana. The sequence continues at coordinate 109,794,590 of NC_087347.1, read as the reverse complement.
CATGATTGAGACGTAAGACGGCAGGCTGCTGGCTCCAGTCCCAAAAGCTGGAGTTCAGATGATGATGAGCTGAATGCAGGGTCCGGAGCAGAGCAAAAGCCAGTGACCTTTGCCAGAAAGTCCGTGTATATTGGGTGTAAGCCATATCCTCAAGGAAACTCCCTTTCAGCTTATTGGCCACTTATAGCAGATGTCGTCATGGAGCAGATTACATTATATCAGATCTCATCATGGAGGTTATTACATCATTAACATACTGCCAAACTTCATCATAATTGCCAAGCCAGGGAGGATCATGGCCTAGGCAAGTTGACGCACAAACTTACCCTCGCAGACCTTAATTCAGAAGTGCAATGAAGTCTGCTCTTAAACACTACACCATTTAGTCTGACTAGGGCATGCGCTCAACAAATATGTAGTGAGATTGTATTGTTACATTGTTCTTGGTAATGTGGTAACACAGATATGCCAGATTCAAGCCTTTTTATTTCAGAGAAGATTGTTGATATGGTTCTCTCAATCTGCTACTTCATCAGAAAGCTCAGGAGAATTTAGTGCTCCAGATATAGATATCTATATACTTCTGGTCTCTCAGATATTTCCCTCAATTATTCTGTCATACTTGGTAGTTGTCAGGATTTAGGTAAATATACAGTGATTTAGAAAATGCTGACTCTTATATAGGATTCAGATTTTTTGCTTTCATGACGGAAATTTGTTTCTCTATACTTTCTGTGAAGTTAAGAAAAGAAAGGGAAAAACTAACGGAGCTAAAATTCGGTGAAGCTTACAAACAGGCAGTTAACAAATATTCAGTTCCCACAATAAAAAAGAAAAGTACTATTCCCCCCAGTAGATGAGGATATTTCAGGTTTAGGTGCATAATTTCATTGTTCAAGGTAATCCAATATATGTTATTAAACTCTAAATTAAACTTCAGTTCTTTGACAGATTTCATGTTATGTTCACTATTCTACCAATCTGAACATCAACTTATTACAAGTATACTCCTATTATTCTATTATTTAGAAACTTGCCTAAGTTTCTGAATATACATATATGGTGAACCAAACCAAACCCATTGCTGTTGAGTTGATGCCTACTCATAACAACCCTATAAGATAGAGTAGAACTGCCCCATAGAGATTCCAAGGAGCAGCTGGTGGATTCAAACTGCTGGCCTTTAGGTTAGCAGCTGTAGTTTGTGCCATAGCTCTTAACCACTGCATCACCAGGGCTCCACATATATGGTATGTGGGGTTAACTCATTAAAACTAAGCTTATATTTATTAAGACTTTTTTGTTCCAGGCACTATGGGAATATATTTTAAGTTAATTTTCTTAGTTATTCTTCTAAGTATGTTAAGAAGTGGGAAGCATGCCTTAAATCCAAGAGTCTAATTTTAGAGCTTGAACACTGAGAAATTACCTTGCATTTTGTCCTACAACCTAATATAGCAAGCATCTCAATATGTGGGGGATTGCAGCTAAGCCAATAAAGAATAAGTTGTCATTAGTTGCAGTGAAGTTGATTCTGAATCATGGCAGCCCCATGTGTGCAAAGTAAAACTGTTCCATAGTGCTTTCAAGACTGTGACCTTTCAGAAGATGAGTACCTGGCCTGTTTTCTGAGGCGCCACTGGCTAGGTTTGAACTACCAACCTTTTTAATTGTAGTCGACTGCTTAACAGTTTGCATCACCCAGGGACCATATTAAATTAGTCAAACGTAATGGAAGGTAGTGAGGAAAACATTTTAGAGCAGGAAAACAGCCTGTACTGTTTGGGGAACTTTGAACTGCAAGGAGAAACTGAGTATAGAGGTAAGTGGGAGAGAGAAAGAGTTAGGAAGGATAAAGAAATGCATACTTTGGAATTTGGTATGCCTGGGCAAAACCTTTCCAAAATGCCCTATTCCATAGGCAGAATGGATAAAATAAATCAGGGGGAAAAAAAAAACAAAATGATAACCTCATACTTTTCTTGGATTATCCCTTACATGTGAGATAAAGGAACTTGTATTTTCTGACATATTTGGAAAACTCTATAAAACATCTTAAAATAGACTAAAAAAAAAAAATAGACTAGTGTTAGAGAATTTCAGAATTTTCTCGGGATTAATTACCCAATTGCTGAGAGCAATAGTTCTAAAATGTATGAGTACTATGACTCAAATTTTGTGTTCTTCTCAGCAGGCTTTTGAAAGTTTAGCTTGGGGAGAGATTCAACCCCACATCTCATAAAACCAAAAAGTGAAGCCTGGAGAAATGAGTTTTATAGGTAAGTTTTATTAGAATTGGATTGTGAATCAAATCATCTTATTATCAGAGAACTGAATGCCTCTGAGAAGGCATTTGGAATATTCTGGACACTTAATTATAAATGTTTCGAATGAGATTCTGGAAACAAAGAAGATAAATTTTTCCATGAAGATTCTACCCTGAAAACATAGGAGGGTGGTTAAAATGTCATCCTTGAGAGGTGATAATCTAAAGTGTGATTAGTTGACTAGCATTCTAGAGTTAGTTCCTGTGGTCATGGGTATTTAAAGAGATGTAAATTATAAAAATAATCTAATAAATAAAAATGATGTTTCAATAGTTGTATTCATCAACTGGTAGGTCTGAAGTACTGTATTGCGACCTGTCTTGTCATTCAGGTCTCAACTCCAGTGGCACCATCTTGGAAGCACCTTCTTATATTTTTTGTTCTCTTGTAAATCATTTGCCACATAAAATTTGCATATATGAAGCATTAAAATCTAAAGCTATACTACTAATTGATCTGTCTAGAAGATAAGGATAATGTAACCTCCTTGAGACTTTGTTCATTGTGCCCATCAGTTTGTCCTCAGCATCAATCACAGTGCCTGGCATTTTATAGACCCTCAAGAAATATTTGTCAAATGAATGACTATGCAAGATGACCATGAAGACTCAGCCATGCCTTCAAGGAGCTTATAATATTGTTGAGAAAAGACTGTTATTTATATTTAGCATGAGATAGTACAAGCTATTTTGTGAAAATGTGTAATTTATACATTTGGAGACTGGAAAAGCAAGTAGTCTAACTTCTTAAAATTTTCAAAAGGCATGGTTATTCAAAACCTTGCCTATGACACTCTAAGTTACCTAGTGCTGCCAGAACAAAAATAGCACAAATAGGTGGCTTTAAAGATCAAGACATTATTTTTAAATGGTTCTAGAGACTAGCAGTCTGAATTTAGCGTGTGGCTGTAGGAAGAGGTCATTCTTTGTCTATTTCAGCATCTAATAGCTTGCTACAGTCCTTGGAGTACTTTGTTGTTCTTGATGTCCATCTTCCTCCTATGTGTGTCTCTATGCCTATTCTGTTTTTTTTTTTTTTAATAACTCAGAAGTGATTAGATCTAGGACGCACCCTACACCGGTATGATCTCATCAATGGAACAAAAAAAAGCCCGATGTCCAAACAGGATCACATCCACAGGTACAGATAGCCAGGACTTCAATACCTATTTTGAGTAGATACAAGTCAGTCCACAACAATGATCATACTTGTTTCCTCTGTCACCCACAGGTAGCCAATATCTTATTTTACCATCCAAAATTATTGGTCTGGAATTACTTGTTAGAAACAGGCTAACAGGCCTTTGTAGGAGTTAGATCGCTCCTAATCACAGAACTCATGCCTTTCTATTATCTCCTGGAGATAGCCATACTTGCCAAGTAAGTACAATCATTGTAAAATAGTGACATTTGTCTTTTATATTGTTAAATTCTCACTAGATAATGCACACTTGTAAAAATTATTCAGAAAAAAATGAAGGCTCTATCCTTCTACACATTTTATATTCATTTATCTATCTATCTATCTATCTATCATCTATCTATCTATCTATCTATCTATCTATCTATCTATCTATCTATCTATCTATCTATCTATCATCTATCTATCATCTATCTATCTATCTATCTATCTATCTATCTATCTATCTATCTATCTATCTATCTATCTATCTATCTATCTATCTATCTATCTACCTACCTACCTACCTACCTACCTACCTACCTACCTACCTATCTATCTATCTATCTATCTATCTATCTATCTATCTATCTATCTATCTATCTATCTATCTATCTATCTATCTATCATCTATCTATCTATTTATCATCTATCTATCATCTATCTACCTATCTATCATCTGTCTATCATCTGTCTATCTATCTATCATCTATCTATCTATCTATCTATCTGTCTATCTGTCTATCTATCTATCTATCTATCTATCTATCTATCTATCTATCTATCATCTATCTATCTATCTATCATTTATCTATCGTCTATTTATCTTTCCATATATGGTGGGTAATAGAGATATATATAGTAGATAGATATATACATCCATGAAACAGTGACAAACTGTTCATACAGAGCCCCGACAATACTGAAGATTGCTAGTGACCCCAGAAAATATGTGTCAACTTGGCTAGTCCATGATTTTCAGTATTCTGTGATTGTCCACCATTTTGTCATCTGATGTGATTTTCCTGTGTTGTAAATCCTATCTCTGTGATGTCAATGAGGCACGATAAGAGGCAGTTGTGTTAATGAGGCAGGACTCTATCTAAGGTTAGGTTGTGTCTTGAGTCAATCTCTTTTTAGATATAAAAGAGAGAAATGAGCAGAGAGACAGTGGGACCTCATATTACCAAGAAAGCAGTGCTGGGTGCAGAGCTCATCCTTTGGACCTGGTGTTCCTGAGCAAAGAAGCTTTCAGACCAGCAAGATATTGATAACAAAGCCCTTCCTCCAGAGCCAACACAGAAAGAAAGCATTCACCTGGAGCCGACAGCCTGAGCTTGGACTTTTAGCCTATTGGACTGTGAGAGAATAAACTTCTGTTTGTTAAAGCCATCCGCTTGTGGTATTTCTGTTATAGCAGCACTGGATAACTAAGACAGCCATGAAGTTTTGGGGTGGTTTGTTATGTGACAGTAAATAATAGATTTTACACCTTGAAGTAAGATCATTCTTAAAATACGTGGCACTGGCTTTAAGTGGATTGGGACTGGGCAGAGGGTAGAATTTGGAAGACCATTAAAAATTAGTGAAAGTATAAAAGACCTAGAGAAGCATGTTATAAATCTAAAGGGATGTGAGAAAGCTATCAATGAGGAATTAGGGGACAGTGAAATAAGGTTATTGGAAGATACAATAAAGAGGATTCTTATTATGAATGTCAGAAAGTTTGGCATCACTGTCTTTGGTAATGGGGAAAATAGAAAATTCTCCTAATAGTTTCCAGGTAGAGTGTTCAAAGTATCACCTGTTTCCTTCTATCTGCTTAAAATAAAACGTGACAGGAAAGAGGAGAGATGGAAAAAAAAAAAAAGGATCTGTTCGCTTTTCAAAAATTAAAGAAATCATACATAAGCCAGGACTTGCTCGGTTGGAAAATTAAACTGTTTTTCAGTTTAATTTATATAGAACCAAAGACCTGTGTTTTTCATTTCAAGACTTTCTAGATGGCAAACAATTCTCAAATTAAGATATTACTTTTGGGAAAAGATCAAATACAGGCTGGGCCTGTAAGATTCTTTGTTGATATCTCAGAAATATTTATATTAGTGCCTCACAGGACTTTGGGAAGAGATCATATTGAGAAAACTACTCAGCTACAGAGACAATTTCTTGAAGAAAATGAAGATTACCTCAGAGGTTGGAACAAACAACTTTGAGGTGGATCCAGGAACTATGAAGAACAACTCCAAAGAGTTGGACTGAACTTTAATCAAGGAAATAGCGAAATGCTAGATTTCAGAATTGCTATGACTCAGTGACTGCTGTGGCTTCCCATTTTCTCCCTTTCTAAACAGTAATGTCTTCAGTGCTTATCCTATGCCTTCCCCCAAAACTGTATAACAGCTGTGTGGGAGCAGACATCTGTGTGGGGTAAGATGTCTTGACTTTTTGTTCACAGGTCTTTAGTTCTATATAACCCTCTCTCACTACAAACACACACACAAATGTTTGCATAGTGAAAGGTTAAAAGGAGTGTTGTTGTTAGGTGCCATCAAGTTGGTTCTGACTCATAGCGACCTCCTGTGCCATCCTCACAGTCATTGTTATGTTCAAGGCCATCGTTGCCACCACTGTTTCAATTCATCTCTTTGAGGGTCTTCCTCTCTTTCAGTGACCCTCTACTTTACCAAGAATTATGTCCTTCTCCAGGAACTGATCCCTCCTGATTACACATCCAAAGTACATGAAACAAAGTCTTGCCATCCTTGCTTCTAAGAAGCATTCAGGCTGTAGTTCTTCCAAGACAGATTTGTTCTTTCTTCTGGCAGTCCACAATATGTTCAATATTATTTGCCACACCACAATTCAAAGGCATCAATTCTTCTCTGTTCTTCCTTATTCATTATCCAGCTTTCACACACATAAGAGGCAACTGAAAATACCATGGCTTAGATCAGGCACACTTTAGTCCTCAAGGTGATATCTTTGCTTTTTAACACTTTAAAGAAGTCTTGCAACAGATTTGCTGAATGCAATACGTTGTTGATTTATTGACTCTGTTTCCATGGGCACCGATTGTGGATCCAAGTGAAATGGAATCCTTGACAACTTCAATATTTTCTTCACTTATCATGATGCTGTGATCTTTGTAGTCTTTGGTCTTCATCAGTAGCTGCTTTAAGTCCTATTTGCTTTCAGCAGCCAAAGTTGTGTTATCTGCATATGGCAAGCTATTAATGAGTCTCCCTCCAATCCTGATTCCACTTTCTTTTTTATATAGTCCAGCTTCTCAGATACTTTGCTTAGCATATAGACTGAATACTATGGTGAAAGGATACCAACCTGATGTATATCTTTCCTGATTTGAAACCATGCAGTAGCCCCTTGTCCTGTTTGAACGACTGCCTTTTGGTCTATGCACAGATTCCTCTTTAGCACAATTAAGTGTTCTGGAATTTCCATTAAAAGTATAAACCCTCTTTTTTCTGTGCACATTTTTAGAATAAACGTGGATTAAAATTTACATTAAGAATCTAATAATATAGAAAAAAATACTACTGCTTTACATTATTGATGATTAATGTTTTCTCCAGGAGATCGCAGAAGAGATTTATCAATAGTCGGTAGGAACGACCTAACTCCTGCAAAAGACTTTTAGGTTCTTTCCAACAAATGCTCCAAAGGCAAGAGTTTGGGGTGTTAAAGCCAATCATTCTGTCTACTTATATAGACCCACACCTTCAACAGATCATAGAAAACTAACTTCTGACTTTTCAAACAGGATTAATATACCTCTCGATGCCCCCATACCACAATGCATTTGAGTAGATTCCAACTCATAGCAACCCTAAAGGACGGAGTAGAACTGCCCCATAGGGTTTCCAAGGAGTACCTTATGGATTCAAACTGCAGACTTTTTGGTTAGCAGCTGTAGCTCTTAACCACTACTCCACCAGGTTTTCCAGGATTAATATACATAGCTTATTTCATACAATTTAACAAATTTGCTCGTAATAAATAAAACTAAATATGTAACAGTAATCTCTGGGTAGCACAAATGGTTAAGTGATTTATTACTAGCCAGAAGGTTGACGGTTCAAAACTACCTTGAGTTGCCTATGAAGACTGGTCTGGGGATATTCTTTCAAAAGATCACAGCCTTGAAAACCACATGGAGCAATTTTATTGCAGGCATGAGGTTTCCATGAGTTGGAATCAACTCATGGGTGGCTAACAACAACAACAATTTCTTCTCAACAATATTATAGGCTCCTTAAAGGCAGGGATAATATTGGGGATAGAACTGTGAACAAGACAGTCAAGGTTCCTGCTCTGGTGTAACATGCATTCTACTGAGGAAGATATAAGCATTTGAAAAGATTAATAAAATAAGCTTAGATCATAGAAAATTATACAAATAAAAGTGTTGCCAAACTTTCATCCCTACAGGGAACAAGGTGGCTATTATAATGCAAAGGCATTTCTGATAGGGATAGGACTGTAATTGTTTTAGCAGATTACTGGAAAGACAAGTTTCCCAGGTCTGATATCTCTGCTTATTCAACAGAGCCCTCAATGACCCATGACAGGGAACTGAGGGCTAAAGCTCCCCCCAGACCACCTAGCCTCCTGCCTTAGGAGTCTGAGGATGGTGACACCTACCAATCTGTAGAGGTACTTGCATTGGGGGCCTAAGGTACAGCTGCAGAGCCCACCCACCAGTGTGCTTTAGGAATAGAGACACACCTACCTCACTGGCACTTGGGGGAAGCCTGTCAGCATCCTGCCTCCCCTGGAGTGGGAACCCCTGCTGCTACAAGAATCTGGTTCACACAACTATCACCACTACTTCTCTAGGTGGGTAGGTGACAGTCTGCACCACACACTTGATGACCCAAAATCAGATTCTACTCAAGAACAGTGAATGGACTCTTAAGCTTATATACCTGGTAAGAGCCCAAACCAGCTGGTAATAGGACATAAGTGATTCAAGGGCTACAAAAATCAAGACAGCGCAATCTAGTAGCCCATCTACATATAATGAAAGAAAACAAAACAAGAGAAGACTCAGTGAGCAAATATAGAATAAATCGTTACAATATCTTAATGATGGCTCGGAGACAGCAGTTGGTATCAAACCACATAAAGAAGCAGACCATGATTGCTTCTACAACTCCCCAAATTAAAGAATCAAAATCTTTCTCAAATGAAGATACAATCCTGGAATTGCCAGATGCAGAATATAAAAAACTAATTTACAGAATGCTTCAAGACATCAGGGATGACCTCAGAAATGAAATAAGGCAATCTACAGAAAAAGCCAAGGAAAACACTGATAAAGCAGTTGAAGAAGTCAAAAACATTATTCAAGAGCATAGTGGAAAAAATTAATAAGCTGCAAGAATCCATAGAGAGACACCATTCAGAAATCCAAAAGATTAACAATAAAATTACAGAATTAGACAACGCAATAGGAAGTCAGAGGAGCAGACTCGAGCAATTGGAACGCAGACTGGGAGATCTGGAGGACGAGGGAATTGACACCAATATAGCTGAAAAAAAATCAGATAAAAGAATTAAAAAAAATGAAGAAACCCTAAGAATCATGTGGGACTCTATCAAGAAGAATAACTTGCATGTGATTGGAGTCCCAGAACAGGGAGGGATAAGAGAAAATACAGAGAGAATAGTTGAAGATCTGTTGGCAGAAAACTTCCCTGACATCATGAAAGACAAAAGGATATCTATCCAAGATGCTCATCGAAACCCATTTAAGATTAATCCAAAAAGAAAATCACCAAGACATATTATCATCAAACTTGCCAAAACCAAAGATAAAGAGAAAATTTTAAAAGCAGTCAGGGATAAAAGAAAGGTCTCCTACAAAGGAGAATCAATAAGAATAAGTTCAGACTACTCAGCAGAAGCCATGCTGTCAAGAAGGCAATGGGATGACATATATAGAGCACTGAAGGAGAAAAACTGCCAGCCAAAGATCATATATCCAGCAAAACTTTCTCTGAAATATGAAGGCGAAATTAAGGTATTTACAGATAAACACAAGCTTAGAGAATTTGCAAAAACCAAACCAAAGCTACAAGAAATACTAAAGGAAATTGTTTGGTCAGAAAACCAATAATATCAGATACCAGCACAACACAAGATCACAGAACAGAACATCCTGATATCAACTCAAATAGGGAAATCACAAAAACAAATTAAGAGTAATTTTAAAAAGAAAAAAAATGCTCAAAACAGGGAATCATTGAAGTCAATATGTAAAACATCACATTAATGAAAAAGAGGGACTAAATACAGGTGGCATAGAACTGCCATATGGAGAGGGATACAAGGCAATACAGGACAGTACAAGTTAGGTTTTTACTTAGAAAAATAGGGGTAAATATTAAGGTAACCACAAAGAGGTATAACAACTCCATAATTCAAAACAAAAACCAAGAAAAACATAACGACACAGCAAACATAAATTTGACTACTGTGAAAATGAGGAACACACAATTTACAAAGAAAAATGTCTCAGCACAAAAAAGTAAGTGGTAAAATGAAATTGTCAACAACACACATAAAAAGATATCAAAATGAGAGCACTAAACACATAAAAAAATTTTTTTTTTTACTTATTTTTTTTTTATAATTACACTGAATGTAAAAGGACTAAATGCACCAATAAAGAGACAGAGAGTCTCAGACTGGATAAGAAACACGATTCGTCTATATGCTGCCTACAAGAGACAAACCTTAGACTTTGAAACACAAACAAACTAAAACTCAAAGGATGGAAAAAAAAAAATATCAAGCAAACAACAAGCAAAAAAGAGCAGGAGTAGCAATATTAACTTCTGACAAAAGAGATTTTAAAGTTAAATCCACCACAAAGGATAAAGAAAGACACTACAGAATGATTAAAGGGACAATTGATCAGGAAGATATAACCATATTCAATATTTATGCACCCAATGACAGGGCTGCAAGATACATTAAAAAAACTTTAACAGAACTGAAAAGGGAGATAGACACCTCCACAATTATAGTAGGAGAATTCAACACACCCCTTTCGTAGAAGGACAGAACTTCTAGTGAGAAGCTCAAAAGACACACGGAAGACTTAATTGCTACAATCAACCAACTTGACCTCATTGACTTATACAGAACACTCCACCCAACTGCTACAAAGTATACTTTTTTTTCTAGTGCATATGGAACATTGTCTAGAATAGACCACATATTAGGTCATAAAACAAACTTTTGCAGAATCCAAAACATTGAAATATTACAAAGCATCTTCTCAGACCATAAGGCCATAAAAGCAGAAATCAATAACAGAAAAATCAGGGAAAAGAAATCAAATACTTGGAAACTGAAATATACCCTGCTGAAAAAAGACTGGGTTATAGAAGACATTAAGGAGGGAGTAAAGAAATTCATAGAATGCAACAAGAATGAAAACACTTCCTATCAAAACCTCTGGGACATAGCAAAAGCAGTGCTCAGAGGTCAATTTATATTGATAAATGCACAGATACAAAAAGAAGAAAGAGCCAAAATCAGAGAACTGTCCCTACAACTTGAATAAATAGAAAGTGAGCAACAAAAGAATCCATCATGCACCAGAAGAAAACAAATAATAAAAAGTAGAGCTGAACTAAATGAATTAGAGAACAGAAAAACAATTGAAAGAATTAACAAAGCCAAAAACTGGTTCTTTGAAAAAATTAACAAAATTGATAAACCATTGGCTGGAACTGACTAAAGAAATACAGGAAAGGAAACAAATAACCTGAATAAGAAACGAGATGGGCCACATCACAACAGACGCAACTGAAATTAAAAGAATCATATCAGATTAGTACAAAAAACTGTACTCTAACAAATTTTCAAACCTAGGAGAAATGGATGAATTCCTAGAAAAACACTACCTAACTAAACTAACACAATCAGAAGTACAACAACTAAATAGAGCCGTAACAAAAAAAGAGATTGAAACAGTAATCAAAAACCTTCCAACAAAAAAAAGCCCGGGCCCAGACGGCTTTACTGCAGAGTTCTACCAAATTTTCAGAGAAGAGTTATGACCACTACTAATAAAGGTATTTCAAAGCATAGAAAATGACAGAATACTTACTACCTAACTCATTCTATGATGCCACCATATCCCTGATACCAAAACCAGGTAAAGACATCACAAAAAAAGAAAATTACAGACCTATATCCCTCATGAACATAGATACAAAAATCCTCAACAAAATTCTAGCCAATATAATTCAACAACATATCAAAAAAATAATCAACCACGACCAGGTGGGATTTATACCAGGTATGCAAGGCTGGTTTAATATTGGAAAAACCATTAATATAATCCACCATATAAATAAAACAAAAGATAAAAACCACATGATCTTATCAATTGATGCAGAAAAGACATTTGACAAAGTCTAACACCCATTTATGATAAAAACTCTCACCAAAATAGGAATTGAAGGAAAATTCCTGAACATAATAAGGGGCATCTTTACAAAGCCAACAGTCAACATCACTCTAAATGGAGAGATCCTGAAAGCATTTCCCTTGACAACGGGAACCAGACAAGGATGCCCTTTATCACCGCTCTTATTCAACATTGTGCTAGAGGTCCTAGCCAGAGCAATTAGGCTAGACAAAGAAATAAAGGGCATCCGGATTGGCAAGAAAGAAGTAAAATTATCTCTATGTGCAGATGACATGATCTTATACACAAAAAACCCTAAGGAGTCCTCCAGAAAACTACTGAAACTAATAGAAGAGCTTGGCAGAGTCTCAGGTTATAAGATAACATACAAAAATCACTTGGATTCCTCTACATCAACAAAAAGAACATCCAAGAGGAAATCACCAAATCACTACCATTCGCAGTAGCCACCAAGAAGATAAAATACTTAGGCATAAATCTTACCAAGGATGTAAAAGACCTATACAAAGAAAACTACAAAGTACTACTGCAAGAAAGTAAAAAGGACCTACTTAAGTGGAAAAACATACCTTGCTCATGGATAAGAAGACTTAACATAGTAAAAATGTCTATTCTACCAAAAGCCATCTATACATACAATGCACTTCCGATCCAAATTCCCATGACATTTTTTAATGTTATGGAGAAACAAATCACCAACTTCATATGGAAGGGAAAGAAGCCTCGGATAAGTAAAGCATTACTGAAAAAGAAGAAGAAAGTGGGAGGCCTCACTCTACCTGATTTTAGAACCTATTATACAGGCACGTTAGTCAAAACAGCCTGGTACTGGTACAACAACAGGCACATAGACCAATGGAACAGAACTGAGAACCCAGATATAAATCCACCCACACATGAGCAGCTGATATTTGACAAAGTTCCAGTGTCAGTTAATTGGGGAAAAGATAGTCTTTTTAACAAACGGTGCTGGCATAACTGGATATCCATTTGTAAAAAAATGAAAGAGGACCCATACCTCACACCATGCACAAAAACTAATTCCAAGTGGATCAAAGACCTAAACATAAAGACTAAAACGAGAAAGATCATGAAAGAAAAAAATAGCGACAATTTTAGGAGCCCTAAAACAAGGCATAAAGAGAATGCAAAACATTACCAAAAATGACAAAGAGAAACCAGATAATTGGGAGCTCCTAAAAATCAAACACTTATGCTCATCTAAAGACTTCACCAAAAGCGTAAAAAGACCACATACAGATTGGGAAAGAACTTTCAGCTATGACATCTCTGATCAGCGCCTGATCTCTAAAATCTATATGATTCTGTTAAAACTCAACCACAAAAAGACAAACAACCCAATCAAGAAGTGGGCAAAGGATATGAACACACACTTCACTAAAGAAGATATTCAGGCAGCTAACAGGTACATGAGAAAATGCTCTCGAGCATTAGCCATTAGAGAAATGCAAATTAAAACTACGATGAGATTCCATCTCACTCCAACAAGGCTGGCATTAATCCAAAAAACACAAAATAATAAATGTTGGAGAGGCTGCGGAGAGATTGGAACTCTTATACACTGCTGGTGGGAATGTAAAATGGTACAACCACTTTGGATATCTATCTGGCATTTTCTTAAAAAGTTAGAAATAGAACTACCATACAACCCAGAAATTCCACTCCTTGGAATATACCCTAGAGAAATAAGAGCCTTCACAAGAAGAGATACATGCACACCCATGTTTATCGCAGCTCTGTTTACAATAGCAAAAAGGTGGAAGCAACCAAGGTGTCCATCAATGGATGAATGGTTAAATAAATTGTGGTATATTCACACAATGGAATACTACGCATCGATAAAGAACAGTGATCAATCTGTGAAACATTTCATAATATGGAGGAATCTGGAAGGCATTATACTGAGTGAAATTAGTCAGAGGCAAAAGGACAAATATTGTATAAGTCCATTATTATAAGATCTTGAAAAATAGTACAAACTGAGAAGAACACATTCTTTTGTGGTTACAAGGAGGGAGAGGGAGGGAGGGTGGGAGAGGGTTATTTACTGATTAGTTAGTAGATAAGAACTACTTTAGGTGAAGGGAAGGACAATACTCAATACATGGAAGGTCAGCTCAACTGGACTGGACCAAAAGCAAAGAAGTTTCTGGGATAAACTGAATGCTTCGAAGGTCAGCAGAGCAAGGGCGGGGGTTTGGCGACTATGGCTTAAAGGGACTTCTAAGTCAATTGGCAAAATAATTCTATTATGAAAACATTCTGCATCCCACTTTGCAATGTGGCATCTGAGGTCTAAAATGCTAAGAAGCGACCATCTAAGATGCATCAGTTGGTCTCAACCCACCTGGATCAAAGAAGAATGAAGAACATCAAGGTCGCACAATACCTATGAGCCCAAGAGACAGAAAGGGCCACATGAACCAGAGACTTACATCGTCCTTAGACCAGAAGAGCTAGGTGGTGCCCGGTCACAACCAATGACTGCCCTGACAGGGAGCACAACAGAGAACCCCTGAGGGAGCAGGAGATCAGTGGGATGCAGACCCCAAATTCTCATAAAAAGACCAGACTTAATGGTCTGACTGAGAGTAGAGGAATTCCGGCGGTCATGGTCCCCAAACCTTCTGTTGCCCCAGGATAGGAACCATTCCTCGAAGACAACTCATCAGACATGGAAGGGACTGGACAATGGGTTGGAGACAGATGCTGATGAAGAGTGAGCTACTTGTATCAGGTGGACACTTGAGACTGTGTTGGCATCTCCTGTCTGGAGGGGAGATAGGAGGGTATAGAGGGTTGGAAACTGGCAAAATTGTCATGAAAGTAGAGACTGGAAGGGCTGACTCATTAGGGGGAGAGTAAGTGGGAGTATGGAGTGAGGTGTATATAAGCTTACATGTGACAGACTGACTTGATTTGTAAATGTTCACTTAAAGCTCATAAAAATTATATAAAAAAAAGTGTTGCCAAAGGTAAAATTCCCTACCACTCCAATCTAAGTCTAGATAAAGGATAAAGGCTAGATTTTATAGTCTTTTATTTTCTATTTGTACACCTCTTGTTTCTGTGTATAATTTGCCTATGAGGAAACTCATCTTTAGTCCCAAATCTATTTTCTATTTGGATTTGTTCTTAGTATGGAAGACATGCACATGGAGTTTTCACTAAGAATCCTCAAATAGTATTACTACAAAACCAGTCAAATAAGGAAGCATCACTCCTAAATCATGAGTAATTTGTAATAGTCCTTGAAGACTATTATGGGGGAGAAGGTTCTGCCTTACTTAATTGATAATTAGAATGCTAATTGATAATTAGAAACACATGCAAACTAAAGATTAAGAATCTCTACACTTATTAATAGGAGCGCTGATGGCACAATGTTCAAGTGTTTAATTGCTAATAGAAAGGTTGACAGTTCTAACCCACCCAGTGGCTCCATGAGAGAAAGACCTGACAATCTGCTCACATAAAAATTTGTTGTTTTTAGGTGCCATCAAGTCAGTTCTGATGCAAAGTGACTCTAAGTACAACACAAAGAAACACTGTGCCATCCTCAAAATTGTTTCTATGTTTGAGTATATTGTTGTAGCCCTTGTGTCAATCCCTCTCATTGTGGGTCTTCTTTTTCACTGACCTGTTTTTTTTTTTTTTTTTTTACTTTACCAAGCTTGGCGTCCTTTTCCAGGGATTGGTCCATAAAGATTACAGCCAAGAAAACCTAAGGGGACATTTCTACTCTGTCACATCAGGTTACTACGAGTTGAAGTCTATTTGATGGCATACAACAGCAACAACAACATTTATTAATAAAGGGTTTTAGATTAAGTAAAAGCCATTTCAATCAGATTGACTTGGAAAAAAGGAGAGGTATTTAGACATAAAGAATGTCCTTGATGAAAAAAAGAAACTACTGATGGAGACAATTTTTCAGTAAAAGAAGGTTTGGGAAAATATGATGTTCAAATTAGCTATGCTTTCACATTGGAAACCCTGGTAGCGTAGTGGTTAAGTGCTGCGGCTGCTAACCAAAAATTCAGCAACTCAAGTCCACCACTCACTCCTTGGAAACTTTATGGGGCAGTTGTACTCTGTCCTATAGGGTCACTATGTGTCAAAATCGACTTGACAACAAAGGGGTATCACATAATTAGAGCATATTTGGTTTTCGTTAATTAAATTTCTGGTGGTCTTTGTAAAGTCTGAAGTTGAAGACATTAAAGGTAGAGTTTAAAACCAGGATCTAAAACAGTCAGTCTCAATTGGCTGTTAGAATCAATATACTCACTCTTACAGTTGTCAAACCAAGAATGAGTACAAATGACAGAGAAAGTCTACTATAGATTTATTTGGGCTTTGGCATATTACCTCCTATACCAGCACAATAATGGGAATGCACAGGGCACTCAGTAGTTTTCCTCTGACTAAGGAGGCAGGTTGGATTTTCTTCCCTCAGTGCCTTGGGGAACATCTAATACACAGTTAAAGACAAGAAAGGGCATTACTGGGGTGAGAACAAATCCAAGAGAGGAGCATAGAATTTTCTAATGGGTAACTTTGTTTAAATCTTCAAACTTTGCTTTTACCTTCCTCCAGAGAGTGCAGTGGGATCCTTGGTAGTTAAATGCTATGGCTGCTAACCAAAAGTTTTGCAGTTCAAGTCCACCAGAGGCTCCTTGGAAACTCTATGGGGCATTTGCACTCTGTGCTGTAGGGTCACTATAAGTTCGAATCAACTCGACGGCAACAGGAAAGGCTGAGAATGTTGGGATAGCTTTTCAAGAAACCACCATTAATATCTGTTATAGACTGAAATATGAGGCTCTATAATATGTGTTGTAAATTCTAACCTCTATGCCTGTGGTTATCATCCCATTTGGGAATGGGTTGTCTTTGTTTTGTTAATGAGACAGGATTAGTATAAGATGTGTCTTCAGTCAATGTCTTCTGAGATATAAAAGAGATTAAACAAGCAATCGGAAGCCTTAGTAGTGGAAGAAGAGAGATGACAAGCCACAAGAAGATTGCCCAGCAGCAGAAGCTCAGAAGAGACAAGGACCTTCCTCCATAGCTGATTGAGAGAGAAAGCCTTCCCCTACAGCTGGCAGCCTGAATTTGGACTTCTAGTCCAAACAGAAATGTATTGTTAAAGCCACCCAATTGCAGTATTTCTGTTATAGTAGGCCTAGATAACTAAGACAGAATTTGGTACTGACAAGTGGGGGTGCTGCTTTAACAAATACCTAAAATGCCAAAGTGGCTTTGGAATTGAGTAATAGGTGGAGGCTGGAAGAGTTTTAAAGTGCCTAATAATAAAAGCCTATATTTTATAAAAGCCTCCCCCACCTGTCAGTTTGTCACACTGTGGGGGCTTGGGTATTGCTGTGATGTTGGATGCTATGCCACTGGTATTCAAATACCTGGAGGTTCACCCATGGTGGATAGGTTTTAACTGAGTTTCCACACAGGACAGACTAGGAAGAAGGATCCAGCAGTCTACTTCTGAAAAGAATTACCCAGTGAAAACCGTATGAGTAGCAACAGAACATCGTCTAATATACTGCCGGATGATGAGCCCTTCAGGTTGGAAGGCACTCAAAAGACGACTGAGAAAGAGCTGCCTCCTCAAGTAAAGTCGACCTTAATGATGTAGATGAAGTCGAGCTTTCAGGACCTTCATTTGCTGATATAGAACGACTCAAAATGAGAAGAAATGGCTGCAAGCATCCATTAATAATTGTAACATAGAATATATGAATTATAAATCTAGGAAAATTGTAAATCCTCAAAAATGAAACGGAACACATAATCATTGACATTCTAGACATTAAGTGAGTTGCAATGGACTGGTATTGGCCAATTTTTTAAATTTTTTATTCTTTAGGTGAAAGTTTACAGCTCAAGTCAGTTTCTCATACAAAAATTTATACACATATTGTTATGCGACCCTAGTTGCTATCCCTGTAATGTGAGCACTCATTGCTCCTTTCCACCCTGGATTTCCTGTGTCCATTCAGCTAGCTCCTATCACTTTCTGCCTTGTCATCTGCCCTCCTGACAGGAGCTGCCCATTTAGTCTCGTGTATCTACTTGAACTACGAAGCACACTCTTCATGAGTATCCTTTTATGTCTTGTAGTACCGTCTATTCTTTGAAGAGTTGGCTTCAGGAATGGTTTTAGTTCAGTGTTAACAGAGAGTCTGGGGGCTAAGTCTTCTGAGATTCCTCCAGTCTTAGTCGGACCATTAAGTCTGGTCTTTTTCATAGAGTTTGAGTTCTGCACTGCACATTTCTACTGCTCTGCCAGGGACTTTCTGTTGTGTTCCCTGACAGGGCGCTCATTGGTGCTAACTATGCACCATCTAGTTCTTCTGATCTCAGGCTGATGGAGCCTCTGGTTTATGTGCCCCTTTTGTCTCTTGGGCTAATATTTTCCTTATGTCTTTGGTGTGTCTTTGGTGTTCTTCATTCTGTCTTGCTCCAGGGGAGTTGGGACCAACTGATGCATGTTAGATGGTTTTTCCCTAGCTTTTAAGATCACAGACAAAGTACTGGCCATTTTGAATTGGACAGTCATATGATCTACTATGCCAGGAATGACAACTTGAAGAGGAATGACATTGCATTCATAGTCAAAAAAGAACATTGCAAGATCTATCCTGAAGTACAACTCTGTCAGTGATAGAATAATACCCATATACCTACCAGGAAGACCAGTTCATATGACTATGATTCAAGTTTCACACCAACCATTATTGTCAAGGATGAAGAAACTGAAGATTTTTACCAACTTCTGCAGTCTGAAATTGATCAAACATGCAATCAGGATGCATTGATGATTACTGGTGATTGGAACATGAGAGTTGGAAACAAAAAAGGATTGGTAGTTGGAAAATATGACCTTGGTGATAGAAACAAAGCTAGAGATCCCATGATAGAATTTTCCAAAACTAACGGGTTTTTCATTGCAAATACCTTTTTTCACCAACATAAGTGGTGACTGTACACGTGGACCTTGCCAGATGGGATACACAGGAATCAAATTGACTACATTCGTGGAAAGAGACAATGAAAAAGCTCAATATCATCAGTCAGAACAAGGCTAGGGGCTGACTTCGGAACAGACCATCAATTGCTCATATGCAAGTTCAAGTTGAAGCCGAAGAAAGTTAGAACAAGTCCATGACAACCAAAGTATGACCTTGAGTGTATCCTGCCTGAATTTAGAGACCACCTCAAGAATAGATTTGACACGTTGAACAGTAATGACCAAAGACCAAATGAGTTGTGGAATGACATCAAGGACATCATACATGAAGAAAGCAAGGGATCGTTAAAAAGGGAGGAAAGAAAGAAAAGGCCAAAATGGATGTCAGAAGAGACTACAAAATTTGCTCTTGAACTTTGAGTAACTAAAGTGAAAGGAACAAAAGGAAGGAAAACAGCCCAGCTGAAGATTTCAAAGGGTGGCTTGAGAAGATAAAACAAAATATTATAATGACATGTGCAAAGACCTTCAGATAGAACATGCTTGACATTTCTCAAGTTGAAAGAACTGAAGAAAAAATTCAAGCTTTGAATTACAATATTGAAGAATTCTATAGGGAAAGTATTAAATGGGGCAGGAAGCATCAAAAACAGATAGAAGGAATACACAGAGTCACTATACAAAAATAATTGGTGGACGTTCAACCATTTCAGGAGCTAGCATATAATCAAGAACCAATGGTACTGAAGGAAGAAGTCACTGAATACATTGGCAAAAAACAAGCCTCCAGGAATTGACGGAATACCAGTTGAGATATTTCAACAAAAGGATGCAGCACTGGAAGTGCTCACTCATCTATGCCAAGAAATCTGGAAGAAAGCTACCTGGCCAAATGACAGGAAGAGATCAATATTTATGCCTATTCCCAAGAAAGGTGGTCCAACCGAGTGCAGAAATTATCGAGCAATATCACAAGCAGGCAAAATTTTGCTGAAGATCATTCAAAAGCAGCTGCAGTGGTCAACTGACATGGAACTGCCAGAAATTCAGGCCGGATTCAGAAGAGGAAGTGGACCAAGGAATATCATTGCTGATATCAGATGGATCCTATCTGGAAGCAGAGAATACAACAGAGATGTTTGTGTTTTATTAACTGTGTGTCTCGTAACAAATTACAGATAACATTGTGAAGAAAGGGAATTCCAGAACACTTAAATTGTGCTCATGAGGAATCTGTGCATAGATCAAGAGGTAGTCATTTGAACAGAACAAGATGATACTGCATGGTTTAAAGTCAGGAAAGGTGTGCACCAGGATTGCATCCTTTGACCATACTTATTCAATCTGCATGCTGAGCAAATAATCTAAGAAGCTGGACTATATGAAGAAGAATGGGGCATCAGGATTGGAGGGAGACTCATTTACAATCTGTGATACACAGATGACACAATCTTGCTTGCTGAAAGTGAAGAGGACTGGAAATACTGGTAAAGATCAAAGACCACAGCCTTCATCATGGATTACACCTCAACATAGAGAAAATGAAAACCCTCACAACTAGACCTATAAGCAACATCATGGTAAATGGAGAAAAGATTGAAGATGACAAGGATTTCATTTTACTTGGATGCACAATCAAGTCACAGCCTTCATTGTGGATTATGGATGCATTATGGGTTACACCTCAACATAGAGAAAATGAAAATCCTCACCACTAGACCTATAAACAAAATTATGATAAATGGAGAAAAGGTTGACAAGGATTTCATTTTACTTGGATCCACAATCAATGCTCACAGAAGCAGTAGTTAAGAAATCAAGACACATTACTTTGGGAAAATTTGCTGCAAAAGGCCTCTTTAAAGTGTTAAAAAGCAAAGATGTCACCTTGAAGACTAAGGTGCACCTGACCCAAGCCTTGGTGTTTTCAATTACCTCATATGCATGGAAAGCTGGACAATGAATAAGGAAGACCAAAGAAGCCTTTGAATTCTGGTGAAGACGCCTTTGAATTCCGGTGTTGGTGAAAAATATTCAACATACCATGAACTGCCAAAAGAGTGAACAAATCTGTCTTGGACTTATGGCTCACATACTTTGTATATGTTATCAGTAAGAATCAGTCCCTGGAGAAGGACATCATGCTTGGTAAAGTAGAAGGCCAGTAAAGAGGAGGAAGACCTTCAACGAGATGAATTGGCAGTGGCTGCAACAATGGGCTCAGGTATAACAATGACTGTGAGGATGGCTCAGGACCAGGCAGCGTTTTGTTCTATTGTACATAGGGTCACTATGAGTTAGAAACAACTGCACAGCATTTAACAACAACAACAATAATTAAAGCCTAGAATGCCTCGAAGAGATTGTAGAATTATGAGTGTCAAAGGCAATTCTGGTGTGGGCTCAGAAAGAAGTGAGGAGAGCAATAGTGAACGTCTCTGTTGTCTTAGAGAATACATACCGCACCAGCAACAAAACGTTGCTAGAAATGTGAATGTTAAATGTCCTTCCAGTGAGGCTTTAAAAGGAAGTGATGAACACATGATTGGACAATGGAGGAAGGGTGATGCTTTTTATGTAGTGGCTAAAAAAAAGAAACTTGTCTGAATTATGTTCAAATAGTTGGTGGAAGGAAGATCTTATACGTGATGAACTTGCATATCTGGCTGCTGAGATTTATAAGCAAGATCTTAAAGGGGCCACATGGTTTCTCCTTGCCACTTATAGTAAAATGTGAGAGGAAAGAGATGGCCTTAAAAATGAACCATGCAAAATGAAAACAGGGCTTAAATATTTGGAAAATTCTGTTGTACAAAGTAAGGACACATGTGCTAGAATTTTCACCAAGGAAGTGGCTGCACAATCTTTTTCTTAAAGAGCTTAAGCCTGTGTCTGATGAATCTAACCAACTACTACAGCAGAAAATCCAACAGCTTGGACTGAAGGAGACAGAGAAAGAAGAAAAGGAAAGAAAGCTGTTTACCTCTTGGAATTCTACAGGCAGAAAACAAGCTGAAGGAGATAAAATTGTTGTCTTCCAAGAAACGGATCATTTCTGGAGCTGCTTGGAGATTGGCAGAACTGTTGGAAGGAGCAAGGGAAGCGGGGCCTTCTCAGTTTCAATGGTGGGACAAGTCTCCTGAATTTCAAAGGGTGGGGCCATAACCTCCTAGGTTTCAAAACTTGAGTCTTCACCTACTTGGTTCCAGAGTGTGGGGCCGCAGTCAAAGAGTGTCAGGAGGAAGGGGCCCCTGTCCAAAGCTGAAGGCTCAGGGCTGGCATGCCCAAGGGGCAGAAGAATGGAGCCTGCCAAGACTGAGGGTGTGGGGTAGCCACTCAGATGGATTAGGAGAATTGGTCTGCCTAAAGCTGGTGGAGCAGAGTTGCCATCCCAGAGGGCCTGGAAGGTGACACTGAAGCCCAAGGCCAAGGAGGTTCCCCCAGAATCCAGAGGGCGTAGCCAACGCTCATAGTCTGAAGGATAAGGTCATTTTGTAGATGATCTGAGAGAACAGGGTTATTTTTAAGCCTTAAGAACTTGCTCTGCTGGGTTTGGGACTTGCTTGGTGCATGTTATCCCTCCTTTCCCTCCAATTGCTGCCATTTGTAATGGAAATGTCCACCTTGTGCCTATTTACCATTGTACTTTGGAAACACATAATTTATATTGCAGATTTCACAGGTTTACATATGAAGAGGAATTTTGCCCCAGGATGGAATATGCCTAAAGTTTCATCCATATTTGGTTTAGATGATTTGGGAGATGAGATTTTGGACTTGAAGTTGATTTAAGACTCTTGGGATGATGTGATGGGGTGAATGTGTTTTGTATGTGACAAGGACATGAATTTTGGGCAGCCAAAGGGTGGAATGTTATGGATTGAATTATGTCCCCTGAAAAGATGTGTTATAAATCCTAACCTCTATGCTTGTGATTATCATCCCATCTGGGAATGGATTGTCTTTGTTATGTTAATGAGACAGGATTAGTGTATCCCCAGTCAGACTCTTCTGAGATGTAAAGGAGATTAAACAAGCAATTGAAAAAAGCAAAAGTGGGGAAGAGAGATGCAAAGTCATGTGAAGTTTGCCCAGTAGCAGAAACTCAGCAGTTTCTTCCTCCAGAGCTGAGAGAGGAAATCTTCCCTTGGAGCCTGCACCCTGAATTCAGACTTCTAGCCTCCTAAACTGTGAGAAGATGTATTTCTCTTTGTTAAATCCATTCACTTGTGGTATTTCTGTTACAGCAGCACCAGATAACTAAGACAGTATCTAAAACATATCAAAACCATAGTGCTTAGTAATAATCCTCCAAATGAATGTTATTCATTTCCCTGAGTGATGTATCCATATACTTTTTTAAAAAATAATTTTTATTGTGCTTTAAGTGAAAGTTTACAAATCAACTCAGTCTGTCACATATAAGCTTATATACACCTTACTACATACTCCCATTTACTCTCCCCCTAAGGAGTCAGCCTGCTCCCTCCTTCCAGTCTCTCCTTTCGTGACCGTTTTGTCGGTTTCTAACCCTCTCTACCCTCCCATCTCCCCTCCAGGCAGGAGACACCAACACAGTCTAAAGTGTCCACCTGATACAAGTAGCTCACTCTTCATCAGCATCTCTTTCCAACCCATTGTCCAGTCCCTTCCAAGTCTGATGAATTGTCTTCAGGAATGGTTCCTGTCCTGGGCCAACAGAAGGTTTGGGGACCATGACCCCTGGGATTCTTCTAGTCTCAGTCAGACCATTAAGTCTGGTCTTTTTATGAGAATTTGGGGTCTGCATCCCACTGTTCTCCTGCTCCCTCAGGGATTCTCTGTTGTGCTCCCTGTCAGGGCAGTCATTGGTTATGGCCAGGCACCATCTAGCTCTTCTGGTCTCAGGGTGATGTAAGTCTCTGGTTCATGAGGCCCTTTCTGTGTCTTGGGCTCATAGTTATCATATGGTCTTGTTGTTCTTCATTCCCCTTTGATCCAGATGGGTTGAGACAAATTGATGCATCTTAGATGGCCGCTTGTTAGCATTGAAGACCCAGACGCCACACTTCAAAAGGGGATGCAGAATGTTTTCATAATAGAATTTATTTTGCCAATTGACTTAGAAGTCCCCTTAAGCCATAGTCGCCAAACCCCCGCCCTTGCTCTGCAGACCTTCGTAACATTCATTTTATCCCAGAAACTTCTTTGCTTTTGGTCCAGTCCAGTTGAGCTGACCTTCCCTGTATTGAGTATTGTCCTTCCCTTCACCTAAAGTAGTTTTTATCTACTAACTAGTCAGTAAATAACCCTCTCCCACCCTCCCTCCCACTCCCCCCTCGTAACCACAAAAGAATGTGTTCTTCTCAGTTTATACTATTTTTCAAGATCTTATAATAATGGTCTTATACAATATTTGTCCTTTTGCCTCTGACTAATTTCATTCAGCATAATGCCTTCCAGGTTCCTCCATGTTATGGAATGTTTCACAGATTCGTCACTGTTCTTTATCAATGCATAGCATTCCATTGTGTGAATATACCATAATTTATTTAACCATTCATCTGTTGATGGACACCTTGGTTGCTTCCAGCTTTTTGCTATTGTAAACAGAGCTGCAATAAACATGGGTGTGCATATATCTGTTTGTGTGAAGGCTCTTATTTCTCTAGGGTATATTCCAAGGAGTGGGATTTCTGGGTTGTATGGTAGTTCTATTTCTAACTTTTTAAGAAAATGCCAGATAGATTTCCAAAGTAGTGGTACCATTTTACATTCCCACTAGCAGTGTATAAGAGTTCCAATCTCTCCGCAGCCTCTCCAACATTTATTATTTTGTGTTTTTTGGATTAATGCCAGCCTTGTTGGAGTGAGATGGGATCTCATCGTAGTTTTAATTTGCATTTCCCTAATGGCTAATGATCGGGAGCATTTTCTCATGTATCTGTTAGCTGCCTGAATATCTTCTTTCGTGAAGTGTGTGTTCCTATCCTTTGCCCACTTCTTGATTGGGTTGTTTGTCTTTTTGTGGTTGAGTTTTGACAGAATCATATAGATTTTAGAGATCAGGCACTGGTCGGAGATGTCATAGCTGAAAATTCTTTCACAGTCTGTAGGTGGTCTTTTTACTCTTTTGGTGAAGTCTTTAGATGAGCATAGGTGTTTGATTTTTAGGAGCTCCCAGTTATCGGGTTTCTCTTCGACATTTTTGGTAATGTTTTGTATTCTGTTTATACCTTGTATTAGGGCTCCTAAGGCTGTCCCTATTTTTTCTTCCATGATCTTTATCGTTTTAGTCTTTATGTTTAGGTCCTTGATCCACTTGGAGTTAGTTTTTGTGCATGGTGTGAGGTATGGGTCCTGTTTCATTTTTTTGGAAATGGATATCCAGTTATGCCAGCACCATTTGTTAAAAAGGCTATCTTTTCCCCAAATAACTGACACTGGAACTTTGTCAAATATCAGCTGCTCATATGTGGATGGATTTACATCTGGGTTCTCAATTCTGTTCCATTGGTCTATGTGCCTGTTGTTGTACCAGCACTAGGCTGTTTTGACTAACGTGCCTGTATCATAGGTTCTAAAATCAGGTAGAGTGAGGCCTCCCACTTTCTTCTTCTTTTTCAGTAATGCTTTACTTATCCAGGGCTTCTTTCCCTTCCATATGAAGTTGGTGATTTTTTCTTCATCACATTAAAAAATGTCATTGGAATTTGGATTGGAAGTGCATTGTATGTATAGATGGCTTTTGGTAGAATAGACATTTTTACTAAGTTAAATCTTCCTCTTCTTGAGCAAGGTATGTTTTCCACTTATGTAGGTCCCTTTTAGTTTCTTGCAGTAGTACTTTGTAGTTTTCTTTGTATAGGTCTTTTACATCTTTGGTAAGGTTTATTCCTAAGTGTTTTATCTTCTTGGGGGCTACTGTGAATGGTATTGATTTGGTGATGTCCTCTTCGATGTTGTTTTTGCTGATGTAGAGGAATCCAAGTGATTTTTGTATGTTTATCTTATAACCTGAGGCTCTGCCAAACTCTTCTATTAGTTTCAGTAGTTTTCTGGAGGATTCCTTAGGGTTTTCTGTGTATAAGATCATGTCATCTGCAAATAGAGATAATTTTACTTCTTTCTTGTCAATCTGAATGCCCTTTATTTCTTTGTTTGGCCTAATTGCTCTGGCTAGGACCTCTAGCACGATGTTGAAAAAGAGCGGTGATGAAGGGCATTCTTGTCTGGTTCCCGTTCTCAAGGGAAATGCTTTCAGGCTCTCTCGATTTAGAATGATGTTGGCTGTTGGCTTTGTATAGATACCCTTTATTATGTTGAGGAATTTTCCTTCAATTCCTATTTTGCTGAGAGTTTTTATCATGAATGGGTGTTGGACTTTGTCAAATGCCTTTTCTGCATCAATTGATAAGATCATGTGGTTTTTGTCTTTTGGTTTATTTATATGGTGGATTACATTAATGGTTTTTCTAATATTAAACCAACCTTGCACACCTGGCATAAATCCCACCTGGTCGTGGTGGATTATTTTTTTGATATGTTGTTAGATTCTATTGGCTAGAATTTTGTTGAGGATTTTTGCATCTATGTTCCTGAGGGATATATGTCTGTAATTTTCTTTTTTTGTGATGTCTTTACCTGGTTTTGGTATCAGGGATATGGTGGCTTCATAGAATGAGTTAGGTAGTATTCCATCATTTTCTATGCTTTGAAATACCTTTATTAGTAGTGGTGTTAACTCTTCTCTGAAACTTTGGTAGAACTCTGCAGTGAAGCAGTCCGGGCCAGGGCTTTTTTTGTTGTTGTTGGGAGTTTTTGATTACCTTTTCAATCTCTTTTTTTTGTCATGGCTCTATTTAGTTGTTCTACTTCTGATTGTGTTAGTTCAGGTAGGTGGTGTTTTTCTAGGAATTCATCCATTTTTTCCAGGTTTGCAAATTTGTTAGAGTACAAGTTTTCATAATAATCTGATATGATTCTTTTAATTTCAGTTGGGTCTGTTGTGGTATGGTCCATCTCATTTCTTATTCGGGTTATTTGTTTCCTTTCCTGTATTTCTTTAGTCAGTCTGGCCAATGGCTTATCAATTTTGTTAATTTTTTCAAAGAACCAGCTTTTGGCTTTGCTAATTCTTTCAATTGTTTTTCGGTTCTCTAATTCATTTAGTTCAGCTCTACTTTTTATTGTTTGTTTTCTTCTGGTGCCTGATGGATTCTTTTGTTGCTCGCTTTCTTTTGTTCAAGTTGTAGGGACAGTTCTCTGATTTTGGCTCTTTCTTCTTTTTGTATGTGTGCATTTATCGATATAAATTGACCTCTGAGCACTGCTTTTGCTGTGTCCCAGAGGCTTTGATAGGAAATGTTTTCATTCTCGGTGCATTCTATGAATTTCTTTATTCCCTCCTTAATGTCTTCTATAACCCAGTCTTTTTTGAGCAGGGTATATTTCAGTTTCCAAGTATTTGATTTCTTTTCCCTGATTTTTCTGTTATTGATTTCCACTTTTATGCCCTTGTGGTCTGAGAAGATGCTTTGTAATATTTCGATGTTTTGGATTCTGCAAAGGTTTGCTTTATGACCTAATATGTGGTCTATTCTAGAGAATGTTCCATGAGCACTAGAAAAAAAAGTATACTTTGCAGCAGTTGGGTTGAGTGTTCTGTATAAGTCAATGAGGTCAAGTTGGTTGATTATAGCAATTAGGTCTTCCGTGTGTCTTTTGAGCTTCTTAATGGAAGTCCTGTCCTTCTCCGAAAGTGGTGTGTTGAATTCTCCTACTATAATTGTGGAGGTGTCTATCTCCCTTTTCAGTTCTGTTAAAGTTTTTTTAATGTATCTTGCAGCCCTGTCATTGGGTGCATAAATATTGAATATGGTTATATCTTCCTGGTCAATTGTCCCTTTAACCATTATGTAGTGTCCGTCTTTATCCTTTGTGGTGGATTTAACTTTAAAGTCTATTTTGTCAGAAATTAATATTGCCACTCCTGCTCTCTTTTGCTTGTTTTTTGCTTGATATTTTTTTTCCATCCTTTGAGTTTTAGTTTGTTTGTGTCTCTAAGTCTAAGGTGTGTCTCTTGTAGGCAGCATATAGACGGATCGTGTTTCTTTATCCAGTCTGAGACTCTCTGTCTCTTTATTGGTGTATTTAGTCCATTTACATTCAGCGTAATTATAGATAAGTATGTGTTTTTTTTTTTTTTATGTGTTTAGTGCTGTCATTTTGATGCCTTTATGTGTGTGTTGTTGACAATTTCATTTTTCCACTTACTTCTTTGTGCTGAGACGTTTTTCTTTGTAAATTGTGTGTTCCTCATTTTCATAGTATTTCACTTTATGTTTTCTGAGTCGTTATGTTTTTCTTGGTTTTTATTTTGAGTTATGGAGTTGTTATACCTCTTTATGGTTACCTTAATATTTACCCCTCTTTTCTAAGTAAAAACCTAACTTGTATCATCCTATATTGCCTTGTTTTCCTCTCCATATGGCAGTTCCATGCCTCCTGTATTTAGTCCCTCTTTTTGATTATTGTGATATTTTACATAATGACTTCCATGATTCCCTGTTTTGAACATTTTTTTGTTTTTAAAATTAATCTTAATTTGTTTTTGTGATTTCCCTATTTGAGTTGATATCAGGATGTTCTGTTCTGTGACCTTGTGTTGTGTTGGTATCCGATATTATTGATTTTCTGACCAAACAATTTCCTTTAGTATTTCTTATAGCTTTGGTTTGGTTTTTGCAAATTCTCTAAGCTTGTGTTTATCTGTAAATGTTTTAATTTCACCTTCATATTTGAGAGAGAGTTTTGCTGGTTATATGATCCTTGACTGGCAGTTTTTCTCCTTTAGTGCTGTATATATGTCATCCCATTGCCTTCTTGCCTGCTTAATTTCTGCTGAGTAGTCTGAACTTATTCTTATTGATTCTCCCTTGTAGGAGACCTTTCTTTCATCCCTGGCTCCTTTTAAAATTTTCTGTTTATCTTTGGTTTTGGCAGGTTTGATGATAATAAGTCTTGGTGATTTTCTTTTTGGATGAATCTTATATGGGGTTCGATGAGCATCTTGGATAGATATCCTTTCATCTTTCATGATGTCAGGGAAGTTTTCTGCCAACAGATCTTCAACTATTCTCTCTGTGTTTTCTGTTATCCCTCTCTGTTCTGGAACTCCAATCACACGCAAGTTATTCTTTGATAGAGTCCCACGTGATTCTTCATTTTTTTTAAATTCTTTTATCTGATTTTTCTTCTAATATATTGGTGTCAATTGCCTTATCTTCCAGCTCCCCAACTCTGCATTCCAACTGCTAGATTCTGCTCCTCTGGCTTCCTATTGATTTGTCTAATTCTGTAATTTTACTGTTAATCTTTTGCATTTCTGAATGCTGTCTCTCTATGGATTCTTGCAGCTTATTAATTTTTACACTATGTTCTTGAATAATCTTTTGATTTCTTCAACTGCTTTATCAGTGTGTTCCTTGGCTTTTTCTGTAGACTGCCTTATTTCATTGATGATATCACCCCTGATGTCTTGAAGCATTCTTTAAATTAGTTTTTTATATTGTGCATCTGGCAATTCCAGGATTGTATCTTCATTTGGGAAAGATTTTGATTCTTTAATTTGGGGAGTTGTAGAAGCACTCATGGTCTGCTTCTTTACGTGGTTTGATATTGACTGCTGTCTCCGAGCCATCACTAAGACAGTGTACAGATTTATTCTATATTTGCTCACTGAGTCTTATCTTGTTTTGTTTTCTTTCAATATACGTAGATGGGCTACTAGATTGTGCTGTCTTGATTGTTGTAGCCCTTGAATCACTTATGTCCTATTACCAGCTGGTTTGGGCTGTTACCAGATGTATATGCCTAAGAGTCCATTCACTATTCTTGAGTAGAATGTGATTTGGGTTCATCAAGTGTGTGGTGCAGAGTGTCACCTATTCACTTAGAGGAGTAGTGGTGAGAGTTGTGTGCACCAGATTCTAGTAGCAGCAGGGGGTCACACTCTGGGGGCGGGGGGGGACAGGATGCTGACAGGCTTCCCCCAAATGCCAGTGAGGTAGGTGTGTCTCTATTCCTAAAGCACTTTGGTAGGTGGGCTATGCAGCTGTACCTTAGGCCACCAGTGCATGTACCTCTACAGATTGGTAGGTGTCACTATCCTCAGACCCCTATGGCAGGAGTCCAGGTGGTTTGGGTGGAGCTTCAGTCCTCATTTCCCCATTGTGGGTCAGTGAGGGCTCTGTTTAATACGCAGAGATATCAGACCTGGGAAACTTGTCTTTCTAGTAATCTGCTATACAGTTATAGTCAGATCCATATCAGAATTGCCTTTGCATTATAATAGCCTCCTTGTTCCCCGTAGGGATGAAAGCCCAAGACTGTGGATCTCCTATGCTTGCCTGTTCTGTATTTTTAGTCAAATTTCGAGAAGTCAGTGAAGGATTTTTGGTCCCTGGGTTTTTTGTAGCTGCTTCTCTCAGGCCAGGAGAATGGGTTAGGAAAAGACAAAAAAAAAAAAAAAACACCGCAGAGCACTTCACTCTCTGGCCCAGGAAATTCCAATGTTAATGAGGCCGCCTGGGAAGGGGAGGGGAGGGATCAGATAGGAGAGAGTAGCACCCAGGAATATAGACAAAGTTACTTTTCTTGCTTGGTGATGACTGTTTTATCTGAGATTCCCGAGGCGTGTGTAGCCTGTGTGCATTGGCTGGGTCGAGATGGTCCCCGAGGGTCAGGCCCAAGTCCTGTGCTTGTGCTGTCTCAGAAACCATGGTAAGTTCCTTCTCTCCCACTCCAAAACCCAGTGCCAAGGTTCCCCGGCTGGGACGCCGCACTTCAGGCTCCAAAACCAGTCATTGCCTCCAGGTGGTTTCTCCTCCTGTCAGACGCTTCGCTCGCTGCACTGCCTGCATGCACTGGCTGGGCTTCCCCTGAGGTCACTTCTGCAGGCTAGGGCTGCGTCCTGTGTTTGCACCCTCTCAGGAAGCTTTGCTTAGCTCCCCTACGCCTAGTCCAAAGCCCAGCACCAAGGTTTTCTGGCTGGGACACTGGCTCCAGGCTCCGAAAACAGTCGCTGCTTCCCCGTGGTTACTTGTTCTCTAGTTAGCTGCATCAGTGTGCAGGCTGCTTGTGCTGGCTGAGTCTCTGTCACTCAGGTCAACTCTTTAGATCTGTGTTTGATGGTCTGGCTTCGTAGATTGTCATGTATGTGATCTATTCACTTGTTTTTCCTAGTCTTTATTGCAAGAGGGATCCGAGGTAGCTTCTACCTAGTCAGCCATCTTGGCCCCACCTCCTCCATATACTTTTGATTCAGAGGCTTTTAAAACAGCAACAAAATAAAACAAAAAACAACCACTTCTGGGTTACTTTTCTGACATAAACAAATATATGCAGGATGGAGACCATTGATTAATAACAGATCCTTGAGTCTTCTAATTGTGAACACGTGTTATTTGAAATTTAGAAAGATCCTTGCTTTTTGGTCTCTAGTACCTGTGTTTTTCTTAATCTTTTATTTGAAAAGAAAGTGCTTAAGAAAAATCAATTCTATTTATTTTCCCTCCATCGTCAAGTATCTGATTTCAGTATAAGGACTGCTGCATCTGGCTTCTGTTGCCTCCATGGGACATTAGGACTTTATTCCTGTTTCACCCAATATGTTTACTTTTACTGTTATAATAGTCTATCATGTGTCATATCAAACTAAGAAATTTCTATTGGAGATTTCCTACAGAGATTGCCTTATTTTGTGGTAAAATTGAAGTGAAACATTTTGCTAAGTTTTGGCTAAATTACATTGGCTTCCATCAACTTTATGTCTATGAAAATCATTTCAATTTGTTAGTATTTGGTATAAACCAAAAACCAAACCTGCTGCCATCGAATTGATTCTGACTCATAGTGACACTATAGGAAAGAGTAGAACTGTTCTATAGGGTTTCCAAGAAGCAGTTGGTGGATTCCAACTGCCTACCTTTTTGTTAAGATCCATAGCTCTTAACAACTATGCCACCAGGGTTTCTGTGTTTGGTATAAATAACCAGCTAATTGTCTTTTTCTTAATTTGTTTTGTTTTTCTGTCACTGTTCTGATAGTTGTTTCATGTGAGTCCATGTGCATGCAAGTGTACAGGTATACATAGCTGTGTGTGTCTAAGCAGAACTGGCTAGTCAACCTCATTCAAAGGGTAAAATTAGTCACTCGTAAATTATCAGTCAAAACTCAATTTACCTTAAAGGACATGAAGCAAAAGTTCAACTGAGAAAAGTATGAAATATACATAAACAATTTGACAAGTTAGCCCAAGACTGTTAATCTTCTTGAGACATAAAGAAGTCATGTGATTTATAATAAAATTAGGATTCTTAGAATGGGACATTCAATTGTCTTAGTGTCAACAATATATTTTGTTCTGATTCCATTTGTTGAACACAAACAGAAATGCATGAAGTTTATTATTTTTTTCATAATTATATCCTTAGGAGACTTAAAATCTGAATTCGGAAGTGAAGAAAAAGCTATTCCAAGGAGCTGTAACTGAAAAGAATGCTTGTTGCTATCATCTTTATTAAAACTTTAAGCATTCTCTGAACACTGAGTTTCGTGAAATAGAGTACAAATGTTGAAATATTAAAAGAAAAATGACTTTGTATTTCAAAGTAGGGATAAAGTTCTTCATATATAAGTATGGATGACCCATTTATTTTATTCCTAAAAATGTTCCATATTTACGAATCAAATTTCCTCTGAAGAGAAAAAATACCTATATTCACTACGGCTTTCTCTTTGTCTTCTTTTTCCAGAAGCTTTAAGGTATTAAATTTTGCATGCAAATAGTAATAAATATTAGCAGTGGCAATGAACAAAAATGAATGTAAGTGGGTTTAATCTGACAAGTGTGTTCCTCTGCAACCCTGGCTAACCCTATTCTGAGAAGAAATGCTGGAATTGAATGTGCAGTCTAATTGAGAAATAGAAAATGGTGGACCATGACCTCTGGTATTCTGTTATGGTGAGCAGATAAACCTATATAATAATAGAACTAACAGGAATTTAAAGAGGCTATCTGATGCATTACTAATTTTTCTACTCATGGGAGATATAGAAATAAAGCCTGAGAAGAAAAACTATTTTTCCTTCATTTTGCTCCAAGTTATTAGAGTCAACACCATTTGAACCCATAGCTCCCTGTGGTCCCCATTCTGAACTATTGCAGTGAGTGGTAGTTAGAAAGGAAATGATATATCCTGCTAAGGTTGTTGAACTCTTGGGGGCCTCCATTTTTTATCTGTGAAATAACATTAGACATACCTACCACATGGAACTGTTGTGGGGTTCAAATAGGATATTAGATGTTAGAGAACTTTGGGAAGTTAGATATTGTTATTCACATGTATAGT
Source organism: Loxodonta africana (assembly GCF_030014295.1). Classification (NCBI taxonomy): domain Eukaryota; kingdom Metazoa; phylum Chordata; class Mammalia; order Proboscidea; family Elephantidae; genus Loxodonta; species Loxodonta africana. The sequence continues at coordinate 109,761,212 of NC_087347.1, read as the reverse complement.
TTAGTAAGTGCTCAAATCAGAAACTTCTGTTCTCCATGTGCCCATATAAAAATGCCATTGTATCTCTTGGTAAAAGTATGTATGTGGAGAGGGAAAAATGGTGGTAGAGCATTGTAGATTGGGAAAGAAAGTATCAATGTAGCTAAAAAAATTATATTTTCTGATTACAAATGTTTGCATAATCTTGTTTTAAGTTACTAAATACATTCATATCTATTATGTAAAATACATTAAATACTCACAGAACAAAGTGCTGCCACGAGTCTGTCAATTTGTCGGCTTGTGTGTTGCTGTGATGCTGGAAGCTATGGAACCAGTATTTCAAATACCAGTAGGGTCACCTATAGTGAACAGGTTTCAGTAGAGCTTCCATACTAAGACAATCTAGGAAGAAGGACCTGGTGATCTGCTTCTAAAAATATCAGCAGTGAAAACCTTATGAATAATTGCAGAACATCGTCTAACACAGTGCTGGAAAATGAGCTCCTCAGATTGGAAGGTACTCAAAATATGACCGGGGAAGGGTTGCCTCCTTAATGTAGAGTCAACCTTAATGACTTAGATTGAATAAAGCTTTCAGAACATTTATTTGCTGATGTAGTATGACTCAAAATGAGAAAAAACAGCTGCAAACATTCATTAATAATTGAAATGTGGATTGCACAAGGTATAAATCTAGGAAAATTAGAAGTTGTCAAAAATGAAATAGAATGCTTGAAGATATACAGCTTAGACATTTGTGAGCTGAAATGGACTGGTATTGGCCATCTTGAATTGGGCAATCGTGTGTCCTACAATGCCAGGAATGACAGATTGAAGAGGAGTAGCATTGCATTCATTGTTGAAAAGAACATTTCAAGATCTGTCCTGAAATACAACACTGTCAGTGATTGGATAATATCCATATGCCTACAAGAAAGACCAGTTAATATGAATATTGTTCAAATTGATGCATCAACCATGAATTCCAAAGATGTAGAAACTGAAGGTTTTTATGAACTTCTCCAGTCTTAAATTGATCATACATGCAATAAAGATTCATTGATAATTATTGGTAACTGGAATGCAAAAGTTGGAAACAAAGAAGTATCACTAGCTGGAAAATATGGTTTTGGTGATAGTAATGACACCAGGGATTGTATGATAGAATTTTGCAAGACCAGCGACCTATTCACCAGAAATATCTTTTTTCAGCAACATAAATGGTGACTATACTTTTTTTTTTTTTTTTATACACATGGACCTGGCCAGATGGAATACACAGGAATCAAACCGACTACATCTGTGAAAGACATGAGGGGAAAGCTCAATATCATCAGTCAGAACAAGACCAGGGTCTGGCTGTGGAACAGACCATCAATTGCTCATATACAAATTCAAGCTGAAACTGAAGAAAATTAAAACAAGTTCACTAGAGCTGATGTGTGACCTTGAGTATATCCCACCAGAATTTAGAGACCATCTCAAGGATAGATCTGACATACTGAGTACCAATGGCTGAAAACCAGACAAGTTGTATGACATCAAGGACGTCATACATGAAGAAAGCTAAAGGTCATTAAAAAGACAGGAAAGAGAGAAAAGACCAAAATGAATGTCAGAAGAGGTGCTGAAACTTGTCTTTTACCATAGCGTGGGTAAAGCAAATGAAAGAAATGATGAGATAAAAAAGCTGAACAGAAGATTCCAAAAGGCAGCTGCAGAAGACAAAGTATTACAATGAAATGTTCAAAGACCTGGAGTTAGAAAAGCAAAAGGAAAGAACAAGCTCTGCGTTTCTCAAGCTGAAAGAACTGAAGAAAAAATTGAAGCTTCAAGTTGCAGTACTGAAAGATTCTATGGGCAAAATATTAAAAGATGCAGGAATCATCAAAAGAAGATAGTAGCCCCTAATACATGGCATAAATACAGTACAAAACATAAGTAACTATGTACAAGAACATAAACTAGGAAACAGGAAGCTCCTAAAAATTAAACACTATCAACACAAAGCCAAAAACCAAACCCATTGCCATCAAGTCAATTCCAACTCACAGGGACACTTTAAGGCAGAATAGAACTACCCCACAGAGTTTCCAAGGAGTGCCTTGTGAATTTGAACTGCCAACATTTTGGTTAGCAGCTATAGCTCTTAACCTATATGCCACCAAAGTTTCCAATATGCGTCAAAGTCTTCACTAAAAGAATAAAAACAGAACCCACACACTGGGAAAACATTTTTGGCTATGGCATATCTGACAAGGGTCTAATCTCTAAAATCTACAGAATACTTCAACACTTCAACAGCAAAAAGACAAATAACCCAGTTAAAAAATGAACGAAGGAAATGAACAGACACTTCACCAAAGAAAACACTCAGGTGGCTCACACGCACATGAGGAAATACTTGAGATCATTAACCATTAGAGAAATGCAAATCAAAAGTACAATGAAATAGTATGTCACCCTGACATTTCTGGCACTAATCAGAAAAAAAAAAAAAAGAGAAAATGACAAATGTTGGAGAGGTTTTGGGGAGACTGGAACTCTTATACACTGCTGATGGGAATGTAAAATGGTACAACCTCAACGAAAAATGGTATGACACCTCCTTAAAAAGCTAGAAACAGAAAAGCCATATGATCCAGCAATCACACTCCTAGGAATATATCCTAGAGAAATAAGAACTGTCACATGAGTAGATGTATGCACTCGCATGTTCACTGCACCATTTTTCACAATAGCAAAAAAAAAAAAAAAAATGGAAACAACCTAAGTGCTCATTAACATGAGTAGATGAATAAATCATAGTACATACATACAATGAAGTACTATGCAATGATAAAGAACAATGATGAGACCATGAAACATCTCACAACATGGATGGATCTGGAGGGCATTATGCCGAGTGAAATAAGTCAATCACAAATGGACAAATAATTGTAAGAGAGCACTATTATAAAACCCAAGAAAGAGTTTATACAGAGAGAAAAAGAAACAACTTTTGATGGTTATGAGGGAGGAGAGAGGTGGGGAGCGGAAATCTCTAATAAGACAGTAGGTAAGTTAACTGTGGTGAAGGGAAAAATAACCCACAATACAGGAGAAGGCAGCACAACTTGACCAAGGCAAAGCCATAGAAGCCTCCTTGACACATCCAAACACCTTGAGGGACCAATTTACTGGGGCTGAGGGCTGGGGACCATGGTCTTGGGGGACATATAGGTTGATTGGTATAACATAGTTCATAAAAAAAATGTTCTACATCCCAATTTGTTAAGTGGCATCTAAGGTCTTAAAGCTTGAAAGTGACCGTCTACAATACATCTATTGGTCCCGTCACATTTGGAGCAAAAGAGAATGAAGAAAAGCAAAGATATAAGGAAAACCTTAGTCCAAAGGACTAATGGACCACATGACTCACAGCTTCTACAAGCTTGAGCCCAGAACAACTAGATGGTGCACGGCTACCACCACTGATGGCTCTGACATGGATCACAAAAGAGGGTCCCAGACAGAGCAGGAGAAAAATGTAGAAAAAAATTCAAATTCACAAAAAAAGACCACATTTACTGATCTAACAGAGACTGGAGGAACCCTCCAGACTATGGCTCCCGGACATCCTGCTAATTCGGAACTGAAACCACTTCCAAAGTCCAACTTTCAGCCAAAGACTAGACAGAACAATAAACCAAACAATAACACATGTGGGGAACATGCTTTTTGGCTTATTCAGGTATATGAGACCACATGGGCAACACCTGACCGAAAACAAAGACAAGAAGGCTGGAAGAGACAGAAAAACTGGACAAATGGACATGGAGAGCCCAGGGTGGAAAGAGAAAGGGAGAGAGTGCTGACACATTGTGGGGACTGCAACTAATGTCACAAAACAATTTATGCATAAATGTTTGAATGAAAAAGTAATTTGCAATGTAAACTTTGATCTAAAACACAATAAAATTAAAAAAAAGAAGATGGAATACACAGAGTCACTGTTTCTAAAGAATTCCTTGATGTTCAGCCATTTTAAGAGGTAGCATATGATCGAGAACTGATGGCACTGAAGGAAGAATTCCAAGGTGCAGTGAAGGCACGGGTGAAAAACAAGGTTCCAGGGACTGATGGAATACTAATTAAGATGTTTAAACAAACATGAAAAGCTGAAAACGGCCACTCATCTAGGCCAAGAAATTTGGATGACAGCTACCTGGCCAACTGACTGGAAGAGATCCATCCATATTGTGCCCATTCCAAAGAAAGATGATGCAACAGAATGCAGAAATTATTGAAAAATATCATTAGTGTCACATGCAAGTAAAATTTTGCTGAAGATAATTCAAAAGCAGTTGCTGCAGTACATTGACAGGGAACTGCCAGAGAGTGAATCCAGATTCAGAAGATGACATGGAATGAGGGATATTATTGTTGATATAGGATGGATCTTGGCCGAAAGCAGAGAATACCAAAAAGATGTTTACCTGCATTTTATTAGTCATGAAAAGGCATTCTACTGTGTGCATCATAACAAATTATGGAAAACATTGTGAAGAATGGGAATTCCAGAACACTTAATTGTGCTCATGCACAACCTGTACACAGACCAAGAGGCAGTCATTCGAACCGAACAAGGGAATGCATCAGGGCTGTATCCTTTCACCATACTTATTCAATCTGTATGCTGAGGAAATAATCTGTGAAGCTGAACTATATGAAAAGAATGTGGCATCAGGATTGGTGGAAGACTCATTAACAACCTGTGATATGCAGATGACACAACCTTGCTCACTGAAAGCAAAGAGGACCTGAAGCACTTACTGATGAAGATCAAAGACCACAGCCTTCAGTATGGATTGCATCTCAACATAAAGAAAATAAAAATCCTCACATCTGGACCAATAAGCAAACTCATGATAAACCGAGAAAATATTGAAGCTGTTAAGAATTTCATGTTACTTGGACCTACAATAAACACCCACGGAAATAGCAGTGAAGAAATCAAAGGACATATTGCATTGGGCAAATCTGCTGCAAAAGATTTCTTTGAAGTGTTAAAAAGCGAAGATGTCATGTTGAGTACTAAGGTGCACCTGACCCAATTATCTCATATGCATGTGAAAGCTGGGCAATGAATAAGGAAGACTGAAGAATTGATTCATTTGTGATTTATTCTGTTGGTGAAGAATACTGAATATACCATGCATGGATGGCCAGAAGAACAAACAAATCTATCTCGGAAGAAGTACTACCAGGAGGCTCCTTAGAAGCAAGAATGACAAGACTTCCTCTCATGTACTTTGGACATGATATTGGGGGGGGACCAGTACCTGGAGAAGGACATCATGCTTGGTAGAGGGTTATCAAAAAAGAGGAAGACCCTCAATGAGGTTGACTGACACAGTGGCTTCAACAATGGCCTCAAACATAGCAACAATTGTGAGTATGGTGCAGGACTGGGCAGTGTTTTGTTCTGTTGTACATGGGTTTGGTTAAGAGTTGGAAATGACTAGACAGCACCTATCAACAAGAACAAAGTAAAATAATAATAATACGACTTTTAGTACTGATGAATTGCAAGGCACTCAAAAAATTTTTTTCTTTTCTTATTTACTCTACACAATTCCATGTGTCACATAATGTCATGCCCATTTTATAGGTGAGAATCTGAGGCTGAGAGGCATGACGTGATTATCTAGGGACTGCTATTATGGCAAACTTCTATTCTGGGTCTTTGATCTTGGGTCGGTCAATCTTCTTGTTCACCAGCTTCTGGTGCAGCTAGCTACATCTGAGAGCCTGAGAGTCTGGCCGGAATTTAGGAGGTTGTCCAGAGCAAGAAGGAAACCCTGAAATAGCTGAAAAAGAACAAAATAGTCTTTTTCTGGACTAAAAAATACTTGGAAATAGATGACTAGAAACAGGAGGTGAAAATCTGAAACAACTGGAGAAGAAAGAGGCTCAGGTCAGGGACTGGGGAAACCATTTTTGGACTAGCAAAGGGCTGTGGACTTAGATACTCAAACTCTGGGCAATACTTCCGCCATCGTTCAGACTGACAGTACATTTGTGGCTGCTGATGATTTCAGAGTCAATTATAATCTCAAGCTGACTATACACGGAGAGGGACATTCAATGTAATTTGGCAAAACTTTTGTCAATATAATTCTCTTAAATAGATTGTGGGATTTTTGTGAATTCCATCCCAAACCAGTCTGTGGGCTCAACCACATCCATAATTTTATTGGTTATATGACTCTCTCTCCAGAGCTGTTTTCTCAATTCTTTTGGATGAAGCTTCCATGGCACCATACTCCTAAGATTCTTAGAACCCCAGTGTTCAGTAGAGCAGGTCTATCTATCAGTGCAACTTGGCCATGTTTCCCGTGTTTCATCTTCCAACAGGCCACCCTGGGTGTGTTCTTCTGGCAGCGGCAGAGATTTAAGAGTGAACAAGCAGAAACGTCCAAGTGCTCTTCTAGCCTCAAGTATACTTACATCTTTACACCTAATTAGCTAAAGGAAGTCACATGGCCAATACCAAAGTCACAGTAAATGGTACTACCAAGTTACAAAGTAAAGAGCTTGGATATAAAGAGGGCAATTTGAACCAATTTTTTTTTTAAATGTACCACAGTTACTAGTCTAGAAAAAGGCCCTAATCAGTTAATAATATAAATTGTGTAGTGAACAAAAATTTTTCAAAACATGAATGAAATGAAGTGAAAATTAGAGTATGTATTATGATGTTATTGGCTACCCCTACCTAGGATAAAATCAAGGTACACAAACTCAAAAATCAACAGGTAAAATGTACGTAACAGAGATGTATTAAGTGTACCAGATGCAATTAAAGCGGAGAGTTAAGTAAGATGAGAAATTATACGGTCCTGTCTGAATGTATTCCAAACCCGTTTAAGCCCTAGTATACTACATGCCTTTGGACAATGTATATTAAACTCTTGGCTACTTCTCTCCCATGGAAGCTGTATGACTTTATCATCCCTAAACAACTTTTCTTGCTCAACCTAAGCTTGTTCTTGTACTTTCATTGGCTTATGCAGTCTTTGAGGGTGCCTGGTGGTGCTGCTAACTGAAGGGTTAGCAGTTCAAACCCAAGCAGCAACTCTGAGGGAAAAATATCTGACAATCTGCTTCCATAAAAATTACAGTGTAGAAAATCCTATGGGGAAGGTCTATACTGCGCACATGGTGTCGTCATGAGTTGGAATTAACTGGATAGCACTTAACAATAATGACAACAATCACTGTGATCTAATTCCTTATTTATACAGTTAGAAGATTGAACTAAATCATCTCCAAGGTGCCTGCTAGCTATACAATTCTATATCCCTTCCCTGCTCTACCGATTTACTTGAATGGCTACTTTTTCCTTGAGTATCCTTCAGTGATTCAATTCCTATGATGCCTATCTCAAGAGAAGTATGGCAGGGTAACTTCCTGAATTAGAGCCGGGGGCAGTGGTGGTTCAGTGGTAGAATTCTTGCCTTTCTTTGTGGGAGACCCAGGTTTGATTCCCAGCCCATGCACTTCATGCACAGCCACTGCCTCTCCCTCAGTGGAAGCTTGTGTGTTGCTATGATGCTGAACAGATTTCAGAGGAACTTTCAGACTAAGACAGACTAGAAAGAAAGGTCTGGCAATCAACTTCCAAAATCACCAAATAAAAACACAGATCACAACATTTTGATTTGCAGCAACTCATGAGGATGGTACAGGGATGGCACAGGAAAGGCAGCATTACATTTGGTTGTACATAGGGTCACCATGACTTGGGGGCCAACTCCATGGCACCTAATCACGATAGCAACCTTTGAACTCCTAAAGATTTTGAGTGACTGTACAACAGTTGGTGTTGATAACGGACAGGCCAAAGTGAGATCTCAGTGCATGTTAGTAATTTGAAGTTAAACTTAAGACAATATGTAACCTCTCCGAAATGAGGTCTTAAATACAGAGCAATATTTCAAAATGGTTAAAAATATATAATTTTGCATTAACTAACTAATGTAACACATTATGAATAAAAATGCAACTTTCTCCAGAGTAATCTAGATGTTTTGTTAGTGTAGAGTGTATTAAAAACCCTGAAGAGTGCAATAGGACGCAGCAATCTAACATGCATTATAGAGCACTGTAGCACAATCCTGAGTACTTACATGAAAGATGTTCTAATCATACAAAAGAAACTTTACACTTAGTACTGATAATTCATATCCAAATCTGTTTAGCAGTACATTCAAGCATACAGACAACATATGAGCAAAATGAGAAATAATACTGTGATTTCGAACTTCACTGAGCTAGAGTATAGAAATTCAGAACTAAACAATTGTTAAATGTTTGCTAGATAAATGACTAGATGATTTATTTTTACTCATTTTCTCTTTTCTTAGAAGCAACAAATGAAAAGGTACTTTTCTGAATGATATAATCATCATATTTTAAATAATATGCTTTTTTTCAGCCACCCCAATTTTTTTTTTATTGTACTTTAGATTAAGGTTTACATAACAAACTAGTTTCTCATTAAACAGTTAGTACACATATTGTTTTATGACACTGGTTAACAACCCAACGATATGACAACATTCTCCCTTCTCGACTTTAGGTTCCCAATTACCAGCTTTCCTGTCCATTCCTGCCTTCTAGTCCTTGCCCCTGGGCTGTTGTGCCCCTTTAGTCTAGTCTCATAGTCTAATCTTTGGCTGAAGAGCCTCCCCAACTTTCCTAATGCAGCGTGTATATATATATATATATAATTTTTTTTATGTATGTATATATATATATATATATACATTCACAAGGAAATGACTCACGCAGTTGTAGAGGCTGGGGTAAGTCCCAAGTCCTTGGGTGAGCCGTCAAGCTGGAGGCTTCTCCTTACTAATGTAACTGCAGGGGCTGAAGAATCCAAGATTGGCAGGTAAGGCTCACAAGCTAGGGAGGTAGATGAATTCCAAGATCAGCAGGCAATATGGCAGGGCATTGGTTCAAGTCCAGAAAACTGGAGGTCAGATGATGATGATCTGGATGCAGGATCCAGAGAAAGCAATAGCCAGTGAGATTTTCCAGAATGTCCATACATATTGGATGCAGATCACATCCCTGAGGAAACTCTGCTTACAGCTGATTGGCTGATCAAACCAGACCACATCATCGAGATGACTAATTACATTGCAAAATGGTGATAACTACATTATGACATAATTGCCATATTATGTCATTGTACAACTGCCCAACTGTATCATTATGTAACTCCCCAAAGACATCATTACATAGCTGCCAAACCACTGAGAATCATGGTCCAGCCAAGTTAACAGATAACCTTATCCATCACAGTGCACCCCTTGTCAACTTGGCACCCTTACACATCTCCTTCAACCATACTCAATCTCTAAATAAAGACACTTACAAAATCAACTTGTGCCTAATATGATACAACTAAAATACATACAGCCAAAAGTGCACTGGCCCCACTTATGTCTTATATTTTATAAGTGAAGAAAAAAAAAATTGATGCACACATACAAGGAATAAAAACTCAGAACAATTATACTGCTTGTTTCTACAATTCGGCACATGGTTGTAAATGGCATTTAGGACTGCTTTCTTCCACCATCTGTTCTGTATTCCCTTTGCCCTCAGCAAGCACCTCAGTGGGCCATGTTTCTTTGCCTGGTGGGTGACCCAAAGGTCACCCACCTGAAGGGTTTGGGCCATTAGTAGTCGTGTCAGAATTGGATTGCTCTAGTTTTCCATTGGCTTTAATCACAGGACATGATAATACTAAGAGATGCCCTAAGTGATCTCCTGTATTCCAGACATACTCTTCTTTACCTCCATTAGTGGTGTCAATCAGATTTCCCCTTGATAATCAGAATCAGTCACACCAGCCAATACAGTATCTCCCTTCTTTGCTTATTGATCCAGAGGCATAAGGAGCCCAAATTGGCCGGGTGGCATTCTTAATTTTCGGTTCAAAGGAATCATTGTTGTGTCTCTTGGTGGGAGCATTCCTCCTTTTGGAACTAAGACCTCTAGTCCCACAGAGCACAGGATCATGGGGACAGGAAACAAAAATTTTGCCAGTGGATCACTACAGGTGAGTGGTGACACTTCCATTTCCACCCCTTAATTCCTGGACCCATGAAGCCTGGCTAGGAGAGAAACAGTACCATATATTGGACACAAGTTTAGAGCATATACAGCCTCCTGGACAACATTGCCCCAAACCTGTAGGATATTACCAGCTAGCTGGCATTGTAATTGTGTCTTTAGAAGGGAATTCTATCATTCTATCAGGCAGCTGCTTCAGGGTGATAGGAAACATTGTAAGACCGGCGAATTCCACGAGCATGAGCCCATTTCTGCACTTCATTTGCTATGAATTGAGTCCCTTGATCTGAGGTGAGGCTGTGTGGGATACTACGATGGTGGATAAGGCATTCTGTAAGTTCATGAATGTTAGTTTTCGCAGAAGCATTGCATGCAGGAATGGCAAACCCATATCCAGAGTAAGGGCCTATTCCTATAAGAACAAAACGCAGCCCTGTCCATGATGGAAGCAGTCCAAAATAATCAACCTGCCACCAGATTGCTGGTCAATCACCTCAAGGAATGGTGCCATATTAGGGACTCAGTGTTGGTCTCTGCTGCTGCAAGACTGGACATTTAGGAGTGGTTGTAGTCAAGTCAGTACTGGTGAATGGAAGTCCATATTGCTAAGCCCATGCATAACGTCCATCCCTTTCACCATGACCATTTCGTTCATGAGCCCATTGAGAAATTACATGAGTGGCTGGGGAAAGAAGATGACTGGTTTCTGCAGAATGTATCATCCTATCCACTTGTTAAAATTCTATTCTGCTCAGGTCACCTTTTGGTGAATATTCCCAGGAGACACAAATATCTTCACTTTTTTGGCCCATTCAGAGAGGTCTATCCACACACCTACTTCCCATACCTCCTTGTCTCAATTTTCCTGTTATGTTCCTTACGAATTCCCTGACCATACAGCCAAACAATTGACCACAGCCCATGAATCGGTATACAATCACATATCTGGCCATTTCTCCTTCCAAGCAAAGTGAACAACCAAGTACACTGCTTGAAATTCTGACCACTGAAAGGATTTCTCTTCACTACTGTCCTTCAGGGAAGTCCCAGAAAGAGGGTGTAGTGCTGCCTCTGTCCACTTTCCAGTGGTGCCTGCATATTGCACAGAACCATCTTTAAACCTGGCATGAGTTTTCTCTTCCTCAGTCAATGAATTTTAAGGAACTCCCCCTAAGGCCACACGTGCAGACTTAGAGAGGGCAGGTAATGTGACAAAAGTGAAGACCAAAGGCATGTAGGCAATTTAGGCTACTTCATCATGCAACTTATTTGTGCCTACACTCCTGCTCAGGCCCAGTCTCATACATGCACTTCCATTTAATGGTGGAGTGCTGCTGTTCATGTTCAACTTTATGGCTATGTGGGGCAGACGATACCCCTTTCATGAAGGGCACCTGAGGCTGCATGGTGACTTGGTGGCCCATGGTTAAGTGTTCAGTCTCGACTAAGGCCTAGTTACAAGCCAAAAGTTGTTTCTCAGAAGGAGAGTAGTTATCTGCAGAGGATGGCAGGCCTTTGCTTCAAAGTCCTAATGGTCTACACTGTGATTCACATATAGGGACCTGCCAAAGGCTCCAAACAGCATTTTTATTTGCCAGTGACACTTCAAGCACCATTGGATCAGGCAGATCATATGGTCCAAGAGGCAGAATGTTTGCATGGCAGCCTGAACCTGTTGCAGAACCTTCCCTTGTTCTGGGCCCCACTCAAAATTAGCAGGTTTTGAGTCACTTGATAAATAGGCTGCAATAGCACACCCAAATGAGGAATATGTTGCCTCCAAACTCCAAAGGCCCATCAGATGTTGTGCCTCCTTTTCGGTTGTGGGAGGGATAAGATGCAACAACTTATCCTTCACTTTAGAAGGACTATCTCGACATTCTCCACACCACTGGACCCATAGAAATTTCACTGAGATAGAAGCTAGGTGAACTTTTGTCAGATTAATTTCTCAGCCTCTAGCTTGCAAATGTTTTACCAATAAGTCCAGAGTCATTGACACTTCTTCTTTACTATGTTCAATCAGCATAATGTCATCGATACAATGGACCAGTGAGTGATCTTGTGAAAGGGAAAAGTGATCAAGGTCCCTTTGGATTAAATTATGACATAGGGCTGGAGAGTTGATATATTCCTAATGTTAGACAGTAATAGTGTATTGCTGGCTTTGCCAGCTGAAGGACAACTGCTTCTGATGTTACTTCAAAACCAGAATTCAGAAAAAGGCATTGGCCAGATCAATAGCTGCATACCACGTACAAGGAGATGTATTAATTTGCTCAAGCAATGAAACCAAATCTGGAACAGCAGTTGCAATTGGAGTCACCACCTGGTTAAATTTACAATAACCCATTGTCATCCTCCGAGGCCTTTCTGCTTTTTGCACAGGCCAAATAAACTAGTTGAATGGGGATGTGGTGAGAATCACCACTCCTGTATCCTTCAGTCCTTAGTGGTGGTAGCAATCTGTCCAGAAATGGTATATTGCTTTTGGTTTACTATTTTTCTAGGTATGGGCAGTTCTAATAGCTTCCACTTGGCTTTCCTACCATACTCAACTTGTCAGGGATCCAGCATGGGTGTTCTGCCAGTTGCTGAATATATCTATTCCAATTTTGCATTCTGGAACTGGGGAAATCACTACAGGATGGGTTTGGAGACCCACTGGACCCACTTGAGCTAAGACTTCATTAATAACCTGATCTTCATACACCATCCCTGCCCCCCCCCTCCACGACTGGTGAGCCATAGTGACGATTTGGGACTGCTGGAATTAGTGTCTATTCAGAGCCAGTATTCAGTAATCCTTGGAAAGTCTGATTATTTCATTTTCCTCAATGAAGAGTCACTTTAGTAAAAGATCTTAGATTCCTTTGTGAACATCTGGGAGAAAGATTAATAGTATACATTTTTTTCAATGCAGTGGGGTGTCCTTCCTCAAGGGGAACTGGCTTCCTCTTTATTAATGGGGTTGTGGGTCTGTAAACTCACTCAATTCTGGGAATTGATTGAGGTGCCATGAGTTTATTCTAGCTGAGTTAGACTGCCATTCACTTTACCCAGATTTAGTAGATTTTCTATCTATTTCACTCCTAGGGACACCATGACTAAATAGCCAACATCATAAGTCCATAAGGGTCAGACCATTCTGATGACTGCTTTGACTCTGCTGTCCATTATGGTAACCATGCCCTCCTAGTCTCTGTTGATTTAGTGCTGGCATTTGGCCCCTGCCATCATGGGATTCAATCAGTTCCATGTAGTTAGGCATCTAAATTCAGTTAGGGCCGTTTCTGCTGTCAAATCTGACTTACGTAAAATAGCAATCACTTCAATCTTCAAGGATGATGAGGCTACCTTCAAAATTTGTTCCTCACTGTTGTGGTAAAATGTATGTCCCCTGGGAACTCCATGTGTGGGTCTGTGGGTCTAATCTGATAAATCCACTCTAATTTGCCAATTCCCCTAAGCCTTTGGATGCATTCTTCTACAGTATATCAAGGGAAGCCTGGCACTTCAACTTGGTTTAGTGTAGGCCACTGCTTAATCCATGCTGCAGTGAACCAATCAAATATACAGATCCAATTTTTTTTTTTTTTTTTCCTAACCTCTCAAGCTGAAGTATTGAATGAAGTATCTGTGCTTATTGGGTCTGTATCAATAAGCTCTGACTGATCCAACTTTATGCTCCTCGCACCATTATCCCAAACCCTTAATAGCCATTCCCACACATATTCCCCAGGCTTCTGTTTGCATGTATTAGAAAAGTCAAGCAGTTATTTTGGAGTATAATTTATCTCTTACTGGGCCATAGTTTGTACATCACCTTTTGGTGCTCACTGGGACTTGTCTACTTGTAAGTCTAGAAGCAAAAACGAGTGGTGGGGCTGTGTCGTGAGAGCATTCAGCAATGTCTTGTAATGTATCTGCCTCAGGTGATGCTTCACGTAATGACCCAGATGCCACCCCAGGCAATGACTCAAAGGCTCTTCAGATACAGCTGGGTTAATCTCATCAGATGGGAGTGGTGGGGCTAATGGTTTTACTGGGGAGCATAGTTTAGCAGATCAAGAAGGAATAATCTCTTCAAATGGAAATGAGAGGCCTGGTTCTGTTGGCAAGAGGGATTCAACAGAATTTAGGGGCTCGGGGTCCCCATCTTCCTGATTATCTGCCCATGTGTCCCCATGCCAAGTTTCAGGATCCCATTTCTTCCCAATCAACGCCCTCACTTTAACTTCAGATGCCATTCAAGGTCGGGAAGACAATTTGCATTGTAATTCAGCCACTCTTAGAATAACTCTCTGGATTTGGTTTTCACCAATATCAACTCTGCTACTACAATAAGGCATTTTTTCAAGGAACAAGTGGTAATTTGAGATCTTTCATGTGGCTCATGAGCTGCGACTCTGATGCCTTGAGCTCATCTCTTTCTGTCTCTACTTTGTCTAGTAAAAGTCGGGCCAGCCAACCAGCTTTCTTATTCTTCCCATTCTGACAAAACTTTAGGAAAATACCAAACATGCAATCACCAAGAGAGAGAGATTTATCTCAAGAAAATGGTTCATGTGGTTGTAGAGGCTGTTAAGTCCCAAGTCTGTGAGTGATATGTCAGGCTGCAGGCTTCTCCTGATTCACATAGCTGCAGGGGCTGAAGAATTCAAGATTGGCAGGTAAGATGGCAGGCTGCAGGCTCACAGGTTGCGGAAGCCAGTGAATCCCAAGATCAGCAGGCAATAAGGCAGGCCAATGGCTCAAGTCCCAGGAACCAGAGGTCTAATGATGAAGAGCTGGATGCAGGATCCAGAGCAAGCAAAAGCCAGTGAACTTTGCCTGAATATCCATATATATTGGATGCAGGCCACACCCCAAGGAAGCTCTTCTTACAACTGATTGGCTGATGACATCAGATCACATCATAGAGGTGATTACATTATATCACAAAATGGGGGATAGCTACCATCATTGTACAACTACCAAACTGCACGTTACATAACTGCCAAACCACTGAGAATCATGGCCCAGCCCAGTTAAATGGACACACATATTAACCATCACACCCACTGATCTAGAAATAGCAGAATCGATAACTTCCTTGACTAAGTATACTCAATTGCATAGCAAGGAACTTTTTGAATCAAACATAACCTACCTGGTTTTTAGGTGGTGTTACAAAAGAAAAAAAGATACCTCAATGTTAAATCTTAAGAATTCCACAATAGTTTTAATCACTTTTTTTTCGTACTATTTCCTAATTTTAAGATCCAAAATTCACTACAACTGGATTATACTTTACATTATACTTATATTACACTTCATGTAAGGGTTGGGTTAATTAAGGATACCTTGGAGACCAAAAATAAAAATAAATAATTGACACCCATATGCCAACATTTAGAATACGCAATTTAATAATATCTTCAGTTTATAATATTATTGTGATTCCCAAACACTCTAATGGAGGTTTAATAATCACAAGTACAAGGAAGAATGGTGAATAAAAGTATAAAGTATAGTTTCAATGAAAAGTATGCTTGCAATGACCTGCAGAGATAGACAACCCTGGTGGTCCAGTAGTTAAGAGCTTGTCTTCAAACCAAAAAGTCAGCAGTTCAAATCCACCTGCTGCTCCTTGGAAAATCTATGGGGCAGTTCTACCCTGTCCTATAGGGTTGCTACGAATTGAAATCTACTTGGCAGTGACTCAGTGGCAAGGGGTTTGGTTTGGCAGAGATAGAAACTGGCAATAACCCATTTACGACTTTGCTTAAACTACTAGGTAATGTTATGAATAATAATAAGCTGTACATATGGAGCCAGCTTCCTGGTGATACCTTCTTGGTCTTGATTTTTCACCTGGGTCTAGCGCTTGTGCTGAACTGATAGGTGATCTCTAGAACCAGGCCCTCAGAAAGTTCCATAGTGGGCAACCTAGAGAAGGTATACCTGATCCATGTCAGGCTGTGATGAGAGTTTGAGGATTGTATTGACCAAAAAAGAGGACTCTGTAGCCCCCTGCTGTAATTCTGAGGCCCCAGGCCCTGGCATACCCACCCAGAGAAATGTACAGTAATGCTGAGATTCCCAACACCTGTGAAAAGTGTTCTTCTATTGGAGCTTACCTGCTTCCTTATTTCCTCCAGCATGTTGTTATCAAAGCCCCATTAAACAAAACAAAAAAACCATACAGATGAAAAAGAAATTATTAATCAGGGGTGTTTTTATCTACTACCTATACAAACCCTGGTAGCGTAATGGTTACGTGCTACGGCTGCTAACCAAAGGGTAGGCAGTTCAAATCCGCCAGGTGCTCCTTGGAAACTCTATGGGAAGTTCCACTCTGTCTTATACGGTCACTATGAGTTGGAATCGACTCGACGGCACTGGCTTTGGTTTTTTTTTTTTTTTTTTTTTTGTTACCTATACAAAGCCCAGTAGATTTACCAGGTAAATTTTCTTCTGCTTGCTCTATTAACCACGTATACTGTTGCTAACACAGATAAATTTGTCCTTTGGAAGTGGATTGATTAAAATGATGAGTAAATAGATCTCTTTCTATACATATTTTGTCTTTTGTGCTGAGGCCTTTATCTTTGAAATGAAAGGCAGGGTGTAATTTATTAATAATATGCTGGGATTTTCTTTGGTCCTTTAGTAAAGTATCCCCCCACCCCTACCCCTAGATTTATAACCCTCATGAATCTCCTTCTTCTTGACTTACAATATAAATGCCTTTTTTCTAAACAAGCTGTTTTTAAAATGCCAGAGCGCAAGTGCATTTATTTGAGAGGTACTTAGGTACTTTAAATCCTGAATAACAACAACAATACATTTATGTACTTTGTTCATCTGTGTACCCTAGGATCTACTTATTGAACTTTGTGAAGCCGTACTAAAATCCACACAATCAGAGAATAAAACTTAAGGAGCTTTTAAAACTTAAGCATTTAATGGACTTGATTTTGTCTTAGGCCCAGGAGGGTGCTAGGTAAGTACCTGAGATGTTCAAAGTTGCCATCCTAACAGCCAATCCCTTTCTCCACTCCTTAGGGAGCTAGTATAAGCTCAGTCTTTGAAAAGGGATTTTAAATCTTTTATTCATTATTCTTCAGAAAGCCCTTCCCTGATAACAGCGTACAGCCTGACAGTAGGGTGTCCCTTTCCAACTTTAGAAACCTATTTTTGCTCCACCTCCTGCCTTTTCTCTGTTAATGTGACCTCTTCCTCCTCAAGCCCTGCACACTATAATTTGGTCTTTTTTTTTTTTTTTTATCTTCTAGAGTGGGCACTCAGAGTGCTTAAAATCCATTTCTAACCTCAATGTTTTTACAGGAGTTTTTATAAGCAAAGTCAATTGGTATCACCTCTTGGGGTGACCATGTCTATACCTTTGCCTCATAGAATTTACTAAAATTGGTTAGGCTATCTTTTGGATGGCAGCAGCTCAAGCATGAGAAGTACTAAGAAGTGCTGATTAGTGTTTCTATTGCATGTATCAGCTGAATCAGGGAATCTTAGAAAGGAAGCAAAACTTTCATGTCATCTGGTCAAATCCCTGCCATGCTCTCTTTCCAGTAAGCCTCTAGGGCCTTTAGTATCTGTTTAAAGCCTTTCTATCGATCACTGGAGGAGACATCATGTTTGAAGAAGTAACAGACCAGTGAGGATGAGGGAGACCCTTGGTGAGAGAGACTTCTACAACAGCATATTATTAATGAACTCAAATATGCTAGTGATCACAAAGATGATGCAGAATTGAGCAAGATTTTATTCTATTGTATATAAGGTTGTCATAAGTCAGAGTCAAGTCAGCAGCAGTTATCTATCTATCTATGGAAGCCTTCTACTGTTTTGGACAGTTATATAAAGGACTTCTCACAATGAGCAGAAACCTCATGAACTAGGCTTTCTCATTCCTGATTCAGGCAGTTTAAAAAACACAACTAAATGCCTTTGTAAGACACGACTTAAAAATTGTCTTCACGTAACATTTAGTTAATTACGCATTTGTATATTTTAATAATATAAACAATTTTCAGTGTAGAGTAGGTGTTTGTATATACTCTAGTTTTTCATTCACTTAGATATTGACAGAGAAAAAAAGAGTATTAGTAAACACAAAGGGAAAAAAATACTCAAGGGAAAAGCAGCCCCTGTAACACTTTAAGAAAATTACTACAAACCAAAATAATACCATTCTGTAATTTTTTCATCTGACTAGTTCCTGAGGCTCTCATCACTTACACAAATGAAAATGGACACAAAGATTTTTATCAGACAGGAGTTTGGTTTAATTTTATCTAAAATAGGAACCATGACGTTGAGTTTAACATTTTGCTAAAGGTGAGGCATGCTTTTTGTTATTATTTAATCACCTTCTAATGTTATTTATTGAGTTCCTGAAACTATTTTCTTATAGTATCTAGGTTTTCCTTAGAGATCTCATTTGTGCACAGCCCCTACTTGGCTCAGCTTATGAGATCTGATATGAGCTCATCTGATAGTCATACTGCAGGGAGCCATTTGTTTTCCAGAAATAAGCACCCCCAGCGTGGAATACTGCAGGGCATGGGGTGTGATTTTAGGGAAAAAGAAGTATTATTCTTGAGAAGAAGAGAAAAAATAATTCTTTTTTGAAAATATAAAATAGCAACTGCATTAAAAACATTTGCATGGTGGAAATGAAGCCAAAAGAAACCTTAAGGAAGAGCTCAATCACTAATAAATATAGAATTCCAATTTTTCATAAGTTTATTCATTTCATTTGCCCCTGTGTGTCTTTCACTCTTTTTCTTTCCATTTCTATTGCAAATTTAATTCCATTTTCATAGAAGACCTCAGGTCTGGAACAGAAATTGTTAGAAATATATTATAGTGTCATTGTTAGAAGTCTTTTAAACACATCAGAGTTCAAGTCATGAAACTATTAAAACTTACTAACTACATTATCTTGGTTGAGTGTCACATAATACACCTCAGAAAAGTATAAAAATTAAATCAAATCATTTTTGTTCACTGTTTACCAAATATTTCCAGATCTCTGCTTTCTTAGAATATGTTACTATTGTATTTCCTGGCTGTCTCATGTTTACATGGGACAAAGACTAATTCTGGCCAATCGTTTGTGAACAAATGTGATATGTGTCAATCTCAGGCTGGAGCAGTTAATTGTCAGGAGAATACTCTTTCCTTTTCTCAAGGTAAATGCAAATCTCAGCTTCTCTGTCGACCTGGGTTCAAAAGTGAAGAGAACTGGAGCAGAGCTTATACTTGAACTATGATGAACATGTTGCATGAGAAATACAACCATCTGGCGTGATATGTAAATTATATTTGGGGGCTGTTTCTTACTGAAGCATAATCTAGCCTGCCAGCTATGAAATAAAGTCAATAATGTTGTGTCTAAACCATAACAGGAGCCTCATGAATGTAATATTGAAAAGATGTCTCTAAGAAGTATTATCTTCTTCGATATTTTTTTTTAAAAAAACAACACCTGGAAGGACATTCGGGGACATCACTGCCTTGGTTATGATTGACTGGTCATATTGAATCTTTAAAATAATTAACATTATACAATACTAAAAGAAGGCATAAATAGATTCCAAAAGTCAACTAGAATAGGTTGTCTTTATGCCACTCTTGAAGGCTTTAAGGAGTTCCACAAAACTTTCATTTTTTTTTTTAAATAGTATTTTATTGTTTTTGGTGAAAGCTTACACAGCAAATGAAGTTCCCGTTTAATAATTTCTATATAAATTGTTCAGTGACATTCTCTAAATTGTTCACAATGTGTCAACATTCTCATTATTCCCTTTCCGGTTGTTCCATTCCCATAGTTGTAGTTTCCCTGCCCTGCGCCATTGCTTTCTCATCTTTCCTTTAGAGTAAATGTTGACCGTTTTGTCTTATTTGAATGATTTTTTAAAAGAGTAGAGTACTCCCGGGTGATATTGTTTATTTTATGAGCCAGTCTCCCACAACAATTTTTTCTGAGTCAAGTTAACCCACCTGTCCTTAGTCAAGACTGATGATTAGCCAGTTTTAAATTTTCACACATGTTTTTAGTTTCTCAAAATGTACCACTTCTTCATTCATATGGCTGTGTTCCACTATCTTTCTTTTGGCCTAAAGCTCAATGTTGAAGTGGTCATACAAATCACAAGCCATCATTAATTCATACAGATTAGCCTTGCTAGTAGCTGTATTAACTGAATAGCTCATTATAGGTATGCCAACACAGTGGGCATATGAATATTTTAACAAAATTATTATTATAGAGAACTCTAAACTACGCACCTTGTGGATTGTCACCCACGGCACAAAACCTTTTTCTCACTTCCTTAGCTTAATCACCTGACAGACATAAACATAGAGAAAGTTGAGTAGATGACCAGGATTCCCACAGTTCTATACACAGTGTGTGTGTGTGTAGGATTGTAATTTCTGGTCACTTTATGCTTAGATAAGGGTGAGTGACTGTGTTTTGCTTTATTTCATTTTCCTGTTTGAATAAGAATGCGTGCATATTTTTGTTCTTTGAGAGACTGACAATTCAAGTTACCTTCCTTTTTCTTAACAAAAAAATTTCCTCTTCAGAATGACCAATGTTAGTCTATTCCCAAATCTTGTTTGCTGAGCTACAGAAATCTTTCCATAGAAGATAGTCTTAACCTACACTTTCATTATAATTCTGCAAAAAATAATAATTTTCTTCATACCTCCTGTTCAATGCTCAATAAACTGTGGATTAGGGAAACTTAGAGAAAGTTGGGGAGTGATAAGTGACAGTATGACTGCTGGAGAGTAGATGATAATAGAGAAGAAAAACAAGGTTCATTGGGCCTGTAAGACCATAATGCCGTCTTTCCAGCTGGTTCCTAGGCAATATCTAATGAGAATACCATCCATATCTAACTAGCCTATTTGGCTACTTAGAGGATTTTTGTAAAAATTACAATTGCATAAATATCGATTGACTACACTGATCGAATTTAGTTTCGTTAAGCAATTAGCCACCATCTAGTTTGGCTTAAACGGTGAAGCTCATTTTCCAACATACAAAAGATATCAATAACACAAGATGTGTTCATATACAAGGTAAGTGGTTCGTTATGGGTAATTTTATGCACTTAAAGGCACTTTTTTATGCGTATAACCTCAAGCACTGTGCTAAGAAATGGGAGTTCACAGATGAAAACCACACAGTTATGATATTTAAATAACATACAATGCTACATTTGCAAATTTAATCCTCAAACATTGATGCAATTGGTGCCACTGACTTGTACATGTGAAAAATGTTGAACTGATAAATGCTGTGTTTTATATATACATATATTTGCAACAATAAAAAAGAACTGATAAGTTAATAATCATCTCAGTTAATTTTATACATATAAAATTAACTGAGATAGTTATTATCTTAGGTCCAAGCGCTTCCTCACTGAATGTTTAAAATAAGACAATGTGCTCAGTTTTTAAAGTGGTCCTGATAGATATTCAAAATTTGCCTCATACTTTATATTGAAAGTATACATTTCAGAACTCCCTGAAAATATTTCTCTGCAGAGGATAGGGAAATTATATGCACAAAATTACCCTAAAAGATGCAGAACTGAAAAAGTATGCCAACAGGGTGATTTTAGGCTTATAACTGACGAATAGATAAAAAAGCACTCATTTCATCAATGGTCTGAATTCGTATTTACCAAGAATATTCAATTTTATCTACAATGTTTGGGGAATATTTCTCTTTTAAAACCAATAGTCCTGTGGAGTGTTCAGCTTAAATTGTGAGTGTAAATGAAAGCTGAACTTTCAACCTTTCCCCACTCCCAGGAGGAAAGGAAGAAATTGAAACCCATTACCGTGAATGTATCCATTTAAAACAACACTGAGTTTCAAACTAACACAGGTGATTCTGAGAAGGTAGGCCTGGACCAGAACTAAAAGATCAGGTAGTCCATGCCCTTTATTTTTGGAAACTTTGTAATTAATCCACACTAGAAGGCAAGATTCCAGGAAATAACTTCAAACTCTTGAAGTAACAAAGATTCCATAAATTTTATAATACTTTATTTCTCAGTTTTCTATGTAAATTCTAACAAAAGACTTATTTCTCAGCAGTTTAATTATTTTTTTCTATTACAACTTCTGTTGCAGGCAGAACTTCTTAATTTTAAAGTACGTGCACATCACCTAGGAATCTTGTTAAAATGCAGATTCTGATGCTGGGTGGTCCGGGTGAGGGCTCAGTTTTTTTTTTTTTTTAATTTGAACAATTCCCAGTGATGCCGATGCTGCTGGTCCAGGGAACACACTTGGAGTAGCTGTGCTCTAGAAAACATAGAAATTTAGCTGTAGAAGTATCTAAGAGTTCACTTACTGTAGCACTTTATTTTTAGTTTTATTCAAATGTGCCAGGGCATTTTAATGGTAGGTAGCTCTTTTTCTTTGTGCCATCCATTCATCGATTTTTTTTTTTTTCACTTTATTGAATGGCCAACAGGATTGAAGGATTCCGTTCCTTTGTACACAGCACAGAGGCTGGGAAACCATTGATCATAATGCTATCGAGTAGCACAGGGATTTGTCTAACAATGTATTTTAGAATTAAATATTGAATGACATTACACGAAACATGCAAATTTTAATGAGCCAGCAGTGCTCCCATTGTTTGCTTTCTGTTTATTTATTTTATTACACAAAGCCATTACATACTTTTACACATTTATGTCACTGCTTCGTCACTGAAGACATTTAAGTGTCAAACCCTTGTTTCCCTGTTGATGGTCAGGCATTAGGTTGACAGGTGACAAGATAAACTTGGAGTTCTCTTTCAACTTTAAGCTCCTGGCATAATGAGCTATGAAGCCATGAAGGAACTTGCTCAAATGCACTTATCTTTATTCAGAGTTGGGAGATTAGGGTTTTTGATTCTAGGTTAAGTGCTTTTTGCAGTATCTGACCCTTCACTGACATGGCCGTTTACTTACCAAGTGACCGTATATATATATCCCCCAATGGGAGATCTTACATATGATCCTAGAAAAGGTTGGAAGAACTTTTAAACATCTGTTTGTTTTGCAACAAGTAGATAAAACATTTTAATAAATAATTAACACTTTTTATTTCCTGAATCATCTAGGTTGAATATTAAAAGAAGCATATTATCCGTGGGGGTTTTGGATGGTCATATTGCAGAAAATGTCCCTTAATAGGATAAAATTTTAGAGAAAATGTGCTTTGTTTATGTAAATCCCATATCTACCAGCATGTTTTTCGCTTTTCCGTCTGGACTCTTCCTTAAAACTTATTTTCTCTGCAGTCTAAGACTTACCACCACTCCTTTGTTACAAATAATTTTGTACACAAATGCTATTGTAGCCCATCGCCTCACTAAATAGCTACTGTTTACATTAAGTCAATTGGACTTTTATTCTACTGTTTTCTCAATTACTTGGATACGTCTTCCAGAAGTGGGGTATGGAGACTGAATATGTGTCAAGACCGTTTGTCTAATCCTTTCGTTCATCTCATATTTTGGTGTGTCTAGAAAATGCGGATGCCACTTACAGATTATGGAACAAAATGAAGTAAATCAAAATGGTGAGTCTTTTCAAGCAGATGTCAGTGCTTAAATACTTATATTTGTCGTTGTTGCTAGTTGCCAAGGACCACCAACCTTTCAGCTAGTAGCTGAGTGCTTAAGTGTTTGTGCCACCAGGGGTTCTATTTAAATGTTCCCCCTCCCTTTTTTTTTTACCTTGTAGATTAAATATAAATATAAATAATAAAATCTGGTGTACAGACTTTTGATGACAACAAAATAATTAAAGACTTTAAAAATCTGTCATTTTAAACATATCTTACCTTTCTACATGAAAGCACCAAGCTGACTCTGTTATAATGAAGCTATTATTCTGACAGTTGTACAGTCAATGGAAATTGAATTTAAAATAATATCAAATACTTATCATAAGACAGAAAAAGTTAGTTACATACTCAGTAATATGTATTGTTTTCTGAAAGCCATATCAGAAGGTCAAAGAGACTATTTTTTTCTCCTGATTAGCTCATTTTCAAAGCATTATATTCAAATTAGTGCAAAAATCCATGTATCTAAAAAAGTTTGTTTAAGGAAGAGGCAATGAAATAAGATGTAATTCAACAGCAGAAAGGAGGCAATTTAAAATATTAATAATTGAAAAATATTGAGGAGGATGTGATCATTAAAACAACACTTTCTTTAGGGGGTTTCTTAGTTACAGTCAAGAATGTACATCCAAAGATTGCTGGGTGTCCTTTCCATGGCAGACTGAGTGTGAAAATGAGCAGAATTTACACAGGAAAACAGGGTGGGAAGAGAGTGGAGGGAACAGCATTTGCCAAGTCCGGGAAATAAGAAGGGACCATGGCACTTTTAATGTGGCGAGGGGAGTTCAACAGAGCAGATATTGAAAGTTTTGGAATGAGTTTCTTTCCTTCCTGGTCAGCGTTCCAGAAATTACACTTCATTCTTTATAAAATAAACTATCAACAAATTATACAAGAAAAACAATAGCAGGCAATTTCCCACATTAACCAGAAGTATAAACATTCCCTGCTCAGTGTTCGTTTTAGAGCTCAGGCTCCAGCGCTTTCAGAAAACAATGTCAGAAGTGACAAAGAAATTTGTAGATATTACGGTTTTTCTGCATTAAGCAAATTGAAAGTAAACCTAACTGAGTTTCTAAATCACAACTCCCAGAAAAATTACTAACTGAGTGACTATAGCTTAGCCAAAGGGCCCTTCCCAGTCAATCAGGGAAGAGAGCTTCACGGTGGAGTTACACATAAACTCCTGTAATCCACCCTGATAAACCCTGGAAACTCCAAGCTTTGCTCTGGGAACAGAACATCCTCAGAAGTAGAGAGGTGGGCCACCAGCGCCTGCATCTGAATATCTACATCTTATCTTCACTTGAGTGTTCTCCTACTTGGAATACCATTGTGACAATTGTTTGCCTCTTAGGGGTACCATTCTACTTAAAACACTCTCTACCAATGAACGAAAATACTTTTTTTTACTTTGGCACATCTACGATAAAAAACAAAACCAAACCCATTGCCATCAAGTGGATTCTGACTCATACAGACCCTATAGGACAGAGTAGAACTACCCCATATAGTTTCCAAGCAGCTCCTGGTGGATTCAAACTGCTGACCTTTTGGTTAGCAGCCATAGCTCCTAAGCACTACGCCACCAGGGTTTCCCATCTGTCATGGATTGAATTGTGTCCCCCCAAAATACCTGCTAACTTGGCTAAGTCATGATTCCCTAGTATGATTGGATGATTGTCTAATGTTTTTATCTTCTGTTGTGATTTCCCTATGTGTTGTAAATCCTGTCGGTATGATGTAATAAGATGGATTAGCAGCAGTTATATTGATGAGGTCCTAAAGATTTGATAGTGTTTTAAGCCAATCTCTTTTGAGATATAAAAGAGAGAAGAGAGCAGAGAGACATGGGGATCTCATACCACCAAGAAAGCAGTGCCAGGAGCAGGGTGTGTCCTTTGGACATGAAGTTCCTGTGCTGAGATGCTCCCAGACCAAGGGAAGGCTGATGATAAGGACCTTCCTCCAGAGCCAACAGAGAGAGAAAGTCTTTTCCTGGAGCAAGTGCCCTGAATTTGGACTTCTAGCCTCCTCGACTGTGTGAGAATTAACTTCTCTTTGTTAAAGCCATCTGCTTGTGGTATTTTTGTTACAGCAGTACTAGATGACTAAGATACCATCTAAGATAAGATGGACATCAAACATAAGTACATTGCTAAATATTAATAAGGAATAAAGTGAATACATATGTAAGAAGTTTAATATCAACCTAGCTGATAAAGCACCACAGATGGGTTACTATTAGGGCTTGTAAGCCTCTTAATATTCTCCTTTCTGGTCCTCAGGGAAGGGAAATACCTTCCCTAACTGCAATGGGCTAGCTAGTTTTGTAGGCACCTCACAGGAATTCCTTCTTTTTTAATATTAGGGCTGCAAACATACCTAATGCACGCAATTTCATTTCTTGATCAATAGAGAGGGTGATTTCTCTTCTGGGGACATACCTACTAAGGTAGGACTATGTTGACTAGTCCTTAAAGATGCTTATTCCTCTCCCTTTCTCTATCCAGGGTATGACTAGGTTCTTGAAGTTCGTAGCAGTGGCGCAATGGTTAAGAGCTCCGATGCTAACCAAAAAGTCGGCAGTTCACATCTGCCAGTTGCTCCTTGGGAACTCTGTGAGGCACTTCTACTCTATTCTATCGGGTTGCTAGGAGTCGGAATTGACTCAACGACAATGGGTTTTGGTATATTAAATAGTTCAACCACATCAATTTTCATCACATCAACAAAAGAAAAACAAAACTCACTAACACACAATGTGTCCAATTATCCATTTTAAACCCAAAGCCTATCTTTGCAATATCTTTGTTAGGTCCTTGCTCTGATAGTCTCCATTCTTAGCAGTAAATGCACTCATAAGAGAAGCACTGAGAAGTATAGTTATAAATTGCATTAAGAATTTTTTTCTAATTTTGAGATTTAGTTTTTATAATTATCACAGACGGGGCAGATTATTCAATAAGCAAGGTAAGCACGGGCTTACTTGGTGAAGCCCATGTAATATTGTTCACTACAGGTTAGTAAGTAAGCATAGTTCACTACAGATTAGTAAATAAGCACAAGTAAGCCTGTGCTTGCCTTGCTTATTGGTTCATCGCCCCTGTAAGGGATTGTACATTTTGAAAAGAGGCTTTGATTCTGTAGAAAGGTGTTGTGGAGTTGGGAGAGAGACAGATCCCAGATGTACCTAGAAGCAGAATTTTTTAATGTGCTGAAAAAAATGTGAAATTTTTCACTACAGATGATCCGGTAAGCAAGATAAGCACCGTGCTTACCTTGCCTATTGAAAGTCTGTCCCTGGTTACACATTGTGAAAGAAGAGAGAAGGGCTTTGAGCAAATGACACATAGAAAAGGCTAGTTTTGATTGAGGGAATTTGTGTGAGTCTTTAAGTCTATAATATGGGACAATAAAGCGCTATCACCTGGTAGAATTTT
Organism: Loxodonta africana; assembly: GCF_030014295.1. NCBI lineage: Eukaryota > Metazoa > Chordata > Mammalia > Proboscidea > Elephantidae > Loxodonta > Loxodonta africana. The sequence continues at coordinate 109,733,994 of NC_087347.1, read as the reverse complement.
ATTCAAGTTTTGGGGAATTTTACAGCAAAACGAACATAGTGAAAGCTGAGAATAACATCAAGAGTTGTCACTAGGGTGCTGAAAAGATGAGTGAAAGCAGGATAATGAAATAAACTTTACATAATTTACTAGAAAGATGTACTTTTCTTATATAGCTAATGGATTAGTGGGGAAAAGTGGTTTTCCACTCTGTTTGAAAAACCATGGGGTTCACACTTCTAGTTCCATGTTTGAAAAGCATGATTGAGTGGATAAAAATGCGGGTTGCATTATATAATTCAGTTACTCTTATGGTAAGACTCTGGGTTTGGTTTTTGGCAATATCAGCTCTGTTACTACAAGAAATAAAACTTTCTCTCACGGCACAAGTGGAAATTTTAAGGTCATCTGTGTGGCACTTGAGCTGTGACTCTGAAGCCCTGAACTCATCTCATTCTTTCACCACTTTGTCTAGAAAAAGTAGGACCAGCCAACCAGCTTCCTTATACTTCTCCTTATGAGAAAGTTGTACAAAAGTATCAAATATGTTACCACCCAGAGCCTTGCCTCTCACCAATGCCTGATCTATTGGTGGTGATATTTTGTGTATTTCTATTGCCACCAGATGCCATGGATTGACAGTGCCGTCTTTACTACTGGAAGCAGAATCATCAACATCTTTAAGAAAACCAGACTTGATAATCAATTTAGAAAACTCATCCTGGCAATTTTGTTCCTCTAAGACCACTCCCAATGTCTTACCAGATGCCTTAGGCTGGGTTCTCTAGAGAAACAAAACCAGTAAAGCGTATATAGATAGACAGATAGAGATAGAGAGAGATTTATATTAAGGAAATGGCTTACATGGTTGTTAGAGGTTGGAACGTCTCAAGTCCACGGGTCAGGCTGGAGGCTTCTCATGATTCATGTAGCCGAAAGGGCTGGTGAACCCAAGACTGGCAAATAAGGCAGCAGGGCTCTGGCTCACAGGATGTGAAGACTAATGAATCCCAAGATTGGCAGGCAAACCAGCAGGTAAGCTGCTAGCTGAAGTTCTAAGAACTGGAGGTTGGCTGAACAGGAGCCAGCTGCAAAATCCAGAGTAAGCAAAAGTCTGAGAACCTTGCCAGAAAGTCCACCTATATTGGATGAAGGCCACAGTTCCAAAGAACCCCCCTTTCGACTTATTGGTTACTCACAGCGGATCCCATCATGGAGGTGACCATGATCACATTATATCAAAACTCATCACAGAGATGATCACATCATTATACGATTGCCAAAAACATTTAACTGCCAAAACACTGAAGATCATGGCTCATCCAAGTCGACGCACAACCTTAATGATCACAGTCCTGTCTCTTAAATATTCCTCCTACCATTTCACTCCATCTCCCATGACACAGATTTTGTGGTCTTGCCTCCAACATCATCTCTACCATATAGCCTCCGTAATCACTTCTGAATTTGTTGCTCCATGCCCACGTCAGCCAATTCTCTGCACAGCTGGGGTGATCTTTTTAAAAGTTAAATTTCATATTCTGGATCTCCTCCTTATAATTCTTCAATGTGTCTCCTCTGTTCTTAGGTTCTGTCTAAAATTTTTTGCACAACTTATAAGTCCAAAAGGATATGGTCCCAAATTCCTACTTCAGACACATTTCATGCTGCTCATAGTGATAACTAACAAAACCACTGTGCTTGATAATTGGATGATGAAAACATTCTCAGAGGAATATTTCACGTGGATTCATGGATGCTGGCACAAAAAAGGGAATAGATGAGTAAGAAGCATAGGCCGTAGTTGTAGATCACATCAATTTAGTATATTTTCTTCACTGAGATAGCACAGCCCCTAAAACTCAAAGTGAGCTAAAAACAAAGACAAACTTTTTGCTGCAATAATTAAAGATGCCTCCCTCAATTTTAAGCTAACAAATGGAAATGAAGCATGACTGAATGTAACACGGAGATGGTAGTTCTAATCCAGGCTAGCTTTTGGCAATAGACGTTTGTTCTGTGCTCTGCCCTCTCTGAGTCCCCTTGTATAGTCATTCCAGCTCACCTTGCTCATTTATAATACTGTGGAAAACACTACTTGCTTTCACCAAGCCATTGTGGAAAATGAATGTTTGCTGTGTTTAACATTAGGAGATAAAAGACAGGCTGTGATCAAAATTGGTATATTAAAAGTTATTAATGATGCTCAAGGCTAAGGGAAGAGTGACAGGCAAAAACTCTTCAGGGCTTAATAACGTTTAGTGCCCTGAAGAAGCAACACACTTATTTTCAGGTAAGCATTTGTCTGTTCATCGCAGACAGGACTCATCAAAAAAACAATATTTTAGGATATATTTAAAGATTAAGAAAACAAAATGTTAGGTTAAATCTTCAGGGGGGAAAAAAAGCCTTGAAATGAACATATTCATTGAACAATAAAAGTTGTTTGTGTGATCACTGAAAAATGTTTTTGAATTAAAAATATGCATAACCCACTTTTACAGACTGTAAAGGACATGTACATGTTATACACACACACACAAAAATAATTTTATCCATAACAACACTGGCAATTAAGCAGCTTTATTATTTTTTTCTCCTCTCCAGTTTTTCCAAATCATTCTTTATATATTCTTGGCTAGTCAGGATCCTCAGTCATTCTTATATAATCCAAGTGGAATCACTTGCTTCAATTGTAATCCTTATGGCTGCTTGAAGAGAATTGTCTTAGTTTGGTAGTGATGTGGTAGCAAAAAACAAAAAACATACACAAAAAAGCACATGCAAAAAAACAGAAAACAAAACAAAACATAAGTGGGCGCCTTTAAAGAACAGGAATTTATTTTCTCACAGTTCGGGAGGTGACAAGTCTGAATGCAGGGTGCTGGCTCCAGGGTAAGGCCCTTCTTTGTCTCTTTCAGCTTCTAGTAAGAAAAAGCCCAGTGCCGTCGAGTCGATTCCGACTCATAGCGACCCTAGCAGCTGTCAGCAATCCTTGGTATTTCTGAATTGTAGATGCATCTGCCATGTGTATCTCTGACCCCTGTGTATGTGTCTCTGTGCCTGCTTTGCTCTTTTTATAAGACCCCATTCAGAAATGATTAGGTTTAGGACCCTTTCTACTCTGGCATGTTCTCATTACATAACAAAAGAAAATTTCTATTTTCAAAGAGGATCATATTTACAAACACAGGGATTAGGACTTCCACATTTCTCTGGGGGGTGCAGGCATCATTCAATCCATAACAAGAACCATGCATGGGAAAAATCAGGGCTCATTCTCATAAGTCTCTGGGTAACAAAGCACGGGACTACAGAGATTTATGATGCTGCTGTTTAAATTGTTCATTTTGTCCTTGTTGTGACCGTGGAGGGCTACCCTTTGCCCAGTGTGCAGAAAGAGGCACAGACCTGATCACAGTCAATGGGAGAAGCAACAGATCTACATTGTTCAGGAGTTCTCAAACAAGCATTGCTGAGTTTACATATTTATATACAACCTTGAAACACGATTTTATCTGTTTTTCTTTTTGATTCTACGCAAGTGTCTACCCAGCACTTCCCCTAGGTGATCAGTGCCAAGCCCAGAATCTTCCCACAGCATTGTGACATCATCTTCTTGTATTCTTGTCCTTATAACTATGGGGCATGGTTTGGTTTTTCTAGGTCCTATGTTTGGTGCCCATGCAGTCTTTTCATGCCAGTTGATTTTCTTCCAAGGATGTGTAAAATGTATTATGTTTCTTTAATTTAAATGAAGCAAATATGTTTAATCTTCATTGTATCTTATAGTCACAACTTGGTTTAAAATTGACCTACCTGCCTTATTCTGAGTTCTTATAATTTTGGGGAACTTTGTTTTTTGTTTTGGAGCTTGGAATATTCTTTTCAAATGTTCATACCTTTCCTTGCAGGAATTCGTAACCTGAATTTGATTGGAACATGCCTGTCTTGGTTAAAATCACAGACTCTGGAATTAGACTGCCTCACCTTGGTAGCGGTTTCCCCACTCCTATCTGTGTGACCTTGGGAGTTACTTAACTTCTCTGAACCTATACCATACTAAGCATCATAAAGCTGTTGCTGTAGTTTTCACTATGATTCAACATAACTCTGAGACCTCTAAACAGTTTATTTTACTCCTTATCTAAGGCTGGGGCTTTAATGTTTCCAACAAAAAATCACTTATATCTTTGTTTTTTGTTTTTTTACTGTGCTTTAGATGAAGGTTTACAGGACAAACTGGTTTCTCCTTAAATAGTTAATACACATATTGTTTTGTGACATTAGTTGCCAACCCCACCACATGTCACCACTCTCCTCTTTTGGACCTTGGGTTCTGTATTTCCATTCATAGAGCTTTCCTGTTCCCTCCCTCCATCTCCTCCTTGCCCCTGGGCAGGTATGCCCATTTAGTCTCATACGCGTGGTTGAGCTACATGCATTATTGTTTGTTTTATGGGCCTTTCTAATATTTGACTGAAGGGTGAACCTCAGGAATGACTTCAGAATTGAATTTAAAGAGAGTCTGGGTGCCGTACTCTCAGGGTTTCTCCAGTCTCTGTCAGACAATTAAGTCTGTTTTTTTTTTTTTTTTTTTTTTTATGAGCTAGAATTTTGTCCTCCCTTTTTCTACAGCTCTGTCTGGGACCCTGTATTGTGGTCCCTGTCAGAGCAGTCAGTGGTGATAACCAGGTACCATGTAGTTGTACTAGACTCAGTCTGGTGGAGGCTGTGACTGTTCTGGTCCATTAGTCCTGTGGACTAATCTTTCCCTTGTGTCTTTGGTTTTCTTCATTCTCCCTTGCTCCAGAAAGGGTAAGACCAGTGGAGTATCCTAAATGGCCACTGACAAACTTTTAAGATCCCAGACACTACTCACCAAAGTAGGGTATAGAACATTTTCTTCAAAACTATGCTATGCCAATCGAGCTATACGTCCCCCGAGACCATGGTCCCCAGCCCTCAGTGCAGTAATTCAGTCCCTCAGGGAATTTGGATGTGTCTGTGAAGCATCCACAACTTTGTCAAATTATGCTGACTTCACCAGTATTGCGTACTGTCTTACCCTTCACCAAAATTACCACTTATCTATCATCTAATTGCTGTTGTTCCCACCCCACCCCTCTCCTCCTTTGTAACCATCAAAGATTTTTTCTTTCTGTGTGTAAACCTTTTCATGAGTTTTTATAATAGTGGTCTCATATAGCATTTGTCCTTTTGTGATTGATGTATCTCACTCAGCATAAGGCTGTCCAGATTCATCCATGTTGTGAGATGTTTCACAGATTCATCATTGTTTGTTGTTGCATAGTACTCCATTGTGTGTAGGTACCAGAATTTGTTTACCCATTCATCTGTTGGTAGACACTTAGGTTGTTTCCATCTTTTTTGCTATTTCCAATAATGTTGTGATGAGCATGGGTGTGCATATGCCTATTTATGTGACAGGTATTATTTCTCTAGGATATATTGCTAGTAATGGGATTGCTGGATGGTATGATATTTCTATTTCCAGCTTTTTAAGGAAGCACCATATTGTTTTCCAATATGGTTGCACAATTTTGTATTCCCACCAGCAGTGCATAAGTGTTCCAATCTCCCCAAAGCCTCTCCAACATTTGTTATATTATGTTTTTTTGATTTGTGCCAGTAATGTCGGGATGAGAGGGTATCTTAGCCTAGTTTTGATTTGTATTTCTCTAATGGCTAGTGATCATGAACATTTCCTCATATTTCTGTGAGCCGCCTGGAAAAAAATCATTTACATTATAATTCAAAACATTATTAGAGCAGCATTTTAGAAAATCCTGAATTCCAAAACTCAAAATTTTCCTTTGCTTGAACAGAAACTAGATAAAATGAAGCATCAACAAAGTGAGCAAGAAAGAGAAGATGACCATTAGTGTAAATGTCACAATTTTTTTTTTTTTTTCTAAATTGATTTTCCTTGTCTTTTGTTTTCAATGAAGTAACTGAGATAATTGCCCTACATTTATTTTTGGGTCACCTCAGGAAATCTGGCCCTTGATGCCCAGAGCTTGTATCAAGTCTAGTTTAACTTGAATATGACTAATTTACCACGTCTCTTAACAGTAGCTTTAGCAATCTGACTCAGAACCCTATTTCTAGAATATTTTGACCTATATGTACACAGAACATAACAGGTTGATTTCTCTAAGGCATGCAAAGCAGTATGAACTGTTCCCATATCAGTTGTGAGGATAATAATAACACATCCTCCTCTAGTCTTTTCCATGTGTTAGTCGCTATTCAGAGTGCTTTACAGGTATTCACTCTTTTAATCCTCATGTGAAATTTAAACCACCTGTTCTTGAGAAATGCAACATTAATTTTTACATTGTTCAGAGTTTGCAAGAAGAGAAATTTCAATATGCTGTGGCATGCCATGTTAGATTTATGACCAACCTTGCCTCAATTTAAAAATATTCTAGGAAAAATTATGAGGTTTTATAATTTATTCATGAGTTTTTAGCTATTTTTCAGTTGAGAATAATGGATTGGTTACACCAACGAAAGGTTGAAAAATTAAATTTATGTTTTTCTAGACATCATACATTCTTATCAAATGTTACTAATTTTTTTTTTTTTTTTTATGTGTTCTGTTTGAAAACAGTAAAACACTTAGGGAGGAGAAGGATGAGAGTGCAAAAGTTGGTTGTGTTGAATAAAAAAATAAATCTGGGTTTACCAAGAAGAGACTTTACTCAGAAGGATTATTGCAAGGGGTGAAAGGGACTATTGCAATAGGGAGAAAGCTCTAACCATTACATCAGCAAGCATCTCAAGTTTTAGGGAAAAAGCACTTTTCTTTTACAGAGATAACTGTAAACAAGGCTAGAAATAACCTGGAGTAGGGAAGTGGGATGAAAGGGTGGTATGATGAGATACTACATAAGAGAATGTTCTACCCTGAGGCAAGTCTGTGCTAGGAGGTAGCCCCTTAAGGAAGGGGTCACGTGTTGGGTCAGGTTGAGAGTGGGCCAAAATTCAGGGACTTGTGGAAGAAAAGAAACTTAACTAAAGCTCTGTTAACAAGCGTTTTATTATATTTGATCAGTGGAAACAAGCAGTTCAGCTACATCATTTATGAGGCAATGAATGAGAATTTTTTTTTTTTTTTTTTTATGTCTGGCCTTGTCACAGGTAAACAAGGGGCATCCTTAAGTCTTATCTAGTCATATGGTGAAGGGTAGTTCTTTGGAGTAAGGCATTTTCTGGAACACAAAAGGGTGAGTGCATTCCTTTAACTATTGCTGTTTTGCAAGGTCACCGGAGAAGCTGGTGTCTATCAAACATTGAGGTAGTTGACTTCTCCCAGCTCACATAATTAGCCTATACTAAACGATAGAGCCCTGGTGGTGCAGTGGTGAAGTGATACAACTGCTAACCAAAAGGTCAGCAGTCTGAATCCACCAGCCGCTCCTTGCAAACCCTATGAGGAAGTTCTACTCTGTCCAATAGGGTCCCTATGGATAGGAATCAACTAGACAGCAACAGGATTGTTTGTTTTTAACAGTAAACTATAATTTTAAGCTATTGATACATGGTACATTGGTTTTCATTTATTAATATTGTTATCTATCAACACAAAGAAAAAAACAGTTCATCAACAAGGCAAATTGTTTAAAAGGAGAAAGTTGAAATTTGTCCAACAGTGGTATTTAAAGTTAGTGACTCTTCCCCTCCAAATTATTTTATTTGTAGAAAATTTCCTGTTAGCCAGTATCCTGTGAGAAGGATTTATTCACTGTAGACACGTTGTTCTTTAGTAATTGCTTATGGAGAAGAAAGCATAACTTGGCAATAGAAATTGCTGTATTTACAGTTTAAGTAAACATTGGAGAGATACCATATATTGACTTGTTACTATATGAGAGGTAGGATGTTAGACATTTACTTACTCTCCTTTCTTAAACCTTATCCAAGTAAATGCTTTTCTTTTAAATAATTTCCATATGTTTATGTTGAATAAATTCAAATCCATTAATTTTCACACCCAAGAAACCACCACAAAGCAGGTACTCTAAACTTTATATTCTGGACTAATGCAATAGTTTTTATGTGATGTTAACCTCCTCTATTAGCAACCAGTGTATTAATGGCCCTAAAAGATAGATTTATGGTATCACTTTCCCATGTAAAGGATTTCATAACCTCAGGAACTCTTGAAATCATAATATCAGGAACTCTGCAGCCTGTGTTCTCTTACACCTCCTGGGCTTGGGCGTCATTGATGTTAGTTGCAGCTAAGTCAGCTCCAACTGTTGGTGACCTTATGTATAAACCCAAACCAAACCTGCTGTTGTCGAGTCGATTCTAATAGCAACCCTATAGGAAGGAGTAAAACTGCCCCCATAGAGTTTCCAAGAAGAGCCTGGTGGATTTGAACTGCTGAACTCTTGGTTAGCAGCCATAGCACTTAACCACTACACCACCAGGAGATATATATATATATATACACATATATGTATCTATTAATTCCTTTAATGTACAAATACCCAGTACAGAGTCTTTCTTGTAGATTTACTAAAGGACTCAGTACCCTGTTCCATTTTTTTTCCCCCATACAATTGCCTTGACTCACAGATCTATCTCCAGGTGAGGACGCCATACTGAGGCATCAAGGCCCAACTTGAATGTCACCGTTGCTATGAAAATTCTGACTTCCTCCAAGTGGATTTGAGATCCTTGTCCTCTAAAGTCTTACAGCTCTTGAGTTGTTACGTTTTTATGATATTGATCCCATAATAGATTGTAAAATTATACTTTACTGCAGAAATTCTCTTTCTTACTATCTTACAAGAGTTTTCAGCTTTAAACACCATGCCTATTACATAAAGGAAGTTCTCAATAAATATTTATGGGAGGAAGATAATCAGGAAAATGGGAAAGAATAAAAACAAGACATCTGGTACACTGCTCTTTCATTCTGAAAGGAAAATGTATAAAATAATTTGCTTTTAGCTGACTTAACTATCTAAAGGGACTGAACAGGTCTCTGAATAGCCATTTAATGATACACTAGCAACCATCAAAGATTTAGGAATACTATTATGCTACTGCTGCTCACCAAAAAGGTTGGCAGTTCAAATCCACCAGGTGCTCCTTGGAAACTCAATAGGGCAGTTCTACTCTTTCCTATAAGGTCACTATGAGTTGGAATCAACTCAACGGCAATGGATTTGGGTTTTTTTTGTTGTTGTTGTTTATTATGTATTACTCATTCAACCAAGAGTGATTGAGCCTTAACTGGGTTAGAAATGAGCCCTCACCTTAAGATACTTACAGTCTATTGATAAATAAATAATCCCGTGTGATGAGGTGGCCCTGAGTGGTGCAAATGGTTAATATACTCAGTTGCTAACCCAAAGGTGGTAGGTTCATGTTCATACAGAGGCATCTGAGAAAAAAGTCTTGGCAATCCACATTGGTGAGTCAACATTGGAGACAGGAAGACTAGTTCAGAGACCAAAGGAAAGCTTTAGAGAAATGCTGTGAGCTGGAACTTAGGCAGTAAGAATGAGTTGTAGAGAAAGAAGCAATGTAGATTGCAGGAACATAGATTGGGTTAGGGGTGGAGGGGAGGACAGAACAGTGTCAGTAACAGAGTCTGGTGTATATTTTGGTTAGATGGTGATGCCAAGGATTGAAATTGGGAAGAAAAGAATGGTTTGAAGTCAGGAGAGAGCTATGAGAAAATTGTGTCTTGAGAAAAAAAGGGGAAAACTTTAAAGAGAGAATCTCAACAAATCTTGACAAGGATACACAGAGATTAAAACAAGGGCTTCAAGAAACTTATGATGGCATTTAAATTGGATGTGCTATTTGGTGTTCTGTTTATCATTATTTCACATTCGAAAAGTCAGGTTACTTCCTGTGGGACAAGACATACATACTCTTGTGCGTATTCTCATGCAATGCACACATATGAATTCAGCAAAGAACATTTATTGTGTCTATTTCCTGTAGAAGGCTTGTGAATGTTTGCAGATAATTTCAAAAAATATTAGTAGTCACAAAACTCTATCTTTTAAGAATTTATAATTTAATTAGAGAACTTTTTTTTTTCAAGTTGTATGGTAAATAAAAAAAAATTAAAGAGCCCTATAATAAAGTCTATTTCCTTCATATTGCAAGCAGTATAGATAAAACTTATATAAACCAAACTGAACGCACTGCATCGAGTCAATTCCAACTCATAGTGACCCTATGGGATCGAGAAACCTAACCGGAGCCTCTAAAAACTAATACTTTCTGTCCTTCACGCAATTGAACTTATCTGTGGCTACAGTCAATCTTTCTAAGGTGGCTTCCCGGGAACCAGGATTGTTACACGAAGCAGAGCCCCAGAGGCCTTTGAATGCCACTAACTGATCAGATCATGTTATTTATTCCTGCTATTTTCTATTCCTTTCACTTCTACAGATCATATAATAGGCTGGCGGACATTCTGCATTTATCACTCCTTCATCTGTAAGAAGACCATAATTTAGTGTAACTCATGTAGCTGCTGTGATGGCTATAACAAAGGGTCTGGTCACTCTGTTTCACTGATTCCAACATTCACACAGGTCTGACCAACCCGATTCTCCCCAGAAACCTGTCAGTATATGTGGACAATTCTTATATTTTATTTTACAACTGGAGCCAAATCTGAGTAGTGAACACGGCAACTACAACAGATCCCTATTAGAATGTTATTATATTTCCTTTTTGCTTACTCTAACATGCCATATAATTTCTTTTTTTTTTTTTATTTGGGGTTAATTTTCTTCTTTTTTGAAGCTGAAGAAACTCCAGCCTAAAGCTTACAAAAGGCCTATACGTCAGTGAAGCTAATTCATTCTTATTATTCCTCATTACTTTTTATATTCTAATTGGTCTTTAGAGCTTTATACAAGATGCACACAATCACCCGCCACGTGTGCTTCTCCAGTGATAATTTTTATAGCCAACATGGTCAACATGTACAAATTGTAGGTACCAATCTGATTCGTGAGCTGTGGTAATTGGATTCTCCATGTAATTACAGGTGGTAATGACACTTTTAAGCACCTTATACAGGTGTTAGGAGAGGCTTTTCTTTCTTTTTCCTTTTTTTAAATGGGAAACAGAATTAATAAAGTCAAAGTCCCTGGAGCCGTGCCAGGTCAGAGAGGTGGCTTTCAACTGTAAACAGCAGTTTTCGTCGGAGTACAATTACAGCTCTGACCACCTGCACCACTCCTTGTCACATCGACCACTGAGGACAAGGGAGTCTGGAGAGGAGACTAAATGTTTGGGGCTTTAAAAGCTGGGAAATGAAACATCCATTCATTACAAAGCATCATTCGTACATGGTGAGTGAGTCAGAACCCGATGCAGTTTGGATTGCATATGCCTCCCGGGTATTAGGAGCAGGCTACTACCCAACTGAAAAAAAAAAAAAAAGAAAGCTTTTTAATCTCTTCTGCATGACCAGGAACAAGACTGCATGTTTCAGGCCAAAACATGTAGTAAGAATGTGTATTTGTGCACACACGTGTGTGTATCTATGTATGTGCAAGTACCAGTCACTCCCTCCAGAGTAAAAAGACCAACCTAAGGGTCTGTCTACTTACACACTTCACAGCCACTTTAATTATGCTTCAATCTGTTATTCAGTTTATGTGTGCAAGCACACTCAGTGTATTTACTGAGAGCTCAGAGAGAACAGAACACCATGCCAAGCATGAGGAACAGACAATCAAACAAACCAGTTGTCGCTAAGTCGATTCCAACTCATGGCAACCCTGTGTGCGTCAGAATAGGACTGTGCTCCACAGAGTTTTCGAGGTTGTGAACTTTTGGAAGCAGATTGCCAGGCCTTTCTTCAGGCTTGCCTCTGAGTGCACATCAACCTTTCGTTAGTAGTCAATCGCTTAACCATTTGTGCCACCGAAGGGGGATGGAAAGAGAGAAAGGGTTGATTTTTTGCTCAAGAAGCTAGCTCCACAGCTTCAGCACTGCCGAAGTTCTCTACCTTGGTAAAATGAAGGTTTTAACAGCATCATTTTCTTACGGGTTTTTGTCAAAGATTCAATTATAGAATGCATGTATGGTACTGATGGTGTGCCTGTTGTCATTGTTATGTGCCACTGAGTTGGTTTCAACTCATAGCAACCCTATAGGACAGAGTAGAACTGCCCCACAGGGTTTCCAAGGAGCACCTGGTAGATTCGAACTGTCGACATTTTAGTTAAGCAGCTGCACCTTTTAACCACTGTGCCACCAGGGTTTCCATAATGTGCCTAGCAAATATCAAACAGTTGATAGCAGCAGCAGCTCTAGACAACACATAAAGGAGACAGTCACAGATGCTGGTATTTACTTACATACCAAGTGAAAATAATGTGTAACTTCAGTCAGTGAAAATGAGTGGGGCAAAGCGTTGAAAAGATCAAGCACACAGGAACTGAGGATTGTTAAACCTGTTGAGGATGGCCTGACAAATGTGAAGACCACTCCCTGAATTCATTTTTAATTTTGAATTCTAAGTGCAATTTTTGCGAGGCTCATTTCTTAACGTAATGAGAAAATACACCAGGCTCGTAATGCCCTTTTGCCTCATTATATGTGTATCTTTTCCCCTTGGGTAAATGTCAGGCAGTAAAACCAAAAGTAGAGTTGGTTTGATTTTTGAGATATAGCTTGGCTTGATTCTGTGTGTCTCAGGGAGGCACTGCGGTGCTTTAGCTACTCTGTCTCTTTTCCATTCGTTTTCAACAGGTCCAGCTCCCAATGCAGGTAATATCAGCTGTCCTTGTCTAAGGGTGGTCACATGGTCACACAATCCCTTGACACAAGTGAGATTAAGGAATATTTGACCTGTGTGCTGGGGAACTGATGGTATTTCTGTTGACATACTCATCTTTTATGGGAGAGCTTCAATTCCCCAATCAATGACTGTTCTTGTCTTATGCCTTTCGTAACAAGTAAGGTTGGCAGAAAAGGTGAGACGTGAGACAGCCAGTCGTTTAGAATCCCTCTGATACAGTGAGTATGGCAAAAGCATACACAAAAGCAATACTAATCTTTACTTTCTACATTTTAATGAAGATTGAATTATACATCAAGATAATTTATGTGGTTTCATCTTTTTAAATGTTCCTGTCTTTTGAAATACTGAGTCAGATTTCTGGTTCTTTTCAGGGCATAGTTGAAAGATGATTGTTAAGGCTGAAGCCTTTGCTAGATATTAGTTGCCTACTAGTCTATTTGTCTACAGATTTCTTTAGTATTATCTTACACAAACATGATACCAGTGAACAATTATAATTCCCTAGTTTAGCATTTGCAATGGAAAGAAGAGTTCTCTACCTATTTTCTTTTCCCAAATGAAACAAGTGCACAAATAATTTATTCCAAAAAGTCTCTAGTCTTTTCCTTTCTACAACTTCTCCAATTTTGGTCCTCAAGACTTTACTTCTATTAATTTAGTAATTACTAAGGTACTAAATTTAGTAAGTACGACAGAATGTTCCTTAGAAGCAAGGATGGTGAGATTACACCTCACGTACTTTGGACATGTTATCAGGAGGGACCAGCCCCTGGAGAAGGACAACATGTGCGGTAAAGTAGAGGGTCAGTGAAAAAGAGGAAGACCCTCAACAAGATGGATCGACACAGTGGCTGCAACAATGGGCTCAAGCATAACAATGATGGTGAGGATGGCGCTGGACTGGGCGGTGTTCCGTTGTGTTGTATACTGAGTGGGAACCAACTCAACAGCACCTAACAACAATAACGCAGAGGTAATACAAGCTCAGGACCTGATAATTCTGGTCTTCTTTTTACAGAATTTAAATATCTGAACAGCTTTCTTGGCCTTTAGGTCCTCTATCAGAACTGGAATGATAACATTCACCACCCAAACAAACAAGCAAAAAACCTAACCCATTGCCATTGAGTTGATCCTGACTCACAGGGAGACTACAGGACAGAGTAGAACTGCCCCATAGGCTGCATGTAAATTTTACAGAAGCAGACTGCGACATCTTTTTTCCGAAGAGCAGCTGGTGGGTTTGAACCATCAATCATTTGGTTAGCAGCCGAGTGCTTAACCACTGTGCAACCAGGGCTTTTTGTTCACTACCCAGACTCCAAAACCAAACCAGTTACTGTGAAGTTGATTTCAACTTACAGTGTGTATCACCCAGGCAACATCAATTTACAGAGCTAACAGTTGACTCAGTCTATTTAGTTCCCATATCCACCAAAGCAGTTAAACAGTGTTCTGCAGGTGAAACAACCAATGAATTGTCTTTTGCACTTCTCTACTATGACAAATTTTGTTATGTCAGCTAATTATTTATCCTGAACGACATGCTCTCTCCCTGAATGAGACACTCAATCTAGATACTACTCCATGTGTAAGAAGTATTTACATATAATACAATCAATTAATAAGTATCCATTTATCTAGTGCTCAGTCCCTTGTTGGACACTATGAGGGTAATCAAAACATAAGACATGATTCTTGCCTCAAAAGAGCTTTTAACCTTATAAAGAACTCTAACTCATATGAAGTGCCTAAAAACAATTCTAGACTATATATACAATGAGGTATATTTTATACTGTAGAATTGTATAGGGATAAAGTGCTTTTAGGGTTTAAAGGATAAGCAAATACTGGCCCATGGAACAAAAGTGAAGATATTAGGCAGACTAAAGAAATGCTTGAGTATTTGTAAAGAGAAGGCAATAAATTTTGACAGATAAAGTACAGGCCAATTATAGAGGTCTCTGAACCCTCACCTGTGGAGCTTAGATTTAATACAGGGAGGACCCAGGAGCTTGTGAAGTTTTCTGAAAAGAAGAGTATAATGCTGAAAGTGGTATATAACAACAAAAACAAAAACCCAGTTGACGTTGAGTCAATTCCAACTCATGGCGACCCAATGTGTGTCGAAGTGTGTGCGCTTCATAGAGTTTCCATGACTGCGACCTTTTGAAAGTAGATCACCAGGTCTTTTCTCTAAGGCATCTCTGGGTGAATTCCAACTGCCATCCTTTAAGTTAGTAGCCCAGTGCTTAACTGCTTAAGCCACTCAAAGAATCAGAAAGCGGTATATAGGTATATAGGTGCCTATGAATTTAGAGTATGTCATTCAAATGATGAAAATTTCACCATGTTTTATTTTTTCAATTGGATAAACCAGTTCAGACCCTATCTACCAGAAATGGCAGGATATTCTCTCAGTCATATTTATATTTGGTGGGAGAGGTGAGCTTACACTCTCTGAGGTTCATGTAAAAATTGGGGCTGGAAGAAAGGCTTTTAGTCTTTAGTCCACGCTGGTTGCTTTTGGCATGCTCTTGTTCAAGCCTTTGTCATCTTTTCAAAGCAGTCTGCTACATCCTCCTGTCATAAGCAGGAAGACATGCTCTTTCTCCATGGCCCCAACACCATGACCATTCATGTTTTGTCACCTTAACGGAGATCTGTTTTTCTATTATTGATCCTTTTCCCATTTGGGACACTCTGTGAGTGTGAGGAAGAGTTCCATGACGTTCTAGAAAACTGCCAACTCTGATCCCTCCACCATCTTGCTCAAATTAACCAGGTGTCCTTTGTTAAACCAGTTCTACTTCCTTCACTCTGAACACTAACCTCCCTTGATAAACTCATTCTCATAAAAGACTGCACAGGGGGCATGTGCTTTGGATTTCTCCAAATGTTTGCTTATGGTCCTGCTTCACAGAAATCATTGCTAACCTAACAGCCAAGATTCAGAACAAAAGAACCTATCTCTAATTATTTCATTCTCCAGCACTAAGGGGAATAAGTAAAATTAACATCTCTCTAATTACCCTGTCACAGGCATTTTAGCAAGTTAATTCTTGTCAGCAGGCTGCACTGGATGAAGGGCAACCTGGAAACTGAGAAGACAGTTTAAAGGCTGTGGCAATAATCCACAGGTGATTGCTGATGGCCCAGTCCAGGTTTATAAGAGGTTTTCTGTAGGATAAACTGATGAGATAAAGTAACTAGAAGAGAGGGCCATATTCCAAGGCTGTTAAAGGTGTGGGTCTGACAAAATTTTAAAAGTCTTCAACATTGGGCAATAAAGTAATACTCCTCTTAGGAGCTCTTATATAATAAGAAAGAGTTTGACATTCAGTTTCCTTGCTATTTCATTTTCCTCCTCTCCCGTTCCTGCTGTGAAATTGTCAAGCAAACATGTAGGACGTAGTGAAGCAAGCATGGCCTCAAGCAATAGAGAGCAGTTTCTAACAATCTTTGCAGCTTCCATATGGGAGTCAAGACAATTACTTTCTTTTTCCTCAGCCAGCCTTATTTAGCATAGAAAAGAAGTGGCACTATGTTAAATTAGCTGAGAAGAGACAACTTGGATAACAGGAAGAATATCCTTGAGCTCGAGAGATGCACTGAAGGTAGATAAGGTTAAAAATTTTAAGTGTATCCAGCACCATTTGGAAATAGGGATGGGAGGAGATCATGAAAAAATTGCTAACTATGTGATTGCAAAGTAATTATAAAGAGATGGGGACAAGAAAGTTTCCTGGAAGAGTATAAAGAGAACATGAAGTTACCAGAATGTCTTGGATAGAATTCTGAATATATTTTATTTTTGGCACAGGTTTATAAAAGGAGATTAATGAAAAACTGAACCTTGGAGTAATATAATATACGAATGGAAAATTTACTCTGATGGAGCTAACTTAAAATTAAGTTAGCTTAAAATTCATATTGTGTCTATAAATGAGTGTTAATGTATGTGTGCTGTACTTAAACGATTGTGTGGTAGGACTTGACAGAAACAGAAACCGGGATAGTTCTTTCATGAGTATTCCAAGGCATCAGACTGCCTGAGAACCAGGTTTGGGAGATGGAACATTTAATGATGAGTTAGCTATTAGGGTTTTTTATAGACATTCTTATTCTACTTGGGGGCATATGTAGCGTTGTACTTCCCCCATATCCTTCGAAGTTAGCTATGGTCATGTGACTTACTTTGGCCGATACAGCATGAACAGAAGTGCTAGAAGCATCCCCCTCCTGGAAGAAGCATTTAATTATTGCAAACCAGAAGGTCAGCAGTTCAAGTCCACCAGGCGCTCTATGGGGGCAGTTCTATTCTGTCCTGTAGGGTTGCTATGAGTCAGAATCAGCTTGACAGCAATGGGTTTGGTTTTTGGTTTTGGTGAGGCAATGCAGTGCTCTGTTCTCTCTACCAGGTTATGGAAGGAAGCCTGTGTTAAGATGAAGTCTCTGTCAGCCTGGATCTACGTAAGCAGAAACCTTATTGGTCAATATTGGGTATATGGTGAGAATGAGAAATAGATCTTTGTAATGTTTAGTCACTAAGATTTTGGGGCACAGTGGTTAAGAGCTTGGCAGCTAACCAAAAGTTTGGTAGTTCAAATCCATCAGCCACTCCTTGTAAACTCTATGGGGCAGCTCTACTCTGTCCTGTAGGGTCATTATGAGTTGGAATTGACTTGATGCCAACAGGTTTGGTTTGGTTTCGTTTACTGCAGCATAAGGAGCCTGGGTGCTGCAAGTAGTTTGTGATTGGCTGCTAACCTAAAGGTTGGCAGTTTGAACCCACCCAGCCACTCTGCTGCTTCAGTAAAGGCTGTCGTGTGTGCCGTTGATTCTGACTCACAGCGATCCGATAGAGAAAAGTAGAAGGGACCCACAGGGTTTCCTAGGTTGTAATACCTGAGGAAGCAGATTGCCAGATCTTTTCTCCCACAGAGTCATTGGTGGGTCCCAACCACTGGTCTTTCTGATAGCAGACAAGTGCTTAATCACTGAGTCACCAGGGCTCCTCCAATAAAGATTACAGCCAAGAAAACCCTATGGAGCAGTTCTACTCTGTAACATAAGGGGTCGTCATGAGTTTGGGCCTGATTCAACAGCAGCAAACAACAACTACAGCATAAAGCAGTTAATCTCGATTTTTACAGGTGGGCTACAAAATTAGCCTTGGCATTTGGAGATACTAAAATAGATTGAAGTGTTAGAAATTTAAAATTGTAGGAAAACAAACAAACAAAAAAAAAAGGTGTCAAAAGCAAGAATAGGTCCAGAATGTATGGGGAGGTTTTAGGACAGCACCCCTGGGAGGCCTCAGTGTCCCAATGTGAACGGTTACAGAGAAATAGTGAAAGAATTTCAATAATATTTTTGAGGCATTTAAGTTCACTTTTGTAATCAAAAAGCCCTGGTAGCACGCACAGTGGTTACGTGTTCAGCTGCTAGCCAAGGAGATTGACCTTTAGAATCTACCAGCCACTCCTTGGGAACCCTATGGGGCAGTTCTACCCTGTCCTATAGTGTCACTGTGAGTCAGAATCAACTGGATGGCAATGGGTTTGGGGTTGGGTTTTAATATCAAAAGGGTCAGAATTTGTGTTAGGAGTGAAATTATGTTATCATTCATATTCTACACATCATCTGCAAGTTGGAAACATTTCAGAGAGAAAAAAAAAAAAGAATTTAATTTAAGGTTCAATTGACCACAAGCCTTTTCTAAGAAGTATCACAATAGCTTCGGTATGATATGAGAACAGAGAGGAGTACTGAGGAAATACAGAGGAAGCAGCTAGAAAGTAATGAGTAATTTGTTACTAATGGCAGAGTCACCCACTGCAGTCGAGTTGATTCTGACTCACGGCCACCCTACAGGACAGAGTAGAACTGCCCCATAGGGTTCCCAAGGCTGTAAATCTTTACAGAAGCTGACTGCCACGTCCTTCTCCTGTGGAGCTGGTGGTGTGTTCGAACCGCTGATCTTTTGGTTAGTAGCCGAGTGCTTTAAAATGACACCTCACACTAAGCCGCATTTTCGCTTAAGAGATGTGTTTTAAAGTGGGTTTGAATATTTACTGAGGAGTTGTAATAAATATTTTTAGAAATGTATTTCTCCCAGACTGGTGAGTCTCTTACTCTTTGGTAACCACACTATATCCAAGATTAATATAATGCCTTCTATAAGTTGAAAAATTTAAAAGGGGCAGTTGAGATATCTACAGTTTTGTTATACGTAAAGTATCCACGAGTCAGAGCTGACTTGATCACCACCGACAACAACAACAACAGTGTAGGCTGAATTGAATTTCAGGAAGAAGGGAACTCGTTTGGGATGGATCACCCTCACTCAAAATGTTAAGCAACCAAGAAATATTCAAAAGACAAGGAAGTTGTGGAAGATTGCGTGTTGCAATAATAGCTCTGCTATTTACTATACAAGCAAACCACCGTGAATGACATTTGAGAGACAGAGAACTTGATCTCTAAACTTAAAGCCTCGTAGCAGTTGCTTCAGATTAGACTTTCTTCATAAATATTGAGAAAATGGACAGAGGTCTCTGTGCCTAGTAAATGAATCACACAAGACATGATATTTGGCTCCTTAGACTCAGAAATCTGTGCCTTTGATTTCTTGGTAAAATTCCACCGGAAATTTCTAAAATAAGACTTCTGTTCTAAGGTATAAAAAGAAAAGTGAAAAGTCTTGTCCACCCCAAGGCTGATAGAATTGGGCCTAGGGTCAAAACACAGGGCCAAAATAGCAATGGCAAGAGCTGGGGGCAGGAATGTACTCGCTAAGCCTTGGAGATAGAAGGAACACTTAGTGAGTGATGAGCTCAATATTAATAACAATTTAAATATATTGCATAATAATAGAAATAGAAGATTTACTCAAATAGTAAACTTCAAATCTGCTATCTTTCATCATTCCTCTATAGGAAATGTGTTATGATATTACGGCTCTAAGCAAGAAAATATATGCAAAATGTCTGATAATATGCTGATGCTTCGGATTTAATAGGTGAATGCTGAGGATTACCCAATGTTGAGAGTTAACCACACAGAGGTGGAGGGGGCTCCATAGGAGAAGAGATGAAGACTGCAAATATCCTTCATAATGTTCCCTCATCCTTCCTCATGTTTTCCAAGTCATATTGGGAGAGACAGCATGGAGCTGGTGAGAGGAGTCTTAGGAAGTTACTACACATTGGAAACCTATGTAAGTCTTAGAAATCCTCTCTGCTTAATTTTGTCTGGGATGTTTTTTGACTCCCTTAGCATGGGCTATGTCTAGTGGCCAATGAAATCTTTTAGGAGTTTGCTAACTAGCTTTGTTTTCTTTTACGTTGCCCCAAGACATTGGGTTTCCATCTATAGGGAAGAACAATTCCTGACGTCATAATAGTGGGGTGGTAGGGCCCATTAGTGAAATGAGGGCCCGGAAAAATGTATTGTTTCTTTCCTCGGAGAGGTAGTTCGTTAAGTATTGTTTCTCATCGCCGCACTGTCTGTATCCCTGTGGGATAATGCTTCACTGGGCAGTGCTCTCCTCTGGGTTGTGTGCCTGACTTTCACTCTTCAAATTCCAGTGTTTCCCCAACAACTAAAAACACAGTTTCAAATGCTCTGTGTTTGGGGGTAGTATCAGACTGGCTGGAAAAGCAGTCTACCCAGTGTATATTTATAATACCCAAAGCATTGGTAAACTGAAAAAAAAAAAGCATAAAACAAAGAACATATCCAGTATTCTCAGAAACTAAAACTAATACTAAATAAAAAAATCTCAAAAAGGTAGCATTTACTCTTTGAATAAACCTTTGGGACTCGTCCATTCAATGAAAACACTTGATCCAAGTTCCTTGTGGCTCACTGCCACAGACAACCCTTAGGCATACCAAGTGCCTCTTGTATGAACAGGCAGCAGGGGTTATCGTTTTCTCTTTTAAATGTGTGATGAATACATAAAAGGTAATTAATAGCAAAGAAGAGGGATAAGTATGTGTAGAGCGACTGTATACTAGTGACTTTGTATCTTGGCTCGTGGGCTGTATTTTTCATAGCTTAAATAGGTAAGCACATTTGTACTAAACAAGGAAGCCAGATGCTTTAGTTCTATAGTACTAATGTTCCCTTTTCGCAGTTCTTTCCTGAGGGCCAGGGCCTCCACAGGATGTCTACCTACCCGGTGTAACTTCCGCATATAAATCCCAGCCTGCCACCTGTTATTTAATAGCTAGCCGTGCTGACTCAATAACAGTAAGATTTCTGTAAAATTGTTCCATCTAGCCCTGGGTGTTCCCCATAGAGGTAATTGTCTAGAAAATAAATTTCCTGGACAAAGAACAGAAGTTAGAGACCCAAGAACATCTTTTACTGTCTCAGAAGTTAACTTTCAGTTGTGCTATGTGTCTGCTTCTTCATTCTTTAGAACTATTGTTGTAAATTTTCATCACATATAAGTGGATTTTCAAAATTGGTTTTTAATTAAAGGCTCGGAAATGCCCACTGGGTATCTACAGTGATGGTAGAGGCTACTGGTTACTTAGAGTTTCATTTCTTTATTTATTTTCTTGTTCAGCAGGTTTGTCAGCATCGAAGTCATATATCAAATACAAGGAAAAAAACGTCATTGCAAAACCAATTTGCTAAGGGGCTTGTAAAATCCAGCTTTAAAAAGTTACTGAAGCATCTAAGTAAAGGAGCAAAGAACCAGACATTTTGATCAGTTTCTCAAGGTCAAACACATTATTAATTCATCCAATATATCTTTCTGCTAGTTATTTGAAAAGCAAACAACCTGTCCTGTGCAGATGTTGCACTTAATAACTCTAACGCTTCAAGAAAAAAGGCAGCAATGGAACAAACAGAATTTTCTACAGCTGTACCAATGCCTTCTTTGGTCTGAAAAACACTTGCGTCATTAATAAATACTTCGAGGACTCTTAACAATAAAACCTGAGAAATTTTGTCACACTAGTTCTAGATAATTACCTCTAATGTCAGTTTTATCTGGACAGACAATTACGAATTCTAATTATAAAGAGGATTGAACTCTGTAAGTTATCCTGATTTTCCTTGTCTTAGAAATCGAAGTTGCACAATTCATGCCCTTATATAGATTAGTGATGATTGACCTGGCCCTCTGATATGGAAAGAGAACTTGTCTGGGGAATCTTCAGACCTATTATCACTTCTTCACTCACTTTCTCAGACCCTGGCCATGGAACTTCCTTTCTCTGCCCTTGCAAAATGAAGCCATAGGAACTGACTACTACAAAATCTCCTTTACTTCTAAAGTTCATGTTTCTTTCTCTAAATTTATTTACAATTCTTTCAGTTCTATCACACATATGTAATAAGAAAACTGGTAGGTATTCCGTTCAAGAAATGACTTCCAAAAAGAGAAGAACATAAATATTTGGGCGAAGGCCACCAATATGCATGCTGAGACTGAGGAGAACCTAACAAGAAATATTACTGCCTGTCATTCTGTCATACTGTGTGACTTGCATGTTGCTGTGATGCTGGAAGCTACGCTACTAGTAGTATTTCACATAGCAGCAGGGTCAGCCATTGTGAACAAGTTTCATCAGAGCTTCCAGATTTAAACAGACTAGGAAGAAAGGCCTGGAGATCTACATCCAAAAATTAATCAATGAAAACCTTATGGGTCACAACAGAGTATTGTCACTGTGTAGTGCTACAAGATGAGCCACCTAGTGGGAAGGCACTGCACAATAGCCACAACAATGGACTCAAACATACCAGTGATCATGAAGATGGCATAGGACCAGGCAATGACCATTTCATTCTGTCATACATAAGGTAGCCCTGAGTCGGAGACTGTTTGATGACAACTAATAACAACAAAAAAAATAAAAATAACAACAGGTGATAGTAGTGTCATGACGCAGAAAACACTGGAGCACAAATATTAATCCTGTGCAGCTTGATCTACACACCTGTTAATGTGGGTTTGCCCTACCACTAAGGTACACAGACAAGGCCTTGCCATCTAATCAGTGTGTGAACAATCTAGATGAGAATAAATGATAAGTATAGAAGTTTAAGAAAGGAGAGAAGAAGGGGGAGGAAGATGAAGCAGAAGGAAGAACAATTAGTAGAAATAATAGTAAATAGTGGTAGCAATGATGGTGATGGAGGTGTTTGTGGTTCCTCCTGACATCCAGAAAGTCTCGAAGATCACAAGCTCAGGTAGAGTAAGGAAGAGAAGAGGCAAAACTCCCTTCTAACTCTAAGCAGAGGTTGACACCATGAATGAAGTTAGGACTGGAGTGCAACTGTAAGAATCCTTGGCAGGGAAGAACCCAGGGTAAACCATAAATCACAACATGGAATGTCATTTTAGTGCAAGGTCCAAGCCTAGAAGAAAGGGCGAGAGGGAAGTAACCATTTTAAAGGGCTAATACCACTGAGTTTTTTGGGATTAAACAAAAAACCACAACCAACAAATCCTTTACTCCTGGTGCTGGAACTGTATTTGAGAGTTGACAGTTTGTAGGTTGATACCCATGTCTAAAAGGCTGATGCCCAACAGGCCTAGAGCTGACGACTCTAGGCCTAGAGCATCAAGTTCACTTCTTTTAAAACAATTTTAGTGAGATGAGACTGCCTGCCTGTGTAGTCACCATGGCGTTGGGGTCAGATAAGGAAGCCAGCAGATGGCTGGATGAGCATTGATAGAACTTGTGCTGAATTTGGAGTTCGACAGAGACTAATATTCATAGTCCTTTTTGACACACGCCCCGTGGAGTCCTAATATCATTTATTCTGGTCCAGTCTGGTTTTCTTTCAGCTGAAATCTCAGGGGATGCCAAACAATTTCCTGGTCCAACTTGGTTTAGGTTGTATCTAGGATAGTACCACCACTCACAGTAGAATGGAAAGAATTTATAAAAATATCCTTAAAACTTGCTGAGCATTTCTTTCCCTTTCTTCAGTTCACCCCATGACAGAAAACCTGGGTAGACTAATTGGAAGAACTAGTGGGGGGAGGGAGCCAGTACCTCTGTATTATACACTAATCAGATAGCTATAAACTCAGCTCAATGAAAAAATTGATCCCTCCAACTCATTGCTGACAAAAATCAGCTATTCTTCACTTAAATTCTGTGCAAACAAAATTCTTATTTTTAATTGCTTTATTAGGCTGTGGTCTGCAGATCAGCACCTACCATTGCCCTTGTATTAACAGTCTTCAAGGGCATAGAATATGGATGCTTCTTGTTTTGTATACCACCTGTCATCTGACCACATGAAAATAGGTACATTCATTTTTAATGATTATGATAATAATAAAGCCACCTAGACCTTGTGTCTGGTAACTTTGACCACAAACTCTTAAGTAACATTCAGGAGAACAGTTTCCAGAGTGCTCTGCCTGAAGCCTGAAAACAGCACAAAGGGTAAATATTCATAGGCACCATGGAATTCAGTATATGTTTGTAATCAGGTCTGCTTCAGATCTTTCTGGATTTACTGTCTCTAATGCACCCGACAGAACTGAGAGTTTGTGTGTATTGCAGACTTAATCTATACTCAGGGTTATCTTCGTTTATGTCTGGCTAAGGCAGATAACTATTGTCAACAGACTCTGGCCAGCATTCCCCATCATTTCTTACAGCAGTTTCCATTTCCTGTTTGTAACATATTCAAATATAACATCTAGATAGAGGCTTCGGTGGCATAATCCGCATTATCCTAATGGCAGTTCTGAAATTGCAAGAGAGGGGCGCAGTAAGTGCTACATTACTGGGAAGAGAGACAGCGAGCACTCTGAGTGACACTGAAAGATGTTCTGTTCTCAGGGTCCCTTCAGACATGGGGAGTCTTGAGTCTTGTCAGATAAACTCACCTAGAATGCCTCCTGGTGAGGCAAAAGTGTCTAAGCTATTAAGAAAACTTTGTTTCTCAGTCCTGGAAAAAGGGAAACCTGCGCTCTGTCTCTTTTTGTCTTCTGTGTCTCTCTTTGTCTCCCTCCTCTTCTCTTTCTCTCTCTCTCTCTACTTTTCTCTCTCTCTCTGAGTCTCTCAGCATCTCTCTTAAGTCTTATTAAAAAAAACAAAACCCATTGCCCTCAAGTCAATTTTGACTCATAGCGACCCTATAGGACTGAGTAGAACTGCCCCATAGGGTTTCCAAGGAGTAGCTGGTGGATTCAAACTGCCAACCTTTTGGTTAGAAGCCATAGATCTTAACCACTGTGCCACCAGGACTCTGTTAAGTCTCATAATTATACATAAATATGTCAATTTAGACAGAGGTCACAGTCTTGGCTGGCCCACTGACTAGATCAGAGATTCTTAAAATGTGTATCCCCAACCAGTCCCTTCGGCAATGGGGAACCTGCTAGGAATGCACATCCTTGAGCCCCACCCCTGAACTACTGAATCCAAAATTCTGATGCAGGACCAGAAAGCTGTGTCCTAAGAAGACCCCCAGGTGAGTCTGATGCACAGCAATGTTTGAGAACCACTGATTAGATTGCGTGTTTTTAGCTTATTTGCCTAAACCATCGGAGTTGTTTTTTTACTATAAAAAGGATGACAACTAAAGTCTCTCCCAGTTCCATGGTGCAATGATACAGTTGTGTATAGCATGCGATACCATTTTGATGGCTCACATTTTTATGCTTTTCTTTGACATTGTTGTTTCCTTAGAAAGGCATCAAATCTGAACAAAAAAAAATGCTTTAATCATTTTTGTGCAGTACAAACTAATTTTCTATGAAGGAGCTTTAATTCCTCTTTTAACTGGGGTGCTGCTGTAGATTCTGGCTTTACGCTGGATGCGCTTAACTCCTACCATCTATTGATGTTCTCCAAGAGAATTACTGATTGCCACATAGAAGAGCAAGGCCATGAACCACGGAGTCTTGGATAGGTCCACTTCCTGGGCTGAACCACCACAAGGAGAGGTGTCCATAGAATGCATTAACGCCCAAATGTTTCATGATCCTTTGAGATATAAAAGCTCTGGCAAGGTGCAGGGCATTGAGAAACCACTACAGACAACATGTCAACTGAGTTCCCTAATCTGAACGGCTGGCTCTAAGTGCCCGGATCTGCCCATCTTGGTCCCCCCATGCCACGTCAGTCACATGTTCCCTCAATCTCTCTCTTCACCCTGATCATGCTTTACTTCTTTCTTTACAAGAATTTACCTCGTTTTAATGTTCTCCCTTGATAATAGTGTCTCATACCTATTTGACAATATTCTCTTTCATTAACTTCAGTTTTAGTTACTTGACTATTTTCTTGGAATGCTGAAGAAAATATTACTGCCTTAATTGCTACATCAACATCTACATAACCTCAATGTGTTTGGTTGGTGGTTTGATTGATTGCATTTGGGTCTGGATGTTGGGTCACCTTCTTGTTTTCCCCTCTTCGTGTATCTTTCTGTGTACTTACCTGTTCGCTTGTCTTCTGACAAGTAATCACTCTGTCCAAATCTTACTTGCATATGTGTGCCCTCCAGCTTTCCTGTTTCCAACTTCTAGCCTTGCTTTGATCATGTGTATGTATGTGTGGCTCAATATTATACCATATGACCGGCTCCAGTGCCATTAAACATATCTTTTCCACCATTTACATTTCTAGTTTTTCCCAGAGTGGAGCCAAATTTTTGGCCTGTTAACATTTCTGTATCCACAGACAGGTCATACATAGCTGTTCATGTACCCTAACACCTGCAGAAGTTTTTTGACTTGGGTTCAAGTCTTTTCCATTTGACACTGCCTTGCCCCTAACTTCAACCATTCCTAACTAGTTTTGACTTGTTCCATTCTCCTTGGTACCTCTTCCAGCCTGGCTCTTGTCTTGGCTGCAGTTCTTACCCTCTCTCCTTGATAAATCTCAGTAGGCCAGCAATCACAGTTGCAAACAGCACAACCCAACCCATACTGTCTATGTTCCTGGCTCGAGTCAAGACCCAGGCTGACCTCCTGTTTAAGAAATAGTCATTAAGACACAAATGATAGCACTAAGATGCTAATCAAAAATGGAATTCATCTGTACTTAGTGCTGAAAGCATAGGCAGCTCTGTACTGATTATGTTTTCAATCACATCCAACACATCCTTTTATAGAAAAAGAGAATTTAAAGCTCTGTTTGTGGTTGTCTTGCCTCGGGAAATGAAGAAGGGAGAGCACGTGTCAGCTTATTTGCAGAGAGTAAGTGCTGTGATTAAAAATCAAGATTAAAAACCTCACACTGGCAAAGGAGATCTGATCACAGCAATGTTTTGGTTTCTAGCATCACTCAACTTTATTTATCTGCCTAGGCAAACTTTGAATCAATAATAATTGAACCCCCGATTCTCTATGTGGGTTTCAGAAAGAAGAAAGGTAATGAGAGACTAGAATTATCTTCTGAGCTAGTGGTCTTGGGAGAGAAGGACTAGTGTGACTGTGCTTCTGATGGACAGTAGAGGACAGAAATCATTTTAAGAATACGGAGCACTTGTCATAAAATAAGACTACCAGGAACACATCTTGCAAGATGGGATAACTTTTTGAGACTTAATATGGTCTAGACTAGAGGTCTCCAATAGAAATATAATGTGAGCCACATGTGTAACTTAGAATTTTCTACGTATTAAAACTTGTAAAAAGAAACTGATGACAATAATTGCAATCATATCTTTTATTTACACAAATCCAGTTTAAATTTATCTTTCAACATACAGTCAATGTAAGAAGTTTTAAATGAAATATTTTACATTGTTTTATTTGAGCTAAGTTTTGAAATCCAGTGTGTATTTTAAACTTAGAGCACATCTCAGTTCAGTCTAAACATATTTCAAGTCCTCAGTAGCAGATGTGGCTAGAGTCTCCCCTGTTGGGCAGTGCAGGTCTAGATGCCACATCACTGAACAAGCAACTGAAGAAATGAGTCCAGTTATAACCCAAGAAACCTACCCAGTGTTGGCTGAATCTACTCCAATAGTGAACAAACATTCCATCTAAGCAATATAATTTGGGAAAATAGGCAGCTAATATCATATATTTGTTTTACAACAGTGCTAAATAAAGAGATGCCTTTCTGGCTTCATAATGCTTGATGTTATGAGTTTTCTATTGGCTTGACTATATGGTTAGGTTAGGGAGAATAAGGTCAAGCATTGGCTTCAAAGATAGGATTATCTGGAAAAACATTCTATATCTTGGGAGTTCATATGGACTTTTCTCATAGCTAATGTAACCTGGGGCCATAACATCAAATGTGGAGCCCATCAGTAGATTAATTTAATCCAAATCAACTCTAATCAGTTCAGTGAAACTTTCTGTTCAACAATAAAACTTCCAGTCGGGGAAGGTATTTCACCCTCTAACCAGAAAATTTAATCAATATTTTTTTTAGCTGATAGCCTTTTCAGTTACGGTTTATACATACGTGATTCACATGTAATGAAAACTTTAGAACTACCCACTGCAAAATATTTAGCTTGGCAGATTATTTCCTCCCTGGTTTGAAATAATTGTTTTGAAAAATAATAATAATGCTTCATTCAACCGTGGACAGAATTGCAGAATTTTAGAGTGCTTGGAAATGGATGGTTTCTAAAGATGTCATCACTCAGTGGTCTTCAAACTGGAGTGGGGGGTGAGTGGCTAGTGTTCAAATACTGGAGGGCAGACAGAGATTTTCTGGGACCCAGTTTTATCAGAATTAATTTAGCAGTCCCTTTTTTTTTTTTTTTTAATAATGAGTGTACTCCAACTCAATATGATAAATTGCCTTATTTATTTATACTTCCTTTAACTTAAAAAAAAATTATTATACACTGACTCTTAATCCTACTATGATCCATTGCTTCAGCGCATAAAACGTCTGGGCACTACACAAAGGGGAAACTTCCTTTCATGAGTCATCACCAGGATCCCATAGTTTTATAAGACATCTTCTATTTTTCTGTTTTAGAATACGTATTCTGTTTTGTAGAAAGGTATAAGTATACGCACCCTGGTGGTGCAGTGGTTAAGAGCTATCTATAGCTGCTAACCAAAAAGTTGGTAGTTCAAAGCCACCAGCTGCTCCTTGGAAACCCTATGGGGCAATTCTACTCTGTCCTATAGGATTGCTATAAGTCCAAATTGACTCAATGGCAATGGGTTTCGTTGAACGATGTGGAGGTATGTGCTTGGCAGGATTTTAGCCTGTTTTTTTTTTTTTTTACTGAGACAGCTGTTTTGTTTTTTTTTTTTTTCTTTCTTCTTTTTTTGTTTAGAGTTCATGGTACTTGTGCTTTTTAATACTCAGTCGGAGAACAACCAGATTAGATTAAGGTAAAGCAAAACCCTTGGAATTCATACGCAAAGAAGAATAATAATAAAATGGTACTTGTGTGAGCTGTTTCCTTGATATAAATCTCTCTCTCTATTTATACACTTTACTGGTTTTGCTTCTCTAGAGAACCCAGCCTAAGACAGTAGACAAACATGTAATCTTCAATTAGGGACAGCTTTATTCATTTATTTCTGACATGTATGCCTTTATTTTCTTTTCTTGCCTTGTTGTACTGGCTAAAAATTCCATCCTTTCGTTGGGTAAAAAAAATTGACAAAATTAATACTAATTATAAAAAAATACTCAGAAAAATAAGACTCTAAGGAAACTTCCTCAACTTGATAAAGAATATCTACAAAAAGTTAAAAGGATGTTAGCTGCAGACTTTTTGTGCAGATCTTTTTACACATTGTTAGAGTAAGTTTGCTAATATGTTTTGTTAAAGATTTTTGCTTAAAAAAAAATTTTTTTTTTTTAATCATTAGGCTAGAAGTGTATTGGACTATACTTATATATATACTTGTTACATATATATATATACTTGTACTTTATTTGTCTCATTTTGCTATGAGGGTAATACTAGTTTCATAAAATGAGTTCGGAAGTTTTCCCTCCTTTTTTATTTTGTAGAAAGATTATGTAGTATTTGTATTAATTCTTCTTTAAATATAAGAGAGAATTCTCCAGTGAAACCCTCTTGGCATGGAGATTTCTTTTTTGGGAGCTTTATAATTACAATTTCCTTAACAGTTTTATCCATAACATTTATGGGTTTTAATCGTACTTAGTGGAAGAAATAGGGAAAAGAATGTCTACCCTATCTTTCTATAAACAACAGTCAAATGAATATACATATATGTATTTAAATGCATTTTTAAAAAGTTGTGTAAAAATATAGGAAGTTTTCTTGTTTCTAATAGTACAATTTTTTTTTGTTTTATTTTGATTTTTTTCACTTAACAAATAGTTCCTTTTTAGTGCCCGATATGTGGCAGCGATGCTCTAAGCCCTAGGGAATAGTGATGAGCAAAACATACTTGCTGTTATGAGGCTCACAGTCTACTGAAAGCTTATTGTTTTCAGGGCTTCTTACGTGCCAGGTACTTTTTGCTTAAAACCTCAATAATCCTCATAGAAACTCTATATAGTATATACTTTTATTAATCTCATTTTACAGATGAAGAAGCTAAGAAAAATGGAGCTACATGAAGTATCAGTTATTTTGGCTACATTTCAATGACTTAAAACAATTATTTTTCCATGTGCATCTGCCAATGATTTGGGGATTATCTGGGAGCAAACTCATCAAGACTTATCTCGGATAAGCTCCAGGCTGAATCCAGCTCTTCCGTAGAGCTTGTCTTTGGCCAGTGGTCTAGCTGGAGCATGTTTTTCTCATGCTGAAGACAGAACTGCAAGGCAGCAAGCCCAACCGTGCAAGTACGTATCAGCCCTCTCCTTCTATCCCGGCTTCTAATATCCCATAGGCCAAAAAGCTAGGCACATACAACAACATAGTGGAAAGGGTAATACGTTCCATCATCAGTGGGAAAAACTGAAATATTCCACAGCAAAGTATATGAATACAGAAACAGTTAAGTATTGAGGACAGCAATTCATTCCTCCACATGTGTCAAAGTTCAGCTTTTAGTACCTGGTAGATCTAGGACAGGATCTCAGGTAAACTTGACTTCAAAGTCCATGTATTTTTTTTTAAACAATTAAAATATTCCCCAATCTACAGAATAATCAGTGTACACAATATTTGTTGAATAAAGGAATGAATGCAATGAATTCAATTCTGCCTCTTGCTGAGCCACATTTATTGGATATGTAGATACGAAGTTCATTTTTGCAACTATGGTACAAAATTTCTTATCAGGTAAACAGAGTCAGTAATGACTTCGGTTCACTTCCTATTTCTTCAATACCAGAAGATACTCTGATGATGTGTTATGGTGCTTGAAAGTGTAACTTCCTCACAGCTACACTGAATTTGTTTTCAGACTTGGATAAGTAATGTCCTCTCTGACATTGTCCTGCCTTCTATTCCATACCATTCTCTAAGAAACAGTGTTATCGCCGACGATCCCATGAATTTTCATTACCTGCTCATCTCCTGACGTTTTAAGAAGACCTTTCCAAAAGGTCTTTCAGAAAGTTGTCTTTAATGTGTGCATTGCTTTTACAAGCCACTTGCGTGTTTTTAACAAGTTCTGTAATTGCTCTCATATGGAGGAAGTCTCTATTTAATATTCAGGGAACGCAATTAGTATAAAGAGCGTCAGGCAGAGGGAAGTGAGCAACATTTCTTCTACCTGACTTACAATTATGGAATTTTTCCAAAACAGATGAGGATCCAGAGTGCTTTTTTTTTCTTTTTTTAAAGGAGTTGGAGGCTTCTGTGGACAAAACTTGTGATACAATCCTTGTGGACCATCCGCACAGTAAATATTTATATGTGAGACAGCAGAAAGCATGTGTTAATGATTTGATCACACTGTTGTTGTTAAGTGCCATCGAGTTGGTTCTGACTCACAGGGACACTATGTACAACAGAATGAAATACTGCCCAGTCCAGCGCCATTCTCACAATAATTACTATGCTTGAGCCCATAGTTGCAGTCACTGTGTCAATCCATTTCATTGAAGGTCTTCCTCTTTTCCCCTGACCCTTTATTCTACCAAGCGTGATGTTCTTTTCCTAGTCCCTCCTGATAACATGTTCAAAGTATGTGACACAAAGTCTCACCATCCTTGCTTCTAAGGAGCATTCTGGCTGTACTTCTTCCTGGATAAATTTGTTCATTCCTCTGGCAGTCCATGGTATATTCAATATTCTTTGCCAACACCATAACTCAAAGGCATCAATTTTTCTTCAGTCTTCCTTATTTACTGTCCAACTTTCACATGCATATGAGGTGATTGAAAACACCACAGTTTGGGTCAGTTCTACCCTAGTCTTTAAAGTTAGCATATTAGACCCTAGGATTGTTTTGTAAGATTTAAACAAGGAGGTTTTAATAGATCATTAAGAGCTGATGTTATATTGGAAAATATTGGAAACCACATACAATTTATCTTACTATTTCTGTCTCAGTCAATGATTTCTTTGCTAAGTGTGACACCAGGTGAGGTGGGAATGCAATCTATAACTCTACAGACTAGCCTGTCATTAGGGCTATTGCTAACCGATGTACCAAGACAGGTTTTGAGCTTATTCAAATCAGTGTGGAAGGATCTATCTCAACCTCCTTCCTGTCTTATTGACACTAGATTCAATAAATTATTAGCAGCTTAGAATATAAAATTAAGTGAGTAATTTGTATATACATATCTTGATAGTGACTAAAATCTCTATGTAATATTTTGATGACCAAAACGGACTTTCATTATTTTGTTAAACGTTTCAAGCATTATTATTATAGTACTATTGTTTATTAATTGTTTTCGAATGATGTGAATGTTTGTTAGAAACAGATATAAGTCCACTGTTCACTGAGTTCCTCACTAAGTTCCTTGTAAAATAAGCAAATATGTCCTTGGGGGATTTCTTTCAGATAGTTCGCTGTTCTTATAAATCTGAGTTACCCACTATTTCTTCCTAAGGCAAATTAGGTCTTTTATATTAACTGTTAAATCTGTATGACCATATTACCACTCAGTTTCTACCTACCTGAAAACAAAAACAAAAACCTTCATTTTCAAACTTTGCCAGTTTATACACTCAGATCTATTACTTAAACATCTACTTGGGCCATGGACTCTGCCCTGGGTGGTGTAAATGGTTAATATGCTCAGCTGCTAACCAAAATTTAGAAGTTTGAGTCCACCCAGAAGTACCTCAGAAGAGAGGCCTGGTGCTCTACTTCTGAAAAATCATCCATTGAAAACCCAGTGGAGCACATTTCTACCCTAACACACACGAGGTCGCTACGAGTCAGAGTCAAATTGATGACAACTGTTTTGTTTTGTTTCCTCCCTTTTAATTGAGCCAGGAGATAGGCTTTCTTCAAATGAAGTACTGCTGCCCTCTTGTAAAAAAAAAAAAAAGTAGCTTATGCTAAATTGTCGAGAGTAATATGACGGCAGTGGGTAACACAGAAAAAAAAAATACATTAAATGAGGCAGTGGTTAAGAGTCAGCTACTAAACAAAAGATTGGCAGTTCGAATCCACCAGCTGCTGCTTGGGAACTCTATAGAACAGTTCTACTCTGTCCTCGTAGGGTCACTATGAATCAGAATTGGTTTGAAGACAACAGCTTTTTTTGGTAAGGGGGAAGAAAGCAAACAAGCAAAGTAAGCAAACAAGTAAAGCAGGCTGACAAAAAGATAATGCAATCCAATGATGTTTGTCACTATATCAATTAAGTAGTTTTATTTGTGAAACGTTCAATGAATTGAATTCTTCAAACTGATATATGATGGATGCCCATGTCTGCTTTGTGATTAAACACCTAGCTAAAATCTGACGAATCTCAGACAAGCATCAATTGAAGTATTTTCATTATTTGTCTTTTTTTAATCTACACTTGGATTGACATAACAATAGACCAAAAAAAAGACACTAAAATATGAATTTATAAAGTGTAATACTTCTTTCATTTTTCATATGTGGATTATTGTTCAATGGTATATTGGTAGTGCCTGTTTTATGCTCAGCACATATTAGACTGTCAATAAATAATTTTTGGATGAAAAAAAGTATCCCATTGAGGGAATATACAAAATACCCACTGCCATCAAGTCGATTCCTACTCATAGTGACCCTATAAGACAGAGTAGAACTTCCCCATAGAGTTTCCAAGGAGCATCTGGTAGATTTGAAATGCCGACCTTCTGGAATGTAAGGAAATATTATTATGACTGCAAGCTCTAGTGTTAGAGGGCATGTTTTTCCATCCTAATTCCAACGTTTTCTAGCTTTATGATCTCAGACAAGCTACTTAATTAACCTCTTTTGGCCTGACTCATCATCTGGAAATAAAAATAATAATATTTTAACCTCATAAATGAACTAATACAGGAGAAAACATTTAAACTGGTGACTGAGGCATAACAAGCACACAATAGTTGTTAGTTACCGTTATTCAATGCTTTTTTCATATGCTTACCAACATATTTCAAGTTTTGGCCCCACTTCCTTCTACAAGACATACAAGAGAAATTGAGACCAAAAGCACATACAGATATTTTGTAAACTATAAATGTACTAAAAATTCCAGATCAAGAGAAACATAAAACTGAGATAGCAATAAAAAATAATGTAGTTTTTCTGGATACCAAAACCAAGAAAAGATATCACAAAAAAAGAAAATTGCAGACCTATATCCCTTATGAACTTAGATGCAAAAACCCTCAACAAAATTCTAGCCAATAGAATTCAACAACATATCAAAAAAATAATTCACCATGACCAAGTGGGATTCATACCAGGTATGCAGGGATGGTTCAACATTAGAAAAATAATTAATGTAATCCATCATATAAATAAAACAAAAGACAAGAATCACATGATTTTATCAATTGATGCAGAAAAGGCATTTGACAAAGTTCAACACCCATTCATGATAAAAACTCTCAGCAAAATAAGAATAGAAGGAAAATTCCTCAATATGTTAAAGGATATTTATACAAAGCCAATAACCAACATCATCCTAAACGGAGAGAGCCTGAAAGCAATCCCCTTGAGACCGGGGACCAGATAAGGATGCCCTTTATCACTGCTCTTATTCAACATTGTACTGGAGGTCCTAGACAGAGCAATTAGGCTAGATAAAGAAATGAAGGGCAACCAGATTGTCAAGTAAGAAGTCAAAGTATCTTTATTTGCAGATGACATGATCTTATACACAGAAAACCCTAAAGAATCCTCAAAAAAACTTCTGAAACTGATACAAGAGTTCAGGAGAATACCACGATACAAGATAAACATACAAAAAATCAGTTGGATTCCTCTACACCAACAAAAAGAACATCGAAGAGGAAATCACCAAATCAATACCATTCACAGTAGCCCCTAAGAAAATAAGAAAAAAATAAAATAAAATAAAATAAAATACTTAGGAATAAATCTTACCAGAGATGTAAAAGAACTATACAAAGAAAACTACAAAACACTTCTGCAAGAAACCAAAAGAGGCCTACAGAAGTGGAAAAACATACCTTGATCATGGATAGGAAGACTTAACATTGTAAAAATGTCTATTCTACCAAAAATCATCTATACATACAATGCAATTCTGAACCAAATTCCAATGACATTTTTTAATAAGATGGAGAAACAAATCACCAACTTCATATGGAAGGGAAAGAGGCCCCAGATAAGTAAAGCATTACTGAAAAAGAAGAACAAAGCAGGAGGCCTCACTCTACCTGATTTTAGAACCTATTATACTGCCATAGTAGTCAAAACAGCCTAGTACTGGTACAGCAACAGATACATAGACCAATGGAGGAGAATTGAGAATCCAGACATAAATCCTTCCACATATGAGCAGCTGAGATTTGACAAAGATCCCAAAGTCAGTTAAATGGGGAAAAGACAGTCTTTTTAACAAATGATGCTGGCATAACTGGATATCCATCTGCAAAAAAAATGAAACAAGACCTACACCTCACACCATGCACAAAAACTAGCTTAAAATGGATCAAAGACCTAAATATAAAATCTAAAACAATAAAGATCATTGAAGAAAAAATAGGAACAATGTTAAAAGCCCTAATACATGGCATAAAAGGTATATAGAACATTACTAACAATGTAGAAGAAAAACTAGATAAGTGGGCGCTCCTAAAAATCAAACACCTATGCTCATCCAAAGACTTCACCAAAAGAGTAAAAAGATTACCTACAGCCTGGGAAAAAGTTTTTAGCTATGACATTTCTGATCAGCGTCTGATCTCTAAAATCTACATGATACTGCAAAAACTCAACTACAAAAAGACAAATAACCCAATTAAAAAATGGGCAAAAGATATGAACAGCCACTTCAGTAAAGAAGACATTCAGGTAGCTAACAGATACATGAGGAAATGCTCATGACCATTAGCCATTAGAGAAATGCAAATCAAAACTACAGTGAGATTCCATCTCACTCTAACAAGGCAGCCATTAATCCAAAATCACAAAATAATAAATGTTGGAGAGGTTGTGGAGAGACTGGAAAACTTATACACTGCTGGTGAGAATGTCAAATGGTACAACCATTTTGGAAATCGATGTGGCACTTCCTTAAGAAGCTAGAAATAGAACTACCACACGATCCAGCAATCCCACTCCTTGGAATATATCCTAGAGAAATAAGAGTCTTTACACGAACAGATATATGCACTCCCATGTTCACTGCAGCACTGTTTACAATAGCAAAAAGATGGAAGCAACCAAAGTGCCCATCAATGGATGAATGGATAAATAAATTATAGTATATCCACACAATGGAATACTACGCATTGATAAAGAACAGTGATGAATCTGTGAAACATTTCAAAACAAACATTTCATAACATGAAGGATTCTGGAAGGCATTATGCTGAGTGAAATTAGTTGCAAAAGGACAAATATTGTATAAGACCACTATTATAAGAACTCGAGAAATAGTTTATACTGAGAAGAAAATATTCTTGATGGTTCCGAGAGGAGAAAGGGAGGGAAGGAGGGAGAGAAGTTTTCACTAATTTGATAGTAGATAAGAACTATTTTAGGTGAAGGGGAAGACAACATACACTAAAGAAGAGGTCAGCACAACTGGACTAAACCAAAAGCGAAGAAGTCTCCTGAATAAACTGAATGCTAAGAAGGCCAGTGTAGAAGGGGCAGGGGTTTGAGTACCATGGTTTCAGGGGACATCTTAAGTCAACTGGCATAATAAAATCTATTAAGAAAACATTCTGCATCCCACTCTGGAGAGTGGCGTCTGGGGTCTTAAATGCTAGCAAGCGGTCATCTAAGATGCATCGATTGATCTCAACCCTCCTGGAGCAAAGGAGAATGAAGAACACCAAAGACACAAGGGCCCGAGACAGTGCCACATAAACTGAAGACTACATCAAACCAAGACAGAAAGGGCCACATAAACCAGAGACTACATCAGCGTGAGACCAGCAGAATTAGATTGTGCCCGGCTACAACCAATGACTGCTCTGACAGGGAACAGGACAGAGAACCCCTGAGAGGGCAGGAGAGCAGTGGGATGCAGACCCTAAATTAGCATAAAAAGACCAGACTTAATGGTCTGACTGAAGATAGAAGGATCCTGGTGGTCATGGCCCCCAGGGCTTTTGTTAGTCCAAGACAGGAGGTGTTCCTAAAGCCAACTCTTCAGACAGGGATTGGACTGGACAAAGGGATAGAAAATGATACTGCTGAAGAATGAGTTTCTTGAATTAAGTAGTCACATGAGACTATGTTGGCTTCTCCTGTCTGGAGGGGAGATGAGAGGGCAGAGGGGGTCAGAAGCTGGCTAAATGGACATGAACAGAGAGAGTGGAGGGAAGGAGTGTGCTGTCTCATTGGGGGAGAGCAATTAGGAGTATATAGCAAGGTGTATATAAATTTTTGTATGAGAGACTGACTTGATTTGTAAACTTTCACTTAAAGCACAATTAGAAAAAACAAAAACAAAAACAAAAACGTGGTTTTTATGATTGTTCTAATTTTTTTCTCCGAGCTGACAGCCAAGTCTCTTCAAAGAGCTGTGATTAGTTATATGGTGTTTTTATCCATTCACTTAACAAATATTTATAGACTACTTAACCCCTTTGCTGCCTAGTTGATTCTGACTCATGGTGACCCCATGTGTTACAGAGTAGACGTCATCCCTCATATATCAGTTTGAAGAATTCAGTTAATCAAACATTTCACAAACAAAAGTATTTATTTGGTGTAATGAAAAATCTGAAGAGCTATATTGACTATAATATTTACGGAAGCAGATCTCTAGGCCTTTCTAGCAGGATGCTGCTGGGTGTGTTTGAACCATCAACCTTTAGGTGAGTAAAGTGCAAACTGCACCATCCAGGGCCTTCATAGAATACCTATTATGTGCGTTATTGAAAAGAAGGAAACAATGATTCTGTAAGGGAAAGGCTGTTCCTAACACTGAATTCTGAAAGTAATTTCTCGCAAGAGCCATTATATAGAGGACAAAAGAAATACAATCAGCAATATCTTTAACAACATTTTTGCTACAAATACCGTAATCAATTTCATATGGCACTTTCTCATATGACCTTTGACAAAAACTGAAAGCAATAATCAAAGTTTGATTATATGTTTATTACATTATGTTAATGACTACCAATTACGACCATCAGTGAAAGTGAAATTGGATATTTGAAAGTAAGAAGCAAAAATAATTGATTACTCGTCAGAATACTTGAAGGAGGATTGCAATGGAAATGAAACTCGCTTCGATAAACGCTTACTGACTACATACCATGGGCCTGAACCAGGAGTTAGCGCTGAGTCTATGCAAATGAGTGAATAAAAACAGACTCTAACTACAGTGGGCTTCATGTAGGTCAGGAGGCTTTAAAGAAATGGTGATTTTGTTTTTATAAAAAATCAATAATCACAGTGATCAATTAGAATGATTACAGTTGCGAGTAACATACTGCCTTTGGCTTAAATGAAGTTGGGTGGTAGACAGTTTCAGGGTTGACTGATTCCATTAAGGACCTGTTTTTTTCGGGTTCCCCCCCATATTTGCCCTGCCATTCTCAGAATTTTGAATCTCATTCTCAAATGTGTAGGCTTATAGTCAAAATGTCTGCTATAGCTCCAGGCATAATTTCTAAGTGAAGAAAAAAAGTTTATAATTTATGATGTTCCATATGAAAGTCATTTATATACAAAGAATGCAATTATTGTATGTTATCTTAAATAGGCTAAAATACCTCTAATCCAAAATTGGCAGGCATCAGGGAGGGGAAACAAACACTATATCTCACAACCCTGATGGCCTACAGGCTCTGCAGTGGAGCAGTGGTCATGTCAGCACTCACTCACACTCCTGTTCACAGCCTCTCCGTTCGCAGTAGGCATCCCCGTGATGGGTTGACGATGGCCTAATGTGGAACTCATACAAGATAACACGTTTAGTCACTGCCCAGATCCACCCCTAATATTTGCAGGGACTGAGGCAAGAGGCGAGTCCCTGGGTGGCACAGTTAAGCTCAAAGTGGTTCGAATCCACCAAGAGGTGCCTCAGAAGAAAGGTCTCGTGGCCTACTTCCAAAGAAACCAGTCATTGAAAACCCTGCGGACCACAGTTCTACCCTGACGCACAGGTGGTCGCCAAGAGTTGAGATGAACTTGACAGTAACTTTTTTTTTTTATTATTATTTTCTTTTTGGGCCAGAGTTCCAATACAGCCCACAGTCCTTATGTGTGAATATTTAAAATAATTAAACAATCAATGTGTTCAATGAAATATGTTCCATGGCAAGAGGCTTCCTTTTCTCTACTCTATTTCCTGGCTTAATTTGAACTTGCAGGCAACAAAATGATTTAGTTGAATTCTCTTTTCCAGCCTGTTCTCTAGCCTAGTCAGATCACTGTATCCCTGTGGATGAGGAATTAAGAAATGAGGACAGATGAGAATGGTGTCTGCTTCCTAATTCTACAAGTATAAAGGTTTGGGACTGCTTGTCAGAATTGCAGGGTTTCAGAATGGTGATACATGCAAAAACTGCATTTTATATAGCACGGCCGGTGGAATCTGGGAAAGATCCTAAAATCAAGCACAGCATTTCTCTAGTGAAAATATGAATATTCACACTAAGCGGTATAACCCAAAACCAAAAGAAAACCCACTGCCGTAGAGTCGATTCCAACTCATAGCAACCGTGTAGTACAGAGTAGAACTGCCACGTAGAACTTCCAAGGAGTGCCTGGCAGATTCTAACTTCCAACCTCTTGGTTAACAGCTGTAGCATTTAACCACTATGCTACCAGGGTTTCCTAAGTGGTATAAAAAAAACTATAAATAGCCCTATATCAGCTCAGGTCAGGCTTTAATACCAAATGATTGCAGGTCAAGGTAGGTTTTGCCACCCAATGAGCAATTAAAAACAAAACAAAACAAAAATTTCTGTTTTTAGAGCTTTTTTGAATTTCAGAATTGCATTATTAGAAACTGTGGATCTGTTTATGTTCGTCGCTTAGCTAAGTACTTTAACTTAACCTTTACTATATTTTTTAAAGATAGCTACAATTATCCTTACTTTGCTGTCATTGTTGTTAGCTACCGTCGAGCTTGTTCTGTCTTATAGTGACCCTACGTCCAAAAAAAGCAAAACGCTGCCGGGTCCTGTGCCACCCTCCCAATCGTTGTTATGTTTGGCCCATTATTATAGCCACTGTATCAATCCATCTGGGAAATGTAAAGTTCAGAAAGGTTTAGTAACTTGCCAAAAAGGCTGAGATTCAAACCAAGTTTGCCTTGTTACTTCTACCAGGGCACACTGAACTGCCAATAACATATAAGAAAAGTGGAGGAAAATTCCACTGTAAGCTTTATGGAGAATTTCCTTCAAGAATAATCATCATTACACACTTAGTCCAATCTCTCTAACATCGCAGCATTGTCTGCATCTTCTCTTTTATGAAATAGCTCCCAGGTAAGCAAAAAAGGGTTATAGTAAGAACATTTTTTATGACATAATGTACCTCATTTCAGCATCCTTTTAAGAGAGCTATATGATTTACCATAGATTTCAATGCAAAGACAAAGACTGTTGCATTATTGAGCAATTTATCAGTGACTTCAGGAATATTTACCAATCAAATCAGATTCCCCTGGTCTTGTGTTTTCCTCTCTCTGCGATACAAATGTGTTTTTTATGATCCTTGTCATGCTCAACTACTTGAATTCTGTGGTTTATTTCCATTCTCACCCTTAACAGCTGGACTCTAGGAAGCACGCATTACTAATGAAATGCACATCAATAACGGTTACCGTGACAAAGCCAAAAAAGTCATCTTCTTTCTCTTTCTTCAAATAGTAAATTGTCAAACATTAGGTTATGATCTTATGATTTTAATTTATTTGTGTTGGTTGCTGTTGTTGTTTTAATCAGTGAGTTTATTCATTGTTTGCCTGAATTCTGCCCTTGACATACAGATGACGTTTTGTGTCTGCTGGCAGTGTGGGACAATTGTTTTATAATTCACATGCTGGTTGCTGTAGGCATGCCTCACAATGTCCCGGTCAACAGCCCTGTTCTGTGGTCACTGTCTTAGTTATCTAGTACTGTTATAACAGAAATACCACAAGTGAATGGCTTTAATAAACAAATTTATTCTCTCATAGCCTAGGATGCTGGAAGTCTGAAATCAGGGTGCCAGCTCCAGGGGAAGGCTTTCTGTCTCTGTCAGTTCTGGGGGAAGGTCCTTGTCATCAATCTTCCCCTGGCCTAAAAGTTTCTCAGCTCAGGGATCCTAGGTCCAAAGGATATACTCTGCTCTTGGCTCTTCTTGCTTGGTAGTAATGAAATCCCTGTCCTCTCTGTTGGCTTCTGTCTTTTGTATTTCAAAAGTGATTGACTCAAAATACAATGTAATCCTGTATATTGGGTCCTGCCTCAATAACACCATAGAGGTTAGGATTTCTAACACATGGGACAATCAGATCACAAAATGGAGGACAACCACACAATACTGGGAATCATAGCCTAGCCAACTTGGCACAAATTTTCAGAGGACAAAATTCAATCCATAAGAGTTACCATCTACTTCTCT
This sequence comes from Loxodonta africana, assembly GCF_030014295.1. Lineage (NCBI taxonomy): Eukaryota > Metazoa > Chordata > Mammalia > Proboscidea > Elephantidae > Loxodonta > Loxodonta africana. Next base: position 109,692,136 of record NC_087347.1, on the reverse strand, counting down.
TTATTTGTGATCTCAGCTAGACCTTTGGCTTTAAAACTGTCTCCTTCTGATCTGCTTAGTACTATTCTAAGCCTGACCTCTGCCTGAGACTGATCTCTATATCCAACAGACCACTAGGCATCACCACCTGGAGGTCTAACAGTGACTTTAGACGTTAAGGACAACTCTTGATTTCTACCCCTCAACACATTCCTGTATATTCTAATAAATGGCATTCACTCAATTTCACAGGAAAAAAAAAAAAAAAGCAATGGGCTGATCTTTTTTTTCTCTTTTTCTCCTACTCCCTACACTCAGTATATCAACAAATCCTATCAACTCTATCTCCATGTACATCTTGAATATAGCAACTTCTCTTCAACTTCAGTGCTTCCCTCTTAGTGCACGAAGTCATCATCTCTCACTTGGGGCGCTACAACAGTGACATCATTGGTCCCTCTGATTTCACTCTTGGCAAACTACAATTGATTATCCAGAAAGTAAATAGAATGATTCTTTTAAAATGTAAATTAGAGAGTATCACATACCACCCAATAACTTAAAAATCTTCAAATGGCATTTCACTGCACTTACAGTGACACCTGAGCTGGTTTTTCTAGCCTTTAAAGTCACACATAATCTTGTCCTAATGATCAGTATAATATTATCTTGTTCCTCTCTTTCAGTTTTCCAGCCATACCACCCTTTCTGTTTCTCACACATTAAAAATGTATTTTCATCTCAAGGTCTTTGCACTTGCTGCTATTCTCCTCCTACCTCTACCCTGACCACAGATTATTTTATGACTTACTCCTTCTCATCGGTCATAGATCAGATGTCACTTCTTTGTGGAAGTCTTCCTTAACCATTCTATCTAAAATAGGCTTCGCTCCCTTGGTGTCATTTTCTACAATGTTATCTTGTTCTGTGTCTTCATACCAAAAAAACCAAACTTGTTGCCTTCAAGTTGATTCCGACTCATATCGACCCTTCAGGACAGAGTAGAACTGCCCCATAGGGTTTCCAAGGAGCACCTGGCAGATTTGAACTACCGACATTTTGGTTAGCAACCGGGCTCTTAACCACTAGGCCATCAGGTTTCCTATGCCTTCATAGTATTTTATTTGCTTACTTATTATCTGTTTTCAGTACTAGAATTTAGTTTCCATGGGTGTGGTGCTTGCCAGTGTCTGGTTATTCTCTTCCAGGAACACTGAATAATGCCCGTTTCAGACCCCTTGCAGGCTTGTCGGGTGAAGTGATCAGTTCACATTTCAATGAAATGCAAGTGAGAGTGTCAGATGTCACTACCACACTGAGGTAATGAAAAATTTACTTGCTATTTTCAAGTTTTTTTTCTCCTGGTGCAGGGACCTGCAAAGCCACATGTTCTAGATTATTTGACTAGATGATAAAGGGGGTTTCATAAGATTGGGTCCCTGAGTGACTGGGTAGAGCAGATCTTCTGTCTACTCTTTTATTTATTTATTTTTAATTTTTATTGTTCTTTAAGGGAAAGTTTACAAATCAAGTCAGTCTCTCACACAAAAATTTATACACACCTTGCTATGTACTCGTAATTGCTCTCACTCTAATGAGACAGCACACTCTTTCCCTCCACTCTTTCGTTTCATGTCCATTCGGCCAGCTTCTGACTCCCTCCGCCCTCCCATTTCCCCGCCAGATAGGAGATGCAAACATAGTCTCATGTGTCTACTTGATCCAAAAAGCTCATTCTTCACCAGCATCATTTTCTATCCCACTGTCCAGTCTAATCCCTGTTTGAAGAGTTGGCTTTGGGAATGGTGCCTGTCTTGGGCTAACAGAAGGTCTGGGGATCATGACCACCAGGGTCCTTCTAGTCTCAGTCAGACCATTAAGTCTGGTCTTCTTATGAGAATTTGGGGTCTGCATCCCACTGCTTTCTTGCTCCCTCAGGGGTTCTCTGTCATGTTCCCTGTCAGGGCAGACATTGATTGTAGCCAGGCACCAATTAGTTCTTCTGGTCTCAGGCTGATGTAGTCTCTGGTTTATGTGTCCCTTTCTGTCTCTTGGGCTCATAATTACCTTGTGTCTTTGGTGTTCTTTATTCTCCTTTGCTCTAGGTGGGTTGAGACCAATTGATGCATCTTAGAAAGCTGCTTTCTAGCATTTAAGGCCCCAGATGCCACTCTCCAAAGTGGGATGCAGAATTTTATCTTAATAGATTTTATTATGCCAATTGACCTAGATGTCTCCTGACAGCATGGTCCCCAAACCCCAGGCCCTGATACACTGGCCTTCCAAGTGTTCAGTTTATTCAGGAGACTTCTTTGCTTTTGGTTTAGTCCAGTTGTGCTGACCTCTCCTTTACTGTGTGTTGTCTTTCCCTTCACCTAAAATAGTTCTTATCTACTATCTAATTAGTGAAAACTCTCCTTCCTTCCCTCCCTCCCCCCTCTCATAACCATCAAATATTTTCTTCTCTGTTTAAACTATTTCTTGAGTTCTTATAATAGTGGTCTTATACAATATTTGTCCTTTTCCAACTGACTAATTTCACTCAGCATACTGCCTTCCAGATTCCTCCATGTTATGAAATGTTTCATGGATTCTTCATTGTTCTTCATTGATGCATAGTATTCCTTTGTGTGAATATACCATAATTTATCCATTCATCTGTTGATGGGGACCTTGGTTGCTACCATCTTTTTGCTATTGTAAACAGTGCTGCAATGAACATGGGTGTGGATACATCTGTTCGTGTAAAGGCTCTTATTTCTCTAGGACATATTCTAAGGAGTGGGATTGCTGGATCGTATGGTAGTTCTAGGTCTAACTTTTTAAGGAAGTGCCAAACCAATTTCTCCTGTCTACTTTTGTTGGACTTGTACTGTGTATAAGAAATATACTTTTGTTGTGGTAAGCCTCTGATGTATTGGGGTTACTGCAACATTACCTCCTGTATTCCAGTTAATATAATGAAAGAAGAGGGGACTTTGAATTTTAATTTATTTTTACTTCTTAATTAACCTCCAGCATCCAGAATAATGCCTGGAATGAAATAAACAATTTTAACAAATGAATGAATCCATGCTGGCAGCTTCCACTGTGTAGCTGGTACCTGTAATCTTGGGAGTCCAAGTGTGGTAGAAATGGTTAATGTATTCAGCTGCTAACTGAAAGGTTGGAAGTTTGAGTTCACCCAGAGCACCTTGGAAGAAAGTTGTGATGGTCTACTTGTGAAAAATCAGCCACTGAAAATTTTAAGGAGCACAGTTCAACTCTGACACACATGGGGTCTCCACGGCATGGAATCGATCCAATGGCAACCAATTTTTTTTAATCTTGAGCTTTTAATAAAGCACTGTCCTGTGTTTTGATGATTGAAATTATTCCATGGCCTGGGACACAGTCTATTTATTTGTGAGATGTCTCCTACAGTATCCTTGATCTAAAAATTCATTCCCCTGCCACAAACGGAAGTGAAGTAATTCTCAGAAACAAATTACCTGTGATTTTGGTAGATGGTAGAGAAATAGTGGATTGAAAGGAAGAAGATAAAAAGAGGATCATGTCATAGTTTTCCTCATCAAAGCTATGATTCTAATCTTCGATCTCATGATGAAGAAATAGAGCAGTAGTATTTATTTATCTACAGATGTAATATTCTACTCTTCTCAATAATCTCCTATCTTCCTCTTAACCCTCCATTTTCCTCATTAACCTTATGTTTTTATTTTCTGCTATAAGTCCACTATCTCCCATCCTTTTCCAACTGTGGCCTAAATCAATGTGGGTTTGAGGGACACAGTCAGCGTTCAGAGAAGACTTTGGAAGAAGAAACTATTTCTGTCTTTTTTGGTTTTCATAGTATTTGTGGAGCCTGAAACTTGTTTTCCCAAGTCTTTGCATATCTTAAAAATATTACTTTGGGGTATTTGAAGTTTATAACGTGATTTCTTTTGATTCAGATTTACCTTTCAAATTATGTTGAGCTTAGGCTAAAATCAGTTTTTATATTCTAAGCTACCACCAACTGAGGGATAAAGAAGGGGGCTCAAAATATTTGAGGAGCTAGAGGAAATCATTATGGGATTAATAATTTTCCTCAAGTAAGTCATAAAGTCAGAAACACTGTGCGAATCATCAAGGTTTGAGTCTCATTGTGTTTTAGTTATTTTTCTTACACATCCGCAGCACACATAATGGAATGGCTGAAGAACAATAACAAAATGTTAAAACCATTGTTAAGTCAGATTTATTGGAATCTGATCCTGGCTAAGGCTAAGGGTCTGTTTGAATCCTTTGTGCTCTGTGAAGGGATTGATAGGCTCCACATAACTTAAAGGGTGAAATTCTAGGGAAAGCCATTTACAGTCTTTTCCATAATTGAACCCACATTAGGTTAGATTTTTCATCTAAAATTATTGGTCTTGTGTGAATACTTTTTGTTTCAAATTCCCTGTTTCAGTAGAGCAAAAATTCTCCTACTTTTTCATCCTCAGACATTTGCTTTGAAGTTTAAGGGATTTTAATAAAGATACATACTGCAGATAAGCATTTTTTCTCTTATGTATTTGAAGCATTTTTTCTCAAAAATGAGTGTTTTGGGTCCCGTTCAATTATTTAGACATTGTATATTGTTCCGTTATGCTATCTCAAAGGCACTTCCCCCTTGAAACCTACATAAAGCTATTATAATTGAATTGCTTTTAAATATAACATAATGAGGCATAAAATCATTGTCTTACCCTTTTTATTTAGGCTTCTAATGAAGGCTGTTTTGATGTAATTGTGTGTGTGATCTTTAAACTTAGGTTCTGGAAACAATTTAGTTATAGGATTCTGTAAATATGAAGTAGAATAACATACTTCTCTCATTTCAAATAGTCATTTACATATATTCCTAGACTTAGCCCAAGGGAAAGGGTGTCTGATCATATAACAAGGCAATATTATAACAAGATCTTGGCTGTATGATAGATCTGGAGCCTGAAGAATTTTATGAAAGGTCAAAATTATCTTTTCTTCACAAAACAAATCTTTAATTTTTTTCAGTACATATATACATTATAATGTATATATTTGTGCATGTATGTGTGTATATATATATAAATAGCAAGTCAGTCACTTTGCTATTGCAAATAAAATAATTTAATTTACATTAAAAAAGCACTACCCAAATAAATACCACAATTTTTTCTCAAATTGTTCTTATTCAGCTCTGTACTGTTGTCTCCTAATAGTAATGACTGTTGTCATCTGTATCGACGGATATCACTTGAATTTTCAACCTCCTTTTTCTGGCCCTGTCCATACTTTTTCCTGTTTGGATTCTTCCTTCTCCTTTCATTTCCTTTCCAATCTGTCCTGTGTTTTAATACCAATTTATAGTCTCAATGACCTATAAACCTATAAAGTTACCTCAAAAATACTTTAACCTATATTAACCTTTCCTTTCTTTGCATTATTATGGTTAAAAAAAAAGTTGCTGTCACCCCCTTTCTGACTCATAGTGACCTTATACGATGGAGTAGAACTGCCACATAATGTTTCCAAGGAGCACCTGATGGATTCAAACTGCTGACCTTATGGTTAGGAGCCAAGCTCTTAACTACTGAGCCACCAGGGCTCCATTATTAAGCTACTTGTATTCTATATCCTATTTATTCATTTGCCAGTTTTCTTCAAGAAAGGTATATTAAATTTCAAGCAGTATACTGAAGTCTGGTGACACAACAATGCATAAAACTTAAACCCTGCCATCGACAATGTCACAGTCTAATGTCAGAAATGGGTAAAATGTGCTAAGAAATTTCCCACCTAAAAGGAAGATTCTATGAGAGCAATGATTTAAAAAAAAAAAAAAAAAATTATCCATCATGGTATCCATAGCACCTAGGGAGCACATAGTAGGTGTTCAACAAATATTTGACCAAATTAATATCTGAAAGCATGAATGAATAAAGTGAAGTGATGGGGTAAGTGCTACAACAAAGACATTTACAAGAAAAGGAACGCAGATGGATACGTAGGGGCTCAGAGCAAACATTTAAAGAGGAAATGCAAGGGTTTAAGGTTGACCCTTAAATGACAAGAGGCAGTGGCTAGCAGGACAAAGTAAGGAGGATGTGCCATGATACTATCAAAAAGATACTTAAGAATACGGCACCTGGAGGAACATGAGGCATTTGATCAAGCCCCAACCTACCCAACATTTCTCATGACAAACTCTTGGATCTGTTGTCCACAGAAAGGTTTTGTTTTCATGCTTTACAGTATATCCTATTTCTTTGTTAGAAACTCATGTCGATATTAGGTAATAAGGTGGGTAAAGAGGAAGAAGGGGTAATAGAACAAACCCTGGACTGGAAATCAGAATATGCTAGTTATAACACAGATGCCATTAACACAGTGTATGGCTTTTGAAAGTTAACTTTCCCGTTCTAGGCCTCAATTTCCTCCCAAGTAAAATGAAAATGGCACAATAGATATTCTCTGAGGTCGTTCTCGTCACAGAACATTCTATGATCCCTGACTTTTAACTCTTAAAATTGCCCATTTCCAATAGGCTGTCCAAGGAAAAGAAAAATAAAAGGAAAAGATCTAGCACAGACATTAGGAAAATATCACAGAAATAACATATTAGGAAGGTGTATGGATTTCTCACTAAAATTGAAGGGAAAAATGGGCATATTATCTAGTTAGGAAGAGCACAGTTCTTGGAGTCAGAGACGTCAGACCAGGAGATTTTGAGTGTTATATGCTATGTGATTATTTCCCTCTTATGCAGAAGCATATACCTTTCACATACATAAGGCCGCAGTTGAAGGAAAGAACTTGTGTAGTTAATGAAGAATCAAAACTATAAATAAAATTATTACTGCCATTGTACTTAGGAGCCATCGAGTCACTTCCAACTCATACCAACCCTGTATGCAACAGAACGAAACACTGCCCATTCCTGTACCATCATCACAATCATTATTATGCCTGAGCCCATTGTTAAAGCCACTGTGTCAATCCCTCTCATTGAGGATTTTCCTCTTTTTCACTGACCCTCTACTTTACCAGGCATGATGTTCATCTTCAGGGAATGATCCCTTCTGATAACATGTCCAAAGTACGTGAGACGAAGTCCTGCCGTCCTTGCTTCTAAGGAGCATTCTGGCTGTACTTCTTCCAAGACAGATTTGTTCACTCTTCTAGCAGTCCATGGTATATTCAATATTCTTCACCAGCACCATAATTCAAAGGCATTAATTCTTCTTCAGTCTTCCTTGTTTATAGTCCAGCTTTCGTAGGCATATTAGAGGATTGAAAATACCATGGCTTGGGTCAGGTGCACCTTAGTCCTCAAAGTGACAGTCTTGTTTTTCAACACTTTAAAGAGGTCTTTTTGTAGTCGATTTGCCCAATGCAATATGTTATTTGATTTCTTAACCACTGCTTCCATGAGTGTTGATTATGGATCCAGTTAAAATGAAATCCTTGGCAATTCAGTCTTTCCTCAGTTTATCATGATGTTGCTTATTGATTCAGTTGTGAGGATTTTTATTTTCTTTATGTTGAGGTGCAATCCATACTGAAAGCTATAGACTTTGATCTTCATCAGTAAGTGCTTCAAGTCCTCTCCATTTTCAGCAAGCAATGTTGTGTCATCTGCTTACCACAGGTTGTTAATGAGTCTTCCACCAGTCCTGATGCCCCTTTCTTCTTCATATGGTACAGGTTCTCAGATTATTTGCTCAGCATACAGAATAAATAGGTATGGTGAAAGAATACAGCCCTGACATACATCTTTCCTGACTTTAAACCATGCAGCATATCTTTGTTATGTGGAAATGACTGCCTCTTGGTCTACATACAGGTTCTGCACAATTAAGTTCTCTGGATTTCCCATTCTTTACAACATTATTCATAATACATCATGATCCATACAGTCAAATGTCTTTGCATAGTCAATAAAGGGTTATTATTACAGTGCCAAAAAAAAAAAATCAAAACAAATGCACTCAGGAGTTTAGTATATGCATCATGCATCTTTCTACTTAACTGTACAATGACAGCTTTAACAGGCAAGCACTTTCACTAAGACAAGTGAGGTGTCTGGAGTTGAAGAAGGGGCCAGTTCAGGACTTGTGAAAGCACTCATGCAGCACTAAAGGCAAGCTACCACCACTGTAGTTACTAGTCTGTGTGTATAAAAATTATTGTGATTTGCTCAACTCTTAGAGCTGCTACCATGGCAACAGACATGGATAAAAAAGGATAAACATTTGGCAAAAGCAAATAGAAAAAAATCCTTACCTTCAGGGTCTGATAAATATGGTGAGTTTTATAATGGAAAGCTTTCACAGCACGATACTGTTGGGAGGAAAATCAGTATTAGGCGATGTGCTTGTAACTGAACAGCAGCCTACTGGCATGACTTTGGAGCCTGAAAAAGTCAGTTAATTCACTTATCTATACACATGTATTGGGTAAGCACTATATGCAAAGCATGTGCTAGGCACTCTGGGGAATGCTAAAACACATGCTACTAATTTCTGGCTCTAAGTAGAAAAGAAAATGTCCAGGCAGCTAATGAAAATACAAGACAGTGCAGTGCATAATGGAAGATATAAAAGGTGTACCAAAATAAATTTTGTAGACTTTAAAAGAAGCAAAACATCATTTCAGCTGAGGACATCAGGAGAAAATGCAGTAACAATTGAAAATCAAGTAGCATTTGAGCCAGGTCTTGAAATACATTGCAAATTTAATCCTTAAAAAAAATGTGTATCTTGAAAAGTCATATACATCCATTAAAGGTAATTTCAAAACTGAGGAAAAATAGGAAGAAGAAAAAATGATTCTGATCACCAAAATACAATTGCTGTTAGCGTGTTGTTATATTTTTTCAAAAATAAAATAAAAACAGTAGTATTTTATTTTATGTATTTTCTCCTAATTTCATTCTTTATCATTTTTCTACAAACATTTTCCTCGTATTTCCCCAGCCTCAAAAAACATGATTTCTCTTATGACTGCATTATTAATACTCCCTGAAGTCCCTCTTCTTGTAGTTCTTAGGGTTTTTCAGGAAGATAAAGAGAAGATAGACAAGTCAGTCTTAGCCTAAAGAAAGGTTATCGAATATATGATGCCTACTGACACGATGGGTACACGCAATGAGATTTGTAAAAGTCACCTGAAAGGAATACACTTTTTTTCCATAATGATACTTCATCTGAGCTGAGCAAATAATCCAAGAAGCTGGACTATATGAAAAAGAACGGGCATCAGGATTGGAGGAAGACTCACTAACAATCTGCATTATGCAGATGGCACAACCTTGCTTGCTGAAAGTGAAGAGGGTTTGAAGTACTTACTAATGAAGATCAAAAACCACAACCTTCAGTATGGATTGCACCTCAACATAAAGAAAACAAAAATCCTCAGAACTGGACCAATATGCAATATCATGATAAATGAAGAAAAGACTGAAGTTGTCAAGGATTTCATTTTACTTGGATCCACAATCAACAGCCATGGAAGCAGCAGTCAAGAAATCAAAAAAACACGTTGCATCGGGCAAATCTGCTGCAAAGGACCTCTTTAAAGTGTTAAAGAGCAAAGATGTCACCCTGAAGACTAAGGTGTGCCTGACCCAAGCCATGGTATTTTCAATTGCATCATATGCATGTGAAAGCTGGACAACGAATAAGGAAGACCAAAGAAGAATTAACACCTTTGAATTGTGGTGTTGACGAAGAATATTGAATATACCATGGACTGCCAAAAGAACGAACAAATCCATCTCAGAAGAAGTGCAACCAGAATGCTCCTTGGAACCAAGGATGGGCTGCGTCTTACATACTTTGGACATGTTGTCAGGAGGGATCATTCCCTGGAGAAGGACATCATGCTTGGTAAAGTACAGGATCGGCAGTATAGAGGAAGACCCTTAATGAAATAGATTGATACAGAGGCTGCAACAATGGGCTCAAACATGACAATGATTGTAAGGATCGTGCAGGACTGGGAAGTGCTTCGTTCTGCGGTACCTAGGGTCACTACGAGTTGGAATCCATTCAACAGCACCTAACAACATCAACAACACATCATCCTAACTTCAACTTAAAGCTAAATTTTTTAATCTTTCTCAATTCGACTCATCCTCTATAACTATCCACATCCCATATTATTTAGCAACAACCATTAAAAAAGAGACAGATAGGAAAAAGTTTTTAAATTTCTTTGGATGTTCTATCTGATGCTCTTATTGCAGTCTTGTGGGCCATGAAAATATTGGAGGCATTTCAGAGTTCCTGATAACAAAGTAGCAAATATACTGAGGCATTATGTTTATCATGTCTATATAGGCATCTTGAAGGCGTTATTCAGATGTCTAAATATGACTGTGCCAACTTCTGGATTCAAGATGGCAGTGTAAAGTCTATGTCTCATCTCTCTTCTCAAAAATCACTCCCCTATGCATTACACAAGAGTAAGAAACAAAGCTCCATCTTTGAGGAAAGAAGGGTCCACCTGTATCTTGAACCACATATAGAAAGCAAGTGGAAGAGTGATAAATGACTTGACAGAGAATCCAGCCTAAGTGCTCACAAGGAGAAGTACCAACCAAAAGACCATTGGCTGGAATATATTTGTTGTTGTTGTTGTTGTTGTTAATTGCCCTCAAGTCAACTCCAACTCAGAATAACCTTATTTAGGACAGAATGAAACATTGTCTTGTCTTGCACCATTGTCATGATCATTGGTATGCTCAAGTTCATCAGTGTATTATGTGTATTATGAGAGCCTACCAACCTAGAAGGCAATATAGCAGCACTGTAGGTTTTCATGGACTAATTTTCAGAAGTAGATTGCCAGGTCTTTCTTCTTAGTCTATTTTAGTCTTGAAGCTCCACTAAAACCTGTCCACCATGGGTGACCCTCCTGGTATTTGAAATATCAGGGAGATAGCTTCCATCATCATAGCAACATGCAAAGCATCACAATACAACAAACTGATAGAAAGGTGGAGGAGAATCTGTTTAAAGTCTAGGTATTAAACATTCAGGAATTGCTAGTACTGTAGATGAGTGAGATGGACTGAAAACTAAGCAATAGTTTGAACAATAGTGTAAAGGATTGGGTGGGCTCCCAGTCCTTGTTTCCCGACCCTGTACACTTGGTTTTACTTTCCTTTACGAAACTGAGTCGGAAAACCTCCTGACTTGGGATATCTGGCATTAAAGGGAGGCAAATTTAAGACTCTTGTTAAGAACTGAAGCACTGAGTGAAACTCTGCCTTTTCTTTAGTAAAGCCCACCTGAACCTTCCTCCCACTCTTTTCCAGAAGAACAACTGTCAGTTTGATGGTAATCAAGAAACCGGGTAGAAGGCCCTTCTCTGGAGAAACAAATGCCACAGAGAAAGGAGTCACTGATACTGACCTTTGGAGCCTCTACCTCTCCACCCTCCACCACCATCAAAAAGCAGCATGGCCACCTAACAGTGCTATAATAAAACCTCCCAGTCTATAAGCACTATATACTCATACAGAGATCTCAATCCCTGCTTTTTTTTTTTTTTTTTTTAGTGACTCTTACACATTAATTGACAGTCCACTTTGAGAAGGAGGTAAACATGTAACTGTCGATACATTATTTATTTGTCAAAGGTAGTATCATGGACAGTTCTATGTCCTAGTCACTATAAAGCCATAATCTGGGAGCATCCGGTGGTATCCTCAGAAATTTTCATTAAGAACTATCCTCTGTGTTAGCATCTCTCAAATAAAGATATCATAATTCTGTTTTGAAAGTCTCATGGCAGTAAACATTCATTATTTAGAAATATAGATGTGGATATCTAAAAATAAATACTAAAAGAATTGAACATTGTTGCATCTGGAGAGTAAAAGGAAGTAGGAGGGACTGGAAGGACAACTGTTTTCTGTAAAAATCCTCTAAGAGCTTTTTGATATTTAAAAATTATTTGCATCTAATACTGTAATATGAGAGAAATAAAAAATGAGAAAAAGAGAGAGAATTAGTGTAATTTAAGAGTGGTAAGGCAAATGTATTTACCTAAATGTATTTAAAGAGTGTAAAGGTAAATAAGGAGCCCTGGTGGCACAGTGGTTAAAAGCTTGGCTGCTAACCAAAAGGTCGGTAGTTCGAATCCACCAGCAGCTCCTTGGAAACCATAAGGGGCAGTTCTGTTCTGTCCTACAAGATTTCTATGAGTTGGAATTGACTCAATGGCAACAGGTTTGGTTTTTGGGTTTAAAGATAAATACATTAAATATATATGTCGTTAGGTGTTGGTGAATCAGTTCTGACTCAAAGAGATTCCATGTATAACAGCATAGAATGCTGCCTTGTCATTTGCTGTCCTCACAATTTTTCCTATGTTTGAGCCCATTGTGGCAGCCACTGTGTCACTCCACCTTATTGAAGGTCTTACTCTTTTTTGCTGACCCTCTGTTTTACCAGGCATGATGTCCTTCTCCAGGGACTGGTCCCTCCTGATAACATGTCCAAAGTACATTAGATAAAATCTTGCCATCCTCACTTTTAAGAAGCATTCTGGCTGTACTTTTTCCAAGACAGATTTGTTTGTCCTTTTGGTATGTTCTTCTGGTGGTCCATGGTATATTCAATACTCTTTGCCAAAACCATAATTCAATGGCATTAATTCTTCTCTGGTCTTCCTTATTCACTGTCCTGCTTGCACATGAGGCATATGAAGCTATTGAAAATACTATGGCTTGGGTCAGGCACACCTTAGTCCTCAAAGTGGCGCCTTTTCTTTTTACCACTAAAAATGTCTTTTGCAGCAGATTTTACCAATGCAAGACATAGTCTGATTTCTTGCACACTGTTTCCGTAGACCTTGATTATGGATCTAAGTAGAATGAAATCCTTGGCAACTTCAATATTTTCTCCATTTATTATGATGTTGCTTGTTGGTCAGTTGTAAGGATTTTTGCTTTCTTTATGTTAAGGTGTAACCCATACTTAAGGCTGTACCCTTTGATCATCATCAGTAAATTAAATACATGTGTGTGTTCTCATATACATATACATAATCTTTTATAAATAATAAAAAGGGAAAAGAGTAACTTTACAGTGGGGAAACTTATCAAACACTATCTCAGTTAGATGATCAAGGTCAACATCACCAGTCATAATTCATGTTGACAGTGTGAATCTTTGATATCATGTAATGAAATGGTACCTTACACCTGTGGTCTTATAGAAACTTATAACCCCAGTTAGATCATGAAAAAAAAAAAAAAAAATCAGACGGATTCAAATAGAGGGACATCCTACAAAGTACTCAGCCAGTACTCCTTAGAACTATCTAGGTAATCAAAAACAAGGGAACTCTGAAGAAGTGTCACAGCCCAGGAACTTAAAGCTCTAAGAGAAGCCTAAAGGAGACATTACAGTAAAATGTAATGTGGCATACTAAGTGGCATTCTGGAACATGAAAAGGATATTAGGTAAAAACTAAGAAAATTTGAATAAACTATGTACTTAGTTAATAAAAATGTATCACTATTGCTTTATTAATTGTAGCAAATATACCAAACTAATGTAAAATGTTAATACTAGGGGAAAGTGGGTGTGGGTGTATGGGGACTTTCTGTGCTAACTTCCCAAATTTTGTGTAAATTTGAAACTCTTATAAAAAATGAAGTCTATTAAAAACCCATACGAGTCTGCAGTTTGTCTTACTGTGGGCCCCTGTGTGTTGCTATGATGCTGGAAGCTATGCCACCAGTATTCCAATACCAGCAGGGTCACCCATGGCAGACAGATTTCAGCTGAGCTTCCAAATTAACACAGACTAGGAAGAAGGATTTAGCAACATTCTTCTGTAAAGAATTAGCCAGTGAAAACCTTATGAATAGCAGAAGAACATTGTCTGATATAGTGCGAGAAGATGAGACCTTCAGGTTGAAAGGCACTTAAAAAACCACTGGGGAAGGGCTGCCTCCTCAAAGTAGAGTTAATCTTAATGACGTGGAAGGAGTAAAGCTTTCGAGACCTTCATCTGCTGACTGAAAACGAGAAGCAGCAGCTGCAAACATCCATTAATAATCGGAACCTAGAATGTACGAAGTATGAATCTAGGAAAATTAGAAATAGTCAAAAATGAAATGGAGCACATAAACACCAATATCCTAGGCATTAGTGAGCTGCAGTGGACTGGTACTGGGCATTTTGAATGGGACAATCATAGGTCTACGAGGCCAGGAATGATAACTCAAAGAGGAACAGCATTGCATTAGTCTTCAAAAAGAACATTTCAAGATCTATCCTGAAGCACAACACTGTCAGCGATCGTGTAATATTCACACAACTACAAGGAAGACCAGTTACTACGACTATTATTCAAATTCACGTACCAACCACTAAGGCCAAAAATGAAGAAATTGAAGATTTTTACCAAGTTCTGTAGTCTGAAATCGATCCAACACACAATTAAGATGCATTGAAAATCACCAGTGACTGGAATTTGAAAGTTGAAAACAAAGAAGGATAGTTGGAAAATGTGGCCTTGGTGATAGGGACAATGCCGGAGATCTCTGAGCCAAATACTTGGAAACAGAATCTTGACCTGCATGGCTAAAAATATTTATTTTGTTTCAACACATGCCATCTTTTCTCAGCTAAGTGGATTCTCTTAATTCTTAAGAGAATTAAGCTACAGAAACTGATTTGAGTGACTACTCCCTCAATTCTTCCAAAGACAGAACATAGCTAATATTATTCTAGATACAGAAGAACCAATCCAAACCCTCTGCCATTGATTCGGTTCTGACTCATAGCAACCCTATAGGACAGAGTAGACCTGCCCCATAGAGTTTCCAAGGAGCGCCTGGCAGATTCCATCTGCCGGCTTTTTGGTTAGCAGCTGTAGCACTTAACCACTGTGCCACCAGGGTTTCCAGATACAGAGGAGAGAAAGGAATTTGTTACGTATAATGGCACTAGGGCCCAACTGAGAAGAACTTTACCTGTTCCTGCTACACAGAAACTCTAATTTGTATCCTTTTTGTCTATGATTCCTCACTTCAACTTTTCTTAGCTCTCCATTCTCCTCCAATCAGGTTTTTTTATTATTATTATTATTTAAACTTGTCAGAGTTTGTTTCTGTGGATTAAAAGCAACAGAAACTGCCTATGCAAATGTTTGAGTGCAAATAAGAAAAATCTCCCTTCGTGGTGGGACTATATACTCCTAGCACAATCTCCTTAGTTTATGAATCCCCATGTACATTGAATTTCTGTTCTTTCAGTTCACCACATTTGCTGCTCCCTCAGGGGATTGCTCTCTCAGTTCACTGTGCCAAGGATACTCTTTCCTCAGGTCTTCCGAAGGTGCTTCCTCCTCACTCAGGTACCCTCAATGCAGGAAGCCATTCCTTGCCACCCTCTTTAATCATTCCTGCGTCTTAATCAACTGTCCTACCCATCTCCACAATACCCCAGGTTACTATGGTGACAGCCTTTACCTTTACTTGAAATTGTCTTATTATCTATTTACCTGACTATGATCTATTTCTCCCAGCAGAAGGTAAGTTCAATTAAAGTTAGCTCACTGTATATCTAATCAATGGCTATACCCCACCATGTGGAAAAATACCTTGCACATAATAACAACTCAATAATATGTGTTGTATATATATATATATATATATAAAGAACCATTTTGAATCTCTCCATTTCTCATTTTTCTAACAGGAAAATATGTTATTTTTATAATTTAAAAGGCAAAAGAATACTCTGTGACTTTTTTAAGAGTGCATATTCAGTAGTTACTATGGCAAAAAAGAAGCAACATTAAAACAAAGAAAGATTAAGCAAACCGACAATTAGGCAAACATCTTTTTTTTTTTGAGGAAAACCAAGTCAAATGATTTCAGTATAAATAACGTAAAAAGTAAGGTCACTGGCTTATTAACAAATACTGAGATTAAAACAATTCGGTGAGTGTTTGAAAAAGTATTTGCAAATAGAAAGTATAAATAAAGAAATAAAGTTCCGTCCACCCATCAGGAAGGACACATCTGAAAGGTAGAAAGAATGATGCGTAGAGATCTAAATCAGAAGAGTATCAATTTAAGTTATTAACTTGGGAGTAGAAAAATATATACTATGAGGGCTATTCTGAGTGTGTGGAGTGCCATTGTTCTTGAGTAAAAAACACTGAGAAAATAATAATTTCTACGATGTTACTGAATGCATGATTATATTACTTAAATGTGGGGTTCAGGTGAGGTGGAGAAACTGGTAACCAGGGAGAATAACCAAAAAACTAAACCCTCTGCCATTGAGTCGATTCCGACTCATAGAGATCCTATAGGACAGAATAGAACTGCCCCATAGAGTTTCCAAGGAGCGCCTGGCAGATTCAAACTGCCGACCCTTTGGTTAGTAGCCGTAGCACTTAACCACTAAGCCACCAGGGTTCCTTGGAGAATAGAGCACAATTAAAAAACAAGAAACCACAATAAGGCAAAATTTGGTGTTGTGAAAAAGACCTTTCAACATGGGAGGAGTAGAAAGCCAGAGTTTGTGGTCAGAAAAGGAAATTCACATTCTTGACCATGCATAAGCACTTATGTAGATTTATGAGGACATTTCAATAGAAACTAAGAGCAGTCTCAGAATGCAGAGTAGAACTGACTGAGGACCTTTGCTAGGCTGTTTGCAGCCTCAGGTCCAGAGAAGACCTTCTCTATCCTCAGATGGTTTGGGCACATGCCCCAGACATTCTCCTCAGGAAGCTGGCCAAGAGGTACAATATCCTTCCTCACATTGCCTAAAAACCTCCAGAAAAGTTTAAAATTAATAGCCAGGCATATAAAAGTAGATATAAAATAAACTTTTAGTACCTCTGCAAAATCCCTGGTCCCTTTATTTGGTCCTTTTGTACCATAATCACATTCCTTTATGGTCTGCTTTGGCAACGAAAAAGCCGCTGTACAGTGGTTTAGAATTTTTATAAACGGATTTTTTCTTTTCCTTCTTCAAATACCAAGGAAGGCCAACAGGCAGGTGTTAAATTTCACTGTATGTTTCTCTCCTCTATTTTCTACCAGCCTGAGGGATATTAAACAGTGGAGCCCAGGTGGCACAGTGGTAAAGAAAACGGTAGGTAACCAAAAGGTGGCTAGTTCAAATTCACCAGGTGCTCCTTGGAAATCTTATGGAGCAGTTCAGTTGCTATGAGTCTGAATCGACTTGACAGCAACACATTTTTTTTTTTTGGTGTTAGTGAAGAAACGGAAGTCCCTTGGGTGGTGCAAATTATTAAGTGCTCAGTTACTAACTGAAGGGTTGGCAGTTTGAACGCATTCAAAGGTGCCTTGAGAGAAGGGCCTGGTGATGTACTTCTGAAAGGTAAAACAACTTTGAAAACCCCATAGAGTGCAGTTCTAGTCAGCACACGTGGGGTCACTGTAAGCCAGAACCATTAATTTGATAGCAACTGGTTGGGTTTTTACGTTGGAGCGTAGATCTTTGAATTTAAACTTTTTGTTCTTTTTTAACAATTCAAATCATGCCCCTTAAGACTTCTTTAACTAATTCTCATTATTTTTCATTTCAAACTATTTTCTATCTTCTTTACCAATGAATTATTTGGGAGTTGGTGATTTAATTTCCAAATGCTTATTTTCTATATCTCTTGTTTTATTAATCTATATTTTAATTCTGTTGTGGTCATAACACACACCCTGTACACTTTTAATTGTTTCATGTTTACTGACACTTTGTCATCATCCAGTAATTGATCTCTCTTGGTGAACTTTCCATGTGCATTTGGAAATAATGTGCCTACTGTAGTGATGGGTGTGTTATTGCTGTTGTTGTTAAGTGCCATCTAGTCAGTTCCAACTCATAGGGACCCTATGTACCACAGAAAGAAACACTGCCCGGTTATGCGCCACCCTTACAATCGTTGTTATGCTTGAGCCCATTGTTGCAGCCACTGTGTCAATTCATCTCATTGAGGGTTTACCTCTTTTCTCCTGATCCTGTACTTTGCCAAGCATGATGTCCCACTCCAGGGGCTGATCCCTCCTGACAACATGTCCAATGTATGTAAGAGGCAGCCTCGCCATCCTTGCTTCTAAGGAGCATTCTGGTTGTACTTCTTCCAAGACAGATTTGTTTGTTCTTTTGGCAGTCCATGGTATATTCAGTATTCTTTGCCAACAACACAATTCCAAGGCATCAATTCTTCTTCAGTCTTCCTTATTTGTTGTCCAGCTTTCACATGCATATGATACAGTTGAAAATACCATCGCATCTCCAATGTCTCTTTCTACAGATGTAATTAATTTGATTCCTGTGTATTCCATCCCTGGAGGTTCACTTGTATAGTTGCCATTTATGTTGTTAAAAAAAAAAAGTATTTGCAATGACTAAGTCCTTCTATTTGCAAAATTCTATCATGTCATCTCCAACATCATTTCTATCACCACCTCCTTATTTCCCGATTATTGATCCTTCTTAGTTTCCAACTTTATCCTTCCAACCACCAGTAATTAGCAGTGCACCCTGATTGCATGTTCAATCAATTTCAGACTGAAAAAGCTGATAAAAATCTTCAGTTTTATCTTTGGTCTTAGTGGTTGGTGCATAAATTTGAATAATAGTCGTATTAACTGGTCTTCCTTGTAGATGTATGGATATTACGTTATCACTGACAGCATTGTACTTCAGGATAGGTCTTGAAATGTTCTTTTTGTTCTTCCCTAGTCGTATTTTGAGTGCCTTCCAACCTGAGGGGCTTATCTTCCGGCACAATATCAGACAAAGTTTCGCTGCTATCTATAAGGTTTTCTCTGGCTAATTCTTTTCAGAAGTAGACTGCCAGGTCTTTCTTCCTAGTCTGTCTTAGCCTGGAAGCTCAGCTGAAACCTGTCCTCCATGGGGGACCCTGCTTGTATCTGAATACCGTTGGCATAGCTTCCAGGATCACAGCAACATGCAAGCCCCCACAGTACGACAAACTGACAGATACATGGGGATGATGGGAGCAAAGCTATATAAATGACAGCCAGGCGAAGGTGGTGAGAGTCGTCTTCGCATTTTCATTACGCTTAGTGATTTTTTGTTGATTTCCTTTGTAATTACTGAGTTTAAAAAGTCAATCTACATTTGTAGATTTCTATATTTTTCTTTTATTTCTTTTAATTATGCTTCATATGTTTTTCAGTTTGCTGTTAAGTGTTTACACATTTTATCTTGTTGGGTCTTTCTGTTGTATTCAAACTTTCATATTAAAAAATGATAATTTTTTTTTCCTCTGGGAATACTCTATATTTAATTATCTTTTGTCTAAAAATATAGCTATTTATTTATATCATTATAGACTCATGAATACTTATTTTGCTTGGGGTTATAATTCAAACTGCATTATCTATTTTGTTGCTCAAATTATTCCAGCTTTGCTGTTGGAATCTCTTTTTGGTATATCCCCAACTTGGCATTTTTTCTGTCTTTTATTTGTTTGCTTTTATTTATTTTTTGAGCAGTTCTATATTTTCTGGCACTACTTTTATATATTTCCTGCCCTAGCCCTAGAATCAGCCATTTCTCCAAAGAGTCTTTGTTCCTTTTATTGGCGAATGATATTAGAAACCGAGATTTGATTGCTAGGTGTTATGGTTTTTATTGAGGTGTCATTGCTTACAGGCCCTCTTAGCTGACAGAGCAAGAAAACATATGTGTGTGTACTAACACATGTAAGGAACCTGGTGGTACAACAGCTAAGGGCTTGACTGTTAGCCAAAAGTGTTTTGAACCCACCCAGAGGCTCCAGGGTAGAAAAACCTTCCATTCTACTCCAGTAAAGATTACAGCCTAGAAACCCTTATGGAGTGGTTCTACTCTGTCACACGGGGTTGCAATGACTCAAAAATCAGCTTGATAATACCTAACAACAAAAACAACTAACACGTGTACATACACATATCTATAAATATTTATATATGTATACACCACTCATCTGTCAGTTTGTCTTACTGTGGTGGCTTGTATGTTGCTGTGATGTTGGAAGCTGTGTCACTGGTATTTCAAATACCAGCAGGGTCATCCATGGTAGATAGGTTTCAGCAGAGCTTCCAAACTAAGGCAGACTGGAAAGATGGATCTGGCAATCTAGCTCTAAAAAAATTGGCCAGGTAAACCTTCCGAAGAGCAGCAGAACATTGTCTGATATAGTTCTGGAAGATGAGCCCCTCAGGTTGTAAGGCACTCAAAATATGACTGGGGAAGAGCAGCCTCCTCAAAGTCAAGTCAACCTTATTGATGTAGATGAAGTAAAGCTTTTGGGACCTTCATTTTCTTATGTTGAAAATGAGAAGAAACAGCTGCAAATACTCATTAATAATTGGAATGTAGAAGGTACGAAGTATGAATCTAGGAAAACTGAAAGTCATCAGAAATGAAATGGAATGTATAAGGATTTATATCCTAGACGTTGAAGAGCTGAAATGGACTGGTATTGACCATTTTGTATCAGACAATCATATGGTCTACTACTCTAGGAATGACAACTTAGAAAGGAATGGCATTGCATTCATCATCAAAAAGAACATTTCAAGGCCTATGCTGAAGTACAATGTTGTCAGTGATAAGATAATGTCCATATGCCTACAAGGAAGAGCTAATGTGACTATTATTCAAATTTAGGCACCAACCACTAAAGCCAAAGATGTAGACATTGAAGATTTTTACTAACTTCTGCAGTCTGAAAGTGATCAAATGTACAATCAAGGGGCATTGATAATTACTGGTGATTGGTATGCAAAAGTTGGAAACAAAGAAGGATCAATAATTGGAAAATAAGGCCTTGGTGATAGAAATGGTCCTGGAGATGGAATGATAGAATTTTGCAAGTAGAATGACTTAGTCATTGCAAATACTTTTTTTTAACAGCATAAATGATGACTCTACAAGCAAGCCTTGCCGGATGGAATACACGGGATTCAAATCAACTACATCTGTAGAAAGAACAATGGGGATGCTCAATATTATCTGTCAGAACAAGGTCAGGGGCTGACTGTGGAACCGACCATCAATTGCTCATATGCAAGCTTAAGTTGAAGCTGAAGAGAATTAAAACAAGCCCATGAGAGCCAAAGTACAACCTTGAGTGTATCCCACTTGAATTTAGAGGCTAATCTCAAGAATAGATTTGATGCATTGAACACTAATGACTAAAGAGACCAGACCAGTTGTGGGATGACATCAAGAACATCATACATGCAGAAAGTAAAAGGTCATTAGAAAGACAGGAAAGAAAGAAAAGACTAAAATGAATGGAAGAAATGATGAAGTAAAAGAACTGAAATCTAAGCAAAAAAAAAAAAAAGTACCACTATGCCACCGGAGTTTCCAAAAGAGCTGAAAAGAATATTTTAAAAGGCGATTTGAGAAGATCAAGTATTATAATGAAATGGGCAAGACATGGAGTTAAAAAGCCAAAGGGAAAGAACACACTCATCATTTCTCAAGCTGAAAGAACTGAGGAAAAATTCAAACCTCAAGTTACAACATTGAAGGATTCTATGGGCAAACCCTGGTGGCACAGTGGTTAAGAGCTATGGCTGCTAACCAAAAGGTCAGCAGTTCAAATCCACCAGGTGCTCCTTGAAAACTGCGTGGGGCAGTTCTACTCTGTCCTATGGGTTCACTATGAGTTAGAATCAACTCGATGGCAGTGGGTTTGGTTTTGGGATTTGGTATGGGAAAAATATTGAACAAAGCAGGAAGCATCTAAAGAAGATGGAAAGAATATACAGTCACTGTACCAAAAAGGATTTGTTGCCATTCAACTATTTCAGGAGGTAGCATGATCAAGAACAGATGGTACTGAAAGAAAAAGCCCAAGCTGCACTGAAGGCATTGGTGTAAAACAAGGCTCCAGGAATCAAGAGAAAACCAGATGAGATGTTTCAACAAATGGATGCAATGCTAGAAGTGCTCACTTGTCTATGCCAAGAAATTAGGAAGACAGCTGCTTGGCCAACTAGTTGGAAGAGATCCATATTTGTGCCCATTCCCAAGGAATGTGATCCAACAGAATGTGGGAATTATCAAACAATATTGCATGCAAGTAAAACTTTGCTGAAGATAATTCAAAATTGATACAGGCTCCTCATAAGCACAGTTAAGTGTTTTGGAATTTCCATTCTCCATAATATTATCCATAATTTGCTATGATCCACACAGTTGAATGCCTTTTCATAGTCAATAAAACACAGGTAATCATCTTTCTGGTATTCTCTACTTGGTTGCAGCAGTACCTCAACAGGGAACTATCAGAAATTCAAGCCAGATTCAGAAGAAGATGTAAAATGAAGAATATCATTGCTGATGTCAGATAGATCTTGGCTGAAAGCAGAAAATACTAGAGAGATGTTTACCTGTGTTTTATTTACGATGTAAGGCATTTGACTGTGTGGGTCATGGCAAATTATGGATAACATTGCAAAGAACAGGAATTCCAGAACACTTAATTGTGCCCATATGGAACATATACACAGACCAAGAGTCAGTTATTTGAACAGAACAAGGGAATTTTGCATGGTTTAAAATCAGGAAAGATGTATCATCAAAGCTGTAGTCTTTCACCATACTTATACAATCTGTATGCCGTGCAGATAATCCATGAAACTGAACTATATGAAGAATGTGGCATCAGGGTTGGAGGAAAACTCATTAACAACCTGTGCTGAGAAGCTCCTTTACAGGGGAAGATTGATGACAAGGACCTTCTTCCAGAGCTGACAGAGAAAGAAAGACTTCCCCTGGAGCGGATGCACTGAATTTGGACCTCAAGCCTACTAGACTGTGAAAGAATAAACTTCTGTTTGTTGAAGCCATCCACTTGTGGTATTTCTGTTATAGCAGCACAAGATGACTAAGACAGTTGTCATGAGTAAGAATTGTCTTTACAGAAATCGGTTTACTGTTAGTCAATATGAGTTTGGGAAGTCATTTTATTAGAGTGTGATGAATTAGTTTATAAGTAAAAATAAAGGTGTCTATAAGCAAACCAATGCCATCCATGAGTTTACTGTCTTTACTTAGTTCTTGAGCCCTGAGAATACTCTCTAGGCATTGCTGAGCATATTTCTACTTTGTGGCTTCCTCCCCTTCATTCATTCAATTAATACTTATTCTGTACTTTTGAAGTGCCGGTAACTATTCCAGGTGCTATGGATTGACTGGAGAGGACTAGCAAATGCACAATGACTAGAGTATACTCTTTTGGTGGAAGGGATATACAAAAAAGAAGTTAAACCAGTAAATATATATTATGCCAACTATACAATCTGAAGAAAAGTAAACAGACTAAGAGATTAGAGAGGAACAAGGTGCTATTTTAAATAAAATAGTCAGAGAAAACCTCTCCGAAGAAGTTATAATTAAACAGAGGTCTGGATGGAAAAGATATGAGCCATGCAAATGACTGGCTCCAGGTCTAAGAAACAAGGGCAAAAGCCCTTGAGAATGGATTGTGATTGGCATGTTCAAAAATTAACATGGAAGCCAGCGGAAATGAAGGAGAATAAATAAAGGGGTGGGTGGTATATCCACAGATGTTGACAAGGACTAGGCTATGCTGGTCATGATAAGAAATTTAGGTTTTTAACGAAAGCATGATATGAAGCCATTGGAGCATTAAAAACATGAGAGTGATGTGGTATCATCCGCATTTTTAATACATTATCCTGGCTGTTGTATGAAGCATAGACTGTAAGTGAGCAAGGAGTAGAATAAGATCATTTCATACTATTACAGTAATAGAAAGCTGTTACAGTAGGCTATCCAAAAAATTATAGTGGCTTTGACCAAAGTGATAGCAGTGAAAAAGTGAGCTATGTTTTTTCCATCCAAACCATTAACATGTTTCAAATGGCTGATTTCTTTATGTTTTTATGACATCAAAGAAGAGTAAAGTCAATACTTGCCCTGTTTTAAAAGAATTAGGATTCTGGGTGCACAATAGCAATATGTATCTAATAGAAAATAAGTGTCCTAGAACCATTCACAGGGCTTTTGGCTAAGACTCTGGTTAAGATAAAATGAGGGCTTGGAAATACAGACCTAGTATTAAAGATATGACATTCATTTTAAAGCTGATCACATACAATGAAGAATATTTGAAGGTGCCTCCAGCACAGCAGCTTTGGTTTCATGAGACAAGGAAAAACTGTCCCCTGTGCTGGAAATGAGAACCCTGGTGGTGTAGTGGTTAAATGCTATGGCTGCTAACCAAAAGGTCAGCAGTTCGAATCCGCCAGGCTTTCCTTGCAAACCATGGGGCAGTTCTACTCTGTCCTAATAGGGTCGCTATGAGTTGGAATTGACTCGATGGCAGTGGGTTTGGTTTTGGTTTTGGCGCTGGAAATATATCAATAGGGTTTCTAATTGGCTGCTTTATCTTCTCAACTATTCTTTGTTGAGAATGAGTTTTTTTTTCCCCCCTTTGGTGGGAGGAAGTTGTTGTTGTTGTTGTTAGGTGCCCTCGAGTCGGTTCCGACTCATAGCGACCCTATGCACAACAAAGTAGAAAGATATGAAAAGGAAGTACTCAGCTCTGCTGGAAGGTTGGCCCTGAAAAGTCCATATCTAGATTTTAGCTTAGCATTTACTCGGTGCCTAAATGGGATAGGGACTGCCACGATCAGAGAATTTCTAACACCTTTTCTTTTGGGTAAAAGGATTTTGTAAGCGAAGGAGCCAAACGAGTCAAAACATCAGGTGGGATCAGTGAACACTGAATACCTACTGATTGTAAGCACAGGGCAGTATAGTAGGGAAATACATACATTCACTCTAAGGAAAATAAGCCCTTACTTTTTAACCTTTAAAGAAAAGCAGTGAGGCTCCTATACACAACCCTGGTAGTAATTTAGCCCCATTTGGAAAATAAATGTTGGGTACCTGATCTCTTTCCCTTTGTTTTATTCCTGTGATTTCTATCCAACATGCGTTAAGCATGTACTGTTGGGATCATCATCCAATTATTGGTTTATGTAGTCGATTAAGATGCTTATCTTTGAATCTCATTTCAAAGAGTTCAAACTGCAGAGTGGTGGAACATTCAGCCATTGTAAATGGTAGTGATTGCTATGGGGACAAGAAGCTCCTGAGAGCAACTTTTGCAATGCTTCACCCTCAGCATTTCTTACAGCTTCCATGCTGAGGGCAGAGAACGCTTTAGCTGACCCCCAGGGATACTTTCGGATAAGACTGTTTGGGGTGAGGGTGGGCTGAGCAGAATTTTCTATCTTATCTTTTGTCTCAGATACCTCACCCAGTTTCTCATCAAAGGGTTTGTGAATAGTTCCTTATACAAAAAAGGAAATGCCAGTGCCAGATTTTCACATCACGAGCATAGTATGATTATCTGGCAGTGGTGGTCACACGCTTTTCTTCACTAGTCTTGTGAAAAAAGTTTACAATTTTGATATTTGCATAAAACAAGTAGAAATGGAACTTTTTCAAAGGGTGTATGTAGTATTTTCAGACCTATTAGATGTTTCTCGATTATTCCCCCCCCTCCCCGCCTTTAGAATCTATGAAAAAGTAAAGAAAGATGTTAAGAGGTACTCTCAGAGCCTGTTAGGGCACCAGGATAAGGGAAGATTACAACAAGAAATGCCAGGGGAAACTAGCATACTTCACACACAAAAAAAGAAGAAAAAACAAACAAACAAATGGAGACTAGGAGAATGAAAGAAATTAAGAGTGGATATGATGTGCTCTTTGTAATTGTGTTTATTTTTGTTTAGTGTGATTTTGTTTTCACATTTGATGAGATATCTGTTCCCCAGTTCTTTAACATTTCTATAAAATAAGAAAGAAAATCAGTCATTTGCCGCACGTCCAAGTGGGTATAACCGTTGGTAAGAGGTAAAGAGAAATATCTCTCTACCTTCTTTTTTGTTCAGATAACATTTTTATTATTGGGGAAATCAAACAAGTAGATACCAATTCTTAGCTCCTTTCTGCCTTACTAACTCAAAAGGGAGTTCACAGGTGAATAACATCAGTATCACAAACTTTCTGACCACCTCAGACCTACTGACTCAGAAGTTCCAGAGTGGGCCCAGGATCCTATTCTGTGGAACTCGTCACATGATCCTTATACATGCTTAATTTTGAGAAGCTCTGTTCTAGGGATGCATGGGAGTGGAAAAGCTCAGGATTATGCATTTCTTACAAGTTTCCAGGTGTTGTTGATGCTGCTGGTCAACATGCAATACTTTGTTGATGTTGTTT
Source organism: Loxodonta africana (assembly GCF_030014295.1). Lineage (NCBI taxonomy): Eukaryota > Metazoa > Chordata > Mammalia > Proboscidea > Elephantidae > Loxodonta > Loxodonta africana. The sequence continues at coordinate 109,665,860 of NC_087347.1, read as the reverse complement.
AATTGTATTGTGTTTTAGATGAAAGCATACAATGCAAATGAGTTTTTCATTCAAAAAGTTATCCACAAATTGTTTTATGTATCAGCACTCTTCCCCCTTTCCCTTTCCACCCTGGGTTCTCCATGTCCATTCTTCCAAATTTCCTGTCCCTTCCTGCTTTCAGACTCATAGTGAACCTATATACAACAGAATGAAACACTGCCTGGTCCTGCGTCATCCTCATGATCATTGTTATGCTTGAACCCATCGTTTAGCCACTGTGTCAGTCCATCTCGTTAAAAGTTTTCCTCCTTTTTGCTGGCCCTTACATGACAAGCATGATGTCCTTCTCCAGGGACTGGTCCCTCCTGGTAACATGTCCAAAGTATGTGTGACAAAGTCTGCCATCCTCGTTTCTAAGGAGCATTCTGGGTGTACTTTCTACAAGATAGATTTGTTTGTTCTTCTGGCAGTCCATGGCATATTCAACATTCCTAGCCAACACTGTAACTCAAAGGTGTCAATTCTTCAGTCTTCCCTATTCATTGCCCAGCTTTCACATGCATATGAGGTAATTGAAAACACCATGGCTTGGGTCAGGCCCACCTTAGTGCTTAAAGTGACATCTTTGCTATTTAATGTTTAAAAGAGATCCTTTGCAGCAGATTTACCCAGGGCAATGTGTCTTTGATTTCTTGACTGCTACTTCGTTGGATGTTGATTGCAGATCCAGGTAAAAGAAATCCTTGACAGCTGCAATCTTTTCTCCGTTTATCATGATGTTGCTTGTTACTTCCCATCCCAGCCCTTCCACTCATCATAACCATTAAAATTGCTTTTTTCTTTGTGTAAGCCTTTTTCTTGTGTTTTTATGATAGTGGTCTCATACAGTATTTGTCATTTTGTGATTGACTGATTTCACTGAGCATAGTGTCCGTCAGTTATCCATGTTGTGAGATGTTTTGCAGATTCATCATTGTTCTTTGCATTTGTGTATTATTCCATTGTGTGTGAGCACCATGATTTGTTTAACCATTCATGCACTGATGGACACTTAGGTGTTTCCATCTTTTTACTATTGCAAATAATTCTGCAATGCACATGGGTATGCATATGTCTATTCATGCGACAGCTCTTTTTTCTCTAGGATATATTCCTAGGAGTAAGATTGCTGGATCCGATGATATTTCTATTCCTAGTTTTTGAAGTAGGTGCAATAACATTTTCCATAGTGGTTGTACCATTTTACATTCCCACCAGCAGCGTGTAAAAGTTCCAATCTCCTCACAACCTCTCTGACATTTGTTATTTTCTGCCTTTTTTTTTTTTGTGTATGTGCCAGTAATGTTGCAATGAGGGGGTATCTCATTGCAGTTTTGAATTGCATTTCTCTAATAGCTAACGACAGCGAGGGTTTCCTGGTGTGTCTGTTAGCCGCCTGAATGTCTTCTTTGGAGAAGTGTCTGTTCATATCCCTTGCCCATTTTTTAATTGTTTTTTGTCTTTTTGTTATTAAGGTGTTGAAGCAATCTATAGATTTTACAGATTAGACCCTTGTCTGACATATCATGGCCCAAAATTCCTTCCCTGTACATACATTCTCTTTTTACTATTTTGGTGAAGTCTCTTGATGAGTGTAAGTCTTTAATTTTTAGGATTTCTCAGTTATCTAGTTTATCTTCTGTTGTTTGTGCATTGTTAGTTACGGTTTTTATTGTATTTCTGACATATATTAGGGTCTCTAATTTTGCCCCTATTTTTTCTTCCATTATCTTTATGATTTTATATTTAGGTCTTTGATCCATTTGGAGTTATTTTTTGTGTATGATGTGAGTTATGGGTTCTGTTTCATTTAATTACAGATGAACACCCAGTTTTGCCAGCACTGTTTTGTTAAAAAGACTGTATTTTCCCCCATTTAAACCCTGGTGGCATAGTGGTTAAGAGCTACAGCTGCTAACCAAAAGGTCGGCAGTACAAATCTACCAGGTGCTCCTTGGAAACCCTACGGGGAAGTACTAATCTGTCTGATAGGGTTGGTATGAGTCAAAATCGACTCAACAGCAACAGGTTTGATTTTTTGTTTGTTTGTTTCCCCAATTAATGGGCTTTGGTCCTTTGTCAAAGATCAGCTGACTATATGTAGATGAATTTATGTCTGAGCTCTCGATCCTATTCCATTGGTCTCTGTTTCTGACGCTGTACAAGTTCTAGACCGTTTGCACTACTGTGGCTGTATAGTAGGTTCTGAGATCAGGTAATGTGAGGCCTCGGCTTTGCTTATCTGGGTCCTCTTTTCTTTCCATAATAATGTTGATGATTCTTTTTTCCCATCTCATTAAAGAATGCTGCTGATGTTTGGATTGGGGTTACATTATATGTGTAGATGGCTTTGGGTAGAAATGACATTTTCACAATGTCGGGTCTTCCTATCCATAAGCATGGTATGTTTTTCCGTTTATGTAGGTATCTTTTGGTTTCCTACAGTAGTATATTGTAGTTTTCTTGGTATAAGTCTTTTATTTCCCTGCTTAGATTTATTACTAAGTATTTTATCTTTTTATGGGCTATTATAAATGATATTGTTTCCTGATTTCCTTGTCAAAGTTCTCTTTGTTGGTGTATAGGAATCCAATTGGTTTTTGTATGTTGATCTTGTATCCTACTCTTTGCTGAATCTTTCTATTAGTTCCAGTAGTTTTCTTGTGGAATCTTTGGGGTTCTGTATGTATGGGATCATATCATCTGCACATAGGGATAGTTTTACATCTTCCTTTCCAATTTGGATGCCCTGTATTTATTTTTCTTGCTGTATTGCTCTACCTAAGACTTCCAGCACAGTGTTATATAGGAGTGGTGATAAAGGGCATCCTTGTCTGGTTCCCATTTTCAGGGAGAATGCTTTCAGCCTCTCTGCATTGAGAATGATGTTGGCTGTTGGTTTTGTAATAGGTGGTCTTTATAACGTTGAGTAATTTCCCTTCTATTCCTATTTTGTTAAAACTTATTCTCAGGAATGGGTATTGGACTTTAACAAATGACTTCTTTGTGTCAGTTGAGATGATCCTGTGATTTTTTTTTTTGTTGTTATTCCATTTATGTGGTGGATTACATAGATTGCGTTTTTAATGTTGAACCATTTTTGCATACCTGGTATGAATCCCGCTTGGTCGTGGTGTATTATAATAATAATAATTATTATTTTTATATGAAGCTGAATTCCATTGGCTAGAATTTTGTCGAGAATTTTTGCATCTATATTTATGAAAGATATTGGTCTGTAATTTTCTTTTTCTTTTCTTTGATGTCTTTGCCTGACTTGGTATCAGGGTTATGCTGGCTTCATAGAATCAGTTGGGAGTATTCCTTTTTTTCCTATACTCTGAAATAGAGTAGTATTGGTGTGAACTCTTCTCTGAATGTTTGATAGAATTCTCGAGTGAAGCTACCTTGGCCAGGGCTTTTTGTTGTTGTTGTTGGGAGTTTTTTGTTTGTTCTTCATTACCTCTTTAATCTCTTCTGTTGTTATGGATCTGTTCAGATTTTCTATTACCTTGTGTTTTTTGTGTGTTAATTTAGATAGGTAGTGAGTTTCTAGAATTTTGTTCATTTTCTCTAGGTTCTCAAATTTGTTTTGAGTACAGTTTTTCACAGAATTCTTTTATGATCCTTTTTATATCAGTTGAGTCTGTTGTAATTTCCCCCATCTTATTTCTTATTTGGGTTATTTGCTTCTTCCTCCATTTATCTTTTTCCAGTTTGGCCAATGATCTGTGAATTTTGTTGATCTTTTCAAAGAACCAATTTTTGGTCTTGTTGATTCTTTGTATTATTTTTTGGCTCTCTATTTCATTTATTTCTGGTCTTAATCCTTATTATTTCCTTTCTTCTGGTGCCCGTGGGATTCTTTTGCTCTTCTCTTTCTATTTGTTTGAGTCATAAGGCTAACATTTTGATTTTGGCCCATTCTTTTTTGACATGTGTGTTTATTGTTATAAATTGACCTCTGAGCAGTGTCTTTGCTGTGTCCCAAAGGTTTTGGCATGCTATGTGTTCATTCTCATTTGATTCTAGGAATTTTTTTGTTCCCTGTTTGATTATTCCTATTATCCAGCTTTTTTAAAGCAAAGTGTTATTCAGTTTCCACTTATTTGATTTTTCCTTGCTCTTCCTGCTATTGATTTCTACTTTTATGGTATTGTGATGAGAAAGAATGCTTTGTATTATTTCGATGTTTTGGATTTTCTTGAGGGTTGTCCTTGATTCCTGATTGTGTCCCACATAATTCTTAGGTTTTCTTCATTCTTTTCTCTGATCTTTCCTCAAACAAAGTGGCAACATGGGTTTGTCCCTAATCTCGTAGATTCTGTCTTCCATTTTTCCAAATATGCTCCTAAAACCTATTGAGTTGTCCACTCCTGAAATTTAGATGTTTATGTTTTGGATTTCTAATTGCTGTTTTTGTATGATTTCTAATTGTTTACTTATTTTTGGTTTTGTTCTTGTATTATTTTCCTAAATTCTTCTGTTGCTTTGCTTTAACTGTTTTTCTTAATTTTTGCTATGTTTTTGTTGGCTTTGTCTGTGTTTTCTTTGATTTCTTTCTTAAACTCTTGGAAAGCCCTAAATATTAGTCTTTTGAATTCCATATCAGGTAATTCCACTGGCTTTTCTTTTACCAGAAGGTCATCTGATTCTTTATTTTGTTCATTTGCTGGAGCCATCTTGTCCTGGTTTTTTAATATGTTTTGATATTGTCTGCTGTCTCTGAGACTTAAGGTGTTACTTTCTTTATTTACTGATTGTGTTTTGGCTGGTTTGTCCTGCTTCTTTTTTTTTGTTTGTTTGTTTTGTTTTGTTTTGATATGTTGGGGCATGTGGGCCAGGTGTGCTTTGCTGTTTGCTTGTCTGTGGTTATGACAGCTCTCACTACTGTGTCCAGGTAGGCAGGGCAGCAGCGGGAAGGGTGAACCTACTTCTCTGAACACTGGCTTGGTGAGGTGGCTGAGGACAGATTGCGGAGGCACTGTTTGACTCCTGATATTGGTCCAGCAGTATGGGAGGGTTCACAGCCCCTCACCAGATAGGTGTGGGTGTCAGATGGGGAGTGATATGGGCTTGCTTCCCACCACCGAGCTGCTGGTTGAGTGGCAGGAGAGGAGGGACATTACAGGCCTGGTGTGGCAGCAGGCAAGAGTACTGGGGATGCCCTAGTTGTGGTGGCATGGGAGGGTTGGTGAGAAAGGGAGGGTGGTATATGGGGCTAGGTGAGAGATAGAAAGTAAAGAAAGAAAAAGAAAAAAGAAGAAATATAAAATAAATGATGGTGCAGTGAGGGCCTGCAGGTGGTGGCAGGCTGGTGCTCCAGTGGCACTTTATCTGTGGTGGCATGGCGGGGACTGGTGGAAAGTTGGGGGAGGTGGTGTATGGGGCTAGGCTGGAGGGAGAAGTAAAAGTAAGAAAGGAAAAAAAGAGAAAAAAATGATGGCATGGCAGGGACCAGCAAGTGGGGGTGGGGCGAACATGGTGCCAGGTTGGAAGCACAGGAAGGTGATGTACTGGGTTAGGTAGGAAGAAGAAAGAAAAGAAAAATATGGCAGTGTGGAGGGGACCATGGGTGGGGATGGGGCAGATCCAGGGCAGTGGTGAGCCAGTGGCTCTCTATCCAAGGTGGCACAGCATGGCCTGGCAGGAAGGGGTAGAGGTGGAGTATGAGGTTAGGTAGGAGGGAGAAACAAAAGTAAGAAAGAGGGGAAACATGGCACGGCAGAAGCTGGCAGGTGAGGTGGAGCAGACCTGGGCTGGTGATGGGACGATGGCACTCTAGCTATGGAAGTGCAGCATGACCCTGTGCGAAGGGATGAAAGTGGTGTATAGGGATAGGTAGGAGGGAAAAAGAAAAGGAAGTAAGAGAGAAAAAATGATGTGGTAGGAGCTGGCTGATGGGGGCAGGGCAGACCTGGGCTAGTGGGGGACAGGTGGCACCCTAGCCAAGGTGACGTGGCATGGTCTGGCAGGAAGGGATGGAGCTGGTGTATGAGGCAGAAGGGTGAGGGATCAGAAAGCTTGTTTCACTGGTTACAGGGTACTCTGTCTCCTGTTGGGAGCTCTATGAAGTTGCCTTCCTCTGCCCCCTATCTAGCTTTGTTGCTGGCTGTGGTCCAAGGTAGTGACACTGTGTCGTTGTGTTAGTCGGCAAGGGACCTTCATTACGTAGCTCTTCTCATTCTCTGTTTTCCTTCCATTTGGTGTTTGATCTGTTCTTTATCCCTTCATTTGATGCTTAAGGTTCCAGGATTGATGTTCGTATCTGTTTTACTTAGTTTTTCAAGTCTTTGCTAAAGGGGATGGCATGGTGTGTCTGTCTATGGTGCTATGATGGCTCCGCCCCCAACGTGCCATATTTTGAGTAGTGAGATTCTCATGAAGGTATGCATAATTCTGAGATTTTAAATACTTTTTTAAATTTTCCCCATTTTTTTGGATTCTATTCCACTTAGCTCCTTTGTCCACACATGTGAAGCTGGTTTAGTGAACAGCTGGGACACAGTAGGCTACAAATATAAAACAGTGTTTTTTGTTTTTTTCCCAGTAATTACTGCCTTCAAAAAAGCTCCACTGGATCTTTCTTCTCTAGACCTATAGTAATATTCTGGGCCAATTTTATAGCTTTCTGGTCATTTTCAGCTATAAAAATGGCCATTTCTGAATTATTTAAAATTTCATTGTTATCTCTTTTTCTCCTCTCAACTCATATCCGACCTGTAGCCTAGGTCCAGTAGGTTATTTTTTGTTTTATTTCGTTTTATCCAGTGGTCATTGAGTCAGTTCCAACTCATGGCAACCCAGTATGTGTTAGAGTAGAGCAGTGTTCCAGAAGGTTTTCAAGGACTGATTTTTGGTAATGCCTTTCTTTTGAGGTGCCTATTGGTGGACTCAGGAAACCCTGGTGGCATAGTGGTTAAGAGCTATGGCTGCTAACCAAGAGATTGGCAATTTGAATTTGCCAGATGCTCCTTGTAAATTCTATGGGCAGTTCTACTCTGTCCTACAGGGTCACTATAGTTGGAATTGACTTGATGGTAGTGGGTTTATTGGTGGACTCAAACCTCCAATCTTTTGATTAGCAGTCAAAAGCCAGTGAGTAAAAAAAAAAAGTGAGTAGGAGAGGTAATTTAATTGTACTTCCCATCTTCTAGGTCTAGCTCCTCTGGGGTTGGAGATTAGCGTAAGAAAATAGATAAAATGGCCTTCCATAATTGGTCACCTTAAAGTAATGGATAGCCATCCTTCATCTCATTGTGTCTTTTTTGGGTCTTTTTTTTTTTTTTATAATGGAGTAATTGAACTGATAAGATTGTCTTCTGTGTTCTTCAATGGCCCCAGAGGCCTTGGAAGCCATGGAGAGTAGCTGATACTATCTTCCTAGGCATATGATACCTTGGTCCCATTTTGCTTAACCAGTGTACCTTGTTCCAAGAAGCTTTCTCAGAAGATATAGACATTATCTGCATGTGAATTCAACTTGAGAAAACATCAGATTCACACACGGCTCTTTTACTGTGTACTTTTTTGATATTAGTATCTTGGAGAGCCTGGGAATTTCCATAGCTTAGCCAGTATTTAGCCATAGTGTAAGATACCAGGTCTCCCCCATCTCTGACTGCTTATCTAGGTGATTCCACCTCAGGTTTTAGATGTACAAAGTCATTAATGTCTTCTAGATTATCTTCCTGGCACTCATTTAATTGTTTCCTTATAGTGGAGTGGGACAGAGGGATAAGGTGATGGCTGAGAATAATCAAACCTGTTATACAGCTACTTCATAAACATTGAGGGTGTCATTATTAGATCCTTTCAAGCTCTCTACAGAGAATGTGGCTACTTAATGCCTCTTTGAACTTATATTTGGTATGTAGATGTTAATTTCCTGGCAACTGGTAATGTCCTGTTCTATACATATTGACCTCTTTCCTAAACTGCTACCTTTTTTACCACCTACTTTATGAGTGGCCCCATCCCTTGTTTATGGTTTATGAGTTCATGAGAGAGAATTGCTATGAAAGGAGCCAAACTCATGAGCCTTAAGTTGAGATAGTGAGGATTCAGAGTATGGTAAGGGAGACAGCAGCAGAAAACAGTTCTGGACCATAAGAAATAAACTATTATGATCTTCCTCTGTGGGGAAACTCTTCATTTGCGAAGCAACACAAACCACTGTACATAATCTTCCTTATCTATTATGTAAAGCTTTTTCCTTTTGATCATTTGTAGGCATCATTTCAGAGTAGAAAGGTATATTGGACATCATCAAGTCCAATTTCCTTAATTAGAAAAGGAATCAAATTTATTCATGCACTAATTTAATGGATTTTTATTGGATGGCTTCTGCTGGAAAAAGATTGAATTTTAAGAGTTGTTCTCCAGAAACCTTAGTGGTTAATGAAGGAGTTACCACATTGGCTCTGCCTACTCTGTGGTCTCAAGTTTAAAAAATACTCCCAAATGACACTCCACAAAGCAGAGCTCCTTATTTGCAAATTAGAAACAACCAGGAAATTAAACATCATTTCTCAAATATTACTAAGGAAATGGCTCATATAAGTTCAAAATAAGTCTTCTAAAAAAGTCATTTTATATGTAGAGAATGATGGGCCTATTTGGAGGGTTTTTTTTTTTTTTTTTTTTGGTATTTCAAAATGTACTAGATAATTCTCCAAAGGTTCCATTTATCACATCTAAATAAACCACCGTGAGGTGCCACTGCCCACTTTATACATTTCTGGGATGATTGGGGAGCATTGCAGCCATTATGCACAGCAGGCCACATTTCTCTTGACAGGTAGGTGTAACTTCCAGGAACCAAGTATTCTGCTGCCACCAAAAGTGACCACGAGGGCACTCACTGTGATGTAAACACCTGCCCACCATGCTGGGTAATGAGAGCTTATCACACCTGGTGTCCCTCTAACAGCTGTAGGATGACCTGTCAACCATGAGCTGAATCCAGACTGATTACCACAAGGTGAAAAGCCTCAAATCCAATCAACCGTCCCTTGAGCTATTCAACCACCTGTACACAGTTAACATATGTTGTCTGAAGTTTCTGGTTGTTGTCGTTTTCTTTTCAAGAAATGTATTTTGTTTTTCATTAACCAGTGTGAACAATGGAAAGTAATGATCAATTCAGAGGAACAATTCTTAAATCATCTTCAATAGAATGAAACTTCAATTGTATATATTATTGCTTTTTAAAGTGCATATTTGGCTGGAAAATCAACTACTCAATAGTAAAGATTTTGATAAGCATTGCCTGGAGAATTTTGAAGGATAGTTGAGTATAACACAAAGTGACAAATATCATAAAGAAGCTATAAACATGGCCTCTATCTTAGACAATTTATTCAAAGCAACAATTACAGTTCAAATGAAAATAAATAATTGAAAATGAAGTTCTTCCTAAATAGGGGATATTGTTCCTTCCAAAGTACACTGTAATTTTGAGGAAAGAATACGTAATCATTGTGAGTGGATGTTCTTGATGAAGACATCTTAAGGAGGTAGATGATTTGAATTGGATCTTAACAGGAATGGTCAGATTTGTATGAGTGGGAGAAGGGAACACACTTCAGGCAGTAGGATAGCAGAGCAAGAAATCTATAGCAAAAAAAATTAGTTGATGGAGGCCAGGTGGCACAGTAGTTAAACACTCAATTGCTAACCAAAACATCAGCAGTTTGAAACCACTAACCATTCTGCAAGAGAAAAGACCTGGCAATCTGTTCTAGAGATTACAGCTTAGGAAACCATATGGAGTAATTCTACTCTGTCCTATAGGGTTGCTATGGGTCAGAATTGATTCAATGGCATAAAAGATCAATAAAAAATAATTTGCTATGTGTGTGCATGAGGAAAGAAGTGCTTGGATGGATCAAGTGATTAAGTGTTTGGCTACTAACAAAAAGGCTGGTGGCTTGAATCAACCCAGAGGTGCCTTGGAAGAAAGGTTTGGTCACAACTTTATGGAGTGAAGTTCTACTCTGAAACATATGGGGCACAATGAGTCAGAATTAACTCCATGGCAACTGGTTTTTGGTGCATGAGGAGACAGTTATGATGGAAATAGACAGCCTTTGCTAGAGAGCAGCGGAGAGGCAACTTTTGTAGGGTAGCAGGGGTCAGAAGGCTTCAGAATTAATATAAGCAAAAGATAAAAGTCATTGTGAGTTCTTGAAGGAAAGAGCAAAACACTGTCTAATGTAATGTTTCAGGAAAAATGAATACAGAATTGTGTAGAGGCAACATGGAATCTGTGGCACTCTTCAGGGTTCTAATAATTGAAAGACTAATAATCAATATGAAGTCCTGGTGGCACAGTGGTTAAGAGCTTGGCTGATAACCAAAAGATTGGCAGTTTGAATCCACAAGCTGCTCCTAGGAAGCCATATGCGGGAGTTCTACTCTGTCATATAGGGTCACTATGAGTCAGAATTGACTGGACAGCAATAGGTTTTAATAATCAATATATATAAGGCACTGCAATGTTTCTTATGCTGTTAGCTTTTTTTAAAAATGTTTCTTATGCTGTTAGCAATGACCTAAGTCAATGTTCCTCACACTTCTCTACCAAAGTAATCCTAGAAACAGAAATATTTGAGGTGCAGCTTATTCCAAATCATTCTGGGGATGTGGCTTGAAGTATCAAGTCAAAAGCATGAAATGAGTTTAATATGTCTTGGCTTACTGTAAAAATACAAAAGCTACTTTCTTTCTGGAGCTCTGGTGGTACAGTGCTTAAAGTGCTTGACTGCTAACTGAAAGGTCAGCAAGTAAAACCACCAGCTCCTCCATGGGAGAAAGATGTGGCAGGCTGCTTATGGAAAGATTTACAGCCTTGGAAATCCTGTGGAACAGTTCTAGTCTGTCCTAGAGGTTGGCTGTGAGTCGAAATCCAGTGGACAGTAGTGGGTTTATTTATTTTCTGATCTATAATATATTCTGTTTTGTTTTTTTAAATCTGTAAGTCCAACACAAGAAAGCAAAAATTAAGCAGAATACACTTTTAAAAAAGAAATTCTGTACAATGAGATATAAATATCACCCTTTGTGACTCTATTCCGTAGGTCCTCAGACATCCTTATAGTCTGAAGACTTTGCAGTCAATGATACAGCTATATTTACCATTCATATACTATGTTAGTATGGAATTGGGAAAAGAGATATTAGATAGGAAGATCAGGTGATTTCAAGCCTTGTTGGCAGGATGAGCTATTTCAATTTATAGTCCTTGGATTACTGCAAGAGACTGACACTTTTCCTGACTATCAACTCACTGGATATATCAAAATTTTGGAATTTTGCAAACCTGGGTAGTAAAAAAATTTCAGAAAAAGTTTAATTTACATATTTTTTAAATTTTAATTAGTTTCATGTGTTTATTGGTCATTTGAAATTATTTTCCTGTGAACTTTCTGTCTATAGCCTTTGTCACCATTTCTAAGGCCACATTTCATATTGATATATTGGAGCTCAATATAATTAGGCCCCTGCATGTCTGTCTGTTGTATTGTGGAGGCTTGCATGTTGCTGTGATTCTGGAAGTTATGCTACCGGAAGGTTACCCATGGAGGAGAGGTTTCAGCTCAGCTTCCAAATTAAGACAGACTAGGAAGAAGGACCTGGCAGTCTACTTCTGAAAAGAGTTAGCCAGCAAAAACCTTATGCATAACAGCAGAAAATTGTCTGATATAATGCCCGAAGATGAGCCCCTCAGATTGGAAGTTACTCGTAAGATGATTGGGGAATACCTAACTCCTCACAGTAGAGTCGATCTTAAAGACATAGATGGAGTAAAGTTTTCGGGACCTTCATTTGCTGATGTGGCATGATTCAAAATGAAGAGAAACAGCTGTAAATATCCATCAATAATCAGAAACTGGAATGTATGAAGTATGGATCTAGGAATATTGGAAGTTGTCAAAAATTAAATGGAATGCATAAACATCAATATCCTAGGCATTAGAGAGCTGAAATGGACTGGTATTGGCCATTTTGAATTGGACAATCATATGATCTACTATGCCAGGAATGACAACTTGAAGAGGAATGGCGTTACATTTCAAGGTCTATCCTGAAGCACAACGCTGTCAGTGATAGGAAAATATCCATATGGCTACAAGAAAGACCAATTAATACAACTATTATTAAAATTTATGTACCAACCACCAAGGCCAAAGATAAAGAAATTGAAGGTTTTTACCAACTTCTGCAGTCTGAAATTGATCAAACTTGGGATCATGATGCATTGATAATTACTAGTTATTGGAATGTGAAAGTTGGAAACAAAGAAGAAGGATCAGTAGTCAGAAAATAAGACCTTGGTGATAGAAACAAGGCTGGAGATCAGATGATAGAATTTTGCAAGACCAACAATTTCTTTATTGCACATACCTTTTCACCAGCATAAATGCTGACTATACACATGGACCTCACCAGATGGAATACACAGGAATCAAATTGACTACATCTGTGGAAAGAGACAATGGAAAACTCAATATCATCAGTCAGAACAAGACCAGGGACAGACTTTGGAACAGACCATCAATTGCTCATATGGAAGTTCAAGTTGAAACTGAAGAAAATTAGAACAAATACATGGAAGCCAAAGTATGACCTTGAGAATATACCACCTGAATTTAAAGACTATCTTAAGAATAGATTTGATGAGTTGAACACTAATGACCAAAGACCAGATAAGTTGTGGAATGACATCAAGGACATGATACATGAAGAAAGGAAGAGATCATTAAAAAGACAGGAAAGAAAGAAAAGACCAAAATGGATATTAGAAGAGACTCTGAGGCTTGCTCTTGAACATCAAGTAGCTAAGCAAAAGTAAGAAATGATGAAGTAAAAGAACTGAACAAAAGATTTCAAAGGGCAGCTTAAGAAGACAAAGTATTATAATGACATTTGCAAAGAGCTGGAGATAGAAAAACAAAAGAAAAGGACGCATTCGGAATTTCTCAAGCTGAAAGAACTGAGGAAAAAATTCAACCCTAGAGTTGCAATGGTGAAGAATTCTATACAGAAAACACTAAAGAACACAAGAAGCATCAAAAGAAGATGGAATGAATACATAGTCATTGTACCAAAAAGAATTCATCAATGTTCGAAAATTTCAAGAGGTAGCATATGATCAGGAACCCATGGTACTGAAGGAAGAAGTCCAAGCTGCACTGAAGGCATTGGCAAAAAACAGGACTCCAGGAATTGACAGGCTATCAATTAAGGTATTTCAACAGACAGATGCAGCACTGGAACTACTCACCCGTCTATGCCAATAAATTTGCAAGACTGTTACCTGGCTAACTGACTGGAAGAGATCCATATTTATGCTTATTCTCAAGAAAGGTGATTCAACCAAATGCAGAAATTATTGAACAATATCATTAATATCACATGAAAGTAAAATTTTGCTGAGGATCGTTCAAAAGTGGCTGCAGCAGTATGTCGGCAGGGAAATGTCAGAAATTCGGACCAGATTCAGAAGAGGACTTGGAACCAGGCATATCATTGCTGATGTCAGACGGATCTTAGCTTAAAGCAGAGAATGCCAGAAAGATGTTTACCTGTGTTTTATTGACTATGCTAAGGCATTCGACTATGTGGTTGATAACAAATTATGGGTAGCTTTGCAAAGAATGGGAATTCCAGAACACTTAATCGTGCTCATGAGGAGCCTGTACATAGATTAAGAGACAGTTATTCAAAAAGAACAAGGGGGTACTGCATGGTTTAAAGTCTGGAAAGGTGCATCTGGGTTGTATCATTTCACCATACCTATTCAATCTGTACGCCGAACAAATAATCTGAGAAGCTGGACTATATGAAGAAGAACGGGGCATCAGGATTGCTGGAAGACTCATTAACAACCTGTGTTATGCAGATGACACAACTTTGCTTGCTGAAAGTGAAGAGGACTTGAAGCACTGACTGTAGAAGATCAAAGACTACAGCCTTCAGTGTGCATTACACCTCAACATAAAGAAAACAAAAATCCTCACAACTGGACCAATAAGCAACATCATGACAAATGGAGAAACGATTGGCACAATCAACACCCGTGGAAGGAGCAGTCAAGAAATCAAAGTACACATTACATTCAGCAAATCTGCTGCAAAAAGACCTCTTTAAAGTGTTGAAAAGCAAAGATGTTACCTTTGACAGATAACATCTCTCCCAAGCCATGATATTTCCAATTGCACGATATGCATGTGAAAGCTGGAGAAGAATAAGGAAGACAGAAAAAGAATTTACGATTTTGAATTGTGATGTTGGCGAATAATATCGAATATACCATGGACTGCCAAAAGAATGAACAGATCTGTCTTGGAAGAAGTACAATCAGAATGCTCCTTAGAAACAAGGACAGGAAGACTATGTCTTAAATACTGTGGATATGTTGTCAGGAGAGATCCTGGAGAAGGACATCATGTTTGGTAAAGTACAGGGTCAACAAAAAAAAAGAAGACCCTCAATGAGATGGATTGACACTGTGGCTGCAATGATGGGCTCAAGCATAACAACGATTGTGGGTATGGCTCAGGACTGGGCAGTGTCTCATTCTGTTGTACATGGGATAACTACATGTTGGAACCTAATAATGGCACCTAACAACAACAACAACAACAACAACAACAAGGTAACTAGAGATCATTAAGCCTCTTTTTTTTTTAATTGTGGAAAGTATATATATAATAAAATATTTCAATTTCAGTATTTTTTACATGTATGATTAATTGACATTGATTACTTTCATCATATTGTTCAACTATCACCACTCTCCATTTCCAAATTTTCCATCTTCCTTGACAGTGCCCCCTCCCAGCAAGGACTCCTTCTTTCCCCCTTTCTCCCATACCTGGTAATCACTGATCGACTTTGTTCTCTACACTTTTGCCTATTATGGATATTTTATATATGTTGGATCATATAATATTTGTCTTTTTGTGACTGGATTATTTTACTCAACATGTTTTCAAAGTTCATGCAAGTAATAGCATATATCAGGACTTCATTTCTCTTTATGGCTAAGTAATACTCCATTTTAAGTATATACTACATTTTAATTATACATTCATCCATGGTAGACATTTAAGTTGTTTTCACTTTTTTGGCTATTGTGAATAGTTTTACAATGAACATTGATGTCACTGGGTTTGTATCTCTTTGTGTTCTTCCTTTTAATTCTTTTGGGTGTATACCTAGGAATGGAATTACTGGATCATATAGTAATTCTATGCTTAACTTTTTGAGGGTCCTCCAAACTGTTTCCCACAGCAGCTGTACCATTCTTGAACCATGTTAATATGACTCAAACCAATCTATAGATTGAATGCAATCACTATCAAAATTCCAATAGACTACTTTGCAGAAATGGAAAAGCTAATGCTGAAATTGACATGGAACTGCAAGGAGCCCCATAGAACCAAAGAAATCTTGAAAAAGAACAAAGTAGAAAGACTCACACTTACTGATCTCAAAATATACTATAAAGTATGATAATCAAAACAATTGAGTATGGTTCCTAGTCCTTTGTATAGTGTCTGATATCTTAACAGCTTGTAAATGGCCATCCAGTGTACATTTGGTCTCTATTCAACTGGAGCAACAGAGGAAGAAGAGTCAGGAATAGGAGAGGAAAAGGAATGAGTGGTTGATTGCCTCCACTAACAACTGTCTTCACCATGAGACCAGGAGAACTGAATGGTGCCCAGCTACCATTTCTGAACATTTCGATCAAAAAAGAATCCTGATCAAAAAAGGAAAGATGTAGAACAGAATTTCAATTCTCATGAAATCTAGACTTTCTGCAGTCATAGAGGTTGGATGAATCCCTGAAACTACTGCCCTAAGATAATCATTAACCCTGAAACCATAAACCAAAAATATCCCCTGAAGCCTTCTTTAAACTAAGCAACAGTCTAGTTTAACTAGTGAAGAATGTCTGCTATCAGCATTGTGCTCTTTTAAATAATTTACTATATAAAATCAAATTTCTAATAGCAGCTTGAAAGGTTACATAGGAAGCTGAAGAGGAAGTGAGTTTATGTGAATTATGGAGGATCAAATCAGAAAAGAGAGGTGAGAATGGTTGCACAATTTGAAGAACGCAATCAATGTCACTGTATTGTACATGTAGAAATTGTTGGATTGGTGTATGTTTTGCTGGTTATATTTTCAGCAACAATTAAAAAGAAAACAGCAGCCATGTGTGGCATAATGATAGGTATATTCACCAATGGAATAGAACTGAAAGTCCAGAAATAAACCTGCACATTCATGGTCAATCAATTTTCTACGAGGGTATTAAATCCATTAAATGGGTGAAAAATAGTCTCTTTAACAAATGATGCGGGGAAAACTGGATTTTTGCATGCAAAAAAATTAATGCTGGATCAATATCTCACAATATATATGAAAATCAAATAAAAATATATCAAGGACCTAAATGTAAGAACTAAAATAATAGAACTCTTAGAAGAAAATTTAGGGGTAATATTTCCGGATCAGTATTTACAATAGATTCTTACGTACGACACCAAAAGCATGAGCAACAAAAGATAAGATTAATAAGTGGGACTTGATCCAAATTTAAGACTTTTTTTCATCAAAGGGCTTTATCAACAAGATGATAGACAACCTACGGGGGGATCCATATATCTAAAAAGGGTTTGATATTCAGAATATATAAAGAATTCCTACAACTTAGCAACAATAAGAAGAAACAACCAAATTAAAAAAAAAGAGCAAAAGACTTGAATAGAAATTTCACCAGAGAAGAAATACAAATGGCCAGCAAGCACATGAGAAGATGCTAAATGTCAGCCATAAGGGAAATGCAAATCAAAATCACAATGAGATATTACTTTACCCCAACTAAGATGGGTAAGAACAAAAAAATGGAAAACAATAAATACTGGGGAGGATGTAGAGAAATTGGAATCTGCACCCTAAGCTGGTGAGACTGTAAAATGGTACAGTCACTGTGGACTGTAGCTTTTTTTGTTATATATGTTTCAAATCTTTGGCCCTTGCCAATAATTTTAGAGCTCTTTTATAGAATTTTTTTTCATATAGTTTGTTAAAAATCTAGGGAGTCATTTTTAAAACGTTTTCTTGATTTTGCTCAGGTTGGTCTTCCTCATAGTAAGGATATTTTAAAGTCATGTACTTTCTTCTGATGAATATCTATATAATGTCTGATGGATATTTATAATTATTTTTTAATAATTGTGTATTTAATCCATTTGGAATTCTTATTCATGTATGGAACAAGAGGCTCTAAATATACACAGATACATATATATTTATAAATAATTATACCAATACCATTTATTATAGACTCTATCACTTCCAGACTGATTTGTAAGAGTCATGTTTATCATATATTAAATGTCACTTTTACACGATTCTATTTATGTTTACCTATTTGTCTAGATCTGGTAGGATTTCCAACAATGCTGAAGAAGGTCCACTGTCTTGTTGTTGGCTTAAAGGACACATCCTTACATTTTAATGATAATATGATGTTTGTTATTGGTTTCAGATAAACATGTTTCAAATGATCAGGTATTTTTCACTTATTCCACTTTTCCTTGGCAATGATATGAAGAACATTTGCTGTATTTTATCAAATATTTTTCAGTGTTTATTATACACTCATATTGCCTTTTATTTCTTAACATGATGATAATCGTTTGGGTTTTTTTTCATACTGACCCATCCTTGAATTTCTAAAAATTGAATTTATTGTGTCACATTTTTTGCATTTTTAATGTTGGCATAGAAATATCTGTAAGAAATTTTGATTCAATATTTAACTATTATTTAAATAAATGTTTTCTTTCACAAAGGACCTGTAGAATATGAAAAAAAATAAGATAAAATTTATATAACCCACAAGTTAAATGAAATGGTTGCAAATTCCAGGAAAAAATTGTATAAGAATTGTCTAACCTTCATATCTAAAAAAGTTGTTATAAAAAAAGACAGATTAATAAAAGACTTTTGGCAGAACATGACTCTCTTAAAATTATACAAAGTATGAATTTTTAATCAGAAACACGTAGCTTATAGGGAAAAAAAAGAAAAGCATTTTAAAAATTAGCTTTATGTTGGGACTATTATTTTAAATAGAAAAAATCCATTTCAAAGAAATTTCATTTCTTTGAAACTAAGCAAGCTCTATTCACTTGGCAGTGTTTCTTTCTTTCTTTCTTTTTTTTTCAAATGAGCTCTCTTAAAGAAAATATAACTTTGGGTTTTTATCCTCCTCCACCACTCCTTTTCTTCCTCTTTTTCTTCTTTATAAAATCATTTTGGCTTTAGTAGCCACAGGCAACAATAAGTTTGTATTGAATACAGGCAATTTTGAAGCCAGTAAAATGGGTTTGGGGACCTGTCTTGAGACCATGATTTCAGGAACTCTCAGATTAGAAGATGATTGTGATCAGTCAGATGACAAATCATGAAATAGGAGGACTGGGCAGAGGGCACTCCTGGGCCAGGAGTATGATCATCCTGGAGCAACTCTTGATAGCGCTCCGGTGTTGCTGGTAGAACAGATGGGTGGGCTTACTTGGTCTATTGTCCCTTTGGATCCATTTTCTTCTACGTGTAGGCATTGAAGACCTGAGTGTTGAGGTAGTAGCAGAAATGACCAGGGCTATATATTGGGTCTCAGTTGGATTCCTTTGGAATCCAATGTCTCCTTGGAAACTCTATGGGGCAGTTCTACTCTGTCCTATAGGGTTGCTATGAGTCAGAATCGACTTGACGGCACTGGGTTACTGGGTACTGTGCAAAAATGTATCTTCCCAAAAAAATAATTTTCAGAGTATGGTAGATGTCTAGACTTTTCTCACAGACAACTATTTTGCTGATTTCTAAGTAATTTCCAATGCTGAATTCAAATATTGAAAGCTTCTCACTGTCTTCTAGGAGGGATCCATTACCAAGATACCTATCCATTGTGTTTCACTGCTTATTGTTGGGACCACTGAGGGTTCTAGAAATCCTGTAGGCAATCAAAATGGGATAATCTGGCTCCCGACAAATCTGCCTCTCTTTTCTTTCTCAATAACAATATCCAGAGAGAAACCTATGAAGTATCAAAAGGCTATTCCATAGAAAAGTTTATTTTGAAGTAAAATAATAATGTTTTTTTTAATTCCTCTGAGACACCAAGCATATTAAATGAGAGTAAGTTTGTTTTTACTTCTCTTTTCTTCATTCCTTTCTCCAGTCTTCTCTCTTATTTTTATTTATTTTTTAAAATCCTTCTTCATTTGTGATAAAAGGTTTTATGTTCACTCTAAGTTTAAATAGCATAAATATTAGGAATACAGTCTATGTTCTGTAGTCATGGTGTATACATTTAATTCTAACTCTTTTTTATGTATATTCTGAGTAAGACACTGTTCTCGCACCATGTGTGATCAGACTGCCAACTGAATTAAATAGACAATATATGGGAAAAATTTTACTCTCCCCATAAAAATGCTATCTACATCACAGGTAATAAAATAATCCAAATAAAGATCATAGCCTACACCAAGTACTCTCCCCACCAGTGCACCTCATGTGCAGACGCTACCCATCTGTCAGCAGAGGCTTGCAAGTTGCTACCATGTTGAACAATTTTCATCAAAGCTTCCAAACTAAGATGGACTAGAAAGGAAGACTTGGCGATTTACTTCTGAAAATCAGCCAACAAAAACCCTATTAATCACAACTGTGCAATCCCGCAGCTGATAGTGGGGCAAGTATGGGACAGGGCACCATTCCACTACTTTGTATTTCGGGTAGCCATGAGTTGAGGCTGACTTGAGGACAGCTAACAACAACAATATATTGGTTTATCATTAATCAGTATAAATAAATGAAATAAGAAGTTATAAAAAAAATATTTTCATTAGTATTAATACTTCAAAAATGCATTGAGACCATTTCTTCTTTTTGTTAGTATTCTAGGATAGTTAGGTAACTCAGAAAGTAAAGAAAAAATTTCCCTATAAAGCTATTTGACTCCTAATATATTGATTAATTTTCAGTGGCTTCTATGACTGCCAGTTTAGCTTCTTGGGTGAATCGTACTAATATTTTTTTTACTAGGTTTTCAAATTTATCATCATGAAATTGCATTGTTTATCTTTTATATAATTATTTAACCTCATTCATAGTCCTTCATTCTAATTGCCATCATATATTTTGCCTTCTTTTTTTTTCTTAAAGAGACTTGTCACTTTCATCTATTTTGTTAGTACTTTAGAAGAATTAGAATTTATTTTTTCTAATTTTAATAATTTTTTATTTTCTGTTTTCTTAACTTTTGCTTAGTTTACCTCCTATATCTTCTCTTTGCTTTTATTTTGTGTGCCTTTTATCTGAATGTTCAATTAATATTTTAGTCATTTTTTATATAATAAAAAATCTAAAGATCTAATCTTATGAGTATGGATTAGCTCCCTCTCAGTGATTATTTTTTTCTCAAAGGATGATCCTTGAGCCAGCTGGATGTAGTTCAAAAGAGAGATGCTTAGGACTCAGTCAAAACTTCTGAATCAGAATCTCAGAAGGCAAACAACAGATAGTTGCTTTAAAAAACAAAAAAATACGAACTACAATAAAAACCTTATATATTTGTGTTTACTAAGCTCTATTATTTTCTATATAACTTGTAATTTAAGTTTAGCTTTTTTTTTTTTAATCTAACAGTAAGTTTAACAAGTGTTTTAAGTATTTTACTGATGGTTAATTCTTCTATTTTATGTCTGTTTGTTGTATTTTATCTTTCTATTGTTGATTTTTAGTTTATTACATTGTGGCAGTGTCCAAAAGCATTTTTGCTATTTAGAATTTATTTATATTCTCTTCATGACCAAGACAAAATTATAATTTAAAAAAATTATTGCAAATAAAAAAGTATGTTGATTAGATCATTCAAATTATCCATAACTAAATCACATTGTGTCTGCTTGATCTTTCAAATTCCAGAGGAGTATATTAATATCTCTTACTATGACTGGGCTTTTTCAAAATTTCCTTGTATTTCTAAGAATTTTACTTTATGCATTTCACTACTTATGTATTACTTATAAATACTTTTCATTTTTGAGTTTTTTGTTTTCATCATCAAAAATAGTTGCTGGGTTTTTTTTTGTTTTAATTTTTTTTGTTAATTTAATACTTTCAGCCTAAATTTATACTTTAATTTAATTGTATTTGCTGTATACATCTTTGCTCATTTTGTTACTTAAGTTAACTGTGCCTTTTTTGGGGTGGGGGGCTTTCTTTTAATAGAAGAATTATCCTATTCACAATTATTGTGATAACTGATACATTTTGTTTTATCCATGAACCCAAGTAGCCTTCTTCTGGTTAGCAGAAAGATGTTCATAAGGCACTGTCCATGTAGCAATGGGCTCTGGCAACTTTGGTGGTTCTTGGGTAGGACCTATGGGAAAAGAGGCTACCTGCTCAAATATATGATGGGTGCCTCCCTGCATTCCCCCAGTAGCCTGTTCTTGTATAAACCATTTCCGTTTTATTATGGAACTACATTGGGCACTGTCTTTCTTATTACAGTGTTTCTCTGACATCACCCAAGACATTATGTGTATTTCAAGTCTGATGATGATTTTATGTCCTTCTGTTATTGAGGCAGCCTCAATCAAAGCCTAACAGCAGGCAAGTAATTGCCATTCAAATGTCAGGTATGGTGCTGAAGCATCTGGAAACTTTCTAGTCCAGAGTCCCAGTGGTCACCATAGGGTGACATTTTCAAGTTTCTGCCATAAGTTCCGGTCTGCATAAGCACGTGTGGCAGACACCTCCAAAATCATGTCTGAATGTGAGTCATAAGGCCCTAAAGGCAGGGAGAGTGAGACTGTTTTCAGTAATGCAGACATAGCCTGCTGTTTCTCTGGCCCCATTCAAATGTACTTTTCTTCTGAGTAGTTTTATGGATGGGAGCCATCAATATTCCCAGATGTGGAATATGCCTTCTCTGAAATCCAAATAGACCAATGAAACATTGGGCCTCCTGCTTAGTCTTAGGGGTAGGTAGCAACGACAACTTATTCATGATTGACTGTGTCATAGGTGGCTCCTGCCCAAGTGATTCCTAGAATTTCATTGTTTTGGCAGGGCACTGGAATTTTTCTGGATATATTAACCAGCCTCTGTTGATCATGTGTGCCACCACTGTTTTCAAATCAGCCCTAACCTATCCCTCAGTGTTTGATATTAACATAATATTATCAATGTAATGTATCATGACACTTGAGATCTGCATCAAGCCCAAGTATCTTCTAACCAAATTATGACAGTAAGCCAGTGAATTCAAGTAACCCTGTAGCAATACAGTGAAAGTAAATTGGATCCTTACCACGTGAATTCAAACTGCAGCTGGTTCTTTTCCAGCTAGATTGAGATTGAGAAAGAGGCATTTGCATGATCAATCACTGAGTACCCATCTCCTTTAGCCTGCTGTATTTTCTGCATCACTGATACCATGTCTGGTTCAGTTGAAGCC
This sequence comes from Loxodonta africana, assembly GCF_030014295.1. NCBI lineage: Eukaryota > Metazoa > Chordata > Mammalia > Proboscidea > Elephantidae > Loxodonta > Loxodonta africana. The sequence goes on along the minus strand of NC_087347.1, from coordinate 109,643,281 downwards.
ACAGATGGTACTACTTTATTTAGGCCTTGATAGTCTACTGTCAACATCCATGCACCATTTGCCTTTTTCAAGGGCCTTACAGGGCTGTTATAGAGAGAATTTGTTGGCACCAACACTCCAGCATTTAGCTTGTCTTTAATCAAAGCAGTTAACTCCTTTTGTCCACTAGGTATGCTATACTGTTTTAAATTAACAGTCTGAGTGAGTTTGGACAATTATAATGGTTCCCATTTAGCAGTCCAATCAATACTGGTCTAAGGGCAGATTTACATGCCTTCAGTTTTGCAATATCAGGTAGGAGTGTTCCCCAATTAGACATAATGTTCATACCAATAATACACTCAGGTGAGGGAGATGAAAATATTTCATATGAGATTTGTTTAAATCTTCCAGTTCTCCTCCAAACTTTCACGTTAGTCCCATTAACAATTGAGTGTTTTTTGGGGTATCCCCACAGTCTAACCTTAGGCACTTTCAAGATTTTATTGACAGGTTTTGGGATTACAGTACATTGGGTTCCTGTGTCCAGGATCCCCAAGAATGTCTCTTTCCCACCCCCAGGCTATTTCACTCACACATGTACATATTTACATATAACACTGATAAAATTTATGCTAGAAATATGTTCTACTAAAGCACAAATGAAGAAGCTCTCACAGACATGACCTATATTTGGAACATAAAGAATGAGACATTGAAGAATGATATTATAGACAGAGAGATTTATGTAGGCCCAACTTTTGAGTATGTATTAGTTGAACACTGACTATGGTGTGGTTACAGTAAGACCTAAGACATAGGATGAGTCCAGACTGTGACCTGCTCTGATTGTCATGCTGAGTTTAACTTTTAGAATATAGACAATGAGGAATTAGCAGAAAATCATTAAGCACAGGGGAATGTGATCAGACAGATTTTGAGAGAGAGAGAGAAAAAACACCAACAATATCACAGAGGATAAATAGAATGAAGAACAGATGGAAGATGGGAGACAGTTGGTAAGCAAAGGAGGTTTCATATGAGATACATTTCTTAAAGTTAAAATCCATGTGATTTGTTGGCTTTTTGGATGTATAGAATCTGCAAGAGCAGAAATTCAAATAATTCGATTAATTTTTTAAGACTGACTTAATCCTTATAATCACCTTAACAAATAGCTATTACTGCCCTCATTTTAAGAGAAGATATTGAATCTAAGAGAGAACAAATACAATTCCCTATTATACATCACTGGAAAATGCTGACACTCCAAGAAGAACTCTGGTTTACCTGTCTACAGAGCTGGTGACAAAACCTCACCTCCACAAAAGTACTTTGTTGCTCTGAGTGGATGATGATTCCTTAAACAATTTCAGAAGTATAGAAGAGGAACATGTTTGGTAGTGGTGGGAGAAGTGGGATATGTTTTCCTATAGGTAAATCCAAACCATTAACTCTCTTTTATTCCAGAAAATTTTTGTGAACAGATTGCTATAGTTATTGTTGATATTTTGAAAGAAGAAAGAAGTTTTAATTGACCTTCCTCTTTATACAATTGGAGCATTAGGAAGTGGGCAGAAATAAACTTATTAGGCCTATCAAGTAAAAATGTTGTCAATATGTGAGTTAACATTTTCATGGATTTGTTCATAAATTGCCTCATCTTGGACAAGATTTTATTAACAAAATTAAGGAAGTATATGTCTTAAATCACAGTGACTGTGACCAAACATGCAAGTAAGTTTTTAAGATTAAAATTAAACTAATTTGACCAAAAACGTATATATTTCCTCAAATCATAACTTAACTCTAATAACATACCAGAAGTTACAATTATACATACATTGCTTTGAGATATACTGCTATGAAATAAAATTATTTTACCATTTAGCTCAAACCTGATAATTCATTTTTAAGGATCTAAAATTTATGACATAAAAGGGTTTAATATTTATAATGCTCCATAATAATGGGGCTTTTCTTCCCCCTCCCTTACTTTCTTTGCCAGGTTTGAAAATGTTTCATTTGAAAGGCATTTTGCTGTAAAATAAAGTGCACTTTTGGAGCTTTTGCCAGTGTAATTAATGTCATTGCACTTAAACACATCAACAAGCGCAAATCGATAGAGCTTGTACCATGAAAAATGGAACATTTTTTATTATCAAGTCCTTCCTTTGGTGCAAAAAAATCAAGAGTTATGAGTTAAATGTTCCCATATGAATTTATTTATCAAAAGGCATGTCATAATTTAAAATGAATCTTTTTTGCATTTGATGTAAAGAAATTAAAAGATAAAGCAATGGCACCAAAAATGTGTGATGGACATTTTCTGTAATTAATGTGTGAGCCTTGAGAATTCTATTAAAACTGCAATGGTTTTTTATTTAGCAAAGACTGTGATCTAATTTTTTTTTAATTTACTTCATAACTAAAAAAATACAAACTATAATAACAATATTTAAGTACATTTTAAATTACCTGTAACTCTACCACCCTAACACTATTTTCAAGTTCCTACATCTTCCATATTTTTTACATTTGTCTACAGAATTTCACATCATTGTAATCATAACTTATATACCCTTTGATAATTCAAATTTTTTGTACAGCATAATATAAACATTTTCATAATTCTACACTTTCTTTACATATTTCAAATTCCCTTTTAAACATAAGTAATAAGAGACTCATCTCACCTACTTTGGACGAGTTATAAGGAGGGATCAGTCCCTGGAGAAGGACAGCATGCTTGATAAAGTAGAGAGTCAGCGAAAAAGAGGAAGACCCTCAATGAGATGAATTGACACAGTGGCTGCTACAATGAACTGAAATATTGCAATGATTGTGAGGATGGCACAGTACCTAGCAGTGTTTTGTTCTGTTGTACATGGGATCACTATGAGTTGGAATGGACTCAACAGTACGTAACAACAACAAAAAACAAAAAGAGAAACAGCAGTTTTAGGAGAGAAAATAAGAGTTGGACTATTAAGCAAAGTTGTGAGATTATTTTGTTGTTGTTTAAAAACAGTTTCAAACAGTGTAACATCTATAATCCAATTTCTGAATCAACTTTGTGGTTATAATTGGTTTGGCATAGAGCAATGACTAACACTGACATTTTATTCTAGTGAAAATGACTCTGACCTTCATGCCACTACATTCTCCATTCCCATGAGCCCCCTAAAGTCCTAGTCCAAAGTTATTTTCTTCCCCAACCGTTTTCAACATGTGTCCCGTTCAATTACAAAATAAATTATATAAAATAGACTTGAGCGTATGTTTTTGTGTTTGTCTAAGTGCACATACATGCATTATTCTTAGAAACTTCAGGTGGCTTGTTAGGGAAATACTTTTTAAGTCTCTAATTACAGGTGAAGTCATAAAAAACTTCTTATGTCTGCACACACATATATAACCAGACACCCCTCACCATCCCTGCCACAACTTCCACTTCTTTTTTTTTTTTTTTTTTTGTCTTGTGACTGACTCTCATTGATTTTATCCCATCATCTTAGAAGGGCTAAATTGATTGGAAAAGTCCAGGATGTTGTAGTTCATCTATCTTCTCAGCACATCTGAGGAACCTAATACAGAGTTTGGGGAATTGTTGCCCAGAAGAAATGTGCAGATGGAAAATTCTCATTAAATCACCTCATTTAAATTCATTGTTTAATTTAATATCATTTCATATTTGTTAAGATTTAGATAATAAATTACACCCAGGAGACCAAATTAAAAGTAACTTGTAGTGCCATAACAACAACCCCCCACACCGACAATACCATCAAATGTGTTCCCAAGCCCCTGACTTCTCTCATGTCAGTTTCTAAAACAGATGGTCACACTTTGGGAGTAGTGATATACGTTATTCATTCTAGACAAGTAAACAGAGCATCTTCTAAATACTTAGTGATTTTCTAGGAAGTGTGGCAAATGCAAATAAAACGAAGTTTTTGACCTGAAGGGGCATAACATTTAGTTAAGGAAGCAAGACGTATTGACAGGAACCTTTACATGACATCAAATAGGGATTGCACAGTAAAGTGCTAAATAGGTCTAGGAAAATAAAGCAAACATTCCAGAGATTCAGAAAATGATAGAACTCCATGTGTGCTAATGAGAGAAGGATCTAAGAGTTGCCTTGACCCTTTTAGTATTTATCACTCCATTGTGTGGGGTATGAGAATACCATGTATCTAGGTTATCCATTAATCCTATAAATAGTTTCCAATTTATCAGTGGCTTTGCCAAATGTCAGGATCTACCTCTTGGCATTAATCTTGAGATACCTACTATTCCATCAATTTATTCATCAGTTTTTTGCTTCCACTGCAAACTTTCAAATTTGATTAAAAAATAATGGGAAGAACAAGAACATGTGACTGAATTGCAAAGGAAGTCTCATTAACATAGTCTCTTGCAGCTTTATTGCATGGCTCTGGCTCCAGCTGCTTGCCCAGATGCTGGCTTCCTTGTCTTGCCCCCTTTCCTGTTTTTGTAAATCTCCAAATCTTTCATTGATGGGGGTTTTCAAGCTACCTCTTTGGTTTGCTCTCACATGATTTTGGTCTCTTAGTTCCTTACTTTCTGTTTGGTTCACTATAGTTTTCCTAAGCACCCTAAGTTATTGGGCTAACTGACTCTTGACCAATTCCCTGGTTTCCATCTATTATCCTTCTCTTACCACTCTTCTCTTCTCAAATATTCTGTTTTATAAATTCTAACCCCCTTGATCCCTTGGATTCTCAGCAACACCTCCTTAACTCGTGGAGTCCAGTGGCCTCTACCTGGGATCCTCTCCCTGCTTTGCAAACTGGAAACTCTGAAGGCAGTAAATAATTGGTTGTCATAACTGAGGGGTGAGTTCTATTGGTATCTATTGTATATTGGCCAAGGGTGCTATTGTCTACACTATAGAATGTTTAGCAGCATCCTTGGCCAATATACAGCAACAGATCACCCTGCAAAAAATATGGATAGTGACAAGATTGAAAAACTGTAGTTTAGGCATATACAACAGCTAGAATTTAGAAGCAACAATATATTCATTTTGTCCACTCTTTTTGTATATATTAGTTTCAAAAGCTGTGTTTGTGTTTGGTTTCAATTCAATATCTGCCTATCATCTGGTACATTCAGAGAAAAAAGTAAGAACACTTTTCTGCCAGTGATTGGGTGATGACCATAATTTGTCTGAAATGGAAAGGTAACAGAAGAAAAAATCATAAGGTACAAACGTAGACGAATACATGTACTGTTACTCCCAAGTAATAAATTAAATTGAAATTCATTAAATAATGACATTAATTTAAATTATCACATTTAAAAAAAACTTCATGTTGATTGTACAAAATCTATGAGATGTTATTATTCCTAATAAGAAAAGCCCAGAGACTGTTTTTTATTTCAAGGGACTGTGTGATTACTAGAACAACTAGGGAAAATAGGACAACGTTTTAAATGTAACTGAATTATTTGACTTTTTGTTTTATATGCATAGTGACAGCTCTTAAGGTCATGAGGCCCAGGGATTCCTAGTATTACCAGAGGGGAGTTTTTGGTTTTTTTTTGTTTTGTTTTTAGTTTAGAGTGTTGTAATGCAGGAAAAAAAAAAAAAAAAATCTTGGGGGCACTTGAACTCTTATTAATCTAAAGCTGACCATAATTTAAAAAAATAAACTAAAGCTGGAAAAAAAAACATGAAAGGAGCAATAGATCTGCTCTGGATTCTGATATTAATCTCTCTATATTTTTTTCTTATGAAAATGTTAGACACAGTCTGTGAGGGTCTGGCTGGCCTGGCTTCATCTTCATGGCTCTCAGGTTTCTTATATGTGTCCCCTGACGGACTTATCCTTGACACCATATGTACTGAATGAAGTGTCCTGGCTGTGCTTGAGAGCTTTTTAATCAATCCCAAAGTGGTTTTAGGCAAAGCCCAATTAAGTATAAGATTTGTAATTAACAGATTTATGGGAAATATTTTTCTTCCCCTCAAATATACTCTATAGAATCCTGCCTTTTTTTTTTTTTTTTTTTTTTACAAATTAATGAGAATAGAGTATAATTTATCTTTTTTTTTTTTTCTTTTGTCACTTGTGATTTTGGTGTCATTTCTAAGAAATCATTGCCTAACCCAAGCCAATGAAAATTTACTCCTATGTTGTCTCATAAAATTTTATAGTTTTAGCTCTCCTATTTAGATCTATTATCACTTTTGATTTAATTTTTGTGGTTAGCTGCCTTTTTAAATCAAGTTCACTAATAGAGAATCTAAAAGAGTAGAGAATAGGTTATGATAATATTAAATAATCTGCCAGGCAACAATGCCATAAATTAACAAAAAAAATTGAGGAAATATACTAAACACATGTTTGTAAATTATTTAGGTAGAACCAATGAAAGATGACAGAATATATCTTATATATGAGTGGATAAACGACTGTCAAGCTGATAGAGTTGTTGGATTTTTCCTCTGAAAGAGTGAAGCTGAGGTGAAGGACTACTGCTTCCAGATAATCAAGATAGACCTCATCATGAAAGAGGTAAGTCTAGAGCACGGTGTTGGGTGTTGAGCAGAATGTTTGGATTGGACCGCAAAGTATTAAAAAACAGATGACTACTTCTCAAAAAAAAAAAAAAAAAACACCATTGCCGTCGAGTCGATTTCGACTCAACTCCTAGCAATCCTCATAGGGTTTCCAAGGAGTGCCTGGTGGATTTGAACTGTCGCCCTTTAGGTTAGCAGCCAATTTTTTTTTATTATTATTTCTATTGTGCTTTAACTGAAAGATTACAAATCGTCAGTCTCGCATACAAAAATTTATATACACCTTGCTATATACTCCTAGTTGCTCTTCCCCTAATGAAACAGCACACTCCTTCCCTACACTCTCTCTTTTTGTGTCCATTCAGCCAGCTTCTGACTCCCTCTGCCCTCTCATCTCCCCTCCAAACAGGAGATGGCCACATAGTCTCATGCGTCTACTTGATCCAAGAAGCACACTCTTCACCATTATCATTTTCTGTCCCATAGTCCAGTCCAATCTCTGTCTGAAGAGTTGGCTTTGGGAATGGTTCCTGTCCTGGGCTAACAGAAGGTCTAGGGACTGTGACCACCGGGGTCCTTCTAGTCTCAGTCAGACCATTAAGTCTGGCCTTTTTATGAGAATTTGAGGTCTGCATCCCACTGCTCTCCTGCTCTCTCAGGGGTTCTCTGTTGTCTTCCCTGTCAGGGCAGTCATCGGTTGTAGCTGGGTACCATCTAGTTCTTCTGGTCTCAGGCTGATGTAGTCTCTTCTCTGGTTCATGTGGCCTTTTCTGTCTCTTGGGCTCGTAATTACCTTGTGTCCTTGGTGTTCTCCATTCTCCTTTGATCCAGGTGGGTTGAGACCAATTGATGCATCTTAGATGGCCACTTGATTGCTTTTAAGACCTCAGATGCCACTCTCCAATGTGGGAAGGCCGAACTCTTAACCACTATGCCGCCAGGGTTTCCAACTACTTCTTAGCTGTATGCAAATTTCTAGCTAAGAGCTATGGCTACCCTATGTGGTTGATCTCAACACTTCCCTTCTATGTTATACTGGCTCTCAAACAAGAAATCATATGGCTTCAATTTTTAGCAGTTATTTTAATAGATGTCTTCAAACTCAAGAAGCTGAATGTATTCACTTTCAAACTTATTAATTCTTGCGTCTTCTTAATAGACAACTTGATAAGTGACAGGAAAACTTTGAGTGTTATCCTTGTATTGAATTAATCTCAAAAAGCAAATTGCCAAGTGAACTCTTCCACCCTTTTCATATTCTAATATAAAAATGAATGCTGCATTAGCAAACTGTAAACCAAAGACATCAGCTCAAATCACATTGAGGTGGAATAGTTAACTGCCTATCAAACACGATGATCTTTGGATCAGTAGGCCTTGTCACACATCTTGAACTGTGACCTGATTAAAATGAAAAGCCTAATCAACAGAATCTATGCTGCAGCTTCCCTTCATTATTTTCTCCCCCCAAAAATCACAGGCAGAATCTAGTGTCAAGAACAAATCATATTCTGACTTATATCCACACTAAACTCTTTTGCAGCCATAAAACATCCTGCAAACTGGCTTAGAGACATCCATTTTTAAACATCTGACATTAGTGATGTATATAGAGAGAGCAAAAAGCTGTAATATGCCCATCGCAGTATACTATATTTTCAGGAGAAATCTTTTTGGGAAGAAAAACTTGTGCATCAAACTTCTTTTTAGGAAGAAATGGCCCTAGCAGGGTATGAAACACTCTTTGAGAGATATTTTCCTTACTTAAGAGCCTAAAGTGCACCATAAGGTGAAATGCAATTATGTGTCATTAACATAATTTTGTAACTGGTAAAAAAAAAAACATACCAAAATACAATCTTATATTTTACTGTACCTATCTTGATTTTTCTTTATCTTGATTAAGTAACTTGCCATGCAGGTTACTACTAGTGTTTTTAAAATATATAATAAAAAGTACAAGTGCAGAAAGAGCAATATGAAGCAAAAAATACCTGTACTACTTCACGTATTGGTGCCAATGAACAAGCTGAAACAATGCCTGAGAATTTATCTAAAAATGTGGCAATGATTTCATATTTGCCCAATGCAAATAAGTCTATCAAAAGTAGACAAGTTCATTTAAAACTAGCTGGAATTATGGTGATGATTATGGCATTTGAGCAATGTTTTTAAATGAACAATCATAGGAGGCGGTAAAACAACATCTACATATGTGTGGGGCTTAATATAAAACTGGGACTATGGAGATTTCTTTTTATTATTTAATAATTATCTGATTATACTTACATAATCAGTTTTGATGAAATAAAGTTTGTTTAATTTAGCTTAAAACCTTATGTTACATGTATATACTTTAAATACAGTTTGACCAAACTATAAAATTTAAATTTGCCATGTAAGACAACTTTAGATTTCTAAAAGTTGAAAAAACCCTAACATTAGTTAACCTCTTTATATATTTATTAATTATAAGATACATCTTATACAGTTGTTTTGAGAATTAGACAGAGTATTTAAATAAAATGGCACATAATAGGTGTTAAGTAATTTTATTTTTAGTTTTTAGTATACAGTTATGGTATTGGTACATTTATAACTCCAAATGGGGACACACTCCAAATGGGGACATATAGTCTGGTTCATGAGATGACAATTGGCATAATATTCGAAAGGGTGACTGTGCCAGAAAATCTTATTATATAGCAGCTTGTATGTAGCTGTAGTTCCATAATTAATAATGAAATGCAAAAATATTTTTTAATTAATTTTTATTGTTCTTTAAGTGAAAGTTTACAAATCAGGTCAGTCTGTCATACAAAAATTTACATACACCTTGCCATACACTCCTAATTGCTCTCCCTCCAAAGAGAAAGCACAGTTCTTCCCTCCACTCTCTCTCCTCGTGTCCATCTGGGTAGCTTCTGACCCCCTCTGCCCTCTCATTGCCCCTCAAGACAGGAGATGCCAACATAGTCTCATGTGTCCACTTGATCCAAGAAGCTCGTTCTTCACCAGTATCATTTTCCATCCTCTATTCCAATACCTGTCTGAAGAGTTGGCTTTGGGAATGGTTCCTGCCCTAGGCTAACAGAGGGTCTGGGGACCATGGCCTCTGGGTTCCCTCCAGTCCCAGTCTGACCATTAAGTCTGATATTTTATGAGAATTTTTTTTTTTTTTTTTTATCCCACTGCTCTCCTGCTCCGTCGGGGTTTCTCTGTTGAGTTCGCTATGAGGGCATTTATCTGTTGTGGCCGGGCACCATCTAGTTCTTCTGGTCTCAGGCTGTTGTAGTCTCTGGTTTATGTGGTCCTTTCTGTCTTTTAGGCTCATAATTACCTTATGCCTTTGGTCTTCTTTATTCTTCCTTGCTCCAGGTGGGTCAAGACCAATTGATGCATCTTAGATGGCAGCTTACTAGGGTTTAAGACCCCAGATACCTCTCTCCAAAGTGGGGTGCAGAATGTGTTCTTAATAGATTTTATTTTGCCAATTGACTTAGATGTCCCCTGAAACCATGGCCCTCAAGTCTCCGCCCCTGCTACACTGGCCTTTGAAACAATCAGTTTACTCAGGAAACTTCTTTGCTTTTGATTTAGTCCAGTTGTTTTCACCTCTACTGTATTGTGTATTGTCTTTCCCTTCACCTAAAACAAAACTTATCTACAGTCTAATTAGTGAATGCCCCTCTCCCTCCTTACCTCCCTCCCCCCTCTTGTAACCATCAAAGAATATTTTCTTCTCTGTTTAAACTTTCTACAGTTCTTATAATAGTGGTCTTATACAATGTTTGTTCTTTTGCAACTGACTAATTTCACTCAGCATAATATCTTCCATATTTCTCCATGTTATGAAATGTTTCATGGATGCATCATTGCCCTTTATTGATGTTTAGTATTCTGTTGTGTGAATATACCATAGTTTATTTATCCATTCATCCATTGATGGACACCTTGGTTGCTTCCAACTTGTTGCTATTGTAAACAGTGCTGCAATGAATATGGGTGTGCATATACCTGTTTGTGTAAAGGCTCTTATTTCTCTAGGATATATTCCAAGGAGAAGATTGCCGGATCATAAGGTAGTTCTATTTCTAATTTTTTAAGGAAGTCCCAAATCGATTTCCAAAGTGGTTGTACCATTTTACATTCCCACCAGCAGTGTATAAGTGTTCCAGTCTCTCCACAACCATTCCAACATTTATTATTATGTGTTTTTTGGATTAATACCAGACTTGTTGGAGTGAGATGGAATCTCATTGTAGTTTTAATTTGCATTTCTCTAATGGCTAATGATTGTGAGCCTTTCCTCATGTATCTGTTAGTGGCCTGAATGTCTCCTTTAGTGAAGTGCCTGTTCATATCTTTTGCCCATTTTTTAATTGGGTTATTTGTCTTTTTGTGGTATCTATTTTAGAGATCAGGCGCTGATTGAAAATGTCTTAGCTAAAAACTTTTTCCCAGTCTGTAGGTAGTCTTTTTATTCTTTTGGTGAAGTCTTTGGATGAGCATAGGTGTTTGATTTTTAGGAGCTCCCAGTTATCTGGTTTCTCTTCTACATTTTTAGTAATGTTTTGTATACTGCTTATGCCATGTATTAGGGCTCTTAGCATTGTCCCTATTTTTTCTTCCATGATCTTTATCATTTTAGACTTTATGTTTAGGTCTTTGATCCATTTTGAGTTAGTTTTTTGCACATGGTGTGTGGTATGGGTCTTGTTTCATTTTTTTTTTTTTTTTTTTGCAGATGGATATCCAGTTATGTCAGCACCATTTGTTATAAAGATTGTCTTCTCCTCAATTAACTGACTTTGGGTCTTAGTCAAATATCAGCTGCTCATATGTGGATGGATATATGTCTGGATTCTCAATTCTTTACCATTGGTCTACGTATTTGTTGTTGTACAAGGACCAGGCTGTTTTGACTACTGTGGCAATATAATAGGTTCTAAAATCAGGTAGAGTGAGGCCTTCCACTTTGTTCTTTTTCAGTAATGCTTTGCTCCTCCAGGATCTCTTACCCATATGAAGTTGGTAATTTGTCTCTCCATCTCATTAACAAACGTTGTTGGAATTTGGATTAGAATTGCATTGTATCTATACATGGCTTTTGGTAGAATAGACATTTTTACAATGTTAAGCCTTCCTATCCATGAGCAAGGTATATTTTTCCACTTATGTTGGTCTCTTTTGGTTTCTTGCAGTAGTGTCTTGTAGTTTTCTTTATAGGTCTTTTACATCTCTGGTAAGATTTATTCCTAAGTATTTTATCTTCTTGAGGGCTACTGATTTTAAAACATACCATATCCACTTGTTCTGTTTGAATGGCCACCTCTTGGTCTAAGTATAGGTTCCACATGAGCACAATTAAGTGTTCTGGAATTCCCACTCTTCGCAATGTTATCCATAATTTGCTATGATCCACATAGTTAAATGCCTTTGCAAAGTCAATAAAACATAGGTAAACATCTTTCTCATATTCTCTGTTTTCAACCAAGATCCATCTCACATCAGCATAATATCACTCGTCTGTCAGTTTGTTATAGTGTGGTGGCTTGTGTATTGTTGTGATGCTGGAAGTTATGCTACCAGTATTTCAAATACCAACAGTGTTTCTCATGGTAGATGGGTTTCAGCAGAGCTTCCAGACTAAGACAGACTAAGAAGAAGGAGCTAGCAGTCTATTTCTGAAGAGAAATTGGCCAGCGAAAACCTTGTCAATAATAGCGGAATATTGTCTTGTATAGTGCCAGAAGATGAGCTCCACAGGTTGGAAGGCACTCAAAATATGACTGAGGAAGAGCTGCTTCCTCAAGGTAGAGTCAACCTTAATGATGTGGATGGAGTAAAGCTTTCAGAACCTTCGTTTGCTGATGTGGCACAACTCAAAATGAGAAGAAACAGCTGCAAACATCCATTAATAATCAGAATGTGGGACACACAAAGTATGAATCTAGGAAAACTGGAAGTCATCAAAAATGAAATGGAATGCATAAGGATCATTATCCTAGGTAGGCAATTGCTGAGCTGAAATTGACTGGTATTGGCCATTGTGAATTGGACAGTCATATGGTCTTGTATGATGAGAATGACAAATTGAAAAGGAATGTTCATTGCTCTTCAATTCATTGTTGAAAAGAATATTTCAAGATCTAAACTGAAGTACAATGCTGTCAGCGATAGGGTAATATCTATGTGCCTACAAGGAAGACCACTTAATGCAACTATATTATCCAAATTTACCCACCAACCACTAAGGCTAAAGATGAAGATTTTTACCAAATTCTGCAGTCTGAAATTGATCAAACATGCAACCAAGATGCGTTGGTAATTACTGGTGATTGGGAGGTGAAAGTTGGAAACAATGAAGTATCAGTAGTTGGAAAATATGGTATTGGTAGTAGAAATGACGCTGGAGATCACATGACAGAATTTTTCAAAAGAAACTACTTATTCATTGCAAATATCTTTTTCCAACAACATAAGTGGTGACTATGCACCTGGACCTCACTAGATGAAATACACACCTGGACCTCACTAGATGAAATACACAAAAATCAAATCAACTACACCTGTGGAAAGAGACAGTGGGGTGGGGGGGAAGCTCAATATTCTCAGTCAGAACAAGGCCAGGGGCTGACTACAGAACAGACCATCAATTGTTCCTGTGCAAATTCGAGTTGAACCTGGAGAAAATCAAAACAAGTCCATAAAAAACAAAATATGACCTTGAGTTTATCTCACCTGAATTTATAGACAATCTCAAGAATAGATTTGATGCCTTGAACAATAAAGACCAAAGACCAAACAAGCTGTGGAATGACATCAAGGGCATCATACGTGAAGAAAGCAAAAGGTCATTAAAAATACAGGAAAGAAAGGAGAGTCAAAATGGATGTCATAAGAGACTCTGAATCTTGTTCTTGAAGGTAGAATTACTAAAGCCAGTGGAAGAAATGGTGACATAAAAGAGCTGGACAGAAGATTTCAGAGTGGCTTGAGAAGACAAAGTAAATTATTATAATGAAATGTGCAAAGACCTGAGTTAGAAAACCTAAAGGCATTTCTCAAGCTGAAAGAACTGAAGAAAAAATTCAAACCTTGAGTTGTAATATTGAAGGATTCTATGGGCAAAATATTGAATGATGCAGGAAATATCAAAAGAAGATGGAAGGACTATACAGAGTACCTGTACTAAAAAGAATTGGTCAGCATCCAATCATTTCAGGAAGTAGTACATGGTCAAGAACTTATAGTATTGAGGTAAGAAGTCCAAGCTGCACTGAAGGCATTGGTGAAAAACAAGACTCCAGGAATTGATGGAATACCAGTTGAGAAGTTTCAACAAATGGATGCAATGCTGGAAGTACCCACTCATTTATGCCAAAAAATTGGAATGCAGCTACCTGGTCAGCTGACTAGAAGAGATCCATAACCGTGCTTGTTCCAAAGAAAGGCAATCCAGCAGAATGTGGAAATTTCAAACAATATCATTAACATCACATGCAAGGAAAATTTTGCAGCAGATAATTCTAAAATGGTTTCAGCAGTAAATCAACAAGGAATTGCCAATAATTCAAGCCAGTTTCAGAGAAAGACATGGAATGGTTGATATCATTGCTGATGTGAGATCGATATTGGCTGAAAGCAGAGAATACAGACTGTAGAACATTGATGTTCCTGATATTGAACAAGAGAAGTGAAACCAATCTTCCTTTACCACAATCCTCCTTAGGGTCAGAAATCCAACTCGGCTAAAACCTTAAATACGACGAAATTCTTATTCTAAAATTTGCATATCTTAGGCCTGAATTAAAGCATTATTCTTTGCAGGACTTCATATTTAGAAGCCCCTCCTTCCAATTCCTGAAAATAAATCTTACTTTAGTTACTTAGAGGTAAGTTTTAGCCACTTTACTAAGTTATTTATTTTTTGATGTTTCAGATAATTCCATGAGATCTGGTCTGCTTTTTCATCTAGATTCATGAATATTATTTTGAAATCATCCATTTTGAGTCAGTATATCCTTGTAGTTCTCAAAAAGGGGCAGTTCTTTGAGAATCAGCAACTGTGACTCCTGTCATGGATTGAATTGTGTCCCCCTAAAATATCTGTCAACTTGGCTAAGTCATGATTCCCAGTATTGTAATGATTGTCCACCATTTGTCATCTGATGTGATTTCCCTGTGTGTTGTAAATCATATCACTATGATGTTAATGAAATGGATCAGCGGCGCTTATGTTGATGAGGCAAGGCTCAATCTACGGGATTGGCTTGTGTCTTGAGCTGGTTTATTTTGGGATATAAAAGAGAGAAGCGAGCAGAGAGACAGGAGGATCTCATCATCAAGAAAGCAGTACTGGGAGCAGAGCACATCCTTTGGACCCAGGGTTCCTGTGCAGAGAAACTCCTAGTTCAGCAGAACATTAATGACAAGGACCTTCTCGAGAGACAACAGAGAAAGCCTTCTGGAGCTGACACCCAGAATTTTTACTTCTATCCCACTAGACTGTCGGGGAGTAAACTTCTGTTTGTTGAAGCCATCCACTTGAAGTATTTCTGTTATAATAGCATTAGATAATCAAGACAGTTCCTTTCATGCTGATTCTTACATATGACCATCACTGGATTATCCTTCCTGGTCAAGACTTAGATTAATATTGAATGGCATCATAAGAACAAGCATTTTGAATTTCATTCCTTCAGACTTTAAAGACATTAGTAAGACTTTGCCCATTTGTGTCCACAATATCACCCCATATAACATGTCATGCAAAGACATTGCTTATAGTCTGAGGAAAACGCATAGTAACTACTTTTCTAGTAATAAAACAAAAGAAAACTGCATATTTTTCTTTCTTTTTCAGTGTCTTAGGAAAGGACAGTCAATATGGGACAGCTGATTTTCCTTTTGTAACTGTATCTATTTTATATTTTTTAAGGTTTTCTTTAGTCTTAATGTGATAGGCTTTGGGTGGAAAAAATTGCATTATTTTAACAAATATAACTTAGTTGGTGGCATAATTTCATTACTGGTCCAAGTAATATCCCACTTTATATTTTTGATTTTCAATCAGTTTTATCCCCCATTCTCAATTCTATTTCTCTCTCCCAACAAACATCAATTATACATATCTCTTCATACACCTCTTTGTTTTTCCTTATAAGTATAAAATCTGTGAACCATCCAAATTGACTCCAGTGCCATCGAGTCAATTCCGACTCATAGTGACCTTATAGAACAGAGTAGAACTGCCCCATAGAGTTTTCAAGGAATGCCTGGTGGATTTGAATGGCCAACCCTTTGGTTAGCAGCTGTGGCACTTAACCACTACGCCACCAGGGTTTCCCTGTGAACCATACGCAGTAATATTTTCTCTGAAGTGTTATTTTAAAATGTATCCCACCTCAAATCTCCGTTGATGATATTTTTTCTCAGTATTATTTTTAGAATCAAACCATGTTGAGATTTATGGTCAGTTCGTAATTTTACCTGCTACATAGCATTCCATAATACTTTTATCAATTAATTCTCTCCCTGATGGAAGTGAGACTGTTTCCAGTTTTTTGCTATTACGAATTATCCACATGGAAATAAAGAAGAAATTAAAAGTGAAGATATTTGTTTTTTTTATTTGCAGATGCTATTATTGCCTATTATTCAAAGGAATAAATGGATAAATTTAAATAAATATTCTGTTTTAAAAAGTTGAACAGAGAAACTGAATATAAAAATCAAATAGTGTTTTTGTCATAATTATTATTACAATCTCTCTTTTCTTTCTTCAAACTCCACTTCTATAAAATCCTTGTCTCGATTTCTATATTACACTTTTCATCTCATTCTTTCTGATGCATTGAAAAGCATGATTTGAATCCAAATTTGGCTTTGTCTAACCTTCAGCCCAACTACTATTTTTTATTACACTTTTTTTTTCCATGTTCAAGATCTCTGTTCCATTCCATTGATTAAATATCTTCTCTTATCTTTCTGAGATCATTAGATTTATTTGGTTTGACTCCTGCTCTGACTGCTCTGTCATCTCTTTCCTTGGCTATAATATCTTCTGTTTGCTTTCAGTCTCTTTGGACTCTGGTGTTTCTCAAATATCAGGTAGTTTGTTTTTTCCCTTAATGTTTACAATTGAAAAATCCTCCAGTATTGATGGTTGCTTCTCATTTGTCTGAGCCCTCACCAAGTTTTCAGCAAAAGTCCCAGCCCGCCATTCTTTATCAACTCACATTTACTCTTAGCCTCTTATGTGTTTTTAACAAACTCTGTATCTCTATGACTTCCTTTTTGTTGTTGTTGTTAGTTGCCATTGAATAGATTCAAGTAAAACTGCTCCATAAGGGTCAGCAGTTCGAATCTACCAGGCGCTCCTTGGAAACTCTACAGGGCAGTTCTACTCTGTCCTACAGGGCTGCTATGGGTTGGAATCGACTCGACAGCACTGGGTTTTTTTTTTTTTTTTTAATAGGATTTTTAAGGTTGTGACCTTTCAGATGCAGATCTTTAGGTCTGTCTTCCGAGGCACCTCTGGCTGGGTTCGGATATTTGCACACTGTTTTTTCTTTTTATCTGCAAAATATACTAATTGTGGGGAAGGAAGATTAATTACACCATCTTCTACATGTGCTTTAATACAGGGAGAATTAATGGTAGGGTGACCATGTGGTTTATCATCAAACTAGTATATTTGAGAATTAATCCAACCCAGTGTCGTGGAGTCGATTCCGATTTAGTTTGAGAATTAAAGGGGACACTGTTAATAGTGTGGCACAAACAGATAAGCATGGCTACTAATGAAAGCTGGAGGTTCAATATGACCTAGGAGCACCTCAGAAGAAACATATGGCCATCTGCTTTTAAAAAGTCACAACCATGAAAAAACCCTGTGGAGCATAATTTCACTACAACACATGGGATTACCATGAGTCAGAATAAACTCAGCAGTAACTGGTTTGGTTCTGGTTTTTATTAATACTTAGGACTATTGTGTGCTGACCACAACATATGGTCACTGTATTTTAATTCTTTTGGAAAAAGACAAGTTTAATAAAATGGTCAATGGTTTATAATAATATAAATCATTCTATCTAATGAGTGGTCATGAAAATATCTAATGAGTGGTCATGAAAATATAGTAACTATTTTAAAACAATATTTTATTGACTATGCAAAGGCATCCGATTGGGTGGATCATAACAAATTATGGATAACATTGTGAAGAATGGGAACCCCAGAACACTTAATTGTGCTCATGAGGAACCTTTACATAGATCAAGAGGCAGTTGTTCGGACAAAACAAGGGATACTGATTGGTTTAAAGTATGCCAGGGTTGTATTCTTTCACCATACCTATTCAATCTGTGTGCTGAGCAAATAATCCGAGAAGCTGGATTATATGAAGAAGAACGGGGCATCAGGATTGGAGGAAGACTCATTAACAACCTGTGTTATGCAGATGACACAACCTTGCTTCGTGAAAGTGAAGAAGACTTGAAGCACTTACTAATGAAGATCAAGGACCACAGCCTTCAGTGTGGACTGCACCTCAACATAAACAAAACAAAAATCCTCACAACTGGACCAATGAGCAGCATCATGATAAACGGAGAAAAGATTGAAGTTGTCAAGGATTTCATTTTCCTTGGATCCACAATCAACACCCATGGAAGCAGCAGTCAAGAAACCAAAATACGCCTTGCATTGGGTAAATCTGCTGCAAAGGACCTCTTTAAAGTGTTGAAGAGCAAAGATGTCACCTTGAAGACTAAGGTGCGCCGGACTCAAGCCGTGGTATTTTCAATGGCATCATATGCATGTGAAAGCTGGACAATGAATAAGAAAGATGGAAGAAGAATTGATGTGTTTGAATTGTGGTGTTGGCGAAGAATATTGAATATACCATGGACTGCCAAAAGAACGAACAAATCTGTCTTGGAAGAAGTACGAATAGAATGCTCCTTAGAAGCAAGGATGGCTAGACTGCATCTTACATATTTTGGACACGTTATCAGGAGGGTCAGTCCCTGGAGAAGGACATCATGCTTGGCAAAGTACAGGGTCAGCAGAAAAGAGGAAGCCCCTCAACGAGGTGGATTGACACAGTGGCTGCAACAATGAGCTCAAGCGTAACCATTGCAAGGATGGCGCAGGACCGGGCAGTGTTTCGTTCTGTTGTGCATAGGGTCGCTATGAGTGGGAACCAACTCGAAGGCAGCTAACAACAACAACACATGGCAAAGGGAAATTTCCAGAAGTGATTAAGAACATTCAAATGGGAAGATTATTCTGGATTATGCAGGTGAGCCCAATATAATCACAAGGGTCCTTATAAATGGGAGGCAAGAGGGTCATATTCTGAGAAGGCAATGTGATGACAGAAGCAGAGGTCGGGAGTTACAGAAGGATTTGAAGATGCTCAGCAGCTGAACTTGAAGGTGGAAGAAGGGAACATGAGCCAAAGAATACAGGCTGCTTCTAGTAGGTGGAAAAGGCAAGTAAGCATATTCCCCCGTAGAGTCTCCAAAAGAAATGTGGCCCTACTTATACCTTGACTTGATTTTAGGACTTCTGACTGCCAGAATTGTAAGATAATAAATTGTGTTGTGTTAAGCCACTAAATTTATGGTAATTTTTACAGTAACAGTAGGAAACTAATACATGCAATCTACCTTGGAAAAAGCTGAAGGAAGTTTTGTTCCAGGCATTAGATACAAGCTTTACTGGATTGATCCATTTTCACTCTCACCCAAAATGAAAGCACCGTATATGAATTACTAATAAAAAAAAAAAAAAAATTTTTTTTTTTTTTTTTTTTTTTTTACTAATATGAGGGGTTAAATGCATTGCTACAAGATTGTGTGTATTTTGGGAACTTACTTTATGTCACCATAATTGAATTCAATGTAATCCATGAGCCACCATTTATACTGATGACAGACCACTTAATTTTGCCTTCACATTTCCATCTTGGATTTTTTTTTAAATTAAAACTCCAGCCAGGGCTTCAACTACAAAGAACTCATTTGGGTATTGAGATAACTCCCCAAGTTGCTTCTAAATTTTCCAGCTCTTCTCTCCCAATCCTCTCCAACCTTCTGCCCCTCAATTCAGAATCTTGAAGAGGTTCTTAAGTTCTCATTAATTTTCTTGAGGATTCGAAAATTGCCCTTCTATCACAATTTCTTCCTCATTCGGTTGTTTATGGCATCAGTTCAAAACTCTAAATCCTTTGGAATTTACTTATGATATGCAAAGCCACACTTTGAGAATTCCAAAAATCCTTTATTAAAGCCAGGCTCTTGCTAAGAAAAAGTGCTCTGACTTTTTTTTTTTTTTCTGCTATGCACACAGGCGTTATCTATTTAGAAATTATTATGTCTTCTTTGTTCTTGAGTTAATAAATAACACTGGGTAGAGGGCTGGTGACAAGAAGCACAAAACCTTGGTTATTTTCTAAAAATAACCTGTAACACTAGATCTGTTGCTTAGTTCTCTCACCTCAAGAATAAAGAAAGGCTCAGCCCTGGCAGGATGATTCTCCTTACATGTGTATGCTCCAGGACTGAGACAAACACTGCAAATGTCTCAAGGTCCAGAAGGTTTCAGAGCCTTTTCTCTGCCATCTCTTCTTGGGAAAATCTCTACATAATCATGAAGAATAATTTCCTTTATAAGAGCCTTTATCAATCTGTTTTAGGACTTTGCAAATGGACATATCAGAAGAAATTGCCTGTTGATACGAAGTCCTCTACAAGTCAGGTTTCAGCTTCTAACTCCACCAACCCCTCTTCCACGATCACAACCAGCATCTCAGCATTTTATTTTTACTTTTCCTTATAATCAATTTCTGGTTCCCCATTGGGTGGATTGGTCTCCTGTTATGGACTGAGGCTTCTGAAAATGAAACCCTGGTGGCGTAGTAGACTAATCTTTCATTTCTGACCAACACTTTCTTCTTTAATCTAGGTCTTTGTTTGTTAAGGAGTGGCATTGGGATGGATACTCAGCATGTGGTTAAGGAATAAAAGAGAATAATAAGTCCACCCAGTGGAGAATGGAAAAATCTCAAATTTCAGAATCCAGTTGGTCCTTTAAACATTGTAGGTTTTAATACAACATGTTCTCCTAAAATTGAAGAAATGGTGCAATAATGATAAATTCTCAACACTTATCAAAAGTCCAAAAATATTTTGTCATAGACCTTCTTTGGAAAATGGAACAAAATGTACATTAAATTAATGCAGATAATAGATACAACCCAACCTACCTTAAATTGCCCCTTTGGCAGTCACTTAGAGTAACTAATGTGCATAAGTAATAACCCTTTTATTTTCTTCCTATTGACAATCTAGGAGTAGTCTATGAACTAAGACAGGTGACATTTGGTGCTTATCTTTGAGGAAGTATAGATTTCAAAGTCTATTCTGGGGCATCCCATGATGAAAAACATTTGAATGAAACCTGACATCAAACATATAAGTGTCTTCCAATGCTTGGATTTGGGGCATTTTGTAGACACTACAAAATTCATTGTGAGCTCCTCTAATTAAATGGAATATTTTTGTTACATGTATTTTTACTGAAACCACTACCTCATCTTAAGTACCTGTATAGGCAAAGTGCCAAGGATTCACTAAAATATATGCAGGAGAGGAATATTAAATATTAACTGAATATACATAATACCTGTATTTGCCTTAGTATTATTCAGATGAGCACTCTTCAAATAGGGTTGTCAAGGGCAATGGTTTATTAGTTTAGGAAACAAACTGTAAAGATTAGAACTGACAGAAACCCAAGGTTCACTAGAGGACATTTCTTCACACTGAGTGCTGACTCCAGTCGTGGTTTAGCCCTAAAGATTTCATTTAAACAATGAGAGTGAGCATAACACAACCAAAGACTCTTTCACTTGCGTGGATCACCAGAACACATTTTAGGCAAAGTTCTACAGAAAAACAATTTTCAAGTGACATTTGCTGAAGAAAATACAATATGAATGGAACAAAATCCATAGCCTTGATTGATAGACTGGTCTGTGATCATTAAAGTTGTGTGTCAACTTGACTGGCCATGATTCTCAGTGGTTAGGCAGTTATTGTGTAGTTTGGCAGTTGTGTAATGATGTCATCATCATATATAACAGGATTTTTTTTGGTTATAATGATGTAATCACTTCCATGATGAGATCTGATATGGTGTGATAAGCTTCATGATGGGATCTGCTGTGAGTAGTTGATCAGTTGAAAGGGAGTTTCCTTGGGGGTGTAGCCTGCATCCAATATATGTGGACTTTCTGGCAAAGCTCACTGACTCTTGCTTGTCAGCATCTGACCTCCAGTTCTTGGGACTTGGGCCAGCAGCCTGTCATCTTACCTGCCAATCTTGGATTCATCAGCCTTTGTAGCCGTGAACCAGCAGCCTGCTCTCTGACCTGTGGATCTTGGACTCAACAGCTCCCGCAGCTACATGAGTCAGGAGAAGCCTCCAGTCTGATGCTTTATGCCTGACTTGGGACTTGCCAGCCTCTACAACTGTGTGAGCCATTTCCTTGAGATAAATCTCTCTCTATATATAATACATGTATATTATATGTGTGTGTATGTATGTATGTATGTGTGTATGTGTGTGTGTGTATATATATATTTTGCCATATACACATGTATAAATATCACTTCACTGGTTTTGATTCTCTAGAGAACCCAGCCTAAGACAGGACTTTACAAATGATACTTGTGGGTAAGAATTTTTTGAACCAAAAGCTCAACACATTTTCCTCATTTCTTCAGATCTAAACTTAATTCAGTATAGGTTAATTTAGAAATATCTCTGCTTTGCAGAAACCTCAAGGATTATGTCATTCAAAATATCCACTTATAAGAATAATTGGGAATTAGTTGATATGTTTTAAAAAACATTTTGTGGTACTTTTGGTGCAAGTTTAGACAGCAGAACAGGCCCTTATTTGACAATTTCCACACATATTTTTCAGTGATATTAGTTACATTCTTCACATTGCTTTAACATTCTCATTATTTCCATTCTAGTTATTCCATTCTCATTAACTTAGTCTCACTGCCTCCAGCCTTCTCATCCATGCTTTAAACTTTTGACCATTTGATCTCATGTAGGGAATTTTTTAAAAGAATGCAGTATTCAACGGTGTCATTCCTTACTTTTTGATCTAACCTGCTATTTAGTTAGAAGGTGACTTCGGGGCACAGTTTTGCTTCAAGGTTTAAAGAATGTCTTAGTTATCTAGTGCTGCTATAACAGAAACAGCATAAGTGGGTGGTTTAAACAACCAGAAATTTATATTCTCACAGTTTAGGAGGCTAAAAGTCTGAATTCAGGATGCTGGATCTGACAGAAGGCTTTCTCTCTCTGTGGGCTCTGGAGGAAGGTCCTTGTCTCTTTGAGCTTCTGCTCCTGGGTGTTCTTTATGTGGCTTGGCATCGGTCTTCCCCCATCTCTGCTTCTCTCTCTTTCTTGTTTAATCTCTTTTGTATCTCAAAAGAGATTGACTCAAGATACATCCTAGTCCTGCATCATTAACATAATAAACATAATCCATTCACAAATAGGATTATAACTACAGACAGAGGTTAGGATTTACAACACATATTTTGGGGAGACACAATTCAATCCATAACAAAGGATTTCTCAGGGCAATAGTCTTGGGGATACCTCCAGTCTCAATGAACTTAGTAAGTCTGGACTCTTAGAGAATTTGATATTCTGTTCCACATTTTTCTCCCTTCCTATCAGGGTGAATCTATTGTAAACCTGATCAAAAAGTTTAGTAGCGGTAGCTGGGCACCATTTTATTCTTCTGGTCTCAAGGAGGCGATGGTTCATGGAGACTGGTTCCTTCACTTATTCTGGGGTTTCTTTTTTTCTCTTTTGCTCCAGACAAATAGAGATCAATAGTTGTATTTCAGATGGCTGCTTGATAGCTTTTAAAACCCAGACATTGCACACCAAACTGGTATGTACAACATAAACTTTATGAACTATATTATGTCAGTTGATGGAATTGTCCCACGAGGCTATGATCCTAAGTCTTCAAACCAAGAAAATTACTCCCATGAGGTGATTGGTTATGTCTAAGAAGTATCAGCATCTGTAACATATGTGTGTACGTATATATATATATATATATATATATATATATATATATATATATGTGTGTATACATATGTATGTGTATACATTGGTGGAGGTGGAGGTGGTGGTGGAGCCCTAGTGGTGCAGTGGTTAAGAGCTAAGAGTTGGAATTAACTCGATTGCAATGGGTTTGGTTTTTGGTTTGGTGGTTGTTGGTTGATGTGTCCTTAATCACCCAAACTACAACATATATATATTTTAATTATTTGTGTTGTGATTTTTTTTTTCTTCTGAAATAGAATCTTTAATTGACTTGTGACCTTGAGACCTACTGAGATGGAAGCATAAGTGGTAGTGCAGCACCTAGTTATGTGGCTTTTTCAGGCTTCCCAATTCCTCGATTGCTCTTGGGTATCATTTCTCGGGCAATTTAACAACCTGCATGAAACATTTCTCCTTTCAGAGGTTGTAAATCTGAAAACAGATTTCCAAACCTGTCAGAAATATATGTAAAATAAGAATACCTATTTTCTGGATGATGGCTTGAGGGAATCCTCCATGAGTAAATGACAGTTTTGACTATCTAGAGGTCATTTTTGCCTCCCTTGTTCCTTTTTGTTAGAAAGGTGAAGCTGATTGATATTTGAATTGTAGCCAGCATAGATAGTGCTGTATTTCTCTGGGATTCTTTTCTTATTTCACATTGACATGAAAGGTTTCATATGACACAAAATAATGAAAAACAATTAGGTGAGGCTTTTGGTTTCCTAAGTTTTCTTCTGATTTTTATGACCTTCTAAGAATCTTCTAAGAGATTGTGACTCTAATGGCCCATTAGAATTACTGGGAAACTTTAAAAATACACATTTATTCTTAGCTTCACGGCAGTTACTAAGGGTATGGTCTAGGCATCAGATTTTTTTTTCGACATCCTCAGGTGATTCTGTTGTGCAGGAGGTTGGGAATCACTGGTCTAAGCAAAATTTCCTACTTATGTAGCAAACTGTATCATTCTTTCTTGATTTCTTGACCACTGCTTTCATGGCTGTTGATTTTGGACCCAAGTAAAATGAAATCCTTGACAACTTCAATCTTTCCAATCTGCTCATTGGTCCAGTTGTGAGAATTTTTGTTTTCTTTATGTTGAGGTGTAATCCATACTGAAGGCTGTGGTCTTTGATCTTTGACACATTGCATTGGGTAAATCTGCTGCAAATGACCTCTTTAATTTGTTGAAAAGCAAAGAAGTCACCTTGAAGACTAAGATACACCTCACCAAAGCCATGGTTTCTTCAATCTCATCATATGCATGTGAAAGCTGGACAATGAATAAAGAAGACTGAAGAAGAAATGACGCCTCTGAATCGTGGTGTTGGCGAAGAATACTGAATATACCAAGGACAGCCAAAAGAACGAACAAATCTATCTTGGAAAAATCACAACCAAAATGCTCCTTAGAAGCAAGTATGGCAAGACTGTGTTTTACATACTTTGGACATGTCAGGGGGGATTAGTCCCCGGAGAAGGACATCATGCTTGGCAAAGTACAGGGTCAGCAGGAAAGAGGAAGCCCCTCAAAAAGGTGGATTGACACGGTGGCTACAACAATGAGCTCAAGCATAACAACGATTGTAAGGATGGTGCTGGACTGAGCAGTGTTTCCTTCTGTTGTTCATAGGGTCACTATGAGCTGGAACTGACTCAACGGCACCTAACAACAACAACATATAGCAAAAATTTTGAATGACATGGTGGTTTTCACTTTGGGGGGGCAGCAGGGATGAGAGATCTTAACCCTTTCTTCAAACAAAATCATAAATTTATAATCCAAATGCCTATCACCTGAAAAAAAGAATAATACTAGGCTAGGTTCTCCACCTCAACTCCCATCAATCAATAGTCTCCTTCCTATTTATACTGGGGAACGAATGAGCTTGCCTGAATTCTACCTCCTGAGTGTCTGCAGCTTACTTTTCTGCAATTGTCCAGCTTACAAACTTTGGTTATCATCTCAGAAATGTGCTCTCTATTCCCCTTTATTGATCCAAGTTGGATCAGCCCTTTCTTTATTTCCCACTAACAGAAACATCACTATCCATATCAAGCTATTATTGAAGTTTTGCAGAATATGGAGGTGGTGTTGGGATAATTATATCAAAGAATTGAGTACCAAAGAACTTAAAATGTAATACCATGAATTTTAAAATTCACTGACCATTTACACCACAAGGAAATTCTTATCGGACATCCTCTGAGATTCCACTTGAAACCCTTTTGTAGTGTACACTCCTCATGCTAGGAGCCTGCCCCTTCACTGTTTTTTTTTTTCCCCATTTCTGTGCACCGCAGGACTACTCTTACCACCCACACTCACCACATTCTGTTTTGGGAGCACAGCAGAAGAAAACTGAACACGTTTCTTATATCAAAATATAATTCAATTTGCATATTAAATATAAAGCTCTCTCAGTTAGATTAAGTCCAAAGACCTTGGACTTCATTAACCAGAAAGGCTTATTCTAAAACAAGGGTTAAGGCAATTTCTACCCTTCCCTTTGTGGAAGCAAATGCCATTTAGTTTATGTTCTTATAATATTTTTTCTCTGCTTATATATGTAAGTCCAATATTTAAAATAAATAAAATCAGATGTAATTACCAAATCTGGATGAGTATATGTCAAGAGAGAGAAAACTTTCAGGAAAGGATCAGAGAGTAAATTTTTAGACTTTGCCTGACATATGATCTCTGTCTCAACTGGTCTCTGTTGCAACTCCCCAATTTTGCTGTTGAACTCTAAAGCAGCAACAGACATTACACAAATGAGAGTAGCTGTGTTTCCATAAAGCTTTATTTACAAAAACACACAGCTGGCTAGATTTGACTCATAGGTCATAGTTGGCTGACGGATCATTGAAATGGACTGACTTTAGAGCCTTACCCAATTATCTATCACTCTTTGCCCATCACCTTTTGATTTTCTTCTTCATGCCACCTGGCAGTTTTCCCTAAGCCTTGTTAATTCCAAGAAGGACAGATTGGATAACCACATTAAATATAATGCATAAAGAATTTTCAGTTTTCAGAATCATACAATTTTAATGAAAAGTTGTTCAAGACAGGAGTATTTTTGAGTCATTTTTTTCATAGGCCTGAATTTGAAGTTGACAGAAGTAAAATGCTTCTGCGTGACTTTTTCCAGAAAAGTAGATTTTTTTTCCCCACATGGTAGAGTTATTTGTGTGTTTCTTATCTCAGCTGGATTAAAAAAAAAAAAAAAATCTAAAAAGGGAATATTTACCTTTTTCTTCCACTGATGCTGTGCATAATCATTTATATAGAACAAGTGTTTAATTCATGTAGAATAAGTGCATTGGAAAGTCCTGATTTTTCTATTTTGATATTGGGAGAATTTTATTTTAATTATCAGATTTGTCACTGATAATAAAATTCAAGTGGCTGTGAGAGCCCATCTTTTTTTCAAAATTATTAACATTCAGAGGAAAGTCAGTTGCAGGGGATAATTGAATCTTAAATTTTTAGAATTATCCTTGTCTGGACAATAGCCCAGAATTATTGAAAAAAAGAAAAATTGATTATACAGCCATGTAGATGTCTCAACCTTTCTCCACTTTTTATTTACTCTTCCTTGGAAAAAAAAGTGGTTTGCTGCTGTTGAGTTAATCTGACTTAGGTGAGTATCTCCCCGACTCTTTCTCTCTGATGTGGTTTGCTTGTGACTGACTTGAGGCTAAAGATGATCAATGAGTTGCTGCCACACTGCACAAGAACTTGAGGCCTATATTAATTTAAAAATTCTTTCAAATACTCCAAATTTTTAGCTTACACCCCTGGCATTTGGTAATTTATTCAAAACAAAGATAAATGGAACCTCAGAATTATCCATTTTCACCTTTGTAAGGTATGTGCCCTCATTTAAAAGCAAACAAACATAAGCAATAAAAATAAATCCTAGGCCTACCTCTAAGACTATTCTTTATTTTATTTCATTTTTGTTATTTTTGTTTGGCAAAGAATGGTTTTATAACTGAGTGTAAAAGGGAAAATAAAAATCAAAATAACTCATGTACTTGTCTTAAATATATAACAACATTTACTGTAAGATATTTATTCTAAAAGATGAAGTCCCTGAAAGACTAAATCAGGCCAAAATTTATTTTTCAAGTAAAAGATTAAGTTAGAATTCTTCAACTAGAAAAATGTTATAGTGTAATTTCATTTTGATTGCCATCCCAAGCTTATTTTAATCTGTCTCTTCCTCTCTAGCAATATACATTGCCTTTCTGTGGATCAATTGGCATCAAATGAAAATTTTACGGCTTAGAGCAAGAACTATTGGCTAATCACTGAATATCCTTAAGTCTTCAAATAAGTGACTCAAGAATGTCAGCCATGTGGGAGGATAATTTAGCTGAAGTGAATACAAGAGTTTTGTGTGCTCTCTGTAATTTGGGAACTCTGGTGGCGTAGTCGTTAAGTGTTACAGCTGCTAACCAATGGGTTTGGCGGTTCAAATCTGCTAGGCACTCTTGGAAACTCTATGGGGCAGTTCCACTCTGTCCTATAGGGTCACTATGAGTCAGAATCAACTCGACAGCACTGGGTTTGGTTTTGGTTTTCACTATAATTTATCTTTAAACTTTTCTTCTTTTTTTTTTGTAACCAAGAGGTAGACAAAGAGGAGAGAACAGCTAAAACAGTAAAACTGGGAGATTATGAGTCCTTTAGGAAAATGAAAGGAGAAAATAACTGCTCAGAAGTAATAGGTATAATCTCTGAGAAGAAACTAGGAACGAGGGTGCCTAATGCTTTGCAGCTAGAACCAGGTACCTTCTCAGTAATGAAGAGGACAGATCTTACCACCTATGGCACTCAGCTTCAGAAATGGCTCTGAATGATCCATACTTCTTTTATTCATATCTTGTATAACCAGTACCCTCTCTTTTAGTGTAGACTATACCAAGCAACTTACTTCCAACGATTATGACAAAAGTGATAGGATGACACTTCCAAGACTAGGTTAAAAAATATTATATCTTCTATCGTTATGCCCTCTCTCATCCTCTCACTTGCTCATGAGGAAGCCAGCTGCATGTTCTGAACTCTCCTATGGAGGGGCTCTTATGACAAGCAACCGAGGAACTGAGAATGATTTTCAGGCAACAACTGGCAAATATCTGAGGCCCTGAATCCAAACAAGCATGTGAGTGAAACTGGAAGCAAAGGCTCATCGGTCAAACCTTGAGATAACCACACCAGAAGAATTAACAAATTTGTCTTGGAAGAAGTACAGCCAGAATGCTCCTTAGAAGAAAGGATGGTGAGATTTTGTCTTGCTTACTTTGGACATGTTATCAAGAAAGACCAGTCCCTGGAGAAGGATACCATACTTGGTAAAGTATAGGGTAGTGAAAAAGAGGAAGACCCTCATGAGATGGATTGACACAGTAGCTGCAATAATAAGCTCAAACATAGCAATGAAAGTGAAGACAGCACAGAACACGACAACATTTTTTCTTTTGTACATAGGGTCACCGTGAGGTGGAACCAGCCGGACAGCACGAAATAACAAGTATTACAAAGTGAGTATTGCTTGATTTGAACAATTAGTTGTGTTCAAATGTCATTTAATTTTTTTTTGAGAATTTCTGAGGAAGTGATAAAAGTATAATCCCTTACATAACCACATCAGGCTGCCTCTTTAGAGATTTACAACCTCAGAAACCCTGTGGGATCACAGTGAGTTGGAACTGACTCTACAGCAGTGAGTTCTTGTCCTCCATACACCAATATACTTTTAAGGTGTAAGAGTTTGGTAGGAACTGGGGACTTAGTGTTAAATGAGACTGACATAATCTCTATCCTCATGGAGCTTTCATTATTCTTTAGTAGAAAAAAGCATGAGTTATGTGTCACTAGGCCTTCATTCTGCTTCTGCTATGAATTATCACAACCTGGAGCAAGTTTTTAACCTTTCTGAACCCTAGTTTCATCTTCTGATAAAGTGGGGGTAATAAAAGTCCTTCTGTCATGAAATTGCTGGGAGTTAAGCGAGATAACAAAGTAAAGCTATTTATACAGAGATAATAAAAAACCTACTGCTGTAGAGTCAGTTTTGACTCATAGTGACCTTATAGGACAGAGAACTGCCCCATTTGGTTTCTAAGGAGTGCCTGGTGGATTAAAGCTGCTGACCTTTTGGTTAGCAGCTGTAGCTCTTAACCACTGCGCTACCAGGGTTTCCATACAGAGATAATAGTAGGCATTTAATAAAAGGTAAATACTGTATTGTTGCTCGTGTTATTATCTATATTACCATCAACACGATTGTTAGAGGGAAACACATTTTACCAGTTCCTAATTTCCAGAAAGAATTTTCCCAGACCTCCCTCTATGTCTCTCTTTTCTTTTTTACTTTCTCCATCTTTGAGGAAATAGAATAAGTTATTGTAAAGTCAGGAACTGTGAAGAAGAGAATACAAAATCCCTGGGGAGGAAAAACAGTCTATTCATTACCATAAAAAAAAAAAAAAAAAGGCAGCCAGAGCAGTGCCTTGCATTGTTTTCCCATGATGAAATTTCCACAGGGTGATATGATGCGTGCGGTGGCTTGCATCACAGCAGAGGAATCTTGGAATAGGAGACTGAATTTTCATGGGGCTCCAGAGAAAGAGAGAATACTTATTACTCTGGAATCTAAGTAGTCTCTGGGAAGGGGAAAGAGAAGGCCTGATAATCATTACCCTGGGATGTTTCTGGAGAGGCATATCTTCTAATCTTTTTGGAGGGATATGCTGTCTCTATCTTTCAAGCCTTTTTGGAAAGGACAAGCAAGTCTTTTGCTGAGAAGGCCAGGAACATGCAGGTACATGAAAAGCCTAATGAAAATTGTTTCACAACAGTATCAGCTGGTAAATCTGAAAAGAAAAACGCATTATGTTGAGCTCAGGTCTGTCTTTTTCTTTAGATAGGGAGTTTCCCACTGGGACCCTTGAAGCTTGAGGGAAAATTCTAGTCATGGGGTTAATACGTATGCCTGACTCTGACTTTTAGGCAGCAGGTCCAGTCTTCTCTCACACATAGCTGTGGTGTGTACTTTAGCCCTGATAAGTTATAAAGTTGATATTTTGGCCCTTCTGCCACTTTTCTACACTTGATCTTAGTCAAAAGGCTGAGAAGCGATGTCTCCATGTTCTTCATAAATTTCTTAAAACCTTATCAGGAGGGGGTTACTAGTTCTTGGAGGACCCTCAAGAGATCCTCCAATTATTATTATGGTCCCATATTATAGTCCCGTATAAGAGTTCATGTTCACCACAATAGCTCCCAGCTACTGAGAACATTGTTAATTTTGTTTAACATTTTTTACTTTAAAAGACATGGAAGTATAATTCAGTTTAGAAACCTGTTTATCGAAAATAATGAGAACAAGTTTGCATCATGGAAATCCATGTTTCAGGTATTTAGAAATATTTGCTTATGTTTTATTTCAATGCATCTTTAGAAGTCAAAGATTTGAAAAAGAGTTTCAGTATTGCGAATCCTTTATATTAGTGTTTAAATCTGTGCTCCTTTCTCAACAAACTTCTTTCTCACTGCCTGGATTGTTGCAGGGGATATTATTAAAGTAAATAATAAGGTGGCCTAGACTTTTGTGTAGAGATAGGGAAGAATTCTCTGAGTACATGATAAAACCAAAAAAGCCAACTCATTGCAGTAAAGTCTATTCCAACTCATAGCAACCCTGCACGACAGAGTAGAACTGCCTATAGGGCCTCTAAGGTTGTAATCTTTACGGAAGCAGACTACCACATCTTTCTCCCATGGAGTGGCTGATGGTCGAAACTGCTGACCTTTTGGTTAGCAGCTGAGAACTTAACCACTGTGCCACCAGGGCTCTTTGAGTATGTGATAGACTGAAAATTGAAAAATAAGTAGAAGTTGGCCAAGCTGGGAGTGGTGGGGTGAGGAAAGAGTTCTAAGCAAAAGGAAAGGCATATGTAAAAGTCCTGAGATGGGAAAGGATTTGGAAATGATCTGGACCTGAAAAAAAAGGCCAACCTGGCAAAATTTTAGGCAGGAAGAGCAAGAGGGCATCAAGATGAGACTACAGAGGAAGGCGGGAGCTGGATCCTGCAAGAGCATGGAGTTCAGGTTGAGGGCTGTGCTATTTATCTTAAAAGCAATTGGAGTGTTTTAAAGAGGGTGCTATGATTAATAGATTGCAAGAGAACAAGAATTGGTAAAGAGACAAGTTAATTGGCTAAGGCAGTTGTCCAGGCAGGAAATTAAATTGGCTTGGACATAGGAGACAGCAGAAGAGGCAAAGTGAGTGGATTTCTGATACATTTAGAAAGAAAGATTATATTCATTTTTATTCTCCGAACTGAATCCTGTGTCTTATAAACCAAAGAAGTACCAGTAAATGTTTACCAATGATGTTGAATATATCACCTACAGAATATTTTTCCCCTAACCTTCTACATTTTTTAGGAAGCCATGAAGAGATAGCAGAGAACATTATTTCTCATGTAAAAAGTAATCTCAGAGTTAAATCACTCAAAGCAGGTAACTAATTAAGAAACAATTGTTTAGACAATTATTGTAAATCTACACTTTTTTCCTGGTTAACAGTCAGTTGTGGAAGTCAGGGTATTTATTTTGATATGTATAATGTTTCCTGTGGAGAAAAACAATAAAAAAGTGTCTGGAAGTAGTAAAGTTGGGTGCCATTTGGTGCTATAAGAGACACCATTTCAACAGTGCAAATGATATCCATATGACTCCTTCATCAGCTAACAGCTGTTGGAAAAGGGCCTAAGACTTTGTTTCTACGCACTGAGCCCAATTAAGTCATAAAATCCTGACTTACTAAATTGGTCTATGGCCTACGTTTTGAAGAGTTTTAAATAATTACTGACTCCTGCTGAAGAAGCTCAGTTTTTAAAGACGTTTGAGTTATTTAATTAAGTGGCATGCATCGTTGTACTTAAGAGTTTCTGCTAGGAGTGATGTGGGTGTGATTAAGCCATTATAAATTGATTCATCAAGGACAATTCATAAAAAAAAAAAAAAATTTTTTTTTTTTTTTTTCATAACACTTCCTATTAAACTCCCGGGACTGTGTGTCTGTAGCTTGAGGAAATGACCAGTAGATGGAGCTGGGGATTACTGGGCACAAATAAGATTTTATCAGAAATGTTGTGAAACTGTCCATTTATTTATTTATTTAGTAGAAAATGAATGTTGTACATTCACTGTGAATCTGGCATTATGCCAGGCATTGGGAGTACAGGAATTCAAGAAAATTATGGTTTATTGAGGGTGAAGCAATATTTTTTCTAAAAACTATAATATTAGCTATGGGGCTAAACTAGAAGTGTGCTGATGGTACAAAAAAAAAAAAAGTGGCAAAAAAGAGGAAGCAGTCAAGTAACTTGGAGGCGGAAAGAAAATGTTTATGGAAGACTATTATTTGAGCTGAAGAGTGTTAAAATGAGTGGATGTTCTTAAGTGTGAAAGGAGTAGGGATACACTCAGGAAAGAGGGAACAGCATCAGCATATGCAAAAGTACAAAATTATGAAACAGTATACGCTTTTGGAAGGAAACGCAATGTTGGCTGAATTATAAGATATGCAAGGGGTACAGCAATAGCGTAAGGTTGGGGACAAGCAGGAACAAAATCAGAAAAGACCATTTATACCATGCTGAAAAGTACAGACTTTATTAAGTGGTCACAAACTCAAGTGCCTTCAGGGATCAGGCAGGAAAGGTGTAATGTGAAAGGGCCAGGTAATAAGCAATAGGGAATTGGTAAATTCTATATTGAACTGGGTGAGTAAGACTGATAATTAATATATCCAAATCTAGTATTCTTAAACACTGAATATGACGAACAAAACACATCTGAAGAATGAATGGACTGAGTTTTTAAACTCCTTTTTCATCCTAAGGGCAAAGGAAATATAATGAATAATTTCAATGGGTGGTGTCATGTTCAGATTAATTTTTAAACAATCGCTCTGGCTGTACAGCAAGGAAAGAAGGATAATGCAGTTATGGAGAAAGAGGATCATACACTCTATGGCTACTAGAATAATTTAAAACATTTTACCATAGCCTATAGGCTATTACAATAATTTCCTCCATGCGCCTGTCAGTTTGTTGTATCGTGGGGGCTCGGGTGTTGCTGTGATGTTGGAAGCTATGCCATGGGTATTCAAATACCAGCATGGTCACCCATGGTGGACAAGTTTTAACTGAACTTCCAGACTAACACAGACTAGAAAGAAGGACCTGGAAGTCAACTTCTGAAAAAAATTAGCCTCTGAAAACCTTATAAATAGCAGCACTACATTGTTTGATATTGTGCCAGAAGATGAGCCCCTCAGGTTGAAAGGCATTCAAAACACGACTGGGGAAGAGCTGCCTCCTCAAAGTAGAGATGACCTTAATGAATTGGACAGAGTCAGCTTTCAGGGCCTTCATTTGCTGATGTGGCATGACTCAAAGTGAGAAGAAACAGCTCCAAGTATCTATGAATAATGGGAATGTATGGGGTATGAATATAGAAAAATTGGAAGTCGTCAAAAATGAAATGGAATGCATAAAGATTAATATCCTAGTCATTAGTGAGCTGAAAGGGACTGGTATTGGCCATTACGAATCAGGCAATCCAATGGTCTACTATGATTAAAAAAATTTTTTTTTTTTTTGATAGGAATGACAAATTAAAGAGGAATGCTGTTGCATTCATTGTCAAAAAAAAGAACATTTCACTATCTATCCTGAAGGACAGCGCTGTCAGTGATAGGATAATATCCATAGGCCTACAAGGAAGACCAGTTAATACAACTATAATTCAAATTTCTGCACCAACCACTAAGGCCAAGGAAGAAGAAATTGAAGATTTTTACCAAATTCTGCAGTCTGAAATTGATCAAACATGCATTCAGGGCACATTGATAATTATTGGTGATTGGAATGTGAAAATTGGAAACAAAGAAGGATTGGTAGTTGGAAAGTATGGCCTTGGTGATAGAAACAATGCCAGATATTTCATGACAGAATTTTGCAAGACCAATGACTTCTTCATTGCAAATACTTTTTCTCAATAACATAAATGGCAACTATATTGTGGATCTCTTTGGATGGAATACATAGGAATCAAGTTGATTATACCCGCGTGGAAAGAGACCATGGAAACGTTCAATATTATCAGTCAGAACAAGGCCAGGGGTTGACTGTGGAACAGACCATCAATTGCTCCTGTGCAAATTCAAGTTGAAGCTGAAGAAAATTAAAACAAGCCCATGAGAGCTAAAGTATGACTTGGACTATGTTCCACCTGAATTTTGAGACCATCTCAAGAATAGATTTCACGCATTAAGCACTAATGATCAAAAACCAGACGAGTTGTGGAATGACATCAAGGACATCGTGTATGAAGAAAGCAAAAGATCATTGAAAATACAGGAAAGAAGGAAAAGACCAAAAATGAATGTCAGAAGAGACTCTGAAACTTGCTCTTCAATGCTGAGTAGCTAAAGCAAATGAAAGAAATGATTAAGTAAAAAGAGATGAACAGAAGATTTCAAAGGGCAGCTTGAGAAGACAAAGTAAAGTATTACAACGACATGGGCCAAGACCTGGAGATAGAAAACCAAAAGGGAAGAACGTGCTCAGCATTTCTCAAGCTAAAAGAACTGAAGAAAAAATTTGAAGCCTTGAGTTGCAATAGTGAAAGATTCTATGGGCAATATATGGAATGACTCAGAAAGCACCAAATGAAGATGGAAGGAATGCACAGAGTCACTGTGCCAAAAAAGAATTGATCAACATTCAGTCATTTCAGGAGGTAGTATTTGATCAACAGCCCGTGGTACTGAAGGAAGAGGTCCAAGCCGCACTGAATACACTGGTGAAAAATACTGAAATATCAATTGAGATGTTTCAATAAATGGATGCAGCACTGGAAGTACTCACTCATCTATGCCAAGAAATTTGGAAGACAGCTACCTGGGCAACTGACTGGAAGAGATTCATAGTTGTGCCCATTCCAAAGAAAAGTGATGCAATGGAATGCAGAAATTATCAAACAGTATTATTAATATCACACACAAGTAAAATTTTGCTGAAGATCGTTCAGAGGTGATTTCATCCATACCTTGACAGGGAACTGCCAGAACCTTGCTTGCTGAAAGTGAAGAGAATTTGAAACACTTAGTGATGAAGTTCAAACTCTACAGCCTTCAGTATGAATTACACCTCATCATAAAGAAAACAAAAATACTCACTAACAACCAATAAGCAACATCATGATAAATGGAGAAAAGACTGAAGTTGTCAAGGATTTCATTTTACTTGGACCTGCAATCAATGCCCACAGAAGCAGCGATCAAGAAATCAAATGATGCATTGCACTGGGCAAATCTGCTGCCCTTTAAAGTACTAAAAAGCAAAGATATCACTTTGAGGACTAAGGTGGGCCGGACCCAAGCCCTGGCATTTTCCATTGCCTCATATGCATGCGAAAGCTGAGAAATGAATAAAGAGGACTGAGGAATTGAAGCCTTTGAATTATGGTGTTGGTGAAGAATATTGACTATACCATCGATTACCAAAAGAACAAACAAATCTGTTTTGGAAAAAGTACAGCCAGAACGCTCTTTAGAAGGTAGGATGGTGAAACGTCATCTCACATGCATTGGTCATGTTATCAGGAGGTATCACTCCTTGAAGAAGGCCATCATGTTTGGTACAATAGAGGATGAGTGAAAAAGGGGAAGACCCTCAACAAGATGGGTTGACACAGGGGCTGCAACGATGAGTTCAAGCACAGCAATGATCATGAAAGGCTCAGGACCAGGCAGTGTTTTGTTCTGTTGTACGCAGGGTCCCTATGAGACTGAACAACACAATGGAGCTTAACAACAATAGTAAAAATTACAATAATTTAGAAAAGGTAAGAAGATAGATTAATCTTAGGTAGATCCATTGACATAGAAATAATTAGATGTTTTTAAGAACTATGTAAAAGACAGAAATAAAAGAATTTGGTGATGAAATGGTGGAACGTAGTCATAAGGAGAGGGTACAGTTAAGGGTGTCTCAGTATTTTACGTATAAAATTAAGGTCATACACAGTATTATTTGTTCAAATGGACGATACTCCAAAATGAGGATATTTGAGAGGGAAAACTTTGCTAAAGATAGGTGGTTTAAATTAAAACCGAAGGTACTCAGATTGTTGTTGTTGTTAGGTGCCGTCCAGTCGGTTCCAACTCATAGTGACCCTATGCACAACAGAACGAAACACTGCCAGGTCCTGCGCCATCCTTACAATCGTTGTTATGCTTAACCTCCTTGTTGCAGCCACTGTGTCAACTCACCTCGTTGAGGGTCTTCCTCTTTTTTGCCGACCCTGTACTTTGCCAAGCATGATGTCCTTCTCCAGGGACTGATCCCTCCTGACAACATGTCCAAAGTATGTAAGACGCAGTCTCGCCATCCTTGCCTCTAAGGGGGATTCTGGCTGCACTTTCTCCAAGACAGATTTGTTTGTTCTTTTGGCAGTCCATGGTATATTCAATATTCTTCGCCAACACCACAATTCAAAGGCATCAACTCTTTGGTCTTCCCTATTCATTGTCCAGCATTCAAATGCATATGATGTGATTGAAAATACCATGGCTTAGGTCAGGCGCACCTTAGTCTTCAGGGTGACATCTTTGCTCTTCAACACTTTGAAGAGGTGCTTTGCAGCAGATTTACCCAATGCAATGCGTCTTTTGATTTCTTGAATGCTGCTTCCATGGCTGTTGATTGTGGATCCAAGTAAAATGAAATCCTTGACAACTTCAATCTTTTCTCTGTTTATCATGATGTTGCTCACTGGTCCAGTTGTGAGGATTTTTGTTTTCTTTATGTTGAGGTGCAATCCATACTGAAGGCTGTGGTCTTTGATCTTCATTAGTAAGTACTTCAAGTCC
This sequence comes from Loxodonta africana, assembly GCF_030014295.1. NCBI lineage: Eukaryota > Metazoa > Chordata > Mammalia > Proboscidea > Elephantidae > Loxodonta > Loxodonta africana. The sequence continues at coordinate 109,605,616 of NC_087347.1, read as the reverse complement.
TCTTCACTTTCAGCAAGGTTGTGTCACCTGCATAACACAGGTTGTTAATGAGTCTTCCTCCAATGCTGATGCCTCATTCTTCTTCATATAGTCCAGCTTCTCATATTATTTGTTCAGCATACAGATTAAATAGGAATGGTGAAAGAATACAACCCTGATGCACACCTTTCCTGACTTTGAACCAATCAGTATCCCCTTCTTCTGTTGGAACTACTGCCTTTTGATCTATGTAAAGGTTCCTCACGAGCACAATTGAGTGTTCTGGAATTCCCATTCTTCTCAGTGTTATCCATAGTTTGTTATGATCCACACAGTCAAATGCCTTTGCATAGTCAATAAAACACAGGTAAACATCCTTCTGGTATTCTCTGCTTTCAGCCAGGATCCATCTGACATCAGTAATGATATCCCTGGTTCCACATCCTCTTCTGAATCCAGCCTGAATTTCTGGCAGTTCCCTGTCGATATACTGCTGTAGCTGTTTTTGAATGATCTTCAGCAAAATTTTGCTTGCATATGATATTAATGATATTGTTCTATAATTTCCACATTCAGTTGGATCACTTTTCTTGGGAATAGGCATAAACATGGATCCCTTGCAGTCAGTTAGCCCGGAAGCTGTCTTCCATATTTCTTGGCATAGATGAGTGAGCACCTCCAGCGCTGCATCTGTTTATTGAAACATCTCAATTGATATTCCATCAATTCCCGGAGCCTTGTTTTTTGCCAGTGCCTTCGGAGCAGCTTGGACTTCTTCCTTCAGTACCATCAGTTCCTGATCATATGCCACCTCTTGAAATGGTTGAATATTGACTAATTCTTTTTGGTATAATGACTCTGTGTATTCCTTCCATCTTCTTTTGATGCTTACTGTTTTGTTTAATATTTTCCCCAGGGAATCCTTCACTATTGCAACTCGAAGCTTGATTTTTTTCTTCAGTTCTTTCAGCTTGAGAAATGCTGAGCATGTTCTTCCCTTTTGGTTTTCCATCTCCAGCTCTTTGCACATGTCATTATAATACTTTACTTTGTCTTCTCTAGAGGCCCTTTGAAATCTTCTGTTCAGTTTTTTTACTTCATCAATTCTTCCTTTTGCTTAGCTGCTCGACGCTCAAGAGCAAGTTTCAGGGTCTCCTCTGACATCCATCTTGGTCTTTTCTTTCTTTCCCGTGTTTTCAGTGACCTCTTGCTTTCTTCATGGATGATATCCTTGATGTCATTCCACAACTCATCTGGTTTTCAGTCACTAGTGTTCAATGAATCAAATCTATTCTTCAGATGGTCTCTAAATTCAGGTGGGATACACTCAAGGTCATATTTTGGCTCTCGTGGACTTGCTTTGATTTTCTTCAGTTTCAGCTTGAACTTGCATATGAACAATTGATGGCCTGTTCCACAGTCGGCCCCTGGCCTTGCTCTGACTGATGATATTGAGCTTTTCCATCGACTCTTTCCACATATGTAGTCAATTTGATTTCTGTGTGTTCCATCTGGTGAGGTCCATGTGTATAGTCACCGTTTATGTTAGTGAAAGAAGGTATTTACAATGAAGAAGTCTTTGGTCTTGCAAAATTCTATCATTTGGTCTCCAGCATTATTTCTATTACCAAGGCCATATTTTCCAACTACTTATCCTTCTTCTTTGTTTCCAACTTTTGTATTCCAATCACCAGTAATTATCAATGCATCTTGATTATATGTTTCATCAATTTCAGACTGCAGCAGCTGATAAAAATCTTCTATTTCTTCATCATTGTCCCTAGTGGTTTTTGCGTTAATTTGAATAACAGTCGTATTAACTGGTCTTCCTTGTAGGTGTATGGATATTATCCTATCACTGACAGCATTGTACCTCAGGATAGATCTTGAAACGTTCTTTTTGATGATGGATGCAACACCATTCCTCTTCGAGTTGTCATTCCCAGCATAGTAGACTATATGATCATCCAACTCAAAATGGCCAATACCAGTTCATTTCAGCTCAGTAATGCCTAGGATATTGATGTTTATGTGTTCCATTTCATTTTTGACAATTTCCAATTTTCCTAGATTCATACTTCGTACATTCCAGGTTCCGATTATTAACAGATGTTTGCAGCTGTTTCTTCTCATTTGGAGTCATGCCACATCAGCAAATGAAGGTCCTGAAAGGTTTACTCCATCCATGTCGTTAAGGTTGACTCTACTTTGAGGAGGCAGCTCTTCCCCAGTCATCTTTTGAGTGTCTTCCAACCTGGGGGGCTCATCTTCCAGCACTATATCAGACAATGTTCTGCTGCTATTCATAAGGTTTTCACTGGCCAATGCTTTTCAGAAGTAGACTGCTGAGTCCTTCTTCCTAATCTGTCTTAGTCTGGAAGCTCAGCTGAAATGTGTCGTTCATGGGTGACCCTGCTGGTATCTGAATACCGTTGGCATGGCTTCCAGCATCACATCAACACACAAGCCCCCACAGTACAACAAACTGACAGACACGTGGAGGGGGGTACTCAGATGAAGACTAGAAAGCCAAATTTTAATTAGCTCCTTTCTGGATTTTTAATGTTTGGGTCACTGGAAGGCATCCAAGGGAAGGCATCTTCTCTAGGCACCTAATGTTTCTGCTAGTTGCTGTTGAGCCGATTCCAACTTACGGTGACCCCATTTGTATCAGAGTTGAATTGTGCTCCATAGAGTTTTCAGTGGCTAACTTTTCAGAAATAGATCACCAGGCCTTTCTTCTGTGGCAACTCTGGGTGAACTAGAACCTCTAACCTTTCGGCTAGCAGCTGAATGTGTTAACCATTTGCACCACCTGACTCCCTAGTGTCTCCAGGGAGTTGTATGTAGTGCTGTGGAGTAGAGAAAGGAGGGCTAAATGGGAAGCTTAAACATGGAGTTAATGGTGTGGTGCTAAGTGAAGCCAAAAAAGTGAATGAGCTGGTTCCAAGAATTTGTGCACTGTTAGACCACAAAAATATTTAGTATAGAACTTTGAATAACAAACTACAACTACGACTTTAAAAAGAGATACAGTGAGGAAGGACTGATACGAGAGCCAGGGAAAAACAGTCTATTGAAACGGTGACAAACCAAGACTTTAAGGAGGCCAAGGAGCAATGGTTTGTACCAAAATGAGCATTCATTTTGTCCAGTGTTTCAAAGTGCAAGGAAAACAAAGATTGCCAAGTGTCCGTGGTGCTTAGTAATAGGGGAGTTATGGAAGATTTTAGCAAGTTTAATTTTCAGCAAGTGGTGGGGAAGGAAGCCAGATTGTACTTCAAATGTGTAGGGCAGGTATGAAAAAGTAGATGGCCAGTATAAACAACTCGTGACAGAAATGAGGGTGTTAAGGACAGGAGTTAGGACAGGAGCAGGAAGGGGCATTGACAGAAGGCTTTAAAAAGACAAGGTCTAGATTAATGGGTGGGAAGATTTACACAAATAAATTAGGATCACAGCTGATGTGCCAAGACCTGTATTCAGTTATTGTCTTTTTTTTTCTTTTTAACTTTTTATCTGTTCCTTCTAAAGACGTAATAACCGTTACACTCTATACAATTTGAGATCCACTTAATTTCAAAGTGACTTTTGTGGATGGACTATCCTGTTATTATCCCAGAACTAAAAAGAAAGAAATAATTGGTAGGGAGGAGAATTCTTTTTAAAAATTATGGAATCAATGTATATACCATAGTACATAGAAGATCAACGTGAAAAACTGGGTGGTTTAAAAACACCGAATGTAAACAGCTGAAGATTAGAATGTCACATCTTAGTTAGAATTCTCATGGATTTGTGAAAAGTCTTAATTATCGTTGTTGTCTTATCCTTAACTAAATTTCATTGTATTCAGACACAGTAGAGCTCCCAGTCTCCTGGTGCAATGCACATGGCCCGTGCAATTCATTTTAAAGCAGTACCGAGAGCTTAGAAGTGTCAGAATTTATGAACATCCAAGGCCATTTGATTTGATTTTGTCTCTGGAGTATGTTTGCTAATGCACAAATATTATTCATTAATGTGCTAAGAGGTGTTCACTAAAGCTGAGCTCTGGAATTACCTTAACTTCAGCAGAAAGGTCATCACTCTTCTCAGCAAAGAATGCTGATGAGGAAAAGTCCTCTGAAGAACTGTGATGGTGTAAAACAGCCCCAGTAAATAAAGCACATTTTACCACGGGTGTTAATGCAGACGGGAGAATAATTAAATCTACATCTTACCCATTAATCTGTTTGGGGAATTCTGTCTCTAATGGAAATGGTGTGAGAAATCTTAGTGCGCACCTGCAAAATGGTTAACTTGTAAATTCCTATTATTATTCGTTTCTCTAAAGAAGAAAAGCTGAAGTACCTAGTCTAAACTCTCCAGCAGTATGATCTCTGATTTTATCATATTATTCACTGCTCAGGAAAACAAAACACTATTTTATTACATTTTATGTAACAATAAATAAAATTTATTTCTCATGTAAGAGAAGATGTCAGTGTAGAGCTGGCCCAGTAGGTTCATGTCATCCAAGACCCAGGCTCTTCCTTTGTGACTGCTCTGCCATCCCGAGAACGATGCTTCATTGACTACTGTCTCAGGAAAACTGCCTGTGCTCCAACCATCACATTCACATTCCAAGTAGCAGAAAGGAGAAGCAGGGAGAAGACGGAGGCACCTTATCCCCAAGCTCCTTTTTTATAGCTTATTAAAATATCACATAATAGAGAAAAGTGCTGAAATCCTAACATCCAGCTTTATGAATTCTCTCAAAGTAAACACACCCATGTAACCGTCACCCAGATCAAGATACGGAAAATATCTAGAAGACCCCTTCACACCCCTTTCCATCACTATTATGAATTTTGACCACTATTCTGAATTTTAATACCATAGGTTAGTTTCGCCTGCTTTTGAAATTTACAGAAACGTAAACATAGAATATGTTCTTTTGTGTCTGCCTTGTTTTTCTCGATATTACACTTGTGAGGTTTATTCATGGGTGCTTGTAGCAAAATTTGTTTTTCATTGTATATATTTATATAAATATATATATATGCTACAATTTGGGTATCAATTCTATTGTTGATTGGCAATGAATGGTTACTGCAACTTGTGCTGTTATGCCCATTTTTTATGTGTCTTTTTTTGAACAAATGTTTGCATTACTGATGAATGTATACTTAACAGTGGGAAGGATAAGGCATAACTTGTGTCCATGGTTAGCTTTCAAAAGATATTGAACTAATTTGTAATCCCTCCAGCAGTGTATGAGAGTTTCAGTTGTTCTCCACCCTCAGCAACACTTAATATTGTCTGTCTTTTTAATTTTTAGCCATTCTGATAAGAGTATGGAGATATTAATTCTGGTTTTATTTACGATTTTCAGATATCTAAAGTCAAATACCTGTGCAGAATATAATGGCCATTTGAATATTTCCTTTTGAAAATACATCTGTTAAAGTTTTGACAATTTCTTTTGAGGGTCTGTACTTTACCTATAGAGTTGTAAAAAGTTCTTTAAATATTCAGGATATGAGTTTACCGTGGGATATATGTATTGAAAATATCGAATCTCATCCTGTGGCTTGCATTTTCATTCTTATTTTTATTATTATTTAGAACATAGGTTCTTAGTTTTAACAAAGTTTGTATCATCAATATTTTCTAATATACTTAGTGCTTTTCGTGTTCTATTTAAGAAACCTTTTCATTCTCTAAAAATATGATGATATAGTCTTGTTTCTAATAGTTCATTGTCTTACCACTTATATTTAGATCTAAAATTCATTTGGGACTGATTTTTATGTATAGTGTGAGGTAGGGTGAAGGGTTCACTTTTTTTCTATAGGAAATTCTATTGTCCCAGCATCATTTATTGAACGGCCTTCCTTTACCTTTGCACTGCAATTGTCACCTTTATTATAAAGCAGGTGTGGATCTGGGTTATTTCTAGACTTTTTTTTTTCTGTTTCTTTGATCAGCTGCTCTTTTACACAATAATGTTATAGTATCTTAATTACTACAGGTTTATAATATGTCTTGACTTCTGATAACATACATGCTCCAGCTTTGTTGCTTTTCAGGTTTGCTTAGGTGCTCTTAACTCTTTATGTTGCATTGTAAATTTTAAAACAAGCTTGTCAAATTCCAAGAAAACAGGTAGGTATTTTGATTAAGATTGTATTGAATTCATTGATAAATATGTTGGAAACCCTGGTGGCGAAGTGGTTAAGTGCTACGGCTGCTAACGAAAGGGTCAGCAGTTCAAATCTGCCAGGTGCTCCTTGGAAACTCTATGGGACAATTCTACTCTGTCCTATACGGTCGCTATAGGGTCACTATTAGTCGGAATCGACTCGACAGCACTGGGTTTGGTTTTGGTTTGTATGTTGGAAAAATGTCATCTTTGCAATATTAAGCCTCCAATCTGTGCGCATGGAATTGCTCACTGTGTGTATTTAGGTCTTTAATTTATCTCAGTGGTTTTTTTACTTCATTTTTGCTGTTGTTCCTATTGTTAGTTTTGTGTGTGTGTGTGTATGTGTGTGCAAATGTCTCGTATCTTGCATGGTTATTGGCATGGATTGAATAGTGTCCCCCAAAAATATCTGTCAACGTGGCTAGGTCATGATTCCCTTGTATGATTGTATGATTGTCTAACATTTTATCTTCTGATGTGATTTTCCTGTGTGTTATAAATCCTGTCACTGTGATGTAATACGGTGGGTAAGTGGCAGTTACACTGATGAGATCTACAAGGTTAGATAGTGCCTTAAGCCAGTCTCTTCTGAGACATAAAAGAGAGAAGTGAGCAGAGAGACATGGGTTCCTCTTACCACCAAGAAAGTAGTGCCCAGGGCAGAGCACATCCTTTGGACCTGAGGTTTCTGTGTCCTAGACTAAGACAAGACTGATGACAAGGACCTTCCTCCAGAGTCGACAGGGAAAGCCTTCCCCTGGAGCAAGAGTCCTGAATTCAGACTTCTAGCCAACTAGACTGTGAGAGAATAAACATCACTTTGTTAAAGCCGTCCACTTGCGGTATTCCTGTTGCAGCAGCACTAGATGACTAACACAGTTATATTGGTAGGTTTTGATTCTGATGATATTGTAAGTGGTATAATTTAAGTTTACATTTCCTATCCAAAAAAAAAAAAAAAAACTCATTGCCCTTGAGTCGATTCCAACTCATAGCAGCTCTATAGGACAGAGTAGAACTGCCCCATAGAGTTTCCAAGGAGCGCCTGGTGGATTTGAACTGTCAACCTTTTGGTGTATGTTGTGGATATATAGCAATACAATTGATTACATAAATTAACAATTGTCTAGCGAGCTTACAAATGATTAATGCACTTGGTTGTTAACTGAAAGGCTGGATGTCCAAGCCCATGCAGGGACTCCTTGAAAGGGTAATCTACTTCTGAAAAATCAGCCATGGAAAGCCTATGGAGCACAGTTCTACTCTGACACTTAAAGGGTCGCCATGAGTTGGAGTTGGCTTGATGGCAACTGCTGATACTAAGTGACCTTGCAATATTCACATATTAATTCTTTTGAATATTGTACATGCACAATTATGTATTCTATAATAATTGCAGTTTTATATCTTGTATTCCAATTATTATTTCTTTTATAGTCTGCTTTCATCTTTTTTTATTACACTTGCTGGGACCTCAAATTCAAGGTGAGTAGAAATGTTGATAATAGGTGTCTTTGTTCAACAGTTCAGGAAAAATTTTTGAACATTATATCTTTAGTTATGAAGTTTGCTGGTAGATTTTTCATATATACTGTTATTCAGGTTATTCTTTTTATTTTAACTTGATAAGAACAATTTGTCATGACTAAACATTAAAACTTACAAAATATATATATTTTTTAATCTATTTAGATAGTCGGAAACCCTGGTGACATAGTGATTAAGTGCTACAACTGCTAACCAAAAGGTGGGCAGTTCGAATCCACCAGGCACTCCTTAGAAACTCTATGGGGCAGTTCTACTCTGTTCTATAGGGTTGGTATCAGTTGGAATTGACTTGACAGCAATGGGTGTTATTTACATAGAATATGATTTGTTCCTTTATTCAGTTAGTGTGCTAAATCACACTGCTTACTCTTGTATTATTAAACTAATTGAACATTCCTCAAATTGAGTTGTAGTTTTTGTAAGTCTTCAACTATCTCCATTTTGTCTTGCTCTTAACAAGAGTCTCAACAGACATCTTAGTGTGGTTAATAAGGCCTTTTTTTCCTTCATGAGTTCTAAACTCCATTTTTTGCCTCCTCAGAATCATAAGGATACAGAAGAAGCAAGTCCGTTTCAATAGTTTTTCATTTCACTTATTAGCTCATTTCTCTGACATAAAAAAAAAAAAAAAGGATACCACCAAATAGTGGACCTGCTCTCTGCTTCTCGCTTCTGAGCAATATCTTTGCTCCTGATGCTCAGGGTTCCCCAGTACTAAGAGATTGCCAGAAACTTTGCTGGCTTTCTTGCCTCTGCATGAATTTTCATCTCTAACACCATGCCAAGCATCATTAAGTAGCCCTAGAGGAAAATGGCTGGCAAAATGTTGGCTCACTTCTCTGTGGGATCTTGGTTCTTCAAGCATTGGTTGCCTTGGCAGCTTATTTAATGCCTTCAACCAGCTTTGCTTCATTTCATTTTTAAATTTTGACTTTTCTAACTGTTTCTAGTGAGAAAATTGATATGCTATAAACTCTTTTTCATAATTCAAAACCTCCTTTACTAAGTGATTCTTTACTTTAGAAAATTCTTAGTCTACTTTCCAAGAGTTTCCAGCACTTCTCACAATATCTTTTTCTTTTCTTACAACTCTTTATTTCTGAACCTTTCCTGCAACTAGGTTAATGTTTTTATAACTATTATAATTTAAAAGCATAGAAATTACCAAACTGCTCTCATCTGTCAGATATTCCATACCTGTTTCATACTGCCTAGCCCCTACCTCTGGTCTAGTGGCTTTCAACCCTGGATACACATTAAAAACACAAGGGAAGTTGGGAAAAAAAAAAAAAAAAAAAAAACCTCTAATTCTCAAGTGCTCTACTCTATAGAAATTGATCTGTCTGTGATAAGGGATATTTAATCTACAGTGAGGTTTGACACTCATTATTTCAGAGTCTATATCTATCCATATCCAGTCTCTGCAACCTCTACTTGCCTCTCTCTTTAAGAAATTTCTGAGAGGCGGGCCGAGATGGCAGAATAGCCAGACACTTCCTGCAAACCCTCTTACAACAAAGGCCCCAAAAAACAAGTAAAACAATTATATCTATGACAAGTTAGAAGCCCTGAACACCAAAAGCAAAGTTAGAAAATGGACTGAGTAGCAGGGGAAAGGGGATACGGTTCAGAAACTGAGAGGAGTTGCCGGACCTGAGTTGCTGGATCCCTCAAGCACCATTCCTGGGAGTGGCTGCAGAGGGCTGGTAGCAGCATTTGGCAAGTTTCCTCAGGGAGAAGCAGGCAGCCACACAGCCTATTCACACCTTTGGAACAAGAATAGAATGACACTCTCTGCAAAAGCTAAGTATTTGTGTACATTTTACCACAACCCCACCTCCAAGATGGCTTCGGTGGCTGTTGATTTCCTGGGCCAAACATATGTCTTGCTGAGTGCCTGGAGCCATCCTCCCAGACTTGGAGAAGGAATAAATTTGCAACTGGGGGAAAAGATAATTTGCCACCTCCACTAAACTGGGGAGATCAGGACAGAAGCTGCTCCTGTCCAGGCATAAATGGTTCATGGACTTTGAATACATTTCCCCCCTGCACGGACCTGTGTGGGTCTATTTCATGAGAACAGGCTCTCTTTGGCAGACTACAACTGTTTCAGCTGTGAGGTGGAGAGGTGGGTGTTTGCTGTTTGGCATTGCTTTGCCTATTAAACAGAGTCCTCACCTACCCACATCAGGGGTCTAAGGACTGGTGGCTCCACTCAGGTCACCAAGCCACCTGTGAGAGGGGTCCAAGGATGACTGGCACCTCCCAATCCTTACAACCAAAAACATTGAGCGCCCATTGTCCATCTGCAGAACTCACCCATCTGTACAATCTAAGAAAGGGTAACACACTTTCCTCAGAGACACTTGGGGGGCGATTCTCAGCCCCCTGCCTTCTTCAGAGTGTAAGCCCCTGCTACAACCAGATACCAGTACCTACACCAATCAACCCTGCCCCTCTAAGGCTGCAGGGCAGAGTCTATACCACACACTTGATGATCGGATACCTGAACATCTGAGCTAAATTCATACAAGAAAAGTGAATGGACTCATAAACTGAAATACTTGGTAACAGCTCTAGCCATCTGGGGACAGGACGTCAGAGCTCCAAAGGTGAAAATAATCAAGCTGACTCACTCAAGCAACCCATTTGGGCATATCAAAACAAAACAAAGCAAGAAGCTATGATACAGTAAGCAAATATAAAATAAACTAACACAATAACTTAAGATGGCTCAGAGACAACAGTCAAAAACAAGTCACACAAATAAACAGAATATGATAGCATCAACAAGCTCTCAAAATAAAGAATCAATGAATCTTCTGGATGAAGGTGCCTTCCTGGAATTAGCAGATGCTGAATTCAAAAGATTAATATACAGAACTCTTCAAGACATAAGGAGCAAAATTAGGAAGCAGACCAGGCAATACACAGAACAAGCCAAGGAACATACAAAGTAGTTGAAGAAATTAAAACGGTTATTCAAGAACATAATGAAAAATTTAATAAGCTTCAAGAATCCATAGAGAGACGCCAATCAGAAATTCAAAAGATTAACAATAAAATTACAGAATTAGACAACTCGATAGAAAGTCAGAGGAGCAGAATTGAGCAAGTGGAAGGCAGAATTGATGAACTTGAAGATAAAGCACTTGACACCAATATATATGAAGAAAAATCAGATAAAAGAATTAAGAAAAATTGAAGAAACCTTAAGAATCACATAGGACTCTATCAAGAGAAATAACCTACAAGCGATTGAAGTACAAGAACAGGGAGGGATAACAGAAAATACAGAGAGAATTGTAGAAGATATGTTGGCAGAAAACTTCCCTGGTATCGTGAAAGATGAGAAGGTGCCTATCCAAGATGCTCATCAAACTCCACATAGGGAATATTTTAAAAGAAAATCACCAAGATATATTATAATCAAACTTTCCAAAACCAAAGATAAAGAGAGAATTTTAAGAGCATCTAGGGATAAATGAAAAGTCACCTACAAAGGACAGTCAATATGAATAAGCTCGGACTGCTCAGCAGAAACCATGCAGGCAAGAAGGCAATGGGATGACATATAAAAAATTGAAGGAAAAAAATTGCCAGCCAAGAATCACATATCCAGCAAAACTGTCTCTCAAATATGAGGGTGAAATTAAGGACATTTCCAGATAAATAGAAGTTTAGAGAATTTGTAAAAACCAAACCAAAACTAAAAGAAATACTAAAAGGAGTTCTTTGGTTAGAAAATCAATAAAATCAGGTATCAACCCAAGACTAGAACACTGGACAGAGCAATCAGATGTCAACCCAGACAGGAAAATCACAAAAATAAACCAAGATACATGCTCAAAACAGGGAAACAAAGATGTTACTATGTAAAAGAAGACAACATTAAAACAATAAAGGGGGACTAAGAAATGTAGCCATAAGATCTTTCACGTGGAGAGGAAGATATGGTGATACAAAGAAATAACATTTAGGTTTAAATTTAGAAAAACAGAGGTAAATATTAAGGTAGCCACAAAGGAGACAAACTATCCTACACATCAAAATAAAATATGAGAAAAAAATAGACACTCAGCACAAACAAAATCAACAACAATGAATATGAGCAAAAGACAATATAAATTAAGTGGGGAAAAGAAACAGTCAACAACACACAAAAAAAGTCAAAATGACAGCACTAAATTCATACCTGTCCATAATTATGCTGAAAATAAATGGACTAAATGCACCAATAAAGAGGCAGAGAGTGGCAAAATGAATTAAAAAAAAAACATGATCTGTCTCTGTGCTGCCTATAAGAGGCACATCTTAGATATAGAGACACAAATTAAAACTCAAAGGATGGAAAAAATATATCAAGCAAACAACAATCAAAAAAGAGCAGGATTGGCAATATGGATTTCTAAAAATATAGACATTAAAGTTAAATCCACCACAAAGGATAAGGAAGGACACTAGATAATGACTAAAGGACAATATACCAGGAGGATATAACCATATTAAATATTTATGTAGCCTGCGATAGGGCTGCAAGATAAATAAAACAAACTCTAACAGCACTGAAAAGTGAGACAGCTTCACAATAATAGTAGGAGACTTTAACACACCACTTTCAGTAAAGGACAGGACATCAAGAAAGAAGCTCAATAAAGACACGGAAGATTTAAATGCCACAATCAACCAACTTGACCTCATAGACATATACAGAACACTCCACCCAAAAGCAGTCAAGTCTATATTTTTTTCTAGTGCACATGGAACATTCTCTAGAATAGACCACATATTAGGTCATAAAGCAAGTCTTAGCAGGATCCAAAAAAAATTGAAATATTACAAAGCATCTTCTCTGACCATAAGACCATAAAAGTGGAAATCAATGATGGGAAAAGCAGGGAAAAGAAATCAAACACTTGGAAACTGAACAATACCCTGATCAAAAAAGACTGGATTATCAAAGACATTAAGGATGGGATAATGAAATTCATAGAATCCAATGAGAATGAAAATACTTCCTATCAGAGCCTTTGGGACACAGAGAGAGCAGTGCTCAGAGGTCAATTTATATCAAAAAATGCACACATCCAAAAAGAAGAAAAGACCAAAATCAAAGAATTTTGCCTACAATTTAAACAAATACAGAGAGCAACAAAAGTAACACTCCGGCACCAGAAGAAAGCAAATAATAAAAATTAGAAAAGAATTAAAGGAAATACAAAACAGAAAAACAATTGAAAGAATTAAGAAGATCAAATCTTGTTCTTCGAAAAAATTAACAAAACTGATAAACCACTGGCAAAGCTGGCAAAAGAAAATCAGGAGAGGAAGCAAATAACCCAAATAAGAAATGACATGGGTGATATTATAACAGGCCCAACTGAAATTAAAAGAATCATATCAGATTACTATTAAAAATCGTACTCTAACAAATTTGAAAACCTAGAAGAAATGAAAGAACTCCTAGAAACACACTACCTACCTAAAGTGACACAAACAGAGGTAGGACAACTAAATAGACCCATAACAAGAGAAGAGATTGTAAAGGTAATTGAAAAAATCCCAACAAAAAAAAAAAGCCCTTGCCCCGATGGCTTCACTGCAGAGCTCTTCCAAACTTTCAGAGAAGAATTAACACCACTACTACTAAAGATATTTCAGAGCATCGACAAGGATGGAATACTCCCAAACTCATTCTATGAAGCCACCATGTCCCTGATACCAAAATCAGGTAAGACACCACAAAAAAGAAAATTACTGACTTATATCCCTTATGAATTTAGACACAAAAATCCTCAACAAAATTCTAGCCAATAGAATTCAACAACATATCAAAAAAATAACTCACCATGAACAAGTGGGATTCATAACAGGTATGCACAGATAACACTAGAAAAACAATTAATATAATCCATCATGTAAATAAAAGACAAGAACTACATGATTTTATCAATTGATGCAGAAAAGGCATTTGACAAAATTCAAGACCCATTCATTATAAAAACCCTCAGCAAAATAGGAATAGAAGGAAAATTCCTTAATATAATAAAGGGCATTTATACATAGCCAACACTCAACATCACCCTAAATGGAGACAGCCTGAAAGCATTCCCCTTGAGATTGGGAACCAGACGAAGATGCCCTTTATCACCAATCTCATTTGACATTGTGCTGGAGGTCATAGCCGGAGAAATTAGCCTAGCTAAAGAAATAAAGGCATCCAGATTGGCAAAGAAGAAGTAAAAGTATCTCTATTTTGCAGATGACTTGATCTTATACACAGAAAACCCTAAGAAATCCTCAAGAAAACTACTGAAAGCAATAAAAGAGTTCAGCAGAGTATCAGGATACAAGATAAACATACAAAAATCATTTAGATTCCTTACACCAACAAAAAGAACTTCAAAGCAGAAATCACCAAATCAATACCATTTACAGCAGCCCCCAAGAAGATAAAATACTTTGGAATAAATCTTACCAGAGGCATAAAAGACCTATACAAAGAAAACTACAAGGCACTACAGCAAGAAACCAAAAGAGACCTACGTAAGTAGAAAAACATACTTTCCTCATGGATGTCTCTTAACATTATAAAAATGTCTATTCTACCAAAAGTCATCCATAGATACAATTCCTATCCAAATTCCAACAACATTTTTTAATGAGGTGGAGAAACAAATCACCAACTTCATATGGAAAGGAAAGAGGCCCTGGATAAGTAAAGCATTACTGAAAATGAAGAACAAAGTGGGAGGTCTCACTCTACCTGATTTTAGAACCTATTATACTACCATAGTAGTCAAAACAGCCTGGTACTGGTAAAACAACAGATTCCTAGACCAATGGAACAGAATTGAGAATCCAGACATAAATCCATTCACATATGAGCAGTTTATATTTGATAAAGGCCCAAAGTCTGTTACATGGGGAAAAAACAGTCTTTTTAACAAATGATGCTGGCATAACTGGATATCCATCTCCAAAAAAATGAAACAAGACCCATACCTCACTCCATGAACAAAAACTAACTCAAAATGGATCAAAGACCTAAATATGAAATCTAAAATGATAAATGATACAAGTCATGGAAGAAAAAATAGGGACAATGTTAGGAGCCCTAATACATGGCATAAACAGTGTAAAAAGCATTATAAAGAATGTAGAAGAAAAACTAGATAACTGAGAGCTCCTAAAAATCAGACACCTATGCTCATCCAAAAAAAAAAAAAAAAATCCAGACTTCAGCAAAAGAGTAAAAAGATTACCTACAGACTGGGGAAAAGTCTTTAGCTATGACATTTCTGATCAGTGCCTGATCTCTAAAATCTACATGATACTGCAAAAACTCAATTACAAAAAGAAAATAACCCAATTAAAAAATGGGCAAAAGATATGAACAGACACTTCACTAAAGAAGACATTCAGGTAGCTAATAGATACATGAGGAAAAGCTCACGATGATTAGCCATTCCGTTAGGGAAATGCAAATCAAAACTACAACGAAATTTCATCTCATTCCAACAAGACTGGCAGTAATCCAAAAAACACAAAATAATAAATGTTGGAGAGATTGTGGAGAGACTAGAACACTTATACACTGCTAATGGGAATATAAAATGGTACAACAACTGTGGAAATCCGTTTGTTGCTTCCTTAAAAAGCCAGAAATAGAACTACCATATGATCCAGCAATCCCACTCCTTGAAATATATCCTAGAGAAATAAGAGCCTTTACATGAACATATATATGCACACCCATATTCATTGCAACACTGTTTACAACAGCAAAAAGATGGAAGCAACCAAGGTGCCCATCAGTGGATGAATGGATAAATAAATTATGGTATATTCACACAATGGAATACTATGCATCAATAAAGAACAGTGATGAATCTGTGCAATATTTCATAACAAAGGGGAATCTGGAAGGCATTATGCTGAGTGAAATTAGTTGCAGAAGGACAAATATTGTATAAAGCCATTATTATAAGAACTCGAGAAATAGTTTAAAGAGAGAAGAAATTCTTTGATGGTTATGACAGGGGGGAGGGAGGAAGGGAGGGAGGGGTATTCACTAATTAGATAGTAGATACGAACTATTTTAGGTGAAGGGGAAGACAACACACAATACAGGAGAGGTCAGCACAACTGGACTAAATCAAAAGCAAAGAAGTTTCCTGAATAAATTCAATGCTTCGAAGGCCATAGTAGCAGGGTCACAGGTTTGGGGATCATGGTTTCAGGGAACATCTAAGTCAATTGGCATAATAAAATCTATTAAGAAAACATTCTGCATCCCAGTATGGAGAGTGTCATCCAGGGTCTTCAGCTCTAGCAAGTGGTCCTCTAAAATGCATCAGCTGGTCTCAACCCACCTGGATCAAAGGAGAATGACGAACACCAAAGACACAAGGTAATTATGAGCGCAAGAAACAGAAAGGGCCACATAAACCTGAGACTACATCATCCTGAGACCAGAAGAACTAGACAATGCCCGGCTACTATCGATGACTGCCCTGACAGGGAACACAACAGAGAACCCTTGAGGAAGCAGGAGAGCAGTGGGATGCAGACCCCAATTCTTATAAAAAGACCAGACTTAATGGCCTGACTGAGACTAGAAGGGCCCTGGTGGTCATGGTCCCCAGACCTTCTGTTAGCCAAGACAGGAACCATTCCAAAGCCAACTCTTCAGACGGGGGTTGGACTGGACAGTGGGATAGAAAATGAAGAACGAGCTTCTTGGATCAAACAGACACATGAGACTATATTGGCTTCTCCTGTTTGGAGGGGAGATAAGAGAGCAGAAGGGGTCAGAAGCTGGTCGAATGGACACGAACATTGAGAGTGGAGGGAAGGAGTGTGCTGTCTCATTAGCGGGAGAGCAATTAGGAGTATATAGCAAGGTATATACAAATTTTTGTATTAGAAACTGACTTAGTTTGTAAACTTTCACTTAAAGCACAATAAAAATAATAATAAAAAAGAATATTTCTGACCATAGGCAAGAAGTACTTAACACAATACAGTCCTTTCCTTAGTAATCGGCCTTGTTTTATCTTCTGGTATCATGGATTTAATTATGTCTCTCCCCTCCAAAATGTATGCATCAACTTGGTTAGGCCATGATTTCCAGTATTCTGTGGTTGTCCTCCATTTTGTGATTGTAATTTTATGTTTTTGTTACGTGCCATCGAGTTGGTTCCGACTCATGGCGACCCTATGCACAACAGAACGAAACACTGCCCAGTCCTGCGCCATCCTTAAAATCACTGTTATGCTTGAGCTCATTGTTGCAGCCACTGTGTCAATCCACCTCGTTGAGGGTCTTCCTTTTTTCGGCTGACCCTGTACTTTGCCAAGCATGATGTCCTTCTCCAGGTTCTGATCCCCCTGACAACATGTCCAAAGTATGTAAGACGCAGTCTCGCCATCCTTGCCTCTAAGGGGGATTCTGGCCGCACTTGTTCCAAGACAGATTTGTTTGTTCTTTTGGCAGTCCATGGTATATTCAATATTCTTCGCCAACACCACAATTCAAAAGCATCAACTCTTCTTCGGTCTTCCCTATTCATTCATTGTCCAGCTTTCAAATGCATATGATGTGATTGAAAATACCATGGATTGGGTCAGGCGCACCTTAGTGTTCAGGTTGATATCTTTGCTCTTTAACACTTTGAAGAGGTCCTTTGCAGCAGATTTACCCAATGCAATGCATCTTTTGATTTCTTGACTGCTGCTTCCATGGCTGTTGATTGTGGATCCAAGGAAAATGAAATCCTTGACAACTTCAATCTTTTCTCCATTTATCATGATGTTGCTCATTGGTCCAGTTGTGAGGATTTTTGTTTTCTTTATGTTGAGGTGCAATCCATACTGAAGGCTGTGTGGTCTTTGATCTTCATTAGTAAGTACTTCAAGTCCTCTTCACTTTCAGCAAGCAAGGTTGTGTCATCTGCATAATGCAGGCTGTTAATGAGTCTTCCTCCAATCCTGATGCCCCATTCTTCTTCATATAGTCCAGCTTCTTGTATAATTTGTTCAGCATACAGATTAAATAGGTATGGTGAAAGAATGCAACCCTGATGCACACCTTTCCTGACTTTAAACCAATCAGTGTCCCCTTGTTCTGTTGGAACAGCTGCCTCTTGATCTATATAAAGTTTCCTCATGAGCACAATTAAGTGTTCTGGAATTCCCATTTTTTGCAATGTTACCCATAATTTGTTATGATCCACACAGATGAATGCCTTTTCATAGTCAGTAAAACACAGGTAAACATCCTTCTGGTATTCTCTGCTTTCAGCTAGGATCCATCTGACATCAGCAATGATATCCTTGGTTCCACGTCCTCTTCTGAATCCAGCCTGAATTTCTGGCAATTCCCTGTCGATATACTGCTGCAGCCGTTTTTGGATAATCTTCAGCAGAATTTTGCTTGAGTGTGATATTAATGATATTGTTCTATAATTTCCACATTCAGTTGGATCATCTTTCTTGGGAATGGGCATAAATATGCATCTCTTCCAGTCAGTTGGCCAGGAAGCTGTCTTCCATATTTCTTGGCATAGACAAGCGAGCATCCCCAGCACTGCATCTGTTTGTTGAAACATCTCAATTGATATTCCATCAATTCCTGGAGCCTTGTTTTTCGCCAGTGCCTTCAGAGCAGCTTGGACTTCTTCCTTCAGTACCATCGGTTTCTGATCATATGCCACCTCTTGAAATGGTTGAATATCGATTAATTCTTTTTGGTATAATGACTCTGTGTATTCCTTCCATCTTCTTTTGATGCTTCCTGTGTCATTTAATATTTTCCCCATGGAATCCTTCACTATGGCAACTTGAGGATTGAATTTTTTCTTCAGTTCTTTCAGTTTGAGAAACGCTGAGCATGTTCTTCCCTTTTGGTTTTCCATCTCCAGCTCTTTGCACATGTCATTATAATACTTTACTTTGTCTTCTTGAGCCGTCCTTTGAAATCGTCAGTTCTTTTACTTCATCAATTCTTCCTTTTGCTTTAGCTGCTCGATGCTCAAGAGCAAGTTTCAGAGTCCCCTGTGACATCCATCTTGGTCTTTTCTTTCTTTCCCGTGTTTTCAGTGACCTCTTGCTTTCTTCATGGATGATGTCCTTGATGTTATTCCACAACTCATCTGGTTTTCGGTCACTAGTGTTCAATGCATCAACTCTATTCTTGAGATGGTCTCTAAATTCAGGTGGGATACACTCAAGGTCATATTTTGGCTCTCGTGGACTTGCTCTGATTTTCTTCAGTTTCAGCTTGAACTTGCATATGAGCAATTGATGATCTGTTCCACAGTCAGCCCTTGACCTTGTTCTGACTGATGATATTGAGCTTTTCAATTGTCTCTTTCCACAGATGCAGTCAATTTGATTTCTGTGTGTTCCATCTGGTGAGGTCCATGTGTATAGTCGCCGTTTATGTTGGTGAAAGAAGGTACTTGCATTGAAGAAGTTCTTGGTCTTGCAAAATTCTATCATTTGATCTCTGGCATTGTTTCTGTCACCAAGGCCATATTTTCCAACTACTGATTCTTCTTTGTTTCCAACTTTCGCATTCCAATCGCCAGAAATTATCAATGCATCTTGATTGCTTGTTCAATCAGTTTCAGACTGCTGCAGCTGATAAAAATCTTCTATTTCTTCATCTTTGGCCCTAGTGTTTGGTGCGAAAATTTGAATAATAGTCATATTAACTGGTCTTCCTTGTAGGTGTATGGATATTATCCTATCACTGACAGCATTGTACTTCATGACAGATCTTGAAACATTCTTTTTGGCAATGACTGCAACACCATTCCTCTTCGAGTTGTCATTCCCAGCATAGTAGACTATATGATTGCCCAATTCAAAATGGCCAATACCAGTCAACTTCAGCTCACTAATGCCTAGGATATCGACGTTTATGCGTTCCATTTCATTTTTGATGATTTCCAATTTTCTAGATTCATACTAGGTATATTCCAGGTTCCAATTATTAATGGATATTTGCAGCTGTTTCTTCTCATTTGGAGTCGTGCCGCATCAGCAAATGCAGGTCCTGAAAGGTTTACTCCATCCATGTCATTAAGGTCGACTCTACTTTGAGGAGGCAGCTCTTCCCCAGTCATCTTTTGAGTGCTTTCCAACCTGGGGGGCTCATCTTCCAACACAGTATTATACAATGTTCCACTGCTTTTCATACGGTTTTCACTGGCTAATGCTTTTCAGAAGTAGACTGCCTGTTCTTTCTCCCTAGTCTGTCTTAGTCTGAAAGCTCAGCTGAAACCTGTCCTCCATGGGTGACTCTGCTGGTATCTGAATACCGGTGGCATAGCTTCCAGCATCACAGCAACACGCAAGCCCCTACTGTATGACAAACTGACAGACACATTGTGTTAGAGAGGGTTAATGTGGGATTGTAATACCCTTACCAGGTCACAATCCCGATCCAATGTAAAGGGAGTTTCCATGGGGTGTGGCCTGCACCACCTTTTATCTCTCTAGAGATGAAAGGGAAGCAAGCAGAGAGCTGGCTACCTCTTACCACCAAGATAGCAGTTCAGGGAGCAGAGCGGGTCCCTTGGACCTGAAGTTCCTGTGCTGCGGTGCTCCCAAACGAAGGGAAGACTCATCACAAGGACCTTCCTCCAGAGCCAACAGAGGGAGAAAGCCTTCCCCTGCAGCTGGTGCCCTGAATTCAGACTTCTAAACTACTGGACCGTGAGAGAATAAACTTCTCTTTTTTTCAAACCATTCACTTATGGTATTTCTGTTATAGCAGCACTAGATTACTAAGACACCTGTTATTCTGGCTATATAACTGATTTGATTACTTCATTCTGCCCAATTTCTGGTGCCCTGGTGGTGCAATGGAAATGCTGGTGGTATAGTGGGTTAAGAGCTACACCTGCTAACCAAAAGGTCAGCAGTTCAAATCTATCAGGTGCTCCTTGGAAACTCTATGAGGCAGTTCTATTCTGTCCTATAGGGTCATTATGAGTTGGAATCGAGTCGACGACAATGGATTTAGTGGTGCAATGGTTAAGAACTTGGCTGCTGATCAAAAGGTTGGCAATTTGAATCTACCAGCTCTTTCTCGGAAACCCTATGGGGAAGTTCTACTCAGATCCAGTTTTAGATCTGGGTTTCTGTCTTTAACTCTTGTGCCAGGGTCTTTTCTTGGCAGCAGCTGTCTACTTTCTCAGCCCTTTTCAGAATGGTGCATTAACTTCCCTGGAAACCCTGGTGACATAGTGGTTAAGTGCTATGGCTGCTAACAGGACAGTTCTATTCTGTTCTATAGGGTTGCTATAAGTCAGAATCGACTCAATGGCAATGGTTTTGGATTTTTTTTTAAGGGACAGGCAATTCCACCAGGCCAAACTCTTGCTTAGAAGACAAGAGTCTCCTATTACTGACTTCTCAACACTTCTGCTACTGCCTCCCTATAGAGGTGAATACTATTGATCCTGGAGGCCTTCCAAAGTTCTAATCACTCACCAAAACTTCTGCTATTGTTTGTTAGTCCCTTGTCTAAATACAATATATAAAGTTATGCTCACCATTGTATCGGAACTACCTGTGTCTACTACTTTCAGGAGTTGATCTAGTTTTGCTCTTTGCATTTTTCAACTGCCCTTTGTTGATCTTGTGTTTTTAGGTGCTGTTGAACCCCTTCCAATTCATGGCAACCCTATGTACAACAGAACAAAATATTGCCCAATCCTGTGCGATCTTCACAATCGTTGTTATGCTTGAGCCTATTGTTGCAGTCACTGCGTCAATCCTTATTGTCAAGGATCTTCCTCTTTTTCACTGACCCTCCACTTTACAAAGCATGATGCCCCTCTCCAGTGACTGATCCCTCCTAATAACATATCCAAAATATGCGAGAAGTAGTCTCGTCATCTTTACTTCTAAGGAGCATTCTAGTTGTACTTTCTCCAAGGCAGATTTGTTCATTCTTTTGGCAGTCCATGATATATTCAGTATTCTTTGCTAACTCCACAGTTCAAAGCTGTCTTCCTTACTCATTGTCCAGCTTTCACATGCATATGAGGTAATTGAAAACACCATGGCTTGGGCTCACCTTAGTCTTCAAAGTAACATATGCTTTTCAAAACTTTAAAGAGTTCTTTTGCAACTGATTTGTCCAGTGAAATATGTCTTTTGATTTCTTGACTGCTGCTTGTTAGGGCATTGACTGTGGATCCAAGTAGAATGAAATCTTTGACAATTTCAATCTTTTCTCCGTTTATCATGATGTTGCTTATTGGTCCAGTTGTGAAATTTTTTTCTTTTCTTTATGTTGAGTTGTAATCCATACTGAAGGCCATAGTCTTTGAACTTCATTGGTAAGTGCTTCAAGTGCTCTTTATTTTCAGCAAGCAAGGTTGTGTCATCTGCATATCACAGGTTGTTAGTCTATTGTAGTTACTTGGTTTTCTAACTTTGTCCCCTGTGACTTCTGAAACCATAGCACACTGTACATGCCAGGTATTCAGGTAATTTAATTACTTCTCATTGTTTCTGATAAAAATTCATTTTCTTTTTTCATTCTGAAACTCACCTCATTAATCCTTCATATGATGAGGTGAAGACTGATCTAAAGCATCTGTCTTACAAAGGACATCATTAACACAATATGACTAAAACTTATAAAACAACCTAAGTCCAGATTTCTTTTTGATATTCTTCCTATTGGACTGACTCTACCAGTTATCTGTGCTTCCTCATTTGACATCACAGTTTCAAAAGCCTGAATGAATGGCCAATCAAGCATTCTGAATTAAGCATGCAGAAAATTGCACATGCAGCTAACCGCTTTTGCTGGTTTTTTTTTTTTTAATTGAACTTTAGATGAAGGTATACAGAACATACTAGTTTCTCATCAAACAGTACACACATCATTGTATGACATTGGCTAACAACCCTAGGACATGTCAACACTCTCCCTTCTCAGCCCTGGGTTCCCTATTACCAGCTTTCCTGTCCCCTCCTGCCTTCTACTCCCTGTCCCATGGCTGGTGGGTCCCTTTAGTCTTGTTTTGTTCCATGAGCCTGTTCAATCTTTGGCTGGAGGGTGAACCTCAGAAGTAACCTCACTACTGAGCTGAAAGGGTGTCCAGGGGCCATACTCTCAGTGTTTCTTCTGTTTCTGTCAGCCCAGTAAGTCTTGTCTTTCTTTTTGAGGTAGAATTTTGTTCTACATTTTTCTCCAGCTCTGTCTGGGACCCCCTATTATGATCCCTGTCAGAGCAGTCCATGATGGTAGCCAGGTACCATCTAGTTGTACTGGACTCAGTCTTGTGGAGGTCGTGGTAGATGTGGTCACTTTTACTGTTGATGGAGTAAATGGATAATGGAACTGTAAATTGTACATGTAAAAGCACAATTAGGCAATTATGAATGCAATAGCTTGCACAATGCACTATTTTAGACATTTAATTGCTTTTATATGTGATAATATGGAATACAAATTCAGTCCTTTCCTAAAAACAAAGTTAAACCTAAAAAAAAAAAAAATTGAGCTTAGGATCAGCTTTCTGCTACAGTTAGGATTAGCAAAGTAACAGATTATGAGGCAATATTTGAATAAGAGATGAGGCTGCATGGATGGATGGATAGAAAGATATGTGGATGGATGGACGGATGGATAAATGAATCGATGGATGGAGATGAAGATTGTCCCTGCATAGGCAGATCAACTGTGCCAAAATAATAGTGAAATGAAGGATTTAGAACCAGGAATTCCATATTTGTAGTATTTCCTCCTCACCTTGTAGGAGTCAAGCTCTAGTACCCATCACACACACACACACACACACACACACTCACATATCAAACATCCTAAGCAGCATATTAATGAATCTCTCTAAAACAAACTTGACTTTTAAGGTAAAAAAACTGAAAATTCATTCAAAGTAAATAGAGAGAACCAAATGACTCATTAACATCTTGTATTTTCTAGAATCAGTTTTAAAATAATCTGAGTTACAATTAAAAAAGTAAAAAAAAAAAATGCAATTGATCTTTGAGAAGAAAGGGATTTTTCATATTACATTGAAAGTGGAATATTTTAATTTTAAATTATTTTTCTTGTAAATTCTGTTGTTTTGAATCTATGGCTTCTGAAGACCAACATAATTGTGTTCTAATATTGGCACAGCTACTAGCACTTATAGCTATGAGATTTTAGTAAGTTACTTTTCTTCAACAAGCTGTCGTTTCTTCATCCATAGAACAAGGATAATGCTAACTTGCAAAGGATTTTAAAGGGTTAAAAACAATATATAAAAAGTATGGCAAAATGTCTAGATATAATTGTTACTTAATAAGTGGCAGTTTTTACTGCTACCATTTGTAATTTTGAGTAACTTTTTTCCTTCTACTTTCTCATCCTACTTCAATTTTCAGCATAGGAAAAAGTTCTTTCCGTTTTATCCCCCGCCTGCTCTATCATCACCACAATGGCGTCTCCTATTATTTATTGGAAGAAAAAAATGAAATAAGCTGTGATTCTAAAATGACTCTTAAATTCCCCACCTCCTGGTATTCAGGCCATACAGTATTTCTCTCCTTTTGAGTGTAGGCAGGACTTAGTGACTTGCTTCTAATGTGTAAAAATGATGGCATGTTATTTTCAGGATTAAGCTATAAAAGACTGTTGATTTCATCTTTCTCCACTCTCTCTGGTCCTCAAGCTTCATTATTCTGATGAAACCAGCTGCCACGTTGTGAGCTTCCCCACAAACTATCCCACGTGGTGAGATACCACCCCAGATATATCTCTAGTTTTGTGCTGGACATTAGATGCATTATTTTAAATGAAGCAGAAATGAGCTTTTTTAAAAGGCAAAGGAAATTGTTTACATATAATGGGGTAGAAATCATGGTTGAAAACTAACTTTATTTTTTTCCCCCCCAAAACATGTTCCAACATAAATAAGTGAAGTCCGAGTTTATTCTTTTAGTGAGAGACAATATGCGTAGAAAAATCATCCTGGATCCAGAGTTATAAAATGGGGATTTGAGGCTCGGCTCTGATATTTTCTAAATCTTTGGTTTGGGGCAAGTCGTTTAACCTCTCTGAGTCAGAGTTTTCTAATTATAAAACAAGGATAATGCCTATTCTCAGGTGTTCGTGTGAAAAAATAACATAATGTTTCTTAAGGTATTTCATAAAATATAAAGCACTCTACAATACTGTTTTCTCCCCCCACCCATCTTCTTTTATTTGAAGAGTACTGCAAGAAAATTCCCATCTGTAATCATTTTGTTTCTGTACATTTTTTCCAGTTTGGAGGCTTTTGGTCTCAGATTATAGAAAATTCAAGGCACACAGGCCAAGCCTAGATTCATGTGAGGCGTAGTATTTTAATTTTCCATCTTACAAAATGCTTTAGAAAAGTTGGAAGGCACAGAAGAGGAGAAATAAAATAATAATCCATACACATATCATTTTTAAAGAAAGTGTGGCTTTTTTTTTTAGTCTCTCCACTTGATTTCGTACTTGATTTTGTTTATTTCCAGACCTATATAAGCTCTCCTTTTTTAAACTTAATCTAATAAATAAAACAGTCTTCTGTGGTACTGTAACCTTCACAGGTGTGCTTTCAAACAACTCCACTGTATGGGCATATCAAAATTATTGGTCAATTAGTGTATTAAGCAGTCTTTTACTATGACATATAATGTAAATAAAGCCTTACTGTAGTTAACATTTTTTAATTCCCATTGGGTTGATTCCTTAGGATTTAATTACTATAATGTTTTACACACTTTTTTTTTTATTCTTACCTTTAATTGTGTTTATTTTATTTAAAAGTGTCTTTTCTTTTTTCTTAACCAATTGAATGAATAAATGTAGTACTGTAGACGACTCTCAGAAAACTGCCTTTTTTAAGGGTTTAGACTTTATCATTCATCTTTGGAATCCTCCAGGGTATCTAGCACAATATTTCAGAGAGAGTTGGCATCTTATATTCGCTGAGTAAATTGTCAGTTTAAACAGCTAGTTCATCCCCCAAGCTGGAGAAGTTGGTTTCTTCCAATGGCTATGTAGAGAAATGGTGTCATGGTAGAGGCCATAGTGTATTCTCATACAAGGGAGATCATTTCAAGGCTGGTTGGGCAAATGATAATGTAGGCAGAGCACATCCACAAATTGGAGAAACAGATGGGCTTTTATTGCCGGAAATAATTTGTTCTTCGAAGGAACATCTAACACCAGAGATAGTCATATTCTGACAGCAGAGTGACATTTGGAATTGAAGTCAGAACTGACCTGGCACATTTCTGAGGGATGCATCTCTGAAGCAAATGGTTAGCAATTATTTATTAATTTAGTAAATTAATTACCTCAAATCATATTTACTCAGCTATATAAGTATGTTATCTTTTCATAAACCGTGAGTGCCAGAATTCTCATTGGTGCTACAACTGCTCTTAGTCTCTAGATTAGACAGTTCTGGTATCATTTCAAATAACTACAGCCAGTTGCAATTTATTACAATAACACCCATGGGCTGGAGTAAAAATCTAATGAGGTATCTTAAATACCTAGTTAAGAATGGCCTGGAATTATCAAAATTATAGATAAGTGATACAATAATATCTTTTTTTTTTAATAACTTTTATTAAGCTTCAAGTGAATGTTTACAAATCCAATCAGTCTGTCACATATAAGTTTACATACATCTCACTCCCTACTCCCACTTGCTCTCCCCCTCTTGAGTCAGCCCTTTCAGTCTCTTCTTTCTTGACAATTTTGCCGGCTTCCCTCTCTCTCTATCCTCCCATCCCCCCTCCAGACAAGAGTTGCCAACACAGTCTCAAGTGTCCACCTGATATAATTAGCTCACTCTTCATCAGCATCTCTCTCCCCCCCGCTGACCAGTCCCTTTCATGTCTGATGAGTTGTCTTCGGGGATGGTTCCTGACCTGTGCCAACAGAAGGTCTGAGGACCATGGCCACCGGGATTCCTCTAGTCTCAGTCAGACCATTAAGTTTGGTCTTTTTATGAGAATTTGGGGTCTGCATCCCACTGATCTCCTGCTCCCTCAGGGGTCCTCTGCTGTGCTCCCTGTCAGGGCAGTCATCGATTGTGGCCGGGCACCAACTAGTTCTTCTGGTCTCAGGATGATGTAGGTCTCTGGTTCATGTGGCCCTTTCTGTCTCTTGGGCTCTTAGTTGTCGTGTGGCCTTGGTGTTCTTCATTCTCCTTTGATCCAGGTGGGTTGAGACCAGCTGAGGCATCTTAGATGGCTGCTTGTTAGCATTTAAGACCCCAGACGGCACATTTCAAAGTGGGATGCAGAATGATTTCATAATAGACTTATTTTGCCAATTGACTTAGAAGTCCCCGCAAACCATGTTCCCCAGACCCCCGCGCTTGCTCCGCTGACCTTTGAAGCATTCATTTTATCCCGGAAACTTCTTTGCTTTTGGTCCAGTCCAATTGAGCTGACCTTCCATGTATTGAGTGTTGTCTTTCCCTTCACCTAAAGCATTTCTTATCTACTGATTAATCAATAAAAAACCCTCTCCCACCCTCCCTCCCTCCCCACCTCGTAACCACAAAAGTATGTGTTCTTCTCAGGTTTACTATTTCTCAAGATCTTATAATAGTGGTCTTATACAATATTTGTCCTTTTGCCTCTGACTAATTTCGCTCAGCATAATGCCTTCCAGGTTCCTCCATGTTATGAAATGTTTCACAGATTCGTCACTGTTCTTTATCGATGCGTAGTATTCCATTGTGTGAATATACCACAATTTATTTACCCATTCATCCGTTGATGGACACCTTGGTTGCTTCCAACTTTTTGCTATTGTAAACAGAGCTGCAATAAACATGGGTGTGCATATATCTGTTTGTATGAAGGCTCTTTTTTCTCTAGGGTATATTCCGAGGAGTGGGATTTCTGGGTTGTATGGTAGTTCTATTTCTAACTGTTTAAGATAACACCAGATGGATTTCCAAAGTGGTTGTACCATATTACATTCCCACCAGCAGTGTATGAGAGTTCCAATCTCTCCGCAGCCTCTCCAACATTTATTATTTTGTGTTTTTTGGATTAATGCCAGTCTAGTTGGTGTGAGATGGAATCTCATCGTAGTTTTAATTTGCATTTCTCTAATGGCTCATGTATTTGTTGGCTGCCTGAATATCTTCTTTAGTGAAATGTGTGTTCATATCCTTTGCCCACTTCTTGATTGGGTTGTTTGTCTTTTTGTGGTTGAATTTTGACAGAATCATGTAGATTTTAGAGATCAGGCGCTGGTCGGAGATGTCATAGCTGAAAATTCTTTCCCAATCTGTAGGTGGTCTTTTTACTCTTTTGGAGAAGTCTTTAGATGAGCATAGGTGTTTGATTTTTAGGAGCTCCCAGTTATCTGGTTTCTCTCCATCATTTTTGGTAAAGTTGTGTATTCTGTTTATACCTTGTATTAGGGCTCCTAGGGTTGTCCCAATTTTTTCTTCCATGATCTTTATCCTTTTAGTCTTTATGTTTAGGTCTTTGATCCACTTGGAGTTAGTTTTTGTGCATGGTGTGAGGTATGGGTCCTGTTTCATTTTTTTGCAAAGGGATATCCAGTTATGCCAGCACCATTTGTTAAAAAGACTATCTTTTCCCCAATTAACTGACACTGGGCCTTTGTCAAATATCAGCTGCTCATATGTGGATGGATTTATATCTGGGTTCTCAATTCTGTTCCACTGGTCTATGTGTCTGTTGTTGTACCAATACCAGGCTGTTTTGACTACTGTGGCTGTATAGCAGGTTCTGAAGTCAGGTAGGGTGAGGCCTCCCACTTTCTTCTTCTTTTTCAGTAGTGCTTTGCTTATCCGGGGCTTCTTTCCCTTCCATATGAAATTGGTGATTTGTTTCTGTATCCCCTTAAAATATGACATTGGAATTTAGATCGGAAGTGCGTTAAATGTATAGATGGCTTTTGGTAGAATAGACATTTTTACTATGTTAAGTCTTCCTATCCATGAGCAAGGTATGTTTTTCCACTTAAGTATGTCCTTTTGAATTTCTTGTAGTAGAGCTTTGTAGTTTTCTTTGTATAGGTCTTTTACATCCTTGGTAAGATTTATTCCTAAGTATCTTATCTTCTTGGGGGCTACTGTGAATGGTATTGATTTGGTTATTTCCTCTTTGGTGTTCTTTTTGTGGATGTAGAGGAATCCAAGTGATTTTTGTATGTTTATTTTATAACCTGAGACTCTGCCAAACTCTTCTATTAGTTTCAGTAGTTTTCTGGAGGATTCCTTAGGGTTTTCGGTGTATATAATCATGTCATCTGCAAATAGTGATAACTTTACTTCTTCCTTGCCAATCCGGATACCTTTTATTTCTTTGTCTAGCCTAATTGCCCTGGCTAGGACTTCCAGCACGATGTTGAATAAGAGCGGTGATAAAGGGCATCCTTGTCTGGTTCCCGTTCTCAAGGGAAATGCTTTCAGGTTCTCTCCATTTAGAGTGATATTGGCTGTTGGCTTTGCATAGATGCCCTTTATTATGTTGAGGAATTTTCCTTCAATTCCTATTTTGGTAAGAGTTTTTATCATAAATGGGTGTTGTACTTTGTCAAATGCCTTTTCTGCATCAATTGATAAGATCATGTGGTTTTTGTCTTTTGTTTTATTTGTGTGATGGATTACATTAATGGTTTTTCTGATATTAAACCAGCCTTGCATACCTGGTATAAATCCCACTTGATCAGGGTGAATTATTTTTTTGATGTGTTGTTGAATTCTATTGGCTAGAATTTTGTTGAGGATTTTTGCATCAATGTTCATGAGGGATATAGGTCTATAATTTTCTTTTTTTGTGATATCTTTACCTGGTTTTGGTATCAGGGAGATGGTGGCTTCATAGAATGAGTTGGGTAGTATTCCGTCATTTTCTATGCTTTGGAATACCTTCAGAAGTAGTGGTGTTAAGTCTTCTCTGAAAGTTTGGTAGAACTCTGCAGTGAAGCCGTCCGGGCCAGGGCTTTTTTTTTGTTGGGAGTTTTTTGATTACCGTTTCAATCTCTTTTTTTGTTATGGGTCTATTTAGTTGTTCTACTTCTGAATGTGTTAGTTTAGGTAGGTAGTGTTTTTCCAGGAATTCATCCATTTCTTCTAGATTTTCAAATTTGTTAGAGTACAATTTTTCATAATAATCTGAAATGATTCTTTTAATTTCATTTGGTTCTGTTGTGATGTGGTCCTTCTCGTTTCTTATTCGGATTATTTGTTTCCTTTCCTGTATTTCTTTAGTCAGTCTAGCCAATGGTTTATCAATTTTGTTAATTTTTTCAAAGAACCAGCTTTTGGCTTTGTTAATTCTTTCAATTGTTTTTCTGTTCTCTAATTCATTTAGTTCAGCTCTAATTTTTATTATTTGTTTTCTTCGGGTGCCTGATGGATTCTTTTGTTGCTCAGTTTCTATTTGTTCAAGTTGTAGGGACAATTCTCTGATATTGGCTCTTTCTTCTTTTTGTATGTGTGCATTTATCGATATAAATTGGCCTCTGAGCACTGCTTTTGCTTTGTCCCAGAGGTTTTGATAGGAAGTATTTTCATTCTCGTTGCTTTCTAAGAATTTCCTTATTCCCTCCTTGATGTCTTCTATAACCCAGTCTTTTTTCAGGAGGGTATTGTTCATTTTCCATGTATTTGATTTCTTTTCCCTAGTTTTTCTGTTATTGATCTCTAGTTTTATTGCCTTGTGGTCTGAGAAGATGCTTTGTAATATTTCGATGTTTTGGACTCTGCAAAAGTTTGTTTTATGACCTAATATGTGGTCTATTCTAGAGAATGTTCCATGTGCGCTAGAAAAAAAAGTATATTTTGCAGCAGTTGGGTGGAGAGTTCTGTATAAGTCAATGAGGTCAAGTTGGTTGATTGCTGTAATTCGATCTTCCGTGTCTCTATTGAGCTTCTTACTGGATGTCCTGTCCTTCTCCGAAAGTGGTGTGTTGAAGTCTCCTACTATAATTGTGGAGGTATCTATCTCACTTTTCAATTCTGTTAAAATTTGATTTATGTATCTTGCAGCCCTGTCATTGGGTGCATAAATATTTAATATGGTTATGTCTTCCAGATCAATTGTCCCTTTTATCATTATATAGTGTCCTTCTTTATCCTTTGTGGCGGATTTAAGTCTAAAGTCTATTTTGTCAGAAATTAATATTGCTACTCCTCTTCTTTTTTGCTTATTGTTTGCTTGATATACTTTTTTCCATCCTTTGAGTTTTAGTTTGTTTGTGTCTCTAAGTCTAAGGTGTGTCTCTTGTAGGCAGCATATAGATGGATCGTGTTTCTTTATCCAGTCTGTGACTCTCTGTCTCTTTATTGGTGCATTTAGTCCATTTACATTCAGCGTAATTATAGATAAGTAAGTTTTTAGTGCTGTCATTTTGATGCCTTTTTATGTGTGTTGTTGACAATTTCATTTTTCCACATACTTTTTTGTGCTGAGGCGTTTTTCTTAGTAAATTGTGAGATCCTCATTTTCATAGTGTTTGACCTTATGTTAGTTGAGTAGTTACGTTTTTCTTGGCTTTTATCTTGAGTTATAGAGTTGTTATACCTTTTTGTGGTTACCTTATTATTTACCCCTATTTTTCTAAGTAAAAACCTAACTTGTATTGTTCTATATCGCCTTGTATCACTCTCCATATGGCAGTTCAATGCCTCCTGTATTTAGTCCCTCTTTTTGATTATTGTGATCTTTTACCTATTGACTTCCATGATTCCCTGTTATGTGTATTTTTTTTTTTAATTAATCTTAATTTGTTTGTTTTTGTGATTTCCCTATTTGAGATGATATCAGGACGTTCTGTTTTGTGACCTTGTGTTGTGCTGATATCTGATATTATTGGTTCTCTGACCAAACAATATGCTTTAGTATTTCTTGTAGCTTTGGTTTGGTTTTTGCAAATTCTCTAAACTTGTGTTTGTCTGTAAATATCTTAATTTTGCCTTCATATTTCAGAGAGAGTTTTGCTGGATATATGATCCTTGGCTGACCGTTTTTTTCCTTCAGTGTTCTGTATATGTCATCCCATTCCCTTCTTGCCTGCATGGTTTCTGCTGAGTAGTCTGAACTTATTCTTATTGATTCTCCCTTGAAGGAAACCTTTCTTTTCTCCCTGGCTGCTTTTAAAATTTTCTGTTTATCTTTGGTTTTGGTGAGTTTGATGATAATATGTCTTGGTGTTTTTCTTTTTGGATCAATCTTAAATGGGGTTCGATGAGCATCTTGGATAGATATCCTTTCGTTTTTCATGATGTCAGGGAAGTTTTCTGTCAGGAGATCTCCAACTATTTTCTCTGTCCCCCCTCCCTGTTCTGGGACTCCAATCACCCGCAGGTTATCCTTCTTGATAGAGTCCCACATATTCTTCGGGTTTCTTCATTTTTTTTAATTCTTTTCTCTGATTTTTTTTCAGCTATGTTGGTGTTGATTCCCTGGTCCTCCAGATGTCCCAGTCTGCATTCTAATTGCTCGAGTCTGCTCCTCTGACTTCCTATTGCGTTGTCTAATTCTGTAATTTTATTGTAATCTTTTGGATTTCTACATGCTGTCTCTCTATGGATTCTTGCAGCTTATTAATTTTTCCAGTATGTTCTTGAATAATCTTTTTGAGTTCTTCAATAGTTTTATCGGTGTGTTCCTTGGCTTTTTCTGCAGTTATCCTAATTTCATTTGTGATATCTTTAAGGATTCTGTCAATTATTTTTTTATATTCTGTGTCTGATAATTCCAGGATTGTATCTTCATTTGGGAAAGATTTTGATTCTTTTGTTTGGGAGGTTGGAGAAGCTGTCATGGTCTGCTTCTTTAAGTGGTTTGATATGGATTGTTGTCTCCGAGCCATCACTGGGAAACTAGTTTTTCCAGAAAATCCGCTAAAAAAAAAATGCAGTCAGACCCCTATCAGAGTTCTCCCTCTGGCTCAGACTATTTGGATGTTAATGAAGCCGCCTGGGGAGGTTGGGGGAGGGAACAGAAAGATAGGAGAGTAGCACCTCAGAATATAGCCAGAGTTGCTTGTCTTGCTTGGAATGACTATTATATCTGAGATTCCCGTGGGCACGTTGCCTATGTGTGCTGGCTGTGTGGAGATTGCCCCCGTGGGGTCTGGCCCGCTGGAGTCACGGTCAGATCCTCTGCTTCCAGCCCCACGCCCAGCATCAAGGCTCCCCTACTGGGACGGTGCACTCTCGACTCCAAAATCAGTCGGTGCCTCCTGGGGACTTCTCATCCCTCCAGCCTCGTGGCCGTGCCGCCCCTGTGAACCAGGTCGGCCCCCTCCTGGGGTTAGTTCAGATGGGTGGAGCAGCTCCCCGTGCTTGTGCCGTGACCGAGTGTCCCGGCTGGGACGCTGTTCTCCCTGCTCCAATACCAGTCGCT
The DNA here is from genome assembly GCF_030014295.1 of Loxodonta africana. NCBI lineage: Eukaryota > Metazoa > Chordata > Mammalia > Proboscidea > Elephantidae > Loxodonta > Loxodonta africana. The sequence continues at coordinate 109,572,474 of NC_087347.1, read as the reverse complement.
GCCTCCCGGGGACTTTTCCTATCGGCTGCATCCCACGTCGCCCGCGCGACCAGGCTGGGCCCCTTCCCGGGTTTAGTTCAGGGGGGTGGAGCAGCTCTCCGTGTTTATGCGTACCTGCGTCCAGTCCAAATCCCGGCGAGACGGTTCCCCGGCTGGGACGCTGCTCTTCCTGCTCCAAGACCAGTCACTGCCTCCCGGGGACTTCTCCTACCGGCTGCGTCCCACGCCACCTGCGGAACCGGCTGGTCTCCCTCCCGGGGTTAGTTCAGGGGGGTGGAGCAGCTCTCTGTGCTTGTGCCGTACCTGACTGGTACGCTGGCTCCAGGCTCTGGAAACAATGGCTGCTTGCCCGTATTAGTTCGTTCTCCGTCTCTAAATCTGTGTTTGTTGTTCAGGGTTCGTAGATTGTTATGTATGTGATCGAATCACTTGTTTTTCCGTGTCTTTGTTGTAAGAGGGATCCGAGGTAGCGTCTGCCTAGTCCGCCATCTTGGCTCTGCCCCCAATAATATCTCTCTTGCTGTTTATTGTGATTAATTTGAGGTTAGGAACTACTTCTCATTTGTATCTTTCAAAGCCCAATTCTGATGTTAAAAACAGATTCTTAATAGTTGCTTCTGACTGAGTAATTGAAAGATAGATAGATGCCTGGATGGATGGATAGATGGGTAGCACAATTTATCTTCTATCTCTAGTCATTGGCAAACCTGCTCCATTTTCTCTTTGGTTCCTGATCTTCCTTGAATCCTAAAATCCTAGTAATAAAGAGGTCATTCTTTTATTTACTTTTCCGTTCACTTAATAGCTGTGCTTTGAATGTTTACCACGTGCTTAATAATGTAAATGGGGCAAACACATAGAACAAAATAGGTGCAATTGTTTCTGTAAGATTATAATTTCATAGACACATGACACAGGCCATTGAAGTCATAGAGAGTGCTACCAAATCATGTGTTGGGAAGACAAGGGAAAAGGAGGAGAGAGGGAGCAGCAGAGGGAGAGAGAGAAAGAGACAGAGAATGGCTTAGGAGAGAAAACATAAATCACCGAGTGCATACACTGAATCAAAATTGTTTTGTATGTCAGCTATGAGTCAAGCACTATTGCTAGACTTCGGAGTACCAGTAGTGAAGAAAACATGGTTCTTAACCTTGCAGACTTCATAGCTTAAGGGGCAGAGCATACAGTCTAGTTGAACTACAGGACTGGTACAAGTAAGTCAGGTAAAGAGTGGCGGGCGTCATGGGATCGGACCCCCAAATACCTGAAATGAATGGACAATTGACTTATGTAATTGATAATGCAGAATTAGACTTTACATGTTCTCAAAGGAAAACAACAACGAAATACCTAATTAATCTGAAATAAGTCAATGTAGAGGAAGTAAAGCATAGTTTATTTAGAATGTACAATATGCCTGACATTTTCTCAAACACTGTCTTTTTAACCTTGTCTAAAGCAACTTTTTTTCAACAACTAAATGGCGACTATATGCATGGATCTCACCAGACGGAATACACAGGAATCGAATCAACTACATCTGCAAAAAAGAGACGACGGAGAACCTTAATATCATCAGTCAGAGTAAGGCCAGGGGCTGACTATGGAACAGAACATTAATTGCTCATATGAAAGTTCAAGTTGAAGCTGAAGAAACTTAAAAACAAGCCCATGAGAACCAAAGCACAACCTCAAATATATCCCACCTGAATTTACAGACCATCTAAAGAATATATTTGATGCACTGAACACTAATGATCGAAGACCAGAGGAGTTGTGGGGCGACACTGAGGATATCACACATGAAGAAAGCAAGAGGTCATTAAAAAGACAGGAAAGAAAGAAAAGACCAAGATGGATGTCAGAAGAAAATCTGAAAATTGCTCTTAAGTGAACGTATGAAAGAAATGATGAAGCAGAAGTGCTTAAGATTTGAAAGGCTAGCTTAGAAGACAGAGTAAAGTATTATACTGAAATGTGCAAATAATTGGAATTAGAAAACTAAAAGGGAAGAACACAGTATTTCTCAAGCTGAAAAAACTGAAGACAAAATTCAAGCCTGGAGTTGCCATTTTGAAGGATCTATGGGCAAAAAATTGAACGATGCAGGTGGCATCTAAAGAAGACAGAAGGAATACACAGAGTCAGTGTACTAAAATAATGGGTCAATGTTCAACCACTTCAGGAAGTAGCATATGATCAAGAACTGATGGTATTAAAGGAAGAAGTTCAACCTGCACTGAAGGCATTAGCAAAAAACAAGTTTCCAGTAATTGACGGAATATCAATTGAGACGCTTCAACAAACAAATTTGGAAGACAGCTACCTGGCCAATTGACTAGAAGCGGTTCATATTTGTGCATGTTCCAAAGAAAGATGATCCAAAGGAATGTGGAAATCATTGAAAATATCAATAATATTCCATGCTAGTAGTTTTACTGAAGATAATTCAAAAACAGCTGCTCCCATGTATCCACAGTGAAGTGCAAGAAATTCAAGCTGGATTCTGAAGAGGATGTGGAACAAGGGTTATCACTTCTGATGCCAGAAGAATTGAAAACAGAGAATACTAGAAAGATGTTTACCTGCGTTTTATTGACTATGCGAAGACATTCAGCTGTGTGGATAGTAACACACTATGGATAACATTGCAAAGAATAGGAACTCCAAACACTCAATTGGGCTCATGTGGAACCCATCCATAGACCAAGAGGCAGTCGTTAGAACAGAACAAGGGGATACTACATGGTTAAAACCAGAAAAGGTATGTGACAGTGTTGTATTCTTTCACCATATTTATTCAATCTGTACACTGAGCAAATAATCCAAGAAGCTGCACTATGTGAAGAAAAATGCAGCATCAGAATTGGAGGAAGTCACATTAATAACTTGTGATATGCAGATGACACAACCTCACTTGCTGAAAGCACAGAGGACTTGAAGCACTTACTGATGAAGATTAAAGAGTACAGCCTTCAGTATGGATTACACCTCAAGAAAAAGAAAACAAAAATCTTCACAACCGGACCAATAAGCAACATCACGATAAACAGGAAAAAGATTGAAGTTGTCAAAGAGTTCATTTTATTTGGGTCCATAATCAACACTCATGGAAGCACCAGTCAATAAATCAAACAATGTATGTATTGCATTTGGCAAATATGCTGCAAAAGACCTATTTCAAGTGTTAAAAAAGCAAAGATGTCACTTTGAGGACTAAGGTGAGCCTGACTCAGGCCACGGTATTTTCAGTCACCTCAAGCTGGACAATGAATAAGAAAGACCAAAGAAAAATTAATGCTTTTGAATTATGGTGTTGGCAAAGAATATCGTATATACTATGGGCTGTCAGAAGAAATGAATGAATCTGTTTTGGAAGAAGCACAGCCAGGAGCACAGTCTCACTTACTTTGGGCACGTCATCAGGAGGGACCAATCCCTGGAGAAGGACATCATGCTTGGTAGAGTAGAGGGTCAGCAAAAAAGACAAAGACCCTGAACAAGATGGACTGACATACTGACTGCAACAGTCGACTCAAACATACCTTCTATTTTGAGGATGTCACAGGACTGGGTGTTTCGTTCTGTTGTACATGCGGTCACTGTGAGTCAGAACCGAGTTGAGAACACCTAACAACAACAAAAAAGCACAGATAGATTTTATTTTTCAGATAAGGAAACTAAGATTAAGAGATACAAATAAATTTTACCAAAGTCACACTACAAATGTACGGTTAAGGTGGTATTCCTCTTAAACCAAAGGAAAAGTGAAGGCACTGAAAGGTTTGTCCTCTTTAGGAACTCGCATTCCCACATTTGATTACAAAAGATAAAACATAATAAAATAAGTCAGCAAGAGTAAAAATTCAAGAGAAAATATAGTCAAATATGTTTATAGATTTGGAAAATGTTTATTGCTTCTTTTAATATAAATGCTTTCCCTGATTTTCTGAGCAAAATCTCCTCAGCTTTCTATTAAACATTCCATTTCTCAACAGAACTCATTACACATCCTGTGCGTTCTATAATTTATAGATGTCCGTGGCTCTAAGAAGAGAATGACCTCTTTGAATACTTTGTAAATAAGACATAAGGCTGCTAAGAGTTTCAAATCAGAGGAACAAAATATTTTCAGGGTTTGCATAGAAAGATTGACACATTATAGATTTATTTATTAAAGCTAAAATAGTTTGAATAACATAATGCTACCAACATATTGTCTGCAATAACAAAATCAGTACCCAGAGTAAAATTAAAAAAAAAAAAAATAGCACACTTCAACACTATACAGAAATATCTCTGCCGGTTTATGGTGGGAGAAAGTCAATAAAAGTTTAAACTATAATGTGCTACTAAATCTCAATTACTCTTTGTGGTTCCATTAAAACTGTTAGGTAAAAAAAAAGTAGTTTCGTTTATTTGAGAAAACATATTGTTAGGTCTTCTCTTCTTTGTTCTGGTACTTACCTAGTGGGGTAGATGTGGGATAGAAGACATTGTAGGATATCAGTTATTTCAAAGTCTTTTGTTTAAGTCATCTTTCCCTTCATCAAATAATGAGTATATAAACTAATAACAGGAACGTAGAGCTTTTAACAGGAATGTATAGCTTAGCCCTTTGCACAATGAAATAATCAAACCATGAACATGAAAGGTCAAAACCAGCACAGATCAAATTAATACAAAGGGATTAAGCTTTTGTTTTTATCTATTTATCTTTGGTTATTGAGAATATACACAGCAGAACATATACCAATTCAATAATTTCTACACATACAATTCAGTGCTGTTGATTACATTCTCTCAGTTGTGCAACCTTTCTCATCCTCCTTCCTTTTGCCAATCATTCCCCTCCCGTTAACATAAACTCACTGGCCCCTAAGTTTCCTATCTAATCTTCTGAGTTGCTATTGTTAATTTGATCCCATATAGATAGATCGTAAAAGAGTGCAGCGCTAAAGGCAGACATTCTTTACTGTTTAATCTAAACTATTGTTTGGTTTTAAGAATTCAGGGAATATTTTTAGTTTGTTTCAAGATTATCTCAGGGTAAAAAAAAAAAAGAAAAGAAAAAAATTTTTTTTTTTTTTTTTTAATAGTTTCAGGGGTTCGTTCAGCCTTCATGATTCCAGAAAGCCTGGATTCTATGAGAATTGCCTCCATGAACAACTGCCTCTTTTGCCATGAGACCAGAAGAAAGAGATGATACCCGGCTACCATTACTGTACACCTTGATCAAAGATTCTATGGAAGAATCCCGATCAAGACCGGGGAAATGCAGGATATGTGAAATTTTAAGAATTGTATATGCAGAGCAGTTCTTTCTTTCCAGCTGTGAGAGGTGATTCAATTTAGGCATAAAATGCTGGATATACATTAATTCCAATAACCAGATTGTACATATAAATGAACATGGGCTTGTTGGTCATTTCTGAGAGACTCAAAGTACTGAAACACTGTAATGAGCATGAAGCTCTTAAACTGAAGGAGGAAAGGGCAGTCCAGAAAGAACTAGGGAGGAGGTTCTCATGGTTAATAAACTTTTTGTTTCATTGGATATGCATATTTCATATATGCATGGAGAGGGAGAGAAATTGAAAATATCTTATTCCAGAGGCCTACCATAATGCTACATCAATATAATGTATATTGCATGGCTAAAATCTACCAATATGTTATTATGTGTATAGGAGAGCAGAAAAATAGAAATGTGGCTTCCCACCTTCAGGAACATTAAACAGAAGATTTTTATAGAATTGAAATAATTAAAAACTGCCTTGGTCTATCACAGAGAATTATAATTTCCTTTTTAAAATTCAGAGAAACTAAAAATAGATTCGAGTGTCTTATAACTCTTAGATTTTCTTCATTGGATGCCAGTTGGAAAGGGAAGTTGAGTCAATCTATTTAACGGCCTTATGCAATGTCAAATAAGTAGTTTTTTTTTCTTTTAATTGATTGTTTTAGTTTTCAATGTAGCCCTCCTAACAGAAAAACGGAATGTTATTAAATACAAATAAATGTTGTTTAATCACTATTTTTTTTTCTGTATTTATTATCTATCTGTATATCTTCTTTGGTAAAGTGTTCAAACCTTTTGAATATTTTTTCAGGGCTACTTGCTTTCTTACTATTGAATTCAGAGGTTTTTAAAATATATTCTTGATATGAATACTTTGCCAAAATTGTTATTTGCAATTTTTTTTTTCTAGTCTGTGGCTTTTCTTTTCATTATCTCAACAATAGTTTTTAATATCAGAAATTCTTAATTTGATGAAGTCCAATTTATCAGGTTTTCTTTTATGGATAGAGATTTTGGTGTCATAGCTAAGAAATCTGTGCCTGATCCAAGGTCACAATCATACCATATATTTTCTGCTAGAAGTTTTATTAGTTTAGGTTTAAAATTTGGATCTTGGCTCTATTTTGAGTTAATTTTATATATGGTGCAAGTTATAGATCAAATTTCCTTTTTTATTGTTGCATATTAATATCTAATTTTTCTACTGTTTGTTGAAAAGATATCCTTTCTCTACTGAATTATTGACCTAGCATCTTTGTTGAAAGTCAGTTGAACACTTGCATGTAATTATGACTCTAATGGAGCCCTGATGGTGGAGTGGTTAAGAGCTTGGTTGCTAACCAAAAGGTCAGCAGATCGAATCCACCAACCACTCCTTGGGAACACTATGGGGCAGTTCTACTCAGTCCTATAGGGTCGTTATAAGTCAGAATTGACTTGATGGTAACAGGTTTGGTGTTTGGCTTTTGATGACTCTAATGGTTGATACTGAACAATCAAATAGTAATTGATTATTTTAGATTGCTTTACTAAACAGACCAATATAAATCATACACACATTCTTAAAGGTGGACATAACAAAAGCGAGTATATGTAAAGTATGTTCATTCAAAATAGGAAAGTTCAAGGTTTTTAATTTCATCCATACTTACTGAGCATTTCTTATGTTTAAGGTACAGTGCTAGGTATTGAGGATGTAAGAAAGAATACAACATAAGCACAGTTTCATGGAGAATCAAATATGAAAGCTGTTAGAAATCAAATAATAGAACAGAGGTGTAAGACAAAATGGTACAGAGGAGGGAATTATTAACTGTTTTGAGACAAGATAGTCTTTGCAAAATGGTCTCACCTGAACTGTATTTTTGATTATAAATAAAAAATTTTTGGTAAACCAGTAGAGTGAAAAATGATATTGCCAATAAGGGGAACTAGAATAGTATGGTTAGGAAACCATGTGTAGTTCAATATCCTGGAATGCAAGGTGAAGACTTTCAGCAAAAAGTGGGAGGGAAGTCTGAATGTAGACACAACCTGATTGTGTAGGGTCTTGTGACCGTGCTAATGCCTTCATCAGGTGGACAGCGGCCATCCACTGAAAGACAGTTAAAGCCGGAAGTGGAATTGAGCTCAACGGTGACATACATACACACACGCACACACTCACACACTCCTTAAGTTACATGAAAACAACAACAAGAAAAAAGTACAGAATCTTCTCAAAGTCATGCAAATTTTAGTTTTGGAAAGGACCACAGGAGTTTTCAAGGCCCATCTCCGCTTTGGACAGATTAAAATAATTACACCTGTTAGAAGCTAAGTGAGATTCTTAAGGTTTTACCCCTAACCAGATGCAGAGTTGTACTCTGACACAGGTCTCCTAATTAATAGTCCAGGTTATTTAGAGATTCCAAACCATTGTGATTTGGGAGGATTGTTGCAAAATGTCGGTGTTTAGTATTGCTTGGTCTCGACCATCATTTCCCTGCAATAGCTTTTGTCTTTACCTTCCATTAATGAAGGCTTTTGGGGTTCCTTGCTTTTCAGATAAATATTTGGCATAGCTTTATTAATAGGAGCAGCATTTGGTTTTTATGTGGCTTCTTTTAATCTACACTTGAATGGAAACAAAATTAATGCTTCTGGTGAATATCTGTGCCCCAACCCCTGAGTAAAAGTCCAGTACAAAATAGCTGTGAGTTGGCGGAGCCCCAAGACTGAAACAGAAGGAGATGCCAAAGGTCTGATGACAGAGTCAAGGTTTTTGGCTTATCTATGAAGGAAAATTAACACATGGGCTTTAAATGAAAAATACCCTAACTCCATGCAAAATGCAGCAACATTAATTACAAGGGTAAAGTCTATTCATACCTTATTCAGAAGAAGGTGGGTTATTTTTCATTCTGGATGCATTGCTTGTTATTCAATAACCTTGCTAGATTTTGCCCTTTACTGCATTTATCAACTATGAGAGTTGTTCAGAAAATAAGTGTATAAAGTTAATTATCAGAGCATTATGCAGTATGCAGAAAATTTGATGCTGGTTTAATATTATGCTGGCATGTGACAGAAAATTTCAAAAAGCTCAGCTCTGATTATTTGTGGCATAGTGTTTCCTTAATTAAGAATGGCTGTTCTCCTACATATGCACACAAACCAAGATTCAATTTTTTCTTTAACTCAATGTTTTTTTTTTTTTACTGCAAAAAAAAAATCAAGATCAACTTATTGGGGTTGATGAAGGAAATGCTAATACTTAACAATTTTAAATCATTATTAGAGAAAAGATATTTTCCATTAATACATGTGAATTTTAGTTTTAAAAGAAAGTGTATGTATGTGTGTGGTCTACTATGTGTGTTTGCTATTATGTGTGGTTTTGTGACAATGAGAGAAGGCTCAATTTCCCTCACAATATTCATATTCATAGAATAAGGCTTTCAGCTTTTGTCCTGATACTTGAATGGAATATATGCTTAAAATGTTTACTTTGGGTTCAGAATAAAGAATTGAGCATCAGTCTATTTCCTGAGATTCATAAACTGAATAACTTTCAGTATATATTGAAGAAAACAAAATGGAAGAACTGAAGGCCGAACAGGAGCAATTGTGCACCTAAATGTCTGTTATGTCTATGTGCTTATCATATCCCTCCATTAGTTACACCTGTTATTGATCAGTCTATAGGATTATTGAACATCCATTTCACACATACAACAATTAGTCATTTTTTAAAGAAATTAATGTTGCATGAAAACAGAAAAAAAGAGAAGGTTTTTGTTTTTAAACAGTTTATAATCCCGGGAAAATCTGGGGCATTCTTAGGTAGATATGGCCCACAGAATCTTAGACAAGATGAGCCCTGCCCACCTTGCTGAGCTCATCAGACATCACTGTTTCTCTGGCTGACTGTGTTCCAGCCACGCCAATCATCTCTCTGCTCCTCAAACATTCAAAACTCATTTTTCTGCCATTTCCTCTGCCAGATCTTTGATAGCTGACTCCTGGTTGTCATTCAGATCTCAGTTCAAATGGCCTCTCCCCACAGAGCCTTCCTGGATAATATATCTCCAGGATCCCACTCCCAAACACTAATAAGCTTTTCTTCTCTCTGCACATTTTTCTCATTCTCTTCATAACATTTAGAGCTATCAGAAAGTACTTGCTTACATTTCTATTTACTTGCTCATTTTCTGCTTCTCCTTTCTATAATATAAGGACTTTGGTGATTATTGTAGTCACTATATTCCCATAATTTAGAATGGTAGTACCTCAAACATATTGGTTGAATAGAAAAAAGAACAAATAGGAGCATCTTGTGTGTGGATTTTTTCCATAATTCAGCCAATGTATTTGTTTTCTAAATTGGTAGTCACAAACCCACATTCCTACAGGTGTCAGACAAATGATATAAATGAATGCAACAGAGTAGGTGTGATGGTAGGGATAAAGAAGAAAGTGTGAGGACAGATAAACTTCATAACATCTCCATCTAAACTGGGCCCTGACCAACTCTTGTTATGACGAATTGGACTCTAAAATGCCAGATCTTATAGCTAGAAATACAGGTTTTATGTATAATTTTTTGTGTATTTATCTTAGTATTGGCAAAATAATTTTATTTTTTATCTTATTGGCCAAAATATCCATAAGCTATATAAATCTAGTGGAACTCTTGTTTGTAACCTCAGTTATAAAATTAAATGTGACAATTAAAACAAACAAACAAACTCATTGTTGTCAACTCGATTTTGACTTATAGCAACACTATAGAACAGAGTAGAAGTGCCCCTGCCTCCTTAGGGTTTCCGAGGAGCAGCTGGTGGATTCCATCTGCCAACCTTTGGTTAGCAGCCAAACTCCTAACCACTGTGCCATGAAGGCTCAAAAAATGTAGAAATTTGGGTAGGAGATGTTACCCCAAATAAGGTATATGTTCCATTACATTTTCATAAATAAAGACTGGCTTAGCTGTAAGACAAATCCCAAAATAACTAGTTTCAACAAGATAGTTTATTTCTGTCTTATAATGAGATATGGTATGTTGACTCAACAAACTTTAGGACTCCGGTCTTCTTCAATTAAATTGCTTTACCATACTTACAAATGGGTTCTACTTCCTAGTTCTCAAAGGCTGTTTCAGTCCAAGCCATCAGATCTGTATGCCAACCAATAGAAAGTAGGAAGAGAATGAGAGAGAATTGGTAAAGAGTGGCTGTCACTCAGCTTTTGAGAAATTTTTCTGCAGCCTGACACATACAGTTTCTACATACTTATTTCTTCCACAAAGATTTACTGAGAAAAGTTTCATATGAACATATGTCACATTTTTCTTTTGTCCTCAAGGATATGGCATCATTCTAGGGGATGGGGAAACAGTACTAAACAAGACTGTAATATATGCGCTCATGGAATTTGCATTCAGGTAAAGGGTAGAGTAGAGGAAAATGAAATGGACACAGAAATAAAATATATATTATGTTATATGCAGGCATGAGCTAAGGAGGAAAACATAGCAAGAGAGGAGACGGAAAGTGACAGGCATGGAATGTGAGGTGGGACATGAAAAGGTGACAGTTGAATGGAAATGCAGTGGAAGCGAGGGAATAAGCAACATGTACGGGTAAAGAAGAAAACCTAAGAATAAGTCCTGGGTCACATTAACAGAGGTTGGGAAACTAAGAAGGAAGTAGCCTTAGAAGTATAAAGATAATCTGACAGGTATGTACTAGATCCAAAGTAAGAAAGGCTGAAGGGAGGCTGAAAAATGTTGTCCTCATTCTGGAAGATCTCATGTCCAGCTAAAAATCAAGGTTTCCATTACTAAGGAAGAAAAGGAGAGCAGTGGTATACAACTCTAGTTTCTTCCACGACATTTATATTCCAAAAGAGCTGAAAACCTTGATACCTTATAGAATCACTCAGTATTTATCACTCTTTCCCCAAATTAAAACAGTCTTTTTTTTTCACTATTGTCAGGGTATGTAAACATTAGAGATTCATCAGAGTTCTTGTAGCTTTTGATTCTAAACACATTACACGGATAATTAGAACTAACGCTGATTGTCTATTATGTGCCAGGTACTGTGATGTGTACTTCACTGCTTTTCAACTTCGTTGAGGTATAATTTACATTTAATAAAATTTGAGTGTACAATTTAATTTTTTTTGGTAATTGTGTACAGTTGTATAATTACTACCAAAAATCAAAATATAGAACAATTCTGTCTGAGTGAGCATATAAAGTGAATTATCTAAGGAAAATACCTAAGAAAAGGATTGCGGATTCACATGGTAAATATTCATTTAACTCTATAAGATACTGCCACACTCTTTCCAAAGAGACTGTACCATTTTGCATTCCCACCAGCAACTGCAGTTGCTATACACCCAAACCAACAGTTGGTATTTCAGTCTTTTTAACTTTAAAACTTTAGCCATTCTAAAATCTGTGTAATGCTATCTTATTATGGTTTAATTTGCATTTTCTGGTAGAAAGTGATGTTGAACACCATTTCTTGTCTTTATCAACCATTCCTACGTCTTGTTTGTGAAATATCTCTTCAAATCTTTGGCCTTGCTTTGTATTATTGATTTTATTGAATTATCTCCTTACTATTAAATTGTAAGAATTCTTTATTTATTTTGGATGCAAGCTCATTAATTCTGCATACATATGTTTTGCATACATATTCTACAAGTCTGGGCTTGCTTTTTCCTTTTACTTAACTGTGTCTTTCAAAAGGTTTTAATTTGAACAAATACCGTGTTGCCATTTTTTTCTTTTATTTTTTTGTGCTTATTGTATCCTGTTTAAAACAGTTTTTCCTAATTCAACATCACAAGGTTTTTCTCCTGTGCTTTCTTCTAGGTGTTTAAGGTTTTTGCTCTTACATGTAAGTCCATGATCAATTTCAAGTAAATTTTTATGTATCCTGTGAGGTGTGGGTCAAGTTTCATTTTGTCCTTAACAGATATCCAATTATTTCAGCACTATTTATTAAAATAATGTATGCTCCCCATTGTAATGCCTTGTCACTTTGGTCAAAAATGATTTGATCACGTAAGTGCGAGTTCATTTACGGTCACTTAAATTTGTTTCACACTGTAGCTTTATCATTATATGTCCTCTGAACTTTTTCTTTATTTTCAAGATTGTTTCGGTTAACTTTATATATTATTTAATTTAATCCTAACAAAATGCTGTGGTGTAGGTGCTATTATTACTGTCACTTCACAGATAAGTAAGTGATAATGATGAAAATTTGCACACTTAAAGAAAAATTGTTTCTTAAATGGCAAAGCCAAATTTGAACATAGCTTGCCTCCAAAGTTCATGCTTTCAACCATTGTGCAGATCTGTACCCCTGTTGAACAACATATTGGATCTGCACATGGGTACAAAACACTAATAGTGAAGTACAAAGGCCTATATATGTATGTTTTATATATATATATATACACACACACACATATTTATATACCAAAAGAAAAAGAAAAGAAATCCCAACCCATTGCCATTAAGTTAATTCTGACTCATAGCAACACTTTAGGACAGAGTAGAGCTGCCCCATAGGATTTCCAAGGAGCGGCTGATGGATTCTAACCGCTGAACTTTTTGTTAGCAGCCAGGCTCTTAACCACATGTATATAGATTTTTTTTTTTTTATATATAGATGCCTGTATCTATCTATCTGTCTATAAGCAAAATACAGACACAAATTTTGCTATTTTTAGAAAAGTAAAACTTTACTTATAAAACTCAGTAGACTTAACTTTATAATTTATGTTCAGTTTCTACTTTCTTATTGGCCTCTTTCATAAGGATGGGTATAAATCCTTTATTATATTGCCATGTGTTCAGTGTTTTAAAGTGTTGCTCAGTGCTATGAGTTCCCTAAAATGCCTGCACTGCTACAGATTTACACAATGAATTAGCTTTTATATTTACTTTATGTAGTTATCAAAAATTTATTATAAGACACTCATGTGCTTAACAGAACATGAAGGTCACAAGATACAGTCACAGGCTTCAGCTGGTGACACATTTCAATTAAAAAATCTCAGAGGAATTATTTACTTTTTATAATTATGATATGAAAGAAGTGCTCTAAGTGCCTAGAGTATGGCATAATTGATGCTGTCTTGACTGTCAGATAATATGTCCCAGAGTAGTGTTGACTGGATGGACAAGGAGAGGGAAGGCACCATAGTCATTGGGAATGGCACTACAGAAGCATGGTGACATCAAAGAGTGTGGAATTCCATGTGCCTAAAGCAGAGATATATGTGTGTAATCACTTCATAAGGGTCCAGGTATTAGAATATTTTCTCTGGAGCCGGGAATTAGTTGATAGCCACATTATCTGAGTAGTTACAGAAGTCACATTTTTTTTTCCCTGAGGCGAAATGCTAAGATGGAGATGGTGATATGTCCCCACAGATAAAATCTTACAAAATTCTCCTCCCAATATTTGAGCTAGGTCTTAGAGTGTGAGTAGAAATATTTTTAGTTGAAAAGGGGAAAATGAGTACTTCAGTTATGTGATAAAATATTAACCTAAGTGTTATGAACTGAATTGGGCCTCCCGACCCCCACCCCCACCAAAGATATGTTGAAATTCCAACCCCTAATGCCTGTAAATACGGCCTTGTTTGGAAATGGGTTTCTTGAAAATGCTATCAGCTAAGTTAACATAAGGTCAAACCAGAGTAGGATGGAATTCTAACCCAGTCATGTTGTTGTTGCCGTCAGGGGCTGTTGAGTCAATTTTCACCTCATAGCAACACCATGTGATGCAGTAGAACTGCCTCGTATGATTTTCTAGGCTGTTATCCTTATTGGAGCATATTGCCTTGTCTTTCTCTCAAGGAGCCAACAGGTATGTTTGAATCACCATCCTTTCAGTTAGCAGCCGGGCACTGGCAGTTAACAAGTGCATCACTAAACCAAAACCAAACCAAACTCAGTGCCTTCGAGTTGATTCCAACTCATAGCGACCCTATAGGACAGAGTAGAACCGACCCATAGGGTTTCCAAGGAGTGCCTGGTGGATTTGAATTGCTAATCCTTTGGTTAGCAGCCGTAGCACTTAAATCAGTAGGCCACCAGGGTTTCCAATTGCATCACTAGGGCATCTTAATCCAATTCAAGGTTTCAAACTAGTTCATTCTGGTTTGAACTCCTGCTAAGAATTTGCATTTCTAACAAGTTGCTAGGAAGTTCAACATAAGAATCATCTGAGGAATTTTGTTAAAATGTAGATTCTGATTCAGTATGTCTGGGATGGAATTGAAAATTCTCGGAAAGAAACTTGTTAGAAATGCAAATTCTTAGCAGCGGCTGGAACAAGAATGAACCAGTTCAAAGCCCTGATCCAATCATAGCAGTATCCTTATGAAAAATGAGAAAAGACACAGAGAGACAGACAGGAGAAAGATGGCCACGTGAAGACGTGTTATTAGCAGTCCGGTAAAACCAGTTGCCATAGGAATGGATTCTGACTCATGGCGACCGACCCCATGTGTGTCAGAGTAAAACTGTGCTCCATGGAACTTTTAATAGCTGATTTTTTGGAAGTAGATCACCAAGACTTTCTCCCAAGGCACCTCTGGATAGACGCAAACTGTCAACCTCTGGGTTAGCAGCTAAGCATGCTAATCATTTTTACCACCCAAGGGCTCCCATAGATGGGACCTTTCACTTTGCGGCAGGTAATGGGTGTTGGCAAAGTGAGAACATTAGTCTAAATATAGGTATTCATGCTAAAATATAAAGGGTGTTTTATGATTTTTTCACAAATAAACACTGACATACATATGCAGAAATGGGGAAAAGAACACAAGGAGTAAGCTGTTGCAATAATCCAAGTGGGAAGTGTTGAGGGCCTATATTGACAGTGTGATTGGAAAGATATTTTTGAGGCAAAACCAGTAGGATGCAGTAATCAGTCGAAGAGAACAGATGTTCGAATTTTTTAGATCATGATTCTCCTTGCAATAGAAACAGTTTTCTTAAAAATTACCACACTTGGGCACTTTTGAACAACGCTTTTTTTATTTTTAGTCTTTATTTTAATAGGGAAAAGCTCTTTAGAGCAACAGGATGACAGAAACCGAGTGTATGATCTCCCTCGTCCTGTGTTTCACAATGAACACAGTCCCATCTGGCTCTAGCAATCACCATCTTTACTGCTGAAAGACATCCCATAATGTATTTATGAGATCCATCTTTAGCATACTAGGAGCCTGTGACCTTCAAACCGGCAAAGCCGACCACCATAGGATGAATGGTCATGTATTTTAAAAAGCCAGCATCTTTCAATCTTGAGGAAAAAATAATGGTGTTAATTAGACCATATGCCTATTCTATGAACGCAATTATTACTGTCTCTAGTTAACATTGCCTGAGTCCCAGATACAGACTAACGAAGATCTATGGCTTTGGTATACGTTAAGAAACTTTCTAATGGTGTAACCATGGATCTGAATAGGAATCAGGAAACAGCCTTAAATCTTTCTGCTCAGTACCAAGAAGTTTAATGAACATTTTGTGTGTCATCTGATCTGCACTGTATGTGTGTTTCTGGATGATGAGTTGAAAAGTGAAGGGAAGAAAAAACAGTCATTCGACTTGTTAATGTCTCTACATGATACCAGGCTATCATTTTGACTGACATTGGCACTCAGTTATTTGGACTATTTGTTACGGCATTGTCTATACATAATCTTATAGAAGGACATCAACCCCCAAAACAGAAATACCCAGAATGGACCAAAAAAAAAAATCCACCAAAGATGGAGAGTTCAAACTCTTTGATAAAATGGTTTTGCATCCTGCAAACAAGTCATTTTCAGGCACACAATATCAACAGAGAAGTTTAAACAAGTTGAAAAGAATCAAAAACTTTCTGGCTGTTTAGCTTTGGCACTTTCATTCACCTTTCTTGTGATTTTGAATTTTTCCTTAAGTTTCTTGTGCCTCGGTTTCCTCATTTGTTACCTAATTATTACTCTTCTAGTAGTATTACAAATGCCGAGTCTCTAGCAAGGAAAAAACAAATGAACCAAAAAAGTATCAATCCACTTTGTCCTGGCTCTTTCCTTTGCAACTAAAAGAATTTAGGAATATAATTGGCCAGGAAGAGAAAAAAATCCCTGTACGGTTCATCCACCATTGGTTTTGGGCACACTTCCTTTGGGTAGAACTTGGGGAAAAAGGGAAGGATGTGCACTCATTCTTCTTCTTCTTCTTTTTTTTTTTTTTGTAGAGATAAAGCTATATGTAAGAGGAAAAATAGATTGAAATGTGAACTTAACGGAAGAGTGACTTAGCCAAAATGTAGCTTGCCTGTCTGGACTTGGTGACTGAAAGCCACCATTAGAGGTATTCATATGGGTTCGGGTACAGAGTTATAAAATTCTCCTTAATCAAATGAATACAGGCACTTGATATAAGTCCTCCTTAACCAGTTGCTGTCGAATTGACTCTAACTAATGGTGACCCTATGTGTTTCAAAGCAGAACTGGGCTCTATAGGGTTTTCATGGCTTCGAACTTTTGGAAATAGATTGCCAGACCTTTATTTTCCTTCTGGATGAACTGGAACCAGGTGAGCTTTTGATTCTTTGCACCACCCAGGGCCTTCTGAGTTCTCATTGATACACATTAATTTTAATATACGGTAACTCATCAGAATAGAAACCATCTGTCAGAGAACACAACTTCTTTCTACCATGTTAACTTTCTCCATTCTCTGCAGCCCTTTCCACACATGCTCAGAAGGACTCTGTGTTAGAAAAAAAGAACAATCTTTGCTGCAAGATATTTGCTCCCCATATGATTGTCCTGTTCTCCACCCCCTTTTTTCTACTGTTTTTATTTTATCACTTCTTCATTTATTAACCATTTTAATCTGGCTTCTGACTGCAGAGCTCTACTGAAATATAGCTATTAATATTTCCCTTTCTCTTAAAATCTTGCCTCTCTTGTTTATGCTTCATTCTCCCTAGGTGGTCAGTAGCATTTGGCATTTTAAATATTCCTCTTTGCTTGAAACTCATTTTCCTCTTTACCTCTGTGCCCCATTTACCTCATACTTCTCTGGATAATCTCTTTATCCCTTTTGGTGCTTCTTCCTTCTCTGCCCATAAATTTAGAGTTAACTTTTCCAAGACCGATTTCTTGTAGACTGGTTGCTGCAATGCTCCATAGAAATTGAGCTGTGAGTGAGTGAAGCAATCAATCCTAGTATAAGGCCTCAGTGGAAGCTCAAGGCAATGGTCTTGCCAGACTGACTAGCTACAACCACATGACATGAACCCTAGACCCTAAACATGACAGTGGAAGAGTTAGAGCTCCCACAACCATGAATACTGAAGTGTTAATACAGAATTCTACAAGTTTTGCAGCTGAAATCTCAAGGCTTGGACCTCAGTTCTCTGATCACTCCAGGAGAGGGGGACCCTGGTGGTCTCGCAGCCAATGAATGATTAAATGGTGAGTTCAGTTTGGAGCCAAAGCTCTGTCATATCATGTTGCTGTCAGATCTCAGTTCTTGATCATGCCTGGTGAAGGCTGGTACCTCCCCAATCAAGGAGCTCAGAAGCCCCCCAGCCCAAGGGCCAGGATCCTGCTCTGGGAGTTCAATATCCAGCCTGTTTAGACTTCTACGTGCTGCCATAGAATGCAAAGAATCTCAAAGGCGTGCACACATGTTCCTGCTCTCATTTCTGTGAGCTTTCGCCACTGATGCTCTTCCAGAAGGTGGGTGTGTATATGTTCCCTGATGCTTCACCTTGGCTTGATCCACAGCATTCTTTCTTCTCAAGGAATTCATCTAGTCTCATGACTTTGCCCTGCTTACCCTGAATTTCTCAAGGGCAGAAAGTATGGTTTATGAAATCTTGTATCTTCATTCCATAGCATGATGGCTGGTAAAAGTCAGAGCTTTACTCTACCAAATTCAACAAGCAGGCAGCAGAAAGTCAGGGACATTTTTTGAGCAAGGGACTAAGGCCACCTGGACATCATGATCCCTTCAAAAAGAGCTCCCTTTGTTTGCTTCCTATCTTTGTGAATAGCACCATCATTAACTCTTTCACCCAAGCCCAATACCTTGGAGCCACTTCCAAGCCTTATCTGGTTAAGTTTCCATATTGGTGGCAGTGAGATTAAGGGATATAATGTTAGCTATAAATTTGCATTGCTTTATATCACCATTTCTCACTGGATGCACTATAATCTCTGGGCAGGAACCAAACTGCCACACAGCTCTCCAGTAGTAACATTTTACCTTCAGCTGTTTTTCAAACTCTTCTTCTGTGTATGCCTTGTGTCGCCTTGTCTAAACTAAAAACTCTTGAAGGTCAGCAACCTTTTTCTTCCACAATGCCTGGAACGGGGTTTTATGAATAATTGATCTGTAAGAAGTACTGGTTGATTTTGACTAGATGATGGGAGTGCAGAGGTCAAGCATCTGCTTTTCAAACATGGTGTGGGGAGAGAGCGGAGGAAGAAGCATCACAGGACCATCAGTAGCGAAAGGAAGCTAGGACGTGTTCAAAGACCTGTCAGCCAGTTCACAATTTTGATTAGAATGAGGTCGTCTTAAAGAGCCTAAGTGCTATCCTGACGAATTGTCCTAAACTTACATCCATCTCAGCTGTACTCAAGACAGATGACGGTTTCTAGCCTCTGACAGGCTGCTCTCTAATCAAACCAAGAAAGCCCTCTCCTTTTCTAGTTGTTGGAAACCTTAGGAAATTTAAACATGGGGATAATATTTAATCATGTTTTTTTCTGATAAAATATAAAATTGCTTTTAAAAAATCCCTGGACAGAACAAAACAGGAGATACAGCAGACAGAATAAACAGGCACATGTTTTCCTGGAGGGCTGCAGCTGGCACGAATGTCTGACCTTGTTTGCAGAGTTCAGGACAGCGTTGCTGAGTTTCCCAGTCTGAAATTAACACCATCCATCTACACACCGGCAGGTGTCTAGGGAGGCAGAACCCAAGGAAGCAGTTTGCAGACTGAAAGGGGAATTGAATGGCCAGTTTACCTGGGTCTTGAGAGCAAGATATTTTTATATATGCTCATCAGGTGGACCTTTGTTCTATCATCAATATCATTTTGTAAGCCTGCTAGAAAATGTATTAAAATCATACAAAATATTTATCAGAAAAAAAAAAAAAGGTTTGAATTTCCTTGGGACGATTTTATCATTACGACATATGTATGGGCCAATACTCCAAAACTGGGCATATGAAAATAAAATTCAATGTATAAAGATAGTTTTTCATAATATTTCCTTTCTTTTCCTCTTGTCTCAAAATTCCAGGGCGAAGATTGTTTGTCCTGTCTCTCCAGCTGTGTGTCCTCTGTCTCCCTACATGTATGTATGGTTATGTTTACCATGGTTTTTGTTGCTCAGAAACAATGTACTAGCGCCTTTAATGGAAACATCTCCACTGTCCTTTTTTAAACCCTTAACTGACTCCCCATCACCTACAGGTAAACCTATGAACATTAGAATTTAAGCTCTCTCACATACCCAGCAATTGCACACGTTTGTGCTTTTGAACTTGTCTCTCTGCCTGGAATGCTACCTACTTCCTGCATGAATGATAAAATTTAAAAATGTACCTGGTTTAGCAAACATGCTTAGAGATGTAAAGATTTGTAATCCGTATCAGGAAAGGCAGAAGGAGAACAAGAAAAGATGCAGTTATTTCCCACCTATGCTATGGAGAGGGTTTTTGCATCTCCACTCTCCTTTGTGCAAGATATTTAGCTTTAAGTCTTGGTTTTCTCATCTGTAAAAATGAGGGTAATAATCTGTTTGTCATGCAGTTGTTGTAAGGGTTAAATAAGGTCATATGAAATATTATAGGCAAAATAGTTTTTTTAAAAATCGATATTCGACCATAATTCCTATGACTTTAAGACTTCCTCTTGGCTAAGGCTCTTTTGATTCTGTGAGTTTTATTTTTCCTTTTATCATTGTCCAAGAACTGTCATATTCCCTGCATTTTCTGCATTTGTCACCAAGAGGTTTATCTAAATCAAAGATTGTTCATTATTAAAAGAAGAAACAATTTTGCTTAAGAGTTTTAATGGCATGTATAGAGTGATGGTGGAGGTATTTTCAGAATTTAGGGAACTCTGTTGTTACTAGTTGCCATCTGCTTGGTTCTGACACTTGGTAACCCCATGTGTGCAGAGTAGAACTTCGCCATAGGGTTTTGTAGGCTGTGACCTGCCGGAAGCAGATCGCCAGGCTTGTCTTCCATCAGAGGCATCTCTGAGTGGGTTCGAGTTGCCAACTTTCTGGATGGTAGGCAAGTACGTAATTGTTTGTGCCACCCAGGGATTCCATTTAGGGATCTTGTTAAAACTGCATTTCACAAAAAAGAAGAATACCATTGAACAGGTACTTTCTCCATCCTTCTCTGAGCATCACGAGATCCTTTCTCCATATTTTTCAATGTACCTGTGCTCCATTCACCTCACTGTAGATAAGTTTCTTTCAAACAGTTCATAGTTTCTACTCTACCAGGCCTTCACCTCCTCTGCATCTCTATTTGGTATAACTTTATAGCTGTATAAACCATAGAACAGAGTGTCTTTGTTTCTTAGTTCAAATTCTAGTTGGTTGGATAAAGTACTTATCCTGTTCCAGCCTACTCTGGCCAGGGAGGTGAGAATTATATGGTATAGTACGGCCCCGATGCATACCCCACACACCAATAGAACAGAAGATGATTTGGGCTTGAAGGCAAAGGCTAACATCTCTATTAAAGGATTTACTTTCAAATCTTACTAGTATTTGAGACTACCTGAAACTCTGGTGAAGCTTCTAGGATCTATCAGAGAATTCCATCTGGACCAAAGACAAGGTAGAAAACAAGTGCAAGGGTTGGCCTTAGGTTTTAGTTATTGGAAACTTTCCCCTTTTTATGTGGTTTCTAGTTCACTTTCTAGAAAAGTTACTTCTGTATATGATTCCCCCATTGTCTTCTCTCTATTGCCCGGAAGCCCTGAAGATTTATGTCAGAGTTTCCAGTTTCTTCCCCAAATCTGATCTATATAGCTTTCAAAAAGGTGTTCTGGCAACTGGGATGCAAATCAAATGTGATACTGTTAGAACAGCCAGGAGCAAGTCATGGAAAACTCACACTTACCTGGCTGTGGCAGACATTGTGGTGTCTCCACACCATCTCTTTCAGCCTCCCCCTACCCCACTGTATATCCCTCAGGTAATGCGGGTGAGATTGACCCACTCCAGTATCTAGGGTGAATTTTGATTTGTTTAAGCCACAGATCCATAGTTAATGTTTCAGGAAATCTACTTTCTAAGCCCATCATCCTTGGCACTCCTCTGGCCACAGAAGCTGCTTAAGAAAGAGAATTTCACCTAACTTAGCCAACAAAGAAGCATCTTATGGGGAAACAAATGCTTTTCTGACGTATTTATTGTAGGAGAGGATCACTTTGCATTGAACCCACTTGTCTCAGACAAGAAAACATGTAAACCAAATTGCCATCTTATTATCCTGAGGGAGTACCTTAGGCTGGGTTCCTTAGAAGAACAAAGCCAGTGAAGCAGATGTAAAATACATATAGAAAAAGATTTGCTTTAAGGAAATGGCTCCTGCGATTTTGTGGGGGCTGGCAAGTCTCAAGTCTGTGGGCCAGGCAGCAGGCTGAAGACTTCTCCTGGCTCACGTCATTGCAGGGGCTGATAAACCTCAAATCTTCAGGTCAGGCAGCAGGCTGCTGACTCTTGGGTTGCAGGAGCTGGCAGATCCAAAATCTGTAGGTCTGAAAGCAAACTAAAGGCATCTCACATTCCAAGAACCAGGGGTTAGAAGACAAGAAGAGAGCAAGATTGAGAAAATGAGCTTTGCTGGAACATCTGTTTATATACTGCAGGCAGGCTCCAGCCTCAAGGAAACTCCCCTTTCAACTCATTGGCTGCTTACATCAGATCACAAAATAGAAGATGATTACATAGTGCCTACCATACCCTGGAAACCCTGGTGGCATAGTGGTTAAGTGCTATGGCTGCTAACCAAGAGGTCGGCAGTTTGAATCTGCCAGGCAATCCTTGGAAACTCTATCGGGCAGTTCTACTCTGTCCTAGGGGGTCCTTATGAGTCAGAATCATCTCAATGGCAGTGGGTTTTTTAATTTTGTTTTGTTTACCATACCACTAAGACTCATGTGAGTCAGCATCGACTCCACAGCACTGGATTTGGTTTTGGTTACCACTGAGAATCACAGCCTAGCCAAGTTGACACAGCATTAACCATCACAATGAGCCAGTCATTATATGAAGCTGTTACCTTGGAAATCAGATAAGAGAAGTTAAAAATAATAATAATAAAGTGTGGCCTTGATGACATCATTGAGTCCCTAAGTTGAACAAACTTAAAGTTCTTCCTATCTTTGTACTCTTTAGTTATATGATGTCTTAGTTATCTAGTGCTTCTGTAACAGAAATACCACAAGTAAACAGCTTTAACAAATAGAAGTTTATTCTTTCATAGTTTAGGAGGCTGAAAGTCCAAATTCAGGGCGCCAGTTCTAGGGGAAGTCTTTCTGTCTCTATTGGCTTACAGTTTAGGAGGAAGGTCCTTGTTCCTTTCAGGCATTCCTTGGAGATCTCCACATGCTTTGGATCAATCTTGCCCTGGGTCTAGGGGTTTCCCAGTGCAGAGACCCTGAGTCCAAAGGATACATTCCATTTCTGGCTCTTCTTTCTTAGTGGTAAGAGGTCCCTCTGTCTTTGCTCACTTCTCTCTCCTTTTATGTCTTGTAAGATAAAAGGTGATGTAGACTATACCCCAGGAGAACTCCCCTTACATTAGGTCAGGCCTGTGAGCTGAGTAAGGGTAGTGGTGACTAAAGTAAAGGTGACGCACCCCACTGGAATCCTCGTTAACATAACCCAAGCATGCTTAAGTAACATAACTGACACTCACTCCCAAATGTGACCATAGCTACAGGCATAGAGGCTAGGATTTACAACACACAATTACATCAGATCACAAAATGGAGGATGACCACACAATACTGGGAATCGTGGCCTAGCCAAATTGATAGGAATTTTTGGGGGACACAATTCAATCTATGACCCATAAAAAAATAAAATGCCTCTAATGTTTAAGCTGTTTCTAGTAATATTCTTAATTACATTCAAGCACATCCTAACTGATACCCTGACTTCAACGTATAATAAGCAGTGGTTGGCTCACCCACCCACCCCAAACCTGTTGCTGTCAAGTCGATTCTGATTCATAGTGACCCTATAGGACAGACTAAAACTGCCCCATAGGGTTTCCAAGGCTATAACCATTACAGAAGCAGACTGTCTCATCTTTCTGCCACGGAGCAGCTGGTGGCTTCAAGCTGCCGACCTTTCGGTTAGCAGCCAAACACTTTAACCACTGCACCAGCGGGGCTCCTTGGTTGACTCAGATAACTGAAATAGTCCCAGGTCTAACTGGACATAGGAACTCAGACAATTACATTACAATTTGTTTGTCTCTGTTAAGTCTCTCTTGCACTTAGTTGGTTTCATTTTATGGTTTTATGCAGTAAACTCATGAAACTCAAGCCTCACTCCACAGTGTTCAAAAGGTTACTATCAATTTCACAAGTTCTTAGCCTCAAGTCCCATGGAAAAAGACAAGTATCTCTTGCCCAGATGTCCCAGTCTACACCTCATTGTTTCTCATTTACTCTGATTACATCTTGCACCCTATCACTGAAAAATCAGTATGACCAAAACAATATGCTGCTCAGATAGTCAAATGTCTACCCCTGAAGCAAAGCCTGAACACAAATTACTAGCAGAGAACTGCAAGAGTCAGGTGATGATTGGTTCTTTAGAGGAAAACTGGTGTTATAAATGGTTTAGCAGTTGACTACTAGCCCAAAGGAAACCCTGGTGGCATAGTGGTTAAGTGCTATGGCTGCTAACTAAGAGGTCGGCAGTTCAGATCCACCAGGCGCTCCTTGGAAACTCTATGGGGCAGTTCTACTCTGTCCTATACGATCACTATGAGTCAGAATTGACTCAACAGCGGTGGGTTTTTTTTTACTAGCCATAAAGTTAATGGTTGAAACCTTGGAAATAAGGTCAAGCGATCTGCTTCTGAAAGGTTACAACCTTAAAAACCTTAAGAAGCAGTTCTATTCTGCACACGTGAGGTCACACGGGGTTGTCATTAGTCAGAATCAACTGGATAGCTGCTAAGAAAAATAACCAGAAAAAGGATGGATGGGTTGAACACAATCAAAAATAGGTATCTACTAAAGATACTATCACATGAAAACCAAAACATATTTTAAAGATTATTAATACCAACTTTATTCAAAATTGAGGTTGAAAGAATTTAACTTTTCAAGGTCATTTTAGTGAAATATGAAATCAGTTTGGAATAGAACCTAGGACTTCTTCTTAGTTAAATGATTTGCCCATAAAAAATGGAAAAGTAGGTTGTATGTGAGGACAGTGCTTGGTGGTAGAATTCTCTCTTTCTATGTGGCAGACTCAGGTTAGATTCCCAGACAATGCGCCTCAAGTGCAGTCACCACTCATACATCAGTGGAAGCTTGTGTGTTACTATGATGCTGAACAGGTTTCAGAGGAACTTCCAGACTAAGACGAATTAGGAAGAAAGACCTGCTGATCTACTTATAAAAAAATCAGCCAATGAAAACCTCATAGATCACAACATTCAGATCCCATTGTGCATGGGGTCACCATGAACCAGAAGCTGACTTGATGGCAGCTAATAACAATAGGTTATATATAAGTAAGGGAAAAAAAAAAAAAAGCTGAACACTTCAGTCAAGTTTCCTAACATCATTCTACAGCATTAACCTCCAGAGAGGAGTATAACAGTTTGCTTGATATTTTTTTTAATAACAACCACCACAACAAATTATAATCGAGGGAATAAATCATGTTAAATATGTCAGCATATCTCTGTAAAAGCTCTTTCTCTGCTTCTTGGAATGTCTGCATTCTTATTTATTTAATTGTTAGGTTCTTATTTCGACTTCTCCTGCTGCTTGATACTCCTCAGGAAATGAACTTGGTTTCATCCTGCAAGAACATTTTCTCAAAGAGATAGAATTAAATACCAGGCAACGATTTATAACTGAGCATCTGGATCTTGACGCTCATCTGAAAAGGCAAGAAGAAGAAGGGAAAAGTGTACATGGCCTATTCTCTTCCAGATCGGGGAGTCACTTTCTATTGTACCACCTTCCAGCGAACATACAACTGGTTCTTTAATAACAAAAGGCAAACAAAAGAAGCAAAGACAGTTTTACAGTGAATGCAAGATTGACAGCTGAAATTCAGACAGGCGAAAGGAGGAAAAATGAAATATTTGTCAGAGTTCAGAGGCTTAAATTCAAAAGCCAGTGAGACAGACTTTGAAATTATGAGGCTCGTCCTTCCACTTCTAGAGCCACTGCTTAGGTTTCTCATCTGACTCTGTCAGAAAGAATTGTAACGCTATGTACGCTGTTCACACATTGGATCCCAAAGAGCTTTTGAAAGTATCATAAAGGTTGTGATAATACATATTTTTTTCTTACAGAAGAGGTCATATGTTCTATTTAAAATCCTCTTTAATATAAAATGAACATAAGAAATCCTCAGGTAGAAACTCTAAGCAGAGCAGACATAGAATATCTAACATAATGATAGCAGACTGTGTCCCAACAGAGAACTTCAATATAGGACTTCAGTAGCAGTAATTTTGTGTTAGTAATATTCCATTAGTGGAGCTATGCAGAGGTTGCAATGGGGGAGAAAACAGCACTCGAGTTCTTTACCTGAAAAGTAATTAATATAAAAAAAAAAGAGGCATACGTTGATGGGAGCGGCTGTAGGAGTGGTAGAGAGAAAGAGGAAATGCAAGAAGATACGAATTCGCCACCATGTTAGTCTGAACACAATTCACCCATTCATATATTCATTCATTCCTTCTCCAAATACTTCTGAGTGTTTTCTATGAGCCAGATGACAGTACTACTCATTTGATTATTTTCTTTGGGCGAACGGGTTGGACTTGTAGGACATTAAATTCATACATTGGAAAAAATTATCAGAAAAGTGTGAGAAAACACCTAACTAATTGTGTGTGTGTATATGTGTGTGCATTTACAGCTACATGTGTGTTTATATGTGAGCATATACATGCATACATATGTAATTTGACATGATTTTTTAACTTTTTGAAATGCAATTATATTTTTAATCTATTCAAAAATAGAATTTTTAAATTATTTTAGATTTACAGAAATGTAACAAAGAATACAGACAGCTACTTCCAGGAATTTCTTCTGAGAAATAATCAGGTACATGGGAGAGAATTATCTATAAGATGTTCATTTCAGCATTACCTGTGATAGCAAAAATGCGACAAGAATTTAAGTGAAGTTTTTTTTTTTTTTTAACTGAGGAATAAAATAAACTGAGATGCAGTCATATGATTAAATATTTTATAATCATTAAAATCATATTATAGGATAATATAGCATTCAAAACTAAATCATTATTCCTATATTATGACCTTTATTTTATCATACATTCTTGCAGACACATAAAATTTAATGGAAGTTTATGCCTAAATTGTGGTTATCTCTATGTGGTGACTATAGTATTTCCTACATACTATGTTTCAGGAAATAGACTTTTTTCAGACAAAAAAAAAGGATATGAGAAGGGAATATCGAGGCAACACCAACTCAGCATTATTGAACCATGACACATGCATGGTTTTTGATGGTATTGTCTCAGCTAAGTTCAGGTTTGTATTATTACGGACAACATGACTTAATCTCTGTACTGTCTGCAGTAATACAGAAAGGTGTTCAGTTCCGAGAAATCCCATCCATTTTCTTGCTGATGTCTTGAATTCCATAAGTGAGGACAAGGTTTGCATGCTTACGCATTGGAAAGAAGTAACTCATCAGTCAAATTCACTTTATGTGTCAATAAATGATAATGTAGTCTTTTAAGAGAAAAAGTTTGAAAAGAGCAAAGTGGATGAAGGTGAATTTGCCTTAAAGAAGAAGAGTGGGAGGGAAGTTGCTGGAGACCAAGTCAGGCATCACTGATTTCTGATTTCTTGACTTTCCTGTGGGTTTGCTTACATTTCAGTTGTAAAAAAGACCTTGATTTGTGATCTTCAAGAGTCTATGTTTTCCCTTTTATTCTATAAGAATACATTTTCAGTTTATTTTCTTTCTCCTACCAATTGATGGTATTTCCCATTACACTGCTATTTCTGAAAGGGTGGAATTTCTGCTTCATATACCATTATTATTTTTTTTATACCATTATAATCTCAGCACCCAAGATCTTTACAAATAATATACCTCTAAAATATTTATTCAGGTAATGTACTTCTTTAGAAGCAATGAGAGAAATGACTTTGAAATCCGATAGATCTGGGTTTCTGAATTGGTACACTGGCTCTACTACTTACTACGTCTATGGTCCTTCCTTCCTTCTTTCCTGCCTGCTTGCCTACCTGCCTTACCTCCCTCCCTCCTTCCTTCCTTCTTTTCTTTCTCCCTTCCTTCTATCTGGAAATTTTTACTAAGCAGAACACCTAAAATATGTGAAGCCCTATATTAAGTTTTAGGAGCCCTTGTGACACAGTGGTTAAGCGTTTTGGTTAGGAGCCAAAAGGTCGGCAGTTCAAATTCACCAGTTGCTCCTTGGAAACCCTGTGGGGCAGCTCAACTCTATCTATAGGGTCGCTATGAGTCGGAATTGACTTGAGGGCAATGAGTTTTTTTTTTTTTTTGGTACTGGTATAGAGTCGCTATGAGTCGGAATAAACTTAATGGCAACAGGCTTAAGTTTGGGGCAAGCCTGTTACTATGTCTTAGCCTTATTTTGTATCAATGGCAAAATGAAAATAATAATACTTTACATCTTGATTGTGAAGATTTAATGCAAAGAAAAATAATGAATTTCAAGCATCTTGCACAGTTTTTACAGTTTCTTTAACTTAGCAAACAAATGATAGTTATGAATAGTATTATAATAATATATAATATGTATTGCTTTTGCATTTATTCATTTGTTCATTATTCATACCACACATATGCATTGAACACTCAAAGTGGACCAGACAGTGTTCTATAGATTGGGGATACAAAGATGATTAAGACAGAATCCCTGTCCTCTGGGATTTCACATTATAGTGTAGGCACAGAGTTAACTGTATGGATTCTAGTTTGATGGTTCATGCACACTCAGAGGTGCCTCGGAAGAATAGCCTGATGAACTACTTCCAAAATACCAACCACTGAAAACCCTGTAGATCACAATTCTATTCTGACACATGAAGTCATCATGAGTCAGAATCTACTCAAAGACCACTGGTTGTTTTTGCAGGAGGGAAGTTTGTTCGTTTTTGTATTCTGTGTCTGGGTAAGGTTAGAGAACTCCTAAAAACATTGTGTTTTTCCAAAGCACAATGAAAGACCCTCAAAGATAAACTAGCCTAATTACTCATAGAGTTTGTAAGCGGAACCCGGAGTAATTCACCACTTGACTGACCTTTAGTCTGACAGAGTGAAGATCCTCTTTGTAGAAACAAATGAGGTTTTCCTTTTCTTCAAGGCTCCAATGTTTTAAGGAGAGATATTAGTTAATCCTGCTCTCGGTTGACCCAGACAGACCACTCATCAAATGCCATGTGGATGTGAACAGATTTGAAAGCCCTTCCCCAAAGCTTCCAGAAATGGAAGAGCCAGAAGTCAGTAGACTCACAGTCCTGTGAGAACCATGGAAATAGGATATTGAAGAACAAAACTAATACACAAAGCCAAGTGTCAGAAGCTTAACAAAATCAATGTGAACTGGGAAGAATACCAGAAATACTGTCTGAGTGGATGTCTAAAATGCCATGGAATTTTTTCTCCTTATTGGCCATTGTTAATAAGTGTGGAGATGGGTCTTGCAAGCTTTAAAGTAGAGCATTGAGGCAGACTTTTGACATCTCTGAAGTTTCGAGGTCCTTGAAATGAAAAAAAAAAAAAAAAAGAGCTTGATTTGGTGAAAGGAGCAAAAAAAGGCTACATCAAATCTCTAGATGGGAATTCATGGCAACAACTTCCAGCCAAATCCTGTAAGTGTTTAAAAAAACAAAATACACCTGCTGGCTGTCCAGAGGAACATGTCAGCTGCTGCCCTAGTGTGAACCTAATTGGCTTTTAAGATTAAAATTTCAGTCAAAATGGAGCATTGGGACACCAATAATAGACAAATTGGACTGGGGAAGCCAGCACAACCTGTACAAGGCAAGGTCATCGTAGCTCTATAGACTCATTCAAACTCCCTGAGGGGCCAAATTGCTGTGCTGAGGGTTGTGGGGACCATGGTTTCAGGGAATATCTAGCTCAATTGGCATATCATAGTTTATACTGAAAAACTTTTACATTCTACTTTGGTGAGTAGCATCTGGGGTCTTGGAAGCCTGTGAGCAGCCATCAAGGATACTTCACTGGTCTCACTCCTTTGGGAACAAGGAAGAATGAAGAAAACTAAAGATATAAGGGAAAGGACTACTGGACAACATCTACCACGATCTCCACCAGACTGAGTCCACTACAACTAGGTGGTGCCTGGGTACCACCACTGATGCTCTGACAGGGATCACAATAGAGTGTCCCAGACAGAGGTAGAGAGAAATGTAGGAAAAATTCTAACTCAAAAAAGAAAGACCAGACTTGCTGGCCTGATAGAGACTGGAGAAACCATGAGAGTATGACTACCGGACACCCTTTTAGCTCAGTAATGAGGTCACACCTGAGGTTCACCCTTCAGCCAAAGACTGAACAGGTCTATGGAACAAAACAAGACTAAAGAGGTGCACCAGCCCTGGGGCAGGGACTGTAAGGCAGGAGGAAACTGGAAAGCTGGTAATAGGGAACCCAGGTTTGAAAAGGGAGAGTGGTGACATGTTGCGGGGTTGTTAACCAATGTCATAGAACAATGTGTGTACTAACTGTTTGTTGGGAAACTAGTTTGCTTTGTAAACCTTCATCTAAAGCTCAATTAAAAAAAAAAAACTGGCACTTCAAGTGTCAGTCAAGATGTAAAAAGTAGAAAAATTGAAGAAAAACAAACATGGGGAATTTTATTGAGTATAAAGGAACTTTCTTGTTGGCCTAACTAAGAACAATTTTAGCTCTAATGACCAAATGGAAAACCAAACCAACTGGCGTCAATTCGATTCTGACTCATGATGAGCCCATGTGTTTCAGAGTAGAGCTGCTCTCCAGTAGAACTGCTCTGAATGGCTATGATGTTTTGGAAGTAGATTACTAGGTCTTTCTTCTGAGGTGCCTCTGGGCGGATTCAAACTTTCAGTCTGTTGGTTAGTAGCCAAGTGCTTAACCCTATCTGCCACCCAAGGACTCCTCTCTCTAATGATAAATCCTTGTAATCATCTTTCCAGGAAAATTGGGATTGTAAGAGGTAAATCTGTCTGTAGCTGCAAGTACAGCATTCCTGGATGGAATGCTTTTTGTAAAGCATGAAGAGCTCAGAAAGTTGGAGCCAGAGGGAAGCAGTTCTTTGGCTTCCCTGTTTCCTAGATACAAAATAGAAGCAAGCGCCCACAAAGGCAGCTGGAAATGAGTTCTAACTGGGGCAATTATATAAATGTCAGTGGTAGCTGTTACCTTATCAGATTGTTTTTCTTTCAGAGTCCCAGCATCATCTTTCAGAGGTACTGGATTACTTAAGATAAAGAGAGGGCTTAGATGTATTGCCACAATAAAAACAAAGATGTCTCACAGATGCTGGCTTTATAACATTAGCTACAAACAGAAAGAAACTGCTTGAAAGGATATGTGAGAATATAAGCAAACCCAGAGCACTCATTGCTTTGGCAATAATGATAGTCATACTTTCCCAAGATGCTAGACAGTGGCTGACTTAACCATTAAATAGTTTGTGTCTTACTGGAGATATTTCTTTACACGCAAGGTCACTATACTGGATGCTGCAATGGCTTTTAACACATATTAGGAGAAGCACCTAGAATCTTACAAATAAAATCTGGATTCTGTAAAATCCATTAAACTCTCTGAACTATAATATGCACATCCAAGAGTGAGATCTCAATGAATGGCCACAGACTGCCACTTTGTCAGCCTGAGAGAGGCAATAGGAATGAACAGTAGCCTCTGAAGTGCTCCATAGAAACACATACAGGTAAAATAAACCATTGCAATTTTGCATGTCTTTAAAAGAGAAATGGCTTTAAATAAACTGAAAATGAT
Organism: Loxodonta africana; assembly: GCF_030014295.1. Taxonomy (NCBI): domain Eukaryota; kingdom Metazoa; phylum Chordata; class Mammalia; order Proboscidea; family Elephantidae; genus Loxodonta; species Loxodonta africana. The sequence continues at coordinate 109,540,836 of NC_087347.1, read as the reverse complement.
GTGTAAGCTTTGGGGCTACAGTTTCCATCAGAGACGGGGGCAAAATAATATTCTTTGAAAACTTTAATTCAGAAATCAATGGTCTGTGGTAGATTAGATTTCTTTCCCGATTGTTCATTATCTCATCCGTAGGAGGACTGTATTTCACTGTCCATTGATATGTAACTTGAAGAGCCTCACTGTGGTAGGAGTATTTGTCATTGCCCTGAATGAATTTCTTTGGCCATGCAATGTAAGCAGAAATACTGAATGTCCCTTGTTAGCTGAACTGTAAGAGTTGTTAAATATAAGGCTATAGCGCTTTTCCCTCTGCCATGTGACTGCTTCTTCAGCCTAGATCCTAGATTTAGAAGACAGTCTTCAGTGGATGCACGTAAGTGTGAAATAAATACTGTTGTAAACTCAGAGACTCCAGGGCCATTTGTTACCACCTTATGATTTAGCAAAAGCTAATTAATATATGGTCTGAGAATAAAAATACATTTATATTGCATCATTATATACCCTTAGTGTGTCAGGTACTTTTACTGAACTCACTCATAGATTCATTCAATAACTTATAGTCAACTTATGTCATTTGTGGTTTTTTCCCTCCATCCTTATCATTTTTTAGGGTGGATTAACCCATTGGTCTGGCATTGTGCAGGCACCACCAAAACCAGTTCAAGTGAGTTCAACAAATAAGATATGAGGAATTCAAACTGAGGTAGAAAAATCTACAATCCCTGACTCTACTGGCAACTTCATTAAGATGTCAAAATTGCTTTTGGCAGGTCAGCTGGACTTTTTGAGCCACATGGGAAAATGGGTTCTCCTCACTATGAAGAAGTAACTGATTCTTCCTCTCTAGCCATTGTGGTTTCTACATTCTTCTAGGAACATGACATGTTGTTTCTATACCACGTATTTGCTTCTATTTGCTTTCTCTTGAATTGAATCAAGTTCCAACTGAGCATCTAACAGTACCAGGTGTTCCAACTGAGCATCTAACAGTACCAGGTCCTGGGACGGTCTCTTTCAAATATAGTATCTTGTTTAACCTCAGTTGTCATGTGAGGTAGCTATTACTACCTCTTTTAACAGATAGGGAAACTAAAGGGCAAAGATTTTTAAATGACTTGTCCAACATGACTAGCAAATGGAAGAGCTAGTTTCAAGTAAATTTTTGCCTCAATGTCAGTATAATTTCCATAATACCACAATGGTCTCTTTACTAACCCTGGAAAATTGTACAAAAAACTCAAGGTTTAAGGACTTTTCCTCCATGAAGTGTCCCACCCTCATACTTGTTTAGTCCAAAATTAACTCTGTCTTTCCTAAAATTTTAATTCACAAATGTTTTCATTATGGAATATAAACAAACATTGTATGACTATTTTTACAAACTTCATACTTACATGTTAAGCTCCCTTAACTTAATATGAAATAAAGCCGACATCAAGGAGGGAAGGATTTCACCCTTAAAGCTCAGATGGGTGAGGCCAAGATGGCAGAGTAGTCAGACGCTTCCAGTGACCCCTCTTACAACAAAGACCAGAAAAAACGAGTGAAACAATTGTATCTGTGACAACTCAGGAGCCCTGAACATCAAAGGCAAAGTTAGAAAATGGACTGAGCAGCAGGGAGAGGGAGAGATGGTTCAGAAGCAGAGAGGAGTTGCCAGACATGAATCACTGGGAATCCTCAAGCACCATTTCCAGGAGCAACTGTGGTAGGCTGGTGGTAGTTTTCCAGCTGCAATTTCCTCAGGGAGAGACAGCCAGTCGTACACCCTACTCACGCCTCCAGAACCACAGAACAGCACTCTCAGCAAAAGCCAGCCTCCAAGCTGGCTTCAATATCTGTCAATTTCCCTGGGCCTGAAATAGGTCCTGCCGAGTGCTCTGAACCATTTTCCCAGTGTTGGAGAAGGAATAAATTCACAATTGGGGGAAAAGATACTTTGCCAGGTCCACTAACCTGGGTAGCTCAGGGCAGAAGTGGCTTCTGTCCAGGAATGAATGGTCTGTGGACTTTGAGTACCTTTCCCCCCTGCATAGACCTGTGTGGGCCTATTTCTGAATATGCCCACAGAATATGCTGTGCAGTGAAGAGGTGGGGTTTGATGTCTGAAACCACTTTGCTTACTAAACAGGGTCCTCACCTACCCACTTCAGAGGCCTAAGGATTGGGGCTCCACCCATGTCACCCAGCCACCCATGATAGGGGTCCAAGAATAACTGGTACCTCCCAGCCCTCACAGCCAAAAGCATTGGGTGTCCATGGTCTGTCTGCAGAACCCACCCACGTGTATGTTCTAGGCAACAGGGATGTGCTTTCCTCACAGACACTTGGGGGCTGGTTGTCAGCCCCCCGGCCTTGTTCAGATCATGACCACCTGCTGTAACCAGATACCTGTACCTACACCAGTCACCCCTGCCCCTCTGAGACTGTAGGACAGAGTCTGTACCACACACTTGGTGACCAACCTCCTGGACACCTGAGGTGAATCCACACAAGAAAAGTGAATGGACTTCCAGGCTTATATACATGATAACAGCTCTAGCCATCTGGTTACAGGACATTAGAGCTTTGAAGGTGAAAATAATCAAACTAGCTCACTCAAGCAACCTATTTGGGCATATCGAAACAAAAAAAGCAAGAAGCTAGGTTACAGTAAGGAAACATAAAATTAACTAATACAATAAATTACAGATGGCTCAGAGACAAGAGTCATTATCAAATTACATAAAGAAGCAGACCATGATCAATTCAACAAGCCCTCAAAATTAAGAATCAAGGAATCTTCTGGATGAAGGTGGAATTACTAGATGCAGAATACAAAAGATTAATATACAGAACTCTTCAAGACGTCAGGAGGGAGATCAGGCAATATGCAGAACAAGCCAAGGAACACACAGATAAAGTAGTTGAAAAATTAAAAAGGTTTTTTTAAGAACATAATGAAAAATTTAATAAGCTGCAAGAATCCATAGAGAGACAGCAATCAGAAATTCAGAAGATTAACAATAAAATTACCAGAATTAGACAACTCAATAGAAAGTCAGAGGAGCAGAATTGAGCAAGTGGAAGGCAGAACTAGTGAGACTGAAGATAAAACACTTGGTACCAATATATTTAGAGAAAAATCAGATAAAAGAATGAAAAAAAAGAAAAAGAAGAAGAAACCCTAAGAATCATGTGGGACTCTATTAAGAGAAATAACTTATGAGTGATTGGAGTACCAGAATAGGGCGGGATAACAGAAAATAGAGAATTGTTGAAGATTTATTGAAGGAAAACTTCCCTGATACCATGAAAGATGAGAAGATATCTATCCGATACTCATCAAATTCCACATAAGGTAGATCTTGAAAGAAAGCCACCAAGACATATTACAATCAAATTTGCCAAAACCAAAGATAAAAAGAATTCTAACATCGGCTATGGATAAACAAAAAGTCACCTGCAAAGGAGATTCAATGAAAATAAGCTTGGCCTACTCGGCAGAAACCATGCAGGCAAGAAGGCAATGGCATAACTTATATAAAGTGTTAAAGGAAAAAAATTGCCAGCCAAGAATCACATATTCAGCAAAACTGTCTCTCAAATATGCAGGTGAAATTAGGACATTTCCAGATGAACAGAGGTTTAGGAAATTCATAAAAACCAAACCAAAACTACAAGAAATACTAAAGGGAGTTGTCTGATTAGAAAATCAATAATATCAGATATCAACCCAAGACTAGAACACAGGACAGAGCAACCAGATGTCAACCCAGCTAGGGAAATCAAAAAAATAAATCAAGATAAAAAAAAGTTCAAAACAGGGAAACAAGGATGTCATTATGTAAAACAAGACATTAAAACAAGAGGGACTAAGAAATGTAGTTACAGATCTTTCATATGGAGAGGAAGACAAGGTGCTATAAAGAAATAAAAGTTAGGTTTAAACTTAGAAAATTAGAGGTAAATATTAAGGTAAGCACAGAATAAGAGGAAAAGACAATACAGAAACTACTCAGCACAAAAAATCAAGTGGGAAAAAGAGACGGTCAACAACACACAAAAAAAGACATCAAAGTGACAGCACTAAACTTATACTTATTCATATTTACACCGAATGCAAATGGACTAAATGCACCAATAAGGAAACAGAGAGAGGCAGAATAGATAAAAAAACAAAAACAACAACAACAAAAACTATCCATCTAATGCCTGCAAGAGACACACATTACACTTAGAGACCAAAACAAACTAAAACTCAAAGGATGGAAAAAAATATGTCAAGCAAACAACAATCAAAAAAGAGCAGGAGTGGCAATATTAATATTTGACAAAATAGACTTTAAAGTTAAATCCACCACAAAGGATAAAGAAGGACAGTATATAATGAGTAAAGGGACAATACACCAGAAGGATACAACCATATTAAATATTCACGCACCCAATGACAGGGCTGCAACATACATAAAACAAACTCTAATGACATTGAAAAGTGAGATAGACAGGGCCAGAATTATACTGGTTACGAGAGTGGGGAGGGAGGGAAGGAGAGGCGTATTCACTAATTAGATAGTAGACAAGAACTTTTTTAGGTGAAGGGAAAGCCAACACACAATACAGAAGAGGTCAGCACTACCGGACTAAACCAAAAGTAAAGAAGTCTCCTGAATAAACCGAACTCTTTGAAGCCAGAGTAGCAGGGGCAGAGGTTTGAGGACCATGGTTTCAGGGGACATCTACATCAACTGGCATAATAAAATCTATTAAGAAAACATTCTACATACCACTTTGGAGAGTGGCGTCTGAGGTCTTAAACTCCAGCAAGTGGCCATCTAAGACGCATCAATTGGTCTTAACCCACGTGGAGCAAAGGAAAATGAAGAACACCAAAGACACAAGGTAATTATGAGCCTAAGAGACAGAAAGGGCCACATAAACCAGAGACTACATCAGCCTGAGACCAGAAGAACTAGATGGTGCCCGGCTATAACCGATGACTGTCCTGACAGGGAACACAACAGAGAACCCCCAAGGGAGCAGGAGAGCAGTGGGATGCAAACCTCAAATTTTCATAAAAAGACCAGACTTAATGGTCTGAGTGGGACTAGAAGGACCCTGGAGGTCATGATCCCCAGACCTTCTGTTAGCCCAAGACAGGAACCATTCCCAAAGCCAACTCTTCAAACATGGATTGGATGGGACTATGGGATAGAAAATGATTCTGGTGAGGAGTGAGCTTCTTGGATCAAGTAGACACATGAGACTATGTGTGCAGCTCCTTTCTGGAGGGGAGATGAGAAGGCAGACGGGATCAGAAGATGGCTGAATGGACATGAAAATAGAGAGTGGAGAGAAAGGGGAGAGCAACTAGGAGTATATAGCAAGGAATATACAAATTTTTGTATGAGAGACTGACTTGATTTGTAAACTTTCACTTAAAGCACAATAAAAAGAAAAAAATAATAAAGCCAGTGCCTTGCTGACTTGTCCTCAACCCTTTCTAAATGAATAAATCACTTTGCTTTTCAGGATTTATGTAACATTGAGAGCAGGAAAATCTCTGTGTATAGAGAGATTGCTTATATCATTTATAGACGTTTGTATACAGTCAGGCTAATAAGAGGAAACTAAAGCTTAGAGAAAGATAACACGTGACTAGTAAGATGTAGTTTAGCATTCTAGGATTTTAGCCCAAGCACATCTTCAAACTGAAGTTTAAGATGCTTTCCACTGTGCCATGTGGACTCTGTTGTTGGCTTCTGTAAAATGGTTTCTATTTTTTAAAGCAGAAATGTTCTCTGATTTGGCCTCGCTCCCCAAATTGCCCAACAAAAATACATATATTGAAAAGGGAACTTTCAGATTTGCTATATACCACTTGTGAAAACTCATTCAAGACATAATTCCTCAACTCATTCAGTCTCATTAATTTTTCACTCTGAGGGCTGGGAAAATGGATCTTTCTAGGAAAAGTCAAATTTGTGGATGACAGCCAGTAGAGCTCAGGGGTCAAAGAACGCACTTGGACCACTTCAGAGTATCCCCATCCTTTCAATCTTCTGTCATGCTGGCACAGTAGGGAGGATTGGAAAGAGAGTCTGCCCTCGACTAGAAAAAAAAAAAAAAAAAGTTTGAAACTGTTCAAATCTAGGCTTGAGAGCAGCTATAGTCAATGACATTTACCAACGCTAAATTAAACCTTCTCTAACACTTAGAATTATAAACATGTTCCAAAAGTAATTTTATTGGCCAAGGATAGATCTAATATGGTGAAGTTGTGTGTGTATGGTTGGGGGTGGGGGAAGAGAGTAAGGGGAGCAGGAGAGAATTTTTCAAGGAAGAGTCTCAAAAAAGGTTGAGCATTTCCACAAATGAGTGGAAGGGAACTCAGACAGATAAGCCTAAAGCTAATGTCACCAAACACCAATATTTCTGTCAAGCTTTAAGGTCCCAGTGACTTGACTTGTGCAATTTCAATTTTAACTCTTATGCTTTGTTCTCCCCAGGTCTTAGTAAAAAGTAAAGGACAAGGGTCAAAAAATAGGAATGGGAAATTGACTTGAAAAATCAAAAGCAGGAGCCTGTGGTTGTCTCCTGTTCTAACTTCACTTTTGAGAAACTCTATCATACACTTGGGGCCCTGGTGGCACAGTGGTTAAGTGATACAGACGCTAACCAAAAGCTGGGCAGTTCAAGTCTACCAGCTATTCCTGAGAAACCCTATGGGGCTGTTCTACTCTGTCCTCTAGGGTCGCTATAGGTCAAAACTGATGCAACGGCAACTATTTTATTATTATTTTTTAACCATACACTTACCTTTAGAATGATATTGCTTTTAGAATTCAGAAAAGGAGGCGATAGTGTCAAATGACTGCATGTTTTCCAAGTTCCAGATTTCAAAGTCAGAGCCATGCTTTCTGTTCAGCCTGTGAAGTGCTGATGTTTTTAGTAAGCATAGGGAGGTCTCATCATCTTGAAACACCCGCGTACTTTTCTTATTTGTTAGATATTGATTAAATTAAAAAAAAAAAAGTAACTGTAACCAGTTGCCATCAAGTTGATTCCAACTCATGGCAGTCCCATGTGTGTCAGAATTGAATTGTGCTCCATAGGGTCTCCAATCACTGATTTTTCGGTAGTATATGGCCAGGTCTTTCTTCTGAGGCATGTCAGGATGGACTCAAACAGCCTAACTTTCTGTTAGCAACCAAGTACATTAACCATTCGTACCACCCAGGGTCAAATTTTTTACGATTGTAATCCTACATTTCTATGTGATCCATTCCCTTTTCCTTTCTTTAGGTCAGATAGGCTCCAGTCCTAAAGAGTTTTCAACCACTGCCTCCTTCAAACAGTTCTTTGCTCAGCAACTTGAAGTTCTAAAAAGGCTTATTCTTAGTTTATATGATCTCTAACTGTTCCCTTCACTAGGTCCAGGTCCTGGCCTTTCTGCTGTAGGGTGTGCCATTCGCCCAGGATCAAGGACTCAGAAACCTCCCCCAACCACATCTGCAACAGGACTAGGAGAGGTTTTAGGGCCATCAGCACTGGGTGGGTGGATGAAACACAGGTTTTTTTTTTTTTTTTTTTCCTTAAAATGCTGTCGTCACCCAGTTTTGAGTCCCTGGCTCAGGGACTGTCTGTTCCCCCTCTTGAGCTGCTGATTAAGTCCACTCTCCAACTACTCCCCTTATCAATTTCTCACATTTCTGGGTCACTATGTGCTTTTCAAAAACCCTGGTGGCATAGTGGTTAAGTGCTATGGCTGCTAACCAAAGGGTCAGCAGTTCGAATCCACCAGGCACTCCTTAGAAACTCTATGGAGCAGTTCTACTCTGTCCTATAGGGCCGCTATGAGTTGGAATCGACTCGACAGCACTGGGTTTGGCTTTGGTTTATGCACTTTCCTAAACTGCCACGGAGCAAAATACCCAACAACAGCTAGCAACGGCCCCTATGGCCCAGACCCTGCAGAATTATTCAAAATATACAATTCCCAGAAAGCCCATGAAACCTAGCATCTTCTACAATTCTAACTTGTTGCTGTGTCCCCAGGTGCAAGCCTATGAGTGACTCTGCCTCATGACATACTGCGAACACCAGGTGCTCTAGTATAACAAAATGTAAATGTTTACGGCCTCCCTGCCTTGGCTCTCTTTTGACCTTGCCATACCTCAAACTGTATCAAGTTAAAGCAGTGAGAGAAATGAAATCACCTTTTACCCTGAAGTATTATAATCCAGTATTTGCTGCCGGTAAGACAGGTGTTAAGTATTGACAGATGAGGAAAAAATAATTATAACAGCTCAAAATCATACTTATGTGATCAGGGATGGGGTTTGCAATGGTGTTTCGTCAACAGTCACAAATGCTTACAGGATATGAAGAGGTTCTTTCAAGATTTAATTAAGGGAAACCTAAATAGAAGTGGATTTTTATGCCGTATTTTCTTAAAAGAGAAAAGCTAAAACATTTCTTTTTTGACCTATAGAATCTTTTTTTTTTTTCTCCTATTAAAATTATACGTATTTAATTTGGGGAAAGATTCTTACTTTGACCAGAAACATTTTCTGTTTAGTAATCTCTCTGTATTAACAAATGATGAAACCACACTGGTCACACGCAATACTTTAAAGAGCAGTTAGTAGCTGTACTAAAGATCCTACCTTCTTAAAAAAAGAGAATCTTGATTTAAAATAACAGAGATCCAAGCAGAGACTAAAGTGAGGCCTCCCAGCATGATGGTAATAACCCGTGAGCTGGACAAAGAGGGACCAAGTCCAGCTTTGCCACTCTGGGCAACTTACTTTACTTTCGATCCTCAGTTTTCTCACCCATAAAATGTATGAAATTTTAGTAATTCCTATTTCATGCAAAACTCTCACTATCTTCTAATATATCCAGAATTGTTAATTATGGAAAGAAAGAAAAGAAAGCAGGTTTCTACTAAATTTCATATTGTCTTTATAATGGGCATTTTATCTTTAGTGCTTTGGTTTATACCTTCCTATTTCTGCCATTTCTGCTAACTAAAAGATTGACAGTTTGAGTCCACTTAGAGGTACTGTGGAAGAATGGCCTAGTGATCTGCTTCTAAAAAATCAGACATTGAAAAACCTACGGAGCACAGTTCTACTTTGACACTCATGGGGTTGCCATGTGTCAGTACTGACACCAAGAGAACTGGTTTGGTTTTGGGTTTATTTCTGCCATTACGCTTTCCAATATTGTCTGTTTATGAAGATTCCGTTCATGTTTAAAGACCATCTCCGAGACTAGTCTTTCTTGACAAGCTCAAAGAAAAAAGCTCTCATCACATGTAAACGTCTATAGTAGCCACCAGTCTGTTTGCTGTCATTGTGGCACAGTATTCATCTGCTACATGATATTCTTAGTATCTCTTCATTTTCTGAAAATATACATTTATTTTTCTTGAGGAGAAGGGCTATAAATTTACCCCAATGGCATAATTATTCCACAAATCTTATTTACATATTATTAACATAGAATTTAAGAGTTAAATTGTCAGAATTATTTTAATAATGAATCTCAAAACCATGAGCCAATGTCTCCCTCCCTAAAATGACATATAGAGCTAAAATATTGAATTAAAACTGTAACTGATATTACCAAAGGCATCAATTATCTTTATACTATTTATAAACTTATTAGACTTTTCAAACAAAAACATCAAGGGCACAGAGTAAGTCTTATTCATGTCTGTGTGTGTGATTTTTTTTTTTTTAATGACAGTTGTAAATTCAAAAGCACAATGAATGCTTTCGAAAAATGAACGCACATTTTGGCAGTAATTATACTCTAAAAAATACCACGTCTTAAGGATTGTGGTACTTACAATCACTGGCAGGACTTCCAAAGGATAACCTCAGAAAGAAGTAAGACACACATGTGCACACACTCTGAAGGATCAGAATATAAGAAACAGTGCAAGGTTCTTCGTTCCAAAGAGCAGAAACTGACTTCAGTGAACAGAAAGAGATAAGGGTTTATTGTAAAGCTAGCAGATATCTCACACAATAGGTGTGAAGACTGAGAATTGAGGCCTAGAAACACAGGCAGGAAACCAAGAAGCATGGGAAGTCAAAACCAGAGCCGGTGCCCAGCAGTAGAAAATGTGATTAGGGCACGGCCACGGGTGCCATCCCTACAGCTGCTGTGGACTCTACCGTTATGGACTTCAGGCTACAATCAGTTTTACACGCCTTGAGTGTATATATCACTGTGTTACGTTTCAAAGCACATTGGTAGAAACATCCGTTTGGTCAAATCAGTTATTAAGTCTTTAAGCTCCCAAGATTTATGAGAAACGAGGAGATCCCCTCCCCTGTTGGTTTCTTTGGATGCACTTTGTCATGGATTAAGTTGTGTACCCAAAAATATGTGTATCAATTTGGCTAGGCCATGATTCCCAGTTTTGTGTGTTTTTCCACCATTTTGTCATCTGATGTGATTTTCTGATGTGTTGTAAATCCTGTCCTCATAATGTTGATGAGATGGGATTATCAGCAGTTATGTTAATGAAGCAGGAGTCAGTCTATGAGATTGGATTGTGTCTTGAGCCAACCTCTTTTGATATATAAAAGAGAGAAGAAAACAGAAAGACGGGGGGACCTCATATCACCAAGAAAGCAGCACCAGGAGCTGAGCACATCCTTTGGACATGGAGCTCCTGTGCGGAGGAGTTCCTTGACCAGGAGAAGATTGATAACAAGGACCTTCCTCTAGAGCTGACAGAGAGAGAAAGCCTTCCTCTGGAGATGACACTGAATTTGGACTTCTAGCCTACTAGACTGTGAAAGAACAAACTTCTGGTTTTTAACGCCATCCACTTGTGGTATTTCCATTATAGCGGCACTAGATAATTAAGACACATAGGATGAAGGAGTCTTTCAAAATAAGATGGAAGTTAAGTTATAGGACACTGAAAAGAATGACAAATATCCTCTACAATCCATTCTTTCTACTTCTCCAACACATATAAACCCTTCTTCCCATATTTAAACTTTAGGAAAAACAAAAACAAACTTCTCTATTTTAACATAATGAAACCAACCAATCTTTGTGTACAACTGAAAACACAATTTAGTTCCTTCTCCAAAAGGGAGAGCACTCTAAATCAAATTAAACCATTCATACAACTCAGAGCCCAGAAGCTCCGGACTAGGTGTCCTTTCTTATTTGGTTTTACCACCCTGGCTCTGTCGAAAACAAAAAGCAGGACTTAAAGGCAGTGTAATACAGAAAAAAAGTTTTTAAGAATCACAAGATTGGGTCAGTTTAGGTCACTTAATTACATTTGAAGCAATGTTTCTTTTGGCTTGTTTTGAGAGATACATATTTAATATTCTGTTATATATATTTTCTAGCCCCTGCTCCTACCCTCTGTGTGTGTGTGTGTGTGTGTTTGCATGTCTGTGTGTGTGATTATACAAGTAAGTAGCAGTCAGGATCAGTCAAAGGAGCAGGGTCACTATAAGTGTTATTGGAAAGGAAGCAGGATGTAAAAGAAGTCGGGCTCCAGAATGGGAGGTTACAGCTTCAGAGAAGGGGTCACTAACAACTAATCTGAGAAGGGAAGAATGGTTAGCTACTGAAGTGGGATGGCAAAGTGGGAATTTGTGAAGAGAGCTATGGGAAGCTGCTTCAGTGTACAGCTACTGCCTCGTGGGTCCACAAACAACTATCTCACATTGGACTCAGTGTCTCTGTTAGTCAGCAGAAGAAGCAAGTAGGGAGAGAAGATGGACAGAAAGCAGACAAGAAAGAACAAAAAGGGACCTGACCGGCAATTATTTGCCCATTATGGCATATAATCATGAAATGACTTCCAGAGAGTAATGACTGCTACTTCACTTCTCCTTTCACTTAAGTTCCCCTTTTGGCAAACACGAAACTAGAACAACTAAGTTCCCCGTTTAACCAATTTGACTCAGCATAGTCCACCATTCTGTATCTTTATTTGTGTGTGTGTGTGTGTGTGTGGAAAGTTGTTACAAATTTAGATGAGCATAGTAATTATAGTTTTGTATACATCTTTATTTTAGCTCTTAAATTATGAGCACTTACCCATGTCATCAAATTCTTCTTGATTCTACAAAAAACAAATGAACAAAATAATCATGATAAAAACATGTTGGAGCAAAGAAGTGGAATTAATATTTTAATTGTCCTTTGCTGGATAAGAAAAAAAAAAAAGTTAGCCAGAAGGTGGCATTCAGGCAGAGGAGATAGAATAAACAAAGAATGAGGAGAATGCATAATGTGCTTAGGGAATGGCTGGTAGCATGCAGTAGACAGAGTACAAGGTAAATATAATATTTAAGGACATAATAGAAAAATAGACTCTACTAGACTGAGAATGACCTTAAACTTCCTGTCAGCAAGTTAAGACTTAATGCTATGGACAATGGGGAGTAAGTTAATATATTTAGCTTGGGAGTTGTAATCAGGTTTGTGTATTAGATCAATCACTCATGAGGAAATGTAGGAACTGGATTAGAGGGGCCAAGGGACTACAGCAGAGAAAACTCTTAAAAGATAATTGGAAGAGTTCTGGAGAGACTCAATTCAGATTAACTAGGACAAGGGCTGTAAAAATGAAAGTATAGATTTGAAAGTCATGACGGTGGCTAAATCCAATGGCTTAGTGACTAAATATGGAGACTGGTACATAAAAAAGTGTTAGAGATAATTCTAACTTGTTCTATCTTGGGTGGATGTGTGAAGAGTAAAGCTAATTTAAATTCATATTGGAGGCAGCTTAGGCTTAAAATTTCAGAGTGAGCATTACTCAGTATAGCCAGAATTGCCACAGTGATTGCAAAGACAATTCTCATAAACTCAATCATCAGTGGCTTAGAGCAGTAGTCTCCAGACATAGGGAACCATCAGAATTGCTAGGGGGTGGGAGAGAGGAGGGGTAAGGTTGGAAGAATGGTTTTAAAACTGTCAGAAATCAGGTTTTATTCCAGACTTACCAAATCTACGTTTAGGCTCCCCCAGGTTATGAACTTCAGTGCTGACTTGCACAACTTCGTGGTGCCGATCACATTACAGTCTTCACGTATGGCATTTCCAGAATAGTGAGGAGAACAATGCACACAGCATTAAGCTGTGGTCCTGCTTATGAAGAACGAAAAATCTTCCTTATTGGAAAACTAACCAAAGGCAGATCACCAATGGACCAGATGCGAATTATAAACAAACTTGATTAAAGTCATAAAAACAGAAATGTTTCTAGGGTTGTCCTTTGGGCATTCCACAAGGTACTGAAGTAATAGTAACAGCGGTTCTGTTGTGCAAATTAACGACTTTGCCTATGTATACTTTGGATGTTAGAGTACATGACCATTGAGAGTAGGGACGGTGTTTTGTTCAGGGTTGTATCCCCAGCACCTAATACAGAGTCTGATGTATAGTAAGTGCTCAATAAATATTCACAGACGAGTTCAGTCATTTATTCAACACATATTATCAAGCTCCATGTATTTTTCAATACTCTGTAATATGTGCTTTGATTGCATAAACTAGTAAGCTATTATTCCCACACATAAAGAGCTCTCGGTTTAAGAGTAGAAGAGAGATCTTTATGCAAACAAATAAGATCAATGAAGTATTACAGGTGTGATGTGGATTAGAGATGGAGCAGTAAAGTTTTACAAGACCAGCCAGAAGTAGAGAAGCCTAGTTCTGATCAGTCATCTGAGGATACAAAACGATGTTCAGTATAGATGTTCAGGTGCACAACAACAAAAGTGTTATATAATTAACACTGACAGTGCATACTCAGGGCTAAATCACTGTTATGCAAGTTTTTATTGCACAATTTGGGTTAACATGCATGAGCTCAGTAGATGATAAAAACCTGAAAGGACTTTTGCAGGTATTTTGCCAATGTGATCTGTTGCCTTTGGTACACATTTAAGGAAGTTTTCCTGGCACTTACAGGAGTAGGTCTCTTTGGAAACAAGATATACTATGGTTCTGATTTCCCCCACCATTATTGCATGTTTTCAGGTCAAATAAACTTTATTCTACCAACACCCTTGGAATAGCGTTAAGATGACGTAATAGAGGAAGGTACAGAATGCTACAGAGACACAGATGACAGAGTTTTCCATGTTATTAGGTTGGTTCTTTTACTGTCCTTCTGAAACTTATCAACCAAGAAAGAAGAGCCTTGGAAGGTAATTAGAGATTGGGCAGGTAGAAGGGACTGGGAGTGAGAAAAATATCTTAAGAGGGAGAACCAACCGACCACAGAAGTTTCACAAATGATGTTGTTTTTCAGGAATAGGAGAAAGTTAAGCATCGCTAGATTGTAGAGTGTGATGGGTAGGGACAAGGATTGTAGAAACAGGAAGTCTAGAGGTATGGGTGGGGGTCAAATTCACACTTTATTCATGTCTATATTCCCAGAGGCTAGAATACTGCCTACAGCATAGTAGATAACCATGTTATTAAAATTAAATTAATGAGTTAGGGTATTGCAGAAAACAATTTGGGATTCATTGAAGAAGAAATAGAAAACCACTGAAGGATTTAAAATAGGTGAATAACATGACACATTTTCTATTTTAGAATGGACAACTTAGCAGCATTATGGTATCTTGTGCCATGAAAAATAAGATTAATTAGATGATTATTGAAATTGATTTGCAGATGGAATCTCAGACAGAAATAACAATTGAAATAGAAAAGGGCCTAATGAAATCTATTTTTTAGTCAAGGCCAAAGAATAAATGTGAAATATAGAAAGAACTACTGAAGAATGGCTACTGAGGTGAGATAGTCATCTAGGTAAGAAAAAAAAAAGGAAAAAAAAATGAGGTTTGGGAAAAGATCATGGTCCTGCTTGAGATGTTTGTGGATACCTGTGTGCTGATATGCAGAAGACATTAATGATTTGAGCTTAAGAGAGAGATTTAATGGGGAGATAGAGATTTGAGAGTGATTAGCATATATGGGCTTATCATTAGCATATATGCACAGTCAAAAAACTTTGGAGTAGATGACATTCTTCAAGGAGAATGCTGAAAATGAGAAAAGGGAGAAACTGACAAATGCTTACATTGCAAAGTGTTGAAGAAGGAAGAGTCTTCAAAAAACTCTGAGAATCTCTGAGTAAAATAATAAACTCAAAAGGGGAAAATGAGTATTAGGAGGGTGGAGGTACAGGATCTAGGTCAGCCGAGTCCTTAAGTACCCATGGCTGAAGAATAACCAATATTTCAAAAGACAGAACTATTGATTAAATAAGTCAAATCTGTTTATGTCATAAAAATCACGTTTATATTACAAGTTCAGCTGCCTGGTGGCATAGAGGTTAAGAGCTCAGCTGTTAACCAAATGGTCATCTGTTTGAATCCAACAGCGGATCCTTGGGAACCCTATGGGATAGTTCTACTCTGTCAGTATGAGCTGGAATTGACTTGACATCAATTTTTTTTTTTTTTTTTTTTGTCTTTATATTACAAGTTACTCGTAAATAAATGTGTGTCATTTATGTTACTATTGTTTCGTCTTCTCGCATTCTCTCTTTTGGTTTTCCCTCCTAAATTCTTGAGTTAAAAGACCTTTTATGTTACTTTAAACCAAAAATGCCTGAACTTTCAGGGACCCAAACAACTGACTGAATTTTACAAAAGAAGTGACTACTCTGGAACTGCCACACATCTGCAGAACTTCTAGAATTATCTGGATAGATGACATCTCCATATCTAGGACTGATAGTTTATGACTTGATTATGGCAAGCACGAGTTCTAGAAGCACAAGTTGCGTGTCATAATTGTTCTATAGATGTTGTGGCAAGGACAGAATTGCTCCAGAAAAGAATCTCAGACCTTGAAACTTTCAGTTATAATATGAATAAAAATTAGAGTCCTGGTATTAATTTAAGCAGAACAGTTAATATGAGGCAATTTGACCCCATTCCCCAATCGATCTTTAAAGAAAAATAATTCTTAATGGATATACCTGCATAATGACTCTTCTTTGTTACATTCACTTAGTGCTAATTGACTATAAATTGAAAAAGATGAAAATGGATGTTTATGAATGGCTTGAAGTGCCAATGACTCTGATCATGCTTCTACAGAATATCAAACCTTCTAGGAAAAATACAGTTTGTAGAAGCAAGATGTGTGTCAGTCCTTTACCATCTATCGGTACTGATATAAAAAAAACTTCTAAGTATTGTGTCGGGGATAGAAAGAAAATGAGACTTTATTCTAAGTTGGCAATTTAAAAAAATTCTTTGTGAAATTCTCTCATTCCTAGTAGGTATGGACAAAAGCATCACCTATCTCCCAAGACATATAGTCTTCCAGGTGGCAAATAAATTTCCTTAGCTTTCGGTCAGCAGAAAACCTTAGAGGTCTGTAAATCTTTTAAATTACTTCAGATTCCTACAGTTGAAGCCTATCAGGGTAATCGGGTTTGATATTTTTAACAAATAACATGGAAACTAGCTAGAAAATATCAAAGAACTTAACTAAAGACATTTCGTTTGTTAGGAATAGATATGGGACTAGAGTTTAAATCTCCAATTTCTGCAAATAATGTGTATTTGTTTATTTATTTGTTTTAGCTACTTTTTGCTGCTCTTAGGCCCCTAAATGGTGCAAGTGATTTGCTCTCAGCTACTAATCTACAAGTTGGAGGTTCAAATCCACGCAGCAGCCCTGGAGAAGAAAGATCTGGCCATCTGTCTCCATAGAGATTATGGCCAAGAAAGCCCTATGGAGTAGTTCTACTTTGTAACACCTGGGGTCACCAGGAGTTGAAATCCAGTCAAGGGTAACTGTGTTTGTTTTGTTTGTTTGTTTATGCTGCTCTTGAATTCCATTTCATGAAGTCAAAAGCACCAACCGAAACCTCTTATTTCATGAAATAATTTTGTGGTACCATGAGCAACAGAACAAATTGACCTCCCAAGCCAAGCCAAAAAGTTTTATAATACTAATTCAGATTGTGATAACCCTAAGTAAAAAAAGACATAATCAGTTACACACACTAATGCATCATTGAGCTCTCACTAATCTTTTAATCTATTTAATTCAGAAACCTTAAATTAGATGTAGAAGAAACTCACCCTAGTAACTACAACAGTGGGACGACCCACTAGCAATGTGAAGTTACATATCTTTCCCCTGCAGTAAGGAGCTATCAAATGTTTTGATTGATTGGAAGATTGGAACATCTTAGGAGTTTTATAATTGCACAAAGAAGCTTAGTCTGATTTGGCTTATTTTATGAAAACCTCATTAAAATTATGTGAAGAAAAAGTATATTCTGCAGATCACATCACCCTTATAATATATTCCAGGATTAGGATGAGGGATTACCTTGAATAGTTTTAAATGATTTAGAGTGAAAACCAAGAAATCATTTCCCCATCTCAATCTATTTGCTGATCAATCACAGTCTATTATCACTCCTTGCTAAACACACAGATAGGCTTGCTAATTCCTCTTCTCCCAGATATTCACAGATCTGGATCTTCTGTATTGTTTTAGATCTCGACTGAAGCATCACCTTATCAAAGAGTCCTTCTGTGACTAACCGAAGTAGTAATCCCAAACATTAATTCTTACTCAGTTTTATTCATTGCACTATACTACTTTTAAAAATCTTACATATTTATTTGGTTTTGTTCTTTAATTAGGCTGCCATCATTAAAAATGAAAGGGCTCTCAGTCCGGTAAACTTGTCTGTCTTATTCATCCCTGAATTCCCATACCAACAATGTTATTTGGAAAAAAGGAAGAACTTAGTAAATTTATTCAATATTTTTATATCAAATGACTGAATAAATGAACAAAGCCTTTATTATAAAGGTATTGCCAGAAAATTCTAAAATATATGACTCATGGATGAATCCTTAATAAAGGTACACTTCCGAACACAGAAACTTATTTCTGAAACCAATCATAAAAATTTTTTGACAAATAATGAAGCAGAAGCTCTGAAACTGTATCAACTTGAGCATATTAACAAGTGTGAACATCAGAAGAATCAAGACAAGTGCTCAGGTATCTTGCCTTTCACTAAACTGCCCTTCGATAGCATCATTTGGTAGTTACATTCACAAATCTTTAATGGTTAGTTGATAAAAGTTAGTGCTGTCTCTGACCCCTTTTCCAATTTTATACATTCATCAACTACTTGTGTATTCTTTAAATATATATTTATATATTTCTTTAAATTTCATTTTGAATAAATTTCTTTAAATATATATAAAAATTTACATATTTTTTGTAAATATATTTTAATGTATTTACATAAAATATAGTATTTTATGTAAATATATTATTAATATATTACATAATACATAGGGTCACTATAGGTCAGAAGTGACTTAATGGCAAAAAGTTTTAATGGGTTTGTTTTAATCTTTATCTATTTCCAACTTGAAGAAAAATTTTTAGAAAAAAAAATTAACTCCCTCAATACATTTCTAAATTAAAAGCACAGCAAAAAGAACAGCTCATGAGCCCTTGAAAGGAAATGATTTAAAGGCTTTTTGAAACAGCTGCTGCAATGAAAAGAACATGGAGAAGTGGGAGGACTTCTGGTTTCTCCTTAGGGATTTTGAGAGCTGGAAATAGCATCACTTCCACCCACACAAAGAAAAAAATAAAGCTGCAAAAATACAAACTCACTTTTTTTAAAAAAAAAACCTGAGCTGAGATCACTGAGCAGCTATCTGGACCAAAATCTAAGGACAGTCAGTCACCAATATCTATGGAGAGAAGATATGTGCACTGATATCCCTGGGGTATACTCAACAAGACACCAGAAAGAAGAGTTCATCTAGAGTGGCCGGAGAACGGTAGAAGATAAGTGTGCTTAGGCAAGAAAGTATGAGCCTCTGGGGGCCATATAACTTTGGAAGTCTGATCCTTTTTCGGGTATTTTCTCCAGAAACATCACTGGGCACTCACAGAAAAGCTTGGATAAAGTTTTAAGGAAGTGTTCCTTGTGCTGCCAGCCTGGAAGAGGGAAAGAGTAATCATTGCAGGAAAGGCATGAAATTATACCTGGACCCTTCTCTCCTATGTTCCTTATGGAACAATTACCTTAATCTGTGGGGAGAAGGGCAAGAAACACCATCATCCTAAGGCCACTAGTAAAGAAAGTCTTTTCAATAAGTAATGCTGTAACAATTAGAAATATAAGGGTTCTCCAGAGAAATAGAGCCAGTGAGATTTACATATACATATATGTATATATAGACAAAGAAAGTGAGAGAGAGAGAGACATTCAGAGAGAGAGAGAGATTTACTTCAAGGGATTTGTTCATACAATTGTGGGGGCTGGAAAATCCAAAATCTACAGATCAAACAACAGGCTAGAGACTCCTGCTAGTTTACATATTGTAGGGACCTGGCAAGTCCAAAATCAGTAGATCAGATGTCAGGCTAGAGACTTCTGCAGGCTTATGCCTCAAAATCCATAGGTAAGGTGACAGGAAGAGGGCAGATTAGAGACAAAGCAAGTTCTGCCAAAACTTCTGTTTGTTGTCGGAAGCCAGATCACACCCTAAGGAACTCACCTTTTAACCGATTGATTGATTATATTACATTAAATTACATTATGGAAGGAGACTACATTACATTGCATTAGCTTACATTATAGAACCAGTAACTAGTCTAGTGTTTGGCAAAACCACTGGGAACCATAGCCCAGCCAAGTTGAGATATAAAATTAATCTTCACGAAATTCACGTTGAAAAAAAAATCTAATTCCCTACCAACACTATACAAAAATATTAATTTGAGCTAAATCATAGACACAAATATAAATGTCAAAATTATAAAACTACTGAACAAAAAGACATAAGGGTATCTTTTTGAAAAAGTGGTAGTCAAATATTTCTTAGAAGGACACAGATATATTAAACATAAAGGAAAAACAGGATGAATTAGATGTAATCAAAATTAAAAATGTTGGCGGTGCCAAGATGGCTGACTAGGTAGAAGCTACCTCGGATCCCTGTTGCAACAAGCACTTCGAAAATCAAGTGAATCGATCACATACATGACAATCTACGAACCCTGATCATAAAACACAGATCTAAAGAGTTGATCTGAGTGACAGAGACTCAGCCAGCACAAGCAGGCTGCACACTGATGCGGCTAACGAGAGAAGGAGCAACCACGGGGAAGTAGCGACTGTTCTTGCAGCCTGGAGCCAGCGTCCCAGTCAGAAAGCCTTGGCCCCGGGCTTTGGACTGGGAGCAGGGGAGCTGACCAAGGCATCCTGAGACAGTGCAAACATGGGACACAGACCTAGCCCTCAGAAGTGACCTCAGGGGAAGCCCAGCCAATGCACACAGGCAGCGAAGTGAGTGACGCAGCTGAAAGGAGGAGAAGTCACTGGGAGGCAGTGACTGGTTTTGGAGCCTGGAGTGTGGCGGCCCAGGTGGGGAAACTTGGCGCTGGGCTTTGGACTGGGAGTGGAGGAACTGACCATGGCTTCTGAGACAGCACAAGCACAGGACACGGGCCTGACCCTCGGGGGCATTTTTGAGCCAGCCAATGCACACAGGCTACAGACCCCTTGGGAATCTCAGATAAAACAGTCATCACCAAGCAAGATAAGTAACTTTGTCTATATTCCTGGGTGGTACTCTCTCCTTTTTTTACTCTCTGCTATCTATCTGATCCCTCCCCTCCCCTTCCCAGGCAGCTTCATTAACATTGGAATTTCCTGGGCCAGAGAGTGAAGTGCTCCGCGGTTATTTTTTTTATTTATTTATTTTTTTTATCTTTTCCTAACCCATTCTCCTGGCCTGAGAGAAGCAGCTATAAAAAACCCAGGGACGAAAAATCCTTCCCTGACTTCCCAAAATTGCACTAAAAATACAGAACCAGCTCCAGCCAAGCATATGAGATCTGCAGTCTTGGGCTTTCATCCCTATACGGAACAAGGTGGCTATTATAATGCAAAAGCAATTCTGATAGGGATCTAACTGTAATTGCTTTAGCAGATTACTGGAAAGACAAGTTTCCTAGGTCTGATATCTCTCCCTAGTAAAAAGAGCCCTCACTGAACCGTAATGGTGAACTGAGGGCTGAAGCTCCACCCAAACCACCTAGCTTCCTGCCATAGGAGTCTGAGGATAGTGACACCTACCAATCTGTAGAGGTACTTGCATTGGGGGCCTAAGGTACAGCTGCAGAGCCCACCCACAAAAGGGCTTTAGGAACAGAGACACACCTACCTCACTGGCACTTGGGGGAACCCTGTCAGCATCCTGACCCCCCGAATGTGACCCCCTGCTGCTACTAAAATCTGGTGCACACAACTGTCACCACTACTCCTCTAAGCGAATAGGTGACAGTCTACACCACATACTTGGTGACCCAAAATCAGATTCTACTCAAGAATAGCGAATGGACACTTAGGCTTATATATTTGGTAACAGCCCAAACCACCTGGTAATAGGGCATAAGTGATTCAAAGGCTACAACAATCAAGACAGTGCAATCTAGTAGCCCATCTACGTATATTGAAAGAAAACAAAACAAGATAAGACTCAGCGAGCGAATCTAAAATAAATCATTACAATATCTTATAGATGGCTTGGAGACAGCAGTTGATATCAAACCACATAAAGAAGCAGACCATGATTGCTTCTACAACTCCCCAAATTAAAGAATCGAAATCTTTCCCAAATGAAGATACAATCCTGGAATTGCCAGATGCAGAATGTAAAAAACTAATTTACAGAATGCTTCAAGACATCAGGGATGAACTCAGAAATGAAACAAGGCAATCTACAGAAAAAGCCAAAGAACACACTGATAAAGCAGTTGAAGAAATAAAAAAGATTATTTAAGGTCATACTGGAAAAATTAATAAGCTGCAAGAATCCATAGAGAGACAGCATTCAGAAATCCAAAAGATTAACAGTAAAATTACAGAATTAGACAACTCAATAGTCAGAGGAGCAGAATCGAGCAACTGGAATGCAGAGTGGGGGAGGTGGAGAATAAAGCAATTGACACGAATATAGTTGAAGAAAAATCAGATAAAAGAATTTAAAAAAATGAAGAAACCCTAAGAATCATGTGGGACTCTATCAAGAAGAATAACTTGCATGTGATTGGAGTTCCAGAACAGAAAGGGAAATAACAGAAAATACAGAGAGAATAGTTGAAGATCTGTTGGCAGAAAAATTCCCTGACATCATGAAAGATGAAAGGATATCTATTCAAGATGCTCATCGAACCCCATTTAAGATTGATCCAAAAAGAAAATCACCAAGACATATTATCATCAAACTTGCCAAAACCAAATATAAAGAGAAAATTTTAAAAGCAGCCAGGGATAAAAGAAAGGTCTCTTACAAGGGAGAGTCAATAAGAATAAGTTCAGAATACTCAGCAGAAAAAATGCAGTCAAGAAGGCAATGGGATGACATATATAGAGCACTGAAGGAGAAAAACTGCCAGCCAAGGATCATAGATCCAGCAAAACTCTCTCTCAAATATGAAGGTGAAATTAAAACCTTTTCAGATAAACACAAGCTAAGGGGTTGCAAAAACCAAACCAAAGCTACAGGAAATACTAAAGGAAATTGTTTGGTCAGAAAATCAATAACATCAGATACCAACACAACACAAGGTCACAGAACAGAGCATCCTGACATCAACTCAAATAGGGACATCACAAAAACAAATTAAGATTAATTTTAAAAAGAAAAAAAAAAGCTCAAAACAGGGAATCATTGAAGTCAATATGTAAAAGATCACAATAATCAAAAGAAGGACTAAATACAGGAGGCATAGAACTGCCATATGAAGAGGAAAACAAGACGATATAGGACGATACAAGTTAGGTTTTTAATTAGAAAAATAGGGATAAACATTAAGGTAATCAAAAAGAGGTCTAACAATTCCATAACTCAAAAAAAAAAAAACAAGAAAAACATAATGACACAGCAAAAAAAATTCGACTATTATGAAAATGAGGAACACACAATTTACAAAGAAAAAGTCTCAGCACAAAAAAGTAAGAGGAAAAATGAAATCGTCAACAACACACACAAAAAGGCATCAAAATAATAGCACTAAACACATACTTATCTACAATTACGCTGAGTGTAAATGGACTAAATGCACCAATAAAGAGACAGAGAGTCTCAGACTGGATAAAGAAACACACTCTGCCTATATGCTGTGTATAACAGACACACCTTGGAGTTAGAGACATAAACAAACTAAAACTCAAAGGATGGAAAAAATATATATCAAGCAAACAACAAGCAAAAAAGAGCAGGGGTAGCAATATTAATTTCTGACAAAATAGACTTTAAAGTTAAATCCACCACAAAGGATAAAGAAGGACCCTACATAATGATTAAAGGGACAATTGACCAGGAAGATATAACCATATTAAATATTTATGCACCCAATGACAGGGCTGCAAGATACATAAAACAAACTTTAACAGAACTGAAAAATGAGATAGACACCTCCACAATTATAGTAGGAGACTTCAACACACCTCTTTCGGGGAAGGATAGGACTTCCAGTAAGAAGCTCAACAGAGACACAGAAGACTTAATTTTTACAATCAAACAACCTGACCTCATAGACTTATACAGAACACTCCACCCAACAGCTGCAAAGTACACGTTTTTTCCTAGTACACATGGAACATTCTCTAGAATAGATCACATATTAGGTCATAAAACAAACCTTTGCAGAATCCAAAACAGGAAAACATTACAAAGCATCTTCTCAGACCACAAGGCCATAAAAGTGGAAATCAATAACAAAAATCAGGGAAAAGAACTCAAATACTTGGAAACTGAATAACACCCTGCTGAAAAAAGACTGGGTTACAGAAGACATTAAGGAGGGAATAAAGAAATTCATAGAATGCAACAAGAATGAAAACACTTCCTATCCAAACCTCTGGGACACAGCAAAAGCAGTGCTCAGAGGTCAATTTATATTGATAAATGCACACATACATAAAGAAGAAAGAGCCAAAATCAAAGAACTGTCCCTACAACTTGAACAAATAGAAAGTGAGCAACAAAAGAATCCATCAGGCACCAGAAGAAAACAAATAATAAAAAGTAGAGCTGAACTAAATGAATCAGAGAACAGAAAAACACTTGAAAGAATTAACAAAGCCAAAAGCTGGTTCTTTGAAAAAATTAACAAAATTGATAAACCATTGGCCAGACTGACTCAAGAAATACAGGAAAGGAAACAAATAACCTGAATAAGAAATGAGATGGGCCACATCACAACAGACCCAACTGAAATTAAAAGAGTCATATTAGATTATTATAATAAATTGTCCTCTAACGAATTTGAAAACCTAGAAGAAATGGATGAATTCCTGGAAAAACACTACCTACCTAAACTAACACAATCAGAAGTAGAACAACTAGGAGGTGGAGCCAAGATGGCGGACTAGGCAGACGCTACCTCGGATCCCTCTTACAACAAAGACACGGAAAAACAAGTGAATCGATCACGTACATAACAATCTACGAACCCTGAACAACAAACACAGATTTAGAGATGGAGAACGAACTAATACAGGGAAGCAGCGATTGTTTCCAGAGCCTGGAGCCAGCGTACCAGTCAGGTACGGCACAAGCACAGAGAGCTGCTCCACCCCCCTGGACTAACCCTGGGAGGGGGACTAGCCGGTTCCGCGGGCGGCGTGGGATGCAGCCGGTAGGAGAAGTCCCCGGGAGGCAGTGACTGGTCTTGGAGCAGGAAGAACAGCGTCCCAGCCGGAGAACCGTCTCGCTGGGATTTGGACTGGACGCAGGTACGGCATAAACACGGAGAGCTGCTCCACCCCCCTGAACTAAACCCGGGAAGGGGCCCAGCCGGGTCGCGCGGGCGGCGTGGGACGCACCCGGTAGAAGAAGTCCCCGGGAGGCAGCGACTGCTATTGGAGCGGGGAGAACAACGTCCCAGCCGGGACACTCGGTCACGGCACAAGCACGGGGAGCTGCTCCACCCAACTGAACTAACCCCGGGAGGCAGCCCAACTCCGGCCACGCGGCTAGAGGGACAAGAAGTCCCTGGGAGGCAGCGACTGATTTTGGAGTCGAGAGTGCACCGTCCCAGTAGGGGAGCCTTGACGCTGGACGTGGGGCTGGAAGCGGAGGATCTGACCGTGACTCCAGCGGGCCAGACCCCCCGGGGGCAATCTCCACACAGCCAGCACACATAGGCAACGTGCCCACGGGAATCTCAGATATAGTAGTCACTCCAAGCAAGACAAGCAACTCTGGCTATATTCTAAGGTGCTACTCTCCTATCTTTCTGTTCCCTCCCCCACCCTCCCCAGGCGGCTTCATTAACATCCGAATAGCCTGAGCCAGAGGGAGAACTCTGATAGGGATCTGACTGCATTTTTTTTTTAGCGGATTTTCTGGAAAAACTAGTTTCCCAGTGATGGCTTGGAGACAACAATCCATATCAAACCACTTAAAGAAGCAGATCATGACAGCTTCTCCAACCCCCCAAACAAAAGAATCAAAATCTTTCCCAAATGAAGATACAATCCTGGAATTATCAGATACAGAATATAAAAAACTAATTTACAGAATGCTTAAAGATATCACAAATGAAATTAGGATAACTGCAGAAAAAGCCAAGGAACACACTGATAAAACTGTTGAAGAACTCAAAAAAATTATTCAAGAACATAGTGGAAAAATTAATAAGTTGCAAGAATCCATAGAGAGACAGCATGTAGAAATCCAAAAGATTAACAATAAAATTACAGAATTAGACAACACAATAGGAAGTCAGAGGAGCAGACTTGAGCAATCAGAGTGCAGACTGGGACATCTGGAGGACCAGGGAATCAACACCAACATAGCTGAAAAAAAATCAGAGAAAAGAATTAAAAAAAATGAAGAAGCCCTAAGAATTATGTGGGACTCTATCAAGAAGGATAACCTGCGGGTGATTGGAGTCCCAGAACAGGGAGGGGAGACAGAAAACACAGAGAAAATAGTTGAAGAACTCCTGACAGAAAACTTCCCTGACATCATGAAAAACGAAAGGATATCTATCCAAGATGCTCATCGAACCCCATTTAAGATTGATCCAAAAAGAAAAACACCAAGACATATTGTCATCAAACTCACCAAAACCAAAGATAAACAGAAAATTTTAAAAGCAGCCAGGGAGAAAAGAAAGGTTTCCTTCAAGGGAGAATCAATAAGAATAAGTTCAGACTACTCAGCAGAAACCATGCAGGCAAGAAGGGAATGGGATGACATATATAGATCACTGAAGGAGAAAAACTGCCAGCCAAGGATCGTATATCCAGCAAAACTCTCTCTGAAATATGAAGGTGAAATTAAGATATTTACAGACAAACACAAGTTTACAGAATTTACAAAAACCAAACCAAAGCTACAAAAAATACTAAAGGATATTGTTTGGTCAGAGAACCAATAATATCAGATATCAGCACAACACAAGGTCACAAAACAGAACGTCCTGATATCAACTCAAATAGGGAAATCACAAAAACAAACAAATTAAGATTAATTAAAAAAAAAAATGCACGTAACAGGGAATCATGGAAGTCAATAGGTAAAAGATTACAATAATCAAAAAGAGGGACTAAATACAGGAGGCATTGAACTGCCATATGGAGAGTGATACAAGGCGATATAGAACAATACAAGTTAGGTTTTTACTTAGAAAAATAGGGGTAAATAATAAGGTAACCACAAAAAGGTATCACAACTCTATAACTCAAGATAAAAACCAAGAAAAACGTAACGACTCAACTAACATAAGGTCAAACACTATGAAAATGAGGATCTCACAATTTACTAAGATAAACGCCTCAGCACAAAAAAGTATGTGGAAAAATGAAATTGTCAACAACACACATAAAAAGGCATAAAAATGACAGCACTAAAAACTTATTTATCTATAATTACCCTGAATGTAAATGGACTAAATGCACCAATAAAGAGACAGAGAGTCTCGGACTGGATAAAGAAACACGATCCATCTATATGCTGCCTACAAGAGACACACCTTAGACTTAGAGACACAAACAAACTAAAACTCAAAGGATGGAAAAAAGTATATCAAGCAAACAATAAGCAAAAAAGAAGAGGAATAGCAATATTAATCTCTGACAAAATAGACATTAGACTTAAATCCACCACAAAGGATAAAGAAGGACACTATATAATGATAAAAGGGACAATTGATCAGGAAGACATAACCATATTAAATATTTATGCACCCAATGACAGGGCTGCAAGATACATAAATCAAATTTTAACAGAACTGAAAAGTGAGACAGATACCTCTACAATTATAGTAGGAGACTGCAACACACCACTTTCAGAGAAGGACAGGACAACCAGTAAGAAGCTCAATAGAGACACGGAAGATCTAACTACAACAATCAACCAACTCGACCTCATTGACTTATACAGAACTCTCCACCCAACTGCTGCAAAATATACTTTTTTTTCTAGCGCACATGGAACATTCTCTAGAATAGACCACATATTAGGTCATAAAACAAAGCTTTGCAGAGTCCAAAACATTGAAATATTACAAAGCATCTTCTCAGACCACAAGGCAATAAAACTAGAGATCAATAACAGAAAAACTAGGGAAAAGAAATCAAATACATGGAAAATGAACAATACACTCCTGAAAAAACACTGGGTTATAGAAGACATCAAGGAGGGAATAAGGAAAGTCATAGAAAGCAACGAGAATGAAAATACTTCCTATCAAAACCTCTGGGACACAGCAAAAGCAGTGCTCAGAGGTCAATTTATATCGATAAATGCACACATACAAAAAGAAGAGCGAGCCAAAATCAGAGAACTGTCCCGACAACTTGAACAAATAGAAACTGAGCAACAAAAGAATCCATCAGGCACCAGAAGAAAACAAATAATAAAAATTAGAGCTGAACTAAATGAATTAGAGAACAGAAAAACAATTGAAAGAATTAACAAAACCAAAAGATGGTTCTTTGAAAAAAATAACAAAATTGAGAAACCATTGGCTAGACTGACTAAAGAAATACAGGAAAGGAAACAAATAACCCGAATAAGAAACGAGAAGGACCACATCACAACAGAACCAAATGAAATTAAAAGAATCATTTCAGATTATTATGAAAAATTGTACTCTAACAAATTTGAAAATCTAGGGGAAATGGATGAATTCCTGGAAAAACACTACCTACCTAAACTAACACATTCAGAAGTAGAACAACTAAATAGACCCATAACAAAAAAAGAGATTGAAACGGTAATCCAAAAACTCCCAACAAAAAAAAACCCTGGCCCGGACGGCTTCACTGTAGCGTTCTACCAAACTTTCAGAGAAGAGTTAACACCACTACTTCTGAAGGTATTCCAAAGCATAGAAAATGACGGAATACTACCCAACTCATTCTATGAAGCCACCATCTCCCCGATACCAAAACCAGGTAAAGACATTACAAAAAAAGAAAATTATAGACCTATATCCCTCATGAACATTGATGCAAAAATCCTCAACAAAATTCTAGCCAATAGAATCCAACAACACATCAAAAAAATAATTCACCCTGATCAAGTGGGATTTATACCAGGTATGCAAGGCTGGTTTAATACCAGAAAAACCATTAATGTGATCCATCACATAAATAAAACAAAAGACAAAAACCACATGATCTTATCAATTGATGCAGAAAAGGCATTTGACAAAGTCCAACACCCATTTATGATAAAAACTCTTACCAAAATAGGAATTGAAGGAAAATTCCTCAACATAATAAAGGGCATCTATGCCAAGCCAACAGCCAATATCACTCTAAATGGAGAGAACCTGAAAGCATTTCCCTTGAGAACGGGAACCAGACAAGGATGCCCTTTATCACTGCTCTTATTCAACATCGTGCTGGAAGTCCTAGCCAGGGCAATTAGGCTAGACAAAGAAATAAAAGGTATCCGGATTGGCAAGGAAGAAGTAAAGTTATCACTATTTGCAGATGACATGATTATATACACAGAAAACCCTAAGGAATCCTCCAGAAAACTACTGAAACTAATAGAAGAGTTTGGCAGAGTCTCAGGTTATAAAATAAACATACAAAAATCACTTGGATTCCTCTACATCAACAAAAAGAACACCAAAGAGGAAATAACCAAATCAATACCATTCACAGTAGCCCCCAAGAAGATAAGATACTTAGGAATAAATCTTACCAAGGATGTAAAAGACCTATACAAAGAAAACTACAAAGCTCTACTACAAGAAATTCAAAAGGACATACTTAAGTGGAAAAACATACTTTGCTCATGGATAGGAAGACTTAACATAGTAAAAATGTCTGTTCTACCAAAAGCCATCTATACATATAATGCACTTCCAATCCAAATTCCAATGTCATATTTTAAGGGGATAGAGAAACAAATCACTAATTTCATATGGAAGGGAAAGAAGCCCCGGATAAGCAAAGCACTACTGAAAAAGAAGAAGAAAGTGGGAGGCCTCACTTTACCTGACTTCAGAACCTATTATACAGCCACAGTAGTCAAAACAGCCTGGTACTCGTACAACAACAGGCGTATAGACCAACGGAACAGAATTGAGAACCCAGATATAAATCCATCCACATATAAGCAGCTGATATTTGACAAAGGCCCAGTGTCAGTTAATTGGGGAAAAGATAGTGTTTTCAACAAATGGTGCTGGCATAACTGGATATCCATTTGCAAAAAAATGAAACAGGACCCATACCTCACACCATGCACAAAAACTAACTCCAAGTAGAGCAAAGACCTAAACATAAAGACTAAAACAATAAAGATCATCAAAGAAAAAATAGGGACAACCTTAGGATCCCTAATACAAGACATAAAGAGAATACAAAACATTACTAAAAATGATGAAGAGAAAACAGATAACCGGGAGCTCCTAAAAATCAAACACCTATGCTCATCTAAAGACTTCACCAAAAGAGTAAAAAAACCACCTACAGATCGGGAAAAAATTTTCAGCTATGACATCCCTGACCAGTGCCTGATCTCTAAAATCTATATGCTTCTGTTAAAACTCAACCACAAAAAGACAAACAACTCAATCAAAAAGTAAGCAAAGGATATGAACATGCACTTCACTAAAGAAGATATTCAGGCAGCTAACAGATACATGAGAAAATACTCTCGATCATTAGCCATTAGAGAAATGCAAATTAAAACTACGATGAGATTCCATCTCACTCCAACAAGGCTGGCATTAATCCAAAAAACACAAAATAATAAATGCTGGAGAGGTTGCGGAGAGATTGGAACTCTTATACACTGCTGGTGGGAATGTAAAATGGTACAACCACTTTGGAAATCTATCTGGCATTTTCTTAAAAAGTTAGAAATAGAACTACCATACAACCCAGAAATCCCACTCCTCGGAATATACCCTAGAGAAATAAGAGCCTTTACAAGAACAGATACATGCACACCGATGTTTATTGCAGCACTGTTTACAATAGCAAAAAGCTGGAAGCAACCAAGACATCCATCAGCGGATGATGGTTAAATAAATTATGGTATATTCACACAATGGAATACTACGCATGGATAAAGGACAGTGATGAATCTGTGAAACATTTCATAACATGGAGGAACCTGGAAGGCATTATGCTGAGTGAAATTAGTCAGAAGCAAAAGGACAAATATTGTATAAGACCACTATTATAAGATCTTGGGAAATAGTATAAACTGAGAAGAACACATTCTTTTGTGGTTATGGGGGGGGGAGGGAGGGTGGGAGAGGGTTATTTACTGATTAGTTAGTAGAGAAGAACTACTTTAGGTGAAGGGAAGGACAATACTCAATACAGGGAAGGTCAGCTCGACTGGACTGGACCAAAGCAGTTTCCGGTATAAACTGAATGCTTTGAAGGTCAGCGGAGCAAGGGTGAGGGTTTGGGGACTATGGTTTAAGGAGACTTCTAAGTGAATTGGCAAAATAAATTGTATCACGAAAACATTCTGCATCCCACTTTGAAGTGCAGCGTCTGGGGTCTTCAATGCTAAGAAGGGGCCATCTAAGATGCATCAATTGGTCTCAACCCACCTGGATCAAAGGAGAATGAAGAACACCAAGGCCAAAAGATAATTATGAACCCAAGAGACAGAAAGGGCCTCGTGAACTAGAGACTTACATCATGCTGAGACCAGAAGAACTAGATGGTGCCTGGCCACAACCAATGACTGCCCTGACAGGGAGCACATCAGAGAACCCCTGAGGGAGCAGGAGATCAGTGGGATGCAGATCCCAAATTCTCATAAAAAGACCAGACTTAATGGTCTGACTGAGACTAGAGGAATCCCAGCGGTCATGGTCCCCAAACCTTCTGTTGGCCCAGGACAGGAACCATACCGAAAGACAACTCATCAGACATGGAACGGACTGGACAAGGCGTTGGAGAAAGATGCTGATGAAAAGTGACCTACTTGTATCAGGTGGACACTTGAGACTGTGTTGGCATCTCCTTTCTGGAGGGGATATGGGAGGGTAGAGAGGGTTAGAAACTGGCAAAACAGTCACAAAAGGAGAGACTGGAGAGAGGGAATGGGCTGACTCATTAGGGGGTGAGTAAATGGGAGTATGTCGTAAGGTATATATAAGCTTATATGTGACAGACTGACTTGATTTGTAAACTTTCACTTAAAGCACAATAAAAATTATTAAAAAATAAATAAATAAAGGAAAGAGAACCAAGCAGAGGGTTGGGGACCTCACAGCACCAAGAAAGCAGCACCAGGAGCAGATCACATCCTTTGTGTACCGGGTCCCTGCATCTGAGAAGCTCCTCGACCAGGGGAAGATTGAGGACAAGGACCTTCCTCCAGAGCTGATGGAGAAAGAAAACCTTTACCCTGGAGCTGACACCCTGAATTTGGACTAGTAACCTACTAGACTGTGAGAAAATAAATTTCTCTTTGTTAAAGCCAAGAAAAAAAAAAAAAATTAAAAATGTTCATCAAAAGTCATTGCTTCCTGCCTCCATGAATACCTGCCTCGTTTCCCATGAATCTGGAGCAACTGGATGGTACCTGGTTACCATTGCTGAACATTTGGATCAAAGATTCTGTAGAAGAACCCTGTTCAAAATGGTGAAAATTAGAGCACAAAATTTCAAATTCACATGGAATCCAGATTTTCTTGAGCCATTGAGGTTAGATGAACCCCTGAAGCTATTTCCCTGAGATAATCTTTGAACCCCAAACCTTAAACCAAAACCAAAACTATCCACTGAAGTCTTCTTTGAACCAAAAAAAAAAAAAAGTTTAGCTTTGCTGGTAAAGAATGTCTGCCTTGAACATTATGCTCTTTTAAGAACAATCTATATGGGATAAAATTGACAATAGCAACTAGAAAGATTAGATAGAAAACTTACGGATCAGTGACTTTATGGTAACGGGGAAGGAACAACTTGGAAAAGGAGGGTGAGCATGGCTGCACAAATTGAAGAATGTAATCAATGTCACTGAATTGTTCATGCAGAAATTATTCAGTTAGTTCGTGCTCTACTGTGCATAATCTCAACAAAAAAAATAAAATTAAAAAAAGAGTCATTGCTTCCCAGACAATGACTCCCCTTTTCCCCATCCTTCCCACCCCTGGTGGCCAGTAATAAACTTAGTTTTGTACTCTTGTCATTACATATAAATGAAATTATACAGTATTTGTCCTTTTGTGATTGACTTGCTCTAGTCAGCATAATATTTTCAAGGTTCATCCATGTTGCATGTATCAGAACATTGTTTCTCTTTCTAGATGAGCAGTATTTCAGTACATTTATATACATATAAATATAATGTGTGTGTATATATATATATATATATATATATATATATATATATATATCACATTTTGCTTGTCCATTTAAGTTGTTTCCACCTTTTGGCTATTGTGGATAGTGCTGTGGCGAACACTAGCATACATATATCTGTTCGCTTCATTGTACTACCGATTAATATAATTGATAACACTAAGCTATACACCTGAAAAATGATAAATTGGCAAGAATGCTATATATATAAATAGCAGTTGCTGAGGCTGTTTATGTACAACTAAACATCTCATAGGATTTGTTTTCTTCTTTTGGAGGTTCACGGTCATGGTTTCAAGGGACATCCCGTTCAATTGGCTTAACATTGCTTCTCTGTATGTCTGTTCTACCTCCTAGTTCATTATGTAGTGACTGGGGTCTTAAAGGAAACCCTGGTGGCGTAGTGGTTAAGTGCTATGGCTGCTGACCAAGAGGTCGGCAGTTCAAATCCACCAGGTACTCCTTGGAAACTTATGGGACAGTTCTACTCTGTCCTGTAGGGTCGGTATGAGTTGGAATCGACTTGACAGCAGTGGGTTTAGTGGGTTTTTTGGGGGTCTTAAAAACTAGCAAGAGGCCGTCCAAGGTACAATAATTGCTCTCTATTCACCTGAAGCAACAAAGGAAAAAGAAGAGTAAGGAATTAGAGCTGGTAATTGAAGGCATGTCTGGTCGTCTCCATGAACAACTGCCTCCTTTGCCATGAGACCAGAAGAACTGGATAGTGCTCAGCTACCATTACTGAATGTTTTGATTAAAGATTCTATAGCAGAGTCCTGAACAAAAGGGGAGGAGAAATGTAGAAAAGAATTTCAAATTCTCGTGGAATTCAGGCTTTCTGGAGCCATTGAGGCTGAATGAACTCCCCAAACTATTGCCCAGACATGATATTTAAACTTTAAACCAAAACCTCAAGAACCTGGAGCATAGCATGACTCCCTGCTCCTTAAACATGGCCCACAAATATTGACTTCCTTCCCAAGAGTATAGCATGGAAAGGGGGGAAAGAAGTGGCAAAACCTGATGAACACTACTTCGGCCAGGTAGCTTAACATCTTCAGTGATAAGTTATGTTGATACCGCATACCCTTGATACTATGTGATGAGAATGGCACTTTATCTCTTTGATTCTCTTCCCCAAAATCCATAACCCTAGTCTAATTCAGAGAAAAACATCTGATAATCCTTAATTGATGGATATTCTTCATAATACCTTACCAGTACTCCTCAAAACTTCCAAATTCAACAAGAACAAAATAAGTCTGAGAAACTGTCATAGTCTAAAAGAGCCTAAGGGCCATGACAAATAAATGTATATGGAATTCTAAATTGGATTTTCAAACAAAAAGAAAAAAACGACATTAGGTAAAAACTAAGGAAACGTGAATACGGTACGGACTTAAATTAACGATAATGTATCATTATTCATTCTTTAGTTTTGAAAAAAATATCCTACAAAACCAAGATGTTAATAGGAGAAACTGTGGGATATATGGGAACGTGCTCTGTTACCTTGGCAACTTTTCTGTACCCAAACCATCTTAAAATCAAAAAAGCTTATTTCAAAAAAGTTACTGTTAAGAAAATAAAAAGGCAAGTCATAGGGAGAAAATATTTACAGTGCATATATCTTTTAACGTGCTTCTATCCATAAGGAACCCCTATAAATCAATTATAAAAAGAAAAACAACCCTTTTTTTTTTTTTTAAAAAAAAAAAGGTCAAAATAATTCTTCAGGTAATTTAAAAAGGAAGCTATAAGAAGAGCTAACTATAATGTGATGAGTTGGTAAAGATCTTTAGTAATCAAGAAAATTCAAATTAAAACCAAAATGAGATACTGCTTCACATACTCTAGGAAGGCTACAATTAAAAAGACTAGAGTATTAAATGTTTGATGTGGAATATCAGTTGCTGATGAAGATGTGAAATGTTAAAATCACTTTTGAAAGTGACTTGGTAATTCTTATAAAGTTAAAAATGCACTACCTTGTGATCCAGCAAATTACCCAAGGCTAATAATGAATATATTAAAACTCCTGGTAGAAGGATGTTCCTGGCAGCTTTATTCATAATAGTGAACAACTGTAAAGAACTGAAATCTCCAACAATAATTAAGTGGGTAAATAAATAATGCAATATTCATATAGTGGAATACTGCTTAGTAATTAAAAGGAAAAACATACAACAAATAACCTGGTTGAATCTCAAAAATATTATTTTAAACAAAGAGGCCAGATTCAAAGAGGTAACTATTGTACAATTCCAGAAGAGGCAAAAGTAATACACACTAATAGAATTCAGAACAATTGTCAACTCTAAAAATGGTAAGAATTAATCAGAAACAAAGAGGAACATTCAATATTTTATATTTTAATAAAGGTGATGTTTCCATGGGCTTAGAAATAATTTAAAGCTCACTGAAATGTACATATAAAGTGAGTGAATTTTCTTGTATATAAATTTTGACTCAATAAAAAAAGTTTTAGGAGGGGGTAAAAATATTCAAATGTGTGTGTAATCACAAGAAATGCAAATGGACTAAAATATCCAATTAAAAGACAATTGTTAAGCTGGGTTAAAAAAAATAAATCTCCTGTATACTGTGTTGTGAGTCACTACATAATAGTATTGCTTTTATTCACAAGGATGATTTAAAAATTTAATAAAGGTGTCATATAAGTATGTGAGGGGAGATGTGGGAAAAAGATACGAGGACGATCTTTGCAAACAGAGGTCAATAGTCATATTTTCTTGCTGCTATATTAATCATCATCAAAACTCAGTGCGTTGCAAGCCAAACAGAACATATCTAGAACCAGGTTTAGTTACTTACATAGACAATTTATATCAGGCCACTAGACCCAGGTAATACATGAGATGAGAATATTGTGTATTTCATTTGTGTGTGTTAAAAATTAGAAAATGATTTGTTATAGAGCATACACACACTGTAAGACAGCCAAAAATAAGGCTGAAAATAAGGAAATTTATGAAACAGATAAGGCGAAAAAAATGACGGGGCTTCAAATATTCATAACCTTATTCTATTAAAAGTATATGGTTCAAAAAATGTTTTACCCTTCTTGACAGGGACTTAAAGATGGAATCTAAAGTCAGGCTATCTGACCATGAGTACTGGTTTCAACACTTACTTGATTATTATATGACTTAAATTATTTAATGTATTAGTTGACTGAAAAATGATCAGCAATAATACTTACCTGTCATGGATTGAAGTATGTCCCCCCAAAAATGTGTGTATCAACTTGGTTAGGCCGTGTGTGTTTGTCCTCCATTTTGTGATTGCAATTTTATGTTGAGAGGATTAGGGTGGGATTGTAACACCACCTTTACTCAGGTTACCTCCCTGATCCAAGGCAAAGGGAGTTTCCCTGCACCATCTTTTGTCTCTCATTAAATGAAAGGAAGCAAGCAGAGAGTTGGGGACCTCATACCAACATGAAGCAGCACCAGTAGCAGAGTGCGTCCTTTTTACCCAGGGTCGCTGTTCCTGAGAAGCTCCCTGACCAGGGGCAGACTGATGAGAAAGCCAACGGAGAGAGAAAGCCTTCCCCTGGAGCTGACGTCCTGAATTTGGACGTTTGACCTACTTTACTGTGAGAAAATGAACTCCTCTTTGTTAAACCCATCGATTTGTGATATTTCTGTTATAGCAGCACTAGATGACTAAGACACTACCCTATACAGTTTTTTAAGGAAAAAAAAAATAGTGTGGAAATATATGTTAAATGCTTAGAACATCCCTGGCACAAAGGGAACAATCAATAACTTTTAATTATTTTTATTATACCTTCCTTTTAAAGTATTCTGATGAAGCAATGGAATTTCATGTGGATAACCAAAAACCCGTTGCCATCTAGTCCATTTCAACTCATAGTGACAACATAGGACAGATTAAGAACTGTGCCATAGGGTTTCCAAGGAGTGGCTGGTGGATTCAAACTGCCGACCTTTTGGTTAGCTGCCAACCTCTTAACCACTAGGCCACCAGGCCTCCATTGTATCTAGGGCGGAGGCTTTTTAAGGAACTAAGGGGCCCTCATGGTGCAGTGGTTAAGAGCTCAACTGCTAAACAAAATTTGGCAGTTTGAACCCACCAGCCGCTCCTTGGAAACCCCCCTATGGGGCAGTCCTACTCCGTCCTATAGGAAGGCTGAGTCAGAACAGACACCACTGCAATGGGTTTAAAAGGCTTAAGGCAAGTGTAACACTCTGCAGAGGAGTGGGGGTGGGTAAAAAGCAGGTGATGTAATCACCAGGAATCACAGTAAGGAAAGGAGGGAGGTGTAGCTTAAGAAGTCATTTTGGTCACAGAAAAAGCTTTCCAGTGAGCTACGATGTCAGAAGAAAGGTATATCAAAAAGCAAGCAAAAAAATGCAAAATGGTATCTATCACAGAAGTGTAAGACCAGGTCAGAACCAAAAACCAAACCCACCGCCCTCTAGTCAATTTCAACTCATAGCGCCCCCATGGGATAGAATAGAATTGCCCCATAGGATCTTCAAGGCCACATCTTCCTCCCTTGGAAGGGCTGGTAAGTTCAAACCCCAGAAATTTTGGTTAGAAGCAAGCTCTTTAAACACTGTGGCACCAGGGTTCTACATATAAGACTAGGCAAAGAGGGTTAAATCCTATAAGGAACTGTGACAAAATATACCGTGAACAATACAAAGGCTTTTTAAAGCTATTATAGAATAAAATGAACAGAAAAAGAATAGACCACAGCTTAAGGTATAATTCTGCTCACTGAGTAGGACTAAGCCCTGTCCTACCTCTTTGCATCCATTTAGCGTGGTCTCAGGTAGGACTTGGATCAGTCCTGGCTTGACACTTTACCTAGAGGACTGCGGGACAAGATCCCCAGGGTGGGAAAGATTAGTCCAAAGAACGAATACATCACAACTACCAGAACCTCCACCAGACTGAGTCCAGCACAACCAGATGGTGCTCAGCTACCCCCACCAAACGTTCTGTCAGGGGTGACAATAGAGGGCCCCAGTCAGAGCTGGAGAGAAATGCATAACAGAATTCTAACTCCTCCCCAAAAAGACTAGGCTTACTGATCTGACGGAAACCGGAGAAACCCCGAGAATATGGCCCCCAGACATCCTTATAGCTCAGTAGTGAAGTCAATAAAATCAAGCAGAGGGGCAGAGATTCTATTTTGCTCCTGTTTTTCTTTGCAAGGAGAAAAATCTTAAATTTTGAAAGTTCTTAATAACTACTGAAGTTTGGAAGAAAGTTTAAGGTTTCTAGAAGGAATGTAAGAGAAGGAACCAGGAACATGCAGATGGATGAATTCCTCAGTTTTCAAAAAGGTAAATAAAAGATGCCAAAATTATAACACCTAATGTGAATGGCAAAAACGTCTAGTACAGATTACAAAACAGATGGTCTATGAACACTCACAAAAGGAAGCATATAACATTTGGGCTCAGCGTGATTTCTGTAAATGAAACATGACAAACTAAATTTATTTCCTTTTTTCTTTTTTATATAGCTACCATACTGCTAGATGAGAGAAATGCTCCAGACTCAAAGCATCTGGATTTTAGGAAAACATTTGACAAGTCTCTCAGCTGTCCTTGTGGACAAGCCAGAGCAATGCGGACCTGCTGATAGGGCATTAGATGAATGTGATCCTGCTTGCGTGCCCAAACCCTGGGTGATGATTTATGGATCAGTGTTAGGCAGGTGGAAACTGTCTAGCTCCATGTTCAAATGTTCTGTGCTTGGCCTTGTTTCGTTCAACCTATTTATCAATATCTGTTTGAGCTGTCATTCCAGCTATTCATAAATGTATTAAAGCAGAAGAGAAATTCACTAACATTTATTCTGCAGTCACTATATGTTTGTCATAATGCTTGTTGTTGTTGTTAGTTGCTGTCCAGTAGGCTTTGACTTATGGCAACCCCATTTGTAACACAACAAAATGTTGCCTGCTACTGCACCATCTTCATGATCATTGGTATGGCTATTGTGTTAATAATCCATCTCATTGAGGGTTTTCCTGGCCTTTGCTGGCCTTTCACTTAGTCAAACATGGTGTTCTTGTCAATCAATTG
Source organism: Loxodonta africana (assembly GCF_030014295.1). NCBI lineage: Eukaryota > Metazoa > Chordata > Mammalia > Proboscidea > Elephantidae > Loxodonta > Loxodonta africana. Next base: position 109,501,869 of record NC_087347.1, on the reverse strand, counting down.
GTCTCTCCTGATGATGCATCTGAAGTAAGTCAAAGTTTAAGACAATATTCTATGATCTGTATGATTTTCATTGGCTAATTTTCATAAGTAGATAGCTATTCCTCTTTTCCTACTTGCCTTAGTCTGGAAGCTCTGCTGAAACTTGTCCACCATGGGTGACCCTGCTGGTATTTGAAATACTGTTGGATATCTTCTAGTATTATAGCAACGCACAAGCCACCACAGTATGACAGACTGACAGACGAGTAGTGATCATACTTCTTACATTTTCTAAATAACAGCCCCATAAGGTATGGGGTGTTTTTCCTATTTTGCTGAAAAGGGAACTGGAACTCAGAGAGCTGAAATATTTGTTCCTTAGACGTCTGGTAACAGAAAAATGAAATCCGTGTTGATAATTCAAAAGTTACAGTCTTCCACTGTATTAAGCTATCTCAAAATAAAGATCAGCTGCAGAATGTGATTATCATAAAAAATAATGCTGGCTTCTGCCACATCAATAGGTATTTAGTGACCAGATTAATGGAAGCTATTATTCTACTGTGCTCTGCAATGGTCTGGTTATAACTAGAGTTATGTGTATAGGTCTGTGTTACATGTTAAGAAATGTGCAGATAAAATAGTGTTAAGGAAATAAGCAGCCAGGGCTTGGAAACCAGTCATATGACTAGTTGTCTGGCAATAGAAGACATTGAAATTTATGATAGCTGTTTTCAAAAAACAGAGGGACTATGAAGGAAAGGCAACAGCCCACAGAGTTTATGCGGTCAAATATAGAACCAATAAATAGCAGCCACAAGAAGCTATCACAATGGAAAAGCACTTTGTAAATAACAAGACATTGCAAGAAAAGAATGGTCTACTTCGTGAGATAGCAAACTCCCTGCTATTGGGAAAGCAATTAGGAAGATCAATTTCTGGGCTGTTGAAGTTGGTTTTTTGCACTGAATGTGAAACTGGACCAGATGACCCCGAAAGACTCCAAATTATTATGCATCCCTTTCCTTAGTTGCCCTGTCAGGCCTTTAAAATCAATTGCAAAATATACGATCAAGGATGTTATTTATTTATAGCATCATTTATACATTATGTAAGATATTATTAATAAGTTAATATAAGCCGGTCACTGATTTTTTTCATTCAAATACAGCTAGTGTTCTCCTATTGCTATGACCAAGCTACCTCATCACCACATCCCCGATATCACCCAATTAAAACTCATAAAAAACCTCTCCTGCCAATGGCCTTCTACTTCCAATCATATGTTTCTGTCAAATGCCACTGAATTTTTTTTCTTTTCTTCTGAGACCCCTTTAGCCTATAAAGACCTTCCTACTTGTCCCTGTATTATATTCTCTGTCAGTTACTTATGTGCTACATTATGCCTTAAAGTTTTGATATGCCTTTTTGCTACTTGAGGACAGGGATGATGGAACTGAACAGAATGCTCAGGAATAGGCTGACACGTATATGGTCAATTGATTTTTTTATTGTAGACCTGTCCTACAGGAAATGATACAGGCAGTCCTTCAGGTTGAAATGAAAGGAAAACAGAGATTAACTCAAAGCTGTATAAAGAAAAAAAAAAAGCCTCCAGTAATAGAAATTACATGGACAACCACAAATATGTATTTTACGGTATTTTGGGTTTGTAACACTACTTGTTATGTCCTACATGATTTAAAAGACAAATGCATAAAAATGATTATAAATTCCTGTTATTAGGCACACAATGTATAAAGATATAATATGTGGCAATAACAACATAAAGAGGAGAAGGATCATTATAGGACCAAAAATTTTTGCGTGTTATTGAAGTTAATTTGAACTAGGTTGTTACAAATTTCAAATGTTAAGTATAATTTCAATTGTAAACACCAAGAGATCTAAAAATATACACAAAAGCAAACAAGAAGGGAACCAAAATGGTTCACTACTAAAAAAAAAAAAAAAAGTCACCTGGACACATAAAAAAAGGCAATATTGGAGAAAATAGGGGACAGAAATATAAGACATGGAAAATAAAATAGGGGAAGTAAGCCTTGACTCGTTGGTTATTACTTTAAATGTAAATTGATCAATCAAACGTCAGAGATTGGCAGAAAGGACAAGAAAACATGATCAAATGATATGCTGTCTGCAAGACAAATATGTATATATATCATTTTTAAGGTACAATTCACTGAAATTAATTATTTTTGAGGGAAAATATATATAACAAAATGTTTACCATTCCAACCATTTTTATGTGTACAATGAAATTAATTTGCTCACCATGTTGTATGACCATCACCACATTCCGATTCCAAATTTTTTCATCATCCTTAAGAGAAACTCATTACTTCTTGAGCAAAGAACACCTACTTTTCCCCTGTCACCTGCCCATAAAGTAAACACTAATAAACTTTGGTCTCTATACATTTGCCTAATCTGGATATTTCATGTAAGGGGGATCATACAATATTCCTCCTGTGTCTAACTTATTTCACTTAGCATACTATTTCTGAGGTTCATTCATGGCATCACATATATCAGAGCTTCATTTCTCTTTACGATTGAATAATATTTCATTATGTGTATCTTCTACCGCCTGTCAGTTTGTTGTACTGTGGTGGCCTGCATGTTGTTATGATGCTGGGAACTATGTCACTGTGTTCCAAATACCAGCAAGGTCATCCATGGCAATGTAATTCTAAAAAATTAGCCATTGAAAACCTTAAGTAAAGTATTACAACAGAATATTGTCTAACTTAAGTGCTGTGGACTTATCACCAGGGGGATCTACCGCTGGGGGGGACATCATGTTAAGTGAAGTAGAGTGCCAAAAAGTTTGCCAAAGACCTGCAGTGAGATAGATTGAGTCAGTAACCACAACAGCAGACCCTAACATGCTGGCAATTGTCAGGGTGGTACAGGACAAGACAAAGTTTTATTCTGTTATACATGAAATAGCCATGAGTTGGAATCGGCTAAGAACAATGTATATACCACATTTTGTTTACCGTTTCATTTCTTGATGGACACTTGTGTTGTTCCCATCTTTTCATTATTGTGAATAATGCTGTAATGAACATCTATTTGTGTACCTACTCTTAAGTATTTTGGATATATACCTCAGAATGGAATTGCTGGGTCATACAGTAGCTTGGCTACTAACCAAAGAGTTGGCAATTTGAATCCACCAGCCACTCCGTGGAAACCCTGTGGGGCAGTTCTGTTCTGCCATATAGGGCTACCATGAGTAGGAATCAACTCTATGGCAACTGGTTTGGTTTTTGATATGGTAGTTCTATGTTTTAACTTTTTGAGGAACCACGAAACTGTTTTCCATAAAAGGTGTATCATTTTACAATCTTACCCATAGCGAATGAGCATTCTTAGTTCTTCACCTCCTCCCCAACGCCTCTTGTTTTCTATTTCTCTGATAATAGTTGTCCTAGAGGGGAAGTGGCATATCATTGTGGTTTTGATTTGCATTCCCCTAATGACTAATGATGTTAACCATCTTATCATGTGCTTATTGGCCATTTGTATATTTTCTTTGGTGAAATTATATTACATGTAACCTAGCACCCTCCTTTCCATTTTTTTCCACTATGTGTTCACTTTGTGAAACTTTCATCCGGTTGTAAGCAACATTTTTACATTTTCTATATGTCAGTGGGTTATGTGTATGTTACACTTCAATAAAAAACTTTTTTTTTTAAATAAAAGAAAAAGTATAGTAAGACACTAATACACACCCATTAGAATGGCTAAAATAGATAGTGACAATACCAAGTATTCATAAGAATATCAAGCAAGGAGAATTTTCATTCAATACTTAAGGAAATGTAAAATCATACCACAACTTTTGAAAACAATTTGGTGGTTTCTTGAAAGTTTAACCTCTCCTATGACAAGGCTGTTCTGTACCTAGGCATTTCTCCAAGAAATGAAAACAAATACAAAAAAAAAAAAAAATTATACACAACATTCCTACAGGTTTATTCATGATACCTAAAAACTGGAAACAACTCATCAAATGGTGAATATCCATTAAGAGATAAAAATACCATATGTAATATCTACAGGATTGAATACTACTCAACAATAAAAAGAACAAACTACTGTTGATACATATAACGACAAGAGTGAATCTCAAGATTATTATGTTGAGTGAAAGAGGCCAAACATAAAGGATCACATAGCATATGGTTCCGCTTGTATAAAATTATAAAGACTGCTTAATGATCTATAGTGACAAGAAGAAAGTTGAAAGTTCCCTCTGCCCAGGACAGAAGGAAGGGTGCACTGCAAGTGGACGTGAGGAAACACTGAAGGTGATGTAAATATTATGTATCTTGACTGACACATGGGTAATGTATCTTTCAGAATTCATCAAGTTGCACACTTTATAAGGTTAAAGTTTACTGTACATAAGTCATACCTCACTGAAATTCAGTCAAAAGTTAGTTTTGTTTGATACTCCCTTGTAGATAATTTCCATCTTCTGCACTTTTATTTTTCCTCCCATGCTTTTACCCCCTCTCAGCACTAGAAAGATCTAATGAATTATGCATCGAACTTCCTTATATTTGGCCTCAGCTTATGTACTAGCCCAGGTTAGAAGCTTGGGTTTGCCTAAGTCAAGTTATTTTCCCTCGAAACTTCTACTGTGCTAAGAAATATATTTTTGTAATTTCCAATATGTGGCACTGCCGGAATTTACCTTTCCCACTTTACTGCAAAACGAAGTAGCAATATGCTAGTAATGGGTATTTGGTACCTGTATACAATTACCATTCAGAACCACCGGGATCAGACTGAATTCCATCACCTGGAGCCTTCTGCCATGTATATGAAACCCATAAAAATAGCAATTTGAAAATAGGCAGGATTTAGTAAATTTGGGAACAAGGGTCTGCTCTCAGGGCATTATTATGTAATGAAAGTTTGTTCTCACAAAATAAAGCTTTTAACTAGGAGTTTCTTTTGCCACAGGTTGACGCCCTCTGGAATGCTTTGCTAACAACCTGCAATGCAATTGCACAGTTTTTAGGGAGATGAAAGGTGTTGCACACAGGCAGATGGACTTTCCTCTCCATTTCATGTAGTTCTATAAGCGTCCTAGTAAATTTGGCTCTCTTCTTTTAATCTGCTGGTGCCTTCTTTGTTACAGATAGCATCTTTCATTACCAAAAGAAGAAAAACATTGTGGATCATTTTTGCTTGACTTTAGCCTCACTACAATCTTGTATATTAAGTGGAACAGGATGGGTGAAAAAAATAAATAAATAAAGCAAGTCGCAGGGAGATTGAGTAAAGGACAGTGAATGCAAGCTCTACAGCAGTCAGACCTGAATTTTAACACTAGCTCTGCCAATTTCCAGTGTGACCCTGAGCAAATAACAATCTATTAAAGCTTTATACATTTTTCTCAATTGAAAGAGAATACATGCACATACCTAACAGACACTAAGTAGTAAGAATAGATATAACATGCATAAAGTGCTTGGTGTAGTTCTTGCTATTACCCAAGACACAGCCTATGCAATTATTTTGTTATATGAATTATATCATAAATAACTAACCAGGTTAGTCAAAAATTATTAAGTTCCCATATGAAAAGCACATCAGAGAAAAAAGATCTGAAAATTACTGATTGTTTTGAAAGAAAAGACTTAGCACTGTTGCCAAATTTTGTGTATGGGGGTAGCCAAATACCTGCCAAACGGAATGATAAAGCATTACATTTTTAAGACAAATGTAGATGTAGCACAACCTGAAAAACTCAAATATCTTAGACTCACAGCAATTGTGAACTGACAGAAACTAATGGCTGCCATAACCCTTAAAATTAATGAATGTTACATAGAGTTCATTCTCTTATTCAACATGAACTCTGCAGACCCTCATTCTATAAAACCAAGGGTAATTTCAAACTTATTTGCATACTCTCATATTTTGGAAGAGATGAAAGTGATAGCTGGGATATCACATTGACAGAAGATTGAATTTTTTCGAATTTACCACATAGGGAAATCTTATTCTGGGTTATTTCCTTTTATATTAGTGTAACAATCCTTCATTTTTAACAGCGGAAAATGTATTTCTTAATTTATTTTCAGACCTTCTCCTGTAGAATCAGGCCAATTATTCCACTGGGCTCAAAGGGGTGCTACAGGCAAGACCCCTTTAAAGGGAGGTAGCACATTAGAGAACATTCACACGCTGTGACTTTGGTTAGACCCTGATGGAGTCCCAGATTTGATATATGTTTTCTGTACAACCCTGGATCCAAGACTTAACTTTATCGAGCCTTGATTTCTTCATCTGTTAAATAGGGAGACTAATAAACCACAGAATTGTAAATTTAAGAAAATATCTGTGATGTGCCTATAATATAGTAATGTGCTACATAAGCAGGTTGCCTTAAAGGCTGTCCCCAGATCCCAAGTAGTCATAAGACTACTAGCATGAAGATTCTGACCTGTAGCAGCAAGCCCTCCATGGGCATTGCATCCATGTAGGTCTGATCAATTTGTATATACACAAAGTGTTGACAAATGAAATCCATTTAATTACTCACTGAAAACAGACAACAAACAACAGGAATAGTCCCATGGTAACTAATCACCCCTGGCTTAGAAAGTTGTCTAAATAGAATTGGAGACTCTTCTACGTGTGCTCTCACCTTGCACCATAGATGAGGGACCAGGGAAGAATTCCCTGACTGGTTTTATATTCCAGGGTCTACATGACTCATTACATGGATCACAATGTAGATTCTCCTACCTGACAACCCAAGAAGGGTATAGTTAGACATTTGAGTGCCAGGTAGAATGTTATCTCTTTAGCCCTGCTAGTTATTTAAACAGAGCATCAGGCTTCATGGGTGGGAGCAGTGATTTGTTCCTGAAGCCAAAAAAAACAAATCTGTTGCTGTAGAGTCAATTCTGACTCACAGAAATCCTGTACGACAGAGTAGAACTGTCCCATAGAGTTTCTAAGGAGAGCCTGATGGATTCGAACTGCTGACCTTTTGGATAGGAGCTGTAGCTCTTAACCACTACGCCACCAGGGTATCTCTAGAGATACTAATGGAGGAGAATGGCAGGGAGGGGAGATAACTGTTGGGCTGTCCAAGGACTGCTTCCTCCCAAGTAAGCATTTGTGGTGGTTAGTTTTATGTGTCAGCTTTGCTGGGCTATAGTACCTATTCAATCAAACACTAATTCAGGTCTTTCTGAGAAGATATTTTGTAGATGTGGTTAACATCTATCATCAGTTGATTTTAAGTAAAGGAAATGACCTTCAATAATAGGTGAGCTTCATAAAATCAATTGAAAAGCCTTAAGAGCAAAAACTCCAGTTTCCTGGGGAATAAGAAATTTTGCCTCAAGACTGCAGGATCAACTCCTTCCTGAGAACATCCAGTCTGTGCCCTGCCAGACTGCCCTATAGATTTCAGACATGCCAGCCCAATAATCACAGAAGTCAATTTCTTGAAATAAATATCCTCCAACAAATAAATAGATAGATGATAGGTAGGTAGATAGATAGAGGCTCTATAGTTTTCTATCTTGGTCATGGAGGAGAGAAATGGTTTACCTTCTAATGCTTCCTTTTGTCCATATTGTTTTTCTCACAACACATGTATATTTGTGTGTCCACTAATCCACTAACGTGTACCAGCTTTGGTCACTGCTGACATGATAAGTCCCCTAGAGCTCTGCAAAATTTCCATGGTACAGAAAGTAACTACTGGTTCTCATGCTTCTAAGGATGCAAAATTCATAATGTACTAGGCAGGTAATTTATTGTCCAATAAGGTAATCCAGACTTATAACCTTTCATGTCCTCTTCATGTGGTGTGTTGTAACTTGCAGACTTAGCAAATTAGCTTGGGAACCACTAAGGCTACATTAGTCCTCCAAGGCACAAGTTGCTCTAAACGCTATGAGGAGAAAAGTCTTGAGGAATTACTATTAGAACAGTGAATCTACACATTCCCTCTCCGTGCAAGACACACAACAGAAATCTTCAGAGAGACAATGCTAGAAATGAATTGAGTAATTCCAAAGTGTGTTTCTCTTTAGATATTCAAAGAGACATAAAAAGAAATGTTTTTCCTTCCTTCCTTCCTTCCTTCCTTCCTTCCTTCCTTCCTTCCTTCCTTCCTTCCTTCCTTCCTTCCTTCCTTCCTTCCTTCCTTCCTTCCTTCCTTCCTTCCTTCCTTCCTTCCTTCCTTCCTTCCTTCCTTCCTTCCTTCCTTCCATGCTCCCTCTCTCCCTCCCTCTCTCCCTCCCTCCTTCCTTCCTTCTTTCTACCAATATTTTTTGCGAACATATGTGCCCAGCACTATTCTAAACATTGAGGGTATGAGGATATAGTAATAAACAAATTAGATGAGAACTATAGATGAGTAGGGGAATCAGAGAATAAATAAATAAAAAGTAAATATTTGGTATTTCACATGATAATAAGGGCTATAGTGAAAGATAAAGTAGATCCAGGCAGATAGGGAGACCCAGGGTGCAGGCGTTTGTATTGCTATTTTTCATAGTGTTGTCAAGAAAGCCTCACTGAGGAGATAAATTTTGAGTAGAGCAAGTGAGGGAGTGGGCCATGTTCAAATTTCAGGGTGAGCATTCTGGCCAGAAGGAACAGTGTACTCTTTTTGAACTTCATCAAGAAGGCCACTGTGGCTGGAATAAGTGAGGGAGGGACAGCATGGTAGAACATGAGTTCTAAAGTTGATAAGGGACCAGATCATTAAGGGTCTCCCAGTCTTTTTTAACAAGTCTTTATCCTGAGTGAGATGGAGGACCATGGAATGCTCTTCACCAGGGAGTGATGCAATACAATTCATGCCTTAAAAATATCACTTTGATTTATCTGTTGAGAGAGAACTTAAGTGGAAGTAAGACCAGTTAGGGGACGATGGCAATAATTCACATGAGATTGACAAATGACTTGTACCTGAGTGGCAACAGAAGAGCTGGTGAAAAGTAGTGAGATTCCATATATTTTGAAGGTAGTTGGAATAATAAGTTTTGGTTTGGTTTTGGATAATGAGATAAAGAGAAAAGTTAATTTTCCCTTAGCAACTAGTGGGATAGAGTTGACATTTACTAAAATTGTTAAAAAAAAAAAAATTGTGGAGAAGGAAAATGAGTTTGGTTTGGACATTTTAAATGTAAGATATTTACTAGATAGCCAAGTGAAGGTATAAATAAAATAGTACATTGAATTGATCCTGAAAAGGTTATATGTCTGTTTAAAAAGTAATTATTGCAGCTGTCTCTAAAAACAGCAAGTTTAACAATAATTATACTTTTTAATTCTCAACAAAATATTAAAATGTCTCAAGGACTCTAATCCCCAGTGCATTTCTCAATAGAGGCTGTACCAATGTATGTAATAAGTTTGTGGAACTAAAATACTAAATCTTTAAAATTATTTCAGGACTTAACTTCAGTATTCTTTTACCCTACACCATATAATAAGCCTTTTTTCTTAAGAAAGAAAACTAATATTGAGTTCCTATCCCTATTGTGTGGCAAACAGACTACCACCCTGATCACCTTTAATCCCTACAAGAACCCTATGAGTAAGTAGTTATTATTTCTTTTTGAAAGATAAAGGAGGTAATCTTAACTAACAAAGAGTTAGGATTCAAATTTAAGAGCCATCAACATTTTTTTCTTACCATGCCTCTAAAAACTTCCCCATTTGGTTGCCCACAGAATGATGCAACTAGCCATGCAGAGTCAAAAATAAAGTGACCACTTATATTAAATTGATGAAGAGTGATGGGACTGAGCGGGTGGTAAAAGGAGGCCATGATTTTTCTAATTGGTTTTAGATCAGGCCTGATCAAAGACCCAACATAGTGTATCATAAAATCATAAGTTATTATGGAACCAATTTAAATCTACCATTTACAGACAATTTAATTTGTATATTCAAGATTTACTCCATAGAGAAGCTCTTCCAGTTCTTCTATTTTCCCATAAGACTCTTAATTGCTCTATCACCTCCATGTAGTGCTTCTCCAGCCATGACTCAAAGACTTTAAATGACTGTATTTATTTTTAAGAGAAACTTTAGTGCCTATAAAAACAGCATGTTCTCCACAGCACATCTGTTCTCTCTTTGAGTTTTATATCATCGTGATGCCAGAGGTTTTACCTGCTAGTTCAAGGGATCCTGGTGCGCTCTGATTCAACTGGATTCTAGTCTGCACTTAGTACAGGTAACTTAATATTTAGGACACACTGATGCATTTACAATTCTGACCTTTGCCAAGTTCCTTGACTCCTTTGATCCTGAGGGTCTTCATTTGCCAAAGGGAACAGCAGTCTCTTACTTGCCAGGTTTTTATCATTTTTATCTAGATAATGAATTTACTTGGCAAAACATGGTGGAAATTATTACTTTTACTTCCTTTTGGATTGTGTTAGTGTCCTTTCCTGGCCTCTTTTAGTTATACTAGACATGTAGATATACTTTTTTTAAATTATACTTGAATAATGGATTCATTGAACCATTTACAAGTATATCATGTATTAGTCTGAGTTTTCTAGAGGAACAAAACCAGTGAAGTGAAGCTACATATATAGAGAGAAATTTACTTCAAGGGAATGGCTCACACAATTGTGAATAAATGTCTTGTGCAATTTGGGGGCTGGCTACTCCCAAATCTGTGGATCAGGTGACAAATTGAAGGCTTCTGGCATGCCGAAGGCTTCTACTGATTCACGTGTTTGCAGGGGCTGCATCTGAAATCCACAGGTCAGATGACAGGCTGAAGGCTTCTCGTATCTCTAGAACCGGAGCTCAGACAACAAGAAGAGTGCAAGATAGAAAAAGTGGGAACTTTGCCAGAACATCCATTTATATACTGGAGGCAGGCCTAAAAGAATAATTTCTTTTATAATGATCAGCCCAAAGCTGGTTCCTACGAGACAGAGTTCAAAGATGTCCCAAATGTTCAATGTTTTCAAACTGCTGTACCACTCCATCATCTCTTGCGTCATCTACTCTCTCTCCCCAATTTGAGTTTCCTAATTCACTGCAACGTCTCACAGAATTCACAAACCGTATAAGAGAAATGGCTCTCACAGCTGTGGAGGCTGGCAAGTCCCAAATCCATGGGTCAGGTGTAGGCTTCTCCTGACCCATGTGGCTGCAGGAGCTGATGAACTCAAACTGGCAGTTCAGACCACAAGCTGCTGGCTCACAAGCCTGGGGAAGCTGGTTGGTGAATCAGGTCAGATAATGGAGACTGGTGAATCCCAGAATTGACAGATCAGACAGCAGGCCTCTGGCTCAAGTCCCAAGAACTGGAGGCCAATCGACCATGAACCAGACACAGGATCCAGATACAGAGAGAGTCTCGCCAGGAAACACGTATATATCTTAGATGCTGGCTACACCCCAAGGAAGGGTGTAACTGGAGTAAGGGTGGGACTTGAGTAGTGCACTCCTGCAAGGCTGCGACCCAAGACACACGCTACACCAATCCTGCCTCATCAACATGTAGAGGTCAGGATCCACAACATGACCTAGCCAAGTCGACACATAACCCCATCACAGGTTCCATATACATTATTTGCATGGTCCCACTCAATCATTGTGTGTGAGTCACAAAGACTCTGGCTAGAAGGGCCATATTAAGTAATTCATTGTACTGCAAGGTCCCAGCCCCAGGGAAACTCCCTTTTCAACTGATTGGCAGTTCACATCAGAACACAAAATGGAAGATGATTACATGGTGACTGCCAAACCACTGAGAATCATTGCCTAGCCAAGTTGACACAGAGAATTATCCATCACAGTATAATCCTTGTCAACTTGGCACCTATGCATATCTCCTTAAACCATGTATAATCTATAAATATAAACAAAGTCATACTTGCATCTGACATGATAAAACTAATATGCATACAACTGAAAAAGCACTAACATTTTGTAAATCTTATATTTTATAATAAAAATTGAGATAAGAAAGGGAAGAAAACAAAGATATTTATTACTCACTTATTGACATGGTTAGTTACCAAAGGTCAGGTTGTTATGCAAAATAGGCATTATGCAAGAGCTGGGAGCCACACCCATTTTCAGTGTCAGTGTACCCCACCTCCATTGTTCTCAGCTACTCCAGCACCTGCGGCGTGTTTCAGAATGCCCTGTGCTACAGCCCACTTCCCCACTACGCCTTGGCCACTACTGTGGAGACTGCGGGATTGGGAGTGGTGGAGGTGGTGGTGGTGGTGGTCGGGTGTTGCCCACAGTCTTGGATTGAATTGTGTCCCCCCAAAAATGTGTGCATCAATTTGTCTGGGCCATGATTTCCAGTATTGTGTGGTTGTCCTCCATTTTGTGATTGTAATTTTATGTTAAAGGGTGGGATTGTAACCACCTTACCCAGGTGTCATGGATTGAATTGTCTCCCCAAAAATATGTGTATCAACTTGGTTAGGCCATGATCCCCAGTATTACGTAGTTGTCCTCCATTTTGTGATTGTAATTTTATGTTGAGAGGGTTAGGATGGGATTGTTACACCACCCTTACTCAGATCACCTCCTTGATCCAAGCAAGGTAAAGGGAGTTTCCCTGGGGTGTGGCCTGCCCCACCCTTTATTTCTCAAGAGATAAAACGAAAGGGAAACAAGCAGAGAGTTGGGGACCTCATACCACCAAGAAAGCAGCATTAAGAGCAGAGTGTGTTCTTTGGACACCGGGTCCCTGTGCCTGAGAAGCTCCTTGGCCAGGGGAAGATTGAGACAAGGACCTTCCTCCAGACCTCACAGAGAGAGAAAGCCTTCTCTGGAGCCAACACCTTGAATTTGGACTTATAACCTACTAAATAAAAATAAAAATAATTTTTTTTTTTAAATTTATTTAGTTGTGAGAGAATAAATTTCTCTTTGTTAATGCCATCCACTTGTGGTATTTCTTTTGTGGCAGCACTAGATAACCAAGACACCAGGTCACATTCCTGATCCAGTGTAAAGGGGGTTTCCCTGGAGTGTGGCCTGCGCCACCCTTTATGTCTCGAGATGAAAAGGAAAGGGAAGCAAGCAGAGAGTTGGGAACCTGATACTACCAAGAAAACAGTGCTGGGAGCACAACGTGTCCTTTGGACTCAGGGTGACTTCATGAAGAAGCTCCTAGTCTGGGGGGAAGAGTGATGAGATGGCCGACAGAGAGAGACTTCTCTGAATTTGGACTTTTAGCCTACTTTACTGTGAAGAAATAAATTTCTCTTCGTTAAAGCCATTCATTTGTGGTATTTCTGTTATAGCAGCACTAGATGACTAAGATACCCACCATCCACCAACCATCGCTTGCTGCCCTCTCACTGCCCACCGCTCACCCTGTACAGGGATCCTGATTGCCCTCCACTTGCTGCCCGCCCTGGGCAGGGACCCCACTTCTCCTTGGTTCCAGGGACCCTCTTGGCCAATTTTCAGCTCACCCCTTCCCACCTCCCCACCGACCTCCCTGGCATACTCAGGCCCTAGTCTAGCCTCTCCCTTTCCACCTGCAACTTCCTGTCATCCCTCCATTGTCTGTGCTCTCCATGACCATACCGAGGTATTGTGGACAAATGAGAGAAAGTGTCCCATCATTGATATGCCACCATACCTGGCATGGCCTGGTCATCACAGGGGCTTCTGGTATATTGTTCAGGGTTACCATTGGTGGATGCCCCGGTCTAGCCTCAGCCCCATGTGAGGCCTGGATAATCAGAGGTGCCTTTTTCAAAGTTGTCATAAATGGAAAATGTCAGACAACAAGACAGTTGATAAATGAGGAGTACATATATATATATACATATACATATATGTATACCAAAAACCAAACCAAACCAAACCCCCAGCCATTGAGTGGATTGCAGCTCTTAGTGACCCTATAAGACTGAGTAGAACTGCCCCACCCCACGGGGTTTCCAAGGAGTGCCCAGTGGATTCAAACTGCTGACCTTTTGGTTAGTAGCCATAGCTCTTAACCACTATGCAACCAGGGTTTCCTTATATGTATATATGTACATATATATGCTTGTGTGTATATATGTATGTATAAAAAAAAAAAAACACACACATAACAAAAAAAGGAAGAAATACTCGTAATAATTACAGTTCTCATTTCTGCAACTAGTCACATTGTTGTAGTTGGTATTTAGAACTACTTTCTTCCACAACCCATCTGTATTTCCTTTGCTCTCAGCAAGTACCTCAGCTGGTTGTGGTTCTTTGCCTGAGGGGGGCGGGGTGGCCCAAACTTTCTTTGCTTAAGAGTCTGGGGAATTAGTAGTAATGTTGAAATTGAGTTGCTGTAGTTTTCCATTAACATTTATCACAGGTTATGGTAGTACCAAGAGATGCAGTAAGGGACCTCCTGTATTCCAAAAATACTCTTAACTCTATTATGTTATATCAATATAATTTCCTCTTGGTAATCAGGTTCCATTCTAAGTAAAATGAAATCCTTGACAATTTCTGTCTTTTCTCTCTTTATTGTGATGCTGCTTATTGGTCCAGTTGTGAGGATTTTTGTTTCCTTTATGTTGAGGTGTAATCCATACTGAAGGCTGTGGTCTTTGATCTTCATCAGTAAGTGCTTCAGGTCCTCTTCAGTTTCAGCAAACAAGATTGTGTGATCTGCATAAAGCAGATTATTAATGAGCCTTCCTCCATTCCTGATGCCCCATATTTCTTCACATAGTCTAGCTCCTCAGGTTATTTTCTCAGCGTAGAGACTGAATAAGTATGGTGGAAGGATACAACCTGGACACACAACTTTTATGATTTTAAACCACACAGTATCCCCTTGTTCTGTTCGAAAGACTGTCTCTTGATCCATGTACGGTTTCCTCATGTGCACAGTTAAGTATTATGAAATTTCCATTCTTCTCAATTGTGTCTGTAATTTATTATGACGAATGCCTTTGCATAGTCTATAAAACACAAGTAAACATATTTTTTGGTATTCTTTGCTTTCAGCCAGGATCCATCTGACAGCAATGATATCCCTGGTTCCATGTCCTCTTCTGAATCCTGCTTGAATTTCTAGCAGCTCACTGTCCATGTACTGCTGCAGCTGCTTTTGAATGATCTTCAGCAAAATTTTGCTTGTGTCTGAT
This sequence comes from Loxodonta africana, assembly GCF_030014295.1. Lineage (NCBI taxonomy): Eukaryota > Metazoa > Chordata > Mammalia > Proboscidea > Elephantidae > Loxodonta > Loxodonta africana. The sequence goes on along the minus strand of NC_087347.1, from coordinate 109,486,732 downwards.
ATTCATGATATTATTCAATAATTTCTGGATTCAATTGGATCATCTTTCTTGAGAATAGGCATAAATATGAATGTCTTCCAGTTGGTTGGCCAGGTAGCTGTCTTCCAAATTTTTTAGCATAAATCAGTGAGCACTTTCAGCACTGCACCCATTTCTTGAAACATCTCAGTTGGTATTCTGTCGGTTCCTGGAGCCTTGTTTTTCAGCAGTCCTTCAGTGCAGCATGGACTTCTTCCTTCGGTAGTATTGGTTCCTGATCATATGCTACCTCCTGAAGTGGTTAAATGTTTATCAATTCTTTTTGATACAGTGACTCTATGTATTCCTTCCATCTTCTTTTGATGCTTTTTGTATTATTTAATATTTTACTTACAGAATCCTTCAGTATTGCAACTCGAGGTTTGAATTTTTTTTCTTCAGTTCTTTCAGCTTGAGAAATGTCAAGCATGTTCTTCCCTTTTTTTTTTTTTCTTTATTTCTAGGTCTTTGCACATGTCATTATAATACTTTGTCTCCTCAAACTGCCCTTTGAAATCTTTTGTTCAGCTTTTTTACTTCATCATTTCTTCTTTTGCTTTAGCTACTTGACTTTCAAGAGCAAGTTTCAGAGTCTCTTCTGACATTCAGTTTTGTATTTTCTTTTTTTCGTGTTTTTTAGGTGACTTTTTGCTTTCTTCAAGTCCTTGATGTCATTCCATAACTTGTCTGGTCTTTGTTCATTAGTGTTCAATATGTCATATCTATTCTTGAAATGGTCTCTAAGTTCAGGTGGTATATGCTCAAGGTCATACTTTGGCTCTTGTGGACTTGTTCTAATTTTCTCCAGTTTCAGCTTGAACTTGGGTATGAGCAATTGACGGTCTGTTCCACAGTTGGTCCTGGCCTTGTTCTGGCTGATGATATTGAGCTTTTCCATTGTCTTTTCCACAAAAGTAATCGATTTAATTCCTGTGCGTCCCATTTGACAAGGTCCATGTGTACAGTTACCATTTATGTTGTTGAAAAAAGGTATCTGCAATGAAGGAGTCTGTCTTGCAAAATTCTGTCATGCGATCTGGCATGTTTCTATCACCATAGCCATATTTTCCAACTATCCTTGTTCTTTGTTTCCAACTGTCGCATTCCAATCACCAGTAAGTACTGATGCATCTTGATTACATGTTCCATCAATTTCAAACTGCAGAAGTCGGTAAAAACTTCAATTTCTTCATCTTTGGCCTTAGTGGTTGGTGCATAAATTGGAATAATAGTTGTATTAATTGGTTTTCCTTGTAGGTGTACGGGTATTATCATATCACTGACAGCATGGTACTTCAGGATAGATCTTGAAAAGTTCTTTTTGATGATGAATGCAATGCCATCCCTCTTCAAGTTATCATTCCCAGCATAGTACACCATATGATTGTCTTATTCAAAATGGCCAAAATCAGTTCATTTCAACTCACTAATGCCTAGGATATCAATGTTTATGTGTGCCATTTCAATTTTGATGATTTCCAATTTTCCTAGATTCATATAGCAACAAGCGAGCCACCACAGTATGACAAGCTGACAGACAAATGCTGGCAAGGTCTCCTAGGTTTCAAAAAGTTAGATCTCCACAAACTTGGTTCTGGAGTGTGGGGTTGCCATGCCAAAAGGCCAAGAGGATAGAGCCTCCACCCAAAGCTCAGGGGGTAGGACTGTTATATTCAAGGAGCAGGAGCAGAGAGTCTGCCACGACTGAGGATGTGGGTTTGCCACTCATATGGATGAGAAGAATGGGTCCATCCAAAGCCAATGGAGCAGAGATTATGTCTCAGTGCCCTGGAAGGCAGGACTGAAGCCTAGGGCTGAGAGGCTTCCACCCAGAATCCAAAGGGCATGGTCAACACCCTTGGAGGGTAAGGCCATTACCCAGAGGGTCTCAGAGAACAGAGGATTATTTTTATGCCTTGAGAGCTAATATAAGTTATTACTGGGTTTATAGTCATTTGGTGCCCAATATTCTTTCTTTCCTTCCAGTTTATCCCATTTTTAAAGGAAATTTCTAACTTGTGCCTATTCTACCATTGTACTTTGGAAGCAGATAACTTGTACTCTAGATTTCACAGGTGTACTGAAGAAGAAGGATTTACCCCAGGATAGAATACACCTAAAGTCTCACCTATATTTGATTAAGATGATTCAAAACATGAAATTATGGGCTTGGATTTCACTTAAGCCTTTAGGGATGATGTGATGGAGTAAAGGTGTTGTGCATGTGGCAAGGACATAATAAATTTTGGGAGAGCCAAAGGGTGGAATATTACAGATTGAATGTGTCCCCCAAAAATATGTGTTGTAAATTCTAACCCCTATACCTGTGATTGCAGCCCTGGTGGCGCTGTGGTTAAGAACTTGGTGGTTAACCAAAAGGTAGGCAGTTCAAACCTACCAGCCACTCCTTGGAGATGATAAGGGGCAGTTCTACTCTGTCCTATAGGGTCATTATGAGTTGAAATGAACTCAATGACAACGTGTTTTTTTTTTTTTTTTAATCTGTGGTTATGATCCTGTTAAGAAATGGGGTTTCTTTGTAATGTTAAAAGGTTATATCAATATAGGGTGTGTTTTAAGCCAGTCACCTTTGACATATAAAAAGAACAGATTAGGACAGAGAAGCAAGCAGAGATGAGGGAAGATAGATGCCACACACCATGAAGATCACCAAGGAGCCAAGGAATAAAAGCTGAAGAGACCAGAGCCTTCCCCATAGCTGACAGAGAGAGAAAGCTTTCTCATAGAGCCAGTGCCCTGAATTTGTACTTCGAGCCTCCGAAACTGAGAAAATAAATTCCCGTTCATTAAAGCCACCCACTAGTAGCATTTCTGTTACAGCAGCACTAGATAACTAAGAAATGTCCAAAGTTGTACACTAGAAAGCTTTCTTATATTGTATTTCTACTATTAAGGGCATTTAGTAATTTAGGGTATTGAGAATGGAGAAAATGGTTGGATAATTTTTGGTAGGTTATGTGTATTTGTGTCAGATTTTGAGAAATGATTGCATGTGCTTTTCTAGTCACATTTCTAGTCAAAGATGTCTCAGCAGAGCTTTGTTCAAATTTAATGAATGTGTCACTAACTTGCAATATATCACTTACAGTAAATAAGAACAGACATCATATTGATTCTAAAATATGAGTATATTAGGACAGGTTTTAGTTCTGTGGTAATAAATAAAGCCACCAAATCTGATATAAGCTAGCCAGTCTTTCTTCATTTTCATTTTTCTTTCTACATCTGAAGCAGGTAGTCTCCAAGACCATAGCAGCAAGGAAGAAAGAGAGATGCAGAAGGTTCTTAACTACTCCTGCCAAAAAGTGACTTAACCCTTCCACTCGTAGTTCATTGGCCAGGAGTAATAACACGGCTCCAACTTAATTGTCAGGAAATTCAGTGAGTTTAAAATCACTGGTAAGAGGAAGTTTCTATTTCTCTTTAAGAACTGAGCATCAGATTCACTATGTGCCATCTGAATCACACTGCTTCAAGCAGACCAATTCCCAGCCTAGTAATTCTATATCTTGTGAAAATGTATAGCAAATTACAATAAAATTCTAGTAAAGAAATTTACGGCTGGAACACAGAACATCAGGAGAATTTAACCTATTTTAAAATGAGAAGCATCTACAAACATAAGTTAATTTATGTTTAATGACATGAAACATTTTCTTTTCCTTTTTAACAAGTATGCAAAAAAAATGTCAGTGGCTGTTAAAATTGTGCCTCATAGCATCTGTTTTCTTTGAGTAAATAATAACTTTCAATAATTCACTAACCCGCATTAACGTTCAGATAGAATTGAATAACAGTATTTTTAGGGATGAGAGTTTTAGTTACTAGAGAAATTTCTTGCTTGTAAGCTCTGTAAAAACTTTTAAAAGTCTTTTAAAGTACAAGATTTCTTAAAGTTGAAGGAGTAGATGTGTTAAATTAGACCGTGGGGCTTCAACTTTGAGAAAATATTTTAGACGGCAAAATGGACTTTCCTTTGATTCTTTGATGCTTATGTGTCTTTAAAATAAAAACAATAAACCAACTGCCATCTAATCAGCTGCAACTCATGGTGATCCATTGTCTCTAAAAAGTTGGGGTCTGCTTAAAAAAAGAGTTGAAAAGGTTGTCTCCAAAAGAGTTGAATAATATTTAAAGGGTAAAGAAAAAGAAAATTATGTTCTTTATAGGGTTGCTTTGAGTCGGAATCCACTTTGTGGCAATGAGTTTAATTTCTTTGAGGGCAGTCAACTAATCTGGATTTTTAATGTATAATTAATTCGCTATAGAGATTTTTTGTGACCTAGAGGTCACAATGAAAGTAAGAGATGGAGCAATTTCAAGGTATTTCCAGAAAACAAATTGATAGAGCTAAGTCTGTGTCCGTATGTGGACTGATGCTTCATTTAGATTTCTTTCAAGTATTTTCTCACAAATGAACACATGAAGTTCAGAAAAATGACTGCACTTTCCAAGTTCCAAATGAATGTTTATTAAGTCCTATAACAAAGGTACTAAACTGTTGTGATTATAGAAAATATTGTTACTTTTAGTTGCCATTAAGTCCACTGTGACTCACGGAGACCTTAGGTACAATAGAACAAAACATTTCTTAGTCCTGTACCGGCTACGTGATTATTGGTATGTTTAAATCCATTACAGGTAACAATCCTGAGGTTATGCCTTTTTATGTCAATATATTTTGTGTGGTATGAATGAGGCATATCAACATTACACACCTATTAAGGCCCGAAAGATTCTGAGAGGGATTTTTTTTTGTGTGCCTTAGGGAAAGTTTTTTTTTTTTTTTTGGGAAAGTGCAGCTCAAGTTAATTTCTCATGCAAAAATTAACACACATATTGTTTTGTGACATTAGTTGCAATTTCTGTAATGTGACGGCACACTCCCCCTTTACACCCTTCGTTCCGTTCTGTATGTTTTTACTAATGGAATATATTTTTTCTTATATTTTTAAATTGTAGTTGGTCCTTCTTCCGGTTACTTGCTCTTGAATTTCGAGTAGCTAAAGCAAACAGAAGAAATGATGAAGTAAAACAGCTAAACAGAAGATTTCAAAAGGTGGCTTGAGAAGACAAAGTAAAGTATTATAATGTCATGTGCAAAGACCTGGCGATAGAAAAACCAGAAGGGAAGAACGTGTTCGGAATTTCTCAAGCTGAAAGAACTGAAGAAAAAATTCAAGCCTGTAGTTGCAACATTGAAAGATTCTACAGGGAAAATATTAAATGAGGCAGTAAACATCAAAAGAAGATGGAAGAAATACACGGAATCCCTGTACCAAAAAAGAATCGGCCAATATTCAACCATTTCAGGAGGTAGCATACGATCAGGAACTGATGGTAGTGGAGGAAGAGGTCCAAGCTTCACCGAAGGCACTGGCAAGAAAAAAGGCTCCAGAAATTGGCAGAATACCAACTGAGATCATTCAAAAATGGCTGCAACAGTGTATCAACAGGGAACTGCCAGAAATTCAAGGCAGATTCAGAAGAGGATGTGGAACCAGGAATATCATTGCTGATGTTGGAGGGATCCTGGCCGAAAGCAGAGAATACCGGAAAGAGCTTTACCTGTGTTTCATTGACTATGCAAAGCATTCAACTGGGTGGGTCATAACAAATTATCCATAACATTGCAAAGAATGGGAATTCTGGAACACTTAATTGTGGTCTTGAGGAACCTATACACAGATCAAGAGGCAGTTATTTGAACAGAACAAGGAGATACTGTGCAGTTTAAAGTCAGGAATGGTGTGTTAGGGTTATATCCTTTCACCATATTTAGGCTGAGCCAATAATTTGAGAAGGTGAACTATATGAAGAAGAATGGGACATCAGGATTGGAGGAAAGACACATGAACAACCTGCTATATGCAAATGACATGACCTTGCTTGCTGAAAGTAAAGAGGACTTGAATCACTTTCTGATGTACATCAATGACTATAGCCTTCAGTACGGTTTACACCTCAACAACAACAAAAAAAACAAAAATCCTCACAACTAGACCAATAAGCAACATCATGATAAATGGAGAAAGATTGAAGTTGTCAAGGATTTCATTTTACTTAGATCCACAATTAACACCCCAGCAGTCAAGAAATCAAAAGACACATTGATTGTGAGGACGGCAAAGGACCAGACGGTGTTTAGTTCTGTTGAACATAGAGTCGCTATGAGTCAGAACCAACTCGACAGCACCTATGAACAACAACAAAAACAATGCAGAATATTTGGAAAATACAGAAAAGCAGGAAAAAATAAAGCTTATGACTAAATATTTTAAGGAAGAACTAATGTTTTGGTTTGTTTCACACGATCTTATATGTAAGAATACATCAATAATGTCAAAATTTTATCTGATTATATATGCCTAATATATGATAAATGGCAATCAAATAATTTTAATGGCTATATGATGCTCAAAATCACACACGCATGCACACCATATTTAGTAACATCTATTTTGGATGTTTGACTTGTATTTAAAATGTTTAGTTTTTTTTTAAGAGATTCTCTAGTATTATATACATTGTGAAATAATGTGCTGCTTTTTATTATCTAGTAGGGATGGGGGACAGGCAAAAACACAGTCACCCCAAATGAGGTATAACATGAAAAAAAAAATGCATTCCTACAAGGGCCATGAACATGAACTTCTACCACTCTGCCACTGCTGTAGCTATAGATTTAAAAATGAACCTGCAGGAAAAAAAAAAAAAAAAACCTGCCAGCACAGAGTAAAAAGTTGGAAAAAAATGTGGCATTTGAAGTAAACTGAAAAAGAAAAGGAAGAGTTAAATGTAAAAGGTCAATTTAATACAGGAAAAAAAAAAATCACTGGGCAGCTTAGGCAGCTAGCTTTTAAGTTTGCAAAGAACTACAGATCAACTAAAAATTATCTTGTAAAGTCTGCAATGGGGGAAATGAATGCCACTGTGAGTGCTCCATTTAGAAGAGTTTATTAAGAAGGTAAAGTCCAACACCAGCACCATTCACCACCGAAGCAAGAAAGTTAAACTAAGTGTTGTATTGTCTGCCAAGTAGAGAAACCCTGGAGTTTCGCAAATGGGGCAGAGGAGGAAGTAAGAAGCCTCCTCCCCAGTGACAACCAGAGCATCTCTGCTTTTATAGTTTTTTTTTTTTAATTTATTTTTGTTGAGGATATACACAGCAGAACATACACCAGTTCAACAATTTCTATGTGTACAATTCAGTGACATTGATTACATTCTTCAAGTTGTGCAAACATTCTCACTCTCCTTTTCTGAATATTCCTCCTCCATTAATATAAACTCACTGCCTCCTAAGTTTCCTATCTAACCTTTTGAGTTGCTGTTATCAATTTGATTCCATATAGACAGCTTAATGAACACCAGCAATGAACATTTAAATGCATGTCTTTACCCATATATCCCATGTTTCTTAAATTAAATTGATGTTCTAAGGTAGCATTTTTGGTTTTTAATAAGTACTGCCAAGTTGCATTCTAGAAAACAATAAAAATGATGTTTTAGGTTTTTCAAGTTAACTAAATATATACTTGCTTATAAAATTTTGTATACTGGTGGTGAGAAACCCCAATTTATTAAAAAAAATACTTTGTGGAGAAAGAAGAACTTCACTGAATAGAGAAATGCAAAACTCTTTGCATATCGGAAGGCACTGCAGATATAGTCTGGAATCAGTGGAGCATAAAGTGTGAAAACTGAAAAAAAGGGGCAAATGCTTGTAAAATAGTTTGAGGGTGGTAATGTATTCCTCTAAAAGATCACAGTGAATAATTTTGATGGTAAGGTGAGAAAAAAAAATCTAATTTATAGGCTATAGAGAACAATCAGCATTTTAAGGAGCAAAAGAACTGAGGGTTATTTTGAAAAGTAAAAGAGGGCATTGCAAAATATTTAGGATTTTTTTAAGAGAGAGAAATCACTTAAAAAAGACACTGTGCTTGGTAAAGCATAGAGTCAACGAAAACAAGGAAAAACCACAATGAAATGGATTGACACAACAGCCAAAAAATGGATTCAGACACCAAAAATCATAAATTTTGCAGAGGACTGAACAGCATATTGTTCTGCTATACATAAGGCCTGCACGAGTCAGAGTCAACCTGGTGGCAGCTAGCAACAACAAAAACTACAAAAATGTTTGGAAGATGGAGTTTAAAAAGCAATTTTAAGAAATCTAACTTTTCTCCCCTTAGGGTTAGCTATGAGTCAGAACTCACTCAAAGGCACATAACAAAAACAACAACAGCAGGATTAGCTAATGAAACTACCTAATCAATGTTGGTTGAGGAAAGAGTAGAAATTTGAGGCACATAAAATATAATTATCAGAACGAAAAGTATGTTCAACTAGTGAGTCTAAGCTTTTATATTTCTTCTCTAATTTTAACAAAGTGCTATGCTAGGTAATACAGAGACATAAAGATTAACAAGAGACAATCCACAGTGTGTGAGGTATCATGGTATAATGAAGGTAGAAATAACTATGTAAAGGCATTCAAATGTGTGGATGATAACGAATCATGGATAACATTGCCAAGAGTGAGAATTCCAGAGCACTTAATTGTACTCATGAGGAACCTGTACATAGATCAAGAGGCAGTTGTTTGAACTGAACAAGGGGTTGCTGCATGGTTTAAAATCAGGAAAGGTGTGAGTCAGGGTTGCTTTGTCTCACCATACTTATTTAATCTGTATGCTGAGCAAATAATCCAAGAAGCTGGACTCTGTGAAGAAGAACACTGCATCAGGATGGCAGGAAGACTCATCAGCAAACTTTGATATGCAGATGACACAATCTTGCTTGCTGAAAATGAAGAGGACTTGAAGCACTTACTGATGAAGATCAAAGACCACAGCTTTCAATATGGATTACACCTCAATATAAAGAAAGCAAAAATCCTCACCACTGGACCAATAAGCAACATCATGATAAATGGAGAAAAGACTGAAGTTTTCAAGGATTTCATTTTACTCAAATCCACAGTCAACACCCATGGAAGCAGCAGGCAAGAAATCAAATGACGCACCGCATTGGGAAAATACGCTGCCATAGACCTCATTAAAGTGTTTAAAAGCAAACATGTCACCTTGAAGACTAAGGTGCACTTGACCCAAGCCATACTTCATGGTGTTTTCAATCACCTCGTATGCATGTGAAAGCCTCATGTACATGTGAAAGGAAGACTAAAGAAGAATTGAAGCTTTTGAATCACAGCATTGGAAAAAAAATATTGATTATACCATGGACTGCCCCAGGAATGAACAAATTTGTCTTGAAAGAGGAACAGCCAGAATGCTACTCAGAGGCAAGAATGGCAAGACTACATCTCACATACTTTGGACTTGTTATCAGGAGGGATCAGTCTCTGGAGAAGGAAATAAGGCTTCGTAAAGTGGAGCGTCAGCAAAACAGAGGAAGACTCTTATCTTGGTTACCTAGTGCCTCTATAACAGAAATACCACAAGTGGATGGCTTTAACAAAAAGAAATTTATTCTCTCACAGTCTAGGAGGCTAGAAGTCCAAATTCAGAATGCCAGCGCTTACAGAAGGTTTTCTCTCTTTGTCGGTTCTGGAGGAAGGTCCTTGTCATCAATCTTTCCTTTGTCTAAGAGCTTCTCAGTGCAGGGACCCCAGGTCCAAAGGACAAGGTCTTCTCTTGGCACTACTTTTTTCATGGTATGAGGTCCCCACATCTCTCTGCTTGCTTCTTTCTTTTATATCTCAAAACAGATTGGCTTAAAACATTTGTAGATTGAGTGCTGCTTCATTATCATAACTGTTGCTAATCCCATCATATCAACATCATAGAGATATAATTTATAATGCATAGGAAAATCACATCAGATAACAAAATGGTAGACAATCCCACAATACTGGGAATCATGCATGGCCTAGCCAAGTTGACACACATTTTTGGGGAGCACTATTCAATCCATGACAACCCTCAATGGATTGACACAGTGGCTACAACAATGGGCTTAAGCATAACAATGATTATAAGGATGAAACCGGACTGGTCAGTGTTTTGTTCTGTTGTACGTAGGGTCTCTGAGCTGAAACCAGCTCGGCGATACCTAACAACAACAACAACAGACTGGAATGTCATTCCAGTTTCAATCTTGAAAAATTTTGTAGAGTTTCTGTTTTAGGAAATTAGTTAATTCCACCAGATACTCATATAAGAAAGATATGAAATCAGCTTGGTAACTGGTTAGAACAGGCAAGAATTGAAAATAGAGTGATTACAAAGGCCTGGTCCATGCATTTTCAATAGGGGCAATATTACCCTAAGGGGCAAAAATTGATTGGGGAGTAAGGAATCTTAGATATTACAATGGCTTGTAGGCCTCAGCTTGTTACAGCTTGTTAGAGCTCAGCTGCTAACCAAAAGGTCAGCAGTTTGAATCCACTGGCTGCTCTTTGGAAACCCTATTGGGCAGTTCCACTCAATTCTGTAGGGTTTCTATGAGTCAGAATCAACTAGATGGCAAAGGATTTGGTTTGGTTTACATGTTACTCTCAAAAACTCGACCCTACTCAACAAAATTGTATTGCTTTGATATTTAATTTCTCAATAGGGAAAAAAGATTTTGTTTTGTTAGGAGAATAATTTAATTAATCTAAATTTATTTTAAATTAAATTATATGTTTCCCCTCTCCCCCCAAGGGGGAGATAATTATGTAAAAAAGGTTGAGAAACACAGTGCGAGCATATTACTCCATTGTAAAAAAGGAACTTGTGAAGTTAAAATAGGCTATTCAGGACAAGAGCTAAAGCAATGAATTCATGAAATATTTAGGAGATAAAATTATTGGTAAAAAAGTCCCAACTTTTTTTGTTGTTTTAATGATTATTCTTATTTAAGTTAGACTTTGTTCAAAATATTAGAATCTCAACAAACTGAGACTATAGTAATCATATCATATTTGTCATAAATTGTGTGTGTGTGTATAATCCAATACTCAAAAGTTCAATTATGTTTATGTTTTGGTTCTTGGATAGGAAGATTCAGCATCATACATGTGTTGATTTCCCCTGTTATTTTGAGTTAATGAGATCCCAATAAAAATTTCATTTTTGTTCTTTCAACAATATGGGCTAACTCTATAGTTTATAAAGAAAAATAGGCAAATAAGAAAAATCTGGAAAAGTCTGAAATAGAAGAAAAATAAAGTAGAGAATAGACCTTCCAGATATTGGTGTATGTCGTAAATTCTCAATATTAAAACAGTATATGCAGTTTCATTACTAAATATGAAGACCAGTGAAAAAGAACACAAATTAAAAAAAAAAAAAAGATCAAAATATAAAACTGGCTTCTCAAATTAGATGGTGAAAAGATTATAAACATTCAATGAATAGTGTTGGGATAGCCATTTGAAAACTAATGCTTCACACTGCACAGAAAGAAACCCACTGCCGTCGAGTTAGCACAGAAAGAAAAATCCCAAATAAGCCAAAGATTTAAATAGAAAAAGAACAAATCTTGTGAAGTACTAGAAGAAAATAACAGGAAAAACCCTTTATAATCTCAGAGAGAAAAAAAGGTCTTTCTAACGATGAGTCAACATCTAGAAAGAATAAGTTGATAATAGACTATGTAATCCACTATTGAAACTACGATTCTCTGGAACAACTAGAGAAGAGGGTATGTGACCAAAATCATATCTTAAACACATCAAGATACTGTGTAAATGACAAAGGCTAGATAAACCTAAATTCTGATAGGAAAGTTGACAGTTGCCAACAGTGACAGTCATCAATTCTGTGCATCAACTTAAGATTAGCCTTGACTTAAGCAAAGGGACAGTGCTAAGGTAAAGGAAAACAGTGGGATCTGCGATGCTTGTAAAAGGTGAAGTGACAGATTGTTAACCAGAGGAGCCCTGATTGCACACCTAGCTTTCCCCCTTGGAAATTTGTTGAGTTGTGTGGTAGAGCTGAAAGCTGGAGAGCCAGGCCTGACACAGCTAAAAAAAAAAAACCTGTTGCCGGTGAATAGACTCTGACTCATAGCGAATCTATAGAAACATCTAAGGCAGAATATAATTTCCTGAAGCCTTTGGTACTTAAGGGAAACCCTGGTGATAATAGTGGTTAAGTGCAATAGTTGCTAACCAAAAGGTCAGCAGTTCGAATCCACCAGATGTTCCTTGGAAAACTCTATGGGGCAGATCTACTCTGTCCTATAGGGTCTCTATGAGTCAAAATCAACTCCACGGCAACGGGTTTGGCTTTTTGGTGTTTTTGGTACTTAGGAGTCAAAGCCCCACTAGAACCTGTATTAGAAATACGCAAGTTCTCTCTCTTAAGATGTACCAGATTTTGAAATTTTGTGAGTTGGAGCTTACGGATCTAAGCTCAAAACCTTCAAAAGACACAACCAAATCTTCTGAAAATGTTCATGGCTAAAGAGACAGAAACCCAGCATACTCAACAATCAAAAACCAAGTAGTGCCACATCTGAGGAAAAGAAGCAAACTAGAAATAGAATCTTTTTAAAACGGCAACCAATGGAGTTGGCAACTGATATCACAAACAATATGTATATTGTTTAATGAGAAGATAGTTTACTCTGTACACCATCCTCTAAAGTACAATTTAAAAAAAAAAAAAAAGATACTATTCACGTAAAAAAATAAATAAATAAAATGGTAACTAAACCCAAACAAGTTAAATTGGTTAAGGGGACCAGCGTATCACCTCATTTGCCTACAGAGGAAAGGGGATCACTTTCTGGTGGAAAATAGTATTATATGCAGAATCTTCAGTTCTTTTAAACATATATTCATCATATAACTAAAAAGCATGTGAAGAGGCAGGAAGTTATGATAAGCAAATACAATAAAGAAAAGATGAAAAGCAAGCAGTAGAAATAATCCAAGGCCATTTTTCCCCTAGGTTCTTCCCAGACAAAGACTGGACCCAGCAGAGGTACGATGCTGGCCCATATTCGCCCAATGAGGGATTCTTCTAAAGGGCAATTTTGCGGGATAATTTTTCCATCACCATGGCTGAAGCTTTCTCAGAACTGCGTTGCAGTCTGATCCATCCTCCCCTCTCTCCCTTCACAGCAGTCAAACCACCATCATAGTTTTAAAGCTCTTTCGATCTACTCCTGTTTCTTCACAAGTGTTTCTCCCAATAATAACTTGCACATTTAACACCATCTTGGTTCTGCTTCTTGGAGGATCCAAATGACACAGGTAGTGTAATAAATGTTTAAGCTATTGTTACACTTATTAGGATCCCAGTATAAAGTGGAAAAGAATGTTTAGCTAATGTTAATTCTAGTCTAAGCAAATGTCAAATAATGAACACATCTACCATTTTTTTCTAAAAGATATTTAACCCAGTATGATTTTGCTTATAGGACATATTTACCACTTCTGGGTACCAAGGCCTTTGCTGCCTTCTATGGTTTAAAGATCCAAAAGTTTTTTTCTGCAATAGGTGTGGGGACTGACCTTCAGAAATGAGTTGTTGAAGGTGAGCAATGTAGTAAACAGTCTACTCACATCATATTTGGCAGATTTCAATTTCCACTACAATATAACTGAATAGCTCTAACCTGCCTCACTAAATTCCCTTGGAGATTAACTCCACGGTGCTCATTTTCTTCCACCGTCTGTTGATAGAGATGTGGCACCAGGCTCTTAGGCTACTAGACTGCAATCTGCTGGTAGCTGCCTTACCGAGTGCATGAAAACTCCCCCAGAGATCTAGTCTTGGTCTCAGGAAACAACACTGAAACAAAGCTGCAGACATACCAGTCATCCATAATTATACAATCTAAAACCATTATAGAGTTCCTAAGCCCCTAGCTCTTCCCAACTGCACGTTATCAGCTATTGATACATGTAAACAATAATTAATTTAGTGATCTAGGTAATACAGGTTCAGGTAGTCAAATCAGGAATCTTGCTTTGTATCAAGCTTTACTAAATAAATTACAGGATACTGGCTACCAGAGACTTATACAAAGGAGAGAAAAATCTGGAACTCTGAAGGCAGATCACTAATTCCCTCTTTCCTGTGTCAGACATGTACACATGGTCCAGATTTATATGAGGTGTTATAAGTGAAGTCCTTGCAGTTTTCATACAGAAGGGTCCGCTTGTGTTATGAAAATCTGTGTTTCATATCCCAGAAGGTTGTATAGCTTACATCATATCCTCCAGGGTACCATGTCTCCTAGTTCTTGGGTTCCATTTATTAAAGGTAATACTAAGTCAGAAAAATCCTGCTAAGAGCACTTCAGATGGAAGATCTCTTCCTCCTAGTAAGCAGTATTGGTCAGTTTATGGGAAAGTACAGTTGACAAGGAGATTAGACCTGGTCACTTACCGTCTTTTTTGTCTCCTGGGGGTATGTCCTTGCCTGCAAATTCCCTAAAGAGAGTGAAGAGAATCACAGACTAACTGATTGAACACCTTTCCCTGGGATCAGTAAAAAAATATAGCAATGGGGAAAGAGAAAGAATAAATCCAAAAGAAATAGCTGCTAAAGAGTGAGGAATAAGTTATGTATAGGGATATAAAGAAACATGAAGGAGAGAAGACTGAATTCACTGGCAATCAGAGGCAGATTGATTCACTCAAAAAAACCTAAGCCCTGGACGTCATACTTGGATCTGGTCACCACTTCACTTTTTACTTTTCTAACATTATTTAGCCTCCATAGGCTTTAGCTTCCTCAACAGTACTTTTCTGCAGGGATGCTGTGAGAATTTAAATGAAGCAAATTATGTGAGGGTGTCTTGTACCTGGTAAACCAGTTGCCATAGAGGCGATTCCAACTCATGGTGGCCATATGTGTAGGAGCACATTAAATGTTATATACTTTCTTATTTTACCTTAAAAATAAAAGGTAATACCTTTTTTTTAATTGCCTTTTTTAACAGACATAAACATTCCAAACATCTGTCATCTAGCTTTCTTTGCTCTACCCGTTCCCAAAATGGATTGTATACTCCTTTAGGGAATATTTAATTGGTCTTACTGACTAAAGAAGTTTAAAGACTAAACAGGTCAAATGTCAACTCTGTTGCAGACATATTTTATAAAACCAAGTTATGCTGTCATGCTCCTTTCTAACCAATACTACCTCTGAAAACTAGAGCAGTATCAGGCGAATCATATTCATAAGGTTTTCACTGGCTCATTCTTTTCCGAAGTAAACTACCAGGTCCTTCTTCCTAGTCTGTCTTAGTCTAGAAGCCCTTCTGAAACTTATCCGCCATGGGTGGCTTTGCTGTTATTTGACATACCAGTTGTATAGCTTCCAGCATTACAGCAACACACAAGCCACCACAGTAAGACAAACTGACAGGTGGGTGGTGGATCAGTTTATTACTATTATGTTATTTTTTTTAGTGAGAACAACAATATCAGCTAGTGCTCATGGTATGGAATTATCTTACCAAAAAACAATGTGGTCTTCTGGTCCTGGTTCCTGAGCTCTGCAGGGCTGACTTTTATCCAGATTAGCTGAGGAGTCCAGCCCAGTAACAGACCTATACCAGCATTGTCTTGGGGGCCCTTCCCAGCAGTTGATCTTTACATGGACTAACTGGGGGCATTGCCCTGTGACTGATAAAAACCCTAGAACAGGCTCATATGGAGCCTCCTGATCCAGAAGAGCCAGTAGAACACACGTTCTTTGGATATGGAGACCCTGCTCTATGGCTCTCCCAGACTGGGTAAACCTGCTGATATGACAGATGTGACAGAAAGAGTGGCTGTGAAGGTACCGGAAGAGGCTGAGACAATGAGAAAACCAGATGGGGGCAGCATAGTGTAAAGGACTAACATATAGAGACAGAGAAAGAAAAGAGAGAGATACTTACTTCAAGGAATTGGCTTACTAGATTGTGGGGGTTGGCAAGCCCGAAATCCATAGGTCAGTGGTAGGTTGGAGATTCCTGTAGGCTTGTATCCCAAGATCCATAGGTCAGGTGGTAGAGTACAGAGTGAAGAGTGGGTTCTCCCAAAGAATCTTTGTATGCTATGGAGGCAGAACATACCCTGAAGAAACTCCCTTTTCCACTGATTACTGATTACATTACACTATTACATTATGGAAAGTGATTAGATTACTTAACTTGCATTTCATTACATTAATTATAGAAGAGTAACTAAACTAGTGTTTGGCTAAACAACTTGAAACCATAGTCTAGCCAATTTTACACATAAAATTAACCATCAAAAAAAACAGGTGGTTTAAAACAACAGAAATTTATTTTCTCCCTGTTCCCGAAGCCAGAAGCTTGAAATCAAGGTGTTGGCAGAGCTGTGCTCCCTTCAGAGGCTCTAACAGAGATTCCATTTCCTGCCTCTTATAGCTTCTTTTGCTGATAGCTTGCTTGGCCGTGGTTGTGCACTCCAAACTCTGTCTCATTCTTCACACTGTCAATCATCTGTGTTAAAAAAAAAATGCTGTCAAGTGGATTCTGACTCATGGTGACCCCATGTGAGCCAGAGTGGAATTGTGCTTCATAGGATCTTCAATGGCTGATTTTTCAGAAGTAGATTGCTAGACCCTTCTTTCTAGGTGCCTCTGGGTGGACTTGAGCTGCCAACATTTTGGTTAGCAGCTGAGTGATTTGACAGTCTGCAACTCTACTTAAAATTGGGTATATGGCCCACTTGAAAATTCCATAATGATCTTATCTCAAGACCTTTAACCCCTTTTCTAAATATGGTCATAGTCACAGGTGCCTGGTGGGCATATCTTTTGTAGAGCCACCATTCAACCTGTTATAGCCCTTTAGAGAAATTTTGTCCAGGTCTAGAATTTTCACCCTCAATT
Organism: Loxodonta africana; assembly: GCF_030014295.1. NCBI lineage: Eukaryota > Metazoa > Chordata > Mammalia > Proboscidea > Elephantidae > Loxodonta > Loxodonta africana. Next base: position 109,469,873 of record NC_087347.1, on the reverse strand, counting down.
ATGTGGGCAACTGAGAATGTGTGAAAGAGAGAAGATAGATTGTAAGAATCCTTATATTATGAGTGCCCAAAAGGGACAGGGAAGCCTATGGGTAGCTTGGTGATCTTTGCAGATTGCTAAAAAGATGCTATTGTATAGACAGGAATTGATTCCACCCATCCATAATTCTTTATTTTTCTAACAACTACTTCTTAAAAATAAGCTGCAAGTCAGTGGATTGACAACTAGTCTACAGACTTGCCTACAAATGCTGCTTCAAATTTCGAAAACATCAATAAATACAAACAATACCATGTTAAACAAGACCTGTATCTAAGTAGCAGATCTAGCTCAATTAAGACAACACACTGACAGCCTCATCTTCTTTTCTTTTGCTCTTTATATAACTGCATAAAATGGAACTATTGTCAAAAATAATGGATAGTTGGGAAGAAATCTGATTACATCTACAGGAACATGCAGGGATTATCTTTTTGGCTTTCTAGGGACAAGGAAGGTGGGATGGCATGTCTTTCTGTCTTTTTTATATCACAATATGTTGGTATGCCTTTCTCTTTTATATTGAGTCTATGGCTTTTTATTTAAAGGTTCCCTTTAAAAGGGATACACATTGAGTGTTCTGATATGGCACTTCAAAGACATCCAGAGCTCAGCCAGCATCTGTGGTGTCACTGCAGGCAGCTGGCTAGTCATAAGCCAGGGATTCTGAAGGGGAGAGAACAAGGGACAGTCTTCTGTCAAAATAAAAGTGTGGGACCAGCACCCAGATCTCTATACAAAGGGATTATGCAGTTTGGATGTCTGCCTCCTCCACATGCCTGTGACTGAAGGATGGAAAGACATTTGGATTTCTAGCTGATTATTGGGTGAAGAGGAAACCCTGGTGGCATAGTGGTTAAGAGTTCAGCTGCAAACCAAAAGGTCAGTAGTTCGAGTCCACCAGGTGCTCCTTGGAAACAGTATGGGGCAGTTCTACTGTCTTGAAGGGTTGCTATGAGTTGGAATCGACTTGACGGCAATGGATTTGGTTTTTGTTTTTGTTTTTTTTTTATTGGGTAAGGAGAATGGGAGGCAGAAATTTCATTTTCCAGAGTGTCAATGCAGATACCAAAGAAGGCACAGTCCTAGAATTTGTAAGCAGCATCTGGTAATACCCATGGAAACGAAAACTATTAATAATGCACATGAAATAGATCTGATTTTTCCTTTGTTCTTTTTAGTAGAGGAGAAGAGAATTTAGTCTAAGAAATATTTGTAGTGTGTTGTTGATGAGATCTGAGTGGTATCTGAAGATTAGCTAAAGGGTTTATAACATGTCCTTAAAAGGAAGATGTTAATTTAATGTAACTATGTAATGGTAAGTGTATATAAGAAATTTTATATATATATATATATGAGTCCAGTGTGTTGCAAATGTCTTTTTCTGAAGCTCTGGAACCACCTGTTAGATGCTGAGAATCCATCAACTTTTAAGTTCCACTGCTTCCTACAACTTGCAGGGTAGGTCCTAAAATGGGAACATTTTGGCAGAGGCTTGAAGAAACCACTCAAAAACAAATCTGTTGATTTCTGCATAATTTCTAGCCCTTCATTTCTTAACATTTATGTTGGAGCTGCTCATGTATTTTTCAAATATTTGAGTCAATTTGAGTTTTGCTACACTCAAACTTCATTACAGCTTCCTTGATAGTCTCCCTGCCCCCCCCTTTTTGGTTATCATTTTGACGACATCGAACTTTTCTTTCAGAGATAAATTTCTCACTCTCCTGTTCATGGCTGTAAAGGAATAAGCTTTTTTTTTTAAAGAAACAAAAAGGAAAATAAGGTCTTATAAAAGTTAAGGAATTTATTATCCTCTCAAAAACATGAATATCTAAAACAAAAAGGAAAAAATAAAAATGATCAACGTCATTATATGATAAAGTTAGCACACTTCAGTAAAACATTTAAGATGAAAAAGCTTGAGAAGAATGTTTTTGGTTTTGTACACATATTAAGTGTGTTAAATGAGGAAATGCTTCTCTTTGGAGGGCAGTAGAAGAAATTTTGAGGGAAAGAATTTCAAGGAAATAAAGGAGTAGATTTTGAAAAATTTAATAATGTGTTCAAAATTACAAATAGCTAAAGCAAAAACTAAAAATTAAAGATGAGGAAAAGAGTTAAAACCTCTCAAGATGAGGGAAAAAAGCATGTTTCACTAGATTTTAATAAAAAGAAAGGAACTTTTTAGTATTTTTTACCTTCTTCCAAACTTCTAGATGTTGTTCTTCACTGGAAAAAAAATGCGCAAGCAAAAAAAGAACAAAAAAGGCAAAAATGTAAAGAATAGACTTAAAGAACAGTAACACTGCATAGCACTCACATACAGTAACAACACAAAAGGAAGTGAATGGCTGAGCCTTCCTCTCTGACTCTTGTTTTCTTGGAACTGTTTCGGCATTTGCATCTTTACTTCCTTGTATCCAGGTTGCAACACCAAGGATTTTCTGATTCCATTGGCATCACCCACGTTCTGGCTTTCAGAGACTATTTATTAGGTTGCAGTAATTGTTTCCTTTTTTGTTGTTCTTTTAGTGGAAAATAAGAGTTTTCCTCCTCTGACAAGTTTCTGCCTTACACAGATTCCGGCTTTTGCAGGTTTTACTGTACACTGCATTTTACGCAAACAGCGTGCGCTGTCTACATTTGTTTGCCAGGTACACTCTCCCCTCATGGGATATTTTCATAAGCATGCTATGCTAATTTTTTACAGCAACATGTGAAAAAAAACTGGCATAGATGCGCTTGTGAAAATACCTCTGGAGGCAAACAAACATAGAAGGTGTGTGTTATTTTCCTAAAAGTACAGTGTGTATATATATGATTTCAACTCATAGCAACCCTGTAGGACAGAGTAGAACTGCCCCATAGGGTTTCCAAGGCCATAAATCTTTACAGAACCAGACTGCTGCATCTTTCTCCCGAAGAGTAGCTGGTAGGTTCAAACCACCAACCTTTCTGTTAGCAGCTGAGTGCTTAACCACTGCACCACCAGGGCCTCTTTACATATATATTATATATAATATATATGCATATTTGTGTGTGTTTGTGTGTGTGTGATGTAACTTATACAGATAAAAATATTTACATCTATAAGTAAATACATAATGTATGTATGTAAATAGGAGCTCTGGAGGTTCAGTTGTTAAAGTGCTCAGTTGGTAATGGAAAAGTCAGCGGTTCGAAACCATCAGCTGTTCTGTAGAAGACAGATGTGGCAGCCTGCTTCCAAAAAAAATTCAGTCTTGGAAACTGTATGGGGCAGTTCTACTCTGCCCTACATGGTTGTTATGAGTCAGAATTGACTCAGTGGTGGTGAGTTTTTGCTTTTGGTTTTATATATGTAAATATAAATAAATGTAGTCAATAAATTTAAATTAATAAAATCAACTAAGTGGAAGGAGATTATAACTTGCTTGTCATGATATTGTGTGTGTGGAGGAGGGGTAGGCTGTCAATAAAGCAGTGATGTCCATTGAAAGTGACTGAATCTCCAAGCCATCCAAGGCACTGGGCATTCCAGATGATTGGTCTTGAATTTTTTGTTGTTATTGACATGAGGGAATTATTTTAACAGGACATCTAGACATGAAGATGAAGACAAGTATTTACTGTTTTCTTGGCTAAGACCTAAGTGCAAGGAAGATACTTAAAATAAAATTTTTAAATTCAGATATGGTATCTATATAGGAATGTAATATGGATTAATATTAGTGGAATTATGGGCATGCAAATTAATAAATTTTTTCTTATGAATCTAGACTTATTCTTTTTCCACACATATATATATATATATTTTTTTTTTTTCCACAAGACAGGTATCCTTATAATCTTCTTCCAGCATTCTTCCAGCATTTGTTGCAAGGCATTCCAGAGCTGAACCAGAGTGTGATTCCAGAGACAGACAGTCCAGCTCTTTCAATCTCATGCTGAAGAAAAGACTGAAAAGTACCTGAACTAGCCTGGTTGTGTTGATTCCTGGACTGTGTACAAACAAGTGTCTCGGTCCTGGTGCCATTTCACAGTGAATGACCCAGACTTCCAAAATGCACTAGTGTCCCCAACATAGAGCCCACACCACACTTTTGTGGTGAGGATGAGTTTCTCCTTTAAAGAGGATCCTTCCATTCATTCTGGATAGCATAGCTCAGAGTGGGATAGGAAAAGATTTTCTTCCATACAGCATCTAAGGAAAACTGAGTCTCATTCTTAGGCATAAGGATCTTGGCAAAATTATAGTGGTTGGAGTGAGCTGGCCCTACCACACTGAGACAGGCTGTGAAAATCAGGGAAAGAACATATTTTTCATTGTTCCTTCTATTAGAACAAGTGGGGGAGGCAAAAGAACACCCCAGACGGTGTTTGGATCAACAGTTTGTTGAATAGGTAGAGTGAAGCATGGGAAGAGAGGCTACGAGGCAGTGTGGGTTATATGAGAAAATAAGAGATGGTAAAAGAAGGTTTAAGAAGTTCTGCTTTGGCTTATATTAGATCTTTCTGGCATTCCTTAAAAATGGCAGATGTGAATGTAAAGATATGAATGATGATTAATAAATTTCAATTGCTGGTAATGCTTCTGTGAATGTGACGCTATACGGGGCATGGAGTCAATGCTTATATTGAAATTGTATACAATCAATTATCATTTAAACACATATATCTATATACAATTTGAGGTTGGTTGGTTAGCTTGCTTGCTTGTTAATAGCGGGCTTAACTAGGGGAAGAGGCACAGTTTTCTCTTTGTCTGGGTAGAGGATGAGATTCCTTTAGGTAATGATGGCTTCTGAGAAGAGGCAGGAAGAGTGGGCAGGCACTAATATGTTATGTGGGTGTGTTAGGTAGCTTATAGAGACAGCCACTGCAATGGGATGTACCCCACACCCCTACCCACCAACCCACCTGCCTGCCCCTTTAACCCGCATATTTTTAGTAAATCACGTTAAAGCTGCATTGGAATTCTTCTGGAAGCCAGAGAGAGGCAGAGTTCTATGTTGGGTTGGCGTCAGGGTGGGCGGGTGGGTGAGGGATGAACCGAAGCATCCCACTTGGGCTTAGGAATAAAAACAAAGGAAATCTTAAGGAAGTAAGATCAAGAATTCATGCAGACTATGTGATGGGAACATGGGATTTGCCTAGTTTATAAAATCAAGGGATCAAAGACAGATTATCTAAATTGCGAAAGGGTTAATTTCCACTCCCTCCTTAGAGGATAAAACATCAGGAGAGTAGTGGCAAATAGGTAACAAATCAGTTCTCATAGGAGGAGCTATACATAATACTTCAGTAGCCCAAGGAAGAGGAAAGCATAGACTTTTCTTGTAAATAAAAAGAGGGAAGAAAAATAAAGCAGCTGAACCCCTGTGTGTTATGTGGAATACATCAACATCCTGTCTGTTAACAACTACCTAGGTGGGTGGTGAGTCATAAGTGGCTAAGAAAGAAAGATGTTCTTTAAAAAAAGAAAAAAAAAAAAAGTAGAAGTGAATAGATTGAGGAGGTGCATGGTACAAAATTATTTTGTTTTAAAAGTAATAAACTAGATTGTCCAGATCTGGATACTTCCTCCTGTCTTTGCAAATGCCACAAAGAGACTTCGGAATTGATAAGAATGTTTATCTTGAACATGAGCCAAATAAGTAGCAACAGTTGGCAGAGAATTGTGCATGAAAAAGGAGGCTAGGGAGCCAGGGACACACATTTGTTGTGAGAAAATGCTATTACCCATACACGGCCTTCCCCAGAGGGATCTGGAGACCAGGGCAAATCAATCACACAATACAATCCCTCCCCCATCACTTTTATAGAGCTGAACTTGGATCAAATTGAATAATTTTTTTCCTTAAAAGGAAAAAAAAACAAGTCATAACTTGAGAAGTGGCAGTGCAGTAGAATCTAGATGGATTGTACTAACATTAAAGCTAATGTTTGTTGAATGTGTGTGCCAGTCAATGTGCTAAGCGCTCTATATTCTTTATTTCACTTAATCTGCGTAACAAACCTGTGAAACAGGTAACAGCAATATTATCTTACAGAAAAAGAAAAAAGAACAGGCATAGGGAGTAAAAGTACTTTGCCCCAGTACAAGATTAATATTATTAATAGTAATATTATGAAACAATTATTAACTAGGTAACTTTTCTGGAGCACCTCTAGATGAACTCCAACCCCCAATCTTTCGGTTATCAGGCAAACATGTTAACTATTTGCAATCCCTTGCCCCCTGGGACTTATCAGAAAAAAGACCCTGAAACCTACTTCTGGAAAAATCAGCCATTGAATACCCTATGTAGTACAGTTCTGCTTTGACATACATGGGGCTATCATGAGCCAGAATCGACTAGATGGCAACTGTGTGCATGTGTTTTCTTAATTGGTATGTACCAATAACTACTCTAAAAACTTCTCATGCATTATCTCATTAATTCTCATGTCAGTAATTACATTAGTCTAATTTAACAGAAGATGATGTCAAACAGATGATGTCAGTTTCTGAATCCAATTAGCAGACTAGCAGGTCCTAGAGTCCACGTGTTTCACTACTGGACTAGACTGCTTCATGTTTTGTTTGCTCATGAGCCTACCGGAGAAAGACATTCTCAAATCTCTGTATGTCAGTCAGTTTACTGATCTTGAATTTAAAGCTTTTTCTGTGGGTCTGAAGAAATTTTTGATATAGTAAAAAATGATAGAACCAATCCCTGGCATTTATTAATTATTACCTTAACATGTTAATAACTTTCAAAGATGTTGTGAAAAGAATGATAGTTAAAGAGACAATTAATGAGACATTATTTGATTTCTATCTTGAAAGACATAGAGTTTAATATTAAATGAAACAAATGAACTTTTCCAAGGCTGTTATAAATAATACAAAAAATTAAATGTAGGTTTTAAAATATATAGAAATTTATTTTCTTTAATAGAAGCCTGACATTTCAGTTTGCATTTCTTTGAAAGCTTTTCAACAATCATCAAGGACATAAGAAAAATAATGAAAACATGGTTCTCTTTATATGAAATTCAGGTGTCAAAATCAGTAATTTGTGCCTTGCTAGATTCATCCTAACCTTGGGGTTAAGGCGCTCCTTGGAAACTCTATTGGGCAGTTCTATTCTGTCCTATACGGTCGCTATATGTCGGGCTCAACTCGATGGCAGTGGGTTTGGTTTTGGTTTTTGGTTGTTAAAATATCTTTTCTTTTGGTATGTATGTGTGTTTATATATTTATAAAGATGGAAAATTTTATGTCACTTTCTAGCTCTCAGATATATTTTTTAATTTACTTGTTTATGAACCCAAAGTCTTGAATTCACTGAAATAGCATGTCTTCCTTTCTTTAGACCAAAGTGGTATCAACTTTCCACTATATTTGATAATGACATTCTAAATTGTGTTTTGGGAAAGGAAATATAACTATCAAATTGAATATAAAATATATTGCTCTGATAAAATATATATATTTTTATATAAGATATAATCCGTGGTTGGTCCTTCCTTAGCTTACAGTCATTAACCTTCACTGGGAGCCATCATGCCTCATGCTTGGTTTTTGTTGTTAGTCGCCTTGGAGTTGATTCCAACTCATGATGATCCCATGTGTACCGAGTAGAAATGTGCTGTATTGGGTTTTCAAAGTTATGGCCTGTAAGAAACAAAATGTCAGGCCTATCTTCCAAGGTGCCTCTGGGTGGATTTGAACCACCAACCTCTTGGCTAGTAGTTGAGTGCTTAGCCATTTGTGGCACCCGAGGACTCCAGCAGCGTACTAAAAAAAAAAAAAAAAAATCTACATGCCCATTATTCCCCAGTTGGCAATCTTACTGAGCATCTACCAAGTTCCAGGTATTAGGATGAGGACTCAAAATGACTACAGTAGCATTCCCGGCTATTGGGAGCTCACAGTCCGCTGGAGAAGTGGGCCTTTACACAGCTAAGTATAGGGAAGTTTATCCTGGAAATATAAACAAAGAGCTTACACTGAAAGAATTTACAATTGTATAATCAACTTGATTCAATTGAAATGTATCATATTTTGAAATTCGAAGCCATATGCTATGATTGAGAAGGGCACAAAATAAAGTCTGAAGGGAATATAGGGTTTGGATTAAGACACCGAATGTGTTTCCTGTTCCTAATTATAAGAAAAAAGAAGTACTATGAACAAAGTGGCACAGTGGTTAAGAACTTGGCTGCTAACTGAAAGGATGGCTGTTCAAATCTGCCAGCCGCTCCTTGAAAACCCTATAGGACAGTTCTACTCTGTCCTATAGGGCCGCTATGAGTCGGAATCAACTCAGCTGTAACAGGTTTGGGCTTTTGTATTAACAGAGGATTGCAAGAGATAAAAACAAGGACTTCTAGACGTTAGAGTATCTTTAAGGCATTACAGGTTGAACTGCAAAAGCAATAGATTTTATTTTACTTTTCATTTTTGTTATACGTATTTTTAAATTATGAACAGCAATCAGCCATATAGTCTTTCAACAAATTCATAAGACCATTGAACAGGCTCACCTCTGTGAGGATTAAAGTCTTATTGAAAGAACCAAATATAAGTATAGATCGATAAAATCGTTAAACATCATTCTGGGCATATCATCAGCACTTGGACAATTGTGGCAATACGTAGCAGTTTTCCAAAAGTTTACCTAGATCTTGAAGGTTTCTGCAAAAGATACTCAGTAGGATTTTTTTTTCCTTATTTAAACAAAGCCATAATTTTTCCTGACAACAGAAAATTTATCTAATGGAAATTCAGACACAGAGCAAAAGCTCATTTCATTCAACTGTTTGTTTTCCCTATTCTGGACAACTGATCAATATGTTTCTAGTCCCTAATAAAACCCTAAACTCCTACTACCTTCTCCTAGATATGAGTGATATTTACAAGTATCATTGGGTCATACTTATCAATAAACTACCTAATCTAGCTGCTTCATTGCTCAACTGAGAATGAGTTACTATGGGAACAGTGGTAGGTCTGTGAATAGCCCCGTAAAAATATTTCACTTTAATAGGGTGTCTTAGGCTGGGCTCTCTAGAGAAACAAAACCAGCGCAGCATATAAATATATATAGAGAGAGATTTATATCAATGAAATGGCCCAAGCAGTTGCAGAAGCCTGTAAGTCCCAAGTCTGTGAGTCAGGCTTGAGGCTTCTCCGGACTCATGTAGCTGCAGGGGCTGGTGAACCCAAGATTGATAGGTTAGACAGCAGACCTTTGGCTCACAGGCTGTGGGTGCTGGTGAGTCCCAAGACTGGCAGGTGAGATGGCAGGTAGGCTGCTAGCTCAAGTCCCAAGAACCAGAGTTCAGATGAACAGGAGCCAGCTGCAGGATCCAGAGTGAGCAAAAGCCATCAAGTCTTGCCAGAAAGTCCACCTGAATTAGATATAGGCCATACTTCCAAGGAAATTCTCTCTTAGCTGATTGGCTGCTCACAATAGATCCCATTATGAAGGTGATCTTATCACTATATAGCTGCCAAGCTGCATCATAACTGCCAAACCACCGAGAATATGGCCTAGCCAAGCTGACACACATTACCCATCACATAAGGATCCCTAGCCCTTCATTCCTTAGAACGAGTTTCCTTTAACACCTGACATTTAAAAAGTCATTGGAAAGCTGTGCTTTTAAAGACATTCCTCAACATTAAAAAAAAAAAAAAACAACTTTCTGATTAGGAAGCCTATGAAAACTGACTGATATGTAACTTACTCCTATATTCATGAAGATGGAGACAATTACAGACTTACTAATAATCTTTTTTCCCCCAAACTAACAACAAATTAAAATAAGAATGAATTAGCAGTGTAACCAGTTTGGTTTATGCATACTAACAACTGCTTTGTCACAAGGGATTCTCACCTCAAATGTCTGAGGCCTCTGTCTACATCTGGACAAATGTTACCTGGGGCCCCTTTCATCTATAACATCCTATTTTCTAATAAGCCTTTTTTTCCTCCATAGAGGAAATTTATAGCCTAGAATAATTAATCTAGAGAGCTATTCAATAGACACAATTCACTTCACAATGTAGTGTTCCCAAAGGTTCACAGTTCCCAAATGTTTAGGAATAAAGGAAAGTCAAGTAGGTAAATATTTAAATGACATCAAACAAATGAATTTAATGAATACACATTGCAACCATGATCTTCTTGTTTTCTCTCAGAGTTGACAAATATTACAAGTATAAAATAGTGTCAGAGTCCCTTAACTTTAAATATTGTGTGTTCCTTCATTCCACAATAGGGATATCAATTTGGCAACGTACACTCTGAAAAATTTCCTTTTGCCCACTATTGAATCCCAAGTGCCTAGACAAGTACTTGAAAAGTAAGTGATATCAGAAAATATTAACGACTGGATAAATGAATGAATGTTCTTAGCAGGTAAAAAGAATTAAAGAGAAATAAATGAAAAAGCAGTATTAATTTTTCAGTGTCCACTTATACAGTGCCAGGTGTCACTCTTTACATTTGTCTGTCTCACCTATTCTCAAGCAAAAGTTCAAGACCTAGAGACTTGGGGAAGAATAAAATGAATTGCTTAATTAACTGTTAACAATCAGAATTTAACATTTTGTTCTTAATAAAACAACAGAAAAATTTCATTTTCATTCCTATTTCTTTTACCTTTAATTACTGCATCTGCAAAGATATTCTCACTTTGCATAAGACTATTTTCTCAAGGACTATTAAAGCCTCATTTATCACTACTGTCACCATTACTAATTTATGTAGCATTTGCGTACCAGAATCAATGATACATTCTTTGTGGAGGAAAAAGAAAATGCCTCGTGGATTTGCAAACGTTGTTATCTTTTAAGGTAATGATGACATATAGGAAGGCATTTCAGGAGTCGATAAAAGGGAAATTGTAATTATAATTATTGATTATTCTATTCTGTTCCTTTCTCTAAGAATGAAAACGTGAGAGGAAATGACAAAACGTTCTGTCTTGCCAGTAATCTCAACTAAGCATGTATCTTCAAGTGTTTTCTTAGAGTAATAGAAAAATGAACTAAGGTGTTTTGATTCCTGAGCCCTGAGGGCTCCATTCTGATGTAAGTTGTTTTCTCTTTTTTCTCCTATTGAGAACGTGTGTCTCCAATGCACGCACTCTTACAGGATCTAATTAATGATGTGAAGAATCAAGTGTATTCAGAGTTTATCCATGAATAGTAAATTCTAACAGTATTTACAGGATTCTCAAAATGATCCTTTACAGCTCTGTTTGTTCTGAAAAGCAAGACCTGCCACCAAAAAGTAACATACAAATAGTTTTCCCATATTTATGGAATAAGGGAAACCATCAGTCCAAGAAGAATCAATTTTTAATGACCTTAGATTTAGCTGTGATTTTTTTTCTGAGCCTATGTCATATACCCCTCCAACTGTACTTGAGTCTGGGTCAATATTCTTACCTCTGGTTTTGGCATTATAAAAATACAACTGGGTGCAAGGAAATTCTATGAAATGTTGGTTAGTCAAATAATATATACACACTTCTCTCAAGAGTTACCTATTATAGCAAAAAACAAGGCACCCGTGATTCAAGTTTGTTGCTTCAGTTTTCTTCAGTTCAACAAACTTCTTCTAGTGCCTCTGCTAGACAGGCAGGATTCAAAGACAGGTGAGGCACAGTTCATATCCTGGCCCTGAAGCTTAGGGTCTCTGTGTTGCTGTTCTTGTGTGCCATCGAGTTCATTCCGACTCATAGACACCCCGTTGCTGTTATGGCTGTTGTTGTTAAGTGCGGTGGAGCCAGTTCTGACTCATAGCAATCCTATGTACAATAGAACGAAATACTGCCTGGTCCTGCACCATCCTCAAAATCCTTGCTATGCTTGAGCCTATCATTGCAGCCACTGTGTCAATCCATCACATTGAGGTTCTTCCTCTTTTTTTTTTTTTTGCTGACCCTCTGCTTTACCAAGCATGATGCACTTCTCCAGGGACTGGTCCCTTCTGATAACATCTCCAAAGTATGTAAGGGAAAGTCTCCCATCTTAGCTTCTAAGAAGCATTCTGCTGTACTTGTTCCAAGACAGATTTGTTCATTTTTCTGACAGTCCACTGTATATTCATTATTCTTCACCAATAACTAATTCAAAAGCATCGATTCTTCTTTGGTCTTCTTTATTTAATGTCCAGTTTTGGTGTGCATATGATGCAAATGAAAATATCATGGTCACCCTAGTCCTCAGAGTGACATCTTTTGCTTTTTAACATTTTCAAGAGATCTTTTGCAGCATATTTGCCCAAATACAATAAGTCCTTTGATTTCTTGACTGCTGCTTCCATGGGCGTTGATTGTGGATCCAAGTAAAATGAAATCCTTGACAACTTCAATATTTTCTCCATTTATCATAATGTTGATTATTGGTCCAGTTGTGAGATTTTTGTTTTCTTTATATTGGGGTGTAATCCATACTGAAGTTTGTAATCTTTTAACTTCATCAGTAAGTGCTTCAAGTCTTTTCCATTTTCAGCAAGCCAGGTTGTGTCATCTGCGCATCACAGGTTGTTAGTCTTCCTCCATTCCTGATGTTGTATTTTTGTTCATATAGTCCAGCTTTTGGAATTATTTTCTCAGCATACAGATTGAATATGGTGGAAAGGTACAACCCTGATGCACACTTCCCTGATATTCAACCACACTTCATCCCCCTGTTCTGTTCTAATGACTTCTTCTTGGTCTGTGTATAAGTTGCTCATGAGCACATTTAAGTTTTCCGGAATTCCCATTCTTTGCACTGTTATTCACGATTTATTATGATCTGCATTGTGGAATGCTTCTGCAGAGTCAATAAAACACAGGTAAACATCTTTTTTTTTTGTTTGTTTGTTTTAAACATCTTTCTAGTATTCTCTGCTTTCAGCCAGGATCCATCTGACATCAGCAGTGATATCCCTCATTCCATGTCCTCTTCTGAATCCAGCTTGAATTTCCAGTAGTTCCCTGTTGATGTAGCACTACAATCATTTTGAATGATCGTCATCAAAATTTTACTTGTATGTGATATTAATGGTTTTGTTCTATAATTTCTACATTCTGTTGAATTACCTTTCTTTGGAACAGACACAAATATGGATCTCTTCCAGTCGGTTGGCCAGGTAGCTGTCTTTCAAATTTCTTGGCCTACACAAGTGAGCACTTCCAGCATTGCATTGGTTTGTTGAAACACCTCAATTGATATTCCATCAATTCCTGTAGCCTTGTTTTGTGTCAATGCCTGCAGTGCAGCTGGACTTCTTTCTTCAGTACTATCGGTTCTTGATCATATACTACCTCCTGAAATGGTTGAACATCAGCCAATTCTTTCTGATACAGTGACTCTGTGTATTCCTTCCATCTTCTTTTGATACTTCCTGCATCATTCAATATTTTGCCCATAGAACCCTTCAATATTGCAACTTAAATCTTGATTTTTTTTCTTCAGTTCTTTCAGCTTGAGCAACACTGAGTGTGAGTGCTACATATATTGGCAGATCTGTAAATTTTACTCAGCACTGAATGTCATTGGTTGGTAGTCTAGTTGTTATAGATTGAATTGTGTCTGCCAAAATTTATGTTGAAATCTTACCCCCTGTACTTGTGAATGGAGTCCTGGTGGTGCAGTGGTTAAGAGCTTGGCTGCTAACCAAAAGGTCGCAGTTGATATCCACCAGCCCATCCTTAGAAACCCTATGGACAATTCTACTCTGTCCTATAGGGTCACTATGAGTTGGAATTGACTTGAAGCATGGATTTGGTTTGGCTTTGGTATACATGCGTGTGATCCTCTTTGGAAATAGATGGTTCCTTTTGTTATGTTAATGAGGTAATATCAGAGTAGGGTAGGTTCTAAACTTAATCATTTATGAGTGGTGTCTTATAAAAGGGAGTAGACACAAAGAAACTGTTACTCATGGCGAAACTTCATGTGGCCATGGAGGCAGATACATCTATAACCAGGAAACTCCAAGGTTTGCCAGCAGTCACCAGAAACTAGGAGAGAGATTCACAGAAGGAATCGACATATCTGGAACTCTGATTTGGACTATTAGCCTGCAAAATGGTGAGAAACTAAATTTCTGCTCTTTAGAGCCTCCCCTTTGTGTTATATTATTATGGTAATTCTTAGGAGGAGTCCCTGGGTAGTGCAAACAGTTAAGTGCTGGGCTACTAACCAAAGACTTGGAAGCTCAAACCCAGCCAGAGGCATCTCAGAAGAAAGGGCTAAGGAAATGCTTCTGAGGTCAAGCTATGAAAACCCTATGGAGGGCAGTTCTACCCTGAAACACACAGGGTCTCCATGACTTGGAATCCACTCAATGGCAAGTGATTGGAAAATAAGACACTGATACATTCCCTGAACTATGTTTCACTAGATCAACATCACTGTATTTCAATTCCTTGAGGACTGTGTTTACTTTCCATTTTCCTCCCAGCCCCAGGCAGAGGTTCTGATATATAGTTTTAGTGCATATACATTGAGAAAATGCCTTCTGTGGAATGAGACAGGACTACTTCTCCAGGTGTTATTATTCAGGAGGAAAAACCGAAGCGTTCATGAAATACAGGTTCTTACAACTGTCCAGTTCAAAATCTTAGTGTGTTTTTGAATAAAATATAATGGTTTTAAAATTCACTTCTATTTATTAGTGTAAGCTGCTACTATTCCATTGTCTAATATATTTTCTTACTTACATTGTTTGTTGTGAATAGATGTGCACTGATCATTCATCCTAAGAATTCTTTTCACCGATTAAGCCTGTAATAGATAGTAGTAGGAGAACCTCTATATCGTCATGTTGGAATAGCATTTAAAATGTCAGGGAAAGAGTTCAGAAACAGAAGCTCCACAAGTCGTCTGGCCAGAACGACAAGCTATGACTTTGTACTACCCTGGAGGAATTAAAACGTTCATTCTAACAACTTTGTTGTAACCATGGTTTATCACAAATCCTCAGTGTCCAATTTTTCAGCATTTTCGAAATATGCTGCCTATACACATGGTAATAATTCATATTGAATAGTCACATGGTTGGCTTTCTATTACATTTCATAATTAATGTACTAAGAAAATGATTTGGGTTTCTTTAGGCAGCTTCTCTATACCCACAGGAAGTTTCTTTAGGGATCTTTGTACTGCTGATCCTGGAGGGAAAATGGCCTTCTCTGTGAGCATGTATCTACTGGTTATTTCAGAAGTACAAAACATGAAACAGCATGCCTTTGGCATCTATGAAGAAAAAAACCTCTGAAAATGAAAATATCCGATGGATACATACTTTCCGTTACTTCATTCAGTGGAAAATTTGGCTCTTTACACTGCTCGAGATAATCTTCTCATGGTTTACACAATCTCCGTGTAAAATTTACCAACAATAATAAATTTGGATAGAATAAAAACCTTGCTTAACATATTTGATGCCATTTAAATGTTATTGTTGTTGTTAGGTGCCGTCGAGTCGGTTCCCACTTATAGCGACCCTATGCACAACAGAAGGAAACACTGCCCAGTCCTGAGCCATCCTTAAAATTGTTGCTACGCTTGAGCTCATTGTTGCAGCCACTGTGTCAATACACCTCGTTGAGGGCCTTCATCTTTTCTGCTGACCCTGTACTTTGCCAAGCATGATATCCTTCTCCAGGGAGCTGATCCCTCCTCACAATATGTCCAAAGTACTTAAGACGCAGTCTCGCCATCCTTGCCTCTAAGGAGCATTCTGGCTGTACTTCTTCTAAAACAGATTTGTTCGTTTTTTTTGGCAGTCCATGGTATATTCAATATTCTTTGCCAACACCACAATTCAAAGGCGTCAACTCTTCTTTGGTCTTCCTTATTCATTGTCCAGCTTTCACATGCGTATGATGCAATTGAAAATACTATGGCTTGGGTCAGGCACACCTTAGTCTTCAAGGTGACATCTTTGCTCTTCGACACTTTAAAGAGGCCCTTTGCAGCAGATTTACACAATGCAATGTGCCTTTTGATTTCTTGACTGCTGCTTCCATAGCTGTTGATTGTAGATCCAAAGAAAATGAAATCCTTGACAACTTCAATCTTTTCTCCATTTATTATGATGTTGTTCATTGGTCCAGTTGTGAGGATTTTTGTTTTCTTTATGTTGAGGTGTAATCCATACTGAAGGCTGTGGTCTTTGATCTTCATTAGTAAGTCCTTCAAGTCCTCTTCACTTTTAGCAAGCAGGGTTGTGTCATCTGCATAACGCAGGTCGTTAATGAGTCTTCCTCCAATCCTGATGCCCCGTTCTTCTTCATATACTCCATCTTCTGGTATTATTTGCTCAGCATACAGATTGAATAGGTATGGTGAAAGAATACAACCCTGATGCACACCTTTCCTGACTTTAAACCAATCAGTATCTCCTTGTTCTATCCGAACAACTGCCTCTTGATCTATGTAAAGATTCCACATAAGCACAAGTACGAGTTCTGGAATTTCCATTCTTTGCAATGTTATCCATAATTTGTTATGATCCACACAGTTGAATGCCTTTGCATAGTCAATAAAACACAGGTAAACATCCTTCTGGTGTTCTCTGCTTTCAGCCAGGATCCATCTGACATCAACAATGATATCCCTGGTTCCAAGTCCTCTTCTTAAACCAGCCTGAATTTCTGGCAGTCTCCTGTCGATATACTGCTGTAGCCGTTTTTGAATGATCTTCAATAAATTTTTGCTTGCGTATTATATTAATGATATTGTTCTATAATTTCCACATTCGGTTGGATCGCCTTTCCTGGGAATGGGCATAAATATGGATCCCTTCCAGTCAGTTGGCCAGGAAGCTGTCTTCCATATTTCTTGGTATAGACAAGTGAGTACTTCCAGCGCTGCATCTGTTTGTTGAAACATCTTAATTGATGTTCCATCAATTCCTGGAGCCTTGTTTTTTGCCAATGCCTTCAGAGCAGCTTGGACTTCTTCCTTCAGTACCATTGGTTCCTGATTATATGCCACCTCTCAAAATAGTTGAACATCGGCTAATTCTTTTTGGTATAATGACTCCGTGTATTCCTTCCATCTTCTTTTGATGCTTCCTGCATCATTTAATATTTTCCCCATAGAATCCTTCACAATTGCAGCTCGAGGCTTGAATTTTTTCTTCAGTTCTTTCAGCTTGAGACACACTGAACTTGTTCTTTCCTTTTGGTTTTCCACCCCCAGCTCTTTGCACATTATCATTATAATACTTGACTTTGTCTTCTAGAGGCGTTCTTTGAAATCTTCTGTCCAGTTCTTTTACTTCATCAATTCTCCCTTTTGCTTTAGCTGTGTTATGTTCTAGAGCAATTTTCAGAGTCTCCTCTGACATCCATCCTGGTCTTTTCTTTCTTTCCTGTCTTTTCAGTGACCTCCTGCTTTCTTCATGGATGATGTCCTTGATGTCATTCCACAACTCCTCTGGTCTTTGGTCACTAGTGTTCAATGGGTCAAATCTATTCTTCAGATGGTCTCTAAATTCAGGCGGGATGTACTCAGGGTCATACTTTGGCTCTCATGGACTTGTTCTGATTTTCTTCAGTTTCGTCTTGAACTTGCATATGAGCTTATGTCAGTTTGTTGTACTTTGGGAGCTTGCGTGTTGCTGTGATGCTGGAAGCTATGCCACCGGTATTCAGATACCAGCAGGGTCACCCATGGAGGACAGTTTCAGCTGAACTTCCAGACTAAGAGTAGGAAGAAGGATCTGGCAGTCTACTTCTGAAAAGCATTAGCCAGTGAAAACTTTATGAATAGCAGCGGAACACTGTCTGATATAGTGCTGGAAGATGAGCCCCCCAGGTTGGAAGGCACTCAAAAGATGACTGGGGAAGAGCTGCCCACTCAAAGTAGAGTCGACCTTAATGAATTGGATGGAGTCAGCTTTCAGGGCCTTCATTTGCTGATGTGGCATGACTCAAAAGGAGAAGAAACAGCTGCAAACATCCTTTAATAATCAGAACCTAGAATGTACAAAGTATGAATCTAGGAAAATTGGAAATCGTCAAAAATGAAATGGAACACATAAACATCCATATCCTAAGAATTAGTTAGCTGAAATGGACTGGCATTGGCCATTTTGAATTGGACAATCGTATAGACTACTATGCTGGGAATGACAACTTGAAGAGGAATTGTGTTGCATTCATAGTCAAAAAGAACGTTTCAAGATCTATCCTGAAGTACCACACTGTCAGTGATAGGATAATATCTACACGTCTACAAGGAAGACCAGTTAATATGACTACTATTCAAGTTTATGCACCAACCGCTAGGGCCGAAGATGAGGAAATAGAAGATTTTTATCAGCTGCTGCAGTCTGAAATTGATCAAACCTGCAATCAAGATGCACTGATAATTACTGGCAACTGGAATCCGAAAGTTGGAAACAAAGAAGAAGGATCAGTAGTTGGAAAATATGGCCTTGGTGATAGAAACAATGGCAGAGATCGAATGATAGAATGATAGAATTTTGCAAGACCAATGACTTCTTCACTGCAAATACCTTCTTTCACCAACTTAAACAGCGACTATGCACATGGACCTCGCCAGATGGAAAACACAGAAATCAAATTGACTACATCTGTGGAAAGAGACAATGGAAAAGCTCAATATCGTCAGTCAGAACAAGGCCAGGGGCTGGCTGTGGAACAGACCATCAATTCCTCGTATGCAAGTTCAAGCTGAAGCTGAAGGGCCATTTAAATAGAATTTAGCAATCTCAGGCTATAAACTTAACTACTAGATTTATAACTGTCCATCTTTGAATGCAACCTTAGTTCAACTATGCTACTATTTCTCACCATCACAAACTCATGGGATTTAGAACTCTAAGAAAGGCTGTTTGGGACATGAAAGGTAACAGATGGCCTGTGAAAAATCCCAACAAATTTAGAATATATGACTAAGTGACCAGACTGAATTGATAAAACATTTCATTCATAAATTCAGAATTAAGTTTAGTACTTTCCTGTGCATTTATAATGGAAACAAAAAAGTGAAAAAATATAAGGCAAAACCTAACCAGTTACCATAAAGAATAGCTAAAAACTATTTGGAAATTTTGAGGAAAATATTACATTAGAATGTAGTTTGTTTTGTTAAGTAGTTCAAACATCATTTTGCTTGCACAACCTTATTCAAATTTTCAAATTACATATTTCTGAATGTTTTGAAAAAAAGAACCAAACTACTATGTTTCCTTATTTCTAAAAATATTTTATAGGAAACATAAAATACTGTCTTGTACTTTATAGTTAAATAAATTATTTTTCATGGTTGTTTGTGTGAATTTGATTCCATGTAGCATTTTGACATCAGCTATGTAGAAGAAACCCCTACCCTCACCCAACACACACACATATACATTGAGGCAAATAGTGCAGGCACCTACAGGAGAAACTAACCAGGAAGCAGCCGTTCAAATTAGTAAAGTGCCTGGAAGAGTTATCAAATTGAAGCTGATGAGTGTGGGATTGGGGGGGGGGAATTGATCCAGAGTGTGTAATTCTTTAAATGAGTGTGCTAATGAGACCAGGGAGATTATATTTATACTGACTCGGAGCAATGTACTTTGCTCTCTTTCATAAAAGACCTGAGAGGGCAGCCCAAACTTAACCAACTCTCTTGCTAATGAATAAAAAAGGAAAGGAAAACGCAGAGTAGATGCTTTTTTTTTTTTTTTAAAGATATTTCTACTGCCCTGAAGAACTACCTATATTGATTTGAGATTACTGAAAATAATCTGAGAAGCTGACTATGTGAAGAAGAATACAGCATCAGGATTGGAGGAGGACTTATTAACAACCTGCAATAATGCTGATGACACAACTTTGCTGAAAGCAAAGAGGACTTGAAGCACTTACTGATGAAGATCATACACTACAGCCTTCAGTATGGATTACACCTCAACACAAAGAAAACAAAAATCCTAACAATTGGACCAATAAGCAACTTCATGATAAATGGAGGAAAGACTGAAGTTGTCAAGGATTCCATTTTACTTGTATCCACAATCAAAACTCATGGATGCAGCAGTTAAGAAATTAAAAGATGCACTGCACTGGGAAAATCTGCTGCAAAAAGTATTAAAAGATAAAGATGTCACTTTCAGGACTAAGGTGCCTCTGTCCCAAGCCATGGTATTTTCAATAGCCGCATATGCATGTGAAACCTGGACAATGAATAAGGAAGACTGAGACGAATTGATGCTTTTGAGTTATGTTGTTGGCAAAGAATATTGAATGTACCATGGACTGCCAGAAGAATGAGCAATCTGTCTTGAAATAAGTATAGCTAGAATGCTCCATACAAGCAAGGATGACAAGACTTTGCCTCATGTACTTTTGACATGTTATCAGGAGGGACCAGTCCCTGGAGAAGGACATCATGCTTGGTAAAGTAGAGGGTCAGCAAAAAAAGAGGAAGGCCCTTAACAAAATGGAATGACACAGTGGCTGCAACAATGGGCTCAAACACAGCAATGATAGTGAGGATGATGCAGGACAGGCAATGTTTCCTTCTGTTGTTCATAGGGTTGTTACGAGTCGGAACCAACTCAACTGCACCTAACAACAACAGCAACGTAGTAGTATTAGATTTTTCTTCTACATTATATCATAGAATATAATATAGACTGTAGTAGATCAGGAGGTTAGTGCGGAACGTGAAAAACAACAATGTAACAGTTACAAGCAGTTAAAGATTGAGAATTCATAGGTATAAGTCCTAGTGGAGCCTTGATGGTACAGTGGTTAAGTGTGACAGCTTTTAACTAAAAGGTCAGCAGTTTGAACCCACCAGCCACTCCTTGGGAACTCTATGGGACAGTTCTACTGTGTCCTCTAGGGTTGCTGTGAGTCAGAATTGACTGAATGGCAATGGGTTTTAAGGTCCCAGGGTTAGTTAAATCCATGCATTTAAAAATCCAATGGTTTAATTAAAAGTTGCAAGATAAAGAGTTGACCTATGAGGTAAAAAGAATTCAATACCACTGCCCTCACTAGCCAATTACAGGAATAGGCAGAAACTTCAATTTTTTTTCTTTTGTGGTTTTGTGAGCATGGGTAACACAATCACCAAAAATTTCATTCTTATGATAATCAGTGCTACTACCCACCAAAGCAGCTTCCCAGAGGATGAGGAAGGATATAGAATCTTTTGGAAAAATGAAAATACGTAAAAAGGTTTTTTTAAAAAAGTCTATTGCTAGCTCTCCTCCTCTCCTCTCTCTTTGTGCCATATTATTTAGTGAATGCCAACTACATGCCAGGATGTGAGCTCTCTGGATGACCTAGTTTAAAGTCGGCTTGCACTTCGTCAGTTCAAAATCAAAGACTCATAATGCTTAGCGAGGACCCTGGGGGTCATTTATCTCAGACCCCTGCATTGAGGAGTCACTGTTACTTCTAGCCCATCATAGACTGAGGTAGGATGAGTAGTCTCCAAAGGACCCCAGGGTGCTATAGAAGCTGTGCCGGTGACTCAGTTCTCTGCATTCTCCTTTCGCAGTCAGGGCCCAATCAAAGTTCCCGAGAGGTGGAAAGGCCACCGCACGTTTAGATGCTCTGCCTTTCAAATGTACTCTAAATGAGTTCCTCACAATAAGCGACCATTTAAAACTTCCTAGGCTATCTGAAAACTACACACACTTAGCTGTTCCTTTAAAGAACTAAAATTCACTTGACATATTGAGTCTTCTTTCTTTTCCTTATAATTTGAGTTCACTTACCATCTTTCATTTTCTCTCCACTTTGGAAGGGACGTACTAGATGCGTCAGCATCATTTAGTGATTTATTTTTCCTGGAGGTAATAACTGATGTCCATGAGTGAGTTGTCTATGAGTGTATTGCAAATATAATTCATAAAAAAAAAAAGTATTTTGATGAAAATTTTTTGAGAATTAAAAATGAGGGGGGGGGCCAAGATGGCGGACTAGGTGGACGCTCCCGCGGATCCCTCTTGCAACAAAGACTCGGAAAAACAAGGGAATCGATCACATACATAACAATCTATGAACTCTGAACAACAAGCACAGACTTAGAGACGGAGGACGAACAAATACGGGCAGACAGCGACTGTTTTCAGAACTAGGAGCCAGCGCACCAGGCAGGTGACCTTCGGAGCTCGATCTGGGGCAGAGCCCAGGGGGGCAGACGGCACAGAAAGGGGGCCCACCCCTCCCCCCCCGAACCCATCCCGGGAGGAAGCCTAGCAGGTTGGCGCGGGCGGCGTAGGGGCGCAGCCGGAGGGAGAAACACCCGGGAGGCAGTGACTGATCTGAGAGGGGGGAGAACAGCGTCCCAGCTGGGGTGCCGTGCCGTCCGCCGGGAGTTAGGCGAGAAGCCGACGGGGCGCGCGCGGGGGGGGGGGTCAGCTGTGTTTCCCTGGAGTGACCCCAGGGCGGGGCCCACGCGTTCGTGCGGGAGGACGCGCACCCAGTCCGCGCGTGTGGCACGGCACACCAGAGGGAGAAATCCCCGGAGGTGTCTGGTCTCAAAACAGGGAAAGCAGCATCCCAGACAGGGAGCCATTCCGCTGCGATCTGGGCATGCGCGCGCGCGCGCGCGGGCGGGGCATGAGCGCGGGGTCCATTTTTATTACCCTGAATTGACCCAGAGGGCGGGAACACCTGGTCGTGCGAGTGACGCCCTCCCAGTTTGCGCGAGAGGTGTGGCACACTGGAAGGAGAAGTCCCCGGGAGGAACTGATTGGTCCCAAAGCGCAGAAAGTAGCGTCCCAGACAGAGTGCCGCCCTGCTGGGGCTTGGGCACGCGCGGGCGGGGCGTGAGCACGGAGTCCATTTTTATCGCCCTGAATTGACCCAGGGGGCGGGCCCACCTGGCCGTGCGGAGGAACTGATTGGTCCCGAAGCGCAGAAAGTAGCGTCCCAGACAGGGTTCCGTCCTGCCGAGGCTTGGGCGCGCGCACGAGCGGGGCGTGAGCAAGGAGTCCATTTTTATCGCCCTGAATTGACCCAGGGGGCGGGCCCACCTGGCCGTGCAGGTGACGCCAACCCAGTTCGCGTGAGAGGTGTGGCGCTCCGGAAGGAGAAGTCCCGGGGAGGAAGTGACTGGTTCCCGAACAGGGAAAGCAGTGTCTCAACCCGGAAGTCATCCCGCTGGGATTTGGGCGCACGCACAGGCGGGGCGTGACCGCGGGATCTAATTATAATCGCCTGAATAGACCCTGGGGGCGGGCCCACCCGTTCGTGCGGGAAACGCCCACCCAGTGCCCACGAGCGGTGCCGCGCACCTGAGGAAGTCCCCAGGAGGAAGGGACTGGTTTCCGAGTAAGGAAAGCAGTGTCCTAGCCAGGGACCCGTCCAGCCCGGATTTTGGCGAACGGGGGCGGAGCGTGAACGTGTTGTTCAGCTCTATATTCTGTGGTGCTACACTCCTAGCTCTCAGATCCCTCCCCCACCCTCCCCAGGCGACCCCATTAACATCCGAATACCCGGAGCCAGAGAGAGAATTCAGATAGGGATCTGACTGCATTTTTTTTTAGCTGACTACTTGGAAAATCTAGTTTCCCAGTGATGGCTCGGAGACAGCAGTCCATATCAAACCACATAAAGAAACAGACCATGACAGCTTCTCCAACCCCCCAAACAAAAGAATCAAAATCTTTCCCAAATGAAGATACAATCCTGGAATTATCAGATACAGAATATAAAAAACTAATTTACAGAATGCTTAAAGATATCACAAATGAAATTAGGATAAATGCAGAAAAAGCCAAGGAACACACTGATAAAACTGTTGAAGAACTCAAAAAGATTATTCAAGAACATAGTGGAAAAATTAACAAGTTGCAAGAATCCATAGAGAGACAGCATGTAGAAATCCAAAAGATTAACAATAAAATTACAGAATTTGACAACGCAATAGAAAGTCAGAGGAGCAGACTCGAGCAATTAGAATGTAGACTGGGACTTCTGGAGGACCAGGGAAACAACACCAACATAGCTGGAAAAAAATCAGATAAAAGAATTAAAAAAAATGAAGAAACCCTAAGAATCATGTGGGACTCTATCAAGAAGGATAACTTGCGAGTGATTGGAGTCCCAGAACAGGGAGGGGGGACAGAAAACACAGAGAAAATAGTTGAAGAACTCCTGACACAAAACTTCCCTGACATCATGAAAGAAGAAAGGATATCTATCCAAGATGCTCATCGAACCCCATTTAAGATTGATCCAAAAAGAAAAACACCAAGACATATCATCATCAAACTTGCCAAAACCAAAGACAAACAGAAAATTTTAAAAGCAGCCAGGGAGAAAAGAAAGGTTTCCTTCAA
Source organism: Loxodonta africana (assembly GCF_030014295.1). Classification (NCBI taxonomy): domain Eukaryota; kingdom Metazoa; phylum Chordata; class Mammalia; order Proboscidea; family Elephantidae; genus Loxodonta; species Loxodonta africana. Next base: position 109,445,529 of record NC_087347.1, on the reverse strand, counting down.
GGGAGAATCAATAAGAATAAGTTCAGACTACTCAGCAGAAACCATGCAGGCAAGAAGGGAATGGGACGACATATAGAGAGCACTAAACGAGAAAAACTGCCAACCAAGGATCATATATCCAGCAAAACTCTCTCTGAAATATGAAGGAGAAATTAAGATATTTACAGATAAACACAAGTTTAGAGAATTTGCAAAAACTAAACCAAGACTGCAAGAAATGCTAAAGGAGATTGTTTGGCCTGATGACCAATAATATCAGGTACCAGCACAATACAAGGTCACAAAACAGAACGTCCTGATATCAACGCAACTCAAACAGGGAAAGCACAAAAACAAACAAATTAAGACTAATTCTAAAAAATAAATAAATAAACAAAATAATACACACAACAGGAAATCATGGAAATCAATAGCTAAATGATCAAAATAATCAAAAAGAGGGACTAAATATAGGAGGCATTGAACTGCCAGATGGAGAGTGATACAAGGCGAAATAGAAGGATACAAGTTAGGGTTTTACTTAGAAAAATAGGGGTAAATAAAAAGGTAACCACAAAAAGGAATATCAATTCCATAACTCAAGAAAAAAGCCAAGAAAAACGTAACGACTCAATAAACACAAAGTTAAACATTATGAAAATGAGGATCTCACAAGCTACTAAGAAAAACGTCTCAGCACAAAAAAGCATGTGGAAAAATGAAATGGCCAACAACACACATAAAAAGGCATCAAAATGACAGCACTAAAAACTTACTTATCTATAATTACGCTGAATGTAAATGGACTAAATGCACCAATAAAGAGACAGAGAGTCACGGACTGGATAAAAAAACACGATCCATCTATATGCTGCCTACAAGAGACACACCTTAGACTTAGAGACACAAACAAACTAAAACTCAAAGGATGGAAAAAAATACATCAAGCAAACAATAAGCAAAAAAGAAGAGGAGTAGCAATATTAATTTCTGACAAAATAGACTTTAGACTTAAATCCGCCACAAAGGATAAAGAAGGACACTATATAATGATAAAAGGGACAATTGATCAGGAAGACATAACCATATTAAATATTTACGCACCTAATGACAGGGCTGCAAGATACATAAATCAAATTTTAACAGAATTGAAAAGTGAGATAGACACCTCCACATATATAGTAGGAGACTTCAACACACCACTTTCGGAGAAGGACAGGACATCCAGTAAGAAGCTCAATAGAGACACGGAAGACCTACTTACAACAATCAACCAACTTGACCTCATTGACTTATACAGAACTCTCCACCCAACTGCTGCAAAATATACTTTTTTTTCTAGCGCACATGGAACATTCTCTAGAATAGACCACATATTAGGGCATAAAACAAATCTTTGCAGAATCCAAAACATCGAAATATTACAAAGCATCTTCTCAGACCACAAGGCAATGAAGCTAGAAATCAATAACAGAAAAACTAGGGAAAAGAAATCAAATACTTGGAAAATGAACAATACCCTCCTGAAAAAAGACTGGGTTATAGAAGACATCAAGGAGGGAATAAGGAAATTCTTAGAAAGCAACGAGAATGAAAATACTTCCTATCAAAACCTCTGGGACACAGCAAAAGCAGTGCTCAGAGGCCAATTTATATTGATAAATGCACACATACAAAAAGAAGAAAGAGCCAAAATCAGAGAACTGTCCCGACAACTTGAGCAAATAGAAAGTGAGCAACAAAAGAATCCATCAGGCACCCGAAGAAAACAAATAATAAAAATTAGAGCTGAACTAAATGAATTAGAGAACAGAAAAACAATTGAAAGAATTAACAAAGCCAAAAGCTGGTTCTTTGAAAAAATTAACAAAATTGATAAACCATTGGCTAGACTGACTAAAGAAAAACAGGAAAGGAAACAAATAACCCGAATAAGAAACGAGAAGGACCACATCACAACAGAACCAAATGAAATCAAAAGAATCATATCAGATTACTACATAAAATTGTACTCTAACAAATTTGAAAACCTAGAAGAAATGGATAAATTCTTGGAACAACACTACTTACCTAAACTAACACATACAGAAGTAGAACAACTAAATAGACCCATAACAAAAAAAGAGATTGAAATGGTAATCAAAAAACTCCCAACAAAAAAAAGTCCTGGCCCAGATGGCTTCACTGCAGAGTTCTACCAAACCTTCAGAGAAGACTTAACACCATTACTATTGAAGGTATTTCAAAGTATAGAAAAAGACGGAATACTACCCAACTCATTCTATGAAGCTACCATCTCCCTGATACCAAAACCAGGTAAAGACATTACAAAAAAAGAAAATTTTAGACCTATATCCCTCATGAACATAGATGCAAAAATCCTTAATAAAATTCTAGCCAATAGAATCCAACAACACATCAAAAAAATAATTCACCCTGATCAAGTGGGATTTATACCAGGTATGCAAGGCTGGTTTAATATCAGAAAAACCATTAATGTAATCCATCACATAAATAAAACAAAAGACAAAAACCACATGATCTTATCAATTGATGCAGAAAAGGCATTTGACAAAGTCCAACACCCATTTATGATAAAAACTCTCACCAAAATAGGAATTGAAGGAAAATTCCTCAACACAATAAAGGGCATATATGCAAAGCCAACGGCCAATATCACTCTAAATGGAGAGAACCTGAAAGCATTTCCCTTGAGAACGGGAACCAGACAAGGATGCCCTTTATCACCGCTCTTATTCAACATCGTACTTGAAGTCCTAGCCAGGGCAATTAGGCTAGACAAAGAAATAAAGGGTATTCAGATTGGTAAGGAGGAAGTAAAGCTATCACTATTTGCAGATGACATGATCGTATACATGGAAAACCCTAAGAAATCCTCCAGAAAACTACTGAAACTAATAGAAGAGTTTGGAAGAGTCTCAGGATATAAAATAAACATACAAAAATCACTTGGATTCCTCTACATCAACAAAAAGAACACCGAAGAGGAAATAACCAAATCAATACCATTCACAGTAGCCCCCAAGAAGATAAAATACTTAGGAATAAATCTTACCAAGGATGTAAAAGACCTATACAAAGAAAACTATAAAACTCTGCTACAAGAAATTCAAAAGGACACGCTTAAATGGAAAAACATACCCTGCTCATGGATAGGAAGACTCAACATAGTAAAAATGTCTATTCTACCAAAAGCCATTTATACATACAACGCACTTCCAATCCAAATACCAATGTCATACTTTAAGGGAATAGAGAAACAAATCACTAATTTCATATGGAAAGGAAAGAATCCCCGGATAAGCAAAACATTACTGAAAAAGAAGAAGAAAGTGGGAGGCCTCACCCTACCTGATTTCAGAACCTATTATATAGCTACAGTAGTCAAAACAGCCTGGTACTGGTACAACAACAGGCACATAGACCAATGGAACAGAATTGAGAATCCAGATATAAATCCATCCACGTATGAGCAGCTGATATTTGACAAAGGACCAGTGTCAGTCAATTGGGGAAATAATAGTCTTTTTAACAAATGGTGCTGGCATACCTGGATATCCATTTGCAAAAGAATGAAACAGGACCCATACCTCACACCATGCACAAAAACTAACTCCAAGTGGATCAAAGACCTAAACATAAAGACTAAAACGATAAAAATCTTGGAAGAAAAAATAGGATCTACCCTAGGAGCCCTAATACAGGGCATAAACAGAATACAAAACATTACCAAAAATGATGAAGAGAAACCCGATAACTGGGAGCTCCTAAAAATCAAACACCTATGCTCATCTAAAGACTTCACCAAAAGAGTAAAAAGACCACCTACAGACTGGGAAAGAATATTCAGCTATGACATCTCAGACCAGCGCCTGATCTCTAAAATCTACATGATCCTGCCAAAACTCAACCACAAAAAGACAAACAACCCAATCAAGAAGTGGGCAAAGGATATGAACACACATTTCACTAAAGAAGATATTCAGGCAGCCAACAGATACATGAGAAAATGCTCTCGATCATTAGTCATTAGAGAAATGCAAATTAAAACTACGATGAGATTCCATCTGACACCAACTAGACTGGCATTAATTCAAAAATCACAAAATAATAAATGTTGGAGAGGCTGCGGAGAGACTGGAACTCTCATACACTGCTGGTGGGATTGTAAAATGGTACAACCACTGTGGAAATCCATCTGGCGTTATCTTAAACAGTTAGAAATAGAACTACCATACAAACCAGAAATCCCACTCCTCGGAATATACCCTAAAAATACAAGACCCTTCACACAAACAGATATATGCACACCCATGTTTATTGCAGCTCTGTTCACAATAGCAAAAAGCTGGAAGCAACCAAGATGTCCATCAACGGACGAATGGGTAAATAAATTGTGGTATATTCACACAATGGAATACTACGCATCGATAAAGAACAGTAACGAATCTCTGAAACATTTCATAACATGGAGGAATCTGGAAGGCATTATGCTGAGCGAAATGAGTCAGTTGCAAAAGGACAAATATTGTATAAGACCACTATTATAAGATCTTGAGGAATAGAAAAAACGGAAAAGAACACATACTTTTGTGGTTACAAAGAGGGGAGGGAGGGAGGGAGGGAGGGAGAGGGCTTTTTATTGATCAATCTGTAGATGGGAACTGCTTTGGGTGAAGGGAAAGACAACACTCAAAACAAGGAAGGTCAGCCTAATTGGACAGGATTAATAGTAAAGAAGTTTCCGAGATAAAATGAAAGCTTCAAAGGATAGCGAAGCAGGGGCTGGGGTCTGGGGAACTTGGTTTGAGAGGACTTCTAAATCAATGGGCAAAACAATTCTATTATGAAAACACTCTGCATCCCACTTTGAATTGTGGCACCTGGGGTCCTAAATGCCAACAAGCAGCCATCTAAAATACATTAATTGGTCTCAACCCACCGGGAGCAAAGGCAAAGGAAGAACACCAAGGTCACACGACAACTAAGAACCCAAGAGACAGAAAGGGCCACTTGAACCAGAGACCTACAATATCCTGAGACCAGAAGAACAAGTTGGTGCCCGGCCACAATCGATGTCTGCCCTATCAGGGAGCACAAGAGACAACTCCTGAGGGAGCAGGAGACCAATGGGATACAGACCCCAAATTCTCATTAAAAGACCACACCTAATGGTATGATTGCGACTAGAGGAATCCCAGAGACAATGCTCCCCAGAACTTCTGATGGCACAGGACAGGAACCAACCCCGAAGACAAATCATCAGGCATGAAAAGGACTGGTCAGTGGGGGGGAGAGAGATACTGATGAAGAGTGAGCTAATTAAATCAGGTGGACACGGGAGAGTGTGTTGGCAACTCTTGACTGGAGGGGGGATGGGAAGATAGAGAGAGAGGGAAGAAGGTAAAATTGGCACGAAACGAGAGACTGTAAGGGCTGACTCAATAGGGGGAGAGCAAGTGGGAGAAGGGAGTAAGATGTATGTAAACCTACATGTGACAGACTGATTGGAATGGTAAATGTTCACTTGAAGCTTAATAAAAATTTAAAAAAAAAAATGAATGTATCCTTTTTCTCTGATTCTTGTACAAGAGAAAGTATTCATGTGCAAGATCAAATATTGGAAAGTGACATCTTCACTCTGTAAACATGCAGGTTTTCCCTGGACACCTCAAATTCAGATAACTTGCATGGTGACAGTAAGGTTGTAGGTAGATTTGGAATTTAGATTTGGGATTATCAAAATTAGTGGTCCCAGGGTCATGTCTTAGTTGTGGATGTCCTAGATGTTCTCTGATCTCCTAGTAACCAGGAGTGGTGAAAACTATTTGGTCACAGAGATCTACTTAATTGAATTACTTTTCTGAAGAATTTATATTCATATCTACAAGCCTTTTTCCCACTTTTTTCTGAAGCATCTCATGAGAAACATCTTCACATTGAGAAAACTGATGCTTCATCACAGAATGATTCTATCTCCAAGTCCAGGTATTCAAGTCACCAATCGATGCCATGGATCTCTAGAGGAACCAGAGAAAGGCTTTTGAATAGCTCTTCATCAATCCCATCAGATTACTGAAAATAATAATAATAATAATTCAAAGTGCTTGCCCAGAGAAGAGTGGCTCATTCTTTATTTTTACCCTGAAGAATAAAACATAATTCTTTCAATTAAAAAATACTGCCAATAATGATATGTGTTAAACCAGATTAATCTTATACGAGAAGCAAACTTCGAGTTATGTCTGTGCTGCCCATACATCCAACTTTCCCCTACAGGTTATAAAAAGAAGGGGAATGTGATCCCATGACAAACATTTGTGATGTGCCTAATAGAGGAAGAGAAATCAGCAAAATGTGAATTTTAGGATATCCTCTTGGAACTCAGGCCAGACTGTCGCCCTGGAAAGAAAGAACTGAGGGAACTCATTCACATGAGATAATTCAAGAAATCTATTTAACATCACTTTTTGAAATTTTAGAACTTATCTATATAGCCTATCTGCCTTCCATCTTAAAGGTTTAGTAATTTATACAGACACCTTTGAAGTCAGTAGATAAAAGATGACATAAATGCAACATAACTCCTGAAAAAAAAATAACATAATAGTATTTGGATTATATATCTATCTTAGTGATCAGAGAACTTTCTGTAAAGGATCATACAGTAAATGTTTTTGACTTTGAGGTTTCTGGCACAACTTAGTGTAATAGCAGTCATAGATAATACACAAACTAATTCAGATGGCAGAAGTGGGTCAACATGAAATGTATTAGGCCCATGAGCTGTAATATCCAAATCCAAATCACAAACATTTCCAGAAATATCAAAGATTTAAATGAAAAAAAAAAAAAAGAAATGAAAGTACTAGAAGATAAATTGAGAGAAATATCAAATTTAGATGTCAAAATATATTTCTAGGTATAACCCCAAACTCAGATATCAAAAAGAAAAGAATGATAAATTGACCACATAAATTTTTAAAAGGCATGACAAAACACTATAAAAACAAAGACAAATAAACAGTAGAAAAACATATTTGCAACTCACATCATAGACAATAAGCTGATAGCTTTACTATATAAGAAGTCTTGTAAGTCAATAAGAAAAAAAAAAAAAAAACTGCCCTGAAAAGAAAAAGGGCAAAAGATATGAGGAGATAGCTCATAGAAAATAAAAATAAATGGATCTTAAACATATGAACATATGCTCTATCATTCAATGTACGAAAAATTGAAATTAAAATGAACATGAGTTACCATTTTTTATCTCTAAGATTGTCAAACACTACAAAGTTTGATAATACATCATATTCAAGAGGGTTTATGTAAACAGGGCCTCTTAAACATTGCTGGTGTTGGTGTAAATCAATTCATTTACTGTGGAGGGCAATCAATATTTCATTTAATCTTCTACAAAAAGGTTTCAAAATAAGGGGCTATTAAAATGTGTTTTTTCTACTGACAAACTGTTTTGATTAAAGTTTAAAATTTATTGGGTAAAAATCTAATAAAGCAATAAAAATCTTTACACAAATTAGTCTATAAAGCAATCACAGACAATTCATCCTCATCTACTTCCTCATATCTCACTGAAATTTCATGTAGATAAAATTTTTTTTAAGCATTTTCAAACCCCATTATTTGGAAGTCTTCCAACATGCATATTAAATTACAGTTTTGCAGAACTCTGACATCACCAAAAGGCAGTGGCTTACTATCCTTATGTCCGAACAAAACAAAACAAAGCCATTGCCGTTGAGTCTATTCGACTCACGGCGACCCTACAGGACAGTGTAGAGCTGCCCCATATGGTTTCCAAGGAGCGACTAGTGAATTCTAACTACTGACGTTTTGGTTAGCAGCCAAGTGTGCAACTACTCAGCCTCCGGAGCTCCTTCCTTGTGTCACGTAGTATCAATTCATTCGTAAATAATTTATTATGTTCTAAGACAGGTGATCCAACTGAATACGGAAATTATTGAACACTATCATTAATATCACACACAAGGAAAATTTTGACGATCATTCAAAAGCAGTTGCAGCCTTATGTCTACAGGGAACAGCCAGAAATTCAGCCTGATTCAGAAGAGTATGTAGAACCAGGGATATCATTGCTGATGTCAGATGGACCCTGGCTGAAAGGAGAGGATACCAGAAGGATGTTTACCTGTGTTTTATTGACTATGGGAAGGCATGTGACTGTGTGGGTCATAACAAATTATGGATATCATTGTGAAGAATGGGAATTCCTGAACACTTAATTGTGCTCGTGAGGAAACTACATGGATCAAGAGGTAGTCGTTCGAACAGAACAAACGGATACTGCATGGTTTAAAGTCAGGAAAGGTGTGCGTCAAGGTTGTATCTTTTCACCATATTTATGCAGTGTGTATGCTGGGCAAATAATCTGAGAAGCTGGACTATATGAAGAAGAAAGTGGCATCAGGATTAGTAGAGGGCTCATTAAAAACCGACTATATGTAGATGACACAACCTTGCTTGCTGAAAGTGAAGAGGATTTGAAGCACTTACTGATGAAGATCAAAGACCACAGCCTTCAGTATGGACTACATCTCAACATAAAGAAAACAAAAATCCTCACAACTGGACCAATAAGCAACATCATGATAAATGGAGAAAAGATTGAAGTTGTCAAGGATTTCATTTTACTTGGATTCACAATCAAGACCCATGGACGCAGCAGTCAAGAAATCCAAAGATGCATTGCATTTGGCAAATCTGCTGCAAAAGACCTCTTTAAAGTGTTAAAAAGCAAAGATGTCACCCTGAAGACTCAGTTGTGCTTTATCCAAGCTATGGTGTTTTCAATTACCTCATATACAAGTGAAAGCTAGATAACAAATAAGGAAAATTGAAGAAGAATTGATGCTTTCGAATTATGTTTTTGGTTAAGAATATTGAATATACAATGGACTGCAAGAAGAACAAACAAACCTGTCTGAGAAGAAGTACAGCGAGATATTCCTTAGAACTGAGGGTGGCAAAACTTTGTCTCCTATGCTTTGGACATGTTATCAGGAGGGATCAGTCCCTGGAAAAGGACATCATGCTTGGTAAATTAGAGGGTCAGTGAAAAAGGGGAAGACCTTCAACCAGATGAATTGATACAGTAGCTGCAACCATTGGCTCCAGCATAACAATTGTGAGGATGGCCCAGGCGATGTTTCGTTTTGTTGTACATGGGGTCACTATGAGGTGGAACCAACTCAATGACACTAACAACAAAAACAAGTAGTTTTTATTATGAATTTTCTAGAAATGTATTTCTATATTTGAATTTTTGTGCCCTTGCACTTTTTTTTTTAACAATTCTATAATTGTTGATAATCCCGAACATGACTAAACCAGTTCCCATTGAACCAGTTCTGTCTCATGAAGACATTGTGTGTGTCACAGTAGTTCGAACTGTGCTCCATAGGATTTTCAATGACCGACTTTGTGGAAGTATGTTGCCAGGGTGTTCTTCCAACGTGCCTCTTGGTGGACGTGAATCTCCAACCTTTCCACTAGCAGCCCAACATATTAACTGTTTGTACCATCCAGGGACTCCTGAGCATGACTTAACACCTATAAAAAGCCTCTACTATTCACTTTTAACTCATCATGATTATACAGTCTTGCTTGCTGGTCTTCAGGAGAGTTTGTGCATTTTATCTTGCTATCCTCTTTGGAGACCTGGTGCACAGTGCTTAAGAGCTACAGTGAGCTATGGCTGCTAATCAAAAAGGTTGGCAGCTCCAATCCACCAGATGCTCCTTGGAAACCCTATGAGGAAGTTCTACTGTGTCCTCTAAGGTTGCTGTGAGTTGAAATCAACTTGATGGTGATGGGTTTGTTTATTGTTTGTACCTCATTGTTGAGCCAATTTGGAGAAAAATACTGTCAGAATCTTTAGGTACTAAAGACTGGAGAAGGCAGAAGCTAAACATAAAGTTTCTTGATTTACATATTGAACAGTCTAGTTTCCACTGAAGAATTTTACCACTGAAGTGATTAGATCAGACATGATTCAGAAACATAACCCAGACAGAAGTATGAAGGTTGGATTAGAGAACTGAGAGATTTCAGTCAGAGACAGAAAGTAGGAGGCTATTATAATAGCCCACATAAACGTAAAGAGGGAATGATTGGAAATGAGTTCAGAATCAGGAGAATGTTAAATTAATTCATAAAACTGTATAAGTATATGGGAAAGATTGATTGTTTATTTGGAATTTTATTTTGCCCAGTAATTCTAATGTCTGTCATAAAACAGCATACCTGCTGTTAACAGATAATTGTATTCACTTTTTTGAGAAATGTTTTAAGAAAAAACACATATCCCAACCAATTTGAACAATATAGCTGTCATCAGCTTAGCACCAAGGCCTTTTCTGTGGTAAAACATTGTAAGCATTAATGCCACATGCTGCTTGACAGAGACTATCCTAGTCCTGCTAATTCATAAGTGACCTCATATTTCAGTTATGGTTTTCCACTTTGAAGCCCTATCATTTGGCACTTTCCCTATGAAAATAAGAGGTTTTGTTAAATTTTTTAATGAAGGTGTTGTAGCAAGTTGCACAAATGCTTCTTGAAGAGTGCAGGAGCTTGTGGTCTTTGGGAGATTAATTGTTTCCAGCAAAGGATGAAAGAATCTTTCAAGATGAGATGTGTTGCCTGAATGTTGGCATTTGATCAGATGACGCATTGCTGGCACTTTTCACTAGATTAATGAAAATAGACTCAAGCAATGAGTTCAGTTCTCTTCTTATATTTGCTTAAGTCAACCGGACAACCCGGACCCAAGGGATGGTTCATTTTTTTTCCAACTATAAAATATCCAGAGCTTGAATGTGCAGATTACAAGAGAAAGTAGATTTCTCATCTCTAGACATACTGAATGCTTAGTGGAATTACTGCAGTACTAGTTGGCAGATCAGCGGTGATGATCTTTACATTTGTATCTTTCTTTGTTCTGAATATAATACTCTTTCTGATCAATCAGGTTCAGCATGCCAGAGAAGTTAGCTGTTCAGGGCTCTGGATCCAGAATCCGAGGTTTGAATTTAACTCCATCACTTAAGGTTTGAGTGACTGTGAACAAGCTGTTTAAATCTCTCTATGCTTCTATTTTTGCGTATGTAAATTGTAAACCTGTCTCCACTGAGTCAATTCTGATTCATGGAGACCTCATTCGTTACAGAATAGAGCTGCTCCGGGGCTTTCTTGGCCATAATCTTTGCAGAAGCATATTACTGACCTTTCTTTAATGGTGCTGCTGGGTGGATTCGAACCACCAACCTTTTCTTTCAGTAGTTGCGTGCAAACTGCTTGACCCAGGGACCTTATATGGTGCTTTGTGGGTATTAAATGAGTAAATACATGTAAAGTACTTAGAATATCTCTTGGAACTTAGTGAGCATTTAATAAATACAAAAATTCTTGTTATTAGTCCTTCCACATGGGAAGAACCTTGCCAAAGGTCTGGAAGAAATCCATATTTGCACCCATTCCAAAAAAAGGTGATCCAACAGGATGTGGAAATTATCGAACAATATCCTTAAATAACATGTAAGTAAAATTTTGCTGAAGATAATTAAAAAATGATTGTAGCAGTAGATCAATATGGAACTGCCAGATATTCAAGCTGGATTCAGAAGATGATATGGAACGAGGGATTGCTCATCAGCAATGATTGTTGACGTCAGATGGATCTTGGCTGAAAGCAGAGAATATCAGAAAGATGTTTACCTGTGTTTTATTGACTGTGCAAAGGCATTGGACTGGTGGATCATAACAAATTATGGAAAACATTGTGAAGAATGAGAATTCCAGAACTCTTAATTATGCTGATATGGAACCTGTACATAGACCAAGAAGCAGTTGTTCCAAAAGAACAAAGAGATACTCTGTGGTTTAAAATCAGGAAAGGTGTGCAGCAGAGTTGTATTCTTTTACTATACTTATTCAATCTGCATGCTGCACAAATAATCAGAGAAGCTGGATTATCTGAAGAAGAATGGGGCATCAGAAACAGAGGCAGACTCATTAACAATCTTTGATAATACAGATGACAAAACCTTGCTTGCTGAAAGACAAGAGGACTAGAAGCACTTACCCATGAAGAGCAAAGACTAGAGCATTCCATATCGATTACACCTCAACATTTAAAAAAAAAAAACAACTTCACACATGGAACAATAATCAACATAATGATAAATGGAGAAAATATGGAAGCTTTCAAGAATTTCATTTTACTTGGATCCACAATCAACACCCATGGAACCAGAAGTCAAGAAATCAAATGAGGAAATTCCTCAACATAATAAAGGACATTTATACTAAGCCATCATCCTAAATGGAAAGAGTCTGAAAGCACTCCACCTGAGAATGGGAACCAGACAATGATGCCCTTTATCACCACTTAACATTGTGCTAGAAGTTCTAGAAAGAGCAATTAGGCTAGAAAAAGAGATAAAGGGCATCCAAATTGGTAAGGAAGAAGTAAACGTATCCCTATTTGTAGATGATATGACCTTATACAGAGAAAACCCTAAAGAATCCACAAGAAAACTACTGAAACTAATAGATTTCAGCAAAGTATCAGCATAAAAGATAAACATACAAAAATCACTTGGATACCTCTACACCAATAAAGCAAACTTTGAAGAGGAAATCACCAAATCTATACTATTTACAATAGCCCCCATAAAGATAAAATACTTAGGAATAAATCTAACCAGAGATGTAAAAGACCTATACAAAGAAAATTATAAGACACTACTACAAGAAACCAAAAGAGGCCTACATAAGTGGAAAATGTATCTTGCTCACGGACAGGGAGACTCAACATTGTGAAAATGTCAATTCTACCCAAAGCAATCTACAGATACAATGAAATCCGATCCAAATTCCAATGGCATTTCTTAATGAGATGGAGAAACAAATCATCAACTTCATTTGGAGAGGGAGGAGGCCCTGGATAAATAAAGCATTACCGAAGAAGAACAAAGTGGGAGGCCTCACACTGCCTGATTTTAGAACCTATTACACCGCCACAGTAGTCAAAAAAGCCTGGTACTGGTACAGCAACATATACATGGACCAATGGAACAGAATTGAGAATCCAGACGTAAAATCACCTATCAGCAGCTGATGTCTGTCAAATTCCAAAGTCCATTAAATGGGCAAAAGACAGCCTCTTTAACAAACGGTGCTGGCATTTATGTTAACTGGATTCCAACTGCAAAAAAATGAAACAAGACGCATAGCTCACACCTTGCACAAAAACTAACCCAGAATGGATCAAAGGCCTAAATATAAAACCTGAAATGATAAAGACTATGGAATAAAAAATAGGGACAACACTGGGAACTCTAATACATGGTATAAAAAGAACACAAAACATTAATAACAACTCACAAACATGAGAAGAGAAACTAGATAACTAGGAGCTCCAAAAATCAAACATTTATGCTCATGCAAAGACTTCACCAAAAAGATTACCTATGACCTGGGAAAAAAATTTTGGCTACGACATATCTGAACAAGGTCTAATCTCTAAAATCTACAAGATACTGCAAAACCTCAACAACAAAAAGACAAATAACCCAGTTAAAAAATGGACGAAGGATATGAACAGGCACTTCACCAAAGAAGACATTCAAGTGACTAACAGATACGTGAGGAAATGCTCACGATCATTAGCTGTTAGAGAAATGCAAATTAAAACTACAGTGAGATTCCTTCTCATCCAACAAGGGTAGCATTAATCCAAAAAACACAAAATAATAAATGTTGGAGAGGTTGTAGAGAGACTGGAACACTTATACACTGCTGGTGGGAATCTAAAATGGTATAACCACTTTGGAAATCCATTTAGTGCTTCCTTAAAAAGCTAGAAATAGAAGTACCATAGGATCCAGCAATCCCACTCTTTGGAATATAACCTAGAGACATAAGAGCCCTCCCAGGAACAGATATATGCACACCCATGTTCACTGCAGCATTGTTCACAAGAGCAAAAATATGAAAACAACCTAGGTGTCCTTCAATGGACGAATGGATAAAAAAATGATGGTATATTCACAAAATGGAATACTATGCAATGATTAAGAACAATGATAAATCTGCAAAACATCTCATAACGTGGATGAATCTGGGAGGCATTATGCTGAGGGAAATTAGGCAGTCGCAAAAGGACAAATATTGTATGAGGCCACTATTATAAGAACCCAAGAAAAGGCTTAAACACAGAAGAAAACATTCTTTGCTGGTTATGAGGGTGGGGAGGGAAAGAGGGGATATTCACTTTCTAGATAGTAGACAAGAATTATCTTTATCTTATGCGAAGGGAAGGACAGCGCACAATACAGGGGAAGTCAGCACTACTGGACAAAACCAAAAATGAAGAAGTTTGGTGAATACAACCAAAAACTTTGAGGGACAGAGTAGCAGGGGCGGGGGGTCTGGGGACCATGATTTCAGGGGACATCTAGGTCAATTGGCTTAACAAAGTTTATTAAGAAAATGTTCTATATCCTACTTTGGTGAGTGGTACCTGGAGTCTTAAAAGTTAGCAAGTGGCCATCTAAGATGCATCAATTGGTCCCATACCACCTGGAGCAAAGGAAAAGGAAGAACACCACAGACACAAGGAAAATATTAGTCCAGGAAACAAAAAGGGCCACATAAACCGGAGACTCCACCAGCCTGAGATCAGAAGAACTAGGTGGTGCCTGGCTACCACCAAGGACCAGCCTGACAGGGAACACAACAGTGAGTCCCTAATGGAGCAGGAGAAAAGTGGGGTGCAGAACTCAAATTCTAGTAAAAAAACAGACATAATGGTCTGACTGAGACTGGAGGAACCCCAGAGGACATGGCCCCCAGAGTGTCTGTTAACCCAGAACTAAAACCATTCCCGAAGCCAGCTCTTCAGACAAAGATTAGGCTGGACTATAAGGCATAAAATGATACTTGTGAAGAGTGTGCTTCTTAGTTCAAGTAGACACAAGGGACAAAATGGGCAGCTCCTGCCCGGAGGCAAGATGAGGAGGCAGAAAGGGACAGAAGCTGGTTGAATGGACATGGGAAATCTGGAATGGAAAGGAGGAATGGGTTGACATATTATAGGGATAGGAACTAGGGTCACATAACAATGTGTGTATAAATTTTTGTGTGAGAAACTAACTTGAGCTGCAAACTTTAACTTTCATTTAAATCACACACACACACACATACACACTCACAAAAGCCTCCACGGGGGGTGGGGTGGGAGGAAGAAATCAAACAATGTATATGGCATTGGGCAAAACTTGCTGCAAAGGACATCTTTAAAGTGTTAAAAAGTAAAGATGTTGCTTTGAGGACTGGTTGCACAGTGGTTAAGTGCTACAGCTGTTAACCAAAAAATTGGCAGTTTAAATCCACCAGCTGTTCCTTGGAAACCCTATGAGGTAGTTCTACTCTGTCCTCTTGGGTCGCTATGGGCAGGAATCAGCTCTATGGCTGGCTTTTTTTTTTTTTTTTTGGTTTGGACCCAAGCCATGGTATTTCCAGTCACCTCATATGCATTGTGAAAGCTAGACAATGAATAAGGAAAGCCAAGAAGAATTGATGCCTTTGAATTATGCTGTTGATGAAGGATATTAAAAATACCATGGACTGCCAGGAGAACAAACAAATCTGTCTGAGAAGAACAACCAGATGTATCTTAGAAGTGAGGGTGGTGAGACATTGCCTCGTACTTTCGGCGTGTTATCAGAAGGGACCAGTCCCTGAAGAAGGACATCATACTTGGTAAAGTAGAGGGTCAATAAAGAAGAGGAAGACCTTCAACGAGATGGATTGACACAGTAGCTGCAATGATGGGCTCGAGCCATAGCAACAGTTGTGAAGACGGCACAGGACCGGGCTTTGTTTCATTCTGTTGTACTTAGGGTCAGGATGAGTTGGACCTGATTGGATGGCACCTAACAACGACAACAATGTGGGAACAGACTTATCAGAGCCATTATATGGATGCTGACTTTTGAGTTCACTGTCTCTGGAAAAAGAAGATTCAAATCAACTGAGAAGCTGATCTTATTAGGTGTTTCTGGTTAAAGTTCCCTTTGCAAACAGTAAAACCAAGTTTATAAGGCGAAGGCAACCCTGGGGAGAGGAGGCATTTGTTCCAGCAGCCATTATGCCCATGTCTTCAAAGACATCTTTCATGTTCCTTTAAGAAATCTTTTTTTTGTTGTTTATTACATGAACCCCGAACAAAGGACATCCTCTGTGCTGTGATTGTACTCAGCAAGTCATGCCACCAGCTTAAACCAAAGGCGGATTTTGACTGCTCAGGGAAGCACAGAAGGACATACTGCTAAAACTGAAACTAATATGATTAAATAGGGAGAGCAGAAACCAGATTATATTTGGCCCTTTCCTTCACATAATTCAGTGTGATAAGTAGTTCATTCCCTTCTTGAAAAACTTCTACAATCTGGCCCTTCTCATTTGTTCAGAAGGGAAAAGAAACTATTTCAATTACCTTTTTTTTTTTTTTTTTTTGGTAGGTCAAACAGCACTATAAAGAATCTAGGAAAGTTTAGGAAATAATTTAATAATGAACAGAAAAAGCTCTCTGCAAAGAGCACCCACAGGAATCCCCAGAGGTCACTCAGGGACCTGACGTATTTTTTTCTTGAAAAGATTTCTCATTTCCCAATAAGAGTATTGGTATTCATTATTCCATGAACTTTGCTACCATTCTGCCTTTATGTAACTTCAAGTACACTCTTTTTGTGGGCTCCTAAGTTTTCAATAGACAGTTAACTTTTGAATAGATGTGTTATTTCGCAGAGAAGAAGAGAATATGGAAAATGCGTATCTTCAAATCTCATTTCAAATAATGATGTATTCTTCCACCTTGGGAGGGGCGGTGGTTAGCTCATGCAATAACTAACTGTGTGATATATAAATGATACCCTTACCAGGCACCTACAGCCCTGTGCCAGGGAAAGTTGCAGAGCAGGCAGAGCGCCTATTCCTCTTTTAGGCCACCTTGTGCGTTATGCAATCTACCCCATGTAGTTGTTTGAACTTTAAAGAAAATAAAAACTTTACTTGATAATTAAACTTCGCCGTGGGTGTTGAGTGGTAGAATTCCTGCTTTCCACGGGCCAGATCTGATTTCAGCTCCTAGCCATTGGACCTCATGCACAGCACTAAGTTGTCTGTCAGTGTAGGTTGCGTGGGCTATGATGCTGAGCAGTTTTCAGCAGAGCTTCCAGACCAAGATGGCCTGGGGAGAAAGGCAGGGTGATCTACTTCTAAACATCGGTCAAGGAATAGCCTGCGGATTACAATGTTCTGATCCCATTGTGCTTGGGGTCACCATGAGTTAGGGCTGACTCCATGGCAGCTAAGAACAACAACATATTGAAAATAAAGGCAGAAAAGTGCTGCTGAGAAACTAATCGTGGTTGTTGTTGTTAGGTGCCATCAAGTCAGTTCTGACTCATAGCGACCCTATCTATGCACAACAGAACGAAACACTGCCCAGTCCAGCACCATCCTTACCATCGTTGTTATGATTGAGCTCGTTGTTGCAGCCACTGTGTCAATCCACCTCATTGAAGGTCTTCCTCTTTTCCGCTGACCCTGTACTCTGCCAAGCATGATGTCCCTCACGTGTCTGTCAGTTTGTCCTACTGTGGAGGCTTGCGTGTTGCTGTGATGCTGGAAGCTATGCCACCGGTATTCAGATACCAGCAGGGTCACCCACGGAGGACAGGTTTCAGCTAAGCTTCCAGACTAAGACAGACTAGGAAGAAGGACCCAGCAGTCTACTTCTGAAAAGCAATAGCCAGTGAAAACCTTATAAATAGCAGCGGAGAAACTAATTAGCATTTTAATTTAATCATTAATAGCCAATGAAAGAGCACTAAACATATTTAAAATAACTAAATGATTTTACATTTATAATCCTACCACCCTATCACAATTATATCAGTTTTGTCTATTATATTGTATATTCATCATACTTATTGTGTATACTTGCCACCAAAGTGGATGTATACTTTATTTCCATTAATATCTATAAACATATGCATGTTTTATATGTTGTTTCTATTTTTGCTTTTAATAACTGAATAATACTCCATTTTAATTTGGAATATTAAGTAAGGGTAATATTGCAGGATTTAGCTCTTTGTTTTTACAAAGAAGCCCTGGCGGCACAGTGGTTAAGTGCTTGGCAGTTAACCGAAAAGTTGGTAGTTTGAACGCACCAGGTGCTCCATGAGAGAAAGACGTGGTAGTCTGTTTCATAAAGATTTACAGCTTTGGAAGCCTATGGGATGGTTCTCCTGTATTCTATCCTATAAGGTCACTATGACCTAGAATCAACTCGATGACAAAGGATTGTTTTTATGACTCCATTTATCAAGAATCACCTTTTTGTACTATTACAAATTATTTCTATTCCAAGGAGTTTATCAAATTTTTTTTATCTGGATAATCTTACATGTGCTACTCCTTTTGTCTGGAATTTTTTTTCTCATTTTCTCCCTCTGATCCCTATAATTTTCTGAGCTAGTCCTACTCATCCACTATGATTTAGCTTCTAGGTCACTTTCTATGACAGACATCTTACCCAATAGCCAAATCTTGCTGATCTTAAGAACGGTAATTCCCTTTCTTAGAATGGATATAGCCTCTCCACCAGTGCCAGGGTACTGATCATTATCAGACTAAGTGGATGGAAATCACATTACCTTTGTCACAGCTTCTAGCTAATTTGGCCTATAAAAGTATTCTGGCTAACGGAACTAGTGTATTCTCCTGGTAAAAAGATAGACTTTCTTTTTTTTTTTTTTTAATGAAGGTTTACAGAACAAACTAGCTTGTAATTAGACAGGTAGTATGCATTTTTTTTTATGACATCAGTTAACAACCCCACAGCATGGCATGTCAACACTCTCCCTTCCTGAACTTGGGTTCCCTATTACCAGCTTTCCTTTCCCCTCCTGCCTTCTAGTCCTTACCCCTGGCCTGGTGAGCCCCTTTAGTCTCCTTTTGTTTTATGGGCCTATCTATCTTTGGCTGAAGGGTCAGCCTCAGGAGTGACTTCATTACTGAGCTAAAAGGGCATCCAGGACCATACTTTTGGGATTTCTCCAATCTCTGTCAGGCCAGCAAGTCTGGTCTTTTTTTTTTGTCAGCTAGAATTTTGTTCTACATTTTTCTCCAGCTCTGTCTGGGACCCTTATTATTATGATCCCTGTCAGAGCGGTCAGTGGTGGTAGCTGGGTACCGTGGAGGCCGTGGTAGCTGTGGTCCATTAGCCTTTGGAATAATCTTCCCCTTGTGTCTTTAGTTTTCTTCATCCTCCCTTGCTCCCAAAGGGACGAGACCAGTGGAGTATCTTAAACGGCCACTTATGATCTTTTAATACCCCAGACACTACTCACAAAGCAGAATGTAAAAGATTTTCTTTATAAACTATTATGCCAATTAAGCTAGATGTTCCTTGAGACCATGGTCATCACAGCCCTCTGCCCAATAATTCAGTCCCTCAGGGAAAAAAAATTTCTTGAGGCAAAACTTATGATCTTACTCTATTCTTTTTACCTGGAACGTGATGGCACAGAATTGCTGCAACAATCCTTACCTACTGCTGAAAAACCAGAATGCTGAAGATGGCTAAGTAGGAAGACAGAATAATGTGTTTGATGACATCGCTGAGTCCTTTATGACATTGAAGAAATGTTCCAAACCTGGTACTGTCTACCTCTTGTCTCCTTGTTTTGTGAACACAATTGACTGTTTTTGTTTTAAATCATTGTTTTGTCTGATAATTTAATATTTTTACTTGAAATCCACTATTAATCAGATGTTTTGCTATTTACAGGCAACTCTATTCTAATTTTCATCCTTCATTTGTAAAACCTACTCTGGACTCCTATGTGATTCAATGGCAGCATGTTCAAGCTGTGTTGAGGAAGAGACAAGAAACTATGCTCAGCTATTAAAGTTTAATGATTCAAATCCACCCAGTGGTGTCACGTAAGAAAAGCCTGATGATCTGCTTCTGTAAAGATTACAACCAATAAAACCCTATGGAACAGTTTTTACTCTGTAACACATGGAGTCACCATGAATGGGAAACAACTCAAAGGCAACTTTTTTTTTTTTTTTTATCTAAAGGGATAGACCACTAAACTACATTTGTGTCAGTGTGCAAGCAATGTGCCTATCTTTTCTAATATTTTGTCATGGATCAAATTGTGTCCTTCCAAAAATATGTGTCAACTTGATTAGGCCATGATTCCCAGTATTCTGTTGTTGTCCTCCATTTTGTGATTGTATTTTACGTTAAAAATAATTAGAATGAGATTTTAACACCACCCTTACTCAGGTCACCTCCCTGATATAAGGTAAGGGGAGTTTCCCTGGGATGCGGCCTGCACCACCTTTTATCTCCTAAGAGATAAAAGGAAAGGGAAGCAAGCAGAGAGCTGGGGACTTCATACCACCAGGAAAGCAGCACCAGGAGCAAATCACATCCTTTGGACACAGGATCCCTGTGCCTGAGAAGCTCCTTAACTAGGGGAAGATTGAGGACAAGGAGCTTCCTCCAGAGCAGACAGAGAGAGAAAGCCATCCCCTGGAGCCAAAGTCCTGAATTTAGACTTGTAACCTACTCAACTGTGAGAAAATAAATTTCTCTTTGTTAAAGCAATCCACTTGCAGTATCTGTGTTACGGTAGCACTAGATGACTAAGACATATTTTACATTCAGAATCAAATCTAGTACCCAATCTGTAATAAATACTAAGTAAATATTGATGAGATAAAGAGTTGAACTCTTCTGCTTCTCTTTTTTTTGATTATTCTAAATCTTCTTATAATACTGGTAATATACTTACCACCTTAGGACATATTTTTAGCATTAAGTTACTGCATCAAAGGGTATGTACATTTTATGTATCTTTATTGTAGTACTCTTATTTTGACATATCTGCCTCATGATCTCTTCATTTTTTTCATAGATGCTATGCTCCTCCAAGTTACAATTTCTCACTCTAATACAGTGACAAAGGTTGAATGACTTGTCAAAAAGTGTATTCAGAAGAGAAGAGTAAAAAAATGGGAAAGCTGGATAGCCTACAAGTTAGATCATGAGGCTACAACCATTACTTCTTATCTAATGACATGTTCAATTAACAGAACTTCTCTACATGTCCAAAAACACTACATACACTTACAGGTAAGAAAACTGGTGAGCAATGCTAAAAGAGAGAAAACATTTCCTCTGTAGCCCAGGGATCAAAATGCAGGAAGAGCTTCTCAGCTTACCTCACAGCTTGGCTCAGAACACAGAGTTAAAGTCCAGAACTGTGAATTTCTTTTTCCAGCTGGCTTAAAGACAGCAAGAGCACCAGCCTGTTGTGAGCTGATCCAATCATGCTAATGCCTTGTCATACAGACAATAAACAAGGACATTAGACTTTGAATACTCTGAGATGGCACCAGGAAAAAGGTCAGCCATCTGGCTACCACATCAGGCCTTAGTAGCTTTAATTGATCCTTTTTTATGTCCTATCTGCTTTCTCCTACTCTTAAATTCAGGACTGACATTTCAACTGGTATAATGTGGATGAAATGTTTCAGAACTCAACTATCCCAAGCGCTGGAAGAGGGGTTTTACAAATGCTTAGTTCTTTTTAGAGACAGATTTTGTTTCTCATTAATACATTTATTTTATGCTGTGTGTTCCTCACATGCCTAAATAATGAAGAAAACTGATTTCATTTCATTGAAGACATTAATAGGAACAGTATGACAAAGTAAAAAGCTCATGGGCTTGTTGTCAGAAAAACTAGTTATTAAACCTTTCTCTGAACAATTTTAATTCCTAGTCTCATCAACAGTAGAATGGAAATAAGAATGGGATATTCCTCAAAAGATATTTTGAGAATTAAGTTAGATAATGCAGATAAATTACTTAGCGTCATGTCTTTGCAACAATTTTAATGGTTAGTGTTCAGATATACGAAGATAATGATAACTCTTACTCCATAGTTTCTTGACTTGGAAAGATATATAAGAATCCTACCAAAAAATTAAATTGAAGCCCATAGAGCCTCAAATGGCCTTTAAAAATATAAATCTAACAACCTTGGTGAACTTAAGGAGGTAATCATATTAAACAAAGAAATCCGGAAGAAGTGATCAAGATTGTCAACATCTCTTTAATTTCCTCATCATCAGATCAAAAAACAGATCTATTGTGAGGACTGATACAGACTGCCAATAAATATCTCAACCATTGCTGCAATTGCAATGTAATAACTCTGTTGAAGCAAATTGTTATGGATTGAATTGTGTCCCCCAAAACTGTCAACTTGGCTAGGCCATGCTTCCCAGTATTTTGTGATTCTCCACCATTTTCTCATCTGATGTGATTTTCCTATGTGTTGTAAAACTTACCTTTATGATGTTAATGAGGCAGGATTAGAGGCAGTTATGTCAACGTGGCAGGACTCAATCTATAACATTAGGTTGTATTTTAAGTCAATCTCTTTTGAGACATAAAATAGAGAAGTGAGTACAGAGACAGGGAGATCTTATAAATATCACCAAGAAAGTAGTGCCAGGAGGAGAGTGTGTCCTTTGGAACTGCGATCACTGTGCTGAGAAGCTCCTAGACCAGAGGACGATTGATGACAAGGACCTTCCCCAGAAGAGACAGAGAGAAAGCCTTCCTCCAGAGCTGGTGCCCTGAGTTTGGATTTCTAGCCTCCTTTTTTTAATATTATTATATTATTATGACAGAAGAGATTTGTTTATTATAACAATCCACTTTTAGTATTTCTGCTATTAAAAAAAAAAAAAAAAACCAAACCCACTGCTGTGGAGTCGATTCTGACTCATAGTGACCCTATAAGACAGAGTAGAACTGCCTCATAGCGTTTCCAAGGAGCACCTGGTGGATTCAAAGTGCCAACCTTTTGGCTAGTAGCCGTAGCTCTTAACCACTATGCCACCAGGGTTTCCACTTCTATTATAGCAGCACTGTATAACTAAGACACAAATTATCTTTCTCAGGGAATTGTATACAATAATAGAATCCGTTAGTCATTTAACTTGGCCTTTATATACTTATTCCCCTGAAGTAATTTGTAATAATTTGGGAGGGAGAGCAACTTTTCATGTATTCTGTTAGTCCAGAAATATGGATGTGAATTGCCCTACATTCTGTCGGGGAATTTTCCCCCAGGTTGCAAAAATGGTTAAGCACCCAACTACTAGCTGAAAAACTGGTGATTAGAACCCACTCAGAGGCACCTGAGAATGCTTTCTTGGTGATCTGAAAGCTTTGAAAACCCGATGAAACAGTTCTACTTTGCACACATGGGGTTTCCATAAATTGGGATTAACTGGAGAACAACTAACTACACAGGCATCTGAAGATGCCCACAGGCCCATTACTGATGCATTGATATGTGGGGAACAAGTGAAAAAGCAGGCTTTCAGCTACTGTAATCACACAAAATGGCTGGGGATGAGCTAACAGAATATTGCTGTTGTTGTTAGATGCCTTCAAGTCAGCTCAAACTCATAGTTACCCCATGTAAAACAGAACAAAACACAGCCCAGTCCTGTACCATTCTCACAATTGTTGTGCTTGAGCCCACTGTTGCCACTACTGTCACAATCCATCTCCTTAAGGGTCTTCTTCTCTTTTGATGACCCTCTACTTCACCAAGCATGATATCCTTCTCCAGGGACTGAACTCTCCAAACAACATGTCAAAGTATGTGAGATGAAGGCTCGTCATTTTTGCTTCTAAGGATTATTCTGTCTGTACTTCTTCCAAGTCAGATTTGTTCACTCTTATGGCAGCTCATGGTATATTCAATAATTGTAGCCAATACCAAAATTCAAAGTCATCAATTCTTCTTTGTTCTTCTTTATTCATTGTCCAGATTCCCCAGGCATATGAGGTGATTGAAAATACCATGGCGTGGGTCAGGCATACTTTAGTCCTTAAAGTGACATCTTTGCTTTTTAACACTTTAAAGAGGTCTTTTGTAGCAGATTAGCCCAATGCAATGCATCTTTTGATTTCTTGACAGCTGCTTCCATGGGTATTGACTTGGGATCAAAGTAAAATGAATTCCTTGACAAATTCAAACTTTTCTTAGTTTACCAGGAGGTCATTTATTGGTTCATTTGTGAGGATTTCTGTTTTCTTTAACATTAAGGTGTAATCCATACTGAAGGCTGTAGTCTTTTATCTTCATCAGTAAGTGTTTCAAATCCTCTTTACTTTCAGCAAGCAAAGTAGTGTCATCTGCAAGTTTCAGTTTGTTAACTAGTCTTCCCCCAATCCCCTGATGCCATATTCTTCTTCATATAGTCCAGTTTTTCAAATTATTTGCTCAGCATAGATTGAATAAGTATGCTAAGAAGATACAATCCTGACACACACCTTTTCAGATTCTAGGTACAGATTCCACATGAGCAGAATTAAGTGTTCTAGAATTCTCATTCTTTGTCATGTTAGCCATAATTTGTTAGGATCCAGACAGTTCAATACCTTTGCCTAACCAATAAAACACAGATAATCATCTTTCTCGTATCCTCTCCATCTGGCATCAACAATGATATCCGTCATTCCACATCTTCTGAATCCTGCTTGAATTTTTGGCAGTTTCCTGTTGATGTACTGCTACAAATGCTTTTGAATGTTCTTCAGCAAAATTTTACTTGCATGTGATATTAATGATATTCAATAATTTCCACATTCTGTTGGATCACCTTTCTTTGGAATGGGCTCAAATATGGAACTCTTTCAGTAAGTTGGCCAGGTAGCTGTCTTCTAAATTTCTTGGCACAGATGAGTGAGAGCTTCCAGTGCTGCATCCTTTTGTTGAAACATCTCAATTGGTATCCTGTCAATTCCTTGGGCCTTGTTTTTCACCAATGACTTCAGTGCAGCTCAGACTTCTTCCTTCAATACCATCAGTTCCTGATCATATACTACCTCCTGAAATGGTTGAGCATTGACCAATTCTTTTTAATACAGCGAGTTTGTGTATTCCTTCCATCTTCTTTTGATGCTTCCCGTGTCATTTAATATTTTCCCTGTGGAATCCTTCAATTTTGCAACTTAAGCCTTGAATTTACTCTTCAGTTCTTTCAGTTTGAGAAATGCTGAATGTGTTCTTCCTTTTTGGTTTTCTTACTCTAGGTCTTTGCACATTTCCCTGTAATACTTTACTTTGTTTTCTCTGACCACTCTTTGAAATATTCTGTTCAGCTCTTTTACTTCATCATTTTTTTCTTTTTTTTTTTTCTACTCTTTGTTCAAGAGTAAGTTTCAGAGTCTCTTCTGACATCCATTTAGGTCTTTTCTTTCTTTCCTGCCTTTTTAATGACCTTTTGTTTCTGTCATGTCTGATGTCCTTGATATCATTCCACAACTCATCTGGTCTTTGGTCATTAGTGTTTAATGAGTCAAATCTATTCTTGAAATGGTCTCTAAATTCAGGTGGGATATGCTCAAGTTCATACTTTGGCTTTCGTGGACTTGTTCTAAGTTCCTTCAGCTTCAACTTGGACTTGCATGTGAGCAATTGATGATCTGTTCCATAGTTAGGCCTGCCCTTGTTCTGACTGATGATATTGAGATTTTTCCATCTTCTTTTTCCACAGATGTAGTTGATTTAATTCCTGTGTATTCCATCTGGCAAAGTCCATGTGTATAGTCTCTGTTTATGTTAGTGAAAAAAAGGTATTTGTAATGAAGAAGTTGTTGGTCTTGCAAAATTCAATCATATGATCTTCAGTGTCATTTCTATCACCAAGGCCATACTTTTCAACTACCAATCCTTCTTTGTTTCTAGCTATCACATTCTAATCACCAGTAATTATCAGTTCTTCTTGATTGCATGTTTAGTCAATTTCAGGCTGCAGAAGTTGGTTAAAAAATTTCAATTTTCTCATATTTGGCATTAGTGGCTGATGTGTAAATTTGAATAATAATATTAACTCGTCTTCCTTGTAGGCATATGGACATTATCCTATCATTGACAGCTTTGTACTTCAGGACAGATGTTGAAATGTTCTTTTTGATGATGAATGTAATGCCATTCCTCATCATTTGGAGTATTAACCTAACTAAAACTAGTGGCAAGACAACTAGCATTGAAGAAGTTACATATCAATGAGTGGGGCTATTTTTAGTAATTTCCAGAGTCAAAGGTATGCTTAATCTGTTCCATCAAACAACAAAGAATAATAAAAATAACCAATTAGATTATTTGGATAGGGTCTAGTTTGGGATATTATCACCTGTAGCAACAAATAATAGAATCTGGCAGAAGCTTGTTCAGTGACCACAAAAGCTGCTGTCCTACAGGGGTGTGCTTTAAGAACTGTTAGCTTTTCCTTTTTGTTCTGATGTCAACCTACGTATATAATAATAATGGAGAAAGAACTGTCCTCACAGGTTAATTTTTGCCAGATGCTGTATTTGTAAGTGGTGTGGCTTAATGGTACAGAATTTGCTTTTGTAATCTGATTCTTTAAATGGCTTACATACACATGATTAATTAAATCAGGATGCATGAGAAGTGCTTGCTACTTTTCCCAATCTATTTTGAAGCTTCCTATCATGGCAATACATAATATATTGAAGGATTTTGGAAATTGTTAAGTCATTTAACTAATTTTTGTGTGATTTCTGCATAAAAAAGATCTAATATTAAGCAAAAATATTTTATCAAACAAAAATAAATAAACAGCCTAAAGGACATGTGGGATACCATCAAGCAGACTGGCATACACATTATGGGTGTCAAGAAGAAGTGAGAGACATAGAGAAAGAAATAATATTTGAAGAAATAATTGCTGAAAACTTTTTCAAAATTTTTGAAGATAAATTAAACACAATTTTTAATACTATTCATTTTTTCCTAAGCACACTTTTTCTCCATTAACATGTAATATATATAGTGTTCACCTTAAATTAATATCTAGGAAAAGGTATATTTTATTCACAAATATATTTCTAATGACATATATAACGTTTTTCTTTCTACCTAATGCATATTAAGAACCTAGGTTATAATTTAACTATGCTAAAGTTATAATAAATATAGGCAAGATTTTTCTAATACCCAGTCTTTACAGTTCTTTCATTTTGCACTTTAAAAAGTGAACTGGTTATTAAAACACATCCAAAATGCTCAACAAACTCCAAGACACATTATAATTAAACTCTCCCAAAAAACAAAAACAAGGAAAGAATCTTCAAAGCATTTGAATAATATTATTCAATAAGATTAAAAGCTGATTTATCCTCAGAAAGCATGGAGACTATAAACACTATAAACCAACGATTAAATCAATGAAGAAATCACAAAGGTAAATAGACAAAGCTTACAGATGAATTAGTACAAAAAACAATTTACCAAAACTTTTGAGATGCAGCAAAGGTGGTGCTGAGATAGAAATTTATAGCTGTAAATACCTACATTATAAAAGAAAAAAATATATGAAATTAATAACTAAATTTACATCTTGGAAACTAGAAAAAGAAGAGCAAATGAAGTCCAAAGCTACCAGAAATCAGGAAATAATAAAGAGTACAGTAGATATAAGTGAGATAGCCCCTAAACCCCCAGCGCTGTCGAGTCAATTCTGACTCATAGGACAGAGTAGAGAATACGAAAATAAGAGAATGGCTCAACAAAACTAGAAGTTGACTCTTTGAAAAGAGCAATAAAAGGAACAAAAGTTTACCTAGACTGACAAGGAACAACAGAGAGAAAACACAAATAGCTAAAATCGGAAATGTGTTGACATTAATACTGAACTTACCAAAAGGATTACAAGTATAATCCAATGAACAAGTGTAAACCAATAAATTAGATAACCTAGACCAAATGGACAAAACCCTTGAAACAAAAAAAATTACTCAGATTGACACAAGAAAAAAAAAAAAAAAGAAAATCTCAATGTGATATATGTATACATATATCCAAAAACCAAAACCAAACCCATTGCCGTCAAGTCAATCCTGACTCATAGCAACCCTACGGGACAGAGTAGAACTATCCCACAGGGTTTCCAAGAAGTGCCTGGTGGATTCGAGCTGCCAACCTTTTAGTAAGTAGCCATAGCACTTAATCACTACCCCACCAGGGTTTTCATATATATTTACCACAATAAAAAATAAAATAAAATAAACTGGTTTATCTGAGTATATTGTAGGTATTTCTAGATAACAAAAGTGTTGAAGAAACCTTGCTATCTGTTGCAAACACTGATCCATAAATTACACTTTATATCTATACATTGTCTTTATTTTTAGCTCATGAAAAACCAACATGCTTACAATTATTACTACATTATCATGATCAAATCTAACAACAGTCTCTTTGGTTGTGTAGTACATTCTACCCTCTCTTTCTTATTCAAGTTTATTTCTCCAGAAATTCTTCCTTCATTAATTTATATCATCACTTTTTCACTCTTATGAATCATTCCTATCAGCATAAAAAATACTGTTATTTCTCCTTTCAAAATAGAAAGAAAAAGAAAACTTTTCTAGAATCCAATTTTCTGCCGACTAATTGCCTATTACTTTGCTCCGTTTTGTAGCAGAACACCTCAAAAGAGATATTTTTATTTCCTCTCCTCATATGTTCTCAGCAACTCACTCCAATTATGCTTTTTACCTCATCACCCTGTTAAAAATGATGTCATCAATATCACCATTAAAGTGTCTGAAGCCAGTTTATTTGACCTATAGGCAGCATTTGACTTAGCTGACCATATCCTTCTCCCTACTATATTTTTCCACTTTCTTCCAAGACATCACTCTCTCTTGCTAATTATCCTACCCCAGAGGTCACTCCATCTCAGTGTTTTTGCTAGTTCTTCATATTCTCCCCAGTTTCTAAATTGGAATGTTCCAACATTCAGTTTTTGGTCTTTTTCTCTTCTTTATTCACATTTATTCTCTTAGACATATCATCTACTCTGAGTAGCTTTAAAAAAAAATAGTACATGTCAAAGACTTATAAAATTGTCTCTCCCACCCATAGTGGTAAAAAATTGCAGACCTGAAAACCCAATTGTCTACTTGATATATTCACTAGATGTCTAATAGACATCTCAAACTCAACACACTTCAAAGTGAATTCTTCGTTGTCCATCCCTAAATCTGCTCCATTACAACTGATTTCACCATTTTTCCAGTGCTCATGCCAAAATAGTTGGACTTATTTTTGATTCCTCTATTTCTCTCAAAATTCACACCGAAACCATTAGGAAATTTTATTTTTCCCGCCTTCAAAATATATTCAAAACCCAAACACTTACCACCTCCATGCTATCACTAAAATTAATTCCCAGGATTACTGCAATAGCCTCTCGACTTTCTCTGTACTTATATCTTTTTCCCATTAGAGTTCGTTCTCAACACAAGAATCAGAATTTATTAGGAAATACTCCCAGAATTAGCATCTGCGTGAGAGGCAAAGCAGCAACTTTGGCAGAGAGAATAATTGAGCTTTCGTATAGTCTCAAAAAATGGTCTCGGTTAATTCCACAAAAACCTCTAAAGCTGTAATGGACCTTCTAAGTTGTCCGAAGTTGAATGGAAATGGCAGGGCCTTTATATTCCTGTTGGTCCTTCATTGCTGTAGGCTGCCGCAAGAGGTAGGGCAAGACTTTGGGTTAGGAGGCTCCCTTTGGCTGAGGACAAATCTCAGAAAGAGTGGACAGCAGCACTCCCACCACGTGTAGAATACCACTATTTCCATTTCTGAAGTGGGGTATGGGTAGTATATCACAGTATCTATTACACCACCATTTGAAAATCATTGGTCTTAAGGAAACTAGGAGGAGAGTAAGTAGATAGAACTTATGTCTCAGTTTTTGTTATCTGAGAATAGAATATGGCTTGAATATCTGTCTCTCTGAAAAAAAAAATTCTGTCTTTTCCTTGTGAACTTCAACTACACTGTATTTACAAAAATTGTGAACTGTAAGTTACTTTCACATGGGACATATGATTAATGATTTCAAAAGAATAGATCTATTAAAGTGTCATCTATGGGATATGAATGGCTTCGGTAGCTTTCAAAATGTTCCCTTATTGCTAGATATCTTTTTGCATTGCTTCTTTCTGCATGAAATTAGTTCCAAAGCTAGCTATATATTTTGTGCTTTGTTTAAAAACATATACACCCTAAAAAAGAAAACCCATTAAACCTTTTTGGTCATTACAACTCATTTTTTCCAGACCATCAGCCATTCAATAAAGACTGTTGTACGTGACGTTATGTGAGGTTCCAGGATTACTGAGGTGAAAATAGAACTAAATACGTATGATCCCAAAAAACTTGGAAAGTTAGTAAAGAAAAAAGTAAAAGCACATTATTTCAATGCAGCTTGGTATATTTCTTGACAGGAATTCACCCAGGATGCTCATTGAAGCTCACCAGAGAGGAATCCTGAAGTACATATAAGGTTAATCAGTGGAAACTAGATGTGGAGATAATATTTCAGACAGAAAAAAAGCTATGTCTGCGAAGGCTAAGAGGTCAGACAGAATATGAAATACACCAGAAATTGCAGGAAATCAAGAGACGTGGAGCAGAAAACCGAGGGGGTGGTGGTAAGCTGTGGTGAGAGGGAGGCTGAAGCTGTAGGCTGGGAGGGGTGCAGGTGTACTTATAAAATTGTTTTCCCAAATCAGACTTCGTTTAGTGGGGTATGGAGTATGCTTGGAAGGAAAATGAAGTTGGAGGAGGACGGTCCAAAATTGTGGAAGAATTTTGTTCTTTGTTAATAGTTTACAGCACATTGAAGGCATCACCATTTGAAACCATCTGAATCTTTCTTTTCCTAATTTCCAAGTTATCTAGTAAAAAATAATGGTATTTAATGTGTGTGTGTGGTGTGGGTGTGACAGCCTACACAGAGGATCCAGTGAAAGAAAGGAAGACCTTGTTCTCCTAAAAAAAAAAATGCACGTGGGTACACATATAAAATTGTGTATACTTAATTTCAGGTGTTTATAGGTTTTATAAAGCTAATCTATGGCTGCTTTAGGATGCTGAATTGAGAATCGCAGATCTAGTATTTATTTATTAATGTGATAAGACTAGATCAGCACTTTTTTCCCCAGAAAGACACTGTAATAATTCTTGTTGCTAATTTGTTCACTTGCTGACACCCAGAATCGTGATATATTACACTACTTGACTTCTGGGCAGGACCAGATGTAAATCACACTGGTCAAGTAACCCCTTGTCTCTGAGTGTATAAACTTTTATGGAGTAGTGACTTTCCTTATGCCTGATCTAAATCACTCAGACGGTATTATAACCTTATTTCCTCCTGTTTTGTCCTCACTGGAAATGGAGGCCAAATGTGAATACAGCTCAAAGAGTCATTTTTGTAGTGTTGAGTGTACATACTTGAAACAGGAACCACATCATTTGTAGTTATGAGATGTTACGATGACTTTGTTGGGAAATTGTTTTCATCATTGCTGCTGGTGAAGTGCAATTAATTACAACTACCCTTTTGGATTTCTTCTATAGTTGGCACTTACATTTCATCTCTAGTATATGGACGGTATGACCTGCGATGAAAATAGTTTGAGATCAAAAGGCTTCCAAGGAACATTACAGTTATTTTCTATGGGCAATTTTTTCCACAATCATACACTTGTCTTAAGCCAATGAAATAAAATATACATACAATATTATTATTGGGATTTCACCTAACAGACATTTTCTGTTCACCATATTTCCCCAAGAATCTCTCTCCCCATACCACTGGGTTTTGCAAATAATGTAATAGCCAAAACTTTTTCGGTCTACCTTGCACTGAGGAGTATATTTCATTATTTTTGGATATGGAACACTTCTTAGAAGGCTTTATATTTTTCATTTTAGGTTCATGCTTTTGTGATTAAAATATTTGGCCAGGGATTGGTGTTTTTCTCAAATAAATATGCATTCATTTTTATGTTAACCAAACAGCTTACAATTAATATTGTTATATTTTTTAAAAAAGATTTATATGTTAAAATTTAAGGAACAGTCACCAGAAAACACCAGAGAGTTGTAACATGTAAATCTTCTTGTTAACTACATTGAGATGAGTTTATTAGATGTATCAGTTTCATTCAGTGAGATTCTGAGGGCATATAAACTAAGAGGACTCAGGAACACTGCTCCTAGACAAAGGCTAGACACAGAGCCAGTGTGATTTTTCTGATTGCAAAAGACATTGTAAGAGGAAGGTGAAACATGAAGTAAAGAAAAATGGACTTATTCGACTCACAAATTTTTCTCTGACTGGACAAAATCTTTGGACCATTTTTATATCTCTATACTAATTAATGTAATTATTCATTCAATATTGATGAGCAATGATAGTGCAGTTTAAGCACTGGACTGCTAACTAAAAGGTCAGAAGTTTGAACCCATCAGTTGTGCAGAGGGAGAAAGATGTGGCAGTGTGCTTCTATACAGATTACAGTCTTGGAAAACTGTATGGGTCAGTACTACTCTGTCCTATCAGGTTGCCATGAGTTGGAATCAACTCAATGGCAATGGGATTTTTGCTCATTCATTATTAACAGGGAACTTCTTAGATTCTACAGAAACAGTCATGGTTCTTGTCCTCATGGAACTTGAATTGGGTTCTAAAGGATGTAAACACATTTTATTGTGTGTAATAACTAAAATATTATATTTATGATTCAATCATTTTAAACTGTCCTTTTAAATTAACCATTGCATGTTAAGTTCAACTTAAAGCCCATAGGTGATATATGAATTGACTACTAGTATCTGAGTGAAGTGAAATGAAATGCATATTGATAATTTTTAAACATTATCATGCTGAAATGGACTAGTATTGGACATCTTTAATCAAATAATCATAAGGTCTACTATGCCAAGAATGACAAATTGAAGAGTAATAGCATCACATTAATCATCAAAAGAACATTTCAAGACCTATCCTGAAGGACAACTCTGTCAATGATAAGATAGTATCAATATTGATAACATCCATATACGGCCACTATGAGTCAGAATTGGGTTTGGTTTTGGTTTGACAAGTAAGACCAGTTAATACAACCATTATTTAAAATTATGTACCAAATACTAATGCCAAAGATGAAGGAATTGAACATATTTATCAACTTCTGCAATCTGAAATTGATCAAATATGCAGTCAAGATGCATTGGTAATTACTGGTGATTGGAATGTAAATGTTGGACACAAAGAAGAAGGATAAGTAATTGGAAAATATGGCCTTGGTGATAGAAACAACACTGGAGATTACATGATAGAATTTTGCAAGACCAGAAAATTATTCATTACAAATACCTTTTTTTCAACAACGTAAACTATGACTGTACACATAGACGTCTCTGGATGGAATACACAAGATTCAAATTAACCACATCTGTGGAAAGACACAATGGAGAAGCTCAATATTATCACTCAGAACAACGCCAAGGGTCAACTGTGGAACAGATGATGAATTGCTCATATGCAAGTTTAAGTTGAAGCTGAAAAAAATTAAAACAAGTCCAAGAGAGCAAAGTATGAACTTGACTATATCCCACTTGAATTTAGAGACAATCTCAAGAATAGATTTGAGGCATTAAACACTAACGACCAAAGACCAGGCAAGTTGTGGGATAACATCAAGGACATCATACATTAAGAAAGAAAAATGTCATTCAAAAGAGAGGAAAGAAAAACCAAAATGGATGCCAGAAGAGACTGAATTTACTCTTGAACGTAGAGTAGCTAAAGGAAAAGGAAGAAATGAAGAGGTAAAACAGCTGAACAAAAGATTTCAAAGGTTGTATGGATTACACCACAACATAAAGAAAACAAAAATTCTCATGACTGAACCAATAAGCAACATCGTGATAAACGGAGAAAAGATGGAAGTTGTCAAGGATTTCATTTTACTTGGATGCACAATCAATGCCCGTGAAAGCAACAGTCAAGAAATCAAACGATGTGTTGCATTGGGCAAATCTGCTGCAAAAGACCTCTCTAAAAGGCAAAGATGTCACTTTGGGAACTAAGTTTTCCCTGACCCAAGCCATGGTAGTTTTCAGTCACCTCATATGCATGTAAAAGGTGGACAATGAATAAGGGAGACCGATGAAAAATTGATGTATTTGAATTGTGATGTTGGTGAAGGATATTGAACATGCCACAGACTGCCAGAAGAGTGAACAAATCTGCCTGGGAAGAAGTACAGCCAGAGTGCTCCTTGGAAGTGAGCATGACGAGACTTCATCTCACATACTTTGGACATGTTATCGGGAAGGACAAGTCCCTGGAGAAGGACATCATGCTTGGTAAAGTACAGGGTCAGCAAAAAAGAGGAAGACACTCAACAAGATGGATTGACACAGTGGATGCAAAAATCAACTCAAACATAGTAAGGATTGTGAGGATGCCACAGGACCATGCAATATTTCTTTCTGTAGTACCCAGAGTCACTATGAGTTGGAACCAAGCCGTTGGCACCTAACAACAACATCAGTGTGTCTGGCCACTTACAGTCATTGTTTTGTAACTAAATAAAAAATTGCAAATTAACTAATAATTTAAAAAAATTATATCAAATGAGTGAAGTAAACACAGTCTAAGTCCACAACTCAGGATTGCAAAAAAAAAAAAAAAATTTGTTTTTACACAAATTAAAAATTTGTGCTCTCATTCTTATGGCATAAAAGGATCTTAAACTCAGATATATTTGGATTTGTTTCTCCCCAGGCACTTGACTAAGTTCAAAGTAAGGGAGGCTTACATGGTACCAAAACATTGGTTCCAGGGGCAGTCAACTAAGGAGACAGTCCGTCATGAAAGTATTAGCAAAAAATAACCCCAGTTTCAGCAACTCTTTCATAATTGTTGTCCTGTTTGGGGGTATAGGACTCATTCTGCTGTTTTTCTGCCATTGTAGGGCACAGAGATCTTTGTGAAGTTATCTTTGGCCTTTGTCAACCAAGCATTCCCAAGCAACAATTTTTTTTTTTTTTTCCTTGAGAATAGTATAGCCTCTTCTTAGCTCTAAATGGAAACCTCAGATCTATTTTGGGAGTCACCTTTCCCCCACAGGGTCTGGACTTACTCTTCTACTATACACAATTAGAGAAATGAAAAAAAAAAAAAAAAACATATATATATATATAAACGCATACACACACATATATATGTATGTATACGCATGTGTGTGTATGTGTGTGTATATATATATACGTGTATGTAGGAGCCCTGATGGTGCAGTGGCTAAAGCATTCAGCTGCTAACCAGAAGGCCAGCAGTCTGAATCTACCAGCTGCTCCTTGGAAACCTTACAGGGCAGTTCTACTCTGTCTTATAGAGTCGCTATGAGTTGAAATCAACTCGATGGCAATGGTTATATGCATGTTACATATAATGAAAAACCACTGATTGCTAACATTGGACAACAGGCAGGGCAGGACAGTAACCCCTGAGGAAAAAAGACACAAGCAAGGGCAGCCCAGTAATCACTCCCAGCATTCTTCCTAGAGTCATATCTGGGCTGTAATCTTGACTTTTCCAGTTATTAAGCATTATTTAAAATTAATTTCTTAGCTTCTCTAATCTTCAGTTTTATTATTTATAAGATGGCAGTAATATTAGTACCTACTTCAGACTGATGTAAGAATTTCATGAGATAATGCACATAAAAAACTTAATTCGGTGGCCAGTTCAAAATGAGAGTTTCATGAACATTATCTGTTGTTTTAATTATCACGATTTTGATAATAGTTATCATTATTACTTATCATTATTATAAGGACCTCTGGTGGCACAGTGGTTAAACCCTCTTCTGCTAACCAAAAGGTCTGTGGTTTGATCCAACTAGTTCCGTGGGAAAAAGATGCAGCAGCCTGCTTCTGTAAAGATTTATAGTCTCAGAAACCATATGGAGCTGTTCTACTCTGTACTATAGGGTCGTATTGAGTTAGAATTAGACTCAACAGCAATATCATTACTATGTAGACCTTTATTCAGTGTTCTGTAACTTAGTTTTATATGTAGATATGTTCCTTATATAGCAACAATTCACCCTTCCATCCACACTTACTTGGGTAGCTCTCACATGAGCATTTTGGATTTTTTTTATACAATTTATTTTTGTTGTTATTGAAAATATACACAGGAGAGCACACACTAATTCAACAATTTCTACATGTACAGTTCAGTGGCATTGATTATATACCATTCTCACTCTCCTTTTTCAGTTTGATCCTCTCACATAAATATAAACTCACTGTCCCCTAAGTTTCCGCTCTTTCAAGTTGTTGTTGTCAACTGATCCCATATAGATAGGTTTTAAAACAACACAATGCTCAAGGCAGACATTCCTTGCTAATTAAGCCAATCTATTAAAAAAAAAAATTTTTTTTTTTATTCTTTGATTTTAAGACGATATCAGGGAATTTTTTTGGTTTAAGTTTTAGAGATTATTTTAGGGCAATAGTTTCAAGTGTTCATGCAGCCTCGATAGCTCCATAAAGTCTAGATTCCATGAGAATCTGAAATTCTGTTCTGCATTTCCCCCTTTTGATTAGTTCTTCTTGTCTCTTGGCAAATGGGGACTATTGTTCATGGAGGCAATTAAGCTTTACATCCTCCTATTTCTGACTCTCCTTCTTTTGTTGCTTCAAGTGAGTAGAGACCAACTGTTGTAAGTTGGGTGGCTGCTTGCAACCTTCTAAAATCCCAGGCAGTACTCAATCATTTAGGAGTTAGAACAGAAGCAGTAAATATGGTATTAGACCAATTAACTGGGTTATCCCAAGAAACCATGGCCCTAAACCTTCAAACCAAGAAACCAAAACCCATGAGGTATTTGGTTGTACATACGCAAACTCAGCAGCTGCTCTTTTTTGTTGTTGTTACAAATATGTATATCACACAATTTTTGCTAACTTAACTTTTTGTAGGTGTACAACTTATTGACAGCAATTACAATAATCATCTATTCAAATCTATCCTTAATTAATCTAATTTTTCAATCACCATAAACTGAAATTCAGTGCTCCAAAAACAGTAACCCCGCTCTTTTTCTGCCTTCCTCCCAACACTGGTAACCACTATACATTTGCTTTTTCTTATCTTTTTATATAAGTGACATGATACAATATTTGCCTTATGTGATTGAGATATTTCACTCAGCATAATGTCTTCAAGCTCCACCCATGTTGTGTCATTCAGTGCTGTCAAGTCAGTTATGACTCATAGCAACCCTATGTACAACAGAAAGAAACATTGTCCAGTTCTGCGTGACATTCTTACAATCATTGTTATGCTTAAGCCCATTGTTGCAGCCACTGTGTCAATCCATCTCTTTGAGGGTTTTCCTCTGTTTCACTGACCCTCTACTTTACCTGGCATGATGTCCTTCTCCAGGGACTGATCCCTCCTGATAACATGTCCAAAGTATGTGAGATATAGTCTCACCATCCTTGTTTCTAAGGAGCATTCTGGTTGCACATCTTTCAAGACAGATACGTTCATTCTTTTAGCAGTCCGTGGTATATTCAATATTCTTCACCAGTACCACAATTCAAAGGCTTCAGTTCTTCTTCGGCCTTCCTCATTCACCATCCAGCTTCTGCATGCATATGAGGCAATTGAAAACACCATGGCTTGGTTAAGGCACACCTTAGTCTTCAAGATGCCATCTTTGCTTTTCAACACTTTAAAGAGGTCTTTTGCAGCAGATTTACCCAATGCAATGAGTCTTTTGATTTCTTGGCTGCTGCCTCCATGGGTGTTGATTTTGGGTCCAACTAAAATGAAATCCTTGACAACTTCAATCTTTTCTCCATTTATCATGATGTTGCTTATTGGCCCACTTGTGAGGATTTTTGTTTCCTTTATGTTGAGGTGCAATTCATACTGAAGGCTGTGGTCTTTGATCTTCATCAGTGTTTCAAGTCCTCTTCACTTTCAGCAAGCTAGGTTGTGTCATGAGAATAAAGCAGGTTGTTAATGATTCTTCCTCCAATCCTAATGCTCTGTTTTTCTTCATAGAGTGCAGCTTCTCAGATTGTTTGCTCAGCATACAGATTTTATAGGTATGGTGAAAGGGCACTACTCCAACACATACCTTTCTTTATTTTAAACCTTGCAGTATCCCCTTGTTCTGTTAGTAGAACTGCCTCTTGATCTATGTACAGGTTCCTCATGAACACAACTACGTGTCTGAATTTCCTTTCTTCCCAGTGTTATCCATAATTTGTTATGACCTACACAGTCGAAAGCTTTTGTATAATCAATAAACCAGAGGTAAACATCTTTCTGGTATTCTCTGCTTTCAGCCAGTATTCATCTGACATCAGTAATGATACCCCTGGTTACACATCCTCTTCTGAATCCTCCTTGAATTTCTGACCGTTCCCTGTGGATATACTGCTGCAGCCCCTTTCGAATAATCTTCAACAAAATATTGCTTGTGTGTGATGTTAATAATATTGATTGATAATTTCTGCATTCAGTTAGATCACCTTTCTTGGGAATAGACATAAATATGAATCTCTTCAAGTCAGTTGGCTGGATAGCTGCCTTCCAAATTTCTTGTCATAGACAAGAGAGCACTTTCAGCACTGCATTTGTTTGTTGAAATATCTCAATTACTTTTCTGTCGATTCCTGGCCCCTTGTTTTTCTCCCGTGCTTTCAGTACTGCTTGAACTTCTCCCTTTAGTAGCATCAGTTCCTGATCATACGCTACCTCCTGAAATAATTGAACATTGATCAGTTCTTTTGGTATAGTGACTCTGTGTATTCCTTCCATCTTCTTTTAATACTTCTTGCTTCATTTAGTATTTTCCCAGGAGAATACTGCAGTATTGAGACTTGAGGCTTGAGTTTTTTTCTTCAGTTCTTTCAGGGTGAAAAATGCTGAGTGTGTTCTTCTCTTTTGGTTTTCTATCTCCAGCTTTTTGCACATGTCATTTTAATACTTTCTTATCTATGTTGTAGCATATATCAAAACAACATTTCTTTTTCTGGCTCAGTGGTATTCCACTGTGTGTATGTACCAGTTTTTATATTCGTTCATCCATTAATGGGTATTTAGGTTGTTTCCATTTTTTGGCTGTTGTATATAATGCTGCAATGAACATTGATGTACATTTTTTTTAATGAACTAATTTAGTAAAGCTTCTCAAGAATAAAGGTTAAATACTTAAATTTCAGTATTATCTGAAGTGTTGAAAATCTTAAGTTTATAATAATAAAGTTGTAATGATAAAGTCGTAAAGATTGGTAAGACTCTGAATCGTTTTTCAGTCTATTGCTTTATTTTCAGAAAGGACATCATGTGAAAACATCATTTTGCCAACACATTGCAATCAAATCTCTGTAAATGCCTTCAGAAAAAGTGATGCATGATCTCCTTTCAACCATCCATTCCACAGTTTTACAAACATGACACCTAAACTAAGGAGCCCCTGCTGGGGCACAGAGATTTGTTTCACCTCCCCCTGAAAGGCAAGCCAAAATAAAGGTTTCTTTCCCTGAATTGAAGAAGACACTAAAGAAAATCTATTGCTCTCATTATTAAGCATGACTTGTAAATTCTGCCTTAAGGTTTGCAACTAATAGCAAACATATTAAGACCTGTGGTTTGAATAATTAACTTTAATAGTAGTGTTAGTTCTCTTTAATTTCTTAGTGTGAGATGCAATGAGTCGTTCGCTGTATGTAACTTCATACATTTCTGTTCCTTATTTTATAGATTTTCTAGAATCCAACTTATTTCAATTACTTTTTCCTGAATTTTCAATAAAGCAGATATTGCTCATCTCTTCAATGTGACATTTCCCAGGCTAATTCCCCGACTTAGAAAAGTACTTTTTCTACACATAGCAAGAGCATTGTTTGAGGCAAAAACAGTTACATCATTGCACCAAGGCTCCTAGAGATTGAGATACAGACCCACTATTTATGAGTTGCCTGACCTCCTTCAACCTCATTTTATTAATCTACAAAATAGTGACAATGTTTCAATTGTGCTACCTATTTCACAGGATTTTAAGACAAACCAGTTTAGACAAAAAAAGTGAAAATATTTTAAAATTATGATTTTCACTGATATTGTTGGTACCATTTAAGTACTATTATCATATTGAAAAGATATTAAGTACAAATAATCTGTCCTAATTTATTTAAAATTTAAATAATAGCTTATTCTGATTTCTAACATTAAAAAAACTTCATTCCTCTGACTAGCAGATGTTTACTTTAGTTATGATGCTTTCCTCTTCAAATAACAGGACACCCAAATCAAAATGGCTTAAACAATAAGAATATTATCTCACTTATAGGAAATCCCAGTGTAATGTTACTCCAAGGTTAATTAACTCAAATATGGAGCAGCTTTGCTGTGCCATGCTGAGTTGTGACTATTTATGGTGTGGTAAGATTGATTCTGGAAACCCTGGTGGCATAGTGGTTAAGTGCTACGGGGGCTAACCAAAGGGTCAGGAGTTCAAATCTGCCAGGCACTCCTTGGAAACTCTATGGGGCAGTTCTACTTTGTCCTATAGGGTCGCTATGAGTTGGAATTGACTCAAAGGCAAGGAGTTTAGTTTTTGATTTGGTTTAAGATTGATTCCATAGTTCCACAGAGCAATGGCAGATGAGGCATTGCCCAATGGGAGAAGAAACTATTTCTTCCCCAGCAAAATTCTCTTCTCACCCACTAGTCAGTATTTTGTTTCATACCTGATGTCAATGAAGCATGAATTACTGACAATGGCAATGGGATTGCCATAATTCATTGTACAAGTGCCTATTCATATTACTTAGAATTAAATACAATCAAATATTTAGTTTCTCAGTTATACTAGTCACATTCCAAGTGCTCAACAGCTACATGGGATTAGTGGCTATCACATTGGACATTAAGGAAATGGAACATTTCTGCCATCACAAAAAGCCCTACTGGACAACATTGGAACTTTAAATAATCAAAATTTACCCTAAACTGGAATAAAGAATATCTGAATGTTGGATATCTGAACAAATTAGATTTCTATTATAAGAAAGATGTGCAGATTGAATCTGGAGTATGCAACATGCTGTATCTGCTTCACAATTTTTTTGAGAAATAATGCTGGGCCCATCATCTATGCCCTACATCCAGAATTGTATATTTTATATACCTCTCTCCTGCACTATATTTTATTGGCAAACGGAGAAGTAGCAGAGAGATTGATACATAATATTTGCGAATTAGAGTTGGCTTTATAAATAGCACATAAGAAAATTACTTAAAAAGTAAAAATAAAGGAATACCTGAAAGGTATTACATAAAACTTATGAACGAATTATATCATTGCTCTGGAGAATAAATGTTTCCAAAGTTTAATTTCTCAGCCAAAGAGGTGGGCTTGTTTTCATATTGCCAGATAACACATAGAAACATATTTTGTATAGTCCGTTGTTTAAAACTAATAATAGTCTACATTGTCTATATGGAGAAATCTGTAAGTCCAATGGGAAATTAAGTTTCTACATATTTTACACCCTTGTCTTTAAGAAAAATGAACTATCTCACCCAGTAGATATGCAATTCCAAATGCTTCCCAGTTCATACATAGCAGGCCCAAGCTTCCCTTGTGGCTCCACCACTGTCCTCTCCACCAAAGGTAAGATGTTACATGCAGAATTGTGTGGATATTGGAATAGCCACACAATTCTGCATAAACTGTTCAAATTACTAAAAAGTTCAAGGTAAAGCATGATTAAGATTTTCTTCTTATCAGTGGAACAACAAACTGTGATTAAAGCTACAAAAAAAAAAGTGAAAGGAAACTGTGGGTGAAAACATTAGAAAGGTAAAAAAATGAGATAAAGGATGTTCTCTCTTACAAAGAAAAGAATAACAGGGTCAATATACCTCTCAGGTCAAGAGGCGCTAAAGCAATTTACTCCTGTCTGTATTTTTATCAACGGTCCTTGATTTATAATCCTTGACCTCTAAGAAAATTTGCACCCTGTGCATTCTCTTTCCAGCTCAAAGGTCGTGCTCTGTTCTGTTTGCGGTGTCTGAAATAGCTGAGTGCTTTCATCCTAAATCCACGCTTTGGTTCCTGGGCCATCTAAGCATCTGATTAGCTCCATCTTTTATCTCCCATCTCAGTGGCTTTAGCCCTTTGGCCTGGTTGTTTCTGATGTTCTCTCCACACTCTTGGTTGATACAAGACAGCAAAGTTTGCCTTTAGAGCCCTGAGAGAGAAGGCCTGGCCTCCCTGCACTCTACTTAATGCATTGCACAAGGATTCTGGTCTCTAGGGAACTATCAAGGAATTTTTTTTAAAACAGTGAATTTAAGCTTTTCATTTCTTTTAGTGCTCCTTCTCCCATGCTTTATAACTAACTGAATTTCTTTTTTTTAACTGAACTAAACAAAAGGGTTGGCATCATATTAAAGGTGATATGAATTTTTAGTAATATTTTTAATATTTATTTATTTTCATAATATTCCATTAAATCTTAAATAATATTCCACATTATGGATTTTTAACAAAAATTAATCTCCCCCTTTTCTTTTCTTTTTTTTTTTGATAG
The DNA here is from genome assembly GCF_030014295.1 of Loxodonta africana. NCBI lineage: Eukaryota > Metazoa > Chordata > Mammalia > Proboscidea > Elephantidae > Loxodonta > Loxodonta africana. The sequence goes on along the minus strand of NC_087347.1, from coordinate 109,402,843 downwards.
ATATTTTAATTCTGAATTTAGGCTGGGATCATTAAAATCCCTTTATGCTTTGCATTTTCTATGGTAATTGCCTCAAACACTAAATGACAAAAATGGCACTCAAACTATATATATATATATGTATCTATTCATATAAAAAAAATATATACATGCACACAAATACACCATTTGATGAGTCCAGATGTTGTGTTTTATACACATTCCTTTAACTCAATCTTAGTTAGCTAGTGCTGTTATAATAGCAATACCAAAAATGTTTGGGTTCTGGCAAACAGAAATTCATTCTCTCATAGTCTAGGAGGCTAGAAGTCTGATATCAGGGCACCAGCTCCAGGAGAAGCCTTTCTTTTTCTGTCGGTTCTGGGGGAAGGCTCTTGTCATCAATCTTCCCCTGGTCTAGGAGTTTCTCAGCACAGGGACCTCAGGTCCAAAGGAAACACTCCACTCCCAGCTCTTTTTTGGGGGGGTGTAGGAGGTCCCTCTCCTTTCTGTTCGATTCTCTCTTTTAAATCTCAAAGAGATTGACTCAAGATACAACCTAATCCTGTAGATTGAGTCCTGCCTCATCAACATCATAGAGGTTAGGATTTACAACATATAGGATAATCACATCAGATCACAAAATGGTGGACAACCACACGATACTGGGAATCATGGCCTAGTCACATTGACAAACGTGTTTGGGGGAAAAAACTCAATCATAACAAACACCTTCATTGAAGCCTAAACCTTGTTTCAAAGTCAAAATACGTACTTACCATTTTAATGTATTCAAGATTACCTTAGGTGGTAATCATTCTTTCAGTGGTAGAGCTTGTCCTACTAACACTTCAATTGTCTTCAAACAAACTAGAAAAGTTGGTTTTATAATGTAGTGTGCAAAAGAATGTGGCTAGGGACAGCTTGAACACCTCAGGGGCAGGACACCTGGAGAGGAGTCCCAGTTTCAGTGTTATTGGTGAATTTGGCCATCTTATATGACTTATCATGATTGTATTGAGATTAGAATGTTTTCCAACATGATTTCTAATTTCATCCCGTTCAAAATTTTAATGACTTTTTACATAAAATTGTGTCTTTTTATCAGTATAAGAAGGCCTACCATATATGAGAAAAGGAATCCCATACTTATGAACCATTGGTGGCTGTTGAAAAGGGAATTTTTTATTGGTGTAATTTTGTGATCTAAAGGAGCAACATTTGGAGGAGTAATAAAAACTAAAACTCTGGAACGTTTATTTTCAAAATAAGCCTGAGATACTGATCAAATCTTTAACTTTTAGCTATTTGTTGTTTTCTTTTAATTACTTAATCACCCCTCTCCTTTTCTCCTTCTTTCTCTTTTTTGTTAGCATCATCTCTGCTCTCAGCTATATGCTGGGCTTTCTTATGACTTAGTCCAAATATCATTATCTATTAGTTACGGGGAAACCCTGGTGGCTTAGTGGTTAGGTGCCACAGCTGCAAACCAAGAGGTCAACAGTTCAAATCTGCCAGGCGCTCCTTGGGAACTCTATGGGGCAATTCTACTGTGTCCTATAGTGTTGCTATGAGTCAGAACCGACTCGACGGCAGTGGGTTTGGGTTTTAGTAGTTATGGTGTTTTTTGTACTCTTTCATGGCCAGTGGTTTTCTAAGCATTACTATGCATCAGAATCACATGGCGGTCTTGTTAAACAAGGATTACTGATTCAGATGGGCTAGGGTAGAGTCTGAGAATTTCCTTTTCTAAAATTTCCCAAGTGATGCAAATATTGCTGGTCTGGATTTGAGAACAACTGGGCTTGGCTAAACTTTAAACTTTCTTGAAACGAAAAATACATATTTGGCGGTGTGATGGTTAAAGTCGTGTGTCAACTTGGCTGGTTCATGATTCTCGCTGTTTATATGTGATCATTCCTATGTTTGACTCTGCTGTGAGTAGCTAATGAGTTGAAAGAGAATTTCCTTGGAGGTGTGGCCCTGCATCAGAATAGGTAGACATTGTGGCTTTTTGGTTCACTCTGGATCCTGCGGCTGCCTCTTATTCGCCTGACCTCCGGCTCTTGGAATTTGAGCTGCCAACTCATCTTTAGACATTGGGATTCATGGATCTTCACAACCTGAGAGTGGGAGCCCTGCTCTTCAATCTGAAGATCTTGGGTTCGCCAGCCCCTGTGACCACGTGAATCTAGAGAATCCTTGATCCTGATCCATAGACTTGGGATCTTCCAGCCTCTACAATTGCAAGAGTCATTTCCTTGATATAAATCTGTCTATATATATATATATATATATATATATATATATATGCTTTACTGGTTTTGCTTCTCTAGAGAACCCAGCCTAAGACAGGCAGATAGACAGTGGTGTAATAACAATTTTGGGCTTCCTCATTGCCTTCATCTTTGTGAAAATTATAAGTTTGTTCTGGACTGCTAACTTAAAGTTTGGCAGCTCAAAACTCCAGTGGTACTATGGTGTAGCCATGAGTCATAATAGACTCGACTCGACAGTAACTAACAAGGAGTACCTAAAAAGGACAGCAACAGTATTGGACATAAAGATGCTACCAACTGAATTAGAATGTAGGTTTATTTCATCTACTTTAATAAGCAGCAATAGAAATGTATGCACATATAATAATTATAACCCCAGTGACAATCTTGAGTAAGAAAAAAAAATGATTATTATTTATTTCTTTAACTCAGTTTGGTCTCAGACTCAGAGCTGCCTGCTTGCCTATTGCAGTCAATTTAACTCAGTCATTTCTGGGTTTAATTCCTGTACAAATCAGTGATTGATTTCTTACTGAATTCAGGTTTGTAGTTCACTTTATATATATATATATATATATTTTAATTATGCTTTTGGTGAAAGTTTGTGGATTTTCTTTTCATTTCTTTCCTTGTTGGTGATTCTGTGTTTACTGAGTACATTTTTCTTTCTTTTTTTTTAATTTGATGAGTAGGTTTTTGAACATTCTCTGAGGTAACCTTGAAATTCACCTTTGTCTTCCTTCTATATCTTGATATCACTTTGACTTCCTCTTCATATGAAATTTCTATAACTATACCATTTACTCCTCCTTTTTGTTTAATGCTGTTGTCATTTACAGACTGATGTCTCTGGTTCCCTATTTTCAGTCTTTCAGCTTTGTTTTATTTTTGAGAATTTTTTATCTAGGTTGGTATCTGGCTGATGCTGTCTTGTGTCTCAATTTCAGGTTGTTGTGATATTGTTTGTTCTTTGTTTGAAGGACTCCCTTTAATATTTCTTGCAAGTTTGGACTGACTTTTACAAATTCTCTTAATTTCTGTTTCTCTGGAAATGTTTGGTTTCTGTGAGTAATCAGACCTTAGTCTTATTGGTTCCCCTTTGCAGGTGAATTATCATTTTTTTCCAAGCTGCTCTCAGGATTCTTTCTTTGGCTTTAGTTTTGGCAAGTTCAATTATAGTATGTCTTGGTGACTTTTACCTTGTATGGGGTTCGTTGAACTTCTTGGATGGATGTCTTCTCATTTTTGATGACATTAGGGAAGCTTTCTGCCAGCAAATATTTGATAATTCTCTATTTTTGTTTGTTTGTTTTGCCTCCTGCTGCTCTGGAATTCCGATCATTCATAAATTTTTCCTGCTTTTCTCCTGAGTGGTCTCTGGGTACATCGAGGAGGGTTATGGGCTCAAAAGGGTTGGGGCTTTGTCAAAGACACAGATGTCTCATACTCTTTGTGTTCTACCTACTTTCATTCCCACCCATGCTGATCTCCATGTCTGACCCTGGATTTTCCTGAGGCATAGCTGATATGGGTGGTACAAATGTTTAACACCCTTGGCTGAAATCTGAAAGGTTGGAGTTTCGAGTCCACCCAGAGGTGCCTCAGAAGAAAGACCTAGTGATCTACTTCTGAGAAATCAGTCATTGAAAGCCCTATGGGGCACAGTTCTTCTCTGACACACATGGGATTGCCATGAGTTAGAATTGACTCCTCAGCATCTTTTTTTTTTTTTTTTTTAATAGCTGATCTGACCTTTCCTTTGAATTTTCCTTTGAATTGTTGACTGTTGCTGTGTGAGTGGTTCTCATCTTCTACACTCTAAGGCATCAGCTAACATTTTCTGTTGAAATCTGTGGCAGAAAAGTGGTTTGTCCTTTTTTAGTTTAACCAGGGTGCTGGCAGCCCTCCTTAATAAATTGAACACATCTTGGATCTCCCTGTTTGTGGAATTTGATGAGATCTGGATATAAATTTCATTTAGTCCCAGCCCCAAGGTTGTCCAGAGACCCTGCTATAGAAATCGCTTGCCTAGTTGTACCCTACTTATGCCCTGCAGCAACATGTAACAGTTTCTGGATTCCACCACACCCACAAAAATTGCAAGGCTGCACTGAGATAAATCCAGGTCCTTCCTTGCCTGATCATGCTGTGCTACAAAGGTTTTTCTATGTGGATGTCTTGAGGTATCCTGATATGAACAGTCTGCCAAGAAACCTGAAGAGAAATTGAGCTGAAGCTTCTGAGGTTTTGGCATTCTCCTAAATGAAAGGAACCAATCCTCCACTATAGGACTTCAGTCCAAAAATCAAGACCTGGCCATATAAGTGACAGCCTGCCTTCTCTGCTTTGTCTCCTGTTATCTGATTAATCCACCATGGCTGTGGGTGGTGGTGGATATTACTCCATTTTTCTTCTTTGGGATGTTGCTTAGGTGAAACTGAACCATCAAGTTCTCAAGTCAGCATTTTGATATGTTAAAAGCCTATATAAATGATTTAGAAAATCCTTTTTCTTTTGAAATAGTCTTGCTTTCAAACTTTTTGTCTTGCTACGGTCTCAAAAATACAATTTTGGACAGCAAAGTTAAATATTAACACTTTCTTTCTCTTTGCCTTCTTGGTGTACTATCTTAACATTGTCTTGCTTTCATCTGCCCCAGCTTTTATAACCATACACACATGTACAAGTAGGCAGTTTTAAGAAGGATTATCTAAAAAAACATGGAAATAAACAAAAGAGAATGCTAAATGTCTTTCCATTGTAGTGCTCAGAATTGACTATGATGTCCAACCTAATTAAGAATTATCTTTTAGGGGACATCTAGGTCAATTGGCATAACAAAGTTTATTAAGAAAATGTTCTGCAACCCACTTTGGTGATTGGTATCTGGGGTCTTAAAAGCTAGCGAGCAGCCATCTAACATGCATGAATTGATCCCAATCCACCTGGAGCAAAGGAGAATGAAGAACACCAAAGACGCAAGGAAAATATTAGCCCAAGAAACAAAAAGGGCCACATAAACCAGAGATTCCATCAGCCTGAGACCAGAAGAACTAGATGGTGCCTGGCTACCACCAATGACTGCCCTGACAGGGAACACAACAGAAAGTCCCTGACAGAGGAGGAGAAAAATGGGGTGCAGAACTCAGACTCACGTAAAAAGGCCAGACCTTAATGGTCTGACTGAGACTAGGTGAACCCCATAAAACATGACTCCTGGACTCTCTGTTAACCCCAGAGCTAAAACCATTCCAGAAGCCAACTCTTCAGACAAAGATTAGACTGGACTATAAAACATAAAATAATACTTGTGAAGTGTGTGCTTCTTAGTTCAAGTTGATACAAGAGACTAAATGGGCAGCTCCTGTCTGGAAGTGGAATGAGAAGGCAGAAAGTAATAGGAGCTGGTTAAATGGGCATAGGAAACCTGGAGTGGAAAGGTGGAGTGTGCTGTCACATTATAGGGATTACAACTAGGGTCACGTAACAATACATGCATAAATTTTTGTATGAGAAATTAACTTAAGTTGTAAAATTTCACCTAAAGCACAATAATAACAACAATGAAAGGAAAATACATACTCTTAATTTGTAACAAAATTACCATAAAACAAAATAAAATAAAAATTAAAAAAAAAAAAGGAACTATCTAATTTTCCAGGGCTGGTTATTTTCATTAGACTACCTATTTATTATTAATTAGAATATTTTACAAATTTTAAAGAATAGAGATTAACTTGTAGAAAATTGACAATAGTGAAAATGTTTCTTGACTGAGAAAAATAACACTGATTCTTGTCCAATAGTATTGTAAATTACTTCTGTCCAGGAGAAAGAGTAATAGCAAAAGTTATAAGTTATGGCCTCGTAGAACATAATCAGGTTTTGTGTCTGGTAGCAAATTCTTTTTAGCATTTCTTTGACTGACAGACTACATAAATCTCCATTCCTTGAACTCTGTTTGAATTAGTTTTAACATCTTACTGGTTCCCTCATTAGTTAATGAGTTGAGTAAAATCTTTAATATGTATTTATTTTATATTTGTGTAATGGTAATATTTACAGCCTTTTGAAAAGCATACTTTAACAACACATATACACTATGGAATCACAGTGGACAGAAATTTTGAACAACTTTTCCTCATTTTGGTTGAATACTTGGCTGCTAACTAGCAGGTTGGCATTTCAAACCCACTTAATGACTCCATAGGAGAAAGATCTGGCAATCTGCTCACATAAAGATGACAGCCTAGAAGACCCTATGGAGAAGTTCTATTCTGTCTTATAAGGTTGCTGTGAGTCAGAAATTAACTAGATGGCACCCAAAAACTACATTCCTCACTTAACAACTTTAATTAATTTTTTAAAAATTTACTTATAAGTGCTGTCTTAGGCCAGGTTCTCTAGAGGAGCAAGGCCAGTGAAATGTATATATAAACATATATAAAGGGATTTATTTTAAGGAAATGGCTAGTGCAGCTGTGGAGGCTGGTTAGTCCCACATCCAGGGTCGTGCAGCAGACTGGAGGCTTCTCCTGACTCATGTGGTTTCAAGGGCTGACAAACCAAAAATCTGCATATCAGGCAGCAGGCTGAAGGCTTCTCATGTCCCAAGAACCAGAGGTCAGAGAATGACAGGATGACTGCAGGACTGAGAGAAATCACAAGCTTCGCCGGAATATTCATATGTATTGGATGCAGGCCACACCTCAGGGAAATCTACCTTCCAACAAATTGACTGCTCACACGAGATCACAAAATGGAAGGTGGTAACATAACGTCTGCCAAACCACTGAGAATCATGGCCTAGCCAAGCTGACACGTAACAGTTACTATCACAAAAGCCATTAAGTAAAAAAATAAATAAATAAAATTATCCATATTTATACTAATTTTAATGATAAAATTATGGTACTTGTCATACGAACAGAGGATTTAGAATATTCCCAAATTGGAAAATATGTCAATTGAACTGTAGGGAAAAAAGTAAGCAATAAACAATGATAGAAATAAATAAACATAGTTTAAAAATAAATTATAAAATAATGAAATTTTACTGTGCTTACTAAGAAGAGAAGGTTGATTTGGGGTTTGGTGAAGGCTAGCGGAAAAGCAGGGAAACCAGTTATAGAGAATCATTCTTTTGACAGTTCGTTTTCAAAGTTTTGGACACTCTTGTTTATCTCTCACTCAAACTGTGCTTAGAAAGAGGAACATTTGTGGTGCAGTGGTTAAAGTGCTCAGCTGCCAAACGAAAGTTTGGTAACTCAAACACACCAGCGATTCAACAGGAGAAAGATGTGGCAGTCTGCTTCCCTAAAGATTTATAGCCTTGTAAGCCCTATGGGGGCAGTTCTACTCTGTCCTATAGGGACGCTGTAAGCTGGAAACAACTCTGAGGCAGGGGGTTTGATTTTTGGTTTTGGTGCTTAGAAACAAGCTATAGAACAGAAAAACATTTTTAGGGCAAAATAAAGGCTAATTGCAAGATTGCTTTGAAATATGTGCAAATAAGCCATATTCACATCACTGAAGTATCATAGAAAACGGTGACTTTTCATCAGCCTTGTTTGGCATTAAAATTCAAAGCATAATCATTTGCATCCATTCAAACATATTACACAGTTTAACTTTTTCTGTATATTTTCTTTCAAGAAGTTATTATGTTGAGTAAATCGCTATGCACCTCTCCACTTGAAACCAAATTATTGAAATACTACTCCAGAGTATCAATTTTTTTGGATAAGAAAATTGTGATTCTGAAAACTAAAATGTTGTGTAACTTTTTCAGGAGCATCACGGTTTAAAAAAAAAGTCAATAAATTAATAGTCACGTAAGTCATGGAATTAAAAGGGAGCATAGCTATAAGTAAGGAAGAAGCCTTGATGATCCAATGTTTAAGTACCTCAACTGCTAGCCAAAAGTTGGGTGGTTCGAACTTACCAGCTGCTCTGTCAGAGAAAGAACCTGGTGAACTGATCCTATAAAGATTATAGACTATGGGTCAGTTTTACTCTTGTCATATAGGGTTGCTATGAGTTGGAATCAGCTGGGCAGCACACAACAACAACAACATAGCTATAAGCTAGAAATATAATATTGGCCTTGTTACAAATTCAAATTTAATGAATGAATGAATAAATTGATTAATTTATGATGGGTATCTTGATTTTCCAAACTTCCAATAGCTACTTGAATTCTTTTGTCCAGTGCAGTAGATATTTTTACATAATCTGAACTAACCAAAAGAAAATATGACAGATACTCTAGTACTGACTTGGCTAGGGGTATGCAGCATCCACAGTCCCTTGTCCCTCACTAATTTCTTGTTTATAAACTTACCTAAATACCAGTTTAAAGCCAAGATAATTTAAAAGGGGAGGAAAAATAGGAGAGAAAATTAACTGCTTGTGCAGGTCACAGTTCCTGGGAAGGTCTGGGATGCGGAGTTCAGCCACAGATGATCAGAAAGCATGAGACTCACTTATTAAGGTTTATGCTTGACATTATTTATGAAATCATTTTATCTTGGCATGACTTGATTAAAACTTTTATCCCCTTATTTGGGTGAAGTTGTGATGTAGGTATTGAGAGCCAGACAGTGGGCCTATTATACTCATACACACCCATATGCCCACAGTACCACATTTTCTCTCATTTCTGTGTTCTAAGCCTCTTGCCTTGACACATATTTGTAATGTTAATCATTACAAATAATTTCTCTGGAGGCTTATATTCTCTTCAATGTGATTATAAAATCATTTACACTTTTACTTTCTATTTATCTACCTGGCCACCACGGTTGCAAAATAATTGATTGGACACATTTATAACCTGTCTTTTCTTATGTTCCTGGTCCCTATACATGAATAACAAGTAATAATAAACCTAAAATCACAATTAAAAAAAAAAAAAAGGGAAGATCATTGGATCACGAACTGTCAGAAATCCTTGAAAGTCCAGAACAGTTGAGGGAGAGTTGAAGAAGGAAATGACTACTCAAAATGACTTACAGCTGCAAAAAGATAGAATCAGCACCGGGAATCGATCCCTTTGTGAAGCGTTTGTGCTTACTGGGAACAGAGAAGGCCCAGGTGTTAGCACAAGAATGCTTCGTTGGGTGTACTACTGGAGGAGCAACCAAGCATAGTTGTCCTTGTTCATTAACTCTCACCTTGTCTTGGTTCCACCAGCAGCTGTGAGACAGTCTTCTCTTAAGAAGAAGCGGAGAGAGCTAGAACTTGATTTAGACACCCAGGTAAGGAAATTGATTTTGTTGTTGTGGTTGACATTTTTAATTAGACTGACACACATTCTACGTGTTGAGTTTAGTTCTAGAGGGCATAAAAAAAAAAGTTGCCATTGAGTCCAACTCATAACGACTGTATGGGACAGAATAGAACTGCCCCATAGAGTTTCCAAGGAGCGCCTGGTGGATTCGTACTGCTGACCTTCTGGCTGGCAGCCATAGCTCTTAACCACTATGCCATCAGGGTTTTTTCTAGGTAACATAGTGAGTTCAATTCTGCTCAACCTCCCTGCTCCATACATAGAGCAATGACAGGTAAATATAATAAAGATAAAAGCAAACATGCACTGGAAATGCAAAACAATGAGTAGGGATAAAGTCACTTTTTTTTTTTTTTTTCTGCTCCTGTCTGAAAGCTGGCTGTGGTATAATACAGGATATCTAAAGCTTAATTTTGCTTTGTGTCTTGAAATTTTTACTTTTATTGCGTTTACTTTTACCATTTATGGTGATTTAGAATATAGGTATCTTTTAATCAAGTTGATGGCACTGTTTTTTTTTTTTTCTGTTAAATATTGGTTACTTTGACAATTTTCAAACATATTTCTTTTGAATGAATATCATAATTTATTCTCACTAAGCCAGACCTGGGAATAAGCAATATTGGAGTTAATCAACTCTTCCTGTTTTTCTACAACAGCCACTGTTTTAGCAGACAGTATCTTTCTGTAATACGTTATCTTCATTAAGATGGAGCTGAGAGTCAGTGTAGCTAATCTGAGACATTTATCCCACAGTCCCTTCTTGGATCCCAACTTATCTTTATTACTTTTGAAAGTTCCTCAACTTCCTCTTGGTAAACAAGATTTTTTATTTATTCCAGAATGCTCTGAAAACTTCTGAACTGCTTTGGAATACTTATAGATACTTTAAACAGATGTAAAGTGATAAACTTTATGATAAACTGGCAATATGTGATAAAATGGCCTTTCAGACTTAGCACCAAGAACTGGCAAATGAATGCAAGAAAATTAAAAAAAAAAAAATTCACATATAACCAGCTCACATAGGAGATGCTGTACAACTTAGACTCATCTATCAGAGAAGACAGAGCTGGCATTAGTCCTAGAAATCAGCTAGTCCAACTTCTTCGATTGATGAATAAATGAAATGGGATTTAGGGTAAATAAGTACTCTATGGAGTCCCACAATCATTTTGGTGGCAGAATCCGGACTCAAACCAAGATTTCTTCACTTTCAAGCCAGTGTTTTCACTACATTACAGTAAATAACTACAGAAAGATGATTGATGAGCTATGATTATTTAATGCAATCTATCTTGGTCTGAAAAAAACGAATTCAGTATGTTATTTAAACCCACAGCAACTAATGTCAGCAAATCAAAACTTGAAAATACTGAAGAGAGTTAGCATTCAATCCATTATGTGTTTAATAAACATTTCCAGAAAATATACTATGCACTAAGTAATTTGTTTTCCCAAAAGACATACCTTCTGCATGTTATACTTTCTAACAGGACAAATTGTGTCAAGTGGATATGTATGCACCTATTTTTTAGAAATATTTATTAAAGTAGTATAACCCAAGGCCGTCAAGTTGATTCCAGCTTATAGAGACTCTACAGGATTGAGTAAAACTTTCCCTTAGGGTTTCCAAGGCTGTAAATCTTTACAGAAGCAGAATGCAACATCTTTTTCCCAAAGAGTGGTTGGTGAGTTCAAACTGCCAACTTTCAGCTAACAGCTGAGTGCTTTAACCACTGTGCCAACAAGGTAGTAGAGTAGCTATCAAATAAATGTACTGATAAAAGTAGGTCTTCTAATTTCAGTGATAGCAAAGGAGATTTATTATTCTATACAGTTTCTTACAGTCAAACATTGTGGAGTATAAGAATTTCTTGGGTGAGAAGTGAGGGGTAACTGAAACATAGACCAGGACTGAAGAGGTTTAGGAGGAGAACAATTGCAAAGATACCAAAGGAAGTTGTAGAACTTTATTCCTTTAAAATTTCACCTAGGGGAACATCACTGGGAGGGGCCGAGATGGCTGAAGAGGTAGAAGCTACGGCAGATCCCTCTTGCAGCAAAGACTCAGAAAAACAAGTGAATCGATCACATGCATGACAATCTACGAACCCTGACCATCAAACACAGAACTAAAGAGTTGATCTGAGTGACAGGGGAGTGAAAAGCCACACCCTGAAGCAGCGACTGCTTCTGGAACCAGCACCCCATGCCACAGCCTTGAGCCCTTGCAGTTCCCTGGTGCCAGAGTGGTGGGGCTGATTGTGGCTTACTGAGACAGAGCAAGCATGGGACACAGCCTTAACCCCTAATCCCCTGGAGTAACCTCAGTAGAGACTCAGCCAGCACAAGCAGGCTGCACACTGACGTGGCTGACAAGAGAACAAGCAACCACGGGGAAGCAGTGACTGTTTTCGGAGCCTGCAACCAGCGTCTCACTCAGAAAACCTTGGTGCTGGGCTTTGGACTAAGCGCAGAGGAGCTGAGCAAGGCTTCCTGAGATGGCACAAGCACAGGATGCAGCCCTAGCCCCCTGATGTAACCTCGGGGGAAACCCAGCCAGTGCACGCAGGCTGCACAATGACGTGGCTTACAGGAGGAGAAATCACTGGGAAGCAGCAACTGCTTCTGGCGCTGGGCTTTGAACTAAGCGCAGAGGAGCCGAGCATGGCTTCCTGAGATGGCACAAGCATGGGACGCAGGCCTGACCCTCGGGGCAATCTTGACCCAGCCAGCCCACACAGGCTACATGCCCCTCTGGAACCTCAGATAAAACAGTCATCACCAAGCAAGATAAGTAACTGTCTATATTGCCACATGCTACTCTTTCCTATCTATCTGATCCCTCCCCTCCCTGCCCGAGGTGGCTTCATTAACATTGGAATTTCCTGGGCCAGGGAGTGAAGTGCTCTGTGTTTTTTTTTTTTTTCTAACCCATGGCCTGAGACAAGCAGCTACTAACAACCCAGGAGGGGAAAAATACTTCCCAGGCTTCCCTAAACTGGAATAAAAATACAGAACCAGCTCGAGCCAAACATATGGAGATCCACAGTCTTTGGCTTTCATCCCTACAAGGAACAAGGTGGCTATTATAATGCAAAGGCAATTCTGATAGAGACCTGACTGTAATTGTTTTAGTGGAGCAGTGGAAAGACAAGTTTTTGAGGTCTGATACCTCTCTACCTATTAAACAGAGCCCTTACTGATCCACAGCAGGGAACTGAGGGCTGAAGCTCCACCCAAACCACCTAGTCACCTGCCAAAGGGGTCTGAGGATAGTGACGCCTACCAATCCTGAGAGGTACAATTATTGGGTGCCTAAGGTGTAGCTGCAGAGCCCACCCGCCAAAGTGCTCTAGGAAGAGAGACACAGCTACGTCACTGGCACATGGGGGAAGGCTGTCAGCATCCTGCTCTCCTTGGAGTGTGACCCCCTACTGCTACTAGAATCTGGTGCACACAACTATCACCACGAATCCTCTAAATTAATAGGTGATAGTTTTTTTAGTCTACACCACGCACTTGGTGACCCAAAATCAGAATACCTAAGCTGATTCTATTCAAGAATAGTGAACGGACTCTTAGGCTTCTATATCTGGTAACAGCTCAAGCCAGCTGGTAATAGAGATAAGTGATTTAAAGGCTACAACAATCAAGACAGCACAATCTAGTAGCCAATCTGGGTATATTGAAACAAAACAAAACAAGAAGATAGGACTCAGTGAGCAAATATAAAATAAATCATTACAATATCTTACAGATGGCTCAGAGACAGCCCAGCCCCAGTACACCCAGTGCTGTCAGAGACAGCAGTTGATATTGAATCACATAAAGAAGCAGACCATGCTTGCCTTTACAAGTCCCCAAATTAAAGAATCAAAATCTTTCCCAAATGAAGATACAATCCTGGAATTCCCACATGCAGAATATAAAAAATACTAATATACAGAATGCTTCAAGACAAGAGGGATGAACTCAGAAATGAAATAACACAATCTACAGAAAAAGCCAAGGATCACACTGAAAAAGCAGTTGAAGAAATCAAAAAAGATTATTCAAGAAAGTAGTGGAAAAATTAATAAGCTGCAAGAATCCATAGAGAGACATCATTCAGAAATCCAAAAGATTAACAGTTAACAGTAAAATTACAGAATCAGACAACTCAGTAGGAAGTCAGAGGAGCAGAATTGAGGAATTGGAATGCAGAGTGGGGGAGTTAGAGGATAAGGCAATTGACACCAGTATAGATGAAGAAAAATCAGATAAAAGAATTAAAAAGTGAAGAAACCCTAAGAATCATGTGGGACTCTATCAAGGAGAATAATTCGAGTGTGATTGGAGTTCCAGAACAGGGAGGGATAACAGAAAATACAGAGAGAATAGTTGAAGATCTGTTGGTGGAAAACTTCCCTGGCATCATGAAAGATGAAAGGATATCTATTCAAGATGCTCATCAAACCCCATATAAGACTGATCCAAAAAGAAAATCACCAAGGCATATTATCATCAAACTTGCCAAAACCAAAGATAAAGAGAAAATTTTAAAAGGAGCCAGGGATAAAAGAAAAGTCACCTACAAAGGAGGATCGATAAGGATAAGTTCAGACAACACAGCAGAAACCATGCAGGCAAGAAGGCAATGGGATGACATATACAGAGCACTGAAGAAGAAAAGCTGCCAGCCAAGAATCATATATCCAACAAAACTCCCTCTCAAATATGAAGGTGAAATTAAAACATTTACAGATAAACACAAGCTTGAAGAATTTGCAAAAACTGAACCAAAGCTACAAGAATTATTAAAGGGAATTCTCTGGTCAGAAAATCAATAATATCAGACACCAACACAACACAAGGTCACTGAACAGAACATCCTGGTATCAACTTAAATGGGGTAATCACAAAAACAAAATAAGATTAATTTAAAAAAGCAAAAATTTCTCAAAACAAGGAATCATTCAAGTCATTGGATAAAAGATTACAATAATCAAAAAAGAGGGACTAAATACAGGAGGCACAGATCTTCCATATGGAGAGCACAACATGGTGATATAAAATAGAATGATACAAATTAGGTTTTTACTTATAAAAATAGGGGTAAATATTAAGGTAACCACAAAGAGGTCTAACAATTCCATACTTCAAAATAAAAATAAAGAAAAACATAACGACTCAGCAAAAATAAATTCAACTGCTATGAAAATGAGGAACACACAATTTACAAAAAAAAAAAAAAACTCAGCACAAAAAAGCAAGTGGAAAAATGAAATTGTCCACAACACACACAAAAAGACATCAAAATGACAGCACAAAACTCATATTTATAATTACACTGAATGTAAATGGACTAAATGCACCAACAAAGAGACTGAGAGTCTCAGACTGGATAAAAAAACACGATCCATCTATATGATGCCTGTAACAGACACACTTAGACTTAGGGACACAAACAAATTAAAACTCAAAGGTTGGAAAAAAATATATCAAGCACACAAGAGTCAAAAAAGAGCAGGAGTGACAATATTAATTTCTGACAAAAGAGACTTTAAAGTTAAACCCACCACAAAGGATAAAGAAGGACACTACATAATGATTAAAGGGACAATTGACCAGGAAGATATAACCATATTAAATATTTATGCACCCAATGACAGGGCTGCAAGATACATAAAACAAACTTTAACAGAACTGAAAATTGAGATAGTCACCTCCACAATTATAGTAGGAGACTTCAACACACCACTTTTGGAGAAGGACAGGACTTCCAGTAAGAAGCTCAATAGAGACACGGAAGACCTAATTGCTACAATCAACCAAATTGACCTCATAGACTTATACAGAACACTCCACCCAACTGCTGCAAAGTATACTTTTTTTCTAGCGCACATGGAACATTCTCTAGAATAGACCACATATTAGGTCATAAAACAAACCTTTGCAGAATCCAAAACATTGAAATATTACAAAGCACCTTCTCAGACCATAGGGCCATAAAAGTAGAAATCAATAACAGAAAAATCAGGTAAAAGAAATCAAATACTTGGAAAATGAACAATGAACCCTGCTCAAAAAAGACTGGGTTATAGAAGACATTAAAGAGGGAATAAAGAAATTCATAGAATGCAACGAGAATGAACACACTTCGTATCCAAACCTGTGAGACACAGCAAAAGCAGTGCTCAGAGGTCAATTTATATCGATAAATGCACACATACAAAAAGAAGAAAGAGCCAAAAGCAGAGAACTGTCCCTACAACTTGAACAAATAGAAAGCAAGCAACAAAAGAGTCCATCAGGCACAAGAAGAAAACAAATAATAAAAAGTAGAGCTGAACTAAATGAAATAAAAAACAGAAAAACAATTGAAAGAATTAACAAAGCCAAAAGCTGGTTCTTTGAAAAAATTAACAAAATTGATAAACCATTGGCCAGACTGGCTAAAGAAATACAGGAAAGGAAACAAATAACCCGAATAAGAAACGAGATGGGCCATATCACAACGGACACAACTGAAATTAAAAGAATCATATCAGATTACTATGAAAAATTGTACTCTAACAAATTTGCAAACCTAGAAGAAATGGATGAATTCCTAGAAAAACTCTACCTACCTAAACTAACACAATCAGAAGTAGAACAACTAAATATACACATAACAAGAAAAGAGATTGAAAAGGTAATCGGAAAACTCCCAACAAAAAAAAAAGCCCTGGCCAAGATGGCTTCACTGCAGAGTTCTACCAAACTTTCAGAGAAGAGATAACACCACTACTACTAAAGGTATTTCAAAGCATAGAAAACGATGGAATACTACCTAACTCATTCTATGAAGCCAGCATATCCCTGTTACCAAACCAGGTGAAGACACCACAAAAAAAGAAAATTACAGACCTATATCCCTCATGAACATAGATGCAAAAATCCTCAACAAAATTCTAGCCAGTAGAATCCAACAACATATCAAAAAAATAATCTACCCCAACTAAGTGGGATTTATACCAGGTATGCAAGGTTGGTTTAATATTAGAAAAACAATTAATGTAATACACCATATACATAAAACAGGAGGAAAAAACCACATGATCTTATCAATTGATGTAGAAAAGGCGTTTGACAAAGTTCAACACTCGTTCATGATAAAAACTCTCAGCAAAATAGGAGTAGAAGGAATATTCCTCAGCATAGTAAAGGGCATTTATACAAAGCAACAGCCAACATCATTCTAAATGGAGAGAGCCTGAAAGCATTTCCCTTGAGAACGGGAACCAGACAAGGATGCCCTTTATCACCGCTCTTATTCAACATTGTGCTGGAGGTCCTAGCCAGAGCAATTAGGCTAGACAAAGAAATAAAGGGCATCTGGATTGGCAAGGAAGAAGTAAAATTATCTCTATGTGCAGATGACATGATCTTATCCACAGAAAACCCTAAGGAATCCTCAAGGAAACTACTGAAACCAATGGAAGAGTTCCGCAGAGTTTCAGGTTACAAGATAAAAAAAAATCACTTGGATTCCTCCACATCAACAAAAAGAACATCGAAGAGGAAATCACCAAATCACTACCATTCGCAGTAGCCACCAAGAAGATAAAATACTTAGGAATAAATCTTACCAAAGATGTCAAAGACCTAGACAAAGAAAACTACAAAGTACTAGTGCAAGAAACTAAAAAGGACCTACATAAGTGGAAAAACATACCTTGCTCATGGATAGGAAGACTTAACACAGTAAAAATGTCTATTCTACCAAAAGCCATCTACACATACAATGCACTTCTGATCCAAATTCCAACGACATTTTTTAACATGATGGAGAAACAAATCACCAACTTCATATGGAAGGGAAAGAAGCTCCAGATAAGTAAAGCATTACGGAAAAAGAAGAATAAAGTGGGAGGCCTCACTCTACCTGATTTGGGAACCTATTATACAGCCACAGTAGTCAAAACAGCCTGGTACTGGTACAACAGGTACATAGACCAATGGAACAGAATTGAGAATCCAGATATAAATCCATCCATGTATGAGCAGCTGATATTTGACAAAGGACCAGTGTCAGTTAATTGGGGAAAAGATAGTCTTTTTAACAAATGGTGCTGGTATAACTGGATATCCATCTGCAAAAAAATGAAACAAGACCCATACCTCACACCATGCACAAAAACTAACTCCAAATGGATCAAAGACCTAAACATAAAGACTAAAATGATAAAGATCATGGAAGAAAAAATAGGGACAACCTTAGAAGCCCTAATACAGGCATAAACAGAATACAAAACATTACTAAAAATGACAAAGAGAAACCAGATAACTGGGAGCTCCTAAAAATCAAACACCTATGCTCATCTAAAGACTTCACCAAAAGAGTAGAAAGACCAACTACAGATTGGGAAAAAATTTTCAGCTATGACATCTCTGACCAGCTCCTGGTCTCTAAAATCTATATGATTCTGTTAAAACTCATCCACAAAAAGACAAACAACCCAATTAAAAACTGAGCAAAGAATATGAACACGCACTTCACTAAAGAAGATATTCAGGCAGCTAACAGATACATGAGGAAATGCTCTCGATCATTAGCCATTAGAGAAATGCAAATTAAAACTACAAAGAGATTCCATCTCACTCCAACAAGGCTGGCATTAATCAAAAAAACACAAGATAATAAATGTTGGAGAGGCTGTGGAGAGATTGGAACACTTATACACTGCTGAAGGGAACATAAAATGATACAACCACTTTGGAAATCGATCTGGGGTTTCCTTAAAAAGCTGGAACTAGAACTACCATATGACCCAGAAATCCCACTTCTTGGAATATATCCGAGAGAAATAAGAGCCTTTACATGAACAGATATATGCACACCCATGTTTATTGCAGCACTGTTTACAATAGCAAAAAGCTAGAAGCAACCAAGGTGTCCATCAATGGATGAATGGATAAATAAATTATGGTATATTCACACATTGGAATACTAAGCATCGATAAAGAACACTGACGAATCTGTGAAACATTTCATAACATGGAGGAACCTGGAAGGCATTATGCTGAGTGAAATTAGTCAGATGCAAAAGGACAAATATTGTATAAGACCACTATTATAAGATCTTGAGAAATAGTTTAAACTGAGAAGAACGCATTCTTTTGTGGTTAAGAGAGGGAGGAGGGAGGGAGGGTGGGAGAGATTTATTTACTGATTAGATAGTAGATAAGAACTACTTTAGGTGAAGGGAAGAACAACACTCAATACAGGGAAGGTCAGCTCAACTGGACTGGACCAAAAGCTAAAAAGTTTCCTGAATAAACTTCATTTTGCATTTTGCTCAAATGGGGGAAGAATGACTTATCAAAAAACTGACACCTCAAGAACTCTCATTTCAAGCCCCTCACTTTGTTGTGTTCACCAGCCCTAAACTATATCAATAACTGCCCAGTTCCAATCAGATTCAGGCACTAAACACTTGCTTTCAACCTCTCATGCCTCAAACTGTCCTGTACCTCTCCCCTTTAAAACACCACTGAGCCTCTGTCAAGGTAGTGCCCTCCCTTACTGTAATAAGCTAATAACTGGACTTTTATTTATGTACAAGTTACCTGGGGCTCTGGGAAGTTGGCAGATAACGTAACACTACTCATAGCAAAGAGAGCTTTTCACTCATGAGAGTTAGCATGTCATTGCCACTATTGTACTATTCACAAGGTACATGCATTCTAAAATTCTTGATAGGATTTCAATTTGTATATTGTCCCATATATCACTTATTTGTAAGATAAAATTAATTTGTGCCAGACAAATAATCTTAACCAGCATTTTTTGTCCTTCTCCCTGGCAACCACTCCACAGGACAAGTAATCACTGCTGGGTTCTTGACCTCTATTGACCTGCTGTGAGACAGAGCAACTTTGTCTGGTTTACTACTCAGCTTGGAACTTCCTCCCCCCAGATACAGCTGCTTTTGGTCACCTTGCTGATCCTCAGCTCAGCTAAGTTCTCTTCCCTGAATCGTGAAGAGGTTCTGCTCACATTGTAAGAGAGTCCTGGAGAATTCTACTGATCCCCTGCTCTTGGGCTGACCAATCTCTAAGCTGAGGTCACTCTCCTAGTTATCTAGTGCTACTATAACAGAAATACCACAAGTAGATAGCTTTCTAAACAGGCTTTTATTTAATCACAGTTTAGGAGGCTAGAAGTCTGAATTCAGAGCACCCACTCTAGAGAGTCTTTCTCTCTCTGTCAGCTCTGGGGGAAGGTCTTTTTTTCTTATCTCGTTGGTAATCTTCATGTGGCATAACATCTATTTCCCCTCATCTCTGCTTGCTTCCTTTCTTGTTTAATCTCTTTTATATTTCAAAAGAGATTGATTTAATACACACCCTAAACTGACAACGTCTCATGAATATAACAAAGAAACACCATTCCCAAATGGGATTATAACCACAGGTATAAAACCCCAAAAAAGCCAAATCCTTTGCTTTCAAGTCGATTCTGACCTATGGCAACCCTATAGGACAGAGAACTGTCCCCATAGGGTTTCCAAAGAGTGGCTAGTGGATTCGAACGGCTGACCTTTTGGTTAGCAGCCATATCACTTAACCACTGTACTACCAGAGTTCCAATCACAGGTATAGTGGTTAGGCTTTACAATACATATTTTTGGGGGATGCAGTTCAATCCATAACTGTCACCTTTATGAGATGTCACCTCAGGTTGCATCTCCCTCCCTGATTCTAAATGTGAAGTTAGGTGGAGGGTAGTTCTCTTTACCCCAGGAATTTCTTTAAACCTTCAAAATAAGCACTCTACTTTTAGGTTGAGAGGGGAAATGGTGGTACATCTATGACCAATTGCCCCCCTTATTTTGTATCTCTTCATATGGTTTGCACAAGACAACTGACCCAAAGGTTGGCAGTTGGAACCCATTCTGCAGCGCTGTGGAAAAAGCCCAGCTGGTCCGGTTCCATAAAGATTACAGCCAAAAAAAACCTATGGAGCAGTTCTATCCTGTAACACATGGGGATGCCATGAGTCTGAATCGACTCAGTGCAATAGGTTTTGTTTTTGTCTTTCTCGTTTCTCCATAGTCCAAAAAGATCAGAAAAGGCTGGTATTCTGGGCATGTGACCAGCACAGTTGCACAAAGCCACAGCTTAATTTAATGCTCAGCTATCACTGTCTTGACATATTTAATCAGTTTTGAACCAGGAATTTTGCATTTTCATTTTGTACTTGGCTCTATAAACTACATAACTGGCCCTAGGCAGGCTTTCTCCTTGTTTCTTTCCTCTCTAGACACCACGTTCCTTATATAGAGCCCTATATAAGCATTAAATGGGGAGCTAAAAAATTTTATAAAATCCTCTCTTGACAAGACTGCTTTTCTTGCTGCAAAGTATTACTGCCTGTGTTGCTCAAGAATTGAAGATCTAAATTTAGGTAACAAAATATGAACACCTCTCCTTTTCTGAGGCTTCTTATTAATAATTTTTACCTCAATTCTAGCTGATCTAAGGCAGAAGAGACCTTGGATTGTTTATGGAGAATTCCATATACACAAAAATTCAAAATTGAAAACATATTAATATAGTTTTCCTATTATGTCCTTGCCTAGAAAAAAATAATTAGGTCAAAATTATAATAAATATGGCAAAAATTCATCTTTATTAATAAGTACTTACAGATTAATAAAAATAAGATACATGCCACAACAGAAAAATCATGAAAATATTTACAAATATCTCATTAACATCTAAAATAGTTAAGCTTGGTAAAATAAAAGAAATGCAAATTTATACAAGAGTGTATTTAAATTATATGCAATCAAATAGTAAAATAATTTTAAAATGCAAAAATCTTGTCAAGGGTGCCAACATCCATTCTCATCCATTGCTGTCAAAAGAAGAAGTCAATATGATATAAAACCTGAACCTCTTGCCAACGAGTCCATTCCGACTCACAGCAACACTATAGGACAGAGTAGAACTGTTCCATAGGGTTTCCGAGGAGCGCCTGGTGGATTTCAACAGCTGACTTTTTGGTTAGCCCTGTTGTTCTTAGTCACTACGCCAACAGAGTTTCTAAGTACAATCTGTTGTTGTTGTTAGGTGCCATCCAATCAGTTCCGACTCATAGCGACCCTATGCACAACAGAATGAAACATTGCCCGGTCCTGCGCCATCCTTACAATCCTTGTTATGCTTGAGCTCATTGTTGCAGCCACTGTGTCAATCCACCTCGTTGAGGGTCTTCCTCTTTTCCGCTGACCCTGTACTCTGCCAAGCATGGTGTCCTTCCCCAGGGACTGATCCCTCCTGACAACATGTCCAAAGTACGTAAGATGCAGTTTCGCTATCGTTGCCTCGAAGGAGCATTCTGGCCTCACTTCTTCCAAGACAGGTTTGTTCATTCTTTTGGCAGTCCATGGTATATTCAATATTCTTCGCCAACACCACAATTCAAAAGCATCAACTCTTCTTCAGTCTTCCTTATTCATTGACCAGCTTTCACATGCATATGATGTGATTGAAAATACCATGGCTTGGGTCAGGTGCACCTTAGTCTTCAGGGTGACATCTTTGCTCTTCAATAGTTTGAAGAGGTCCTTTGCAGCAGATTTGCCCAATGCAATGTGTCTTTTGATTTCTTGACTGCTACTTCCATGGCTGTTGATTGTGGATACAAATAAAATGAAATCCTTGACAACTTCAATCTTTTCTCTGTTTATCATGATGTTGCTCATTGGTGCAGTTGTGAGGATTTTTGTTTTTTTTATGTTGAGGTGCAATCCATACTGAAGGCTGTGGTCTTTGATCTTCATTAGTAAGTGCTTCAGGTCCTCTTCACTTTCAGCAAGCAAGGTTGTGTCATCTGCATAACACAGGTTGTTAATGAGTCTTCCTCCAATCCTGATACCCCATTATAGTCCAGCTTCTGGGGTTATTTGTTCAGCATACAGATTAAATAGGTACGGTGAAAGAATACAACCCTGACGCACACCTTTCCTGACTTTAAACCAATCAGTATCCCCTTGTTTTGTCCAAACAACTGCCTCTTGATCTATGTGAAGGTTCCTCATGAGCACAGTTAAGTGTTCTGGAATTCCCATTCTTCGCAATGTTATCCATAGTTTGTTATGATCCACACAGTCGAATGCCTTTGCATAGTCAATAAAACACAGGTAAACATCCTTCTGGTATTTTCTCCTTTCAGCCAGGATCCATCTGACATCAGCAATGATATCCCTGGTTACACGTCCTCTTCTGAAACCGGCCTGAATTTCTGCCAGTTCCCTGTCGATATACTGCTGCAGTCATTTTTGAATGATCTTCAGCAAAATTTTGCTTGTGTGTGATATTAATGATATTGTTCTGTAATTTCACATTCAGTTGGATCATCTTTCTTGGGAATAGGCATAAATATGGATCTCTTCCAGTCAGTTGGCCAGGAAGCTGTCTTCCATATTTCTTGGCATAGATGAGTGAGCACCTCCAGTGCTGCATCTGTTTGTTGAAACACCTCAATTGAAATTCCATCAATTCCTGGAGCCTTGTTTTTCGCCAGTGCCTTCAGAGCAGCTTGGACTTCTTCCTTCAGTACCATCAGTTCCTGATCATATGCCACCTCTTGAAATGGTTGAATATTGACTAATTCTTTCTGGTATCATGACTCCGTGTATTCCTTCCATCTTCTTTTGATGCTTCCTGCATCATTTAATATTTTCCCCATGGAATCCTTCACTATTGCAACTCAAGGCTTGAATTTTTTCTTCAGTTCTTTCAGCTTGAGACACAATGAGTATGTTCTTTCCTTTTGGTTTTCCATCTCCAGCATTTTGCACATGTCATTATAATACTTAACTTTGTCTTCTCGAGAGGCCCTTTGAAATCTTCTGTTCAGTTCTTTTATTTCATCAATTCTTCCTTTTGCTTTAGCTGCTCGGTGTTCAAGAGCAAGTTTCAGGGTCTCCTCTGACATCCATCTTGGTCTTGTCTTTCTTTTCTCTGTTTTCAGTGACCTCTTGCTTTCTTCATGGATAATGTCCTTGACTTCATTCCACAACTCATCTGGTCTTTGGTCACTAGTGTTCAATGTGTCAAATATGTTCTTCAGTTGGTCTCTAAATTCTTGTGAGGTATAGTCAAGGTCATATTTTGGCTCTCATGGACTTGCTCTGATTTTCTTCAGTTTCAGCTTGAACTTGTATATAAGCAATTGATGGCCTGTTCCACAGTCGGCCCCTGGCCTTGTTCTGACTGATGATATTGAGCTTTTTCATGGTCTCTTTCTGCAGATGTAGTCAATTTGATTTCTGTGTGTTCCATCTGGTGAGGTCCATGGTGAAAGAAGGTATTTGCAACGAAGAAGTCGTTGGTCTTGCAAAATTCTATCATTCAATCTCCGGCATTGTTTCTATCACCAAGGCCATATTTTCCAACTACTGATCCTTCTTCTTTGTTTCCAACTTTTGCATTCCAATTGCCAGTAATTATCAATGCATCTTGATTGCATGTTCGATCAATTTCAGACTGAAGCAGCTGATGAAAATCTTCTATTTCTTCATCTTTGGCCTACTGGTTGGTGCGTAAATTTGAATAATAGTCGTATTAACTGGTCTTCCTTGTAGGTGTATGGATATTATCCTATCACTGACAGCATTGTACTTCAGGATAGATCTTGAAACGTTCTTTTTGACAATGAATGCAACACCATTCCTCTTCGAGTTGTCATTCCCAGCATAGTAGACTATATGATTGTCCGATTCAAATGGCCAATACCAGTCCATTTCAGCTCACTAATGCCTAGGATATAGATGTTTATGTGTTCCATTTCATTTTTGACGATTTCCAATTTTCCTAGATTCATACTTTGTACATTCCAGGTTCCGATTATTAATGGATGTTTGCAGCTGTTTTCTCTCATTTGGAGTCGTGCCACATCAGCAAATGAAGGTCCCAAAAGCTTTACTTTATTCACGTCGTTAAGGTCGACTCTACTTTGAGGAGGCAAGTCTTCTCCAGTCATCTTTTGAGTGCCTTCCAACCTGGGGGGCTCACCTTACAGCACTATATCAGACAATGTTCTGGTGCTATTCTTAAGGTTTTCACTGGCTAATGCTTTTCAGAAGTAGACTTCCGGGTCCTTCTTCCTAATCTGTCTTAGTCTGGAAGCTCAGCTGAAACCTGTCCTCCATGGGTGACCCTACTGGTATCTGAATACCGGTGGCATAGCTTCCAGCATCACAGCAACATACAAGCACCCACAGTATGACAAACTGACAAACACAATACACTTACTCTAATCTTTATGTTATTTATTCCATTTAATGCAGTAATCTCACTTAAAGTAAACTAGCATAATAAAATAGTAAGCAATGTCAAAAATACATGTATAAAGACATTCACAGCAATGTTGTCTTTAGTGCAGACAGTATGAGAATAAGCCAAAAACCAAACCCATTGTCGTCCAGTTGGTTCCAACTCATAGCAACCCTATAGGACAGAGTAGAACTGCCCCATAGGGTTCCCAAGGAGCCCCTGGTGGATTCAGACTGCCAACCTTTCGGTTAGTAGCTGAACTCTTAACCACTATGCTACCAGGATTTCTGGTATGAGAGTAGGCGTTGTAAAAAAATCAGAAATGCAGACCAAAGTTTACTTATAAAGATGTTCACTGCAGTGTTATTCATGATTAAGACGGTTCCTACATTTGTGTTTAATGCTGCCTTGAAATATATATGTATTCTGATGTTGGAAGACAAAAAGTAAACTCACACAAAATAAAAGGATTTCTATTCCATGAGAACTGGGAATATTATAAATCTCCAATAAAACCTTGCCAACTTTATAATCTTCAGTGATATATTTCCAGTTACTCTTCTTTATATTCTATTTTGCCTGTTTTATCTTGAAAATGATACTTTTTCTTATTACTATCTACAATTGTTTCCTTCTTATATTTTTCACACTCTATAAAGAGTAAAGAGTAAGTCTAAAATACTATACAATCCTGAATTAACTGTACAAAGTCGTAGCACCAAACTCTGATGATCTAATGTGTTTGTTATCTTGATTAACCTGTATCAAAATTTTAATTCAGTACACGTGAATGAAATGCTTAGGAGTATCAGTTCATATTTTATGAGCATTCAAATTGTTGAAAATGAATAACTTTTCTCAGAGACACCTGCATTTTAAAAAAATATCCGAAAGTTGAAGAATGGTAATTACTTTATAGGAGCTCCTTTCTTTTCTCTGGGTTATCAGAAAAATTCTTCCAGGTGGAGAAAACATCAGTTCATGGGCTTTTGGGATAACATGCACAATCCGGGATGCCAAAGTTTTAGGAGCTGTTGGACCATCATCCTAAGGCTGCAGGATCCTGGAGACTCATGATCATGGAGAAAACAATAGTCCTTCAGACGCCCTGCTCAACATTTTCCCTCCCTCACACCTTTGAGCAGAAAAGCAAGTTGGGTTTGTGATGGAGCTGGCCTTCTGTGATTGCTCCTGCAGTGCCAAAGTCCATGCAATTTTTTCTCTGGGGACACGTGAAATAAATTTATGCCACCTGGTATGAACAAAACACATTTACAACTTCCTGGATAGAGATATGAAGACAAATATGTTTTAAACTACTGGGAGTTATCCTTGGGTATCTCTATTTCCAAGATACAAACATACATGTCAAGCTCTTGTATATTCCTTTAAATAGTACAATCAGTTGCTATGAATATTCATTTATTTTCCTGTTTCACTCTTACCTCCTAAGGACAGAGAGTTGTCTGTCATAATCTGTTCTGCTACAATTGCAGCGTCTGAGTGAGAAAAGCATAGTTTGTGCTCAGTGAATACTTATTAAATAAATAAATATTTCTTGTGTTAATGAGTGGTTGAGGTTCAGACTGGGAACTTCTGTAAATCTGCTTAAGACCAAACTCTATAGCCTAAGCAGTCCCATGATCTGACCTAGGAATTTGAAATAGTTGTCATTGATACCCCATGCACTGTATTTCAGCCACACCAACTACTCTTTACAGTTACATCTTTTGCAAAACAAACCACATATTTTCAGATTTTATCCTTGTATATGACAAAATCATTTTGATTCTCTTGGAATCTAGATTTTTGGGTTCATGGAACTGGGATCACCCACCCAGGCCATCTACATTTAGGTGTTTTTTTGAACCTTGAAGAGATGTTCCCTGGAGTCATCTCCAGGTCAAACAATAGCTTGCTCAGTAAGTAGTTTAGGCATGGTTTCTTTTGGAAAATTATCTAGGCGCAACCAGCTTCAAGAAGCAGGAAATTTAGGGTCTGACTAGAGGTTGCATTTTAGGATGTCTGTCATGTCCTTGGTGATTCTGTTTCCTTGACCAATGGACTCTGAAGCCTTGCTCATGCTTTGATGCTATCTTCTTAGAAATTAACATAACAGTGATTTATATAACCTGTTTTCTCTGTGCCCTCTTCAGAGCTGTTCCCAATGGGTTCCAGTGAGGCTGCCTGATTTGGATCACATCTACTCCAATAAATACATTCTGTTAGAATAATTTTGGTGTTTCTGTATCAATTTAGGTTTTTGATATAGGTATTCCTAGAGTTCATGAAAGAGATAGATAGAATAATTGTTTCATAAATATTGAATCAAATGGAAAATTTCCTTTTGGACATTCTACTGATCATGCGTTGATGTTATAATTGTACTAGACTGATGTCAGTCTCACACCCTCCAAAAGAAATTATTACTACAGAAATCCATTATAGTTGAAATTCCAAAAATCCCTCATTTGTCTTTTTACCAGATCTGTTCACTCTTGGTTTCCATAATCCAAGAGAGATTACTAGATCTTACCTGTTCTAAGGCCCATTCTGGAAAAGTTCCTTGGGTGATAAAAATATCTTGTATTGGGGAAAAAAAGTAACCTGGAACTATTTCCATAAACATGAAGTGAGAAACAATTTGGAAAGAGAAAAAAAAATACCTTATACCTTTAAATTATATTGGTTTATTTTTTCTCCAAACCCTACTATCTTAGTTTATCTGCATTTATGTCCTGAAAATTAAATTTCTTGTAAGTAGAATGCCATTCCAATCCCTCTTCAGTTGGCCTATGATATTTGCATATAACTGCCATTCCAGCGAATATGAGTTTTGCTTAGCAATTAATCAGTGTCAGGATGCCTTCCATTGTAGAAAGTAATTCGCATGTACAGAGTTTCCCTAACTTTCTTCATTGAATTCCAAAAGAAATGTATGAAACATCTGGATTTTTGACATACCTCTGTCTCAGTTGCTGAAGTGATAACGTTTTTATCGAAGAGACATAGAACACCTGCCGTGTTAACATTTAATTGAAGCTTGTTTTTTTGAAAGAACAAAAATGAATTTGTACTTTGTCATAATCCATTTCCCTGAAGAAGTTACTCCACAGAAATCAGACAATAGAACTGATACATTGCTTGATTTTTTAGCCAAATGATCAGAATGCTCATTATCTAAAGAATACTAATATAACGATAACATTGAAATAAGAATAAACATCGTCATGGTGATAAATGTATATTTCATTTAATGAAAATATATGTTGTGAATATAATTTACTATGAGTCAGAATCGACTCAATGGCAATGGGTTTACTCTTTTCAGTCTATAACAGCACCTGGTAATATTCAAAGACATGTGTGCCCAGAATAATCTTGTCTCATGAAATATGGAAGAATGTGAATTGTGTTGTTAAATTTTTCTATGTACAAACAAAACACATGATAGCAAAGATCATTGCAATTGACTGAATGCAGAAGACTTTAGAATGGCATTCTGGGTACATCTTACCATTTTAGAGTCAGGGACTTTCATACTTTAATTAAAAATAAATAAATAAATAAGCCAACCTTGTCTTTTATCTACCTAGTCAATGACACTGAACAGGAGCTCTAGAATTCAGAGGTCATTTTATTAAAAAATGTAAGGTCATGTATCCATGCAACAATATTATTTTTCCATTTTGTGGTTGATGAGAACATAAAATAGGAGTTGAAAAAAATTCCTTTTTAATTTAAAATCATGACCGTCATGGAAATGTGATATGAACACATTTCAAAGACTTTTTGTTACACAATAATTAATGAGGGAACTGGTAAGTGCAAAAATGGGTTCAAAGGATAATTCAAAGGATATTGCTATAGATTGAATTGTGTCACCCAAAAATATGTGTTGTAAACCCTAATCCCAATACCTGTGGATGTAATCCCATTAGGAAATAGGGTTTTCTTTGTTATGCTAATGAGGTCATATGAGTGCAGAGTGTGTTTTAAACCAATCTCTTCCGAGATATAAAAGAGCAGATTAGGCACAGAAGAAAGCAGATACAGGGGAAAGACCTACACTATGTGAAGGCAATAGAGCAGAACAGTTCACACACCCAGGTACTCTAAGGATGGTCTGCTAGGGATGCTAAGACAAGAATTTCTCCTGCGAGCTGACAGAAAGAGAAAGACTTCCTCTAGGGCTGGTGCCTTGAATTAGGACTTCTAGCCTCCTAAATTCTGAGAAAATAAATTTCACTTCATTAAAGCCACTCAGTTGTGGTCTTTCCATTATAGTATTCCAAAGGAAATTTTTTTTTTTTTATGATTTCTTTTTTTATGTGTTTCATGATTTTATGTTTAAAACCATGAAACATTAAAAAAAAAAAAAAAAGAAAGAAAGACATGACATTTCCCTGCCAACCATAGAAAAATAAGCACATTTAGTCTGGAGCACTAGAAGGCATTTGCCAAATAACCTAGAGATGTGTAACATTTGTGACAGTAGCTCACTGAGAGAGATCAGTCACAGGATGAAAAGCTGTGCAAGAGAGCTCTGAGATCACCTGGGGCAGCCCAGGCACAAAGCTGAGAGCAAGGGCCTTTGCCACATTCAATAGCAGGATGCCAGCAGTTCAAGCCGGAGGTGGCAGGAATTTCAAGGACGTGAACATTATTGTGCTGTCTATCCAGAAACATTGCTTGCATACGTTGCCATATAAACATAGGTAAAATTAGATTGTTGTAGAAGTGCTTATTACAATCCGAATGGCATAATTCATTCTTTCTACAACTAGCCTTTTCATCACTTCTTGGATGGACCTTGGTTAGCTTTCTGAATCAGTCTTTGGATCTTCAGACTCTAGACTCTAGCTTTAGTATGAAGCTTCAGTCTTTTCAACATGCTGAGTACACTCCCACTTTTGAGCTTTGCACTTGAGGTTCATTTGGTCTGGAAGGTTCTTTCCCTTAGCTACATGGTTTACTTCATCACTGAATACGGATATTTTTCCCAATTGTCAGTGAGGGCTTCACCAAGTGCCCTATTAAACATAGTTCTTTTTTCTTCTTTGTTCACTTTCCTAATGGCTCTTTATCTACTGCCTCTACTTTATTTTCCCTGATAGCACTTTTCACTACTTGCCTTGGTATCACATATTAATTTGTTTACTATTTGCTTTTCTTACTAAAATAGGAGTTCTATGGGGAAAGGGATTTTTAGGTTTTATTTAGCACCATATTTATTCTCCAAGGCCGGATGTAGAGAAGGCTCTCAAAATACACTGTTGAAAGGATGAATGGATCGATTATCTAACTTGCTGATTATCATTGTTGTGGCCTGCTGATAACCAGCCTTGTACTTCATAAGTAAAATGGGAATAATAATGCTATCTGTGTCATATGTTAGATATGAAGACAAAAAAAGATTGTTTTACTAATTATAATAATTTATTATTTTTTAGTTGTTCTCGAGTCAGCTCCAACTCTGGGTGACCTTATGTATAACAACAAAACATTTCCTGGTCCTGTGCCATCGTCATGATCATTGATACGTTTGAGTCCATTGTTGTGGTTATTGTGTAATGTCTTCCAACCCAGGGGACTTATCTTCCAAAGCTACGTCAGACAATATCCTGTCGTGCTCCATAGGGTTTTCCTTGGCTAATTTTTGGAAAGAGATTTCCAAGCTTTTCTTCCTAGTCTATTTTAGTCTGTAAACTATGCTGAAACCTGTCCACCACGAGTGACCCTACTGGTATTTGAAATGCCAGTGGTATAGCTTCCAGCCACTGCAGTACTTTAGTTCTTATTGAAAATTTACCAAGCAGCTTCTCATTTAATCTTCTCTCAAACCTTATAAAGTAGAGACTATAATCCCACTGTGGATGAGGAAACTGAGGCTGACAGAGTTCACGAGTGGAAAGATATGATTTATTCTAAGCAGTCAGGCTCCAGAACTCACTCGCCAAAACTACACTCTGCTAAATCCTTAATACATATAGCATGTCATAGCTAAATGATGGTCAATATTGTTAGTAATATTGTTATTATTGTCACTGTATTGTTGTTTTCATTATGGCATAGTATTCCATCACATATTGTTGTTAGGTGCCATTGAGTCATTTCCAACTCCTAGTGACCCTATGTACAACAGAACAAAAGACTGCCTGGTCCTGCACTATCCTCACAATTATTGCTATGTTTGAGCTCATTGTTGCAGCCACTGTGTGAATTCATCTCATTGAAGGTCTTCCTCTTTTTCACTCACTGGCTCTTTTACCAAGCATGATGATGCCGTTCTCCAGGGACCCTACTGTTATATATTAAAGTTGCTTCAGCTTTTTAAAACCATTACAAGCAATGTATCAATGGAATCCTTGCACATTTAAGTGTGTACTTGAGAAAATATATCTATACAATATTTTTTCAGAAGTGAAACAGGTGAGTCAAACATTTTAAATTTTGAGAGATCTTACTAATTTGTGCTTTCAATGTATTTCCCTCTTGCTCTTTGAGTGTCCAAAGAATGTTTCACATGTATTCGTTGCTCTCTTATGTCTCTGTTTATATTACTACCAGAGTTGACATGAAAATATTAAGAATCCACAAAGCTGTAACTTCCTTTACATAACCAAAGCAAATTTATCACACTTGTCAAGTACGCAAACCATTTTATTTAGCTTTGCCATTTTATTTAAGAAACTATTATACTGTATTGCTTGAACCATTTGATTCCAAGAGGAAGCTTCTATATTTATTTATATTAATAAAGATGGTGCTGATGTCTTGGTCTCTTGATCTTGTAATTTCTAAACAATTATAAAAATTCTAAAGGATTATGAGCTTCTCATACAAGCAGACATTTTTTGGGTTTACTTCAAGGTGTTCTGAACAAAAAACTTCTGGGGTGCTCCTTAAACTGACATTTTTTTATATTTACATTATTTTACAAAGTATTTAGGCAAAAATAGAAAAAGTTAAATTATATACATCATCTTAAAGATTAAAACCCACTCAAGAAGTACACATATTTTAAAACAAGATATCTAAATCATGCCCAAGAGCTGTGGCCCATTGGGTGGGGCAGCAGAAGTCACTATAATCCTTCTTTGTTGAAGATATACCTTCACTATGTCACTGAAGATATTACTGAATGTTTACATAAATACTGAAAACTTTTGAGCAGTTATATCTCAAGACTACAATTACCATTTCTAAAAGTAATACAGTACTTATAAGATGCTAACTTGTACTAACAAATTATGAAACATGGCTACTAATAATCTTAATTGCCCTCACTTTTCCAGTGAATCTTTTAAGACACTTGAGGTGATTTTCCAACTTTAAATAGTCCAATTATTTTGCCAAGTACCACTTGCAAAGAGCATGTAAGAGAAAATGAAATACAGATTTCAAGCATTTGTTTCTCCAACCTTTGCACAAGAGAGCTAAAACACATACACACATATGCATATATGTGCATGTGTGCATATACGTATATATGTGTATATTTATATATCTTATATATATTTTTGGGGGGTCTTCTGTGGGAAATTATTTAAAATTCAGAATAGATCCTTATAAAACCCCTGCTATTTATCGTCAAAGCAATCTATTTTAATTGAAATAAGCACAAGATACTTCTGTTGTCATTGCTGTTGAAAGCCTTAAATAATATTTCACAAAATTGAATGCATAGAAAGATCTGTGACAATTGCAGGTGATTATGCATCTGCATATGGGTGTTTCTTTTGTGTGTGTGTGTGTGTAGCACAAGCTTAGATCAAAATGGAGATAAGAACAAAGGAGAAAATATCTCTTACTTCTTCCTATTTCATTTCATCGTTTTCACCATAAGTCTGTTTATTGGCAAATCCAAGTAATTTGTCAACTGAGTATAACCTTCAGTTCAACAAGTAAAAAGCGAATTTCATATAAGCCATAATCTAAAAAGAAGATCTATTGTATATTTTTAAATTTTGTGTGCTTTCATTGTATGCAAAGTTAGATCAAGGATGATTTTATTTATTAGTTCCCTGAGAGAGACATTTGATAAATTTATGCACATTTCATTTTTCTGACATGTAGAAGTTTGATGAAGCCCTGGTGATGCAGTGGTAAATAGCTCAACTGTTAACCAAAAAGTCAGCAGTTCGAATCTACCAGCCACTCCTTGAAGACAGTATGGGGCAGTTCTACTCTGTCTTACAGGGTCGTTATGAGTTGGAATGGACTTGATGGCAAAGAATTTTACAATTTTGATATTTCTGACACATATCACTTTGATTTTTTTTTTTTTTTCTTTTAACTGTGTGGATCTAAGGGCCCTAAAGGAATATATACTAAAAATGTAGGGAAAAGAATGAATTTTTATCTGTAAACCTTCATTTTCATTATCATATTCAATTAATTTGGAAACATGTATGAAACACCTGGTATATGTAAAACACTGTCGTTGCACTGAGGGAGATGTAAAGCTTTAGATGTAATATCTTTCACAGAGCGCTCACAATTTAGTTAAAGGGACACAATAGAGTTACAGAAAAATAAAATTCAAGGGAGTGTGTAACTTGGCATGAGGTGAGAGCTACAGCAATGAGTACTACAGAAATTCATAGGATGAAGAGAATACTTAGTATTTTAGAGCTGAAAAGTTCTCTGATTTACCCTCATCTTCAACAGAATCACTCTGCTTTTATCTGTTTTATTTGTTTATGCTCCTGGCTAAGATTTCATCTAAAGACAAGGTTCTGTGGGAAAAATAATTTTGAAGATCACTGTTCTCATAATGAAGTGAAGCAGTGGCACATTTTTTAAAAACAATATTGGGTAATGTAACTTACATGCATGTGTTTACTTTCATGATGCATCGTGTGGTGCTTTGGAAGCATATTGATTTAGTTTTCCAACCTGCCATGGATTTCAAAGTAAATACAGATGTCGGTATATTTTTAAATCCTCCACCACCACTCACTGTCTAAAGAATAAAGTCCAAACTTTTTAGCAAGGTGGGATCCCCAATCTAACTCCAACTTCCCTTTCTCTACACTGTTTTCTTCTATGTGAAACCTATTGCCTGGTATCACAACCATAGCATCCTCTGAGATGGACGCTTTTAATTTTCATTCTATAAATGTGAAAACTGAGGCTCAGCATGGTAACTCACCAGTAGAAGAGAGACTGTTACTTAAAATGTAGGTTCATCTGTTCTTTACTTAATACCATGTTGTTTCTTATGAGTTATTCACCTCCACAGCTTCAATATTAAACCCATAATCTTTGCTCAAAACATATTTGTTAAACTATGGATGGAACAAGCAGGGAATTAGATATAAAACAGAAATGTAAGATAAAATTCCACCCTCAAGCTTACCTCTTCATGATTGGGAACACAGAATAAACCTGGCAGAGTATGCCCTACCTAGTCTATCTCTGCATTTTCTTGTTTAAAGAGGGATTACAGTTTTTCAGTCTTTGGAACACAGGAAGGTAGTTGTCCATTCAGATCAGAGGCAGATTGCTAAACTGTGAAAACAATGTTTTAGAATATGTGGTAGCTCCTTTGAAAGGCGAAATTCCCTATAGTGTCACAGAATTCTAGAATAGTCTATGAATGCTGTGGGCAGGTGAGGGTGGGAGGAGAAGATAGGGTATATAATTCATGATCACACTAAAGGGGCTGGAGTTATTTCAATTCATTCTGTACCTAGTCACATATATGTTCTTATTCTGAGAATAAATTGAGGCAAAGAAAATACTTTCTATTAATTTCTATGTCATTCCATTGGGAAAAAAAAACTAATAGATGAAGTGCCAATTTTAGACAGACCACGTTTTTGACAGTACTTCAAGAGAAAGACATTTTTATCCAGTCAAGTTAATTTGCTACTTTGTAAAATAAGTAAATAAATAAAACTAAAAAAATTCCATTGACTTATTGGATTTTTAGATAGTGTATGACAAGCTTAATTAGTATCCTAACTTCCCAGGTATGGCTTAAGTGATGACTTTTATTTTGGCTATCAGCTCAGGATAACATAGGCCTTTGTAGAGAGCTTACCTATGGTCACCAAATTTAGAGAAAATGTGCATACTATATGAAAAATAGAGGCAAAGTAGAACTAAAGAGAGTTCCACTGTTAAAAAGGCATAGGGGCAGCATGTGACCTCTTCCAGCTCCACAAGGGGGGAAGGAGAGCCAAGATCAACAGTTCCAGGTTGATTCCTATGAGGCAGAGGTCTGACATGCCTACTCTCTCTGCCATCTTTACTAACTCTGACACCAACCATCTCTTCCACAGCACTCTCTACTTCTCTGCTGGGTTTGATAAGTCATTGTAATGGCCACACAGAACTCACAGATCATACTCATGACTACGAGGTTTATTAGGGAAGTAACAGGTTACAATTCAAGCTTAGGAACACTCAAAGATAGAGTTCTTCCATCAGGACAGCCTCTTCTCAACCATGCTAGCAGGCATGTCTCTCCCAGGCCCTAGGCCTCTCCCCAAAGGTACTCAGCTTTCTCTCTCTGCAGTCTGGGAAGCCCACGGCACCATCTTCTGCTGTCTGGTTTCTCCTGCCACTGCTTCTCACCATCTTCAGGGTTACAGTTTGCTCTCTCTCTCTGGGTCTTCTACTTCCAGAAGTTGTTCAGCACAGGACCCTGAATCCAAAGGAAGCGCTCTCTGCTACTGGAAATTCTTCCTTGGGTGTTGTAGGATCCTCTTTTCTGCTCTGGAATTGGCTCTCTTTTAAGGCAAAACTGACCAATTCCCTTGGTGGACCATAATTACCCTATCACGTAGTCTCACCCAATCACCTGGGTAAGAGTTTCAAGAGCATGGCTAGAAAGGCCACGGCTAGAAAGGCCACCCAAAAGTAAGCAGTAGCATCTCATCCATTTTCTCTGTAATAGTGCTACATAAAATGACATCAATCTACTTTTACAGCCAAGAAAGACTGAGCTATATGCAAAGCTTTATATTCAAGAATATGTGTCTGCCCCTGTAACCACTTTGGTCTCTGTATATTTGCCTATTCTAGATATTTCATATAAGTAGGGTCATATAATGTGCCCTTCTGTGATTGACTTATTTCATTCTGCATAATGTTTTCAAGGTTCACTCATGTTGTAGCATGTATTAGAACTTGGTTTCTTTTTATGGCTCAGGAATTCCCATTGTATAATTGTACTATATAATGTCACTGAATTGTATATGCAAAGAATTTGAATGGCAAATGTTTTGCTATATATATATATATATATTTACAATTAAAAAAAAGTGATTTCAATCACTTATATAGGTCTTGCCTTTGAAAGTGTGAGCTATTGTTTTTCTGGCTGTGGCTTGGTTTTCCACTACCGATTTCCTTTGTATGAGTAAAATAATTCAAGGAAGAACCATCTCGGTATGACTGCACTTGTGAATATCATTTCTAGTCTGAAAAAAATAGGTAGCATTAGCGTATGAAAGACATTAGCCAATCTGATAAACTTCATTAAAATATACGTGAATTAAACAAACAAACAAAAAAAAAATGTACGTGTGTGTGTGTGGAATTAGGGGCTTTTGAAGAAATGAGAGGAAATTTAATAAAACTCTATAAGTCAGCAAGGCAGAATGTGATAGGAGATAATATTTAATAAATTTGCCTATTTATTTGGCTTTGGAATAAAAAAGAACAAGCGAACACATGCATATACCTTGATTTGTCACCAAAGTTAGCAAGCTTTTTCAGTTCTTTTGTAATAAAAAATTACTATTAAGTACAAACTGTCTTTGCATTTTATCTTTACTAAGGGACTCTGGATAGAAAAGTCATTGCTTTGTTATGAGAAGTTAAAAACTCATTTTATCCTTGATGCAAACCTTTGTTTCTGGGTGAGGGGCCGTTGAACCTTAGTAAAACTGACAACCCTTCAAAAGAGTTCTGAAAGCAACTGTGATATTTGAAGATTAAAAAAAAAAAAAAAATGAGGGCATTGACTGCATCCTGTCCTGCAAACCTTAGGGGTAAATCCTTTTAAGTTCAAATGAGAGAACCAAAATTCCTTTATCTTTCTACTTAAAAAAAAAAAAAAAAAGTCTCCATTAACTGTTTTTATTATCATTGCATTGCATTTCCTATATTGAATCTCTGATATTCTGTATGCAGACTAAATGATAAATCCATTCTATTTGTTTTTCATATCTTCACTGAGGCAGGCTATTTCATAGTAAGCGGAAATCTTGGATATCAATACTTATATTAGGAAGTTAAAATAACCTAGAAAAGTCAATACCTATCAAGTATCTACTGACCCATCCATTAATCTATCATCAATCAGCATTTTGTTATCATTAAAAAAAAAAAAGCTTAAAAGTCTAGTTCCATGGTTCTCTGTGGACATTTTCAGACATCAGAGAATAAATATATGAAAGAAATTATAAGTAATTTGAATTGTCCTACGGGGTAAATCTATTTACTCATAGAAAATGTCTAGGCTTTTTAAAAATCTCCAGCTCTGCATTAGAAGTATTTCTGGGGCTTCCTGGGTAAGTCTGTCATGTACTCCAAAAAGTAGCCTGCTCTCCATGTTTGCTGACCTATTACACTGGGTGCTCCGTGACTCCTTAACGGCCTGCAGCATCTAAACACTGCTCTGCTGGGCTCCTCAGTATCACCTAGAGCTTTTCGAGGCCTAAGGCCTTAGGACAGAATATTGTTGAGAACTGCTCTGAAGCACCCACTTTGACTGGCATTTTTAAACTATGGACATGTTATTTTAATGTAGTCAAACACATGCCGGTTGCTGCAGAGTCAGCGCGGATGTATGGTGACCCCCTGTGTGTCAGAGCAGACCTGTGCTCCATATGATTTTCAATGATTGATTTTTTTGGGGAATAGATCACCAGGATTTTCTTGTAAGGCCCCTTTGGGTGAACTAGAACCTCCGAGCTTTTTGTTAGCAGCCTAGGCATTAATGATTTGCACCACCCACGAATTCCAGTCAAATATACAAAAAAGTCAAAAAGATAACGTAGTCTCTGTAAATTCACCACCTAGCTGGGGAAAGAAAATATCACAAATATATTTGAAGACTATTGCCTAGCCTACCCCCATAACATCCTGCTCTTTCCTCATACCATTTAATTGCATTCATTTACGTTTTCAGTATACCGTATTTTTAGACAAATAATGCACACCTTCTACATTTGTTTTCCAACCATACCCCCCCGGGTATGTTTATGAGTGCCACTATGCCAACTTTTCTACATTACTGCATGCTACTATAAAAAAAAATAGCATAACATGCTTACAAAAATACCTTATGGGGAGAAGGCACAGTTGGCAAACAGAAGTAGAAGGTGCAGGTTATTTGGGTAAAAATTCTGAACACCCTGCAGCATCTAAGATGCTGCTCTGTACATATAAAAAAAAAAAAAAAAAAACTTTTTTTATACGCATCATTAAACAATATATAATTTTGCATGATTTTAAGTTTCATAAAAATGATATAGTATATATACTTCTACATTTGCCTTTTCCCCTCAACATTATGTTTATTTTGCTCAATATTTATTTTTCAATATTAATTTTAATACCTTTCAAGGTCATTCATCTTCATTAACATATAGTTTTTCTTTTTGTATTCTATCAGATTTATTGCAAATCTAAACTAATTTAGACAGTTTGTTATTGGCACAGTGGTAGACAATTGGAACAAGGGAACAATATACGGTACCTAGAAATAGATACAATATATTTGTGACTTGATATATGAGTGATCGGAGCTATTTGGGCAAAAACTTGATAAATGAGGCTGAAATAACTGGTTAAAAAACACATGGGAAAAAAAATATGGTTTCTACCTTATGATTTATATACACAGATCAATTTCTGATGTGAACAAAACTTTTAGAAGAAAATACAAGGTTAAATTCTTACAACTTTGGAATAGTGTGATGGCCTTGTAATGTATTAACTAGGGTAGGCTGAATTACCTTTCCAAAAATTCCCTTTCCTATATTCTTTCAGTTTATGTAGGCTGCAAGAGAGGTTCTATGTTATGTTGGAGGGAAGAAGGAAGGCAGCAGTCATTTGTAACACCCACAAATTATTTGCTGATCTGTTGACTTGCCTTATTGGTGTGAAGCAGAGGCTAAGCCTGCATAGCTCTGTCTTACCCTGGAGTTTTCCCTCAGTTCATCTAACTCCTGGGCTCCTATAGTGTGCTTACTTCCATGACTAAGGGACCCAGCTTCTGCTGGATACCCTCTTTACTGATGTTATAGGCAACAAGACAGAAACAAGTTTTAGTCTGTCCTCATGGCGTTGCAGCCCGTGCTTACGGATTCCAGCCTACATGTGATCTTCCCTTCACCTTCCTGCACTGTGGACTTCAAGCTACAGAGGCAGGCACAGAGTT
Organism: Loxodonta africana; assembly: GCF_030014295.1. Classification (NCBI taxonomy): domain Eukaryota; kingdom Metazoa; phylum Chordata; class Mammalia; order Proboscidea; family Elephantidae; genus Loxodonta; species Loxodonta africana. The sequence continues at coordinate 109,363,575 of NC_087347.1, read as the reverse complement.
GGTTTTCCGAGAGACCGCTTAGCACACGTCTCAACCCCAACAGTGGTCAAAATTGTGTTATTTTCCAGAAGGTTCTTCATCTCTATAGCAAAATGATGTTGTTGGGTCTTGTGCCAACATTTTACCAGACTTGTGTAAACTCTAAGAGTGCTTTTACGATTGCTGTAGAGATATTCTATACAAATACATTAACATATTTTCTTCAATTTTGAAGCATGTTTTAATTCTATTCTGTGTTAAACTGCAAATATTTGTAAAAGGTGAATTTTGGTTTACAGTTATATGTGTCTAAAAAATAAAAATTACCATCATACACCCATATATTCTGAGGTGGACATACTAAATTTTTAAAATTTTGTCTTCCTTTTTTGTAATTCATTCTGTCTTGCAAAACCTTATTGCAGCAGCTTTCTTCTAAATGAATCACACACATAAGTTGTACGTGGCTTGAATATTCAAGTTGCTTACTCAGGATATCCAATCTGCTGTCAGAATGTTTCCAGAAAATTCTAGAGTCTAAAATAATATTTAACAAGTAGAGAAAATAAGAAATGTTCCCGGTTAGATCATTATCTTTTTCCATCTGTTGAAACTGTGGGCTTCTTAAAATTTAACTTCCAAAGTTTGGAGTTGGCAGAAAGACAGCATTGTTGATTACAGTTTCTAATAGCCCTTCCCTCTCATGTCTATCAAAGTCTTTCTTCTTAGTTTATATCATTCTCTTTCTACCGCTAGTGATGTCGATACTGATATACATCAGCCTTATGTCTCAATCTTTTTAACTTTGCAGGCTATCAAACTTATCAAACACATCCAACTTATTCTAATTCCACAAATGTACTCTCCTTTTCTTGTTCACCCCATGCCTTCCTCCTACTAGGTTTTGTATATGCTCCTTCTTCTGTCAGGGACGCTGCCTTCGCCCTTGAGGATGGAGACCATGTCCGTTTTATCCATCATTTTGTGGCTAGCATGCCACAACTGCACCATGTCTGGCACATAATAAGCATGAATTGAAATGTTTGTTGAACTGATAAGTTCCTGATAGAATTTTCATGTTTCTCTGCATTATCTGTCTTATCAGCCACCTCTCTTTCTAAGCCCCTCTTCAGTCTAGCTTTCCGAGCTCTTCTCTCATTTTCTTCCTTAACCTGCAGCTCACGACTAAAAACATCTCATGAAAACATTTGCAGTTTTTCTCCCATTATCACTTCCAGCAAAAACAGCTAGTGTCTTTGTGCCTGTATAATAACTATTCATAAATCATTACTAGTGTGATCAAAAGTAACTAAACCAATCACTCACAGTCCTAGCAGGAACTGGTTGTCACACTAAATTTAAGGTGAGTTTACTATAAATAAACTTACAAAGGAGCAGGCAGGATTTGAGGCATTGGTATTTCGGTGATAGAACTCTCACCTTCCATGTGTGAGACCCAGGTTTGATTCCAACCAATGCACCTCATGAGCAGCCACAACCCATGTGTCAATGGAGGCTTGTGTGTTGCTGTAATACTGAACTAAACAGAAAAGGAGAAAAGGCCTGGTGACCTACTTCCAAAATTAGCCAAAGAAAACCCTGTGGATCACAATCGTCGAATCTGCAACTGATCGGGGATAATGCAGGAACTGGTAACACTTCGTTCTATTGTACACAGGATCACTGTGAGTCAGGGCCAGTTCAATGGCAGCTAGCAACAATAACCAGCAGGATTTAGAGAAAATATAACAGTTATTGCAATAATCTGGGAAAGTAGCACTGATTACTACACCTAGGCCTAAAAGGGTAATGGAAGGGAGATGGTTATTGCATCCTTGAAAGAGAGACTTATTTGCAGAGGGCCACCTTGAAAGAGACCTTTGTGTCTAGGGGAGCAACCAGGCCTAGGTATTTACCCTAAGAAGGTGGTGGGGCATTTTCTTCCTCTTCTGTCTTATCTCTTGATGAGGGTTTCTATTGCCCAAACCCAATCAAACCCTAGAGGGTAGGAAAGCTTTGTTGATGTAGTCTGTACAGAGTGGCCTCTCTAGTAAGAAAGCACGGTGAAAACGCTAGAAGAATGAATCTGAAATAGAAATGGAAATTACCCAGCAAAGTGATTAGTTACTACTTGTAAAAATAACGAAGCAACATATACTTTTTTTAATTATTGTAAAAAATGTATATAACACTACATTTGCTAATTTAACATTTTTCACCTGCACAATTTAGTGACATCAAATACATTAATTATGTTGTGTAAACTTCACCAATATCTGAAGCCAAATTCTCCATCACCATCTACAGAAACTCAAACAATATATACTTTTAATGCTTACAAATTCAAATACTTTACATTTAACCATAAATATTTCATAATATATTATTAATGCATTAAAATGGAGATATCAAAAAGAACATTTCTAGGTAAATCATAAAATGAAATCAGTAAAATTTGTTTTGGATTAAATTAGAAAACACTTAACAGTTTTTCTTTAGCTATATTTCTTCCAAGTAATATACATTCCAGAATTTCCTTTATCCTGTGAAAAACTCCTGGTATAAAAGCTGTTTAGATGTCACCCATGAATTCTGTGCATTTGCCCAATCTGTGTGATATAACCATGTTCTCAATTTAACCTGTAATATGAGGAAATTGCATGCATATCTCAAGCTCTTTCTAGTACCTATGGCATATGGGCTCCATTATTCTGTCCTCCTACTTACTTACCCTTGTGTTTTTACCTTTTATTTGTGACTTTTCAATTTACTTAGTTGCTATGTATCCATTGAAAGCAATGGTTCTCAAACTTCAATGCATCAAAATCATTTGTAGGGCTTCCTAAAGCACGGATGGCTGGGACCCACGCCAGAGCTTCTGATTCAGACCTCCTGAGGTAGGGCCCAAGAATGGGCATTTCAAACAAGTTCTCAGATAGTTCTGATGTTACTGTTGCAAGGGCCACACTTCGATATTCACTGATTGTCACCATTGTCTCTCAACATAATACTTTTTTGGGGTATCAGTATATAATACAAGCAGTTCTCTTTTTAAAAAACAAATATACAATTTCTTCATATTTAGCTTTCTATATATTTTAGAGGGAGGTGTTAAAGAAGGCTTTGGAGATATAATAAGAGCTTTAGAATTGTGACATCTAATCGTATTCAGAGATTTAAAATTATTAAGGGACTGCTGTTTAATATGGAGCCCTGGTGGTACAGTGCTTAACAGCTCAGCTGCTAACCAAAAGGTTGGGCAGGTCGAATCCACCAGCTGCTCCTAGGAAACACTATGGGGCAGTTCTACTCTGTCCTATAGAGTTGCTATGAGTCAGAATTGACATGATGGCAATGGGTTTGGTTTGGGTTTGGCTGTTTAATACACAAGAGCAAAACTCTCTTCCATATTGAGTAATTAGAACATGTGATTGACTTGATTTTAGAGCAGTGAAACTAACTGAAATTGGTCAAATTTTCACGACTAATTGTTATTTAAAATTTAAAAATTCTAATATAACAGCAATAGTGCTTGAGTCAAGTTATCACATTAATATACCTCATAGCTACTATGTAAGAAGATGTATTTTTAGTGGTCCTAATTTTTTTTTTTTACTTTTTTATGTTGGGGCATGTATTTTGGTCAGTAATATATTTAAAAGTGTATTTCTCATTGGTAGAATAATCACACAGCTTTCATATTATTAGTGGAAAATTCTATTTTGAATTTAGAGCTATGAATTTAAGGACTGAGTTTTAGACTACACATGGAAAGATAATTCCTGTTTGTTCCCTTTGTCTAGCCATGCATTCACTCTTTCTTTCATCCAGGTAAAATTCATTAAGAATTTACCTTGTTCTAAGCCCTGTTCTATTTGATAAAATTTCCCAGATATGTTTGGCCAGGTCTTCTATGTCTCTGTATTTTCCATATTTAGCATGATGGTCAGTATAGAGTAGAATCTGGATACATACATGTTGATGATATATTTTAACAAGTAAAATGAGCATAAATAAAAGCTGTATTCAATATAATAGAAGAACGTACAGGTGACAGGAAAAATCCAAAAGAAGTGGTCAATTCAAACACTAGAGCAGCCTGCCTAATAAAATTTTCTGTGATGATAGAAATGTTCTCTATGTATATGGTAGTCACTAGCTACACATGGCAAACTGTGGTGGCATAGTGGTTAAGAGCTATGGCTGCTAACCAAGAGGTCAGCAGTTCAAATCCACGAGGTGCTCCTTAGAAACCTTATGGGGTGGTTCTGTTGTGTCCTACAGGGTCGCTATGAGTTGGAATCAACTCAATGGCCACAGGTTTTTTTTTTTGTTTTGTTTTAGCTACATGTGACTATGGAGCACTTGATATGTGGTTAGTGTGACTAAACCAAGGAGCTGAACTTTAAATTTTAAGTAATTTACATTTACATCTAAATAGCCACATGTGACTATTGGCTGCTCTATTGTACAGTGCAGCACTAGAGTGAGGAGAGGGGTCTATGAAGCCTTCGGAGAAACTTAAGCCAAAACTTTAAAACAGAGTTGGTATTTACCAAGTTATTGCAATTGAGTAAGTTTGGGGTAAGGCCCTAGAAATGACATTAATGGCTAACCCTTTTCTTTCCCACTCCTGTGAGCCCAGAGACTATAGTTTGAGACATCCTAGTGTATGTAGGCTATAAGAAAATTGCCAAGGGTAGCGGTCTAGGAAATGAGGGCATTTAAGAAGGAAAGGCAAGAAAGGAGACTGAGAGGATCTGCAAGATTTCGGCCGACACAGCAGAAAGTGGTTTGTGGAGAATCAAACAGGGAGAAGTGGAAGACGAATGGAATGGTCAGTAGCTTTATGGCCGGAAATTAAATAAGCAGACTCTGACAACTAGATTAGATTTGGCAACTAGGCAGTTGTTGGCAGTATTCTTTGCCAGAGCAATTTCAGTGGAGGCTTATTGGTATTGATTCATAAAACGTGAGAGAGTGGTTGAGTGGATAATGATTTTGAGAAATAGGCTATGAAAATAAATGATAAGGTAACAGTAAGAAAGGAAGGTAGAGCAAAACATAGTTTTTTTTTTTTTTTTTTAAATGGGAAAGATTTTGAATTTGTTTGTAGCCTGAGGAAGGGACAATAGAATACAGAAAAGAAGTAGAAATAAGCCAAAAATATACAAGAGAAATTAAGAGCAGTTTGAGTGAAAAACTCAGGTGAAGATTTGTCCCAAGTATATGAAGTTCTTATTTCACTGGTAGCCAACAATCATTTGTTGAGCTTTATTATATACCAGCCACCTATCTGAAGGTTTTGATCACTTTGAGTTGGCTCTAAGAAATTCAAAAGAAAGTTCTATGTGAAATCAGAATATCTGGGTTTGAGTTCTGGCTCTTCCAATTATTAATTATAAATTTGGGATCTTGGAAAAGTAGCTTATTTATGCAAGGTTTTTAAATATGCCTCATAGAATTGCTTTGATGACTGCCAAGATTGTGAAAACAGAATTTCTTTATAAAGCAATGCTCACTTAGCAAAGCGCCTCCCTCTAAGTGTGTGTAGTTTTTTGATAACAGCTTATTTCAGATATAATCCACATACCACACAATTTACCCATTTAAAGGGCATAATTCAATGGTTTTTAATATATTCACAACGTTGTAACACGTATTAGTATTTCATTCCTTTTTATGGCCAAATAATGTTACATTGTATACCACATGTTGCTTATTCATTCATCTGTTGATGGACATTTGGGTTGTCTCACTTTTGCCTGTTATGAATAAGGCTGTTATGAATATTCATATACACATTTTTCTGTGTACATATACTTTCATTTCTCTTGGGAATATACCTAAGAGTGGAATTCTGGGTCATATAGTAACTTTGTGTTGAACCTTTTGAGGAACTGCCAATCTGTTTTCCAAAGTCTCTGCTCAACTGTGTTTTGAATAAATTAATCTTTTCTTCTGTTGATTTCTGTTTTACCTTTGAGTCTCAGCTTGGATATCACTGCATCATCAGGAGGCCTTCTCTGAGCTGGTACCTCCTCCTTTGTGCTCTCACACATCCTACAATTATGTCATAGTAACACATCATGTGCCGTATGCTGAGTGTCTATTTGTATGTCTGGCATCTCTTTGAGTGCCTTATCAACTCTGGACTAACCCGTTGCCATCCAGTTGATTCCGACTCATAGAAACCCTATAGGACAGAGTAGAACTGCCCCATAGGGTTTTCCACGGAGTGGCTGGTGCATTTGAACTGCCAAACTTTTGGTTGGTAGTCAAGTTCTTAACCACTGTGCCATCAAGGCTTCCAAAACTTCTAACCCTGCCAATGCCTAATATATAGGGGGTACCCATTTAATTTTGTAGACTGAAGCAAAGTCTTTGGGTTATAAGTGATTTTTAGTTTTCTTTGTATTTCTCTGGAATTTCTACTTTTTATAATGAGCGTATATTACTGTTTTGTATTATTTTTATAATCAGAAAAACGTCTTGGAATTACAATACGTTTATTCACAATTCTTTCTACTGAACATGTTTAATCATATCATCACATAAAACTTAATTTATAAAATTCTTTCCAATGTATGTTTTCAACTATTTGCTTTAGCTTAGAGAAGAAAAAAAAAATTAAATGTTTACAGGACCCCTTTTTGGGGTGGTAGCTTTTTGTGAATTTTTTTTTTTTCCAGTTCTCAACAATATAAGTGATTTATGTTATATTTAAAGAAAAAAAAGACTTTTTGGAAAATAGCATTCAGTTTTTTTTGTGCTGAGTCCATGTTCATCAAGATATCTCACAAGCTGGATTTTGTTTCCAAGGAGCAGTAAAATATCCCTAAACAGAGGACATGAACATTGTAATCTTTGAAAAGGTAAATATAGCCCCTAATTTACAATAAGGAGCCCTGGTGGCATAGTGATTAAGAGCTCAGCTGCTCACCAAAAAGTCAGCTTTCTGAATCCACCATCCATTCCTTGGAAACCATATGGGGAAGTTCTACTCTGTCCTATAGGGTTGCTAAGAGTGGGAATCGACTTGGTGGCAATAGGTTGTAATATACATTCCAGAATTTTATTTAATAATTTTTTTTTCAATAACTTGATCAATTCTGAGTGCACTAACAAGATTGAGTTTTCATATCTGTAAAATTAAGAACCAGATTACATATAGTGACAACTTCAAGACATTGCCATTATATAGGACTCAGGTACCAACCAGCTGACAGACAGCCTCTGTTTTATTATTCTTAACTTTAGTCAAATATAATATAAGGTTAAATATTTGTGGCTCAGATAATTTGAATCTTTTTTAGTATAGGAATGTATTTTGAGCACTGTGTGGTTGTTTTTCGATGAGTCTAAGTGCGAGTGTTTCTTTGCAAAGTGTGTTCTTTAACACAAAATAGAAGAGTGGTTAGGATATGAATTCTGCAGTATGTCCACTTGAGTAGGAATTCTAACTCTGCATCTTTGCGGCTATGAGGATTTGGACATGTTATTTAACCTCTCTATAAAAAAAAAAAAATTTTTTTTTTAATCCCTCTGTTTCCTCATTGGTAAAATGGGTGCATGAGTCTCAGCCACATAAGAGTAGTATAAGAATTACGTGTAACCACTTATATAATGATTATATGTACAGGTGACAGCAACTGTATACATTTTAGCTAATATGATTATATTGATTAATTTTAGGCAGTAAATGGATGATTTTTAAAATCTGACAGCATTTCCCAAATTTAGGCATTATACTAATTTAAGCTATCGCATCCTCAAGTAGTTCAAAATATTGAGACATTATATGCTTTTCAATGTCTTCTTTACTCACATTCTAAAACAAATAGCTTAATGATACATGTAAATATAAATTGAAAATAAGTTGATTTTTTTTGTCCATTATATTAGCTAAGAATTGAAATAGTAAAAAACATATGTATGAAATCTTAACTCTGTTGAAGTTGAAAATATTCTATTGTGGAAATTGGTGTGCTAGACATACTTTCATCTGTTTAGTGAAGGGAATATAATTAGATTTAAAAAAAAAAAAGATACTTCAATTTTGAATTAAATGTCGAAAGAGCTGTAATCTCAGGCTAAATGTGAACAGCCTCTGGTAAAGTGAACAAAAAAGGTGTTTAAAAATCACTACTGGGGTATTTAAGAAAATAGCCTTCACATTAATAAATTAAAGCTATCAGTGTAGAGTTTTGTCCATTCTGCCTTGAGTTGTTATTGTTTGCACAGCCAAGGGAATAATTATATTAAAAACCAACTTTATATTTTGTCTTCATCGTTTTTAATAAGCACTATGCATCGACGGCACTGGGGTTGGGTTATGCATTGATCATTCTTTTAATTTTTTTTTTTTTTTTCAGTTACTATTGCCTTTAAGGAATAACAGAATTTAGTGCTTTGGAAAAAGAAATAACAAAGCGTAGGACAACAAAGCCAAGGTAAAAAAAAAAAAGAGTCTGAGCTATGCCTGAGGATTTAGTGGACTGCCTTTATAAGAGAATGTCCTCTTTAGGCTACCTGATGCATATACTTCTCTGCACCTATTTCAGTAATTCTCAAACTTAACTGCACATTAGAATCAATCAGGGAATTTTTTAAAAAATTCCAGCGCACAGGCTGCATCCCAGGACAATTAGATCAGAATCTCTGAGGGTGAGGCCCAGGCATAAGTGTTTTTTAAAGCTCCCCCAAGTGACTTCAACATGCAGCCAAGGAAGACAACCACTGTGCTGGAAAATCTCTTCTGCCTCCTTGGGAGAATGCACTAGGAGCCATTTCCCAAGTACTAATATTCTGCTCGTTAGTAATCATCTGTCTTCACAGATATTGGCAACCACATTGTACTCTTTGGAGTGATACAGCAGTGTTCCATCTCACCTGATGGTTCAGAAATTGGAGAAACTCAACTCATTGGGTCCTACTAATAAGCTCTCAGATGTTTCAGATAATTTGGGTAAATAATGATCAAAAAATAAAGATATAAAAAAAGGTTTTTTTTTTTTTTTTTTAAGGAAAAGCTCCTAATATCTACACCAAGGGGTTATTTAGTTTTAAATATGAGTAACAGTCATTTTAAATGCATAATAAAATATTGAATATAACAAGTGTTTGATTCTAGTTCGTCTTGAATTATTATGTCATCTTAATTACAGTACTGACCATCCACAAAATAATGACAGTAAGATTTTTGCATATACTTTAAGGTTATGGAGAAACACTTTCTCACACATGGTCTCACTAAGACTTGACAACTCTATGTGGTCAGTACAGCACCTGCTATATAGCTGCCCCCAGTTCAGAAAAGAGGATATTGAGCCTCAAAAAGTTTCCCAAGCTTATTCAGCTCGTAAATGGCAAATGCCATATTCACGGACTTCAATCCCCACCTCCTCCTTCTCTTTTCAGTCCACCTTAATCAGGTCATTCTACTCAAATGGCTCCTATTATAATGGCCCAATGATCAACTTCTTGTGCAAGTCAATGGTCAGTTCTCTATCCTCACATTATTCCTTCTTCCAGCTTCATTCAACATAGCTGATCGGACTTCTTGTTGAAACACTTCTTTTGGTACTCATGATACCAGATTCCTCTCATTTTCTTCCCACCCAACAGCTACTTCTTAGCACATTGGCTGGTTCTTCCTCCTCTGCCTTACCTCTAGGTGGTAGAGCTCCCCCCAGACCTTGGTACTATTCTCTTTAGCTCTCTATCTAAACTCTCTCCCTGAATGATTTTACTAGTCACATATATTTTAAATACCATCTGTATTACCGAATGCTTCTGTAATAGAAATACCACAAGTGAGTGGCTTTAAAGAACAAAAAACTATTTTCTCACAGTTCTGGAGGCAAAAACTCCAAATAAGTGTCTTGGCCATGTAAATTTCTTCCTTATTGGTAACCCCAGGGGTTTCTTGGTTCCTTAGTGATTCTCACATGACTACTGTCTTTCCTCATATGTGCTCATGTGTCTGTGCTGCTCTGTACAAAACTCAGATCCACCCTACACTAATGTGACCTCAACTGATTGATTACATCACAGTAGATTGCATTATGGAAGATGACTGCATTACATTTGACTACATCCACAGATATAGGGGCTAGGATTCCAAAACACATTCGGGGGGATGCAATTTAATTCATAGCACCATCTATAAGATAATAAAGCTCAAATTTTATTTCAGGCCCTGACCTCTCCTTTGATCATCTTCTTACACAACTCTTCCTCCTGAGTGCCAACTAAACATTTGAAACTTCACCAATACCTAAATTTGTTGTTATTGTTAGTTGTCCTTGATTCATAATGACCTTATGTATAATAGAACAAAATGTTGCTAGGTCTTGTATCATCTTCATGATCATGGGTATTTTTGAGTCAATTGTTTTCGCTGTTATGTCAATTCATCTCATTGAGACCAAAACCAAACCAAACCCAGTGCCGTTGAGTCAATTCTGGCTCACAGTGACCCTATAGGACAGAGTAGAACTGCCCCATAGAGTTTCCAAGGAGCACCTGGCCAATTTGAACTGCTGACCCTTTGGTTCGCAGCCATAGCACTTAACCACTACGCCACCAGGGTTTCCCAACAAATATTTATTATTCATCCATCACTAGCCCCTAATGATCTGATAGTGTATCTGCTTACGTGGAACCAACATATTGGCCAAAAGATACCAAAACCAAAAAAAAAAATTGTTGCCATTGAGTTAATTCTGACTCATAAAAAATAAAAATATAATGGAAGGTAGTGATAAAAGAAAGATTGGAAGGAGAGTGTGAGTGTGTGTGTGTGTGTGTGTGCATGCCTGTAGGTAAATGATGTGTTAAGATAGACTGTTCAGGAAAGTCTTTGACTCTGATGTAGTAACAGTTATTAGATATTTAAATGAGAACAGGGAAGGAAACTTGGACCTGTCTAGGGAAGATATTGCTAAATCCATCACCCATCTATACTTCATTCATATCTTTCAGACATAATAGTTCCCCCCCCCTCCAGACTTTGAACACTTCAAGTTTATTCCTGCTAAGGGTTCTTTTTACCAGTCTTCCCTCTGCTTGGAATTCTCTCATATCAAATATTTGCAATTGTGTTTAGATCCCAACGTTGTTTAGATCCCAACCAAACATCACTTCCTCTGATAGCCCTTCCCTGAATACATGGTTTAAGTGCCTCCCTATCCCTTGCTATGGTCATTTTCAAGTCCACCTACCATTACAGCTTCTTTTATGTTTATGTGAAGATTGTGTTTGGGAGTGGGGTATTGTTATTTACTTCTTTTTTAATTTTCTTCCATGAGAACAGTAGCTTTACTAGTCTTATTCACTGCTACATACCAAAAGGAAAGAACTGTGCCTATAACTCAAAAAGTGCTTTTTGAGTTATATGGTGGAATACACAGGAATCAAATCGACCACATCTGCAGAAAGAGACAATGCAGAAGATTAATATCACCAGTCGGAACAAGGCCAAGGCCGACTGCAGAATAGACCATCAATTGCTCATAGGCAAGTTCAAGCTGAAGCTGAAGAAAATTAAAACAAGTCCATGAGAACCAAAGTACGACCCTGTGTATACTCCACCTGAATTTAGAAACCATCTCAAGAATAGATTTGATGCATTGAACACCAAAGACTGAAAACCAGACAAGTTGTGGGATGACATTACGGACATCACACATAAAGAAAGAGGTCATTAAAAAGACAGGAAAGAAGAAAAAATCAAAATGCATGTCAGAAGAGGCTCTGAAACTTGCTCTTGAATATAGAGTAGCTAAAGTGAATGGAAGAAATGATGAAGTAAAGTGAATGGAAGAAAAGATGAAGTAAAAGAGCTGAACAGATTTCAAAGGGTGGTTGGAGAAGACAAAAGAAAGCCTTTTAATAAAATGTGCAAAGACCTGGAGTTAGAAAGCCAAAAGGGAAGAACATGCTTGGCGTTTCTGAAGCTGAAAGAACTGAAGAGAAAATTCAAACATTGGGTTACAATTTGAAGAATTCTGTGAGCAAAATATTGAATGATGCTGGAAACATCAAAAGAAGATGGAAAGAATATACAGGGTCATTGTACCAAAAAGTATTGGTTGAGGTTCAACCATTTCAGGAGGTAGCATATGACCAAGAATGATGGTATTGAAGAAAGAATCACAAGCTGCACTGAAGTCATTGTTAACAAACAAGGTTCCAGGAATTGACACATTACCAATTGCTATGTTTTCACGAATGGATGCAACGCTGAAAGCATTCACTTGTCAATGTCAAGAAATTTGGATGACAGCTACCTGGCCAACCAGCTGGAAGAGATCCATATTTGTGCCCATTACAAAGAAAGTTGCTCCAACAGAATGCGGAAATTATTGAACAATATCATTAATATCACACACAAGTAAAATTTTGCTGAAGATCATTCAAAAGTGGTTGCAGCAGTACATGGACAGGGGAAAAAAAACGAAAAACCCATTACCGTCTAGCCGACTCTATTCTTAGCAACCCTATTGGACAGAGTAGAACTGCTCCATAAAGTTTCCAAGGAATGCCTGGTGGATTCGAATAGCCAACCTTTTGGTTAGCAGCCTAACTCTTAACCACTATGCCACTGGGGTTTCCACATCGACAAGGAACTGCCAGAAATTCAAGCCAGATTCAGAAGAGGACGTGGAATGAGGAGTATCACTGCTGATGTCAGATGGATCTTGGCTAAAAGCAAAAAATACAAGACAGATGTTTATTTGTGTTTCATTGTCTATGAAAAGCATAGACTGTGTGGATCATAACAAATTATGGATAACACTGGGAAGAATGGAAATTCCGGAACACTTAATTGTGCTCATGAGAAACCTGTACATAAACAAAAAGGCAGCTGTTAGAACAAGGATATACCTCATGGTTTAAAATCAGGAGAGTTGTGTGTCAAGGTTGTATCCTTTCATCATAGTTATTCAATTTGTATGCTCAGCAAATAATCTGAGAAGCTAGACTTTATGAAGAAGATCACAGCATGGCAAAACCTTGCTTGCTAAAAGCAAAGAGGTCTTGAAGCACTTACTGATGAAGATCAAAGGCCACAGCCTTCAGGATGGATTACACCTCAACATAAAGAAAACACATATCCTCACAACTGGGCCAATAAGCAACATCATGATAAACGGAGAAAATATTGAAGTTGTCAAAGATTTCATTTTCTTAGGAACTAAAATCAATGTTTCTAAATTACAGGGAGTTAAAACTTGGATTCATCTCTCCCATTTAAAGAGGACCGTGGCCCCTTCCTGGACTGTCCAACTGACTGAAGCACTCAAACTGAAATTCAAACATCCCAGATGACTGCACCTGGGGTGGACAGCTTCTCCCAAGGTCACAGAGCATACTTCATGAAAATCAAAGTCAAAGGCATCTTTGGAACGTGTTTTTTGCTTTGCCTTTTCCTTGTATTGGTGGATGTACTACATAATCTGGGTTTTATTAGCTGGTAATGCAAACTATTTACATTGTTGCCTTCTGCTTAATAACTATAGCCCTTGGATCTGCTTTGTTATATAAGTTAGGCCTTATTAAGTGATAATAAGTGCACTCATCCCTGTGGGTTTCAAGAGCTTCCAGGAACAACATACATAGAATACTTATATATTTGTTTGCTTTTAGTATTGGGACTATTTTTATCTTTTTCCTCCTTTTAAGTATTGTATAACTGAAGGAACCTATTTCATAATGGCTGCAATTTGTATGCTTTTTGCTTTTATATATTATTTTCTGGCAGTTTTTCTTCAATACCTTCACCCTTGCCACAAATGTTATGGCTATGAAGAAAATTATGTATATCGACACTACCTTTTCAAAATGACTTGTCTTTATACCCTAAAAAGACCTGTTTTAGTCATGTTGAGTTGTTCCCTCAAATTTGGCAAACTTAAAACTCCAATAGAAAATCTTAAACATCTTGTTCTTACTAAAAAAGGGTGTCTAAGACCATAATATTTGCTAACGTTATGCCCTGAAGATAAGACCCCACACCAGAGGTGAAGGGAACACGTAATCTCCAAGAGTGATCAAAGAATAAATGACTGAACTTTCGATCAAAAAGGGAAATGAGAAAGAACACCCTAAAATTAAACTTTTGGGCCATTTGACATGATTAAAAGGAAGCTGCCTCTGGGCCTGAACTCGATCGCGAGTTTGGAAAGCCTGCTCTACTCTAAGAAGTTAATCTTTGTACAGACTTAATCATGCAGCCAAGGAAATGTTTTTCTTCATAACTAGTCTACAGAATCTCAAAAACACATCATGAGATGCCAGGAGAGGGAAGTATACAGAAACCCTTTATGTAAGATGAACATAAGAATTTTCCCACAAGCAAGTTAATTTTTATAATCGGTTCTGTAGAATCCATCATGTAGTCATCTTGTGATTGACTTATGACCCCCTTGCAAGGACACATATCATCAAGTAGTAACTAATGAACAAAGCACACATATACTCTTTAAACCAATCAAGTTAAGATCCCCATTTCCAGATATCCTGCTATTGACTATCTTACTTTACCAAGCACCAGTCAGAATGTTGTTAACGAGTTCCCAAGGAGCCTTAAAACAAACAGCTCATCTACAGCTTGTTCCCATGAAGCCTGAAGACAAACAGCTTAACTACCAATCCAGAATGCCCACATACCCCTGATAACCCAATCCTGGACAAGCCTCTGCTTCAAGTAATCCCAACTTACACTGTCCTAAGTTTGTAACTTCCAATCAAAATAGTGTACCTAAAATTCTTTGTTCTCACTCTATAAAAACGTGTTTGCAGTTTCACCAGCCTGGAGCTCTGACTTTCACCTTGTGAGGGTCAGTGTTTTCCCTGGTTTGAACTGTCTCTGCTTTCAATAAATGTCTTTGTTTTGACTTTAACAGAGTACAAGTGTTTACTCTTGGAATGAAAGGCTGTCCATGAACCCTGATCTTCAGGCCTCATGTATTTTTCCACTATTCCAAAGTAGACAGTTTCTTATTATTTCAGGCTTCCCAGTATCTCATAACCCTCTACCCATTTTGGCTATTTCCTCATGATCTGCTCCTGTAAAGGTTATAGCCTAGAAAACCCTAAGGGGCAGTTCTACACTGTCACATGGGGTTGCTGAGTTGGAAATGACTAGATGGCACCCAACAACTCTTACACTTGTATGATTTAACATTAGATGCTATATTGGCATGAAAAAAAAAAAAAAAAAGAGTGTAACACTCAGGCTATCTCAATTAAAATGTGCATATTATTCTCAAACTAGCTCTCCTTATCTCATTGGCATGGGTTAGTTCATCAGGTTACTGAGATGAAACACATCTTCCGTTTTTA
Source organism: Loxodonta africana (assembly GCF_030014295.1). Lineage (NCBI taxonomy): Eukaryota > Metazoa > Chordata > Mammalia > Proboscidea > Elephantidae > Loxodonta > Loxodonta africana. The sequence continues at coordinate 109,348,245 of NC_087347.1, read as the reverse complement.
GAAAATGAAACCTGTGTGGTAAAAGTTCAGTGTTAAGGGATGAGGGGGATGGGAATGATAAGTTCAGGGATGTATATGGACATTTTAAGAAAGTGTCAATAACCAGCTTGAGGTTGCTCAGAATGTTAAGGCTGAGCCCGTCAACTAGGTTAGCTATAATAGGTTAATTCCCAGTAGAATGGTGGTTCTCAACCCTGCCTCCACATTCAAATCACCTGGGAAGAATTTACAATACCCAGATGCCTCTACCTCACCTCCAGAGATTGTGGTTTAAATCGGTTTAGGGTGCAGCCAGGGCATGGCATTAAAAAAAAAAAAAAAAGAATCTTCTCCAGTGATTTTATTGTGCCACCAAGACTGAGAAGCCCTACTCTAGGAAAAAGTAGCCCACCCAAACTGAAGTGACAAATTTAAAGTAAGAGGGGTGGTAACTCAGCTGACTGTTCACACAAAGCATTGCTCTGAAAAGTGTTTTGAGGATTACATACAATTCTTTTTAAATTACTTAGATAAAATCAGAGTGACATATAGGACATATGAGACATATCACAGGAAAGTGTATGGGTATGGCTATCAGGAAACAGGCTTACGTACCTTAATAGTATGAAAGAGATTCAGAGGTGTTTCTCTGCAGGAGAGTAATGCTTTTTTCTCCTGGTATCCTTTCCTCTTGGCCCTGAGTTATGGGAAAGGAAAAGAAAATGGAGCCCTGGAGGGACCCCCTGTAGGAAATCCATTTGAAAAAATATCTCACTTTGTAAGTGCACATGGAGTGAGTGGGAGTAGCAGAAAATTTCCTGCCTCTGAGTTTTACTATACATCCAACATTTTTGGTCTTAGGCAATAATTATTTAGTATATCAACAAAATATTGTTAAATAACTACCATAAAAAATATAAGGTATTGATGACTGATTATATAATGCAGCCCCATCATAGATGCTTCCCATACATTGCCCCATTTTATCCTCATAAAATCTTTCCAAGTAGGTGTTTTTATAACCATTTTTTTTCAAATGAAGAAATAGGCCGAGAAAAATGAGAACATGTTCATGATTACACAGCTAATAAGGGATGGTCGGTATTCAAAGTCAAGTTTTTTGGACTACACGTTTGTGCCCTTTCGACAACAGAGCTCTACAGTATGCTATGGTAGACTTTGTCAGAGTCCCTGGGTGGTGCAAACGGTTAACATCCTTGGCTGCTAACCAAAACACTGGAGGTTTGAGCCCACCAGCAGCACCTAGGAAGAAAGGCATAGTGATCTACTTCTGAAATACTAGCCATTGAAAACCTTATGGAGCACAGTTCTGCTCTGACCTACACGGGATTGCCGTGAATCTGAGTCAACATGTCAGCAACTTTTTTTTAAGGCTGTGTCAGAAGACACACAAGGAAAACTGTAACTAACAAGAGACTCCAAGTAACATTTCTGGAGTAAGAAAGCATGCCAGGAGGCTACCAGTTCTCTCTTTTTCTCCTCTCCCTATTTCCTTCCAACAAAATCATAAGATTTTTCTCAAGACACATCTTTCTTGAGAATTACAACATGAGGACGGACGACCTGGCTTTGGAAAGGAATACATCTATCTCAAAGACAAACACGGATAGTGTAAAAGATGTGGGTCATGGCTGTGGGATTAAGGAATAGAGAAAGGTAATGACTTTAAAGTTTCTAACTAGAATCAGGGAGGATGAACTGCCTAGCTAGCAACGAACTGCCTAGCTAGCAACATCCTCATCTAAATGTGAATTAAAACCTCCACAGAGCAGAACAGCTTGGGCCAGGTTGCTAGGAATTTATCTAGGCAGGCTTGGGTATGGCAAACTCCAAGTTGAAGAGAACTGAAATTACAGCTTCTAACATGATGGTAATGAGACACTTACAATGAAAATGTGACGATTCCATATAGCTGGGCAACACCTTTCATTGCCAGTCCTTTTCTGGAACCACCTGAGGAGAAATTCCAATGATTCATTTTATCTCATTCATAGTTGTCTAAGCAAAACCTAGCAGTAGCCTGTAGATAATATAAGACAGCGTGAACAGCCTGCAGCAAAGGCTTTGAGAAAAACCCCCACATACACAGAGCATTCTTCTAACTAGATTTTGTGCTTTTTCTGTGTTCAGTCAAGAATGAAAACAATATTATAAATGTTATGCTTTCCAGGCTTGACAGATGCTCATCTCTGGATGAAGTTACATACACAGATAGAAAATGAGCTGTAACAAGTTCTTTGCAGAGGAAAAGTGGGTGTTTTTGGAATCTTTGATGAAAACCCACTGAAGCATATATATTTATTGATTTTTCCTTATTACCCAGATTTATTCCGTGTAACTTTTCTTCCACCATTTTTTGCCATCCAATTGACAGTTTCCACTGCCCCTATCTATGTTTTTACTGCTTACCTGGTACAGAGCAGAAATGATGTTTTAGAGCAGCTATATGAAGTACTATTGAGAATTAAATTGCTTTCCTTTCTTCCTCATGATTGTGAATTTGGTACAGATGAAAGATGGAGGATTGGCAGCCAGGGAGCCAGAAGACCTCTGTTGTCTGTGAGATACACATGATATGGGGAGAAGCAGGCCAAACTTTCTCTTCCCAACAGTCAGGTGCCAGCTTTCAAATCCTGGAGGAAGAGCTCTTTGGAAGAGTGCATCATGTGTAAAAGATAGAATTTCTTAAAAAAAAAAAAAAAGTATTGGGATTTACAAAGCAGTCCAAAGGAAAAAAGCAAGTTGGGAAAAAAATTTAGAAACATACCGTCTGGGTTTCTCTTTAGTTTAAGAATGATGTGAGCTGTACCCCACCTTTTTTTGCTCCTCATCTCCATTTGTTTGCCGCCCTAGAATCATCTCCTCATTTTTATCGTGTCTGAACAGATTCAGTTGCCGTAACGAACTCCTTTATCAGCCATGGCCAAGTCCTGAGGCTCCCTATAGAAAGAGTCTGAAACTACAGACTTTCTTTCACTTCTGGTTCAAACCTGCCAGTTCTTGCCATAGTGACTTGGCTTTCTCATTGCTTTCCATCTGGTCTCTGCCTTTCAGCTTAGCCTGATTCCAGCTTTGTTTCCAGAGGTATCTTTTAGCTCCCTTCTTGCAGATTGGCAGCCTGGTTCAAGCCAACCTATACTAAGCCCAGGCTCTTGAAAACCTGGCTCAGGCTCCGGGGTTTAGATGGGGCATGTCACAGGCAAAATTTGTCCTGAGTTTCCTTCCATCTTGCTTGCATCCTTCTCTTTTCCTTTGTTTCTCATTAATGTCAAGAGCCTCTGAACTGCCCAGGACCTCACCATGAGGGAGCTCATCAAATACTCAAGTCAAACTTTTGGTCTTGTTTTTCCTCAGTCATCCTCCCTGCAGGGCTTCCTTTTTTCCTACTGTGAAAGTTTGATGCGCAGATCCACTGAGCTTGCTTTGTTAAATGTAGATTGCCAAAATGCAGTGTTCAATAAAGTAGTGTGATGAGGCCATGACTTTACTTGTGTAAATTCAAGTCTTTGTTTTCCAGTGGAGACCTTCTATTACTCACGTGCTCTCTATTTTTGTTTTGGGCACCACCATTTTGGTAGGCTCCAAGTCCTAAAGAGCAGGGACTCCTTTTGGATTCCACTCTAGCTGCTACGTCAAATCTCCTTTCAAATCCTGTTGATTCTCATTCATACCCACTACCACTACTCTTATTTGTTTGGTTGAAACACTGAGAGAGTCTTTAATCTTCCCTCCGGCCTGCAAACTTTTCCTTCCTGCCTGCAAACTTCTAGTCCGTTTTATACTTTGGCTAGATTAAGCTTTCTGGAGCATTTGAATTTTTGCTCTTCACTTACTTGCTGTGTGATCTGGGCAAGGCAGTTCACTCGTTTAAGTTTCAGAGTCTCATCTGTAAAATTATGGGAATAATAGCTCAAAATTATTGTTAGTTACCGTCCAGTCGATTCTGACTATGGCAACCCTATGTGTGCAGGGTAGAACTGTTCCATAGCATTTTAAGGCTGTGACCCTTCAAAAACAGATCACTAGGTCTGTCTTCCAAAGTGCCTGTGGGTGGGTTTGAACTGCCAAACTTGCAGCTAGTAGTAGAGTGCTTACTTGTTTGTACCACATAAACACTGTCACAGAATGAAACACAAAGCTCTTAGCTTATCCTCAGTACTTTTAAATTCCTATCTATTTATTCAAACTTATTTCCCAACTCTGTTCTCCCTTTACACACCCAAAGCACTGATGGTGATGCAGATGATGAGGATGTTAACCCCTTGTATTTATTGAGCATATGCCACAATATTTTAAGTACTTTTACTTGGATTAACTTATTTCAACTTCAATCTCTATAGTATGGGTACAATTGTAATCCCCATTTTACAAAATAGGAAATAAAAGTCAAAAAATTTTAATCCACATAGCTAGGAAGTGGAGGAGCTAGGATTTGAACCCACAGATTGTGTCCTTCAGTGGTTGTGCTCTTAGGTACTGTTCTAAGTGTTTAAGACTATGTTACATTGTTTTCAACATTACTCTTTCAAAACTTTTGTTTTTTATTGTGAAACATCACAAACAGACAAAAAAAAAGCACAGATATGTATAGTTTATTAAGTTATTCAAAACAACATCCAGATCAACAATAGAACATTGTTAGCCCCCCTGTAGTTATCTTGTGTCTTCCTAATATCTCTCCCATTCACGAAACCCATCCACAAAGGCAAATACGCTCTTAAATTTATGATAAACACTTCCTTGCTTTAATTTACAGCATTTTGTGTTAAATATGTGCCCCTAATCACTCACTGTAATATATATATATATATATGGAGTGGTTAAGAGCTCGGCTGCTAGCCAAAAAGTCAGCAGTTCAAATGCACTAGCCACTTCTTGGAAACCTTATTTGGCAGTTCTACCACACATCTGTTTACTGTGTTGTTTTTTCTAATATATTTTTTATTTTATATGAGTAGTGATATATTGTATTTGAAAAAAAGAAAAGTAGCAGAAATAATTTGAGGTTTATGATATTATGTTCTTCCAGATTATATTAGTGTCTATCAGGTGCCTGGGAGTTCTTGGCAGTCCACTATAACTTGAAACCAAAATAATGAAATAATTTAAGGCTGAATTACAGACCCTGTAAAGGCCAGTCTATATTCAGTTCATAGTTAAGTATAGAGCACAATCCTTTATGGTTTTAACTCAAAAGGAGAAATTCTAACAACGCTTTCTCCTGGATTTCAGTCACTGACTCCCTAGGTTCTAAGTCTGTCAAACCAACATTCACCTTTTTGGCTCATGAGTCCCTACCCCCACCCTCAAAATACCCCAGGGGAAGTGATGGTACTTGTCTTTGTGGGGCTGCATCCTTTCCTGTGTTTTGACCTTGTGTTTCTTCACTCTCAGATTTTAATGCTTTCAAATTTTACAGTATTTTTTTCCAATTGGTTCCATTTGAGTCAAACAGTTGTTCCAAACTATATATCCCGATATTATATAAAGCAGAAGTATTTTGTTTTATCTAATTTAATCTTCATGTGAACTCTATGAACAGTTAATTAATGCATTATTCTTCAGGAGTTCCCATTGATACACCATTTGTATGTCTGTGTATATTTCTTTTACTGTTTCTAGAAAGCTAGAAGTCCGAATTCAGGGAGCCAGCTACAGGGAAAGGCTTTCTCTCTCTGTTGGCTCTAGGGGAAGGTCCTTGTCAACAATCTTCCCTTGGTCTAGGAGCTTCCTAGCGCAGGTAACCTGGGTCTAACAGACATACTTTGCTCCCGGTGCTCCTTTCTTGGTGGTATGAGGTCCCTCTGTCTCTCTGCTAGCTTCTCTCTTTTATATATCAAAAGAGACTGACTTAAGATACAACCTAATTTTGTAGATTGAGTCTCACCTCATTAACATAACTGCCTCTAATCCTGCCTCATTAACATCATAGAGGTAGGATTTACTATACGTAGGAAAATCATATCAGATCACAAAATGGTGGACAACCACACAATACTGGGGATCATAGCCTAGCCAACTTGGCACACATTTTTGGGGGGTGCAATTCAGTCCATTATAGTCTGCATAATTCAGAGCTTCTGGTGTCTTGAGTATTGCAATATTGATGCATATATATAAAAAATATATATATACACTGTATAATATAGAGATAATATATGTTATTGTTGTTATATATTGTTACATGTATTAAATATACATAATTTTTTGCAATATTGCTGTCTAGTTGATTCTGACTCATAGTAACCTTATAGGACAGAGCAGAACTGCCCCAGAGGTTTTCCAAAGCTGTATCCTTTATGGAAGCACCTGCCACATCCTTCTTCTTTGGAGTAGTTGCCGTGTTCTAACTGCTAGGCCTTTCAGTTATCAGCTAAGCACTTCATCAGCCGGCCACCAGGGTTCTCAAACCAATATCCATGTACCCTGTGTTTGATATCTGAACACAATTCCATAATTGACCATGGTAAAAAATGATACAATTTTAAAGCAAAAAAATTACTTTTTAAAATGAACTATTTCTGACGTGGATTAAATGCACCCAAAATATTTTTATAAATTATAAGTTAGGTGGCTTAGATATATTTTTGAAAATGAAGCCATATGAGTATTTTTATCCTGCGTGCATGCATATTTTCACCCCAACACGTCAGTTCCGAAGATATAGTGACAAACAGATGAAATGACACACCACAGTGATACCAGCTCATTACACTCAGTGTGAGTCACAATTCCAGTTTCCCTGCTTCATTACTTTATTTGTTCATGAATGACAAACATTAAAAGATGAGACAGAGAAAATGTAACAGCCAAGACTAGAGGCTTTTCTCAGTTCTGTTGATATCAAAATTTGCTCAGACACACAAACACAAAAATCATTTTAGGCAGAATATGTTGTTTGCCATTGAGCCTATTTCAACTCATAGTGACCCCATGTGACAGAGTAGAACTGCCCCAAAAGGGTTTTCTAGGCTATTACCTTTACTTGAGGAGATTGCCAGGTCTTTCTCCAACTGAGTGGCTGGGTGGGTTCAAATTGTTAACCTTTCAGTTCACAGCCAAATTCTTAATGGTTGTGTCATCATTACCACTTATTTGTTGTCCACTAAACAAGAAAGAGCAATGGAGACGTGCCACACTTTGTTCATCTGTGTTTATATGATTATTGCTCTTTTGACATGTAATTTGTACGTTTATACTTGAAAGTTGTTGTTGTGTGCCCTTAAATAGATTCCGATTCGTAGTAACCCTGTATGACAGATAACTGCCCCATAGGGTTTCCACAGCTGTAATCTTTACGGGAGCAGATAACCTGGTCTTTTCTCCCACTGAGACCCTGCTGAATTGGAAGAGCTGACATTTCCATTAGCAGCCCAGCACTTTAACCACTGGACCACCAGGATTCTGTACTTGAGAGATTATATATGTTTTGTTTTGTTTGCCATTACATAAATGATTGGTGGTTTAAACACTTTAATTTTAAGTGGATTTTTTTTTTTTCTTAGAGCTGATGACCTTAGTAAAATTAAGATACACTCATTGTTTATTTTTTTATATCTAGGAGATTTATTGTATTTTTTACATTAGCTGGGAAACATATTTCCAAGAAGCAAGAGGAGACTATGCCCTTGAGGAAAGAATATTTGCTAGTTTTCATGACCCTTAAGCACATGATTTTAAAAAGTGTTAAGTGTTTGGAAAAAAAAATATATCATTCTAGTTTTTTGTTGGGTTACTTGTCTTGCATTGTTGACTATGCCTTCTTCTAAAAATATTAATTGTATATTGATTATATCCATTTTACACTGAACATAACTGAAGGGTAAAAATCGTAAGTTACTTGCATGAGGCCATACTGCTAGAAAATTGTGTAAACAGGGTTTGAATAGAATACCATATGGCTATAAAGATTATATTCTTTTACCCACACCATGTTTTTTGCCTTTAGTTTGGTGATGACATAACTAAAATAAGTGAACTAATGACTAAAATAAAGAGGAGGTGTCAGTGAAAGCCAAGAAATTTGGAGAGGTAATAGATCACTGTGGGACGTGGAGAGATGGCAGATATATTCCTGCATTACGTGCTACATGTTCGTTCCAGGCTAAAACTACCTTTGAAGCTCTGAAGTTTAGGAGATGTAAGAGTAGAAAAATGTTGTACTGCTGTATATGCATAGAACCAATTTGGTCATTCACAAAGAGTAGGTTATGCTTGGTAGATTTTAGTACAACTTTGGTGACCTCCCATAGTTAACATTGGTGAGCATTACACACTTCCTTCCTTTCACTTCACTACCAGGTAGGAAAGGGAGAACAATAAGAACAAAAAAAGCCAGTCTCTGAATATATTCTGTCACTCATATAGACATTAATCAGTAATCACATACAAATTATTTGTAAAACTTGTTCTCTCAGCTCAGTGGAATGTCAGCTCTCTCTGCCTTTTTTAACTCTACATAGTGACTTGCATGAAATGTTCACTCATGGTAACTAAATTTATATTCCATTTCAGGTGAAAATATTCTTCCACAAGTGGCTTGACTTGGGATCTGTTCTGATTTGAAGTGTAGGGTACTGTTCCAAAGGGTATAGCTATTGAGTGGGCTACATTTTTATACCCAGTTTGTGAAAGGGTGGAGTGAAAAAACAACATTTCTGTCCAATTCACAAACAGTGAGCAATGAAAAACGATTTCCTAGAAGCCATGATGCTTGATAACAAGGTTCTGGAGTTGAGCTGAGATAGAAATTGCTTCCACCATTAAATGATAATTCTATGTCCCTAGTGTGTGTGCACAAGCAGATGTATTTCCATCAGTGCCTAAGCTGAAATATTTTAAGCAAAGTTACAAAAATAAAATAAAATAATAATTAACTATGTAAAAATTAGTCTTGCAAGAGACTAGGTGGTGATGTTGAGGTTTTACTAGAACCTGGAATCCTGAGAAGAATTTGCCCAGGTCAAACTGAACAAGGAGGGAATTCTACAAGAGAAACAGCACGCATGAAGGCTTGGAGGTAGGGATGAGCCTAGTGTGTTTATTAGTCAGTGACTGACCACAATAGAGAGAAAATAATTATTTCTACACTCTGAACTTGCTCTCCAAAGTTGATCATAGAAGTACATCCTTGGAGGAATAGTGAGTGTAGAAAACCAGACTGTTTATTAGGCTGAGAAAGGTCATTTAGAGGGGAAGAATTGCAAAAGGAGTCCCAAGTATTCAAGTTGCTTTTTCCCAGTGAAGGTTTTAGCAATGGAATGAATTGCCTAGGGAGTCTTCAAAGTCTTTGTTCTGGATTAGAACTCTTGGGCCTATTTTGTTTAGCTTTGACTTCACAGGCATCAAGAAGATTGACTGTGTTGCCTTTCGAGGTTCCTCTCAGCCTTTGTGATGCTGTAAATGAGGTAGACTTGAAAAAAATATGAAAACTTTGTAATTTATTTCTGTGATTTCTTAGCAATGCACTTCTCAGGAGCTCTCCCTAAGGCTACCATCTGGAGGACACCACTTTGTATCAGGTTTCTTTTGATAATTCTCTTTTTTATTCTTTTTTTGCTACTTTGAAAAGGGCCTGAAGTTTCAGGGAAAGTCATATACTAAGCTGTGTCTGTCCTTTGTTTTGGTAGTTGCTTCCACGTGATTGGTGTTTTTCATTACGGTACCGCAGCCTCAGTAATTAAACTTATTTCAGGTATGGATTCGAAAGAAGTATAATCCACTTAAAAATTGTGCAAAATCCTCTCCTTTAAAAATAAAATAAAGCTAGCTGTTTAAATAGACAATACCTTATATGCAATTTAAATTTTCAGGCAATGTACAAAATATAAAATACAACAGCTAAAGCAAGCATTTGGAGAATCAAAAACCAAATACAAATATATACTTTGTCACCACCTTCAGCCATTATCAGTCTTTTTTTTTTTTTTTTCTCTCTACACATTGGCTTATTATCTTTTTCTCACTTATGACATGCCCCAGGCCTCCTTTACAACTTCTTACCGGCACCAAGTGTTTCAACTTTTATTCAGCTTCATTAAAACTAAGTTGCTATATTCATCATGAATACGGTTATGCTATTCATGCTGAAGCAGAAAATTCTCACAAGAATCTTTTATTTCATTATCAAATAAATTGTCCCTCCAACCATCTTTTCTAAAGATTAGTTTTTTTTCTTTTTTCCCACTTGAAAGTCTCTGAACTGCTTTTTATATACAATGTTATGATTTAGTAAGGATCAGTCAATAAATGAAAGAAAAAAATACTGCCACTTTTTAAGTGTCTACTAAATTACAGTCACCGAACTACAGATTGCATGCATTATGTCATTTACCTTTATAACAACTGAAATATATATTATTTCCAGTTTATTAGTGAAAATATGGAAACAGAAATTGATCAAATTCAGTAACATCGCACAGCTGGTTAGTTGCAGAGCTGGGATTTTAATACAACTGTATTACTTACCCTCTCCCTCTGTGATATTTGTTCCTAATACCAAAATACCCTTTACCAGTTGGGATCAAAGGTTTAGAGACTCTTATTTTGTGTAAGTAGAAATAGTGTGGCCAATACCCCATCACAGAAAGGGATGGATAGTCTTTTATGAAGCCACATATAATACTACAAATTTTTTTGTTGCTTAATTTTTTTTCAAAACTCAGAATCCTAAACATCTAAAATATCGTAACTTTTCCTACTGAGAGTTTTTTTTTGTAAAATATAATTATTTTTAAAACAATTCAGGAAAAATAAATAAAATTTTAGCCATAGCTCTTATCATCTCACTCCTCTTCTCACAAACTTGCAAGGGTTTCTGAGTGTCTTCTAAATAAAGGCGAAACCCCTTTTCTTGACTTTTAAGGTCCCTTGTGACCTGGCCTTCATTTGCTTCTTACCTTGCCTCATTCTCACTTATACATATTATGATTTATCCAGAGATCACAAACAGGTCGTTGCCATATTCTGGTGTCAGGTACGTTTTATTTGACCCAAACAGTATTTTGTCCAATGTAATTTTTTTTATGTATATTTATACTATGTTTTATTATTAGTTGTCAAGATTTTGGGCTTTTTTATTTTATTTATTTTGTTGTTTTTGACAATATACACAGCAAAACATACACCAATTCATGAAGGGCAAGACAGTACACAACACTGGGGAACCAGCACAACCTGTACAAAGCAAGGTCATGGAAGCTCCATAGACACATCCAAACTCCCTGAGGGAAGGTATTGGTGGACTGAGGGCTGTGTGGAGCATGGTCTCAGGGAACATCTAGCTCAATTGGCATGACTTTGTTTATAAAGAATATGTTCTACATTTTACTTTGATGAGTAGTGTCTGGGGTCGTAAAAGCCTGTGAGCAGCCATTTAGAATACCCCACTTTTCTTACCCCTTTGGGAGCAAGGAAGAACGAAGAAAACAAAAGATATAAGGGAAAGACTAGTGTGAAGGACTAATGGACCACATCTACCATGGCCTCCACCAGACCGATTCCAGTACAACTAGATGGTGCCCGCTACCGCCACTGACTACTCTGACAGAGATCACAATGGAGGGTCCCAGACAGAACTGGAGAAAAACGTAGAACAAAATTCTAACTTGAAAAGAAAGACCAGACTTGCTGGCCTGACAGACTGGAGAAAGCCTGAGAGTGTGGCCCCCAGACACCCTTCAGCTCAGTAATGAAGTCACTCCTGCGGTTCACCCTCCAGTCAAAGATTGGACAGGCCTATAAAACCAAATGGGACTAAAGGGGTATCCCAGCCCAGGGGCAAGGACTAGAAGGCAGGAGGGAACAGGAAAGCTGGTAATAGAGAATTCAAGGTTGAGAAGGGAGAGTGTTGACATGTCGTGGGGTTGTTAACCAATGTCACAAAATAATGCATGTACAAACTGTTTAATGAGAAACTGTAAATTTCCATAAAATACAACAATAGCAACAAAAAAGCATACACCAATTCAACAGTTTATGTATGTACAATTCAGTGACGTGGATTACATTCTTCTAGTTGTTCAACCATTCTTGTCTTCCTTTCTGAGTTGTTCCTCCCCCATTAACATAAACTCACTGCCCCCTGAACTTCGTATCTAATTGTTTGAATTGTGTTGTCACTTGGTATCCTATAGATAATTCTTAAAACAGCATAGTGCTCAAGGCAGACTTTTTTTTTTTTTTGTCTAGTTGAGCTAAATTATTGTTTGGCTTTAAGAAGACTTCAGGGGATATTTTTGGTTTAAGATTTAAAGATTATCTCAGGGCAATAATTTCAGGAGTTCATCCAGCCTCCATGGCTTCAGAAAGTCTGGAGCCCATGAGAATTTGAAATTCTGTTCTGCATTTTCCCTGTTTTATTCAGGATTCTTCTAAAGAATCTCTGATCAAAATGTTCAGTAATAGTAGCTGGACACCATCCTGTTCTGGTCTCATAGCAAAGGAGGCTGTTAAGTTCTTTATTTTAGAAGTTATTTATTCAAGAATCTGTTGGGGTTTGTAAATGGTGTGGCAGAGGCATCTGACTTCCTCTGACTTCACAAAGGAGAAAGAGAATCAAAACCAACAACCTGAGGCTGATTCCTATGAGGTGGAGGTCAGACATAATTCTTCTGGCCAGTGCTTTTTACCAATTCTGACACCAGTCGTCCTTCCCATGGCACACTCTACTTCTCTGCTGAGTTTGATAGTTTGTTGCAATGGTCGCACAGAACTCACACACGACACTCACGATTATGGGGTTTATTAGGGAAGTTAACCGGTTACAATTCAGGTTCAGTCAGATTCAGGATAAGTAGTTCTTTGATCAGGGCAGGTATTTTTTTCAGCTGTGCCCACAGGCATGCCTCTCTCTGGCCCCTCCACCTCTGCCCTGCTTGGGAAAGTGTTACAAAGCTCTTTTAGTTCTGCCAGTAAGTACCCAGAGACATCCCACTTTACCAGTAAGACTCTGCCCAAAGGCGCTCAGCTCTAGCCCTGTGGGCTGTCAAGCCTGCCTCTACCAAGTGCCCGGAGGTGCCCTACTCCTCCAGGAAGCCTCCTGCCTGAAGGCACTCAGCTTTCTTGATTGTGGGCTCTTGGCCCACCACACTGTCTCCTGTTGGTCTCCTGCCGATCTCCTGGCTCTGCTGCCACCATTTCTCTGCTTCTGCTTCGGTTTCTTTCCATCTTTAGTGTCAAAGCTCTCTCTCAGTCTCCTGGTTCCAGGAGCTTCTCAGAGCAGGGAGTCCAGGTCCAAAGGACAGGCTTCACTTCTGTTTCTTTTTCTTTGGTGGTAGTGAGATCCTCTCCTTGTACCTCTGGGATAGCTCGTTTTAAGCCAAACATGATGGCAAAACTCACTAATCCCTTAGTTAGGGTTCTGTATACCTTATTCACGTAGTCTCACTCAATCATTGTGTCACAAAGACTGTGGCTAGAAGGGCCATATGAAATAATTCATTGCACCACAGGTATAAAATATACAGTTACTGTTTATCAATCTTAAATGATTGCATACCTGCATATGGAATTCTGAGCAGAGACAGATTACCCAGTATGCAAGGTACACATGATTTACTTGTATTTACTAATCTGTAGTGCACAATTTCACCTGTTTTTAGGTGTGGTGAAACCCATGTGAAATTGTGCACCACAGATTAGTAAGTAAACACAAGTAAGCCTGTTCGTACCTCGTTTACTGTAAGCCGTATGTACATACTTTGCTTTCTGGTGAATGTGCCCCGGATTCTGAGTTACTACTTATCTTTTCTCAGAACTTTTAACACTATCTTCTTATTTCACTATCTTCTGCCGTTTTAAAGAAGTCTACTGTAGTCTAGTTTTTTATTCCTTTGTATGTAATTTGTCTTTTCTTTCTGTTTTATACTAACCTCTTCTGTTTTTTTCTGCATTCACTACTATATTTGACTAGAGGTAGATTTAATATTATCTAATTTTGTTGTCGTGAGTCTATGAATTTCTCTATTTCTTCTATTCTAGAAAATTCTCATTTGTTATCACCTAAATATTTACTCTTTTCCCACTCATTTTATTTATTCCTTCTGCACCTCCTAACAGACAAGTGTTGGAGCTGTTTATTTTATTTTCTGTGTCTCTTAGACTCTATTCATATTTTTTGTTGCTTTCTCTCTTTGTTCTAGATTTTGGATAAAACCCCATTACCGTCGATTCAATTCTGACTCATAGTGACCCTACAGGACAAAGTAGAACTGCCCCACAGGGTTTCCAACAAGCAGCTGGTGGATTCGAACTGCCAACCTCTTGGTTAGCAGCAGAGTGCTTAAACACGTAACACCAGGGCTCCAGATTCTGGATACTTTCCTCAAATCTTTTTCTCAATTTTTATCTTTTCTTTTTTTTCTGTGTTTATAATGCTGTTCTCTTCTCCTTTGTTTTTTAATTAATTTTGGATTAATTTTCAATATTCTTATGGAACTTATTGTTTCAACTAAATCTAGGAAGTCTAGCTTCTTGCTGGCCTACCTGTGCCAGAAGAAAGATTTGTTTTTATTTTAAGGCCACATTTACTCTGAGGACAGGGTCCTTTGAAGGTCTCAGCTTTATGCACTGGTTTGGAGACTTACTTCCTGCCTCTCCTAAACTGAAGGCCTCATCTTCTGTCCCAGAGAGATCATTAAGCCCCAATCTGTCCTTTTTTCTTTTTTTCTGTACAATAGGCAATCCTCACTGCTGCGTTCATAACAGCTCCAGTACAAGTTCACATTTAACCTTCTTTTTTTACTTCCTCTTTGTGTTTGTTCTCCAGTGTTTTCCCTACTTTCTTAAGAGTTCAGCTGTTCATTTCAAAGGAATTTGTTCTATTTTATGCAGTTTCTGGATATTGTGAGAACTAAGATTTTCAATTAAGCTAGTGTGCATATTGTCATTCAAAGTAGGATGGAGCGAGGGAGAGGAACCAACATTTATTGAACACTGCTCTGTGCGTGACCTTGTACTGGGTCCTTCACATATACCACCCTCTTAATCTTTATAATGAAACTGAGGATGGTAGATATATTACTGATAATATAATAACTTATATTTTAAGCAGATTGTTATAGAGGCTTTTTGAAGAACAATTTTGGGAATAGCTACCCCAGTCCTCTTGGTAGCTTAGTTTGTCTAATCTATGAGAAAGATTAAAAATATAGTTGTTCATACCAAAAAAATTCCACCATGACCAAGTGGAATTTATACCAGGTATGCAAGGTTGGTTCAATATTAGAAAAACCATTAATGTAATCCACTATATAAATAAAACAAAAGACAAAAACCACATGATCTTATCAATTGATGCAGAAAAGGCATTTGACAAAGTCCAACACTCGTTCATGATAAAACCTCTCAGCAAAATAGAAATTGAAGGAAAATTCCTCAACATAATAAAGGGCATTTATACAAAGCCAACAGACAACATAATTCTAAATAGAGAGAGCCTGAAAGCATTTCCCTTGAGAATGGGAACCAGACAAGGATGCCCTTCATCACTGCTTTTATTCAGTATTGTGCTGGACGTCCTAGTCAAAGCAATTAGGCTAGACAAAGAAATAAAGCACATCCAGATTGGCAAGGAAGAAGTAAAATTTTCTCTATTTGCAGATAACGTGACCTTATACACAGAAAACCCTAAGGAATCCTCCAGAAAACTACTGAAACTAAGAGTTTGGCAGAGTTTCAGGTTACAAGATAAACATACAAAAATCACTTGGATTCCTCTACATCAAAAAACAAACGTTGAAGAGGAAATCACCAATCAATACCATTCACAGTAGCCCCCAAGAAGATAAAATACTTAGGAATAAATCTTACCAAAGATGTAAAAGACCTATACAAAGAAAACTACAAAGTACTACTGCAAGAAACTAAAAGGGACCTACATAAGTGGAAAAACGTACCTTGCCAATGAATAGGAAGACTTAACATAGTAAAAATGTCTATTCTACCAAAAGCCATCTATATATACAAAGCACTTCTGATCCAAATTCCAACGACATTTTTTAATGTGATGGAGAAACAAATCACCAACATCATATGGAAGGAAAAGAAGTCCTGGATAAGTATAGCACTACTGAAAAAAGAAGAAGAAAGTGGGAGGCCTCACTCTACCTGATTTTAGAACCTATTATACAGCCACAGTAGTCAAAACAGCCTGGTGCTGGTACAACAACAGGCACCTAGACCAATGGAACAGAATTGAGACCCAGATATAAACCCATCCACATATGAGCAGCTGATATTTGACAAAGGCCCAGTGTCAGTTAATTGGGGAAAAGGTAGTCTTTTTAACAAATGGTGCTGGCATAACTGGATATCCATTTGCAAAAAAATGAAACAGGACCCATCCTCACACCATGCACAAAAACTAACTCCAAGTGGATCAAAGACCTAAACATAAAGACTAAAACAATAAAGATCATGGAAGAAAAAATAGGGACAATGTTAGAAGCCCTAATACAAGGCATAAACAGAATACAAAACATTACTAAAAATGACAAAGAGAAACCAGATAACTGGGAGCTCCTAAAAATCAAACACCTATGCTCATCTAAAGACTTCACCAAAAGAGTAAAAAGACCACCTACAGACTGGGAAAATTTTTTCAGCTATGACATCTCCAATCAGCTCCTGATCTCTAAAATCTATCGGATTCTGTTAAAACTCAACCACAAAAAGACAAACAACCCAATTAAAAATTGGGCAAAGGATATGAACACGCAGTTCACTAAAGAAGATATTCATTTGGCTAACAGATACAAGAGGAAATGCTCTCAATCATTAGCCGTTAAAGAAATGCAAATTAAAACTATGATGAGATTCCATCTCACTCCAACAAAAAAAACAAGGCTGGCATTAATCAAAAAAACACAAGATAATAAATGTTGGAGAGGCTGTGGAGAGATTGGAACACTTATACACTGCTGGTGGGAATGTAAAATGGTACAACCACTTTGGAAATTGATTTGGAGTTTCCTTATAAAGCTAGAACTAGAGCTACCATACCACCCAGAAATCCCACTTCTCGGAATATATCCTAGAGAAATAAGAGCCTTTACATGAACAGATATATGCACACCCATGTTTATTGCAGCACTGTTTACAATAGCAAAAAGCTGGAAGCTACCAAAGTGTCCATCAACGCACGAATGGATAAATAAATTATGGTATATTCACACAATGGAATACTATGCACCAATAAAGAACAACGATGAATCTGTGAAACATTTCATAACTTGGGGGAACCTGGAAGGCATTATGCTGAGTGAAATTAGTCTGCTGCAAAAGGACAAATATTGTATAAGACCACTATTATAAGATCTTGAGAAATAATTTAAACCGAGAAGAACACATTCTTTTGTGGTTATGAGAGGGGGAAGGGAGGTGGGGAGGGAGGGTGGGAGAGGGCTATTTACTGATTAGATAGTAGATAAGAACTACTTTAGGTGAAGGGAAGGACAACACTCAATACAGGGTGGGTTAGCACAACTGGACTGGACCGAAAGCAGTTTCCCGAATAAACTGAATACTTTGAAGGTCAGAGGAGAAAGGGTGGGGGTTTGGGGCCTATGGCTTCAGGGGACATCTAAGTCAATTGGCAAAATAAATTCTATTAAGAAAACATTCTGCATCCTACTTTGAAGTGTGGTGCCTGGTGTCTTAAACGCTAACAAGGAGCCATCTGAGATGCATCAATTGGTCTCAAGCCACCTGGATCAAAGAAGATTGAAGAACACCAAGGTCACAAGATATTTATGAGCCCAAGAGACAGAAAGGGCCACATGAACCAGAGACTTATATCATCCTGAGACCAGAAGAACTAGATGGTGCCCAGCCACAACCGATGACTGCCCTGACAGGGAGCACAACAGAGAACCCCTGAGGGAGTAGGAGAACAGTGGGATGTAGACCCCAAATTCTCATAAAAAGACCAGACTTAATGGCCTGACTGAGACTAGAAGAATCCCAGTGGTCATGGTCCTCAAACCTTCTGTTGGCCCAGGGCAGGAACCAGTCCCGAAGCCAACTCATCAGACGTGGATTGGACTGGATAATGGGTTGGAGAGAGGTGCTGATGAGGAGTGTGCTACTTGCATCAGGTGGACACTTGAGACTATCTTGGCATCTCCTGTCTGGAGGGGAGATGGGAAGGTGGAAGGGTTAGAAATTTGCAAAACGGTCATGAAAGGAGAGACTAGAAGGAGGGAGCGGGCTGATTCATTAGAGGGAGAGTAAGTAGGGATATGTAGTAAGGTGTACATAAGTTTATATGTGAGAGACTGACTTGATTTGTAAACTTTCACTTAAAGCAAAATAAAAACTATTTTTAAAAAATATAGTTGTTTGTAACGCAGAGCAAAATGTGGTGAAGTGAGTATTGTTCTTTGGAAGGCTGTGAAAAATGGACAACTCTCTATTAAATGGAAAAGCTATTATTAGATGATGTATTGGACTTTGATATAAGCAGGTTCACTCTCTAAGTTTTATAGTATTGAGGTAGTAAAAAGAAACTAATTATCAGGCAGTCTCACATTTAAGGCATTCTTAAGACCTGGGTCCTGGATTAAAGATTTTGTGTGTCCCTAATGGCTGCTTAAGGAGAAATATAGTCATAAATCACAGGCAGATTGAACTCATGTAGTGATTGCTATTTGACTTTTAAAAATTATTTTTATTTATATAATTACATTTTTAACACCCTGTTTTTTAGGGGGAACAATCAGCAGACTTATCATTCAACTGTTCTTGTCTCTGCTTTGATTTGTGGCCACTGCATGTGTGTTTCTTGCTGATCAACTCTTCTGTTCTTTGACCTTGTCTAGATTATCTCACATTGGCCATCTTTTACTGGAAGGCTTTTATTGAATCTTTTCACCCTAAGCTCCTAATATTTGCCAACCTCTAATCTTGTTAGTTCAGTACAGGTTCAGCATCTTCAGAAGTCACTTGATACGGGCACCTTTTTCTACCATGGCCTTTGAACTTTTAAGTGAGGGCAGGACCTGTGTCCTCACATGTAGTGCTGCATGAGTTCTCTTGAAAATCTGAAGCCTGCAGCAGCTAGCTCAAGGGCGAGCCAAGGGAAATGTCATTTTTCTCCCAAACTTCTAAAGAATTTTGTGTGTGTGTGTGTGTTCAGTGCAGGCAGAAGAAAGGGGGGAGATAAAGGCATTGTAATAATCCAACCCTCTAAATCCAAATCTTTCAAGTTTGAAACCTTTTTTTCCCTTCTTGAGGAAGCGAATAGCTGCAGGAAGGACGTGCTATCAAAGCATGTCATGTTTTTCTTAGCAGAGTAAATGTGCATCTACTTTAAAACAAGATTATCAAAAGACTTGCAAGTTATGGGAGAAAGACACCATAAGCCAACTTTTTTTATCTTTTTAAAAATCCTTCATAATTTTTCTTCCCTATACTTCAGAAAGATAGGGATTAAAAGTTCAAAAAAAAAAAAAAAAAAAAACAGAAAATGCGTCAGAGAAGGGGACATTTGCAATTTCCTCCAGCAAACCAGTCTCCACCTGGGATGTCTAATGACTATATACAAACAGAATTTTCTGTGTAAATGAGTCACCTTTCTTTGAGGCTATTCTTTAACATTTTACATTTGAAGGGTCCTATATTAAAACCAGAATGAACTTCTTTATCACTGAGAATGAATTTCTGGACAAGGTTTTAGGACATTTAATTTACCAATGGCTGAGACCATAGATTTGATTGGTGATATCACAAACAGCATGTTTCACTCCATTTTCTCAGTATATGCTATCATGATAAACAGGATATGTTGTTGATGTTGTTGTTAGGTGCTGTCGAGTCAGTTGTGACTCATAGTGACCCTATGCACAGCAGAATGAAACACTGCCCGGTCCTGGGCCATCCTTACAATCGTTGTTATACTTGAGCCCATTGTTGCAGCCACTGTGTCAATCCACCTCTTTGAGGGTCATCCCCTTTTCCACTGACCCTCTATTTTACCGAGCACAATGTCCTTCTCCAGGGACTGAGCCCTCCTGACAACATCTCCAAAGTATGTAAGACTCAGTCTCATCATCCTTGCTTCCAAGGAGGTTTGTGGTTGTACTTCTTCCAAGACAGATTTGTTTGTTCTTTTGGCAGTCCATGATATGTTCAATATTCTTCACGAACACCACAATTCAAAGGCATCAATTCTTCAGTCTTCCTTATTCATTGTCCAGCTTTCACATGCATATGGTGTGACTGAAAATACCATGGCTTTGGTCAGGATCACCTTAGTCTTCAGGGTGACAATTTTGCCTTTCAACGCTGTAAAGAGGTCCTTTGCAGCGGATTTGCCCAGTGCAATGTGTCTTCTGATTTCTTGACTGCTGCTTCCGTGGGTGTTGGTTGTGGATCCAAAAACCTTACGCTCTGCCATCGAGTCGATTCTGACTCATAGCAACCCTATAAGACAGAGTAGAACTGTCCCATGTAGTTTTCAAGGATCGCCTGGTGGATTCAAACTGTTGAACTTTTGGTTAGCAGTCTTAACTCTTAACAACTCGTCAGACCCATAGGCCAGGGGCGGGGGAACCACTTATACATACTTATTAACTAAATGTTAGATTCCCTGCTAGGAAATCCAAAACACTCCACCGGAGTCCAAAACACCATTTACTCATGAACTTTCTTGTCTACTTGGGGGAGACAAAGCTCAGACAACTAGAAAACTAGTATGAAGTGTTACTGGCAATATCTAAGAGTGAACCTAAGAGACAGAGTAGGCATTTGCTGTTGGTTTCAAGGAAGGCTTTTTGAGACTCAAACTGGACCTATAGAGATGGGCTGTAGTTGAATTGCTGAAGGGGAGAAGGGCAGTTCACATGACTGTTGGGTTGTGGGGTGCGGGGGAGGGTAGGTACAGTGACAAAATCTCAGCAAAGTTCTGAAGGAAAATAAGTCTAGTGAGACAGGACATTTCCACACATCTTTCACAGAACAGTGAAGAGACTTTCTAGAATATTTTCCAATTCCACATGCAAATTTCTCACTTTCTTATTCTGTTTTAAATCCTTATATTGAAGCTTAAGATACTTTTTTTAATCAAGCAAACACATCTTATTTTCAAAGTGGTCCACCATTCCAGTCTGACTAGATGGTAGTTCCAGACGGTAGGTACTACACTTCAAATCCTGGATGTCTAGCCTAGTGCCTGAAACAAGTTTGCTGCTGATTGAATATTTGTTAAAGGGAAGGAGGAAAGAGAAAGGAAGAAAGAGAAGAAAGAGAGGAAGAAAAGAATGTGTAATGAGAATAGCATTTATTACTATAGAGAAAAAGCTTGTCAGATTTTTGTATCTACTACAGAAAATATTCTCAATTGAATAAAATTGTTTTACGTACTAAACTATCAGTTAGTTTTAGGAAGCCAAACATCCTTCTCCCAAACTAAACTAAACAAAACTAAGTCAACTGGGAACTTTCTAGGTTTAAATGAACAAATTTCTGGGTGACTTTTTTTTTTTTTCTATAGTCAATCAGATTTTTGGATCAGAGGCGTGTAGCCATTTTTTATATCTTCTACTTGAGGGCAACCACCATGCCTATTTTATTTATTGTGTGTCTATTTTGATTGGCATTTTCCTGACTCATTTTTTTGTGTGTGTGTGTGTGGCCAATAAATAAGTGTGGATATTATTGTTGAAAGTTTTGAAATTACTATTTTTTTTTAATTTCATGGTATTTTGTACAAGGGGCATGTACAAACCACATAATAAAACCCAAACTATGATATATTGAATTGCTATCATAGACTGTATGTTTTAAGTAGGTATCCCAATAGTAATTGAATTGGAGGGCCTACATTTTCCAACTTGCCCACCTAACAACTAAGAAAGTATACAATAGAATCACTGGGCTTTTCCAGTACCTAGAAAATAAGCAAATTTAACATGCAGCCTGTTACTGCTAATGGGTATTTTGCCACCCACCTCCAACCCTTAGAGAAATTAATATAAGCATTAATTAAAATTAACATCAATTTTATTAGCCCATATACTTAACAAGCTGATAGTACCTGACAGGCTTTAAGGAAAGGAGGGAGTTAGATATTGTAGACACCACACCACTGACAACGTGGAACGTACCTGTTTACTCTCCATTAGCAGTCCAACCCCCTTAAAGACTGCCTTAACGGCTTTCTTGTCTTAGGCTGAATGATGTCAGCTCCAATGAAGATAGATCAAAAGCTTTAAAGAAAAAAAAATATATATATATATTCGCCTTATGACACTTTGATAGGCTTTCTCAGTTCTTACTTAAAAGTCAAGGAAGCAGGTAGATTTTGAAGAACAAAAGTTGAACACTGTCTTTTTGCAGTAAAAGGGAAAGGTCACCAGGACAAAATGCTTGAATTAAAATCAAAATCTTGGACTGGTGGATCTATATGTGCCTCTAACCTTTCACAAAATAAGCAGAAAATTTTAAGATGAGGTGTTCTTTCATAACTCCTCTCCCCTCCCCATTATTGCCTCTTCAGTGAATGTCATGTACCCTATATATTGACTCTTCCCTTTGGCTTAAGTTGGAAGAGCTATACGAAATGACCAAAATGAAAAATAAGACTTTAAATAATATCCTGCTTTATAGCATCATGGTAGTTTGGTGGGTGAGAAGTTATACCGGTGTGAAGACTGGAGCTTCTGTTATGCTGATGACCCAAGTGCTGTCCTTCATGAAAGTCAATTCGATCTTACTAGTGTTTGAGTTGGGGGTCTTAACTGTAATCAATTCTCAGTAAATGCTTGGCCTGCATCTATAAAATTTGACCATTTTTCACTTTGTCATAATCTTCAATTTGATTCCAATTCCCTCATGTAATTTCCTCACCTAATTTATCTTAATGAATGTGTAGTATTTGATTTGGGCTTACATCTTGGA
The DNA here is from genome assembly GCF_030014295.1 of Loxodonta africana. Lineage (NCBI taxonomy): Eukaryota > Metazoa > Chordata > Mammalia > Proboscidea > Elephantidae > Loxodonta > Loxodonta africana. The sequence continues at coordinate 109,325,349 of NC_087347.1, read as the reverse complement.
CATGTGAACGTCAGAAAAAGATCAGCATCGACATCAATACGAACTAAAGCAATGGAAATTCTGAGGAGAGACAGAACCATATTTACTCATCGTGAGTTTCATTTTTTATTGGTTAAAAATTGGACTACAGTAAAACTTGCCACTTTAAATTAATTTGACAAGTTTATTGAACACGTGCTGTGTACCAGGCTTTCTAGCAAATGCTGAGGATTTAGATCCAAGAAGCTACAAGACATGGAATCTACTCTCCAGGAGGTTAGAGCACCCTGGATAAAAAATGACTACGAGTTGTCATGGAGTCGCTTCTGACTCGTGGTGACTCCACGGGGGTCAGAATAGCACTGCGCACCACAGGGTTTTCAGGGACTAATTTTTTGGATATAGACCACTTGGCTTTCTCCTGAGACACCTATGAGTAGACATGAATTTCCAGTTTTCCCTTTAGCAGCTGAGCACGTTAACAGTTAGCACCACCCAGGAACTCTAAAGACATAACTACACAACTCTAATACACTAAGGTCACGTGATAAAATGACAACTAAAAGGCTCTGAGAATGGAAAAGGAGATCTTACAACTTGGATTCTATGGAAAAGAGGTGAAAAGGAGATTAAAGGAAAACTTTATTTTTCGTTTATTCCAACATGAAAAGGAGATGAAAGGGATTGCTTTTCCCTTGGAAAAATACACATATACAAATACAAGCAAAATTTATAAACAATTTTATGATACCTATGGCCACCTGGGGACCCAAGTAAAGAAAATCTGGCTTATTTACCAGTGATTGATGGAGCACTGCTAGTCCATTTGGTGGTTAAGTGTTACAGCTGCTAACCAAAGGGTCAGCAGTTCAAATCTACCAGACGCTCCTTGGAAACTCTGTGGGGCAGTTCTACTCTGTCCTATAGGGTCGCTATGAGTTGGAACCGACTCGATGGCACTGGTGGTGGGTACTAGTCCCCGAGTTAGTGGAATTTCTGCCTTTGAATACCCAGAAGAGGAGACAAAGTGTAATAATGTAACTGCTGAGGGATTAGTGGTGAATGTGAGGAAGGAAAGGGACTATTAGGCAGCAGAAGGGGTCAGGCGAAGGTGGCTTTGGGCTGGGGGCCCTGTGTGCCACCTGTCCTGGGATGTTCATACCAAGTGTCTTGTTTGGTCTCTCTGTTCATCTAGTCAATTTCCTTCACAGTCAAAAAATAATACTCAGTTGGTGTAAAATAGCCTCCTTATTTCAGAGAAATTTGTAGAAACTATAAAATATTTAATTTTTGAAGCAATACTACAACTCTTTGAAATCAGTTTTCAACTATTAATGACATTTTAATATCTTAAATATTTCAGTATAAAGCTTATTCTTATTCATTTTTCTTCATTATATTTATCTGTTTGAAGTATAGAAGTACCTCTGTGTGTGTGTGTGTCCAGAAAACAGGAGACAATTTTTAACACTGAAATGATAGGTGCTACAATTATCTCTGCTGAGTAATGAGCTACACCATAACATGGTGGCTTAAACAACAATTCATTACTATTATTGTTTTATTGCTGTTACTATTATTGCTACAGCTCACAATTTTGAGGGTCAGGAATTCAGACTGGAGACAGTGGGGATGGCACATTTCTGTTCCAGCTGGGGCAACTCAGAGGCTGGAAACTGGAACGCCTAGAAGCACCTCTCTCTTAGGCTTCCAAATAGCCTGGTTACTTTATGGACACATAGGTCTTCAAAAAAACAAATATTCTAAGAGGACTTATGAAGCTGCGAGGTTTTGACTATGAGCTCTACTACACCTACCCATCACTTCTGTTACTTTCTGTTGATCAAATGAGTCACTAAGGCCAGCCCACATACAAGGAGAGAGGAATTAGATTCTACTTCCAGAGGTAAGAGAAGCAAAGAATTTGTAGTCAGGCTTGTTATATTAGAATGCTGTTGTTGTTTGGTGCTGTCCAGTTGATTCTGACTCACAGAGACCCTATGCATAGCAGAATGAAACACGGCCAGTCCTGCACCATCCGCAGAATTGTTGCTGTGTTTGTGCCCACTGTTGCAGCCACTGTGTCAATCTATCTTGTTGAGGGTCTTCCACTTTTCCGCTGACTATCTACTTTACAAAGCGTGATGTCCTTCTCCAGTGACTGATTCCTCCTGATAACATGTCCAAAGTATGTGAAATGTAGTCTTGCCATCCTTGCTTCTAAGGAGCATTCTGGTTGTACTTCTTCCAATACAAGTTTGTTCATTCTTTTGACAGTCCATGGTATATTCAGTATTTTTTCACCAACACCACAATTCAAAGGCGTCAATTCTTTTTCAGTCTCCCCTATTCATTATCCAGCTTTCACATGCATATGAAGGAACTGAAAATACCATGGCTTGGGTCAAGTGCACCTTAGTTTCAAGGTAGCATCTTTGCTTTTCACCACTTTAAAGAAGTCTTTTACAGCCAATTTGTCCAATGCAATCTGTATTTTGATTTCTTGACTGCTGCTTCTATGGGTGTTAATTGTGGATTCAGGTAAAATGAAATACTTGACAAGCTCAATCTTAAAATAAGTAACAGAATTTGCCCAAGAGTCAAAATGGCCACATAAGCCAGAGACTCCATCAGCCTGAGACCAGAAGAACTAGATGGTGCCTGGCTACCACCAATGGCCGCCCTGACAGGGAACACAACAGAGTCCCTGATGGAGCAAGAGAAAAGTGTGGAACAGAACTGAAATTCACATTAAAAGACCAGACTCAATGGTCTGATTAAGACTGGAGGAACCCCTGAAGCCGTGGCTCCCAGAAGCTATGTTAACTCATAATTAAAACCATTCCTGAAGAACACTCTTCAGAGAAAGATTATACTGGAATATAAAACAATACTCACGAAACGTGTTCTTCTTAGTTCAAACAGGTACACGAGACCAAAGGGATAGCTCCTGTCCAGAGGTAGGATGAGAGGGCAGGAAGGGAAGGAGCTGGTTAAATGCACACGGGAAACCAAGGGGTGGAAAGGGGGAATGTGCCGTCACATTGTAGGGATTGCAACTAGTATCACATGACAATATGTGTATAAAATTTTGTATGAGAGATTAACTTGAGCCATAAACTTTCACCTAAGGTACAATTAAAAAAAAAAAAAAAAAAAAAAGGCAAGTGAATGAATCTTTGAATTGAATCATTAAAAATAACTCATTGCCATTAAAGCAATTCTGACTCAGAGCAACTGTATTGGACAAAGTAGAACTTCCCCATTGGGTTTGCAAGGAGCAGCTGGTGGATTTGAACTGCCAACCTTTTGGTTAGGAGTAGAGCTCTAACCCAGCACCAATCATTTTAGCTATGCAGTATTTAAAATGATTCAGGGATTAATTCTGCCCTGTATACAATACAGTCTATTATCTCCCAGAACAAATGTTCCATTGGACTCATGGGACTTTTAGTAACACCTAGCACAATCTCAGGCACATAGAAGATACTTGGTAACTATTTCCTGAATCATAAAATCAAAATTTAAAACAAATATTGATTCAAAATTATTGATAATTATATTAACTAAAAAAATTCAGACAAGTTGCTTGATAAATTCTGTCTGACAGGGATTTGCCCATGGTAAGAGTGGTGTGCTAGAAATAGTTATTACTGACTCACAAGAGCCAACTGTTTGAATTGTTTAAGAAGCCCTTACTCTATAGTTCAAATTTTGAAAACTCAAGTCAGTTTTTCTCCATGTTCTACTTTGAACTTTATATTTTGATTTTCTATATCAAGACATGAGTCAGGATCGACTCGACGGCATTGGGTTTTGGGTTGGGTTATATCAAGACATATGAGACTCCAGTTCCCTTCCTAGGTTTGTTAGTTGGGTTCACCTTTTTTTTTTTTTTTTTTAAATACATGAATCCATACCCTGGTGTCCTGCTGCCACAAACATTTCTTATAAGACTGGCATCTGCCTTGTTCTTAGTATCTTGGCAGTCCTTCTGGTGATCAAGGAATTTGACTCAGAAATTCAAGTTTTTGAAAGATTCTGCTTCCTAGAATTTCTGCATCATCTTTTCTTAAATTTCTAGCCAGCTTTCTGGGGCAAAATCTGTCACTCATTTCTTGTTCTCTTTGATCGTAACCTCCCCTTTGCCTGAACCATTCTTTTCTTTCCGAGGAGAACCATACAGTATTGCCATGGCCTGCTTTATTGCACTTCTAGAATTTTTTGCTCTAACACACCCGCTACCTACACACACACTGACACATTCCATTGACATCCTTCGTTGCCAGGAAAGTCTGTAGATAATCAGACTGAGAGGTAATTTAAGTACTTTTATTTGTTGGGTCTGTTTTGACAAAAGTATGATCACTTTGGTCATATCAGATGCTTCAACTCGTGTAGCTCCTGCCTGATTAATTGACAAGATGGCAGTCACAATGCAAATAACTACCGGGCACTCTGCCACAGGCAGATATTATCTGATTTTATCTGTAACAAATGCGCAAGTAGCAAGTATTTTTTCTGGGAAGAAATTTCCAAAGGTAATACCCAGTTTTGATACATTTCAAATTCTTTTTTTTTTTTTTACAGAGTTGCTGAATATTGTACAAAGAATTAACTGATTCATTGTATAAAGATTTGACAACTAATCATACAGTAGAACCATAAATCATCCTTAATAGCAAAGAAATCACATTAGCTGGAGCACTTGAAACTTGTTGATCATAGACACTAATCTAAGAAGCAGTAGTCTTCTCTTCACTTACTTCCATGTTGATATACATTGGTTTGAGCAGAAGTAAGTGTTTCATCAAGCATGATGACGCTCCATTAGCTCTGCCAGCTACGGAGTAAAGCTACAGCTCTAAAATATTTTGCCTCTTCAAAACAAACATACTAAACCAAAAAAAGAAAAAAAAAAATGAAGACAAACCTGCTTTTCCCCCCCAAATAATTTGTATAGCTCTGTACACTGGTTAATTATTTAAAGATCTTTGAAACTTAATGCTGCTTGATTGTGCTAATTTACACTAGGGAAGAGCCTCTTAAAGGTTTCCGGTTGCAAATCCTCCACTTAGAATACGCCTTACAATAGCAGAGCGTTTTAGCCACAGAAATAATCACAGACTCAATGCATCCCTCTCTAAGTACATTAACTGAGCCACATTTTAAGCTGAGATATGAGGGACATAAATGAACACATATTAAACACTTGTATATGTCAAGTACTGTGTTTGTTACTTCTAGTACAATGGGTCAGAGGTTCCAGTGTGAGGTTATTACCATTCTTTTTGCCATCTTGCATTCACAATTTTCCAAAATACATTAAACTCTCACAGCAATTGTGTAAGTTAAGTGTGACTGCTGTTAGGATTCTTATTGGAAGGCTAGCACACGGAAAGAAAAGCACACAGAGAGAAAGTGACTTGTGCACCACATGACCCATTCTTGTCTGACCAGGAGATACAAAGTAGATTCTCTGAATCACGTTCTCTGAACTATATTTCCATAAAGAAAAAAAAAAAGTTTTTAACCACACTGTCTATTCACACACGTTTAGGAGCCTCTGTTTTGAACTAGACACTCTTAAATATGTGTGAATGGACATATGGTAAAGGTATTTAATTTTTTATTTTAAGAGCATCTGTTTTGTACTGAAGCCCTGGTGGTGAAGTACTCACGAGTTCAACTGCTGACCAAAAGTTTGGCAGTTTAAATCCACCAGCTGCTCCTTAGAAACAGTACAGGGGCAGTTCTACTCCGTCCTGTAGGGTCACTATGAGTCAGAATCAGCTCGACGACAAAGGGTTTGGTTTGGTTATTTTGTACTAGGAATTTATTTATTTATTTATAAGATACGATAGAAAGATAAGTTAGGTACAACTTCTTCTTTCAAGAATCTCATAATCTAGAAGTGAAGAAAACATGTGAACATGTACCGAATAATTACCCTTCAGAAGGATATTGTTGTTAGCTGCCCCCGAGCTGGCCCCCAACTCAAGGCAACCTCATGCATACCAGAGCGAAAGCCTTCACGGTCCTGTGACCAACCCCATGATTAGTTGCAGATGGGACCATTGCGATCCAAAGAGTTTTCGTAGTTAATTTTCTGAAGTATATTGCCAGATGATAGACTTTCTTCCTAGTCCCTCTTAGTCTGAAAATTCCACTGAAACACACAAGCCTCCACGGACAGACGAGTGGTGACCGTGTATGTGGCGCATTGGCTGGAGACCAGACCCCATATTTACACTAAAATCTGAGGGTCAGGTATGGTTTCCAAGAGGAGTGATACCAATCTAGACATTTGTATGTGGAACTGTTGCTTCTGTGGTTCAATGGGAGAAGTGGAGAAATGTGAAAAAAGTAAGAAAGAGAAGGGCATTTAAACACCTAGAGGCAAGAGAGACCAACACACTTGAAGAATCATAAGCAGTTCAAAACAGCTAGACCACAGAGTGTTGGTCTAACAAAAGATCAATTGGAAGAGGCCATGAGGGGTTTATGTACAGGTAGTTGTACTCTGTTCTGAGAGCAACTGGTACCATAAACACAGTATAAGTGATATACAGTTAGTTTTAGGTTAAATGCAAGAATTCAAATAAATGCCAATGACTGTCACAAAAATGCTTATGCTTCACTATCAGGATCATAATATTAAAAGACATTTTCCTAGCAAGAATGGGGTCATAATTTATAATTTGTGTTTAATTTTATCTCTAAAAAGGATTTGAAACAATGAATTACTTACTTAATCCATCCCAAAAACCTGGTCATTCTCGTCTACTATGTGTAAAGAATTGTCTGTCCAATGAATCAATTATTTTTCATTTTAATTCAATGCACTGGCTTATACTTTTAGTTTTGGAGAGTACAATCATGATTAAATTAAGAGGAATAAATCTTTGATGATACAGAAAATAAAGGAACAAACAAAAAATCAAGAACCATGAGCTAAAATAATTATGGTACCAGGGACAGGGAGTACGATAATTGTTGAAGTGGGGTGATGTGTACTGATGGATTAATTATATTATTCACTCTATTTTTGTATATGTTTGATAATAAAACATTTAAAAAAATTAATATTCAGTGTAGCATTTGTTCCTTCAAGATTATAGGTAAAAGCACGGATTCTGGGGTAATTGGAGAAAAGGCTGGCCTCTTTGAAGCATTAGACAACTTCTGACACTACTTTTATGACTAAGACTTGCTCGTATGTCAATTTTCTCAAGTCAATATATAAAAAATTAATTTGATCTCAATAAAAATTCCAAGTTTTCCTTTTATCGTGGAAGTAGAAAATTAGATTTTAAATTTCATATAAGAAAGTCAACAACCAAGAAGAGATTAAAAAAAAAAAAAACCCTGAAAAATAAAAGAAATGGAAGGGGGGCTAATCAATACCAAATATTAAAACAGAGTATTTGTTGTTGTTCATTGCCATACAGCTGTATAGCCATTGCCGACGCATGGTGACTCCATGTGTGCAGAGAAGAACTGCTCCATAGAGTTTTCCAAGCTGTGAGCTTTTGGAAGCAGATCACCAGGCCTTACTTCTGAGATGTCTCTGGGTGGGTTTGAACTGGTAGCCTTTTCATTAGTAATCCAGTGTCTAACCATGTGTGTTGGGACCGTTACCCGGGGACTCTAAAACACAGGAGAGGATTCTATCATTCAACAGTTTTGTACTAGTACATTAAAAGGCACACACACACAGATCAATAGGACATTCCACAAGGCAACGACTATCTTGTTTTCCTCAAAAGTGAAAGACTAAAACAAGCAAAAATAAAGTTGGTGGTATTGGTCTGGATTAAAAATTCAACAGACATGAAAATCGAATGCAATGTGTAGTTTCTGATTGGATTCTGAATTTTTATAAAATGTCATAAAGGACATTTTGGGGGATTACTGGGAAAATTTGAACATGGTCTGTAATTACATATTATATATGTTATATAATATTACATATGATGTATAAATATTAAATTCTTTGGGTATTAAAAGAGAATCATGTCTATGTAGAGTATTTCCTTATTCTGGGGATGTACATACTGAAGTATTTATTGACAAGGTTTCATAATTCTACAACTTGAAATATACATTGAAAATATAGAATCCTATGGCCTAAAAGGAGCCCAGGTGGTGCAGTGGTTAAGAGCTACAGCTGCTAACCAAAAGATCAGCAGTTTGAATCCACCGGGCTATCCTTGGAGACCCATGGGACACTTCTACTTTGTCCTGTAAGGTCGCTATGAGTTGGAATGGACTTGACGGCAACAGGTTAGATTTTTCTTTTTTTTTTTTATGGCCTAAAAAGGAGCCCTCGTGGCTCAGTGGTTAAGTACTCATTTGCTAACTCAAAGGTCAACAGTTTGAATCCACTGTCTGCTCTATGGGATAAAGATGTAGTAGTCTGCTTCCGTAAAGATTACAGCCTCAGCAACCCTATGGGCCAGTTCTACTCTGTCCTATTACAAAAAAACATTAATTGGAATGGAATCTATGGCAGTTGGTTTGTTTTTGGCTTTTTTTATGGTCTAAAGAACTTCAGGATTTGCCAAAGCCCAACGATCATGGCCACCCATCGTTAGTGAGATTGGTACACTTGCAGAGCCAGGGACATGTGACGTCATAACCAGCTACCAGGCCTTTCATTTGTCCGTAGACAATTAAGCATCTAAGAAAACAGCCAAGCTGAGCAAAAAAAAAAAAAAAAAAAAAAGGCTCTTTTAAGCAAAAGCTCACATCAGTAATAATAAGAAATATCTTTCTGCTAAAAAGAAGGCCAGTTAGACTGCCAGCTCTAGCCCTAGGAGGGCTCAGTGAGCATATGCCCCATTCCATGGGATTCTGCAATGGTGCTGCTTCTGCACGAAGATGCCCGTGTCCTTCTCCCCTTTGTCTCTCTCACAGATTGTTGAAGGGTCTGGACTGTAATTCAAATGGCATTAAGTTGTAACTGATAGACAGGCTATCTTACGGAAGCCCTGATTCCGTATCTGTTCAAGCATCTCATCTGTCCAGATTTTGTCCAAAGAACATTAATGCTGGGAGTTATGGACAGAAAACTGAAACTTTGTCCTGCTTTGAATATGACCATGTACTTTACATCAAATACAGTAAGGAAACAAGCATTTTATTCCCTGAGACAAATCAAAATTAAAACTCATTATATCTGGTTCTGGTCCCCAAAATAAATGAAATTTTGAGCGTTTACCTTAACCTGAACTTCTTAGCAATTTGATCACTGATTTTTGGTAAGCTGATGTTGGAAGATGCAACGTGACTTTTCTGAATATGATAACCTTTTTTTCCACTATGAACACCGTAATGTGCACTTGGTAACCTCCGAAATTTTATGGTTTTTTTTTTTTTCCTTCTAAATGCTTGTGTTCCTTGTTTGGTGAGCCAGTCCTTTTAACGTCTGACTTCCTTGAATTTTTGAAAGTAATTTTTCTCTTTTAAGTGATTTTGTCTTTGAATTTCCTTTTGACAGAGGTAAGTTCTGCATATCCCAGAGGCAGGTCATATTCTAAATCACAAAGAAATCAGTGTCAAAATGAGTTTGCTGCCGCCATCACACCAACTCAGACAGGCGGAGGGTGCTGGCAACAGATGGGTAAAGCTCAGAAAGCTCCAGACCAAGAGGAACTCAGGCAGATCAGCAGGAAGTCTTCTGCAGAGGCTCTATGCCCATAGTGGTTGGCAGCACAGAAGGTAGACATTGTGGTAGCTGAGTTCCAGAGGGCTCCAGGGCCAGTTTAATCAAGCTAACTCTAACCTACATTGGGAGGTACATTCCTTGTTCTCAGGTCACAGAGACCAGGAACAGTGACAGTTGTCTTATATGGGGTAGGGCAGTGTCAGCAATTTTCATGAAGCCACGGGTAGAAGAAAAGGGGAAAGTGTCTGTAAAAGAAGATTCAGGATGTTGGAGACAGGGCCAGAACAGTCACACTAGGTAAGTCTCAAGAGTATTAGGTAAATGTGTTACCTCCATGGCTGTATAAGCAGAGATATTGCCAGCCTTGACAGGCCACATGTGCCATTTCAACAAGAATTTGTTTCAAACGGAGAAAGAAAGCAATGACATTCTAAGTAACAGGAATTACTAGAGAATCCTATCTTTTCTTACTCATATTTTTTTTTTTTTATGTTACCAGTTGCCATCGAGTTGATTCTGGCTCATGGTGACTCTACATGTGTCAGAATAGAACTGTGCTCCACAGGGTTTTTAATGGCTGATTTTTCACAAGTAGGTTAGCAGGTCTTTCTTCTGTGATGTCTCTAAGTGGACTCAAACTTCCAACATTTGTGTTAGCAGCTGAGTGTGTTAACCTTTTGCACCACCAAAGTACTTTACTCATATTACTTCCCTTCCCTGTGAGTTGGTAGAATCTACTAGACGGCAATGAGTTTATATTAAACCAAAATGAAAACTGTTGTCATTGGGTTGATTCCAACTCATAGCATCTCTGTACTAGTCAACCACTTTTGCTGTAAATGAAGACATAGAAGAAAAGGGAGAGACAGGGCAACACATAGTTTCTTTTCCTTTCAGTGTTTCTTTACTCACTAATACGTGGAAGGTAAAGAATGTTAGTAAAATATCCACATAGCAAGAAGTGAAATAAAAAACAGTTAAGTTAGTTTTGTTTAGTTTCCACTGTCCTAGTAAAAGCAAAATGCACATGCATACATGAGCTACAATATATGAATTGTGCAACACTGGTGACCCCACAGAGATAAATGCTCATAAGTAAAAAAAAAAAAAGAAATTTTTTTAAGTGCATAATATAAAAAGAACAATAAAGTTCATGATAAAATTTTAAAATTTTAATTCTTCTCTGCTCAATGTATTAAATGACAAAAAATACCGTAGCACATTGAAAGGCTATAGAAGAAAGAAAAAAGCTTTATGTTTTAGTACTTTTAACAACACTTGTTTTCTTCCTTTTTGGACGAGGAGTCCTGCATTTTCATCATGAGCTGACCCTGCTTGATGGACTGAGGAAGTCAGAAATAGAGGTTTCCACACTTCCAATAAAACTGATGTGGCAGACGTGTGAGAAGAAGTGTGAGCCTTCCTCCCAGAGAACTGAGAACCCAGAAGTTTTTAGTAAGAAGCACAAATATCCAGCAGTGGCCAAATGGTGATCCAATTACAGAGTGTAGAAGAAACAACAAGAAAGAGATAAAACCAATCCTTTAAAAATGTGAAACAAATCCTAAGAAGAAACACGCAGGAACGTATTAGAAATAAGTATTTGTGTCAAAAAAGCAAAATCCAGAAAAACAAAACAAAAACAATGACAAACCCGGGAGTTAATAAGAAATTAACTCAAACTAATAAGAAAGTTAATAAGAAACTGGACCAAATATTATAGACAATAAATCATTTACTAAAATCTTACTGGTAATGTAGAGTTAAAGCTACTTTTAATAATAAGCAATAAGTTCATGAGAAATATGTAAATAATTCCCCAGTTGGCCTCAAGAGAGTGCAACTTTAATGACCTCTAGACGTATACTTATTTTCTTTTTTTAATTAAGAACTATGTAACTTTAGATTGATGAAAATGTACTGTATCAGCGACCTTAAATAAATTGAAAGGGTGAACCCTCTGTTCAGCAAAATTTTATCAAATGAGCTACAGCCAAGCAAGACTAATATCACAGCCATAGGGATACATGGGTGGAAGTGTCTGGCTTGTGAACAGAACTTTCCTGTTCCAAAAGAATGAGAGCAGCTGGAAAGAGAAACCAAATACTTTCAGACTACTGCCTAGGGAAGTAAGGAACTACTAACATTTTCCATCAGGGAAAGCACCTCACATTGCCAGTGCTGAGGTTTGGCGATGGGTTTACTACTCTGATCTGGTGGGGTTTGCTGAGAATTCCTTAAAATCAAGATGTTAATATTGCATAGTGCTTCAGAGTAAGGAAGACCCTGATTTAAATCTCAGACCTGCCACTTACCAACTAGGTAAGTTAGAGCAAGCAATTTCATCTCTATAGGTCTTAGTTGTATATATAAAGTGGGGATAAAGCATACTTATCTTTCAGGGTTGACATGAACTTAAAAAGAGTTAATATACTTATAAAAAACCTAATACCTGACAGAGAATGCATATTGCTGTGGTGGTGCAGTGGTTAAGAGCTACGGCTGCAAACTAAGAGGTTGGCAGTTCAAATCCACCAGCCGCTCCTTGGAAACCCTATGGGGCAGCTCTACTCTGTTCTATAGGGTCGCTTTGAGTTGGAATCAACTCAACAGCAATCGATTTATTTTTATTATTATTAATAGATGAACATATTCAATTATGCATATATATATTACGGTTATATGTTCATATTCAATGAGTATTTGCTATCATCATTGTTACATGATTATTGTGTAGGTAAACAGCACCATAGGGTATACCCACATACATATTACATATTTGGAAAATCTCTCTCACAATATGGTAAGGGGTACTGAGATTACACATTTAAAAAGGTTTACCTTTGTTTCAGGAAAATGACCTGGAGGGCAGCATATTGTATGGATCAGTTTAGTGTCAGAGCTCTACTCAGCGACACAAGCAGCTGAGAATTGACCCTTTCAAAAATGTGTCAGGAGAGGAGCACGTTTTGATGGGGGAGATAAAAAAAAAAAAAATGAGAAAAGGAAGAGAGAGAATTTAATCCACAGAGAGCTCAACCTTCAGTGAAGGTACAGTGGACACCAAGAAACCTGGCTTTTTTTTTTTTTTTTTTTTGAGAGACCTGGTGAACTTTAGTGAGGATTGTGGTCATAGAGGAATGGGAAAGGTAGCCATTTAGCAAAGGAGAAGGAAAGAACAATGTGGAGTTTTTGAGGTCACTTTCTGTATTTCCATTATCTCAGCAGAAAGGGCTTGTGAACAAAGAATTAAAATTGCCAGAGAAGAGTAAGTTTGTAAGAAAAGAGAAAGGGGCTCTATTTTTATCAAAATGAGAATAAAACTTAACCCCTCCTTCCTTCCTTCTTTTTTTTTTTCTTTCTTTGTTCTTCCAAATATCTAATAGATATCAGCCATTGTACTAAGTATTGGACATGCAAATATAAAAGACACAGTCCCAACACTATAGAAGCTCACAGCTTGAAACAGAGAATCAAGCATATGAACAAACAAAATCTGTAGATATACAGCCTAAAGTGGAAACACAAAGGGGCGGTATGTCAAGAAAGGCTTTACAGAAAATGACACTCAAACTGAGTCTTAAGCTATTCTTTGTCATATGGACGAGGGAAGAACCAAGATACCAGACAAAGAGAGTACTGTCAGGGAAGTCACCGATGGGTGTTAGAGCATGCGACTCAAGGGAAACACACATAATGTAACAGGGCTGAATTCTGTTAGGGAGGGGGTTAGGTACGAGAATGGTATAATCAGCAATGTTTTCATCAGGGAGGGCTTCAATCGTCAGGCTTGATTGTTTAGAGAACAGGGAGAGTTGCTATTGCAAACTATTCTCTCAGGCCCCTAAATATAGTTACTTTTATGACATATTTGTGACGATTTATATTCAGGGATATGGGAGCAGTTACTTGAATTATGGGCTGGACCCTGGTGGCAAGGAGAGCACAGTTAATAAAATTATCTCAAGTCTGTCAATATTTTACTGTGGCCTAGGACATATGCATGAATGAATTTGGGGTATCCTGATTGAAACTAGGAAACCCTGGTGGAGTAGTGGTTAAGTGCTATGGCTCCTAACCAAAAGGTCAGCAGTTCGAATCCACCAGGTGCTCCTTGGAAACTCTATGGTGCAGTTCTACTCTGTTCTATAGGGTCGCTATGAGTTGGAATCGACTCAACGGCAGTGGGATTGGTTTTGGTTTTGGTAATGGAAACTAAGGAAATCCTGGGGGCATAGTGGTTAAGTGCTACAGCTGCTAACCAAAACGTCGGCGATTCGGATCCACCAGGCGCTCCTTGGAAACCCTATGGGGCAGTTCTACTCTGTCCTATACAGTCGCTATGAGTTGGAATTGACTCGACGGCAACCAGGTTTGAATGGAAACTAAAATTTTTACTTAGATAGATGTCCTCCAAATTTTAATTGGTTCATGGCCAGAACCCTTAATTATTTAAGGGATATGTTTTATATTTACTTCATTCAGACAGATTTAAAAGGAAATCATATCTCCTTAAGGAAGACATTCCATATTAACGTTACGGAAATATTTCCGTGGTTGTCATGATTGATTTTTAACATATGGAGGAAAAATACTTGATAAAAGGTTGTCTTGGCCATTGTAATAAAAAGTTGAATCCATATTTGTTGTTTGACTATTGACAACTTTTAGATCCCCATTCTTCTCCTTGCCTGGCCCACATCTGGGCAACCAGGATAAAAAGGCCCGTGAAAGCCCTCTGCCTCTGAAGAACAGAGGAAATTTTAAATAGTACAGCCTCTAGCCCACATGGGAATCCCCCATTCCAGTTCCACTCTCACTACAATGAAAGCCCAAACTACTCAGGTCCTTCAAACTGTCATTGGTTTGAGATCCCCGTTTGAGCTCTTCCCCACCACATTGTGAGTTCTGAATATGCTTTATTCTTATTCATTGCTGAGTGCATTGTCTGGAAATCTAAATAAATTTCTGTGCAGTCAGTCCTGCCTGCCTTTGGGCATACTGCTCAAATTGACCATCCTCTGTGATTCCTCTTTAGTGGTTCTCAAGCTTTTTTCTAACCAAGTATACTGAAAAGATCTGACACTTTCATCAATAATCGCAGCCCATAATAACAAGATTCCCAGAGAGTAGGGAGAATAAATAGGCTCCTTAATGTGAAGCCATGGTGGCACAGTGGTTAAAAGCTTGGCTGCTAACCAAAGGGTCAGCAGCTGGAATCCTCCAGCCACTCCTTGGAAACCTTAGGGGGCAGTTCTACTCTGTCCTACAGGATCAGTATGAGTCAGAATTGGCTTGAGGGCAATGGGTTTGGTTGGGTTTTTTAATGCAAAAAAGGACCCCTGGTGGCACAGCAATTAAGCACTCAGCTGCTGACGGAAAGGTCAGCAGTTCAAACCCACCAGCCTCTCTGCAGGAAAAAAATGGGGCAGTCTGCTTCCATAAAGATTACAGCCTTGGAAACCCTATGGGACAGCTCTACTGTGTCCTGTATAGGGTTGCTATGAGTCAGAATCAGTTCAGTGGCAACGGATTTAATGTCAAGAGCTAGTATCAACTGCTGTCCTTCATAGGTGATTCTTCTATGCCTTTGATCTTCACCACGATTTCCTGCAGAAGAATGGTTAATGGTATGAGAAAATTCTCTTGGAATATTTTTAAATGAAAAGGAAAGATTAAAACTGTTTTGTATATTATAACTTAATAAAAAAATAGTATATGTATGAAAAGGGTATGTATAAACATTGATTACTTGTGTCTTGTTGAGATTATGGACAAATTTTCTAAATATCCTATGTAATATTATTTTTTTAATTTTTAAAAATGGCTTTATTGAGATGAAATTCACATACACACAATTCACCAACTTAAAGTACATAATTCAATGTTTTTTTTTTTTTATTATATTCATAGGATTGTGCAGCCATCACTACAATCAATTTCAGGATAATTGCCCCTGCCCCCAGAGACACTCTGTCACATTGGCAATCCATCCGCCTTCTCGCCTGCACCCCCCCAGCCCCACCTGAGTAAACACTAATCTATTTCCAAGGAGCCCTGGTAGCTAAGTGGTTAAGCACTTGGCTGCTAACCAAAAGGTTATTGGTTCAAACCCACCAACTGCTTCTGCAGGAGAAAGATGTAGCAATCTGCTTCCATAAAGATTACAGCCTTGGGAACTCTGTGGGGGTAGTTCTATTCTGTCCTATAGGGTCACTAGATTCAGACTCAGTTCAATGACAATGGGTGATCTACTTCCTTTCTCCATAAATTCGCCTATGGAGGACATTTCACATAAATGAGATTATATAATATGTGGCTTTTTGTGTCTGTGTGTTTTCACTTAGTATTTTCAAGGCTCCTTCATTTTGGAGTGTGTTTTGGTACTTCATTTCTTTTAATTGCTGAATAATATTTCACTGTATGGATTTTATTAATCCAAATATCAATTGATGGATGTTTAGGTTGTTTCTACTTTTTGACTATTGTGAATAATACTGTAATGAGCATTCATGTAAAAGTTTCTGTGTGGATGTATCTTCTCCCCTTTCATTTTTCCTGAGTATAGACCCAGAAGTGGAAAGAGAATAGAACTCTTACACACTGATTGTGAGAATGTAAAACAGTGCAGGCACTTTGGGAAACAATTTGGAGGTTCCTCAAAAAGCTAAACACAGAATTACCACGTAATTTTATTTAAAAAAATAAATGTCATTAAAATGATATAGAAGCAAAATTTTCTGTTTTTAAAGATAAATGAAGAAAAATACTTAATCTATTTGTTTATTTATTTGGAGGACCTATTCTGGCACCTTTTACCTTTTTTCTCAAAGTTCCATCCTCAGATGGAATCAGGCCAGCAAAAAATCTTATCCTGAGATTATATTTACTTGTGTCCATACAAAATTACCTCTTATAAATGGCATCTAATGTATTATTCCCAGTTTTAATAAAAGGATCCCAATAATCTGTCATTTGAAAAATATTACCGTGTGCTCTGTAGAAATGTTAATTGATAAATCATTTACCACATTACTTGTATTGCTGCCCCAAGGTCCCACATTATTGCTTTAGAACTTAGTGTCATAGGAAGCTTTAGTAGGCTCAAGAATGATGTAGCTCTGTTTCTATGATAATTGCAGCTATGACACCCTTTTCTGACTGTCAGTAAGCTTAGAGTCTATCTTAAAGTTCAATGATCCCAAATATGTGGACCATTTAACCTAAATGCTTGGATTTTGTCTCTGCCACCCCTTCTTCCTCTGCCATCTCACCTCATACCTCTACAGAGCAATAACTATCTACTTCCATTAATTTTTCCCCTATTTTTTTTTTATTCTCACTTCTTGTTTATTTTTAACAACAGTTCATTATGCATGTTCTGGTTTTTAGATGCCTCAAATATCTTCTGAAACAAGGCAAAAAATACATAACGGAAAAAAACAAAATTGAGTAGTCAATACAGCCAGAAACTTGAATTATTTCAGGGACACACACACAAGTTGTTTACCTGTACCTACAATTCTGTTTACTGTTTCCACTCCTTCTCAGTTTTTCACTTTCCTTTTGAATCCCCCCATGAAGCAGAAAGTTAAAAGGTTTTTAAGGGAATACATTTCCATTCATTATCTCAAAAACATGTTGAGAGACTTTTTTTTATGTGACTATCAAAAGAATCACACCAATGCTAACAAGAAAAAATTGCATTATAATGTCATTTTTGCAGTACCTACACGTTCTTTTTTTTCTAAAAGAACTGAGGGAAGTCTGGGGTAAAGAAAGCAAACAAAGAGAGAGGCCCCTCTTATTCTTTGTATATCTCATCCGTATTTACCACTATGTCTGAAAAATTTCTCAGTTCCTGAAGGAAGGCTATCATGCTAAGGATTTAAAAGTCTCCTTCTTGTAACATCGTTAAATATCTTCTAAAGCTAGAGAGGGCAGTGATGGAAATTGAAAGAGAACACAGTTTAAAATAGAGGTTTCCCTAAAGAAATTTAAAACTCAATAATATGTACTTTTACGGTGCAGCTCGTATTTACTTAGAGAAGAATAAGATAATTAGGCCAGTGATCTCCAAGAGATGGTGCGAATATGGGCGATCAAATAAGCCTTTAAGAGAAGTGTGTGACTACTGTTTGTTCTGGACCTAATTGGGTAAATTAACCCACTTGCAAGTATCTCAAAGAACATAACTCACTCACAGGGAGAAGCTTGTTGGCCAATTAATAACCCATTGCATTTGCATTAAAATATAATGTGCAGAACAATTACTTGAAATTAAATTTTTAAAATTTATGTATAAGAAAAATGCCATAAAAGAAAACAGAAGAAAAAAAAAAAACCACAGATTATTTCTGTCTAGGTTACTAATGAATTTGAAGAGATTTCTAGTAGAGAACTGCGGATTTTAACTACAGATTTTATCAACCACATTAATATATAATCTCATTACTGGTTAAAGAAATTTTGGTGTGGTGAAAAGTATTCTAGGCTAGGAATTAGAAACATGGGTTTGAAGCAATTTCTAATTTTTGTTTGCTACGTGACCTTGGAAATCTCATTTAATTGTTCTGAGCCCCAGATATATTTTTTTTCTATCTACCTGACCCAATTGTTTTAACAATCAAATGACAAAAGACCAAAGGAGAAATATGAAAGGATTATATATTCAAAAGGTGCTACTGCCGTTATTACTTTGTTATTTAAATGTTTTTACCTTGTTGTTGTTGTTAGGAGCCATCGAGTTGGGTCTGACTCATAGCGGCCCCAAGTACAACAGAATGAAACACTGTCTGAACCTGCGCCATTCTCACAATTGTTGCTATGTTTGAGCCCACTGTTGCAGTAACTATGTCAATCCATCTCACTGAGGGTCTTATTCTTTTTTTGCTAACCCTCTACTTTACCAAGCATGATGTCCTCTTCCAGGGACTCGTCCCTCCTGATAACATGTCTGAAGTACATAAGACAAAGTTTTGCCATCCTAGCTTCTAAGGAGAATTCTAGCTGTGTACTTCTTCCAAGACAGACTTGCTTGTTCTACTTGCAGTCCACAGTATATTCAAAGGCATCAGTTCTTCTTTGATCTTCCTTTTTCATTGTTCAGCTTTTGCATGCGAATGAGTCGATCAAAAATATCACGGCATGGTCCTCAAAGTGACATCTTTGTTTTTAACACTTTAAGAGGTCTTTTGCAGCAGATTTGCCCAGTGCAATATGTCGTTTGATTTCTTGACTGCTGCTCCCATGAGCTGATTGTGGATCCAAGTAGTGACAACTTCAATATTTTCTTCATTTATCATGATGTTGCTTATTGGCCCAGTTGTGAGGATTTTTGTTAACATTACTAAGCTCTTATTTTTCTAAGTGCTCTACAAGTGTCCTACTTTCCTTAACACCTGCAATATTTCCATATTGATTGTAAGAATGCAGCCGGGAATTTTATTATCAGCATAAGCAAAAGGGTGTTTTGCGTTTTTTGCAATGTGTTATAACGTAGTGTTGAGAAAAGCAAAATTTTGTCCTCAGTGGGCTAAGACTGCATGATACAGAGATAAATGACTCTGTAGTAACACAGACCATGTGTCCAAAGATTTGTTAGAGGATTTAAGAAAAATGAAGAAGTGATCATAGTAGAGTAGGAAACTCTATTCCACAGACACCATTGCCTTATATTTGAAATAACTATCTATCCCACAGAATATTCTAGATCTGTGTTTGGACAACTATGGCCTGCAAAACAAATCAGACATGTCAGCTCTTGTTGTAAATATATATATATATAGAGAGAGAGAGAGAGAGGAACACAGCCATGCTCACTTGATGATTTACTTTCTATGGCTGTATTTGTGCAATAATGCCTGAGCTAAATAGCTGGGACAGTGATTGGGTAACTTAAATATTTACTACCTGGACATTTATAAAAAGTCAGCTGAACCTTACTCTAAATAATTGTCTCATTGATGTCATTGGAAATCTCCCAGAGGGCAAGCAAGAAGTGTGATTGAACCATTAAACTTATATATGTGGTCAAAGACTTTTTGGGTATTCAATGGAATAGTATTGAATTATTTCTTTAATACCTTATGTAATGTAATGCTTCTCATATGTAATGTGCAATCAATCACGTAGAGCAAGGGTCTAATGCTGGTATTTTCTTTGAGGAGGGAGGGAACTGCCCACTATTCCTCTGCCCTATAGTGTCTCTTTGAGAACACAATAGGCTTGATAGAAAGTCTTGACCTTCAGATTTTACGGTCTAAGCCCATGATCTTTCTGACCCTTGCAACCATGAACACTTACCTCCAGAATAAGCTCAGCGGTTTCTCACAAGGCTTTATGATACAATCACCGAGTACCCTTCTGTTTCCCAAGAAATTTTAGTTGTTGTCTCTTCACTTTTCTGTATAAATTTATCTGAAATTTTGTCCAGACTTTGTGGTCACCTTTGAAAGATCTGACATGCATAAAATTCTGATAATGCTTGTCTGTCACTAAAATTACATTCTCTCACTCTTCTTCTGTATTAGTATGGAGTATTTTGTTAGCCAACTGTTTTATTTCTCTCACAAAAAGGATCTGGTTTTTCTTTGTAGATACTGTAGTGGGGCCCAAGATTACTCATTTTTAGGAAGCACTCAGGCAGTTGTGATATCACTCATCCAAAAGATCATGTTTTGAGTTACTAAATGCAAATAGGAAGAGGAATATGATTGCCTTTACGTTTCTTTTAAAACTAAACTGAACTTAGCCTTTGAAACCCCATACCTGTGGTCTTTTCAAAGACACTCACCCATATGGAACCTGTTTGCATCGAACATTTTGATATTTTGTGCATACTGGAATTTTTGCTTTCTTTTTTTTTAACTATCATATTAAAATATTACTTATCTTGAGTGCTGAATTTTTGCTGCCCCTTATATTTTGCATCTGAGGCAAGTGCCTTGCTTGCATTGCCCTGCCCCACAAAGAAGCAAACCTGTGGCTGATAAGCCAATTCTGACTCATGGTGACCCCATGCATTATAGAGTAGAATTGCTCCATAGGGTTTTCTTGACTTTAATTTTTGCGGAAACAAATCACCAGTCTTTTCTTCCACAGCACTGCTGCGTGTGTTCAAACTAACAAACGTTAGGCTTGGCAGCTACTAACGAATTTCCTGCACCACTCTAGTCCCACAGGCATCTCCTCCTTCCATTTTTTCCTTCCTCCCCAAAAGCAGGGAACTGCAACCCCACCTGGGTAGGAAACTAGCACTTAAACCGCTAGGCATCATCATTACCAATATTATTGTTTATAGATGATCCTCCTGCTTTGCTTCCTTTGGAACTCAGCTTTTCCACTCTCAATAGCCTTTTCTTCTTTAAGAAAACAGCCATCACACAAACATAAAATTCCAGCTCTTGTGAATTAAACGTATTGAATTTCATGACAGTACTTTTTAGCCACGAGTTAAAAAAAAAAATCTAAAGGCAAATCAAATGCCTCTTCCCCTGCCCCCCCAAGGCTGGCTGCCCTAAGGGGAGTACATATATATTTCTCTAGGGCATATTCCAAGGAGTGGGATTGCTGGATCATATGGTAGTTCTATTTCTAGCTTTTTAAGGAAGCACCAAATCTACTTCCAAAGTGGTTGTACCATTTGACATTCCCACCAGAAGTGTAAAAGTGTTCCAGTCTCTCTACAACCTTTCCAGCATTTATTATTTTGTGTTTTTTGCATTAATGCCAGCTTTGTTGGGTTGAGATGGAATCTCATTGTAGTTTTGATTTGCATTTCTCTAATGGCTAATGATCGTGAGCATTTCCCCATGTGTCTGTTAGCTACCTGAATGTCTTCTTTAGTGAAGTGCCTGTTCATATCCTTTGCCCATTTTTTAATTGGGTTATTTGGGAAGTGTGTATATAAAACCATTATTTTTTCCCATGAATAAAAACAGTTAATATCTCAAAGTATTATTTGACTATAGTTATAATAATGACTAAATAAGACTATAAACCCTTAAAACCAAAACTGTTGTCATTGAGTTGATTCTGACTCAGGGAGACCTCATGTATTACAGAGTAGAACTACTCCATAGGATTTTCTTGGCTGTAATCTTTACAGAAGCAGACCTCCATACCTTTTTTCCATGAAGTCACTGGATGGCTTCAAACTGCCAACCATTGGGTTAGTAGTCGAATGCAAATCGTTTGCACCACTCAGGATCTTTTCAGTAAGACTAGAAAGACTTCACTAAGTGGAGGCCCCTGGGTGGTGCAAACAGTTCGAGTTTGACTACTAATCTAAAGGTTGATGGTTCTAACCCACCCAGAAGCACCAAGAAAGAAAGGCATGGAAACCTGCTTCTGTAAAGATTACAACCAAGAAAACCTACAGAGCAGTTCTACCCTGTAACACATGGGGTCACCATGAGTTGGAATTGATATGACAGTGATGTTTTTATTTTTTCATGTTTTTGTTAATACTAGGTAGAAAGCTGAGTAGTTGGCCAGTATCTACAGCTACAATAGAGATGAACAGATTACAAGATGTCTTCTTAAAAAGACAAGAAAAGATCCATCTGACCACAAGCACCTCTGAAGGCAGAGATCGTGTTTCATAAACTTTGCCATATAGAAGAGAGTTAACAAATATTGAGTAAATTAATATAAGGTTGTAGTTGACATTTTAATGATGTCCATGTTTATTTTCCTACTTATTATATTTCTTGGCATCTCCAAAAATTTTTTGAGAGTTAAAAAATCAAACATGAGAATATATGTTTTATCCAAATATTTACTTTATGCAAAGGCCATTGGTTATTAAAAGCCGGTATTAAAAATATATGTATGTATTTTTTAAAGTGAACAATTTCAATTCAGGTCTTCTTTGGAAACCATAGGAGAAATAGGATGGAAGGAGGGGGACAGGGAACAGAAGCCCAGAGAGAGAAAATAAACCTTTTCAATTGATTCTTGAAACTGATAAGAAACTGGACAGAAAACATAAAAACCCTGCTGTATATGAAATACATCGATGCCAGTTCCAGAGAAAGGAGAACCACAGATAGCTTCCAGTAGATAGGTGGGAGGCGAGGCAGCCCTGGGAGTCATGAGGTTAAGCAAATAACCGTACAGGAGGCTGGGAATGACAAATGACCTCTTGCTCACTGAAAGAAATCAGCATGAAGGAGGATTGGAGAATGCCCTGAATTCCCCACTTGTTCTTGAAATAGCTAGTAGCTTTATTTTTATGAGAGCCTTGAGATGTACTTTCAATGATCATTTATCCAGGCAGTAGAGTTTCTTTAATGAAATAGCATTGCTCCTTTGGGAAAAGGATTTGAGGGCAGGGAACAATCAAGAGGACTACTAGAGACTCCCACTGTGAGACACGTTCCTTGAGAGCTGGCCAGCTCTTGGTGCAGAAATGAAGCAATGATGTCTTGCATCGGGATGCATTGCAGAGTGGTGTGTTTAAAAAAAAAAGAAATTATATTTCTTTTTGAGTCTGCCAAAAGACTCATCTAAAAAGAGACAAAAGTAAAGAAATTAGAAAAATAATACTGATGACAATAATATTGAATTTCAATACTATATCACTTCTTGATGAAAAAGAGTATTTCGCGATATTTATTGGACGTGACTACCTCCAGATATGAGCATCTTGTTGTCCTAGTTCAGATGAGATATTGCGCTCATTTCAGTTGTATTCTCCTTACTTAGAACCACCACACTAAATGCCTTAGAGAAATCCCTCCTATCTCCGCCATCCCGTTATTTCCTTAGCCTGATGAATGAATTCAGGATCAGACAGTAGATGGTGCTATTATTTCAAAGACTGTAAAGACTTCCAGATTCCCTTAAGACTACAGGAAACAAGTGAGAGAAAAGTATGGAAACTTGATATAGCTTTCTGGTTTACAAAGGTTATGGAGTGGGAAGTTATTTTCCTAGTGTTTTTTCAATCTCCTTTAGGGGCAAAAAAACAATCAAAGCTTTCCTTAGTAATTAATAAATTCTGGCTCCCTTCAAAAGAAGAAGAAGAAGAAGAAAAAAAAAAAACCCACATTTGATTTTCTCCTTTGAAGCAGCCGCAGCCACAGATGCTGTTGCTTATACAACTGCCATTACAGACAGAAAGCAATTCACAAGCAGTCAGCAACGCAGAAGATATTAAAATGTAAAACACATGAGTGTGAAGTTGCCTTAAAAATACTGAAAAAAAAAGGTTTTTTTCCAATATAAAGCAATTTATATGTAAAACATCTGTAATCACAAAAGCACCTTAAATACAATATTCAAATACAAACAATAAAGATCCTGTATCTGACAATGATAAATCAACATATTAAGAGCTTGTCTCTCCCGGCAGCAGATGCTCTTTGAAAGAGAATTGGTGACAGACTCATACTACAGCGGGGTTCAAACAGTGGTGACACAGAAAAGGGGCTTGAAGCCGAGCTGTAAGTTTGCATCATGGAACCTGCAGGTAAAGCACAATTGCTGTTGAGGTTCCAAAAGAGCAACACCACAAGCTGTCTCTTTAAAATCCCATTACCAAACTGAACGGCCATTGATGGAAACCCTTTACCTCTCTCAGTGGCTTTAGGTTGTTCTCATTTTTCATGCCCAAACAGACGGTGGTGGTCTGCCTTAAGGGTGAATCAAATTCTCTACCTAAAGTTGGAGACCAGGCTGCCTAAAGGTAAAGAAAAATTTAAATCAAATGACTGGTGATATTGTGAAAGAAATAACGAGCGCTGACATTTGAAACATCCAGGTAAATAATTGCATCATTTTTAATCTGGATGATTTTTGCACTCGAGAGTCAGTCATGTTTTCAAACATGCGTTTCTAAGAACTTTCAAACTGTGTTTTAAATGATATTTCTTTTAATCCCTGAGGTCCTGATAGGGTAATTTTGAATTAGATATATTGCTTTTAATTGGGGATTCAGTGTTTCTAGGACTCCAGTGTTGCTAATATCTCTATGTCCACTGCATGGCTCCTAACTTGCACTACTATAGAATTGCATAAGAAAATAAATGTCAAACATTAGTGGCATCTAATTTTTAGTAGATTCTTTTAAAAGAGTTCTAAAACTGCTTTAATCACACTAAAACACATTTTTGTGTTATTATCCATATGTGGTTATTTTGAAGCATGGCCTCAAATATTTTGGCATTCTTCCTGCTCTCTCCCCTTGAATTTGTGTGACATTGGTTAATAGAATGCACAGGAAATGATGCTGTATGACTTCCGAGACAAGGTCAGAAGAAGCCTTGAAGCTTTCACCTTGGTCTTCTCGTGGAACGTTCACTTGCCGTCTGAGGCTTCGTCTGGAAAGTCTCTTTCTGAGAACACACGTGGCACATTCTGAGAAGCCCCAGTTGCATAAAGAGGCCATGCACCTGTTAGGTCTTCTAGTCCGTAGTCCCAGCTGAGCCCAGTCTTCAAGTCATCCTAGCCCAGATGTCAGAGTGGGTGAAGAAACCATCAAATAATTCTAAGACTCATATATTTGAGTTGTGCCGCTCAGATCATCCCAGCTGAGGTCCCACTGTGCCCCTTTAATGTCTGACCCACAGAATTTTTGAGCATAAGTTGTGTGGTAGTTTGTTACTCAGCAATAGACAACTAGGAAGTCATAGCTATATTATAAATTTTAATATCATTGTCATTTGTAAACTGTCAATATAGTCATGTGAGTATTTTTAGCTTTAGGCACTTCCAGTATTGTACGAGTCTCTTACCTGGTTTTCTTGCTAGACTGTCTATTTGCTGCATCCAGCTTAGTTACGTAACTGATATATACCTCCAATATATCACTGTGCCCTTCCCAAGCCAACCAACAAACACTATCATGCCTTTCTTTCCCTCTAGTCCACCTTCCTTAGATGAGTATTTAGTGACGTGTGCTCCCTGCCACCTTATTTCCAACCAGTCCTACAAATTGCTTACTAAACCCAGTAAATTTCAAGAGAAAAGCACTAGGAAAATGCGTAGGGTCATTTTCAAACTACATCTCCACTCTGTGACGCTCACCCCTGACCCAAACACCTCCTGGAGAATCATTGTTTTAATTCTTCAATGTTGTCGATGGGGTATCCCTAAAATATAATAAAGAGCATAAGGTTTAATTGTGGTCATTGACCTTTTATATTACATTTATTTTTTCCTCAATCTTTGCCTCTGTTCTTTACGTTGCTTAGAAGGCTGTCTTCTGGTGCTTCTTCTTACTTTATTTTCTGAATCAAAAGATTTTCTTGTCCAATAGCATTTACATTCTCCTCCCTAAGTAATATTCCTAAGGTTTAGATAAGATGTTGCTCCTAGCTATCATATATCAGCCATTCACTAAATGGCAGACATTTCACTTAGTTTACACACATTATATCAACCAGTCACTATACCAATACTTTGGTACTCGTCATATCCTGTTCTTCTCTGTTTTATCCATTTAGCATTATTGTATCCTTAAATGTACAATATGACCTCTCCAGGACTAGGATTTTTTTTTTTTTCCTTCTATTTCCTGGTATTTCCAGGGTATTCATCAGTGAACTTAAAAAAATGGGTGATCAATAACAATTCATAAGGAATGATCCAGCTTAAGAAAAAATGACTCACTATTAGTTTCTGAAGCCCTGGTGGTGCAGTGGTTAAAAGCTTGGCTACCAACCAAAAGGTCGGCATTTTGAATGTGCCAGCTGCTCTTTGGAAACCCTATGGGGCAGTACTACTCTGTCCTGTAGGTAGCTATGAGTCAGAATTGACTCCACAGCAATTTTTTTTTTTTTTTTTTTTGGTTATTAGTATCTAGTCGATTAAACTTTCTAGATCTTCAAATATTGGCTCTTTTCATTAGATCAGTTGGGTGCTTAAACGCTGTAATGAGATTTAATTTTGCTAGTAATTTTCTAATTGTGCTGAGGACATTCCCAAACACAATTTTTTTCTCAGGTGGTTGTTCTCACATAACAAATGATATACATGTATGTATATTTTAGGAGGGAAGATAACTTTTTAAATTTCCTGACATCAACTGAAGTTCAATGAATTTCTACAGCACTTTGTTGCTTCATTCTAATTACCTTGCCTCCATGCCAAGTATTAATGATTGTACTTTAAACATGGAATCATCTCTTCTACATTAGAAGGACACAAAGTCTAATAATCATTGACATTCATGATGCCTTTTAGAAACCTATAAAGAAATTTGATAAGAATAATAAATCCCCTGTAATTAGCAAGATTTTCACCCAATTTTCCTGTTCAAGATACATTAAATCTTGCTAACGTTCATTAATTTCAGCAAATTGTGTGTGCGTGTGTGTGTGCGTCTTTCAGGCAAGAGTGTACTACTTTAATATGTGGAATTCTCTCACCCTTCCCTTCTTCTTTCTCATTCCACTTTTTTTTTAACATCCATTGCCATAAATACACACACACACACACACACACACACTATTTTTGCCATATTTGTATAAGTACCAGTTCAAGGAAATAGTGCCATTAGGGCAGCCTCATAAGTTTCATGAGAGGTAAAAGACAAAGACCCTCTTGGCTGCAGAAGTGTTTCGACATTCTGTTTTGAAATTTTAACTTCGTTGCAGGTGTGAAAGATAAAATTCATTGGACAAGAAATGATTTTATTCAGCTTATTTTGATAGCGATAATTAATGAAGAATACCTACAAGAAAAGGAAGGGGACCTGGGACTTTATAGAGGTAGATAAACAAGGGGATCATCTGCGCAAATTATAGGAGTCAGTCATGAGAAAGAATAGAGATATTTCCTTTCTGAGTCATTAAGGAGAGAGGCTAAAGTGAGTCTTACCTGGGAATATGCAAGCTTAGGGTGGTCCTTTGCCATTAGCCATTTCTTGGAATACAAAAGAGCTCAATAAAGTCCTTGAAACAACACAGGACTCAGATAATGGTCAATATTATCAAATGGAATGGGGATTGAAGAATGCAAGAGTTTACACACACCACTGGAAAGGAAGCCTCGTGACACTGTGGTTGGAAGCAGTAGATCTGACCTTGGGAATAGAGCTGGAATAAAAAATTGTACCCAGAGGGAGAAATTAGTTTAATTTCATAAATTAGAGACTGAGGAATATATGTTTCTGATTCTCTTAGCTTCACCCACTTGCCCCCCCAACACCCAACTAGACATATGAGGTTATGGCTTCCTTAGAACTTAAAAGTCCCCTGAAAGAGGAAATACAGTAATGAAAAGATAGAAAGGAGAAATGGCATAGGAAGATTCTGAATATGTTCTTTGAAAGTGACTGTGTCTGAAGTTGTTATTACACTTCCCATAAAGGATACAAGAACTACAAATACAAGTGGATGGGGTAGAATAAGATGACAAAGAGAGTGAATCATCCCATTTACTCCCCCAACAACTAACCCACTGAACAATGAATAAAAACAAGCACAGACTGAGATCTCAGAACTCCAAAAAGCAGCTGAGGTATTTGAGAGTTGTAGTGAGTCTAATAGTAAGGGAGAGGAAGAGCAGGGATGGCATAGAAGGTGGGAGAACCTACCCACTAATATCGGGAGCTCACTTACTGCAGCCCTTTGGGACTGGACTAGGTAACACACCAAACAGTGAACAAGAAAGGGAGACAACTCTGAGGAAGCTGAAGCTTAATTTTTTTAAGGTGGCACAAATTGGCTGTGGGAGTTCATGAGCTGCACAATTGAGAGGGGACAAAAGGAAATAGAGTGCTGTTGAATCTCACTAACTCCAGTATGGACAGTCACTAGGACCAGGAGGAACTGCAAGGGCAGCAGGTGAGGAGCACTTCAGACCTAAGGGCAACACAGGTGGAAATGGTCCACAGCATGATACCATGGGAGAGCCTGTGCCAGGGAGCTCATTAGGGAAAGACATAGAAAGTTCCACACCTTTGCCATGGAAAAGTCAAGCCCCGCCCCTTACGTCAGTGTCTGCTACCAGCTAAACACCCCTTCTCCTGCACATGCGTATTAAATTCCAGAGACCAAGCATCCAGAACACCTGATTCAGCACTGAAAAATACCTAAGAATAAGAATGCCCTCTAGTGGTTCTTAGGAGAAAACCTGCTGAGTTGGCTCTGACTCACAGTGACCCTGTGGGGCTGAGTGGAGCTATTCCATGGGGTTCCTAGGGCTGTGAGTCTTTGTGGAGGTAGGCTGTTGTATCTTTATCTCACAGACTGGCTGGTGGGTATGGGCCCTGGCCTGCGGTCTGTAGCCAGTGCTTGGTCACTGTGCCACCAGGGTGTTTAATCAGAATTTTCCCACAAAAACCAGAATACAAAATTTAAAGTAAAAAAAAAAATAATAATAAAATGGCTGAAGTTCAACGAATAATATTAAAACACTCAAAATCACAAGAGAGGAATGACTAATCAGAAGCCAGAGAGGAAGAAGAGGAAATTTCTCCTATGTTGGCCAGGCTAATACAAAGAACTGATAATTTTCAGACTACAGTGCTAAATGTGTTTAAAGAAAGCGAAAAGCCCTCAAAAAACAAACTAGTAACATCGGGAAAAATAAACGAAAGAACGAAATTAGAGACTCAACAAGAAAAATAAATGAACAAAATTAGAGACTCAACAAGAAAATTGAAAACATCAAAGAGAACTACTGGAACTGAAGAATAAAACAACTGAACCAACAATAGAGTCAAACAGACAGAAGATGGAATAAATGAATTAGAAGACAAAATAACTGAAATTATCAAGTCCCAAGAGAAAAGAACAAAGGAAAGCAAACAAACCCAAAAGGAAATGTGGAATTCAATTAAGAAATCTAACATTAGAACTGTTGGAATCACGGAGTATCATAACGACAATAAAGAAACTGTTTTCCAAGAAATAACCAGAGAGAATTTCCCAGACTTGCTCAGAGAACCAAGGCTGCAAATGCAGGAAGCTACATGAACGTCAATCAGAAGAGGCACAAAAAGGTCAACTGTGCATCATATCCTAATAAAATTCTTGAAAACAAAACACATGGAGAGAATTCTGAAAGCACCAAGAGAAAAACTCACTATAGTGTCAAGGGTTTTTCATAAAAATCAGTGAGGGTTTCTCCCAAAGAACTTTAGGGGCCAGAAGATAGTACAGTGACATATATAAAATACTGAATGAAAACAGTTGCCAACAAATAATTCTTTACCCAGAAGAGTTGGCATTCAAAAATGAGAGGGAAATCAAGACATTCCCAAACAGCAACTCTGACAATTTGCTTCTAACAGACCAGCTGTGCAAGTATTATTCAAGGGAGTACTCAAAAAGGAAAGGCAAGAGCATTAAATAAATACTTGTTTCTATACCCAGGAAAAATAAATAAATAAGAGAAACAGAGGGATCTCCAAAAAAAGCAATCTACGAATGCAATGCAATCCTGATCGAGATATCCACAGCATTCTTTAACAGGATAGAAAAACTAATCATTAACTTTATATGGAAAGGAAGGAGGCCCCAGAAAGTAAAGCCCTATTGAAGAGAAAGAACGAAGTAGGAGGCATTGCATTATCTGACCTCAGAACCTACTACTCTATACAGCTGTGGTAGTCAAAAGAGTCTGGTATTGGTACAACAGACACAATGACCAATGAAACAGAATCGAGAACCCAGACGTAAATCCATCTACCTACAGTCACCTGATTTGGTCAAAGTCCCAAGTCCATTAAATGGGGGAAAAAACAGTCTTTTAAACAAATAGTGCTGGCAAAACTAGACGTCCATCTGTGAAAAAAAAAAAAAAAAACAGGACCCACAACTCACACCATACACAAAACTGATTCAAAATGGATTCAAAAGCCTAAATATAAAACCAAAAGCTGTAAACATCATAGAAGAGAAAAATGGGCCAAAACTAAGGACCTTCATATATGGCATAAACAGCATACAAACTATAATTAATGATACGCAAACACCAGAAGGTAAACTATATAACTGGAATTTACTAAAAATTAAACACTTATGTACATCAAAAGACTTCACCAAAAGAGTGAAAAGAGAACCTACAGACTGGGAAAAAAATTTTTTGGCTATGACATATCCAAAAGAGATCTAATCTATAAAATCTATTGGGCAACCCAACACCTCTACAATAATAATAATAATAATCCAACTTAAAAACAATGGACAAAGAATATGAACAGACACTTCAGCAAAGAAGACATTCAGGTGGCTAACAGAAACATGAGGAAATGCTCGCAATCACTAGCCATTAGAGAAACGCAAATCAAAACCACAATGAAACACCAACTCACCCACACATTAGGGGCACAAATCAAAAAGCAGAAAATAACAAATGTTGGAGAGGTTTCAGGGAAACTGGAACTCTTGTGCACTGCTGGAGGGAATGAAAAATGGAATAACCATTTTTGAAAACAATATGACACTTCCTTCCAAGTTGCAGCTGATGACTTTGAACTGCCAACATTTTGGTTAGCAGCCTGAGCTCTTAACCACTGCACCATCAGAGCTCCACCTTTAAAAAGCTAGAAATAGAAATACCATATGATCTAGCAATCCAATTCCTAGGAATATATCCTACAGAAATAACAGCTGTCACATGAATAGACAAATGCACACCCATGTTCATTGCAGCATTAGTCACAATAGCAAAAATATGGAAATAACCTAAGTGTCCCCTAACAGAGAAATGAATAAACAAACTATGGTACATAGACACAATGGAATACTATGCAATTATAAAGAACAATGATGAATCTGCTAAATATCCCACAATATGGATGAACCTGGAAAGCATTATGCTAAGTGAAATAAGACAATCACAAGAGGACAAATATTGTATGAGAGCACTATTATAAAAACACGTGAAAATGTTTCAACACCGAAAGAAAAAATCTTTGATAATTATAAGGGAGGGGATGGCTGGGGAGGAAAAAACACTAATTAGATAGTAGATAAGTGGTGATATAAAACAGTACACAATACTGGGGAAGTCCGTACAACTTGACCAAGGCAAAGTCAGAGAAGCTTCACAGATACTCCCAAACACCATGAGAGACTGAGTTATTGGGCTGAGGACTGAGGACCATGGTCTCAGGGGACATCTAGCTCAACTGGCGTAATATAGTCTATAAAGAAAATGTTCTACATCCAACTGTGGTGAGTACTGACTAGGGTCTTAAAAGCTTGCAAGTGGCCATCTAAGATACATCTACTAGTCCCATCCTGGCTGGAGCAAAACAGAAAGAAGAAGACCAAAGACACAGGGAAAGATTAGTCCAAAGGATTAATGGACCACAAGTACCACAACCTCCACAAGGCTGAGCCCAGAACAACAAGATGGTGCCTGGTTACTACTACCAACTGCTCTGGCAGGGATCACAAAAGAGGGTCCTGGACAGAGTGGGAGAAAAATGTAGAATGAAAGTCAAATTCCCCCCCAAAAAAGACCAGATTAGTGATTTGACAGAGACTACAGAAACCCCAAGAGTATGGCCCTTGTATACCCTTTTAACTTAGTACTGCAGTGACTTTTGAGATTCACCCTTCAGCCAAAGATTAAACAGGTCTATTTTTATAGGGCTAGTAACAACACATGTGAGGGTTGTGCTTCATAATTCAATCATATATACGAGACTAATGGGCATACTATCCGAAAAGCAAAGAAGAGAAGGCAGGAAGGGACAGGAAAACTGAACCAGTGTAAACAGTGAAACTGGGATAGAGAAGCAGAGAGTGTTGGCACATTGTGGAGTTGGCAACCCATGTCACAAAGTAAGTTGTGTACTGGAAGACATAATATAGTGAAAATGTCAAATCGACCTAAAGGGATCTGCAGGTAAAATGCAATCCTGATACAAATCTCAACAACATTATTTACTGAAATGAAAAAATGACCAACCTCATAAGGAAAGGAAAACAACTCTTACTAGCCAAAGAAATATTGAAAACAACAACAACAAAAAAGCAGGCAGCCTCATACTTCCCGATATCAAAACATACTGTACAGCCATTGTAATCAAAACAGCTAGGTATTGGATCAACTACAGACATATAGTCCAGAGAAACAGAATTGAGAATTCAGAATTAAACCCAGCCATCTATGGACAACAGATTTTCAATAAGGGTCTAGTCTCTTTAATAACTGTTTTTGCTCCACTTCTGACAAGTGGAGCAGAAACAGTCTCTTTAATAAATGGTGTTGGCAAAATTGGATATCCACCTGCAGAAAAAGGAAACAGGATCCATACCTCACACCAAAGCTATACCAAAAGCATCTCAAAATGGATCAAAGAACTAAATGTTAAACCTAAAACCATAAAAATCCTGGAAGAAAACATATGGAGAACACTATGGAACTTAATCTTTTGTAAAAATAAAATAACAAACATAACAATAAATGCAGGAATAGAAGATGAGAAAATAGATAAATGGAACTTCATAAAAATTTTTTAAAAAAGCTAATTGAAGACTTTACTAAAAGTAAATAGACAATGTACAGACTGGGAAAAAGTCTTTGTAAACGACTTATCTGAAAAGGTTCTAATCTCTAAAATCTATAGAAAATTGCAATATCTCAACAACAAAAAGACAAACAACCCAATTACAAAATAGGCAGAGGATATGAACAGAATCTTCACCAAAGATGACATCCAAGCAGCCACCAAACATAAGAAAAGCTGTTCACCATCATTAGTCATTAGAGAGATGCAAATCAAAACTACAAGGAGATAACATCTTACCCTGGCTGAAATGGAACTGATAAAACAACAAAAACAGATAACAACAAATGTTGGTGAGAATGTGGGAAGACTGGAACCCTTATCTATTGTGGATAGGATTGTAAAATGGTACAACCATTATGGAAAAACTGTATTGTGCTTGCTCAAAAAGCTAGAAATAGAACTACCATCCCAATCCTGGGTATATGCCCTAGAGACTTAAAAATAATGACGGTAACAAACATATGCATACCTGTGTTCATTGCTGTTTTATTGATAATAGCAAATGAATGGAAACAACCAAAGTGACCATCAACAGATGAATGTATAAGCAAATTGTGGTACATACATACAATGGAATACTACTCAAGCATAAAGAACGATGATGAGTCTGCAAAACATATTATAACATGGATGGACCTGGAGGGCATAATGCTAAGTGAAATAAGTCAAGCATATAAGGACAAATATTGTATGATCTTTCTTTTATAAGAAGACAAGAATAGATATATATAGAGAGGCCAACGTTCCATTGGTGGTTACCAGAGAGAGGAGGGAGGAAGGAAAAAGTGTGCTTTAGACTGTAGAGACTTCTTTTTTTGGGGGGGAGGGGGTGATGGAACAAGTGGTACTGGATGTTTAGCCCAGATCAACCAAAATATAAACAAATTTTTGAGCACATATGGATGTATATAGACATATTGGTGTACGGGTAGTTACAGTTGTATACGTAGGTGAGAACAGATACAAGTATCTATAGGTCCGTGTAAATACAAATATGTGGGTGCAGGAACAAATATTCATTGAAGACACAAATATGTATATTTCATAGGTGTAACCAAACACCTTCCAAGATTGACTTTCTGAATGTGAAAGCTTAAGACCACATTCTCATGGGACAACTCAGTCAATTGGCATAACATAGTTCACTAAAATCATGATCTGCATCCTAGTAAAGAGAGTAGCATCTAGGGTCTTAAAAGTTTGCAGGTGTCCAAGACACAGCTATGGGTCTCTACTGGCCAGGAGCAAAACAGTAAGAAGTTAACCAAAAATTCACATTAGAAACAAGTCTACATGAGCCACAACCTCATCTACCTTGAAACCAGAAGAACTAGATGGTACCTAGCTACCATGACTGACTGTTCTGACCGGGGTCACGATAGATGGTCCTGGATAGAATGGGAGAAATATATGGAGCAGAACTCAAATTCTTATTGAAAGAAAAAAAAAAAAACCAGACAAACTGGAACAGTAAAGGACTCCCTGAGACTATTGCCCCGAAACAGTCTTTAAACACAGAACCGAGCCTATTCCCTAAGGTCCGCCTTTAGCAAAATAGCAGAGTGGCACACAAAATAAAAGATATTACCCATAAGATCGGTACTCTTACTTAAAAACCATCCATATGAGACCA
This sequence comes from Loxodonta africana, assembly GCF_030014295.1. Classification (NCBI taxonomy): domain Eukaryota; kingdom Metazoa; phylum Chordata; class Mammalia; order Proboscidea; family Elephantidae; genus Loxodonta; species Loxodonta africana. The sequence goes on along the minus strand of NC_087347.1, from coordinate 109,290,588 downwards.
AAGGGTAAACAATTACTCAAAAGCAAAGATGAGACAATAAGGGGAGAGAGAAACTAGAGTACTGGAAATCGAACAAACAACACAAAGAGGGTGTTGACACATTACGATGTCACTGAACAATTTGCACAGAAATTGTCGAATGAGAACCTAACTTACTGTGTAAACTTTCACCAAAAACTCAATACAATAAAAATAAGACAAATGGAAACATGACTTTGTCCTTAAAGTACTAATAAAGGTTTTAACATAATTTCCAGAAAACATAGTATGCTTTCAACTTAACACTCAACTAAAACCTCACAGAGTTCTACTTAATGCCAACTAACCATGGCATTACTTACAGCTGAATGCTAATTAGCAAGGCCTTCAGACTACTAATAGACACTGTCCCACGAAAGTCATGAGTTTTTGTCATTATGGAAACAAGTCAAAAGAAGAACTCAACCTCCAGCACCCACCCAAATCCCACTTGACCAATATTCTGTGCAAAGGGCCAAATGTTGATTTATCTGAGAAGACAAGCTATATAGATAGGTATGGCAGGGTAATTACTTGAGAACATCATTGAGTAAAATACTACTTCCCTCTGCCATTGATTCGATTTCAACTCACAGCAACCCTATAGGTCAGAGTAGAACTGCCCCGTAGGGTTTCCAAGGAGTGGCTGGTGGATCCAAACAGCTGAACTTTTGGTTAGCATCCGAGTTCTTAACCCTTTGCCACTAAGGCTCTGAGTAGGACACTGGAAGAGTTTATAAGACCATCAAATAGAAGTTTCTTGCTAGATTTGCATTTCTAATTTATCTGATTATTCTCCTTTCAAAAATACTTTCTTTAAACTGTAATTTGCCCACATAGTCCCCTCTTGGGATAAAGATTTACAGCCTTGTAATCCCTATGGGGCAGTTCTACTCTGTCCTTTAGGGTTGCTGTGAGTCAGAATCGACTTGATGGCAGTGGGTTACTCTCCTCTCTCTCTCTCTATCACACACACAAACACAAACAACAATTTGACTAAATGTCTCAAAAACTTTTACTATGCTTGGCTGCTAACCAAATGTTTGGTGATTCAAACATACCCAGCTATTCTGTGGGAGAAAGACCTGGTGATCTGCTCTCGTAAAGATTACAGTCAAGAAAACCTTATGAGGCAGTTCTACTCTGTCACATGGGGTCACTATGAGTCAAAAATTGCCTCAACAATGACAACAGCAGCTAAGGCCACATTATACTTCATAGCTTCATCTTCATATTTAATTTACCATAGATGAGGAGATTGAACTTCAGACTAACAAAATGCCTTTTTTAAGATAACTTGATGACATACCTATAGCCAGAACTCACAGTTATAAACTACTAATAAAAAGCTAAGAATACAACATTGAATTAATGCTTGACAGAATAGAAGTCAGTAAAATAGTAAATGAGGAATCTTTATCTAAGGACATAGAATTAGGGGAGACAATCACCTATTTTTTTTTTTTTTTTTTTTATTAGTTTTAGCCGCCTAGAGAAAAAAGAATGACTAGTGAGGATTTTTTCCAGTTGTGTTGATTATTTTCACTTATTATTTATGATATATATTTATTATTAGTGAAATAATTTGCATTTTGTGTGAAATATAAGTACCACAAAATTAACTCTACTGATCCTTAAGATAGGCTCAATTTTCTTGGCAAAAACAGAACTTTGCTTTGTCAAAGTACACTATGTCTTCGCATATATTACCACCATTTCAAAATTCAAATTTAGTTGTAAAATGTAGGAAACAGCCTTCTTTTTAACATACAATTTAGGCTGTATAATCAGGCAATTTTATTTTTACTATCAAATATGTTGAGGATATAAAACCCAGTGCTGTTGAGTTGATTCCGACTCATAGCAACCTTATTGGACAGTGTAGAACTGCCCCACAGAGTTTCCAAGGAGTGCCTGGTGGATTTGAACAGCCAACCCTTTGGTTAGCAGCTGTAGCACTTAACCACTATGCCACCAGGGTTCCCTGTTGAGGATATAGAAATATAAAAAATATTTCATTGAATACATATGCAAATGATATTTTAAAATTTCAGTCTCTAAAATTCCTACACCAAAAACCCAAAAACCAAACCCATTGCTGCCAAGTCAATTCCAACCCGTATAGACCCTATAGAGCAGAGTAGAACTGATCCATAGAGTTTCCAAGAAGTACCTGGTGGATTTAAACAGCCAACCTTTAGGTAAGCATCCATAGCTCTTAACCACTACTCCTACTGAAAATTAGTATATTTGAAAAAAAAAAAATTGTAATCATCTGTTAATTTTAGTAATATAAGGTTTCAGGTGGAGGTCAAATATAGCCACTTTTAAAGTGTTTTTAAAATCACAAATGTGCAACTAGTGTCATAACAAAATGTGTATAAATTTTCATATGAGAAATTGGGCTATAAACTTTCACCTAAAGCACAATAAAAAAATAAAGGGGGAAAAATCACAAATGATCTATTGACAGTTAATTGTTAGCATGAATCTTTGTCATCTTAAGACGAAACCAAGTTTTCACTGTTCAAAATGTGTCCAAGAAGAACTCTAATTTATTCAACTCAGTAGACACGATGATAGGGTCAGAAGTGCGTGAATGTCAAAAGAAGATATAACTAGATCTTGGAAGACGAGGAAGGTGTGACAGTTAAAGAATGATAAGAAGGGCTAAGGTAATAAAATCATATGAGAAATATTACAACAAAATCAGTGAGGTGCGAAAGTGAATGAAACACTCAAGGAATGATAGCTGAGGAACCTGATGACTCAAATTAGGTGGGTGGAGTGTTTTTGGTGGCCCAAAAATGGAGAACCTTAAATGCCAGGCTGAATAGTTTGTATTTCACTTTCTATAATCGAAGACAGTTTAGGCATTTGATAAAAGTACTTGTCAGCTTTAATTTTTGTGTAAGAAGAAATGTATAATGACAATATGAATCATGGGTTAAAAGAACAAGAGATTGGAAGTAAATACATCAACTCGGAAGCTATTATAATAGTCCTGGCACAAGGTCCAGAATAATTGATTCAGGAGCATTGAGAATAGAAATGAGATCATGAAAACAGGACACATAGTTAAAGTACCAGTAACAGAGTTTGGGAAGTGAATTGGGGGAAAAGCTGATGGTGACTCAAGATTTACTAAAGGGAAAGGAAAAGACTAGGAAAAGAAAGCAACGAGATCACTTTTGGGCTGAGAATATGGAGGTGGCAGACCGGTTACACAGAGATATTTAGACTATAGCTAGGAATTGAAGGCTGATCATATGGGCTCAGTAGTCATGAACCTAGAAGTTGAAACTTTGAAGACAGGTGATGCTTTTAAGGACAAGGTGGTAAACAAAAATAAAAGAAGGCTAATATTCAAATCTTCGAAAAACTTACGCTTAAGAAATTAGAGGAAGAATAAGCAAAAAGACATCAACAAAGGAATATTCATAGAAGTAAGAAAAATGAGAGAAGCACAGATATTAAGAAAAGGTGGAAAGTGGGAATCAGTCATTTTATGAATTAAAATCATGAAGGCAACAATTAGGAAGCCACTAGTTCTCTCTAAGAGAGCGTTATAATTTGAGTAGAACCATGGAAAACCAGAATGTGTGGTGTGAGAGGGTATATTGTGAAACTAAGATGAAGTAGATTCTCCTGTTTTGAGGTACTTGGCAATAAAGGGGAAGACAATTTTAAAGGGAAGAAGGCTCAGGAAAAGGGATATTTTAGCATAAAACCAGTTGTCACCAAGCCAGTTTTGATTTATGACTACCCCGTGTGTTTCAGAGTAGAATTGTGCTGCACAGGGTTTTCAATGTCTGATTTTTCAGAAGTTGATCACCAAGCCTTTATTCTGAGCCAGCTCTGGATGAACTCAAACCAGTAACATTTTGGTTAGTAGCCAAACATGTTAACCATTTGCACCTCCCAGGATCTCTCTATTTTAGCACACAGAATTGAAAATCCAAAAGATGTTGCATCTTAGGCCAAGGAGTAAAAAACTCATGGAGGATAAACCGGAGAAAAATGAAAAAGGCAGATAACTTTGGAGCAAGAACAGCAAGAAAAATGCAAGGGATTGGGGATAAGAAGGGAGGGCACAGATGAAAAAAGTAAGAATGTGGCCTCAAAGAGAAATGGATAGAAGATTGTATGCTAGAAAGTACAGAAATATTTTTTAAATAGATGAAGTGTGTTTGAAAGAGTTTATGTTAAATGACCTCAATTAAGGTTATCTAGGGAGAACGACAAGGACAGAAAACAACATGGAAAATGTTTGAAATTCCCACCAGGCAGAATGGAATGGGGCTTAACTGGAGATAAAAATGATACGTGACTAAGAGCAGAGGCCATTTATAAAATGAATCATAATTATTCTATAATATTTCCACACTTCATTCTCCAATCAGGTACCAGAAAGACAGAATTCAATGAAGGCCATGAAACCACCCTATCTAAAAGATAATCAATTTAGGGATAAATTAATACAAATACTAATCCATTTTAGATTATAGTCTCAATTAATATTTGGAATGTAAGTAGAATAATTATGGGAAAAAGTCATAAGCCTATTCCATATGACTCTAAGTTGTGTAACGTGTTTGTGTTCTTTATCATTAGACTTCAAAAAAGTAAGGACACTGGTTTGGACAATTCTTTGGTATGCAAGGGGGCAAGATATGGGTTCTTCATCTAGTCATCTATGTGCTGGTCTATTTAAAATTTTTACTAAGTTTTTCTCTTAGAAAAATGTAGAACAAAATTCTAACTCATAAAAGAAGACCAGACTTTCTGGCCTGACAGAGACTGGAGAAACTCGGACAGTATGGCCCCCAGGCACTCTTTTAGCTCAGTAATGAAGTCCGTCCTAAGGCTCACTCTTTAGCCAAAGATTAGACAGGCCCGTAAAACAAAACGAGACTAAAGGGGCACATCAACCCAGGGGCAAGGACTAGAAGTCAGGAGAGGACAAGAAAGCTGGTAGTAGAGAAGCCAAGGTTGAGAAGGGAGAGTGTTGACATGTCGTGGGGTTGTTAACCAATGTCATAAAACAATATGCGTACTAGCTGTTTAATGAGAACCTAGTGTGTTCTGTAAACCTTCACCTAAAGTACAAAAACACCAACAGCAAAAACAGAAAGAAAACCAAGGGAAAGAAAATCAGACTAGAATATTAGGATAAGGCCAGAGGGACATGAAAATGTGGGTTGAAAAGATCTGCACAGCTCTGAACGGGCAGCAGAGAATTTTGCTTTAGGATAGCTCATGGGAGCTACATACGGAATCTCCCTCCCTTGATAGCTGAAAAATAAAAGGAAAAAAAAATGTTTTTCTCTTTATATAAAAAATTAATTAAGATCTGACAGTACAGGTGAAACAGGTGGGTCAGCTTTACTTGACTTTGAATATTTGTGTATACAGGAGGCACAAAGTGAAGCAGTCCAGAGCACATACCTGGAACCCTTCTGTACGAATTTGGATCCTATGTGACTATCGGCAAGTTACTAAACTTCTCTAAGTTTTCTTAACTGTAAAATTAGGGTAATAAAAATACCAAACCCACAAAAGGCTTTAAGCATTAAACACAATGTTCCATTTAATGAGCAATTCAGGCCCAAAGTAAGTACAAAATAAGGGTTCACTATTCTTTTTTTTTTATTATTATTCTTACCTAAGGGAACCCTTGTGGCATAATTGTTAAGTGGGACGGCTGCTAACCAAAAGGTCGGCAGTTCAAATCCACCAGGTGCTCCTTGGAAACCCTATGAGGCAGTTCTGCTCTGTCCTATAGGGTCGCTATGAGTCGGAATCAACTCGACAGCAATGAGTTTGTATTCTCACCTATGCTGTTCTTGTTTAAGATGAGGGACTCATACTTTTAACACATACTTTTAACTCTAGCAATTCTCTTGAGACCTGTCATCTTCAATTCATTTAACTTTATGACCCATATAAAAAGAGAGCACCAGAATTTAAGTTCAATAAGAGAAAAGAGATTTTTTTTAGTTCTTTTCACTGTTCTGGAGCCAGGACTTAAAGTAGTAAATTTTTAAAAAATAAATTTACACACTTTTAGCGCTTTATAATGAAAGACAGGAAAACAATTGGATCACATTCTTTTCTTTTATATGTGTACTTTTGTTAACAGAAATGAGTTTATTAGTTTCAATCTCAGCTAGCCTATTGGTGCATTTATCCCATTAGACAGGCAAAATGATATTTATTCCAAGATAGAAAATAAAATGAGAAACCCAGATAGAAGTACTATTTTAATTGTCTGAAAAAACACATTAATGAAATGGTTTGGTTGGATACAACTTGTTAATACAGAAAAATATAACACTCAGAGAGACTTGGGAGGTAATACGTATAAATAAAGACGATGCTGAGATAATTCTAATGGGGAAAAACAAAGCACTCAAGCTTCTGTGTTATCTTGGCTATTCAGGAATTACCAAAGGATCCATTCTGCATCTGACCATCATTTATTTAAATATAATTTTTTTTTTATTTCTCACTCATAAATTTATACACAAATTATTCTGTGACATTGATTGCAATCTGAGCACTGTGTCAGCACTCTTCTCCATTCCCTTTCCACCAGGGGGTTCCCAGTGTCCATTTGTCCTGTTTTCCTGTCCCTTCCTACTTTCTTGTCTTTGCTCTTGGGTAAGTGTTGCCCATTTAGTCTCATATACTCTATTGAACTAAGAAGCGCCTTCCTCACTTGTGTTATTGTTTGTTTTATAGGTCTAATTTTTGGCTGAAAGGCAGACTTTAGGAGTGGCTTCAGTTCTGAGTTTGCAGGGTGTCTGTCCAAGGGCCATAGATTCAGGAGTTCCTCCAGTCTCTGTCAGACCAGTAAGTCTGGTCCTTATTTAATTACTTTTTGTGAATTTGAATTTTGTTTTATATATTTTTCCCACTTTGTTCAGGACCCTCTACTGTGATCCCTGTCAGTGGTGGCCAGGCCCCATCTAGTTCTCCTGGGCTCGGGTTGATGGGGACTGTGGTTCATGTGGTCTATTAGACCTTTGGACTAATATTTTCTTTGTGTCTTTGATTTTCTTCATTCTCCTTTGCTCTGGACAGGATTTGACCAAGAGATGGATCTCGGATGGCCATTTGCAAGCTTTTAAGACCCTAGACAATACTCAGCAAAGTAGGATGTCAATTCTTTTTTTTTTTTTTTTATGAACTATGTTATGCCAGTTGACCTAGATGTTTTAATTTTAACTAATACAGAATTTATACTGACATTCTTTTTATTTTCTCTTTATTTCCCAAGGAAAATTATTTGCCGTGTAGTAGTCAGTCAGAAGAAGTGTAAAAAGGAAATGTATAAATTGCAGTGATCCCAATTAACATCTATTGGGGTAATTATAAGAGCTCTGGTTGCACAGTGGCTAGAGTGAACTGCTACTAATCAAAGTTCGGTGGTTCAAACCCACCAGTTGCTTTGCAGAAGAAAGAATGGCAGTTTGCTTCCATAAAGATTTACAGCCCAGGGGACCCTATGGGACAGTACTCCTCTGTCTTATAAGGGTTGGAATTGACTTGACAGCAATGGGTTTGTTATTTTTACTTTTTGGCAGACAATTACATTCTGCTTCTCTGACATTTTCATTACTATTTGAAATGGAAAAAATGCTTTTCATATTCAAAACTATGAGTAATATGACTCTTCATAGTTATGTTCCTGCTATGTTTCACTCACGGAGAAAAAAATTCATTTACAACTGGCTGAAAAAATAACTTCAAAAAGTTATTATTATTGTGTTTTCTTATTCCTTAGCACATCAGCATTTATCTAAATGGCAGGGCTATTGTCATAGTACAGCTACTGCATTGCCTTCAGCTATTGAGTTTTTTTTTTTTTTTTTTGGATTGTTTTAGAAGCAAAGCAATCATTTCACTGGTGAAAGTTCATTGGAGGAAGGTGAAGTTACACAGGAGGATCAATATTCTAGTTAGCAAAGGAACTCAGTCATGTGAGTCTTATTAAAATGTATCATCATCATCAAATTAATTATTGTAAGAACCTTAGGTACATGCCCTGACAGTGTTGAGTGTTTTCCTTCTCAGTGTGCCTACTGTCCTAAAAAAAAAAAAAAAAAAACTGTCCTAAGTCACTATTAATGACATACCCTCCCAAATCCATCATTTTTTTCCAGACATTTTTAGCTGAAATCTGAACATTATCAGAGGAAGAAGGGAGAAAATCCACCAAGATTTGGAATAGAGCTGAAGTTGTTTTCTAATCAGTTTGTTCAAAGATGAGGCATGCATATATGATGAAAAACTCTGGGGAGAAATTCCATCTGCGCTTCCATCAACTAGGCCCAGGGTAAAAAGGATTCATAAATATGGAGCTTGGGACTGGAGATGGTTTATGTCCACAGGGAAATTGGCACTGACAATTTGGTGAGGGGATAAAGAGAAAGTTCTAGCTATATTTTACAACTGGCCATTCCAATGAACTCAGTACTTTGTCTGTGGGTTGTACAAATGCCATAATTAACTCTTCCCCTGAGTTTAAAAAAAAAAAAAAAACTCATAGTGACCCTATGGGACAGAGTAGAACTGCCCCACAGAGTTTCCAAGGAACACCTGGTAGATTCAAACTGCTGACCGTTTGGTTAGCAGCCATACCTCTTAACCACTGCGCCACCAGGCAAGGTAAAAAAAGTTTGCCTAAGGCATTCCTACATGCTGGCTTACCTCCATGCCCTTCTTCTTTTCCACCACCTCCTTTTCAGGGTGCCTTCCTGCTGTGCTCAACTACCAAAGAGTTTCCTTCCCCTAGATTTGCCCCTTCAACTATGTCTTTTATATATGTTTGTGTTTCTGTCTGAGTTCCCTTTTCTCCTAAGCTGAAACTTGTGAATTACTCAGACAATCATATTATTGGGCTTAAAAGTTTTAAAGTTCTTCAAATGATTTACCTCAAAGAAGTGAGAATTTCAAGCAGCTTAGTAGGTCACTAGAAAAGGAATGTCAGCACAGTGCAGCATGTCCCAAGGTTGAGTCTCCAAAAACGATTCCAGGGGAATCAAAAAATCGTAGTCAAATAAGTTTGAAAAAAGCTGCATTCCGTGCCCCTGGTTTGAAGAGGTCATGCTTATTAACATATCAAAAGCACTGAAAAATCCTTTAGTAAATAGACTATTTTTACTTCGCTTTGTGCTACATTTTGAAAAATTACCTGACCTAATAAGTCATGTTTTTCCCATAAAACTCCTCCTCTGGCATTGTGTATAAAATTGCCTACCAATAAAGGTTCCACTTCTGTTTGCATCTCCATCTGGAATAGTTGAGAATAGATTCAATTCATGTAATACCAGAGCTCATGCATGAAAGAGCAAGAACAGGAAATAAGACTAAAAATAATATAGCAAAAGCTACCATTTATTAAATCATTATATCAATATAAACAGTTATTAAAACTATTATTATATACTATATGTATTTAGCAGCCACTGCATTAAGTATACGCATAAATAAAAGAGATAGTGAAATATTTCTGCTAAAAATATCCCACACTGCACCAAATCTTAATTTAATCATAAAATAGGCATGATTATAATGTCCATTTGAAAATAAGGAAATTAAGATTCAGAGAAATTAGATTACCTATCCAAGATAACAGCTAAAACATCAAGAACCTGGAAATCAAAATCCCATACAATTGCAAGCCCATTTCTCAACCACCTTATTGGATTACATAAGAAGCCCTGGTGGCACAAAAGATAAGCGTTTGGCTCAGGGGCTGATTATCCAATAGTTAAGGTAAGCACGGGCTGATGTGCACTTACTACTAATTGGTAGTGAATTTGCTTACCTTGCTTACTGGGTGACCCACCCGTATCAAGGATTGTAAATTTGAAAGGAGATTTTGATTCTGTAGGAAGGTGCTGTGGGGTTGGGAGAGAGAAAGATGCTAGCCATACCTAGAAGCTGAATCTTTGATGTGGTAAAAAAGTGAAATTGTTCACTACAGATGATCTGGTAATCCAGGTAAGCACCATGCTTGCCTTGACTATTGGATAATCGGCCAGTGAGCCTCTGCTGCTAACTGAAAGGTCAGGGGTGGGAACCCACCAGCAGTCCCACAGGAGAAAAGACCTGGTAATCTGCTCCCATAAAGATTACAGCCAGGGCTGGATTAAGGCATGTGAGTGCCCTAAACACTGATAATCTGTGGTGCCCCCCTCCTCTGCTTACTCCAGCATTCAAGTGGAGTATGTGAGTTATATACACGGAGGAAGACTCATTAACAACCTGTGTTGTGCAGATGACACAACCTTGCTTGCTGTAAGTGAAGAGGACTTGAAGCACTTACTGCTGAAGATCAAAGATCACAGCGTTCAGTATGGATTGTACCTCAACATAAAGAAAACAAAAATCCTCACAACTTGACCAATGAGCAACATCATGATAAACAGAGAAAAGACTGAAGTTGTCAACGGTTGCATTTCACTTGGATCCACAATCAACAGCCATGGAACCAATCAAGAAATCAAACGAACCATTTCATTGGGTAAAACTGATACAAAAGACCTCTTTTAAAGCGTCAAAAAGCAAAGATGTCACCTTGAAGACTAAGGTGCACCTGATCCAAGCCATGGTATTTTCAATCACATCATATACACTTGAAAGCTGGACAATGAATAAGAAATACTGAAGAAGAATTGAAGCCTTTGAACTGTGGTGTTGGCAAAGAATATTGAATATACCATGGACTGCCAAAAGAATGAACAGATCTGTCTTGGAAGAAGTACAACCAGAATGCTCCTTAGAAGCAAGGATGGCCAGACTGTGTTTTATATACTTTATACATGTTGTCAGGAGGGATCAGTCCCTGGAGAAGGATATCATGCTTGGCAAAGTACAGGGTCAGTAGAAAAGAGAAAGACCCTCAATGAGGTGCATTGACACAGTGGCTGCAACAATGAGCTCAACCATAATGACAATTGTAAGGATGGTGCGGGACTGGGCAGTGTTTCGTTCTGTTATGCATAGGGTCGCTATGAGTTGGAACTGACTTGATGGAACCTAATAATAGAAGAAAAATTTGTGTATCTTAGCTATCCATGATATAATTTCTTTTTAAATGCAACTATAATATTAGCAATTGAATACAAAAGTGACATATGCTATTTTAGCAGAATAAAATGAACTGGATTATAAAATTTTTGGTGGGTGAATGTAGGAAGAGGTAGACTTGACAACCCACCTCTTGTTTATTGGAAAGAAATAGTATACTCCCAAGAGACCCACTGAAATAAGGAGTTTCAATTACACTGGAGGGGGTCCTCGGAGACAGATGTCAACGAAAGTGTTGAAGTGGTAGGGACCTCATAGCTTAAACAACCTTGCGTATGGGCTCCCTTGTGACTTTGTGTGAACTTTATTTCCTGTCAGCACATCCTCATGCACGGGAGCTGGTATAAATTTCATTTAGTGCCCTGCCAGTTCCCTTCCACTGCAGCATTCACTTTTCCTTGTGTCCTGTCTGCTTGGCATCTATGGGTCTTTGTTTTGGGCAATTGGTGCCCTCATTTTTTGATGCCCTCAGCATAAGCTTACCTTGATTATTGAGTAATCCATCCCTGATTACAGCCTGGGAATCCTTACTCTGCCATATAGAGTCTCTATAATTCAGAATCAACTCTACAGTACACAACAACAACAATAAATCTACTATATCCTTTTGGGTTGCTATGAGACAGAATTGACTCGACAGCACAAAACAACAACATATTAGATTATAGAGGGTAGTGTGGTTCAGTGGTAGCATTCTTACTTTCCATGCAGAAGACCTGATTTTGATTCCCAACCACCGTGCCTTATATACAGCCACCACCTGTCTGACAGTGGAGGCTTACCTGTTGCCAAGATGTGGAACAGGCTTCAATAGAGCTTTCAGATAAGATGGAGTAGGAAGAAAGGCTTGGAGATCTACTTCCAAAAATCAGCCAATGAAAATTCTGCGGATCACATGGGATGGTGCAGGCCCAGGCAACATCGAGCTCCCTTATGCATGGGGTTGCCATGAGTAGGGGCTGATTCAATGGCAGGTAACAACAACAATACTACTAGACTGCCTTCTGTGTTGCTATGATGGAGGTGGTGGTGAGAGGAAGTTGTATGGTGAGGATGATAGAGCCCCTCTGTCTTATCTGCATACAACCCTGGAGTACCGCCCTTATCAATGTAAACAGTTTAACTTATTTTAATACCAATACACTTATATTCTAATTTGTACCAGAGGCAGATTACTGACAACAAATAAAATAAAATTTAAAGTAAGAAAGGCAATTCCTTTATGCTTGTTACAGGTAGGAATCAAAATTGATTCTAAACATTTTAGCAAAAAAAATAATTTTTTTTTTTTTAGCAGCAGTGCAAAAAGGGAAATACAATCTATTGCATGACCTATAACATCCCAAATATAAAAACAAACAAGTGACTGAATACAAGCAAAATTTTTCTTGATGCTAATATAAAAATTTTTTGTTTCCCAGGATATTTATAATTAGCACTATGAACTTCTTCACAGTAAATGTTATTATATGTTTTATTAGGCCATACCAAGTTCTGCAACATAGACTGAGGGAATGTACCAACGTAGCATGATTCAGTTAAGGTAGCTCACACAGGGAGTGTAGTGTGAGAGGACGCAGAAGCAATACCATGCAATCCAGGGGCACAGTTTCTGTTGGTCCTTACTAAATTCAAGGATGGATTGTTTTATAGTGTCTAGAGGAATGAATAGACTGGGATACATTCAAGCAATTCTTCATAAATATTATTTGTCTCAATCCAGTGAAGCTTTTGATGGGTATCGAGCAGCAGTGAGTTCCAGGTTATATTCCTTTCATATACCTGGAGAATCTATTGTCCAACAGACAAAATCTGATCATCAGGCATCTGTCTTCCTAGGTGTTTCTATTAGGATTCTTTTAGTTCTCTCCCTTGACCCATCTCCTCTGTATTATATAAAAGAGGAACAGCTTTTTTTTTCCCCAAAAAATCTTTCCTGAGGAAACTAAAAAAAAAAAAAATAGACAGCTTTAAAATGTTAACAGCCAGCAACTATTATTTCAAAGGAGTTTGCTATAAACTTTGTCTTTTGTTCTTTTTTGTTTTCTTGCCAAAAAGTGGAAAGGGGTTAGGAGGTAATGAGAGAGGCCACGGTACAGTCATTAATCTCCTTTCTGGAACTGCTCCAAAGCTCCCGTCCTCATCAATCCAGACAGGAGTGCTGATCTTCTCTTTGATCACCCACCGTATGGTGTGGTCCATCAACAATGTCCACATGGCTCAAACAAAGGCTAAAAATCTCTGTATCCCCTCCATAGAATCCTTATAACTACTTATGCTGGCATAAGGCTCCTGTACTTGACTCCATCAGCAAATGGAGAATCGTCTTTCTCCTTTAGCCTTAGCATTTTGTTCCCATGTATGGAACTGGTTCAGTTCAGTCACAAACATTAGAACATTACACAATTTAAAGAGCTAATATCTGAATTAAAACAGTTGAAGACACACATCACGTTTTCAGTTTCATGGGCTTTATTTAAAAAAAACAAGATGTGAGGATCAAAGAAACTAAACTATTTGCTCTTTGCTTTCTTTACAGTTCATCTATATAATGGGTACTCTGGATCCAGTTCAGCCAGAACTTATTATTATAGTGGATCAGAAAAAAGGAGAATAGGTGATGATATTTATCTTGCCTGTTCTCTGCCTAAAAATTCCTTTTATACGAGCACACAGCCAGAGACAAAGGGATCCAACTTTATAAATTCTGCATTGAAAAGATAAACAAGTTTTCTGGCTTTCATTTCTTCTTTTCTTGAGAAGAGTTGTGTAAAGCCAGGCCACTTCATGTTCATTGAGCACTTTCTCTCTATGAGTCCCTGTCATGGATACTCCAAAGAATGTAAAGAAATAGATGGAACAGTTCCTGCCTCTAGAGAGCTCACAGTTTTAATGCTGGATAGGGACAGGAGGAAATTAACATGACAAAGAGAAGGGGGTGATTCAAAAGTGCAGTACTGGAAAAAATAATCTGCATGTGGTGACATTGTTGATAATGACAAGGTCCAGGGTGTGATCCTGTGATTAGATGGCTGGTTTGGGGTAGAAGAAATATCGTTATTATTAAGGAGGTCAAGAGACCTTCTACTTGGTTAGATCATCTACTTCATTGTTTAAGTCACTAAAAATAATGGATGCAATTGTGTAGAAAGGAAAACTTTTTCTAGGTAAACTAAGGGGAAGATAGAAAGGTAACAAAAACAAAGAAGAGTAAAGCTGGTGAAATCTGATAACATGTTTCAAAGAAACTGGAGTTTCTGAAGGTAGAAGGAGGAGAAAAACAAAACTAATGATTATGTATGTATGTGTACATACATAAATGCACTAATTATGTTTGTGTGGGTTTCTTTACCTATCTATCATCTATCTATCTATCTGTCTATCATCTATCTATCCATCTATCATCTATCTATCCATCTATCTATCCTTCTATCTATCATCTATCTCTGATTTATTTTAAGGAATTGGCTCATATAAGTCTGGGAATTAGCAGGTTTGAAACCCTTACTTCAGACCAGCATGTCAAAAACTTAGGCAAGATTTCTGTGTTACAGTTTGGGGTCAGAATACCTTCTCCAGGAAACTTCAGCTAAAGCCATTCAATTGATTGGAGGAGGCCCACCCTCACTATTAAGGGTAATCTTTACTGAAAGTAAACTGATTACAAACGTTAACCTCATCTACAACATACCTTCACAGCAACACCTGGATTAGTGTTTGATTAAATAATTGGGTGGTTAATCTGGCCTAAAAAAATTATGGATAACTTTAGGAAAATGGAAATTGTTTAATGCTTAATTGTGCTCATGCAGAACCTGTACATAGATCAAGAGGTTCATTCAAACAGAAAAAGGGAACACTGCGTGGTTTAAAATTGGAAAATGAACGCAGCAGGGTTGTATTCTTTCACCTTAGTTATTCAATCTGTATGTTGAACAAATAGTCTTATAAACTGAACTATATGAGAAGAACATGGCAACAGGATTGGAGGAAGACTCATTAACAACTTAAAATATGCAGATGACAACACAGCCTTGCTTCTTGGAAATGAAGGTGACTTGAAGCACTTACTGAGGAAGGTCAAAAACTACACAGTCTTCAGTATGGATTATACCTGAACATGAAGAAAGTGAAAATCATCACAACTGGACTGATAACATCGTGAAAAAATTGAAGTTGTCAATGATTTCACTATATTTGGATCAACAATCAACTTTTATGGAAGCAGCAGTAAAGAAATCAATGACTAAGCACACTGGGAAAATCTGCGGCAAAAGATCTTTTTTAAGCTTTAAAAAGCAAAAATGTCACTTCAATGACTAAGGTGTACCTGACTGGTACCATGGCCTTCAATTTCCTCATGTGCATGTGAAGTCTGGAAAATAAAAAAGACAGAAGAATTGATACATTTGAATTGTGATGTTGGTGAAGAATATTAAATATGCCATGGACTGCCAGAGGATGAACAAATCAATCTTAGAAGAAATATAACCAGCATGCTCCTTACAAGTGAGGGTGGTAAGACTTTGTCTTGCTTACTTTGAACACATCATCAGGAAAGACCAGTCTCTAGAAAAGGACATCATGGTTGGTAAAGCAGAGGGTCAGTAAAAATTAGGGAAGCTGTCAATGAGATGGATTGACACGATAGGCACAACGATGAACTCCAATCCGCAGTAGCCCCAAAGATGAACTCAAACAATCATGAAGAAGGTGGCAGGACTGAGCAACATCAAAAAGCAGGAGAACCAGGGACCTCAGGGGATGGCCATATTCAGTTACAACAGAAAGTGTTTAGAGAAGAGTTTGAGAACGTAGAGGCGTCTGTTGATGGCTGGCCTTGAATTCCAACGGGCATAGTAGAAAGGTTTTGAGGTGGAGGGGTGAGTGGAGAAGATGTCATATTAAAATATGTTTGATACCAGATGGGAATACTTGTCTGTGTAATGACTGAAGATCTAGGGCACTTGGTCTTTTAATAAAGACAGAGGTGAAAGGGGAGGTTGATAGTGCAAGGCACCTCACACTTTTAAGTGAAAAGCAAGAAGAGATAGCATTTTATTGTAGCTGGGATGACCCTTCACATAAGGTGTTGCACAGGTCACACACATACGAGAAGTTTGCCTGGGGTGGGTAGGTAGGTTAATTAGTCCACCTGGTGTGGGTTAACTGGTCTCCTCAGTTACTGCAGCAAAGGGCACAGTTATCCCTGGAAAATTTGCTAGTTCCTCCCATTTTCACAACTGATAAAAGCACTGGTATTGTATAAAAATTATATCATCACAGCCAGCAATACTACTCACAACTACTGTGTAGTAGCCATTTGATATGTGCCAGGTCCTTTGCACAACATATTTTATTAATACTTACTACAAGATATACACAATAATCTTAATTTTAATTTTGCCAGTAAGGTCAAGGTCATCAGCAGCTGACACTCCAGTGGTTCTCAAAAAGTTGTCCCTGAACCAGCAGGATCAGCATCACCTGTGAACTTGTTAGAAAGGCAAATTCTTTGCTTGCCCCGGGCTTACTGAATCTGAAAACCTTGTGTTTAACAAATCCCCTTTTTCTGATGCATGCTAATATTACTCCATTACTCAGAAATCTCCCTGGAATGAACAGGACACATAATTAACACTAAACCTTCCATTGAGCATGTGTGTGTGAACAAGATTTGAGCAATTGCTCACTGTATTAACAGCATGATTTTCCCTGCAATTCTAAATTTCAACTTTTCAGTAAAATCTTGTGAGGGCTATTGTTTGGAAAAAGGTCCCTCGATCTCTTGTAGCTGCATTAGAGATGTCCCAAGCCTCAAAAAAAATGTCCAAGTAGGGGTCAGGTCTCAAAGAATCACAAGTTGACTACATCTTTTGTGACTCTGTCAGGCCTTTCTTGTGATATTTCATCCAATCATTGACCTCTGTTTTCAGGTTATTTTCTCTTTCATGCCTCCGAAGACTTAGATCTGTTTCTACGTTTCTTTCTGCCTTAAGGAAAGGTATATCCAAGACTACAATTTATTTCAGCAAGGAGTCGCAAGAAATCTCAGCAGAAAAAGGTCATCTGTTATTATCTGCTATCAGATATTGGTGTGCCGATAATGAAAGTTTAGTCACTAACTTAATGAGCACTGATATTAGTGGCAAACACTCTCTAGCAACAGCAGTGAACAAATTTATTCTGTGAAATAACTTCAGCAAAATAGAGTTTTAAAGGTGCTGACCTGAGCAGCCAAACATTTTAAAAACGATGCTGTGCCTAGCGTAGGGTGAGCAGGCAAAGAATGCGAATTGACTGAATGAACATATGAATGTATTTCCAGAATCAGGAATTTAGACTACGTTTTGAGGAAAGAAGACAGGAGCCTAATACAACCTATGATAGCAGATTTATATGAAGATGTGATCAATGATTTAGAGTAATTAAAATAGAAACAAAAAAACCACTGCCATTGAGTCGATTCTGACTCATAGCAACCCTATAGGGCAGGGTAGAACTGCTCCATAGAGTTTCCAGGGAGCGCCTGGTGCATTCCAACTGCGGACCTTCTGGTAAGCAGTCATCCCACTTAACCACTACACCACCAGGCTCAGAGTGATAGACATGCTAAAAAGATGATTGTTAAAAATATTCTTTCTGATAGTCACTACCCAGTAAATGATTATGTTTGTGTTCCTTTCTAATAACTTAAGAACATATTTAAGGAAATACTGGTTTGCTTGCTTTTTTAAATGTCTTTTCCAGATAAAGGTATTGAGAATTTTGTTGAATTACTGTGTTCTGGGATATATATTCATGACTTTTAACCCCCAAATGTACAGGGATTTAAAAGCTATATGTATCCCAGATACATGAAAGGCCAGTTAGTTCTATTGATTTCCCCCAAATTAACTGGAATAGTTTTAATACACAAACAACTAATGAAGCAAGTGTACCTCTTGACAATAGCTTTCACCTCTCCTGTGCTCCCTCTAACTACTGTGGGCTTCAGTTGCTTCACCTGTTAAAAAAAAAAAAAAAAACCCAAACCTGTTGCCATCAAGTCGGTTCCAACTCATGGCAGCCCTATAGGACAGAGTAGAACTGCCCCATAAGGTTTCCAAGGAGCACTTGGTAGATTTGAACAGCTGACCTTTTGGTCAGCAGCTATAGCTCTTAACCACTAAGACGCCAGGGTTTCCAAAATCTCTAAATGGAGAAATATTTAGGTAGCTGTGTGAATGAGGTATCAGTTTCTAATTCAGTTTTAGTTTCTTGCATCTAAAATCATGTTGGACTTACCTCTTAATAAGATAAAAGATAGTATCACCTCTCACTTATCAGTTGTCATAATCTTTGAATTTCTTACTTGCATTGATAGTTTTTTTTTTTCCCTTTTCTTAATTTGACATTTGTTTCAACATATAATAGAATATTTAAATATTGGTGGTATCCTGAATAATCTCATTGAAACATAGGTAATTATGGGTTTCTTTTGAAATAGCAGTCCTGAACAATTTACCCAGGTCCTGACTATCAGCCCTGAGCCCTGAATAGATAATCAGTAGATTCATGAGCCCGGATCTAATCAGTCGCCCAATTTTACTTTGCTCCTTCTTAAGTGGTTTTGGGAGTCCCTAATGTACTTCCTCTCCTTCATTACTGACTGGAAATCTTTATTCACAGTCCTATACAATTGCTTCTTAAAATACCATCAAAGGCTACCTCTGGAACCTGAACTTTCATGGTCACATCGTAGTGTAAAAAAAAATAACTTCATTGAAAAGTATGACTTGAAGGTAGACTGAATTTCATTGCCACACAGCTGGATAAATAAATATTGAATGGGCATTTGCATAAGGAAAAACGGTGCAACTTCACCAAGCTTTTTCAGAAATAATTAGAGTTTAAAAAGGCACAGAGCTTATTTCAAGAAAAGGATTACTGGCAGATTGTGTACTCATTCAGATATCAAGGGCACTGCTCCCCTAACTATATCAAGTAAAGGCATGTCCATTCTTCAAGACTCAGAAAGTTGAACTTCTGGGAAGCCTTCCCAGGTGGATAGATTATATTAGTCCATAATGACTTCTCTCCTACCTAAACTTCAGCGTCACTCTGAATCATACTGTTCAACGGTATTTACATGCTTCTTTATGTTGTTCCAAGTACTCAGTCTTATTCAACAGAATTTTCATCTCCCCAGGGATGGAGTTCAGACCTTATTTTGTTTTTCATATTCCTCAAGGTGTTTAGCACCAGTGTCTGCCAGGGAAATATTTTACTGAAGGATTCACCAAATCAAGTGCAACGTTATTAGGTATCTGGATGGCCCTTAAGCAGAGAGCTAGGACCCCAGAGAGATTTGTTTCTTAATACAACTCGTCAAACAATTCGAGTCAATTCAAATCAATGAACATTTACTACCCAACTGCTGCAGGTCACATTGATCTCCTCCTTCTCTGAACTTTGGAGCACTCTTGTCTCTTGTCCTCAACAAGACACTTACTCACGTGCTCTCTTCTGTCAGGATTTAACTGTTCTGAGTATGTTTGTCTTATAGCTCCTCTACTAGGTTCACTTAGTGTAAACCAAATGGTAATTGCTTATGTTCTACCATTTTGATCTACAATCTACAAAAAAAAACAATATCACGTGCTCCTAACTAAAATGTGCTTAAAGCCAGGTCTGTGCCCTATATCATTTTCAACCAGCCCTCTCCCAAACTCATAATTACCATGGAGCATGGTAGGTGCTGAATGATTTTTCAGTTGACTCAAACAAATCAAGTGTCAAAGTGTCATACAAATGATGCTTTATAATAAATGATTTAAATGACTTTAAACGTTATGTATTACACTGTGAATACTTGATTACTTCATGAACATGAAATATATGTGCATATATACACATATTTTACAATATCTAGATCTGCATGTACATGAGAATTACTTTTGTTAAAAATGAAAATTCATTACAGGTTTTGTTCTTTAAAAAAAATCAGAATATACAAGATTCTATAACACACAAAAGGGCACACATTCTCTCAGTTAAAGAATAGAATCCAGTCATTCTACAGAAGTTTTTATCCTAAGAAACCTACTATGATTCAGGCAGTCAGTGAACAAATTCCTTGGAGCACATGGTCTATTCAACGTTCTGTGATTTTTCGTAGTAGAAATTGGACTAGCTGTGCTGATAATCTAGTTCAATGTCAGATTTCCGTGACCATCAGGTAAGTCTTCTCTGTGTCTAGCAGAAATGTCTTAGTACAATTTAAGTCTGTGTTTTTTTCTTATTTAGTCCTCCATAAACTTGTCACTATTGATCAACTGTATTTCCCTCCTCCTTCGCTACCTGAATTGTGAAAAGATTTAGGAATTGCCATCTAGTTAACCAGCACTAAGGAACCTGCCTGGACCATCTGTTCTCATTGAACTTCCACTTTTAAAAAATCTTAGTTTAAGAGAAAGAAAATGTGTTAGTGTTTCAAGGTGATGGAAATAAAATACCTACATAGTGACTGAGGTTCAAAACACTGACCTTAAGAAGAGTTGTTATTATTATTAGTGTCCTTGATGATGGACATCCTCTTTGCAACACTCTCTGAGAAACATGTGTGAAATATGTCCAGAAAACATTCTGGCTACTGACTAACTGTCAAACACAGACTCAAATACCTATAGTCCTGGAATATAGAAATCTACCTTTCTGAGTACATTTGCTTCCTTTCTAAAACCTGTCAAGGAAATCTTGCCACTTAATTCCTTCCTCCGCTCCTCTCTCCCTGACCCAACGTATTATGTCCTTACTGTACAGTTTAAGATGCTTCTCCTTAGTGAAGACTTTTCCCTCTTCTCAGATCTCCTTTTGCATTTTGAATTCAGACTCTGTAATTTAAGCTGTAGGTTTTGTTCATTTTCTAATTGATTCATATGAGTTAGCCTTCTCTCCCCAATTATACTGTAATATCTTTAAGGGCAACAATACATATTAATTGATTAACAGTCTCCCAAGACTGGTCTTGGTTTAAGTCTATCACAGGCAAAACAGAATCACTTCTACATAGCAAAACACAAAGATACACGCTCACATACACACACACCCCTCAGAAATCTCTGGGGATTCACACCTAACACAGTGAACCAACAAGCTGGACTTCCTGTATATATACTACTGCTGACTTCTGGCTCCAATTCATTTGACATTCTTGAGCTATTTTGATGTGCAGCAGAGGAATACTGATGGCATTCTAAATATGTCATCACAAGTGTGGCAATGCACAAGTTTCATAATGCAATGCAAAATTATGGGTCTCCAATCCCTGCCTCAACTAGACGTTGTTGTTTTTAGGTGACTTCAAGTTGGTTCTGACTCAGAGAGACCCTACGTACAACAGAACGAAACAGTGCCTGGTCTTGCACCATCCTCACAAACGTTGTTATGCTTGAGCCCATTGTTGCAGCCACTGTGTCAATCCATCTCATTGAGGGCCTTCCTCTTTTTGCTGATCCTTTACCAAGCATGATGTCCTTCTCCGCGGACTGGTTCTTCCTGATAACATGTTTAAAATATATATGATGGAGGAGGGGGCCAAGATGGCGGACTAGGTGGACGCTCCCGCGGATCCCTCTTGCAACAAAGACTCGGAAAAACAAGGGAATCGATCACATACATAACAATCTATGAACTCTGAACAACAAGCACAGACTTAGAGACGGAGGACGAACAAATACGGGCAGACAGCGACTGTTTTCAGAACTAGGAGCCAGCGCACCAGGCAGGTGACCTTCGGAGCTCGATCTGGGGCAGAGCCCAGGGGGGCAGACGGCACAGAAAGGGGGCCCACCCCTTCCCCCCCGAACCCATCCCGGGAGGAAGCCTAGCAGGTTGGCGCGGGCGGCGTAGGGGCGCAGCCGGAGGGAGAAACACCCGGGAGGCAGTGACTGATCTGAGAGGGGGGAGAACAGCGTCCCAGCTGGGGTGCCCTGCTGTCCGCCGGGAGTTAGGCGAGAAGCCGACGGGGCGCGCGCGGGGGGGGGGGTCAGCTGTGTTTCCCTGGAGTGACCCCAGGGCGGGGCCCACGCGTTCGTGCGGGAGGACGCGCACCCAGTCCGCGCGTGTGGCACGGCACACCAGAGGGAGAAATCCCCGGAGGTGTCTGGTCTCAAAACAGGGAAAGCAGCATCCCAGACGGGGAGCCATTCCGCTGCGATCTGGGCACGCGCGCGCGCGCGCGGGCGGGGCATGAGCGCGGGGTCCATTTTTATTACCCTGAATTGACCCAGAGGGCGGGAACACCTGGTCGTGCGAGTGACGCCCTCCCAGTTTGCGCGAGAGGTGCGGCACACTGGAAGGAGAAGTCCCCGGGAGGAACTGATTGGTCCCAAAGCGCAGAAAGTAGCATCCCAGACAAAGTGCCGCCCTGCTGGGGCTTGGGCGCGCGCACGAGCGGGCCGTGAGCGCGGAGTCCATTTTTATTGCCCTGAATTGACCCAGGGGGCGGGCCCACCTGGCCGTGCGGAGGAACTGATTGGTCCCGAAGAGCAGAAACTAGCGTCCCAGACGGGGTTCCGTCCTGCTGGGGCTTGGGCGCGCGCACGAGCGGGGCGTGAGCACGGAGTCCATTTTTATTGCCCTGAATTGACCCAGGGGGCGGGCCCACCTGGCCGTGCAGGTGACGCAACCCAGTTCGCGCGAGAGGTGTGGCGCTCCGGAAGGAGAAGTCCCGGGGAGGAAGTGACTGGTTCCCGAACAGGGAAAGCAGCGTCTCAACCCGGAAGTCATCCCGCTGGGATTTGGGCGCGCGCACAGGCGGGGCGTGACCGCGGGATCTAATTATAATCGCCTGAATAGACCCTGGGGGCGGGCCCACCCGTTCGTGCGGGAAACGCCCACCCAGTGCCCACGAGCGGTGCCGCGCACCGGAGGAAGTCCCCAGGAGGAAGGGACTGGTTTTCGAGCAAGGAAAGCAGTGTCCTAGCCAGGGACCCATCCAGCCCGGATTTTGGCAAACGGGGGCGGAGCGTGAACGTGGTGTTCAGCTCTATATTCTGTGGTGCTACACTCCTAGCTCTCAGATCCCTCCCCCACCCTCCCCAGGCGACCCCATTAACATCCGAATACCCGGAGCCAGAGAGAGAATTCAGATAGGGATCTGACTGCATTTTTTTTTAGCTGACTACTGGGAAAATCTAGTTTCCCAGTGATGGCTCGGAGACAGCAGTCCATATCAAACCACATAAAGAAACAGACCATGACAGCTTCTCCAACCCCCCAAACAAAAGAATCAAAATCTTTCCCAAATGAAGATACAATCCTGGAATTATCAGATACAGAATATAAAAAACTAATTTACAAAATGCTTAAAGATATCACG
This sequence comes from Loxodonta africana, assembly GCF_030014295.1. Lineage (NCBI taxonomy): Eukaryota > Metazoa > Chordata > Mammalia > Proboscidea > Elephantidae > Loxodonta > Loxodonta africana. The sequence continues at coordinate 109,267,106 of NC_087347.1, read as the reverse complement.
AATGAAATTAGGATAACTGCAGAAAAAGCCAAGGAACACACTGATAAAACTGTTGAAGAACTCAAAAAGATTATTCAAGAACATAGTGGAAAAATTAACAAGTTGCAAGAATCCATAGAGAGACAGCATGTAGAAATCCAAAAGATTAACAATAAAATTACAGAATTTGACAACGCAATAGAAAGTCAGAGGAGCAGACTCGAGCAATTAGAATGTAGACTGGGACTTCTGGAGGACCAGGGAAACAATACCAACATAGCTGGAAAAAAATCAGATAAAAGAATTAAAAAAAATGAAGAAACCCTAAGAATCATGTGGGACTCTATCAAGAAGGATAACTTGCGAGTGATTGGAGTCCCAGAACAGGGAGGGGGGACAGAAAACACAGAGAAAATAGTTGAAGAACTCCTGACACAAAACTTCCCTGACATCATGAAAGAAGAAAGGATATCTATCCAAGATGCTCATCGAACCCCATTTAAGATTGATCCAAAAAGAAAAACACCAAGACATATCATCATCAAACTTGCCAAAACCAAAGACAAACAGAAAATTTTAAAAGCAGCCAGGGAGAAAAGAAAGGTTTCCTTCAAGGGAGAATCAATAAGAATAAGTTCAGACTACTCAGCAGAAACCATGCAGGCAAGAAGGGAATGGGACGACATATACAGAGCACTAAACGAGAAAAACTGCCAACCAAGGATCATATATCCAGCAAAACTCTCTCTGAAATATGAAGGAGAAATTAAGATATTTACAGATAAACACAAGTTTAGAGAATTTGCAAAAACTAAACCAAGACTGCAAGAAATGCTAAAGGAGATTGTTTGGCCTGATGACCAATAATATCAGGTACCAGCACAATACAAGGACACAAAACAGAACGTCCTGATATCAACGCAACTCAAACAGGGAAAGCACAAAAACAAACAAATTAAGACTAATTCTAAAAAATAAATAAATAAACAAAATAATACATACAACAGGAAATCATGGAAATCAATAGCTAAACGATCAAAATAATCAAAAAGAGGGACTAAATATAGGAGGCATTGAACTGCCAGATGGAGAGTGATACAAGGCGAAATAGAAGGATACAAGTTAGGGTTTTACTTAGAAAAATAGGGGTAAATAAAAAGGTAACCACAAAAAGGAATATCAATTCCATAACTCAAGAAAAAAGCCAAGAAAAACGTAACGACTCAATAAACACAAAGTTAAACATTATGAAAATGAGGATCTCACAAGCTACTAAGAAAAACGTCTCAGCACAAAAAAGCATGTGGAAAAATGAAATGGCCAACAACACACATAAAAAGGCATCAAAATGACAGCACTAAAAACTTACTTATCTATAATTACGCTGAATGTAAATGGACTAAATGCACCAATAAAGAGACAGAGAGTCACGGACTGGATAAAAAAACACGATCCATCTATATGCTGCCTACAAGAGACACACCTTAGACTTAGAGACACAAACAAACTAAAACTCAAAGGATGGAAAAAAGTATATCAAGCAAACAATAAGCAAAAAAGAAGAGGAGTAGCAATATTAATTTCTGACAAAATAGACTTTAGACTTAAATCCGCCACAAAGGATAAAGAAGGACACTATATAATGATAAAAGGGACAATTGATCAGGAAGACATAACCATACTAAATATTTACGCACCTAATGACAGGGCTGCAAGATACATAAATCAAATTTTAACAGAATTGAAAAGTGAGATAGACACCTCCACATATATAGTAGGAGACTTCAACACACCACTTTCGGAGAAGGACAGGACATCCAGTAAGAAGCTCAATAGAGACACGGAAGACCTACTTACAACAATCAACCAACTTGACCTCATTGACTTATACAGAACTCTCCACCCAACTGCTGCAAAATATACTTTTTTTTCTAGCGCACATGGAACATTCTCTAGAATAGACCACATATTAGGGCATAAAACAAATCTTTGCAGAATCCAAAACATCGAAATATTACAAAGCATCTTCTCAGACCACAAGGCAATGAAGCTAGAAATCAATAACAGAAAAACTAGGGAAAAGAAATCAAATACTTGGAAAATGAACAATACCCTCCTGAAAAAAGACTGGGTTATAGAAGACATCAAGGAGGGAATAAGGAAATTCTTAGAAAGCAACGAGAATGAAAATACTTCCTATCAAAACCTCTGGGACACAGCAAAAGCAGTGCTCAGAGGCCAATTTATATCGATAAATGCACACATACAAAAAGAAGAAAGAGACAAAATCAGAGAACTGTCCCGACAACTTGAGCAAATAGAAAGTGAGCAACAAAAGAATCCATCAGGCACCCGAAGAAAACAAATAATAAAAATTAGAGCTGAACTAAATGAATTAGAGAACAGAAAAACAATTGAAAGAATTAACAAAGCCAAAAGCTGGTTCTTTGAAAAAATTAACAAAATTGATAAACCATTGGCTAGACTGACTAAAGAAAAACAGGAAAGGAAACAAATAACCCGAATAAGAAACGAGAAGGACCACATCACAACAGAACCAAATGAAATCAAAAGAATCATATCAGATTACTACATAAAATTGTACTCTAACAAATTTGAAAACCTAGAAGAAATGGATAAATTCTTGGAACAACACTACTTACCTAAACTAACACATACAGAAGTAGAACAACTAAATAGACCCATTACAAAAAAAGAGATTGAAATGGTAATCAAAAAACTCCCAACAAAAAAAAGTCCTGGCCCAGATGGCTTCACTGCAGAGTTCTACCAAACCTTCAGAGAAGACTTAACACCATTACTATTGAAGGTATTTCAAAGTATAGAAAAAGACGGAATACTACCCAACTCATTCTATGAAGCCACCATCTCCCTGATACCAAAACCAGGTAAAGACATTACAAAAAAAGAAAATTTTAGACCTATATCCCTCATGAACATAGATGCAAAAATCCTTAATAAAATTCTAGCCAATAGAATCCAACAACACATGAAAAAAATAATTCACCCTGATCAAGTGGGATTTATACCAGGTATGCAAGGCTGGTTTAATATCAGAAAAACCATTAATGTAATCCATCACATAAATAAAACAAAAGACAAAAACCACATGATCTTATCAATTGATGCAGAAAAGGCATTTGACAAAGTCCAACACCCATTTATGATAAAAACTCTCACCAAAATAGGAATTGAAGGAAAATTCCTCAACATAATAAAGGGCATATATGCAAAGCCAACGGCCAATATCACTCTAAATGGAGAGAACCTGAAAGCATTTCCCTTGAGAACGGGAACCAGACAAGGATGCCCTTTATCACCGCTCTTATTCAACATCGTACTTGAAGTCCTAGCCAGGGCAATTAGGCTAGACAAAGAAATAAAGGGTATTCAGATTGGTAAGGAGGAAGTAAAGCTATCACTATTTGCAGATGACATGATCGTATACATGGAAAACCCTAAGAAATCCTCCAGAAAACTACTGAAACTAATAGAAGAGTTTGGAAGAGTCTCAGGATATAAAATAAACATACAAAAATCACTTGGATTCCTCTACATCAACAAAAAGAACACCGAAGAGGAAATAACCAAATCAATACCATTCACAGTAGCCCCCAAGAAGATAAAATACTTAGGAATAAATCTTACCAAGGAAGTAAAAGACCTATACAAAGAAAACTATAAAACTCTGCTACAAGAAATTCAAAAGGACACGCTTAAATGGAAAAACATACCCTGCTCATGGATAGGAAGACTCAACATAGTAAAAATGTCTGTTCTACCAAAAGCCATTTATACATACAACGCACTTCCAATCCAAATACCAATGTCATACTTTAAGGGAATAGAGAAACAAATCACTAATTTCATATGGAAAGGAAAGAATCCCCGGATAAGCAAAACATTACTGAAAAAGAAGAAGAAAGTGGGAGGCCTCACCCTACCTGATTTCAGAACCTATTATATAGCTACAGTAGTCAAAACAGCCTGGTACTGGTACAACAACAGGCACATAGACCAATGGAACAGAATTGAGAATCCAGATATAAATCCATCCACGTATGAGCAGCTGATATTTGACAAAGGACCAGTGTCAGTCAATTGGGGAAATAATAGTCTTTTTAACAAATGGTGCTGGCATACCTGGATATCCATTTGCAAAAGAATGAAACAGGACCCATACCTCACACCATGCACAAAAACTAACTCCAAGTGGATCAAAGACCTAAACATAAAGACTAAAACGATAAAAATCTTGGAAGAAAAAATAGGATCTACCCTAGGAGCCCTAATACAGGGCATAAACAGAATACAAAACATTACCAAAAATGATGAAGAGAAACCCGATAACTGGGAGCTCCTAAAAATCAAACACCTATGCTCATCTAAAGACTTCACCAAAAGAGTAAAAAGACCACCTACAGACTGGGAAAGAATATTCAGCTATGACATCTCAGACCAGCGCCTGATCTCTAAAATCTACATGATTCTGTCAAAACTCAACCACAAAAAGACAAACAACCCAATCAAGAAGTGGGCAAAGGATATGAACACACATTTCACTAAAGAAGATATTCAGGCAGCCAACAGATACATGAGAAAATGCTCTCGATCATTAGTCATTAGAGAAATGCAAATTAAAACTACGATGAGATTCCATCTGACACCAACTAGACTGGCATTAATTCAAAAATCACAAAATAATAAATGTTGGAGAGGCTGCGGAGAGACTGGAACTCTCATACACTGCTGGTGGGATTGTAAAATGGTACAACCACTGTGGAAATCCATCTGGCGTTATCTTAAACAGTTAGAAATAGAACTACCATACAAACCAGAAATCCCACTCCTCGGAATATACCCTAAAAATACAAGACCCTTCACACAAACAGATATAAGCACACCCATGTTTATTGCAGCTCTGTTTACAATAGCAAAAAGCTGGAAGCAACCAAGATGTCCATCAACGGACGAATGGGTAAATAAATTGTGGTATATTCACACAATGGAATACTACGCATCGATAAAGAACAGTGACGAATCTCTGAAACATTTCATAACATGGAGGAATCTGGAAGGCATTATGCTGAGCGAAATGAGTCAGTTGCAAAAGGACAAATATTGTATAAGACCACTATTATAAGATCTTGAGGAATAGAAAAAATGGAAAAGAACACATACTTTTGTGGTTACAAAGGGGGGAGGGAGGGAGGGAGGGAGGGAGAGGGCTTTTTATTGATCAATCTGTAGATGGGAACTGCTTTGGGTGAAGGGAAAGACAACACTCAAAACAAGGAAGGTCAGCCTAATTGGACAGGATTAAAAGTAAAGAGGTTTCCGAGATAAAATGAAAGCTTCAAAGGATAGCGAAGCAGGGGCTGGGGTCTGGGGAACTTGGTTTGAGAGGACTTCTAAATCAATGGGCAAAATAATTCTATTATGAAAACACTCTGCATCCCACTTTGAATTGTGGCACCTGGGGTCCTAAATGCCAACAAGCAGCCATCTAAAATACATTAATTGGTCTCAACCCACCGGGAGCAAAGGCAAAGGAAGAACACCAAGGTCACACGACAACTAAGAACCCAAGAGACAGAAAGGGCCACTTGAACCAGAGACCTACAATATCCTGAGACCAGAAGAACAAGTTGGTGCCCGGCCACAATCGATGTCTGCCCTGTCAGGGAGCACAAGAGACAACTCCTGAGGGAGCAGGAGACCAATGGGATACAGACCCCAAATTCTCATTAAAAGACCACACCTAATGGTATGATTGCGACTAGAGGAATCCCAGAGACAATGCTCCCCAGAACTTCTGATGGCACAGGACAGGAACCAACCCCGAAGACAAATCATCAGGCATGAAAAGGACTGGTCAGTGGGGGGGAGAGAGATGCTGATGAAGAGTGAGCTAATTAAATCAGGTGGACACGGGAGAGTGTGTTGGCAACTCTTGACTGGAGGGGGGATGGGAAGATAGAGAGAGAGGGAAGAAGGTAAAATTGGCACGAAACGAGAGACTGTAAGGGCTGACTCAATAGGGGGAGAGCAAGTGGGAGAAGGGAGTAAGATGTATGTAAACCTACATGTGACAGACTGATTGGAATGGTAAATGTTCACTTGAAGCTTAATAAAAATTTAAAAAAAAAAAAAAAAGTTTTCTAAAAAAAAAAAAAAAAATATATATGATGAAGTCTCTCCATCCTTGCTTCCAAAGGGGATTCTTGCTATACTTCTTCCAAGACAGATTTGTTTATTTTTCTGAAAGTCCATGGTATATCCAATATGCTTTGCAACACTATAATTTAAATGCATTATTTCTTCCTCAGTCTTCCTTATTCATTGTACAGCTTTTGCAAGCATATGAGGTGATTGAAAACACCATGGCTTGAGTCAGGTGCACCTTAGTCCCCAAAAGGACATCTCTGCTTTTTAACACTTTAAAGAGGTCTTTTGCAGCTGATTTGTCCAACACAATGTGTCTTTTGATTTCTCTACTGCTGCTTCCGTGGGTGCTGATTGTGGATCCAAGTAAAACAAAATCCTTGACAACTTCAATATTTTCTCTGCTGTCCATGATGTTGCTCATTCATCCAGTTGTGAGGATTTTTGTTTTCTTTATGTTGAGGTGCAATCCATACTGAAGACTGCACATTAAGCATGTTTTGAATTCTTGTCTCAATCACACATTGAATGTGTTTAAAACCGTGCATCAACCACATATTAAGAATGTTTTATGAAGTTTTCTCGCTATATCACTGTAGAGTTTTCCCTCAGTTGGTTATGCCCCTGTACCCATAACTCCCTGCTTTTATTCATTCTTATAATGCAAAGCTATAAAGTGTTCTACGTGACAGGTACCAAAAAACAGAGACACATTAGAGGGAGGAGGTCAGTAGCAAGGACTTCTGAACCAAATCACTGAGATCAGCTCCACCACTTACTCACATTGTGCATTTTGAGCAGGTTACTAAATTTTCTGTGTCTCAGTTTTCCTGTCTTTAAAATGAGGATAATGATAATAATACCTGTATCACAGGGTTGTAATTAGGAGTGAATAATTTATGTTAAGATGTACCAGGCATTTAGCAAGCATTATGTATTAGCTATTTTTATAGTATTTTTAAGTCTAATTAATTACATTAAAATATTTTAGATGGATTTGAAAGACAGCCTACGCCCACTGGGAAAACTTGACCCAGGTGACAATAGACTGATGGATGTAAAAGGAGCATGAGACAAGACGCAATTGAAGCACAGCACAAGAGACACTTCAGTTGCTGAGGGAATCACGGAACTTCACAGGAAAGAGTTAAAGTTGATTTGTGAAGGAGACAAAAAGGTTTTCCCTTGCAAAGCAAGGGGAAGGAACTTCTAGATGGGGGAACACTTATACAGAAGAATTGTGCTAGAGACAGTGTATGCAGCACAAAAACAATTGAGGTGCCGTCTCTGCCCTCTAGAGGCCTATGTGTAGGAAAGATGGAGCACACCACAGACAACCATAGCACAAGGCGGAATGCCATGAATTTCATGTGAGCCCTGCAAGGTAGTGAATACACATGCCATTGTATCTACCCTTTCCTGAGTATCCTATATTCCTTCCACCAACTCTACAATGTAGCTTTTTTTTTTTTTTTTTCCGTTTTACAGGTGTTGATTAATTTCCTCCATTTACAAAGAAAACCTGAAAAAAAAAAATCTTCTCAAGGTCACACATCTAGTTAGAGTCAGAATCAGGTTTCGATCAAAATTCTTCTATCAAGTTTATGAATTGACAATAAACTGTGTGTGTTTATAGAAAGATGTTACACCTCTATTGGAGTAATGAGGATTAAAGGGTCATTTAAGCTATATATTAGTGGAAGGGAGTCCCTAAGTGGCACAAACTGTTAAGCGCTTGACTGCTAGCCGAAAGTTTGGCAGTTCAAACTCACCAAGAGGGACCTCAGAAGGTAGGCCTGGTGATCTGCTTCTGAAAGATCACAGCATTTGAAACCCTAAGAAGCAGTTCTACTCTGCACACATGTGGTCGCCTTATGTTGGAACAGACTCGACGGCAACTAACACAATCAACATTAGTGGAAGAGAAGAATCTGTGTGAGGGAAACTAGGGAGTAAGGGGTGGTTTTAAGTACTGAATGGTTTCTTTTATAAGGATCAGCACAAAGCTGATTCCTATCAGGTGGAGATTAAAGATGTCCCAAATGTTCGACTTTTCCAAACAGTCCTATCAATCCATCATTTCTAACATCAACCACTCCTCTCCTCAGGACTCTCCCTCCCATCTTTGGGTTCCTTAATTCACTGCAACATCTCACAGAACTCACGAACCATATCAAGGAAATGGCTCACGCAGTTGTGAAGGCTGGCAAGTCCGAAATCTGTGGGTCTGACTCACATGGCTGCAGGGGCTGATGAACCCAAATTGGTAGGCCAGAATGAGGCCACTGGCTCACAAGGCTGCAGAAGCTGGTGAATCTCAGAATCGGCGGGCAACTGGCTCAAATCCCAAGAACCAGAGTTTAGAGTGGCCAGCCAAATGCAGAATCCATATGCAGAGAGAGAAAGAGAGCCCTGCTGGAGCAGCTATGCACATACATTGGATGTAGACCACGCCCCAGGGAAGGGCGTAACTTGAGTAAGGGTGGGAACCAAGTCATGCCTCCTGCAAGGCTGTGACTCAGGATACACCCCACACTAATCCTGCCTCATAAACATATAGAGGTTAGAATTTATAACACATAAAATGGAGAATAATTAGGATAATATAATGGCATTGACAAAATGGAGGACAGCCACACAATACTGGGAATCATGGCCCAGCCAAGCCGATACACAACATCAACCAAGACAGTTTCCATACACACTATTTGCATAGTCTCACTCAGTCCTTGTATGTGAGCTACAAAGACTATGACTAGAAGGGCCATATTAAGTAATTCACTGCATTGCAGGTACAGGGTCCCAAACAGGAGCATTTTCAAAAAGTAAGCATAACTAAGAATAACTTATTCTAAGGACTTGTCTTTTTTTCCTTTAATAAGAAAAAAAGTAGTTTAGTGGCTACTATATCCCACAACGTATAAATTTAAGGAAAGAGATACATAGATGATAGCTAGAGAAATAGATCTTTTTTTTTTTTTGCTATTCAATATTTTTTTTATTCAATATGATAATTATTAATAGGCCATCTACATGTGAACATTTATTGAATTACTATCTAAAATTATTTTTGACAGAGTTTATCAGAAGAAAACTAAAGCCTTGCTTAACATTAATTAGTCTACTAAATTGTTGATTTGAAGGTTATACCTGAATTGTCTGCCTTATAGATTATAGAGAATCTAGATAGAAACAGAAATAATATAAAAAGGAGAAAGGTTGTAGAGAAAATCTGGAGAATTTTCAATTTAAGCTACCCTGGTCTATTCTGCTTGCTCTTCATTCTCTGCACTGATGTATTTTCATCTCTGCTCTTTTGTGGACTTTTAGTTCCTATTCCACTGAATTTCACAGCTCTGACTGCCTTTCCCATCCTTCCAGGAGGGTGGGTCTTCATACACAGAACTAAGAGGTACTACTAACCCATTTATCTAAACAGGACAGGCAAATACATTTACAAACCAGAATCATCTGTGTAATTGCCTCTTTTTTCCACTTTTCTTATATCATCCAGCCTGTGTATATTGTAAGTCACATTCTAGTGGAAGCCATAATTATACCCAAGAACATTCTCTCCATTCAGTCAAACAATCAATTTAACTGACTTTTTTCCCAACTGACTTGAGTGGTCAGTGGGAGTGACAAATTAGTTGCTTCAGAGACTTACAGAAACAGCCTTAGTATTTATGTTATAAAAACATCTCTTAAGCTAGTTCTGGGGGCTCTCAGATGCTTCACGCATCCTGTGCAGTTATTAAAGACTCTCTCCATGAGTGAGTGGCAGAGCTGCTTTAAAACAATTACAAGCATTTAAGAAGTAATTACCAGAGAATTCGAATGCAAACAAAATATCTATTTTGACTACCATGAACAACTGTGTACAAACATTTCTCCCTCTCTCTCTGTCATAGAGGTGGCCATCCATTTCACGGAAGTTTAATTACAAATTTGTCTTCCTTATCTGCTGGGTACACACTGCTGCTTGAGAAAAATAGAAATAATGCAGCTAGTAGTGGCAGAAGGGTAGAGTCAAGAGAAGTAGGGTATAAAGATTTAAGGTATGGGATTTTTTTTTTTTAAAGGAATTAAACATGGCCTTATAGTTATTAACTGAAAAATGTGTTATTTACAATTTACATCAGAAATACACATTCTGAGAAAGAACATTGACACATCATAACATAAAGCTATTCTTTTTCTTGCTTTATATGAAATATTTTATAATGCACGATACTTTGGATTTAGGTTTTGTTTTTCTGTTTCCATTTTACGCTTAAAAAGTAGGTTATATTTCCTTTAGGTACATATCTCTATAAATATGGGCACATTTGTGTAATGTACATGATTTATTTGCTGTTTTATTTCAAATTCTATTTTTAAGCAGTATTACTCTTGTAGAAGACCTAGGAATTTTGAAGACATAGGCTATTACAAATTTGTTTGTTAGATTCCTATCAACCCCCTTCTCTAGGAATAGCATAAGATTCTAGAAATCTGCTGTTGAATACAATAGCCACCCATGGCTACTGAGCACTCGGAATGTGGCTGGTCTGAGTTGGTATGTGCTGGGAGTATAAAATACACACTGGATGTCAAAGACTTAGCACAAAGAATGAAAAATAACTCATTAGTAATTTTTGTATTCATTCCTTGTTGAAATGACAATATTTTGGATGTGTTGGGCTGAATAAAATTAATTTTGACTGTTTCTTTTTGTTTTAAGGTAGCAATGAGAAAACTTGAAATTGTCTCTGTGGCTTGCATGACACCACTTGTCTAGATAAGAGAGCGCTGCATCATGGATCTGTAAAGGCGCTTAGAGAAGAGACCATTCATTCTGTCAGATTCGGCCTCTGTGGAGATGGAAACTGGCGCTTCTGGGAGGAATGAAACTGATTACTGACTGCATTCTTAATTAGTCTTGGAGTTAGAGTCTACTTATGTCCACAATGGACCTTACTGACTAAATTTTTGGCAGAAAAAACCTGCCATTTTAGCTACAGAATAAAATACTGCATCCACCTAAGAGAACATTTGGTTGGAAGGAGCAGAGGAAGAGGGAGAGAAGAATCAATAAAGGAAGCCACAGCACCAATAGAACTTAATCACTAAATGTAAAATGCAAACAAACTACAGAAAACTCATCTAAGGAACTTGATACATTGTTTTTGTATTTTGTTCCTGTAGCATACTTTTGGAGATTTTACAAGTCCTTGGAAAGAGTCCTTACCCCCCCACCCCACAAATGCTACATTAATAAATAGAAGCATTTCCACCACAATGATTTTCCTTTATGTCTCTCTCCTCAGAGCAAGTACTATCTTCCTCAGAATAAATCATTCGGCAGTGAATTCTCTCAATACAGCAGGACGACCTGGGAGAGAGAGTTTGCCACCTACAGTCCAGTGTACAATAAAAAAATGAAATATGTAGTAGCAGTCTAATGCTATATATAAGAGTAGTGTGCTATTATAAGGAGTCCTGGTGGTACAGTGGTTAAGGTGCTTGGCTGCTAACCAAAAGGTTGGCGGTTCAAAACCACCAGTGGCTCCATGGGAGAAAGATGTGGCAGACAATGTGGCAGTCTGCTTCACTATCGATTTACAGCCTTGGAAACCCCATGGGGGCAGTTCCATTCTGTTCTATAGGGTCGCTCTGAATGGGAATCGGCTTGATGGTAGCGAATTTTTTTTTTTTTTTTAATTTGGTGCTATTATAATCACAACTTTATTTAAAAATATGTCATCAAAAATAGGCAGAAAATTACCATATCCAGTCAGTCAAATTGAAAGCCCAAGTCCTGTCTAACAATTCCCTGTTTGGGGACCACCTTCTATTCTTTTGAAACACAGGGGAGTATGGTTGTCATGAAAATGTAATGCTTCTCCTTGAAATGCTAATCTTTGTTGCCACTTTATCATCCCAGTGAAACTCTAATGGGAATTTCATTAAGATAACGGCATTCTTCATGGTGTTTGGAGACATGATGTCTTCAGAAGCGGATAAAACTCTAAATCATTCCCAAACATCACAATACCTTGCTATTACTCAAGCAATGACACATGTGGTCAATTAAATGCAGAGAAAAGTCAAGAAACAGTATTATTGCTGCTTCTGCATGTAGATTGCGTCTTTCTCGGTACCAGTATCTTCTGAGCAAGATAAAATTCAGTAATATACGGAGACCTTTAAATATAGCACTTTCCTTATATTATTATACACTGTCAAAATTATGTTTGCCTTATTAATATTTATCAGTCAGTCTTTAACCAAAATGAGAATTTATAAATAACATCTATGCACCCATACTACCTACACCTTCAGTCTATGTACCAGTCTATTAAAGGACAGTCTGTACAATCTCTGTGGTGCCTGCATTTCAGGGCTGTTTTCTAACTTACCAGAAAGTGTGTGCCTCAGGCACTTTGTATTCTGGAATATTACCTTTCCTATTTAGATTTAACTTGAGGAGGTCGTATATTACCTCACCCTGCCCCGAATCTGGATTAAGAGATCTTCCTTTATGCTTTCATAGTGCCTTGTTTTGATCCTTGTTATAGCTCTTACCACATTGAACTAAAATTATTTTTTTGCCTGGCTGTCAGTAGAATTAAGTTTCTCTGAAAATAGGGGCCTTCTGACTGCACCACTGCCCCATAGAGTTTCCAAGGAGCGCCTGTTTTTTTGGTGGACTGCGTCACTAGTACTTCAGACAGTACCTAGATTATGGAAGGTATTTCATGTATTTGTTGAGCTTTACACAAACAGACATTCACCAATTTATATCCTTGGCTCAGCATAAGATTCTTCTCCCAGTGCCCTTTTTCCTAGTACTTTGCATTACCCTTCCAATAAAGCATTCAATAAATATTTATCATGTATGCAAAAAATGTATGCCAGACAAACAAATGAACTGGGATAGGTGTAGGTTGGGATGGGGAGAAATGGTTTACGTGGTGCTGGTGAGTACTGTTGACATGATACTTAATGAGCACTCAACCCTAGAGTTACCACAAGACGGGAGACATAAATGTACATGTGCCTCCTAGAATCTGAGTATCTTGTTATATTGTGTGTTTTTATAGTAAGTATATAAAAAAAAATTTTTATGTATGTATTTAAGTATGTAGCTGTCTTCCAAATTTCTTGGCATAGACAATTACATACATTCATACTAGAATCACATGTCATATAACAAGGTGCATTCTGGGAGGACATGCACATTACAACTCCCATCTTGTGGTCATTTTAGGGTTGGATTTTACTTGGGTCCACAATCAGCACTCATGGAAACAGCAGTAGAAAAATTAAATGACATATTGTTTTGGGCAAATCTGCTCCAAAAGACCTCTTTAAAGTGTTAAAAAGCAAAGATGTCAACTTGAGGACTAAGGTGTGTCTGATCCAATCCATGGTATTTTCAACTGCCTCATATGCATGCAAAAGCTGAGCAATGAATAAGGAAGACCCAAGAAGAACTGGTGCATTTAAATTATGGTGTTGGTGAAGAATACTGACCATACAATGGGCTTCCAGAAGAACAAACAAATCTGTCTTAGAAGTACAGCCAGAATGCTCCTTAGAAGGGAGGATGGTGAGACTTTGTCTCATGTACTTGGAGAAGGGCATCATGCTTGATAAAATAGAGGCTCAGTGAAAAAGAAGAAGACCCTCAAAGAGATGGGTTGATGCAGAGGCTGCAGCAATGGGTCAAACATAGCAGATTGTGAGAAGGGTGCAGGACTGGGAAGTGTTTTATTCTGTCATATATGTGTCAGACCTAAATTAAGGACACATAACAACAACAATAACTGTATGTATGTATCCGTCATCTCTCTCTCTTTCTGTATCATCTATCTATCTCATTTAAGAGAAAGACCAATAAGAAACCCACTTCATCTTCCACAAAAGAAACAATAATCTATGCTAATACATAGGAAATGTTACATGACCATAATATTAAGAATCTTATTTTGGCCCCTAATTTACCAGTTCTTCAAGGGAGGTATAACAAATGTTCAAGAATAATTAGACTCTAGAGAAATTTTATTTATTGCCCTATAGTGACTACGACTACGACTGCAAACTTTGCTATGAGATGCATCTAGAGACAACGCTTGGTTCTACCACAGAATAGCAGTTAAACCGAGGAAGTTATATTGGCTCTGGACTCCAGGTTTCTCTGGGCTCCGGGTTTCTCATCTGCAGAATGTGGATAATAATAGGGTTCTTGGAAGATTAAATGAAATGCAATATGCAGAGAATAGCTCATTCCATAGATTTTACTAAGTATTCTGCTATATGCTGGTTACTAGTATTGTAACGCTTATTTCTAATTGCATTATTGTCCTGTGTTTCTGATTCATTATCCTGAAACTCACTGAGAAGTTCTTTTGCTGGTGACCTCTTTCTGCAATGTTCCATTATATCTCAGAGTGACAGTAATTTTCCCATGCCCACATTATAAGAGAATAGTCTTACAATTGTATTTACATTTGGAGGGGTAAATATGGCTTTTATAATTATTATATATTTCCCAGTATAAAAAAGTTAGTTAATGCCATATGTATAATCCTGTATGAATCATTGACAGTCTCCATAATAATAAATTTTTATTGTTTTTATAATCAATGTCTTTCTAAAATTTGAAAAGTAAATGGATGGAATAAATATCCTTATCATTAAATCTCTCTTCAATTAATCACCTAGACTATGAAATGCATTTCATAATCATTTTATTTCTTGTATGTTATTGAACTGTAGGAATCAACTCTAGAGAAACATAGGACTAAAGTAGAATTGACAAGATACGTGTATTATTTCTACTTAATTTTATATTGGCTGTTCATCCAATTTTTTACTCATAGTGAGGACATTTATTTCTCATCTATAGAAAGGTTGTCATTTTTCAAAACTAGAAATTTATCACTAGATATAATAATTGATAGAAATACATTTATAAATTGAATATATTTAAAAATATTAAATTTTACTAATGACCATTTTGGAAACCCTGGTGGCATAGTGGTCAAGTGCTATGGCTACTAACCAAAGGGTCGGCAGTTCAAATCCACCAGGTGCTCCTTGGAAACTCTATGGGGCAGTTCTACTCTGTCCTAAAGTGTCGCTATGAGTCGGAATCGACTCAACAGCACTGGGTTTGTTCTTTTTTTTTTTTTTAATGACTATTTACAGAGAAATCGGTGTTTGATATGTCATCACATAAGGTTGCCTTGTTCAATGTAAGGAATTTATCTTGGATCTCTTTTCCTAAAATTAATGATTAATTAGTTTAATTTAGTAAATACCTCATGGAGTTCCTGTTTTATGTTCTCAAGTGTCTTCTTTAGAGAACACCTTTAACACAGGAAGAACTATTTAAGATTCAGGTTCATGCAAATTCCCAGTAGCCATCATCTCTTATTTGCAATATTTCCAGTGTACGTATTAGTTGCTTTCTTATTCCAAAGACATTTCGACATCTTAGCAATATCCCTTGCTGAACGTGTGAAATCAACATAACATTTTTTCATATCTTTTGAGGAAATGTTGTCTTTCATCTAAAGATCAGGAATAATGAACATTTAGCTGAATGACATTCTACCTTACAGAACAAAATAAACCCGATTTAAAGGTCAATCCTTTCTTTGTTAATAAAAAAAAATTCATCCAGCTTGTGGTCATATCATTAATAAAATCTCATTTATAATCCCTCCACTTGGTTCAAATAGATAACAACTCATTTTCAAAAATCATCACATGCAGAGCGGCTGTCAGGTGCCTCCATTCGTGCTCATCAGCTGTGCCCATGTCCGGACAGTGCAAGGGAAAAGTAACTTCCCGACAGAGGTTCACGCTAAGTCAGGCTCACCCAGATGCTAATCAAAAATGCAATTTCTTTGGTCCAACCACAGAGATACTGAATATAAATCTTTGAAGGCAGAAGAATGAAACTTACCTTTTAAATATTTTAAAGATATTTATCAATCATTTTCTTATGCACAGATAAATAACTGGTAAAATCACTGGGTTGTTGTTCTTAGTTGCCATTGAGTTGATTCTGACTCATGGCAACCACAGGTGTGCAGAGTAAAACTGCTCAATAGGATTTTCAAGGCTGTGACTTTTTGGAAGTAGATCTCCAGGCCTATCTTCTGAGGCACCTCTAGGTGTGTTCCAATCAGCAACCTTTCAGCTAGTAATTGAGCTCTTAACCATCTACTCCATATTCCTAGTGTTCTCCATATTTCCATATTCAGAAATGTCCAACATCAAAGACGTTCATGTGACTAAGTGACCTCCAATAATCAGATCTCATATTTTAAGTTATGGGTTATGGGCAATACTTAGAGACTGGTTGGAAATATCACATAGTAAGCGTAAAAGCTGGATTAACCATCAAGAAAGAAGTATTCTGACAAATAGGTAACAGCAACATTGAAACTACCTGAGCAGGAGATTAACGGCTATTTTTCAAAATACAGATAAAATGAACAAGTATTCAGGAAAGTCAGAGTTTCCTGCAGACTAACATTCTGAAAAGTGAGGGGTAAGGCAGACACAGACATCAGTTGTTAGAAGGACTTGTCACTTAATATTGAGCACTGATAGTGAGGTGATTAAGAAAGAGTTCGGCTGCTAACCAAAAGATCAGGCAGTTCAAATCCACCAGCGGCTCCATGGAAACCCTGTGCTGCAGCTCTACTCTGTCCTGTAGGGTCGCTATAAGTCAGAACCTACTCAATGGCAACAGGTTTTTTTTTTTGTGTGTGTGTGTGTGTGTGTGTGTGAGACTTGGTGGGACTTGTCCCCCTGGAAGTTTGCTACTTGAGATAAATACAAACAACTGGGCAGTGGAATGTCCAGAAGGATCAACAATTTTGCCCTGAATCATCCTTCCTTTCCCTTGCTCTCACTTCAAAACCTTTGTTTTGAATCTCTGTGGAATCAGTCTTGCCTAAACCAAATGTGGTCCTTGGACCAGCAGCATTAGCATCTCCGGGAAGCTTGTTAGAAATGCAGAATCTCAGATCACATCCAGATCAAATGACTCAAACCTGCCTATTAACCAGGTGTCAAGGTGATTCGTATTCTTACAAAAATCCGAGAAGCACAGGCTTAGACAAATTTCTATTCAATTATAGAAAAGTCCCATCTGCCTTCCCAGTCCCTTATTTTGCTTACCCTTCTCTCCTGGAATGCCCTCCTAACTCTACTTTTAATTCTGAATCTCATCTCTTATATAAAGCCTCCCTAGGGAACTAGTTTCCAGTAAACCCTCTCTCCTAAAAACCTACATGAATTTTACTTGGCACTTCTTCTACATTAATTAATATTGATGATTTTTTTTCATTAAGGAAAGATATCATGTTATGTACATGTGTATTTAGAGTCCAGCAGGTTTTTTTTTTTTTTTTTTTTTTTTAAATTGGTCCTTTATAGAATTTCATGGACTGAAAAAAATCTAGGTGATCCTGAAATCACCTGATCAGGTCAAATATGGCAAACCAGTCATAAATAGAAGCTTACTATAACAAATAAAGGGGCCCACTGCAAATGCTAACTCAATCAATCTTCAAATTTGCCCAAATTACATCATGATGATGATGATTGTTTAGTTTTCATTTCCATTGATATAGTCATAACTTGTTCACTGATATTCTTAAAATTGCATAGGTGCTAACAGCAGGAGTCCAAAGAATTAGCTAAAGTTTTAATTTTTCCATAATCTTTATTTTATATACTCAAGGTAAAGAGGAAATTATACTTTCAAATGAGCAAGTAAAGCCATGTATGTCTGAAGTGGAAATAATTTGCATTTACATTTTTTTAAATATTTTCCTCTTACTAGGACTGCTATGTAGCCACTACACAGAATTAATCTCTCTCTTTTGAAACTGTGCAGCAAAAAAAAAAAAAAAAAGGCTAAAACACTTCAATATCTGAAAAATTGGAGCTAAAACAACATATATGTCCAACTTAGAAATTTTATTTTAAATAATATGTGAGCTTTTTAGGTATAGTATTATAAAATGTAAAATTGCCTCCTGAGAATTTTCTCAAAAAAATAAGAGTGCATTAAAGCAAAATAGTAGCTTAAATGGACAGCCATTGGATTAAAAGTGACATTTATTGTTCTTTCTTTGTTCAAGTCTCTATAATAAACAAGTGTTTCTATTTTAATAAAATGTTTTAAATGAAATGCAACAAAAAGTATCATCTAAACACCAGGAAATATTCATTAGACTACATAACATACGATAAAGACATAGCTTTGAGCTAGGGCTTCACAGTCTGTGAATGTGGTTATTTTTCCTCTTTTTAATGGCAAATTCAGTCAGATAAATATCAAATTAATAGACACTCTGTCAAA
The DNA here is from genome assembly GCF_030014295.1 of Loxodonta africana. Taxonomy (NCBI): domain Eukaryota; kingdom Metazoa; phylum Chordata; class Mammalia; order Proboscidea; family Elephantidae; genus Loxodonta; species Loxodonta africana. The sequence continues at coordinate 109,248,568 of NC_087347.1, read as the reverse complement.
CCATGTTAAATGCAACCAGCTTAACTGATTTATTTCTACTCTTTTAAATATACTAGGTTGAATGGCATTTTTACTATATCTTTTGGGTATATAGATTTTAAAATATCTAAAATAGATTTTAAAATATTTTCAGGCACAGGGTAAAAAGAATTTAAATGGTACAAAGGGCTCAACATACACATTCTCAATCTCTCATCATACTCTCCACCAACTCCACCCCAACATTGTGTTTAAAGCTTTAATGGTTATTGCAAAAATATAAAAGCAGAAGCTTAAACTTCTAGCTCCTAATTTAGACAGAACCTCCTTCTACGTAAGGGGATATTATCTCTCGCCTTATTTCTTCCTCCTCTTCTCCATTCGTAGAGTTTATCTAAGGTTTTATATAATCAAGCTTCTACTTCATGTTCCATTTACTTTCAATATTATCTCTTGGTTATCAGTACTTAAGAGTTTCTGGGTAGTGCAAACAGTTAAGGAACTCAGCTGCTAACTAAAAGGATGGCTGTTCAAGTCCACCCAGAGGCACCTGAGAAGAAAGGCCTGACAATCTACTTTTGAAAAGTAAGCCATTAAAAATCCTACGGAGCACAATTCTACGCTGACACACATACGATTACCGTGAGATGGGATCAACTCAACTCAATGACAGTTGGTATCACTCTATAAGACAAAACTATTAGCACCCTTATAGTTCTTTCCAAATCTCTACACTCCTTTTATCTGCTAGCCTTGTTTCGCTATAGTTGTTCTTTTGTATTTCCAAGATGTGTGTATGTTTATATATGTATATCTGTTTATGCATACACATGTGTCTGAGCACTTATTTTTTACCATGTCTGTTTATCCCTTGATCAAACTTCTTAGAGCTTTGTCTATTGTATTAGCATTTATAAGAATTAGCTTTTGGTTTTGCGGATTCACTGTATCATGTTTTTGTTGGTTTTCATAGCATTCGTTCCTTTGATGATAATAAATTAATTTTAAGCTATCTTCTAATTACTATATTTCCTTACTCCCAGGTTGTTTTCTTTTATTGGTTGATTTATATTGCTCTTTTTTCATTTACTATGCTGGTAACTATCTCATATATAACGATGTGAATCATGCCAATAATTTTGGTATCCTCCATCGGCATCCCTGAGGTACAGTGTCTAGATCTATGCTTTACTAAATCTCTCACCTTACTACGAAGATGAAGGGGTATTCATGGACAGGGATTGATAACTGATATGAGTTCAGCAGATAGAGAACTGGACCCTCAAACTTCTACGACAAAGAGACTGTTTGCTTTGATGTCTATGCTAACAATGGGAGCTCTAGTTCTCCATTGCCAGTTAAGTATTTTTAGTGCAATGTCCTCTGATGTTTTTCTTAGGTAAGGACACCAGGCTGCTGGTAGTTCTTAGTGGAATTATCAAGGGTTGGGGAAGAGAGGGATGATAGAGGCTGTGAAAGAATAGGCCTAGGGCAGTTGTTCCACAGGCAGCTTCTCAACGAGCTTCCCTTTTCTTTAGCCCCTTTCTCTTGCCACAATCCAGCATTGTAGAAACAAAGAAGGAAGCTTCTCTAAGTTCATTTACTAGACACCCTTCCCTGATTATTTTGGGCTGATAAGTACTCTTCATCTTATTCTATTTTTTCACCTATTATCAAGCTTTCATCAACATTCTGCCTTTTGAAATGTATTGAAATATATTGTCTACTGATAACTTATAGCCCTCTCTTATTCTCTTTGTTGTTGCTACAGGTTTATTTCATTTTTTTATCCCCATCCTTTTACTGTTATTTTTATGGGGTCTTAGAAGAAAAGGAAGATAAACACATGCGCTCATATCCATCTTGAAGTGAAAGTCTTTATCAGTTATTTATTAATACTTTGATATTGTTCAATTAAATAATATTACAAAATTTCTCTTAGGTAATATAAGTATGTATAATAAAGGCAATAATACCAGTTGAGAGAAGTGGACTATTAAGTATTATAAATTGTATCTTAAGAATCATATTTGCTAATATTTATAAAGTATAGTAAATTTTACCCCAGATTTCTACTGAGAATCTAAATGAGACCTATGACTCCACTAAAAAAAAAAAAATCCCATGTCCTAAAAATCTTATGCCATAACTAATAATGATAGTGATCATAACAATTTCCACATACAATAAAGCTAGGTAAGCACTTATTTTCCAAAGTTGAGCTGAATGTGATTTTCCCTGTTTCTCCAAGATTCCTCTTGGCATGGTTTTCTTATGATCCTGATGTCAATGAAAATGCAGGCATTTAAGAATTCATTCATGTGAATGATGTGCCCATCTAAATCTTAGGAACATACCTAATCATTATATGCGTAGAATCTATTAGCTACACTGCCTTGTATGATTTTCACCATGGCAGGGAGTGGTTTAAATGCTTCACGTGTTCAAGATTATTTAATGTTGACAACAACCCCCTGTGGTAGGCAGACCATGTGACCTCTCATTTCAAATGAGCAAACTGAGACTCAGGCTTATTAAGTGGCTGTATCTATTAGACCTCTAGTGGTAGGGATTCTCCAACTCTACAGTTTTAGTGGCTATAGGAAGAAAAGACTTGGGGTTTAGGGGTAACTCTTGTAAGTTTTTGAGACTTGTCAAGTGATTGTGTTGGGACAGTGAGAGTCTGAACTCCTGCAAGAGTTTTCTGATTCCAGATCGCTTTCCTGACTATGAGACCCTTGAGCCAAACTCCAGAAGGAGAAGCAAGGCTTAATCCAGACCCGCATTTCAAAGGGCTGCTGGTAATTCACAGCCTGGCAGACTATCCCTTTGCAGGTACATTAACATCTGAGTGAGCAAAACTTTCTTAGCAAAAGAACAAACTAGAGAAACTGACTACACCAAACCCTGACCTCCCTAGACTGACTCAAACACACAGACCAACCAAGAAACAAACTATCCCAAACAAACTATTCTAGACACACTGAATGTCTTATCTGTACTCCGATGCCTTGCACTCTACAGGCACTGGCCTTGCTTAAGCTGTCCAAAAGTGAAGAAAACGAATCTGGGTGGAGGTCAACTGCATACACATTTAATTTTTTGTCTTCTGTAAACTACACTGAGGTTCTTCTGGGACCATTTTCATGTGCTCATTTCAGCTAGTGCCTAGTGGTCATTTAAAAGCACAACTGCAAATTTATGGTCTCATGCTGGGTGGCAGTTAGGCAATAGTTTTATTTTTTAATACGTATTCATTTCTAAACATGAATTTAATTTATTTGAAAATAATCTTAAGTTTTCTAAAACATGCTCTCTGTCACATATTTTGAAATTAATATTGCCTGTAAATGAGTGTAAGAAACTTTTTCGTCTCTGACTTTGTCACAAGAACTGATTTTTTTTTTTTTTTTTCTGTAATAGAATCTATTTGTACTTTTCAAAACACGTATTTAATCATGGACATCTCAGACTTTATTACCTGATACTGAGAACAACATTATCATAAACTACATTGGAAATATGGAATACTACTCAGCAATAAAAAGAAATGAATTATCAATACAACAGAATAGCTTGGATAATCTCAAGGGCATTAAGTTAAAAAAATACATAGAAAGCATATGTATTTTATTATTATTTTCATATAACATTCTCAAAATGACAAAATTATAGAGGTGGAAATTGTTTGTGGTTTCCTGAGGTTAGAGATGATGGGGGATGTTTATATAGGGGTACCAAAACAAACCAAACCTGTTGCCATTGAGTCGATTCCAATTCATAGCAACCCTATAGGACAGAGTAGAACTGCCTCATAGGGTTTTCAAGGAGTAGCTAGTAGATTAAAACCACTGACCTTTTTGTTAGCAGCTTGTAGCTCTTGACCATTGCACCACCGGGGCTCTGTATATAGGGGTAGCATAAGGGATTTCTTCGTTGTGATAGAATAGTTTTGTATTTTGATTGTGGTGGAGATTATATAAATCTCTACACTTGTGATCAAATGACATAGAACTATATACTCACATTGTACCATTGTCAGTTTCCTGGGTTTGATACCAAAAACAAAACCAAACCCAGTGCCGAGTCAGGTGGGTTTGATATTGAACTGTAATTATGTAAGGTGTGACCATTGAGGGAAACTGGGTGGAGGGTACATTGGACCTGTCTGTACAATTTTTCCAACTTCCTATGAACCTATAATTACTTCAACATAAATGAGTTTTAGAACAAAAAATTGAAATAAATATGCAATTAAAAATATATTTAGAAAAAATAATAAAATTTACTGAAACAGTGTATGTTTGCTTGATACAACTTCTAGAGAGACAGTATGCCTAGTGGTTAAAAACATGGACTTTGAGGCAGATCACTTACTAGCTCTGTGACTTTGGGCAAATTGTTCAACTTCTTGAAGGTTTCTTCATCTATAAACTGTAGATAATAATAGCATTTAACTCATGGGGTGGATAAAAGGATTAAATATGCTAGTATTTGTAATGGGCATAAAAGTGCCTGGAATATCAGAAGGGCTTGTTAAGTAAGTTAAAATACAGTAATATTGTTACTAAAAGTATTGCCTATTATCAGCTAGACACTATTCTAACTGCTGGTGATAGAGCAGATAATAAAATAAAACCTCCAGCTTCTTTCTGGAGCTTACGTTCTAGGGGCTAAAAGAGAAAATAAATTAAGATATGATGTAATGTTAAACCCAGTGCCATCGAGTCGATTCCGACTCATAGTGACCCTAGATGTAATGTTAGGTAAAGCTAAAATCACAAAAGGAAATGGCAAAGAATACCAGGCCAAGGGGATAGAACGTGATGGGGAATATTGGTTTGTATGCAGTGGCCAGAGAAGTGCTCTCTGAGGAGGTGACGTGACTTGAAATAGGAAAGAAATGAGGGGAAAACGACAAACAGGAGCACGCTTCATGTGTCCAAGGAATAGCATGAAGGTGAAAGTGGGGTGAGAGAGGGTAACGTAATAAAACAGAGGGATAGTAAGGGTCACACCAGGGATAATGCCAGCATCGTTGACCTCCACACCCTTGTGATTGTAGGTATCATGACACAGAGGTAGACTGGAGAGGAGTCCTGTGGGGATACTTGAACCCAGAGATTGTTTTAAGATATATTAAATTTGAGATTCCTATTGCACATCTAAATAGAATAAGCAAGTGTTCGCATCAATCAAGAGTTCAGGGAGATATTAATGTGATTGTCATTGTGACTATTGAGCGCATCACAGCCTCAGGACAGGATGTAATTTCCTGTGTATGAATGTAGATAACGGAGAGATGTGGGCCAGGAACTAAACTGTGGAACAGCAAAATTTAGAGATTTGAAAGAAAAGAATGATCAAAAAAGTGGTATTCATGGGGTGGGCGGTGGGGGGAGGTTCAAAAACCAGAGGTAGGAGGTATCTGAGAAATTAAATATAGAAGGTGCCTGAAGGAAGGAGTGATAGGTTGTGTCAAATGATTCTTAGAGTTTGAGTAAGATGAGAACTGAAATTTCACTATGAGATTGGACAGTATGGAGGCCACTGATAACCTAGAGGAGCACTGGGAAAAAGATCCTGACTGGATTAAGTTACAGAGAGAAGGAGTTTTATATTGAGAAATTATGCATTATGCATAGAAAAACATCTGAAAGGATATACTGCAAAATTGTAATGTCAATTATGCCCAGGTAATGGGATTATGAGGAATCGTTTATGCACATTTACATGTAATTTTAATTCACAGTGAACTTGTAAGACCAGTACAATTTAAAAAAAAAAAAAGGTTTAACAAAGGAGAGGGTATGTGAGGTTGTGAGGCATCAAGTACAGAAAAAGCTCCCCAAGATATTTTGCCTATAGAAAGAGAGGCGGTAAACTAGAGGAGAAGGGGGGCTGGGAGGTTATGAGAGCAGAGGATGACCTTTTACTGATTTATTTTTTGAGCTTCGCTGAGGTATGCTTGACATAAAAGAAATTGCACATATTTAAAATGTGCACTTTGATAAGTTTTGACAATGTGTATATGCCTGAGAAAACATCACCATAATCAAGTAGTGAACATATTCTCACCCTCAAATATTCCTTTGTGACCCCCTTTGCATTGTTGCCTCCCACTGCTTTTCACACCTCCCCCTGGGAACCTGTGACCTGCTCCCACTCATAGGTTAGTTTGCATTTTCAAAATTTTTCAATAAGTGGAATCAAGTAAATATTTTGAGATTCATTCATGCAGTAGCTTGTATTAATAGTTTTATTTTTGTTTCCTTTTTATTGATCAGTGGCTTTTCATGGATATAAAATATTACATCTATCTATTCACCTGCTGATTGATATTTGGACCATCTGACTATTACTAATAAAACTTCTATGAGCATTCATGTATAAACCTTTGTATGCAATCTGCTTTTATTGTTTTTGGGTTAAAGCCTAGGAATGGAATGACTAGATCATATTTTAAGCATGTTTTAATTTTTATGAAATTTCCCCTTTTTCAAAGTTATCTAGTGTTGTCATATCAGAAATAATACTAGCGGATGGCTTTAAATAAAGCAATTTATTTGCTCACAGTTCAGAAGGCTAGCAGTCCAAATCCAGGGCATGGCTCTAGGGGGAGAGCCTTCCTTGTCTATTTCACCTGGGCATTCCTGATCTTGTAAGATGCATATGTCTCTGTTGTCCATCTTCCTATTCCCTCTGTGTGTGTGTCTCTGTGTCTATTCTGCCGTTTTTTATAACTCAAAAGTGATTAGATTTAGGACCCATCTTATTCGGGCATTACTTCATTAACATAACAAAGAAACCCGTATTTCCTAACAGAGTCATATTTATATGTACAGGAGTTAGGATTTCAATGATAATTTTGAGGGAATATTAGTAAATCCATGAAGTAGTGATGGGAAAAAATCAGCAAGTTTTTAAAATCTTTGCTAGATAAGTGACAGTAACTGGAATGATGATTATATTTGTCATAAAAAGAGGCAGCAAGGTTACAGTGTGAAGATACTGGCCCACAGAAGCTGGAGTTTCTAGGGAGAATAAGATACCATGGTCTAGAAGAGGCAACAAGGAGCACTAGAGACAAAATCCCACTGCCACCTTCAATGGTACAATGCATGTGAGAAGAAAAAAAAAAAAAATGACCACAACTTGAGAAGGAAGAAACTGGGGGGGGGGGGGGTTGCCAGTTTCTGTTAGAGCAAAAACATGAAGGGGGTGATCAATAAGAGATCATAAGAAAATCATGCCTGAAATTGGTTTAAATGTTGAGGCTGATAAGGATACATGTGCACCAAGATGTGATAAAAAGCTTTATTGATCATATAGTGGGACCTTCTGGAAAGAGCAGAGCAGGCACTTAAGATCCAGAATGACTTTCACAAAGAGAAGGGAGAGTGCTTTGGTTTATATTATGCCTTCCATTTAAGGAGCCCTGGTGGCCCAAACGGTTTAAGTGCTCAGCTGCAAACCAAAAGGTTGGCAGTTAGAACCCACCTACTGGCTTCACGGGAGAAAGACCTATCTGCTTCTGTAAAGATCACAGTCAAGAAAACCTTATGGGGCAGTCCTACTCTGTCATATGGGGTCACTATGAGTTAAAATCAACTCGACAGCACCGAAAAACAACAACACAGTTTATATTTGTATATTTTGGGTTGCATTTGATTTATAGTATATATTTGGTTTATATCATACAAAACTTATTTATGATCTTGTATTTGGTTTGTATTTATAGAGAGGGAGCTGGCAGAGAGTTCCCAAGACTCAACAGAGATTCTCTTGGTTTGAACTTCCCTGTAGGTGCCAAGGGAAGGAGCCCAAGGCTTTTATATTGGTTTGCAAGTTGTGGTGCCAAAGGGGATGTGATATAAAAAGGAGGGAGGTGTGAGATCTGAAAGCTATTAGTAGTAAAACATTAAAAATAAAGTCAGGATTTTATTATACTAAGGATATAGGAAATTTTGCCAATGACAACCATGCTGGGGTCCAGTTGTGTGACAGCTTGAGTCAATTTAAGAGATAAACAGAGCTATAAGGATAAGAATATGGCAAATGAAGAATCAGGTGGAAATCTTGAGCTTCTTGGGTAATGACATCTTAAAAGCAAACCAGACCCGTTGTTGTCCAGTCGATTCTGACTCATAGTGACCCTAGAGGACAGAGTTTATAACCCATAGGGTTTCCAAGGAGCGGCTGGTGGATTGGAACTGCTGACCATTTGGTTAGCAGCTGAGCTCTTAACCACTGCACTATCAGGACCCTGATGATATAGAGGGAGGTAAATAATTAATTCCAACTATGACCTTCATTTGAGAATAATAATAATAAACAATTGCCATATATTCAGTATCATTAAAATAGCACTCTTTTTTAAATGTCATTTTAAAAGCCTAAACGGCCTACTGAGGTAGGTATTATTATTATTAATTATTATTATCGCCCATTTGGAGCTGAGGAGCCCTGGTGGCACAGTGGTTAAGAGCTCGGCTGCTAACCAAAAGTCGGCAGTTTGAACCCACCTTGGAAACCCTATGGGGCAGTTCTACTCAGTCCTGTAGGTTGGCTATGAGTCGGAATCCACTTCACAACAACAGATTTGGTTTTTGGCCTTTAGAACTGAAGAAACTTAGAGTCAGAGAGATTATTTATCCGAGGTTTTATAGCTGTTACATGTCAGCTTTGGGAACCCAAATCAGAAGTGTGTGATTTGAAAGGCTATTCCCTTTCAATCATGCTATGCTGCTCTGTTTAGATAGGAGTAGCTAAATCTACCAGGGGATCCCACCTAGTAATTTCTATTCACTTAGTGGAGAACCATCCAGGTTGAATGATTCTCTAATACTGATTTGATGCACCCAGGAAATTCTAGCCTGGAGAATTCAATATGTTTTCAAAACGTTTCTCATTGCTCTCTGACACCAAACTATCTAAGTTAAGTGTGAAAAATGCAATCACAATCCATCATCTGCAGGTACTCTCATGTCATGTAGCTACTGACTTTGACAACTACCAGATCTACTCTTTGAATGGGCACCTCCTCTAACTATATATACAAAGCCAAGAGCTGATAGTAAATTCCTCACTGCTTTCTACTGAAGCTTCCATTCTGCACTGATTTATCACACATCAATTTTAATTCTTGTTGAACTAAAGTTTGTCATGTACAATTTCTATTCTGTTGCACTTTCTGGTGCAAGAAAAATGCTTTTAAACACCTTTATTGAATGTAATTTTTTTCTTTTTTTAAGTTGTAAACATGAGAAGATGGATGTTGGCGATCTTTGGGCTAAGAGTGAAGGCCTATTAAGCTCCATATGGAATCAGTAGCACTGTCTCCAATGATGTATGAATTGTTATGGTTTTGCATTGACATATTTCAGAATCTGAATGAGCCGTAGCACTTTCTATGTACACCATTTCTTTTAAAAACAGGTTTCATACATCTGAACCCATGCACTGTGCAAAATGGATAAAATGGTCGTGTAATAAGCACTTGACTAACCTTGCTGCAAAAGTGATAGTAAGAAACATCCTAAGCCTAAGGATCATCTCCACTATTAAACTCAGATAAAGTTTGTTTTAATCCTCAAAGGAAAAAATGGCCATTTGCAATAAATATATTTCGATAGTAACCTAGGTAATATAAAGGCTTCTTAACATCATTTAGTTAATATTGAGGAAATAGCTAAATATTGGGAGTAGCCAAATCTGTCAAATTGTAGATAAACTTCAAAAAGAAAGCTGCCTAAAATGATGGCATGTGGCAGATTAGGAAGTGAATTAAACACCAAACAATGGACAAAAAGAGATCTTTTTAAAGACTACAGCTGTATCGACTTCATTTTTTTTGTCTCTGTAGTTTTTTGTTAAATGATTGATTAGTGAAAATAATGAACACCTACAGTTTTGGACAGCTGACAAAGAACATTTGTCTATACTGCGTCACGCATAGGATAAGAGTGGTTATTATCTTCCTATAGTAGTTTAGATAACCAAGACTTCCTTAGCTCAAAGTCAGAGAGCAATATGAGATAGAAACACAAATCATTTACTTCAAGTCCTATGCTTTTTTTCTGTATTATACTGTGAATTATGGCACCTAAAAAGCTTTATTAACTATAGATATACTGCTGCCAGCACACAAAGCAGGAAATGAGTAAGCATTATTGTATGATTATAGAATACTTTTTTTGATTAATGAAAGGTAATATGAAAATAAAAAAGTAGTCAACTAATTAAAAAGACATCTCAAGGGCATTGCATATACTAGTACATTTAGTGTATAATTTAATATCCTATAACATATAAATTATTGAATGCATGGCTTATATTTTGTGTTTTATCTTCCCAACTTGAATACAAAGCACTAGGTCTTCCTTTCCCTTATTCTCATCCACAGCACCAAGAACAATGTCACATACAGAGTAAGTGCTTATTGTTGTAAAAGGGCATTCCGATTCAGGGTCAATTTCGCATGTTTTGTATACATACTGGTCAAACGAATTTTTCCTGCCTCTGTTTTTTATATATATTTCATGAGTTGTTGTTAGGTGCCATTGAGTAGATTCTGACTCATAGCAATGCTATGTATGGCAGAAGGAAACACTACCTGGTCCTGAGCCATCCTCACAATCGTTGTTATTCTTAAGCCCATTGTTGCAGCTACTGTGTCAATCCATCTTTTTGAGGGTCTTCCTCTTTTTCGCTGGCCCTTTACCAAGCATGATGTCCTTTTCCAGGGACTGATCCCTCCTGATACCATGTCCAAAGTACGTGAGACATAGTCTTGCCATCCTTGCTTCTAAGGGGCATTTTGGCTCTACTTCCCCCAAGACAGATTTGTTGGTTCTTTTGGCAGTCCGTGGTATATTCAATATTCTACACCAACACCACCATTCAAAGCTGTCAGTTCTTCAGTCTTCCTTATTTATTGTCCAGCTTTCACATGCATATGAGGTGATTGAAAATACCATGGCTTGGGTCAGGTGCATCTTAGTCTTCAAAGTGGCATCTTTGCTTTTCAACACTTTAAAGAAGTCTTTTGCAGCAGATTTGCCCAATCCAATGAGTCTTTTAATTTCTTGACTGCTGCTTCCATGGGTGTTGATTGCAAATTCAAGTAAAACAAAATTCTTGACAGCTTCAATCTTTTCTCCTTGTATCATGATGTTGCTTATTAGTTCGGTTGTGAGGATTTTTGTTTTCTTTACGTTAAGGTGTAATCCATACTGCTGAAGGCTGTGTTTTTTGATCTTCATCAGTAAGCACTTCAAGTCCTCTTCACTTTCAGCAAGCAAGGTTGTGTCATATGCATATTAACGAGTGTGAGTAAACCAATGGATATTAACCTAAAGGAAATGCTACTAGAATATAATGAAAGTGTAGCATTCCTAGCTCTACTTTTTATGCCCTGAAGAGGTTGAGACCAACTCAAGGACTTAATAAACAGAGGTAGAAAAATTTTGTTTGGCCAGTATATATATATTCAAGTCAACAGGAGATTCAACATAAAATCTGGATTTCCGTATTCTCCAGAATATGTGAGAATCTGTCCCTCCATTATCAAATGCCATGCCCTGCTTGGTCATTCAAAACACCTGTCTCCTGTGGAAAACTAATTTACTCTCTTGTTTGCCACTTGCTCTGATTGGTCTGGCCGTCATCATTCACGTAAATTACCTGCCCGTCCCTTGTAGGCAACTAAGTTCGTAATATTGTGCCAAGGGAGAAGTACTTCTTGACTCAGATTTAAAAGAGAGGAATGTAGTAAAAGGAAAGAACCATGAAACTAATTTATTTTTTAATCTCGAATTTTTTTTTTCTCTGAGAATACAATTATACTTCATTCTATCTTTAAGTTGGTTTTCAACATTTAAGTCTCATCTTTGCCCTCCCTCCTCATAGGAAGTCAATGCAACTATCTTTAAGTAGATCTGTATAAAGTAACTTCTTTTTTTAGAGAAAAAAAAAATAGACTTGTAAAGAACCAAAAAACCAAACTCCCTGCTGTCAGTTCTGACTCATGGTGACCCCTACATAGGGCACAGGAGAACTGCCAAAAAGGATTTCCAAGGGGCAGCGGGTGAGTTCAAACTGCAGGTCTTTTGGTTAGCATCCGTAGTTCTTAACCACTGCACCACCAGGGTAGTCAATGATATTTCAGTGTTAGCTAGTGTTACTTTAATGTGTTGTAAATTGTAAATTTCATGTTACGGATTAACTCTTAGCAACACAGATTGATAATTTACCTCAGTGGTTCGTGTTTTTGACATCGTTCAACTCATTTAACATCTCAAATTGTACAAAATGCTTTATGGAACTAGAGCTTATGAAATGATTTTTCAAAAACTATATACAAGAATTATTTTGAAATTGTAGGTCATGTAAGTTGCAAGGTTTGGTTTATAAAAACCATGTTAACCCCCCATAGGAATAGCTAAACTACTGAAGATTTTATTCCTCCTAATATTTTGCTCTCAATGTTATAATCACGTTAACTTACCCACAGTAACTATAGTGTCTGAACAATTGCAAAAGGCATGAGCAACTCAGATGCAGTTTTTGACTACAGGAGAGCACAAGATATATTATAACGAGAGCGTTAGAAAAATAGAATTGTCACAATATTAAAGAAAAAGTTTATTACAGATAATTGCTGGCTCTGTTTATACTGTTTCTGTAGAGCTAGGATAGCAATTTAGGCTACAGAGATTTATAACAGTTTTCATGAAGATTTATGAAATCCCAAATTTGCAAGCTTTTTTAATCCACCTATAAATCATTTTATACATTTAATTTCTTTCTGTATAAATTTTATGGGACCAGATACAGGCAGAAAGTTGAAATTACTGCATGCTTTCTGATGAGGGAGATATTTCTGGGAATTCTTTTTCCCACATGTTTTCTATCTGACAGATGATATACCATCCCTGAATTCAGGTGTAATAGTTAACAAATACTACTTTATTGCTCAAACATCTGCAGCCCTCTGAGGTACTACACAGAATCTACCTTTAAGGTGGAGCTATCTCAGAGTGGGTTTGCCCACACTAAATGAGAGACTATAATATATGTCTCATGAATCTCAAGAATAACAAGTTCTAAACCATCTGGCCAGCATAGTATTATCATAAGGCTTTGATCTAGAGGTGGAACATACTTGACTTTCAACCTGTGGTGCTTGAATGCAAATCATTTTTATACCTACAAGAGATGTGTATAGCTGGTTGTAGAGAACTATAGTTCCAGTTTCCTAGAAACTTTTAGACAGTTTTTCCTCTTTTGATTTACTGAAGCAAAGCCATAGGGTCCCAGGATGCTGTGATAGATCCAAATTTGTCTCAAGGAGAAATGTTCTCACAGTCAGATTTCCAGCTGGTAGCCTAATCTTTGGAAACACATTATGTCCCAGGGAAATTGTATTATTCATTATTTTACTACCGAGGGTTCCAGCACTATTTAATGTAACTCTTTTTATGGAACTATCTGACTCATCTGACTTGATATGAAATGGTCAAGTGAAGCAAAAACATTGTATATGCTTAGCTTGGGTTGACTTGTTTATTGGGATTTTTAAAGGGGAGTAGAGGTGGATTAGAAGATTGTGATAGACTTGATTAAACATAGAACGTACATTTCTAACTCTTTCTCAAGCATATATTTTAACTCCCCCTTTGACCAAACATTAATAATCAGAGTGAGATTGAAAATCAAATATGAACTCCTTGGGAAACCCCACAGATTTGACTCATCTTCCAAGGTAATGAATCTAGTGCGTGTGGTGTTGTTCAGATAGCTCATTGAAATGGGACTTTGATTTATTTAGCCTGTCTCGCGTTTTCCCCAACAACAAGACCTTTCTTTGGAATATGCAATTTCCTTTTGGCACAATTTCAACTCTTCATAGGGGATCCATCTCCATTTATTTCTTCTACCTTTTCTTTAGGGAAACAGCTTTCACAAAATGAACATTTTAATTTCTAAAGAGTAGCTAATATACAAATTAGGAAAGTACTGACTATCTTTCATATCTGACTCCATGAGGAAAAAAAGTCATTATATATAATTATTAAAATAATTCATTGCAGTGAAGTCTTTAAAATAAGAATCACATTTTTAATCCGTTTCTGCCTTAAATAGATAAGTTTAGTCAAATATATATGTCTTGGAATATAAATAGTTAATTTTAAAATACCTTTTGAAAATGATTTATAATAAAAGATACTTCTTGCTCTCTTTGCCTGAAATGTTTCTCACATATAAATTATTTAATTAATTTGATTAATATTGGTCAAGCCCTTTCTAGGTCTATGGCATATCTGTGGTATAGAATCTTAAACCTATTAAGCCTACCTCTTAAAATATGAAGTGACACTAGCTATTGTTTATAAAGTAATAAAGCTTAATTCATTTCAGGTCAAAGAAAATTCAGAAACTTCTTGAAAGTGTAAATATTAGAGTAACGAGTGTGTGTGTGCATGTGTATGTGTGTCTAATTAAGGATGATTCATTCTAAGATTTGCTTCCCCAGGATTAGAAGCTAGAATAGGACCAGGGTTTAGAAATTTAGTTAGCTATTTTTTATAGAGATGTCTTGAGAGAGTCATTTAATCATTATTGGCATTTTATGGAAAATAAATATATTAGTTTCTAATTTTTCTTAGATTCCAAAATTCTGCAAACCTATTTACTTTAAGGCAGTAATTCTCAAAATTTTGATGTTCATCAGAATCACCAGGGAGGCTTATTAAGCCGCAAATTGCTGGGTCCTACTCCCAGAGCTTTTGATCCAGTTGGTCTGGAGTGGGTCTGAGAATTTGCATTTATAATAAGTTCCAAGGTGATGCTTGGACTACATGGACCACACTTTGGGAACCAATACCCTAATGATTCAGCTGAAGCATTAACTTATCAACACAGGAGATTCATAATACTGAAGTTAATGGAAGGTGAATTTGACTGACTTTCAACAAATTGATAAAGGATGGCTCTTCTCTAAAATGTGTCGGGATCCAATGAAAAAGATTCATCTACATAACCTTAATACGCCAGTAGAAAATGATATTTAAATAAAGATGAAACTAAAGGAAGGTGGATTGGTGGGTAGGTAAACAAATGGACAACAGACCCTTCATATCATCGCTGAATATACTAGAGACTCTAAAGCAATTTTAATTTTATTTAAGACTCTATAAAAAAAACATTAATGAGTTAAGTGTCTCTTTGTTCCTGAAATTTTAGTTACCTGTTGGGACACTCAAACACAAGCAGTTAGTTTCATGTGCTCAAATTGTACCATTGTTGGCTATCAGCTTGCATTTTAAAGCAGTAAGTTCACTAAACAGCATTATGTTTAATGTTGTCATCAAAATATACCAGGCAACATTAATCTTCTAGAATTTAATTTTACTTGGATTTTAATTCCATTCCATGTTGCCACAGGGATTTACAGGATTTTTTTTCATACTTGGTTTTACAGAGTTTATGCATAAGAAAAAGACATGCTACAGTACTAAAGTAATTTTCTAGTTGATAGTTTTAGTATCATCCTCTTATTTTCCAATATTTTACATAAAATAAAAGTTCTATGCTAGTAAATTTCAACTTAGTTTAGCAGAAACATGATGCCTCTCCTATTTCCCTAACAAAATAATCAATTCAGTTAGCAACACCACCACTAACAAAAACAGAAAATATTTCCTGGTTATATGTGAAGAACAGGAATTCCAGAACACTTAATTGTGCTCAAGAGGAAACTGTATATAGACTAAGAGGCAGTCATTCTAACAGAACAAGGGGATACTGCATGGTTTCAAATCAGGAGGGTGTGTGTCAGGATTGTATCCTCTCTTCATACTTATTCAATCTGTATGCTGAGCAAATAATCTGAGAAGCTGGACTATATGAAGAACATGGCGTCAGGATTTGAGGAATATTCGTTAACAACTTGCAATATGAAGATGACACAACCTTGCTTGCTGAAAATGACGGGGACTTGAAGCACTTACTGATGAAGATCAAAGACCACAGCCTTCAGTATGGATTATACCTCAACATAAAACAAACAAAAATCCTCACAACTAGACCCATAATCAACATCAAGATATAAACAGAAAAGATTGAAGTTGTCAGGGATTTCATTTCACTTGATCCACAATCAACGCCCATGGAAGCAGCAGTCAAGAAATCAAACAACATACTGAATTGGACAAATCTGCTACAAAGGACTTCTTTAAAATGTTGAAAAGCAAAGACACCACTTTGAGGGCTAAGGCGCATCTGACCCAAGGCATGGTATTTTCAACTGCCTCATATGAATGGGAAAGGGGGACAATGAATAAAGATCAAAGAAGAGTTGATGCCTTTGAATTATGGTGTTGGTGAAGAATATTGAATATACCATGGACTGCCAGAAGAACAAACAAATCTGTCTTGGACAAAGTACAAACAGAATGCTCCTCAGAAGTGAGGATAGTGAGACTCTGGACATGTTATCAGGAGGGACAAGTCCCTGGAGAAGGACATCATGCTTGGTAAAGCAGAGTCTCAGTGAAAGAGAGAAAGACCTTCAATGAGATGGACTGAAGCAGTGGCTGCAAAGATGGGCTCAAGCATAGCAACAATTATGACATGGCACAGGACCAGGCATGGTTTATATCTTTTCTGTTGCACATAGGATCACTATAATTGGGAATCAACTCAAATGCACTTTACAGGAACAACAATACATGTCAATATATTATTAAAAAATGGCATTAATAAATTTAAATTTAACTCTGATTAATTTTGGATATATTTCAGTAGCTAGGTTGACTTAGGAACAAGGCTCCAATTGCACAAAGTACAGAATTCTAACAGAGGGACAACAGATTTTCAAATTCATAATGATTCTTTTCAAGAAGCTGTTTCATCTAATTCATAAAACATTTATTGAGCATCTATGTTGTGCTAGACCTAGAAAATATAAATTTAGTTCTGGCATCCTGAACTAAAAAAAAAAATTACAGTGTTGTAGGTGAAATTCAAAAGCATAGAAACCCTGTGTCCCACTGCTGTCCTGCTCCATCAGGGATTCTCTGTTGTGTTCCCTGTCAGGGCAGTCATTGGTGGTAGCTGGGCACCACCTAGTTCTGGTCTCAGGCTGATGAAGCCTCTGATTTATGTGGCCCTGTCTCTTGGGTTCATAATACCTTATGTCTTTGGTGTTCTTCATTTTTCTTTGCTCCAAGTGGGTTGAGGCCAATTGGTGCATTTAGATGGCCACTTGCTAGTGTTTGAGACCCCAGAAGCCACTCTCCAAAGTGGGATGCAGAATTTTTTCTTAATAGAACTTATTAGCCAAGCTGACCTAGATGTCTCCTTAAACCATGGTCCCCAGACCCCTACCCCTGCTACTCTGACCTTTGAAACATTTGGATTATTCGGAAAACTTCTTTGCTTTTGGTTTAGTCCAGTTGTGCTGACCTCTCCTGTATTGTGTTTTGTCTTTCCCTTCACCTAAAATACTTCTTGTCTGCTATCTAATTAGTAAATATCCCTCTCCCTTCTTCCCTACTCTCATAACCAAAAAACCAAACCCAAACCCAGTGCCATCAAGTCGATTCCGACTCATAGCGACCCTGTAGGACAGAGTATAACTGCCCCATAGAGTTTCCAAGGAGCACCTGGTGAATTCGAACTGCTGACCCTTTGGTTAGCAGTCTTAGCACTTAACCACTACACCACCAGGGTTTCTCATAGCCATAAAAGAATATTTTCTTCTGTGTTAAAACTATTTCTTAAGTTCTCGTAGTAGTGGTCTCATACTATATTTGCCCTTTTGAAACTGACTAATTTCACTCAGGATAATGCCTTCCAGATTCCTCCATGTTATGGAATGTTTCTCAGATTCATCGTTGTTCTTTATCATTGGGTAGTATTCCACTGTGTGAATATACCATAATTTGTTTATCCATTCAACTGTCAACGGGCATCTTGGTTGCTTCCATCTTTTTGTTATTGTAAACAGTGCTACAGTGAACATGGGCATGCATATGACTGTTGGTGTAAAGGCTTTTATTTCTCTAAGATACGTTCCAAGGAGTGGGATTGCTGGATTGTATGGTAGTTCTATTTCTACGTTTTTAAGAAAGCACCAAATTGATTTCCAGTCTCTCCACAATCTCTCCAACATTTATTATTTTGTGTTTTTTGGATCAATGTCAGCCTTGTCAGAATGAGATGGTATATCATTGTAGTTTTGATTTGCATTTCTCTAATGGCTAATGACCGTGAGCATCTCCTCATGTATCTGTTAGCTGCCTGAAAGTCTTCTTTGGTGAAGTGCCTGTTCATATCCTTTGCCCATTTTTTTAATTGGGTTACTTGTCTTTTTGTTGTTCAGTTTTTCAGTATCACGTAGATTTTAGAGATAAGATGCTGATCGGAAATGTCATAGCTAAAAACTTTTTCCCAGTCTATAGGTAATCTTTTTAGTCTTTTGCTGAAGTCTTTGGATGAGCATAGGTGTTTAATTTTCAGGAACTCCCAGTTATCTAGTTTCTCTTCTGGTGTTTGTACATTGTTAGTAATGTTTTGTATACTATTTATGACATGTATTAGGCTTCTAGCATTGTCCTTATTTTTTCTTCCATGATCTTTATTGTTTCAGATTTTATGTTTATATTTTATATTTCTATTTAGGTCTTTGATCCATTTTGAGTTAGTTTTTGTGCACGGTATGAGGTATGGGTCTTGATTCATTTTATTGCAGATGGATATCCAGTTATGCCAGCACCATTTGTTAAAGAGACTTTCTTTTCCCCATTTACCTGACTTTGGGCTTTTATCAAATACCAGCTGCTCATATGTGGATGGGTTCATGCCTGGATTCTCAATTCTGTTCCATTGGTCTATGTATCTGTTGTTGCACTAGTACCAGGCTGTTTTTACTAGTGTAGTGGTATTATATGTTCTAAAATCAGGTAGTGTGAGGCCTCCCACTTTGTTCTTCTTTTTCAGTAATGCTTTACTTATCCAGGACCTCTTCCCCTTCCATATGAAGATTGTGATTTTGTTTCTCCATCTCCTTAAAAAATGTTGTTGGAATTTGGTTGGAATTGCATTTTATCTATAGATCACTTTCTGTAGAATAGACATTTTTACAATGTTGAGTCTTCCTGTCCATGAGCATGTTTTTCCACTTATGTAGGTCTGTTTTGGTTTCTTGCGGTGGTGTCTTGTAGTTTTCTTTGTATAAGTCTTTTACATCTCTGATTACATTTATTCCTAAGTATTTTATCTTCTTGGGGGCTACTGTAAATGGTATTGATATAGTGATTTTCTCTGTAATGTTCTTTTTATTGGTGTAGAGGAATCCAACTCATTTTTGTGTGTTTATCTTATATCCTGGTACTCTGGTAAACTCTTCTATTAGTTTCAGTAGTTTTCTTGAGGATTCTCTAGGGTTTTCTGCTTATAGGATCATGTCATCTGCAAATAGAGATGCTTTTACTTCTTCCTTACCAATTTGGATGCCCTTTATTTCTTTATCTAGCCTAATTGCTCGGGCTAGGACCTCCAGCACAATGTTGAATAAGAGTGGTAATAAAGGACATCCTTGTCTGGTTCCTATTCTCAAGGGAAATGCTTTCAGGCTCTCTCCGTTTAGGATGATTTCGGCTGTTGGCTTTGTATAAACTCTCTTTATTATGTTGAGGAATTTTCCTTCTATTCCTATTTTGCTGAGAGTTTTTATCATGAATGGATGTTGGACTTTGTCAAATGCACTTTCTGCATGAATTGATAAGATCATGTGGTTCTTACTTTTTATTTATATGATGGATTTCATTGATTGTTTTTGTAGTGTTGAACCATCCCTGCATAACTGGTATGAATCCCACTTAGTCGTGGTGAATTATTTTTTTTTATATGTTGTTGAATTCTATAGGCTAGAATTTTGTTGAGGATTTTTGCATCTAACTTCATGAGGGATATAAGTCTGTAATTTTCTTTTTTTGTGGTGTGTTTACCTGATTTTGGTATCAGGGATATGCTGGCTTCATAGAATTAGTTTGGGAGTCTTCCATCCTTTTCTATGCTCTGAAACACCTTTAGTAGTAATGATTTGGTAGAACTCTGCAGTGAAGCCGTCAGGGCCAGGGGTTTTTGTTGTTGTTGTTTTTGGGAGTTTTTAATATCCTTTTCAATCTCTTGTTATGGGCTTATTTAGTTGTTCTACCTCTCTTTGTGTTACTTTAGGTAGATAGAGTGTTTCTAGAAATTCATCCATTTCTTCAAGGTTTTCAAATTTGTTAGAGTACAATTTTTCATAGTAATCTGATGTGGTTCTTTTAGTTTCAGTTGGGTCTCTTGTGATATTGCCCATCTCATTTCTTATTTGGGTTTTTCTTTTAACAATTTGGCCAGTGGTTTATTGATTTTGTTGATCTTTTCAAAGAACCAGCTTTTGGTCTCGTAAACTCTTTCAGTTGTTTTTCTATTCTCTATTTCATTTAATTCTTATTACTTTTATTATTTGCTTTCTTCTGGTGCCTGAGCATTTCTTTTGCTCCTCTCTATTTGTTTGAGTTGTAGGGTTAATGTTTTGATTTTGGCCCTTTCTTCTTTTTGGATGTGTGCATTTATTGCTGTAAATTGACCTCTGAGCACTGCTTTTGCTGTATTCCAAAGGTTCTGGTAGGATGTGTTTTCATTCTTATTTGATTCTGTGAATTTCTTTATTCTGTCCTGGATATCTCCTATAACCCAGTAGTTTTTGAGCAAGGTGTTATTCAGTTTTCATGTAGTTGATTTTTTTTTTCTTGCCTTTTATGTTTTTGTTTTCTACTTTTAGGGCTTTATGGCCAGAAAAGATATTTTGTAATATTTCAATGTTTTGGATCCTGTTAAGGCTTGCTTTGTGGCTTAATATGTGGTCTATTCTGGAGAATGTTCTTTGTTCTATGTGCTTTGGAAAGAAAGTATACTTGGCTGTTGTTGGGTGGAGTGTTCTGTGTATGTCTATGAGATCAAGTTGGTTGATTTTGGCATTTAGGTCTTCCGAGTCTTTATTGAGCTTCTTTCTGGATGTTCTGTCCTTCACCAAAAGTGGTGTGTTGAAGTTTTCTACTATCATTGTGAAGCTGCCTATTTCTGTTTTCAATGCTATTAAAGTTTGTTTTATGTATTTTGGAGCCCTGTCATTGAATGCATACATATTTTTTATGGTTATGTCCTTCTGGTATATTGACCCTTTAATAGTTATATAACGTCTTTCCTTATCCTTGTGGTGGATTTTCTTTAAAATGGTTTCATTGGAGGTTTATATTGCCACTCCTGCTCTTTTTTGATTGTTGTTTGCTTGATGTATTTTTTTTTTTTCATCCTTTGAGGTTTAGTTTGTGTCTTTATAACTAAAGTATGTCTCTTGTAGGCAGCTTATAGAGAAACCGTGTTTTGTTTTTTATCCATTCTGCCACTTTCTGTGTCTTTTTTGGTGTATAGTACATTTACATGCAGTGTAATAATTGATAGGTATGAGTTTGGTGCTGTCATTTCGATGAATTATTTTGTGCTGTTGACAGTTTCTTTGCTTCATTTAATTTTCTGTGCTGAGTCATTTTTCTGTATGTATTTTCTTTTCATCTTTTTCATTGTTGTTGATTTTGTATTTCCTGATTCTTTATGTTTTTCTTGTTATTAATTTTGATGTGTTGGATTGTTAGCTTCCTTTTTGATCACCTTAATATTTATCCCTATTTTTCAAAGTTTAAACCAATCTTTTATTTCTCTTATTCTTTGACTTCCTGTCCATATGAAAGATCTATGACTACATTATTAAGTCCCTTTTTTGTTTTAATGTTGTCATCTTTTACATATTGATGTCTCTGTATCCGTATTTTCAGTGCTTTAGCTGTGACTTTTTTTTTTTTGTGACTTCCCTATCTGGGTTGATATCTGGTTGTTCTACCTTGTATTCTAGTCTTGGGTTGTTATATGATGTTATTGGTTTTCTAACCAGATGGCTCTCTTTAGTATTTCTTGTAAATTTGGTTTGGTTTTTATAAGTTCCCTAAACTTCTGTTAGCCTGGAAATGTTATAATTTCACCATCATATTTGAGAGACAGTTTTGCTGGATATATAATTCTTGCCTGGCATTTTTTTTTTTTTTTTCCTTCAAGCCTTTATGTATGTCATCCCATTGCCCTCTTACCTGCATGGTTTCTGCTGAGTAGTCAGACCTTAGTTTTATTGACTATCCTTTGTAGATTACTTTTCATTTATCCCTAACTGCTCTTAAAATTCTCTCTTTGTCTTTGATTTTGGCAAGATTGATTTTAGTATGTCTTGGTAACTTTTTGGGGATCTGCCTTGTGTGGGGTTTGATGAGCTTCCATAGATATCATCTCATCTTCCATGATATCAGGGAAGTTTCCTCCCAACAATCTTCAACAGTTCTCTCTGTATTTTCTGTTATCTCCCCAGCCCCTCATTCTGGTACTCCAATCACTCAAAGGTTATTTCTCTGAATAGAGTCCCACATGATTCTTAGAGTTTCTTCCTTTTTTATAACTTTTTTAATCTGATTTTTCCTCATATAAATTGGTGTCAAGTGCTTCATCTTCAGTTTCACTAATTCTGGCTTCCAGCTCCTCAATTCTGTTCTTATGACTTTCTATTGAGTCCTCTAATTCTGAAATTTTAATGTTAATCTTTTGGATTTCTGTTTGCTGCCTCTCTATGGATTCCCTCAGCCTGTTAAACTTGTTATTATGCTTTTGCATAACCTTTTTAAGTAGTGGTTAAGTGCTATGGCTGCTAACCAAGAGGTTGGCAGTTCAAATCCACCAGGCACTCCTTGGAAACCCTGTGGGGCAGTTCTACTCTGTCCTATAGGGTTGCTATGAGTTGGAATCAACTCGACTGCACTGGGTTTTTTTATTTTATTTTTTATTTTTTTGCTTTGGTGTGTTCCTTGGCTTGTTCTGCACTTTTGTCTGATCTCCTTCCTGATCCCTTAAAGAGTTCTGCATATTAATTTTTTTCAATTCTACCTCTGGTAATTCCAAGAAGTTTTCTTCCCGTGAAAGGTTTTTGACTCTTTGTTTTGGTGGCTTGCTGAATTCATCATGGTCTGCCTTTTTGTGTGATTTGATATTGACAGTTGTCTCCAAGCCATCAATAAGTTATTATATTTATTTGTTTTACATTTGCTTACTATGTCCCAGCTTCTTGTTCTGTTTTGATATGCCCAAATAGTCTGGTTGTGTGAGCTAGTTTGATTACTGGCGTATTTGAAGCTCTCACATCCTGTCTGCAGGTGGCTAGAGCTGTTACTAGGTATGAGAACCCAGGAGTTAATTTACTTTTCTTGTGTGGATTCAGCTCAGGTGACCAAGACATCGGTCACTGCATGTGTGGGGTAGGCTCTCACTTATAGTCCTAGATTGGCAGGGGCTGTTGGAGTAGACACAGGTATCTGGCTGCAGTAGGAGGTCATGTGTTGATCAAGGCAGGGGGCTGATTGCTGCCCCTGAATGTCTGGGTGGAAGACATGTCCCTGTTCCCTACAGTGCATAGGTAGGTGGGTTTTGCAGCCAGAGTATGGGCACCCAATGCTGTAAGGTTGTAAGGACTGGGAGTCACCACTTATTCTTGGACCCCTGTTGCAGGTGGCTTGGTGGAGTGGGTGGAGCCACCATCAGGAGAGGAGATATTTATACTCAGTCATGATGGTATTAAAAGAACAAGGCATGTTCAGGGAACTACGAGTATGGTAATGACAGAGGATTAAATGGGACATGGACATCAATGGGATGGTATGGACCTTTGAAAACGAAAGGCCTTTTCTGCCTCTCTAAGGCAATGTAGGGAGCCCTTGTAGTATGGTGATTAAGAGCTTGGCTGCTAACCAAAAGGTCAGCAGTTTGAATCCACCACCCTGCTCTTTGGAAACCCTATGGGGCAATTTCTACTCTGTCTTATAGGGTCACTATGAATAGGAATCAACTAGACAGCAATGTTTTCTTGTGTTTTTCTGGAAGGAACTTTACCACTACCAGCCTGTCATTTTGTCATGTTGTGGTTGATTGCATGCTGTCATGATGCTGGAAGCTCTGCCACCTGTATTTCTATAGCAGTCACCTATAGTGGACAGGTTTCAGTGGAGCTTCCAAAGTAAGAGAGATTAGAAAGAAAAGCCTGATGACCAACTTCCAAAAATCAGCCAGTGAAATCCTTATGGATCACGAAAGAACATTTTCCAATATACTGCTAGAAGATGAGCCCCTAGGTTGGATGGCATTACAGAATAGCTGCAACAGTGGGCTCAAACATACCAAAAATCATGACGATGGTGCTGGGCTAGGCAACTTTTCATTCTGTTATGCATAAAGGCTCCAAGAGTCAGAACCCATCTGAAGACAACTAACAAGAAGAAGAAGCTTTATGAAAAGGGAACCCACCGAACAGTTTGAAGGAAGTGGGTTCAAAGCAGATCATTTAGAAAGATACCTCAACAATATACAAAATAAACTGAAGGGCAATGAGCCTGGGAGTTAAGAATTCAGGGTAAGAGGCTCTTCAGGAAACCACTTGAAAACCAATACACATTTGATCTAAAACACTGTGAAAATAAAGAACAATAATTTCCAAAATATTAGGAAATTTGGTGACTGATGAGATAGGGTGGATAAAAAGTCACAGTAGTCCATAAAGAATCCCAGATATTTTCCTTGAATGACCAACTGAATGTTGATGCCAATGTCTGAGGTAGTGAATATAGGTGGAGGAATAGATTTGATTGTATTGATGTATTGATTGTACTGAATGAGTCCAGGTACTGTGGAATATCCAACTACAAATATTTATTAGACAGGTGGATATATACCAGCAGGCCTACATCACAGGATGGAATTGGGATTGTCAGAATATAGTCAATAAAATCTGAATATATGAATAGGGATAGATTAACAAGATGGGCACTGAAACCTGGGAAGAATATTTTAAAGACTGGTCGGAATTCTAGGTACCTCAAAAGGAATGGGGAATGTAATGTACAGATAGGAATAAGAGGAATCATGAAAAGAAAAGCCAAGATTGATGCTTTTCTTCTATTTATTTATTAATTGGGCATATGTGTATTGTTTCCTATATGCCAGTTGGAGCCCTGGTGGTGCAATGGTTAAGATCTCAGCTGCTCACCAAAAGATCAGCCGTTAAAATCCACTAACCGCTCCTTGGAAACCCTATGGGGCAGTTCTACTCTGACCTATAGGGTAACTGTGAGTTGGAATCAGCTTGACAGCAATGGGTTTGTTTTTGTTTGTTTGTTTTATGCCAGTTACTATGTTGTGGATATGGCAGCACCCAAAATAAGCATGATTACAACCATCGTAGAAGTCACCATTCAAAGAAAAGGAATAACTGTTAAAAACAAAGTAAGAATAATCATAAAAAGTAGTGAATCCTATGATAAGTGTCGTGGATTGAATTGTGTCCCCCAAATATATGTGTATCAATTTAACTTGGCCTTGATTCCCAGTACTGTGTGATTGTTCATCATTTTGTCATCTAAATGCTATTTTCCTATGTGTTGTAAATCCTACCTCTATGATGTTAATGAGATGGGATTATCCACAGTTATGTTAATGAGGCAGGACTCAATCTACAACATTGGATTTTGTATTGAGCCCATCTCTTTTGAAATATAAAAGAGAGGAGGAAGCAGAGAGACATGGGAACCTCACACAAACAAGAAAGTAATGCCAGGAGAAGGGCATGTCCTTTGGACCCACGGTTCCTGCACTGAGAAGACCTTCAACCAGGGGAAGATTGAGGATAAGGACATTCCTCCAGAGATGACAGAGAAAGCCTTCCCCTGAAGCTGACACACTGAATTTGGACTTGTAGCCTACTGTACTGTAAAAGAGTAAATTTCTCTTTGTTAAAGGCATCCACTTGTATATTTCTGTTATAGCAGCACTAGAAAACCAATAGAATAAGGAAAATACAAGGTGCTATGTGGGCTTATGTGGACTCGTATGTTGATTCCCTGACCTGCTTGAAGAGGGCATCAGAAAGGCTCTCCAGAAATAGTAATTTAAATAAAGACCTTAAAGTCTGAATAATGATTAACCCAATAATAAGAAGAAAGTTTATTTCATGCAGATTGAGTGGCAGGTGTGAGGGGCCAGAGGTGATGGAGATCATGGCATGTTTAGGAAACTAACAATTTGCATGACTGGAAATTAGCATAGGAGGTTAAAGTGGATTGAAGTTCTCATTTTACCTGACATGTGAGGAATAATTAACTGATGCTGGTGGACATTTTCTCATCGAAACACTATCTCCCTTAGCTTCTCTGATACCACACTCTTCTCTTTTTTCCTTTTAGCCTTCTGCACTCCTATTCTCCATTACCTTTGCCAGGTCAGCTTCTTTTACGCAGCCTTTAAATCAGTCTTCACTCTGTGTCATCTCCCTAGATAATCTCCTCTGCTCCCACTGTTTCCGTAGGCATCTACATCACTGTAATACAACCCTCCTGTATATTTATCTCTAGTCCAAACTTCTCTTCTGAGCTCCAGGCATAATCACCCAACTGACAACCTGGAATCCCCATTTAGATATCTCTCATTCTAAATTGAACATATACAAAATGAAAACTTCTGCCAAATGTGGTTCACAGACGCTGCTCCTCACCTCAGGGGAGGCCCAGTCATCCAAGCAGACTTTAAACTCACAAACACGGAAGATAGTCTCGAGCCTGCCACCCTCCCCAACTCAATACCCAACCAAACAAAACCAGACCTGGTACCATAAAATCAGTTCTGACTCGTGGCGGCGACCCATGTGTTTCAGAGTAGAACTGTGCTATATAAGGTTTTCAATGGCTGTGACCGTATAGAAATAGGTTTTCCTGGCTCTTTTGCTAATATCCAACAGTGATAGGATAATTTAAAATAGCAGTAGTTTGAAGTATTTGCCCCTCTATTTTCCTTTTCTCCAATTTCAAGGAAGGCTCTTTATTCCATCCAAAAAATGGATGTTTGTTCCAGGACTGAAAACAAAATTTGATCTAACATGAAGGCTCTCGGGCAGCAGATTAAAAAAAGGTCAGCCCTTTGAGGGTGGGAATACCCTCAGAGAGGCGTTCAACCTGAGAGTGACCAAAAAAACCCATTGCAGCCAAGTCGATTCTGACTCAGAGCGACCCTATAGGACACAGTAGAACTGCACCATAGAGAAGGCAGATGGCCTTATATTGGTCCTGAGGAGACTGTATCCTAGGAAGGAGGAGGGGCCCTATATTTGGTATAGAAGTAAAAGGTGAGACCCTGGGTTTGAACAATAAGGTCAGAGAATGGGCATGTATAATCGAGATTAGAGGTCTTTCTACACATTGACATTATTAATATGGTCCTTAGTCCACAAATTCAGCCATGTGAGAAGTAGTCACCTCACATGCAGACAAACAGCCACCTACTATCAAGTTATATCAAAGCCCGAAGACTTATAGCCCTCCAAGTGAGAAAAAGTCCCCTAAAATCCAATCCTTTATTACCGGTGTTCATATCCTCATTGCACTCAATTTTCTCAAAGTTTTTTTAAGGTTCTACATTTTTTTTTTTTACAATATAGGGTTAGAATATACATATATATTTTCCCTAGGCACCTGACTGTGCCAATAAGTGCATGTCTTATTCTAGAAACATCCTTGAAAATACAGTCCATTCAAGTGAGTTATTACGGTTTTATTTTTATTTTGTGTGACTTCACTGCAAGACAAATAGGACTAGGTGTCCTAGATGAATACATTTGGTTATGGGGATACAAGAGGGGAGTTACTTAATGCAAGGGAAGTTAGGTTATAAAAATACTTTTAACCTCTAATTCGAAGGCCCTTACATAATCAGTCTTGAAATATTTATTTCCACCTAGTAATCTGAATGACCCAACCATCTGTCACAGAACACAGTCTGCAATAATATCTGGCAATGCTGATACAGGAGACCTTGCATGTTTGAAGGTTCTTTAATTGATGCATTATTTCTACCTGAGAGTTTTAGGAAACTAGAAGTTCTATCACATGTCATTTATATCTTCTTCTTTGCTTTTTATTTGTATTCCAGTTCCAATAAAACAAACAAAAACCTATCACTCTCAAGAGCAAGTCACTTAACTTATGTGAACTTCAGTTTCTTCTCTTAAGTGGTAGAAGATATGTGTGATCACTTTAAAATTCACCATTTTATGATGCTATACATATATTTTTTTCTTAATATTGTTTCATTTGGTTATGGTCTATAATAGAAGAGTAAGTTCAGTTCAGAGGAAAATCAATCAGAGATGTTTGATGAGAGGAATCATTGAGGAAATAAATACAATTGTTAACTGAATTTTTGGTTTTCTTCATTCTGTTTAGCATTGGATAAAGCCAGCTTTGTGGAAACATTGGGAACACAAAATAGACTTAATTTGCAAAGAATTTCTATTGCATTCATACTGGAATTACATTTATAAATTTAAATTGCCACCAAACATCATAAAAACAAACTTTACACAATGACAAAATGTAGTTATATCTATAATGGGGGTTCTAAAATTTTAGCACGAAGAAAAGAATCTGTTAATTTTTTAATAAATCAGATTACCAGGCCTCACTCCCAGAGATTTTAAATCAGAATGGTCGGAATTTATTTATCTGCTTCTTCCTGAGTTGAACCCATGGGCATAATGCACGGCTATGCCACACGCTGCTATCCAAAGTTACAAATATGAATAGAATCTAACTCTTACCTTCAAGTAGCTTAGCACGATGTTCAGGGAAATCGAGATTCTACCTTTGAATTCTACCTTTGAATTTGCTATAACAAATTTAGTGTTATTGTGAATATGACTTTTAATAAAAGGAAACTCTATCTTTAGCTATTTTCCCAATTTGGGAGAATCTACCCAGTCTTTTCTTATAGGTTGAGTTAATTAGTACTACATCATGGTGTCAGAGTAAATTAATCCTTATCATCAAAGATGTTCTTCAAAAATCTCTCTTCTATGATATCATCCCCAAGTTTCAACTTTGAGTAAATAAACACAATATTCTACAGCAAACATTCCAACAAGTATATTTGCCAATAACAAGCATGCCTTAATTTCAGATTATAAGTCAACAACAGTCCTTAGTAGTATTAAAACAAATACTTTAGTATTACAAGAAATCATCTTGCCATGATTAGCAAAGAGATTTAGATATTTATCTTCATGTTGACAAGGATTCAGACTAAGTACAGATTTAATTCAGAATTTATGGAAACAGGCAGATCAGTATGCACTAACCTTTCCCTTATATATGTAATAAGATTTATGGCTAGCACAGATTCACTTTCTTTAAATATCTGGGTCATCAGTGTTCTAATTATCTATTGCTACATTAAAAAAAAAACTCCCAAATTAGAGATTTCAGATAATAACAATCATTTAGTTTGCTCACTGATCCACGAGTTGGATAGTGCTTGTCTCTGTGTCATCTGGCATCACCCATGACAACTTGACTAAGGCTGGATGATCCGTTTCCAAGGCTGCTCACTTGCATGAAAGGCAAGTTGGTTCTATCTGCTGATTAAGAACCAAGTTCAGGCTGTCAGCTGGAGGCTTTGGTTTTTTACCATGTGGAACACTCCTAGAATTGCTTGCGCTTTCTTACATCATGGTGACTGAGTTCTAAATGTATTTCAAAGGGAACATCCTGAGAGTGAGCATATCAAGAGGCCAAGGCAGAAGCTGCAAGGCTTCTTGTGATCTGGCCTAAAAAATTCTATAAGGTTATTTCCATTACATTCTCTTGGTGAAACAAGTCATCAGATTCAAGGAGAGGGAAATTCAACTCTTCTCAGTGGGAGAAGTAGTAAAGAATTTGTTTCCACCTTTTATCTATTATAGCCTTTCTCCCTTGATATTCTTTAAGAACTGCAAACTGAGGCCTCTAACCTCTACTTCAGTTATATTTTCTATCAAAGGCAAAATAAATGATGATGGAGCTTATAATTTTCTGATTACACTGTAAGAAGATAACCCCTGCTGTTCAGTCAATTCAGACTCATAGGGACATGTAGGACAGAGTAGAACTGCCCCATAGGTTGTCCAAGGCTGAAGTCTTAATGAGAACAGACTGCCACATCGCTCTTTTGTGGAGCAGCTAGTGGGTTTCAAACTCCGACTTTTGGTTAGCAGGTGAGCACTTAACCACTGTGCCACCCAGCTTCCTTATAAGGAGGTAGATATAAAAATCATTCATTATAATTCCAAATGATGAATTTAAAAATAGAATTAGGTATATTCTAAGAACTACGGAAATGCAGAAAATGTGTTATGAAACCTAAGGACCTGGGGAAAGTTTCAGAGAGGAAATAATGATAAAGAGTCCTCTAAGTATGATCCAGCATGTGTCCTGTACCCATGTACCCATGCACAGGTGTACACTATGCAATCCTCATAAATGTACTGGAAGATCTTGTGTGGTAAGGTGAGGATGGGTAAAATTCCTCCCAGGCACTGACAGCAGCATTGTCAAAAGCATACAATCATGACAAAAATAGGTTAAGCTCAAAGAAACGTGAAAATTTTAATATGGCTGGAAAACACTGAACAGATTATTCTTGGGTTTGAGGGCTTAAGATGCTAGCTGATACACTGTAGAAAAATTCTTTTAAATGCTAAATAATTTGATACTTTTCAAAAGGATTGTCTCCTTGCCATTTTCCCAGTCAATTATGTATTAAGGTCAGTATTTATGGACTCAAAGGATGAATATAGTAAGGCAGAAACCAGAGGTACCCAGATCTGAGGAAAAAATAAGTTTCTTTCTTTTGTGTAGTATACCAAAAACCAAACTCATTGCTCTTGAGTTGCTTTCCACTCATAGTGACTGTACAGGACAGCGTAGAACTGCCCCATAGTGTTTCCAAGGAGCAGCTGGTGAATTCAGATGGCTGACCTTTTGGTTAACAGCCAAGCTCTTAACCACTACACCACCAGAGTTACTAAATAATGGCAAGTCTAAAAGAAGTGCAGATAAGGAAGTTAATAACTTCAGTAGCTTTTTATTATCCCTCTATGATAATCTTCAAAACAGTGTTAAACTGAAGCAACCAATTTAGTTCCACTCATTAATTTATCTTGAATTTACTAGACTGTAGTTGGAAAATATTACCTTGGTGATAGAAACAAGTCCTGAGATCTCACGATAGAATTTTGGAAGACCAATGACTCTCATTGCAAATACCTTTTTCAAACAACATAAACAGTGACTAAGTGGTCCCCACCAGATGGAAAACACAGGAATCAAATTAACTATACTTGTGGGAAGAGACCATAGAAAAGCTCAATATCATCAGTCAGAACAAGGCCAGTGGTCAACTGCAGAACAGACCATCTATTGCTCTTATGCAAGTTCAAGCTGAAGCTGAGAAAAATTAAAACAAGTCCATGAGACCAAAATATGACCTCGAGTATATACTACCTGAATTTAGAGACCATCTCAAGAATAGATTTGGCCCATTGAACACTAATGACCAAAGACCAGATGACTTGCAGGATGACATCAAAGACAACACACATGAAGACAGCAAAAGGTCATTGAAAAGACAGTAAAGAAAGAAAGGACCAAAACGGATGTCAGAAGAGACTCTGAAACTTGCTATCGAATGCAGAGTAGCCAAAGCAAAAGGAGGAAATGATAGAGTAAAACAGCTGAACAGAAGATTTCAAAGAGTGACTTGAAAAGACAAAGTAATTATAAGTAAACGTGCACAGTCCTGGAGTTAGAAAACCAAAAGGGAAGAACATACTTAGCATTTCTCAAGCTGAAAGAACTGAAGGAAAAATTCAAGCCTCGAGATGCAATACTGAAGAATTCCACAGGCAAAATATTGAAACACAAAGAAGATGGAAAAAAAAAAGTCACTGCACCAAAAAGAATTGGCCAATGTTAAATCATTTCAGGAGATAGCATATGATCAAGAATTGATGGTACTGAAGGAAGAAGTCCAAGCTCCACTGACGGTATCAGCTAAAAACAAGCCTCTAGGAATTGATGGAATAAGAACTGAGAAATTTCAACAAATGGATGCAGCACTGGATGTCCTCACTTGTCTATGCCAAGAAACTTGGAAGACAGGAACCTAGCCAACCAACTAGAAGAGATACATATTTGTGTCCATTCCCAAGAAGGTGATCCAACAGAATGTGGAAATTACATAACAATATCATTAATATCACCCACAAGTAAAATTTTGCTGAAGATAATTCAAAAAGGGATGCAGCAATACATCAACAGGACGCTGCCAGAAATTCAAGCCTGATTCAGAAGAGGATGTGGAACCAGGGATATCATTGCTGATTTCAGATGGATCCTGGATGAAAGCAGAGAATGTTAGAAAGATATTTACGGTGTTTTATTGACTATGCCAAGGCATTCAACTATGTGGATCATAACAAATTATGGATAACGTTGGAAAGAATGGGAATTCCAGAACACTTAATTGTGCTCAGGAGCCCGGATGGCACAGTGGCTAAGTGTCCAGATGGTAACCAAAATGCTGGCAGTTCAGATCCACCAGCTGCCCCTTGGAAGCCTTATGGGGCAGTTCTACTCTGTCCTACAGGATCGCTATGAGTCGGAATCAAATCGACAGCAAAGGGTTAATTGCGCTCATGAGGAAGCTGTACACAGATCAAGAGGCAGTTGTTCATACAGAACAAGGGTACAATGCATCCTTTAAAGTCAGAAAAGGTGTGCATCGGGGTTGTATTGTTTCACCATACTTATTCAATCTGTATACTGAGCAAATAATCTGAGATGCTTAACTATATGAAGAAAAACCTGGCATCAGGATTGGTGAAAAACTCATTAACAACCTTTGATATGCAGATGACACAACCTTGCATGCTGAAAGTGAAGAGGACTTGAAGCACCTTTTGATAAAGATCAAAGACCACAGCCTTCAGTATGGATTACACCTCAACATAAAACAAGAATTCTCAAAACTGGACCAATAACCAAATCATGATAAATGAAGAAAATATTGAAGGTGTCAAGGATTTCATTTTACTTGGATCCACAATCAAGGCTCATGGAAACTGCAGTCAAGAAATGAAGTGACCTATTGCGTTGGGCAAATCTGAGACTTCTTTAGAGTGTTGAAAAGCAAAGGTGTTACTTTGAGGACTGAGGTACACCTGACACAAGCCTTGGTATTTTTAATCACCTCACATGTATGTGGAAGGTGGACAATGAATAAGGAAGACCAAAGAAGAATTGATGCCTTTGAATTATTGTGTTGGTGAAGAATACTGAATATACCATGGACTGACAGAAAAACAAACAAGTCTGTCTTGGAAGAAATACAGCAACAGTGTTTCTTGGAAGTGAGAATGGCGAGACTTCTTCTCACATACTTTAGACATGTTATCAGGAGGGACCAGTCCCTGGAGAAGGACACCTTGCTTGGCAAGGTAGGGGTCATCAAAAAAGGGGGAGACCCTCAACAAGATGGATTGACACAGCAGTTGCACCAATGAACTCAAACACAGCAACAGTTATGAGGATGGCGCAGGACCTGGAAGTGTTGGTTCCCTTGTGCATGGGGTCACTATGAGTTGGAACTGACTCAATGGCACCTAACAACAACAACAACCTGATAATCTTCAGAACAGTGTTATATTGAACCATCCAACTTAGTTCCACTGTCATTCATTAGTTTTGTTTTCACATGGGCTCAACCCCAGAGAGAAGAAGAAATTGTATTACACCATTTTGTCCATTTTCACTCAGCTTATGGAAATGCAGCCAACTACTGTATTTTGTGCACTGTAACTAAAATCGTCCTGCTGAGAAAGACACTTCCCAGACAGGGATTTCGTCTTTCATGCAGACCCCAGACACACTGTATAAATAATGGATCCATTACTCCTGCCTGGATAAGAGGATCTTTCACCTATAGGGCTTCTCTCCAGGAAGCCATTGTCCCTTCACTTGTGGGCACGCTCTTCTAATTTTTGAAAAGGTTCCAAAAACCAAAACCAAACCCAGTGCCATCAAGTCGGTTCCCACTCATAGCAACCCTATAGGACAGAGTAGAGCCACCCCATAGAGTTTCCAAGAAGCACCTGGTGGATTCGAACTGCCAACCCTTTGATTAGCAGCCGTAGCACTTAACCACTGCACCACCAGGGTTTCCTTGAAAAGGTTAGCACAGTTTTATCTCTAATAGCCACTTGATCATTGCAGAGATTAACAAGTCATGTCAGAAACATTAGTCAAGGAAACCGTGGACCCCAGTGTAAGGTCTGTGTACCCCGCCCCCCTCAGACTGCAGCAGCACATTGATAGGAATTTTCATGCCGCTGCCACTAAATTACATCTGGGAATTGAAAGGGTATGTTTATTAGAAGTAAGCCCATTGGTTTTTAATCAAATTTAGAGAGCTGAGAGCAGAGTTCTCCACCAATCTTTAGCTTCTGCTAAGAGTAATGGATTTACCATTCTCACACATGACATTCCTCATAGAGCAGTCACGCCGTTTTCTATTAGATCCCCTAAGAGCTTTAGATGATCTAGGGGGCCAGTGACTTACCGTGGCAAAGCCACAGCTCCTGAGTTGATGCCTGATGGTAATTTAAACAACATTGACCTAGAATAAGGATAAAATGCATAATGGACATTTTAGACATTCTTTCTGTAATATATTGCCGTACATTAAATATAGCGGGAGAAATAACGAACTGCAGCACGGCGGTGCCCATCACTCTTTCAAGATTCTCATCTTAATGAAAATTTTACAAACTCTTCTCACTGCCATTGAATTTAAATGCGTTTTAATCCCTAACCGTAAAACGCATCACCATCGAGTTGATTCTGACTCACAGGGACCCTGTAGGACAGAGCAGAACTGCCCTATAGTGTTCCCAGGGAGTGGCTGGTAGATTGGAACTGACAACTTTTTGCTTAGCAGCTGTAGCTTTTAACCACTATGCCACCAGGGCTCAATTTTAACCCTTAGGACATACTAATGCTACACTATAACTTTATTATAGAGCAGGTTCGACAAACTAGTTAGTGCCCGCAGAATAAACTCAGCTGTCTGTTGTAAACAAACTTGTATTGCAACACCCTTCATGAATTTTCTAGGGCCACTTTCATGCTAAAACAGGAGAATTGAATAACTGCAACAGAGATCAGAAGGCCAGCAAATCCTAATTCCCGTCTCCCCCCACCCCCAGCCCCTTGGA
Source organism: Loxodonta africana (assembly GCF_030014295.1). NCBI lineage: Eukaryota > Metazoa > Chordata > Mammalia > Proboscidea > Elephantidae > Loxodonta > Loxodonta africana. The sequence continues at coordinate 109,213,314 of NC_087347.1, read as the reverse complement.
CCTTTACAGAAAAAAGTTTGCTCATCCTTGCAAAGCTACTGATACTGAGAAAATATTTTCTTTTCTGGATATGTGACTTTTTAAGAGAACTTCTGTATAACTCTTCAAGTACAGTTACTTAATATCTTAAACAGTCATAATACGTATTTCTTTAAATATTACACATTTGCTGCCCTCTCTGATAAAATGTATTAAAAAGGATTTACATTTTGCATGTTAATTATTTAAATCTTACTTGATTTTTTATTATAAAGTGTATTCTTTTTACTTCACTAGAGATATTCAGCAGAATACAGGAGTAAATGAGGACTTATTCCAGGAAAAGGCAGTCACTTCCTTTAAAAACAGAGAAAGAAAATTCCCTCATGTGAGTTAGGTTTTTTGCTCACAAAAGGTAAAGTGAAGGACATAGAACACGGTTTCACCACGAAGCTGTCCTGCAGAAGTGAATTTTATCATGAAAGATTGAAGTAGACTTCTCCCAGGTGGTTTTCTCACCCTTCAGGAAATCATCATCTCCGCTATTTCTACCCCTATCCTTAGATTTGTCATTGGCATCGAAAACATTGCTTGTGAGCCCTACGTCACTGCAACAATGAAGACAAGGTACCTCCTTGTCGGCTTCCACCTGCCTGCCAATTTCACAAGGCAGAGGCAGAAATGTGCCTTGTTGTTAAGAGAAAAAGTGATAGGATATTTTGTTAAGAGGAAAAGTGATAGGATATTTTGGTTAGGACTATATCTTACAAAATCCTTACAATTTGATGAAGTGACATTTTATTGATATCAAAAGGGTGACTTTTTTTTCCCTTCTTTTAATAAGATTACAAGCATATACGATATATATTATACAGATAAGATGTGGTAAAACTTGTGTAATGTTTGCATGTTTCTAAGGAACTCTCATATGCGATGATCTTTTCTATACTAGATTATACTCTCATTTGTAAGTTAAATATGTGAAAAAAAATTGATAGGGAAGAAAATGGTAAAAAAAAAAAAGCCTCTCGGTCCTTAATCTTGCTTTCATAGGGTGAGGTATACAATAATCCAGCAATAGTTTGTTAACTTTGACTGCTCATGTGGCCATAAAATAATCTTTCACTGATGGAGCTGAGTAAGGTGAAATGATTTGTTAACCACCATATTTTTTCCCAAATATAAAAGGAAGATGATATTTTTACTTACTTCACGATTGTTTTCAATTAAATACTTTTAGTCAAGTGTTATGGTATCTGGTCCATAAAAAGCCTCAATCAATGGTAGTTATTATTATTACTATTATTATTTCTGTTGCCAGTACCACAGTGCTCACTGGAAAAAAAAAAAAAAAAGCAGAAAATTAGAAGGTATAATGAAATATTTTTTAGATAATATTTTCAACTACAAAGCAATTACAAATTTTATTTTTTGAGATTCTGCAGTAACTGAATATTAAAGAAAATAGCATCTAAATATTTCAACAACATGTGCATGATTCACTTATACAGGCATAGATTGAAGTCACCAGAATAACTGGATTTTACCAGTATTTTTAAATTATTCAGGAGATTAATGGTATAAGCAAATATTCTTTATAACACTGATATACACAGAATTAACATATAGTAACAATAGTATTTATTGTTCATAGTTAAGTATGTGACAGGCACTCTTCTAAGGGCTTATATCCATTAGCACATATGATTCACAAATATAACAGTGAAGCAGATATTATTACTAGTATTGTCTCAATTTTTCTGATGAAGAAATGGAGGCATGAAAAAATAAAGAGCACCTCCAAGAACAAAGAAGTGATGATTGGAAGATCCCTAGTTTGTATCCAAGCTGTGTGCCTTCAGACCCTGTGCACCCTGTGTCATCTCAGTCGCAGGTATGAATTACATACTTGAAATCTGCGGCCACAGAAGTGTAATTTCACAATTGCTCAATCTTCAAGGCTTCCCCCTCCGCAAAGAAATTCTTCATTTAAAAAGAGCTTCCTGATTTGATGTTCCAGACCACATGGCCATTGACGCCTTATCAGTCACACGTTCCGATCTGACCAAAAACAAAAACAGTTCCAGTACACATAGGTCCCCATTATCTGTTCATTTCGCTTTAAAGAGCACAAAGCCAGATATAGCATTCGGCCAACCAGCAGGTGTATGGGAGGTCTCACAACATCTCAGCGCAGGTTCCACTGCAGAGGATGTGCTCAGTTATAAGAGGCGAGTGCCAGACAGGTGAGAACCCCTTCACCTCAGAGGACTCACCCTCTCCTTTCCTACCATTCACCTCATATAGCCCCTTTGAGGATGGGGGTCAAGCTACGTGCTCCCAGTGTAACTTATGGATCAGGCGTTTCACCAAAAACGATTCTGATAACCTGCTACAATCGGCACAGCTCGGAGCTAGTGACGTTCTGCATTATCCCAACTCACTACATTCTAAGGAGTAGTATTATTAATTAGAAGACGATAAATCCAGGGTCGTATTTTCAAGTGTCTCTGAGTATTGGGTATGATTTCACACCAGCTGTTTACGCTTTACCTGCAGATGCTCTTCCAGATGTTCGACTCTGCCATAGGTTGGATCCTCTAATTACAACATAAAACTTAAAGCTCACAGAATATTATTTAGTATTTGGTTTTGTAATGGCATTTTAAGTAGTCTTTGACTTTCAGTAACAAAATTAGTCAAATCGGCCAGGTTTAGACACCAAATAGATGCAATCCATCTAAGGTGGGCCTGAGCTCCTGGTACAACCAGCTGCAGGCCATGGATAAGTTCCAGACAGGTAGCCAGACAAACCCGAAGATAGGCAGCATAGGAAGGAATCATAGCAGGCAGCCTACAACTGTACAGGCAGGTAGACCATGTGAGCCAGGATGACAGCATGTGACAATGAGGTTGGCAGCAGGCAATTTGCTAAAACTTAGACGCTAGACATTAGGTTGGAGTTAGTAGACTCAGATCCTGGGTCTGGGCTTCTGAAGACGGTTCTAGGAAGGCTAATATGAGCAAGACAGAGTCTTTGCTTCAGAGGAACATTTTAATAATGCTAAGACTCTTGAAATACCTGGAGGGAAAAGGACAAATGAGGAATTCACCTTCTAGAATTGTGGCACAAGTCAAGAAGAACACCAGTAAGACAATTAATGCTTAGTAGATAAGCTACTGACTTGTAGTACTATAAATTATTTTCAACAGGAGAAAAAAAAAATTGTCTTGAGCTAAGAAGAGACTTCTAAAGATGAAGGCAAAACATCCTAACTGTGTAATGATCCAGACTTTCTATTTGTGTAGAGCATTGCCTCTGACATAACTTTTTTTTTAGTGTCCTTTGTATATCCACAGTCTCTCAGAGCTTACTGACTGTTAACAACAACAAAAAAAACAAAACAAACCAGTTTAGATGGAGTCAGTTAGGACTCATGGTAACCACGTGTTTCAGAGTATAACTTTTCCATAGGGTTTTCATGGCTGTGACCTTTTGGAAGCAGATGGCCAGGTCTTTCTTCCTAGGGTACCACTGGGTATTCAGGAAGACCTAAACAACACTTACTGATTCTTGATTGAACTCAAAGAGAGAGGATTTAAACATTGATAAGGGTGGTAAAATGTATACTTTCATGCACTTCTCATAGTAGAATTGATACAATGTTTTTTTTTTTTTTTTCAGAGAGCAATTTGGCAGTATTTATCAATGTTTAGGATTCCTGCTGGTTCAATGGTTAAGCCTGTGGCTGCTAACCAAAAGGTCAGCAGTTGGAACCCACCATTGCTCTGTGGGAGAAAAATGTGACAATTTTCTTTCATAAAGATTTACAGCATTGGAAACCCTATGGAGGCGGTTTTCTACTCTGCCCTACAGGGTTGCTATGAGTCTGAATCGACAATCTGTTTGATCTAGAAATCCCACACCTAAGTATCTTTCTGAAAGAATTCACAAAGATATAGGTCTAGGAATGCTAATCGAAAATTTACTTGCTATAACCAAAAAGTAGAGGCCCTACCTTGTATAATCATTATCGTGATTAAATATGTTAATATTTGTAAAGTAGAATTAAGCCAGGCACATAGTAAATGCTTGTCAAATAAAATATGCATGCCCTATAAAATAAAAAAAAAAAAAAAAATATAGAGTGGTTAAATAAACATAGTCTTATCCAAACAATGAAATATACAAAGCTCGTAAAAATAACAAGGTAGATACTTCATGAAGATATATTATTGATTGGAAAAAACAGTTTATAAAACCACTTGTGTAGTGCAATTCCATTTTTTTTAAAAAAAACAGGTAATACACATATCGATATATTAAATATATTTTGTACTAATTATTTTTATCAAATGCCACACAATTCTAGGCATTTGTTTGGAAAATTATTAATTAATCTCAACGTAAGGACAAAAACTAAAATTTTTAGCATTTCTTTCATTTCTCCAAAGGGTCCTGCATGTTTTGCATACAATACATAGGTACAGTGGTACTGGATAGTTCTCATAGACCCTCAGGAGAACCAAAATCTTCAAAATTCTAAAGAATGGCACTGCAACTAAGGAGAAAGAGTCTGTGAAGTTATCAGAGACAAATATTTAAAATTAAATCCCTTACCACTATCTCTAGAAGCTGCCAACAGAAAAGTTCAAGGTTTCTGATGACATTCCTATGATCATAGCAAAGAAAAACAAAAAAGCCACAGAGAATTTCCCAGACTAAAAAAAAAAAAAAGTGGATGTTGGGTTGACACTGTGAATCTGCCCCTGTGAGCACATGAGATTGAGGAGTGTTGAGAAATCCTGGCTAATTTCTCAAGGCTTATGTATGGTACCTATTTACGAAGTTTTTTCTTGAAGCCACGCCTCTGCAAAGGAAGTTTTCTTTATATAAATTCCATAGGAGAAGTCAATTTTCCAATTTTAGAAGTTTTCCCTGACACTACTAATTCTCACTATTCTACTACAGCACTCTTTTATTGGACATTTCTTTCTAAATTCTGCGATTTTCTAATTGTGTATGTAAAGCTTAAATTGATCATTCCACGTCCTCCCAGTTAAACTTGCAAACTCTTTGCAGTTGTAACTGTAAATTGTATTTTACGTCTTCACAGTTTCTGAAGAAAGCACTCTACGTATTTTGGGTTCTCTATAAATTTTAACCAAATAAATGAACAAAACTCTGCTCTAATATGATTGAAAAACAGGGACAGAGGCCCAATCTTAGTGACGGGTGGCATGATAATTATGATTTTCACTATTTTTCCCTGATAAAAATCACCAGAATTTTAATGTAGTTAGAAATATAATTATTTATAATTGAAATGTGTGCTGTCCATTAACATACATATCTGAATGTACTTATATTTCCTCAACGCATTATTTTTATCCTCACAATTTAGGCCTAGGCAAAAATTTGGTAAGTGCAATTAAAATTTTTCCTTAGGGTACAAAAGTCTCTTTTTTTTTTTTTTACATCAGTTTATACGTCTAGAAACTTCAAAAGTTTGCCACCCAGCTCTGAGGGTTTAAGAAAGCGGAGCATGTGGTTTCAAACTTCTTTCTGTTCATTTCTACTAGAAAGCTATTACAGCTACTTACAAATGACAGAAAGCTATGACCACCACTAAATATTTAAAAAAAGTTATACCACAATGCCATGGATTGAATTATGTTCCCCCCGCCCCAAAAATGTATGTATCAACTGGGTTAGGCCATGATTCCCAGTATTGTGTGGTTGTCCTCCATTTTATGAGGGTAATTTTACGTTGAAAGGATTAGGGTGGGATTGTAACACCACCCTTATTCAGGTCACCTCCGTGATCAAAGGTAAAGGGAGTTTCCCTGGGGTGTAGCCTTTACCACCCTTTCTCTCTCAGGAGATAAAAGGAAAGGGAAGCAAGCAGAGAGCTGGGGACCTCATACCACCAAGAAAGCAGCACCAGGAGCAGAGCGTGTCCTTTGGACACGGGATCCGTATACCTTAGAAGCTCCCGCACCAGGGGAAGATTGAGGACAGGGCCCTTCTTCCAGAGCCTACAGAGAGAGTAAGCTTTCCCCTGGAGCTGATGGCCTGAATTTGGACTTGTAACCCACTAGAGTGTGAGAAAATAAATTTCTCTTCATTAAAGCCATTCACTTGTGGTATCTCTGTTTATAGCAGCACTAGATAACTAAGCCATGCAATTAAGTAAAATCCAAGTGCAGCTTTTTAAAAAGCTGCAAGTGTTAATAGGACAGGTTTAAACTTCAGCTCAGGTAATTATCAGAGTCAAAGTAATGCTAAGTGATAAGAGCTTTATCAGGAAAATATCTGTCCTTTAGAAACAAATGCAAACCATGGATGAGGATTAAGTAGTTTTAACACCACTCACTGTATTCGCTTTTAATCATATAACATAATTTGTATTATTGTCTTAGAATTCAGCTCTTCAGAGTAGCTGTTTAGCAGCCCATGCTTTTACTTCTTATTGCATTTGCTACTCACTATAATTGCTTCAAGATTCAGTACCTTCCTAAAAAGAAACCCTCGGAAGAATCTCAATGAGTCTTGGTAATTGTATCTAATGGCTCCACGGTGATCTGAGTTATATTTTGTTCCTTGGTGTCAGCTTTCAATAACACTTCCTTGGCTTCTAACAGCAGTAATTTTTAAAGAACTTGCATTTCTACTGTAAGATCTAATGACCTCTCTGTCCACTTACAAAAAATAAAAAAGAGAATATTTCTAGTATTTGTTTAATTGCTTAGAACAATGTGAAAGATACTTGAAAACCAGAAATTAATGAAAAAGAAAAATACTTGATGAGACTTAGTCTTACAGTTCTTGATTTCATTGTTGATGTAATCTTGATAATGTCTGATAATGACAAAATGGAGGATAAGAAAGTATTTTTAAAAATTTTGAGTTCTCCTCTTATTTTATTTTTATTCCTCCTCCTCAAATGTGATATTTTATTTTATGCACCTCTTTGTGTTCGTGAATCACTGACCTTCACTGAGTCCTAACTGAGTTAGTATTGTCTCAACTTTGCTATGACCTGTGGTTATAACATCAAAGACAGGTCAACCGTCACCCAATTCTATTTTAGAATAACCATGCTATTAATGTTTTTTAACTGAAATAAACTACAGAGATGAATTGGTTTTCATTATGTCTTTGAGAGTTTTGTTAAAGGTTCATACTGAACAATATAAATCATTTTTCCCGACTAGTTTGGTGTTTTTGGTTCTGATGTTTACTAACAACAAATATAACCTCCACCACCGTAATCACTGAATCCAGGTTTTGTGGATTTGGAGGTGGATACAGATTTTACGGAACCTAAAACTTAAATAAGTAAGTGGCCCTATTAAAGAAAAAGAACAAAAAGAATAATTAACACAAGTACAAACATGAACATTTAGAGTAAAAAAAGGAATATAATATAATGCAAATGAAAAATAACTGTAGCTTATTGCAACCATCATGAAATTCAAAAAATCACAGTTTTTAATATTTGTCTCTAACATAATTTTAAAATATATTTTTCCACTTTCTTTGAACTATACATCTTTGGTTGCCTCTGTATAAGGCAATTATTTTACAATGTCTTTTTCCTAAAGAGAATTTAAATACAGCTCAGCCTTTCTTCAAGCATGGTTGATTGCATTTTATCATTATTGTTATTGTTATTGATAGTTGGGATATATCAACTTCCCAACAGACATACTTGATACTTTCTGCTTATAGTATTACAGGTTTTGGCTCACAAACTCATAAATTGTGATAAGTTCTACTATGTGTCATTTCCTATAAAAATAAAAATAATGTACCGTACATTTAAAATTACATGTTAAGTGTCTATATTCCTGGCAAAGCTCATGTTTTTATCTGGTATTGTTAAAAGCCTGATCCTTTACATAGAATTTTCGCTATGCGTGGGAATGGATTTGACAGCAATGGGTTTGGTGATGAACGGAAAAAAATTTCTTCTATATACGTTCCATACATTTGAAACCTTATTTCTTCTCCACTCCCACAAATTCCTGCTTTCAGCTACTGTGGGGCACAATCATATTGTAAAATGACTTTTATCTCCGCATCTTTGGATCTTGATGCTAAATAAGTTGTCCAAGCAGAAGGCAGGCATATTCCTGAAAGTGAAGTCTGTTCTGGCACAGCTGTAAGCCACGTAAATATAGCTCACTCAGCTTCCTTTACTTGAATCCTAAAATTGTCTGCAGTTACATCACAATAACAGACACAAAGAAGAATGTGGCAAACTGGAAGTTATAGTACAAAGACCAGTAGTCTTAACTGAATGGAGCTAAAATATTTTAATTTCGCCTGTTTGGCAAACATAGATGCCCATGTGAACACATTGCTAGGTCTCATCCCAGAGCCCTGAAAAGGGCATATACCAATGAGTTAAATTTTAAATGTGCCTCTGAGTATATACAAGGATCTAAGCACCGGACATTACGTGTATGATATTTCATCCTCTCAATCAACTTTGTACTTTTGGAATTATTCCTATTTTACAGGTAACAAACTAAAGACTCAGCTAAATTACATGATTCTCAGAATTTTGCAAGTAGTAAATTACTAAACCAAGATTTAAGCTAGGCCTATATTTCTCTAAGGAGCCCCAGTGGTGCAATAAGCACTCAGTTGCTAACCAAAAGGTCAGCAGTTTGAACCTGTCAATGGCTCTGATCAACCTTTCTAGCTGTTCCCGTAATGATTACAGCCTAGGAAACCATATGGGGGAGTTCTACTCTATCATATAACGGGGCAGTGGTTAAGCACTTCGCTGCTAACCTAAAGATCGGCGGTTCAGAACCACCAGCTACTCTGAGGGAGAAAGATGTGGCAATCTGCTTCCATAAAGATTTATAGCCTTAGAAAGCCTATATGAGGCAGTTCTGCTCTCTCCTTTAGGGTTGTTATAAGTTGGAATCGACTTGATGGCAATAGGTTTGTTTTTTGGGTTATGAGCTGGAATCAACTCAAGGGCACACAACAACAACTACATTTCTTTAAGGTCCCTGGATGGCACCAATGGCTAAGTGCTTGACTGTTAGCCAGAAGGTTGGAGGTTTGAACTCACCCGGGGTGCCTCGTAAGACAGGCCCAGCAATCTGCTTCTGAAAGGTCACAGCCTTAAAAAAACTATGGAGCGGTTCTACTCTGTACACATGAGGTGACCGTGAATGAGTTGGAAATGACTTGACAGCAACTAGCAACATATTTCTCTAACGTCCACACTAGGTTCTTTATATAGCTAAATCAGACATCAGTGCGCCTAGCGGCGGAGACTCAATCTGGAAGTCTCAGCCGATTCTGAAGTAGGTGGTCTGAGGACAACATTGCTTTACATCATGCTGCTCTAATATAGCCTCATTTCTCAGTGTTTATTAAAGCTAGGTATGAACCAAGCACTCACCTACCTAGTTAGAACTTGACCCGGGGTAAAAATTTCTGGCCAGAACTTGGTTCAACCATGGAAAAAAATTATTATCTCTAAGAAAGCCAAGAGGAATCTTGATTCGGGAAGCTTTCTTATACATTTCCTTATTCTTTAAGAAAATTTATTGCCAGTATAAAGTATATATGATTAGATTAAACTTAGAACATCTTATATATACTGACCCTTTACCACATTCTTCATCCATAAAGCAAATTTTCAGGCAGTTATTTCAATGTTCTGTGTCAGGCATGGATAGAGAAGGTGGCTTTAGACAATAGGTTTCAGTTCAGTCATGGAGATGATTCTGGAAGAGAGAAGCAAAAGTACAATTGCAAGAAGGGAAGCCTAGAAGGCTGCCAAACAGGCACAGGGAATCCATGCATAAGAGGAGCTGGAAGGCCAAGGCAGGCGAAATTCCCACTAGGGAAGCTGTACTCAGAATAAGCCATCTTTTATCTGTATTGTGTTTGTAGGCTCAGTCACTATAGTAAAAATCTCCATGCTCACTTCTTCCTTTTATTTATTTTTGTTATTATTATTTTTTAATTTTAAGCATTTATTACTTTTTATATAGTATAAAAATGTAACATACTATTGTACAACAACAATGTGCAATAGGTGATTTTCAATAATGGCTATGTTTGACAACTAGCTCGAAAAATTCTGGAAAATTTACAGCCAGTTCTCCCGAAATGGTATGAGCCAGTTCCGGCTCATCATGCTGAGTGAAATAAGACAAAAAAGGACAAATATTGTATTATTCCACTTATATGAAATATCTAGAATAAGCAAGCATATACAGACCTATGTTTATAAGTGATTATTGGGGCCAGTAGGGGGAGGGAGAAAGGGGAACTCATTGCTTAGAGGACTCTGGGTTTCTGTTAAGGGTGATGGAAACATTGGGAAAGGGATAATGGTGATGCTGTCTTCCTTTGATTTTTAACTGGAGTGTGGGTGGGGGGCAGAAGTCAAAATTAGCTATAGACATATTTTCTTCGAAGTGGAAAGTTATAAAAATAATTCTACCCCCACCTGGCCGTGGTGTTTTATGATATAGATGAAAGCAATCCATGTGATATGTCTAAAGAACTGGAACCTCTCTTTTTAAGACCAAGCGAACTCATTCACACATAATATTTTCTTGAAACAAACTTTATTGCAGTACAATCCTCATCATCATTATTAAAATCACTTATTAAGTATTTTTCTATTGAATTGACTGTGTTGGCAGATGCATTCCTTGCCTTCTAGGCAGATTTAGTAATTGATTAAAACTGTATGACCTTACAGAACAATCTGTCCCTTTTTTCAACTACACAAATGGCAATTTTGCATACAGTTCATCAGATCTAAACTTCAACACAACAGATCAGATGGCCTGTGTATGGCATCTTTATATATCTGGTGGGTTTTACCTGCAATACACAGTGGTTCAGGGATAATGAGACTCGTTTCTACTATAGTATACTGTAATACTGTCTGGCTCCCACTGAGGTTTACATGCCTAGTTAGTTCAAAGTAAGCATGCCCTTAGTCAAGAACACAAAATAAAATACTTTTTTAGAAAGGAAAAACTCCACAGAAAATTTGAGGTACCATTTGGTCTTCTTTGGATTTTTACAAAATGACCTGTTCAACAAAATAAAATCCTAGATCTACAACTTGAAGTAGTCACAAAGCCCCCTCACAAACACATTCTGTACTTAATATACTGTTCTGAGGGCCACACGGGGTTCAATTTTCTCTATCATATTGCCAGATAATAGAGGTTTTGAAAATTCACACAGTTGGTTTTAAAACAACCCCTACTTTTTCAAGTTTAATTTACAGGTGTAAACCCCCAGCATGGACTAGAATGAACAACACTTTTTTGGCAACAAATTTGGCAATCAATGTAAAGGCAAACAGCATGCACATACATTTCTACAAAGGACAGGAATACATGCTCTCCACCTGCAAAACAGACTACATGATACCCACGTCAAGGATACAGAATGTGATTTACAGCTGACTCCGCCCATTGAATGCATTTTTTCCTTGGCAGAAAAGAGAATGGAATGCAGTTAAAGTAACATTTCTTTATTGTTCTTAAAACTGAAACTCTAAAGGTCTCTTTAGTGTTGCCTGCCAGTTGGTTCCTAAATTAATCAAGCCATCGAGAAATATTTATTAAGAGTCTACTATGAGATGTGGGAATACCATATTCTCTTCAAAGAACAGCCTCCCAGCTGGAGGAAAAATACTGTGATGGTTAAGATTGTGTGTCAATTTGGCTGGGCCAAGATTCTCAGTGTTCATACGTGATCACCCCCATGATGGGATCCGCTGTGAGTAGCCAATCAGTTGAAAGGGAATTTCCTTGGGCAAGTAGCCTACATCCATACGTAAGTGGATGTTTTGGCTTTTGCCTGGTCTGGATCCTGCAGCTGCCTCCTGTTCCTCTGATCTCTGGTTCTTGGAACTTGAGCTAGCAGCTTATTTGATGATCTTGGAATTCATGGATCCTCAGAGCCTGTGAGCAAGAGTCCTGCCGTCCAACTTGCTGATTTGGGGTTGGTCAGCTCCTACGGCTACGTGAATCAGGAAAACCCCTATCCTGATCCAGTGACTTGGGACGTTCCAGCCTCTACAATTGTGTGAGCTGTTTCCTTGATATAAATCTCTCTCTCTCTCTCTCTCTATACATATATATTTATATGATTTACTGGTTTTGCTTCTCTAGAGAACCTAGCCTAAGACAATTGCCTAGTGATCTTTATATGATTCACACTCTCAGAGCTGTTTGGGGTGAATAAGGAAGAGAAGACCCTGGAACTAATTGAGTTTATTTAAAAAAAAAAAACACGTACCCGCACACATACACACAAACCCAAATTAAGAATCAAATTCAGTAACTAGCATACGCTTGTATAATTCACTTTCTCAAGCTCTTTTTCATTCATAAAAAGGAAGATTTTCCCTGAAATTAATGTCCAAAGTTGAGTTTTGTAAAACAATAATGCATTCTTCAAGATGTTAATAAGCACTATGCAATAATAAATATAGGATGTGTGTGGGGTTGTAGTTAAACAAGTGTGGGAGACATTGGGAAAATAAGTCAAATGCATTTCATCACAATAAGAATTCTCAGAACCTGAAATGTGCTTAGGTTCATCTTGACTCACTTAGAAACCTTTACAGTTTTATAGATTATGCTAAGGAAGAATTTTTTAAGACTGTACTGATGAATTTCTAAGACTCCCTTCTAGCTTTTAAAAGTCATAATTTTATAAAATCCCAGGCCAATGACTTAGTTTCAGGGCAATTTGTCTGACTTGCTTTCGGAAAGTAACCTAATCACAGCAAGGTAAATCTAAGGGAAAATGGAATGACCAACTGACAAACCAGAAATATAAACACACTCTGAGAAAAGCCCACGTAATTCTGTAGTATCTTTTGTTTTTTTCAATTAAAATATGATTAAGATTAATTCTCAAAGGAACATGTGTCACTTTGCACTGTTTTACCTATGATATATCATTTCTTAGCTTAATCCAACTCTAATACGTGAAGATGGCATACACTCCAATGCTTCCTTTAATATTTAGAGTTGTAATTCTACAGACAGCTACAACAGTGAAAGCCTAACCAATAAGCCAACCTAAACTGATTTTTGGTTTAAGCAAAAAGGAAACTACTACCACTATAATTACAATAATAATAAATATATTCAGATCTGTCAAAGAGGGAAATTGATAGCAGATACATTGCTTTGATTTGAGGATTTTCTTACACATGAAGCCAAATACTCACTTTAAAGAAATTCTAGACCAAAATCACTCCACCAGCCACTTTTTCACCTGAAGTTGCAAATACTTTCTCTCCTGTGAGAAGCCAGGCTTACTAAATTTGAATCTCCAAAGATGTGGCTGGGTGGAGGGGCAGAGACTATCTCTTGAACTGATATGGATTGATCTCAGGAAAGGGTGGAGGGCAGGGTTCAATTAATCATGTTAAAATTAACCAGTGGTTGATCGTCTATATTCCTCCCTCCTGTTCTCTTTTATAAGCCCCATCGTACCTAGCTTCTTTAAGCCATTTACTTTTTCTGGAATCAAAATGGCATCCCTATATGCATATGGAACAACTGCTTAGAATAAACCTTATATTCAAATTTTATTGAGTTTTGATTATTTTTAACAGCTCTTATGAGTTAGGTGTTAATGTTAAAAGCAATAGATGCATTACAATTTTTATTTTTTATTTGTGCCCTAAGAGATAAATATAATTTTTATTTATTAAAGATGCTAAGATTTAGAAATGTTAAGATACTTTACCAAAGGCATACAGCTAAGTTTTGGCAAAGGAATTTGAAACCTGGTGAGCAATTTCTTAGTTAAAAATGCTATACTACAAACACATAGAAGAACCTTAGGCATTTAACAGACACATTCTCATTATTATGCTTCATGGTGTTCAGGCATAAATGGTAAAATGTTTCCTTCAAATATCTGTATATTGGGATGGTGCAAATAAAGCCAAATTTTGTTTATTTGATAAGCTTCCTGAAGGCAAGCCATTGTCTTGTATATTCACAAACCCACTGGCACTCACATACATGAATCATTTAAAGACCTGAAAAGAACTTCTCTACAAATTTTCCTCTCTTATTTCTTCATGGCCCCCAGGCACCTGAGACTGGATCTCTGGTGTTGTGGGTTTCAGAAGATTCAAGTTGACCAGAAATCTAAATGTGGAAAAAACTAGATGTTGTCCCGTTGTGTAGACCTCTACTAGAACGAGGCAGGTTCTAGGAATGCTGTAGCTATAATAAAGTTTGACTGATATGTCCCCAACATTTCACAGAATCTGCCTTGCGCAGAACAGCCAAGCCAACCAGAGCCATTAAACCCAAGGAAGAATAGTGTTAGTGAAGAAACTGGAGAAAAAAGAGTCTGAAAATGCTATTCTACGGCTAACTTCTACACAGCCTGTGTACCACATACTGCGGAACTGATTTTAATTCTGGAATTAAAAGCAGGGTGAGAATTTTAATTCAATTCTATGTAATGCTTAAATTTATTTTAGTAGGGAATACCAAGTCCTTTCACTTCACAATTAGAGATAAGGAACAGAAAGCATAATATCTAAAAGTAAAAAAAAAAAAAAAAAAACTTGAACTTTTAACCTTAAAACTCAAAATACCAGCAATCTCCAATATAAATGAAGCAACAGATTCCAAGAAAAGCAGGACTTTATGAAACTAGAGACATAGCCATAAACCTAAACTGCTTCATGTTTTAGTCAGTCTTTTTTAATTCAGACACATAAAATTAGTGTCTATAGTGTTGCTATGAGTCAGAACCAACTTGACAGCACCACCACCAATGAATAATCATGTGTTTTTCATTATAACTCATCACTGAAACTTCTCAGTGACACTGACATCATTGATTCCCCATTTCTTCTGTAAAATCTCAAAATTAGAGCACCTTGACATAATTGAAGATTTTCTCCAACCTCCCTAGTTTACATCCTGACTCAAAGATTTGAAATGTGCCAAAAGGATTTAGGTATCAGAAGACTGTACAAAGTGTTTCTAAAACTTAGTGTGTATAAAACCACCTGAAAAGTTTATTAAAACGCAAGTTCCTAAGTCTGATCCCGGAAGTGTATGGGTGATTGATTGTTTCTTGAGTCATACCTGGGAATAAGCCTGTTAAGCAAGCACTCTAGGTGAGACATTCTAATGCAGGTGAGCGACAGACCATACGTGAGAAACACCATTGAGGTGTTTGAAAGAGGATCCAGGAAAAAAAAGCAAGAAGAAGTAGATCCTGTTCTCCTTAGAGGAACATGTTGGTTTCCACAATATTACAGGAAACCATTGTTGGTCTTGAACCCAACTAGATTTGGAAAATGGGTAACACTAATAACATTATAGCTTCTCGTGAAAGGGTTCTTCTGGGTGTAGCTGGCTGTCTTTTATTTCCCTTGTGTAATCCAGTTATTGTCTCAGAGGGCTCTGCAGCCGGAATTTAGCTGGATTAATTGAAAACGACCTTCTCTTTTCCTTCTAAACACAGTTCCAAATTCAGCATGTTTCACATAACTTGACAAAATAACCTATTGGATACAAGCCAGCGTTATTTCTATAAGGGGAAAACAGAGTTTTTAAGGAGCTGAAATATAAATGTAGGTAAAAAAAAAACTCCAGCAGATACATTTATATTTTTTGAAAAGGCTTTTGAACATCCAATACCGAAAACTATGAAAATAAGGAAATTTCATAGTACTGGAGGAAACTTTTAAAACATACAGGACATTGGAATAGGAAAGCAAAAATAAATAAATAAATAATGAATGAATGAGAAGCATAAACAAGAGATGAAACCAGATATGGATTTTGCTTATCTTTCCTTATATTATCTAGTAAGAAGCCCTGGTGGTGTAATGGTTAATGGTTAATCGGCTGCTAATCGAAAGATCAGCAGATTGAACCCACAAGACACTCTGCTGGAGAAAAGACCTGGATGGAGATCTGCTCCATAAAGATTGTTGTTGTTGTTGTTATGTGCTACGGAGTTGGCTCCAACCCACAGCAACCCTATGTACAACAAAATGAAACATTGCCTAGTCCTGTGCCATCCTCACAATCTTGCTATGTTTGAGCCCATTGTTGCAGCCACCGTGCCACTCCATCTTGTTGAAGATCTTCCTCTTTTTCAATGACCCCTTACCTTACCAAGCATGATGTCCTTCTCCAGGGACTGGTCTCTTCTAATCACATGTGCAAAGCACATGAGATGAGGTCTCACCATCCTTGCTTCCAAGGAGCAGAAGACGACATGGAAAGAGGAATATCATTGCTGATACCAGATGGACCTTGGCTGAAAGTGGAGGCTACCATCAAAATGTTTACCTGTGTTTTATCGACTATACAAAGGCAATCAGCTTTGTGGATCATAACAAATTATGGACAACATTGCAGAGAATGGAAATTCCAGGACACTTAATTGTGCTCGTGTGGAACCTGTACATAAACCAAGAGGCAGTCGTTCGAACAGAACAAGGGGATGCTGTGTGGTTTAAAATCAGGAAAGGTATGTGTCATGGTTGTATCCTTTCACCATACCTAGTCAATCTGTATGGTGAGCAAATAATCAGAGAAGCTGGATTATATGAAGAAGAACACAGCATCAGGTTTGGAGGAAAATGCATTAACCGTAAAGACTATAGTGAATCTATGGCACAGTTCTACTCTGTCTTGTAGGGTCACTATGAGTCAGAATCAACTTGTTGGCACACAACAACAATAGCAAAGAACAACAACAGCAGAGACAGTACATAATGAAAGTTAACTTGAAAAAAAAATTTATCCTTTTATGTCTTATGAAAATAATTCTCCCCTTTGTAGCATTGGTAATATAGATTGGCCAGCATTTTCAAATAAAAGTCTCCAGAAAAAGATGTTGCCAGTAAAATACACAAAACAAAAATGGATCTTTGTAAACCCTGACTGTAGCTCTCTCATACTAATCATTGCTCCTCAAAATAAATCCCCACATGTAATAAATCTGTGTTGTATGTGATAAATATCAACTAATTGAATGATTAAATATTTTACTAAAATGTTTAATATATAGTCAGGATCAACCTGATCATTAAGTACGTAGTAAACAAGAATTTTGGTATGGAGACTGCATAGAACAAACTCTTACCTGGACACAGTTTTTATTCCACAAATAAATAGTATTTCAGTTAAAATCAAGGAATACAATACGTGGAACAGGTACTGAATTTCTTTATTTTGTAGTCTATGAAGAGCTCATTGGTTCTATTATCAAGCCTGAGGAATCTTAAATTATTAAGTGAGCCATGTACATTGAGGAATTACTTCCTCATGAATTACTGAAATGCTTGATTGCGTTAGTTACAAATTCATTTCACTGCTGTATTTCAGGGCCAACCTTAACTAAATCTATGGTGCAGAAATAGACCTGTTGCAGTTCCAGATTTATTGATAGAGAATAAGAGGTCTCTGCTGTATTCAAATTATTTTATATCCATTTAACACATTTGCCATAATTAAAAAGTAAGACTTCACTTTCTCACAAATCGCCCTGTGTGTATGCTAGGACCACTTAGCTCAAGAGAGAAAGATCAAGTGACGGATCAAATGAAAATGTTAAAATATAAATTAAATACTTCAAGTTGCTTTCTCTGAAAAGTTGAAATATTAGTGAATTGATATTGATGGTCTGTATGTTCATTTCCCAAGTCAATTACAGCTTACTAACAGGAAATGTCTAAGGCAGATTAAGAGACATATGGGTTTCAACTAATTCTAATTGAAGGGGAAAGAATCCATTGTCAGGGTACTCAACTTTTTAGGAAAATCAATTGGGACTGTGAAATGTTAACTCACTGTATGACTTCTCCTGCTAAAGCTGAAGACTTCCCAGAATGAGAAGGAATAAGACAAAGTCTTCATCTCATCTTTGAAAATTGCCATGGTAGTCTTGAATTATGAGTTAATCATTTAGTCTCCACATAGCAGAAGCTAAGTAGTAGCTTTCGCTTTTATGTTTTTTCTACCAAATTGGTTCTGATCTACATCAATAGCCAGCTAACTCTCCCTTTCTATGAACTAATCAAAGGATATTTCTGCCACCCTACAGAGGGCTAAGGGACCTTAATCAAATTATGTTTCCTCTGAAATCCTCAAGTATGTACTTTAGAGTATTCATCCTCAACTATAGTTTTTTAGAGAAATGGTAATATTCACTAATGAGGCCAAAGATCTAACCAGTTGCCTTCACTGTTCTACAGCCACTGTTTTCACTTATGTATTTATTCAATCATTCTTTCCTTCATGCTCCATATGCATCACATGGCACACTGTGATGGACTCTCTAGGGCCATTATTATTTATTAAAAACAGCAAACAAAGAAAAACTACCCTTTATAAAGCTCTAAGGAAACCCTGGTGGCATAGTGGTTAAGTGCTATGGCTGCTAACCAAAGGGTCGGCAGTTCGAATCCGCCAGGCACTCCTTGGAAACTCTATGGGGCAGTTCTACTCTGTCCTATGGGGTCGCTATGAGTCGGAATCGACTTGACGGCACTGGGATAAAGCTCTAGAACAATCTTACTTCATAATTTTACAGGTATGCCATTGGTTCTAATAGTACATCAGAATTCAAAGAAGTACATTCAAGTGAAGGATTTTATATAGTAAATTTAGTGACAATGAAAACAGTCAAGGAAACAAAGGCCAACCACCTACAGGTGTCAGGCAGGTAAACAAAATGAGTAAAGCCTTCAGGACCTATTGTGGTGAGCTTGAGGTATGACCTGCCTCACTGATCTTTACCCTGACAGATCCCTACCTATTGTTACCAAACTTGATTTTTTTTGTTCCTTTTTTTTTATGGTTGTAAAAATACAGATAACATCATATTTCACAATTCAACGTTTTTTGTTTGTATAATTCAGTGAGGTCAATGATATCAGTCATGTTGTGTAATTATCACCAATGTCCTTTACCAGACTTTCCATCCCCATAAACAAAAACTCAGTGATCCCTAAATTATAATTCCCTCAATTCTCCCTCCTTCCTGCCCCTAGTAACCAGTATTAAACTCTGGTATCTATACATTTACCTATTCCATGTGCTCCATATTAGTGAGATCATACACTATTTGTCCTTTTGAGATTCATTTATTTTACTCAGCATAATGTTTTCAATATCAATCCATTTTGTGGCATGTAACAGGACTTCATTTATTTTTATGGAAGAGTAAAGAATATATACATATACATACATACATATGTGATATATATGTATTACATTTTATTCGTTCATCTATTAATAAGTACTTTGGTTATTTCCTTTTTTTGGCTATTGCAAATTGTACTGAAATGGACATTGGTAGACATGTGTCTGTTCATGTTGCTGCTCTCAAGTCTCCTGGGACTACTAGATTTCCACATGTAAAAAAATGAAGTTAGACCCATACCTCACACCATATACAAAAGCTAACTCAAAGTGTATCAAAGACCTACACATACAATGTAAAACCATAAAATATTTAGAAGAAAACATAGGGGTAGTACTTCAGGACTTAGTCTTCTACAACAAATTCTTACATACATTAAAGGAATTTGTCAACGAGGTGAAAAGACAAGCTACAACTGGGAGAAAATTTTGCAGAACTCTATATCTGACAAGGGTTTTAACATCAAGGATATATGCAAAGAACTCATAAAACTTAACAAGAAATACAAACAACTCCATCCAAAAAATGGTAGAGAATTTGAACAGATATTTCACCAAAGAGGACACATGAATGGGCTATAAACATGAAAAAATGCTCAACTTCATTAGCCAGTGTTGTGTTGTTAGGTGCTGTCAAGTTGATTTGGACTCGTAGCAACCCTATGCACAACCAAATGAACCAGTCCTGTGTCGTCCTCACAATTGCCATTAGCTATTAGGGAGATGCAAATCCAAACCACAGTGAAATACTGTCTCACTCCCATGAAGATGGCTAAGATTTAAAAAAAAGAGAAGGAAGGGAAATAACCGATGTTGATGAGGCTGTGGAGAAATCAGAACCCTCATCCACTGCTGGCGGGAATGCAAAATGGTATAGATGCTGTGGAAAACAGTTTGGCCATTCCTCAAAAAATTAAACAAAGCTGTTATATCATCCAGCAATTCCACTCTTAGGTACGTGCCAAACTTGATTTTTAAGAGAAGCTGGCAATCTTGCGACCCTTATAACCTTTCATTTCATAATTATTTAACTAAAAAAATAAAAAAACATTCTAAACATTGTAGTGGGAAATGATATTTGGCCTCCAGATTTTAAAGATATCATTTATCAAATTGTGTTTAAAGCATCCCATCAGCAAAATTGCTTCAATCTTTAAACAATAACAGTTAATAGGAGTGCTTCCAACAGAGTATGCCTTTCCACATATGTAGACAAATTTATGGCTCTATCGATTTTTTTAATAAATGTATCCTTCTGTACTTAAGTTTTTGAAAGTTGCTTTTTACACTTATTGATATGTTTTGAAGATCTTTTCATGTAAGTGCTTGAAGAACTAGATTTGCTACATTAACTTCTGCTTGTATTTTTGGTATGGACATGCAATACATTGTTTTATCAATTCTCTTTTGATGGATGATCAGATTGCTTCCAAATCTCATTACTAAAAGTAGTGCTGCAGGAAAATATCCCTATATGTGCTTTTTCGTATACTCGTGTGTATTTCTATAATATAGTCCTACATATGGAGGTGCTGATTAAACCGCTCTGCATAATTCACATTTCAATAAACCGTAAGAAATTTCCTCCCAAAATCCCGTACCAAATTTCAGTTCCACCTAAAATGTATGAAAAGTCCACATTCCCCACATTCTAAGTCCTATTGGAACTTAACAAACTTTCTTCTTTTACCCATCTGATAGTTGAAAAATGTATAAAATTTTTATTACTGCTATAGAGTTTGAGCATTGTGTAAGTTCAGCAATTAATGCTTTATGCTTGTTTTATGTGCATTATCAATGCGTGTTTGCCATTTTCTATTTGTTTCCTCTCCATTTTCTTCATGGGAATTTATTATTTATTTTGGGTATTATTTATCTGTGCTACATATTCTTCATATATTTTTATCCCAGTTTCTAATTTTGTCCTTTTTTTAGAGAAAATATTGCAAATCTGCTACGAATTTTCACGATGCCATCTTTTTTTTTTTTTATACTTATGAAGATCTTATCACAAGATTCTTATATTTTGGTTTAATATTTAAATATCAATTACATCTGAGATTTATTTCTGTGCATTGGGTGATATGAAAATCAAAGTTACTTTTATTTGTCAATAATTTCCCAAAACCATTTACTGAATACCATCCTTTCTCTATCATTTTAAAATATCTCCTTTAGGATTAAATCATAGGGTCACTATGAGTCGGAATCGACTTGATGGCAACGGGTTATCATGTGATACATTCTTATATGTTCCTTGGTCTGCTTTTCAATCCGTTGTGTTTCATTTATTTGACTATTCATTCCTATGGAAACCCTGGTAGCTGGTGTAGTAGTAAAGTGCTACAGCTGCTAACCAAAAGGTCAGCAGTTCCAGTCCACCAGGAGCTCCTTGGAAACTCTATGGGACACTTTTATAGAGTCGCTATGAGTTAGAATCAACTCTATGAGAAATGGGGGAATGGTAACAAGAAACCGTTTAAATTACAATGGCTTTACAGCATACTCTGATAATTTGCAAGGCTGGGATACACTTTGCCCTCAGCACGTAACATTTTTGTAGAGTACACATTATTATACCCATCTCACTCCTATTTTTGCCAAAGACTGTGTCAACAATAGTTTCCTTATCTTACAGAAAGCTGCTATTTAGGCTTTTCTCAAATCAACGATGTTTCTACTTCTGGCATTACTAAAAAAACCGCCTACATATTATTGGATGTTTATACTTTGTGTCAGTTAACTTTCTACATATTTTATATGAATTTTCTTATTAAAGCTGCACAAAATCTCTTTAAAGTGTTCTGGAAGATGTTTTCAAGTGCTCTACACACTCCTTTCCACTTTCTTGCACACTGGCTTCTCTTTGCTTCACCGCCAATAGCCAGTGTTCCTTTGCAGGAGGGCTGCCTTCCTGCTGCCAGACTACTTCACCTGTGCATGTAGAAAGGTAAGGTTCTTGGGGCTTTATATTCTCCCAGGACAGCTTTAACCCATGACTGATGATGCAGAGTATCGGTTCTCCAGTTCCCTTGTCCCTTGAGTCAACTTTGAGGTGTCACCTACATTGTCATCAGAGCTCCCCTGTGGGATTGAACCAAACTCTCTTCAACATTGTATTTGATTGTTCATGCTTTTATGATTTCCTTCCCTTGCCTTTCTCACTTTTCCACTCCCCTACCAGGTTTTCCTTGGAACCCTTCTTTACACAAACTCACCTCAAGGTCTGCTCCTGGGGAACACAAACTAAGACAAAAGTTACAATATTAAATCCATTTTGTAAATGAAAAACACATTCAGAGTGTTTACAGATTTACTCAATCTCATACAGAAAGGAAGTGGCAAAATCAGGTGAAAACCTAAATCTTTTTATAAAATTATTCATGATTTCAAGATAATTGGGTTAAATTTGCTTTTGCCTCAAGTAGCATTCATGGTTTTAACTTCTCATGGTACCTCTCAGGTCAGCCCATGGCTCCCGGTGGTGCACTTGGTAGTGCCTGCTGTTACTGCCACTTGGGGGCATACTCCTTTAGTCAACAAATACTACCAATTCACAAGAATTATGCTGGAATATTTTAACTCGCTGAGAACCATGCTTTTCAGTACTCTCTTTCCCATGTGGTTCCAGGTTAGAGCTGGCTAAACAGCAATTTGCACATGATTTGGAAGGCAGAAGTAAAAGAGCAGCAATTATCCTTGGAAGGTCTATGTGGTCCAATACAATGATGGACGTATGCAGAGATGCCCAGTGGGCTCCAGCTTTTCTCACCCCTCCCATCTGTGTCACTCCTGTCTGCTGGTCTGCAGCAGCCTCCAGCTCATCTCAGATGCTTGGCTGTGAACCACAGAGGTGGTCACCCACAGAGGCGGCAGCAATTCTCATTGACTTCTGCATGAGCTCCCCTTTTGTGATTCCCATTTTGCCAGCTAGGTGTACTTGGCTTCTTGATTTTGTTGGAAGTTCAGACTTCTTGTCTACCTGCACTGGTTCACCAGGTAGAGGGACCAGTGATCCTTTCTCTCATTCTCCAATCCAGCAGTCCAGATTTTCACTTCCCCACCTTCTCTCATGTGTATACCAGACTTTATTCCTTTCACAAACTCCTTATGCACTTAATACCCATGGTGGCCGTGCTTCTCTTACCAAACCCTGACAGACACAAAAAGTGTTCACAATGCACTAATGTCTAGGTGAGGAATTCCCCTAGAAGACTTGCAAATATGACAAGGAAAAAAAAAAAATGCAGGTAACTGACAAATATAGTTTATACTTAGGACAGGCTCATTTTTTTATTCATGAGTATATTTAAATATCTCCTAAAATACGCAAAATATCTTTTCCCAATAAAATGTTAGGTGTGATTTTCTTTTCCGATTGTAAAAATACCTAAGGAAATAATTTTTAAGTAAGAATATGCCTTATTTTCCAGCTTCCTTAGGAAAATTCTGTTTATCTTTCATGTTACTTTAAAAATAATAAGACCAGGAAAATAATGGTCTGTGAGAACAGGTCATGTCAGTTCATGTCTTCATAATCAGAGCATAAAGCTTGATATTCAGACTACACAGAAAGGAAAATAGAAAGAAAAGCAGCTTTGGATTTATGAATAAGTAATTTTGCTTTTACTCATAAAGATTTCTCACCATTTTTCAATGTTACTATGTGGCTAATTTATGACATTTAATTGGACATGTTAAAAAAAGCAACTTCAAGATACTAATTGAGAGAAGTTAAAATTGAAGGATTTTAAACAAGATGTAAATAGCTAATTACTGGAATATTTCCAAGAAGATAAAAATCATTATACAAACCTGAAATTAAAACAGGATACTCTCCTTACACTACCATCAACCTAAATAATGTATCTACTTTTATTCCTGTAAGGAAGAAACTAATGTAAAATTTAGGTTATCATGACCTGGGAGAAAACCTCAAGACAGGCAGCATTTTTGTCTTTGTTCTGTGTAAATAATTCTATAAGCCCACAAGCCCAAGGAGAGTTTCATTAGAGTCAATTAATGTCAGGAGAGGAATAAAAAGTGACAGAAAAATGGAGGAAACCGTAGAAGCCTGATACAGCAGGGACCCGTAAGAAGGAGATTTATTATAGCACAGAATGGAGGAAGTCACCTAGATGGAAGAAGGTGTGGAAAGATGTGCTTTCTATCATCTCTTTCCAAGTTCTAGGGAATTAAAATTGATGGCAGTTTTCTCTTATTGATCACATCCGTAAAATCTCAAATCCAGCCAAAAGAACAGGTTAGCACAACATAAATTCAGTGCTTTCAAGGAACTCCCTAAAGAAATCCAGGAATTCTTTTTGGGAGAAGTCAAGGTTGACAGATTGTGGTAGAAGTTGAGAGATTGTGGTGGGTGAGGTATAGATAGATAGGAAGTTGAGGTTGACAGGCCATGATGCCAGATGTTGGGGTTGAATGGTCATGGTGGGAGAAGTTGGGGCTGACAGACTAAGCTTCCATTTAGAGAACACCCTAAAGGGTCACTTCCTATTTTGTGGTACACAGTGCAGCTCTTCCTTCTATTCTCCTTTCAAAACTGGTGAAGCAAATAGAGATGTTAAAGATTTAATCATTTCCTTTAAATTTGAGAGTGAAGGGTAGGTCAGGAATTAGAGTAAGGCAAGAGAGGAGCCTAGGATGCAACATGTAAGGAGGCACTCACACTCAGGGTGAGTGCCAGCCCTGCATTTGCATGATTCTAGGAGCAAGTGCCTTGTTACATTTTGTGTTTCAGGCTTCCCTCTGGCCACACACTAGTCCCAGCTCTGTAATGAGAAAGAGAGAGTGTAGTAATTTGGTTATGAGGCAGAGTCAAGGGCTGGAATTTTAAGCTAGGAGAGAGAGAGATGCCCTTGGACAAAAAAGAAAGACTCTATTTAAAAAGAGACTTAAAAATGCCCCAAGCAAAATTAATCACTCATCTGGGTGGTACTGAATTATCTAAATCTTGACTCATCAATTAGAATGTTGTTGCAGGTAGCAAAATGTAAAGTTTCTATGGTGACCTGAGCCTAGAATTCAAGACATAGTCATAGATGAGATGATAATCAGAGTAGGTGGTTGACTTCAGAAACGCCCAGCCTGTTATATTAGTAGGGTCTGGGCAGATAATGGAACATAGTGACTGGGAGTCTGGAAACAGCCATATATATGCAGGTGGCATAAATTAAGACCTTACCACAGTTCAGGAGCCCTGGTGGTACAGTGGTTAAGCACTCAGCTGCTAACCAAAAGATCAGTGGTTCGAACCCACCAGTGCCCCACAGGATAAAGATGTGGCAGTCTGCTTCTGTAAAGATTACACCCTTGGTAAAACAATACACAATACTGGGGAAGCCAGCACAATATGTACAAGGCAAGATCATGGTAGCTCCAAAGACACATCCAAAGTCCCTGAGGGACTGAACTGCAGGGCTGAGGGCTGTAGGGACCACAGTCTCAAGGAACATCTAGCTCAATTGGTATAACATACTTTATAAAGAATATGTTCTACATTCTGCTTTGGTGAGTTATGTCTGGGGTCTTAAAAGACTATGAGTGGCCATCTAGAACACTTACCCCTTCAGGAACAATTAAGAAGGAAGAAAACTAAAGGTACAACAGAAAGATTAGTCCAAAGGACTAATGGACCACATCTACCATGCCCTCCACCAGACTGAGTCCAGTACAACTAGATGGTGCCCAGCTACCACCACTGACTGCTCTGACAGCGATCACAATAGTGGGTCCTGGACAGAGCTGGAGAAAAACATAGAACAAAATCTAACTCAAAAATTAAGACCAGACTTGCCAGCCTTACAGAATCTGGAGAAACCCTAAGAGTATGGCCTCTGGACACACTTTCAGCTCAGTAATGAGATCACTCCCGAGGTTCACCCTTCAGCCAAATATTGAACAGGTCCATGGAACAAAACAAGACCAAAGGGGTGCACCAGCCCTGGGGCAAAGACTGAAGGCAGGAGGGAACAGGAAAGCTGGTAATAGGAAAGCCAGGGTGGAGACGGGAGAGTGTTGACATGTAGTGGGGTTGTTAACCAGTGTCATAGAACAATGTGTGCACTAATTGTTTGATGAGAAACTAGTTTGTTCTGCAAACCTTCATCTAAAGTACAATAAAAAAGAAAAAAAAAAAAGGTTATACCCTTAGAAACCCTATGAGGCAGTTCTACTTGGTCCTATAGGGTCGCTATGAATCAGAATTGATTCGACAGCAGTGGGTTTGGTTTTTCTGAAGCACAGTTCATAAAGACAGACTCCTGCTCTAGGAATGAAAACCCTAGAAGAAGGCACAGACTGAACTTAAAGTAACAAAGATATCAGATAGAAACTTGGACTGAGAGGAATGAGATAGTGAGAAACATGCAAGAAGTTGCTTATCAGGTGAGGCCTTGGCCACAGAAATGAGAAAGAACTTCAACTGTGAAATGTTTGTTTGACTCACTTAAGTGCTAGGACTTGGGATCCTAAATTATCCTCAACTAAGGAACAGACTACTGCCAGAGATCTGGCAAGACTGAGAGTCAGGCTCTTCCAGCTGACTGTAAAGGACAGTCTTCATGGATATGTAGGAGCAGAATAATGGCTCCTAATTAACAGAACCAGTGAGTACTTTATGTTATACAGAAAAGGGGACTCAAAGTTGTAGTTGAGATTAAGGTTGCTCATACATTGACTTTAATATTGGAAGATTATGTTGAATTTATTCAGGGGGCTCAATGTGATTATCAAATCAAACCAAACAAGTACCTGTCCAGTCAATTCCAACTCATGGGGAGGCCATGTGCTTCAGAGTAGAACTGCTCCATAGGGTTTCCAATGACTGTGACCTTTCAGTGGTAGATTGCCAGGTCTTTCTTCTGAGGTGCTTCTGGGTGGATTCAAACTGATAACCTTTTGATAGTAGCTATTTTAGGCTCCGTTCTCTAAAGAACCAAAACCAGTGAAGTGTCTGTATATATACAGAGAGAAAGAAGGATATCATGGCCCAGGCAAGTCGACACATAACCTTTACAATCACAGTAGCCAAGTGCATAAAACTTTGTTCCACCCAGGGACTTCTAATGTAATTACAAGGGCCCCCAAATTTGGAAATGGGAGACAGAAAGTCAGCATAAGAGTAATGTGGAAAAGACTTGACCAGCCATGTGAGCTTTGAAGGTGGAGGTGGTCAGGATCCAAGGAATGAGGAGAATCTCTAAAAAAATCCATTGCCATGAAGTCAATTCCGACTCATAGTGACAATCTCTAGAAGATGGAAAAGCAAGTAAACATACTCCGCCTAGAGCCTCCAAAAAGGAACACAGCCCTACAAATACCTTGATTTTAGGCCAGTGGAACACACATCAGACTTCTGACCTCCAGAACAGTAAGATCACAGCTTTGTGTTGTTTTAAGCTATTAAGCCAGTAGATTTGTTACAGCTGCGGTAGAAAACTAGTACATGATCCGAGTAATACATTATGATTGATGCAAAGATAATATAGTCTTTACCTCCTCCTCCTTTTCCTCCCCTCTCCACATATTTTTAAGCAAAAGGGAGAAGACACATTGGGAATCTAAATAACTGAAGGTCTAAAAACAAGAGACAGATTATGGGACTGTAAACTTAAGAAGGCTGGTTTCTTTAAGAAGGCTTTACTTCAGATGGAACTCAGAGTACTGGCTAATTTTGGACGGACAGGGAGAAAAAGTACAAAATTTCACTTGAGTGCAACCTCATAGGGAAGAGCAGAAAGGTGGAAATTAGATTACGCAGGTTACCATGAGAGGAACACACGGACCTGAAAGAAGACACTTGTCAACAGTGATAATACTGATAATGAACATATACTGAGTGTGAGACACTGTCCCCTCACTCATAAAAGCTGGTACGTATTGAAATCCTATTAAGTGTCAAACACTATTTAGATGGTGGAGATTCAGCAGTGAACATAAGAGATAAGTTACTTGATCTTCTGGGGCCTACATTCTAGTAGGGGATGTGCTTTCTGGGAAGTGCTTTTAAATTATTATCTCATTTCATCTCTTTAATCTTCACAATACCCGTATAAGGTGATGATCATACAGGTGAGGCACAGAAAGAGTTAAAAACTTGTTCAAGGTCATATAAAATCAGGATTTAAACCCAGGCACTGGGAGTCAGAGCCTGCCTGCTTCATTGACATGCTGCCTTCTAATAGGTGGGCAAGAGAAAAAGATAGGATGTTTGGTAGTGTCAGTAGAAATGAGGAAAATTCTCAATGAGTTGAATTGACACAATAGCCAAAACAATGGACTGAAACATACCAACAATCATGAAGATGGTGCAGAGCTGGGCAACATTTTGTTATGCTATACATTAGGTCCCTGTAAGTTGATGACAACTAACAAGTTTCAGTGGAATAGGTGGTCCCAAGATAGATGACTTTAATAGGTTAACAGGCTTTTACTTAAAAACAACAACATAAATAATAAGTACAACTGTCATTTATAAAGCAAATCTTTGGTACTAGGCATTGCATTAAGTGCTTTACTACATTTTCTATAGTCATCGGTCCAACCCTGCCAAGGAGGTATAATTGTCCCCATTTTATAGATAGAGAAACTAAAGTTCAGGGAGCTTAAGTGATTTCCCAAGACCTTCAGCAAGTTAAGTGTTAGAGCCAGTTAAAAAGAAAAGATAGTCTTGACACAACTTCATATACTTTCTCAACACTCAACTTGGAATAATAAAAGCTCATTTGTTCTAATTACATATATACTGTTATCACACACATGTTTATATTCCACTGTAACATAATGTGATACCCACAGACAGATGGGATATACCCATATAGCCAATCCCTACTTCCCTCCACTTACACTTTTGTATTATTCTATCAACTCATGATTAAAAATTGGAGATAGGGACAAAATAATGTCTGGAAAAGCAAGTAAATGTAAGACACAGCTACTGGAGCAATCTAGACTTACACACACCTGGAAGCAAATAGCCAGATTTCCTTGTCATTAGAGCTTCCACCTTAGAGACAAATCCCCTGCCGTCTTCTCCTATCTCATGGCACAACCAGCGCACAGCTGTTTGGGAGAAAAAAGATCCAAATGAAAGTTGGCCTTTATTTTTAGAATTGTTTAAATTTAGAAATGCTTAACCTCAGAACTGCAAGGATTCATGAAGACAAAAATATGTTTTTCTCTCTACTTGACAAAATAAAAAATACATATACTGAACACTGTGTTTAAACAATAGTCTTTTTCTCAGGGGTCAGAGAAAGATGGTTTTTCTCTAAAACTTAATACAAATTTTTTTTTTAAATAAAGTATCCTGTTAGTATATGATTAACTTAATTGCTATAAGCATATGATTAAATGCCATATAGACTTTATTCTCTATTTTCACTCCGATTGACAGATGTGCCTATTACAAATGGGTTAAGAAAAGTTATTGAAAGGCCTGCATTTTTTAGCCCTAGTTTCTTGGACAATTCTGCTTTTTGTTATGTCCTGCTTAGCAGTTTCATTGGGAGGTTCTTTTGTGGAAAATGTGATTTATATATGTTTTATTCAGCTTCTTTTTTGAAGAAAAATTTTAAAAAACAAAAAACATTTGTGTTAGACTTGTCTCCACTTTTCAACTCTGAGATTTCCTTTCCCTGGGGTGCATAATACTAAACCAAGTGTTAACACTGGGAGGGAAATTAATAATTTTGACTTTGGAGAATATTAGAGTGGAAATTAAGTGCATTTGTTGATTAAAATATTTTTAAGTATCTGCGTAAAAATTACCAAATAAAGAGTTATCTTTTCAAATGGAAGAGTTTAGGGAGGAAAATACCAATGGACATGGAACTCTGTGGTGTTAATGACATACTTGCATAGCCCCTTCTAGAAAGATACTGTATTGTTATATAATCCACTCCTTGAGGCCAGCTTTTGTCCTAATGACATAGACTGAACTCACCCCAGGAATTTTCCTTCTCAAGTTCTTTCAAATAAAGTTCATTGAACGTGCTCTGGCCTTTCCATTTATTAAATTACCTCCTCAATCAGTCTCTGGCAGAACAGAGTATGTTTTATCTTGGAGTGAGGAGCTGGTATATCTATACGGTGCAGAGCTAGTTTGGTCTTCAAAAATAGAATATCTTTTCTTTTATCAATGTGGCACATATTTGTCCAGCCATTAACTCTTCATCTTGTTTTCAGGTAAGCATATAAAATTGCAAATATGAGAGTATAACATCATCTTCAATGTTGCTATTAATTTCAAAAAGTAGTCAAAATTAAATCAACTTTTAAAACTGCAGTACTAACACAGAGACCTCGGTCGCCTGGGTTTTTATTGAGGGAGAATTTAAATGTGTCATGACTAATAGGAGAGCAATGACTCCATTAAAATTACCCGATTTCCAAATGGCATTTAAGAAAAAGGGAGATGGAGATAAAAACAAATAAAATTGGATAGGGAAGTTGGTTTCATGGATTATAAATGAAGTACCTATTAACAGAGTCATAAAACAAGAAAATAAGGTAATTGTACTGACTGCAGAAAGGGGAAAGTTATGTAAATGAAGAGAGCCTTGTTAAAATAATCAAGACAAAGAGATTCACGGATTTAGAAGGTAACAGTTCTTGAATTGCTAGTATAATTAATCCTTTTCATTTGTAAGCTATTCTTTCAAAGGGCCAGCTTCACTTGAAATAAATTAAGGCCAGTTGGACGATATCAACATAACTTGAAGTTTCAAAGCAAACGGTCTAGGTAGCTTTAGTTCTAGACAGAAAATCCTCAGTGAACATCAAGTAATACGACCCAGTCTCCTGCACCCTGGTGGCATAGTGGTTAAGAGCTACGGCTGCTAACCAAAAGGTTAGCAGTTAGAATCCACCAGGCACTCCTTGGAAACTCTATGTGGCAGCTCTACTCAGTCCTACAGGGTTGCTATGAGTCTGAATCAACTCGATAGCAACAGGTTTCCTGCACCCCACCTCCCCACCACTGTGCCCCATGTTTTACAAAGAACTCTACCTGAATGATACTAGTAACCAACCAGTTCAACCTGTTGCTGTTGAATGGACTAGGACTCATGGTCACCTCATGTGTAACAGTAGAATCGGACTCCATACAGTTTCCAATAGTTGATTTTTTGGCAGTAGATTTCCAGACCTTTCTTCCAAGGCAGCTCTGGGTGAATTTGAATCTCTAACATTTTAGATAGCATTTGAATGCCTTAACCATTTGCATTACCCCGGGACATATAACTGAATAATAGAAAATTGGTAAAATTCATGATTCCTGGCTATGGAAATGCTGCTGACAGTTGAGTCCTCCCATTCACAGCTAGAGCTTTATTTTAATCACAGTTATTGTTGATTTTAGTTGCCTTCCAGTAGGCTCCAATTCATAGAGATGTTATATATAACAGAACAAAATGTTGCCTGTTCTTGTGCCATTTTTATGATTGTTGATATGTTTGAGTCCATTATTTCAGAAATTGTGTCAGTCCATCCCATTGAGGGTTACCCTCGTCTTTGCTGACTCTCTACCAACTCTATAGGGGAAGGCTATAGAGGGAAGGTTTTCTCTGTCTGCTCGAGAGTAAAATCCTTATCTCAGTTTCTCTAGCATTCTAGGTGTTCCTTGGAAATCTCTACGAGGCATCTATCTTTCCCCCATTCATGCCTGACTTGCTTCTGTGCCTAATCTGCTCCCTTTGTATCACAAAATTGTTTAGGTTTAAGTACAATAGTATGGCCTCACTAACATAACAAAACCCTGTTCCCAAACGGGATTACATCCACAGGTATTGGGGTTAAGGTTTTTAACTCATGTTTTTAGAAGGTGTAATTCAATCCAGAACACCAAACATGAGCCCACTGGGTGACAACTAACAACACCACGTACATTCCACAATGATTATGATCATGTTAAATATATTTATTAATCTGTATCTTTCATACTTTTGTTACTGAAATTAGAAGGTGATAGAGAAATATCTCAAAATAGTCTCTTAATCTAGGAGTTAATCCATAAAAATGTAGAAGTTTTAAAATGTGCCATGTCTAAGGATGACATGGAAACCTCATGATTACATCCCTTTCAAATCTAACTCACACTAGGCACCTTTCAGACCTCATTTCATTCATTTGAGAAACACCAAACAAAAAAAAAAACCAAACCCAGTGCCGTCGAGTCGATTCCGACTCATAACAACCCTATAGGACAGAGTAGAACTGCCCCATAGAGTTTCCAAGGAGCGCCTGGTGGATTCAAACTGCTGACCCTTTGGTTAGCAGCCGTAGCACTTAACCACTACGCCACCAGGGTTTCCTTAAGAAAGACACTTTCCTTTAATTTTAAAATTGATATTTACAACAATGAGAAACTCATAAAAGAGATGAACATTAAGACTCCAATATATAAATTAATAAATGAAATGAGCAACAATTCACAGAAGACATAGAATTGAATGATATAATTAAAAAAAAAAGTTAAACCTCACTTGGAAACATAGAAATGCAAATTAAAACAATATTATAACACTAAGCCTGGTGAATATGCAATAAGGTGAGAATCCACGAGCACAGCCAGTGTTAATTTAACTTAATGATATGTATGCTCCTTGGAAACCCTATGGGGCAGTTTACCCTGTCCTACAGGGTTGCTATGAGTCAGAACCGACTTGATGGCAACGTGTGTGGTTTTGGTTTTTGGTATGATTGACTTTAAAAATGTTTATTTTTTTTTTTAGAATATTTTGAAGGAAGGAATTCCAAGAAAAAAATCAGGTTCATTAAAACACTCACAGATATTCAAAAAAGTCCATAAGTGGCATTTTACAAACATTTAAAAATGGGAAAAAGTTAATTTCATAAAACAGAGAATTGTAAATGAATTATGTTATAGTCAGGAAATAGTATATCATAGAGCCATTAGAAATATGTTCAATATAACAAAATGCATATAGTATAACATTGTTTTGAAAATAGTTTAAAAATATATACCAATATAGTACTTTTTCTTTCGTCTTTCATATTGACATTTTTATCATTTCAGTTAAGAAATAAGAAAATAAAAAAAAAAAAAACTGCTTTAACAAATTTTTCAAAAGCGGACCATTAGTCCCTCAATTTCTCAGTCTACAAAGCAGCTTTTGTTCATCAAATAGTAGTGAATGATTGGGCATTAGTCTCCCTTTTTTAAAATTTATAAAGGTTTTTTTTTTTTTGTTAATCTATGTTTTTTGGTCTCAGCATATGACTTCAGTTGTGAAAAATGTCATCTCACCAGTTTGTAACGTGTTTAGAATAAGGGATTTGATTTTCTAAGATGACGTTAACTTTGTCTACTGCCAAACTGATTGAGAAAACATATGACTTTGTTCTTAATGAGCACTAAAGGCTATCTGAACCTCAGGTACTTATAGGAAAAAACTTTAAACATTTTACTGTTCATTTCGTGTCAGAAAAGAAACTGACTTTGACAAAAATGTATTAATGATTTTCAAAAAGCAGTGTAGTCTATTTCTTTAGACTAGTGATTTACCTAATATTTTTAAAGAGAATAGAAACCTTTGTTAAAAATGAATATTACACAGAACCATAGTAATCCCTGCCCTTAGTGCTTCCTATTCATTAGCTCAAAGCCCCACTTTCTTGAAGGAAGCCCCTGAGACATTTCCACAGTTCTCTTGGACCCTGTGGAATACTATGTGGAAATGGCTCCTTTGGGTAGTTCAATTTATCAAAGATGAGAATATAATTCAGAGTACACTTTGTCATCTTGCCTATCTTATATTCATCATGAGAAACAACACTACAAAATATCTTACTGTATCTAGAATCAGCACGCTTCAAGTTAGAGGATTCTATTTAAGTACAGGACCCAGGTCTAAGCTTCA
This sequence comes from Loxodonta africana, assembly GCF_030014295.1. Classification (NCBI taxonomy): domain Eukaryota; kingdom Metazoa; phylum Chordata; class Mammalia; order Proboscidea; family Elephantidae; genus Loxodonta; species Loxodonta africana. The sequence continues at coordinate 109,179,217 of NC_087347.1, read as the reverse complement.
GGAAAGTCTTAGTTTCCCCTGAACAAATGATCTTCTTAAAAAGATATTGTGAATCAAGTAACAATTTATTTCTTTGCTTTGACTGTAGGGATGCTTAGAGCCATGAACAACTGTGCAGGATCTCAGGGTGTAAGTTTCTGTGAGCTAATATCAACTCTGTCTTTGTCATATTCCCCTCACCTACCCTTTTCCTTCATCCTCAGTCATTTTTTTTTTCTGGATATTATTTTATGTGACAATGAAAATGAGAAACAAAGCCGATTCCATGGCCAAGAAGAACATGAAAATATGTTTGATGTCATTAGCCTTCACAAAAACCAAACCTATTGCCATCAAGTCAATTCTGACTCATAACAATCCTATAGGACAGAGTATAATTGCCCCACAAGGTCTTCAAGGCTATAATCTCTATGGAAGCAGGCTGCTACATCTTTCTCCAGTGGAGTGGCTGGTGGGTTCAAACTGCTGACCTTTGGTTAGCAGCTGAGTGCTTAACCACTGTGCCAACAGGGATCCTAAAAAAAAAAAAAAAAAAAAGGAATGCCTCAAGAATTTGCACATCGTGCTTGTGAAGGGCCATGCTAATCTTCTCTGTATTATTCCAATTTTAGCATATGCACTGTCAAAGTGATTATATGGGTTCCAAAGCATTAGCCATTAGGGAAATTCAAATCAAAACACATTGAGATATCAACTCACACCTACTAGGATAGTCAAGATTCAAAAAAAAGGACAATAACAGGTAATGGTATGGATGTGGAGAAATTGAACCTTCATTCGTTGCTGATGGGACTGTAAAATGGTACAGCCACTGTGGAAAACAATCTGGAAGTTCCTCAAAAAGTTAAACACAGAATTATCATATGAGCCAGCAATTCCAATTCTAGATATATACCCCAAAATGTAAATACATGTACACCAATGTTCATTGCAGCACTATTTACAATAGCCAAAAAGCGGAAACAACCTAATTGTCCAACGACAGACAAATGGATAAACAAAATGTGGTACATACATACAATAGAGTATTACTCAGCTATGAAAAGAAATGAAGTCCTGATGCATGCTAAAGCATGAATGAACCTTGAAATCACAATACTCAGTGAAATAAGCCAGTCGCAAAAGGATAAATAGATTATATGATTCCACTTATACGAAATATCAAGAATAGATAAGTGTATAGAAACCAAAGTTTATTATTGGTTGTTAGGGGTAGGTGGGAGAAAGAAGAAAAGAAGGACTCAATGTTTAGGGGACACTGAGCTTCTCTTAAGAGTGATGACATAATTTGTAAATAGGTAAGTGTGATGGTCGAACAACATGATGAACATAATTAATGTGACTGGACAGTACATGTAAAGATTATTAAAATGTCAAATATTTTGTTACAAATAAATATATAAAAAACCAAACCCATTGCTGTCAAGTCGATTCCAACTCATGGCGACCCTACAGGACAGAGCTGAACTGCTCCATAGGGTTTCCAAGGAACGGCTGGTGGATTCAAACTGCAGCCCTTAACCACTGCACCACTGGATCTCCATATATATATCCACCGCATGTCTCTCAGTGTGTCATACGGTGGGGCTTGCGTGTTGCTGTGGTACTGCAAGCTTTACCATCGGCTTTTCAGATACCAGCAGGGTCATCCATGGTGGACAGGTTTCAGGGAAGCTTCCAGACTATGATAGACTAGGGAGAAGGACTGGCAGTCTACTTCTGAAAATATTGGCCAGTGAAAACCTAATTAATGACAGCAGAACATTGTCTGATACAGTGTCAGAAGATGAGACCCTCAGGTTGGAAGGCACTCAAAAAACAACTGGGGAAGAGCTGCCACCTCAAAGTACAGTCGATCTTAATGACATGGATGGAGTCAAGCTTTCAGGACCTTCATTTGCTGATGTGGCGTGACTTAAAATGAGTAGAAACAACTGCAAACGTCCATTAATGATCGTAACATGGAGTAAACGAAGTATGAATCTAGAAAAGTTGGAAGTCATCGAGAATTAAATGGAATGCATAAAGATCAATATCCTTCGTATTAGTGAGCTGAAATGGACTGTTATTGGCCATTTTGAATCAGATAATCATACAGTCTACATGCTGGGAATGACAAAGTGATGAGGAATGGCATCACATTCATCATTAAAAAGGACATTTCAAGATCTATCTTAAAAAACAATGCTGTCAGTAACAGGAAAATATTCTTATGCCTACAAGGAAAACCAGTTAATACAACCATTATTCAAATTTATGCACCAACCACTAAGGCCAAAGATGAAAAACTGAAGATTTTTACTAACTTCTGCAGTCAGAAATTGATCAAACAGGCACTCAAGATGCACTGATAATTTACTGGCAATTGGAATCCAAAACCTGTAAACAAAGAAGGATTGGTAGCTGGAAAATATGGCCTTGGTGATAGAAATGACCTTGGAGAGTGCATGATAGAATTTTGAAAGACCAGTGACTTCTTCATTGCCAATACCTTTTTTTTTAAACAACATAAACAGTGACTATACACCTGGACCTCACCAGATGGAATAGACAGGAATCGAATCAACTATATCTGAGGAAAAAGATGGAAAAACTCAATATCATCAGTCAGAACAAGCCCAGGGGCCGACTGTGGAACAGACATTCAATTGCTCATATGCAAGATGAAGTTGAAGCTTAGGAAATTAGAACAAGTCCATGAAAGCCAAAGTACAACCTTGAGTATATCTCACCAGAATTTAGAGACCATCTCAAGAATAGATTTTGACACATTGAACACTAATGACCAAAGAACAGAAGAGTTGTAGAATGACATCAAGACATCATACATGAGGAAAGCAAGAGGTCATTAAAAAGACCAGAAAGAGAGAAAAGACAAAAATAGACGTCAGAAGAGACTCTGAAAGTTGTTCTTGATCATAGTGTAACTAAAGAAAAAGGAAGAAATGATGAAGTAAGAGAGCTGAGCAGAAGATTTCAAAAGGTGGCTTGAGAAGACAAAGCAAAGAATTATAATGACATGTGCAAAGAACTGGAAATACAAAACCAATAGGGATGAACAAGTTCAGCATTTCTTAAACTAAACAAAATGAAGAAAAATTTCAAACTTTGAATTGCAATATTGAAGGATTCCACACGGAAAATATTAAACTATGTAGGAAGCATCAAAAGAAGATGGAAGGAATATAGAGTCACTGTCCCAAAAACAATTGGTTGATGTTCAGTAATTACATCAGGTAGCATATGATCAAGAACCGATGGTACTGAAGAAAGAGGTTCAAGTTGCACTGAAGGCATTGACAAAAAACAAGGCTCCAGGAATGGACAGAATACCGATTGAGATGTTTCAACAAATGGCTGCAGGAGGTGCTCACTCATCTATGCTGAGAAATTTGGAAGATAGCAACCTGGCCAAAGATAATTCAAAACCTGTTGAAGCAGTATAAAATAGAAGCATTATATTGACAGGGAATTGTCAGAAACTCAAGCCTGATGTTACTGACTTTATATGGACCGTCACTGAAAGCAAAGAATACCAGTTTTATTGCCTATGCCAAAGCATTCAACTGTGTGGATCGTAACAAATTGTGGATAACATTGCTGAAGAATGGAAATTCAGAACACTTAATTGCACTCATAATGAACCTGTTCATAGACCAAGAGGCAGTCATTTAAACAGAACAAGGGGCTACCTCGTGGTTTAAATCAAGAAAGGTATGCACCAGGGTTGTATCCTTTCACCACACTTATTCAATCTGTATGCTGAGCAAATAATCTGAGAAGCTGGACTATATGAAGAAGAACAGGGTATCAGGATTGGAGGAAGACTCATTAACAACCTGAGTTATTTAGATGACACAACCTTGCTTACGGAATGAAAGTGAAGAGGACTTGAATTACTTACAGATGAAGATCAAAGGCCACAACCTTCAGTATGGATTACACCTTCACATAAAGAAATCAAAAGTCCTCACAACTGGACCAATAATCAACATCAAGATATAAAGAGAAAAGGTTGAAATCATCAAAGGTTTCATTTTACTTGGATCCACAATCAATGCTCATGGAAGCAGCAATCGAGAAATCAAAAGACATATTGCATTGGGCAAATCTGCTGGAAAAGACCTTCTTAAAGTGATAAAAAGCAACGATGTCACTTTAAGGACTAAGGTGCACCTGACCCAGGCCATGGTGTTTTCAATCACCTTATATGCATACGAAAGCTGAACAATGAATGAGATAGAATGAAGGAAAATTGATGCCTTTGAATTATGATGTTGGCGAAGAATGTTGAATATGCTGTGGACTGTTAGAATGAACAAATCTGCCTTGGGAAAAGTGTAGCCAGAATGCTTATTACAACCAAAGATGATGAGACTTTGTCTTACATACTTTGGACATGTTATCACAAGGGACCTATCCAAGGAGAAAGACATCATGGATGGTAAAGTAGAGGGTTAGCAAAAAAAAGGAAGACCCTCCACGAGATGGATTGACATAGTGGCTGCAACCATGAGCTCAAGCATAACTATTTTGAGGATGGCACAAGGAAGGGCAACGTTTCATTCTGTTGTACATAGAGTTACTGCTAATATTTCATTCATTCATTCATTTGTTCAGAAAATCTTTACAATTTACCTACGGTATACTCAACATTTTTGCTAAGAGTGGGAGTGGAGTTGCAACAATGAATCAGACTCAGTTCTCAACAAGTTCAAGGGAGTCCATTTACTAGAAGTACTGAATATTACAACTGACCATATTTTACCCAAAGCCCACAACCTTTTAAGAATTGCCTCTAATGAAGTTCAAGGCACTCAATGAATTAAAGACAAAATTGAATTCTACTTAACTCAAATAAGTAAATGATTTTAAATTGAGGCCAATATAATTTCAAATCAGTAAAGCTCATATGTACTTTTCTTGGCCGTCTTTTTAATACACTGTGAGATTTCACTTTCTCTAATATATTTTGTTAAAAACCATTCAAGTAGATATATATTAACCAAAATTAAGACTGATGGAGTACTACAGCTTCTTTCTTAAAGAAAATGATTTCTCTCTCCCCATGACATTTATGTGCACATTGTCTGATTAGATCAAAATATCAATACTGTTAAACCATAACAATCAGTTTGCTTGCCCAATAATGTTATTACCATTTTTCAAATGAATGTAAACCAACTCAAAACTTATTGAGTAACTTTCAAGTACATTTTAAATTAAAATAAATAACTAATAAATTAAAATTTTATGAAAAATTATAATTTTTCTACAATAAATTCTCCAATTTTAATTCTTCAGGTTTGTTTGTCTTTCTGATATTTTATATTAAAGAGGAAAATAAATATTTTATGTTTCACATAATCATGATTTATTGCAAATTATAAGATAAAAACAAGATCCTGAATGAAAACTTGTGTTTTGTAAAATTAATACCTGCATCAAAGCAATACTCTCCTTTAAAAAATAATTACCAGAAGGACGAGTCAAGATGGTGGACTAGTCAGCAGCACCATAATATCCATCTACAGCAAAGACCCAAGAAATCAAATGAAACAGATGTAGATAACAAACCTGGAACACTGAACTTCAAAGAGTAAGAATACAGAATTGAATCAAATACTGAATGAAAGAATAAATTGAACAAATACAGTGAAAAAGGAATAAAATGGAGTGGAGGGGACTGCCAGCTTTCTCAGCTCAATGAACCCATCCTGAGATAAAGCCAGCAGTGACCTCCTGTGAGAAGAACTGGAAGGCAAATTTATGGGCATGCCCATAAGAGACAGAGAAACTATATAAACATAACCAGAGAAGTAAGCTGAGCAGATCATTTTCCAAGGGCGAGAACTTCAGGGATCCTTTTGTCCACAGGGCAAGGATGGAGCCAGGATCCAGAGACAGTTATACTCACAAGCCACAGTCCCTGACCTCTGAGGTAAGTGACACACACTAGGAGGTGAAACAGTGAAGTACTGGCATAAGGTCCCCTGCCTGACTTTTCCCCAAGAGGCCCACTCCCTCCTCACAATTGGTCAGGGGCAGGCCCTGAATGCTGACTACAGTGGATGGGGAGTGCCTGGCCACCCATGTCTACTAGCCAAGGAGGGTGTTCCCTCTCCGCCTACACTCCTGATAGGAAGTCTCAGAGGGTCCCATAACCCAGCCACCCTGCCTGAGTTGAGACTATATATGAGCCCTCCCTCTCTTCTGACCTAGCCCAGGCCACCACCCCCTGACCCAAAGAGCAGTAGTAGGTTAAGTTCACTCCCACACCTTCCCCTTTAACTTCATCAAGTGGTGGTGATCAAGAGGCCACATGTGTGCCCGCCTGCCACCCAATCACCCCTACTCTCTGGACTGGCGAGTGGCAGCCACCACAAGATCACATACATGCCCACCTGACACCTACTCACCCACCCCAAACAGGTGAACGGTGGCCACTGCATGACCGCATATGGGCCACCTGGTCACTCACACCCCCCTACCCAGTGAGCAGAAGTGACGGCACAACCACAAATGCACCAGTTCACCAGTCCCCCCAGACCAGCAAACTGTACTAAATGAGCATTCACACTTATGCATGCCTACCACTCAGCTCCCTCTGACCTAGCCAGCAGCAACAATCCAGTGAACACGCACACATACCCGCCTGCCACACATGCCCTCCCACCACCAGCAAGCAGCGATGGCTATGCCCCACTCACCCACCACACTCACCACACCCACCACACCCGCCTCACCATCCACTTGGCAAGTACCACCAACTGCTGTTGTACCAATGGATCAACAACAGACAATGACCAATGCCCTCCTAGCCTACCCTCAGCTACTTCGCAAGATCAGAGACCCACACGCACACTCACAGCCGCTGCCCCACCCACTTGGAAACAGGTGGTGAGAGAGTCCCAGTGCTACCAGACTAGTGACCAAAGCAGCACAATAGTCCCACCCACCCATAAACATCAAAACAAAACATCAAGACTAAGCAAAAATACCATAAATAAATAAGTATAATAACACATTAATGCCTCAGAGACAGCAGACAATATCAAATCACAAAAAGAAGCAGGACAAAATGGATCAACCAACTGACCAAAATAAACGGCCATCAGTCTTTTTAATAAATGATGCTGGCAAAACTGGTCGCCCATCAGTAAAAAAATGAAACAGGATCCATACCTCACACCATACACAGGAACTAACTCAAAATGGGTTGAAGACCTAAATATAAAATCTAAAGTGATAAAGATCATGGAAGAAAAAATAGGGACAATGCTAGGGGCTTTAATATATGGAATAAATAGAATACCAAACATAACTGAAAATGTACACACAACAGAAGATGAAGTAGATAAATGGGACCTCCTAAAAATTGAACACTTAATGTTCATCAAAAAATTTCATCCAAGGAGTTAAAAGGGAGCCTACAGACTAGGAAAAAAATCTTCAGCTATGATATATCTGACAAGGGTCTAATCTCTAAAATTTATAGAAAACTTCAAAGCTTCAACAACAAAAAGACAAACAACCCAATTAAAAAATAGGCAAAAGACATGAACAGACACTTCACCAAATAAGATACTCAGGCAACTAACAGATACATGAGGAAATGCTTTTGATCATTAGCCACTAGAGAAATGCAAGTCAAAACTACAATGATATACCATCGCACACCAATGTTACTGGTGCGATTCAAAAAAACAGAAAATATCAAATGTTGGCGAGGTTGCATGGAAACTGGAACTTTTATACACTGCTGGTGGGAATGTAAAATGATACAATCACTATAGAAAATAATAGGACATCTCCTCAAAAAGCTAGAAATACCATACTATCCAGCAATCCCACTCCTAGGAATATATCCTAGAGAAATAAGAGCCATCATACGAGTAGACATATGCACATTTATGTTCATTGCATCATTATTCACCATAGCAAAAAGATGGAAGCAACCTAAGTGCCCATCAATAGATGAATTAATAAACTAAACGTGACACATACAAGCAATGGAATAATATGCAATGATAAAGAATAATGATGAATCCATGAATCCTTTCACAACAAGGATAAATCTGGAGGATATTATGCTGAGTGAAATAAGTCAATCACAAAAGGACCAATATTTTATGAGACCAGTATCATAAATAGCCAAGAAAAGGTTTACATACAGAGACGTTTTTTGATCGTTATGAGGGAAAAGAAGGTTGGGTAGGGGAAATCACTAACTAGATAGTAGACAAGTGTTAACTCTGGTGAAGGGAAAGACAGTACATAATACGGGGGAAGTCAGCACAACATAACCAAGGCAAGAGAAGACCTTGAGAGGTACACAAGAATAAAAGGCAACAAAGGTAAATATTATAACATACACAATCCTGCAACAACAGTAATAGCATACACTAATTTATGAGTGGATACATATGTAGATGTGTATGCTGAATAGGTGTGGGAGAGCATATGAGAACACATCCATGTGTATATATAGTTTTGGCTGTGGATATTTCTACATATATATTGCTATGTGTTGCATATGTATTCATATATATAGCAGAGCACACAGGGTGCAGTCATAGAAACAACCTAGATATAACCAAACACCTTATGGGACCGAATTACTGGGCTTGAAGACTAAGTACCCAGGGGACACCTAGGTCAACTGGGATAACAGTTCGTAAAGAAAACGTTCTACGTCCTACTTTTGTGAGTAGCATCTGGGGACTTAAAACCTTGCGAGTGGCCATCTAAAATACAATTATTGGTTTCTTTCCATCCGGAGCAAAGGAAAGTGAAAAAAACAAAGACTCAAGGAAACAATTAGTCCAAAGGACTAATGCGCCACAGGAACACAGCCTCCACCAGTCTGAGACCAGAAGAAATAGATAGTGCCCAGCTGCCACTACTGACCATTCAGGCCAAGGTCCCAATAGAAAGTCCTGGTTAGAGTCGGGGAAAAAAAATGTAAAGCAAAATTCAAATTCGTAATAAAGATCAGATTTACTGGTCCGAGAGAGACTGGAGGAACCCCTGAGACTACAAGCCGTGGACATCCTTCTAACTTGGAGCTGAAGCCATTCACTGAGATCATCTTTCTGCCAAATAATAGACAGGCCTATAAATAAACAATAGCACACGTGAGGAGGGTGATTCTTAGAACAATCATCTACATAAGACCAAAAAGACAACATACGTCCAAATTCAAAGACGAGAAAGCAGGAAGGGGCAGGAAAACCAGATGAATGGAAATGGGGAACTCAGGGTGGTAGTGGGGAGAGCAATGACACATTTTGGGGAGTACAACCTATGTCATGGAACAATTTGTGTACAAACTATTAAATGGGAAATAAATTTACTCTATAAACCTTCACCTAAAGCACAATAAAAATAATAATAAATAACTAAATATCAATCCTATGATGTATGATATTTCTGCATTGAAATAAAAAGGAAGTGTATCTTATTGAACAAGGTTCTCTGTAAAATCAATTTTTATGTAAATTTACATGCTTATTTTCTCCTAATAATCCCTGCAAGAAAGAAAAAATATGTACAAAGAATCAAGGAAATATATATATATTTTTTCTATTCAGCCACCAAGAATATACTATATTCCTTTTCAAAAAACCCCTTTTCTAATTTTTCTCACTAAGAAGAGAATTCCGCAAGCTGTAATCTCTTGAAAAGATAGTGAAATAGAGTAAAATTTAGGAACCACTATTGCTTAATAACACTTTCATTATTTAAATTAGACTCTCTTAACTTCACTTTAGCTGATTCTTTTATACATTTATAAAAGTTATGATTACCTTTTATAGTGCAATTGAAACACGTTGACCATTTCATTTTCTTGATCTGGAAGCCCTAGGATGCACCACTTGTCAACAGAATTATTACTGGAATTCTAAGTACTGATGGGAATTATATCAAAATCTAATAATATAGCTTGGCACTACTGATTCCAAATAGCTAAGTAACAAAAAGAGAGCTTACTATCTGTTAGGGGATTTTTCAAATCAAAAACTTATAAAAATTTGCCCATGCAATTTCACACAGGAGAATGAAAAACACTTTTTGAAATATGTCTTAACTATAATTTTTTTTTTTTTTTTTTTATGATTAGCTGGAAAAAAGTGCTGCTCTGTCCACAGTCAGAAATAAACAGAAACTATTGCAAACGTTAAGCCTGTAGTGATGGTAGTAAAATGACCTTCCATATGTATTGCTATTGGTTTCTATGGAATGAGAGTGCAATATGTGCAAATAAATTATCAAAACAACATTTTGTCACTCATTAAAAAGTAAAAATTTGATAATTAACGTACCTCAAAAATTAAGGATCATAAAGTTAATTTTCATATTGATATCTAGCCAATCATTCTATTATCTAATCAGACGTGAATCCAAAGAAAGCTGGACTATACATGGATCATGCTGTGTTTTTTTTTGTTGTTGTTGTGTGTTGACTGCCCATATCCAAATGTACTGAATAATGAATTGGTTTTCGTATGCAGTGATATCTTGTGAATTGTCCCAGGGCAGTACACTTAGCCTTGTCCTTTTCAAAGTTCCATCAGTGGTATATCTGTAAACGTAAGTGGAACATTAATAAAATCTACACCTCATTCAAGAATGGAAGAGAAAATATATTGCAGAATAAGGATCTAAAAGATGTGCTACTCAAGTAATGATTAAACTAACAAAATACAATTTAACGGAAAGTTAATGACAGCTACCCTTTATTGATCTCGTATTCTAGGCCTTATGTTAAGCACTTTAAATATATTACCCTATTTATTCTTTACAAAAACCCTACACAGCAGTTATTATTTTCCATACTTAACAAATTAATAAAATGCTCAAAATGTTCAAGCAACTTCTCCAATTTCAGACAGGTACAAAGACAGTATTTAAATCTAGGTGTGGCAGCGAAGTGAATATTCTTAACATGTGTGTTACATGGCTTCTCATCTAAGTTCCAGAAATTTAACTCTCAGTTCAGCAAAGGGGAGAAAAGGCAGGATTCATCTGAACAAGAGAGAGGTTTTAGTTTGCAGTAAGTCAATATAAGTATCATATGCTTGTCATTACATCTTCTCGTGTTATTAGGTGCAGTCAAGTTGGTTTCAATTCATAGCAGCCCTATGTACAAGAGACCGAAACACTACCCAGTCCTACTTAAGCCCCACAATCATTGCTATGTCTGAGCCCATGGTTGCAGCCACTGTGTCAATCCACCTTGTTGAAGGTGTTTATTTTTTTCACTGACATTCTACTCTGCCAAGCATGATGTCCTTTTCCAGGGACTGGTCCCTCCTGATAACATGTCCAAACTACTTGAGACAGGGTCTCACCATCCTTGCTTCCAAGGAGAATTCTGGTTGTACTTCTTCCAAGACAGACTTATTTGTTCTTCTGGCAGTCCAGGGTATATTCAATATCCTTTACCAACACCATAATTCAAAGGCATCAATTATTCTTCAGTCTTCCTTATTCATTGTCCAGCATATGAAGCCGTTGAAAACACCATGGCTTGGATCAGGTGCACCTTAGCCTTCAAGGTGACATCTTTGTTTTTGAACACTTTAAAGGGTTTTTTGCAGCAGAATTGCCCAATGCAACATGTCATTTGATTTCTTGACTGCTGCTTCCAGGGGCATTGATTGCGGATCTAAGTAAAATGAAATCCTTGACAACTCCAAAATTTTCTCCATTCATCATGATGTTGATAATTGGTCCAGTTACGAGAATTTTTGTCTTCTTTATGGTGAGGTGTTATCCATATTGAAGGTTGTAATCTTTGATCTTCACCAGTAAGTGCTTCAAGTCTTTACACATTTTATTATAATACTTTACTGTGTCTTCTGAGATGCCCTTTGAAATCTTCTGTTTAGCTCTTTTACTTCATTATTTCTTCCCTTTCCTTTAGCTACTGGACTTTCAAAAGCAAGTTTCAGAGTCTCTTCTGACATCCATTTTGGTCTTTTTTTTCCTTCCTGTCTTTTTAATGACTTTTTGCTTTCTTCATGTATGATGTCCTTAATATCATTCCATAACTCGTCTGGTCTTTGGTCATTAGTGTTCAATGCTTCTAATCTATTCTTGAGATGATCTCTAAATTTAGGTGGGATATACTCAAGGTCTTACTTTGGCTCTCATGGACTTGCTCAGATTATCTTCAGCTTCAACTTGAATTTGTATAAGTGCAATTGATGGTCTATTCCACAGCTGGCCACTGGCCTTGTTGTGACTGATGATATTGAACTTCCCCGTCTTCTGTTCATTACAGATATAGTCGATTTGATTCCTACATTTTCCATCCGGTGAGGTCCACATGTACATTCACCATTTATGTGGTTGAAAAAAGGTATTTGCAATGAAGTAGTAAGTCTTGCAAAATTCTGTCATGCAATCTCTGGCATCATTTGTATCACCAAGTCTACATTTTCCAACTACCAATTCTTCTTTGTTTCCAACTTCCAAATTCTAATCGCTGGTAATTATCAGTGTATCTTGATTGTATGCTTGATCAATTTCAGACTGCAGAAGCTGGTAAAGATGTTCAATTTCTTCATCTTTGGCATTACTGTTTTGTGGGTAAATTTGAATAATAGTCATATTAACTGGTCTTTCTCAATGCAATTTAAACAACAACAACAACAAAAAACCCATTTAGGCTTCAGTAGAACAAAAAATTAAATAATCCTCATTTCATTAATTTGATGCACTCTATGTGAGGATATGTATTAAATTCTTGAAGGTGCATTTTCAGAGGAGATTGACAAACAGGAGAGCTGCCAGAGGTCAACAAGAGTAATAAGAATTTAATAACTCACTAATTGTTATAGCCACCTTTTTTCTAACACAGGCTATGTGCCAGATAGAAGAGGGATGGTGTCACATTCATTGTCAAAAACATTTCAGTATGTATCCTGAACTAAAACAGTCTCAGTTGTAGGATAATATCCATACTCCTAGGAGAAAGAAAAAAAAAAAAAAAAACAGTTGCCATCAAGTCGATTCCAACTCACAGCAACCCTACAGAACAGAGTAGAACTGCCACATAGAGTTTCCAAGGAGCACCTGGTGGATTCCAACTGCCAACCTTTTGGTTAGCAGCCATAGCTCCTAACCACTACACCACCAGTTAATGTAAATATGATTCAAATTTATGAACAAACCACTAATGATAAAGATGAAGAAAATGAAGATTTTTACCAACTTTTGCATTGTAAAATTGATTAAATATTCAATGAAGATGCATTAATAATTACTGGTGACTGGAATTCAAAAGTTGGAAACAAAGAAGAAAGATTGGTATTTGGGAAATATGGCCTTGGTGATAGAAACAACACTAGAGATTGCATGATAGAACAGTAACTTATTCATTGCAAATACACTTTTTCAATAACATAAAAAGCAACTATATACCTGGACCTCACCAGATGAAATACACAGGAATCAGATCAGCTACATCTGTGGAAAGAGATGATGAAGAATGTCAGTATCATCAGTTAGGACAAGACCGGGGCTGACTGAAGAATAGACCATCTAAGTTGCAATGAATTACTTAATATGGCCCTTCCAGGCATGGTCTTTGTGACCATGATTGAGTGGGACTATGTAAATAATGTATAAGGGACCTGTGATGGTTGGGGTTATGTGTCCACTTGGTTAGGCCATAATTCCCAGTATAGTGTGATTGTTCTCCATTTTATGTGTTGTAGATCCTGACCTCTATGTGTTGATGAGGTAGGGTTGGTTTAGGGTATGGCTTGGATAGCAGCCTTGCAGGTGAGTGTGACTCAAACCCCGCCCTTACTAAAGTTACACCCTTTCCTGGGCTGTGGCCTGCATGTAAGATATATGTGTGTGTCCTGGCAAGCTGTCTCTCTGTGCATCTGGATCCCATGTCTGGTTCATGATCACCTGACCTCCCCAGAGGCCTGCTGTCTGACCTGACAATTCTGGGATTCGCTGGCCTCTATAGTCCCTTGGGCGAATGACCTATCATGTGATCTGATTCACCAGCTTCTACAGCCTTGTGAGCCTGTAGCCTGTGGTCTGAACTGCCAGTTGGGGTTCCTCAGCTCCTGCAGCCACATGGGTCAGGAGAAGTCTACTCCTGAGCCACAAATTTGGAATTTGCTAGCTTCCACAACTGCATGAGCCATTTCCTTTATGTGGTTTGTAAGTGGTGTGAGATGTTGTAGCAAATTAGGGAACCCAAAGTTGGGAGGTAGAGTACTGGGAGGAGAAGGAGTAGTTGATGTTAGAAATGATAGAGTGATAGAGCAGCTTGGAAAAGCTGGACAATTTGGAACATCTTTAACCTCTCCTCATAGGAGCCAGCTTTGTGCTGATCCTCATTAATTTTTTTTTTTTTTACCATCAATTGCTAATGTTCAGGTTCAAGTTGAAGCTGTAGAAAATAAAAAAGAAACAAGCAAACAAAAAAAAGGTGTAAGAACTAAAATATGACATTGAGTATACACCACTTGAATTTGGAGACCATTTCAGGAATAGATTAGAAACATTGATCATGAAGGACAGAAGACAAGATGAATTGCGAGATGACATCAGGGACTTCATACATGAAGAAAGCAAAAGGTCGTTAAAAGAACAGGAAAGAAAGAAAAGACCAAAGTGGATGTCAGAAGAGACTCTGAAACTTGCTCTTGAACGTCAAGTAGCTAAAGTGAATGGAAGAAATGACATAAAAGAGCGGAACAGGGGATTTCAAAGGATGGCTCTCGAAGACAAAGTAAAGTATTGAAATAAAATGTACAAGACCTGGAGTTAGAAAACCAAAATGGAAAAACACACTCGTCATTTCTCAAGCTGAAAGAACTAAAGAAAAAATTCAAGCCTCTGGTTGCAAATTTGAAGGCTTCTATGGGAAAAATATTGAATGATGCAGAAAGCATGAAAAGAAGATGGGAAGAATACAGAGCCACTGCACCAAAAAGAATTGGTCGACTTCAACCATTTCAGGAGGTAGCATATGATCAAGATCCAATAGCATCGAAGGAAGAAGTCCAAGCTACACTGAAGACATTGGTGAAAACCAAGGCTCCAGGAATTGAGGGAATACCAATTGAAATGTTTCAACAAACAGATGGAGCATTAGAGGAGCTCACTTGTTTATAACAAGAAATTCGGAAGACATGTACCTGGCCAAACAACTGGAGGGGACCCATATTTGTGCCAATTTCAAAGAAAGGTGATCCAACAGATTGTGAAAATTATCGAACAATATCATTGATATTACACACAAGTGAACTGTTACTGAGATCATTCAAAAGTGGTTGCAGCAGTACATTGGCAGGGAACATTCAGAAATTCAAGCCAGATTCAGAAGAGGATGTTGATCGAGGGATATTATTGCTGATATCAGATGGAGCCTGCCTGAAAGCAGAAAGTACCAGAAAGATGTTTACCTGTGTTTTACTGACTCTGCAAAGGCATTTGACTGTGTATTGTAACAAATTATAGATAACATTACAAAGAATGGGAATTCCAGAATGCTTAATTGTGCTCATGAGGAACCTATACATAGAGTAAGAGGCAGTCGTTCGAACAGGGCAAGAGCATATTGTATGGTTTAAAGTCAGGAAAGGTGTGCATCAGGGTTGTATCCTTTCATCACATGTATTCAACCTGTATGCTGAGCAAATAGTTTGAGAAGCTGGACTATATGAAGAAGAACAGGGCATCAGGAAGAGAGGAAGACTTGTTAACAACCTATGATATGCAGATGACACACCTGGCTTGCTGAAAGTGAAGAGGGCTTGAAGCAAATGCTGATGAAGGTAAAAGACCATAGCCTTCAGTATAGATTACACTTCAACATGAAGAAAACAAAAATCCTCACAATTGGACTAATAAGCAACATCATGACAAATGGAAAAAGATTGAAGTTGTCAAGGATTTCATTTTATTTGGATCCACAGGCAATGCTCATGGAAGCAGCAGTCAAGAAATCAAATGTCATATTGCAAATTGTGGGCAAATCTGCTGCAAAAGACCTCTCTAAGGTGTCAAAAATGAAAAAAAATATCACTTTGAGGACTAAGGTGTAACCTGACCCAAACCATGGTATTTTCAGTTGCCTCATATGCATGCAAGGGCTGGAAAATGAATAAGGAAAACTGAAGAATTTATGCTTTTGAATTATGGTATTGGTGAAGAATATTGAATATGAACTGCCAGAAGAATGAACAACTCTGTCTTGGAAGAAGTATGTCCAGGATGCTCGGAAGTGAGGATGGTGAGACTTCTTCTCACGTACTTTGGACATGTTATCAGGAGGAACTAGTCCCTGGAGGAGGACATCATGTTTGTTAAGGTAGAGTGTCAGCAAAAAAAGAGGAAGTCCCTCAATGAGTTGGATTGACACACTGGTTGAACATAGCAAGGATTGTGAAAATGGTGCACAACCAGGAAATGTTTCATTTTGTTGTACATAGGGTCACTATGAGTTGGAACTAATATGATGGCACCTAACAACAACAACAATGTGCCTGATGGGAGACTGAGTTACACAAGTGGTTTGTGATCAGCTGTTAACCTTAAAGACTGGAGGTTAGAACCCACACAACAACACCATGTAAGAAAAGGCCTAATGAACCGTTTCCTAAAGATTACAGCCAAGAAAACCCTATGGAGGGGATCTACTCTATAACGCTTGGGATCACCATGAGCTGGAATCGACTCCATGGTAACAGGTTTTTTTTTTTTTTTTTTATTGATATGCTTGGTGAAGTTCCTTGTTCAAGCAGTTACTGTACTTCGCTAGTAACAGAAAGGTTGGAGGTTCAAGTCCACCCAGAGATACCTCAGAAGAAAGGCCTGAAGATCTACTTCTGAAAAAATCAGCCTCTAGAAACCCTATGGAGCACAGTTCTACTCTGACACTCATGGGGTCACCATGAGTTGGAATTGGCTCAAGGGCAACTCAAGGGCTTTTTGGTTACTGTGCCTTGTGTCATTTTTGTACATTACAAAATTTTCTCATCTAATCCTCACAATATTCCTGAAATTTGGCATAATTTTCCTTATTCTATGAGAGGGAAAACTTGAACTGGTAAGAGAAGGATTGACTTTCCCTAGGCCACATAGCTAATATATATTAGAGTTGAAAATCTAAAGCTTAACTGTTTGTGCCACCCAGGGACTCCTTGAAAGTATATAGCAGTACCATAATAGATAAGATTTTCTTAATGCTTCCAATATGTTGGGCATAGGGCAGAACATCACACCACATTGTCTGTTTTAAGCCTTAAAATACACCCATGAGATGATAGTATTTCTTACTAATAATTCTCCCATTTTACAGATAAAGGAGGTGAAGCTTAAAGGACTTAAAAAACCTGCCCAAAGTTCTACCATTTATAAGTAACGAAGCCATGCTTACAAGTTAGGTCAGTCTGACTCCACAGTCTCATTACTGAATTCTAATTATTATATTATACAATCTCATCCAAAATGTCATTAAGGCAAAAGGTAATATAGCTAATGTCTGTTGGAGTAGAAACATAAAACTGAACATTATTCTATTTTTTTCCAGAATTTGAGATTTATCCATGAAGAAGTCACTTTGGAGGACAACTTGAACTAGGTATTTTTTAGGCTGTAATAAATACTTCAGGGAATTATTATAAGGAAAATAGAGTAAAATACACATCTTTGTGATGAACAAGTGATATTACCTCACTGTGACTCATTTTCCTGTCCTCAAAAGTACAATGGCTGAGAGGCTGCCTTGTAGAAAAGGAAACCTCTTATGCAGAGGCAGAACTAGGGTCAATGGATAGATGTTAGAGGAAAGAAGATTTCAGCTTAATACAAGGAAGACATTTCTATCAAGTTAGACAATGAGCTGCCTTGAGAGTGTGACTTCCACTTTAATGAAAAAGCACTTCTAGAAACAGAGAAACACTATTATCAAATTGATAGACAAGGAGCCAACAACTTTTTTCTATAAAGTTCCAGATTAAAAAAAAAAAAAAAAAAACTGTTGTCGAGTCGATTCTGACTCATAGAGACCCTATAGGACAGAGTAGAACTGCCCCATAGAGTTTCCAAGGAGTGGCTGGTGGTTTCAGTCGGTCAACCACTATGCCACCAGACTCAATAGCACTGGGTTTTTTTTGTTGTAATGGCTAGTGATCTCGAGCATTTCCTCATGTGTCTGTTGGCCACTTGAGTGTCTTCTTTGGTGAAGTGTCTGTTCACATCCTTTGCCCATATTTTAATTAGGTTACTTATCTTTTTGTTGTAGAGATGTTGAATTTTCCTGTAGATTTTAGAGATTAGACTTTTGTCTGATTTATAATAGCCAAATTTTTTTTCCAGTCTATAGGTTCTTTTTTACTCTTTTGGTGAAGTCTTTTGATGAGCACAAGGGTTTAATTTTTAGGAGGTCCCAGTTATCTAGTTCATCTTCTGGAGTTTTTGTGTTGTTGGTTGTGGTTTGTATCCTGTTAATGTGTGTATTGGGGCCTCTAGCATTGATCCTATTTTTTCTTCTATGAACTTTATATTTTTTGGCTTTATATTTAGGACTTTGATCCATCTTGAGTTAGTTTTTGTGAGGTATGGGTCCTGTTTCATTTTTTTGCAGATGGACATTCAGTTTTGCCAGCACCATTTGTTGAAAAGACTGTCTTTTCCCATTTGATGGACTTTAGGTCATTGTCAAAGATCAGGTGACGGTAGGTGGATGGATTTACATCTGGGTTCCGAATTTTGTTCCATCGATCAATGTATCTGTCATTGTACCAGTACCAGGCTGTTTTGACTACCGTAGCTGTATAGTAGGTTCTGAGGTCAGGTGATGCAAGTCCTACTTTATTCTTCTTCAGTAGTGCTTTGTTTATCGGGGCTCCTTCCCTTTCCATATAAAGTTAAAGATTAGTTTTTCCATCTCTTTAAAGAACATTGCTGGTATTTGGATTAGCACTGTATTTTTGCTTTGGGTAGAATTTTCATTTACACAATGCTGAGACTACTTATCCATGAACATGGTATGTTTTTCCATTTATGTAGATCTCTTTTGGTTTCTTGCAGTTGTGTTTTGTAGTTTTCTTTGTATAGGTCTTTTACATCCCTTGTTAGATTTATTCCTAAGTATTTTATCTTTTTTTTTTATTTTATTTTATCTTTTTAGGGGCTATTATAAATGGTATAGTTTTCCTGATTTCCTTTTCATAGTTCTTTTTATTGGTATATAGGAGTCCAACTGATTTTCATATGTTTATTTTGTATCTTGCTACTCTGCTGAATCTATTGGTTCCAGTAGTTTTCTCATGGAGTCTTTTCAGTTTTCTATGTATAGCATCATATCATCCTCAAATAGGGACAGTTTAACTTCTTCGTTACCAATTTGAATGCCCTTATTTCTTTTTCTTGTGTTATTGCTCTAGCTAAGACTTCCAATACAATTTTTTTTTTTTTTAAGACTTCCAATACAATTTAAACAGGAGTGGTGATAATGGGCATCCTTGTGTTGTTCCTGTTCTCAAGGGGAATGTTTTCAGCCTCTCTCCATTAATAACGACGTTGGCTGTTGGTTTTGCATAGATGCCCTTTATTATGTTGAGAAATTTCTCTTCTATGTCTATTTTCTTTAGAGTTTTTATCAGGAATGGGTGTTGGACTCTGTACAATGTCTTTTCTGAATTGATTGATATGATCATGTGATTCTTTCCTTTTATTTATGTGGTGGATTACGTTGATTGATTTTCTAATGTTGAACCATCCTTGCATACCTGGTATGAATCTTACTTGGTTGTGGTGTATTATTTTTTTGATACGATGCTGAATTCTATTGGCTAGAATTTTGTTGAGAGTTTTTGTATCTATATTCATGAAAGACATTGGTCTGTAATTTTCCTTTTTTTGTTGTTGTTGTGCCTTTGCCTTCAGAAACATCACTTCCTTTTCTGTGTCCTGAAATAGTTTGATTAGTACTTGTGTAAAATGTTCTCTGAATATTTGGTAGAATTCTTTTTCTCCAGTGAAGTCATCTGGGCCAGGGCTTTTTATTGTTGGGATTTTTTTTCTTTTAATTACCTTTACAATCTCTTCTTTTGTTATGGGTCTGTTCAGATTTTCAATATCATTTTGTGTTAGTTTGGATAGGTAGTGTGTTTCTAGAAATTTGTTCATTTCCTCCAGGTTTTTGAGTTTGTTGGAGTATAGTTTTCCATAATACTCTGTTATGATCCTTTTTATTTCAGCAACTATAACTTTTTCATTTTTTTTGGTTTTGATAAAAAAGTAACTTGATCATTAGGTTTTCAAGTATTTTAATTTAGCTTCCATTTCTATTTTTTACCTCACCTCATAGTCTATATCTTTGTATATTTATTAAGCTAAGCCTTTTGTGATTGATTCTAAGTTGTTAAGATTCTAAAGTTTCCAGTAACAAAAGATGGGGCCACAATTTTTCAACATTTTTTTTATCACATTATCGTTTTTTATCACATTATTATTTCAATACTCATTCTCATAGGTTTTATCAGCAGAGAGTCTGAAACCTGAAATAAATCCAGCTACTTGCTGTAATAAACATCATTAAATGTGTGGGAGACTAATTGAAAGGCTTTTAAAAATGAATCTCTATCTTAAGAGAAAATGGTGTAATCACTCAGATAATTAAGTGAAGAGAACAATGGAAATAATAGAATCTGAAGAAAAGTTATCAACAAGATAGCCATTAAATAGATAAAACCAGGAGATATCAGAAAGGACCAATGGTCAATTGAGAAGAAGATGAAATAAACTTAATGTTCAGGATGTATCAAGAGAACAAAAACAATAGTGAATACACTATGTAATTCAATATCATTGATCAAAATTACTTTAAAGAAGTAGGATCAACCAATACTTTAAGTAACAAACACTGGATCCAAACTATACAATAGCAAAGTTGTTAATGATATTTTTCCAGTGTTATCAGAATTCCTTGAAGCACAAAGAAAAATTGGATACAGTCATGGCAAACCTAGAAATACAAGGAAGCTATTGCTGCAGTTCTCAAACAGCTTTAATGTTTCAGATATATACATTAAAAGGTATTATTCCTATCAGGTTTGGAAAATATTATGGTGCTGTGGAGTGGTAAAAATATTCTGGAATTAAATAGTTGTGATAGTTACACCACATTGCAAGTATACTAAATTGTATACTTTAAAATGGTTAAAATGATGAATTTCATGTTATGTATATTATAAGCCAAAAACCAAAAACAAACAAGCAAGAAAAAAACCCAAGCCTGTTGCCATAGAGTAGATTCCAACACATAGCTACTCTATAGGACAGAGTAGAATGCCCCATATGGCTTCCAAGTTGCAGCTGGTGATTTTGAAGTGTTAACCTTTTTATTAGAAGCTGAACTCTTACCCACTTTTACTACAAGAAAAAATAAAGAGAAGGAGGCTCCTGGGAGCCTTCGTTAGGTTGTGGCTCATTGGTTGGTTGGTAACATGGCTTAAAAAAAAAAAAAAAAGCTTAAGCTACGTATTATTTCCATGTTTTCAGTATTATTCTTGTTCCTCCAATAATTCCCCAGATTTTCTTTGAAAATAAGTTTGGAATTTTTTTTTTTTTTCGCTTTGTTTTTTTTAAACTAGCACAGAGGAATTTATATGGTCCCATTTTTTGGTGGTGGAAATCAATCACTCTTGTCTAGTAACCAGGAACTTCCAGAAAATAATCTGATTTCCTCAGTTCTTAGAGTAGGCAAAGAATGAAAATATCCATGTTAGAAAAATTATAAACATTATGAATGTAAGTTTCAGGATGATGATACATGCCCAGGTATATTCATTGTTAAAGAGTTTACAAATTAAATTCAAGTATTTAAGGGCTGATTTTATTAAATATGTGTTCATAAGAAGAGATATGGGAAAATTAGAGGCCATGTAGATAAAGTACGCATCTTGCTAAAATAAACTGCAAACAAGTACTATATGAAAGTCTAAGAGACATAACAAGGCAAGATACTCCTGATTTGTGTGGAAGTTAAAAGTGTAATGCCTAAAAATCTTCAACAGAATCCTAGCCAATAGAATTCAACAACAATATATCAAAAAAATAATTCATCATGACCAAGTGGGATTCATACCGGTTATGCAGAGTTGGTTTAACGTTAGAAAAATAATCAATGTAATCCATCTCATAAATAAAACAAAAGGCAAGAACTATATGATCTTGTCAATTGATGCAGAAAAAGCATTTAAAAAAGTCCAACACCCATTCATGATAAAAACTCTTAGCAAAATACGAATAGAAGGGAAATTCCTCAACATAATAAAGAGCATTTATACAAAGCCAACAACCAACATCATCCTAAATGGAGTGAGTCTGAAAGCATTACCCTAGAGAACGGGAACCAGACAAGGTTGTCCTTTATCACTACTCTTATTCAACATTGTGCTAGGTGTACTAGCCAGAGCAATTAGACTAGAAAAAGAAATAAAAGGCATCCAAACTGGTAACGAAAAAGTAAAAGCATCTCTATTTGCAGATGACATGATATTATACACAGAAAATCCCAAAGAATCCACAAGAAAACTACTGGAAGTAATAGAAGATTTCAGCAAAGTATCAGGATACAAGATAAACACATGAAAATAAGTTGGATCCCTCTACACCAACAAAGAGAACTTTGAAGAGGAAATCACCAAATCGATATCATTTGTAATAGCACCTAAAAAGGTAAAATACTTAAAAACAAATCTAATGAGAGACATAAAAGACCTATACAAAGAAATTATAAGACACCACTGCAAGAAACTGAAGAGACCTACATAAGTGGAAAAACATACCTTGCTCATGGATAGGAAGACTCCACGTTGTGAAAAAGTCTATTCTACCTAAGCGATCTACATATACAATGTAATCCTGAGACAAATCATCAACTTTGTATACAAAATGAAGAGGCCCCAGATAAGTAAAACATTACTGAAGAAGAACAAGTGGGAGGCATCACACTACCTGATTATAGAACCGATTATACTACCAAGGTAGTCAGAATAGCCTGGTACTGGTACAACAGATACATAGACCAAAGGAACAGAATTGAGAATCCAGATGTAAATTCACCCACCTACTAGCAGATGATATTTGACAAAGGCCTAAAGTCCATTAAATAGGGAAAAGACAGTCTCTTTGACAAATGGTACTGGCATAACTGGATATATACCTGCAAAAAAAAAAAAAAAAAAATGAAACAAGACCCTAACTGACACAATGCACAAAACCTAACTCAAAAAAGGATTAAAGACCTAAATATAAAATCTAAAACAAGAAAGAACATGGAAGAAAAAAT
Organism: Loxodonta africana; assembly: GCF_030014295.1. Lineage (NCBI taxonomy): Eukaryota > Metazoa > Chordata > Mammalia > Proboscidea > Elephantidae > Loxodonta > Loxodonta africana. The sequence continues at coordinate 109,155,879 of NC_087347.1, read as the reverse complement.
AAGGAGAATGGTAGTAGCATAAACAGAAGGCAAAACATTACTAACAACGCACAAACACGAGAAAAGAAACTAAATAACTGGGAGCTCCTAAAAATCAAACATGTATGCTTACTAAAAGACTTCACCAAAAGAGTAAAAAGGCAACCTACAGACAGGGAAAAAAATTTTGGCGAAGACAAATCCAATCATCGTCTACTCTTTAAAGCCTACAAAATACTGCAAAACCTCAATAACAAAAAGACAAATAACCTAATTAAAAAATGGGCAAAGGATATGAGAAGGCTCTTCACCAAAGAAGACATTCAGGCTGTTAACAGATACATGAGGAAATGCTCACGATCATTAACCACTAGAGAAAGGCAAATTGAAACTACAATAAGATACCATCTCGCCCCAACAAGGCTGGCATTAATCCAAATAACACAAAATAATAAATGTTGAAGAGATTGTGGAGAGACCGGAACACTTATACACAGCTGGTGGGAATGTAAAATGGTATGATCACTTTGGAAATAGATTTCGTGCTTTCTTAAAAAGCTAGAAATAGAACTATCATACATTCCAGCAATCCTACTCCTTGAAATTTAGCCTACAGAAATAACAGCTGTCACACAAATAGATATATGCACACCCATGTTCATTGCAGCACGGTTCACAATAGCAAAAAATGGAAACAACCTAGGTGCCCATCGAAGGATGAATGGATAAAAAAATATGGTATATTCACGCAATGGAACACTACACAACAATAAAGAACAACGATGAATGTGAGAAACATCTCACAGCATGGATGAATCTGGAAGCCATTATGCTGAGTGAAATTAGTCAGTCGCAAAAGGACAAATTTGGTATGAGACCACTAGTATAAGAACTCAAGAAAAGGTTTAAACACAGAAGAAAACATTCTTTGTTGGTTACAAGAGTGGGAAGGAAGGGAAAAGGGTATTCCTTAATGAGATAATAGACAAGAATTATCTTAGGTGAAGGGAAGGACAACACACGATACAGGGGAAGTCAGCGGGACTGGACTAAACCAAAGGCTAAGAAGTTCCCTGAACACAGCCAAACACTTCAAGGGACAGAGCAGTGGGGGCAGGGGTCTTGAGACCACGGTTCCAGGGGACATCTAGGTCAATTGGCATAACAAAGTTTATTAAGAAAATGTTCTGCGTCCCACTTTGGTGAGTGGTGCCTGGGGTCTTAAAAGCTAGCAAGTGCCCATCTAAGATGCATCAGTTGGCCTCAACCCACCTGGAGCGAGTGAGAAAGCACACCAAAGATGCAAGGAAAATATTAGCCCAAGAGACAGAAATGCCCACATATACCAGAGACTCTATCAGCCTGAGACCAGAAGAACTAGATTGTGCCAGCTACCACCAATTACTGCCCTGACAGGGAACACAATAGAGAGTCCCTGATAGAGCAGAAGAAAAGTGGGGTGCAGAACTCAAAATCTAGTAAAAACACCAGACTTTATGGTCTGACCAAGACTGGAGGAACGCCAGAAGACATGGTCCCCAGGCTCTTTATTAACCCAGAACTAAAACCATTCCTGAAGCCAACTCTTCAAAGATTACACTCTAATATAGAACATAAAATGACCCTTGTAAATAGTGTGCTTCTTAGTTCAAGTAGATACATGAGACTAAATTGGCAGCTCCTGTCCGGTGGCAAGATGAGAAGGCAGAAAGGGACAGGAGCTGGTTGAATAAAAAAAAAAAAAAAACTTTTTTTTTTTTTTTGAAATCTCGGGTGGAAAGGAGGAGTGTGCTGTCACATTGTAGGGATAGGAATGTGGTCACATAACAATGTGTGTATAAATTTTTATATGAGATACTAACTTGGGCTGTAAACTTTCACTTAAAGCACAATTAAAAAAAAAAATGTAATGCCTACAAAAATACTTGTATAGCTTCCCCACATAGTTCAGAACCAAGGCATTGCCGCAGTTAAAATGACAGTCCGTGAAAACAGAACAAATTCAAAATAATTCAAATCCTTTGCTTGACTTGTACTACTTGAAATACCATGAAGATAATAAATAGTCCACAGATGACAGGCCTCTTGTACTCCAATGCCTCCTTCATCTCTCATTTCAAAAGCTTTTTCTCAAGAAAGCAATCTCAGTCTCCATCCCGCATGTCTTATGTTCACGTATTACCTCTCCGCTTGAATTGGTTTTGTTTTTTGAAAGTGGCTCTGCTTCTTTTGCTAAACCTTTTATTCTTCTCCTTAGGTGTCTATGATGTTGTTCTTCTCTGTACATTCATTTACTCTTTATCACAAAAACAAAAATATTACCCAGGAATGCTGAGCCCTCCTTAGAGGATGAGGTGTGGACCTGGCAAGTTTGAGCAAGGTAGCTTTCAATGGGCATTCAGATCACATATAACCTTCATGCTTACCAAAGACTATGCATTTTAATATTTAACGGCTCATCTTCACAAAATCTAAAATCCCTGTGGACTTTAGTCTACCATCTTTAAACTTTTTCCCAATCATAAGATACAGAAGAGGGTAAACTCCAGAAGAGTGCTTGGTAACCCATTATCTGACATACTTTCCTATTGTTATTCAGCTGTGACTTGGATAAACAACAGGGAATTGGCCACATAACAACAAAAGTCACATAGAAGACAAGCGTATGCTAATTATTTAGCTGGTCTTTCAGACCTGAGGCCAAAAGCAAAAGGTTCAGATTCTACTCTGTGAATTTCCCTCTACATTAGTTTGACATTTAACAAAGTTTGTGTTTGATTTCTAAGGCAAAAGTCATCCTGGTTTACTGCCTATGCCAGAATGTCCATGGAAAACCATTAAAGGAACAGCAACAAAGACAGTGGCAAGGGAATGAATCTCAAACTCCTCAAGTTTACTTAGTTTAGGGATCGTTTTCTGTTTTTTTTGGGGGGGGGCGTGCTGCACAGCCCAAGCCCCTTTATTGGAGGCTGGAGTGAGGGAGGGAAATTTAGTAAGAATCAATATTTTAAAGATTTCAGCTTTCCCAAATTAACCTATATAAAAAAAACCCACTGCCATTGAGTGGATTCTGACTCATAGCGACCCTACAGGACAGAGTAGAACTGCCCCATACGGTTTCTAAGGAGTGCCTGGTGAATTCGAACTGCAGACCTTTTGGTTAGCAACTGTAGCTCCTAACCACTATACCACCAGGGTTTCCAAATTAATCTATAGATTCTGGAAAATCTCAGACAAAAATCTCCCTCCCCTAAATCTGGAAATTAACAAGGTGATTCTAATATTTATATGGAAATGCATAAGCCTAATAATGATTACCTAACAATCTTGCAAGGGAGCAGAGTACCACATATAAAGACTGATTATAAAGCTATAATAAGTAAGACAATGCAGTGGTGGCAATATGATGCACAAATAAAATAACAGAACAGAAAAGAGTACCCAAAACGGACCCATGCATAGGCAGTTCCTTAATTTAGCTCAAGATAACTGCGGCATGGTAGGGAAATGGTGGTCTTTTTAATAAATAGTATTGAGTCAATTGTAATCTGTACAGATGAAAAAAAAAAAAGAGTTTGAGTGTCTGGGGATTGTAGGGTTCTCAGGAAAGTGGCAATAAGAAGCCAGCACATGTCAACTTTCAAAAAAAAATTTTTTTCCCCCAATTGTCTTTGGTATGGGGTTTGCTTTGAAAAGTCCACGAGGTAACAGTGCAACCAAATAGTTCACCACCAGGTAACAAGCATTACTAGCTGTCTATCCTGCAACTCTTGGTTCTATCCTCCAGTTCCTCCTTCAGTCAATTCCTCATTGTAAGTTCTATTGCCTGAGTATAACTTTTCTAGTTACAAAGTTTAACTGAAATAACAGAACTCTTTCCACCAAAAAACAAGCAAATAAAGCTGTGGGGCTTAAATTAGGAATTTTACTTTTTCACTATAATTAAAAATCATTATTGTATTGGCCAGTTGTTGCAGAAACAGAATCTATTCCAGTGACCTAAAGTAGGAAATAAATTATTTAGAAATATTATATAGTGCATGGAATTATTGGATAGGCAGAAGGAAAAGACCTCGGCAGAAATTCTAAGAACAGCTCTCAGACAGCTACTGTAGATCTGCAGCTATGGGAGGTGCTGCTGACACATGACTTACACCACTCAATTGCTCTGCGATCAGAAAGTTGCCACACCAGGGAGTTCCTGACACCACTTCTGGCCCTCAAAGCACCAAACCCCATCTGCTGACATACTTTCCAGAAGTTTGGGTCTCCCTAGCCTCATGACTCTCACTTTCTCTTCCTAAGTTTCATATGTGGGTGTCCATCTTGTAGAACACAGTCATTCTTGGAACCCCAGCTACAAGGGAATCTAGGAAACATGGTCCACTATAGAAGGAGGTGAGAGTGAAAATTGAATCTGCCAATCTATACCATCTACATCTTCTTTCAAAATGTCCAAAATTCTTTACTAGTAACAACCGTCATTAATTAAGTGTATACTCTGTGACAGATAAGGTAAATTTATTTCACCTGATACTTTCAACTAACTTTTTAAATCTATATAAACCCAGTGCCCTTGAGTTGATTCCGACTCATAGCGACCCTATAGGACGGAGTAGAACTGCCCCATAGAGTTTCCTTGAAATCTATATACAGAGTTTAATATTCTCCTTTTTAAAAAAAAAAAAAATTAAAGAAACAAACTAATAATTTTTTTCTTATAGATTGTCCAAGATCACAAAGCTGGTTATGAAAAGTCAAAGTACCAAAACAGTTCAGTATGGCTTCAGTGATAAGATTCTACCATCCCTGGCTTTCCCCCCAAATTAAATGGTATCAGTGTAACTTAAATAAGATTTTTTTCCCAAAATTTTAAGAGTTTATTTAGAGGTGGACTTAAAAAGCACATGGATGTTTGAAAAAGTTTTGTTAGTTTTAAAAAAAGTCATGAAATCAATAAGAAACAATGGTTTTCACGATGCTTAGATTATTCAAAGGGAAAACACAAATGTTAATGTTGGTGCATTCAGTGAGCCAGAATGTGAATGAAATATTGCAGAGAGCTCTGACTGCATTTAACTGATCATGTGCTTTTGGCAAAATAAGTAAGGATTTGATCCAACATAATAGCTTAGACATTTGCATACCAAAACTTCTGATCCAGAGCTCCGTGTCATCTATAATCAATATCAGAAAATTGTGGTATATCTAAGTTTCCCTGTCAATCATATGATTTAAATATGACAGAAACACCCTTAAACAAATAGAACAATGATGAATAAATCCAGCAATCATGGGGAGAAAATACAGTTTTGAACACCGTTTGCTCTTCTTCCATCACAGACTAAGCAAAGCAAATACCCTTCTGCTTTTCTCCATATAAGGTAAGAAACATGGGAGGAAAGTTGGAAAGCCTAGAAGACATAAAATATAGGTAAGAAAATGAAGGGAAAATGACATACGGTGCCCCATCCAAAGAAATGCATGATTCATATGGACCTTGTGTTTAATAAGGCTGAAGACAGTGGAGAAACTAAATAATGTGAAAATTTACTGAAGACCTTGAGAGTTGGCTGAAATTTCACGGAAGAACTTACAGAACTTAATCAAAGCAGCCTTTGTTGAAAAGCAGATTTACAGTCCAAATGAAAGCACCCAGAGCACCTGAGATCAGAAGGGTAGAGGAAGAAAGAAATAGGTCTTCCCATATATTTCTTATCATTATTGCAGTGTTCTCTGCCTCCTTCTTAGTCAGCTAAATCACAAAGAAAAGGCATTTGGCTCAGAAAACTGTTTCATAGTTTAGGTAGAAAAAGTAGCACAAAGTTCGAGTTGCCTATTTCACTGAGGAATAAGAGATGGAAAACTTAAAATGTCACAATTTAATGAGATCAGTGGAAACATGAATAGATACAGGCTATAGTAACCTATAAACACATAGCTGTAGCTTGGAGGAGGTAATTATAATAGTTAAAATATTTGACACACATTTAGCTGCCTTACTGTTTTAGCATAATACTCATGTTGTATGGACATCTGAGGTGAGCACAAATACAATTTTTAGGTTATTATTATTTATTGTTACTGTTGAATAACTTGTATTTAAAGAAGTACAGCCAGAATGCTTCTTATTTTGGACGTGTTATTAGGAGGGGCTAGTCCCTGGAGAAGGACCTCACACTTGGTAAAGTAGAGGATAGGCAAAAAAGAAAAAAAACTCTCAACAAGATGTATTGACACAGTAGCTGCAACAAAGGGCTCAAACATAGCAATGATTGTAAGGATGGAACACAACTGGGCAGCATGTTCTGTTGTTCATAGGGTCACTATGAATCGGAACTGGCTCCACGACACCTAACGACAACAACAACATCATTTAAATATGCACCAGGCACTTTGCTAGGCAATTTACATTACTTTCTTCATTTGTCCTGGATATGTTGGATTTCCTCACCATTTGGTAAAAGGCTCCTTTATTTTATCACTGACTTTTAACTCATCTGCCTGATAAAAACTACACAATTTATATCTCCAGAGTAAACTCTCCCTAGAAATTCCAGTGTCTTCTAGCCAATGGCCTACTTGACTTGAATATGTCATAAACATCTCAAACTCAGCATATCCAATGCTGGTCTCCTGGTTTTCCCATGTGTCTTTGGCATCTAGTGCTGCTGTAAGAGAAATACCACAAGTGGATGGCTTTAGCAAAGATAAATTTATTTTCTCTCAGTCTAGTAGGCTAGAAGTCTAAATTCAGAGTGTCAGCTCCAAGAGAAGGTCTTCTCTCTCTGCCAGCCTTCTTATCAGTCTTCCCCTGGACTAGGAGTTTCTCCAAGCAGGGCCCCTGGGTCCAAAGGATGCACTCTGCTCCTGGCACTGTTTTCTTGGTGGTATGAAGTCCCCCACTAGCTGCTTTTTTCCATTTCCTTTTACCTCTTGTAAATAATAGATGGTGCAGGCCTCACCCCAGGGAAACTCCCTTTACATTGCATCAGGGATGTAGCCTTAGTAAGGGTGTTACAATCCCACCCTAATCCTTTTTAACATAAAATTACAATCACAAAATGGAGGACAACACCACAATACAGGGAATCATGGCCCAGCCAAATTGATACACAAATTTGGGGGGCACATAATTCAATCCACGACACCATGCAGACTTGATCTACCACTAGTCCTACTTCCCAAAATCAGTATCAACTCATCCTTGTTTTCTTTCCTCATCCTCACCTCACATATGTAATCTATTAAGGAGCCCCGATGTGAGTGGTTAAAGGATTTGACTGCTAACCAAAAAGTCGGCAGCTCGAACCCAGCAGCCACTTCATGGGAGAAAGATGTGGCAGTTTGCTTCCATAAAGATTACAGCCTTGGGAACCCTATGGGGCAGTTCTACTCTGCTCAATGGGGCTGCTATGAGTCAGAAAACCTGTTAATGTTGCTTCTATTCTATATCTCAAGCCCATCTCTATGTCTTCTTCTTCACTCCCTCTGATTTTGTCCAGTCTATCATTTTCTCTTCTACAGATGACTGCAGTAGACTGATATATGTGTCCACTGGCACTCTCAACTCCCAGTCTGCCCCTTCAAGAGCCACAGTGAATGTTAAACACGATCATGTCCACCCCCATTTTAAGGATTTTAGGCTAAAAAAAAAAAACCACAGTGCTAATATCCAACAGCTTCTTAGATATTCTGGCCGCTGATTAAGCCTCAGCTATGTTTCAAATGGAGCCCTGGTGGCACAGTGGTTAAGAGTTTGGCTGCTAACCAAAAGGTCGACAGTTGGAATCTACCAGCCGCTCCTCAGAAACCCTATCGGGCAGTTCTACTCTGTTCTATAGGGTTGCTATGAGTTGGAATCGACTAGATGACAATTTTTTTTTTTTTTTTTTTTTTTAATTTCAAACCAGTGAATAAGCTTGGGAGTAGGGATGACATAGCAATGAAGCTCAGGGAAGAACATTTATCTTATTCTCCTTCCATCTCAATGCCTAGGAAAGAACCAAAAAAAAAAAAAAAAATCAGCTGATCTTAATAAATATAGTTGAGTAAATGAATAAATGAATGAGAGCCACTAAGAATCAATCTTATCAAGTCATATTCAACAAGCTTGGTGCCACTTTAGACATCAAGACCAACGATGATAATAATAATAATATAATGTCCATTTATAAAGCACATTATTTCTTTCACTGTGCACAATAAAACTATGAGGTCAATATTAGTTTGGTGTTCACTTGACAGAAAAAATATACATAAAATGAACCATTAATAAGTTAAATAGAAAGTCAAAAAAGTATTGACAACCTGGGATTTGTTCCATGTTTGTTTGACTCCAAATTCCACGTTCTTAATGTCTTCTCTGAATCGGCAACAAATGAACCAGCAATTACTGAAATCATAATAATGGCTGTAATATTTTCAGAGTTGGAGGTTGTCTTGTTAATCTAAATTAATCACATTTTTTGTGAATTTTACTGACCCTTGAAACTTCAGTCAGGTAACCCAAGCTGCAATTCACAATCCTTTACGTGGTTTACCTTTTTTTGAGGTAAAAATTTTGAGAAAGAATTTGCTGTTCTTTGAATGTTCACAATATGTTTCGATTTCTTTGGCTATGTTCACGTAGTAACCCAAGCTGCAATTCACAATCCTTTACATGGTTTACCTTTTTTTGAGGTAAAAATTTTGAGAAAGAATTTGCTGTTCTTTGAATGTTCACAATATGTTTCGATTTCTTTGGCTATGTCCACATAGTAGTATAGTTATATTTGTGTATTTTAAATATAAAAAAATAGACAAAAAGGGAAAACACAAGTTCCAGGTACTTGTCAAAAAGAAGTTATAGGAAATGAATTTCGTATGTGATGACAAATATAGAAACAAGGGAGTTGAACCGTAGGCGACTACCACTGTCACTGAGTATCTTTATGACATGCAGCATGAAGTAAGAGAAGGGAGAGACTGACCTGGATACGAATACTGCTCTGCCATTTTTTAAGAAGTGTGAATTTAGGCTATTTTTTGTCCTTTGTGAGCCTCACATACCCTGATTTGTGAATCTTGTCATAACGATTTTCTTCACTCTCTAGTTGGAGATCAGCAATGACAATCCTTGCATTTAGTTTTATTATTGTTGTCGTTATCATCATCATTAACAGCAGCAACAAGAAGTTTTTCCCCCTCAAACCATCTTGCTTGCTTTGTCCTTTTTTAGGTTTTTGTTGTTGTTGTTCCCTCTGGAAAACAACATAGGTGTTAAGATTGATTACATACTTTCCTTTCCCTTCTGGCCACTGTTTGTCACTGTTGTGACTAAACAGCAAAATAAAATCTCTTATTAAACAGGGCTCCATACAAATCCCACACAGTCTGTACTTGTTGGAAAAAAGAAAGGTCTCTCTTTCAGGCACCTAGATTTGATCTTCCTGTATAAATCAATAGTTACCTATATATGCTATTCACCCATTTTAGGCACTTACTTTGGATTATACAGGATGGGCAGCCTACACGGCATACCAATATTGTAAGCAAAGTTTGTTTTTTTTTTTTTTTTAATTTCTTATAAAGAAAACTTTCCAATTCAGTCCTATTACTGTTCAGCCAACTCTTGTATCCCTATGAAATAAATCTAATTAAGACTTTGACAAACACAATTTAGAACTAGCACTGAAAAATACAATTAAAAGGTTTAAATGCAAAGAAAATGATTTTTGGTATTAAAAGTAAATGACATTTTAATTCGAAGAATTCATCAGTTTGGAAGTTAATGAAATTAATGAAGCAAGAAATAAGATGCAAATCCTAAAGTCTCTATTGCTCTACCTACTTGGCTGCCCTGGGTGAGCCCTAAAGAAGAATCAAAGCCAATTAGCGACATAAGTAATAATTCAGGATGTGCTTTCTGTAGATGGTTATACATAATAAAATAATAGCCTGAGAAGGACTTTCTGAACAAAAGGTCTATGTAAATGTGTATGGGATTGTGTGCCTACATGGGTGTTAGAGAAAGAAATGAAAATGTTGGAAGTGTGGGACAAAAATTATATTTAATAAGAAAAAATATAACCACTCAAGTGTCTCAAATTTCAAAGATGAAAATCTAGAAGGTAATTTTAAAAATTGAAAGTGGAAACCCATTGGAAAGTCTGAATTTTTAAAAATTTATGTTGGCCTTCTAAGCAAATGATATTAGTGATATGAGCAGTTTCCTACCTGTATTGAATACATATACATTATTTGGAGAAAAACATACACACACAACTGTCTATACCTCATCTTATAAATAAAATATTCACATTAATTAAAAAAAAACATTGACAATCAACCATTTTCTTTAATATCCACTCAGTTATATCATTTATGAAACTTTTATAGAGTTTTTCTCAAAAAAAATTTTAAGCATGATCCATTAGCATAATTCACAAAGTTACAAAATGGTCTGTTATCGCGGGGGATAGCCTTCTAATATTGCTTCCAAATATTTCTGACTTCTGAACTTGCCCGTTGTGAGGTACTCTCTTGTTGAGTGTGGAAATGTTACCTCAAGTTCGTGAGTTAGAGCCACCTGCTACGAACAGCCAATTCTTGAGACAGAGGTGAGGTGAGTATCAAGAGCTTTATTATATATTTATATATAGGAGACAGAGGGGAATAATCTCCTCCTAAACCTGCCTTCTTTAACTGGAGGCCAGCTGGGAGTTTTATAGGGAAGAGGACCTGGGTTTTAGGAACCTGTGGAATGTCCATTCTCCTGTGTGGTTTTGGTGGTCACATCTCAAATATGTTGACCTTTTCCTGTCATTATCCCATCTGAAAGGCTTAGATCGATGTATTTGTTTTTCTATGGTCCTCGCTGAAACATTGGTTAGCTTTTAACTTTTAGAGGAAAATCATACTTGGAGGTAGAGGCAGGATAGGGAAGGAAAAAAAAATGACACAGGTACTGTTCAAAATATGGCTGAGCAGCCTGTTCCAGGTATAGAACCCAGTGACTTGCTTCTAATAATTTGAATATGGCAAAAAAATATGGGATGCTACTTCTGAGATGAGATTATAAGACTGTAACTTCCATATAGGTGACATTTTCTCTCTTATTCTTCTTGCCTGATTCCTCTGATGATTCAAGCTGTAGAAGTGCATGTCACAAGGAACTGAGGGTGGCCTGTGGGTAACCACCACCAAGAAGCAGAAACCTTCAGTCCAACAGCCTTTGAGCACCTAAATTCTGCCAATAAGTAATAGTGAATTTGGAAGAAGATTCGTCTCTATTCAAGTGTTTAAACAGATGAGGCTGCAACTCTGGCTGACACAGTGATTACAGCTTTATGAAAGACCTTTAAACTGAAAACCCAGTTAATCTGTGTTCAGACTCTTGATCCACAGAAAGTATGAGAAGCCATTAATCTTTGAGGTATTTATTATACAGTAGTAACTAATATAAGTATTTTAGTAAATCTAATTTAATAAGGTTGACAATCCAATGTTCTAATGTTGCAGAAACTGATTACTAAGAAACCTTATGGAAATCAAACCTAATTAGTCAATTGAATGCCCACGTACCAGAATGCTATTTGTTGAAAAATGATGTTACTATAATGTTTTATGACCTGTGGGACATACTGTATCCCAACCACTTTTTATACCTCTGGAGTTCTTTGGGAAGTAGGTAGCCACATTTTAATATATTTAGCCTCAGGGTGAGTGCCTTGTGAAATGCATGAAACTCATGAACTGTGAGTTGGAGCCTCGTTTTTGCGTAGATTGAGTATTGTCTTAGGTGATGTCTTCTGGATGTGTAAACTTTCTAAACTTTTGACAGGTTTGTCTTTATTTCTGTGAGATATACCTCCTCACTATGTTTCCCACTTACTATGTTCTTGTGAGAATGTACTTATGGTGAGAATAAGCTATTCTTAGCTTTCATTCAGTTAAACCAAATTAAAACCAAACCAATTTCAACTCATAGCCACCTGATAGGACAGAGTAGAACTAGCCCAAAGGATGTCCAAGGAGCAGCTGGTGGATTAGGACTGGCGACCTTTCGGTTAGCGGGTGTAGCTCCTAACCATTGCACCACCAGGGCTCCTCATTCAGTCATAGTGGCCATTTTCTCTTTGATGCCATTCATTGTTTCCAGGTGTTACTGGCTCCCTGCTTTTCTAGCTTCTGAACAGTAAATAATCCCTTTGAATAAGGAATAATGAATTCAGTGGTGCTCTTTAAAAGATTCAGATGCCTATAAGTTATTCTTACCCCGCATTCAATCTTAGGGCCCAGTCATTGCTCCCACATGTGGCAGGTGGAATGCACCACTGTGAGCTGTTCTGCAGTATTCCAGGGCAGCTGATTCTGTTTCTTAGCCATTAGTACTGCTTTTCTTATAATGAAGAATACATACTAGTGGTAATTTGCCTGAGATTCAAATTCCTTTAGCTTTATTTATCTGACCTGTAAATTCTGCTTTTGCAGTAATGAAGAATACATTGTGGTGGTAAATTTCTGAGATAAAAAAAAAAATTTTTTTTTGATTTATTTATTTGGGCTGTAAGTATTGCTTTCATAGTAAGGAAAAATGCATTGTACCATCTTTTGAAAAGTTTCATGAAAAATAATAAAAAGGCTCAGAAGGAGGCTGGAATAAAATGCATGTGCAGTCATTGCCAGGTGCTTTCATGGTTTACCTCTAGTCTTGCAAATTTTCAAGAAATTAAAAAAAAAAAAAAGATTTTTATCCTTCATTCATATTGCCAATATTTACTATGTCCAGGGCCCAGTGGGACACATATGATCCCACATAATGGTATCAAACTCCATAAACTCATAAAAACATTCTGATTTTGTCCTTTTATCAGTATGCCTTCCATTAGTGAAAACCCATAGTATCAATGAAAATTCAAAAAAGAAAATAATTAAATAATTGGGTCTTAAAAGGGATAAACATAAAAGAATCTTGTCATCATAAAACATATGATAAGATAAAAAGAAAGTTAGCTTTCTTTTGTTTAAAACGTTAAGTTGCTTTTATCTTCTTTGTGTGGGTTCGTGGAAGATATATTAATCTAACAATCTTAAATCTCTGAAAATAAAAGCAGAAAGTGCTCTTAGTTCAAACTCCTACTCTTGAAAACCTTTTGTAAAGTATGAATGCACTCACTTGCCTTTATAAATATAGTACATCATGCTTAGCTATCTTCTCTTGATTGTTTTCTTGCTATATGGCAGAGTTATATTAACAATGAATTCTCACTGCACAGCAATTTGGATTTAGAGAGTAAGAGAAAGGGTGAGTAGACACTCAATCTAAAATATCCAGTACACAGATATTTGGGAAAAAAAATGGAATTTTCCAGTCAATTACAAGTAAAATAATAATAATAGTAATAATAATAAACCAAGAACTATAGAAATTTGTGCTGTACATTTTCTTGTATTATTTCTCTATACTAATAGTTTAAATATTAAATTGCTGCTATTCTTTTATTTTTGTCAAAGGTTTTTAAAAACAAAAACACCAAAAAAAGAAAAACTACTTATATTCACTTTCCATATTATCACTCATCCATCCTGATTTTTTAAACAATGCATTCCTTGGTTATTACATCCTCATATTACAAACATATGAATGTATATTGAAATGGAAAACATATATCATGGCAAATTAAAAGAGGCACCTGAGTCAGCTTTTCATGTTTTTTAATGTGGAAATGTAAATATGCCATTCCTTTCTTTTGCTAAAGGCACATTGTCCTTAAATTTGAATTTTTAAGTAAAATGTAAATTTTTACATTTATACATTTCTATCCAACATTTAAGATTTTACCCAAATTGCAAAACTGCTAGGCTAAATGATTGTGTAAATGCTGAGTGAAGGATTGTAAATTGTTAACTTAAAAGAAAGGAAGAAACACAGCTTGAGTTTGATATCACAGGTGTAGTCTGCTGCTCTGGAAATTAGAAAAACAAAACCTTTGACATCCATGCTAGAAAATATAGATATGGGTATTATTCTAAGAATTACCATGGAACCCCAATCTGTCAATTCAATTCAATTTTTATTTTCTAATTATTACCACAGTTAACATATTCTTGCATGTTTATTCTCATAGCAACCAAAGATTCACGATCATGAATTTAAAATAATCTCTTACTTAAGTTCTATTTCTGTCACCTCTCTTGCTCTATCCACCCTCTTTTTATTTTTACAAAAGGATGGATTAAACAGTGGTTCAGGCTAGCCATTTTCATTACTTAGATATCAAGGAAATAGGAAACAGAAATAAATATTTGTGGAGAAGGTCTTAGTTTATTTTATTTAATTCTCCTCTAAAGTACTTATTTTCCTTGACTAAGAGGTTATTCAGAAGTTCAGACTAATTTCAAAAGAGTTTGCTAATACATCAAGTTTTTCTAGCTGAGGGTCACTACTGTCAACTCAGGCTCAAATTACTCACTCTGATAACCAGACAGTCAAACATTAAATCCTGACTCCCTATCATGACTTACAGCTGGAATTTATCAGTGAGATACACCCAGGCCTTCACATAATGAATTCTAACTTGATCTTCCAAAAGTTGAGAGAACACTAGACAAAACTGTGTACAGAAAGGAATGATCGTAGCTCTCAAAACATTTATCTGACTTACAGTTATGTTAATACAAACAATTCTGACATTTGTTTTAGTGTGTAGAATATTTTATGGGTACCTGCACAAAAGTCATGCTAGCCCATAATCCAGGAGCCCTGGTGACACAGTGGTTAAAGGACTCAGTTGCTAACCGAAAAGTTGACCATTAGAACCCACCAGCTGCTCTGTGGGAGAAAGATGTGCTTCCATAAAAAAGATTTACAGCCTTGGAAGCCCTATGGAGCAGTTCTTCTCTGTCTTAAAGGGTCACTTCAAGTTGGAATCAACTTGAAGGCAACAGGTTTGGTTTGGTTTAGCCCATCATCCAGGCTCCCATGGAGCTGACTTCAAAGAAATGTAATCCAACAAACAAAAATTAATAAAAGTAATTTGAATTTTTACAGCAGTCTCTCTCATCAAGACCACATCCTTAATGCATGCTAATACTTCTTAAAACTTCGTAAAAATGTCTCCTAATTCACTCCTCTCTTATTATCAATATTTCCATTTTGAGCTATCGCCAGTCCCTTCTTCCTCCTGCAAATACTTCTCTTACCTCTATCTAACCTAATTTATCTAATTAACTTTCCCACCATGACTCCCATTTCACCCTCTACTCTAGCCCATGATTTAGATTTATTATTATTACTATTGTTAACTTCTTAGTTTAGTGTTCTTTTTTATCCCCCCCCCTTCTTCTCTTTGACTATAACTGGAAAATGATGAAATATCAAGGAATAAGTTCCACAAGGGCAAATCTTTTCCCTTTATCTGGCAGGAGAATAAGCAGAAATGGAAAACATGTGTAATTACTATATATATTTTCTTTTAGTAAGTATATGTATATGTATACATATACATACATATATCACAAAGATCTAAAAATAAATTAGTCAGAGAGTTACAATTACCGTAAAAATACTTTTATAAAGCCTAGTAAGAAGGAAAAATCCTGTCCTTTCTGAATGCGGAGAATTTCTTAACGTCAATGGAAGTCAGGCTGCGGTGGTCACATTTCTTATTTGAATATTGGTTTTTCCAGCAAGGGAAACAAAACTTCACTGAGGTTTTTCTTACAAAGAAAATTATAAAAACTTATTTTAAAAGTTAAAAAAGTGAATTAGATTCTGTGTGTATTAAAAAAAATTGTCTTTACAACTTTTAAATACTATTTAGTTGCAGGATATAAAGAATTAAAGATAATTTAAAGTAAGAAGCTACATGATACAACACCTTTATAGTCATATAGCATATTCTTTTTTTTGACCTGGAGTGTTTTCCTCGAATCAAGCAATGCTGCCTGTGCCTTAACGTGTTAACAGAGCACAACTCTCTTTTCGACAGTTTCATCTGAGTACTTTGGAAAGACTGACTTGGAATTTTAATGTTTTACTCTTTATATTAAATGTTTTCATTTCCTGGTTCCAATTCATCTTCTGAATTTTTGCTATTTTTATTTCCTTCCAAATGTAGGCCATTTAATTGTTTAGCATATCAGTCTCACAAATATTAAATTAAAATCTGATCACTTTGCTAGAATTCAGCAAAGAAGACTGCTGCCTTACATTATGTTGTATATTTTGCTACACTAGATAGCTACTCATGACAAAAAGGAGGAAAAACTAAAACCCTTGTGATGATGCTGTTACCGCTGAGGGCACAGAGCCTCTGCATACTCAACGGGTCCTTGTCTTTCTTTTGTAAGAATATACAGAGGAGACAATTTTGGACTCAGCTCTTCCAGGCTTATTTTACTTGTGACAAGTAAAAGGAGTCAGTGGGGGCTCATGCTGCTCCAAAAGACTGACTTGAAAAGGGAAGCAAGGTTAGGGCTTTTGTGGGTTCAGTGGAGACAACAGAGTAATAAATAGTGGGTTTCTTTCAAGTGGCAGGTACTTCTTGGAATGGCGGTGCATACTAATTAGGTTGCGTGTGCATCCGGACTCCAAGACGGAACCTGCTGATATTCAAGATGGAGTCCTCTTGGCAGCCCTTGGCATCACTTATGGGATATAGATATCTTCGGCACTACATTGCCCTGTTCGGCAGGCTAAGGAAGGTTAAACAGCAGTTGTGCTTTGTTCTTCTGCAAGTGTGGGGCCTGTAAAGGGGGAAGGGACTAGAAAAACACTAAGAAGGAGGTAGTAATTCATGGGTTGTTTTAACCTTATCTCATGTCGATAGGATGTGGTTCCTGTTTTCCCAACTTCTAGATGGTAATCTTTTAACAGCCCTTTTGTTTCGCCAGCACAATTAACCCTATCTGTCTCAGTGCCAGTGACATGAAAGTTGGAAAGTTAGCTAGATTACGGGATGTTGCTGTTCTATTATCTATCCTCCTTGAACACAAAAGAACAGGAGTCAGGTATGAAAGGGTCAGAGTTGATGGCAATGGTTTCATCTCCGTGTTAAAAACTCATTTAAAGCAGTAAACTCTTCTCTCTTTCTCTCCTTCAAAGGATAATTGTCCAGGACTTACTCCATCAAGACATGAGGCCAAACACCTTCTTCTTCCTCCTCCAATATGGCTGGATCAAAAACAAACAAACAAACTCATCGCTGTCAGGTGGATTCCAAGTCATAGCGACCATATAGGAGAAGGTAGAATTGCCTCGTAGGGTTTCCAAGGAGCAGCTGGTGCAGCCTTAGTGGCGCAGCAGTTAAGAGCTACAGCTGCTAACCAAAAGGTTGAAAGTTTGAACGCTACCATATTACCCACTGCTGTCAAGTCAATTCCGACTCAAAGCGACCCTATAAGACAGAGTAGAACTGCCCCATAGAGTTTCCAACGAGCCCCTGACAGATTCCAACTGCAGCCATAGCACTTAACCAGTACACCACCAGGGTTTCCCCTACCAGATTAGTTTCCTCTAAAACTCTTTCCTTCTTCTTCTTTTTTATTTTACTATTATTATTATTTACATGTGGCTGGCCAGAGTATGGTAAATTCCAAAATTTTGTTTTGAGTTTACTGTGAAAAGAGGCCTTTTAGGTTTGAAAACATAATATTTGTAGTCCAAACCAGGACACTAGGTGAATGAAAGGGCCACAATTATTAATTATGCAGTGACAATAGGCATAAATCAGGAATATCTCAGGCTTATGAATCAGTCCAGTTTATCAGAGTTTTGAAATTGTTTTTCAGTTGTTTTTCACTTATTTCCTATGTATCTGTCTACTTCATGAATCACAGGAAGCTAAGACCATGGTCTGGGCAATATTTTAAATTCATGAATTATGAAATAGCAGTGTGTTCAAATATCTGTTCTGTCTCTTAACAATTGAGTGACTTTTCTTTCCCTCAGCTTTTCTACAGTGAAGGTAAAAACAGTGTGTATCTCATAGTAACATTTGGAAAATGATTGAGACTTGTGTTTCCCACCCAATGGTCTGCCACAGTAAATGTGTGATGTGCAATTGAAAAGAATGTGCGTTCTACTGCTGTTGGGTAAAGTGTTCTATAGATGGCCATTAGGGCAGGTTAGATGATAGTGTTGTTTAAGTCTTCTATATGCTTACTGATTTTCTGTCTATTTGGTCCATCCATTACTGAGAGAGGAATGTTGAAATCTCTACCTATAATAGCAGATTTGTCAATTTTTACCTTTGGTCCTGTCAGTTTTTGCTTCATGTAACTTGAAGCTCTGTTATTAGATTGCATACACATTTAGGATTATTGTGTTTTCTTAATGAATTGAACCTTTTATCATTATATTTCATCTTATCTCTGGATATATTCCTTCTCCTGCAGTCTACATTGTCGGTTACTAATATATCAACTCTAGGTTTCTTATGATTAAGTTTGTTTTCTTTAACTTTTCCCATCCTTTTATTTTTTAACTTTTTAACCTGAAGAAGTTATATTTAATGTGGGTTTCTTCTAAGCAGCATATCATTATATCATTGATTATTACTTTTTTATCCAAACTGGCAGACTCTGTCTTTTAATTTGAGTGTTTATAATTAAGTCTGTAATTTTCCTATATGCCCCATTTGTGATTTGTTCCTTTTCTCATTTTCTGTTTTCTCTAGGGTTACTTAAAATTTAAATTTAAAAAATTTTTTTAACAGTTTATCCTCCAGATTTCCAATATACATCTTTAACTTATCACGGTCAAATTTCAAATAGCATACCGCTTCATGTATCATCATTGATCAATATTATACATTTTACGTCTACACATTATAAACTGTATACTACATTGTCATTATTTTTCCTTTAAACAATTACCTTTTTCAAAAACTAAAAAATTAAAAAAAAAAAACTCTTTTATTGGTACATTATATGGATCCAACTTTCCATCTAGTATTATTTTCCTTCAGGCCAGAAACTCCTTCAACATTTCTTTTAAGGAAGATGTGCAGCAACAGATTCTGTTTTTGTTTACAGGAAAATGTCTTTATTTTGCCCTGAAATCTATTTGCCTGATATTTGTATAGCCGCTCCAACTTTATTTTAGTTAATGTTAGCATCATATATTATTTTCCTTTTTAAAAAAAACTGTGATGTATCTTTATATATAAAGCAGATTTCTTTCAGGCAGCATTTTTTTTTTTTTTAATCTGATCTCATATTCCCTGGTCTTTAATTGGGTGTTTAAGCCACTTATATTTCACAGGATTAATGACGTGATTGGATTTAAATCTACCATCTTGCTTATTGTTTTCTCTTACACATATTCTTAATTCCCTTTTCTCTCTATTTCTATCTTCTAGGATTTTTTCCTATAATTCAGTTTTATTTCCATTATAAGTTTATTAGTTATAACTCCTTGTTGTGTTACCTTAGGGGTTATTTTAGGGGTCCAGGATACACCTCTAAGTTATCGTATTCTACCTTCAAATGATATTATACACCTTCATGAATAACATAAGAACCTAATAACAGTTGGAGTCTGGTGGTGCAGTGGTTAAGAGTTTGACTGCTAACCAAAATGCCAGCAGTTCAAATCCACCAGTTGCTCCTCGGAAACCCCATGTGGCAGTCCTACTCTGTCCTATAGAGTTGCTGTTGACTCAACAGCAACCTGTTTGGTTTTGGTTAATAACAGTTTACTTCCATTTCTCTTCTCCCAGACCGTGTGCTACTGTTGTCATACATTTTACTTCTTCATAATATTATAAACTCCACAATACATTGTAAGTAGTTTCCATCTAAACAGTTATCTTTTAAAGAAATTTAAATAATTAGAAAAATAAAGTCTTTATATTTGCCTATGTAATTACCATCACCTTGACTCTTCATTTCTCTGTATAGACCAGGTTTCCGTCTGGTACCATTTTGTTATTCCTTGTAGACTTTCTTTAGAATTTATCAAGTGCAGGTCCCCTGCGATAAATTCATTCATCTTTTTGCGTGTCTGAAAAATTCTTTATTTTGTCTTAATATTTTTGAAAGGCATTTTCACTGGATAAAGAATTCTAGGATGATAGTTTTTAATGCTATAAATATTTTGCTGCATATCTTTTCACTTTTCATTTCTTCTAACAAGAAATCTACTGCCATCCTTACCCTAATATTAATATTAGCATCATATATCTTTTTCTGTTTTTCACTTTAGGGTTACTTAAGCATCTGCTGTATGTAATGTGTCTTTTTTACTTTGGATTATTTTAAGATATTTTGTTTGTTTTAAATCACTAATTTTAAGCAATTGGGTTATAATGTGCCTTGGTGTAGTTTTCTTTGTGTAATTTGTGCTTGTGTTTTATTGAACTTCTTGGATGTTGGATCTACTCTCAAATCAGAGTTTCATCTGATTTGGACAATTTTTGGCCTTTATTTATATTTTTTCTCCTTCCTGCACCTCTCCTTTGGAAACTCTGATTACATGTGTATTTGGCCATGTGAAATTTTCCCACAGTTTACTTATGCTGTTATTCTCTCCAGTTTTTACTCTTAGAAAATGTTTTTGCTGTATCTTCAATTCACTAATCTTTCTTTTTCCAGCAGTATCTAATGTGTCATTAGTCGTATCCAGTGTATTTTTCATCTCAATCAGTGTAGTCTTCAACTCTAGAAGTTTGATTTGGGTCATTTTTATGTCTTACTTTTTTCCACTTAACACACCCATTCTGGGCCAACCTGTTAACCCATTGCCATCGAGTCAGTTCCAACTCATAACAACCCTATAGGACACAGTAGGACTGCCCCATAGAGTTTCTAAGGAGGCTCTGGTAGATTTGAACTGCAGACGTTTTAGTTAGCAGACATAGCACTTAACCACTACACCACCAGGGTTTCCATTCTAGGTCAGTGGTTCTAAATAAGGAGCAACTTTGCCGCCTCAGAGGACAATGGCTGAATAAAATGTTGATTGTAATAACTCAGGGAGGATTACTACTGATATCTAGTTGGCAGAGGCCAGGGATGCTGCAAAACATCATGCCGTGCAAAAGACAGCCCCCACCAAACAAGCAAATTTATGTGACCATTGACTAAAATGTCATTAGAATTGAAGTTGAAAAACTTTATTCTACTCTTTCAAACATACAGGATACAGTTAAAATAACTGCTTTAATGTCTTTATCAGTCCTATGATTTGTATCATTTCTGGGTGAGTTTTGACTGATTTTTCACTCATTATGAGTTGTATTTTCTTGCCTATTTCATAACCCATAATTTTTGATTGGATACCAGATAAAGTGAATTTTTCCCTTCTGAGTACTGAATATTTTTGTATAGATAAAAATATCTTTGATATTTGTTCTTAAATGCAGATAAGTTACTTGGAAATATTTTTATTCTTACAGGTCTTGTTTTTTAGATCTGTTAGGTGGGACCTGAACAGCAGTTATTCTAGGTATAATTTTTCCATGACTGAGGCATGGCCTACCTTAATTCTCTATCAATTTTTGGTGGAGTTAGGAGGTTTTTCACTCTGACTCTTGGAAACCGGCAGTGTTCTCAATCCTGTTTTTAACACTGACTGCTGTTCTCTCCAATCTTTTCAGATGGTTCTTTGCCTAGTGTCGTGTAGCTTTCTCAGGTGCATGTGCTAATAGGAAATCAACTAAATGCTTAAGATAGCATTCTCTGCATACCTCCAGGGTTCTCCCTGCATAGCCTCCTCTGCTTTGGTATGCCACCTTGCAAAATTTAGCTGCCACGTCTTCCCTAGAATCCCAGAGGCATATCCTCAACTCAGAGAAAATCTGCCTGAGTTTCCCACTTTGACTATAATCTGGAAAGATACTCTAAACAAGCAGCTGGAAAAGTACAGGGCCTACCTAGATTTTTCTCTTCTCTCCGGGATCATTGTCCTTGTCTGCTGTCCAATGTCTTTAAGAGTTGTAATTTCATATTTTTATTATTTTATTTTTTCAGTTGTTTCATGATATTGTGAATGTTCTATACTGGGTATCTGAGTTTTGTTGTCTTCCTTTAAGTACCATTTTGTTTTACTGAACACTTAAGTTTCTACTAGATTAGCTTGATTTTTTTCTAGGTTTTGCTTCCAAAACTTCTTTCTAGGCTTTGTCAGCAAGTGCCTGGAGGCATCTTTGTTATGGGTCTTGTTTAGCCCTACTATCAAATCATGACCATTCTTCATTCTTTAATAAATGCTTTGAGTGTTCAACGAAGTTTTGCCACTCTGACTGTTTAGAACTAGAATTTCTTCTAGCCCTAGGTGAAATCCAGGAAATATTCTCCTTAAAGGTCCCTGTGGTTGTTCTTTCCCTGTCTTTGCCAAGACTCATCCTATGTATGAACAGTTAGTCTTCAGTCAAGGAATGAAGAGGACTTCCGTACAGAATTCTGGAACACTTCATCTGCATATTTTCCTACTATATAATAACCTGCTTTGTAAAATTCAGATACCTCTGCCTCACTGAACTTCAATTTCTTTATTCTTAACATATTGAGACCACCATGTTCTGTTTAGTTCTTCTAGCTTGTGCTAAAGGTCAGAAAGTGCCTCCAGGCAGAAGGCTGGGACATTTACAGTGATCATCTATTTTTCTCTCTCTCTTTTTTTTTTGGAGGGGTGGTGATACATGATCCTGTGCTGCCAATTGTCCAATATATAACAGGGTAAATAATCAGTAAATGCTAATTTTTAACAGCATTTACTCCCTCATCTTATGGTAATCTCTTTCATTTTTTGAGCTGAAACTGAGCTAGGCTTTACTCAGTCTCATCAATGTACTAAACCTCTTCCTGACCCATTTGATATTCGGATAATAGCATATATTGTTCATGTAGCCTGGAAAGGTCTACCCAAACACATTATACAAATACTTTCCAATTAGCTCCAAATCCCAACTTTTCTTTTATACCTCAACTCAAATGTAATTTTCTCAGAGATCTCTTTTCTAAAACCACTATCCCATTGCCTCACCCACCACAACTGACATTAGTGTCCCCTTTAAACTCTCTAATGAAAACTTGTAATTTTCCTTCAAAGGGCTTCTCAAAGTTTGTAATAATATGTATTTCTGTGTGATTTAATAATTAATGAATCTCTCTCCCAAGGATCAATATTTGATGGGGCTCCTAGGTTAATTAGAAGAAGTTTAAACTTACATGAAGTCAAAGAAACTATCTTGTTTACCCATCATCATATCCTTGTATTGGTTAGTGTCCTGGGCACAGAGAATGTACTCAACAAAAAAATTGTCGAAGGAGTGAATTCATGAATTCATTTTGTGGCTCTTAAGGGAATATTTGGTGTTTTCTGCCTTATCCTTAAGAGTAAATAAACTAGAAATTGTTATTATAGTTTATCCAAAAATGAAATTTAGTAAAATGCATTTTATAAGATCCTTTATCATTACTTGGTCCTCTAAGTAGGTTTTATCTCTGCTAATGCAAGATGTTTTCCTCAGAACGCAGAATTCCATCATTTCTCCAAATGTAATAGGAAAAAGCAAGAACAAAAAGAAAAAAAAAAATCAAAGCTCTCTGAAATAGTTTAAAATAATAAACTCCCAGTTACCCAGCAAATACCAAAGGAAGTAAATAAATTCAAACTAACCTAATCCCTTACCACATTTGAAAATGTTTCACGTGGAATTTCTCTTTAAAAGTCAGCAACAAATTCCCCTAAGTTAGTCCAAAGAGAGCAAATTTTCTCAATTGAATTTCAGTCTCCTTCCTCAGGGCGAAAACTCCTTTTGGAATTACTTTTAACTCTAACTAAAAAAAAGTTCAAAAAGAAAGTGAAATACAAAAAGACATTTACAAACATTTAAAATTAATGCATTATAAGAATTCCAACCCAAAACTACAGGTGGCCAGGTTTTACATAGTATGTAGAACACTGGAAAGAATGACACTTCCACCTATCCTTACAGCAATGACATCATCTACAATAATATAAATGTAGATTATCTGGAAAAAATCACAATTTCTCTTGAATTTATCAGAAATCTGAGGTCACAGAGCAACCAGCTAATCTGAAATCTAAGGAAGGACAGGTGCTACCAAGGAGAGATTGGATACTAGCACTTGTTTTTCTAGGGCAGGTGCTATGTAAGCAGCTATGGAGACTTCAACTAAACTTTTTAACATATTGACAAAGGCTTGTACATGGATTACCACTGGAGTATAGAGTACAAAAGGCAATTGCTTTCACTTGCAAAGCTCTCCTGCTTGGAATGGGTGCTCACAAGAAGATTGGGGGCAGGGCAAGAAATCTGAGAAATCTTTCCTTCTGGTGCAGGCCTGGTGAATGGAAATAGCAGACTTCTCAAGGAAAGGTGTAGAGAAGACTTACCCACATCCTCCATCTCTATGTTCCCAACAAATCAAAAACTTTTAAGATGCTGGTGTAAGGGTAGCAAACTCTTTTCGCCTAAGGCACAGGTGAAGATCCAATACAGCTGGGGGAAGAGAACACAATAGAACTTTCTACCCCTGAAGACAAGAAAAGAAAATGTCCTAGGTCTAGACCATTAGCAATCCTATTCCTCTGGAGAACTAGGATCTTTAAGAAACCCCACTCTTTACTCAGGGACATAGTGCTTCTCTAAAACTGAAGATAATCAAAACAATGAAGAATGACCCACCTGAATCCCACCTCACCCGCATCCACTGAGGCTAGTAACCTCCAAGAAATGAGTAATAGGGAGAGGGAAAAACTTGGAGAGATACTTTCTCTGTGGTGCAGGTGCAAAGGGAAGACCTAACACTGAGGCAAACCAGCTGTACCCTCAAAACAAGGTAAGCCAAAGTAACTCATACAACCTCTGTGAAAATCAGTTTGGAAAGGTATATCAAGAACATTACCATATTCATGTTTTTTGATCTAGTGGTACAATAGTTAGTAAGCTGTTACAAAAATATAAATTATATAGGTAGTTATATGCAAGGATATAATTACAATGCTATTAATAATAATAGTAATTTAAAAACAGCCTAAATATTCTACAACTAGAGAATTAAATAATTATTGCATATCCATATAATAGATTTATATAAAAAAATTTTTTTTATTATATACACCCATTGAAATAGTTTTTGAAGAACATGTAATGATATGATTCCAAGAGTAAAACATATGTGTGTATGTGTGTGCGTGTGCACCTGATTAGGCAGAGATTAGGATTTATAACACAAAGGAAAATTACAACAGTCACAAAATGGAAGAAAACCAAAAAATACTGGCAATCATGGCCTAACCAAGTGGACATATATTTTGGGGAGACACAATTCAATCCATGACAGCCCATCACACAAATGAACTAGAATTCAGTTAAATAGAAAAGAATAAAAATTATGATATTGATATAGCCTATGGGAAAAAAATAACATAACAATGTTTGGACAAAAGATAAGCAAAGAATAAAAAAAATCTGAAATTAAAGCACCTGAAGTTGTAACATGAAAGTTAGACACTTGAGTTTTGAGTAAGAAAATTTTTTTAAATTTTCTGAAGTATCTGATGTACCCATACCCACTACCATCAAGTTGATTCCAACTCATAGCGACCCTACAGGGCAGAGTAGAACTGCCCCAAAGAGTTTGCAAGGAGCACCTGACAGATTTGAACTACCAACCCTTTGGCTAGCAGACTCAGCACTTAACCACTACGCCACCAGTGTTTCTTTATTTGATGTAAGTGCCTTATAATTTCAACAGCAGGAGTTATTAAATTTTTGCAAAAGTATTAAAAGCAGAGTGCCGTATCAAATACCTCTTTAAAGACAGTGAGTTGATTTTGTACCTGAATTTCCTATGGCACAAACAGAAACATCTGAACCATGTAAATAAATATTCAAAAGTTATCTCAAAGGATAGTATTCTCATGAATATATTGTAAGCAGAAAAAAAAAGAAAAAAATTTTAAGTAAATAATTAAAAATCAATGCAATTTTAAGTACGTTTTCTCTAGTTTTTGACAGTTCTCTACAGTGCACTATAAAAATGATTCCTAACATTATAATTGTATTTTGGATACAACATCAAGCCAAACTTAGACTAAGCATTTAGTTCTATCTTTCCACTTACTACAATCTCACTCTAGCCAGCTTCTGCCTCTCTACTGAAAAATTTAAAGAAATCCAATCCTGAAAATGCATTTCACTGAAACAATGAATTGCAAAATTCTTTAGATAATGAGTTTCCTTTTTTATCAACCACAACGTTGGGTTAAAAATGGGATGGATTGTCTTCAGTACAACAGAGAGACGCTTATTTGTTGTTACTTATTGGGGAGCCAGTTCCGACTCATCGGGACCCTATGTACAATGAAACAAAACACTGCCCGATCCTATGCAATCCTCACAATCATTGCTATGTTTGAGCCTATTGCTGCAGCCACTGTTTTAAACATTCTCGTTAAGGGTCTTCCTCTCTTTCGTTGATCCTCTCTTTTACCAAGCATGATGTCCTCTCCAAGGACTGATCACTCCTGATTACATGTCCAAAGTACGTGAGACAAAGTCTTGCCATCCATGCTCTTAAGGAGTATTCTATCCGTACTTCCTCCAAGACAGATTTGTTCATTCTTTTGGCAGTTCATGTTATATTCAATATTCTTCACCAATACCATAATTCAAAGGCATCAATTCTTCTTTGGTCTTCCTTATTCATTGTCCAGGTTTTGCATCCACATTAGATGATTGAGAATGCCATGGCTTGGGTCAGGCGCACCTTAGTCCTCAAAGCAACATCTCTCTTTTTTTTTTTTAACACTTTAAAGGTGTGTTTTGCAGATTTGTTCAATGCAATACATGATTGGATTTCTTTCTTTTTTTTTTTTTTAATTGTGCTTTAATTTTTTTTAGATGAAGGTTTACAGAGCAAATTAATTTCTCATTAAACAATTAGTACACATATTGTTTTGTGACATTGGTTGCCAACCCCACGATGTGTCAACACACCCTCCCCTTCTCAACCTTGGGTTCCCCATTTCCATTTGTTCAGCTTTCCTGTCTCCTCCTGCCTTCTCGTTTTTGCCCCTGGGCTAGTGTGCCCATTTACTCTTGTGTACATGATTAAACTATGTGTATTATTTTTTCTTTTATGGGCCTGCCTAACATTTGGCTGAAGAGTGAACTTCAGGGGTGACTTTGGTGCTGAGTTAAAAGGGTGTCCAGGGGCCATATCCTCAGGGTTTCTCCACTCTCTGTAAGAGCAGTAAATCTGATCTTTTTTGTGAGTTTGAATTTTGTTGTACCTTTTTTCCACCTCTATCTGGGACCATCTATTGTGATCCCTGTCAGAGCAGTCGGTGGTGGTAGACAGGCACCATCTCTTAGTGATGGACTGAGTCTGGTGGAGGCTGTGGTAGATGCAGTCCACTAGCCCTTTGGACTAATCTTTCCCTTATGTTTTTAATTTTCCTCATTTTCCCTTGCTCCAGACAGGGTGGGACCAGTGGAGTAACTTGGCAGCTCAGAAGCTTTTCAGACACCAGAAGTTACAGGATTTTTTAACTGCTGCTTCCATGGATGTTGATCGTGGATCCAAATAAAACGAAATTCTTGACACCTTCAATATTTTCTCTGTTTATCGTGATGTCACTTATTGGTCCAATTGTGAAGATTTTTGTTTCTTTAAGTTGAGGTGTAATCCATACTGATCCTCGTCAGTAAGTTGATCAAGTTCTCTTCACTTTCAGTAAGCAAGGTTGTGTCATTTACACATCTAGGTTATTAATAAGTCTTCCTCCAATCCTGGTACCCCTGCTCTTTGTCATATAGTCCAGGTCAGCACGCAGATTGAACAACTATGTGAAAGGATACAACCCTGACACACACCTTTCCTGACTTTAAACCATGCAGTATCCCCTTGTTCTGTTTTAACAACTGCCTGTTGATCTATGTACAGGTTCCTCATGACCACAGTTAAGTGTTCTGGAATTCTCGTTCTTCCTAATGTGATCCATAATTTGTTATGATCCACACAGTTGAATCCCTTTGCATAGTCAATAGAGCACAAGTAAACATCTTTCTGGTATTCTCTGCTTCAGTCAAGATTCATCTGACATCAGCAATATTGTCCCTCATTCCACGTCCTCTTCTGAGTCAGGCTTGAATTTCCGACAGTTCCCTGTCGATGTACTGCTGCAAACATTTTTGAACGATCTTCAAAATTTTACTTGTGTGTGATATTAACGATAATTATTGTTCAATAATTTCCACATTCTGTTGAATCACCTTTATTTGGAATGTGCACAAATACAGATTTCTCCCAGTCGGTTGGCCAGTTATCTGTCTTCCAAATTTCTTAGTATAGATGAGTGAGCACCTCCATTACAGCAACTGTTTGTTGAAACATCTCAGTTGGTATTCTGTCAATTCCTGCAGCCTCATTTTTTGCCAATGCCTTCACTGCATCTTGGACTTCTTCCTGAAATACCCTTGGTTCTTGATCATGTGCTATCTCTTGAAATGACTGAACATTGACCAATGCTTTTTGGAACATTCACCCTGTGCATTCCTCCATCATCTTTTGATGTTTCCTGCATCATTTAAAATTTTGTCCATGGAATCCTTCCATATTGAAACTCGAAGCTTGACCTGTTTTTTCAGTTCTTCACCTTGGGTAATGCGGAGTGTGTTCTTTGCTTTTGGTCTTCTAACTCCAAGTCTTTGCACGTTTAATTATAATACTTTGTCTTCTTGGATTGCCCTTTGAGATTCTCTGTTCAGCTTTTTTACTTCATCATTTCTTCTATTTGCTTTAGCTACTCTAGGTTAAAGAGTAAGTTTTAGAGTCTCTTCTGACATTCATTTTGGTCTTTTCTTTCTTTCCTGTCTTTTTAATGACCTTTTGCTTTCTTAATGTATGATGTCTTTGATGGTATCCCACAGTTCGCCTGGTCTTTGGTCATTAGTGTTCAATTAGTGTGCTAGTTATGTAGTGCTGCTATAATCGAAATACCACAAGTAGATGAATTTAACAAACAGAAACTTATTCTCTCACAATCTAGGAGGCTAAAAGTCCAAATTCAGGGTGCCAGCTCCAAGGGAAGGCTTTTCTTTCTCTGTCAGCTCTCGAAGAAGGCCCTTGTCATCATTCTTTTCCTGGTCTAGGAGCTTCTCAGTGCAGGGACCCAGGGTTCAAACGACACGCTCTGCTCCTTCTTTCTTGGTTGTATGAGGTCCCTCTTCTCTCTATAGTTTTCTCTTTTATATCTCAAAAGGGATTGACTCAAGGTACAACTTAATCCTTTAGATTGAGTCCTGCCTCGTGAATGTAACTATCTCTAACCCTGCCTCATTATCATCATAGAGGATTTAAAACACATAGAATAAATAGATCACAAAACAAAGAACAAGCACGCAATACTAGGAATCATGGCCTAATCAAGTTGACACACATTTTGGGGGGACAAAATTCAATCCATAACAATGGGTCAAATCCATTCTTGAGATGGTCTCTAAATTCAGGTGGGATATACTCAAGATCATACTTTGGCTCTTGTGGACTTGTTTTAATTTTCTTCAGCTTCAACTTGAACTTGCATATGAGCCATTGATGGTCTGTTCCACAGTTAGCCCCTGGGCTTGTTCTGACTGATGATATTCAGTGTCTCCGTTGTCTCTTTCCACAGACATAGTTGATTTGATTCCTGTGTATTCCATCCAGTGAGGTCCACCTGTATAGCTGCTATTTTTGTTGTTGATAAAAGGTATTTGGAATGAATAAGATGTTTACTTGCAAACCTTTATCCTATGATCTCCAGAGTAGTTTCTATCACCAAGGCTGCATTTTCCAAATACTGATCCTTGTTCTTTGTTTCCAATCTTCACATTCAAATCACCAATAATTATCAGTACATCTTGATTGCATGTTAGAACATTTCAAGATCTATTTTTTGGGGGGGTTATCTTGAATTACAATGCTGTCAGTGGTAGGATAATATCCATATGCCTTCAAGGAAGGCCACTTAAGGGGACTATTACTCAAATTTATGTACCAACCACTAAAGCAAAAGAAATTGCAGATTTTTAACATCTTTTGCAGTCTGAAATTGATCAAAATAGAGAGACAGATGCTGACAATGTTGGTCACCTGTAGGGTAAAGGGAGCCAGGACACTCAGGGAGAGAGGTCAACCAGCGAACTGACATTAGCTACTAAACAATATGCAAATGGATCTTTCCTATTTCCCTCACTGGCTAAGGTTTGTTTGTTTCCACTCCCTGCCTCAAAAACCATAGACTATTAAGCATAGTGTACTGTCTTAGTTATCTAGTGCTGCCGTAACAGAAATACCACAAGTAGATGGCTTTAACAAAAAGAAATTTATTTCCTCACAGTAAAATAAGCTAAAGTCCAAATTCAAGGTGTCAGTTCCTGGCAAAGGCTTTCTTTCTCTGTCGGCTCTGGAAGAAGGTCCTTGTCCTTAGTCCTCCCATGGTTGAAGAGGTGCTCAGGCTCAGGGACCCCAGGTCCAAAGGACATGTTCTGGTCCTGGTGCTGCTTTTTTAGTGGTATGAGGTTCCCAACTCTCTGCTTGCTTCCCTTTCCTTTTATCTCTTGAGAGATAAAAGGTGGTACAGGCCACACTCCAGGGAAACGACCTTTACCTTGGATCAGGGAGGTGACCTGAATAAGGGTGGTGTTACAATCCCACCCTAACCCTCTCAACATAAAACTACAATCACAAAATGGAGGACAACCACACAATGCTGGGAATCATGGCCTAACCAATTTGATACACACATTTTGGGGGGACATAATTCAATCCATGACAGTGTACTGCATTAATTATATTTGTAGATACTACTTTTTGAGCCAGCAAATCAAGTATGTAGATACAGAATAGAGGAATATTGGCAAAAGCATCATTTGTGGGGGGGAAAAAAACCTGAAAGGTTTCAGCTTCAGCTGGTTGCCAGCTCACTACAATTCAGAAGTGTAATTCAGCACAACCATAACAACAGCAGAAACATTAGTAGAATCCAGTAGCATATGTAGGACAGGATGAGAGATAATATCTACTAATACTCTTACCTATACATGTTTGAGTACCTCTGGAATATTGTGTTCTATTCTGCAAGTCAGGGATTTAGAAAGAGGAATGGCTGCAAATAAATAAATAAAAACACAAAATCAAACAACCAGCAACAACAAAAAATATAGCAGCAACAACAGCAACAAAAACAAAACAAAATAATAATAATACAAAAAAAAAAAAAAAAAAAGCTACAACACATACATAAAAAGAGAAAACAGACTGACCAGCCCACACAAGCAGTCTGTGAAATGTTTTCAAATTCTGTTTTGAAGAGAAGTATATGGTTCTATAGTCAGGCCAGGGACAGAAGCTACCGGTCTAGCTGTGAATGTCCCTTCCTGCTTGAAGATTCCTGGGAAGCAGAGACTGAAGCCTGCATGGTTTTATGAGAAATTAGGTTCAGCAGATTTATTTCCCTCTTAAGCCAGATATTTAAGGGAGAGAAAGGGAGAACTACACTAGAAGAAGGAAAGATGTCAGGAAATCAGAAGTGAGGGTCAGTTGCCATATCTGCTACTTTTAAGCAAAGGCAAACTCTCATCCCCTGGTGTGCAAGGCCCATGAGAATCTGATGTAAATGAGATCTCACGCACACTGGAAGAGGAAGTGGAGAGCTTGCCTCTAATATCCTGGTAGAGTTGTAAGAGTAAAAGAAGGGAGAGAGAAATGATGAAATTCATGTGTTCTGACTCTCCTCTATGGAATGAAGTTTTACAATGGGGAAACATATTAGAGAGAAGGGAAAGCCAAAAACCCCTTAGTCCCACCTCCACTTGAGCTTCTCTCAAGAGACACACATTGAATGATGCCGCACCCACACAGCCACTCAACAAGGGACAGCAATGGCAGAGTAATAAGGGTAAGGGGTATTTTTAGGAACAGAGAAAGAGCCTCAGTTTAGCAACCCCCTCAAGAGTCTACTTCTGTCCTTCACAGTTTCAGATATCAGTTAGGAATGGTGCAGAAAAAAAGAGAAGAAAAGATTGACTACTTATGTAAAAGAGACTGAATTATCAAAAAAGTGTTTGTTTTTAATTGTATATAATTGGATGTACTAGATTTGGGATTGAAATAAGTGTTTTCCTACTTCCTGGTTGCCTGGGAATGTATGCAGAAATTCACATTAATTATGAAAAGTAAAACAGTTTTATTTGCTCATCTGAATATAGTGTGTAAATTGGTAATGAGTCACATTAGAATTGTCGATAAGTTGCACATCATGCAGGTGTGACAATTCAAGTTTCCTTGAGGTACCTGATAACTATTTAAAGAAAGACCCAAGCATGTTCTTAGAGCTCACACTGTTGTTTTTGTTGTTAGGTGCCGTCGAGTCAGTTCCTACTCACAGCTGCCCTATGTACAGTAGGTTGAAAAGCTGCTCAATCCTGCACCATCCTTACAATCCTTGTTATGCTTCAGCCCATTGTTGCAGCCACTGTCAATTTATCTTGTTGAGAGTCTTCATCTTTCATGCTGACCGTCTACTTTACCAAGCATGATGCTCTTCTCCAGTGACTGGTCCCTCCTCATAACATGTCCAAATTACCTGAAATGAAGTCTCGCTGTCCTTGCTTCTAAGAAGCACTCTAGCTCTACTTCTTCCAAGGCAGGTTCATTCTTCTGGCAGTCAATAGTATGTTCGATATTCAATAATGCCATAATTCAAGGACATCAGTTCTTCTTTGGCCTGGCTTATTAATTGTCAACTTTTGCATGTGTATGAGATGATTGAAAATACAAGGCTTGGGTCAGGCTCACCTTAGTCCTCAAAGTGACATCTTTGTCTTTTAACACTTTAAAAGTATATTTTGCAGCAGATTTGCCCAATGTGATTTATCTTTTGATTTCTTGACTGCTGCTCCCATGAGTGTTGATTGTGGATACAGGTAAAATGAAATCCTTGATACGTTCAATATTTTCTCTGTTTATCATTACTTTGCTTATAGGCTCAGCTGTGAGGATTTTTTTCTTTATGTTGAGATGTAATCTATGTTGAAGCCTGTATAGTCTTTGATCTTTGTCAGTTAAGGGCTTCAAGTCCTCTTCACTTTCAGCAAGCAAAGTTGTGTATCTGCATAACACAGGTTGTTAATGAGTCTTTCTCCAATCCTGATACCCTGTTCTTCTCCATATAGTCCAGCTTCTCAGATTACTTGTTCAACATACAGATTAAATAAGTATGGTGAAAGATACAATGTTGACACAGTTTTCTTGAGTTTAAACCACACAGTATCCCCTTGTTCTGTTTGAATGACTGCCTCTTGTTCTACATACATGTCCTTCATGAATACAATTAAGTGTTCTGGAATTCCCATTCTTCCCAAAGTCATCCATAATTTGTTATGACCCACACAGATGAATGCCTTTGCATAGTCAATAAAATACAGGTAAACATCTTTCTGGTATTCTCTGCTTTCAGCCAAATCCATCTGAATCTGCAATGATGTCCCTCATTCCACATCCTCTTCTGAATCCGGCTTGAATTTCTGGCAGTTCCCTGTTGATGTACTGCTGCAACTGCTTTTGAATGATCTTCAACATTTTACTTGTGTGTAATATTAATGATATTGTTCCATAATTTCCACATTTGGTTGGATCACCTTTCTTTGGAATGGTCACAAATATGGATTTCTTCCAGTGGGTTGGCCAGGTAGCTATCTTCCAAATTTCTTGGCACAGACCAGTGAGCACCTCCAGCCCTGCATCCATTTTTTTGAAACATCTCAGTTAATATTCTGTCAATTCCTGGAGGCTTATTTTCTGCCAGTGCCTTCAGTGCAGCTTGAGCTTCTTCCTTCAGTACCATCTGTTCTTGATCATATGCTACCTCCTGAAATTTTTGAAGCTGAACAATTCTTTTTGGTACAATGACTCTGTGTATTCTTTCCATCTTCTTTTGATGCTTCCTGTGTTGTTCAATATTTTCCCCATAGAATCCTTCAACATTGCTACTTGAGGCTTGAAGTTTTTCTTCAATTCTTTCAGCTTGAGAAATGCTGTCAATTCTTTCAGCTTGAGAAATGCTGAGTGTGTTTTTCCCTTTTGGTCTTCTAACTCCAAGTCTTTGCATATTTCATTATAATACTTTACCTTCTCAATCTGTCCTTTGAAATGTTATGTTCAGCTATTTTACTTCATCATTTCTTTCATTTGTTTTAGCTACTCTATATTAAAGACTCAGTTTCAGAGTTCCTTCTGACATCCATTTTGGTCTTTTCTTTCTTTCCTGTCTTTTCAATGAACTCTTGTTTTTTTCATGTGTGATGCCTTCCACAACTCATCTGGTCTTCAGTCATTAGTGTTCAATGAGTCAAATCTATTCTTGAGACGGTCTGTAAATTCAGGTGGGATATACTCAAGGTCATACATTGGCTCTCCTGGATTTGATTTAATTTTCTTCAACTTCAGCTTGAATATGAACAGTTGATGGTCTGTTCTGACTGATGGTATTGAGCTTTTCCATTGTCTCTTTCTACAGATGTAGCCATTATGATTTCTGTATATTTCCTCTGGTGAGGCCCACATGTATGTTCATCTTTTATGTTATTGAAAAAAATGTATTTGCAATGAAGAAGTCGTTGGTCTTGCAAAATTCTATCATATGATCCCTGGCATTGTGTCTATCACCAAGGCCATATTTTCTAACTACTGACCCATCTTTGTTTCCAACTTTCCCACTCTAAACACCACTAATTATCAATGCATTTTGATTGCATGTTTGATCAATTAGAGATTGGAGAAATTGTTAAAAATCTTCATTTTTTTTCATCTTTAGCCTTAGTGGTTGGTGCATAATTTTGAATAATAGTTGTATTAACTGGTGTTCCTTGTAGGGATATGGATATTATCCTATCATCACTGACAGCATTGTACTTCAGGATAGATCTTGAAATGTTCTCTTTGATGATGAATGCAATGCCATTTCTCTCCAATTTGCCGTTCAGGGCATAGCAGACCACGTGATTGTCTGGTTCAAAATGGCAATATCAGTCCATTTCAGCTCACTAATGCCTAGAATATGGGTGTTTATGTGTTTCATTTCATTCTCAATGATTTCCAATATTCCTAGATTCATATTTCTTACATTCCATATTCCTGTCATTAATGAATGTTTACAGCTGTTTCTTCTCATTTTGAATTATGCCACATCAGCAGATGAAGGTCTGAAAAGTTCAACTCCATCCTCATCATTAAGTTCAATTCTACTTTGAGGAGGCAGCTCTTCCCCAGTCGTATTTTACGTACCTTCCAACCTGAGGGGCTCTTATTCTGGCACTATATCTGACAATGTTCTGCTATTATTCCTAAGGTTTTTACTGGTCAATTTTTTCAGAAGTGGACCACCAGGTCCTTCTTCCTAGTCTGTCTTAGTCTTGAAGCTCAGCTGCCAGAAACCTGTCTACCATGGGTGGCCCTGCTGGTATTTGAAATACTATTGGCATAGCTTCCAGCATCATACAAGCCACAAACCAACAGATGTGTGAGGGTGATCATATTGGCTATGAGTTGGAACCGACTCGACGGCACTGGGTTTGGTTAGTTTTGGTTTATTCCAATAAAAATTATCATGTAAAAATTACTACCTCCTTTCTTCCTATGAACCAGCTCTTATATATAAGGATAGTGAAATGACAACACTGTTTTGAAGTTTACAGATAGACTGCCTTCCAGAAGCTTTTTTTTTTAAAGATTTGTTTGTTTATGTCCTATCAATTTTACTTACAATTTTAAAGCATATCTGAAGTTTCAGAAACAATAACCATCTAAAATGCCTTCTCAGAATAAACCAGGAAGAAAAGCAGTGAACCTCCATGGCTACCATCTTTGCTTCTAGTCAAAAATATCTCTAGGCAAAAATAATAATGAATGCAAAATTTGTCTTTAGCTCCTCCATTCAAAACATTTACACAGAACCCTCTTGTTTTAACATACCTTTTTTTTTTCTTCCCTTCCTCTTATCCATCCAACCTCCATCTTTAATTTATTACATTTAACTGTCTTATCCAGTTTTAAAGAAACTTGAAAAGAGGATAAAATGTTTGGAATCTGTTTAAGTCTTCTATTGCTGCTATAACAAATTACTTTCTTCTCTATCCAGGTTTCTTCCTCTCTCATTCACGGGTGTGGCTTCCAGATGGACTCTCTGATAAATTTTCTGAATGCCAAACTCTGTCTCACAGATTGTTTCCTGCAACACTGAGTAAAGCTTAGAGCCCCAAAGAAGTTTATGCCTATCATAACTGCTTTGCATAGACACTGATGTTAATGTCACCACAAGTATTAAATAGAGATGATGAAGATGATGAAAACAATGAGTGTGATAATCGTGATTCATAGAAAAGGTGAGGAATTAAAAATCTCATTATATTGCATGATATATAATAATATGGTCAAACAAATCCATTTTTCTGCTAAGAAAAAATATACACAATTGAATAGCTTGTCACAAAGATTCCTTATATGATGTCAAATTGTGAACTATATTAAAGATATGTCAGCGTCTTGGTTATTAGAATGACTACTAAAAGCTTGGTTCTGCTGTTGAGGGTTATTTTATGGACAAAAGCCTATAAATTTCACCCTGATACAAATTATCATCTGGAAATAGATCAAAGGTAGTTTGTGTCATTTTGTTGGATAATGTAATACAAGGTAAGCATTTAGAAGAATTAGTGCAAAGGCTTTTGACCTGCTAAAGAGTTTATGTTTTTCTACTTTTCAACAGAGAATTGTCATGATCCAAGTTATGCATCCACAGGACTAACCTGTGTATTAGAATAAAAGGAAGAGATGAAAGGTAATGCAAAACTCTAGGAGACTTTTGTGATTGAGAAGCATTAAGAAAATGAACTAGGAAAAAAGAAAGAATAGGTGTGGGAGGCACTGTAGAGAAAGAAGCAAAAGGTCTTGCCAATCAATGGAATGTGAGAAGCAAGATAAAAAAGTTAAGGACAACTTAGAGTTTTGGGTCCTAAATGACAAAAAGAGCCAGGTTACTTAAAAAACAGAAATAGGTAAGTAGGGGAACAACTGCATGGGGTCAAAGATAAGTTTGATTTGAAATATGCTGAGTTACAGATATAAACCCATCCAGGAGTAAAATATAGAATCTATTTAAATATTTTAAGTGGCATTGTAGTTGTACTTGACATATTTTGTATAAAAGCATGGCTTTAAAACAGAAACAAATAAACTAATATAAACACTACAGATAATTAAAACGGAGAAGAGATTTTTTGTGTGTGTGCAACTGAATATTCTATTAACACGATCAAAGAAAGAGTAGACAGAGTAATTTATGTTAAGTTTTTTTCAGTGTAATGAAATTACAAATGCAACTAAAAATAACATGACTGTCTTCTCTCAACTATCCTCACAAAAAAGAGAGGGATAGTATAATTAAACCAAAATAATAGCACAAAAGAGTAGCTAGTTAAATCATATATATTATGATTTGGAGTTGTTTTTATAATAGATATGATTACCGTTCTGGGAATGAACTACACATCAAACAGAAATCAGAAGTTAAGAGTGAGGACCTCTTGAAGGAGAAGCTGTTGCTGCTGTTGTTAGGTGTCATCCATCTGGTTCCAACTCATAGCTACCTTATGTACTACAGAAACGAAACACGGCCAGGTCCTGCGTCATGCTCACAATTGTTATGCTTAAGCCCATTGTTGCAGCTACTATGTCAATTCATCTTGTTGAGGGTCTCCCCCTTTTTTGCTGACCCTCCACTTTTCCAAGCATAATGTCCTTCTCCAGGCACTGATCCCTCCTGATAACATGTCCAAAGTATGTAAGATGTAGTCTTGTCATCCTTGCTTCCAAGGATCATTCTGGTTGTACTTCCTCCAAGACAGATTTGTTCATTCTTTTGTAGGAGCTAGTATACCAGATTCCTTTCATTAAAGACCTCCTCGTTGTCTAGGCTACAGGACAGGACAAACTGAATCAAAGCTGGCACAGCCTTTCTACTGTGGAGGGAATGTCCATCAGCACTGGACAGAGGGAAGATGACACAGGCCACCAAAGCACCTGCAGCATTGTTTTTGATAAGATACATCAATCCTGGCTAGGTTATAAGTTCTCCTTTGTATTATTTACAAAAAACAAAAACAAAAAATATGCAAGTTAAATCATTAGGTAAAAAAAAAAAAAAATTAAAGGAAAAGATTTAATCATCAGAAGTGTTGTTTTTTCTAGGTAACTTTGGCAAATTAACCAAACAATGCTAACTACGAGTAAGATTTATTATTTGACTTAAACAGATTTACCCACCAAAATCAATCTCACTGCCGTTATGTCAATTCCAACTCATAGTGACTCTATAGGACAGAGTAGGATTGCCTCATAGAGTTTCCAAGGAGCGCCTGGTGGATTCCAACTGCCAACATTTTGGTTCGCAGCCATAGCACTTAACTACTACACTCCCAGGTTTTCCTAAACAGATTTAATAGGAAAACAATTTAATACAATTATTGTACTCATTGAAAGGAGTCCTGGTGGTGCAGTGGTTAAGAGCTCAGATGCTAACTGAAAAGCTGGCAGTTCAAAACCACCAGCAGCTCCATGGGAGAAAGATGTGGCAGCCTGCTTCCATAAAGATTTATGGCCTTGGAAACCCTAGGGGGCAGGGTACATATCTGTCCTACAGGGTTGTTATGATTCAGAATCGACTCGATGGTAGTGGCCTTGGTTTATATGTATTCAAAACTAATATTATTACACCATGCTTTTTAAAAGTGGTATACTTACTTAGTTCTTTAGAAGAAAAAAAAATCTTGACTAATGTCTTAAATATATTTATTTTAAATTAAAAATCTCAATTTCTAAGTGAAAGTGCTTATACCTACATAAGATAAAGCATATTAAATTCACTTAACAGTCATTGCCACTTTTCAGTCTTCTATCATTAATTAGTTCTTGTCTTCCTTCTTTCTATTCCCTCTACTTTCCAAGAATAGGTACAAAAATGTTTAAATATGGGGGGCGGAGCCAAGATGACAGAATAGACAGACGCTTCCGTCAAGCCCTCTTTACAACAAAGACCCCCAAAAAACAAGTGAAACGAATATATTTGTGACAAGCTGGGAGCCCTGAGCATCAAAGGCAAGCTTAGACAACGAACTGAGGGACAGGGGGAGGAAGAGAGTGTTCAGAAGTGGAGAGGACTTACCAGACCTGAATCACGGGGAGCCCTCAGGCACCATTCCCGGAGCAGCAGCAGCAGCGGCGGTGGTGGCGGGCTGGTCCTAGCATTTGGCTGTGGTTTCCTCAGGGAGAGGCAACAAGCCGCGCAGCCCCCTCACACCTCCAGAACCTGAGGAGAACGGTGCTCTCGGCAAAAGCAAAGTACTTGCATATATTTTACCGCATCTCCCCTCCACCCCCAAGCTGGCTTCAGGGGCTGAATTCCTGGGCCTAAGATAGACCCAGGTGAGCACCTAAAGCCATTCTCCTGGCCTTGGAAAAGGAAAAAAATTGCAACTGGGGGTTGGGGGGAAGATAATTTGCTAGCTCCAGTAACTGGGGGAGCTCAGGACAGAAGCAGCTCCTGTCCAGGCATAAACCGTCTCTGGACATTGAGCACCTTTCCCTTCTTCATGGACCTATGTGGGCCTATTTCAGGAGAATAGGCCCTTGTTGGAAAACTCCAACCATTTCAGCTGTGCGGTGGAGAGGTGGATGTTTGACGTTTGACATTGCTTTGCCTATTAAACAAGGTCCTCACCTACCCACATCAGGGACCTAAGGGGTGGTAGCTCCACTCAGGTCACCCAGCCACCACAGTAGTCAAAACAGCCTGGTACTGGTACAACAACAGTTACATGGACCAATGGAACAGAATTGAGAACCCAGACATAAATCCTCCACATATGGGCAGTGGATATTTGACAAAGGCCCCAAAACAGTTAAATGGGGAAAAGACAGTCTTTTTAACAAATGGTGCTGGCATAACTGGATATCCATCTGCAAAAAAAATGAAACAAGACCCATACCTCACTCCATCCACAAAAACTAACTCAAAATGGATCAAAGACCTAAATATAAAATCAAAAACGATAAAGATCATGGAAGAAAAAATAGGGACAATGTTAGAAGCCCTAATACATGGCATAAACAGTATATAAAACATTATAAAGAATGTAGAAGAAAAACTGGATAACTGGGAGCTCCTAAAAATTAAACACCTGTGCTCATCCAAAGACTTCACCAAAAGGGTAAAAAGACTACCTACAAACTGGGAAAAAGTTTTTAGCTATGACATTTCTGATCAGCGCCTGATCTCTAAAATCTACATGATACTGCAAAAGCTCGACTGCAAAAAGACAAATAACCCAATTAAAAAATTGGCAAAAGATATGAATAGACACTTCACTAAAGAAGACATTCAGGTAGCTAACAGATATATGAGGAAATGTGCACGACCATTAGCCATTAGAGAAATGCAGATCAAAACTACAATGAGATTTCATCTCACTCCAACAAGGCTGGCATTAATCCAAAAAACACAAAATAATAAATGTTGGAGAGGCTGTAGAGAGATTGGAACACTTATACACTGCTGGTGGGAATGTCAAATGGTGCAACCACTTTAGAAATTGATTTGGCACTTCCTTAAAAGGCTAGAAACAGAACTACCACAGGATCCAGCAATCCCGCTCCTTGGAATATATCCTAGAGAAATAAAAGCCTTTACACGAACAGATATGTGCACACCTGTGTTTATTGCAGCACTATTTACAATAGCAAAAAGATGGAAGCAACCAAGGTGACCATCAACTGATAAATGGATAAATAAATTATGGTATATTCACACAATGGAATACCACG
The DNA here is from genome assembly GCF_030014295.1 of Loxodonta africana. Taxonomy (NCBI): domain Eukaryota; kingdom Metazoa; phylum Chordata; class Mammalia; order Proboscidea; family Elephantidae; genus Loxodonta; species Loxodonta africana. The sequence continues at coordinate 109,115,019 of NC_087347.1, read as the reverse complement.
CATTGATAAAGAATAGTGATGAATCTGTGAAATATTTCATAACATGGAGGAACCTGGAAGGCATTACGCTGAGTGAAATCAGTCAGTTGCAAAAGGACAAATATTGTATAAGACCACTATTATAAGAACTTGAGAAATAGTTTAAACTGAGAAGAAAACATTCTTTTGTGGTTACAAGAGGGGGGAGGGAGGGAGGGTGGGAGAAGAGCATTCACTAATTAGGTAGTAGATAACAACTACTTTAGGTGAAGGAAAAGACAGCACACAATATAGGGGAGGTCAGCACAATTGGACTAAACCAAAAGCAAAGAAGTTTCCTGAATAAACTGAATCCTTCAAAGGCCAGCATAGCAGGGGCAGGGGTCTGGGGACCATGGTTTCAGGGGACATCTCAGTCAATTGGCATAATAAAATCTATTAAGAAAACATTCTGCATCCCACTTTGAAGAGTGGCATCTGAGGTCTTTAACACTAGCAAGCAGCCACCTAAGATGCATCAATTGGTCTCAGCCCACCCGGATCAAAGGAGGATTATGAACACCAAGGACACAGGGTTATTGCAAGCCCAGGAGACAGAAAGGGCCACATGAACCAGTGACTACATCATCCTGAGACCAGAAGAACTAGATGGTGCTTGGCTACAACTGATGACTGCCTTGACGGGGAACAGAACAGAGAACGCTTGAGGGATCAGGAGACCAGTGGGATGCAGACCCTAAATCTCATAAGACCAGACTTAATGGTCTGACTGAGACTAGAAGGACCCCAGTGGTCATGGCCCCCAGATCTTCTTTTGGCCCAGGACAGGAACCATTCCTGAAGCCAACTCTTCAGACATGGATTGGACTGGACAATGTGGTGGAGAGGGATGCTGGTGAGGAGTGAGCTTCTTGGATCAGGTGTACACTTGAGATTATGTTGGCATCTCCTGCCTGGAGGGGAGATGAGAGGGTGGAGGGGGTTAGAAGCTGGCAAAATGGACACAAAAAGAGAGAGTGGAGGGAGAGAGTGGGCTCTCTCATTAGGGGGAGAGTAATTGGGAGTGTGTAGCAAGGTGTATGTGGGTTTTTGTGTGAGAGACTGACTTGATTTGTAAACTTTCACTTAAAGCACAATAAAAATTATTTTAAAAATGTTTAAATATATGTATATATGTGTGCACTGCTACATCCACGTGAATGTGAAAATATTAGGCAGGCTGGAACAACGGCCCTGACCTTGTTCTCTCAGTAAACTAGTTTCAAAACTCTTGCTCAGCATACAAATTGAATAAGTATGGTGAAAGGACACAATCCTGATGCACACCTTTCCTGACATTAAATCATGCAGTGTCCCCTTATTCTGTTCCAACCACCGCCTCTTGATCTAAGTACAGGTTCCTCATGAGCACAATTAAGTGTTGTAGAATAAGGTAGTTTAGTATACGTAAATCAATACTTAAAGGAAAATTTAGGCTCAATCTTTCAGTTGCTTACAATTAATGTTTCCTTATTTTCCCTCCTGTAAACCCACCAAGTTAGCCTTAAAACTACCCTTCTAAAAATTAAAATTGGTGAAGAAGGCAATTTTTTGTCTAATTAGGCATATTCAGAATATAATTTAGCAGATTTGCTTTATTGTTCTTTTGTGGTGTTTTTCTTTCATAAATGAGAAAGATCTCAAAGGTTGATGAAATTTGCCAAGGGTGGTACCCAGATGTTGTGTGATTATTCTCCCCATCTCTATTTTAGATTGTAAATACTGAAGGAAAGAGATTCTTTTATGAGTTAAATATAAAATTCTGTGACAATTGGCTTTTTCTCCATTTTTTAAATACTCTTTTATTGTAGCAACTCATTTAATCAAGATTTACTTTCTCAAATCCTGTGGGAAACTTCAGTACTTGAAATAATGTCAGTAAATTGATTAGAGAACCTGATCCTTCAGTGAAGCAGTATAAAACCAATGACATCACACAGAATTTGAAGAAATTGTGGATCAAAAAAGGCTACCAATTAACACTTTAAATCAGAAGATATGTTTCTGATACAATCTAATATGAGGTGCAGCAATTGCTGTGCTCCCTGTGCCAGAAGTGAGACCTATCATGTGCCTTGAGCCATTCTTCCGGCATTGGAGAAGGAACAAATTAACAAACAGGAAAAAATAATCTGCCAGCTCCCTTAAACCAGGACTTCGGGACAGGCACAGCCCTTTGCTTATGCACAGGCATAAGGGGTCAACAGACTTCAAATGTCTTTCACATTTGCCTAGACCCATGTAGGCCCATTTCAACAGCGTAGACCCTCATTAGCATAGTACAACTGGCTACATATCTGAAGCCTACTTTTAACTGCAACGCCTAAGAGGGAGTGATAGATTCATGATATTTGACACCATCCTCCCCATTAAGCAGGATCCTCGCCTACCCATATCAGGCACCTGAGAACTGGTGACTCCACCCACTCTACCTAGCCACCCAAGGCAGGGGTCTGCAAATAAGTGGTGCCTCCCACTCCTTACAGCCAACAGCACTGGGTGCCCAAAGTCCAGCTACAAAACACACCCACCTACATGCTCTAGGGAACAGGGACACACCTGAAACCCAGGCACTCAGGGGCAGCCTTCAGCCCCCTACCTTGCTCAGTATATAACCCCTTACTGCAGCCAGATACCTGTGCCTGCTCCAATCACCCCTACATAGCCCTGCCACCTAGGACTGTAGATGAAAGCCTGGACCACACACGTGGTGACAAATGACCTGGACTCCTCGACTCACATACCTAGTAGCAGCTCTATCCACGTGGTGACAGGATGTGACAGCTCCAAAGACACCAATAATCAAAGTAGCTCACATGACCAGCTTATTTGGGTGCATCAAAACAAAACAAGAAGTTAGGACACAGCGAGCAAACATAAAATAAATAAATGTACTAACATATTAAACAACACAGGAAGCATCAAAAGAAGATGGAAGGAATACACAGAGTGACTATATGCAGAAGAATTGGTCAACTTTCAAGCATTTCAGGACATAACATATGATCAGGAACCGATGGTACTAAAGGAAGAAGTCCAAGCTGCGCTGAAGGCATTGGCAAAAGACGGGGCTTCAGGAGTTAACGGAAAACTACCTGAGATGTTTCAACAAATGGATGCAGTTCTGGAAGTGCTCACTTGGCTATGCCAAGAAATTTGGAAAACAAGTACCTGGTCAACTGACTGCAAGAGATCCATATTTATGCCTACCCCCAAAAAAGGTAATCCAACCAAATGCAGAAATTATTGAACAATATCATTAATATCACATGCAAGCAAAATTTTGCTGAAGATCATTCAAAAGCAGCTGTAGCAGTATATTGACAGGGAACTGTCAGAAATTCAATATGCATTTAGAAGAGGATGTGGAACCAGGGATGTCATTTCTGATGTCAGATGGATCCTGGCTGAAAGCAAAGAATATCAGAAAGATGTTTACTTGTGTCTTATTGACTATGCTAAGGCATTCAACTGTGTGGGTCATAACAAATTATGGATAACATTTCAAAGAATGGGAATTCCAGAACATTTAATTATGCTCATGAGGAATCTGTACATGGATCAAGAGGCAGTTGTTCAAACAGAACAAGGGAATACGGCATGGTTTAAAGTCAGGAAAGGTGTGTGTCAGGGTTATATCCTTTCACCATTCTTATTCAGTCTGTATGCTGAGCAAATAATCTGAGATGGCGGGCTATATGAAGAAGAATGGGGCATCAGGATTGGAGGAAGACTCCTTAACAACCTGCAATATGCATACGACACAACATTGCTTGCTGAAAGTGAAGAAGACTTGAAGCATTTACTGACAAAGATCAAAGACCACAGCCTTCAGTATGCATTACACCTCAACATAAAGTAAACATAAATCCTCACAACTGGATCAACAAGCAGCATCCTGATAAATGGAAAAAAGACTGAGGTTGTCAAGGATTTCATTTTACTTGGATCCACAATCAATACCCCTGGAAGCAGCAGTCAAAAAATCAAAAGACACTTTGCATTGGGCAAATCAGTTGCAAAAGATCTCTTTAAAGAGCAGAAAAGCAAATAAGTCACCTTGAGGGCTAAGGTGCACCTGACCCAAGCCATGGTGTTTTCAAATGCCTCATATGCACAGGAAAGCTGGACAATAAATAAGGAAGACCAGAGAAGAAATAATGCATTTGAACTGTGACGTTGATGAAGAATATTGTATAAATCATGAACTGCCAAAAGAATGAACAAATATGTCTTAGAAGAAGTACAACCAGAATGCTCCTTAGTAGCAAGGATGGTGAGACTATGTCTAGCATACTTTGGACATGTTAGCAGGAGGGATTAATTGCTGGAGAAAGACATTATGCTTTGTAAAGTAGTGGATCAGTGAAAATGATGAAAAGCCTCAATGAGATGGAGTGACACAGTGGCTACAACAATGGGCTTAAGCACAGCAACAAATTTGAGGATGGCGCAGGTCTGGGCAGTGTTTCCTTCTGTTGTGCGTAGGGGCACTATGGGTCAGAACAAACGCAACAACATCTAACAACAACTGCAACAATAACTTATTGATGTCTCAGAGATAACTGTCAATATCAAATCACATAAAGAGGCAGATCATGATGGCTTCAGCAAGTGACCAAAACAAAGACCCAAAAACCGTCCCAAAGGAAGAGAAGGTCTTGGAACTACCAGGGATAGAATTCAAAGGATTAATATACAGAGCACTTTAAGAGATCAGAAAGGAGATCAGGCAAAATGAAGTCCAAGCCAAGGAACACACAGACAAAGAAATAGAGGAAATTAAGAAGATTATACAAGAACATAATGACAATTTGACAGGCTACAAGAATTCATAGAAAGACAGCATATAGAAATCCAAAAGATCAACAATAAAATTTCAGAATTAGACAACTCAGTAGAAAGTCATAGGACCAGAATTGAAGCAATGAAAGTCAGAATTAGTGAGACAGAAGATAAAGCACTTGACACCAATATGTTCCAAGAAAAATATGATAAAAGAATATTAAAAAATGAAGAAACTCTAAGAATTATGTGGGACTCCATCAAGAGGAATAACCTATGAGTGATTGGAATATGAGAACAGGGGGAAATAACAGAAAGAATTGTTGAAGATTTGTTGGCAAAAACTTTCCTGATATTGTGAGAGATGAAGATATCTATCCAAGAAGCTCCTTGAAACCCACACAGGGTAGATCTCAAAAAAAAGTCACCAAGACATATTATAATCAAACTTGCCAAAACCAAAGATAAAGAAAGAATTTAAGAGCAGCTAGGGACTAAATGAAACGTTATCTACAGAAGAGATTCAATAAGACAGCTCTGATTACTTAGCAGAAACCATGCAGGCAAGAAGGCAATGAGATAACATATATAAAGCCTTGAAGAAAAAAAAAATGCCAGCCAAGAATTATATATTCAGCAAAACTGTCTCTAAATATGATGGTGAAATTAGCACATTTCCAGATAAACAGAAATTAAGGGAATTTGTTAAAAACAAACCAAAATTGCAGAAAAATACTAAAGGGAGTCCTCTGGTTAGAAAATCAATAACATCAGATAACAACCCAAGACGAGAACACAGGACAGAACAACCAGATATCAATCCAGATAAGGAGGTCACAAAAATAAATCAAAGCTAAAACACTGAAAAAAGGGAAATAGAGACACCAATATGTAAAAGATGACAACATTAAAACAAAAAAGAGGGAAAATAAGGTAGTCATAAAAGTTTCATATGCAGAGGAAGCCAAGGAGATATCAAGATATAAAAGACTGGTATAAACTTAGAAAAATAGAGGTAAATATTAAGGTAACAACAAAGGAAACTAACAATCCTACACATCCAAAAAAAAAAAAAAACAGGAAAATCATAAAGACTCAGGAAATACAAAATCAACAAAAATTAAAAAGAAGAAAAGAAAATACATAAAGAAAAATGACTCAGCACAGAAAATTAAGTGGCAAAAGGAAGAAATGATGAAGTAAAAGAATTGAAAAGAAGATTTCAAAGGGTGGATTGAGAAGACAAAGTAAAGTATTATAATGACATGCGCAAAGAGATGGAGATAGAAAACCAAAAGGGATGAACATGTTCGGATCCTGGCTGAATGCAGAGAACACCAGGATGGGTTTTACTGACTATGCAAAGACATTCGACTACGTGGATCATAACAAATTATAGATAACATAGCAAAGAATGGGAATTCCAGAACACTTAATTGTGCTCATGAGGAACCTGTACATAGATCAAGAGGCAGTTGTTCAGACAGAAGAAGGGGATACTGAATGGTTTAAAGTCAGGAAAGGTGTGAGTCAGGGTTGTATCCTTCACCACACCTATTCAAACTGTATGCTGAGCAAAAATTCGAGAAGCTAAACTATATGAAGAAGAATGGGGCATTAGGATTGGAAGAAGTCTAATTAACAACCTGCATTATGCAGGTGACACAACCTTGCTTGCTGAAAATGAAGCGGACTTGAGGCATTTACTGATGAAGATCAAAGACCACAGCCTTCAGTATGGATTACATCTCAACATAAAGAAAAATCCTCACAACTGGACCAATGAACAAAATCATGATAAACGGAGAAAAGATTGATGTTGTCAAGGATTTCATTTTACTTGGATCCACAATAAACACCCATGGAAGCAGCATTCAGGAAATCAAAAGACACGTTTCATTGGGCGAATCTGCTGCAAAAGACCTCTTTAAAGTGTTGGAAAGCAGTAATGTCACCTTGAAGACTAAGTTGTTCCTGACCGAAGCCATGGTATTTTCAGTCACGTCATATGCACGCAAAAGCTGGACAACGAATAAGAAAGACTGAAGAAGAACTGATGCTTTTGAATTGTGGTGTTGGTGAAGAATATTGAATATACCGTGGACTTCCAAAAGAATGGACAAATTTGTCCTGAAAAAAGCACAACCAAAATGCTCCTTAGAAGCAAAAGATGGCGAGACTGAGTCTTACATAGTTCCGTCATGTTCTCAGAAAGGATCAGTCCCTGGACAAGGATATCATGCTTGGTAAAGTTCAGGGTCAGCGGAAAAGAGGAAGGCCCTCAGTGAGATGGATTGACACAGTGGCTACAATAATGGGCTCAAGCATAACAATGATTGTAAGGATGGCGCAGGACCAGGCAATGTCTCTTTCTGTAGTACATAGGGTCGCTATGAGTCGGAACGGAATCAATGGTACCTAACAACAACATATGACCAACTTTAAAAGATAATAAATGATAGGCAAGAAGGATGGAGGGGAATAACTTGAAATTGGTACATTAACTATGTTAAGTTTATTGCCCTAGCTAAATCAAAAACTTATATTAAGGCAATGTCCATTTCTTCTAGGAGACATTTTCATGTTAAAAAAAAAAAGTGAAAAACTTGCTTTTTGCCAAAATACCATAAAACTGAACTGTAACTAAACTTTGTTGATGATGTCTACTAATTTTTTTACAAAGCAATGTTTTATAACATCGGCTTCAATTTTATTACTTCAAATGTTTATTTTCAAAAGCTTTTCTTGACAGCAAGTTATAACCACAGGTGACCTAAGTCTTATTTCTTTGTCCTTTTGGTTTACTAATCATTTCTCATTCTCACTTGACCATGAACAAAGTGCATCCCAATCATCGAATTATTCCATAGGTATCTTCAATATGTTCTTTAAGAGCCAGAAGATAAATTAAAAAAGAATACTGATCAACACTATCTCCAGAGAAGGCCTGACTTGGCCAAAGTCACACAGTAAGTTAGTGGCAGACTTGTTCAATGTCACCTCTCTTAAATTAATTCATTGCTCATGCTGTCACCCGAGTGAAAATAGCTTGGCTTGTCTGTGAACTAGATAGTAAGGTTTACTGAACACTTAATTGTAGTGCATATTAGGCTAACATTCTTTTCCTTTCATAACAGTGTTTTGAAATAGAGCCTTCTCCATTAAACCTTTCTTGATTGAAGAGAAATGAATACAAATTACCTTGCCCTATTTCTAATTCCAGAGGGCGACTTGTACTTTCACAGTATGAGAAGGCATGGGAAGCTCTAGTAGGTCTTTGAATAATCTCAGTTACTGTATGCTGTGACTAATGACTTCTCTACCTATAACTTATTAAAATAATTCAAAATCTATTGGGAAAAAAAACTTCTGGTATTATGCTTTTTCTACTACCATACAGAAACACATATTTATTCTCTGATGTGTGTATGTGTGCGTAAAACCTCCACATAAAGAACAAGCCTAGTGCTGTTCTGTCTAGTGGAATAGCCTGACCCATTTTAGCCATGTAAGCCAACCTAATTTATATGAGTATGGGTAATCACTAACCTAAGCCTCTAATTTTGCAAGTGACTACACTATGGTTCAGAGAGGTTAATGATTTGAGTAAATTACCTTGATTAAGAGCAGAACTAGGTCTGGAGCTTGACTTTCTGGCTTCCATCCTGGTACTCTTTTTACCACAGCACACTTTTTCCATCATAGATTCCCTGGAAGGTACAATTCATTAACATGCTTGGCTGTCGATCGAAAGTTTGCAACTTTGAGTCCACCGAGAGGCACCTCAGAAGAAAGCCCTGGTGACCAGCTTCTGAAAACCCAGCCACTGACAACCCTGTGGAGTATAGTTCAATTCTGACACACATGAGGTCACCTTGAGTAGGAGTCAACTGAAGGTCAACAGAATGGTTGTTGCTGTGTGTTTATGTGTGTGCATATGTATAAAACAAATGCAATATAATGTATATAAAATGTAAATAACTTTATAGTCCTATTCACTGAGTTGATTCATCTAGTAAATATTGATTGTTAAAAATGAGACAGTCCCTTTGGACATAGCCTTTGTACTTGAAGTTCCTGGGTTTATGTCCCTCTTCCACAATATTATAATACGTACACAATACATTTTTTTAACACAACACGATTAGAGATAAAAAAGCTTTAATGGTTGCTATACAAATCAGATAAATATAATTTCTGCATGAAGTGGTAAAAATGATATATAGCAAGTCCCCAGGTTATAAATGTCTGGCTTCTGGACAACTCATACTTAAGGATGGACTGCCATAAAGCCTATTATATTAAACATTTGAGTTAAATACAATAATTCATAATAACGAATGCACACACTACTTTGTGACACTCATGAAAACATCGTTTTGGAAGTGTTTTTTAAGTGTTTTGTATTCACAGGAAGGTAAAGTATATACTCTATACTAAAGGAAACATTTGACTAACTGATGCTAAATAAGAATCGTATGTACCTGTTCCAACTCACCTGCAAACTTGACTTAAAGACAGACTTAGGAATGGATCTTGTTGGTAACCTGGAGACTGCCTATACAGCAGAGGTATAACACATTTGAGACTTGATCTATAAAATCCAGACCATTTATTCATTGAATTGAATGTAAAGCAGCATTTAATTTTAGATACACCATTATTTTATATAATAATAAGGAAAAAAAAAGAATAATGGCAACAGAGCTATGGCACAATGCTAAAATGCCTTCAACAGTAGAAACCTCGATATTTCAGAGAAAATAAAATGTGAATAAATATGTTTCAGAGTTTATGAAATATGCAGTATCTTTATATATTAAAGAAGAGACATAAAGAATGGAAGAAACTACTATATATAAGGCATTAAGTTCATTGATATTTCACGCATTATCTCATTCAGTTCTCACAACTGTCTTTTCTATTATTCTATTTTACAGATGAAGGAGCTGAAACTTATGACATAAATGACTTGCCAGGATCATATTATTTCAATAAGATTAACTGAACCCAATCTTCATATCTTTATTTAAAAAATAAAATAAAGAACAAGAAGTGAGCATGGATTCTCACATATTTTGAGTACATCCTTTTTTGTTTTTTTTTTTTTCATTTCTTGTCTTTTACTTCTGCCTCCCAGAAACACACTGTCAGCTAAAACTTGAAGATTGGAAGGTTTTACTTATATACAAGAGGTATTTAAATCTCTTCATTTACATGATTACGGAATAGAAAGCCTTTTTTTTTTTTTTTTTAATAACTCCATGGACATTTTTTAGCTAGTTCAAGCTAATTGGGTTTTGTGTACTACTGTTCCTGTGGTGTTTGTCAAGACACACATACACACATAAACTAGTATGCACGCCAACTTTCACAGAGAATTCAAACGGAAATGGGAGCTTATGCACTACAGGACATGTTTGCTGAAGCACAAACTAGCCTCTGTGTGAATAAGCTTCCCCAAAATATCTTGGCTTAAATGTACTTAAACTCATTTGGAACACCATGTTCTCTATGAATTCTCCATGCTAGTCATTTCCTCAAACTACATTGCAAGCTACCTCCTTGCAGTACTACTCTATTTTGTGATATCTTTTTAATACTACATACTCAAAATTACAAAGCCTAATCAATATATTCAAATTCAATAATCATAATTTTAAAATTATAATTTGTGAATAATATCAAATGTGTTAAATTTTAAAATCAGAACACCTCTAAGCATTAATTTATTTTACGTAAATATATCCGGTAATTTAGTTCAAATTCATTCTTTTTAGTTTCCTAATGTAAAATATTTTCATCTTCATTTGACTTAAATTTGACTTAAAATTTAGCCAAGAATTAAAAATTAAGGATATTAATTTTTTGGAAGTGAAAGTTTATATTGTCTTTCTTTTTAAAGTTGTTTTGGGGCAGGAGGAAACAGGGATTACAAAAAATTGAAAATTAATTAAGAACTTCAATTAATTGGACCCAGATTTGGTCAGGCATTCTCCAGGTGATTGTAACATGCTTCCAGATTACTTATAGAATAAAGGAGTAATTATTAAGAAGGGCACTAATTAATAAAGATGTAATTCATGGCACCTAGGGTATTATTGGAAATCTGGTGGTGTACTGGTTAAGAGCTACCGCTATTAACCAAAAAGTTGACAATTTGAATCGACCAGGCACTCCTTGGAAACCCTATGGGGCAGTTCTAACTGAGCCTCAGGAAAGATTGGAACTAGGATACAAGGCAAGATGAAGAGAATGTAGGAAGTCTTTTTTTCTTCTTGTTTCTCTCTTTTAAATAGTTTTATTCTCTCCCATTATGTTGTTTTCTGCTACTTAGTCTACATAATGGAAATAGGGCTGCCAATACACCCAAAGTTTATGGTTCAGTCATGATTACTCTGGAATTTCTCAACTCAGTTACAAATTGATGGGAGAGTAAGTGTATTTGGCTCTTAAATCATTTGAATAAGGTCCGGGTCATGGTTTATGAGTTTAGTTTCTCTCTCATGAGAATGGGTTGAAGACATTTAAAGTGGGGACAAGAAAATATGAGCAGACAATCTGAAAGTTGAAAAAAAACCTTGTTAATAATTTAGGTTGAATGCTGTAGTTTCAATGTAAAGTACACAGATGTGGATTAGAAGATGGTATATGTGGACTTCAATTTGGGTATTTAAATAAGAAACTTGAAAACTGACCCAAACTACTAATACCATCAATGTTCTATCACCAATTTACATACCCTAATGTACCCTTCAATTGAACATTGCATTCTCACTGAGGCCTTTAATGATCATTCACATGTCAGTGATGAATCCTTCCTAGGTAATCATATACACTGGCTGATTATACCACTTAAGTAGCACTTATTCTTTTGTCTCTTGTGTTATTATTATTTATAATTGTGTCACATTTTTCCTGTCAGTAGTTTAAAATGACAGTTCTTGAGGCAACAGAAAAACATAATAAAGAGCTTATGTGTCCACAGCTTCTAGTTGAGGCATATCCAGATTATTTTCAGCTAATTTGAGATTTTTTTTTTTAAGAAAATGAATTAAAATATATGAATATAAAATTGGGTATAAAAACAATCTTCAGTTATACAGAATTATAAAATAAATCACAACAAATTACAAATTTTAAAAATGTATGTTTAAAAACATACAAATTTTGGAGGCAGAGCCAAGATGGCAGAATAGACAGACACTTCTGGTGAGCCCTCTTACAACAAAGACTTGAAAACAAAAGTGCAACAAGTGTATTTATGACAACCTAGGAGCCCTGAACATTAAAGGCAAAGTTTGAAAATGAACTAAGTGGCAGCAGGAGGAAGGGACAGTTCAGAAGTGGAGAAGAGTTACAGGACCTGAATCTCAGGTTGCCATCAGGCACCATTTCGGGGAGCCACTGTGGCAGGCTGGTACTAGCATTTGGCCGCAGTTTCCTCACAGAGAAACAGCCAGCCGCACAGCCTACTCACACGTCTGGAATCAGAGAATAACGGGCGCTTTCAGCAAAAGCTAAGTACTTGCATATATTTTACCATACTCCCTGCTCCCAAGCTGGCCTCAGCTGCTGTTGATTTCCCTGGGCCTGAGATAAGCCCTGCTGAGTGCCTAGAGCCATCGTCCTGGCCTTAGAGAAGGAATAAATTCACAACTGGGAGAAAAGGTAATTTGCCAGCTCCACTAACCTGGGCAGCTCAGAACAGAAGCAGCTCCTCTCCAGACATAAACAATCCATGGACTTTGAGTATCTTTCCCATCTGCATGGACCTGAGTGGGCCTATTTCAGGAGAATAGGCCCCTGTTGGCAGACTACAACTGTTTCAGCTGTGCGCTGGAGAGGTGGGTGTTTGATATTTGAAACTGCTTTGCCTATTAAACAGGGTCCTCACCTATCCACATCAGGGGCCTAAGGACCAGTGGCTCCTTTCAGATCACCCAGCCACCTGCGACAGGTGCCCAAGGATAACTGGTACCTCCAAATACTTACGAGCAAAAACTCTGGGTGTCCATGGTCCATCTGCAGAACCCACCCCACCTGTACTCTCTAGGGAAAAGGTACTTGCTTTCCTCAGAGACACTTGGGGGATGATACTAAGCCCCCTGCCTTGTTCACAGCATGACCCCCTGTTGCAACCAGATATCAGTACCTACACCCATCAACTCTGCCCGTCTAAGCCTGTAGGACAGAGCCTGTACCACACACTTGATGATCAGCTACCTGGACACCTAAGCTGAATCCATATAAAAAAAGCAAAAGGATTCCTAGACTGCTATACCTGATAACAGCTCTAGCCACCTGGGAACAGGACATCAGAGCTACAAAGGCAAAAACAATCAAGCTAGCTCACTCAAGCAACCCATTTGGGCATATTAAAACAAAACAAAGAAAGAAGCTACGACACAGTAAGCAAACATAAAATAAACTAATACAATAACTTTCACATGGCCTGGAGACAACAGTCAATACCAAGTCACATAAAGAAACAGACCATGATGACCTCAAAAAGCTCTCAAAACAAAGAATCAAGGGATCTTCTAGATGAAAAAGCATTCCTGGAATTATCAGAGACAGAATGCAAAAAATTAATATACAGAACCCTTCCAGACATCAGGAAGGAAATCAGGCAATACACAGAACAAGCCAAGAAACACAGATAAAACAGCTGAAGAAATTAAAAAGGTTATTCAGGAACATAATGAAAAATTTAATAAGCTGGAAGAATCCATAGACAGCAATCAGAAATTCAGAAGTTTAATGATCAAATTACAGAAGTAGAAAACTCAATAGAAAGTCAGAGGAGCAGAATTGAGCAAGTGGAAGGCAGAATTGGCAAACTTGAAGATAAAGAACTTGGCACCAGTATCTTTGAAGAAAAATCAGATAAAAGAATTAAAAAAAAAATGAAGAAATCTTAAGAATCATGTGGGACTCTATCAAGAGAAATAACCTACAAGTGATTGGAATACCAGAACAGGGAGGGATAATAGAAAATACAGAGAGAATTGTTGTAGATTTGTTGGCAGAAAATTTCCCTGATATTGTCAAAGATGACAAGATACCTATCCAGATACTCATTGAACTCCACGTAAGGTAGATTTTAAAAGAAAGTTACCAAGACATTTTATAATCAAACTTGCCAAAACCAAAGATAAAGACAGAATTTTAAGAGCAGCTAGGGATAAATGAAAAGTCACCTACAAATGAGAGTCAATAAGAATAAGCTCGGACTACTCGGCAGAAACCATGCAGATAAGAAGGCAATGGGATGACTTATATAACGCACTGAAAGAAAAAAATTGCATGCCAAGAATCATGGATCCTGAAAAGCTGTCTCCCAGATATGAAGGTGAAATTAGGACATTTCCAGATAAACACAAGTTTAGGGAATTTGTAAAAACCAAACTAAAACAAGAAATACTAAAGTGAGTCTTTGGTTAGAAGATTAATAATATCAGGTATCAACCAAAGCCTAGAACACTGGACAGAGCAATCAGATGTCAACCTAGACAGGGAAATCACAAAAACAAATCAAGATAAAAAAAAAAAAAAAAAACTGAAAACAAAGAAACAGGGATGTTATTATGTAAAAGAAGACAACATTAAAAAAATAAACAGGGACTAAGAAATGTAATCATAGATCTTTCATATGGGGAGGAAGAGAAGGCAATATAAAGAAATAAACACTAGGTTTAAATTTAGAAAAAATAGGGGTAAATATTAATTTAAGGTAACAACAAAGGAGAAAAACTATCCTACATATCAAAATAAAAGAAAAGAAAAAAATAGAGACTCAGCAGAAACAAAATCAACAACAAATAAGAGGAAAACACAATATAGAAAGATAAAACTACTCAGCACAAAAAATTAAATGGGAAAAAGAAACCATCAATAACACACAAAAAAGACATCTATAGGGTCACTATGAGTGGGAATCGACAGCACTGGGTTTGGTTTTGGTTTGGTATATGCTGCCTACAAGAGACACACCTTAGACTTAGAGACATAAACAAACTAAAGCTAAAAGGATGGAAAAATATATATCAAGCAAACAACAATCAAAAAGAGCAGGAGTGCCAATATTAATTTCTGACAAAATAGACATTAAAGTTAAATCCACCACAAAGGATAAGGAAGGACACTACATCATGATTAATGGGACAATATACCAGGAGGATATAACCATATTAAATATTTATGCACCCAATGACAGGGCTGCAAGATACATAAAACTAACTCTAACAGCATTGAAAAGTGAGACAGACAGCTCCACAATTATAGTAGGAGACTTCAACACACCACTTTCAGTGAAAGACAGAACATCCAGAAAGAAGCTGAATAAAGACACAGAAGATCTAAATGCCACAATCAACCAACTTGGCCTTATAGACATATACAGAACACTCCACCCAACAGCAACCAAGTATACTTTCTTTTCTAGTGCACATGGAACATTCTCTGGAACAGACCACATACTGGGTCATAAAGCAAGCCTTAGCAGAATCCAAAGCATCAAAATATTACAAAGCATCGTCTCTGACCATAAGGCCATAAAAGTTGAAAGCAATAACAGAAAAAGCAGGGAAAAGAAATCAAACACTTGGAAACTGAACAATACTCTGTTCAAAAAAGATTGGATTATAGAAGACATTAAGGATGGAATAAAGAAATTCATAGAGTCCACACAGAATGAAAACATTTCCTATTAGAACCTTTGAGGCACAGCGAAAGCAGTGCTCAGAGGTCAATTTATTTCAATAAATGCACACATACAAAAAGAAGAAAGAGCCAAAATCAAAGAATTATCCCTACAACTTGAAAAATAGAAAGGGAGCAAAAAAAAAAAAAAGCCTTCAGACACGAGTAGAAAGCAAATAATAAAAACTAGAGCAGAATTAAATGAAATAGAAAACAAAAAAACAATTGAAAGAATTAACAAGAGCAAGATCAGGTTCTTTGAAAAAATAAAAAATTGATAAACCATTAGCCAAACTGACAAAAGAAAAACATGAGAGGAAACAAATAACCCGAATAAAAAATGAGTTTGATGACATTACAATAGACCCAACCGAAATGAAAAGAATCATATCAGATTACTATGAAGAATTGTGCTCTTACAAATTTGAAAACATAGAAGAAATGGATGAATATCTGGAAACACACTATCTACCTAAACGAATACAAACAAAGGTAGAGAAACTAAATAGACCCATAACAAAAGAGGTTGAAAAGGTAATCAGAAAACTCCCAGGGAAAAAAAGAAAAAAAAAAGCCCTGGCCAGGACAGCTTCACTGTAGAGCTCTACCAAACTTTCAGAGAAGAGTTAACACCACTACTACTAAAGGTATTGCAGAGCATAGAAAAGGACGGCATACTTCCAAAGTCATTCTATAATGCCAGTGTATCCCTGACACCAAAACCAGGTAAAAAAAAAAAAAGGTAAAGACACCACAAAAAAAGAAAATGACAGACCTATATCCCTCATGAACATAGATGCAAAAATCCTCAACGAAATTCTAGCCAATAGAGTTCAACAACATATCAAAAAAATAATTCACCATGACCAAGTGGGACTCATACCTGGTATGCAGAGATGGTTCAACATCAGAAAAACAATTAGTGTAACCCATCATATAAATAAAACAAAGACAAGAATCACATGATTTAATCAACTGATGCAGAAAAGGCATTTGACAAAGTTCAACACCCATTCATGATAAAAACTCTGAGGAAAATAGGAATAGAAGGAAAATTCCTCAGCATAATAAAGGGCATTTATACAAAGCCAATAGCAAACATCATCTTAAATGGAGAGAGTCTGAAAGCATTCCCTTTGAGATAGGGAACCACACAAGAATGCCCTTTATTACCACTCTTATTCAGAATTGTGCTGGAAGTCCTAGCCAGAGCAATTAGGCTAGATAAAGAAATAAAGGGCATCCAGATTGGCAAGGAAGAAGTAAAAGTATCTCTATTTGCAGATGACGTGATCTTATACAGAGAAAATCCTAAAGAATGCTCAAGAAAGCTACCAAAAGTAATGGAAGTGTTCAGCAGAGTTATCGGGATACAAGATAAACATATAAAAATCAGTTGGATTCCTCTAACCCTACAACAAAAAGAAAATCAAAGAGGAAATCACCAAATCAATACCCCCAAGAAGTAGCCCCCAAGAAGATAAAATCCTTAGGAATAAATCTTACCAGGGATGTAAAAGACTTTTACAAAGAAAGCTACAAAACACTTCTGCAAGATACCAAAAGAGACTTACGTAAGTGGAAAAACATACCTTGCTCATGGATAGGAAGACTTAACATTATAAAAATGTCTATCCTACCAAAAGCGATCTATGGACACAATGCAATTCCGATCCAAATTCCAATGGCATTTTTTAATGAGATGGAGAAACAAATCACCAACTTCATATGGAAGGGAAAGAGGCCCCACATAAGTAAAGCATTACTGAAAAAGAACAAAGTGGGAGGCCTCACTCTACCTGATTTTAGAACCTATTATACTGCCACAGTAGTCAAAACAGCCTGGTACCGGTACAACAATAGATACATAGACCAATGGAACAAAGTTGAGAATCCAGACATAAATCCATCCACATATGAGCAGTTGATGTTTGACAAGCCCCCAAAACAGTTAAATGGGGAAAAGACAGTCTTTTTAACAAATGGTGTTGGCATAACTGGATATCCATCTGCAAAAAAGTGAAACAAGACCAATTCCTCACTCCATGCACAAAAACTAACTCAAAATGAATCAAATACCTAAATATAAAATCTACAACAATAAAGATCATGGATGAAAAAAATAGGAACAACGTTAGGAGCCCTAATACATGGCATAAACAGTATACAAAACATTACTAACAACGCAGAAGAGAAACTAGATAACTGGGTGCTCCTAAAAATCAAACACCTATGCTCACCCAAAGACTTCACCAAAAGAATCAAAAGATTACCTGTAGATTGGGAAAAAGTTTTTAGGTATGACATTTCTGATCAGCATCTGATCTCTAAAATGTACACGATACTGTAAAAACTCAACTACAGAAAGACAACCCAATTAAAAAATGGGCAAAAGATGTGAATAGACACTTCACTAAAGAAGACATTCAGGTAGCTAACAGATATATGAGGAAATGTTCATGATCATTAGCCATTAAAAAAAAAAAAAACATTAGAGAAATGCAAATCAAAACTACAATGAGATTGCACCTCACTCCAACACCCAGTGCTGTGGAGTCGCACCATTAATACAAAAAATACAAAATAATAAATGTTGGAGAGGTTGTGGAGAGACTGGAGCACTTATACACTGCTGGTTGGAATGTAAAATGGTACTACCATTTTGGAAATTGATTTTGCACTTCCTTAAAAGGCTAGAAATAAAACTACCATAGGATCCAGCAATCCTACTCCTTGGAATATATCCTAGAGAAAGAAGAGCCTTTACACGAACAGATATTTGCACACCCATGCTCATAGTAGCACTATTTACAGTAGCAAAAAGATGGAAAAAACCAAGGTGTCCATCAACAGATGAATGGGTAAATAAATTAAGGTATATTCACACAATGGAATACTATTCATCAATAAAGAACAGTGAAGAATCTGTGAAACATTTCATAACATGGAGGAATCTGGAAGGCACTATGCTGAGTGAAATTAGTCACTTGCAAAAGGACAAATATTGTATAAGACCACTATTATAAGCATTTGAGACATAGTTTAAGCAGAGAAGAAAATATTCTTTGTTGGTCACGAGAGGGGGGAGGGTGAGAAGGAGGAAGAGGGGTCTTCACTAATTAGATAGTAGATAAGAACTATTTTAGGTGAAGGGAAAGACAACACACAATACAGGAGAGGTCAACACAACTGGACTAAACCAAAAGCAAGTAAATTTCCTGAAGAAACTGAATGCTTCGAAGGCCAGAGTAGCAGGGACAAGGGTTTGTGAACCATGGTTTTGGGTGACATCTAAGTCAATTGGCACAAGAAAATCTATTAAGAAAACATTCTGCGTCCAACTTTGGAGACTGGGGTCGGGGGTCTTAAACGCTGGCAAGCGGCCATCTAAAATGCCTCAGTTGGTCTCATCCCACCTGGAGCAAAGGAGCATGAAGAACACCAAAGACTCAAAGTAATTATGGGTCCAAGAAACAGAAAGGGCCATATAAACCAGAGACTACATCAGCCTGAAACCAGAAAAACTAGATGGTGACCAGCTACAACTGATGACTGCCCTGACAGGGAACACAACAGAGCACCCCTGAGGGAGCAGGAGAGCAGTGGGATGCAGACCCCAAGTTCTCATAAAAGACTAGACTTAATGATCTGACTGAGACTAGAATCACCCCGATGGTCATGGTCCCCAGACCTTTTGTTAGCCCAAGGCAGGAACCATTCCCAAAGCCAACTCTTCAGACGGGGATTGGACTGGACAATGGGATTGAAGATGATACAGGTGAAGAATGAGCTTCTTGGATCAAGTAGACACATGAGACTATGTTGGCATCTCCTGTCTGGGGGGGAGGTAAGAGGGCAGAGGGTGTCAGAAGCTGGAGTAATGGACATGAAAAGAAAGAGTGGGCAGAAGGAGTGTGCTGTCTCATTGGGGGAGAGCAATCAGGAGTATATAGCAAGGTCTATATAAATTTTTGTATGAGAGACTGATTTGATTTGTAAACTTTTACTTAAAGCACCGTAAAAAAGAATACAAATTTTAAAAATATCACTAATACAAAATTTGGAAAAATGACAAAAAAAATTTTAATTAAATGACAGGCATACATCTATCATACTTTATTCCTACATACTTCCCCATACTCTTTACTGTCTGTTCATATGACAAGTTTTATTATTTTCTATATAGAGAGTAGAAAGATAATTTTTTTTCTTCTAGTATTCTTTGCAATTGAATGTTGGGATGCATAAAACATATAATCTAACATAGAGAAATATTCAGTGTTTCTAGTACTACCACAAATTTATAATTTCTGTTTTGTGAGACTTCCATCAATAAAAGGGGGGGGAGAAATGTATGGTGCAATAACTATATATTAAAAAATATATATTGCATTATGAAATACACAGCCCATATGGAAGAACATCCCTTACCTAGGCATAAACGAAAATCAGATCTTTTGCTTGTAATTTTATATATCAGTTCATGGGAAGAATTTTCCACAAACTGGATTTTGGCTCTGTACATTCCAAATTTTGTATCTCTTCTTTATCCACCTATTTCCATTGTCAGACACAACTAAATAAGTTAATTTTTCTATAAGTATTATTGAGCTAAACCTTTACTTCACAATTCCAGGTGAATCAGCACAGTGGTAAATTGGGGTACTTTCAGAATCTGTTTGCACACTCAGGGTCATGTTAAGGCATGTGAGGATCCATAACACTGATAATCTGTGATGCCCCTTTCTCTGCTTACTCACGCATTCGAACTGGTATGTAAGTTATATATGCGTACATGTATATATGTGTGTGTGTGTCTTAGCTATCCATGATGTAACTTTTTAAAATGTGACTATAATATTAGCGATTGAATGCAAAAGTGGAGTATACTATTTTGGTGGAGTGAAATGAACTGGATTATAAAATTTTTAGTGGATGTAGGGTACTAAGATTTTTACTGTATACCGCATTTTCTACAAAAAGAATATTCCACATATTCTACAACAAAGAAAATGAGTCAATGAACTTAGTTTTTTTTAACAATCAATATAAAATTATGTTGGTCTCCCACAACAAAAAATTGACCTTTACCAATTTTGCTTTAAATGGCTTATACTTCAATTTTGATGCTTGTAAGAAATGAACAAATGAAAAAAAAGTCATAAAGAAAATTTAATGACCAGAAAACAAATATTACAACAAATTACTAAATTTTATTTTTAGATAGATCTTTCATCTCTATCATGTTATAATTAAAAACACTTCTATTCTTTGCTCTTACAAATTCTTCATGATTTAGTCATAATTGCACTGGCGAAAAATATCTACTTCCATACATAATAAAGGTAATGAATCAAGTCTTTCTTAAATCTTTGTTGTATGCTGAGGGTTTTTGAGTCTCTTTAAGGATGAAAATAAGCATTCTGTTTTGCAGTCTGTGATCATTAAAGGTAGGAATATGCATAAAGCAACTTCAGCTTTGGGAAATACACATTTTATCTTCTATTAGGGAATCATACACGCCTAAAGAGTAAAATTTGTCTTTCCTGAATCTGTAAACGTAGTTCTCATGTAAGAATGAAATTGTTTCACTTCTCCATAAAGGTGTATATTTTAAGTCATCAGGATAATTCTGAGCAAATTTCTCAACATAAAGAAAACAAAAATTCTCACAACTGGACCAATAAGCAACACCATGGTGAATGGAGAAAAGATTGAAGTTGTCAAGAATTTCATTTTACTTGGATCTACAATCAACATCCATGGAAGCAGCAGTCAAGAACTCAAAAATGCATTTGTGTTGGGCAAATCTGCTGCAAAAGCCCCCCTTACAGTGTTGAAAAGCAAAGACACCCCCTTGAAGACTAAGGTGCGCCTGACCCAAGTCATGGTATTTTTAATTGTATCATATGCATGCGAAAGCTGGGCAATGAATAAGGAGGACCAAAGAATTGATGCCTTTGAATTGTGGCTTTGGAGAAGAATATTGAATATACCATGGACCGCCAAAAGAATGAACAAACCTGTCTTGGAAGAAGTACAACCAGAACGCTCCTTAGAAGCAGGATGGCGAGACTATGTCTCACATACTTTGGATGCGTTATCAGGAAGGATCAGTCCCTGGAGAAGGACATAATTCTTGGTAAAGTAGAGGGTCAGCAAAAAAGAAGAAGATCCTCAACAAGATGAATTGACACAGTGGCTGTAACAATGGGCCCAAGCATGACAGCGATTGTGAGGATAGTGCAGGACTGGGCAGTATTTTATTCTGTAGTACATAGGGCCACTATGAGTTGGAACTGACTCGATGGCACCTAACAAAAACAAATTCTTGAAGGCTTTCATGCGTTCTTCATCAGGTATATCCACACTGTTTAAGAAGAAAAATCTGTTTGAAAGAACTTCACACATTTCCATCCTTCTTGTCATGCAAGATTCAAGCGTGTCAATGATGGTGTAGTATGTGGTTACAAGAAATTTATCTCTGGCACTCAGTAATTCTGGAGCACGTCTGTCGTTTACTTGCTTCTTTCTAATGCTTCTGCAATGCTAAACTGCCTGATGTAAGTATTTGTTTTATTGTGTTTTCAAAATCTTTAAGTATGCAAATACCCAGTTAATGACTGGTAGAGGTCTGTCCAAGTCTTTAAATTTATTTCTAAGTCATGGACAGCTTGACTTGTCTGATGAAAATGCAGCAATATATTATTCCACATAAATAACATAAATACATACACCAGTGTTTGCATTTGTTGGCTGCTGTTTTCAGCTTCTCTCTTGGTATCTCCTTTTTGTGTCTGGGCTTCAGCAACATTTTCTAAAGCATTTAGAATCTGAGTGTACAAATCCAGTATTGCACTCATTGCTACAGCGTGTTCTTCCCAGTGTATATAAGAAAGACATTTTAATAATTGATCATTGCCTAAATATGTTCTAAGATTAGCCCACAGGTGAGTAGAGGCAGCAAAAAATGTGTAGAGTAACTGAGCGATAAAAAAAAAAAAAAAAAAAAAAAATCAACTGCTTCTGGACAACAATCTACTGCATGAATCCCTACAATATTAAGTGAATGCAGAGACATTGTATGAAAATGGCATATTCATTATATTCTAAAATTTTCTGTTGCATGCCTTTATAATGCCCTGACATATTGGCAGCATTGTCATTGGACTGTCCTCTGCACTTAGAAAATTCAGTTTTGCAAACTTCACATAGTGAACTACTTGATATACAATTTCTTCACCTGTATGGGCTGGAGTTCCCATTGGTTGTTTACCAGGATGTGTGCAAGAGCATACCCTTGTGTTTGTATCATGGCAAAGAGCATTGCTGATCTTCCTGGCTGAAATTGCTGTATCAGTATAAGACCATTCTCTCAAAATGAATCAGAGACTTGTTATCTATTAATACAATCATCCTTGCCCAGTAACAGCTCATGTTGGTTACAGTTGCATATTGGGTGAATATAGAAAGAGTTAGACTTTACAGCCCACCCCCAGCTCTTGTTTATTCAAAAGAAATGATATACTCCCAACAGACTCACCAAGATAATCAGTTTCAATTATACAGGAGGGAACCATGGGAGACAAAAGCCAGCAAAGTTGTTGAAGTGGTAGGGGCCTTATAGCTTAAACAGCCTTGTGCGTGTACATCCTCTTGGCCCTGTGAGGACTTTATTACCAGCTGGCATATTTTCATGCACTGGAGCTGTTATCAATTTCATTTAGTGCCCTGCCAGTTCGCTTCCACTGCGGTGCTCACTTATCCTTGACTCTCTCTGCTTGGCATCTATGGGTCTTTGCTTTGGACAACTGGTGCCCCTTTTTGTTGATGCCCTAAGCATGTGTTTATCTCGATTATTGGGTAATCCATCTTTTTGCACACTGGTGGTGGATAACAATGACCTTAAGGAAACACAGAAATGACTACAAATAAAATATGTCATAGACTCAAACAAATTATATCACTTTACAACTTTCCTTTAGCTGTTCCTCCAAAATACAAGGAGGAAAGTGACTGCAGAAAGATTGAATAGCAAGAGACAGTGGCCTTAACTAATTATTGTTGAACAAAAACATACAGACATATGAATATATAGTAAAAACTATAAAAGCCAGAACCTGTGTTAGGTGAGAAGCCGGCAGAGAAAGAAAACTCACTGGGTGTTTATGAGGTAAGATTCCTAACAGAGAGCGATAAAAAACTGGTAAGCACCCTGTCTAAGGTGGAAAATTTGTCAGACTCACAAAAACAAGGCAGTCCCATCAAATTCTCAGTTTTTACTGTATTGCTGGGGCCCTTTGTTGGCCTTGGAAGAGACCTATGTAAGTGAGGAGCCATGAATTTTAGGCTTCCTTATCTTCCAAATAAGTCTGATTATTATTATTGTTATTACTGAATAGAAATGTACTTATGAGAAATGAATCCATAACAATTATAGATTTCTGCTCAGCTCCTTATGTTCTGTAGCGGAAATCGCAAAATGGGGATTAAGATTAGGGAGTGGAAACAAAAGTTTTTTTCTCCACTTTTTTTTAAGTAAAAAAAAAAAAAATAGTGTGAAACCAGTATGATAACCATCTCTTTCTTTCATCATAGGAAAAGTTTAAACTCTGGCCAGTTTTGGTTTTGTGGCAATGTAGAAGTGGCATAAGAATGGAAATGAAGTGTGGAATCAAACTGCGTACCTTGGAATTGAAATCTAAGAATCAATGTTCTTAAAGCAGAAATAAGTTAGCTAAATTCATGCCCAAGATCAGTCACTGTTATCAGCAATAAGAGAGAGCGAGTAAAATAAAGCCAAAAAAAAAAAAAAGGAAAGATTTTAGACAAAAATCTCTCAAAAATAATACAAAAATTAGAAGCAGCACTCAAAGAGAGAAAGAAGTCAAGAAAAATCTAGACTGAAGTAAAAGAGAATGAGATGCAGCCTGGTATTTTATATTAATAAAAGGAGTTTTACAATATACCTTATTCATTTGTTAATTCACTTATCAAATACATATTGAGTCCCTACAATTTACTAGGCACTACTTTTCTCTTGGTGGCGCAGTGGTTAAGAGCTTGGCTGCTAACTAAAAGGTTGGCAGTTGCAGTCCACCAGCTGCTCCTTGGAAACCCTATGGGGCATTTCTACTGGAAGCCCTATGGGGTAGTTGTACTCTGTCCTATAGGGTCATTACGAGTAAGTATCAACTTGACAGCAATGAGTAACGAGTGCCCTTCTTAAGTCCCTGAGTGGTGCAAATGGTTAATGAGCTCAGCCACTAACAAAAAGGTTAGTGGTTTGAGTCCACCTAGAAGCACTTGGAAAGAAAGGCCTGGCAATCTACTTCTGAAAAATCTACCATTAAAAACCTTATGGAGCACAGTTCTATTGTGAAACACATAGGGTCCTCATGAGTTGAAATCAATTCAATGGCAGCTGGTACCACTTCTTCTGTAGTTACAATTCATGATGTAAATATCATTTTGACAATGTAGGTTGGTTATATTAGGACTTCTAAACAACAGAGAGAACGTAAGACCCAGAAATGTCTAGGAACTAAAATTTTTTGTAAAACCGTGAATCTCTTACCAAGAATTTTTAAGTGCCACAGTATCATTAACATATTGCTTTAACATGAAATCTTTTAATAAAGCATGGCATTATCAAATGGCTTCCAAGGACACATCATCTTTAGTGTGAAACTGTTTTCCTTTTATCTTGGGCAGTGGAGAGAAAGAAAATTTCAAAATTCATATTTAAATTGCTAAAAATAATATTCAGTGTGTTTCAATTTATTTTTAGGGGTAACATCAGTATCTTGAAAACTTAGAAATATATAGGTGATGGTACAAAACTGATGATTTACTTGATCATTTTTCTTACTCTTGTCCTTCTTACTGTCTATTGCTTGTAAATTCCGTTAGCATAAAAGAAACCAGAGCATTAAAAGCTTACAAAAAAATCTAATTATCTTTTGTTGCAGAGCACCATATGTTGCCATTTTCACATCTGGAAAGATAATGAAGAACGTCCAGATTTTAAACAAAATTCTGATCAATCTAAAAAAAAAAGCTGGGGTGAAAAAGTTAAGATGGTCAACACATTGCATAGTGACTCTATTTATGATGTGTTTAATCATGCCAAAATATTTATCACTCAGCACAATCACCCACCAATGAGAAGGGTAGATGTGGTTTATCACTTTAAAATTCAACATAATTTTGTATCCAGCTGTTGCCCTAAAAAAATTTTAAAACTTTTTACTTTGGGGAGAAAGAAGGATAGAGGGACAGGAAGACATGTGGGTACTCTTATAAAGCAACCAGATGTTTGTGCTGGCACTTTGCATAAAAAGTTAACTGAACATTTAAAATACTGATTGTGTTTGTGCACTTTGGGTAAAACTGCTTTTTTTTAGGCTTGCTTTATAATTTATCTGATCTCTTGCAGAGAAGAAAAGTGGAGTTATTTCTTAAAGAATGTAAAGATAAATATGCATCTAATTTTCTTTTGAGAAATATAGTAATTTTATATTGTATGTCCAACTAGAAAGAAAACAACGAATGGGGATTTTCATCAACTACTAAATAGCAACTATGTTTTAGTCATTGTCCTTGGGTTGCAAGTAGCTGAAGCCCTCTTCTTCAGGGAGGTACCTCAGAGCCAACTAAGAGTCAAGCACTTACTGGGCTCTGTTTTTGTTGCTGTTGTTTAGCTGCTGTGAAGTCAGCTCCCAATTCATTGGGACCTCAGGCGCAACAGAACAAAACATTACTCAGTCATGCACCATCCCTGTGATTGGTTGCAGATCAGACCACTGTGATCCATAGGGTTATCACTGGCAGAATTTAGGGAGGATATTGCAAGGCCTTTCTTCCTAATCCATCTTACTCTGGAAGTTTCGCTGAAACCTGTTCAGCATCATAGCAACATACAAGGCTCCACCGACAGGCAGGTAGTGGCTCTAAATGAGGTACATTGGCCAGGAATCAAATTCAGGCCTCCAGCATACAAGGCAAGAATTCACTTGTCCACAGGCAGGTAGACCTTTTTTTTCTGGTACTTCCTGCCATGGGGAAAATTTTAGAGGAACAGATCTTTCCTGTAGTTTGAAATCATGTCTTTGTGAGACCATACAAACATTATAATCTGAATAGCAAGAAAAGTCTGTCTCAAGATGTGATCTAAATGAAGAATCATGAGCAATACATCCCAAGGTGTTTTAACAGATCTGAATCTTACCTTCTGAGATTTTTTAATCCAAAGCTACATTCAGATGGGAGAAATTCAGTTAATTCAGTGGTTTCCTTAGAATCTCATATAACTGAAAAAATCAATATGTTGACAGAATTTATCAATTTTTATTAAGATATTTTGGCACTGTCTAGACTTTAACCATGAATAGCACTTTGCTTTGTAAAATAATTAATTTGATTTGACTTCTACCCCAAATTCTGGTTTTTAACCAATTAAAAAAATTGGCTTCTTTTTAAGTCCATTGTCTCTGTCTTACACATTTTTCAACTCGAGGAGGTGAAACCTTAAATGGTTTTCTTTTTATCAGCAGGCACATATAAACCATTATATGAGAAACACCTCATGACATGGTAGCTCCAATATAAATACTAAGTTAGTGAATCATGTCTTTGTTATTTTTCATGTTCCATGCTTTGTGCTTTCCATACTACCTGAAGCTCCTTCTCTTCCATGCTAAATGCCCAAGTATCCACATTCTACTCTTTAGCTACAGAAAATCCACCCAGACCTGACTCTGGCAGCATGATACCCTCACAGTGTCCCTGTTGCCAGAATTACTCCTTCTTATTCTATCCTAATTTCTACTCTTCCACCACCAATGCACCATTCTTTTGATGGAATTTCAGTTACCTACCAGAATAAATGTTTTTCCATAAATAGTTAACTCATTCACATTAACATATTGATAATTAATAACTAATTCTTCTTGTTGAATTTTTGCCTGAAATTACTAGTTTATTTCCAAATTTATTCTAATTAGACTGGGTATAAAATGTATTTTTTGACAGAAAATCTCTTTTTTTTTGGTAAAAGTACTTAAAATGGAACTCAAAATAATTGGAGGATTAAAAATAATTGAAAATTCACATATATACACATACATATGTATACACATTATATATATATATATACACACACACACACACACACACATATTGAGCCCTGGTAGTGAGGTGGTAAAGAGCAACAACTGGTAATGAAAAGGCTGGCAGTTTGAATCCGCCAACCACTTCTTGGAAACCATGTGGGGCAGTTTGTTCTACCCTGATCTATAGGGTTGCTATGAGTTGGAATCGACTCGATGACAATGGGTTTGCGTTTTGGCTTTATACACAAATATGCAGTGAGAGATAGACTTAATATTTTTCTTTATATAAACCTGAGTTATATGTTGATCTCTCACTAGATGCACTTTCTGTTATTCTACGCTCAGAAAAGTTTTGGGGAAGTTTTCATTTATTATTTCTTCTATTTTAAAATTGTCTAAGTGTATGAATACAAGCTTCTCAGTTCTTTCAATCATGTTCATAGAACTTTGAGATACTTTTCCTAAAAGGACAATTCTATAAATAAGCCTTATTACCTTAAAACAAACATGTAATCAGGATGCACTGATAATTACTGGGGATTGGAAAGCAAAATTTGGAAATAAAGAAGAAGGATCGGCAGTTGGAAAATATGATGAGAGAAACAATGCCAGAGATCACACGATTGAATTTTGCAAGATCAACAACTTCTTCAATGTGAATACCTTTTTTCCCTAACATAAACAGTGACTATGCACATGGACCTGGCCAGATAGAATACACAGGAATCAAATCAACTACTTCTGTGGAAAGAGAGAGTAGAAAAGCTCAATACTATCAATCAGAACAAGGCCAGGGACAACTTCAGATCTGACCATCAATTAGTCATACACAAGTTCAAGTTGAAACTGAAGAAAATTAGAACAAGTCCACAAGAGCCAAAGTACGACCTTGAGTATATGCCACCTGAATTTAGAGACCATCTCAAGAATACATTTGACTCATTGAACACTAATGACCAGATGAGTTGTGGAACGACATCAAGGACATGATACATGAAGAAAGCAAGAGGTCATTAAAAAGACAGGAGAGAAAGAAAAGACCTAAATGGATGTCAGAAGAGACTCTGAAACTTGCTTTTGAACATCAGGTAGCTAAAGCAAAAGGAAAAAAAAAGATAAATAAAAGAACTGAACAGAAGATTTCAAAGGGCAGCTCGAGAAGACAAAGTAAAGTATTATGAAAACATGTGCAAAGAGCTGGAGATAGAAAACCACAAGCACATCAGGTACCTCAGGACTGGTGGCTCCACCCACATCACCTAGCCACCCATGACAGTGGTCCAAGGATAACTGGTACCTCCCAGCCCTTACAACCAAAAGCATTGGGTACCCATGGTCCACCTGGAGAACCCACCCACCTGTGTGCTCTAGGGAACAGGGACGCACTTTCCTCACAGACTCTCAGGGAATGGTTGTCAGCCCCCTGCCTTGTTCAGAGAGTGACCCCCTGCTGCAACCAGATACCTGTACCTACACCAATCACCACTGCCCCTCTAAGACTGTAAGACAGAGTCTGTACCACACACTTGGTGACCACCTACCTTGACACTTGAGCTGCATCTAGGCAAGAAAAGTGAACGGACTCCAAGGCTTGTATACCTGATAACAGCTCTAACCATCTGGGGACAAGACATTAGGGCTTCAAAGGTGAAAATAATCAAGCTATCTCACTCAAGCAGACTATTTGGGCATATCAAAACAAAGCAAGGATACAGTAAGCAAACATAAAATGAACCAATAAAATAACTTATAGACAGCTCAGAGGTGACAGTCAATATCAAATCACATAAAGAAGCAGACAATGATTGTTTCAACAAGCTCTCAAAACAAAGAATCAAGGGATCTTCTGGATGAAGGTGCCTTCCTGGAATTACTAGATGCAGGACACAAAAGATTAATATACAGAACTCCTCAAGACATCAGAAGTGAGATCAGGAAGGATATCAGGCAAAATGCTGAACAAGCCAACGAACACACAGATAAAGCAGCTGAAGAAATTAAAAAGGTTATTCAAGAACATAATGAAAAATTTAATAAGCTGCAAGAATCCATAGAAAGACAGCAATAACAAATTCAGAAGATTAACAGTAAGATTACAGAATTAGACAACTCAATAGAAAGTCAGAGGAGCAGAACTGAGCAAGTGGGAAGCAGAATTAGTGAGACTGAAGATCAAACACTTGGCACCAATATATTTGAAGAAAAATCAGATAAAAGAACTAAAAAAAAAAAATGAAGAAACCCTAAGAATCATGTGGGATTCTATCAAGAGACATAACCTAACCTAAAAGTGATTGGAGTACCAGAACAGGGAGGGATAATAGAAAATACAGAGAGGATTGTTGAAGATTTGTCGGCAGAAAACTTCCCTGGTATCATGAAAAATGAGAAGACATCTCTCCAGGATGCTCATCGAATTCCACATAAGGTAGATCTCAAAAGAAAGTCACCAAGACATATTATAATCAAACTTGTCAAATCCAAAAATAGAAAATTTTAAGAACAGCTCGGGATAAATGCAAAGTCACCTACAAAGGAGAGTCGGTAAGAATAAGCTGGATCTCGGAAGAAACCATGCAGGCAAGAAGGCAATGGGATGACTTACATAAAGCATTGAAGGAAAAAATTGCCAGTCAAGAATCATATATCCAGCAAAACTGTCTCTCAAATACGAAGGGAAAATTAGGAAATTTCCAGATAAACAAAAGTTTAGGGAATTTCTAAAAACCATACCAAAACTACAAGAAATACTAAAGGGAGTTATCTTGTTTGAAAATCAATAACATCAGATATCAACCCAAGACTAGAACACAGGACAGAGGAACCAGATGTCAACTCAGACAGGGAAATTGCAAAAATAAATCAAGATCAAAAAACACTCAAAACAGGGAAACAGCAATGTCATTACGTAAAAGAAGACAACAATAAAACAATTAGGAGGGACTCAGCTATGTAGTCATAGATCTTTCATATGGAGAGGAATACAAGGCAATATAAAGAAAAAAAAGTTAGGTTTAAACTTATGGAAACAGGGGTAATTATTAAGGTAACCACAAAGGAGACTAACAATCCTACTCATCAAAACAAATACAAGAAAAAAATAAAGACTGAGCAGAAACAAAATCAACAACGAATAAGAGGAAAAGACAATATATAAACTACTCAGCACAACAAATTAAGTGGGAAAGAGAAACTGTCAACAACACACAAAAAAAGACATCGAAATGACAGCATTAAATCATACTTATCTATAATTAAGTTGAATGAAAATGGACTAAATGCACCAATAAAGAGACAGAGAGTGGCAGAATGGATTAAAAAAAAAAAAAAAACACAATCCGTCTATATGCTGCCTACAAGAGACACACCTTAGACTTAGAGATACAAACTAAAACTAAAAATATGGAAAAAAAATATATCAAGCAAACGACAATCAAAAAAGAGTAAGAATGGCAATATTAATTTCTGACAAAATAGGCTTTAAAGTTAAACCCACCACAAAGGATAAGGAAGGACACTACATAATGATTAAAGGGACAATATACCAGGAAGATATTACCATATTAAAAATTTATGCACCCAACGACAGGGCTGCAAGATACATAAAACAAACTCTATCAGCGTTGAAAAGTGAGATAGACAGCTCCACAATTATAGTAGGAGACAACAACACACCACTCTCAGTGAAGGACAGAACATCGAGAAGGAAGCTCAATAAAGACACAGAAGATCTAAAAGCCATGATCAACCAACTTGACCTTATAGACATATACAGAACACTCCACCCAACAGCAGCCAAGTATACTCTCTTCTTCAGCACACATGGAACATTCTCTAGAATAGACCACATATTAGGTCATAAAGCAAGCCTTAGCAGAATCCAAAGCATCAAAATATTACAAAGCATCTTCTCTGGCCATAAGGTTATAAAAGTAGAAACCAATAGCACAAAAAGCAGGGAAAAGAAATCAAACACTTGGAAACTGAACAATATCCTGCTCAAAAAGACTGGGTTATAGAAGACATTAAGGATGGAATCGACTCGACGGCACTGGGTGGGTGGGAAGGATGGAAGAAAGAAATTCATAGAATTCAATGAGAATGAAAACACTTCCTATCAGAACCTTTCATACACAGCGAAAGCAGTACTCAGAGGTCAATTGATATCAATAAATGCACACATCCAAAAAGAAGAAAGTACCAAAATCAAAGAATTACCTTACAACTTGAACAAATAGAAAGAGAGCAACAAAAGAAACCCCCAGGCGCCAGTAGAAAGCAAATAAATTAGAGCAGGAAAATTTGGCCAAGATGGCTGACTAGGTAGACGCTACCTCGGATCCCTCTTGCAACAAAGACTCGGAAAAACAAGTGAATCGATCACATACATGACAATCTACGAGCTCTGACCATCAAACGCAGATTTAAAGAGTTGACCTGAGTGACAGAGACTGAGAACGAACAAACATGGGGAAGCAGCGGCTGTTTTTGGAGCCTGGAGCCAGCACCCCAGTCAGGAAACCTTGGCGCCGGGCTTTGGACTGGACGCAGGGGGGCTGAGCACGGCATCCT
This sequence comes from Loxodonta africana, assembly GCF_030014295.1. Lineage (NCBI taxonomy): Eukaryota > Metazoa > Chordata > Mammalia > Proboscidea > Elephantidae > Loxodonta > Loxodonta africana. The sequence continues at coordinate 109,082,827 of NC_087347.1, read as the reverse complement.
GAGACGGCACAAAGATGGGCGCAGCCCTAGCCCTCTGAACTGACCTCGGGGGAAGCCCAGCCAGTGCACGCAGGAAGTGCAGCGATGCGGCTGACAGGAGGAGAAGTCACCGGGAGGCAGCGACTGGTTTTGGAGCCGGGTGTGCGGTGTCCCAGCCAGGGAACCTTGGCGCTGGGCTTTGGATTGGGCGCAGAGGAGCTGAGCACGGCATCCTGAGACGGCACAAACACGGGGTGCAGCCCTAGCCCCCTGAACTGACCTGGGGGGGCCCAGCCAGTGTGCGTGGGCTGCACGACGACGCGGCTAGCGGGAGGAGAAGTCGCCGGGAGGCAGCGACTGGTTTTGGAGCAGGGAGTGCAGTGTCCCTGCCAGGGAACCTTGGCGCTGGGCTTTGGACTGGGAGCGAAGGAACTAACCGCGGCTTCTGAGACAGCGCAAGCACGGGGCGCGGGCCTGACCCTCGGGGGCAATCTTTACCCAGCCAGCGCACACGGTCGATGACGAGCCCCTCGGGAATCTCAGATAAAACAGTCATCCCAACCAAGATAAGTAACTTTGTCCATATTCCGGGGTGCTACTCTCTCCTACTTATCTAAACCCTGCCCTCGCATTCCCAGGTGGCTTCATTAACATTGGAATTTCCTGAGCCAGAAAGTAAACTGCTCTGTGGTTTTTCTTTCTTTCCTTTTGTTTTTGTCTTTTCCTAACCCATTCTCCTAGCCTGAGAGAAGCAACCACAAAAAACCTAGGGACCAAAAATACTTCCCTAATTGGAGTAAAAACACAGAACCAGCTCCAGCCAAGCATATGTGACCCACAGTCTCGGGCTTTCATCCCTACAGGGAACAAGGCGGCTATTATAATGAAAAGGCATTTCTGATAGGGATCTGACTGCAATTGTTTTAGCAGGTTTACTGGAAAGACAAGTTTCCCAGGTCTGATATCTCTGCGTATTCAACAGAGCCCTCATTGACCCACAACAGGGAACTGAGGGCTGAAGCTCCTCCCAGACCACCTAGCCTCCTGCCTTAGGGGTCTAAGGAGGGTGACACCAACCAATCTGTAGAGGTACTTGCACTGGGGGCCTAAGGTACAGCTGCAGAGCCCACCCACCAAGGTGCTTTAGGAATAGAGACACACCTACCTCACTGACACTTGGGGGAAGCCTGTCAGCATCCTGCCCCCCCGGAGTGTGAACCCCAGCTGCTACTAGAATCTGGTGCACACAACTATCACCACTACTTCTCAAGGTGGATAGGTGACAGTCTGCATCTCACACTTGATGACCCAAAATCAGAATCTAGTCAAGAATAGTGAATGGACTCAGGCATATATATCTGGTAACAGCCCAAACCAGCTGGTAATAGGACATAAGTGAGTCAAGGGCTACAACACTCAAGACAGCACAATCTAGTAGCCCATCTACGTATATTGAAAGAAAATAAAACAAGATAAGACTCAGTGAGCAAATATAGAATAAATCACTACAATATCTTAGTGATGGCTCAGAGACAGCAGTCAATATCAAACCACATAAAGAAGCAGACAATGACTGCTTCTACAACTCCCCAAACTAGAGAATCAAAATCTTTCCCAAATGAAGATACAATACTGGAATTACCAGATGCAGAATAGAAAAAACTAATTTACAGAATGCTTCAAGACATCAGGGATGACCTCAGAAATGAAATAAGGCAATCTACAGAAAAAACCAAGGAACACACTGATAAAGCAGTTGAAGAACTCAAAAAGATTATTCAAGAACATAGTGGAAAAATTAATAAGTTGCAAGAATCCATAGAGAGACAGCATTCAGAAATCCAAAAGATTAACAATAAAATTACAGAATTAGACAACACAGTAGGAGGTCAGAGGAGCAGATTTGAGCAATTAGAATGCAGAGTGGGAGATCTGGAGGACCAGGGAATTACCAATATAGCTGAAAAAAATCAGATAAAAGAATTTAAAAAAATGAAGAAACCCTAAAAATCATGTGGGACTCTATCAAGAAGAATAACTTGTGTGTGATTGGAGTCCCGGAACAGGGAGGGACAACAGAAAACACAGAGAGAATAGTTGAAGATCTGTTGGCAGAAAACTTCCCTGACATCATGAAAGATGAAAGGATATCTACCCAAGATGTTCATCGAACCCCATTTAAGATTGATCCAAAAAGAAAATCACAAAGACATATTAACATCAAACTTGCCAAAACCAAAGATAAAGAGAAAATTTTAAAAGCAGCTAGGGAGAAAAGAAAGGTCTCCTACAATGGAGAATCAATAAGTTCAGACTACTCAGCAGAAACCACGCAGGCAAGAAGGCAATGGGATGACATATATAGAGCACTGAAGGAGAAAAACTGCCAGCCAAGGATCATACATCCAGCAAAACTCTCTCTGAAATACAAAGGTGAAATTAAGACATTTACAGATAAACACAAGCTTAGAGAATTTACAAAAACCAAACCAAAGCTACAAGAAATACTAAAGGAAATTGTTTGTTCAGAAAACCAATAATATCAGATACCAGCACAACACAAGCTCACAGAACAGAGCACCCTGATATCAACTCAAATAGGGAAATCACAAAAACAAATTAAGATTAATTAAAAAAAAAAAAAAAAAAACGCTCAAAACAGGGAATCATTGAAGTCAATACGTAAAAGATCACAATAATCAAAAAGAGGGACTAAATACAGGTGGCATAGAACTGCCATATGGAGAGGGATACAAGGCGATATAGGACAATACAAGTTAGGTTTTTACTTAGAAAAATAGGGATAAATATTAAGGTAACCACAAAGAGGTATAACAACTCCATAACTGAAAATAAAAACCAAGAAAAACGTAATGACTCAGCAAACATAAAGTCAAATACTATGAAAATGAGGAACACACAAGTTACAAAGAAAAACGTCTCAGCACAAAAAAGTAAGTGGAAAAATGAAATTGTCAACAACACACATAAAAAAGCATCAAAATGACAGCACTAAACACATAAATTTTTTTTTTTAAAACACATACTTATCTGTAATTACGCTGAATGTAAATGGACTAAATGCACCAAAAAAGAGACAGAGAGTCTCAGACTGGATAAAGAAACACGACCCGTCTATATGCTGCCTACAAGAACATAGTGCTGAGTAGTTTTTCTTTGTAAATTGTGTTCCTCATTTTAGTAGTAGTTGAATTTATGTTTGCTGAATTGTTATATTTTTCTAGGGTTTTATTTTGAATTATGGAATTCTTAGACCTCTTTGTGGTTACCTTAGTAATTATCCCTATTTTTCTAAGTAAAAACCTAACTTATATCATTCTATATCGCCTTGTTTTCCTCTCCATATGAAAGATCTATGCCTCCTGTATTTAGTCCCTCTTTTTGATTATTGTGATCTTTTACATAATGACGTCAATGATTCCCTGTTTTGAGAATTTTTTTTTTAAATAATCTTATTTTGTTTTTGTGATTTCCCTATTTGAGTTGATATCAGGGTGTTCTGTGACCATGCGTTGTGTTGGTACCTGATATTATTGATTTTCTGACCAATTTCCTTTATTAATTCTTGTAGATTTGGTTTGATTTTGCAGATTCTCTAATCTTGTGTTTATCTGTAAATGTTTTAATTTCACCTTCATATTTGAGAGAGAGTTTTGCTGGATATATGATCCTTGGCTGGCAGTTTTTCTCCTTCAGTGCTCCATATATGTCATCCCATTGCCTTCTTGCCTGCATGGTTTCTGCTGAGTAGTCTGAACTTATTGATTCTCCTTTGTAGGAGACTTTTCTTTTACCCCTGACTGCTTTTAAAATTTTCTCTTTATCTTTGGTTTTGGTAAGTTTGATGATATGTTTTGGTGATTTTCTTTTTGGGTCAATCTTATATGGGGTTCGATATCTTGGATAGATAACCTTTCGACTTTCACGATGTCAGGGAAGTTTTCTGCTAACAGATCTTCAACTATTTTCTCTGTATTTTCTGTTATTCCCTCCCTGTTCTGGAATTCCAATCACATGAAAGTTATTCTTCTTGATAGAGTCCCACATGATTCTTAGGGTTTCTTCATTTTTTTTTTTAATTCTTTTGTCTGATTTTTCTTCAACTCTATTGGTGTCAATTGCCTTATCCTCCACCTCCCCAACTCTGCATTCCAATTGCTTGATTCTGCTGCTCTGACTTCCTACTGAGTTGTCTAATTCTGTAATTTTACTGTTAATCGTTTGGGTTTCTGAATGCTGTCTCTCTATGGATTCTTGCAACTTATTAATTTTTCCACTATGTTCTTGAATAAACTTTTTGATTTCTTCAAGTGTTTCATCAGTGTGTTCCTTAGCTTTTTCTGTATATTGCCTTATTTCATTTCTGAGGTCATCCCTGATGTCTTGAAGCATTCTGCAAATTAGTTTTTTATATTCTGCATGTGGCAATTCCAGGATTGTAGCTTCATTTGGGAAAGATTTTGATTCTTTAATTTGGGAAGTTGTAGAAGCAGTCATTGTCTGCTTCTTTATGTGGTTTGATATCAACTGCTGTCTCCGAGCCATCACTAAGATATTGTAATGATTTACTTTATATTTGCACACTGAGTCTTATCTTGTTTTGTTTTCTTTCAATATACGTAGATGGGCTACTAAGTTGCTCTGTCTTGATTGTTGTAGCCTTTGAATCACTTATGTCCTATTACCAGCTGGTTTGGGCTGTTACCAGATATATAAGCCTAAGAGTGCACTCACTATTCTTGACTAGAATCAGCTTAGGTGTTCTGATTTTGGGTCACCAAGTGTGTGGTGTAGACTTGCACCTATTAACTTAGAGGAGTAGTGGTAATAGTTGTGTGTACCAGATTCTAGTAGCAGCAGGGGGTTACACTCCAGGGGGGCAGGATGCTGACAGCCTACCCCCAGTTGCCAGTGAGGTAGGTGTGTCTCTATTCCTAAAGCACTTTGGTGGGTGGGCTCTGCATCTGTACCTGAGGCACCAAATGCTTGTACCTCTAAAGATTAGTAGGCGTTAGTATTCTCAGACCCCTTTGGCAGGTGGCTAGGTGGTTTGGGTGGAGCTTCAGCCCTCAGTTCCCCTTTGTGGATCAGTGAGGGCTCTGTTTAATGGGTAGAGATATCAGACCTGGAAAACTTGTCTTTGCAGTGATCCCCTAAAACAACTACAGTCAGATCTCTATCAGAATTGCCTTTGCATTATAATAGCCACCTTGTTCTCTGTAGCGATGAAAGCCAAAGACTGTGGATCTCATACACTTGGCTGGAGCTGGTTCTGTATTTTTATTCCAGTGTAGGGAAGTCAGGGAAGGATTTTTCATCCCTGGGAAAGCCTGGTGGAGCAGTGGTTAAGTGTTACAGCTGCTAACCAAAGGGCTGGCAGTTTAAATCCACCAGGCTCTCCTTGGAAACTCTATGGGGCAGTTCTACTCTGTCCTATAGGGTAGCTATGTGTCAGAATCGACTGGACAGGACTGGATTTGGTTTTTTGGTTTGGGTTGTTAGTGGCTGCTTCTCTCAGGTCAGGAGAATGGATTAGGAAAAAAAAAGCCACAGAGCACTTCACTCCCTGGCCCAGGAAATTCCAATGTTAATCAAGCCGCCTGAGGCAGAGAGGGGAAGGATCAGATAGATAGGAGAGAATAAGCATCCAGCAATATAGACAAAGTTACTTATCTTGCTTGGTGGTGACTGTTTTTTCTGAGATTCCCGAGGGGCATGTAGCCTGTGTGCTGTCTGGGTCGAGATTGCCCCCGAGGGTCAGGCCCACATCCCATGCTTGTGCTGTCTCAGAAGCCCTGGTCAGCTCCTCTGCTTCCAGTCCAAAGCCCAGTGCCAAGGTTCCCTGGCTGGGATGCTGCATTCCAGGGTCCAAAACCAATCACTGCCTCCTGGTGACTTCTCCTGTCAGCCACGTTGTTGCGCTGACAGGGCTTCCTGCATGTGCTGGCTGGGCTTCCCCTGAGGTCACTTCAGGGGGCTAGGGCTGCGTCCTGTGCTTGTGCCGTCTCAGGAAGCTGTGCTCAGCTCCCCTGCGCCCAGTCCAAAGCCCGGTGCCAAGGTTTTCTGACTGGGACGCTGGCTCCAGGCTCTGAAAACAGTCGCTGCTTCCCCGTGGTTGCTCATTCTCTCATTAGCCACCTCAGTGTGCAGCCTGCTTGTGCTGGCTGAGTCTCTACCAAGATTACCCCAGGGCGTTAGGGGTTAGGGCTGTGTCCCGCTCCAGCCCCGACTCAGCAAACCGCAATCAGCCCCACCACTCGGCACCAGGGAACCGCAAGGGCTCAAGGCTGTGGCACAGGACGCCAGTTCCAGAAGTGGTCGCTGCTTCAGGGCACGGTTTTTCGCTCCCCTGTCACTCAGGTCAACTCTTTAGATCTGTGTTTGATGGTCAGGGTTCACAGATTGTCATGTGTGTGATCGATTCACTTTGTTGCAAGAGGGATCTGCAGTAGTTCTACCTAGTCAGCCATCTTGGCCCCGCCTCTCGATAGTTTTTCTTAAAGATATTAAATGGGATGTACATGAAATTGGAAGCTAATGGTATAACAACCCAAACAGATAATAACTAATGGGCACTTACTGGTACCAAGTGCTGTTCTAAGCACTTTGGACACATTCTGTTATTTAATCTTCAGAGTCATCAATGAGGCAATATGTAAAACTGAGAAACTTAAAAGTATGGCTGCTTTGGTAAGTAAGTTATTCAGTGCAAACAGGCAGGATGATATATTTCAAAAGTTCAAGTGTTAACTATAACCAAGGAATTGCTTCAGTAAGATTTCTTTAACACTTTCTAGTAAATACAAAGTGAATCATCACCATAGTACATGAAAGCCAGAAGTCTAAACAAATTTTTGAAACAATTTGATATTTTTATGACACTGGAGGGTGGAAGAATGCATTGCCAATGACAGATGAGAGCAAAGGATCTGAGATAAAATTAATGAGGACTGGCTTGCCTGAGGCCCTTTTTGGTTCTGCATTTCCTTCCACCTGGTGTCATTACAACCTATCCCAAAGACAGCATAATCTTATCAAATGGTCTACTGATATCCCATTCCCATGGATACTCTGTAGACTTCTCGTGTATTTTTTAGTTATCTGCAGTCTGAAACTCCACTCAAATCTTTCAGGAATGCTGATGCTGAAATTTTGAAAAAAGATAGGAGATTGACTTTAAGCTGTTAAATAAGTTGATTTAGCTTCACTGAAGCAAAAATATAAAAGCCCTAAAGTTCCATGTGGGTTTGTTCGTTTCTATCTTGACATTGTGCAGAAATATGATAGAAAATTCTGTTTAGAAGTTCTTGTGCCTAGGGAACATATTAGTTGACCTACAAAATTTCTCCCAGCACTTTGTGATTTTTGATAACTGTTGTTTGACAAATGTGTAGCTGAATTTGTTAAAAAAAAGCAGAAAATATTAGCACTTATATGGAGCAATGGAGTGTGTTGGTGCTGTAGGGCAGGCAGGCATTCACTGTACACAGTGACTTCATTGGCTGTGTGCCCTTCTGGAAATTATGTGTTTGCTGTTGTTGATCAGAGATACTTCTGGGTAACACTTGAGATGAATGAAGCACAATGTAAATTTTAGTTTGAATATCTTTCTCTAGATGGTTTCTCTAGGACAAAGGTCTCCCATTTTTTTCCTGGATCTGTTGGGGTTGGGGATTGTAATTTGACTTTGTGGAAACCTTCCTGGACAGTAGTGGCAGCAGGTTGCTGAGGATCCACAATTCCTAATGAATGCTTTCATGGAATCTTTCTTTTTTTCAGCCACTGCCTCCGTTCTTCCTTCCTCCCTTCCCCTGTGCTTTGGAACCTCAGATGTCTTTGCTTCCATTTCTTTACGGAATAAAATGTCCCATGACCAGCAGCGGTGAGGAGAAGGAACAGCCATCTCTTGCATGAACTAGGAATGGTCTTGGAGGGCTAACTAAGCTGTACTAAGAGGCATTATCCAATCCTGCACTTTCCTCCTCCTTGCAAGTTCTGTGCTCCTGCCAAGCCCCAAGCCTGTCAGCTAATCTGCAGAGCTAGTGGCTCACTCGAAGGCATTTGCTTCTGTAGGCACAGTGGTTTGTCTTCTTTCACTCTGTGTCCAGTTATTTCTTTTCTATCTTCTTCCTGAAAGTTCAATAGGAATTTCATCTATCATTGCCTTTTGTTTCCTTATTCTCTTCTCTTCTTGGATCAATATCTCAATTTCCTTTTCTATCAGATTCGAGGGAGGGCAAGAACATCGATATGCCTCATTTAGCTGGTAGTCTATGTATCATCAGTATTCAACAATTTGTACAGCTAATGGATAACTCTGAAGACTTGCAAAGTGCTGGCTTTCTGTTTTACTCATGAACTGGGGAAAAACCTTTGCAGCTCTCCTTTTTCTTCTCCCACAACAACCAGCTTTTTCCTTGCATTTGCATTTGTATTCTCTATTTTAATCAACACTCTGTTCTAGAAGAGAGTTAACTACTACTCCCTTTTATGGAATGAAGAAACACCGTGGTGAGGACTGAATTGAAGATAGATTCTTCCTTACTGTCCAGAAATACAGCTACCACAGTGCAACAGTGCTTCTTGTGAAATACTGACACAGGTGGGATTTCTCCCCTCCATGTCTACATCTGGACACACAGACATCAGGGTATGCATTCCTAATCATTTCATGCCAAGTGCCCCATTGTTAGTGTGTGTGTGTGTGTGTGTGTGTGATAAGTCACATAGAATCGTCCACAGGTCACTCTTGTACTTCATAAACAGATGTGGGAGAAAATGAAGGGCTCAAACATATCAATGATCATGAAGATGACATTAAGTCACCATGAGCCAGAGCTAACTCAACTGCAACTAACAAGAATCAATAAAATATGTAGGTCTGTTTTGTCTCCTTGCTTCTCACCAGCATGCATGTAACAAGCTGAACTCTGATTCATGCTGACATCCAGAGTTATAGCCCTGGGGCTATGAGGGGCATGAGGATGCTGGTACAGACACTATTAGACAGCAGACACTCTCCGTCCCAAGGAAGCTGAAGTAAAAAATCAGTCAGAGCTGCATCAGGACCTGGTCACCATTAGGAGCACAACAGACATAAATTTCAGTATCCAGACATATAAACTTTCAAAGAACTAACCAAGAGATCAAGGTAAATGGAACAACAGAATGGAAATATTGAGAATGTTCACATGTTGTGAAGAATGTAACCAATGTCCCTGAACAATCTGAGTGGAAACTGTTGAATGGAAACCTAAACTGCTATGTAAACCTTCACCAAAGATACAATAAAATATTATTAAAAAAAAAAAAAAAAAGAGAGATCAAGGTGGACGTGAACATTGTGATCTGATATACCACATTAAATGTTGGAGGATATGGTACCTCAGACAATACCAAATTAAGACTATAAGCACTTTCTATAACATTACTGTGGCAGAGTGAGATGCCATCCGAGGAAGTAGTTGCTAGAGAGATGAAATTGTGTATTGGTTAAGTGTATTGCCTATGTTCAAATCCAAACCGTATAATTTGGTGGACCGAGTCATGACTGGTAGTTCAGATTGCACTTACTGTTGGTAGTTGCTGTCGAGTCAGCTCCAACTCATGGCAACCTTGTGTAAAACAGAACAAAATGTTGTCTTGTCTTGTCCCATCTTCATGATTGTTGGTATATTTGAGCCTATTGGTGTAGCCACTGTGTAGTGCCTCTTAACCTGGGGGACAGATCCAGCACTGTATCAAACAATATTCTGTTGTGATCCACAAAGTTTTCACTGGAAGTAAATCACCAAGTCTTTCTTCCTAGTCTGTCAGTCTAGAAGCTCTGCTGAAACCCTGATGATATTTGAAATACCAGTGACATAGCTTCCAGTATGGTAGCAACATGCAAGCTACCACAATATGACAAACTGACAGGTTAGGTTGCATGGTTAGCTGCTTTTCTGTGAACAGGCAGTCATTCTCCACAAAGGCCAAGGACCAAGTGATGAGACTAATGGAAAATAGTTTTAGCAGAGAGAGAATTACATTGGTCTCTAGGCTAACAGGCAGGGTATCTTGTACCACAGCCTCTACTCACTACAGAGTCTTCTATTGATCTGGGCCCCAATTAGAACTAGATGACTTATGAGTTTCATACCAAGGTACATCTGCCTCTACAACCTCTAATACCCCTCTCTTTCTTGGTGGCGGGCATTTCAAGGTATAGCAACCAGATTCTCACTTTAGAGATGATGTCCTGGCATAACAGACCAATGGACCCATAGAAATTTCACTGAGATGACAGTCCCTTGAATTTTCACAAGATTTATCTCCTTTTGACCTGCCTTTTTCTTTATGTGACATCTAGTTACTTGGACTAATTAATACAATGTTATCTGTAGTAGATAAACCTAATGTTCTGTAGGACAACATAAATCAGGGAACAGAAAAAACTGATGTAGTAGTTCAGAGGTGGGACCTTGAAAGTGAACTCTCTTCTTGTAAGGCAAAGTGCTTCTAAGACACTTTACTAATTACATTAGAGAAACAAACAATGAAACAAAAAATCTGCCAGGTTAATTGATGCTGGGAATTTGATACAGTAAAGATAGCATATCTAGATTGGCAGCTCCAATTGGCATTCCTGTCTGGTTAAGTTTTCAATAATATCTAATTTTTCTCCAATATCCAGCTGACTTTTTGTACTATCTAAGGAAAAGATAAATCGAGGCATGACAGAATCAACGCCACTTAATTCCTAAAGGGTTTGATGATGCACTTAACTCTGTAAGTCTCTATGGGAAGAGGTAAGCATTACCTTTCTATTTTTCATGAGTGTGTAACTGGTGGTGGGGTAGTTACAAAGGTTTTGTTGGCTTTTCCTATCTTAATATCCCTCACTAATGCACGCTTTCTTTTGACAGCCAAGTATGTCTATTGCTACTATACAATCTATTATCTGATCTCCGTAATTTCTCTCTCTGTTTTACGCGATGCTATTTTTGAATTTGCAGGTATTTTCAACAATTTCTAGTCAATATTTAAAAAATAAAAGAAAAAACATGAGTCCTAGGTGTTTGCTTTTTGTCAGATTGCAGTCTTTCTGGTAAAATCTGCATAACCCTCTGGAATTTATAGCAAACACTGGCTAAAATATAGAGCCTTTCCTCAAGGTGACCCAGCCTTTCCCTCAATCAATGAGTTCTGATATTAAAAACTGGTTTGCTTGTGGAAATCAGGTGGGAGGCCATGGATTCCCTCTGTGTGACCGGTCAAGTGCCTGCCTCCAGTCGTAGAAACTTTTCCTATGGTATATATCCTGGAACACCTTAGAAAGCTGCCTATCTATTTCATTTCACCCTGATCAATAGCGTCAAACAGATTAAGTAATAATCCTGTTGTGTTGAATTTGAATTTAAAGTATCAGTATGAACTCATGATATATTGCACCCTTAAAAATTACATATTTTTTCTAGCTTGTTTCAGTGAAAAGGCCTACAAGGAAAATAGCAGTGAACATCTACTATACCCAAGTTAATGTCTCTAAGAGGTAAGAGGTAAGAAAACTCTTTAGAAATTCTTAATTACATAAGTAGAGCAGCAGATGTGCACAGTTAGCCTAGTGCTATAGTCCTTATTTTTTGCCTACGGATTGCCGTGAGTCAGGAGCCAACTCAATGACAGCTAACAACCACCTCTAGCAATGCACTGTTGCAACACCAATACCACTGAATTGCACCTGCTACCAAGCCTCTACACTGGATAAGTCACATTATGTATTTTTTTTTTTAGGATAAAACTCTATTTCGATTATGTGAAATATATCGATTCTCAATGACACCAAAATAATTACTCATTTGAACCATCACAAAATATACATTCATCTGAGATGAATGTACGATCATCTGAGCCTGAATAGCACAAAGAACATTACTAACACTAACAGCAAAAATATGATTTCAGAAAACCAGTTATGATTGCTTTTTGCATTTTTTTAATATGTGTGATTTTACTAGTTTATTCAAGTTAGGTTTACCTGTTTAATTTTTCTTGAATATTTGTGAGTAGCTTTTTAAAATTTAATTTTTGTTTTATAATTAGGCAAAATATTTACGTAATTTTCATATCACATCTAAAACAAAAAATTTATAAATTAAGTCACTTGAAAGAATCTGTAATCTTTAGTGAAAAGTTCCTATCCCTGACCTCTCCATTCCATTGTTATCCCCCTCCTCTAAGAAAACATAATTATTTTTCATTACTCGATGATTTATCCCACCATATTGTTTTAAGTTTTTTTTTTATTAAGATATAATCTACATATAGTAGAAATCAGCTTTCTTAGTGTACAATTCTGCAATTTTGACAAATATATAAACCAGTTCAATTGAATTGATTTCAACTCATGGCAACCGTATGGTGTGTCTGTGTAGAACTGCACTCCATGAGGTTTTCAATGACTGATTTTTCAGAAGTAAATCACCAGATCTTTCTTCCAAGGTGCCTCTAGGTAGACTCAAACCTCCAACCTTTCAGTTAGCAGCTGAGCACATTAACCATTTGTATCACCCACGTACTCCAGCAAACACTCAACCAAACTTGGAGCTGTCAAGTCAATTTCAACTCACAGCAACTCTATGGACAGAGTGGAACTGCCCCATAGTGTTTCCAAGGAGCAGCTGGTGGATTCGAACTGCCGACCTTTGGTTAGCAGCCATAGCTCTTAACCACTGCGCCGCCAGGGATCCCAACAAACACATAGAGGTATGTAATCACCACGGCAGTCAATATATAGTGACCCCGACTGAATTCCCCCATGATCCTGTATAGTCAAACCCACAAATACTCCCAGCCTCTGGCAACCATTAATCCCCCTATGTCCCTATAATTTTGTCTTTTTTGGAATGTAATGTAAACAGAGTCATATATTGTGCAGCCTATTGAGGCAGATTTCTTTCACTCATCAAAAATACGTTTGATATTAATCATTGTTCCGTTGTAGTAATTGATACATTTTATTGCTGAATGGCCTCTGGTGGCAAAGTGCTTGAGAGCTATGGCTGCTGACCCCAAAAGTCGGCAGTTGGAATCCACCAGACGCTCCTTGGAAAATGTGGGGTAGTTCTACTCTGTTCTATAGGGTCGCTATGAATCAGAATTGACTCACTGGCATTTCATTATAGAGGTGTACCACAGTTTTGAGTTTGTTTTGTCTATTTTTTTAATCCATTCGCCAGTTGAGGGACATTTGGGTTATTTCCAGTTGTTCAACTTTTCATTGCTAATATATAGAAATACATTTATTTTTATAAATTATCCTCCTATCTTGAAACCTTGCTAAACTTATTTATTAGTTCTGTAGATTTTTCATCATTTTGGAGGATTTTCTGGATAGATAATCCTGTTCAGTAGGGTATCGAGTTGTAGTTTTATTATAATGCCTTTGCCTGGCTTTGATATAAGGGTAATACTGACTTCTTAAAGAGTGAGAAATATCGCTCTTTTTTTTTTTTTTTTTTTTCTATATTCGGTAAGAGTTTGTGCAGGTTTGGTATTATCTCTTCCTTAAATATTTAGTAGAATATTTATTTTAAGTGTGGGTGTAAAGCTCTCCACATCTCTTGACATCTTTGAAGTAAAATTGGAAGTAGCCCTCATCTTTTTTTTTTAATATATGCAAATATACTTATAAATATCCTCCTTTACTTTGCTGTGACATACTGTATTTTTTCACCATGCTTTATTATTAAAAGAAAATTAAAAAAAAAAAAAAACTAACAATACATCCTTAAATTCACTCTGTGATTGTGTATAGAGACATTTCTTATCCTTTTACAGATTGCTAGTCCGTTAGTCCTGCAGTGGTTGGATACGTTCATTTACTCAACCAGTCTTCACATAATGGGCATTTTGGTTGTCCCCAGGGTTTTTTTTAAATCATTGTGTGGAGAGCTGTAATGAATAGCTTTGTGCACATCTTTTTTCGTATTTGTGTCAGTAAAACATTGGGATACACTTCTAAAAGTGTATTGCTGGGCTGAGTGGTAAATTCATATGCGATTTTGTTTGTTATTGCTGTATTATTCTCCAAAGGTGTTATGAAATTTTGCATTCCCATAAGCATTATGTGAAAGTTTTGCTTTCAGAGATTCGTTTCATCACATCTGTAAAATTTTGTCACTCTCATGTATTAGAAATGCATCTCAAGATAGTTTTTCTTTTTTTTTTACATCTGTGTTTTTTTTAATTTACATAACATTTTTTAAATTTTTTCTCACTGTGCTTTAGGTGAAAGTTTACAGATATGATGCTGAATTTTATTGGCTAGAATTTTGTTAAGAAATTTCCATCTATATTCATGAGAGATGTTGGTCTGTAATTTTCTTTTTTTGTGGTGTCTTTGCTTGGCTTTGGTATCATGGTTATGCTAGCTTCATGGACTGAATTTGGGAATATTCCTTTTCTATGCTCTAAATAGTTTGAATAATACTGGTGTAAGCTCTTCTCTGAATGTTTGCTGGAATTCTCCAGTGAAGACGTCTGGGCCAGGGCTATTTTTGTTGGCAAGTTTTTTTTTTTTTAACCTCTTCAATCTCTTGTTTTGTTATGGGTCTGTTCAGATTTTCTATTTCATTTTGTGTTAGTTTAGATAGGTAGTGTGTTTCTAGAAATCCACCCATTTCCTTTAGATTCTCAAATTTGTTGTAATACAACTTTTCATTGTCTTTTATTATGATCCTCTTTATTTCAGTTGGGTCTATTGTAATGTCCCCCATCTCTTTTCTTATTTGCATTATTTGCTTCCTCTCCTATTTTTCTTTTGTCAATTTCGCCAGTGGTTTGTTGATTTTATTGTTCTTTTCAAAGAACCAACTTTTGGTCTTGTTGATCCTATAGTTTTTCTGTCCTCTGTTTCATTCATATCTGCTCTAGTCTTTGTTATTTCCTTTCTTCTGGTAGCTGTGTGCTCCTTTTGCTGTTTTCTTTCTATTTTTTAAGCTATAGGGCCAAAGTTTTTATTTGGGCCCATTCTTTTTCAATGTGTGTGCTTATTGTTATAAATTGGCCTCTGATTACTGCCTTTGCTGTGTCTCAAAGGTTTTGGTACGATGTGTTTTTACCCTCATTTGATTCTGGGAATTTTTTTCCCCCTTTTTGATTTCTTCTATTATCCACTTGTTATTTAGTTTCCATGTGTTGATTTTTTATCCTTGCTCTCCCTGTTATTGGCTTCTTTTATGAAGTTGTGATCAGAGAGAATGCTTTGTATTAGCTCAGTGTTTTTGATTTTATTAAGGGTTGCTTTGTGGCCTAAAATGTTTGTGGCCTAAATCATTATGTGGAGAGCTGTAATGAATAGCTTTGTGCACATCTTTTTTCGTATTTGTGTCAGTAAAACATTGGGATACACTTCTAAAAGTGTATTGCTGGGCTGAGTGGTAAATTCATATGCGATTTTGTTTGTTATTGCTGTATTATTCTCCAAAGGTGTTATGAAATTTTGCATTCCCATAAGCATTATGTGAAAGTTTTGCTTTCAGAGATTCGTTTCATCACATCTGTAAAATTTTGTCACTCTCATGTATTAGAAATGCATCTCAAGATAGTTTTTCTTTTTTTTTTTAATCTGTGTTTTTTTAATTTACATAACATTTTTTAAATTTTTTCTCACTGTGTTTTAGGTGAAAGTTTACTACTACTTTCACCTAAAGTCTGCTCTGGAGGATGTTCCATGTACATTGGAAAAAAACATATACTTTGCTCCTGTTGGGTGGGGTATTCTGTATTTGACTATGAGGTCAAGTTGGTTGATTTTGACCCCTTAGATCTTCTGTGGCTTTATTGAGTTTCTTTTTAGGTGTTCTGTCCGTTACCAAGAGTATTGTGTTGAAGTCTTCCACCATTATTGTGGAACTGTCTATTTCTCTTTTCAGTGCTGTTAGAGTTTCTTTTATGCATTTTGGGGCCCTGTTGTTGGGTGCTTAGATATTTATTAAGGTTATGTCTTCTTGGTGGATTGCCCTTTAATCAGTACATAATGTCCTTCCTTGTCTTTTATGGTTGATTTTGCCTTAAAATCTATTTTATCTGAGATTAGAATTGCTATTCCTTCGTCTTATGGTTACTGCTTGCTTATGTTTTTTCCATTCTTTGATTTTTTTTTTCTTTTAGAAAGATTATTCTTTTTTTATTATTGTAATTTACATGAAAGTTTACAGACATCCTTTGAATTTTAATAAATTTATGTCTGTGTGTCTAAGATGTGTCACTTGCAGACAGCATATTGATGGGTTGTGTTTTTTTTTTTTTTTTAGTCCATTCTGACCCTCTCTTTACAGGTGATTTAAGCCACTTGCATTCACATGAAGTTATTGACAGGTAGAAGTTTATTGCCGTCATATAATTGTGCTTTTTTGTGGCACTGATGTTTTCTTTGTCCCTCTTACCCTCCTGTGCTGTGTTCCTTTTATTTGTAGATTTTCTTTTCTTTTGTTACAAATTTTGTGTTTACTTAGTCTTTATGTTTGTCTTTTTTTTAATTATTATTCTGATGAGTAAGTTTGTTAAATTTCCATGTGGTTATCTTTTTTTTTCTTGAAATTTACCATTATCTTCTAAGTCTGAACCAGTCTTTTATTACTTGACATAGTCTTAACTCCCTCTCCATTTGAAAGTTCTATACTGTTTATTCATCTTTTATTGTTTTGCCATTATCGTTGACCTCTCTGATTCCCTGTTTTAAGTCTTTTAGCTTTGTTTTATTATTGAGTTCTTTACCTAGGTTGGTGTCCTGTGTTCTAGACTCTGGCTCTTGTCTGATATTGTTAATTCTCTAACAAAAGGACTCCCTTTACTATTTCTTTTAAGTATGGTTTGGATTTTATGAATTCCCTTGATTACAGTTTATCTGGAAATGTAATTTCACCATTATATTTGAGAGAGAGTTTTGCAGGATATATTATTCTTGGTTGACAGTTTTCTTCTTTCAGCGTTTTATATGTATGCTACAAGATGGCAAAGCTGTACTGCATTGGCTGGCAGTGGATCTCTACTCCATAACTCTCTTCATTCTATGTTCTCCATCAGTTTCTTTTTCTATTCGGTACTTGTTCTAGTTCTTCATCTCTTCTTTTGATGCTTAGGATTCCAGGATTGACGTTTGTATCTGTTTTACTTAGTTTTTCAGGTCTTTGCTACAGAGGGATGGTATGGTGTGTGTGTCTATGGTGTCATGTTGGCTCCTTCTCAGTAGTTTTCTTTTTAAATTATTTTAAGTGTAATAGAATACAGTTAGGTACACAATCTGAAGTGCACAACCCATAAGTTCAGGCACTTATATAAACCACCATCAAATTATAGCTGTAGAATATTCCGAAAACTCCAGAATGCACCTTTCCTATGCTCCACTTCTCCAGAGGCAACCACAACTTTGACTTCTATTAGCCATTTGGATATTCTCTTTTAGGAAGTTCCTGCACAAGCCTTTTCCCTTTTGTTTATTGTTGCTCCATTCCTTATTGATTGCAGAAGCTGCTTATATATTCTGCAAAGTATTTTTTATATTGTCTTTCAGTTTATTTTTTCCATATTAACTCTTTTAACAGGGTCTTTAGTTGAACAAAAGTTCTTAATTTGTATGTTACCCTATTTATCAATATTTTCCTTCAAACAGTATTTTTGAGTTCTGTTTAAGAAGTCTTTGCCTCCTTCAAGGCCTTGAAGGCATTCTTATAATTTTCTTCTAGAAATTTAATTGTTTTTTGTTTTATGTATTGTTAATATTGTTTCTCTCAACTCATGGACAATATATAGCTCTCCAATTAGTTCAGACTTCTTTAAATTTTATTCAGCAATGTTTTATAGGTTTCAGGATAGAGGTTTTAAATGATTTTGTTAGATTTATTTCTCAAATTTTATTTTTTGTGCTATTATAAATTATTTAAAATTTTCAATTTCTAGTTCTTTATTGCTAGTATATAGAAATACAATTAACTTTTATATTTAGTCCTTGTATCTCACAGAGTTTCTCAATTTATAGATTTGTTTCTTTGCTATATTTATTGATCTTCTTGAGGTGTTGGATTTATAGAGATTCAAATACATATTATGTTGCTGCCACTACCATCTTCCCATAATCATTTCTCTTCACTAGGTTTTTTTTTCAACAATATTTTATAATGTTTTAGGAGAAGTTTACACAGCAATTAGGTTTCTTTTTTATATACAAACTATTATACAATTTTATAAAAATTGTAAAATTTTTATACAAATTGTTCTGTGACATTGGTTACATTTTCCCCATGTGTCAGCATTCTCATTTTTTCCATTCTATTTGTTCTGTTTCCACTAATCTAGCTTCCCTGTCCCTCCTTACTTCTCATCTTTGCTTTAGGCAAATGTCGACCATTTGGTGTCATATAGTTGATTATCTAAGGGAGCACAGTACTCACAGGTATATTATTTATTTTGTAAGCCAACCTATTATTTGGATGAATGGTGACCTCTGGGAATGGCTTCAATTCCAAGCTAAAAGGATATTTTAGGGTGATAGTCTCTATTGGTTCAGTAAGTCTGGCCTTTTTTAGAAACTTGAGTTTTTTGTTTGTTTTTCTACATCTTTCTCCCATTCTACCTGGGACCTTCTATTGTGTCCCTGATCAGAATGGTTTGTAGTGGTAGCTGGGCACCATCTAATTCTTCTCCTCTCAGGCTACACGAGGCTACGGTTCATGTGGAGTTTTAGTCTTATGGACTGGTTTCTTCTTTGAATCTTTGGTTTCTTTCATTCTCTTTTGTTCCAGATGAGTAGAGACAAATAGTTGTATTTTAGATGGCCACTTGCAAGATTTTGAGACTCCAGATGCTACTCACCAAACTAGAATGTAGACCATTATGTACTACATTGTGACAACTGACTGAGTTGTCCCACAAAAATATGGCCCCAAACCTTTTAACCCAGTAAACCAATCCCACGAGATGTTTGGATATGTCTAGGAAGTCTCTATAATGGTGCCTCTTATGTGCTTTATTATATATATGAATATATGTGCAGCACACAGAAACGTGTATATATATATATTTGCCTCAGATACACCTATACATGTACTCACATATGCCTTCCTACATACACATATACATATATGCATGCATATCTCCCTATGTAACATGTATTTTTTTGGTTGTTATTGTTGTTGCAAAATTTTATATTATAGTGTTTGCCAGAATTGTCACTTATTTTTGCTTATATCTTAGTATCTTTATTTACGTTGATCAAGTTGCACAGACTTCACCAATATTGGGTGTTGCCTTTCCTATGACCAAAAATAACAAGTGTCTAGTATCTAGAAAGTGACTCCCCCTCCTTACCCCTCCTATCCCTGGTAACTGTCAAAGAATGTTGCTTTCTATTTCTATCCTTGACTTTTTTATAAAAGTAAGACCATAAAATATTTGTCATTTTGCGATTGATTTATTTCACTCAGAATAACATCCTCTAGATTCATCCATGTTATGAGATGTTTCACAGACTTATCATTACTCTTTAGAGTTGTGTAGTATTCTATTTTGTGTATGTATCACAATTTGGTTATCTAGTCATCTACTGATGGGCACTTAGGTGATTTCCATCTTTTTGCTAATGTGGATAATAATATATCTATCTATCTCTATCTCATCTATATCTATATCTTAGTGGTCAATTTCTCTAGAGAACACAGACTAAGATACTAGCATTTGGTGAAATAGGTATAAGGGTCACTCTCCCTGACCTAGTAGTAATCTTTCAGCATTAGGCTACATCCCCCAGCCTGATTCTTCACAAAATAGATAAGGGGGTCATATCCATAACAAAAGGCATAATGGTAACGCGTTGTGTTTGGATTTACACAATTGATTTTCCTTTAATTTATATAAGAATTGTAAACAATTCTATTTGAGTAATAATGAAAAGAAATGTGTTACCTTTCACAGAGTAATAAAGTTCTTGATGAATAAAAGAAATGAATAAACAACATTAAAACAAGCATTAACCACCGTCCCTCCTAAGAAACAAATGTAACTAAAACTACCCTGAAAAGTATAACTGGTTCAGAAACAAGTCAACTTGCTTTCCAGTGGAGAGATGTAATGACTAAGTTTGAGAGGGCTTTCAACTAGTTATCTCTTCCTCAAAAGTCAGATCATTTCTTTCCTTATAAATGTGTGACTGGCTAAACATCTAAGAAATTTTCAGAAATCTAATGACTAAGTTCATAAGCATTTCTTGAAGTAAAATCTTTAAATATTATGGCAGTTTTCAAGGAATAAGCAGAAAAGTGATTAAATAAATTTAACATTATTTTTTAACTGGAATTTGCACTAGCTCTCAGTGATACTTTATTCTATTGCCTGTACTGATTAAAGTTCAGGAATGGAATCCAATAAGTCAGGGATGTCTTTATATCTCAGACTGCATCCACCTTCACATTGGACTCCTTTTAATGAGTGGCAATAAGAGTCACTTAGTAATCTCTTGAGTATAGCTGCCATGGGGTACTGTTAGGGAAAACCACAAAAAGGTGGCCTTTTTGAGATAGACTGCTGCCCAGTTGCCTATGGCCTGGCTCTTGCTTAGGAGGCTATGAAGTATGAATTAACTTAGAGAACCAATGGGAAGGACAGGAGACTATGTCTACAGATTGATTGACTGATAAAGAAGAAATTCTGACACCACTTATGGAAGAAATTGAAGAAATGTCAACATTCAATAGAATAGTCTGGTGATAGGCACAAAAGGCTAATGACTTTTTTCGTTCAAATGGAGGGCAGGGATTCAGTCATTCAAGGAAAGTCCTCACTTTGTTAAATATCATTGCTACCTTGATACAAAGGCATTTTAGATTTTTTTAAAAAAATAGGCCGTTTGATATATTTCATTAGAAATTTGACATTCCTAAGACTTCAATATTACACTTTGGCTCACAGCTAATTTTCTTGACGTTATGTTGTTACAAACCAATTTTTAACTTCAGAATAGTTTTAAAACCTAATTGTTGACTTTTATCGGATTAAGCATATTACTCGTGTTTTTTGTTTGCTTTCTTTTTTCCCCCCCTCATTGTTTGGGTGAGAACAACATTCTCTTGTGATTTTCTACATCCTAAGTAGAAGCAGAACTCCTCCTGTCTGTGGCTGTTGAAACCTTGTGCTTCCTGGGGTGACAGAGTATTTTCCTTAATATCAGTGCTCCAGCCTCAGTTCTCAGGAGATCCTGCAGGCCTGTGCTTCAAATAGGGTCTCTGTCTACCTACTTGCCTCGCCCCAACTGCTGACTCCTGTTGCTTGTTACTAAGTGTTAGGCTTGTGGTAGAGCAAGGAAATATTGTTGATACTCCTGCTGCAGCTCAGTTTTTAATATATTTTTAATTTAAGGTTGTCGTTGTTGTTAGGTGTCATCCAGTCAGTTCCAATGCATAGCGACCCTATGTACAACAGAACAAAACACTGCCTGGTCCTGTGCTATCCTCACAATCGTTGCTATGCTTGAGCCCATTGTTGCAGCCACTACTTCAATTCATCATCTTGAGGATCCTCCTCATTTTTGCTGACCCTCTACTTGACCAAGCATGATGTCCTTCTCCAGGGACTGGGCCCTCCTTATAACATGTCCAAAGTATGTGACACAGTCTTGCCATCCTTGCTTCTAGGGAACATTCTGGTTGTACTTCTTCCAAGACAGATTTGTTCCTTCTTTTGGCTCCATGGTATATTCAATATTCTTTGCCAACAACACAATTCAGAGGCATGAATTCTTCAGTCTTCCTTATTCGTCATTCAGCTTTTGCATGCATATGAGGTGACTGAAAGCACCATGGCTTGGGTCAGGCGCACCTTAGTCCTCAAGGTAACATCTTTGCTTTTAAACACTTTATTTTGCTGAGAGTTTTTATCATGAATGGGTGTTGAACTTTGTCAAATGCCTTTTCTGCATCAACGGATAAGACCATCTGGTTCTTGTCTTTTGTTTTATTTATACATTAATTGTTTTTTTGATGTTGAACCATCCCTTGGTCATGGTGAATTATTATCATTTTTTTGATATGTTGTTGAATTCTGTTGGCTAGAATTTTGTTGAGGATTTTGCATCTAAGTTCGTGAGGGAGATAGGTCTGTAATTTTCTTTTTTTGCGGTGTCCTTCCTGGTTTTGGTATTAGGGATATGCTGGCTTCATAGAGTCAGTATTCCATCCTTTTCTATGCTCCAAAATACCTTTAATAATAATGGTGTTAACTCTTTTCTGAAAGTTTGGTAGAACTCTCCAGTGAAGCCATCAGGATGAGGGATTTTTGTTGTCGTTGTTGGGAGTTTTTAATTACTTTTTCAAACTCTTCTTTTGTTATGGGTTTATTTAGTTGTTCTACCTCTGATTCTGTTAGTTTAGGTAGAGAGTGTGTTTCTGGAAATTCATTTATTTCTTCTAGGTTTTCAAATTTGTAAAGTACAATTTTTCGTAGTAATCTGATATGATTCTTTTAATTTCAGTTGGGTCTGTTGTAATGTCCCAGAACTCATTTCTTATTCAGGTTATTTGTTTCCTCTCATGTTTTTCTTTTGTGAGTTTGGTCAATAGGTTATCAATTTTGTTGATTTTTTCAAAGAACCAGCTTTTGGTCTTGTTAATTCTTTCAATTGTTTTTCTGTTTTCTATTTCATTTAATTCTGCTCTAATTTTTTTTTTTAATAATTTTTATTGAGCTTTAAGTGAACGTTTACAAATCAAGTCAGTCTGTCACATATAAGCTTATATACACCTTACTCCATACTCCCACTTATTCTCCCCCTAATGAGTCAGCCCTTCCAGTCCCTCCCTTTGTGACAATATTGCCAGTTTCTAACCCTCTCTACCCTCCCATCTCCCCTCCAGACAGGAGATGCCAATACAGTCTGAAGTGTCCACCTGATACAAGTAGCTCAGTCTTCATCAGCATCTATCTCCTATCCATTGTCCAGTCCCTTCCATGTCTGATGAGTTGTCTTCAGGAATGGTTCCTGTCCTGGGCCAACAGAAGGTTTGGGGACCATGACCGCCGGGATTCCTCTAGTCTCAGTCAGACCATTAAGTCTGTTCTTTTTATGAGAATTTGGGGTCTGCATCCCACTGATCTACTGCTCCCTCAGGGGTTCTCTGTCGTGCTCCCTGTCAGGGCAATTATTGGTTGGGGCTAGGCACCATCTAGTTCTTCTGGTCTCAGGATGATGTAGTTCTTCTGGTCTCCGGTTCACATGGCCCTTTCTGTCTCTTGGGCTCATAGTTATCGTATGACCTTGGTGTTCTTCATTCTCCTTTGATCCAGGTGGGTTGAGACCAATTGATGCATCTTAGGTGGCCACTTGTTAGCATTTAAGACCCCACATGCCACATTTCAAAGTGGGATGCAGAATGTTTTCATAATAGAATTATTTTGCCAATTGACTTAGAAGTCCCCTTAAGCCATAGTCCCCAAACCCCCGCCCTTGCTCTGCTGACCTTTGAAGCATTCAGTTTATCCCAGAAACTTCTTTGCTTTTGGTCCAGTCCAATTGAGCTGACCTTCCATGTATTGAGTATTGTCCTTCCCTTCACCTAAAGCAGTTCTTCTCTACTAACTAATTAGTAAATAACCCTCTCCCACCCTCCCTCCCTGCCCCGCCTCATAACCACAAAAGTATGTGTTCTTCTCAGTTTATACTATTTCTCAAGATCTTATAATAGTGGTCTTATACAATATTTGTCCTTTTGCATCTGACTAATTTCACTCAGCATAATGCCTTCCAGGTTCCTCCATGTTATGAAATGTTTCACAGATTCGTCACTGTTCTTTATCAATGCGTAGTATTCCATTGTGTGAATATACCACAATTTATTTACCCATTCATCCGTTCATGGACACCTTGCTTGCTTCCAGCTTTTTGCTATTGTAAACAGAGCTGCAATAAACATGGGTGTGCATCTATCTGTTCGTGTGAAGGCTGTTATTTCTCTAGGGTATATTCCAAGGAGTGGGATTTCTGAGTTGTATGGTAGTTCTATTTCTAACTTTTAAAGAAAACGCCAGATAGATTTCCAAAGTGGTTGTACCATTTTACATTCCCACCAGCAGTGTATAAGAGTTCCAATCTCTCCGCAGCCTCTCCAATATTTATTATTTTGTGCCTGATCTCTAAAATCTATATGATTCTGTTAAAACAACCACAAAAAGACAAACAACCCAATCAAGAAGTGGGCAAAGGATATGAACACACACTTCACTAAAGAAGATATTCAGGCAGCCAACAGATACATGAGAAAATGCTCTGGATCAGTAGCCATTAGAGAAATGCAAATTAACACTACGAGGAGATTCCAACTTACTCCAACAAGGCTGGCATTAATCCAAAAAACACAATAATAAATGTTGGAGAGGCTGTGGAGAGATTGGAACTCTTATACACTGCTGGTGGGAATGTAAAATGATACAACCACTTTGGAAATCTATCTGGCCTTTCCTTAAAAAGTTAGAAATAGAACTACCATACCACCCAGAAGTCCCACTCCTCAGAATATATCCTAGAGAAATAACAGCCTTTACACAAACAGATATATGCACACCCATGTTTATTGCAGCACTGTTTACAATAGCAAAAAGCTGGGGGAGGGAGGGTGGGAGAGGGTTATTTACTGATTAGATAGTAGATAAGAACTACTTCAGGTGACAGGAAGGACAACACTCAATACAGGGAAGGTCAGCTCAACTGGACTGGACCAAAAGCAAAGCAGTTTCCTGAGTAAACTGAATGCTTCGAAGGTCAGCGGAGCAATGGCAGGGGTTTGGGGACTATGGCTTCAGGGAACATCTAAGTCAATTGGCAAAATAAATTCTATTAAGAAAACTTTCTGCATCCCACTTTGAAGTGTGGCGTCTGGGGTCTTAAATGCTAACAAGCGGCCATCTAAGATGCATCAAGTGGTCTCAACCCACCTGGATCAAAGGAGAATGAAGAACACCAAGGACGCAAGATAATTATGAGCCCAAGAGACAGAAAGGACCACACGAACTAGAGACTTACATCATCCTGAGACCAGAAGAACTAGATGGTGCCTGGCCACAACCGATGACTGCCCTGACAGGGAGCATAACAGAGAACTCCTGAGGGAGCAGGAGAACAGTGGGATGCAGACCCCAAATTCTCATAAAAAGACCAGACTTAATGGTCTGACTGAGACTAGAAGAATACCAGCGGTCATGGTCCCCAAACCTTCTGTTGGCCCAGGACAGGAACCATTCCTGAAGACAACTCATCAGACATGGATTGGACTGGACAATTGGTTGGAGATGCTGATGAGGAGTGAGCTACTTATATCAGGTAGACACCTGAGACTGTATTGGTATCTCCTGTCTAGAGGGGAGATGGGAGGGTAGAGAGGGTTAGAAACTGGCAAAACTGTCACAAAAGGAGAGACTGGAAGGAGGGAGCGGGCTGACTCATTAAGGGGAGAGTAAATGGTAGTATGTAGTAAGGTATATATAAGTTTACATGTGAGAGACTGACGATTTGTAAACTTTCACTTAAAACACAATAAAATTTATTAAAAAAAAAGAAAAAACTATCATTTTCTTCTGTATCTCTTTAATGGTTAAATCATTCAGAATTATAATATTAAAATATTCTTCCTTCTTTTTGACGTTATTTCTTTTTTTTCTTTTCTACCCCTGCCCCTCTTTTTTGAGATTAAGTATAAAATTCTGAAAAGGCAAAGTGACATGATTAGAGTTTTGAGAAACCTCAATCATTTTCCTACTAGTTTTTAAAGTATTGTTAACCAAAAACCAAACCCAGTGCCGTCCAGTCAATTCCGACTCGTAGCGACCCTATAGCGACCCTATAGGACAGAGTAGAACTGCCCCATAGAGTTTCCAAGGAGTGCCTGGTGGATTCAAACTGCCAACCTTTGGTTAGCAGCAGTAGCACTTAACCACTATGCCACCAGGTTTTCCAAAACATTGTTACATAGAGTTAATGCCAGTTCTGGTTTGTTGTTTTTCAAGAATCTCTATCAAGAGTATTTCTACTCTTTTTTATCCCCTAAAACTTGATGTAGAAAAATGCATACTTCATATGCTTCGCTCACACATATTTTTCTTAAATCTCTGCTCATTAAACAACCTTAACTGTTCTCCTAGAGTATATTCTTTCTTTCTTATTTCGCTTTCTCTTATAAAACTAAATATGTTTAATTTCACCTGTCTTTAACAATTAATATTGCCAAATATTCTGGTATACCTGGAATATCCCTTTAACACCTATTTCCCTGGCATCCCTTCTAGTTTGCATTTGTACTGGATTTGTCATATTTTAACAAAACATAATTAATGAAGAGCTGCATTAATTTGTGCTTTGATGGCTTTGGCAGACCGCCACTTCTTTCACTGGAATATTGTGAAAATTCACAAGGTACTATGAAAGACTTCTCAGTCTTTCAGAAGAAAATGTGCTACCTAAATTTAAAATATTGAAATAGAAAACAAAAAAAGTAAATATCTAAATAGGAAGGAAATATAAAAACTGTGAAGAATAACCATAAATACACATTAAAATTTTGTGTGTGGTAATGCATTAAATTTAAAATTAGAGGAAAGAACTTATTTAGAAAGCAAATATTTCTGGGACCTTTAACCCATAAATTACTGGGACAATGCTCAAGAGAAACCTGTAGTGTTGATTGAAGAGACAAGAGTTGTTAGAGAAAATCATGTTGTTTTAATTATCTTTTGCTAAGTAACAATTTGGAAAGCATGGTGGTGTGGTGGTTAAGAGCTATGGCTGCTAACCAATCGGTCAGCACCTCAAACCCACCAGGCACTTCCTGGAAACCGTATAGGAGAGTTCTACTCTGTCCTATAGGATCACTAAGAGTCGGAATGGACTCGACAGCAACTTTTTTTTTTTTTTTTGGTAACAATTTACCCCAAAACTTAGTGACTGAGAACAATGAACATTTATTATCTAACAGGGTCAGTGGACTAGGAATCTGAACACAGCTAGCTGTTTCTCGTAAGTGTTCGGTCAAAGTTTAGCTGGGGAGGCAGTCCTCTCAAGGCTCAACTTGGGGAAGAGCCTCTTCTAAGGCCACTCATGTTGCTGATCACAAGCCTTAGGTCCTCTTGTTGGGCTTTGGCCAGAAACATCAGTTCCTTTTTATTTGAGCCTTTCCATAGGGTAGCTCACAACATGGCAGCTGGTTACCCTCAGAGTGAAAGAGAATGGGAAAGGGAACCCAAGATGGAAACCACAGTCTTTGCCTAACCTAATCTCAGAAGTAATATCCCAACTCCTTTGCCATATTCTATTCATTACAAGGAAATCACCAGGTCCAAAGGGAGGAGATTATACCAGGGCATGAATGCCAGGAGGGGGAGATCATTAGGAGCCATCTTTGAGGCTGCCTACCACACATGTAGAGAAAAATCAAGTGGGCAATACTTTTAGATAAAACCATAGCTACTAATACCAGTTCTAAATATAACGTAGTATATAATTCTAATTTTATAAGTGCATTTTAGAGGATGCTTTGGTGTCACTTAATAACCATAGAAATAATTACAAAACCAAGATTGTATAGAAAATTTCAAGTAAAGAAAAATTTCATAGCCTCTAAAAATCTTTGCAATCTGATATACCTGGAAAAATGACACATTTTAATTAGCAAAATACTTGATCTATTTGGGTACTACAAATATGTATATATATAATTATTATAGTATAGATTTGCTGAGAATAACTTTCTCTCTATCTCCATCTCTGCCTATTGAAAATCTGTATTTTAAAACACAGATTGCAAGCTTTGTATGGCCCTTTGTAATCTTCCCTCCAGGTATTATCTCTCTGTTCTCTGAATACTTGTGTACTCTTAAAGCTTTCCTACAGAAGATGCGGAAAATGCAGGACAAGATTTCAATTTCTCTTGAACTCCAAACTTTCTGGTGCTATGGAGGCTGGATGAAACCCAAAACAATTGCCCTGAAAAAGTCTTTAAACCTTTAACCACTTTTCCTTATTTATCTTCTATTACTCCTTTGAGGCCAGAAAACATATCTTATCTTTGTATATCTGATAAATACCAGTTGAATAAAATGATTTAAAAATGAAGTCATTCTAGCAATAACTCATACGTCTTATAGATTATTAAATAATATGCTAATTCAAAAGGGGAAAAACAGCCCAAATTTATTACATTTGGTGTTATAATTATGCCTTGGTGATGTAAACTTGGACTCAAAGTTCTGGTTAGTAACTCCTCATTTAAGGAGAATTCCAAACACTTGCTATGAAAATGGATTAACCATGTAAACAATTCCAATGTAAGGTCTGCTTTAACAGGGAAATGGCACTCAAATATCTCTCTTTAAAATTCCCATAGACGAACTTGTCAACTTGTATGTGTGCGTGTGGGAGGGTGGATGGTATTTTCTAATTAGAGGGAAAAAAAATTTAGTATTAATCTAACAAGTTTATAGGGATTTTTTTTTTTTAAATATATTAAGTATCTTTTCCCAAATGTAACCTGACACTTCAGGGTCTGTTTCATGCGGCTAGTAAGACACACGGAGCGGATGAAAGCCAAAGAAGCTTTAGTTGGCCAACTAAAGGAGCACACCGGGACTCAGGTTGCCAAGGTGTTTCCCAAAACAATAGCCCAAGGGGTTTATACGGATAAAGTAAATTGGGTCTGGGGGCCCCAGGAACACCTGGGGGGGGGCACCTTCTGACTGGTTTGAAATGAGAGGGCGTTCTCGGGGCGTTCGGGTCTTCTGCGCCAGTTAAATCTGAAAGGGGGACCACAAAGATGGTGGTTTGCCCACGTCTGGGGCATAGATGGAGGCTGTTTTTCGGCCTCTGACGTCAAGAAGTTGTCTGGGCATCAAGATTGTTAGTATCATGCAGTTGAGGTGGGCCAGAGCTGGTCTAAGACGGGTTTTAGCTGGACTGAAGACCTCCGTTGCTTGTTTTCTTTAACTGAGTCAGAACTGGAAGTGTACCTAAATAAGTAGATAATCTAAAAGCAGAGGTTAGTTCCTGTTTTGCCTAGTAAGGGGATAGCTTACACGCTGGGAGTTAACAATGTTACTGAAGAGGCAGGCTTGGGCCCTTGGCAAGTCCTCTTGTTTATTCAACATGGCCAGCGTACTGCCAGGCTCACAAAGGAAAAAAAAAAAAAGTAGCAGCAAGTTTTACAGGTAAAGTCGTATAAGGACTATGACTTTTTCCAGGGGTTTATTTCTCTTGGCTCTCTGAGAAGGACCACAGAGGTAGAGAGACTTCATTTTGACCTAGTGCTGTACCAGAGTACAAAAGTTTCCATAGAATATGATGGTTCTTCAGAAAATGACATACATATTAACAGCATCAATAATTAGCCATGAGAGTAGACTGTGAAACTTAGGAGAGGGTACAGAACCAAATAAAAAAGACAAAAAGAAAAGCCTGTAACTATTGTTAGGACACAACTTGAACAACTCATTGGTATCTTTTTTTATTTTTTCATGTATGTAACATATACATATTATTTTGTTGTTGTTGAGAATATACATAGCAAAACGTTTACCAATCCAGCCATTTCTACATATACAATTCAGTGACATTGATTACGTTATTCAAGTTGTGCATCCATGTTCAGTCTTCTTTTCTGAGTTGTTTCTCCTCCGTTAACATAAACTCATTGCCCCCTAAGGTTCCTATATAGTCTTTTGAGTTAGTGCTGTCACTTTGAGTCTATATAGATAGTTCTTAAAAGAGCATAATTCTCAAGGCAGACATTTTTTACTAGTTAAGAAGATTTCAGGGGATATTTTTGGTATAAGGTTTAAACGTTATTTTGGGGCAATCGTTTTGGGGTCTCATCCAGCCTCCATAGCTCCAGAAAGTCTGGAGTTCATGAGAAATTGAAATTCTGTTCTGCACTTCCCCCTTTTTAATCAGGATTCTTCTACAGAGTCTTTGATCAAAATGTTCAGTAATGGCAGCCGGACACCATCCAGTTCTAGTTTCATGGCAAAGGAGGCTGCTGTTCATGGAGGCAAATAGTCATGCATTCGATATTCTCCTCCTGACTCTCCTTCTTCTTCTTGCTCAGGTGAATAGAGACCAGTTGTTGTACCTTGGACAGCTGCTTGAAAGTTTTTAAGACCCCAGGCACTACACAATGAACTAGGAGTTACAACACAGGCGCTAAACATTTTATTAGGTCAATTAATTGGAATGTCCTATGAAACTGTGAATTGAAACCTCCAAACCAAGGAATCAAATCCCATTAGGTTTTGGTTGTACAATAAGCAGCCTCAGCTGCTAATCTTTTTTTTTTTTTTTTTTGTCATTGTCATGTCATAAATATATCTATCATATCACTTTTGTCAATTCATCTTTTTACAGGTATACAGCTTATTGACAGCCATTACAATAACCAGCTGTGCATCCCTACCCTTAGTCAACATGATTTTTTATATCATTGCTGATTTCCCTTTCCCCCTCCATGCCACCCCTGGTAACCACTAATAAACTTTTGTCTTTATACATTCCCCTTTTCTTGTCTTTTTTATGTAAGTAAGATTATGCAATATTTGTGATTTTGTGATGGACTTATTTTGCTCACCATAATGTCCAAGCATGTATGAAGACTTTGTTTTTCCTAGTATGAATAGTATTCCATTGTATGATGTACCACATGTTTATCCATTCATCTGTTGTTGACTCATTGATACCTTAAACTTGATGTTGTTGTATGTGCCATCCAGTTGGTTCTGACTCATAACAACCCTTATATACAACAGAATATACAACTTCAATATTTTCTCCGTTTATCATGATGTTGCTTATTAGTCCAGTTGTGAGGGTTTTTGTTTTCTCTATGTTGTGCAATCCATACTGAAGGCTGTGGTCTTTGATATTCATCAGTAAGTACTTCAAGTCCTCTTCACTTTCAGCAAGCAAGGTTGTATCATCTGCTTATAGCAGGTTGTTAATGAGCCTTCCTCCAATCCTGATGCCACAACTTCTTGGATTATTTGCTCAGCATACAGATTGAATAAGAATGATGAAAGGATATAACCCTGACACTCACTTTTCCTGATTTTAAACCAAGAAATATCCCCTTGTTCTGTTTGAACAATTGCCTCTTGGTCTGTATACATGTTCCTCATGAGTACAATTAAGTGTTCT
Organism: Loxodonta africana; assembly: GCF_030014295.1. Lineage (NCBI taxonomy): Eukaryota > Metazoa > Chordata > Mammalia > Proboscidea > Elephantidae > Loxodonta > Loxodonta africana. The sequence goes on along the minus strand of NC_087347.1, from coordinate 109,051,632 downwards.
GGAATTTCCATTCTTCTCAATGCTATCCATAATTTGTTATGGTCCATACCTTTGAATGCCTTTGCATAGTCAGTAAAACACATGTAAACATCTTTCTGGCATTCTCTGTTTTTAGCCAAGATCCATCTGATATCAGCAATGATAACTCTTTTTCTATGTCCTCTTCTGAAGAAAGGAATTTTTTCTTTCTTCTTCTGAATCCAACTTGACTTGCTGGCAGTTCTCTGTCAATGTACTGCTGTAGCCATTTTTTAATTATCTTCAGCAAAGTTCTATAATTTCTGAATTCTGTTGGATCACCTTTCTTTTGAATGGGCACAAATATGGACTGCTTCCAGTCAGTTGGCCAGGTAGTTGTCTTCCAAATTTCTTGGCATAGACGAGTGAGCATCTCCAGTTCCGCATCCGTTTATTGAAACATCTTAATTGGTATTTCATAAATTCTTGCCAGTGCCTTCAGTGCAGCTTGGATTTCATCCTTCAGTACCATTGGTTCTTGACCATATGCTACCTTTAGAAATGGTTGAATATCCACCAATTATTTTTGGTACAGTGACTCTGTGTATTCCTTCCATCTTCTTTTGATACTTCCTGAGTCGTTCAACATTTTTCTCATAGAATTCTTCAAAATTGCAACTCAAGGATTGAGTTTTTTCTACAGTTCTTTCAGCTTGAGAAATGCTGAACATGTGCTCCTCTTTTGGTTTTCTAACTATAGGTCTTTGCATATTTTATTATAATACTTTATTTTGTCTTCTTGAGCTGCCCTTTGAAATCTTCTGTTCAGCTCTTTTACTTTATTTCTTCCATTCGCAATAGCTACTCTACGTATGAGAGCAACTTTCAGAGTCTCTTCTCACATTCCTTTTGGTCTTCTCTTTCTTTCCCTCTTTTTTAATGGCCTTTTCCTTTCTTCATATGTGATTCCTTGATGTCATTCTACAACTCATCTGGTCTTCATCATTAGGTCAGTGAGTCAAATCTATTTTTGAGATGGTCTCTAAATTCAGGTCAGATATACTCAAGGTCATAATACTTTGGCTATTGTGAACCTCTTTTAATTTTCTTCTTCAACTTTAACTTGCATATGAGCAACTTTCTTCACTTAGTCTTTAGCCTTCTTCTGAGTGATAATATTGAGCTTTTCCACAGTCTTTTTTCACAGATGTAGTAGGTTTGATTCCTGTTTTCCATCTGGTGAGGCCCATGTGTATAAACTATTTTTGTTATTGAAAAAAACATATTTGCAATTAATAAGTCATTGGTTTTGCAAACTTCTATCATGCAATCTCTGGGGTCGTTTCTGTCACTAAGGCCATATTTTGCAACTACCGATACTTCTTTGTTTCCATCTTTCTCATTCCTATCAGCAGTAATTATCAATGCATCTTGGCTGCATGTTTGATCAAATTCAGACTGCAGAAGCTGATAAAAATTTTCAATTTTCTTATCTTTGACCTTAGTGTTTGGTGTGCAAATTCAAATAATAGTCATATTAACTGGTCTTTCTTGTAGGCATATAGATTTTAAACTTAGCACATGCAAAACTGTACTCCCGACAGTAAGCTAAAACCTGATTCTTCTGGTCTTCCTCATTTCAGTTAATGGCAACTCCATGTTTTCCGTTTTTCAGGGCCCAAAATGTTTGTCACTCTTAGCACTGCTCTTTCTTTGAGACTCAATATCTACTTCATAAACAAAGCCTTTGGATTCTAACTTCAAGATATGTCCAGGAGGCAATTGCTATTCTCTAAGTCCATAGCTACCACTGTGGCAAGAGCCTTCATTGTCTCTGACCTGAATCACTGCTCTCTCCTCCTAACTGTTCTCCCTGTTTCTGTTCTTGCATCCTAAAAGCTGTTTTCAATGAAACAGCACGACTTATCCCATTAAAACATGAGTCATGTCTTTTCATATCTCTCTTCAAATCTCTCAAAATGTTCCCTTCTTATTCTAAGTATAAACCCAAGTCTTTGTTACAAAGTAAAAGGCCCTACCTGATTCCACTCCCCCTTATCTCCCTGAACTCCTTTCCACCAACTCTAACTGTGCCTCATTTTTCTTCAGATACACTAATCATACACCCTCAGACACACTCCCACCATGGGACCTACTTTTTGCCTACTTTTTCCCTCTCTGCTGAGATCCTCTTCTCCCAGATCAGGAGCATCATTTGTTCTCTCACTGCAGTCATATCTTTACTGAAATGGTATCTTACAGAGCTCCTTAGCAGTGCATCTAAAATTTTCTTTTCTTGGCTCTTACACTCTCTTCTTGCTTTAGTTTTGTCCCTAACACTTGTAACTCTCTAATATACTATATATTTTGCTTCCTTGATTTTTGCATTACCTGACTCTTCCATTAGGACTTATGACCCAGATTTGTTGTTGCTAGTTGCCCTTGAGCCAACTCTGACTTGCTAGGACCTTACATATAACAGAATGAAATGCTGCCTGATTCTGCACTATCTTCATGGCCTTGGTGTGTTTGAGCCCATTGTTGAGGTTATTGTGCAGTGTCTTCCAAATTAGGGAGCTCATCTTCCACCACTATATTGGACAATATTCTGTTTCACTGGCTAATTTTCAGAAGTAGATTGCCAGGTCTTTCTTTGTAGCCTGTCTTAGTCTGGAAACTCCACTGAAACCTGTCCACCATGCTGATATTGGAAACACAGGTGGCATAGTTTCCAGTATCCTAGCAACACACAAGCCACCACAGCACAGCTAACTGATAGACAAATGTGATATGACCCAGAACAGCAGGATTTTGCCTATTTTTGTTCACTATTTAATTAAAAAAAAAAAAATTTTTTTTTTTTTTTTTCTTATAAGCGGTGCCTACTACAGTGCCTGGCACCATACTGCACAACTGCCATTACAGTCTATGTAAGCAGTACTTCCTGGAGCATAACTGAATTGAGATGTGTGACTGCTTCCCCCTGGAGTTGTACAAAAATGGTGACTCTGTTTGCCATTTATTAGACATAAAAATGCATAAATGAATAAATAAATGAATGTTTAAATCAATATATACAATACTATAGGCAAGTTATTTTGAGAATTTGTGGAGATCAATTTATGCATATATATGTATGCATGTAATTAAGTATCAGACTTTCTGCCAAATTAAACCATGTTTATTCATTTATAATCATTGATAACATTAATTAGTTTGGGGTTAACTGTCCAGATACATAATGTAATACTTCCAAATTCCAGTAACTCAGAATTCAGACAACATTTTCAAGGCTGGAATTGCCTTAGTAGTTTAGGTAAGCATCTTGTTTCTATATTTGTCTCTAGATTGAAAAAAGACAGACATCTGAAGCAGTGAATTCTCTCTCTCACCCCCCTACCCCCCATTTAGCAAACATTTATTGAGTTCTTGTTAGGTCCCAAGGAGTCTTGATGGTGCAGTTGTTAAAACACTCAGCTGCTAACAAAAAAGGTAGTCGGTTCAAACTCACCAATCGCTCCGTGGGAAAAAGATATGGCAGTCTGCTTCTGTAAAAATTCACAGCCTTGGAAACCCTATGGAGCAGTTGTGCTCTGTCTGATAGGGTAGCCATGAGTTGGAATTGACTTGACAGCAGTCTGTTTGGGTTTTGGTTTGTTGGGTCCCAGGTATTGTACTAAAATTTTCAACATTTGTTGTTTAAATTAAATCCTGACAAGAACTATGTAATGCTATGTTTTTGTCCCAGAACTCTGAATTATCAGAAAGATGGTTCAGGCAAAATATTGAAAATTAAACTATATATCCTGAGAATTCGAACTTATTTTGCTTTTTGTGAGGCTGAGTAATGAATGTAATACCCGAAGATGTCCTTCTTCGAAAAAAGCATGATATTGACACTAGGAAACGAAAAGCAATCATACATTTAACAAAGCATTTTTTTTTTCATATTTTGAATACAAATCCATATTTAGTTTTGAAAAAAAAGATGGATTTTTTTTTTTTTTTGGTTGGGGGGAATGTAACTGCACTTTGTTGCTGATTTCAACCTCAGTGAAATTTACTTTTAAACTAATGGTTACTAGGGAAAGATACCAGTATTTTTTTATAACTGAAAATTCCTCTCCTTGTGCTGAAGATATTTCAGATATGGAGAAAAATCTTCAAAAGTAATCACATATACCAGGTAATTCTTAGTCTGTAGGCTTTAAAACAGATAATTGAGGGGATTTAGGTACCCTGTTTCAAATGACAATCAAACCACCAATTTGTATTTTAGGTCTCACCAGTTCTTCGTAGTTCTTAATATAATACAGTGCTACAACTAACTCATTTTCTGTATTTTTTTTTTCTGGGTTATATCCATTTATTTCCTGAATTTCTTCCATAGATAAAGTACCAATCCAGGGTTTTCATACTTTTCCCTGCATTGTTTTTGTTGTTAAGGCTTGTTTGTTTGCTTCAAAAAATACCTTAAAGTATGATATATTTAAAAATAGGACAAAGTTAAAAATTAGAAATATTTTACTAATTATATCACATTTTATATTACTATACATAAGGTCACTGAAAACAGGAAAAACAAAGGTTAGGAAAGTTGAAAGTTACTACCTGATTTAAATGATCATTTTTTTTACTGATAACCTGAGCTTGCAACCCAAAAATGCAGTTACAAGGCGGTTGTGTAGTGAGTTCGAGGGAATTCAGGGCTGATCAAGAAATAAGATATAACCGTGAGATGGTGTTACACAATAAGCTATTTATTGGGGTTGACACTTTGACAACCACATGCAGGGGAAGATCCCCCAGAGCAGGAAGTCTTCTGGAGGCAAGCTGCCCGGGGAGCAACTGGAGGGGGAAGCCAGGCAAGCAAACCCAGGGGAAGAGCAAATGGGATGAAGAGCTCACATGAACTTTAGGTGATGTCCTTCTGCAGCAAGGTGGGGAATTTTTGGTCCTAAAATTCCAAAGGAGCCCTAGTGGAGCAGTGGCTAAGAGCTTGGCTGCTAACCAAAATGTCGGCAGTTTGAATCCACCAGTCCCTCCTTGGAAACCCTATGGGGCAGTTCTACTCTGTCCCGCAGGATCACTATGACCCAGAATTGACTTCACAGAATGGATTTTTTGTTTGTTTGTTTTAAGCTCTAAAGGTCAGCAGCATTCTAGGGTCCTTATAGCTACAAGATTTTATCATATCTAAAAAAAAAAAAAAATTTTTTTTAGGACTAGCAGAGGTTGAGTGCCGTTTCACAGGACATGTAATGCAAGCAGGCTCTAAGTGGCTAAAAAGCTGCTTATTCGGACTATTTTTAGAACAATTAGAGATGTATAAATTTGATTTTAGTGCCTGCAGACTTTTCTGGGGATGGGGGGCTAACAGGTCTTAGATTGCTATGAAGTAACCTGGGGCCAATACACACAGGCCATTTTTTATTTCTTATTTTTTGTGCTTTAAGTGAAACTTTACAAATCAAGTCAGTCTCTCATACAAAAACTTATACACACCTTGCTATGTACTCCTAGCTGCTCTCCCCGTAATGAGACAGCACACTTCTCCTCCTCTCCACCCTGTATTCCCCGTGTCCATTCAACCAGATCCTGTCCCTCTCTGCCTTCTCATCTCACCTCCAGACAGCAGCTGCCCACATAGTCTCATGTGTCTACCTGAGCCAAAAAGCTCATTCCTCACCAGTATCATTTTCTGTCTTATAGTCCAGTCCAATCCCTGTCTGATGCATTGGCTTCAGGAATGGTTCCAGTCTTGGGCTAACAAAGGGTCTGGGGGCCATGACCTCTGGTATCCCTCTAGTCTCAGTCAGACCATTAAGTCCGGTCTTTTTATGAGATTTTGAGATCTACACCCCACTGTTCTCCTGCTTTATCAGGGATTCTCTGCTGTGTTCCCTGTCAGGCCAGTGCTTGGTGGTAGCTGGGCACCATCTAGTTCTTCTGATCTCAGGCTGATATAGTCTCTGGTTTATGTGGCCCTTTCTGTGTCTTGAGCTCATCTTTACCTTAAGCCTTTGGTGTTCTTCATTCGCCTTTGCTCCAGGTAGATTGAGACCAACTGGTCTCATACAATATTTGTTCTTTTGCAGCTGACTAATTTCACTCAGCATAATGCCTTCCAGATTCATCTATTTTATGAGATGTTTCACAGATTCATTGTTGTTTTTAATTGTTGCATAGTGTTCCGTTACATGAATACACTATGATTTATTTATCCATTCATCCATTGATGGGCACCTTGGTTGCTTCCATCTTTTTGCTGTTATAAACAGTGCTGCAATGAACATGGGTGTACATATATCTGTTCATATGAAGGCCCTTATTTCCCTAGGATATACTCCAAAGAGTAGGATTGCTAGACCTTTTGGTAGTTCTCTTTCTAGCTTTTGAAGGAAGTGTCAAATTGATTTCCAAAGTGGTTGTACCATTTTACATTCCCACTAGCAGTGTATAAGTGTTCAAGTCTCTCCACAACCTCTCCTGACATTTATTATTTTGTGTTATTTGGATTAATGCCAGCCGCATTGTTCTTTTTTCATTGTGGTGAGAAGGTATCTTATTGTAGTTTTGATTTGCATTTCTCTAATGCCTAATGATCATGAACATTTCCTCATGTGTCTGTTAGGTGCCTGAATATCTTCTTTGCTGAAGTGCCTGTTTATATCATTTGCCCATTTTTTAATTGGGTTATTTGTCTTTTTGTAGTTGAGTTTTTGCAGTATCATGTAGATTTTAGAGATCAGGCACTGATCAGAAATGTCATAGCTAAAAACTTTTTCCCAGTCTGTAGGTAAGGTAATCTTTTTACTCTTTTGGTGAAGTCTTTGGATGAGCATAGGTGTCTGATTTTTAGGAGCTCCCAGTTATCTAGTTTCTCTTCTGCATTTTTAGTAATGTTTTGTGAACTGTTTATGCCATGTATTAGGGCTCCTAGCATTGTCCCTGTTTTTTCTTCCATGATCTTTATCATTTTAGATTTAGGTCTTTGATCCAGTTTGAGTTAGTTTTTGTGCATGGTGTGAGGTACAGGTCTTGTTTCATTTTTTTGCAGACGGATATCCAGTTATGGCAGCACCATTTGTTAAGGAGACTATCTTTTCCCCATTTAACAGACTTTGGGCCTTTGTCAAATATCAGCTGCTCCTGTGTGAATGGATTTATGTCTGAATTGTCAATTCTGTTCCACTGGTCTACGTATCTGTTGTTGTACCAATAGCAGGCTATTTTGACTACTGTGGCAGTATAATAGGTTCTAAAATCAGGTAGTGTGAGGCCTCCCACTTTGTTCTTCTTTTTCTGTACTGTCACTGAAGCCAGCTTGAGGCCTGGGACAGAGGGAGGAGGGATCAGATAAATGGGACAGAGCTCTTTCAAAAAGGGTGCTGTTTGATCCGCACAGTAAATTAGATGCAACCCCTATCTTTTGCTGAGAGCGCTGTTCTTTGCTGATTCCAGAAGCACGAGTAGATTCTGTGCTGCTGGCTCTCTGTGGCTAAGGAGACTGCATCCCGAGTGCTGCTGCCAGCCGCACTGCGGTTGCACCTAGTGGATTGGGCATGTACCACTTGCTTTCTTTCGCCGAGGAAATTGAGTCCCCAAAGTTACCACCATCCCCACCATGGTCACACCAGGGGATAAGCCCTGCTCCACTCGCTCACTCCCTTTCACTGAGCAAACTGCATCCCGAACACCACTGCCAGCCCCACCACGGTTGTGCCAGGGGATCTGGGCTGAGGGTCACCAGTTCCCACTGAGTCGGATCCAGCAACTCCTCGCTGCTTCTGAACCATCTCTTCCTCCCCCTATTGCTTGGTCTGATTTCTTAACTTTGCCTTTGATGTTCAGGGCTCGTAGCTTGTCATATATATAATTGATTCACTTGTTTGTTCAGGTCTTTATTGTAAGAGGGACCACCGGAAGCATCTGACTACTCCACCATGCACAGGCTATTTTTGATTCATTTATATAACAGCTGGAAAAGACATTTCATGTAGTATATAGTTGATATTTTTTATGTTTTGAAAAAGGGCGGAATTCATAGTTGTATTTTCTCCTTCTCTTTGTCCTTCTTCTTTTTATTAAAGAAGCTGATTCACCTACCTTCAAAGGAAATAGTTGAAAGGAGTTGGTGGTAACAAGAGTGCAGTGCATGTGGCAATGTGAGGTTGGGCTTCTCAAGTCCAGACCAATTACTCTTACAGTTTCCAACTGTTGGATGGATTTACTATACTGCCCCAAACTAAAGGACATCTGGCTATGGAAGACCTGCCCATCTTTAGATTATTCATTTATTTTTTAGTCACATAGAATTCAGGCCATCAGACTCTGGCTGAATGGGTTTGGAGGACCGTTGGGAGATTATTAATTCCTATAGGCCTCTGAAGGAAACCCTGGTGGCATAGTGGTTAAGAGCTACAGCTGCTAACCAAAAGGGATCGGCAGTTCAATTCCACCAGACACTCCTCAGAAACCCTATGTGGCACTTCTACTCTGTCCTATAGGGTCGCTGTGAGTCAGGATTGACTCAATGGCAATGGGTATAGGCCTCCAAAAGATGATGGCAGCACTACACTAGCTTTATCTAAAGTGGCACTTTACCCACTGGCTAATTTGGCTCAGATAGTTCTGCTAATGACAACAGTTCGCATTCAGCTGAGTCAGCATCCACTTTGGAGGTGCCTTGACAGTCATCAGGGAGAGAGAGAGCTTAGGGGACATAGTCTTAATTGGCCAAATTAAGTATCTCAAGCACACAGCAATATAGACTTTGTATGCTGAGCAATTTTTAGTCACACTCACATAAAGCCAATTCTAAATTTAACCCAAGTTTGAGGTATAGAGGTAAAAAGTAAGAAACCCCCCAAAGGTTTCATTTTCCTTTGTCTGAAAACAAATAACTTCTGTCTAATTTAATTCATTTTATCTTTTGTTAGAAGCATTATTGAATATTCTAATAAAATATTTCTAGATTAGTTCCTGAAACTGAAATGATTTCAGATAGAATTGTCATTCCTCAGACTGCTTCCATTTATTTTTTGTATACAATGAAACTATACCCAGTAGAAGAAATTCAGTCTCACCTGAAATGGAACCAAATATTTAAATCTCATTTCCTGCCAGTCTGTACATTTGGTCTAAAAAGAACCCTCAAAGGTTTGTTTTGGGTAGGGATAAAAGTAAAGAGTGCCCTCTCTCTGGCACCAAAGCAAACCATGTCCTCTGCTTCCAAGCATTTGCTTTCCCCAAAAGGCAACTAGAGTCAGTCATGTTACTGCCTGCTGTTTTTGTACACTCCTGCCTGGTCTTGTCTGATGTCCCTCATCTTTGAATATGCATATCCCTCTACCTCAAAAGACAGTGGGCTGGTCCAGGAGACTGTTACCTTACACTCTTAGTGCCTAATGCACCCAAATGTTGTTTAACTGAGTCCATAGTCCTTGCCATTTAGGGAGCTGCCAAATCTTCACAGAATTTATTGATCTTTCTCTGACTTCTGGAAGAATAGAAAATGCAAAACAGCTTGGGTGAAGACCAGCAGTTCCCCAGCTCCTTCTTAATCCCTCATACATTTCTCAATTGGTGGGATGAAGAGAAGAAGGAGGGCTTGATGTCATAGCGTTCCCTTATAGCTCATCTCTCCTTATGGCTGCTTGATATTACACTAATACATGCATTTCAGTTATTCCTGAGCTTCAAGATTCTTTTGACATTGGGTGTTTGGACCTATTTCACTCATATTTCTGATACCTGTCTCTTACTTTCTCCTTTGGTATGAGAGTGAGTGCCTACACGCTCCAAATCAACTAAACTTCTGGGCAGCACAGGCCAGGAGTGTATCTTAATTTTCTGGTTCTCTCAATCGTTGTTCCCAACCTCCAGTCACCAATACAGACACCCACACATACTACGTGTGGGAATAAAATGAAACCCAAAGGTATCCTTTTTTCTCAGAGAAATCACAAATGTAGGTAATATGTATTTGTACTCATAAGCAAGTGAAAACAAATGCTTCAAGCTAGCAATATATGAAGTCTTCATGTATTTCCCATGTAGATTTTAAATCACTAGATTAGTAAGCAGACACTGAGGAGAGTTCCAAGAAGGCTAAAATTGCGAAGAATTACTGTAATGTAAACCAATGCACCTTTGGAAACCCTGGTGGTGTAGTGGTTAAGGGCTATGGCTGCTAACCAAAAGGTCGGCAGTTCAAATCCGCCAGGCGCTCCTTAGAAACTCTATGGGGCAGTTCTACTCCGTGCTATAGGGTCACTATGAGTCAGAATCGACTTGATGGCAGTGGGTTTGGTTTTTGGGTTTAATGCAACTTTACTTGAAGAAAAACAACAGTGTGTATGTAGTGTGGTATTATGGCTGGGAGCAGGTTTTAATAAACTCAAGCAGTTCACTGAAGTCTTAGTCAATACTTTAATGCTATGTATTGACAATAGTGGACAAATTACCTCTGTGCTGCTTAAATTAGAATTGTTTCTATACAATATATACAATATATATGATACTACGAAGAAAATGAAGCTACGGCTTTGCTAAAAAAGCCATTGGGGTTATTTTCTTGGACATGCATTTAATTTTGCTGAGCCTCCGTTTCCTTACTATTGGGGGAATTCAGTATGGAAACAGAGTTTAAACTGTATTATAAACTACTGAGTGCTGGAAAAATATAAAGAATGAGGCATAGGACATCAAATAAAATCACAATACCTTGATCATCATTTCTCAATCAACAGACTTCAGAGTTATCCCAGGGTGTGCGTGTCACTGACGAAAGTAATAAAGTCCATTCTATTCCATTTTCATATAAATAATTTAAAAATTGACTTGAGGGGCCGGCCATATTTTTGACATGATACTCTGAGGACCCTTGAATACCTGTCCAGTTGATTTGGAGCATCTATGTATCTGAGTATACATAGCATTACTGGAGAACATATGTGTATGTTCATTATTTAGTAGCTCAATCCATCAATCACTCCCCTGCTTATTTTACTCACCATAGTTTTGACCAAAGACTAGTTCTAAATTATTTTAAATTCAGACGTATATTGATTTTTATTCTAAAAATGGTCTGATGCTTTGAAGATAGAATGCAAAAGTAAAATTGATGTTGAGACAGAACATGTACATTGTATCAAGTACCATGCAAAAGTGGCAAATAGTTCTTTTAAAAGGCCTAAAGGAGTAATTAACTTTAGACAATAAGGGGTTGGTAGATACGTACTGATTCAGACAAATTAACATGGAGTTATACTTTCTGAAGTACGGTGGAAAGGCTCAGATCCCAATCAGAGTATGTTCTGACTCATTGTGACCCCGTGTGCAACAGAACAAATCACTGCCTGGTCCTGTGCCATCTTCACATTCGTTGTCATGCTTGAGCACATTCTTGTAGCCATTGTGTTAATCCATCTTGTGGAGGGCCTTTCTTTTTTTTCCTACATTACCAACCATGATATGCTTCTCCAGGGACTGATTCCTCCTGATAACATGTCCAAAGTATGTGATACAAAGTCTTGCTATCCTTGCTTCTAAGGAGCATTCTGGCTGTACTTCTTCCAGAGCAGATTTGTTCATTCTCCTGGCAGTCCATGGCATATTCCATATTTTTAGCCAACACCATACTTCAAAGGTGTCAGTTCTTTTCAGTCTTCCTTACCCATTGTCCAGCTTTTGCATGCTTATAAGGCAACTGAAAATACCATGCCCGGGGTCAGGCTCACCTTAGTCCTCAAAGTGACTTCTTTGCTTTTTAACACTTTAAAGAGGTCTTTTGCAGCAAATTTTCCCAATGCAATACATCATTTAATTTCCCGACTGCTGCTTCCATAGGTGTTGATTATGGATCCAAGTAAAATGAACTCCTTGACAACTTTAATTTTTATTCCATTTATCGTGATATTACTTATTGGTCCAGTTGTGACATTTTTTGTTTTCTTTATGTTGCGGTGCAATCCATACTGAAAACTGTAGTCTTTTATCTTAATCAGTAAGTGCTTCAAGTCCTCTTCACTATCAACAAGCAAAGTTGTGGCATCTGAATATCACAGATTACTGATAATTCTTCCTTCAGTCTTGATGCCACTTTCTTCTTCATATAGTCCAGCTTCTCGGATTATTTGCTCAGAATACTGATTGAATAAGTATAATGAAAGAATACAACCTTGATATACACCTTTCCTGACTTTAAACCACTCAGTATCTCTTTGTTCTGTTCTAAGGACTGCCTCTTGTTCTACATACAGATTCCTTATGAGCACAGTTAAGTGTTTTTGAATTCCCATTTTTTGCAATGTTATCCATAACTTGTTATGATCCACACAGTTGAATAACTTTGCATAGTTAATAAAACACTAGTAAACATCTTTCTGGTATTCTTTGCTTTCAGCCAAGATCCATCTGATGTCAGCAATGATGTCCCTCATTCCATGTCCTCTCCTGGATCCTGCTTGAACTTCTGGCAGTTCCTTATCGCTGTACTGCTGTAAATGTTTTTGAATGATTTTTCAGCAAAATTTTACTTGCATGTGATATTAATGATATTGATCAATAATTCCCACATTCAATTGAATCATCTTTCTTTGGAATGGGCACAAATATGGATTGTTTCCGGTAAGTTGGCCAGTAAGCTGTCTTCCCAATTTCTTGACATAGACAAATGAGCACCTCCAGCACTGCATCCTTTTGTTGAAACATCTCAATTGGTATTCTGTCAATTCCTGGAGTCTTGTTTTTTGCGAATGTCTTCAGTGCAGCTTGGGCTTATTCTTTCAGTGCCATCAGCCCTTGATCATATGCTACCTCCTGAAATGGCTGAACATCAACCAGTTCTTTTTGGTACATGACTCTCTACTCCTTCCATCTTCATTTGATGCACCTCGTGTCACTCAATATTTTGCCCATAGAATCCTTCAAAATTGCAACTCGAGGCTTGAATTTTTTCTTCAGTTCTTTCAGCTTAAGAAATGCCTAGTGTGTTTTTCTCTTTTGGTTTTCTAACTCCAGATCTTTCTAACTTTCATTGTAATAATACTTTGTCTTCTTAAGTTGTCCTTTGAAATCTTCTGTTCAGCTCTTTTACTTCATCATTTCTTCCATTTACTTTAGCTACTCTACATTCAAGAGCAACTTTCAGAGCCACTTCTGACATCCATTTGGTCTTTTCTTTATTTTTTTGTCTTTTTAATAATCTTTTGCTTTCTTTTTGTATGATGTCCTTGATGTCATTCCACAACTCATCTGGTCTTTAGTCATTAGTGGTCAATGTGTCAAATCTGTTCTTGAGATGATCTCTAAATTCAGGGGGGATATACTCAAGGTCATACTTTGGCCCTTGTGGACTTGTTCTAATTTTCATCGGCTTCAAGTTGAACTTGCCTATGAGCAGTTGATGGTCTGTTCTGCAGTCGGCCTTGTTCTGACCGATGATATTGAGCTTTTCCATCATCTCTTTCCACAGATGTAGTCAATTTGTTTCTGGTGTATTCCATCTGGCGATGTCCATGTGTATTAAAAAAAAAAAAAATAGTCACTGTTTATGTTGGTGAAAAAAAGAGTATTTGCAATGAAGAAGTCATGGGTCTTGCAAAATTCTAATGTGCAATTTCTAGGGTTTTTCTCTCACCAAGGCCATATTTTCCAACTACCGATCCTTCTTCTTTGTTTCTAAGTTTTGAATTCCAATCACAGTAATTATTAATGCTTCTCAGCTGCATGTTTGATCAATTTCACACCACAGAAGTTGGTAAAAATCTTCAATTTCCTCATCTTTGGCATAAGTGTTTGGTGTGTAAATTTGAATAATAGTTGTATTAAGTGATTTTCCTTTTAGGTGTATGAATATTATCCTATCAGTGACACCACTGTATTTCAAGATAAATCTTGAAATTTTTTTTGGCAATGAATGTGACCCCAGTCTTCTTTCAAATTGTCGATCAGATGGCATAGTTAACTATATGACTGTTGGATTCAGAATGACCAATACCAGTCAATTTCAGCTGACTAACACCTAAGATATCGATCTTTATGTAGTACATTTCATTTTTGACAACTTCCAATTTTCTTAGACTCATACTTTGTATAGTCCACATTCTGGTTACTAACGGGTGTTTGTAGCTGTTTCTTCTCACTTTGAGCCATGCATCCTAAGCAAATGAAGGTCCCGAAAGCTTTACCCATCCACATCATTCAGGTTGACTCTACTTTTAGGAGACAGCTCTTCCACAGTCATATTTTGCATATCTTCCAACATGGGGAACTCATCTTTGGGCACTATTTCAGACAATGTTCTACTGTTATTCATAAAGATTTTACTGGCCAGTTTTTTCATAAGTAGACTGCCAGGTCCTTCTTCCTAGTCTGTCTTGGTCTGGAAGCTCTGATGAAACCTGTCCACCATGGGTGATCCTAATGGTATTTGAAATATTGATGGCATAACTTCCAGCATCACAGCAACACATAAGCCACCACAGTAGGATAAACTGACAAATGTGTGGGAAATCAGAGTATGCTTCTCTCTAATTCTATAGCTTTTGCTTGGGTTGTGGTGAAAATCAACATAATAGTTCTCCCCCCCACCCCCGAATCATTGCAAATATAAAGGTAGTCTTTGGTTACAAAGAATAACACCTGAATCGTTTATAGAAAATTTTCTATGGATGTTTCAATGCTGTCTATCTAGGGAAAATTAGGTATTCTTTTATTGAAACTCTTTTCTAAATTATTAGGCTTTTGCCTCTTACCAAATCAACTGAATCACTTATAGTCACAACTTTCAGAGGATTAGGTGGTGACATCATGATGTGTCTATCTACCCTAACTGTTGAGTTTTGATGTTTAAGGAGAACTAGCTTATAAGAGGAAATGCATTCAAGGCTCCTACAAAAACTTATATTTGATATCTATTTATTTATTTTTTAAGGGCATCTCTTCCTCAATTTTCTGGTCAATTTTTGAGTCAGAAATTCTCTGACTCAAATGGAGTCAGGTATTTGGGACCACATGTTTTCAGTACTCTAGTACTTAGAAAGGTAATAGCAACTTCAATATAAAGAATATAATCATATCTCAAATGGTACATAAGACAAAAGGAAAAATACACTAGTAGTTAAGACTAAATAAAATCTCTCGAATCACACACAACATGTATTAATTCCAGCTCTACCACTTACTAGTATGTGTCCACAAGTCATTTATAATTACTGTGTTGTGCTTTCTCATCTCCAAAATGGTGAACATAATAATACTTTGCTGAGTTGTGAAGATTAATAAAAGGGTTCATGCAAATGGTTAGCACAATACCTGGAAAAAAGAAATTCTCAGTAAGTATTTTGGCTATTGTTATTAAGATGGGAGGGGAGGACCAAGATATGACCTCTCCTATATTTAAAAAAAAAAAAAAAAAACAAACAAAAACTCAAGTACAAAGAGTGAGTTTCTCTTATTTCAACAATTATTTACTAGATTATTATCTACAAGCCTGCTATAAGAAAATGAGATGTCTGTAATCTTATAGAGAAAGCAAAATAGCATAATTAAGGGAATAATTCTCATTTGTTTTAAAACAAATCTCATTTGCACTACTAGATTAAAATTCTCTTACAAATAGAACTGGGACAAATGATAAATTTATAAAACTAATCGACTGCACACAAGCTAAGTTAATGAGTGCCATTTGGGTCAAATCCTCAAATTACAAATAAATGTTATCATTTATCAACTGAAAACTTTCTTCAATAAATCTTTGCACTGCTTTTCTTCTCAGAAACATCGTTTGATATTCCCTTATGATTTAGTAAGCCACATTTACCGGTGTCTGACCTCTCACCCAGTGGAAATGTTTACATGCAAAAAGAGCTTAGTTGAAGATTGCACAATACAAAACACAGTTTGGGGGGGAGGTCACACTTTAATTGCACTAGCATAATCATTTTTCATTTCCTTCCAACAGAAAAAGTGTTTGATTCTATGAAGAAAGTCCCAGTGCACCTACACAAAGAGGCATTTATCTGGGTTCTGCTGACAAAGACCATCCTCAGTGTGGACAGCCAGTTTTATTCTTTATTTGAATCATGGGATGTTGATGTGGATAATTCCCCTGGAGTCCAGCTTGATTTATGAATAATGTTTTCTGCTCTATTGAGCCACTACATGCAGAGTATTAGAGCATTTGGAATACACACAGAGATAACAATAGCATCCAAAAGAAGGATCCAGCAAAAATTATTTTCATGAGGACTTTTTCAGAGGAATGAAGTAACATTAGCTACAGAGGTTAGAAGTATAAGATTTTCCCAAAAGAAGATGGGAATGATGACATCTCTGTAGTCCTAAAATTGAACATAGCTCTGGAATATGCATTTCGCACTCTGTGAGAGATTTTAGGATCTATGGCTCACTTAGCTTCATCTTATTTTTCCTCCCTAAAGTTCCTTTCCTTCACATGTCTGTCAGCTTGTCATATGGTGGGGGCTTGCATGTTCCTGTGATGCTGGAAGCTTTGCCACCTATATTCAAATGCCAACAGGGTCACCCTTGGCAGACAAGTTTCAGCTGAGCTTCCAGACTGAGAGAGACTAGAAAGAAGAACCCACAGTCTACTTCAGAAAAGAATTATTCTAGTGAGAACCTTATGAATACCAGCAGAACATTGTCTGATATAGTGCCAGAAGATGAGCCCCCCAAGTTGGAAGGCCCTCAAAATTCGACTGAGGGAGAGCTGCCTCCTCAAAGTAGAATAAACCTTAATGACATGTTTGGAGTAAAGCTTTCAGGACCTTCATTTGCTGATGTGGCATGATTCAAAATGAGGAGAAACAGCTGATAACATATATTAACAATCGGAACATGGACTGTATGAAGTATGAATCTAGGAAGATCAGAAATCGTCAAGAATTAAATGGAACACGTAAACATCAATATCCTAGGCATTAATTAAAACATGTTGAAAACCTGTTGTGGTGGAGTACATTCAAACTCATAGTGACCTTATCAGACAGAGTACAACTGCCCATATAGTTTCCAAGGAGCATCCAGTGGATTCGAACTGCTGACCTTTTGGTTAGCAGCTGGAGCACTTAAAGCACTATGCCACAAGGGTTTTCAGACATTAATTAGTGAGCTGGAATAGACTGGTATTAGCCATTTTGTATTGGCAAATTATACAGTCTACTATAGCAGGAATGAAACTTGCATTCATCATCAAAAAGAACATTTCAAGATCTATCCTGAAGTACAGTGTTGTCCCCTACAAGGAAGACCAGTTAATATGACTATTATTCAAATTTATGCACCAACCACTCAGGCCAAAGATGAAGAAAGTGAAGATTTTTACCAATTTATGCAGTCTGAAATTGATTGAACATGCAATCATGTTGCATTGATAATTACAAGTGATTGAAATGTGAAAGTTGGACACAAAGATGAAGGATTATTAGTTGGAAAATAAGGCCTTGGTGATAGAAATGATGCTGAAGATCTCATGACTGAATTTTGCAAGACCTACTACTTCTTCATTGCAAACACCTTTTTTCAACATAAACAGCAACTATATACGTGGGTCTCGCCAAATGGGATACACAGGAATCAATTAGACTACATCTGTGGAAAGAGATGATGGAAAAGCTCAGTATCATCTGTTAGAACAAGGCCAGGGGCTGAATGTGGAAGAGGTCATTAATTGCTCATATGCAAGTTCAGGTTGAAAATGAAGAAAATTAGAACAAGTCCATGAGAACCAAAGTATGACCTTGAGTGTATCCCACCTCAATTTAGAGGCCATCTCAAGAATAGATTTGATGGATTGAACAATAATGACTGAAGACCAGAAGAGTTGCAAATGACATCAAGGACATCATACATAAAGAAAGCAAGAGGCCATTAAAAAGACAGGAAAGAAAGAAAAGACCAAAAATGGATATCAGAACAGACTCTGAAACTTCCTCTTGAATGATCAAAGATTCTATAGAAAAATCCTGATTAAAATGGGAAAGATCCATACTTTCTGGACCCACTAAGGATGGTTAAACCCCAAAATTATTGCCCTGAGACAATCTTTAAACCTTAAACTAAAATGATCCCCTGAAGTTTTCTTAAAACTAAACAATAATTTAGCTTAACTTGTAAAAAGTTGCTAAAGCAAAAGGAAGAAATGATGAAGTAAAAGAACAGAACAGAAAATTTCAAAGGGCAGCTCAAAAAGACAAAGTAAGGTATTATAATGACATATGCAAAGAGCTGGAAATAGAAAACCAAAAGGGAAGAACATGTTCAGCATTTCTCAAGCTGAAAGAACTGAAGAAACAATTCAAGCCTCGAGTTGCAATAGTGAAGAATTCTACGGGAAAAATCTTAAACAATGCAGGAAGTGTCCAAAGAAGATGGAAGGAATACACAGTCATTATACCCAAAAGAATTGATGTTCAATAATTTCAGGAGATAGCGTGTGATCAGGAACCAATAATACTGAAGGAAGAAGTCCAAGCTGCACTGAAGGCATTGGCAAAAAACAAGGTTCCAGGAATTGATGGAATATCAATTGAGATGTTTCAAAAAAAGGAAGTAGAGCTGGAAATGCTCACTTATCTATGCCAAGAACTTTGGAAGACAGCTACCTGGCCAACTGACTTGAAGTGATCTACATATGTATGCCTACTCCCAAGAAAGGCTGTCAAACAGAATGCAGAGATTCTCAAACAATGTCATTAATAACACAAGCAAGTAAAATTTTGCTGAAGATCATCCGAAAGTGGTTGCAGCGGTATGTTTACAGGGAACTGCCAGAAAATCAAGCTGGATTTAGAAGCAGACATGGAACCAGGATATCATTGGTGATGTTAGATGGATCCTGGCTGAAAGCAGAGAATATCAGAAAGATGTTTACCTGTGTTTTATTGACTATGCAGAGGCATTTGACTGTCTGAATCATAATAAATAATGGATACCGTTGCAAAGAATGGGAATTCCAAAACACTCAATGTGCTCAGGAAGAAACCGTACACAGATAAAGAGGCAGTCATTCAAACAGAACAAGGGTATATTGTGTCATTTAAAGTCAGGAAAGGTGTGCATCAGGGTTGTGTCCTTTCACCATAGCTATTTAATCTGTATGCTGAGCAAATAAGCTGAGAAGCTGGACTCTATGAAGAAGAATGGGGCATCAAGATTGGAGGAAGGTGAATTAACAACCTCTGTTATCCAGATGATACAACCTTCTTTGCTGAAAGTGAAAAGGATTTGAAGCACTTACTGATGAAGATCAAAGACCACAGCCTTCAGTAAGACTTACACCTCAACATAAAGAAAACAAAAATCCTCACAACTGGATCAATAAGCAATATGATAAATGAAGAAAAGATTGAAGTTGTCCAGAATTTCATTTTACTTGGATCCACTATCAACGCCCATGGAAGCAGCAGTCAAGAAATCAAAAGATACATTGCATTGAGTAAATCTGCTGCAAAAGATCTCTTTAAAGTGTTGAAAAGGAAAGATCACCTTGAAGACTAAGGTGCACCTCACTGAAGCCATGGTGTTTTCAATCGCCTCATATGTATGCGAAAGCCGTACGATGAATAGGGAATACTGAAGAATTGATGCCTTTGAATTGTGATGTTGGTGAAGAATAGTGAATACACCATGGACCGCCAAAAGAACAAATAAATCTGTCTTGGAAGAAGTACAACCAGAATGCTTCTTAGAAGCAAGGATGGTGAGACCACGTCTTACATACTTTGGACATGTTATCAGGAGGGATCAGTCCCTGGAGAAAGACATCATGGTTGATAAAGTAGAGGGTCAGTGAAAAAGAGGAAGACCCTTAACAAGGTGGATTGACACAATGGCTCCAACACAGGACTGGGCAGTGTTTCTTTCTGTTGTTCATCGAGTTGCTATGAGTCAGAACCGACTTGAAGGCACCTAACAACAACAACAACAAATTTCTTTTTGTCTATATCATCTCACTCAGTTTTTTATTTTATTTAAAATTACATTTCATGTGTTATTGTAACCCTCCAATTATTTCTGAAACAAGTCAGGAAATATATGCATCAATGAATGAACAGCTGATGATGAATGATGAACTAGCAAATAGGGTAGACTTGCACAGCCAGTTAATATATTTGTTGTTAAATAAGTTGTATACCTGTAAAAATTTGAATTGGCAAAAGTTGTGTGATAAGTATATTTACTACATTGATAAACAAGCAAAAAGAATAGCTGCTGAGGCTACTTACGTACAATCAAAAACTTCATGGGATTTGGTTCCTCGGTTTAGAGCTTTAGTGTCATGTTTTCATCCCTGTTAATTGGCCTAATAATATGTTTAGTGTTTTATTCTACATCCTTCTTCAATGCTTAGTGTCTGGGGTCTTAAAAGCTCGTGAGCAGCCATACAAGTTACAAAAATTGGTCTCTTTCACCTGGAACAACAGAGGAAGAAGAAGAGTCAGGAATAGCAGGAGGAAATGGAATGTGTGGCTAACTGCCTCCTCTGCCACAAGACCAGAAGAACTAGATGGTGCCTGGCTACCATCACTGAACATTTGATCAAAGATTCTATAGAAAAGCCCTGATTAAAATGGGAAAAACACAGACCAGAATTTCAAATCCTCACAGAATTCATACTTTCTGGAGACATTGAGGCTGGTTAAACCCTCAAAATTATTGCCCTGAGGTAATCTTTAAACCTTAAACCAAAATAATCCCCTAAAGTCTTAAAACCAAATAATAGTTTAGTTTAACATGTAAAGAATATCTGCCTTGAGCATTGTGCTCCTTTATGATCTATGCATATGGGATCAAATTGACAACAGCAACCTGAAAGATTAGACAGAAAACTTAGGGAACAGTGAGTTTATGTTAATGGAGGAGGAACAACCCAGAAAAGGAGGGAGAGAACATTTGCACAACTTGAAGACTGTAATCGATATCACTGAATTTTACCTGTAGAAATGGTTGAATTGGCGTATGTTCTGCTGTGTATAATTCTCAACATGAACAGAAATAAAATAAATTATCTAAAAAAATAGTGTTGAATGAATGAATATATGATTGGATGAGTGAATGACAATAAACTATATTAATTCACCATTGAATTTTCTGGTAGATGGGGTCAGAGTGAGAAGATTTAGGCTTCAATAAGGACAATGGTAAAAAATGAGGATTAGCAAATGCCTAAAACAAATAATCACCTTCACAACTTTTTCCAAGAGACTTTCATGTACTTTCCTCCTCCCCGTCCTTTACTACCTGTCTTAGTTATCTAGTCCTGCTGTAACACAATATCACAAGTGGATGGCTTTAACAAAGAGAAATTCAATCTTTCACAGTGTAGGAGACAAGAAGTTCAAATTCAGGGTGCCAGCTCCAGAGGAAGGCTTTCTTTCTCTGTCGGTTCCAGGGGAAGGTTCTTGTCATCAATCTTCCCCTGACCTAGAAGCTTCTCAGTGTAGGATTTTGGGGTTCAAAGGATGCACTGTTCTTCTGACTCTTATTTCTTGGTGGTACAAGGTCCCTACACTTTGGCCTCTTTCTTACATCTTAGTTCTCTCTATTCTAAGGTGTGCATATTAATTAGCACAGCGTATTCAAAATTACTATGATACAAAATCATTGTAATAACATAATGAAATTAGTCATTTCAATTCTTAATATTAAAGGATGGAAGGAAGTTGGCTGGATGTCTAGGTTGTAAAAAATTTAAAGAAAAAGAGGAGAGGGGTGAGAGACTGAGACCCACGCCCTTCCTGTAATAATGGGATGGGTGGGGGTTGGGAATAAAACCAATTACTCACCGAAGGTGCCAGAAGGAGAATTGATGGAATGAATTCATAGCTTCCCACCGTAAACAAGAATAATGACACACTTATATTGGAGAATGGGAAGAAAAAAGGTGCATGCAAGGTTTTTCTCTTTATACTTGATTGAGATATGAAAAGAAAATGGGGGACAGGATTAGTAAAGAAAAATTCCAGACACTTAAGCAATTTTAGGAATGATTCATTTTAAGATATGCCTATCAATTATTTATAAGGGTTAATAAATAGATTTATAAGCAAGAAGTACATGGAATCTAGAAATACATAAATGCCCTACAAATTATTTACAACCCCAAGAAGTCATAACACATGAACTACCGCTGA
Source organism: Loxodonta africana (assembly GCF_030014295.1). NCBI lineage: Eukaryota > Metazoa > Chordata > Mammalia > Proboscidea > Elephantidae > Loxodonta > Loxodonta africana. Next base: position 109,029,511 of record NC_087347.1, on the reverse strand, counting down.
AAACACCACTTACTTGACTTTAAAATTTGCACCATAAACTATAAGTGGAACAGTTATGGAGCATCAGCCATTTGTAATGTGCTGCACAATATTTAACATCAACCAAATGTGTTTTCACTTGCTGCTGACCACCTGAACTAATTTAACAGGAATTCCTAGAGCATAAAGATTTATTTGTAAGTAAAGTGATCATAACTACTTAATGGGCTTAATATCAAAGATATAATTCTGAAACAGAATTCATAAATTGGATTTAGAACATGCAATTGAAAAGCAAGGATCCAAAATTTAAAAAAAAAAAAGAAAGAAAATAATTGCCAAAAATAATCATAAACCAAAAACAAACAAACCCATTGTCATCAAATCAATTTCAGCTCACCTGTCAATCTGTCAATTTTATCTCCACAGATTTCAACCATTTCACACCTTCTTCTTCCCTCTTCTTTTCACGTTTAGTTTCTCTCTCGATGTTCATTTCATTTGTGCATCCTCTCCCATTCTCTGTGGCCTCTTTTGTACTGAATTCTCCAGTCATTCCCCAGTGAGTTCTTAGCTTCCAAAGGGGGCTTTGCTTCCATTAAGCATGTCAGTGAACAAGTGGAAATGTTTCTTAGTTATTCTGCTTTCTTAAAGCTGCCATTACCAGATTCCCTGTGGCCACTTCTGAGACTGATTGTTGTGATTCTCACTCATGTTGTTGCCTTAGTGTGTCTTTGCTCATCAAAGCACCGCACCCCCAATTGTAAAGTCTAGAAGAGCACATAGTTCATGATAATTATTTTTAGACTGATGCTTACATTTCAGTACTCTATATACTACTAGAAGAAGTAAATAAGATTTCAAGTTGCTAATAAACAGTCTTTAAAATGGCAGGACGTTACATTCTCTCCATATCTTGTTTCATTAGTCAGCATAGGCTAAGATATGCTGTGAAAAAAAAAAAAAAAAAAAAACTAAGTTGCTGAACTAGATACAAATTTATTTTTAACTCATGCTACAATCCCAAAGCAGGTTGGCAGGGGGCTCTGCTCCTCAGAGTCACTGAGGGACCCAGACTGGGGGCTTTTGATCAGTATATGCTTCCAAGGAGAAGAGAAACTGAAGCTAAGGAGGATGATTTCATGTTCATTAATTTCTGTTTGTATTAAACCTTTAAGTTCCCTACACATCCTTGTCCATTTAACTTACTATTTAATATGCAAAATATTAACATGATAAAAAAGTTATACCTGTATTTTAAGGAAAAGGTATGCTCAGAAAAGCCTCCACACATGGTAGTGATCCATTTTCATTACTTCCTGGTTTATTCTTCCTGCATGTCTTCTTTTGCAAAAAATAACCAGATATACTTAAATACATTCTTTCTCTCCCTGTCTTAAATACATTCTTTCTCTCCCTGTCTCTTTCATAAAATGTAGCATATTTTATTTTATTTTTCTTCTTAACCATATATCCTGGAAATTACTTCAGATCTGTTCATATTCCTCATTCTGTTTCTACAGCTATGAGAATGCACCATGCACAGCCTGATCTCCTCTATACAGGTTTTTTTTTTTTTTTTTTTAACAGTATCCTACTTGTATAATAATGTTACAATGACTGTCTTGTGCATATTTGTTTTTATACTGTGGAAGGCACATTTTTCAGGATAAAAATCTATAAGTGAGATTACTGAATCAAAAGGTAAATGTACACGTGGTTCTGAAATTGGATATTGCCAATTTTTTCCCCAAAGAGGTTGTACCATTTTGCATTCCCACAGGAATGCATGAAATATCTGTTTTCTCACAGTCTGGCCAGTGAATATATTGCCAAGCTTTTGAATTTCTGTCAATTTGATAAGTGAGAAAAGTTTTTATTATCATTTTTTTTATATTATTATTACAAGGAGCCCGACGGTGCACCGGTTAAGTGCTTGGCTGCTAACCGAAAGAACAGTGGTTGGAACCCTCCAGCAGCTCCACAGGATAAAGACGTTGCAGTAGGCTCCTGGAAACCCTGGTAGCATAGTGGTTAAGTGCTATGGCTGCTAACCAAGAGGTCGGCAGTTTAAATCTGCCAGGTACTACTTGGAAACTCTATGGGGCAGTTCTACTCTGTCCCATAGGGTCGCTATGAGTCCGAATCAACTCAACGGCGGTGGGGTTGGTTCTGGAGTAGGCTTATGCAAAGATCACAGCCTTGGAAACCCCATGAGGCAGCCCTATTCCATCTATAGGGTCGCTATTGAGTTGGAATCACTTGACAGTAGTATGTCCTTTTATTATGATTGACGTTGAGTGATGTTTCATATGTATAAAACATTTATTTTTCTGTGAACTCTCTTTTGCCCATTTTTCAAAGTTTTTTTGTTGTATTCCTTCCTTTAAATTCCGTTATATATTATGCACGATATATACATATGATTCCAAGGAGCGTAGAAGCTGAAGGCTTTTTTTTCTAATATATTTTCTAACATATATATTTTTTCCATATTCCTTTTTGTCTTTGCTTGTGATGTGGTTTTTTTTTTTTTATGTAAAACAAATGTTTCTGTTCATTTTTATTTTTGTCAAATGTATCGAATTTTTCTTTTATTGCTTCTGGATTTTTAGTCATGAAATGTTTCTTCTCCACACCAAGAATATATCAAGATTCACCCATGTTTTCTTTTAGTGTTCGTGTGGTTCAGTTATTTTTGCAGTTGTATCTCTAATCCCCTTGGACTATTTCTTTAGACTGAACAGAACTTTTCTTCCTCTTCTCTAATTTTCTATACCTTCCTCTTTTTTACCTCTTTCTAACTGTATATAATTCCTTTATCTGAAAGCACCATGAGCACCATTCAAGGAGAATAATTGTTTTATTAATATGATTTTTCCTTATATAAACTCATGCTGTCCTCTTTTTGTGTTGAGTTAAAAAAAAATTCAAAATGGCAATATCTCACAGAATGTTTAACAAAGTTTTATTTCTTGTTCGTGGTAAGTGACAGCACAGGGTTAATGTTTCTTAGCTCAGCTCTGTCCAGCTCAGCTTGACTGCTGAGAAACTGGGATTCTGCTCCTCCTGTCTTTTAATTCTATGGTCCAGATGAAAGGAGCAGTACCTCTCTGGGGCAGGCCCTCATTTCATGCCAGGGTCAGGAACAAGAGAGCACTAAGCAAATCATGCAATCACATTTTAAATGTTCACTCTGCTGTGGGCCAAAACATGTCATTCATCCAAACCTAAAGAAGTCAATGAACAAGCAAATCACATAACAATTGAGCATGAAAGTAGAATCCTATAACAGGGAAGATGAAAATTGGGAGCAGCAATCCAATGTGCTCCTTCTACGTATTTCATTAATAAAATAGGGATGCTATTAAGTCTGTTAGTTTAATAATGGCTTAATTACAAATAAACAGAGACCACAGAAAATTTGGGGAATTTAGAAAATGCTAAAAAATAAAGTAAATGTTACATATGAACTAACACATAGGGATAAAGACTGTTGATATTTTATGCATTTCCCAGGAGTTAACAGCGCTATCACAAAATAGTGTTCAAAGTATTATCAAAATCTTCTATGGTATTTTTGGCATAGAAAACAAAATTTCTTTTTAGCAAAGGAGGCCAATCTATGTGTGCTATAAAAATAATGTACATAATTCTATAGGTAAAGTATATATTGCTATTTATAGATTTTTATTCTATCTTCAGCCTTTTAAATTACTATTCTGTTTCTGTTCCTTTAAATCTGGCTATTTGAAAAAGACTTAAATGACAGCTAATTTATTTCCTATACCTTTCATCCAACTGAAAGACTTTTACCAAGGTTGTTAGAATTTCAAATTTACATAATTTGACAGTTGGCTCGTTTGATAGCTTTTACTTTAAGAATGTCATCTTTGCTAGCTGTCTATGTTTTTGTTTTAAAATTATACTTATGTTGCTGGAAATTGCATGCTGTTGTTAGGTGCTGTTGAGTCAGTTTCAGATCAGCTCATAGCGACCCTATGTACAACAGAACCAAACACTGCCCGGTCCTGTGCCATTCTCACAGTTGTTAGGCTAGAGCCCATTGTTGCAGCCACTGTGTCAATCCATCTCGTTAAAGGTCTTCCTCTATTTTGCTGACCCTCTACTTTACCAGTCATGATATCCTTCACCAGGGACTGATGCCTCATGATAACATGTCCAAAGTGTGTTAGATGTAGTCTCACCATTCTTGCTTCTAAGGAGTTATCTGGCCATACTTCTTGCAAGACAGATTTGTTCGTTCTTTTGGCAGTTGATGGCATATTCAGTATTCTTCACCAACACTACAATTCAAAGGCATCAATTCTTCTTCAGTCTTCCTTATTTATGGTTCAGCTTTCACACGCATACGAGGCCATTGAAAACACCATGGCTTGGGTCAGGCGAACCTTAGTCTTCAAGGCGACATCTTTGCTTTTTAACACTTTAAAGAGGTCTTTTGCAGCAAATTTGCTCAATGCAATGTGTCTTTTGATTTCTTGGCTATGGCTTCCATGGGTGTTGACTGTGGATCCAAATACAATGAAATCCTTAACAGCTTCAATTTTTTCTCCATTTATCATGATGTTGTTTATTGGTCCCTTTGTGAGGATTTTTGTTTCTTTATATTAAGGTGTAATCCATGCTGAAGGCTGTAGTCTTTGATTTTCATCAGTAAGTGCTTCAAATTCTCTTTACTTTCAGCAAACAAGGTTGTGTCATTTGCATAATGCAGGTTGTTAATGAGTCTTCCTCTAATCCTGATGCCCAGTTCTTACTATTATGTGCTGAGCAAATAACTGAGAAGCTGGAATACATGAAGAAGAATGGGAAATTGCATAGTGACTCTAAAATCATAGCATATGAGGAGATAAGCCAATAAGCGCTTAATTCACTAGACTCCCAAGTTTTCTGAAGGGTGGATTTCTGCACCCCCATAGCGGAGCAAAGTTCCCGATTCAGAATAGGCATTTAATGAATTGTGAAAAAATGCATTAATGAACGATATCTTCCAGGACACAAACATATTGTAGGTTAAAAAATATCTGTCTTCCTCTTCTCTCCCCTTCTTTTTCTTTCTCTATATCTGAAAATAATTCCCTTGCTCATATTTACTAAAGAAAAATCCACTTTAAGACTATCAGAGTCATATTCTAGGGGATTTTTGATATTTCAACAAATACATTTTAAGAGTCTTCTACATGATGGATACGGTGCTGTGCAGGGTTAAATAACTGAATAAAGACAGAACTGCTGTTCTTGGTAGCAAATAATTTTTAGCTGATCCTGGTCACGTGTCTTGAATGGGCAGATATTAACAATGTATATATACAGATTCAAAATTTAAGCAGTTTAGTCTAATCCAGAGACTCTCATTTTAGACTGCATGTTAAAATACTTCTGAAGTTTTTTGTTATTATTATTATTATTAATACCAATACTTAAGCCGTACCCATAAAGACCCTAATTTAATTAGGCTGCGGTACAGCTTAAGAATAAATGTTTAAAAAGCTCCCCAGGTAATTATAGTATGCAATCCTGAAGGAGAATCAACAGTTACTCCGGTACCTTACTGTTGTAAATATAGCCTGTAACCTAGCAGCATCACCACCACATGAGAGACTGGTAGGCAAAATCTCATCAGAGTCTACATTTTGACAAGACCCTTCAGGTGACTTACATGTCCATTAAAGACTGAGAAGCACTGTATCCAGTGCGTCAAGTATTGTGACAAAGAGGTATCTTGAGGATGATTGTGAGAATGGAGTGGTGTGACAGCAAGTAGACCAAGATTTTTCCCTTGGTTAGAGTAGCAAGTACTCACAAGTCTACGCTGCAGGCTAAACTCAATATCGATCAACAGCTAGGTCTCGTCTTTAGATGAAACAAGCTTTATGTATTTCTTTACAATCTACATCATCTGTTCTAGCTTTTTATTCATTTCTACCTGCACCTCAACTACATTCCATTTCATTCAACACTTAATATTTTTTCTCCTTTTCTTCTTAGAATCCATATTTCACAATTCAAATGATTTTTAAATTATACTCTCATTTCTTGTTAAAAAAATCTAAGAAGTTTAATTATTCTCTGGTTCTGGAATGCAAAAAAAAAAGTGTGTATACATATGTTTTATGTATACACATATATGTAGTTAACAAATTGTTTAAAAAGATCTATTATGTTTTTCCTTTCATTCCTCTTGGTTATGGATTGAATTTTATCCTCCCCCAAAAATATGTGCTACACTCCAACCCCTATACCTGTGGTTATAATCTCATTTGGGAATAGGGTTTTCTGTGTTATATTAATGGAGCCATATCCATGTAGGTTGTGCCTCTGAGATATAAAAATAACAGATTAGGCACAGAAATAGGCAAGCACAAATAAAAGATAGATGCCACTTGCAGGAACTGAGGAATGCCGGGAGTAGAGAGGCTAAGACAAAGATTTTCTCCCAGAGCAGACAAAGAGAAAGCCTTCTCCTAGAGCTGGTGCCCTGAATTTGGTGGCACAATGGTTAAACATTTGGCTGCTAACCAAAAGGTTGGCAGTTCAAATCCACCAGCTGCTTCTTGTTAATCCTGTGGTTCTACTCTGTCCTATAGGGTTGCTATGAGTCGGGATCGACTTGAGGGCAATGATTTTTGTCTTTTTTTAAACCACCTGCTTGTGGTATTTCTATTACAGCAGTGTTAGGTAATGAAGATAGTCTTTAATGAAGAAAGGTCAGTTTTACTCTGCTGTTTGAATAGCCTGGATTGTTTTCCTAGGCTTTCTCTCTATTCACTCATTTTTTAAATTATACTTTTAGATATAAGCTATAAATACTGTTGATACGCAGAATCTGCACTCAGAGCCTGTACTTATTTATGTAGCGTAACTTTGCGAGGTTAAAGAGTGAGATCTTTTCTTATTCTGTTGTAATCTGACTCTGCAGACAAACTTTTAGTTTTTCTTGCACAACTTGAAAATGGTAACAGCCTTATCCTTGCCAGAAAAAATGAAGGAAAAATTTTGGGCCATTGAGCGACTCTTGTTCTTTCTTTCCAGCTTAATATTTTCAACTTCATATCAGAATTTAATGATTATCCACTGGCTGCTCTGATTATGTCCTGTTACTTAATCAACTACAACTCAACTACTACAGCTGCCACTACAATTTACTACTACTACTAATCCTATGATTTATTCACACCTTAATATATTCTGGGTACCAGTAAATAAGGTAACCTATATGGTTTAATTAAATACTTAGAACAATTCTGGGAGGTGAGTATCATTATTCTCTTTTTCCAGATGAGTAAACACATTTCTGCAAATGGTAGCCCGTGAATGTGCATAAATTAATGGCAATAACAGCTAATAATTATGAACGCTTACTGTGTTTAGTGACAGTCCTAAAGCTTTACCTATATTAATTCATTTAATCCTTACAACAACCTCAGGAAGTAAACACCAGTATTATCTATATTTTACAGCAAAGAAATTAAGGCATATATAATCTAGGTAACTTGTCTAATGTCACATGTGGGGGCCAGGATTCAAACAAAGGTATCACTTGGAGGTTTTAGGGAATGTAATTAATTTGCTGTCTCAGAATTCCACAACTATTCCAAAAGAGCATGGAAGCTCACTTTCTGAAAGGGTCCCCAAATTTCCATGTTACGAGTACAAGATGAAAACTCCTTTTCCTTATCTAACTCTGTTGCTCTGCCTTTAGGAGTAAATTGAATTTTACTGGAATGACTTCCTGGGATTTTGTCCCAGGATTTGTATGTGTATGCTCATCTCCCTTCCTCAACTTAAAGATCACATTGCTTCCTGTGGTTTTATGAACTTTCAACAGAAACGTGAATTAAACATAGTTAACTGGCTGCCATTTTTCCAAGAAGTCTACGAATAACTCTATTACCTGTAATAGATCTCTATCACTTGTAATATTTCTAACCATGGTAACTTCCTGATTAAAATAGTTTAGGATATCTCTATTTGACAAGTATAAGAATCACTGTACCTTTAGTCTTCCCTTCCTCTACTCTATCTTCCTAGTACTCAAATCTAAATTTGCTAATAATCTCTTACTATTTTTTGATGGCTCCCAATGTCTATAGGATAAACTCTAAATTACTTACTTGGGAGCCAAAACTATTTATGACCTGATCACTGCCCAAATATATAACTTTATACCCTTCTACTCCTACCCTTTATACTTTGAATTTCAACAATACTCAACAATTTGCCAGATTTGTGCATTTTTGGGCGTATGCTGTCCGTATTTTGTCCACATTTGTCTATACGTTTGTGTATGCTGTTTTCACAACAAACTCCTATTTATCATTTAGATGTTCTAAAATACTTCCCTGGATTCAACAGTGTCTCTCTGTTTTTTTCTTTTTATATTCCCTCAGTACTTTGTACAATGTCTACAATTGGTAACCATTGTCTTTTGACAATTGATAACTATTGTTCTATTTGTTCACAAAATAACTAGTATTGAGTGTTCCATAATGTCTCAGGTATCTAAATCTATTAAGTTTCTTTCCTCACCGTAGGCTCTGCCTGCTCTAGGGAACCTCAGAAAAGTCACCCTGAAAACAATGCTCTCAGCACTCCTTGGAATCTGCCTGCCCCATCCCTTATCTCCTTTGCTTGTCCTATAGCCGTATAGTGACAGCTGCTTCTCTGCTGAGATTTTTCACACTTTCTGTTTGACTTATGCTAGTTTAATCTTTGAATTCCATTTTTCTAAATTCTCTTTCTGGTCAAAAACTCACTGCATGACACATTATCCAGACTCCTGAGCCCCAACCTGAGAAAAGCACTAGACCCCTCAACATAAATGACAAAGTTCTTTAAGCATGTAAGTTATATCTTATTTTGTAAGCATTAATTACTGTGTTTAAATGATCTTGAAGAAAGAGGTTATGTTTGTGTCAGACATAAAATATACATACATATTTATTGACTTAATTGAATAAATAAACAACCAAATTAGTTACTTATTGCTACCCTGGTCACTAGCAGGTGTTTTTGACACTACTATTCAACACAGTTTTTTCTTAGGTATTTGTAATTTAGAACAGTGCTTTATAAATTGTACTTCATGGAGTACTCAGTCAGGGAGCCCTGGTGGTACAGTGGTTAAAGTGCTTGACTGCTAATTGAAAGGCTGGTGGTCTGCTTCCGTAAATCTTCACAAACTTAGAAACCATACGGAACAGTTCTACTTTGTCTTATAGGGTTATTATAAGTCAGAATTGACTCCACAGCAGTGAGTTAGGTTTTTGGTTTGGAGTACTCAGAGGGTGATATGATTTTGCTGGTGTGGGAAATAAAAAACAAGAAGGAAGACCAAGAAAGCAGGGCTTCAGGCTGCTCACACATACTTCAAATGGGAAAAATATTCTAGTGTGCATTTTACATGTTGGACTTCTTCCAAATATTTCTGTTGAATAAATGTTCCCAAGACATAATTAAAAAAAAAAAAAATTTAAACCACTGATCCAAAGCAATATTGTTACTGTTGTTAGGTGCTGCCAAGTCAGTTACTATATATACACATAGGGACCCTATGTACAACAGAACAAAACACTGCCTGGTCCTGTATCATCCTAACTATTGTTGCTATGCTTCAGCTCATTGTTAAAGCCACTGTGTCGATCCATCTCGCTGCAGGTGTTCCTCTCTTTTGATGACCCCCTACTTCACCAAGCATGTTGTCTTTCTCCAGGGACTGGTTCATCCTGATAACATCTCCAAAGTACATGAGATAAAGTCTCCCGTCATCCTTTATAAGGATCATGCTAACTGTACTTATTCAAAGACAGATTTGTTCCTTCTTCTAGCAGTCCATGGTATATTCAGTATTCTTCACCAGCACCACAATTCAAATGCATCAATTCTTCATTGGTGTTTGTTATTCATTGTCCAGCTTTCCCATGCATATGAAGCAATTGAAAATACCATGGCTTGGGTCAGGCACACCTTCGTCCTCAAAGTGATATCTTTGCTTTTTAAAACTTTAAAGTGGTCTTTTGCAGCAGATTTGTTCAATGCAATATATTGTTTGATTTATTGACTGCTGCTTCTATGGGCTTTGACTGTGGAAATCACTGACAATTTAATATTTTCTCCATTCATCATCGTGTTGCTTATTGGTCCAGTCATGAGAATTTTGTTTTCTTTATGTTGAGGTGTAATCCATACTGAAGGATGTGGTCTTTGATCTTCATCAGTAAGTGCTTCAAGTCTTTTTCATTTTCAGCAAGCAAGGTTGTATCATTTGCATATCACAGGTTGTTAAATGAGTTCTCTTCTTCCATGATGGTTAAGATTGCATGTCAGCTTGGCTGGACCATGATTCTCAGTGCTTATATGTGATTACTCCCATATAGGATCTGCTGTGAGTAGTCAGTCAGTAGAAAGGGAGTTTCCTTGGACATGTGGCCTGCATTCAAATATAAGTGGACATTCTGGCTTTTGTCTACACTGGATTCTGCAACCACCTCCTGTTCTTCTGACCTCCGGTTCTTGGAACTTGAGCTAGCAGCTTACCTGCTGATGTTGGGATTTGTCAATCTTCATAGCCTGTGAGCAAGAGCCCTGCTCTCTGACCTGTCAATCTTGGGTTCACCAGCCCCTGCAGCTACGTGAATCAGAAGTCTTGCGGCTTGCCTGCTGATCTTGAGATTCACCAGTCTTCATAGCCTATGAACAAGAGCTCTGCTCATCTTTGGTTCACCAGCCTCTACAGCTACATGAATCAGGAGAAGCCTCTATTCTGAACCCTGGCCTTGGGACATTATGGCCTCTACAATCCCGTAAGCCATTTCTTTGATATAAATCTCTCTCTATATTTACACACTTTACTGATTTTGCTTCTCTAGAGAACCCATTCTAAGACATCCTCCAATCCTGATGCCACGTTCTTCTTCATGGAGGCCAGTTTCTCAGATTATTTGCTCAGTTTACAGATTGAATAATATGGTATAAAAAGATAACCCTAAAGCACAGATTTCCTGATTTTGAACCGTGCAGTGTCCCCTTGTTCTGTTTCAATAACTGCTTCTTAGTCTAAGCACACATTCCACATGAGTACAATTAATTGTTCTGGAATTCCCTCTCTTTGCAATGTTATCCACAATTTGTTATGATCCACAGAGTTGAATGCCTTTGCAGAGTCAATAAAACACAGGTAAACACGTTTCTGAGATTCTCTGCTTTTAGAGAAGGGCCACCTGACATCAGCAAGGATATCCCTCGCTTCAAACCTTCTTGTGAATCTAGCATGGATTATTGGCAGTTCCCTGTCAATGTACTGCTACAACAACTTTTGAATGATCTTCCACAAAATTTTACTTTTGTGTGATATTGATGATATTTTTAGATAATTTTTGGATTCGATTGATCATCTTTCTTTGGAATTGGCACAAATGTGGGTCTCTTCTGATCTGTTGGCCAGGTAACTGTCTTCCAAATTTCTTGGCATACATGAGTGAGCACTTCCAACACTGCATTTCTTTGTTGCAACCTCACAATTGGTATTCCGTCAATTCCTGGAGCCTTCCCTTCAGTGTAGCTTGGACTTCTTCCTTCAGTATCATTGGTCCTTGATTGTTGAACATTGACCAATTCTTTCTGGTATAGCAACTCTGTGTATTCTTTCCATCTTCTTTTGATGCTTCCTACATCATTCAATATTTTCCCTGTAGAATCCTTCAATATTGCAACTAGAGGCTTAAATTTTTTCTTGTTCTTTCAACTTGAGAAATGTCAAGCATGTTCTTCCCTTTTGGTTTTCTAACTTCAGGTCTTTGTACATTTCATTATAATACTTTACTTGGTCTTCTTGAGCCACCCTTTGAAATCTTCTGTTCAGCTCTTTTACTTCACAATTTCTTCCATTTGCTTTAGCTACTCCATGTTCCAGAGCAAGTTTTAGAGTCTCTTTTGACATCTATTTTTGTCTTTTCTTTCCTGTTTTTTTAATGACCTTTTGCTTTGTTCAAGTATGAAATCCTTGAAAGAATACTAGAGAGTGGTGAAGGGTAAATTCCCATTGCATTTAAGCCTGTTTATTTTGTCTCAATTTTAGTTTCATAAATTTAAAACTTTTCTAGCTGTGATAATGTATTTCACAAGAAGAGAGACAAAGCATTACTTACTTGGCAATATTACCTCTATAGCTTTAACAATAACAGAATCCCCAAGAATATCCGAGGGGCCAAATCTGCATAAGAAGCAAAGGATTTATTTTCCCAAGCACCTCTTCACATAGGAAATTCAATGATTTAATAATTCTATAACACTTTAACTCCTTGGCACACAGAACTCGTACTGCCTCCTGCCTGGAAGACAGTTGCTAACAATGAATGCCTCGGAAAGTGCTAATGCAGAAGGATTAGTGAGCTAGTGTAGAGAAAACGAATTATGCTTAGCACTTACAGGTTTTCTATGGGCGGTAGTAGGATAAATGAGGTATTATCGGTAGTGTACATTTTGTGCCAGAGGCAGTATCTAGCACTGTAGTGCTTTATACAGCTTGCTACGCTAGCCTCCTTAGTGTGTTCTTCCAAGCCAATGCTGACAGAGCAAAGTAACACACAGAGATGAAATCCTTTAAGTTCTGTGTTCCTTGAAATACAGGAAGATTAAAAAAAAAAATCAATGCATTATGCTAATTTGGGAATCAAATAAAATGTACCATGGATTCTCTTTTTTTAACATGTCCTCTGTGACTATTAATCCACACTACAGAATCAAAGAGAGTGTTTAATCTGTCAAAAAAGACTTAAAAAAATTCAAAGCTACTTGTGAACTTTATTCCCTTCTTTTCTCACCATGGATGATCACCATGTTTTGAAAGGAAAGGGACTCCTTGAGGTAGAAGGGAGTGATTTCTCTCATGGTGTTGATGCTGTTCCTTCTAAATGGATGTCATATTGATAGCAATGAACATTATTTGCCAACATTAGCACAGAGAGAATGCCCCATTTCCTATTACAATATTGAGAATATAGGGACAAAGTGCTGTAAAATGAGAACATTGCATGTTTATAAAAGTGATTCTTTGATCCAATGAGACCTAAATTTATGTGTCGTACTCAACTTCCTTCCAGAAAGTTCCATACCATCTTCCACTCTTTAAATTAGGCACAGTAAACTAGACAAGAGCATTACCTTAGTTTGAGAACTATATTTGCCAGAAAATGGTTTTTATGTAAGAAAATATGTACCCCAAATATTTGAAAATTAGCCTATTGTAAACACTACAAATCATTTAAAAATTACCTTATACTCACACAGCGCAGAGTCTGGAAAAGCATCATTTTTGAATTGTGGCAGCAGATTATAAAATATTACAGAATCAAGTTTTGTTTTCCCTTATTATTGCCCAATTTCTGATTTAAGACTTTAGGCTGAATGAAAAAAGGCATCCACATTGGTCAACTACAACAGTAAATGAATTAATTTATTCATGCATTTATTTGCCCTTCTTCTCATTCATTTGGCACATAGAGTATCTACTATGGGGTAGACACTGTAGGTGTTTGGGACCTAAATGTAAAAGGCACAGTTTCTGCTCTTAAGGAGCTGACAGTATTGTGGGATAGATGGGTGCAAAAGATCATGGATAGTAAAATCTAATAAGAGCTAGGATAGAAGCAAACATTGTGTGCTGTGAAGCAGAAACAAGAAGTTAATTTGGTGATTTCTTTAATTTTTCCAGAAACCAAATCTTTCCAGTAGGGTCTAAGAAAACTCATGTTATCCTCATGATCTTTTTCTTGGATTTGGAGCCTACGGTTTCTCTGATAACAACTCACCCATAGGCTCTCTCTGTACCTGAGGTTTTACTGTGCTCTGCCCAACTGCCTGGAGAAGTTATCCTCTTGGGAAAAAATTATCCTTGTAATTCCCTTTATATTTAAGAGATTTTTCTTCTCTTACTCGAAAGTCAAATGCTCCTTTGTCACAGTTTCACAGAGCTTTCCTTAGCTTCTCAGTGTGTAGCCGTAATTTCAGTTTCCACTGTCACATTCAGCTTGTTTACTGTAATCCTAATTTAAACTGACACTCGCAGGTCTACAATTTGCCTGTGCTCTTCACACTCCCGATTCACCTTTGTCTGCTCATTAAAATTAAAACGTGCACTAGCCTACATACAATTAGAGCCCCCGTCTAAATGAATGACATCTCAGTCTCAAAAGATCTACTGAGTTTGAAGAATTCGGTAATTTCAGTTCTCCCAAGCTCATATTTTGGCAATAATCTGTATGCTTGAAATTCACTCTTGGAGAGATGCCATGATATCTCAGCATTGTTTTCAGAGATAAAACTTGTAAGAAAAATCTTGTGAGCTTAAAGTCACTTTACTTTGGAAACATTCAGAAGTTTTTAAAAAATGAAATTTGTTTTGTATAAGCTACCCTCCCCTACTGTGAATTTGACTTTGCAATCCCAGGTAATACTAGGTCTCCCTTGGATAACATTAGTAACCCTTTCTCATTATCAGGTGCTTTTAAACACTGTCCCACACTGATTTTCTTCCTCTATATCTCATTTCCTAATTTTTCCTCCCCACTAAGCATTAACGCATAGCAAATTTCATAATATGTTTTTCACCTACCCCTGTGCTTATCTCTTGTATGTGGCAATTCAGAATTTCATATCACACCCCATAGTACCATATGCCTTAGTACAGCAAGCCATTTGAGGAGGCCGGGAAGCAAATGATATGGAGTTTTACTTATTTCTGGTTGAAAAGAGAGTGAGAGAAAGACAAAAAGGAAAGACTCATTTGCCTGTGTAAAATCAAATAATAACACATTTCTCCCCTCGTGCCCTGTCCTTTGCCTTTCATTGGTAGTTATCTTTTCCCAGGGAAGATGGACACTTCATTCTGTATCAATATTTACAATATCTGGGGATGTTCCTGAGTCTTGTACCATCTGTCGTTGTTAGCTGCCTTCCAGTTGGCCCTGGCTCATGATGACCGCATGCACATTGGAACAAAATATTGCCAGGTCCTACCCCATCCCAATGATCAGTTGTGGTTTGGGTCATTGTGATCCATACAGCTGTGATTCATTGGCTGATTTTCAGAAGTAGATCACCAGGCCTTTTTTCCTACTTTGTCTTAGTCTGGAAGCTCTGCTGAAACCTGGTCAGCATCACATGCAAACCTCCACTGACAGATGGCTGGTAACTGCACGTGAGGTACCTTGGCTGGGAATAGTACCTGGGTATTCCAATTGGAAGGCAAGAATTCTACTTACTGAACTGCTATTTTCCCATTTTGTATCATCTAAATGGATAATTATCATTTAATCAATCATTAATTGCTCCTTGAACCCATTCATTCATTCAAAAATATTTATTGAGTACCTACTATGCGCCAGTGACTATTTAGGAACTAACTATTTAGTCACTTCACTTCAATGCCTGGCCTCATTAATCTTGCAATGTACTGGGAAAGACCTATTTTAAGCCATGTTTACCAAAATCATTAATTGATTTCAATAGCAAGAAGTGAAAGTAAAGAAAATAGATCTAAGTAGTGTGCATGTAGATAGAATCTAAAAACAATCGGGAGAGTCAGTGATAGCTTCTCTGAGGAAGCTGAGATCTAAAAGGTGATTTAGGAAATAATATTGGAATCATTATTCCCTGTCCATGAGCATAGAGAACATGATCCAGCTGGAGCTGGACTCACATGGACACATCAACTGGGCCCTGAGGTATAAAGACAATAGATATGATAATCTTGAAAAGTATCTTTTAGGGAAACTTTCACATAATCCATTCAAACAGAATATGAAAGACTTTCCACTCTTATCTTTTTCTATTAGCATTTAGTGAATAGAAGATTTGTTGGACCAATGAAGACTCTCCTGACTGTCATTACTGAAACCTGTACCAATGATTGTTAAGAAAGACGATTCAAAATGTAGGATCACATTTTCTAGCCAATCTGTGAAAAGGTGAAGCTTTCAAGGGTTTTGCCCATTTGTAATGTTAACATACACTGATGATTCTGTAATGTTCTTTGGACTTGGGCAGTCCTAGCTGTGGCAGCATCCTTGCCCATTTTCCCATTCTTGCTTATTCTGTAGTTTTCTTGGACTCGGGCAGACATGGCTATGGCAGTATGTTTGTCCATTTTCCCATGTCTGTCTATTCTGTAATTTCCTCAGACTCAGGCAGACATGGCTCTAGTAGCATACTTATTCGCTTCTTACTTTTGCCTTTTTGAATATATGCTGAATAAAACTTTCTTTTTGCTTTACTACATTTTGTGATGTTTTTACCCCATGCCCAACAACAAAGGTTAATTGCTCACCTGAACATAGTGGAGATAACATTGCAGGCTTCCAATAATAAGGAAGTGCGTGTCCAAAGACCCTCAGGGCACAAGAAAGTGACTCCTTTAGCTGTTACAAAAGCCAATGTTGCTTTCTCCTGTAGGGTGGCTAGTGGGTTCAAACCGCCAAACTTTCGGATAGTGGCCAAGTACTTAATTACTGCTCCACCAGGGCTCCTCACAGAAGAATAGAACTGCCGAAAATCCTGAACACTTGACCCAGATTGTAGAGGTTACACTTTTGTATAATATTCTTGTTAAGGGAGGAGAACGAGAATGAGGCATATACAAGATCAGGCAGTGTCTCCATGCAATTTGTATGAGTTTATATCTATTAGGATAGAGCGTGAATAAACACTGGAGGCCCTTCAGAGTTTTCTGCAGATGGGTGGCATGAATAAGGTCTCACTTTACAAAGACTATTTTGCTGGTTACGTGAAAGGATTGAGGATGGGTCAGGAATCAACTTGAATGACCACGTAACCCAGCAATTCCATTCCTAAATAGCTATTCAAAGGAAATAAAAATATATTTCCACACAAATAATTGCACACTAAGGTAGCATTACTCATAATGGCCAAAAAGTGGAAACAACTCAAGTGTCCTTCAGCTGGTCTATAGAGAACAGAATGTGGCATACAATAGAATACTCTTCAGCAACAAAAAGATATGAAAGTCATAAATGGTACAATATAGGGGAACCTCAAAAACACTAAGCTAAGTGAAAGGAGCCGAACAGGTAAGATCACATATTGTATAATTCCCCTTTTATGAAATGACCAGAAAAGGAAAATCGTAGAGATAAAAAAGAGATTTGTGGTTTTCTGGGGGGAGACGGGGGATAGGAACAGAGTTTACTGTAAATGGGCATGAAGAATATTCTGGGGATGACAAAAATGTTCTGAAACTAAATTAAGGTGATGGTTATACAACTCAGTAAATTTACTAAAAATCATTGAATTGTGCAGTTAAAAACAGGTAAATTTTATGGTGTGTAATTATACCTAAATATAACTGCCAAAAACAGAATTATTATGGATGTATTTGAAAGATAGTTTTCAATGAGGAAAACCCTCAATGAGATGAACTGACGCAATAGCTAAAAGGATGGACTAAAACATACCAATGGTCACGAAGATGGTGCAGGACGGGCACTGTTTCTTTTGGTCATACATAAAATCACTATGAGCCACAGCCAACTCGACAGGACCTAACAGCAACAACAACATTTGAAAGATATATTGAAGCGTAGCGCTCTAGGTATCTGGACTGCCTGGCTGCAAGCATTGTGGGAAAGACTGGAAGGTATATTTCTGGCAGGAGCAAGCGTGTGAATGGTGGACTAGGTTGTCCTTTCAGTTATAAACATATTCTGACAATTCCACCTTTACAAATTAAGTCGTTAACTCTTCTGCTAAAAAATCTGCAATGTCTGTTCTGAGCACGAAGGTTAAAACATCAAATCTAGCATTATATTTTAGCCACACTGGTTTTCTATAGCTTCATAAGCGCGACAAACCATTGTCAAAGAGGCAAACAATGGGAAATGCTTCTAATAATTCTGGATGCTGTAGATGCCACGGTATCTCTCAGTTCTGTGTTACTTCAGTACCTTCTCAGAAACTCAGAGGAGTTCAGTGTTGATTTGGGATGACAACACACCTCAATGGCTTACCAGAAACACAGGCTATGTGCGTAAAACTCCGAGGATTCAAAAAAGAAGAAGAAGAAGAAATAGCTTGTACATATATTACAAGTTTCTTATCCTGATAAAAATGTCTTCTGATAAATACATGCCATATACCTTTCTTCTACTCTCATTCATATATTTCTCTTTTCTCTCCAGACAATCCACTTATTTGGTTTGTCAGTCTTACTGGTAAATAATATACAAAGGTGCATAGACAATTAATTATAGGCTATAGTTTGCATTTTCACTTTACACTGTGTGACATCATTCTATTTCTATCCATAAACACACGAGAAACATTTTATTTCATCTCTTTCTCCTTAAGTAATAATAACAACGATAATTGCTAGTACCTATTGAGTGCTCACTACGTACTAGACAAAGTTCTAAATGCTATTATACATATGTTCATACAGTAAATCTTGACTATAATCATATGAAATAGGTACTGCTATTGTCTGTATTTTACATTTAAGGAAACTCAGGCATAGAGTAATAACTGCCCAGGTCACATAGAAATGTGGCAAAGTGAAGATACAAACCCAGGGCTTTCTGCCTCCATGGTTCACATGTTTAACTACTATGCAATATAACATGCCTGTCCTATAACTTTGTAATTTCTTCCTCTAATATTAAACATTACTTCTCTACCCAACTAAGCACTCTAATAACTTTTTTGGGGATTTAGAATTTTAGAAACTCACTTTTTAGCATTACAGACTTCTCATTCTAGTGGTTTTTAAGACTTGATTTTTCCATATCTTTACTTCCTTATCTAGTGTTTCACCAGAATCCACAGTCACTCCAGAATTCCAGAGTTGTCATATAAAGTAGTAAAAATGCAAGTGCTTTGGAACAAAAAAAAAATGTGTGGGCTGTGGAAACAAAGCAGAAACAGAAATGTTTTGTTACATTATTTTAAATAGGTCTCAGACTCATCACAAACCTCACTGGCTTGTCAAACCAATTTTGTTTTTTATAATTATAGATACTATTGGGAGACCTGGTGGCTCAGTGGTTAAGAGCTTGGATGCTAACCAAAAGGTTCTAATGAAAGGAGAAATGAAGACAGAAGGTTATGAAACAGCACTGGAAACTATAAGATAGTCAATGTTGATGGAGAGTAATACTTAAAGCAAAGTTTGGGAAAGGAAGCAAGAGAAAGATCATGGACTTTAAAAGAAATTAAAAAGAACATCCACTTCATTCTGAATATATTACGCAATTAAGCATCTCAAGCATGGAATTGATGAGTTCATATTTACTGTTTTGGAATGATTAGTCTGATCGTACAATAGCACATTAATCTGAAATAGGCAGGACGCAAAGGCACATTACAGAGTGTTTTGTAGTCAAGGTGAATGTTGATTAAAGATTATACTAGAGCAGTAGCAGTATTGAGGGTGGAGAGGTAATTCCCTAAGAAATATTTTGGAGGTAGAATTTGAAATACTTGTCATTGTATTGGATTCAGGGAAGAGTGAGGAATAATGTATACCCAGGTAACCAGATTAAATGACTCATTAAATGGAGGGGGCTCCAACAAAGATACAGAATACAGAAGAGGAAAAGATTGGGGGGTAATTAAATCTTTAGTGTCTATACATAATTATCTATGATAAGATAAAATTCAAGCAGAGGAAGAGCGAATTCATTTTGGAAAGCATTATAAAAAGCTTATTGGATTTATATTTCTTTATAGAGATAACTGCATGTTTTCAACTACTCTCAAAGCCTACACCAGATTACTCTTGAAATTTTATATTAACTTTAACAAAATTCTTATACTTTTAGGTTTTAAAACATTGTCATCATTTCATACCATTTGCATCAAGCAACAGACCACAAGGAAATCTGGACTCGCCAATTGGGTTCTATTTCACCTGAGAGTAATTGTAATAAGGAGAATTCACAGATGCTAGTATGTAAGATAATTTTAAAATTTCAATGAGTCACTGTCCTTTAAAATTTATTCACCAAGCAATAATTGAGACTCTATTATGAATTCAGGCCCCTGCCAGATTCTGCAAAAATGATCAGTTGAATAGCCTCTGTCATCTCCAACTGGAAGAATAGACTTATACACCAAATGCCCCATTGTCACCCCATCAACTATCCCGTCTCTTGATTCCTGCTACCTAGCTAACACTGCTAGATCAAATAGGGATTTCCACTTTCCATAACTGATCTTTAGATTGTGTTCAAGAGTTTAATAATTTGAATACAGTGTGATAGTCTGTCTCATATAAAAACCAATAAAATATAAGAATTGTGTCCATTAACATTACATACACAGTATTTTGTACATTGGTATTCAAAAGCTCTCTTTTTGAAAAATGATTATTTACCCTTTATATGTGTAAATGGAAACCCTGGTAGCAGAGTGGTTAAGAGCTACAGCTGCTAACCAAAAAGTTGGCAGTTCAAATCCACGAGGCGCTCCTTGGAAACCATATGGGGCAGTTTTACTCTGTCCTATAGGGTCGCTATGAGTTGGAATCGACTCGATGGCAATGGGTTTGGTTTTTTTTTGGTATGTAGAAATATTATATAACTTATGTATAATGTATGACTACTTACTAAAAATCCCACAACAATCTATATGAACTCTTATACTCACTTCACAGATGAGAAAACTTTCAGCTCAGATGGTCACAGAGCTGAAGTCTTTCTATGGTATAAATCCATGTAAAAATGCTGCTAACTATTTTTATTTCTCAAAATATCCGTTTTAGCATAATTCAATATTTCATGCTTTTTTTCTCCTCAACATCATTTCTGGCTTTCTTTGTGGACTTCAAGGAGTAGAAAATTTGAGAGTCTTTAAAAATTCTAATCAGGTGCATGTATTTGGCTTTGCCAACTTTTTCAAAGAAATTGTGTTAAGATTATTCATACTTAATGTTTCAAATAAAGCTGGGCCAATTTTAAAATTTTATTGATGCTGCATTTTGACTATTTTCACTGTTGCAAAGTAGCAATTTCTTCTGAAAGTTTATGAGAAAAAATGTTCCTCAAGTTTATATTTTTCCACTAGAAATTGGAAGGTATAATCTCTAGCTAAGGTATAATCTTAGGAAAAAGAATATAAAATTTCAAGGTTTAAATTGAGCATTTTCAAAACTTCACAAATTTTGCAGCTCTTCTTTTTGACCAAAAAAAAAAGAGTAAAATCTATACTTTTGATTTTGATTCTGAAATGGTCACACATATGCAATCTTCCAAGACACTGTTTGTTTTTCCACAAATTGCATTGTTAACTTTCTGAAGCATAATGAAGCTATAAGATTTTTAAAGCATCAAGATCAGGTAACAAATAGCAGATTTTATAAAACAAGCATGTCCTCCTGAACAGGGCCTCAAAGTATAATCCCACCAATGGATTGTAATAGTTCAGATGCAGAAAGTAACTTCTGCTTATTTAGCAAAACATTTTCATTTGGTAGTTGATAAGATTGTTACTGCAATTTCGTGAGTTAGAGCTGCCTGCAGTGAACAGCCAGTTCTTGAGACGCAGGTGAGGTGTGTAGCAAGAGATCTATTATATATATCGGTATATGGAGACAGAGGGGAATGACCTCCTCCTAAAGTTGTCTGTCTCCAGGAACTGCAGTCCAGCTGGGATTTTGTAGGGAAAAGGGACATGGGTTTTAGGAACTTGTGGAATGTCCATTCTCTTTCTGTGTGGTTTTGGTGGCCTTGTCTCAAACATGTTCATCTTTCCCTGCCATTATCCCATCAGCCCAGGGAGTAACTGGTGCCATCCTGATGAGCATCGTCAATATCACTTGTTTTTCTACTGTCCTAGTGGAAACTTTGGTTAACATTAAACTTTTAGAGTTTTTAACAGCAAAATCATACTTGGAGACAGAGACAGGCTAGGCAAAGGAAAAATGGTGCAGGTTCTATTCAAGAGATGGCTGAACAGCCCTTCCAAAATTAAGGCTCAGAGAAAGACAGCTACTGACTCCGGTCTTCGTCACAATCTATGCAGCATACAGCAATGAAACATTACCCCTGTCTCTTCTGTTTTACATCAATGTGCATTCAATACTGGAGTTCAATCAACAAGAGGAGGCAGAGAATGAGATATTTTAAACTGTTCCTCAGAGTAAAACCAATCCGCAATCAATCAACAAACATTTACTCAGTGTGTACTATATCTAATTCTGCCAGTTGTATCAGGAAGCTGACAACTACAGTAGTTCATGAAATTGACTACTTACAGTAACATTCCTTAACTCAGATAATGTTTAGAGTCAGATCGGTTGCGTTCATTTTCTCTCCAACTGTGATAAAAGGTAGTATAAAAAACACCGTATCTAAAGGTCATTTCATGTCAAAACTATGGATTTTATTTCAGTTTCCAAAAGAGTTTTGTATGGGTGTTTCAGCTTTCATTAATTGCATTTGAGTCATGTTTTTAAAGTGTTTTGCTTTACTTGAATGTCTTTCACCTGAGGTTCCCCAAGGACAATACAAATGAGCAACTGCAACTTTCAAGCTTCCAAACAGTTCTGCTAGTCTGACTAATGGGGTTTAAAGGTCCCAGAATCAAGATGATACAAAATTCACTGGTCTTCTGAGCAGGTGATCACAGTAAGGGCTTGAAAGAAGATGATAATCATTGTTGGAGCTGGACATAATAAAGTGAAGATAGAAGTAGGTCTTAGGGGAAAGAGTTACCAAAAACAAAGTTGGACCTGTGCGTGGAGTTTCAACTTTTCAGAACTGGGAAGAAAATTACCTGTCACTTACTTTAAATTACTTCCCACTAGATGTGAAGAAATTGAGGTGGAGAGGGCCAGGGACATACTCCACATTATAGGTAGAAGGGAAGCGGGAATTAGAATCTGTTTATTCTGATTTTAATAAGTATATCTATATAAATATCAAATGTGCTTCCTTATAAGATAATCTATTTTAATATATATTATTGCTTGGTTTTGTGATTGTATTGAGTATAAATCTACTTTTATAAAGTGTTCATAATCATCACATAATGAACCTTAACACACTTTTCACATGAGAGCTATTTCATAAACACGGAGACACTCTTGGTATCTATCTGTCTTTCCCTAACCACCCCCTTCCTTTGCCTCAAGTCCTATCTTCCACATCTCAGATTCACTTCATTGTCGTAATTTGACTTACACAAAGCCCAGTGAATATTTTGCCTCCATTGCTCTTTTCCCTTAACACTAGGTTTTTTGTTTAGAGAGAAAAATACAAACAAAATCTTCAATTTTAATTCACATTGAGTTTGCAATAAAATCAAAACCCCAGATAATAAAAGAATCTCTGGGTTACAATGGGATGTTACCCACCATCTCATTCAGCTACCTCTCATGCTTGAATCTCTCCTGCAATTTCACCTCTTGAAATAGCTGTCCCCTGCCTACATTTGAACAGCTTTGGTGACAGGCTACATATTACCTCCTAATAGAACTTGTTTCATGTGCAAATAGCTTTGCCGGTTAACTCTTAGTTATTTTGTGATGAAACCCATGCCCTGTGGCATCCAAAAACTGGGTCCTAGTTTGCCTTCTTTGGGGCCATATATCCACATGGCAATACTTCAAGTATTTAAAACAGCTGCATGTTCTCTTCAAATCTTATCTTTCCAAGCAAAATATCCCTATTCCCTCAATTGTTCTTACATAATATGATTTAGGATCTCCCTTAACTATCTTGGAGCCCTGGTAGTGCAGTGGTTAAGAGCTCAGCTGCTAACCGAAAGGCCAGCAGTTCACGTCTACCAGTCCATCCTTGGAAACCCTATGGGCCAGTTTTATTCTGTCCTGTAAGGGCACTGTGAGTCAGAATCTACTGGATGGCAATGGGTTAACTATCTTGATTATCAGATATTCTGTTTTTTGAAACAAGCTCGATTTGTTTATATCACACTCCAAGTACTGTAAAGAATATATTTTTACAGATGTATTTGACTAGTGTCGAATATTCTATTTAATATGCATATAACAATAGAGTCTAAAATCACTATTTTTTAATCCTTACATGCTTCTAATGATTCATATGAAACTGGATAATGGTTAAATCTCTTATATCTTTTTTAGAGGTGCTGCTGGTAAACCACATCTCCCCCTTCCTGAATCTTTGTCATGGAATTTTAGAGCAAAGTATAACATTCTATGAATTCAACTTGGAGTTCACCTTCTTAAGTTTGATCCTCGACTTTTGTTTTTGTTGTTGGTTTGTGACATCAGAGACTCCATGTGTTACAGAGTAGAACAGGTCCATAGAATTTTCTTGGCTTAATCTTTAGGGAAGCAGATTGCCAGGTTTATTTCATCCGTAGTTTCACTGGATGGGGTTTGCATTTTCAATACCCAGGGACCTTATTACTTTCTGAAGTTTGATCCTTGAGTTTTGCCTGTCATGATTTTGTTGAGGAGATCCTGATTTGTCATCAACACATTTATTATTCCTCCTACTTTGTTTTGCCATTCATTATTAGCATGAGCGCATCTTTGATTTATTTATTAAGTCACTCACTTAAAAAGGGTAAAAAGACCAACAATAGGACAGACTCAACTACACGTAAAGTTCTGCAGTGCACACCTGGAGAATTACCTTTATTAATCTTATGACTATTTCTCAAAAATAAAATATAGTATGGATGCACAACAGGCAGATAACAGCAGAGCTAAACAGTCGAAGATGTGTCCGTGTGAATGCACACACACACACATACACACACACATACACACGCACACACACACCTTCCCTTATTTTCATCCTTTCTCTGTCTTGGTATCATCCTACAAAGCACCTCCATGAAATCTTTAGGGAATTTCAGGATATAGATTGACCACAGCAATAATCACATTTTGGAAATGATTATCCTACAAGCAATGATTCTAATCTGTATTCTCCTGTCCACAAAAGTATTATGAGATAATACTACCTCTACAAACCTCTAATAGAACTGAAGTTATATTATAAGTTATTCTGTAAATTAGTCTTTAATACATTTCAATAAAAATTCCAATGGGATTTTATTTGCTAATTGATAAAGTAATTTTAAAACTCCTTTGAAAAAATGAATTTACATATTGAAGAAAATTTTGAAAAAATAGTAATCATAAAGCTATACTAATTAAAAGAGGAAGAGTCACCTGATCATTGAAAGATAATATAAAACCTAGAAATATACTCCAATAGTTATAACTATTTAATAGATACATTTCTATATAGTTGGGAAAAATAATGGCTTATTTACTAAATGGCATAGTGAATAGAAATTTCATTTTGAGAAAATAATGCAATTTCATTAAAATAAATTCCATGTAGAATAAGTATTTTAATTTAAAAATAAGAGTTTACTGTTGCTAGAATTAAATATAAGTGATTGTTTATATAACACCTTTAATACATTAATCCAACAGCACAAAACACAAATTTTGTGATTAATAAAAATAAAACATATTTAAAAGTAGAGCAAAGTTAAGTCAAATTACATAAAAGAAAAATATTAGAAATAAGGCATCAATACTGTTAATATAAAACTAGCTTTATATAAGAAAATTGTCAAACACTATACAATAAGATTAATGTAGGAGCATGAATAGACAATTCATGAAAAAAAAAGAACTAGAAATGAGCAATAAACCTAAGCATCATCAATCCTTCTGCAGCTAAACTAACAAAAAGATGTATTTTCCATAACTTATGCTGGCAAATTTTTAGAAGATTGATAATACCAGTATTAATGTGTCAGACCACCACTCATCTGTCAGTTTGCCAAGAGGCAGCCATTTGAACAGAACAAGGGGATTCACGGTTTAAAATCAGGAAAGGTGTGCCTCAAGGTTATATCCTTTCACCATACTTATTCAATCTGTATGCTGAGCAAATGACCCTAGAAACTGGCCTAAATGAGGAAGAACAGGGCATCAAGATTGGATGAAGACTCATTAACAACCTGCAATATGCAGATGACACAATCTTACTTGGTGAAAGTGATGAGGGCTTGAAGCACTTATTGATAAAGATCATAGACTACAGCCTTCAGTATGGATTGTACCTCAAGGTAAAGAAAACAAAAATCCTCACAACTGGACCAATAAGCTACATCATGATAAACGGAGAAAATATTGAAATTGTTAAGGATTTCATTTTATCTGGATCCACAATCATTGCCCATGGAAGCAGAAGTCAAGGAATTAAATGATGTATTGCATTGGGCAAATCTGCTGCAAAAAATCTTTTTAAAGTGTTAAAAAGTAAAAATGTCACCTTGAGGCTTAAGGTGTACCTGGCCCAAGCCATGGTATTTTCAATAGCCACATATGCATGTGAAACCTGGGCAATGAATAAGGACGAACAAAGATGAATTGATGTCTTGGAATTATGGTGTTGGCGAAGAATATTGAATATGCCGTGGATTGCCAGAAGAATGAAAAAATCTGTCTTGGAGGAAGTACAGCCAGAATGCTCCTTAGAAGTGAGGATAGCAAGACTTCATCTCACTTACTTTGGACATGTTATCAGAAGGGACCAGTCACAGGAGAAGGACATCATCTTTGGCAAAGTACAGGGTCAGCAAAAAAGAGGAAGACCCTTTAGCAGTTGGTTTAACACAGTGGCTGCAGCAATCAGCTCAAACATTGCAAAGATTATGAGGATGGCAAGGGACCAGGCAGTGTTTCGTTCTGTTGTACACAGGGTTGCTCTGAGTTGGTACTGATTCGAAGGCACCTAACAATAACAATGATGTCTCAGAAAATGGGTACCTTCATGCACTCTACCTGTGACTAATAGATCAACTTTTGAGTGAGGCCAATTTGGAAACACCTTTGTGTAAATTTTGGAATACACATACAATGGATAATAAAATCCATTAAGAATGCTGAATGATGCATGATTAATGAATGATCTGGAAGAATGTTTGAATAAATGTAGGCTGAGAAAAACACACTATAAAAGAGGCATATATATATATATATATCCCATTTTCACTTTCTACTCTACAGTCTACTTTTCATCTACTTAGTAAAATCAGTTCAGACTTTTCCTCCCTCTCCAATTCTTCACTATTGATTAAAAATTTGTTTCCCAAGTGCAGTTCTAATCAAGAAGTCTTTTATTACTATGTATGTAAATTATCAACAAAGGCAAAATATTTGAGAAAACCAAAACTGAAGCGGTCATTGAGTTCAAGTAAAACCCTCAAATTATTAAATAGAAACATGAGGTATTATCAATATTGTTAAACTCTACTAAGTTATAGCAAGCCATAAGCTTGCCTAGTCAGGCTGTAGTTTTTTCTTACACCTGACTTCAATTACTGAGAAAATCACATATCACTATTCTTCATAATTTCCTTACATAAATAATTTCTACTATTTCTTGAGTGTCTATTGCAAGCCAGGTACTCTGATAATGGAAGAATGTACTTTTTTTCCTTATATGTATTATAAACTTTAATATATTACTTAATTTCAATTTTTCACAGTAACTTGCTATGTATAGTTTATCTTTATTTTTTTAATGTGAAAATAGGCTTAGAGGGATTAAGTAATTTTCAGTAACACAAATATATAAAGGATACAATCCAATGGAAATTCTAATGTGTCATTCACCAAAGCCTGGGCTCTTTCTAACATGCCATACTGTGTTGCAGAAATTACTCTGTGTAAATGAGCTGAAAAAGGAAAAGAAATAATAGTGAAACCATTATCATACGAGTAAAATAACAAGAGTACTATAATAAAGAAGTGTTTGTAGGGGAGATCTTTAAACTAAGAAAAGTCATAATAAGGAAAGTTGTTGCAACTGAGAACCAAAACTACCCCAGAGCTTTCTGCTTTGGAAAAAATAATAATAATAATAAAAGAGAGAGAGAGAATATCATTATCTAATAAAAGAAAGCAAACTAGTTTATCTGAACCACATGAGCAAAAATCTGTCTTGGTTGGAAGTAATAGACTGAGAATCAACTATGCTCTATTTCTCTCCTTTGTCCTACTCTTGAGACCCTTGGAAAACAGCTGGACTTTGTAAACAACATTTAAGTTCTGAAATGAAAAGGATGGCATTAATCTCTGACTCATATATTTATCTGTTGTTTTAATCAGATCCTGATTAAAGTGGAAAATGATAGATACCTTAAACTTATAAATGAATAATTATATCCACCATGGGATCTTTAAGTAAAAAGTTAAGAACCTTTTGTAGAATTTCAATTACTATTTTCCTCAAAATTATAGGACAATGATTAAGACCATGAGCTTTAGCATATGAAATACCAGCTGCCTTCAAGTTAATTTTGACTCACGGCAACCCCTTGTGTGTCCGTGTAGAACTGTGCTCCACAGCTTTATGGCTGTCCGATTTCTCAGAAGCAATCTCCCGGGCTTTCTTCTGAGGCACTTCTGGGGGGATTTAAACCTCCAGCTTTTCTTTAGCTGCTGAGCGCGTTAACCATTTTCACCACTCAGGAACTCAGTTTAGCATGTGCATCTGGTTAAAATTTCTAATTTACTTCTTTCTAGATGTGGGCCACTGTATCGACTATACTGCAAGCCATGTAGGACTAAAGACCATAGCTACTGTATTTGATGCAAATAACACGTGACTTCTACATTTGTTTGCCAACCATGCCCTCCCTCCATGAGATGTCTTCATAAGCACATTATGCTAATTTTGTTGCTGTAAAGTAACATAGCTGCACTCAAGAAAAACCTCCTTGTGGGAGGGCATAGTTGGCAAACAAATGTAGATTATGCATGTTATTTGTGTAAAACAGTCTATTCTTTCCTGTGGATTACCAAGGATTAGCATAGTGCTTATATAGTGTCCAACAACAAAATTATGTTGAATAAGTAAATTTAACTCTCTATACCAAAATGGGTCTTATAATACCTGCGTCATAGAATTGTTGCAAGGATAGGATTAGATGATATGTGTAATTCACTTATAATAAAGTGCTTGGAAGATAGTAAGAACTAAACAGAAAAATTATCTGTGTCATTATCAACTATCTCGTCCTAATTATTGTACTATCCAGAATTCTCAGACAAATTTGAGAAAAGAATCCTTTGAAAAAATTAAGAGAATGCTCTATACCAACTACTTTGTAAAAATGTGTGGTGTCTAAATTATAGGTATATTTTTCTTCTCCCATTTCTCACCATCAGGAATGACAGAACTATGAGCATACCCACCTTGTATTTCTAAATGTCACTGCTTATTCCTGAGAATTTGTTCTCATTTATGCAGTTCATCTGCAGTCCAGCTTTGATGTGTCTACAGTTTATTTGCATAACTGTGAGTACACACATCTACTGAGTTTTTGCATTATAGTCAATTGACACTTCTGTCTGATAGCAAATAGCTTGCAGTTCTTTTTCTTTCTTAAAGAAACAAAAACAACACAAAAAAGACAAAGAATTATATATATTATTCACCCACCCTCATCATTATTTTCTTTATTCCTGACAACCAGCATGTAAAACCTACAAACACTATTTACCCTCAACCTCAGGTAAATTAGCATCAGCCTGGAGTAATAACATACATAATTTCTCTTTCCTCTAGCTTCGAAAGCATCCAAGTATGAGTTTTATATCAAAAGCTACCCCACCAAAATAATATGCTTTTTTAATTTTTATGAATATTATGGTAGATGTAAGTGCAATTGTGTTACCGGAAAGTAGCCTCGGTTCTTGTCTTCGGTGTAGGGAAGAATTCAAACACTGGGACAAATAATGTCAAGCAAGCAAAGGTTTATTAGCAAGCAGAGAGTTAGTAGTGAAAGTAAACTTGACTAGGGAGTGTCAAGCGGGCTACTCAGGTAGAGAAAGAATCTGAGTGCTAGTCCTTTTCTTAGGGTTTCATTCCCTTCTTGTCCCTTATCTCTCCCTGTTAACATTTAACAGCCAAGTCAGGGACACCTATAGAGAATATTTCCTTAGCTTAACGTTTAATTACCAAGTTAGGGCCCTTATCAAGTTAGGCACCTTATCAAGTTAGGGACCCCTATAGGGACCATTTCCTTGGCTTATTAACATTTAACTACATAGGGACTACCTTACTGAGGAATGTCACCACCCCTTGTCTTTTCCTCTTGCTGAGTGCAAGCTCTCCTCCTCCCCCTTACAATTGTAGCTTTATCTCTATGGGATAGAAATCAAGTTGGTTAGGAGGTGTCGTCACTGCTTTTTGTCCATTAGACATGAGTACAGCATACCGATATGGTATCTTATATATATGTATGATATATATGGAAACAACCAGTTGATATAAAGTTTATTTCATCTCTTGGTGACCCCATGTGTGTGAGAATAAGTAGAATGGTGCTCCATAGCATTTTCAGTGGCTGAATTTTTGTTTTTTGTGGAAATAGGTTGCCAGAACTTTCTTTCTTTTTAGGCACCTCTCGGTGGACTTGAACCTCCAAATTTTTGGTCAGTAGCCAAGTTCATAAACTATTGGCATCACCTAGATACTCCTTATGAATCACAAAACATTAGAGAAGAAGAGAATATTAATCCAACATCTTATTTTATAAGTGTCTTGGGCTGAGTTCCTCAGAAGAAGAAACTTGGATGAGAATATGCAGCAAGTGATGCGTTAATAATGCACTCTGAAGGAAGATTGCTGAGGAAATAGGAGAAGCAGGACAGGGAAGATGCTTAGAAGGGGTGTGATTTCAGGCAAATTTCTAGTCTTAGCCTGTGCATAAAGATGAGCTCTAGAGGGTAAGTAACGCCTCAGGGTTTATTCCAACTAAACAAAGGGGCTCAGATTTCGTATTCCTGCATAAAGCAGTATTTGGCTAAGGGCTCTCTGAGGAACATGTAAATTCAAAAGCGGTTGCCTCTGCGTTTTCTAGTAAAATATCTCCTGAAGAGTCAGAAGAGCAGGTCGTTGGAATTAAAAGAGCACAGAAGCTGGGGAAGGAGCATGAAGAAACAGTAAAAGGGCCCAAGAGAATCTGGGTTGAGCATGACAGTGACTGATATACCAGGCGAAGAAACTGGGTCCCAGGGTAGTTACGTAAAAGGCCAAAGACACAAAACTAATCAGTGATAGAATTTAAATCTCTTGATTCATAATCCAGGACATGCTTGTGTTGGTTCAAAGCAAATACCAGGATATCAAATCTGAAATTCCAGTTAATTTAAATAAAAACAAACTTATTAGTTTATGACATGGATTACAATTCCCCCATAAGACAAAAGTTGTTTAAAAATTATTTTTGTGGTCCCTTCTGCTGCTAAAGTTATTTACAGCTCTAATTCTCGTTCACTTTTAAGAACTCATCTAGACAAATCTTACCTTAGAAGGTTTTTTTTTTTTTTTAGTTAAATAAAACATTTTAGTGAAAACAAACAAAAAAAATTACATGAGTGTTCTAACAAAGCAGCATGCTAAATCCTTAAACGGGACTTAAAATTACAGATCTATTCAAACTTTATTTAAGCTAATAATATGCTATTTTATTAACATAAAAATTGGTGCCATTTAGTTTTACTCAATAAAACACAAAATACAACATTGTTGCACATATTTGTCCCAATCAAGATTGTTATAAATGAAACTTGATAGGTCTTTAGCGTTCTGAGAAAGAGCTCTGCCTTATGCATCGTTTTCATCTTTGTACTTATATCATGGTGGTGGTGTGCCGTTGAGTTGATTCTAACTCATTGTGACTCTATAGGACAGAGTAGAACTGCCCCACAGTGTTTCCTAGGCTACACACAATCTTTACAAAAGGAGCCCTGGTGGTACAATGGTTAAACTCTTGACTGCAAACCAAAACGTCAACAGTTTGAACCCACAGTGGCTCTGCAGGAGAAAAGACCTCATGATGTGCTCCCGTAAAGATTATAGTTTAGGGAACCCTATGTGACAGTTCTAGTCTTTTACAAGGGGTCACTATGAGTCCAAATCGACTGGACGGCATACAACAACAACAACAATCTTCATGAGAGCAGATCACATGTTTTTTTTTTTTTTCTCACGCATAGCCTAGTAGCTAAATGCTTAACCACCAGGGCTCCTTAATGAACATCTACCTCATGCCTTTGGGAATGCAGAGAATAATAATGAAATTGGCATTATGCGGTCCTTTCAGCTTTTCTTAAAAAGCAAGAAGTATTTAAATGATAGAATTGTTTCTAAGTTAAACAGCCAGGAAGAAAATAGGGCATAGAACGGCAGAGGCATACTGAAGGATACTTGGTAAACTGTTGTATTTCCTCCCCTCTTGAGCAAATTTTCATTGGTTATATACTCAAAGAAAATGTAGATAGAAACTAAAAAGTAACAGACAATTTACCTTCTCTTTGTTTCTGAAACAAAACAAAAAACAGAGAATAACTCTGCCAGGAGGACAGATATTGTGCAACAGAGTGGTTAGCTCTTCACCAGGAGGGTGAAATTTGGTTTGGCAATGGCTAATATAATTTATTTTAATAGCATAAAAAGAACATAAGAAGTCTTTTCCAGTTTACCCTGTTAGGTTTTGCCTGAGACTTAGGAAAGCAATTGAAATTAAATGCGAATGATATAAAGGTTATGATTAACACCTGGCACAGCTCTTTATACAGTAGGCATTTAAACAAGTACATTGAACCTGCAAATGTTTAAAAACACAAATGTAAAGTCAATCCTTGGTAATATATAATAAATATTTTCAGAATATTTTTTGATGATGTGTCCTTTGATTTTCTCCTATCTCAATTGTCCTGCTAGAGAATTTAGAAACCCAAATACTTAATTAGCTATCTCTTGTCTTCAGGTAAAATCACCACAAAGTTATAGTAAAACAAAGTTTTACGTGGCATGTATTCAGAGGGAAAAATGGGAAACAGACAAGTGTGCTGCCAGAGCCTGTCTCTCAGAGTCAGAGGAACTTTATGGATTCATCACTATATGTTATTACAAATGGGTAAAATCATCGACAGCATCTTGTCACAGATTGGCTAAAAGCTGCTAAATCATCGTGATTCTACCTTTTGAATTGTTTTCCTTAGTAATCATTGATACAGGTTTCAGTAATGACAGTCAGGAGGGTCTTCACTGGTCCAACAAAACTTACTATTCACTAAGTGCTAATAAAAAAAAGATAAGAGTAGAAAATATGTGTTTTTTTTGTGCTCTGTTTATGATTTGCTTATGTGAAAGTTTCCCTAAAAGATGTTTTCCAAGATCGTCCTAGCTATTGCCTTTATACCTGAGGGCCCAATTGATGTGTCCTTGTGAGTCCCGCTCCAGTTGGGTCACAGTCTTTATACTCAAGGACAGGGAAAAATGGCTCCAATTTTATCTCCTAAATCACTCTCTTATGATCTAGCTCATGAGATGTATGAAGATGCAACATTTTGTAATTTTGGAAAGGTAGACCTGTTCAGCATTTCCTTCCTTCCTTTCTCTCTCTTTTTTTTTTTTTTTTTCCAGTTTAGTTTGTTTTGACTTTATTCTGGTGGTGATTCTGCCTTTATCTTTTGTGGAAATTAGAAATGAGGAATAGACCTCTTCAAACAGTCCAATTATCTCTGCCTGTTCATCACACTGGTTTAATTTGAAATGAAGTGACTGGCCAGGATTTTAGACACACATACATGTCGAATGCAAATTCAGAATTATTTTCCAAGACCATATACAAATAATGTTTTTATTAATAGCTTTTTGAGTATTTCATATCACTGCTTTGCTGATTAACATTGGTAATGAAGATTTGATTATATTTACATATATTATGTAGGCAGTACCTTTCTTTGAGTAGACTCTATTGTAATGAAATAAAATTCTCTACAGTAATTACTCGGGAAGTCCAACATTATACAATTAGAAAATGAATCTCATGAATACTTTATTTAAAGTATGGTTGGGATACCACACTAAGACAGGGCTAGAACCGTAGAGTCATTTTTTCTTAGCCTCAAGACAATCCCTCACCCAGCATGTTTTCTGAAGTTGTTTTTCTCCTCAGAACTTCTTTGGAAAGAAAAAGCCATCAGCTAGCCAGAATCAGCTGAAACAGGTCCTGCCCTCCATATTGGCACTCCAGATGACCTTTAGCTCATTGATTGCCTCATGCATGGTAAATTCTCTGCCCTGTGTAGAGAGCTAACATGTTAAAAAACAAAAATAACTAACTTCCTCTTGTGTGGGGAATCAAACCCGGGCCTTAGAAAATGCTCCCTTATTCTAAAACACTCCACGTCTGCATGGATGCTATTTTGTATTCTGAAGCTGATTCTGCATCTATAAACCAGCCTCAACAAGCTGCCTGCAAGGCAGTCTTGGATGGCATGCAGCCCCGACTGTCTGCTTGCTTGGCCAACCAATAAAGTCCCTTTTTGTTCTCCCCAACTCTGTGTCTGTTATTTTTACCCTGGATGGAGTTGCTCTGAGCAGAATTCAGAGTTCCCAGCCACAAGATGACAATCTTTTATTTAGGCATATGCTACAGCATAAGGAATGAGTTTGCACACCATTTTTAAACCAAAGAAGGGAAAACTATATTTTCTATTAAAAATTTTGTTATCATTTTTAATTGAGGATGTCTAAGTTGCTTATATCCTAAAAATATTTTAGAATCTTCCAATTTATGTAATAAAATAGTCTTTATGAAAGTTTATTCAAGATATTATCCTCTTTTATTGGTTCTCTATTTGAGATCAATTATATTGTTTGTGTCAAAAATCAAAGATTGTCCTTCCCCCCAAAATTAAGATATTAGGAGGACTGAACACCATTCCTAAAGAAACTGGTAACAAAAAAACTGTTTGGAATTCATTGACACCAGCCCGGGTAAGCATCCTTATCTGAAATCTTTTTTTTTTTTTTAACATAGAACAGCACTATTCAGGCTCCATACACTGGGTATTGTCCCATTTTATTCCATCAAACAGCAATACCAAAGACAAATCCTGCCCCCACTCAAGAAACAGGGTCAGTAAAAGACTGTTAAGGATTTCCATTCTTTTAAAAAGCACTTTCTAGGGAAGACAATGAGTAAGAAGCAGCAATAAAACTGCTATAAGGAAAGAAAAACTGATAACAGAGAGTTAACGAAAGTGGTAAGAGCTAGAAAGGAGCTACTTTATTGAGCTGTGTTACAGAAATACAAAAATGATAATAATGGACAGAATATAGTGCTCCACTTACCATACCATCTGCAGAACCTCCTCCCATAGCAATTGTTGTCATGTCACCTCAAGCCCATTTCAACTCAAAGAGACCCTATAGGACAAATTAGAACTGTCCCACAGAGTTTCCTAGGCTTCCTTCTTTAAGGAAGCAGACTGCCACATCTTTCTCCCACTGAGCAGCTGGTGGTATCAAGCCACTGACCTTTCAGTTAGCAGCTGAGCGTTTAACAGGTTGTGCCACCAGGACAATTGCAACCCTCCATTTTAGAAAAGCTACAAGACCACAATAAGTACTTCCACTTTCTCTTAAAATTGTTATCGTGCTTTTGTAGTCACGGATGATTCTAGAATGACAAGTCTCCATTTTCAAAGAAAAGTTATTTTGTTCTTGCTTTCATTTTATATTGCTTAAATTTCATATTTTATGGCTTAAAGCTCTTTATCAAATAGATTATTTTAACTGCATATGCTTATTTTATATTTAAAAATATACTGGGATTCACAGAGAATTTGACTTTCAGAGACAATTTTAACATTACCTAAAAATCATTCCACGTTGTGATAATGATTGTAATTTCTCACTCAACACCTGATAATATGGAGTTCTTCTCCAGTTATACTCATTTTGAAATTCTAAGTTCCATCTAACAACCACTGAAGTCTGTCACTGTACATTCATTAACACCTGAAGAATTTTTTTGCAGGTATTCTGGAGAAGGGCTCAAACCTAACACTTGCATTTAGTGATAGAGAGTTCATTTAGTTTTGATA
Organism: Loxodonta africana; assembly: GCF_030014295.1. Taxonomy (NCBI): domain Eukaryota; kingdom Metazoa; phylum Chordata; class Mammalia; order Proboscidea; family Elephantidae; genus Loxodonta; species Loxodonta africana. Next base: position 108,993,573 of record NC_087347.1, on the reverse strand, counting down.
TTAATTAAGGAGAAGCCCAACAACCCCTTAGGGAAGAGGTGGGGGAGGGCAAAATACCTGGATATAGGGATTTCTACTCTCACATAAATGAATTCAAAAATAAAAACCTGGGAAATAGACCCCAGGAAGAAGAATCTTTGAAAAGACCTCAGCCTTGGGACATGCTGTGGAGTAGACTGTCATTCTGTGATGGAACCCCAGGAGTAGTGCCTGAGGAGTGACACAAATAAAGCTTGGGTGAACAGAAGGAACAGAGACAAAACCAGCATTTATTTATTCATCTGCCACCATGTTATGGATAATCTCCAACTCACTCTTCAGGAAATATCGAGAAAGAAGAAAAACAAGAAACTAACATTTCTTTGAACAGCAGCTGCACCTTGGAAACCCTATGGGGCAGTTCTACTCTGTGTTATAGGATCGCTATGAGTCGGAATTGGCTTGATGGCAATTTTTTTTTTTTTATACACCAAGCAACATATATATACACTTTTTACAGAGTTCCATTTTTATGACAACCCTATGAGCTAGGTAACGTAAATATTTGAATGGGTAAATAAGTGAGTAACAGCTAGTAAGTGCGAGAGTTAGGACGGATTTTAAGTTATAACAGTCCCGTCTGGTCATGCTGTCTTTCAATGATGGAAGACGTATGTCTATTAGCCATTGTCCTGACCTAGTGATACTCAAAAGTCACAGGGTAATAGTGAGAGAATCTTCCTCTTCCAGTTTCCACCAACATTGTCTAACTAATTTTTCTGTCTGTGTTCAGGGTTACTGCCCAGGTCTTTCAAGGATTGGTTTCAGTTTATTGGTGGGAAAAAATATACACTGCAACTTTCAGTAGTTATAAAAGAATACAAAGAAAGCTAAACTCTTAAATTTCAAAGATGGAATATGCTTTTTACTTCAGCTTAATCAGAGTGACAAAACAAGAATATAAAAGAATATACTATAGCATATGACTATTGATTCATGCATCATAGTGTACAAAAAAGTCCTCAAGTTAGAACAGACTATTCTGAAATTTGAAAATATAACCTAGAGTTTTGTTTTGTTTTGTTTTTTTCAGATGAAGCATGTTGATTAATCAAAAGTCTCCACCTTCCATTTTCAATAATAATAGCTACAGGAGAATCAGTGAGGTTTAAGGAAAGGATACTCCAATAGATGAAGAAATCAGCACATCATTGGTCAAAATATTTCCTTGGATTCTTATACTCATTTTTTCACCCTTAGGTCATGTCTCCATAAGCTTTATAGCAACATTATGAAACACTAAAATAGAAGATTTTAACTGTAAATTGGTTAAAAACAGCAACAACAACAAATCTATTGATTTCGGAAGAATACAGCTACAGAGTAGAGAAAATAAGTAGGTAAGCAGTTAAAGGAAATATGTGATAATGATTTGTTTCTCTTTCTAGTCAAACTAAATATGAGTTGGGCAGATTCACACATGTTAGGCTATGGGTACTGAAATGAGTATTTCAATTATCATTTCCTCCAATCTCTAATCAGAAGTCCAATCTGTTCTTTTAGAAAAATCTCCTGGCTTAAAAAAAAAATAATAATAATCTCTGCAAAACTGTTTTATACCCACATTGTTTTCTTTAATAGCTCCATCCTCTGAACTGCTAAAGTTTTATGTGTATTTATGTAAGGCAGGGAGTGCATTATGCATCCTGCATCACACTGTTAGCTTCAGGGAACAGGGGCAATGCTCCACGAATACAAGGACATCTATTGAAAGTATAGTAAAGATTTTTCAAGCTGAAGAAAATAGATCCAATGCGAGAAGAGAAAACATTATGAAAAAGAGGCAAAAGTAGAAATGTTTCCCCAGGCCTTCTGTTCTAAAATATATCACCACTTGTTTTATCTTGAATTTAAATTTTATGCGGAGTACTAGTGGCATTTATTTGGGTTGCCCAGTATACCTCATAAGGTGCAATTTTCCCAATCTTCCCATCTCTCTGGTGAGAGTTATCATTACCACCTACTCTGCAAATGCCTCCTACATAGTCTCCCTGTTTCTCTTCTTGCCCTCACAGTCTAAACACAGGTGCCTGAATATCCTTTAACATGCTAGTCAGATCTTGCAATCTCTGCTTAGAGCCTCCCATGGCTCTCTAGATGACTCAGAGGACAATCCAAAATGTTCCAAAGGCCTACAATGCCTTCCATGATTCATATATTCCCTCCCCACCCCTTATTTCTCCCTCCTGTTCTGTTATTATGCTCCTCTTCACTCACTTCTCCAACCACTCTGACCACTTTGCTGTTTCTAGAGTATAGCAGACAGACTTCTGTCTCAGGGCCTTTGTACTGGCTCCTATTCCCTCTGCTAAGAACCCTCTTTACCTCCATGTACTGCATGGCTAATTTTCTCACCTCCTTTAGGATTTTGCTCGAATGTTACCATCCTCATGATGTCTATAATGAATGCCCTATTTAAAATTGCCACTCTAACCCCACGCTTATATTTTATGTTCCCTCTACTCTGTTCTTTTGTTTGCTTATTTATATGTTTGTTTTTATCATCTGTCTCCCCCAGCTACAATGTAAAACTCACAAGGTCAGGAATCTATTTTTGTGAGCTGATAGAATGCTGCCCAGTAAACATTAAAAACAACAACAAAAAAAACCAAACCCATTGCCATCAAGTCAATTCCGACTCATAGCAACCCAAAAGGACAGAATAGAACTTCCCCATAGGGTTTCCAAGAAGCACCTGGTGGATTTGAACTGCACACCTTTGGTTAGCAACCATAGCTTTTAACTGCTATGCCACCAAGGTTTCCGGTAAAAACCAGGCACGCAAAATATGTATTGAATCAAATGATTGAATCTTTTGACAACTTGCTACCAACCTATCCCCCTGCACCACACACCCTGTACATTCAGTCTTTTGGGCACATACACAATCTCATAGATTATTGGAAAAAAAAAATTGAAAAAACCTCTAATCCTTACTGTTTGCTATACCTATATATACCTATTGCCATTGAGTTGATTCTGACTCATAGCAACCCTAGAGGACAGAGTAGAACTGCCCCATAGGTGGGGTTTCCAAGACGTGCCTGGTAATTCAAACTGCCAAGCTTTTGGTTAGCAGCAGTAGTTCTTAACCACTATGCTGCCAGGGTTTCCCTGTTTTGTTGATTAATTTTAAGTGCTTGGTTGTTAACCATCATAAAAGATAATGAAAGCAATGTATTTGATTTTTGTTTTCAAATGATCAACAGAGCAGTAAACCAATGTAAAATACTTCCAATTTATATTTCTACCCACCAAATTTTTTGTGATAAAGACCACAGATCAACAATTGTTTTAAATCATAGAATCCACTGTCAACCAAGGCCAAGAAAAGGGTTATTGAATAGCATGAATCAAATAGAATGGTGTTGGCATCATTTGCTGTACTCTATATTCAAGCTTCCTGTTAACAGTAATAATACCTGACATCTCTTTGATTCTGAAAGAATTGTGGCATTTAGTCATCTTGTCCTGCATGAGGCAGCAGCCTTTCTTCACTGTCATTAATTGTCAGAGACACGTCAGTTTTGGAAGACTAGATGACAGATGTGTATTCTCTGGGTACATCAACTTTATTTCCATATATTGCTGATTATCTAATTTTCATTTGTATGCATTTTGGGAATGTTGTGATGGGTACAATGTGTAGAATACCAAATTCCAACCAGTGGGTACTCATTTGGGGACATAAAAAATATTAAAATAAGTAATAGTGGAACTTTCTAAAATCTTTCTTTAATGCCCTGGCTGTACATTGGTTAGTCTGTCCACCCTCCATATCACATGTAGTTGAGACAGCAACTCATAGGAAAAAATATAAATCTCAATTTCTCTTGGCCAATAAGTTCTAGATTTTGTTTCCTGACAAAAATCATGCTATCTATAGTCTTCAGAAAGCAGGAAGTCATTTTCAGTCTATTTTGATTGGCACTCAACTCTTAGGCAGGACGTATCGTACTGTAAGCCTCCTAGAGCAAATAATAAGGCATTGTTGGAGAATGTATTAGAGTTTGTCATGTCTTTTTTTAGTTGTCACCCTGTAATAATCATACCTTACATGCTTTTTGCTTTTCCAAAGATTTTCCTACTTTTTATCAGAAGTAGATTTATAACAGCCCTGTAAAGAGATAAAATACATATTATTCCCCAAATGTTCCAGGAACAGAAACTAAGACACAAACAGCAAAATGATTCCCATAAGGTTAAACATTTCACAAGTTCAGGTGGGGTCAAGATGGCAGAGTAATCAGATGTTTCTAGTGCTCCCTCTTATGACAAAGACCAGAAAAAACAAGTGAATTGATTATATATGACAATCTAGGAGCCCTGAACATCAAAGGCAAAGATGAGTAATTGGACTGAGTGGCAGGGGGAAGGAGAGATGGTTCAGAATCAGTGAGCTGTTGCCAGATCTGACCTGGTAGGAACTGCCAGCCTGTCGGCCGAATAGGCCAGGATGAGTGGTAAGGAAGGTAGTGGTGTTCCCAATGCATTTTCCACATCTGGAGAGATCGAGTGTTTGAGAGTCTACTCAAGCCTCTGGAACAAGTGAAAAGCAGAGCTCAATTGGCAAAAGATAAGTACATTCATCTAACCTACTGCGTGGATCAAAAAAACAATCCTTTGGGAAAACCTCTCACCCATTTACCTGCACCCTCCTTGCTCTTCACTGTGTCTTAGGCCAGCTTCAAAAATTGCTGCATCCCCTGGGCCAGAAGTAGGACCCATCACATGTTCTGAGCCATTCTCCCAGCCTTGGAGAGGCAATGAATTAACAAATAAGAAAAAAATAATCTGCCAGCTCCCCTAAGCTGGGAACTCAGGGCAGGCAGAGATCCTTTGTCTAGGCACAGGCATAAGGGGTCCATGGACTTTGAATGCCTTTTACCCCTGCATAGGCCTGTGTGGGCCCATTTCAACAGTGTAGGCCCTCATTAGCACAATACAATAGGGTATATACCGAAGCCTAACCTCAACTATATCAGCTATATGGCAGAGCTGCAAGTTTGTGACATTGGACACCTCTCAGCCTACTAAGCAGAGTCCTCACATACCCACATCAGGGTCCTGACCACTGGTGGATCCACCCATGGCATCTAGCCATCCATGACAGGGGGCCAAGAATAAGTGGTGCCTCCCAGTCCTTATAGCCAACAACACTGGGAGCCCATAGTTGGGCTGCAAAACCCATCCCCTGCCTGCTCTAGGAAACAGGGACATGTTTTCTTCCCAGACACTCAGGGGCAGATGTCAGCCCTCAACCTTGCTCAGTGCATGATGCCCTACTGCAGCCAGATACCTGTGCCTGTACCAAGCACCCCTGCCTGTAAAGGACTGTAGGTGAGTCTGCACCACACACTTGGTGACCAGCTACCTAGACACCTAAGTTGAATCCATACAAGAAAAGTAAACTAGCTGTTGGGCTCATACATCTAGTAACAGATCTAACCACCTGGTGACAGGATGTTAGAGCTTCAAAGGTGCCAATAATCAAAGTATCACACATATCAAAACAAAACAAAACAAAACAAGAAGCTAGGAACAGTATAAACACCCACTAATGCAAAACAATAAATAAATAAATATAATAACTAATTGATGGCTCAGAGACAACAGCCAATATCAAATCACATAAAGAGGCAGGCCATGATGGCTTCAGTAAGCTCCCAAACAAAGAATCAGGAAATCTACTGGAGGAAGATAATTTCCTGGAATTATGGGAGGTAGAGTACAAAAGATTAATATACAGAACCTTTCAAGAGATCAGGGAAAACAGAGCAAGTCAAGGAACACACAGAAAAAGCAATAGAGGAATTTAAGAAGATAATAAAAAATAATTTTTTTTTTTTTTAATAGAAGAGAATAATGACAAATTTATCTGGCTGCAAGAATCCATAGAGAGACAAAAAATGGAAATGCAGAGGATTAAAAATAAAACTTCAGAATTACACAACTCAGTAGAAAGTCATAGGAGCAGAATTGAGGAACTGGAAGTCAGAATTGGAGAGATTGAAGATAAAGCACTTGACACCAACTTATTTGAGGAAAATTCAGATAAAAGATTAAAAAAAATGAAGAAACCCTAAGAATCATGTGAGACTCTATTAAGAGGAATAACCTACAAGTGATTGAAGTACCAGACAGAACAGGGGGAGATAACAGAAAATACAGAGAGAATTGTTGAAGATTTGTTGGCAGAAAACTTCCCTGATATCCTGAAAGATGAGAAGATATCTATCAAAGATGCTCATCACAACTCATACAAGGTAGATCTCAAAAGAAAGTCACCAAAGCATATTATAATCAAGCTTGCCAAAGCCAAAGATAAAGAAAGAATTTTAAGAGTGGCATCCCATTTGGTGGGTGACATCTGGAGTCTCAAAAGCTAGCAAGCAGCCATCCAAGATGCATCAATTAGTCTCAACCCACCTGGAGGAAAGGAGAATGAAGAACACCAAAGGCACAAGGAAAATATGATCCCAAGAGACAGAAAGGGCCGCATAAACCAGAGACTCTATCAGTCTGAGACCAGAACTAGATGGTGCCTGGCTACCACATATGACTGCCCTGACAGGGAACACAACAGAGAGTTACCTGATGGAGCAGGAGAAAAGTGGGGTGAAGAACTCAAATTCCAGTTTTTTTTTTTTTTAAAAAAAAAAAAAACAGACTTAATGGTCTGACTGAGACTGGAGGGACCCCAGAAAACATGGCTCCCAGACTCTGTTAGCCCAAAACAAAAACCATTCCCAAAGCAACTCTTCAGACAAAGATTAGATTGGACTATAAGACATAAAATGATACTTGTGAAGAGTGTGTTTCTTAGGTCAAGTAGATACATGAGATTAAATGGTCAGCTCCTGTTCAAAGGCTAGATGAGAAGGCAGAAAGGGACAGGAGCTGGTTGAATGGACATGGGAAATACAGGGGGGAAGGAGGAGTGTGCTGTCACATTATAGGGAGAGCAAGTAGGGTCATTTAACAATATGTGTATAAATTTTTGTATGTGAAACTAACTTGAACTGTAAACTTTCACTTAAAGAGCAATAAAAAAATTTCATTTGGTCAAATCGATGACAGCTTTTTATGGAAACAAATCAGAACCCTGACATTCAGCGTATTTTTTCATAAGTCAACATGTTGCCCAGTATACAAGCAGAGTCACTGCTATGATTAAAAAAAAAGAGAGAGAGAGAGAGTAAAATGAGAAAATTAAAGTCTCCATTCACTTTTATTTAATCTCCAGTGACTTATGTACCTCCATTATTATCTCTACTTGTCCCCAGAGCCCTGGTGGCATAGTGGTTAAGAGCTCAGGCTACTAACCAAAAGGTCAGTACTTCAACTCTACCAGCTGCTCCTTGGAAACCCTATGGGACAGATCTACTCTCACCTATAGGGTTGCTATGAGTTGGAATCAACTCGATGGCAATGGATTTGGTTTTTGTTTTTGTCCCCAGAAAGCTTTCACTTATACTAACAAGCAAATCTGTACCCAGCAGGCATAGGGGGTCTTCTGCCAGCTTGTACTCCATGCCCACTGAGCAGGGGCTCTCCACACACTTGTGCTTAGCTAATGCCAAACACATTCCCTCCCATAGCTGGACAAATGTCATGTTGTTTCCCTTCTACTCTATGTAGAAATGGTGAGAATGGCCCCTTCACCTTAGGTCTCTGGCCTACTCCATGTATCAGACTGAGGACAGAGGCCCTATTCCAGTTTTCTTTTTGCAGTCTCCTTTTTCTCCTACTCTAAGACCCACACATAAAGATTCCTTCTCAAGACTTCCTCTTGTCCACCCCATTTAAAACATCATTTAAATGGATGTTGAGAAGTCACTGGCTTCACATGGAATCACCCAAAATGTCCCTACTGCATAAAAATTTGCATATTTTATTTAACACACACACGCATATATATACCTATATATATATTTATATATGCTTTTAATAGTGGCTGCAACAATGGGCTTAAACATAGCAGCAATTGTGAGTATGGTGCAGGAAGGAGCGGGCAACATTTCGTTGAATTAGAACCCAATTGAGGGAACCTAAAAACAATAATATACATGCTTACTATGTGCCGAGCACTGTTCTAGCCACTTTACAAATATTAACAAATAAAAATGAATACTTACAGCAATTGTATAAGACAGAGTTCTAGTATTATTTGCATTTGATAGGTGAGAAACTGAGTCCAAGAGAAGTGAAATAATCTGTCCAAGGTTACTCAGCTAGTAAAGGGCATTGGTAGGATTCCAACCCAGGCAGTCTAGCCTCTTAATTACTAAGGAAAGTTGTCTCTCTGACTCCTACCAAATTAAATCAGCTCTTTTTCCTGATCTCCAATGTTTGCTCCCTCTCATCCTGTAGTTTGGCCTTACTATAACTGAGTAATTGACTCCATTTTTTTCCCTCCCCTCTTCAGTGTCCTTAACGTGTGATCTTCCTCAGTGATTTACTTGTAGATGCCTTTGTTTCTGTAGATCTAAATTGTTTCCATCCTCAGGACCCGTCTTAACTTTACAATTTTTATGAAATGCCTTCTGACTTCTTCAGCCCTTACAGGTCTCTTTCTTCCCTGAAATTTCTAAAATACTTACAATGTATATATCTTTGCTCCTCAAACCGTGGTCCACGTCCAGTAGCATCAGCATCACCTGGGAGGTTGTTAGAAATGGAGCATGTTGGGCCCCAGACCAGGCCTTTGAAACAGAGTCTGCATGTTAAGATGTAGACGATTCATATGCTCATTAATGTTTAAGAAGCCCAGGCCTGTATCGTCTGTTTTAGTAGTTAAGTCTAAATTATCTTCTAAGATTTAGAACCTTTTATTTCCCAATCTATAAAGTTAGAATTATGGTAATTAGTTGATTACAATATGTGTTTTGAGATGCCTGTCTGCGTGTTTTAAGGTCTTCAATTATCTAACTAAAAACAAATGAATGCATTCCTGGTCTTCTTTACAATGCACTTAAAATAGTTTCCCCTTGTTTCAAATTCTTTAACATGGCCCACAAAACTTTACACACTCAAGGTACATTTCGTCCTATGTCCACTCGTGCTTGCTTTCTACGGCCCAGGCAAATAGACATTGTTTCAATTACTAGAACGCATCTTAGGTTTGCCTACCTCAGGGCCTTTGCACATTGCACATGATCTTCTTTTTGGTTCATCTATTTTACTACATTTGGAATTTTGTACTTTTACTCTACGACAATATATAAAACCGTTTTGTGCTTTGAAAATGTGTAAAACATATATAAATTTTTAAATATGCAATTGCAATTTTTTTGTATTCTACCTTATGCTTTGAGTTTATCCATGTTGAAATACCACATCCATTTTAACAACAGTGTAGATTTTTTTTGTAGTAATACACCAAAGTTAATATATCTCCCTGCTGAGGGAAATTCATTTTTTTCTCCTCCAACATCTTATTCCTGTTTCCAGGTATACTTCTGAGTTTGTCTGAGCATACCATACGTAAGAAATGAAATTGGCGGATAACAGATTATGAGATATGAGTATCCTCAACTTCATTATTTTGCAGAATTGCTTTTACCATACTTACAATTTATAATCTCATGAGGAACACGTAAAAATGCTTATCTAGTGGTAACTTTGGTGAAGGGTAAGATAGTGCATAATACTGGGGAAGCCAGCACAACTTGTAAAAGGCAAGGTCATGGTAGCTCCATAGACACACCCAAAGTCCCTGAAGAATGGAGTTGCCAGGCTGAGGCTGTGGGGACCATGGTCTTGGGGAACATCTAGTTCAATTGGCATAACATAGTTTATAAAGAAAATATTATATATTCTACTTTGGTGAGTAGTTTCTGGGGTCTTAAAACCCTGTGAGTGGCCATCTAGGATGCTCCACTGGTCTCACCCCTTCAGGAGCAAGGAATGATGTAGAAAACTAAAGATACAAGGGAAAGATTAGTCTGAAAGACTAAGGGACCACATCTACCATGGCCTCCACCAGATTGAGTCCAGTATAACGAGATGGTGCCTGGCTACCACCACTGACTGCTCTGATAGGGATCACAATACAGGTTCTTGAACAGAGCTGGAGAAAAATGTAGAACAAAACTCTAACTCAGAAAGAAAGACCAGACTTGCTGGCCTAACAGAAACTGGAGAAACCCTAAGAGTATGGCCCCTGGACATCCTGTCAACCCAGTAATGAAGTCACTCCTGAGGTTCACTCTTCAGCCAAAGATTGGACAGGCCCATAAAACAAAATGAGACTAAAGGGGTATACCAGCCCAGGGGCAAGGACTAAAAGGCAGGAGGGGACAGGAAAGCTGGAATAGGGAACCCAAGTTTGAGAAGGGAAAGTGTTGACATGTCATGGGGTTGTTAACCAAAGTCATAAAACAATACGTATGCTAGCTGCTTAATGAGAAACTAGTTTGTTTTATAAACCTTTATCTAAAGTATAATAAAAAAAAAAAAGAAAAAAATGGTACAGCCACTTTGGAAAAAAAATATTTAAAAAAGTAAATAAAAATGCTTATCTCCCTACGTCCTTGCCAGCAACTAGTATTATTGATTTTTTTTCCAATCCAAAAGGTGAGAAATTGTATATTGTTGCTTTAATTCATATTTCTTTGATTGATAGTGAGGTTGAGCATATTTACATATGCTTATTTGCCCTTTGGGATCCTTCTTATGAAAATTGTTTGTCCAAAGCCTTGCCTTACTTTGCTTTTGTGTTAATTTGTCCTTATTGTTAGGAATTTTTTCTTTAAATTGTACTTTAGATAAAGGTTTACAGAGAAAACTAGTTTCTCATTAAACAAATAAAACACATATTGTTTTGTGAGATTGGTTGCCAACACCAAGACATGTCATCACTCTCCCTTTCTTGACCTTGGGCTCCCCATTACCAGTTTTTCTCTCCCCTTCTGTTTTCTCATCCTGACCCCTTGGCTATGGTGCCTATTTAGTCTCTTTTTTTTAAAAAAAATTGTTTAATGAGAAGTTAGTTTGTTCTGTAAAACTTCATCTAAAGTATAGTAATACACACTATGGAACAGAGACCATAGTCCCCAAAGACCAGTAACTTGGTCCCTCAGGGAGTTTGGATGTGTCTATGGAGCTTCTGTGACCTTGCCTTCATCAAGTTGTGTTGGTTTTCCCAGTGTTGTGTACTGTCTTACCCTACGCCAAAGTTACCACTTATCTATTGTCTATTTAGTGTTTTTCCCTCTCTACCCCTTCCCTCTCTCATAACCATCAAAGACTGTTTCTTTTTGTGTGTGAAACTTTTCATGAGTTGATGGATTGAATTAAAAAAAAAAACCCAGTTGTCCTCCATTTTGTGATTTTCCTGTGTGTTATAAATCATAATGTTGCCTGTGGTTAAAAGTATTAGGGGGGGACATCCCTGATCCAATGTAAAGGGATTTTCCCTGGGGTGTGGCCTGCACCATCTTTTCTCTCTCAAGAGATAAAAGGAAAGGGAAGCTAGCAGAGAGTTGGGGATTTCATACCACCAAAAAAGCAGCACCAGGAGTGAGGTACTTCCTTTGGGCATGGGGTCCGTGCCCCTGAGAAGCTCTTCCACCAGGGGAAGATTGAGGAAAAGGACCTTCCTCCAAAGTCGACGGAGAAAGAAAGCCTTCCCCTGGAGCTGACACCCTGAATTTGGACTTGTAACCTACCAGATTGTGAGACAATTAATTTCTCTTTGTTAAAGGCATCCACTTGTGGTATTTCTGTTATGGCAGCACTGGATGACTAAGACAATAAGTTTTTATAGTAGTGGTCTCATACAATATTGTCCTTTTGTGATTGATTTATTTCACTCAGCATAATGGCCTCCAGATTCACCCAAGTTGTGAGATGCTTTGCAGATTCATCATTGTTCTTTATTTTTGAGTAGTACTCTACTGTGTGTGTGTACCAGTTTGTTTATCCATTCATCTGTTGATAGGCATCTATGTTGTTTCCACCTTTTTGCTATTGTAAACAATGCTGCAGTCAACATGGGAGCGCATATGTCTATCTTATTTCTCTAGGATAATTTTTATAGATTGTAGATAAATATTCTTTGTTGTTTGTGTGTGCAAATATCTGCAAGTCTGGCTTACACTTCCACTGTGTTTATGACACTTTTGCTATACATAGATTTAGAAGTTTAATATAGATATTTGTATATTTTATAGTCTGTGTTTATTGGATCTATTTATGAAATCTTTTCCTATGTTGAGGTCATGAAGATACTGATTTTGATTTTTGAGTATAGAGTGAAGTAGAGATCTATTTTTTTTCCATGTGAGTATTCATTTGTCACAATACTATTTTGGCCCATACACCTCCCCTGATGTGATATGCCTCCTCCCTCCTTATCCGGATCCCAAATATATGAGAGTTTGTATCTCTATTCTCTGTTGTGTACCTTTGGTTAGTTTATCTATCTCTACAAAAGCATCATGGTGTTTTCCATTATTTTCACTTTAATTAATTGTTGCTATTCTGGAAGAAAAATCTTTGCTCATATTTTTTCTTCGTTGTTTTGAACATCCTTATCCTTTGCTCTTTTATAAATTTCAAGATCCACTTCTAATTCCCTGATATTTTCTATCAGGTGCAGTAGTTCCCATTGCTTTTTTGATTTATTATACAATCTTTTTACTTGTGTAATGATGAACTCATCTTTTCCTTTTTAATCCTTGTATATTTTCTTTCTTTTTCTTATTTTACTTAACTTGCTTAACCCTCCAGAAAAATGATGACTAGGAGTGAAGAAACAGAGATTCTCTTTTCTTCCTGACTTTGAAGAAATCTATCAGTTTCCTCAAGTACAATGTATTTTGCCAGTTTGATTATGTGTCTATTACCAATTCAAAGAAATTTTTTTCTAATACTATATCGGTTATCAGTTTATGTCACTGGTGAATGTTTAATTCTATTAGATTTTTTTTTCCTCTTGTGTATTTGTTTTTGTCCTTTAATTTGTTAACATGATGAATTGCTTCAACAGATTTTAAAAATTAAGTCATTCTTGCAGGCTAAAATAAATTCTTCCTGGATTTCTAATACATTACTGAATTGAATTTTCTATTATTTTATTTAGGTTTATTGCATCTGTGTTTACATGTGTTTTTTTTTTTTTTTTACATGTAATATTGGCATCTAATTTTGATTACTTGCATTTTTCTTGCCCAGTTTTGAATCAGAATTATATTAGCATTGTGAAATGATCTGGAAAGCATTCCAATACAGTCCTGGATTATCTATTTCTTGAAGGTTTGATACAAGTTCCTGAGCCTATTGGGTAGTTTATGAGGGTTGGAGAGCATGGTGGGATTTGTAGAAATTGTGAATGACTATTCAATTTCTTTAACAGTTTTAGATTACCATAGTTTCCTTTACTTTTTAAAACATTTTTTCCATTAAATTTTGAATACAAAAATGTATTTACAACACATATGTGTAGGAAGCGTAACATCCTCACCTTGTCTTTTCAAAAGCATTTGGTACAGTTGATCAGTTTCTTTTCTAAGCTTCCAGGCACCCTCTTTTCCTCTATGATAACACTGTTGGTCTATTCTAATTCCTCCCCACTTCCTGACATCAGAATGTACAGTGTCCAGAGATCAGCCCTTGCATCTTTTCAGTCTACACTTAGGCTAAAGGTGATTTCATTTAGCCTCATTATTTGATTTCTTCTATCTCAGACCTTTTCCCTGGACTCCAGACTCATATACCCAAACAGCCTGCTTGGTGTCTCCACTTGGATGTTTAATAAGGAACTCAAACTTAAAATGTCCAAATTTGTGCCCTGATTTCACCCACCAAACTACTCTTCTTGCAGAATTCTATCTCAGTTAGCAATAACTCCATCGTGATTGCAGCCCTGAGAGTAACCCTCAGCCAACAGACCTAGGAAAGCCATGCCCAGATTCCTGACCCACAGAAACTGGGAGACAATTAGTGTTTACTGATCTAAGCTACTGAATTTTTGAGTATTTCATGGAGCAACAGATAACTAATACAAATTACATTCTGTCTGCTTTTTTTTTTTTTTTTTAATATTCTTTGAAAGAACTTGTATAAAATTGATGTCTCTTTCTTTCTTAAGAGTTGGATTGGGTGTACATGTTAAGTCTCCTGGTCAGAACTTTCTTGGTGATCATGTTTGTAATTAAAAAAAAAATTACAATTTCAAAATTTCTTTAATAGTCATATTAACCATTTCTCTTAGTGACAGATTTGATGACTTTTATTTTGCCACTTGTGTCATAGGCATAGAAATTGTCAGTCTGAGATGAATGTAAAAGATGAGATATGAATTGAAATTATAATGAATTTAAATTAAAATGATTTTGATTTTCTTCAGGACACTGTCATAGATGTCAAGAAAGTTAAGACTGGTGCAGACCCTGGTTCTTTACCCCTCCTTAAGCCTAGGATTTTCCTCTCCTTCTCACCACAAATAAATTGGAAGTGTATCTCTAGAATCTTCATTTTAGCTCCATTTCAGCTCTTTTATAATTAGCATAAATACCTGTTATGGATTGAATCTTTAAAGTGTTGAAGAGCAAAGATGTCACCTTGAAGACTAAGATGCTCCTGACACAAGCCATGGTATTTTCAATCACATCAAATGCATGTGAAAACTGGACAATGAATAAGGAAGACCGAAGAAGAATTGATGCCTTTGAATTGTGGTGTTGGCAAATAATATTGAATATACCATCGACTGCCAAAAGAACAAACAAATCTGTCTTGGAAGAAGTATAACCAGAATGTTCCTTAGGAGCAAGGATGGCAAGACTGCATCTGACATACTTTGGACATGTTGTCAGGAGGGATCAGTCCCTGGAGAAGGACATCATGTTTGGCAGAGTACAGGGTCAGTGGAAAAGAGGAAGACCCTCAACGAGGTGGATTGACACAGTGGCTGCAACAATGAGCTCAAGCAGAACAACAATTATAAGGATGGCTCAGGACCGGGCAGTGTTTTGTTCTGTTGTGCATAGGGTCCCTATGAGTCGGAATTGACTCGACGGCACCTAACAATAACAACAACATGGATCGAATCATGTACCCCCAAAATAAGTGTCAATTTGGCTAGGCCATGATTCCTGGTATTGCATGGTTGTTGACCACTTTGTGATCTGATGTGGTTAGCCTGTATGTTGTAAATCCTAACCTCTATGATGCTAATGAGGCAGAATTAGAGGCAGTTATGTTAATGAGGCAGGATGCAATCTACAGGATTAGGTTGTATCTTGAGACAGTCCCTTTGGAGATATAAAAGAGAGAATCGAGCAGAAGGGAGAGGGACATCCTACCCCCAACAAAGAGGCACCAGAAGCAGAGCCTGTCTTTTGGACCTGGGGTACCTGCACTGAGGAACTCCTAAACTGAGGAAGGTTGATAACAAAGATTTTCCTCAAGAATTGGCAGAGAGAGAAAGCCTTCTCTCAGAGCTGTCTCCCTGACTCAGACTTCTAGCCTCCTAAACTCTGAGAGAATGAATTTCTGTTTGTTAAGGCCATCCACTTGTGGTATTTCTGTTATAACAGGACTAGATAACTAAGACAACTTCTAAATTTCTGACACATTTTTTTTTTCTTCAGTTGTCACTATTTTGGTTTTTTACCTTCTCTGAGTTTTTAAGATTATTTTAATGGGGATATGTGTCATGGAATATAATTTTATTAGAAATTAAACTGGAAGCCTGAGTAGTTGTACAATAACTTTTTTTTAAAAATTGAAATTAATTTATTTGTAAGCATTTGACACAAAGGAAACAGTAAACCACCATTATCTATACCTACAGAATTACTGCTACAAAATGACTTTCAAATGCCTTTGCTGCAATTCAGTGAATACTTGATACTTTAAACAGATAGTTGGTGAATACTTCACCACATAAGTTCTTGAAAACAGCCCAGCACATTTTGATCTTGAAAAGTCAGAGAAGAAACTACCTAAGTAAACATAAAATATGAGAACAAAATAGTAGTTACCTAAGGCACCATTTATTTATATAGCAAAACGTCAATTATAAATTATCAGAGATCTTGAGTTTCTTCTTAAAGGGCAATACTATTTGTAAACTAAGTCAATTATGATGATTTCAACAAACAGTGACCTCATTTTCTCTTTATAAACCAGATAATGTGAGTGAAATCTCATAAATAGGAGTATACTGTATTTTTGGAAGAATTCACTACTACATTTATTTCATAAACCTTTGAGACCATCAAAGAGGAGTGAAGATGTTGATACTGACATCAAGATACTAGTGTTAAGGAAGAGGAAAGGGACAATGTCACACTATTTTCCCAAAGTGGAATCTTAGGTGGTGCTTTAGTATAGTGTATTTCAACTTTTTGTGTGTGTAAGAATAACTTCAGAACTCTGTGGGGTGTTGTGGATGTATTTGTTGGGAGTAGAAGTCACAGTAAAAGACTAAGTGTGAATCCTTCCTCTGCCACACCTCCCCATGGCTACAACCATGACTACCACAGACACTCAAATAGAAATATGCACAGACACCCAGCACATCCCAGAAACACTCTTCGGTTCAAAGGTTTGGACTAAGATTTAGCCCAGATGGAATCCTGTTTATAACAGGTAGTCTAAAGTCAATGTGCAGCCCAGTAGGTATTTTTGCAAAAAACTCATTAATATTTAAGACTTCTTGCAACATGGCCAACTGAGTTAACACATACAGAAGTTTCTTATCATCATCATCATAGAAGATTATGTCATTCTTCTGCTCAAATCACTCATTTCTCCCTCCTCCCCATTTTTCTTAGGTTAATTAATCCATATAATGGTAAGAACAAGTAACTTCAACTCTTTACTGGTCTTTTGTCAGGCTGGTGAAGGAACTTCCCCTCCCTTCCCCTTATACCATGGCCTGGCTCTCTCTACAGCTCTTCAAACTTACAGTATATTTACATGCTCTTATGGCTGCTTATTCTAATACATCATATGCATCAATAAGATTTATTTTACTTTCGTGAAAATAATAGTCATGCATCACTTAACGTCCACAACGAGGTCTGTGAAATAGGACGTTATGTGATTTGAATGTTGTGTGAGCACCATATTGTATACCATATTTTTATGCAAATAACCCATGCCTTCTATGTTTGTTTGCCAGCTGCCCCCTCCCCTTGTGAAGTATTTTCATAAGTACCACTATGCCAATCTTTTTTTTACATGTTGCTGTAAAAAAGAAAAAAAAAATTGGCGTAGTCCACTTACGAAAACACATCGAGGAGGGGAGGGTGTGGTTAGCAAACAAATGTAGAAGGTGTGCGTTATTTGCATAAAACACAGTTCTTAGCCAAGCTATAGGGGTCACTGCTCCTATCACTAGAACTGATTTTGCTGCATTTGAGAGCCATGATATACTTCATGGTATTATTTTTGAAAGAAAATTAGACAGAGAGAACACTGCAACCCTCGAGAGATGCATGATACCTGAAATTGGATATTGCTGCCACAAGTCTAAGCATATATACTTTATACAGTGAACTTTTTATTTGTAAGTATGGAAAGTTCCCATTAAAATAATGATAGAAAGTACAGTACATACATGAGCCAGTAACATAGGCATTTGTTATGACTATTAAGACATATATATTATAGGTTATATATGTGCTGTACCATTATACACCTGGCAGTGCAATCTCTTTGTATGCAAGACGTGAGATACATGTGTTGCCTGTAGGAAGCTGTTGTGCTTACTACATCTTGTTACTTCTGCTACATCTTGTTCTCCAATTGGGGTTTCTGACCTCTATTATAACCTTATTATAACTAAGGAAGTATATGGGGTCAGATGTTGCCCGAACAGGCATTATGAGGTGTATAATTGTATATGCACATAGTAAAATATTAAATAGAATTCAGGGTCTCATCATGATATGTAATAGACTCCAATCCATCCCCTCCTAGACTTACTACCTAAAGGCAACTTGTTTTAACCTTTTTTGCTTTTAGTTCTTCTGGCACATATCCCTGTAACTCAAGATGATATGTTTCCACTTCTATTTCTAAATTTATCAATTCAGATAATATCTATCACCCTTGTTATATGAAAAAGATTTACCTTTACTTATGCTACCACTGCATCCCTCTCTTCTCCCAATGTTTTATATTTAAACTATTATTTTAATTATACATTGTCAATGTCCCTGGGGTACTCTAAAAATGTTCTTAGCTTCAAATTCAAATGGTTCCCTCCATTTTTATATGCAACAGATTGCCTAAAATAATGCTACAAGTTGCTTGCAAGACATTCATGCAGTGATTTTTAAAAATACTTAATCATTTTTTGACTTCTGGTTGGCATACTCAAGCTACCTTCCATTATATCAGGTTGAGCCTCTTTTTTGCCCCCAGAAATGCCCTTTGTGTTACAGAAACACTGCTGTTTTGTCCCAGAAACATCCCTCCTCTCAGAGCTGAGGAATCTCAGATCTTTCCTTCACCTTTGCTACATTGACTCTTTCCTACATCCCTTGTCTTCATTTTTTTTGGTTTATTTTCCTTTTTTGGTACAGAATTTCCTCTAATAATTTTTTAAATAAAGAGTTGATAGAAGACAAACTATGTAAATTCTTACATTTTTGAAGGGTTATTTTCCCCGTCCAACAATTTATAATTTGTCAATATATAGAACTGTAGTAGACAATTATTATTCAGCAAAGCATTACAAATATTGCTCCATTGTCATTCGGTGTTCAGTGTCGCCAATAACAAGGTCAGTGTCAGTCTGCTTTTTGTCCTTTTGTCTCTTGATTATTTACCACCCCTGTGCTGGAATCATTAATAATCATTTTAGCGCTCATGTGATGAAATTTAAGAATATTTATGTTCATTTGTATTCCTGGTTTTTTTTTTTTTTTTTTTCCATCCACTGTGCTTAATGGGCATCTGGTGAGTCTTTTCAATCTTGAGACAATTCCATGCTCTTCTTAAACTCTGGAAGATGTTTTAATGTTATTTCTTTGGTAAATTCTCCCTCCCCATTTTTTTTTAAACTATCCCTTTTCTTTTTTCATATTCTCAACTGACATGTCTTTTTGTTTCACATGATGAGAGATTTCTTCACCTTAACTATCTCTCTGAATAAAGTAATTGCTTTTAATTTTATGGGCTTTTTATTTTTTTCTGATTGTTTCTTGGCAATATCATCCTGTCTTGCTTTATGGATACTTTATCCTTTTAAATCTGACTACATTAATTATAGTTTGGTTTACTTGTTTGTTTTTATATTTGTTGCATTTTATTTTGTTCCATTGTTTTTGTGGTACTCTGTTCTATAAATTAGTTCATTTTTTCCCTGTATCAGTCTTTTGTTCCCTTCCTTTCTTATATGCATGAGAATTCTGGGTTGTTTGTTTCTTAGAAAAGGAAACTGAATAATTAGCATAAATGGATTTCTCCTGTTGTACAAGAGTTCAACATACACACCACCAGCTCTATTTCCTCTGTTGTGGAGGAGTATATATAGACTATTAGGATTGATTTTAGAGGGAATGGATCAAGATCTGGATTTTAGGTTGCAGTTTTCCCCAATTATCAGAAAAAATGGACCTTATTCAGTTGCATTAACTCCTCCAAAAGAAGACTTATTTTTTTTTTTTAGGCTGTTAAAATTCATTATAGAAAAATCCTTCTGTCTGTTTCTGGATGGCTTGTTTGCTTTGCCAGAAAACAAATATTGATCCCCTGTACTTTCATTGTAAGTGTGAGACAGGGTTATGGCGGCTGAATGATACAGCAGTCTTCCTTTGAAAATTTTCTTTTTTTGAGAACAATTTTCACATCTACCATTTACTATATTTGCTGACTCTGTGCCCAGAGCCTCTTTGGAGTTCTCCAGCATGGCAAAGAATGCCTTCTTCCCCTGTGCCCACACAAATTCTACTCTTGTTATAACTTGTCTCATTTGCTATTTTTACAGAAATTTATTGACAATTCTCATTTTTATTTAGCACTGTTTATTACTTCTATTTTTTGAAACTGTGAACATTTGTTTCAGTGGGGTCTCAACAAGGGAGAGAGACAAACATGCTCCATTTGCCATCATGAATTGGTTATTTCCTGATCTCTCTAATAGACAAATTTTTTTAATAAAGTTGTATCTAGTAAAATTCAATCCATATTAACAAAAAGAATTAATTAAACAATACAAGAAACTAACATTTATCAATTTTCTCCAAAGTGTCAAGCACTGTGGATTCTAGATCCAGGTGGACTATTGACTTAAATGTGTAAGTTAAACAATGCAAGATTTAGGAAAAACAAAGGAGAACATTCTTGTGACATTAAAATGGTTATTTCTTAATCCAAAAATAAAAAATGGCAATCATAAAAAAATATAAACTCACCTATACTAAAAACCTGGAAAAATTGTTAATCAAAAGACATAATTAAAAGAGCTAAGATACAACCCACATCATGGAAGAAAGATATTTAAAATGCACATAGGTTATTTAAAGAACCCCTACAGATTATTCAGAAAAAAGAAAAATTGGCGTAAGATGAACCTTTAATGATGATGGCAGAACGACACGATGAACATAATGTCACTGAATTGTACATGTGAAGACTGTTGAAATGGCAAATGTTTTGTTACTTATATCTTTACTATAATTAAAAAAAAAAATTCAAATGACCAGGAAATGAAAAAAAAGACAAAAGAAAGGTTATTAACTTCATTAGTCTCTAAAGAAATGCAAATTAAATCCACCTACTAGAATGGCTAGATTGAAAACAAAAACAAATTTTGATTAGGACATGGTGCAAAGGGAAACATACACCCTGCTGGTGGAAGAATAAGTTAACGTTTTGGAAAACTGTTGGCAGTGTCTACTTTAGCTTTAGCTAAACATTTGCATACCGTAAACCGAAATGATTCCATTTCTAAGAATTTGCCTGGCCAATTTTTTCATTAAAAAGCACATACTGAATGTTTGCAGAAGCACTATTCTTAACAGCCTCAACCCGAAAAAACTTAAATACTCAACAAATGTAGAATGGCTTTAATAAGTTATGGTATATTCACATGATACATTACTAAACAACAATAAGAATGAATAACCTAAAACTACATGCAACAATTTGGATGAATCTCACAAAGTATAACACTGAACAAAAGAATTCAGATAAAAGAGTACATGCTAAGCCATTCCATGCACTTATAGCTTATATACACTGTAAAAGGTATAATAACAGACAACATTCACTTACCATTGCAGTCCTGTTGGTTCCAACTCATAGATACCCCGTAGGACAATCTAGGCTATTAGAAATCAGGATGGTGGCTAAACTTAAAAGGGTCAATGAGGGCTCTTCCGAGGATAGGTAATATTCTATTTCTTGATCTGGGTGCTGGTTACACTAACATGTATAATTTGTGAAAATTCATTAATAGGATATGTACACTTTCCTGTGTGTTTATTATACTTCAATAAGAAGTTAAATAATAATACAGCATGGGATGGGAAGAGAAGGAGGGAATTAAAGATGAAGTAAACTGGGTTACATTGATAATTGCTGAAATGTGTGATGGGTACATAAGAGATCATTTTACTATTCTTTCTATTTTTAAAATTTCCCACAATAAAAACAAAACAAAACACGGATGTCTTTCTCACACTCAGACACGGATAGAATTTAATACCAACACAAAATAACCTGTAGAAAAGTTAACATATTTCAGCACTTTTTCCACTGATGTATCTATTCAACGTACCTCAACAATGCGTGGCACACTGTAGGCACTCAATAAATACTTGCTGAATGAAATTAATGATTAAATCTGGAAGACCCCATAGTTGAAGTAATTATGTTGTGGAAATTTGTCATAACAAAAGGCCCAAACACTAACATGAGAGCTTTTGGCTGTATTGCATATATACAAACGCGTAATGTGGTTATTCTGGCTTTATGTTCTTCCTCGTGAGATTAGAAATCTAAAATATTTTCTTAAGTAAAAATAAACTCCCTGATATGTACGTAACAGTGTTTGGCTTCTCTGTGAAGCAAATACCTCCACTTTACAATTTCATCTAAGCCACTCATTTCTGTATGCTTTCTTACATCACGGACATGAGCGCTTTCACTCCAGGTACTGCTAGTTGCTAGTTCTGAGGAATGAGTGTATATTTGAATTTCCACAGCACTTGATTTTTGGTTTTGGTTTTGATTTTCTTAAGATGACAGAATATAATACGCATGAGGATTGTGCTTCTTAGTTCAATCAGATACAGGGGACTAAGTGGGTGGCTTCTGCCTGGAGGCAGAAGAAGAAGGCAGGAAGGGACAGGAATTGGTAGAATGGACACAGGGAACCTGGAATGATAGTGTGCTGTCACATTACAGGGATTGCAACTAATGTTACAAAACAATATGTGCATAAATTTTTGTATGAGTAATTACCTTTTTTTTTTTTTTTAATTTATTTACTGTGCTTTGGGTGAAAGTTTACAAATCTAGTCAGTCTCTCATACAAAAAGCCATACACACCCTGCCGTGCTCTACCAGCTGCTCTCCCCTTAAAGAGACAGCACATTTCTCCTCCCCACCCTGTATTCCCCATGTCCTTTCAACCGGCTCCTGTCCCCCTCTTCCTTCTCATCTTGCCACCAGACAGGAATCCCCCACGTAGTCTCATGTGTCCACTTGAGCCACAAAGCTCACTCCTCACCAGCATCATTGTCTATTTTATAGTCTAGGCCAATCCCTGTCTGTAGAGTTCGTTTCTGGAATGGTTCCAATCTTGGGCTATCAAAGGGTCCGGGACCCATGACCGTCAGGGTCCCTCCGGTCTCACTCAGACCATTAAGCCTGGTCTTTTTATGAGAATTTAAGATCTGCATCCCACTGTTCTCCTGCCCCATCAGGTGTTCTCCGTTGTGGTTGTGTTCCCTGTCAGGGCAGTGATCGGTGGTAGCCGGGCACCATCTAGTTCTTCAGGTCTCAGGCTGATGGAGTCTCTAGTTTATGTGTCCCTTTCTGTCTCTTGGGCTCATATCTACCTTGTGTCTTTGGTGTTCTTTGTTCTCCTTTGCTCCAGGTGGGTTGAGACCAATTTCTGCATCTTAGACGGCTACTTGCTAGTGTTTAGGACCCCAGACACCTCTCACCAAAGTGGAATGCAAACCGTTTTCTTAATACATTTTGTTGTGCCAATTGACCTAGATGTCCCCTGAAACCATGGTCCCCAGACCCCCATCCCTGCTACTGTGGCCTTCAAAGTGTTTGGTTGTATTCAGGAAATTTCTTTGCTTTTGGTTTAGTCCAGTTGTACTGACTATCCCTGTGTTATGTGTTGCCCTTCCCTTCACCTAAAACAATTTTTGTCTACTATCTAGTTAATGAATATTCCTCTCCCTCCCTCCCCACCCTCATAACCTTCAAAGAATATTTTCTTCTGTGTTTAAACTTTATCTAGAGTTCTTATAATAGTGGTCTCATACAATATTTGTCCTTTTGCAATTGACTAATTTCACTCAGCATAATGTCTTCCAGATTCCTCCATGTTATGAAATGTTTCACAGATTCTTAATTGTTGCACAGTATTCCACTGTGTGAATATACCATAATTTATTTATCCATTCGTCCATTGATGGGCACCTTGGTTGTTTCCATCTTTTTGCTATTGTAAACAGTGCTGCAATGAACGTGGGTGTGCGTATATCTTCTCTTGTGAAGGCTCTTATTTCTTTAGGGTGTATTCCAAAGAGTGGAATTGCTGGGTTGTATGGTAGTTCTATTTCTAGCTTTTTAAGGAAGCACCAAATTGATTTCCAAAGTGGCTGTACCATTTTACTTTCCCACCAGCAGTGTATAAGTGTTCCAGACTCTCCACGACCTCTCCAACATTTATTATTTTGTGTTCTTTGGATTAATGCCAGCCTTGTTGGGGTAAGATGGAATCTCACAGTAGTTTTGATTTGCATTTCTCTAATAGTTAATGATTGTGAGCATTTCCTCATGTATCTGTTAGCAGCCTGAATGTCTTCTTTGGTGAAGTGCCAGTTTATGCCCTTTGCCCATTTTTTACTTGGGTTTTTTGTCTTTTTGCTGTTGAGTTTTTGCAGTTATCACGTAGATTTTAGAGATCTGACTCATATCTGAAATTTCATAGTTGAAAACTTTTTCCCAATCTGTAGGTAAGCTTTTTACTCTTTTGGTGAAGTCTTTGGATGAGCATAGGTGTTTGACTTTTAGGAGCTCCCAGTTATCTAATTTCTTTTCTGGTGTTTGAATAATATTAGTAATGTTTTGTATACTGTTTATGCTACGTATTAGGGCTCCTAGTGTTGTCTCTATTTTTTCTTCTATGATTTTTAACTTTTTAGATTTTATATTTAGATCTATTTTGAGATGGTTTTTGTGCATGATGTGAGGTATGGGTCTTGTTTCTTTCTTTCTTTTTTTTTTTTTGCAGATGGATATCATTTGTTGAAGTTTGTCTTTTCCCCATTTCCCCATTTAGGCCTTTGTCAAATATCAGCTGTTCATATGTGGATAGATTTATGTCTGGATTCTCAATTCTGTTGCATTGGTCTAGATATCTCTTGTTGTACTAGTACCAGGCTGTTTTGACTACTGTGGTAGTACAATAATTTCTAAAATCAGGTAGTGTGAGGCCTCCCACTTTGTTCTTCTTTTTCAGTAATGCTTTATTTGTCTGGGGCTTCTTTCTCTTCCATATGAAGTTGGTGATTTGTTTTTCCATCTCATTAAAAAATGTCATGGGAATTTGAATCAAGATTGTGTCATATCTATAGATGGCTTTTGGTAGAATAGACATTTTGACAATGTTGAGTCTTCCTATCCATGAGCAAGATATGTTTTTCCACTTATCTAGGTCTCTTTTGGTTTCTTGCAGTAGTGTCTTATAGTTTTCTTTGTATAGGTCTTTTACATCTCCAGTTAGATTTATTCCTAAGTATTTTATCTCCTTGGGGGCTATTGTAAATGATATTGAGTTGGTGATTTCCTCTTCGATGTTCTCTTTGTTGATGTAGGGGAATCCAACTGATTTATGTGTGTTTATCTTGTATCCTGGTACTGTGCTAAACTCTTCCATTAGTTTCAGTAGTTTTCTTGAGGATTCTTTAGGTTTTCTGTGTTTAAGATCATCTCTCTTTAAAATACCTTTACTTCTTCTTTGCCAATTTGGATGCCCTTTATTTTTTTATCTAGCCTAATAGCTCTGGCTATGACCTCCAGCACAATGTTGAAGTATGAGAAATTACCTTGAGCTGTAAACTTTCACCTAAAGCAAAAAAGATGGCAGAATAAACTTTTGGAAAGTTTACATTATTTTGTGCAAAAACAATTCTGGTTAAATTGATTCAAATTTTCTGCTTCTCACAAAGCAAATATCTACTAAACTCATCTCTTTTAAAATGGTAATAGCAAATCTCAAGAAATATTTACATATGACTCCCTGGAAAATGGAGCTCTGGTGACACAAGGGTTAAGAGCTTGGTTGATAATCAAAAGGTTGGCAGTTAAATCTACCTGGAAACTCTATGGCGCAGCTCTACTCTGTCATATTGGGTTGCTATGAATCAGAAATGACTCCACGGCAACGGGCTTTTTTTTTCCCCCTCTGGAAAATATTTGTATAATAGCTTATTCACACTTCAGTTGATCCTAAGATTTAGAATCATGGTTCTAAGTTACTGAAAACATTTCACATCAGTTATGAAGAGCTAGAAAGTCTGTCTGTACTGAGATACCTTATTTCACTTCCTGTATTATCTACCTTAATTCATCACCCCCATAAGTGTGTTTATAGTATATAGATATTTATATCTAACAATTTTGAGAAGCCCTGGTACTGCAATGATTAAGAGCTATGGCTGCTAACCAAAAGGTCAACAGTTTGAATCCACCAGAGCTCCTTGGAAACCCTATGAGGCAGTTCTACTCTGTCCTATAGGGTCACTATGAGTAGGAATCAGCTCAACGGCAGCGAAAAGAATTATTTTATATATCATGTAAATATGACTAAGTAGATTTTTTAAAACTAAATATATGAATGCAATTGCAAATTTCTCAAAATTTCAAGTTTATATATTTAAGGCACTTTATAATAAATAAATACCTAATAAAACATAGTGAGTTTGGCTTCAACCTGAAGAATATTCCCCACTCAAAATCAAGCTAATAAAAAAAAATACTTTTCTAAAATGAAATTTTAGTCTTTAGAATACTTATCCAGTTTTAAAATAAGAATAAAATATTCTCAGATTATTATATCCAACTTTTTTAAAGCATCAGTCCTTTAAATATCTGGTTTGAAATATTATGTTTTCAAAGAGCCTGTTTCATTCAGGCTTATACAAGATAAATAAGTTTACTTTGGCAAAGACTCCAGAAGGTTGTCCATTTGGATATATTTTCGAGCAACATTCTGTATTGATTGCAGGCCATTTGGCCTACAGCAATTAGCAGTGGAGTTTTACCACCCACCTTAAATGCAATCTGTTTTACATTAGAAATGCTTACTTTAGAGTCTAAAGGTTTTGCATCCCTCATAAAAACAGGAAATCTGGGACAATGACTTAAAGAAAGGATGTTTTGAAGCTTAGGTTTCATATCCATACTACTTCCTGTCTTATTTTCTTTCAATTCATTCGCCACATTGAAGTGGAAAATCCCATTGCCATTGAGTCAATTCTGACTTATAGTGACCCTATAGGACAGTATAGAACTGCCCCTTAGCGTTTCCAGGCAACAACTGGTGGATTGGAACTGTGGACCTTTTGGCTAGCAGCCTAACATTTAACCACCGGGCCACTAGGTCTGCCAATTGAAGTGAAGCGAGTTTTATAAAATGTTTAAATTTAATTCAATTATAATCCTATTTAAACCTCAGGATAGTCATATCAAAGCCTTTGTTCTCTGTCTTCTGCACACCTCACACATTTCTGTTCTTTAAAGTCACCCACTTAGGGTATGGCTGTAGCTCCAGTACTACAGTGGGTGACTTTAAGGAACAGAAATTTATTTTCTCACAGTTCTGGAGGCAAAAGGTCCAAATCAGGGTCTCAGTTTTGTCAATTCCTTCCTTTTCAGTAGTCCTGTGTGTCCCTTTGTTCCTTGGTTTATAGGTAATGCTCACATGGAGCCTGTATTCCCTGGGTGTCTCTCTGTCTATTCTATCTTTTTATAAATCAAAAGTGATCAGCTTTAAGTTTCATCCCCAACATTGGCACGGCCGTATTAATATAACAAAAGAAAAGCCCTATTTCCAAACCGGATCACATCCACATGACATGTACATGAACCAGGTACTCAACATATATTTGGGGGGTCACAATTCAATTGATAACTCCATCTCTATCACTTTTCAGGCCCATCCCTCCCATTCTACTTATGATTTTTCATATGTGCCATGTTCTTTCTTGTCTTCAATGTGTATTGGTTAAGTGCTACAGCAGCTAACCAAAAGGTCGGCAGTTCAAATCCACCAGGTGCTCCTTTTAAACTCTATAGGGCAATTCTACTCTGTCCTATAGGGTCACTATGAGTCAGAATCCACTCGAAGGCAACGAGTTTGGTTGGTTTTTTGTTTGTTTGTTTTCATTCCTTCACTCAACTCTACCCAACTTGGCTTCTCCAGTCCCAACTCAGTTTTCCTAAAAGACCTCCCTGACTTCTCAAGACTATGTTAATACCCCCTCCTATAGGCTCTCATAGCATAATATTTATAGTAATTATCAGCCTTATCTCACTCTGTTCCAATTGCTTGTGTACTTGTCTATTTCCACCATTTCTCTAGAAACTTTCTTTTGCAAATACTGGTTACATTTCTTTTGTAATCATGTATGATTTATCACAGTGTTTAAATTTTTTATTTTTTGCTATGGAGTTGATTCTGAATCATGGCGATCCCATGTGTTACGGAGTAGAACTGCTCCATAGGATTTTCTTGGTTGTAATCTTTATGGAAGCAGAGTCCCAGGCCTTTATTCCATGGCATCACTAAGTAGGTTCAAACCATCAACCTTCAGTATAACCTCTTTGCCACCGAAAGGATTGTTCCTCATAGAGACCCTACAGAAGAGAGTAGGACTGCCCCCTAGGGTTTCCACTAGCAGTTGGCGAACTCGAACGACCAACCTTTTGGTTAACAGATGAGCTCTTAACCACTATGCCACCAGGGCTCCGAAACTTTCAGTAGTTGAGCATAAACTGCATCACTCAGGGACCTTAACACGATGTATGGCCCTAAATAAATCTTCAATAAATATTATTGTGAAATAAAAAATGAATAAATCATGAGAAACAAAGGTATCTTTTTTGAGCCCTGAAAACATAGATTATAAACAGTACAAAGGTATTACTATGTTACTGTAAATGTTCACCATCTGAAGGTTTCAGAATTCCTTTTATTAGCTCTCCAAGGAAAGCATACTTCTCCAAGTTGAATTTACAATACCCAGTTCTCCAGTTCTTTTTTTTTAATTTACGTATGGCTCTTGTATATGTATATGTAATTTTCCCTCCATATTGAACTTGTTATTTAATGACTCATATAGACAACTGAGTATTTCACAAAAGCCTCTCATAAAGAGGTAGGAACAAGGAATATTTGACCAACCACGGTCAAGTTTAAGAAAGATGAATGATTCATCAGATCCTCTGGCTCTTTCTGTATTCCGATTCCAAGGTGTATGAATTGTTTTCCACCTGAGTATTTGTTGTTTTATTTTGTTATTTGCAGATATCAAATACAACCTGGACTTCTGACCAATAAATAATTTATGGCTGGAAACCCTTTTTAGATGGAAAATTGCTTTCTGTGTATAGCTAGCAGTGCCAATTATAACAAGTAGCTAATTCTGAACAAAAACAACCAACCACCTGAAAATTCCTGTCAGGAATGTTGCGCTAAATAGAAAATAGTTTACACATCAATGGAGGACGTTAAGACATCAATAAATCGAATTTGTTGCCAGGAAAGGATTATCTGTATAACTGTGATCCGAAGTTCCTCTCCCTGATGAGATTCAGTTGTGTCAAGAAAACTAAATAAATATGCTTGAATTCAAAGCCTCAAAGAAAACTGGAAAAGGCTATAGAATTACCTAGCTTACTTCTCTATATAACAGGCCACACTTGGGTTTACAAGACAGTGCTTCAGAGCATCCAAGAAATCCTGTTAATGGTCTTTCAAGTGGCTTAAAAAAAAAAAAAAAATGTTGCCGACAAGTCAATTCTGACTTATAATGATTCTGTGGGACAGAGTAGAACTGCCCCATAGGGTTTCCAAAGCTGTAATTTTTACCAAAGCTGACTGCTACATCTTTCTCTCATGAAGCAGTTGCTGGATTCAAACCACTGACATTTCAGTGACGATACTGTCTCATTAATGGTTGACATTCCATTCTGTGTCTAGAGATAAGACAAATTTTTATTTGGAAAAAAAAATTCTATTTTATCTGAGCTGACATACTTAAAGAAAACACCTTTTAAGGCTTGTCCATTTACTAGTATTTTAGGGTACTTTAAATATGGTATAGGAGTCTGGGTGGTGCAAGCAGTGTGCAATTGACTGTTAACCTAAAGTCCGGCGGTTTGAACCCACCGAGTGGCTCTGTGAAAAAAAATGCCTGGAGACCTGCTTCCATAAAAGATTACAACCAAGAAAACCCTATATGGTAGTTCTACTCTGTAACACGTGTGGTTGCCTTGAGTCAGAATTGACTCAATAGCAACAGTTTTTTTTTTTTTTTAAATATAGTATGCTTTCTACACATGTTCTTTGCTTCTCTAGTAACCTTTGACTTCCATCGTATCCAAAGTTTTTTTTTTTTTTTTTCTGTTTTTTCTTTACGTAGTAGTCTGACTCTGTCTTTTATGTTTGATTGCTGACAGCTTTTAAATCCCACCTTTCTTTCTCATCTAGGGCTGCTATAAGATAAATATCACAGCTGGGAGGTTTTAAAGGACAAAAATTAATTTCTTCACAGTTTAGGAAGCTAGAACCCCAAATTCAGGGCAACAACTCTAGCGGAAGGTTTCTCTCTCTGTCAGTCCTGGGTAAGGTCCTTGTCTGTTCTCATCTTCTCTTCTTGGTTTCCTTGCAGGTCTTCATGAGGTGTGGCATCTAACTTCACCCATTTGCACTTCCTTGTTTCTGTGCCTCATCTACTTTTTTACGTCTCAAAAGTGATTGGTTTAAGACACACCCTACATTGATATGGCCTCATTAACATACAAAGAAAACCCTATTCCCTAATGAAGTTGTGTTCACAAATGTAGGGGTTAAGATTTACAACACATTTTTGGGGAACAAGTTCAATCCATAACACGACCACTCATTCTTTGCCCCACACCTGGGCAAGGTGATAAGAAAGCCAAGGTGCTCTTTCTTTTGGCACCGCTGTGAAGCTCAAGCCCACAAACCCTTGCCCATGTAGGAGAGTCCTCATCCCAGTCCCACCCCCTAACCACCATAAAAATCCAAGCCAATATCCTTTTCCTGCTCTCTGAAGCTGTTTGAAATACACTTGGGAGGCCTTTTATGCTCTTCCCAGAAAGCTTCATTATATGCATAACAAAAGTTTTCATACTCCCTTGGTACACGCATGTGTAACATCATCAGTCTTGACATCCCTACATCTCACTTGCTGTATATAAATGGAAGTCAAACTATGAATGCATCAGAAGGCTTGATTCTACAGAATGGATTTCAAATATGGTTTAGAAAGAAGGAGAATGAAGTTAAAATATTTTTTAAAACTAAACTTACTTTAAAAAGAAAACTTGTCATACACTTCATTTAATCAGTAAATTATATAATAGTAAGGACTGTATAATATGAAGGAACTGGTAATTAGTCAATCTATTTGCAAAGTAAAAGTAGAAGGTATATAAAAAGAACTGAATCAGTTAGCTATTGTACAATTTTCCATATTTATCTTAAGAGTTGAGAAGATATGATATAAAGGTTTACATTATAAAACTTATGAAGTAAAATACCAAAACATTAAATTCTCACATTTTCTTATTTATTTCCAATATAAAATATAAGATACATTCTGGGAAGAAAAAAAAAAAAATCACCACACATTGATTTAAAATTTATTTTAAAAGGACTGATTCAAGATGAAGAAGCTAATACCTTTCTTGTGATTAATGAAAAATTATAAAGTTAATTTTATTGATACATAACTTACACGTAACAAAAGGTACACATTTTAAGTGAAAACTTTGAATAATTTAAACAGATATTAGACCTAGGTAACCACCATAACCTCCCATATGTCTGTCAGTTTGTCATACTGTGGGGGCTTGTGTGTTGCTGTGATGCTGGAAGCTATGCCACTAGTATTCAGATACCAGCAGGGTCACCCATGGAGGACAGGTTTCAGCTGAGCTTCCAGACTAAGACAGACTAGGAAGAAGGAGCCGACAGTCTATTTCTGAAAAGCGTTAGCTGGTGAAAACCTTTTGAATAGCAGTGGAACATTGTCTGATATAGTGCTGGAAGATGAGCCCCTCAGGTTGGAAGACACTCAAAAGATGACTGGGGAAGAGCTGCTTCCTCAAAGCAGAGTCGACCTTAATGACGTGGATGGAGTAAAGATTCTAGGACCTTCGTTTGCTGATGTGGCATGACTCAAAATGAGAAGAAACAGCTCCAAACGTCCATTAATAATCGGAACCCAGAATGTACGAAGTATGAATCTAGGAAAATTGGAAATCGTCAAAAATGAAATGGAGCTCATAAACATCGATATCCTAGGCATTTGTGAGCTAAAATGGACTGGTATTGGCCATTTTGAATCAGAAAATGATATAGTCTACTATGCTGGGAATGACAACTTGAAGAGGAATGGTATTGCATTCATTGTCAAAAAGAACGTTTCAAGATCTATCCCGAAGTATAACACTGTCAGTGATAAGATAATATCCATACACCTACAAGGAAGACCAGTTAATATGACTATTATTCAAATTTACGCACCAACCACTAGGGCCAAAGCTGAAGAAATAGAAGGTTTTTATCAGCTGCTGCAGTCTGAAATTGATCAAACATGCAATCAAGATAAAAACAAACCCATTGCCATCGAGTTGATTCCGAATCATAGAGACCCTATAGGACAGAGTAGAACTGCCCCATAGAGTTTCCAAGGAGTGCCAGGTGGATTTGAACTGCCAACCTTTAGGTTAGCAGCCGTAGCACTTAACCACTATGCCACCAGGGTTTCCTGCATTGATAATTACTGGCAATTGGAATGCAAAAGTTGGAAGCAAAGAAGAAGGATCAGTAGTTGGAAAATATGGCCTTGGTCATAGAAACAACACCAGAGGTCGAATGATGGAATTCTGCAAGACCAAAGACTTCTTCATTGCAAATACCTTCTTTCACCAACATAAACAGTGACTGTATATATACACATAGACCTCGCCAGATGGAACACACAGAAATCAAATTGACTACGTCTAGAAAATCCTGGTGGTGTAGTGGTTAAGTGCTATGGCTGCTAACCAAAGGGTTGGCAGTTTGAATCTGCCAGGTGCTCCTTGGAAACTCTATGGGGCAGTTGTACTCTGTCCTGTAGGGTCGCGGTGAGTTAGAATTGACTCGACGGCACTGGGTTTTTTTTTTTTTTTTTTGGAAAGAGACAATGGAAAAGCTCAATATTATCAGCCAGAGCAAGGCTGGGGCCAACCGTGGAACAGACTATCAATTGCTCATATGCAAGTTCAAACTGAAACTTAAGAGACCCGGAGCAAGTCCATGAGAGCCAAAATATGACCTTGAGTATATCTCACCTGAATTTAGAGACCATTTGAAAAATAGATTTGACACACTGAACA
The DNA here is from genome assembly GCF_030014295.1 of Loxodonta africana. NCBI lineage: Eukaryota > Metazoa > Chordata > Mammalia > Proboscidea > Elephantidae > Loxodonta > Loxodonta africana. The sequence goes on along the minus strand of NC_087347.1, from coordinate 108,960,687 downwards.
CTAGTGACCGCAGACCAGACGAGTTGTGGAATAACAGCAAGGACATCATCCATGAAGAAAGCAAGAGGTTATTGAAAAGACAGAAAAGAAAGAAAACACCAAGAAGGATGTCAGAGGAGACTCTGAAACTTGCTCTTGAAGGTTGAGCAGCTAAAGCAAAAGGAAGAATTGATGAAGTAAAAGAACTGAACAGAAGATTTCAAAGGACAGCTCGAGAAGACAAAGTAAAGTATTATAATGACATGTGCAAAGAGCTGGAGGTGGAAAGCCCAGAAGGAAGAACACGTTCGGCATTTCTCAAGCTGAAAGAACAAAAGAAAAAATTCAAGCCTCGAGTTGCAATAGTGAAGGATTCCATGGGGAAAATATTAAATGACAGAGGGAGCATCTAAAGAAGATGAAAGGAATACACAGAGTCATTAGACCAAAAAGAATTAGTCCATGTTCAACCATTTCAAGAAGTAGCATATGATCAGGAACCAATGGTACTGAAGGAAGAAGTCCAAGCTGCTCTGAAGGCATTGGGGAAAAACAAGGCTCCAGGAATTGATGGAATATCATTTGAGATGTTTCAACAAACAGATGTAGCGCTGGAGGTGCTCACTCATCTATGCCAAGAAATATGGAAGACAGCTTCCTGGCCAACTGACTGGAAGAGATCCATATTTATGCCTACTCCAAAGAAAGGTGATCCAACCGAATGTGGAAATTATAGAACAATATCATTAATATCACACGCAAGCAAAATTTTGCTGAAGATCATTCAAAAATGACTGCAGCAGTATATCGACAGGGAACTGCCAGAAATTCAGGCCGGTTTCAGAAGAGGACGTGGAACCAGGGATATCATTGCTGATGTCAGATGGATCCTGGCTGAAGGCAGAGAATACCAGAAGGATGTTTACCTGTGTTTTATTGACTATGCAAAGGCATTCGACTGTGTGGATCCTTACAAATTATGGATAACACTGCAAAGAATGGGAATTCCAGAACACTTAATTGTGCTTATGAGGAACCTTTGCGTATATCAAGAGGCAGTTGTTGGTACAGAACAAGGGGATACTGATCGGTTTAAAGTCATGAAAGGTGTGCGTCAGGGTTGTATTCTTTCACCATGCCTATTCAATCTGTATGCTGAGCAAATAATCTGAGGAGCTCGACTATATGAAGAAGAACGGGGCATCAGCATTATGTTAATATGATAATTGCATTGATTGATTTTTGAACATTGAAACTACCTCTGCATTCTTGGAACTTCTCCCTGCCTTGTTCATAATATAATATCCTTTTTATATTACTGTGCTAAAACTTTATTGAGGATTTTTGCACCTATGCTGATAAGGGACATCAATTTTCAAAGAAATAATTTTTGTGTTAGATGAAGTTCCCTATTGTTTGTAGTACAAACTGTATACCATAATGTTTACTACGTTGTGATTTCAATACTTTAATTTTTTTTTTTTGCTTGTAATTTCTTCTCTAGTCCATGGATTACTTAGGTGAGTGAGGTTTAATTTCCAAATATTTGAGACTTCATGGTTATTATTTTGGTATTAAACTCTAATATAACCCACTACAATTCGAGCACACATAATATATGATTACAATTATTTTAAAATTTATTGACATTTTCTGACCAAACATAGGATCTAGCATGCTGAAAATTCCATGCGATTGGGAAAAAAAAATATATATGAATTCAGGTGTTATTATATGTAGCCTTCTGGAAATGTCAATTAGATCAAATTGGTGGATACTGTTGTCAGCTCTTGTATGCACTTACTGATTTTTGTCTACTTCTAGCAGTGACTGAGAGAGAGGTGCTCAATTTCTAGCTATGATTATAATTTTGTCTGTTTCCTCTGTCAATTTCTGGTTTGAGTATTTTAAAAATATGTTATTAGGGGCCTAAACATTTAGGAATATATTGCATTTTCCTGTGGACTTGACTTATTAATAAATTGTCTCTTTACCCATATTCTATGTCTTAAGGTTTAGTTTGTCTAAATTAAAACCATGCCCACTTTTTTATGCTTACATTTTATACAGCTTAAAATTTTTCATAATTTCCCTTTCAACCTGTTTCTTCGCATTTAACGTGAACTTCTTGTAGACCCAATATTGTTGGGTGTTGCTTTTTTACCCATTCTGATTATCTGTTTTTTTTTTTTTTAATGGGAATTGTTAATCCATTTACACTTAATGAAATTATTGATAGAGTTGTGTTTAAGTCCATCTGGCTATTCGTTTTTCATTTTCTCTTCACTTGTTTGCTATTGTTGTTGTTATTGTTTCTTTCTTGCTAATTTCCTTGTTTTAGATTAATTAAACACACTATATACTCTACTTTATTTCCCTTATTGTATTTTTAGTTACTCTTTCTTTTGTTAATCTTATTGTTTGGTCAAGAAAAAAGAAAATGTAGCCATAATTTATTAAAGTCTTTTTAGAGTTAATACTATACCGCATTGCCCCTGATACTTCACATGTTTCATTTCACTTTTAACAAATATAAGACGCTAACAACATTATAAATTAAAAATTTACCTGTTTCTTATTGTGCTATTTTTGCTATGTATGTTACTTCTTCATACGTTATAAATTTTCCATACATTGTTTTTTATTGCTTTATCCATATAATTTTTTTTAAAGAAATCATAAAAAGTTAAAAAAATGTTTTAAGTATACCCATGTATTTACAATATCTCAAGGCTTTTATTCTTTCTAGTGTATGTAAGTTTCTAATTAGTATATTTTCCCATTCAGGCTAAAAAATCTTTCAGTTGTTTTTGTAGTGAACGTGTGGTGTGGAAAAGTCAGATATTATTATATTTTTACAGGTTGTAGAAATCTGGTTTGACAAGTTAACTTTTTTTTTTTTTGTCTTTCGGCACTCAATGATGTTGTTCCACTGGCTTCTGGCTTCCATTGTTTCTGTTGAAAATTTAGCCCAAAATTCTATTGTTGTTCCCTTTTACGTAACGTCTCCTTCTTCTGCTGCTGCTTCTGTTTCTTCTCCTTCTTTTTAAAATAAAACTACTTTCAAGAATTTCTCTTCGTATTTGCCTTTTAGCAGTTCAATTATTACAAGCTTCACTGTGACTTTTTTTTTTTTTTAATTGATCATGTTTGGGGCTTTGGGGCTTCTGGAGTCTGTTATTAGACTTTAATTAAATTTGTTAAAATTATGGTCATTATTATTCCATAATTTTTCCTCTGCATTTTCACTTCCTCCCAGATATAGTCACTGAGATTCTATTTATCTTATTTTTCCTCTATGTATCTGCTGCGGTTTTTTGTTTATTCATTAAAATGATATTTTCCTTTAAGTTCTTGAACATATTTAAAATAGCTTTAAGTGGTAAACTCAACATCTATACTACCTTAAGGTCTGTTTCTACTTACTGCTTTTTTGTTATTGTTCATTTTGTGTTAATTTTTCCCTTTTATTTTTATATATACTTTTTATTATCATTACTAGATACCAATACTTATGCATGCAACATTTTAGAGACTCTAGAAACTGGTATGTTCCTCTGAAGAGTATTGATTTTTGTTCTGTTGGCAGTTCAATTACTGGATGATCATGTTAAAATTGTGTAGGTTTTTTTTTTTTTTTGGTTTCTCAGAGTAGATCTGTGAAAAGCCTAAGGTGTTTCCCAGTGATCTCTAGCTTTGTAACACTCACACTCTAACCTCTGTCCCTGCTGTGGATTTTTTTGAGACTTAGTTTTAGGCTTTCTTAAACCAAACCAAACTAAACCCATTGTCGTCGAGTTGATTCTGACTCATAGCGAACCTATGAGACAGAGTGGAACTGCCCCAAAGAGTTTCCAGGGAGTGCCTGGTGGATTCGGATTGCCAAGCTTTTGGTTAGCAGCTGTAGCACTTAACCACTATGCCACCAGGGTTTCCAAGCTTTCTTAGGGAAAGTCTAAAGTAGACCTTCTTCAAAGATAAGCCCAAAAGACTAATGGACCACAAGTACCACAACCTCCACCAGAGTGAGTCCAGCACAACTAGATGGTGCCCAACTACCACCACCGACATCTCTGGTAGGGATCACAGTAGAGGGTCCTGGACAACGTTGGAGAAAAATGTAGAACAAAATTGTAACTCACAAAAAAAAGACCAGGCTTACTGGTCTGACAGAGACTGGAAAAACCCCAAGAGTATGGTCCCTGGATACCCTTTTAACTTATTACTGAAATCATTCCTCAGGTTCACCTTTCAGGCAAAGATTAGACAGGCCCATAAAACAAAACGAGACTAAATGGTCACACCAACCCAGAGGCAAGGGTGAGAAGTCAGGAGGGGACAGGCAAGCTGATAATGGAGAAACCAAGATCAAGAAGGGGAGAGTGTTGAGATGTCATCAAGCTGGCAACCAATATCACAAAACAATTTGTGTATTAATTATTTAATGAGAAACTAATTTGCTCAGTAACCTTCCCTTCATCTAAAGCACAATAAAATAAAATAAAGTAAGCCTCCCTCTAGTTCATCATCCTTATCCTCAAGGCAGTTTCTTTAGGTATGTTAACTGCAAACTCAGGGTGTTATGTTAGTCTCTTCCCTCTGACTAGACCTGTATTTTACAACCCTGCAGTACTCCTCAAACTCTGGTAATTCTATTTTATTCTCTGCTCTGCACTATCCAATTTCTGGTAAGTCTTGCATAACTGCACCTATTGTCTGTGCAGTTCAATCCTTGGTCAAGAGTTCATATTACTACCCACTCCTGGAGCCCTGGTGGCATAGTGGTTAAGAGCTATGGCTGCTAACCAAGTTAGGCAGTTCAAATTCACCAGCCGCTCCTTGGAAACCCTATGGGGCAGCTCTACTCTATTCTATAGGGTTGCTATGTGTTGGAATCAACTCGACTGCAATGGGTTTACCCACTCCTACCTGTGCACATTCCCATGCCTGGCCCAACAGGTTCCCAGCCATTAAAGCAATCATGAACTCTGATGTCTTTGGCTCAGTGGATCCACCATGTTCTCATACTCTAGCTATCTGCACTTCTATCAATAAATTCTCCCCATGCAGAGAATCAGGGAGAACTTGGGGTTCATTTCATGTGTTTCACTTTCCAAAGAGACCTCAGCCTTGTTCTGCCTTTTGTCCAATGTTTGAAAACACTTGCCTCATATAATTTCCTTCAGTTTTATAATTTTATAGGTTTTGCTTTTTGTTTTTGCTTCTTTTTTTTTTTTTTATAATAAGTTTAGATCATACTAGTTACTTCATTATGGTCAGGAATGGAAGCCTGTTTAGTTGTGTTTATTTTTATAGGACTATTTCAAAATTGAAAGTTCTTTTTTTAAAAATTTAGAATGAATCATAATCATACTTCATCAACTCTAAAATTTACCACTCTACGATAAACTTCTTTAGATTAGAAATCTGTGCCTTTTTTCTAGTTTGGCACTCATTCAGTAACTGAATCAAAAATCTTTAGTGGTCTCTAGAAGAAATGAGAAAAGACTCAACTTTTTGCTGGATTTTCCTTGTATTTCATGAAAATAAATTTATTGTCTTTGTTCCATTGGAGTTATATACATAATAAAATGTGCAAAGTTAGAAATTTGTTTATATTATTTGTTGCTGAGATTCCAAAATTTCTCACAGGATAAAACAGGCAGAAACCAAACCCATTGCCATTGACTTATTTCTGACTCATAATGACCCTATAGGACAAAGTAGTACTTAGTTCCCCATAGGGTTTCTAAGGACCAGCTGGTGGATTCGAACTGCTGACCTTTTGGTTAACAGCCAAGCTGTTAACCACTGTGCCACCAGGGCTCCTTTCACAGAATAATCAGGGCAAAATTAATCCTCAAATTTCTCTTCTAGCCAAAAATTTAATCTCAGTTGAATTTGAATGCTACAGAAGTCTCAGCAGTGCCTGAACAAAATAGTATCTAAATCACTCCTTAATATAAACTCAGTAATTTATTCTTTAAACATATTCCACAAATAAGAAAACATATGAAAGATTTTCAAATGGTGCCTTATATAACTGGACACTCAAAATGTATAAAGGAAACACAATTTTGGTCTCAAAATACTTTTTACTGTTACAAAAGGAACAAAAGACACAGGAGAGAGGTTCTGTCTGAGATGTGTTAGCAAAAATGGAGACCTGACCTTCTAAGAATCTCCAAACAGAAGAGGTTATTATGCAAATGGTATGTCCAGCTGTTGTTCCTTTCTATGGTGTATAAAATAAGAAAGAAATAGGCTCAAATTACAGCATGAGGGACTCAGGTTTGACAGTTTTGCAAATGGCTCTTTGCCTACTAGCCTGAGGAAAGTGACAACTGATTGCAGAAAAATTATAAGGAATACTGATTTCACCGTTGATTTATAGTCCCTCCAGCCCCAATAAGAAGGTAGATCAATCAATGATGTACTGTGAGGGTACTACATTCCACTTAACATGTAATGTAGAACTTTTACACACAATGAAGAGCACAAGGTAAATTTTATAGATTTTTTTTTTAATTTAGAATTATGCTTTCCTAAGAAACAAAACTCCTCTCTAACTCCATAAGGTGATAAAAGTGTGCTTTAGTTCAATGGGCTTTGACTTTTAAGTAGTGTGATAATAGAAGAAATAGCTTAAGCGTACACAGGGTTTTCAAAAACATTTTACCTGTATTTTCTCATTTGTTCTTCAGATATGCCCATTCCATCTTATAAAACAGGAAACTAGATTCCATGAAAGATGAATGACTTGGCCAAGCCAGTCGTGGTAGGTTTAGAAATATTATTTTAATGTAAGCCTCCTGTTGCTCAGTCTAACGATCCTTCAAATGAAGCTCCTAGTGGCCTCCCAGTGATGTGGTGATTAACAGCTCTAAGTTTCCTCTGGAGGGTGGCAGGGGGCTTGACTAGACAAGTCAATTACTGTGCTTGCCATACCCTCGGACTATTTTAAAAACTCATCTTGGAAACTTATAGTTAGAAATACTGAGGAAATAAGACAACAGTAGGATCTACTATAAAGGCCAAGAGATAGCATGATAACCTGGCATCAAGAGGAAACAGAAGCTATGAATATGCAGAATAAGCTATGCAGTATATAAAGAATAACCGAGTAGAGGTGAGAAAGGCAATTGATGGTAGCTGGAATCCAGGAAGGAAGAGAATATCTAGATGTGCCAGTAGCAGTGAAGGTTGAACACAGAACACTAGGCAGAGGATCAAAGACCTTTAGTCCTGAGGTCCTTCTTGCACTTTTTGATTCCGAATGTCTTCCCAAAGGGAGTCTCCACTAGGTTAGCTTGTTACTATTCTAATTTCCGTTCCCATTCTTCCTGCAGCCTGACTTCGCTGTCCTCCATTGCCTTGTGCTTTTTCTGAAGCTCATTGTTGAGATGTTTCTGGTTATCTGGATGTATCTTCCCAATGTATGAGATTTCTTAAATGACTCTCAGACCCTTGCCTTTAACAAAAAAAAAAAAAATTTTTTTTTTTTTTTTAGAGACCTCAAATTAATAGTATTACACACCATTACACCAGTAGCTGATGAATTGTTAACGCTGACAGACCAGAAAGAAATGTTTGGGGAAGATGATGTTAAAATTAATGACTCTCAGGTATGTGGAGCCATTTAGTTAGTAAAATGTTTAGAAATGCATGCAGTCGTGAAAGAAATGTATGTATCTGAGATGAAAAAATGAGCAGATGACTTTTCTACATATGCTTTATTTCTTTGAAATCAGAGGGCAGTTATTTATGCTCAGTACTGTAAGAGGACCTCCAAGGTACTTTATCTTTTGTATGACTGGCTAGCTAGAATGTAAGTTCCTTGAGGTAAAAAATTCTGCATCATTTTCTTTATGAATTCCTTCACAGTGCCTATCACGTGTACTCTCCTGAACACATAACAGTATCTTTGAAAAATTAATTGACCAAATAAAAAGATGACTACTTTTGACTTCACTCCATAATGTAACAGACAGAGTTTGGGGTGCTTTACATTTCTTGACACTTGACTTAATATTCATAAAAGCCTTAATAATTACATGCTATTGCATATGAGAAAATCTTGTCTCAGGGATGACAAATGACATAGCTGTTGTCCCATAATTTGTGTGTGGTAGAATTAGAATTTGAAACCAGTGTCTCTGGTTTAGTAACCCCTGATATTGTCACCACCCCATACCAGCTCTCATCAATTCATCCATTCATTCATACAACAGAAATTTATTAAGATGTTAAGTCTATGTGCCCAGCACTGGTCCAGGAACTAGGAATGCAGTGTAGAACAAAAACACACTGGTCCCTGCCATCATGAAGCTTTTAGTCTAATGAGTCCCTTCATCGTTTTGGCTCACAGACTGTCCCCAAATCAGCTACCTCTATTCATTCCTTTGTCCTTGCCTTGCATGTATGGAGTTCAGAATGCATGATCATCATTTTGCATATGCAAAGTGTCAAGTTCCCTCAGCTTTCTTCACACAACTGTGTGCTACCCACCCAGCACAGGGTTCACTTTGCAAGGTTAAAGGATAAGTTGCTCTCTAAAGGCAGTGAAGGCATATACACGATCAAAAGGCCAGATATGGTGGACAGATTTTTTTTCAGAAAATTCTATGGTTTTCAGTAATACATTTTATTCTTTTTAGACTACATAATGAAGTTAATTTTTAATTTGCAAAATCTTTTCATTTCTCCTTTCCTCTCCCATTCTCTCCCCTCTTTCTCCATCATCTCTTCTTTCTCCTCCTCTTTCTTCTCACTTCTTCCTATTACTTTCCTCACTGCTTGCTCACCTTTTAGTATATGCTCCTTTGGTGTAATCACTAGAATAAGGAAAAAAAAATTACTCTCAAACCATTTCTTCCAGCTCAATTGGTTTTCCCTCTCTGACATCTTCTTAGCTGTACTCTTGCAGGAACTACTTATTGCCTAGGCTGTTCAACAGAGATCCCCCTTTATTTATGAATGTTAGAGAACACCTGGTAGGTTCAGAAAACTCTGTTTGTAGTCCATAATATTACAAACTGCATGATCTGTTGGGAAACTCTTGGAACAATGTTATGACTCCCATTTGAGGATGCTGAGGCATATGTTTCATTGGTCCTCTGGCATCTTGATGTCTTCGAAGACATGTAATCTCCTTCCTTAAGAGAGTTATTACAGCACATGGCAAACTCTTAGCAAATCCCGGAACATGCAAACATGTGGATGCTTACAGTCCCAGGTAGACAAGGCATTTTTTCTCAGCACTTGGTGTCACAACTAATCATGTTTTGCCTCTCATAGAAGCACTGGGCCACTTGAGGAAGTCATTTTGTTCTCCAGACAATCATACTGCCCAGCCAGCTATGCAAACAATCTAGTATAGAACATCCTTCTTGAAAAACTTTCCTTAAAGAAATGTTATATCAAGACCTGATTTTCGCAGCCAAAATGGAACACTTGCCACTAGCTATTTCCACCTGTACATATCTCAGCTTGCAAAGTTTTCTTGTTTATTTTGCCCTTTTATGTCAGGAACAATAAAGAACAAGAAAAAGACACAAAAGCATTAGCAAGACTTCGTTCCTTTTTTTCGATCAGTGCAGCTTTATGTATTATAATACACATTTTGAAATAGGAGCAAAAAGTAATTTTTTAAATTTTTGTGTGTGTTCTAACAAATAGTTAAGTACTTTTACGGTTCCTCAGAATTATAAAAGAGACAGAGATGAAAATAATATAGTTTCTTTCCTTATGGAATTTTCAGTCTAGCGGGGAAGAACACATATATACAGATGGCTACCCCCCATGCACAGGCTTTGTGGTGCAGGCTGGATGCACAGCACAGCATTGTGAAGACTCCAGAGCCAGATTTTTTGGATTCAAAGCCAGGCTTACCCAGCCACGGGCCTCAGATCTTGAACAAGTTACTCAACTTTTGTAAATCTCAGTTTTTTCTCTTGTAACTAAGTCCCCAAGTCATGGAATTATTTTAAAGGGCTTTGCAAGCTAATGTGGAGTTCCTAGGTCATACAAACAAAGTACTGGTTTCCTAACTGAAAGGTTGGAGGCCAGAGTCCACCCAGAGGCACCTTAGATGAAAGGCGTGGTGATCTATTTCCAAAAAATCAGCCATTGAATATCCTACGGAGCACTGTTCTACTCTGACACGCATGGGGTCACCATGAGTCAGAATCAACTACACGACAACAGGGTGCATGTGTGTGTGTGTGTGTTTTAAGCAAAATAATGTACATAAATTGTTAGCATAGTTCAGGATACATGGCGAGCTCATAGTAATTGTAAGCTCTTTTTCCTAAAAGAAGCGGAGGGAAAAAAGTTGGGCAGAGGACTGAACAAAAGTAGTATATCACAAAAAGGACTTTGAAGTGAGTATTCACAAGTCTGGAAGCTATCAACTTCGGCTGTGCTGAGTAGCCTGCAGAATCTGTTTAACTCTCTCCACAGAGACCAGCTAGTGACAACAACCCAAGGAAGAGACAGAGGGGAAAAAGCTAAAAGAAGAATAAAACAATGGCTTAGAAAAAGGCAGTGGCATTACCGTCACCTGCCCTCTCCCCTTCTCCTGAGCTATCAGCAGCTGCTCCAAGGAGAACACTATCTGTGTCGTACATAGCAATTATTTGGATGGTTTTCTGCAGGGAGTTGCTATTTTTCTGTTGACAAGGCATGTTGAACTGATCATTTGGCATTATATCATATTCAATTTACTGCCTCATAGCACTATTTGTTTTATATAAGGAGTTGTGTGCCAGAGGGCTCTGGTGATGTAGAATATGCATCATTTCAGTCACTCACCTCCTCTGCTAATGGTTTGGCTGCCAGCTTTTTAAGCTGGAATTAATTTGCTGATTTAACTCTCAAGTAGGGGTAGAAAATCTACTTTTCCAACATAGGGAAGGACAGTCGGAGGCTAAGGTGTAAGGTAAGAGAAGTTGATTTGTTGGAGGTTGTGAAACCAGATTTTTACCATTTGTAATACCAGCTTTTTAAAAATAAACTTTTAAGTTTAGGATAATTTTAGATTTACAGAAACATTTTGAAGGTAGTTCAAAGAGTTCCCATATACCCCACACCCAGTTTCCCTATTGTTAGCATCTTTCGTTAGTATGATACATTTGTCACAACTAATGAACCAATATTGGTGCATTTAAAAAAAAACTAAAATCTCTTCTTTATTGAAATGTCCTTATTTTTTACCTAATGCTACTTTTCTGTTCCAGAATCTTATCCAGGCTACCTCATTAAATTTAACCATCATGTTTCTTAGGCTCCTCGTGGCAGTGGCAGTTTCTTAGACTTTCATTTTTTTTCAATGACCTTGACGGTTTTGAGCAGTACTTCTCAGTTATTTTATATAATGTTCTTGAATTGTTTTTTCTTTTTTCCCAATGCCTTCTCACTATTAGACTGGTACTATGGGGTTTTATAAGAAAGAAAATGAGCCCTGGTGGAGCAGCAGTTAAGGGCTTGAATGTTAACCAAAAGATTCTCAGTTTGAATCCACTAGCTACTCCTTGGGAATCCTATGGGGCAGTTCTACTCTGTCCTACAGGGTCATTATGAGTCAGAATTGACCAGACAATAGTGGGTTTTGGTATGAGGAAGACCACTGAGGTAAAATTTTATTCTCTATCATCACATCATATCAAGGGTATATGCTATAAACATGATTTATCATGTTGGTGTTAACCTTGACTGCTTCATGGAGATAGTGTTAGTCAGGTTTCTTCATTGTAACTTTTTTCCCCCCTTTTCCGTGTTATACTCTTTGGAAGGTGGTCAACTAAGGGGTAGGGGGTTGTGTTCTACCTCCTTGAAGACAGAATATCTACATAAAGTTTTTGAAGTTCTGCTGGCCTGGTGATTTATTTATTCTCCTCCATTTATTTATTTATTCAATCATTTATTATATCAGCATAGACTCCCAGGTATTTATTTTCTTCTTTGGGTTGTAATCCAGTACTATTTTATTTATTTTGTTGCTCAAATTTGTCCAACTTTGGCCACTGGGAGCTCTTTCTGCTGACTCTTATGTCTCTTTGTTGTACCCTCATCCATTAGTATTTTGTTTTGTGTTTGTTTGGATTTGTTTTTTAACACTCTCTTACTTTCTGTGGCACAGTGGTTAAGCGTTCATCTGCTAATGAAAAAGATCAGCCGTTTGAATCCACCAGCTGCTCTTTGAAAACTCTATGGGGCAGTTCCCATGTGTCCTGTAGGGTCACTATGAGTTGGAGTCGACTCGATGGCAATGGCTTTGTTTGGTTTTAACTTTCTGGCATCACAAAATATTCCAGGTGTATCTTGTATAATCCCTGCCCCAGTCCCAGAATTGACCCTTTCTCCAAGGAGCACTGGTTCCTTTTACTGGAGAATGGTATTAGAAAAGAAGGTCTGGTTATTGAGTGTGCTTGTTGCTACTAGGGTGTCTTGCTTCTGATACTGTTTTTGTTGTTGTTTGTTTTTTTAATCATTTGCTCTTCTCCATAATCCGCCAGGGTTCCAGGGGCTTGAGGATGCCCAGGCCCCAACTCTTAGTGGCTCACTGGATAAGCTCTTCTTCAACAGCTTGCTGTAAGATGGCTGGACTGAACCACTTTCTTTCCACTTCCTTCCATCAAAGTTATCTACTTGTGTCCTATTCCTTCATTACTCTTGTGATCAGCTTCCTAAGATAGTTATTTGGACCTTGCACAGACCCTTACAGTTGATTTTCAATAAATATTTATTACATTTTATTGAATCTGATAATCTAATTCCCATTAAGTTGTCAAAAATGAATAATGGATTTTTTGGTTTTTACTCACAAAAGAAAGCAGCCCTAGTGGCATAGTGGTTAAAGTGCTCAGATGCTAGTCAAAAGACTGCTGTTTGAACCGTTGGCCACTGTGCAGGAGAAAGATGTGGAAGTCTGCTTCAGTAAAGATTACAGCCTTGGAAAACCTGTCGGGTAGCTCTTCCCTATGAACTGGAATCGACTCAACGGTAACACGTTTGCTTTTTTTGGGTTTTGACTCACAAAAGATAATTTACTTTTTAATTAGAGAATTTCTGAAGACATAGCCATAACCCGAGGAAATGACACCAAAACATACAATGCTTGTGGAAAGAATGAAAGCAGATAGACCTCAATTTACCAGGTCTTAACCAGCAATTTTTTTTTTTAATAAAAGGGTGGAAAATATCACCATGCAATATACATAATTAGGATAAAAATTGTTTTGTGAAGCTTTTGGTGTGTGAGTGTGTGTGTGCACTGCCTGATGATGTACATCACAATACCATTTTATATAAGGTTGGAGGAGATAGTCAAAATCTCAAAAGGTCATTGAGTATAGTCATCAACTGGCAGAGCAAATAACTTTAGTTCCATTTCTTCTTCATTCGTTTGGAAATGTTTCAATATCATTGATACGGCCTGTGACATGTCATACTAGTCAGTATGGCTATGCTTTTGTCAACTTTTGTGGATATGGAAAGATACTATTCATATACAACAGAATACCACATTATTTCCTTTTATTTTCAGGTTCATTATCTTCATCAAGTATACTCCCCTCCATCTAGACAATGAGGTAAAAAGACGATATAGTGTAGCGGTTAATCGTGTAGGCCCTGCGTATTCCTAATATAGTCTCTGCCATTTCCTAGCTGTGTGGCTTTAAGCAAGTAACCTCAGTTGCCTCATCTGTAAAATGGGACTAATATAGTGAAACCGGGGAGAACTGGAACACAATAGGAGTGCCTTGATTTTTGGGGTTTCTCAAGTTTCCTATCTTTAACAAGGTGCAGTCTTAACACTTATCTCTTGGTAGGAAATATTTGAGTTTTCCTCTTCTGACAGGTTTCAGCCTTATACAGGTTCTGGCTTTCACAGGTTTTACTGTAATATCACCAACTTCATAGCGTTGCTGTTATGAACCTTGAGTATGACATGCACACAATAAACATTAAGTCAGTAGTTAACTCAGTGTTTTGCAAACTATAGATCACAAATTCTGAGTAGATCATGAAATCAGTTTAATGGGATGTATGCTAATGTAGCACAGAAGGGTATGTGTAAGTAATTAAAGTAAGTATAATTCCTAAATTTTCCATTCTGTGTGTACATATACATATGTTTGTGTGTATGTGTCTTTGGCTCCCAAGTCACTAAGTAAAATGTATTTCTAACTAATACTCCTGATCAGAAATACTTGAAATGTCAAACAGATCTTTTTCCCCAGTAACTAAATTAACCTCTTCCCATCCTTCAATTTTAGGTTTAGAGTCCTCTTTGGAGCAAGCTTTCTTTACCTCCGTGTCTGGCTTAAATCCTTTTTCACACAAAACCCCCCTAATTCTACCACTTATTAGAGCTATCCTTTTACATGTGTTTGTGGGATTGCTTGATTGGTAGCTGCACCTCTCTGCAGACTGTAAGCTTACTAACAGTCACGACGGATCCTTTTTGTTCACGTCTGTGTTCACAGCATTTAACGCAGTGCCTGGCACATAGTACACATTCAAGAAATATTGAATGAATAAAAGGATGAATGAATGTGTCCTCAATTTCTTTTAACACCACCCATATAGAATCTGTGGTTTCTTTCTATGGATTCTTTCTAGTTAATATCGCTGAGGTTCATCCCTTTTACTGCATTATTTAGGGGACTTATTTCTTCTTACCTGAATTTCACCAATAGCCCTCTAACTGGTCTGCTTATGTACTCCCTGCTGCATTTCCTCCCACTCAAATCCAATTAATTTGCCCTCTAAGTGATTTTTTTACTGAAATAAAAATGTGATTATGCTACTTCTCAGCTTAGTATCTGCCAATGGCATCTAATTGTCCTCAGGATGAAACTCAAACCCCTTATTATTATTATGAGTGTGCATTCAGAGCCACAAATGCCATTGTGCCAAATTTTAACTGTATTTTCTTATAACTCAGTTTGATTTTCTGATTCCAAACTACATTCTCTTTGATTCAGAATCAATCTAGTCACTTTCAAGTAAACTCAGTCCAACTTAGTTATTACTAAGTCAATTTTGATTTGTATTTTAGTCATATAAAGGATTATACATCTCATATATATTTTTTATTTTTACTTCTCTGTCTCTTTCTCTTAGTGGTTCAGCCTAATCTTTGGATATTAAGTGGTGGTGGTAGAGGTGACTTACACTATTACCACCATAGTATTTTAGGGAGGATGGCTTCTACTTCTTGGTTACACTCTGCTTCAGATCTACATTAGCCTTCTAATTTCAGATGCACTTTCTGGTTCTCAGGTGGAGGTAAGTAACTCCATCAAAGCTGACTTGGGCAATCTAGGGTTGCTGGGCACCTTTATCTTTCCAATGATGGTGGCCCATGAAGAGGGAAATCATGTACTCTCCCAAACTCTGGAGGTGACTGTCTATGCCACCTCCTTTTGATGAGTGAATGAGCCCCGTGTCACCACATTTATATACTAAATCAGCTCTCTGGTACTTGTGCTCTGCTCACTGTCAGTCTCCCTCTCTCTGTGTCTCTGTTTTTCTCTCTGCTCATCTTCCTCACTCCCTTTTCTCCCCTTAAATGTGAAACTATGGAAATGGTCATATGCCATGTAAATTAGGAACTATGGAAAACTGGGGACTACTAATGGGCTCTCACACTGCCCCTGAAATATTTCCTCCAGCATTTGACTATCAGGACCGCAAACAGTTTTGGTGATGTGCTGTTTCACCAAATTTCAAGGTCTGAAGACAGATTCTTTTCCCTAAAAACATCTTGTAATCCTTAGCACTTTTTAAAAGCCCTCTAGAACATGATCCAACTGTAATTTTTCTCCAAAGTTTATATGCTTTTCAGGGTTAGGTGTGGACAGAAAAAAAAAAAAAATGAACTTTGCCTGTTTGCATCTTTTACTTCATTTTTGAATGATGACTTTGGAACATGTAAATCACAAATTTTTCTTTGTTCGTTTTATTCTCCCAAATTGAAAATTTTCCTCTGGAGTTAGTGGTAATCCAGAGACTTCAGTAGGAACCTGGGAGAATAGAATTGGTGGTAGTATTTATTTTATTCTACTAACACTATTCTGAGCTATCGAATGGTGCAAATGGCTAAGCACTCAACTACGTGTTGAGAGATTGGTGGTTGGAACCTACCCACAGGTGCCTGGGAAGACAGGTATGATAATCTACTCCCAAAAGGTTACAACCTTGAAAATCCTATGGAGCCGTTCTACTCTGCACACATGGGGTCACCATCAGTCAGAATTGACTCAATGGCAACTATCAACGGGTACAGACATGATTCTAAATACTCTTCTTCATTCTTTTATTCAATTCTGACAACAAACTTCTGAGAAAAGTAGAATTATTTTCCTCCTTTTGTGGGTGAGAATATAAAAATATGAAAAAAGAAATAACCTCCTTAAGGCTACACCACTCATGGTAAAACCAAAATGCTAACCCAGAAAGTATTAATCTGGAATCCTTGCTCTCAGCTATTTTTCTGTGCTGCGAGCACCACCACAATTCATAACACCTCCATAACTTGGAACCAGATGCTATAACTTTGAGTGGAATATTCTTTCTCTCTTTTCCTTTTAATCATTTGAAATTCAACACATTATATTACCTCCTCTGAAAGAAAGGTTGCTCTTTAAACATTTCCCTCCCCAAGCTCTCTAGTCCGATTTTGCATGCTCCTCCCATGTGATTTGGTAGTGCCCTTTGGAACCCTCTGTTATTGTAGTTATCTGTGTACTGTAGCAACTGGTTGATTACTTTTGTTTCCCACTACAGCATCAGTTTATTGAAAGCAATAACTGCATTTTCTTGGTTTCTGTCTTCCAATGCCTAACATTGTATGTGGCACATAAGCAATATTTAGAAAAAGTTTTAATGAATTAATGAATGAAAACTTTTGAAAGCTGAAAGTACTTTTCAATGCTGCTGTGGAAATAATAGAAACTCTGTGAAGTGGGAAATATGACAGGTTTAAGTAATGCCTATTAATAATAACAGAAAAATCTTATTTTTAGGTCTCTGAGAGCCACAGTTGAAGAAGCAAGTTCTCGTAAGCCTTATGAGTCTCACTATTCTTGGTTATCCATCTTGTTCCCACCGCTTTGAAAAAAACCATCTAAAATAATGTTTTCTCAAAGGTGTCTATCATTCAGAGATTCTGAAGTTACTAATAAAGACATGGGATTTCTGCTTCTTGAAAGAGTTATATGTGGCCTTTTGAAGATTAATAGTCTGAAGCATAAAAGAGAAAAGACTACTACAGGTTAATATAAGGAACCCTATTGTGTTTTTAGTTGCCATCGAGTTGATTCTGACTCATGGAGACCCCATGAGTGCAGATTAAAACTGTACTCCTTAGGGATTTCAAGGCTGTGACCTTTCTGAAGCAGATTACTCCTTAGAGATTTCAAGACTGTGACCTTTCTGAAGCAGATTGCCAGGATTGTCTTCTCAAGTGTCTCTGGGTGGATTTGAACTGCCAACCTCTAGGTTAGAAGCTGAGTGCTTAACTGTTTGAACCACTCAGGGTATGCTGAAGTGCCTGGTTTTAAGCAAAAGCTATGGAAAGAATTGTGTGGGCAGCACCAGTGGGACTTGACAAACTGAAGCCCCCGCAGCATTGGGCCACATTAGTTAGAACAACTCAGGAGGAACAAGAAATATTGCCTAGTCCAAGACTCTTTGAATCTTGGTGAAGTTCCAAACCACTCTGCCCACCAAAATATTGCTACTGAGTGAATAAAAACAAAAAAATATGCGTCATGTCTACTGCACCCAGCATTCATATTCTTGGGCCAAGTGGCTACTTTTCAAGGCCACCAACAGGAAACATTTAAATCCAAAAAACTTCCAGGACTTGTTACTAGCTCATTCAGAAAAGACAAATTTATCCTCTTCCTCATATTCCCTGGAATGACTAGTTGTTAAAGGTAAACAGTTGACTTATTACGGAAAGATAAATCAGGATCCCAAACAAAATGTTTGCCGAATGTCAGAAACACAAATGGCTGAACTAATTACTTGAAAATAATTGCTTGGAATTTGACCAAGAATCAATTCATTACCATTCAGCACCACTACTTTTGCATGAAAAAGGAAAAGGAAATATGCCAAAAAGAATGGAAATTTTCTGGGACTGAATAAAGGAATAGTGTTTTCAGAGTAAATCTGCATAATCTGCTGTATATTTTAGGCGCAGTTGTCATATGTTGATATGTTAGTCAGCTTGCTAATTGTATTCTGGAATTCAATTCTTTTAAGGAGGACAACCATGGTTTCAAAGTGCTAATAGGCAATGGCTGAGCAATTTGGGTATGATGAATATGACTGAATTCTTCAGACAGAGACATAGGTCCTTAAGAAAATGTAAATAAAGAATTATAGGCTGAAGATACCTTCCTCTTATGTTTCTATTGTCAGGATCTCTACATGCAGATTTTTGACGTTCACATTAAATTGTGTTTTCAAAGATCATAGTAATCAATTTTTGAATAATTGATTATAACACCTACGCAAGTGATTTTATAAAACTAGGGTGGCCTGTTTTTTACTTCACATTTTAAAATTATTTTTTATACATTGTTCTTTGCCTTTTGGTTCTTCACTTATTTGAGAATGCTGTTTTTGTTGTTAGCTGTCATTGAGTTGGCTCCTGACTCATGGTAACCCCTCACACAATGGATCCATAGGGTTTCCATTAGCTTATGTTTGATAGTAGACCCCCAGGCTTTTCTTCTTAGTTCTTCCTAGTCTGGAAGTCTGTTAAAACCTGCACAGCATCACAGCAACACACAAGCCTCCACTGACGAACGAGTGGCAGCTCTACAAGAGGTACGTTGGTCAGGAATCAAACCCAGGTCTTCCACGTGGCAGATTCATCACCGAACCACCCATGCTGGCATTGTTTGGGAATATGGGGTGAATAAAAGCTTCTGGAGGCAAACCTAGCTATACTATTGAATCTTATCAACATACCACTTAATTCTTGATTGTATGCAGGTATTAATTGTCAACCTGTTCTCTGCTTTTTCCAGATAAGGCCTGTGTTCCTTCCCGTGTATACTTGAAGGCACAAAGCAGGCAAAGGATACACTGGAAGCAATTAATTAATTCTCATTTTGTTGACTATATTAACATGTCTCTCAAAACACTGAAAAATTGTGTATGTTGCCTCATATAATGATACTTTTTTTCCCCTGTATTTTTTTGGTCCAAAGAATTCCTCTGTTTTAACCAATCAATCTTCAAACCCATTAAAAGTCATCACTGCATATGATTATTTTCCCAATGATAATAGCAGGTTTCCAAATATTTAATAAGCCTGTTTTCAAGTTGCAGTATATAGCAAGAAGTAATATGAATTGTTATGTGTTATAATCTGGGTATTAATGACCATCTGGGGAAGCTGATAGCCCAAAGAAATATCCTATGGTGACTTTATGATTTCTATTATAGCTCATTTGTTTTATTTTAATTAGGTAAGAAAGGAAACAAAATCTTTTCTGCCACTGTTGTTGTCTGAAGGGATAATAGTGCCAGGGGCATCACGTATGGTCTTTTTTTAATAAATTGGCAACAAAAATAGGACTCAATTTCTTAGAACTGATTAACCCTTGGGGTAGGACAATCTTGATCGTATCACACAAACTGCTGTTGTCCGGCCTTGTCATTTTTTTATGTAAAAAATTCAAATGAACCAACCTGTGCTATTTATAAAACACTTGCAAAAATATTTTTAAATGGGTTTTCACATTTTCTGAAGAATAATTGGCAGAATGTAATAGATATTTCCAGAATAAAATAATGTGCTTTCTGACACCACATTTTGATTATCATATCAAAATTGATGTCTTTCTACAATAACAAGAGATGGTTTTTATAATGATAAGTAGATTACATCCATTCAAAAGTGAGTGGTTATAAAAATGTGCATGTTTTCAGTGTTGTTATTTGACTTGTTAATTTAAAATTAACCAATATTGAAAATTTATGTGTCTCAAAAATTCTTATTTTGTATTATACATAATAATCAGAGATGGGACATTTCAAAGTGTGAAATAAAAAGCAAAGTTCTTTGTTCTGTAAAACATCAAACATAAATTAGAAATAAATAAATTGGTTACTAAAGGGAATAGGTAAATATTTTGCCTTGTTTGTTGGAGGGAGAAAAGGTCAAGAAAAAGATAAAACAGGATAAAAACCAGAAGCTTTAAGGAAAAGTACTAAAAAGAATATTGGTACAAAAGATGGAAAAACTACACAGACAGAATGTAAAAAAGACACTAAATACGGGGTAAAGATACAAGTAGAATAATATTCTACAAAAATGTAAGTGGTAAGGTGTCTTAGTTATCTAGTGCTGCTATGGCAGAAATACCACATATAGATGGCTTTAACAAATAGAAACTTATTCTCTCACGTCTAGGAGGCTAGTAGTCAGAATTCAGGTCACCAGCTCCAGGAAAAGGCTTTATCTTTCTGTCAGCTGTGGGGGAAGGTCCTTATCATCAATCTTCCCCTTGTCTAGGAACTTTTCAGTTCAGGGACCCTGAGTCTAAAGAACACACTCTGCTCCTGGATCTTCTTGCTTAATAGTCATGAGGTCTCTCTCCTCTTTGCTTGATTCTCTATTTTATATTTCAAAAGAGATTGACTCAAGATACAAACTAATCCTATAGATTGAGTCCTGCCTTATTAACATAACTGCCTCTAATCCAGTCTCATTAACATCATAGAGGTAAGGATTTATAACACACAGGATAATCATATCAGATCACAAAATGGTGGACAACCACACAATACTGGAAATCATGGCCTAGCCAAGTTGACACATATTTTTGAGCGAAACAATTCAATCCATTATATTAAAAAAAAAAAAAGACTAAATTCTTTACTCGAAAACACTCTAGTTTTATTTTTTTTTAAGTGATCATGAAAATGTGTTCAAGTTTGTTATTTTTTGCTGTTGTTGTTTCCCACCCTCCACCCCAGAACTGTTTAAAAGAATACTTTATGTATGTTGCCTCATTAATCTTTTCTAAGTCACTGTGCAGAATATAATTACTTCTGTTTTATAATTGAGAACACATTTACTAACTATTTTGCTGTGGAGCATTGCTGTTGTTCAATGAACGTAAATTAGGATCAAGCCTAGACAACCTGGCTCCATTTGTCAAAATGTGGATGGGATTTTGAATTTGGCTGCAAAATATGAAAGGAGATGCAATATGCTTTTTTTTTTTTTTTTTGCATGTACATAATAGACGACAAGTTTGAACAACATATCTCTTACCCTTCTACCATTTCTGAATATATGTAAATAGGTAAAAACATATTAAGCTTTATATGGTGGGGAGAGTGTATCTTAATAAAAAGGTAAGAAAAATACTTTTACAAAATAATTGTTACACAACAAAGAAAATTAGTCACAAATACTTAAAACTATGTATAAGTGAGAAAATTATACATGCTAAGTAATGTCTTACCTTTGGAAAAGTACACATGCATTTTAATTTTGCTCTCATTGCTCAAAACATTTTTTGGACTTCACATTTGGAATAGATTCTCAGCCAGGGGCTCATACTCATGACTGTTCCTTGGAGTGACAAAATGCATTCAGGTCAGACAAATTTTATATTTGTGAACCACCAATAGTCAGTTGTTAAGAAGTATTTGCCACAGATTCCACAGAGAAAGCATGGATTCTAGCAAGATACAGAAAGAGATGGTACATGATGCTCTAAACAGGAGGAATTATGAAGATACAATTCCAACAATACAAAAATATACATGAACAAGTTATTCATTGTCACATTGCTGACAATTGTAAGTACTGGAAACAATCTAAATGCCCACACATGGGAGTGTGATTAAGGAAACAATAAACACAACGTAAATGCAGTTGTAGAAAGAATGAAGAAGATCTATGAACCGATATGGAGTAATCTTCAGGGTTTATTGTTAAGTGAAAAAAAGAAAAGTACAAAAGAAGCCCTACAGTATACTCTGTCATGTAAGAAGGAAAGGGATATAAAAATATATACACTTACCTCTAGATTTTGTGGAAAAAAAAAAAATAGCACTGAAAAGATAAATAAGACTGGCTGAATTAATTTACCTACAGGTGATGAATAAGTATGAGATAGAAAGAAAGAGGAATGAGAACAAGATAGGAAGGATGAGGGAGAGTAAAATTTCTCTGAATATACTTTTTTGTTATGAGTATTAGAATCATCTTAATATATCATGTTCTCAGAAAATTAAAAATAAAATAAAACGTGCTAATTCCAAAATGGACTACAAACAGTAAAAAGTGAACATTTCTGTAGTAAAAATGAATAATCTGATTACGTCAAAGAGGATGAGGAAGAAAAGAGCTAATCGGCATAGTTGCAACCAACTAAATAACAACTGGCAACAACAAATTAACTTTGAACAACAGAATTTTTACTATGCTGTAAAGATAGTTAAGACTGCCAGAAATTCCTAAACCAAATTTAATTATAAGAAGATATCAGTCAAACCCAACTTGAGGGACATTCTACGAAACAACTGGTCAACTCACAAAAGACAAGAAAGGCCTAAATAACTATTCCAGATGAAAGGAGACTACAGATACATGACAACATGTACTGTGTAATTCTGGATCATATCCTGATCCAAAAGGTAGATATCACTAGGACCATTAATGAAATTTGAATAAGGCCTATAGGCTAGCTGGTAGTGTAGTATCAATGATAATTCCTCATTTTAATAATGGCCTGTGGTTATATAAGATGTTAACATTGGGGAAAGCTGGGTGAAGTTTGTAAGGAAATTCTTATTATATCCTTGCATCTTTTTAAATCTGAAATTATTTTCAAACAAAGCAAAAGTTTTAAAATTAGAAAAAAAAAAGGACATCTAGCTATATGAGGACAGAGCAACAGCTCTGAGCCTTCAGATCCCAATGCAGCATGGGGTGGTACTAAGCTAGCACAATAGCAGCAGACTGGTCAACTTGGTGCCCACTCAGCATAGAAGCCAAGAACCCTGAATGTATCATATCTGTAAGAAAAGGTTCAAACAACAAGCCTTGTAGGTTTATAATTTACAAGATCATCTTTCATTGTTAACATGGAGTGCAAAAATGTGCCACATTTGTTTTTCTTCCACAAACACTGATGGTACTTGACATCATGGAAACACAAAGGGTAATGAAATATCTACATTGAGGCAGAGGACCTGAGAAGTTCACTGGTCACATAACAAACTGTAAATATTTCGCAAACTCATATCCATTTATTGGTAACCACTGGCTGAGGCTGGCTAGGAGAAATTAGCATACAGAATTGAAATAAGCCAAAGAGTTTGAAGCAAACATTTCAGTCGTATCTAAGAAGAAGTAAATAAAAACTGTGGAGGACACATGAATTCTGAAGATCTGCTTAGCTAACAAATTAAGCAAGTGAATACAGAGAAGCCAGGAAGGCAAGCAATATCCCTGAATGGAAGATCAGAAAACACAGGGGTAAGCAAGTGTGCATCATCACCTAGAGAAACAAGCTGGGTCCGACATAGCACATTTCCAAAAGGAACAAGTGTGCTCCCCAGGCAGTGAGCAATCGGAGTGCAAGGAAAAATTTTATAGCTTCTTTTTCCTTTTGTATCTTAGCACATTTTACATTTCTATTTTTAAAGATGTTTTATAATGGACATTACATAAAGTTCTTATGTATAATTTATAATTGAATATGCATATATGGAAGTTACTGAGAACTTCTGTACTAATGAGTGTGATTAAAAAGAAATGTCGGTAATCTCTGGAATGCTCTATGTATTGTTCTATTTCTACTTGATAAACTGTGTATATTAATGTTTTTACTTTTGTATATATAGATCATATTCTGTTTACAAAAATAAAGGGGAAGTGTTTGGAGTCATTGGTTCAGAAGCTCCCAAAATCAAATATGGATCAAATCAGATATAAGAATAATCTTGCAGGCCAGTGATGTCCAACATGAAAGTATCTGACCTAAATGACTTGTCAGGTTTCCTCTTTCTGCTTACCCATACAGAGCTGCACACACTGTTTAAGAATTAGAACAGTAAAGTGAAATGCTGGTGAACTAATCTATGGCCTCTGGCACCTGGCCTAGTATCATGTTTTCCTGTGCTTGAGAGCAGAATTGAGCCCACAAAGGACAATTCTGGCAAGAAAGTAGGTCACTGACTGACTGATAGACCCCGTTTCTTGATAAGTAGGGTCAGAGAAACTAAGATGATACAGAACTATTAATCAGAAAATACCTCTTCGGTATCATAAGTTATAGGAAATATGTCCACACGTGGCCTCCACTTAAATTAAAATGCATTCTAGAGAGGTAACCTGGGTAGACACATGTGAAGAATGGTTCCTTCCTAAAATCATTCCAGTTCAGCAACCTCTATGTCTCTAACATTAATCTCTGGCTATGAGGCCGTCTCTACTTAGCAGAAATCCATGCAACGCAATGCGATATCCTTACACCTCAACAAGATTTAACATTCAAAGGATGTGTCTTTCACCTTCGGTTTTGACCCATCTATTCTTTGCCAATGACTTACAAGATCATAATTGTACGTTCCTTGTCGAGACGAGAAATCTATATACAACAGGGTGAGAGATCCTATGAAGATTGAGGAGCCCTGAGGTAGAGCAGGTGAAATACCCTGCTCTATTAGTGGGAATAGTTAAAATAACCCCGGGAGTTAACCTTAAGTGTTAGTTACAGAAGATAGAGAAGGAGCTGTGGTCCATTGGCTTATCTAGGACCAGTGATAGCCCATTTTTGTCAATCAGTCATTCTAGTGAATGTCTTCCTTTCAAAAAATTATGTTGCAAAAGAGTAATTGATCACATCTTTGGCTGAAAAATATCTCCTGTTTCTTCCATCTTTAGGTAGTTTAAGGATAAGAATTCTTAAACAAATATAATAATAATGATAATTATATATCAAAAAGGAAAGATATAGGCAGAAAATTGGTGACTTGATGCTATAACAGTGAGATCTAGATCAAACACCACTGACACAGTTGTGAAGCTCAGACAAGTATAAAGACCCAAAGGAATTTGTTTGTGTCTTGTCAGTCTTTAGTCTTGTTGAAGATCCCACAACAAGATCTTCACCCTTTAAAAGTCACGGTTCTGGGGGCCAAGATGGCGGACTAGGTAGACGCTACCTCGGATCCCTCTTGCAACAAAGACTCGGAAAAACAAGTGAATCAATCACATACATAACAATCTACGAACCTTGAACAACAAACACAGATTTAGAGACAGAGAACGAACAAATATGGGGAAGCAGTGACTGTTTTTGGAGCCTGGAGCCAGCGTCCCAGTCAGGTAACCTTGGCGCCGGGCTTAGGTCTGGGCCCAGGGGAGGTGAACACAAAATCTTGTGATGGTGCAAACAACGGGCGCAGCCCTACCCCCCTGAGCTGACCCCGGGAGGGGGCCCAGCCGGTCCGCGCGGGTGGTGTGGAGAAGCGGCTGGTGGGAGAAGTCCCCGGGAGGCAGCAACTGATTTTGGAGCTGGGAGTGCAGCGTCCCAGCCAGGGAACCTTGGTGCCGGGCTTTTGACTGGGCGCTGTCATGGCTCATGCATGGGGCGTAGCCCTACTCACCTGAACTAACCCTGGGAGGGTGCCCAGCCGATCCGTGGGGGCGGCGCAGTGACGGGGCTGGCGCGATAAGAAGTCCCCGGGAGGCAGCGACTGATTTTGGAGCCCGGAGTGCAGAGTCCCAGCAGGGGAACCTTGACGCTGGGCTTTGGACTGGCAGCGGAGGATCTGACCACGGCTTCAGCGGACCAGACCCTCGGGGGCAATCTCCACACAGCCAGCACACATAGGCGACACACCCCTTGAGAATCTCAGATAAAATAGTGATTCCAAGTAAGATAAGCAACTTTGGCTATATTCCGGGGTGCGACTCTCCTGTTTCTCTGAACCCTGCCCCACCCTTCCCAGGTGGCTTCATTAACATTGGAATTTCCTAACCCATTCTTCCGGCCTGAGAGAAGTAACCACAAAAAACCCAGGGACCAAAAATCAATCCCAAATTGGACTAAAAACACAGAAACAGCTACAGCCAAGCATATATGATCCAAATCTTGGACTCTCATCCTTACAGGGAACAAGGTGGCAGTTATAATCCAAAGGCAGTTCTGATAGCGATCTGACTGCATTTTTTTTTTTTAGCAGATTTTCTGGAAAAACAAGTTTCCCAGGTCTGATATCTCTGCTTATTCAACAGAGCCCTAACTGACCCACAACAGGGAACTGAGGGCTGAAGATCCCCCCAGACCACCTAGCCTCCTGCCTTAGGGGTCTACGGAGGGTGACACCTACCAATCAGTAGAGATACTTGCATTGGGGGCCTAAGGTATAGCTGCAGTGCCCTCCGACCAAGGTGCTACAGGAATAGAGACACACTTACCTCACTGACACTTGGGGGAAGCCTGTCAGCATCCTGCCCCCCCTGGAGGGTGAACCCCAGCTGCTAATAGAATCTGGTGCACACAACTATCACCACTACTTCTCGAGGTGGATAGGTGTTAGGGTGCAGCACACTTGATGACCCAAAATCAGATTCTACTCAAGAATAGTGAATAGACTCAGGCATATATATCTGGCAACAGCCCAAACCAGCTGGTAATAGGTCATAAGTAAGTCAAGGGCTACAACAAACAAGACAGCACAATCTAGTAGCCCATCCACGTATATTGAAAGAAAACAAAACAAGATAAGACTCAGTGAGCAATCACAGAATAAACCACTACTATTTTTTTTTATATATTTTTAGTGATGGCTCAGAGACAGCAGTCGATATCAAACCACATAAAGAAGCAGACCATGACAGCGTCTACAACCCCCCAAACAAAGGAATCAAAATCTTTCCCAAATGAAGATACAGTCCTGGAATTATCAGATACAGAATATAAAAAACTAATTTACAGAATGCTTCAAGACATCAGGGATGACCTCAGAAACGAAATAAGGCAAACTGCAGAAAAATCCAAGGAACACACCGATAAAACTGTTGAAGAACTCAAAAAGGTTATTCAAGAACATAGTGGAAAAATTAATAAGTTGCAAGAATCCATAGAGAGACAGCATTCAGAAATCTAAAAGATTAACAATAAAATTACAGAATTAGACAACGCAATAAGAAGTCAGAGGAGCAGACTCGAGCAATTAGAATGCAGACTGGGACATCTGGAGGACCAGGGAATCAACACCAACATAGCTGAAAAAAAATCAGATAAAAGAATTAAAAAAAATGAAGAAATCCTAAGAATCATGTGGGACTCTATCAAGAAGGATAACTTGCGTGTGATTGGAGTCCCAGAACAGGGAGGGAGGACAGAAAACACAGAGAAAATAGTTGAAGATCTGCTGACAGAAAACTTCCCTGACATCATGAAAGACGAAAGGATATCTATCCAAGATGCTCATCGAACCCCATTTAAGATTGATCCAAAAATAAAGTCACCAAGACATATTATCATCAAACTCGCCAAAACCAAAGATAAAGAGAAAATTTTAAAAGCAGCCAGGGAGAAAAGAAAGGTCTCCGTCAAGGGAGAATCAATAAGAATAAGTTCAGACTACTCAGCAGAAACCATGCAGGCAAGAAGGGAATGGGACGACATATACAGAACACTGAAGGAGAAAAACTGCCAGCCAAGGATCATATATCCAGCAAAACTCTCTCTGAAATACGAAGGCGAAATTAAGATATTTACAAATAAACATAAGCTTAGAGAATTTGCAAAAACCAAACCAAAGCTACAAGAAATACTAAAGGAAATTGGTCAGAAAACCAATAATATCAGATACCAGCACAACACAAGGTCACAAAACAGAGCATCCTGATATCAACTCAAATAGGGAAATCACAAAAACAAATTAAGATGAATTGAAAAAAAAAAAATGCTCATAACAGGGAATCATTGAAGTCAATACATAAAAGATCACAATAACCAAAAAAAAAAAAATCAAAAAAAGGGACTAAATACAGGTGGCATAGAACTGCCATATGGAGAGGGATACAAGGCGATATAGGACAATACAAGTTATGTTTTTACTTAGAAAAATAGGGGTAAATATTAAGGTAACCACAAAGAGGTATAACAACTCCATATCTCAAAATAAATACCAAGAAAAACCTAACAACTCAGCAAGCATAAAGTCAAATACTATGAAAATGAGGAACACACAATTTACAAAGAAAAACATCTCAGCACATAAAAGTAAGTGGAAAAATGAAATTGTCAACAACACACATAAAAAGGCATCAAAATGACAACACTAAACACTTATTTATCTATAATTAGGCTGAAAGTAAATGGACTAAATGCACCAATAAAGAGACAGAGAGTCTCGGACTGGATAAAGAAACACGATCCGTCTATATGCTGCCTACAAGAGACACACCTTAGACTTAGAGACACAAACAAACTAAAACTCAAAGGATGGAAAAAAATATATCAAGCAAACAATAAGCAAAAAAGAAGAGGAGTAGCGATATTAATTTCTGACAAAATAGACTTTAGACTTAAATCCACCACAAAGGATAAAGAAGGACACTACATAATGATAAAAGGGACGATTGATTAGGAAGATATAAACATATTAAATATTTATGCACCCGATGACAGGGCTGCAAGATACATAAATCAAATTTTAACAGAACTGAAAAGTGAGATAGACACCTCCACAATTATAGTAGGAGACTTCAACACACCACTTTCGGAGAAGGACAGGACATCCAGTAAGAAGCTCAATAGAGACACAGAAGACCTAAGTACAACATTCAACCAACTTGACCTCATTGACTTATACAGAACTCTCCACCCAACTGCTGAAAAGTATACTTTTTTTTCTAGCGCACATGGAACATTCTCTAGAATAGACCACATATTAGGTCATAAAACAAACCTTTGCAGAATCCAAAACATTGAAATATTACAAAGCATCTTCTCAGACCACAAGGCAATAAAACTAGAAATCAATAACAGAAAAACTAGGGAGAAGAAATCAAATACTTGGAAACTGAACAATACCCTCCTGAAAAAGACTGGGTTATAGAAGACATCAAGGAGGGAATAAGGAAATTCATAGAATGCAACGAGAATCAAAATACTTCCTATCAAAACCTCTGGGACACAGCAAAAGCAGTGCTCAGAGGCCAATTTATATCGGTAAATGCACATATACAAAAAGAAGAAAGAGCCAAAATCAGAGAACTGTCCCTACAACTTGAACAAATAGAAAGTGAGCAACAAAAGAATCCATCAGGCACCAGAAGAAAAAAATAATAAAAATTAGAGCTGAACTAAATGAATTAGAGAACAGAAAAACAATTGAAAAAATTAACAAAGCCAAAAGCTGGTTCTAATTAACAAAATTGATAAACCATTGGCTAGACTGACTAAAGAAATACAGGAAAGGAAACAAATAACCCGAATAAGAAACGAGAAGGGCCACATCACAACAGACACAACTGAAATTAAAAGAATCATAACAGATTATTATGAAAAATTGTACTCTAACAAATGTGCAAACCTAGAAGAAATGGATGAATTCCTGGAAAAACACTACCTACCTAAACTAACACATTCAGAAGTAGAACAACTAAATCGACCCATAACAAAAAAAGAGATTGAAACGGTAATCAAAAAACTCCCAACAAAAAAAAGCCCTGGCCTGGACGGCTTCACTGCAGAGTTCTACCAAACCTTCAGAGAAGAGTTAACACCACTACTACTAAAGGTACTTCAAAGCATAGAAAAAGATGGAATACTACCCAACTCATTCCATGAAGCCACCATCTCCCTGATACCAAAACCAGGTAAAGACATCACAAAAAAAGAAAATTACAGACCTATATCACTCATAAACATAGATGCAAAAATCCTCAACAAAATTCTAGCCAATAGAATTCAACAACATATCAAAAAAAAATAATTCACCACGACCAAGTGGGATTTATACCAGGTATGCAAGGCTGGTTTAATATTGGAAAAACCATTAATGTAATCCACCACATAAATAAAACAAAAGACAAAAACCACATGATCTTATCAATTGATGCCGAAAAGGCATTTGACAAAGTCCAACACCCGTTTATGATAAAATCTCTCAGCAAAATAGGAATTGAAGGAAAATTCCTCAACATAATGAAGGGCATCTATGCAATTTTTTTTTTTTATGCAAAGCCAACAGCCAACAGCCAACATCACTCTAAATGGAGAGAACCTGAAAGCATTTCCCTTGAGAACGGGAACCAGACAAGGATGCCCTTTATCACTGCTCTTATTCAACATTGTGCTAGAAGTCCTAGCCAGAGCAATTAGGCTAGACAAAGAAATAAAGGGCATCCGGATTGGCAAAGAGGAAGTAAAATTATCTCTATTTGCAGATGACATGATCTTATACACAGAAAACCCCAACGAATCCACCAGAAAACTACTGAAACTAATAGAAGAGTTTGGCAGAGTCTCAGGTTATAAGATAAACATACAAAAATCACTTGGATTCCTCTACATCAACAAAAAGAACATCAAAGAGGAAATAACCAAATCAATACCATTCACAGTAGCCCCCAAGAGGATAAAATACTTAGGAATAAATCTTACCAAAGATGTAAAAGACCTATACAAAGAAAACTACAAAGCTCTACTACAAGAAATTAAAAAGGACATACTTAAGTGGAAAAACTTACCTTGCTCATGGATAGGAAGACTTAACATAGTAAAAATGTTTATTCTACCAAAAGCCATCTATATATACAATGCACTTCCGACCCAAATTCCAATGTCATTTTTTAAGGTGATAGAGAAACAAATCACCAACTTCATATGGAAAGGAAAGAAGCCTCGGATAAGCAAAGCATTACTGAAAAAGAAGAAGAAAGTGGGAGGCCTCAGTCTACCTGATTTCAGAACCTATTATACAGCCACAGTAGTCAAAACAGCCTGATATTGGTACAACAACAGGGACATAGACCAATGGAACAGAATTGAGAACCCAGATATAAATCCATCCACGTATGAGCAGCTGATATTTGACAAAGGCTCAGAGTCAGTTAATTGGGGAAAAGATAGTCTTTTTAACAAATGGTGCTGGCATAACTGGATATCCATTTGCAAAAAAATGAAACAGGACCCATACCTCACACCAAGCACAAAAACTAACTCCAAGTGGATCAAAGACCTAAACATAAAGACTAAAACGGTAAAGATCATGAAAGAAAAAATAGGGACAACCTTAGGAGCCCTAATACAAGGCATAAACAGAATACAAAACATTACCAAAAATGATGAAGAGAAACCAGATAACTGGGAGCTCCTAAAAATCACACACCTATGCTCATCTAAAGACTTCACCAAAAGAGTAAAAAGTCCACCTACAGACTGGGAAAGAATTTTCAGCTATGACATCTCCGACTAGCGACTGATCTCTAAAATCTATATGATTCTGTCAAAACTCAACCACAAAAAGACAAACAACCCAATCAAGAAGTGGGCAAAGGATATGAACACACACTTCATTAAAGAAGATATTCAGGCAGCTAACAGATACATGAGAAAATGCTCTTGATCATTAGCCATTACAGAAATGCAAATTAAAACCACGATGAGATTCCATCTCACACCAACAAGGCTGGCATTAATCCAAAAAACACAAAATAATAAATGTTGGAGAGGCTGTGGAGAGATTGGAGCTCTTATACACTGCTGGTGGGAATGTAAAATGGTACAACCACTTTGGAAATCTATTTGGCGTTATCTTAAACAGTTAGAAATAGAACTACCATACAACCCAGAAATCCCACTTCTCGGAATACACCCTAGAGAAATAAGAGCCTTCACACAAACAGATACATGCACACTCATGTTTATTGCAGCTCTGTTTAAAAAAAAAAAAATTACAACAGCAAAAAGCTGGAAGCAACCAAGGTGTCCATTAACGGATGAATGGTTAAATAAATTGTGGTATATTCACACAATGGAATACTACGCATCGATAAAGAACAGTGACGAATCTGTGAAACATTTCATAACATGGAGGAACCTGAAAGGCATTATGCTGAGCAAAATTAGTCAGAGGCAAAAGGACAAATATTGTATAAGACCACTATTATAAGATCTTGAGAAATAGTAAAAACTGAGAAGAACACATACTTTTGTGATTACGAGGTGGGGAGGGAGGGAGGGTGGGAGAGGGCTTTTTACTGATTAATTAGTAGATTAGAACTGCTTTAGGTGAAGGGAAGGACAATACTCAATACATGGAAGGTCAGCTCAATTGGACTGGACCAAAAGCAAAGAAGTTTCTGGGATAAAATGAATGCTTCAAAGGTCAGTGGAGCAAGGGCGGGGGTTTGGGGACCATGGTTTAAGGGGAGTTCTAAGTCAATTGGCAAAATAATTCTGTTACGAAAACATTCTGCATCCCACTTTGAAATGTGGCATCTGGGGTCTTAAATGCAAACAAGTGGCCATCTAAGTTGCATCAATTGGTCTCAACCCACCTGGAGCAAAGGAGAATGAAGAACACCAAGGTCACATGACAACTAAGAGCCCAAGAGACAGAAAGGGCCACATGAACCAGAGACCTACATCATCCTGAGACCAGAAGAACTAGTTGGTGCCAGGCCACAATCGACGACTGCCCTAACGGGGAGCACAACAGAGAACCTCTGAGGGAACAGGAGATCAGTGGGATGCAGACCCCAAATTCTCATAAAAAGACCAGACTTAATGGCCTGACTGAGACTAGAGGAATCTCGGCAGTCATGGTCCCCAAACCTTCTATTGGCCCAGGACGGGAACCATTCCCGAAGACAACTCATCAGACATGAAAGGAACTGGACAGTGGGTAGGTGAGAGATGCTGATGAAGAGTGAGCCAATTATATCAAGTGGTCACTTGAGACTGTGTTGGCATCTCCAGTCTGGAGGGAGGATGGGAGGATAGAGAGAGTTGGAAGCTGGCGAAATTGTCATGAAAGGAGAGACTGGAAGGGCTGACTCATTAGGAGTAGAGCAAGTGGGAGTACAGAGTAAGGTGTATATAAACTTATATGTGACAGTCTGACTTGATTTGTAAGCATTCACTTGAAGCTCAATAAAAGTTAATAAAAAAAAAATCATGGTTCTTTTGGCTACTTTATCCTGCTGCTTAAGTTGTGTGTTATTCTTATTTACCTAGGGCTACCATAACAGAAATACTGTAAATGCTTGGCTTTAAAGAACAATAATTTATTGCCTCACAGTTCTAGAGGCTAAAAGTCCAAATCAGCATCTCAACTGTGTTGATCACTTCTGTGAGCCTCTCTCCTAGCTTTTGGTGTCTGCTGGAAAACCTTGGCATCCTTTGGGATTCCTTGGTGCTCTTTGGCATCTGTCTTCCCTCCATGAATGTCTCTGTGTCTACTCTGCTGTTTTCATAATTCAGAAGTGATTAGGTTTAGGATCCAACCTACTCTGATGTGACTTCATTAACGTAACAAAAAACCCTGTGTCCAAATGGGGTCATTTTTACAAGTAGAGGAGCTAGGACTTCAAAAAATTTTTTTGGAGGAAACAATTCAAACTTTATCATACGTGGCTAAGGTTGATTAGAAAATCCTTCGCAGGATTTCAAGTTTTCTTTTTTTTTTTAAAAGAAACAAAAACCAGCTCAGAACAATATGTGAAAGACCTTCCCTGCTTCATCAGTGAATATCACAAAGCAATCAAATACATTTCCCTGTGACGGCCTCAGCTGACAACACAGCCTGTCACTCCTCTCTCTTCTTTGAGTTATAGACACAGATCTTGCTCTCAACTCACAGCCTGTCTCATGGGCTAGAGCCTTATCTGTCCTCAAAACCACAACCGTCATCAACTAGGAAATGTCTCCTCTGAAGGAAAAACAAGGATCCTTTATTTACTGTATAGACTAATTATGAATCCCATTTGCCACCACTAACAAGTGGTGATTGTAGATTCACCAGTTAAGTTCAGTATTTCTCCACTAACTATTTAGCTGGGGGAAGAGTTAGTGTTGTGTCCCACCAAGAGTGTAGCCACAAATAAAAAATAATAAAACCAGAACAACATAGCTGGAATTGAAGAAAATACATTGCTTTCCACAAGAAATTATCTTTTTCACAGCATAAGAGCAGTTATTTTTTTACAGACAACTTTGTAATTCTTCACACCTTTGACCGGGTCCTTTCTCATCAGAGCCTATTGTTTTTAAGCATATTGTGGGCAACTCTCTTTCCCTTCATTATTAATAGATGTTTTAAGGCAGGCATGGGACTTTTATCTTTTTTTTCATCACCAGCCCATTGTACCACGTGCATGCAAAGTACCCACACACACACTATTACAGGCAAATGTTACTCACTGAAAAAAAGAAAAGATTTAAACCCAAATTTTGTTGTTTAATTTATGTTCCTGTTAATTATACTTCTAAGCTTTCTTTTTGTCAGGTTCTATCATTTTCTTTGTATTAGAAAGCTCCTAAACAAGGTTTGGGCAGGAAAAAAAAAAAAAAAAAACTAGCAGTTTCTCTGTGCTATGTTTCTTTGCTCCTTTTATTTTTCAGACTAGAAATGTGGTCCTTGACATTCGCTACTGCCTCAGGTAGTCCAGATCTATTGACTTGATTTTGTTCCCACTAACTTTACTTTGGAAACCCTGGTTAAGTGCTATGGATGCTAACCAAAAAGTTTGCAATTCAAATCTACCAGGCGCTCTTTGGAAACTCTATGGGGTAGTTGTACTCTCTCCTACAGAGTTGCTATGAGTCAGAATTGACTTGATGGCAACAGGTTTGGTTTTTTTAACTCTGCTTTTGGAGGCAGTTTTTGGAGGAAGCCATTGTTCAGTGGTAGAGCTCTCTCTTTCCATATGGAGACTGCAGTTCGATTTCTGGCCAATGCACCTCAAAGGCAGCCGCCACTCATCTGTCAAGTAGTCTTGCGTCTTGCTATGATGCTGAACAGGTTTCAGAAAAGCCTCCAGACTAAGATTGACTAGGAGAAAAGTCTTTTACTTCTGCAAATCAGTCAATGGAAATGTTATGGACCACAGCAGTCCAATCTCGTTGTGCATGGTATCACCACAAGCTGGGGGCTGACTAGACGCAGCTAACAATAACAACTCTGTTTCTAGGAAGTAAGTGTATGTGTCATTCCAGCCCAGGCACTACCCTTAATATAACAACATTCTTCTACTCTTAAAATACAAATCTCACCTGGAATATTACATAGCACCCTCTTGAAATAATTAGCAGTTTGTCATCTGACTTGACTGGGGCAGATTAATCAGTAAGCAAGGTATGAACTGGCTTGACAGTGTTTACTGATATGTAGTGCATAGTTTCACATGGGTTTTACCACCTCTTTGATGCAGCGAAAAACGTGAAATTGCGCACTACAGATTAGTAAGTAAGCACAAGTAAGCCCCTGTGTACCTTGCTTATTGAATAAACCACCCCTGGAATTGACATAGTTCTAATGAGACATAATGTTGGTATACACATCATTAGAAAGTGAAGTGAGTAAAGGGAAGAGAAAAGAGTTTAGACAGTGTGCTGTTTCGTTCAGAATTCCTATGAATTGGGAATGTTTTGAACGGGTTTCACAGACATGAAATGGCATTAAGCATAGCACTCTATCATCTGCTAACAGCACATCGTGGTGATTTCTCTGCTGCTGCTCATCTTTTATTCCATCCATCATCGCTTTCTTATGATGTTTCTAAATTTTGAGTAACATGCACTCTTACGTAAAGCTCATATAACATCACAGAAAAAAGTTGACAAAAATATATTTATCACACCCCAGGAAGATACTTGCACTGGTAAGATGAGTACACATTTGGAGTCCAGAATATCCACTATTTTACCCTAGCCTCACAGATTATTCTGGTTAAAGTTTCAAACATACAGCTCTGTTGGTCTTCCCAGTCACAATAGAAATATCCATATTTAAAATTCAAGAACTTTCTGGCACCCAAAATGAACAGGTTGCTAATTTTTTTTTTACCCCCAAGGAATCCGCATCGTTCATATGGTATGTTAAAAAGCGTGGTTTTCAAAATCATCTATTTTCTGTTCTCATTTGCTAATGTTAATAAATGCAATGTTCTTTGTTTATTTGGTGAGAGTTGCCTTCCAACAAGGAACAGCTTTCTCACATTTCTACTTTAAACAACAGTAGCAGAACTACAAGCCACATTTCGCACTGTGATACTGGACATTGATGATCACCTGCCGTGTCTGACCAACATGTACTTCCACATGTGTCTGCCCTGAAAAATGTGCTAGAACTAACAGAAGAAGATCTCATCCTCAAACACACTTCGCCTGGGGGTGAAAGGAGCTGCCCCTTCTCCACTACCATGTTTTCTTCTGAGGTCTGGCATTTTTAATTAAATTTTTCCAAAGCCACACTATTTCTTCCTTACTTCTCAGTGAATGGTAAACAAGGTTGTGACACTAGCATTGCTCCAAATCCTATGCTTCCTTCCTTGCCAGCTGTGTGACTTTGGGCAAGCCACTGCATGACTCAGAGCCTGAGTCTTCACACATGGACTGTGTATAAGAACATCTACTTTATGAATACCTTGTGACGGCAAAAAGAAAACATCTGAAAGTAATTTATAAAATGTTAAGTGACATATATATACAATTCAAGTAGCTAAAATATGTTATACCAAACAAAAAGCCAAATCCAGTGCCGTCAAGCCAATTCCGACTCATAGCGACCCTATAGGACAGAGTAGAACTGCCCCATAGAATTTCCAAGGAGTACCTGGTGGATTTGAACTGCTGACATTTTGGTTAGCAGCCATAGCACTTAACCACTACGCCACCAGGGTTTCTAAAATATGTGCTATGTAAGCCAAATATCTGGAAAGATCTTCCGGATTTTAACTGGGAACACAGTCAGTACCTCACAGAGCATCCCTTGTCTATGGCCAGCAGATAAAAGCAGAGGATCAGAACCGGTGCATGTTACATCTATAAGGAGCCTTGCACAAACTTGGGGTGGATGCGGAACATGGGAATCATATTACGAAGTCAATTTGTATGAATCAAAACAGAAAGTGGCCGTGATAAAAAAAAAAGTTGTCCGGTGGTTATTCATGTAGGAATCAGAAAAAAGAAGTTGGGAAAGAAAGCTGAATTAAAAAAAAAAAAAGTGAAATGAGGTGTCATGGACTGGATTATAAAAAAAATTAAAAAAATGTCCCCCCCAAAATGTGTGTATCAATTTGGTTGGGCCATGATTCCCAGTATTGTGTGGTTGTCCTCCATTTTGTGATTGTAATTTTATGTTACGGGGATTAGGGTGGGATTGTAACGCCCTTACTCAGGTCACATCCCTGATCCAACGTAAAAGGACTTTCCCTGGGGTGTAGCCTACACCACCTTTTGTCTTACAAGAGATAAAAGGAAAGGGAAGCAAGCAGAAAGTTGGGGACCTCATACCACCAAGAAAGCAGTGCTGGGAGCAGAACCTGTCCTTTGGACCCTGGGTCCCTGCAAGGAGAAACGCCTAGTCCGGGGGAACATTAAAGAGAAGGCAGAGACAGAAAGGCTTCCCCTGGAGCTGACACCCTGAGTTTGGACTTTTAACCTACTTTACTTTGAAGAAATAAATTTCTCTTTGTTAAAGCCACCCACTTGTGGTATTTCTGTTACAGCAGCACTAAATAACTAAGACATGGGGTCTGGGAAAAAAAAAATTCATTTCCAGGACAACAAACAGTTATGAAATTGCTAGGTTGTGTCTGCAGTATGGGAAAACAAAATTTGAATTACCAGACTTCTGTTTTTAAAGCCAGCAGTGGTGCTCACTACCTGACCCAAAGGTCCAGTAAGGTCTTAAGAGAGCATTCATAAGTAGTCTCTTACACAGCTTCTCAGAAGACAATGCAAGGAGCCTGAGCAATCAATCATACACAGCATCAAATGGTGGCCACGGGGCACTGGATCTTCATATATGTTCTCCTTTATTCTGTGCTTTACTCCTCCTTCCCTTCACTCTTGCTCCCTGAGGCTGCATACCCTACGAAAGTAGTAGCAAATTAAAAAGAAAAAAATTCATATGTTTCCTCTGAGAAAACTTGTTGAATCTGCCTCATGGTGACTATTTGTGTACAGTAGAACTGCTCCATAGTAGTTTCAAGGCTGTAAACTTTAAGAAACAGATCACCAGGCTTGCCTATCAAGTCTTTCCAGGTGCTTCAGGGTGGGTTCAAACTGCCAAACTTTCGACTAGAAGTTAAGCACTTAACCATTTGTGCCACCCAGGTACTCATTTATTAGGTTTTAAGAGTCTCTCAACACCAAAGAGAAGGTGAGTATTAGGGAAGGAGATGGGTTCTCCAAGGACAAGGGCTAGGTTTAATCCAGTCTACCAATACCGGACAGTTAAGGAATAAGTTAGGGTGGGTTAGGGTGAGGGTTTGGGTTCCTCTGACTTATCTTAGAATTAGGTGTCAGTGACCTGTTCAATGCTGTAATGTATTTCTTTTCTTTTACATTTATTTCATGGACTGCAATAAGGCTTTTATCGAGAATCAGTTGTAAATTTCTCCTTTTAACTTAAAAAAAAAAAATTTTTTTTTTTATCTTAGTTATCCATTGCTACTATAACAGAAATATCATAATTGGGTAGCTTTAACAAACAAATTTATTTTCTCACAGTTTAGGAGGCTAGAAGTCCAAATACAGGGGGCCCACTGTAGGGGGAAGCTTTCTGTGTGAGCACTAGAGGAACGTTCTTGTCTCTTCTGAACTTCTACTTCTGGATGATCTTTATGTGGCTTGACATGTGCCTTCCCCTAACTCTCCTCTGCTGCCTTGTTTAATCTCTTACTTCTTACATCTCTTACATTAGAGATTGACTCAAGATACAGGCTACACTAATCCTTCCTCATTAATATGACAAAGACAACCCATTCCCACATGGGATTATAGCCACAGGCATAGTTTACAACAAACATTTTTGGAGGACAAAACTCAATCCATAACATATGCCAAAAAGATACTGGACTTATTGATTGTTCTGAGATGGTGCTTTAGATTTTTATTGATTTTTGCATCACGCAGAAAAAGAGTCTTGGGGGGAAATCTAGAAAACATAGTTCTAACGTGTCAATTATTTTATATCTAGGGCAGTCCAATATTGGACACTTAAGAAGTTAGTTACGGTGGGTTTGGGGGAGGATGAGACTCTCTTCTGAGTCTGTAATTTGAATTTTTGTAATACATGAGTGACTTGAAATTCTATTGTCAGCATAAAGGAGGGGAATTAGCACATTGGCTCTAAAAATGGAGTAGTTTTAATGCAAAATCCTCACCATCCTATATTATATTGTCTCAAGGGTGTTATTCCTGGAGAATTGTCTGTCCTCCTTTAAAAAGGGCAAATAACCACAGTGATTTAGGTGGTGAAGAATAACCACTAAATGCTCCATAAATGAGACTTAATTTGGTGAATGGAATGGGATAGACTGCTAAGATATATTTAAATATCTCTTTTATTCTCAAGGAAACCCTGGTGGCATAGTGGTTAATTTCTACAGCTGCTAACCATTCCGTAGTTGAACCCACCAGGCGCTCCTTTGGGGCAGTTCTACTCTGTCCTATAGGATTGCTATGAGTTGGAATAACTTGATGGGTTTGTTTTGTTGTTGTTGCTTACCTATCAAGGAAATCTTTCCTTTTATTTTCAAAGGAATTTTACAGATAGGCTTGTAACCCAACAGTTCTTTGGCTTTAAAACTGTTGTCTTTATCTACCCTAGCCAGCAAATCCTAACCCACCCACACACAAAGAAAAGAGACAGGGTGAAAAATGTCACAAATCTCATTTTCTAAGGATCTTATGAATATTGAACATTTCTGTCATTCTGCTATGTCAGACTGGATGTCCCTACAAAGTTCTGTCCAGGGGCGGGGCCAAGATGGCTGACTAGGTAGAAGCTACCTCGGATCTCTCTTGCAACAAAGACTAGGAAAAACAAGTGAATCAATCACATACATGACAATCTATGAACCCTGACCATCAAACATAGATCTAAAGAGTTGACCTGAGTGACAGAGACTGAGAATGAACAACCATGGGGAAGCAGGGACAGTTTTCAGAGCCTGGAGCCAGCGTCCCAGTCAGAAAACCTTGGCATCAGGCTTTGGACTGGGCTCAGGGGAGCTGTGCACGGCAGCCTGAGATGGCACAAACACCAGACACAGCCCTAGCCCCCAGAAGTGACCTCGGGGAAAGCCCAGCCAGTGCACAGAGGCAGTGCAACGATGTGGCTGACAGGAGGAGAAGTCACCGGGAGGCAGTGATTGGTTATGGAGCCTGAAGTGCGGCGCCCCAGCCGGGGAACTTTGGCTCTGGGCTTTGGACTGAGAGCGGAGGAACTAACCACAGCTTCTGAGACAGCGCAAGCACAAGACACGGGCCTGTCCCTCAGGGGCAATCTCTACCCAGCCAGAACACACATTCGAGGTCCCCCTTGGGAATCTCAGATAAAAGTCATCCCAAACAAGATAAGTAACTTTGTCCATATTCTGGGGTGCTACTCTCTCCTATTTATCTGAACACTCCCCTCTCCTTCCCAGGCGGCTTAATTAACATTGGAATTTCTTGAGCCAGAGAATGAAGTGTGCTGCAGTTTTTCTTTCTTTCTTTTGGTCTTTTCCTAACCCATTCTCCTGGCCTGAGAGAAGCAGCTACAAAAAACCCAGGGGCCAAAAATCCTTCCTTAATTGGACTAAAAACACAGAACCAGCTCCAGCCAAACATATGTGATCCAAGGTCTTGGGCTTTCATCCCTACAGTGCACCAGGTGACTATTATAATGCAAAGGCATTTCTGATAGGGATCTAACTGTAATTGTTTTAGCAGGTTACTGGAAAGACAAGTTTCCCAAGTCTGATATCTCTGCATATTCAACAGAGCCCTCACTGACCCACAACAGGGAACTGAGGGCTGAAGCTCCCCCCAGACCACCTAGCCTCCTGCCTTAGGGGTCTAAGGAGGGTGAGACCTACCAATCTGTAGAGGTACTTGTGTTGGGGGCCTAAGGTACAGCTGCAGAGCCCACCCACCAAAGTGCTTTAGGAATAGAGACACACCTACCTCACTGGCACTTGGGGGAACCCTGTCAGCATCCTGCCCCACCCCAGAGTTTGACCCCCTGCTGCTACTAGAATCTGGTGCACACAACTATCACCACTACTCCTCTAGGTGGATAGGTGACAGTCTGCACCACACACTTGATGACCCAAAATCAGATTCTACTCAAGAATAGTGAATGGACTCTTAGGCTTATATATCTGGTAAGAGCCCAAACCAGCTGGTAATAGGACATAAGTGATTCAAGGGCTACAACAATCAAGACAGCACAATCTAGTAGCCCATCTATGTATATTGAAAGAAAATAAAACAAGATAAGATTCAGTAAGCAAATATAAAATAAATCATTACAATATCTTAGAGATGGCTCAGAGACAGCAGTCGATATCAAGCAGACCATGATTGCTTCTACAACTCCCCGAACTAAAAAACCAAAATCTTTCCCAAAAGAAGATACAATCCTGGAATTGCCAGATGCAGAACATAAAAAACTAATTTACAGAATGCTTGAAGACATCAGGGATGACCTCAGAAATGAAATAAGGCAATCTACAGAAAAAGCCAAGGAACACACTGATAAAGCAGTGGAAGAAATCAAAAAGATTATTCAAGGACACAGTGGAAAAATTAATAAGCTGCAAGAATCCATAGAGAGACAGCATTCAGAAATCCAAAAGATTAATAGTAAAATTACAGAATTAGACAACTCAATAGGAACTCAGAGGAGCAGACTTGAGCAATTGGAATGCAGGGTGGGGGATCTGGAGGACTAGGGAATTGACACCAATATAGCTGAAAAAAAATCAGATAAAAGAATTAAAAAAAAAAAAGAAGAATCCCTAAGAATCATGTGGGACTCTGTCAAGAAGAATAACTTGCGTGTGATTAGAGTCCCAGAACAGGGAGGGATAACAGAAAACACAGAGAGAATAGTTGAAAATCTGTTGGCAGAAAACTTCCCTGACATCATGAAAGATGAAAGGATATCTATCCAAGATGCTCATCGAACCCCATTTAAAATTGATCCAAAAATAAAATCACCAAGACATATTATCATCAAACTTGCCAAAACCAAAGATAAACAGAAAATTTTAAAAGCAGCCAGGGAGAAAAGAAAGGTCTCCTACAAGGGAGAATCAATAAGAATAAGTTCAGACTACTCAGCAGAAACCATGCAGTCAAGAAGGCAATGGGATGACATATATAGAGCACTGAAGGAGAAAAACTGCCAGCCAAGGATCGTATATCCAGCAAAACTATCTGTCAAACATGAAGGTGAAATTAAAACATTTCAGATAAACACAAGCTTAGAGAACTTGCAAAAACCAAACCAAAGCTACAAGAAATACTAAAGGAAATTGGTCAGAAAACCAATAATATCAGATACCAACACAACGTAAGGTCACAGATCAGAACATCCTGATATCAACTCAAATAGGGAAATCACAAAAACAAATTAAGATTAATTTTAAAAAGAAAAAATGCTCAAAACAGGGAACCGTTGAAGTCAATATGTAAAAGATCACAATAATCAAAAAGAGGGGCTAAATACACGTAGCATAGAACTGCCATATGGAGAGGGAAACAAAGCAATATAGGGCAATACAAGTTAGGTTTTTACTTAGAAAAATAGGGGTAAATATTAAGGTAACCACAAAGAGATATAACAACTCCATAACTCTAAATAAAAACCAAGAAAAATATAACGACTCAGCAAACATAAGTCAAATACTATGAAAATGAGGAACACACAATTTACAAAGAAAAACATCTCAGCACAAAAAAGTAAGCAGAAAAATGAAATTGTCAACAACACACATAAAAAGGCATCAAAATGACAGCACTAAACACACACTTATCTGTAATTACGCTGAATGTAAATGGACTAAATGCACCAATAAAGAGACAGAGAGTCTCAGACTGGATAAAGAAACACAATCCGTCTATATGCTGCCTACAAGAGACACACCTTAGAATTAGAGACACAAACAAAAACTCAAAGAATGGAAAAAAAAAATCAAGCAAACAACAAGCAAAAAGAGCAGGAGTAGCAATATTAATTTCTGACGAAATAGACTTTAAAGTTAAATCCACCACAAAGGATAGAGAAGGACACTACATAATGATTAAAGGGACAATTGTCCAGGAAGATATAATCATATTCAATATTTATGTACCAAATGACAGGGCTGCAAGATACATAAAACAAACTTTAACAGAACTGAAAAGTGAGATAGACACCTCCACAATTATAGTATGAGACTTCAACACACCACTTTCGGAGAAGGACAGGACTTCCAACAAGAAGCTCAATAGAGATACGGAAGACCTAATTGCTACAATCAACCAACTTGACCTCATAGACTTATACAGAACACTCCACCCAACTGTTGCAAAGTATACTTTTTTTTCTAGCGCACATGGAACATTCTCTAGAATAGACCACATATTAGGTCATAAAACAAACCTTTGCAGAATCCAGAACATCAAAATATTACAAAGCATCTTCTCAGACCACAAGGCCATAAAAGTAGAAATCAATAACAGAAAAACTAGGGAAAAGAAATCAAGTACTTGGAAACTGAACAATACCCTCCTGAAGAAAGACTGGGTTATAGAAGACATTAAGGAGGGAATAAAGAAATTCATAGAATGCAACGAAAATGAAAACACTTCCTATCAAAACCTCTGGGACACAGCAAAAGCAGTGCTCAGAGGTCAATTTATATCAATAAATGCACACATACAAAAAGAAGAAAGAGCCCAGATCAGAGGACTGTCCCTACAACTTGAACAAATAGAAAGCGAGCAACAAAAGAATCCATCAGGCACCAGAAGAAAACAAATAATAAAAATTAGAGCTGAACTAAATGAATTAGAGAACAGAAAAACGATTGAAAGAATTAACAAAGCCAAAAGCTGGTTCTTGGAAAAAATTAACAAAATTGATAAACAATTGGCCAGACTGACTAAAGAAATACAGGAAACGAAACAAACAACCCGAATAAGAAACGATATGGGCCACATCACAACAGACCCAACTGAAATTAAAAGAATCGTATCACATTATTACA
The DNA here is from genome assembly GCF_030014295.1 of Loxodonta africana. Lineage (NCBI taxonomy): Eukaryota > Metazoa > Chordata > Mammalia > Proboscidea > Elephantidae > Loxodonta > Loxodonta africana. The sequence continues at coordinate 108,916,439 of NC_087347.1, read as the reverse complement.
AAAAATTGTACTCTAACAAATTTCGAAACCTAGAAGAAATGGATGAATTCCTACAAAAAAACCATCTACTTTTTTTTTTTTTTTACCTAAACTAACACAATCAGACGTAGAACAACTAACTAGACCCATAACAAAAAAAAGAGATTGAAACAGTAATCAAAAAACTCCCAATAAAAAAAAGCCCTGGCCTGGACGGCTTTACTGCAGAGTTTTACCAAATTTTCAGAGAAGAGTTAACACCACTACTACTAAAGGTATTTCAAAGCATAGAAAATGACGGAATACTACCTAACTCATTCTATGAAGCCACCATATCCCTGATACCAAAACCAGGTAAAGACATCACAAAAAAAGAAAATTACAGACCTATATCCCTCATGAACATAGATGCAAAAATCCTCAACAAAATTCTAGCCAATAGAATTCAACAACATATCAAAAAAAATAATCCACCACGACCAAGTGGGATTTATACCAGGTATGCAAGGTTGGTTTAATATTAGAAAAACCATTAATGTAATCCACCACATGAATAAAACAAAAGACAAAAACCACATGATCTTATCAATTGATGCAGAAAAGGCATTGGACAAAGTCCAACACCCATTCATGATAAAAACTCTCAGCAAAATAGGAATTGAAGGAAAATTCCTCAACATGATAAAGGGCATCTATACAAAGCCAGCAGCCAACATCACTCTAAATGAAGAGAGCCTGAAAGCATTTCTCTTGAGAATGGGAACCAGACAAGGATGCCCTTTATCACTGCTTTTATTCAACAGTGTGCTAGAGGTCCTAGCCAGAGCAATTAGGCTAGAAAAAGGAATAAAGGGCACCCGGAATGGCAAAGAGGAAGTAAAATTATCTCTATTTGCAGATGACATGATCTTATACACAGAAAACCCTAAGGAATCCTCCAGAAAACTACTGAAACTAATAGAAGAGTTTGGCAGAGTCTCAGGTTATAAGATAAAGACAAAAACCACTTGGATTCCTCTACATCAACAAAAAGAACATCGAAGAGGAAATAACCAAATCAATACCATTCACAGTAGCCCCCAAGAAGATAAAATACTTAGGAATAAATCTTACCAAAGATGTAAAAGACCTACACAAAGAAAACTACAAAGTACTACTGCAAGAAACTAAAAAGGACCTACTTAAGTGGAAAAACATACCTTGCTCAGGGATAGGAAGACTTAAAAAACAAAAAATTAACAGAGTAAAAATGTATATTCTACCAAAAGCCATCTATACATACAATGCACTTCCGATCCAAATTCCAATGTCATTTTTTAAGGTGATAGAGAAACAAATCACCAACTTCATATGGAAGAAAAAGAAGCCCCGGATAAGTAAAGCATTACTGAAAAAGAAGAAAGTGGGAGGCCTCACCCTACCTGATTTTAGAACATATTATACAGCCACAGTAGTCAAAACAGCCTGGTATTGGTACAACAACAGGCACATAGACCAATGGAACAGAATTGAGAACCCAGATATAAATCCATCCACGTATGAGCAGCTGATATTTGACAAAGGCCCAGTGTCAGTTAATTGGGGAAAAGACAGTCTTTTAACAAATGGTGCTGGCATAACTGGATATCCATTTGCAAAAAAATGAAACAGGACCCATACCTCACACAATGCACAAAAACTAAGTCCAAGTGGATAAAAAACCTAAACATAAAATCTAAAACGATAAAGATCATGGAAGAAAGAATAGGTACAACGTTAGGAGCCCTAATACAAGGCATAAACAGAATACAAAACATTACCAAAAATGATGAAGAGAAACCAGATAACTGGGAGCTCCTAAAAATCAAACACCTATGCTCATCTAAAGACTTCACCAAAAGAGTAAAAAGACCACCTACAGACTGGGAAAGAATTTTCAGCTATGACATCTCCGACCAGCGCCTGATCTCTAAAATCTCTGATTCTGTTAAAACTGAACCACAAAAAGACAAACAACCCAATCAAAAAGTGGGCAAAGGATATGAACACACACTTCACTAAAGAAGATATTCAGGCAGCCAAAAGATACATGAGAAAATGCTCTTGATCATTAGCCATTAGAGAAATGCAAATTAAAACTACGATGAGATTCCATCTCACTCCAACAAGGCTGGCATTAATCCAAAAAACACAAAATAATAAATGTTGGAGAAGCTGCGGAGAGATTGGAGCTCTTATACACTGCTGGTGGGAATGTAAAATGGTACAACCACTTTGGAAATCTATCTGGCGTTATCTTAAACAGTTAGAAATAGAACTACCATACAACCCAGAAATCCCACTCCTCGGAATATACCCTAGAGAAATAAGAGCCTTCACACGAACAGATATATGCACACCCATGTTTATTGCAGCTCTGTTTACAATAGCAAAAAGCTGGAAACAACCAAGGTGTCCATCAACGGATGAATGGTTAAATAAATTGTGGTATATTCACACAATGGGATACTACGCATCGACAAAGAACAGTGACGAATCTGTGAAACATTTCATAACATGGAGGAACCTGGAAGGCATTATGCTGAGCGAAATTAGTCAGAGGCAAAAAGACAAATATTGTATAAGACCACTATTATAAGATTTTGAGAAATAGTATAAACTGAGAAGAACACATACCTTTGTGATTACGAGATGGGGGAGGGAGGGAGGGTGGGAGAGGGTTATTTACTGATTAGTTACTAGATAAGAACTACTTTAGGTGAAGGGAAGGACAATACTCAATACACGGAGGGTCGGCTCAACTGGACTTGACCAAAAGCAAAGAAGTTTCCAGGATAAACTGAATGCTTCGAAGGTCAGTGGAGCAAGGGCGGGGGTTTGGGGACTATGGCTTAAGGGGACTTCTAAGTCAATTGGCAAAATAATTCTGTTACGAAAACATTCTGCATCCCACTTTGAAATGAGGCGTCTGGGGTCTTAAATGCTAACAAGCGGCCATCTAAAATGCATCAGTTGGTCTCAACCCACCTGGATCAAAGGAGAATGAACAACACCAAGGTCACACGATAACTATGAGCCCAAGAGACAGAAAGGGCCACAGGAACCAGAGACTTACATCATCCTGAGACCAGAAGAACTAGATGGTCCCCGGCCACAACCGATGACTGCCCTGACAGGCAGCACAACAGAGAACCCCTGAGGGAACAGGAGATCAGTGGGATGCAGACCCCAAATTCTCATAAAAAGACCAGACTTAATGGCCTGACTGAGACTAGAGGAATCTCGGCAGTCATGGTCCCCAAACCTTCTGTTGGCCCAGGACAGGAAACATTCCCAAAGACAACTCATCAGACATGGAAGGGACTGGACAATGGGTTGGAGAGAGATGCTGACGAAGAGTGAGCTACTTGTGTCAAGTGGACACTTGAGACTGTGTTGGCATCTCTTGTCTGGAGGGGAGATGGGAGGGTAGAGAGGGTTAGAAACTGGCAAAATTGTCACGAAAGGCGAGACTGGAAGAAGGGAGCGGGCTGACTCATTAGGGGGAGAGTAAGTGGGAGTATGGAGTAAGGTGTATATAAGCTTATATGTGACAGACTGACTTGATTTGTAAACGTTTACTTAAAGCTCAATAAGAATTATTAAAAAAAAAAGAATGGACGATGTTATGAAAAAAAAAAAGTTCTGTCCAGTGGTTTTCAGTAGGGTAAAAAGCTTTTCCCACATCCTTATTGTTTTGTGCTAGCCAAAGGAGAAGGACTGAAAATCCACTGTGGGTGAAAATATTAAGTATAAGGAAAAAAAAAGTTTTTGTGTGATAGCTATTCATCTCTCCCTCCTCCTCAAGAGGGTGTGGTTGTCAGCCACCCATTTAGCTTCACTTACTTTCTTAGATCAGGTAAATACAGCTGTTGGGAGGAAATACAGCTTTTCCTTTCTCTGCTCATTTCAGGTTATGTTCTGACTCCATTTGTTAATTTTACCACATTACTCAGTCATTGGCACATACTTTCTTACAGTTCTCATTATCTGAGTATGGTCCTAATAACATATGCTTAGGTTTTTAAATTATACTCTTCGAAAAATATGGTTATGATCTCATCTTCATATGGCCATTCTAGGCAATACAATCTACCCATGCTATTTTCTAATTTAGGTATAGAAGTTATATGCTGTGTGTCTCTGTATATGCGTGAGTAACTAACTCTTACTGTGTAATACTGTATTGCGATTCCTTTCTGTAACACTCTTCTTTGTTTTAAACTGTTTATTTTACCTATGCTTTGATTTTCAAATATCATGGAAGCTTATATTGTTCACTAAAATAAATTCAATTATGCAAAGTCCAATTTCTACAATTTCCTGGTATGTCTTGTTATTGATAGACAGGAGAAATTTTGTTACTTGAGCCAACACAGTAAACTCTGTAAATATAACACATTTTACCACTTTAAATTCTGCTTCTTAAATACTTCTTTGGGGATTTTACTCCATTAGCCTGTGGTTATCTCGTTTTTTTATTCACTCCCAACTCTAGTTTGTTTGCAGTATCCAAACATTTCAAATATTCACATGTATTTTTTAATAAATAATATTTTTTCTATTTAATTATGATATTTTTAATAAATATGAAGTGCCTTCCGTAAGTAGAATAGTTTCCCATGAACGATAACCTCAGTATACCTGAGAGGATTCTTCCATACCTTTGACAAGTGCCAAAAGAAAAAAAAAAACAAAAACTCGTTGCCCTTGAGTCGACTCATAGCAGCCCTACAGGACAGGCTAGAACTGCTCCATAGAGAGCTCCAGGTGGGTTTGAGCTGCTAAATTTTTGATCAGCAGCCATAGTTCTTAACCATTGTGCTACCAGGCTTTCCCAGTTGACATTTATACATAAACAGCATAGACCATTTGGAAAGCAGAAGGTGCGTATGAAGAGATTATCCTCTTTTGTATCTAATATCTAGTCGGCAACACCGTAAATTGGATCAAATATCTGTGTGTGTGTTTCATTTCAGCAGGGTTTCAAGGAGCGCTTGGTGGATTTGAACTACTGACTTTTTTAGTTCGCAGCCGTAGTTCTTAACCCCTTGGCAACCAGGGTTTTCATGGTAACTTAATGTAGTACAAAAGAACAGTGTTTTTGTGACTTTCTAATAAAATCTCTTCCACAAATTAAAAAGTACATGGAAATAAAGTAGGTTAAGTGTAAGAGATATCAATTGTGCCGAATCACAGAGTGTGTATAAATGGAACACAGACAGGCTAAGACAAGAAAAGGTAGCCAGAAAGTACTAGAGACCACAGAAAAATGTGCTTTCATTTTAAACCATTAAAAGATTGTTGTTGTTAGGTGCCGTTGAGTCAGTTCCAACTCATAGGGACCCTATGCACAACAGAACAAAAACTGCTCGGTCCTTCGCCATCCTTACAATCGTTACTATACCGGAGCTCATTGTTGCAGCCACTGGGTCAATCCACCTCATTGAGGGTCTTCTTCTTTTCCGCTGACCTTGTACTTTGCCAAGCATAACGTCCGTCCTTCTCCAGAGACTGATTAAAAGATAGTGCTGGTTAAAGAGGCTATCAGAACTATTTAACATAATATGGCATTAAGGTCAATGAACATAAATATCTTTTAAGGGTGTTTTTCATATAAGAACTGAGATATGTATTCCAATAGTATAATAATTCATTTTCAGTTAACCCAAAAATCATGTCAATCTCCAGTGCAGGTTTTTTTCTGATACATCGCATAGCACTCTAGGCAAGCGATCCAACCTCTATGGCCTTCAGCTTCTTTCTCTATAAAATGGGAAGAGGTATAGGGAAAATTTAGGATTAAGTTTTGAAATCAGGTAGTGTCAATTCTCCAACTTTGCTTTTCTTCTTCTGTATTGTATTGGTTATGTGGGGTCTTTTCCCTTCACATACATTAAAATCTGTGAAAGCCGGAACCTGTGTGAGGCAAAAACTTTTCAGATAAGGAAAACTCAAATGTTTTTCACTAAAATGAGCAATTCGAAGTGGTATGACTGCACCCTGTCAAAGGCTGAAAACGTTGGAGACCAGGAATAACAAGGCAGTCCCATCGAGTTCTGTTTCTCACAGTATTTACTGTATAAACTTTCAAATTAGTTTATTGGTATTCTCAAAATAATTTGTAGAAATTTTGATTGGGATTGCATTGAATCTATAGATTAAGTTGGGAAGAACTGACATCTTAACAGTATGGAGTCTACCCAGTTTTGTATTTTTCCTCATATGGATTTTTGTTAGATTTATACTTAGGTATTTCATTATCACCAATAAATATATAGCTGACTCCTGCTTTTTTTAGATGAGCTCTTTATTTTAGAACAATTTTTGATTTATATAAAGGTACCAGTATAGTATAGTTCTCATATACCCCACAACCAGTTCCTCTTATTATTAATATATTAGTATGATATTTTTGTCATAACCAATGGACAAATAATGATACATCATTATTAACTAAAGTCTGAACTTTATTCAGATTTCTTTGGTTTATCCAGAATCTCATACAGGCTATCATATTACATTTAATTGTAATGTGTCCTAAGGTAGCTTTTGACTGTGACAGTTTCTCCTACTTCGTTTTTGATGACATCAATAATTTTGAGGAATGTTGATCAACTATATTGTAGAATGTCCCTCAATAGGTCCTTCTAGCTTTTGTAAAATAATGCTTGGTGCATAACATCTACTGAGTAGCAAATAAATGAATGAGTAAACAAATGAAGCACTGGACACTAAATTCATGTGTAAACAATAATGTGTTAACATTAACCAAGAAGTAATACTTTGGGCTGGGTTTTCATATCACATTGGCATTGTGTTGTTCCAGTGTTAGAAAATCCAAACTGTAATATTTAGTTATTTTTCCTTTTTCTGAGTCAAATGCAGCTCATTTTACATAGAGACTAATTTAGAAATGTAATGAGAAAAACAGAATATTCTTGGAAGATATTTAATGGTGGTATAAATGGAGACGTGAGAATTTAAAGGATATTTGAAAACTACCCAGTGATCACCTAGTCACTGCATTGATAGCAACGCATTTCCCACATAATCAGGAATGGGAATGCAAATATGGATAAGGGAAGAGGGAAAAAAAATCATTAAAAGACTGAGGATTCTGGACTCCACTGGAATCAGAAAAGAAGTGAAACTAGATTATTCTGCCTGTAGGGCAACAATGTGTTGGAAATGGGAGTTATGCTAAATATAGCCTTTCCTCAACCTTTATTCAAGGTAGTAGTTGAAAATTCTCTTTTTACATGTAATTTCATCATGCAATTACCTCAGAGAAAAAAGATAACAAATACAACTTTGACAGGCAAAGTAATGTTTGAAGTAGCCTTTCCTCTTTCTGAAAATCTGGATCCACCTGATACAATTCCAAACTAAATGCAATGTGAAATTCTCTGATGAGGAAATGGACAACTGCATATGCATATTAATATTATATTGATTAATATTAATTTCCTAATTCAGAAATGTAATAGTTACAGAGCAGTTGGTTGCATCACTATTATTTCAATTATGATCTTAGCTGGGTAATAAAACAATAGGCTTTTCCTCAATGAGCTCCTCAGTTTGTACAATTTACTTTAAATATTAAGTTTAAAGAAAAAGGAATTTGCTACCTTACCAGTTCTGTCAGGTATCTCTGTTTTACCATAATATAGAAAACTAATAATTATCAATCCTTTAATACGTTTTCTTGCAAATTAGTTAAGAAAAACGGTTCAAAAATTCCTTTATTTTTCTCAGTAGTCCCCAAGATGATATTCTTTTAATTGCAGGGATTCAAATGCCTGATACTTTTCAATTTTAGTGCAACATATTGACTTTTGCAGTCATTATTCCACTTTCGACTTTTCTGGAGATACTTCTACTTCAAATAAAAAACACTTATTCTGTTTCATCCCACAAACACTATTGAGTATCTCCTTTGTGCCAGGATTAAACGTGGTTGTTAGAAGAAGAAATTATGTTCCCTGACCCCTCAACTGGGTGTTCACAGTAGGAAAGTTAACTTCAATCATACAGAGCTGCACCCCTTGCCTCATTCTAAATAGTAAAAAAAACAAAACCAGTTGCTGTCGAATCGATTCTGACTCATGGTGACCCCATCTGTACAGAATAAAACTGTGCTCCCTAGGGTTTCCAGGGCTGTGCCCTTTCAGAAGCAGATTGCCAGGTCTTTCTTTTGATGCGACTCTGGGTGGTTTCAAACCACCAACCTTCTAGTTAGTAGTTTTAGCACCATAACCATTTAAGCCACCCAAGGACTCATCATTCTACACATGTGATTGTCTGTGAATGTATCCATTTGAAAAGAAATATACACAGCCAGAAAAAAAATTAAAAATCAATATTCATTATCAATATGAGTAAAATCAATAGTTCACTGTTTAATGACATAGAAGTCCTGGTGGCCCAGTGGTTAACAGCTTGGCTGCTAACCAAAAGACTGACTGTTTGAATCCACCTTGGAAACCCTATGGGGCAGTTCCACTTGGTCCTATAGGGTCATTATGAGTCGGAATCAACTGAACAGCAATGGGTTTACAGTATGGGTTTTATAACATAAATATAAAATAATGTGAAATACAATAAAATATAAAGGGTAAAATTCAGAGCTCAAAATGTTGATTTCCTGGCAAACTGAATTTTTGCCTCCTAAAAGATATGAAAGCGGGACTGGTTATTCGATTAGAATCCAGAAAAATGGATACATTCTCAGGATCCCTGGTTTTGCAAAAGGAGTTGCCTAGAGGCGGTGATATTAATAAGTGGTATTATGATTGTAAATAATTAGCATGGAAGTACAGATGTGTCTTCTACCCACTCACAAGTGGGCTTCTATGGAGTCACATGGGGTAATTCAGGAAAGAGGTGAAAAAGTACTCCGGTTCAGAGACATCCCAAAATAAATTCACAACTAAATTTAATCTGAGCCTTGAAAGAAATAAATTGGATCAAGAAAAAGTAAGTGGAAATGACAAGCAATGCAAATTTGGGCAGAAGTAGGTTTGAGGTTTATGTGAAAATAAAGATAGGGCTCTAATAGAGACGATAACATAGTTAAGAGTGAAGGATGTAAAAGAAGGTGTACAGGACAGGGAGGACAGAATAACAAATGGCAGGGCCAAGAAGAACATTTTGTTATTGAGCATTCCAGGGATGGCTACCTACCCATCTACACAAAAACAATTAAAGCCAATTGTTTAATTTGTAAAGCAATCAACAGAAGTTTGAAACTAACCCTAAACCACTGGTCTTTAACCACACACACAAAAAATTAACATGCAAGTAAAAAAAATCTTTTCAGCATCCTCAGCCCCGTGAAGTAGCCGGGAGCCAAGGTCACTCAAAATGGCGGCAGGTTTTCTTAAGGTTTTGGTCTTGTATATCTGTATATCTAGAATGCTTTGGGTCACTAATGTAAAGCCATTCCCTTTGACTTTCTTTCACTTTTGAAGGAACCTGTGAGGAACTCCTCACTTGGTCAACAGAATGTGATAAATAGAGCACAAACCAAAAATCAAGAGATGGAGGGTGGATCAGAGAAACTAATATGAGATAACAAGGAATCCAGTCAGAAAAGTGCTTATACAGGAAAAACCTGGCTCTTTAGAACTTTTCAGGAAGAAAGTGATATTATACTCAGACATCCCTAGGCTCATATCCCAGATTCACACTTACTGCAGTATGACCTTGGCAAGTTATTCACCTCTATGAGTCTCTGTTTCTGCATGAAATCAAGATTAGCATTACTTGACTGATCATCTGGTTAGGAGGGTCAAACAAAATGTACAGAAAAGTACTTTGCTCTAATGCCGGGCCTGTGATAAAAGTTTCATAAATGTATCCACTGTTTTCTGTGTATTCATGTTTTCCCATCATTGAGATATTATACTATATGTGCCAATAGTTTTTTTTGCATATTTTGGTACAAAAATATGTCTTAAATATTTTATATGTTTTCCTTCCTTCTTATACAGCTTCCCAACTTTTAAGCTTTTCGGTGTCAGCATCTTAAATATCAATGTACTTTTGAAGAAAACACTTGTGTGTGAGTTCTTTCACTTACTGGCTTCAGGCCCCTATGCCTTTGATTTCTTTGAATTAACTTTCATTTTAAATTATATACATCTGTAATAATATTCATACTTCTAATTGTACTTTTTTTATTCCAAATAAAATGTACTCCCCAAAAGTACATCCTTTAAGAGAAGAATGTCTAGAACACCTTGAACAAGGAGGATCCATCCTCCAGTGGATGGCTCCTCAAAAACTTATTAATGCGAAGTCTATGGACTTTTTAAAGAATCTAGTTATATCCACAATCTTATGATTTGATTGTATGTATAAGATTAGGGAAAAGCATTAATTTTCACTCTTACACGTAGCTATTTATAATCAAAATTATGATAAAATTAAAATCATATCCATAGCAATTTCTAGCTAAGCCCAAGGGCTCATGCTATAAAGCAGATAGAGTGTGGGTAAGCCAAAAACTAAAACCAAACCCAGTGCCGTCGAGTTGATTCTGACTCATAGCGACCCTATAGGACAGAGTAGAGCTGCCCCATAGAGTTTCCAAGGAGCACCTGGCGGATTTGAACTGTCGATACTTTCGTTAGCAGCTGTAGCACTTAACCACTATGCCACCAGGGTTTCCAGAGTGTGGGTAGCTTTGCCAATATTGAATAGTGACTATAAGCCAAAATACTCCTTTTGCAAGTACATATGTTAGGTGATGAGTTGGGAGCACAATTAAAGAGTCATGGTATAATTGCTTGAAATCAATACTAGAAAAGAACACATTCAATAATCTCATGAAAAATAATGAATGTGCTGTTTAAATTTTTCTGGTAAAGCTTATTTAATTGTTGATAATTAGGAAGAAAGAGTGACTCTATTCTTAATTTAGCTAGAGTTCAAAATAAGAAGGCATCATTACTGCTTAGGCAGCTGCCTAAAATGACATTCATTTGACATTTTCACCTTTATAGAAATGCACCATATGAAATAAAGTTATTCAAGCAGTGAAGTTAAAATGGTAATCATGTCAGCAAAATTCTTTGAGATTATTCTTCCCTTTGAAAACTGCCATTCGAGGGCAATTATATATTAGTTGTAAACTGCATTCTGATTTCTGATCCCATACCATACTCTACCATCTTGTATCATTAAAAAACACAACACAACCTAGAGCTTTTTTCCCCCCAAACTCTCGTTTTTGATTTGGTAAAGGAATTCTATGAAAAAAATAGTGAGTACTCATGTATCACTGGCCCATTAGTTAGGGCATTACACTTGGGTAGCCTAATTGCCAATAGCCACAATTGTTTGAAGAAAACTAAATATAAAACATACTGGAAACTTTCCAGTTCCTTTTGCAAAACTAGTATAACCACAGGACCTAAACACGACTTAGATGTTACAGAAAAAGAAAATTACAGGTTATTCTCACATATCAAAAAAAAAAAGAAAATCAAATTGAGAATTGAGCAATGTATTAAAATAATAATGACCTGAGTGTGAACTATACATATATATATATACACGTACACATATGTGTAAGTACTACAAAAAAACAAACAAATCTGCATGTGAAAGCTGGACAATGAATGAGGAAGACCGAAGAAGGGTTGACGCCTTTGAATTGTGGTGTTGGCGAAGAATATTGAATATACCATGGACTGCCAGAGGAATGAACAAGTCTGTCTTGGAAGAAGTACAACCAGAATGCTCCTTAGAAGCAAGGATGGTGAGACTGTGTCTTACATACTTTGGACATATTGTCAGGAGGGATCAGTCCCTGGAGAAGGACATCATGCTTGGCAGAGTACAGGGTCAGCGGAAAAGAGGAAGACCCTCAACGAGGTGGATTGACACAGTGGCTGCAACAATGGGCTCAAGCATAACAAAGATTATAAGGATGGCTAAGGACCGGGCAGTGTTTTGTTCTGTTGTGCATAGGGTCGCTATGAGTCGGAACCGACTCGACGGCACCTAACAACAACAACAACAATAATAACATACGTATATACACCCATTGCCGTCGAGTCATTTCGTATATATACATAGTTTTTAAACAGTAAACATATACTTAGTACTAAGATATAAGTTAATATAATTTTGCAAATGAAAGGGTTGAAGGAATTAAATAATGGCTTATCTTGAGAAATGTGGAGTTGGCAAGGTCACAAACCCAGTATTGCCAGAACCAGTTTTATCAGCGAAGTTTGTTAACACCTATTTCATGTTCTTTAAAAATTTTAACATAATTAAGAAATTCATGGACACTCGTGAATATTTAGGGACTCACTTATTAACAAAATGGAACTGCTTACAACCTGAGATTCCTAAGACACTTAATTAAAGTCTTGGTTTGAGGCTAGTGAGCTTATAATGCTTTAAACAACAAAGAAAGCAAAGTCACAGAGAGGCAACTTCTGCAAGACACAGAAAACAGCTCAAAGGCCTAAATAACCCTTCACTGTGACAGAATTTCTTCTGTGATGTTTAAAAACGAAGGATGTCAAACAGATGGTGCTGTTACCCATTTTTGGAATATATCATAACAGAAAAAAAACTAAGGACAACCTTAACTTTCAGATGAAATGCTCCAGGTTTCATTTACAACCGAAAACACAAAGAAACAAATTTAAGTCCCACCTCTCATTTAATTGTGTGTGAATACATGGGTTTTTTGTTTTGTTGTTTCTGTTTATTTGATTGGTTTTAATTGGAAAATAGGTAATTAAAAGTGAATAGCTGTCCAAATCAGTTGAAATTTTTTATTCACTAAAGCCATTCAGACCTAGCAGACAGGGAATTAGGCAAATTTGCCTGAAGATGAAAATTAAAGTTGTTTATTTGATGCTAGCTCACACTAATATCATTTAAAAAATCCACTGATTATAAGAAATAAATGAAGTCAGTTAAAGCCAATGGACGACTCAGGATGTCAGTGCCAGTAGTCAATTATTGCTTGACAAAATAGCATTAATAAATTCTAGATTTCTTTTTTTAAAAAGTAGAACTTTAGTACTGCTTTCTTCCTAAAACATCATCGGTAAGCACATTTTTATAAAAAAAATCATCCTCCTACTCAAGAAAGTTGAGATAGAATGTATTGTAACTTGCAATATATCATTTTTCTGTAATATATCAAAAGATGTCACTGTTAAGAAATGATTTTGGCTAACATAAGTAACTATTCCAGGGAACCTTCTGACAGTGCCTCCCAAATCTTCTTACTAAAGTCCGAACTCATCTACCTCTTTTCACCTACCAATGGAAAAGATAAAAGATGATCACCAAGAGTTGGAAAGAAATAGACATGAAACATTTAATACTAATTCATAACAGAATGCAAACTCACTACTCATGAGTATATACTATTTAACAGAGTATTTTAATTTTACGTATTTTTGTAGAATATGCAAAGCAATTTAGATAGTTTTATCTATAGGCTTCTTAAGAAGAAAGGGTCACTTTATAAGTACATTTTGGGAAATCAAGTTTACATTTGCTTTAGCAAGGGTGCCATGAATGTTTTACATTTAAAGAGTGACCTATGGGATGCATATGTTGTAAAGTCTAATTATCTTAGATCAAAATATGTGTCTCTAAACACTGAAAGTTTATCCTAATGTGTGGTGGGCAGAAGATGTCAGGAAAAAGAAGATGTAATACATAGTGCTTAGTCTAATATCCTTGTAAAAATACTAGTGACAGACTAGCCAAAAAAAAAAAAAGTTTTTGCTAAATCCTTACCTATGGAGTGTTTTTAGCATGACATACCTGGTTGTCTAAGATTGCTTGTGTTAAACAAGCCTATACTCTATGGATTTCTGGATAATGGCTCCTTGAAAATGTCACATAAGCCCCATCACTTTGAGAGAATATAATGGAGGTGCTTCATGACCTAAGTGGCTGGTTCTGCATAAATGAGGTGACTGCATACCTAAGGTAGAATCTTATCTGTTAGCCTGGACCAGAACAAGTCATATAAGAAACATGAGGCCAGAACAAGTCATAAGAGAAACACAAGACCTAAGAAGCCAGGTTAGTGGTCCTAAACTTCTCTCTGCTGTCTTCTTCCTCATAAGTACCTGAAACATTGGAATTATTAGTAAAGCTTGATATTGGCTAAGATCTCTGAGTCATGTGAATCTGATTTGACAATCTGAACCTTTGTGTTATCTTAGATGTTTATAAAGTTGTCAAGTACTATACGGCAATCAGCTTTTCTAGTAGAATGCAGAGTTGAAATCCTCAGAACAATTAAGTAATAACTAAATATTAATTTATGAACATCACATCTAAGTGACCCTTAATAACTCACTTCATAAAAAAAAGATTATTAGAAATTAACAGTCATATATACATGGTTGCCTATCATTCATCTTTGTTATTGCTAGGTACCCTCAAGTCACCTCCAACTCATAGCAACCCTGTTTAGAACAGAATGAAACACCGCCAGTCCTGCACCATTCTCCTGATGGTTGTTATGCTTGAACCCATTGTGTCAATCCATCTTGTTGAGGGTCTTCCTCTTTTTCATTGACCCTCTACTTTACCAAGCATGATGTCATTCTCCAGGGACTCATCTCTCCTGATAACATCTCCAAAGTATTTGAGATGAAGCCTTCTCATCCTTGCTTCTAAGGAGCATTCTGGTTGTACCTCTTCCAAGACAAAGAGTTCATTCTTATGGCAGTTCATGGTATATTCAATATTCTTCACCAACACCGTAATTCAAAGGCATCAATTCTTCCGTTTTCCTTATTCATTGCCCAGCTTTTGTATACATATGAGGTAATTGAAAACACCATGGCTTTGGTCAGGTGCACCTTAGTCCTTAACGTGGCATCTTTGCTTTTTAGCACTTTAAAGAGGTTTTTTTTTTTCTTGCAGCAGATTTGCCCAATGCAATGGGTCATTTGATTTCTTGGTTGCTCTTTCCATGGGTGTTGATTGTGGATCCAAGTAAAATGAAATCCTTGACAACTTCAATCTTTTCTCAGTTTATCATGATGTTGCTTATTGGTCCAATTGTGAGGACTTAGGTTCTCTGTAAGTTAGACTGTAATCCATACTGAAGGCTGTGGTCTTTGATCTTAATCAATAAGCGCTTTAAGTCCTCTTCACTCTGAGCAAGCGAGGTTGTGTCATCTGCATATTGCCAGTTATTAATGAGTCTTCCTCCAATCCTGATGCCCTGCCCTTTACATAGTCCAGCTTCTCCAGTTATTTGCTCAGCATACAGATTGAATGAGTATGGTGAAAGGATACAACCCTGACAAACACCTTTCCTTTCAACCATGCAGTATCCCCTCGGTCTGTTCAAACAACTGCCTCTTGATCTACGTACAGGTTCCTCATGAGCACAATTAAGTGTTCTGGAATTTCCATTCCTCCCACTATTATCCATAATTTTGTTATGATCCATAGTTGAATGCCTTTGAATAGTCAATAAAACACAGGTAAATATCTTTCTTGTATGCTCTGTTTTTAGCCAGAATCCACCTGACATCAACAATGATATACCTGGTTCCACTTCCTCTTCTTAATCTGGCTTGAATTTCTGGCAGTTCCCTGTCAATGCACTGCCACAACTGCTTTTGAGTGATATTCTGCAAAATTTTACTTGTGTGTGATGTTAATGATATTGTTCGATAATTTCTGCATTCTTTTGGATCTTTCTTTGGAATTGGTACAAATATGCATCTCTTCCAGTCAGTTGGGTGGGTAGCTGTCTTCCAAATTTCTTGGCATAGACGAGTGAGCACTTTCAGCTTTTCAGCACTGCACTCGTTTGAACATCTCAGCTGATATTCCATCAATTCCTGCAGCCTTGTTTTTTGCCAATGTCTTCAGTGCAGCTGGTACTTCTTCCTTCAGTACTATCAGTTCTTGATCATATACTACCTTCTGAAGTGGTTGAACATCAACCAATTTGTTCTGATACTGTGACTGTGTATTCCTTCCTTTTCCTTTTGATGCTTCCTGCATTGTTCAGAATTTTGCACATAGAATTCTTCAATATTGCAATTCCAGGCTTGAATTTTTCTTCAGTTCTTTCGGCATGAGAAATGCTGAGCTTGTTCTTTCCTTTGGTTTTCTAACTCCAGGTCTTTGCACATGTTATTATAATACTTCTCAAGCTGCCCTTTAAATCTTCTGTTCTGCTCTTTTACTTCATCATTTCTGCTGTTGGCTTTCTCTACTCTCCATTCAAGAGCAGGTTTCAGTCTCTTCTGACATCCATTAACCTTTGAGAACTGAAAAAAAAAAGTGATTTGCCTTATTGAATATGTGAGGCCTGCTGAGGATAACCTTTGTACCTTGTGCCTTAACATATCATGTTTTTGAAAATCAACTTTCTAGTCAATTTTATGAGCCTTACATATTTATATAATTTTGCTAGATTATTCTTACGCTTGGAGGAAAGTATCACAACAGTAAAATTAAGATACTGCCTTAGTCACCTAGTGCTGCTATAACAGAAATACCACAAGTGGATGGCTTTAGCAATGAGAAGTCTATTCTCTCACAGTTCGGTAGGCTAGAAGTCCAAATTCAGGACACCTGCTCCAGGGGAAGGCTTTCTTTGTCAGCTCTGGAGGAAAGTCCTTGTCATCAGTCTTCCCTTGGTCTGGGAGCTTCTCAGCACAGGAACCTCAGGTCCAAAGGATGCACTCTGCTGCTGGTGCTACTTTCTTGGTGGTATGAGGTCTCCACGTCTTTCCGCTCACTTTTTTATATCTCAAAAGATTGCCTTAAGACACTACCTAATCTTGTAGACCTCATCAGTGTAACTACCACTAATCCACTTTATTACATCATAGTGATAGGATTTACAACATACAGGAAAATCACATAAAATGGTGGACAGTCACACAATACTGAGAATCATGGCCCGGCTTAGTTGACAGATACTTTGGGAGGACACAATTCAATCCATGACAGATACTGAATAAGACTTAAATGTCTTCCCACCAATATATTACTGAAGGAAGAGTTAGATTTGTCACTGTGGGAGCATGATAATAGAACATCTATTCATTTCCAGTGCCCAGATGGTGCAGTGGCTAAGCATTCAGCTGCTAACCTAAAAGTCAGCAGTTCAAACCCACCAGCCACTCCTTGGAAACCCTATGGGGAAATTCTCCTCTGTCCTATAGGGTTGCTACAAGTTGGAATCAATTCAACTGCAACAGATTTGTTTTTCTTTTTAGTAACCATTCAAAAAGGGCGGTGGTGGCACCACAATTATGTACCTGGCTGCTAATCTAAACATTGGTGGTTTGAATCCACCCAGTGACTCCAGAGGAGGGAAGACAGAGAGATCTGCTTTTGTAATGATTACTGCCTAGAAAACCCTGTGGGGCAGCTCTACTCTCACATAGAGTCACTACAAGTCAGAATTGACTTGACAATACCTGGTAACAACAAACAAACTTTTAAAAACACACATGCATCCTTAAGCATTCAATACAGAGAACAGAAACCATTCCAGGTATTTTAAGCAGTAAAGTATATAAGAAAGAAATTAAGTTGAGTTCACGGAAAGGGCTAGGAAACTAGAATTCAGGAAGCCACTTCTTACTCTTTGAGTAATGGCATCAGTTTCAGGCTTCCAGAAATCCTGAAGAAGCTGCTGTCCCCTGGAGTTCAGGAAGCAACAGGAAATTACAGCTGATGTTATGGCTATTCTATAGCCTGGATGTGGCTAGATAGTGGGGCATCTCTGTTCAGCCTCTGCAAAAACTCCCGCCTGTTGGAACAATCAAATCAACCTCCTCTGCTGCTAGAAGAATCCCCTCTCTGTCTCCCCTGCTTTCTAAACCTAATATTGGAGCATCTCACCGGCAGACCCGGAATCTAATCTAGAATGCTGGAGACCGGGAAGTCTGGGAAATGTAGGCTTTATGATTCAAGGCTTTCAGGTCACGGGAGAATACAAAAATAGGTGACAATGGATGCTAATTGCCTATAGACATTATCCAACTGAATACATGCCTGAATTTATTAAATACTTTTTTGTCATTGTTAGATGTTTTAAGGCAAGATACTTAATGGTTAGGAGCTCAGGCTTTGTGAACTGATATATAACTCTTCAAAAGATCTCAGTGAGTAGGTACTATTACACTTTCCATTTTACATATTAGGAAACTGAAACCTACCTCAACAGTATACTACATCATTGCTGTGTTTGTGAGATTAATAATAAATATAAAGTACCTATGACAAAGCTGGTGCATGATAACTGCCCAGTAAATGTGAGTTAATACCATCATGTTAATATGGGATACTATATGTATATATACATTAGATTAGAGTAGAAAATTCAGACCATATCTTTTCACTATTTCCTGTTTATATTGTTCATTAAAATGCACTTTTGTTTTTGCCTATATGTTTTTCATTTATAAAATTATAAGTTTTTTTCTTTAAAAGATGAATGTCTATGTGAGTGGACTATAGCTAGTCATTTTGACTGAATTATTTTAAGGCAGGTTTAATGTAATTTATTAATATGTTAAAATCCATATTCAAAACTTTGATCCACTTGTAAACTAACTAGAGCTGCCTCAAAATGACTGATATCAGCAGGTTAGACTAGAGGAAAGTGTAATTGCAGGATTTGCAAGTCATTAAAGTTAATAACAAAATCATTTCCTTGGATTCCTAAGTAGTTATTTCGAAAAACATTTTAGTTTTGTTTAATCAGTGGGAATAGATTATAGAATTAATTTTATAGTTTTAAACACCTGCATTTTAGTTCATTTTTGTTGTCCCAAAACGAGTTTGCTTTTGTTTGTTTGTTTTACTGGATTTTGTTTTTATTTGCTTCTCCTCTATGCTTCCAAAAAACTCTATGTGTCTCTGTGTCTCGTCATTTATCATTGTATGTTTCAAATGTTTTGTTATTATATACAAGGTACCAGTGGATTTGATCTGCCGACGTTTTGGTTAGTAGCTGTAGCACTTAACTACGACGCTACCAGGGTTTCCACACCTAGCATTGGGACCTGACAAGTAGTAGGATCTCAATAAGAACCTAAACAATAAAACTAGTGACCTTAATAATTCAAACACACACACACGCGCATTTTTTTAACATTAAGCTTATAGGAGAAATAGTATAAATATGATCTCTTCCTTAAATCTACTTTTCAAATTTCAGACAAATGCCCTAGTTTACTGAATTTGAATCACATATAGAACCCTACCTGTGAGGGAGTCTGAGAAAATTATGTTTGTAATCTTCTAACCTGTGCAGTATAGGAAGACACAGTAGAAGGGCATAATGACCCATGAACAACATCTCTCCATATTTGTTATGCTGTGGAACCTGCCGTAAGCCCAAGGGCTCTCAATCTCTTGCCTTTACTACCACACAAGAAAGTTATTACCACTCTCATTTATAGAAGAAGAAACTGGGGCTCATAAAAGGGGAGTGACTTGTCTGAACTCACATGGAATTATGTGGTCTAGTTCCAGTGCTCATCTGAACCTGTTATATCTGAACTCTATGTTATTATCATTATTTTATATATATAAGGTCTCTATGAATCTGAATCGACTTGACAGCAGTGGGTATTGCTATTGTATATATATATAAGACTTGACAAACTCTTATGTGTATTGGGGTAGACTTGTAAGGTCATATACAAAATTTGATTCCTAAAATAATAATAACCATAAACTACTTTTGGTGCAAAGAATTTGTGCTCAGCTGCTAAACTAAATGTTGGCTCTTCAAATTCTCCCAGCAGTGCCATGGAAGAAAAAGTCTGACTATTTTTTTCTGTTAAGATTACAGCAAGAAAACCCTGTGGATCAGTTCTACTCTGTAACGCATGGGGTCACCACGAGTCAGAATTCACTAACATAGATGCAGATAGATATAGATGTGTTTGTGTGTGATGTACGCATAACTATATATACTAAAGTGATGAATGTACCAAACGCATTGCCATCTAGTCGATTCTGACTGACAGTGGCCCCTACAGAACAAAGTAGAACTGCCCCATAGGGTCCCCAAGGAGCAGTTGGTAGATTTAAACTGCTGACCTTTTGGTTAGCAGCTGTAGCTCTTAACCACTGTGCTACCAGGGCTCTGATAAATGTACATACACTTGAAAAATAATCTGTGAAAATAAAAACATTGTTATATTTGGTAATAGAAACACATCTGGTTTATTATTATTGTATTTATTCAAAACGTTTTTGTTTGCTTGTTTCTTCAGGAGTCATTTATTGCCAGAAGTATTATGAGGTATTGTCTGGGTTTCCTCAGGAAACTTCTAGATTGGAAAATCATAATATATAAATCAGAATATTTAAAGGATACTTTGTCTTTTTACAAAAGGTGTCACTCAAACATCTGAAAAAGGGAGTTATGAAAATATTTTTCAGGGATACATTAATTGTCAAAAACAAAGTTGTCATGCTGTGTTTGGTGTTATAGTACTGTTTCTTGAAGGTGTCCCATAATCCATGCACTGTTTTCTTAATAAAATATTTACTTTAATCAGCTTGTATAATAAAAAGTATTCAGTTAATAAGATTTTAACATTTATTTTTAAATTTCATGAAAATTTAAAATTCACATTGAGGTTTAATTAGCAGGTCTTAATTTTGTATACACCATTGATTCTTATCTACAATTGCTTATTGTAAATAATATATATTGATTACAGAGTTTTTTAAGTTTAATACTTGAAAATAGAGTTGTGATTTGATGTAGATTTTAATCAAATAGGAGTTTGAGATTAAAGGAATTTTTAACTTGATTGCTGACTTAACATGAATGTCTTTCTTACTTAAATGTCCCTTAACCATGTAAGTGTATGACATAAAACACAGCCTTTTGTGAAATGAAAAATCTAGCAGATAATTAATCACGCCAATTGTTTTAGTATGGATATTAATTTTTAATGCAGAATTTGAATGAAAACTACCAAATTACAGAAATAACACATGAAATCTTTGGCTTATGGGTATTTGGGGAAAGCTAAAGGATACCAATGAACATCAAACTTCCAGTAGAAATCACTTCAAAAGATCTTTTCTTTCATGTTAGAGAATTCTTCTTATTCCAATTGTCTTTATTTTCTGCTGGAAAAAAAATGAGTCTGGGGAAATAGGAAGACAAGATCAGGATACCAGAAAGCTGTGAGAAGTTGAACACAGTATTTATTATTGAACCCTTTGGAGATTAAAGTGAGAACTGACGAGGACAGTTTGCAGTGAAGATTGAATACAGCAAGAATCTACGTAAACTAAACCCATTGCCATTGAGTCGATTCTGATGCATAGCAACCCTACAGGACAGAGTAGAACTGCCCAGAGGGTATCCAGGGGTATAGAACTTTATGGAAGCAGACTGCCACATCTTTCTCCCATGGAGTAGCTGGTGGGTTTGAACCGTTACCTTTTGGTTTGCAGCTGAGTGCTTTAAGCACTGTGCCACCACAGCTCCTTAAGAATCTGTATAAATAATATAAAATTATAAAAAATCATAAATGATTGGTTTATTTCACCTAGTACATAATATATTTTTGTTGCTGTTTTTAATGATTTCATCTGGTTCTCTCTCAAGAATCACATACTTAAGTTGAAAGTATGTATATATATATATATTTTTTTGCACTTATTGGCCCATCATTCCCAAATACTTTAGTATATATTGTCTACAAGCAAGGACATTCTCCTACATAACCACAATATAAGCATCAAAATCAGAATGTTACCATTGTTACATTACTATCGTGTATCGCTCCAGACTTAAAACCAGCCATTTCTCCAATGTACTCTTTTTCCTTTAATAGAAAATGGTATTTAGAAACCAGTATTATAGTACTACATGGGTTCATTGCTATTGAATTTTCACTCTGCCGGTACCTCAGTGAATAGAACTTGAGAATACATGAGTTCACACTTATACCTCCAATTCCAATCCACCACCATGGAGTCATTCAGATAGTCTCTCTTTTCATGTTTATGATTACCATCTCTGACAGAGAGAAATGTATCTTCAATTTTTCTTAATTTCCTTACTTGTCTGATTAATCCACTTATATGTAGCCAATCTCCCATCTACATTGTCACCTCTTTCTCTGTGTAGATTTCATCTTCTCCCTGCTCAAACTCTGACACCATTCTTGGCCCCTAGATTATGTGTGGACACTCTTCTCACTCTTCTTGGGTTTGGATATCACCATACTGCCTTGTCGTTCCCAGAGGACATGTCATGTACTACCTTCTTATATTTACCTCCTCACCTGTTCCATTTAGCTTTCAAGATTGAGGTAATCCAAAGAAATCACATTCAGTTTGTTGAATGGTATGGTCAGGTAGGCCTTGGCTACATAGACAGCTTGAAAAATGAGGCCAAAAACCTTAGCCTAAGTGGATTTTAAATGAAATTTCTTTTACTCAAATTTTTCTCTTCTTTTCTCTTTGACTTCCTTTTTTGGTAATCTTTAATACCTCTTTTTGTCTCTCCTTTTTTATTCTCTTTTATATACATTCTTCACTTATATTCTATTTTTTTTTTTTTTTGCCCCTAACCCACAACATTCCTTTTTTCAACATTACTTCAAATGGTCAAAATTATAATTACTTTGTTTCACGTCAATTTCAGAGTGATGAATTATCATACTTTTTTTTTCCTAAAGTTACTATTGTTTGAAAAATAGAGTAAAAAAATGTGATATGAAGTTCAAGTAGGCCAAACATCAGATGCTTAGCAGACTAGCTGAGTTCCTCTTATGGCAAACAAATAAACAAACCTGAGACTTCTTGACAGTTTTTGGATTTCAGCAACAATATGGGCTTGGAGAATTAAAGTAATATGGTTCATGATATAAACCCAGGTGGGTAGGATGAAATGATCTCAGAGCATATTAAGGCAAGAGTAGGTATGTACAGGAGCCCTGGTGGTGCAGTGGTTAAGAGCTCAGCTGCCAAACAAAAGGAGGGCAGTTCAAATCTATCAGCTGTTTCTTGGAAACCCTATGGGGCAGCTCTACTCTATTCTATAGGGTTGCTCTCTATGAGTTGAAATCAACA
This sequence comes from Loxodonta africana, assembly GCF_030014295.1. Lineage (NCBI taxonomy): Eukaryota > Metazoa > Chordata > Mammalia > Proboscidea > Elephantidae > Loxodonta > Loxodonta africana. The sequence goes on along the minus strand of NC_087347.1, from coordinate 108,893,348 downwards.
CGATGGCAACAGTTTTTTTTTTTTTTTAATGTATATACAAAACAGGGAGCCCTAGTGACTAGTGTTTAAGGGTTATGATTGCTAACCAAAATTTCAGCAGTTAGAATCTACCAGACTCTCCTTGGAAACCCTGTGGGGCAGTTCTACTCTGCCCTATAGGGTCACTATCAACTTAATGGCAACGGGTTTGGGTTTTGGTATACAAAACAGAAATAGAATTGTGTTTTAGGAGAACTATGAATTTCCCATTTAGATCAAAAGGGGGAATTCTCCATAAATATATTAGTCTTCAGAAAGTAAAAATCTGTTTGATTTTAGATAGTCTAGGAGAAAACACACTTATAACAGAAGTTCCACCCACTAGTTTGCAAACTCCCTTAGATAGTCACAGAGACTGCCCTGTGTCAGGGCCAGCAGAGAGGGAGCTGAGGCCAACTCAACAATCCGAACGGCAGCAGGGATGGCTATTCCAGAAAAACTAACTTCACCTCTTGCCCCCACTAACCTTGGATGCTTTTCTTTCTTCTGGAATATTTTCCCAAAATTTGGTGCTCTAATGAAAACTAAGCCTTGGTTAATGGACTGTATTTCCCAGGCTAAAATGATGCTTTTAGCCACACTCACTACTTAGTGATTGATCTCTAGCAGACTCTCTCCCCATCTCGCTCACCACGCATGCACACCTTTGGCCCTGGACACACAAAATCTGCTTATGCTGTTTTTACTTAATGCTGTTGTCCATGCCCTTGATCTGTTTCTATCTACCTGCTAGTCTACTGGCAGACTCTAGCCAACACTCACCCACCTTCATTTGTCCCATATGCTAAATTTGTCATTCAGTGGAAAGAAATGGTGGAGACTAACTGTATTCTTTCAGTAGAGAAGGACAACTGGCCTTGGAAGAAGGGCATATGTCACAGACTCTGTGAATCAAGGTTGTAGAAGTGAAAGATGCGAAGAAGAGAGTGAGCAAATAAGCAAAATGATATAGACCTTTGTGAAATACTAAAAAAAAAAAAAAACTAGGGAGTATTAATGAGTAATATGAGAGGGATTAAAGAGCTAGATTAAGAACATCATTTCGTTTTTGTTCTCTAACCCCATAGATACAATTTCCCATATCAGAGCTCCTCTATTTGAAACGCTAACTGTGATTTCTGTTTTTCTAATTGGTACATAATCTAATTGTATAACTGTTAAACAAATGAACACAAAATAAATATAATCATACAGTAATAAGGTTAAAAAGAAAATAAAAAAGAACAAAACAAACTAATAACAAGGAAATGTAGGCAGGACCAGGAAACATTCTAATGAAAAATCTCATTGATCTACACACTTTTCCTTAGAGTTCTTATTTACTTGGTTATTGTTCTTGTTTGTTGCCTCTGGCTCATGGAAACTTTATGTATAACAAATATTATGTATAACATTGCCCTGCCTATGTTATCTTCATGATTTTTGATGTGTATGAGTCTACTTACTTCATACGCTTCAATTATCACTCTGCACTGAATGAGTCCCAAATCTTCATTAATTGCTCTGACCCTTCTCTCATACTCTAATTCTTAACGTTTCCTACTTCCTGGATTACTGAAGGAAGATGTCCAAGCTGAACTGAAGGCCATGGTGAAAAACAAGGCTCCAGGCATCGACCCAATAACAACTGAGGTGTTTCAACAAAAAGGTGCAACACTGGAAATGCTCACTTATCTATGCCCAAAAATCTGGAAGACAGCTACCTGGCCAACTGACTGGAAGAGATCCATATTTATGCCTATTCCCAAGAAAGGTAATCTAATTGAATGCAGAAATTATTGAACAATATCATTAATATTATATGCCTGTAAAATTTTACTGAAGATCATTCAAAAGCAGTTGCAGCAGAACAGGGAACTGCCAGAAATCCAAGCTGGATTCAGAAGAGGATATTGAAAGAGGGCTTCCATTGTTGATGTCAGATAGATATTGGATGAAAGCAGAGAATACCATAAAGATGCTTACCTGTGTTTTATTGACTATGCAAAGGCATTCGACCATGTGGATCATAACAAATTGTGAATAACATCGAGATAAATGGTAATTCCAGAACACTTAATTGTGCTCATGGAGAACCAGTATGTAGAGCAAGAGGCAGTTGTTTGAACAGAACAAGGGGATACTGCGTGGTTGAAGTCAGGAAAGGTTTGTGTCAGGGTTGTATCCATTCATCATCTGTCTTTGTTATGTAGGGCTGCTGTAACAGAAATAGCACAAGTGGATGGTTTTGACAAACTTATGTTTATATCTTTACGGCAAAGTAGGCTAAAAGCCCAAATTCAAGGTGTCAGCTCCAAGAGAAACCTTTCTCTCTCTGTTGGCCTTCTCATCAATCTTCTCCCAGGCTAAGAGCTTCTCTGGGCAGGAACCCCAGGTCCAAAGGACACGCTCTGCTCCTGGCACTGCTTCTTGGTGGTATGAGGTTCCCCATCTCTCTGCTCCCTTATTTCTTTTTGTATCTCAAGAGATTGCCTCAAGACACAATCCAATCTTGTAGATCGAGTGCTGCCTCACAAACACTTGCTGCCCAGCCCATCCTCCCTCCTTAACATCTTAGAGGCAGGATTTACAACATACAGGAAAATCATACAATACAGGGAATCATGGCCCAGGCAAATTGATACCCACATTTTTGGGGGGACATAATTCAATCTATGACAACATTCTTATTCAATGTGTATCCTGAGGAAGTAATCCGAGAAGCTAGACTATATGAAGAACGTGCCATGAGGATTGGAGAAGGACTCTTAACAACCTGTGATTTGCAGATGACACACCTTGTTTGCTGAAAGTGAAGAAGACTTGAAGCACTAACTGATGAAGATTAAAGACTACATAGCCTTCAGTAGGGATTACACCTCAACATAAAACAAAAATCCTCACAGCTGCACCAATAAGCAACATCATGATAAATGGAGAAAAGATTGAGGTTGTCAAGAGTTTAATTTTTCTTGGATCCATAATCAACACCCATGGAAACAGCAGTCAAGAAATCAAAAGACGCGTTGCATTGGGCAAGTCTATTACCAAAGACTTCTTTCAAGTGTTAAAAAGTAAAGATGTCACTTTAAAGACTAAGATATGCCTGACCCAAGCCATGGTGGTGTTTTCAATTGCCTTATATGCATGTGGAAACCCTGGTGGTGTAGTGGTTAAGAGCTACAGCTGCTAACCGAAAAGGCTGACAGTTCAAATGTACCAGGAGCTCCTTGGAAATTCTATGCGCAGTTCTACTTTGTCCTATAGGATCACTATGAGTCAGAATCAACTCGACGGCAATGGGTCACATGCATGTGAAAGGTGAACAATGAATAAGGAAGATCGAAGAAGAATTGACACCTTTGAATTACAGTGTTGGTGAAGAATACTGAATATACATACCATGGACTTCCAGAAGAATGAACACATCTGTCTTGGAAGAAGTACAGCCAGAGGGCTCTTTGGAAGTGAGGGTGGGAAGACTTTGTCTTACATACTTGGCACATATTATCAGGAAGAACCAGTCCTTGGAAAAGTACATCATGCTTGGTAAAGTAGAGAGTTGGCAAAAAAGAAGAAGACCCTCAATGAGATGGATTGATACAGTGTCTTCAACAATGTGTTCAAACATAGCAACAATTGTGGGGGTGGCACAAGACCAGGCAGCATTTTGTTCTGTCGTACCTAGGGACCTTATGAGTCAGAACTGACTCAATGGCACCTAACAACAACAACTTCCTGGATATCCTTGTTTGCTTTTATTTCAAATTTAGCTTATTAAAAAACATACCCCTTTCTCCTGTAAATCTCCTTCTCCTCTTACTTGTTTATCTTCCCTACTTATACACCGTTAATCTCAGCAGGGTCTCAGGAAACCAAAAATTCTTGTCATTTCTTACTATTAGACTAAAACAAACAAACAAACCAAACCCATTGCTGTCAAGTTGATTCCGACTCATAGTGACCCTGTCGGACAGATTAGAACTGCCCCTTAAGGTTTCCAAGGAGCAGCTGGTATATTCGAACTGCCGACCTTTTGATTAGCTGCCTGAGCTCTTAACCACTGAGCCACCAGGGGTCCGCTATTAGACTAATCCTGATGAATTCTATTGCTGGACATCACCACTAATCTCCCAGCTTCTAGCTCTTTCCCAACTCAGCCCACTGCCAAGTAAATCTTTAAACACAGTTCTGGCTCTGCCACCAGCATGTTCAAAAATCTTCAGAAGCTATCATATAAAAAAAAAAAAATCATATATCAACTAAAAACTCTAACATCCAAGGCCACTTGTGAATTACTTCTAACCGTTATTATTATTTGTTTTGTATCTCACAACTCTTCTGAGATGTAACCATATTGAACTCCTTGTAGTTTATTAAATGCACTCTAAAGTTTTCTGCCTGCCTGCTTTTTGCCCAGTCTGTTCTCTCCAATGAAAATACCCTGCTTTTTTCTTTTTCCTCTTCTGTTTTACTTGCCCATCTTTAAACATCTATTTTAAATTTCAGATTTTCTATGAAGAGATTCTTGGTGTCCCCTAACTGATAAAATTTTTCTGCTAAAATTTGTTTTTGCTTTGTATAGCTCGTGTAGATTTTTCATGAGACTTTTCATTTCCTCCTTGGTGTCTGAACCTCTCTTAGTTATCTGCGTATTCCTTAGTGCACATGGTCGATGCTCAGCACTGCATCAAAAGCACTTGCTAGCGGGAAGGTTAATAACGCAGGGAGCACAATTACAAATGGCAACAACTACCAAGTGATAAAAAAAAAATAGAAGAAAGATTGCTGTTAGCTTGAGAAAGCTTTCATTCAAGACTTAACTACATATCATACCGGTGCGGGGAAACTTGTGAAATGTTTTGCTCCTAGAGTGGCCTTAATGATTAAGTATTTTACACTCCAGAACTACATGCGTGCACATGCTGGAACTAAGCTAGGGAACCATTTCAGCAGATCTTTAGTTTAACTTTGTATACACTGTCAGAGAGATCACTTGACAAGAAGAAAACTTTCCCAGGCCAATCTGTTTCAGCTTTGGTGACGAACTGAGAAATCTAGTAAGCACTGAGTAGAACCCACTGTAGAATTTTAATCCCAAAGCCCTTTTTTTTTTTAAATTGAGTTCTACTTGCACAATAAAATCCGTTATTTCACTTCACATCAAGTAATGCCTTCAAAACTTACAAGAATATAGCTCAAAGCTCTTCAGGAACCAACAGATACTTAAGAACGAAAGCTTTTTTTCAGATCAAATTGGTTTTTCCTAATAGAATGGTAATAATCTGCTTGTACTCTGACTAGTGAAAAAAACGAAGATTGGAAAAGTGCTCGATGATGTTCATCTCTGATAGTTTTCTGGATTTATCAAAGGACTCTTATAAATGTCAAAACTTTAATCAGATTGGGTAGAGTGTAAAACTTGAGTTTCTCTGTTCTTTTAACCAATAGAAAGTTGGGAAATAGTAGAAATTAATCATCTTAATTACTTATATCTTTTGATTCTAACAGACTGAATTTCTTCTGATAAAGAAGATGGTGTGCAATGTATAATAATCTTTTGAGCACCATCATATCTTGGCTTTGATACAATAGTCTCTGAAAACAAAACTCTACACTTTAGTCTCATTTTTGATAGCAGCATGCAATAATTCTGTGGGCAAGAACTACAGAGTGAAGGTGAGTTCATATTCAATTTAGTCAAAGATCTTTCAACTCATTTCTGTTAGTCACTGATTCTTCCTCTTTGTTTTGCTTTTGTAGAAGTCTCAGGAGAGAAATGAATTAAAAGAAAATACATCTTTTCCTACAGAATATTTACACAGAAATGTACACAGTGATTGGATGATGATCTTCTAAGTTAACAGTATGAACATAATTAAAAAATGAAATAGGATGTTTGAAAAATAATTTTAAAATGAAACAAGAATAGTAACTACCTCCTATCACATAATATAATCCAAAATGGTGATATTTCACCTAAATACGTATATTAAATGACAAGGATCTGTCATTTAAACTCTGAAACTGACTTTTTATTTACGTGAAGTAAATTTAATCACACGTATAAAAAGTAAAGATCTCTTTGCTACTCCTATGGGCCTGGATTTATTTTTAAAATGAAATTTGTCAAATACATATACGGACAAACAAGAAATGTCTATCCAAAAACAGGATAAGAACAACAGCAAAAATGAATGTAACAATAAATGGAACTAAAATGATCTTTAATGCATAAAAATACTCCTTTTTTAATTAAAGGAGAAATTATGATTTATTTCACTGTTAAAAATTTCACCCATGAATTGGTATCATTTCATATACGTCAGCACACAATCTAGCCATTTATTTTATATCGATTATTCATTTATGTTTTCGAGTCTCTATAGATTGACATTCCAACAGAATATGAATTCATTAAGGGGAAATAGTATATCCTATTATTTACGTTAATAGGATGCACCAAACCATTGCTCCAATATCTCTCCAATATCTGTAGATTACTGAATGTTGTTGTTAGTTGCCATTAAGTTGATTCAGACTCGTAATGATTCCATGTGACAGAGTAGGATTTCTCCAGAGGGTTTCCTAGGCTGCAATCTTTATGCAAGCAGATCTCCAGGTCTTTCGTCACCAGAGCATTTGGGTGGGTTAGAACCGCCAACCTTTCAGTTTGCAGCCTAGCATTGAAACATTTTGCCATCAGGGCTCCTTGGTTACTTACTAGACATTTTAAAATTACCTTTGGCAGTCTACTCAATTCCCGTGGAAGTTTGTTGTCCTCTTTTTTTCTTTTTCTGTGATAGCCACTACAGGCAGTCCCCAGGTTACAAATGAAATGTGTCCCTGAGTGTGTCTTTAAGAATTTGTAGGTAGGTCAGAATAGGTACATATGGTTCTTGTTTAGCCTTATGTTAGTATAAGAAAGAGCCCTGGTGGCCCAGTGGTTAACAGCTTGGCTTCTAACCACAAATGTCAGTAATTCAAATCCACCAGCTGCTCCTTGGAAACCCAATGGGGCGGTTCTGCTCTGTCCTATAGGGTGGCTATGAGTTGATCTACTTAACAGAAGCAAGTTTGGTTTTTGATTTGGTTTAGTGTAAGAAAAAGCTCGAAGCTTTTCCAACGATGTGAAAGCTGCACGTGCAGCAAGTGAAGGTGATTGTGATGAAGAATTCTCTGGGAGTAGGGTTTGGTTCAATTCATTCAAGGTCAGAGCAAATTTACGTAACGTTAAAGGGCAAGTACAAGTTGTCTGTAAGTCCGACATTTGTAACCCAGGGACTGCCTGTACACCTTGAGTTTTATATTACCGTAGAAAAAGGGGTTGGGGGGATAACCCACTAGAGTAAGTCAATCACTACATTATGGCTTTTAGGATATAATGTCTCCAAAATATCTCTCTCTTCAACTGTACAAAATGCTGAAAAAGGCAATAGAAATTACAGTTTTACAGTTTTAAGGGAGGAAATAAAGGTCGTGTCCTAAAATTTTTATGCCCACCCAAGAAATATAAAGGTAACATAAGTATAGTCTCAGACATTAACAAAACTTAGAAAGTTTATCTCTTAGGGATTTACATTTTAAGATGGAAATCTAAGAAGTCATTCCTAGAAAGAAAAATCAATCAGAATATATCATTCTTTGCAAGAAAAACAAGTGGGACTGGGAAATTCTGAAGGTGTGAAAATTCTCCAAAAGGCAAAAGATGAGATGACACTGTTCAGCACTGGAGGTTAAAATATCAGATCATATCAACATTGTTTGCTGGTGAGAGTAGGGAAAAATAAAGGAGAAAGTAAAAGAAGCTAAGTTTTTTGTTTGTTTATTTCCTTGTTTGAAGGGAAGATATAGATACTAATTACCTCTAGATGACTAAAACACATAAGTCTAACTAGGTAGTTAAAGAAAAAGAACAACCCCATTAGATATACATAATATATATATATATATACATATATACACTTTAGAGATCAGAATAAGAAAAAAAACAAATAAATTAAAAAAATCACAGACATAAACACAGTGTTAGAGAAAGGAAAAAAGAAGTTACAATGATTAAGTCTATAATAAGTCCATATTATAAGCTAAATCTACTATAACAATGAAGGTGAATGGGTTGAGAGTGCTGAAATATTAGATTTTCTTCTTTTTTTTTTGGTGAAAAATATCTCGGTTATTTATTAAACACACTAATAACAAAACCTATTCTATCACTTAGCAAAAAACCCTTAAGAATCTATTACGTTTCAAGCCCTGTATAAAATTCTGGGGATAAATAAACAAGTCAAAACTTTTGTTTTCATGAAGGCTCTTTGAAAGTGGGAGAAGCAAGTAATAAACACACATTTTACATATAAATGTATATTTAGATATGCATATAGGTTAGATAATAATGTGAATTAGTAATAAGTATTATTTATTATTGAGAAAAGTAAAGTAGGGAGAAAGTTGCAAACAAAGAAATAGGTAAAGCTGCATCAAGCAAATACAAACAGTAAACTCATGTATCACTAGTATCAGAAAATAAAATATTTACGCAAAAATGATTAAATGATTAGGGAATATAAAAAAGGATATTTCATGCTGACTAAATAAACAATCTACCAAACAGAAAAGAAAGGATCTTTATCAGTGAACACTTTTTTTTTAAATAATTTTTATTGTGCTTTAAGTGAAAGTTTACAAATCAAGTCAGTCTGTCACATATAAGCTTTTCTACACCTTACTCCATACTCCCATTTACTCTCCCCCTAATGAGTCAGTCCGCTCCCTTCTTCCAGTCTCGCCTTTCATGATGGTTTTGCCAGTTTCTAACCCTCTCTGCCCTCCCATGTACCCTCCAGACAAGAGATGCCAACACAGTCTCAAGTGTCCACCTGATACAAGTAGCTCATTCTTCATCAGCATCTCTCTCCAACCCACTGTCCAGTCCCTTCCAAGTCTGATGACTTGTCTTCAGGAATGGTTACTGTCCTGGGCCAACAGAAGGTTTGGGGACCATGACTGCCGGGATTCTTCTAGTCTCAGTCAAGCCGTTAAGTCTGGTCTTTTTGTGAGAATTTGGGGTCTGCATCCCACTGTTCTCCTGCTCCCTCAGGGGTTCTCTGTTGTGCTCCCTGTCAGGGCAGTCATTGGTTGTAGCTAGGCACCATCTAGTTCTGCTGGCCTCAGGATGATATAACACTCTGGTTCATGTGGCCCTTTCTGTCTCTTGGGCTCATAGTTATCGTGTGCCCTTGGTGTTCTTCATTCTCCTTTGATCCAGGTGGGTTGAGACCAATTGATGCATCTTAGATGGCCGCTTGTTAGCATTTAAGACCCCAGACGCCACACTTCAAAGTGGGATGCAGAATGTTTTCATAATAGAGTTTATTATGCCAATTGACTTAGAAGTCATCTTAAGCCATAATCCCCAACCCCCCACCCCTGCTCCTCTGACCTTTGAAGCATTCAGTTTATCCCGGAAACTATTTTGCTTTCGGTCCAGTCCAGTTGAGCTCACCTTCCCTGTATTGAGTATTGTCCTTCTCTTCACCTAAAGTAGTTCTTGTCTACTAACTAATCAGTAAATAACCCTCTCCCACCCTCCTTCCCTCCCCGCCTCATAACCACAAAAGTATGTGTTCTTCTCAGTTTAAACTATTTCTCAAGATCTTATAATAGTGGTCTTATACAATATTTATCCTTTGGCTTTGACTGATTTCAGGCAGCATAATGCCTTCCAGGTTCCTCCCTGTTATGAAATGTTTCACAGATTCGTCACTGTTCTTTATCGATGTGTTGTATTCCATTGTGTGAATATACCATAATTTATTTAACCATTCATCCGTTGATGGACACCTTGGTTGCTTTCAGCGTTTTGCTATTGTAAACAGTGATGCAATAAACATGGGTGTGCATATATCTGTTCGTGTAAAGGCTCTTATTTCTCTAGGGTATATTCCGAGGAGTAGGATTTCTGGGTTGTATGGTAGTTCTATTTCTAACTTTCTAAGAAAACGCCAGATAGATTTCCAAAGTGATTGTACCATTTTACATTCCCACCAGCAGTGTATAAGAGTTCTAATCTCTCCGCAGTACCATCAACATTTATTATTTTGTGTTTTTTGGATTAATGCCAGCCTTGTTGGAGTGAGATGGAATCTCATCGTAGTTTTAATTTGCATTTCTCTAATGGCTAATGATCAAGAGCATTTTCTCATGTATCTGTTAGCTGCCTGAATATCTTCTTTAGTGAAGTGCATGTCCATACCCTTTGCCCACTTTTTGATTGGGTTGTTTGTCTTTTTGTGGTTGAATTTTAACAGAATCATATAGATTTTAGAGATCAGGCTCTGGTCGGAGATGTCATAGCTGAAAATTCTTTCCCAGTCTGTAGGAGGTCTTTTTACTCTTTTGGTGAAGTCTTTAGATGAGCATAGGTGTTTGATTTTTAGGAGCTCCCAGTTATCGGGTTTCTCTTCGTCATTTTTGGTAATATTTTGTATTCTGTTTATGCCTTGTATTAGGGCTCCTAAGGTTGTCCCTTTTTTTACTTCCATGATCTTTATCGTTTTAGTCTTTAGGTTTAGGTCTTTGATTCACTTGGAGTTAGTTTTTGTGCTTGGTGTGAGGTATGGGTCCTGTTTCATTTTTTTGCAAATGGATATCCAGTTATGCCAGCACCATTTGTTAAAAGACTATCTTTTCCCCAATTAACTGACACTGGGCCTTTGTCAAATATCAGCTGCTCATATGTGGATGGATTTATATCTGGGTTCTCAATTCTGTTCCATTGGTCTGTGTGCCTGTTGTTGTACCAGTACCAGGCTGTTTTGACTACTGTGGCTGTATAATAGCTTCTGAAATCAGGTAGAATGAGGCCTCACACTTTCTTCTTCTTTTTCAGTAATGCTTTACTTATCTGGGGCTTCTTTCTCTTCCATATGAAGTTGGTGATTTGTTTCTCCATCACATTAAAAAATGTCATTGGAATTTGGATCGGAAGTGCATTGTATGTGTAGATGGCTTTTGGTAGAATAGACATTTTTACTGTTAAGCCTTCCTATCCCTGAGCAAGGTATGTTTTTCCACTTATGTAGGTCCCTTTTAGTTTCTTGCACTAGTTTTATTTGTGTAGGTGTTTTACATCTTTGGTAAGATTTATTCCTAAGTATTTTATCTTCTTGGGGGCTACTGTGAATGGTATTGATTTGGTTATTTCCTCTTCGATGTTCTTTTTGTTGATGTAGAGGAATCCAAGTGGTTTTTGTCTTTATCTTATAACCTGAGACTCTGCCAAACTCTTCTATTAGTTTCAGTAGTTTTCTGGAGGATTCCTTAGGGTTTTCTGTGTATAAGATCATGTCATCTGCAAATAGAGATAATTTTACCTCTTTCTTGCCAATCTGGATGCCCTTTATTTCTTCGTCTAGCCTAATTGCTCTGGCTAGGACCTCTAGCACAATGTTGAATAAGAGTGGTGATAAAGGGCATCCTTGTCTGGTTCCGTTCTAAAGGAAAATACTTTCAGGCTCTATTTAGAATGACGTTGGCTGTTGGCTTTGTATAATGATGCCCTTTATTATGTTGAGGAATTTTCCTTCAATTCCTATTTTGCTGAGAGTTTTTATCATAAATGGGTGCTGGACTTTGTCAAATGCCCTTCTGCATCAATTGATAAGATCGTGTGGTTTTTGTCTGTTTTGTTTATATGGTGGATTACATTAATGGTTTTTCTAATATTAAACCAACCTTGCATACCTGGTATAAATCCCACTTGGTCGTGGTGGATTATTTTTTTGATATGCTGTTGAATACTATTGGCTAGAATTTTGTTGACGAGTTTTGCATCTATGTTCATGAGGGATATAGGTCTGTAATTTTCTTTTTTTTGTGGTGTCTTCACCTGGTTTTGGTATCAGGGATATGGTGGCTTCATAGAATAAGTTAGGTAGTATTTCATCATATTCTATGCTTTGAAATACCTTTAGTAGTAGTGGTGTTAACTCTTCTCTGAAAGTTTGGTAGAACTCTGCAGCAAAGCCATCTGGGCCAGGGCTTTTTTTTATTGGGAGTTTTTTGATTACCTTTTCAATCTCTTTTTTTGTTATGGGTCTATTTAGTTGTTCTACTTCTGATTGTGTTAGTTTAGGTAGGTAGCGTTTTTCTAGGAATTCATCCATTTCTTCTAGGCTTGCAAATTTGTTAGCATACAATTTTTCGTAATAATCTGATATGATTCTTTTAATTTCACTTGGGTTTGTTGTGATGTGGCCCATCTCGTTTCTTATTCAGGTTATTTGTTTTCTTTCCTGTATTTCTTTAGTCAGTCTGGCCAATGGTTTATCAATTTTGTTAATTTTTTCAAAGAACCAGCTTTTGGCTTTGTTAATTCTTTCAATTGTTTTTCTGTTCTCTAATTCATTTAGTTCAGCTCTAATTTTTATTATTTGTTTTCTTCTGGTGCCTGATGGATTCTTTTCTTGCTTGCTTTCTATTTGTTCAAGTTGTAGGGACAGTTCTCTGATTTTGGCTCTTTCTTCTTTATGTATGTATGCATTTATCGATATAAATTGACCTCTGAGCACTGCTTTTGCTGCGTCCCAGAGGTTTTTATAGCAAGTGTTTTCATTCTCGTTGCATAATATGAATTTCTTTATTCCCTCCTTAATGTCTTCTATAACCCAGTCTTTTTTGAGCAGGGTATTGCTCAGTTTCCAAGTATTTGATTTCTTTTCCCTAATTTTTCTGTTATTGATTTCCACTTTTATGGCCTTGTGGTCTGAGAAGATGCTTTGTAATCTTTCGATGTTTTGGATTCTGCAAAGGTTTGTTTTATGACCTAATATGTGGTCTATTCTAGAGAACGCTCCATGTGTGCTAAAAAAAAAAAAAAAGTATACTTTGCAGCTGTTGGGTGGAGTGTTCTGTATAAGTCTATGAGGTCCAGTTGGTTGATTGTCGCAATTAGGTCTTCCATGTCTGTATTGAACTTCTTACTGGAAGTCCTGTCCTTCTCTGAAAGTGGTGTGTTGAAGTCTCCTTCTATAATTGTGGAGGTGTCTATCTCACTTTTCAGTTCTGTTAAAGTGTGTTTTATGTATCTTGCAGCCCTGTCTTTGGGTGCATAAATATTGAATATGGTTATATCTTCCTGGTCAATTGTCCCTTTAATCATTATGTAGTGTCCGTGTCCTTCTTTATCCTTTGTGGTGGATTTAACTTTAGTGTCTGTTTTGTCAGAAATTAGTATCGCTACTCCTGCTCTTTTTTTCTTGTTGTTTGCTTGATATATTTTTTTCCATCCTTTGTGTTTTTTTGAGTTTTAGTTTGTTTTTGTCTCTAAGTCTAAGGTGTGCCTCTCATAGGCAGCATATAGGCGGATCGTGTTTCTTTATCCAATCTGTGACTCTCTGTCTCTTTATTGGTGCATTTAGTCCATTTACATTCAGCGTGATTATAGATAAGTGTGTGTTTAGTGCTGTCATTTTGATGCCTTTTTATGTGTGTTGTTGGCAATTTTATTTTTCCACTTACTTTTTTGTGCTGAGATGTTTTTCTTTGTCAATTGTGTGTTCCTCATTTTCATAGTAGTTCAATTTATGTTTGCTGAATCATTATGTTTTTCTTGGTTTTTATTTTGCGTTATGGAGTTGTCATACCTCTTTGTGGTTACCTTAATATTTAGCCCTATTTTTCTAAGTAAAAACTTAACTTGTATTGTCCTATATCGCCTTGTTTCCCTCTCCATATGGCAGTTCTGTGCCACCTGTATTTAGTCCCTTTTTTTGATTTTTTTGATCTTTTACATATTGACTTCAATGATTCCCTGTTTTGAGCATTTTTTCTTTTTAAAATTAATCTTAATTTGTTTTTGTGATTTCCCTATTTGCGTTGATATCAGGATGTTCTGTTCTGTGACCTTGTGTTGTGCTGGTATCTGATATTATTGATTTTCTGACCAAACAATTTCCTTTAATATTTCCTGTAGCTTTGCTTTGGTTTTTGCAAATTCTCTAAGCTTGTGTTTATCTGTAAATGTTTTAATTTCACCTTCATATTTGATAGAGAGTTTTGCTGGGTATATGATCCTTGGCTGGCAGTTTTTCTCCTTCAGTGCTCTATATATATCATCCCATTGCCTTCTTGACTGCATGGTTTCTACTGAGTAGTCTGAACTTATTCTTATTGATTCTCCCTTGTAGGAGACCTTTCTTTTCTCCCTGGCTGCTTTTAAAATTTTCCCTTTATCTTTGGTTTTGGCAAGTTTGATGATAATATGTCTTGGTGATTTTCTTTTTGGATCAGTCTTATGTGGGGTTCGATGAGCATCTTGGATAGATATCCTTTCGTCTTTCATGATGTCAGGGAAGTTTTCTGCCAACAGATCTTCAACTATTCTCTCTGTGTTTTCTGTTATCCCTCCCTGTTCTGGGACTCCAATCACAAGCAAGTTATTCTTCTTGACAGAGTCCCACATGATTCCTAGGGTTTCTTCTATTATGGGATTTTTTTTTCAGCTATATTTGTGTCAATTCCCTTATCCTCCAGCTCCCCCACTGTGCATTCCAATTGCTTGATTCTGCTCCTCTGACTTCCTATTGAGTTGTCTAATTCTGTAATTTTACTGTTAATCTTCTGGATTTCTGAATGCTGTCTCTCTATGGTTTCTTGCAGCTTATTAATTTTTCCACTATGTTCTTGAATAATCTTTTTGAGTTCTTCCAAGGCTTTATCAGTGTGTTGCTTTGCTTTTTCTGTAGATTGCCTTATTTCATTTATGAGGTCATCCCTAATGTTTTGAAGCATTCTGTAAATTAGTTTTTTATATTCTGCATCTGGCAATTCCAGGATTGTATCTTCATTTGGGAAAGATTTTGATTCTTTAGTTTGGGGAGTTGTAGAAGCAATCATGGTCTGCTTCTTTATGTGATTTGATATCTACTGCTGTCTCCGAGACATCGCTAAGATATTGTAGTGATTTATTCTATATTTGCTCACTAAGTCTTATGTTGTTTCGTTTTCTTTCAGTATACGTAGATGGGCTACTAGATTGCGCTGTCTTGATTGTTGTAGCCCTTGAATCACTTATGTCCTATTACCAGGTGGTTAGGGCTGTTACCAGATATATAAGCCTAAGAGTCCATTCACTATTCTTGAGTAGAATCTGATTTTGGGTCACCAAGTGTGTGATGCAGACTGTTGCCTATGCACCTAGAGGAGTAGTGGTGATAGTTTTGTGCACCAGATTCTAGTAGCAGCAGGGGGCCACACTCCAGGGGAGGCAGGATGCTGACGGGCTTCCCCCAAGTGCCAGTAAGGTAGGTGTGTCTCTATTCCTAAAGCACTTTGGTGGGTGGGCTCTGCAGCTGTACCTTAGGCACCCAATGCAAGTACTTCTACAGATTGGTAGGTGTCACCATCCTCAGACCTCTAAGGCAGGAGGCTAGGTGGTCTGGGGGGAGCTTCAGCCCTCAGTTCCCCCTTGTGGTTCAGTGAGGGCTCTGTTTAATATGCAGAGATAGCAGACCTGGGAAACTTGTCTTTCCAGTAATCTGCTAAAACAATTACAGTCAGATCCCTATCAGAATTGCCTTTGCATTATAATAGCCACCTTGTTCCCCGTAGGGATGAAAGCCCAAGACTGTGGATCTCATATGCTTGGCTGGAGCTGGTTCTGTGTTTTTAGTCCAATTTTGGGAAGTCAGGGAAGGATTTTTGGTTCCTGGGTTTTTTGTAGCTTCTTCTCTCAGGCCAGGAGAATGGGTTAGGAAAAGACCAAAAAAAAAAAAAGGAAAACCCGCAGAGCACTTCACTCTCTGGCCCAGAAAATTCTAATATTAATGAAGCCGCCTGGGAAGGGGAGGGGAGGGATCAGATAGATAGGAGAGATTAGCACCCAGGAATATAGACAAAGTTACTTTTCTTGCTTGGTGATGAGTGTTTTATCTGAGATTCCCAAGTGCTGTGTAGCCTGTGTGCTTTGGCTGGGTCAAGATTGCCCCCAAGGGTCAGGCCTGCATCCTGTGCTTGTGCTGTCTCAGAAGCCTTGGTCAGTTCCTCTGCTCCCAATCCAAAGTCCAGTGCCAAGGTTCCCTGGGTGGGATGCCACACTCCAGGCTCCAAAACCAGTCGCTGCCTCCCGGTGACTTCTCTTCCTGTCAGCCGCATCACTGTGCTGCCTGTGTGCGCTGGCTGGGCTTCCCCCAAGGTCACTTCTGGGGGCTAGGGCTGTGTCCCATGTTTGCGCCATCTCAGGATGCCATGCTCAGCTCCCCTGCACCCAGTCCAAAGCCCAGCGCCAAGGTTTTCTGCCTGGGACACTGGCTCCAGGCTCCGAAAACAGTCTCTGCTTCCCTGTGGTTGCTCATTCTTAGTCTCTGTCACTCAGGTCAACTCTTTAGATCTGTGTTTGGTAGTCAGGGTTCCTTGATTGTTATGTATGTGATTGATTCACTTGTTTTTCCGAGTCTTTGTTGCAAGAGGGATCCAAGGTAGCTTCTTCCTAGTCAGCCATCTTGGCCCCACCTCTCTGAATAACACTTTTAACATCAAAATTATAGTAAGAAATCTTGACAAATTAATTAGAAAGCAACCAATGAGTTGGGTAAAATTAAATGCATCAAATATTTTATGTAAAATAGGCTATATTATATAAAATGTGCAATAAATTAATATATTAACAATATTGTATAAAATATACAATTATACCATATTTTAATTGCACATGTATATGTACAACTATGCTTGCATTTTAAAATAACTACTTTATAATCATTAATAGAGAACATGCGTGATACTTTCAAACTTACTTGGAACAATTACAGAATCAAAACATAATTTTTAAAGACTAAAAACATGACTTTCATACAAAAATAAAATAAACATATATCATGATTTATTTAACTTATTAGCTAGAAATCAGTAGAATGGTAAAGCCGGTGAAAGTTATTATATGAAAGACAGAAGTATTTCTAGTGGTTGAAACAAAGGGTTCTGAGAAGAGACCACTAGTTTAGACAAAAATTTTATGTAATGTTCTACAAGGCAAGAATAGCAACTTTGGGCATTATTATTTTTTTTTCTATTTGACCAGAAATAATTTGCATCTTTTTTTGACAACATTTATCACTATGTATTATAACATATATCATTAGTATTGTACAATATCCCAGTGAAGAATAAATAGTATGTCAGAGAAAAGTACATATCTCTGGTAAATTAAATGATCCTGGGGTTGTCAGACAAAGTTGCAACATGGTCCTGACATGACCATCAGTTATCCTTTTTCTTGTTTTTAAATTTGGGTTTCACTTTTGTAAAACAAAGAGTGAATATGCGCCAGTCTGTATGTGAAATCTCAATAAAGTCTAAAATCCCCATTGCCATGTATGTCGTGTGACTCAATCACAGTGTAATAGAATAACAATTTAAAAAAATCAATAGCAAATAGCATCGAAACTCCAGCAAACTTGCAAAACACCTCTCTAAATAAATTTAAGATTTAGAAATAAGTTACACGTTACAAAAAAGTTTGCAGTGGAAAACAACGAGAGTTGCATATACATGTAAGCATCCGGAATATAGTCAAAACAGATTAATTTATAACCTTAAATGTATTTGTTAAAAAAAAAATGTAAAGCTTAAATATTGATCAACTATGCTTTCCTTTTAAGAACCTATAAAAAGAAAACAAAACATTCATAATGTGATTATCATCACAAAATTAATTAAAACAAAACCAGAATGTAATAAAATGAAAAATAATTAGTAGTAAAAAAAAAAAAAAGTGAATATAGCCATGGTTAAAATAATGAGGCCCAAATGATTTCAGGAACTCAAGTAAATTAGAACAGAGCTAGAGAGAAGAGTTAACATAAATTACAGCAAAAAATGGGAAAATGTACATGTAAATTTATGGAAAAATGCTACATACCAAATTGGGACAGGAAGAAATGGAATAAGTTAGGACTTACTACATAAAAGTACAATACCCATGTAGTGTTCTTTGTGACTTCTACTTTTCATTTCATATAAATTATTTCAGAAGTGCATGAAAAGATTACAAAAATCTTGTCTTTCTAGAATATTTTTTGGAAGAACGACAATTAAGAACCCTGAATGACCATCTTGTTAAAAAAAAACCTAGTAGTGATGACATTCACATACACATGCAGATAAAAATTTATATATTTTATATATGTATATTTATATGTTATAGATGATGACAGGAAATATGAAATCTTTAGAGGCCAAATCAAAGTTTAAGTAGGGCTCCTGGGATATTAGTAAGCATATCTATAGACCCACAGTGGTCTGGAGCTTATTTATTCACAGAATATGGTGGTTAAATGCTAGAACCCCCATAAGATAAAAAGTGGTGCAAGATATTTATGATTAACGTTGCAATCCCAAAGAGTTGCATCATTTGTGTAAGGCTGAATGATAAATATATCAGGCATAAAGGAACATCAAAGAAACTCCCCAGTTTCCATGTTGGCACTGAATACCAAAAAACCCAAACCCACTGCCGTCGAGTTGATTCCGACTCATAGCGACCCTATAGGACAGAGTAGAACCGCCCCGTAGAGTTTCCAAGAATCTCCTGGAGGATTCGAACTGCCGACCTCTTGGTTGATAGCCATAGCTCTTAACCACTATGTTACCAGGGTTTCCTGGTACTGAATAGAAAATAAAAATCTCTACCCTGAGAATTTGTAACGATGATCTAGCCTTTATGTAGGTTTGCAGTTTTAATCATGTCACTTATGTTGCCCAAAAATGCATTTTTGATGTTTGGATAATGACAAATTTTAATCCAGACAGCTCCCCCTTCCCTGTTTGTCCCTCATCTGGGCAAGCCAATAAGAAAACTTGCAGACTCCTTTTCTTGGTGTCAGTGGGAAGATCACACCATGCAAACCGCAGCCCTGAAGGGAGGTGGAGGAGGCTTACCTGGGCACCACTTTCTAACTACAATAAAAGCGAAAGCTACCAGTCTTAATTCACTCTTTCTACCTGGATCAGCTTGTTCTTACCCTACTATCCCCGGAAAGTCCCATGGTTGAGTAATCAGCTTTTCATATTCTCTGAGTGCATATAGTGTCATCTGAACTGTTTCACTGAGAGGGAGCCCATTCCACCCTCCATGGGGTGAACAATAAATGCTCACATTTAAAACTAATTCTTTTAACAGTACTGGATACTGTTAGTACCACAGCACATCCCCTTTACAAGATGATGGGCACACTCATATTTGATTGTTAATAAGTCACAACTGCTGCCTTCTTCAGAGAATTAACCTTACCAAATGGGAGCACACTTGCCTGGGAGATTATACTCACCTCAGGAGACACTCTGCAGGCAATGATTGAGTGAGTACAAAAGGCTGCCCTCCTGCCTTAAGGTCATACTAACTAATGCAATTCACTCTCCAGAGCTCTCTGTGAGATAAGAATGAAGCTATTTTCTAGTTGAAATCATATTCTTGCTTACTCTTTCCCTTGCCTTATCCTGTATGTCTCACTCACTTTCTCATAGAAACTTCCCGCAAAGAATTACAAGCAAGTGAACTTCTGTCTCAGGTGCTATTTCTATGGAACTTGACCTAAGACAGTTATCTTTAAGTAAGGAAGGGAACAGAGTAGAAAGGACAAAGACAGAAGCTAAAGTTTCTGAAGATACCTTGTTTATCAGGCATAATTTTGAAGTCATGTAGTTATTTTGCCTAATTACAAAACAAAATCAAATTTAAAATGCAATCCCTAGAAAATCAAAATCAAAATGAGAGAAATGAACTAGTATGTGTGTTTAGTTCCTCGGCACAACCACACAGAAGAAAATACTCCGAGTAACATTTAAACACTGCAATGCGCTTGTACATCTTTAGTGAGAGAAGGATAAAAAGAAATGAAAAAACAAAGTTAATGTTTTCAGTAATCACATTTTTGGGAAGGAGTATTGGTGTTGCTGTTCTATGACTGTCTTATATGGATTTGAGAATAAAGCAAATGCAAAAATTATATTGGTATCATTGAGGGCTAAAATTTTTATTATAGAAAAAAGGAAAAAATACTGTCTGGCAGTACTGAATATGAAGTTAGCTTCTTTTATCCACTAAAAAAGATCGGGCTCAATAAGGTCCCCTGACACTCGTGCTGTGGTCTTTAATACCTTACTTTTTTTTTTTTTTTTAATAAAATAAAACTTGCAGTGAAATGGCTAACTCCATGTTTGTAGCAAGAAAAAAACAGGATGAGCCTGAATCATTTTATCATACACAGAGCAGAAAAGATATCAAAGACAAAAAGGGTCATATAAAATGGATTCATGGTCAACTTGGAGAGTTTCTTACTAGACAAAGAAAGGAAAGCTTGGGCATTAGTAAGAATATAAAACACAATGCATTGAAAGGCATCAAATTTGGTTATACCCATGAATTATTAATTCTATTTGAAGACAGACAGACTGATAGATACAGACAGATAGATCATATACGTTCTTGTTATTAGGTTCTGTTATGGACTTGATTTCAACTTATAGCAACCCCATGTGACAGTGTATATATATGTGTGTGTGTGTATGTGTACACATGTATATAACCAAAAAAAAAAAAAAACAACCTGTTGCCGTCAATTAAGACTCATAGCGACCTTATAGGACAGAGCAGAACATCATTATAGAACTATTTTAGTTAATAAATGAAGAATTATACAATTAGAATATCACCATTTTTAAACCATCACTGAGCTCATGGATGTAGGCAATGATCACCAGTGGCTGCTAGCATCAAATAAAGAGGAACAAACAAAGAATCCTCTTGAAGAAAATACAGACACCATCTTTGAAATGTTTTGCCAAAAGG
Organism: Loxodonta africana; assembly: GCF_030014295.1. Lineage (NCBI taxonomy): Eukaryota > Metazoa > Chordata > Mammalia > Proboscidea > Elephantidae > Loxodonta > Loxodonta africana. The sequence goes on along the minus strand of NC_087347.1, from coordinate 108,872,482 downwards.
TCATATCTGAATCTGATAAAACCTCTAGATTTAACTACTAATTTACATGAAATTCAAATGTCAATGGAGTATGTTAAATGACAGCTCAGGGATGCAATCAGCAAAATGCAGAAAATAGGAAAACTCTATAGGCCAACAACTAAATTGCCAGAAGAGAGGAAGAGAAAGACAGTTTACTTACAGCAGTGGTTTCCTTTTAAAAATCTCAGTGTCCATTCCATACTAATTAAATCCATATTCCAAATTTCTGGAGATTGAAGCCAGACATTTGTGTTTTTAAAGATTCCCAGGTGATCTCCATGTGCAGCAAAAATGGGATACCACCTACATATAGATCAAAAAAGACAAGAGAACTATCAAACAATGTTGCAATGGTTGGACCCTTTTCAGACCTTACTCGAAGAAACCAACACAAGATTAAAAAAACAAACAAAATTATTAGTGAACTTTGAACATTGACTGGATAGAAAACAATTTTTAATTTTTTTTAGATATGACAATAGTACTTCACTATTTTTTAAGTCCTTAGGCAGAGCACTGGTGCGCAGTGGTTAAAAGCATGGCTGATAACCAAAAGGTCAGCCGTTTGAATCAACTAGCTGCTCCTTAGAAACATATGAGCCAGTTCTACTGCTATCAGTTGGAATTGATTAGATGGCAATTTTTTTTTTTTTTGGTAAGTTTTCAAGACACAATGAAAGATTTATGGATGAAATTATATGATACAATCTTGAGTGGATTGGGGGATAGATGTGATACGGTCTTGAGTGGGGGGAATAGATGTATACATATGTATCTATAAAGAGAGAGCCCCAGGGGTGCAAACTGTTAAACTCTAGACTACTAGCCGAAAGGTTGGTGGTTCCAGCCCACCACGCCACTCCATGAGAGACCTGGAAATCTGCTTCCATAAAGCTTACAGCCAAGAAAACCCTACAGGGCAGTTCTACTCTGTTACACAAGGTCGATATCAGTTGAAATCAACTCAAGGGAACCTAACAACAACAATGAATATATATATAAAATACCAAAAAAAAAAAAAAAGTTGCCTTTGAATCAATTCCGACTCATAGCGGCCCCATAGGACAGCGTAGAATTGCCCCATAGAGTTTCCAAGGAGCACATGGTGGATTCGAACCGCTAGCCTTTTGGTTAGCAGCCGTAGCACTTAACCACTAAGCCACCAAGGTTTCCATATATATATATATATGAAATAATGTTGGTCGTGTTAATATTGTTAGAACTCTGTGATAGATGTAGGGGGTATCAAGACTGTGAAAGTCCTCAGATTTTACCCTACTTGCAAGCTAACAAGTTAGCTTGCCACAATTTCATGAATGCTAGCAAAGATACTAGACTTCTTAGAGACTAAAGACTTTATCACTCATAACAATAGCAATAATCAGAGTTTCAGCACTAGGTCCCTGAACCCTAATTCCTATCTGACAACATGAATAGGGCCAGATGACAACTGTACGTGCAGTGGGTTGCATTACAGGAGAAGAATCTTGAGCTTAAGGAACATAAATCTTTCATAATGGATTGTAAGCCTTCTTCACCTTTGTCCCACAGAGGGAGACATTACCTTTATGATAACAGAGACCCAGTTGCCATCAACTTTACTCCTACTCATGGCAACCCCATGCATGTCAGAGTGGAACTATGCTCCACAGTGTTTTCAATGGCTGCTTTTTGGAAGTAGATTGCCAGGCCTTTCAACTGAGGTGCCTCTGGATAGACTCTAATCATTTGTACAACCCAGGGACTTATATCTCTGGCTTCCAAGGCTGTTCACTATAGAAATAACTTTGAAAAGATATCCCAGAACAAAGGCCATTGGTGTCTCTGCTCATAAGAGCAGCACAGAAGACCCATAGAGAATGGTCTCTCAACAGGGTTCATTTTAGTAATATCTCTACCATTGTACATTTTGAATTTTTTAGAAACATATCAGTAATCACAAACGAATATAAACAGAGTAAGCTCTCCAACTCAAATAAAAATGATTATCAGAATTTATTAAAGAAAAAAATTCTAGCTGTGTACAACATACAAGAGTCATACCAACAACCAAGAAATATACAAGAGTTTACAATTAAAATGACAGAAACATATATTTCAGGCAAATATTTACCAACAGATAGCTGTTACAGTTAAATCTTATACAATAGACTAAATATAAAATTCCTTACAAGAGATAAGGAAAAAGATTTAGTTCAGCAGAAAAATAAGTTTCTAAATTTGTATGTTCCCAAATGCACACTTAAAATACAAAGTGAATATTAACAGAATTAAAGCAGAAATTAATATGTTATCATTGTAGGAAATTCTAACATTTCTATCTTAATAATTGAGAGATCTGACAGAAAAAATAATTTCTAAGCATTTGTAAGATTTGAATAAGAAAATTAACAAGTTTGATTTAATGGACATTTTATAATAACGCAGTCAATGAAGGAATTGTATGGCACATCTAGCCAACTATAAGATCCAACTATCATGCAAACCACATTCTCTGACTACAATATAAAAAAAAAAAAACTTTTAGAAATCAAGAACAAAAAGATAACCAGAAAAATCCAAAATTTTTTTTCATTCCTGTCCTAGTTTCTATGCTCCCTAGCAAACTACCACAAACTGAGAAGGTTATGAAAACAACTGTTTATTATATCATAGTTTTTCTAGGTCAGAATTCCAGGCAGTGCTTAATTGATGTCTTAGTTACCTAGCGCTTCTGTAACAGAAATACCACAGGTGGGTGGCCCTAAAGAGCACACATTTATTTTCTCACAGCTCTGGAGGCTAAAACCCAAATCAGGGTCTCAGCCTTGGCAATTTCTTCCTTGTAGGTAGTCCCAAATCTGTCTTGGAAGAAGTACAACTAGAATGCTCCTTAGAAGCAAGGATGGCCAAACTACCTCTTACATACTCTGGACATGGTGAGACTGGCAGTATGCCGGCCATGCTGAATAAACAAGGGGACTTGCCAAGAGGCTGAGCCTGCCATCTTCAGTAACATAGAGAGTTAACTCCCAGTGTGTGAACTACTCCCTATTAGGCAAAACAGGAGCTAACCTCTGCTTTTAGAGTATCTCCTTATTTAGGTATACTTCCAGTATTGACTCAGAGAACAATGGACTAGGGTCTTTAGTCCAGCTAAACCTGGTCTTGGACCAGCTCAGGTCTGCCTGAACTGCACAGCACTGACGACCTTGCCCCTTAGAGGACTTTTTGAGGTCCGAGGCCAAAAAACATACCCCTGTCTATGCCCTGGATGTGAGCAGAATGCCATCGTTGTGGCCCCCCTCTCAGACTGAACAGGCACAGAAGACCGGATTGCCCCTAGAATGCCCTCTCCTGTCAAACTAGTATGCAAGCTGGGCCCACCCTAGGGTCTTCCTGGGGACCCTAGACCCGATTTACTTTATCCATATAAACCCCTTGGGCTATTGTAGTGGGAAACACCTTGGCTGCTTTACTTGATCAACTAAATAAAGTTTCTTCTTTGGCTTTCATCTGCTCTGTGTGTCTTCCTAGCCACACCAATCAGCTAGAAGTGTTCAGGTTGCAATGCTAGAAGGAGGGATGAGTCCCTGGAGAAGGACATCATGTTTGGTAAAGTACAGGGTCAGTAAAAAAGAGGAAGGCCTCAATGAGATAGACTGACACAGTGGCTGGAACAATGCGCTCAAGTACAACAGCAATTGTGAGTATGGCACAGGACGAGGCAATGTTTCATTCTGTAGTATATAGGGTCTCTATGAGTTGGAACCAACTCAACAGTGCATATCAGCAACAACAGCAGCAGGTAGTCCTAGGTGTTCCTTGCTTCCTTGACTTGTAGACAGTCCTCACATGGCATCTGCTTTCACTGTACGTGAGTGGCTTGTGTCTAATCTCTTCTTTTTAAAGCTCTGAAGGGATTAGATTTGGAACCCACCCTACGGGGGTACAAACTAATTAGCCTAACAAAAAAGTCCTTTTTCCAAACAGGATTGCACTGATGTAGGGGTAAGGATTCTAACACCTATGGGGAGAGAGAGGGGACATTATTCAATCCACAATAGCTGGGCTCTCTGCTTATAGTCTCTCAGTGCTGTATTCAAGATATTGGCAGAGCTGCATTCTCATCTGGCATTTGGGGTCATCTACATGGATGGCAGAAGTCAGGTTCTTGCAGTTGTAGGACTGAGTTTCTCGTTTTCTTGCTGGCTGTCAGCTGAGGAGTTCTCTTAGCTCCGAAAGTCTGTGGGTAGGTCCTAACCATGTGGCCCCCTCACAACATGGCAGCCCCTCACAACAAAGGCAGCAGAAGATTCTTCCTCCAGCATGTTACAACGGAAACTTATATAACATGAATAATCAAGGGAGTGATTATCCAATAACCTTTGCTATAAAATGTAACCTAATCAAGGCGACAACTATCCTATCACATTCACATTATATGGAGTGTGTACCCCAGAGAGAATTCCTGGGTGCAAAGGTTAACATGCTTGGCTGATGACTGAAAGGCTGTAGGATGGAGTCCCCCAGAGGCACCTCGGAAGGAAAGCCTGGTGATTTGGTTCTAAAAAGATTATAGACAAGAAAACTATATAGAGCAGTTCTATTGTGTAATACATGGGGTCCCTATGAGTCAGAATCAACTTGACTGCAACAGAATTTGATTTGTTGAACACTTGTTTTAAAAAGAGCTCTCACTCCATTGCCTTTTAAAATTTCTTATTTAATATTTTTATTTTCTGTTTCCTCCTCTTTGGAGAAGAGCCCTGGTGACACAGTGGTGAATTGCTTGACTACTAACTGAAAGGTTGGCAGTTTGAAACTACCAGCCTCTCCGTGGGAGAAACATGTAGCGGTCTGCTTCCATAATGGTTACAGCCTTGGAAACTGCATGGGGCAGTTTTACTCTATCCTATAGGGTCACTGTGAGAAAAGGTGTGGCAGTCGGCTTCCATAAAGATTTTACAGCCTTGGAAACCCTGTGGGGCAGTTCTCCTCTTCTTATAGGGTCCTTATGAGCAGAATCGACTCCACAGCAGTGGGTTTGGTTTTGATGACAGGGTCACTATGAGTCGGAATAGAGTGGATGGCCACAGGTTTGGTTTGGGTTTTTCCTTTTTGGAATCTAATCATTTTTTGATTAGAAACCTTCTCTTTCTTTTTCAATGCTGCCTTTTCATGCTTAGAACAGAGCCTGGAACATGAAAGATACTCAACAATGCTAAACGTGTGAATATATGACATATATGGTTTCTACAAAAGTGTGGTTCAACATTTGGGGGGAAAATCAAATTTTAACTCTACAGCGTAACACTAGAATCATATATAAAAAAAAAAAAAACCCACTGCCGTCGAGTCGATTCCGGCTCGATTCCCTGTAAGACAGAGTAGAACGGCCTCATAGAGTTTCCAAGTAGCGCCTGGCAAATTCGAACTGCCGACCTCCTTATTAGCAGCCATAGCATTTAACCACTACGCCACCAGGGTTTCCAAGAATCAAACATAGAGGCGATAAAAGGTGTGTATTTATATGTATGCAAGTATGTATAAAACCTTGTGGATCGAAGAGGCATATCTAAGAATGACACCAAATTCTAGAACCATAAAGCATGAGAATGAAAAACTTACCTGTATAATAAAATTTCCATACACTGGAAAACACAATCTAATTGTTTAAAAAAATTTTTAAAAACCTTATAAAATAGTTTTAAAAAAGAACCATACAATTTAACAATAATGCTGTATAATAAAAATATATAAATTTTAAGAAAAGAAAAAAATAACAAATTTAAAAAATGGACTAAAGATATTAACAGAAAAATCTCAGAATAAGAAATTCAGTGGTCCGTGGCTAAAAACCATGTGAAAATGCTTTACTTTTCTGTTAAAGTAGTAGACATTAAGACAGCGAGATGCCTTTTTTTCTTCCCCCCACCTACTGATTGGTAAAATCAAAAAAAAAAAAAGATGGAATTCAACATTGAGAAAAAATCTTCTCACATATTTTCAGTGGGAAGGCAAATTGATAAAGCATTTTTAAAGGGAAAACAGGCAATCAGTATCAAAACTTCTTTTGATTAATTCTAAGCTGTCAGTTCAACAGCTTGGAATTAATCAGATGTCATATAATTATTGTTCTGATAAAAAAATTGAAAGAGCAAAATTGTTGTTTCATTAAGTAGTATGATAAATCCATAAAATATAATATGATTTGTTCATTTAAAATGATGCTTCAGATTTATGTTTCATATGGAGTGCTAAGCATAGTTTCTTAAATGCTTGAAACATATATGTGTATATATGTGCAAAGTAACAGGTATGCAGTATAAACCCAAAATCCAAACTCATTGCCATCAAGTTGATTTCTACTCATAGAGACCCTGTAGGACAGGATAGAACTGCCCCATAAGATTTTCAAGGCTATAAATCTTTATGGAAGCAGACTGCCACATCTTTCTCCTGTGGAGTGGCTTGGTGGGTTCTAACTGTCAACCTCTCGGTAAGCGTCAAGTGCCTTAACCACTGTGCCAGCAGGGCTCTCCGAAATACAGTATAAAGCTAACTAAATTTCCCTTTATTTGAATGGTGAGACAAGTTCTGGGGATTATCTTTCTCCAGCTCCATCATTTTTATTTTGCACAAAGAAAAAAAAACAAATGAAGCCCTCCCCACCCCCAACTGAAGTAACTGGCTTAAAGTTAGAGGCACACTCAATGCAGAACGATTTGTATGTGTGTGCGTGTGTGTTACACATTTTCTTTTTGCTTTTTATTATAAATTTGTAGCTTGTACCCTAGGGGAAAAAAATGTTTGAATGATATTCTTAACGAAATCATTTTCAACTAGGCACTAAGACCTGTAAAACATCCTTTAACATATAAAAGAACGATAAAAATACTAAAAATCAGTCAAACATGGGAAAGTCAACTTTCTAGGGTTATTTTTGTCTTTGACACAATACCTTCAAGGTCTAAGTAAAGACACCCAAACAGCTTAGCTGAGCAGAACCCACTAGACTGAAAAATCACACAGTTTCTATCAATGTTCTCACAGGGTATTCTGATGACATCATCTGCAAGTCTTTTGATTTCTCAGATCTCTTTTCTTGCTTTCTGTAGAAACTGCTGACTTGTGAAAATGAATAGGTTAATGAGGGCTGAAGGAACTATGATAAAGAAATAAAGCACTAGGAGCATAAAATACAATCTTAAGTCATCTAATGAAAATGTAAAGGACTGAAATATACATATAACGAGAAGTGGAGTGCAGCTAATTTGTTGCAATTCACACCTATGAAAAGAGCCCACACTTTTATTCGAGGGTTTCTCAAAGTTCAGAGTGCCTCAGTATCACCTAGAGGGCTTGTAACACACACATTGCTGGAACTCATTTCTAGAGTTCTCATTCAGTAGGCCTGGGAGAGGGCCTGAGAATTTGTTTCTATATGTTCCCAGATACCATTGGTCATAGACTACACTTAGAGAAAAATGGCTCTATCTCACTGTTCTCCAGAGAGCACCAGGGTGATGCAAACATTTAACATACTTGATTGTTAACAGAAAGGTTTGAAGTTCAAGTTCACCCAGAGGCAACTCAAAAAAAAGGCCTGGTGGTCTCTTCCAAAAAATCAACCTTTGAAAATCTTGCAGAACACTGTTCTACTCTGACCCACAAGGGTCCACCATGAGTCGGAGTCAACTCCATGGCAACTATTGGTTCTTTCCTAGTTTCCTACTTTTGTAGGAGTTACAGCGATATAAAGTTTATGTCTGTACATATCTAGATACATGGATGGCTGCCGTGGAGTTGACTTCAACTCATGGCAACCTAATGTACAACAGAACATACAGCATGACGAAACTTTGCCCCTGGTCTCCCGCATGCTTGAGTCTGTCTTTAGGGTTATTGTAACAATTCATCTCTCCGAAGGTCTCCCACGCCCTCACTGGCCCTCTATCTCACTAAACAAAATGCCCTCCTCTTTTTTCTTGGTGTTATATATTTTCTCTTTGATTTTTATTATGTATTTCTAGGTCGTACCATATAAAGAAATGTTTGAATAGTAGTCTTAATGAAATAATTTTCCATTAGGCACTAAGGCCTTTAATGTATTATTTAAAATATAAAAAATATAGAGCTATAAAAATAGTCAAAATGCTCAAAAGATTAAAATCCCTTTCGATGACATGTTCAAAGCAAGCAAGTCAGACAATGTTCGGTTGTGATTCCTAAAGTTTTCATTGACTAATTTGCAGAAATAGATCACTGCAGCTTTCTTCCTAGTCTGTCTTAGTCTGGAAGTTCTGCTGAAGTCTGTCCACCATGGGTGACCCTGCTGGAATTTGAAATGCCAGTGGCATATCTTCCAGCAAGACACCCACACAAAAGCCACTATAGTATGAAAAACTGACAGATGGGCAATGGATATATGTACATACACATGTTTGTGTAATTAACCTATCTTCCCCACCAAAATGTTATCTTCACAAGTCAGCCAATACGTATCCACTGAGCACTCATTCAGTAGATACTGGGGAAACTATGATAAACAAGAGTTATTGATTACTTTTTTAAAAAAGTATGTATATTTTTTCAATGCCCAATGTACAGAAAAAAAAAAAATTAAACGTGTCTCATAACCGCCACCCTCCTTACAAGATTACCTCAGTACTAATAATTCTTAACTTGGATTAACTGTGACACTAGGCACAGTCCTGTGAGAACAAAGGTTTCCTGAATTGGTGACCGCTGAGATCTGATATAAAAGTTAGTCCTCCTTTCTGTCCTTTGTAGGTGTTATGTCTGTAAAAAAAAAAAAAAAAAAGCAGTATGTATTAGAGTAAAACTAAAGTGGGAAATAAAGTCAATATGGCCATATCAAAAATACCTCAAATTGCCCAAATGGCATTTTCTCTCCTAAACAGGGAAACTGACCTTCACTCAAAGCTTCTTTCTGCTTACTTTCTAGTTCTACTGTCTAAATATAGCCCAAGCCCAGCTATTTTCCCAGAGTCTGCAGGAGTTGCCTTCTGCCACTTCTATCTTTGAAATGATAATCCGTTGATAGCCCTTCTGTTAGTTGTTTAGTCTTTACATTCTGATGCACCCAAATTTACAGCCATCCAGGTGAAATCAAAATCCGGAAGAGATTTATCACTTGGAAGAAACCAGGCATATTCTTTCGTAGTGCTTCTTTTTTTCTTCTCCACCCCTAATTTCTACTCTTAGAGACAAAGGAATATATAATCTGGACAAACAACAAATAAGTAAATGAAATCAGTATTCGAAAAGAAAGAATTTAGGCTCAAAGACAAAAGAACTTCAAGGAAGTGACAACCTGATTAGTTTCATTAGCATTTCAATCGAATTTGGGCCTTCTGAAGAGGGTGGCCTGAGGTCCCACCAAGTGTAGTTGGAAATAAACACTTTGAGACTCATGACAAGCTGGAGAAGAAGGTAATCCTGTTTTTAGGTTCAATCATTTAAAAAAACGAACAGTTCCTTTGCTCTTGGCAGAATACAACTGTGCAGCTTTTCTATTCAGTGCACTGTAAATATCAGTGGCTGTCTCCAACTGAGAGTGAGATAATGGCAGTATTTTCACATATTACGTGCTTGTACATATTCTTTTCCTCCCCCCACCTTTGACAGTCCAATTTTGATAAACTTAAAAAATATCTTTAAATAATACAACCATCCAAATCATTGCCTCATAAGAGTATAAATACAAATGAATGCATTAATTCAACATCCCAGGGTCTGATGAGTTGTGCTAATCACACCAATGCATACTTAATGTGCTTAATTTCAAAAGCAGCAGGATTTAAATGTGTATATATTTCCAAAGCTACACGGTTCTGTAAAGTAGGAGTGTTTGAGCATGAAAGTAGCAAATAATATACTCCTTTTTATTGTTCTTAGTTACTTTTCTACAAATGTATCATCTGTTTATTCAAGATAGTTGAATAATTAAAGACATGATTAATTAAATTTTCATACAAAGGAGTTTGAAAATTGAACTCTATTCACACCATGTTGAAAACCCTTGGACAATGTACGCTAAAATAGCCATTCTGTTTAATTTATACTGCCTTATTTGTAGATTTGTTAAAATTGGAACATCAAAAACCAATGGGTAAAGCTAGCATAAAATATATTTGAATGCATATGATATACTAAGTGATATTATATATTTAACCCCTCTTGATTCTGTTAATTATTACCAAAATTGTATTTATAACAATTTGTTAATCCTTTGTGAATTTTCTGCAAATCAAATTCTCTCATCTAAAAACTTAAAAAAAAAAAAAACTATAAATTCCATCTATATACAACATTTTCTAATAGGTTCAGAGTTGATAGTTTCTTTTAAGAAATTTCAAAATTTTGGAATTTTTATATTAAAAAGTAAGTACATTCACTGTACCAGAACTACTAAAAAAAAAAAAAAATTCTTTTGTAAGTTAGGGAAATAATTAAATAAGATGCAAATGGAGTTTTGGAACTGCACGGAGGCAGCACATATGTAATATATTCTTACTCTTGTCTTCTGCCTGTTTTTACAGGTATTGTTGTTGTTCGGTGCCCTAGAGTCAGGTTCCGGCTCCTAGCAACCCTATGTACAACAGAATGGAATATTGCCCGGTCCTGCTCCATCCTCACAATCGTTTTTATGCTTGAGTTCACTGTTGCAGCCACTGTGCCAATCCATCTCCTTAAGAGTCTTCCTCTTTTTCTCTGGCCCTCTCCTTTACCAAACATTAAGTCCTTCTCCAGGAACTGATCCCTACTGATAACATGCCTGTCATGGGTTGAATTGTGTCCCCCACCAAAATATCTGTCAACTCGGCCAGGTCATGATGCCCATGTACGATTGTATGATTGTTTACCATTTTATCATCTGATGTGATTTCCCTATGTATTGTAAATCCTATCACTATGTTGTAATAAGATGGATTGGTGGCAATTATATTCATGAGATCTACAAGATTAGATAGTGTCTTAAGCTAATCTCTTTTGAGATGTAAAAGAGAGAAGTGAGCAGAGAGTCAGGGGACTCATATCACGAAGAAAGCAGTGCAGGGAGCAGAGCGCCTCCTTTGGACCTGAGTTTCCTGCTCTGAGATGCTTCCAGATCAAGGCAAGACTGATGAATTACAAGGAGATTCCTTCAGAGCCCACAGAGAGAAAGCTGTCTGCTGGAGCTGGTACCCTGAATTCCGACTTCTAGCCTACTGGGCTGTGAGATAATGAATTTCTCTTTGTTAAAGCCATCCACTTGTGGTATTTCTGTTATAGCAGCACTAAATAACTAAGACAATGTCCAAAGTATGTGAGACATAGTTTCACCATCCTTGCTTCTAAAACATGTTCTGGTTTTACTTCTTTCAAGACAGATTTGTTCATTCTTTTGGCAGTCTGTGTTATATTCAATATTCTTTGCCAACACGACAATTCAAAGGCATCAATTCTTCTTCTGTTTTCCTTATTCATTGTTCAGCTTTCAAATGCATATGAGGCAACTGAAAACACTTTAGTTTGGGTCAGGCACACCTTAGTCTTCAAGGAGACATCTTTGCTTTTCAACACTTTAAAGAGGTCTTTTGTAGCAGATTTTCCCAATGCAATGCATCTTTTGATTTCTTGACTACTGTTTCCATGGGTGTTGATTGTGGGTCCAAGTAAAATGAAACCCTTGACAGCTTCAATCTTTTCTCATGATATTGCTTAATCCAGTTGGGAGGATTTTTGGTTTCTTTACGTTGAGGTGTAATCCATACTGAAGACTGTAGTCTTCAATTTTCATCAGTAAGTGCTTCAAGTCCTCTTTACTTTCAGCAAGGAAGGTTGTGTCATCTGCATATCACAGGTTATTAATGAGTCTTCTTCAATCCTGATGCCCCATTCTTCTTCATATAGCCTGGATTCTAGGATTATTTGTTTAGCATACAGATTGACTAAGTACGATGAAAGGATAAAACCATGACACACACCTTTCCTCACTTCAAACCATGCAGTATCCACTTGTTCTGTTCCAATAATTGCCTCTTGTCCTATGTACAGGTTCCTCATGAGCACAATTAAGTGTTCTGGAATTCCCACTCTTCGAGATGTTATCCGTAATTTGTTATGATCCACACAGTCAAATGCCTTTGAATAGTAAACAAAGCACAGGTAAGCAGCTTTCTGGTATTCTCTGCTTTCAGCCAGGATCCATCTGACATCAGCAGTGATATCCCTGGCTCCACGTCCTCTTCTGTATGTGGCTTGAATTTCTGGCAGTTTCCTGTCAATATACTGCTGCAGCCACTTTTGAATCTTCAGCAAAATTTTACTTTTGTGTGATATTGTTTGATAATTTCCACATTTGATTGGATCACCTTTCTTGGAAATAGGCATAAATATGGATCTCTTCCAGTTGGTTGGCCAGGTAACTTCCAAATTTCTTGGCATAGACTAGTGAGCACTTCCAATGCTGTATCCACTTGTTGAAACATCTCAGTTGGTATTCTGTCAGTTCCTGGAGACTTGTTTTTTGCCAATGCCTTCAGTACAGCTTGGACTTCTTCCTTCAGTACCATCGGTTCCTGATCATATGCTACCTCTTGAAATGGTTCAACATCAACCTATTCTGTTTGGTATATATACTCTGTGTTTTTCTTCCATCTTCTTTTGATGCTTCCTATGTCATTAATATTTTTCCCATAGAATCCTTCAATATTGCAAACCGAGGCTTGAATTTTTTCTTTAGCTCTTTCAGTTTGAGAAATGCTAAGTGTGTTCTTCGCCTTTGGTTTTCTAACTCCAGGTCTTTGCACATGTCATTATAATACTTTGTCTTCTCGAGCTGCCCTTTGAAATCTTCTATTCAGCTCTTTTGTTTCATCATTTCTTCCTTTTGCTTTAGCTGCTTGACTTTCAAGAGCAAGTTTGAGAGTCTCTTCTGACATCCATTTAGGTCTTTTCTTTCTTTCTTGTCTTTTTAATGACCTCTTGCTTTCTTCATGTATGACATCCTTGATGTCATTTCAAAATTCCTCTGATCTTTGGTCATTAGTGTTCAACACCTCAAATCTATTCTTGAGATGGTCTCTAAACTCAGGGAATATACTCAAGTTTATGTTTTGGCTTTTATCGACTTGTTTTAATTTTCTTCAGTTTCAACTTGAACTTGCACATGAGCAGTTGATGGTGTGTTCTACATTCAGCCCATGGCCTTGTTCTGAGTGATGATACTGAGTTTTTCCATTGTCTCTTTCCACAGATGCAGTCAATTTGACTCCTGTATATCCCATCTGGTGAGGTCCACATATATAAAAAAAAAATTTTTTTTTTTTTTTATAGTCACCATTTATGTTGGTGAAAAAAGGCATTTACAATGAAGAACTCATTGGTCTTCCAAAATTCTATCATGGGATCTCTGACATCGTTTCTATTACCAAGGCCATATTTTCCAACTACTGATCATTCTTCTTTGTCTCCAACTTTTGCATTCCAATCACCAATAATTATCAATGCACCCCGATTGCACATTTGATCAATTTCAGACTGCATAAGTTGGTAAAAATCTTCAGTTTCTTCATCTTTGCCCTTAGTGGTTGGTGCGTGCGTTTGGATAATAGTCGCATTAACTGATCAGCCTTGTAGATGTATGGATATTAACCTATCACTGACTGCATTGTACATCAGGATAGATCTTGAAATTTTCTTTCTGAAAATGAGTGCAATGACATTCCTCTTCAATTTGTCATTCCTGGCGTATTAAACCATACAATTACCTGATTCAAAATGGCCAATACCAGTCTATTTCAGCTCACTAATGCCTTTTCTGAACCCAGCTTGAATTTCTGGCAGTTCCCTGTGGATGTACTGCTGAAACTGTTTTTGAATTTTTTTCAGCCAAATTTTATTTGTGTGTGATATTAATAATATTGTTCTATAATTCCTGTGTTATCAAACAATATAATTAATATCATCGGCAAGCAAACAGTAAAGGAGGCAATAACGTAGTTTGTGAAAAGTTTTTTTTTTTTTTTTTTTAAGAAATATTTATCAGGATGATCTCAGGAGAATTCTTGTGCCAGGAAGAAAGTGTATGGAATATTTCAGAAAATCACTTACTAGGTTGGGTCCAGAAAGTTTATGTCAGAAAATGGATTAAGTAACTTTGTAAAATTTCCTTGCTACTGTCTCGCATCTATGCATAATTCTCAACCCCCATGATTGTGGTTAAATATTCCCTTCCACACTTTTCTATATAAAAGCTTACCTCTCCTTCAGAATGTTGGAACGCCTGATATATTTGTTTTGTACTCTGTGTTCCCCAGTTCCAAGTATATCTATTCCCTCAATAAAACTCTGCTTTTACTTTTGCAGAGCAGCCTGTTTTACCCTTTGACAATAGTCTTAGTATAATAATAATGGAATGTAGTATAGCATTATATTTGTAAGATTAATCTCATTTTTAAGTGTTCTGTTTAGAACAAGATGGTAGAAGTCACAAAAAGTTTGTTTCTATGTACAGAAACTGAAATAAAATAAAGATGAAAATTGATGCATGAGAGAATAGGAATTATGAGTAATTTAAGCATTTTAATTTGTTTTTTCCAAAGAAAATAATACCATTTCAGATCTGATGCAGTTTATGACATCCTCTTTTTTAGGACATGGTTTTGGATCTGAGAATATTTAAACTCTGTAATTATTTAAGAAATATCTACTATGCATCTAGTATTGTGTTTGATAATGTAGAGATCTAAAACTGGTATAGCATGCCTGCCATGGAAGCTTTTGCAGATTGATGTAGGGAATAAAAACCTCACTTTTGTCTATAAGTGAAATTCTATAAAACTAAGTCAGTCATTTCTTACTTCTTCCCAATCAATTCTCTGTGGAACATGGCTGATGTACACAGTTATGGGAGTCTTTGTACCACCAGAATAAATACAACCACACTGTGGTTATTGTTGAGGGAACAATTACTGTTTGCCAGACACTGAGCTAAGCATTTCATATTCATTATTTAATTTTACACTCACAATAAACTTCTGAGCTATTTTCTCATCCCTTTCAATAAATGAGGAAAATGAATCTTGGAGAAGGTAAACACATTTTCCAAAATCTCATAGGCCTTAAATATTACAAATGAGATGAGAATACAGCTCTATTAGAGTTTGCTGCCTGTACTCTTCACCACTCTCCTACAGAACACGCATTCTCTTTTAAGTTGAAAACTATGAGTTACTGCTTATTGTCTTCTTATAGGATAGATCAAGGCACCTGCAATTTGATTGCCTAGGATCAATATTCAGGCTTAATCCCTTAGTAAAGATGTGATCTTGGGCAAGGTCCTTGGCCAGTCTATCTGTTTTCCTATCTACAAAATAGGAATAATAATTATGAGGATTAAATGCTTAAAAAGGTGCCTGGCACATTGACAAATGTTAATTATTGCTCTTATTTTATTGTTTGCAATTCATCTATAAAATTTTGAATTCCTTTTATAATTTTTAGTTGGTCAGTGGTTTTAGAATATTTTATTAAAAATAAATCAAAGTATATGATACAGTATTGACTTTCACTATTCAAATGAAAAAATACTTATGACCCCCAAAGAGAGAAGTGATAAAATGCAAGTTCAAAAAGTGTCGTGAATGCATTGGGTGCAAAAACAGGAATAATCAGTTTTCCCAGAAAAAGATGGTGAAAAACTCCACATAGAAAATGACACCTGAGCTGGAGGACAAAAAAATCCAAATTCCAAAATAAATGATACCATCATTCTCAGAGGCTTCAGCCTAAAGAGTAATCAGAGTCCAGCAATAGACATCTGGAAAGATGTTCAACCTCACTTTTAATTACAGGAATGAAAACTGTGTGTGTATGTGTGAGTGTGTGTGAGAAATACACACACACATATATATACACATATTATATATGCCATTTGATTGAAAAATAATGTATATTAATATCCCTGATGGCAATGGTTCCAGTAATGGGTACTTAATTATCTATGGAAGTCATATTTGGAGGAAAATTTGGCATTCTACAAACTTTTTAAGTGCTCACATTCACTGACCCATCACCCCCCTTCTGGGAGCCATACTGGAGAAATGCCCACATGGACAGAGAGAGCCATGTACGAAGAAGTTAATGAGAATTAGGCTTGTAATAGTGAAAGACTAGAATTAGATTACATCCTTTAACAAGGAAATAAAAGAGGTGCATACATCAT
The DNA here is from genome assembly GCF_030014295.1 of Loxodonta africana. NCBI lineage: Eukaryota > Metazoa > Chordata > Mammalia > Proboscidea > Elephantidae > Loxodonta > Loxodonta africana. The sequence goes on along the minus strand of NC_087347.1, from coordinate 108,856,245 downwards.
GGGACAGCAGGATGAAAAATTTCCGGGAAATATGAGGATATAGACAATTTTAAGGGATTCATTTCTGGATACTAAAATTATGAATCTTCTTTTTACTAAAATTTATTTACTGGAGAAGCATACTGTTCGGCTCTTTTCTCAATTGTGTTATCACTGTCCTTTATTGTCTTCCATTTTACAGAACAAAAAAATACCACCTTGGTGTATTGTCTGGGTGGTCCAAAACACCTGGGACACCAGAGCATGGAAAAATTTAAATATTGGTGGTAGAGAAATCTTAAGAAGACACCCTTCTAGGGTTGGGAATTTACGTTTTATATCTTACCATTGGGGCCTTGGTGGCACAATGGTTAAAGTGATGGAATTAGAGCAAGATAACCCTCAAACTCTGTTTCACTATTCAAATAGAGAAATTGAGTTAGTCGTATACTGTATATCGGAGCCCTGGTGGTACAGTGGTTAAGAGCTCAAGCTGCTAACCAAAATGTGGGAAGTTTGAATCCACAAGCTTGTCCTTGGAAACCCTTATAGTGTCACTATGAGTCGGAATCAACTAGATGGCAATGGGTTTGGATTTTTTGGTTTTATACTGCATGTTAGGGAGCCCTGGTGGTGTAGCAGTTAAAGCTCTCAGCTACTAATGGAAAGGTCAGTGGTTTGAACCCACCAAGCCACTCCATGGGAGAAAGATGTGGCAGTCTTCTGCCATAAAGATTACAGCCTTGGAAACCCTATGGAGCAGGTCTACTCTGTTCTACAGGGTCGCTATGAATTGGGCTTGACTTGATAGCAATGGGTACACTTTATCATGCTTGTTAAATGCAATGCATGGAGATACATACATACTGTAACATTTTTAACCATTTTGAAATGTATGAATTTAAACTGATGTAGAGTGGGCCAGTGGGGGTAATAAATATTTATACTTAAAATTTTCATACTTCTGTTCCCTTACCTCTTACTAAATAATGCATAGCTCCTGAGGGGAGGAAACAACAGAAACCTGTAAAAAATATTGAAGGTGTTTTACTTCATCTACTCAATGTGTTCAGGGCAAGGTGCAGGCCTGATTTTTACTGGCTTTATTTTACCAATTTTGAAATTAGGATTCAGAAGTAAGAAAGATGTCATAATGACACAGGATAATACATGTATTTGAAATGCAAAATTAACTCAGACATTTTCTGGCTAGGCAGTAACTGCAGTTGGTCTGGTTGGTTTGACAATGAGGTATAACTATTCCCATTAAATTATATGGTAGATATTTTCAGTGAATTAAATGAGTTAAATTTTTATCTTCAAGGTTTTGATATGTTATAATTAAAGGATGTGACAAGATAAAAGCATTTTATCAAAAATATCGTATTGCAAAATTGTGTTAAAATGAACCCTATTAGGATTTTCCCAATCCTTTTTGAGTGTAACAATTAAACAGTATTTCTAAGGGAAAGAAAACAGTTTTTTTATGGAGAAGTGGAAATTAGGCTTTGGGGTCCTCTTTCACCAGCAAGGGATTCTTCCAAGGCCCTGGGAGAAAAGTTCAAAGCATTTACATATTCATGCATTTTTGTAAAAATTTAAAAAATAAGATATTCTAACCACAATCAATGAAGACCATTGTTGCTGTCTACTCCATGTTTTCCTCCATTTCACATTCTCTTAAGTTGGGTAGCATTTGAATCTGGTTAAGAGGAAGTTGGGATGCATGAGTTGGGTTTGGATGTATGTATATGGGTCACGGTTCCTTCTATATATAGTTAGTACTAGCCTTCCTGGTATATTAGTATCTTCCAGAAATACTCATCCTGTCCACTGTGTTGACTTAGTATAGGCCAGAGGTCATACTCAGTGTGAATGTGTCTTCAGATGTTGCTGATGCAGTTAGTTGTCATTAAGTTGGCACAGATTCATGGTGATGCCACGTACAGCAGTAGAAAATGTTGCCTGCTCCTGTGCCATTTTCACAGTTATAGATATGCTTAAGTCTGTTATTGTGGCCACTGTGTATTCTGAGTGCTTTCCAACCTAGGGGTCTCATCATTTAGCAGTACATAGGACAATATTCTGTTGTAATCTATAGGGTTTTTATTGGCTAATTTTCATTGGATTGCCAGGAGTTTCCTCATAGTCTATCTTAGTCTGAAAACTCCACTGAAATCTGTCCATGATCAGCGAACCTGCTGATATTTGAAATACCACTGGCATAGCCTCCAACATCATAGCAACATGCAAGCCACCACAGTATGACAAACTGACAGATGTTTGGTCAGGGGTGGATTATCCAGTAAGCAAAGTACACGGGGGCTTGATTGTGTTTACTCACTAATTTATAGTGCACAATTTCACAAAGATGTGGTGAAACCCATGTGAAATTGCACACTACAGATTAGTAAGTAAGCACATGTAAGCCGTGCCTACCTTGCTTATTGGGTAATCCATTGGAGGGTGTATCCTAAAATACGGGGCACCAAAAATAAGTGAATAGTGGAGGACAAACAAGGGTTTTCAAAGGAAAGAGATAGAAGATAGCTTATGAAATATTCTTCTAATGATCAGATATGTAAAATTTTAAGTGAAGGATTTATTTATTAATGTTTAACAAAGAAAGCTGTCTAGTGAAGAATAGCTTTGATAATGCATTGTACACAACTATATGTATAAATATTTTGGTGGGAATTGTACCAAAGAGAATTTAGCAGAAATCCTATAGCAGTCCTACAAACAAACACATCTGTGTGGAAAGTTGTATCTTTTATGTACCCTAAAAGTATAGAATAGTATCTTAGTGTTTCTAGTGCATCTTGTCCTGATGAAATATGGTGATCCCAAAAGAAACAGCACAAAATTACTTCCTTTGTAGTGAGACAATCTAAAGAACAAGTATGACTGTGATAGAACCTGACACATAGTTGATGTGTGTCATTAATTCAAGAATTAAGCCGAGATTAGTCATAATGGCAGCAAAAAAAAAAAAAATGAATTGCCCTGAAATCTTATGGATCCAACATGAAAGAAGTTTTATATGCAATATTCCCATGTCGGTTAAGCAATTAATGACATTATTAAAAATGTACTGTGAAGCTAAGATGAACTTTTATAAGCTATCAATAATAGAAAACAATTTTTGATTATGTTAAAAAATTTTTTTATGTTAAAATAGTGATCAAATTATCTCTAGACTGTCTATAGAAAATTTTCTTAGAAAATCATTGTCATATAGGTATCAAAGAGTTTACAGCAAAAATGTAAAAAAAAAGAATATTATAGAAGTGTGGCAGATAGCTGATTAATTTAAATTTTGTTACTTTTCTGGATTGTATTAATTTTATGTCATTTGTAAACTTTTTTAACCTATGTAATTTGTTACACTTTCTTTTCTTGTCATAAATATTCATTTTCATACATAATTTTATTTTTATAACTTTAAGTTCTTCTTTGTTAAATTAACCCAAATTTTGAACAAGCTTCAGGCCCACAAAATACAGATTCACCCTGAGTAACAGATAAAACTAAGGTCCATTAAACAAGCTTTTTTAAAGCCTTTTTTTTTGTGCTGCTTCCCAAAACTGATAATGTGAATGGTACTAACAACTGGGTAACAAATTATTTCGTAGTTGAAGTAGTTTCTATTCCTTTGCTTTCAACAAAATTGGAGGACCTAATTGGTGATAGATTTCTGTATGATATGTTGGCATAAACCTAGGAAGGAATTGTAAAATGGAGCAGCATTTCTTTATCTAATTTCCTTCCACTTCAATCTAATAATCCATGTGAATAAAATTCCTAAATCCTTAAAAGAAGAAAAATTTTTTTGAAATCCTTACATCTATAAAAATAAAAAAAGATAAGAAAAACATTGCTGTCGAACCCTTTCTCTTGCTAGCAATAAGTAACATTCATCCATTGGTACATAAATGAATTAAAAAAAAAAAAGCTATATATCATTAAGAGGTGCATTTCACAAACTTTTACTTGTTTTGTTTGATAATTAATCAAAATGTAAAATATATTTTGACTTTGTTTACCACTTGTATAAAAACAATAATTGTAATTATAACTCAGTGTAAGGAAATAGTACTTAAGAGCGTAGAAAATAATTGATTTCAATTTATATATATGTGTAAGTTGCAAATATATACATATATAAATTAACCTCAATTTATACACATACATATTTGTTTAAAGAAGTAGTATAAATTGACCAATAAAATATTTTAACTATATATTTGTAGTAAATAAGCAAAAATAGGAATTCCTTAGAAGTGAGGATGGTGAGACTCTGTCATGGACATGTTATCAGGAAGGACCAGTCCCTGGAGAAGGACATCATGGTTGATAAAGTAGAGGGTCACCGAAAAGAGAAAGAGCCTCAGCAAGATGGACTGACACAGTGGGTGCAACAATGTACTCAAGCATAGCAACAATTGTGAAGATAGTTCGGGACCAGGTAGTGTTTTGTTCTGTTGTATGTAGGGTCACTATGAGTCAGAACTGACTTGATGGCAGCTAACAATGACAACAACATTCCACATGTTCTTACTCCAAGGTGTGTTGTTGCTGTCCCTAGTTGCTGTCGGGTTGATTCTGAACCATAGTGACTTTATGTGTACAGTGCAGACCTGCTCCATAGGATTTTCGAGGCTCCGGCCCTTCAGAACCTGATCACCAGGCTTTATCTCTGAGGTGTCTCTGAGTGAGTTTGAACCACCAGTCTTTGGGTTTGTAGTCCAGTGCTTAACCATTTTTGCCACCTAGGGATTCCTCTCAAAGATTTAAGTTGACTTGATTCTCATTACAAAATGTTTCAAGTTGAGTTGCTAAGGAAGGAAAAAGTGTCTCAGAATGTTTCACTTGAGGAATTAAATTCTCATGCTTGTGTTATAGCTAATGCCCACAATTCATTGGACAGAACTAGTAACAAGGAGGAGGGGAAAATCTTACATGGATATCAAAAGTCTCAGTCATACACCACGGGTAGAGTCAGCTTCAACCATCTATCATAGCCAAGTCATCAGACCCACTTAGGTTCTCTCCTTTTGTTGCTTCAACCTCAAGTATTTGAAAACGCAGCTCATAAATGGGAGAGCAAGTAGATGGGGAGAAATAGCAGAAACCAAGCATAAATCCTTCCATGTAAACCAACAGCCCCAGCCCCAAGCCCTAGCTGGAGGAAAGAGTGCAGAAACTATACCTGCAAATGAAGATCTAAGTGTTAGTTAGTACCTTGTTCTGAACATTTAGTTTATGAGTTGAGACTCTTTTTTGACTTAAATGGATCTTACAACTATCACTTAGAAGCGAGCATTAAAACAAAATTATTAGGTGTTTTCAATCTAAAGACAGAAAAAATATCACTCCTCACTAAAGAGAGTGAGACAAAACACAGTTAAATATAATAATTAGAAGACAAAGGATTTAGTATGATAACATTTCTTATGTATGTACAGAAAAAAAATGAAGAAATCAACATTAAATAAATAAAATATTTACCAACCAAGAGGACCAACAGACTGTGAGGACTTTTATTTGACCTCCTCATTATGAATTAGTGTTTTTCAAGAACACATTTGTGTATTGAGGTTTTTTTTTTTTTGCTTTTTAACACTTTATTTATTTTTTTAATTGAAGTTTAGATGAATGTTTACAGAACAAACTAGTTTCTCATCAAACAGTACACTCATTTTTGTATGACATTGGTTAACAACACCAGGACATGTCAACACTCTCCCTTCTCAACCCCGGGTTGCCTATTATCAGTTGTCCTGTTCCCGCCTACCTTCCACTTCCTTTCCCAGGGCTAGTGAGTCCCTTTAATCTTGTTTTGTTCCATGGGACTCTTCAGTCTTTGACTGAAGAGTGAACCTCAGGAGTTACCTAATTACAGAGCTGAAAGGGTGTCCAGGGGCCATAAACTCAGTGTTTCTCCAGTTTCTGTTAGGCTAGCAAGCCTGGTCTTTCTTTTTGAGTTAAAATTTTGTTCTACATTTTTCTCCAGCTCTGTCTGGGATCCTCTACTGAGATCCCTGTCAGAGCAGTCAGTGGTGGTAGCCAGGCACCATCTAGTTGTACTGGACTCAGTCTGGTGGAGGCCATGGTAGATGTGGTCCATTAGTCCTTTTGACTAATTTTTCCTGTATGTCTTTAGTTTTCTTCATTCTTCCTTTCTCCCGAATGGGTGAGACCAGTGGAGTATCCTAGATGGCCACTCACAGGCTTTTAAGACCCCAGGCATTACTCACCAAAGTAGAACGTAGAACATGTTCTATATAAACTCTGTCATGCCAATTGAGCTAGATATTCCCTGAGACCATGGTCCCCAGAGCCCTCAGCCCAACAGTTCAGTCCCTCAGGGAGTTTGGATGTGTATGTGGAGCTACTATGGCCTTGCCTTGTACAGGTTGTGCTGGTTTCCCCAGTATTCTGTACTGTCTTACCCCTCACCAAAGTTATCACTTATCTATTGCCTATTAAGGGTTTTTCCATCCCCACCCCTTCCCTCCCTCATAACCATCAAATATTGTTTCTTTTTGTACGTAAACCTTTTCATTAGTTTTTACAGTTGTGGTCTCATACAATATTTATCCTTTTGTAACTGACTTATTTCACTCAGCATAACGTCCTCCAGATGCATCCACATTACCAGATGCTTCACAGATTCATCCTTGTTCTTTAGCGTTGCATAATACTCCATTGTGTGTATATACCACAGTTTGTGTATCCATTCATCGTTGATGGACATCTAGGTTGTTTCCATCTTTTTGCTATTGTGAACAATGCTGCAATGAACATGGGTGTACATATATCTGTTCATGTGAGGACTCATTTCTCTAGGATATATTCCTAGGAGTGGGATTGCTGGATTAAATGGTATCTCTATTTCTAGCTTTCTAAGGAAGCACCATATCATTTTCAAAAAAAGTCGTATCATTTTGCATTCCCACCAGCAGTGCAGAACAGTTCCTGTCTCCCTGCATCCTCTCCAACATTTGCTATTTTCTGTTTTATTGATTCGTGCCAGTAATGCCAGGCTGAGATGGTATCTCACTGTGGCTTTGATTTGCGTTTCTCTGACAGCTAGAGGTCCTGAGCATCTGCTCACGTGTCTGTTGGCCACTTGCACGTCTCCTTTGGTGAAGTGTCTGTTCATTTCCTTTGCCCATTTTTTAATTGGATTATTTGTCTTTTTGTTGTAGAGGTGTTGGATTTTCTTGTAGATCTTAGAGCTTAGGCCTTTGTCTGATTTGTAATAGCCAATTTTTTTCCCCTCCAGTCTTTTTACTTTTTTGGTGAACACTTTTGATGAGTGTAAGTGTTTAATTTTTGGAAGATCCCAGTTATCTAACTTATCCTCTGGAGCTTGTGTGCTGTTGGTTGTGATTTGTATCTGTTAATGCTGTGTATTAGGGCCTCTAGTGTTACTATTTTTTCTTCTATGTACTTCATGGTTTTTGGCTTTACGTTTAGGTCTTTAATCCACTTTGAGTTAGTGTTTGTATATGGTGGGAAGTATGGGTCCTGTTTCTTTTTTTTTGCAAACAGGCATCCAGTTTTGCCAGTGCCATTTGTTAAAAAGACTGTCTTTTCCCTATTTGATGGACTTCGGGCCCTTGTTGAAGATCACGTGACCACAGGTAGATGGATTTACATCTGGGTTCTCAATTCTGTTCTATTGGTCAATGTATCTGTCATTGTATCAGTACCAGACTGTTTTGACTACCGTAGCTGTATAGTAGGTTCTGAGATCAGGTACTGTGAGTCCTCCTACTTTATTCTTCTTCTTCGGTAGTGCTTTACTTACCCAGGGCTTCTTCCCTTTCCATATAAAGTTAATGATATGTTTTCAGTCTCTTTAAAGAATGTCATTAGTATTTGGGTTGGGATTGCTTTTTATTTGTAAATTACTTTGGGTAGAATTGTCATTTTTGCAACGTTGAGTCTACCTATCCATGGGCATGGTATGTTTTTCCATTTATGTAGATTTCTTTTGGTTTCTTGCAGTAGTGTCTTGTAGTTTTCTTTGTATAGGCCTTTTACACCCCTGGTTAGATTTATTCCCGAGTATTTTATTTTTTTAGGGATTATTATAAATGGTAGTGTTTTCCTGACTTCCTTTTCATCATTCTTTTTATTGGTGTTTAGGAATACAACTGATTTTTGTATGTTTATCTTGTATCCTGAAATTCTTCTGAATCTATTAGTTCTAGTAGTTTTCTCATGGAGTCTTTTCTTAGTATCATATCATCTACAAATAGGGACAGTTTAACTTCTTCGCTACCAATTTGGATGCCCTTTATTTCTGTTTCTTGCCTTATTGCTCTAGCTAAGACTTCAAACACAATGTTAAATAGGAGTTGTGATAAAGGGCATCCTTGTGTTATTCCTGTTCTCAAGGCAAATGTTTTTAGGCTCTTCCCATTGAGAACGATGTTGGCCGTTGGTTTTGCATAGATGCCCTTTATTATGTTGAGAAATTTCCCTTCTATACCTATTTTATTAAGAGTTTTTATCAGGAATGGCTGTTGGACTTTGCTGAATTCCTTTTCTGAGTCAATCGAGATGATCATGTGATTCTTTTCCTTCCTTTCATGTATGTGGTGGATTAGGCTGATTGATTTTCTAATGTTGAACCATCCTTGCATACACAGTATGAATCCTACTTTGTTGTGGTGTATTATTTTTTTTTTTTTTGATATGATGTTGAATTCTATTGGCTAGAATTTTGTTGAGAATTTTTGCATCTATATATAAAATATATATATATGTATATATATCCTGAGAGGTAACTGGTCTGTAACTTTCTTTTTTTGTGGTGTCTTGGCCTGGTTTTGGTATCAAAGTTATGCTGGCTTCATAGAATAAATTTGGAAGTATGGCTTCCTTTTCTATGCTCTGAAATAATTTGAGTAGTATTGGTATAAGCTCTTCTGTGAACATTTGATAGCATTCTCCAGTAAAGTCATCTGGGCCAGGCCTTTTTTGTTGTTGGGAGTTTTTTTATTACCTTGTTACTGTCTTCTCTTGTTATGAGTCTGTTCAGATTTTCAACATCATCTTGTGTTAGTTTGGGTACTTCATGTGTTTCTAGAAATTTGTCCAGTTCCTCTAGATTTTTAAATTTTTTGGAGCATAATTTTTTGTAATACTCTGTTATGATCCCTTTTCATTTCATTTGGGTATGTTTTAATGTCTCCCATTTCATTCCTTATTTAAGTTATTTACATTCTCTCTTGTTTTTCTTTTGTCAATTTGGCCAGTGATTTGTCAATTTGGTTGATCCTTTCAAAGAACCAACTTTTGGTTTTGTTGATTCTTTCTGTTGCTTTTCTATTTCACTTATTTCTGTTCTGATCTTTATTATTTCCCTTTCTTCTGGTGGCTGCGGGCTTCTTTTGCTGTTCTGTTTTTATTTGTTCAGCTTGTGTAACTAATGTTTTGATTTTGTCTCTTTTTTTGATGTGTGCACCTAGTGCTATAAATTGACCTCTGAGGACTGCCTTTGCTGTGTCCCAAAGGTTTTGGTATGATGTGTTTTTATTCTTCTTTGATTCTAGGAAATTTTTGATTCCATCTTTAATTTCTTCTATTACCCAGTGGTTTTTAAGCAGGGTGTTATTCAGTTTCCATGTAATTGATTTTTTTTCCTTACTCTTCCCATTGTTAATTTCTACTTTGATGGCACTGTGGTCAGAGAAGATACTTTTTATTGTCTCAGCATTTTGGATTTTGTTGAGAGTTGCTCTGTGGCCTAAGATATGGTCTATTCTGGAGAACTTTCCATGTGCATTGGAAAAGAATGTGTACTCTGCACCTGTTGAGTGGAGTGTTCTATATATGTCTATGAGATCAAGTTGGCTAATTGTGTTCTTTAGCTCCTCTGTATCTTCGCTGAGTTTCTTTTTGGATATTCTGTCCTTTACTGAGTGTGGTGCGTTGCACTCTCCTACCATTATTGTGGAACTGTCAATTTCTCTTTTCAGTGCTGTTAGAGTTTATGTATTCTTGAGCCCTGTCATTAGGTGTGTAGATATTTATTATGGTTAAGTCTTCATGATGGATCATCCCTTTAATCATTATATAGTGCTCTTCTTTGTTTTTTATGGTGGGTTTTATTTTAAAGTCTATCTTATCTGAGATTAGTATTGCTACTCCTGCTCTTTTTTGGTAGCTATTTGCTTGATATATATTTTTTCATCTTTTGATTTTTAATAAATTTACATCGTTTCTAAGGTGTGTCTCCTGTAGACAGCATATTGATGGATCCAGTTTTTTTTTTTTTTTTTAATCCATTCTGTCACTCCATGTCTGTTTATGGATGCATTTAGGTCGTTTACATTCATGGTAATTTTTGATAGGTGTGGATTTTTGTTCATTTTGTAGTGCTTTTTTTGTGGTGCTAACATTTTCTTTGTTCCTCTTACTCTCTTGTGCTGAGTTCTTTTTGTTTGTGGATTTCTTTTGTTTTTGTAGATTTTGTTTTTATTGAGACTTTAAGTTTTTCTTCTTTATTTTGATGACTAGGTTTGTTAACATTCTTCATGGGTACCTTGACATTTACCCATATCTTACTTGCTTTGAACCAGTCTATTATTACTTGGTATTGTCTTGCCTTCCTCTCCACAAAAAAATTCTATACCTATACTGTTTATTCCCTATTTTAGTGTTCTGACTTTGTTGTCATTTACAGATTAACCTCCCTGGTTTCCTGTTGCAATTGTTTTGGTTTTGGATAGTCCTTGAGAGTTCATTTCCTAGGGTGGTATCTGACTGATACAATCTTGTATCCTAGATTTGGGCTGTAGTCTGAGGTTGTTTGCTCTTAGACTGAAGGCTTCCCTTTAATAATTCTTGTAAGTTTGGTTTGGTTTTTACATATTCCCTTAATTTCTGTGTATCTGGAAATGTGCTAATTTCACCATAACATGTGAGCAAAAGTTTTACAGGATACATTATTCTTGGTTGGCAATTTTTCTTTCAAGATTTTATGTATGTCATCCTGTTGCTTTTTTGTCTGCATGGTTTCTGCCAGATAATCACAGATTAGTCTTATTGTTTCTCCTCTGTGTGTGACTTTTTGTTTTTCTCAAGCTGCTGGCAGGATTTTTCTTTGTCTTTGGTTTTAGCAAGTGTGATTATGATATGCCTTATTGTTTTTCTGAGGTTTATCCTACATGGGGTTCATTAAGCTTCTTGGATGGTCAGCTTTTCATCATTCATAATATTAGAGGAGTTTTCTGTCAGCAGTTCTTCAGTGATCCTCTCTGTATTTTCCATTTTCTCTCCCTGTCCTGGAACTCCGGTCACTCGCATTCTTTTGCTTTTGACTGTATCCCACATAATTCTCAGGGTTTCTTCACTTTTCATCATTCTTTTTTTCTGATTTTTCTTCAGAGTTGTACTCAAGTGTTTGTCTTCAACTTCACTGATTCTGTTTTCCATTGTTTCAAATCTGCTCCTCAGCCCTTCTATGACACTGTCCATTTCTGAAATCTTGTTGTTTACCTTTTGGATTTCTCATTGTTGTACTTGAATGATTTCTAGTTGTGAATTTATTTTGACGTTTTGTTCCTATATTATTTTCCTGAATTGTTCCATTTTTTCGTCTATATTTTCCATGAATTTGTCTGCCTTTTCCATAAATTTGTCTAATTTTTCCTTATTTTTGTCTGCTTTTTGCTTCAACTCTTGGATTGCTCTGAATATTAGGCATTTGAATTCCCTATCAGGTAGATATTGTACCTTTTCTTTTACTGGAAAGTCATCTGGTGTTTTATTTTGGATGTCTACTGGAACCGTCCTGTCCTTTTTTTTTTTTTTTTTTAAATATGTTTTGATATTATCTACTGTCTTTTGTCTTTGGGACATACAGTAGTTTTTTTCTTTGTTTCTTGGTTGTAGATTTGTTTGTTTTGTCCTGCTTTTTTGTTGTACTTGGTTGTGTCTGAGCAGGCAGCCTGCGTGTTCTTCGTTGTTTGCTTTTCTGTAGTCACAGTACCTTTCACCTCCTTGTCCAATCAGCAGGGCCAATCATTCAGCTATGGTGCAGCAGGGAAGATCCAGCAGGTATTCTGTCTCAGGCTGGGAATTTTGAGAAGCTGCTTTCTCATACTCCCTGTTCGGATATCTCCAACTTGGGTGGAGTGAATCCAAGCAGCTTGAATGCCGCACTTCCCAGCTGGCTAAGCCACCACAGCCAGCCAGGAAGCTCAGAGGTAGAGCAAAAGGGAGAGAATAGAGGGACAGGAAAACATGTATTGCTGGTTACTGGGTGCTCTGTCTCCTGCCGTGAGTTCCACAAAGCTGCTTTTCCATGCTCTCTGTCTGCTGATCCCCAACAGAAGCCAAATATGGCGGATCTGTGCTGTGTTAGCTGATGGGGCCTTCAGCACATATCTCTCCTCACTCTCTGTCCTCTGTCAGTTTCTTATTCCATTCGGTGCTTGGATGAGTTCTTTATCTCTTCATTTGACACTTCAGGTTCAGGAATGACATTTGTCTCTGTTTCACTTAGTTTGTCAGGCCTTTGCTGTGGAGGGACAGCGTGGTGCTTCTGTTTATGGCTCCATGTTGGCCTGAAGTCTTCTTGTATTGAGTTTTAATAAAACAAATACAAAGAAAATTACTAGGATCTAGTTTAAAATCAGGAGTCCCTTGGTGGTGGAAATGGTAAATAAGCTCAGTTGCTTACCAAATGTTAGAGGTTTGAGGTCTCCCAGCAGCAACTGGAAAGAAAGGCCCGGTGGTCTACTTCCAAAAAAATCAGCTGTTGAAAGCCCTATGAAGCACAGTTGTACACTGACGCATGTGGTCATCATAAGTCAGAGTCAACTGGAAGGCAACTGGGAAAAAAAAACAAAACAAAACAAAAAAGTTTAAAGATATTGGTGTGAATGAGGCCACAAAAGTTGAGGTGTAGCTTTTTTTTTTTTTTAGCTTTTTTCGTGGTGCTAAATAGGCAATATTTCAATGCTCTTATTTCACTGTAACCTTTCTTTCTCTGTCATAAGTGAGAGACATCCTTGAACTCTCTTCTTTTTAAAAAGATCTTGTTAAAAGTACATATTTCATTCAATAAAAGAAAAAGTTCAAGTACTATAATTTCTACAGCTCTTCAAGGGTTTTTGTATAGGGGGCTGATGTTATTTTTCTAAGAATTTCTTGAATGAGCATCTGTTGAAGATGAACTATAAATTTAATTTCTATGAAACAATTTTTACTCTTACTACTCAAACTGTGTTTCAAGCTACCAGCTGCATCACCAGGGAATCCATCTAGAGCAACTGAATTAGAATCTGCACTTTATCAAGATCATCCAGTTCGTTTCTAGGCACGTTAGAAGTTGAGCTTTTATTTTTCCTTTAACGTACATTACATATTACACTAGGACAAAATTTCAGCTTTCACAAATGCTGACAACTCAACAAATATCCAATCATAACCCTTTTCTAAATATTAGATATATATCCACGGAGAGATATTTTCAAATTTCTGATATTTCTTTTTATTTTTTCAACTCACTGCATCTAGAATTCTCAACTCATTTTTGACCTCATCAAGATTTCCAAATCATTGATATCAATCACCTTTCAGCCATATTTTCTCCTTTGCCTAGGATAGATTTCCTAATTTGTCATTATAATCACTTACTTAGAACTATTCCTAACTCCTTTGCACTTTTCTCCTTCTCTTACACATGTCTGTAAAACCTCAACCTGTTTTAATTGGAAATATTTAACTTGTCGGCACCAGAAACCTTTTGGATAAATGTTGTGGGAGGAAAGCACACAAATATGACAACTAGAAGCTTGATCATAACCCACAAATGAGCAACCAGTGCTTTCAGGCAAGGCTTCCACACTTTCCCTTCCTTTCCTGTCCAGTTCTGGAAGATTTATCTTAGAAAATTAATAGTAGAGTATTCAGGTTTGACAAGCATAACTAGTTTCATTCATTGCAAAAAAAGTCATGGCAAAGTGCCCAAGGAAGATCTCACAACACTCATTTAGAACCATAGAATCCGAATTAGTAATTACAATAAAAATGCTAGTTCAATTGTTAGAGTTCAAATCTTTAGACTTCAGACTTTTACCTTTAACGAGAGGCCTCAGGAGGAAGACTTTACCAGGGCTTGAAGTCTGCAGAGGCTCTGACACTGGTGGGCAGAGTCAGCAAGCTCTTGGCATTTGTCTCTGTTTTTTTTCTCAGTGACTGTGCAGAAATTCAAGGTTTAGATGTGAAATTCTCATGTTGGGTTCACAAGATAAGCACCAGTTTGACATCAAAGACTAGCATGTTAATCCTCTCCAGGGATTAGGATTAGCTAAATGATGCTTTTTTCTTCAAGGTTAGAGATTAGGGAAGTTGTTTAGACTGATGTCTCCAGGCTAGTTTATAAAGATTGCCTATGTTGTATTTTTTTTATCACAGCATGTCAGGTCAAAGTTGACTTAATTTAAGATTGTTTACCACATTATTGGAGCCCTGGTGGTGCAATAATAAAAAGCTCTACTCCTAACCAAAATGTTGGCGGTTTGAATCCACCAGCCACTGCTTCAAAACCTACTCTGTCCTGTAGGGTCACTGTGAGTCAAAATCAATTCAATGGCAATGTATTCCCTCGCCCTTTGGTACCACGTTCTTCACATCCTTCTATGTTTTTATATCTAAGTTCAGAAATTATCTATATAACTTTCTCATGATTTGCAGTTTCTAAACTTTAGAGAATCTCAAAAATATTCACATTTCTATTTCTAAGTTTATATCATGAATGTTTACATATATTTGTGGAGCCTGGTGATGCAGTGGTTAAAGTGTGTGGTTGCTAACCAAAAGGTCAACAGTTAAAACCCACCAGTCGCTCTGCAGGAGAAAGATGTGGCAGTGTGCTTCCATAATGATTTGCAGCCTTGGAAACCCTATGGGGCAATTCTACTCTGTCCTATTCAGTTGGTATGAGTCAGAATTGACTTGACAGCAGTGGGTTTCATGGGTAATACATATGTACTTTGAAAGCATAATAGTGACTTATACCTTTTGGGATTTGAGATCATAGTAGAGACATACAGAACATGTCTTTTGCTTTGGTTTCCTTTTTCCTCAATTAGGAGAATAAAGTACAATGCAGAAAATTATAAGGAAATGAAGAATTCCTGTAATTTCACCACCTGTAGCAGTGGGTTTTTTTTGGTTTAACAATCATTACTACCATCTTGGCAACTCTTCTTTCACATATCATGCATCCACAAATGAATACAGTTGATATTCATTTTTAATGGATTCCTTATTTGTGAATTTTCCTAAGTACTAAGATTGATATGTAATTCTAAATTCAATACTTACAGCAATTTCCTGGTCACTCACAGCCATGCACAGTACAAAGAAAACCCATTGCCAAATGAGATTATAACCACGGGTATAGGGGTTAGGATTCGTAATACATATTTTTTGGGAACAAAATTCAATTCAAAACATTCCACCTTGTGTTCCCCCCGCAACAAACTCATGTCCTTCCTACATGCAAAACACATTTACCCCATCACACCACCCCAAAAGTCTTAAGTCAACTCCAAATCCCAAATCTCAACTTCTGAATCATCTAAATCAAATATGGGTGAGACTTTAGGAGTACTACATCCTGGGGCAAAATTCCTCTTCTTCTGTGAATTTTGCTGATTTAATTGTAGACGGATTTCATTCTCTTACCTCATTTTTCTTCCTGTCACTAAAGCTCTTATTTCTACCTCATGTTTCTGTATTTTCTGCTACTTATGCATATGTATATGCAGTTCTATATAAACAGTTCTGTGTGCACATAGCCATTGTTTGTTTTACAAAAATGGAATTATGTTTACTTTTCTAATGCTACTTTTCTAAAAATGTTTTACTCAACAGTACCTTTTGGAAATTTCTCCAAATCAAATGCATAACTATAATTAATATATTCCAATTTACCTAATATTCTAATAGCATAATTTATTCATTCATTCTCCAATATATAAACATCCTGTGTATTTCCCTATCAATATATTTAAACTTTTATATTTTATTTATTTATTTACTTTTTGCAATGAAAGATAGTCAATATTAGCTCAATGATGAAAATGCATAAAACAAACAAATAAAGCAACAACAAACAACCAAGCATTCCCTAAAATGCAAGCAGCCTTCCAGGTAAGAGCAAAGAAACAAGGTAACTACGTCTAGGCCTCGGTCCCTAATTCTGTAAAGGGGATGTGGCTCTGGGGAAAAGGAATAAGAAAAGAAACAGTTAAGAGGAATTTCAGGGTAGGGTAAGTGAAAGAGTAAAACTGAAAAAAGGGAAACTCTCTCTCTCATTTGAGCTAGACTTTATATGGACTGAAAATAACTTGATGAGAAAAGCAAATAAATAGTCTGCATTATCTTCATAAGGCTGTGGAGCCCTGGTGGCACAGTATTCAAGTGTTTGGCTGCTAACCAAAAAGCTGGCAGTTCGACTCCACTAGCTGCTCCTTGGAAACACTACGAGGCAGTTCTACTCTGTCCTATAGAGTCGCTATGAGTTGGAATCGACTTGAGGGCAACAGGTTCGGTTTTGTTTTTTTCATAAAGCTAGTATGCTAAAGACTGGCCAATATTAATAATAGCTTCTTTCTGGCAGTGCGTTTTCCCTGCTGTTCCATCACATGTGGAAATGTCTGACTCAAAACATGAGATACTGATGAAAGACTTAAGACAACTTTAAGGTCAGAGTGGATACACAGGCTCTAACTTGACCTTTTGGGTGATGATTTAAATATAACTGATGGTGATTTTACAGGTTGGAGAAGATTGCCTCACTCCTTAGGCCTTTGTGTGACAATAAAGCTAGTCAAAAGCTAGCGAATTATTAATGATTGATTACATGATTCTTACATCAAGATCGACATGTCTGGGCTTGCCATTTTTCCCCTCTACCAGCCATCTATTCACCAATGACATACAGGGACTAAAATGTTTATAGAGAAGCCCATATGAAATCTGGAATTTGCTTTAAAATACTCCATAAAAAATAAAGTGGTGGACTAGATAAAACACAAGCGGTAAATTATTGATAATTATTGGCGTTACATGATGAGTACATTGATGCCCTTTACAGTACTTTTCATTTCATTTAATAATCATAAAATAAATTAATATTGAGAAAAAAGCATAAGAGCAGTTAAGGAAGTCTGATTGAGCTTTCTGTACATATAAGAAAGGGCATCTCTGCCCCATACAGTTCCCAAGGAGTACCTGGTAGATTCAAAATGCTGAGCTTCTGGTCAGCAGCTGACACTTAACCACTATGCCATCAGGGTTTCCCCATAATGCATAGATAGACTATGACTATTTTTAACTATTTTGGTGGGTGTGTGTATAACATATTTATAAAATTCTGAAAATGCTTCATGTTAATTAGTCTGTGGAAAAGTAGAATTCTGTCTCTGGTATTTTAGCTTAAATTTGTGTGCTCACTTCTATAGAAATGATAGTCTATCTCTTATTTGACATTTTGAGACAAAAATTTCATATTATAAGTAAAGCAATACATTGGGGAAAATTGAGCTGTGTTTCAGAAACAAGTTGTAAGTCCTCAATAAGCTGTTTTCTCAACAGTCTTAAGTTTAGGAGGATTGAAGGATTTATTCCGCCTTTCGGCGTTAGCTTCATAAATACTTGTCTGTCCTTTTTATGAGTAAAGAAAGGAGCCCTTTATAAGGATAACTCAGCACCTGGAGTGCCCTAGATTCAGCAAAACATTTTGAAGAAATGCAGCAATTCTGCCCCTACGGCTTGTCATTTTAAGGTCAGATATTTCAAACAATTCAGATCCAATGTTCTTTAACTAATGAAAAGGGGAACACCAGGAAAACTCTGGCTCTGGATCTAGTTACTTTAAAGTTAAAAAAAAAAAAGAAAAACTTTTGAATAGTTTAGGGGGAGGGTCAGTGGCAGGAAATAATATATTTAAAGTGAGAGCGATAAGTGATACGCAAATGAAAACTAGGACAGAATGAGAGTCTACAGGGAAGAAGAAAAATAACTAAAACGCAGCAGCTATAAACTGTGTCAAGCATTATGAAGTATTCGGCTCCCACAGTAGGAAAGAGAAAGACAGGGAGACTGGGATGATGGGCTGCTGAACCAACTCCTTTTCCCAATTTATCAGTGTAAGTTAAGCTGATATTAGTAAAGTATTATTATTCATATGATCTTTAGTGTGAATACAAAAAAAAAATGTATGAACTAAAAGTTTGGGGATTCTCTGTGTGTGTGTGTTTTCCTGTCATAGGCCAGTTTGTGGTTTACACAGTTTGCTGCTTTGATATCCAATAATTCTTCCTAGTTGCCCTTCCACTCATTTTCTGACATGGCCTTCCTCCCTTGTCATACAATCTCTCTCAACAGTTGTAGTCTCTAGTCCTCCTAGCATGCCCTAAAAGGTTGCCCGTGATAAGAACCTGTTACTATATTGTAACCAAATTTCTCAACAGCAGTACAGTCGTGTTTTGCTTAATGGCCATGATACGTTCTGTGAAATGGGAAGTTATGTAACTTGGATGCTGTGTGAACATATTACAGGCAGTCCCCGCGTTATAAACCTCTGACTTGTGGACAGTTCACACTTAAGAACAGAGTCCCATAAAACCTATTCTGTTAAAAATTTGAATTAAATACAATGGTTTGGAATAACAAACACGTGCACTACTTTGTGATACTCATGACAACATTGTGAGGTTCGGAAGAGTTTCTTAAGTGTTTCATATGCATAGAAAAGTAAAATATATACCATATACTAAGACAAACATTCCATTACCTGATGCTAAATAAGAACCGTATGTACTTGTTCTGACTTACCTGCAAATTCAACTTAGAGACAGACTTAGGAATAGATCTCGTTCATAACCTGGGGACTGCCTGCATGCATAGTGAATGCGACAGCTTCATATGTGAGATACACATGTTGCATGTGGGAAGCTGTCACATTCACTATATCGGGTTATGTCTGCTACGTCCCATTCGCTGATAGAGATTTTCAAACTCTGTTATAATCTTACGGGAGCATGGAAGTATATGCAGTCAGACGTTGTCCAAATGGATGGTATATGGTGAATGACTATAGTGACTCCTTGTCCCTCCAAGCCATTTCCCACATGATTCTCTGTGATCAAAATACCTTCTGTTTCCCATGCTAATACACTAGAAGGTTTTAAGCTGACCTACAAGGCTTCAGCACAGACTAACCACTTCTGAGACCCCACCTGCTTGCCGTGTACAGGTCCTTTCCTAAAATTCCAGCTTGTTGTTGCCTTGTCCCCCAGAGCAATCCCATGTGCAGCCCTGCATCAAGGCATGCTGTATTTTCCTCTGTGGGACCTGTGAGTACCATATTTTTAAGCAAATAACGTGAACCTTTCCATTCCTTGAAATGTTATCCATAATTTGTTAAGATCCACACAGTCGAATGCTTGTGCATAGTCAATAACACACAGGTAAACATCTTTCTGGTATTCTCTGCTTTCAGCCAGGATCCATCTGACATCAGCAGTGATATCTTCTGAATTTGGCCTGAATTTCTGGCAGTTCCCTGTTGATATACTGCTGCAGCCACTTTTGAATGATCTTTAGCAAAATTTTACTTGCTTGTGATATTAATGAAATTGTGCAGTAATTTCCACATTCGGTTGGATCACCTTTTTTGGGAGCAGACATAAATATAGATCTCTTCCAGTTGATTGGCCAGGTAGCTGTCTTCTAAATTTCTTGGCATAGACAAGTGAGAGCTTCCAGCAAAGCATCCGTTTGTTGAAACACGTCAATATTCTGTCAATTCGCCACTGCCTTCAATGCAGCTTTGACCTCTTCCTTCAGTACCATCGGTTCCTGATCATATGTTACCTCCTGAAATAGTTGAACGTCGACCGGTTCTTTTTGGTACAGTGACTCTGTGTATTCCTTTCATCTTCTTTTGATGTTTCCTGCTTTGTTTGATACTTCCCCCATAGAATCCTTCAATATTGTAACTAGAGGCTTGAATTTTTTATTCAGTCCTTTCAGCTTAAAAAAGGCTGAGCATGTTCTTCCCTTCTGGTTTCCTATTTCCTTCTGTTCAGCTCTTTTACTTCATCATTTCTTCCTTTTGCTTTAGCTCCTTGACATTCAAGAGCAAGTTTCAGAGTCTCTTCTGACATCCATTTTGATCTTTTCTTTCTTTCATGTTTTTTTTTAAAGATCTCTTGCTTTCTTCAAATATGATGTCCTTGATGTCATTTCATAACTCGTCTGGTCTTCGGCCAGTAGTACTCAATGTGTTAAATCTATTCTTGAGATGGTCTCTAAGTTCAGGTGGGATATAATCAAGGTCATACTTTGGCTCTGTGGTCATGTACAAATTTTCTTCAATTGCAACTTGAACTTCCATATGAGCAATTGATGGACTGTTCTGCAATCAGCCCCTGGCCTTGCTCTGACTGATGATATTGAGCTGTTCCATCATCTCATTCCACAGATGTAGTAGATTTGATTCCTGTGTATTCCACCTGGTGAGGTCCATGTATAGTCATCATTTATGTTGGTGAAAATAGGTATTTACAATGAAGAAGTCATTGACCTTGCAAAATTCTACCATGTGATGTCCAGCATCTTTTCTATCACCAAGGCCATATTTTCCAACTACAGATCTTTCTTTGTTTCCAGCTTTCACATTCCAATCATCAGTAATTATCAATGCAGTCTAATTGCATGTTTGACCAATTTCAGACCACAGAAGTTGGTAAAAATCTTCAATTTCTTCTTCTTTGGCCTTAGCAGTTGGTGCATAAGTTTGAGTAATAGTCATATTAACTGATCTTCCCTGTAGGTGTATGTGTTTTATTGACTATGCAAAGGTATTTGACTGTGTGGATCATAACACATTATGGATAACATTGCAAAGAATGGGAATTCCAGAACAACTAACTGTGCTCATGAAGAACCTGTACGTGGATCAAGAGGCAGTGGTTCAAAGAGAACAAGGGGATACTCAAAAAAAAAAGCCAAACCCAGTGTCGTCAAGTTGATTCCGGCTCATAGTGACCCTATATGATGATGAAGGGGATACTGCATGGTTTAAAGTCAGGAAAGGTGTGTGTCAGAATTGTATCCTTTCACCATACTTACTCAATCTGTATGCTGCACAAATAATCCAAGAAGCTGGACTATATGAAGAGCAGGGCATCGGGACTGGAGGAAAACTCATTAACAACCTGAGATATGCAGATGACACAGCCTTGCTTGCTGAAAGTGAAGAGGACTTGAAGCACTTAATGATGAAGGTAAAAAACCACAGCCTTCAGTATGGATTACACCTCAACATAAAGAAAATAAAAGTCCTTACAGCTGGACCAGTAAGGAATATCATGACCAACGGAGAAAAAACTGAAGTTGTCAAGGATTTCATTTTACTTGGATCCACAATCAACACCCATGAAAGGAGCAGTCAAGAAATCAAAAGATGCATTGCTAGAATGCTCCTTAGAAGCAAGGACGGTGACACTTTGTCTCACATACTTTGGACATACTAAAAAAAATTTTTTTTTTTTTATCAGGAGGGATCTGTCCCTAGAGTAAGACATCTTGCTTGGTAACGTAGAGGGCCATTGAAAAAGAGGAAGATCCTCAATGAGATGGATTGACACAGTGACTGCAACAATGGGCGGAAGCATAACAAAGATTGTGAGGATGGCACAGGACTGGGCAGTATTTTCTTCTATTATATCCACCAGGCGCTCCTTGAAAACTCTGTCGGGCAGTTCTACTCCGTCCTATAGGGTCACTTTGAGTTGGAATCGACTCGACGGCAGTGGATTTGGTTTGGTTTTACATAGGGTTACTGGAAACACTGGTGGTGTAGTGGCTAAGAGTTACAGCTGCTAACCAAAATGTTGGCAGTTCAAATCCACCAGATGCTCTTTGGAAACCCTATGGGGCAGTTTTACTCTGTCTTATAGGGTAACTATGAGTCAGAATCAACTTGACAGCAATGGGTTTTTTTTTTGCTTTTTTTTTTACGTAGGGTTACTATGAGTCAGAACTGACTCGAGGGCACCTAACAACAACAACGGCATGAACCTTCCATGTTTGTTTGCCAATCCTGCCCCACGCCCCATGAGGTATTTTCGCAAGTGCTATATGCTCATTTTTTACAGCAACAAGTAAAATAAATCAGCATAGAAGTGCTTACAAAAATACCTCATGGGAGAAGGTGTACTTGGCAAACAAAACCAGAAGGCAGGCATTATTTGCATAAAAATATGTTACTAAATTCTATTCGTTTTCTGGCTTTTTTTGTGACTCTCACTTCCTTGAGCTCTTTTGGCGGATCATCCAAGACACCCACAGACCTACTCTGAGTCAAACTTAATACATTTCCCAATTAGCACAACTGAATTCTGCTGTACAAATATTTTAATAAAAACTAAGCCACAAACTAAATATCAATGGCAGTTTTTCTAGCAATTCATTTGTATGAATGGGAAATATAAATTACAGAATTGCCAAGCTTCTCTTAGAACATTTTGCTTCAACCGTACTTAAACCAAAACCCACTGCCTTTGAGATGATTCCGACTCACAATGACCATATAGGACTGAGTAGAACTGCCCCATAGGGTTTCCAAGGGCTGTAATCTTTATGGAAGCTGACTGCCTCATCTTTCTCCCACAGAGAGGCTGGTGGGCTCAAACCACTGACCTTTCAGTTAACAACCAAACACTTTAACCACTGTGCCACCAGGACTCCTTCAACCTTACCTGGGAGGCATAAATTGCTGTATAACTGATTTTTAGATGGACAAGAAATTTAACAATTAAAGAACATTTAAGAGGAAATACATTCTTGCCCTTGTCTAACAGAACACCAGGTAGAATAAAAATGATTCAATATTTTGTTTCTTATCCAAATATTTGTGTCCTCATCAACCCAGATACTTCCATTGATCCAAATCAGTGTAAACTGGTCACTAAGACAATAATAAATTACACATGAAAATAAATGTAAAGATATCTTTAGCCCTTCCCCGCCCCCCAAAAAAAGACAACTTTTAGGTATGTCTCTAGAGTTGTCCTCATATGTTCTGAGTTTATTTGGATAGGAAAATTATTGAAATAGCCATGTCTTTTTTTTTTTTTTCAGATAAAGGAGACTAATATGAGATTCATTCAAAATAAATCAGTGGTAATTATTATGGACAAAAAAAAAAAATCTTGGCAGATCTTTGATTCCAATGTGTTTAATGAGGGCTTTTTTTTTTTTTTTCCCTGATGTTCTGCAGTGATTGCTTGGCAAGATATAACAAAAGACTATAAATGGTTCCAATTATCAGGGTAGAATGTCAGTCGCACTTCATTTTTAATCCACCACACCAAGAAATATAACACAGTAGCACAGCATCTGAGGATAAATTATTTTCTATGTACTGAATTAAATTTCTGTCTCTGACTAATTAAAAGTTTTAAACTTTGTAGGGCTTTATTTGAACACTAACTTATGTTCTTTTCTATTTTAATGTTTAATTTTGGTACCTAAATTCTCTATCAAGCATCACCTGAGTTTGTGTTCAGAATTTTCTGGCTTAATCTTTTTTTTTTTTTTTTCCTAAAGCAGGATTAGTATGAGGTTCATAATATAATTATGCAGCCTTAATTGGTATGGATAAATTATACATCCGTTGTATAATTTCTCAGTTATCTAGTACTCCTTTGAAATAATTAGAATTCAATTATTTAATTGCTAATTTGTTTTAAATAGGGTTATTTTTGTCTCAAGATAATGTACAGTAAATACTTCTGAGAATATAATCAGTATTGTTTTCATGCTTTCAATATAAAAGAGATATTATATAAGAATTAAATGAGTTAGGATTATGAAGGAAAAGGACAGATTGTAATAGACTCCTCTAAATGAATAGCTTACATATCCAAAAGCTTAGAAGGCATTGCACGTTTTTCATGAGCCTATCATCATTTAAACGAGCCTGGTGTTTGTAGTGCTGGTGGCACAATGGTTAAGAGCTCGGCTGCTAATCAAAAGAAAACCCAGTGGAGCAGTTCTACTCTGTCCTATAGGGTTGCTATGAGTCAAAATGGAATAGCAGCAACGAGTTCTGGGTTTGGTGGCACAGTGGTTAAAGCGATGGACTCCTAACCAAAAGTTCGGCCGTTCGAAACCACCAGTGGCTTGGTAGAAGAAGGATGTGGTAGTCTGCTTCCATAGAGATTTACAGCCTTGGAAACCCTTTGGAGTGGCTAGGAGTCGGAATTGGGATTTGGTTTTGGTTTGTGTCTTGGCCATCCAGAAATACCACAAACCAATGACTTTAACAAACAATTTATTCTCTCACAGTCCAATAGGCTAGAAGTCTGAATTCAGGGTGCCAGCTTTGCTCTCTCTATGGCTCTGGAGGAAGGTCCTCGTGATGTATCAGTCTTCCCTTGGTCTGGGAGCATCTCAGCACAGGAAACTCAGGTCCAAAAGGCGCTCTCTGTTCCTGGTGCTGCTTTCTTGGTGGTATTAGTCCCCTCTCCCCCTGCCGTGTCACTGCTCGCCTCTCCCTTCCACATCTCAAAAGAGGCTGGCCCAAGACACCATCCAATCTTGTAGATCTCATTAACACAACTGTTACCAATCCACTTCATCACACCACAACTCCCAGGGAAATCACACTAGACGACAAGATGGCAGACAGTCACACAACACTGGGAATCGTGACACAGCCAAGCCCACAGATATTCTTGGGGAACACAATCCAATCCATGACAGGTTGGTGTCATCATTCA
This sequence comes from Loxodonta africana, assembly GCF_030014295.1. Classification (NCBI taxonomy): domain Eukaryota; kingdom Metazoa; phylum Chordata; class Mammalia; order Proboscidea; family Elephantidae; genus Loxodonta; species Loxodonta africana. The sequence goes on along the minus strand of NC_087347.1, from coordinate 108,831,433 downwards.
AAACAGTTTTGGAATCACCTTACCTAATTTCCCTGCCACAAAAATAAAATCAGATCCATTTCTTTAGAGTGACATCTTGTTCCTGGCCAAAAAAAGGTACTAGCCAGTTTGATCTGGTACATTATTCATCAAGTTGGCAACCAAATTTGTTTTGGGCTATTTCTAAAAGGAAATTCCCCCTCAACAAATAAAAATCTGCCATCCTGAAGGATATTATATGGATTTCATCTTAGATCCTAAAAGAATAAGAATGACTATGATAGCATTTTAACTATATAATTTCCTAGGTCTTTAATTTGATTTTGAGTATCACAAATTAGATCTACATATTAGAGAATTTGTTGAAATTTCAGACATAGTCTTGTCTTTTCAGCACCATAAAGCAGTACCCTGCATGGAGAAACCAGTTGCCCTCGAGTGGACTCTAATTCGAGGAAACTCCATAACTGTCAGAATAGAACCGTGCACAATAGGGTTTTCAACGACTGGTTGTTCAGAAGTGGATCACAAGCCTTTCTTCTGAGGTGTTTCTGAGTGGGCTCAAACCTCCAATCTTTTGGTTAGCAGCAAAGCATGTTAACTATTTGTACCACTCAGGGACTCCCTGTACATATGAGATGCTTAAAAAAATCAAGTATTTATATTGTCAAACCTATACTTAATGTGCCATTTGATTTTTGGAGTTCTGAAGGGTGAGCATGGAAGATTCTGAATTGTCCATGGTAATCTAAAGCTGTGACTGTCTTGCTCACTTTCCTTCTGTATATATGCACCTGAATACACATACACACACACAGGGTCATTTTGACAATCATGGGGTTTAGTTTTGATAAAAATCAATAATGATGCACCAAATGCATCCGAGATGGAATGAATGACTTTGATCAAATTATAGGATCAGAATAGCTATCACATTATCTGAGTTTGCTTTAGAATGATGCTGTTGAAAATACCAACTTATTCCCCACGCTACATTCCTTATGCTATCTTTCAAGGCTTTTAAGAACTCACTTGGATTAAAAAAAAAAAAAAAAAAAATTCACTATCAATTAATTAGTACCCTGGAATGAACTTCTGCTCAGTGTAGATAGTATTACTGAGTAGTTAATTTCAATGCAAATTTTCTTGGTAAACTATTTTTTGAGTGGATGTTGTCAGTTTTGATGGATCAAATGCACTTTTTATTGGATGTGATAGTTATAGCAATAGAGTGACAGTCTCTTTCTGTATTTAAAATATATTAGAGCTCCATCCAAAGTAAAACTGGAAGGTAATGTATTAGTATTAGTGTATTATAACATTTTTGTCTTCTAGTGCTGCTTTAACTAAATACCATAAATTGGAGAATTAAAACAGCAGAAATATATTCTTTCACAGTTCTGGATGTTAGAAGTACAAAATCAAGATGTGGGCTGGGCCATGCTCCCTCTGAAGGCTCTAGGGAAGAATTCTTCCTTGCCTTTTCATAGCAGCTGGTGATTGCCAGCAATCTATGGTATTTCTTGCCTTGTAGCTGCATCAGGCAAATTTCTGCCCCTGTCTTCACAAGACCATCTTCCCTCTGTGTGTCTGTGTCCTTGTGTCTGCAAATATCCATCTTTTGATAAGGACACCAGTCGCTGGATTTCAAGCCACTCTAATCCATTGTCACCTCAACTTGATTATATCTGCAAAGACCGTATTTCTAAATAAGGTCACATTCCTGGGTACCAGGGTTAGGACTTACACGTATTTTTTGGAGGGGATACAATTCAACCCACAACAGTTATCAAAGCAACTAAAGATAAAGTAGAGATTATAATTAACTCACGGTCTTATAACGTCAAAAACTGAGTTCATTTTTTGATTACCAATTGTAGTTTTTTTAATGTATGTTTTGAAATGAAAGCTGATTTTTTAAACTCAGTTAGTTTATAACCATAACTCTCTCTCGCTAAGATGATTATTTCAAAATTTTCAAAGGCGTTTTCCTAAAACCATCAAATACAAATCTTCTGTTATGGAAGATTTAAATAGTTTTTCTGTTATTATAGTCCATAGTGCACACATGATAAAGAATTTTCACATTAAGTAAAGTTGTCCCTAGTATTATAAATACATTTTATTAATCAGAACAATTTTAGGTTTGCCAAAAAATTGTGCAGCTACTACAGTGAGTTTCCATACAGCCCCTCCTCCCCAACACACCATTGCTCCTGTTATTAACATCTTTCATTCCTGTGGTACATTTGTTACAATTGCAGGAACAATATTGATACATTAGCATTATCTAAAGTCCATAGTTTACATTAGGGTTCAAAATTTGTGTTGTACAATCCTATGGGTTTTGACAAATGAATAACGTTATGTGTTCACCGTTACACCAATGTTCATCCCTCCTCCCTCTCCTCTTGAACTCCTGGAAACCACTAATCTTGTTACTGTCTCTCTAGTTTTGCCTTTTTCAGATGTCACATAGTTACATCATATAGTATGTAGCTTTTTCAGATTGGCTTTCTTCACTTAGGAATATGCATTTAAGATTCCTTCATGTCTTTTTGTGGTTTAATAGTTCATTTCTTCTTATCACTGAGTAATGTTTCATTGTACGGATGTAGCACAGTTTGTCCATTCAGCTATTGCAGGATATCTTGGTTGCTTCCAGTTTGGGGCAATGATGAATAAAGCTGCTATAAACATTCGCGTGCAGACTTAGGTTTTTATCTTATTTGGGTAAATACCTAGGAGTGCAATTGCTGGATCATATGGTAAGTCTATGTTTAGCCTCGTAAGAAACTGCCAGGCTGCCTTCTAAAGTGGCTGTACCATTTACATTCCCTCAAGCAATTAAGGAAAATTCCTGTTGCTCCACACCCTTGTCAGCATTTGATGTTGTCAGCATTTTGGATGTTAACCAGTCTAATGGCTGTGCAGTAGTATCTCATTATTGTTCTCATCTGTAATTACGAATGACATATGAGTCAGAATCGACTTGATGGCAATGGGCTTGGTTTTCAGTTTGGTAATGATACATGATGTTGAGTATCTTTTCACAGGGTTATTTGCCACATGCATATCTTTTTTGGTGAGGTTTCTGTTCACATTTTTTGCCTCTAATATTTCAGTTTACATACTGCTGTCAGCTAACCTAAGTTATGCTTCTTTAAGATGCAAATTGTGTATGTACATTTCAGTTCAAGTGGAGTAATTTATAACATTCAGTCATTCATTCAGAAGTTTCTCTAGAGGGTGTGCTATGTGCCGGGTGGGATACAAATCCTTGTCCTTTAGGAATTTGGCTTATTAAGACAGATGTAAACTTACAATGGCATCACAGACTCTAAATGCTTTTTTAGAGGTACAGACACCCAACCAGGACCTAAACCATAAGCCTCAAACGTTCATTGCACTTCTATTCAATAAGTCTGCAGTCCTATATACAGGTAGTCCCCGACTTACAATGTATTCAAGTTTAGATGAACTGAATTTAAAGCCATTTTTTCCTTTTTTGTACATTTCATTATCAGTGATACGTACTATATACAGTGCTACACCACATAATTTGCTGAAGTTATCACTTTCAGATGTTCACTAGTAGATTTCAATGTTATCATTTACTGTTCAAAATGCTACCATTAGCAGGCAATAAAACAAAACAAAACAAAAAAGAAGTATTAGATTTATGTCAGAATTGACTTACCACGGAGTCATCAGAAGGGAACCCTGTCCTAATTCGGGGACTTCCTGTGTTTAATAAAGGGGGAGAATTGCTGTAAAAATAATAAAGATTAATCTTTAAAAAAGCCAGTTGCCGTCGAGTCGATTCCCACTCATGGTGACCCATGTGTGTCAGCGTAGAACTATTCTCCTTACAGTTTTTACTCACTGATTTCTTGGAAGTAGGTCACCAGGCCTTTCTTCCAAGGTGCCTCTAGCCAGGGCTCCTTATTTGCTTACTCTTTTCTTAGACCCCGTGACAGGTTATAGCAATGTAGGATAAAAAGCGTCATGGATTTGTGTTTGGTAATTAGTAACATTGTGTTCTTTTTTCAGTATATTTTTGGTATCTATTACTTTTTTTTTTTTATTACTTTATAAAAGAAATAAATACAGTGTGGTGTGTTTTTCATTCTAAGTAAATATTTACTTTTGCACCTACTTTGCATTTGCAATCTTATTTTTTTTTATAGAGCTCCCTCAAATTATATAAGCTTCTGATCTCTTAAAACCTGATTCCGTTGCTTAATATGTCTTTTATCTAGCCCTTTTCACCTGCAATCTACATTTTGAAAAATTTTCCCATCTATCTTCCCTTGCTTTCAGTATTGCTCATCTCTGACCAAACTTTATATATATATATATCATAACTATGATGTTATTTCCGTATGATTAATTTATGTGTCAACTTGGCTAGACTACAGTGTCCAGCTTTTTGGTTGAACACTAGGCTAGATGTTACTAAGAAGCTATCTGTAGTATTTAAATCAGTTGGTCTTAAATAAAACGGATTATCCTCCCTAATGTGGATGAGCCCCATCCACTCAGCTGAACATCTTAGAAGCAAAAATCAAAAGTTTCCCTGAGGGAGAAGGATTCTGTTTCAAGACTGTAAACAGACTTTCTGTCCGAATTTCTACCCTTTGAGATGGCCTACTGATTCTGGACTCAAGACTGCCAGAGTTTCCCAACTGTCGCCTGACCTACAGATTTTGGACTTGCTATTTTTTTTTATTTCTTACAATTGTGTTATGTGAGCCAATTTCTTAAAATGAATCTCTATTTATCTATCTATCTTTCTGTCTGTTACTGGTTCTGTTTCTCTAGAGAACCCTGAGAAAGAAAGTTTCTAAATCACATACCTAATACCATGAATCTCTTTCTTAGAATCCTAATTGCTTTCCACTGTCTGTAAGGTAAGGTGTAAGTCCATAAAATGCTTATATAAGTTTTAGTTTCTTATTACCGCTGTAACGTGTTACTACAGACTTAATGGTTTAAAACAACACAAATTTATTATCTTACATTTTGGAGGTCAAAAGTCCTAAAATCAGGATGCTGGCAGGGCTGTGTTCCTTCTGGAGGCTTTAGGGAAGAATTGGTTTCCTTGCATTTTCCAGCTTCCAGATGTTGCCTGAGTTTCTTAGCTCATGGCTCCTTCCTCTATCTTTAAATACAGAAGCAGAATCTCTCTCTCTGACCTCAGCTTCCACCTTCACATCTCATCCTCTGCCTTCCTCTTACAAGGGCCCTTGTGGCACATTGGGCTTGTCTGGATAATCTAGCATGATCTCCTCCTCTCCAGATGCTTAATTTAATCACATCTGAAAAGTCCCTTTTGCCAAATAAGGTTCTAGGGATTAGGACATAGATATATTTGGGAAGTAGTTTGTGTGTCTATCAAATATGGCATACCAAGCTTTTAAAACTAGTGCCTCTCTAACTTTCTGATTCCATCTCTTACCGTATACCACCCCCACACTATAAAATAGCCCCCACAGAATAAAAACAACAAAAAGTGATATTTGTGAACTCTTATTATGTGCTCAAGTTCAGTGTTTTATATGTTCTCAGTTAGTTCTTATGATATTGTGAATGGTGCGTGATGGTAAATTTTGTGTGTCAATATGGCCAGACTACGGTGCCCAATCATTTGAAAAAACATGAGCATGGTTGCTGTTATAAAGTAATTACATGTGATTAAATCACCTGGCCCCAAGTAAAGCAGATTAACTTCCACAATGTGTGCTACCAAACCAAAACCAAACCCCGTGCCCTCGATTCGATTCCGACTCATAGTCACCCTATAGGACAGAGTAGAACTGCCTCATAATGTTTCTGAGGAGCACCTGGTGGATTCAAACTGCTGATCCTTTGGTTAGCAGCCGTAGCCCAGGGTTTCCCAATGTGTGCTAGCCTCAGTTAATTAGTTGAAGACATTTAGGACTGCCTCCAGATTATAAATAGACATTTTGGCAGAAGGCCCTTACTCTTTATTCTTCTCATTGCCTGACTTACCAATTTTGAGACAAAAGCCTGCAAGAGTGTCCTGCCTGCTGCCTGACCTAGAAATCTTCGACTTGCCAACCCCTCAAATCAGGTGAGCCAATTCCTTAAAGTAAATCTCGGTTTCTCTGTCTCTGTCTACATATACGCAGGCAGTCCCTAGGTTACAAATGTCTGTCTTAAGAGCTAATGCTTAAGAACGGACTGCCATAAGGCCCATTATATTGAAAGTTTTTTGAGTTAAATACAGTGGTTTATAATAACGAACCCATGTACTGCTTTGGGACCCTCATGAAAACATTGTGTTTTTTGAGAGTGTTAAGTGTTTTATATGCACAGAAAGCTAAAATATATACTATAAACTAAGACAAACACTTGACTAAATGATACTAAATAAGAACTATATCTATGTGTTCCAACTTACCTACAAATTTGACTTAAAGACAGACTTAGGAACAGATCTTTTTTGTAACCAGGGACTGCCTGTATGTACAGTATATGTATATGTATGTGTAAGTGTATGTGCATACGTATACGTGGAGCTCTGGTGGCACAGTGGTTAAGAGCTTGGATGCTAACCAAAAGGATGGCAGTTTGACTCCAACAGCTGCTCCTTGGAAACCCTACGGGGCAGTTCTACTCTCTCCTATACTGTTACTATGAGTTGGAATTGACTGGCATTGAGTTTGGTTTTGGCTTGGCATGCGTATAGGTATATCTACATCTATATCTTCTGTATTTTTACACAAATTATATGCATGGTATATGTATTTTTTTGCCAAGCACAATTCCCAGGTATTTTCATAAGCACACCATGTTAACATTTTTTTACATGTTTCTGTAAAAAAAAAAAATTGCCATAGAGCGCTTTTGAAAATACCTGGAATGAGGGGGAGAGCGCTGCTGGCAAAAAAAAAAAAAAAGCATATAATAATGTATTATTTGCAGAAAAATACAGTAGATAGCTATATACCTATATCTATATCTCTATAGGAAACCCTGGTGGCGTAGTGGCTAAGAGCGACAGCTGTTAACCAAAAGGTCAGCAGTTCAAATCCACAAGGCATTCCTTGGAAATCCTATGGGGCAGTTCTACTCTGTCAAACAGGGTTGCTATGAGTCGGAATCCACTCAATGGCAACAAGTTCGTTTTTTGTTTGTTTGTTTTTTATATCTCTGTATCTCACTGGTGTTTCTCTAGAAAACCCTAAGAAAAGATTGTCCATATTTTGTAAATGAAGGAATTCAGATTAGATTCAGAGAGGCCTGAAGGCATACATAAGGAGGCACAGCCATGGATCCTGAATTTAGCCTCAGATTTTGACTCTAGACCCACACTGTTTCTATTAACAACTATTCATTCTATATGCTTGTTGTGCCTCCAAATATTTCCCCGACATACCAGGATCTTTCATACCTCTCGGTCTTTTCCTCTGCAGCGCTCTCTGCTCAGCTCAATTATTACCTTCGCTCTGAAAAAAAGCCCTCCCCAAATCTGCTCACCTCTTTGGAATTTTCCATGACCTCCACTCTACGTGGAATTTCTACTGTGCCTTCCATATTATCTCTGAGCATTGATTTGTCTACAAGCCTTCCTTTATAAGATCTCATACTCTTCAAGGAAAGGGGTCATGCCTTGAGTGTTTGATTTTCTAAGAATCTCTTTCTTGTAACTGAGACACAGAAGGCAGTTAATAAATGGCTGTTGAATAAATAAACTGAACTGCAAGGCATAGTACAGGGCATAGGTAGGAGTGATAAACATTGCTTAGGAGGGTTAGATCACAAAGGAGTGAAATAGTACAGTTTATCTGAGAATTATAAACTTTTTAGAATGGCTGGAGTATAGTATAAAATGGGGATGAGTGTCAGGAAGTAAGGCGGAGAGACAGTAAGGGACAGATCACAGGAGACCATATCAAACTATGGCCATATCAGTCTTTGCAAATATAACGCCAAAATTTAATTGTAAAATGGATATTAAATTTATATTCTAAAGGATTTTTTAGATTAAAAACTGATTTTATGACCACACAAAATTGTTCTTTTTTTTTCCCCCTCAATTCAGTATGGTATGATAAAAAGTCAAGACAAATCAAATCTCTAGTCATCATTTCTATCACAAATCATCTCAGTATCAGCCCTTCTATTCTGTTAAACCCATGCTTCACCAGCTTTTTAAGCAAAATGAGAAATTGAGATGTTGGCATTCTACAGACCTTGGTTCCCTTGGTTCAGCTTATCAAGGGGAGAGAGGACATGTATTTTATTATGCTTATTAGCAAGATTTGTCAAAGGGAATTCCATATTTTAAGAAATGCCCTAGCCTTTCAATTGTTGATGATAGAGCACACTCAGAAATTAATCATCAGGAATCCAGCAAAAGTTGCATAACACACCACGGTTATGAGAGTAGAGAACTTGCTAAAATATGTGATTGCCTCTAATAAAGGGGGAAAAAAATAGCAGCAGGATCTTTCCAGACAGTAAAAGGTGTTATTTTGGAAACCAGCTGACTTTGCTCATCAGTAAGATCAAAAGCCTGGGCTAAAGTTCAATATTTTTTTATTGGGAGAAACTAGATTTTTGTTTACTCTGTACCAGAGCTTAGATGAGAACACATCACACACATACACACATACATCCTCAAATATGAAATCAACAGAAATGCCAGTAGGTATTATGTCTGTGTCTTAGTTATCTAGGGCTGCTGTAAGAGAAATACCACAAGTGGGTGGCTTTAACAAATAAAAAATTGTTTTCTCACATTTAGGAGGTGAGAAGTGTGAATTCAAGGCACTGGCTCTAGAGAAGGGCTTTCTCTTGTCAGCACTGGGAGAAAATCCTGTGTCAGTTTCCTGGGCTTATAGACTGGTCTACCTCCACTGTCTTCTGATAGCATAGGTCCTCCCCAGTGTCTTCTTCCTTATGTGCCTAATCTGCTCTTTTATATCTTAAAAGTCATTAGCTTAAGCCATGCTTTACACTGATATGAGCTCATTAACATAACAGAGTAGACCTTATGCTCAAATGGAATTACGTCCACAGGTATAGAGGTTAGAATTTACAATACATATTTTTGGCAGACACAATTCAATCTATAACAGTCTGTATTATCAGTAAGAATCAAACATTTAAATGGGTTATTTCCAAGATTACAAACTTGATATCAGTGGCACCAACACTACCTTGTTAGTGCCAGACTCTGAAACCCACGCTGTTTTCCACCACACCTCTCCCCCTCATTCTCGAAAACCAGTTGAATGTCTGCTATGTTCAAGGCAGTACATTTGACTCTATGAGATAGTCCAATATCCTGACCTTGGGGGCTTCGAACCCAAATATTTATTTATCATTCTCACTCTAACACATCTATAATCCCACTTTATGTCACCCAGGCAATAGGAGGCAACACAGGTTCTAAAGTTGATTCTTATAAACAAATAATGTTTGTGATTTATACTCAAATGTATGGCAGAAATAAGGCTTTTGAATGTTAAAAAAAAAAAAAAAGTTGAGCATGTAAGTGGTATAACCAGCTGTTAAAACTTGACTGTCCTTGTAGATTTCAGAAGATTTTCATTAGTTAGATATGGCTGTATTCATTAATGACTGGAATGTGCTAAGCACTGGCCTAGGCACTGGAGAGTCAGAGGAAAGCCATAAATACTGACCTCACCCTCAAAGAAGATGAATAGTTTAATAAAGAATTACAGTGAAGTTTGTTAAGTGCTATGAAAATGTATTTCAGGAACTTTTAACCTACTCTAGAGTGGTCAGGGAAAGTTTCCAGGTGGAAAATATATTTAAGTGGACACAAAAAGAATTAATGAGATGAAAAGGGGGAGGGTGTGCCAAAATGTAAACTATTGGCAGCCAGCCCCCATATCATGAAAGAATATGACTTTTAGGAACAACAGAGTAAAGGGAAGGAAAGACAATGACTGGGCATATTAAAGGTCCTATTACTCACAGTTCGGTATTCAGTGTCAAGAAAAAAAAGAAAAACACCAGAAGGGTAACAGTCTTGCTATTTCACAATTACATAGTCCATCGCAGATGTTAATACACAACATAGATGTAAAAACTGAAAATTTTCTTGACTAATTTTTAGCCTCTTTCAGATGACTTGCTCTATAAGCTTTCAGGAAAATTCAGTCCAATTGAGCAATTTCTCAGGTCTCTTTAAGAGAGCTTAAACCACTTCAGGAGTGCCTCCGCAGTGCTCAAAGATTCATCTCAATATCATTACTTTCTCCTCAAAGAACCTTTTCTCAATTCTCCATCCCATCTTACTTTTAGAATCACAGAATTTGGTCCCGACATGCCAATTCCTGGCACAGAGTGTGTGAGATACTGTTAATTTTTGTGGGGTGGGGTATTATTAAGGTATTAATTGAGTAACAGGGTGGAATTTACACAGTCCATCTTATTAAACTCCAGCCTGGTCTGAATCTATGCCTCGGATAGAGCTGGGTGCTGGCGTTAGTGCACATTCAGTCCCCTTCCATCTCTGTGGGAGTTACATGTGCATCTGACTGAGGTTAGCCCCCTGGTCCCACACTACTGCCTCTTGGGATGGCTTCTCACTCACCCTCCCTGCTAGCCTCCACACCTCACTCAGGCCTCTGGGAAACTAACTGATCTCCTTACGTCACCCTCAGACTGTGGGGGTCTAAATAGGTTGTATGAGCACTTCTCATGTGTAGATGTCACCATCTTTTCTTCCAGGACACACTTGTGGGATTTGTTTCTTTGTGCTGCAGCTGGAAAACACACAATTCCCTCATCACTTAAATCCCCACCCCCCTTACCTTGAAAAGAGCCCTTTTAGCCTTTCCTCTTCTTTCTCCTGACTTGCCTTGGGAAAGGGGACACATGTCCCACATTGTCTCCTCTGCTGTCCTCCATCTCTTCTCTCAGCAGCCTCTTTATGGCAAGCTCAGGGTTTCTCCACCTGGGCATTATCAACATTTTAGGTCAGGTAATTCTTTGTGATGGACTGTGTACATTATAGAATGTTTTGCCAAATGTCCACTGGGAAGCAAAACAGCCTCCTCTTTGTTGAGAACAACTGCCCCAACAATTTTGTTTACAGTAAAGGAGATAAGCTAATTCTATCAGAATACATCTATTTTAAGGTATCTTAAAAAAAAAAAAAAAATTTTTTTTTTTTTTTTCAGTCTTGTGCCTAAAATCTAGAGTTTATTTTTCTTCTTTAAACTCAGGGAGACTAGAGTTGGCGTCTTCAATTTTCTGAGCCCTGGTAACACCCTCCATGCCCCACAGGGATAGCTGTATCCCCATGTCTCCCAAGTGAGGGTCATGGGCTAGCAGGGCAAACATTGAACACTAGTGGATACTTTCATGCCACAAATTAATATTTTACATATCATCTGTCACAATAGTTTTGTCTAACATCTAAAGTTGGATTTATCTTATAAGGGCAAACAATTAAAGCAATTCCAACATTTTAACCAATACAATTATTTACTTATTATTTTTGTATAAACGTGTAGAATCCAATTTAAAACAAACAACAGCTACATGGCCTTCCTTAGATAAATCTCATTCCAGCTAGATCTGCTTTCCTAATCTCTCACTTTGGGCTCAGTTACCATCAGATTATTTATACTTAGAATCCCAAACTGTCGTCAGTACTCCACGTTTCTGATCCATCACATCTTATCTCCTTTACTCTCTTCGCTCTGTTCTTTCTATTGTGACAGGGGCAGAATGAGTCTGAGAACCAGCGGCATATAACTCTTGGTTCAACCAAGCTGTATTTGAGTGTGATACCCAATTGAGTAGATAGGCTTCTATAAGCCACATACATCTTTTTGCTCTCTCTTAAAGCAGTTGTTTCCCATCCTATAGCTATGTGCTTAGTAGTTTTACAATTAATTTATGATCTATTTGGGAGGAAAGGAGAAAAGCAATTTGTGAAGGGAATAGAAGTTTAAGTTCAATGCAAACTAATGTACAATCAGTATTAAAAAGGAGAGGGAGAGAGAGCACACCTACTGTAAATATATACTAGTCTAGTTCATTTTAATGTTCATGCTATAAATGTCTGGGTTCACGCATTATTATAAACAGGAACCTAAATCATCGCCATCAGTTTTAGGATATAAACAAAACATTAATAGGAGCAACAAAATTAGGAGCAATAATGTATTTTCAAACAAGAGTATCTATCCTACTGTGTTATAAAAACCCAAACACATAACTAATCTGATAGCATAATTCATGAAATATACATTATACTGAAGATTATTTTTCTATAGAAATACTGTTACAGTATTAAGTTTTTAAAGGTCACTTCTCTTGTAAAACAAAGCTAATTAAAATTAAAATTGGTAGAGGTGAAAATTTGTCTCTGAGGTCTTATTTATTTTGGAAATACCAATACCAGGTTCTTGCTGACTGCCGTTAAGTTGGCCCTCCAACTTAGGGTGACCATATTCACAAGTGAACAAAACACTGCCCAGTCCTTTAACTTCATGTAATCAGTTACAGATCAAACCACTGTTATCCATGGGATTTTCATTGGTGGATTTTCAGAAGTAGATTTGCCAGGCCTTTCTTCCTAGTTCATCTTAGTCTGGAAGCTCTGCTTAAGCCTGTTTAGCATCATAGCAACAGGCAAGCCTCCACTGAGAGATGTGCGGTAGCTGTGCAAGAGCTGTGTTGTCTGGGAATCAAACCTGTCTTTCCAGGCTGAAAGGTGAGAATTCTATTTCTGAAGCACCAATGCCTGCTAGTAGGTGCTTAGTAAATACATGTAGAATGACTAAAAGAGTTATTAGAAATATTACAATGTAAAGTGTATGCTAATTAGAGTAATGAGAAAGGAATAAATTTATTATACTTTTGAAATATGCCTTCACAATGTAAATGTTTAGTAAATGTTTGTGGTCTAAGCTGATAATGTTATTATATGAACTTGAAGAGAGAAACCATAAAGTATTGACAAATTGCTGCACGTTGCAGATGGTTTCTAAAATGGCTCCCAGCGATTCCTGCTTCTTGGTATTCACCCTGTTGTGCAATCTCCTCCCTTGAGTATAGAAAGGATCTAGCACTTTTTTTTTTTTGTGTGGCTTCAACAAATAGAAATTTATTCTCTCACAGTCTAAGAGACTAGAAGTCCAAATTCAGGGTGTCAGCTACAGCGGAAGGCTTTTTCTCTCTGTCAGCTCTGGAGAAACGTCCTTGTTATCAATCTTCCCCTGAACTAGGAACTTCTCTGCTCAGGAGCCGTGGGTCCAAAAGTTGTGCTGTTCTCTCAGGCTGTTTCTTGGTTGTATAATTTGTGCATGTCTCTCTGCTTGCTTCTCTATTTTGTCTCGAAAAAGATTTACTTAATACACAACCTAATCTTGTAGATTTAGTCTGGCTCATTAATGCAACTGCTGCCTATCCCACCTCATTAACATCATAGAGGTAGGATTCATAAAACGTAGGAAAATCACATCAGATGACAAAATGATGGACAATCACACAATACTGGGAATCAAGGTCTAGCCAACTTGACATACATTTCTTGGAGAGACACAATTCAATCCATAACATTATCTTACAAGGAGTACTAAGTGCTCGATGTGAATTTACATCATTAGGTAAGTGAGCCTATCTTACCTGTTAGAGATTTTCATTTATTTATTTATTTACTTATTGTGCTTTAAGTGAAAGTTTACCACTTAAATTAGCTTCTCGCACCTTGTGATATGACCCTAGTTGCTTTCTGTAATGTGACAGCATACTCCTCCTTTTCACCATGGATTTTCCGTGTCCATTCAAACAGCCCCTGTCCCTTTCTGCCTTCTCATCTCACCTCTGGACAGATACTGCCCATTTAGTCTTATGTATCTACTTGAACTAAGAAGCACACTCTTCACGAGTATTCTTTTATGTCTTATAGTCTTACTTTTTTAGTCCAATCTAATCTTTGTCTGAAGAGTTGGCTTCTGGAATGGTTTTAGTTCTGGGTTAACAGTCCAGCGGCCATGGCTTCTGGGGTTCTTCCAGTCTCAGTCAGACCATTAAGTCTGGTCTTTTTACTAGAATTTGAGTTCTGCACCCCACTTTTCTCCTGCTCCGTCACTGACTCTTTGTTGTGTTACCTTTTAGAGTGGTCATTGCTGATAGCTAGGCACCATATAGTTCTTCTGGTCTCAGGCTGATGGACTCTCTGGTAGATGTGGCCCTTTCTGTCTCTTGAGCTAATATTTTCCTTAGGTCTTGGGTGTTAATCATTCTCTGTTGTTCCAGGTGGTTGGGACTAATTGGTATATCTGAGATGGCCGCTTGCTAGCTTTTAGGACCCTAGGCACCATTCACCAAAGTGGGATGCAGAATATTTTTTTAATAAGCTTTATTATGCCAACTGACCTAGATGTCCCCTGAAACCATGGTCCCCAGATTCCCGCCCCTACTACGCTGTACCTCAAAGTGTTTGGTTGTATTCAGGAAACTTCTTAGCTTTTACTTTAGTCCAGTTATGCTGACTTCCCCTGTATTATGTGTTGCCCTTCCCTTCACCTAAGATAATTCTTGTCTGCAATCTAGTTAGTGAATACCCCTCTTCTTCCCTCCGCACCCTCATAACCATCAAATAATGTTTTCTTCTGTGTTTAAAACTTTTCTTAAGTTCTTATAATAGTGGTCTCATACAATATTTGTCTTTTTACAACTGACTAATTTCACTCAGCAGCATGATGCCTTCCTAATTCCTTCATGTTATGTTTACTGGATTTATCATTATTATTTATTGTTGTGTAGTATTCCATCGTGTCAATATATCATAGTATGTTTATGGGCACTTAGGTTGTTCCCATCTTTTTGCTCTTGTGAACAGTGCTGCAATGAACATGGGTGTGCCTGTACATATATCTATTTGTGTGATGGCTCTTATTTCTCTAGGATATATTCCACGGTGTGGGATTGCTGCATTATATGGTACTTGTATTTCTAGCTTTTTAAGGAGGCACCAGATTGATTTCCAAAGTGTTTGCACCATTTTACATTTCCACCAGTGATGTATAAGTGTTCCAGTTTCTCCATAACCTCTCCAGCATTTATTATTTTGTATGTTTTGGATTAACGCTAGCCTCGTTGAGATGAGATACTATCCCATTGTAGTTGATTTGCATTTCTCTAATCGCTAATGATCATGAGCATTTCCTCATGTATCTGTTAGCTGCCTGAATATCTTCTTCGGTGAAGTGCTGTTCATATTCTTTGCCCGGTTTTTAATTGGATTATTTGTCTTTTTGTTGTTGAGGTTTTGTAGTATCTTCTAGATTTTAGAGATTAGACCCTGATCAGATATGTTGTAGCCAAAATTTTTTTCCTAGTCTGTAAGCTGTCTTTTTACTCTTTTGGTGAAGTCTTTTGATGAGCATAAGTGTTTGATTTTTAGGAACTCCCAGTTATCTAGTTTTTCTTCTGGTGTTTGTGCATTGTTAGTTATGGTTTGTATTCTGTTTATGCCATGTATTAGGGCTCCTAGCATTGTCTATTTTTCTTCCATGATTTTTATCATTTTATATTTTATATTTAGGTCTTTGATTCATTTTGAGTTAGTTTTTGTGCATGGTATGAGGTATGAGTCTTGTTTCATTTTTTTTAAGATGCATGTCCAGTTATGCCAGCACCATTTGTTAAAGAGACTGTCTTTTCCCCATTTAATGGACTTTGGGCCTTTGTCAGATATCAGCACTCAGAGGTGGAAGAATTCACCACTGGATTCTCAATTGTGTTCCCTTGGTTTATGTGTCTGTTGTTGTACCAGTACCAGGCTGTTTTGACTACTGTGGCAGTATAAAAAAAAAAAAAAAGTAGTGTGAGGCCTCCCACTTTGTTCTTCTTCCCTAATGCTTTACTTATCTGGGACCTTTCCCCTTTCCATATGAAGCTGGTGATTTGTTTCTCCATCTTATTAAAAAAAGTTATTGGAATTTGGATCAGGATCATACTGTATCTGTAGATCGCTTTGAGTAGAATTGACATTTTCACAATGTTGAGTCTTCCTATCCATGAGCAAGGTATGTTTTTCAACTTATGTAGGTCTTTTTTGGTTTCTTGAGGTAGTGTTTTGTAGTTTTCTTTGAATGAGTCTTTTACATCTCTGGTAAGAATTCTTCCTCAGTGTTTGATCTTCTTGGGGGCTATTGTAAATGGTATTCATTTGGTGATTTCCTCTTCGATGTTCTCTTTGTTGGTGTAGAGGAATCCAACTGATTTTTGTATGCTTATCTTGTATCGTGATACTTTGTTGAACTCTTCTATTAGTTCCAGTAGTTTTCTTTTGGATTCTTTGGGATTTTATGTGTATAAGATCATGTTATCTGCAAATAGAGATACTTTTACTTCTTCCTTACCAGTGTGGACACACTTTATTTCTTTACTAGCCTAATTGCTCAGGGTAGGACCTCCAGCACAATATTGAATAAGAATGGTGCTTAAGGGCATCCTTGTCTAGTTCCTGTTCTCAAGGGGAACAATTTCAGACTCTCTCCATTTACAATGATGATGGCTATTGGCTTTGTATAAATGCTCTTTATTATGTTGAGGAATTTCCCTTCTATTCCTCTTTTGCTGAGAGTTTTTATTGTGAATGAGTGTTGGACTTTATCAAATACCTTTTCTGCATCAATTGGTAACAACATGTGGTTCTTGTTTTTTGTTTTATTTACATGATGGATTACATTAATTGTCTTTCTAATGTTGACCCATCCCTGCATATCTGGTATGAATTCTACTTGGTCATGGCGAATTTTTTTTTTTTTTTTGATATGTTGTTGAATTATATTGGCTAGAATTTTGTTGAGGGTTTTTGAGTGTATGTTCATGAGGGATATAGGTCTGTAATTTTCTTTTTTTGTAGTGTCCGTACCTGGTTTTTGTAGCGGGGTTACACCGGCTTCATAGAATGAGTTTGGGAGTGTTCCATCTTATTCTGTGCTCTGTAATACCTTTAGTAGTAGCGGTGTTAACTCTTCTCTGAAAGTTTGGTAGAATTCTCCAGTGAAGACATCAGGGCCAATGCATTTTTTTTGTTGGATGTCTTTAAATTATCTTTTCAATCTTTTCTTTTGTTATAGGTTTATTTAGTTTTTCTAACTCTGTTTGTGTTAGTTTAGGTCAGTAGTGTGTTTCTGGAAATTTGTCCATTTTCTCTATGTTTTAAAATTTGTTAGAGTATGCTTTTTCATAGTGTTCTGTTATGATCCTTTTTAATTTCAGCTGGATCTGTTGTGATATTGCCCATCCCATTTCTTATTCAGGTAAATTGCTTCCGCTCCTGTTTTTCTTTTGTCAGTTTGGGCAATTGTTTATTGATTTTGTTTATCTTTTCAAAGAACCAGATTTTGGCCTTGCTAACTCTTTCAGTTATTTTTCTATTCTCTATTCCATTTAATTCTGCTGTAATTTTTATTGTTTGCTTTCTTCTGGTCTCTAAGGTTTCTTTTATTGCTCTCTTTCTGTTTGTTCGAGTTGTAGGGTTAATGTTTTGGTTTTGGCCCTTTCTTCATTTTGGATGTGTGCATTTATTGCTGTAAATTGACCTCTGAGCCTTGCTTTTGCTGTGCCCCAAAGGTTCTGGTAGGAAGTGTTTTCATTCTTATTTGATTCTGTGAATTTCTTTATTCTATCCTTAATTTCTTCTATAACCTATTAGTTTTTGAGCAAGGTGTTGTTCAGTTTCCATACGCTTGCTTTTTTTCCTTGCGTTTTCTGTTGTTGATTTCTACTTCTATGGCTTCATGATCAGAAAAGATACTTTGTAATATTTCAAAGCTTTAGATTCTGTTAAGGATTTCTTTATGGCCTAATATTTGGTCTATTCTGGAGAATGTTCCATGTGCATTGGAAAAGAAAGTATACTTGGCTGCTTTTGGGTGGAGTGTTCTATATGTCTATGAGATCAAGTTGGATGATTGTGACATTTAGATCTTCCATGTTTTTATTGATCTTCTTTCTGGATATTCTGTCCTTCAACAAAAGTGATGTGTTGATGTCTTCTGCTATTATGGTGGAGCTGTCTATTTCTCTTTTCAATGCTGTTAGAGTTTGTTTTATGTATTTTGGAGCCGTGTCATTGGGTGCATAAATATTTATTATGGTTATGTCTTCTGGGTATATCGAGCCTTTAATCATTATATAGTGTCCTTCCTTATTCTATGTGGTGGATTTTTCTTTAAAGTCTATTTTATCAGAGAGTAATGTTGCTACTCCTGCTCTTTTTTATTGTCATTTGCTTGATATATATTTTTTCATCCTTTCAGTTTTAGTTTGTGTCTCTAAGTCTAAGATGTATCTCTTGTAGGTAGCATATAGATGGATCGTGTTTTTTATCCATTGTGCCACTCTCTGTCCCTTTATTGGTGTATTTAGCCCATTTACATTCAGTGTAATTATGGATAGGTATCAATTTAGTGCCGTCATTTTGATATATTTGTGTGTGTGTATGTGTGTGTTGTTGACAGTTTCTTTGTTCCATTTAATTCTGTGAGTCATTTTTCTTTATGTATTTTTTTCATCCTTTTCATTGTTGTTGATTTTGTATTTGCTGAATCTTTATGTTCTACTTGTTTTTTATTTTGATGTGTGGGATTGTTTGTTTCCTTTGTGGTTACCTTAATATTTACCTCTGTTTTTCTAAGTTTTAACTGAACGTTTATTTCTTTATAGTGCCTTCACTTCCTCTGCATATGAAAGATCTATGACTACATTACTTAGTCTCTCTTTTTTGTTTTAATGTTGTCATCTTTTAAATATTGACATCTGTTTTCCTATTTTCAGTGTTTTAGTTTAGATTTATTTGTGACTTCCCTATCTGGGTTGATATCTGATTGTTCTGTCTTGTGTTTTAGTCTTGGGTTGTTATCTGATGTTATCGATTTTCTAACTAGAGGACTCCTTTTAATGTTTTGTGTAATTTTGGTTTTGTTTTTACAAATTTCCTGAACTTCTGATTATCTGAAAATGTCCTAATTTCACCATTATATTTGAGAGACATTTTACTGGATATGTAATTCTTGGCTGCCATTTTTTTTCCTTTAAGACTTTATGTATATCATCCCATTGTCTTCTGGCCTGCATGGTTTCTGCTGAGTAGTCCGAGGTTAGACGTATTGACTCTCCTTTGTAGATGACGTTTCATTTACCCCTAGCTGCTCCTAAAATTCTCTCTTTATCTTTGTCTTTGGTTTTGGCAAGTTTGACTATAATATGCCTTGGTGACTTTCTTTTGGGATTTACATTATGTGGAGTTCAATGAGCTTCTGGGATAGATATCTTCTCATCTTTCAAGATATCAGGGAAGTTTTCAGCCAACAGATCTTCAACAAGTCTCTCTGTATTTTCTGTTATCTCCCCCATTCTATTACTTCAAGTACTGACGTGTTATTTCTCTTGATTAGAGTCCCACACAATTCTTAGGGTTCTTTCTTTATTTATTTTTTTAATCATTCTATCTGATTTTTCCTCAAATATGTTGGTATGAAGTGCTTTATCTTCTCAGTCTCACTAAGTCTGACTTTCATTGCCTCAATTCTCCTCCTGTGACTTTCTATTGAGTTGTCTAATTCTGAAATTTTACTGTTAAAATCTTCTGCATTTCTGTTTGCTGTCTTTCTATGGATTATTACAGCCTATTAAATCTGTGATTATGTCCTTCTCTAATCTTCTTAAATTCCACTAATTCTATGTCTGCGCATTCCTCGGCTTGTTCTGCATTTTGCCTGATCTCCTTCCTGATCTTTGATCTTTTGAAGAGTCGTGTATATTAATCTTTTGTATTCTACCTCTGGTAGTTCCAGGAATTTTCTTCATCTGAAAGATTTCTTGATTCTTTGTTCTGGGCACTTGCTGAAACCATTATGGTCTGTCTTTTTATGAGATTTGATATTGAATGTTGTCTCCAAGCCATCAATAAGTTATTATACTTCCTTATTTTGTGTTTGCTTACTGTGTCCTAACTTCTTGCTTTATTTTGTTTTGATATGCCTAAATGGGTTGGTCACGTGACCTAGTTTGATTATTGGTGCCTTTGAAGCTCTCATGTCTTGTCACCAGGTGGTTAGAGCTTTTACTAGGTATGTGAGCCCAGGAGTCTGTCTACTTTTCTTATATGGATTCAGCTAAGTTGTCCAGGTAGTTGGTCACCAAGTTTGTGGTGCAGGCTCTCACCTACCATCCTAGATGGGCAGGGTGATTGCAGTAGGCTCAGGTATTTGGCTGCAGTAGGGAGTCATGTTCTGAGCAAGGCAGGGAGTTGACAGCTGCCTCTGAGTGCCTGGAAGGAAACTGTGTTCCTGTTCCTTAGAGCTCATAGGTGGGTGGGTTTTGCAACCAGATTATGAGCACCCAATGCTGTTGGCTGTAAGATCTGGGAGGCACTACTTATTCTTGGACCCCTGTCATGGGTGGCTAGATGGTGTGGGTGGAACCACCAGTCCTCAGGACCCTGATGTGGGTAGGTGAGGACCCTGCTTAACTGGCAGAGTGATGTCAAATGTCATGAACCTACCATTTTACCTTGTTACTGATACAGTTGATAGTAGGCATATACCCTGTTGTACTGTGCTAATGAGAGCCTATGCTGTTGAAATGGGCCCATGCAGGTCTATGCAGGGGTGAAAGTCATTCAAAGCCTGTGGATCCCTTATGTTTGTGTCTAAGCAAAGGGGCTGTGCCTTCCTTGTGTTCTCAGCTTAGGGGAGCTGACAGATTATTTTTTCCTCAAGGTGTATGGTGAGTCCTACTTCTGGCACAGGGGATGTGGCAATCAGAAGCTGGTCCAGGACCCAGTGCAGAACAGGGAGTGGGCTAGTAAACGGGGGAGAGGTTATTCCCAAAGAGGGTGTTTTTTGATCAATGTGGTAGGTTAGATGCATGTATTTATCTTTTGCAGGTTGAGCACCACTTTTCACCCTCCACCACTCGGTCGCTCCCAGTTTATGGAAAACACGTCCCGAGCACCACTGCTTGCCTCACTTGAATGCCAGCCAATCTAGCCTTCAGGTTCCCGGTTTCCACCAGGTCAGGTCTGGCAACCCTTTGCTGCTTCTAAACCATCTCTCCCACTCCCTACCGCTCAGTCCAATTCCCCAACTTTGCCTTTGATGTATAGGGTTCCTAGATCGTCAGATATAATCAATTCACTTGTTTTATGGGGGAGTCTTTGTTTTAAGAGGGATCACAGGAAGCATCTGACTACTCCAACATCTTGGCCCCACCAGGATCTATCACTTTTAATGAACAGAATATGGAATGAAAATATGCCACTTCTGAGATTAGATTACAAAAGGCTGTGACTTTCATCTTGTTCACACTCCCTCTGACTCTTCTCACTTACTTGTTCTGTTGAAGTAATGTGCCATGTTGTGATCTTCCTTGTGGGGAAACCCATGTGGCAAAGGAGTGAGGAAGCAAAGAACGGAAGCCCTTGGTCTAAACAACCCACAAGGAACTGAACCTGGCAACAATCATTTGAGTGAGCTTAAAAGTGAATCCATCTCCAATAAAGCCTTGGAATGATTATAAACTCAGCCAACACTTTGATTGCAGCCTGTGAGCAACATTGAGTTGGAGGACCCAGGTAACCCATGACTGGTTTCCTGACCCAGACAAAATTTAAGATAATACATGTTGTTTCAAACTACTAAATTTTGGAATAATTTATTATAGAATAATAGTTAATACTGTATATCAGAAGAAGGTCTTTCAGGAAATCATTATTTTGTCTATTAGACCATTACAATTGTGAAATCAGTAAACTGGCTAACCCACTTGACCTGGAAATTGTACATTATTAGAAAATAAATTAATAAAAATAATCATTGTTTTTCTCACAATCACTAAATTATGAGTTTGATCTGAAGTCTCACAAAGAGGTAGAGGGCAAGACTCTGAGATTTAGAAAAGGGAAGTGTAGTAATGCTTCAGAACAATAGTTGGAAAGGGGATCGGACAGTGGCTGATAAAATCAATAGAGAAAGAGAATGTGGTACAAATGGCTGGTTTTCAGAAAATTCTTTCACTCAAGCCATTGCTGAGAACCTACAGCATACAACTCATGTACAAAATTTGTGGATATAAAAAAACCAATAAAACTTGTTCTGTGCTCTCAGGAACACTGTAGTTTAGTGAAACATACGTATATACATGCATACATATGTGCACATACACACATGCTTCCCATCATGAAACAATGTGGTGGGTGCTATGGATGATGCTTACATGGTATGTAGCAGAAGGAAAGCAACTAATTCTCAATGGATGCATTGGATGTGTCTTCTGGGAAGCAGATAAGGAGTTAGGAGGGAATGGGTTTATCGGGAAATGACACCTATGAAAGATAAAAGGTGAAAGCAGCAGAAATGGCAGGGAGAGTCTTTGGTCAAGATGAGAGCTAACAAGATGTCATCCAATGGGGAACTCCTGAGCAAAGATTGACCTCTTGAGGAGTCCTGCTATAGGAGAAAGGCTTGTTCCTTATAACTTTGGCTCGCTTGGTCACAGGCTGGGAATGTCTAAGAAGAGCATGGCCTCAGCTCAAAAGCCAGGTGGATCCTGAAGATGTTAACTGTAGGAGACTATCAGCTAACTGCATAGTTTTGAGTGGAAAGTTAGTTCTTGAAAAGATATCTTATTGTTTGCAGTGGAGAATCAAGGAAGTCTTTTCGAAGCATGGTGCATTTGAACTGAGCATAGAAGGGTGGGTGAAGGGGGATGAACGAAGCAAAGGAATAGGGGACTGCACATTCAAAGGCACAGAGATTTCAGGCAGAGCTCTGTGTGGCTCAGAAAGGCAGGACAGAAGAATGCTTGTGGAGAAACAACTGGTTTTGAGTAAAGAGAGGTAGGCAGGTGCCAGGTAATGAAGGGCATGGGCCTCATACAGCTAACTTCATCTTAAAAACTGGAGCAAAATTATAGATTAAGTATTTTGATCAGAAAATTATAATAACCAGATTGGCATCTTTATAAAGTTGTTTTGAATCAATATGAAGGAAATAGCCAGTGTATTATAGGTTGCTGAACTCATGAACAATATCATGAAACCATAATACCTTAGTTCTACGACAATATGTCTGATGAATGGTAATTTTTGTATGGCCTTGATTAGAACTGGGAGCAATGATTGGATATATTGACTTCTAAGTTAGGTGACAGTCTTTTTGAAGCCAGCTCTCTGTTCCGGGAGTATAGGATATTTAGAGATTAAATTAGTTTCTGGCCAATTACTTTGTTTTGTCTGAGATCTAAGAACCTAAAGGGAAAAGACTTGACTGTGTGCACCACAGAACTTGTAGAATGACACAAACTTTAAGGGACTAACTGTAAGGGACTTCAGAGTGAACAACGGAAGTGGGACTTCAAGGATGGGCAACAGGATTTGGGGGAAAAATCACTACAAACAAAAAGGCATCCAGCATGGTGGGTGGCATATACTCAGAAAGAGCCAGTATTTTATATCGCAAATACTTCTGAATCCATCTCCTTCTTTCCATCACTATGGCTGATATTTCAACAGAAACAATAACCTACTAATTAGTCTCCTATACTCCTTTTTAATTTTACAAATAATATAAAACAATAAGCTTATAATTAGTCTGTTACATTTCTCGTTTATACACATAAAATGAATTATATTATAATTTATGCATTTAGTTAAGTATATTTATAGTTTATAAATTTGAAATTGACTCCATGACAATAGGTTGGGTTTGGGGTTTTGGTAACATTCACAATAACCTCTCGGTAGGAACTGTACTGTTTTTAGTCCCATTTTTGCAGATAAGGAAATTGAGACAGACAGGTTAAACAACTCTTCTGAGGGCGCACAGGTAATAAGTGAAAGCTACTAGTAGAACTAGAACTTATTACTGAATTTGAAACTAATAGGTATAGTGGAAAGAGTGGGATTGGAAATTAAAAATCTGGTTGCAAATTCCATGCTCTGTTTCTGCTGCCACTCTCTGAAATGTACCCTTCATGTATTTGGCATGACAATTTTTCTAAAACACAGATATGACTATACTTAGTTCTCATCCTTCTCTGTACCACAGACAACAGAATAAAGTGTATGTCCTTTAATGTGACATGCAGAACATTCCATATCCTAGTGTCTTCCAAATTCTTCATCTTCATCTCTTGCCACTCCTGGTTTTCAGCTCATCCTGTAGCCATACACAGTTTGCATGAATTCCCACACGTACTGTGATCCTTCAGGCCTCTGTATATTTGCTTGCATCATTCTCTTCCCCGAGAAAGGCTTGTCTAATTTCTAAGCCTAGATAAATGCCAGTCATCCTTCAAGATTTAGCTTAGGTAATACCTTATCCAGGCAACCTTTCCTAAATTCCACTGTTAAGTCCCTTTCCTCTATAATTCCATTATTTTACTCTACTATTTTGAAGGAAGTTTTTTGCTTATGTATTTGTTTCCCCAATGAACTGTAAACACTTCAAAAGGAGGAACTGTATCTCATATTTTGATATCGAGTGGCAATCATATGGTTTGGCACATGGTGGGCACTAAAAAATAATGATCAAACAGCACGAAGAGGTGATGGGTTGGAAGCAGGGAGAAACAGGTCTTTAGTGATTTAGACCAAGCACTATATTAGAGATTTCAAACTTGTCATTTCAGCCAATATTTGTAAAAAAAAAAAGTATACGCTGTATAAGATGAGCAATCATATCTTATGGATAAGAATACAAACGTTCATTGAAATTAAACAACTTGTCCAAATTTTCATTATTGGTGGAATTCAAATGCAGTTTTGACTCCACAATATACTGCACAGACCCTGGATATTATGTATAATTTAGCTCTCATGGAACTAACCTATCTTTATATTAATAGCTACCATTTATGGTGTAATTACCATGTCCGACATATTCTGTCAAGCACATTACTTACATTCATTCATATCAATTCAAGCAAATGTTTATTAAGTAGTGTCTGTTAACATGCAACATTCTAGAAACTGGGGATATAGCAGTAAATGAAACAGACAAAAATCTCTCCCCCCATACAGCTTACAGTAAAGAAGAAAAGGAGAAAGAAAATAAATTAATAAATTTGTAAAATATACTAGATGGCTAACAAGTGCTATGGAGAAGGGTGACATGGGAATGAGGATAGGAAGGGTAGAATGTAGTGGCATTGGATGGTTGCACGTGTAAATAGGGTGGCAAGGAAGTCCTCACTGCAGAGAAAATTAAATTGGGACCAGAAACAGAGGTGGGAATGAGACATGAGGCTCCGGCATATGCACAGCCAGGAACTAATGTGGCAGGAATGGAGAGGGTAAGGGGGGCATTAGTGGGAACGAGATCAGAGAACTAGGGGTTGGGGTCAGAAGGGCAGACAGGTGGGACACTCTAAGGCTTTAGGCTTTTACTCTTAAAAAAAAGGGGTTGGAAAATCACTGAGCAGGGAAGTGACACAATGTGACTTCTGTTTCAAAAAGGTTACTCTGCCTGTTGTGTTGAGAAAAGGCTACAAAATGCAAGGCTCAGTTATGAAAAATTTTCAATAATTTATGAGAGATTGAGATGGGGTAGAGGTAGTGAAAATATAGAAATTCACAAGGTATTTTAATAAGAAAACAGAAAGATTTGCTATGGATTAGATGTAGAGTGAGAGAAAATAGGAGCCCTGGTGGGGCAGTAGTTAAAGTGCTTGGCTGTTAATCAAAAGGTCAGTGGTTTGAAACCACCAGAGGCTCCATGGGAGAAAGATGAGGCAGTCTTCGTCTGTAGAGATTTGCAGTCTTCGTCTGTAGAGATTTACAGCCTTGGAAACCCTATGGGGCAGTTCTACTCTGTCCTACAGGGTCACTGTGAGTTGGAATTGACTCGATGTCAATGGGCTTTTTTTTTTTTTGTGAGAAAAAAAGTATTCAAATGTAGTTTATTATGTGGCTCTTAATTCAATATATAGGATGGACAATTAAAACAAAATTAAATAAGATACCATACACTATGGAAATATTTAATGTACTTTGTCATTACTTATAGTAAAATGATTTTAACATTTCTATATTATTTAAATGGAGCCCTGATAGGCTAGTGGTTAAGTGCTTGGTTACTAAATGAAATGTGGGCAGTTGGAATCCACCAGATGCTGTACAGAAGGAAGATGTGACAGTCTGCCTTCATAAAGATTACAGACTAAGAAACCCTATGGGCAGTTCTATTCTGTCCTATAATGTTGTTACTAGTAGGAATTGACTCGATGGCAATGGGTTATTATTTAAAGAAAAGCGTATAGAATTTAATTATTTAAGCTGTCAAAGAGATAATATATTTCAAAGCAATTAAAATGATTATGAAATTGTACTTTCTGTCCTTTTTGTTTTATAAACCATGTTGGTACTTACCGCACTTAGTAAAAACGCAGTCTGTCTCTAGCAATTTTGTAATCAGGGATGCTTTCTTCAATTTATAATCCAGTGCCAATGAGACACCAAATATCTAGCAATAGAAAGCAATCGTGCAGGCCAAGATGGCGGACTAGGTGGATGCTACCGCGGATCCCTCTTGCAACAAAGACTCGGAAAAACAAGTGAATCGATCACATACATAACAATCAACGAACCCTGAACAACAAATACAGATTTAGAGACGGAGAATGAACAAATACGGGGAGGCAGCGATTGTTTTCAGAGCCTGGAGCCAGCATACCAGTCAGGTGACCTTCGGCGCCCGATTTGGGGCAGAGCTCAGGGGGCCAGACGGCACAAACAAGGGACCCAGCCTTAGCCCCCGAACTCACTCTGGGAGGGGGCCCAGCCGGTTCACATGGGCAGTGTGGCAGCACAGCTGGTGGGAAAAGTCCACGGGAGACAGTGACTGGTCTTGGAGTGGGGAGAGCAGCGTCCCAGCCGGGGAGCCATCCTGCCGGGATTTTGGTGGGGCGCGGGCGCAGGGAGCAGCTTCATCTCCCTGAACTGACCCTGGGGGGCTGCCCAGCCAGTTCGCACGGGCGGCGTGGTGGCGCAGCCGGTGGGAGAAGTCCCCGGGAGGCAGTGACTGGTCTTGGAGCTGAGAGAGCAGCGTCCCAGCCGGGATGTGCGGTTGCGGCACAGAAGCGGGGAGCAACTGATTTTGGAGTTGGGAGTGCACCGTCCCAGTAGGGGAACCTTAACTTTGGGCGTGGGGCTGATAGCGGAGGATCTGACCGTGAATCTAGCGGGCCAGACCCCCGGGGGCAATCTCCACACAGCCAGCACACATAGGCGACGCGCCCCGCGGAAATCTCAGATATAATAGTCATTCCAAGCAAGACAAGCAACTCTGGCTATATTCTGAGGTGCTACTCTCCTATCTCTCTGATCCCTCCCCCACCCTCCCCAGGCGGCTTCATTAACATCCGAATAGCCTGAGCCAGAGGGAGAACTCTAATAGGGGTCTGACTGCATTTTTTTTTTAGCGGATTTTCTGGAAAAACTAGTTTCCCAGTGATGGCTCAGAGACAGCAGTCCATATCAAACCACTTAAAGAAGCAGACCATGACAGCTTCTCCAATCCCCCACACAAAAGAATCAAAATCTTTCCCAAATGAACATACAATCCTGGAATTATCATACAGAATATAAAAAACTAATTTACAGAATGCTTCAAGACATCACAAACGAAATAAGGCAAACTGCAGAAAAAGCCAAGGAACACACTGATAAAACTGTTGAAGAACTCAAAAAGATTATTCAAGAACATAGTGGAAAAATTAATAAGTTGCAAGAATCCATAGAGAGACAGCATGAAGAAATCCAAAAGATTAACAATAAAATTACAGAATTAGACAACGCAATAGGAAGTCAGAGGAGCAGATTTGAGCAATTAGAATGCAGACTGGGACATCTGGAGGACCAGAGAATCAGCACCAACATAGCTGAAAAAAAATCAGATAAAAGAATTAAAAAAAATGAAGAAACCCTAAGAATCATGTGGGACTCTATCAAGAAGGATAACTTGCGGGTGATTGGAGTCCCAGAACAGGGAGGGGGGACAGAAAACACAGAGAAAATAGTTGAAGAACTCCTGACACAAAACTTCCCTGACATCATGAAAGACGAAAGGATATCTATCCAAGATGCTCATCGAACCCCATTTAAGATTGATACAAAAAGAAAAACACCAAGACATATTATCATCAAACTCACCAAAACCAAAGATAAACAGAAAATTTTAAAAGCAGCCAGGGAGAAAAGAAAGGTTTCCTTCAAGGGAGAATCAATAAGAATAAGTTCAGACTACTCAGCAGAAACCATGCAGGCAAGAAGCGAATGGGACGACATATACAGAGCACTGAAGGAGAAAAACTGCCAGCCAAGGATCATATATCCAGCAAAACTCTCTCTGAAATATGAAGGCGAAATAAAGATATTTACAGATAAACACAAATTTAGAGAATTTGCAACAACCAAACCAAAGCTACAAGAAATACTAAAGGATATTATTTGGTCAGAAAACCAATAATATCAGGTACCAGCACAATACAAGGTCACAAAACAGAACGTCCTGATATCAACTCAAATAGGGAAATCACAAAAACAAACAAATTAAGATTAATTAAAAAAAATAAAATAATAAAATAAATAAATAATACACATAACAGGGAATCATGGAAGTCAATAGGTAAAAGATCACAATAATCAAAAAGAGGGACTAAATACAGGAGACATTGAACTGCCAGATGGAGAGTGATACAAGGCGATATAGAATGATACAAGTTAGGTTTTTACTTAGAAAAATAGGGGTAAATAATAAGGTAACCACAAAAAGGTATAACTCCATAACTCAAGATAAAAGCCAAGAAAAACGTAACGACTCAACTAACATAAAGTCAAACACTATAAAAATGAGGATCTCACAATTTACTAAGAAAAACGTCTCAGCACAAAAAAGTATGTGGAAAAATGAAATGGCCAACAACACACATGAAAAGGCATCAAAATGACAGCACTAAAACTTATTTATCTATAATTACGCTGAATGTAAATGGACTAAATGCACCAATAAAGAGACAGAGAGTCACGGACTGGATAAAGAAACACGATCCATCTATATGCTGCCTACAAGAGACACACCTTAGACTTAGAGACACAAACAAACTAAAACTCAAAGGATGGAAAAAAATATATCAAGCAAACAATAAGCAAAAAAGAAGAGGAGTAGCAATATTAATTTCTGACAAAATAGACTTTAGACTTAAATCCACCACAAAGGATAAAGGACACTATATAATGATAAAAGGGACAATTGATCAGGAAGACATAACCATATTAAATATTTTTGCACCCAATGACAGGGCTGCAGGATACATAAATAAAATTTTAACAGAATTGAAAAGTGAGATAGACACTTCCACAATTATAGTAGGAGACTTCAACACACCACTTTCAGAGAAGGACAGGACATCCAGTAAGAAGCTCAATAGAGACACGGAAGACCTACTTAAAACAATCAACCAACTTGACCTCATTGACTTATACAGAACTCTCCACCCAACTGCTGAAAGTATACTTTTTTTTCTAGCACACATGGAACATTCTCTAGAATAGACCATATATTAGGTCATAAAACAAACCTTTGCAGAGTCCAAAACATCGAAATATTACAAAGCATCTTCTCAGACCACAAGGCAATAAAACTAGAAATCAATAACAGAAAAACTAGGGAAAAGAAATCAAATACTTGGAAAATGAACAATACCCTCCTGAAAAAAGACTGGGTTATAGAAGACATCAAGGAGGGAATAGGGAAATTCATAGACTGCAACGAGAATGAAAATACTTCCTATCAAAACCTCTGGGACACAGCAAAAGCAGTGCTCAGAGGCCAATTTATATCCATAAATGCACACATACAAAAAGAAGAAAGAGCCAAAATCAGAGAACTGTCCCGACAACCTGAACAAATAGAAAGTGAGCAACAAAAGAACCCATCAGGCACCAGAAGAAAAAAAAAAATAAAAATTAGAGCTGAACTAAATGAATTATGAATTAGAGAACAGAAAAACAATTGAAAAAATTAACAAAGCCAAAAGCTGGTTCTTTGAAAAAATTAACAAAATTGATAAACCATTGGCTAGACTGACTAAAGAAATACAGGAAAGGAAACAAATAACCCGAATAAGAAACGAGAAGGACCCCATCACAACAGAACCAAATGAAATTAAAAGAATCATTTCAGATTACTACAAAAAATTGTACTCTAACAAATTTGAAAACCTAGAAGAAATGGATGAATTCTTGGAAAAACACTACCTACCTAAACTAACACATTCAGAAGTAGAACAACTAAATAGACCCATAACAAAAAAAGAGATTGAAATGGTAATCAAAAAACTTCCAACAAAAAAAAGCCGTGGCCCGGACGGCTTCACTGCAGAGTTCTACCAAACTTTCAGAGAAGAGTTAACACCACTACTACTCAAGGTATTTCAAAGCATAGAAAATGATGGAATACTACCCAACTCATTCTATGAAGCCACCATCTCCCTGATACCAAAACCAGGTAAAGACATTACAAAAAAAGAAAATTATAGACCTATATCCCTCATGAACATAGATGCAAAAATCCTCAGGAAAATTCTAGCTAATAGAATCCAACAACACATCAAAAAAGTAATTCACCCTGATCAAGTGGGATTTATACCAGGTATGCAAGGCTGGTTTAATATCAGAAAAACCATTAATGTAATCCATCACATAAATAAAACAAAAGATAAAAACCACATGATCTTATCAATTGATGCAGAAAAGGCATTTGACAAAGTCCAACACCCATTCATGATAAAAACTCTTACCAAAATAGGAACTGAAGGAAAATTCCTCAACATAATAAAGGGCATCTATGCAAAGCCAACAGCCAATATCACTCTAAATGGAGAGAACCTGAAAGCATTTCCCTTGAGAACAGGAACCAGACAAGGATGCCCTTTATCACTGCTCTTATTCAACATCGTACTTGAAGTCCTAGCCAGGGCAATTAGGCTAGACAAAGAAATAAAGGGTATCCGGATTGGCAAGGAGGAAGTAAAGTTATCACTATTTGCAGATGACATGATCTTATACACAGAAAACCCTAAGGAATCCTCCAGAAAACTACTGAAACTAATAGAAGAGTTTGGCAGAGTCTCAGGTTATAAAATAAACATACAAAAATCACTTGGATTCCTCTACATCAACAAAAAGAACACCGAAGAGGAAATAACCAAATCAATACCATTCACAGTAGCCCCCAAGAAGATAAGATACTTAGGAATAAATCTTACCAAGGATGTAAAAGACCTATACAAAGAAAACTACAAAGCTCTACTACAAGAAATTCAAAAGGACATACTTAAGTGGAAAAACATACCTTGCTCATGGATAGGAAGACTTAACATAGTAAAAATGTCTATTCTACCAAAAGCCATCTATACATATAACGCACTTCCGATCCAAATTCCAATGTCATATTTTAAGGAGATAGAGAAACAAATCACCAATTTCATATGGAAGGGAAAGAAGCCCTGGATAAGCAAAGCATTACTGAAAAAGAAGAAGAAAGTGGGAGGCCTCTCTCTACCTGATTTCTGAACCTATTATACAGCCATAGTAGTCAAAACAGCCTGGTACTGGTACAACAACAGGCACACAGACCAATGGAACAGAACTGAGAACCCAGATATAAATCCATCCACGTATGAGCAGCTGATATTTGACAAAGGACCAGTGTCAGTTAAGTGGGGAAAAGATAGTCTTTTTAACAAATGGTGCTGGCATAACTGGATATCCATTTGCAAAAGAATGAAACAGGACCCATACCTCACACCATGCACAAAAACTAACTCCAAGTGGATCAAAGACCTAAACATAAAGACTAAAACGATAAAGATCATGGAAGAAAAAATAGGGACAACGTTAGGAGCCCTAATACAAGGCATAAACAGAATACAAAACATTACCAAAAATGATGAAGAGAAACCAGATAACTGGGAGCTCCTAAAAATCAAACACCTATGCTCATCTAAAGACTTCACCAAAAGAGTAAAAAGACCACCTACAGACTGGGTAAGAATTTTCAGCTATGACATCTCAGACCAGCGCCTGATCTCTAAAATCTACATGATTCTGTCAAAACTCAACCACAAAAAGACAAACAACCCAATCAAGAAGTGGGCAAAGGATATGAACACACATTTCACTAAAGAAGATATTCAGGCAGCCAACAGATACATGAGAAAATGCTCTTGATCATTAGCCATTAGAGAAATGCAAATTAAAACTACGATGAGATTCCATCTCACACCAGAAAGGCTGGCATTAATCCAAAAAACACAAAATAATAAATGTTGGAGAGGCTGTGGAGAGATTGGAACTCTTATACACTGCTGGTGGGAATGTAAAATGGTACAACCACTTTGGAAATCTATCTGGCGTTATCTTAAACAGTTAGAAATAGAACTACCATACAACCCAGAAATCCCACTCCTCGGAATATACCCTAGAGATACAAGAGCCTTCACACAAACAGATATATGCACACCCATGTTTATTGCAGCTCTGTTTACAATAGCAAAAAGCTGGAAGCAACCAAGGTGTCCGTCAACGGATGAATGGGTAAATAAATTGTTGTATATTCACACAATGGAATACTACGCATCGATAAAGAACAGTGACAAATCTGTGAAACATTTCATAACATGGAGGAACCTGGAAGGCATTATGCTGAGCGAAATTAGTCAGAGGCAAAAGGACAAATATTGTATAAGACCACTATTATAAGATCTTGAGAAATAGTAAAAACTGAGAAGAACACATACTTTTGTGGTTACGATGGGGGGAGGGAGGGAGGGAGAGGGTTTCTTATTGATTAATCAGTAGATAAGAACTGCTTTGGGTGAAGGGAAAGACAACACTCAATACATGAGAGGTCAGCTCAATTGGACTGGACCAAAAGCAGTTTCCAGGATAAAATGAATGCTTCAAAGGTCAGCGGAGCAGGGGCGGGGGTCTGGGGAACATGGTTTGAGGGGACTTCTAAGTCAATTGGCAAAATAATTCTATCATGAAAACATTCTGCATCCCACTTTGAAATGTGGCGTCTGGGGTCTTAAATGCTAACAAGCGGCCATCTAAGATGCATCAATTGGTCTCAACCCACCTGGAGCAAAGGAAAATGAAGAACACCAAGGTCACACGACAACTAAGAGCCCAAGAGACAGAAAGGGCCACATGAACCAGAGACCTACATCATCCTGAGACCAGAAGAACTAGTTGGTGCCCGGCCACAATCGACGACTGCCCTGACAGGGAGCGCAGCGGAGAGCTCCTGAGGGAGCAGGAGATCAGTGGGATGCAGACCCCAAATTCTCATAAAGAGACCATACTTGATGGTCTGACTGAGACTAGAGGAATCCCGGCGGCAATGCTTCCCAGACCTTCTGTTGGCACAGGACAGGAACCATCCCCGAAGACAACTCATCAGACATGAAAGGGACTGGTCAGCAGGTGGGAGAGAGATGCTGATGAAGACCGAGCTAATTAAATCAGGTGGATACTTGAAAAAAAAAAAAATAATAACAACGTATTGTAGGATGTATAAAGTAAATGTATGACAACAAGGAGGGAAGAGGTGGAAATATACTATTACAAAGTTCTTACACTATACCTGAAATGTTGTAATATTTTAAGGTTGATTGTGATGAGTTAAAGATGTATATTGTAAACTATGGAACAACCACTAAAAAAACAAAATGAAAAGGAAAAACTAATAATCCAACAGTGGAGATAAAATGGAATCAAGAAATTACTCAATAAATCCAAAAGAAGGCAAGAAAAGAGGAAAAAGGGGTGTGGTGGTTAAGGTTGTGTGTCAACTTGGCTGGGCCGTGATTCTCAGTGGTTTGGCATTTATTTAATGATGTAATTTGGCAGTCATGTAATGATGTAGTCATCCCCCATTTTGTGACCTGATGTATCCCCTTCCATTTTGTGATCTGATGTAAACAGTCAATCAGTTGTAAAGGGAGTTTCCTTGGGGGTGTGGCCTGCATCCAATATATGTGGACATTCTGGCAAAGTTCACTCACTTGCTCTGGATCCTGAATCTGGGTCTTTATCATCTGACCTCCGGTTCTTGGAACTTGAGCCAGTGGCCTACCATATTGCCTGCCGATCTTGGATTCCTCAGCCTCTGTAGCTTGTGAGCCAGCGGCCCGCCATCTGACCTGCTGATCTCCGGTTCACCAGCCCCTGCAGCTATGTGAGTCAGGAGAAGCCTCCAACCTGATTCCTGACCCACAGACTTGGGACTTGCCAGCCCCTACAACTGTGTGAGCCATTTCCTTAAAATAAATCTCTCTCTCTCTGTCTATCTAAAAAAAAAAAAAAAGAAAGCAATTGTAATGCCTTGGATGTGGTTCTTGGGAGTCTGAAGCTATTTACATGGCCTGTGAGAGGCAGGAAACCCTAGTGGCATAGTGGTTAAGTGCTATGGCTGCTAACCAAAAGGTCAGCAGTTCAAATCCGCCAGGCGCTCCTTGGAAACTCTACGGGGCAGTTCTACTCTGTCCTATAGGGTTGCTAGGAGTCGGAATTGACTCGATGGCCGTGGGATGAGAGGCAAGCCTTGTCCTGTTTATTGCCTGAGAAGACCTTGAGCTCCCTTCATCCACTGTGCATATATAAAATTAGAAATTTAATTGAGGCTGTTGAGCAATGATATAACAATAATCACCAAGGGCACTACCACTTTTTCAGATATAAGTGTCTGTGTGACTGTAAAAGTAATACTACAAAGCAATGCAATGTGAAACCAGAGAAGGAAAAAGAATGAAAGTAATAGTGAATGTGGTAATTAGAAGGTGTCATTAAGTGTGCAGAAGCAGAGGGTATAAGCCTTTTCCCTCAGGTGGTGTACACCTGAAAAAGAACTCCAATATGCCAACAGTCAATGGCAATGCTCCTTTGGCTGTGCTTATTAGGTGATTCTAGTTTAGATTCTAACAGAACTGGATGCATCACAGGGGAAGAAATGTCAACAGAATATAATACTATTGATCTGACATTTACTCATGAAATTATCTTCCAACAATCTTTGCTGAGACATCCTATTACTAGCTTTATTTTCTCCACAATGCACAGAAAGTAAGCTCCCTTCATCTCTGACATTAAAAATACTGTAGGACTCTGGCATGAACTTGCATTGCTGTTTCAACACCCCTATAACTGTTAAGTTGGATACAGCAACAGGAGAGATGATGACTATAAATGGAATTGATTATTTCTCAGGAAAGGAAAGAGGAGAGAAAGGGTAGAGAATAAGAAATTAGATTCTCTCAGCTTAGTATTCAACATCTGACAGTATATAAAATGCATTTGAAAGTTCAAAGACAGTTGCCAGTGCTGGATAGTCATTTGGTGAACAACGTGAAAGAGTTAGTGTTTAAAGTAGCAAGTATCAGATGAGAAAAATAATAAGACTTACAAAAAAAAAGAGAAAGAGAGAGAGAAATAGCTTGAAACCTAATAGTCGAATGGAATCTGCCTTGCCACATAGTTTTCTTGGAAGAAAGTACACTAATACACTGACATAATGAGTATATCTTTGCTCAAAATAGTTTTGGAGCTGCTTTTTTTTGGAAGTCTCTTGACATCTGTTTTCAACCACCCAAGAAAATGAAGAAGATGAATTGCAGTCCATCTCCCTGATCTACGCTGCTTTGCTTTTGGTCTGGATTTTTTGGTGGGCAAATTTTAACAGGTGCTGAGGAATTTTAGCCCTATTCATTTTTACATTGAGATATAATTCACATACCATGAATTCATGCTTTCAAAATGTACAATCCAGTGTTTTTTTAGTATATTCAGCACCTCATGCAACCATGAACTTCTATTAAATTAGAGAATATTTTTTATTACCCTCAAAAGAAAATCCCTTGCCCATTAGCAGCCACTCCCCATCCGCCACCTCCAGCCTCCGCAACCACTGACCTACTTTGTCTATAGATTTGCCTATCCAAGATGTTTCCTGTTAGTGGAATCATGCAATATATGGCCTTTCGTGTCTGGCTATTTCCACTGAGCATGATGCTCTCACTGTCATCTGTATTGTAACATGAATCAGTACTCGGTCATTTTCATGGCTCAATAATATTTCATTTTATGTCTATACCACATTTTGTTTATATATTCATCTGTTCATGAACATTTGAGGTGTTTCCACTTTTTGTCTATTATGAATAATGCTGTTATAAACATCTACAGACTTGGGATACAGTCTGAATTACTAGCATTACAATCTTACTCTTCTCCCTTCAACCCAGTATTCCGCAGACTAATAGAGCCTTAGTAATAAATTTTTTTGCTAACTAAAATATAATAATTACTAGAGCCATAGTAACAAAAGTATAGTGAACTGAATCAAGTTGAAAAGCTAACTAAATGCTTTTATCTTGTTCAGATTGATCAGATCTTAACAAAACTCCCATCTGCTTAGCTCTATCAAAATGACACCCTGTGAATTATAGCCATAGATGACCGACAACTCAAATATTTCTCTCTTAAATAAAGCCATATAAAATGTATGATTTTTAAATTATATTACCACCCAAAGAGATTGAATAGAGGCAAACTCTCAGTGACTTCTGAAAGAAAGGTATTTCACCCGGGGGTTAAAAAAAAAAACAAACTCCATCTTTTTTCCCCATTCTTCCTCCCTCCTTCCTTATAGAGCTACTACACATCAACAAATAACAGATGATAAATTTGAGTTACTTTCTGACAGATCTAATAGTCAACACGATTTAGCATCTTGAGATTGAATCTGGCAAATCCCCCCTGGTTTCTACACTGTAAGTATACAAATTTTCTGCTTCATCCTCATAAACTCTGGAGATAATAAAAGATGAGTAACTCAGCTAACAGACACACACACAGAGCAGGGGAATACATGTGGAAAAGTTTACTCCAGAGGCAAGAACAGAAACAGACCCCAATCATTTCTAAGTGGAAGAGGTGGTAACCTGAGGGTTACAACACATGGCAACATTCTGAGTAGCTGTTGTATTTTTAACTGTGGGCTGGGGGAAGCCAACTGATATACTTCATTTAGAACCAGAAAGTAGCCGTGGCAGGTGTTGTACTGCATTAAGCTTATGGGTCTCAAAATGTTTTTGACACCCCTACTGCTTTCGCTTTTTAATTCAGCCTGTTAATAACACCTGACAGCTGGGTCAAAAGCATATGCTACTTTGCCTTACTGTGACATTTTGGCTCATCAGGACAACACCAGTGATTATTCAACCTTGAAACTTGTAATCTTGTGTCTTTTGGAAATTACGACTGCTCAACAGAGTAAAACAACCTATAAATTTTAGCCAGACAACTTTATAAGGCTGTCTATATACCGTAACTGAATTTACTGGCCCAAGTAGACAAGCCCTTTTATCTGTGAAACAAAATCAGTCTTTGGAGTAGACCAAGTAGATAAATCTATACTGTTATGATTTAAGGAGCCCTTTTTATATATATATATTTTTTTTAGTAAGAAATGTTTTCAATATAAATACCCCCCATAATGGTACCACCTCCATTATTGCCATCTGCGAATAGATAATTAGAACATGTTCACAACTGGCTTGGGTGTACACAGGAAGAAGGTGAATAGTTTAAGAGAGAAGTCATTTAAGAAGATGGGCACAAGAAGACAGGTAGGGAAACTATAAAGGGAAGAAGTTTGACAATACTAACTATAAAATTAGTATGTGAACTATTTATGGGCTGCACATTTATGAATTCATTTACTGTTCACAACCACTCTGTAAGGGTTACCAAAAAACCCTCTGCCATCAAATTGATTTCGACTCATAGCACCCTGTAGGACAGAGTAGAACTGCCCCATAGGGTTTCCAAGGCTATAAACATTTATGGAAGCAGACTGCCACATCTTTCTCCTGTGGAGCCGCTGGGGGGTTCAAACCACAGGCCCTTCAATTAGCAGCAGAGTGCTTTAACCACTGGGTCACCAGAACTACTAAAAACTAAATATTAAATGCATAACACACAATTGCTGAGAACCAGGGCTGGCAAAAGCAACAAACAACTGGGTTAGAAAACCAAGAAAAATACCCAAAGTCAACATTCATCCCTTAGAATAGATATTGAAAAAGGCAGAAAAGATGGAAAAACACAGAGAGAATCACTCTGTGTGTGAACATTAATACATTCTTCTGCTTAGGGACAACTAACCCAGAGCCCTATTTGTTGAATTCCACAGAAACAAAATAATATTAAAATCTCAATAGGAGAAAACAGAGTAAAAAGCACTCTTGGATACTATTTATGTTGGTTCTCTCTCTCAATCTTTTCTAAATGAATCTAGATTATTTGATCATAAACTATGAGCAGGCAGAAGGAGGGCCAGAGAGATCCAATCTGTAGCCAGCACTTATTTTGAGCATGTCATTAACAGCTGCCAGCATGATTTTGCCAACCATGCTTCCAACATTCCCCACCTGATAAGATACAGGATACACATATGAGAGTTTCCTATTATAGGAATAAAAGCAATAAAATATGAACTTTATGACAATATTTTCATGCTCAGGCTGGACTCTCCACCAGGATGTCTCCAGAAGGGGCTTTCTGAAATGGAGTATGAAGGACTGCAAAATCTTGGAACACTCTGACCATCAAGGGGTAGGAATAAAGCCAGCAAGCAAATCACTAAAGTTTCGGAAGAGAACAGCAACTGTGTTTCATCTCTTGGAAGTTGAAAGCTGTACCCAGGACACAGTGACTATAACTGAGACTGTGGCTATAGCTACGAACCAGGGCCTAGCAGCAGCAGAGGTGCTTTCTTTCAAAGAAGTGTGTTTGTTTTGTTCACTTGACACAACACAAAGGACCTTGACCATCTCTCAAGCTGTACTGGACACTGAAACCTGAAGTCTTCTTTTGTGTGTGTGTATGTGTGTTTGTACATGCACATGTGTGCACACATGTGCAGGGGGTATTTAAAGTATGTCTTTGTGAGTTAGGAATAAATATAAGTGATGTTATCTAGCCAACATCAGTTCCTGTTGAATAGATTTTGGCTCATGGTAACCCCATGTGTTTCAGAGTATAACTGTGCTCCACAGGGGTTTAAATGACCGGGTTTTTTTTTTGAAGTAGATAAACCTTTCTTTCGAGGCACCTCTGGTTTGGCTTGCATCTCCAACCTTTTGGTTAGC
The DNA here is from genome assembly GCF_030014295.1 of Loxodonta africana. Taxonomy (NCBI): domain Eukaryota; kingdom Metazoa; phylum Chordata; class Mammalia; order Proboscidea; family Elephantidae; genus Loxodonta; species Loxodonta africana. The sequence continues at coordinate 108,792,202 of NC_087347.1, read as the reverse complement.
AGCCCAGCGTGTTAATCATTTAAAACACCCAAGAATTCCAACTTTCAACAGAAATTTACATTTTATTATCAAGCTAATTATAGAAAGCTTCCTAACTTTCTATTTGTCTAAAAGGTATGTGTCAAAATGTGTCATTTACTTTTACTTTATCAACTGTAACATACACGCACAAAACTGATTTATCTTTTAATTGACAATTTGGACTCATTAGTAAAGAAAAACTAAAAGTCATAAAAAGAGACACAGGTATACTGTGAAAACTTTTAATGAACACTATCATTAATATTACATACATGTAAAATTATGCTGAAGGTATTAAAAAACAACTGCAGCAATAAATTGACAGAGAACTGCCAGAAATTCAAGCCAAATTTAGAAGAGGTCATGGGACAAGAGATATCATTGCTGATGTCGAGTGAATCTTGGCTGAAAGTAGAGAACACCAGAAAGATGTTTATCTGTGTTTTATTGACTATGCAAAGGCCTGTGTGCATCATAGCAAATTACGGATAACATTGCAAAGATTGGGAATTCCAGAACACTTACTTGTGCTTATGTGGAACTTCTATATAAACAAAGAGGAAGTTGTTAAAGTGTTAAAAAGTAAAGACTTCACCTTGAAGACTAAGGTGGGCCTGACCTAAGCCATGATATTTTCAATTGCTTCATATGCTTGAGAAAACTGGACAATGAATAAGGAAGAATAAGAGTGAACGTATTTGAATTTTGGTGTTCGTGGAGAATATTGAATAAACCATGGACTGCCAGAAGAACAAAGAAATCTGTTTTGGAAGAAACACAGCCAGAATGCTTCTTAGAAGTGAAGTTGGTGAGACTTTGTCTCATGTACTTTGGGCATGTTGTCAGGAGTGACCAGTCCCTAGAAAAAGACATTTTGCCTGGTAAAGTATAGGGTCAGCGAAAAAGTGGAAGACTCTCAAGGAGATGGATTGACGAAGTGGAGGCAACAACGGGCTCAAACTTAGCAATGATTATGAGAATGGTGCGGGACTGGGCAGTGTTTTATTCTGTTGTACATAGGGTCACTATGAGTTGGAGCCAACTCAGCAGCACCTAACAGCAACATAATTATGTCTTAGTCATCTAGTGCTGCTATAAAAGAAATACTGCAAGTGTACGGCTTTAACAAAGAGAAGATTATTCTCTCACAGTCCAGTAGGCTAGAAGTCCAAATTCAGGGTGTCGGCTCCAGGAAAAGCCTTTCTCCCTCTGTTGGCTCTGGAGGAAGGTCCTTGTCATCAATCTGCCCTTGGTCTAGGAGCTTCTCCGAGAAGGAGCCTTAGGTCCAAAGGACACGCTCTGCTCCCTGCATTGGTTTCTTGGTGGTATGAGGTTCCCATGTCTCTCTGCTCGCTTCTCTTCCCCATATCCCAAAAGAGATTGGCCCAAGAAACAATCCAATCTTGTAGATCTCACCAATATAACTGCCACTAAACCATTGCATTACATCATAGTGATAGGATTTACAACACATAGGGACATCATATCAGATGGCAAAATGGTAGACAATCACACAATACTAGGGCTCGTGACCCAGCCAAGTTGACAGACATTTTGTTGGGGGGACACAGCTCAATCCACGAAAATGGCAAAAATTTTTAACCTTGTTCTCAAAAGTAAGCAATATAATTATTGATTTAGAATACTGAGTAATGTAATTTGTCAGTCAAGCTCCCAAAGCTCCCAACAGAGCCTGTGCGCCACGCAGTGAAACTGACATACAATGATTCTTAGGGAGAAACGTGCTCCTATTGATAGGTTTTGAGTACTCAGTGAGAAAAATTGTGTTTCATGCACTTGAAGTATTCTTTGGGGGATATAGAATTTGAAATAACATGTAACCTTAATTGCAACAATTTTTCTTCCCCCTGGCAATTGAAAAGAGAAAGCACTCCCCGCCCATTTCCGAATCAAAGATGTTACACGGTAATTACTCCTTATTTCATTCATTGATATGTATCTTACCTGACCCTACTTACTTACCCAAGTTGAAAAAAAAAAATGCTTTTAAATATTTTAACCAAGAGCAGTATTTAGAATGGTTTTAATCACTCAAACTATTTTCTCTGTCTTGTAAAAGTCATGAATGTTTTCTTACATTGCAAAATGTGAGGTTAAGTAACATTGATCATTTCCACTTATAAATATTTAAAAATAAGATGCTAATGGGAAAATGCATGTGTTTAATATAATTACTGCTTCCAAAGAAAATGAGGTGAGGAAAGGCAAGATCAGCAAGAGAAATGCTTGCCAGTTTCTGGTTAAATGGAGCATCCATAGAAAGAAAAGATTGTACCCAGTAGGGAGAAATACATGAGCAGATAGCCTGCCTCAAAGACCTCACAGTACTTCTGTCTGGTAAGCACATCATTGCTAAGCATTGGGATCTTCCGTACAGTAGAAGCTCCTGAGAGCTGCAAAGTGGGCTAGTCACAGCAATAATCAATGTAGGTGGGTGTATCGCCTTTGGAGATTTTACAAGCCACGCACAAGCCTTTCCTGCTTCTGATGGGTATGAACTCCTGCAGAGAAGGAGCACATTCTTTCAGTCCCCATTTCTGTAATAAATCTTATTTATCTGTACAGTATCCCATTATTTTGTGCATTGAGACACTAAACACATGGTAAAATATGTATACACTATTCTCTCCAAGATAAACTGAAGGTACTTTAAAACACATTTTACCCAGGGCAAGCTTATGAAAGTTAGGCAGTGTTATCCAGCTGCAGCACTCACAGCTAAACTAGATTAGAAGGGGAGACATCTGAAGCTACTATCAGCACCCACTCCTGTGTACTCAAAACCTCTCAAATTCATACCCTCACTTACCGGTTCAACTGAAAGGAATTGGTGGTTTTAGAAAAGGAGGGGTAGAAGAGACTGGTGGGCGCAAAGGATAGAGAAGCAAGATGCTGGCAGTGACTCTGCTCGTATCATTGGAATCCACAGGGTTCAGAATTTTCAAAGAAAAAATGCATTAAAACGCCCTATGGCACTGTTCTTGTTCCTAACCACCAGCAATCTCTCTTTGGCCAGAAGATAGTGTGCTCTGAGTTGATATACAAGAAATGCAGGAGCAAGTTGCTTGTATCTTCTCCTTCCAGTTCCACCTTTGGTAAGAGGTAGATCATAAGTATCAGGTGGAAAAGTGTCTCTGGACTATAAATATGTCAAATTTGAATCAGGGAATACGCCAGTTCCTGGAGCCCCAGAACAGGATGAGCATGATTTTCTGAACTCCCAGCACTCTCATGTCTCCCTGAGGTGTTGATTCTAGAGACAATGTCTATAATCTCAAATTTCGGCCTTCAAATTTCATAAGCTGAGACTTTGGGCAAGTTTTTTTTTTTAACTTTCTATAGACTCGCTTTCACTATATAAAAAAATGGAAAAAGTAATTATTCCTCATAGTTTTGTTTTCTCATTATTAAATGAAAATATAAAAACATTTAGCACAATGTCTGATGCATAATATAGTCAAGGGAGGCTTTGCTTAGAAAAGTGATGCTTGAGTCAAGAGCTGAAGGATGAGGGCAGAAAGAAGTGGAGAAAACCAAAAAAGCTATTATTTCCACTACTCTGAAGCCAGTACGTTACTCTGCCTTCCCTGAAAAAAAACAAAAAAAAAACCCGGTTGCTGTGGTGTTGATTCTGACTCATGGCGACTCTTTAGGACAGAATAGAACTGCCCCATGAGGTTTCCAAGGAGTGGCTGGTGGATTTGAACTGCTAACCTTTCATTTAACAGCCAAACACTTAACCACTGTGCCACCAGGGCCCCACCCTAACTTCTCATCACATATCGATTTTCTACTTCTTTCTGCCCTCTTCTATTTTGCTCAACCACCCTTAAGTTCCTACATTTTCTAAAAAAAAAAATCCAAAAAAAGATCTGTTTCCACTTTGGTTCGGTTTCCTACTCTGGGAACAGGCTCAGCAAACTAACTCCTCTCACCCCTAACCATCCTTCAGCTTTTGGCTCACGCATCACTTCTCTAAGCAGAGCCTTCCTTGACTCTTTGAACTAGATCAGATTCTCTGGAACATGTTCTTTTTTTTCTTTAGTCAGAATCTAAGTTTATTTGCTCATTTCAGTAGTTTCACTCCTAAGACATTAAACTCTATGAAAGTAAAAATTGCATATTTTCTTTCTCACCGTTATATTCCCAACACACAATGCTGCTTGTTTCATGGTAGGAGCTCCACAAATGTATTTGGAATAAAAAGAACAAATAGATAAATAGATGCTGTCACTTAAGGGCCATTCTTTATCATCATTCCAGAAGCTGTACTTATTAAAAACCATAACGATCACATATACTCTCTTTTCTACATTGTTCCCATGAATTTTATAAATATCTTTAGGGTATTACATCAACTTCCTCCAAGATCTCAGCATCTGATGCAAATATATTTTCTCTACTTTTCATCCCTTCCATTATCCTTAAAGATGTACACTTCCGCATTGTCAGCCTTGATCATTTATTCAATTTAAAATGTGTCATAAACTGTGCTGAAAAACTAGAGATAAAAACCTCATTATTTTCTTGTTGCTTGCTCATTTATTTTTGGTATGTTTCTTGTGTTGTCGGGGGGAGAAAGACATAATGCTTATCATAAACAACAACAACAAACATACTATACACAGATAAGGTTCATGATAAGTGACAGTGCAAGAAATTACAAGAGAATGATTTAGAGATTCTCATTGCCTTCTGAGAGAAGAAGGTCAAGCCAATTTCTGGGACCAGGTGCATTTAAGACATAGGAAAAGTAATGATGAGTCAAATGGAGGGGAGAAAGGGAAGCATTGCAGGATTCAAGGCAAAGGGAACAACATGAACAAAACAGGACTCCAACATGACTGTTATTAGTGCAGCATAAAGTAAGAGGAGTCCCTGGGTTGTGCAAATGTTTAACACACTCGGCTGCTAACTGAAAAGTTGCAGTTTCGAGTCCACCCAGAGGTGTTGCAAAGGAAAGATCTGGCGAGCTACTTCAGAAAAATCAGCAATTGAAAACCCTATGGAGCACAGTTCTATGAGTCACCATAAGTCAGAATTGACCCAAGGGCAATTGGTAAGGTACTGGTATAAAATAAAAGGCAGAATGAATCAGAGGAGAGAACTGGACTATGACATTAACTAAAACGAGATCATGGTGGACTTTGAAAGTCACACTGAAGAGTCTTGCCTCTCTCCTAAGTAATAGTAGATCATCACTGAAACCCTGGTGGTGTAGTGGTTAAGTGCTACGACTGCTAAACAAACAATCGGCAGTTTGAATACACCAGGCACTCCTTGGAAACTTTTTATGGAAGTTCTACTCTATCCCATAAGGTCGCTATGAGTTGCAATTGACTCAGCAGTGATGGGTTTGGGTTTTTTTTTTTTCATTTAGAGGATTCCAAGTTGAGGAGTGGCATTGTCATATATGCTTATTAGATAGAGCACTCAAGGGAGATTTAGGAAAGCCAAGACCTTAGGTCCAGGAGGCTGTTACAGCAATCTAGGTTGATTGCAGCACTGATCGCGATGTTCTGGGTGGGTGCTGTGGGAGAATGAGGACTTATAAGAACAAGAGTGATAGAGAATCACAGGGATAGTGAGCAAACAGGGCAGGACTAGGTAGGAAAGGAGGGGCGAGCTGAGAAAGTCTCTTATGGACAGAAGCAATGAAGAGATCATGGGTTAAGAAGCCTCTTTAAGGTAAATGTTAGGGATCAAGGGAGAGCCATGCCTACCTAGCCATTCAGATTGGCAAATTTGGCTCAAGAGCCAGGTTCTTGGAGTTTAAAATTTCTTGAGAAGAAATAGTTCTGTGTATTCCTGGAAAGCCTCACATACTTCCCATCTTTACTACTACCTGAGGGGAGACCACCAGGGCTAATTTATTTATGCCCTTTCTTTTATGTCATTACACTTTCCCCACAAGAAATCAGCCTTGTTCACTCCCTCACACCATCAGTCTTTGTTAGAAGAATCCCTTCTTAGGAAGATATTCCTCAACCACTCTATTTAAAATAGCTTCCTCCGCAGGCAGACCCTATCCTTCTCTCCTGCTTTGTCCCTCTTCTTCACAAAACAGACCACCATCTGATGTATAAAGGTATGTGTTTAATTGACAGTCATTTGCCCACTTCTACTATATTTCAAACACCATGATAATACTGACTCTTGTCTTTTTGGTTTATTGCTATACTTCCAGTTCCTAGAACAATATTTGGCATATAGTAGGTACTCGAAAAATACAAGTTGTAGGGATAATCTTTGTTGATAACTGCTTGGTGCCCAGGTTTCCACATTTCTACAAGATGTTTGGAAGTAAAACTATCCTGCAATACTTTGGAGAAGGAATTAGCCAGGTTTGTAGAGAACAGGTAAGGGCCTTTACCTGCACAGGGCTGGGAAGAAGGTCCAGAGTTGCTATGAGTTTGGGGAGCACCTACAAGTTTATTCTGATCTGGAGTACAATGGTGCCTGCAAGGGCTTTGCTTATTAGGGAGCAAAACCAGTCATGAAGATTTGTAAGGGGACATCCCATCACCGTTGCGGATGATCCGAACTGATCAGTTCTACTCCAATAGGACAAGCACATTACCTTGCCCAGATGCTCACCACTGGGTTTCAAACATCTGCTATTAACAAAACAAATCAAGATAAAACAAAACAAACACAAAAGAATGCTGCATTGGAATTACTCAATTTCCTACTTAAAAATTCTGAAAAGTATCATAGGGCAATCGAAAGAATCCTTTCCTTGTCTTTTTCTGTCATTCCCCCATCCCCAAATAAAATTTACGTTCTACTCTTTTGACTATCAGTAAGCATCAGCGGTGAAGAAATTCCCATCATACGGAGTCCCTTTATTTTTTTTTTTCTCTCTTGTCCCAGAGAGTTACTGCTTGCTCAGCTCCCAGAAAACTTTTAAATAAAAAGCTTGAACATAATGAACTTCTTAATCGACGCAGCAGAGTATTAAGGCAAGTGCCTTCTTCCTGGTCCTTTTGTGTGCATTTATGTTTCATTGCAACAACTTTCTTTGTTCATTTATTTGTTTTTGTTCAATTATTTACATGAACTCTTCATATTGGTTTTCCTGAATTTCTAATGCTTCTGATAGATACTATTAAAATCCTAGGCTATTTTCTTCTTTAAACCTGATATGGAATACATCCTCTCATTCCATAATGAGTACTTTCTGTTTTCTAAATTAACAATATTTATAAACTCTGATTAGAAACTGAGAGGGTAGACTCTGTTTTATCTAGCTGTATGCTACCTGGAAGCCCTGACAGTAACTGGGGTGCATTTGACAGCGGGATGAAAGTGTGCCTTTGCTGCAAATTACAAACACCTATCCTTAGTTTTGTTAACCCTGGTGGTTTAGAGGTTAAGACCTGTGGCTGCTTACCAAAAGGTCGGCTGTTCGAATCCACCAGGTGCTCCTTGGAAACTTTGTGGGACAGGTCTACTCTGTCCTACAGATTCACCATGAGTCAGGATCTACTGGACAACAACAGGTTTGTTTTTTATTTTTTAGTGCCACACTTCACTGAAAATTTTTAATTAGATCTTCACTCTCTCTTATGAGTTCTTCTAAATTTCAAATTTTCAGAGGGCAGGAATTGCTGTCTTTGTTAAGTCAGTTTTCCTAAAGCCTCTGAACCTCCTGTCATGCCTCTTGGTACTGAATAAATATTGATTTATGAAAACCATGAATTGGGAGATAATGATCTCCATTAATCAATAGGGAAGATGATGGGGGAATTTATAGCTGCAGTTCAGGGACAATGAAACATTGAGTGGTATGTTTTGATGATTTTAGTATCTCTACTAGAGCAAAGTTTGTGTGTGTGTGAGTGCACATGTGTGTTGTGTGTGTACACACATGTGTAATTAGTTCTGGGCACAAAGAACGGGAGGGAGAGAATTTGTTTGGTTTGAACACGGTGATGTTTATAACTAGAAAGCTTTGGTCATCTACTCTTCCTAGCTTAGCTCTTTATTTTTATTTCGCTACCTCTGTAACCCTTTCTGCTCTTATGCAGCAGCCAATAATACGATTTATTTTCTGTTTTTTGGCAAGCTCTTACACTTTCATTTCACGAAAAGGACTGAAACAAAATTCAAATTCAAAATTTAAAAATGACAATCATAGTAATTTTTCTTCTTTTTTTTTTTTAAAGTTTTATTCATATTCCATAGGTTTTCACTCTCATTTATGACAAGAAATATTTTGGTAATTATCGGGAAGCCCCGATAGTAACTGGGGTACACTTCACAGTGGGATGAAAAGTGTGTCTTTGCTGCAAATTATGAACACCTATTTTTAGTTTCATAAACCCTGGTGGCATAGTGGTTAAGCACTACGGCTGCTAACCAAAAGGTTGTCAGTTCAAATCCACCAGGTGCTCTTTAGAAACCCTATGGGGCAGTTCTACTCTGTCCTATAAGGTCGCTATGAGTTGGAATCAACTCGACAGCAACGGGTTAATTGATCCTTAGACAGTCACAGGATTTTAGAGAATATCACAATTTAATTTTTGCTGAACGTTGGTCCTGTGAGATGTTTCTTTAAAAACATCTTTCGAGAGTACTGAGTTTCTGTTGATGGTGATAAAAACTTGGCAATGGATGTTGGCAAAGATTACACAACATGAGTAGTGTAATTGGCACCATTAAATTGTACACATGAAAAACGTTAACAGTGGAGAATGTTGTATCATGTATGTCATCTATGTTTTTTACAACAATAAAAAAAATATGTTTCCATCACCAAATAAGTTTGGAAAGGTCACAGAAGCTAACTCTTTTCAGAGATTCTAAATGTCCATTCATAATGTTGCAACAAGTGGTTTATAAATGGTTTTCTCATTGTCAAAACCGATATTATTTAAATGTGCAAACTTTTTTTTTTTAATATTTAACATGTATCAGTATCTTGAAACACAACTTTGAGAAGGCTCTTAAACCTAATTCCTTTGTTCTGAGGAGGAGACAGTGTGCCCTTTGGGGGAAAGCACTAGAAGTAATCAGAAGGTGAAGCAGGGATGCAGTTCCTGGGGACTGAGTTCTTCCTACTACATCATGGTAATATTTATCCGTAATTCGACTCAGTTTTGCAGCATAGAGATAAACTGTTTTTCTGGAAATAGTAATTCTTGGATCATTTCCAATATCAAGATATCAATTAAGTGTGAAAAAAACCACAGACATATAAAAAGGTAAAAAAAAAAAAAAAATCTATATTCCTCTTCTTACCCTGTTTCAAGACTATACAAATTTAAAGCCATGAGAAGAAAGGTAAAATAAATTTTTAAGAGGTTAAAATTGTGAACCCTAAAAACCTTGCAGTTGTTGCTGACATTTTTATTCTTTGGTATGGTGATGTCAGTGTACAATTCAATGTCAAAAATAACAAAAATAAGGAAACAGGAGGAAATGAAATCCTTTTAGATCTCTAAGAAACTTCTCAGAGACAAAATTCTGAGTGGTTTGCAAAAATTAGCAGAAACCATGTTATCTACTGGCAAGGTGACAGAGAGATTATATTTGATGCCTACGAAAAAAGCTCTGAAAAATAATAAAGATGTAGATAGAGTAATTGAAAAAGCATTTATGTGGATTGGTATAACAAGATGGGAAAAAACTAATGCAAGGTATACCTTTTACAGAAAAAAAAAAAAAAGAAAAATCTTCCTTGATTAATTTAAAGAGTTTGGGTGTTAACCAAAAGGTGGGCAGTTTGACTCTACCCTGTAGCCCCATGGCAGTCTGCTTCTGTTAAAACATACAGTCTTGGAAATCCTATGGGTTAGTTCCACTCTGCCCTATAGGGTCGCTGTGAGTCAAAATCGAGTTGGCAACAATGGGTTAATAGTTTTAATAAGGAGTCCTGAGTGGTAAAAATGGCAAAGCACTCAGTTGCTAACTAAGATGCTTGAAATTTGAGCCTACCCAGAGGCACCTCAGAAGAAAGGCCTGGCAATCTACTTCTGAAAATCAGCTATTTAAAATTCTAGGAGCAGAGTTCTACTCTGACACACATGGGATACCCATGGGTTGGAATTGACTTGATGACAGCTGGCTGGCAACCTGTTGTTTTAGTAAACCTGTTTATTAAGGCTGTCAAAAGATATACACCCATCTCCAGGTGATTTTTTGCTTGTTTTTTTGAGCAAGGCAAGATTTAGTTCCAAGGAAAGAATGGATAAACTATTGCAGTATATTCATACAATGAAATATTACTCAGCCATAAAGAGGAATGAAGTCCTGATACAGGCTACAACATGAATGAAAACATTCTGTAGAGTGAAATAAGTCAGACACAAAAGGTCACATATTGCATGGCTAAATTTATTTGAAATATCCAGCATAGGTGAATCCAGAGACAAAACGTAGAATGGTGGTTGCTAGGGGCTGGGTGGTGGGAGAAAATGGGAATAACTGATTAATGGGTATGGGATGTCCTTTTGGGGTGATGAAAATATTCTGGCACAAGACAGAGGTGGTTGCTGCATACCATTGTGAGTACCGAATGTCACTGAATTGTTTTATTTTAAATGTTTTAATTTTACATTATGTGAATTTCAAAAAAAAAAAAAAAAAAACAAGATTGAGTTAAACATCTGGTCTTTTAGAGTTTTGCTCCAAATGCAGCCTCCAACTTTAGGCTGGAAATAACCTCATGCCTCTTTTGGGTTGCTTGATGTTAAAATAGCCTGTTTTTCTTGGCATCTCTCTTTTTCCTATTTTCTAATCACCATGTCCAACTTGCTCAGAAAGGTCTCCTTTCTGTTGTGAAAATTTAGCAGAACATATTATTTTAAGAGCATTGCAGAAACCAAGCTGACGTCCAAATTAAATGCATTTGCCACCGTTGCTCTCTTATATGTCACCCTCAAATATAATTTGCAACAATGTATCATCAGAAATTGTAGAGAGAGGACACACATATAGAAAGCAACTCTGACTTAGGAACCTTTAGGTTTTTGAGTGGAGAACGCAGGGGTTAGCCATGCAGGGTGCAGGCAGACTCTTTTGACTGAGAAGGAACAGGCATTTCTGTGCTGCCATGAAGCAGGTGAATATATTTCTTACATGAGCTCTCTAATGGAACAAATTTATTTCTCAGCAAAAATCCTTTCCAAAGTTCAATGTTTGGTAACACCTCTTTTTTGTTTTGCCTTGTTTTGTTTTGAACTGCAGGAGAGGAGGATTGAGTTATTTGAATTCCTGAGTTCATGGCATCAGCATCATTTCCTTGTTTTTATAATCAATCATTAATTAATAATTGCTTTTTATATATCCCACTGGACCCCTCCCACCCCCTAACAAGAACCCAATCTATTGTGTTTACTGTGTATCCTTTGTTCTTATTGCTGTCAAGTCAATCCCAGCTCATAGCGACCCTATAGGACACAGTAGAACCACCCCATAGAATTTCCAAGGCTGGCTGTAAATCTTTATGGAAGCAGACAGCTACATCTTTCTCCTGTGGAGCAGCTGGGCGGTTTGAACTGCCACCTTTAGGTTAGCGACCAAGCATTTAATCACTATACGACCAGGGCTCCTTCTTGTAGAATACAACCACTTTTATAGATTAATTGAAGGAGACTATTTCTATGAGGTTCCTTTTTTATTCTTTCCCTCTTTCTGATCTTTCCCCTTTGTTTCAATTTCTCTTCTGATATAACCTGCAAAGCAAATTTCTGGAAAAACAGTAGAGAATAGTACAGGAGATCCCCTAGGTTTAAGGCCATTAGATCTGTGTGAAATACCAGATTTTGGAAGAAACGGGTGTCTGTTGGAGCCCTAGTGACACGGTGGTTAAGAACTCGACCGTTAACCAAAAGGTTGACAGTTTGAATCCACCAGTTGCTCCTTGGAAACCCTAGGGTTCAGTTCTACTCTGCCCTACAAGATCGCTATGAGCCGGCACCATCTCGACAGCAAAGGGTTTTTTTGAGGGGTGGTGGGGGGCATGTCTCCTATCAGCAGCAGATCTAATACAAAACAGTCTTCTACGAAACCCCTCCTTTCAACATTATAGCTCTAATAAACTTGCAAACACAGAAATAATTGAATTACATGTAAGAAAATCCTACTTTATGTTGAATAGCCTCCCCAGCATGGGAAAATGATCCCTTCCATGCTGGGCAATTCTAATGTGGGGCTCTACCCATGGCTGTAAATATGAATGTGCTAGGGAAGATCTTCATAAAATGAGCTGAGTGTTTGCAGTTCCGAAGAACAGACAGATTATACTTACTGAATTTGTTTTTAAGTCAGCTTTTTAGAACACAGCATGCATTTCCCCATGGAGAGAAAGTTTATTAACTATGAGCATATCCCTAGACCAATCCATGGAACTTATTGAAGCTTTAGGTAACCAAAGAATAATATTAGTATTAATTCATGAACCACCACTGTCTACCATTTTGCCATACTGTGGTAGTTAGTGTGTTGCTATGATGCTAGAAGCTATGCCATTGATATTTCAAATACCAGTAAGGTTACCCATGGTGGACAGCTTTTAATCAATGCTTCTAGACTAAGACAGAGTGTGAAGAAAGGCCTAGAGATGTACTTCCAAAAATTAGCCAAGGAGAACCTTATGGATCATAACAGACTTTCTTGCTTTGGACATATCATGAGGAAGTAGCAGTCACTAGAGGAGGACATCGCTGGTGAAGTAGAGGCCCAACAAGGGTGCGGGAGACCCTTGGCGAGTGGGATTGGCACAAAAGCTGCAATGATGGACTAGAAAATGGTGGCAATTGTTAGGATGACTCAGGACCGGCAACTTTTGGTTCTGTTGGATATAAGGTCACCATGAGTTGAAGTCGACTTGACTGTAGCTAAAAAGATCACTAGAACTACGGCAAAGAATGCTTGGTGATACTATTGAGAAGGTATGTAAGAGTAGTTGGATTAACTGCCTTTTCCTTGTTGCTGTCTTTTTTCTTGTCACAGGTTGGTACTTGAAGAAAAAAAAAAAAGTGATCCTGAAAATATTGCACTTTTTATTTCCCCAGCTTCTTCTTCTTGCGTGAAGGAAGATGGTTTAACAACAGAAACAAGTGCTTCTGCAAATGTCCCTCAATTTTCATTTCATCCCACATCTCTATCCTTTACTGAGTATCATGTTTGCAAGTTGACAAGTGCTTCTAATAATTTCTTCTATTAGAAGAGTAACTCCTGTCAAAAACCTAAATGTGCAGAGAAACACCAAAAAAAAGTGTAACAGAATGTGCGTATTGTGAGTAGATATGATTTGAATGAGGCAGTGTTAACTTGAAGGTATTGGGAAGGCGCTCAGAAGAGGGGATAGTGAAAGCAGGTTATATGGGTGGGGTCCCGGAAGGTAGGCTCCTGAAGGTAATTCTCCAAAGGAATCCAATGTCTAAGGCAGAACAATCTTCTCTAAGCTGCTTACTAGGCCATTGTTTGACTTGAAGGTGACTTTAGAAAAATCAGTTAAAGGCCCAAGGTTCAAAAGAACACCTAATGGCAAAGGGCCTGGGTGGGTCACCCCAGCTCCAAGAACTCAGAAATCTGGAGTCTAAGAAAATTAAAATGGTTTTTCACTTCTCTAATGCCAAATCATTTCTACTCTTTGAGTTTCTATATGACAGTGTAATTGGATTATGGCCCCTTTTCAAATATCTTATATCTCATAAATAATCAGTTTAGGAAGTCATGCCAACTCTATCTTAAAAATATATTCCAAATCCAGCTACTTTTCATCCCCTGCACCATTATTTCTGTCTATTCTTTCCCTGGTATAGCTCGTTTCTGCATATAAGACCCAATACAATGGTTTCAAAAAGTAAATGAGCTCTTATCTCAAAATCCTCCATTCTCTTCCCATCAAAGTTAGAACAAAATCCAAAGCCCTCAACCATCTGGCCATGTCTTCCCAGTGGCATTAAGAGGGGGTGCAGGGGTGTAGACCACACCAGGTTATACTGTCAGAGGGGGAGACACCAAAATGACTGTCTATAAAAATACCCCTGTAGTTGGTTGTAACAACAAAAACATTTTTTTTTGTAAGCCCAGCATACATGTATCAATATACCTACAAGGCTAAAATTCTATGCTAATTTACTTTTGAACCTTCTAATGCTCTCTGGTCAGAGCTGTCATTATTGCCCAATTACAATTACACTTTGAATCATGTGGTTGTTTTAGTTGCTGCTGGTTTTTTTTGCAGTATTTTTATAGTGGCTGACTTTGTCAAATTTTCTGGTGTTTTCGCTGCAGTGTTGTGGTAATTAGTATTTCTAAATCTATATCACTAACTTTTTTGAGAATGAAGCAGTAATTAAAGAAAAGGAAGGAGTAGTATATGGGAATTACGATTGAGGGATAACATTAGTACAAAAAACATTACTAAAGATTCTGTATGGTCTGGTACGAGAGGAGGTTGATGGGCAGGGGTAACACCATGAATTACTGCACTGGGCAACACCAGCCCTAGTGATGCCACTGTGTCTTCCTCTCCCACCTCACCTCCCCCAATCACATCTTGTAACATATCCCATCACATTCGAAGTGTTCTTCTGAACTTGGTCTCCCCTCAGTGCCTTTGCACCAATTACTCCCTCTTCTGGAATGTTCTTACTTTTGATATTTACATGGTTTCATCTTTCACTTCAATTGTACTCTTTGCCACCAAGTCCATCCAACTCATAGGGAACCTATGGAATAGAACTACCCCATACAGTTTCTAAAGAACAGCTGTTGGATTTGAACTGCCAACCTTTTGATTAGCAGCCAAGCTCTTAACCACTGCGGAACATGGGTTCTAAGTTCTCTATTTAAATTCCACCTCTTCAGAGAGGCCTTTCCTTACCACCAAACAGCCTCTTCTTTCTTCGTCACCCTCTATTGCCTCACCTTGCTTAAGTTTTCTTCACAGCATGCATCACTACTTGACAAAAAAATTTAATTTGTCTATTACTAATTTATTGGCTAGAAAAAGGTCAGGGAGATTGTCCTCTTCACTGCTTTAACACCAGCCCCTAGAGCCATACCTGGAATATAAAGGCAATCAGTGCATGCCTATTGGCAAAGTGAATGAGGCCATTTAGATATAATTATTAAATCTGATACAACGAATGAGAACAACATGTTGCACAGGATGTCATGGGAATTTAAGTAAATTTATTATTTAAGACAGAGAACCAATCAGTTGCTATTGAGTTGATTCCAACTCATGGTGACACTGTGTCTCAGAGTAGAATTGTCTGCCATAGAATTTTCAATGGCCAATTCTTTAGAAGTACATCATTACAACTTTTTTTTCTGAGACACCTGTGGGTAGACTCAAACCACTAACCTTTCAGTTAGCAGCCAGTTACGTTAAATATTTGCACCACTTAAGGACTCAAGATGGAGGACAGCAATAGTTATATTTAAAATAACTAAGATGGAGAACAACAGTATTTTCATTTTAAATAAAAAAAAAGACGTGAAAAGTTATGAAAAAAGCAAACACAGAAAATAGAAAGTAAAATGAAGAAAACAAATTTTCTTATGGAGAATGAAAACAGAAAAAAATAAAATCATTAAAAATTAAGAACAGAATTTACTAGATTTTAGCTGAAGTTGAAAATGTTCATGGAATTATTTAAATGTGGATAATAAAGTAAGTTGATTGTATTGTTGTTGGCTGCTGTCAAGTCGGTCCACAATGGGAACATTGTATTTCATAGGGTTTTCACTGGGCTGATTTTCAGAAGTAGATTACCAGGCCTTTCTGCCTTGTCCATATTAGTCTGGAAGCTCTGCTGAAACGTCTTCAGCATCATAGCAACATGAAAGCTTCTACTGAAAGATAGGTGATGGCTGCCCTTGAGGAAAATTGGTCTGGAATTGAACCCAGGTTCCTGTATGAAAGGTGAGAATTCTACCACTGAACTACCAATGTCCCTGTAGTTAATAGTGAATACCAAAGAATTTCAGTTGTCTTTAAGTTTTTAATGCTAATGAGACAGTGTTTACACAAGGTGTATCAAGATATAGTGAGAAACTACATTTCATAAGGACATTTTATCCATAGCAACTAAATGTATTTTCTGCTCAAGTCCAAGAACTGTTATTTCCCCTCACTCTCTTTTGATTACTATCATGGCATCTCATGAAATGAATTGAGAAAACCCAGAAGGTTCGTGTTTTATTATTGTTTCTAATCTGCTCACAATGGTATCATTAGGTGAAAACTGAGGCAATTTTATGAGTTCTATTATCTTGGACTTGTTTGGAGGAAGTGTACTTCTCTCTTTTGCCGAATGTTCAGTAGTTTTAAATGTTACATAAAACAGTGAATGTGTACCTAATGACTGTAATATGATAATACTGAAAAGATGTTTGTATGACAAACCTTTAGGATTTAATAATACTAACAATTCGAATAAAATTCAGAAGTGAGTAGCAAAATGAATGCCTAGTTTATTGTGTAATTACAACTATTATGCTAACAAGTACGTAAAACCACTTTTTTCTCACACAGTATGGAGTAAAGATATACATGATTTATATATTTCATATGCTCTTATTGAACACCTAGGAGTCATTGCAAGGAAATTATGGGAGACACAACTGCCTAACATAGGATCCGTGGTCACAAGAGAAATACAAAATCTAGTAACTATAATGCATGGCTATAAGTTATATTGTTTATTACAAAGATTAAGTAATATAAATCTTTAGCAAGGGAAATGTTTAAATAAATGATGCCATCAAATTTTTATAACTTGGAAAAGGCAGCAGAATATAGTTTCAGTCAGTTGGCCTAGGTTCAAATCCCAACTCTCCCCCTTCCAGTCATTCACCTCACTTCTCTAAGCTCCAGTGTCCTCCTCTAAAAATAGTTGGTTGAATATGGTAATTTATATAAATTACTTCACATAGCACCTGCCACCTAGGTTGCTGTTCTTAGTCACCATGGAGCCCATTCTGCCTCATGGTGATCCCGTGTGTGCAGAGTAGAACTGCTTCACAGGGTTTTCATTGTTGTGACCTTTCAAAATCACATCACCAGGCCTGTCTTCCAAGACACCTCTAGGTAGGTTTGAACTGCCAACCTACTGGCTAGTAGTCGTGTGCTTAACTGTTTGTGCTGCCCAGGGGCTCCATGCCACCTATGTAGTGCTCAGTAAATATCATTGTTCTTTGAGATCAGTCTTCTGTGATTTTAATTCAGTCTCTGATTGCTTTTTCAGTGGAAAATTGCACTTGGTTTGCGCATATTGGAAAATACTGTTTTCCTGAACAGTTTTCAGGGTTTCTGTTTAAGGAATATTAAGAACGCAGCTCTAGCCATGTCAGGCTGTTTTTTTTTTTTTTTTTTTTCTGGTGAACTGAGGAAGAGCAACACAATCAAAGGAAATATTACATGCAAAGACCATTTTACAACCTGTCATTAGGCACAACCACCCAGGTTTTACTGATTCAAGTATGCACTGCTCAGGCCGTCTTTTCTCCTCATACTACCATTATCCTCTAATAATAGAATTTACAAGACATTTTAAGAGACCAATAAAAAGCAAGTTCCTAAGAGAGAATTCATAAATTGCCTTTTTGAAACTTCATTAACTATGAGAAACCTACCATTGACCACGAAGTTAATGGTGACTATCCTGTACATCAACATGTTTATAATTCATACAGTAACTAATGATTATAAAGTGTCTGATGATGACAAGTAATTATCATAATTTTAGACTTTCTCTTATGTGCAGAACAGCACTTGGGCTATGTAACAATAAAATAAGGCTGTAATTTAAAGTAATATTTTATGTTTTTATGCAGTTGGGAATTACGGTTCTGATTTGGAAAAGTACAAAAGACTCATTTCCATTGGGTTGATTTAAAAAGTAAGAGTCCTATCACACGTGTGCCATGACAGTGATCATTTCAAGAAAAAAGAAAAAAAGAACCAGTTGAACATTAGAATGGAATAAATTTGTACTTATTACTTCTCCATGTAATGCAGTACTCACCAGGCAATAGCCAGTATTCAGATGTGAAATGCTGGGAGGCTCAAGAAGACCAACATTTTTACAGACACTAGAATATGTCTTCCAGATCACCTTTAGACACTTCTACATTAGCCTACATAAAGTTGCTTCAAATGGAATTTAAAAACTAATGGAATTGTAGAGAAAACATTATAGGGGAATTGTATGCACACTGGCTAAACTCATAGTACATTTGGCCATAGATGTAGTTTAGAACCATATATTTTCTAGGTTTTCTGCTTTTATTTTTATTTTTCACCCTGAATCTCTCCTCACAGTTACTGACAATATATTTCCAGACAGAAGGCTATTCCCTTGTCCCAAAAGACCACGTTCTAAATGTCTCCTTCAATGTCAATTTACTTGTTACTGACTTTAGAAACCCTGTTCTTTATTCCAATGGTGATTTTCATCTTAGAAAAGACTGTAGAATTTCTCTTGCATTTTTTTTAATGCCCAGAGATTGGAACAAAATTTCCTTCCGTCTTTAACCACTGAAGCCTCCTTTTATAGGTGCTACTGCCTTGAAGAATTCCTTTAAGTCCCAAATTGCCTTCCTTGACAGCTGGTTTACTGGGTGACAGCTTGAGTCCACTTCAACCTCACTCTTTTCTTTTTTCTCTTCTTCCCAATTAAATACTATCACTTGGAGCACAGAATTACATAATACATTATAGTTTAATTGCTTTATGTATACAAGTTTCAGCCGAAAAGGCCTACCTGGGCTTTTAGTGGAAGTGAACCAAGGAGCTGCTTTGAGGGCTTGGAGGAAGAGGGAAAAAAGAAGAGGGGCGGCTTTGGCAGGTCTATGGAGGCAGGGACACAGCTGTGCATATCTTAACTAGAGAAGTTTATAACATTTGAGAAAATATCTACTTTGTTGGCAGAATTTATGCCTACGAAATCTGAAGGTTAGAGCTTAAAGAATTTTTTTCTTATGTAAGTTTGGCATTTAGCATGTCCCTCATGCAGGGTAAGGTATCATGTCTTTGACAAGGAAAGTCATTTTTCTGTGAGACATTTAATTAGAGGAGCTACTTCTCTCTAAACTCTAAGTTTGACACCTCCTAAACTAGGCAAGGCTAAGAGTATTGATTTTACATGACTTACGCAGTTTTTCAGTAATCCCAAAGTCTGAGTATTTTAGTTAATACAACTTGGGGAAAAGGAAAAAAAAAAAGCATATATTTTGGGAGCACATCCATATTTATTTTATGTTTTTGTTGGACCAGGATATCTACCTGTTTTTACAGAGTTTGTATGCCAATTTTTTTTTTTTTGAAGTGCAGTAAAAGTTATCCTAAAAAAGAACAGGTAAAATGTCTACCATCTAAAAGGCTGAATATATTTATTTTTACATAAAATGCCTCTTTATTCCCCAGCCTCTTCCAATTCCCTGAAGGGTAATGAACACTAAAAATATAAACACAAATATTTACCTTTTGTTTTCATTGGATAAAGAAGACAATCTCTAAAGGGCATTTCAAAAGCATTTCGTATTTAAAAATAATGTTGGATGTGACCTTAAGAAATGCCTCAATCTTGTAGTTTTCTTTGTGTTTATTCTTTGCCATTCACTGCTGGCTGCACTGCCAGTTTTCCTAGTTAAAATACACCAAACGAGGATAGTTCAGAAGAATTTTTCTGCTATTTATATATAAAATAAATATATGTATATTATAAAATATATATAAACATTACCTAGAACTGCTTGCAAGTTTAAGAAACGAATTTTAGTACTCAATCTTAATGTTTTTATTTTCATTTATAAATATCTCTAAACTATTAATCCTATAATCGTAACAAATTTATTTTTCATATTTTTGACATACTATTTGTCAGTCTTACAATGTAATGAAACCCTTCATATGGTCCATGAAGTCCACATGATCTGGTCCCAGACCACCTCTCTCTGTTCTTAAATCTCTTCCACTTACTGATTCCAGCCTGCATCTTGTACTCCCCAAACTGACACACATACACCCTGCCCTGCTTTTGCATTTGCTGTCATTAAGCCTGAAGCATCCTCCCCACATATATTCACATCAATCATAGCCTCACTGGATTCTTACCTCTTTTCAAATGTCATTTCCCTTTCAAGGCCTTCCCTGACCGCCTTATTTAGTATAACACCCGTCATCTGCTTTAGCTTTCTTAGTGATTTTTATATTTTGCTGTTTTATCACCTTTTTGCAACACTGACGTGCAATGAGAACATGTTGTTGTTAGTTGCCATTGAGTCAGCTCCGACTCATGGCAAGCCCATGTACAACAGAACAAAACATTGCCTGGTCCTGTGCCATCTTCACAATCATTTCTATGTTCAAGTCCGTTTTTTCAGTTACTATGTAGTTTGAGAGTCTTCCCACCTAGAGGGCTCATCTGCCAGCACTATATATAACAATATTCTGTTGTGATCCAAAGGGTTTTCCTTGGCTAATTTTTGAGGTAAATCACTATGCCTTCTTCTGGAATGTCTACTGAAAACTGCCCACTGTAAGTGACCCTGTTGATATTTGAAATACTGGTAGTATAGCTTCCAGCATCATAGCAACACACAAGCTACCACAATATGACAAATAGGTAAAATGAGAACACAGAGGAGGAAAATATGTTTTGTTCAGTGCAGTATCCATAACAACTGGATTAGTTCCTGATACATGTTGGTGTTCAGTAAATATTTGCTGAATAGAAGGAAATCCATTCAGACTGCTAAGAACTCTGATGTGTTATCATCTCACTGTAGGCACACAAGGACACAAGTGGTTGGTCACAGCTCAATAAGGGAGAAACAGGAACTAGTAGCACACCCTGCTCATGACCCAGGTAAATGTATGACCACTAAAATCTCATCCTTTAGTATAAGTTCCCTTCCTGAGACCACAGAGAAACGTGGAGGGGATAGGAACAGATGGAAAATTACTGACCATATGAGGTTCATAACCAGCATCTTGGGAATGGAAAGTGCAAGATCAAAAGGATTCAGAGTACCATGGTGTATGTAAAAGTCAAAAATCACCTTCCCCACTATTGTGACCTGTAGCTTCTGCTCACAATCACTGAAATGTTTCCAGATGGCTCGTAGAAGAACCAACATTTTGCTTTAAGGATATTTCTTGAGTCTTTCTCTGTATCTAGCATTTAAATATCAGCCAAATAACATATTTACATACACTTTGTGTGTCTGCTATAAGAAATGTGAAGGCAAAATGTTCTGAAACAAAAAGGACTACAGTATATGAGCAGAAGCTACTGTTTACACAAGGATTTTGGTATGTACTGTGTAACAGTGCTTAATCCTGGAGAACAAAATGGAGAAACTGCAGACAAAATCCCTCTCCCCTAAGGGGGAAAAAGGACCCCTTTCTGATTGCCCATTCTCATTTATTAAGACCCCATAAAAATTTTCTGCATTTCAAGCAAAATCAGTATATGAAAACATGTTTTGACAAAAAGAATTATGAAATTATTACCCATTTCATCATAGTATCTCAGCAAATAAAGATCTTGTGGAATTTCAAATTGCATCAGCATCTAGCACAAGGACCTAAAAATTCCAAGCTAACCATTGCCATACCTCAGGACATCTATAAATGTACTTTAGTCTTTTAGTACCAAGTCTTTTCCTCATGTTTATGCATTCATTTACTAGTATTATTTTTTCCTATACTGAAGAGAGTGAGTTCTTAAAGGTTTTATCAAATAAAAGGAACTTCAGTGCAAATCTGGGTTGCAATAACAGAATCTGTTTCAAATTAATACAGGCAGAAAATGAATTAATTGGCTGGATACAAAGGACTCACAACATTGACAGGGTTGCTGGAGAACCAGTGTTTGTAAAACAGTTGTTTGCAAATGAAGTGGAGACTTTAGAACTAAAATCAAGCCATGCTATAAGTAGAGCCTGGTTAGAATGCTGGAGGGTTCACACCCTGGACCCTGGTAATGGTCTCAGTAGCACTGCCTCAACCTCCCCTGGAATTTTTTTCTTTTTTTTTTTCCCTGCTTCTATGAATCATTCTTCCAGAGGTAGTCACAAATGGTGGCATCTAATTGGCCCTATTCCTGTGCTCTGATTGCCATGAATGAGGAAGAGAAAGTATCTGTATTAGGATGACAGACTCGCTAAGCAAGATACACACACACACACACACACACACAGTGAGCTCAACAAAATGACAAATATTGCCTACAGTTATCATCAGTGAGAATGCATCCCACTAAGAGAAAGGGGAAACCTACTGAAAAATGGATGGCACTGAGTAGTTGTGTCATCCTCCTGAGCCCACGACACAACTCTGACTGCCCTGTCAATGGCTGCAGATCTTTGCCTTGCAAAGTACTCTATGGGAAATTGTCAGCACTTTGAGTCAACCAGAGCTGAATCATAAGGGAATGGTAAGGATTCCATAAAACTGGACAGGAGAGCTGAGAAACTTGAGGCAGCAAAAATGACCCATGCGCACAGACATAGCCAATTCTGGACTAATGAGTAGAATCAACAAATTAGTCAAGAGAATTAGTTGGAAAACATACACACATGCACAAATCAATAGAAAGAGAGGAGCAGATTGAGAGAGGCAGAGAGAGAGAAAGAAAGAAAATTATACCATACCATCCAGAACCAAAGGCAAATTTGAACAAAAATTGAAGCTGTGGTACTTTGTAATATGTTCCATATGACATTTGGTACAGGACCCATCCAAGACTGGGGTTCAATCATTGAGTAGGCTCAGAAAATTTCCATGAGGCCCAAACCAGTACTTGTGACTGAAGTCCCAACTTTTCTTTTTCTTAATATAAATACGAAAAATGAAGTGTTACCCCGTATGCCACTACAATTATTCTCTGGATTCATTCAAATCTTGAGATATGTGTATAATTCTGAGAAGACAGAATGAAAGAATTAGGCGGTTGAAACTCATTTCCATAGTTTTGTGTTTTTAATCCCCCAGTGTTAATGATCTTTTAGTGCAGACTTTATCTGTGAATTCTATTTATTGTGAGTGGCCATTAACATTTGCTAGCTAATGTATTCATTTATTCATGTTAGGAAATAGAAATGCAGAATATGTCTGTTAGGTTCTCTGATTATCATCAGATAGCTCCATCACGTTCTTAGAATAGTGTTGTCTACTGACTTTTGAATTGATAAGACAACTGAGTACACAAAATATGTGTTCTTTAAAAAAAAAAAAAAATCTGTTTTCTTCTGCATAAAGCCATAGGCCTAGGTCAGCAATAAGTTTATATAAGTTAATAAATACCCACTTTGGGGGAATTTAATAACTTTTCCTTGCAGGTTTGGCAGCTATATACAATCAATTTGTTTTGATTGAGAAAAAAATTAGTTTATTTCTAAGGAAATATATAATGTCTGATTGTTTAACTTTGTAGAATAATGTTGGACCTGTCAAGTCTAATTAAACACATGTGATTGGCCCAGTGATCAAATGAAAACCATAATCCATTGGGCACTTAGAAAAATAATAAAAACCTGTGACAAAGGAAGCCTCCATGTGTCATCCAAAACTTTAAAAACATCTATTATGGCAGCCTCTGTGACTCATCATTCAAATGTTTCTGAAGTTCCACCTATTATTTAAAAAAAAAAAAAGCTTTTCTGATTCATGGCCTTGAACCTTCCTTCTTTTCCTAATCATGCTATTTCCAGGTCAATACCCTAAACTACCCTCCCTCATGATATTTACCATAACTGATTGCTCTCAGAAATGTCCTTTCCCATGCTAGAGTTCCTCCCAAGTGGTCACCACTTTTAAATACATATAGGATCAAGGAGGTAGCTCTGTTGTAGAATTCTTGCCCTCCATGAAAGAGATCCAAGTTCAGTTCTTGGCCAATGCACCTCAGGCACAGCTACTACCTGTCTGTCGATGGAGGCTTGCATGTTGCTATGATGCTAAACAGATTTTAGAGGATCCTATCCCATTAACATAACTGCCTCTAATCCTGCCTTGTTAACGTCATAGTCAAAAACCAAACCAAACCTGTTGCCGTTGAGTTGATTCCAACTCATAGCGACCCTATAGGACAGAGTAGAACTGCCTCATAGGGTTTCCAAGGAGCACCTGGTGAATATGAACTGCCAACCCTTAGGTTAGCAGCCATAGCACTTAACCACTATGCCACCAGGGTTTCCTAACATCATAGAGGTAGGATTTATAACATATGGGAAAATCACATCAGATGACAAAAATGTGGATAATCACACAATTCGGAGAACTGTGGCCTAGCCAAGTTGACATGCATTTTGGGGGGACACAAGTCAATCCATAACATTCCAGCCTTTGGCCCCCCAAAATTTATGCCCTTGTCACATGTAAAACACATATACCACATCATAAAAAAAAAAGCATAGTATAAAATATAAGCTGTAAACAGGGCTGGTGCATTTTAGATTCTATGTGTGTTAGTTGTATCATGTTAGGAGCACGTATAACTTTATAATTGTCTTTATTCAGAGATTATGCATGGTTTAAGGAGATGTGTACAGGTGCTGAGTTAACAAGGTGTGGACTATGATCATAAAGTTTGTGTGTCAACTTGGCTGGCCCATGATTCTCAGTGGTTTGGCAGTTGTGATATAGTTTGGTGGTCTTATGGTGATGTGACTACTTCCATGATGAGATTTGATAAATTGTGATCACCTTCATGATGGGATCTGCTGTGAGTAGCCCATCAGTTGAAACGGAGTTTCCTTGGTGGCGTAATCTGTACTGAATATAAATGGATTCTCTGGCAAAGCATTTGCTTACTCTGGTTTCTGCAGCTGGCTCCTGTTCCTCTGAGCTACAGCTCTTGGGATTTGAGTTAGCAGCTTACCTGCAGTTTTGCCTTCCAATCTTGAGATTCTTCGGTCTTCAAAGCCTGTGAGCAAGAATCTTGATGCCTGGCCTGCAACTATTGGTTTGCCAGCCCCTGTTGCTATGTGAATCAGGAGAAGCCTCTAGCTTGACCCACAGACTTGGGATGTTCCAGCCTCTCCAACCTTGTGAGCCATTTCCTTGATATAGATCCCTTTATTTAGATATTTACATGTGTTACTCATTCAACTCCTCTAGAGAACCCAGCCTAAGACAGGCCCCAAGGACAATTCTCTCATTATTAATAAATTTCACCATTTCCACTCCACAGAGGATTTCTTTTGCAGTGTAGTACTTACAACTTAAGTCACTTTCCCCATGGCTCCTTTTAGAAGATGAGGAATTTAAAATGTAAAAATCTTCACTACTCTTTGAAGAATTCTTTAAAACTAGCCAAATAAACTAAGTTATATAAAAAAAAAAAAAGTATACCATAAAATCACTTACCTTGGTCTATGTAACTCATGACTTAAATACTTAAGAATTCTAATCTGTCTTTTTCACATTAGCTCCATTTCTCTCAGAATAACTCAGATTTCCCATTTCTCTATTTTTCTAATTATAACCATGGTAAATATAGCACATAGTATGGAAACCCTGGTGGCGTAGTGGTTAAGAGCTACGGCTGCTAACCAAGAGGTTAGCAGTTCAAATCCACCAGGCATTCTTTGGAAACTCTATGGGGCAGTTCTACTCTGTCCTATAAGGTCACTATGAGTCAGAATCAACTTGACAGCAGTGGGTTTGGTTTTGGTTTTATGTGTCTGACAGTTATCAAACACTTTATTTATTTTTACTCACCCTAACCCTCATAGTGGAAACCTAAGCTAGGAAAGAGTCTGTCCTGAATTCAGGATTAAACTTTTAAAACTTCTTAATAGACTAATGAAAACAAAGAAGGTTGAGGAGGAGAAAGAGGGGGAAGAGAAGTAGGAATAGAAGGACAAGGAGGAGGAGAAGAGGAAAAGATAGAATAGAAGAAGGGATGTTTGCCAGAAGGAAAAAGTAATGGTAACGAGACATCTCCTACTTACTACTGAAATTTCTTCTTTGCTTATGCTGGATGATATCTGTGTAGGTGACTGACACTTTGAGACTGTGAGGCTGCCAAACCTGCCTGTTTCCCATCGCGAAAAGATGTTGCACGTTTTTTCAACTGTTGAGGGTAATACCAAACCTATGCTGCTGGTATCTTTCATAGTTTTGTTTGCTTGTTTTGAATGTCTTAGCATCTGTCTTGAATTCCTACTATATAATCACCACCATATTATCAGTATACTTAACAAAAACATATGAGATATGGTTCTTATTCTTTACAATGTTATCTAAGTCCCTGGAACAAAAGTTTCCCTTCTTTGCTGTTTGCCTCTGTGCTTGCCCTCTGACTTGCTTCAGCCAAGGTGACGTTACCATATGTTATGCAAAGGCTTAAAATGTACTTGTAAAGTGGGCTTTTCTCTTGTACCATGAGAACATGTTTCAGATAGACACAAGAAACAGATCATAACTCCCCACACCACCAACACAAGGCAGAGACACGCCAGGTGAACTAACACGTATAAGAGAGAAGTAAATGCTTGTTATTTTAGGCCACTGAGATTTTTGAAGCTGTATGTTAGGCAGCAATAGGAGACTAGTTAACTAGTGCAGACAGAAGATCTGGCCCTGATAACATCTCCAAGGTCATTTCTGAACTCCTCTTACCCCTCAGGAGCCATGGAGCTGCAGTGGTTAAGAGCTCAGCTGCTAACCAAAAAGTCAGCATTTTAAATTCACCAACTGCTCCTTGGAAACCCTATCCTGCAGTTCTACTCTGCCTTACAGGGTCACTATGAGTTGAAATTGACTGTACTGTAACAGGTTTGGTTTGGGGCCTACCCTTCAATGTTTCAGGTACTCTTACATTCTTTCATCTCTCAAGCACACTAAATTTTTTCTCATTTATGACCCTTGGGCAAGCTGTTCATTCGGCCTGTATTTTTCTTTCCCATGGTTTGCCTTGTAGCTCCTTCTCATACTTCGTATTTCAGCTTAACCATTACCTACTCATTGAGGCCTTCTCTATCCACATGTCTAAATATTCCAGCTCCAGTTGTCATCGAGTTGATTCCTATTCATGGTGACTCCATGTGTGTCAGAGCAGAACTATGCTGGGTTTTCAATAACTGACTTTTTGGAAATAGTTTGTCAGGTTCTTTTCCAAGGTATCTCTGGGTGGATTCAAACCTCCACCCTTTGGGTTAATAGTGAGCATGTTCACCATTTGTGCCACCCAGGTACTATCTAAATATAGATCCCCCCCACCTTTCTCTGTAAGCCTGTGTCATAGTCATGGTTAATCATCTTAAAGGTGCTTATCACATTTTTTAATTATCTATCTGTTTTCTTGCCCATTGTCTGTCTTTACAGCTCATTCCTAAGGGCAGGGAATAAGTCAGTATTTTTTCCTCAGTAAAAATGCAGTGTGTCCCAGAGTGCCTATCCAATAAATAACTATATGAATAAATAAATCCCAAATACTAATATCAAAAGCCACAACAGAAACCACATGAATACCACACACATTTGGTCAAGCCTCTAATAATAAGATATGTTCTCTTTGTATAGAAGCCTATGTTCTTTTTTTCTACTTTGAATACACTTATATTTTATTCTTTTCAAAGTATAATTTATGAAATAAGTATCTCTAATATGAGGTCATTCCAAGTCAGAGCTTTGAAGGGTCGTCAGATGCTCCCTGCCCGCCATACCACCACGTTCTGCCCAGAACCTATCATTTTAGTGTTTTCTAGGTCACTGAATAAGAAAACCAAGATTTAACAGTAGGAATATATTCATGTTCATCATATCCTTGTTATAACTGATGCATTTAAATACGATTTTTTTTTTTTTTTAATTTTTCCCCGCTTGACACTTCATTCTATGGTTTGCGGATATAACTGGATAACATACATCATCCTGGGATTTGTTTCTTCCAAACCATTTGGCTTTAATAGAGTATTCAAAAAAAAAGTACAGGAAAAACTTGCTATTTTTTCCTTCACATTTTTATTCCATTTTCCTTTCAGTCAACATAAAACTTTTTTTTCTAAGTTTATTTGCTGGCTATAAGCATAGATTCTTACAAAAGTACATGGATATATAAATACATATAATATCTACAACTATTTATAGTGTAGCAAAGAATTTTACCTAAAGATGAGCCAATATTTATGTATTTATCATCTTTTTATCATCAGCCCACCTCTATCCAAAGCACTGAGTATACTTTTTAAATGTGATAATTTGTTTTTCAGGAGTTATTTTTCTGAATCAGCTTCTACAAGAAAGAAAAGCTAATAAGCTCAAAGATTCACATTGTAAGATGACACAAACTACACAGTAACAAGTGTGCATTAGTTATTCTGTAATTTATATTTGGAATTGGAGCGATAATTTGCAAACACCTCATAATAAATTCTAAGCTAAAAGAAACACTCGACAAATTTTTCTCTCACTTTCTTTTTTGTGGAATGCAGATGTTTGGTTTTAAATTGTCACATTTTCATACTTCCTTCTGTACTACTTTCGTTGTTTGATACTGTTCCAACAACAAAACAAAAAGCAAACAAATTAAAATTCATGGTTGCAAAATGGATTTTGCAAAGACATTCATTATTCTTCCTTTTTTTAACCTTCCCCCAAGTTTTGCTTATCCAATTAATACATTTTAAAATAATTTTAATCTATCTTAAAGTGACTAAACATTAGGTACATGAGTTTTATAAGCTCCAACTTATCTCCTGAGATTTAATACCAACTCCCTGCCACTATTTGACAGTCATAATATCCAAAACCTAGCTAAAAATTACTTTTCCAAACAATCTTTACCCCAGTTCCCTATTTCTGTCTTAAATATACCAGTGTATTAGGAACCAGAGCTTAAATTTACATAGTTACCAAAACTCTACACCCAATCACTCACTGAGCCCTTCAGATTCTCTTCACCAAACGCTTTCCCATTACTCTAGTCCAATAACTATCAATTGAACCATTGCAATAGCTCATTCTCTCTCCAACCTTTCAAGTCCGTTTTATATATGTCACAGGCTTCAGCTCTAAAAGACCAAATCTAGTCATATCATTTTCTTGTTCAAAAACTTCTACGAATCCCCTATTTTCTATGAAATCAGGTACAGATTCAGTCTGGCACTGGAGACATTTCCTCCTCAGATCCCTACACTGTTTTTCAATTTCCACCCACCCCCTTCATGAAATCTCCCCATTTCTCAAATGTGCTTATCCTTGTCTCATTGCTTTTGATGTTGTTGTTCTCCTGTCAGCTTTGACTCATGGTAACCCCATGTGTAATGGTTCCTCTAGGCTTAAATAATCCCCCTGTCTTGAATATTTTACTCTGTTTTTCCCCTGGAGATAATCTATTCGTGTTTTCAGGATACCGTCGCACTCATTTTATTTCTGCGAAGTAAGTACCAGTTCCCTTTAGTCCCTATAAGGGAGAATGTTTTGTCCTCTTTCATTACACTGCTAAAATAACTTCGTTAAATTTTAGATCTAACAATGTCATGGCCAGAGGAAAATGGAATATATTAATTGAATTGGACTAACAGATGTCCCTGAGCTAGATAGAAACTGAGAGTCCCAAATTGCTTAGAGGATCAGAGGATATTATATAGCATACTTTCATGTGTTGATTGTATTGGGTGCTCAGAATAACCCTAAAAGAAAAAAAAAAGACTACTCATTGAAACAGTGGGCAGAAAAAAAAAAAAAGATCAATTTCCTGTCCTGTGCACTTTCTCATCACTGGTGCCAGTGCAAGATACAGTCATGGGCCAGGCACTCCCTTGAAATCAATGTAACTGGCAAGGATTATGGAACTAGTGACGACTCTTAGAACATTCTGGACATTATTGGGTGTATCTCTGAGCTTTTGTTCCATAACAAACCATCTTATAACTTAATGGTTTAATATCACAAATATTCATTTAGCTCATGACTCTGTAGAATGAAAATTTGGACTGGGTTCAGCCGGATAGTTCTGGTCTCAGCATCTGCCAGTTTGGCTGGGTGCTGACTGGTCCAGGCAGCCTCAACTAGTGACTTATTTTTTATCCACATGTTATCCCATATCTCATCATGCTAGAACGGGTCCTAACATAGCAGTTGAGCAGGGTTACAAGAAAGCAAGCAGAAATATCCAGTGCCTCTTAAGGCTTAGACTCAGAACTCACACACCATGGCTTCTGCACTTTATTCATGGGAGATGTTACAAGGTCACTTTGCAAATGGGTGTGGGCTACCACATGGGGTTCTCAGATTCAATCAGTTTTTCAATAACTGAACAAACAAGAGATGCCCTGCGATATTTGTTTCTTCTCATAGAGCTGTCCTGGCTCAGCCCCAACTATCAGAAGTAGGACCTGATCCCTACTAATCTATCTCCTCCAATGCTTTAATATGAGTGTGTGTGCATATGTGTGTGTGGGGGTGGTGGTGGTTACTTTAACTGGTCTTCTTATACCTTAAACTTGTTGAGATAGATGAGCTTCTTTATCAATGAACCAACTACTTTATCTTATTTACAGGGAAAAAAAAAATAATGAAACAGAATATTTGATGATGAATATAAAATTATCTTTACTTCATCAAATCAAATGATTAGCAATCAAAACATATTTTTTCTTCTTTTTTTTAATTTTTATTGTGCTTTAAGTGAAAGTTTACAAATCAAGTCAGTCTCTCACACAAAAACTTATATACACCTTGCTGCGTACTCCCAATTGCTCTCCCTCTAATGAGACAGCCCGTTCCCTCCCTCCACTTCTCTTTTTGTGTCCATTTCGCCAGCTTCTACCCCCTCTACCCTCTCATCTCCCCTCCAGGCAGGAGATGCCAACATAGTCTCAAGTGTCCACCTGATCCAAGAAGCTCACTCCTTACCAGCATCCCTCTCCATCCCTTTGTCCAGTCCAATCCCTGTCTGAAGAGTTGGTTTTTGGAATGGTTCCTGTCCTGGACCAACAGAAGGCCTGGGGGCCATGACCACCGGGGTCCTTCTAGTCTGAGTCAGACCATTAAGTCTGGTTGTTTTACGAGAATTTGGGGTCTGCATCCCACTTCTCTCCTGCTCCATCAGGGGTTCTCTGTTTGGTTCCTTGTCAGGGCGCTCATTGGTTGTAGCCAGGCACCATCTAGTTCTTCTGGTCTCAGACTGATGTAGTGTCTGGTTTATGTGGCACTTTTTGTCTCTTGGAGTTGTAATTACCTTGTGTCATTGGTGTTCTTCATTCTCCTTTGATCCAGGTAGGTTGAGGTGAATTGATGCATCTTAGATGGCCACTTACTAGAGTTTAAGACCCCAGACACCACTCTCCAAAGTGGGATGCAGAATGTTTTCTTAATAGATTTTATTATGCCATTTGACTTAGAAGTCCCCTGAAACCATGGTCCCCAAACCCTGCCATTGTTACGCTGGCCTTCCAAGCATTCAGTTTATTCAGGAAACTTCTTTGTTTCTGACCTCGCCTGTATTGGGTGTTGTCTTTATCTTCACCTAAAATAGTTCTTATCTACTAATTAGTGAATACCTCTCTCCCACTGGCTCTCCCTCCACCTTCTTGTAACCATCAAAGAATGTTTTATTCTCCATTTAAACTTTTTCTCGAGTTCTTATAATAGTGGTCTTACACAATATTTGTCCTTTTGCAACGAATTTCACTCAGCATAATGCCTTCCAGATTCCTCTATGTTATGAAATGTTTCACAGATTCATCGTTGTTCTTTATAGATGCATAGTATTCCATTGTGTGAATATACCATAATTTATTTAACCATTCTTCCATTAATGGGCACTTTGGTTGCTTCCAACTTTTTGCTATTGTAAACAGTGCTGCAATAAACATGGGTGTGCATGTATCTGTTCTTTTAAAGGCTCTTATTTCTCTAGGATATATTCCAAGGAGGTGGATTGCTGGATCATATGGTAGATCTATTTCTAGCTTTTTAAAGATGGGCCAAATCGATTTCCAAAGTGGTTGTACCATTTGACATTCCCACCAGCAGTGTATAAGTGTTCCAATCTCTCCACAGCCTCTCCAACATTTATTATTTTGGATTAATGCCAGCCTTGTTAAAAAAAAAAAAAAATTTTTTTTTTTTTTTGTTGGAGTGAGATGAAACCTCATTGTAGTTTTGATCTGCATTTCTCTAATGTTTTTAATGGCTAATGATCGTGAGCATTTCTTCATGTATTTATTAGCTACCTGAATGTTTTCTTTAGTGAAGTGTCTGTTCATATCTTTTGCCCATTTTTTAGCTGGGTTATTTTCTTTTTGTAATTGAGTTTTTGCAGTATCATGTAGATTTTAGAGATCAGGTGCTGATTGGAAATGCCATAGTTTGATTTTTAGGAGCTCCCAGTTATCTAATTTTTCTTCTGCATTGTTAGTAATATTTTGAATACTGTTTTTTTTTTTTTTTTATGTATTAGGACTCCTAACGTTGTCCCTATTTTTTCTTCCATGATCTTTATCATTTTAGATTTAAGTCTTTGATTCATTTGGAGCTCATTTTTGTGTACAAAGTGTGTTATGGGTCTTGTTTCATTTTTTTGCAGACGAATATCCAGTTACGCCAGCACCATTTGTTAAAAAGACTGCCTTTGCCCATTTAACTGTTATGGGGCCTTTGTCAAATATCAACTGCTCACATATGGATGGATTTATGTCTGGATTCACAGTTCTGTTCCATTGGTCTATGTATCTGTTGTACCAGTACCAGGCTGTTCAAAACATATTTAATATTATTATTATTTTCTTCTTTTCCCCAAGGTATACAATTCTAGCAATCAATATATTTTTAGAAAATTCCCCACACTGATGGGTCTGGGGAGACCCAACTTGCAAGGCTGAGTTGGGAAAGGGAATAGTATAAACAGCATCTGGGAGACTCAGTTGGTCTCTTAATTGTATGCAAGAACTGAGCCATTCAAACATGAGGCAAAGAGGAGACTAATAATTCTAGAGGGTATAGAAAAATGTCCAGGCAAGTGAAATGTAATACAGAAGAAGTTCTGGGTTAAGATATTGTGTTACCTCAGGAAAAAGTGTTGCTTATTGCTTCAGTTCTGATTATTTAACCAGCGTGTTATGACATGGATCATTTGTGAAATCTGAGAGACTCAACTGGTCTCTTAATTGTGTGCAAAAACTGAAGCAGAAGGTAAAGGTTAAGAGGGTAATTGGAAACTGCATATAAGAGTTCATTTCTGTAGACACTCCGTTAACAATAAGAAGAAAACTGAAACTATCGAAACTCAGAGAGATTCCAAACTTTTCTTCTTGTGGCAAAACCTCACTTTCCCATCCATATCTTCTTTTAATACTGGGGTGTACTAAAACTTTTCCATTCTCTTTTCAGCATTCAACCATGTTATTATCCTGATAAAATACATGGAAGAAAATAAAAAGGGGAGATATTAGGAATGAGTGGTAATGACTAGAAAGGTATCGGCATGAGTAACCACAAAGTACTGGTATAATCCCTGGACAAACTAAACAAAAAAGTTATGAATTGTTATTGCAGCGATGAAGGAAGTGTGGCCAGGATGGAAAGCAAAGAGAAGGAAGAAGTGGTGGAAATGAAAAAAATGTAGAAAGCAAGTATTCAGATTAAGGTCTGAAATTGACAAGAGCTGATAGGAATCAGGGTCATAGCTTTTATTTTTTTTTTTTCCATAAAAAGTGACTTTTCACCAGAAATGATGCTGTCATTATCAATGCCATCTTTCAACTTGATAGGCACTGACACTTTTTAACCTTGTCCTCCCCCAATGTCTATGTATATTTGGCCCAGGGCAGGGATAAAATCCTCACTGTTATGACGTGACCTAATATTCATTATTGAAAAAATAATCTAGAAAATGTTAAGTCACATCATTTCCAAATGACTACGGTTTTACTTCTCTGTGCTGTGTATCTGGAAGAGGCATTCACCCATTTATCCAATTATATTTGCATATATCTGACAACCATTATGGATCTCCAACATATTCCAGGATCTATGTACACAGATGTTCTTAATATAACTTCCAGGGAATCAGATATTTTTAGTTTTTTTTTTAAATTTTATTTTGTCTCTGACAACTGGCCACATTTATGATTTTAATGTCAACATAGAATTGTGCTGGGATTTACTAAGCTTCTTGAAAATTGAAGCAATATTGTGGTTCGTTTTGGACAGATTCTAAGAAAATAAACAAATCTGGAAGGATTTATGCTCAACAAGGGTTTTGTAAACTTCGTCTGAAATGTATTGTAAGGAATATCCGATTATCTTATAACAAAAAAGGTGGGGGGGGATTATCTTACAAACTTTCTCAATAAGATCCTAAGAAACTGCATCTCTGTTTTGGAAACCATCATAAGTTAGGCCTCATGTTACTTCAAGGAGATGGACCGACGTGTCCTTCAAAATTGGGTACTAATACCAAAATGTGTTTTCTGAATCCTGAAAATAGTCATTTAGTTAACGTATGTTATAAAGATTTTTGTTCTTAAGTGTGCCTTGTATTAACTAGAAGGATAACTCTGTTGTTAGGTGTCACGCCATGTGACTGAGTAGAACTCCAATCTTTTGTAGGCGGTAGTCTTTATGGGAGCACATTGTTGGCTCTTTCTCCCTGCAGCCACTGGGTGGGTTAGCAGCCAAGGACTTAACTGTTGCACCACCAGGGCTCCTTAGCAGTTAAAATATGTTAACACATAGTTAACATATATGTTCTCTAATGTAGTGAAAAAGAAAAACAAATAAACATGAGATGAGATACTTGGTAGTTTGTATAGACCAAAACTATGTATTCAAAAAGGGTCAGAATTATTAGCAGTTATGATTCAACTATATGGCATTCAGAAAAAGGCAAAACTACAGAAGCCGAAAAAGATCAATGGTTGTCAGGGATTTGGCAGTGGAGATAAGATTTTGGGGGCAGAGAAAATATTCTGTATGATACTGTAGTGGTAAACATGCAACACTATGCATTCGTCACAACCCATAAAATTGTACAACGCAATGAGTGAACCCTAATGAAAACTGTGGACTAATGCATCAATATTTGTTCCTCAATTGCAACAAATGTACCACACCAATGCAATGTGTTAACAGTAGGGGAAACTATGGATTAGGAGAGGGCAGAGGGAATATATGGGATCTCCCTTTACTCTCTGCTAATTTTTTTTCTGTAAAACCTAAAACCTCTCTAAAATAAAGTCTATTAATTAGAAAATTTGCTACCAGATACATGTGTTGTGATGCTTTAGCATATCACTGATATATTGGGGTTGATTTTATGGATGAGCACCTGCCATGGTTGCCAATGAAAGATGCTTCTATAACACCTTCAGAGACACGCCGAAGAATTCAAAGAACCACTGAACTGATCAATAATTTTATATCCATGCATTTACCCCAAAGCCCAGGGGTAAGAAACCAATTCTGATTTTGGTTAAATTACATATGTCAGTAAATATGCCTTAATAACACAAAATGCAAAAAAGATATAACCAATTTCAGATTCATTTCATGTAGATAAAGAAACAAACGAACAAAGAAAACGTGTTGCTTTCGAGGAAATTCTGACTCATAGCGACCCTATTGGACACAGTAGAACTGCCTGTAGGGTTTCTAAGGCTGTAATATTTTCAGAAGCAGACTGTCATATCTTTCTCCTACGGAGCAGCTGGTGGGTTTCAGTGGCTGACCTTTCAGTTAGCAACTGAAGGCTAAACCACTGTGCCACCAAGTCTCCTTTCCATACAGATTAAAAAAAAAAAAAAAATGCTGTCAAGTCAATTCTGATTCATAGTGACCCTATAGGACACAAAACAACTGCACCATAGGGTTTCCAAGAAGTGGCTGGTGGATATGAACTGCACACCTTTTGGTTAACAATTAGGGCTCCTAATATAGATAAAAAAAAAAAAAAAAAAAAGATAGCAAATTAAAAACAAAGATTCTTTCTATTAATCACAACTTATATTAATTGATTATACTTACTTGAATAGGTAATTCAAAGCAAAAAATAAGGGCCTAGTGCTCATGGTCAGTCGATATTATTGGCTTAATGAATGAGCCCTGTTTAATTATTTAAAAAAAAAAAAAAAAGTTGCCTTGGAGTTGATTCCAACTCATAGTGACCCTATAGGACACAGTAGAAACTGTCCCAAG
The DNA here is from genome assembly GCF_030014295.1 of Loxodonta africana. Taxonomy (NCBI): domain Eukaryota; kingdom Metazoa; phylum Chordata; class Mammalia; order Proboscidea; family Elephantidae; genus Loxodonta; species Loxodonta africana. The sequence goes on along the minus strand of NC_087347.1, from coordinate 108,756,042 downwards.
AGTTTATAAATTCTTTTCTTCATGTGAACAAAGTTTGAGTATTTAGATTGTGTACCTTTTTGTGTTAAATAGAATTTGTCGGACATTTCTATTATTTCGTTCACACAAAACTAAACTTTTTTAAATTGAAATCTACACTAGAAGGTGAATTGATTTAGCCATCCTTTCTGCCTCACCGTGACTTGGACATAGCAATAACTCTGCCCTATCTCAGTCAAAAAGTCTGTAGTGGAGCAGTGGCACATCATAAATCTAGACCCATGAAAGTGTTTTTTGTAAAGAAGAAATGACACATATTTAGCCAAGTCTTGTTACAATCTTCAAACTGTCATCTCTGTCGCAGATATAGCCATTGAAGGGAGCAGAGCCACCCTGTTCTTCTTTTTCATCCTCATCATAATAACAGCACTGAAAATATACAGGATATTTAGAATTTTAGGTTTAAAGCTTTTTATCAATGTCTTTTATGCTTTTGCCTTAATTTTTGAATACCATTTTAAAATCCAATAGTGATGTCGAATAAAATTATTCTCTATTTTAAGAATAGAAACTACATAAGTAAGGAGACTGTGTCTTAAACATGGTAAGGTTAAATTTGGTAAGGTTTTCTTCCAAGGGTCAGGGAAGCTTGCACTGATGTGTTAATTTAAGGAAGCAACCTAGCTTGGAATTTATAAAAATGCAGACATCTTATGAAAAAAAGCATATTCTTCTTGAAAAGGATAATAATTAAAGATGGAGTAATTTTTCTATTGAAGAAGAGTTCAGTCAAAACTGGAGGATACAATTTGGATACCTTCTTAATTATTCTTTTTCAGAGCTATATGAATTGTAAGTTACTCATTTGGATAACTCAATTAGAAGTGCTTGCTGATATCATAAATCTCTTCATTTTAAGTGAATCATTAATTTTATGACAAAATTAACCCAACATCATTAAAGCAACAGGCAATACTTGACAGGTTTTTTTTTTTTTTTTCTTAAACAGTCCTAGTCGATATTTGATTGGGTCCACAAACAATTTTAATGGTTCACTAGGTTTTAACCTTGAGCCCACTAAAGCTGATAGGACCCTGTGATCGGCAGTGACATTATCATTGCTTATTGCCCTTTGGATACAGTCAATGAACAGCCCAGCCAGCTACAGTACGTGAAACCCTTCCTTGCCACACAAAACCATACTTGATATGCTCATCTAATGAGGGAAGATTGCTTTCAGCTTTCTGCTTGCGCTGTTCTGAAACCTTGCATATTTAATTGTGATTGAGAGTCAAGTAACTTCTACAGGGTATGTATTTTAATTAGCCATCAAATGAATAGGAAGGTTGTTTGTCTAGATTTTCTTTCTTCTTACTAATTAATTGGGAGTCAAGAGTCAGGATCTTGTCTTGCAGAGTCCATTGAAGACATTCATTTCAAATATTTATATACCACCACTTATAAGCATGGAACTCAGAGTTCATTTTATATACACTAATTTAGGCCAAAAAATGAGCATTTATATGAATGTGCAGGCATAGTGTTCCAAGTAATAATGACGGTAAAGTAAATATTCAAAAAGATTCATATTCTTAGTTACAGTCTTTAAGGTGAATAAAAGTGTGTTATTAGAAAAAAATTCAGTAGCAGGCTGGAGAACAAACTGTAGGCAATGATTATATCTGAATTTAATTTGAACATAACTTATATAAAAAATAAAGGACAGTTAGTTCAAGGTTGGAAGATTTCATAGAGCATAAATGAAATGGACAATTAAAGCAGTATTCTGAACAACTCTACCCCATATGCTTTTGGATTCAAGTGTTCAAAATGAAAACATTTGGGTAAAACCCATTCTGATAACTGTTTTAGTTCTACACTTTGTCTCATACCTGGAGTTATATGCACTATCCACTGCCATCCAGTTGATTCCAACTCATAGCAACCCCATAGGGCTTCCAGGGTTGTAAATCTGTACAGAAGCAGACTGCCACATCTTTCTCCCCCGAGCTGCTGGTGGTTTCAAACCACTGATCTTTCTGTTAGCAGTTGATTTAGCTTTAACCACTGTGCCACCAAGGCATATTACCTGGACTTATAACTTTATGTAAATAGTTTTTTTTTGCAAGAATCAGTCTTGCAAATAATGTAAAAAATCATAAAATTATAAATACAGATACTTGACCTATACGAGTTGTGTTTATCACGCCTCTTTCAATAAACATACAGTGGTCCTTCCCATGCCACTGTGTAATTCTGCAAAATGTGAAGATGATAAAGGTCTCTGAAAGAAAGTAAACATAGCTCTGGGTTCAACAATAAGCGTATACTGCTGTTGTTCTCTCGTAAAAGCGAACTTTTGATCCTCCTAATTGATGGGATTGAAAGGAATGCATTTTCTAGCTCAACAGCTGCAAAATAAGTGCCAGTGCCTATGCTAGTCATTCCAGTGGAGATGCCATTTAAGGTTAGAATTTGCTTAAATCTGTAGTAGTCCACTCTCATCTGCCACAATACATCTAATTTTTAAAAAATGGTTTAAGGTGGGAAAAATCACCACATCTTTAAATATTTGATAGTTGCATTAGTCTCTGTAATTTTTCCAGATATTTGTTATTGCTTCTGATTTACTCTTTTGGCCAGGAGGAGGAGTAGTTTCAAGAGATCCCACATAAGTATCCTTATTGTAATCACTTTTCCTACACAAATCAAACATGTTAGAGCCCTATCAGATGCTAAGTACATAAGTCCAATTATGCATTTAGGGACCAAGGAATAACTATTGGGTGGATCCCTAAGTATATCAGATCTATTGTGAGATAAATTCTAGACAGGATTTTATTACCTGGTCTCCATAACCTCCCATTAAATAGGGGACATGATAGCGTGTTATCCTCTCCAGTTTGGATACTCTATCCCACAGGCTTAAGAGTTTGGAATAGTCTTTTTTTTTTTTGCGTAAAAATGTAATAACTTGGTGGTGGTTGTGAGTTAATATTTAAATACTTTATCTGTTTATTTCCAATTTCTTTTCTTATTTTACTTTTCTTAATTGTACTTTAGAGGAAGGTTTACAGAACAAACTAGCTTCTCATTAAACAGTTAGTACACATATTGTTTTGTGACATTGGTTTCCAAACCCATGCCATGTCAACGCTCTCCCTTCTCAACATTGGATTCCCAATTACCAGCTTTTCGGTCACCTCCTGCCTTCTAGTACTTGACGCTGGGCTTATGTGCCCCTTTAGTCTCATTTTTTTTATGGGCCTATCCAACCTTTGGCAATCAGGAGTGACTTCATCACTGAGCTAAAAGGCTGTCCGGGGGCCTTACTTTCAGGGTTTCTCCAGCCTCTGTCAGTCCATAAATTCTGAACTTTGTTTTTATGAGTTAGAATTTTGTTCTACACTTTTCTCCAGCTCTGTCTGGGACCCTACACTGTGACCCCTGTCAGAGCAGTCAGGGTGGTAGCCAGGCACCTGGCAGTTGTACTGGACTCTGTCTGGTGGAGGCTGCGGTAATCATGGACCACTAGTCCCTTGGACTAATCTTGAATAATCCCTTTTACCTTTGCAAAGTTAGTATAGTAACTGGCACAGGTCCCTTTCTGGAACGATTGATGGGATCCTCATTGTTCTTCAAGGGCATTTAGTCTTGCTTTCAGTTATTGAGTTCTGTGGCTGTAAATTGACTTAAATTTTGAAACTGGGTAAGGGATAATGATTTTTTCCATTGCTGTGGCTGATTTTAATCTTTTATCTCCAAGTTCTAATTTTTTTTTTTGGTTTAAAAGTCAAGTAACACCATTGCTGACTGCCCATCTCCTTGCCACTATCATCCATTGCCACATACCCAAAGCACCCCATTTGTCACTCTAACTTTGCTGTCCATTACAGTAAATATGGACAGCTTTCCTCTGTTGGATAGGTGCTGCCACTTAAAGTCTATCATTACGAAATCCTCTTATTTCCATTGACACTAGAGAGCCCAGTTTCAGAAAATATTTAATCCCTGGAATCTGTGAATATGGTATCTTATGTAGCAAAAGGGACTTTATAGGTGTACTTAAAAAAGATTACCTTAAAATAAGAGTACCCTAGATCATCCAGGTGGCCCCAATCTAATTACATGAGCCATTAAATGCAGAGTGCTCTCACTGGCTAAAGGCAGAAGGACTGAAGAAGAGGGAAAAGCTATAAGCGTGAGAGAGATTCAAAACATGTTTGCTGAGTTTGCTATGTAAGGGCCTATGTGCTAGGACCAAAGATAGGCCTCTACAAGCTGAAGCAGGACCCCAGCTGACAACCAGCAAGGAAACTCAGTTCCTCTACCACATGCAACTAGATTCTGACATCAACCTGAATAAGCACGGAAGTAGGTTTTACCCAGAGCCTTCCCGTTTAAGCTCAAGTGGCCAGGATCTTGATTTCAACCTTGTACAATCCAAATTATGGAAAGCAGTTGGATTAGCTCGGACTTTGAACCTACGGAATGGTGAGATAATAAATTTGTTTGTTTTAAAATACTAAATTTGTGGTAATTTGTTACAGCAGCAATAGGGAGCTAACACAGAGAACAGTGAAGTAGAGCTGAGGAGCTCATTGACACAAAAAGGCTAGAAAGACAGGAGGGGTGAGAGGAAGTGAGGTGAGAAGCAAAGGGGTCTGATGCATCTTCGAAGGATAGCCTCTGGAAAAAAGAGACAGTGACCACTCTCCGTGGATGAGTCCTAAGGTGTGGAAACCTAAACCACGAATACTAGAGAGTACAAAATACTCCCGGATATTGAAAGACTGTTAGTAGTAGTTAAGGAGAAAACTAGCGGTTTGAAAGGCAACTGACAAGAAGTCTTTAACTAAGTCATTTCCAATTTTACCGAAAAAAAAAACTTTGAAAGGCCTAAAAATATTGATAACTGAATGTGGCAGGCAAGCCGTTGAGAATTTCTAGGTAAAATGCAGCTAATTAAAAACAAATCAGCAAAAAAAAAAACCAAAAAACAAACCTTTGGTATTCTACCTATACTTTCCCTGATGAAGCTCAGTTTCTACATAGTAGACAAAGCAATTTGTGCCCTCCCACCCACTGCATTTCCCTCCAATCAAAAAACGCGAAGTCCTAGGATCTGTATTAGAAAATGAAGCTAGGTAGCGATCCTTCCACTGAACAGCTAGTGCTTCTTGAGGTGGGCCCCTGACTGAAGCATGTGCGCTCCTTCAGAGAGTTATACTTCCAGAAAATAGGGCAAATTCCTAGTACTGTTTTCAAGGAAGAGAAGGGCCACTAGGGCACCAAAAAAGCCTGGGACCCTCCTCCTGAATTTGTGGAAAGGTTAAACCACAACAGAGGGCCAGGTATTTGAGGGTGTAAGTGAGCACATATTACAGGAGGAACTTAAACATGGCAAATGGGAGTGCTAGCATGTGTGTGTACTTCTCCGTTTAAATAAATAAGTATATGTGGATATGAGAATGGGAATAATCATACTGAATTCTAGGAGAGACTCACCGGGATATATGGGAAAGAAATGGACCAGGAGTAAGATTTTAAAAAGGGATGAAACGGGCAGAAAAGGGAGGTAAATAAATATTGCAAACCCTATCTGCTGCACAGCACTGGAGCTAGAGACTTTTCTCTGTAATTAGGCATTAGTAAATGAAACTAAAACACCGTGGACTATATATTTTAAGATTCCAAATACACAGAGGAAAGAAAACCATGTGAAGAGGAAGGCAGAAGTTGGAGTAATGCAACCACAAGCAGGGGAAAGTCCAGGATTGCTGGCGACCACCAGAAGCTGGAGAAGTCAAGGAAGGATGCTCACCTAGAGCCTTGGGAGGGAGTTTGGCCCTGCCGAAATCTTGATTACAGACTTCCATCGTGGAGAACTGTGAGAGAACAAATTCCTGTTGCTTAGAAAACAAAAACAAGCAAAATTCCATAGGACAAGAAGATGAGAATATTTCTTTACAGAACTGTTGCAATAAGAGAAATTTTGAAAAAAAAAAAAAAGGTTAGCGTTGCACCTCAGCAGAAAATGAGAAGAAACTACAATAAACAAAACAAAACTAAGCTAAAAAGGAAAACGAGTAAGATACGGAGGGACTACAGAACATAACTGGGTTCATCACTGAGGCACGTGCACATGCACCCAGAGCGTCTCACACACACAGACCAAAAGACAAATCGAGTCTACAGGGAAAAAGTAAATTAATAATGCAGACCAGAAACTTGTTGAAAATTTCCTCAAGAATGAGGAATAAAAACAGGAAAAAATGATTTAAATGTTAGATGTGGCAAAAAAAACTAAGAAAAGTAGGTGTTTCTATGTATTAAAAGAAAGCAGTTTGGATAGAAGTAATAAAGACAGTCTTGAAGAAAACTAATCTTAGCTCAAAATAGATTGTAGTAGCCAGATAAAATTAATGAAAAGATGTCTACATATTTGGCAAAATATTTCAATTATAAGTAGTTGTTTTACTTTTTTTTAATATTGGGAAAATGTTACAAAGAAACAGAGGGTGAAAAAACAAACAAAAATCTGCTCAGGCTCAGATCCATCCTTAACGACGCTGAATGCCAGAAGGCAGTGGGACAAGTTTTACCTAGTTCTGTAGGAAAAGGTTATGATCACAGATATGTATACCCAGCTGAGTTGACCGTTGTTTATGAAGGCCATAGAGAAACGCTTGTATACAAAAACTCAGCAAGTATACCACACATAAATGCTTTTGATAAATATTTATATGCTTGATTAAATATATCAATAAAATAAGGCTGCTATCAAAATAAAGACAGGAGAAATCACATGGTAAGAGCGATGACAAGTTTTAAAAAGAGAAGATTCAATGAAAGAATAATTGAAAATATTCAAAAGAATTGATGATGGAAGACAACTTATATGTATGTGTGTGTGTATGCATGCATGTGTGTAGGTGTGTATATATATGTCTATATATATATATATAGACATATATATACACATACGTACATATGCTGGATTCAAACTGCTGACTTTTTGGTTAGCAGCCAGATGCTTAACCACTGCACCACCAGGGCTCCTATGTATTTGTAAAGCAAAAAAGTATTTTCTAAATCAAACCACAAATTATATAAACAAAGACTATGAAGGTGAGTACTATTAGAGGAATCTAATAATGTTAAATTCCTGGTCTTAAGAAGAGGGAGGCAAAAGACTTATTTTTAAATTCTAAAAAATACTTTATTAGAGTATTTTTTAAGGTGAAAGTATTTATTATTAGAAAAAAAAATAAATGGTTTCAAACCATAGGCAGAAAGTAAAATTAATTACAAAAAATATATTGAATGAGGGAAGCACAAGATATAAAACCAAATGTTTTAATATTATAGTGCTCTATTTTAAAAGCAGAATAGAAAAATCAAATTTCAGCTTGATCCTAAGACGAATGAAGAAAATACTCTAAATGATAACTGGTTTTCTCTCTCTTTTTTTTTTTAATTTAATGGTAATTGTTCTTTCTTCTTTATGTACATAGTCTATGTTTTTTAAAATGGCAATCTGTTATTTTTATGATAAAAATAAGCAACACATGTTATGATAAAATAGTGAAAGAGAAATAGAATACTGGCCTCCTATAATTTTGCTTTGGATAGAGGAAGTGGAGAAGCAAATGCGGGGAAATATGATGCTTGCATAACAAGGAACAAGAAACTAGTGGGGATTTCCTGAGTGGAGCAAACAGGTAAGCACTCGAATACTAATGAGAAGGTTGGCAATTCAAACCCACCCTGAGGAACCTCGGAAGACAGGCCTGGCGATCTGTTTTCTAAAGGTCACAGCCTTATAAACTTATGGAACGGTTCTACTCTGCATGCATGAGGTAGCCATGAGTCAGAATTGACATGATAGCAACTAACAAGAACGACAACATAGACAAAAGTAGTGATTTGTGAAATTTTAACCCAGAGATTAGACGTGTTTTGAATTTTAGGTAAAATAAGAGATAAATACCACTTTCACTATCAAGGGGATGTTAAAGCCAGTCCATGTGTGTGTACGCATGTGAGCATGCATGTGGGTATATAGATTTCCATAACCATAATTGAGGCTTACAGACAACAGAGATGGAGGTTACTCTGACTCCAAGTCTCACCGTCCAATCACTTTCTACCTAACTTTTAACACTACAATTGCCATAGAGTCAATTCAGAGTACAGCTGCAGCCCCTGAGGTTTTCATGGCTGTGAGCTTTTGGAAGCAGGTTGCCAGGCCTTTTTTCTGAGATGCCTCTGCGTAGGTTCAGACTCCCACCCTTTTGGTTAGTAGCCCTGCACTTAACCATCTGCAACACTCAGGAACATCTCAACACTACTTAGTGAAAAAAAGTTGTATCTTAGCAGTTAAATCAATCTAAACTTAAATTCTGCATAATGTTTTTAAGTATCTTTTTGTTGTTAGGTGCCCTCCAGTCGGTTCTGACTCATAGTGACCCTAAGTACAACAGAACGAAACACTACCCAGTCCTGTGCCATCCTCACAAGTGTTGGCTATGTTTCAGCCCATTGTTGCAGCCACTGTGTCAAACCATTTCTTCCTCTTTTTTCACTGACCCTCTACTTTACCAACCATGATGTCCTTCTCCATGGACTGGTCCCTCCTGATACCATGCTCAAAGTTGTAAGACAAAGTCTCCCCATCCTTGTTTCAAAGGAACATTCTGGCTGTACTTCTCCCAAGACAGATGTATTCATTCTCCTGGCAGTCCATGGTGTATTCTATATTCTTCACCAACACCACAATTCAAAGGAGTAAATTCTTCTTCGATCTTCCTTATTCATTGTCCAGTTTTTGCATGTATATGAGGCAATTGAAAATACTCTGTCTTGGGTCAGGTGCACCTAGTCCTCAAGGTAACATCTTTGCTTTATTAACACGTTAAAGAGGTATTTTGCTGCAGATTTGTCCAATGCAATACGTTGTTTAATTTCTTGACTGCTGCTTCCCTGGGTGTTGATTGTGGATCCAAGTAAAATGAAATCCTTGACAACTTCAGCATTTTCTCTGTTTATCATGATGTTGCTTATTGGTCCAGCTGAAAATTTTTGTTTTCTTTATGTTGAGGTGTAATCCATACTGAAGGCTGTAGTTTTGATCTTCATCAGCAAGTGCTTCAAGTCCTCTTCACTTTCAGTAAGCAAGGTTGTGTCATCTGCATATTGCAGATTGTTAATGAGTCTTCCTCCAATCCAAATGTCTTGTTTTTCTTCATATAGATCAGCTTCTCAGTTTATTTTTTTTCAGCATACAGACTGAATAAATATGGTGAAAGGATTCAACTTTGACACACATCTTTCCTGATTTTAAACCATGCAGTATCCCCTTGTTCTATTCGATGACTGCCTCTTGGTCTGTGTACAGATTCCTCATAAGCACAATTAAGTGTTCTGGAATTCCCATTCTTTGCAATATTATCCAGAATTTGTTATGATCCACACAGTCGAATGCCTTTGTATAGTCAATAAAACACAGGTAGACATCTTTCTGGTATTCTCTGCTTTCAGCCAAGATCCATCTGACATTGACAATGATATCCCTCTTTCCATGTCCTGAATGGTATTATTCCAAACTCCTAAATTTTATTCTTATCTATATTTCCCAACTTATTCTGTGTGTGAAAAAATATTTTCTCACTTACAATTTTTTAGATTACTGCCTTGAATAAGATGTGTATGGTTTTCATTATCCACAGTATGCTTTGAAAGGCTAGAATAGTTACATTATTGGCTCTCCAGGCTACCGCTGCATACAGAAGCTGGAAATCAAGTTGTATCAGAAGGATGATAATAGATGTATTAAAACTGCAGAAGAAACCATAGTTAAAAAATTATCTTGGAGTACAGAAATGACTAAAGTATCAGCATTGCACTCCTGCTGTTAACCAATATATTACAAACCCCAGACTAAAGGGAGAAGCTATCCGTCAGACAGAATGAACACATCTTAAGCATAGAATTTATCAAGTGGGCCATCATTACTGCCAAATTTCTTTCGATTATTGATCACCGTTGCTACGAAAAAAAATTATGGAATTCACTAAAAACTATTTTTCAGAATAAATTGCAGCCATGTAAGTATGTTATCTACCGTGAAAAGCTAACCTAGAGATCTTGTTTCATTTTTCCTTCTTTAGACTAGACACATGTACAACACTGTTTAAAGTTCATGTCTCTGGGCCTCTGGTTATGATCACATGAAAAATGAAATGTTATTTTCTGAATAAAACTGTTTCCATTCTTTTCCAAATTGTCTTCATATTTTTTGGATGTGTTAACTTTCTTTGTTCTTAACTTTATGTTAAGTTAGCAATAGGTTTGCTGGAAGAAATGAAAAATAAACCATCTTTTGGTTCTTTTTGTTGTTTTTCTTAAACCCAAAGTATGCTAGAGAAATAATTTTGGGGGCTATTTTAAACCCATCAAAACCAAACCTGTTTCTGCTGAGAGGATTCCAACTCATAGCAACCCTATAGGACAGAATAGAACTGCCCCATAGGGTTTCCAAGAAGTGGCTGGTGGATTTGACCTGTCAGCCTTTTGGTTAGTAGCCATAGCCTTAACCGCTGCACCACCAGCTATATTACCCATAGTAAACTTTACAAGGAAATGCTTGAGTCTCTCCCTCTCCATAACTCTTCAAATTACAATTATATAGGTCATATTCTTAATCTACCGTATTTTAAATATATAAACTAATATTGAGAAAGTCATTGTTACATAAACTGATGAAAACTGAAAGGGTCGTGGGACAAAGTACACTGATCTGAAAAATTAGTTGTATTTTGCTCAACTTTGTGCTTCCCCTCTTATACTTTAATATTATAAATAAAATCACATGAAAGTGTGAAGTTTGTAAATAGCAGCGGTATTGCTAAAATGGAATAAAAATTTGACAAACAGTATATGTTTAAAGATACAGCAGAGAGAGAGGAGAAAAAATCAGCAGTATTTTTTTTTTTCCCTTTCTTCTATCATGCACATCAATTTTTCTTGTTAGAGATTGGACAATTGTGGGCATTTCACATAGTACGGTACATCTGTAATAGCTAAACATGTGTTTAGTATTGAACTTCTTCATATCTGAATCATCATAAAGAGAAAAGTGAAATTGCTAGAAGAAGAGTGCAAACTTAAATCTCAAACTCAAGGACCAAAAAGCAAGTATATGATCAAACAGAAAACAAAATAAAACATAATCACCAATGATCTCAAAATGGCCACAAATAAAACACATTTACAGACAGGAAAATGACCCAATTTATCCAAAACTGTGCCAGTTTTTGGGAAAACCTGGTGGCATAGTGATTAAGAGCTACAGCTGCTAGCCAAACGGTTGGCAGTTCAAAACCACCCTGGGCTACTTGGAAACCCAATGGGGCAGTTCTACTCTGTCCTATAAGGTTGCTATGAATAGGAATTGATTTGACAACAATGGGTTTTATGTGTACAAGTTTCTAAATGAAACTTTTTTCCTTAGTAATGATTTTTAAAACTACGTAGGCACTTAACTAATAAAAACTCCTAACTCATGCATCATCAGCATTAAAGAATTAAAATCCAGAATTGGGAATGCCATGTTTTCATTGATGAGGAGCCTTTTTTTTTATCTCAGCTTTTCCTGCTGAGATCAATTTAATGGTGGGAAACAGAATGCAGCTTTAGGTCAGCAGTTCTTAGGCAATTTTGTTCCCTGGAAGTCATTTGGTAATGTGTGTAAACATTTTGGTTGTCACAACCCTGAGGTGGTATCTAATTGATAGAGACCAGGGGTCCTGCTACACATGCTACCCTGTTAAGGGCAGCCTCCCACAACAAAGGATTATTTGGCCCAAAATGTGAAAGTGCCAAGGTTGAGAAATCTTGCTGTAGGCGAAAAGACATTTGGGTAAAGAAGTTTACCAGAAGGTGTGCATAGTTACAAAATGTCTTCCCTCAAAGTTGAAGTAGTATTGTAAGAAATGTTTTGTTGATGACATTTGTAAAGGATTGTCGCCATGGAGGGGAGTTATACACCTACATTTTGCACATTTACATAAGTTTTTGCAACACAAAATTGGAGTAGAATTTTTGCAACACAAAATTGGAATAGAATTAGGTAGAGGTATGGAAATAGAGTGAACTACATTTGTGTGGTTGAAAAAACAATCCTCATCTCATAAAGACTGAGTGTAAAGTAACTGTAAATGGAAAAACAATGAGCTCTGATGTGGACTTTCATGTACCAGCAAGGGACGGTGAAGCACAATGTGCAAATAAGGGCCATGAAGATATAACCAAAAACCAGTTGTTGTCCAGCCAACTGCAACTCATGGTGACTCCATGTGTGTTATAACAGAACTGTACTCCATAGAGTATTCAGTGGCTGATTTTTTGGAAATAGAGTGCCAGGCCTTTCTTCCAAGGTGCCTCTGGGTGGACTTGAACCTCCAACATTTCCATTAGATGCCAAGTATGTTAACCATTTACATCACCTGGGGACTTCATGAAAATATAAGCCTGTTTTAAATAGGGCCTAAGGGGAAAAACAAACGGATCCTGGGCTCTGACTGTCTTTTACTGGCACCCTAGTGAGAATAGATCATCAATACCAGGACCAGAATGTTAGTGGGTTGTATATTACCTACGATTTGCTAGATATTTATGCTACTGGTAACATTTCATAAACTGTATCAAGGTCATTCCAAGCTGTGGGTTCTGTTTCTTTCAAATACCTTAAGAGGCATTTATAAAGCCCTGAGATAAAAGAATTCCTTAAGATAAATATAACTTAAAGACGGCTAAACTAATCAAAACTCTTTTACATTTGCAGTCTCTAGCCTGATGCTCCAAGTAGTTTTAACAATAACTACTGCACTTACAAAATAATGTCTAAATAGTGTCTAATGGAATTTGAGTTCTTCGCAGAGTACAATTTCTGAGAATGAGAAGAAGCAGGAAGAGCTTTGGCTTTTTTCAAAGTTGTCATAGTGCTGTGTATATCACCTGTCTCTCTATTGTAGTATGAAGCCTGTGATGAGCATAGTAAGATAAGAACAAGTAAAAGGCAGGAGAGTGTTTCTGCTTCAAGACAAGAGAAAATGAATTTTCAGTTGTGCTTTAAAAGCAATGCCATGAAATCAATCCTTCTCTGAAACGTGTATTCTAATGTTATAACGAAAATTCTCTCCTATGTTCACTATTCAGGTTTCTAGGGATATTGAAACCACCTAAAGAGAGGAACTTGCTTATTTTTAAAAACTACCCAAGCCAATCACTTAAATATGTAGAATTTCATTTAAATAAGTCAGTCAACAATTTTTTATAAAGTATTTAACACTTCATTGTAGAAACATAGGCAAAATGACTATTATAACCAAAATGAAAAATACTGTTCAATTTAAAAAATGTACTTAAACAAGAACCTGAAAAAGTTTATGATATGCATAACATTATTCAAGCAAAATTGCACTAGTATTACAGAAATCAATAGTTTATAAAGGCCTCCATATGGCAAAGTTTAGAAATAGGTAGTATGCATGCACGTAGTACAACAAAAAGTCTCTTTATAAAACAGTAGTTTGTTTTTTTTTTTTTTTTTTTTAATGCTTGTACAAAGGGATAAAGAGCAACCACAAACATATTTCATCTGTTAGGTTAATACATTATGACAGCTAAAAGTCAGTCATGTCTATCAGAGGAACAAAAAAGCCCTCCATACCTTGTGAATAAATCTTTTGTGCCTTTAAAGATATTTGTATAAAAATGCTATCCTTTTTTTTTAATTTATTTATACAACTTAAATAAATCAGACTTGTTTCAATCAAAATTTGGAAAAAGGAAAAGAAAAAGCGAACAGTGTCCTTGTGTTTTGCATAACCAAAAGGAACCAGAGTACCAGAGTGACTGGTACAACATTTACACTCTCCACCTTTGATTATGGGCAGAAAATTGTTCTATAACAGCCAGAAGGTTCTTTCAGAATATAATTTGGATAGGGCAAATAATGAATTAGTCATACTGTATCTTGAAAATATTTACCAATCACTCTATACTAAAATGGCTGTTTTACCTCTTCCTTTTGACCTAACAAAGAGAATGCCTTTGTATAATTGAAATTGTCATCAATTTGTGTGCTTCTATATTATTCTTTAGTGTCCAGCTTAGTAAGGGGTTGGGTTAATCTTCCACAACATGCATGTGACAGGGAAGAAATACCTAAAACATGAGCACCCAATGAATGCCCTCTTGTGCTCTAGGCTCGCTATTGCCTCAGGGTTGAGGGAGAACAAAAGGTCTTATCTCATAGCAAGCGTGGTCTTTCTACTTTAGGTATATTTTTGCTATGTCGTACGACTAAATATGGATGGTGGAGGACCAGATAGCGTTTCGTTCTGTTGTACATAGGGTCGCAATGAGTCAGAACTGACTGACTCGTTGGCACCTAGCAACAACCACCACCACTAAATATAACTATTGATTACAGGGTATATGTATTTGGTATATCACACAGAGTCCACTAAATTTTTGAAAATGTAGTTATCTGTTCATGCAAATTATTAATTTTATATATATTTTTAAAGTTTTTCTTTAAAAATCTTCCTTATCATTTAGAAATCTAAGGCTATGTTCAAAGCAGGTGATGCTGAACTTGTGAGGGCTATATATTTCCAGCAAAGTTTGAATCATTCTTAATGGGCACAAAGAAGAGAGTTGACCATTCAATTGTTCTTCCATCCATTTAAACAGAAAAACAAAATGACATTATACTATAGATTCCAGACTATATAATGAAAAAGTGCAAAGATCCTCTTTGTTAAGTAGAACCAAAAAAGTTCATATAAAATAGACCGCTCATATTCACACTACGAAGGAATATGTCGTTTTTAATATTAACAAATTCAAAGGTGTGTCCTATCAGCAGCATTGTTGTAAATTGTCCTGTAGTGCAGTTCTTTTCATAAAAATACCATACAAATGGTCAATCAATAGTCATCAGCAAAAAATAAAAACCAGAAAACAATTAACTAGGAAAAAAAAAAAAAGGAAAGAGGTAAAGCTGATGCCAAAACAAGTATAATACTGTTGGAACATACAAAAGTAACCCTTATATTTTATACATTTATACAGCATATAAAAGTTTTTGCCGATTATGCCACTGTCTCTCTTATTCCAATTTCTATTTTCTTTGGAAGCAGTTCTTTCCTTTCATCAACACTTCCTAAGGAGTTTCGACAGTTTTGCCCATCCATATATAATTTTGCATACACTGGATTGGAGTAATTTGTTGGCTAGAGGAGAAAACATAAATAGGTATAATGTTATTAGCAGCCTTGAACACACTAATTATTTTCTAGGCTGTCTATCCCTTAATAGTGAGAACATTTATATGCAATACCTTTAGTAAATGGTATATATTTAAATGTAATTTAAATGCTGTGTTTACAGGCTTTTGTAGACTTTAACATGGTATTAGATAAGAGCATACTTGTACATTTTTCAGGTAACTTGTGAACCTCAGATGGCCTTTCATACAATGTGAGAAACCTGAAGAAATCTTTGAGGAAGCTATACTATTGAGACTTTATTTTAAAGCATAAACATTTAAATCAAATTCTCATAGTTTCAGTCAGTATGTTTTTTCCTTTATTTCAAGCCTATCATTGACACGCAGATACATTTACGGAAAATCGCCTCATTGCTTGGTGCTGATGATCTTTCAATGCGAGGTTGAAAGCAAGCAAATAAAAAATAAAAATGAACAAGCTTGCATAGCTGGAGTAGCCTTTTAGACAAAGAATAATATTTTGGCTTCAAACAACTTATGCATACTTATCATTGGAAATATTTTTGGACTCATTCCAAAGAATTGTGAAGAACGCAGTCATGTGAAATTTCACGGACGCTTACTGCCGTTTGAAGTAAAATTGAGAAATGAAGAAGTGACCTCTTTCAGAACAACGTATGCAATGTTTGTTATTTCAATAATTGTGGATTAACCCCCCCCAAAATATTGTCTCATGTTTCATTTTGTTTTCTTTCAACAGCAGTACATTAAATCTTAGGTACAACAAAGAAACACTGTAAAATTTTAGTCATGCAAATGAGACAAACATGATAACGAATGAGAATGAAAAGCAGTTGTTGAAAGACTGGCGCAGAGGAGAGAATACTCAGCCCTAGGAATCCCTCTTCTGCTTAAAATGAACTATGCAACTTCAGACAGAGACTCTTTCTCCAGACTCCCACCTTCTCGCCTCCCACAAAAAAAAAAAAAAAAAACTTCTTGTCCTCTAGTCAATTCTGACTCATAGTGACCCTATAGGACAGAGTAGAACTGTCTATGAACCCCAGTTACTTAATTTTCACATTTAAAAAATGATTTAATTAGATACTCTCTAATTTCTCAATACAATGCCACATTGTATATTTTAATGAACTGCACATCAAATTTGTATCTACTAAATAAAGCATCTTAATAGAAAATGGATAAAACTAAACATAAATTTAAGTCTAAATCAGCTTAAATTTACAGCCAGAGTTGTCTTTTCTAAAAAAGAGCAAATACTTCATGCTTATTGTTAACATTTTCCAATTCAGTAGAAGGAATATTTCTACCTAATGACTTGTCTAAAATGATAAGATGTTTTATACATAATCTTAAGTAGGCATAGGCAGGTAACATACTATAAGCCTCTAATTTTAATGCTGTTTTGAAATCTCTTGTTAATTAAAAATTCAATTAAAAACAAATCTCTATCTAAGTCTAGTAATTAGCATTTGATTGTGAGGGGCTCTGTGATGGAAAAACCCAGAACCCAGTGCCGATGGAATGGATATGAAACAATGAATGTTCTTCTCTCACCCCAGCAGTTAGTGGTCCTTTCAAATCAGAATTTAGGTAGATGGGCGGCGCTGTGTGGGGAAGCTTGAAAGCACTGGACCCTCCCCCTATATACCTGGCCTGGATGTAAACAGAGAATTTTAGTTTCTGATCTAATATCATGGAACCAGTTTTCATTGACATAAACTCATTATAAATCATAAATATCAC
The DNA here is from genome assembly GCF_030014295.1 of Loxodonta africana. Lineage (NCBI taxonomy): Eukaryota > Metazoa > Chordata > Mammalia > Proboscidea > Elephantidae > Loxodonta > Loxodonta africana. The sequence continues at coordinate 108,738,995 of NC_087347.1, read as the reverse complement.
ATTAAAAAAACATTCTTTAGCTCTAAGGCATGAACTGTGTGTTCATGTTAGCTTTAACAACTTAAAAAAAAAAAAAGAAACGTTACTATAAAATCTTTGCCTCACACACAGAACTGCTGTCCAGCTTATCAGTAAACATGCTATGCTCCTAAAATCCTTCATTCATTTGTGTTTATTTAATTTCATCCTCCACAAAGAAATAATATCTTTGCTCACAGTTCTGTGAAAAATGTGCCAGCCTTCCCCAATTAAGGTTTCATCACTTTGGACAATTCTGACAATGGCCCATTCTGGACACTCCGTTATCTGAGTGCTTCTAATTAAAGAAAGGCTCATCATCACTCCATAATTTTATGGAGGAAAAAAAATCAAATTTTCAATTTGATATAGCAAAACAAACTTATCTGAGTTTTTGGAAATGAGACCCTGTAGTCCAACACATACTAATTAGCGATTGTATTGGTTTACTATGTCTCACACAAGGGCAATGACTAACCATCTTTGGTAATTCAAAAACAGAATTAGCAAATCTGGCACACTCATATTCACAGCTTTGTATTTGTAAGTGGTTCAAGATTTAAAGAAAAAAAATGAGACAAAAATTTTATTAATATGAAAACATTCCTGAATATACATATTTTAAGGAACCCTAACCCTTCACTGCAACACTGAGTAACCACAAAGTTTGGAAGAAAAGCAAGGACCTCAGGAAAACATTTTTAACATAAAATCAAGTCAATGTTGCCTATTTATTCTTCTCCACAAAGTTTTATTGAGGAAATATTGAAAACAATCCAAGTAAGGATTGTGAAGAATTTGGGATAAAATCAGTAAATAGTAATTCTCTTTATTTGAACTCTTCAAACAATTCTGTGGTGACCTCTATAGTCAAATCAATTTTGTTAACTTTATTAACTATTCAGTTCTTTTAATTATAAGGTAACATTAGAACAGAAATTTCAACCATTTTGAAAATAATGAAAATCATTTGTTTACAAAAAGCTCATTTATATGTAATGCTATTTATATTCAATCACATCACCCATATAGTAAACCACTGTATAACACAGTGCATATTCCAGCTATGAAATACATTCGACCATTAAGATTGCTTCCATGTGGCCTTCTTCTTTTCAAAAGTATCTATGCCTTATCAGGACTAGCTGTGTTTTCTGCATTACTTCTTAGGAAACAATTCATATTACATTTTTCAAATATCAGGAGCCAGGTAGAATCAGCTTTCTAAGTCACATTCCAGGTACTTTCAGCTAGTCAACAGATTGGTACATAAATGTTTATTGTGTATTATGTGCTAAGTGCTTGAAAATGTATTTGAAGGCACTGAAACTTTTTTTTTTCTCTTTGTAGAATAAGAGGAGAAAAAATTTGAAATGGAGTGCTGAAAAGCTACTCACTGTAGGTGTTCAAAAATTGGCTTAATTCAATCACTGATAGATAAAAATAATAAGGAAAATGAGCTCTCTTTATGAAAAGTGTATAAAGAATATCTTCATCAGCTCAGTTTACAATTATGCATGCTGTATTTTATCCCTAAGATGAATGCAAAGAATTTGAGGAATATATTGTTTTTAAATGTCTGTCTCCATCATAGATTATCAAATAACAATATGCATAGTACATACAGTCTTTCAGTTTCAAGTAGAGAATATGGAAACTAAGGTTACCCGTATTTATTTCATGAAAAATTTTAGATGTAAGAGGTAGTTACTGAATGAATAATTAATATTAACTACAAAATTGCCTTCTAATTAGGAAGACATTGTTACAATGTGTTCTGACAGAACAAAATTTATCCATTTAATAATGTTTTATTTATTCTTATAGAAATAAATAGTTGGCCATTGATGGATCAGTTTCAGACTTAGGGAGTATAGTCGTGAATTCTGAACTAGATTGAATATATGGGACCCTAGTCAACTTCTTCAGGAGCAGCTGTTGCTATGAAGGCAAAACCATATGGGTATAGATTGGCCATTGTGATTATTTACAATATAAAGTTGCATTTTGGGAAAAGTGTCTTTAATATGTCAGAAAATAAATAATCAATCAGTAAATGAATAAATAAGACAAAGAAAAACTATTTTCTAATAGTAAACTCACACTTTTAGTTCAGACTGAAATACTCTAAAATCATCAGGCAAAATATTCAGATAATTCAGTGAAATGAATATTCAAAGTTTAACTTCTCTAGGTAATTGTGTAACTTATGTTTTTTTTCTTAAATTGTGCCAATCTGAGCATACAATGATAAGGACTAGCAGAGACTCTGAAAAGATTGTGGATTCTTAGGCTATATATATCAATGACATGTTTCAAGTTAATAGCAAGGATATTACAGCAGATAGGAAAATATTTCAGAAAAGTGATTTGATTAAACACAAATCTAAGGGCACAGCTTAGCTGGCTCTTTGATGAAAGAAATGCTGTAAAAAATACTTATTTAGACAATGAAGCACTTTGCTTTTTTTTACTGTTGAAAAAAGAAATCAGCTAACATTTTTACACTAGGTTGCATATATTGATGTAGTAATACCATAAGACATTTGAATAAGATATTACTTTAAATAAATTACATGTTTACAAATGAAGTGAATACATAACAAATATGTGTTTTCTAAAAAATGTTATATTAACTTGCATGTGTTAGGTGAATGACGTCCATAATTTTATTTGGCTTTTTCTTTAACATACGCTGTAACACTCAATACATCCTAAAGTCCTTTACTGTATTTTCAGATGAAAGGAAAACCAAAAACCAAACCAAATTTGTTGTCGCCAAGCTGATTCTGACTCCTAGTGTCCCTACAGGACAGAGTAGAACTGCCCCATAGGGTTTCCAAGTAGCAGCTGGATTTGAACTGCTGACCTTTTGGTTAGAAGCCGAGTTCTTAACCACCACATTATCAGGGCCCCAGATAAAAGGACAGCGTGATGAAATTCAGAGTCATGTAACAGAGGTATGACTCAAGATTGTTAGTACTTTTGTCTATCGTTGTGAGAGATATACCTTTGTTGGGTCCACCATAAAGCCAGGATCCAAAAGGCCTCCATCGCTGTGATCATGATCCACCTCATACATGTTATAGGATGGATTGCCGATTTCCACATTTATTCCTCCATTGATAATGGGTTGTCTTCTAATTGTTTTTGTCCTAGAAAATGTGAAATTAATATAAGTGTGATTTGTTTAAATCAGACTTTGTACACAATCAGGTATACGAAACTATAAAATTTACAGATTTAATGTCTGATTTTAATACAACAGATGGAAAGATTTTAAATGAAATGTATTTGAAATGAACTGAATAAATTACATTGATCAAGTCATAGAGAAATAAAAAATGTCTTCATTTGATAAGTAGTTTACTTATTTAAACTTTAAAATAAAAATATTTTGAAATACATTCATTCTAATAGGTAATATTACATTAGTGGAAATCCAATAGTCACTATTCTGTTATCTTTTTTTTTTTAATTTTTTTTTTTTTGATTTTTATTAAGCTTCACGTGAACATTTACCATTCCAATCAGTCTGTCACATGTAGGTTTACATACATCTTACTCCCTTCTCCCACTTGCTCTCCCCCTATTGATCTCTTATCTTATTTTAAATACTACATTTTTTGCTCCTTTCTGGGAACCAACCTTAATAAAATAGTCATAAATGAATTTTGGAGTAGATTATTTTCAGTCTCCAGCTTATAGTATTAGAGTCTTATTTTACAAAATTTAGAAACTGTGATTCATAAGCTCTTTTGATTCCTGGATAATAACCCCAAGCCACCTAGATCTTTACAACTGCATATTAATATACATTGAAATAATGAGAATTACATTGAGAGATAAACAAAACAAATATACAAGTTGTGACTGAAATGCATAATTTATGTTATACATAGGTATATTCATAATGACTTTGTTGAAATCACTAATCATATAATACGATGCTCCTCAAAGACCGTTGCTGTTTCAAGGAAAGGCTACTACGCTTGTAAAATTCTATTGAAATTTTATTAATATGGTCCCTTGCTGGTTTTGTTAAAATAAATCAGTGGAGCCATTCTATCAATATCACATAGTGGAAAGGTTGTCTAAAATAGAGGCATAAAATGGTTTTACAACAGGGTTTTGCAATTGGGATAGTTAAATCATGTTTTAAGAAATTAAAAATAAAAACAAACTCACTATGTTTCTGCAACTATTTGTGGGATTTATTTACTAACACTTAGCCTAGGACATTGCATTTTACCTTCTTTTTCTTTTACAAAGCACTAAACCAATTACTAAGGTGGTTATCAAAGTCACCAAAAGCACAAGAGGCACGATGATGGCAATGCTTCCTGAAAAACAGATAAATGAATAGAAAAAAAGAACACATTAAAAAAATGAAGAGGTTAAGTCATAGACGTAAGTAAAGGTTGATGTAACTGAATACTTTATTACCACAAATCATTGGACTATTGATATAGTAAAAATAAAAAAAAAAAAGAAAATTCTTTCAAAAAAATAAAGCGTAGTTCACATGCCTATATTCCTGTTACTAAAAAAAAAAAAAAAAATCATTCTATTAAGCAATTGATCTACTGGAAATGTTTCTTTACCTTTTTTATTTATGTGTTGAATTTAAATACCTTGTGCCTAGAGATACTGACTTCTTTGTTAGTCTCAGTTTCCTGCCCCACCTCCACCCCCACGGCGCCGCCACACACACACACAAACACATTTACCTGCGAGGATGCAGTACTGTTCCTTGTACATGCTGGAACTGCACATAAATCCACCGTGACTGAGTACACATTTACATGCCTTCACTGGCCACATTCACACCCTTAGTTTTGTAATCTTAGTTACAGAAATTTTCTGACCATACATATGTGTGGCAAAATAGATGGCCAACCAAAACCAAACCAAACCCGGTGCCATTGAGTGGATTCTGACTCATAACAACCCTATAGGACAGAGTAGAGCTGCCCCATAGAGTTTCCAAGGAGTGCCTGACGGATTCAAACTGCCGACCTTTTGGTTAGCAGCCGTAGTACTTAACCACTGGGCCACCAGGGTTTCCAAAATAGATGGCAGCCTGTCAAAAAACAAAAAAGGAGGTGCATTCTCTTTGTATTTGAGGGGACATAGGCCTAAACATGGCAAAGCAGGGGGTCAGCAAAAACTAAGGGTCACCCTCAATGAGATGGATTGACCTAATAGTCACAAGAATGGACTCAAACATACCAAAGACCTTGAAGACAGCACAGGACTAGGCAATGTTTCATTCTGTTATACAAGGGGTTGCCATGAATCAAAGCCAACTAACAATAGGCCTACATATGGATTTCTTGATTTGTTTGCCATGCGACCTTAGGTGGGTTACTCAAACTCTTTGAGGCTCTTGCTCTTCTCCAACGGAACAAAGAAAAAAAGAACTATCACACAGGAGTGCTAACTTGATTAAACAAAACAGAAGAGAAGTGGGGTCCACTTTCTTAAGTTCCAATTCCAGAATAGTTCCAGCAAAACTTGTTTTGAGGGGTTGGCTTATGTTGCAAACGTCTATTTTATCCTTGTTTTATATATGTAAGAATGGTCTTAGGTTTTAGCAGTAATGGAACTTCAAGAGTGGTCAGAGAAACTAGGTCTTAGTGTTTTATGCATATGAGCATGTAGGTCAAAAACCAAACCTGTTGCTGTCAACTGGATTCCACTCATAGCGACCCTAAAGGACAGACTAGAACTGCCCCATAGATTTCCAAGGAGCACCTGCTGGATTCAAACTGCCAATCTTTTGGTTAGCAGCTGTAGTTTTTAACCACTGTGCCACCAGGGTTTTTGTATGAGCATATAAAAAAAAAATTTTTTTTTTGAGCATATAGGAGAGACAAATTTGAAGACAGCCTCAGGCTCTATGGCTGCGTTGGCAATAAGGGGGATCAGACTTTTTTTTTTTTGCCAAGGGAGTAAAGAGACAACAATACCCTTTTGCTGGCAATGAGACTCAAATGAGGACACACCAGGGTTATATGTCATTGTGGGAGAAAGGTGTGGCAGTCTGCTTCTGTAAAGATTTACAGCTTTGGAAGACCTATGGGGCAATTCTACTCAGTCATGTAGGGTTGCTATGAGTTGGACTCATTAGACGGCAATGTGCTTTTTAGTATATGTCACTGATGATAGGAAGAAAACTAAACACCTGAGATGTGGAGAACAAGGGAGTATTAAGTAGCTCTAAGTAATTAAGCCCTGGTGGCACAGTGGTTAAAGGTTTCAGCTACTAACAGAAAGGTCAGTGGTTCAAACTCACCAATGGCTCCTCAAGAGAAAGATGTGGCAGTGTGCTTCCATAAAGATTTACAGCTGTGGGAAACCTATGGGACAGTTCTACTCTGTCCTACAGGGTGGCTGAGAATCAGAATCAACTCGACCGCAGTGGGTTTGGTTTGGTTTTTGGATTAAGTAATTAATGCTACCTTTTTTTTTTTTTTTCTAGTTTTTTTTTTTTCTGGTAAATGAATATTTAGTGGCTACAAGGCAAAGACTTTGTTTATATTACTATGTGGCTGATTCACTCAAGCCAGTTTAATCACTGGCTAAACAAAGAAAGGAAATAACTCAGTAAGTTTTAAAATTTTATTGTGGGGATCTTGAATGGTTCACAAATGGAACAGTAAGAACTATTAAAATAAACGAACTTTTTCTCTGCAAATGTATGTGCATGTAAAAGTACAGGAATATAAATTAATGATAATATTAGGCACGGTAACCAAAAACCATATCCATTGCCGCTGAGTTGATTCCGACTCATAAGCACAGAAAATACCTACTTAGATTAAAGAAAAGCATGGATCAATTCCCATGGCTCCAGCCAGATAAGTCCATATTGGAGATCACTTACCACAACATCAAAGTCTTTATTAAAGAAATTTCATGTATAAGGTCATCTTATATTTTGAAGTGTGAACTTCAAAAATAATTTGTCTAAAACAACCAAATAACTTTTCCTCATATCCATGAAAAAAATATAGTTCTCCTTTTTAGCCAGTTCCTAAAATGTAAAAATTATTTTATTTTTTTCATGTTATTACCAGGACTATGCAACTTAGTGAGTTTGACACTGTCACCTCCTAGGTGTTTAGAAAGTGAACTGTACATGAATTTATGATGTATTAGTAATTAATGTAAGTAGAGAATCTGGCACCTTATATGGTAAATAACATTTATTCACAAAATTGAAATTCTCACATAAAATAGACCACAGTTCCGTTACTTCATAAACTATGACTTCAACTCACTGATCATGGCTTTACAAATATCCTTATGTCCTTATTTATGTAATTTTTTTCCACCAAAAGTTGCCTTCAAAAATATCTAAAAATACTCCCTTTAAAGTATATAAAATTACCTTTCCCTCAATGAAATTACAAATTATTTAGAAAATTAGATTTCATTTGTTCTACATATTTTATTTCATTCCTATATTTCATTCCTATATTTCATTCCTATAAACATGTATAATTATATGCTATAAAGTAAAAAAAAAAAAAAAAAAGAAAGAAAATAAGGTAGAAGGATATAATTATACATGCTAGAAAACAAAGGGCTTTGTTTTTCTTTTTTTTTTTCATCACAGATGGCAGCTGCAATCAGATATAATATTCTGTTTAAAAGGGCTAAACTTTTGATATGTTTATATAACCAGGCAAGGTAACTGCAATGATGCTTAGTGTGGATGATAAATAGTGAGGGTAGCAATTTTATAAGTTTTTTTTTTTAAATAAATATTTTACATTGATGAAAAGCACTGGCAACCAGATATTTTTAGAATCAAGGGAGAAGGATTTGGCAAAATACATAATTCTTTTCCAAGTAGTACATATAGCAGTAAATATTGTATTGTAGCTTATAACAATCAAGGTCTCTTGCAGGTGATTTTTTGAACAGTATGTTATTGATGGATTGTTATAACCTGATTAAAAAATTATACCCGGTACTTATTAAAAGGAAAGAGTATGTCTCAAGAACTTTCTCACATAAAATAGAGCGAGTATTTCTTCATAATATGGTTTTGAAGCTTCATTATGCAACACTTTGCCATTAGAAGTAAGAACTATATTATCAAATTGTTATTTGAAGAGACACCTTCCATGGGACAGGCAGCACAGTATAGCAGTTGAGATAATAGGCTCTGGAGAGAGGTTTAAGAAAACCAGAAAAACAAACCCTTTGCCCTCGAGTTGATTCTGACTCATAGTAACCCTACAGGACAGAGTAGAACTGTACCATAGGGTTTCCAAGGAGCAGCTGGTGGATCTGAACTGTGGACCTTATGGTTAGCAGCCAAGCTCTTAGCCAATGCACCACTTGAACCTCACTACCTCTGTTCAAATCTCTCCTCTGTTACTTACAGCAACCTGTTCTTGGCCAAGTAATGTATCTTTGTTGTAGTTTACTTGTCTATAAAATGTATCATCATTAATATCTTCCTCATTGTAGTATCAAGAGGATTGTAGTATAGAAGATGAACTTATATGTTTATTAAATAATTAAAAATGCATGTCCCCGTAACACCTGTGCATACCTCTATTTTGCACTTTTTACAATATATTGTTATAATCAGTTTATTTGCTTGCTTCCTGTTTATGTTAGAACTTCCACTTCATGAGAAGAGGAATCTCCATCTTATTTGCTGATCTATCTCCAGGGTCTAGCACGGCACTTGACACTCGATAGAGGCTCAATAAATATTTGCTGAGTGAAGTGAATGAAAGTGTGGAATAGTATGTATGACAAACTTTATGCTTTCCTCAGAGAGACTCAGAGAGGTTAAGTGTCTTGTGCAAGGATACAGTGTTAGACGTCCCAGAGGCAGTATTCAAACCTCATGTTTGTCTAAATCGGAGGTCTCTTCTCTAACCACCCTACTTTTAAAAAAAATAATAGAGTTGGTTTATTTTAGAAGCCTTTGAGAAATTGATACAGTTGCATATTCTAATGCATTTTTCAATTATCCTTAGATATTTGAAAATTTATAATTCCTGGTATCATATAATCAGAGGTCTGGTGGTACAGTGGTTAAGAACTTGACTACTAACAAAAGGTTGGAAGTTCAAATTCACCAGCCACTCCTTGAAACCTTATGGAGCAGTTCTACTCTATCCAATAGGGTTGCTATCAGTCCGAATCAAGTCGATGGCAATGGGTTTGGTTTTGGTTGGTATCATATCAGCAGGTGTGTATGTGTGTCTTAAACCATGATGGTATAAACAAGATCAGAATCAAGCAGGAAAAAAGGAGACAAGAATAGGGGATTACACCCCAGCAGGTATCACATCTCTGTTGTCAGGACAGTAAAATAAAGTATCTCTGCAATACTGCCTCATAAATGCTAAGGATATTTTTCCTCCTTAACTTTATGAATAGCAAGCACAATTCATAGCCACCGTTGATATTCTCTTAACATTTTATGTAAATTTAAAATTGGAGCATGTAATGAGTATTTGTCACCCTGAGCTTTCAACTCTTCCAAACAACTTCAGCAGAGTCAGATCATGCTTCCTCAAGTGGAGCTCAAGCAGAAATCCCTAGGATAATGGATCAGCCTAATTCCAAAGGCTGACTTTTTTTTAGCTACTTTAAGCAGCATAGGCCAGAAAACATCAGCAGCACTATTCAGAACCCATTAAGAAAGCTGTGCACGAATTAGGAAGGTAAATCTCGGTGACAATTGACAGTAATTAGGCAGACAAGGCAAGCCTATTCTTGACTATGTCAAGGTCTGATGATGATGGAATACTTCACCTTCAGTGGACATAAGGATTTGAAAACACATTTTTTTTTTTTTTTTTTTTTTAAGTATCTATCTTTCTCATTGGGCAGATGACTTATGCCCACGTTTGGAGAATGCTTGACATCTATTCAAAACCACTGGGCTTTATTTGAGAGAATAAAATAACCCTCTTACTTCAGGAAGGATCTGTTGAACTTGACTTCTCCCGTTAGCGTTACTGAGACAGCTTTCTCTAAGCATGAATGTCTGATACTTTCTACCTTCTAATAGAGTCATTGGAGCCCTGGTGGTTCAGTGGTTGAGAGCTTGGCTGTAAACCAAAAGGACAGCAGTTCGAATCCACCAGCCATTCCTCGGAATCCCTATGGGGCAGTTGTACTCTGTCCTATAGGGTCTCTATGAATTGGAATCAACCCGATGGCAATGAGTTTAGTTTGCATTTTAATACGGTCATTATTTGGTCAACTTTTTTCTCAAGTCTGAAATAATGTGACGTTTAAAGAGTTAATAGCCCTTTCAATGTGCGTTGACACTTCCACTAAAATAAAAAAAAAAATGTGCATTGACACTTCCACTAAAAAAAATAAATCACTGATTGGAGGAAGACTACCAGAATTTTTGAAAAAAGGTTTACAGCTACCTCAACTCCTCCCGTATAATGTTCATTCCCTATTTTAGAACTGTTGCACGTAATTAGAAGCTTGTTCTTATATGGGAGTTTATTGCCCATGAAAATGATTGAAGGAACCCCCACCCCCATAAAACATCTGCAGCACTCCTGCTCCAAACCATTTTCCAAAAACCAAACTTCCACTTTGTGAATGAACCTTAAATAACATTTGAAAATTCAATAGCTGGTTCACTCTGTTTTGTTCTTTAATTTTAGGGAGTTCTATCCGTATTTAAAATTGGTTTTGACTCACTAAAAGGCTATGTGTCTCATTTATCTTAGATAACAGGGAAATTTCCATGAAAGAAAGGCTAAAGCACCTATCTCCACAATTCCTAATTTATAAATTCATTGTGTTCTACAAGTTGGTTAAAAAAACAAAATGAAAAAAAAGGTCTTAATGATGGTTGAGTTTCCCAAACAGCTCACAATATCATTTATAAATTAGTATGCTTCCATAATTACTACTCATGATATTCGTTTGAGCCTTAAAAAAAAAAAAAAAAATTGCATAGTTGATCAATTTCATACTGCAGAAGTTGGTAAAAATCTTCAATTTCATCTTGGCCTTAGTGGTTGGTGTGTAAATTTGAATAAGAGTTGTATTAACTGGTCTTCCTTGTAGACATATGGGTTTTATCACTGACAGTGCTGTACTTCAGGATAGATCTTGAAATGTTCTTTTGACAATGAATGCAATGCCATTCCTCTTCAAGAGCCTTAGGTGCTAGGAAAAGGGATGGGAAATTTTTTTTTTCTCATTTTGCACTATCAAATTAGCAAATATATATTTTGCTACCCCTACTCACTTTTTTAAACCAATTTCCCAAATTCTCATGCTCTAGTCTCACTATCATGTGCCCATAATCTCCATAATGCCTTCTTTCTTGCCTCCCCTAAGTTCAGCACACAAATTCTAAGGTCCCCCCAAAATGTTCCATGATGAAGATCACTCGCCTCACCTCTCTAAATTCAAGTATTCATGCCTAGCCTGTTTATTCTCAACATATATGCCATTTTTCAAAGATGTTCATACTTATCAATTCAGATTACTTCAAACATTGACATTTTGAACAATGATGCTTGGAGAATTTCAAACTCTACAATAGGAACTTCTGGGGCTTGGGCAACAAAAAGGTAGATGAGCCCACTCTGGGAACCTGTCCCTGAGGTACAGTGATGCTTCATTCTTAGACTTCGATAGCTTATTTTCTTTTTCACAAACTCGAAGTGGTGTGTTTTTTGTTTGCTTTTAGGAAATCTTTTTCTCCAGCAGTGAAAGACTAGGGAAAAATTTCTAAAGGAAGCACTGATCCATCAATAATTACCTATTGTCTTCTAATTTTTTTTTCTCTTCAAGAATATATTTAGCTATTCAATAGATACTACAGATTTTTCAAAGTTTCCCCACTTATGGTAACATTAATGACAATATATGTGAATCAGGAAACTGTATTCCATACTTTTATGTTGGAAATCTTTATAAATCATTTAGATTTGTCAGAAAACACACACACAATAATGGTATGAATAGTCTTTCATATCAGGGACCTGTCTTAAGACTATAGCTGCAAAATAAACTATCTTAAAAGGCTGACCTATACTTTAAAGCAGTAATCTAAAAAACAAAGCAAGAATAAATCAACTACAATCCTAATTAAGAATTGCTTGTTATTTCAGGCCTCTTTAAGTGTAGCCAGATAGTGTCTTTTTTTTTTTTTTTTTTCCTTTTCCCACAACACATTGAATGTATTTGCTCTAATTAAAGCATGGAATTATTTTTTTCTCCTGAAGCATTCTTGCATCCATCGTGATACCTGCAGCCTTTGTAGCTGACAGAGCTTTCCTTAGAAAAGAATATGCTTGGTTTGCAGATGCATACCTCTGAAAACTGCCAAAGTTTGTGATGAACTCTCACAGCCTGAAAGCGCATATAAATACCGATTCCTTTCACCAAGTTTAAGAGCTATGGCTACTAACCAAAAGGTCAGCAGTTCAAACCCACCAGGTGCTCTTTGGAAACTCTATGGGGCAGTTCTACGCTATAGGGTCGCTATAAATCGGAATCGACTTGACAACAATGGGTTTGGTTTTTGGTTTGGTTTTTCACCAAATGAGGGCTCAGTGCTACATCTTACATCTTTCAAAAACACTCGAATTATAATATCTCTTCTGCAAAATTCCACAGATGAGGTTTTCTAAGATCCATCTCTCTTGATAATGACTTCAAAAGGAAAATATGTATATATATAATATATAGATCACCCAAGATGATAATTTGAGAAACTTACTTGTGCTGATATGATCAGACTTACTGCTCTTCGGGGCTGGCCTTTCACACTGCGTGCCTGACCAGTTGGTGGAGCATCTAGAAAATGAAAAAGCAAAAAAAAATCAGTGAATAATAAAACACAGAGTCTGTAAACGCAGTAACTTCAAAAACATTAGGAAGGAGTATGCCATGTCATAAACTGATTCCTAAACATTATGTAGAGATTTCTGCTAATTTTAAGGGTAAATTCAATTGGGCTTCACTTGTTGAAATACTTTTTCAAATTTAGTCCAGTGGTTAAGAGTTTGGCTTCTAACCGAAAGGTCGGCAGTTTGAATCCATTAGGCGCTGCCCTATGGGGCAGTTCTACCCTGTCCTATAAAGTCTCTATGAGTCAGAATCAACTCGACGGCAACAGGTTTGGTTTTTGGTTTAGAGTCATTTTTCTTTATGTTGTGTTAAACTTTAAAATTGGCATATTCTATAACAATATTGTAATGTAGATTAAAAATTGGGAATTAAATTGAGAAGTATTCAAAATTACAAGTTACCATGCAAAAGTCAAGTTTGCATATTAAGGAATGCTTTATTAAGATTCTGTTTTTTTTTTTTTTTTTCTGGTAATTCTAAACACGTAGGGGAAAAAAAAAAAAACTAGCTACTAAACAGCAAATTGTCACTGGTGTAATAGTGTAAGTGCAGACTCCTAATCACAGGCAGGGAAATACAGTGCTGTATTTTAAACCCCATTTCTGTTACCATGAAATTAGGAGAATTTGCCCAAGTTTTAGTGGGAGAAGTTGGTACCCCCATCTCGGTATTCGAATAGTAGACCTGATTAAAATCCATTTGTTAAACATAACTCACAAACATATAATTAGCTGGTTGTATCAAAGTGAATGCTGGAATGGTTTTAGCTGTGTTTGAACAATGCTTATTGGCTAACACAAGATGCTTCTGTGTATCTGTCAGAGGAAGTGCACAGAGAGACAGTATAATTGGCTTCAGTTTAAATGACCATCAGATACCACAACGTCAAGAATAGTTGTACACAATGAAAAAGAAAAAACACAACCAGATCCAGAACCACTCCAAATGGATCTTTTTGACACAGTGGGCCAAACTAAATAACTGCAATTCAAGGTCTCTGCCAATTCTGCCATCCCTCACAGACATCTAAAATTGTTTTTTGAACTAGGCTTCTATTAGGCCATGTCAATTATTTGTGATATCCATGAAGATAGTATCGGCTTTCCTACAGCATGGGCAAATTCTCATAAAATCATCATTATTGACAAACTCAAATCATGAACAGAAAATTTTGTTTCAAAAAAGCATATATTAACTTCTGCATAAAGGACAAGAATAGTGTTGTTATTTAAAAATATAGTTATTTGATTCATAATGACGAATTGTAAAACTATGAGCATGGAGCATGATTTAAATGAAAGTTAACATCATTATTTGTATTATGATTCAGGTCATCACTCATGCATTATCCCAACATTTTGTTCATATTCCTCATAAAAATAAACCTACATCTTATATCATTCTCTATGCATCGCACTTACTATACACCATATTATAAGTAGATCATTTCAATAAATAAATATAAAACAAACCAACAAATATATAAGTAAATGGTAAGGCCCAGCACATGACTCTGTATTACCAAAGTGAGCTAGTGGAATGAGCAAATCTACAAGTGATTGAGGTAAAGTGAATAAAGTCACTTATTTCTAAAAATCTTCTCCCCCCTTTCCTGCATAGTAGTTTTGTAGGTGAACAAACTAGAAAATTGTTCTCATACTTCAGATTCTAATTCTGGACACAGTCCACAGACAATTCAAAATAAGATATTTAGGAACATTTTACAAACATGCTCTTGGATTGAATTCTGAGAACTGTAGAATTCTTCTTTTGTTTCACGTAGCCTTACATCTGTCAAATCTCCCTGACTGAAGACTCAAAAAGTTATATACACGCCAATGAAAAAATAATGATTGCTTAGTAATTTTATCATATAAACTGATATGTATATAGCTAAACTTGTGCGATTACATCAAAAGATTGAATTAAAAATATTAAACTTTGCTCTTTACATGACCACTTTTGATTTAAAAAAAAAAAAAAGTCAGATTTCATCTTCTATCAGAGAAATGACCTGAGATACACTTCGTATGTTACTAAAGATGAGAACCTCTGGGGCTCATCACTACACTGAGATGCTTGAAGTCATAAGGTGAGATTGTTCAGAAACTGGAAGATTAAATGCTAATTGGCCAGATTGTGTTTTGACATCAACATCATGTACTTTAACTATTTTGGGAAGTTATGAGAATGACGTTTTTAGAGCTCTAGAAAATCAGAGAGAGATTTTTAAACAAAAATGATAAGGACAGTGTGATTCTGATTCCCAATTCTGGGATTATTTAAGTAGGGCAGATGGTATTTGTTAATGATATTGATTAATTTCCTAATTGATTCATGACTAGGAACCCAGGATTTATGATAGATTAAGGAGAACACTTGCTAGTGGTTATGATGCTCTTCTCTTCAAAATCGTGGAAGCACATTTAAATTCCCAAACTTCGGGAAATATGTCACTTATTGCACACCGAAAATAACTTTCAAAAGCTATGCAGGAGAATAAGTAATTTTAAGTTTTATCTTAATCAGTTGATGACCTTCTTGCAATTCTTCCTCTACTCATTTTAAAATAATGTTTTATGGCCTAAGATAAAGTATGATATGTTCCACTGTTCTCCATTTGTTCCGGTTTTAAGAAATAATCTCTTCTGAGTCATTAAATCAAATGGAAATCCTTATTCCTGTTGCCTACCTTACAAAATTACTAGTTAAGGCATTTACTGCTCCACAAGCTCTTCTTCCCAGTAGCTGATTTAAGACTGAGTATTTTTACCATCTTTATAGAAATTCATAAATCTTCATTCTCTGAGTAGACTACAAAGATCAAAGCCATTAATGGCCAAACATTGAAGAACGGGGATGCATACAGATCATTAAAATTTCCTGTCCAATTTCCCACTGACTGATTTGCATAGTTATGCTGACTGTAATATCTGCGGCATCTGTCTCTTTTTCATTATTCCTCAAGTGAAATCCATAGACCATGCCTTGGTCATCTTTGATCTGTGCTGTTGAAATCCACTGCTCCTTGGTATTTCGTCCTCAGAAAATTCTCTTCAAGTTAGTCCAGTGAGGCCCTCCCAAGCAGTCTTTTTTTTTTTTTTTTTTCTCACTCACCACTGGAAGATTTGCATATCATTCCTTTTTAAATTATCCTACAGATGTTTCTCACTGCCCTTAAACTTATGACAAAGAAAACCAGCCTCATCTTATGTTTTGATCACTCTACTACTCTGATTTATTTAACTTTTCGAACACTTCCACAAAATTTAACTAAGTCTTCTTGGGTGAGGGATAAATGGGCAGATAGCTAGATAGGTAGTTAGGTAAGTAGGTAGGTAACTAGATAGATTATTTACTTTTCATACAACCATTTATCCTTGTTTCTTCATATCATCGTGTGATGATACTACTCCTCGTAGAGTTTCTTGCAGTCAATAGTTTCCCGATAAAGGGCTATTGATTTAACATTATTTGACTTCTCCCCTTCTCTGCTAGGCCATCAACATTAAAAATAAGAACTATTTACTGCTACACTTTCCTCTTTACCTCATTCTTACTTTTATATTATAACTGTATGTACAAAATGTTCTTAATTACAGCATAGTTTTGACATTTATGTTTATGTTCTAGACTACAGAAATGGTCACTGAACTGAAGAATTTGTTAAAAATTCAGATTCTGAGGACACACATACCAGAGGTTTTCATTAAGGGGCTTGTGTGGCCAGGAATCTGTGTTTTAATGACATAAATCTGATGCATGTAAATGCCAAATCATACTTTTATAATTATTTGAGAAAAATATTGCTATAGTCCCACCAGACTCTATTCTCATATGAAATATTACTCAACTATTTTTTAATTTGTGGAATGGGAAAAATGTGCCATGCTCATCATGGTTGTTCCAAGAATTAACTAAAATAACATAGGTGGAAGTTCTGTACATAATGCCTAGCAAGCTAATTGAGTTTATATATTTGTAGCTAACTCTTATCTGAATGTTATTATATGAAACACATGGTTAGTTTATTGTGTCTAAGAATCTGTGCAATTATTATATATTCTATTTTTATGCAAATAATGTGCACCCTCTGTGTTTGCTTGCCAGCCATGCCCTCCCTCCATAAGACACCCTCACAAGTGCTGCTAAAAAAAAAAAAAAAGCTTAGCATACTTATGAAAATATCTCGCAGGGGAGGGTATAGCCAGCAAACAAACAGAAGTCATGCATAAATACAGTAGTGTCAATAGTCTCTGCTTTAATTATAATTTTCTGTAGCATAGGGGAAGTAAAGACAAGAGTGTAGCCAATATTACCAGGAAACACAACAAACACTTTTTAAGATATCAAAATAAGGTTTTTGTACATAAGGGACAGTCATTACATTTAACAGCACTGATATCAGATATATAATTAGACTGCCCAAAATAATCATAGCTCTGAAGAAGTAGAGTGATTTTTTATAAAAATAATTGAAATTAGATATAAAATAGTGAAGATGTATTAAAATCTTAAGTATTGTTTTTCACTTTAACAATCATCGACTTAGATGAACTGCAACTGCCGGTTTGCAGAAATGTGGCCTAGAGTTACCTGCTTTGGGAAGACTTCAAAATAAAATAATGATATTAATATCTGCTTCCTTTTTTCATCAAATGTAAAGGTCATGGGACTCTTCTGACCAAAATAAAATTCAAAGGTGAACCTTAAAGCTATTTGAAATTGAATTTCTCCTCTTATACATATATACACGTGCTAGGCTGCCCTTATTAACCATAACGATGGAGGCATTTAGAAAGAAAAATCTCTTAATATACCCTTTTCTTTCGCCACACAGAAGGAAAAAAAAGTGGCACAAAGGTATTAAAGAAGCCATGGGAAACTTCTGCATGGTGTCATGCATGTTGAAGTGCTCCAAAAATCTCATTTGATAAAAAATGAAAAATATGATTGCATTTTGGGTATAAAATTTAGTCCATAGTATTTCCATAGAGTGAAGAAAACTAGAAAAAACTAAAATGTCAATTGCAAAATAGTTTTTGTGATTCACTCTGTGAATTTCACTCATTTAGTCCTGAGTATATGACTGCTTTATATGACTGCACTTACAGGACATTGCCTTCTTTGAAGCTTTACATATTGTGTCCCAGCACCTTTTGTGACAATAGCACAGCAAAATGCAGCAAATATCATTGCTTTTGGGACAGGTATTTATTTATCAACTTGCTTGTCAGTTTTACTTGAAATCACTTTTTACTTTTATTGTTTCATAACCTTATAGATAAAAATATTTCATGTGTATATAATGATATTTAATTTTTGTAATATGCTTTGTAGTTTTGCATGTTTCAATTATCATTTGCTGATCTTTGGGCCATATACCAGGATAAGCACTTTCATACAAAAATACACTTCTTATTCAACTTCTACAATAACCCTACCTATAGAAATTATCCACTGTATGCAAATGAGATAGTGAATGTTCAAATAATTTGCCCAAAGAGGCACACCTAGTAAGTGGTAGAAATAAAAGTGGAGTTATTATTTTATCATTTTTCTTTTACAATGCCATGATTCTTTCAACTCTGTGCAGGAGCGGGCATAAATTCTATTTCTCACTCCCTCATGTCCAGGGGATAATCAGGCTCTTAATAAAAAAGTTGAAGTATTATCTGAACAAATGTATATAAACCCTTTTTTTTCATTTGAGTTGTAAAACTGTAAGAATTACCATGTTGTCTCGGACCTGTGGTCAGTCGATGGTAGTGGCAGTGGGGAAAATATCATTGAAGAGTATTAATATCCTCCTTGATGTCAACTTCACATTTTAGTAGCAATTCAAAACCACTGTCAATTTATCTAATACTTCTTTAAAGGTCTAACATTTATAAATCTATCTAAAATGTGGAAACAACAAATAAAACCATTATTATGATGCAATTAATACAATTTTGAACTTCTATAAAAATGTGCTCATGTTCCACTTATTTGGTATATTTTTATAAACTGTCTTCTACTATAATTTCTATTTATTGTATTTTTTTAATCCAAATTTGACTATAACTTCTTGCATGGCAATAGCTAGGTATTACTTTGTTCACTTTGAAGAGCCAAATATAGTACCTTAAATTTATGTTTGTTGTAATGAATATATTTGATTTAACTCTATAATAATATACTATAATGCTTAGTTTTAAAGTATTACATTTAGTAATTAAGTGTTAACTAGATGAACCCTGGTGATGCCGTGGTTAAACATTTGGCTGCTAACTGAAAGATCAGCAGTTCAAACACACCAGCCACTACATGGGAGAAATATGTGGCAGTCTGCTTCTGTAAAGATCACAGCCTTGGAAATGATGGGGCAGTTCTACTCTGTCCTGTAAGGTCACTATGAGTTGGAATCAACTTCACGGCAATGGATTTAGTTCTGATAATTCTGGATTTCTATGGACACAAATAACCTTACTTTTATGTTATAAGAGAATTTAGTCAGAAAGATTTCTTGATTTCTGAGAAGTATTAAGAGGGTTAGGTTAAGAAATAATGAGATGTCCAATAAATTGAACAGCTTTTTTTTTTTTAACAAAAAATTAAAAGTTAACAAGAAATTTCATTTGAAGAGGTGGCCATGGAAGGAATAAAATTGAGAAAATGATTTTTTTAAGTGATATATTTTAATAGGTAAGTAGCAAGATAAAAGATGAAATCTAGTTTGCCAATAAATTATCCATAAAAAGAAGTTTAATTTGGGCAGTTTAAGATAGAAATGTTTAAAAATAAAATTCTATGCAAGCCACCCCAGCAGAAAGGGCCACTGAAGTATGAAATGATTGAATAAATATATTTAAAAAATGAGATTTCTAGTAACGGAAAACTTGTACCATCTAGATATTCTCCAGGGAATGCTATTGAAAGCAGATCTGAAAGGCATACGAGATATATATGTATATATATATATATATATGGAACCCTGGTGGCGTAGTGGTTAAGTGCTACAGTTGCTAAGCAAAGAGTCAGCAGTTTAAATTTGCCACGCACTCCTCAGAAACTCAATGGGGCAGTTCTATTCTGTCCTATAGGGTTGTTATGAATCAGAATTGACTCGACAGCACTGGGTTTGGTTTTATGTATATGTATATGTACATGTATATGTATATGTACATGTATATGTATATATATTTTAAGTAGACTATTTCTGCTTAACTGAATATATTATATGCATCAACTGAAAGGGAAAAGGGACAATCATAAAATTAGTATTAAGTACTATGGTGGGTGTAATTGAAAACATAAAAGTAAGCTATTACATTAGAAGAGAAGCTGCAGTTCTATACCTAAACGGGAGAAGAAAAACAGAATGTGTGCTGCAAGGCCAGTGGGAAGGTATACCTGCACGATGACAAAACGAGCGGACAATTGCAAAATTGGTAAAGAATGTCAAGTCAAACAAAACCATGGGGGGAAAACCTCAGTCCAAAAGAATGCTGAGTGCCATGCAGACAAAATAAGTAGTTTGCTAACTGAATACATGAGGTTTTAGCACAAAATAAGGGAAAAAACTAAAGAATTTTTCTACAAAAACCCAACAAAGGCCCTTTCTACTTTTTAGGGTTTATGTGGTGCTGGGTGGTGAGACCTGAAACAAATTATGTTCAGAATTTCAGGTACATCCAACTGCAGTTATTAAGCATTGTTCAAGGTATGTTCACCCTGTAAAATTTGGGACAGTGGTAGGATAATAAGAGGTGTTTTTGCATGGCTTTTGAACGTGTGAATGCATTTATCAGTTCAATACATAACATCTAATTCTCTAAAACATATTTAATTTTATTATTGTTGTAGCACTTAAGTTCTGAAATATTGTTGTTAGTAACTTGTGTAATTTATAGTCTGAATCATTGGAAAATTAATCTGATATACAAATGGCTATTGTCTCTCTGGTATTTTAGCATAGCCCTTGTTCCAGTTATAAGATTTCTTGATGATCCTCACATATCCACCAAAAGGCAACACTGAAGCTTTCCAGGACCAAACAATTTGTAATTGATAAAGGGACTTTGAAATTTGTATCAATTTCAGCTTCCCAATTACTATCTTTCAGTCTTCTTCAAAATATAGGACCTGCACTTTCAACAGATTTTTAAAATTGTATTGGTTAAAAACAAGGGAAGTCATCAAAAAAGTTTATAAAATGGAAAAGATTCACTAAAGTCAATCTACAGTATGAATTAAGAAATTTGTTTATCCTACATAAATTTTAATTCGACACAAAAACACTCACTAGATTTTTTAATACATTTATAGGAACATGTTGCAGATGGAAACATGAAATTTTATGCAGAAGATGCCTCCTAACACATTTCTATTCTAATCTGAGTGTCAGATTATTATTTTAGATCACAGTGAGTAGATTAATGTAGACAATGGTCTGAAAATTGATTCAGGAAGCAGAGACAACTGTCTTTAATAAGCCTAAATTTTTATAAAATATTACAGTAGTATCTTACATTATAAAGAAATCTACTTGGGGGAGTTGCAAATATATATATATATATATATATATATGATCAACACAAAATCACATATATGGTATGTCCTGTTTTGGCATTTCTCTACTTACACATGCATTCACAAATATCTAAATATTAATCTGCCTATGGCTATGCTGGGCTAAGAGGTAGGAATTAAATACTATTCAGCTTTGTACGTCTGCATTTCTTGAACAGTGTCTGGCACAAGGTCAAAATATATGTTTGGTCAATCAAGATATGCTTGCTGCTTGACAAAATGAATGAATGAATGGAAGAGGAATGACCGAACATATGGATACACATACATATGTAGTAGTGTCATATACGTGCACCAGATCCTATTCTGTGAAGCACGTATAACACTGTTAATAACGATATGTTTTTATCTAGTTACCAGTCATTTGTCACTGAAAGGAATTGTCATCCCGAAAGGACATCAGTTTGAGCCGACCAGATGCTCTTTGAGAGAAAGATGTGATAATCTGCTTCCGAAAAGATTTACAGCCTTAAAAACCTTATGGGGCGATTTTACTCTGTCCTACAGGGTTGCTATGAGTTGGCATTGACTTGAAGGCAGTGGGTTTGATTTGGTGTTTTAGTTAAATGTAAGAACCATAATGTTGTTATGTTGTTGTTAGTTGCCCTACAGTTGATTCTGACCCATGGCGACCCCATGTGTTATAAAGAAGAACTGCTCCAGAGGGTTTTCTTGGCTGTAATTTTAATGAAAGCAGATATCAGGCTTTTCTTCAGTGGTTACCTCTGGGTGGGTCTGAACTGACGATCTTTAGGTTAGCAGTCAAGTGCAAACCAAATGTGCCACCTCAGGGTCCCTAAGAACCACAAGAACAGGCAAATATTTCATTCCTTTTTTTCTCCTTCCCATCCTTTATTTATTCATTAAATCCATTTTCAAAATTAAGTGATCACATTCTAGTGAGATGGGCATGTAGTTTTTATTCATCCAATAATGTCAGTTGTGTGACACTTCATTTCTTGTCCCAGGATTCAGCAAACTATGACATTTTTATTTTCTTTTCATGTCAAAAATAAAAAAAAAGTAAAAATCAGTTCAAAAGGTGTTTGCCTAAAGGGGACTTTGATATGGAAACTTCCCTTTCTCCCCTTCCTTCCTTCCTTTCTTCTTCTTCTTCTTTTTTTTTTTTTTTTTCTGTCAAGGCAGGGTGAACATCATAAAAGTAAAAACAAAAGAAAAACAAAATCCAGGTTTCTTAGATTAAATGGCATAACGTATGTAAAATTTGTTTAGTTAATATATATAAAATTTGTTTAGTAGCTACATTTGTCTATTTCTCTCAGGTGATAAATAATGTTATGTACATTACAGATTGTATGTGGCATACCAATAAAATTATGATTTATGATTGTATTCCCAATGGAATAAGTGTTACATTTAGGTTTCTTTACTCCTTTAACATGATAGCTTCCTTCTACTACTATCTGAGTGAGAAAAAGGAGAAATACAGTGTTTTCTTAAATGGTGATAATATAAGAAATGTTTTATTTATTTTTTTAACTTTTCAACTAATGTTTCTGGTTAAGCCATATAAGTCAAGCCTTATTCTGGGGATTACACAAAGTTTTTAAGGGATCAAGTACTAAGTAAAATGTTGATTGACCTTGTTTTCTTGACTTACTCTAGGACGGAACATAAGCAAGAAATAAATCTTTGTTTTGATAAGTACCTAAGATCTGGGACTGTTCATTATAGCAGCAAAATCTAGTGAAAGCAGACTAATAGAGAGGCAAAGAATTTAAATTATGAAAAAAGTAGCAATTACACACATGAAAATAATATTTGATTGTATTGTGCTTGGTTTCTTTAGTTGTTCTTGTCTACTGACCACATTAAAGGTCAAGTATATATCTCAAAAACAAGGACAAATAGTTTCAATCTATCAAAGCTCCATAACAATAGCTTCCCTACATGCAACTGTGTAATAATGGCTCTTTACTACACAGTGCCACTTGCCTTCTGAAAGCACAAACGGGGCTTTTTACTTGTTCAGAGAAATGTGATGTCTGGATTCCTTTTTTTCCCATGGCACGACTAACATGGCAAAAGCTAGAACAAGCTACAACTTGTTACCTGGGATCCTAAAGGATAGATATTGATGTGACAGGTTTTCTTGGCCTTTACCACTCCAAAAGACATCTACATTTCATATTTTGTGCTTTGAAATATACCAAGGGGCAGAAAACAAAGACCTGCCTCTTGAAATGTGGGTGACACAGACAGCTAAAGTTGAATTGCTCATTACCCCTGCTGGGAGTTGTGATCTGTCTGAAATCACTCATGACAACTTCCTTGGACTTTTCTCAAATATTCTCTATGGGGCCACCAGGCCGCCAGTCCACATGGAGGCATGCTGCAGAGCCTGACATCAAGGAGCACTGAAGAGCAAAGCCTGCAGTCTCCATTCTGCAGGGCCAGTATTTTGAGAAACCAAGGCCTTAATTGTTGCAATATAGGGGAATCATTCCCAGCTTTTTAAAATTTGCGACAGAAACAGAACTCATTAACTTCTCCCCAAAAGCCACAACCTGTGCATTTTCTTATATATTTTTCATCCTAAGAACTTGACAAATAAGGCTGAACCTTTAAAAAAATAATTAGACTGGAATAATCACACAACTAGAAAACAATAAAATGCCTAATTCAGACCACTCTCTTAATGAATGTCCATTTCGGCACTAACACGTTCACTTTGCATCATTCTGCATTTTTTTAAATCCACGTTGAAAGTGTTTTTAAAGCCAATTTCTGCGTGTGTTTTCTAAGGTAACTGAAGGCAGAAACCCTGTCCTTTTTTTCTGTGGTTTCCCTAAAGAGGACTCGAGCTGGGCTTTACTTATCTCTGTGGTTACCTTCAACCACTATTATTAATTGTTGTTGCTACTGTAATACTAATTTTTGTTTATGCCAGGTTTTGGTTTATTTTCAACACCAAGTACTTTTTCTTTTAAATCTATATTTTTTATCTACAGATTTCAAGAAGCCCAAATTAGTCCATTTTCTGATCATTTTATGTCCTGTCTATTATAATGGCTTTAAGAATGTACTTTTTTTTAAAAAAAAGGGTTTCTATATTGCAGGTACTATTCTATTTACATGAATTATATTATTTAAGCCTCAAAAAAATCTGATTGGGTAGATGTTCATAGTATTTCCGTATTAAAATAAGAGCAGAAAAAAAAATTGCCCAGTATCACATGGCTAGTCAGTAGCTGAGCTGGGACAGGAACCTAGGCAGTGCAACACACAGGTACCACCTTACATCACAATTTTGATCATGCCTCTTTCACGTCTGAATAATGACCTGACTCAAATACTCATCAATTTAGATTTTGAAAAAAAAAAAAGGCAAACTACAACCCCGAGATATAAGGTATATCACTTGGCTCTTTTATGCCCTGTTTTCTCACAAACTGACTAGTCACTTCTTTTGAATTGAAAAAAAGAAATTACTGTCCATAAATAGCATGTTGGGATTCATTTTAATATCTCTTTTTTAAAACCCACAAACTCTTTTTCCAATATATTAATATATACACAAGATCATTCTAATGTATATATTACATTATGTATAATGTATTAACAATAAAATATATTTATATATTTAATTATATATGTTTATATGTTTAATATATACGCTCACATATATAAATGTGTGTATATAAACATATAATGCGTACATATATATGTATATATATTTGAGATAATTCAAATTAAGAATGCTTTCAGAATGATTTTCAAACTTCTAGCTAAACATTGGGGCTCTGGTGGCACAGTGGTTAAGAACTTGGTTGCTAACCAAAAGGTTGACAGTATTATCCAATGCTTCTCGACAAACATCATTTATCATGACATTACGCAAATCCCTAAATCACCTGCCATATTCCTTCTCAATTCGTCTTTTTCCTCAAACAGACTCGGAGAACCTCAAAGGAAGAAGCTGTACCTTACATTCCTCTTCTTCTCCATTCATTATTGAGAGCAAATGCCTGAGTAAAACCCAAGAACCAAAAAACAGGAGCAAAATAAAAGACTGGGAGAAGAGGAAAGAAAATAAACAGGAAGAAGTTTTCCTAACAATTTAGGATGAAGCCTACCTGTTTTTTTTTATGTAGTGAGAGATATTTACCCTCAGTTCCAGAAAACTCAGGAAAAGCCTTAAAGTAGTTTTCAAATGTTTCATAAAGATGAGAAAGAGAATAAAAATAATTTAAGAATGAAATCTTTTTTTTTATTTTTCTGACTCTTGCATTCTTTGAGGATTTATTAGAGAAGTAAGATGAGCCGTTATACGATGATAGAAAGATGATCAAAATATAGGCCTCACGACTTACAATATAATAAAGGAGCCAAGACCTTACTTCTACAGCAAATGTTAATTAAGCTCAAAAAAAAAAAAATTATAAATATATATATATATATATTTTTTTATGTAAAGAATGCATGCTAGCTTTGAGGGGTTAAATAGATAAATAGGACATACCTCTTTCTTGATGGGATTTACATTTTTCCAGAGAAAAATAGACATAAATTTAAAGGGGCCATGGAGTAGAATAGGCAACATTCCCAGGGCAATTTTGTAGAAATATGTTTGATGTCTAAAGGCCACACAGAGCTGAGAGGTCAATTCTAGCCATAAAATATGCAATATCATAAAGTAACATGAGAAATGTAAACACACACACATACACACACACATACACACACACACACCCACACACGAGAGCAGAAAAAGCAGATAATTTCATGGAGACCATTTTTTCCAAAACAGAAAAACAAAGAACAGTTGTCCATACAAATCTTACCAAATACAAGTGGGGGAAAATGCTCACAGCAAGACGTTTTAGCTTTTTTCTTGAAATGAAGAACTAGAACATAAAAACTGACAGTGCTGCCCTGTTTCTGACCACCTGGAGAATTGTTCTGGGTATGAGCAGGAAGTGGGAATATATAAGAAATGTCTTGGAGTTTGGTGATACTGCCGTTTTCAAAACAATGGTGTCCGGATTGACATGACTTCAGAGGCAAAGCAATGTTAGAATCAATCTTTTTACTTTTCCTTTATCAGAAGATTCAAATATTTTAAAAATTGTTTCTTTCTTCTGATTTTGATGTGTTTCTTTAAGACTTTCCTAACGGAGGCACTTACAAATTACAGATTTGCAACAATGGGCTCAAACCTAGCAAGGATTGTGAGGAAGGTGCAGGACCAGTAAGTGTTTCCTTCTGTTGTACGTAGGGTTGCTATGCGTCAGGACCAACACGATGACATCTAACAACAACAACAATCTTTATGGAAGCAGATTGCCACATCTCTCTCCCTTAATTGGCTGGTGGATTTGAACCGCCGACATTTCGGTTTGCAGCTGAACACTTTAACCACTGTGTCACCAGGGCTCATTTAATCCACAACAGTAGGAAATTCTCACAATTCAAAAAATGCCCATATATCTCAGATAATAGCCTCTTTCTTTCTCTCTCTCTCTCTCTCCCTCCACACACACACACACACACATACCCACACCACACACACAAAACATACATACACTGCTGTGTTTAAGGTTAAAGAAATAAAGCACATTTGTATTATGATGAGAATGAGACAGTAGAGATCCATTTAATGCAATTCTAAAAAAGTAACAGAGCAGGAAGCTCTCTTAGAGGCACCATGCATCTTGGGATATGTACCAACCAGAAGTAAAAGAGAGGAGGCTGAAACAGAAGAAGCTTTGCTTGTGATTTTTTCTAAGGAACCAGAAAGTATAAGTTTTTTTGAAAACAACTGATCAGATGCATGTTTTTTTTTTTTTTTTCAGATAATAGGGTTAAGGGCTAGAAACTGTATGAACATGTATTCCAGAGGTAGATGTGGAAAATGGATTTACTACCCTCAAATGAAGGAAGAGCTGGGGTAAAGTGAATACACTCACCAGGCTACTTAATCACTAGGCCTGGATGACTCATCACATTTAGGGATAAATTAGACAATTAAAAGCTCAGCATGAGGTATATGGAAAAATAACTGCATGTATTAATGAGAGAAAGCGAAAAGCCTATTATAAAAGCATAAATAAAAATCATAGCTATAAAAACTACTTACTACATTCACTTTTTAGCAAAGTTTTGGAATCTTGAATATAAATTAAACACGATGTGGGTTTTTTTAGTAGCAAACTCTTAAAAATAAAACAACTTGACATGAAAGAGACACAGGAGGACTGAAAAAAATTAAAAGGCAGTTATAGCATTAAAATTTGCATTCAATATGTTACATATTAGAGTAAAAAATGAAATCATGATAAAAAAAATTCAAGCATGGAAAATTCTTTGAAAATGCAAGTGTAAAAAACAGAATAAGTAAGAAAAGATGAGGAGAAGAGATACTATGGACCAAAGATTAAAATATACCTTTAAAAAGTTTTTTTTTAAGGTATATTTTGATTAGAAGAAACCAGAAAAATAGAAAGAGATGCAAGAATCCAAAGTATAATTAAAGATGAAAGTTCTCATTATGCAGGTGGAAATGACTTTCGATGTTCATGGATGGGGGTAGGAAAACAAAAGCAAAATCAAAAGAAAACCATGCTTGCATATATTCTATTATTTTGAATTAATAAGGAAAAAAGCAAAAAACAACAAAATCAAATTGCATATAAGTATTTAAGAACAACGTTGACCTGAGACTATTCTGCAATCTCAAATTCCAAGCAGTAAAAATCCCAACAAACTACAGTTTTTGTGACCCCAAGTTATTTATATGTGAAAGCAATAAAATGTCTTGAGATTTGCTATGATTTAGAATATTTAGCATCTATCTGTTCATTTGCAAAAACAAAAAGACATATTTGCATTTACTAACTGAGTGAAAATTAATACATCAAAAATAAGGAAGTCTATGCTTGCCTGACAGATACTGGAGAAACCCTGACGGCATGGCCCCCAGACACACTTTCAGCTCAATAATGAAGTCACTCCTGAGGTTTACCCTTCACCCAAAGATTGGACAGGCCCATAAAACAAAACGAGACTAAAGGGGCACACCAGTCCAGGGGCCAGAACTAGAAGGCAGGATGGGACAGGAAAGCTGGTAATGGGGAACCTAAGGTTGAGAAGGGAAAGTGTTGACGTGTCGTGGGGTTGTTAACCAATGTCATAGACCAATATGCATACTGTTTAACGAGAAACTAGTTTGTTCTGTAAACCTTCACCTAAAGTACAATAAAAAAAAAAAAGTTAAATTAAATTAAAAAAGAACAAAGAAGTCTGTACAGTGGTAAATATAGAAACAATTTAAATACATCATTGCAAAATTTTGAATTCCAATATCCAAAATTATTTTCAACAGCACCCATTTTTAAATGAGAAGCTGTAAGTTAAAAAAAATAGTTTATTTTGATAAATATCAGTGCAAGAGTGAAGAAATGAAGCATACTAAAGTTCTTACCTTAATAAAAAGTCAAAAGATGACATTGCAATTCTTATATGAGAATTTATATAAAATGGTTTATGTTAATTTTTTAATGTAAAAGAAGCTGATTTATTTTAACATAAAAGATACTTAATATTATAAAAGTTTTCTTTATAAATTAATGAAGTAGATAAATATTTATAAAAGTAGTAAAAACAGCAAAGGACAAAATAGAAAAAAGTGATAAAGACATAAAATAAAAAAGTGAGAACAACAATCATATATAAATTTGGCATATACACACACACATATACACATTACAATCGAAATTTATAAAATTACATACATATAATACATTTATATAGATGTAAATGTACAGAGACACGTGTATATGTGTGTTTATATCTATATATATCTAGATATTCCCCACTGCCATCTAGTCGATTCCAACTCATAGCCATCCTACAGGACAGAGTAGAACTGCCCCCATAGAGTTTCCAAGGAACACCTGGTGGATTTGAACTGCCAACCTTTCTGGTTCACAGCTGTAGCGCTTAACCACTATAACACCAGGGTTTCCATATCTAGATATAGATATATAACAATACAGTAAAACCTGTGAGAGGTGGAACTAGAGGGGACTGCCTTGTTTTTTTTGGATCTCGAAAGTTTTCTGCTTTTGACAGGTTGTAGTCACCACTTTTCTAACACTGTATATTTAGTGGAAAATATTTGAGTTTTCCTTCTCTGACAGGTTTCTGCCTTATACAGTTTCTGGCTTTCACAGGTTTTACTGTACCTATCTCTGTCTATCTATCTATTTATCCATGCAAAACCTGGACAATGAATAAGAAAAACCAAAGAATTGATGACTTTGATTTATGGTGTTGGTGAAGAACATTGAACATACCCAACAATATGTGTATGTATTGTTATTAGGTACCTTTGAGTCTGTTCTGACTAATAGGGACCCTACATACAACAGAACGAAATACTGCTCGGTCCTGTGCCATCCTCAACACATTGCTATGTTTGAGCCCATTGTTACAGCCACTGTGTCAACCCATCTAGATGAGGATCTTTCTCTTTTTTTGCTGACCCTTTGCTTGACCAAGCATGACGTCCTTTTCCGGGGATTGGTCCTTCTTGATAACATGTCCAAAGTATGTGAGACTAGGGCTACCATAAAGAATCTTCCCCTAGAACCTCAGAAAGAAAGCAAAGCTCTGATGACACCCTAAATTTGGACTTCCATCATCCAGAGCTATGAGAAAATAAATTTCTGTTCTTTAAAACCATCTATTTTGTGGTATTTTGTTACTGCAGCCCTGGAAAACCAAAACACTGAAAAAAAATAATATTTTTTTAAACAAAAATAAAAAAATACTTTTTAATTTCTAAAATAAACATCTATGGTAGAATGAATCTAAATAAAATAAGAAAAATGTATTTAATATTGGCCTTAAGGAATTCTTTGTTTCTAGTCTTGGAGCTTTAGCTTTTCTATAGTTTTAGAATATTCTCCATAAAAGTTTGTCCAAATGCAGAAAGTCTTGACTTTTTTTTTTTTTTTCTTGACTTAGTTGTCTTTAGGGTATAGAGAACTGTGATCATATCCTCAGGAGAATTCATATTATGAAGAAAACTCTGATTAAAAATAAAAATTAAAAAAAAAAGGAGAATATACAAAACCAATAGGGAGTTTTCAAATCTCTGCTAGTATTTAACTGCAGTATCAAGATCTCAGCCCAGAGCTGCTTGTCCAAAACTGGAACTAGAGTTTGAAAGAAAACTTCAGCAAATAATCAAATGAAGTTACCTAAAATAAAATCATAAGGCAAAGTGTTACACCAAAAAGATTTAAAATAAAAAGATAGTTATAAGTCTGGATCCATAGTCATGGTTGAAGCCAAGCAGAAATAGAGGAACTACTGACTCTAAACATAGGTTTTCAGACTAATGTTATGGGTGCCCACACATTTTCTTTCATAAGGAAGTCTTTAAATGTACATACTAACATCACTATCTTAGATAAGAAGAAGCCCAGGCTTAAAGAATCCGATAGGTCAACCAATAGTAAAAGGAAGAGTGAGTATATGAATCCAGGTAAGTCTGATTTCAAAACTCTTGCCCTATCCACTTTCTGTATCTTGTTGAGGAATCAGCAAAACTTCCTTACTCTCGGTCTCACCTTTGATAGTGATCATACAAGCCAATAACTAGATCCCTCTGGTACTGTCAACATAGGAGATTGATATGAGCAGAATAAGGCTTTGTATCTGCACTCAAAAACCAGAAAATAGAAAGAAGAATTAAGAAAGGAGGACTTCCTGACTTTCTCTTGTCCTCTGCTACATGCTTGTGTGAGTCTTCAAGCACTAGTAATCTCTGCCTCAGAGAAGTTTACCAGAATATTTCAATATCTCTCTAGTCTTCAGTGGGGTGCAGCTGCAGTTTGGGATTAGAGGGTTGATTTTTGTGCCTTTGAGAATTTATAACCAAAAGAAGGCTATGGAAAGATGAGAAATACTATGAAAGCACTTAGTTATTTTCTTATAGAATGACTGCCAGTGAATTTCCCAGGAAAAATGCCTAAGGTGGCATAAAGAGAAAAGTAAATAAAAGTACATGTTATCATCTATGTATATGATAATATACAGAGAGCTATATATATACTGGAGGCCTAGTGGCGCAATGGTTAAAAGCTTGTCTACTAACCAAAAGCCTGGCAGTTCGAATCCATCAGCAGCTCCTTGGGAATTCTATGGGGGCAGTTCTACTTTGTCCTATAGGGTTGCTAGGAGTTGGAATCGACTTGACGGCAATGGGTTTGGTATACATATATATATAATTTTTTCCCTAAAATTTGTTGTTCTCTTTTGAAAAATTTTAGTTAAGCCCAAGTCAACAAATATTTATTATCCATTTATCAAGTGCCACGTACAGAGAGATGATACCTGAGTTGAGACTAGTGGGATAATAAAAGTTTACTGGAACAAAGGTAAGGGAGACATTTCAGTTGAGTGAGCTGTCTGAGCAAGGCATCTAGGTGTAGAGTGGCAAACTGTTTATGCAGCGAGGACATGTGTGTGGGACTGTGTCCATGTTGATACAGTAATAGTAGTAGGGGAGGTGAGGGAGTTAAAACATTTATTATCGGAGAAGGAAACCAGCTAATCGGAGATGAAGTGAAAGTAGAACGAATCGAATACAAAAAGTCTTAAAGCCAGGCCTGTCTTGATGATTTTTGTTTTGTTTTCCATTCCTCTGTTTAAATCAAGTAATTAAGCATTTAAAGCCACAAAATTGTATCACTTTTATAATATTTTGCAGTAAAATATAATATCTTCTCTGCTAATACATAATTGCTGTAAGCTTCTTATAAGCTTTAAGAATATATTTAGTTCACAGTTTATGGTGTCTGTGAAAAAATGTCCACCACGTAGTAAATGATCAGCTGTCAAAAAAAATTTATCCTGGTAAATATCTTCAAACTTGATACTTGAAACTTCATTATGAAAGCAGTGCATGAGGGGACAGAATCTAGACTTTCTTGTATACACTTTTCTCCATTCAGAAATAAACTTTTATCTTCCATTTGTACTGTCTTCAGAAAAAAAAAAAGTAGTTCTATGTTTTAAAGAAACTGAAATCCAATGTAAATGAAATTCAGACTCCGGGGAAAAATCTTAGAAGTGGGAAGGCATGGTCTACTTGTTACTGTTTTCAATAATTCTTCGTTGTGTTAAGAAATCTGACTCATAATCAAATATTATTTAACAGGATGAATATTGTCAAAATAATATACATTAATTTGAAATGAGAACATTATTTAACATTATTCAATATACCTAATTTGATAAATGTCAAAACTCCCTCCAAATAAACTTCCTCCATGAAATATCAAAACTCCCTCCGTGAAAAGAAGGCTAGACTCTATTCACCTATTCTGGGCTTCACTTTGGGGTTTTCTTTCTCCCACACACATAGTAATAAATGAAAATGGCCATCAAGAGACAAAAGTGAAAGTTTTCAAAGAACAAATCCATTGATTAAATTGAAGAATACAGTAATAAAATTTCAATATGGAAAAACTGTCACCATCATGGATCTGAATACTTCAAAGACTTTCCAAATGTGTATAAGTTCTGCAAAATTCAAATAGTTTTTTACCTACAGGAAAAAACTAAGGAAAACACTAAATTTTCTTTTAAAATGACTTTGTTTCCTATAATCCTTTTAAACAAAATAGCACATGCTAAACTTTTCATTTAAGATACATGACCACTACCAATTGCGAGATCAGGTTGAAATCTGTGTTTCCAAAAAAAAATCTCCCCTTGTGTGGAGAGTTGATCATTTTAGCAGGGTTTCCTGAGAGCTTAGTGTTCCTTAGCAGGACTAATTTGCTATTGTACTTGAACATAGACCTTTTATATTTTAACACTAAATGGATTATAAATATCTTAGGTAAAACCAGGAAAATTCCAACTCTAAGAAACAAGCATGAAATCTGTGAACCATCTCCCCACTCTTTTTTTGTTGCTGTTGTTGCTGAGAATAAACACAGCAAAATGCACACCAATTTAACAATTTCTACATGTACAATTCAGTGACACTGGTTACATTCCTTGAGTTATGCAACCATTCTCACTCTCCTCTTCCTGATTTGTTCGTCTACCATTAACATAAACTCACTACCTGCTAAGGTTCCTATCTAATCTTTCAACTTGCTATTGTCAATTTGATCCCATATAGACAGATCCTAAAACGGCACAATGCTCAAGGTAGACACTTTACTAGTTAAGTTAAATTATTGTTTGGTTTTGAGAAGACTTCAGGAAATATTTTTGGCCTAAAATTTAAAGGTTACCTCAGGGCAATAGTTTCGGGGGTTCATCCAGTCTTCATGGCTCCAGAAAGTCTGGAGTCCATGAGAATTTGAAATTCTGTTCTCCATTTACCCCCTTTTGATCAGGATTCTTCTATAGAATCTTTGATCAAAATGTTCAGTGTTGACAGCCAGGCACCATCCACTTCTTTTGGTCTCATGGCAAAGGAGGCAGTTGTTCATGGAGGCAAATAGCCACACCTTCCATATCCTCCTCCTATTCCTGACTCACCTTCTTCTTCTATTGCCCCAGGTGAATAGAGACCACTTGCTGTGCCTTCTATTGCTTCTTACTAGCTTTTAGGATCCCAGGAACTATGCAATAAATGAGGAGGCAGAACAGAAGCACTAAACACATAAGCACCAATACTTACTGAATGAACAGTTTTCTTGAATACTTTTTTTTTTAACAAAAATGTTTTTCTATCTCCTACCTACCCTCGAATCTAGACAAATTCTTAGGAAATGAATCTACATTTTTCTCTAATTCCTCACCTTTTAGTTAATAAACTATAGCCTGGTTTCTGTCTGTATAGGGCTTTTAAAAATCTCTCATAGTGACCATCTATTTAAAAATCCAATAAGCCATTTATAACTCTTATCTACATTAAACTGCCTGGAGTTGATATTCTTTGATACGCTTCTCCTTTGACTTAGAGGAAACTACTCTTTGATAAACCTCCTGCAACTTTTATTTCTTCATTTACTTTTGTTGAAACCTCCCTCGCATAGTACCAAAACTTTGGTACCTCCTAGGGTTCAGTCCTTAGTCCTCTACTCTTTTTTGTTTTGCTTTTTATAAATCCACTCCTGTATCAGGGCATAAAATCTACCTCACAATTTTAATCTTCTCTCCTCCATTATGCCACATTTCCTGTGTTGTATCCTCAACAACTCACCTGTCAGTTGGTTGTACTGTGGCGGCTTGCATGTTACTGTGATGCTGGAAGCTATTCTACTTGCATTTTGAATACCAGCAGGGTCACCCATCATGGACAGGTTTCAGCAGAGCTTTCAGATTAAGGCAGACTAGGAAGAAGGACTTGGTGGTCTACTTCTGATAAATTGGCTAGTGAAAACCTTATGAATAACAGCAGAACACTGTCGAATGTAGTGCCAGAAGATGAACCCCTCAGGTTGGAAGGCACTCAAAATATAACAGGGGAAGAGCTGCCTTCTCAAAGTACAGTTAACTTTAATGACATGGATGAAGTAAAGCTTTTGGTGATATGGCATGCTGATATGACGTAACTCAAAAGGAGAAGAAACAGCTGCAAAAATTCTTTAGTGATCAGAACATAGAATGTCCAAAGTATGAATCAAGGAAAATTGGAAGCTGTCAAAAATGAAATGAAATGCTTGAAGATTGATATCCTAGGCATCAGTGAGCTGAAATGGACTGGTATTGGCCATTTTGAATTGGACAAACGTATGGTCTATCATGCTGGTAATGACAAATTGAAGAGGAACGGCCTCACATTCATCGTTTAGAAGATTTCAAGAGCTGTCCTGAAGTACAATGCTGTCAGTGATAAGATAATATGCATACGCCTACAAGGAAAGCCACCTAATACGGTTGTTATTCAAATTTACGTACCAACCCGTAATGCCATATTCAGACTTCTGCAATCTGAAATTGATCACACATGCAATCGAGATGCATTGATAGTTACTGGTGACTAAAATGTGAAAGCTTGAAACAAGAAAGGATCGGTAGTTGGAAAATATGGCCTCGGTGATAAAACAATGCTGGAGGTCACATGACAGAATTTTGCAAGACCAACGATATGTTCATTGGAAATACCTTGTTTTCAAAAACATAAATGGCAATTTTACACTTGACCCTCAACAGATGAAATACACAGGAATCAAATTGATTACATCTGTGAAAAGAGACAATGGAGCAGTTCAATTTTATCAGTCAGAACAAGGTCAGGGATCTACTGCAGAAAAGACTATCAATTGCTCATATGCAAGTTCAAGTTGAAGCTGAAGAAAATTAAAGCTTGCTCTTGAATGTGGAGTAATTAAAGCAAATGGAAGAAACAGTGGAGTAAAACAGCTGAACAAAAGACTTCAAAGGGTGGCACAAGAAGACAAAGTAAAGTATTATAATGAAATGTGCAAAGACCTGGAGTTAGAAAACCAAAAGGGAAGAATATGTTCAGCATTTCTCAAGCTGAAAGAACTGAAGAAAAAATTCAAGACTCTAGTTGCAATTTTGAAGGATTCTATGCGGAAAATACAGAATGACATGGGAAGCAGCAAAAGATGATGAAAGGAATAAACAGAGTCACTGTACCAAAAAGAATGGGTCAAAGTTCAACCATTTCAGGAGGTAGCATATGATTAAGAACCAATGATATTGAAGAAATCCAAGCTGCACTGGAGGCATTGGCAAATAATGAGGCTCCAAGAATTGACAGAATACCAATTGATATGTTTCAACAAATAGATGCAATGTTGGAAGCGTCCACTCATCTATGTCAAGAAATTTTGAAGACAGCTACATGGTAAACTGATGGGAATAGATCCAGGTTTATGCCTATTCCAAAGAAAGATAATACAACAGAACTTGAAAATTCTCAAACAGCATCATTAATATTAACATCACACTAAAATAAAATTTTGCTAAGATCATTCAAAAGCGGCTGCAGCAGTACATTGACAGGGTCCTGCCAGAAATTCATGCCAAAATCAGAAGAGGATGTGGAATGAGGGAAATTATTGCTGATGTCAGATGGATCTTGGCTGAAAGCCAAGAATACCAGAAAGATGTTGCCATGGATTGAATTGTGTCCCCCCCCCAAAATATG
Source organism: Loxodonta africana (assembly GCF_030014295.1). Lineage (NCBI taxonomy): Eukaryota > Metazoa > Chordata > Mammalia > Proboscidea > Elephantidae > Loxodonta > Loxodonta africana. Next base: position 108,702,415 of record NC_087347.1, on the reverse strand, counting down.
TGTCAGCTTGGCTAGGCCATGATTCTCAGTATTGTGTGGTTGTCCTCCATTTTGTGATTACAATTTTATGTTAAAAGGATTACAGTGGGATTATAACTCCACCCTTACCCAGGTCACATCTCTAATCCAATGTAAAGGGAGTTTCCCTGGGGTGTGGCCTGCACCACCTTTTATTTCTCAAGAGATAAAAGGAAAGGGAAGCAAGCAGAGAGTTGGGGACCTCATACTACCAAGAAAGCAGCACCAGGAGCAGGGTGCATCCTTTGCACACGGGGTGCCTGCACCTGAGAAGCTCCTCAACCCGGGGAAGATTGAGGACAAGGACCTTCCTCCAAAGCTGACAGAAAGAGGAAGGGTTCCCCTGGAGCTGACAACCTGAATTTGGATTTATAACCCACTAGACTGTGAGAAAATAAATTTTTCTTTGTTAAAGCCATCCACTTGTGGTATTTCTGTTATGGCAGCACTAGATGACCAAGACAGATGTTTACCTGTGTTTTATTGCCGATGCAAAGGCATTTGAAGGTGCGGATCATAACAAATTATTGATAACATTGTGAAGAATGGGAATTCCATAATGCTTAAGGGCGCTCATGTGGAACTTGTACATAGATTAAGAGGCAGTGGTTAGAATAGAACAAGGGGATACTGAACTGTGTGGTTTAAATCAAGAAAGGTGTGCATCAGGGTTGTATCCTTATACCATACATATTCAATCTGTGTGCTGAGCAAATAATCTGAGAAGCTGGACTATATAAGAACAGGGCATCGGGATTGGAGGAAGACCCATTGATAACCTGTGTTATACAGATGACACAAATTGCTTGCTGAAATTAAAGAGAATTTAAAGCACTTACTGATGAAGACCAAAGACTACAGTCTTCAGTATGGATTACACCTCAACATGAAGAAAACAAAAATTCTCACAACTGAACCAATAAGCAACATCTTGATAAATGGAGAAAAGTTTGATGTCAACAATTTTATGTTGCTTGAATCCACAGTCAACGCCCGCGGAAGCACCTGTCAGGAAATCATATGACTTACTGCATTGGGCAAATTTGCTACAAAGTAACTCTTTAAAGTGTTAAAAAGCAAATATATCACTTTGAGGACTAAGGTGTGCCTGACCTAAGCCATGGTATTTTCAATCGCCTCATATGCCTGGGAAAGCTGGACAATGAGTAAGGAAGACCAAAGAAGAATTGATGCCTTTGAATTATGGTGTTGTCGGAGAATATTGAATACACCATGGAATGCCAGGAGAATGATGAAAGCTGGCTTGGAAGAAGTACAGCCAGAATGCTCCTTAGTAGCAAGAATGGTGAGACTTTGTCTCACACACTCTGGACATGTTATCAGGAAGAACCAGTCACTGGAGAAGGACATCAAATTTGGTAAAGTAGGGCGTCAGTGAAAAACAAGAAGACCCTCAATGAGATGGACTGACACAGTGACTGTAACAATAGGAGTAAACATAGTAAAGATTATGAGGATGGCACAGGCCCAGGCATTGTTCCTGTGCAGTGTTCCATTGTACATAGGGTTGCTAAGAGTTGGAACCGACTCAATGTCACCTAACAACAACAACAATCCTCAAAAATATCCACCTTTCACTCTCATGCCTCTTCTCCTTTTATTGTATCACTCACTCTTTCTAGAAAAGTTTATAGTCATTTTTCCTCTGTAACTTTCCTATTCATTTATTTTTAAATGCAGTGAAAATATCACTTCATCTATGAAGCCTTCCTATACCACTGGGAATCATTAACTCATCTGTTCCATTGTTTTCCCAGAGCACATTGGTCCTATTTTTATTATAACAATTACCACATGGTATTTATTCTAATTTATTTAAAAGTCACTCTATCCAAAAAGAACTCTAAGTTCTTCAAAAGTAAAAACTATATAGAAGTTACTGTAGCACAAAGAGACCAGTACAGCATAAGAGTTATAAACTGGGCATGGAATTTAGAATCGAAGAGGCATGGTTTGAGTCCAAGGCATTCATCACTTCCTAGTTGTGTGGCCTGAGTTTCCTCATCTGTGAAATGGGGATAACAATAGTGTCAATTCATTGGGTTGTTGTCAGGCTGATTAAATTATATAATACCCATAAAGTGTGTTAAGTGGTTAACAAACAGTGCTTGGGGAAAAGCATTTGCTAAATCAGTTTTCCTGTTACTAATTCTGTTATTAATTTACACATGGTCTTACTCATCATTGGTTCTCACTAAATATATTGTGAATGAATAAATGAATGAATGAACTAATGCTGAGATAAAGTAATTACTTCTGTGCTCATTTTTAAGTAATTTGAGAAGTGCGGTGAGTTTTACTTCTACTATGAGAATAAATTTTAGGGAGTAGAAACCAAGCACAGATAAAATTTTCATAGAGCCAAATGCAGAGATAGAGACATAGATACACAAAAGTAAATGGCATTTGCTATAACTCTCTCCAATAAATATTTGCTGGCTGAGTTTATCAGAGAGACTAATTGTCACTAATGAGTATCTTTTACTCTTAGTAAGAGTTAAAAAAAAAAATGGAAGAGAACATTTTTCTGGGCTGCTATGCCAAAGAAATATTTTTATTCTAATGTTAAGTGACATTCTCTGGACAGGCAGTGACCCTGAGACTAATTTGTGAGGAAAGGAGGTGGACATGAAATGTTGTATGTATCTTGCCAGGGAAAAATTAGGCAGGATAGAATAAATGAAGCTTGGGCCTCAGAGCAGGCATCACCTAACCAAGTGTCCTACAAATGAATTTAAAAATACCTACATCAAATTTTGGCTTGGGATCACCCTGGATTTACTAACTGTGAAATATCTATGAATCTACTGCCTGCACTGTTCTGCCCTCCAGCTGCACTACCTGGATTCAAGCTCTCATAACTTCTCACCTGCAGTGCTGCCAAACCTTTTGATGTTGAGTCCCTGTGCTGGTCTCCAGAGCTTTCTCCACATGCTAACAGGTAACATCTTCAAATCCAAACTCCATTAGCTTGCGCCTCTGCCTCAAATCTCTTTGGCTGCCTAATGTTTGCAGGTTCCTGTGTAATCCCTTTATTTTGCCATAAGCTTAGTTCCAATTTATCTTTCTAGCCTCATTTTCTCACACACCTCCCCCCAGATCTACAGTCACATTCTAGCTATATATATGCACTCAATAGTTTCCCAAAAGGCCAGCAAGTTTCACATTGACCTCTTTGCTTATGCTACCCTTTCTTTTCAGAATGCTCTTCTCTACCTTACTGAATTGACACGCTCTAACAAAATGTCACTTTTTCTATAAAGTCTTACGTATTATCGCATTACTCATTCATAATGTTCCACTTGCCCTGCCAAGAATCTACTGTCCTCCCTTCATCCCTGTGTTCATACCGACCTTATCTTAGGTTAATTAGTTGCTCATAAGTCTTCAGGCTTGATAATTAGTGAATTCCTTAATACCAAACCAAAAAAAAAAAAGAAAAGAAAAACCATTGCCACCGAGTTCATTCCAACTGATAGCAATCCTATAGCTTCTAAATAAACCAAAAAAAGTTGCCCTCAAGTCCATTCTGACTCATATTGACCCTATAGGGCCAAGTAGAACTTCCCCTATAGTATTTCCAAGGAGCGGCTGGTGGAGGATTCAAACTGCCAAACTTTTTTGGATAGCAGTTGAATGTTTAACCACTGCACCACCAGGGCTCCAGCTTCTTAACACACTGTTGCCGTGAGTCCACTCTGACTCACAGCGACCCTACAGGACAGAGTAGAACTGCCCCACAGGGTTTCCAAGAAGCGCCTGGTGGATTCCAACTGCTGACTTTTTGGTTAGCAGTCTTAGCTCTTAACCTCTGAAGCCATCGAGGCTTCCAGCTTCTTTGTAAAAAAAAAAAAATTCTTTCATCTTCACATGTCTAGGATCCAGCACCCTTTCAGGGTTTTCTTAATACTTGCTGAATTACTGAAAGAATAAGGGTGGGTGTAGGGCAGAGGTCGGATGAAAGAATGATCTCCCTCTTTTCCTCTTTACCTTTAATTGCCACACATAGTGAAACTGAGCATAAGCTAAGAATTGAATCAACTCTTTGATAGGTTTTTTTTAATATACGTTTTATAGCATAATATTTAAAGGGGGCTTTCTGGATTCATTTATGTAGGAAAATTGGTTTAACATAGTCAAATATATTCCAGAAAAGGTTAAGAGTTACATTTTTTCCTATGTGACTCTTTTTAATTACTTCCCTTAATTTTTAAACTATTACCTAAAGAATGACATTCGCTTGCATAACGAAATAGAATATTATGAACAAATAAGAGGTTTTGTTAATGAAATATCTGAATTTTAATACAATTGTGATTGTAAAACCATTACTAGGTACTCTGAGAATGCCACCAGTGGAGATATCATTAGGTGCCAATCAGGGCTGCTGATTATGACATTGGGTATTAAAGAGGATGCCAGGTACATTCCCTCTCTGAAGTTCGAATGCACAAAGCAAAAATAATTTCCATTGTGATGAACATTGATAGTTACCCCACAGATGGTTCCTGAAATTTCTTAGAGAATTTGAGTTTATTTTTTCATGGATATTCAAAACAACAAGAAAATAAATCAGGAAAGAATTTTTAATACTACTAAGAAATAAAGCTTCTTTATTTTTTTAGCCTGTATCTATTTTCTCTGTAAAGGAATTTTATTTCTGAAGGTAATATAGAGAATGCTCAATAAAATTTGGGGAAACAAAATAATCTGTTCTTCCATCTGCTAGAGTTGGAAAGTCAGTTACTAAATAGAAATCATCGCCATTGCATGGTAATAAAGTCTAAAAACACCTGCTTCTGCACTTCTCTAATTAAAAGCTACTCTTCTAGCAAATGTATTTGTATTAAACAATTCCATGAAGCTGTTTCATGTCCTCCGTTGTATTTCTAGACATTCTAGCAGCCTGTGATGCACACACTTGCTGGTGAGCGAAGCAAAGGTTAAGTGTGTATGACACAGATGAGCCCCCAAGATTAAGTGTACACTGTGAAATGCATATGGATGTCCATGATTTGAGCCAATGAGCTGTGGCCTGAAATGATGTCACACGAAGCGCAGTGGTAAGTGGAAGGTTAAACCTACTTGCATCTCGGCTCATTAAACGCAGTTAAAGTGCATATCCCCTCATTCTGACAGTAGTGATCACAAGGGTTCGCTTTCTGGTCACAGCGCTGACTTTTAAACCCCACAGAGCATCTGCAGAATTCCAGTAAAATACAGCTAAATAAGGCGTCTAACTTTTTTTTTTTTTGGCAAACGTTTTACAATTATTTCATACAGAAATAGTAATGTTAATAAAGGAGTAAAAACGTTCCCAGGTATGCTCCTTCTTTCTCATACGCACTCATCACATGCTACTCTTAAGAGATGGGAACCAGGCTGTAGATGCGGATCATATGGGAATGTTTTCCTTCAGGTTGACCAGCGGACAAAGAAAACTCAAAACAGTGACCATACTAGGTGGAAGTCTTTATCTCAAATTGCCAATTCTAGACTATCAGGGAATTGAGAAGGGGTAGTGATGAAATTCCAGGTTTTCTCAGGAGCAAAAAATCTCCTGTAATTTCTCTAGGTGTTCAGAAACCCAGATTCGAGTTAACATATTCCAGAGGAGCCAGGAGCTTAATAGTTTTGTATGGTACAACACTAAACCCGATACAAATATTATAGGTTTGTAAACGATATCTCAAGTTCTTTTAAAATGAATGATCTGAAATAGCAAAACATTCATTAAGATGATTATCTCCGGGTTTCGCGTATCCGAACGAGGGCAGTGAAATTAGGACATCTTTTCCCTTGTATTTCCAAGTCAAAGATCTATGAATGTCTGAAATGGGTATGGTGCTAAGAATTGAATGTGTTCTTCCTCATGAAATCATTAGCAAATTGATGAAGAGGGAGACTCTGTAGCACATAAGCCAATGAAGGGGCGGTACTTGATCAGAGAGGTCCATGAAACAGTCATTTAAAATGAATTATTAATTGTGAGCAAGAGACCAGGGATTCCATGTATATGCAAAGTCCTATCAAGAAATGCCCACAATGCTATAAAATACTCACAGACACACAGGTACATTTGTCTCAGGGTCCAGCTGGCATGTGCCACCATTATAACAGTAGCCATCACATAACTGACAGCTAGAAGCAATTTTTCCATTGGTGCAGCTGCAGCAACAAAGAAAAAAATATTTCAGTTGTTACCGGCATCATTATGTTGAAAGCTGACACAAACCTTCTGCAGATGAAAACGGTCATCACAAAGGAGTAATGGAAAGGCTGGCTAAAAGTGTGTTTTCAAGGAAGACAGACTTGCTGGAGGCAAGGATTTTTTTTAAAGCAGAATGATGACATAAAGTGTTGCTGGTGGTAATTTTCAACCCATTTGTTTAAAATAAAAATTTAATACAGGCAGATATATGTGTGAAAAAATACACTCTAATGTCTCACTACACCGAAGGGAGCCATTAGCATCAGTATCTTGTTCCCTTTTCATATAATCACGTGATCAAATACTCTGAAAGCAAATATCTAGCTATTCCTTCTAAAACAGAGAATCTGGCCCAAAGAAATGTTGAGTCTTAGGCTCTACATTTTCTAACAAAGTGTAGAATTATCCTGTATCACTTTTATGCCACTGTTTCTCTTTAATATGTATTGTAATTGATGTCAAACTCTTCTTATCCTAACAGAAAAGAACTAAATGAGCAGTTCATTGCAAAAATTAAGCCACAGTAAAAAAAAATTTTTTTTTTTTTTAATGTTAGAGGAGCAACAGGTAATACGGGAACAAAGTAATGAGGTCGGTTTTCTTGAAAAACCTACTGAAGCTATTTTAATTTACAGCCACATTACATGTCTTGGATAAGAATAAACAATACGACTATTGCTACAATGGCAACAGTGACTATAATAATGATAGAAAAAATATAAATTTCTGACTTGTAATGTTTATTAAATAAACTAAAATACTATCAGATTGTGCAGTGAACGCTGTTGGGGGAAAAGAGAACCACGTATCAACGTTCCAAAGAATTGAAAGAACTTCTTTATGGGAAATATGAGGATAGAATTATACAAGTCTCAGCACAAATCAGAATTACAATAGATAATGCCAGTAATTCTGATCCTGTGATCATGTTGGTGCTAGGTGTGATGCAGTAATCAATGATATCATAATAAATCTGGACATAACCTTGACAGAGAAATCAGCCTGCAATGCCACTGATTGACCATGTTGGTCACCTGCACAATGGTTGTCCATGATAGTATATTCATCAGACAATAATTGAGTAATTTCCAATGATAGGTAAGATGCCTGAGAATAACTGGTTGCCAATTCTATGACTCATTTATTCTGTGAATATTTATTTGACCTCATATGGGAGGTAGGGCTGCTGAAAATGTACTGAGATGCTTATAACTTTTTCAGGGTTTTTAATTCGAAGCCATCTTTAAAAATGGGCTTTAAATTCACATTTCTTTTCAAGATAAATAGGAATGACCAGTAAACTATGTACTAGACATGGGAGGGGGGCTGGTCTAGAGTTTTCACGATTTAACAGAGAATATCACATCCTGTGTAACCTATGTTGCTGTTAGCTGCAATAGAGCTGGCCCTGGCTCATGGTGACCCCATATGTGTCAGAGGGGAACTGTGATCCATAGGGTTTTCATGGCTGTGATCTTTTGGAAGAAGATCACAAGGCCTTTCTTCAGAGGTTCCTCTGGGTGGGTTCAAACTGCCAACCTTTCCTTTAGTAACTGAGTGCTTAACCTTTTGCACTACCCTTGGATTCCTCAGAAGCATTCTAATAGATGTGAAGTGAGTCAAGCAGGCATTCAGTAGAATTGGTGTCTGGTATGTTAAATGGATCTCGAGGACTTTCATTTAACATGTCAGGTACCAATTCTACTTTTTCTTGCCCTCTATACCAAGCAACCTTGAAAATCAATAGAGCAAAGAGTTATACTGTTTCTTGTTTCATCAAAGGAACAAAGTTGAAAGGAAAAATTAACTTGTTATACATTAAAGGAGTTTCCACGAAAAGGATAAATGTATACCAAAGATTAGTTTTTAAGAGACAAAAAATAAATTCTAATTGTTGATTGCTTTTAAACTTCTGCTTCCAGAAACTCTAAAAGATGCTGCCTCTTTTCCCTTCTAAGGTTTTGTTTGAACACTAAATCGAAGACAGAAGTGGGTAGTTCCTTCAAAGGTGAAGCACAAGTTATAGAAATCACTGTAACACAACAAAGAGTACTGCTCATACTTTTAATGTGAGGCTTCACAATAACTCTTTTTTTAGAGGAGTATGTGATACATATACACAAATAATATATGTGATATATCACTTTCCAAAAGTTAATTACCAGTTCTTCAGTACACACAAGGAACTCCCATAACAACTGATATAGCAGGGGTATGATTTAGGCTATTCAAAATCATGATCAAGATTTTCTTCATCAATGTTTACTTAGCTTTGGAGAAGATTATACTCGTCATACTTGACAGAGTACCTGTTCTAGTTGACAGCTCATAGGCTGTGCGTTAGAAACATAACTGCCTATTTGCAATCACAAATACACATGGTGGTTTGAATTTTCATAATTCAATAAAAAATGATTTACTTTAACTCTGAAGTAATTTTACTTTAAGCATTTGTTCTTCACCTAGAAACAGAAATGTCGACATCACTGTAAACATCCTTTTAATGCTAAGAGAGAAGGTATAATAGAAATGAACACTAATTTTAATTAATATGTTTTAAGAATGTCCAAAAAGCTCTGTTTGTATTGACATTTTCAAATGTTATATAGCTTATCTGATAAAGGAAGTGTGATTGCACTGTTATTTTTTTAAAGTTCATCATCTACTCATTGTTACCAACTGTTATTTATCTGTTCTTAACAAGCCCTGGTGGCACACTGGTTAAGAGCTTGGCTGCTAAACAAAAGGTCGGAAGTTGGAATCCACCAGCTGCTCCTTGGAAACTCTGTGGAGTAGTTCTACTCTGTCCTACAGGGGTACTGTGAGTCAGAATCTATTAGACAGCAATGGCTTGGTTTTTCAGGTATATGTACTTTGGAATCCGTGGTTGGTGCAGATGGTTAATGTGTTAGGCAGTTATCAAAAGAGCCTACCCAGAGGTGACTTGGAAGAAAGGCCTGGTGATATACTTCTAAAAAATCAGCCGTTGGGAAAAAACCCTAAGGGGCAAAGTCCTCATCTGACACACATGGGTTGCCATGAGTTGGCATCAAATGAATAGCAACTAGCACTGGTATATGCAGTTTTCAAAAATGATCTTCTAGAAGACAAGAACTATAATGATGGGCCTCAATAGACTATGAGGTTACGGAGATCTGTTGTTTCTGTGAAAGAGAAGCCATTTTTCACTGTACAAAGGCAGTATGAGGGGCCCTAAAGAGCCCTGGCCTTCTTTTCTTGCATGGGACTTTCCGTTTTAAAGGAAACAGGGTGCATGACTCAGTAGGAAATTTTTCAGCATAAACTGTGCACAAAACTGCAGCTTGTGACCTTTTTTAGATTATGGGCCATGATCCCCTGGGTGAGTGGAATGGGGCTGTAAGGAAGATTCTCATTCCTGATAAGTTGCACTGGACATGAAGAAACATACATATGTACACTAAATGAAATAAAGTTCTGTCATATTAAAGTTTATCCCAAAGAACTAATGAGCTTAACGAGCAAACATAATTTTGGTGGCATACATAAAAATGTGTTTGGTTTTTATGTACTTACCAATGGCAAAAATTTATTTATTAGTCATATTTTTAACTGCTGTACTTAAAAAATAATGTACTTCCAAATGACCCAATTGGAAGCGTTGAGTAAATGTCATTGATAACAACACAAATCACATTTACAGTGAATTCTAAAGTAAGAGTAAATAAAAAAGAAAAAAAAAGTGTTGATGCTGCCTGTAATAAAATTTTATTGGGCCTTGTTTGGCAGAGCATCATAACTCAGCGCTGGCACCCTGTCAGTGCAAGCTCAGTGAAAGCTGGGCCATGACTCCTTCACAGCACTCCTTTCTAGCTCATATTCTCATTTATTACACTCTCAAGCAAGGCAAGTGATAGCGTCCAGCTCTTTATAAGCTCTTCTTTTAAAGGTTGCTGAAAGAAGCTGGAAGTGAGGATTGATCTCTATCCTCTGTGGCATAAACTTGCTTAATGATGAAAACTGAATGGCATTACCCTTTAGCCAAGATGTTCTTCTGCTTTTCAGTCACTTAATCTTAAAGTCAAAGGGTAAAAGGCAATGTAACCAAAGTCAAACCTGGACGTTTTTGTTGTTGTTGCTTCCCAGGAAACATTATTCCCTCTACTTATTTTGAAGCATAATGTTCAATGCCAAATTAAAAGGAAAAAAATAAATATTAAATCTTGTTTCCTATCACAGGCCTTTGGCTCTCCCTTCAAAGGATGAATTTGTAACAACAAAAGAGAGGCAAGGCACTCACTGCCAATAATAATCATGAAATAGTTAAAAGCCCGAACTCTTCTAACTTAACAATATCGCACATAGCTTTTCAAAAGTATGCTGCATTTCACTATTTCTTGATAATTATTAGGAACATTCCATATAGGGAATCATCTGCCAATTCCAATGCATGACGAATTTTCATGTTCCCCAAATGTACCTAACGGGCATTGTGTAAGTTTGGGTTTAATTGAAGTAAATCGAACATCGTCACTACCCTTAAAAACCAAAACAAAAATGCAAAGAGGTTACCCTGTAGAGTTTTAGAATAAAAATAATTTACATTGTTTTCACAGTGTTCACTGGAATGTTATGTCTTTTTAAGTTGAAATGCTTTTTATAAATTAAGTCACCTGCCACTTACTTGCAAAATATATCTTCACTTTCTTTAGCTATAATGCAATGTCCCCCATGGCATCTTACGCATTTGTCAACCTCACATCTTGGTCCTTCGTAGCGTGTTGGACAGACACATTCAACACTTCCGTCATCCTCTATGGTACATGATTCAGAATTCACACAATAAAGATGACACACATCTAGGAAGAACGCACACGGGAAAATGAAATTATATTACAAGATGCTCTACTTCCATCATCATAAATGTTACCATTTCATTTAATATTAAAAAAATAATCAACAGGCGTATGAATTTAAAAAAGCAGCTTGTAATCGTATTTAACTAGATTTCTCTAATTATGCTATTGATTCGTCTGAGTTAGGCATCATTGTATCTGGCAAAGAGGAGATGGGTTCATTTTACATACTGTCCTGCGGTTTTAGTCAATATACTCTTCTGGTTCTGAATTTAGAAGCTCAAGTTAAAAAGGTTCCTTAGCTTTCCTTCTAATAAGCGGTTATTACCATTAGTTTAAAACAGGCAGAAATACTTTGAGATTTATTTAAATGTCATTTATGGTTGCCTCTTCTCCATCTCTTTTCATCCAGAGAACAGCATAGTATGTGCTGAGTGGGGGACCTCTACTTGTGTACCAGTCCTTGACCCTGTGGCAAAAAGTCTCCCTGTACAAGTGCCAGGACAGGCCTAGATATTTCCAAACTCCCAGGTAGGTGAGCAGGCAAGTAGGCATGTTCCTCATTGAACTTCAAGAGGAAAGCAGATGAGGAAACTAGCTGATCCATCATGGGTGGGAAGTGCTAGCAGCAGTCTAGGCTATCACCTCCCTACCTCCCAAGATGAGAGCCTAACCTCCCCATCTGTCAGAGGAAAAACTTCCCTGTCATCTGAGCTCCTTGCTTTGAAAGATATTTCTTACTAAGCAATGCAGACAATTTTTCCAAGAGAAGACCTCCCCTAAGTATTTCCATACCTCTTGAACATTAGCATTAAAATAAAGACCATTTAATAATATAATCACCATTCAAACTTTATAATTAGACATTCTGCTTCATTCTTTTGAAAAACAGACAGGTCTATATGTGTGTTCATGCATGAATATATTTGTAATTTACCAGATTTGAAATATGAAAATCCATAATAGCCATAATCTTAAATAAAAGAATTTATTGAATTGATTCTAAACTTTGTGTTTAAAAGTTGCAATTTCCTTTTAGATATCTAATTAGGAAGCAATAATAAGATTAAAAAAGATAAAATCACAATTTATAAACTTTAACATGCTGTATCACATTTACAGTAGATGAGGAAAATCAAATCTCATTTATAATTCTCATGTTTGTATATTTAGCCAGTCCTTTATTAAATCAGGCAGGAATTAAATTTATTGACAGGTTTGTTTTGTATTTGTGGAAATTATCCTTGCTGTTGCTTTATGCCAAGTACCCTGGTTGATGTTCAATGCTTAAGTCTATTAATATGGATTTGGCTACATTTAAGGAAAGTAGCCCTTTCAAAGCATGAGAGATTTGAAGATCTAAAAATAAAAGTCAGTGTTAATATCTTTCCACTGCTGTCTGTCGTTGTTCTAGGCTTGGGAAGTACAACACAAATTCTGTTTTTATTTATGAAAAGTGCATTAGCAGTAGCTGATGTGATCACCTAGCCTGGCCTCCCATTCCATGCAGAAAACTCTGAAAAACAACCTTCATTAGGAAGGTTTCTGAATACCTCTTGTCTTAGTTGTCTAATACTGCTGTAACAGAAATATCACAAGGAATGGCTTTAACAAACAGAAATATATTTTCTCACAAATAAGAGGCTAGAAGTCCAAATTCAGGGTGCTGGCTCTAGGCAAAGGCTTTCTCTCTGTCACTTTGAGGAAGGTCTTTGTCACTATTGAGTTTCTGCTCCTGAGTGAACTTCCATGTGACTTGGCATCTCTCTTCCCTCATCTCTGCTTCTCTCCCTTGCTTGTTTTAATCTCTTTTATACCTCAAGAGAGATTAACTTGAAACACATCTACACTAATCCTGTGTCATTAACATAACATATACAAGCCATTCCCGAATGGGATTATAACCACAAGCATACAGGTTAACATTTACAACACATATTTTGGGGGGAAAAAATTAACCCATAACATTCTACCCTTTGGCCAACCAAAATTGATGTCCTTGCCACATGCAAAACACATTCACCCCATCACATCATCCCCAAAGCCTTAATCAACTCCAAGTCCAAATTCCATCCTGGGGCAAAATAAGTCTTCATCTGTCAGCCTGTGAAATCTAGAATACAAGTTATCAGCTTCCAAACTACAATGGTAGAACAGGCACAAGGTATACATTTCAATTATAAATGGGAGAAATTGGAGGGAAAGAACAGATATCAGGCACCAGGTAAGTCCAAAACTCAAAAAACAAATTACATTAGCTCCGAAGGCTTGGAAATGCTTTTCTGCCCTCTGAAACCCTTTGGGCAATGGCCCCATCCTCCAGACACTGGGTGTTGGCCACGCTCTCTGGAATCTGGGTGGAGGACCCTTGGTCCTGGTCTTCTGCTCCACCTTCCAAGTCCACTGGGATGGGAACTCTGCTTCCTTGACTTTAGGCAGCAACATTTCCTAGTCCATCTCCACTTCCTAGTCCTAGTCCCCACCCTCTTGGCCGGGCAGACCATGTTCTTCTGTCCCTTGGATGTGGTAGTCCTGCCCCTCAGTTTTGGGTGGAGACCATATCCCCAGGCACTCCTGAACAGTACCCCATGCTCCAGAACCTTGTTGGTGAAGATCCTATCCTTTGAAACATAGGAAGCTGTGGCCCCACCCTTTAAGATCCAGGACAGCATCGCCCCACCCAAGGACCTATCTATGGAAAATTATGCCTATGGCAAAAAAAAAAAAAAAAGTTTTAAATTGCTGAGTGATCTCTAACAGGTGGTGATGGAAACTGTGATGGCAAATAGAAACTGTTCATTAGTGCCCCTCCTCAAGTGGCACACACAGCATGTGCCCTACCGGCTATGCCTTCGTTATGTCTCTGCCCACCCCCCCACCCTTTGAAACAAAGAAGTCCCTGCTTCCTATGCTCCTTCCAACAGGTTTAGTTCTGCTGATATCTAAGCTGCTCAAAGTATGGTCCTTTTCTTTTTTTGAAGGACAAGGGATGTAGCTCCTTTGACCTGTTTCCTGTATGTAGAGTTCCAAAAGGCAAGCAGAGTTCTTTCCTTTCTACCTTTCTCTATCCCCTTCAGTCTAAGCTGATGGGCTTTCTGTTGCAGTAGTTGGTTAGAGCCATCAGTCACAGCCTTAATCTTTAACAAAAGATTGTGTAGCTACGTCCTTGGTGAACGTTCTAGGACATGCGTCCTTAGTTGGTACAATAGTATTTTCCAAATCTTGAAGTTCCAGTTTCATTTTGCAGTTTGTTCTTAAGTCTATCTCTTTCCACTCACATTTTACTATAAGCGGCAAGGAGAAACCGTGAGGCTTCTTTAGAATCTTACTTAGAAATCTCCTCAGCCAGATATCCAAGTCCATCACTTACAAGTTGTACCTTTCACCAAACATTTGAACATAATTTAGATAAGTTCTTTGCCACTTCATAAAAAGCATTGCCCTTCCTCCAATCACTTGTTCATCATTTTCTTTTAAAGCCTCACCAGAAGCACATTTAACATCCACATTTTTATCAACATTCTGTTGCTAGTGCCATATGTGTTCTCTGAGATGATGGAGACTTCCTCTATAGCTTTCCTCACTTCCGCCTAAGCCTTCACCAGAATTGCCTTTGATGTGCATAATTGTACCAACAGTCTCTTTAAGGTAATCTAGCTTTTTACTATTAGGTGCCTTAAAACTCTTCTAGCCTCCACCCATTACCGGATTCCAAAATCACTTCCACATTTTAGGTACTTGTCAGAGCAGCAAACCCACTTCTCGGTACCAAATTCTGCCCTAGTTATCTAGTGCTGCTATGTCAGAAATATCACGAGTGGATGACTTTAATAAACAGAAGTTTATTTTCTCACAGTTAGGAAGTTAGAAGTCTGAATTCATGATGCTGGCTCTAGGGAAAGGCTTTCTCTTTCTGTTGGTTCTGGAGGAAAAGTCCTTGCCTTTTTTTGAGCTTCTGCTCCTGGGTGATCTTCATGGATGACTTGGCATCTCTCTTCCCCCATGTCTGCTTCTCTCCTTGCTTGTTTAATATCTTTTATATCTCAAAAGAGATTGACTCTTGACACACCCTACACTAATCCTGCCTCATTAACATAACAAAAACTACCCATTCCCAAATGGGATTATAATCAAAGGCACAGAGGTTAGGATTTACAACACATATTTTTGGGGGGCATTGTTCAGTCCATAAAAACACATACCTGTTGCCATCGAGTCAATTCTAACTCTCTTGATATTGCCCCAATTGCCTTCTAAATTCATTCTTTGTCTTGGTTCAGCCTTATGATGGGGCATAGAAGTCGGCTGATATCTCTTTCCAAGATCTTTTTATCATGTTCTTATTCAGATGTTGCCATAGCTAACAATTCATCAGAATCATGTAAGGGACATATTTGCAAATGCAAATTTCAATGCTTTTCCTTGCTGCCTACCCCTAGATTCTAATTCATAGGTATGACATGAAGCCCAGTTGATTTCCACAGGACTGGTTGAGGAACTAGTATTTTTAGGAACATGGGATGTAGGAGATGACAACTTGGACAGAATTTTACCGGTTGACGAAAGACAACAGTATCGAAAAGTTATAAATAGATCTGCTTTGACTGAAATAGCTTATTTCTTGGCTAACATTAGAAGCTTTATATAAAATATAATTTTAAAATTGTGAACTATTTGATCTTTACATTCATGCTTCTGAGAAGACCTGGGAAACTAGAAACAACAACAACAAAAAAAAGGGCTGATGGGTGCGGGTTGATGTTTGCCCAACACCACATTGCAACCAAGGAGTAGTTCACACATACCTTGCATACTAAAGGGTGAAGTTAAAACCTTATCTAAAATATGTAAATTATAAGCAATTTTGAAATTTAAACATTAAGTATAATTGTTTTAGATTAGTATTGAAAAGACATGAGAAAGTACAAAAATATATAGTAATCAAGGAAATGCAAATTTATCTCTCAATGAAATAGCATTACATACCCAACAAAGTGAACCCAAAAAATCAAACAAACAACAGCAAAAACTGTCATGCACTGCTAGTGGGACTGTAAATTGGTACAATGAATTTGGAAAATAGTTGGTCTAAATTTGAATATGACTTACCAATTCTACTCTTAATGTATAACTAAAAGAAAAGCATGCACATGTGCATCAAAAATATGTGCAAGCAACTAGATAGTGCCCAGCTCCCACCACTGACTGCTCTGACAGGGGTCACATTAGACGGTCCCAGACAGAGCTGGGGAAATATGTAGAACAAAATTCTAACTCGCAAAAAAGGACCAGATTTATTGGTCTGACAGAGACTGGAGAAACCCCGAGTATGAGGCCCCCCGACAAGCTTTTAACTCAGTACTGAGGTCACTCCTGAGGTTCACCCTTCAGCCAAAGATCAGACAGGCCCATAAAACAAACAATAATACCACGTATATGAGACAAAATGAGCTTACTAGTCCAGGGGCAAGGACAAAAAGGCAGGAGGGGACAGGAAAGTTGGACAAATGGAAATGGGGCACCCAAGGTCAAGAAGGGGAGTATCGACATGTTGAATGGTTGGCAACCAATGTCACAAAACAATATGTGTACTAATTGTTTAATGAGAAACTAATTTGCTCTGTAAATCTTCATCTAAAGCACAATTTAAAAAATACGTGCAAAAATATACACAGTAGCCTTTTTAGAAATTACAAAAAAAAACCAAAACTTAAAATTACCCAAATGTCTATCACAAGAAGCATGGTTAAACTGTGGCTCACTCATGTAATGTAATCTCTGCCAATATCGTCTCTATTTAGCACAAAAATGAACACATTGCCCCTATAAGCAACATGAATAAATCCCACAAAAATAATTCTGAGAGAAAAAGCTGAACACTATATACCACCACCCATAAAAAAAATATATATATATATATATATATATATATATATATATATATATATATATACACACACACACTGCATTTCTTTGGTGCATATACAGTTCAAAAGACAAAACTAATTTATGGTTTTAGAAGTCAAGATGGAATTCTCTTTGGGAGAAGGTATGGGATATTGATGAAGAATACAAGGGGGCACCTGGGGTGCTGGTAACGTTTTTTCTTGACCTGGATATTGGTTTACACTGGTGTGTACAAAAAAATAGTAATTAACTCAACTGTATCTTTAGAATTTTAAATTTTACTTTTTTTTTTTTTTTTTAAACCTAAAAGCATATAAGCTACAATTATAATATTTAAAAATTCTGGTTTATTTTTCAAATTATGCTAAATAGTTTTTCTCTTTACTGACTCTATTTTTAAAAGGAATTCATGGTCTACTTTTTATGCTTTAAAGTAAATTCTCCACCCTTTACTTTTTTCACTATTTTTTCATTTCAGATGTCAGGTGCTCATTATTCAAGGCAGTTGATTGGCCTCATGGCATAAAAATGGAATCCAAAGAATGTTAAAGAAATGTTTGCTTCAAGATAAAATTGTGAAATAAGCAGATATTAAAATGTACACTTTAATAAATGATTCTAAATTGCATACTGCTAAGCCATGCCACTTTTTCCCCTCTAAAAAAAAGGCAGAAACAATTTTAGGCTCAGAACCATTTCTCTACAGATAGTCAAATGGGAAGACATTTCATTTTTCCTAGTCCACATGTATAGCACTGTGCACTGAGTTAAAGTACAGGGACCGAATGGTGCTTGCTAGATAGACCCCAAACCTGGCAGGATTGCTTCCCAATGCCTTTCTATGAAAATCTTCTGAGCTTGCTGCTACTAAACTTAGGAATTGAACCATGTGGAAGATGCCAAGTTATACGTTTGATTGAATTGTTTCCTGCACCTGTGTTAGGATTCTAGCACCTAGTTCTTTGAATGCCTATTTAATATTTTGGTCCTTATTTTTCCTTTCCTTCCTTTCTTTTTTTCTTCTTTCCTTTTGCCTTAAAGGCTTTCCTATGGACTTAATTCCAATTCCAAGACTCCTGAACACAGGAGAAAGGAGATCATAACTTAATACAAGACTTTAGAGCCTGATACTAAAGCTATCACATAAGCATCTGATACTTGTCAATTGGAAATCAAAGAAATTCCTTCAAGTGTTCTCTGTCTTTATAAGTTTTATCATGATGCATATACTGTGCAAGTGCAAGAAAGAGTTTGAATCATCCAATTGTGATGCATTTCTTAATTGGAAGATTCAACAAAAGCCCAGGTTCTTTGCAATTCTCTCATCCTCCTGACTGCAATGCTTAATAAGTAATATAAATACTACTTTATTTTCTCTCTCATTCTCTTCTCAGCTATAATCCATTTTTAATTACAAGTGTCTACATAAAACTGCATAAATAAATGGTGTATTTTCATCAATGTCACCTCTCCATATATACTCGTATAACTACTGCACATTCATATTTAAATTCTAAGTATCACTTGAGCTATTTATCTAATAAAAGCAGTACTCCATTAGCACTTCAAAATCCAGTAAAAATTGGTTTACTAATTTAGCAGTGTGTGAAGAAGGATGGTATATGAGAAGGCTTTTTTGGGATGCAACTGTTCACTTTGGTTCTGAGGGCTTTGTTCCTGGTTTAATAAGATCTTACATGGACAGGACTGCCTAGGAGTCACCGCAGGGATGTTTTTCTTATCCTACAGCACAGAAAAATGTTATTTCATGGAGGTTACCATTTTAAGCATATAAAATTGCTTTAAACTCATTTTGACAGCAGTTTTTCTAAAAGACAGATGCACATTTTCTTAAATAAAATATATCGATCTTTAATGAGACATTTATCACTACGAATATCTATTATTTGTACGAGTTTAACTTTGCAAACATTTTACAGCCTTCAGCTTTTCTTTTTCACCTTTCAGCATTGATGAAGTGAAATGTTACTCAATATAAAGCTATAGATATGTCTAAATACGAAACAGTAATTCCTCCAAAAAATCAGAGGATTAAGGGTATTGGCAATTGGTTCACAGCAAAATGATCAACAAAATCACTGTTTTCTATTTCTGATACAAGACACACCTTTTTTTCTTTTTCCTTCAATTTTTAAACTTAGCTTAATAATTATTGGCACTGAAGGAAAAGGAAAAACAAAAATAGTAGCCTGAAAGTAGATAGGTTAGAAGGAAAATACAGGTGATAGAACATTTTTTGTTGGCGTGGAGCAAATAGGGAAAATACCGAAAATAGAAGAGAGAGAGCAGGTAAATCTAGCTGGATGGCCAGGAAGCATTCAGGAGGGCAGTCTGGATTCATGGAAGGGGAAGTTGGTGGAACAACATGGTTGATCTCCTTTTCAATAAAATGAATAATTTGACTGTGACAGTAGAAGGCAAATGGTGGATCAGTAATTATTTGCTGAGAACATACATATGCCAAACTGAATACTGGCAACTGTGGTAAGAACCCAGAAATACAATACAGATCACCAGCCCTCAGAGAGCAGACAACCTCTTAACATTAATTATAAGATTAAGACAAAAAAGAAAAAAAGAGCCAAAATTTGTCTCAATGATCAGTGTGGCAAAAGTCTAATATATAACTACCAACAAAGAAAACCCTTCCTTCGTATGAAACTTTTCATCTCATAAGTTTTGAGCATTTTGTTGACCTGAATGACATAACAACTAAGATGTTCTGTATGTGATAAGAACGAGCAATAATGAGATGTAATTAATCAGTGCTAAGACAGTAGAGATTACCATGAAATTATGTAATAACACTTTATATTTGCAATACGAAAACTGTTATAACCTCTGTATGGTAATTACACTAAGAACTACATAGTAACATCAAACACAATCATGTAATCTAAAGGACAAAGATGAATATATAATTACTGAGTATTCATATGGTAATTAGGTAGAAAGTAACTGGAGAATAAGTGAATGGTTATTTTCTACAACAGAAATGAAATAATTTACAAAGGAGATCATATTTGCACTCTGTCTCTCTTCCTCTATCTTCCCTTTTCAAGCAACTAGAAATAAAAGGAAATACTCCATCTTTTAATCTTTTTCTAGCATCTGAACACACTGCATAAAAATGTGTGCATGTATATGCATTTATGAATATTTATCCCACTACCTCCCAGTCAATTCTGACTCACAGTGACCTTGTAGGACAGAGTAGAATTGCTCCATAAGGTTCCCAAGGGTGTAATCCTTTAAGGAAGCAGACTGCCTCATCTTTTTCCCATGGACTGGATTAGCATCCAAGCACTTAACCACTGCACCACTAGGGCTCTTTTGAATATTCATGGAAAAAACCCATAGCTAGAAAATCTCAAACTGTGTTTGACTTCTTTCCCAAACATTTCTTTCTAATGAAAAGTAATTGCCAAGACTATTTAGGTATTAACTCATGTTTGCAACTGGGCTACTCACATTTTTAGAGTTAGCAAAGTGTGAAATTTGTTTAAAAAGAAGAAAACCAAATTAAAATCATACTAGCTAAATAAGGGTGAGAATACTCAAGCAAGAATAGTGGTGAATGTGGGGAGCCTTTAATTGGTAATATAGAATAATTATGTAGGGGAAACTGAATTACACAGTTACATGCATATACACTGATCGCTCTATTTCACTGAATTTTGGTCTGGTCTTTAAAAAATAAGTTCTGTAAATTACCTTTAAGATTCATAATGTATCCAACCATTTAATAATTTAGGACTGCACAAAAAAAAACAATAAATTAAATGTAGGATTGGAGTATTTTCACAAGAAAAATAGGAAAATTCCTCAACGCACATAGCCAAACCTTCTATAAGTGAGGCTCCAGTTCTAACGCAATATGCATTCCTGCTTCACTGTAACTTCATTGTGTCCCATAAGGATCTGGTTCTATGAATTCTGCTAATCTTCTCCCCTGCAGGAAGGTTTATGGCTGTTTCTATGGAGGTATGAAATGTCAAAGAATTTCTAGGACACCCAATAATGATATTTTATGAACTTTTGATGAACATTTGTTATCAGGATGGCATTTTAAGAAAACAACAACAACACTGACCAGAACATGAGGAAATTAGAGACTATGTCCATTCCTTCCTTTGGCTGACAATGTGACTTCATCTGAGCTATTTGACTAAATTCTCCAAGACACATTTTGGTCAACTTTGAACTGAGACAATTATATTAAATCTTAAAAAAACTCATTGCTTTCAAGTCATTCCAACTCATAGCGACCCTATAGGACAGAGTAGACTGCCACTGCAGGGTTTCTAAGGAGGAGCTAGTGGATTCAAATTGCCAGCCTTTTGGTTAGCAGCAGAGCTCTTAACCACTGTGCAACTAGGGCTTCGTACTAAATCATACCTATGATTACTTCTAAATATAAAACACTGCCACGATACCCCCACACAGTGTCCTTAATAAAACCAAAGGCTAACTAGGGTCTCTTTCAAGTAAAATGATGGAATGCTGACTATGATGATGGTAAATACTCATTTTTAGGTGACATCTATAAGTCAGGCACTGTAACACTGTAGTCTCATGCATTAGATGGTATTGGCCTCATTTTAAGGCACGAAGAGGTTAATCAACTTGTTCAAAATCACACACTAATAAACGGGAGAATTCATATTCAATCCCAAATAACTCTAATCTAGAAAATGAGTTCTTATTTGATAATTCATACATTTGCTCATAAAAATCTAGAAAATACTCTTGAATATGCTTGATGCTCTCTTTCCTTTGCATATATTTGAAACTGAAATTGCCCCTATCTATATGGATATCTGAGGGTCTAATAACCAGTCAGAATGTTCAAGGGCCCTGGAGCAGCAAGAGCAGCAGTCCTTGGAGAGTCTGCATGATGCCACCAGAATCTACAACAGCAGAGCTCAGGAACAGATGCAGGTATTCCCACTATCGGTCCAAAGACTGACATTTCAGGTGAATTCTCAGCCTCCCATTCCAGCCCAAGTTGGACTTTTGCTTTCTCTATCCATTGATAATTGGTTTACAGCACTGGATATTTATACTAGAAAGACTCTCCTAAATATCACATGTGATCTACCAATTATCAGGCAGGATCAAACTTGGGTCACTCCAGACAAGTAAGACATGAAACTAACAGCCAAGAAATCACAAAGTAAAACATGTCTGAAGCTTTACCATTTGCTTACACCTATCTTACGGTGAGAACATTTGGAAGGTTTTCTGGAAACATTCTGAGATGCTTAAATACGTTAACAGGAGAGATTGTGGCCTTTCCTTCCCTAGAGCTGCGGAGAATCAGTGAGAGCCAGTTTTTGATCCAGCATGGTTTAGAGGCAAGAGAGATGAAGTAACTCATATAAATTCACTTAGAATGTTATGATTTGTTGTCTTTGAAGGATTTATTTAGAAATTAGGAAACCGGACATAAGAAATATAAGAATGTATTCTTTTTTACATTCCTCAAATATTTTACACAGGCTAAGATATTTTAATAATTAAACTTATTGCATAAACCTAAATGTACCTTCCAATTTCAGAATTGAGTTTAATAAAGCAGATAAACATTGCATCCAGGTATGCAAATTAAATACCTATTCCAGAAAGAATGGTAAGGGAGGCTAGAGAAGAGTTGATGCCTTTGAATGATGGTGTTGGCAATCAATGTTGAATACCATGGACTGCTAAAAGAATGAGCAAAACTGTCTTGGAAGAAGTACAGCCAGAAAGTTCCTTAGAAGCAAGGATGGCAAGACTTCCTCTCATGTACTTTGGACACATTACCAGGAGGGACCAGTAAAGTAGAGGGTCAGTGAAAAAGAAGAAGACCCTCAACAAGAGAAAACGACACAGTGGCTGCAACAATGGGCTTAAACATAACAATGATTGTGAGGCTGGTGCAGGTCTGGGCAGTGTCCTGTTCTGTTTATACACGATAGCTATGAGTCAGGACCGACTTGACGGCACCTAACAACAACGACAGGGAAAAAAATGTGTGCTAAACTCTTATGAGAAATTATAAATTTTCATCAGCAAAGCATGTCTAAGGAAATTAGCATTTTCCAATTTATTACTAAAAATAGTAAAATATGCCAAATATTTCTATAGAAAAGACTAGAACATTTAATAAAACAAGACCCATCCTGAGAAAACTGGGCCATTTATGAGTGCCCAAGTAGAAGAAAAATGCAAAATTCAGAAAGTAATCACAAATTTGATTTGAGTCAATAACATATCGGATGATATTCTAAAAGAATTGGGATTTATACTTCTGACAGATTGCTGTTTCAAAATGCATATTAATAATGATAGCATCGATCATTTTACATAGTTAAAAATTAACTTGTACAACTAACATGACACTGTTTCATACATATATATATATATATATACACACAAATATATATATATAAGAAACCTATATAAGATGTTCAATAATTTTTGCATATAAACGATGTTCTGGTATGAGTATTCCTCTATTTATAAAGCAGTCTGGCTAGAAAATGTTTTAGAAAACAACCGTAAAGTGATGGAGAGCTATTTGAGACTTGCAAGCAAGCTGACTTGTAGATGAGAGTTAATTATGGTTTATCCAGTTAGGTTAAGTGAATACCAAATAAGTGAATAAGGACATGAGGGCTTAAAAACAATGGAATAAATAATGAAAATATGGATGGTATCTTTGTGACTGTAAACAACCTATTTACCATATTTAGGCACTCATTCCTCAATAGAACATTGAAGGTTTAATTAATTTCTGATTACTAAACTATATTAACATCTATTATGTTAATATGGCCTTGCCTCCAGAATGCTTGTACTCTACTGGAAACTTCCAGGCTAACATAGTTGAAAAAGAAAAACCACCTGCGAAAGTTAATTTTATGTGTCAGCTTGGCTAGGCTACGGTGCCCAGCTGTTTGGTCAAACGCTAGTCTAGATGCTGATGTGAAGTAGTTACACGCGATTAAACCAGTGGGCCTTAAATAAAGCAGAATAACCTCCATAATGTGGGTGGGCACCATCCAATCCGGTGAAGGTCTTAAGACCAAAAAGGGAGTTTTCCATAGTGTGTATTCTATCTCCCGACTATAAATAGACATTTTGCCTGAATTTCTTTACTTTTTACTTTTCCCATCACCTGATCTGTGCTGCCTTCACTATGAATTTTGGACTGGCCAGTCCCCCACAATCTTGTGAGCCAATTTCTTAAAATAAAGCAGTTCTCTCTCTCTATATATATTTATAAAAATATAAATTTATATATAAATATATACAAATAAATATGTATTTGTATCTATAAAATAGATATAGGTTATTTATAAATACATATTTATTAATTAATTTATTTATGTTTTATAGGATCTTGACTATGATAATAGCTGATTTTAGTTAGCCAATACATGAAATTAGTTTTTTAAAAAAAGGTCGTTCAGAGCACAAAGTGTTAACTCATTTTTTGAACATTGGAAAGGGTTTCATGGAAAAATGGGAGATAAAGAACAGTGGAGCGTAGAAAACCGTGGAAAAGATCATCCCAATGAGAGCATCATGAAGAAAGTTACTGTCATCAGGTGGGAGGGGATGCCCTACCTCATCACCATCATAACCTGGGGGTTGCCTGTGTACAATATGGTGTTCGTACAATGTCCAAATCACATAACGTCCCGTTTCACTGAATGTATTGTGGATATGAAGTGATGCATGGTTGTAGTTAGTTTCTTAATTTACTTTATTTTTTACCATCTCATTTCCCACCACTTGACATATGATATATTGGTCTATTATAAATAACAAAGTACACCATAAGAAAAGATTTATGACTAAATCTCAAGTCTTAGTGGCTGGCATAAATTAGATATTCCATTAATATTTGTTGAATTAATGAATGAACACTGCCCCTTGGAAAGTCAAACACTTAAGAAGGCAGAAAACAAGAATCAGGTTGCCTTTTTTTTAGTTTAAAAACCCAAAAGCCAGTCATAAATTTATATAAATATGGGATCAATCAAGGCCTGTTTTTCCCACCCCTAAAATGAACTGAAGTTTTCTGGGATGTGTCTGTTTGTGTTCAGGGAGGTAGAAGGAGGGAGATAGAAGAGAAAAATCAGAAGGGAAGCAGAGAAAGATGTCATCAAGTTCCAGTCACAGGGACTATATCTGGTGTCTCCACGGCACTCAGCTGCTGGATCAATGAGCCTACTACAGTCACTCCAGCCCGCCATGTGAACAAGAAGTGTGACCCGCCAAGTCCCCAGAAATGGGCATTCCAGGAAATTGGACTAAAATTTTCGAATAGGTTTCGTTTTGTGGTTATAGGCTAACCTGTGTGTGGAAACAAACATAACCAAGTAACTGTTCTCTTCAATGGTCTGATCTATTTATTTTTATATGACTCAGTGTAGAATTCCATTCTAAATTTGTGGATCATATCAGAAGTTATAAAATGAAGCATCTAACACTATACAGGGATGCTATGAAATGAATACATTTACTTCCATTACCTGAATTAAGAATTATTAAATGTATACCTTAACTTAAATATGTATATATACTATAAAACATAGAAATAGGTGCTCAAAAACCTATTAAAATGAAAATAAAAAAATAATAATATTTTCATTTGATTTTACAATTCACAAAGGACTTCTATTGATTACCTCACTTTAAACTTTCAACTCTGAAAAGCAGATAATTATAATTATTAGTTTTTTATAGTTGCTGTTTTAAAACAAATCATCATGTAACTGATTTTGACTTATGATGATGAAAAAAGTAATTTGAAAATTGAAAGTTGTAGAACAGTATTTTATAGCTCACAAATGTCTACTTTTAATGGTTTAAGTGATGCTGGAAGAATGTTCTCATTCCATTTCATTACCTCTAAAGTCCAGTATCTCTTCTTCAAATCTGGATTTCAGTCTGATAGGTTCAGAGAGTGAACTCAGAATGCATATCCAGTGAAATTCCAGAAATCCACTGAAACAATATGTATTTTTTTTTAATGTGTTGGTTTTGTCTGGACAAAGAATCCTTGAAAAGATCAGAAACCTACCCTCCAATTTAAGGAACACTGAAATCTGGAGCTGAAAAATTCTAGCTTAATTGCATTTCTTCATGATCTGTAGGTAACATGGAAGTGACTGTCGTCCCTGGCCTCTGACAAGATGACACTACCCACACTAGACAGTTAAATAAAGCACCATTCATTACATGGTCATATCCACCCCAATTTGTTTATTTCTGCCACTGTGTTGGTTTATTTATATCAATTGATTTTCAGGGAAAGCTTGCCCTCAGATCACCACAATATAGATTTTCTGAGTTCTCAAAACAAATAAATTGTGAATTATTTCATCAAATTGAAAATTAGGTCACATTATTACCATGGACTTGGTCATGGATTCTCAGTTGGAATTGCAGGTCTAAAAAGTCTAATTTAGCCACTTGACCTTTGAATTAGCCTTCTAATGATATTCTGAATGAAATGACTTTCTATTTCTCAAGATGCCCCACACTTAATGGGTATCTGATTCCTTGGGGCAATCACTAATAAATGGGCTTTTTTCCTAATAGTTCATTTTCATATAATTCAGCACTTAAATAGTGAAAAATTATTGGCTATATCTGGGATTTCCTTTTTTTCTTAACTTTTTAATGTTGCTTCATTTGTTGGAAATTTTAATGGATTTTAGAATTTACTCATTATTCACATCAAATTTATGACAATTCTTTCCATTCATGACAGCGAAACTGAAGAAATAAATAAAATTATGAACACACTGTTTTGATTTAGGCAAAGATCTGCTCTTCTTTATTTGGTAGGTTACATAACCATAGGATAAATAACAAATCCTCTTTTCTTTGGCCTTTTGCACCATGGGACTCAGGAGCTATTATACATTTAAGATCTTGAGATTTCTTTTCTTTTTTTTTTTTTTATCTTGAAAGCTGACTATAGCACACTGAACTTTTATCTCTCTTACCATTCTTATCAATAATCAGGATAAATATAAAATGTTTTTACCATTATATTAACCACCAGAAGAAGTCTATCTCTGCATACAATACAGTAATGGTACCCTCTTGTGATATTGAGATCTTCAGCAGTTAAACATGAAAGTTATTACATTCACTATAAGATTGCAAATTTATTTTATCTTTTCTCTTTAAAGCTTTTAAAGATTCCTATTTTGTGGATTTTTTTTTTCTTCAAAACATCAGTGGACATTCTAAATTTGATATAAATCACTGTGTTAAAAATTCCTCTTAAATTTACATTTGAATTAATTCTTTTAAAATGACATTTATGGAGGCATTCAACTAGAAACAATTTGCTTGGTTTGAGGTAAACCTCAAGTAAATATTTTTGTTTAATCTGTGTGTTGGTCTATGTATGATTTATGTACTATTGTTTTCAAATACCCATTTCTGTTTGCAGATAATTATTTACGAATCCGTGAAGTTTACTTAACACCAAGTACAGCAGAATCACAATCGCTGCCTCTACTCATACGAAGCCTTGCATTTTTTAAATTTTGTTTTTTGAGAACTCCCAACTGGGCATGTTCAGTTTATTTTAATACAAATGACACTCTAGACAGTTAAACTAGTGCCATCGAGTCGTAGCAACCATTAATTGTCTGACATATTATTTTCAACCTTCAGCTAAGTCTTTTTAGGGTTGCCTTTAATTGTCTTTCATATTACCTTGTATATTCATTCTTCCATAAATTGGAAAAAGAAGAGTACATACCTGTCTATTCTGTTAATATGGCATGAAAGGAGAGGGAGATCAAACCGTTCATCTTGTCATGACTGAGGGCTGAAGCACTGTTTCTAGAGTATTGCGAGATTAAAGTTGTCTCAAAATCAAGACTTCAGTAGCTGGCATGGAAACAAGTTGCCGCTATGCTAGCAAGCATAATTATTAAACATTCTTAAAGATTATTTTTCGGTAGTCCATGATCCCTAAAATTCCAAGTGAAAGTTACATGGCATAAGATAAAAATTTATCAACAGCAAACTTTGTAAATATGCTGCTGGAATTTGAAACGTAATCATATAAATAAAAATAACAGTGTGCTTCTATATGATATGGCAATAAAACACCCTTTCTGATCTCCGACTGATCCTTTTTGGCAATGTAACTTTAAGCTGTAGCTTTTCCTGACTTTTAATCTGAAAAGAGATGTCATTTGGTTTTCTATTCATCAAGATTTATATGACACATCATCAAACAATTTTTCACCCAATTTCAGAATGAGTGATATTCATAAGTGCTCAATATGAGTTGAGTAAACTAATTTTCATAAACAGAAAAAAGTATTTTGACTCACATATGATGTACTACCTACTTGGAAAAAATCTACCTCAAATTTTAATAAAACATTTTTTATATATTTTCCTTGAGGAATAAATAAGCACATTTCACCACAATCTTTTCCCTCTTATTATTATTACTTCCATTTCCATTAATTGAAGTTGTAACATTATAGCATAAATCCATTTTTAATAATTCTAGTTTTACTATAGAGTCAAAAATGTGTCCAATATAAAATTTGCCTTCAAAAATATTTTTTTCTAACTCTGACAGTTTCCTCTAAATCATCTTAAAGAAAAAATTAGTTAAAATAATTACATTATATTACCATTAGCTCACCATTCTCTATCATGGTCACACGGGAGGCGAAATGCATCTATTCCATGTACATTAGTTCAAAACGAATTCTAATTTACACTATATTTTTTCAAACCAAGAACACAAGCGCACAGTTTCTTGCAGTTCTGGGACCTTGATGAGCTGGTAAGGAAAGGTGGTGCAGAGCTCTGGCCTTTCGTTTTGAATGGAGACTTGTGAAAACAAAAAAAGCTGCTGCGGGGGATGGGGCTTGTAGTAGAGGGTTGGAAACAGGATCCGTATACTTTGTTTACATTCCTTCGCACTCCTAATCACCATCTACTAAATTCCAGGCACTGAGTTAAATCCCCTGATTGATAAGGTATACAAAACACTTTTGGCTGTTTCGTGTTCTAATGGAATAGATGGTCAAGACAATGAAGGATATTAAAACTTTGTGAGAAGTGCCAAAGAGAGGTACTAAAAGATCTAGAGCAAAGGGGAGTTAGGAAGACAAAGTGGGGGCAGGAAATGTCTCTGGCACCACTGTATCCTCAATGCCTAATAGCGATGGGCTCACTGAAGATACCAACACATGTTCACTGACTGAATAAATGAATAAGGCTACTCTAGAAGACACATGAAAAAATAATCCCATCATGTTATCACATATGGTAGGCTCACATCTATAGTTCAAAACGAAACTGTTTCATACTTACTTGATAGACTATGGTTCCAGTATCCATTAGAATACATATCTTTGGATTACTGACAGGAACTCCTACCTCTATTAACTTAAGACACTACTTAATGTCTGCACTTATTGGAAGCAGTGGGAGTAAGCCGTAACAGGTTTACTTCTAATAAGCTGAGTTCTAATTGAAATAATAATAGGCCCCAAGCAGAGGACTTTGAAAATATCAGTGAGAGGACAAGCAGGCCACTATTTAATTTGAACACCTGGTTCCTTGAAACATGTTGATTTGGTCCACACTGGCCCTTTTACCCTAATATTATTAACATTTAATTAGAAATAATCTCAGATATTCCTGACCTCATACTTAACACCTGGGTGCCGTGTTTATTTATTTCTTTGATTTATACTAGGAATCCTTGCTCCAGAATAGTGTGTAAGGCAACTATATTTGTTCTTGAACAACTTACTTAAGGAACGCTTAATTTTATTTGTGCCATTATTTCTCTCTGTCTCTCCTCCTTGGGCTGCTGTTGTTAAAATGAATCTGCTTTTCAGACCTCAAGATTTTATATTGCCATTCTGGTTTTGAAATATTTTTACTCAGCACAACTAAGAATTGATGTTTTACCTCCCACTAAGGGACCTTTAATTAGGCACTGTAATGAACCATTCTGTCTTTCCTTCATTTATTGAGGAAAGATTTTTGTATAAGCAAGATACAATTTTGACAGAACACCAGACCTACTGAACTTTGCCCACTCACATCTAATAGATCCTAAATTTATTACGAATTTGTCAGCTATTGGATTTATCATTTTAATGACACTGTCCACAGACTTATTATGCTGCCAAAGGACAGTATCACTGTACTCTAAGAAACGTTTGTTGACATCTTGATCAACAACTCCTGGGGTCCAATTCTGAGTATAGTATTACTGTTTCTGGACCTTGAGTAAGTTATTTAACCTCTGTGTAAGGATTAATTGGTTAATTTTAATAAGAGCTTTTCAGTAATAGGTGGGAAATGCTTTGGCTGCTAATAGTGATAATAAAATTATAATGCACTCTTTTATAAAATATCAGGCTACCTCAGACTGTGATTCTATTAAGTTGCCAATTAAAATATAAACTAACTGAATTTATTCTTTCTAAGAATCCAAGTTGCTATAATGAAGGCCACATGTAGTGTGTGTGTGTGTGTGTGTGTGTGTGTGTGTGTTCAAAAAGATTCAAGAATGGTGATGCTTCAATTAAAAAGGAAAAAAAAAAAAAACTTTTGCCCTATGATGATGCACAAATTGGGAACCAAGAAATAAAAGATTCATAAGTAAATACTAGGTCTAGATAAATCATACATAGTTATCATATGGTCAAACATTGATTAAATGTAGCCTTTGTACACTCCATTATTTTTTTTTTCTGTTAAATATATGCAAATTACTTTTGATCATTTATTCATCTGTGTGATTGTTCATTTGTTTATACAACAAATGCTGTCTCAAAAAGGTCCTTGTGTAGTATGAGAGATGTACATAGTTCACTATAATACTGGGTAGAAAGTGATCAGAGTCAAAAGAGAGGTATAGCAACAGTGACTTGAAATTTCAGAAGAATAGATTAATTCACACTAAGTAGTATTTAAAAACATTTCAAAAAGAAAATAGTGTTTAAGAGAGACACAGACAGATAGGATTTGGCGTGAAGAGCTGAAGGTGGGGAGAAATTAAAAGAAAATGCATTCTTTGAAAAAAATAGCATGAAAAATCACAATGGCAGAGAAGTTGACTTTTATATGGTGAAGAGTGATCAGTACGGTTTGATTAGAATAAAGGCTACAAAAATAGTTATGGATAGTCATGAGGGCTTTGTTACACAGTAAAGTATTTGGCGTTGTGCCTTGTTTGCCTGGAAAATATTGGGGGTTGTGAGCATAGTGGAGCAGAAATGAAAAAACCCCAGAAGCTATTAGATGGAAATTTTGTTGAGTTGCTATGCTATGTTAAAAAGAGGGAGATGATAGAGTGACAAGGACGGGGGGAGGAAGGAGTGAATGGGTTATATGCATATAACCAGACTGTATTTGTCAGATAAGCTCTGCTGGCCTGATGCTGCCTATCACTTAAGAGCTTGAGCAAGCCATGTAAAAATGGCCATTTGCTTTGGGTGATTGCATTTAAATATGTCAAGGAGAGACGGATCTAATTCAAGGAGAATAAATGCTTGGAGAGGAGAACACTAATTTGAAATTAAATTTGTCTCATTGCTGCAGAAGAAGTGAATCATCCTCAATGTTAGAGACAAAATATTTGGTAATATTCTTGATTCCAAGCCAGTGCATATAGCTCGATTCTTTGCTGTTCCATGTACTTCCAATAATGTCTAGAGTCCCAAGACATCTCTGTAAGGTACTCAATGATATCAAACCACATACGGACCACACTGTTAAGTAATTTTAAAGAGTGTAGGCACTGGGGGTGAATTGCCTGGATTTGAATCTTGATTCTCCCAATTACTGCATGATATTCAGAAGGCTATGGGGCCCTGGTAGTACAGTGGTTAAGCATTCAGCTGCTAATCAAAATGTCAACAGTTTGAATCCACCAGCCGCTCCTTGTAAACCCCATGGGGCAGTTCTACTTTGTCCTATAGGGTTGCTATGAGTTGGAATCAACACTACAGCAATGTTTTTTTTTTGTTTGTTTTAATTTAAACTGTCTATTTTTTTTTAATTCCTCTTTAACCTAATCTGTAAAATGAGAATACTTATTTCATTGGTATGATTAAATAATAGAACTAATACAAAAAAAAGTACAAGAAAACTTGGAACACAGAAAGAAAACAATTTTGTTTGAGATGAAAAGCAATTTTTTTTCCTTATGAATAAAAACTGCCATTATAACTCCTCTTTTGAGAATAGACACAAGAAGAAAAACAGTAGATGCGCATAGGAGAAAATAGCTTGGAAGGTGTGGTAGTAGGAGCTTGCGGCAATTCGCCTTTGATGACTTCTATTTTTATCAAAGAAATAGGAAACAGTTCCTCAGGTGAGACTGAAGTTGGGGGCAAGTACTGGAGGCTTGAGGAGAAAGAACAAGTTAGGACACAGACCTAGAGTAGGAGAGTCAGTAGATTAGTGAAATACAGGGCAAATCATATTATGTGTCCAGTTGAGTTTAGGAATAAACATTCAAATGAGATCTGCTTATATTACTATATGTTTTTCTGTTGTTGTGTCCAGCTATGAGGATACCAGTTCAGGGTAGATGGAGAACTGGATTTAGCCATGGTTATAATTTTCCAGCAAAGTATAATAGAAGTAAAATAAAGTGGAAGAAATGAGGGTGTATATAAGAGCATGACTGTACCGATGAGCTGTGGAATCTGGGGAAAGAAGAAAGAGAAGAATGAGGAATAATAAAAAGAATCATCAGAGTTAGAATGATGGAAAGGTTGGACCTGAAAAATAAAGAATGGATGAAGTTGAGATAAAACTGGCTTTACGTGTTGTCCTCACTTACAGTACTGGCATCTGTCTCCAGTGTATTCAGGCTGGCAGAGGCAGTAAGGCTGGTTCCCAGCTGTCACACCGCAGCTTCCTCCATTTTGACAAAAGTCCTCACAGACTGTCTTACCACAGTTTGGCCCGGTAAACCCCAGAACACAGCTGCAAGTGGGTCTCCCTATTGAAAAAAGAAACAGGTAGTAGGAACACAAATTAATAGACTGAAATGGTTTATGTTCATGGAAACACCATTGGATAAGAATCAGGAATCCAGGACTCTGGTCAAGGTTTGTCCACTGTTTAATCCATGACCTTGGGCAGTAATACGAACTCTTTGGGTCTCAGTTTCCCAATATATTCAATAAATTCTGTATTAAAAGACAACTAAGGTTAACATCAGATAAAATAATTGGTCATTTTATGAGTAATTATGCATGCATACCTGTGTCAAGGGCTTATATTATTCTTTGTATTTCTTTTTCATGTCCATTTTACCTACCCAATGATTTTTTGCTCTACTCACGTGGGGTATTGTATGCTCTGTTGTCCATCAAAAAGTAAAATATAAACAATTATATTTCCCAGTGGTCAATTGTCATCCAACGACCACTGCTGAATCTACGTAAAGCATGACCATAAACTGATTATAAGTACATACTTTAATAACTTAAAGTGTGCATGTTATCTATAATGATTAGATTTGTTAACAGAGACAGTTATTTTGTTTTATTTAAATACACATTATTTTAGTACATAAGTGCTTAAAAAGCCCTAGTGATCTCATTTTTATATTTTTATGCATGTTAAGGGACCGTCACTTGCGGTCAAGCAAATTGTAAGATCTTTTAGAAGCTTAATGTGAATGGAACAAAACAGAAAATCTGACAAATCATCTTCAGATATCTTTCTCTATTTGCTCTGTGGGACCAACACCACACTGAAAGACACCTTTAAGGGGTTTTGAACATAACACAGTTAACTATTACTCCAGAAATCTGTCTCTTTCACTGCCCAGCCTGTGAAGGACGAAGTAGAAAATGGAGTAATGAACAAGTGCTGTAGGAGAGAATAAGGAAAACAAAACAATACCCAACGAAACAATATGAAATGAATGGCTATCATTTGAATGGGGGAAAGAATGAGATTTTTAGAGGCTTTAATAATGTAAAGAGCAACATGAAAGAAAATAAGAGAAATAAATCAATAGATCTCAATTAACCAGAACTTAGAAAATGTCACTTAGTAACTAGCATTGCGGAATGTCCTCACCATCCCTTCTCTCACCTTTGTAGGCATGGAAGCATGGTTAGAGGGGTCAGAGGAATGCATGGCGGTAAGACTTGCTAAGACTTGAAGCATGAAAGTGATATATATGTAATTATCCTCTACTGCCAAACATAGATTTTACATTGAAAGACTTTTTTTTTTTTTTGTAAAGCATTTTTATGTTGAGTGAGTAGAATCCCTCCAAATAAAACCTACCTTTATTTACAGTAGAATGAATAAATCGGGGCTCTACTTTTTATTTTAAATTGTGGCTCTACTTTTTTATCCATCAATGAGATGGATTGACACAGTGGCTGCAACAATGGACTCAAGCATAACAATGATTGTGAGCATGGCGCAGGACCCAGCAGTGTTTTGTTCTGCAGTATGCAGGGTCCCCATGAGTCACTCAATGGCTAGTAACAACAACTTTTTATTTTACTTTCAGAGGGCTCTACATACAAAGTATATGCTAGAAATTTTTGCTCTAAATGAAGAAAGTCATATATATTTTTGTAGTGAGTAATCTTGTTTTAAAAATTATCGTTTTTAAAAGTTATTAGTTTGATGGCCAATAAGTGCCTATTAATAGATTGAGAAAAAAAAGTAAATTTTATAGACCTTAAAAGCTGAGTAATCTTACATTTTCCATTGCCAGAAAAGGATTTCATAACTCTTAGCTAGATAGTTTTCTTATAATAGAAACAATTTTTCTAGTTGCTTATATAGAAACAAAGTATCTTCACCGGAACATTAATGGGTGAAAAATATAGATACAAATAAGAGAACAAATAGCGGTAGACGATGAAAAGGGTAAATAAAATAATTGTTGGAACACAGTTACTGAGAAAAATGAAAGCCCAGAACACATGGAGTGATGCTGCTGCTTTGTTTAAAGCTTGTATATGACTTACAGAGAAACAGGACATACAGACAACAGTACAAATTAACAAGAGCTAAAAGTGAAACTGGAGTCCCTGGGTGGTAAAAATGGTTAAGGTACTCAGCTGCTAACCAAAAGGTAAGAGGTTTGAGTTCATCCAGAGTCTCTTAAAAAGAAAGCCTTGACGATCTACTTCCAAAAAAAAAAAAAAGTCATTGAAAACACTACGGAGCCCAGTTTCACTCTGACACACACAGGGTCGTCCTGAGTCTGAAGGGACACGATGGCTACCGGTACCGGTAAATGTGAAACAAAGTGCAGAAAATATAGGAGAGATCAAAAAGTGCTGGAAAAAATCAGAGAAAGTGTCATGTAGAGGTAGAAATTAAACATTGTAGATTTATGTTTTTTTATTACCTTCTGGTGTTTTTCCTTTTTTAATTAGTGGTTAAAAAAAAAAAAAAAGTAAAATGGGAGAAGTTTGAAAGATGCAAACACAACCTGCTGAGATACTTGAAAATTCCTTCCACTCAGCCATTCAGAGAAATGACATTATGGTTTCATCTCATCTACAGCCGTTTTGAAACTAGGGCAGAGTGACCAGGTTGTCTCCTAGCAAGCATACACTTCACGTCACTAAGATTCCAGCTGAATTATTTTGAAAAAAGCTCTTCATTCTCTTTCTTTGAAGAGAAGATTTCTTCTTGACAAGTGGAAATCTTCATATTCAGGGGAATATTATCTTACTTGAAACTGTGTGGTGATGCAGCAGGCCTTTTGTTTGCTGATGGGAAATGAACCATCTGTTGCAGAATTTTAAAATGAGCACTCTGGGCGCTCACTAACAAGCCGCACTGGATTCAGTTATATAGATTTTTTTAGGTAGCAGAATTTGCTTTTGATATTTGAAAGGGAAGAGTACTGTTACGATGACTAAGATACAGATTTATAGCAGCAATGCATCCACGGAGCTGGGAGTTGACAACCTACAAGAGTGGTGCAATCAGAAAGAGCACCGATTAATCTGAGGAAGGAGGAGGAGGAGAGTTCCCTGGCTCTAATCAGTCTAGTGTCTACAGCTCCAGCATTAAGAGTGCAGGCTGTCTGATTGCCTATTTCTACCTGTTCCAATTACTGGCTGTGTGATTGTGGGCAAATATCACCTCTCTGCTTGCTTCCTTGCGTACAAAATGGGGAAAATAACAGTACCTACCTTGTTAGGTTGTTGTGTAGAATCATGTAGAATAAGTGAGATAAGGTATGCAAAGCATTTCTAATAATACAGGCCCAGGGAAAGTGCTCAATTACATGTTAGCTCTGATTATTATCATTATTCCTACTGAGTGAGGTCCACCACTTATAGGCTTAAGTGGTGTGTCTACAAAAGCACTATGGCATTTTAAGCAAATCGTTCTGAAAATTTCATTCAATTACGCATGTTTATTTAAGTTACAATTAAATTTGAATTTATTTTTGCAGTACTGATGGAATAGAGCAGGAAGTATCCATCAGCTACACTCTTAGACTCCAACATGTTCGAATATTACCCCTCTGAAGGATGGGTCCTTCTCCCCTCTTCAGCTTCTAAACAAGTTTAACCTTACCTTCTAAAAAGAAAAGAACATAGAGCGAGATAGAGGACAAAACAAAGGGAAAACGTTCAGGCCTACCATCTGCCAAGTCAATCCACGTCAAATTTTAATATATCCTCGAGCTTCTTCAAAAGAAATTTACACTTACTGTTTCCAGTTCTACCTATATATGACAAAGTCAACTAATCATAAAGTCACATTATAATCCTACACTGTGTTTATAGGTTTTTTTTTAAGTACATAGAATAATGTGTTTTAATCTATTACTTCTTTTTGTGCTCTCAAAAGAGGGGCAGATTCTGCAATATGCATGTATTGCTCCTAAAAACCAATTCTGATTCCGTGATGGTAAGAAAGGTTTAAGAACTGATAAGTTAATATGCAGTATTCTCTTTACTGTGTATTTATGTACTTTTAATATATACACATATTTTAATAATATTTTATTGTGTTTTTGGTGAAAGTTTACATGGTAAATTAGGTTCCCATTTGACAACTGCCACACAAATTGTTCAGTGACATTAGTTATATTTTCCACAATGTGTCAACATTCTCTTTAATTGTGCTCTGGATGTTCCATTTCTAGTACTCTAGTTTCCCTGTCCTCTTCTCTTCTCATCTTTGCCTATCACCCTGAGATACTCTTTAAACCCTGAACCAAAACTATCCCCTGAGGTCTCCTGTTAATGAAATGACAGATTGGCACACAGAATATCTGTAAGTCCTCTAGTCTCAACTTGTCCAGTAAGTCTGGACTTAAGACTTTGAGCTCTGTTCCACATTTTTCTCCCATTCTGTCAGGGTCCATCTATTGTGGCCCTTATCAGAATGGTCGTAGTAGTAGCTGGGCGCCAAATAGTTCTTCTGCTCCCTGGGTAGATGAGGCTGTGGCTCGTGTAGACTGTTAGCCCTAGATACTAGTTTATTATCTGAGACTTTGGTTTCCTTCTTTCTCTTTTGCTCCTGACGAGTAGAGACCAATAGTTATAACTTAAATAGCTCCTTGCAAGCTTTTACATTCCCACCAGCAGTGTATAAGAGTTCCAATCTCTCCGCACCCTCTCCAACATTTATTTTGTGTTTTTCGGATTAATGCCAGCCTTGTTGGAGTGAGATGGAATCTCATCGTAGTTTTAATTTGCATTTCTCTAATGGCTAATGATTGAGAACATTTTCTCATGTATCTGTTAGCCGCCTGAATATCTTCTTTAGTGAAGTGCGTGTTCATATCCTTTGCCCACTTTTTGGTTGGGTTGTTTGTCTTTTTGTGGTTGAGTTTTAACAGAATCATATAGATTTTAGAGATCAGGCGCTGGCCGGAGATGTCATAGCTGAAAATTTTTTCCCAATCTGTAGGTGGTCTTTTTACTCTTTTGATGAAGTCTTTAGATGAGCATAGGTGTTTGATTTTTAGGAGCTCCCGGTTATCTGGTTTCTCTTTGTCATTTTTGGTAATGTTTTGTATTCTGTTTATGCCTTGTATTAGGGCTCCTAACGTTGTCCCTACTTTTTCTTCCATGATCTTTATTGTTTTAGTCTTTATGTTTAGGTCTTTGATCCACTTGGAGTTAGTTTTTGTGCATGGTGTGAGGTATGGGTCCTGTTTCATTTTTTTGCAAATGGATATCCAGTTATGCCAGCACCATTTGTTAAAAAGACTATCTTTTCCCCAATTAACTGACACTGGGCCTTTGTCAAATATCAGCTGCTCATATGTGGATGGATTTATATCTGGCCTCTCAATTCTGTTCCATTGGTCTATGTGCCTGTTGTTGTACCAGTACCAGGCTGTTTTGACTACTGTGGCTGTATAATATGTTCTAAAATCAGGTAGGGCGAGGCCTCCCACTTTCTTCTTCTTTTTCAGTAATGCTTTACTTATCCAAGGCTTCTTTCCCTTCCATATGAAGTTGGTGATTTGATTCTCCATCACATTAAGAAATGTCGTTGGAATTTGAATTGGAAGTGCATTGTATGTATAGATGGCTTTTGGTAGAATAGACATTTTTATTATGTTAAGTATTCCTATCCATGGGCAAGGTATGTTTTTCCACTTATGTAGGTCCTTTTTAGTTTCTTGCACTAGTACTTTGTAGTTTTCTTTGTATAGGTCTTTTACATCTTTGGTAAGATTTATTTCTAAGTATTTTATCTTCTTGGGGGCTACTGTGAATGGTATTGATTTGTTAGAGTACAATTTTTTCTAATAATCTGATATGATTCTTTTAATTTCAGTTGGGTCTGTTGTGATATGGCCCATCTCATTTCTTACTCAGGTTATTTGTTTCCTTTCCTGTATTTCTTTAGTCAGCCTGGCCAATGGTTTATCAATTTTGTTACTTTTTTCAAAGAACCAGCTTTTGGCTTTGTTAATTCTTTCAATTGTTTTTCTGCTCTCTGATTCATTTAGTTCAGCTCTAATTTTTATTATTTGTTTTCTTCTGGTGCCTGATGGATTCTTTTGTTGCTCGCTTTCTATTTGTTCAAGTTGTAGGGACAGTCCTCTGATCTGGGCTCTTTCTTCTTTTTGTATGTGTGCATTTATTGATATAAATTGACCTCTGAGCACTGCTTTTGCTGTGTCCCAGAGGTTTTGATAGAAAGTGTTTTCATTCTCATTGCATTCTATGAATTTCTTTATTCCCTCCTTCATGTCTTCTATAACCCAGTCTTTTTTCAGGAGGGTATTGTTCAGTTTCCAAGTATTTGAGTTCTTTTCCCTAATTCTTCTGTTATTGATTTCCACTTTTATGGCCTTGTGGTCTGAGAAGATGCTTTGTAATCTTTCGATGTTTTGGATTCTGCAAAGGTTTGTTTTATGACCTAATATGTGATCTATTCTAGAGAATGTTCCATGTGCGCTAGAAAAAATGTATACTTTGCAGCTGTTGGGTGGAGTGTTCTGTATAAGTCTATGAGGTCAAGTTGGTTGATTGTAGCAATTAGGTCTTCCGTGTCTCTATTGAGCTTCTTAGTGGAAGTCGTGTCTTTCTCCGAAAGTGGTGTGTTGAAGTATTCTACTATAATTGTGGAGATGTCTATCTCACTTTTCAGTTCTGTTAAAGTGTGTTTTATGTACCTTGCAGACCTCTCATTGGGTGCATAAATATTTAATATGGTTATATCTTCCTGGTCAATTCTCCCTTTAATCATTATGTAGTGTCCCTCTTTATCCTTTGTGGTGGATTTAACTTTAAAGTCTATTTTGTCAGAAATTAATATTGCTACTCCTGCTCTTTTTTTGCTTGTTGTTTGCTTGATATATTTTTTTCCATCCTTTGAGTTTTAGTTTGTTTGTGTCTCTAAGTCTAAGGTGTGCCTCTCGTAGGCAGCATATAGACGGATTGTGTTTCTTTATCCAGTCTGAGACTCTCTGTCTCTTTATTGGTGCATTTAGTCCATTTACATTCAGCGTAATTATAGATAAGTATGTGTTTAGTGCTGTCATTTTGATGCATTTTTGTGTGTGTTGTTGACAATTTCATTTTTCCACTTACTATTTTGTGCTGAGATGTTTTTCTTTGTAAATTGTGTGTTCCTCGTTTTCATAGTAGTTGAATTTATGTTTGCTGAGTCGTTATGCTTTTCCTGGTTTTTATTTTGAATTATGGAGCTATCATACCTCTTTGTGGTTACCTTAATATTTACCCCTATTTTTCTAAGTAAAAACCTAACTTGTATTGTCCTATATCGCTTTGTTTCCCTCTCCATATGGCAGTTCTATGCCTCCTGTATTTAGTCCCTCTTTTTGATTATTGTGATCTTTTACATATTGACATCAATGATTCCCTGTTTTTAGTGTTTTTTTTTTTCTTTTTAAAATTAATCTTAATTTGTTTTTGTGATTTCCCTATTTGAGTTGATATCAGGATGTTCTGTTCTGTGATCTTGTGTTGTGCTGGTATCTGATATTATTGGTTTTCTGACCAATTTCCTTTAGTATTTCTTGTAGTTTTGGTTTGTTTTTCCAGAATTCTCTAAGCTTGTGTTTATCTGTAAATGTTTTAATTTCACCTTCATTTTTGACAGAGAGTTTTGCTGGATATATGATCGTTGGCTGGCAGTTTTTCTCCTTCAGTGCTCTATCTATCTCATCCCATTGCCTTCTTGACTGCATGGTTTCTGCTGAGTAGTCTGAACTTATTCTTATTGATTCTCCTTTGTAGGAGGCCTTTCTTTTATCCCTGGCTGCTTTTAAAATTTTCTCTTTATCTCTGGTTTTGGCAAGTTAGATGATAATATGTCTTGGTGATTTTCTTTTTGGATCAATCGTATAGGGGGTTCGATGAGCATCTTGGATAGATATCCTTTCGTCTTTCATGATGTCAGGGAAGTTTTCTGCCAATAGATCTTCAACTATTCTCTCTGTATTTTCTGTTATCCCTCCCTGTTCCGGAACTACAATCACACGCAAGTTATTCTTCTTGATAGAGTCCCACATGATTCTTAGGGTTTCTTCATTTTTTTTAATTCTTTTATCTGATTTTTTTCAGCTATATTGTTGTCAATGCCCTTATCCTCCAGCTCCCCCACTCTGCATTCCAATTGCTTGATTCTGCTCCTCTGACTTCCTATTGAGTTGTCTAATTCTGTAATTTTATTGTTAATCTTTTGGATTTCTGAATGCTGTCTCTCTATGGATTCTTGCAGCTTATTAATTTTTCCACTGTTTTTGAAGAATCTTTTTGATTTCTTCCACTACTTTATCAGTGTGTTCCTTGGCTTTTTCTGTAGATTGCCTTATTTCATTTCTGAGGTCATCCCTGATGTCTTGAAGCATTCTGTAAATTAGTTTTTTATATTCTGCATCTGGCAATTCCAGGATTGTATCTTCATTTGGGAAAGATTTTGATTCTTTAGTTTGGGGAGTTGTGGAAGCAATCACGGTCTTCTTGTTTATGTGGTTTGATATCAACTGCTGTCTCTGAGCCATCTATAAGATATTATAATGATTTATTTTATATTTGCTCACTGAGTCTTATCTTGTTTTGTTTTCTTTCAATATACATAGATGGGCTACTAGGTTGTGCTGTCTTGATTGTTGTAGCCCTTGAATCACTTATGTCCTATTACCAGCTGGTTTGGGCTCTTACCAGATATATAAGCCTAAGAGTCCATTCACTATTCTTGAGTAGAATCTGATTTTGGGTCATCAAGTGTGTGGTGCAGACTGTCACCTATCCACCTAGAGGAGTGGTGGTGATAGTTGTGTGCACCAGATTCTAGTAGCAGCAGAGGGTCACACTCCAGGGGAGGCGGGATGCTGACGGGCTTCCCCCAAGTGCCAGTGAGGTAGGTGTGTCTCTATTCCTAAAGCACTTTGGTGGGTGGGCTCTGCAGCTGTACCTTAGGCACCAAATGCATGTACCTCTACAGATTGGTACGTGTCACCATCCTCAGACCCCTAAGGCAGGAGGCTAGGTGGTCTGGGGGGAGCTTCAGCCCTCAGTTCCCCGTTGTGGGTCAGTGAGGGCTCTGTTTAATAAGCAGAGATATCAGACCTGGGAAACTTTTCTTTCCAGTAATCCGCTAAAACGATTACAGTCAGATCCCTATCAGAATACCTTTGCATTATAATAGCCACCTTGTTCCCTGTAGGGATGAAAGCCCAAGACTGTGGATCTCATATGCTTGGCTGGAGCTGGTTCTGTATTTTTAGTCCAATTTCAGGAAGTCAGGGAAGGATTTTTGGTCCCTGGGTTTTTTGTAGCTGCTTCTCTCAGGCCAGGAGAATGGGTTAGGAAAAGACCAAAAAAAAAAAAAAAAAAACAAAAAAACGCAGAGCACTTCACTCTCTGGCTCAGGGAATTCCAATGTTTATGACGCCACCTGGGAAGGGGAGGGGAGGGATCAGATAGATAGGAGAGAGTAGCACCCAGGAATATGGACAAAGTTACTTATCTTGCTTGGTGATGACTATTTTATCTGAGATTCCCGAGGGGTGTGTAGCCTGTATGTGTTGGCTGGGTCGAGATTGCTCCTGAGGGTCAGGTCCGCGTCCTGTGCTTGTGCTGTCTCAGAAGCCGTGGTCAGTTCCTCCTCTCCCAGTTCAAAGCCCACGGCCAATGTTCCCCGGCTGGGACGCTGCACTCCCAGCTCCAAAACCAGTTGCTGCCTCCCAGTGACTTCTCCTTCTGTGAGCCGCGTCACTGCCCTGCCTGCGTGCACTGGCTGGTCTTCCCCCTAGGTCACTTCTGGGGGCTAGGGCTGCATCCCGTGTTTGCGCCATCTCAGGATGCTGCGTTCAGCTCCTCTGTGCCCAGTCCAAAGCCCAGCACCAAGGTTTTCTGACTAGGATGCTGGCTCCAGGCTCCGAAAACAGTCCTTGCTTCCCTGTGGTTGCTCATTCTCAGTCTCTGTCACTCAGGCCAACTCTTTAGATCTGTGTTTGATGGTCAGGGTTTGTAGATTGTCATGTATGTGATCAATTCACTTGTTTTTCCGAGTCTTTGTTGCAAGAGGGATCCGAGGTAGCTTCTACCTAGTCAGCCATCTTGGCCTCGCCTCCCCCTTATGTGACTTTTAAAGCTTACCACTAATCTCCTTATAACTAAATCTGCTGATTTCTCCTTAATCACCATTCTCATCAAATAATGTCCATAATTTTATAATGTTTACTGCACTTTGAAACTCTATATCCACTTGGCTTCTAAGACCCTGACATTGTTCATTTTTCTATGTTTGTTCTAACAGTTCTTCTAATGTTGCCTTTACTTTTTCTCTTTCTTGCTCCCAAAAGATGCTCTTCCGAACTCCTTTTCAGTGATATTTTCAATTTTTTGGATTCAATAATTATCTTTCTACCTGAATTCCTGTGTCCCAGCCTTCTGACTCTGGATTTATTCTCATTCCTAAACTTCAGACCTGCATTTTTCACTCCTTATTCTATGTCTCCTTTTAAATATCTCTGGCAACTCAATAACTCCATCAACTTCTCCCAACCTCAAACTGAAACTTTTCATACAACTTATCCTCAGGGGCTGCTATGGGTTTAATTGATTCCCTCCCAAAATATGTGTTTTAAATCCTAACATCTATGCCTCTGGTTATAATCCCATTTGGGAATGGGCTGTCTTTGTTATGTTAACGAGGCAGGATTGGTGTAGAGTTATATCTTGGGTCAATCTCTTTTGAGATGTAAAAGAAAATAAATACAAGCTAGAAGCAGAAACAGGGGATGAGAGATGCCAAGTCACATGAAGATTGCACAGGAACCCAAATAAGCAAGGACATTCCTCCAGAGCCAACAGAGAAAGAAAAACTTCCTCTAGAGCTAGCACCCTGAATTTGGACTTTTAGCCTCCTAAACTGTGAGAAAATAAATTTCTGTTTCTTAAAGTCACCCATTTGTGGCACTTCTGTTATAGCAGCTTTAGATAACTTAGATACTGGCGTACCTTATGTTTTCACTAGACTGTAAGTTTCCCCGGTTTTAAGGTCTACTTCATAGCAGGTTCGACACTGTACATTAGCAGACTGCCTTGCTAGACATATGTATATGATAAATGGTGTCTAATTTCATTCATTTATACTACTTCTCTTCATAGAT
This sequence comes from Loxodonta africana, assembly GCF_030014295.1. Classification (NCBI taxonomy): domain Eukaryota; kingdom Metazoa; phylum Chordata; class Mammalia; order Proboscidea; family Elephantidae; genus Loxodonta; species Loxodonta africana. The sequence continues at coordinate 108,658,272 of NC_087347.1, read as the reverse complement.
AAATGGAACCTGGGTACATATTATCTTCTAAAATGTTTACAGCAAATTTTCATTACACAAAGTTAAGCTGTTGTAATTTAACTGATAGCCAATAACAGCAAATATTAAACATGGTGAAGATACAACAAAAATCACTAATTATGTATAATCAATAATAAACATTATTAAGAAATGTGCATTGACATAATTAAAGATGGAAGTGATCATAAAAAAAAAAAATGTCCTTTTTCTATGTCTCCTTGTAGATATCTCTGGCAATTCACTAAGTCCATCAACTTTTCCCACTGCAAGATTGAAACTTTTCATAAAGCTCAGCCTCAGTGGCTGCTATGGGTTTAGCACAGACTTCAGTACTGAAGTCATTCCTGAAGTTCACCCTTCAGCCAAAGATTAGACAGGCCTATAAAACAAACAATAACATGCATTTCAAACATGTATCCAAGACTAACTGGGCACACTAGCCCAAAAGCAAAGACAAGAAGGCAGGGACAGTCAGGAAAGCTGGACAATTGGAAGTGGGGAATCCAAAGTCGAGAAGGGGAGAGTGTTGACACATCATGGGATTGGCAACCACTGTCACAAAACAATATGTGTATTAATTATTAAATGAGAAAATAATTTGCTCTGTAAACTTTCACCTAAAGCACAATAAAAACAGAAATAATTAAAAAATGGAAATGTCTTTGCATTTCATTAAAAAAAAAATCAAAACTTGTTGCTGTCAAGTTGATTCTGGCTCATACTGACCCTATTTTTTAGGACAGAGTCAAACTGCTTCGTAGGGTTTTCAAGGAGCAGCTGGTGGATTCAAACTGCTGACCTTTTGGTTAGTGGTCAAATGCTTAACCCCTGCACCACCCAGTTCTTTAAATTTCACTTCTCTTACATGCTTACATACCAAAATCATAGCCTCAATAAAAATTGCTGACTAAAACACTTCATAATTGATATTAAATGTTTTTGCTATTGTTAGACGCTATTGAGTCAGTTCCAACTCATAGCGACCACACGTAGAACAGAACAAAACACTGCCTGGTCCTGTACCATCCTCACAATCATTGCTGTGTTTGAGCCCATTATTACAGCCACACTGTTAATCCATCTCACTGAGGATCTTTCTCTTTTGCTGACCATGATGTCCTTCTTCAGGGACTGGTTCCTCCTCATAACATGTCCAAAGTACGTGAGTTTAAGTCTCACCATCCTTGTTTCTAAGGAGTATTCTGGCTGTACTTCTTCCATGACAATTTGTTCATTCTCCTGAAAGTCCATGTATATTCAATATTCTTCACCAACATCGTAATTTAAAGGCATCAATTCTTCTTTGGTCTTCCTTATTCATTGCCCAGCTTTCAAATGCATATGAGGCAATTGAAAATGCTATGGCTTGGCTCAGGCACACCTTAATCCTCAAAATGACTTCTTTGCTTTTCAACATTTTAAAGAGGTCTTTTGTAGCAGATTTGCCTAGTGTGATACGTCGTTTGATTTCTTGACTGCTGCTTCCATGTGGGTTGATTGTGGATACATGTAAAATAAAATACTCAGTAACTTCAATATTTTCTCCATTTATCATAATGCTGCTTATTGGTCCAGTTGTGAGGAATTTTTTTTTTTCTTTATGTGAAGATATAATCCATACTAGTAGTCTTTGATCTTCTTTAGTAAATGCTTCAAGTCTTCACTTTTAGCAAGCAAATTTGTGTCATCTGCATAAACACAGGTTTTTGAAGTGTCTTCCCCAAACTAATCCTGAGTTCTTCTTCATACAGTCCAGTTTCTCAGACTCTTTGCTCAGCATACAGATTGAATAAGTATGGTGAAAGGATACAACCCTGATGCACAGCTTTCCTGACTTTAAATCACACGGTATTCCTTTGCTCTGTTTTGTTCTGTTTGAACACCTACCTCTTGGTCTATGTACAGGTTCCGCATGAGCACAATTAAGTGTTCTGAAATTTACATTCTTTGCAATGTTATCAATATTTTTTTTTATAATCCACACAGTCAAATGCCTTTGCAGAGTCAATAAAACACATGTAAACATCTTTCTGGTTTTCTCTGCCTTCAGCCAAGATCGAGCTAACATTACCAATGATATTCCTCTTTCCATGTCCTCTTTTGATTACAGCTTGAATTTCTGGCAGTTACTTGTTGATGCACTGCTATAATCATTTCTGAATTATCTTCAGCAAAATTTTACTTGTGTGTTGGATCACCTTTCTTTGGAATGGGCATGTATATGGATCTCTTCCAGTCAGTTAACTAGGTAGCTATTTTCCAAATTTCTTGGCATAGATGAGTGAGTCCTTCCAGTGTTGCACCCATTTGTTGAAACACATCAATTTAATATTTAATAGGAACTTAGTAAGTTCGGTGCGGTGGTTAATTTTGTTTTTTTTCTCGTTGTCAGGTATACCTGATTATGAAATCTTGTTTGATATATATGAATTGTATGGCTTTGGATATCTACATTTCCTTTCGATTTCTGTTTCTGTAAAAAGTGGTAGCAGTGCCTAAGGGTAAAACATGTGCCACAACACCTGCCACATAGCAATCACTCCATAATTTCTAGCATTATTATTATTATTAGACAATCACGAATACATGTGATTATTTAACTTTACTGGGTTCCCATGCCTTCTTTGCTAAGGAACTCCATATGGAATTCCGATGCATTTTTTTTTTTTAAATCCTTTGGTCATAACATGCCCATAGTGAACCCATATATATTACTTCAAAATAATATATTTTAAAATATATAATAACAGAATCTTTTATTTCTCTTATTAGGATAAGTAACTACATAAATTGATCATTTGTCTCTGGTAAATTAATATTAAATTTATATGATTTCATTGCAGTCCAGTTGTAAATAAATGGAAATATTTAGCTATAAAAAAAACATCACCTTTATGGCATAGCTCTTTCTTTGATAGAGACAGATAGTATGATACTGCTAGTTTTCAATGATAATCGGTGATGTCTAAGAGCATTGAGTTTGGAATAATCTAGGTCCTCAGATTTTAGTCTTATTACACAAGCCCTTTAGGTCATATCTGAAAAATGCCACAATAGAAACACATAGAGTAATAAGAATTAAATACGATAGTATATTGTGATAGGCTGAATCGTGTTCCCCCAAAATATGTGTTGGAATTTTAACCCCTATACTTGTGATCCCATTTGGAAATAGGATTTTCTTTGTGTGTTAATGAGGTTATACAGATGCAGGGTATGTCTTAAGCCTAATCACTTTTGAGATTTTAAAAAGAGCTGATGGATTAGACACAGAGACTAGCACAAAGGATAGAAGATTGATGGCACCTGGAGATCTCCAAGGACCTGAGGAACAGAAGCTGAAAGAGACAAATATTTTTTCCCAGAGCCAACAGAGAAAGAGCCTTCCCCTGGAGCCGGTGCCTTGAATTTGGACTTTGAGCCTCCTAAATTGTGACAAAATAAATTTTGGTCTTTAAAGCCACACACTTGTGGTATTTTTATTAAATCAGCATTAGACTAACTAAGACACATACCTAAGGAATATCCCAGGGTTTTTGGTGTTTATTAATAATTCAAAAATAGCAGTAGCTATAAAAATAATAACAGTTATGTTTGTTTATAAAATTCCCAAATTGTTATAATTATATCCAGTAAAGCAATCACTGCCTACTTGCCCATAATTTTAGAGTATAATTTGGCTGGGTTCTACTAAGTACTTTTTTTGTCAAGTAACATATGAATCATTGTCAACCCCCATTTTCTCAAAAGAAATATATATTCATTTGAATAATATAAAGTTGTCTTATGTTGGCATTTTTCAATATTTTGCTGTCCTACTGATACGCGTCTTTAAAAGCTAGATTTATTTAGTAAAACATTTTTATACTGATCATAAAATTACAGTTCATTGGTATGATTTAATCAGTATTATTTGATTTAAATTGGCAAAATAGTCTGCTGTTCTCTGTTGGACAAAGAATTTATGATTTTTTTCCTATATATTCACAATGTTGAAAAATGTTTGGTTGGTTGCCATGAAGGCACGTTAGCAAAAGTAATTTCATCTGAACCTCCCATGAGGCAGTGACTATGCTTGTTATTTTTGAGAGGTCAATACCTGCTACTGAACACCATTAGTATGCTCTCTTGCTAAGCATACTATTATTTGAATTCGTACTGTCGAGTTTGGTACTGGTCAAGTCAGTCTGATGCTCTAAATTTTTGTCCGTGGTTAAGATGTCTTATATATAATTAGCCTTGTAAGTCTAATTGTCTGATAAACACTTTGAGTCTTTAATAGTATTTAATTGACATTTCAACTCTAAAGCATATTTAGAAATGTTTACTATTTAGTGTTTTTCTGTGGAAATATCATCAAAAAGTCTTTACTAACAACATCTTTTCTATTTGGATGAAGCCACATTCTTATCCCTTTATACAGAAAAATAAATAAATAAATAAACCGAGAGACAGATTACTACAGCACTGTTCAGTTAGTTACGAGATTGCAATCAGGAAGACTATCTCCTGACCTCTTGCCTTCAAGACTACTCTCTTTTGTGAAATCTGTCTTCACTTCTGACTTTGATTCAAGTAATAAAACTTCGGAATGCTTTAAACAACTGCAAGTCTATTTGATAAAGGGATTTGACATTTTGTTTTTCCACTTAATACAATGTTTTCCAGGACTAAAAGTGAACGCCAATTTATACATAATTTTAGCAAGTTGGCTGTAGCTGTCGGGCTGTCGTAACTATCACAAAGATTACAGAGGACTGTTCAGTAAAGCCTGACAAAGAGAAGGAAGAGCTATGGGCTTTATCTAGCTCCCTCAACAGGTACCACTTGATATATTCTGACAGGTTTCAAATTATAGGTCACGATCTATTTATACTTCTGGAAAGTTCATTTTTAGCAGGCATTGTGGAAATGAGACTGAAACATTTTTGTCTTTTCTGCAAATGCAAGATAGCCAACTCGAGCCTTCTGTCATTAACCTAGAGAGCTTCTACCAAGTTTTCTGCTCTCTCAGGAGGCTGAATAGTTTAGTATTGTGCTCCCCATATTCCCTGAATGAATCAGTAACTGTGATGCATGAAGGCAGTAACAGAGTTTTAGAGAGAATCTTACTTTCATTCCCTCATAGATTTGTTTTGACGGTTCAAGAACAGAGAACAGTGTCTGACACTTAATAGCATCCAATATACATTAACTGTTAGGATCCTGCCAATAATATTAATTATTATTTTAATTTCTGATTATAACTGTCAACTTATTGACAGAGAGAGCTACAATAAGAAAATTCTCCTTCCTGTTGCATTCATTTAAATAATTCAATACAAATGTAATGCCTACCATTCAAAATCACACTGACAATTCTTTACCAAGCCAGTTCTGCCTTATATCGTTTCAAACTTCCTAAATGTCTTTCCTTCTATATAATACCAAACTTTTAAGAATAAAATTATTTGGGTAAATACATTAAACTCATCCTAAATTTACCAGCTCTCTTCCTTGTTTCTTTCAAATCAACTGTGTAAAAAATACTAATTCATTTTGACATGAATATTAAAAACTCTAAAGAACGGGCCTAGAAGTCTAAGGAAAACACCAAACAGTGTAAACATTTCATAGATAATAAATACTCAATACTTTAGAGATGAATTGCAAATGTAGTTGTTAATTGCATACATGTCTTGTACTTTTTTCTTAATAATATCCCTGATGTATTAAAAAAAAAAAAAAAGTCTTTCATACACTGTTCTCTATTTTCTATAATAGAATGACAGAAAAACATTTTGCTATACTCTGACTTTACATTGGCTTGTCCAAGAAAATTTTACCTTAAGTATATCCTCCTATGAGCAGGTCATATAAATGAACTACATGGACTCTTGTTAGTATAATAAATACGTCAAAATATTTCACTTTGTAGTACCTTCCTATATGAATTATAGCTCATATATATGTTTTTATTGCTCATTACTTTAAAAAAAAAAGGAAGTTGAAGAAATGAGAGCAAAACTCATTCCTACAGGCAAAATTTTAATTATACCTTTCAGATGTGTGTTTTTAATTAACTGGTGACATTTCCTTTGTTCAATTATTATAGTTCTATGCAACTGTCATAAACTTATAAATTTTAATTAAAGCTGCCCCAAACCCTAGTTATATAATGTCCACGTAGGGATTTGCTAAAAGGCTTAACTGTAAGTAAACCAACAATGAATAAATCCATGAATTGCCCAGTGGGATTTGTTTAACAAATTAACATTTGTGTGGAGATAATGAGGTTCAGCAGTTTGTAATTCCAAAAAATGATCATATAAAACCACATTTTTAAAAGTGAAAAATGCTTTCTTAATGACCTAATTGAATATCGTACTATTGTTAATTATTAGATTCAATAAGATAATACATGGTCATTTCTCAGGTTGAATTCATATGAGGATGCATTTATATTACAAACCTGGAATATAATTTTTCCCTAACATATTATCTGTGTAAAGCAAGACCTAATAATTTTGATTCATAGACAAAAGTTGATATAGATTTTAGGAATGCAGCAAGGTCTGGAGAAATGATTTGAACAAAATATTAAAATTTATGCTGTATGTACGTACAATTCAGAATCCATTAACAGGACAGCAAATTCAATGTTTTATAATGATTTGTCTCTGTGGATCCATTGTAGGTTGAATAGATAGCCATAGTTTGGAATGACGAACTGCTTACTCAAATTAAACCCATTGCTATCAAGTCTATTCTGACTCATAGCAACACTATTACGACAGAGTAGAACTGCCCCATAAGGCTTCCCAGGCTATGAGTCTTCAAGGAAGCAGACTTGCCACATCTTTCTCCCATGGAGAGGCTGATGGGTTAGAACAGCTTTCGGTTAGCAGTCAAGTGCTTTAACAACTGTGCCACCAGGGCTCCTTTGTCAAACTGTTTAGTTGGCCTAAATCTTTCTAAAATTAAACAAAAGTGAATCACCTGGCTATAATCCAATAATTTTCATTATCTTAGTGATAATTTTCATTATCTTAATGAGAAAATTAAATAATTAAAAATGAAATAATTAAAACTCTAGACAACTCATTTGGCCTAAGAAAAGTTTCTTTCACAAAAGAAATATTATTTGTGTTACTAAAATACAATCACAGGCCATATCCATTTAGCATGATGAATATGAATTCATCCAACATGAATTCTCATTTGCATATTCAGTAAAGGAGTCAGGCTACAATTTCTCCTTTAGTGATACAATATACTTCAGTGGATTGACTAACGCCTTCTGGAGCAGAATAAAAATATGCAGAAAGACTCCTAGTGCCTTTTCTATTTCAATCAACCTTCTAAATACTTTTCCAGAGTGCTATTAACTACTTAGAATACCTTAATTATCGATTAATTATAAGCCAAAAATATTTATAGACATAAAACTATCAAACTTAACAAAACAGTATTGATTTTACTATTAGTATGCAAATCGGGAACAGTTTGCTTTTTCTGAATTTCATTGAGAAAGTGTCTTCATGTGGCTTTTTGGTTCGCATTATGCTAAATACTTCAAAAAATAGCATAAGCAATAGAAACAGTGAGAACTCCCAGTAAGACAGAAGTTAACCATGTAGGGAATACAAAGATGATATGGATTGATTTTCCATTTGACTAACTAAATTTGCATTTATTGTAGTAGAATTAAATGCACATAGATTGCACTCTAACAGCTGCATAATGTCCCTGGCACTGAATATTGGAATTTGCAAATTAGATTTTTATTATGCTTTCAGGTTTCCTCCCCCCCCCCCCCGCCACCCCCGTGGGAACATATTTTAACTTTCTTAGAAGTCAGTAGGAAAATATATTTCAATATTCACTTATGTGTGGTAGAGAACATGTTTTGGGAAAGTGGCTATTGCAGAAATTAATAAAAATTTCAAGTATATCCTAACATGTAGTAACCAGATATCTTCAAAGCGCATTATGTATCACATTGTAATTCCAACAGAGTAGTTAAAATTTCAGATGGGAATGAGGTGCTATCAGATGTACATCTAGAGTTTATTCACATATAAAATTAACCTACTTTTCAATAACAGTTGATTTTTAGAATTTGAAAAACTATTAGTGCAACAAAGAACACAGAATTTGAAGTCAACGTATTACGTTTGGAAAACTAGTTCTATTTAATCACTCTGAGCCAGGCTTGGCATGCCTATAAGCATTCAGCCCCGTCACACGGTGCGTGCTCAATGAATACATGGTGATGATTGTCACTCTTGTTTAAATTTCACGACTTTAACTTTGATATACTGAATTTACAGCAAATGTCCTTGGTCATGTTGAATTAACTCTTAAATTTAGTTTGTATTAGCATGTTCTTTATTTTCTTGTTATCAGGAGTTATATTTGCAATATTAAGTATTTTCTTGTATTTTTCACATAAAAGGAAAACCACATATGATTTGAATATACAATGACTCTCAAATATTTACCCAAAGTGGATGGTATGCAAGTTCCTCCATTTTGACAGTAGTTGCTACAGTGGTTGACTTCACATCTTTCTCCAGAGTAACTAGGCCAACAGTGACACCTCAAATCACCCTTCTCATTTAAAATACATCTTCCTCCATTTTCACAAGTTAATTTGCATGAATCATCTGGTTATGAAAAGAAATGGACAAATTGTTCTTCAACGGATGGTTGAATAAGAATAACTCAAATAAACAAATATTTAAATGGAAGAACTTTAATTTTTTTAACCCCTAAATTACTTACCCTTAATTATTATACTCTTTTTAAATACTGTCTCAAAGAGATAGATTCCAGTTTTCAAATGGTGAATACAAATATTAAATTAACTTATTTCCTTCTTTAGACTAAAAAGCATTATTAGCCATTTCTTGTATGTGTTAAACCGCTAAATGTTAAATGTGGTGAGAACAAGAAAACTGATTGACACTTTCTGAAACTAAAACATATATGAACCATGAAATTGTCTTTATCATATGGGCAAACATGGCCTATTTTTAGGAGGAGTTGATATTAAATGAAACTGAAATAAGATCTATCATATAAGTTGTATTTATAGCAAAGGAAAATCAAGGAGGTAATCTTCAATGCCAGTCCTTTTTAACAATAGATAAACCTCCCAAACTAAAAATCATTTAGACTTGGTACAAGATGGTGATAGAACAGTGTCAGAAACATTTCCATATGTAACATTTGTTCTGCTCAATGACATTTTGTCTGAGAATAAGAAAGGATGGTTATTCCTTGAGGTAGCAAAATCATTTTTAACAACTTCACGAGACTTGCTTTATGAAAAAGATTGGTTTGGAACCATTTTTTCAGCTTATTTTGCTGGGTGTGTTGACATGGCCTTGCTCCATTAGAAATTCTGCTTTACTTAGAGCAGGACAGAAAGGAATATACCTTCTGCCTAAACTGTACCTATATTGTACAGTGAAGTTAGGTAAAATTAACTAGCCTATATTGCATATACATGGTACATTGGTCTATACATGACAGAGGCTTGAACACATCATTGTAATGATCACAAGGATATCCAAATAAGACTCAGTGACTTCAAATGATGCAGTGATTCATTTATTATTTCTATCTGTCAACCACACAGAACCAAACCACTGGCATCCAATCAATTCGGACCCATAGTGACCCTATGTGACAGAGTAGAACTGTCCCATAGGGTTTCCAAAGCTGTAAATCTTTATGGAAGCAAGCTGCCACATCTTTATCCTGTGGAGTGGCTGGTGGGTTCAAACTGCCAACCAGCTTTCACTTAGCAGCTGAGAATTTTAACCACTGCAACATCTAGGCTCCTGTCAACAGTGCCATATAATTCTTATACTTGACTCATTGCAAAGCAATGTTTCCAATATTTTGCCATGTAACTAGTCTTCAGGTTGTCATTATTAAAATTTGTATTTGTAATATGAAGGACTTTTTCATAAAGCAGTATATATAGTATAAAGAAAACAACAGTTGGCGTAATGAGACCTGTGTGTAGATCCTGGTTCTGTTTCTCATTAGGCATACAAATTAACCTATCTGAGCCTCAAAACCTCATCTTTAAAATGTTCTTAATGAAAAATGTACAATTAAACTCATAGATTTGTTGTGAATATTAAATGAAATAAAAAAATTGAAAGAAAAATTATAACACTATATTAAGCAAAATGCATATGCAATATACACATACATTCACACAAATTTAGAATCTGATTTTTAGCCCATATCTGGCAATATCAAAACACTAGTAAAAAGTTGAAGAACTGAAAGCTGAGTCTTCAAGGTAGTCTTGTTAATTTCAGCAGGCAATTCAGGCGCTTATTTTAACATAAAATAACCAAGTACCATTTTTCTTCAGAATGCACACTGATGGTACGGCTCAAGTGGATTAACATCCAAGAATGTCATAAGGCGGTCATTGAGGAAATGCTGTGATTAAACCTGAATTAGATAATGTGAAGGAAGGAAATGGGGAGAGATGATTGAATGTGAAGAAATGTCAGTGTCAGAGAAGATCCTTGAATTTTGGACTTTACCCCAAAAGCGATGTAGAGTCTTTGAAGCATTCTATAAAATCTAAGGAAGAATATAAATGGCAGGGGATACAACGAAAGCAGAGAGACTAGTAGGACTGTGTTTAAATTATCTAGGCTACAGAAGATGTTTTCTAAAGGTAATTGAGAGGGAAAATTCACATTGATGCTGTGTAAAAGGAACAAAGAAAACTGAAGGTCGTTCTTCAGTTTCTGATGGTGACAACAAAGTGAGGGACCAAGGGCAATAGGAACTAGAGGGGTGATTTAGTCCCGGACATGTTAAATTGGAGGCATCTCTGCAAACACAAGTGGAAATCTCTAGCAAACAGTTGAATACAGAGGTTACATCTAGAATTGAAATAAGCTTGCATAATTTAAAATTTAACAAAACATTTCTAACTCATTCAACATGAAATGTCCTAAAAGAGGGTGTGAATGTGACCAAAAAAAAAAAAAAAAAAGTACTTCAGGCTTTCTGAACATAGTTAAGATGATGAAGGGAGGACTCATTTCAACCTGTAGAGGTTCTATATAAATAAATCACATAGCTATTCAGAACCCCTTCATTTGGGGCATGTGTGTTTCTATACTGTGTCTCATTAGGCATCAAGTATTTAAAAGTACAGCACTGACTGATGAAATGAGAGTTACATTCTTCCAAAAACTATGGTAATTGTTCTGTAATGAAAAAGTAGGTTGCTTTTGTCAATAACTAAATCACCTCCCAGTAGCCAAGCTCTAGCAATTATAATCAACTACAGGCAAGGGTGGGTGAACACTTTTCCCAAGAATGAGTAACATTTGAATTTCAAATGCCTTACATGAAGATTAAAATTATTCAGCGTGCTCATCATTTAACAATAGCAGCTAGAGAAAGGCAAGCAATTATAAAGAGCTAAAAAACTTGGCTATATCAAATGTTAATGTCAGGAAAAATTAATTGGCTTCTACCTATACCAATCAATAATTTTGAAACTCACTTGTTTGTGTTCCTAACTAAAGAGGTCCAAGCTATCTATTACTAAGGCCCATATCAGAAGCTAATGAGATTTTTTTTTTTTTTAACACTGATTAGTTAAATTTAAGATTTTCTTGTAAATTATAAGAGGAATTTTCTCGAACTGTGTCTTTCAAGTTGGGTTGAAATTGTAAAACTGAAATCTCTAAATAGTTTAATATCTTGAAATAAGTTTGCATTTAGATAATCAAGCTACTTCATTTCAACCATAAAACTACACAATTCTGTGAATTCATACAGAAAAAAAATCTTGTTTCATTTTCTTATCTACTTGGTGATGACATATACTTTAGAGTGCTATGTGTCTACATTGTGCTAGGCACTTTATGTATGTCATTTCTCATCCTTCCAGTGACTCCAGAAATAGGTGCTGTAGGTGATATGGAAGCACAGAGGTAGACACCATGGTTAAGAGTATACTCACTGTGGAGTATGACTACTAAATAAGTAACTTTAGACAATTAATTTAGCCTCTCCATGTTTTAGTTTTCTTATCCATTAATGTAGGGGTGATTACAGCATAATATCATTGCTTTTTTGAAGGACTAAATGAGAAATATACTTAGAATTATGATTTTCTCATAAACCCTCAAAATATATCTTATTATTTAGCACTTATCAACATTTGAAATGGCATTTTTTTTTATTGTTTGCTCCAATCCCTAGCTTCTAAAATTGAAAGTCCACGAGTGATGCATAAGAGTGAAGAAAATTTGTCAGCTTTGCTTACTGTGATATCCTTAGTTTCTAAATTAGCATTTGGAACACAGGTATTCAATGTAAACTTGTTAAATGAATAACTGGATTTTTTTGTTTGATTTAAACCAATAGCAGAATGACATCCTCCAAAATATCATTGTCTTCTCTGTTAGAAGAGTTATATTAAAATATTTTCTGGTTCTGTGCGTGACATCAAAGTCCTAAATCTATTACTAAATGCTTGTTGAGTGTTCGACATTGTTTTGTGAAGACATGCAGAAAGAATTAAGTCTTCTACTGCAAGAGAAGAATCATCTCCACAAGCATTCAAGAGTCATTGATACCAAGACAGCTAAACTGGTGATGGTGTATATATTTTGCTCAGTTTCAATAGCTGTAGAAATTTATCATCAGAATTAGTTCACTATTTCCAGAACAATGAAATATACCTACCTAACAGACTGTCATCATTGCAGGTGCCATTAATCAAATATTTTCCTTCTGGGCACACGCAGGTGGCCCCAGAAGGATTCAGCAAACAGAGGAATTCACAAGCTAAATCCAAGCATGGATTGGGCACTGATCAAAACAAAACAAAAGAAAAAAAAAATGCATCAGTATAGCTACAATAGGTTTCAAAAACATAAAGTTCAGTAAGACAAAATGATAAGCCAGCAATGTTGAAAAGAAATCATATTAAATTTCTTCTGGGAGTGCCCAATTTCAATGTTATTGTTCTCTTTTATAGGTGGAGATAAATTATTCCCTAAGCCTCATCAGTAGTAAACTTGCCTTAATTTATACTTCCTATAACAGAAACGAAACCCTGGTGTAGAGGTTAAAAGCTATCCTGTTAGCCAAAAGGCCAGTGGTTTGAATCCACCAGGCGCTCCTGGAAACCCTGTGGGACAGTTCTACCCTGTCCTGTAGGGTAGCTATGAGTTGGAATTAACTTGATGGCAACAGTTTTTTTTTTTTTTTTTTTTAATAACAGAAAAGAAATTGCTCATATCTGTGCTTTGTCACTCTTCCTTGTGACTACTAGCTTTTTGGCAAGAAAGTTGGTCAAAGTTTCCATAGTGCAGCCTGAGCTCTGACCAAAAGTAAAGCCAACTGAGGTCCTGTGCAATCTAGCCCTCATCTTAGGTTTTTTCAGGACAGTGTTCTAAGAGACAGAAATAATTCCCCGCTGGCTTAAAATCCAAATATATTTGTTGGTTCAAAAATATAATAAATAAAAATAAAAATTCATGTTTAACACAATTTTCTTTCTATCAGATGAGAGTTCACGTGCATGTGTAAATATGTGTCACATTTATAGTTGTCTAAATTTCTATACAATCAGCATCCTCTCCTGTCAAAGGTGCTGATGGCCCTCCTTAAGTACATTGGGTAGAAATAGAGATTCTTTCCTCAGAATGAAACAGAAATGGCACCTAGGTAGTAGAACTGCTGTCTATGAAAGTGGCTTTCTTCCTGTAAGAATAACTGTTCAAACACCTATTATACTCAGGGTAGGATTTTATCTATTTATTTTTTTCAATCAAAGTGGCTATATTTGACTATGAATATTAATTTGATCAAGCAGAAGTAGAGGATGAGAGGAAGTGTCCTAATATTTAATTGTTTCTCAGTAACCGTTAGTGATAAAAAATCAAATACTCTGGGTATTTCAAAAACTTTGGGGTATTTCTAGAAAAAAAAATCCATATTGGATTATAAATAAATTAATTTTTTTGTAACATCAGGAGAATATAATAATCCATTAAAAACCCTTTCACAAGATGACTTCTATCTGATTCAAAAGCTGAAATTATTCCAACCAGTATGCTGGAGAAGTGCCTTGGAAGCTTAAAGGGATTAGTTTCATTGGTATGCAAGAAGGGCGGAGAGTTAGAAAGGGGATGTTCTTGAGAAACATTCAATTTGATTTGTTTCCAGGGTAAACATTTTAAGTTAAATCATTCAAGCTTGATGCAAAATTGAAGTTTACTAGGACAGGACTAGAGGAAATCCAAAAATAAACAAGTTGAAACCATTATGTCAGATCATTGGTAAAGGGCATCAAACATTTGAATAGAATTTAGGAAAGTACTTAGGGAACATATATTTTGTTTTAACCTTTTTTAAAAACTGACTTGGATATATATCACCTCTTATTTTTCCAAATTATTGAATCAATGAGGCAAAATCCTTTTTTATTTACCAAAAGCCAAATCCATTGCCATAGAGTAGATTCTGACTTATCGAACACTAGAGAGTAGAACTGTCCTACAGGGTTTCCAAGGCTATAAATCTTTACAGAAGCAGGCTGCCACATCTTTCTTCTGCAGAGCAGCTGGTGGGCTCAAACTGCAGACCTTTCAGTTAGCAGCTGACCACTTAACCACTGCACCACCAAGGCTCCTTCTTTACCATGAGGAATGACTATGAATAAATCTTAAAAATTTTCTTAAAGGTGAACTCACACATAAAGACAGATTGTTAGAATTTCAACCACATTTTTTATTTTTTTTTTTTTACTTTGCACTTTAATGTCTTTTGATGGTAGTGTTTGAAATATATTTTTCAAGAAAATAACCTTATTTACCTACTCCTTTCTATGAGGGCAAGTAACAATAAAGTAAAAAAGCCAAAATTAAAAAAAAAAAAAAATCAGAGAAAACACAGCTCTTAGGGAAAGCCTTCTTTGGGTTTGCTGAAGGATGAAATGTCAATGCTGTGACAGATACTTGGTTATAAGTAACAAGAACAGTAATGGCAAAGGATTTAATTCGAGGCTTTCCTGTTTTGACTATAGACTCACAGGACGTAAGCATTTTGGAAAAACAGGATGAGACTTTATATAAATATCAATTCTAATTCTAATAAACAGCAAAATGTTGAAAATTTCCATAACTGTTATGGCAGAAATGAAAACTTCTATATTATCTAAACCTTGACTTTGATAAACTGCAAAGTCTGGTAACTTTACAATTGAAGCTTAAACCACTGGGGTTAAGATGCTAATATAGTTTAGATATTTTAATAATATTTTCTTTTGAAAGTTATAGTGAAAATTTACCTAGAGATACAACCTTGTAAAATATTGTACTTACAGTCTACTTGTTTATAGCGATGAGATATCAAAGCACCTTTTGTTTTATCAACATCTAAAGCTAGGTACTCTACCGAACCATGGCCAAATTTTTGTACTCGAAATACACCATTTTTAGGTCCTGCTCCATATATATAATCTTCAAAGACATCGATCCTATGTGGATGTAACAAGCCTAGAATTTTAAAAAGGAGGGATTATAAAAGTTGCAATGAATATTCTTAGACTTAATAAAATTACCTAATCATACAGAAAATCCTTGATCATAAAGAAAATCTTGTTACTGCTATTCTAGAAAAAAAAAAAATTCAGAATTCGAATATTTTTTAATATTAGCTAAAAAAAAAATTCTTTTTTTTTTATAAAGTTGTTTGAATTACTTTATTTGCAGTAGAAATATGTGGGACTCTAAACATCTTTCTCAGAACATAAAAAAAATTTACATTATCACTTTACTCATCTTCATCAACACAAAGCATTTCCTGGGGACTTATTACTGCATTTTTATGCAAAAAACTTGCACTTTCTAAGTATGTTATTTGCATAAAATATGGTATATGGTATCTTCTGTGCTATACAGTTCCCAAACAAAAGCCAACCACATTCACAGCACAAGAACAGGCAGTTCACAAATTCTCAGTGTGTGTTCTTGATTGAGTTAATGATAAAACCCTATTAACTGCATGACTGATTTATCAAGTAATCATAAATCCTAAAAGAGATGACATTACTATTGTCTGTTTTTGAAATGTGATAAAGAAACTAGACTGGCAAGTGGCAATCATACATGTGAATATTTTGGCTAAAAATAATACTGATCATAATTTTTCTCATTCTATGACTATTATTTTAAGAAATAAATTTAAAAAAGACTAATTCATCTAAGTTTTGGTATTAAAATGGATAACAAATAAAATGAAATTATATTTTAACAATTGTCTACAAACCGCAAAGTACACTTAAACGAAAACACTTCGACTTTGTTGTAATCAGTTACAGGAGTTTGGAATTATTATCATTTAAAAAAAAAAAAAAAAAGGGTCATTGATACAAAAAAACACTCTTTAGGCAAAGGCACAGTGAAAGTTCAATTTCATTACTTTCTCTCAACTTCCTTGCTTTAGTGAAAAAAACAAGAAACAAAGTTACATTAAATAAATAAGCATGAAAACTTTAAGTGCATATTATGGGTTATCCATTGTGAATAAGGAAAGGAGGGGGGACAAACAGGAGAAGAAATTAGATTCAGTAGAAAGAACTGAGTTGGGCAAGTAGTGTGCGAAAGTAAGAGAGAAAAAAAAACAGGAAGCAGACACAGGCTGATCTAAAAAGGGTGCAGAAAAGAACACAGTTATATTCTGAGGTTACTAGAGGTACAGGCAAATTATCAATTGTACACATTGCTTTTCGCATGGTGAGAGTGCCCCTATAATCACCCATAACAATAATTGTTCCTGTGATTTTTTTCTGTGTACAACTAATTTCCTGCTTGCTATCATTGCAACTAGCAATTAAATTAGTTTTCACAGGTATTAGTCTTGACTACTTGAAGTGGTCTGCTCTGAACGAAATAGCCACAGTAGCAACAGAATAAAATTATTTTAGGAGTCTGGGCAGCAATGGACCATGTTTGTCCTAGAGGCAAGAAGTTCTGCCCTGATCTTTTTGTTTTTCAAGTAAGAATGAAAATTTTAATCCACAGTAAGAGCTACAAGTTAAAAGGAGAATTCTCAGAAAATCCAAAAAGCGTCTATACTTATAAAGTTTCCATACTTATGTTGATGTGTTATCATTTAATACTCTCAACAATATTTGAAAACAACATTTCACAAACCTTGTTTGCTGCTGACAGAGACTACTGAATCAGAGCCATCATACAGAACACTGCCAATAACAGAGAGCTCAAAGTCAGCCCAGTAGATGCGTTCACTAAACTGGTCCACAGCCAGACCTGCAAAATCAACATACAAGGACAAATAATAAAAATCAAGTTGAAATTAGTTTAAAATTATATTTTTGTTTCTTAATGCATATGTATAGAGGGCATTTTTCTACAAGCATCATAGAAGTGACTCCCAGTTACATCAAAGAACCATAGCAATCAGAAAACTTGAAAAAACTGTTAACTCAAACACACGTGTTTAGATGACATAGACTTTATTTGAAAAGCTAAAATAAAAATCTTATTTTGCATAGAAGAAAGCTTTATCAATTACCTTTCCTTTCCAGACACTGTTGTGTTGTTAGGTACCCTCATGCTGGTTCTGACTCACAGCAACCCTATGTACAACAGAACAAAAACACTGCCTGGTCTTGCACCATCCTCACAAACTTTGCTATGTTTGAAGCCCCTGTTGCAGCCACTGTGTCAGTCCATCTTGTCTTGGGTCTTCCTCTTTTTCACGGACTTTCTACCTTACCAAGCATGATGTCCTCTGGGGACTGGTCCTTCCTGGTAACATGCCCAAACTGTGTGAGATG
The DNA here is from genome assembly GCF_030014295.1 of Loxodonta africana. Classification (NCBI taxonomy): domain Eukaryota; kingdom Metazoa; phylum Chordata; class Mammalia; order Proboscidea; family Elephantidae; genus Loxodonta; species Loxodonta africana. Next base: position 108,640,400 of record NC_087347.1, on the reverse strand, counting down.
AAGCCTTGCCAGCCTCACTTCCAAGGAGCACTCTGGCTGTATTTCTTCCAAGACAGGCTTGGTTCTTCTGGCAGTCCACGGTACAGCCAATCTTCTTCACCAACACTATAATCCAAAGGTGTAAATTCTTCTTCTGTCTTCTTTATTCATTGTCCAGGTTTCACACACATCTGAGATGATTGAAAATATCATGGGTTCAGTCAGGCATACCTTAGTCCTCCAAGTGACATCTTTGCTTTTCAATACTTTAAAGAGGTCTTTGCAGCAGATTTGCCCGATACAATATCTCATTTGATTTCTTGACTGCTGCTTCCAGCAGCATTGATTGTGGATACAAGTAAAACGAAACCTTTGACAACTTCAGTATTCCCTCTGTTTATCATGATGTTGTTTATTGGTCTGGTTCTACGAATTTTTGTTTTCTTTATGTTGAGGTGTAATCCATACTGAAGTCTTTGATCTTCGTCAAGAAGTGTTTCAAGTCTTCTTTCCTTTCAGCAAGCAAAGCTGTGTCATCTTTATACTTTTCTTTTTATGGCTATTTTTTCTATCAAGGAGCTCTAGTGGCACATTGATTAAGCACTCAGCTGCTAACTAAAAGGTTGGAGATTTGAATCCATCAGGTGCTCCATGGCAGAAATATGTGGCAGTCTGCTTCTGTAAAGATTATAGACTTGGAAACCCTATAGGGCAGTTCTACTCTGTCACAATGAGTCAGAATCCACTCCACGGCAATGGATACATAATTTTTTTCTATCATACTTTTCCTTTACATTTCCATTTTTATCTTTATTCCATAGTATACACAGAATGAATTCATTATTAATATCACTTATCTTACATTATTTAAAATAATTAAATGTAAATTAGGAATATTCTTAATCCCCCCATGATTAAAATATAAAAGTAAAATATAAAAGGTTCACTGGCTTAATCATAAGACATTTTCACCTATATGGGATCACCGTCATTTTTGTTGTTGTGTGCCATTGAGTTGCTGCACTTTCAGTTAACAGCCAAGTGTTTAACCACTGCATCACCATGGCTCCTTGGGATCACCGTTAGTGGGAAACAACTTGACAACAATAGGCTTGGTCTTTTGGTTGTTCTTGTTGAAGTTGGCCCACAGTGTTTTAAGACACCTGTATGCATGCTGAACTTTAAATTAGTAAAGATTGATGATTATAGTAGGGAAGAGTGAATAGTATTTTTTTTTTTTTTTTTTTTAGGTTCTAAAAAACCCCCAAAAACTTTAGGTTCTAGTGGTGCTTAAATTTTTCATTCTAATCATTAATTTGCTCTGAATGGTTGTCCTCATTACCATCATTGGTATCTACCAGTGAATAACAATAAATTAAAATAATATATGCAATTAATAGTAGTCTACTATTTTACTTACAAAAATGATTTTTAAAAGTTCTTTCTGTTTATTTACATAATGTTTTAAAATTTTTAATTTAGTAAATTTTATTGGCATTCAGCCAAATTCTTCTTGCAAAAAACATCTTTAAAACAAAGGGTATCTTAGGAAGTAAAGTATGTCTTCCTTCAATATAGAAGTTTAAGCATATTCTATAATAAATCTTCATTGAGTAGATGTTAATTTTAGTGATTTAACTGGTCACTATTGTTGTTGTTAGGTGCCATCCAATCAATTCTGACTTATAGCAACCTTATGTGACAGTAAACTGTCTGACAGAACTTTCTTGACTGTTGTACATACAGTTCCTGTGAGTTGGAACCAACTCCATGGCACCTAGCAACGACAATCTTTACAGAAGCAGATTGTCAGGTCTTTCTCTCACGGAAAAACTTGGTGGGTCTGAACTACCAACCTTTCAGTTAGCAGCACCTGACCACTTAACCATTTGCGCCAGCAGGGCTCATATTACATACTTTGAAAGTACGATGCAACTTAAATGCCTTTGATAGCTGAACATTAAAGAGCTCTCCCGAATAGAACCTTCGGAAAACAATTGAGATACAACTCAGTGGCAGGGCGATTGAATGAAAGTTATTTTTCAGTTTGTGCTAATTGTATTCTTGTGTGTATTGCTCAAGATTTAACAATCAAAATAAAAAAAAATAATAATTCTTCAGTTAAGTACACAGATATAGCCTAAATGTAATCAAACTTAATATAAATATTGTTTTTCAAGTATAATATGAAGATATGCTGTGCCCAACAAACCTCTGAGTGATGACTTAACAATTAAAAGAACTGGCCCATCCATGTTTTACTAGTTTCTGCTGAATGATCAATTTGCTATTTAGAGTCATGTTAGCAGTTGTGTTTTTGCTTCTTCATGTATAATTGTGGACAACATAAGCCACAAAATGGCTAATTTCCTACATCAAAGCAGTTGTCTAAGAAGGCTTGAAAACACATTTTTTTTCCCTCTTTTACTAACATAATCGAATAAAGAAGTAGATACAACAAAAAGTTGTCTCCAACAAAATTGGTCTTTACGTGAAAATTTATGACATTTTCTAATCGTACAAAAATAAGATGATAATGGGTGCCTAAACCAAGTTAACTGACAACATTGTTTCGTCAGGTTCAGCAGCAGTGATACTTCTAAGTGTCACATACTATATCTTTGGTCTAGGCTGGTCTAAGACATACCCGTCTTTATCAGTTCTGGTCACGTATTACACTACTGAATAGGATTATATCCAGATAAAATTTATATAACAAAGCTTTTAGGTAAGTGGGATTTATATTCTAAAAGATCCAAAAATCAATGACTTTGATTTTTCCCTAAGCCCTTTAATAAAAAAGATAGTCTTTTAAATTAAAAAGTTAATAAAGGAATCAACTAACTTTTCCTGTTATAGAGATGACTGTCAAGTTTATATGAAAGAAAAAGTTTGTTTCTCTCTCCAAAATATCATGTCTCCTTTTTGTCTTTAATAAAAAATAACCAATAATAAAACCAAAGAATCAATAATAAAAAAAAAAAGAAAGAAAGAAAAATCAAATCTCAAGGCACTAATTCTTATCAGAACTGAGAGATGAATAATATTTGGGGCCAAGTCAGGAAAAGTACAGAAAAAAATAAAATAAAATGCCATAACTGTTCTAATGGAGCATAATAGAATCACAATCTGGAAGACATATAAAAGATAAAGACACAGGCTCCCTAAGTGTTAGGGATGCATGATAATGACACTAAGCATGTAGTCATTTTCTTAACATCTCCTATGATACCAAAATCACTATTATGTTTCAATAACCTGCATCTCACTTTTTTTGGACTCTGAAATTTTCTAGGATCCTTCCACTATTTCCCCTGTTTTCACTACAGCCTTAAAAGAGAAAAAGTTCTCCTCTGTTGTATAGGGCCGCTGTGAGAAAAAGAAAACAGAGAAGGCAGTATCTTTTGAGAAATAGTACCAATGTAATACTTAAGGTAGAAGATTTCAAGATAGCTATAAGATCTCCGTGTTTTCAAAAACAGAGAAAAAAATATACATTCCATGTTAAGAGAAATACAAAATTTTTAAGACAGTAATAATCAGCACGTGTACAGTACCATATTCTTGATTTAAGAGATGGTAAGAAGGTCACTATGAAGGTCACTATGAGTCAGAACTGACTAGACAGCAAACAGTTTGGTTTTGTTTTGAAGAGGGTCCCAGAGGAGCCCTGGAAACCCTATGTGGCAGTTCTACTCTGTCATATAGGGTCACTATGAGTGGGAATCAACTCGAAGGCAGTGGGTTTGGGTTTTTGTTGTTGTTGTTTATTTGTTTTTAAGAAGAGCCTAAAGAAAATTTGGAGATATTTACCACTATTTCAAATTTTATTTTCAACTACCTGTGATATATCTGTACTTGACTGGCTTAGCTTGGATCCAGATTCCACACCTGGAATATTAATTAACCTATGGTTGAGGGACAGGGCCACACAAGGTGCATTCAGGTGTCACCTCTCAAAAGGCCTACTCTATGTAATGTTATACTGCAACCTGCCCCTCCTCCATTCCTCATCCTTCCTCCTGCTCTGCTTTTGCTCTTTTCTCCATAGTGCTCAACATGATAGCTTACTTCAGAGTTTACTTTTTAAATATTATATTTGTGCATTCCCTTCCCAACCCTCTGCCCTTCACCAAAGTGTAAGCACCAGGAGGACAGGGATTTATGCCTGTGTGTTCACTCATATTCCAAATGATTGTGTGTTCACACTTAATATTCCAAACGCCTGGTACAGACATAAATATAGGTTGACAATAGGCGGACAATAAATATAGGGTGAATGAGCGAATAAATGGCTTCTGTGAGCCCACTCCTATAAATGTGACAGAAGTTCCCAGAGCAGAGTGGCTGAGCAGAAAACTCAGTATATGCCCACTACACATGAGTGGACATAGACATGCCTATCCTTTACCATCCTTTATTATGTTGTCTGTTTTTTTTTTTTTTTTCTATATAGCACTTATAACTATCTGACATTATGTTTCAGTGTATATTCTATTCTCCACAAGAAGGAAGACTTTATGAGTGTTGGAACTTGCTTAACAAGGGTAGGAACTTAGTTCTTCAGCATCAAGGATGGTTTCCAGCATGTGGTAGGTGTTCAATTGGTATTCTTTTTTAAATAAAATAATTGAATGAAGACACATTCATGGAAATGAACTGAACTCCAAAGCCTTTTTCTTTTTCCATCAAGACTAAAAAAAGTCTAGTTGAAAGAGAAGGCATAAGCACAAATAAAATTTAATAAGAATGTAAGTGCAAAATAGAAATATATTTTAAACTATGAAAGATACGGTAAAGCATGATCGTTAAATAAAATGTGCTAAAAAAAATGAGTGCTGACTTTCTGATGAGGGTGTGGGGATGAGCGTGGCATGGAATTCCCAAGGCTGCTGCAGTCTGAAAATGCTCTATTGAAGAAGAAGTGCTAAAATCGGATCTTAGAAGCTGGGTAAGATTCAAGGATAAAAGTTGGAAAAGCATTCTAGGTGGGAGAGCTGGGAGGAAGGTGGTATGGGAGAAAGAACATGGAGGTAGGTGAAGAAGGCTTGAGCTCTTGAACAGTTTGGAGAGTACAGAGCAGTAGCTTAGGTGACAAGACTGGGAGGCTGAAGTTAGATTGAAAAAAGCTGTGAACGACAAGGTAAGGAATCACCAAACCTATCTTTCACAAAAATTATTTGTATTTTCCCACCTCTTTGTCTCATCTCCCAGGTATAATACCGTCTATTCCATCATAAACATATATTTGCAAAAATAACATTGTACATTGCTATAAACTGTCAAAATTTCAAGCATGTGACAATTCTGCTAATAGCCTTACAACATAGGCAATTTTCAAACATCATCCCCATAAGAAAACTGGCAGCGTGGCAAGGACCTGACTTGCAAGTCAGGAAAATACAACAAGAAATACTAATGACTTATAAAGCCATACTACACATTATTTTATTGCTTGTAAAAACAATTATATTGCCAAAGAAACAAGAAAAATTGTAATACTAATAATCTTCTCATGCTGCTCTTCATTTTAGAGTGCTTCAGAAATGCATCATACCTGTGGGTCTCTGTAAATTCTTTTGTACTAAAATTCTTCTCAGAGTACCATCCATGGCTGCTTCTTCTATGTGGGAGCGGTCTCCAACGACAGTCCAGTACATCATCCTGAAGAGAGGAGGCCAAGAGGTTAGACTATTGATGTTACTGTTATAGCTTGAGTTTGTCCCAAATAAGCAGTGTCTTTTTTTTCTCCACACTATATGCATCAGGATCATGCTAGAATGCCTTAAAGTGCAGATTCCTGGATGCAACCCTAAACACAAAGAATGGGAACCTTCAACAGTGGATCCCAGAAATTGACATTTAAACAAATTTGATACTATGTACACTAAGTTTGATAACTATTCCTTAGGAGCCCTTGCTTTGCATTGGTTAAGAGCTCGACTGGTAATCACAAGTTTGCCAGTTGGAATCCACCAGCCACTCCTTGGAAACCCTATGGTACAGTTCCACTCTGTCCTATAGGGTCGCTAGAAGTTGGATTCAACTTGAGGGCAATGGGTTTGGTTTGCTTTGGTATTTCCTAATAAGATAAATAACAACTTATTTAATATTCAAATTTCAATTTTTGAAATTCCATTAAAATCTCAGAGGGAAAATATTTCTACCATGTGAAACTATCCTCTTGTGACAGAACATTCATTCTGTTTTGGATGTGACATCAAGATGCTGCTTTTTTTTTTTTTTTTTTTTTAGAGAGAAGTAACTGTTTTCTTAAACAGAAATTATTCTCTCATTTAGAAAACAAAACAGTGTATAAATATAATAAGTAAATTAATAGTTTTTTTTTTTTACTCAGTATCTAATGATCCACTTTATAACTTCATGGATGATTAGGAAGTTTTTGCTTTGTTTTGTTTTTTAACGTTTTCATATTTCTTTTTTTGAATATTGCTTATAGGTTTACCTCTTCAAGCAAAAGAAAGGAAATCTTTGAATCAAATTGTTTAAATTTGTTTATACTGTATTTTACTCAAACAGTGCATGCCTTCCACGTTTGTTTGGCAACCTACAACCCTACAGCATATTTTCTAAGTGCCCCAATGCCAATTTTATTTTACATTTTATTGTAAAAGAATTAGCATAGCACACTTAACAAAAATACCTCATGGGGAGAGGGAGCAGTTACATAGAAAAGGCATGCATTATTTTCATAAAGATATAGTACATATACTTTTATCATTCATTATTACAAACAACCCAAAATATCAATACTCTACATTTAATATGTTTAATATTATGTTTATTATCTTGAAATTTCACTTCTAGATTAAAAATAATAGTTCTGTTTCTATCACATCAGTTTCATTATTCTGCAATACACACACCACGCACACGCACACATACACACAGATTATATACTGTAGCAATCTTTCTAGAAAAAATAAAATTTCAAGTGAAAAGGACATGCTTTTACACAGAAGAAAAGACACAGGGATTTTCAGGAGCATACGTTGAACACTCACTAAAGAAACAAAACCACAGAGCATGGGTTGATACTCAGATAAAAAAATATATATATAAATATTAAGCCATTAACCTACCCTCTTTTAGGATTTACAGCAATAGCATAGGGTTCTCCAGCCATATTTGTTAAAAGTCTGGTGCAGTTGGGGCCATTCAGCTGTCCTACATTGATAGAATACCTCAGACTTGTCCAGTGAGTGGTGTAGTAACTGAACCAGTGCATTCTAGAATGATCAGTCCAGTAAATATTTCCAGCAACCCAGTCAACAGCAATGTCCCTGGGTCTTTTAAATTCAGGACACTAAAAGAAAACAAAATAATAAACCACAGTATTTTCAAAAGAAATTAGTGGAGTTTTCTGTATGCATGCATTGATATTTGGAAAGAAAAATACTATGTGCACATGGTCAGATGTTACTTGTTACATAGATTTCCTAAGAACACACATACTTTATTTTATTCTTATTCCTTAGATGTATAACTGTGCAAATCTTACATGTACAGCTCCTTGGAGTTTTACCTATAAATTTCCCTGTTTAACTACCACCCAGCTAGGATATTGCCAGCCTGGGGCGGATTATCCAACAGGCAAAGGAAGCATGGTGCTTACCTTGCTTATCAGATCATCTGTACTGAACAATTTCACATTTTTTCACCACATAAAAGATTCTGCTTCTAGTTTTGGCTGTCATCTGTCTCTCTCCCAACCCCACAACACCTTCCTACAGAATCAAAGCCTTTTTTTCAAATGTACAATCCCTGACAGGGGCGGATGGTCCAATAAGCAAGGTAAGCACGGGTTTACTTGTGCTTACCAATCTGTAATGAACATCATAGGAGTTTTGCCACATCAAAGATATACCCAAGTAAAGTTGTTCATTACTTATGGTCTGGTAAGCAAGGTAAGCACTGTGCTTACTTTGTCTGTTAGATAATCCTCCCCATTCCAGCACTCCAGAACGATCTCCTGTGACCTCTCCCAATCAATATCCAACTGAGAGTAACCATAATTATGACATCTCTGGATTAGTTTAAACAAATTCATGTAAATAGAATCATAACCTTTTATGCCTGACTTTTTTCACTCAACATCATGTCTGCAAATTCCTCTATGTTGTTTTATGTGTCCATTACTAATACTTTTTATTGCTCTGTTCACTGTATGAATGTCACTTGTTTTATTTGTAGTTTTTGTCTGTTACAAATGAAGCCATCAGTATTCTTGTACATGACTTTTTTATAGCTGCATGCACTCATTTCTGTTGGCTATTTACCCAGGAAAGGGACTCCCTGAGTGGTGCAAACTGGTAACATGCTCAACTGTTAATTGAAATGTTGACAGTTTGAATCCACTCAGAGATGCCTTGGAAGAACGTCCTGGTGACCTACTTCTGAAAAATTACCCGCTGAAAACCCTGCAGAGCACAGTTCTATTCCGACACACCTGTGGTCACCATGAGTTAGAACTGACTCAGTGAGAAATGGTTGAGTTAGTCGGATTTAGGGTATTCACGTGTTTAGCTTAGATACAGCTAGAATTTTTTTTTTCAGAGTTTGTACCAATATACAATCTATTCAGCAATGTAAGAAAGTCCAGGTTGCTTTGCATTCTCACCATACATAATTTGATTTAAAAATTAGAAAAATTTTAGTACAGAAAGAAGCATTTAGAAAGATACTGTATTTAAACATTTTTTGAGAACGTTACAATGTCCTCCATTTATATTACATCTGGGAGCTTGAATTTTCTGCTTAATATACAATTGTATTGAGTTATTGTGAGGCAAAGTTAAGAGTGTTCATTGGGGATAGACAGCAAGGAAAATAATATAAGCTCTGTGCCCCTCAATTAACTTGATCACTTTGAGCCAAAATTAGTAATTAATTTATCATGGCCAGGTTTATAGTGCATACCCAAAAGTGAGAAAAGATTCCCAGAGGTATTGTATCAAGAATAGAAACAATTATTTGAAGGTGATTACAACTATACATGTGGTCAATATGTAAGAGCATCTTTAGGACCAAACAACCAATGGAAACATGAGTTTTTAATACATAATAGTTTCCTGTGTGGTTTAATAGCAAATTTTCTTAAGCAGAGGACTTGGATTAAAGGAGAAGACTGATCATTTCAAACAGAGCATGGGATGCCAAGTAACAGGAGTTGCAAGTCATTGTCTGCTATGCCACTACTGAGGTCTCAAAGAAGAGAAATATAGTTCGAACTAAGCATAGAACCCATAGACAATTTCTAATGAACTTCATTATCAATACTTTTGCTTATTGGAATCACAACTAAAATCATGAAATTTTATAGTACCCTATTACCTAAAAGGAGCCCAGGAGGCACAGTGGTAAAGACCTTGGCTTCTAACCAAGAGGTCAGTGGTTTGAATCCAACAGCTACTCCATGGAAACCTTATGGTGCAGTTCTACTCTGTCCTATAGGGTCGCTATGAGTTGGAATCGACTTGACAGCAAAACGGTTTTTCCTTCTTCAAAAGACTCTGGTGGCATAGTCCTTAAGTGCTTGGCTGCTAACCAAATGGTCAGTGGTTTGAACCCACCCAGTGACTCCATGGGAGAAAGATGTGGCAGACCGCTTCCGTAAAGATTTACAGCCTTGGAAACCCAGTGGTGCAGTTTTACTCCTTCCTTTAGTGTTGTTATCAGTCAGAATCAACTTGATGGCAATGGGTGGGTCTGCTTCCTCAACTCTAACTATCTATCCAACAATACTATCCATCTATCCAATACTATTCATCTATTCAACAATATCTCAGGATTTACTGAAATTTAGTGTAAAATACTCTGCAAAACAGTGTGCTCTAGAAACGCTATATAAATAGTATTCATTGATGGGAAGAATATAAAGATCTGCCCTAGACAAACCACAAAATCATTTGCAAACACTCCACTGTTATTTAAGTTTTGTGAGTCCCTCACCTCCAATTTGGCAGCATTTATGTAACATTTAAAAGTAAATATATCACCAAAGGGTATGTACAGGCCAATGTGAGTCATAAATTTATAAACATAAGAGACGATGGCAAAAATCCCCATTATAAGATGTGTAGAGACTGTCAGAACACATTTATCATTTTCTAACACCAGTAGAGCAAATCTTTAGCATTCAAAAAATATGATGAAAGTTGTCTAGCATAATCATAGGAAAACACCTATTTTTCTGTATCAGATGTAAATATATACACACGATTTTCCATTCTAATGGTATCCCTGCCAAAATATGACATATTTCATGGAAAGTTCCACTTTTCTTGAATTTAAGATTTTCATTTTATATAACACAGGCTCAAACAAAAAACAAAAAACTGGCATTATTTCCATTCTATACTTCTAAACTTGGCCTACTGACAATTAAGAAGCCTAATTTCGAATCCGAATTCCTATATTCAGAAGTTTGATTTAGTGATATGTTTTCGGGTAAGCAGATTGGTGAAGATTCTATCGATGATCAATTCTAGAAAGATAAATCAAACTTAAGTCACATTTATAGGGTAAAAAATATGGACGTGGGAATGGAAAAAACCGTATTTGTCATGCTACGCTCGGTAATACTGACGAGCTATACCAAAACCAAACCAAACCATTGCCATTGAGTCAATTCTGACTCAGAGCAACCCTATACAACAGAGTAAAAATACCCCATAGGGTTTCCAAGGAGTGACTGGTGGATTTGGATCACCAACATTTTGGTTAGCAGCCAGAGCTCTTAACCACTACACCACAAGGGTTTCCCTTACACCTAGACATCTATTCTCCGGTTCCTGGATCCAGGAATTCTTAACGTCGTTCCGGTAATAACTAATGTAGTTAGAATATGGAGTAAAGGATGGTCACCACCGAATTAATTCAACTTGAAGTCATATTGTTATCAGTGACAAGACGATTCTCAGAAAATAATGGAAAGAGGGTACACACATTAGCAGGTATTCATCCCTAATAACTCACAACCTCTTGAGTTCTCGTTGATTCTCAATGTTGCATCAATCATATAAGAACAAAAGGAGAAGGAGGAGGAGAAAGGAGGAAAAGAAGCAGGCAACAACATGGTCCTATTCTCAAAGAGCCTATGGTTGAATTAGAAAATCAACTTTAATAGGCAGTTTCGTCGTTGTCGTTGCCCTGTGCCGTCAAGTTGATTTCGACTTATAACCACCCTATATGACAAGAGTAGAAATGCCCCATAGGGTATTCAAGTCTGTAATTTTTTGGAGAGCAGATAATCCCCTTTTACATAATGACCAGGATTATGAATAGTATAAGCCATATGAAGGGACTTTTATATTGAAAGGAAGTTAGCTGGAGAGTGAAAGGCAGAGACTCTGTTGGATCTTGATATCATGAAGAGATAATATATAGGCGAGGGATCAAAATCAATCAGGTAAATGTAAAAAGTAGGAAAACACAGAAAAGGAAAATAGTTTTTAGAAGTGGAAACAGATTCTGACATGGGAAAACAGAAATAGGAAAGCTAAGCCACATGTAACAAAGAAGTTAAAAGCAAAACAAACAAAACAGATTGGAAAAAATTAGAAAATATGCAAAGCTTTCATTTGCCCCCTTGGCTAGCTCACTAGACAGATGGGCCAATGAACTGAAAGCACTAATGAAATGCGTCCTGATTATGAGACTGCGGTAGCATGTGGTTACCCTGACAGCAAAACCATTGCTCCTATTGTTGCACAAAGTAGAAAACACGTTTTGACTGTTTTTTCCAGCAGATGGTTTCTTTCCTAATAAATTTTCTAAAAACACGGACACATTTTTAGGTGTGAGGCATACTTCTTTTTAGAGATATACTAGTCAAATGAATGCCATTACCACCAAGGCAATTTTGACTCGTAGCGACCCACAGGACAGAGTAGAACTGCCCATAGGGTTTCCAAGGCTGTAATCTTTATGGAAGCAGACTGCCACGTCTTTCTCCCATGGAGCAGCTTTTGGTTAGCAGCTGAACCTTATCCAGTTTTTCACCGGGGATCCTTGTCAAAATAAATGAGATCCTTAAATTTCAGAAAAATCGACAGCTTGATTGTAACAAAATCAAAGTTTACTACTTTAAATCATTAACCCTTTACAGTTGTAGATTATAGCCCTATCTGTCACAATTCCAGCTTCAGTAAACTAACTGTACAAGTCACTGGAGACATTTGTTTTAAATCAAGAGAAAATTTATGAAGGGGAGTTCAAGCAATTGAGCCATAGAAATACTGTCTTCTTTTTAACAAATTTTCTACTGTTGGAAATGTACTGAAGTCAGGTTGAGAATACATAGCTAACAGGAGAATAGCTTAAGGTGATATCACATTTTTTTTTTTTGTTTGTGATTTTTTTTCAGCTTTGTGTACAGTCCAAGAATGAAAAGGTTCATTCATTTTTATGAAAGCTAATTATCTCCTAAAGCGATGTATTTAAAACAAAGATATACAGCTATTCTCAAGACTCTGTGTGTGTATCTGCACAGTAAATAAAAATTTATTTATATTTTTGGTCCACAAAATATAGAGCCCACAAAATATAAATCAGATTAAATCCCCATAAACCAAGAAATGGAAATAAAATAATGATTACATAAATTTTAAATATACTAAATTCTATTGACTCACTAATGTTACAAAAAAAATCTGGATGCTTAGTGTTTCAGTCAAGGGACTCATCTAACAACGCTAAATTTTAAAAAGAAGCAAAGAAAGATATAGTTAGAGTTAGAATATGTAAAACTACCTCAGCAATGAAACCCTTGGCTTATATTTACAAAGTGTTTTGTTATTTCACATAATTTTAAGACTACTGTGATCTGCATTTGGGCCATGGCAACGTGGCACAAACTCTCTGCTAAAGGATAACAAACCAAGTAAATGTATGCAATCCTCAGACAATTTCCGAAAGAAAGCAAAATTTGTCTGTGGATTACATATTCAATATTACACGTGATCTTGATTATCAAGTTTTGTGGGGTTTTTTTGCATGCTCGGTCCTCCTTGACTCATATTTCTTCTGTGTCCCATCTCCCCCTGCAAAAAAATAAAAGCAAAACAAACAAAAAAAAAACCTGACTCTCAAAACACTGTCATATAAACAAAAGGTATCATGGCAGACTAGGAAACACAGTAAAGTTGGAATCAGAAGATCTTGTTTTAAGTGTTTTCTTTCTTAAGTACAATGGCCTAAAATAAAGACTGTGAGGTATGTGATCTGTAAGACGCCTTTAACTTCTAAACACTAAACTATATAATAGTGTAAATATTATCCATTCCAAGTAAGCCTGCCTCTGATGTAGCCTTAAATATACGAACATGTAGGCGTTAGTAGGTGAAGACTTTGTTGCAGTTTACAGAAGCAGCATTGACAGCATCACCCTACCAGAACGATCTGGAAATAAGGCAGCAAAGGACCCTCGAAGAAGTACAATTATCCCAGCACAACCCATACAATCACAGGTATTCAGGGTTACCTGAAAGCCGAGATTACAAAATTATAGGCTGAGGGATAAATATATTTGAGCCAATGGTTAAGCGCTTGGCTTAAGCACTCGAAAGGTCAGTGGTTCAAACCCACCAGCCACTTTACAGGCAATCTGCTCCAGTAAAGATTTACAGCCTAGGAAACCGGATGGAGCAGTTCTACTCTTTCCTATAGTGTTGTTATGAGTGGGAATTGACTTGGACAACACATACACTCTTAAGTAGAGTCTAACTTTCAAAATTTAGATGTTACTTTAAATCCAAACTTTCATTTTTTTCTTGAAAAATAAGAATTGTAATATATCAGTATGAAGCCAATATTCCAGAAAAGCAGTTTTGCTGGCCTTGATTTAATGGGACATTTGTTCTTCAGGTTGATGCTATCATTGGGGCTCCAGTGCTTATGTCCAACGTGTGACACTCGTTTATATTTCCTGCCTAGCTTCTTTATTTATATGCATTTGGTTGGCATCCATGCTTTATAGAGATAAACAGAAGTTGACTTTAACTAATAAATCATGTATCTTTCAGAAATTGGGCTAAGACAACAATTAATACATAGGAAAGGAAGAGTTAAAGAAGCAAACATTGAGAATGTACCTCCAGGACCCTTTTAGTAAGCAACTTGTAGATGAAAAAAAATACTCAATATATGTCACAGATGTGCATGTATACACACACACATAAATTGGGCTCTTATAACTCAATGCTTCTTATCCATCAGTTCATGCAGACTGTGAATGTACATGGGTGTGCATGTGTGTGTGTGTAAAATTTACATATATATGTGTATGTAAAATGCTGGGTTTTATATATCACTGTCTTGCCAGAGCCTTTAAAATGAGCTAGTCTCCCAACACCTTATTACTCCTTAGAGAAAATAACTCTGAAATTTCCGATTCTAAACAGCCAAATATCACATGGATGGATCTCACACTCATTATGCTGAATGGAAGAGGTCAGATGAAAGGATCCTTAAAATGTGTATAAAATTCTAGAAAACGCAAACTAATTTATAAAGAGAGAAAATAGATCAATGGTTGCTTGGTGATGGGAGGGAGATGGCAAGAGGGCGAAAGATAAGTATTACCAAGGACCATCACAGGAAACATTTGGGATCATGGATTTATTAATTATCTTGATTGTGGTGATCGTTTTACAAGTGTATACAGATGTCAAAAAATTTCAAATTGTGTATTATCTATATATGAATATGTGCAAATTATTGCTTGTAATTTATACCTTAATCAAGCTGTTAAAATGCTATAGATGTTCAAGCATGTAAATTCATAGAAAAATATATTTTGTTATGGTACAGAACAAATTGATGACTTATTAAGAGGCGTACAAGTTTTGAGGGGGCACAGTTAAAGGAAGATGTTTACTTTTTATGCTGCATATGTATTTATTTTTTTTATAAAAAATATGTGTTTAAATATCAATTTTAAAATTAAAAAGACCATAATACTTATGCAATGCTGATTTTCCTTGCCATACAACAGTTAATATTTTCTTTGTATATATCCCTATGTATACCAATTTTTTTTATACCAAAGATTTGCAAATAATTCATTGCTTTGACTATTTTAATTTAATTTAAACTTCCTATTTCATACCACCTACATAAATTAACCATTTGCGTGTCCCAGGCGCAGAGTCCCTGGGACACGCAAATAGTAAAGCATGCATTACCAGCCAAAAGGTGGGCAGTTTGAGCCCACCCAGAGGCACCTCCAAAGACAGACCTGGTGATCTGCTTCCAAAAAAGTAATAGGCTTGAAAATCCTATGGAGTAGGTCTACTCTGCCCATATTGGGTCACTATAAGTTCAAATTGACTTGATGGCAACTACAACAACAACAACAACAATGTGACAATCACTATTTCAAATGCAGACAATACAGCAGTGATCGAAAACAGTAAAAGTAACCTGCTTTTTGGAACTTATTTACAGTAGAGGGAGACAGACAATCAGTAGTAAGCATAATAAATGACTAAATTACATAACTAGCTCATAAGTGTTATGGAAAAAAAAGAGCGAGACATTGAAGATCCAAAGACAGAAGTGGGGCTCCAGGTTGCAATTACAAGTAATTGCTTAGAAGGTGACATTTGAGCAAAGACTTGAAGGAGTTGTGAGATTGAGCTCTGTAGAATATCTGGGGAATGAACATTGCCAGCAAAGGGGACATTTCAGACAAGACATACATTGGCAGGTACCTGATGAGTTTTAGAAAAAGCATGGAGGCAGAATCCCTGGGAAAGAGTCAGTAATGATGAAAGTGGTGAGAGATGAAGTCAGAGAACTATCAGAAGACCATATCCTGCAAGGCCTTGTAGGACATTGTGAGGACTTTGTCTGCTGTAATGGGGACCGGTAGATATGTTGAGTGGAGGTATGTTGTGATCACATTTATGTTTTCGAAAGAGTATTCTGATTGCTGTATTGAGAACAGGTTATAGGTGGGTGAGTAGGGAAGGAAGGGGGCCATTTAGGAGGCTCTTACAGTAACCCAGAAGAAAGATTATGGTGGTTCAAAACTAGATGCAGGAAGTAAAACTGAAGAAAAATCACTGTTCTGGACATATCATGAAGGTAGATTTAACAGATTGTGTGATTCCGGGTTATGAGAGAAGTCACTGATGACTCCAAGATTTTGGTCCTCAGCAAGTGGAAAATGGAATTGCCATTAAATGAGATGGATGCAGAAAATTTTGGGAAACACAAGAGAAGTTTGTATTTCAGCATGCTACATTGGGGGCTTTTAAGATGTCCAAATGGAAAAGCAAAGCGAGCAGCTGGCCAGAGGCTGATGTCAGTTAGGTAACTGATAGCTTGTAGATGTATCTTAAACCATGAAACTATATGAAACCATCAAAGAAGTGAGGGAAGATAGAGAGGAAAGGAGAGGACTAAGATGTGAGCTCAGGAGCATCCCAACATTAAGAAAGAAGAAGAGAAGCACCTGGCATAGAAAACTGAGACGGTCAGGAAAACCAAGAGTTTGAACCACCACCAAAATAATAACTACTGATGATTCACCTTCGAACCATTTTGTATTTTAGGGTTATTAAGACATAAAATAATGTAACAAACCAAAGGTTCTACTAAAGCTTTACTGGCTAGGCTGATATTGTTACCCTTGTAGAGAAAGTTTTCTTAGCCCCAGCGCTATTGATATTTTGGGTGGGATAATTTTTGTTGAGGAAAACAACAACCCTCACAGCTGTACCAATAACCCATATCATGATAAACAGAGAAAAGATTGAAGTTGTCAAGGATTTCATTTTACTTGGATCCACAATCACCAGCCATGGAAGCAGCAGTCAAGAAATCAAGACACATTGCATCAGGCAGATCTGCTGCAAAGGACCTCTTTAAAATGTTGAAGAACAAAGATGTCGTCTTGAAGACTAAGGTGCACCTGACCCAAGCCATGGTATTTTCAATCCCATCATATGCATGTGAAAGCTGGACAATGAATAAAGAAGATCAAAGAAGAATAATCGCTTTTGAATTGTGGTGTCGGTGAAGAATATTGAATATACCATGGACTGACAAAAGAACGAACAAATCTGTCCTGGAAGAAGTACAACCAGAATGTTTCTTAGAAGCAAGGATGGCAAGACTGCATCTTACATACTTTGGGCAAGTTGTCAGGAGGGATCAGTCCCTGGAGAAGGGCATCAGGCTTGGTAAAGTACAGGATCAGCTGAAAAGAGGAAGCCAATCAACAAGATGGATTGACACAGTGGCTGCAACGATGGGCTCAAGCAGAACAATGATTGTAGGGATGACACAGGACTGGGCAATGTTTCATTCTGTGGTACATAGGGTTGCTATGAGCCGGAACTGACTCGATGGCGCCTAACAACAGCAACAACAATTTTTGTTATGGGAGGCTATCGTATGCGTTGTAGACAGTTTAGCAGCATCCCTGTCCTCTACCCACTAGATGCCATTAGCACCATCCTTCACCCCCTATAGTTGTGTCTATCAATTTTTTTTCCAGATATTGACAAATGTTCCCTGGATCTGGAGTGATGTAATGGTGGTGGTGGTGGTGGTAGTGGTATTATCTTCCCCAGATGATAACTGCTGTAGAACCACTAAGTGCTTCTTCCATGTACCAAGAGCTTTTGTCAAGATCCTTAATAAGCCTCTGTTGCCAAATTTAATACTTTTCCTCATTAGGGGCCCTGGTGGTGCAGTGGTTAAGCACTACGGCTGCTAACCAAAAAGTTGGCCATTCAAATCCACCAGCTGTTCCTTGGAAACCCGATGGGACAGTTCAACTCTCTCTTATAGGGTCTCTATGAGTTGGAATTGACTCAATGACAAAGGGTTGGGTTTGGTTTGGTTTGACCTCATTTACTTGATCTTTTAGTAGTACACTAAAAATCTTACCTTATTCTCTTTCTCAAAATATTTTCCTCTCAGGCCTTGTGACTCTATGTTACCTTGTTTCATCATAATACACTGGCTACTCTGTGGCTTGTTTTTATATGGCTTCAGAGCTTGGTGCCAGTCCTTCTTTACTTCCCTTCTACTGTCTTTTTGGTAATCAGATCTGGCCTCATGGTTCTAAATATCTCCTACATGTTACTATTCGTTAAATTATACCTCAACCGCAGAGAGCTAAGATCTAGGCTTGAATATGTATGGACTTCTTAACATCTATATTTATATCTCTTACAGCCATCCAGACTTAACATGATTAAAATTGAACCCACAATTTCACATCCTTAGTGTCTATCAAGTTGCACAGTCCAGAAATCTAGGTATCAGTTTTGATTCCGTCCTATCCTGATTTTCCACATTCAATTTATTTTCAAACTTTTAGTTATACTTCTACAACATACATTAAAGCCACTCGCTACCTTTCATCCCCATTGAGACTACAATATTCTAAGCTACAGTCATCTCTAATTTGAAACACCAGAATAGCTTCCTAAGTGGTCTCCTTTTTTTCAGGCTTTTCCTCACCAAATCCCTTCTCTACATAAAAAGCAAAATTGTTGGCTTAAATATAAATATGATAACATTTTTTCCCTCTCATCCCTTAAGTCTTCGCTCAAATCTCATCTGTTCAGCTAGGCCTTTACTAATCACCCTATCCAAAGGAGGCCATACTACATCCGAGTTTTCTTTCTGACTTTAGTATTAATTTCACTCATATCAAAATTTGAATTTTTTGTATTTATTTATTTATGAGTTTATTTGACTTTGTTTCCCTTTCCCAGAATATAAACTCATTGGGACAAAGGACCCTATGTGTGTTATCGTTATTGTTCCCCCAGTACACAGCACCACACCTAACATACAGCAGGCTTTAAATAAAGCTTTCTGTATGAATGAATAAATCTTTATTGGCTCATCTTGTAGTTCCATAAAGTCTGATCAATATTATCTAAGCACCACTAATTATAGAATCATATCTGCATTATAGTCTTATAAGATTATAGTCAGTGAAATTTTGATTATTGATTACAGCTGTTACAGAACCATTTAACTCTAATCAGCATGTATTATTGAGTGTCTGTTTTATGCAGTCAACAACAGTCAGACCACAAAATGGTTACAATGTAAAGATCTGATAGTTTTAGGTTTATCCAGTGTAATCACTAATAATGATAGCAGTTGTTAACTGGTTTGAATGAACTCAGGCGGTTTAAAAAGTATTCTTGCTAACTAAGCAAAGAGAATTTCAATTTAGGGTTACAGTAAACCACCATAACCAAACCTGTAACTATTGAGTTGATTCAAACTCACAGGGACCCTATAGGACAGAGTATAAACAAAGTAGATTTTCACCAATACACAGAAGCTCTAAAATAAGACTCGTGTATCTGTGTATGATGCACAGAGACACACACGTTGGGATGTGAGATTTATAGCTAGAACTGAAATTATAAATTGGAACTTATTAAGGATAACTTAATTGAATATGTTGTTAAAAATCTTTTCAGAAAAATGTGGCTCAATCAAGGAAAAAGATATGATTATTAATGAATAAAATCATAAGCGTGTCCATCTTGAACATTCCCTTTTTCATAACAAAGAAGATGTCAAAAGTGGTATTTTATATTCACTTCTGAAAATCAGGTTGATCAGATGAACCATTTGCTTTGCTCAGGAGTATTCAATTCTTTAATGGTAAAAATTTAATCTGTACTTTTAAAGTGGCTTGCGTTTTTACAAGCATTGACCTACTTTACTGTGTTTATCATCATGTCCTTTGCTGCACAGCATTTCATAGTAAAAATGATAAATTGCCAGAAAGTATGTACTATTGTTGCATAATGCTATCATATTCTGTTCTGACTACTAAAATTCAAATTTAGAAATCTCATTATGCTTTACATATAGATTGAATCATGTCAGTCTTTAAAGTTTTAAATTATTTAATTTTCTTAGAGGGAAAAAAAGTTCATCCATTTTGTATAGCCCAGGGGGTTATAAAATCATAAGCATTTCTAACTATAAATAACTTTCTCTGCATTTTAAATTTAAATTTGCAATCATAATTAGCATTCCAACCATTTTTCACAGATTACAGAAGAGCATTCCACTCATACCTTCCAAAAAATATATTAAAATTATCTCTCTCTGGAATAGACTTAGCTTGCTGGGTAACGTTTTTCTTCTGATACAACGTATTTCCTGCCCTTTGCAGGGATGGAAATATTCCAATATATTCAATGTTTGTGAATCTGCTTTTCCGACATCCTGCTATTATATGGCTAACTTCTTCCATTTGATTCATTTACATTTCATGGCTCATTTCATGTGTGGTAACTAAAGTATCCATTGTTTGACATTGCTTGAGTTGTGTATTTTTTCTCCTTTGCATATTAATTCAGAAATAGGAATCAATAGGTAATAATCAGCCTGGGGAATTTCATTTTCATTTTTCAAGGGGTAGGGAAGTCTCAGGTCAGTATCATTTAATTTTTGTCTCAAAACGTAGAAGATGAAATAGATTGCATATTCATTAAACTAACTTCTCAGTACCCGGTGATTGCTATATCTTATGTGGCACCATATGTCCTAAGGGTAGAGAGGCAATCATTCAGACACAAGCTGAATTGATTGCAGAGGAACAAATTGTCCAGGCAATAGTCGTATAAACATGTACGAAGGCAGACATCTTTTTGAAATCATATGTATTTTTTATCTGGGAGAGACTTTAGAACTCATCTAGTTCAATACTGTACTTGTTTTTCAGATGAGTAAGCTGGGACTCAGAGAAGTGTCATGTCTCTCAAGTTAAAGACTAAGCTGTGCCATGCATAACAGCTGAGTGGCCATGGATAAGTTATTTAATCACTCCAGAACTCACATTTTCCATTACAGTAAGGTGATTCTATCTTTATAATATTATCATATCAGGACTTCAACAAATTAGGAAGCAAAGTTGATAATAAAATAATTGCCTTCATCAGTGTAATATTAAAGTGATTTTTATAATATACTGGCAGGAATTCATATGGAATGCTTCGTGGTTTAGAGTATGATGCTAAAACATTTGGCTCACGTGTTCCAAACTTAAAATCATATTTAGTTATGTATGGTGGGTTCCTTGGTAGAGAATGTATTCCTATTAGTACCCGCTTTTCTTCTTTGTGAATGCTGTCAGTCATGGGTAAGGGTAAGAAGAGAGAAAACAAAAACAAAAACCAACAGAACATCTACAAGTCATCACTACCACTAAATGAGCAAATGAAGTTTCATATCCTATTGGAAGAAGCCCTGGTGGTGTAATGGTTAAGCCCTCGGTTGTTAACAGACAGGTTGGCTATTAGAACCCACCAAAGGCTCCACAGAAGAACTGGTGACCTGCTCCAGTAAAGACTACAGCCTAGGAAACCCTGTGGGGTGGTTCTACTCTGTTAGATAGTCACTAGGAGTCAGAATTGGCTCGACAGTACACAACAACAATGTGCCAAGAACTGTTTTAAGTTCTCCTGAAGTAAAACTAAAAACTTAAGTAAAAATATAAGTAAAAAGAATACACAGAAGCTAAAAAGCTAGAAAGTGCTAGGGGCAAGATACAAACCCAAGCGATCTAACTCCATAGTGTACATTCTTTATCAATTAACAACAGAAATACCATGCAAGTAATGTTCTTGCAAACTAGACTTCTGTTTGAAAGATAAAGGAAGTTAAAGCTAACCAGGACTCTGAGTCAGCCTTTTGGTCTGATAGACAGGCGGATAATTACATGTGAGTGGAGAGCAGAATGAACCGCTGATGAGCTTGGCTCTGGCTTGAACTGTTCTTGATAGAAGTAAAGCTATTATTTAACATGTCTATACGGTCACCACAAGTTGGAATCGACTTGATGGCAACAGGTTTGGTTTTTTAGTTTGGAGGAGGAGGTGTTAATGAAACAACCCTGGTATATATGGACTTTTACTTACAGCTAATTTAATCTAAACCTGAATTTGAATCTAATGTTGCTTCTTTTAAGATCACTTATTTCTGTCTACTTACTGATAAAATAGGTTTCAGATTTGCATCAAATAGTATTCAAGGAATTAAAATCTTTACGGTAGTTGTCACTGCAAAAAAAATGCAGTGAGGACTTCCAAATAGGTACCACCAATACTTTTCAAATACAGAACTTGAATTGCATCCTGCTGCGTTAGCACTTGACATTTTGGCTGTAGGTAATGGTCCAGGCCCCACAAAAATAAGTATTTATATGTCATTTTTCTCCCGGGTTATTCCAAAACATACATTACAGAATAACTCGACATGCTCTAAAACAAAAAGAGATATTCTACAACAAAAAATCTAAACAAATGTTCTAGTTTATTTTTCTCAAAAGGAGTAACCATGATATCAACATGTCCATCATACGCCAGCGAGCAGTATTGCTCTGTTGAAGATGTTCCCTGAAATATAGTTATCAGCAGTCATAAGAAATGGTTACACTGTAGGGCTGATCTCTTGTCCTAAGAGAGAAGTAGGTTTCTGATATTGTTAACAATGAAACAATTTCCTCTGCATATTTTTGACAGTTTCTGTTCTAATCTAAAAATGAAGTGATGATTCTCAATTTCATCTCATGACGAAAAGGGCTCATGTTCATAATATATTTGAAAGTAGTACGAAATGGTTCAGAAATTTCAGCTATTATTCATTACCCTTCTTGTACAACTAAGGCAGCTGCATTGAAAGAAAAATAACATCATGCAATTAAAGTAAATTGCATGCAGTTACAGAAAATAAATAAGTAGAAAAAAATTTTATTTCTACATGAGAAGAATATTTGGAGGAATGATTGGCTATAGTAATTATTTCCAACGGTCAGATATTATGGTTGATAGATAGAAACAAACAAACAAGAAAAGTGGGAGGGTAGGAACTTTCAGTCTTATTTACTTACAATCAAACCACTGTTCGCTTGCCTTTTTTCTCTGCCATGGATCCTTTTGTAGAAAATTCCGCCTGGATTAAACTGAGTACTCCAAATAATCATATCTCTTTGATAATATACCTCCATCCCTGTTATCCTTGAATTATGTTCAATATGAGAAATTTGTTGATGATCGCCACTGTAGTTGAATGGATATATAAAACCCAGGATATCAGTGTCATTAGCAATGTAGAGAACTTGATCTTCAGAGCCTGGAGATTATTATAATGAAATACAAAAATAAAGTAAATTTCAACTAATGTAAAGGCAATGAAAATACTTTCAAATTAATTGAGTTTTTATTCTTACACATTTTCTTGCTCAGTAAAAATCAACCAATTTGATTATTGTCTTTTATCACTTACGACTTCTGATTTCTAATACCCATTTACCTCAATATTGCTAGGTATTGATGTAGATTTTTCTAGTGCAAAGCTTATCTTAGGGCTAGAAAATTAGATATTTGTGGAAGGCACCCTTTTTGTGGAGACAGCTTACTATTTGGTAAGTGGCAATTACACTACATTCTAATACTTTGATTCTATGACCTGTATTATGTATACATTAAGCTTCAAATGTTTCTGATTATTTAGTTTATGTTCACGAGTGGCCATTACAATAGGCTAAGAAATGAAAAGTAACAGGCTAAGTCTACTTTTTCCAGTATTCATAGAACTTAAATGCTATTTTATCTATACTGTACCAAAATATCAGAATGTATTACATTAAAATGCTATAATGTCATTATCAAAGATCCTGTTAAGTGGAACTCTGTATCAAGAAGTATGAATGCCTGTAATAGGGACGTCATTTCCATGTTGAAAAAAGTAATATTCTAAAGTAAACCCTGAAAATATTAATAAAACTTGGAGTTCCTAAAGACAGATTATAGTGTGTACTCGATGGCACTGGGTTTATAAAAAGTATCTGCATATTTAAAAAAAATGCGTATTTCAATTCTATGGTCTCCATAGCTACCACTTAGAGACCATCTACTATGGCACACACTGTTCTAAGCCTTTCACACTTCATCTCCACTTTTTACAACAACTATGAAAAGTAGCTATTAGTATCCCTATGTTACAGATGAGAAACTGAGGCTCGGAGAGTTTAAAAAGTTCCCCAAAATCATATAGCTACAGAATTGTAATTGTGAGATTCAAATACAAGTGCATCTGACTCCACAGCCAAATCCACTACACCATGGTGTTTCTTTCTTGTAATAACACTATCTGATTAATAAGTTCCAATCATACCCTGCAGCTAACAAAAAATTACAATGTTGTTTTAGTAAGAACAATATTTTATCCATATCTAAATAAGTTCAAAAAACTTTTTTTTTAAAATAAGTTCACCTCTCATATATGTGATTTAGTTATACCCAGGCATATTTGTCATTAAGGAGATATGAATTTGAAAGCATGATTTTGTTTTAAAGCCATTAAAGCCATTCCTCAATATTGCATTCTCATTATAATATTAACCTTCAACCTTTTATTTTTATCTAGATGGCTTAATGATTTTTCAGATACACTAGAACCAAAAAGCCAAAACTCATTGCTGTCGAATCGATTCTGGCTCATAGTGACTCTATAGGACAGAGTAGGACTGACCCGTAGGGTTTCCAAGGAGCAGCTGGTGTATTCGAACTGCCGACCTTTTGGTTAGCAGCCAAATGCTTAACCACTGTGTCACCAGGCCTCCATATACACTAGAGCAGACCCTAAAAATATATACTTCATATTTTATCACACAGACTTTTAAACTTTTACCTTTCTGGTTAATTGTTTCAAACACAAAGTGATTTTAACAGTTACCATGCATTTGAGAGTTACCTCTACACATCATCCCAGATTAGGTTAATTAACAATGGAAGCAACCCAACTAACCAAATTAATCAGTATTACGAAAAAGATTTATAAGATCAGGAATGAAGCTATTGCTGAAATGAAATATATAACTTTGCTTTCCCATAAGAAATTTCAAGAAAAATTATAGTAGCCTTTATAATGTTGGCTATAACCTTACCTTTTGCTATGCAGGTGTTATTTCTTTCTTCAAAATTCTGGTCACACACACATTTATATGATCCTTCCATATTAATACATTTGTGGGAACATGTGCCAAACACCAAACATTCATTAAGGTCTGGAAAAGAAGAAACTGAAAATAGTATCATCATACCCCAGTTGGCACTTCAAATCATTTGACATTTCTAAAAAGCCATTTTTTAAATTCTTTCAACTTATTATTACTATTTCTTTTCTCGTCCTTTCAAATTTTTAAGTCTCTGACTTGCTGTACAATGTTTACCAAAAACCATATTAAACCTGTTGCTGCCGAGTCAATTCCAACTCATAGCGACCCTATAGGACAGGGTAGAACTGCCCCATAGGGTTTCCGAGGAGCGGCTGGTGGATTCAAACTGCTCACCTTTTGGTTAGCACCGAGCTCTTAACCACTAAGCCACTGGGGCTCTGGAAAATATGCTTAGGCCATAATAATTTTTTTCAATAGTTTCACTGTAATAATCCATCAATTGATTATACATTGCTTGTTAATCCACTTAAAACATTAAAACATCCATTTCAAATTTTTCTAGTATTTTCATTCACTCAGATAAACCTCTCCTGAAGTTTTCTTTTCAGACTGCTCCCGATTACCTACCTCTACACCTTTGCGTGTGTCATATGTTGTCCCTTTTTCTGCTAATGTCCGTGTCCTCCGGTGCGCATCCAAAGTGAATCCTTCCTTGTCCCCTTGGACTAGTATACAGCAGTGGCTGCCTCCTTAGTGTCTCCATTTTCTGCTTTCTTAGTGTTTTCCTCTTATACGATTTCTCACGCTATATTACAGATATGGGGTCATATATTCACCTCCCCTACTTGATTGGTAGTTCTTGAAGATAGAAATCCCGATTTATTGATTATTTACTCCCAGCACTTTTCACAATGTCTAGCAGAGAAGATATGAATGTGCCTCTAACACACTTCTGGCTTCATATACATGAAGTGACTAAGTAACAAAAAGGGCTACGTTGAGGCCGTGTGAATTTTTTTTTTTAAATGGCCTGAAAGTCTACATATAAATATGTATGTATACATATATATATATATGTCACAAGCAATAGGCAATATTCTGTGAATTGGCACGTGTCTCTGACTTCAGTGGTTTCTGCAGGGTCAGGACAGAGGTCAGGTGATTCTGATGAATTGTCTACTCTCTCTCTGCTTCTCTCCTTTGTCTTTCAACCAGTATTCTTACTACGTCCCCTTTATCAGCCATGTTCTTGTTAGGTGTTGCTGCATTGATATTTGACTCATAATGACCCCTTGTGACAGAGGAGGACTGCCTCATAGGTTTGTCTAGGCTGTAAACTTTATGAGAGCAGATCACCAGCTCTTTCTCTCACGGAGCTCCTGGGTAGCTTTGAACTGCCAAACTTTCGGTTAACAGCCCAGTGTTTAACCATTACACCATCAGGGCTCATTTTATCATCCATAGTTGCAGTAATTGTATAATAAAGTTGTGAGATAAATCCGTCACTCTTTGGATTAGAGAATTTAAGAATAAGGATGGTAATAATAATTATCTTTTGTTTCACACCCAACAACCTTCCAAGAGCTCAATAGTGAAGATAAAGACTTTCTCAGTGACAACTGTTAACTAACAGTGCCAAGATTTAAAAAAAAAAAAAAAGCTTTCTGATTCTGCTGTCATTAATATGATATCTTGTCCAAGGAGAATTTAAGCATTCTCATGACAACTCATTTCTGTGTCTGATTGAAAAGTAGTGTAAACTTGCAAAGAAAACTTGTTTTTAACTAATATTTACTTGTTTTTAATTAATACTGTATGAAGATGAAGTGAAATATGTATTATCAGCACTTAGCCATCTGAGAGTATTATAACAAACATTTCTGATTTGTTAGACACCTGTAACTCTGAATGGAGTCCTGGTAGCACAGTGGTTAAGAGTTTGGCTGCTAACTAAAAGGTCAGCAGTTCAAATCCACAAGCCACTCCTTGGAAACCTTAAGGGGCAATTCTACTCTGTCATATAGGGTCTCTATGAGTCAGAATTGACTCAATGGCAATGGGCAATGGGTATTAACTCTGAACAGGTATTTATTGGTTACCACAGTTTCCCTTTATTTGTGGAATCAAAATAAGCAAAAGTCTGCATGATTTGATATAATCTCAGCCCCTCCAAATGCTTCCTTAATGGCTAGAATCACCATTTTTCTTCTCATCTTTACAATAATATCTGCATCATGAGCTTTTGAAGAGAATGGAGGAATTTTCACTGATGCCCAGTGCCTAGAACAGTGCCTGGCACTCAGCAACTCTTAATCTCTTTCTGCTTCTCTTCTGCTGTTCCTTTTTATTTTTCTTTCCTTTATATTCCTTTGTATTTCAATTGAAGTGTTTGGGCTTCAATACCAAATTTCAATTTCTTATGCCACTTTTGAAGTACGTGAATGAAGGGCATAACCAAATTCAAATTATTGGGACTACAAAATCCAGGTAATGTTTTTCCCCTCCTCCGCACTAACACAAAACCATTTTCCTTAGCATGAAAACTTCATTTATTAAGTAAAGATGCAGCTTTTACCTGAGTTCAGAAGTTCCACATTTGCACAATAAAGTGTATAAAAATAGTGCATTTGTGGCAATTTAAAATAAAAAGTAGCTTACAGATTATACTTGTCGCGTAACAAATTTTAAAATATCAAAATTCTTGAGAATAATGTTGCTAAATTTAGTAAATATAGAAAGGAAACAGAGACCCCTATTCACCAATAAATATTAGAAAATCAATGATATTGAAATTAAAATCTTCAGATTGTATGTGTGTGTGTGTTAGGCTGTATACAATTAATAGCAATTGCCTGAGAAAGAATACTGTAGTCTTGAGAAATAATTTGGTTTTTGTTTAATATTAAAAGAGAGAAGGCTCAGTTTGTGAGCTTTCAGTATTCACGTTAATGAGAAATAAAATGCCATGAATAATCCAAACAACTGCAAAACTCAACATATACTTCAACGTGATATGGCTCCAAGTTTCTTCCCCTTTCAGATGAGTGTAATTAATTTATTGCAATAATTCCATTTTGATTGACAATGCAAAATCATTTTTCCTTACCCAAGAATATTGTAAAGAGACAATATAGAAAGAAGCTAGAAGTGAAAACATTCTAGGACTTCAATTTACCCTAGGCCAGACTTAAACAACACAGGTTTGGCTGTAATCACAATAAATAAAATCAAACTAGTTGCTATCGAATTGATTCCAACTCTTGGAGTCCTCATGTGTGTCAGAGTAGAACTGTGCTCTACAGGGTTTTCATTGGCTAATTTATCAGAAGGAGAACACCAAGTCTTTTTTTCTGAGGCACCTCTGAGCAGACTTTCACCATCAAACTTTCAGATAGCCTCGAGGGCATTAACCCTTTGTACCATCCAGGGGCTTCAATCAGAACAATAAACCCGTTGCTGTCGAGTCAATTCTAACTCATAGTGAGTCTACAGGACAGAGTAGAACTGCCCCATAGAGTTTCCAAGGAGTGCCTGGTGGATTCAAACTGTGGACCTTTGGCTAGCAGCCTTAGTGCTTAATCACTGTGCCACCAGGGTTTCCATCAGAACAATAGGTGATCATAAATATCAGTTTTAGTGGAGAAATTCACAGAAAGTGTGCATGGGTCTCTATTTCATGGCTCCATACTTAAAGCCCTCATTTAAATTATATTTACTTATAACTTACTATGAGATTCTTGCTGTCCAACATGCTCAGTCTTTGAATGATTTCGAGTAAGTTAACAGAGATTTTTTCAGATCTTGTCTTTGAATTCAAAAAAGCATATCTTGATAATTTAAAACACTGTTTGTGACAGGGTATCAGGACAAAAGCCCACAAGTACTGCAATATAGCAAAATGCCACAACTCAAGAGAAATGGGTCAGCACAAACATATTTTTTCATCAAGTGAGTCTAATTCTCCAACAGTCCCTGAACCAGCAATTTCTTTATTTGCATTTGAAAACAGAATCGTTACAGTACAAATGAAATTCCTGCCAGTCTGAATTTGCTACAGGAAAGGCTTTGTAGCCTCAGTGATGGTTAGCTTAGCAATACAAACACACAAGCTCTTGAGCCCAGAGACTTTCACTCTCCTAAGGAAAATGGTATCCTGTAGACACACACCGTTTTGATGAGAATCAATCCCCTGTCATCTCGCAATTTAGCAGCCTTGGGAATCTTTTTATAACCCAAAGATTTAAGAGCAAGCTGTCGAAGAAATATACTATACCTTCACACTGTCTGTTTTTCATGTTTCTCTGAAATCCAGGCTTACAGCGACAGAAAACAGATGTTTTTATTTGATTACAATATGCATCATCTCCACATGGGTTCACATTATCTTCACAGGTATATTCATTTGGAGCTAGGATTTAAAAATATGATGAAAACTAATATAATTCTAATTCCTGAAGTGGGAGTTTGCATTTTTTTTATTTGAAAATGATATTTATTATTCCTTGGATAACTTTTTGAAAGTGTAAGATTATGTTCTTCTCTCCATATAAGTCTTCACTTCTAAAGATATAGAACCAGATAAATGGAACTCATTTACTTTTAATATCATTTAGTCCAAGCTGCCAACAGCTGATACTTACAGCTGTCGTCCAGCTACACTAATTTCTAGCAGGAAGTCAAGAGTCAATACTTCTACTGGAAGGCTATTTTTTTTTTTTTTTTTTTTGATGGTACCATGTATGATTACTACATCCTTCTCCAAGAATAGAATATACTTAGAGATGTATTTATTTCTAACCTAAACTATTCTACCCAGAGACTCAATCAAGGGCACTACCACATTACGCAAGCTGGTTAAACTAAATCAGAGATTCCTAAACTATTTTAGCCTGCACACACATGAGGAACAACATCTGAGTGTTTAATGTGCTCCAAAGGTCACAGGCTGCAACACCACCGGGATGAGTTATGGGTTATGTGTAATTTCCAGCATAGTTATGACAATTTCATTCTTGTCTATTCCATTCTGAAAAATATTTTGGAAGGTGAATAAATGAGAGGGGGCATAGCATTGAATTTGCTCTAATTTACCTAAACAAATCAAATTATTGAGAAACAAGAGAACATTAACTACCAGGGCTCTAATCATTATTAATCCCAAATGACTACCCAATATTTTACAATGAATTAAAATACACCAGTAGAATGAGATCATCGCTGAGACATACGTGACTGCATCCTGATGGGAATTGCTTCATATCCAGTGAGGGACAACTTAGATGCATACATGACAAAAAATAAAATCCCTAAAGCAGGAAATCGTTGGCAATTTTTATAAGTAATCTGAATTTAAGGTCATAAACTCAATTAGTTTTCTATAGTATGGAAAATCAAATATCAAGCATTAGCTGAACACAAAATTATATTAACAAGAGTCTTACAATTCATCAAGAATCAGCGTTCTAACTGAACAAAATAATGATCTCTTCTTTAAGAATAATTCAAAAATGAATTAAATCTAAAACATTTCATAAATTATTAAGACCTTGACTATCATTCAACCGAATATCATCATTCAAAGAAGTATATAATTCAAAGGAGCACCGGTGGTGCAGTGGTTAAGCTCTTGGCTGCTAAACGAAAGGTCAAGGGTTCAAGCCCACCAGCCTCTCTGCAAGACAAAGATATGGCAGTCTGCTTCTGTAAAGATTTATAGCCTTGGAAACCCTATGGGGCAGTTCCACTTTGTCCTATAGGGTTGCTATGAGTTGGAATCAACTTGATGACAGTGGGTTTTAGTTAAAATTCAAAACCACTAAATTTATACTTTATAAAATAAAGTATTAATAGATATAGTTTTGTTTTTTTTTTCTCTGACATCAAAGTCTGTATTTGGATACTGAGCTCTTAGTTCTAACAGGGTTAAAAAAAAAAAAGATCTGTTGTCATCGAGTCAATTCTGACTCATAGTGAACCTATAGGACTGAGTAGAATTGCCCTATAGAGTTTCAAGGTGATAAATCTTTATATAAGCAGACTGCCACATCTTTCTCCCACAAAGCAGCTGGTGGGTTTGAACCACTCACCTTTTGTTAGCAGCCTAGTACTTAACCATTACACCCCAGGGCTCCTTTTAACAAGGGTAAACCCGCTGCCATCAAGTCGATTCCGACTCATAGTGACCCTATAGTGACCCTATAGGACAGAGTAGAACTGCCCCATAGAGTTTCCAAGGACTGCCTGGCAGATTTGAACTGTCAGCCTCTTGGTTAGCAGCCGTACCACTTGACTACTATGCCACCAGGGTTTCCCTAACAAAGGTTAAAAAAAAAAAAACTTTTTTTTTTTTTTTTTTACCCTCAGGAAAATCAACCTTTTCATCTTGTCCTGTCTGAAATTTAGTGATGTTCTAGGATTGTTTTCTCAAAGGCTTAAAAAAAAAGGGGGGAGAGGGTATAACGTAAGCAAATTTTGGAGCGCAATCTTTCCATACACTAGAAAAGAAAAATTTAGTCATGTTTAAGCATAAATTGGACTTGTTTGTCACTGCACTTTTTTTAACAACAACAAAAAAACTCACTTATTCTGCAGCCTTGCTCATCTGAACCATCTCCACAGTCGTCAAGCTGATCACACTGGAGGTCCATGGGGATACATTTTTTATTACTGCAAGGAAACTCATCCTTTTTACAAGGTCTTGTTTTATGTGTAAGCTTATCTAAAGAGTCAGTAGGAAAAAATGATTAGTCCTTCAAAGAATTCAAACAAACTTATTGATCACATAAAATGTTCAATATTTCCAAGATATGTTACTAAATGCTGTGAATAGCACGGGCCCACAATCCTTTATTTGAAGACTTTGGTGTCAAATATATATTGGATTCAGATTTTTTCTTTTTTATTTTATTTTAGAAATGCAACCATGTATTTACTCTGTAAAAACAATGCTCTATTTTCACAGGAAAATATTTGAACATTTACCCTAAGTTGAATTTTTAATCACCTCAGATCAGTTCAGGTCAGGCATTGTCATCAAATCAGTTTACCACATGTAAAGCCTTTAGTTTTAAGAACTTTTGGATTTCAGAGCTGTACAAATGATATTGTGAATGTATATAAGCACCCTGTATAACCTCCCTTCCCTCAAAGAGCTACGTGTGTAAGAGGGAACATTGTTAAAACGCTATGTTGCTTCTCTCATCTATATACTATTTTCTCAAATAAAATACTTATCATTAACTCAGATTTACAGGCTAGTAGGGACCTGGTTGTGCGGTGGTTAAGAGCTTGGCTGCTAACTAAAACGTTGGCAATTTGAATCCACCAGCCGCTCCTGGGATACTCTATGGTGCAGCTCCACTGTATCCAATAGGGTCGCGAGAGTCGGAATCAACTCAATGGCAACAGGTTTGGTTAGGGACTCTGAGCAGAGCCATCTAACTCCGTTATACCAAATGATAACTTAGCTGGTAATTTGTCAGAAGATCAAAAGCCTGAGAGAAATATCCTCAAACATACTACATGGAATATATTTTTTATGACCTAAAATCATCACTTTGTCTTACTGTATCACTCATTCAATTATTACAGGTTGATTAGATTTACCGCCACAGTGATCTTCATCTGTGTTGTCCCCACAGTCATCAATTCCATTGCACATTTGCTCAAGCTGCAGACATATTCTGTTATTCCTGCATCTGTGAGGTCTTGTGGGTGGGCAGAGAAATTTGGCTGAAAAAAAGAAAAACCAAAGCAGTTCCTTTGGGTGCACTGACGTATGAAGGACTATCCTTCTTTTGTCTTCCTTTTTTACCGCCCTTCCTTTTCAAATTTATAAGCTAGTTTTTAAAAAAAACATCTTTTGTTGTGAAATTTGACTACATGTGGATACCGGAAAAATGTGTGATAATAGAAGCCTAAGATCATAGTTACTTCCATTAACTACAGAAAAGAATGCACAGCTGAGAATCTTGAATGAAGTAACAAAAAGTCAAGCTTCATGGTCTCATTTTCAAATGCCTTATTTTAGCAGACTTCACTTGGTGTACGAAATTAATTTATGCCTACAATTTATACAACATAGCAGGGCACTTAGCTATCTGAAAGAGCAATTTCATACACCTTAGAGCTTGAGCAAGCATATGTTACAGGCCCAGAATTAAAAAGAGGCCGACTAGTGAAAAAATATCCCAACAATACCACAGTTGTGTTTCTTCCTCTCCGTCTCTCTAAACAAATGTACAGGTATGCATTTGAGGGCATATAAGATGATCTTATTCATTGTTTATGTGGGTATGTGTATGTGTGTCCATGAAACTTAAGGAGACAACAATAAATGCCAGGGTGTTTTATTCCTGTCTCTTCCATCACTATCCAGTCTCAAGACTTTCCCCCTAAAGCAGGAAACATCTCTAATTAATCTTCATTCTGACATGTGAAATTCCCCCCAGCTCTGTCCTTGGTCACCTTATGTTCTTACTCTTGAGATCCCTGCTTAGATTTTCTCATTTACCCTGAAGACTTGCAATTTTTCTATCTAGTTTAAGCATCTCCCAGTTGACTATAGAACAGCCCCTTGAGAATTTCAAATTCAAAAAGTTGAAAGCTTAATTCTTATCATCCTTCCTTGGCCCCTTTCCTCTCCAACCACGAGTTTCTTTATTTTCCATAATTTAGTTAGTGACACATCACAGCCAGAAATCTGGGAAATATTTTAACTTGTTCCCTCTCATGTACTTTCAGTTCTAATTAGTCACTAAGCTCTGTTGATGTTGTCCCCAAACTTGCTCCCTTTTCTCCACCTCTGCAAGATACAATCACAATAGCTCAACTCTCTACTATATCTCTGAGAAATGGCTGTAGTAGAATCTCATATGTCTCCAGTGAGTCCCCACCCTCAGATAGAGTTTCTACAATGCCTGCAAAACAATAGATCTAACACATCAATCTGTTCATCTCTTCTGTAGTTATCCATTAGCTTCAGGATAAAATTTAAGTTTCTATGCATGGTATGGGGCTCTGGTGGCACAGTGGTTATGCATCTGGCTGCTAACAAAAAAGTCGGCAGTTTGCATCCAACATCTACTTCTTGGAAACCCTACAGGGCAGTTCTATTCTGTCCTACAGGGTTGCTATGAGTTGGAATTCACTCAGCTAACAACAAGCATGGTATGGTGTACATGGTATAATAGACTAATAATTATCTGGTCCATGCTACTACTGCAGACTCAGTCTTTCTTTGTCATGATATTCCAGAAATGCCACTTTCTTACAGCTCCTTAAATATGTCACATTCCTCTTGCCTCCACCTTCTTGCTTTACTTAAAATCTGGTTCTTTCTTCAATTATACTTCCTCTCCTTCAGGTTTTTTAGTAATGTCTCTTAATTTGCTCAAGTCTCTCTCATGTTTGAAGACATGGTAATTTCCTAATACAACTTTAAGAATTTTGTTACCATAGCCTCATATTCTATTTTTAAAACAAAGAAACTAAAACCAAAAACCTCTCTTTATAGAGACATTTGACTATGCCCCTTTCTCCCTGTTGTTATCCCATCTACCCTGTAAACAACACTCCTCTCCCAACCCACTGAGGACTGTGGCACGTTCCCTCATAGCATTTTCTCTTCACCCCAATTCGTTCCAGCATCTTAAAAGATGACTTCAACATCCACACAGGCAAACCAACCAATAACTTGTCCTTTTAGCTCTGTGAGTTTTTCATACTCAATGTCCTCTTCTTCTAGTCCACCTAGGCCACCCTCTCTCCTACTCTCCTACAAGGTTGTAGGCTCTGGTTGATTTTAATAAATTTCCTTTCTTAATTCAGCCAATGATGGCCCCTATTGCTTGCAGCTAAGGGTATTAACACAGTTGTATTCTGAATTTATTATTTTCTAAAATTGCTTCATTTTCAAAATCACTAATTTAAATGTCCTCAATACTGGCCACAACCTCCAATCTTGCAAATTTTTAATTCCAACAGTCTCACTATGGCCCTTCTTCAGTCTTATCTGAAACTCTAGCCAGTTGATATATTCTCTTTATTCATCAATGCCTTTTTTTCTTTACTTCTCTTCCTATTGATATTAGATTCTGTGTTCCATATTTTCATCTACTTATTCAATATATATTTAAGAGCTTGGCTTCTAGCCAAAAGGCTGGCAGTTTGAATTCATCAGCTGCTCCTCAGAAACCCTATGGGGCAGTTCTACTCCATCTTATAGGGTGGCTATGAGTTGGAATCAACTCGACCACAATAGGTTTGATTTGGTTTTTTTTTTTGTTTCTTATGTTGGACACTGTTCTAAACACTATTTTGGAAACTCATTCTGTTTCCATAACCAGAATTCTCTGGTCCTCTTCTCTTTTTCATCATAATCGTGTAATAAACCCTAAACTTAGCTAGATTGAACCATCGACTGTCTCAATATCTACATCTAAGAAACCAGGAACACTGCAGTTGATCACTCAGGAAGGCCAATAAGGTACCACCAAATATGAATTTAATAATGCCATACAAGGCCTCAACACTACCTCAAAATCATATATAGAAATATATGTAGTCATGTCACTCACCTACCCTATACAATAATGATTCAGATCTGCATTTTTTTCAAATCTCCTTACAACACCAACCTCCCACACTCTAAATATGATCATGTTTCCTACCAGACAAAAATAAGTGAAAATAAAAAGATAAGAAATCCCTTAACATCTTATTAAATAATAGCACATCTGTCTTCATCTACACAGAGGCTCCTCCTCTCCATTTCATTTTTTATAACAGAGGAAGTATCCCTACTCCCATCTAAAAGTAGCTTATGCAATTGCTCAGGATCTCATTTCCCTCTGCCGCATCAGGAGCAATTTCATCATTTTTTGCAACACTGCCTTTTTTTTTTTTTTTTGGTAATTCTACTTATTCTAATTCTCTTTTGCCATGGTATTCTTTTAGATGTTGGTGTCCTTCAATAAATACTATGCCCTAACCCCTTTCTTGTCTTTCACTTTCCTCCCTCCCAGCATAATCCTAATTCCACAGTATCTACCACCACCTTTTATATACTGACTGCAAATTTACATCCCTAGGCCAGATCTTTCCTTTAAGCACTATGACCAAACTCCCGAAGCCTACATAGAACTTCTCCTTGAGTATCTCCTCGAATGCATCCCAAATCAGCCTTCTAATGTTTATTTGCAAAATTGTTCCTCTTCCTATGTTCCCATCCGTATAGCCCTACAACATATACTTGACAAAAGCCTCTTCATCACCCCTCCCTTATACAATCCACTATTTAGTTCAGTTTATCTTGTCTTTTAGATTACCTTTGAATCGGTCTGCTTTTGTCATCATGCACTGTCATCACCTTAAACTATAAGCACAGCTTGCCTAGAGAGTTGCAAGAGATTCTTAACTGGTCTTGCCACCTTCTGTCCAAGATTTATAAAGTACAAAATATGACCACGTGCCTCTTCTGTTCAAATCCTTTGGTATTTTCAATCGCTTTCAAGCTAAATGCAAAAACCTGAGTCAAGACTCACAAGGTTCCAGGTATCTCTGGTGTCTTTTGAGTTTCATCTTCAGCCAATATCTATTTTCCTCTCTATTTCTGAGCGTGTAGTTCTTTTAGTTCCTCCAATAAGCCATGTTTTGCCCTTCCTCAGGGCCTTTACAGATAATGTTTTCTCTGCCTACAACAGTGTATACTCCCCTCTTCCCCAACCTCTTTCACCTGTTTAGCACCTATACATCCCTCAGATCCTGAAATCAAATGCTACTTCTCATAACCTCAGACTGAACTCTTTGCTCAACGCTTTTGTAAATTAGTATACTTTTTATCCACGGTATATGCTGCAGTTTGTAATTATGTACTTTACCACTAGATCATAAGCTCTGTGATCTCTGTCCAGGTCTCAGTTTGTTTTCCTTATTATTATTATACCCAAACTGATCACAGTACCTGACTTTACAAATGTATATTGAATGAATGAATGAATTGTATTTTTCTCATGCTGCTTGCTCACTGTGCCTATGGTGCTTTTTGATCTGTCTCCTTAAAAACTGTTACTTTCTGATTACCCCTGTAGAATGAATTCATCTCATATTTCTCTACCTTGTATGTGCCTTTTATTTAATACTATCATTGCTTGAAATCCAAGGTAAGGAAATTATGGTTATTTTTTTCAAGCAGAAAAAGAGCTCTTTGTCAGCAAAACAAAACGTGCTGTTCATTTTTTATCCCAATTGTTTAGCAAAGTCTTTGGCACATACAAGTTCAACTCAGTGTTGATATTGGTGACTGAAGGGAATGCAAAAAGTTCAGAAAATTAAGCTGGATATTAGGAGTTTCCAGCCATAATGTTTAGAATGGTCCTAAGAATCATTCTTGGCCTTGGAAGTGATACTGGGGGTCTGAATCTGTAAATTTATCAGGCTAATTAGTTACCAAACAGTTCGTATTCCAGGCACTAATTTTCTGGTAAAGAAAGAGAATAGAAAAAAAGTACATCATTCATTCAAGTAATAGGTTCTTACTTCATTTTGGTAGATAGACTCACATATTTTGACATTGCTTGATTCAGAAACAATATAATCTCGTGATTCTGTGACTCTCTAGAGTCCATTTTGTAAGATTATGTAGAAGAACTGAAAATGAAATTTAGTTACATCTCTCAATAGTTGTACCTACAGGAAAAACTTTCCAAGGGCTTTGTCTATTTCAAGTTTTAAATCCTTTTAAAATAAAACTGCCTCCTTGGTTTTTGCTTTGTTTTGTTTTTATTTTCACTGTAATGTCAGTAGTCAAAGTTGTCATCCATCAAGAAACTCTGCCATAACTTGATGCACCAAACAGGACAAAAACATTTGAGTACATACACTCATAATATGCTTTTTTTTCTTTTTAAGTCACCTCATGTGTTATTTAAATATATACAAAGAGCTAGTATCTTCTTGTAAATTAGAGGTAAAAATGCTTTTCTTTCTGAGATTAGATACAAAGGATGGAGAAGGGTGAAAATATTTATGAAAATATCAGAAACCTATATTTTGGTAATTTCAACTTGTATATTTACATTTGCTTGTTCCTTAAGGATATTCCTAACAAATACCAGTCAAAAGCAACTAAAATTTGGAGAAGCAATAACTTTTGTTAAGATTTTCATATTTAAATGTTGGATCACTCCTAATTTCAATTCTCTGTTTAACACTTAGGATTTCCATGTATTCTCCTCTTTGAACACCCTCAAAAGTGGGTGATTTTCACAGCTATGAGATTTTATTATTTGCACTTTCCCATGCACTAATATCAAAGAATCTCACATTTTCAATATAAAACATCAATTTTGTGAAAGCCAGAAAGTCTTCATATGATGTCATTCAGTTCAAAAGGTAAACTACTCTAAATGGTCCCATACAGACCATAATCTGTATTTTGAATAGCGTTCATATTGTGTATGTGCATGTTTATAGAAGGTTCTCTGCAAAGTTATAAAATTTTGAATGGGGTAATCTATGACCTGAACAAAAGCTGCATCTGTGGTTATATTTGATCCAGCTAACCCCATCATGGTAGGATCTATGGTTCACCTCACCACTTCATTGATTCATGTTGGTACATTAGATCAGGAGGAGAAAGTACAATCTAGAGCCACATGAAATGCCATACCACACATGTCAGGGGTTTCGTCAGAGTTGTCTCCACAGTCGTCTTCTCCATCACACACCCAGAAATGTAGCTTGCAAAGGGAATTATTGCAAAGAAACTCATCACCTCTACATATATTTCCTCCTTTAAATTATAACAAAAGAGAGAGAGAGAGATTCATCATAATTATGCCAGTCAGTAGGACACATATTCATACAACCCTTAGTACACGGAATCTACAGTTTCTTGCTTCTTTTCTTTAGTTATTTTTATTATTATTATTTTGCCTAGTACTACCAGTTGTTGTTGACTTGATTCCAACCCCTAACAACCACAAGTGTGTCCGAATAGAACTGTGCTCCATAGGGTTTTCCGTGGCTGATTTTTTGGAAGTAGTCAGGCCTCTCTTCTGAGGTGCCTTGGGGTAGATTC
This sequence comes from Loxodonta africana, assembly GCF_030014295.1. Classification (NCBI taxonomy): domain Eukaryota; kingdom Metazoa; phylum Chordata; class Mammalia; order Proboscidea; family Elephantidae; genus Loxodonta; species Loxodonta africana. Next base: position 108,601,362 of record NC_087347.1, on the reverse strand, counting down.
AAACTGCCAGCTTTTTGGTTAGCGGCTGAGCATGTTAACTTTTTACACCACCCGGGGATTCCTGAATAATACTAGCAGTAGGTAACATCCAATTTTTTTTCTTTAATATTTATGGCATGCCTCTACGTTTCAAACCACTCTGATAATACCCTCATATATCTCATATTTTCTAAAGAATATTGATAGGATGGCAGGAGAAAATTTTTTTTTCCTGAAATCTGAATAGTTTTCTTCCATTCCACATTATATTTATGATACTGAGTATAAAGAAATTTACATTTTAAAGAACATTAATTTTATTATTAAAAAGTAATTGTTCTGGCAAAAAAAAAAAAAGATACTTTTCTTTAGACTTATTAGATAATGAGCTGAGTCTGGAAAACCAAGAAATTGGATCACTGAAAACTTAGAATAGCCAGGAAAAAGTGTTTTTTTTTTTTTTTTTTACAGTAACTTACAAACAACACACTTTGGCCATATCGCACAATTTCCCTGTTACCCACAAAGAAATCATGCTATAGACCACATTTTTTTTTTGTATTTTTAAGTACTTTTTTTTTCTTCTTTTCACACAAAAAAGGAAATTATTGGAAATACAGGAGTATTCTAACTTAGAATTGCTAATTATGTCTACTATATGCAAAGTACCCCAAAATATTAATATATTCTGATTACGTGTCCAGAGATGTAGCAATATAGAGTAGAAACTACAATGACTTGGGAGTTAGGCACTGTGGACTCTTGTCTTGTTTTGGACAAGTGAGTTAATTTCCATGAATCCCAGTGTCCTCATGTCCTAAAGAAGGAGAATGTTTAACAAGATTTATACCTTCAGAACAACACAAAGAAATCTGATGAGAATTTAGAAACAAAACCAATAAGATCGCACTCAGAGAATTACACTATCTATCTAAAGCTCATAAATCACGTAAGATATATGACCACCATGTTAGCTAGATTTGACTGATTGAAGGTATTACATATTTAAAAATGAGTACGTCCATTAGAACATGGTGCTAGAGAGTGATGGTGGTCATTCTTGCAAGTGTAGAAAATACCTACAAGCAGGCATTGTTCACCTTGTGAATGCACTTTGGAGGGAATGATGAATCTAGTCTTGCAAAAAAATCTTCTTACTCTGAGTTGTGATTAACCACAAAAATTTCTAATAATTCACTTTCAGCAGGGAATGGTTAAGTCTCTGGGTAGCACAAAAGGTATGTGTTCTGCGTCTAACCTAAAAGTTGGTAGTTCAAACCCAAGCAGCAGTGCTGCAGAAGAAAAGCCTGGCAATCTGGTTCTATAAAGACTATAGCCAAGAAAATCCTATGGTGCACTTGTACTCTGTAACACATGGGGCTACCATGAGTTGGAATTGACTTGATGATTATATACATATATAATCTTTGGAAAAAATAGATTTTATCTTTGGAAATTAGTAGAATTTTAGAATGATAAACTAGCTTCAATGTGAAGAATTTGGAAGTGAGGCTAAAAGTGTAATACCAGGACTGGAAGAAAGAAACCAATTTGAGAGTGTGGTTGTGGTAATCCAGAAAAGAGCTGACGATAATTGCTTTGGAGTGTCTACATTTGAGAGGTTTTTAAAAGATAAAACCCTGAGGACCTGATGACAAATTAAATGAGATGGCAAATGAGAATTCATGGTACTCAATTTTTGGCTTGGGCCACTTGGTAGAATTTGGTGTCATTCAATAAAAACGGGATCACAGCAAGAGGAACAGGCTTAGGAGAAAAAGTAACACATTTCATTTGAGGTACTGATAAGACAACCAAGTGGTAATGCCTAGCAAGCCAATGAATATTTATGTCTATAGCATAGGCTAGGGTTCTGAACTACAGATGTCCATTTGGGAATCATCAGAATAGCTATGACTTGACGTGCAGGAGATAACAGAGAGAACGCAACGTTTTAAGAATTGAGTAGATAAAAAGGAATCTGCACAGGAGACTAAGAAGTAGTCAAAGAGGTTGGAGAAATAACAGGAAAAGGTTGTATCATACGATGTGTAGGAAAAAGAGTGTTCAAAAAAGAAAGTAGTAGTTAGCACATTTAAATGAGTAGGTTTAGCAAAGTGACGGGGGTTTAGTGAGATGACTGTATTTGGTCACTAAATGAGAGGGAGAAAAAATGGTAGTGAGTGTAGACATCTCTCTTTTGAAGTCTGACCTTGAAGGGGAGAAATAAGAGGTAGCCAAGTGGGATAGGGGAGACTGGTTGCTTGTCTGTGGGAAAACAGACACCTGTACATATTTAAATGATGTTGGAATAATCTGGTGGACAAGGGAAGTTTGGGGATACAGGAGACAAAAAGCCGATTGATGCAATGAGCTCCTTGAAAATCCAGAGCATGTGAGAGAGCCGAGATCTAGAAAAAATAGATGGATTAATCTCAGAATGCAGGGGAGATAACACTTTTATTTCAAGAAGAAGGAAGAGGCAAGACTAAGCACAGCTGTAGGTAGCTTTGTTAATTTGGTGTCCAGGTGTTGACAAAGGGTAATGGCTTCTATTATGGTTGTGAAGTAAATGATAAGGTGATTTGCTAACAGGGATAGAGATAGAGATGGCTTGGTGACAGAGTCGAGTAAGAAAGGCAATTTTTAAAACACCTGATATGACTAATGTTGGAGACAAGTGATTAGGGAAAATTAAGTAGATTGCTTAGAGTATTTGAGTAATAATTGAAGTCTGAGGCCAAGAATTATCATGATAATCTGAAGAGTTGTAAGACTTTCTGGAAAAATGCTTAGTAGAACTAAATAAAACCTGTTGGCATTGAGTCAATTATGACTCTTAGTGACTCTATAGAACAGAGTAGAGCTGCCTCATAGAGTTTCCAAAGAGCACCTGGTGGCTTAGAACTGCCAACCCTTTGGTTAGCAGCCATAGCACTTAACCACTACACCACCAGGTTTTCCTGAGTAGAACTACTACATGTTGAATTGCAATATCTGAGTATCAACTACTCTAAGATACAGATAAGATAAGGTCCTTGGTGACTCCACCAAGGTATTACTATGTGAGATTTCTGACAGTCAGACATCTGGCATAGGGTGGGGGGACTCATTCTTTCAAACTTCTACAATGCTGAGTTTCAAAATGCCACAATTTAAAAAATAATCTCATTTACCAAAACACATGCAACAAGACTATGTTACCATTTAACAACTGTCTTTCTAAAAACAGTAAAAATAAGATAATATGTACAAATTCTTTAGTAATAAAGAAACTAAATATACAAATATCAGTTTGTGGTAAGTTCTGGCTTAATTCAAAACTAAAAGGCATAGAATATGAAGTAGAGTTGTATTTTTTCAGAATTAAAATTCAAATGAATAAATTTCATTGCGTGTTCCATTTTACAATGGATTAAATTCAAACAGAATTTTATGAATGCTTGGCATCATCTGATTATTTTAGAAAACTCTATTTATAGCATGTCAGTATCGTTAAAAGGGAAAAAATGAATTCTCCAAGGTATTGCATTAGATAACATAATTTTTCCAAAACAGTGTTGAACATGTCTCTGCTTTTATTAAGAAAAAGAGAAATATAAATAGAATCATAATTGTAACAGAAAGGCAAAGTTTTGTGATAACTTACTAAAGACTTCCTATTGTGCTATAGAAAAATACGTATTTCAAAAAAAGCATCATGGGGCTATTATGTCACCCTTGAGCCTAACTTAAAATACCTTATTTTGAAAATCCATAAAAGCACACATATGATGGAGCGAACTTATTTTCATTATATTTTAAGGACAAAAATTTAGACTTATAGAATTCTTCAAATGTAAAAATAACAAAAAGGTATAATTTAAAGAGATGGGCTGGATTAAATACGCCCATTTTCTAGTCATGTTCTTGATCAGCACAATGGAAAGTTACTAGAAAAAGTGAAAGAGATATATTAATTAACAATAATTTATGTCTAAAGTATAAGTCAGCCTCTGGCAGGTTCGTAGAAATTTGAACAAGTATAACATCACAGAGAATAAGCTACTAGAGTTCTTATTCTAATTTGGGTTATTTAAAATAAAATATTTTAAAGTAAATTATTTTAAAATAAAATAATTCATAATTTCCATAAACCATTTACGTATGTTTGAGCTAATGAATACTAAGAAGAAAACCTTGCAATCTTTTCCACCCATATTCTCATAAAGAATGAGGTTTTTGAGCTTAGACCAAAATAAGTATCAAGTTATTTTCAGTCATAAGTTTTATCTTTAAAGTTATAAATGTTGCCTTGAATTCCAGAGTATTTTGGGTTTTGATGTTTAAGAAGTAAACCATTAAAACTGATTCACTGGGATAATGTGCCGTGCTTATTTAACAGCTCCCTTGACTTCTAGCCCACAGACTGGCGGCTCAAGTATCTAGACTTGAGATTAATGGATTTAATAGATTTAATAGAAGAGATGTTTCATTTGACATTCCATTTCCTCAATGTCTTCAAGTACATGTTTCCAATATCTAATCCACTTCCCAGAAGTAAATTAAGCACTAAAAATCTGAACTTTGTCACGCCTTAAGGACACCCATACAGGATCAGATTCATTAACCCCCATGATACCTCAATGGAATGTATTTTCCTAGTAGCTCATATCAAAAAAAAAAATCAAACCCATTGCCATGGAGTCAATTCTGACTCATAGCAACCCTATACCCAGAACCTTATCCAGTCAATTCCGACTCATAGTGACCCTATAGGACAGAGCAGAACTTCCCCATGGAGTTTCCAAGGAGCTCCTGGCGGACTGGAACTGACAACCCTTTGGTTAGCAGCCGTAGCACTTAACCACTATGCCACCAGGGTTTCCAGCAACCCTATAAAAAAAAAGATATGATTTCCAAGGAGCAGCTGGTAGATTTGAACTGCTGACCTTTTGATTAGCAGCTGAGCATTAAACGCTGCACCACCAGGGCTCCTAGAAGCCTATAAACATTTAGCAGTTTGTTGGGGCGGGGGAGGGAGGGGTTGACACATTTGTAAACAATTGAATTAAAGACCCTTGACTCTTTCTTAGTCACTAGGTTTAAACACTTACTAAAAATAAAAAACAAAACATGGTTGCCATCAAGTCAATTCTGCGACTCATAGCAACCCTATAGGACAGAGTAGAACTGCCCCACAGGGATTTTAAGGAGCAGCTGGTGAATTCTAACTACCAACCTCTTCCTTAGCAGCCACAGTTCTTAATCACTACACCACCAGGGTTTCCAAACACTTAACAGAATCATCTTAAACCTGAAAGATATATCATGTTTCAAATGCTGTAATGTTCAGGTTTTACTGTAATATTCATTTTTTTAACATGTAATCCTTTGTTCAAACAATTTTTAAATGAAATCTAGTATTAAAAAATTACATAAATCTAGACAGGATTACCTCTTCCTACACTCATTTGCAGACACTCCTATAGCTCTGGTAGGAGTGGTTGGATCTGATAACATGAACAAATGAGCACAGAAAGTTTCATGGAGACAGATTAAGAAATGATTATCATTTCAGTAATCTTTCTTCTCTATTACACAGTTCAAAGCCTATCACCCTCCATCTTTTAAAATTTCAAAACTCCTTCAAAGCCTTCTATGTGTTCCCAATCTGCTCAAGATTAAAACCAAATTCTGTAACACGAATCCTCAATTACGTGTGGTTTCTGAATTTTACACTGTCTCTTATTTCAGGGATTTTGTACATAATGACCCACTACCTGAAATGTGGAGCCTTGGTGGCACAGTGATCAAGAGCTGGGCTGCTTACCAAAAGGTCTGCAGTTCGAATCTACCAGTCGCTCTTTGGAAACCCTGTGGGGCAGTTCTACTCTGCCCTATAGGGTCGCTAAAAAAAAAACAAAAATTTTTTTTTTTTTTTTTTTTTTTAATGACTCGACAGCAACAGGTTTACCCGTTGTACCTAATTTCTGTTTTACCTAATTCTTAGCATAAAGAAACTCACATTCCAGCAGAGGAAAATTAGTCAGACAATGGAAATAATTATATTAGAAGTCAGAATGTGGTAACAGATATGCAATCAAAGCATTGCTAGGGAAAATCCAAAAATCCAAAAGAAAAGACTGTAATTTGGTTGAAGACAACCTCAGTAGCAAGAGAGATGCATTTTAAGGATGGATAGATTTTTTATCGGTAAAGGTATTGAGATGGAGGAGACAGCAGAAGAATGAGGAGAGATGGCAGGTAGAAACCATGGAACGTGTTGCTAGATAATTATTTCCTAGTTTGGCTAGGCTATAAGGCACCTAAAGAAGAGTTATAGAATATAAAGTGGGGAAGATAAAGTTGACCCTGACTGCTATGCTGTGTTGTTTGCGTATAACCGGTAAGAGCCTTGGGTAAAGATTGACATAATCAAAGATACAAGTAAATACTATAAACCTGGCAGCAGTGAATAGGATGCATTAGATTAGAGATCAGTTAGATGGTGTTGCACGAGCCCAGGCAAGGAGGTCTAAGAGCATGCAATAGACTGGTGACTGAGTGAAGTTGAGAGAATGGAGGTTATTAGCTGGAACATGGGAAAAAAAGATGAGTAAATTTAGTTGCTGCAAGGGTGAACACAAAATTCTCTGGTTCTAGAGTGACCAATTAGAGAAGGTGAGTGTGAAAACTTAACCAAAAGTTGAAAAGCTATTATGAGCATTTAACTTTCACTGCCCTCTATAATAAGTTGCAGGAGCCCTGGTGTTGCAGTGGTTGAAAGCTTGGCTGCAGACCGAAAGGTCATCAGTTAGAATCCACCAGCCACTCCCTGGAATCCCTGTGGGGCAGTTCTACTCTGTCCTATAGGGTCGCTGTGAGTCAGAATCAACTCGCCGGCAAAGGGTTTGGTGTATATATATATGTGTGTGTGTGTGTGTGTGTACGGATATATATATATATATATGGAGGTAATTTTCTCAGTCATATGGCAAGAAGAAAATTTGGGGACAACCTATAGATCATATAAATGTGTGCAATTCAGTAAACCATTTGCTTTTCTTTCAGAGTAAGTCAAGCAATGTGGATGAGAAACTAAACAGAGAACACTTTGTAGTAATGGTTATAATGGCTACATTCTCTGAATTCTTCACATGTCCCTTTCCCTGCCCCAGCATCTAGTAGGATGACATACTTGCAGTAGGTACTCAGTAAACACTTGTATTTGGTTGCTTTGCCAAGAGAAGAGGAGGCTATCTTTGTCTGGTAATGATCTGGATTTAGAACAAACTGATACGTAATGAAACTAGAAATAGTAAAGAGGAATCATTTAATGACCCTATCCTCTGCCCCTAAAAAAAAAAAAAATTCTGTTCAGCATCTTAACTTCTCGTCTCTTATTTAAGGGCACAAAACAACCCTACCTCTGTCACAGTTCTCTTCATCACTGCCATCCACACAGTCCTGAATTCCATCACACAGCCATCTGATTGGAATACAGTGGGCTTTATTTCTGCATCGAAACTGATCTTCTTTACATTCCGTCACACAGTCCAACTGTTCAGATACAAATGGGCACTGCAGTTTTCATTCATGGTAATGATATAGTCACAGGCAAAATAAATATTCAGCTGACACTACTGAAAATTTACTGCCCTGTGGGCTTTCTTTTATTTTCACTTAATGAATATAACCTCTACAGGGGACAGTGGAGTTTAATATATGGACAGCATGAAGATGCAGGTATATGCTGAAATGATTGTGTTCAGTGTACCTGTCTGGATATTTTAGATGGTGCTAAGAATCAAGATTCTGTCTCTTTACTCTATTTTCATTGCATAAGCTTTCCCAAACCTAATTCATATAATTCAAAGATTTTTAATGAATGATAGACCTTACCTCATCTGAACCATCAGCACAATCATATTCTTCATTACATCTCAGAGACGCTGAAATACACCCTCCACTGGCACATATATATTCACTTGATGAGCAAGTAGGTGAAGCTGAATACAATTATAAATTTGAGATTTAGATACAGTAAAAATAACGACTAGTTCGAGGGATAAAAAAAATATATAAAAGCATATAAAACCAAAAAAAAAAAAAAAAACCCATTGCCATCGAGTCAATTCTGACTCATAGGACAGCTCAGAACTGCCCCATAGAGTTTCCAAAGAGTGCCTCGTGGATTCAAACTGCTGACCTTTTGGTTAGCAGCTGTAGCGCTTAACCGCTATACCACCAGGGTTTCCACATAAGCATATAAAAATATGAATTCATAGATAGCAGTGAGAATGACTTATATTATTCAGCCCTGGTTCAACATGCGGTATTAAACATTCATTAAAATGTGCCTTACAATGTTATTGCTTTGTATTAAATATACATCAATGTTACAATAGCCTGTGAAATTAGGATTCAACTCACAAGATTAAAGAAAAAATAAAACTCCAAACCTCTATCTACTAGATTTTGAAACGTTAATTTTTTTCACAGTTTTTAAGTTCAATTATTTTAAAAGGCATAAGCCTCAAGTTATTTTAAAAAATGCTGTAGGATTTAGTGATTCTTGGAAATGTTAGATCACATATGCATTGTATAAAGCTACAACTGAAATCTTGTTATGGTCTCATGAACCCAGGCATATCTCCTTGACTATGTTGACATAAATGTAGTATTTGCATACATTTTAAGAAATGTTTTGCTTTAGGATTCTAAACATATATATATATAATTATCAGAGGCTGTATAATTTGAGGAGACCTAGGGTCACTATGAGTCAGAATCAACTCAATGGCAGTGGGTTTGGGTTTGGTTTTTTGGAGGCAGAGTGGTTAAGAGCTTGGCCGGGCACCCTAAGGAGCAGTTCTACTCTGTCCTATATGGTCGCTATGAGTCAGAATCGACTCAAAGGCAATGGGTTTGGGTTTTTGTTGTTATTTTGTTCGTATACTGTGAGGTATATTATTTTATGACACAGACATTAAAAATAACAAAAGGATAAATAAGCTATGACCTAAATTATTGTTTTATTAGGTGCATCGAGTCAGTTCCGAGTCACAGCAACCCTAGGTACAACAGAATGAAACACTGCTCAGTCCCGTGCCGTCCTCATAATTTTTGTTATGCTTGAGCCCATTGTTGCTGCCACTGTGTCAATCCATCTCATTGAGGGTCTTCTTCTCTTTTGCTGACCCTCTACCTTACCAAGCATGATGTCCTTCTCCAGGGACTGTCCCTTCTAATAACATATCCAAAGCACATGAGAGGAAGTCTCGCCATCCTTGCTTCTAAGGAGCATTCTGGGTGTACTTCTTCCAAAATAGATTTGTTTATTCTTTTGGCAGTCCATGGTATATTCAATATTCTTTGCCAATACCATTACCCAAGTTAAGTAATTGACATAGGAATAATGACAGATGCCTTTGTGTACGGATTTGGATTTTCTAGGCCGACATTTAAACCTCTGAGCTTCTGACCTTTATATCAGGCTGTAAGGCGGCAAAGATATTCTGAATTGCTTAGCAGAGAAATGCCAAAAAGTTTTTTTTCCTTGCATCTTAATTCTTTTTAATTGGTAGTGTTGCCTACAGATATGTATTAGTGAGGAGCCTGAGAGCACGTCTGGATTCAGTAAGAAAGAAATATGTGATCAATTAGCAATGCACCATGGGCATGGTAGTGAGCCATGGTAACTTGCATGCATTATATGTACATTTCTGACTTCATCCCTCACACTAATGCTTTTATGGTTATGTGTAGATTATACTATGATTTTCCCCCAATATTTTTCTATGTGATAGTTTTCTTACTACTTATGAGTAAAAAAATTAAGTTTTTTAATGAGCATATTTATAGAACCATATGTAAAGGAATAGACTCAGATCATAGCGACCCTATAGGACAGAGTAGGACTGTCCCATAGCGTTTCCTAGGCTGTAATCTTTACTGGAGCAGGTCATCAGGTCTTTTCTTCTGCTGAACAACTGTCAGATTTGAACAGTTGTGGCCAGCAGCTGAGAGCTTTAACCATTGCACCACTAAGAGTCAGTATCAACTCAATGACACACAACAACCACAACATTAAAAAGGAATACAAACACATAAATTGGATGTCTTTTCCTGTATCCTGATCTTTCTTCCTAATTTTATTTTGATTCTGGCCCAGGACATAAATAGAAGCAATGGACTTATGCTTGCTCTTGTTTGGTACCTTTTTGAAGCTACTATATTTCTTCTTCATATACTTAATTTCTATAACTGAATACCTGACTTTATAGTACCTATAGTCGGAACATATTTCATTTTGCTGTCTTGGGAAAATAATTCCAAATGGTGTGAAAAGATATAGAAACCAGAAAAAATCAAAGTTTGGGGAATTATTTGCGGGTATTATCTCCTAAAAACAGTAAATACATGTGTGCACTTGCCACTGCTTTCTGCATACATTGTTTGGATTCTGTCAAATTAAAATAGCAGCTAAGTTAAACATAACCTCAATCATTTTACCTGGATCACAGTTTTTCTCATCATCACCATATTTACAGTCTTCATGGCCATCACATTTCCATTTTGCTGATATACACTGACCATTGGAACACTGGAACTGATCTCTGGAACAACTTGCTTCACAATTTCTCTGTCAAAAAAACAGCACAGAAGTAAAATTAAAATTTTAGAAAAATACCTACAAACTCAAAAACAACTAGAAATCTCTGTGTGGAAACCTTATGTGTAGAAACAGAGACATGTAGAAACCACATCTGCTACATACAAGTAGCTCAGATGGTCATATTTTAAGATAACACAGCCTGTGTAGCACAATGGTCCACTTCCGTCATCTCCTTCGGTCATAATATAAAGAAGAATTAGGAAAAAAAACACATAAATCCCATGGCTATGTCATGCTAATTATATTGTTCTGAGTGGATCCTGCTTCAAAAGACAATTGTGGGCTAATGACATTTTAATGACTATAGCTGAGAATGAAGATATAGGGAAATAAATGTTTAAGAAATTCCTTCTAAGCGAGTGCTTAAGGTATGGCAGGGGAGATGGAACTTGAAACAAAGAAAAATCCAAAGGTGAATCTGATTTGCATTGGCAAAGCTTCCCCTTGAGCCCTTTCTCCCCTTTTTCCCTATCTCTTTTCCCCCTTACCTGTTCTTTCATTGTTTAGTTGCTGCTCATAATCTCTTTTCCCTCTTCTGGTGTTTTTTTCCTAAAGAGCTGTGAAATGGACTGTCACACTTGTCATTTTTGCTAGCCCACAGATAGAATTTATTTGGAAGCCAAAAAAGATAGCAGGTTTACCTTTGAGATAAATGAAAGGAATCCACTAGATATTCCCCTTCTCTGAGTCTGAAAACTGCTTGAAATGGGGTGTTCCACTGAAATGTCTTGCTGGAATGGTATTTTTCTCTTGTTAAGCAAGTCCTATACTTGCCAAAATGTACTTGCCTTTTCCTTCCACAGAAGGTACAACACTCACACAGCTTGAAGAACTCCAAGCGGGTGAGGTGTGTTGAGCTATTGCTCCCTGCTTCTTCACAGCTCCTTCCCCATGTAAGGATGGAAGGCATCTTTTCTAAGTTCTTGTAATTTTCTGTTTTCTGTTGACTCTTTTAAAATAAAACATTATCAACAGAGTTTTCGTATTGTACTACCTGAAATACAATTGATATTCTTCTGCCCTCCTTCCCTTCCATCTTTTCCCAAGTATTGAGGGTTTGCCATTTTTTTTTTCTTGGTTGGCATGAATACAAAAAAAAAAAAAAAAAACGCCTAAGATTTTCCCCTTGCATTTGATAGACTCATAGACTAGTAGGAAATCCCAACAACTTAACCAACAAATGCAATAAAATATTTTAACTGCCAAAATAAATGGTTATGGTTTTAAAGTGGGAATTTAGAGAAGGCTTCAACAAGAAATGGAATTACCTAAGAAAGGGTTTTTCATGTGTAAGGATAATTAGAAATTTGGTATATCTGAGGGGTAAGCTAAATAATGGTGAATAGTGAGAAAGAGGTAAGAGAAAGAGCCTATGCACTGATCATGAGACATGGGATTTCATATATTTTGTTCACCACTATAAGCCTCATGATCAAAAAAGTGACTGATGTATAATAAGTGTTCAATAGTAACAGATGATTAGTAAAAGTATGAATAAATGAACTAGCAAATGTAGAAAATGAGGAACATAAATTAAAACCCCATGTAATTAAGCTCCATTAGAATAGGATCTACACCTGTCTGTTCATTAAATGCCTAAAACAATGGCATGACAATAGTTGCTATTCAATGAATATTTGTAGAATTAATGAAGGCTATTTTTTTATCTCAGCAACAAAGTTCATTTAAGTAAGCTCAGTAACCAATGATGCTGACACATCCTACAGTGCTTTGACAAGAATACAGGTGTTATTTTAGGTACCTGTCTTATCATGAGAAGATTTCTTATTGCAGTAAGTTGCAGTATAGTTGGTTTGCATGTGTGTATTTAATTATTATTTCAACAATTATCAATATTTACTACTCTTGTTTCATCTACCACCCCAGTTATTCATACTATGGGATATTTTAAAGTAATAATAACATTATCTGAAAATTAACAATATCACAAAGTCAACAATATTCTTTAGAATAAGTTTATTTTGAATCCATATCCAAAATGCGCTCATTTTCTTAACTGTATGAAATACAAGTTTGGTAAAATAAGGATCCAAAGTATGCCTACACATTGAATTTGGTTGATACGTCTACTAATTTTCCTTTAATCTATAACTCTTTCCCATTCTTTGAGTTTCAGGTTTTTTTTTTTTTAAGTGATTTATTGCATGAATAAATGAGGTTATTCAATAGAATGTTCACATTCTGAATTTGCCTGATTGCATCTTAAGAATAGTGGTACAGTAACTTCCAAAGAGACTAATAAGCTTTCTATATTTTTTAGTATTGCTATGGACTCATGAATTTTTATATATTTTTTGTGTTTCCATCCACTGAGGTCTCTTTTCCTTCTGGTGCTCAAATTGTTTCTTCCTTGGTCAGTGGGAGCCTCTTCAAGTTTGCTGCTATGTTTTTCAGACGTGACTCTAAGAACCTGTATTGACAGGGCATTTGTGACTCATCCATTTCCTCTTTCTGACCTAGAATCAGACATTTCTCCAAAAAGTCTTTTTTTTTTTTTTTTTTTCTTATAGGGAAATGGTAGTAAGAAGTCTCACTGTGAATGTCAAGGCTAGTCATTACTATTAGCTTGCAATTACTTTTAGAACTATTCAGTGGCAGAGCTAGGAAATGTATACTTTCAGAAAGAGAAAGATTAATCAAGACCTCATACTGATACTTTTGAATTTAATATTACAGATTATTTTACTTCGTTTTTATATGTGTCTATCCTTTCTTTTACTCTGAAAAAATTGATTGCTAATGACACTAAGATAATTCACTTGAAATATGCTTCCCTAAACATATGAGTTTCAAATTAGTAATCCATGAACAACACAAGGAATGCAGTTTAACATTCCTTTAAGTTTTCTTTTGTTCTTAATATTTTATACTTGATGCAAAGACAAAGTATTGCATTTTAAAGTCACTTTAAATCATTTTTGTCTGTATATGCCTTCAACTTGATATGTAATTAAATTGATTCAATTTTTTGTTGTTGTTTCTTGAATTGACTTAATCTTTGGCTAGATATTAGCAAGCAAATTAAACTCTCAGCTCATATTCATACAGAAACATATCCTCACAATTCTCTCAGGTATTTTTGCTCCTAATATGAGAGTAATATCTGTGTATTTTTGCTTTCTAGCTGTTTGACTCAGTTCTCTGTTTTTTTTTTTTTTTTTTTTTTTTCGGTCTGGTTTGATTTTTGTAAATACAATCTCAGTTAATATAGGCTTTAGGAAGAAAATGAGAAACCACCTATCTTTGGTGTTAGTCACTTCATTACATATAAAAAAAAAAAAGACTGTACTAAATAGCTGCAAATGTAGACAAAGTCTATTTTTAAGAAATATCAAATGGAGTTAATTTGATTCCCTAAGGAAATTATCATGAAAATATCTGGATCAAACAAAAAAATGAAAATATCTGGATACATGGAGATATATTGAACATTAAAAAGCTATGTCTAGCAACTTATATCATGAGAAAAATAGTTTTAATGAGGATATATACTTTGACATGAATAAGACTTTGCAAAAGAAGTAATTGACTTTGCATATGTGCCTTGCACACCTAATGAATAACATATAATATAAAATCATAAGCCTTAGACAACATATCCACATGTCTTGATGTTTCACAGATTGCACAGCCTGGTGGAACATATAAAGGATATATATGGCATGGGTAGGTTTACATAAAAAAATGTGTTTTCCTGCCTTAGAAACATTTCATATAATTTTTGAGTAAATAGATACTGAGTAAGTTCATGGCTGGTCAATGTAGCAATCATTTAACTGCCCTGAAGATTTCTTGAAATTGTGTTTTAATTTTTGGTGTGTGTTATTTTTTACCTTCTTCTTTTCAGAGAACTTTGTGTTTTTGAAGTTTAGGTTTTGCTGGCCTTCAGGTGAGAAGTTACAAGCATTTATTCTCAAAATCTAGGCTTCAGAATGTGACTAAAATGACTTGTCCAAGGGTGAGATGATGGAGAACTGTCAAAGCCTGATAGGTATGCCTAAGGACTGGAAGAAAGCTGACTTATGTGTGTTCTACATATACTAGAGACATGCAGCATCTCCGGCAGGAAAAGCAGCTGAGGATAGCTGTATCCCAGAACATAGAACACTCAAGAGTAGCAGAGAGGATCTTCTCAGGCCCAGGCTATGGTCAGTGGGTGTGTGTATCTGTGGGTCAAAAAGCACTGGAGAGCTCTAGGATACCATTGTCTCACAAGGAGCCATGGTGGTCACTAAGGACCAGAGACCTCCTTTTCCTCCTTTACCTCCCATTAAACTTGATTTCATAAGCCCTGCATTCCTGATATTATTCACAAAACAAGACATGAAAAGTGACTATGATTAGACTTCTCTCTGATATTGGAAGCAGGTGCTAGTGGTCATTTTAGATTTGATTGAAAAATATATATATATATAATTATGTGTATTTTATTATTTTTAAGGCATCATGGAATAATTCATATCTGAAACATATATATATATATAGATGAATGAACAACAGGTTGTATAAAGTAGTATAATTGTCAGCACAAACTAATTTTACAGAATTATTCAGAGAAATGCTAAACTTTTTCACTTAAATTGTGTATACATGGGTCTTATTATAAATGGATTGCAATTTATCATCTAAGCAAAGCTCAACCTGTGGTTTCATGAAAATTGATGACCCGTATCAAAGTCTATAATAATATATCTATTGAAGAAAGAGACTGAAGAGAATAAACTGTTTAAAATGCATAAAAATATTAGCCCTGACTATAAATACTGCAGCAAATTTATGATCAAATTCACAGATGGCAAGGGCAGCAGCTATAGGGAATAGGGCTTTCATACATCCTATTCCCAGCCCAGCCATTCACCACTTGAGGTAAAACAGACTATAAAATTAACTGTCAATAGTAGCATAAGAGTGATTCCTTATGCTGGGTATATGAGGCACAGTGCATGGATATAATACTTATCTCAGTGTGTCAGGAGCAAAGTGCATTTCAGAGCTGTCCTAGTCACGCTCATAGGACTGAATAATAACAATAATTGCAAGTGTGGTTCTAAAGAACTGCTTTCTTTTTAGTTCAGTTTTGCAAAGGTGCCTACCTCGTCGGAGCCATCTGCACAGTCAAAATCTCCATCACACCAAAACCTTGAAGAAACACAGTCCCCATTGGCACAGAGAAAATCTTTCAGTGTACAGGTCTGTGGCTCTAGGGATGGAAAACAGCACAAGGTTATTCTAGTCTATGAAACCACATTCTAAAATTTATATGACATACCATATGAGGTAGCATTAAAGGGAAAATAAAAAATAAAAAAGAGATTAGCCAAGCAGAACCAATAAATTGTCTAGGAAAAATGTCTCATGAACCACCTATAGTACATAACATAATGATTTTTCAAATTTTATTTTTATAGTCATGAATAGAAAGTGGCATTGCAGAAACAAATTGAAAAAAGACAAAAGATAAATAGTTTGCCGTTTAATAAAAATACAGCAACAAAGTAAAATAAAAAAATATACAGACTACTGCAGTATAACAGTATCTTTTCCAGTTTTAAAGTTGTAAGTCATTTTATGTATTTACTTTAAGTAGACATGTTGTGATTTTCTTACTTCACCAAATATACCAATGGGGCTAGTTATTAACTGGGGAGTGAATTGACTTTTTATTATCCATTCTAATAATATTCTAGTTCATTTATTTTATCCCTGGAAAATCCATAATTCATGAAACAAGAAGGGCACATAAGAGATTATTGGGGATGACTGGATCAGTATGAAGTTGAGGTGGCAGAAGGAGGCTATTTTCTTTGAAAACTCTCTGCTTATGCAATTGTTTGCTTAAGTCGTGTATCATTTGACTGTCATCTTAGCTGATTTGTCAGTTATTGATTTGACTATGCTTCACTATCCCCTCCCACATAGGACTTAAGCCAAATAGTATGACTTACTACTTAGCTTAAGTCTTATCTGGACAGTGACATAGAATTCCAGAAATCTGTTCCAACAAGTAATCAATATGATGGCCGAGGATCATCTCTTGTTTAGTTTCTCCCTTCTAAATCGAATTAATAGCTTGCATTATGAAAGGCCCTTCTTTTTTTTTGCCTTTGATAGCTGTTTTTTAGCTTTTCCATACGTATGATAGTATTCTTACCCATGTGAAGAAGGAAATTAGTAAGAGATATAAAAGTTAAGAAACATTCAAATGAAGTCTAATATTCTACATAAATTTTGTGAATAATTCAGTCAGGGACTGGGACTTTTCTCTACACAATCACTTGGTTTCTAGCCATAGGGAAATATCTTGAATATTTCCTATCATAGGGGCTCCAAAATTTCTATATAAAGATTCCCTTGGAGAATGTTGAAAGAATCATGGAAAGTGTAAATTGACCAGAGAGTATTCTGTTGTGCTCTGGGCCTTACTTTCTTATAAAATGTGATATTCAGGCTATGAATAAGAAAGATATCATTCAATAAAATTTGGAAAAGCCACCAAATGGGTGATTCTTCTCATATCTCTATATTCCTCTATTTAGTTAACATGGCAATAGATCAGTTTTCTTTTTATTTTGTTTGTTTTTAGAGTGTATTCACATATATTACACTTTATTCTTCGAACTACCCTTATTGATATTAATATTACTAACTATAATGATAACAATATTAATAACTACCAGCTACTGATTTATTATTTGGTTTTAAGTACTATTTGAAGTTAACGTTAAGTACTTGAAAAGAACTCATCAGTTACACCTCATAACAACCCAATAAAGTAGGTGCTATTATTGGACCACTTTTTCCAACAACACAAGTGACAACTATAAATGTGGTCTTCGCCAGATGGTTTATACAGGAATCAAGTTGACTGCATCTGTGGCAAAAGGCAATGAAGAAGCTTAATATTATCAGCCAAGACAAAGCCAGGGGCCAACTGCTGAATAGACCATTAGTTGCTCATACACAAGTTGGAGCCGAAGAAAATTAAACCAAGTCCAAGAGAACCAAAGCATGAACCTGAATATATCTCACCTGAATTTAGAGATCATCTAAAGAATAGATTTGATGCACTGAACATTAACGACCAGATGAGGTATGGAATTACATCTAAGACACCACATGCAAAGGAAGTTAAAGGCTAAAATATTAAAAATATCAGAAAGAAAAGACAAAAATGGATGCCAGAAGAGACTGAAACTTGCTCCTGAGCACAGAGTAGCTAAAGTAAACAGAAAATTTCAAAGGCTTGAGAAGACAAAGTAAAGCATTATGATAAAACATGCAAGGACTTGAAGTGAGAAAATTAAAAAGGAAGAACATCATAGGTGTTTCTCAAGCTGAAAGAACTGAAGAGAAAATCCAAGCCACAAGCTGAAGTCCTGAAGGAGTTTATGGGCAAAAACTTGAATGGCACAGAAAGCATCAAAAGAAGACAAAAGGGAAACACTGTTATAGTAACAAAAAGAAATGGTCAACCATTTCAGGAGGTGGCATATGACCAAAAATGAGGGTACTGAAGGAAGAAGTTCAAGCTGCACTGAAAGCATTGGCAAAAAACAAGGCTCCAGGAATTGACAGAATACCACTTGAGATGTTTCAACAAACAGATGCAGCGCTGGAGGTGCTCACTTGTCCATGTCAAGAAATTTGGAAGACAGCTACCTGGCCAACCAAATGACAAAGATCCATATTCATGCCCATTCCAAAGAAAAGTGATCAAACACAATGCAGGCATTTTCAAACAATATCATCAATATTACATGCTAGCAAAATTTTGGTGAAAAAATTCTAAGGTGGCTGCAGGCAAATTTTGACAGAGAACTGCCAAAATTTCAAGCAGGATTCAGAAGAGGACCTGGAACAAGGATTATCATTGCTGATGTCAGATAGGAATTGGCTAAAAGCAGAGAATACCAGAAAGATATTACCTATGCTTTATTGACCATGAGAAGGCATTCAACTGTGTGGATCATAACACATCATAGATAATATTGCAAATAATGAGAATTTCAAAACACTAAATTGTGCTCATACAGAACCTGTGCAAGGATCAAGAATCTGTCATTCAAGACAAGTCAATACTGTGTGATTTAAAATTTAAAAACGTATCTGGCAGGGTTGTATTCTTTCACCTTACTTATTCATTCTGTATGCTGAATAAATAACCTGAGAAGTTGAGCTACATGAAGAAGAAGGTGACATCAGGGTTGAAGGAAGACTCATTAACAACCAGTAATATGCATATGACACAGTTGCTTCAAGTGTAGAAGATAAAGATCAAACATAAAGAAAACAAAAATCTTCACAACTAGATCAATAAACAACATCATGATAAATGGCAAGGGAATTGAAGTCGTCAAGGGTTTCATTTTTCTTGGATTAACAATCAATGCCCATGGAAGCAGCAGTCAAGAAATCAAATGACATATTGCATTGGAAAAAATCTGCAACAAAGACCTGTGTAAAGTGTTAAAAAGCAAAGATGCCCCTTTAAGGACAAAGGTGCAGCTGACTCAAGCCATGGTATTTCAAGTGCCTCATATGCATGTAAATACTGGACAATGAAAAAGGAAGACCTAAGGAGAACTGACACATTCGAATTGTGATGTTGGCAAAAAATAATGAATGAGGTACAGCCAGAAATCCTTAGAAATGGGGATGGCAAGATTCCGTTTTGCTTACTTTGGACATATCATCAAAAGGGATTAATCACTAAAGAAAGACATCGTTCTTGGTAAACTGGAAAGTCAAAGAAAAAGAGGAAGACTTTCAACAAGATGCAGTGATGCAATGGCTGCAACAATGGGCTCAAACACAGGAATATTGTGGGATAGCACAGGACCAGGCAAAATTTCATTCTGTTATGCACAGGGTTTCTGAGTTGGAGCTGACTGGGCAGCACTTAAATTGAGACACAGAGAGGATAAGGATCACCCAGCCAGTGTAAGAGCTGGTGTTGAACTTGAACCTAGACAATTTGATCTCAGGACTTGTACTTTTACAACTAGTGTATATCATCACCTCCCTACTATTGAGATAGTAAAAACTGCTCACATGTTACAGAGATTAACAATAAAGGCTTGAGAAGTCAAGTTATTTGTCCAAGCACATGTCTAGGAATGTCTATTTTACTAAATGATAATAATATAAACCTTTTTCTCTGATTGTCACTCCACAGTGAAGACATTTCATCTTCCTTCTGTTTATAGGCCCATGTACTTTTATTCTCAGGGAAAAGAAATTGTCATGAAATACGCTCAATTTATTTAACAATGGTAAATACCAACCAAAAATATTTTCATTAAAAAAGTAATGAGAGAGGAAATTTAAAATATATTTTACTTCAATGTTCAAAAACAACACTAGACATTTAATTTTGTAGGATTGTGGGGGAGGAGGTCATCTGAACAGGATTAATTATTGCCTTAATGTTCTAATTTATATTTATCTTAATTAAAAGCAATTGTCAATCATGTGCTAAATAGCAATAGTTTCAAAAACTTTCAAACATTTAACAAAGTGGGGAGTTGGAAGTTGGTGCTGTTGGATTATAAATATTACATATTCAATAAGCAACCACCAAACCTACTGCTGTAGAGTCAATCCTCCGACTCATAGGGACCTTGTAAGACAAAGTAGAGCTGCCGCATTGGGTTTCTAAGGCTGAAATCTTTTTTGGAAATAGATCGCCCATTTCTCCCATGCAGGAGATGCTAGTTTTGAGCCACTGACCTTTTGTTTAGCAGCTGAGCACTTTAGCCACTGCACCACCAGGGCTCCCAATAGTTTCACAGAACACTAACTTGTTCTATGAAGACTTTGTTTTAATATTGTGTTATGGATTGAATTGTATCTCCAAAAAAGGTATGTCGAAGTCCTAATTCCCTGAACTTGTGAATGTGATGTTGTTTGAAAACAGTTTTGTTTTTAATTTGTTACTAGTTAAGATAATGTGGTCATACCAGAATAGAGCGGATCCTAATCCCTTTCTGAATGGTTTATTATAAAAGGGGAGAGCAGACACGGAAGTAGAGTCACACACTTGTGAAAGGCAGACACCACCACGTGAGAACAGAAGTAGATGCATCTATAAACAGCAAAGGAATGGTAAGGATTGCCAACAGCCATGAGAAACTAGAAGAAAAGCTCTCAAAAAGAGTCAGCATGGCCAATAACCTGATTTGAAGTTTTAGCCTCCAAAACTGTGAGACAATAAATTCCGGGTCTTGAAGGTCATCCACTTTTTGATATTTTGTTATGACAGCTTTAGGAAACTAAGACAGATTGTTAATTTTTAGAATATAGAAGTACAGGGTCTAAATGATTTGGGGGGATTCTGAGTGATTCAGCATGTCTCTACCATGTTTTTAAAAAGGGCAGCACATTTATTTCTGAATAATAGTCATGAATTATTCATGT
This sequence comes from Loxodonta africana, assembly GCF_030014295.1. NCBI lineage: Eukaryota > Metazoa > Chordata > Mammalia > Proboscidea > Elephantidae > Loxodonta > Loxodonta africana. Next base: position 108,580,286 of record NC_087347.1, on the reverse strand, counting down.
ATTCACAAAAGTCATCAAGGAATGGTGCAGCCAGTCTGTTTCTAACTCCTCATTTATATATCTCAGATTCTTTTGCCATTGTATATCAAAGGGAAAATCTCTTTGCAGAAAATGCAATTTAATTATGAGAGAAGGTCCTAAGGGATTTTTTTTTTCTCTTCTTGTTCATCTTACCTTTAATATTTTCCTGATAAATTAAAAGGCGTATTTTTAGATCTTGGCATTATAGCATTTTTCTCTTAAAAAAAAGAACAACAACAAAATGACCGTAGCTGGAAGTTAACACATCTCGAAAGAAAATGTGATTATGAAACTTTTGCCAGGATTTCCAAAATTTTCTCCCACACTAACTTCCTCCTACGTTACCTATCACCCTAGACCTAGAGTAGATAAGGAACCTCAAGCATTAACAATTAGCCAGCTTTCCCAGGCATACCAGGGTGAAAACCAAGAAGCTTTTGCAGGGACATGCTTTCCATGTTTTGGAAGGCTGACATTGATGTCGTAACCCCTATAGGATTGTGAGGATGGTGAAGGACCGGCGGTGTTTCGTTCTGTTGTACATGAGGTCACTACAAGTTGGAACCTGCTTGACGGTACCTAACAACAACAACAACTCCTGTATCTATGAACATGATCTTCTTTGGGGAAATAAGGTTTTTCTTTGCAGATATTATCAGTTCAGTTAATGATACCAGAGTATGGTGGATCCTAGTCCCTTCTGAGTGGTATCTTAAAAAGATGAGAGTAGATACCGTGGCAGAATCACACGAGAGAAGACAGACAGCAAGTGAAAATGCACCTAAAAGCCAGTGACTGCCAAGGAACACCCCGGACTACCAGAAGCTAGAAGAAACAAGGAAGGATCTTTCTCTAGGGCAGAGAGAAGGAGCATGCTCCTATTCATACCCTGAATTCAAACTCCTAGCCAGGACTGAGATAATAAATTTCTGCTCTTTAAAGCTACCCATTTTGTGGTATTTTGTCATGGCACCCTAGGACACTAAGACAGAAGTCGTCTTGCACAAAACTGAGGAAACTGAAGTTCAGAAAACAAAAGTGACTTTTCAAAGCCACAGCCTTAGTGGCGAAGTGGAAAGACTTTTAAACTTCAGTTTCTCCACTGAGCAAATTATCATAAACCCTGGATAAATTCAAATGTTGTGTGAATATAAGTGTAAGCATCTAAAAAGAATTTTTAGAATACAATTAGTATAACTGACATTCTACACAAATAATTTTCTGATATAAATTCAGTGTGAAAGTACTAGAAATTCAAATAAGGCAAAGCAGCTTGTCTTTCTATACAAACTTTTATCTATTTGATCAAATGACTTGATATTTTTAAATCTTCTTTAAAATAAATTTAAATCTTTTTTAGTAATTTCAGTTACTTCCTAATAATGGAAAGACATAAAAAAAAAAAAGCAATTTATTTTTCATATCAGTTACTTAGAAGGCATACATGTCACATATTATTTTTTTCTGGTAAAGATAGTTGAAATTTCTCAAACATTTCAAAACTTTCGTTCAGATTATAAAAATAACGCCAATAACAATAAGCACTTCTTGTTTTTAAGTGCAGAAATCATGGCTGAAACAGTATGTCCCTACTGACTGTTAACAAGGGAAATGACCAGCAGATGATGATAAAATAAAAACCGACTAGTTACCCCATGTAAGTACATGTATATAAAATAGAGAGCATATTAAATGTAAAACATAGCTGGCAGTTAATTGCTCCACAACTATTTGAATTTTTCCCATATCTATGCCTGGAGTATTTCCAACATATTTTAAAAAGTAAATTCATTAAGCTAGATTCATAAGCAAGAAGTCCAAATGTGATTTTTTTTAAAAAATATACTGCTGTTGCTTTCTGACTTGTAAGGTTTATTTACCATCACCTGTACATTTTGTTGTTGAATAACAGCTAACGATACCTGCCAAATGTGAACCAAAATGCCTACCGTTGACTAATGATATTTAGAAATATGGCACCAGTATACCACTGCCCAAAGATATATATCATTGGAATAGTTTCAAAAGATAATAAGAAATTGTAAATATCTTGATAGCATTTTAATACAAAAACAATATTTTTTTTTTCCCCAAGGCTGGCTTCTTTATGGCTCATTTCCTGGTTCTCCCCATAGATATATTGTACTCTTTTCTCATTCTTCATTGACTCAATTTTTGCCTATGCAGAACTGCTGGCATTTTCAAGCTTTAAATCTTCTCGTTTCTTCTGCCCTATGCAAGATAATATTTTTAAACATTACTCAATTATCTGCATTCTGAGCCTTCTTCCTACACACTCCCACATGCTTAACATGTCAACATACGCTCATCCGTGTCCTGCATATGCTTCATTGCTGGTTAGTGTCAGCTTTCCTCTGCAACTTCATCAATATTACTTGTCTTAGACAATGAGCTCAGAGTGAATATGAACTCAAAAAGAACCACATAGAATTGAGCATTTTATACTGCAAGGCTTAATATTGCAGCCACTTCTGCTTTATCTTAAGAGCTCTGTGGTTACAATAATCTATCACTACGTTTTCACAGTGAGGAGTGAGAGGCAAGGTTCTTTCTCCTTGCTTTTCTGCATCAAAGCCTCACTTTTAGGAGCACAATGATACTCAGCCACTTAGGAAATCCCAGCAGAGTCAGAAGCAGGATCGTTCAACACTTGGTGCTTCTCCTTCTTTACTTACCATAGCAGTAGCCTAACTTCTCATACAATTTGAATTACTACTTGAAAAAGTGCTCTCTAAGATGGAAATCTCCATTCTGACCTCTCACACTCCCTGTCATTCTCAATCTTTCAGTGACAGGGAATTTCACTCATGAACCATACCGATAATTAACACTAAATGTCTCAAAAAATAAGGTAGTTACCTGTATATTTAAGCTCAGATATATAAATGAACATAAAATATATCCATAATTGCTTCTTTTCTATATTTACTCTTCTATATAAAAAAAAAAAAAATTTTTATACCTACTACCTCCATTCCATCAGATATTCCTTTAATCATTACACAGAATCTGAGAATCTACTATGTAACGTTTTTGTTGTTGTTGAGGAGTAATACTCTAATAACTCTTTATAATTTTCTATGCCTTTCCTAAGATGATGTGGGAGATATCTTTGAGAAAAGGATGTACAAAGGCTCTTATATTCAGAGCATTCCATGGTCACAACAATCCAGAGATTTCATATTTAATGTACCTGATACTCAGACATGAGTCAGGTTAAATTTGGAAAGTCATTCGAAACATTAGCTGACATTTTGTAAGCCAAATATTCAAGTGGTTTGTTAAGGCTTTGACTCTACAATTGCATGTTTTAATACAGCACAGATATCCCTAGAAGTCCCTGGGTGGAGCAGAACCAAAAGGTTCAAAGTTTAAGTCCACCCAAAGGCGCCTTGGGAGAGAGGCCTCATGAGCTACTCCCAAAAAAGCAGTCATTGAAAACTCGATGGAACACAGTTCTAATCTGACATACATGGAGTCACCAATGAGTCAAAGTGGACTCAAGGGCAACTGGGGCTAGGAGATATCCCTATGCACATTTAGTTTTCTACCTCCTGGGAAATGAATGTTCCCAGTTTAGTGAAATGTCTGTAAGAGTAGACATTGCTGTTATTAATTTGCATCAAATACTTTTTGGAAGTAGCAGAATATAAATATTTAATAAATGGAATTAATTATTATCTTATTTTAAACATGATTATATTGCTTTGCAAGGATAATGGTGGCCCAATGGTTAAGGGCTTAGGTGCTAACCAAGAGGTCAGAGGTTCAAACTCATCAGCCACTCTGTGGAAGAAAAGGTCTGGTGATCTGCTCCCATAAAGATTACAGCCTAGGAAACCTTATGGGGCAGTTCTCCTCTGTCCTATAGGGTCACTGTCTTGGCCATCTAGTGCTGCTATAACAGGAATACCACAAGTGGATGGCTTTAATAAAGATAAATTACTTTCTCACAGCCTAGTAGGCTGCAAGTCCAGATTCAGGGCACCAGCTCCAAGAGAATGCTTTCTCTCTGTTGGCTCTGGAGCAAGGCCCTTGTCATAAATCTTCCCCTGGTTGAGGAGCTTCTCAGGTGTAGGGACCCCAGGTCCCAAGGATGCACTTTGCTCCTGGTGCTGCTTTCTTGGTGGTATGAGGTCCCCCATGTCTCTCTACTCTCTTCTCTTTTATATCTCAAAAAAAGACTGGGTTAGGACATTATCTAATCTTGTAGAGCTCATCAATATAACTGCAGCTAATCCATCTCATTAACATCATACTGATAGGATTTACAATACATAGGGAAATTACCTCAGATGACAAAATGGTAGAAATCACACAATACTGGGAATCATGGCCTAGGCAAATTGATACATGTATTTTTTGGGGGACACAATTCAATTCATGTCAATCAATATCATTTGGAATCTACTTGACAGCACACGACCAGATTGCTTTCCCTGTTCAAACAGAAAGTTTTTCATTTATTTGTTTAAATGCTGCTAATAAATATATTCAGAACTTAGTGATAGAATATAGAGACATTGTCACAATTTTACATACTGCCGTATATTTTAGAAAATAAAATTTGGGGGTAATTATTTTTTTTTTAATATGTTACATAAGAATTCAGGAGGGAGATGATAACAGCATTATTCTATTTTCAGAGGAAAGCACCCTGAATACATATGGTGCTCACCGCTCCAGAAGAATAAAAGATATTTCACTGAAAGACACTCAGGGGTGAATTTGCAGCATAAAAGGATTTGAGACAGAAATGAACTGAATATCATTCATAAAGAATGATATGTTTTGTACTGTCTCTACATCATTCAGCGTATTGTAGGAACTTGAATCAAGGGCTTCCTTCATGGCATACTCATCAGGTGCATGAAACGTCATGATGCTCTCATACCATTCCTGATAACTATAATAAAATAACTCCCAGTATGAGCATTTCAATAATGCTACCATGTGAGATTCAGGTCAATTTAGTCTGAATATCTTTGTCCAAATGTGCATATCTGTACAAAATTTTGAACGGCAAGAGAGATAGGTTGAAATTTATACCTCCACCAAACTGAAAATATACCATGCTGCTTATTGAATGAGCTGTCAACAGTTACTTACTACAATTTTCTTCATCTGAATTATCACTGCAGTCATTTTGACTATCGCATCGCCAATGATCTGGGATACAGTTGTTGTTTTTGCACTGGAACTCATGAGGTCCACAAGTCTTTTTATCTGTAATGGAAAGAACCAGAGTTTGCACTATTGGCTTCCATAAATACATTCCTTACGAGAGCCTGACTGCCATGCCTAATTCCTTGGCATATGACATTTCCTTAGATTCTGTTACTGACTGAATAGAATTCTAGGAAAAAAAATGAAAGCAAGTGCTGAAGAAAACTCAGCTTTCTGTCTTATTTTATCTCTCATCAGTCACGTTTTAATTGCCAGCTAATTACAAAGCAATTGATTGGACCACCAAAGCAAAGTCAACACAAATTGTCAAATGAAAGATCCAGATTTTCCTTCCATTTAGGACACACCCTCTCTAATCCACCCCTCCATTTCCGCTATGAAGCATCAAAAAGAAGTAGTTAGTAATCCAACTGTGAGGTTGCCACCCTGTGTTCTTCCCTAATAAGCTCTTATTTTTAATATACCTATGGTCGGTTATATTTTTTAAATCCTGGATATTGTCTGCTCAGAGACTCATGGATTACCATAGTGCTTCACGTGTATACAGAGCTTGAAAATGAATAAAGTGCATTCTCATTCGATATTCTAAATACTCCCATGGAGCATCCAGGAAAGGTACTAACTAGCTCCTCTCTTTACAGTTGATAAAGCAGAGACTCATAGAAGTTTTTAGTAACTTGCTGATATTTTCACTGCCATTAAAAGACAGTAAATATATATATGCATATATACATCTTTTACACCTGATTTTGTGCTTTTTACAAGAAATCTAACTTATGAGCAGATGAGATAGAATCAGAACACATGCAATAAGAATTTCCTTAAAATTTAAATCCTCTATTTTCAAAAAAGTAGTATCTGTTGACAGACTAAAGCAGTGCTTCTCCGACTTTAATACGCATACATATAAATGACTTGGGAATTTTGTTAAAATGGAAAGGGGCCTGAGATTCTACCTTTCTAATAAGCTCTCTGGCAATAATGATGTCCTTGATCTCTGAACGATATTTTGAGAAAGGAAGGGTCTAATGCACCAAAATGGTATGAGTTAAATAACATAAAAATAATAAACTATAAACCTTAGTGTATAATTTAGGACACATTTCCCTTTCCTAAACTTAGATTAATTCCTTATTCTCAGCCATGTTAGAGATGAACAGGGGAGTGCTTAAAGTCTCAGACTAATAAAACAAATTAACTAAAAAAAGAAGATAAGCTATTGGATGGTAGTTGTTATGTTGTGCTTCAAATGTATCTTACAGAATTGAAATTCAAATAAGATTGTGAAAGTAAAAGTGATTTTGGTGTAATTATATAAATTAAATAATGAACATATATTGAGGATCTAGCCCAGCTCTTGGCTAAGAATTTCATAGACATGATCACACACAATCCTCATAACATCCCTAAGTATTGTGCCAAGCATTTAAACAATGGAGGACGGTAAGTCTCAAAGAGTTTAAGTAATTTCTGCAATCTGACAGAGGTATTAAGTGACAAAGCGAAGATTCAAATCCAGATTCAACTCCTGAAGCATTTTGCTACAGAGTTTCTCATTATGGGCATCGAATATGATTTTGAAAATACTAAGCCAAAAACCAAAGCCACTGTCCTTTGGTTGATTCCAACTCATAGTGACTCGGTGAGACAGAGTAGAACTGCCCCATAGGGTTTCCAAGGTTATAAATCTTTATAGAAGCTGACTGCCACAACTTTTTCCCACAGAACTGCTTGAAAGGTTCACAGTGCCAACTTTTTGGTTAGCAACCAAGCACTTTAACCACTGGGCCACCAGAGCTCCTTGAAACACTAAGGGAGAAAAAAAGTTTTGCATCAATTTCCCTTTCTTCCTTCTTTCCTACCTGCCTGGCTGCCTGCCTGTTAATGATTGCACAGGACCTAACCTGTCTCACTGTATGGGGTGTTGTGTTTTATATTTTGTAATATACACTTTTTGTTTGCTTTATAAAAATTGGCTTAAAATCTTCAGCAGTTCTAATGTAGAATTCTGCACACCTCAGATAATCAAAAAATATGTTAGGATGACTGAATAAATAATGAACACTAAAAATGCAGAGTTTGGTGCTGAACTATTTGGATGTTTTTTTTTCATTTTGGCAATTAACACAAACTCTGTGACTATTGCTATATGTATAAACACTGGTCTTATTTACTTCTTGCCATGTGCTGCTTGAATTATATTAAAATAACATTTTAAAATTTTAGAATACAAAATGTAAGAAAGATCATGCTGGGTCACAACAATAGACCATGTGACTTAGTATTATAACACTGGCACCAATGATGTCTCACTCATCACGGCAAAATTGGTACTATCAATTTAATAGGTGTAACGACTTTATCATTTTAAAGCTCTTTTTTTTTTCTAAATCCTTTTTATAATTTTCTTCCATGTTTAAACATTTGCATCTTTCTTCTAAATTTGAAAGAGATCTGTAGCTATTTTTTAACAAGACCAAGTTAGAGTTCATTGCTAAGATTACCATTTGGGGCATGCAGAAACAACACAGAAAGGTTAATTGCCTTATGTAAGGTTATTCAGATTTTATGTTTCTCAGTTGTTTAGATCATTGACATTACTTGTAAAAATTGCATATACAAACTATACAACCTTGTTCTGCATTTAAAATCTCCCTGGAGGGTGTATATATAATGTATATGTAATACATATATACATGTATATATATATGGAATTTTTTTTTTTTTTTTTTTTATGGAAACCCCGGTGGAGTGATTAAGAGCTATGGCTCCTAACCAAAAGATTGGCAGTTCAAATCTACCAGGCACTCCTTGGAAACTCTATGGGGCAGTTCTACTCTGTCCTGTAGGGTCGCTGAGTCAGAATCACCTTGATAGTAACTAGTTATGTACATAAACCAGGAGAAACTGTATGAGCAAGATCTAAAACAGCCAATCTCGACTACACATTAAAATCACCTAGGTAAGTTTTAATAATCTCTTTGCCTAGACCATATCCCACATCAACAAAATTAGACTCTCTGAGAGTGGGTCCCAGGCATAGGTATTTATTAACATTAGTATCCCCCATGGGTCTGTCAGTTTGTTGTACTGTGGGGGCTTGTGTGTTGCTGTGATGCTGGAAGCTATGCCACCAGTATTCAGATACCAGTAGGGTCACCCATGAAGGACAAGTTTCAGCTGAGCTCCCAGACTAACACAGACTAGGAAGAAGGATCCGACAGTCTACTTCTGAAAAGAAAAGAATTAGCCAGTGAAAACCTTATGAATAGCAGCAGAACATTGTCTGATATAGTGCTGGAAGATGAGTCCCCCAGGTTGGAAGGCACTCAGAAAATGACTGAGGAAGAACTGCTTCCTCAAGGTAGAGTCAACCTTAGCGACGTGGATGGAGTCATTTTCAGGACCTTCATTTCCTGATGTGGCACAACTCAAAATGAGAAGAAACAGCTGCAAACATCCATTAATAGTCAGAACCTGGAGTGTACGAAGTATGAATCTAGAAAAATTGGAAATTGTCAAAAATGAAATGGAACACATGAACATCAATATCCTAGGCATTAGTGAGCTGAAATGGAATGGTACTGGCTATATTGAATTGGGCAATCATATGGTCTACTATGCTGGGAATGAAAACTTGAAGAGGAATGGCATTGCATTCATCATCAAAAAGAACACTTCAAGATCTATCCTGAAGTACAATGCTGTCAGTGATAGGATAATATCCATATGCCTACAAGGAAGACCAGTTAAAACGGCTATTATTCAAATCACTAAGGACAAAGATAAAGAAATTGAAGATCTTTATCAGCTTTTGCAACTTGCAATCAAGATGCATTGATAATTACTAGTGATTGGAATGAGAAAGTTGGAAACAAAGAAGGATCCATAGCTGGAAAATATGGCCTTGGTGATAGATACAATTCCAGAGATCAAATGATAGAATTTTGCAAGATGAACATCTTCTTCATTGCAAATACCTTTTTTCACCAACATAAACGGCAACTATACACATGGACCTCACCAGATGGAACACTCAGGAATCAAATCAACTACATCTGTGGAAAAAGTTGCTGGAAAAGCTCAATATCATCAGTCAGAACAATGCCAGGGGCTGACTGTGGACCAGACCATAAATTGCTCATAGGCAAGTTCAAGTTGAAACTGGAGAAAATCAGAGCAAGTCCATGAGAGCCAAAATACTACCTTGATAATATCCCACCTGAATTTAGAGATCATCTCAAGAATAGATTTGACACGCTGAACATTAACGACCAAAGACCAGACAAATTGTGGAATGACATCATATACGAAGAAAGCAAGAGGTCATTGAAAAGACAGGAAAGAAGGAAAAGACCAAGATGGATGTCAGAGGAGACTCTGAAACTTGTTGACAAACATCAAGCAGCTAAAGCAAAAGGAAGAAATGAAGTAAAAGAACTGAACAGAAGATTTCAGAGGATGGCTCGAGAAGAAAAACTAAAGTGTTACGATGACATGTGCAAAGAGCTGGAGATAGAAAACCAAAATGAAAGAACACGCTAGGCGTTTCTCAAGCTGAAAGAACTGAAGAAAAAATTCAAGCCTCAATTTGCAATAGTGAAGGATTCTGTGGGGGAAAATATTAAATGTCACAGGAAGCAAAAAAAGAAGATAGGAGGAATACACAGAGTCATTATACCAAAAAGAACTGGTCAATGTTCAAACATTTCAAGAGGTAGCATATGATCAGGAACCGGTGCTACTGAAGGAAGTAGTCCAAGTTTCACTGAAGGCACTGGCGAAAAACAAGTCTCCAGGAATTGACGAAGTATCAATTGAGATGTTTGAACAAACAGATGCGGTGCTGGAAGTGTTCACTCATTTATGCCAAGAAATTTGGAAGACAGCTACCTGGCCATCCAACTGGAAGAAATCCATATTTATGCCTATTCCCAAGAAACAATATCCAAATGAATGAAGAAATTATTGAACAATATCATTAATATCACATGCAAGCAAAATTTTGCTGAAGGTCATTAAAAAGTGCCTGTAGCAGTATATCGCCAGGGAACTGCCAGAAATTCAGGCAGGATTCAGAAGACATGGAACCAGGGATATCATTGCTGATGTCGGAAGGATCCTGGCTGAAAGCAGAGAATACCAGAAAGATGTTTACCTGTGTTTTATTGACTACGCAAAGGCATTCGACTGTGTGGATCATAAAAATATTGGATAACATTACGAAGAATGAGAATTCCAAAACACTTAACTTTGCTCTTGAGGAACCTGTACATTGGTCAAGAGGCAGTTGTTTAGACAGAGCAAGGGGATACTAAGTGGTTTAAAGTCTGGAAAGGTGTGTGTCAGGGTTGTATGCTTTTACCATGCCTACTCAATCTGTAAGCTGAACAAATAATCTGAGAAGCTGGACTATATGAAGAAGGATGGGGCATCAGGATTGAAGGAAGGCTCATTAATAACCTGCATTATGCAGATGACACAACCTTGCTTGCTGAAAGTGAAGAGGACTTGAAGCACTTACTAATGAAGATCAAAGACCACAACTGTCAGTATGGATTACGCCTCAACATAAAGAAAACAGAAATCCTCACAACTGGACCCAGAAGCAACGTCATGATAAAAGGAGAAAAGACTGAAGTTGTCCAGGATTTCGTTTTACTTGGATCCACAATCAACACCTGTGGAAGCAGCAGTCAAGAAATCAAAAGACATATTGCATTGGGCAAATCTGCTGCAAAAGACCTCTTTAAAGTGTTGAAAAGTAAAGATGTCACCTTGAAAAATAACATGCACCTGACTCAAGGCATGGAGTTTTCAATTGTCTCAAATGCATGTGAAAGTTGGACAGTGAATTAGGAAGGCTGAAGAAGAATTGATGCCTTTGAATTGTGGTGTTGGCGAAGAATATTGAATATTCCATGGACTGTCAGAAGAATGAGCAAATCTGCCTTGGAAGAAGTACAGCCAGAATGCTCATCAAAATCAACAATGATAAGACTGCATCTTACATGCTTTGGGCATGTTGTCAGGAGGGATCAATCCCTGAAGAAGGACATCATGCTTGTTAAAGTACAGGATCAGCAGAAAAGAGGAAGACCCTCAACGAGATGGATTGACACAGTGGCTGCAACAATGTGCGCAAGCATCACAATGATTGTAAGGATAGGGCGGACTGGGCACTGTTTTGTTCTGTGGTAGATTGGATTGCTATGATTCAGAGCTGACTAGATGGCACCTAACAGCAGCAACAACGTTAGTATGGTAATTCCAATGAACATCCAAGGTTGATAGCCACTGGCCCAAAAAATGATCGTGGAACCAGATATACATAATTACATGTTGTAGTACTCTAGAGTAACTAATATAAAATATTCACAATATGTAGCATTTTCTATTAATCCACATTGCTAAATTGCATTGAGATAATTCATTGTTTTTTATTGTAAATTTGGAGAAACTAAATGTAGTATTTAAAAACTTGATTTCTGTGTTTAATATGTTTTCAGGTGAATTGTAGATATTGGCACAAATGTAGCTCTACCGGAGAGGTGAAGTGGAGGACCTTTGAAGTCCAAAACTGTGGATAGTTTATACTGCAATACTAAAGATGTTTGTGTATACAGGGGCTATGCCTGGAAAGAGAGAAAATAATCTGATGACAATGATGTTTCTGGGAGAAAGAGCTGGGGAAGTGGACTGGGTGACAAAGGTGGGAAAGAGTTTTAAGTTTCTGTCTATAATCTTTTGGACAGGTTGATTTTTTTTTTTCTCTTCACTTTTGTGTACATTTTCTCTTGCCTTGTAAGTACATATTACTTTTAGAAGATTACAAAAAAAAAAAAGAAAAGAAAGAAACAGCATTGACAGAAACGATAGGAGACGAAAAGCAATGGTCATTTTAAGTTGATTGAACACTGCTTTTCATGTTTACATTATTACTAAAAATAAAAGTAATGTTTTTCATGTTAAATCTCTTGTAAGATCATAAACTAAAAAAAGATGTTCAGTAAACAAATCCATAATTCACTATCAGGAATCACATTTTGGTTCTCATTTTTTGAGTCTTTCATACTTACAGATACATACATATGTCACATATATTAAAAATACATGTATGTATGCATAAAACTAAAATTATGCTATGCATGGTATTTTGTAATCTAATTTAAAAAAACAATCTTATCAAAAGTTTACTTGTCATTAAGTATTCTTTTAAAACATTGTTTTTAAGCTATATAATAATCTATGATTTTATATAATGATGTTTTTCACAAAACCCTAATAGTTAATTATTTAGACTATTCCTAGCATTTCAATATTTTTAAAAATGTTGCATAAGAGATTTTGTATCTAAATCCTTGGCCTCATTTCAGAGTAGGTTTTAGTATAAATTCTTGCAAATGAAATAAAAAGATCAAACTATCTTAAGAATTTCTGTATATATTGACAAATGTTCCTTCAAAAGAGTTTTATGAATGTATAATTTTAAGAAAAAACATAGGAGGATATTAATTTTTCACACCCTCTTTGACACCATAGGAGACCGTGATATTTTATAATCTTTAAAACTTAACATTAAAAACTGGCATCATTCAGATGTTTTGACTGGAAGTTTTGATCAGCAAACAGGTAGAGATTGTTCATGTATTTACAGAATGTCCTCTTCAGTTAATTTATTGCCTTTCTGCTCATTTTTTACTTTTCTCTTGGACTGTTTATATTTTCTTCTTAATTTTCAGATATTTAATATATGTAGATTATTAATCTATTTTTGCTATATACCTTGCAAACATTTCCTCTCAATTTCTTGCTTTCTAATTTTAGCTAAAAGATATAAACTAGCCTTCTTCACCATTAATGAGCCAAAAAGATTCATGGTGACACAAAAAACAATTATCTTGTATGAAAGATTACAAGTCATGAAAATTTTATTGACTCCTTAATTTGATTGACAGATTTTTCCCTGAAGATTCAATAATTTAATGTGTTAAAACAGTGCCCTCCTATTTTTATGTCCTTAAACTATATATACAATAAGAAATGAAACAGCTTAGTTTTTTATTTTAGATAACTACGATAAAATCTTGAACTTTCAAAGCGGGTAATACTTCTCAATATTTTTATTTGCCTTGATTCAAACCAAGTAAAGGAAAAGCAAAGGTTAAGGGAGCCACAATAAAGTCTGTAAATCATTTAGAAAATTGAAAATTAATATTACTACACAAATTATCACAAAAATCACTACACAAATTACCACACTGACAATTGAAAAAATAGAAAGCCTACACGTTCCTATATCTATTAAAGAAATTAAATTCATAATCAAAACAATACACAAAGAAAACTGAGGTCCAGAAGACTTTCGTGTAACCAGTAGGTTACACCAAACTTATAAGGAAAAATACCAACCCTAATGTTCCTTTCAGAATGTAGAGGAAGGAGAACACTTGCCAGCTTGTTTACAAAGCCAGCATTACACTGATACAAAAACCTGACATCAGTCACGTGCAACCACCACCAATAAATGCTTCAAATATTTCAATCAGAGGAAATAGTTTTTTTTTTTTTTCTTTAACCTAAAATAATGAAATCACAGTAAATATTTTTCTAATGCTTACTGGCTATTAAAACGTTTAAAATTTCTTACTATTCACCAGTAATAATTTTACTTTGTACTTTAATTTTTTTTTTCCTATTCATTTTCAAGAGATTAGATTGATGCTCAAATGTCGATGAATGGTCCTGACTGTTTATATGTGCTCTGTTTGCTCATATGCAATCATTTATCTTCTATTTCATCTTCAAGTACAGAGTAACCACGATACGATCCTTTAAACCAGGCAGGGGTAATAATTTAAGTATAATGACAGTATTGGATTTCATAAGAGATCAATGCATTTTTCCCATCCTCTATTGTCTGATGTCTCTCTAACACAAAGGCTCAGTTACACTTGTTCTTCCTAAAGACTGTACGTTTGAAAGTTTAAGATGGCACTCTGAAATTGGAAATATATCATTAATGTAGTCTAGAGCCCAACTATAATATCTGTGAATCAGAATGTAGAATACAAACTATAGGGTTGTCTAAAATGGCACCTTCTTCAGAGGTACTAGGGGTTCTATTGTAATCTGTGAATTAAATTATATTTTCAGGCTTCCTTTATCCCCTTTTTATCTTGGAATATCCTAAGGAAACATATGCCAGTAAAATATTTCCAGTAATGTTTAACATTATATGTAGGCCTTTGATATATAATACATTTTTTAGTTCTGCAGCATAGATCAAAACAAAGAGTACATCCTTTGGTCCCTGTGCTGAGAAACTCCTAGACCCATGGAAGATTTATGACAGGGACCTTCCCACAGAGTTGACAGAGAGAAAACCTTTCTCTAGAGCTGAAGCCCTGAATTCAGACTTCTATCTTCCTAGACTATGAGAGAATAAATTTATGTTTATTAAAGCCATCCACTTGTGGTGTTTCTGTTATAGCAGCACTAGATAACTAAGGCAGCAGAGTAATAATGTGATGGAGCCCTGTGGCGCAGTGGTTAAGAGCTCGGCTGCTAATCAAAAGGTCAGCAGTTGCAATCTACCAGCCACTCTTGGAAACCCTTCCGGGCAATTCTGCTCTATCCTATAGGTGCCATACAGGGTCGCTATGAGGTGGAATCGACTCAATGGCAACGAGTTTGGATTTACAGGTTAACCATGTGACTTTTTTATTGTTTTAAATTTTATAGCTCAAATATAATACATTACTATTCTCCTTTTACATTGAAGAGTCATGGAGAAGGGCACTGCAGGGATCATATGGTGGCTAGGCACTGTCCTCAGGAACCCAGATTATCTCTCATTCAGGACCACCATCCTAATTCATTGTTTCATAGTCACCTCAGGACCCAAATGACTGCTAGAGCTTGAGTCATCACATTGCAGACTATAAGGAAAAAGGGCAAAAGAGCAAAGGAAGAAGTCGTTCTGAGTTGAGAGAACTTCTTATAAACAAGCTTCCCAGAAGTCTAACAGAACACTTCTGATTACACCTGAACGGTCAGAGCCTAGACAAGTGATGACACCTAGCTACAAGAGAAGCTGGGAAAAGTGACAAGTTATTCTGCAGAACAATGCAAATGCATCAGTCTAAGATTTGGGGCTCTGTTTTTGAGAAGGGAGTAAAAAAAAAATGGAGATATATATATGTATATATATGAGCTTGGTGGCACAGTAGTTAACAGCTATGGTGAGCTACGGTTGCTAACTGAAATGTCGGCAGTTCGAATTCACCAGCTGCTCTTTGGAAACCCTATGGGGCAGTTCTACTCTGTCCTATAGGTTTGCTATGAGTTGGAATCGGTTCGAAGGCAACAGGTTATATGAAATTAGGAGTCTCTGTCAAATATCCTAAAAGTGCCAATTAAAGTAATTAAAGGTGATATCTATGGATAGTGAAAGAGAAAAATTCCTCTCCTTTCAATATTGCAAGTACTACAACCACAAGTTGCTATGGGTCGTCTTTAAAATAATATATAATGCACCTATCTCAAAAATTGCCAGCAGACTAAGAATTAGCTTCTTGTTATTGCTGCGTGCCATGGAGTCCATTCTGACTCATAGCGACCCTATAGGACAGGGTATGACTGCCTGTTTTTCCAAGGCTGTAATCTCTACGGAAGCAGACTGCCATATTTTCTCCCACAGAATAGCTGGTGGGTTTGAACCACCTACCTTTCTGTTAGCAGCTAAGCACTTAACCACTGTGCCACAGGGGATCCTAAGAATTATCTTAGAAATGAAGGAAAAAACAGGGCTCTAATGAGTCTACTAAGTCAACTCTATCCACTCCTTGGAAATGAAGTAGAAAATTTTTTTTGCCTCTTAGCCTAGTTGGCGGTGGATTCTTGTCATTTGTAGACAAGAGTTCTGACTAATGAAAACACCACACTATATTCATTTATTCCTTAAAAAATCCTGAACTCCTTCTAAACCTATTATATATTATATATTTAGTAATGTTATATATATATATACATATATATATATACTGATTTATGCAATTCCCAGGCTAATTCATTGATTTATAATTTCCTGGGGAATGCAGCCCAATTCTACAAGAAGCCTAAGAATTGGTCTCTATTTATAAGTGATTTTCACACCCAAGGTTCTTCTGTGGGATATGGTACAGACACATTTGTATGAGTATATTCTCTACACGACATACGCTATTACAGAAGCCTCTATCGATATTGATTATCTGGAAAGCCGCAGGTTGCCTTTCATTGTAAAGTGTTTGGTGGATCTGAAAATTAATCTCATGTTACTTGCCACCAGTCAGGGTAATATTCCTTACACGCACAACCTGTCCTTCTAGAGGAAGTGGAAAGAATATGTGGAGACACCAACAGTCGAGAATAACAATGCCAGCTGCAGCCTATCCCAGTGGGATTCAGCTACTTCTATTTTGCTTTTGAATTTGTATTTTTTTTTTTTTTAACTTTTACATTATTCTATCAGGTACAGAAGGAATGGGCTTATAAAGTAAAACAAATTACCAATGACATATTTTCTTTATAAAGAGGTGAATGTATAATAAGCTAGCTCTGTAGAAGCTCATATAATGACATTTTAAAAATTGCATGTCAATGCAATGTAATTTTCAGTGGAAATTTTTCAAGTGCACATTACGCACTTTAGAAAGTGTTGTATTACATTTGGTAAGGCCATCTATCACACTTGACAAGAATTTGTAATTTTTTTTCCTTATTTAGAAATTCTTGTTTTAACTTGATGGCTATGCAGGGAGGGAGGTAACAAAGAGTGAATTAGGCATAATGAAAGCAGTTGCACTCTCATCTTGTGCCAACACAGTCTGTATGTCATCTGCAAAACCCCTGCTATTCCATTCATCATTCTCTTTTCAACAGCCTGCAGTTTTGACAGATTGTATGGTAATACTGTGGAAACAGTTTGCTTTTAGGTAGAGGAACTCAAGCCTTCACAATGTAGAGGATAGATAAGGTCTTCCTCTTCATAATTGTCCTTGGACCCCTGTTACAGATCCTGGTTTTAATGTTCTAGCAATTCACTTGCTCATTCAACAAGTTTAGAGAAAAATAAAATAACCTACCTCAGTATTTTTTTCACAAATATTTATTCTGTTTTGTTTTAAATGCAAAGTGAAAGCAATATGAAACAATTAAAAAGTAATCTGCCAAAATATTTTTGAATATACAGTTGGTAACTTTTATACCAACTGTCTAGTTTATCTGACCCTGTTGATCGGAGTCACCAGAAAATTGTTCCATTTGTTTTATACTTTTGGATAGAAAACTTTAGACTTTGATTTAATGAAAGGCAACAAGGTACAATGGAAAGAACCTGACCATCACACTCAAAACTTGATTTGAATCCTAGCTCTAGCTCTTACCAGCATATAACCTAAGGTAATTATCCTCTTTGTGCCTCAGTTTCTTCTTCTACTAAAAACTGAGGGTGAAATACACAAAGTGCTGAATTTAGGGCTTGGCTTAATTAAAAAAAAAAAAAAAACGTTGTCACCGAGTCGATTCCAACTCATAGAAACCCTATAGGACAGAGTAGAACTGCTCCATAGGGTTCTCAGGAAGTGGCTGGTGGATTCGAACTGCCATCCTCTTGGTTAGCAGCCTAATGCTTAACCACTGAGTAGTTATTAAGTAACTATATACTTTATAAGTTTTTTAAAAAATTGACTTCCAGCAGACTCCAACTCATGGTGACCCATATGTGTCAAACAGAACCATGCTCCATAGGGTTTCCAAAGAGTCACTATAGGGTCACTATGAGCTGGAATCAACTCGATGGCAATGTTTGCTTGCTTGTTTTTTGTTCATTTTCTTGTCAGGCCTTTTTTCTAAAGTGCTTCTGGTTGGTCTCCAACTTTTCCTTTATTAGCGAAGCATCTTAACCATTTTCACCACCCAGGGACTTCCACTTAATAAAAGGAACTAAAAATTTAAAAGATGTGGATTTTAATACCAACTTTATCATCAAAAGCCGTGTGTATTTAGGAGAAAGGAAAATGATATTTATTTAAAAGACGGCTATGTTTTAGCACTTATTTAGGTCCCTTACACTTATCATATTGCTTTTTAAAAATGAATAAATGATTTTCCTACAACTATATGAGGCATTGTATTCTTTTTATAAGCAAAGACTAAACCTTGGTAACTTGCTCAAGGTCACACAGTAAGAATTAAAGTCACACAAGTCACCTAAATGCTGTGGGCAATCATATTCCCCATCTAAAAATTAGGAAGGCTACATGAGCTCTGGGGCCTCTGAAATGGAAATATGCTTTAATTTTAATATCTGTGTGTATTTTTAATTATCAAGTCTATAAAACTCTGCTGGCTTGAGTTATTCTTATGTCTCCAGGAAAATAGCATTTTTTTTCATTATATATGTAGCATATACTCTGCACGGAAATTTTGTAATATAGAAGTATAGAAATAGAATATAGAAAGTAGAAACAAATAGTCCATAGTCACACAACACAGAGACAGCTCATCACATTGTTCTGATTATTAAAGAAGACACAATTTTGTACATTGCATATTTCACTAAAAATTATATGTACGCATGGATATAATTTTTCTAGACCATTAAAAATTCTCACAAATGCCATTTATATGCTGGTATGAAATTTCTCTTATGGAAAAGAACTAAATAATTCTCTAGAGTTTGGCATTTAAACTCATTTTTTGTTTGTTGTTTTTGCCCAGTTAAATGAGGCAGATAATTCATATTTGAAATAAAAATATTTTCCACTGCAGTTATGTATATGGATATTTTTCAAATAGCCTGCTTTAGTGATATTCACCACATTTCTTATATTTGACAATTTTTATATCATCACCTTGTCCTTAGCATCATCACCTAGCCCTTTTCACAGGCACAAACATTGTTAGATGGAATCTAGCATGCTAATAACTTACTTACCTAGCAATGAGAAATATTCTTTCTGCTCAGCATCCTTGAAAGTGTTTCTCACATAAGATATATCCTTAAAGTTATCATTCAATTTAAAAGCTTTTTGTGTTTTTGGTAATAATATTAATCGGTAATTACGAGCATCAAGAAGCAAACTAATCTTTGTAGCAATTTCGAGTAATTGGCTTTGCCCAGTGTATGTGGCAAAATAGTTAGGGAATCTTTCCTTGGGATCATATAACCCAGATGTGAGGTGAAGAGGGCAATAGAAAATTTTATCTAAATGTAGTTTATTCACTCACATAAAATTAGATGTACACTACTAAATAAATAATCTAAGTGGGGAAGACACATGTCTCATAAAAATAAGTGCCTCTCAACAGTTAAGTACTCATCTGCTAACCAAAAGGTTGGAGGTTCAAATCCACCCAGCTGCTCCATGGGAGAAAGACCTGGCATTCTACCTCTGCAAAAACAACAGCCAAGAAAATCCTATGAGACGCTTCTACTCTGTCACATTCGACTCCGTGGCAACAAAACAATGATGTAGATACCAATAGATACATACTAAGGATACTACTAGTTATCTCTGGAACCATATATACAGCACACAAATACACACCACACACCACACACACGTGTATGTCTCTGTGTGCACTTATCTTAGTCAAACAAAAGAGAGGGGTAGGATCGATTCTCACAAGAATCAAAATTTATATGTAGTTATGTTATATTTACCATTGCATACTAGCGTGCTGTGTATGTATATTTGAAACATAAAGCCAAACTAAAACCCTTGCCATCCAGTCGATTCCGATTGATAGCGACCCTATAGGACAGAGTAGAACTGCCCCACAGGGTTTCCAAGGAGCAGCTGGTGGATTCAAACTGCTGACCTTTTAGTTTGCAACTGAGCCCTTAACCACTGTGCCAAGGAGCAAATCACGTAGCTGAAGAAATTTTCTGAAACTATTCTAATTTTCCTGCTGCTAGGCTTCTCTGTAGAGCAACATGCATAAATGTATAAATTGTAATCATGGAGTATAATTGGTGGGAGGCAGCGCAGAGTCAAAATTTTTAAAGAAAAATCTCTGTTTTTACGCAACTGCTCCAGGGCACTTATACACCCAATTAAAAAAAAAAAAAAAAGGCCTTGGAAAATGAATAATGAACTCAGTGAAGAGTGTCAACCTACCTTATTAGAAAAGCAGAGTCAAAAAAATGTGTTAATGAACTTAATTGAATAGTGAATCATTTAAATACATTTAGATCAGGCTTGACCTAAAATTGTGACCTCAATGTTTTGAACAGTCAAGGCCAAGACACACACACACACCACTTATTCATTATGCCCTCACTTTTTCAGAATTTTGATATTTTCAAATTTTCTCATTAAAAGACATCTTTTGTTTCATAGAGAATTGCACTAAAATGTATGCATTTTTAACTGTCAAATATTGACAGGATTGAGTGGCATAATTTTTTCTCTGATATTTTACTCTAAATCATTTTAAATGTCACTCATAAGCAGTTTAAAGCATTTAATTACCCCTTTTCTTTCTTTCCTATCATAGAAAAGAATATTTAGTTTATGGTATGCATCTAGAATGTAGCTTTTCTTACCCCATGCCCCAAAAGTCTTGGAGAAGTCATAGTTTATATGATTTTCAAGGCCTAGGATAAATATTGCTTCCTGTCTGGAGAATGGTGTGTACAAATAAAAAGTGTATTTTAGTAAACTATTTTTATTTTCTGGTGGCCTACATCACTCTCTGGTAATCTAATTATAATCTCTATTACAAAATATTTTCAACCCCCCCCCCCAAAAAAAAACATTTCAACAGAGTGGATTATAGAAAGACTAATAACAAAGGTTCTGTATTTTAAGGGCTTCTAACTACAGACTATGAAGAAATATCATGAGAAGGGGTTTAACAGGAAGAAAGGGAAAAAGCTGGGGTAGAGGATGGTGGCCAACAGTTATGAGTCTTAAACTATGATCTAATTATGTACGCATATTCCAGTGCCCTCTTGCCCCTGATACACTAGACATATTTATGATTCCCTATGTCATTTGTTCCCTTTTAAAACAATTTTAATATATACTGCAATTTGATTTCAGCTGAATAAGAAGGCTTTGTTGGGAATCTGTGTTGGAAGCAGAGGAGGAACAACATTTTGAGTTGTTAGGAGTCCCTCAGACACGGAGATGTTCTTAGGCTCTAGAACTAGCAAGGGATGAAGTCTTGCTCTGGAGAATGTATTTGAAACAGTTAACGTGAGTGGCCCAACCACATTGCCTTGGTATCCACCATGCCCATCCATACTGAGGCAATGGCTTTTAACAACGAGCACATGAGACTATGTTTAAGCCCGATCTGGACGCATCTAACAGGTCATTCATGCCACAGGAACAGCCTAACTCACTAACTAACAGGAGCTGGTAATAAATATTCCAGGTTTCCCTCTTATTTGAGATAATCTTGGTATTCTACACTGTCTCCTAGGGTTTCCTGGTGGGATGGAGCCCATTTGCTCCCATCAGTAACCTGCTCTCTATCAGTTCGTGTTGAGTTGATTCCGACCTTGGTGACCCCGTGTATGTCAGAATAGAACTATGCTTCATAGGGTTTTCCGTGGCTGATTTTTCAGAATTAGATTGCTAGAACTTTTTTCTGAGACATCCCTGGATGGACTCAAACCTCCAACGTTTGGGTTATCAGCCAAACACGTGAACTATTTCCACCACCCAGTTGACTTCAGAGAGGAATAACGACCACGCAGAAAGGATTTCTTCTTTTACTTACCTCTTCACTATCCCTGGATTTTCAGTGCTTGTCCCTTTACAAGCACAAAGCAATAAGGAGGTGTGAAAAGCTTTTTCTCCCCCTGAAAACTAGTGGACAGAACTTTCCAGGGATACTTAGTCTCAGTTACATAGTACTAGTACCAACGGTTGCCGCTGAGTTGATTCCAACTCATGGCAACCTCATGTGTGTCAGGGCAGAACTATGCTCTGTGGGGTTTTCAATGGCTGATTTTCCAGAAGTAGATTGTCCGGCCTTTTTTCTGAGGTACCTGTGGGTGTACTCAAACCTTCAACCTTTGAGTTAGCAGTTGAGCACATTATCTTTGTAACCACTCAGATACTCAACCAACTCTGTAATGTATCCTTTATTGGATTTCTTCCCTTCCCTGCCTTAATTTCCTACTTCCTTACTAGTGCTTTCTTGAATCATGTCCCAAATAAATTGCTTATACTCATATCCTTTTGAGTACAGGTACAAAATGTAGGGGAACCCAATTTAACAAGGAATTTATGCAATCATTTATTCAACCTGTAACCTGTTGCCGTTGAGTCGATTCTAACTCATAGTGACCCTATAGGACAGAGTAGAACTGCCCCATAGAGTTTCCAACGAGTGGCTGGTAGATTCGAACTGCTGACTTTTTTGTTAACAAAGTCTTAACCCCTGTGCCACCTGGGCCTCATTTATTCAACAAAGAGGTATTAATGCCTATTATGTGCAAGCACTGCTCTACTCTCTGTGTTTATACCAATAAAACAAATAGAAATGCCTGCCATTACCGATCTTACATGTTATTGTAAGATCAATACTGACTGAGAGGGATTGGAGAGATAGGTGATTAAAAAAAAAAAAAATCTAGGGAGAGAAATAAAGAAATGAGGGAGATAAGAAAATTGTGGAGAAGCAATTTCAATGGAATAAACTGAAAAATCTATATTGGAAAAGTGACCTTGAAAATTGGCAGAGGTGAGGGATTGAGGCATGCCTGGGGGATCTGGGGGAAAGAGCTTTCAGGAAAAGGTGCTCTCTTTGATGAAGAAATAGGATTTAATGAGGTAGCAGTGTTCAAAGAACAGAAAGGTGAGAAGTGTTAGAAAAGGAGAGTAGGTAAGTGAACTCAGGCAAGAGTGGTGGGAGAGGTGAGAAAGATGGTCCAGTGGTGGGAAGGAGGACTCATATCAGGCAAGGCTTTGATGTCCTGATATTTCTCCTTTGAAAGCAGTGTATGTATCTGTATTTTTCCTTCTATGACAAATGAATACCAGGTACTTATTTAGGTTTATTCCAAAATAAGGATGAAAATTTGAAATACTATTAACTGATAGAAACCGGAATCTTGAAACCACCATGGTGAATTCTTTTTCCTGTCTTTTCTGAATTATTATCACGTTCTCACCTTTGGTGCTTATACTTATGAAGCAGCAGAGTACCAAAGGCTGATGAAATATAAAATAGGTATTAACAAAGAAAACTCATCTTTAAAAGAATATTGAGAATGTATGCAAAATAAAATGCATCCAATGGCAAGATCTATTGACTAGGTCAATAAATTGTTTTACTGAATAGAAACAATATGTCTCTCACTTCAATTATAACTTTAATTTGTTTTTTAGTATTATTCTAATTGGTCCAGTAAAGTTTACTTATTAAAAGCTTTTCAGAAGGAAATTTTCATGGGTAGTCTTGTAGATTTGTTGTTAGTATTTTCAGATTCCAGCTTGAATTTCATATTTTAGTCTGAAAACTAATAACAACAGCTAATAATTTATCTGCACTAGATTCAAGGCTAAGCCTGATTCATGTAATCCTCCAAGCAATGCAATGAGAAAAGCATATTGAACAGCTGAGAACACTGAAGCTCAGGTTACAATAAATTACTTGCCCCAAAGTCCACAGCTCTTAAACTATGGAACCAGGGCTTGAATCTATATCACCTGGCTCCTATATATACACTAGAAACCATTATGAGATTCTCAGCCCATCACTGGAACACAAATAATTCTCAAAAACATAGCTCTCCATTGCTTTGTTCTTTTGTCATTTTACATTAAGGTGTCAGTTCTTTAGATTCTAAAAGATGATTACAATTGTATACATGCCAAACTGTGTGCCAAAGGTAATCCAAGAAAGACATGCTTGCCTTCACCATAAAACCCTGAAGCTACATTCTACCTCAGAGGGGAAAAAAATATGATATTTCTGTAATAAGTACAACTTACACTCAGAGATAAATATGGGCAATGTTGCAAAGTCTTCTGTGACAAGATTTATTGATTTAACCCTGAACTTTTTTTTTTTTTTTAATAACCTGCCATTATTTACATTTTGGGAAAAACAAGTCGGGTGACATATATATATATGGTGTATATATCCTCTTCCTGAGACAGATGCCCCACAGCTCTGTACTTTTTACCTGGCTTCTTCCCTTACACTGTTGTATTGAATTTTTTTTTCCTTTGCTGGCTTCCCACACCCCTAGCTTTGCATTTGAATCCCACTTTTGCTTGGAGGTTGTATGTAAACCCCACAGTGCCTGTTGCTGATGTAACTTGTATGAACTCCCTACCTGTAAACCCCTTGAAAAGCGACTTGCCTGTCTGCTGTTGGTAAGCAGTCTTGGCAGCAGCAGCCCTGACTGACTCCATTTCCTTGCAGAATGAAATAAAGGTGCCTTCCCTGTTCTCCCACCTCGGTCTCTCATTGACTTAACTTGTATGAACTCCTACTTGTAAACCCCTTTAAAAGTAACTTGCCTGCCCACCCTTGGTGAGCAGTCTTGACACCAGCAGCTCTGACTTACTCCATTTCCTTGTACTATGAAATAAATGTGCTTTTCTTGTTCTCCCACCTTGGTCTCTCATTTATTAGCCAATACGAGTCATGCTGAGTAAGAACCTGGGGTTTCCACACGGTAACATTCCCTCCCTCCATCTCTCCCTCTCTCCACAAGACTTTCCCTCCTCTCTCTCTCCTTCTTCCACAGAACATACCCCTTTCTTGACTTACAGTTCAATTAAGTCCTCTATACTAATAAATAATCACTTCAGTTTTATCTTATCATTTCCTCAGGGCTGCCTCGTCAGCTAGGTATTGATTTTTTTTTTTTCTTTTTTTTTAAGATTCTGCTTACAGTATATGATTGTTTGCCTGGCTTTACTCACTAATGTCTTTAAAACCTTTAATAGTGCACTTTCATGTTAGATGTCTTTATTTACCTTTTAAAAAGCCTGCTAGCCTCCTATAATAATACTACATCTGCTGTAGAATCATATTTATCAGAAAGACAGCAAAGCTAAAAGAAATGCAAAAGGCCAATGCTTGAGCTGAATTTAATATGAGAATTCAAATAAAGATGCCAATAAAATTCACATTTTAATGCAACCATTAGACACATACAGAAAGCAAAGCATCTTAATGGATGATATAAATCATCATTAAATCTGCATTAATTTAGCTTCCTCAAATATTCCTTCAAATCCTAAATAAGTCACCACAAATACAAAGAAATAGTTTCCCCTCATATTAAAGTCTATTCAGCCTAGGAAAGAAAGAATTATGATTTAAAACATACGTTCCATGGTATGTTTTCATAATCATCCAATTAATATACACAGTGAAAATTGATTGCAAACACTGTTACAGAACCTGGTTAGACCCTGTGACTGGGAGCAGCAACTAAGCAGAGAGGTACCTGGGGAGGCAAGAGGAACCCACTGAACAGGTAGGTGTCTGGTCTCCCTCATTAGAACCGTGTTTCCCAGTTCACTCATCCATGTACCACCTTCACAAATTTGCCATTTTCCAGTACAAGCTTTACTGGTATTTGTTTAATATTTTTATTTACATTGATTAACTTTTGAAAAATGAGTTACCTCCTAACCTATATGATTCTTGATATCATGGTCTGATGTTGGGTTACATATTTTTAATACATATTAAAATACATAAATAATCAATGTGCCATGTAAAATCATCTCATGTTTACATGTTATATTCCTTGGAAACTCTATGGGGCAGTTCTACTCTATCCTATAGGGTCTCTATGAGTCAGAATCGAATCAACCGCATTGGGTTTTTGGGGTATGCTTACTGAACATTGGGAACCATTGCTTTAGAACAGTTGTTTCCAAATATCTTCAAGCATAAACTACATATACACATTAGAGGCTTCCGACTGGTAGTAAGTACTTTTGATTTTATTAATTTTTCTGTAATTAATATTTAAGGTACTAGCATGAATTTACAGCATCCTTAAAACTGTAGTTAGGCCTCCAAGGATCCTGAGACCCATAATTTAAAAACTTTTCTTCCAGGGCATTAGGATGTGTCTCTTGTATACAAAACATTAAGAAAACAGAAATAAGCCAGCAAAAGTTCTGAGATGGATTCTTGGCAATGCATGTGTATATCACAGAAAGAAGCTTAGAAAGAATATGCTTAACATCACACTTGCAGGTTTGAACTACACTGCCTTAAGAAGAAATGCAGAAGGAAAAAACTTTCCAGTGAAAAATAGATGTTATAGAGGACAACATTCTTTTATCTGGAAACCAAAGTAAATTATATCCTTGAGGAGATGATTAAGAAATGTATTTTGAATAAAAGTTATATTAGGTTCATTCCAAGCAATAGATAAACTAGACTCAGCGATCAATATTTGATGGCAACATGGAGGGGCTATTCCTTTGGCATTCCAACATATCCTGACCTTGACACAACCTTATTAAATATTTCATTAAGAAATTACAAAAGATATAAAATGCATTGTTGTCAAATTTGCATATGGGGTAAATCTGGGAGCAATAACATAAAATAATTATAAGGCAAGTACTTGCAATGATCTGGGGTAAAAGTTTCATAGAGGCTGAACTGTAACAGATACAGTATAAAATAACAAGGTACAGAAAATTAAACATAATAGTCTCCCTCTTCCCAAACCAGAGCAGTCTTCTTGCTTCTGGGACTTAAGAGAAAATTACTCTGAGAGCCCTTCTGAAATAATTATCCCAACAATATTCTTACATATGTACAGTAATGAGTTTTATGTAAAATAATATCATATTCCATATGATGTCTCTCAAACATTAGACATCACACAGTTCAAGGTTTTGATTTCTGGAAAGAATTTGGAGTGTAGCAATTACTCTTTTTTGCACATTAAAAGCTAATTCATATGACATAAATATTTAACTGGATATTGAATAGGAAAAGGGTTACAAAATTGTCACTCAAACAGGAAATTTGACAGAATGTGTAATCAATGAAATTCTGTGTTTTTTATTTTCCCAATATTGGACTAATAATTTCCTTTTTGTAAGTGGATTATTGCATATACATGTAAAAAAAAATTCTAAATTCAGTAATTTAGTTAACAAATTAGAGACAAGGAAATAAAAGACCTGGAGTTCACAATATTCTTGCTGAACTAGATTTCACTGGAATTGGGTAGGGGTAGAAGGAAAGAATAAAGCTATAAAAGAAAACTAAGAATAAAAGAGAGGAAGGACAGCGGTGGTGACAGAGGAGGAAGAAGGGAGAGAAAAAATGAAAATAAAGCTCTCAAGTCACAAAAAAATCACAAATTTATCTTACTCTATTAAAAGGGGGATTCTCAAAAGATTTGAGAAAGAAAAATAAGCTTTCTAGGTCTCTGAATTAATGCAAGTTATCAATCACTATGTCAATATGTTTCGTAGTACAGTCAAATCTCTTGAAATAGATAAAGAAAACAGTGTGGTTTTCTTCTTTTCCAAAGATAATGAAAATCATTGCTGCTGTTAGTGGTCATCGAGTTCATTCCTACTCATGGCAACACTATGAGAGCAGAGTAGAATTGTCCCATAGAGTTTTCAAGGCTGTGTCCTTTCAGAAGCAGATCACCAGGCCTGTCTTCCAAGGTGCCTCTGGATGGGTTCAACTGCCCACTTTTCAGCTAGTAGTCAAGTATTTAACCAGACTAATTCGGCATCTGTGGGCTAAGTTTTATGTCACCAAACAGATTTGAGTAAGAATTTTTTCCTTTATCTTGATGAAAAATGTTTTGATATAATAAATACATCCATTTCCTAGAAGGTTTTTTTTTCATATCTGAATAAGAAAATATTTTATTGAATGTACCTCTTTAACAGAAACTATTAATTCAAATAGTTTCCGTAACAGTAAACTGAAATTTCTGAATTGTGTATGCATTTTTGCTATTATGTATGTATGCTTTCTCTTTTCTTAGGTATTAAAACTTACTTGGATGGAAACTTGTTAAGATATTTTAAACAACTTAGATGCTAAATTTTGAAAATAAAATTATATTCCACTGTTATTATGATGTGGGCTGTATTCATTCTTATTATTTGCAGATGATGAAACTCCTATCTGGGAGAAAGAAAAAAGAAATCTTATACAAGCTTCTAAATTTAAGGTATGGAAACAGCCCCCAAGTCTTTACATAACTTGCCCAAGTTAATATTGCTAATGACAAAAGTGTGATTAGGTGCCAGGTCTTTGGCGCTTAAAGGTGGAATGATGATATGGAGATCTGATTTTCAATGGGTGCAGGCACAATGTATTCAAATCCTTGCTTAACAATCTATTAGCCTGGCCGTTAACCTTACCTTTCTCACTCTCTGCTTCCTCGTCTGTTAAATGTGAATGATAACGATGATAGCCATAATAATAATATCAATATCACTTTTGTGGATGGATATGTTTCCACTAAAAAGATATGATGAAGTTCTAACCCCTGGTACCTGTGTATGTGACCTTATTTGGAAATGTCATTAGTTAACATGAAGTCACACCTAAGTTGGTGTATCCTAATCCAATACAATTGGTGTCCTTATTAGAAGAGAAGAAGAAACACAGAGACAGAGAGACACCCAGGGGAGAATGCCATGTAATGACACAGGCAAGGATTGGATGACAGTGCAAGCCAAGGAACACCAAGGATTGTGGGAAACCACCGGAATCTAGGAAAAAGGCATGAAACGGGTTCTCCTCAAAGAACTCCAGAAGAAACCAATCTCGTCAACACCTTGATTTCGGACTTCTAGCCTCCAGGACTGTGACAGAAAACATTTCTATTGTACCAGTCTGTGGTTTCTTTGTCACGGCAGCCCTTGGGAACTAAATACCTTTAAAAAAAAAAATGTTGTCTGGTCCATTCCAACTCATAGTGATCCTATACAACAGAGGAGAACTGCCTCATAGGGTTTCCAAGGAGCAGCCAGTGGATTGGACTGCCAACCTTTTGGTTAGCAGTCAAACTCTTAACCACTGTGCCACCAGGGCTCAAATTAAATATAGCCACCTAATTTAAGAGTCTCTAAGGATTACAAGTGAATTGTGCATTTTAGGGACTTAGTAAAATTTAATTATCTTCTTTTTATCTGTTACTGCTCTTTTACCATTTTTGATGATGATTAGGAAAGAATTCTCTAAATTGATTCAAAGCTATGAAGACTACCCAACCCAGTGCCATCGATGTATTCTCAATTCAAGTGATGAATAAACAAACCTGAGCACACAGTTAAAGAGCCTGGGAGGACTGTAGTTAAGAATAACAAATTTAGGAAAGTGTCAAAGTAAATCTCACAAATCTTTTACAATCTCTGTTCCTGAGTTGTTGGTCCCCTTGGCTATCTTCAAGAACCAAACCCTCATCTTCCTTCGGATCACATAGTAAAACCTTTCTTCAGTGTGTTTCTTCCACCAAATGCCTAAGTCTGATCATAAAATAAAAGGAGAACAATAGACTCTCCTTGTCTCAAAGAGTCAAATAAATATATCATTAGATTCGTCTACAGGTGTTAAATTCTGTCTTCTTCAGGAATAATCCTCACTAGAAATTCTTTACAAAATTCATCAAAGAAAATATAACTCTAAATAATTTTCAATGGTTTCTCCACTTTGTAAGTCTAATTGCATCCGTGATAGGCAATTTCTGAGTCAGTTTAAATTCTCCAGACTTAAAATGACTTTGATATGGAGACTTCTCCTTGGGTATGCCCAATGGACTTTTCCTCATGTGAAAAAATGTGAATAGAAACATATCGGTAAGCTGACAAGATATATTTTTGGAAAGTATGTATTCAAATGCAGATAAGTATATGAAATCTAGTAGATGAAATCAGGCTTTTCCTTTCCCTATTTTTAGGCACAGTGGTTAAAATCTCCACTGCTAACCAAAAGGATGGTAGTTTGAATCCATTAGCCACTCCCTGGAAACCCTACAAGGTAGTTCTACTGTGTCCTACAGGTTCACTGTGAGTCAGAATTAACTTGACGGCAATAGGTTTTAAGTTAGAATGATGATTAACTGATTCAGAGTGTTAGAAAAGATTTGTTTTCAGAAAGAATAGAGAAAGTATCACTCAGAGCATTCACTGTGTGTCAGATAAAATGAAAATCATTTGAAAATGAAATCATAATTCTCTTAATAAGCTGATAATAAATATTGTCTGTATTTCACATCTAAGAAAATGGAGGCTTAGAGAGATTCATACACACCTACAATTACATGGCCAGTATATACTAAAGCCAAATTCTTTGCTGTTCTTTATATTCTATCATACTCTCTGGTGGTATCTAGGTATTTGTTAACATGAGCATTCTGTTGGTTTCTCATCATTTTTCGTTCTGTAAATTTAACAACTAGATAATTTCAAAAGTATTCATGAAACAAGAACATGATATAAAACAATGGTAGAGTATATAAAGTTTTAAATGTGTCTTCTAGCTGACATTTTAAGAGAGTATAGGCATTTACCAAAATACTAGGAAGTGTGAATTTTCTTGAATACACTCTATAAACTGAAAAATATTCTAATAAATTTGTTTTTTTTTTAAGAAACTCCTCAAAGTGTTATTGGCAGAGAGATGTTTGGTTGCATAGTTTTAGCTTTAATGAAAGATAACTGCAATACACTTACACACAGAGACACAATTGTATCATATTGGACCTAAAATTTTGGGTTAATATTCCCAAGATTATATTTGGTGGCATTAAAAAATATATATATATCTTAATACTTTATCTTCTGTCTTAAATTTCTTATATACTCCAGATGTGATAACACCATTTTTTTCTCTCTCTGCCAATGTTTAGTAATATTTGCTTAAGAGAAAATCCCCTTAGAGCCCTATCTGAACCGTTTCCAGTAAGAAATCTGTCACTGTTAACCTCGGCTGTTGCAGCTGCAATGCAACACCGCACCTAGAAAAGCATTAGCTATACAATTATACCTTACTCTGACACATGGGTAGGCAGCCAAATGTACCAATTCTTACTCTAAACAAAAAACATCTAAACTTGAAGACACCATTTTAAAAATAAAATTACATTACCATTAAGAAATTTTTTTTTTTTTTTTGAAGAAAAAAGACAAATCTTAAACTATTCCTATTTACTTGGCAGACATTCACAAACTAGGGACCATGCTAGTTGTGGTGTCATTTCCAGAACAATTTGCTTCATGTTAAGCTAAATATTACCTTCACCTCAGCAGGAGATCTTGGCACGTAATTAAGTTGGTCTGTTTCAGAACATTTGCTGCATAGTTATCTGACTATTGATAAAAAGGGAATTACATTTCTAATGGAATTTAAAATCTAGTATTTTTTTTTAATCCTTTGAAAAGATAATTCATATTTTTCCTAAAGTTCTCTCCAATGTCCATTTTCTTTTATTGTTAACTATGAGATACACATTACTTCTGTACTAAAGACCTGGATTATTCTGCTTTGATCATGAAAGATAATTCAGTTATGCTGATTTAGTTTCAACCTCCATTTTTATTTCCACAACTAAATTTCTCATCCAGGTACTTACATAATAGGAGTAAAACAAAA
Organism: Loxodonta africana; assembly: GCF_030014295.1. NCBI lineage: Eukaryota > Metazoa > Chordata > Mammalia > Proboscidea > Elephantidae > Loxodonta > Loxodonta africana. The sequence goes on along the minus strand of NC_087347.1, from coordinate 108,548,432 downwards.
TGATGATGTAATATTATCCTTATTGTTCATATCGGGTTCATTTAAATCACCTAAACAATCAACATTTTCATAAAGTGAACTGCATTTAAGAGCGGCATATGCAATAAAAATGTGTCCTGGGTGAGGCAATGTATATGGTTTAGAGATGGGTTCTCAAGAGGATTAGAAAGGGTACCTCCATTTTTCACTTACCATAGCTTCTCTGTCTTCTATCCTAAAGCCTTGGCTTAGTACTAAACAAAAGCTGAGATTCTGCCCATTTCCACATTCCCCCCAGATTTTGACCTCTATCTGCTCCTAACTCTCCTGACTTTTATAACACTCTCAGAACACAACAGCACTGAGAGAGAAATTACTATATTGGGCCTTGGTCCAGTTACAAACAATTGTCATCAAGTCGATTCTACTCATAATGACTCCACATGTTTCAGAGAACTGTGCTCCATAGGATTTTCAATGACTGAATTTTTAGAAGTACATTGCCAGCCCTTTCTTCCTAGGAGACTCTGAGTGGACTCTCATCCTCAGCCTTTCAGAGAGCAGCTAAGCATGTTAACCATTTGAACCACCAGGGGCTCCTTGTTACAGTAATTGTGCATCCAAGTTGAATTAGAGTCCCCTCACCAGAAACACTGATTCACTGGCCCTGCATCGCCCATAGGCTACTATGACTCAGTGGCTATAAATTAGGGTAGAAATGTTGGGTGAAAGGAAACTAACCTGATCACTGAAGATATATCATATAGGTTGGGATTCATATTTAAAAAGCAAAATAAAACAAACAATCTAAGCTATTTTGATGGAGGAACAAGCAACAGATTTACCATACCATCTGAAACAACAAACCAAATTAAAAAAAAAAAGAGACAAAATATATGAAACAATGGCTTTCAAGACATTAGACATCAGACAAAAAAGGGCAGTGGTCTCTGAGAGACCAGAAACAAATGAAGTAAGCCCTAAGATTCCCAAGACATACAGCCTGAGAGAGTTTCCAGGCTGCAATATGAGAAGAGAGAATTCAGGCAAAATCCAGCAGACTCCTTGAGTTGATAAGGCAAAACTAAGAGTCCAGGGAAAGCAAGGCAATTAGAGTCCTAAGGACAGAGTAGTACGGAAGAGAATGCTGCACAGAAAGAAAACTCTTGAGATTTGCAGAGGGCCTCAGAGGATAACTGATGTGTGTGTGTATATATATATATATATATATATATATATATATATCCATAACCCACTGCCTTTCAATCCTACTTGTAGGACAGAGTAGACAGCTCCATAGGGTTTCCAAGGTGGTAATCTTTACTTAAGCAGATTCCCACATCTTTCTCCCATGAAGCAACTGGTGGGTTCCAACCACCCACATTTTGGTTAGCAGCCAAGTGCATAACCGTTGTGGCACCAGGTCTCCTTCATAGGCAGGTATTAGTTGATTAACATCCATTCAGGCAACATCTGACCACATACACGTCTGTTATTCCATGAGGTTACAATAGAGTTCAGAAATACTCATCAGCAAATGGACACAGTGGCTGTACTTTGCTAGAGATCCAATCTGTCTCTCACTAGGCTCTCTGGGTCACACATCTACCCAGCCCTGGGGTGGCATGGGGGGTGGTCCTGGTGCACGTCCACAGCTGCTGGTCTCATTACTCTACAGCCAAGAGATAGATGCCACAATGAGGGTGCTGAGAATACCAGAAGGATGTTTCCCTGTGTTTTATTGACTATGCAAAGGCATTCAACTGTGTGGATCATAACATACTATGGATAACACTGAGAAGAATGGGAATTCCAGAATACTTAATTGTGCTCATGAGGAACCTGTACATAGAAAAAGGCAGTCATTCGAACAAAACAGAACAAGGGAATACTGCATGGCTTAAAATCCAGAAAGGTATGCACCAGAGTTGCATTGTTTCACCATACTTATTCAATCTGTATGCTGAGCAAATGATGTGAGAAGCTGGACTATATGAACATGAACATAGCATCAGTGTTGGAGGAAGACTGATTAGCAACCTGCGATATGCAGATGACACAAACTTGCTTGCTGAAAGTGAAGAGGATTTGAAGCACTTACTGATGAAGATCAAAGACTACAGCCTTCAGAATGGATTACATCTTAACCTAAAGACAAAAATCCTCGCAAGTGACCCAATAAGCAATATCATGATAAACAGAAAAGATTGACGTTGTCAAGGATTTCATTTTACTTGGATCCAAAGGGACATAGCAGTTAAGAAATCAGACGATGCATTGCATTGGACAAATCTGCTGCAAAAGACCTCTTAAAGAGTTAAAAAAGCAAAGATGTCACTTTAAGGACTAAAGTGTGCCTAACCCAAGCCACAGTATTTTCAATCGCCTCATATGCATGTGAAAGCTGAGCAATAAATAAGGAAGTCTGAAAAATTGATGCCTTTTAATTTTGGTGTTGGTGAAGAATATTGAATGTACTATGAACTGCCAGAAGAACAAGTAAGTCTGTTTTTGAAAAAGTACAGCCATAGTGTTCCTTGGAAGCGAGGATGGTGAGATTTTTCCTCCCATACTTTGGACATATTTTCTGGAGATGGATATCATAGTTGGTAAAGTAGAGCGCCATTGAAAAAGAAAAAGACATTCAATGAGATGAATTGACACAGTGGCTGCAACAATGAGTTCAAACATAGCAAAGATTATAAGGATGCTGCAGGATAGGGAAATGTTTTGTTCTATTGTATTTTTTTATGTAGGGTCATTATGAGTCAGAACAAACTAGATGGCACCTAACAACAACAACTATATAAAAACCCATTGTCATTGAGCTAATTCTGACTCATACCAACCCTATAGTGCAGGGTAGAACTGCCACATAGGGTTTCCAAAGCTGTAAATCTTTACAAAAGTAGACTGCCACATCTTTCTCCCATAGAGCTGCTGGTGTGTTTGAACTGCCATCCTTTCAGTTAGCAACCAAGTGCTTTAACCACTACGCCTCCAGGGCTCCTAGAACAACCATATATATGATCTTATAAATCATGGAATATTGGGAGAATATTCAGAATGTTATTGCCTCAATAGTGGGAAATAATTAGCCCTAGGGGAAAAAAAAATGCTCTGGTCCCACCTAACAAATATTAAAAGTCTGATCCCAATAGATAAAACTGTTACAAGTAACTTAATTTTTAATCATAAAAAGTACTCAATCTAAAAAAAGGAAAAAAAAAAAAAAAGAGGGAAAAGTGAATGAAGAACAGATAGGGAAAGAGCAAAAAAGAAACAGAGCAAAGAGAGCACAAATGAGGTAAGCAGAAAACAAAAACAAGATGATAGACGTGAATCACATTAAATGTAAATTGTCTAAAAACTCCAGTAAAAAGCAGAGATTGTCAGCTCGAATTAAAACAAAACAAAAAAATCCCATTTACATGCATACTCAACTATTAGGGATTGAATTGTGCCCCACCAAAATATATGTTGTAAGTCCAAACCTCTATCTATGTAATTCCATCCTTGGAAACCCCATGCGGCAGTTCTACTCTGTCCTGTAGGGTTGCTATGAGTCGGAATTGACTTGATGGAAGTGGATGTGTGTGTGGTGTAACCCCATCCGGGGACAGAAGATTTTTTGTTATGTTACTGAGGCTATTTTAGTGTAGGATATGTCTTAAGCCAATCACTTTTGAGATACAAGAGGAGCAGAAAAGGCAGAGAAGCAAGCAAGCAAGCAAGAACAAAGAAAATGGAAGATATGCAATGCATGCAGATCATTCAGGAACTGAGTAACAGGAGCTAAAAAGAGACAAGAACCTTCCCCAACAGCCAACAGACAAAGCAAGCCTTCCCCTAGAGCTGATGCCCTGAATTCAGACTTCCAGCCTCTTAAACTGTCAGAAAATAAATTTCTGTTTATTAAAGCCACCCACTTGTGGTATTTTTATTATAGCAGCACTAGATAATCAAGATAGTAGATTTCATGGGAAATAAATTTTTATATAGAGAAAAAGGTTATTTTCTAATGATAAGTTCATCAAGAGACAAAAGAAGTCTATGAATTTATCAAGTTATAAAATTTCAAAATACATGAAATAAATACGGGTATAATGGCAAGTACCAAGTGGTAGAGAGGGCATGGAGGGAGCAGAATTATCAACCACTGCTTGCATGTTTTTTAAATGGTACAACTGCTTTAGAAGTGTTTGGTATTTTCTTTGAAGGCTAAAACATACTTATATTATTCATCTTCCCTCTCCTAGAAAAAAGAAGGCATGTGGCCACACAAATATCAGTACATGAGTGTTTGCAACAGCTTGATTTATAACAGCCTAAAACTTAAAATAACCCAAAAGATCATTGAGTGCAATAACAACAAAAAAAAACTTGTTGCCACTGAGTCAGTTCCTACTCATAATGACCCTACAGGACTGAGTAGAACTGCTTTATAGGGTTTCCAAGGATCATCTGTTGGATTCAAACTGCTGACTTTTTGTAGCACCTGAGCCCTTAACCACTAAGCCACCAGGGAGTGGATTAAAAAATAATTTATATCCCTACAATGGAATACCACTTAGGAATAAAAAAGAGTGGGTAATTGATAACCCCATCGGTATGGTTAAATCTCAAAATAATTATACTGAATGCAATAAACCAGAAAAAAAATGAAAGCATACTGTATGATTCTATATTTACTAAGCTCTAGAAAATTTACACCATAGTATCTGAAAGCAGACACATGGTTACCTGGGAAGGCAGAGTCAGAGGGAGTCATATTATAAAGGGGCAAAGGGAAATTTTGGGGGGTGATACATATGTCCATTATCACGTTTATGGTGATAGTTTCATGGGTGTACACATATGTGGGAACTTATCAAATAGCACAGTTTAAGTATCTGCAGTTAACTGTCAAATATACCTCAATAAAGCTGTTAAACAAAGAAATAGGACTCACAGAAAGTTGGGAGAAGGTACAGCATATATAGATTTCATGGCACCTCAGTGGTTAAAGTTGCCGACTGGTAACTGGAAGTTCTGCAGTTTGAAACCACCAGTGGCTCCATAGGAGAAAGATGTGGCTGGCAGTCTGCTTCCACAGAGATTTACAGCCTTGAAAATCCTATGGAGTCACTATGAACTGACTCAATGACAGTGGGCATATAACATAGGCCTGATGATTCATAGTTGGACATTCATTCACGCCCTTTAACATTTATTATTCTAGTCATCATGGAAACAAAATAAAACAAACAAACATCAACAACTAAAAAAAAAAAACAAAAACCTCTTAGTTTTACCCTGGACATGTTTTCTCTTAAGTGATAAATGCTTTGTTAATACTAATTATCTTTATCTTTCTCCACTCCTGACAAGAAATGTCTAAGATTTCACAGAACTGCTCTACTCTTTTGGTGTTACAAAATTTTATCATGTATCCAAATCTTTTATTTTTCTCTTTACTCTCTCCATTGCAGGATGCATTGTTTCCTGCTTTAGACTATATCAATGTGAATTATTTAACCTAAAGTGCTCAACAAAGGGACAAATAATATTTTTGAGGCCTCAATGCCTGCTAGGTACTTCATATACTGTTCTTTCTTTTAACCCTCTTATCAGCTTTATGAGGCCAAAGTATTACAAATGAGACAATAATAAGAGACCCGAAGAAATCTATCCAATTAATAAATGTTAAAGTCAAGAATGGAACTCTAAGGAAGAATGAAGAAAACTAAAGATACAAGAGAAAGATTAGTCCAAAGGACTAATGGATCATATCTACCATGGTCTCCCCTAGACTGAGTCCAGTACAACTAGATGGTGCCTGGCTACCACAACCAACTGCTCACAATAGAGGGTCCTGGACAGAGCTGGAGAAAAAAGTAGAAAAAATTCTAACTCAAAAGAAAGACTAGACTTGCTGGCCTGACAAAGACTGGAAAAACCCTGAGAGTATGGCCCCCGGACACCCTTTCAGCTCAGTAATGAAGTCACTCCTGAAGTTCACCCTTCAGCCAAAGATTTGACAGGCCCATAAAACAAAACAAGATTAAAGGGGCACACCAGCCCAGGGGCAAGGACTAGAAGGCAGGAGAGGACAGGACAGCTAGTAACGGGGAACCCAAGGTTGAGAAGGGAGAGTGTGGACATGTCATGGGGTTGTTAACCAATGTCATAAAATAATATGTGCACTGTTTAATGAGAAACTAGCTTGTTCTGTAAACCTTCATCTAAAGTACAACTTAAAAAAAAAAAAAAAAGAAAAAAGAGGCCAACTGTGCCACATGCTGCCAAAAAAAAAAAAAAAAAGACTGGAAGTCTGCTCCTGATTACTCCAGAGCTTTTGAGCTCTTTTCATGAGGCTGCTCAGTCTACTGGCTTAGCACACTTTCCTTCCTCCAGATGGGCAGGCAAGCCTCCTTGTATTGGTTTGACAGGACATGCCAGTGAACCTATATATTGAAACCTCTTTATAATTGAAGTCAATTTTGCACACTAATTAAGCACAAACTGTTGAATTGGTTAGTAGGGAGGCAGTATTTGTAGAAAAATAAAATAAAATGTAGAGGAACTCAACAAAAGGAAACTAGTACCCCAAGGTCCAGATTTAGGAAGTCTTATATTTGGTTGAATCACATTAAGTCTATTTTCTTTTAGCCCTTTCTTCATTCATTTCTTAAATGTCTTTACGCCAGAATCTGTACTAGGTACAGGGTATATATTGAGGAATAGAACATATATGGGACCAGCCTTCCTGGAAATTAAAGTCTGGCAAGGGAAACAATACCCCCCAAAAACCAAATCCATTGCAGTCAAGTTGATTCCAACTCATAGCAACCCTACAGGACAGAGTAAAACTGCCCCATTTGGTTTCCAAGGAGTGGCTGGTGGATTTGAACTGTGACTTTTGTGGTTAGTAGCTGAGCTCTTAACCACTGAGCCAGCAGGGACGGCATTAAATCCTTTAAAAAAGCAACAACATGAAAACAGCTCATAAATACATGACATTGAAAATCTGGCAGAATGTATGTGAAATTCCTAACATTGTAGGGGTCATAAAGGTTGGCCATATGTTAACAGTATGAACACAGGTTTTATTTGTTTTTAATCAAACACTATTAGAATACAAAAGCAGACACAGCAATAGAGAATGATAAAGAAATTAGCACATTTTATTGAACTCTGACTAAAAATGCCAAATGCAGTTCCATAGATCATAACCAAAGCATAGAGCTTGGGAAGGTTTCAGGGGAGAGATATAAAGCTGATTAAAGAAAAGGAGAATAGAACCCATGTAGAGAGACTAAAGAAAATGGAATTATTTAGCCTGGAGAAGGTTGCAAAAGAGTTTAATTTCAGAGTCCTTACATAAATGATTTGTACACAAAGGATAGTGATAGGTAGGTCAGAATTTCTACTGGAGAAAATAAAAAAGGAGAAAACAGGCTTAACTTATCGTCTCAGAATTTTATCTAGACATAAAGGAACTTTTGCTCTTACTATTTTTTCTTGGTTGTTGTTCTTTGTTTTTTAGATTGAGGATGATAGAATTTGCCTTACCTTACAAAAAAAAAATTTTTTTTTTTTTAACTAGATGATTTCTAATGACCCCTTTCCATGCTGAAATTCTATGACCATTATAACAACAAAGGTAATATAGATGGAAGTGAGGGGACTTGACACTTTCCGTTCTCTTTTTTTTTTTTTTTTTTTTGCTGTTTAGAAATGGGTTTTGTGTTAATTCAGCAACATGGTTAGTGAACACTTTCCATGTGCCAGTAAGATGCTGAAAGTACTGAGTCATGGTGTTGAGCCCAAAAATGAAACTGAGTGGTTGGATAATTTTGCATCTATCACCTATCAACAAGCAGTAAATTCCAGCTGTGAAAACCGAACAGTATGAAAAAAGCTCTCCTGGAACATAAGGTTGATGTTGCTTTCCCCCCTTCCAACAATACCTCTTTGATGGTAGTCACACCCTCAGCCAGTAAAGTTACAAGAAATTACTTCTGGTTTAATTCTAAACTAGCATCTTTTAACAGGTTCATTTCTGGCATTTTTTTCTGTGTCAACAAATACAGGTTTCAGTGCCAAGGTTAAACTGTATCTTCCAAGAAGGAATCTGGATAATTCAAGCTCAGTGATCAATTACCATGTTTCATAAAGTAAAAAGAAAAATGAATTGTTTCTTGTTATTAAACATGTCAATAAATTGGAACAAAGCATAGTTCATAATTTTTGCTTCTGCATGATAAAAGGTTTTGAAAGCTCACCAAGAGTAACATTAAAACACCAAAAAAAACAAACCTATTGCCATTGAATCAATTCCAATTCACAGCAACCCTATAGCGACCTTATACTTATGTTCCCTTATCAATAGCCTCTAGTATTTTGATCTATTTAATAATCATTTATCCATCAAAAATTAATATGAACAATAATAATTCTAGAATTGATTCCCTCTATTTATTACTAGGTCTCTAGAGTTATTTACCTTACTTAGATTGGAAGGAATTTTTGAAAACAAAAACAAAACAAAACAAACAAAAAAAACACACAATGCAGACTCCATTACGAAAAGCACAATTTCAGCTCTCTAAATTATTTGTTTACTCTGCAAAGTTAACAGTGTGAAGAATGCCTTTCTTTCCGAAAAACATTTTTGGTATTTACCTCCAGCAGAAGAAAAAAAGCAATACAGTAACCCAGGCATTCAGATATTGTCAGAAATGGAACAGAAACCTTGACCCATGTATACAGACAAAAACATCAATAAATTATTTACATCGTGAAAGACATAACTAATATCATTAGAAAAGCTTCTGGAAGGAGAAAATGTATGACCTAAGAAATAAAACTATATCCAGACGGATTCATTCACTTAGTCAATAAATACTTAGTTAACATCAACCTTGTTCCAAAATGAATAAGACACTATTTCTGTTCTCAAGAATTTCAACCCAATGGAAAGCTGACCTTGAAGACTAACATTGGTTAGTCTATATTGAAGAAACCTGAAATGTATTAGTCATGAAATTCTTTAGCAAGACTTAGAATTTTAAAATCAAGAAAGAGTTCAAGGAGAAGGGGATGAGTGGGAAAGGACCTCTTGGAAAAGATAATTTGGAACAGGGGTCTCTGTCCAATCAATATTATATGAAAGGTTTTTCTAGATCAAAAAACATTTTAAAAACCAACTAGGAAAAAAAATCACAGATAAAGTACTTGTAATTCCTACCAAGTTCTGAAGGAAAGTTGAGCAATTTTTATGTAAATCCCTATTATCTTTTTTTTAATAAAATGATACAAACGACCCTATACAGCCATTGTCAAACAGAATGGATGACTACCCTCATCTACTATGGAATATATTCAGGTCTGCTTTTAAAAAGCCTAATTCGACTTGTGATGTATAAATGTGTACCCAGATTCCTGTTACAAGTCTGACCTAAATTATTCATGCAAAATTCTGCTTCCCCAGTGAACTAATAATAGGAAATTCTTGAACACAATTAGCTGGCAACAGTGAATAAAAGTTATAAACATAAAAAAAAGAAAGCCATTGTCTAAAAAGTTCCAACGTTGAAATATAGTATAAGTCCAGATAATGGTAGCACATTGGGGAAATGGAATTCCCTTTAGGGTATATTTCTTGTGATAATAGTCAACATAAAGGACAGTTTAAATAGCACATGAGTGTGGTGTTAAACAACGCTGAATGGCTGATGAGGAAGTTATGCCCTGTTCAATTCTTTTTTACTCTTCCTAGATGCTTCATGGTAAGAAATTTGGTCATGGAGAAATAATTTCTCTGATACTTACTAATCTCTGTTTTTAAAAAACCTGGGTTCTGATAAGCCAATATTAAATGAGAATTAGGTGTCATACTAGGATTTAATAATATTGTTCATTTTCATTATCCTTATTTTTGCAATTACTTTCATGACAAGACTCCAAATTTTTATTTTTGATAGTGATCAGTGATCTGTCCTTTCAAGGAGGGAAGTTTTAATCATTGGCTATGTTTAGAATTGCCATTGGTGAATGGTGATAATAATAAGCAGACTGATTTTTAGTTGGTTTATTTAGTAATTTTAAATTGCTTATAGACAATGCACCTCTTTATTGCCAGTTCTATCCCTACTACCTCACTGTTAATAACTATAAGTTATCAATTTTAAAAAATGATTTAAATTTGTATTTTTCTAATGACATTTACCCATTCCAATTTATTTGGAATTATTTGTATCATATTTTATTTCAATGTTTTATTATAATTTATGGCAGGTCAAGGAAACTGTATGGCGTGATGCTTACTTATTAATTTTTTTAAATAAGTGAATATTATAAAGACAAAAAAAGATACTTCAATTATACTAAAAAAAAAAAAAAAATTGCCTTTGAGTCAATTCTGACTCATAGCAACCCTATAGAACAGAGTAGAACTACCCCGTAGAGTTTCCAAGGAGTGCCTGGAGGATTCAAACTGCTGACCCTTTGGTTAGCAGCTGTAGCACTTAGCTACCACGCCACCAGGTTTCCTCAATTACATAAGTAACATATTAAAAGGAAAAAAAAAAAGACTAACTGGGCCCAAAGTACATTGTAACATGAATTGATAGTGTCCAGGAACTGTAAAGGGCTTGATGATTTCCTCTGGGAAGAATAGGGGTTGTTTTCTGACAGCTCTTTAAAGTTCAATCTTGTGCATAACTTTTAAATTCTCTATTTTTTTTATTTGTAATAACAGACTTTTAAATTATATATTCCCAATATTAGTTTTAAGAAACATTTTAAAAGCTAGACTGTAATTACTTTTATTTAGATATTATGAAAATGGGCATAGTGATTCCTGAAAGAAAAAAATGTATGTATATATTCTTGCTTATATTTTAAGTTAGTAGTTCTCTATTTTCTGGCAGTGATTCAATGAGATGTCCTTTACTTATAGGGAGCTAATTGAATTATCAGAGCATCAGAGAGCTTTGAGTTCATAATTGTTTCAATGACTGCGGAGGTGGCTCCCTGCTCCTCTGTGCTTTCTCACTAGTTTGATAAAACGAACAAAACAAAAAAAAAAAAAAAAAAAAAAACATATCCATTGCCATTGAGTCGATTCTGACTCATAGCTACCCTATAGGACAGAGCAGAACTGCCCCATAAAGTTTCTAAGGCTGTAAATCTTTACAGGAGTTGACTGCCACGCCTTTCTCCCATGCAGCTGGTGGATTCAAACCACCGGCTTTTCCATTAGCAGCACAGTGCTTAACCACCGTACCACCAGGGCTACTTACTAGTTAGCTAGTGGAGATTTAACTGCACAACATTTGATCATGTAAATAATTTGGTGATTTAGAGCATTACCAGAGCCAAACTGATGATCTAGGCAGTTATTCCAAAGGATTCTCTTCTTGAAGCGGTAATCATTATGGGACAAGATATATTCTAATTCCAGAGAACTTCTAGGTTAGGTATTCATAAAATAATATAACCCATTGCCATTGAGTTGATTACAACTCATAGCAACCGTATGGGACAGGGTAGAACTGCCCCATGGAGTTTCCAAGGAGTGCCTGGTGGATTTGAACTGCCGACCTTTTGGTTAGCAGCTGTAGCTTTTAACCACTATGCCACCAGGGTTTCCATAAAATAATACAGCAGTTCTTAATCTATGAGGAGTTTCTAGAAACATCCAGAAATATCCAAATGAGGCATCTAACTTTCAGGTACAGAGGTGTAATTGTTAACTGATATAGCTATATGATTTTATATATCTAAACTTTGATTAATTGGAATTAGGTCATCCAATTTTTTATACTATATTTTATTTTTAGAATTCAGAAGTTAATTTCAAAAAAGATTAAAATACAAATAGACTCATTTGATTTTTTTAAAAAAGGATTACCCCCCCAAAATTCGAAATAAAACCCTAAAGCAATATATGCTACTGAGTCACACAAGAAATTTTTGCTAGCCTAGTTTCCTTGCTAATGGAGAAAATTATACTATGATTTTAGAAACATCTCAACAATTTAAAATTGGTTAGATATTGCTCTTTCAATAACTCAATTAATGAAGATACTATGGTAGATATTTTACAATATTTAAAAGTAACGTTCCAGCATTCTGGTATGAGATTTTGATTGAGCCTTCTATTCAGCATTTAATACTAATTAATAATATACTCAATTCCTAAATAATGTATTTTAATAAGCTAAAGAAATTAGCATACACTTACTTTAAATTTAATATTGGCATTTACAACAAAATTATTTCTAAAATACTAGTGCAGATAATACACATAACTTTTATTAATTTAGTTATTAATATATGGCCTGAAATTAGCAATACTTGATTGCCTTGAGTAAGATATACAATTAACAGGATCAAAATATTATTAATCAAAAAGATAGGTTTTAAAGCAGTTCACGAAATATAATCACTTTATATTTCTTATCCTTTTTCTCAACTACCTATCAAAATCCATTGATTGGAGCAGAAGGAAACATTTATATAATAGGAATGTGTCTCTGACTTAAAACACAGAATTACGAAGGGATGTGTTGTAGACATATGAATAGTATGTTCAGTAAAAAAACCTTGCTGTCAAGTTGATTCCAACTCATAGCAAACCTAAAAAAAAAAAAAAAAAAAAAAAAAAAATTTTTTTTTTTTTTTTTTTAGGACAGAGTAATTTCATGGAGCACCTGGTGGATTTGAACTGCTGACCTTTTGGTTAGTAACTGTAGCTCTTAGCCACTACACCATCAGGGTTTCCAATATATTCAATAGACATAAGAAACCTCAGGTCACAGGTCAGGTCTGTTCTCTATTTCATTTCTCTGGCTCTTGAACGATAGTTTCCAAGCCACTTCTTTAGGTTAAAGGAATTTCTCTTGGTGAATTTCTGTGGATGTTCACTTTATAATCCCTCTATAGATGTTTAGATTAGAAAGTTAATTAGAGATTTAATATTTTGAAGAACAATAAAAATAAACAATATTTTACTTTGATAATTTAACCCAGCAAGAGGTAACAACAGTCAATTATCTCAGACTAAATCCTACATCACCTCTTTCTCCACTGCCATTATTTTCTACTTGACCTACAAACAGTGAAGCATATATGAGCAGTGACCTAATAATTTAAAATTCTAGCTCAGAGGTCTTGCATTCTAAGATTGAATTCAAGGCTGAACAGGATAAACAATTAGAAAGAAAATCAACAAAGGCACAGAATATCTAAAAAACACTATTAATCAACTTAACATCACATATATATATATAGAACTCACCACCCAACAGCAGCACAATACACATTCTTTTCCAAAGCACATAGAACACTCTCCAGAATAGACCATATTTTAGGCCAAAAAGCAAGCCTCAATAAATTTAAAAACATCAAAATTATACAAAGCATCTCTGACCATAACAGTTTAAAACTAGAAATCCGTAACAAGAAGATCAAGAAAAACAAATTTAATACATGAAAACTAAATGTCATGCCACAAAAAAAAAAAAAAAAAAATCAAAAGTGAAGTAAAAAAAACACTTAGATTCAAATGAGAATGAAAACACAACATACAAAAATCTTTAGGACACAGCAAAAGCAGTGCTTAGAGGAAAATTTATAGCAATAAATGCATATGTTAAAAAAGATGATAGAGCCAAAATCAGCAACTTATCCCAACAACTTGAACAAATAGAAAAGGAAGAGCAAAAGAAGACCAAAACTATCAAAGAAAGGAAATAATAAAGATCAGAGAAGAAATAAATGAAATAGAAAACAGAAAAACAATGGAATCAACAATATTAGAAGTTGGTCTTTTGAGAGGATAAATAAAATTGACAAACCACTGGCCAATTTGACAAAGAAAAAAAAAGAAAAGTAAATAGCCAAAATAACAAATGAAACTAGAGACAATACAACAGACTCAATTCAGATAAAGAGGATTATAACAGGATACTGTGAAAAATTGTGCTCCAAAAAAATTGAAGAAATAGACAAATTTCTAGAAAAACACTACCTACCTAAACTAACTTAAATAAATGTAGAAAACCTAAGCAGACCTATAACAAAAGAAGAGATAGAAGATATCATCAAAACACTGCCAAAGCTTTCATCCCTACATGGAACAAGGTGGCTATTATACCGCAAAGGCATTTCTGATAGGGATCTGACTGCAATTGTTTTAGCAGATTACTGGAAAGACAAGTTTCCCAGGTCTGATATCTCTGCATAGTCAACAGAGCCCTCACTGACCCACAACTGGGAACTGAGGGCTGAAGCTCCCCCCAGACCACCTAGCCTCCTGCCTTAGGGGTCTAAGGAGGGTGACACCTACCCATCTGTAGAGGTACTTGCATTGGGGGCCTAAGGTACAGCTGCAGAGCCCACCCACCAAAGTGCTTAGGAATAGAGACACACCTACCTCACTGGCACTTTGGGGAAGCCAGTCAGCATCCTGCCCCCTCTGGAGTGCGAACCCCTGCTGCTACTAGAATCTGGTGCACACAACTATCACCAGTACTCCTCTAGGTGAATAGGTGACAGTCTGCACCACACACTTGATGACCCAAAATCAGATTCTACTCAAGAATAGTGAATGGACTCTTAGGCTTATATATATGGTAACAGCCCAAACCAGCTGGTAATAGGACATAAGTGATTCAAGGTCTACAATAAATGAAATAAGGCAATCTACAGAAAAAGCCAAAGAACACACTGATAAAGCAGTTGAAGAACTCAAAAAGATTATTCAAGAACATAGTGGAAAAATTAATAAGCTGCAGGAATCCATAGAGAGACAGCATGTAGAAATCCAAAAGATTAACAAAAAAATTATAGAATTAGAGAACGCAATAGAAAGTCAGAGGAGCAGACTCGAGCAATTGAAATGCACAGTGGGAGAACTGGAGGACCAGGGAATTGACACCAATATAGCTGGAAAAAAATCAGATAAAAGAATTAAAAAAAATGAAGAAACCCTAAGAATCATGTGGGACTCTATCAAGAAGAATAACTTGAGTGTGATTGCAGTCCCAGAACAGGGAGGGATAACAGAAAATACAGAGAGAATAGTTGAAGATCTATTGGCAGAAAACTTCCCTGACATCATGAAAGACGAAAGGATATCTATCCAAGATGCTCATCGAACCCCATTTAAAATTGATCCAAAAAGAAAATCACCAAGACATATTATCATCAAACTTGCCAAAACCAAAGATAAAGAGAAAATTTTAAAAGCAGCCAGGGATAAAACAAAGGTCTCCTACAAAGGAGAATCAATAAGAATAAGTTCAGACTACTCAGCAGAAACCATACAGGCAAGAAGGCAATGGGATGACATATATAGAGCACTGAAGGAGAAAAACTGCCAGCCAAGGATCATATATCCGGCAAAACTCTCTGTCAAACATGAAGGTGAAATTAAAACATTTGCAGATAAACACAAGCTTAGAAAATTTGCAGAAACAAAACCAAAGCTACAAGAAATACTAAAGGGAATTGTTGGATCAGAAAATCAACAATATCAGACACCAGCACAACACAAGGTCACAGAACAGAACATCCTGATATCAACTCATATAGGGATATCACAAAAACAAATTAAGATTAATTTTAAAAAGAAAAAAAAAAGCTCAAAACAGGGAATCATTGAAGTCAATATGTAAAAGGTCACAATAATCAAAAAGAGGGACTAAATACAGGTGGCATAGAATTACCGTATGGAGAGGGATACAAGGTGATGTAGGACAATACAAATTAGGCTTTTACTTAGAAAAATAGGGGTAAATATTAAGGTAACCACAAAGAGGTATAACAACTTCATAACTCAAAATAAAAACCAAGAAAAACATAACGACTCAGCAAACATAAAGTCAAAGACTATGAAAATGAGGAACATACAATTTACAAAGAAAAACATCTCAGCACAAAAAAGTAAGTGGAAAAATGAAATTGTCAACAACACACATAAAAAGGCATCAAAATGACAGCACTAAACACTTACTTATCTATAATTACGCTGAATGTAAATGGACTAAATGCACCAATAAAGAGACAGAGAGTCTCAGACCGGATAAAGAAACACGATCTGTCTACGAGCTGCCAACAAAAGACACACCTTAGACTTAGAGACACAAACAAACTAAAACTCAAAGGATGGAAAAAAATATATCAAGCAAACAGTAAGCAAAAAAGAGCAGGAGCAGCAATATTAATTTCTGACAAAATAGACTTTAAAGTTAAATCCACCACAAAGGATAAAGAAGGATGCTACGTAATGATTAAAGGGACAACTGACCAGGAAGATATAACCACATTCAATATTTATGCACCCAGTGACAGGGCTGCAAGATACATAAAACAAACTTTAACCGAACTGAAAAGTGAGATAGACACCTCCACAATTATAGTAGGAGACTTCAACACACCACTTTCGGAGAAGGACAGGACATCCAGTAAGAAGCTCAATAGAGACACGGAAGACTTAATTGCTACCATCAACCAAATTGACCTCATTGACTTATACAGAACACTCCACCCAACAGCTGCAGAGTATACTTTTTTTCCTAGCTCCCATGGAACATTTTCTAGAATAGACCACATATTAGGTCATAAAACAAACCTTTGCAGAATCCACAACATTGAAATATTACAAAGCATCTTCTCAGACCACAAGGCCATAAAAGTGGAAATCAAAAACAGAAAAATCATGGAAAAGAAATCAAATGCTTGGAAACTGAACAATACCCTGCTGAAAACGACTGGGTTATAGAAGACATTTGTGGTGTCATCGAGTCATTTAGGGAATAAAGAAATTCATAGAATGCAACAAAAATGAAAACACTTCCTATCAAAACCTCTGGGACACAGCAAAAGCAGTGCTCAGAGGTCAATTTACATCCATAAATCCACACATACAAAAAGAAGAAAGAGCCAAAATCAGAGATCTGTCCTTACAACTTGAACAAATAGAAAGTGAGCAACAAAAGAATCCATCAGGCACCAGAAGAAAACAAATAATAAAAATTAGAGCTGAACTAAATGAATTAGAGAACAGAAAAACAATTGAAAGAATTAACAAAGCCAAAAGCTGGTTCTCTGAAAAAATTAACAAAATTGATAAAGCATTGGCCAGGCTCACTAAAGAAATACAGGAAAGGAAACAAATAACCCGAATAAGAAACGAGATGGGCCACATCACAACAGAACCAACTGAAATTAAAAGAATCATATCAGATTATTAAGAAAAATTGTACTGTAACAAATTTGCAAACCTAGAAGCAGATGAATTCCTAGAAAAACACCACTACCTACCTAAACTAACACAATCAGAAGTAGAACATCTAAATAGACCCATAACAAAAAAAGTGATTGAAACGGTCATCAAAAAACTCCCCCCCCCAAAAAAAAACCCGGCCCGGATGGCTTTACTGCAGAGTTCTACCAAACTTTCAGAGAAGAGTTAATACCACTACTACTAAAGGTATTTCAAAGCATAGAAAATGATGGAATACTACCTAACTCATTCTATGAAGCCACCATATCCCTGATACCAAAACCAGGTAAAGACATCACAAAAAAAGAAAATTACAGACCTATGTCCCTCATGAACATAGATACAAAAATCCTCAACAAAATTCAAGCCAATAGAATTCAACAACATATCAAAAAAATGATCCACTACGACCAAGTGGAATTTATACCAGGTATGCAAGGCTGGTTTAATATCAGAAAAACCATTAATTTAATCCACCATATAAATAAAACAAAAGACAAAAACCACATGATCTTATCAATTGATGCAGAAAAGGCATTTGACAAAGTCCAACACCCATTCATGATAAAAACTCTCAGCAAAATATGAATTGAAGGAAAATTCCTCAACATAATAAAGGGCATCTATACAAAGCCAACAGCCAACATTACTCTAAATGGAGAGAGCCTGAAAGCATTTCTCTTGAGAATGGGAACCAGACAAGGATGCCCTTTATCACTGCTTTTATTCAACACTGTGCTAGAGGTCCGAGCCAGAGCAATTAGGCTAGAAAAAGGAATAAAGGGCATCCGGATTGGCAAAGAGGAAGTAAAATTATCTCTATTTGCAGATGACATGATCTTATACACAGAAAACCCTAAGGAATCCTCCAGAAAACTACTGAAACTAATAGAAGAGTTTGGCAGAGTCTCAGGTTATAAGATAAACATACAAAAATCACTTGGATTCCTCTACATCAACAAAAAGAACATCGAAGAGGAAATAACCAAATCAATACCATTCACAGTAGCCCCCAAGAAGATAAGATACTTAGGAATAAATCTTACCAAGGATGTAAAAGACCTATACAAAGAAAACTACAAAGCTCTACTACAAGAAATTCAAAAGGACATACTTAAATGGAAAAACATACCTTGCTCATGGATAGGAAGACTTAACATAGTAAAAATATCTATTCTACCAAAAGCCATCTATACATACAATGCACTTCCAATCCAAATTCCAATGACATTTTTTAAAGTGATGGAGAAACAAATCACCAGCTTCATATGGAAGGGAAAGAAGCCTCAGATAAGTAAAGCATTACTGAAAAAGAAGAAGAAAGTGGGAGGCCTCACTCTACCTGATTTTAGAACCTATTATACAGCCACAGTAGTCAAAACAGCCTGGCACTGGTACAACAACAGGCACATAGACCAATGGAACAGAATTGAGAGACCAGATATAAATCCATCCACATATGAGCAGCTGATATTTGACAAAGGCCCAGTGTCAGTTAATTGGGGAAAAGATAGTCTTTTTTAACAAATGGTGCTGGCATAACTGGATATCCATTTGCAAAAAAATGAAACAGGACCCATACCTCACACCATGCACAAAAACCAACTCCAAGTGGATCAAAGACCTAAACATAAAGACTAAAACGATAAAGATCATGGAAGAAAAAATAGGGACAACATTAGGAGCCCTAATACAAGGCATAAAGAGAATACAAAACATTACCAAAAATGACGAAGAGGAACCAGATAACTGGGAACTCCTAAAAATCAAATACCTATGTTCATCTAAAGACTTCACCAAAAGAGTAAAAAGACCACCCAGAGACTGGGAAAGAATTTTCAGCTATGACATCTCCGACCAGCGCCTGAGCTCTAAAATCTATATGATTCTGTCAAAACTCAACCACAAAAAGACAAACAACCCAATCAAGAAGTGGGCAAAGGATACGAACACGCACTTCACTAAAGAAGATATTCATTTGGCTAACAGATACATGAGAAAATGCTCTCGATCATTAGCTATTAGAGAAATGCAAATTAAAACTAGAATGAGATTTCATCTCACTCCAACAAGGCTGGCATTAATCCGAAAAACACAAAATAATAAATGTTGGAGAGGCTGCGGAGAGATTGGAACTCTTATACACTGCTGGTGGGAATGTAAAATGGTACAACCACTTTGGAAATCTATCTGGTATTTTCTTAAAAAGTTAGAAAGAACTACCATACAATCCAGAAATCCCACTCCTCAGAATATACCCTAGAGAAATAAGAGCCTTTACACGAACAGATATATGCACACTGATGTTTATTGCAGCACTGTTTACAATAGCAAAAAGCTGGAAGCAACCAAGGTGTTCATCAACGGACGAATGGTTAAATAAATTATGGAATATTCACACAATGGAATACTACTCATCGATAAGGAACAGTGATGAATCTCTGAAACTTTTCATAACACGGAGGAACCTGGAAGGCATTATGCTGAGTGAAATTAGTCAGAGGCAAAAGGACAAATATTGTATAAGACCACGATTATAAGATCTTGAGAAATAGTATAAACTGAGAAGAACACATACTTTTGTGGTTAAGAGAGGGGGAGGAAAGGAGGGTGGGAGAGGGTTATTTACTGATTAGTTAGTATATAAGAACTACTTTAGGTGAAGGGAAGGACAATACTCAATACACAGAAGGTCAGCTCAACTGGACTGGACCAAAAGCAAAGAAGTTTCCTGGAAAAACTGAATGCTTCAAAGGTCAGCAGAGCAAGGGCGGGGGTTTGGGGACTATGGCTTAAGGGGACTTGTAAGTCAATCGGTAAAATAATTCTATTATGAAAACATTCTGCATCCCACTTTGAAATGAGGCATCTGGGGTCTTAAATGCTAACAAGCGGCCATCTAAAATGCATCAATTGGTCTCAACCTACCTGGATGAAAGGAGAATGAAGAACACCAAGGTCACACAATAACCATGAGTCCAAGAGACAGAAAGGGCCACATGAACCAGAGACTTACATCATCCTGAGACCAGAAGAACTAGTTAGTGCCTGGCCACAACCGATGACTGCCCTGACAGGGAGCACAATAGAGAACCCCTGAGGGAGCAGGAGATCAGTGGAATGCAGACCCCAAATTCTCACAAAAAGACCATACTTAATGGTCTGACTGAGACTAGAGGAATCCCGGCGATCATGGTCCCCAAACCTTCTGTTGGCCCAGGACAGGAACCATTCCCGAAGACAACTCATCAGACATGGAAGGGACTGGACAATGGGTTGGAGAGAGGTTCTGATGAAGAGTGAGCTACTTATATCAGGTGGACACTTGAGACTGTGTTGGCATCTCCTGTCTGGAGGGGAGATGGGAGTGTAGAGAGCTTTAGAAACTTGCAAAATTGTCACGAAAGGAGAGACTGGAAGGGGTGACTCATTAGGGGGAGAGTAAGTGGGAGTATGGAGTAAGGTGTATATAAGCTTATATGTGACAGACTGACTTGATTTGTAAACGTTCACTTAAAGCTCAATAAAAATTATTAAAAAAAAAAAAAAAAAACTCCCCAAAACAACAATAACAAAAAGAATCTTGGTCCAGATGGTTTCACTGGGACATTTTATCCAACTTTCAAAGAAGAGTTGACCCTAATGCTACTCAAACTTTTACATAATATAGAAAAGGAAGAAATACTCCTGAGTGCATCCTATGAAGTCGGCATCATCCTGTTACCAAAGCCAGGTAAAGACACCACAAAAAAGGAAAATAATAGACCAAGATCTCTCATGAGTATGGACACAAAAATTTTCAACAAAAGTCTAGCCAACAGTATCTAAAACTATATTTTAAAAAATACATCATAATTAGGAAGGATTCATACTAGGTATACAAGGGTGGTTCAACATTAGAAAATCAAACTAGTGAGCTGAAATGTACTGGTATTGGCCATTTTGAATTGGATAATCATATGGTCTACTATGCTGAGAATGACAAATTTAGGAGGAACAGCATCACATTCACCGTTCTAAAGAAGATTTCAAGACCTATCCTGAAATACAACACTGTCAGTGATAAGACAGTATCCATATCTCTACAAGGCATACCAGTTAATATGACTATTATTCAAATTTACACACAAAATGCTAATGCCAAAGATGAAAAAATTGAAGATTTTTACCAAATTCTGCAGTCTGAAATTGATCAAACATGCAATCAAGAAAAAATGATAATTACAGTTAATTAGAATATGAAAGTTGCAAACAAAGAAGGATTAATAGTTGGAAAACATGGCCTTGTGATAGAAACGATGTTGGAGATTACTTGATAAAATTTCGCAAGACCAATGGCCTATTCATTGGAAATACCTTTTTTCAACAACATAAACAGCAGCTGTATATCTGGAATTGGCCAGATGAAATACACCAGGGTCAAATTGACTATATCTGTGGGAAGAAACAATGAAGAAGCTCAATATCATTAGTCAGAACAAGGCCAGGGGCCAACTGCAAAACAGACCATCAATTGCTCCTATGCAAGTTCAAGATGAAGCTGAATAAAATTTCTAAAAAGTCCGTGAGACCCAAAGTACAACTTCTAGTTTTTCCCACCTGAATTTAGAGACCATCTCAGGAATAGATTTGATACATTGAACACTAGCGACTAAAGAACAGATGAGTTGTGAGTTGACATGAAGGACATCATACATGAAGAAAACAAAAGGTCATTAAAAAGACAGGAAAGAAAGAGGAGAAACACAACGATGTCAGAAGAGACTATGCAACTTGCTCTTGAATATTGGGTAGCTAAAGTGAATGGAAGAAACGATGAAGTAAAAGAGCTAAACAGAAGATTTCAAAGGTTGGCTTGAGAAGACAACATAGAGTATCAAAATGAAATGTGCAAAGACCCGGAGTGAGAAAACCAAAAAGGAAGAACATGCTCAGCATTTCTCAAGGTGAAAGAAATGAATAAAAAACTCAAGCCTTGAGTTGAGCAAAATACTGAATGCCACGGGAAGCATCAAAATAAATAAATGATTGAAGGAATACATAGAGTCACTGTGTATTACCAAAAGAACTGGTCGATGTGCAACCATTTCAGGGGGAAGCGTATGATCAAGAACTAATGGTACTGAAGGAAAAAGATCATTTGAAAACAGTTGCAGCAGTCCATCAACAGGGAACTGCCAGAAATTCAAGCTGGATTCAGAAAAGGATGTGAAACAAGGGATATGATTGCTGATGTCTGATGGATCTTGGCTGAAAGCAAAGAATACCAGAAAAAATGACTTTGCAAACGAATACGACTGGTGGATTGTAACTAGTCATGGATAACATTGTGAAGAAAGGGAATTCCTGAACACTTAATTGTGCTCGTGAGGAACCTGTACATAGATTAAGAGGCAGTTGTTTAAACAGAACCAGGAGATACTGCATGGTTTAAAATCAAGAAGGATGTGCGTCCGGGTTGTATCCTTTCACCATGCTTATTCAATCTGTATGCTGAGCAAATAATCCGAGTAGCTGGACTACATGAAGAAGAACGGGGCATCGGGATTGGAGGAAGACTCATTAACAACCTGTGACATGCAGATGATACAACCTTGTTTGCTGAAAATGAAGAGGACTTGAAGCACTTACTGATGACGATCAAAGACTACAGCCTTCAGTATGGATTATACTTCAACATAAAGAGAATAAAATCCTCACTAGCAGACCAATAACCAACATCATGATAAACAGGGAAAAGATTGAAGTTGTCAAGGATTTCATTTTACTTGGATCCACAATCAATGTCCCTGGAAGCAGCAGTCAATAACATAAACAATATCACCCATGAGCAATGTGCTCACTTAAATAATCAACTTTATGAGAGTTGCTGTAACATTTGCTGTAAAACAAAAATGAGAAGCTAAAGAGGGGCAGGGAAGCTAGATTAGTGGGAACAGGACAAACAGAATGCAAATAATGAGAATGTTGACACATTGTGGAAAATGTACCCAACGTCATGAAAAAAAATTTGTAAAAAAATTTTTAAATGAGAACCTAATTTGCTATGTAAACATTCACCTAAAACACAATTAAAAAAAAAAAAAAAAAAGGCTAACTGGAGTATAAGCATGACCGTCAGAATAGACATTTATATGACAATTGTTCAGTATACACGCATCGTATAGCTAATAAATGGTTGAATTACAATTCTAAAACATCTTTTGTTCTCTTTACTATTTATCAAAATGTTAATGACTGAAATATTGATAGCACCTTTTTGTAATCAAAATTTCATGCCACTTGGTTCCTTAAACTGATATTAACATGTAAGCAGAAATCTAAGTTTTTTTTAAAGGGATGAAGAATCATATTTTCTGCACATAGGTGCATTACCACCCAAATGCACTGCTCTTGATTCCAACTCACAGAGACTGTATAAGTGGAACTGCCCTATAGGTTTTGCAAGGCTGTAAGTCTTTATGGAAGCTGACTGCCATATCTTGCCCCTGCGGAGCAGCTGGTAGATTCAAAGCACTAAACTTTCAGTTGACAGTTGAGAGCTTTTTAATCACTGTACCACCAAGACACCTCCAGGTGCATTACCAGGAAATCTGGCAATCTGTTGAGAAATATCCCTAAAATGTTCATCCTATTTTTTTCATTCACTTATATACAGCATAAGCATATAAAGATGGTACTAAGAAATAATACTCTACCATTTGTATTTTACTGGAATATACAAATGATACAGTATTATTTAAGAAAATCTCCAAAGGATACTTGCATAGCATTTTATAAACTAAAACAAACACAAGTATTTGTGTTTCACAGGTAAGCCAAAGGAGATCACTTTATAAAATTTCCACATTTCCTACTTATGTTTTCATTTTTTTCCAATAAAATTTTTAGCTCGTTCTTCCCACACACTACTAGACAACTACATTCATTGTGTGTGTGTGCATTATTTTGTATTTTAGAGTATTAAATATATTCAGAGAAGAATGAGGGAAGCAGTATGACAAGGATGAAGTTTTTCAAACAAAAATATCATAAAATATTAAATTATTAACTCAATTTCTTTCTTACAAAATTCACCAAAACTACACAACTCTCTATTAAAACACCTATGTAGCTTCCCTTTATTGTGAACTCAGTGATAAACCTCACTGGACAAGAAAGCTATTTCTCTCATGAGTTTTACTACAGATCAGTTCCAAGTTTAGAATATCTGACATGCATCCTGGGTCAATGCGTGGGCTTCTTTTTAGCTTTATGGAACAAAATTTAAATTTTACAATTTCTCCTTATTGTTAAGAGAGAAAAAAGAAAGAAAGAAAATGTCACAAAATAATTGCACATTCTTTTGGTATAAAGGCTGTCAGTGTGTCTGGAATTTTCTGAAGGCAGGTTATAAAAAGAACAAATTTGTTCCACTTAGTCTATATAATGATTCACATGTAGGTCATCCATTTCTTCATAGAAAAGCTGGAAGACAATTTCCTGATTCCATTCATACAGTCAGGCTCTCCTTCAAGGGCTCTACTGGAACCAAAATATCTTAATATTTTAAGGCATACATACACACAGATTCATACACACAAAGCAATATTATTCACAGGAAAAAGAAGAAAAGATTAATTTTTTTCCAAGTTAACAAATGGATGTGAACAAAACATATGGAACATAAAAATTTTTACCACACACCACTGTAATGTAATAAAAAAAAAATGTAATAGTAGTATAAAAAAAAGTTACTGAATTAACAGAACTCCTCTAGCCATAGAAAATAAGCTCACCTCACTACCAACTTTTTAGAAAATACATTTATTTTCCTTACAACTACTTCAAAAGCTCAGAAATGTACCAGGAGTTACTATTAATAAAACAGTATACAAAAACATTGAATATATATGCCTTTTTAAATAGCAATTTAGAGCTATATGATTATTAAAAAAAAAAAGGTCTTAACATGAGACTGAGTATTGATCACACAGACTCCAGCGGTACTTATATGTTAGACAATATTTCCAAAGTATACTCTGAGAGATAATAATTCCATAGCATGTTATTGAGTACTAGCCCTTGTGACACTGTGGTTAAAAGCCTGGCTGCTAACCAAAAGGTCAGCAGTTCAAATCTACCAGCTGCTCCTGGGAAGCCCTATGGGGCAGTTCTACTCTGTACTATAGGGTTTCTATGAGTCGGAATCAATGCAACAGCAACAGGTTATTTAACAAATCACCTGGAATCAAATAAATACAGGATTAAAAATTTTAAAAACGGTTAAACAATGTGCTTTTAATTTCTCTCCCTCATAAATTGTATTGTCTTACAGCTGATGTGCCAGTGAAATGAACTCGTAGGAAGTGTTATCTCAACAGTGAGTAAGGTAGAATGTAAACATTTCTTTCACGCAGATAGTGAATGTAGAAAGCCTACTGTCATGGATTGAATTGCATCACCCCAAACTATGTATCAACTTGGTTAGGCCATAATTCCCAGTATTGTGTGGTTGTCTGCCAAAAGGGAAGCTAGCAGAGAGTTGGGGACCTCATACCACCAAGAAAGCAACGCTAGGAGCAGAGCGCGTCCTTTGAACCCAGGGTCCCTGCTCCTGAGAAGCTCTTCGAGCAGTGGAAGATTGATGACATGGACCTTCCTCCGGTGCCGACTCAGAGAGAAAGACTTCCCCTAGAACTAACTCCTGAATTTGGACTTGTAGCCTACTGTACTGGGAGAGAATAAATTTTTCTCTGTTATAGCCATCCACGTGTGGTACTTTCTGTTATAGCAGCACTAGATAACTAAGATCATGAGAAACTGTGAGAAGGACAACAGAAAGGAAAGTTGAATGGAGAATACAGCTGCGTATGTCCTCAAAACACAGTGGCAGCATTCAGATTGATGTAGGATAGCCCAGGAACACTGAAAAGACTGCTGTCACACTGACCTGGATTTACCTTTGGGAAACACCAAGCCTCTAGGAGAGACAGCTAGTATTGGGTGCACACCAGTAAAGCAGTTGCCATTGAGTTAACTCACTTTATGGAGACCATGCTTGTGTCAAAGCAGAACTATTCCATAAGGTTTTCAATGGCTGTGTTTTTTTTTTTTTTTTGGAAGCGAAGAAGCGAATTGCTAGGCCTTTCTTCTGAGCCTCTGGTTGGACTCAAACATCCAACTTTTGGGTTGGCAGTTAAGCATATTAACTATTTGTACCACCCAGGGACTCCACTGAGTACACAGCTATATTCAAAGAAACTCAGGAGCAATTCTGTGACATTAAGAGTGGGCAGCTGCTAGATACATCAGCATGATACATCAGTCCTGGCTGCTCATAAGACCTGCAAGTTTTTCAGGACCATGTCCTCTGTGAGGGTCTTGGCCCAAGAGGTTCTATGTATCAGCAGAAACTTAAGATCAGGTTGCAGAGCACTGGGAATGGAGATTTGGAGACTAGGGCAAATAGCTGAGTCTATACTCCAGCAGTGAGTGATGATGCCAGCACTGCATCGTGGTTACCAGTACAGGCTGCATATCAGATCGCTCACGCAGCAGACAGACAAGGTTAAATGGAATGTGTGGATAGGAGGCCCCTCATTCTTCCCATCTGCTAACATGAAGCACATAATCCTAGCCCTCTAAATACCTGAGAAAAGATATTGTGATACTTTAGGTTAGAAAATTTAAAATCTGCCTCCCAGCAGAGTCCCTCAAAACAAAAACAGAAACAACACAGTCACACATACATACACACGCAATCACAGCCGCAGCCACATAGTGGGGTACAGACACTTAAGAATGTTCATATCATTTGTTTGCAAATCAAAATGTAGTATATACATTTATGACCATTATTTATGTTCAGGAAGCAATGATTAAAAACAACTAAGCTGATATCTTAGCTAAATTCTGGTAAGTATGTATAGTTTTTCAAGATGTGGAATTTAGTACAACATTCTTTCATGTGTATATTATCACAAAATATTTCCCTCCTGGATTATCTTGAAATCTTGGCACTAACATTTGCTAAATGCTATTCTGAGTGTAAGTGAATATGACTTTTTAGAAGTAACTACATTCACAAATAACTAAATTCAAATATGAATTATTTTACCATGTTTGTAGTCTTCAGTACCTGAGCTTTCTTCTTCAGGCCCATTAAGAGTGTCCATCCTTAATACAATTCAGCCTGATGCTGACTATAGGACTAATAGAACCCTGCCTCTGTGTATTATCATATTAGCTTTGGATGAACTTTCATTCAAGGTTATGAGTAGAGCACCTAAACAGCCAGGGAAATGAGACACCATTGTGTCTATTGCATGTCATAGTGTTGTTAGGTGTCATCCAGTCAGTTCTGATTCATAATAACCCCATAAACAACAGAACAAAGCACTGTCAGGTCTTGCATCATCCTTACAATCGTTGTTATGCTTGAGCCCATTGTTGCAGCCACTGTGTCAATCCACCTCATTGAGGGTCTTCCTCTTTCCCGCTGACCCTCTACTTTACCAAGCATGATGTCCTTCTCTGGGGACTGATCCCTCCTGACAACATGTCCAAAGTATGTGAGACTAAGTCTTGCCATCCTTGCTTATAAGGAGTGTTCTGGTTGTACTTCTTCCAAGACAGATTTGTTTGTTCTTTTGGCAGTCCATGGTATCTTTAATACTCTTTGCCAACACCGTAATTCAAAAGCATGGATTCTTCTTCAGTCTTCTTTATTCACTGTCCAGCTTTCACATACACGTGAGGCGAATGAAAACACCGTGGCTTGAGTCACATGCACCTTAGACCTTAACGTGACATCTTTGCTTTCTAACACTTAAGATTTGCCCAAATGCAATGCATCGTTTGATTTCTTGACTGCTGCTTCCATGGTCATTGATTGTGGATTCAAGTAAAATGAAATTCTTGACAACTTCAATCTTTTCTCCATTTATTATGATGTTGCTCATGGGTCTAGTTGTGAGGATTTTTGTTTTCTTTAGGTTGAGATGTAATCCAAACTGAAGGCTGTAGTCTTTGATCTTCATTAGTAAGTGCTTCAAGTCCTCTTCACTTTCAGCAAGACGTCTGTTGCACAGGATGTATGAAATGTTTTGTGTCTGATTTCCTAACGATTTGTGTCTGATTGGCTAAACGATAAATGTAACATGTAGAAATAACCTTCAGAAAGGAAATGGATTAATAAGCTGTGGTATGCATATTAACACACTGATATACTAGAAAATGTGAAGCTTCAAAATAATATAGATAATATGATATCATTTATGTGAACTCTTAACATCCTGTAACTATTAGGTATATGTTAATGGATATATAAACCAAAACAACTCTGATTCTAATGCATGGTAATCCTATGTGTTTCAGAGTAGAACTGCACTCTGTACGGTTTTGATGGCTGTAATCTTATGGAAGTAGACAGCCAGGCTTCTCTTTCGTGGTGTCACTGGGTGGATTCAAACCACCATCTTTTTGTTTAGTAACCAACGGCAAACCCTTTGTGCCATTCAGGGACCTTAACGGATATACACTTATGTAGAAAAAGTAAATATATATATAGATAGATGTATAATATATGTATACATATGTTAAAGATATATAACCACTTCAAGACAGTAGGAGGGAGGGAGGTAGAAAAGACAAAGGTGGGCTTATGTTGTTACTGCAGGAATTTAAATATCTTAGGCCAAATATCAAGGACAATTACAAATGATTCCTGCTGCTTACTGTATAACTTCCTGTAGAGGTGTATATGGTTGAAATATTTTGTAATTTAATATATACATTAAAAAAAAAAAGAAAAAAATTTTTTTTTGTTTTTTAACTTAAAATAAAACCAAACAAAAAAAACCCTGCTCCTTATGTGCTTATAGCTTGAGTAGACTATTTAAATTTCCTGGTCAGACATGTAAGGGAAAGGAAAAACACAAAACGTCCAATTATTTTAGCTTGAATGAGCTGAGTTACAAGTAGGAAAAGGTAGGTTACGGAAAGGACAAAGCCACTGTAGCAAAATTCCTCTCACCAGCCTATAACTAGCCCATTAATTAAAGATAATTAGCCAAGCAGTAGGTTATAAACCAAGATTGCTCAAAAGCAGCAAGTAAAGCTGAAACGACTTGGAAGCAAGACTGTCTTTGATGACACAGAATTCTGGAGGAAGTGTTGGAATGTGTGAGAAGAAAGCGGGAAGTGAGACCACACAGAGCAGCAATGCAGCAGAGCAGATGGCAGATTCTAGATAGCTGGGTTTTCAGGGCAGAGTTGACCAGGAAGCCCTGGCAGGATAACAGTGACGAAGAGATAACTGTTTACAGGTATCGAGGGAACTGAGAGCCAAAACTATAAACTGAGGAAAGAGAACATAATAAATAGATATAAATTGCAATTAAAAAAAAATAATAAACTCATTGCTGTCTGGTTGATTCTGACTTAAAATTGTGACACCATCCTTTAAAAGTCAAATTGGAGAAAAGTGTCAACTTTGATTACCAAGCAGAAGTAGAAATCTAGCACAGATCTACCAAATCCCTTAACCCTTACTGAGTTCCTAAAATAGAAACTGGCAGGACGAAGGTGAAGAAACTTTGAAATTGAGATTCTGAATGAAAATCCTGGAGCTGCTACAGAGTATTCTACTTATTTTGGTCAAGTGTTCAAATCTGGTGTTTGCCTAAGTAATAATAAATAGTGAAACAGCCTTACAACAGTGGTTAACCTCTACAGTCTAATAAAAATGAAAAATCTATTTTTCTTTTATATATATATATATATATATATATATATTTCCCCTGGCAAATAATGAGGAGTCAATAAAAAATATTCAAGCAAAAAAAGTAATTTTATAAGAAATATTAATGAGTGACAAAAAGCATTCACAACTACTTTGCCATAACTGTTAGGATAACATAGATTTTGATCTTTACACAGAAATAGAGCTGAAGTATATTTTTGAAATACTGAGGAATATAAACCCAAGTGTGCTAAATGTAGCTTTTACAGATTCATAAATTTAGCTATCGTAAATGCTAACTATAGCAATATGGAAAATTATGTAGCTAATTTAATTTTTTAAATTTATGTCTAAAGTCTCACCAAAACTAGGTTACTGTGTCTGCACTGCTAAAATCTATTTAATCCACTTCTAGTCGAGGTGGTTTCAAGGCCTTATTAAAGTTGATTGTTCGTTGTTAAATTTGTAAGTGTTCATAACCCAAAAAACCCAGTGCTGTCGAGTCTAAGTGTTCATAAAGACCTCAAAAATTGCATTGTGTTAGATTTGATAAACATTATTCCAGTAAATATACAAATTGAATAATTAAAAAAAAAAATTACACGTGATTGCTGTCTCAACTCCCTAGAGTACATGTGTGTTTTAAGTTTCTTTTTTATCTTTCGTTAGGCTTTTCTATTGTCTGTCTGTCTCTCCCACCACCCCCACCTTTACCCACCCTCTGTCTCAACCTCATGCCTGCTTCTACATTGCTTTGATGTACACTGTTTAAAACAAAACATGCTGTTTCAGTTAGAATGTGTCCAACACAGAACACACTGCAATGCTCGGACTTTAAAACTGACAGAAGCCGAATAGACAGAGAACTACAGGTAAATATAAATATTGGTACTGAAAAATAAAAAGGAGGTAGAGTTAACCCAAAGAATATAAGAACATTTCCTTGAAAATCTATCACTGGGTAGGGCTTCCTTGACTTATGTATTCTGCATTTGGAAAAGTTGAATAGTAATTAAAAAAAAGTATGGAAGACAACTAAAATGAAAACCAAAATGAAAGTGGGTTGTAAATCAACAGGCAGCAGGCCAATCATTCAATAGACACCAAATACAAGTCTACCCTGAGGCTATACCCCAGGCTGTAATCTTTATGGGAACAGATTGCCAGGTCTTTCTCCTGTGGAGTGGCTGAGTGGGTCCAAACAGGTGTCTTGAGAACAGGCAGCATGTGGAAGTGTGCAACACATTCCCTTCTCTAGACAAGTTCCATTCCCACCCACAAAAAAGCAACATAACGGATTCAAATAATAAGGCCTTGGCATGATAAGATTAACCTTTAAAGGTGTTAGCTCTTTCCTTCTCATTAAAAGCATTAAAAGGGGAGTCTCCCAGCGGTAGTGTTAACAGTACTAGCATGAATACATGAATTGTCTATAGTGATTAAATAAGAAGAAAGAGGAAGGACGTGGCATCTCATCTCTTCATATGCAAGAGTTGAGAAATACTAAATATACCAGTTAAATCAGAGCTTGCCCACAATGAGGTTTTATGGTGGATGAAAGGCAAATCACATGTTAACTCTCCCTTTCTTCTCTGTATAAATATATATGTATGTATGTATGAAGCGCTGGTGGCCCAGCAGTCAAGTGCAGCTGCCAACCTCAGGTTTGCCCTTCTGGACACACCCAGCAGTTTCACAGAAGAAAGACCTGGCGATCTGCCCCCATAAAGCTTAAAACCCAAAACCAAACCCAGTGTCGTCGAGTCGATTCTGACTCATAACGACCCTATAAAGCTTAAGAAAATTACAGCCTAGAAAATCCTATGGAGCTGTTCTACTCTGTCACTTGGGGTCTCTCTGAGTCGAAATTGACTCGACGGCTCCTAACAACAATATATGTATGTATGTATGTATGTGTATGTAGATATACTGGTCTGGAACATAGCAGTACTCGTGGCTAGGAGAATGTATACAATCTTATAGAAAACACTTAAGTATTTTTCTCTTTGTGTAGAACAAATGAGGTGGTACATGCTGTGCCCGTGGTGGTTCAAAGCACATGCTTTGGTATCAGACAATACTGGATTCAAGTCCCAGTTCCACTACTTGCTAGCAAGGGTACTCGAGGCAAATTCTGTAACCTCCTTTTGTCTCATTTTCCTCATCTATAAAATGGAGATTGTGATGGTGAATAATATGAGTCGATTAGGTTAGGCTATGCTGCCCAGTTGTCTGGCCAAACACTGGTCTAGATGCTCTTATGAGGTAGTTAAGTGTGATTAAACCAGTTGATCTGAAAGGCATATTACCCTTCATAATGTGGGCAGACCTCAGCCAATCAGTTGTAGGTCTTAAGAGCAAAAAGGAAGATTTCTCCAGAGTATGCTCTGCCTACAGACTATGAACAGACATTTTGTCAGAACTCCTCTCTTCACTCTTCCCATTCATTGCCTAACCTGTGATTTGGGGGCACAAGACTACTGAAATCTTTAACCTGTAACCTGACCTACAAATAGCCAGCACCCACAATTCCATGGTCCGATTCCTTAAAATTTACCCATCTTTCTATCATCTATCTATCCCACTGGTTCTGTTTCTTTAGAAAACTCTAAGATAGGAGTAAAAAGTGATTAAGATAATCACTATAAAGCCATTAGCATTGTTGACTGAGTCATATGGTCTTACCAACTAAATAAACCAAATATTAGGTGTTATTATTGACAATTATGAAGATAATTGAACAATACAATCCACTAAAACAGTTACATCATACCCAGGTGGGGGAGGCAAAACATAGAAATAACACTGCAGTCAAGAAATTATTGTCATTATTCCACTTGGCTTTGGAAAACAAAAACACAAAAGACTATAGAGCAAACTAGCCAGTTAACATACACTAGCTTGCAAAAATCCTTAACAATAGTTATGGGCAATTTAGTGTAGTTTCAGGCCTTGTGAGTTGATTATGAAGACAGATTCCATAACCTGGTAAATGGTATTGGTTGCATGTTCTGAAGACACAGTCATATGGAAAACAGCATTAAGAAAATCATTTAAAGACATGTTATATTGTTATGTCTTTTTTTTATATATATATATATATATATACTTGTAACTCATAAGTGCTGTTCAGTATAAGTGAAACCTAAAGGTTTTTCACTTCCCTCATACGAGAGATTCAAGAGTAGTGTGGAATCTAGAAAATGGATTCAACATAATTCCACGAGCCCTGGAAGTCCTATCTTCAGTTTGGTCAAACTTTGCCATTTCTAAACAATTACTAAATTACTTTTTCTTTCCCAGTAATGCCAAGTAAGGTGTATTTACCTACAAAGCAAGGTCAATTAATGTTTAAAAAATACTGATAAAACGAATTACACATGGCAACTACTGTTCATTTCTGTCACTGTTGACATTTTCAAGATAGGATCAAATACATTAAAAAGAATGAATATTTTCTTCATTTCTACAATGATAATTAAGGAATAATTATTGTAAATAAAATAATATAAATGAAAATATTGTTTCGGAAACAAATGCTAACTTATTAAGTGATCACAGTCATCTACTGGAACAGAACAGATGCTTTCATTATGTTTTCCTTTTTTTCATCATGTTTGAGAATGAAGAACAATAATCATTGAATGACTGGGAAATCATATGTGTTAACCAGAAAAATAAATGAATCCTTTTAGTTTTTAGTTAAAATAATAGTGTCATAGATTGAATTATGTCCCCCCAAAAATGTGTATATCCATTGGGCTGGGCAATGATTCCTGGTATTGTGTGATTTTCCTATAGATTGTAAATCCTGTCTCTATGATGTTAATGAGGGAGGATGGGCGGCAGTTGTGTTAGTGAGGCAGGACTCAAACTACAAGATTGGATTGTGTCTTGAGGCAATCTCTTAAGATATAAAAGAGAGAAGCCAGCAGAGAGATAGGGGGACCTCATATCACCAAGAAAGCAGCACCAGGAGCAGAGAATGTCCTTTGGACACAGGGTCGCTGTGCCTGAGAAACTCCTCGAACACAGGAAGATTGAGGACAAGGACCTTCTTCAGAGCCGACAGAGAGAGAAAGACTTCCCCTGGAGCTGATACCTTGAATTTGAACTTAGCCTACTTTACTGTAAGAAAATAAATTTCTCTTTGTTAAAGCCATCCACTTGTGGTATTTCTGTTATGACAGCACTAGATGACGAAGACAAATAAATAGGAAAAGTGTTTCCTTGTTTCTATTCACTAAATGCTAATATCATGTGCTCACAATAACATGATAATTTTGTTGTGTTCTTTTAGAAATGTGTATTTTACTTAGCAATACTTATTCTTCCCCTCAATCTTCCATGCTTTATATAAAATAGCTAACCTAGTTTGCTATGGCTATGTGAACACAGAAGTAAAACTTTCTCATGTAGGACTTTAGCTTCACTGAAATCATGTTTAAATCCAGTCCACCCCGGCCATCTCGGACGATGACACAAATACAACAGATGAAGATCTACAGTCAGCAAACACTCACCACAGTTGGCCTCATCTGATGCATCTGCACAGTCTGGGTCTTCGTCACAAACCCACAGCTTGGAAATGCAATGTTTCGTTGTTTTACATTGGAAATAGTCTGGAGAACAGCTGTTTTCAGCTTAAGAGGAAAATATCCTGTTAAATATGTAGCTTTGGATAAAACAGACATTTTATTTAAAAACCAATTAGATAGACAAATGTTGAGACAGTCAGCTGAAAATGTGTTATCTTTTAGTTATAGGGCACTGAAGTTGAGGTGTTTAAGCTTTTGATTACCTATAAAGTACTCCTAATATCGTTTCCAGAGGAAATAAAGAAAAAAAAATTCTCACTGATTAGATATTTAGAATAAAAATTAAGATTATAATAATTCAGGGGCTTACAAAATAACGTTTGCTAGATAAATAAAGTTAAGAATTTATACATATGCATTTTTATAAACTGAAAAAGATTAAAATCAGAAGACACTAAGTGAATCAAGAGAGGAAAAAGCATAAATTTTATCAAAATCACAAGAAGTTGTGTTGAATTTTTGAGGAAAAGGTGAATATCCGCCTCAGACTATAAACTGCATCACAAATCCTAGTCAGTTTATCGGATCAGCTTCCAGAATGGCTAACCATAAAGAACTCGTCCTACTTTATTCCGAATGTTCATCTTAATCAAATTGCTGGATGACGGCACATTATTTACTGATAAGTTTTAGAGGAAAAAATAAAACTTCAGCAAGATAGAAACTGTTGACGGCACTTTTTGGAAACCCTGAGACTTGGCAAGAGCTCTGTCAACGAGACCCTGTGTGTGTGTGTGTGTGTGCACGTGTATGTGTGTATTTTGTGTAAACTGCTTTGCCTTCCATTTAATGTAACTTGACTTTTGACTTTCGTGTAGAAAATGGAAATGAAAGGTGAATGGCATAGAAGATATTCTACTATATTATTTTTTCAAGCCAGCTGTTAAGAAACATCGAAGCATGATTTCTACTTATCAAGTAATTTTGCCAGGTCATCTTGCCCAATTTTGTATTTTTTTCTCATAAGTTCAATAGGCATTTTATGGGAATAAATGATCTGTAATTGAAATGGAGTTTCATTAAAATAACTAACTAATCAATAGAAATAAATTACATGTATTTACTTAATATGGGCAAAGTAATCAATTTATGGGAAAAAAACATAATCCACTGCGATGTTAGTTTTACTGCTTCTTTTATAGGAATGCATTTTGTTTCATATTTACTATGATCTCCAGGTGGCTTTTATTGCAAAGATCATTCATGCTTTAATTTTCTCTATATTTTTATATACAAAAAAAAAAAAAAACCAAACCAAACCTGTCGCCATCGAGTCGATTCTAACTCATAGAGACCCTATAGGTCAGAGCAGAACAGCCCCATAGAGTTTCCGAGGAGCGCCTGGTGGATTCGAACTGCCAACTTTTTGATTAGCAGCCGTAGCTCTTAACCACGATGCCACCAGGGTTTCTAATATGCTTTCTATAGAGCTTCTTAAATAATAGATCCCAATTGGCAACCATGTATAATTTCTTGTCCATAAGTGCAATTATATTATTCTACACTGTATGAATCTATATAGCATGATTATACTCTATAGATCGATTCCAGTCAGGAGTCAGGAGTAAGACAAGACAGAACATTTTCAGGTGGCTTACGACAGTCCCTTTCATCTTCCTCATCACCACAGTCATCCTGTCCATTACATCTGAGGTTTACTGGGATACATTTCTGGTTCTTGGTACACTTGAACTGACCTGACAAGCAGATATGTGTATCTAAAAGAGAGAATAAAAAAATCTGAACTGAAGCCTGTGTCTGAATTTAAATTAGTGCCGACATCATCGGTTCAGAATTAGATTTATGCTCCTTAGCTAAGAATTTAATCACCTACCACAGTTGAGTTCATCAGAATTGTCTCCACAATCATTCTCTCCATCACAGATGAAAGCAGGCAGAGCGCAGAGTCCGGTTCCACACTGAAATCGGCCTGGCTGACACTTAAATTCAGCTGGTGGAGAAAAAATGTAGGTATCATGGAATGGTAGACTTAGGCCATGATGTCTTAAACAGAGATTTTCTGACATTCAAAATATTTATTATGTTATTATATGAAATATATTCTAGAACACAGTGTGAATACCTCACATCTAGCTAGGTATTAGATTCAGATGTCCAACTAAGCAATCAGTAACTAGGTGGCCTCCAAATTCCATTTTATAAAGTAACTGAGAGAGAAGGAATTGTTAACAACCTGTAAAAGTATGCTAATTTTAATGAAGTATATAACCAAAAAAACCAAACCCACTGCCATCGAGTCGATTCCAACTCATAGTAACTGTATAGGACAAAGTAGAACTGCCCCATAGAGTTTCCAAGGAGCACCCGGCAGATTTGAACTGCTGACCTCTTGGTTAGCAGCCATAGCACTTAACCACTATGCCACCAGGGTTTCCATGAAATATATAAAAAAATATACTTCATAAAGAGGCTAAATGGCACAACATAACTTATCATTTTTTTTTAAAAAAGTTATTCCAATCCCTATCTTCTTGATCACTTTGCTGCCTCTTATGTGGGAGAGAGTACATGTACCATCAATACATATTCCCTAGCACTGCTTAAAGCAAATATTTCCTAAAATTATGACAAGAAATTGGATTTTTTATTTTCATTTATTTAATCCTATTATCATAGATAAGAACAATATCTTGTAAACAATAAGTACTTTATGTTACACACATGTTATTATAATAATAATAAACAGCTCCTAAATGATAAAACATTCTCTTTTTGCAGCATTCTTTGAGTTTATATAATGAATAATAATAATTAATATTCTATCTCAGAATATTCAAGCCCTTTTCACATATAGTTACTAATTGATTTCCCATCATAACTTCCAAACCTCGGCATCATCATGACTATTTTACAAATGGTAAAAGAAATCTCTTGTATATTGTATAATCTACCCAAGGATGTACAGCTCTTGAGTGCCAATCCTGGAATTCAAATCCAAATATGACTCTGAAGCCTTTCCACAAATATACTGCTTGCAATAAAACATTTGTCTTTTGACTGATGATCCCAATGTATGTTGGTAATCGCTGGCTTTGAGATTAATAATATGTTGTTTATTAGTTCAAATCAGTGATTTGAACACTAATAAATAACACTTTCAACTTTCTTTGGGAAATAAATTATGCTTTTAAAATTACACTATTAATTAAAAGTTTACTTAAACTTCTTTTAAAAATTGATCTTCACACATGCTTTACTTCCATAGAAGAGAGATAATAAAAAATGTCCAAGTTATTTATTTCCAATCGTAACATTTTTAAATTAAGCACACTAAATGTTTCAACTGTATGTTACTTAAATTTTCTCATGCTCTAAACATTACATTTCCTCTACTTTCTCTTTCTTCATACATAATTTCCTTTAATTGTTTATTGTTACCAAAACAATTCTCCCATAAGAAGGGTTGCAACCAATAAAGGAGTTTTCAATATCTGGAAAATAACTGGAAAACTCGTATGACCTTCAAACATACCCTAGAATGATTCGTAGAGTATTAAACAGTCAAAGGTAATGTAGTTACAAACCTAAGATGCCAAAACATTCCTGAAGAGTCAAACTTAACTACATTTATGTAAATATATTATGTAAACGTACAAGCATGTGGCCCTGGGATCAGGGTTTTCTGCCTTCTCCGGTGAAGTTATAGGGATTGTCAGTGGCTCTTAGAACCTGATATTGATGCTGCAGCTACTCAAAAATGAATTTTAAACACTCCACCTACTCGTATATACTATTTTCTACCTCACCGTGACTCAAAAAAAAGTCATGCTTACAGATGCCCAGTGCTGTTAACCCATCAACTCCAAGTAAAAGATCATTTGCTTAAAAGAACAGAGATCATGCCACCAACAAAAACATGTAGACATCAATATTTAACCAGGATTAGAATTATACAGAAGCCCTTAGATACTAGAGGCCTCTTTTTTCCCATCAAAAGACACTAAAGTGATCTTTAATTACTGCATATTTTATGAAAGTAGATAAACATAAAAAAGTCAGTGTATGAAATTTACAGTTAATTTTTTATATCAATATGTTCAAGAATGGAATATTAGTCAAGGTTAAAATTATAATTATATATGGTTTTAAGGAGCTGCAAATACTTTAGTGTTGGGTGTCATTGACTTACTTTGTGTGCAAGTCATATGGTGATATTTCCTCAGAGAATACATTAGTTA
Organism: Loxodonta africana; assembly: GCF_030014295.1. Taxonomy (NCBI): domain Eukaryota; kingdom Metazoa; phylum Chordata; class Mammalia; order Proboscidea; family Elephantidae; genus Loxodonta; species Loxodonta africana. Next base: position 108,509,654 of record NC_087347.1, on the reverse strand, counting down.
ATCTGGGTAGAAAATATCATGTTTTTAATATGAGGGCTATATTAACATTTTCATTTTTGTTTACTTCGATAAATTATAAAAATAAGTTGTGTTTACTGTATTTACTATATTGTGGGGAAGTTTATTATGGGGAATTACAATTTCCTTTTAATAAGCAAATCTTGGTATGATCACTTAACTAATATCTAGTTCCTTTAAATTTCCTTTTAATTTAACTAAAAAAAAAAAAAAAATCAGGCATAAGAGTGTGCCTAGCCCACACAGATACTATCATATTGAAAACAAAAACTATATGTAAATTTTTTTTTTTTAAATCAAGGAGCAATAGATTTTTCAGAAAAATGAAGAGAATATTAGAAAAGCTAGGACTTTTATTACTTCCATTCTTTTCACTAAATCTATTATAAACTGCTTTCAAACATACAAATAAACTAAGTAATGTTTGATACAGTTGGTAGTGACCAGAGACACTGAACACAGTTCATCTAAGTAACTATCTAAAGACCCTAAGTTTGAATAGCTTTGTAATTAGGTGGTAGAAAGTTGGATAGTACAAAGTAGCTGGCTTCTACTAAAACAGGACTCTGTGTTTCTTCAATACAAGCCTAAAAATCTTTTTTGGACTCAATTTTCAAGGTCAAATCAAGGCAATTTTCCACTGGGATGCTGAGCAAATTATCATGATTGACTACAAGCATTCGACTTGACAGCACAGTATTGGAGTGACCCATGGAGTGACCCATAGAGGACTATCAAGGAAAAGTCTGCTGATAGTCTATTACCACCAAAGTTACCAAGGATAGCTAACCATGTCAATCACAGTCAGATATCTAGACAGAGTTGGAAGTCACTTTAGAACAGCTGCTAGAGCATACCAAATTACATATCAGCAGAATAATGATTTATATAGCAAAAATTGACTTTTGAAGAACTCTCAAGATTTTAATACTATGGAAAAGTTGAAATATTGTATCCCCTTAAAGGTAAAACTCCAGTCATTGAGTGGCTTTCTGAACACTTGCTCACTTTTACTTCCAACTTCGTGATATAGAAAGTTAAAATCTTTTTTATTATTATTTCACCTATCACTACATGAAGCAATGTAGTTATTCTACAAGTAAGAAAATTTGAGAAAGGAAAAAAAAATAATTGCTGCTGATGTCATTCTGAATATAGTAGTTATCACAGGCCCACCTAAGACTTTGCAATCAATTTTTTTAATGGCATATAAAACTTTTCTATTTCAGTTTGGAGAATTTATCAGGAGTTTTTTTTTTTTTTTTTTTTTTAGAACTAGCTTATATTTTACAGGCATCATGAAGATAAAGAGCTCTAAATTTTAAATTCCAGTAATTGCCAAAGTACTCACGGCAGTCATCAGGTTCATCAGATCCATCACCACAGTCATCCACAGTGTCACATTTCCACCAGAATGGAATACATTTATCAGTTTTGCAACGAAACTTTAAGAAAAGGAAAAAAAAAAAATGTTGACGGACTCGACTCATATATAACGCATACCTAGAAGCTGACCAGGGGACAGCAGCCTAGCCTACTCCCTTGTTGCAGGTATGAACTATGATGGTCTTAGAGCATTTCACGGTAGGCAATGAATGCACTGGGAGCAAAATGATGTGCCAGGGAAACACTAGTTTGGAAAACCTCCTGTGATTTCCAGTGCATACAAAGACAAGCTCATTCCTTTACATATTATCTATGGCTCCTTTCAAGCTACAAAATTTTAGTTTGAGCAGAGACCCTGTAGCTGGCAAAGCCTATAATATTTCCTATCTGGCCCTTTACAGAATAAGTTTGCTGACCCCTGAATAGGAGTTAAAAATCATCAAGAATTTTAGGAAGAGGAATCAAATTGAATTAATTTAATTAACTCGAATTAATCTAATTGAAATGCATTTTCTTAGGAATCTTGGACCATTTGCTTAACATCTTTCAGCCTCTGTTCCTTAACCATCAAGTGAGAAGCTAAAGAAGATAATTTGGAAGACCCTCTTCCACTTGGTCCTGCTGGGATTCCACGCAGTTTCCTGAACACTGAAAATATATTTCCTTAAGGCAGTTGACCTCTATGCAGTTATTTTCCTTTTTTGGAATTAAAAAAAAAAGTACATAATCTTTAAAAAAAAAAAAAATCTTTTAGGATAAACAAAAAGAAATTGTGATAGTTAAAAAAAAAAAACAGGCAAAAATAATCTTTGTTGCTGAAAATTTTATTTCTTTTTAAATAGAAGCACAGAAGTATACTGTTATAATAAAATTTTATTCAAGATTATTTGAAAAACTATTCACTGAAATGTTTATTGATGTATTTGTTTTATTTTTCATTTAGAAAAGCTAAGAAAATAGTCATAATAAATATAATAATACTATTTTTTATAGAAATAACAGTTTTTTTTTTTTTTTTCCTCCCATTTAAGGTGAACCATCAAGTAGAAGAGTAACAGTAAAGAAATTCATTGAAATGTTATGAGGTGATATTTACTTAGAGGCTATTTAGCACATACGTGACTTGTTATTAGAGAAAAATTTCAGAATATTGCTATTGCATATTACTTTTATAAGAAAGGTGATCTGAATCCAAATTTACCCAAAGATAGGCCACGAAACTACTGTTTCTGCTAACTTCTTTGTTGGCCAACTTTACACAGAACCCAAGAAATCAAGGCCAATTTATTTCTTGGACCAGAAACTAATTTCTGTGTTTGCAACAATTAGTTTCAAGCTTACCTCAGAAGATCGAAGAAATCAAAGAAAATCACAATTTCCACACAGAAAGTATATGCATATGAAAAACTTGCCTTTAAAAGATTTACTTTAAATTTTTACAACCAACCAATAGATAAAGTTTAGCCAGTTTTTTTTTCAGATACGATCACTTTCTCTTCTTCACTTTAATAGAAATTCAGGGAAAAGCTAATAGCACAATGCTCATCTAAAATTGAAAATGTTAGTTTTCTGAACTTAATATTTTCTTTTTGAAGAATTTATAACTTTCATATGAGTGAACTGACAGCACATAGACATTTATCTTTGCATGTTGCATGCAAGAAAGATTCGTAACATAGAAATATATAGACTATGCCCAATTTTCTCTAATGAAAATGGATTAGCAAGCTAAGAGTTTGTTCAATTAAAATGTAACTTTCTTCAAGTAGGACAGAATCCGATGCCAGGTTTCATTAAACCTGTCTGGACATCATGGAGCTGATTCAAAGATAGATTTACAGTAATTTTAATATGAGAGTGAATATTATCTTCCAGCAGCAATATGTGGAGAAAGCGAAGCATTATGAATCCAAAGGGAGGTGTGGCTGTTCAGCTGCTTTTCCCATATTCGCTTAGCTTCTGGTCATGTCTGTTGTGGATTTTCATATATTCCAAACCCTCGGCTGTGGAGTCCATCCCAACTCATAGCAACCCCTTAGGGTGTCCAAGGCTGTAAATCTTTATGGAAACAGACTGCCACATCCTTCTACCACGGAGAGGCTGGTGGGTTCAAAGTGCTTACCTTTCAGTCAGCAGCCGGCACATTAACCACTGCGCCAAATCACCTTTATAGACACTGACTGCCTGGGAAGATGAGATTAACTCTGAAAGCAATTGCCCTGAACACTAATCATTTCCAGTGATTACAGTATATCAAAGCACATTAGTAAGAGGATTTCAGGTCTCCCAAGTATCTTCAAAGTCTTCTCAATCAAGATTCAAAAAATATCTAATTTTTTTTTTTTTAATTCACTAAATAGGCCTGATTTAAATAAATACCAACTATTGGAATTACATGTGACATGATGATTTTGCTCTCTATTTCATTTTTAATAACAACATAAAAGGATTCTGAGTTCAGAGGAGACCAGGATAAATATATATGTATCATACTCCTTTTTTTGTTAATCAACATTTTATTCAGTACTCTCAAAAGGAAGATCTCTTTTATTCTGTGTCTGGGATTCATTTTTTATACTTAAATTCAGTAACTTAAAAAAACATTGATGCTAAATATAAGTATAAAACACTTCTCATGGTAAATGTTCTGCAAGACTAATGCCTTCATAAAATAAATCGCAGACTGCAATTATCACCCACTAAAAGAAGCTATAAACTACTAAATAAATGCCTCCTAATAAATTTTTTTTTTTTAATATGGATACAAGGATAAGACATACATCTCACATATAGTGAAGCTTAGTTGAAACAGAAGAAGTCTTAATTTAGAAAAGAAGTAAAGCCATTTTTAAATGTACATTGTATTTTCCAGTAGATTATTTACATTTTAATATCCAAAATTATTGGTGCTTTCAGAATTTCATTTTATCTTGATTTTGACCAGATTCTTATATGGGTACTTTCAATACTAATAGAATTCTCATTGGTGTGATATGCCTATTTTTATTTTAGAATTGAATACTAAAGTCAATAGTATTTTGGGCACATGTCATTGCTTACAATCAATAGATGACAACAAATTAAAATCCCTTAGTTAGATAAATTAATAATGCAGCAGTTTTATTGAAATGCTTAATACTATGATTCTGAGATACATACAGTGTTTCATTTTAATGCCTACCTCCCTGAAAACTGTGTTTATATAAACTGAGCTTTCTCCACGGAGTATACAGTAGATAATTTTTTCTCCCACTGGATCAGAAAAGAATCAAAGTTAAAATAGCTGCATAAACCAAGTGACTTGTAGTAATAATCACTAACGGGTTGTGTTAGCTGTTCTTCCTTAATGTTTTTCATTAAGATGAAACAAATGAAGTGGTAACACTTTTTTCCAGGAAATATGGCTGAAAACAAAGCCACAGTCATGTTTGTTCTGTTTTGCTTTTATTGAATTTATAAGAAAATTTGTGGAAAAAAACAATTTGGAGTTGCATTAGGCTTTTAGGACTGCTGTAACGAATTATCACATATTCATTTTAAGCCACAACAGAAATTTACTGTCTCACAGTTCTGAAGGCTAGAAGTTGAAAAACAAGGTGTTGGCAGGGACATGATGTCTTAGACGGTGCTAGGGTAGAATCTGTTTCATGCCTTTCTTTTAGATCCTGGTGTTACTAGCAATCCTTGGAGTTCCTTGGCCTCTAGATGCATCACTCCAATTTCTGCCTCTGATGTCACGTGGTGTTTTCCCTGTGTGTGATTCTGTCTCTGTATCTCTTCTACTTATAAGAATGTCAGTCAAATTGGATTTAGGGCCCACCCTATTCCAGGATGACCTCGTGTTCTTAACCACTGTGCCACCAGGGCTCCAACTTATTCATAAAAAAAAAAAAAAATTCTTATTCATACATCCTATAAAATGATTTCCAGACTTCCACTCACCTGACTAGCGGTGCAGTTGGATAAGCAAGTCCTGTTATCAGCTGCAAGATAAAAGTTGGTAGGGCATGCACAGGTATGGGTCTTTCCAGGGGCTAAAAGGCACAGATGACTGCAACCTCCATTGTTTATCATGCAGAGGTGTTTGGAGACTGCAGATGAGAAAGAAACAACAAGAACAACAAAATAGGATAATTAAGACCAATAATATAAGGTGGGATTAGAGATAGGATGGTTAAGCTTCAAAGCTTGTATTCGAATACGAATTGGTAATCAAGAAATCATCAAGATTGTAAGCATAATTTAATCTTGTTACAAATGCTACTATTTGTCCAACGGCATTTATTTTACCATTAAATACTTTTAAGGATGAATTTCCATGAAAACAAACATTTTTAGCAAAAAAAGAAAAAATTGACCTTCAGAAAAATAAACCAACTAGGAACATTTTGGATGAGGACATACATATGTTCAGAAATATAAATGTAAAATAAAACAGTGAAACAATGATCTAAAGCTAATAGTATAGTGACTTTGCTTTGTAGGCAAGATATGTGTTTTAAGTAAAATGATAAAACCTTTATTATACAAGGCCTGATATAATTACTACTAGATACATGCATAAGCAAAATTAATATATTTCTCATTTTTTGAGACCTAGAGTTACTGAAATAAATTCCTTACCCCCAGCAACCCCGAAACGTGATTCCTATCCTTATTTTTTAAGCAAATTATTTCATGAATCCATTCTTCACTTCTCTAACTGGACACTTTATTGTAATTTAGCTTAATGTGATTTCAACAGATCAATAATTCTTTGTACATATATTGAGCTTCTCATTCTATTCCTTGATAATAGTACTTGATATCAACAGAACTCATTCTATAAAATGCTTCTAAATAATAAAACCTGGTAATCTTTCTCAAAAATAAAATTACACTTAAGCTTGGAGAAGTAAAAAAAAAAAAAAAATGGAATGTTACTGAAAGATGTTGATGCATTTATGGAAATCATGTAAAGAATAATTACCATCCGGTTGTCTATAAGAATGATACACCTGGATATCTGTGATGGCATGCCATGAGTTAATCAGTGAGAGTCTGTCTGCTCCCGAGGTTTTATGGGCACGGCTGAGTGACTTGGTTTTCCCATCAGTCCAGTAGATGTAGTCTTCAAACAATGTTAGTGCAATCACCCCTGGAATATCTTGATTAGGGACTGTAATAGGAGATGGTAAGATTAATGTTCAGTCTTGGAAGACTGCCAGTTAAAATATTCAATACTGCATGGGCTGACAGGTATAACTGCTACAGAACTTCATGTGAATAATTGCCGTGACAACATGTCAGGCTGGCAAGGTTCTTTATTGCCGGTTAAGAGAATGCAAGATTGGGTGCAGGAATTCGCTTTGCTCAGATTTAGCTTGGTTCAATCAACCACTAGGAGGAAAAAGAATGAGATCCTACTCACAAAGAATGGCTGCTGCACCAGAAATAACATCCAACATTTTAAAATTAACTATATATATGTGTGTGTGTGTGTGTGCATGCACACATGCATGTATAGCAATATCATGATAAACAGAGAAAAACTTGAAGTTATCAGGAATTTCATTTTACTTGGATCCACAATCAACGCCCGTGGAAGCAGCAGTCAAGAAATCAAACGACGTATTGTATTGGACAAATACGCTGCAAAAGACCTCTTTAAAGTGTTAAAAAGACAATATCTCACTTTGAGGACTATGGTGCGCCTGGCCCAGGTCATGGTATTTTCAATTGCCACATATGCATGTGAAGGCTGAACAAGGAATAAGGAAGACTGAACAAGAATTGATGCCTTCGAATTATGGTGTTGGTGAAGAATATTGAATATACCATAGACTGCCAGAAGTACAGCCAGAATATTCTTTAGAAGTGAGACTTTGTCTCACATAATTTGGATATGTCAACAAGGGGACGAGTTCCTGGAGAATGATATCATGCTTGGTAAAGTGGAGGGTCAATGAAAAAGAGGAAGACCCTCAACCAGATGGATTGACACAGTGGCTGCAACAATGGGCTCAGGCATGCAACAATTGCGAGGATGGTACAGGACCCAGCAGTGTTTCTTTCTGTTGTACATAGTGTTACTATGAGTAGGGACAGATTTGATGTCACCTAACAACGGCTATACACCTATATAGAACTACCCCATAGGGTTTCCAAGAAGCGGACTGTGGAACTGAACTGCCGACCTTTTGGTTAGCAGCCAACACTTAACCACTGTGCTACCAGGGCTCCATATATATATATATATATATATATATATATATTCTCCATCCAGTTGTTCTTAAACCCTTAAATCTGAAAGTCATTGTATTACTTTCTCCCACATTTAAAATGATCGAATTATATATCCAGGATGAAACGATCTATCTCTCTGAAGATATAGACTGTGAGACTACTACAAACCATTTTAGTCACTGAGATTTTATGAGCATTTTTACTTTCAAGATGAGCAGAGATAGGTGTAGAAAAAATATATGTGGAAGATAGCACTGTATTATGCATATTTAACAGTCAGGAATTAAAATTGTTTTATAGTTATACCTCCATTATAGGACTCTGAATTAATACAAGGAGTCCTGGTGATGTAGTAGTTAAGTGACCAGGCTGCCAACCAAAAGGTCAGCAGTTCAAATCCAAAAAATACTCTTTGGAAACCCTATGGGGCAGTTCTACTCGGTCCTATAGGGTCCTTATGAGTTGGAATTGACTCGATGGCAACGAGTTTTGGTTTTTTGGTTTGTATTAATATAAACAGTTTTTTTTTTAATTAATATAAACAGTAGGCCAAGCATCACAAGTGTGAAATTTTAATTCAAGAGATTCCACAGCCCTATGAGGAAAATATGGAGCCCTGGTTGCACAGTGGTTAAAGCTTGGTTGCTAATCAAAAGCTTAGCAGTTTGAATCTGCCAGTCGCTCCTTGGAAACCCTGTGGGGTAGTTCTACTCTGCCCTATAGAGTCACTGTGAGTCAAAATTGACTTGAGGGCAATAAGTTATGAGGAAAATAACTGTAATCATTTTGTGTGATGATTTAGGGTTAAATAATTTTAAATCGTATATAGTTTCCTTTGTGCTTCTAGTTTCTCAATATTTTGAAGTAATCAATAAATTAAGAAAGCAGAAATTCCCTAACTTGTACAAAAATTATCATATATATATATAGTACTAATTTTCAGATCTACTTTTAGAAATTCTGAGAAAAATTTCATTAGTTGGAAGAAGGAACTGTAACACCCATAATAGTTACTTTTTTTGTAAATTAGATTTTGATGGCCGAGAATTAATATTTGGCTTATTCTTCATTCAGTAGTAACTGTAAACTAACAACATTTCAAATGTAATTCACCCTTTAAAGTAAGGTATGTGGCCTTATTAAAAAATCTGGGTAAATTTATACTACCACCAACCCACGGCCTAGAAGTAGATATTTCACATCTGTTATTTTTTATTCAGATAGATCAAATGTAATCAGAGAAGTTACTATGACTTGGGAATTATATGAAATGACTTGGGAATTATATGAAATAAAATAAGAGTCCTCCAAATAGGTGACACTGTAATCCATGATTGTTATCAATAATCTATCATCTGGTCAGAAACCCATCTCAGAATTGATATTAATAAAAGCTATAAAATCAAGAAAAATCAGGTGTGTACACTTTTGATGTAAGTGCTTATCTATGTACTTCTATAGACATGCATAGCTAAAATGATAAGTGCACTTGGATAAAAGGATGGAAAGAAAGACACTTTGACGGAATGAATCATGTCTGAGCTATTTATACCAGTTATTCCCACCCTCCCCCTTGGCTATCTTATTTCAGGAAGATAAAACAAATTTGGCAAAATATTAACATCTGGGTGAATTTTGGTAAAAGGCAGCCATTATAACATTCTTTTGACTTTGCGCTGGTTTAGAAATTTTCATAATATAAATTTGCAGAAAGAATTAAAAGTCCCAGAAACATTCAATTCAGATGTCTTTGGATGCAAATGAAGAAACTGTACCATTAAATAGGGACTTAAAAAGTCAATAATCCCTTAAAAAAAAAAAAAACTCAATCCACCAAGATTTAATTAACTTTCAAGCAAAAAGTTATTGTAAGAATTTCCCTATTATTATTTCGAAGCAAGCACAGTGTTTTTACCTATTCATAAGTAATTATAGCTGTCATTTATTAAGCATATCCAGTGGCACTAAGCCAGTGATTCTCAGTAGAATGGGGGTTGAGGGTGAAGTTGCCCCACAAGGAAGAATTATCAGATCCAAAAGGTCAATAGTTCCAAGACTGAGGAACTCTCCACTAAGATATCTACTTTATTTGCACTCTTAACAACTCTGTTTTTCAGTAGTAGCGCTCACTTTGTTGGTAAAGAAACTAACATCTGGAAATTAAATAACTTGACAAAAGAAGGAAGGGGAACCTCTAATAAATGAAGGTACTGTGTATTTGAATCAAAGTCTTCTTTTCTACCATATTAGCACTGCCTTTAAGAAAGCCAGTTAGTAGAGTAAATAAACCAGTAAGACTAATTCCATAAGTTCCATAAATGTTAGTTTATTTAATTACTTGACTACAATTGCACTATATATAATTTCCAGACATGGGACAATTTAAGCACTGGACAACTTTGCTACCTTTAACCTTATAGTGATTGCCCATCAGAAACATTTTGGAATTGAATAATCACCATGAATTTAAGGTGAACTCTTCTTTAATAGACAAACTTTTGTTTCAGAAGAAGTGATGGTACATAGTTGAGTACACAGATTGTAGAAATGTCAGATCAAAATGAAGACAATTAGTCCATTTGCCCAAAGTGACCATCTGCTTCATTCAATTCTTTGTTTGACATTGGCATTGATTGCTACTAGTAGCTTTATAAGCCCACTCTAAGCCTGCACATTTAGCAAATGTACTTACTTCCTGAAAGGTATCATACACAATCACCAGAGAAAATGAACAAAGTGAAAACACCAACTTGTGCTAACAAGGGCACATATAGCTTCATATATCTAACACTATGTCAGCTCCAACAAGCTACTCTTCTAAGAGATGGTGACAGATTCCCTTAATGCCACCAAACCGTTGCTATGGAGTCAATTCTGACTCATAGCAACCCTGTAGAAAGAGTACAACTACCCCATAAGTTTTCAAAGGAGAAGCTGGTAGATTTGAACTGCTGACCTTTTGATTAGCATTTGAGCTCTTAAGCTCTGAACCTCCAGAACTCCCTTAATATCACAAGCATTGCCAATTCAGACCAAACAAAACAAAACAAAAAAAAGCAATGAACAAACAAACAAAACCCTTTACATACTGATATTAGGGGATTGAACTCATAACATAATTGCATGTTTCAAGCTCCTATTTGGAATCTAAATCTCTTTGGCAAGAGTTGATTGACTATCTGCTTAAACTTCTATGGGGGAAAAACTGTCCTATATTAACAGCTACAATGGTAAGTCCAAATAAATTAATGTTGTGTTTTTCCATCTACATATGGAAAGTTCAACCCAATCTGCTGCAACAGTAGAATAGAGTTTAGCACATTCAGATTAAATAAGAAAATGTTCTGAGTCAAAATGTCATATACTTTAGCACTAGGATATCTTCTTGGGAGACACATGTACAAGAAACTATCTTCATTCAATGAGGAATAAAAAAAAGTTTATTTTTGCTATTTACTTTCCCTAGCATATCATGGGTAAATATTCTTGGCATAGTGTACATATCAGGACAACAGGGAATATAATTTAATTGTAATGTAATTTAGTAGTCAGTGGAGCCAACAAAAAATAAACATAGAATGTGGTGGTAGGAGAGGAACATTCAATAGACTCTCACTAGTACTGAGATGTGATTGAGTTTAGTGAAAATTAGTCAATATTTTCTTAAAATGATAAAATATATCCTTCTTAAGCTAAAAATAACATGACCAGTTGTCATACATGAAATTTCATTGCTTACTTAAAAGAGAAATGTGAAAAATAAATTTGAGAAGCCTTTCGTTTGCAGGTATTCAGTAGACATAAAAAAAAAAAAAAGAGGGAACAAACAAAATTGCTGTGTGGGCTGTTGTTTAACAAGTACTTATTATATATTTAAAGCCTATTTTAAAGCTGCTGACTGTAGTTAGGTCTCTATTCTGTAGACCAGCATTACTTATTTCACTGTTTCCAGCTTTCCACTCAAGCACTAGGCTCCCAATGTCTGTCCCATAAACTATATCTTTCAGAAGAAAGGAGCTGATATTTGGAAAAAACACATCAAAGAAATACTCCTTTGTGAAGTGTTTCCCTTTGAGTCAAGTTGGATGCTATCCTGCTAAGTCTCTTAGTAATTATGATAAATGGTAAAGGTGGCAATCCAGAGTATGCTTTCAGCTTAACTATTGCCTCACAGCTAGAGATATTCTATTACAATACCCTTGATTATTCATTTTTTGTATACCATTTATTATGCTAAACAAGTATATTCCTGGATAATATCACTTTATATTTCAGACCAATCTAGTTTAGATACTTCAGGATAAAATGCACCAATAACACAACACTTATCTTTTGTTGCTTTAAAATCTCTTAGTTGGTGTTATGGGTAGGACATAGCAGTGGTATACTGGCAGACTCGAAATGGCTTTATTGAGTGGGTTAGTCCTTAGATAGAAATTTCACTGGTGATGCTCTAATTTCTCCCCTTATATCTCCTCATAGATTTACTTTAAGGGTCTAAATATCATTTTGAAACATTACTTTATACTCAAAAATCCCTGTAATTTATTATTTCTCAAAAATGACTCTAAAGGCTTTAGTAATAATCAAACAACCAACTCCAGTAAGAATTTTTTTATGAAGAAATTCAAATTATTGATAGAGAATTTGGCTTTAGTATTATTTGATTATTTGAGTTATGAAGAATTTAATATGTTGTTTCAAAGGAAATATGAGTGGCCCATTAAGGTCAAGGTGGTCCTCACTCTATGATTATGTTTAGGAGTTTAAGCTCCTGAAACATTAAAGTTAACAAGCATTTCAGCTCAAACATTAAACACAATCATCTCTTTCTCTTTAATGTAATTTAAAGCTTTCCCATTTTTTAAATTCTTAATGACATTACAACAAATAAAGCTGCTCATTCCCTCACACCTGAAATTTTGCAAAATGACTAATTTTTCTCCTTGCTTTTAATACATCTTTTTTTCCTTCTGCATTAGTCAGGGTTTTTGCAGGAAGCAGAGAACAAAATTTAAATGAAAATTGAAGACAGTTTAATAAAGGAGTTATTTACAGAAGTGTGGGCAGGGATAAGGGAACCAATGATTGTTTTTTTCCTAGCCCCGTTAGCAGTAGCTTAAACGAAAAGTCACTGAACAAGAGAAGTGGCCATAGGTGGAGGAACTTCAGACTAAACCACTGTGGTCACACATGGAAGGAGAGGGAAGGTGTAAGTATTCTAACACCTCCCACCCTCACTTCACCATTTAATACCCTGCCAATGTTTCTTGTGGACTAAAACCAACCTAAAACCAGATGACAAAAGAATCTGGGAGATGTCGTTGTTGTTAGGTGCCATCAAGTCGATTTTGACTCATAGCAACCCTATGTACAACAGAACAAAATATTGTCTGGTCCTGTACCACCCTCATAATCATTGTTGTGCTTAAGCCCATTGTTGCAGCCACTATGTCAATCCATCTTGTTGAGGATCTTCCTCTTTTTCGCTGACTGTCTACTTTATCAAGCATGATACCCTTCTTCAGGGACTGGTCTCTCCTGAAAACATGTCCAAAGTACAGTAGATGAAGTCTCACCATCTTTGCTTCTAAGGATCATTCTGACTGTACTTCTTCCAAGACAGGTTTGTTCGTTCTTTTGGCAGTCCATGGTATACTCAATATTCTTTGCCAACACCATAATTCAAAAGCATCAATTCTTCTTCAGTATTCTTTATTCACTGTCCTGCTTTCACATGCACATGAGGTGAATGAAAACACCATGGTTTGGGCCACACGCACCTTAGGCTTTAAAGTGACATCTTTGCTTTTTAACACTTAAAGAGAATTTTTGCGGCAGATTTGCCCAAATGCAATGAGTCATTAGATTTCTTGACTGCTGCTTCCATGGGCATTGATTGTGGATCCAAGTAAAATGAAACTCTTAACAACTTCAATCTTTTCTCCATTTTTCATGATGTTGCTCATTGGTCCAGTTGTGAGGATTTTTGTTTTCTTTCCATTGAGATGTATTCCATACTGACTGCTGTAGTCTTTGATCTTCATCATTAAGTGCTTCAAGTCCTCTTCGCTTTCAGCAAGTAAGGATGTGTCATCTGCATATCACGGGTTATTAATGAGTATTCTTTCAATCCTGATACCCCATTCTTCTTCATATAGTCCAGCTTCTCGGATTATTTGCTCAGCATACAGATTGAATGAGTATGATGAAAGCATACAACTCTGAAAACCCACCCAGTGCCGTCGAGTAGATTTTGACTCATAGCGACCCTATAGGACAGAGTAGAACTGCCCCATAGAGTTTCCAAGGAGAGCCTGATGGATTCGAACTACTGACCCTTTAGTATACAACACTGACACACACCTTTTCTAACTTTCAACCACACATATCCCCTTGTTCTGCTCAAAAAACTGCCTCCTGGTCTGTATACATGTCCTTATGAGCACAATTAAGTGTTCTGGGATTCCCATTTTCTGCAATGTTATCCATAATTTGTTATGATCCACACAGTTGAATGCCTTTGCATAATCAATAAAACACAGGTAAACATCTTTCTGATATTCTCTGCTTTCAGCCAGGATCCATCTGACATCAGCAATGATATCCCCTGTTCCACACCTTCTTCTGAATCAAGCTTGAATTTCTGGCAGTTCCCCAGGAGACGTAGTCCACATAAATCAGCCTTTTAGCATATGGAGCAGGTCAGAGAGGAAAATGTAGAATAACTAGAACTCTCTCTAATTAACGTGTTTTCCCATCTTACAGATCTCTCCTGACCAAAAAAAAAAAAAAAAAATGGGACACACATTGCCTAGTCATAATGTTGAAGACTGTTCAACCTACTAAACTACCATATATCTTCCGAAGAGGATTAGGACACTCAGTAATCCTCTTAGCTGAAAGACTCTGACTCTAACGATTTTCCCTAATTTCTTTCTAGAAGCGTGCAGAGTACAACAAGGTATGTGGAAAAGATAGATCATAAACTAAACAAGCAGAGCATGAAAACTAAAAAGGAAGAGATGAAATAAAGGAAAACAATTTGCATTGAAAAAATGAGGTGAAGGTAAAATGGAACAAAGGCTTCAAAACTGTGTAGGCTGGTAATCAGACGATAAAATTAGATTTTGGAAGAGACTAAACTAACATGTCACAGGAACTAAAAGATTTATGACAGTAGCTGGTGAGTAGGTGGATGATGGTTTCTAGTATATAAAAGCAACAGAAAAGAGTGGGTGGGTGGAAAAATGGCTACAGTGTATTAACCCCCAGAGAATTACTGTGGAGCCAGCAGCTTTAGTTATAATCGCCCCACCAAAAAGAGTGTGCTTTATATAACCTTGGGACCAAGGACATTTGTCCTTTGTCAATAACTATGCATCTCCTTCAGTGTTATTGTTTACAGAATCTTTATTATTATTATTTCCTCTGAATCATCTGCAACCGGCTACAAAGTATTCCATCTGTTGTTTTCCTCCACAAACAATTTTCTTGCCTTCTCTTTAATGCAACCCTACTTAATGGTAACAAAAGAGTATTACAAGTAAAATTCCAAGCAAATGGATAGGAAATCCACGATTTACAATGAATAAAAATATTAAGAAATGGCAGAGCACTAGGGATAGCCAGCATTTCCAAATACTATGATGGAATATTCAAAATTTATTTTTTGCGCATTAAAAGAAAAATGCAATGTTTCTTCAAAAAGTGCATTCACCAGTGGAACTTTGATAGGGATGAAAAATACCGCTCTTGTATTCAGCATATGTCATAGTACACAGCAGATGTAAGCTGATAGTATCTGGGAGCCTATTATACAAAACTGTTGGGTATTGACACTGATCAAAAGTCCAAACTAAAGATACATGGGATAAGCTATGCCCCTCATTAATGCAGTGTTTACACTGGATCCCTTAAGTGTATAACTATTTTGAAATGAACATAATGCATGATGGGAAATTATAGAAATATGGATGTTCTTTAGTTAAAGCCATTAAGAGGATGAGGACATCATTTGCCTGTTCTTTTCTAGTATTTCTTGCCTCCTTTTCTCCACATTCTCACCTCACATAATATGTAATTTACTCTGTATATAATTTAGACTCTTAGGTTTAATAAAATTCAACCTTTCCCCATCTATGACCTATATATTTCTAAATTATTCATAACATAGGGTTAAATGTGGCCATTTCAGTATTTAACATCTAAAGTGAGTTTTCCTATTAATACTGCACATATAGTACATTCATTTTGAACACTAGACTGTGTCTAGGAAAATCTTCCCATGATGACAACACTGCTCTTTAATCTGTGAAATAAACAGACTAATATTACTTCATGCAATTGATAAGGGTATATTCCTATTGCTTGGAAGCCTTCTGAGTCTTTCTGTTGGTGATATAAGACTTCTCAGAGACTTGGAAATGTGTTTGCTGAGCCTGGCTATTACATACTAAATGTAAGAATTACAATATTCCAAACACAAATTCATTAGGACTATGTCTGTCAGAGAGTACTAATAAAGGCTACAATTTTAATAAGCACTTGCCTCTAGGAAGGAGATGAAGTAGAGCTATTTACATGAATTTGTTGTCTTCTCTTCCTACATGCCTGCAATTATAAATATGTGTGTAGAGTAAAAACAGAAAGAAGTGTAACATATTAAAAGCCTTTTCAGATATGTTCTGGGTTGTCCTAGGAATGAGAAGAGGTAAGTGTGGGAATTGATAGAATAAGCCTTTTCTGCCAGTTCCAACCTCAAACAACTTCCTGTCAAGGCATATTAGAATATCGTAGATTGAATGTTGTTGTTAGGTGTTGTCCAGTCAGTCCTGATACATAGCTACCCTATGTACAACAGAATGAAACACTGCCCAGTCCTGTCCCATCTTCATATTTTTTTTTTTTTTTTTTATGCTTGAGGCCATTGTTTCAGCCACTGTGCCAATTTACCTCATTATGGGTCTTCCTCTTTTTCACTGATCCTTTACTTTAGCAAGCATGATGTCATTCTCCAGGGACTGGTCCCTCCTGTTATCATGTCCAAAGGGTGTGAGACGAAGTCTCCCCATTCTTGCTTCTAAGAAGCATTCTGGCTGTACCTCTTCCAAGACTTATTTGTTCATTTTCTAGCAGTCCATGGTATATTCAATATTCTTTGCCAATACCATAATTCAAAGGCATCAATTCTTCTTCAGTCTTCCTCATTCATTGTTCAGCTTTTGAATGCATATGAGGCAATTGAAAACACCATGGGTTGGGTCATGTGCACTTTACTTCTCAAAGTGACACCGTTGCTTTTTAACACTTTAAAGAAGTCATTTGCAGCAAAATTTCCCCAATGCAATATATCATTTGAATTCTTGACTGTTTCTTCTATGGGTAGTGATTGTAGACCTAAGTGAAAGGAACTCCTTGACAGCTTCAATATTTTCTCCATTTATCATGATGTTGTTTATTGGTCCAGTTGTGAGATTTTTGTTTTCTTTATGTTGAGGTGCAATCCATACCGAAGGCTGTAGTCTTTGATCTTCATCAGTAAGTGCCCCAATTCCTCCTTACTTTCAGCAAGTAAGGTTGCTTGCTGCATATCGTATGCATATCACAGATTGTCAATGAGACTTCCTTCAATCCTGATGTCACATTCTTCGTATAGTACCCCTTCTTAGATTATTTACTCAGCATACAGATTGAATAAGTACAGTGAAAGGATACAATCCTGACACACACCTTTTCTGACTTTAAACCACTCAGAATCCACTTGTTCTGTTTGAATGACTGCCTGTTGGTCTATAGACAGGTTCTTCATGAGCACAATTAAGTGTTCTGAAATTCTCATTCTTCACAATATTATCCATAGTTTGTTATGATCCACACAGTTGAATGACTTTGTATACCCAATAGAACACAGGTAAACATCTTCTGGTATTCTCTGCTTTCTAGCCAGGATCCATCTGACATCAGCAATGATGTCCCTCATTCCATGTCCTCTTCTGAATCTGGCTTGAATTTCTGGATGTTCCCTGTCGATGCAACTGCAACTGCTTTTGAATGATATTCAGCAAAATTTTACTTGCGTATGATATTGTTTGATAATTTCCACATTCTGTTGGATCGCCTTTCTTTGGAATAGGCATAAATATGGATCTCTTCCAGTGGATTGGCCAGGTAGCTCTCTGGCAAATTTCTTGGCATAGACAACTGATCACTTCTAGCGCTGCATCCATTTTTTGAAACATCTCAACCAGCATTCTGTCATTTCCTGGAGCCTTGTTTTTTGTCAATGTCTTCGGTGCAGCTTGGACCTCTTCCTTCAGTATCGCTGGTTCTTGATCATATGTTATATCCTGAAATGGTTGAATATTGACCAATTATTTCTGTTACAGTAACTCTGTGTATTCCTTCCATCTTATTTTGATGCTTCCTGCATCATTTAATATCCTACAATATTTCAGCTCAAGGCTTGAATTTTTTCTTCAGTTCTTTCAGCTTGAGAAATGCCAAGCACATCCTTCCCTTCTGGTTTTCTAAGTCCAGGTCTTTGCACATTTCATTATAATTCTTTACTTTGTCTTCTCGAGCTGCCCTTTGAACTCTTCCTTGCAACCCTTTTACTTCATCATTTCTTCCATTTGCTTTAGTTACTCTATGTTCAAGAGCAAGTTTCAGAGTCTCTTCTGATATCTAACTTGGTATTTCTTTTCTTTCCTGTCTATTTAATGACCTCTTGCTTTCTTGATACATGATGTCCTTGATGTCATTCCACAACTTGTCTGGTCTTTGGTCTATGCATCAAATCTAGTCTTGATTGAATAGAAATCCTTTATTTTACAGAAAAGAACATTGAATAATAACTGGCTTGGTAAAGCAACTTGCCTAAATTAGAGTAACCTGGATTTGAGCCAAGCCTACTGATTCTCAATCTACTCATCATTTCTGCATACTACACTGCTTTATATTTGGGTTGGATAAGTTGTTGAAAGTGGCTAAAAACTCATTCTAGAGTAATAATTAAAACTTTAGTATTTAAAAGGAAACATGGAATATACATGACATTGGCAAAATTATAACCAATTTAAAAAATATATGCTGTTTTATGTAACATGTTCTACTCAAGGAATAGAACTGAAATGCATGATTGACAGAGACTTTCTCAGACTTTTTAGAAATAGCTGTTTGTTTTAATTTATTTTACTGGTTCAGGAAAATTTCTGTAGTAACTGAATTGTATTTTGCTTCTTTCCATTAACTTTTATTGCATTGTAAACAGCAGCACGTCAATACCATTGGCATAAAATAGCCTATGAAATCTACTGTTTGTAATGGACTGTGAATGATAGGCATTTTTTTTAAATTCTTTTTTCAAAAGGAGTAAAAGGAAATATTTACCCAGAAAAAAACACACTAGAATATTGTGGATTTTCTTTTTTTTTTTTTTGAGAGGTGGGATTTTTTTAACTTTCCTCTTTTTCTTTAGGTGGTCTTTAGTGAATATTTAAATTTTCTAAAGAACCAAATATAACAGCTATTGGGTTTCAGAACATATGAGCACAAAATATTCCCTTTGTTTTTTCAGGGGCTTTTCTTCCTCGGGGGGGAAAGAAATAAATATGCTTTATGCTGGTTCACCAGTGGCATGCTGATATCTGAATTATTTTTCCAACATTAATTAACTATGCTATCACTGGATGAGTTATGACTTAGATTTTTAAATCTAAACACAAAACTGCCCTTCACAATACAAAGTGGTTTCCCAGGGTAATAAGTGAACAATAGAATTGGAATATAACATTGACACTTCAATATGAGATCTTCAGATCTAGGGGTTTAGAAACAGTTATTGCTTAAATGAAGAGCCATAGTCAACATAATTGCATGAAATTTTAAACAACTTGTCCACAAAATAAAAGACAATTCACTGAAAAACTATAGAATCATACTCAACTATTCCTCTCCAGATAAATTAGCAGCTATGAGCACATATTTTTCCAGTATGCTGGATAAAAAACGTACATGACCAACTGATTTAATACAAGGTTAAATCATTTTGTGATACACAGAAGAGTTTTCTAAAGAAAAAAAATTACTAGAACAAATAAATTAAAAAATTCAAGGTTAAGCATGATTTTTTCTGAGCTTATCCTTTTATTACAACTGTTCACACAGTATTTTCAGCTTTTCTTTGTCAAGAAACTAACTGCCTGATGTCACGCAAGCTCAGTGGTACAACTAAAAGAGGTTGAGAAAAACTAAGTCAGAATTTATATACTTTGATTCAAGTAGTTAGAATGAGATTTTGGTCTCCGTAGCATTTTCTGTTATTTAATTTTCTTTTCATTAAATGGAAAACAGAAACCTCTAAGTGAAGGTGTATATTGAAAGTTATTGCTGAAATTTTTCTTGGGGGATATTTGTAATTTGTGTTTTATAGTAGGCTTTTTTTTTGTACTTTTTGTAATGCATAAAATTAATGACAAATGATCTTTACTGTGGTCAAATTTCAGGAATTCTGTGATATGAAGTTTTAAATAACATTTAAAAGTTCTCCTATATGCAGGGAATGTAGTTAGTTTGGAAAGATCAAACAGTAGCATCAACCGTTCCACTACAGCAGGATATATGTATATATATATATATATATATACATATATATATATTAGTATGTATCTGTGTAAGTGAAAGCTTACAGCTCAAGTTAGCTTCTAATACAAAAATTTATTCACACGTTGTTATGTGACCCTGGTTGCTCTCTCTATAATGTGATAGCACACTCCTCCTTTTCACTCCAGATTTCTCATGTTCATCTAACCAGCTCCTTTCCCCCTCTGTCTTCTCATCTAGCCTCCGGACAGGAGCTACTCATTTAGTTTCGTATATCTGCTTGCACTAAGAAGTATGCACTTTACAGTCCAGTCTAATCTTTGTTTGAAGAGTTGGCCTCAGGAACGGTTTTAGTTCCGGGTTAACGGAGAGTCCCAGGACCATGTCTTCCAGGGTTCCTCCAGTCTCAGTCAGACCATTAAGTCTCATCTGTTTACTAGAATTTGAGGTCTGCACCCCAATTTTCCCTGCTCTGTCAGGGACACTCTCTTGTGTTCTCTGTCAGGAAGGTCATTGGTGACAGCTGGGCGCCATCTAGTTCTTCTGGTCTCAGGCTGATGGAGTCTTTAGTTTATGTGACCTTTCTGTCTCTTGGGCTAATATTTTCCTTGTGTCTTTGGTGTTCCTTATTCTCCTTCTCTCCAGGTGGTTTGGGACCAATTGATGCACCTTAGATAGCTGCTTGCTAGCTTTTAAGACCCCAGACACCACTCACCAAGGTGGGATGCAGAACATTTTCTTAATAAGCTTCGTTATGCGAATTGACCTAGATGTCCCCTGAAACTGTGATCTTCTGACCCCTGCCCCTAAAGCAGAATATATATTCATAAGTAACATTTTTATTTCTTCACTTCTCCAAACACCGACAATTAAATATACATATTTGGACCCCATGAGACATGCATTTTCTTTTATAGTTACTGTGTTCTGGTGGTTTAGGTGTTTGTTTGTTTCTTATATATTATGTAATTTACTTATGTCCACTATTTAAATCAATCTGAAGGAATTTGGGTATGGATACACCTTTATTTGTAAAAGTGTGCATTATGTTGTAACTGTTACTATTAGATGCTATAAAAAGTAGACACCAAATCTTCAGTCTTTATCTGTTCAAATACAAGGAGGCTGTATGCAGAATAAAAAGAACATAGACTGGAAGTAGGCAGATCTGGGTTCAAATTCTGGTTCTGCTGATTATTAGCTATGCGACTTTGGATATATTACTTAGTCTTTTTTAATGTATTTTCCTGGAAAAAAAAATCTTCAATGATATTTGTTACATAGTTCTGGCTTATGGGGACCCTGGTGACACAGTAGTTAACAGCTACAGCTGCTAATCAAAAGGTTAGCTCCTTGGAAACCCTGTGGGGCAGTTCTACTCTATCCTGTAGGGTTGCTATAAGTCAGAATCGACTTGATGGCAACAGGTTCCCCCCGCCCCCCGCTTTGGTACTGGTTTGTGGAATGTTTAAAAGGGATGGCATTGAATAAAGCACAGTTCCTCGAACATAGTAGGCTCCCAATTAAAGTATGAGTTTTAAGAGGATGACTCCAGTTCTTGTCAACCTCAGTAGCAAGCTAAGAAAGATTCCCATGAAAGCCAAGTAATATTAAATTAAATAATATATGTAAAACAACTCATATAACGTTCAAGAATATAGGTTTTCTCCCCGTTAATGATTTGGTGAAGTTAAAAAACTAGAGTTGAAGTGATGCTAATAACCTTTGAGATAATACGAAGTTAGGGAGAACTGGGGGTTGCATTGGCAACTTGAGATTTTCATCAAGGTTAACTGGGGAAGTATTTGACTATTAGAGATTTTTCAACACCTCAGGATTAAAATGAAGAATACTAATCTGAGTTAAAAATTTCAGGATTCAGCAAATATTCTGAGGGGGCTGTTTGATCAACCTAACTGGAAGCCTAGAATTTTAGATCATCAATTCTCCTTTGATGTCATTTTTTCCAAAGCCTATCACTCTATACATGAGGTAACAGAGGCCCAGGAAAAATACTTACCTTGTGTGGGATAGAAACATCTAGTTAGCATTACCCCATTCTACCCCTTATATTTAGATTCTCCAAGCTTCTTTTATGATCCTAAAAGGATGTATCTTCCAGTCTGGAAAAAAATCCTTTCACTTTAAGGTCTGTACTACAAGAAACGTTTATCACTTCTTACTGAAAATCAAAGTCTAAAATTCTCCTCTTAGGAAGGTTGTGAATTGGGGGTGATGGGAAATTAGCCTCAAATATACAGACCTACAAGGAGAATATTATTCTTCATATATTTAGAATCATTCTGTTTTTTATAAATACATAAATAAGTGTAGAAACTGAACACCTCAATCAAGAGACTCCTCGAATTTACCAGTCTCTCTTCAATCCATTTATCCTTCAGGAGAAAGTATAAGGAGAGAGGTTTACTCATTTGCAAACTTTTTATTAAATTGTCAGGTGTTCTGAAATGCTTTATAGGGAAAGACACAATTGTTGTCCTTAGGTGCCTTGGAGATAATTTTCGACTCATAGTGATCCCACATGACAGAGTAAATCCTCATAAAGTTTTCTAGGTTGTAATCTTTATGGACAATAGTTAAGTGCTTGGCTGGTAACTGGAAGTTCAGCTATTCAAACCCACCCGTGGCTCCCTGGGAGAAAGACCTGGTGATCTTCTCCCATAAAGATTATAGCCTAGAAAACCTATGGGGCAGTCCTACTCTGTGAGTGGGGTTGCTGTGAGTCAGAATTGACTCAGCGGCAAACAACAACAACAATCCTTACGGGAATAGATTATCGGGTCTTTCTCTCACTGAGTTGCTGGATAGGTTCCAACTGCCAATTTAGCAGCCAAGCACTAAACCACTGAATCCAAACCAAAACCAAACCCGTTGTGGTTGAGTTGATTCTGATTCATGACAAGCCTATAGAACAGAACAGAACTACCCCATAAAGTTTCCAAGGAGTGGCTGGTGGATTCTAACTGCAGACCTTTTGGTTAGCAGCTGAATGCTTAACTACTGTGCTACCAGGGCTCCAGCATTACAGTAGAGGCCTAACTGCACCCTTAGAATGCCTATTATGCTGACCTTTCCACACAAAGTAATGTATCTCTTATCAAAATAGAGCTTTGAAATTTAGAGATGTTCCTTGAATCCCTAGGTTATGCTTAGTTCAGAACTTTTTAACCCTTTCAAAAAAAAGACATGTGAAACTAAGAAGTCCTCGAAAAATGTGAATTGTTTTCCATTGGATAATTGCATAATAATATAAACCATTTGCTTATGTATTTAAAACTTGACCATCAATATTTCTGCTACTTTAAGCTTAAAGATCTCACCTTATCCCCATTGCATAGCTATAATCACTTTAAGCATTTTCTCCTAAAATACATTAACAGTGCCCAAATTGCTTGCCCTTCCAGGGTCTTCTATTTTCCATGCTATAGTTAAATCTAATAATAACATTCTCTCAACTAAACATTATCAATGGGTTTTTATGAACTACAGGATAAATTCCAAATTGCTTAGCATACAAATTCTGTTACGATGTGGCCCTAACTTGCCCTAGTTCATCTAGTGTCTTTACCTGCCTCTTATATAATTTCTAGTCATAGACAAATTCTGTAGGCTCACATGCTGTTTTAAGACTCTTTTATAACTTTGCACATACTGTTACCTCCTTATGAAGAACCCTTCCTACATTTTTCCATATGAAGGAAAAAAAAAAAGTTTCCGCTAAATCTGCCAGACTGCTCAAAGATCCCCTCTCTTCAGTAAAGATCTTGCTACTCCTGTCTGTATTTTTACATTATTTTGCATATACCTCTAACCTCACTGTACATTGTGTTTTGAAGACAGGATGTGTCTTATTCATCTTTATAACTCAATGGGCTATCATAACACATGGCACAGAGTGAGGAGTCAGTACACGTTCCTTGAATGAATGAATGAATGAATGGGTAGACCTAAAAGGGAAGAAGAAAATGGAGAAATTAAAAAAAAAAAAGAATCAATGCAGATGTAATTTTAAATAAATTATCTGACCCTGTCATCTAGTTGCATGCGTAATATTCTGTTATATTATTATAGTATATCATATTATTATATTATTTTTATAGTAAAAACAACTACAATAGTAGACACAGGAATTAGGAAGAGGTTCATGTGGCTAAGATTGAATCTAACTGTTCCTAAATTAGCAAATTGAGGTTATTATTATTTATGTATTTTTTTAAATTTTACAGTATAGTGTTTGGACATGGTGTAGAAGAGGTAGCAGAGAAAGACAGATGGAAATTTTTAAGTAAATTGCAAATCACAGGCACCTTGAAGTTAGTCTGATCTATTGTTTAGGGTATAGGACCCCTCATAGGTTCTTGGGCTTAACAAGTATAATGCTTCATTTATGGAATTACTACGTAATTTAAAGGAAAATATGTTTTTGAAGGACAAAAATAACTTTTTTACCTGTAAATTCCTAGTCAAGGGTTAATTTCTTTCAATGTTAGTATTTTGGATTATAGAAAAGAGCCATTATTCTGATATTTCCCATATGCCCTTCATATTCTGAAATTATTTTTTCATAACTGGCATGCCCCATCTTTTTGATGAGCTCTGGCCTCAGCTTCAATAAAGAAAATAAATGATAACAATAACATTTGTCTAGTAGGGAGGGAAAAAAAGCTAGACTTAACTAATATGAAAATTATTATTGAATATAAAATGTTTCATTTTTCTGGTTCCAAATATGTGGCTAGGATACCACAACACTCTGTCTATGGGGCAAAGGCAGTGAGTAGAATAATTCGATTCCTCTTTAAAAACATGGAAAATGAATGATTCTTTCTTTTATTGACTGTGGAGTTGGCATAACACAGACTTACCACACTTAGTAGCTCATTAGTAACTACCAGGTAATTATTGGCTTGCATTCAGCTGTTGGCAGATGCCTGATAAGGCACTTAATGAATTTTGCATTAGTCTTTCTTAGAAAGCTTTCAGGGGAAAATATTCCTGAAGGCAGCAACTCTTTCACTTTCCTTTTCTGCTCACTACAGCCACAAGGAATTTTCAAAATCAAATATAAAAATTTTAATAACATCATACTAGAATATCTTTTAGCCAAATTTTTTCTCATTAATGGATTTAGTATCATTTCTTTCAGCTGTATATGTTCCTGTACCCAAAGTCATCAGTATCATGATTGAAAGACACTTTCTTTGTGTTTAATTTTGTATGAAATCTTTCAAAGCATTAGTCACCCACGTATCTGATATAACTTTTGTAACAAAACGTAGGGGATGGACTCAACAGTTCTATTAGATTTAACATTGTTTAACTACAAGTTTGGTTATTAAAACACCAAAGGCTCAAATGAAAAACAGGCAAGTATTTGATACTGCAATATGTATTTTAATATCTACCTTCCAAACCAAATATTGTATAATTTTTATTTTACAGTGAAATTTTAGCACAAAGTAGTACATTCACAACAACCTAGCACTTTATATAGATGTTAAAAATGGACAGGTTCGTGGTTACATGGTGGAAAATGCTGAATGCCACAGTAAAACTTTCAATTACAGGCAGTCCCGGGTTACGAACATTTGACTTACAAACAACTCTTACATAAGAACAGACTGCCATAAAGCCTATCACATTAAAAAATTTAGTTAAATAATGAACTCATGCACTACTTTCTGACACTCATGAAAACATTGAGCAGTTTGGAAGTGTTTCTTAATTGTTTTATATGCATATCCAGTGCCGTTGAGTCGATTCCGACTCCTAGCGACCCTATAGGACAGAGTAGAACTGCCCCATAGAGTTTCCAAGGACCACCTGGTGGATTTGAACTGTCAATCCTTTGGTTAGCAGCGGTAGCACTTAACCACTACACCACCAGGATTTCCACTTTATATGCATAGAAAGGTAAAATATATACTATATACTAAGACGAATATTTGACTAGGACAAATATTTGACTAACTGATGCTAAATAAGAACTGTATGTAACTGTTCTGACTTACTTATAAATTTGACTTAAAGACAGACTTAGGAAAGGATCTCATTTGTAACCCAGGGACTACCTGCATATCGTCCAAGATTGTTGTAGAACATTTCATTATCGATTCTTTGGGAGAGATATAACTGCTGAGAGCTGCGATTTTGATTTGTCTACATTACTTTTGCTGTAATTAAAATCCTAAAGTGATCTTTAAATAATTCTTCACTGAAACTCCATCCTGATGTGTTTCTTTATCTCCACAATTGGAATGCCAACACCTAAATAAGTGACTCAGCCAACTATACTTGCCTTACTTCACCTGTTCTTACGTTTGCAAAAGCTCCCTGTCAGCACTTAAGTTAGGAGGACATATTTATTTAAACATAAATCGAGAGGGACTTAGGTAAATCTATGAAGTAGTGTGACCTCAGTGCCTTTCACCTCCTTTTTCTTTAACTCAGTGTCTTCGTTCTGCCTAGTGGCTGTCCAAAGATCTTCCTCAGGACCCCGTACCTGCGTACATTTGCGGGCACCACCTGACACCAAAATCCCCCCTCCTTACCACCTCTTCTCCAGGGGTTTTGTTCTAATCTTACTGCCGGGGCATGAAGCAGTCTGATAAACTAAGCCACACTAACACGTTGGCTTTTTTTGGGATCTCTCTGTGAAACTTGTACTTTTAGAGATATTTGAACATGAAAACATCTGATAACAAAGGTAACATTAGGTACTAAAGATGAGTAAAAAAACATTTTCTTCTTCTCAGGGAAAAAAAAAAAATCTAATCCTTACAAGGAAACTTGCATCTAAAATAATTTGAGAGTTCATCTGAATTGCTTGTGATTTTTGTTATCTCTCTGCCATCTTTCTCTGTCCCTTTCCTTCTCTATTATGACCTTCTCTATTCCCCTTACTGATTCTCTCATTCTATGCTTTTACCCCCTTTTAAGGCTTCTCTCATCCCTAATTCTAGTGTTACACCCCTTCATATCCAATTTCTTCTTTAATTTGTTTTGGACTTACAGTTTTTTAATCTACTGAGAGTTATCCATATAGGACAATAAAATATAGACTTTTATCTTCATTCACATTCAAATTATCTTCTGGAAGTGATTCTACTTTGAAAGTTATTTTCACATTAACTTTTGTTGCTATTGCTGATTAGGCAGCAATACATAGTATAATTAAAAAATTTTAAATAATATTACTCTGCTGTCCATAAAGCTCTATACTTTTAGACTTTTTTTTTTTTTTTAAGAAAACATGAACAAATCCTAGCAGATTGAAGTGACAATCTCACCTTTAAACACAAATATACTCCTATTTCAGTTAGGACACATGTATATATTAACTTATAAAGCTACCAGTTACTTATTATAGAAACACTATGTAGAAAACTACAATTAAAGAAAACATTGACAGTATCAAAATTATTTTTATGTATGAATTATATAATTTCTGAATAAATATATCTATTCTAGTTTACTAATATTGTTATAAAGGAGACCAATAATGTAACTTTAAGAAATGTGTTTTATGAAAGTATATAAAATATACATATTTATATGTTTTTTCCAAATTTTATGCATTGGTAAAATACTGAATAATTCGTGCTACTGGACCAACCTTTGTGTCTATGAGAACCATCCATGTTGCTGAATTCAATGTGATTTTCATCAGCCCAGTAGAGTCTATGGTTGACATAATCTATTGTAAGGGCCATAGGTCTAGAAATCTTGGTTTCTATGACAACACTTTGATTGGTTCCGTCCATTCCAACACGTCCAATGTGAGGAAACTCACAACAGTCAATCCAGTACAAATACCTAGGAAAGAAAATCAGTAGCCATTTTGTTTACAGACATGCAGAGCAACATATCAGACAATATTTCAATCATTTGCTCAGCTGTTCCCAAATTAATTCCTGAAAACTTTCCGAATGGTACCTTCAAAGAATTATGCTTCAGTGTAAACATCTCTAAGATTTTTAATTAAACCTGCACTATAAACAAATGTGGAATATCCACATAATTTTAAACATGTTTCCTTTTAGTGTATAAACCTGTATATATATATATATAAACCCCCCCAAAAAATATATATACTATATAATATTTCTACAGGTCTTACCAAATTATAGATGCCCCAAACTAAAAGATGTAAGCCTTAAAAGAGCATCTATAATGTTGGAGCAATAACACTATCAACATATATATCATTTTCTTTTTGCTTTTTACCTATGAATTATTCAAAATGTATTATGAAGGAGTATATTTTATTTGTTTAAATATGCATTGTTCAATATGGTAGCACTAGTTAATTGTGACTCTTCAAATTTAAATTATTGCAAATCAGATGAAACTTAATAAACAGAATTGTTTCTTAGTTAAACTAGCTACATTTCAAGTGTTCAAATAGTCACATGTGGCTATTATAGGACAATGCTGATATGACACATTTCCATCATCACAGAAAGTTCAATTGGAGAACACGGATTTAAATCATTTTATTGGATGTTCAAGAGTAGAACATTTCAGACAGTGAGGGAAAAAAAAAAACAGTAAAACGAAGAAAGAAATATTGATACTAAAGTTAATTCGTTTGAATTAAATATATATATTGCACCCCATAAAATAAAAATAAAGTATAAGTGATAGAGATTACTTAGGAATTTATCTTCATTTAATTTAAACCATTTTTTTTTTTTCTCAAGTAGGGAAAGGCACTTTATTTTCTTGGATACATTTTCTTATCAATATAATTCAAGATTTTGGTTAAACCCATTGTTGCCATTGAGTCAGCTCCCATTCATAATGACCCACCCCATAGGACAGAGTAGAACTGCCCCATGAGATTTCCAAGGCTATAATCTTTTTTAATCTTTATGGAAGCAGATTGACACATATTTCTCCCAAAAGATTTGGGTTAGAGGATCTTAAATATTATTTCACATTCTAACTCTAAAATTGAAATTTAGTTTTCCTATATTTCGTCCTTCCTTTTTGCTAAGGAAAGGATCCATAGCAATTAATCCTTAAGATTTGAAAGATGTATAATCAAAAGAACACAGTAAGGAAATTATTCTATATGGTTTTAAAATGGATATATTCAATTAAAATTTAAAATGTTCCTTAAAAAATGTTTTTCTTATAAATTCTGAATGAAATAATCATGTTCAGGTATTTTAACCACACTCTAAAGTAAAAGGTTTTCAGTAAAAGCCACTTACCAAATACAGGACTAACGTAAATAAGCATTGTAAGAAATGTGTTTGCATGTTTGTGTTGACTATCACTTTTGGGTGTGGAAAAAGGCAGTGGACGATGGATTATAAAGATAATGGAAAACAGCCTTTGCTAGCAGAAATATCATTAAATTGTGGTATTTAAATGGAGAAATATATCTCTGAGAAGAATTAAGCAAAATGAAGACTGTTTTGAGCAGAGACTCAAAGTGGGTTTTGAGAGTCAAAACTTAAAGCACACTCTAGCCTTACAATGTCACAGTTAGTCTCACATAGGGCCATACTGGAGTTACTATCCAATACTTGAACATAATTTGAAAAATACCAAATCTTCAGTAGTGATATATGTCATGCCCTTCAAAATCTGGGTGTTCTGTTTATTTAAATCTTGAATTATTAACTAGTATTTTTTTTTTTTTGAGACGCAAACATATGGTAGTAAAATATGTCTTCTAGAAAAACATGTAATCCATTCCTTTCTTGTAAATTTATGGAGGAGCACATATCTGCTTATTCTAGAGATAATAGCAATATGGATAAAAAGGAAGAAACTGGATCAGAAAGAAGAAAAATGAAAAAATTTATCTTATAGAAATAAGTTAAAACAAACTACTTTAGGTGAAGGGAAAGACAACACACAATACAGACGAGGTCAGCACAATTGAACTAAACCAAAAGCAAAGAAGTTTCCAGAATAAACTGAATGCTTCAAAGGCCAGCATAGCGGGGGCAGGGGTCTGGGGACCATGGTTTCAGGGGACATCTAAGTCAATTGGCATAATAAAATCTATTAAGAAAACATTCTGCATCCCATTTTGTGGTCTTAAACGCTAGCAAGCGGCCATCTAAACTAAGATGCATCAATTCATCTCAATCCACCTGGAGCAAAGGAGGATGAAGAACACCAAGGACACAAGGTAATTACAAGCCCAAGAGACAGAAAGGGCCACATAAAGCAGAAACTACATCAGCCTGAGACCTGAGGAACTAGATGGTGCCCAGCTACAACCGATGACTGCCCTGACAGGGAACACAACAGAGAACCCCTGAGGGAGCAGGAGGGCAGTGGGATGCAGACCCCAAATTCTCATAAAAAGACCAGACTTAATGGCCTGCCTGAGACTAGAAGGACCCCGGTGGTCATTGCCCCCAGACCTTCTGTTGGCCCAGGACAGGAACCATTCCCAAAGCTAACTCTTCAGATGGGAATTGGACTGGACAATGGGATGGAGAGGGATACTGGTGAGGAGTGAGCTTCTTGGATCAGGTGGGCACTTGAGACTATGTTGGCATCTCCTGTCTGGAGGGGAGATGAGAGGGTAGAGGGAGTTAGAACCTTGCAGAATGGATAGGAAAAGAGAGAGTGGAGGGAGAGAGTGGTCTATCTCATTAGGGGGAAAATAATTGGGAGTATGTAGCAGGGTGTATATGGGTTTTTGCGTGAGAGACTGACTTCATTTGTAAACTTTCACTTAAAGCACAATAAAAATTAAAAAAAAAAAAAAAAGAAGAAGTTAAAACATTTCCCCAGCTTTACTGGCTGCTGAATTTTGAGAACACTGGCATATCAATTTTTTTCTAATAAATGTGATATGATTATGTCAGCTTCTTTCACATACGTTAGATATGACCAAAGTTATTTGTGCTTCTATACAACCATATGTCATGCTTTTAATAATCGTGTATAGGCAAATAAGAACAGTATTTCAATAATTTCTGAAACATTAAAAAGGTCCTATACAAATTGGTTTAATTAAAGAGCATTTACGTGTATCTGTTTAGCCATTTACTCTGCAAGTCCTTGCACTTAATTAGAGCCAATTCGATGGTAACTAACAACAACAAAGTTGATCTTCTTCCATTAAATGCTATCAACAAAAATAGAGTAAATGACTGGATATGGATGATAGTTTTGAAGTCATTAACTAAATCATCATTTTTATATGGCCTGACCTCTGTATAACTGCAATTCTAAAATGTCATCTGTATTCTCAACTTTTTCATTTGGCTAGTCTTATCATCTTGAACCAAAATAATCAGAAAAAGAGAAAGAGGATATTTCATGGAGATCAGCATCTGCTGCACCCTTCTCAGTAAGACTGTTAAGATTTCCTACTCTGAAATCCTCTGCCTGACATCTGAGTCTTTCATTATGGGGCCCAAGTACACTTCTCCACGTTACTCCCCACTGCTCAAATGTATGAAATTCAGCTCTAGTCAGAGTAATACTTATAGTTTCACATTTTCACTTCTGTAGTCCTAACATACTTCTGTGGTTTTATCAAATCATGTGCCTTCCTCCTGCCTCTTCATTTATAGATCTTTTTCATTCAGACATAATTAACATTGCCCCTCTGTTCTCCACAAATTCTTCCCAATTGGTGTTAGTTCACAATTCTCAAAATTGGTTATAAGATCATCCTCTTATTATCTCTTGTAGGAATTCTCAGATCCTTTAATATGCTAACTGACATTGTGATTCTCAAAGATGGAGCTATAGTACTTATTTTTTTAACACATAGTTGTGAGTAACGGCATTATATTTTCTTACAGCAGTTCACAAGGAGCCCTCATGGCTCAATAGTTAAGCTGTTGGCTGCTAACCAAAAGGTTGTTGGTTCAAATCCACCAGCACCTCCTCAGGAGAAAAGACCTTGCAATATGCTCCGGCAAAG
This sequence comes from Loxodonta africana, assembly GCF_030014295.1. Classification (NCBI taxonomy): domain Eukaryota; kingdom Metazoa; phylum Chordata; class Mammalia; order Proboscidea; family Elephantidae; genus Loxodonta; species Loxodonta africana. The sequence goes on along the minus strand of NC_087347.1, from coordinate 108,477,493 downwards.
ATTTCAGCATAGGAAACCTTTTGGGCAGTTGTACTCTGTCCTATAGATTCACTGTGAGTCAGAATGGACTCAACAGCACACACCAACAAAGAAGTTCACAGGACTACTGCGTCAGGGAACACACTTTGGGAAAATGGGTTTTAGCCCATTGTAGTCTACAAGATTTTTTTTCTTTATCACACGTGTATTTGAACAACACAGATAGAACAACACAAAGTAGTAATGATATAGGTTTTCAGGCCTCATAATTACAGAACCTGACTCAATAAATCAGTGGTAGAACATTTCTGATAAGCCCTGAAGCTATCCTGAAGTAGGAAGAGAAATATATTTTAATACACTGATTCTCTGATGCCCTGTTATATGACAGATATCGCTAATTACTGGGAGTAGAGAGGTTAACATATATGATTTTTTGAACAGTGACCTTTTATCTCTTTCAAATTTTAGAAGAAAATATAACTAAACTGAAATTTTTAATTTTTTAAGATTTCTTGAGGATCATGTATCCTGAGGCTTTCATTTTACTGATAAACTGAGACCAAAAAAATTAAAAAAGCTATGCCTTTTGCCCAAATCCATTATGATAGTTAATGGCCCAGTTGAAACAAAAATGTGGGTCTCTAGATTTGTATGCTAGCCTTTTTTCCTAAGTTACACTATTTGGAGTCTTAAGCAAACAAGCCTCAGAAACAGGTTGTATTGTTAGTGCTGTTGAGTCAATTCTGACTCACGACAACCTTATACATAACTACTTTTTAAGTAACAGAGCAAAATGTTCCCCAGTCCTGTGCCATCTTCATGATCATTGGTATGTTTGTATACATTGTTGTGTCTATTGTGTTAATCCATCTCATTAAGGCCTTCACTCATTTTCACTGACCCTCTACTAAACCTGATGTCCTTTTATAGAAATTGATCTTTCCTGATGATGTGTCCAAAGTAAGCGAGTCCAAGTCTCAGCAACCTTGCTTCTAAGGAGCATTCTGGTTTTATTTCTTCTAAGGTTGCTTGGTTCATTTTTCTGGAAGTCCATGGTATACTCAATACTCTTTGCCAGCATCCCAATTTGAATGCATCAATTCTTCTATCTTCTTTTTCATTGTTCAGCTTTCTCATGCATATGAGACAGTTAAAAAGACCATGGCTTGGACTAGATGCACCACACTTATCAAAGTGAGACATCTTTGCTTTTTAAACTTTAAAGAGATGTTTTGCAGCAGGTTTGCCCAGTGTAATACATTGTTTGATTTCTTGACTGTGGCTCCATAGACATTGATTGTTCATCCAAGTAGAATAAGACCATTGATAACTTCAATTTCTTCTTCATTTATCATGATGCTGTTTATGAGTCTAATTGTAATGATTTCTGTTTTTTTTCGTATTCAACTATAATCCATACTGAAGATTGTAGTCTTTGATCTTCATCAGTAAGTCCTTCAAGTCATTTTCCTTGTTGGAAAGCAAGATTGTATCTCAATGAGTCTCCAATCCTGATGCCATATTCTTCTTCATGTATTCCAGTTTCTACGGTTATTTGTTAAGCGCACAGATTGTGTAAGTAATGTGGATACAACCCTACCACACAATTTTTCCCACTCTGAACCACATGCAGAATTCCTTGTGTTTGAATGACTGCCCCTTGTTTCATGTACAAGTTCTGCATGAGTACAATAAAGTGTTCTGAAATTCTCAGCCTTTGTAATGTTATCCATAATTTCCTGTGATTCACAGTCAAATGTCTTCATGTAAAACACAGGTTTTATTGATTACTCAAAGGCAATAAAACACAAGTTTTTATCTACTTGTGTAAGAAACAGATTACTTGAATTTACATTCCAGGGTCATCCATTACTAGCTATGTGAACCTGGGCAATTTACGTAGCCTCAGTGAGCCTGGATTGACTCATACGTTGAAAAGGAATGATAATAGTTTCCCTTATAGGTTCACTGTAAGGATTAGACGAGATAAAGTGTGTAATAAACTCAAAACTTTTACAAGCTCATAACAAATGTTCAGTAAATGCTAGTTATTATTTTATCTGAACTAGTATGGAATTTTTTAGTATGGAATATGTACATAGGTTGAGTAATACCTATTGTGTACAGATTTTACATGTATTATTACATGATTTACCTGGATTTTATGTATGTTATTACATTATTTTTCTATTTTTTTGCAGCAAAAAGAATATTATGAAAATATTGTACTGATTTAAGGAAATGTATAATTTAAATGTACTGAGGTAAGTATGAGCCTTCATAAAAAAGATTTATTGTGACTCTGAATGCATAGCTAATTTTGGATGGTTAAATATAATTTTATTTTCCATACTTAAATACCACTACTACTTATACATTTTTTCATGTGTCTCATTAATCCAACACTAGACATAATGGAAATTTTAACTTCTGAAATGTTTTTGTTGCTGTGTGTGGTCTAGTCAATTCTGACTCATAGCGACCCTACAGGACAGAGTAGAACCGCCCCATAAGGTTTCCAAGGCTGTAATCTTTACAAAAGCAGACTTCCCCACCTTTCTCCCATGGAGCAGCTGGTGGGTTTGAACCATTGACTTTTTGGTTAGCAGGCCAGTGCTTAACCACTGCACCACTAGGGCTCCATACTGGAACACAACCCCTTAAAAATCACCTATGTACAAAATTTGCTATAAATAATTAAAATTGGAAAATGAAAAATTTAGTGAAGCCACTAAATTCCTGCCAGATAATATGCAATGGCTACCCAAGATCACATATGAAAAATCTCAACCCCAAATAATATACACCGTATAAGTTATGGGTCCCTGATGGCACAGTGATTAATATCTTGGCTGCTAACCAAAATGTCAGTGGTTTGAATCCACCAGCCACTTCTTGGAAACCCTATGGGGCAGTTCTACTCTGTCCTATAAGGTAGCTATGAGTCAGAATCGACTTGACAGCAATGTTTTTGATTGTTTGTTTTTTCCTAAGTTATAAGCAAGCGTAAACATACAAAAGAATGTCTGCTTGTAACCATAACGACAGGCTTCTGTAATTCTGAGGATGTCTTTTGAAGCAAATATAAGACACTGTATTTCTCTAAAATAAATTAAATTAGATGTTTTCATTGTTCTCACTATTTTTTTTATTGAGTTTAAGGAATAAATGATGAGAAGTTCCTCCACCTACAAAAATTCTGATTTTGAATGATAAAATTACTCAATAGCCTGATTTGGAATTATAAAATTACTCTATAATCATGTCCTGTGAGCTTTTGCTTAAATATGGGAATACAGAAATCAGCTGTTTGGATAGGTTTAAAAATTGGAAAGGAAAATGAAAAGTTTTTTTTTTTTAAATTTTGACGTGACTGTTCAGTGAGGTATTTCTGTGTTTCCCTATAGAGATCAGAAACTGAGTTATCACTCCTGGTATGCCTTTCATTCCCTCACAACATAAGTTCCCTTCTGACCCTTGAAACATGCAGGTTATTTACAGACCAATGTATTGGTTTGTGCATAGGAACACATACAATGTCCCTGTGGCTATGCCTTGTGCTCTATGCATATCCAGTTACCTATTTGTTATTTTCATTCAACAGTGATATTAAGAGTCTCCTTGCTAGGCACAAATAATGATTAAGCTCTGATCTTTATGCTAAAAGAACTCACTTTCTAGATGAAGAGTTAGACAGTTACATAAATAACTCTTAAGTGTGTTCTATATGTGCTGACTACTTAGACATAATTGGAAAATGTTTCACTGAGTGTGTAATATTTCTGCTGGCTTTGGAAAAAATGGAGGGTTTTTCCAGCTGGAGAAGTAGAAAGACATTCTAGGAAGAGAGTGTAGAGTAATCCAAAATACAGAAGCAAAAGATGTGGTCTTTTGAAATTTATTTGCATAATCATGATTCATATAATCAATAATGGATACAAATACTGACTACATAAAGTGTTCTACACATATTTTCTTTAACATATGTTTCAAATTCAAAATAGCACTTAATGATTTTCTTTTCTTGTGGATTTGTTTGTAGATTATTAGAAAAGGAAAATAAACGAAGGTACGGATTGAGAAATAAAGCATATTTGTAATGACTCATACAATGCTTTCACTTTCTAGGCCTGCTATAACAACTGGGTGGCTTAAAACAAACAGAATTTATTCTCTCGCAGCTCCAGACGCTAGAAGTCTAAAGTCAGTGTGTAGGCAGAGCCATGCTGTCCTCTGAAGGTTCTAGAGAAGACTCCATCATTGCTTCTTCTTGCTTCTAGGGGTTGGCAGCAATCTTTGGTGTTCCTTGGTTTATGGCAGAATAATTTCAATTTCTTCATCTTCATATGAGCATCTTCGCCCTGAGTATGTCTGTGTCCAAATTTCCCTCTTCTTATAAGGGCACTAGATACCCTGGTGGCACTGTGGTTTAGAGTTATGGCTGCTAATCAAAAGATCAGCAGTTTGAACCCACCAGGAGCTCCTTGGAAACTCTATGGGACAGTTCTACTCTATCCCGTAGGGCCTCTATGAGTTGGAATCAACTCAACTGTGATGGCTTTTTTTTTGGCTTTATAAGGACACTAATCATAGGATTAGGGCCCACCCTAATGCAATATGACTTCATTTTATCTTGATTTCATCTGCAAAGACCCTACTTCCAAGTAACCTCACATTCATAGGTTCCAGGTGGACACGATTTTTGTAGGTATATTAGTCAACCCAGCACGTGCAGATTTCTTCATTTAGTTTCAAACAACTCAGAATTTTTTTTGTAATTAATTATTAAAATGGAAATAAAAGGTACACTTCTTTTTGTTTGTTTTCTTATTTCTCGTTTGTATGGTGCATGGTCCAAGATCATATCATTGCTGAAAACTCTAACGTGTTGTAATAGGAAAAATATGGCATCAAAGCCTGAAAACTGGGTTAAATTCCCAGATTAATTTCTTACCTAATTAAAGTCATTTTGAGACTGAATTATGGGGAACATAATAAAAATACTATTATGCTCACTCAGAGACTTTGGGTAAATGCTATAAGCATCTAAAGTGATAAAACTGAAAGATATGTTTATAACTGATAAAATACTATAGAAATTGTAGTGATATTCACAATTAATCGTTATTAGTATATGGGAATTCCTAACCTCAATAGGTCCACAAACTTATCATTCCCTTTCTTAAAACTGCCTCTTTACCTGTGTCCTCCATATGCTGAAGAAATCAGTCTTCTACTTACCTGCTTGCCCAGGCCATGGTCTTGTAGTTTTTTTTGTTTTTTTTTTTCTCCCAGATATATTTTACTCTGTACAGAGATTTAGTGTCAAAATCTCTTTATTATATTATCCTTACTTGGTTATAATCATATGCGTTTCTTGAAATTCTTTGAATGTGCCATGCTCTGATGTGTCTGTTCTTTCCCAAGAAGTCTTCTCTTACTGCCTGAAATATTGCCAGCCCTGAAGTGCACTATATCATCTGGCTGATTCTTACTCCACCGTTCTTGCCCAGGAAGCTTTATGATCTCAGGTGAGACACACACTTTTTCTATTTTTCTCTATCTTATGAGTCATTGCATTGCATTCTAATTATTCACACACCGCTATACTCACTAGACTGTTAAATACTTAGAGAGACTGTGCCCTTTATTTTATATTTCCAATTAGAACAGTTCCAGATAAATGCTAAATGCTGATGAAAATATACACTGAATAGAGTAGATAAATAAGTAGATGAGATTTTTTTTGCCCATTAACTTGTCATATCACATATTCATTTTAAATCTTTCATTAACCCTTTGGTGTCTAGTCGATTCTGACTCATAGCAGCCCTATAGGACAGAGTAGAACTGCCCCATAGGGTTTCCAAGGAGTGGCTGGAGTTTTTGAACTGCAGACCTCTTGGTTAGCAGCCATAGCTCTTGGCCACTGCACCACCAGGGCTCCTCTTTCATGCTAGTCTTCAGTTAACATATTTTTTTAAAACAATTATTCAGAATTCATGATTAATTAGAACACCTGTTCTCAAACTAGACTAGATTACAGGATGATTAGAATAGCAAGAAAAATTAGGATTTTAATGTGACAACTACGAAAATAAAGTATTTGGCTACCTGTACCTTTCTTACCATTCTTCTAACCACCATATCCAAATTGGACAGCAATTGATAGGTTATTAAAATACAGGGAAAAAATAAAACACTACCTCACAAAAGTTTAGATTGTCCAATGGTCCTCATCCTCCCTTTAAAATGGTCTCTGCCCTGTTTCTCATACTATCTCAGGACAGAGATCATACTTCTCAAGGAAACAGGGGGTTACAGTATTGGCATATTCAAAGCATATGCAAGATCACAGTGATAATCTGAGGTATAAAAACTCAATAGGAATTTTATTAAATAACTTAACAATTTAAGCTGCTGTTTTGAAGCCACTTTGCTCAACGTTTTATATAGTTACAGCATTTTCAGCCTGAAGCTCATTACACAAAAGCTAAATTCAGGTTCCCCTATTGTCTCACCCTGGAATACTAGCAAAACAGCACAAACAAAAGGTATTGCATTTTATATATTAGACTAAAACCCCAAAACCCACTACTTTTGAGTTTTTCTGACTCATAGAAAGCCTATACAGCAGAGTAGAACTGCCCCATAGGGCTTCCAAGGAGCGGCTGGTGGATTCGAACTGCTGACCTTTTGGTTAGCAGCCGAGTTTTTAACCACTGAGCCACCAGGCCTCCATCTATTAGGATTAAAAAAAAAAAAAAAACAAAACCTGTGGCCACCTAGTGGATTCCAACTCCAAGTGACTCCTATGGGACAGAGTAGAACTGTCCCATAGGCTTTCATGGAGCTGCGGATTTGAACTACTGATCTTCTGGTTAGCAGCCATAGCTTGTCCCGGCTCTTAACCATTGCACCACCAGGGCTCCTCTATTAGTAGAGGTGGCTTTAATTATTTCATAATAAGGTTGAATTTTTACCTCTTTTAGTTGTTATAATATGGCATATCCATATAATAATCCAAATATTATTCAATTGATAGCAAGTAATGCTTTCAGGACATCTACAATAATTTAGCCCTTTGCTGTTTTAATCGACACTTTTAATAGATGGCTTTATATTGATTATAACTTCAGGCTGCTTTCAGTTTATGGGGTAATAAATGTAACCTGGGAGAAACAATACCCAAAGGTAGATCCAGCTATATTCTCTGGGCTAGTGTACAGTTTTTGCTTTACAAGTAGGAAATTCCATCAGACTGTTGTTATCAATGAGTAATGCTTCTTTCATTTAGCCAAGTGAAGCATCTTGAAGACCATAGAGTAAGAAGTTTAGCCTGCTATATTGATTTTGAGAAAAAGAGCAATGGCTTGGCCACTCGAAAATACTTCATAAAATATTAAAGGAACTAAAATATTCACATATTTATGAATGAATACAATTTATAGCCAAGTTTAGTGCATCTGGCTGTTATTTCTTGTATCATCCATAGAAACAGACTCTCTTGTTACTACCCAGTTTCGGGTAATATAGAATTGACATTCTTTTGACTCTTCTGTTGCTACGATAAATAAAATATTCAAAAAGGTAGCAAAATGATTACACAATGATATAGTGAAAAGTTAAAATGTGCACATTACCTTGGGAGCAGAAATTTATTTACAGTACAGATCTTCCCCCATTAGGTATTGCTTTTACCCAAATTAATGTTTAAAATTAAGCTATAAAACATAGTATGACATGATCATTTTATCAATTATAAACATGAAAGGTCAATAAACAGAGATACAACGTATTAACAAAACAACAGAATTGATAGTGAATGTTAATTACCATAGGGCACTGGGATAAACATTTAGCAGCCATACACCCCACAGTTTTGACATCTTCACGTGTGTTTGTCCCTCATTTGAAATATCCAGGCTGTTGTCCTTGATCACTACCATGACTTAGTGTCCATTCTCACAATTAATTTTAAATACTGAAATCTAAAACGAACATTTCTCGATATTCTCACTTTGCGACACTTTGTTAATTTTTATCCATGGATTCAGTATATGTCTCTTTCTACAAAGAGGTTCAGATACTACATCATCACATCTGTGACTACTACCAACACTGCAAAACGCGATCTGAGAGCTTCTTCCTGGTCTGCCTTTCTTCCAAGATTGAAAGGCATTAAACTCAGTGAAATCTGTATGTTTTATTCATTTCCAAAATACATTTATCAATTGGTTTAAAAAAAGAGTTCTGTCAAAAAACTTAAAAATAGTTACTGTAAAATCTAGTCATTTCAATATATTTCACCACGGCAGTCACATTAACTTTTTTTTTTTTTTTTTTTAATTCTCAGTGAGAATTTCTACACATTTATATTTTACATTGAATTTCCACATCATGAGTCTGTAGAACTAGATTTACCACACAGAATGTAATCCACAGTCTTAATCTTCAACTTAAAATTTTTAATATTTGTTACCAACCCAGCTCGAGGATCTAAAGACAGGTCCCTTGGAAACTTCAGCCTTTTGCTAACGAGTATAGTAGGGTACAAGCCACTGAGTTTGGATACTTCAATTATTCTTTTTTCTGTGTCAGACCAGTAGAGGTTTTTTCCAATCCAATCAACGGCAAGTGCATTGGGGACAGCTGTATTATGCACTACCTAACAAAATAAAGATGAAACAAGTTAACAGTGTAAATGCCTAGTCTAAGAACTGAGCAATTACTTCTTGATTTTTAAAGAGATAAAGAATTATATTTAAAAATTAGTAAAGGAATGTATGTAAGAATAGAACAATTTACTCCAGTAGGATTACTTACTTGTTCTTGAGAAATTGCCAAATATATAACCAGGTCTCTAGAAATTACATACTGGCTTTAAGAAAGAATAATCAGAATAAAAAGCTGTTGGGTCAGCTTCACAGTTGTTGATCACATTTTCATTACAGTGTAGCCTCTTATAATTAGGGACAAAAAAAAACTACCATGTAAATACACACACACACACAGAATTATTGGTAGTATTTATATTTAGTAGGTTTAGAGGAGATACCAGTAGAATTCACACTCTCACAACTACCCTTGCCTATTTAAATTACCAACTAAAAAAAGAAAACTTAAGAACATGTACTCAATATTTTGAGCCTAACCAATGAGAAGTAAAAATATATGACTTCTATGCTCATTTCTAATCTATGTCAGTATCAAATATAATAAGGTTATAGGCTTTTTGTATACAAACAGGATACATACAAAATGACAGAGGATCCTTGAATTATGTGACTGGCTATTTCTGAGTTCTCAGTGTTTTCAGGGCTACATGAAACAAGCGATTGAAACTTTGAGCAGGATACAAGTAATAATGATATAGTTAGAGACAAGAAAACACTGAAATCATTCTATAGTTATTTCCTTCCCTAATCAATAATAATACAAACATATATCAATACTAGACACACAGAAAAATAGCAACATAAACATTTGCAGCAATCGATGATATCAATCTACTGTACCTAATTGCAAGATAATTTTTCTTCTTATTTCCCCCAAATTTCAAATTTGGAGAATTTGGCATGGCTTACTACTTAAATGAAAATCAGTGAATTATTAATCCCAATGGACTAATGATGTATTTTGTGACCTTATGTTATAACATGATTTAAAGTAGTAATGGGATAGAGTGGCAGGGTCGTATAGACTTTATTTAATGTCTTAAAGATATTAAAATATTTCAGAAAATATAAAGACAACCGAAATTTTAAGTATCATGTAATAAAATATATGAGAAAATTTAAATAATGTAACTTCAGGAATTTTTATAGAAATTGTCAAAGAATATAGTAAATTTGATAAATCATCTGTTTTCTTGTTCTATACAATATATTAATATTTCAGCATAGAAAACATTATTAAATACAGTTATCTTGAATCACCTAGACCCAACCTACTGGTTGTTATGGAATTGTATATACAGACTTCAAGATTTCATTCATATTTTCAAAATCGATTGCTTCTACCAAAAATTGTAGTTGGATGTTTTATATGTCTACAAAAAATACCAAAACCAAAACAAAAACCACTGCCATCGAGTCGATTCCGACTCATAGCTACCGTATAGGACAGAGTAGAAATGCCCCACAGAGTTCCCAAGGAGCGCCTGCTGGATTCGAGCTGCCGATCTTTTGGTTAGCAGCTGAAGCACTTAACCGCTACGCTACCAGTAATTCGTGGCATTCATCTACTTGCATTTACAACTTCTCTAGAATACACTTTAGCATATACAGTGTAAATAATTTTATTTTAAAGTTCAGGAAAACATAGAAAATGTGCATGTTGTCCACATATGGAATTCTAATATGTATTTAGTTGTAATTCTACCTAATCAGAACATTCATGATTTTATACACATGCATTCAATTATTTCCATCTAATGTAGGTTAATTTTAATAATGCTATAATTTTAATCTAGAATCTACCATGTAATTTTTTCAGTTACAAATTCTCTGACTCAACTTTTTCTTTTAGTTAAATCAACACAGTTGAATCTCAGACATTAATCATTCAAAACTAAAAGCATCCATCATATTTTCTAGGGTTGTGATTGAGGTTCCAATCCAATATTTACTCAATCTGATTTTATCTCATCACAAGTAGTGGTTTCATAATGAAATATAAAAATAAAAAAGCCTCATATTTCAAAGTATTAATTTACACTGTACAATGTAAAATTCAAACCAATCTATTGCATTCTATGAGCTGTATCATTATCATCAAATAACATTTTCTATTCAATTCAACCATAACAATAAAATATCCAATAATCCCATCACAATATCTAGTTACCTTAATATTACTTCCATTTAAACACATTCTATTTATGCGGCTGCCATTCGGCCGGCTAGAATCAATCCAATAGATGAATTCTTCTCTGAAATCAAAGTCTATAGCAATAACATTGTTTAATCCCTAAAAAAATAAATAAATAATATGTATTAGATAATAGTTAAGACAAATTACTCTTTAATGTTTTAGAAGTTCACGTGAATCATCATATCTCCCTTTGAATCTCAATAATATTATTGATCACAACAAAGAGCATTTGTGAAAAATTATCTGTAAAAGCATCATGTTTTTACATGTTTTCCCACACCATAAGCTTAAGATGTTACATAATTTATTTGAAAATATTTTCCAAGTAGGCCCCTAAAAACGTAGAATGTTTATAAATAGTGATTTAAATAGTAATGTGAGAACAAACTGCCTCTAAAGAAATCAAGTGAAAGACTCTCAATTTAGGTTAATATTAAATATAAATTTGATGCCATTATAGCCTGTCCTATGAAGAAGAGGAAAAGAACATACAACTGAACTGTAATGTAAAAAACTCTCTGAAGATCTACGATGAGCTCTGGATAACCATCCGATGAAAGTCAGAAAAAGGGGCTTAAAAACTTTACTTTTCCCAAAGCTCTTCTCCCAACAACAACATAAATGAGCTTTCTTTCTTTTTTTTTTTTTTCCATGTTTCAAACGGCTCCTTAGGCAATACAGTGTCATATTAGAATTTAAAAGTCAAAACCTTAAGTATTTGCCCTAGGAGGAACTGGGTAATCGACATCTTTTTATTTCACATGGTGAAAATGTGAGGAAATTTCTCCCTTCAGACTCATGGTTATCATTTTTCAGCAGCTAACAAAACAGAACACAGATTCAGTGAATGGGTTTCTTGATGCTGTAATCTTTGGTTTGGCAGTTATGCCAAACGATTGATTTGATTTGAGAGCTGTACATCCAGGATCTTGGAATCTTCTTAGCTGCTGAATTATTTCAAATGATTGCTTAGGGGTTAGTTTAGTTCAGACCTGCTGTTAAGGCTCACAGATTTACTACCTCAACAGACTAGCAAAGCTTCAGTAAAAATTTCAAGTGCTTTAACTGATTTTTTAAGGATTGAATAGTTTATTAATATATAAATATTTGTGGGTTAAAAATTAATTGAAGTTACAGAATTTGGTAAAGCCATAAGAAATTTTAAACATGTCTTTATATCTAAGTAGAACTAGGCTGCTTCAATGTTCGCCCTAAAGTTACTGTTAACTCTTAAATTGTTTCACAGAGTCATTTATTATAGTTGTTTGTCTTACAAGTGAGAGTCATCAGGGAGACAAATTTTGTTGTTGTTGTTGTTTTGTTTTGTTTGGGGTTAAAGATAGTGTCTTAGGCATATAGTGCTGCTATAACAGAAATACCACAAGTAGGTGGCTTTAACAATTGGAAATTTATTTTCTCACAGTTTAGGAGGCTAGAAGTCTGAATTCAGGATGTCACCTCTTGTTTTTTGTTAGGCGTGATTGAGTCGGTTCCGGCTCATAGTGACCCTATGTACAGCAGAATGAAACAATGACCTGTACTGCACCATCCTCACAGTTCTTGCTATGTTTGATCCCATTGTTGCATCCACTGTGTCAATCCATCTTCTTGAGGGTCTTCCTGTTCTTCCCTGACCCTCTACTTTACCAAGCACGATGTCCTTGTCCAAGGACTTGTCTTTCCTGATAACATGTCCAAAGTATGTGAGACAAAGTCTCACCATTCTTGGTTCTAAGGAGCACTCTGGCTGTACTTCCTCCAGGACAGGTTTGTTTGATCTTTTGGCAGCTCCTGGGCTATACTCAATAGTCTTCACCAGCACCATAATTGTGTCTCTCTGCTTGTTTGTTTAATATCGTTTTCTATCTCAAAAGAGATTGATTTAACATATAGCCTACACAAATCCTGTCTCATTTAACAAAACAGACAACCCATTCTCAAATGGGATTGTAACCACAGGCATAAAAACCAAAAACCAACCCGTTGCCATCAAGTAGATTCTAACTCATAGCAACACTGTAGGACAGAGTAGAACTGCCCATAATGTTTTCAAGGATTCGAACTGCCAACCTTTTGGTTAGCAGCTGATTTCTTAACCACTGAGCCCCAGGATTAACAACACATATAATGGGGGGACATAATTCAATCCATAACAGATGGTAATTGCCAGGTATGAAATTCTCAGTTCCAAAATCTACTATCAAAATTCAGAATTTGATAATAATATCAACATGGACTTAAGCTTATACAAGTCTTTATAAGATTCAGGCTAAAGCTAAATAATTAATGTTCAGATTTTATTTATTTCCGGAGATTTCTAAGACAAAAGATAGCCTATGAATAGAAGCAACCCAGGGAACATTCTGGAAAATAATAACTTTTTTTTTCTTTTCTTAGCAAGGCTCAATTCTATTGATGATGGTGTTAACACCTATGCTTTTGTTTGGATTAACGTAAGAAACTTCTTTTTCTACAGTTCCAAGTATAAAACCAAAAAACTAACTCACTGCTGTCGAGTCGATTCTGACTCATAGTGACCCTATAGGACAGAGTAGAACTGCCCCAGAGTTTCCAAGGAGCACCTAGTAGATTCAAACTGCCAACCTTTTGGCTAGCAGCCATAGCACTTAACCACTACGCCACCAGGGTAACCTAAGTATGAAGTCAACCCGAAATAACCAACCCTCACAGAATTGTATGCCATTGTTCATTAACAAGAGACACAAAGCAGTAAACACCACACAGTGTAAATCCCTCACTTCTCCTATATGAATAAATGTAAGTATATTTCTTGGTGATAGTTTATTATTCAAGACGATGTGACTAATCAATCATAAATCAAGAGTTAGTTATCTGGCTATAAGTGCTAAAACAACCCCCCAAAACTAACATTCAGTCACAGAGTCAAAAGACTCATGAAATCTCTATTCACATGCTAAAAAAAGAGAACCTTTTAGCTAAATACACTTAACCAGACATACTGGGGATGTTGTCTCTGCAAAATCAGTTAAAGTTATATAATACAAATTGCATATATTACAGAAAAGTTCTATAGAGGGTTTAATAAATTTGTTTCAGTAGCAGACCATAATATCCTTTCTGTTCAAATGTTTTTCTTTCTAGAGGAAAAATTTAACTGGGTTAGGATTCTTTGATGGGTTGGCAATTCAGATGGCTAAATTAGAGAATTTACAAGGAAAAGGGAGAGAAAAACTTGTCTCTAACTTTAAGAAAGACTTTCCCATAATCCCAGTCATGGCAGCATTACTCTAGTCCTTTCTTTACAATAATCGATTTAGATAATGAAAATCCAATTTCAAATTTAGCAAATCACTGTCATAAATTAAAGCCATAAATGCAGAGGAATTGAAGCTCTGAATTCTGACATAATTATCCAGCCAAGCTCGCCATTTTTTCTATAGCTTTACCTTTATTCCCCTCAGAAAGCAGTACAATGCACTCTTTGCTGAATCATATGCAAGAAACATTAAAACAGTCAAGAGGCATGGTCCAAATAATGTCTGAAAACTAGAGTCATCCCAGCGGTTTCAGAGCTGAACATTCATTTCTCAAAATCCTATTTGCTTCTTTCATTTCTGAAGCTGAAGATTTGTACTGTTTCGTTCAAGACAATTAATTTAGGAATAGTGTTTTTCTTCTCTGGACAATGTTACTGGAATAAAAGACACTCTTAGAATTGAGTTGGATAACATATTGGAAAGCTACTTGATTAATTTTCATTCCTAAAATCCATGTTATATCTAAATGTGGTATATGAGTTTAAGTTCTAGCTGGCCTAGCTACAACCGTATTTTAGAATATATTGTGTAAAAAAATATCTACCAGTTGTTGTAATTTTATGCAATAAACTTCCTGAAATTGTTCCTGACTATAACAACAAATAGGGTAAAATTCAGGATATTAAAGGTAAATCATACTTCGAATCAGCTACACATAAAATTTTCGAATAATTAAGGCAAGGGTGTTATATTTTCATTGATTTCGGCTGAGAGAAAATGTGGAGAAATAATTCTGTTTTCTAATTTATTCTGCGTATGTAGACAAAAATCTGTGAAAGGAAAAAAATGAAGTTTCTACCTCCTAGAACTCTTTGAAAATGTCTATTATGCTCTATGGAAATTGTGACTTAAAATATGTGCCCTGTCAGAAGTTACATATTCCCAGCAGTCCTAGGCAAAACAGTTTAAGACTTGTTTTTAATTCCTCCACTCTCTAATTCCTTACTTAGTGATCACCTTCATCAAACTCACTAACAACCCACATTATGCGGATGACACAATCTTGCTTGCTGAAAGCGAAGAGGTCTTAGAGCAGTTACTGATGAATATCAAAGGCTACAGCCTTTGGTATTGATTAAACCTCAACATAAAACAAAAATCCTCACAACTGGGCCAATAAGCAATAAATGGAGAAAAGATTAAAGTTGTCAAGGATTTCATTTTACTTGGATCCACAATCAACACCCATGGAATCAGCAGTCAAGAAATCAAACAATACATTGCATTGGGCAAATCTGCTGTAAAAGACCTCTTTAAAATGTTAAAAAGCAAAGGTGTCACTTTGAGGACTAAGGTGCACCTGACCCAAGCCATGGTGTTTTCAATTACCTCACATGCATGTGAAAGCTGAACAATGAATGAGGAAGGTGGAAGAAGAACTGATGCATTTGAATTGTGGTGTTGGCAAAGAATATTGAATATATTATGGACAACCAAAAGAATGAACAAATTTGTCACGGAAGAAGTACAGCCAGGATGGTTCTTGGGAGCAAGGATGGCAAGACTACATCTCACATACTTTAGACTTGTTGTCAGGAGGAATCAGTCCGTGGTGAAGGACATCATGCTTGGTAATGCAGAAGGTCAACAAAAAAGAGGAAAATCCTCAACGAGATGGACTGACACAGTGGCTGCAACAATGGACTCAAGCATAACAACGATTTTGAGAATGGCGCAGGACCGGACATCATTTCGTTCTTTTGTACATAGGGTCACTATGGGTCTGAACTGACTCATTATACTAAAGTGATTCAGTTATATGAAATAGATTTAAATGATTTTATTCATCAAGGGAAAAATCAGTTAGCTCCATTAAGAACAATCTCTGACAATGTATTAGCCATGAAAGATAACAAAAACATTACTAGTAGAAATCCTTGGAATATGAAACAAGGAGCTTTATTGGGTTGAAGCAAGAGGCTGTCAATGAAACTCTCTTATAGTTCCTTCACGAAGACAATTAATATTGTTGCTAATTAAATCTTTGGTTCAACTAAATCTATAGAATATCCTAAAGACAGAACTTTCTCCCTGTAAACTGAGAAAGCGTAGTCTAAAAAGTAGGAATGTCTAAAGAACTAGTAAAAAGAAAATAAACATGTCTTACTTCCAGAGACCATGCCAAGTAATTAATGGCTGGCACACCTCACTTTAAAGGTACAAAGAGTCTTAGACAGAGTATTGTAGTGTGGAGACATACCCCAAAAGAATGAGGTAATTTTTGATATTTAGTAAATTATCAAATTAGACTAGTTAGACAAAAGGATTAAATTAAGTTAATTAATGAAGAAAACCATTTGTGCAGTAAAACTTTTTCCTTTTAAAGTAATTGTGTATATTTAAACTTCTCCCCAAGGGTATTTCTCTTATATTACTTATCTCTTGAAGATATAGTCATCTAATTCTTACAGATATTTTAAGTATTCTGTCTAATTTTTACAAACAACAGGAAAAGATTTTATATTTTACCCTATCTCCTAAGGATTGTTAGAGAAATAGTATGATACAGTGGATGTTGGTGGTTTACTGTAAGCTAAAGATTTAAAGAATGAGTCTAAACCTCACAGAGATTCATGAATAAGGGAAGTATACGTGTGGTTGATGTTGTTAGGTGCTGTTGAATCAATTTTACTAAGAATGACCCCATTTAACAGAGAAGAACTGTCCCATTGGGTTTTCTAGGCTGCAATCTTTACAGGAGCAGATTTCCAGTTTTTTCTCCCACAGACCTGCTGGGTGGGTTTGAACTGCCAACCTTTCAGTTAGCAACAGCAACCAAAGGCTTTACCATTCCCCTGTGCCACCGGGGCTCCATACATGTGGTAAGCACATATGGAAAGAATGAAGACTCCAGTCAACTGAGAAGCACAGGCCGTATGTCAAAGGGGCAGCTGCTACAAAGCTCAGATTGAGGCTATTCAGAAATGTGGGCCCAGTACTGTATACCCTCCTATTTTTCATGATAGCCAGGAATCTGAATTTTCATGTAAGATTTCCATTTTCAACCTGTGACCTAGGGAAAGGCTAGAAAATTCAACTGTCAGAAAGAATAAATTATCACATCTGCTAATGGATATTTGCACTTAAAATAAGGCCAAATCCATAAGCAAAATTAACGCAACTTTAACAATAGCAGTGGAAGGTTTCTTTAGTGGGTGGCAAAAATCATTTTAGTTGTTAGTCTTCTTTATATTGCTGAAAATGCACCACATAGATGGTCTTCATCTGTCCCTAAAGCTGGCATAAAGATACTACAAAAACCAGAAATATCCTTATTTTGGGTACATTTGTTTTAGTAGAGTTTTCACATATTGTATTGCCTATTATACAGTTGGGGCAAAGGGAAATTTTTAGCAAAACAGAAACGTCTTAGGCTGGGTTCTGTAGAGGAGCAAAACCAGTGAACGAAAAGTTGGCAGGTCAGACAGCAGGCTACTGGCTCACGTTCCCAGAACTGGAGGTCAGAGGATGACAACTCGGTTCAGGATCCAGAAAGGGCAAGCTTTGCCAGAACTTCTATATATATTGGGAGGAGGCAGGGCCAGGATGGTGGAGTTGTCAGAGGCTTCCTCTGGTCCCTTTTTCAACAAAGACTCCAAAAAACAAGTGAATTGATTATATATGACAATCTAGGAGCCCTGACCATCAAAGGCAAAGTTGAGAAATCAGGCTGAGCAGCAGGGGGAGAGAGAGACGGTTGAGAAGCAGCGAGGAGTTGCCAGTCCTGACCCTGTGGTAACTGGCACCCTGCAGGCTGAATTCACTGGAGCAAGCGCAGTGAGGCAAGCGGAAGAGTTCAGGATGCATTTTCCACCCTGGGAGAGACCAAGTGGCAGAGAGTCTGCTCAACCCGTCAGAACCAGTGAAAAGTGACACTCAATTAGCAAAAGATAAGTACATGTGTCTAACGTACCACGAGGATCAAAAAACACCTCTTTGGGAAAAACTTCTCTCATATACCTGCCCTCTCCCCACTCTGCACTGAGTCTGAGCTGGCTTCAGAGACTGCCACATCCCCTGGGCCAGAAATAGGACCCATCACACACCCTCAGCCATTCTCCCAGCCTTGAAGAGGAAAATTAACAAACAGGGAAAAATAACTTGCCGGCTCCCCTAAGGTGGGAACTCAGGGCAAAAGCAGCTTCTTTGCCTAGGCATAGGCATAGGGATCCATGGATTTTAATGCCTTTTACTCCTGCATAGATCTTGTGGGCCCATTACAACAGTATAGGCCCTCACTAGCACAGTACAACAAGGTATATATCTGAAGCCTAACTGCAACTGTATCAGCTATATGGTAGAGGCAGATTTGTGATATTGACATTGCTCTGCCTATTAAGCAGTGTCCTCACCTACCCACATCAGGGGCCTGAGCACTGGTGGCTCCACCCATGCCCCCCAGCCACCCACCACAGGGGTCCAAGAATAGGTGATGCCTCCCAATCCTTACAGCCAACAGAATTGGGTGTTCATAGTCTGGCTGCAAAACCCACCCACCTATGCACTCTAGGGAATGGGGACACACTTTCCTCACAGACACTCAGGGGCAGCTGTCAGCCCCTGCCTTGCTCAGTGCATGACCTCCTACTGCAGCCAGATACCTGTGCCTATACCAATCATCCTTGCCCATCTAGGACTGTAGGTGAAAGCCTGCACCACACACTCAGTGACCGACTATCTGGACACCTGAACTGAATCCATATAAGAAAAGTAAATGGGCTCCTGGACTCAAATACGTAGTAACAGGTCTAACCACCTGGTGACAGAATGTTAGAGCTTCAAAGGCACCAGTAATCAAACTAGATCACATGAGCAGCCTATTGGGCATATCAAAACAAAACAAGAAGCTAGGACACAGTAAGCAAACATAAAATAAATAAATACAATAACTTTTTGATGCTCAGAGACAACAGTCAATATCAAATCACATAAAGAGGCAGACCATGATGGCTTCAGCAAGCTCACAAAACAAAGACTAAAGAAATCTTCCGGATGAAGAGAACTTCCTGGAATTACCAGAGGTAGAATACAAAAGATTAATACACAGAATGCTTCAAGAGAACAGAAAAGAGATCAGGCAAAATGTGGAACAAGCCAAGGAGCACACAGACAAAGCAATAGAGGAACTTAAGGTTAGAGAAGAGCATAATGACAAGCTTAAAACAGGCTACAAGAATCCATAAAGAGACAGCAAATAGAAATCCAGAGGATTAACTATAAAATTTTAGAATTGGACAATTCAGCAGTACATCTATATATATTGGATGGAGGCCAAGCCCCCAAGGGAACTCCCTTTCAACTGATTAGCTGCTCACATCAGGTCACAAAATGAAGGATGATTAAATGATATCTGCCAAATCATGGCCTAGCCAAGTTGAAACTGAACCTAAACCATTACAGTCCACCCCTTGTCAACTTGACACTGGTATGCATCTCCTTAAACCATACATAATCTCTAAATAAAGACAATTGTAAAGTCATACTTGTGACTAACATGATACAACTAACATATGTACAAAAGAAAATGCACTAGCCCTATTTGCACCTTATATTTTACAATAATTAATGGGATAAGGGAGGAAAAAAAAACAGATATTTGCAAAAAAAAAGAATATATATATATTCATGCACTCATACGTACATAACAAACAAGGGAGAAATACTAAAAACAATTACAGTCCTTTTTTCTCCACCTGGTCATGTGGTCATAGCTGTATTTAGAACTACCTTCTTCTACCACACATTCCATATATCCTTTGCCCTCAGCAAGCACCTCAGCTGGTCATAGTTCTTTGCCTGGTGGGTGACACAAACTTTCATTCCTGAGGGGTCTGGGCCATTAGTAGTAATGCTGAAATTGGGTTGCTATATTTTCCATTTACTTTAATCACAGGGTATGGCAGTACTAAGAGACATCCCTAGGGATCTCCTGTATTCCAGACATACCTTTCTTTATGCTCATTATATAATAGCAGTAATCCAATTTCTCCTATCAGTATCGGTCACGCAAGTCAATACAGTAACTTCCTTCTTTGCTTATTGTTCCAGATTTATGAGGTAGCCAGAGTGGCCAGGTGGCATTCTTAATTTTCAGTTCAGTGGAATCAGTGTTGTGTCTCCAGGTGGGAGCATTCCTCCCTTTGGAACTAGACCTCTAGACACACAGAGCATATGGTCACTGGGACAAGAAGCAAAATCTTTGAAAGTAGGTCACTAGGGGTAATAGTGAGTGATTCCACTTCCATTTCTACCCCTTGATTCCTGGACCCACAAATTCTGCCTATGGAAGAAGTAGCACCATATATTGGACTCCAGTTTAGAGCATATATGGTCTCCTGGAACATTGTCCCAACCCTGCAAGATGTTGCCACCCAGCTGGCACTGTAATTGTGTCTTTAGAAGGTCATTCCATCGTTCTATCAAGCCAAATGTTTCAGGATGATGAGGAACGTGGTAAGACCAGTGAATTCCATGAGCATGGGCCCACTGCTGTATTTAATTTTCTGCAAAGTGAGTTCCTTGATCCAGGCAATGCTGTGTGGGATACCATGACGATGAATACGGCATTCTGTAAGTCCATGGATGGTAGTTTGGCAGAAGCATTGCATGCAGGGAAGGCAAATTCATATCTAGCGTGTCTATCCAGTACGAACAAAACACTCCCCATTCCACAATGGTTGCTGGCTGATCGTCCCAACGATTGGTGCCATTTGGGAACTCATTGTTGGTCTCTGCTGCTGGTAGACTGGACACATAACAGTGTCTGTAGCCAAGTCATTCTTGGTGAGTGAAGTCCATGTTGCTGAGCCCATGCATAACTTCCATACCTGCCACCATAGCCAATTTGTTCATGAGCCCATTGGACAATGATGGGACTAGCTGGGAAAAAAGAATGATTGGTTTCCACAGAACTCATCATCCTGTCCACTTAATTGTTAAAATCCTCCTCTGCTGAGATCACCCTTTGGTGAGCTTTTACAGGAGACACAAATATCTTCACTTCTTTGGCCCATTCAGAGAGGTATATCCACATGCCTCTTCCCCGTATCTCCTTGTCACCAATTTCCCAACCATGTTGCTTCCAAGTCCTTAACCATCTAGTCAAGCCACTGAGAATCTGGCCTAGCCAAGTTGACACATAACCTTAACCATCACAGGATACAAACTGAATCTTTTCAAGGTAGAGATTTCTCTTGACAACTTAAAACTATGGTATAACTAAGTGCATGTGATTTCTCTAGTCCATGTACTAATCATCCTAGCTTTAATGACTGGATTTTGTGCAGCAGACTGGGAGGAAAAAAAAAAAAGTTGAGGTGAGCAACTTGCAGTTCTCTATCCTATTTTAAAATGGCAATCAAACCTTTTCATCTCAAATAACATATATAAATAAACTCTGAGAATAGGATGCAAAAAGCAGAACAAATAAGCCCAGATTGTCTTGAATTAAGTAGGGGTGAAAGATGAAGAGGGTAAAAGTGAAAACACGTACTTCACAGTCTTTTAATCATGACTGAGCTACAATCACACTTTTGCTCTTTAGCTAATTCTAAATTGTAAAGGCTAAAAACCCTAGATGTCATCAATCCCACTTTACTTCCTGGTTCTATAAGCAACAACTTGAATTTCCAGAAATGGTATTTATTTTTAAATCCCAAGGTCAGGCGGTGGTGGGGTGGTAGAAGCATTTTGGGTAATCTGCAAACTATCTCATAAGAAAATTTTATTTATTTTTTAATGTACCTTTTCTTGAAATAGTATTTTTTTGCATTATTTATACTATGCCATTTTTTACTTTCTTTGACCACTACGATGAGGCAAATCTGGCAGCTTGAATAAAGTTCAAACAAAATAAAGTTTATAATAATCCTACATAATTACATGCAAATATCATGAATAAGTGATATAGTTTCTAGTTGTGAGCTTTTTTCATAGCTTGAAATCATACCCAAAGTCAGCAAGTTGAATATTAGGGAATGGTGAGAATGCCGTACCTGTTTTAAAAGTGTGTAGTTGGAGCCATCAGTGCTGATTTTCCTTATCTCATGGTGATCAGCAAGGATTAGGAAAGGCTCTTCAACTAAATACCGAGACAAAGAACATAGTAGACTGTTTTAATGTTTATGGCTTTCAACTCTGCTTGATTTCAGCATAGTTTCTGTAGCACTATGAATTCAAATGCAGCGCTTCTTTGGTAAATTAATGATTAAAAATTCATACTAAGTGACTTAGCCAGTAGTTGGGAGCATCACCAGGACAGTGCAAACAAAACAGTTTATGACAATCATAAACATTCATATTAAAAAAAAAAGTACCCACAAAATGATAAGGCAGAGATATCCGGGTAATACAGAAAGTCTCAATAATTCTAATTGTATTCCTCTTTCCCCCTCAAATTTCTTGAGCACTCAGCTAATTTATTTGGAAAAAGTGATATACTGTGATATTTTAAATAAATTTTAGAAAAGGAAAATCTGAACCATCTTAGAAACCTACAGTATAGCTAAACACCAACAGTATAATCAGGGAATAGCACCGTTATGCTCTCAAAATGACTTTGGTGAAGGATAAGGGCATCAATGCCTGTATGAAATCTCTTTATCTACCCAAGGGCTCAAATAATTTGTGAATCCAGGTTCTATAATCTTTGCTTATTAATTTTACTTTTCCTTGTGAGTCTTATTTTTTAAATCCTCAAAGTATTTATTTCCTTGTTATGAGCTGCCTCAATGCATTTAAGAGTCTTGTTTGTTTCAGAATCTAGAAAACAGCATAGTGAGAATCTGACTATGCTCCATATCTGAAAGTTGGTATTTCTTTACCCTCTAAGTCTCTAGGGTGGTTTTCTCTTCAGAACTTACTTTGAAGCAAAGTACATTCTTAAAGAAAAAATAGCCAGAATATTTTGCACAGCGTATTTATTTGAATATGCATTTCAATATTTTAAAGTCAATGTGATCACATCTTCAGTTGTCATAATTCCAGATGAGTTAATCAAAAATGTCTTTAAACTCTTTTTAATCATCTTTTTTCTAAGAGGCACTCATATACTTAGCTGCCAGGTGAGCAAACTGAATGTTGGCAGAAATTAAGGAAAACATTGAAGAGATAGTCATGTTATATAATTTGTGTTAGATTTTATTATAAATTATTTATTATTATAGAGTTATTTGTCTTATGTGCTTGTTATGTCTGAAATAATTTACTTTCTTCCTCTCACCCCTTAATTTCATAGTAAATAAATAACATGTTGGATATTATATTAATAGATCCCTGGGTGGCACAAACAGTTTACACTCAACTACTAACTGAAAGGTTGGCAGTTTGAATATACCCAGGGGCACCACAGAAGAAAGGCCGGGCAGTATGGTTCCATAAAGATTACAGCCAAGAAAATCTATGGAGCACAGTTCTACTCTGCAACACATGGCATCTCCATGAGTCAGAATCAATTTGATAGCAACAAGTTTTTTTTTTTTTTGGTTTAACAACTTGCATTATGTTTCAACATACTTTACGTCAAGAATTGCAAATATGTGCTCCACATGCTTGATACCCCCCTCCATTATCCATGGCAATCATTTTAATCTTCCCGTTGAGGCTTGACTGAAACTTACAGTCTTTCTCCATACAGAATCGGCTTTCAGGTTGAAGCTCCCTTGTTATCCTAGTCAATATAGTTCTAAATCCATAAATATAAGATTAATCAGGCATATCCTACTTCAATATTTAGGAAATTTTGTTCTTTACAATTTAAATATGCATTGTTAAAGATAATCTGGCCTTTTTTTCCTTAATTAATTCATATTCCTGTTAGACATTTATCTTTGGCATTCAAAATTATTATTTGTATCTAATGGGAATAATTATGGCATGGATAAATTATATGACAAGGCCCAAATTTTAACTGTTAGCATTCGTTTTTGCTTGACAATCTTTTATGAAGGCTTTAAAGTAATGGAAACATTGACTGAAATCTCACATCTTTTTCCCTTTCCATGTCACTAGATGCATAATGTAACAAGCAGTGAGCTAACCAAAAGCAGGAAGGTAGGTAGATAAAACAACGGGATCAAAAATAATCCTGGAAATAATATTCCAAGAATAAGTGAGAGTGGAATGAAAAATCAAAAAGAATTTATTTCTTTCTTCCTAATGTGCTAAGTTTTACCAGTGAAAAGAAGCATCCTTTCTAATCCCTACCCTTGGTATTCATTTCATGAAAATAGATGAGAAAACATCTAATATTCTCAGTGTTGTCACTGACACACACTAAAACTGGCAGTGCCATTTGGCTCATTATGCTCAGAAACAAACTAAGGTGACTGAGACTTTTTTTTTTTAATTGCTTGAGTATTATGGACTATTTTCTTGTTCATTGTAACAATCAAGTCATTGTTTTCTATCATTTTAACGTGTATAATTTTCTCCCCTAATGTATTACAATACTTTCAAGTTATAACCCAACCCAGTTATAGACCATGCTTTATTGAACTTTCTATTTTGAAAAGTCAAACACAATTTGGAATATAGCAAAGGTATAGTAAGTATTTGACAAATCAATAAAAAATTCATAGAGTCATTTAACTTATATTTTATTATTATTACTCAAGTCCATGGGTGGTGCAAACAATTAACACGCTCAGCTGCAATCTGGCACATTGGAGGTTTGAGTCCACCCAGAGACACCTCAGGAGAAAGACCTGGTGATCTTAAAAAAAAAAACCTGGGGATCTACTTTTGAAAAATCAGCCACTGAAAATCCATGAAGCACAGTTCTACTCTGACACATGTAGGGCTGCCATGAGAGAGGACCCACTCCACAGCTGGTTTAGGTTGCTGCTGTTGTTATTATTATTACTACTATTATTGTGACCTGTTGCTTTCATGGACACGCATTTATAAGTGGCAGTGAGGGAAAGAAAAATATATTTTACCATACTGTCATAAGAGATGCTAATAATCTTGGCCAAAGCTATTCTCAGGGAACTGTGATTCTATAGGAAGCAGTGCCAGACAGTACTTTTTGCTTGTGAGCATTCTTAAAATCCAAGAAAACTTAATAATTCACAAGTCATAATGCAATGTTATCATAAACAATGCAGTGCATTTGCAGCATACAAAATCAGGGTAACACAGGTCCCCATATATGGATAGAGAAGAATTTTGATTTTCTCAGAAACAGCAAGGAGAAGTGAATTCAGTCAGAAAGGCTATAAAACCAGCGTCTATATGTGTAACTGAGGTTGGATTGGTGGGCAAGTTCAATTTAATACCTGAGAGTGATTTGCAGCCATTCGGATTATCAGGTTGTATTTCATATCCATCGGTACAGAGGCACCTGTAGGTTCCGTATGTATTGATGCATTGCTGACTACAGGGAAAGTCCAAAGAGCATTCATCAACATCTACACATGTTTTACCATCATCCTTCAGTTGAAATCCAGGCCAGCACTTGCACTGAGGAAAGAAAAATGAGAATAATTAATTCATATCATTGTCACTGTCTTCTACTACTGGATAATTCTTTAGCACGATTCAAGCAAAAAATAATAATAATAAAATAAGACTAGATAATGTCAGGTGTCTCTGTCCCCAGCAATTAAAATTTAATAAGAATGGTATATATTTATATAATAACTTCCATGTTTAAAAAAAAAAAAAAAAGCACTCTCCCAAATATCTTTGTTTGCCCTTCTGAGGCAAAATTGTAAAGGTTAATTAACTTCGAAGTCATATGACTAGAGAATGGCAAAGCAGAAAACAGAATCACACCTTCAACTTCTTTTTTTCTTTTTCCTTTACTGTATATCATCTTTTCAGAAGACTTTAACAGCAGTAAGATTGACTCCTTACATAGACAGTTGAAGATTTCAAACATTGTCACATATGTTATTTCATTAGACACTTACAGGAAAACATCTATACTATCAAAAACCAAAACCAAACCCATTGTCGTTGAGTGAATTCAAACTCATAGTGACCCAGAAGGACAGAGTAGAATAGCCCCATAGGGATTCCAAGGAGCTCCTGGTGGATTGGAACTGTTGACCTTTTGGTTAGCAGCCATACCACTTAACCACTACACCACCAGGGTTTCCACTAAGACTATTTGGCATCTTTTAAATAAAAGAGTCTGTATTGAATAGGATAGTCGGTTAAGAAAGAACTCTAAGTTTTTAAGAGTAACAAACATTCAAGAGTTAGCCATAGTAAATACTTTATAATCTTGATAATTTATTTGACAGTCAAAGTGATGGCAGATATTTGTATCTACTGGGAAAAACATGTGATATGTCCATATTTGGAAACCTGGTGGCGTAGTTGTTAAGTGTTACAGCTGCTAACCCAAAGGTTGGTAGTTCTATCCACCAGGCACTCCTTGAAGACTCTATGAGACAGTTCTACTAGTCTTATCGGGTTGCTATGAATTGGAATTGACTCAGTGGCAATGTTTTTTTTTTTTTTTTTTAATGTCCGCATTGTTAAATAATCAGTGAACTAAGAAGTAGGATTTTTTTTTTTAATTACCAAAATGGTGTTTATTATTTGAGGGGAACCAATAACAACTTCACCTGAAACTGCTCATAAGCTAAATATATACCTCTTCTGCAGCCTTTCTACAAGGAATGAATCCCTTTAAGCTCTTAGTACTTTCACCTTTAACAATTTATGTCAACGTTTATCTAATAATCCTCAGCAGTTATGTGTCTTTGTGCTTGTGTTTTTAACCTCCAGCATCCACAAGCAAACCAAGCAAAGCCACAGCTTGGTATTTCAAAAGTTTCTCATAATGTCTAAGTCTATGACATTACTTTCCTTGGGAAGATCCATCCTGCTCCCTGTTTTAATAAGTCAGGGGGGATTGGTACAGATACTCTGGCAAAAGAAAATGAGAAATCTCACAGGATAAAAGAAAGTATCACTAAAAAGGACAGGCAATTAGATGAGTCAATCATGTGCTCAGGAAGCCAGAGGCTAATAGGAAAACAGAACAGTGTTGAATTCAACTTGTGCTTTAAGACAAGTAAAAGGAAATTTTACAAATGTGCTGATTCCCTCTCAAACAGTATTTTAAGGGGATTTCTGAAAATCGTTTTGAATGCCTAGTGTCGGGCTTAAAGAATTACTATATCAAACAAATGACTTGAATAAAACACATTTATGAAAAATTAGTTTTGAAGTTAAAATTGGTGAAAGTTTCTGAGTATATTATACAATTCTATACCAAATGAAATGAGGATTTTAAGGTTTATGGTAAGTTTTAAAAATTGATTAATCGAAAGACAATTTTTTTTTATCTCTATTTTTCTCTCAAATCCACTCATCTTGTTTTAACAAAAACACTTTTGCTCCTAAATAATCCAAAGGCATTTGCAGGAAATTCTACTAGCTTAACTTTCAAAAAATTGAGTGAAAGAAAAAATAAATAAATAACTGTTTGTATTTTCAAAGACAAAAGATTCATTTATATTAAATAGAAAACGTTTTAAAATTTTCTCACTTTTGCTTAAAAACCACATAATTTTTATGAGGGTGAGATTTATAGATGTTCAATGTTAATTTTTCTCTTCATTTAGAGTTATTTCAAATTTTCTAGATTTATATTAATTTTTTCATAGGCTCATAGTTAACAGAAAGAAATATATCTAGTAAAAATTTCCTATTTTATAGATTTAGGAAAAATTTTTTATAGCATTTAAGTGATATTTGACAAATATTGATTGTTTTATTTCTAGTGTATACATTGCAACTTATTTCTTCTCTAGAAGTACATTTATTTTTACATGGTAAATCATCTTTTCCATCAAAATAATATCCTTGCTTTAGCCAAATGTTATGACTCCCTTATGCATAGTTAAATATACCGTATTTGCTTTACAGCAAGAGTGCAAATTGTTCACAGTCCATAAGGTCTAAGTTTTGCTTTTGTAAGTAATTTTCATTTTATTGCAGAATTTGGAGAAGGGTTTTTTGTCATGTTCTGTGGATATTGCAATGAAAAATAGGTTATGGATAGTTTTCCCCCATTCTCTGGAAAACAGAAATCCATTAACTGACATATTTTCCCAAATTAGTAATAAGCAACTTGTTCACCTAAGTCTTTTTACTCAATTCCTTATCAATAAATTGATATATATAAAATAACAGAGCATGTAAAATATTTCTTTAGAATCTTTGCCTTAATCTCTAATCAGTCTATTCTCCAGTCCTTCAGTTTTTATTCTGGTCTTGTTTCCCTCAAGAGAAGTTTTACTTTATTCATTAATTTCGACATTTGTACATATTTGGGAATATTATTTACAGCAATTCTGTCAGGTATCATATACACAGACTTTTCAAAAGATTAAATAGTTATGCATATTTTAACTTTAATTCTCACTTCCTTCTGCTGCCTTAAGGGAAGTCAAGGTGAAAATACTGGAATTTTAAAGGTATCAATAAACAAGTAGTTCTGTTTGTGAAATCTTAAAAAGTAATTATAACAATATGATTTAACCTGATTTTCTGAATGGGTAATATCTACTTCTACCAAATTTGCCTTTCCAAATATGGAATTGCTGATGTGGTAAGCACTTCTTATGTGCAGGCATTTTAAATAATAGTAAATTCTGCTTTCAATGTTATATCACAAGGTGACCATTGGATAATCTATAATTTTTATATTTTCACTACCAAGATTGTTATGATAGATTGAAAAATGGCAAAATAAACCTAAAGAGATCTACTATGAAATTCACATATATATATGTATGGATATATGTATATGTATGCATTTTTTTCCCTATGTGAGAGAACTAAAGAATCACAAGCCTGTGACTTAAAATTTCAACTAGGTACCTGTACTGATTCTGGGACACATTCCCTGATGTTTTTAAGAAACTTTTTCTGGATCGATTGTACATAAGTCACCAAAAACATTTTTTCCCCTCCACTAGGTTTCCAAATATATACCGCTAAAATTAATTATTTGATGTTTACTCATCTCATTAAGATCTGTCCTGGCTCATTTGTCTTATTTCCTTGTCCCTATATATAGTGTTTTTGAGTGAGTGCCTGTGGGTTTTAAACCTGTAAGTTTAACCAATTCTTCTTGATAATGCAATATTGAATCTAAAAAATTTTAAAGATGGATTTCTTGCTATTTCATTTTTCTATTGCTATTAATACGCAGGAGGGAAAAATGGTTATTAGAGTTCTTAGGTTACATCTATATATGGTAAAATCCTGGTCAATATAGTTAAGGTAATCGTAATACCAGAAATTCAGAGATAAAAAATGTTGGATTGGTTGTTTCACTGAATTTACCATTAGACAGAACTGGCTTGTCAGAAAATGTCAAGACTTGCAGAGAGAGTGGCACAGACTCCTTGCAATGTACAAATTCTTTCTCGAGCATTCTTTTAAGAAGGACTATTAGCCACTGCTGTAATCCTTCTAATGATGAGAAGTGAGGTAGCTCATTCCAATGCGAAGAGTTTTAATGTTAGAAAAGACTTCATTATATTAAACAGAAGGAACCCTGGTGGTGCAGTGGTTAAACATGCTTGGCTACTAACTGAAAGGTTGGTGGTTCGAACCCTTAGTGGCTCCAAAGGAGAAAGATGTGGCAATCTGCATCCATAAGGATTATATCCTTGGAAGCCCTATGGGGCCAGTTCTACTCTGTCCTAGAGAACCACTATGTGTCAGAATCGACTAGACAGCAACAGGTTTATGCGGAACAGAATCTGTCTTCCAGCTCCTAATTCCAACCTTGGAAAAAACTCAGGCCGGGTAATGCTCCCTCATGTAGTACTTCACTGAGCCCGGATGATGCAAGCAGGTTGTGGTCAGCTGCTAATTTAAATATCGGAAGTTTGAACCCCTCTAGTGCCTCCACAGAAAAGGCCTGGTAAACTCCTTCTATAAAGTTTAGAGCCAAGAAAACCCTATGGAGCAGTTCTTTTCTGTAACACATAGAGTTACCATGAGTAGGGAGCCAACTCGGTAATAGCTAACAGCAAGAGTACTGCAATAACTAACAAAACAGATAATACCTAGACAAAATTTCTTCAGAAATCTTATATTCCAGACCTCTTGCTGTTGTTGTTAGGTGCCATCAAGTCAGTTCTGACTCACAGAAACTATATGAACAACAGAAGGAATCACTGTCTGGTCTTGCCCCATCCTCACAATCACTGTTATGCCTGAGCCCATTGTTGCAGCCACCATGTCAATCCATCTCATTGTCTTTCTCTTTTTTGCTCACATGGTGTCCTTTTTCAGGGGTTGGTCCCTCCTGATAACATATCCAAAGTATGTAAGATGAAGTCTCGCCATCCTTGCTTCTAAGGAGCATTCTGGCTGTATTTCTTCCACTGTAGATTTATTTGTTCTTTGGGTAGTTCATAGGATATTCCATATCCTTTGCCAACACTATAATTCAAAGGCATCAATTCTTCCTGGGTATTCCTTATTCATTTTCTGGTTTTTGCATGCATATGAGGGAATTGAAAATATCATCGCTTGGGTCAGGCTCACCTTAGTCTTCAAAGTAACATTTTTGCTTTTTAACACTTTAAAGATGTCTTTTGCAGCAGATTTGCCCAAAGCAATGATTCGTTTGATTTTTCGACTACTGCTTTCTTGAGTGTTGATTGTGGATCCAAGTAAAATGAAATCCCTGACAACATCAATATTTTCTCCGGTTATCATGATGATGTTTATTGGTCCAGTTGTGAGGATTTTTGTTTTCTTTACATTGAGGTGTAATTCATACTGAAGGCTGTAGTCTTTGATCTAAGTGCTTCAGGTTCTCTTCACTTTCACCAAGCAAGTTTTTTGTTCATCTGCATTAATGCAGGTTGTTAATGAGTCTTCCTCCAATCTTGATGCCCCGTTCTTCTTCATATAATCCAGCTTCTTGGATTATTTGCTCAGCATACAGATTGAAAAAGTGTGGTGAAAGGATACAACCCTGACGCACACCTTTGCTGACTTTAAACCACTCAGTGTCCCCTTGTTTTGTTCCAACAACTGCCTCTTGGTCTATGTAAAGGTTCTTCATGAGCAGAATTATATGTTTCAGAATTCCCATTTTTCACAATGTCATCCATAATTTGTTATGATCCACATAGACAAATGCCTCTGCATAGTCAATAAAACACAGGTAAACATCTTTCTGGTATTCTCTGCTTTCAGTCAGGATTCATCTTACATCAGCAATGCTATCCCTCATTCCACGTCATCTCCTGAATCCAGCTTGAATTTCTGGCAGTTCTCTGTGGTTTACTGCTACAACTGCTTTCAATGATATTCAGGAAAATTTTACTTGCATATGATATTAGTGGTATTCTTTGATAATTTTGTCATTCTGTTGGATCACCTTTCTTTGGAATAAGCATAAAAATGGATCTCTTCCAGCTGGTTGGCCAGGTAGCGGTCTTGCAAATTTCTTGGCATAGATGAGTAAGCACTTCTAGCACTGCATCTATTTTTTGAAACATCTCAACTGGTATTCCGTCAATTCCTGGAGCCTTCGCTAATGTCTTTAGTGCACCTTGGACCTCTTCTTCAGTGCCATTTTTCTTGATCATATGCTACCTTCTGAAATGGTTGAACATTGACCAGTTCTTTTTGGTACAGTAACTGTGTATGCCTTCCATCTTCTTTTGATGCTTCCTGCATTGTTCAGTATCTTGCCCATAGAATCCTTTAATATTGCAACTTGAGGCTTGAATTTTTTCTTTAGTTCTTTCAGGTTCAGAAATGACGACTGTGTTCTTCCCTTTTGGTGTTCTAGCTCCAAGTGTTTGCACATTTCATTATAATAATTTACTTTGTCTTCTTGAGCCACCATTTGAAATCTTCTGTTCAGCTCTTTTACTTCATCATTTCTTCGTTTTGTCTTTTGCTTTAGCTACTGTAAATTCTAGAGTGAGTTCCAAGAGGCTCTTCTGGCATCGGTTTTAATCTTTTCTTTCTACCCTGTCTTTTTAATCAGTTCTTGCTTTCTTCATGTATGATGTCATTCCACAATTCATCTGGTCTTCAGTTATTAGTGTTCAAGGGATCAAATCTATTATTGAGATGGTCTCTAAATCCAGGAGAGATATACTCAAGGTCTTACTTTGTCTCTCCCACAAAAATTGTTCTAATTCTCTTTAGTCTCAATTTGACCCCTTGTGCTTCTGGATTTATAAATCCTTATACACTCTACTTTAGATTCCTCCTTCCTCTTAAAGTGCCACATCCACATATGTGCACAGTACCTCAGGTGAGTTCTGATCAGTGCACACCTTAGAACTAAGTCTAACCACTGTAATGGTCTAACTGGCATTAGACTGACTCTATGTTTTACCTAAGCCATGCCCTACTTTTATTCAGTTAGAGGTATGCCTGAGTTAAAAACACTAATTTTCAAATGCATTGTTCATACTGAGGTTTTTCCACACTTACATAACTGATTTTAAACCTAGTGCACAACTTTAAATCTTTAAATTTTAACATTTTTTTAGCTTGCATCCATTATTCTAACATATTGAAATGGATATATTTTCAGCAGCTATTTCTGTCAATCAATTTTGTCAGTGAATCACCCTCTGCAGGCAAACGGTCCTAACAAAAAGCAATTAGGATGTTAGGTATGATTTATTTTTAATGTGACAATACTCAGTCCTAATAATTCATTTTTTTTTATCTTCTCTTTTCCACCCTGCATATATGCAAAATATTGTATTCTTCTGTGTTGTGGTCTCCATTTCACTTCAAAAATGCATGAGAGAGAAAATGAGGGAAATGGAAATTGACAGTTGCATTCATATTTTTTCAGCTATTAATATAGTAGTAATCAGGAACTATGGTCTTTTCAATCACTTCATATACATGTGAAAGCTGGACATTGAGAGAGGAAGGACTGATGCAGCTGAATTGTGGTGTTTGTGAAGAATATCAAATATACACTAGACTGTCAGAAGAGTGAACAAATCAGCCTTAGAAGAAACACAACTAGAATGCTCCTTAGAAGTGAGCGTGGTGAGACTTTGGCTCACTCACTGTGGACATGTCTTCAGGAAAGGCCAACTGCTAGAAAAGGACATCATGGTTGGTAAAGAAGAGAGACAATGAAAATGAAGGAAATCTTCAGTGAGTCAGACAACGGCTGCATCAATGGACAATGTTTGCTCTGTTATACACAAGGTTGTCATGAGTCAGAGCCAACTGACGGCAACTAACAACAATAATATTCACTAAACACTGGTCTTACCTTGCTTTTTTTATTATGGACTGAATATATTTAAGAATAAGTTGAATTTTTTTGTCTTTTTGACTGTATTTTCATAATTTTTATACCACATTATTATTATTGTTTCCTTACATATACCCTCTCTTTTTAAATAGTTTACAATATTATGATGCCCTTCAAGTTTTACAACTATGTTGGATTAAACAGTTTTCTTGATCTCAAATTTTAATGTATCATCTAACTTGTTATTACTGATGAGTACCTACCTTGTAACCGACAGGAAGGTCCTGACAATCCTGAGAACATCCACTGACTTTCTTACTCAAACATTCATTTATATGGCAGTTTCTCTCATCTGAGCCATCACCACAGTCATCCTTATTGTCACAAAGACCTCCACTGGGAATGCACCTGCCATTTTTGCACATAAAAAATGAACTGTTGCATGACTGTTCTGGAAAAACAAAAATAAAACAAATGGAACATAAAGAGCATGCCACTGTTTTATACTACAATTGTTGAAAACATTCACAAACACGATAACTTATCTGTCAAAAATTATAAACATATGTACATATAGCATGCTTTATACTCAGTATAATATTTATATATAAAATATAGCAAACTATAATGTCTAGTATTTATAGCAAATTTCACTTTACCATAAAAAGTAACAATCAAAATAAGCATCTATAGTAAAATTAATGGAATATCTGTCTTAATCTGTACTGTGAAAAATTAGTTCAAAAGTGTAATGATAGTTTGACATTTCCTCAAGCCATAGGTCTCTGAGAAACTGTATGTCACTAAAAATTAAGAAGCCAGAGTAGGTAGATATTCCTAAATTCTTTCTTCCTAGAAATATAACATTGACATTTTTTAAGTCAGGGCGTAAAAAGGCCATTTGTGGTGAATAATAGCTTTGCCAAATATAGCTATGGAAAGGAATTCAGGTCTTGCAGCTCCTCATAACCTGATGATTTGGTCATTACTCACTATCATACATGCTAAAAGAAAACTTATTAACATGTAAGCTATATGAGAAAAAATAGTTGAGTTATTATAAAATATGCGACTACGTATTCAGTCATTATTGAATTGAAGTAATAAATGGGCCAAAGTTGACTACATATATGTTTCTGATTAAGTGATATGTAATTCATTTCATTTTGCCTAAGTATGAATAATACAGACTTAATTTCTCAGCAAATATCAATTTCTTTTATGTTTGAATTTTCAAATAGGCTCATAGAGGAAAACTATCTTCACATAAGATATATAGTAAAAAAAAAATTAAGATCAACATGATTTGGGGGGAGGAGGGATTGATTAGAATCATTGACTCAAATCCTCATATTTTTGGCACAAGCTTAAATTTCTAAACCTAGTTTCAAAACATAGTTGAATACTAGAATTCTGTATGGCACGATTAGAAAATTCATGTGCTTACTTATTTGCATTTTCTCTCACTGAATATAATACTAGACTGAAAATCCAAGTAAAAATCTTGCCGCTAGAATTTTTTTAAAATAAATATCATATTATTATATTGTCTGTACCTGCACTTTTGCACTTTGGATTTAAAGGTGCTTCATCAGAATGGTCAGGGCAGTCAAAGTCTCCATCACACTGCCACTGAGTATTTAAAAGACATCTCCCATCAGCACAACTAAATTCCTCTACACTACACTGTCGGTATCCTAGAAACAAAGAAATAAACATTTGACTGATTCATATAATAAATACTCATTTAAACATCTTCCCTTCAGTGGGCACTACATTCTATTAATCTTATGGATTACCCATACCTCCTGTAGGGTATGTTTTTCATTTCTTTCTGTAGCAACAGTCACATTTACAAGAGATATTTGTAGTTGGACACTAAGTTTGAAGTCCAGAAATAAAAGTTATAAACAAGGTACTGTCATTGTTCTTAGGTGAGCAAACAAGAGTGTAACACTATTGAAAACACCATCTCTGTTCACCTATTATCTATGTTCTAGAGGTTTTCTTTAGATCAGAAACTAAAAATAATAAAAGCTAGTAGTAAATATTTTTATGGATAAAGTGACAAGATCTATTATTATGATAGTTGAGTTATAATGTTAATTCTTTGACATTGTAATGCCATAGTTTTGTGTAGGAAAGTGACATTTAAAGTGTAAAGAAATTGTTAAAAATGAGGAAAAATAAAAAAATTAATTTGTAAAACAAAAAAATTGTAATTATTCTTTGCATTGATACTTAATGTCATTAAAAACTTTATTTGAGCCACAGAATCAAACTCTCATTTGTTAATGTCCATATCTATGATCATCTGTAACTAAAATTCATTTGATTTTGGATATTATGAAGTTCTAGATTGGAAGTTATAATATCATTTCTATTAGAAACTCTCTGGCAAGTCTGGACAAATATTTTGCTTTTGGAGAGAAAGGGTGAGATTTTTATGGTTTAATTTTCATTTAAGCAAATTTCCAATGGGGGGAAAAAAAAAACAACACTTGATTATATCATTTCTTTACTCTGCTGACCATAAATTTCATCATGCCATTTTCCCATTTCAACATGTGTGGTGGCCTTGGAGAAAAAACACTTGATTATATCATTTCTTTACTCTGCTGACCATAAATTTCATCATGCCATTTTCCCATTTCAACATGTGTGGTGGCCTTGGAGAGCCATAGTTAAATCCAAATTCTTTAATATTTTATTTCAGGTTTTTCAGAATCTAGTTTCAACACAACTAACTTCAAATTATCTCAAAAGAGACTAGTTGCTATTCCTCAACCATACCAAATTACAAGTCTTTGTACTATTTGTTGGTTTTTCAGATACATGTAGAATTTACTAAGCGCTAGGACCTGCTCTAAATGTTTACAAATATTGACTCATTCGATTCACTTAATAAGCCCTTAGAGTTAAGCACAGTTATTTCTATTTGAAGAATGTCACACATCTAGTAAGTGAGAAAGCTTCAGGTTCCATGCTCATAATTTCCACGTTGTGCTCTCAGAATCAAAATACACACCCATCTGATTAACATTCCCTGCTTTTGTTGTTTAGTGGCTCCTCAAGAATTGTTTTCTCTGCTCAGATCCCAGGTACTGTGATTCTTATTCCCATGGGACAATATATATATATATGTATTGTTATATTGTATTGTCACTATTCTGTTTGTCTGTGATATCTTCAAGTGGGACCTCAGACTTACTCATATCCATATCACTTAAATATAGTCTCTAACAGAGAAGAGGTATTTAATCAGACATAACTCTGCTTCAGATTTACAGCTTGGCTAGTGATTTGTATAGCTTTTAAAATATCACAATAAACAAACAATTTAATGGTGGAAATGACCATAAAAACTGATACCTACTGATTTCAGAGTTTCATATCAAAGGCAAAGCATATAGACAATGCACAGGTGAGACCAAAAACCCAAACCCAAACCCACTGCCGTCGAGTCGATTCCCACTCATAGTGACCCTAAAGAACAGAGTAGAGCTGCCCCATAGAGTTTCCAAGGAGTGCCTGGCGGATTTGAGCTGCTGACCTCTTGGTTAGCAGCTGTAGCACTTAACCACTATGCCATCCGGGTTTCAGATAGGGTTAACTGTGCTGGCCGAACAAAAGAGCTGTTAAAAAGACCACCATCTAAAAGTTGAGCAAACAGGGACCACACTCGGCCAACATGAAATAGTGTTACAACAATCCGTGTATTACTACCTCCTTTTTTTTCTTGGTGTTTTTCTAGCCCCTTCCCCCTTTTACAGGCTCCACATGCACAGAGGAGCAAAGTGTGACCGCTGTTTGACCTTCCGTAGCCCACAGAAGAGGGAGAATGTAGTGCCGAAGATAAGTGCGTCTGTACTACATCCCATAATAAGTAATGCCAAGGGCTGTGGAGAGGACCCCATCTTGAATATCAGTGGGGTTCCAGATGTGTGTGCAGCCTAATTAGTGTGCACTGCCATTCTGAGAAGTGCCTGCCCCTTGAAAGAAACCCACTAAATATTCATTACTCTATTGTCTCCACCGAACCCAAATAAGCTCTAGCTTTGCCCCCCTTTCCGAGTAAGATTTTTGGAGCAGCATGAGCCCCCTCTGACTCCTTTTACTTGTCACAAGTAAAGTAAACCTGTTAGAGTTGAATCCAAAATTGTCTCCTCTGTGTATTCTTACAAGAGACAGACAAGGACCCATTGAGTTCGGATGGCCTCTGTGCCCTCAGCAGTAACAGGGAGGGCAAAGGAGGCCACAAATTATACCACTTTCCTTGGGTATATTTGGATTCCACAGCTTTTACTTTTACGTTTATTCATGTATGCATTTAACTACTTTCCAAAAACACTAGGTTCACATAGGATTTCAACTTCAACGTGGCTTTTAAATATACTGATTTTTACCACAAAAGTTATATATATATGTATAATAAATATATATATATATATATATATATATAAAACCAAAAACTAAACCCATTGCTGTCAAGTCATTTCTGACACATAGTGACCCTATAGGACAGAGTAGAACTGTCCCGTAGGATTTCCAAGGAGTGAGTAGTGGGTTTGAACTGCCAACCTTTTGGTTAGCAGGCAAAGCTCTTAACCACTTTGCCACCAGGGCTCCACACATATATGCATACATGCATATATAGTATATATAATGGCAAGATAAATACATATAATGACAATATAAATTTCATGATAATAAGATTAAATTTTAACAAATCAATGCATATGCAAAAAAAAGTAACATGAAGGAAAATGTTAAGTATCCAATTTTTCTGAAAATTCTGAAGTTAAATTATATTCTTTTTTTCTCACTGAGATATTTGATTTGTCTTTCAGATGGAACAAGTCAGCCATATATTGTCTTTTAAGGAAAAATTCCTTTCTTCCAGGTACTTAAAACCAAAGACACTTTTTATAAAGTTTTCCATATGGTACCTGATAAGAATATATTACAAGTAGACATGATTTCCAAATAAATGTGTAATTATGCTAGAGCTTAAAGAGATTATATGTGGCCTGCGTATTACAGAATTTACCTGTCATTAGCGACACCAAGAAATGTGTTTATTTCTGTTTTGGTTATGTGTTTATACACCACCTGAGTCATTTTAAAAAACTCTTCCGCAGCTAAAGCGTCTCTTCAGTGGAAGGTTTCGATACACTTACCACACTGCAGGGACTCATCGGAGCCATCTCCACAGTCATCATCATGGTCACAAACAAATTGTTTGGGAACGCAGACTTTATTACGGCACATGAAAGTATTCTCATCACACGTATTATTGGGGGCTGAGAAAGACATCACAAAAAATAAAGTTAGATGAGCACACATTTTATCTTCATCTTAGGAGTATGGGAAATAATTCATAGGCACTCGGAAAAAAAACTTAGCTCAGTTTTTAATATGTCAGATAAGGTAATATTCTAATTTGTTATATAGTATAATATAAAATATATTATATTATAAAATATTAATATTTTATAGTGTAATATTTAATGTGTGTGTATATATATATACATAAAACATTCAAAGTTTTCATATGATTCATTTCATCATATCAGAGTAAATTCAGGCAATTTAGCAATGTGTTAAGTTTGCTGGGGGACGAATTCAAAGGTTCATATATGAGAAGAAAAATCACTCAAATATAATAATGTGGCTTTTTTTCCCCCTCTACTCATGCCTGTAGTCATCTTAGTAAAGTGATAAAAACATTCCTTCCTTGTGAGAAGTCGTCCTGAAAAGATAACCAAGTGCTAATGCTCATGATGGAGGTGAAAAGGAAATCAAGAGGGCTAAGAAAGTTATTGTTCTTAAGAAGAAAATTAGGCTTGGGTGACTTCAAGAGTCGGGTCTTAGATTACGTAAAGTAAGATTTGTGTTGTGATGAATCCCACCACACAAAACTAGGAATACCAACTCATGTAACCAGACTCTAGCAAATGTCCTACCAGTGGGAAAAATGGTTGATCAAAATGTGCAATAAAATTTCAATGAAAGTTCAAAAACAGGTAACTTGCACAGAGAAAATAAACACCTTTAATACTGTACACATGGAATCATTAGAGATTTGAAAGAGTCTTTTAAATTAAAAGACTGTTGTAGTTTTTTTTTTAAAATATATTTTTTACATTTACAGGGCAAATCCTATGATAGATCTAGCTTATCTTGTAGCATAGGGTAAGATTTGAGGGACTTTGAATGCCAAAAATCTGCTATATATCACTGTAGGATACTGGGGGAAAAAAAAAATTACAAATTGAGTCAATTCCAACCCATAGCGACTCTATAGGACAGAGTAGAACTGCCCCATTGAGTTTCCAAGGAGTGGCTGGTCATTTGAACTGGTTAGCAGCCATAGCACTTAACTACTATGCCACCAGGGTTTCTGGATATTGGAAAGGACTCTGAAGAAAGTGACTCTTATATCCTTCAGATCCTTCTCGGGGCATCTGTTTCTTTATCTGTTTAATGGCGATACTAATGTTTACCTGGTAGATTTCTTCTAAGAATAGGTAACATATGTGAAAAGGAGCAGCTCGTTTTAGGTATTCAATAAATTAAATTCTTAGGTGTTATTCAAATTCATATCTGTATAACTACTTTTATCAGATCCCCCAAAACACTTCACTGAGATATCGGGAGAATTCAATAATAAAATAAAAGCACCTACCACATCAACTGACATATAATAGACACTGGAAAAAATGCAATGCCTTCCATACCCTTCCCTCTATGTTCCCTCTACCTGGAACATCTTTCTTCTCTTTTTCTTTCAAGACTCGGATAATGTTATCACTTTTTTCTTGAAATTCTTCCATTAGGCTTCCAGGCTTTATTCTGTAATATTTCTTTGTGATGACCTAGTATTTTTTTTTATATATATACATCATCCTAACAATAAATTGTTCTTTTATTTACCTATCTATAGCATGCCTATTCTTTTTTACATGTCCCTGCCCCAGACTGCCCCATACTCCGTAAGGACAGAAATTTCTGCTTTCAACTTAGTAATGACCGACGTAGACCATAGGTCAAACAAAAAAGACTCTGGGTATAATTTATTTCAACAAATATATTTTCAAAAACTATATGGAATCCACATAGGAGCAGCATTTTCAAAAATGTCCATCATAATAAAAATTAAACCTAGAGTTACTAATAATTTCTCTACCTTTGAACTGTGTGACAGCTTGTATAACTCAAGTGAATTATGCCAATTCTAAAAATAAATTATTCTTTAATACACTGAGCAGCAGAGACTTATGTGGCATTAACACTTTCCCATCACTTGAGAACTATCTGTTGTATTTTAGCATAATGTACTTAATAGTACCCTTGCGGTCCAAAAGTGTTAATATGCCTCCTGGAGTGTTAGCTTGCTAAAATAGCAACAGCATACTGGGACCATCTGGATCCCTGAATTGATGCATAATCCTTTATTATGTAGCCCTCAGTGGCCCCACTGACCTTTAGAGATACACATATCAGTTTCAAGATCAAAGTGAATTGTTCTACAACAACAGCATGCTTTCTGCGCAAATATGCCTGCCTTAAAGTTTTCTTTGTTCTCTTCTGCTTTACCCATCCCCAATGAAGGCACAATGTTTTAAAAACATAAAGGCGGATCATGGGAGAAAGGATTTCAGACTTCACTTCAAAGAGCAGAGTTCATAGCACTGTTTCTGATATATTGCTCAGCTCCAATAGATCCCTTCTGTGACCTTGGATCTGCATTCAAATGTTTAGTCCTCTAGCAAGAAATTTATCTAAATTTTTACTACTGAGTAATTCCCTGAAAACTTCCTGAGGTGATATAAAGTCAAAAACTTAGTAAATGGTCTGACCTCGGAAGGTGTTCCTCTGATTCCCCAGCTTCTTTCTGCTGTATCAATACTATTTTTACCTGACCCAAGGTTAACGCCCTATCCTAGGACTAATAGGTGTTTACTGACCTTCTGATCAGTAGTTATTTAGGATCAGAGCAGCCATTTACAGAGCATCTGTAATAGGTAAACTTAAAGCCCTCACGGGGAGAAAAAAGGCACTAAAAAGAAAATAAACTCATCGTATTCACACACACACACACGCATCCATTAGCAATATTATCTCAGAAGCGAAATGATAAATCTGTGCTTATCAAAATGGATTTCAAATGGGTAATCCCACTGCGCATGTTTGAAACACTTTGAACGGTGGTTAGAGGGTTTGTTGAACTCTTGTGATACCAACGTCCGACCTGATTAATTCTGACAGTGCCTGTGAGCTCTGGGATTAGGAATGTGAGGGAAAATGTGACATGGTCAAGTGCTACCAAAACCAAACATACGAGGATGCTGCAGGTTTTTTTTTTGTTTGTTTTTTTCTTTGTTTATTTTGCTATAGACGTCAAGCAAGCTTTGGTCTTACCGCAGCCCGCTGTGGAGAGCTCGTCGCTTCCATCTGGACAGTCCCTTTCACCATCACAAAGCCAGTGTCGGGGCACACAGGCATGGGAGCCCTGGCAGCTAAACATGTTGGCAGCACAGGTTATAGCACCTAAAACCCAAAGAAGAAATGCCATTGAAATCACTGCCTGTCCACTGGGAAAGATCTGTGATTTACATTTTTTTTATGGAAAGGAGGTGGAACAGAAAAACGTTCCTTACAAAGAAGAAATTGTAGTTTTTTGGAATCGCCAAACATTATTTTTGCTCTTTAGACAACTACACAGTTCCCTCTAAGAATACATGCCTTGCTAATTGCAAGTTGTAACGGATTGAATTGTGTAGCCCAAAATATGTGTCAACTTGGTTCGGCCAGGTGTGGTTGTCCTCCCATTTTGTCATTTTCCTATGCTATAAATCATTTTTTTTTTAAATCATAATCTCTGCCTGTGGTTAAAAGGATTAGTGTGGGATTGTAACACCATCCTTACTCAGGTCACCTCCCTGAGCCAAAGTAAAGGGAGTTTCCCTGAGGTGTGGCCTACACCTCCTTTTTCTCTCAAGAGATAAAAGGAAAGGGAAGCAAGCAGAGATCGGGGGACCTCATACCACCAAGAAAGCAGCACCAGGAGCAGAGTGCATCCTTTGGACATGAGGTCCCTGCGTCTGAGAAGCAACTCAACCAGGGGAAGATTGAGGATAAGGACCTTCCTCCAGAGCTGACAGAGGGAGAAAGACTTCCCCTTAGAGCCAGGGCCTTAAATTTGGACATGTAACCTACTAGACTGTGAGAAAATAAATTTCTCTTTGTCAAAGCCATCCATTTGTGGTGTTTCTGTTATGGCACCACTACATGACTAAGACACAAGTGTTACATTTCTTAAAGCTACTTGGTAGAAAATCATATCTTTTCTCCTTGTAAAATGTAGCAAAGCATAGAATTGTCATAGTATTATGAATAAACTAAGTGGATAACATTTCAAAACACAGAACTAATAAGGAGGGTGATCATCATAACTGCATTTCAATCACTTAATATGTGCTAATCACTCTGCATATTAATTCATTTAATCCTCACAATAACCCCATCAAGGGAACTATTACTAGTCTCATTTCACAGGTGAGGAAACTGAGGCTTTGAGAAGTTGAAAAGCCTGTAGAAAGTCACTAGTTGCAAAGAGTGTTACATGCTGAGCTGGTAGTCTGAAACCCTTCTGATTTCTAAGGGTCTTCTTTTACCACTAATGTCATTACTATTACTCCCTACTTTGTTTTGCTGAAACAAATAAACGTATTCATATTCCATTTGTTTTATATACTTAATCAACAAAGTCTACCTTTGCTCTTTCAATTCAGTGTCCATTTAGTTGCACGAGGTGTAGTGGTTAAGAGCTATGGCTGCTAACAAAAAGGTGGGCAGTTCGAATACACCACAACCTCCTTGGAAACCGTATGGGGCAGGTCTACTATGTCCTATAGGGTTGCTATGAGTTGGAATTGACTGAACAGTAACGGGTTTGGTTTAATTTTTTTTTTTTTTTGTTTTAGTTGCATGATGATGTTTTTCAAATGTTAAATTCAAAGGTCTTAGGTGGTCTCTTCTTGTTCCATTAAATGAGCATAAAGTAGCCATATAAAACTAGATAATGATCACTGGTAATGTTTCCCTAGCCACGAGTACAGTTATATATACTGAATGGTTTATTTGCTTGTTTGTTCTATAGAAAATATATGCTTTGTAAATCAGTAACATGACCTCAAATCTAACTTTTTTTTTTTTAATTGCACTTTCCTGTGACCAAAAGCTGCCCAGGATTGATGTTAAAAAACATATTTTTAGAATTATTCAAAAATATTTTCGTATCTACAGGAAGAAAATATGATTGATTAGGTTGTTGAGAAATATTTGTTTCCGAACATTTAAAGCAGTGACCGACTTGCTTTAATCGGATTCTCAATCTTTTCTCACTTTTCAGCAATAGGGTTGCTGTGAGCAGAAAATGCTTTACGATGGCAAGTTTTCAATATGGATGGCAATGGTGTTTTCTAACATAAATAGCCTGTCCCTGACACATACCTT
This sequence comes from Loxodonta africana, assembly GCF_030014295.1. Lineage (NCBI taxonomy): Eukaryota > Metazoa > Chordata > Mammalia > Proboscidea > Elephantidae > Loxodonta > Loxodonta africana. Next base: position 108,433,585 of record NC_087347.1, on the reverse strand, counting down.
AGCTGGAAAATGGGATGAAGAGTGACTGCCAAAAAAGTTCCCATGTAATTCAGATTTTCTCTTTGACTGAGTATCAGTACGTTAATAGAAATGAGGTTTATAATGGTATCTACTATGGGAAGAATTCAGAAAAAAGAAATTTATTAAATAAATGTTACTTTCACTTAAAAAATGAATTTATTTGCTGCCTATTATTATGTCTTTAGTACCTTCTATAAAAAAAGTTCTCTTCCTACAGAAATCATTTTTATATTATTCCTCTTTGTTCTCTATCTTTTCAAGCTTGTCATAAAAAATAATATAAAGTGTCATATTCTTTATTATATGCTCAAGTCAATGCTTTAATTTCTGTTATATTTTTATTATTTAGCTTGAGATTTAAAAAAAAATAAATTGCATTCTATTAAGGAAATCTTGAAGAATGTAAAACTCCTTGTCTACTTTCTTATTATCGTTCCAATTTATTCTCATATTGTATTATCACTCCAAATTTGTTCTCAAGGTAGTTATAATAGAAATAGCACCGATCTGGGAGTTGAGAATCCTAATTCTGTACAACCTTGAAGAAGGCTAGTGTTTGAGTTTCCCTATCTGTAAAATGAGGTGTCTGACTAGATAATCACTAAGATATAATAAAAGATATAAAATAGCATAGGGCTCTTTGCTGCTAATTTTCTGACTCCCTTGATAACATTTGAAAGATCTGTGTTAAGAACATGCCAAAACATCATAATCAACTGGGAAGAAAATAGGCCAAGGAAAAAACTCATGGCTGCATTCATAGTTACCATTGCCATCTGGAGATGAACTACCTTCCTCAGGGGAGAAAAATCCCATTGGAGAAGGAAGATAGACTGCAGGGATTCCACTAGTTCCATCTTGTGCACATGCTCAGATACAACATCTGATTAGTAATAGTAGCTATTCCACTCAGGATTTCGGAATTCTGATTTCTGGCCCTAGCTCTGCCATGGCAATTAGCTAAGTGAGCTCAGGAAAATATATTAACTTCCATGAGTTTCTCTTTCTTCATCTACTAAATGATGGAGTTGGACTAGATTATGCTTTTCAAAGTGGGATTATCACATTCCCAAGTCAGAATCACTATGCGTTTATTAAGAATGTATATATTTTCATCCCACATCAGAATATTTGGAGGTAGGGATTGAAAAACACTTTTTTTTTTTTTTAGCAGATTTCTGAGAAGGATCTTTTGTATACCAAAGGTTGATAACCAACAAAATGAATTATTTATAGCTTCCTTTGCAGTTTTAAAACATTCAGTTCATTGACTAGTGTGTAGTCGAAGGCTCTATTTTTTTTCATATGTCGCTAGCTGGGTAGTTAATATATAAAATATAGCCTGTAATTAATTAAATAGACTAAGTGTTTTCACAGGTGAATGCTGTCATTGCCTTTCCTATTTTAATCCTTTTTTGTCAGGACACTGATAGATATAGACGTGGCAATAGCACCTTGAAAAAAGGGGGGCAGTTTAGGAGAAATAGAGGAATCCCTGGGTGGCACAAATGGTTAAGAGCCTGACTACTAAACGAAAGGTTGGCAGTTCGAATCCACTCATGGGCATCTAGGAAGAAAGAACTAGCAATCTTCTTCAAAAAGATCACAGTCATTGAAAGTCCTACTCTGACACACACAAAGTTGCCATGAGTTGGAATCCACTAAATGGCAGCTAGTTAGTTGTTTAGAAGAAAGCAGGACAAAGGAGTATAGGAATAAACTTATTAATGTACTGCACATTGGCCATGCTCTATGGTCACAACATAGTTATGATATATAGATCTTTTTGTACCCCTTTCATAGGTAAGGAACTTGAGGAATGAGGAATAGCGTAAACTTGCCCAGGATCAAGCAGCTGGAGAAATGCAGACAATGGAGAAATTCTGTATGATAATAGAAACTTTGCCCCTTCTCTATACTATGTACACTCTGGTTAGTGTAGGGTTAAACAAAGCATCAAAAGAAAAATGGTTTTACACACTGGGAGCTTGCTCGACTCTTTGTAAATAAGTAGCCTTTTGTAAAATTAAAGAAACTTTTAACATCAAAGAAAATAAAGTGGTTAAAGAGACTGGTCACTTACCTAATTGATTACTGTTTTTGCTTGTTTGTTTACTTTCAGTGTTTTTTGATATTGACCTTTCTATATTTATTTTTATCTGCTTATAATGCTAAACTATTTCAACTGTGTAAATAACAAGTAGACTTTGAATGGATTAAATACAAGAAAATAAATTGTTTTCAGAGGTATCTCCAATTTTACATTATTTACAGAGAACTTACATTTAGCTTGAGCACTATAAAATGCTACTTCTCTCTCCATACAAACCCCAAGCCCTGTGCCGTTGAGTCAACTCCAACTCATAGCGACCCTATAGGTAGTGGCTAAATAACAGACCAAAAATCCTAAAATTTTAAAGAGGTGCTAAGTAAACTCAACTCTATTCATGCACCTTACTCTATGACTCAGGTTCCTTTCTGTCTAAAATAAGCATAACAGCTACCAAAAAAACTAATGTAATGAGTGAAGAATATATATCTTTAGATACAGACATATATATAGAAATAAATCAGATAGATAATAGATTATAGCTAGACAGACAGGCAGGCAGGCAGACAGACAGACAAATAGGTAGATAGATTAGTAGAGTGCCTGGCCAATGTTATCACTTTATGAGAGATTAAATTGCTTTCTTCTTTTACTTCTTGAAAGATTCAGTAAATAATTCCATTTAAACTAAATATAAAATGTTTTCAATTATTAAAAGTACCAACTTTGTAGTTAGTGTAGAGCAGGCGATAGAAGTTTGACATAAATACCTCTGTTCCTCTAAAGGTGAATTTTAAAGTGCATTTTACAATCATACACAAAAGGCTCTTTATTTCTCACTTAAAACAATGCAGTAATAATGACAACTATAACACACACACAGAGCATGTAGCTTGTGGCATTATAGATTAGTACAGTGCTTAGGAAATTTTGGTAGAGTAGTGGTTAAGGGCTACGGCTGCTAACCAAAGGGTCACCAGTTCAAATCCACCAGGTGCTTGCTCCTTGGAAACGCTATGGGGCAGTTCTACCCTGTCCTATATGGTTGCTATGAGTCGGAATCGACTCGACAGCACTGGGTTTTCTAGGTTTTTTGAAGGGCAATTTGGCAATACACTTCAAGAGTTAAAAAAAAAAAAAAAAATCAACCATTTGAAGTGGTAATCCCAATCACCAGGATGTATCCCAAGAAAGTCACTGAAAACTAGCAGTAATGTGTGGTAATATATTCCTTTCAGGCATAATCAGAAAAAATCCTAACTGTAGAATAATAACATGTATATCAAAATAGTAAACTAATAGGTGGCAATGCAAATAAAAATAGCTACATAGAAATGCGTTTATAAATTTAATGTTAAGTTTTTAAAAAGTACAAGATAAAGTTTTATGTATGTCAAAAATGATAGACTACATATGCTATAGGCCTAGTAACTGAATGAGAACACACAAGAAAAGAACCAAAACTCACCACAAATGCTGTCACTCTCATCTAATCCGTCCCCACAATCATCCTCTCCATCACAAATCCAGTATTTAGAAATACATTTTTGTGGAGAACAAGCAAACTGATTCCAAGAACAAGAAGAATCTGGAAAACAAAAAGAATATTTGTTTTAGGTGCAAAGGAAAAACAAAAATTATTTGAGACCATCTTAGGACATATCTCACAGTGAGAAAGTTTGTCCCTAGACTTTCCTAGAATCAACCATCTCATAATAAAACAAGCCAAATTTCTCTTCTCTGTGACAGCTCTATAAAATTTTGACAACAGCTTGCACATTCCCTCTGAGCTTCCAAGGTAAACAACTACTATTCCTTCGACATGATTCTCACAGGGTTTGACTTTAAGCTAGTCATCACATTGGTCGCTTTCTTCTGAGCATATTCCAGTTTCTCATTTTATTTTTAAGTGTAGTGTACAGACATAAAATAAAAATTCCAGGTGTGGTCTAGTCATCTAAAGCTTTTAACAAACAGAGAAAAAATACATTTTAGGCAAGATCACACTATGGTAGACTGTCCAGCAAATATGTTTCCTTCCTAAGTGTTGACTGGCTGTTTTACGTTTGGCAATGCATCTTTAAAGATGAGGTGACCAGGAGGTTTTAGTTTGATGACAAGACAGTTTAGTGTCTATTTTACTTAACACATTGAATGTTTTTATATATTTCCCTTGGAAATACTTGAGTTTATTTTACCTGATGAATAACACCAAAATTCATTGGCATGGTAGTAGGCAATTTATTACCAAATTATGTGTTTATAATAGTAAAAAATAATAATAATGATAAAAGTGGCAGTCAAGCCAATTTTGACTCATGCATGTGAGAGTAGGACTGTGCTCCGTAGGATTTTCGATAGCTGATTTTTCAGATGTAGATTGCTAGGACTTTCTTCTGAGGCGTCTCTGGGTGGACTAGAACCTCCACCTTTCATTCATCAGCTGAGAGTGTTAACTGTTAATTGTTTGCACCAATCAGGAACTTAATTTGTAATTTATTTCCAATGCCAATTTTGTGTGCTGGTGGTTAAGAACTTGGCTGGTAACCATAAAATTCAGCAGTTCGATTCCAGCAGCTGCTTGGAAGACTTATGGGGCAGTTTTACTCGGTCCTATAGGGTTGCTATGTGTCAGAATTGACTTGTCGGGCAATGGGTTTGACTTGATTGGCTCCACCACCCACAGTCTGTCCCTCTGACCAGTATATTTATCATTAAAAAATCCAAAAATAAAATCCTCCCAAATTACACAAAAGTGTTCAAAATATAGTGTTTAAAATGTTTAACTAGATGACCTGTGAAAAGGGGATGGGGTTGAAAAAAATATTAAGGAGCATACAATCATAAAATGGTTCTCTAATCAGAAATTATGAATCTGCATAAACTATTTTTACAGTTCTCTGTTAGCCTTGTTCAGGATTTTGCCCTAATGTAAAGATATATAGCATCTTAATCAAACAGGATGCACCTTCGCATTTCATGATGACATTTACTTTTGGGGGAGTTTGACATTTCACTGAAGACCCACTTTTAATATTTTTTCTACTCTGTCTATTTACCACAATGTAGGTTATTTGCATTAAAATAGTGAATATACGTTTGTTTCCCTACAGAATTTTTTTTTTGGCCTAGAAGTTACAAAATCTATAAATTTTAAAAATAAATTATAAAGTGTTTTCTTACCTTGACAATGTGAAATTAAATGCACATACAGAAATTAGAAGCTAGAGGGGGAGGGGTGAGAGTCTGAAGAAACGGAAGTTTGAGAATATTACTTTAAATTACTCTTGAAATTAATAGAAAATTTTATAATAATAATGTAGCTGGCTCTCGGGGAACATCGACCTCAATTGGCATAGCATAGTTTATAAAGAAAATGTTCTACATTCTACTTTGGTGAGTAGCATCTGAGGTCTTTAAAGCCTTTGAGCGGCCATCTAGGATAGGCCAGTGGTCTCACCCCTTCGGGAGTTAGGAAGAATGAAGAAAACTAAAGACATGAGGGAAAGATTAGTCCAAAGGACTAACGGACCACATCTCCACCAGACTGAGTCCGGTACAACTAGATGAAGCCCAGCTACCACTGACTGTTCTGACAGGGATCACAATAGAGGGTCTGGACAGAGCTGCAGAAAAATGTAGAACAAAATTCTAACTCAAAAAGAAAGACCAAACTTGCTGGCCTAACAGAGACTGGAGAAGCCCTGAGAGTATGGCCCCCGGGCACCCTTTCAGCTCAGTAATGAAGTCACTCCTGAGGTTCAACCTTCAGCCAAAGATTGAACAAGCCCATTGAATAAAACAAGACTAAAGGGGCGCACCGCACCAGTCCTGGGGCAGGGACTGGAAGGTAGGAGGGAAGAGGACAGCTGCTAATAGGGAACCCAGGGTTGAGAAGGGAGAGTGTTGACATATTGTGGGGTTGTTAACAACGTCACACAGCAATGTGTGTACTAACTGATGGGAAACTAGTTTGTTCTGTAAACTTTCATCTAAAGTTCAATTAAGAAAAAAAATATATATAGCTGGCAATAACGGAGCGGAAGGATAATAAGTGGTGTGAGCAAAACCTTTATTCTTCATAACAGAAAATAAATACAGTAAATACCAACTAATGTTAATATATTAGGAAGGAAATGTATAAGAGTATCATTTAGATTGACAGAGGTAACCACTCAAATAACAAAAAAAGAAAAGGTTAGAAGAGAGGGCTACAATGGGGGATTGTTGTTATTCATTGTAGTCTTTGCTATGCTATTCTAATTCTTACCATTTTTAATTATTTGATAAAATAAAAAAATACTAAAATTGGTTAACAATGTTTTGTATAAAATCCCTATGTAAGAGAATATCAGTATACAAATGGTACAGTTTGCAAGACTAAAGCAAGATGTAATATCTTACCACAGTGGAATTCATCAACTCCATCCTCACAGTCCTTCTGACCATCACATATCCAGGTGTTCAAAATGCATCTCCCACTAGGACAACCAAAATAATTCTCTTCACATTTGTGTTTGTTTTGAACTGTGATAAAATATAGAATGTAACATCAAATTAATCATTTATATTAACCTTAGCTTTCTGCAATATAGGTAGATACAAAACAGTAATATTCCATGAGCTGGAAGATATGAATAACAAACAAACATAAATACAAAATATGAAATAGCTGAGATGTTCTCCTGAAGAATGTCAAGGTCATAGAACTAGATGGTACCTGTACCACCACTGACCAATCTGACCGGGGTACAATAGATCCTGGTTAGCTAGGGCAAAAATGCAGAACGAAACTCAAATTCTTTAAAAAATGTCCAGCCTATCGTAAAAACACTATACTTAATGGTCTGACTGAGATTAGAAGGACCCGCCCAGGACAGGAGCCATTCTCAAAGCCAACTCTTCAGACAGGGATTGGACTGGACAATGGGATAGAAAAAGATCCTGGTGCAGAGTGAGCTTCTTGGATCAAGTAAACACTTGAGACTATGTTGGGATCTCCTAGTTGGAGGGGAGATGAGAAGGCAGAGGGGATCAGAAGCTGGCAGCATGGACATGAAAAGGGAGAGTGAATGGAAAGAGTGGGCTGTTTCATTAGGCAGAGAGCATTTAGGAGCATATAGCAAGGTGTATAGAAATTTTTGTATGAGAGACTGACTTGATTTGTAAACTTTCGCTTAAAGCACTTGAGACCAGAGGACTACCTGAGCCGACTGCCCTGAGACACTCTTTAAGCCTTACCAAAACTATCCTCTGAGATCACCTTTTAGTAGAAAAGCAGAGTGACGCATGGATTAAGGATATTACCAGATCAGTGCTCTACTAAAATAAAAAATCTCTGAGTCCAAAAGGTCAACATTTAATCCAAAGCAAAGATGAGAAGACAAAGAGGCAGTGAAACTAGAGTCCTGGAATTGGAACAACCAGGACACAAAAAGAATGTTGATACATTGTGGAAAATGTCACTAATGTCATTGATCAGTTTGGGTAGAAATTGTCAAACGGGAACTTAACTTGGGGTGTAAACTTTCACCAAAAACACAGTAAAATACTATTAATAAATAAATAAATAAAGCCAAGGCCATAAAAAATAAGGAAATAAGGTCATGAAAAATCAGAAACTGTCACAGGCCAGAGGAGACCGGGAAGTCCAGATATAAATGCAACGTGATACCTTGGATTGGATTCTGGGACAGAAAGAAGATATTAATGGAGGAAAAAAAAAAAAATGTGGAGGTTAGTTAATAAAAATAAAAAAAAATGTACAATAACTGAGATGAGAATAAAATGAGTGAGCCTAAGGCCAACGAATCATATGTGAGTCTAAAATATTCTTAATTCCACATTTATAACAAGAAAAAAATAAAATTCTAAAAACATTGGTAGGGCTTTGTCTGCTGAAAAAGTATGTATTTGGTATTCCTACTGCCCTACATTTTTAGAATGCTTTGATGGGATTTAAATAATTACTCTCTATTTCAAGGAAAAAACAAAGTATAATAGAATCTCTAAAACTGTTATACCTTCAGGAGGATAAAATAGAATGTATAGTTATTTTGTAAATTAATTTAATTTTGGGATATTAATATTATAGCCCCCAAGACGGCATATAAAATACTGGATTTTTCTGTTTACTGGATGGCTTCTGTGCCCTTGCACCTTCAGGTTTATATAGTTTTAGACTGACTGGCCCATAGCTAATCAGGCAGTAAGCCCTAGGCTGTATGTGCTAATCACCCTAAAATGGTCCATTATGACTGGTTTAAGATAACAAAAATCCTTCCCTGGTCTATATTTTAAAATGCCATTTTTGTACATCTAATTAAAGATGAAAATAAATTTTGAGTGAATTCACCATTAAACCAAAAAAATATCGAAAGTTCTTTACATCAAAGTTCTTCTTGTTATCTGTTATTGTTGTGGGATGCCATTGATTCGATTCTGACTCATAGCATTCCCATGCAGAACTGCTCCATAGTGTTTTCTGAGATGTAATCTCATCAAAACCACATCATCATGCCTTTTCTTCCAAGGTATTGCTGGGTGGGTTCAAACTGCCAACCTTTAGGTTAGCAGTGGAGCACAAACAGTTTGCACTGCCTAGAGACCTGGGATTTTGCCTAGGCAAAACCTAATTTATGATGATCTGCTACTGGCTTCTTGCCTTTCTATTCACCTGTTTCATAAGGCTTCATGGATGGGTATTCCTCTCCTTATTCTTCAATATAATCACAATTCTCTATTAGTGTTGAAAGTTAACTTTAAAAATAGTTCATTAATACTAGAAAGAAATAAAAATCACATACAAAAAAGGGAAAATAGATTATTGGTTTAAAATATTTTTATATGTTGTCTCTAAAATAATCTAACAATTTATCTTCAGCCAAAACAAGGGAAAAATGTGTTGTCTTAGAAAGAACATTGGATTAAAAATCTAAATGCTCACGTTCTATAAGTCAAAATGATGTTTCTATTATTCTTTAAAAATGTTTTATATAATTAAAATACAGTCAAAAGAAATAGGTGTGAAAGCTGTTGTGAGCTACAGTCAGGTGCCTTAATGGGTCTCCAGTTCCTCAGAGGGCGAAGCAAGCCTCTTCAAACTCAGATGGGACACAAATGACATCACATCATTAAGCAGAAACAAGAAACTTTCTACTGCCCAATCAAGTAATAGACTATGAACTATTAAAAATTCCAGGTCTTCATAGTAATGTGTGTGTGTGTGTGTGTGTGTAAGCTGGTACATAGAATACCTGTGAATATTATTTCTTAAAATATTTCAAAAATATATTGCATGTCAACTAAACATGGCAACAGTGAGTGTAGCAGTGGGATGGGAAGAGGGAAATGACCATATAAGGCCAAATGTAATAGTTTTCTATATAGTATGTTAACATTCAGTTATACTCGTTTAATAGTGCTTTGTTTTTGAGTTAACTTACATATACATTTTAATTTCAGTTTCCTCAAATAGAAAGAAATCGGATCATGGAATATTCATTGAGGAAGGCATCCTCCAAAGAACAAAAATGACACTTTTCAGAGCTTACGTAGGTAAAGATTGTTGATAGTTATAAATATTTCTGATCCTGATCCAATGATAATAACTACTAAACTTTTATGTAAATAATGTGAGGCTTCTATGTTTGTTTGCCAACCTCACCCACCTTCTGTGAGATATATTTGCAAGCTCACAATGCTAATTTTTTTTACAGTAACAAGTAAAAAATATTGGTGTAGTGGCTCTTATGAAAATCCCTCACGGGAGGAGGGAGCAGTTGACAAACAAATGTAGGAGGTACGTGTTATTTGTGTAAAAATATGAACTACTATACCAAACGATGGCATTAAGTTCATCAAATGGAGTAACATGACAGCACAAACTGTACAATAACAGTGAGCAAAGATATGGTAAGAAACATAGTCTCTCATTTTAGTCTGTGAATAATTATTTCTATATGTGTAATACTTCTGTTGAAGCCTTATAGATTATACATTTTAAAGCCTTAATCACCAATTGTAAAAGGATTAACAACGAACTGAATGTGAGAAAAGAAACTGATCCAAATATAGGACAGGTTTCTTGAGTATCATTTCATGACTCATTAAATAAGTTCAAGTAACACGTTTAGAACAGGGTGATCACTTTTAATGTTTTTCTACATTATTTAAATTTTAATCTTAAGCATTGTATACCAAGAATAAAAACTTAGAAAGAAAATTATGCACTAAAAAACTCAAATCAAACCCATTGTCTTCGAGTCAATTCTGACTCACAGTGACCTTATAGAACAGAGCAGAACTGCCCCACAGGGTTTCCGAGGAACGGCTGGTGGATTCAAACTGCCAACCTCTTGGTTAGCAGGCGAGCTCTTAACCACTGTGCCACCAGGGCACCACTACTAAAGTCTCTAAATATTCAAGGCAAAGACTGTTTCTCTTTCTAGAATTACCTGGGCACTTTAATTCATCTGAATAGTCTCCACAGTCATTAGACCCATCGCATATCCAGGTTGGCAGAATACACAGTGAAGTAGAATTACATCTTATGAACCCTGTGGTTTTCACCCCAAGTTTATAGAAATATGTGCAGTCTGTATTATCTAGAAGGAGGCAAGCAGAAAAAGTGAAAACAAAAACAAAAACAAAAACTTCATTTGCAAAGTAGATCACAGAGACAAGAAAAGAGACTTCGTTTAAAGAAGTAAATATGCAATTACCCCACACACTAGGGGTTAATTACATATCAGTTCTGGACTAGGTTCAGTAAAAAGTTGGACAGGGCTCAAAGCAACGACAAAGGCGCCCAGGCGTGAACAGACAAAAGGTAGTGGAATGTCTTACTGCAGTTTTTTTCATCTGAAGCATCTGCACAATCTATGTTCTGGTTGCACCGTGCTGATCTTGGAACACAAGTCCCATCTGCACAGCGGAACTCAACAGCGGCACAGGTTGTAACTAGAAAAACAGGCAAAAATATAAATGAATAGATGAGATAGGAAAAGTCTCCTTGCCTTTGTATTTTGAGTACTGTAATTAATTCATATTACTTGGTTTGGTTTTGCATTTTAAATCTGGGAAGTCAAACTTGACCCCTGGATTCTGTTCCCACTCTTGTTTTAGATGTCTCTTATATATCTTCCCCTGTCACACAGTTCTTCCCTCTGCCATAGTACTGAACACCCTGCATTGCAATAGTCTGTTTATGTATCTGCTCCCCCTCTAAACTGTAACCTCCATTAGAGCACCTAGGACTCTGCCTTGTTTACCACAGTACTACCAGTACGACATTGAGCCAATACTAAAAAATAATAAGAATAATAATTGAGTATTTCTGAACACTCTTCCTCCTTTCAATTTCAAAAGCACCATGTTACAACACTAAGTGAATACCTGATTGAATTCTTACTGAAAATCTCAATCTGGTTGCTAAAAAGAAGTGGAATATTCTGTGTTAAAATAGATAGATAGGTAGATTAGATTAGGTAGATAGAAGATAAACCTGTTGCTGTGGAGTCGATTCCGACTCATAGTGACCATATAGGACAGAGTAGAACCGCTCCATAGGGTTTCCAAGGCTGCAATCTTTACAGATGCAGCCTGCCACATCTTTCTCCTGCAGAGAGACGGATGAGCTTGAACCACTGACCTTTCATTTAGCAGTTAAGTGCTTAATCACTGCACCACCAAGACTCCTTAGATAGTAGGTAATTAGATGGATGGATGGATGGATGGATGGATGGATGGATGGATGGATGGATGGATGGATGGACGGACAATAGATTAGATAGATGATAGATAGATGATAGATAGATGATAAATAGATAACAACCAAGCATTTTCATTTTACTGTAAGCATAAACAGCTGAGCACTGGTAGAAATCACCTCTATTTTGTTACACTCCTTTCCAAGGCCATATCATTAACATTTGATATGGGGAATATGGATGCCTCGTGCCAAGGAACATACGAATGAGGTATTGCTTGAGTCTATTCCTACGAAACTTTGGCTTTCCAATTCCCTGTTATACTTAGATAAAAATTAGCTTTAATATGCTACTGTCATTACACACACTTTGCACTGAATAGCTTAATCTTAGTCATACATTCCTTTCTCGGTTGCTTACACTTTCATTAGGATATAATGCTTTTCAGCAATATGTTGTGAACAGGTGCATGGCATGCTATGTATGTTAGATTAATTTAGGTGAGATTTTTATTCCAAATTCAAATTTCCACAGGTTGATTATGTTAACGTACAACATGAAGGGTTCTTGGATTATTTATTACTTTTACTAATGTTGATATTTTAAAGAGTCTATTTAATTATTGATAGAAATTACATCAATTGTAAATAGTTAAAATGCTATCTTAATATATGCAAATTTTACTCAAGGGTGTGTGTCTTTTGCATTTCATAATATATTGCTCTTATTTAATTGTATCTTTAAATTGCATCCTTATTTGCGCTTAAATGATGGTTAGAATAAATGTTTTATTTACAATTTGCAATTATAATTGCTTCACTGTTTTCATTAAAAAAAAAACTTAATATGTGAACAGAGAATGCTGTCATGAGTAGAGATAAACACATTGTTCTAACACCAGAAGAAATAAGTTTTTCCTCTTATTTTTATAAAAGCAAAATTTCTTCTATATTCCTCTCTATTTTATTTCATATTTAATTTTTAATGGAAACAGTGAATGTATATCATATATAAAGTAATCAAGACAATCATTTACATTTTGTTTTTTACTTCATTATCCATCAGCTGTCTTTTAGCAGTTTTTGTCCCAAATGATTATCATCTGTTTTATTTAGACTACAGGATGCATTTCCCTGTGAAGTAACAATTAGGTAGTAGGAATATTCTTATGCAAGCCTACAAAGGTTTCAATGTACTTGAAATTCTGTCTTATAGTATACTTGAAGTTAGAGTTTAGAATGTCGGAAAAATCCCAATGGGGACAAATAGACGCTATTTCACTATCTCCATCTCCCTCCAAGCTTGCACAGAGAATCCTCTGCATACTTGGGGTGCATGGGGGGAGCCCATCTGAGTGAGTATTGGTGGCAGAGAGGGTGCAGAGGCAAATGATGACTGCATGAAGGATTGGGGGGAGAGGGTATGCCATTTCAGGTAGTTAAAAGAACTGGAGCTTTAGGGATTTCAAAGTAATGAGGTTTGAAAAAATAGTGCTAGGGATGCTACTACGGTGGCAGAAGGAGTAAATAATGAGTTGTGAAAACAGTAGAAGTGTAGGACAAATTGAACACAGCCTTGGGAGGAATTCTAAGGTGAGGGAAGAAACTAGGCGAGGAACTCAGACTAGATAAAAACTATAACTCGGAAGTTAAGAAGAGTGGTGAAGAGACACTGTTAAAAAGAAAGGCATGAGAAAAGAGATTTGGTAGGGACCAGTAGAGCTGAGTAGGGGGTAGAGAATTTTTTATTTTTCCTCCCATTTTTCCAATTTACTGTAAGGCTGATGAAACCTAGTGAGGAGAGAGGAGCTGGGCTATTACAGTGTGTGAGGTGTGCCAATATTAATTGATTTTCCACTTACATCTAGCCCTGTCTCCAGTGATTCCACAACTTGGATTAGAGTCTGAGATCTACCACAGTGATCTACAGTGGTAAGTGGCAATGGAATTAGACCCAGTTGGTGGTTATAGAATTTTGTAATCAGCAGGGGCAGGCGGTTGTAGAAGTTAATACCTCTTGCACTTACAGGCAAGGTAGGAGAGTCCTATGATGACAGAAATCCACGGAAACAGCAGGAAATAAGTGCCTCTTCTGCCAATATTTCTTTCTCTCTGTTCCCTCAACTATCTTCCTACCTCACTATGTTTTGGGCAGTCAATGATTGAAATTTGTTTTACCCCGAGGGGGGTTTTGAGGGACAAAGATGCTGGAATCTCTAATTTGTCAAGTGAATATAAAAGTTTTCTGGCAATTTTCCCTCAGGCTAAAAGTCCTAAAAAGAGAGAAGAGAAAATGTTATAGTCCAAATAAAGATATGCCAAGTGAGAAATTCTATACTTTTCCCTCTAGATAGTCCAAAAGAGAAAAAAAAAAAAAGCTACAAAAATATGCGTGAAAACATACCACAGCCACACCAAGAATGGCAATGAGACACTACAAAGAATGAAAATCTGACAGGATTGTGGATCAAAAGTAGTAGCAAAAGAGAAAGTAAATCCATTCTTTCCCTTTTTTACTTTCTTTATTTTCCCATTTCTTCCATTTTCTGTTCTCCGTGTCAGTTAAAATATTTAATGAGATAGGAAAGATACAATATCGATTGGCCTTTCTGTGTTCTTAGAATATTTCTTAACCTCAGTCAATTTTCTCTTCCAATTCCCCTTTCCCAGCCTATAGCAATGAGAAGCTGATGAGGAAAAAATACATTAAATTTGCTGTCATATCTCTCTCCTGTTTACTTTCAAACCACATCTTTGATTTAATTTACTGCTTGGGTTCTAAGGGTATGCAAACCCAAGAGGAATGATGATTTCTTCTCCAAGTGTGCTTATCCTTTTTCTTTTAGCTTGTTGTTTGTGGAATGCTCAGTTTTGCTACAAACTTAGGTGGAAAAACAAAAAATAAACACGAATTTCCTCTCCTTTAGGTAGCCTTAGAACTACTTGGCTCTCAGTCTACCCGAATGTATTGAAGTAGCCCAAAAAAGTTCATGTACTTCCCAAGGGAGGCAATTTATACTCATCTCAAGAGGGAACAAGGGATATCACCCACTCTCCCTGAATCTAGTCACTCACACTCTCACATAGCCAGAAGAGGAATAAAAAATGGCAAACTTTATGAATAACCCTGGATTTCCTTCATCTCCCACAAGATAGCCTGATGTCTAAAGTTCTCAGTCACGAAAAAAATAGCTGTAAAGGGCAGTAAATAAAGGATTTATGAGGCGTTTTTTCCTTTTCTTCCAAGAGAGGAGTCAAAAACAATTCCTTGTAACATCTATTTCCACTTTGTAAATTGACTCTACCTCTGTAAAATGAAGAAAAACTATTATTATAGTAGTATTACTACAAAAGTATTACTACAAAATAAGAAAAAATAATCTGTTAGGGTAATATGAATTACTATTAACATCTGAAGTAAACAGAAAAGTGTAATAATACTTCAAGTAATTTTAGATACCTCCACAGTAGATTCTCACCAAAGTCTCTCAAAATACCCCTGCATGTATTGAGTTTTTATCTTACTAATTTATTTTTTTAATATTTTACTTCATTCAAATTCAAAGCTAATAGATGTTTTGTGCATGTGTAATAGGTTGCAACAAATACTCCATCCCCATGTTTCACTGACCATAAGAGCCTAAGAATGAGTAATTGTAAGAAAAAACTTGGAGAAAAAAGTCTTTTCCACTCTCCCTGAGCGCTCAGGTACGACTTCCCTTCATCATCCTTTATGTGCTGTAAGGGAGATGTTTGGTTGACACATCTGAATCACTGCTTTATAAGATAGTCTGACTTATGGCAAATGTACCCAGGAAAGTCTTCCTTCCATGGCTTAAAAGGTGTCCTAGAAGGACACCATGTGAACAAACTTAAGGTGAGAGAGAAATCAAACCCAAAAGATACCACCGTGATGAGTAATCGTTCATCAAAAAAGTTATTCGTTTCTTCTAAAGAGGACAGTCCATTGAATTAAATCTATTAATGTCTAGTAAGTAATGGAGTATGTGCTTGAGTTTCCACAAGCTTTTTTAATTTCAAATGTCCTGCGATCTATAGAAAGAACTTCAAGGCATAGTTGTTTACTTTTTTTTTTATGATTTTGACACTGTTATTATTACAAAAAAAAGATTATGACAGGAACTTGCTTCACAAATGCACATGTACCCAAAAATATGGCTGAGATATTTACAACATAGAAATCAAGAGTTTAGAGGAAAAAAAGGCAAATAATGAGTTATTTTTATTATTATTCTGGAGCAAATATTGTTGCCATTAGGAAGAAAAAAAAAATCTATCTACATTTTGGAAAGACTTACTGCTTCAAACAGCCCCGTAAGAATTTAATAAGCACCGACTACGTAGGTACTAGAGCTCTGGTAGCAAAGTGGTTAAGAGCTCAGGCTGCTAACCAAAAGGCTGGCAGTTCGAATTCACAAGCCGTCCCTTGGAAACCCTTGGGGCAGTTCTACTCTGTGCTGCAGGGTTGCTATGAGTTGGAACTGACTCCATGGCAATGGATTTGGTTTGGGGTTTTACATTAAAAAAAAAAAAAATTATAAACCCAAACAAACTAATTTGTTTACCATTTTCAAAAGCAAACTTTTACTTTTCTAGAGAATTTATAGTAACATTAACTTCTCATGGTTCTTTTTGATGAATTTTGTTTTAAAATATACTTTCTATGTTTATTTTTCAGTTTCTTCACATTCTAGCTTGCTATTTGGCTAAATGACTCTATTGTATTATCTTTACCTGTTTGCAAATAACTGACAGGACTGTACCCATTTATTGATCTCCTCCTAATTTTCTGTTCTTCTTTCTTCCATATGCTTATTCACTTCCCTACGCTTACACCCAGTATTTTATTACATTTTACCACTCTTAATTTTTCACTAATATGAAATAATACGTGACTTAATTTTCAAATGTACTTGAATCTACCTACAGGGTCAACTTTATTTGGTTAGCCACACAAGTGATTGGCTGAGGTTATACTGCCTAAGATGGTAGAGTAACTCACCATTCTTCCTTCCAGCTATAAAATAATTTGCATACATTCTGCCTTCTTCCTCAATTCTGCATAGCCTTCTCAATACATCTGTACTTCACACAGTTCTTTTCCTCTACTTTTGAATCATATGTATACACACACACACACACACACACACACACCCTCACTGCCTTTATTCACAATCTGTTTTCTGCCTCAATTCAGTGTGATCTGACTTTCCACCACCAAACCAATGAATTGACTTTCATGGGAATAACCAAGAAATTATCTCCTATTTGCCAAATAAAATGGACACTTTCAGTTCACGCTACTGTCTCTGTAACACTTCATAATACTGATTGATTGTACTTTCTTGTAGAAAAACAAAATGAAATAAAAATAATAACTTTTCTTTTTACATTGCTGTTAATTTCTTGAGATTTCTTCTATTAGGCCTCTGATCTATTTCACTTTTTTATACTAGTGCCTTTAATTTTTAACTTCACCAGGTAATTCTGATGCACCCTCCTAAAACGGCTATTATTCCTCACATTCTCCCTGAGTGTTCTCTCCTAAATGAGTCTGAAATCAATACTCCAGGCTAAATCTACTACCTGAGCTCCAGATCTCTGTCTGTCTGCATCTGTCTTCCAAACAGCTCCACCTGGGTGTCCTACAGATGCTCCGACCTCAGACTGAAAACAATCTTATTATCTCATTCCTATCCCCATTCAAACAAATAACAAGCCCACAAAAATAAATACAATGAAAGCAAATAATAATTTTAAAAAAAAAAAAGCCCTCCTCCCAAAGCCTCTGTCCCTTCCCATGCTTTATCTTTATTACCTAAGAACACCTGCTAAGCTGCCTTTTAAAAGGCTGTCATGTCTGCCCCTCTCCTCTTTACTTTCAGCTTTGGCTTTTGCAGTAACTTCCGGCTTCATTTCTCTAATTTCAGTGTTACAACTTTCATCCACACAATCTTATTTTTTTTTCTTTTCCTTTTTGGAAATGTAAATTTGAGTGTATTTGGCCTGCTTGAAGGCTTCCCTGACATTCTGACTTTTTGACTGCAGGATAAAATTCAGGCTCCTTAAGGATGGCACCAAAACTCCTTTTATGCTCTGACTTCTGCCTCTGATTTGTCCCATTTTCACAACTCCCCTATATGGAACCTGGCTGTAGCATATCACACTACTTGCAGTTTTCATTGTTAGTCTCTCTGCTTGGAATTCTATTCTGTTTGGGTAACTCCACTTTATTTATACTTTAAGCTCAATTTAAATTTAATCTCATCACTGAGACCTTTCAGGATACATCCAGACCCTCCATTGTAAATATCCTCCTTTGTTTTCATGACTATGTTTTCACTTAGAGTTTGAAGGAGTCTTAGTTTCCTAGGGCTGCCACAACAAAATACTAAAAAATGGGTGGCGTTAAAGAACAGAAATTCATTCTCTCACAGTTCTGGAGGCTTGCTGTTGTTGTTGTTGTTAGGTGCCATTGAGTTGATCCGGTCTCATAGCAACCTACATACCACAGAACGAAATGCTGCAGGTTCCTGCACCATCCTCACAATCATTGCTATGCTTGAGCCCATTGTTGCAGCTGCTGTGTCAATCCACCTCATTGAGGGACTTCCTCTTTTCCGCTGACCCTGTACTCTGCCAAGCATGATGTCCTTCTCCAGGGACTGAACCCTCCTGACAACATGTCCAAAGTGTGTAAGACGCAGTCTCACCATCCTTGCTTCTAAGGAACATTCTGGTTGTACTCCTTCCAAGACAAATTTTGTTTGTTCTTTGGCCAGTCCATGGTATATTCAATATTCTTCGCCAACACCACAATTCAAAGGAGTCAATTCTTCTTCAGTCTTCCTTATTCATTGTCCAGCTTTCACAAACATTCTGGAGGCTAGAAGTCTGAGTTCAGGGCATCCATAGGATCATGCTCTCTTTGTCCTTCCACTCTAGGGGAAGATACTTCTTTTCTTTCTTCCAGCTTCTGGTAGCCCAGAATGCATCTTCACACGACATTTGTCACCCCCCTGTGTAATTCTGTCTTCATGTCCATTCTCCTTTTTATAAAATACTACTCAGAAGGTATTAGGACTCCTCCTCTCCACTCTGATATTATCTCAATAACCTGAAAGATAAACCTTATTTCCAAATGAGGTCATATTCATAGGTGTCGGGGTCGGAACTTCAACATATCCTCTTGGTGTACACACTTCAGTCCATAACAGAGAGCTGGACCATGGTCTCAGTCCCAGAACAGGGTCACTGACAAAGTTGAGGGGAGGAGCCAATGCCCAGGGCTAAGGGACCATCACCTAGATGGGCCTGGAGGACAGAGAATTCTTTCCAAACCTAGACATCTAATGATATTTCCCTGATGTGTTTCAGACTTGCTTGGTACCTGTGACTCCTTCTTTCCCTCCAATTTTCCCATTTTGAAATGGGAATTCTGTTCTTTAAAGCCACCTATGTTGTGGTATTTTGTTGTGTCAGCCCTGGGAAAGTAGGACAGAGTTTGGTGCTTGGACATGGGAAGCTGGTCAACTCTGACTGGAAGCAACCCTATAGGACAGAGTAGAAGTGTCCCATAGAGTTTCCAAGGCTGTAAACCTTTACAGAAGCAGGCTGTCACATCTTTCCCCCGTGAAGGGGTTGACGTGTTTGAACCACCGACCTCTTGGTTATCAGCCAACCACTGGGCCACGAAGCCCACCCCAAATGAAGGTAATCTGCTTAGCCTAAGGTCCACTGATTTAAATGAGTCATGGCGCAGCTTTCTGTTACAGATTGAATTTTGTCCCCAAAAAGATATGCTGAAGTCCTAGCATTTAAATCATATGTAATGCCTGTATAGCAACATTTATATCAGTATTTGACCAAACTGCTGGGCACCATAACCTAGCCAAGTTGACACATAAAATTAGCCATCACAAACTCCTTCAGTGTCTCAGTCCTTAACGCATTGAACTGATAAGTGTGTGTTCAGTAAATAGCTGACTTAACCACTTCAAACAAAAATACATAGGGAAGGTTCAGCAGACAGTGGATAAACCAAATAAAGGACAGGGAAACTTTTAAAGGGAAATTTAGTTTTGAAAGCTCTGTTGGGCAAGATTTTAGAATGCCTTAAATTTCAGACCAAAAAAAAAAAAAAATCCTCATTTATTCTGCAAACCTTGGGACTCCATTAGTTGTTCTCATCAGGGCAGTGGGGAAACCCTTACACAGCACTTCCTATACGCCAGAGTACTTTGTTGTTGTTAGTTGCTGTTTAGTTGATTACAATTCATGGAAACCCCATGTGTGCAGAGTAAAACCACACCATAGTGTTTTCAAGGCTGTGACATTTCAGAAGCAGATCACCAGGCCTGTCTTTCAAGGATGCTTCTGGGTGGGCTTGAACAGCCAACCTTTTAGCTAGTAGTTGAGCACTTAGTCATCTGCACCACCCAGGGACTCCCACTACTCTGGGCTTTTTTAATAGTAATCTATTCATTTATTATCCCTTTTTTTAAGTTTTGGAAACTGAGGTAAAGATTGGTTAAGTGTCTTATTCAAAGTCACAGTTTGTTTCAGGGCTCAAGTTCTAGCCCTGGAGTCTGGCTCAATGGTCTGTCCCAGTAGTCACTGTGGGAAAATGATGAAAGCAATATCATCATGACTAACGACATAGTGATGAAATGAGAAGACTACAGCCAGTGGGACCAGTTGAAGGGCTACTCTGCTAATCCAGGCTAAGGATGGGTTGATATAGAAGATATTTCAAAGAATTGGAAGATTTGTTGATAACTGAATCTGTGGGTGATGGAATATGGTGGAGGAGGAGCCAAGGATAACACCAAGTTCTTGTTCAGTAGTTGGGAAAATGGTGAGTACGTGGGTAAAACAGATAAATAAGGAATGAAGGAGAACATTTTTGAAGCAATAAATACTGTAATACTGATATTGCAATACGATAAGAATGTCCAGTAAACAGGAAGGTGGAAATAGAGAGGTGAGAAATGCCAAGAGTTTTGAGTGAGAAAAGGAGTAGAAACCATTATTTTCAATTAAATTTAATAACCCGCCAACAACTGCATTTACCAAATGTGGTCCATAGATGTTAGTTACATAACAAAAGGGTGAACTCATAGTGATCTCAGGAACACAATGAAGTAAAATTTCAGGAAAGACAGAATAATAATATTCCTAGGCTGATGCAACATATATTTACCTTTGCAATCTAATTCATCAGAGTTGTCTCCACAGTCGTTTTCGCCATCACATAATTTGCCATGAGGAATGCAACGACGATTGTAGCAGGGCTTGAAACCTTTTCGACAGCTTCTGTTTTCTTATAAGTAAAAGCAGAAATGCATAATTAGAAGTCTTATAAAAATAATTCACAAGAAAGAAAATAACAGATGAAAGTGCATTCAAACTGTATTTTTATGCAAATAACACACACCTGCTATGTTTGTTTGCCAACTTTGCCCTCCCATCAGCATGATATTTTAATAAGCACCGCTACGCCAATATTTTTTTTTACATGTTGCTGTAAAAAAAATTAGCATATCACACTTAGGAAAATACCTCATTGGGGGAGGGCTTGGTTGGCAAACAAACATAGGAAGTGTGCATTATTTGCATAAAATATAGTAATTTATGGATCTATAAAACAAGTGCAGTAACAAAGCCCTGGACTGAAATATTCATGTATTATCAAAGAGTAGTTCATTCAATAATGACCTTTTTTGACTTAGTGTTTTGACTTCAGTGATTTGTATTTTGAAATCTCTTCAAATTATACCCACATTATTGCTTCTGGCACTTATGTCAAGTAACACAGAAATAAACATTTATTACGTGTTCAATTCCAAGGAAATAAATCTCTGCCTCAAAAGTAACAAACACACCGAATGACTTGATCTCTATCTCCTTTGCATCTTGTATGGATTTTAAAATAAAAATATCGGCACTAAAACATGTATTCATCCATCAATCAAACGTTGTTAGCTGCCGTGGAGTCGGTCCCCAACTCATGGTGATCCCACGCACGATGGAACAAAACGTTGCCTGGTCCTGGGCATCCTCACGATCTGTTGCAGACAGGACCATTTTGATCACTGGCTGATACTCAGAAGCACTTCACCAGTCATTTCTTCCCAGCATGTCTTAGTCTGGAAGCTCTACTGAAATGTGGGCAGCACACAAGCCTCCATGTCAAACGGGTGGCAGCTGTCTGTACACGAGGTTCGTTGACCAAGAATCAAACCCAGGTCTCCCTCATGGAAAGTGAGAATTCTACCACTTAACCACAATAAATTTCTTTCTAAAATTATCTAAAAATACTGACCAGAATTTCCTAAGAAGGGCATCTGAATTCTATTTATCCTAAATGTAGCACTCTCTTCAGGTTCTGATTTGAAGTAGAAACTACCACTTATAACAACAGTAGCTGTCTTTTACTGAACATTAACTTTGTGCCAGGCTCTGATACGCAAATATATATTTGTTTATTTAATACTCTCAACCACCATTAGAGTTAAGTTATTTCGTAGTGGGAAACTACAACATAGAAAGTAAGTTACATAGTACACGTTAGTGGCACACCAATAAGTGTGGAAAAAAAGATCAAACCCCGAGTGTGATTCCAAGGCCTACACTCTATGCTTGGGGTTTGGTAAACTATAGCCTTTGGCCCTGTTTTTGCGTGCTCTGGAGGTAAGGAGCCCTGGTGATGTGATGGTTAAAGTGCTCAGCTACTAACCTTAAAGTTGGTAGTTTGAACTCACCAACTGCTCCATGGGAGAAAGATATGGCAGTCTGCTTCCGTAAAGATTTACAGCCTTGGAAACCCTATAGGGCAGTTCTACTCTGTCCTATATGGTCACTGTGAGTTGGAATTGACTCGTTGGCAGTGGATTTTTTTTTTTTTTTTAGCACAGAACCCAGCAAAACCCAGTGCACAGAACAGTTTTTACATTTTAAAGGGTTGTAAAAATAAGGGATGTGTGACTGAGAACATACATGGCCTACAAAATCAAAATATTTACTACCTGGCCTGTTGTGCTCTGCAGGAATATTATATGCCTTCTAAGAAGATAAAAACAATACGAAATACATTTTCAAGTCATAGTAAATACATTTTACCAACAAATTATTACATTTTTATATGCTTTAATATTCTCATATTGTACAGAATATAGTCATTCATTCAAGCAAATAGAGCACGTGAGGTAAATTTGCTAGGATTTTGGCTGCAGATGGATTACAGACTAATTATATTTGATTACAATTTTAACTGAGACTGTGTTATTCTGTATAAAAGGATGTGAGGACCCCTATGAATTTCCCAAACTCCAAGTCTTGTTTTACCTTTCCTTTGATTTTTTTTTTTTTTTTTTAGTGTTTAGCCATTAATTACTACTCAGATTTTAGAACAAAGGAGAAAAGTTGAAGCAAAATATAGCAATTCCAAAGACAGGTTCCTCAATTTTGCGTAGCATAAAATCACAATATTAATGGTATTTATAGAGTACAAATAAATCAGACCGATTTTTTAAATAATCTAGGTCAATTTTACAAGAATTGTTAATTATCAGGAAAAAAGATTAATTGTTGCAATTAAGGCAAATGGCAGGTGCTTAGTAAGATAGAAAAGTCAATACCTACTCCCAAAGGAGAGGTGGAAATAGACAATTATTTGGTGTCACCTATGAGTTGGAATCGACTTGATGGCAACAGGTTTGGTTTCTGTTTGTTTTTTTTTTTTTTAATAGGAGCATTCAGGAACCCTGGTGGTGCCGTGGTTAAAGCACTCAGCTGCTAACTAAAAGGTTGGTTGTTCAAACCCACTAGCTGCTCTGTGGGAGAAAGATGTGGCAGTCTGATTCCATATAGATTATGGGACAGTTCTACTCTCTCTCCTAGAGGGTCACTATAAGTTGGAATTGGCTCGATGATAATCAGTTTTATAGATGCACAGTTGCTAGAATTTTCTGTTTGATGAGGTGCATAACTGGGGATCATGGCTAAAGCAACCGGTCATTGTGCCAAAGAACACTGGCCCCGGTGCCAATCCTGGATGCAGAAATAGAGTGTACTAGACTTTGAGACAAATCCAAAAACATGCTACTGACTGAGGGTAGACTTCTGCTGCAGAGTAATCCAGCAATATGCACAAATCGCTATTTCTAAATTATATTTTTCTTTTTTAGGAGTTGAACTTAAAACCTATTGCTAAAGATGAATGACTAGGGTGCTCAAAAGACAGTCTTCTGCGCTGTTTTAATTTGCATTTTGTGAATGAAAAACCACGAGGAAATTCTTCAATAAGCATCCTGCTGTATTGGTTTGGAAACCAAGTGTCCAGTTTTAACACTAGCAAAGCCATTTGTCATGTTAATAAGAGACAGCAAGAAAATCATCTACAAAAACCAAGTGGAAACAGACAAAAACTAATCGAAACAGAAAAAAAAAAAAAAAAGATCCTCACAAATTTCTCCCTGAAATGAACAAATCAGCTATCGGACACTTACCGCAGTAGAGAAGCTTTTCATCAGATTTATCCTTGCAGTGGGGAACGCCGTCACAGGTGAGCCGGTAGTCGATGCACTCACCGTTTCCACATTCAAACTCTGAATAAATGTTGCAGGGGGAATTTTTAGCTGAAAGGAAAAAAGGAAGTACACATTTTTGTGAAATGAGAATTTTTTTTAATACTATGGTGAGTTTTTCCCTTAATTATGAAATTAACAAAAATCTACATGATTATAAAATTACATTAAGGACAGTGCTTTTTTTGACATTTTTTAATTAAAAAAAATTAAGATGGACACTTGTTCTTACCCTCCCTTGGTAAATATTTTAGGAATTATATGATTTGATTTTTTTCTTTACGTCGACTGTGTATTTTGTTAATCAGTTGGTGACTGTATGTGTGTATGCAGGAAAACCAAAAACCAAACCTGTTGCCATGGAGTCGATTCCGACTCATAGCGATCCTGTAGGACAAAGTAGAACTACTCCATAGGGTTTCCCAGAAGGGGCTGGTGGATTTGAACTGCTCAGTTCTTAACCATAGCACCGCCAGGGCTTTGTATGCAAGAAAACAGAGGCTTAAATTTGGATGATCATATTTATTTATCTTGCTTAGAAATCTATCATAAAAATAAATTAAAAATAAAAATTAATTAATTAAATTTATAAAAAAAAAAACTCGTTAAATTAGCTCCGTATATACTGAGGGTGTTTCTGTTTTCTTACTGCAACCTATGAAAGGTATATTCTTCCATACATTGAAATATTTTTTAGTGCCTAGAATTTCCATTTTTTGATTGCTGATTTGAAATCATTTCACTCAAATGAATGGCCCCTGCTTCCCCTCATGTTCACTGGTCTTCTTCCCCAGCCAACCTCTGAGGAAAACTCTGTAGCAGCTTCTATCATCCTGAAGCACTGGAACTGCTAAAACCATCCTCATCAGTCCCTTGCCCTGTATGACAGGCATCAGGAGCAGACTCTCTCTTGCCGCCCCATTTAGCCCGTATCACCAGAAACTGGAAAGCATGATGACGAGATGCCTGTGGCCCCCACTGACCATTATCATATTGTCCCATTTCTAAATCTCAAGGTTTTCTAAGAAATTAGAAGTCTAAGTTCTTATGTGGTTTTCACTAACTAGTAAACACAAGCCAACAGCCAGAAGGTTCAAAAACACCTTTCTACAGCTGGTTTCATCCCTGAACTGCTGGTATGTGACCTCTGCTTTAGAAGGGTTTCTCTTAGGGAGAAACAGATTGATTTTGATTCTTAAATAATAGACTTGCTAGCAAACTTTTGGAATACAATCTTCTGGGTGTATTATATGCTGTCTGTTTGCATATGTTCACTCCATTGCTTGTTGAATAATTAATTGTACGGTGAAACCCAGTCATGTTAATTATGTTGGAGGTAATTAGAATTCATTTATCTCTACTAATGCAGGAAACATAGCTTAATTTTATAATTTGTTATCAATTTCTTCTTTAGGTTCTGTTTTGAGAATATTCAATTAAAGAGATACTAATATTCTTTGAAGTTTCCAGCATTTTTGTGTCCTTATTGTTCCTAGAATTTAACACATTTTTAACAAAATTATCTATCTCTCCGTTTACCTATCACTTCTAATTTACCTATTTCCATGATAGCAACACTTTCCAAATATAGTTCTTTTTTTTTTTTTTTTTTTTTTTTGGTGCAGTGTACACCTCACTGGTTAGTAGCTAAGGCAGAATGTCATTTTAGAGAAGATAACAAAGAATTGAAAATCTAAAAATGTTATTAAATTTAATGGACTCAGTGTTCAGAAGGGTATGAATATTACTGGATACATCCAACTTAAATCATGAAGAGAACAAAATTCATCCATCCCCGTAGAGTCTATTCACGTTCCCAGTTTAGTCTATTCTAAACATATCTATTTACTTTCCCATTTTCAATGAATAATTGTTAAAATGGAGAATGCCATGTTTACTGCTTCATACTCATGGCACCTTTGGGAGAAAAACACCTAAATATTACTGGCTGGTAAACTCATCCTTTTTTTTTTATTATTTTTAACGTCACGAGAAAACAAACATTGTATGAACGCATTTCTTGTGTGGGTATGTCCATTCAATGAAATAGCATTGAGTATTTTCTGCTTTTTTTTTTTCTAGAAACAAAAATGTTATTCAATTATCCTCTCAGTGTCCTATGAGATACTTAGTTTATGTAATTACATTTGCTATTCCCATTTATACTATGGATGTTGATAAGGTTAGCAATGTTGAGCTGAATGGAATTGCCTAATCCTTTTGTAAAGAGCTATGATAACAGTTTCCTTCTTTTGACCTCAAATGGGTGTTATTAAATGGCCTTTAACCCCTTTAATAATGCCATTAACATTCATTAACAGCTCTGAATGGTCTAATTCAGATGTGGCTATAGTTATACCAGAATCATTCTCATTTTACAAAGATGGATTTGATAAGAAAGTCTGTGTTAACTTTCAAAACTGTCTGCTGGGCCATGTACTGAAAATTTAACTATTTCAATAATGGCAACACTTTCCAAAAGTTTTTTTTTTTTTTTTCCCTTGTTGGAAGTAAGTAAGATGAAATTATCAGTAACAAAAGTGAAATGCCATTTTAGAGAAGTTAACAAAGAATAAGAACCTAAAAATATTAAGTTTAAATGAATAAGCGTTATGAAGTATGCTAATATTACTGGACACCATCATTTTAGCTCACAAACTGAACAAAATTCTATCACTATTGAAGAGTCTATCAACATTCCCAAATTATTTTATCTGATTTAATCTCATAATGATTTCAACATGAATGCACAATGAATACAGCATGGCTTTACAACAGGTTTGTCATCTCTGAGGAATCTAGAGTCATTTTACAACTCCATGTGAATACAACTGTACTTGTCTAAAAGGACAGTTTTCAGTCTGATTCATTCCTTCTCCTCAGTGGAGAAGCAGGAGTGTGGGTGGGGAGTGAGGCAGAGAAAGGCACTCCCCACTCCCTCCTCCACTGCAAGTCCAAGGGGCACTAGACAAGGCAGGGGATAACATTACAGGCACCACAAATATGAAAGACGCCTGACTGAGGCAGCCAGGTAAGAAGGGCAAAGGCATTTCTGCTGACACATTGCTGCTATCAATGGTTATTCACCTCAAAATTGGGTGTGGGGGGCTCAATTTAGAGATTGCCCCTGGGCGCTTGTTACCTCTCCAACCCCTGTAGAGAGAGAGAGGCAGGAGACTTAGCGCAAACAGTTGTATCAAATCTATTTTGCAGCAAAGACAGGCCTCCACTGTATACAAATAAACCTTGCTGTTCTGACTGCAGACATCACTTTACTGCAGCCCCGTAGTGACCTGCAAATGAAACATCAGTGTTTTGAATGCTTGGCTAACACTCCAGGCTTACAGATGGCATCAGATTCAGACCATTACAGCTGAAACCACAAAGCAAACTGAAAGAGAGAGTTTAAGCAATTGCCGAAGCAATTTAGGTATGAGTCAGGTGACAGAGAAATAAGAGAATTCAAGGCCCAAATCATTGAAGTTGGCTAGCTGTAATTAAAATTCATTCACCAATTGCGTCATTTCATCATTTGTTCTAATGTTGTTTTATTTGTGCTTATTGTATTATTGGCACAGTTTATTTAACAAATTTTATGCCTTTTGCTTAAGAGGCACTTATTTGGCTGGAGGTACCAATATGCAAAATGAGAAGATATGTCTCTGCTTTTGTTTTCAGGGTAAAGAAAATAATGTCCAAGGGCTTGTACTAACATAAAGAGCAGGTAGAAAGCGGAGAAGATTCTCCTGCTGGATGAAAAGCAGAAGACTGAAGATAAATAAGAAAAATACTTCAGAGTTTCTGATACTTATTTTTATGATGGAGACATGTTCAGCTCTATTAATTTTTCAAGATGAGCGCATAGGAGATGTGGATATAGACGAGGACAGGAAAATGTGTCCAACATTGACACATCCTGAGAGTAAGTTCACCAGTGTCCAGTGTGTGACTTCTCTCTGACCTTTCTTACACCCCAAAGGTTTTAAAGTTACAGGAAATTAATCTTTTCATGTTGCTTGCTAATCTTTCATGGCAATGTTGGAACATTTGAACCCTTATTTATTTTGGAAACTGTTTTGGAAATTTAGCTGTTAATAAGTGTGTATTGTAATCATACTAATTAAAGGCTGTAAGGCCTTTGGGAGGTATAAACATCATGCAGGGCTTCAATGTTACGTTCTTAATTAACAGTTTGGAAATGATTACAAATAAGCTGCATGAACCATTCTCTCTCATTTACATACTGTGACTGACTGCAACTGCTTTTATTGCAAGGCTAGTGATCCATTGCCCATATATTGGCTTCTTTTAGCTTTAATTAATTTTGCTACTGATGGAATTCTCCAAGTTATTACTACAAGTTTTCAGCCCATTGCTGGGTGCAGACACTCCTCTAGTTAGCCCTGAGGTTTTCCAGTCCACAATCAGGATGCATTTGTCATCATTTTGATTGTCATTATTTATCATATGGTGCTATAATTAAGTAGAGCCCCTTTCAGAATGGAGACAAAACAATTGAGCCTCTAATATTGGATGAGAGTCCAAATTCATGAATAAACTAGAAACATTTCAATGTCTACATATGCCATTTTGAACAGATATGTCATACCATATTTCGATTCTCTTTACTTACTCACACATCTGTTGTCATCTAGCAATATCCGGTCCCCCCGGCATGAACAATTGACTCTCCCGTTAGGCGTTAAAAGGCATAGGTCATGGCAACCTCCATTCAATAATGCACATGGAGAAAGTTCACCTGTAATGAAGAGGCTTTATTGTTAACATTTTATATTGAGTTCCTGTTCTACACTAGATATAGAGTAATGGTAAACTTTTAGACTGCCTCAATCTCTCAAAGATACCTCATAAAGAAGGAAGATTTAGGAGTTTTGAAAATCTAAACATCATAAGATAAGTACATTAGAAAAACATGTATCAGAAATGACTCCATCTTCTAACACATTAGCCAAGGATGTCATGGCATCAAATGAACTAGTGCCACTAGATACCACAATGATACTGTAAACTGCAAGTTTTCTAGATGTTCCAGTGATTAAAGAATTTTTAAGCTGACATGCAGAAGCTGTTTATCAAGGAATATTATTTTCATGGAAGCAACATGATTTGCATATTCAGAAATATAAGAGATGAGAGTGAGTGAAACAAAATTCTAGGAAAAAAATAATTAAAAATAGATTTTTCCTCTGACGATAAATTCAACACTATAGATGTTGCCTTTAACCCTTTTAGATCATTTAAATGTGTTAAATAGTAACCTTCTGAACACTATCCCAAGGAATTGTAAGAAAACAAAATCCAACTAAGTATTATTAGAAAACATAGCTACATTTTTCAAGAAATCATGCAATTAGGAAAGAAATGTGCTTTCTATTGCAACTTACAGCTATTGGTGTCATTGGCCACAGCTATGATTCCCATAGGCTGATGTGGAATGTCAGAACGAAGAACTTTTGTATCTCCTCCTGTGTACTTGTTGGAACGCAGGATAGCTCTTCTTCCCCAGTCTGACCAGAAGATATAATTATCATAAACAGCTAGGCTGAGAAAAGTCCCTGGCCCAGATTTGACAATCACCTGGAATAAGTTAAAATAACACATTTTTACAATAAAGATACAGCTGTTCATATTTCCAAGGCTTTAAAAAATAAGGGATTTAGATTAGTTGGACTTAATAGAAATAACATTTAACTAAAGGGATTGTCATAATATGCTTTTAAGTTTACCTAAACTGTTTTAATCATCTTTATTGTATGCAAGGTATTAAGTTAATATTTTAAGCATACTTTCATTTAATAATGAGATAGTTTTTATAAACAATTGTTTATTCATTATTGTATGTCAAAATCACCAAGCCAGAACATGAGATTTACTTGTGAAAATAGACATTTGGAGTACCTGGGTACTGTAAGTGGTTAACACTCTTGGCTGCTAACTGAAAGGCTGGAGGTTCAAGTCCACCCAGAGACACCTCGTAAGAAAGGCCTCATGATCTACTTTCAAATAATCAGACATTAAATAGCCTGTGAGCACAGTCATACCCTAACTCAAAGGCAACTGGTATACAAAAAAAAAAAAAAACCGTTGCTGTTGAGTCAATTCCGACTCGTAGCAACCCTATAGGACAAAGTAGAACTGCCCCATAGAGGTTCCAAGGAGCGCCTGGTGAATATGAGCTGCTGACCTGTTGGTTAGCAGCCATAGCATTTAACCACTATGCCACCATGGTTTCCTTTATTCATATACATTAAGAAATCTCCAGATATAAAAGGAACACTCACCAAGCTCTCAAAACTATATATGGAAATAAAGAACCATAAGATCCAGGTTCTTTCTTCGGAAAGCTTATAGCATAAATGATTAAACTACATGTATATATACCAGTAGTCCTCGACTTATGATGGGGCTCTGTTCTGATGACTCCATCATAAATCAGTTTCAATGTAAGTCAAATATCTCTCTCTTTTTTTTTTTTTTTTTAGTTTTCATTATTAGTGCCTTTTATTATGAGTTTCTTTATAAATCCAATCTTTGTCTTTAGGGGTTGGAAACATTACATATACATCTGCTAGTGAACATCTAAGAATGATAATATCAGCAAATTACCCACTGCAACACTATATGTAGTACATATTACAAACTATAAGATGGAAAACCAAAAATAAATGAACAAACAAAAAAATAAACCAGGGGGTCATAAGTGAGGTTTGTCTTAACTTGAATATGTCATAAGTCAGGTACTCCCCGTACTGGTGATAAAATTTTTTAAGTAAATACCAAACTTCCTTTCCAATCAGGATGGAGCTAAAGTGACTAGATTTGCTCTCACATCTAAAACCACTAAAAAACTGGACAATGTACAGGTAGCAAGGCTTTCCAACACATTGAATATCACACAATGGAAGACAGTGCTTCCTGAGAGATAAGAAACAAATGAGATGAGTACCACGAGGCTGCAATTTATTGCCTGAGAGAAATTCCAGGTAACAGCACAGGGCTGGGGAACCCAGGCAGATCCCAGATAACTTCCTATATAGAAGAGATGGGGCTGAGAGTTATGGGAGGACAATGTGGCTAAAGCTCACAGGGCAGAGTACTGGAGCAGAGAGGAAAGAACACAACAGAGAAAGAGCACTGAAGTTCTGCAGATACCCCCTGGAGTATTCAGCAGAGTACTGACCATTACATGTGTATGAGATACTACTCCAGATTGGCGAAAGAGCCCTACAAAAGACTTAAAGAGTGTCCAAGTTCACACAGACTCAGGAATCGTTCCTATTATACCAACCAGACTCAAAACCCTTCATTCAAAGCACTCTGAGTAGAATACTCAGAAGGGTCCCTTCTAAGCAGTGGGAAATCATTAACCCTAGTCCTAAGTCTCCCCTAGTCCTGTCAAGCAAAACTTAAAAGCCAGACCTAAAAGGGTCAAACTATTTCCAAGTGACTTAACTGACTCCCAGGAGTTTTTATGGAATATGAAATTTTATAGCACTCAACTCAGCGCGGTGGTTAAGAGCTGAGGTACTGACCAAAAGGTTGGCAGTTCAAATTCACCAGTCACTCCTTGGAAACCCTATGGGGTAGTTCTACTCTGTCCTATGAGGTTGCTATCGGGCCACTATGGATTGGAATTGACTCAACTGCAAAGCTTTTTTTTCCAACTTCCATATAAGAAAAGAAAATAAAGCTCTTAAGTATATGACTTCAGCTGCCACCTAGAAAAAGAAAAGCAAATTATACCAAAAGTAAACAGAATAAAGGAAAAAATGAAGATCAAAATGAAAATTACAGAACTAGAAAACAGAAAACTAATAGAGAAAAATCAATGAAATCAATAACAGATTGCTTGAGAAGATCAATAAAATGGAGAAAACATCATGACAAAGTGGGATTTATTCAAAGAACACAGGTGGATTTAATATTTTCTAAAATTTATTGTAATTCATCAGATTAACAGAATAAATAAGAAAACACATATATCTCAATAAGTGAATAAAAAAATAGTTGACATAATCCAACATCCATTCATTAAAAAAAAAAAAAATTAGAAAACTATGAATGGAAATAAAACTAGAAACAAGACAGGATGTTTGTTCGCTCTCACTACTTCTACTTAACATTGTAACAGAATTTCTAACCTGTACAACAGGGAAGAAAAAGTGAATAAAGGAATAAGAAAACACCCTAACTAGGAAAAAGAAGCCAGATTGTCTTTCTTTCCAGATAACATGATCCTCTATGTAGAAATATCCTGTAATAGCTACAAAAAACAAACTACTGTAACTACTAAGAAATTTTTGTAAGGTTTCGGGTTACAAGATTGCTACAAAAAATCCATTTGAAACAGAGTTTTTACAAATACCTTTTATAATACCATCAATATGCATGAAGGGTGTGAAGGACTTAGAGATGAATTTGATAATGTATGTGGAAGATTCTGAAAACTATAAAATATTGTAGAGAGAAATTAACAAGGACCTAAATAAATAGAGATACCATATTAATGGTTTGCCAGATTTAATGCTATTATGATGTTATTTTGTTTCCAAGTGATAAATGTCCTGCAGATATTTTATAGAAGTTGGCAAGCTGATTCTAAGATTTATATGGAAATACAAAGACATACAGTGGCCAAAACAACTTAAAAAAAATAAGAATAAAATCCAAGGACTACCACTGCTTTATTTCAATGCTTATTATGAAGTGAGTGATTAAGACAGTGCAGTATTGGCAAAAGGATAAACAAATACATCGATAAGCAGAAGAGAGTCCAGAAGTAGACCCACAACACATGGATAACTAATTTTTTAAAAAACCTGTAGATGTTTCTCAATGAAAATATATATGTTTTTTAAATGGTTCTTGAACAACTGAACATGTATATGCACAAAAAAGGAAAGAAAATGAACTTCTCCTCATACCTCACACTGTATTAAAAATTAATTCAAAATAGATCACAAACCTAAATATACACTTGAAACTATAAAATTTCTAAAATAAGACATAAGAAAAAAATCTGTATAACCTTGAGTTAAGCAAAGATTTCTTAGTTATGACACCAAAAGCACGATACATTGAAAAACATTGATAAATTGGACTCCATCTAAATTTAAAACTTCTGCTCTTCAAATAGAAAATGAAAAAAGACACAGTGTGATTATGAGAACATATTTGTAAATTATTGATCTAACAAAGGACTTATATTCAGAATACATAAAAAATCTCAAAGAATGGACAAAATTTTGAAAAGGTACTTCAAAAAGTAGGTATATATGCATAGCAAATAAGCACATAAAAAGATGATAAACACCCTTAGTCGAAGACAAATACATGTTAAAATTACAATAAGTTACCACTATATAACTCCTAGAATGGCTAAAACTAAAAAGATTGACCAAACCAAGTATTGGTGAAGATATAGAGGAACTGGTGGAAATGAAAAATGGTACAACCACTTTGGAAAATATTGCCTTTAAAAGAAAGCGTTTTCATTAAAAGTTAAATTTATAGCTACCATGACTTAGCCTTATGCTTCCTAACTGTTTACTCAAGAGAAACGCTTATCCACAAATGTTCGTAGCAGTTTTCCTCATAATAGCTATAAATTAGAAACAAACCAAATATACATCAGGTGAATGGATAAACAAAGTGTGGCATAGTCATACAATGGAATACTATTCAGCAATGAAATTTAAAGAACTACTAATATATACTACAACATGGATGAATTTCAGAATAATTATGCTGAGTAAAGAACCCAGACAGAAAAAAAAAAAATACACTGTGTATGATATCAGTTATATAAATTTATAGAAAATATAAATTTAGTCTATAGTGACAAAAAGCAGCAACTGCTTCCTGGGGAGAGAGTGTAGCAAGCGGGTACGAGAGGGAGGGATTAAAAAGGGAAATGAAGATATTTTTAGGGGTCATGGGTATACTCATTATCTTGATTGTTGTGATGGATTCATGGGTGTATATATGTCAAAACTTATGAACTTTAAATTGTAATATTGCAGTTTATTAGGACCCCTGCTGGTGCTGTGATTAGGTGTTCAATTACACCTAAAAAGAGCTTTTAAAAATAACGGCCATAAATTTTCTCAAAGATATTTCCAGAAGTAATATTAAGTACATGTACTATAACTAGATTTGGAAGAACAGAGATCAATTTTTTGTCTAGCTACTTCATTTCATTTTTGCTTTAAAGCCTAAACCACAGATGACCTATTCAAATAGTCTCTCTCATCACCTTAAGAAAGGAATCAGTGCCTTAACAGAACAATAGTTTAACTTTGAACATATCCGTGTTAGTTGAATAAAGAGCTCAGTTGCCTAAAAGAGAGAACTTGATATGAATTTATTCTTGTAATGAAAGGATAAAGCGTAATTTCAGGAATGTGTTGGAAGACATTTAAAATAAAATAAAACAAGTAAAAAACCTATAAGCTTTAAAAAAGCCAAGGAAATCTACAAGAATTTGCCCCCAAGGCAGTAAAAACCTTTCATGAACAGCTTTAAAGGCATTTGATGTATTTTGTTGTTTTATTTTGTCTGATTTCATTTAGAACAAGTCTGTGCCTCCCAACTGTGGACAAATTACATGTCTGAAAACATTAAGAGGCTAAAAAATGGGGTTTGCACCTACCAAATTCCTAAGGGGGGGTGTCTGATAGTCAACATCTAATTCAGAACTGTAGCATTTACTCCGTTATCTCCATTTCAGGAACCTCTGTGGTATAACGGAAAGGGCGGAGAGCTGGGCCTTGGAATGTCCGCATTCAAATGGCAGCTCCATTATTCCTTAGCAGAGTGAATTTGGGGAAGATGCTTCACTCTTCTGAGTTTTTTAGTTTGTTCATCTCTAAGATGGGGCTGATAAAAACCTACTTCAAAACTTCGCAGGATTGTTGTAAGGGTATCTGTGCAAATGTTTTAAAAGTTGTAAATTTTTCTAAATATGAGTTTGTATTGGTTCATTTAGCTGCCAGGGCTAAGTTTGGAATTGATTTGTGTAATTTTTGCTATGGAATTATTCTAAAGTAATTTTTAATTTAAAAATCAAAGTAATAAACCCACATAGAAACAGTTTTATAGAAAGACATAGAGCAATTTGACTCTTTGGCTTTTGTATTAATATTCAAAGTAGGAATCTCACTAGATTATATTTCTCTGTAGTCAGAAAAAAAGAGAAAATATTACAGGAATGATGAATGCATAGGAATGGTCACGAGAAAAAAATACATATTTGGAGACTAAAACACAAATTAAAAATGTATAGAATTATTAAAGCCAGTAGGAGAATTGATAATACAAGGCACTATGAGAAGTATTTACAAATATTATATCATTTAATACTTAAAATTACTCCATCAAGCAGGGATTATTGCCAATTTTATACACATATGAAGACGTAGAAGCTTAGAGAGATTTTGCTACTTGCCAAAAGTGATACCATGTACTTGATGTGGGAGCTGGAATTTGATACAAAGTTTAACTTCAAATTAAAATAGCATGTATTTACTAAATGCTTACTATGTGCCTAGCACTAATCTAAATGTTTTACTAAAACCATCAGGAAGATATAATCTCCCTTACATGCATGAGAAAATTAAGGGAGATTAACTAATTTGGCCACAGGGCCAGAGACATTACAAAGCAGAGCCAGGATTTACATGGAGTGCTCACGTCGCTAATCACAAGGTTAGATGTCTCCAAATACCAACTCATTCCCAGCATCACAGACTGCCTTCTTAGGGATTAATAGATTCCAGGATTAAAACATTTACTGACTACTAAAACTGGTATGATATGGAGAAAGCAGGTAATTTTGAGAAGAGGCTAATGTTTTTAAAAAGTCCCATTTTTCTTATATCCTATATCCAGCCCTAAATTTTATTAAGTAATAATGTTATTTTCCTGATTTCCCTAACCCGGCCTCATTCATTCCAAATCAACCTCTAATTACTCTCCTATGAAAGCAATTACTTTTTTTTTTTTCTGCATGCATACTTTCTTTTCCATAGAGCAGTACTTCTCAAACATTAATGTACATACAGATCACATTGAAATTTGTTAAAATTCAGATTCTGATCCACCAGGGCAGGGCTGGAATCTAAAATTCTGAATTTCTAACAAGTATGCACCCATCATCCAGGTGATGCTGACACTGCTGATTTGGGGACCCATTCTGGGGAGCACAAATTTTAAAATAGAGAGAGACACAAGAAAGAAAAGAAATAATTTTATTATACTTATAATTATTGATTATTTTTGAATTTTTTCTTTATAAATTGGTATCATATGCTTTTGCACCCACTTAAAAGCAAGTGCCAGCCAAGATGGGATAAGCCCACTACAGCCTATCTTTCTGATTATAACATTATTTTGGGAATAAGAGGAGAAAAATAGTTCTAGCAAGTTGAGTAGCGGCAGTTAGGGAGGGTGGGAGGGGACAGAACAAAATATTCCTTTAACTGCCACTGATTCCTTTTTTCCCCTACTTTGCATCTGGTGCCATCCCAGTAATAGGAATAGCTGATGGCATGCTAGGTGTGCCTTTGCTACTTACTCTCAGAGGGGATAGTTTCAATGTCCCTTGTATTTCTCAGAACTTCCACAAATTCACACAGAGATTGGGGAGCTTGTGGCCGTCTCAAGGTTATCTCCCAATCAGGGCATAGGATAGGCCCAGCTCCAGCCGTAGCTTAAGTTTTCTCGCAAGTCATGAGGCTTTTGCCAGGCACCTGACTAAGCACCTGCCCTCTGGTCTGGCAGCACTAAAAGCTATAACACATCTGGCTTGTAAATTGCAACCCAATGGGAGTATTTGGCATTGAATTGGGGCTATCACTCATCTCTCTCCTCCTCTACCCACCGTACAGGTTTTTGAAGATATCAGTAATTTCAATTCTATGCAAATGATTGTCCAGTTTTTCCCTAATAGAGGTACAAGCCCAAGACTAAAAGTGTCAGGCACATGAGCCTTCTATAGTTCCTTTTCTTACTAGTAAAATAAATTTTAACATAAAAGAAGCAACTACCCCTAAACTTATATATGGGGGAAAATATCCACCTTAAACTGTAAAATGATGAGAGTCCTTTCATATGTTCTTCCATGCTTAGAAAAAATTACACGGACCAAAGCGCAGAACACTTTGCTGTATTCGAGCAATTTCCACCTCACCTCCACCCACCGCCAAACTCACACAACTACACACTGGAGCATCATAAAACTTATGTGAAAATGTATCTGTATCCTTTTAAAAATTCAAAAAGATTGCTAATACCTAGCAAGTGTACAGGTTTATTTTAATATTATTTCATTTTATTTCTTCAAAAATAACATGTTATGTCCTAGTAAATATTTTATGAATATAAAAGATCACCTGCAACAGTTTTCCTCCTTCCTCTTAGATGAGCCAAACTTTGAAATTTTGGTCTGCTTTAAATTTCCAATAAATATTTTAAAAAATCAGTAGGATGAAGGAAAACATGCTTACTAAGAGAGTGTATGAATGATAAGTGTTCTAGTGTGACATCTGGGAAGATTTTCCTGAGCAAGGAAAGGATGAATAAACAAGCAGTGGGTGGGGTGGGTGGAAGAGAGGAGGTGTTTTTCACAGAGGAACACGCAGAGGAAAACCGTGAGGAAAGGGGTCCTTCATTGGAGCAGAATTTTCTTCAAAGAACAGTATATTTTAATACAGTTGATTGGACTTGGGTCATAGGGGCTGTGAGTGGATGAACAAATTTACAACATAATTTTTCTTTATATCCTTTAAATCTTATGAATTAAAGCTTTCTAGTTTTTGTTTTTTTTTTAGTTTACCAATTTTTCATGAGCCCCCAACCAAAGTTTTTTTTTTTTTTTTTTCCCTAAACTTCTTTGTAACCTGGGAGTAAACTAATAATCCCTTAGGTATTCTATTTACTCCAACAATATAGATTGTCTTCCATCCACAGCATCTTAGACTGTTAAGAGAGATCCTTTGGCTTCTAGGAGGATTTCTATTAGCATTTCATAACATTTTAGTCAAATAAATCATACAAGTGCTATTTCCAAGCAGTACTAGGGGCAGTTTTGGAACACATTTATCAAGTTCATTTTAAATACTGCTGTGTATAAAATTCAAAAAGCAACATGAAAAATATGAATACTCATGTAGTCAGTCTAAAGATTTGTATTCCATGTTAGGAAAAAAAAGTCAGTGAAAACTACTTGATATTCATTACTAAGAGACCCTAAACCAAAAAAAAAAAAAAAAAAAATTCGTTGCGGTTGAGTCAATTCTGACTCTTACGGACCCTATAGGACAAAGTAGGACTACCGCATAGGATTCGAGGGAATGGCTGGTGGATTCAAACTGTTGACATTTTGGGTAGCATCCGAGCTCGAAACCACTGCTCCAACCAGGGCTCCACGAAGAGACCAAACTAACCTCCAAAACACCTAAGCTCTAAGGTATTTAAAATTGAGACTGCTTTATTCCTGGCTTCAATAACTCTTCCTCAATTAAACTGTGCCGTTTTTGAAGACGGAGACACAAATATAAGCATAATGGCGGGTACTTCATACCATGCATATACTTTAATTAAAGCGAAAAAGAAAACAAGTCACCAAATAGACTTTGAGAAAGTCTCTTTTGTGTCCAAGATCAGAGGAAGTATTTCAGATAGAAGCTGGACAAGTTCCAGCTTTTTTAGCCTAACTTAAAACCAATAGTAATAAATGATTCAGAAACATTGCTATCCTACGAGACCTAGTCGTACGTTCCTAAAAGTGTGTTTTTCAAGAAATATTTATGTAATTTACCTGCAATGTAAAAAGATAGTATTACTCTAGAATTTTTTTGTTTCATTTTTTTATTAGAAAAATTAAGGCACAGCGAGGAAAAAACAATTTTTTTCACCCACCATTCTGATATAAAAGTAGCCAGGATATGGCAAAGTTACCCCATTTCCTTGTAATTATTTATCACATAAATGTTATATATTATGCATATATAGATATTTGCATATATCTATAAATAGTTGTTATGTGCCTCAGAGTCGATTCTGACTCATGGAAACCCTATAGGACAGAGTAGAACTGTCCCATAAGGTTTCCCAGGCTGTAATCTTTACTAAAGCAGACTGCCACATCTTTATCCCGAAGAGAGGCTCATGGGTTCAAACTACGGAACTTATAGTTGGCAGCCAAGCACTTAACAACTGTGCCACTAGGGCTCATACACACACACACACACATTTATATCTCTACAAACGTATGTGTATACATGAGGGACTCTGGTGGCACGATTAAGAGTTCGCCTGCTAACCAGAAGGTCAGCAATTCAAATCCAACAGTGGCTCGTTGGAAACCCTGTGGGGAATTCTACTCTGCCCTCTAAGGTAGCTATAAGTCAGAATCGACTCGACAGCAACGGGTATATGTGTACATATTGATGTTGTTGTTATGAGCCATCAAGTCACTTCCCACCCATAGCGACCCCATGTACAACAAAACAAAACACTGCCCGATCCTGTGCTATTCTCACAATCATTGCTATGTTTGAGCTCATTATTGCTGCCTCTGCATCAATCTATCTTGTTGGAAGTTTTCCTCTTTTTCGCTGAACCTCTGCTTTACCAAGAATGATGTCTTTCTCCAGGGACCAGTCCCTCCTGATAGCATGTAAGACAGAGTCTCACCGTCCTGGCTTCTGAGGAGCATTCTGGCTATACTTCTTCCAAAACAGGTCTGATTGTTCTCCTGGCAGTCCATGGTATATTCAATATTTTTCACCAACACAATAATTCATGGCATCAATTCTTCTTCATTCTTCTTTACTCAGTGCCCAGCTTTCACACACATATGAGGCAACTGAAAATATCATGGCTTGAGTTAGGTGTACCTTAGTTCTCAGAGTGACATCTTTGTCTTTAACACTTTAAAGAGGTCTTTTGCAGTAGTTATGCGCAATGCAATAAGTCATTTGATTTCTTGGCTGCTGCCTCCATGCATGTTGATTGTGAATCCAAGTAAAATTAAATCCTCGATGTCTTGAATGTTTTCTCCATTTATTATGATGTTGCTTGTTGGTTCAGTTGTGAGGATTTTTATTTTATGTTGAGTTGTAATCCATACTGAAGGCTGTGGTTTTTGATCTTCATCAGTAAGTGCTTCAAATCCTCTTTACTTTCAGCCAGCAATGTTGTGTCATCTGCATATCGCAGGTTGATGGCTAGTCTTCCTCCAATCCTACTGCAGAGTTCTTCTTCATATAATCTAGCTTCTTGGATTATTTGCTCAGCATACAGATTGAATAAGTACGGTGAAAGGATACAACCCTGATGCACACATTTCCTGACTTTAAGCCATGCAATATCCTCTTGTTCTGTTGAAATGACTGTCTTGGTCTATGTACAGGTTCCTTATGAGCACAATTAAGTGTTCCAGAATTCCCATCCTTTTTTTTAGGACCCACACAGTCGAATGCCTTTGCATAGTCAATGAAACACAGGTAAATATCTTGCACGTATTTATATATGGATATATATCCAGTGGTGATCCTTTAATTCAAATTTAAAGAATTCATATTATAGTTTTTATAAGAAACTAGTTTTACACATCATTTTTTTTTTTCTGAATTGATTTTTTTGGGTAATATACGATAAGACACAACATATATTAAGCTGGGATAAAGAGAATGAATAACTTTTCATTTTATATTCTTAACAAAGCAATGATAATTCCTTTAACCCTTAGAAGCCATATATGTATATATATATTTACATCAATAATCTCAAGAAAAGATGAAATGATGCTAATTTGCCAGATACCTCACTATGTGGGAAAAGATTACTTGCATATGTTTTTGTTCTTAAAGTATGCCATAGTATATTTACTTTTAGAGAAATTTTATTCTTACATAAAATTCTGTGCTTTTCAAAGAAGTAGTAAAAAAATATCAAGTTAAAAAGAATGATCAGTCTTAGAGTTTTCACTAACAATTATTTCTCAGTGTTTATGACCAGAGTATTTTGCATGAGATCAAATCATTCAAGCTTTAGACTTTCCAATCCCTGTAACACTTGCAAAACAACAGAAACTACAACAGCCACTAATCACCCAAATTTATAAGTTAAAGGAATTCAACCTTGGGTGCGCTTTTAAAAGATATCTCATTAAAAAAAAAAAAAAAAATAGAACCCTCTGAGTTATTGTTCTTCTTCAAATTGGTTATTTTTTAGATCTGATGATGATCACTCTATGGAAGAAGGCATAAAGAATGAGAGGCCAGTTCCCCCAACTGGGTAGAATTGTCTTTAAGAAAACAAAAGACAAGAGAGTCTACATGAGGCCAGCAATTTCTCAGGCTGTATGTTGTTTGAGGGCTGTCTTAATAACTACTTTCTGCTATTAAAATGATTACCCAATTGACTTGTTGTCACTCCTGTGATTTTTCAAGCAGGCATTCCAACCCAGAGGCTATTGAGCTAACGAATTCTCACACTTGGAACTATTTTGCCCAAGGATAGCACTGAGTAAAAATAATTAATTAAGCTGCACATTTTAAATAGCTTTAAAACAAATGCCTCATATGGCCCATAAATGAAGTCTTTTCTAACAGAAAAAGAAGACAAATGTGGGGATACTTTTCTTTTTTTAGGTAATTTAAAATTCAATGCTTTACTCTCTCTACACGCTAATACACATTTACCTATATTTCAAACTCTGACACTTTGCATCTCCTTTCCTGTAATTGATTTAATTAAAGATTTTAAAATACGTAACATTGAACATTTCTATAAAATGTCATACTCTGCTCTGATTTACCATTGCTACAAGTCATTATTTCTTTATTTTAGTTTCATT
This sequence comes from Loxodonta africana, assembly GCF_030014295.1. Lineage (NCBI taxonomy): Eukaryota > Metazoa > Chordata > Mammalia > Proboscidea > Elephantidae > Loxodonta > Loxodonta africana. The sequence goes on along the minus strand of NC_087347.1, from coordinate 108,391,313 downwards.
TCCAGTGCATTTTAAGCTATTTATTAACATTCATACTGAAGACAAATGTTTGGAGCTGACTCACTGGAAAGGGTATAGTACTAGATATTCTCAAAATATCTTTGCCCCTAAAGTTAGTTACTTAAACCCAATTTGGCTATTTCCATATCAAACTGCAGTATTTTGACTACTCCATTCACTATAGCATGAACACCTGTACAAAGTGATATTTTTCCATTTGCTCAGGGAGAAAAACAAGAATAGCCAAAAACCCATAGCCTGGTAATGAGCGGGTGTCAATGAATTATAAGTAACTTCTGTTTGAATGAAAGCAATATAATCAGCTCCCTTGTACTAGGTAGATATTATGTTTTCCATAAGAATTCATTTTTGTTAATTTAAATTGAATCATTAAGCATTACAATTTTGGCAGCTGTCAGAAGGATGACAAAAAAATAAGCAGTCACAAAATTGTTCAAGGACATGCTCTGAACAACTCAGTATATAAATCATCTCTTAGCATTCCTTTAGTCATATTAGATAATGAAACTTTCTCTGTTTAACTGAATTTGGTTAACTGCTGGTGGCTTTAGTATCACCCAAAGGTTAATGTGAAGCTTAAGTCAGGTTGAAAAAAGTTATTAACTAAGTAGCATTCCTTAATGAATACATTTTGAGGTACCAGATATTATATATAATAAAAAAGGGAACATTTACCATAGAAAAAGATTAGGTGGTAGCTTGCCTTTGTACTTAAATAAAATAGAACCTTCCCTAAATATTTCTAGCAAATTATTATATTCAGTCACACTTTCTAACTTAAACTTCAGCTTTTCATTTTAGTTCTGATGCTTAGCTGTGGATGGCCAAGTTATATATTTGGCCCTGGGGATGGTTTCATAATATGGAACATTACTGTTCATGTGAGGAAGTCAAAAGGGCCCTGAGCTGTATGTGTATATTGGGGATGGAGGAGTCTAGCTCCACAACTCTGAGCAAATTATGAATCTCTGAAATGAGAGGCCTCAACTGGAAAATTTCCAAGATCCCACTTAACTCTAATACCTGCATTATGCAAACTAAATAATAACTCCTTCTAAGCTGAGGAGTCACTATGTGGCCCAAATGGTTGAGCACTAGCTGAAAGCTGAGTGTGCAAACACGGACTGTGTGGAGCGCAGTTCTACTCTGTAAAACCTGGGGTTGCCATGAGTCAGAGCCAACTCAATGGCAACTGATTTGTTTTTAGTTTTTTGATTATAGGCAGGAATACGGCCTCATGATGTCTTCTAATCTGTCAGACATGAGCAGTTCATATAGACATGGCTGATTTAAGTAAATTAACGAATGTGTGTGTATTATGTTGTATTTTTTGATCCATCTGAATTATGTTTTCCAACAGACATATTTAATGACACTTATGTTGATCGTGCCATAATTTCTCAGGTTTAACTAACCCTAATTTTTAGCTCTAAGAATTTCAGTATTCTCTTGAATTTCAGGAAGAAAGGAAGAGAAACAATAAGGGGTTTTAGCCCAGGAAAAAGGCAAAAAAGAATCAAAGTGCAAGTTCAGCAAAGCAGGAGGGTACATCAGGGGAAACATCACAAGCATGAACAAGAGTTGATCTTGGTACTCTTGATCTTTTGAAATACAGTTCCTGTGGTAAACCTACCATACATGTAAACTTCTGATAAGCCTCCACACTCTGAGCCTAAAGATTATACAAGGAAATGCTTCCATCTATTACAATCCAGGATTTAAAAGCTATTGACTGCCATTTTGTGGTCACTCAAGCATTTGTGCTAATAGGCCTACCTCGGATGCCTGGGACACATCTCCCAACCCTGTAGTTTGATGCCCAAAAGAGTTTCACTGCAATTTTTGCAGATAATGCATTTACTCCCGTGCCTTTCTTCCCTATTCCATTTTGGAAAGATTTTACTTCATTTGTGAGGATATAGTAAGATAAAGAAAATGAGGAAGTCAACTGACATAGTCAGACAATTCAAACCAAAAATATTATCAGGAGAAAGAAGTATTCCATTGCCAGACTGTGGTCACTCAACTTTGGAAGAGTATGGATTCATAAAATGGAACCATGTCACCAGGAAATATAAGACTGCCAGAACCAAATCTGTCTTGACCTTGCATGTTCAGAACAATGTACATTCTAAGATCAGCTTCTTGGGAAGTTATTTATTCTCCATAAAAACAAATCTTTTCTTTCACTTCCTGCCTGGAATTTGCCCCAAGGAGGAGTCAGCTAAATCTCATATCATGCCATTCTAAATTACTGTTTAGTTCATTTGTTTCTGTTTTTTCATTACAATATCATTACACTAAAAAGGGTCCATAACTGTGGACCAAGAATGGTATTTTCCCAGTTGAACTTCAGTCGTTATTTACTTACCTCACTGTTTTGCTTCCAAATATATAAACACATTGAAGCCTCTCCCTCCTTTCTTATAGGTTTCTATTCATATTTGTTTGCTTCTCCTATTTTACATATTCTCTTGAATTTTCCAACTTAAAATATTTTATTTCTTTTAATTAAATATATATATATATTTAATAAAATGTTTCTTTCCTTAAATAGAAGAGTTTTCCATTTTGAATAATATTGCCCAGTATGATTAGTATTGAATTGGACAAAAGATGTCAAGTACAAATAAAAACATTCCCATACAAGTTAAGTTCCATGTCCCGTCCCACTTTGCTTGTTAGCCATAGAGATTTGCCAGTGGAAGATACAGAGATCTATTGAGATATCAATTCTGAAATTCAAACATAAAGCAACACTGTCAGAAGTCAGAATCTTTTGGCATTGACTTATCTGTCTAATCTTGAGAATTCATTTACATTTCCAGTACTGTCTCTCAAGGTAATGAACCTAGTAATGACATACAATTATAACATTTCCGTGATGACATATTTTATTTGTACTATATTGTTTTGTCCTCTAGATATTTTAAGATGTTCTAAGTCCATATTTACTTAATTCATTTACTTCCTTATTTTCAAAATTTTGGTTGGAATCCCTTCTTATCCTTAAGATTTTTCTTTCTTCCAGGGAAGCCTGGTCTATCAAAGGCAAGATCCTCTCAGTTTTTCCTCACTTTCATTCTTATTTACAAAGTCACAATAATTTAGGTGAGGCTAGATGAGTTCGACCACCTCCAAAGCAACTAATAAGGAGAGTTGGTGGCACAATGGTTAAGCATTAGGTTGCTAACTGAAAGGTTGGGGGTTTGAACCCAGCCAGTGGCTCCACAGGAGAAAGACCTGGAGATCTGCTCCCATAAAAATTATAGCCTAGGCAATCAGATGGGGCAGTTCTACTGTGTCACATGGGGCCACTGTGAGTTGAAATCAACTCAACAGAACCTAGAGACAAAAATGCAGCTAATATGTTGGTGTCGGTCAGTCAACATAGTGCCATACAAAGCACTGTGTGTGAACACCAGAGAAAATGTGTATTGAATAAAAAATAAACTCTCTTACTGTTTTCCACCTTCACCTCCCCTCTGACCAACCCCTTTGATCCCTGCTCAAAGCCTTTGAAGTTCCAGTTCTGTCTACCCGGAATGCCCTTCCACCACTTGACCCTCAGGTACTTACTTCAAAGTCATTTTCTCAGTGAAATTTTCACTAACCTCTCTCTCACAACTTACCGGTGCCTTTTTCTCCCCAAGTTTAATTATTATTTTCAAAGCACTCATCACTATCTAACTTACCATACATTTACTTAGGTATTTTATTTATTGTCTGTCTCCCCACTTAGTAAATAAATCCTCAGGAGGGCTAGGGCTTTGTGTTATTTGCTGCTTTACCTTGGCCAGAGAAAGGGAAAAAAAGAAAAAGCAGTTTGGTGCAGGCAGAGAAAAATGAAGAAAAGAGGGGATAGCAAAGGAGAGAAAGGTCCTTAGGTAGCACAAACAATTTGTGCCGTACTGCTAACCTAAAGTTTCTGAATTCAAATCCTGCAAGTGGTACTGCGGAAGAAAAGATCTGGCAATCTTCTTCTGTTAAAATTGGTGGTGTTACTAGTTGATGTTGAGTCAATTCACACTCATGGTGACCCCATGTAGAGCTGCACTCCATAGGATTTTCAAGGCTATGACCTTCTGGAAGCAGATTACCTGTCCTTATTTCCAATGTGCCCCTAGGTGGGTTTGAACTGCCAATTTTTCAGTTAGTAGTCTAGCACTTAACTATTTGTGTCACCCAGGGATTTCTGCTAAGATTGCAGCCAAATAATCTGTACCATGTTGGGTCACCATGAGTTGGAATTATTTTGAGTGCAACTAACAACAACAACAGAAAACAGAGAATAGCAAAGGAGAGGAGTCCCTGGGTGGTAAAAATACTTAATGTGCTAAGTAGCTAACATAGAAGTTGGAGGTTCGAGTCCACCCAGATGCACCTGGGAATAAAGGCTTGGTGATTTACTTTCAAAAAATCAGCCACTGAAAACCCTATGGAGCGCAGGTCTACTCTGACACACGTGGGGTCGCCATGAGGTGGAGTCAACTCAGTAGCAACAGTTTAGCAAAGGAGAGGGAGAAAAAGAACCACATAACATGGCGCTACAGGAAAACAAAACTTGACTGGATTTTTCAGTGTCCCTGCAAAAACTGCAAGGCTCCTGAGATACAGAAATGTATACGTTAGAGAATATTTGCTTTCTCTTCCCCCAGAAATACTATACTCTTCATGTATCATGAAAATTAGATCTGTAGCTATTTTTCTAATAAGTTTATCTGATCCCAAAAGATAAAACAAATTCTCTTATCTCCCTGAGAGGGCCAATAGTAGCCCAGAATAGATCGCTATGTTAAGCCCCAACGTATCAAGAAGACTTGAACACTATCTCTCTAGATAGGTACATCTCAGAAGGGATGAGCCCTAGAATTTGGACGCATCTGTAGGTTTTAAAAGCTGGAGATACCAGGGTTTATCTGAGACTGGGAAAGACATATTTATATTCCAAAAGTTTAGTGTAAGGACCCAGGATCCTTTCCAACTAGCCTCAAATGAGTGAAAGACTGTATCTCCTTTTGGGAGGAAAGGAGGATGGCCATGTCTCTCCTACATAGAATGAGAAAATCCATGGTTCTCCACCCCTGTTTACAGTATGTAACTTGTTATCTACTTCGAAAGATTCCATGAACTCTCACCATATCACTGCAGGCCTAGATGTTCAGGATCGATGCTTCAGTGTTACTCTGGCTGTTGATCTGGTTGTGAATATCGATAAAGAACTATTTAGTCAACCAGGTACCTCGTGTTCCTGCAGTATTTATATATTTAAATAATATATCTCTGCAAGTGGGGTAACATCTCAGACCCTTCACAGTTCTTGACAAAACAAGTACAAAATCTGGAAATATTAACTCTTGGTGGGGGACAAAGAAATTCTTGTGATCAAATAATATCATGCATTTCACTCAGCTCCCCAGATAGACACAAAGAACAGAGAGAATGGATGACCACACACATTACTATGAGGCCTTTAGTTCCCAACTTCGGTTAAGCTCTCAGGAGCCATGACGAAGCATAGTTTCAACCATGGAAGAAAAAGAGATAATTTCCACCTCAGCATAAATCCCATGTTTAAAAAAAATGATTGCAGTCATGACAGAATAAATGTTTTCCTTTTGGATGTGGGGGTATAACAGCCTATTAGGTAATTACTTTGATTTTAAATGTCTGTAATTCTAATTTCCATGATAGCTCATAATGGCTCAGAAAAAGAATGAGGAAATGCAGATGAAGTCTGTCATTGCATATTTACACAGTCAAAAAAAAAAAAAAACCTACAGCCTAAATTCACAAAGCCTAATGCATATGAGTTAATGGCTTTTTATCTTTCTTAAACAGTCATTTGGGAGGGACTAGAAACGGAGCAGAGCACTAGGACTTCTCAATTTAAAAGCTATTACTCCAAGAGTCCATGGGGAGGGCTGCTCCAGAAATATCCTCCTGTATTTGCTAATTTGTTTTCTTTCTTGTTTTCCAAACTATCTTGAAAATGAGGAAAGAGAAATAAAATACCAAGAAGCCCAGCTGTGTGTGGGACACGTGTTTATGTCAGTCATCATGCTCCTGATCTATTGCAGCAATAAATCAAAAGAACCACACTGGTTGTGTAATTTATTACAGCAGTATATCAGCAGGGTCAGCCCTCCAGGAGTGGGAGTTACAGACATGAACCTTGCATCGTTGCTTTTATTTATTTCTTCTATTTAAGTTTGATATAAGAAGACATCGTGGGAGGACCTGAAGTTGGAATTGAAAGCTTCTTTTGCATAATTTCCTAAAGGGCTTTAGATTGTTTATACCAGGATGACATTAAAAGTTCTCACTTTTGATTTGCTATTTCTAGTCAGATAAATTGAAAAGCGAAAAGGCTTAAATTAATGATGATTTTATTTTTGGTATTTAAGCACTTCCTTTTTACTTCTTCATATTACACCATAAGCAAAATAATACTTGACTTGTACTAATAAGAAGGAGCGTTGGTGGGGTACTGGTTAAGGGCAGTTAAAATTCAACAGCCGCTCCTTGGAAAAACTATGCTACAGCTCTACTCTGTCTAGGACAGAGTAGCTCGACAGCTACAGATTCGGTTTGATTTTTTACTAACAAGAAGGGGCTATGTGTAGCTAGTTTTTTTTTTTTTTTTGATCTATTTTTTTTTTTTTATTTTCTCTTTTTGTCTTATGAATGGTAGCATACTAGACTCAGTATTTTGCATTTTAATTTTTTTTTTTTTCCCCTAAAACTGTACGGATGAAAACAGGGAACCTGGGGTACAGAAGGGGGAGACTGTTGACACATCACGAGATTGGCAACCAATGTCACAAAACAATTTGTGTATTAACTGTTTAACGAGAAACTAATTTTCTCTGTAAACTTTCACCTAAAGTGCAGTTAAAAATCTTTTTTTTTCCTAAATTTTGTTTTGTTGCTGTTGAGAATACGTACAGCAAACCATACACCAATTCAACAGTTTGCACATACACACTTTAGTGACATTGATTACATTCTTCTAGTTGTGCAGCCATTCTCACCGTGGTTCTCTGAATTGTTCCTCCTTCATTAACATAGACTAACTGCCCCCTAAGTTTCCTGTCTAACCTGTGGAGCTGCTGTTGTCAATTTGATCCCATATAGTTCTTAAAAGAGCGTAATGCTCAGGACAGGCCTTTTTTACTAGTCAAGTTAAATTATTGTTCAGTTTTAAGATGACCTCAGGGAATATTTTTGGTTTAAGTCTTAAAAATTATCTTCAGGGTTTTAGGTATATTTTATTAAATAGAATAAACTTTAATATTTTAACAGATTGATAGTTCTAAGAAATACATAAGCCTTTCTTCAGTAAGTCAGTAATATTTTCATCTTCAAACTTTAAGAATTTTTATCATCAGTTTAACAGGTCCACTACTCTCCTATGACCCATTTTTTTAATGGTATTTATTGATAATTAAGTCTTTCTTCCTTTTATTCAGTAAATGTTTATTCAGCTAGATGAGAATGACTTCATTCACTAAATCTGTGTTATTATACGTACAGCAGGACCTGGCAGATAACATAGCAGCATTTGCAGCCATACACCCTACTTCCAGATCAATACTACTGTCTCTCCCTTGGTACCAAGATTTTTAAAACTTTAACATATTTCAAGTGACTCTTTCTCATAATGTTTGAGCTCTGCCTTACTGGTATTAAGCATTATTAAAAGAAAAAAAAAAGGAGCACTGGTTTGTCAATAACACAGTCCCCCATTGTTAATTCTGTAGAGAAGACAAGAGAATGCTTAGTATAATTTTGGGTCTTAGATCAAGATCTGCACTTACACTTAAATCTACATAAAAAATGTTAATGTTCTTCTGATGACAAATCTGTTTGGGAAAACGAGTAAAACGTGTTGAGGACATTTGTCAGATGACATGTTACAGAGAGAAAAACTTGAACCTTTGTGTCATATGGACCTGGTTTGATTTGTTTCTACCATTCACTAAATAGTAACCTTTGAAACTGGTTAACTTTTCAGTGCCTCACTTTCTTCACTGGATAAATTGAAATAATAATAACACCACTAAAGAAAGGCCTGAAGATCTGATTCTGTAAAGATTACAGCCAAGAAACCCTATGGAACAGTTGTACTTTGTAACACACGGGGTCACAGTAAGTCAGGGTGTCAATGAGTCAGAATTGACTCTACAACAGCAAGTTTGGTTTTGGGAGTTTTATTCTGGTGATAATTATATCAAATATACACTAGTTAAGAGCTCAGACTACTAACAAAAAGGTCGAATCCACCTGCAGCTCCTTGGAAACCCTATAGAGCAGTTCTACTCTGTCCTATAGGTTCACTATGAGTCGGAATCAACACAAAGGCAACTTTTTTTTTGTAGACTAAAACAGTTGTTGTGTGCCGTAGAGTCATTGTGGCCCCATAGGACAGAGTAGAACTGCCTCATAGTATTTACTAGGCTGTATAATCTTTATGGAATCAGATTGCCATGTGTTTTCCCCTGCAGAGCAGCTGGAGGGTTAGAACCACTGACCTTTAGGAGGAATGTGACCAGGGTTCCTTCTAAAACAATTGGGTACCCAATAAATGTACTTATTGTTTAAAAAAGAAAATCTTATTATGAAGCAGCTCAGCTAATTGTGTTATCAAATACAAGAGTATTCTGATAACAATTTGTAAAATTTTTAGGGGAAAAATAAAGCCAGTGCAACACTACCCCTAGTCATGAATGAGCAGTCCTTGTTAGGGTAGTAATTGTCAATATTTAGTCACTTGAATACTGCTGTACTAGGTATGCCTTATGTGACACCCCAGATCCTCCCAGCCACACCTGGTTCTAGAACCCAGGGCTGCTTTTTTCCTTTTTTGCCACAGTTGGTGTAGTGACTAACTTCCCGTGGGGACAGTGCCCTCACCTCCTGCCTGTGCCTGGAACTTCTTACCTCTTGCCAGATGGATTCCCTCCTGCCCCTGAAGGATCTCCATGGCATCCACATGTAACCTTCAAGCACTTGGGAAATTGATAACCCATGAGTCAAAACTTTTGACCAAAAGAAAAGGGTCAGCAGAAATATTTGCCTTTCTTCCTAGATACCCCCTTTCCCCTTGAACTATGCTCATATGTAATAGTTTATATGGCTTCTCAGCAGATGGTTTCAGGAGACAAAGCAATCCATTACTCTTGATACCAAGAGATGTCCAGCACTTGAGCTCACTCCTTCAAATCTGCCCTCCCTCCTTCTTAGTCCGTTCTCCTTTTTCCTCACTCCTGCTTCCTGGGATTGCATCCATAATTAAGAATTAGCATCCAAACTCTTGTCTTAGGCCCTGTTTTCTAGGAACCACTAAACAAACCAAATCCTTCACCATTGAGTCGATTCCAACTCATGGCAACCCCATGTGTTACAGAGCAGAACTGCTCTATAGGGTTTTCTTGGCTATAATCTTTACAGAAGCAGATCACCAGGACTTTCTTTCGCAGTGCCACTAGGTGGATTTGAACCACCACCCTTTATTCGGGGGCAAAATATTTTTTTGCCCAAAATATTTGCACCACCAAGGGACTTTGATGGAAACCTTGACTGAAGGAAAAAAAAAAAAAACTTCACATTTTTTATCTTTATCTGAAAATATCTTCTATCATGATTTATTATGAATTGTTCTTTAAAATGTTCACTACCATAAATGGAAATTCAGTATCAGCTACTAGAAATAATACCCACTAGAAATAATAGTTACTGTAAAAAATATCTGCAATGAAAGTGAAACAATGCTATCAAAATTATAATTAAACACTATTACAAGTGCTCTGTTCTCTTTCTCACACACACACTAATGATGTCACAGAGTGACAAGTGTCACAGAGGTGTAAAATATATACTAGCAATAAACTGAAACTTTCTTCCTAAGGTAATCAGAAGATTGAAAAAACATCAATGGAAAGATTTTCATATGTGATAAACTTTAAATTCATGTGTTTCTGGGAACTAGCCAATATCAGTGCCCAAACCAAAAACCAAACCCCTTGTTATCGAGTCAATTCCAATTCATAGAGACCCGATAGGACAGAGTAGACCTGCCTCATAGTGTTTCCAAGGACTGACTGGTGGATTTGAACCACTGACCTTTTGGTTAGTAGCCATGCTATCAATATGAGCCCCACATTTTGGGAAAAAATGTGTTCAGCATTGTGGAAGACCAATATTATTATGACTACCATGCAAACTCTCCTGGAAATTCTGACAGGCCAGAGAAAATATGATGGTGGCACACATATTTTTACTCTACTGCAAATTGGTTTGAATCTGCCCAAGATGTAATTAAAAATATATATATACATATTATTTATAACATATTCGATTGCATTTGAGTAAATTCATCTCTTTTAGGTCTATTGTAGCTTATATTGATGTATCCCAGTGTTAACTGCATAAAAGTTATCTGAGGAACTTTAAAAAATGTAGACCACACATCACTCAGGAATTCTGATTTAATTGTTCTGAGGTAGGGCTTTGGCATCAGTATTACATAAAAGCTTCTCAGTGCATTCTAATGTGTATTGAGTGTTAAGGAATTGTTTTATATCCTCCAATATATTATTGAAAAGTTAAGATACATATAAGCTCTTCCTTTGCCCAAAGTAGCATTATGCTGGCGTGTTATTTTAAGCCCAAATGGTAGATGGTCTAGCCAGTTGATCAGGCTCTGCTTTCTAGGTTGCTAATAGGAACAAGGAAACCCTGGTGGCGTAGTGGTTAAGTGCTATGGCTGCTAACCAAATGGTCAGCAGTTGGAACCCACCAGGTGCTCCTTGGAAACTCTATGGGGAAGTTCTACTCTGTTCTATAGGGTCGCTATGAGTCAGAATCGACTTAACGGCCCTGGGTTTGGTTTTTCAATAGGAACAAAGGTGGTGATTTGACCTTCACTTGTGCCCAGTTCTAGCTCCCAACCCTAGAACAGACCACCTGGACACTTTAGCCCTCAGTGTCTGGAATTATTATTTTAGCGGGATAAACTACCGATTACACATATTAGCGGCTGATACACCAGTTGAAGTGGAGTCAATTCAGACCCATGGCGACCTCATGTGTGTCACAGTAGAATTGTGCTCCATAGGGTTTTCAGTGAATGATTTTTCACAAGCAGATTGTCATTCCTGTCTTTATAGGTGCCTCTGGGTGGACTCGAACCTCCAACCCCTTGGTTTGTTGCCTACCACATTAACTATTTGCAACACCCAGGGACTTCAGCAACTACTATGGCAGTGGTCATAGGATTATGTTTTAATCTTAGTGGAAAGGTTAGCTTATGAGTCTTCAGGAGTGCTTGTTTTTAACAGTTCCATTTAATAGGTGTTTTAATCATTTCGTTTTACTTCCTTCTAAGGCATATTTTCGGTTAACATTATTTACACCTTTCTGCCATTTTTCTGTAGTATTCCTTGGCCTTTAATGATTATGCAATAACTCAGCTCATATTTCTTACTAACTTTGCAAATTTTAAATGTTACCTTGTCCTTTTAGTAATTTAACTATATAATTTCAAATTATTAAATGTATTTTATATGTTGATAGTAAATCATTTTATTTGATAACTTATTTATCAGCATATGCTAGTAGAAATTATTTAGCATTTTTATTTTCAAGTGCTTTTCACATTTTCCAACCTCTTCATGCAAATAAAGATCTTGTGATAATTGCCTTTATGATCTTAGGGCTACAATAAATATCTGCTTCTCCTGCTAAACAGTTTTGTTCCCTTATACCAAAAACCCATTGATCCATTGCCATCAAGTCAATTTTGACTCATAGCAACCCTACGGGCCAGAGTAGAACTGCCCCATAAGGTGTCCAAGTAGCAGCTGGTGGGTTCAAACTACTGACATTTTGGTTAGCAGCCAGAGCTCTCTGTAGCTCTCACCACTACACCCCTAGGGCTCCTTGAAAATGATGTTGATATTGTTATGTGCCATCAAGTGGGTTCCAACTCATTGCGATCCTATAGGACACAGTAGAACTGCCCCATATTGTTTCCAAGGTTGTAAATCTTTAGGGAAGCAGAGTGCTACATCTTTCTCCCAGTGAATGGCGGGTGGATTTGAACCGCCGCCTTTTTGCTTAGCAGCTGAGCTCTTAACCATTGCATCACCGGGGTGCCTCTCTACCAAGTAGCAATACTGGTAACAGATTACCCTTAATATCTTTGCTGATGGAAAGCTCAGGATAAATTTATGCTTGGGTTATTTATTTGCGGTTGTACTATAGCTGAGCTTTTATTATAAGCTGGTTTAAATCACTTTTTGAAATTGTTGAAATAATGAAAATTAAGTATAATCAGTTTTTGGCATTCTAAACATTCTCAGAAAGTCAAATACAGAAAATTCAAGGTATTGCTTCAAGCTTAAAGAAATTAATGTTGGTTTTTTTATGTGTGGAACTCATAAGAAATACCTATAAAAATCAGTCAGGGAACAATTAAAATAAAATTTTAGTCAGAAATTTAAAAAAGAAAACATGTAGTTTAATTCAGAATCTATTGAATTTAAACATGAAACATTTTAATCTACTTTCTTGTTTATATGTTGATGTATTTCACCATGGAAAAGGTTTTTTGTTTTTGTTTTTGTTAGCTTATTCTTATATTTAATTTACAAGCAAAATCAATCTGGAAGAAGTATGCTCATTATACACACACACATGCATACACACAGAGAATGGCTTTTTTTAGTTATCTGTTCTTTTAATCTTTGTATATGAATTTCTACAATGGGGCAGGTGGGACAGGTGCTGCTGGTCTTCTGCAAAAATTCTGCCTGATGCCTAAAGAATTAAAAGTTTCTAAGAAATATTAAATCAGTCAATCAGCATCCCTATCACATGCTGAAGGGACACCAGTTATTTTCTGGGTGGATACACTAGTTGCCCTGGATACTGACCTTTATCCTTCTCTAGGAACATATCTGTTTTGAGAGAGTCCAGCTTCAGTAATACTTTAATTTACACAACTAACCAAGCTGAACAATCACTGAAATACATGTGGATTTAAATCAAAGGGGTTTTGTTAGAAATAAACACCATTAACCTTACTGAAATAACTTTCTTAACTTACCAAGTAGAAATATCAATTGTACAGATTTCAGAAAATTACCTAGGATGGCTGAGGCCTTTGGAATAACTAAGCTTGGATTTTGGTCTTTTTTTAAAAGCTGTTTATTTTTTTTCAGTTTATATAGAGAAACATTTTCATAATTTCCACTTTATTCATTCATTTACCATTGTTTTGGCAAATATTTGATGAGTACATCAGTGCACCAGGTATTGGGCTACTTGCTTTTGGGAATACAAAGATGAAAAATAAATTTCCTTTCATCAGATGCTAGTAATTCTATAGAAGAGGCAATGAGGCTATTTATGTTGTTGTTATTGGGTGCTGTCAAGTAGGTTCCAACTCATAGTGAGCCCACATAAAACATAACAAAGCACTGCGTGGTCCTGTGCCATCCTCATAATTGTTGCTATGTTCGATCCCACTGTTGCAGCCACTGTGTCAATCCATCTTATATTTGTATATATGCATGTGTATATATGTATATACATAAGTATACATGTATTATTAGGCTATTTATAATTTGTTCAAATTGGTATAATTCATGTTTATATAAACAAATGTGTAAGTATAGTGAATGAAATTATAAAATTTTAAATATGGTTTATTATTTAAATTGAGAATTTCAAAGGAAGTTTTGAAAGAATTACCATTTGTGGTTAACTATTGTCAGGTTGTCAGGTACTAAGTTATGTATAATAGAAGTGTCATTTAAATCAAAATACTTCATGAGACATAGGTATTATCCCCATTTCACAGAAGAAGAAACCAAGGCATAGAAATATTAAGAAAATCTTCCAAGTTTACTAGACAATATGTCATGGACCTAAATTTCAACCCATGTCTATCTCCACAATCTAAATTTATTATTTTCTGTCATAGCATTCTGATTCCTGAAAAGCAGTATATTCTATTTGTTGCTAAAACTGTTTTTGTAATTAAAATATCCAAAATATGGCATTGTCTTATTATTCATATGAATATATAAAGAGGTGTATCCAATGGCTAATCTGGTTGAGTTTCACAGAACCAGTAGGAAAATCATAACATTTAGAGTTGAAAGATAATTTTGAGTACAGGTCAAAATGCAGAATCTGAGACTGAGTAAGTTAATTACTCCAGATCATTCATTCAGCTATTTAGAACCAGAGTCAGAAATTGAAACAACGTCATTTAACAGCAGTTTCAGAGTTATTTTCACATTTTTCTTGTCCTTAGTCACTTACATTTGGCAATGGTATTTCATCATGTAAATTTTCACTGTTGTATTCCCTCTGCTATTACATCTATATATTATAGTCACAGACTATTAAATTTAGGCAACACAATGCACCATCTTTATTCTGACAATCTTTATTCATCTAAGGTAGAGAATCAGTGCTCCAATATCCTATGGGATCTATTAAATCACTGTGATATTAAATTAGATTAAGAAATGGTCCTCAGTTGAGATGATGTGTCACTATGGCCTAAGAAACACCTGCAAGGCCAAAGGAGTTATATGTGTCACAAAGCCCAATTTTGCTTTCAGTCGGGGTGGTTAAAGTATACTAAGTATGTGGTGGAATATGTGTCCTACAGCAAAGGAGTAAGCACATCCAAGAATACGTGTTTTGCTGAGGACCTTGTAATGGCATATACTGAATTCTGTATAAAAAGGGATGGGTTCCAAACCACTCTGAGTGCTCCTGAGAGTGCTGGATGATCAGAATGCTGCCTGGCTACCGGTACGCTGACTCGGCATGGTCAGACTTCCAGACTGCTTTACCCTATAAATGCAAATACACTGCTATGCTTTCTGTAGGTAGTCTTCTTGCTTTTCACCACATGCTAACCACAAGATGTGAAACCCTTGGATCAGGTAACTCTACCCTGATTGGCCAAACAATCACCCTCTTCATGTGTGCTTTAGTAACTCTCACCAAATTTAAATCCATCGGCAATACACGGACACTGTTGTTCTAGAGACGTACATAATCAGCTTATACATTATAAAACAGTAAGCATAAGATATTTCCTTTCTTCCATTCTCAGTTTCTTAAAATCTGTGAGCACACTGATTTTGCTTCTGGGAAGATGGAGTAGATGCTCACTATGTACAGCAAGAAATATGTATAAAACAAACACAAGAAAACTGTGAAACGTGGAAAGAAGATATCCCAGCTAGGGACCAAGGGATGACATGGTGGTGAGGTCTCTGAGTTTTATGATTGCGTAATATGTCCCAGACTTGGAAATGAAGAAGCTGGTAATCTGGAGATGCTAACATGCACAGATCAAAACAAACAAACAAACAAAAGAAGCCCCAATTAAAGCCTGCTGTCCATAGCCAAAATATCAAGATCAGGAGAGGCACAGCCTGTCAAGGCAGAACATGTTTACACTAGAAATGCTGTATTCCAGCAAAACACCACAGAAAAACTGTGAAACACTCCATCCACACCATGAAAGACAAAGAGAGGAACCTAGACTTCCACCCTTGCAAGGCTGTAAGGAGTTGTCCCAATACCCAGTCATGGAGTCAGAGAAGGACTAATAGGGAGCTAGGATTATCATCTCCTCTGGCTAGTAACATGGGTCCCTCCTACAACATCATTGGAGACCAAGTGGGAATCTTGGACTTGCACACCTGTCTGACTCTAATAAAGAGAAGATACAAACCAGAACTAAATGAAAATTTTAGAGCTAAAAATCACAGTAACAAAAATATAAAGTTCAGTGTAGGGGTTCATCAGCAGAATGGAAGGGAAAAAGAAATAATCAGTAACCTGGAAGATGGGACAATAGAAACAACAAAATCTGAATAACACAGAGAAAATAGACACGGAAAAAAAAATAGAAGAGAGGTCCAGTGTCCTGTGGATTATAACAAAAGGATCTAACACTCATGTTAAAGGAGACCCAGACAGAGCAGAAAAGAGAGTGGAGCTGAAAAAGTGCTTGAAGAAATAATGGCTGAAAACTTCCCAAATCTGCCAAGAAAATTAAATCTACAGATTAAAGAAGCTAAACAAACTTTAAATAGAATAAACCCAAAGAAATTCATGCCAAGACACATTATAACGAAACTTCTGAAAACTATAAGCAAGGAAAAAAAAAAAACTTAAAAGCTGCCAGGGAAAAACAACACTTTGCCTATAGGAAAAAGCAATTTGAATGACAAAGGATTTCTCAGAAATTATGGAGGCGAGAAAGAAGCGGGACAATATTTCTGAAGTGCTGAAAGAAAAAAACTGACAACTCAGAATCCTATACCAGGTGAAAATATCCTTCAAGAATGAAAAAGAAATCAAAACATTTTAAAAGAAAGAAATTTAAGAGAATTTGTTGCCAGAAGACCTTCCCTACAAGAATGGCTAAACAAATTTTTCCAAGCAGAACAGATGGGGATAAAAGAAGAAACCCTGAAACATTAGCAAGAAAGAAAGAACACAGTAAGCGAAACTCATTTGTGTTTTCTAAATCATGTTTCATGGATGAAGCAAAAAAACTAACCACTGTCTGATGTGGTTCAAAACGTACCCAGTGGGTATACTTAAGATAATTGTATCCCAAATAGGGGAGGACAAAGTCATGCAAAGAGATGTAAAGTTTCTACGCTTCATTAAAACTGGTAAAAAGTTGACATAATAGACTAAGAAGTTATGTATATGTAATCTTATACCTAGAGTAACCACTTTAAAAGCTGTAAAAAAATACACTCAAAAACATAATAGGTAGATCAAAGAGTTTTATAGGTATTTAAAAACAAAAAAAAACCACTGTTGTCAAGTTGATTCCAACTCACAGCAACCCTATAGCAAAGAGTAGAACTAACCCATCGGGTTTCCAAGGAACACCTGGGGGATTCAAACTGCCTACCTTTTGGACTGGGTACCTTTTGGTTAGCAGCTATAGCTTTTAGCCACTATGCCACCAGGGTTTCCTTATAGACAACATTATTTTCAAATAAATTTATATTGAAAGACAAAGCAACTAGAATAGCTAAAACAATTTTGGAAAAGGAAGAATAAATTGTGAGAAATCAGTCTACTCTATTTCAAGACATATTACATAGGAGTGAGGTATTACAAAAATATATCTATATCTATGTTTATGTCTATGTCTACGTAGCGTTGGCTCTAATAGAGAGTTTGGAGCCATAATTGACATTAAGCATTGGATATTAGAAATGAATATAATATTTTAGGTCCTCAGTTACTAATCTGCAAAATAATACTTAATGGTCTTAAGGTTTCAGTTCACTAAGATTTCCGTGAATGTTCATGGTAACTTTGATTTTTCAAACAAAAATAAAAAGTTTAAATACCAAAAATATAAATCCTTTAAAAATTGTAACCAATCTGCCCTATTTGGTTACACGGAATAGGCAAAAAATTAAGACATATTGTTAGAAAATTTACTTTTTTGGACATCAAAGCTGTTCTGTAAGTTTCAGAGTTAGGCTTCTGAAGGTTTTATAGCATCATTAAAACTATAGTATCAAAGAAGAAGAGATACTGTATAGATGTTGTTGTTAGGTGCCATCAAGTCAGTTCTGACTCAAAGCGACCCTATGCACAACAGAACGAAACACTGCCCGGTCCTGAGCCATCCTTACAATCTTATGCTTGAGCTCGTTGTTGCAGCCACTGTGTCAATCAACCTCATTGAGAGTCTTCCTCTTTTCCACTGACCCTGTACTCTGCCAAGCATGATGTCCTTCTCCAGGGACTGATCCCTCCTGACAACATGTCCAAAGTATGTAAGATGCAGTCTCGCCATCCTTACCTTTAAGGAGCATTCTGGTTGTACTTCTTCTAAGACAGATTTGTTCATTCTTTTGGCAATCCTTGGTATATTCAATATTCTTCGCCAACACCACAATTCAAAGGTGTCGATTCTTCTTCGGTCTTCCTTATTCATTGTCCAGCTCTGACATGCATATGATGCGACTGAAAATACCATGGCTTGGGTCAGGTGCACCTTAGTCTTCAAAGTGGCGTCTTTGCTCTTCAACACTTCAAAGAGGTCCTTTGCAGCAGATTTACCCAATGCAATGCGTCTTTTGATTTCTTGACTGCTTCTTCCATGGCTGTTGATTGTGGATCCAAGTCAAATGAAATCCTTGACAACTTCAATCTTTCTCTGTTTATCATGATGTTGCTCATTGGTCCGGTTGTGAGGATTTTTGTTTCCTTTATGTTGAGGTGCAATCCATACTGAAGGCTGTGGTCGTTGATCTTCATTAGTAAGTTCTTCAAATCCTCTTCACCTTCAGCAAGCAAGGTTGTGTCATCTGCATAACGCAGGTTGTTAATGAGTTTTCCCCCAGTCCTGATGCCCTGTTCTTCTTCATATAGTCCAGCTTCTCGCATTATTTGCTCAGCATACAGATTAAATAGGTATGGGGAAAGAATAAAACCCTGATGCACACCTTCCTGACTTTAAACCAATCAGTATCCCCTTGTTCTGTCTGAACAACTGCCTCTTGATCTATGTAAAGGTTCCTCATGAGTGCAATTAAGTATTCTGGAATTCCCATTCTTCACAATGTTATTCATAATTTGTTATGATCCACACAGTTGAATGCCTTTGCATAGTCAATAAAACACAGGTAAACATCCTTCTGGTATTCTCTGCTTTCAGCTAGGATCCATCTGACATCAGCAGTGATATCCCTGCTATATAGATACATAGATTATACTATATAGATACATAGATTAGATGGATGGATGGACGGACGGAGGGACGGATGGACGGACAGACGGATGGACAGATGGATGGATGGAAGAGAAGGTGGAAAGAAAAGAAGACTACTTCATTAGTTTATGGAATAAACTAATTGATTCTATAAGTAGGAGAGAAACACTTGGTGTTCTAAAAATGTAACATATCTCATATCCTTATGATTGAACTTATAATTAAGATTAGTCTTCAAAAAATTTCTTTCCTTTTGTTATCAAAACAGTCCATCTTATCAGAGCGTGTTTATATAGGGGAAAAATATTCTGTGTCCTTCTCATTTTAAAAATAACTCTTAGAACTTTGTATATCTGCCTGGGAACATACTCTGAAAACAATGTTGGATCAGGTTCCTAAAAGAATGTCAGAAGTAAGAAATATCAGCAATTGCAATTCCTGGGAACATAAACATCTCTTTTGGAGGGGTTTGTGTCACTCAGGTAGCAGATACCTTCCAAGGAATGATTAACACTTAGAGGGTAACTGCAGAGAGAAAGGCTATAATCATGCTGTCTTAGCACCTGTCAACATTACTTATTGTTTCGGCCACTGGAAAAATAGAAACGACAGGAGAGATACAGAATAGAAATAAAAAGGAAACAGAATGAAATTACTATCTGTTTTCTTTTTTTGGCCTCATAACTAAATCACCTAAGAGTATTCAGTTGTATATCACTAAACATGGAATGTTATTCCTTAGCAGTATAAATGTTTAGGTAGAATAACCACATAAATTAATGTGACACTATAAATTTAGAAAAACACAGCCAATTATTTTATTTTTATCAGTACCAGATTTGAACTGTAAGGACTTATATTTCACTCTGACCACATGTATAATAAAATAGAAAAATAATACCTAATTCTAACTTTGATTGAAGAAATTAAACATACGAATAAGCTTGTTAAACTTCAGCATTAACAAATAACTAAAACAGAAGAAGAAAAACATATTTTTCAAAGCACTTTTTTCTGACTCCTTTTTTACTATATTAAAAGAATCTGTTTCTTGATCTACTGATAAGTAATGGGTAATATAATATTTATAAGACAAACTAAGTGATGTAGAAATAGTATCTCAGCATTTTTCATTTCTCTACAAACATTTAAGCCCATAGGACTTCACGTGAAAAAAAAAAAAGGTTTTTCTGATCAGAACAAAGCTACATCCTGTGTTCCATTCTGAAGTGTCATAACCAGCATATTAAAGAATTTAAATTGAATGAACTAAATAAGCCTATTTGACTTTAACCTCTCATTATGGAAATGTACTTGACCAAAGAATAATTCCTGTGAATATTCAGCAGGAGATTATTCTTCAAACACACTTTGGGAAAGTTAGGGATCAGACTGAGTTTGTGACTCATGATGCTTTGGTTTACAAGAATCTTTCCCAAACCTCGAAATCAATTAACTTAAATATAGGTTGTTTCCTTTTCATTAAAGAAGACATACTCTTTCAAATATTTCAGATAGAAATGTCTAGCTTCTTTCAAGTCAGTCAGTTTCCAAAGGGATGGATGTTTTATCTCTCTATTCCTCCTCCTGCCCTCTACAATCACCTACTTCATCCAAGGGAAGAAACATGCAAACCATACAAAGGAAAAGCTCCTTTCAGAAATTGTTCCTTCTCTGGTCATTCCTTTTTATTGCATAGTTTCAGCATTTTTTTTTACTCCATAAATTAAACAATATTTTGCTTCTTTTCTTATATTTTAGGGTTGGTATTTTAAGCCTTTAATAGAATCTTTAAACCTTAATAACTATTCTTTTTGCTTCCTATACTTTATTGTTTTTAATTCCACAGTTTTACCCGGTCACATGTTTGCACAGTACCTTGTACATTGCATTAAAAATGCAAAAATAAAGTGGAAACTATCAGTTTTCTTACTTATTTGAAAAAAAAAATACAAATTGAATGCATGCTTTATTGAATACCTTAAAATCTACTCTCAGGTCACACTTAAGAAGATTTTTGAAGGTTTCTAAATAATGGGATCAATTCAATAAGTAAGATGGGTAAAAATGTGGCCTCTATTTTCTCTATCATAACTGTAGACAGACCTGCCAAATAAGACAAAGCAGAAACCTGCTTGTCGATATCTTAATTGGCAAAGACATTTAAAATTTGCACATATCAATGCCTAGATTAGAATATGATATGGTAGTTTCTTAGAAAACACTCAAAGTTGCAAATCATACAGTCTCACCTTTCAATTTCACAAGTGATCTAAAAATGCATTCCTGTGCAACCTAGAAATACACTTCAATTACAAAAGTTTTGTATGTAAGGACTGCACATGAAGCCTTTCCATCAGAAGAAAAATATTCGAATAATCCATCCCATTCTCTTAGCATATCTAAGTAAATTAAGTATGCTAATGACCCATTGAACAAATAATTGCTCATGAGGAGTTCATTTGAACATTTCTACCTATATTTCAATTTTATTTGTATTATTAAAAAGCCTCATACTGGTGCACTGTTGGTACTCTATGTGGAGTATTGAAACATGTCTTCACTGTACTGCTGGACTCTTTAACTCAGTTTTGAACCCACTGATCACACAAATTGGCAATTGGAAGTCTAATAAGCACCAAGATATTCATGTTAATTAAAAAGATACTCAATTCAGTCAATATACATAAATTTACATATACAAATTATATTAATGTAATTGTTCAAGGTGAACAAAATAATAGTAAGGAATGGAGATAATAGGAAATACACACAGACACACACACAAACACACATGTATACATAAAAGAATCTGGTACAGAGAGATGAACTGAGCAGTAGAATTAACTCAAATGTCTAGACATTACTTTTTCCGTTAGGGAGGCCTTAGCTTCTTTGAGGATCTGAGAAGAAATCTCTAAAAGGTATCCTTTGACTTCCAAAACTGCAACTCAAATTAAGAATCTATATATTAAGCACACACTTTTTTACCTATCATTTAACTAAGAAGATTTAACTAGGAAATAAAAAAGAAGGCCTGAACCAATAGGATACCAGAAAAATATTGGTCAACTTTTTTCAAGAATTATCAGATATAGAAAGGTTCCTAGAGTTTCTAAGACTTCTGTAATATTATTCTGTATGTGCAGAGTAATTTTTCAGAATTAATATTATTCGTATGTCTTTATCAGAGGGAAATGCCTTCTTTCTAAACTTCTAAATAGAAGTCACATTGCATCTTTAACCTTTCCCAAAGGCAACAAAAAAAAAAAATTTTTTTTTTTTTTAAAGGCAACAATAGACAAACTAGCTTCTTAGTAACAGCCTTTGTACCAACATTTTATGGTTATCTTAGTAAAACAACCCATTGATCATTTAAATTGTCAACTGAAAATATAATAAGCATCCAGAAATAAAGGTTAAATTTTTACAAAATTCAATTCAAGGGCAAATAACTTATATTCTAGTTATAAAATGAGTAAAATACAAGAAGGAGTATGTAACACAAACAATACATAATTTAAAGCTAAGTTTCTGGTATTAACCATGAATAAATGGCAAAAGTGTTTGATAACTTTAAGAATCATTTGTCAGAGCCGCTGGGGGATAAATCCTTTATTAGGTATAAAAACAAAAACAGCTGAAAATCAATAGAAATGTAATATTCTTTAATTTTGTGAAAGTTAGTTGACGCCATTGTGAATTCAAAGAGATAGAAAAGATATTCTCTGTCCTCAAATCTAGTTGAGGAGATAAAATATATGCTTATTTAAAGAAAGCTACCAATACCAAAATTAATTATTGATATTTCAATTATGATTCTTAATATTTTGCACTCAAATGTTATATTCGGAAGAGAATTACTGTTACGAATGGAGGTAAGACAATTTTATAAATAATCTCATAAGCCTTTTTGCATTGCCCTGAAGTTTTTTGAAGTTTGGTATTCTTGAATGTAATCATTTTTATGAAACTAGAGATAATAATGGAGACTTCTGAATTGTCTGAATCCTGGTTTCAACTCACATGTATTAATACAGGAAAGAGAAAGGAGACATACATTAAAAAGCTTGTATGTCAAGTTTTGATATTATTTGTGGTGAAAGGAGAACACATGTTCTCTATCCTTTCTTATCTGAAGGAAGAAAAAAGAAGTTCCAAGGTATTCAATGTGTTCTTTACTATTGTTTTTTAATTTATTTAGTTACAGAAGAACTAGACAGAATTTTTTTCTTTTCAAAGGCAAAAGTAAGTAGAATTTATGAGAGACTACATAGCCTGTGTTCCCCTCTATGAGCTCTTTCCACCAACCATCTGCCAGTTTGTCATACATGGTGCCTTGCACGTTACTATGATGCTAGAAGCTGTGCCAACATTATTTCAAATACCAACAGGGTCATCCATGGTGGACAGGTTTAAATGGAACCTCCAGACTAAGACAGAGTAGGAAGAAAGACCTGGTGATTTACTTCCAAAAATGAGCTAATGAAAACCCTACGGATCATAACAGAATGTTGTCTGATATATTGCTAGAAGATGAGGCCCCTAGGTTTGAAGGCACTCAAAATACCAGTGGCTACAGTGATGGACTCAAGTATGCAATGACTGATAGATAGGGCAGGACTGGGCGATGTTTTATTCTGTTGTGCAATGAGTTGCTATGAGTTAGAGCCAACTTAACAGCAACTAACAACAACAAAACAACAATGGTCTCTATAACGAAACTATCTGTATTCACTTTAATTAAAAGAAAGATTGGTAGGGCACAAAGGCAATAAGAGATTTGATAATGTTCACTCCATCAGGTATTAAAAAAAAAAAATAAGGCTTCAATTTAGGATTCCAGGAAAAGAAAAATTTTAAAAGAATTAAATGAATAAAACTTCCTCCTGCCCACTCTAGAGCTTATTTGTAAACTTTAATAAAAATTAACCAAAAACCAAACCCAGTGCCATCAAGTAGATTCCAACTCATAGCGACCCTGTAGAAGAGAATAGAACTGTCCCATAGAGTTTCCAAGGAGCGCCTGGTGGATTCGAACTGCCTACCCTTTGGTTAGCAGCCGTAGCACTTAACCACTACGCCACCAAGGTTTCTTAATAAAAATTAGAGCATACTAATTTAATAGATATTAATTTCTAATTTGAATCATAAGTAAACATCAAGTTTTTTCCTAATTGTACCATTTTAAATATACCTAAACAATGAGTACATACATTAAAACAGGAAGGCAAAAGGAATGCTGAAAGCAAAGAAAAAAATCATAACATACCACTGGACGGTTGTGAGAATAAAATGAAATACAAGGTGCCTGGCAATGTCTACAGTGCTACTTAATGACTGTTAACTAGTGTAGTGACGATCAGTTAAGTTGATATAACTCTCAGAAACCTTAAAAAAATGAGGAGGCTAGTGTATAAGGGGTTTAAAACAGCCAAAATGAAGGCCCTAGATTTTGCAAAAGTGTTAAATGATTTTTAAATTGATCACTTGTCTTATTAACAAAAAATATAACCTTTCTCTTAAATTAATTAGAAGTTATGTGAAGATATAGGTGAGAAGCCTATACACATGTAGTAATTTTTGGAATATTTGTCCAGCTCTCAGTCCCAACTAGAAAATATCTTGGTTTAGACAGGAAAGGGAATGGGAGTAACTAGGCATAATTTTTTCTAAATGTCAAAACAAATCATTTAAATAATATTTGTTAAGGATATATTACTTGACCAGCTAGAGTAACTAGAATTTTCACACACAGAATAGATTTGGGGGAAAGAAACAAAGCAAGTATTTAAAAAAATAAATTGAGGTGGATGAAAGATATGAAGAATTCTAAAAGCTTTTTCCACATTAGGTTATAATAGGAAATAACACCACATTGAGGACAATGATTTACTTGCTACAGACTGTTTTTCAAAACAGCCTTATTTAGAATTTCTAGGCTGTACTCTGGGGTGTATGCTTTTGTACCATATTCTTATAATCACCATGAAATTTAGGTAAGGAATTTGCACATCAGAAAACTAAAGTTTATAAAGGTTAAATCATTTGCCTAAAGTCACAAGACCTTTAATTGGAAAATATAGGCCAAGGATTTACATTTATGGTTCTTAAATCAAGGTTATTGTCTTGAGCACAAACTGAGTTTCATCAAGTCTGAGCTCATTGTTTCAATGCCCCCTAATCAGTCAAGTGTCTTGTATCAGTGCTATTCAAAGTAACTGCTCCACAAGGGAAGAGGAGTCTTTATCAGAATGTAAATCCACACACTACTTCCTTCT
The DNA here is from genome assembly GCF_030014295.1 of Loxodonta africana. Classification (NCBI taxonomy): domain Eukaryota; kingdom Metazoa; phylum Chordata; class Mammalia; order Proboscidea; family Elephantidae; genus Loxodonta; species Loxodonta africana. The sequence goes on along the minus strand of NC_087347.1, from coordinate 108,366,221 downwards.
TCAAGATGCTCATATATAATCATAAATACAGATAAAAATAGATATATAGATATGTATCTGTCTATATATACACAGACGTGTACATACATAAAAATCATACATATATACATACATATACATTCATACATAATATATAAAACCCAAAACCAAACCCATTGCCATTGAGTCAATTCTGACTCATAGCTACCCTATAGGACAGAGTAGAACTGCCCCATAGAGTTTCCAAGGAGCACCTGGTATATTCAAACTGCCGATGTTTTGATTAGCAGCCATAGTTCTTAACCACTACACCACCAGGATTTGCACACAATACATATATATATAGTTAATGGAATTAAACGGTGTGCTTAATAACAAAGATTAGGGTTTGGAAAGCTAAGGTCCCCTGGATGCTTGCCTGTTTTTGTAAGCAAAGTTTTACTGGAATACTGTCATGTCCATTCATTTACATATTCTCAACGGCTGCTTTAGCACTATAAGGCACTATAGTTGCTACAGAGACCTTATGACCCATGAAATTTTAAATATTGAGCATCTCGCCTTCAAGAAAATGTTTGCTTCTTATCCCAGACCTTCCTCCACACAGTTGAGAAGTGAGAAGCCTAGAGATCACTTTGTCCTTCAGGCACGCCCTGGTGTGGGGATGGGGAGGAGGATTTCTCCAGAGGCATAACCACCCAGACATACCCATGAAACCTGAGTTTTCTCAGTTGGCAAGGACTGTTCCTCCTCACAGGACAAGGGAGAGTGCTGACATTTTCCACCCGGTGCTGTTGTTGTTGGGTGCCATTCTACAGGGCCTAAATACCTGCAGTAAGCGTTCTCTAGGGGGCCTATAAGGACTTTTCACTAACTTTTCATTTGGAACCCATGGAAAAGAGGCTGAGGGGAGTGATTGGAAATGGGCCTGACTATGAAAGAAATCATATTCACCCCCACTCAGAGCTTCCTGGATTGCTTTGAAGACCCAAAAACGGAACAGAGGAGTTTTTTTCTTTCCCAATTTTCTCATTTTCGTAGGATTACTAACCAATTTCATTTCACATTTAAAAATATATATACATATAAATAAAAATTCAACCACTGCAAATCACTCTAACACTTTCAGACTAATTAATAACTAGGAGAAAATCCATTATTGTCTCTCCAGAAAAAACAGTTTTTAAGAGTTGAGCAGTTACTATGGTAGCAAATGTACCTGAAGAAAGTTTTTAAAATATTATCCACAATTTCCTTTTTCACTGAGTACATTAGTTATTCAATGGGGTTAGTCTACACAATTAATGATTTCAAAATCACATGATAAGCATATTGCAAGAACACCAAAAAAAAAAAAATGTTTTCCAAATGTATCATTGCATAAATCTATAAACAAGAAATATCTGGTGAACTTACGTGTCTCTGGGACCCATCATATTCACATCTTTCAATTTTTCCTAGGCTGCCATCTGAGAAATACAGCTTCTCAGTGCGGTGGTCAATGGTGAGTCCATTTGGAGTGAGTATGTCTGTACTGACCACCACTTGAGCATTTTTCCCAGTCAGGGTAGATCTCATGATACTTGGATGCTGTTCATTCCAGTTGGTCCAAAACATTAAACTAATGAAAGAGAAAATTGTAATAACAAATTAAAATAGAATTTCATTAATTGTAAAAAACATTAGTAGAAACGTGGCAATGCCAAGGTATTAAAAAGAAGGAAAATTAATTGCCTCAGAGTTTATGACCCTTAAGGAAGTCTAGGTGCCAAGAGAAAATACTCATTTATATTTGCATGTATTGTTTCCCTTGGTTCTTAGATGAAACCTGGAAAATATTTCTAGAAAAAAAATTATCTGGTTCTTTCTCTCAAATAATAATTTAATTAAATTAAGCCACTTAGTTGTATTACAAGGATTTGTTTTTATCAAGGACAAAACAATTACCTTAAATGTTTTGTGAACTACAAATATACATTAATATTGCCGTTTAGTAGATTCTTGTGGTCATTTTGTACATTATTATTGTAGCTATATTTCTCTTTTTGATTCAAAATCTTCTTCCCTTTCCGGGTTTGCTTTTAAAATTCTGCATTCTCATTTTTATTATGTTTTACAGAAACAATATCGCTAGACTGTTAATTTTCTTTACTTATTTTAACTCTCTTTGTCAATGGGATTTTTTAAAAATACATATTACAGTGTTGTTTCTGGGATTTTAGGGATTATTCTTAAATCTTTAATATCTGTTACTCATATAGGTTTTTCAGGATGCCTTCTATCGGCATCAAACTTTACTCGGAAGAAGCCATCAGAGTCTATGGAAGTCCTCAGGTCTGTGTTTCTAAAAAGTTTCTCTCCTGGAGGAAAGGAGAAGCTGCAGGGTTCCAGTTTCCAACCCCTGTTTTTACTAGAATAGTTCTTCTTTATCAGTAGGAATGTCCCTAAGAGTTTATTGAAAATAGTTTGTTGCTGTTTAGGATGAATGGACTGCGAAGGAGGAGAGGGAGGGAGAGAGAGAGGGAGAAAGGAAGGAAGAGAGCAAGCTGGGTAGGCTGTTTTAAGTACAGGCAGTCCCAGGATTACAAGGGAGATCGCTTCCTAACTGTGTGTTTAAGAATTTGTGTGGAAGTCAGAACAGGCTGTACAGTTCTTATTTAGCTTTATTTTAGTGCAAAAAAAGGAGCACTGGTGGAGCAGTGGTTAAGAGCTCAGGATACTAACCCAAAGGTCAGCGGTTCATATCTACCAGCCGCTCCTTAGAAACCCTATGGGGCAGTTCTACTTTGTCCTATAGGGTCAGTATGAGTCAGAATCGACTCGACGGCAACAGGTTTGGTTTAGTTTTCTGGTTTAGTGCAAGAAGAAGATTGAACCCTTTCAATGATTTAAAAGCAGTACTTGCGGCAAATGGAGGTGATTATGATGAAGAATTTGTTGCATAGGGGTTGGCTCAATTATTTCTAAGTGAGGGCAAATTTTCGTAACATTGAAGGGTAAGTATGAGTTGTCTGCAAGTCAGAAGTTCATAACCCAGGGACTGCCCTACCTGAAAAATTATACTCAAACTGTACTGACAAAGAAAAAGTACTTAAAATAATATTTCACATTTATAGCAGGTGTACATATATCATTCCCATGTAAAATCATTTAAAAGCAATGTAGGTTTATAGCTAATAAAATCATTCACTATATGGCACATGAGGCTTGTGTAAGATGTTACTACTGGAGCATATTTAAACTCACAGCAAATATCTTTCTATTTGCTAATTAAGAAGCGTTTCCACCCATTGAGTAGAGCTGGGCCATCTACGCTCTTTGGAAAACAATTTCTTTCATTCTAGGGAATACAAAAGTTTTCTAAGTGAACAAATTTCAAAAGCATTCTATTCGATCAGTAAATTTGCAAAAAAGTAAGGTGACATTCCATCTTCTGAAAGTATGCAGTAGATTTAGCCACATGCTATGACTTTTAAAATGAAACAAATTATTAATTAAAATATTTTAAAAGTTATGCATATAATTTAATGTATTAAAGTCACCATTTATTATTTGCGATATTTCCCTAGATTTTTGGCTTTAGAATTGTGCAATTTGAGAGGTATTAGTGTTTCTCTCATTTTACCTCCTCATTTCACGGATGAGAAAAGAGAAGCCCAGAGAGGTTGAGTAACTCAAGTTTATACCAATAGCTAGTAACAGAGCCACATTTGAATTTGAATAACCTAACTTTCACCCAGAACTTATGATTTTATTTAAAAATTTCTGTTAATCAACTTAACACACAATGACTTATTGATACGTATAATGATAAAAATGTTTTTTATACTTTAAATATTAATTACATATAGTTTTCCAGTTAAAATATTTTTGGCATGTCTAATTTATAGTTCATCATGTATAAGAAAAAGTATAAATTTTAGCCTATGTAATAAATAATTGAACATAAAGAGCTTACTGATTAAAACTAATCATATATAATATCATCAATGATCTTCCTTTTGTTCAAGGTAGATTTGTGAATTACTTTGATCTACTCTCTTTTATTCTTATTGTAAGACATTTATTACTGTCCTGAGATTCTTCTATTTATCATCAGGATAAATGTAGCTGAACCAACAGTAAATGGCAGTGGTGTAGCAGAATGAGTTCTGCGCTGGGCATCAGAAGGCCATGTCCGTTGGAACTAATAGTCACAGGGCTATGTAAAGAGTTAATACATCTCTCAATTTTCACAATCTTCATTTATAAGATAAAGGTGTTCAATTAAGTGTATTAAGTCTAATCTCACTTCAAGCTCTGTACCAAAAAACCAAACCAGCTGCCCTTGAGTCAATTCCAATTCATGGAGATTCCACGTATGTTAGAGTAGAACTTTCTTCCACAGGATTTTCAATGGCTGATTTTGGGGGAAATAGATTTCCAGGCCTTTCTTCAGAGGGTCCTTAAGATGGACTCCAACCTCAAGCCTTTTGTTTAGTAGTCAAGTGTGTTAACTTTTTGTACCATCCAGGGAATTCTCTAGATCTATCAGTATTTAAATTTACTATTATTTTCACACTGAGTAACTCACATAGTTCTTTTTTCTGACAAATGGTAAGGGTCAATTCTTATCAGTCATTGTTTTTTAGTCTTCACTTTTTCCTCACCACACCTTGAAAGAACTCTTCTATGTCTGCCAACATAGAAGGCTAGATTGGTTTGGTTTTTGTTTATTTGTTTTATTTACAAACAAAAGAATTTTCTGGTAGTTAACCATACCATATTGTAAGACAGTGGAACAACCCACATGTATTTTTTGTGTGTGTACTCAATCTGAGCTTTGTTCTTCAGTTTTTTATATATCTGCTTGACTTATGACATCCTAAAAAGGCATAACTGTATACCATTTTGTGTGGTCTTTTATTCTCTTAATACTGTAGCCTGAGCATTTTGTCTTGTCATGAATTCTTCACAAGTAGTATTTTAAAGGCCTGTACAATATATCATCAAACAGACATAGACTATTTAGGCTGTTTGCAGTATCTAATGTTGGAAATACCTCTGCAGGTACAGTTTGTTGGTTTTCTTTATATTTTGATTGGAGAGATCCCCAGTTGTTGAAATTATTTGGTTAAAGTATGAACACATCTTTCAGGCTTCAATACGTGTTAATAGTTTTTTGGGTTTTCAACATTTTTTTTCAAATTTACTTTTTCAACCCACTAGACATGAATGCCTTCTTCCCATATCTCTTCTTCCCTAGTATGAACTTTTCTTATTTTCCTCATTTAAATTTGTTTTTATTGGAACTCACAGTGGGATGAAACCTGTCATTCAAAGTTTCCAGATTTTAATTATTCATATTTGCAATACTCTCACTAAAAAAAAAAAAAAAATTAGGAATTGTGAAATGACAACTTCAAACAAAAAACCTTGATTTTAAAGTTAGCTGTTTTTAAAATTAATATAGACTCTGATATTCCCTTATAGTGCAGAAATAAAAATGAGCTTATTCTCACTTTTGACATTCATCCAAAGCTAACACGTGTGGGTGGTCGTCCTCTGACATGGTGATGACTGCTTCCCTGTCGAAGGCTCCGGGCCGAGTCTGGTCCACTGAGTGTCTGGTGATGGATGAGGTAGTGGAACTGGTCCAGTACAACGTATCCCAAGCTCTGTGATAGGCAAGTCCTTCAACAGAACCCACATCTGATGGGAAAATAAAAGAATAAATTGACGTTTTTATTTACAAAAATTTGACATCTGGACTGAAAAGAAATTTTCTTTTTTATAATTATACCTATACATTATCTGCTGTTTTTTCACCAACTCTCAAGAATAAAAATATACAGTAACTGCAAAATCTACCATAAATGATACTGATAGCTGATTATGCACTGTAAAACTTAGCTGTGAACTGTTGCACATGTCATGGGAGCAGTTTTTGCAAAAAGATATCACAAAGAACACTGAATCTTGTCCTTCAAAAAGAACTCAAATAATTGCCTCTTTACTTAGGAAAATACTTGTAATCTTTCTTCTGTATCTTAATAATTAATTTTCAAAAAGCATCCAGTATGCATCCAGTTAATGGTGCTTTTGAAAATGATATGTGACAGATGTCATTTAAGTACAATTATAATGTGTTTTTCTCTTGAAACTATAACTGAAGACATAAAGAAAAAGTGAATACATCAAAAAACAACAACAACAATATTAAAAACCCCAAATCTAACTCCGTATTTACAACTATCAGACAATGGTAGATATGTTTTAATAAGTTAATACTGCAAGTTCTTTGATTCTCTTCAACTAATGTGATTAAAAAAAGAAGAAAGGTAATGAAATTAATTGCCAGCTAAGGCATGCTTTAAAAGTTGTCAGGCAAAGATCAATGGTAGTGCACAGATTTAATACATACAAGCGACAATGTGAAAAACATGAGTAATTATTCCCTAAAATTGTGTTCTCAATTACTAGGCTAACATAGGGTAGTTATTTATTTGTTTATTTATTTGTTATAGAAGTACATGAGTACATATTTAAGTATAAATAAATTATGATACTTCTCCCTTTACATTATCAGTTTTTATCAGTTATTATTCTTAGAATATTTTCTTTTGTAGTAAGAAATGAACATGATAACAAAACACAGAACCTTTGTATTGTGTTTCTCTCAAGTAATCTCTAAAAGGAATTATTCAACACTTCTAATAATAGATAGATGAAGGAGCTGTTTTCATGTTTAAGAGAGATAAATTTTTAGATTAGAGGTCAATACACTTTAGTGGGAGTGCAAAATTAAAGCCTTTTAAGCCAGGTTTTTTTCATGTGATTAAATATTCCTGTTTGTTCTCCATGGGCAACACAGAAAGATCCTTTAATTGCCACCAGGGTTTCCAACAAACTGTTAGGTATCATTTATTTAGGCACTGTATTTCTGCTAGAAATTTTGCTAACCACTTTGCATACCTCATTTTGTTTTATGGATAAATCTAATCTGTGAAGTTTCTTTCATTGTTTCTCTTTTCTTAAGGAAATTGATACCTGTGGTCATGAGCCTGGTGTTATAGCAAGATTTTTAATTCAGGTCCATCTGCTTCTGAAAGCCTATGTCTTAATAGTACTACTATTTAGAAATGGTACCTGGGTGATGCAAATGGTCTGCTCTAGGTGACTAAACTAAAGTTTGGTGGTTCGAACCTATGCAGCACTGCCATGGAAGAAGGACCTGGGAATCTGCTTCCACAAAGATTACAGCCAAGAAAACCCTATGGAGTAGTTCTAGTCTGTAACACAAGGGGTCACCATGAGTTGGAATAGACTTGTCAGTAGCAAGTATTTAGAGATAGGTTTGTGGCATCTATCACTTTTTTTGAATCTATACCAAATTGAAACCAAACAAATGATCCATTAATACCAAGTCATCTGGCTCTAGGTAAATTAAATAACCATGAGTAGCCTCCTCTCACACAGTCAACAGGAAGATATTTACAAGGAATTAATGAAGGTGAAATAATGGAAGAAAAATTATAACCTACAACTTCAATAAAAGAGATGAAGCTATTTTTAGAATGACTCATATGGTACTCCTGTTTGGAAGGAATCCATGAAGTTATAGCACATTGGAGAGCAACAGATTAGTTTTGTTTTTGGAGAGATGTTTATGGTATTGCTCAAGATATTTCAGTTATTAATAAAGCATCTATTCCACTATATTTTTAAAGTTTCAAATCATTTAAGAAATGAAGTTAACTATACTGGTAGTTTATGTGGCATATCATTCACAAATACAAAGAGAGATAGCATAGCTTTGAGTAAATCCAAGCAAATCCAAATCATTAATCCATTCTCATTTTGTATCTTCCCTTTCTAGTGACTTTGACGAATTCTCCTTCTGGCCACTTTTCCTTGACAAATCAGTAAGAAACCACTTGGTGCCACCATTGAGATGAAGCAGTTGCTTCTTTTTTTTATGGTTAATATAGTTCCCGGGTTACTAGAGTATATAATACATCTCGGTGTTCTGGTACAATCTCTTTTATTTTACTTTGTAGTAGCTGACAACCTGACAATACATATAATCATAATCTGGTGTTACATTTTTAAATATTCAAGTAATATATGTCTCTTTATTTGTTTATTTTCATTCTCAAAAAGATTGAATCCCTATAAAATTGTATCAGCAAAATATCCAATTAAAAACATATACCAAATTATAAAAAGTATTTTGGTAGAGATAACATATAAGATGATTATGCCCATTTTATGACATTTAACAATGTGTTGGGCATGTGCCGTGTGTGTGTGCAGGTGTGTGCACGTGTGTGCATGCACAGACATGTGTGGGCATGTTTGAGCTTGAACGCTAAGGTTCTGGAAGCAGTTGCACAGCTAGAATATGAAATTTGAGTTACTGGTACTAGTAAAACAATTATGTAATTCCAAAAGAACAGTAAAATGCCCTATCTATCCAGTCAAGGAGACTTGAAATACTGAGTATAATAAATCAGCATAGTTAAACATCCTTAGGTTTAAAGATGTAGACTAGGCAAAATTAAGAAAATAACTGTAACCGTGCTATTTCAGCAGATCCACACTTTCCACTCTAGCAAAAGTTTTGGAGGTCTGATACATAACCATAAAAATACCAAGACTACACACCATAAACTTAGTTGAAAAAAAAAAGTTGTTTTTTTTCCTCTCCTTTGAGCCAGGAATTGGGTTTAGCTAAGTATGGATGGGAAACCCTGGTGGCGTAGTGGTGAAGTGTTACGGCTGCTAACTAAAAGGTCAGCAGTTTGAATCCACCAGGCACTCCTTGCAAACTCTATGGTGCAGTTCTGTTCTGTCCTATAGGGTCACTATGAGTCAGATCTGACTTGATGGCAATGGGTTTTAAGTATGGATGAGAAGCCCTGGTGGCCCAGTGGTTAAGTGTTCAGCTGCTAACCAAAAGGTCAGCAGTTCTAATCCACCAGCGGCTCTTTGGAAACCCTATGGGGCAGTTCTACTCTGTCCTGTCCGGTCACTATGAGTTGATACTGACTAGATAATGATGGGTTATGGGTTACATATTGATGGGTTATGGGCTACGTACTGATGAAGCTCTGATGTGTGGAAGTAAGGAGAGGAGGCCAGATCACCAAAAAATATGACAGCCAAATAACTCAGAACCATGGGTAATCTCATTTTCTGGACTCTTTTGTTTCCACAGCAACGATTGGGCTGACTGATCCTAATAGCCTGGCAGAGTGACATCCAACCGCTGTTGCCCAGAAGACTTCTTTTCATAGAGAACACACTTTCATCTTGTTGCCACCAAAGAAGGGACAAAAGCCCCTCCCTATCTGTACAATGTTCTAAAAGCAGCATACCAGCTTCCTAAATGAGAAAGGTAGAGGAAGGTGTTTTTGATAGGGACCCATGTGTACGAAACATAAAAATTTGAAAAGGAATAATGTTGAGAAACTAGAAAGTAGCTTGGACTAAGAAAGTAAATACGCCCTGCCATTCACCTGACTGAGATAATAGATATGAATAAAGCCAGTTACAAAGTTACCAGAAAACAATATTTCTCTGAAAGACATGCAGTAGCTGTAAAGTGTCATAATGACCTCCTTGTTGACTGAGTACTACCTTCTTATTCATTGGCTTGTCCTCTAATATCAATAGACTATAAGAAACCTCGCTGTTTGCAATTACATCAGTAGTATGATGGGGGTCAGAGTCACTTTGATACAAAGAAGCAGCCTCTTTTTCCAACTCCAGTAATGAGTTTAAAATAAGAAGGTTTTGGACACAGCATTGCACATCTATCTTACTTTTTACTTTCCAAGAAAAAGAGATCCTGGGTCTGCTTCACGACCCAGCACTGATGATGAGCTCTTTATACACACGGCATGATTGTTTTAAGCCTAACGTAATATAACCGTTTCATTGAAATTTCACCTAAACTCTGCCCTTCTCCAAAAATCTTATAATAACTCTGTTACGGATTTAATTGCATACAGCAAAAAGACACGTTGAAGTCCTAACACCTGTACCTGTGAATGTGACCTTGTTGGGGAAATAGGGTCTTCCTTAACAGATATTATCAGTTAATGAGGTCATATAGGATTGGTCCTAATCCTAATCCCTTCAAAGTGGCATTTTATAAAAGAGAAGGACAGGCAGAAAAAGATAATCACACAGACAAGGAAGACAGCATGTGAGGATCACCAAGGGCTGCCAGCCACCATCAGAAACTAGGAGAGAAGTACAGAACAGTTCTTCTCTTCAAGCCCCAGAAGGAACTGACGCCGCTGAGATCCTGATTTGGACTTCAAACCTCCAGAATTGTTAGAAAATAAATTACTGTTCATCAAAGCACCTACTTTATGGTATTTTATGGCAGTCCTGATAAAGTAAGGCACTCTAAATTTTGCCTCTCCTGCTTTTTAAAAATTTTTGTTGATAAAACCCATGGCTCTTCTGGTGTGCAATCTCCTTTATTGATATGAATCAATACCCTGGCATTATTGAAATTCTGGTTTATTTCACAAAATCCAGTCTCAGTGGTAATAAAAAGGATGAAGTATTAACACATGCTAAAACATGAATGAATCTTGAAAACATCACACTAAGTTAAAGAAGTTAATTATAAAAACCATTCCACTAACACAAAATGTCCAGAATAGGCAAATTTATAAAACAAAAAAGCAGATTTGGGTTTGCCCTGGACTTGGAGGCTTGGAGGGAAATAGGGAGTGACTACTAATGGACACACTGTTTCTTTTTGTAGTGATGAAAATGTTCGAAAATTGACTTTGTTGATGGTTGCACAACCCTGAGATTATAGTAACCATTGAATTGGATGCTTTAAATGAGTGAATTCTATATCAATAAAATTGTATTAAATAGCAGAATAGGATTATGGCTTAAAGAAAATGAATAAAAATATGAGGATTAGCAAAAATGAGACAATATAAATAAAACAATTTTAAATTTAAATTCCCATTTAGTAAATATTGCTATTTTTATAATGAGTCTAGCCAGAGGATTGTTGCCAGGTCCAAAGGAGACTATTTACCTATTTGCACGCACACAGGCACACACACACACACACACACACAAATTTATATTTGTATATGGCATAGTGAACTTGGGAACCCAGATGGTGGGCTTGCCTCCTAACTGAAAGGCTGGCAGATTGAACCTACTAGCGGCTCCACGGGATAAAGATGTGGCAGTCTGCTTCCATAAAGATTTACAGCCTTGGAAACTCTATGGAGCAGTTCTGCTCTGTCCTATAAAAAAAATAGGGTAGCTATAAATCAGAATTGACTCAATGGCAACCAGTTTCGTTTGTTTTTTTTATAATGAACTTGATAACTTCTTGTAGTATGTCATCAAGTTGATTTTCACCTCATAACGACCCCATTTGACAGAGTGGAACTACTCCATAAGATGTTCTTGACTGTCATCTTCACAGAAGACAATTGCCAGGTCTTTCTCCCACAGAATGGTTGAGTGTATTTGAACCACCAACCTTTTGGTTAGCAGCATAGTGCTTAACTATTACACTGCCAGGTTGCAATAAAACTTCATTTCATAAATATGGATCCATTAATTTCAGGCCATTACACCTCTAACAAGAGGGGATATAACCCATTCAAAGGATTTGAGTGGGGAACAATTCCACGCCACTCTCTTGTCCTCATTATCCTACTTAGTTAAAACACATTTATCCAAAAGCAAGCTTCTTTTCAGAGATGGAACTGCGTCCTTAACAAACACAGCCTTTACTATCATCCCCAAAGCAGTTTTAATTCCCTTGAACCAGAGCATCTCGACTATATCCATCTCAGAAGAGAGCCTAGACTTTACTTTGCATAACAACACAGGCCTATTTATTCGGTTTTTCCAGAACAAAGGCACAATTTGCCCTAAAAGAGTAGTGAAGCAGATTGAAACAGCTTGAAGCTTTTAACTGGCAGTGTATTTTTGTTGTTGTTGTCTTACCCAGAGTGTGTGTGTGAGTTTTCAAGTTTAAAAACCTTCTAAGATCTGAGTTTCGTTCTGGACCCCAGACTCGGTAGAGAATTATATGGATTTAAGTATGCCTCAGCAATTGCCTCTATCTTGAGGCACCATTACTAAAAGCAAAGAAATACTGGCAATGAAAAGATTGAGAGTATGGATGATTATAGCTGTGGCAGCCCTTTAGGAGTAATGAGAGATGAGTACGGAGTATTTACCAATATTAAGCTAGCACAGGTATGCTCAATGTTTCCAGGGAGGGGCATGAATTCCCAAGCGACTAAAATGTCATATTTGTAGTACCTGAATGTTGCAAAAGCTTAACACATTCAGCTGTAACCAAAAGGTTAGAGGTTTGAGTCTATGCAGAGGTGATTTGGAAGAAAGACCTGGCAATCTACTTCCCAAGTATCAGCCATTGAAAACCCTATGCAACACAATGCTTCTCTGACACACCTCGGGCCACCAAGAGTTGGAATCAAGTCAACTCGATGACAAGTCATTATGCCGTACTTAATCCTCTAGGGAAAAGCAATGATGTCACCTTGAAGACTAAGGTGCGCCTGACCCAAGCCATGGTATTTTCAATCGCATAATGTGCATGTGAAAGCTGGACAATGAATAAGGAAGACTGAAGAAGAACTGACACCTTTGAATTGTGGTGTTAGCAAAGAATATTGAATATGCCATGGACTGCCAAAGGAACGAACAAGCCTGTCTTGGAAGAAGTACAACCAGAATGCTCCTTAGAAGCAAGAATGGCAAGACTACGTCTTACATATATTGGATACCCTGTCTTGAGAGATCAGTTCCCGGAGAAGGACATCATTCTTGGTAAAGTAGAGGGTCAATGAAAAAGAGGAAGATCCTCAAATAGATGGATTGACACAGTGGCTGCAACAATAGGCTCAAGCATAACAACAATTGCGAGGATGGTGCAGGACCAGGCAGTGTTTCCTTCTGTTGTACACAGGGTCACTATGAGTCAGAACCGACTCGACAGCACCTAAAACAATAACAAGGGAAAGGCTAGGAAAAATGCTATATATAGCTGCTCTCTGAGAAATACAATTAATAGAAAGTGACTTGGAATCTATCGTCATCTTTCCTTCATGAGGAACTGGGGATGTGACCTTTGTAAGGGTGTTACAATCCTACCCTAATTCTCTTTAACATAAAATTACAATCACAAAATGGAGAAAAAACACACAATACTGGGAATCATGGCTTAACCAAGTTGATACATATTTTGGAGGAACACAGTTCAATCCATGACGCTCACCAATACTAATTTTTATGTTCATCTCTGAACAAACATTTTTAATCTCTCTACTTGTCCCTTCATTCTCAACATCATCAAATTTAGCGACTTAAAAAATATTTACCGGAACTTTTACTTATTTATCCTCAGCATTCCTCAACTGCTATGACGTTATCTAATCAAAGAGTCACACACCAGCAACGCCCCCTCCGGTTTTAAATTTCATTCTCATCTTCTCCCATGGCCTATCTTCTTATTTATCAGAATTTTTTTAAGCTTACTCTTTTTTGCACATCAGTGCTCAAGCATTTGACCTGTCATTCATTGTACAATTAATTAACATACTGAGATTATGTTAGCAGGCCTACTAAAACGCATTACATGGTCAACCGTTTTAATGATGTCTTTTTACTAGCCTCAACTCTTATGTATTTCTAGACCTTCCGTCATAATTTCCCTAACGCTGAGTCATTCCTCAATTTATTTATTGCACTTTTCTCTTAGGAAGTGCAAGATTATTGGAGGAACAGGCATTATCATGGGTCATATGCATCTAGTACAACTTTTACTAGGCCTTTCGTTCTTCCTGACACATTTCAGCCATTTCTTGGTGATTTGCTGCTCTCTTTATGTGTTCATTCTTTTTTTTTTTTTTTATTTCCTCCTGTAATCCTCCTTGCTCGGCTTTCATGATCATAGACATTTTTTTTCTCTCTCTCTCCCTTCTTCTATTACTAGTCTTTCTTTCTATTCCACATTATGAGTTTCACCCAAGGCTAATAATGAACGTAAGAGAACTCATGACTTCAGCTATAAGTCCCATTGTAGTAACCCCAAATCTCTATCTCTAATTCTATTCTCTTCCCTCTTTCTCATTTTTAGAAGAAAAGTTAGGAGATTTTAAGATTGTTTTATAATTTTATGGAGTAAATCTTTTCTTCCTACTATTGTATTCACCCTTCCAAAGAAACCTGTTTACCTAACTTAAATAATTACGTAAGCCATTAAGGAAAATGTTGGAGGTATTTCTTAAGGAGCATGTGTGTGGAAAAGTAGATTGTCTGAATATCAGTCTATTTGATTTTTCTTTGTTGAGAATATAAGACCCTAGTGAGACAACTGAATTGCTTAGAAAAATAAAGTACATTTTTCAGTGTAGTGTGATAGAAGAGAAGGAAATGTGAAGCAGTGGTCAGAAAAGGGAAATTGGGGAGGAAGACATTGAGACCTAGTTGGGAATTTGTTGTGTGGGATTCAGTGAAAACCCCCTCTAGAGCCTTTCCATATAATCTTCAGTGTAGTATCAACTTCCTGTTTGGGCTTATTGTCAGAAAAAATTTCCTGGGGATTTGGCTGCACGGTGGATGCAGGGCTGTATTCTGAAGCTGTGCATGGTAAGCCCAGCACTTCTCAGTTATGGCGAGAAATTTAAAGCATGTTCTCCTTCCGTCTAGCTTAGATAAGTTTTTTTTTGAAAAGCTACAGATGCGTTTTTGCATGAAATTTTCTCTAAGTTATTAAAATAATTTTTTAAAAATCTTAATGCCTTTCTCTTACACAACTGACCACTAAAATTCCATTTATCCTAAAAGAACATGCTCAGAAAAGTACTTTCTCAAGATTTTTTCTTCACACGGTGTTCTTCTCTCATGTCTTCTACTCCTCCGTATGCCACAATACTTTGATTATACTTCATTTATTAAATGACATAATAGTTTTTCTATATCTTTTTTCCCAGCTGTGTTGCAGGTTCCTTAAAGATGCATTAACTGTCTGCAGAAGCATTGTTTTTCTAGGTTTGACATACTAGGATGCAGAAGATAGGCTCTAGATTGTCTTAGTGAGCTGAAATGTACCGGTATTAGCTATTTTAAATCAGGCAATCATACTTTCTACTATGCTGGGAATGACAGACAACTTGAAGAGGAATGGCATCGTGTTCATAGTCAAAAAAAATTTCAAGATTTATCCTGAACTACAACCCTGTCAGTGATAGTATAATATCCATAAGCTTACAAGGACAAAAAGGAAAAAAAAAAAAAAAAAAACATTTAATACAACTATTATTCAAGTTTCTGTACCAACTACCAATGCCAAAGATGAAGAAACTGAAGATTTTTACCAACTTCTGCAGTCTGAAATTGATGGAACATGAAATCAAGACACATTGATAATTACTGGTGATTGGAATGTGGAAACTGAAAACAAAGAAGAATGATTGGTAGCTGGAAGATATGGCCTTGGTGACAGAGGATGCTGGAGATCGCATGATAGAATTCTGCAATACCAATGACTTCTTCACTGTAAATACCTTTTTCAACAACATAAACAGTGATTATACACGTGGACCTAGCCAGATGGAATACACAGGAATGAAATCAACTACATCTAAGGAAAAAGACAATGGAAAAGCTCAATATCATCAGTCAGAACAAGACTGAGGAAGAGACAATCAGTTGCTCATATGCAAGTTCAAGACGAAGTTGAAGAAAATTAGGATAAATCCACAAAAGCCAAAGTATGACCTTCAGTATATCCCACCTGAATTTAAAGACCATCTCAAGAACAGATTTGATGCATTGAACACTAATGGCCAAAGACCAGAAGAGTTGTGGAATGGAATCAAAGACATTATACACAAAGAAAACAAGAGGTCATTAGAAAGACAAGAAAGAAAGAAAAGACCAAAATGGGTGTCACAAGAGACTGAAAGTTGCTCTTGAAAGTAGAATAGCTAAAGCAAAAGAAAGAACTGATGATGTAAAAGAGCTGAACGGAAGATTTCAAAGGGAAGCTGGAGAAGACAAAGTAAAATATTATAATGAAATGTGCAAAGACCTGAAAATAGAAACTCAAAAGGGAAGGACACTCTCAGGGTTTCTCAAGCTGGAAGAACTAAAGAAAAATTTCAAGCTGCAACTTGCAATATTGAAGGATTCTATAGGGGAAATACTAAATGACTCAGGAAGCATCAAAAGAAGATGGAAAGAATATACACAGTCACTGTACCAAAAAGCATTGGTCAACATTCAACAATTTCAGGAGATAGCATTTGATTATGAACCGATGGTACAAGGAATAGGTACAAGCTGCACTGAAGGCATTGATGGAAAAAAGGACTCCAGGAACTAATAGAATACTAACTGAGATGTTTCAACAAACAGACGCAGTGCTGGAGATGCTCATTTTTCTATGTCAAGACATTTGGAAGACAGCTATCTGGCCAACTGACTGAAGAGATCCATATTTATACGCATTCTAAAGAAAGGTGATGTAACGCAATGTAGAAATTATCAAACAATATCATTAATATCACACACACAAGTAAAATTTTGCTAAATATTATTCAGAATGAGTTGCAGCAATACATTGATAGGGAACCACCAGCAGTTCAACCTGGACTCAGAAGAGGACTTTTCTGAGATCACACAAGTAGCAAAACAGAGATTCAAAGGTCTATCTGACGCCAAAATCCATTCACTTTTTATAGCATGCTGCTTCCTTTGTTTCAAGCCCTTTTCTTCTATATACACAGCCTACATGCAGCATACAGTATATTGACAGGGAAGTGCTAGAAATTCAAGCCGGATTCAGAAGAGCACGTGGAATGATAGATATCTTTGCTGATGTTGGATGGATCCTGGCTGAAAGCAGAGAATAGCAGAAGGATGTTTACCTGTGTTTTATTGACTATGCAAAGGCATTTGACTCTGTGGATCATAACAAATTATGAATAACATTGCAAAGAATGGGAACTCCAGAACACTTAATTGTGCTCATGAGGAACCTTTACATAGATCAAGAGGCAGTTGTTCGGACAGAACAAGGAGTTACTATGTGGTTTAAAGTCAGGAAAAGTGTGTGTCAGGGTTGTATCTTTTCACCATACTTATTCAGTCTGTATGTTGATCAAATAATCCTAGCAGCTAGATTATATGGACAAGAATGCAGGATCAGGATTGGAGGAAGACTCATTAATAACCTGTGATATACAGATAACACAGCCTTGCTTGCTGAAAATGAGGAGGACTTGAAACACTTACTGATAAAAATCAAAGACTACAGCCTTCAGTATGGATTGCACCTCAACATAAAGAAAACAAAGTCCTCACAACTGAAGCAGTAAACAACATCATGATACAGTAAAAATTGAAGTTGTCAAGGATTTCATTTTACTTGGATCCACAATCAATGACCATGGAAGCAGCAGTCGAGAAATCAAACGATGCATTGCATTGGGAAAATCTGCTGCAAAAGACCTCTTTAAAGCGTTAAAAAGCAAGTATGTCACCTTAAGGACTAAGGTGCATCTGATCCAAGCCATGGTTTTTCAATCTCCTCATATGTATATGAAGCTGGAAAATGAATAAGTAAGACCGAAGAAAAATAGATGCCTTTGAATTATGGTGTTGGCAAAGAATATTATATATACCATGGATTGCCAGAAGAACGAACAGACCTGCCTTTGAAGAAGTACAGGCAGAATGCTCCTTAGAAGGGAGGATGACAAGACTTCATCTCACCCACTTTTGACATGTTATCAGGAGAGAGAAGGACATTAAGCTTGATAAAGTCAGGGAAAAGAAAAGGACCCTCAAAGAGATGGATTGACAAGGTGGCTTCCACAATGGGAACAAGCATAACAGCACTTGTAAGGATGGTGCAGGACTGGGAAGGGTTTTGTTCTGTTGTGCATAGGGCTGCTGTGAGTCGGAGCTGACTGTACAGAACCTAACAACAACAACATATTGTCTTAGTTATTTTTGTATCTCCTAAACCTAGAGACGATAAGTAGTGATTACATCTTTACATCTTATGTTTTTAAAATTAGCAAACGAAGGATTAAAATTTTTTTTTCTATGAATTGAAGTACAATATATGGGGGTGAAAAGTCTGACCATTAAACTTCATCTTCTTAAGAAATTTATTAAGAATTACTTATTATTACAAAGTTATTACTTTAAAGTCACTCTTAATCACAAAATTAAAATGATAAAAGTGTTGAGAATACTATTTACTTGGGGTCTTTTTTTTTTTTTTTTAATCTGTTATCAAAATGAGGAGCCCTGGTGGCATAGTAGTTAAGCACTTGGCTGCTAACCGAAAGGTCCACTGTTCGAAACCACCAACTGCTCTGTGAGAAAAGATGTGGCAGTCTGCTTCTGTAATGATTTAAAGCCTTGGAAACCTTATGGGTCATTTCTACTCTGTCCTACAGGGTCTCTATGAGCTGGGATCAAGTAGATGGCAGTGGGTTTGGTATGGTTTATTATGAAAATAGTAATATTATCTCATATAGCAGAATTCAGACAACTGTTCTCTTTAAAACAAACTGTTCTGGAGGAAAACAAACAATGTAACATAATGCTTTAGAACAAAATAGTTAAAAATGTGTTAATGAAATACAAAGTAAGGTACCATTTGCACATTGAATCATAAATGCTGTCATAAAAGACTTTTATGCTTCAGCATTGTCAATTAAAATCTTTTTGTTCAATCTACAGTTGTTAGCACAGTAATACTCATTCTTTAAAAATAACTTCTTAATGCCTAAATCCTGTTTCTAAATTATAATTTTTTTTGAAGGATCAAATTTTGGGACTGCACAATTTGAAATCTAAGACTTTATTATTACAACCATTTTAAAGAATGATTTGATGCTGTTTCAAAAGTGTGTGTTGATTTTTTAAAGAAGGATTTTTAAATATATTTATAAATATATTTCAGGTGCAAATTATTCCTTAACATTGCTTATAAAATATGTTTACTAATTGTTATTGTAATAATTTTTGGCAGAAAATTTGTACTCAAATGTTTAGAGATTTAATAATCTTAGTATATTCTTGATACACCCTGACTATATGGTAATATGTCTCAAGATTATTATATGAAAATAAGGTTATTATTATTTCATATATTTCATATATATGAAAATAAGGTTAATCATTGTGTTTAGAGATACTTTTGCCTAAAATTTTTTATTTGATTTTATTTGGCTTTGCATTACTTTTATAGTTAGTTCTCATCAGGTTTTTCACTTTTAATAGTTATAAGCTAAATATAGCCATTTTTAAGTTTATTATCTGTGGGTAAATTTTACTTTACTGATTGCCATCGGATTAAGTCAATAACTCTGGGACTCTGATGTAGAAGCTGATACAGTTTTCAGACTGCTGCTGATTCAGAATTGCATGGAACCAAAATTAACTATACAGGACTGAAATCAGCAGAATGTTTTAAATGATTAAATGAACACTCAAATGACTACAATGAGAGACGTAGTTCTTCAAAACTGAATGGCCCTTGACATCCTTGCTACTGCACTGATAAGTATTGTCAGTCCTTGGGAACCCTACAGGGCAGTTCTACTCTGTCCTATAGGGCCGCTATGAGTTGGAACTGATTTGATGGCAATGGTTTTTCGTTTTTTTTTTTTTTTGGCTAATCCAATATTCTAATGGATATTTTTTCACAGGTGAGGGGGGCCTTTGATGAACGGAAACTAAACTCTCCAGGCCTCATATTGGAAGAGACATTAGTTAAAGAACTCATTATAGCCCCACTGGAAGGGACCAAACCTTGCCCTCCTCACCAATCCATGTGCAGCCAAACTGGAAGGTGTTAAACCTTAGATGCATTTGTCACAGTTTAAAAGTGCTAAAGCATTTGTTTGGAATTGCCAATCATCTGGAGCTGTAATGCCCCACTGGCCAGAAGCAGACAACCTCAGAAGAGGTCAGCTAATCCCAAGATCACGGAACAAGACCCCATATAAACTGTTAAAATGTTTGGACTTTGTTTTATCATTATAGCTATTCTTATGTTGTTAGCCACTCTTCACAAAGTTGGTCTCATTACTTGGTAAAATCACAATACTTTGTGTAGCAGTTATGACAGTTGAGATAGCCTTATTCTACCAACTTAAATTCATTTTTTGGTAGTTTTTATTTTTTATGACTGATATTCTCTTGCCATTTAAAGAATAATTTTTTTTTCAGAAATTAATCTTTAGATGAGACTGATTTCATGCCACAGGCTAGGTCTCTTAGTTCTTGCCAAGTTGCTCCTCTTAATGTGGTTTTTCCACACAAGTCTCTATCAACAGATCACAGAAGTGTGTCTAAGCTATGGTGTAGTGAAGAAGTCTACTTAACTCAATGATGCCCGGCTGCCACTTATAAGGATGACAGTGCCTGGGGTCTTAAAAGTTCAATGAGCAGCCATCCAATCAATGAGAAGAGTATGCAGAAGAAAGCACTCTTACAGTAATGATCAAAGAATCTCTACAGAGATTCATGACCATAAGCGGGAAATGTGTAGGAATACGCTAAACTGAGGTGCCTGACTGGAAAAGGATAGCTAAACCTGGCTTGAATCATACTCCATATTGATAACTGGATTGCATTTTGAATCAGACTTTAACTTGCCCAAAGTCTCTGTCACTGTATTCCTGAGAATGTAGCCCATGACTTCCCTAAACGTTAACTACTCTTAGCAAATAAGGGTGGGGTTGAGAATGTGGTTGTTCCTGGAAGGGTTTACTGATGATAAGAGAGATTATGATGTTGGTGGCCTCTTGATGTCCCTCCCAGATTTGCTGATGTTAAAAGAATTTATGGTGTCTGTATATTCCTCTTCATTTTATGATTAGTCATAAGAGTTTACCCTCCCATCTTATCATATAAAAGACACATCTCTCCCTTGAAAGGTGGGAACATTTGGTACATTCTTTTCTGCCTGTTTCTCCAATTTAAGACTTATATTACCCTTAATAAATCTTTTTGCTTTTACTTTCACAGAAGCGAGCATTCTTACTCTTAGACAAGAGTAATACATCTTTTCCAGTAACTGATTATTTTCAACAGCAGAGGAGTTAAGACATGACTTTCATTCTGGAGATTCTTCTTCTAATAGTCTTTTCTCTTTCCGGACATCAAGGTTGTCTTTGCACTTCAAGTGTTCCAAGAAAAACTAAAATCTCAGATAAGGCTATATGCTTGCATGCATCAGCCTTATACTGCATTATCTAACAGTTTAGAAAAAAGATTAAGGACTTTCTATTCATATAAAAATGCTAATAATTAACATTCATATTGTCAAGAAAATAATTATAATTTACTTTTCTTAAAAAAAATTAGAATGTTCTGCTTTGAGAAATCTAGCACTTACCAGATTTGTATTTACAATTTCCTTAAACTATCCATCTGGTTCTCCAAAATCTTATTTAAATGGAAAGAATTTTAAAATTATTGTGGAGTTTCTTTATAATAGATTTAAGTAGGTATTATATATATATTATGTGTAAAATACAATATATTTGGAAATTTTTAAGACTTTTGAGTGAGAATTGAAAGAATTATGTGACAGGAAACAGGTAGAGCTGAAAAATAATCCTTTACCTTTCCATTAGGCAATAAGATTTTAGAAAATAATTTAGAAACAAAGATGTGCCTTGTAGAAGAGAAAGGGAAATTTATTTGATGGAGCCCTGGTGGTTCAGTAGCTAAGAGCTTGGCTGTTTACCAAAAGGTCAGCAGTTCAAATCCACCAGCTGTTCCTTCTGCTCTGTCCTATAGGGTTGCTATAAGTTGAATCAACTCAACAACGATGGGTTTGGTTTTTAGATTTGCCTTGGCAGAACAAGTTAGGAAACCAAAAGAAAAAAGTTAAGAAATAAAAGCACAAAAGCTGCTCATATTCAGAATAGAACTTAGAGAATACAACTAAAGAAACTCTGCAGTGTATTTTCAAAACAAATTTGTAAAAGGTTGTTTCCTTGTTAATGAGCTTGAGGTCAGAAATGCCAGGAAGGGAGGAGACTAGAAAGGCTGCCGAGAAAAATTATTAAATATTATTAGGATAGGGATGATACAGTAATGATATAATTTTGATTTAGAATTGGGGGTGTGGTGGGCTGAAAGATCTTTACCAAATAAAACTTTAAAACAGATGTGGTGACTTGAGTGGGGAAAAACACTTTTCTGTTTGTAAAAGGATTATCCAAAGACATCTACGCAGCTATTCTGATGGAAATGGACATAAAAGACCAGCTGCAGATATGTGGGCTCTGATGTGGGTTCTTTCCATATATCACTTTCACCTCTAGTGTCTCAACACTGTATAAAAATATTTACTATAATTGCAGCATGGATTATTTTTGTAGCTCTATAAGCATTTATTGATAATGATTTAGAATCTGATAGTATATATGTATGTTTTTCTTTCTTGATGAAAGAACATTAATAACATAAACGGCAAAGATAGAATGGAATGCATGGAAATCTGTGGAACTGAAAACCAGGTGAAACTCAGGGCTGTCAAGGTCCTGAGTAACTTATTTTTAATTCAATCTGTGTTATTGCCTGGGTGAGTGACCAGGAGAGAATTGCAGTATTACCTTGTTTCTCATTCATAAAAGGGAATTAATAACCACAAGTTCCTAAACTACTTTAGATATGTTATGAAGATAAATAAGATTATTTCTATGTATTTATAGTTTGTTGGAAATAAGCATTATAAGAATAAATGTTGACATTATTATGGCAGTGCAGATGCTTTCAGGATATTGTAAGTAAAATAAAATAATATTTCCATCTTTCTATCACTGCAAAGACGACAGAAGCTTCACAGGAAAAAATGAGGCAGATGATTAACTCTTTTAAATAAATGAAATTGAAAAAGATATTTATAGTTAAAAAAGCATCAAACAAATGTGATAGATTAATATAATGATTAAAATAGCCACTGTATGCCTCCCATATAAGCATTTCAAGCATCATACATTGATCCTATAAGTGTAAATCCACCATAGTTTAACGCAATCAGATGAATACCATTTTTCTCTTTCTCAGTCTTTACCCTCTTTGTCTTTTCCCCATTCTGACTCTTTGATTTTTGAAATCTGAGTCATTCCAGTAAATCATCTTCACTTTAAGGGTTAACAGTCAACATTTATTCAAAATGTTAGTATAGTCTTCTGAGAAGATAATGAATCTTAGTAATGATAGGAAGGAAGCTTGTCACATTCATAGAGCAAAGCCATTTGTCCTATCTAAACTGATCTGAATTTAGTCACATAAAAAATGACAGTTATTGAGTTGGCTAAGAGAGATGAACATGGAATGAAGACTGTAAAGTTCAATGAAATTAAGTTGGAATTTGTCTACTCTGTCAGTGTCATTTATGTACAACCACTGCGTACAGAAAACTCTACTACATACTTTCAGGGAAGGAAGATCAAGAAAGTGTGGTATTTGTCTTTCTAAAAATGTGATAGCTATTTCCTTTTATTTTTTGTTGTTGTTGTTAGGTGCCCTCCAGTCAGTTCAGACTCATAGCGACCCTGTGTACGACAGAGCAAAACACTGCCCCACCCTGGTTATCCTCAAAATTGTTGCTATATTTGAGACCACTGTTGCAGCCACTGTGTTAATCCATCTCATTGAGGGTCTTCCTCTTTTTTGCTGACCCTCTACTTTACCAAACATGATGCCCTTCTCCAGAGACTGGTCCCTCCTGATAACATGTCCAAAGTATATGACACAAAGTCTTGTGATCCTTGATTGCAAGCACTCTGGCTGTATTTCTTCCAAGATAGGTTTGTTCACTCTTCTGGCAGTCCATGGTATATTCAATATTTTTCACCAACACCATAATCCAAAGGCCTCAATTCTTTAGTCTTCCTTAGTCATTGTTCAGCTTTTGTGTGCATATGAAGCGGGCATGTCTTGGGTCGGGCACACCTTAGTCCTCAAAGTGACAAATTTGCTTTTTTTAAACTTTAAAGAGGTCTTTTCCAGCACTTTTTCCCAATGCAATGTGTCATTTGATTTCTTGAAAACTGCTTCCATGGGTATTGATTATGAATCCAAGTAAAAGCAAATCCTTGACAACTTCAGTATTTTCTCCGCTTATCATGATGTTGCTTATTAAATTGTAAGAATTTTTGTTTTTCTTTATGTTTAGGTGTAATTCATACTGAAGGCTGTAGTCTTTGATCACCATCAGTGAGTGCTTCAATTCTCTTCACTTTCAGCAAGAAAGGTTGTGTCATTTGCATATTGCAGGTTTTTTTAATAAGGCTTTCTCCAATTCTGATTCTGTGTTCTTCTTCTTATAATCCAGCTTCTCGGATTATTTGTTCAGCACACAGACTGAAGAAGTATGAAGAATGAATAAAATTCTGACACACTCTTTTCCTGATTTTAAACCATGCAGTGTCCTCTTATTCTCTTTGAATGACTGTCTCTTTGACTATGTACAGGTTCCTCATGAGTACAATTAAGTGTTCTGGAACTCCCATTCTTTGCAATGTTATCCATAATTTGTTATGACCCACAGAGTTGAAGTAAAGACAGACATTGTCTTCCTTGTAAGCATACAGATATTATCCTATCACTGACAGTGTTATATTTCAGGATAGATCTTGAAATGTTTTTTGATGATGAATGCAACACCTTTCCTCTT
Organism: Loxodonta africana; assembly: GCF_030014295.1. Taxonomy (NCBI): domain Eukaryota; kingdom Metazoa; phylum Chordata; class Mammalia; order Proboscidea; family Elephantidae; genus Loxodonta; species Loxodonta africana. The sequence goes on along the minus strand of NC_087347.1, from coordinate 108,341,512 downwards.
CAGTTTATCATTCCTGGCATAGCAGACCATATGATTGTCTGATTCAAAATGGCCAATACCTGTCCATTTCAGCTTATTAATGCCTTAGATAGCAATATTTTATGCATTCCATTTCATTCTCGATGACTTCTAATTTTCCTAGAGTCATACTTCATACATTCCATGATCCGAATGGTAATGGATGTTTGCAGCTGTTTCTTCTCATTTTGAGTCATGCCACAGCAGTATATGAAGGTCCCGAAAGCTCTACTCCGCCCATGTTATTAAGGGCGGCTCTACTTTGAGGAGGAAGCCCTTCCGCAGTCCTCTTTTGAGTGCCTTCGTGTCTGAGAGGCTCATCTTCCAGCACTGTATCAGACCATGTTCTGTGCTATTCATAAGGTTTTCACTAGATATTTTTTTTTTTTCAGACTTAGACTGCCAGGTCCTTCTTCCTAGCCTGTCTCAGTCTGGAAGCTCCGCTGAGACCTGTCCACCAAGGATGACTCTGCTGTTTTTCAAAATATCAGTTGCATAGCTTCCAGCAATAGAGTAACATGCAAGCCACCACAGTACAATAAACTGACAGAAGAGTGGTGGTTCCTTTCCTTGAATATCTAGACAAAAATAATGTTGACAGAAAGCATGCATTCATCTACTTGTAAATTTAAAAAACATATATATTTACTTCAATTATATAGAATCATCAATTGCATTGAAAAAATGTGTTCAAGTTTTTCTATTGATGTCTATTCTAAGTGTTGGAATAAACATGATATTCTGCAAAGCTAGTGTAAACGTCTCCAAAATTAGTTTAGTAATGCCACCAAAAGTTTTCCTTAAAATAAGAAATTTTCAAATTCTGAATATTTTTATATTGCTAGGTATGAATAATATATTTAAAAATAAAAAAGTGAAACAAAAAATCATTCACTTTTTTTATCCCCGAAGATCAGGCTACAATACTGTGAACCAATTTTTTTTTTTCTTTTTACATATATTATAATCATCCTGTGTTCTAAAATTAATATAAAATTAAAAGAAAAAAATCAGGAATGTTTATGAACTTCTGGGATTGTCTTAATAAATAGTATATTTCCATTAAACAGACAGTGGGCTTTCTACTTTCTATATGACACCTTGATGATGAATCATTATTTTCTCAAAGATTCACTCAGCTATTGTAATCTGAAAATTAAAGTGCATGTAGATATGAAATGAATTAATAGATTATTTTTACCACAGATAGTATTGACACTGTTGAATAATGCATTGAGTTAAGAGCATAGGAAGAGCATAGGCAGAAGATACAGGTAAAAAATAAATAAATAAGTAAAAAAACAGATACAGGTAGGCATCGCTTATTATCATTCACGAAACGTTCAAGTGCATGTAAGTCTGTGGTCCCAGAAGGTTATCCCCGTTGGAAAACTGAAAGCAGGGGAGGTACTTTGCTAAGTAGAGAGATCTGATCCATCTCTCCCTAGCTCTTCGGTCCTGCGTTCAACCCAGCCCTGGGTGTGCAGGGGAAAGAGGGCCCGTCACCCATGGGCGACTGCCTGTCCCGCCACAGGCAGGGACCATACAGACGCATCCTGAGCTGCTGATGCCCAGCTAAGACCCCTGGCCCACTTGGCGCTGGCGCACTGCGCATGACATCCCGGCTTACTCCATGGTGTTGGCTGCCAAGTGGTCCAGGCTGCGCCAGGCGGGGCTGGAAGAGTTTAAAACCTACTAGGGGGTGGGGAAGACAGGAAAGCAGGTAGAGAGGAAGGAAGGGAAGGGAGCCGGAGGCACAGCAGGTGGGGAAGCAGGCGTCTGGCCAGGACAGTGCACTCTGGCGCGGAGGGCAGTCGCCGGCAGGGGTCGAGGAGACCGGGTGGCGACCACTCAGGGCCAGTGACAGAGCAAAAGTTTTCATGCAGCCCCTCTGCATAGCAGCGGCAGTGTCGGGGTCCCGGCCAGCCTGTGACTATCCTGCCTCCCTCTCCTGTATGGTGTTCGCACAACTTCCAAATCACATAACGTCCTATTTCACAGAAGGCATAGTGGACGCTAAGCAACACATACTTGTACAAAGAAACACATTTTTTCACTGATACACTGAATTAAAGAAAAAAAAATGAAGCTGTTAAATGCCTAACATCTCGATTAAATTTATTCTACCCATGAAGCAACAGTTTATAATTTTCAAATGAATAAAAAAAAAACTTCTCGATTAAATTTTTTCTACCCATGAAGCAACAGTTTATAATTTTCAAATGAATAGTATACTTAAATAAAGGGAGCATTAACACAATATGATGTTAATATACAAATACTCACATTATTCACCTGCCACTGACATTCTGAATTAAATCAGTAATGGGGTGTATAACTGATTAAATATCTACACAACAGAAAGCAACAGCTTATGATTTAAAGAGGCACTGGTAGAGTGATCACATCATTACACTGCCAAGTGCCATTTATCACTTTTACTGAACTTAACGAAGACAGATTACATCCCACAGATGAGACACAACCTATAAATACTGTCATGCTGATCTTCGTCTGACTTTCCTAGAGAACAGACAAGCAACAAATCAATAACTGAAGAAGTCATATTACAAATTCAGTGTAGTTCAGCACCCAGAAGAAATCATGTAGGACATTGTAGCAACAAACAGCCCCCATTCAATGAAATCTGCTAATTCACGCTTTCCTTTCTGAGTTTATTTTTTTACGTGTATTTATTTCATCAAGGTTAAGAGAAACCATCAATTTAGTGGAAAGCGTCGTCAGCTTATACATTTTAAACCAAGTCTGGTTTAGCACAGACAAATTTTTTAGGAGGAATTTCTGTACCGAGTACAATATGCTTCTTGACTCAAGTTACAAGCTCATACAGTTAATTACAGATGTATGACATATATTGTTTTTAAAGTTACTCTCTTCAAACAATGAAGCAAAGTGAATACCATAAAAATATGCATAAACAATACATTCATTTTACAACTTCTATAGTTGTTTTAACAGTATTTCTCCATTAAACACCCGCCAGAGATTCTATTTACCATCTCATTGAGCTTTCACAGTTTACCTTTGTGGAAACTGCCTGTCAATTGCTTCTGTAGTCCAAGCACTGGAGACTAGATTGCTTCCTGTCAGTCTGCTTATAAAATGGTATGGTAATAGATAACAGGTGGTCAGTATTCCATGGCTAAGGTGAAGATGGTGTCTCAGAAGCTATAAAACATCTGAGGAGCTGCTTTAACAGTTCACACTGAGTACTAATTGCACCATTAGAACTTTAATTAATTCTTTACCCTTCCACTATGTTCCTTAGATAGCCATAGGGCAGGAAATCATTCGGAACAGAAAGAAAGAGTCTAAAAAGACAATAATGACGTGTAATAAAAGAAAGAATAAGTGGCAGAATGGCTAACATTTTTCTCTGAAGCTACAGTGGAGTTTGATTGCTTAATCAGTTGTTTTGTATTTGTCAACACCTCAAAAAGGGGATCATTTCCTAAAGAGTACCTTAAGTATGAGAAAATGTTCACCATTGCCCATATGTAAATACAGTCTCCTCAATTACTAACTGTATCTTTGAAAGTATTTCAAAATGTTCTTCTTCTGATTTTAAGGCATTAGTAACCAAATCTTCATAAATCAGAAACATGTGACATCACTAGGTTTCTAGTTAATAAATAGTGCATCTTCAATCACGTTGTGTGGCTGTGTAGTTCTACTTCACCGCGTGGTTGTTGGGTGCCATCGAGTCGATTCCAAATCCTAGTGATCCCATGTGACACAGTAGAACTGCCCCAAAGGGTTTTCTTGGCTGTAATCTTTATGGAAGCAAATCCCCAGGGCTTTCTTCTGCAGAGTGGCTGGATGGATTCGAATTGCCAACCTTTTGATTAGCAGCCGAGCACTTAACTGTTGTGCCACAGGGCTCCTTTAGAGTAACCTCTAATAATCTGAGTTTTGTAATTTTTAGCTTTTGCAACCAGTGTGCTTGTAACTACTGATTTATTCACAGCATCTGCATTTTATAAAAATTTTTGTGAATAAAACTGAATATAAGAAGGAAACCCAAGACTAGAATATTTTAGGAAAATACTGAATGGATTTTGTTTAAAACAAAAAAGAGGTTTATTTTCCTTTTTATCTAGGACACTAGATAAAAAAAAAAAAAAAATTGAACAAATATTTGCCATGATAAATTGTATGAGAAGCATGCTACCCCGTGAAGGTTGAAATAGTCATCTAAAAAGAAGTCAAAATGTGCACACAATTTTAAAATACTTTGCTACTCTGAGGAATGGATGGTCTTATGTCCAACTAAAAACCTGTTTTGCTTTGCTCTCTTAGTTACTCTGATGCTTAAAAATATTTTAAAAGTTTTATAAATTAACAAAAGGCCAAACTGACCAGCAAAGAACTTTGAGACTCTGAAAGCTAAATTGCAAACATAGCAATGCAATTCTCAGTCAAATGAACATAGGTATGATTGAATCCATGACAAAAGTTGCTTGTTCTCAAGAAGAGATAAGTCTCCAGTACAACTTTAAGCTTTCTTATCCAATCCCAGGCTAAAGTGCTCAGCTGCTAACCAGAAGGTCGGTGGTTTGAACCCACCAGCCTCTCCAGAGGAGAAAGATGTGGCAGCCTGCTTCCAAAAAGGTTTATATCCTTGGAAACCCTATGGGGCAGTTCTATTCTGTCCTATAGGATGGCTATGAGACTGACTTGACTGGATGACAAAGGGTTTGGTTTTGGGGTTATCTAATCCCAGAGGAATTTATGCCAAATTCCTGAAGAGATACAGAAACCCCAAAGGCAAACAGACTTTAGCATGTTGTCAAGACTTTGGTCCTGAAACCTGAAGCTCATTCAAATACCCCAACCCGCCCCTGGGCTTTACAAATCAAAAAATTATCAATGACTTTAGCTGGGACTAACTATGCTATTTGGACCTGAGATTTAGCAGTTACTATTATTATTATTTTTAGCATCTAGTGTGATACCAGTTCACAGTGGCGATTCATCTAGCAAACCTGTTTCAGCAGCCTCTCGTATCTTTTGGGATAATTAGGACATGCTTACCTCTGAGCAGTGTCCAAACTGCCAGATTTACACTTAATCTTTGAAAAGACTGGGCACGTAGCAGTTAAAAAAAGAGACCAAATCTTTGTTTCCGTGGCTTTCATATTATATTTGGGGGAGATAAACAATAAACAAATACAACCAATTCTCATTAATTGCAGATTTCATATTTGAAAATTTGAGTACTCAGTAAAATTTATATGTAACCCCAAATTCAATCCTTTGGGTACTTTTACAGTTATTTGCAGACATGTGCAGAGCAGTGAAAAATTTGATTTGCCACGTTCAGGCACAAACTATAGTGCTATTGGCCATGAGTTCAATACTAATGGATCAACGATATTCATAATGTAAGGTGTCCTTAAACAGAAACACACATGAAACATAGTTGGTTATATATGGATCAGTTGACAAATATGTGAGCAGAGACTCCCAGAAACCCAAATTTGTCATTTCCCTTAGGACCAATGGTTCAGTATTTGCTAATTCAGTGTTCCCAGAAACTTCATATAACTACCATAAACAACAAGAATCAACTGTGTATACTATGTCAGGTGATGAAATGTTCTATAAAAAATACTGGTGGCAAAAATTATTCTTTTAGATGGGATTATCAGAAAAGGCCTGTTTTAGGGGTTGACCTAAAAGACAGGTGGGACAAATTGTGAAAAGTTCTTAGGTTAAAAAAAAAAAAAATGCCAAAGCCTTGAAATGAGTGAATATTTGGGATGTTCAAAGACCAAAGAGGTTAGTTGTCAGAAAAGGAAAAGTACAAGAAAGTGTAATAGGGGTGAGATGGGAGGGAGCTAGAGTGCGGGATCATGCAGAGGCTTTCAGGAGTGGGATGAAAAATCCTTGGAAGATTTCAAGCCTAGGCTGGAGTATTTCTATTGTTCACAGTTTTAACAAAATGACTGCATTGGGAAAGGGTGGAAGATGTCCAGCTGTGTAGCTACTGCAATAATCTGAGTAGGATAGATGATGGTGACTTGAACTAGTTTGATATCAATGGAATTAAGGAGAAATAATCAGATACTAGATATATTATGAAGCTAGATATAAACAACAAGACAATGAAATACAACAATAATAACAAAAATATAGTGGAAGATATTTTACTATTAATTATAAATATAGGAATGCTTTTCTAAGCCTGTTGCAAAACCTAGAACCCATAATAAAAGTATAGTAGATTTGAATATATAAGTATTTAAAACTTCTGTCAAGGAACAAGAGCCAATTAAGATAATTAAAATATAACACATTAGAGAAAATATGGCCAAAATAATTAACAATGGATTAATATCTTAATGTATTAAAAACTGGCACATTAAGGAAACTACTAAAACTCCAATTTTAAAATGGGTAAATACATTATTAATCTGGACACTGCTTCTTTTGAACTACCATGGAAGAATAGCCTAGGTTTGCAGATCTACAAGAAAAAGAAGAACTAGATTGTCCCAAAGCTCCCACGGGGTTCAACGTATCCTGTGAGTTTCTGTTTCCAACCTGGAGTACGGATGTAAAAACTGGAGTTTCACATGCTTTTTTTTGAACCACAGATGCACCGATAAACAAACAAACAATCAAAAACCTTAAAATATGGCAATGGCTTAGTGAAGGAAATCAGGTCATCTGACAAAAGCTCAGATATTGCAGGCAAATAGTCAAACTACTTTAGTAATTAGAAATACGGGAATTGCAAACCACCTGCCAATCCCAACTTTAGAATACAGGGAAATGGTAAGAAAATTGCATGAAGTTGCTGCATGTAAGATGTTTTTGCCACTTTCAACAAAGTTTTATAAGATAGATACAAACTCAAGTTGGAGCTAGATGGCCAACAGACAGGAGGAAAACAACTTTGGAAAAGTAGACCTCTATGCCTGAGGTCTGAAGTCTAAATTGACTGAGAGAATCAGTTTTGTAGCTCTAAAGGGCCAAATGTCCAAAACTGGACAGTTTTAAGCAGTGGAAACAAAGCATCAGCCTTAATAAGATAGAAGACAGGGGCACTAAGCCATTTGAAAGCACTTCCGGCTAAGAGCTCTCTCTCAAACCATGGGAAACAGCCCACAGGTAAAGAACAGATAAAGAGTGCTGCTTCTGCAGACAAGTCTACTATTTTAAATGGCATTAAGTTGGGAGAGAGCTAGAGAAAAGGGATGGGGGGAAGGGATAAAGAGAAGGTTAGCAGAACAGAGAGAACAGCCAGTAAAATACTAGTCTTCAGACTTAAAATTATGTGTATCCAAGTTCTTTGGTTGGACTTACACACACAATAAATGCCCAGATTTGCAAAGTTCACAAAAAAAAAGATGATAACATCATGGATTAGCAATAATGTGGGTAACTGATGGCACACTCACACTGTTATTTAAATTGTTAATTAGTAAAGAAATATGCCCTCTGATTCAAAATTTCTACTTCTAGGAACCTACACTATATTAACACCAGTACAAGAACAGAAAGAATTGTGCCTACAGATGTTAACTGCTAAAATTTTCGTAATAGTAAACCATTCTAAATGTCCTAAGGTCCATATGTAAAAATTGGATATATGCTGTATTCATAAAATAGAATACTATTCAATTGTCTGGAGAATGATGTAGGTTTTAAATAGTGATACTTAAAAAAATGACATCTTAAAGTTTAAAAAAACATTTAGGACAATAAACACACATAGAGAAAGATATTTTTTATTATATGCCATATATATTTGAATTTGCACAGAAAAATTCCATGCCATATTACCCCCTCTGGAATGTGATTGGGATTTACTATAAGTCCTTCCTGGAGACTTGAGGTTTGTTTTTTTTATTTGTTTGTTTTTAATAGTTAGTATTTTTATATAACAAAATTCAACTAAGTAATTTAAAGGAAAGAACACTGTTAGTGTCGAAACTTTCCCCACTTCAGCAAGAATCACAAATGGGAACTGTGGCAAGGATAACACAGAAATGAGAATGATTTCAACATGGCAATAGTAACATTGTCACACTCCAGAAGCAAATTCGTTGGTCCATCCACTTTCCTGGTTACTTGACTCATGTGAGTGAAGCTCAATTAAGATCAGTATTAAAACAGTGCAACAATGGTTTCCAAAGAGTAGTCCATGGACCAGCACCAGCAGCATTATTTGGGCACTCAGAAGACATGTAAGTTCTTATCCCACCATCCCTCCTACCAAAAAAAAAAAAAAACCTGTTGTCTTCAAGCTTTAGTGGCACAGTGGTTAAGAACTACAGCTGCTAACCAAAAAGTCAGCAGTTCAAATCCACCAACTGCTCCTTGGAAACCCTATGGTACAGTTCTACTCTGTTCTATAGGGTCACTGTGAGTCTGAATTGACTCAATGGCAATGGATTATCCCTCCTACAAAAAACCAAACCACACTCTTTGCCTTTGAGTCTATTCTGACTCAAAGAACTATCCCCTGGGGTTTTCAAGGAGCGGTTGGTGGATTTGAACTGCCGGCCTTTTGGTTAGCAGCTATAGCCCTTAACCACTGCACCACCAGGGCTCCATCCCTCCTACAGTCCCCCTTAATTAGAAAATTTGAGGGTAGCACTGAGCAATCTGAATTTTAACACATTCTCCAGGAGATACTTATGCAAGATAGTGTGTGAAGACTGTAGGAGAACACAGTGACTAAGATTAAAGGATCAGACTTCCAGTTTCAGCTCTGACATGTAAGAGCTTGAAAGTCAGCACTCGTATCTTCACAGCAAGAAAAAAAACTTAAACAAATGGGAAATCAATGACTTTTCTTGGAACCATTAGATAACTGAGGTCATAGGGTAAACTGACACCCTGAAATCTGAAGAGACAGGTGCATACAGATAAGCACAGCCAATATCAGTTTACTGGGAACAAAAGTCACTGGAGCCATAAACAAACAGGAACAATGTTATGGATGGAATTGTGTCCCCCAGAAATATCTGTTAACTTGGCTAGGTCATGATTCCCAGTATTGTATGGTTGTCTACTGTTTTGTCATCTGATGTGATTTCCCTATGTGCTGTAAATCTTATCACTATGATGTAATGAGATGTATTAGCGGCAGTTATATTGATGAGCTCTACAAGATTGGAAAGTATCTTAAGCCAATCTCTTTTGAGATATAAAAGAGAGAAACAAGCAGAGAGACATGGGGACCTCACACCACCAAGAAAGCAGTGCCGGGAGCAGACCACATCCTTTGGACCTGAATTTCCTGCACTGACATGATCCCAGACCAAGGGAAGACTGATAACAAGGGCTTTCCTCCAGAGCCGACAGAGAAAGCCTTCCCATGAATCTGACAGCTTGAATTTGGACTTGTAGCCTACTAGACTGTGAGAAAATAAATTTATCTTTGTTAAAGTCATCCACTTGTGGTATTTCTGTTACTGCAGCACTAGACAACTAAGACAAACACTTAAGAGGTAACTTTGACAAATTGTTAGGGCTAGAACGTACACTAATGTGAGAGTGAGAAAGTCTTGGGGCCTGGAGCCTTAGTGGGCCCTCACACACCCATAAGTTTTAACTCTACAAATGCTACCATACTCTCAGATTGAAGAGCCAAGAGAAGCTCATGTGTTTCTGGCAGTAGGAGGGGAAAAGTAACAATTTTGAAATAAACCCAGAGCATTCTTCATAACATAGGCCTGCTCAGCAAGGGGAAAGATATTACTAGAACCTTATATGACATGGGAAAATGGATATTACCCATCTCCAGCCCCCGCTAGATTTCTTGTTTCAGCTAAACCAAAAAAGAAAGCAAACCCGTTGCTTTGGAGTCCATCCTGATTCATGGAAACCCTTTGTGTTACAAAGTAGAACTGCTCCATCAGGTAAAAAAAAATAAGAAACATTTGTGAATGTCACAGTCCAGGGACAGTGCTCATGAAAAGACTGAGTTCTAACCGTAAGATTATAGAATTCATGCTTCCCCATCCTCACTCATTACTACCACATCAACACAGCTCCAGTATGACAGCAGTGGGGCCTGGTTGGAAGGGCTGTAAGTTCAGACTCTAAGAAGGAGATTTTAGAGAAATCCAGAAACAACAGAGGAGAGAAAAACAAGGAAACCAGAGGAAATTGAAGCCCCTGTAACCTATGGGTATGGCAAGCATTAAATACAAGCAGCAACTAGACAGGTTAACATAAACCTCACAGTAAAGGGGTATTTACTTCAATTTCTATTACCTGATACTTCATGTTAAGGTTTAAACAAATATTTGAAAAGCATAATAAATGGCAAAAAAAAAAAAAAGAAACCACACACACACGCACACACAAAGTATAAAGAGACAAAGCATGCATCAGAACCCAACTCAGAGATAGCAAAAATTATGGAATTATCAGACCAGAAGTTTAAAATAGCAAGGATTGACATGTTAAGGACTCTAATGGAAAAAAACACATAACATGCAATAGACACATAAATCAATGACATAAAATAGAGAACTCAGAATTTAGACTTATGAAAGCTGTCAACAGATTTTGACAAAGGAGAAAAGAAATTCAGTGGAGAAAGAATAGTCTGTTCAACAAATCTGTGATATCCACATGCAAACAAACAAACAAACAAAAAAATCTAGACACAGATTTTTCACCTTGAACAAAAATTAACTCAAATGGATCATAGATCTAAATGTAAAATGCAGAGAAATACTCCAAAACATCTAGAAGAAAACATAAGAGAAAATCTATGTGACTTTAGTTCTGGTCTAATGAGCTTTTAGATACAACACCAAAAGATTCATGGAATTAAAAAATAAATAAATAAAAGGTAAATTAGATCTCATTAACATTTTTAAAAATATATATCTGCTTTGCAAAAGAGTATTAAGAGAATCTAAAGACAAACAGCAGACTGGGAGAAAAAATTTGTAAAACACGTATCTGATGAAGGACTGTATCCAGAATATACAAAGAACTAAACAATAAGGGAACCAGCTACTCAATTAAAACATGAGCAAAAAATTTGGAGAGACACCTCACCAAAAAAAAAAAAAAAAAAAAACAGCAGAGATGGCAAATAAGCATGTGAAAAGATGCTAACAATTTTCATCAGGAAATTGCAATTTAAAACACCAATGAGATACCACTGCACAACTATGAGAACGATTACTATCCAATAAAACTTACTATACCAAATCCTGGAAAGGATATGGATCATTAAGAACTCTCATTCATTGCTGTTGGAAATGGAAAATCCTACAGCCACTTTGGAAGACAGCTTGGTAATCTCCAAGCTGTCTACAAAGCTAAACATAGTTTTACCATAGAATCCAGCAACTGTACTCCTAGGTAGTTAACCACTTGATCTGAAAACCTATGTTCACATAAACCCTGAATGCAAATGTTTATAACAACTTTATTCATAACTTCCCAAAACTCAAAGCAATCAAGATGTTCTTCAATAGATGAATGGATGAACAAACTGTGGTCTATCTATTCAATAGAATATTACTCAATGATGAAAAGAAATGAGCTACTAAGCCACAAAGAGATAGAGGGATTTCAAATGCATATTGCTAAGTAAAATGGACTAGTATGAAAAGATCACATATAGTATGACATTCCGGAAAAGGCAAAATTATAGAGATCGTAAAATTATCACTGGTTTGCAAGTTTGGGTGAAAGGGAGTGAGATGAATAGCGAAAGCACAGTGTTTTTTTAGGGCAGTAAGATTTTTTTTTTTTAAGGTTATTCTCTATGATATAGTAATGCCAGATACTAGACATTATACGTTCATCATAACCCAAAGAATGTTATAACACAAAGAGTGGATATTAATTTACACAATCTAAAACAATCTTTTAGGAGATCAGGTGATCCACGGAAGGAATACAGAGCTAGACGGGGACACTAACTGTATTACAAATGTGTGACATCTCACTGAAGGGATGTGGGGGAAGGGGTAACCTAAGTTACTTTGGAAATAAATGGAGTCTGCAAGACTAAAGGCAAAAGAAACTGAACAGATGCACTGTAATCTAGTTGATAAAGTTATTTCCCAGGGGGTGCAGGTTAACAATTCTGATTCTACTATATTTGTATACTAGAATGGAACCACTGTATAAATGCACGGCATATAATGTGAGCTGGGTTTCTCATGATTAGAGTGGGAGTTTATAGATAAGCAAGCAGAGGAAGCTAAAATGACCTAATCTCTAAATAATTAGAGTTGGAGACATTGGTATGAACTCATGTCTAGTTTTATATGGATACAGAAGTTTACATGTTGTTGTTAGGTGCCGTTGAGTCGATTCTGACTCATAGCTACCCTATGCACAACAGAATGAAACACTGCCCGGTCCTGAGCCATCCTTACAATCATTATTATGCTTGAGATCATTGTTGCAGCCACTGTGTCAATCCACCTCGTGGAGGGTCTTCCTCTTTCCCACTGACCCTGTACTCTGCCAAGCATGATGTCCTTCTCCAGGGACTGATCCCTCCTGACAACATGTCCAAAGTATGTAAGATGCAGTCTCACCGTCCTTGCCTCTAAGGAGCATTCTGGCTGCACTTCTTCCAAGACAGATTTGTTTGTTCTTTTGGCAGTCCATGGGATATTCAATACTCTTCGCCAACACCACAATTCAAAGGCGTCAACTATTCTTCAGTCTTCTTTATTCATTGTCCAGCTTTCACATGTATATGATGTGACTGAAAATACCATGGCTTGGGTCAGGTGTACCTTAGTCTTCAGGGTGACATCTTTGCTCTTTAACACTTTGAAGAGGTCCTTTGCAGCAGATTTGCCCAATGCAATGCATCTTTTGATTTCTTGACTGCTGCTTCCATGGCTGTTGATGGTGGATCCAAGTAAAATGAAATCCTTCGCAACTTCAATCTTTTCTCCGTTTATCATGATGATGCTCATTGGTCCTGTTGTGAGGATTTTTGTTTTCTTTAGGTTGAGGTGCAATCCATACTGAAGGCTGTGGTCTTTGATCTTCATTAGTAAGTGCTTCAAGTCCTCTTCACTTTCAGCAAGCAAGGTTGTGTCATCTGCATAACACAGGTTGTTAATGAGTCTTCCTCCAATCCTGATGCCTCATTCTTCTTCATATAGTCCAGCTTCTCGGATTATTTGTTCAGCATACAGACTGAATAGGTATGGTGAAACAATACAACCCAGACGCACACCTGTCCTGACTTTAAACCAATCAGTATCCCTTTGTTCTGTCCAAACAACTTAAATGCAGACCCACTGTCAGAAGCCACATTCACTGGCAGCCAATGTCTGAAAATAACCAGTCCTGAGCTGAGATTATTGCTGCCAATATATTAGATGAAACTAGAAGTTTTGTGAGCCACTTTGAAAAATAGTCTTTCACAATCAAGAAATTTTCTGTAGATTGCAGCTGCAAAAATCAGTATTGATTCTTGTATAAAGCTTCTTCAACCTTTAGCACGAAAGAATCAATGCCCTTAGCAGATTATGTATAGTAGCAAGGCATGCATTATATAGTTAATTCAATAATAAGCATTAATTCCAGGTCAGCAGACATTCATCAGACCAAGCTTTCATGAAAATAATTCCCAAACATGCTGCACAAAGCATGGTCAAAATAACTTGAGGACCATTTTCGGAAATGAAAATATGATTCCAATTAAATTGTTCCTCTTTGGATAGAAAATGTATTCACTCATTTAATTACTCATTAAAAATGTGTTAGTGTTTTCTATCTTCAAGGCATGGTGTAAAATAATAAATTTACAAAATAAATCCCACTGCTATTCTTCAGGAAATCAACATTTAGTAGGCAGATTCTGTGTGTGTGTGCATGTGTGTGTGTCTGTGTGCCTGTATACTTTAGCAGTCACAAAATATAGGGGCACTATGAGTCAGAATTGACTGGACAGCAATTTTTTTTTTTTGTATATTGTGCTTATTTTTGTAGTGAACGAATAAAACATATCACATCCTTTATCATTTATAGCAATGTTTTTTATAGCATTCTCCAAAGAAATTCAAGGAAATGGAGAATTGAATTAAATACACTTGATTAGGAATAATAAGTATATTAAAACAAATATTATTGTACACTATTTTTTGAGTGAGCTTCAATTTTTTTTTTTTTTTAAGAAGGTAAAATTCCTTGAAGTTTGCAAAATAAATGTAATAGCTATAGACAGACAGAGTCTACCCTCATCAATATCCTGGAGGAAAAGGATTTTATTAGTTTAGGGGAAGAAGACAAAATGGCTAAGACAACACTTGCTGAAATCTAAAGCTGCCTGGTTGAGAAGATGGCCTAGGAAATGAAGAGAACAAAAAGTCTTGTGGGAAAATAAGAAATAAGCGTCGAGTGGTTCACTGACAGCTCATTTTGCTAAACGGCTTTAGATAAAAAGTGAAATGCTTTTTCTTCTTTCAGAAGCACCCACAGAGTTACAGAATCTCTACAAAATTTAGAGACTGAAAGTAGAGATGAGAGCAAGCAGAGGTCACACGATGGGCAGGTTCGTAGGAAGTTAGTTCTCAGGGTAACTCTTTCACGTGTACCGGTGAATATAACTACCACTCACATTTTCCACCTGTGGAGATTTATTGCCAGGCATATGAGCCACTTTAGTACATTCTGGCGTCCTGGTGGATACTGGTGTAACTGCCTAAAAATCAAGTAAATTGGCCTGCACCACATTTGAGTGTTGAGCGCCATTTGTATGAGAGAATGCTTTCTGGAGGAGTGATTGTGTGAAATTTTTGAGTTTTTTGGCTTCTGCACAGGGAGATAAGGCTTCCAAGTATGTGTACAATTTCTTTTGTGCTGTTGGGAAAGTACAGTTACTGGCATTCAGAAATATTCAAGTAAATGAGTTATTCTGGGGGCAAAAACAGTTTGTGATGAACTTTCTGGGCCATGAGTCTGATATGCACCACATGAGTGATGTGTTTCATGGAATACAGAACCGATATGGCCCACTTGTGTTAGTCACCTCCCTGATGACATCTTTTATAAAGTGCTCGCCTCCCTGATGGAGAGCACTTCCTGGTCAAGACAACCAGAGGTGATGCAGAGAATGTGGCACTCAGAAGAAGGAAATTTGAACAACAATTATGTGCAGAAAATGCAAAGTGCCTGTGATTGCTAAGGTTGTGTGTCTACTTGGTTGGACCATGATTCTCAGTGGTTTGACACTTATGATGTAGTTTGGCTGTCTTATAATAATGTGACCACCTCTATGATTAGATTTGATATAACATGATGACTTCCATGGTGGGATCTGCTGTATCTGTCAGGGATTGAATTGTGTCCCCCAAGAATACCCGTCAACTTGGCTAGGTCATGATTCCCAATATTGTATGATTGTCTACCATTTTATCATCTGATGTGATTTCCTTAGGTGTTGTAAATCTTATCACTACGATATAATAAGATGGATTAGTGCCAGTTATATTGATGAGATCTATAAGATTAGATAAGTGCCTTAAGCCAATCTCTTTTGAGATATAAAGATGAGAAGCAAACAGAGAGACATGGGGACCTCATACCACCGAGAAAGCAGTGTCAGAAGCAGAGTGACACTTTTGGACCTGAGGTTCCTACGCTGAGATGCACCGAGACCAGGGGAAGACTGATGCATTGAGAGGACCTTTCCCCGGAGCTGACAGAGAGAAACCCTTCCCCTGGAGCTGGCGTCCTGAATTCAGACTTCTAGCCTACTGGACAGAGAGAGAATAAACTTCCCCTTTGTTAAAGCCATCCACTTGTAGGATTTCTGTTATAGCAGCACTAGATGACTAAGACAGTAGCCAATCTGTTGAAAGAAAGTTTCCTTGGGAGTGTGGCCTGCATCTAATATAAGTGAACTTTTCGGTGAGGCTCCTGGGCTTTTGTTTACTCTGGATCCTGCAGCTGGCTCCTGTTTATTTGACCTCCATTTCTTGAGACTTGAGCTAGCAGCTTGCCTGCCACCTTGCCTACCTATCTTGGGATTCATTGATCTTCGCAGCCTGTGAGCCAGAGCCCTGTTGTCTGACTTGCTGATGTTGGGGTTGCCATTCTCTGTGGCTACGTGAATCAGGAGCCTCCAATCTGATTCATGTTCCAGCCTCTACAACCGTGTGAGCCATTTCCTTAATATAAATCTCTGTATTTATATGCTTTACTGGTTTTGCTTCTCTAGAGAACCTAGCCTAAGACAGTGCCTTTATCTGTCATTCCATGTTTTCTAAAGTTTCACTCCAAATAAAACTGATAATAATTATGTGCAGCAGCTGCAGTGTTTATTTAGTATTTTGTGTGTATTTTTGGAAAGTTGAGTAAGATATTTAATGGCTTAAGTGTAACCATGAAATGTGATGCACTTCCTGCATCACGGGACTGATGTGAACCACATTGTGATGTACTTCACGGAACATGGGACTGACAAGACTCACTTGGAATTGGCACCCCATTTTTTTAAATAATAATAAATTACCAGCAAACAATAATTCAGCATCCATTTCATTAGTGAAAAAACGACATCACGAAAAAATTTAAAAATAAATTAAATCCTTTGAAGGGTAAATGGCAAGTCTTCAGTAACACATACTTGCTTTCCAGATTGTGTATTCTTTGTACGTGTTATTGGAGACCAGAGGATGGATAAGAGCCCTTGCCTAAGATGCAATCTTTAATTCCATGGTTTATCTTCCACTGCTCATGCACGCCTCTGCCAACTTAAATGATAATTTAAATAACGTCAAGTCGCCTTTCACTGGCCCAAATCAATAGAGACCTTAAGGAGCCTATAACTTCTCAGCCTGTCCTTGAATGTGGTTGGAGGCTTTCTTCAGACCTATCTCATAATGTATATCAACACATGAATAAATAGTAATTATCTTGGCCAGCTGCTATGCAGAAGGAAGATGCCACAGTCTGCTTCTGTAAAGATTTATAGCTTTAGAAACCCTATGGGGCAGTTCTACTCTGTCCCATAGGGTCTCTATGAGTTGCAGTCGACTCAACAGCAATGAGTTCTTTGTCCTTGGCCCAAACACATATATGTGTCTTCATGAGAGTTATTTTAGAATTCAGTGTCCTTGATCTACCATCATTCCAGGTCTCCTGCCCATTGGGGAGCTTAGCCACTACCATAGACCTTCCAATGCACCAGCACTGGCTGCCTCTTCATAGAGGGGACAGGACTGGTCTTGCTGCTCCTCCTCCACCTTTAGCTGCTGTTGTATGGCCCAGTAGGTGTTCTGGTTTTTTGTTTGTTTGTTTATTTTAAAGTTTAAATTCCAGGAGCATATTCTACACTGACTACCACCTCTAAAAACCGAATTTAAGAAGAAGATCAATCTGAGATCCAATAAAAATTTTTCATATTGAAAATGTTTGTCACATAAACTTTCTAAATCAAACTTCTAAGCTTAATCCTCATCTGTGGGTAGTGCTGGTGGCATAGTGGTTAAGAGCTCAGGCTGCTAACCAAAAGGTAAGCAGTTTGAATCCACCAGTCATTCCTTGGAAACCCTAAGGAGCAGTTCCGCTCTGTCCTATAGGGTAATAATGAGTTGGAATTGACTTCACAGCAATGGGTTTGGTTTGGTTTTAGATTGGTGGGTGGTCAAGGTATTATCATTTGACCTTACACTTCTAGGCAAAAAGTCATAAATGAAGCAGAACAGGCCCCTGCATCATATAAAATAATGCAATTGGGGCACAAGTTTATAACTTTAGAAGATTTCTAAAAAAAACAAACAAAAATATTGTCACAAATTATGATAGTGATATCCTAGAGCCAGTAGTGGATCTTCTTGAGTTCCTCAGTAACACCACGTTTTACTGTCACTATGTTTGTAATTTTATAGTGAGTAATTGATTCCTCGGTATCAGGTTCTAAGGAAGATGTAACAAAGCTCTGGTACCGTAAGGTGAGGTGCTCTGAGTGTTAAGAATCATGTTAAGTCTCTCTAAAGTAATCTGATTGTAACCTAGTGGTTACGAGCATGGACTAGCATTTCTGAAGGGGCATTTTCTAACTCAATCATCACAGCAGCCATCTGAGTAGGTGCAATTATTATCCCCAATTGAAGAAAAAAAAAAAAAAAACCCAGAGAGAGGTTAGGTAATTCAGCAGTGAGACTGAGATTTAAATACCATACCATGAATAATGTTTTAGTTGGTGGTACCTGAAATAGGAAATGGCACAGGGTGAAGTTTAAAGATTAAACTCTCTGAGGATGGGAAATTTTTGATTCCTAACATTAACAGTGGACCTCAAAGATAGTAGATATTTGATTTTTTTTTTTTTTCCTGAATAAGGTGTGTTTGATTAAATGAATGAATGAAAGTAACTGATTGCCTGCCACACTGGCTGTTAGTGTGAAATCAGTGACACTTTCTCACTTTTACCTGGCCATTAGATTTGAGAACTAACACTTCTGGTATGCTCCATTGTGAACTTTACAAGGCATAAATGAGATACACATACACACACATATATATTATATATATGATACATTATATAGGTAAACATAATTATATATATATATATACACATGTATATAATGTGCACATATATAATGGTATACCTACATAAACATACACATGGTTCATTGCTGTTCAGTCAATTCCGATTTATAGTGGCCCTGTGAGACAGAGTAGAACTGCCCATAGGTTTTCCAAGGAGCAGCTGATGGATTCAAACTGCCAACCTTTTGGTTAACAGTCTGAGCTCTTAACCACTGCACCACCAGGGCTCCAGATATATAGATAGATATAATTTCATCTGATACCCAAAGTCTAAATATTTCCTCCAATGAGATTTTTTTTTTTTCAGGGCACTCTCTTCCTCCAAGAATAATTTGGGATATCTCTTCCTTATTTATCATTATTCTCTTCCTGAAGTGTAAAGACATTAAACAGATCTCAAATATGCCTTAACCTTTTGTGAAGTAGTATATTCTTGAGAGGTGTTTTGGTCACATTTATAAGATGAATAGAAGTTGTGATGGTTAATGATATGTGTCAGCTTGGCTAGGCTAAGATTCTCAGTGGCTTGGCAGACACTGGACTGAGTGCTCTTCCATAATAATATAATGTAAAAAATTTTTTTTAATCACCATCCGTGATGTGATCTGGTGTGATCAGCCAATCAGCTGAAAGGGGAGTTTCCTTAGGGGTGTGGCCTGCCTCAAATATATAAGTGGCTGTTCTAGCAAAATTTGCTCTCTTCCTCAACTCTGTATTCTTCTCATCACCTGACTTCTGTTCTTGGGGTGTAAGCCTGTAGAAGTCTCCAGCCTGCCGCCTGACCTGCAGAATTTGGATTCTCCAGCCCCTCCAACACCATGAGCCACCAGAGGTCTCCAGCCTGCTGCCTAACCCACAGATTTGGGACTTCCCAACCTCCACAATTGTGTGAGCCATTTCTGTGAAATAACTTTCTCTCTTTCGATATAGATACAGATATATACATATATATATATGTATATATACACAAATATAGGCACTCTGGTGGCACAGTGGTTAAAGTGTTTAGCTGCTAATGGAAAGGTTGGCAATTTGAACCCACCAGTGGCTCCATAGAAGTAAGAAGTGGCAGTCTGCTTCCATAAAGATTACAACCTTAGAAACCCTATGGAGCAGGTCTACCCTGCCCTAAAGGATTGGTATGAGTCAGAATCAACTCAACAGCTGAGAGGCCCATTTGGAATAAAATGTTTTCTTTTTCAGTATCTGCACAGTGTTCACTGCATTTTTAAATGTATTCAGGGTAACAACCTGAGATATAGTAGTTCTAAAAGACTTCCCTGTTCCGCTTTCCTTTCCTTTAGTCTCTTCTCCATACAGACAGCAGAGTAACCCTTCTAAAACAATGTCAGATTATTTCACAATTCTGTCCAACACCCTATAGTGGCTTCCAATGTTACTCTGAATAAACACAAAGCCCTTGCCATGGCTTGCAAGAACCAAGCGTATCTGGCTTCTCAGTTACCATTCTGGTCTCATTCACTCCCTCTTACCCCATCCTGACTAGTCTTCAGCCAAATTGTCCTTCCTGTTATTCTCAATTTATTAAACGTGCTCTAGCTCAGGGCCTTTGCACCTGCTGTTCCCTCTTCCTGGAAGTCCCTTTTCTCAGCTCTGCTCATGGCATAGAGTTTTCACCTCAAATGTTATAGCCTTAAAGATTTCTCTGTCCACTCTATTTAAAATAGCCCCATTTGCCTCTATCACATTATTCCCTCGTCCGGGTTTCTTTTGCTTCAAAAAATTTGTAACACTCTGATGAATATATGCAATTCAGTTTATCATCTGTGTCTTACACTAATACGAGCTCCAGTAAAGCAGAGAATTATATACTGTTTTTATTCCCAGTACCCATAAAGAGCCTGACACATTAAAGGCATCCAGTAAATATTTGTCCAATGAATAAATTTAAAAGCGAATTAACTTAAAAAATTGCTCTGCACATTTTCAAAACACTATCTTCTCTATCTACTGGCCATGAATTAATCAGCCATATGCTATGGACAGAACTCGTACCCAGTGCTGCTTCTTCTGTTAATGTAATATACAGTCAGGCACTCTCACTTACCAAGGCCATTTTAATGTCAAGTTTGAACCATTCAAGAGCCTTCGCTGTAAAAGTCTACAGGAAAGACAAAATTGTAATTTGTCTCCTATGCTATTCACAAAATTGTGCTGCTCACATGTATATTAAAACTCTGTAATCTAAGTATCGAAGTCTTTTGCAGATGGCTGTTCTTTTATGAAATTTAAATCTTGGAACAATGATTGACAGTATAGGGGGAAATTAGTCTTCCCAAGATTTAAATTCATCAAAAGCCTTATTCTTTAATAAAGAAATGGTAATGAATAAAGATTCTTAATATAGCAAAAGTCTAAGTTATACGGATTTTAAGAATAAAAATTTTACTTTTATGTGTCTCTGTGTGATTCCCTTTATAATAAACTAAAATCTTTTCAGCATCTGGATGCTAAGGAATGAGATTACTGAAATTAAATTTTCTAAGGTTTTCTAGAACAGGTATTTAAGCTCACCTGCTTCTGTGATAAATATCATAGACCTTTTGATTTTAGGATGATTTTATCCTCTCTCTCAGAATATGTTAGAGATCTTGAAAAAGAATTCTTAAAATCTTACACTGTGCCCTCTATTTTATTAGATTATAAACTCTGACAGGACAGGAACATGCAGGGTCCTAGTTTTCATTATATCTCCAGTGCTAAGCATAATGCCTATGTAGTGAGGGTATGTATAAAATATCAATATGTGCCTTTATTTCCTGGTGCATGGTACTTGTTGGTCAAAAGCATAGCTATGGCCTCATATAGAATGGAGAGTTTTAGTAAGGAAATAGAATGAGGAAAACAAAACAAAACAAAACTTCATTTTTACTTTTAAAAATAAGCTCTTGAAACTAAAATCAGAAATAATATTTCTAAAAAGCCACACTCAAAATTGGGTAAACTGGGTTTAGTTAACCAAAGCAAAAACTTTCAAGAATCAAGAAAAAGCAACTCAGTAAGTTAGCTTCAGGCCAGAACAATGGATTTGGAAAAGACTTGAGGAAAATGTAGATTAGCCAACCTTGCCAGCGGACCAGATGAGAACTGTTGGTTCTGGCTTAAGGGGATAAATGGTGCATGACTTTCATGGGACTATCTATGGCTGGAGATGAAGGCTGTCTGTGTGGGAGGACCACAGAGTCAACATTAAGAATCTGCCATACTCATCACCTTTCCCATTGTGGTCAGGGCTAAATGGCTGTTTTAGAACAGAGAAACATCTGAGGACCTCCTCTTGACATTCAGGTGAGCATCTCATATTGTCTTTACTGAGGAGCTTAACATGGGCTCTTTGAGAAGAAGTAGAGTGTGTGCCTTGATATTTGGGTAAGTCCCATCTGACCATCCCATAAGGACATCTAACTGCAATGTCCCAAGATATGTTAAGGTCCCAGGGTAAAGGAGAATGAGTCCTATATAACCACAAGGATGACGATAATATGAAAGGCAAACCTGAATCATTAGTACCTAGTGAGACCAGAAAGTGATAAAATTACTCCAGTACATGTCACATAAAGAAGGGGCTACAAAAGTATTCAAGACATATCTTCTTACATGGCATTATAACTCACAAGTTTTGTATATGTGGCTTTAGACCATACATACAGGAGACGTTCTTTTTTATTTATATTCTATCTTTATTTTAAAATGTTTTAAGGTGGTCATGAATACTTGTGTCTTACGTGACTAAACACACATTGTTAGGTGCCGTCGAGTCGATTCCTATTCACAGTGACCCTACATACATAAGAACAAAACACTGTCCAGTCCTGTACTATCTTCTCAATCATTGCTATGTTTGAGCCCATTGTTGCAGCTACTGTGTCAATCCATATGCATAGATATACATATTGTTTTATCTTCTTCAATTTAGCAGAATGGATAAATATAAATATGAGATTTAATTAATGCCTATAACACAGCTAAGTTTTACAAATCTGGCTATAAAACAAGTAAAATTATGCAGTTTTTCGAAAACAAACAAAAAACCCCAAACCTGTTGCCATCGAGCCAATTCCAACTCATAGCCACCCTGTAGGACAGAGTAGACCTGCCCCACAGAGTTTCCAAAGAACGCTTGGTGGATTTGAACTGCTGACCTTTTGGTTAGCAGCCATAACACTTAACCACTATGCCACCAGGGTTTTCCAAAACGGAAAGGAAAAAAAAAAAGACAGCAATATGGCCTACATTTCTTAGTATTGTCATTGTAATAGGTAACACTACAGATATTTCCTCTCTGGGCTTTTTCATTAATAGCTACTTCTATTAAGAATGTGACCATATCACAAAATTTTCATTCTGATTACACTTCATTGTTCTTATTTCCATCAATTAAAAAACATGTACTGACCACATACTCTTCGTAAAGCACTAGGAGAGACATGAAAGAAATCATGTGTTAAAAGGCAGAATGTATTAACATAGTGTTTTTGCTATGCTAAAGAAAAAAAAAAAAACATGACAGAAGGATGCAATCCGATTATCTGGTTTTTGGCAGTTGCTATATTAATTATAGGACTGTCATTACAATGTAAATTAAAAAAAATAAAATGACAGGGCTAATGCATACAAAAGTAAAGTAGTAAGGTCTTAGAAACCCTCTGGTTTGATTAAGGTAAAAAACAAAACAATTTGCTTCTGTTTAATGAAAAATGTATTAATCTTAACTTTCTGTCTATTCACAAAGAAATTTAAAAATAAAATCATAGAATTTTGCTGCCTACCTATTATACCTGAATGTGCATGGTCACCATTCCAACGGCACAATATTCACAGACATAGAGCATACTATGGTATAACCTATAGGGCGTTTCATTTTTTCTAATCCAGTAAACTCACAGGGTCTGAAATAATTTTGCTCCTACTTTTGGCTTATGTGGAGAAAAGTAGTAGGTGGGAGATGGTATGTCCAAAATAATGTTGAAAAGTTTGTAGACATTTTTCAAATAGCTTATATTTAGCAGAGAACATTGGACCTTGGATTTCTCAGCAACCCTCTTGCTGTTCCCCTAGTAACATTTGTCAATTCATTTTGCAGCTTTGCTGTTTGCCTCTGTGCACGCTGATTCCCCAGCTGTTTGATCTTCTGCTATTACTGATTTCAAAAACATCTAAGCTTAAAAAGATAGCAATAGCCACAGAACCGAGAGCCAGGACACGGGTGTGCACACTTGGTTTTATAAGAGGCCAGTAACTTGCATTTCCAAAATAAGAAATTTACCGTATCTTCATTTTTTACTAAGGTCTCCTTATATTGGGCAAATCTAATTATCACAATAAAATTGTTAAAACAAAAGCTATTGTTAACGCTTCACTTTAATTTTTGATTTTCAAAAAGACAAAATAAAGAGCCAAGCACTTCAATTTGATTTTTATAAAAAAATAAGACTACACTGTGTAAACAGCTGTGCCCTGGTATATGCCCTTGTGTACTTTTCCACACAGAAATGAGTGTTTGAATGTTCACAGAGATTCTGAACCAGTCATGTACAACAGAATGAAACACAGCCCAGTCCTCTGCCATCCTCACAATCATTGGTATGTTTGAGCCCATTATTGCAGCCTCAGTGTCAATTCATCTCTTTGAGGATCTTCTTCTTTTCGTTGATCTTCTACTTTACTAAACATGATGTCCCTCTCCAACTTGTACATGTGGTCACTATGAGTCAATAGGATAGATTAGAACTGCCTCATAGAGTTTCCAAGGCTGTAGTCTTTATGGAAGCAGACTTGTGTGCCATGAGCACACACAAATACATAAATAATAGACATATTTATGGATGTATGTTACAGACATACATGTATGTGTAAGTGTTCCTTAGGCGTGCACACACATCTTTCTCTATATATGTCTATGTGCCTATGCGTATGTCTGTATATAAAGAGTCCCTGAGTGATCCAAATGGCTAAGCACTGAACTACTAGTCAAAAAATTGGTTGTTTGAACCCACCCAGAAGCACCTCAGAAGACAGGCCTTGTAATCGCTTTGGAAAGGTCACAGCCTTGAAGACCCTATGGAGCAGTTCTCTGCACAGTTGGGGTAGTCATGAGCCAGAATTGACTTGACGGCAACTAACAACAATACGAACATATATACAACACACATATACATATGCAAATATTATTTACTTTATATTTTCTGTATAAATGGTGGGTTAAATCAAATTTTTGCTTTTGGGAAATAAATCTGATATTTTGAACACTAATGGGAAACAGTGTTACATTTAAGCAAAATCATTTTCTAATTTTTCTTAGCCTTCACATGAAGTGAGCATTCTGGAAGTATAAATCAAATCACACCATATTCATTTATACTCTGTAGGTATTTTTAAATATCTGCTTTTAAATACTTTCCAAAAATACACAAAAAAAAGTGTCTAAATATCTTAAATATTTTAGTAAAATTATTGTGTTTACCAATATAAATTTATACAACCATTGTGCAAAATATTGAGTGTTATAAACACAACATATATTTAGAAGCCAACATGTCAAGGAAATTCTAACAACTCTCTCATGCAAAGTAAATATCTACTTTTAGTGAATTTTATAAACTTTTTAAAAATTGTATTTTTAAAAGATATAGTCCTGAACAAAGACTTTAATGATATTAATTGATTTTCAGCATTAATTTTTTCCAACATTAGTTTTCTGATGATTTAAGAATAAAAAAATGGGCTTACTAAAGTAAATATTTTCCTGTAATTGTAGATTTCAATCAAATAAAATTATAGAAAAAGAGTTTCTTCTCCATTTTCAACTAATAGAATAGTGGTACTAGACCTAAATCGCAGGAGAAGAAAATTAGTTTAAACAAAAAAAAAATCTTTATAACAATAAAAATGTTTTCAGGCATAACATTTAGCTACCAGTGACAAATGAAATTGAAATTTAAAAGCAAACAAACATATTTTGAAAGTCTATTGGTTTAGAGATTTTTGCAAATCATTCTTTCTAAAGACTTAATGAAATCTGAAAGAGATAATATCATTATTCACTCACACAACCATCCACATATATACATACACATCCACAGCTTTTGAGAATGCTGAAATCGCTTTTTATGTGCTTTGCATTTTATACTGTTAGTAGGCCATACCACTGCACTTCAAATATGCCTCTTTTCTCTGCACTTCTCTTTGTATATCTATGTATCAGAGCCTCCCATTTATGGATTTATTCAACAACTGTTCATTTAGCGTGTACATCAGCTAACGTGTAATTTGTCATTTAAATTGAGACTTTTTGAGAATGATATTGTGCTGTTAACAATTATATCAAGTCGACAGGCATAAAACAGGACTGTCCTGGGCAACTGGAAAATATGGACATTCTGTCTAACCATATACAAGCCCAAGTCAGACATGGTTTTTGCCGTAATGGACCACACAGTCTAATGGTCAAGTTAGACCTGCAATAAAAAAATAAATTTCAAGAAATTACACACTGTGCTAAGTGTCATCAAGGAAATAAATGCAGTGCTGAATTGTGGAACAGGGCGGAGAGTAGGAGGAGAGTTAGCGTGATTATGTTATTCTGTAGAGGTAATGTTTAAGCTGAGGGGTGAAGAATAAGAAAAATATTGACAGGAAGGAACATAATGTCGAGAAGGGTTCAGGGGTAATCAGCTGACAAAGATTTTTCCAGACAAAAGGAATCATGGATGCCAAAGCCTGAGGTAAGACAGCTTGTCTGCTTGAAGAACCGAAAGACATCTGCATGGCTCAACTCTTGAGAGCTAAGCAGGAATGATTTGAGAGCTTAGAAGCAAGATTATGCAAGGCCTTTAAAGATGTCCTCTAAAAAATTGAATTTCTACTTAATTGCAATTTAGAGCCATTATGCAGAGAAGTGGCATAATCCCATTCTTACAGCCTATCACTCTGGCTGCCATATGGAGCAAAATTTAGAGGGTCAGGAATAGGAGTTGAAGAATGTCTGTAGTTGTAGTTCACATCAGCGATTAGGAAGATGAGTCAGACAAAGAGACTGACAAAAGGGAGAGAAAAGGACTGAGTCAA
Organism: Loxodonta africana; assembly: GCF_030014295.1. Classification (NCBI taxonomy): domain Eukaryota; kingdom Metazoa; phylum Chordata; class Mammalia; order Proboscidea; family Elephantidae; genus Loxodonta; species Loxodonta africana. The sequence continues at coordinate 108,314,872 of NC_087347.1, read as the reverse complement.
GATATATTTGGAACATAAAAATCAGACTATATCTCTACAACTTCTACCTCTCACATACTTCTGACCTTTAGGCCAATAATTAAAACAGTTTTTAAAATATATTTAATGTAGATATTTTTTAAATATATCAAAATAAACACATCCAATAACGAACTTAATTTCCTTCAAACCTGTTCTTCTGTTATTTTGTGTAATGATTTCCTCATCTATTTGAAATTAGACTACAGAGTTACATAAAAATATTACATCCTTTCACTACTAAATTCAAGAGACCAATAATTATTGTCAATTTTATTCTCTAAATCTCTGAAGTGCAACCTTCTCTATGTACTTCACCCCAAGTATGTACCACAATCCTTGATGTAAGTAGTGGGAATTATTTCCTACCAACAGCGCTTTCAAGGAAGGACGTATTTACTATTTCTTCAGTCCCACCTTCTCTTGAAGTTTTTCTCGGTTTTCATGGAAGAGTTGGGGCTAGCTCTGTTCTAGAAAAATTTAGATAGCCATAATTTCCTCCTGTTAATATTTCAGGACATTATTGTTGTTCTTTAATTAAAGCCCTGGTGGTGCAGTGGTAAAGAGCTCAGCTGTTACCCAAAAGATCGGCAGTTTGAATCCACCAGCCACTACTTGGAAACCCTATGGGGCAGATCTACTACATCCTGTAGGGTCGCTATGAGTTGGAATCAACTTGACAGCAATAAATTAATTAAAGACAGGAGAATCCACTTGTTTCCTTGATTTTTCTCCTAACTGTATGTTACTAAATTTTTGTAATCCCACAAAGCTGGGATGCTTGTAATTCTAGTGTCAGAATCTCATTGGTTCCTCCTCTCCAGGTCTTTTGAATCTATAAAAACCGCAAGAATGGGCCTCACCAAAAAAGAATGGAACAAGAGCTACATGTTCATCTGACAGCCAGGTTTACAAGTTTTGTATTCCCTCAGGCAAGTTGATTACGGATTTAGTGATGAAGAGGAGAAACTTTGTGCTAAATGTGTTCCTCCTGTATATTTGTAACAGAAAAATAAAGAAACTTCAGGACAACTCATTTAATTTATTCCATAGACTTTCATAAAGCTTATATAAATGAAGCTCATTTTTGTTTTTGCACTTGTAAATAAACTACTACTTTAATGTTCCTCTCTTTTGAGAAATATGTCCTTTTAGATTTCACTTCTGATCTCACAAAAATATAAAAATATGCATTGTATAAAAAAGAAATATAAACTTTATAGAAAGACCTTTTCCTTAGGGCAAATATAAATATTGCTCAAAATAGTATTTAACTGGAAACAAAATTAAAAAAAAAAAAATTTTTATACTTCTGTGTATTTTCTACTTTTTCTAATGTAAAAGCAGAGGCAAGTCAGAAACTTCAGAAGCAGAGATGAAGGCAATGCATCTGAAGAAGAGAGAAAGGGTATATGTAAATCGTTGTAAGGTCTGGTCTGATAGTATTAAAATTTAAAGACAATAAAACTAAAGTTTTTAATTAAAAAAAAATATTTCCTAGGTAAAAATAGAACTGAAGAGCTAAGGAAAGAGATTGTATCATTTTACTGAAGTATAAAAAACACTGGAGAACTTTATTTAAATTGTGCCTGATGAAAGACAGTCCCACTGAGATATCTCAGAAAACTCAGGGGAAATAGGTGAAATGCAAACCCGAAATTCATACTACCAACAAATCTACTAATACTGAAAGACTTGCTCCCAATATTAAGGACAGGTTCCCTGCATTAGAATGCCAAGGTACCTGGGCTGAGAAATGCAACCAGTAACAGGAATGCTTAGCCAGGTCTAATAGAATAAACATGTTAAGATAGAGGTGGTATGCACTGTTTTCCCAATCCCATTGTCTATTTCCTGGCTCAGAAATAGTAAGTTCATATTGACAGCAAACATTATTGTGTGTTACTTTTTAAGGAAGGGTACCTTAACCCCAAACAATAGCCTTCAATATTGCTTTTTCTTCCCACTTTCCAGGAAGCAACTAAACATCATGGCAGTAAGTTTAGGATGTGAGAACTGGTTGAAGTTCATTTTACTTTGGGAAATGTAGTCCCCAAATGGTGAATTTGGCAAAGGAAAGAAATTACATAAGAGAATTGTTTTTCATATATTCTGCAAAACCAGCATGTCATAAAAACAGGTATTGAGATTAGAAGACATTCATAGACACTAAGAATGGTTGTTGTGAGAATCCTAGAGCTCTGGTGGCACAGTGGCTAAGAGCTCAGCTGCTAACAAAAAAGTCAGCAGTTCGAATCCACCAGGAGCAACTTGGAAACCATATGGGGCAGTTCTGCTTTGACCTATATGGTCTCTATGAGTTGGAATTGACTCGACTGCACCCGACAACAACACAGCAAGAATGGATCACCCTACCTTTAAGTTGAAGATTTGATAAAGTCATCTGAATAGAAGAACCATTCCCTGATTATTGTCAAACAATAGAGTTGTCTTCTAACATGGGAAAATAACTGAAAATAGATAACATGGTTCTAATATACACAGCTTCAGAAAAAGGAAATATGAACATCATGTTGAAAACTTAGTAAAAGAATATGTTCCTGGGTATGGGTAATCACAGAAGGCTATTTTAGAAAATTGCCTGATACATACAGTTGGTTCATAGAAAATTAAATTAAAAAGCTATTAATAAAAAGTAGACGAAAGTCAGGAAAGAAAGTGGTATTAAAAAAGCAACAAACAGATAAAAAGACATGTTTGATATAAGAAGAGATTATAGGAAATTCAATAATGCAAGTGCAAAATTAAAATCTATATTTGAAACAGTGAAGAAGACCATTACATCTTCTTCGAACATCAATTTACTGATGGGGAAGAAAAATTTGAGGCACTCTCTCAGATAAGATCACAGAGGTAAAAAGTATATATGAAAGTATTAAAGACAGGGAGGGGACTCAGATACTACTGAATTACAAAATGATACCAGAAAACCTATAACTTAGGCAATAATCAATTACATAAAATTTTGACTCTACATAATTACTGAAAAACTGTACAGAAAAAGTAAAAAAAAAAAAAAACAATTATAGGAAAATATTAGTGTAAGACATCTATTCTTAGACATTTTTTGGACACTTTTAATATTTAAGGACTTTTTTATATTCATATGAGCTTTAAGACTAGAAAATAAAATTATATACAAAGGAATAAAAATCAGACATCACGTATCTCTACAGCACCAAATTTTCAAAGAAAATGGAGTTTTATAAACAGAATCTTGAGGAAAAAAGATTAGAAAACAAAAAAAAATTTAGAAGCAGGCCCTTTTTTTCCATGTGTAAAAGAAACTTAACAGTATTATCAGATAAACAAGGAACAAAAATAAACCATTAAATCCCATTTTGAAATACTTCTTTCAGAACAGAGATTAGTCCATCTAGAAATGAACTCATCAGAGTAACTAGATGATGAAAGAAAATAAATATAAATTATTTTGGGAAACCATTGCAACCAGTTTAACATGCTGTTAAAAATATATGTATTGAAGACCATAACAATGCACAAACACCAGAAGATAAACTAAATACCTGGGATCTCTTAAAAATTAAATACTTAAGCTCATCAAAGGTCTTCACCAAAAGAGTAAAAAGAGAACCTACAGACTGAAAAAAAATTTGGCTACGACATATCTGACAAGGGTCAAATCTCTAATATCTGGAAGATACTGCAAGTCTATAAAAATAAAAAGACACATTATCAGGCACTTTGCCAAAGAAGATACTCAGGCAGCTAATGGACACATAAGGAAATGCTCATGATCATTAGCGGTTAGAGAAAAGTAAATCAAAACTGCAATGAGATACCATCTCACCTTAACAAGATACCATCTCACCTTGACAATATTGGCACCAATAAAGAAAAAAAAAAAAAGAAAATAACAAGTATTGGAGAAGCTACACAGAGATTGGAACTCTTATATACTGCTGGTAGGAATGTAAAATGGTACAACCCCTGTGAAAAATAATACGTCATCCATATTGTGAGATATTTCATAGATTCATCAATGTTCTTTATCTTTGCCTAGCATTTAATTGTGTGTGTATACCACAACATAGATGAATCTGGAGGGCATTACGCTGAGTGAAATAAATCAACCACAAAAGGACAACTACTGTTTGAGACCAATTTTACAAAAATTCAAGAAAAGGTTTACACACAGAAAGAAACCATCTTTGATGGTTACAAAGGAGCATAGGGTGGGTAGGGGAAATCACTAACTGGATAGTAGATAAGTGGTCGCTTTCGTGAAGGGAAAGACAGTGCACAATACTGATAAAGCACAATTTGACCAGAACTATGTCACTCCTGAAGTTCATCCTTCAGTCAAAGATTACACAGGCCTATAAAACTGACACCAACACGGAGAGGAAAGTGCTTCTGAGCTCAGTCTTTGCAATGAGACAAAATGGGCAACACTTCCTCAAAAGCAAAGATGAGAAGACAGAAAGGGACAGGAAAATGGGACACATGGAAACAGGGAACCCAGGGTGGAGAAGGGGAGACTGTTGACACATCGCAAAGATTGCAACCAATGTCACAAAACAATTTGTTGAATAAGAAAGTGATTTGCCCTGTAAACTTTTGCCTAAAGCCCACACACATAAAAAAAAAGAGCAAACAAGAAAATAAAATGGAAAAAAAAAATGTTTAAGAGACTATTACAAAGCTTCATGCAAGTATCAAAAACTATTCTTGTTGCAACCACTATGTCAATCGATCTCACTGACGGTCTTCCTCTTTTTCAGTCACCCTCTACCAAGCATGATGTCCTTCTCCAGGGACTGGTCCCTCTTGATAACATGTTCACAGTATGTGAAACAAAGTCTCGCCATCCGTGCTTCTAAGGAGCATTCTGGCTGTACTTCTTCCAAGATAGATTTGTTCATTCTTCTGGCAGTCCACGGTATATTCAATATTGTTTGCCAACACCACAATCCAAAGGCATCAATTCTTCTTTGATCTTTCTTATTCATTGTCCAGCTTTCACGTGAATATGAGGCAATTGAAAATACTGTGGCTTGGGTCAGGCACACCTTAGTCCTTAAAGTGACGTCTTTGCTTTTTAACCCTTTAAAGAGATCTTTTGTAGCAGATTTGCCCAATGCAATGAAACATTTGGTTTCTTGACTGCTGCTTCCATGGGTGCTGATCATGGATCCAAGTAAAATGAAATCCTTGACGACTTCGATCTTTTCTCTGTTTATCATGATGTTGCTTATTGGTTCAGTTGTGAGGATTTTTGTTTTCTTTTTTTTATGTTGAGGCGTAAGCCATACTGAAGGCTGTAGTCTTTGATCTTCATCAGTAAGTGCTTCAAGTCCTCTTCACTTTCAGCAAGCAAGTTTGTGTCATCTGCATAAGGCGGGTTGTTAAGGAGTCTTTCTCCAATCCTGATGTCATGTTCTTCTTCACAATGTTATCCATAATTTGTTATGAATCACATAGCTGAATGCCTTTGCATAGTCAAGAAAACACAGGTAAACATCTTTCTGATATTCTCTGCTTTCAGCCGGGATCCATCTGACATCGGCAATGATATTCCTGGTTCCACATCCTCTTCTGAATCCAGCCTGAATTTCTTGGCAGTTCCCTATGTACTGCTGTGACCAGTTTGTAATGATCTTTAGCAAAATTTTACTTGTATGTGATATTAATTATATTGTTCGACAATTTCCACATTCGGTTGGATTACCTTTCTTGGGAATAAGCATAAATATGGATCTTTTCCACTAGGTCGGACAGGTAGCTATCTTCCAAATTTCTTGGCGTAAATGAGTGAGCACTTCCAGCACTACCTCCATTTGTTGAAACATCTAAATTGGTATTCCATCTATTCCTGGAGCCTTGTTTTTGCCAATGTCTTCCGTGCAACTTGGACTTCTTCCTTCAGTACTATCCGTTCTTGATCATATGCCAAAACCAAAAAAAAACCAAACCCAGTGCCGTCGAGTCGATTCCGACTCATGGCGACCCTGTAGGACAAAGTAGAACTGCCCCATAGAGTTTCCAAGGAGTGTCTGGTGGATTCGAACTGCCGACCTTTTGGTTAGCAGCCGTAGCACTTAACCACTACACCACCGGGGTTTCCAATCCTATGCTACCTCATGAAATAATTGACTATTGATTAAATCTTTTTGGTACAATGACTCTGTGTATTCCTTGCATCTTATTTTGATCTTTTCTCCATCATTCAGTATTTTGCCCATAGAATTCTTCGGTATTGTAACTCAAGACTTGAGTTTTTTCTTCAGTTCTGTCAGCTTGAAAAATGCCCAGCATGTTCTTCCCTTTTGATTTTCTAATTCCAGGTCTTTGCACATGTTATTATAATACAATAATAGTTTATATATAGTATATGAGAAGCCCTGGTAGTGCAGTGGTTAAGTGCATGGCTGTTAACCAAAAGGTCAGCAGTTCAAACCTATCAGCTGCTCCTTGGGATAAAGATGTGGCGGTCTGTTTCTATAAAGATTACAGCCTGGAAAACACTATGGGACAGTTGACTCTGGACTATAACGTTGCTATGATTTGGAGTCAACTTGATGGCAACAAAATATTAACATATATTTAATTTTGATAAAATGAAAGTGAAATTCAAAGCAATACTGAAAGGAAACAAACCAAAATATTAACAGCAGGCATATCTAAGAGGTGAAATTATGAGTGTTTTTAATTTTCTTCAGTACACTTTTCTGGTTTGTGAAACTTCTTCAATGAGCCTGGATAACTTTTCTAATCAGAGGAAAAACTCAGGAAGAAATTGAGGGAACTCTTTAAACACGCATATGTTAGGTATAGATTAAAAAAAAAAATTCACCTATTACGAGCAAATTATGATATTAAAGAAGATGAATAAACACTGAAAACAAAGAATTATCTTAATATTTAACATATGGGAATTGAAAATGCATGTGGAAGAAAAGACATTGTTCTTTTTTCAAAGATCAAGTAAAGGCCGTTAATCCTTACGCTTTACAGATCGATTAGGCAATCTGAATAAATGTTTTTAATGTCTTAAATAAGAAACAGTACCATTGCATTTTTCCTGTATATATTTTTTTAAATACTGAATATTGATCTCACTTCATCAGTGTGAAGCATTCTCCACTAAGTGAGAACAGATGGTTTTCATTACTAATTCAGAAGATTTTTTTCCCCCACGTAACAGACTGAAGTTATAAATGGGATTTCCCAGGCTTACTTCATTTTTGGCCATATGTTTAAGAGAAATTATGCTTACTCATAAGAGAATAGAAGGGATGCTAAGCAAAAATGGGTTTATTTGACATGTGAAACATAATGCAAAGGATTCTCTTACTATCATAAAGAAACATCTGCTCTCTATTGTTCACACAACTTACTACAAGTTTGCCATGTGAAATACCACTGATAAGGCATTGCTTTTTCCCCACACACGGATAAGTACAATCACTACTGTCAAATGATGCTATTAAATAAATTCCATCCAAGACTCACTAAATAGGGAGAAAAGGATTAAATAAGTGAAACTTTTATGGGTTCATAAATTCATTTGAAATACAGAGAATAAAGGCATCTCATATTTCTCTGTAATCCTAGCCCTAAAGTGTGCTCAATGTATAAAACATGCTCTGTTAATGGTTGATATTATATTCAAAAAATAATTAAGAACTTCTCATTCTCCCATCTTTAAAAATTACAATAGTGACTTCCAAATTCTACATTAATTACCCTTGATGTTAATTACCTGTTTTATCTCTTAAAATTTTAGTAAATGAACACTGACTTTTCCTGAACTTGTAATTAACTATGTTCTTGTAGTTGTCAGGGATACAGAATTCCAAAACACCTTCAGTAGTCTGAAATATATTTTTAGAATGTTTATAGCAAATTTATTTCTTTTGTACAATTAAACTAATTTACTAACGTTACAGGCATTTTACACGTGGTCTGCTCACTTCATTTGATACATAGATAATTATTTCTGGCACTGTTGACAGGAGTTTTCCATTCCAACCTCTGTATTTACTTTCCATACACTGTCTGTAAATAACACACTTTTCTAACATTGGGGGAAAAAGGATCTTCACCCTTTAGCCTTTGACATGGTTCTTACAACTCCAAACTTCTGAGTCGGGGCGGTGGGGGGGGGAACCTTAGTACCTGTTTCTTAATTTTACCGCTAATTCAACTATTCCATCCCATCAACTTGGCTCAATTTAACATTTATTGAGTTTTTTTTTCACTGTGATAAATGTTAATTAATAAACTCTTATACTTAGGGGATTCATAGTCTAGAGCTAAAGATTTCACATTTTGTAAATACATATTAACTTATGAATGTCTGTTACTTTTTTAACTTTTTAATATGGTTGTTTTCAGATAAACACAAACATAAAGAAAGTAGTTTGATGAACCCTCAAAGAGTCAACCATTATATTTAACTAGTATTAAAACATGGCTTTGTGTATAACACCACCCCATCTACTCCCTCTTCCCTGCACCACTGGATTATTTTAAAGCAAATCATAAACATCAAATAACTTCATCTATAAATACTTTAACACTTACCTCTAAGAGATAGATGCTTCTGTTTTTGTTAACAAATATGTTAATAAATATTAAACGCTGGGCTTAAAATACCCCTTAATAGCTATCATTCACTCTCCAGCTTACGGATTACCCTATATACGTATTTTTACAATTGGCTGTCTGAAACAGGAGCCAAACAAGATTCGCTCATTGCATTTGGGTGAAATGTCTATGTAATCAATGCTTCTCTCTTCCTCCTACCTTTTTATCTCTTTCTTTGGTGACTTATAGTATACATAGCTACCACCCATTTTTTTGCCTTTGGGGTTCGTTGGGGAGCTATCTTACCACTGAAAGCATGTGGTGCTGGTAGGCAGGGCACTATATAACAGTTTGAAATGGAAAAAACAGGTATATGTCTCAAATTACTGTTTTTTAGGAAGTATTGCCTGAGATGGTGTTGAATCAATGAATTTTCAGTAGAAAAAACACAAATTTTGAAAATTTTTTATTTGGTGCATATATGTATCTCTGGACTCTAGGGATGGAATTTGGGGTGTCAAGGGGTACACCACATATATCTCTGGATTCCAAAGGTTAGATTTGTGGAATGAGGCATAAAACAAAATCCATATTACCTATCAAAAATTCAAACACACTCAACGATTCAGCTTGCTCTCCATCACTGAAAACACATGGTATCAACAAAAAATTCAAAGCAGAAAATAATTGGGTCTTGAAAGAAAATAACTGGAGCATTTTTCTTGCAGAATTTTTCACATTCTGGATTTGATGGGTTGAGTCTCTGTAGTGACATTAACCATGTACACTCTCCGCTGCATATTCTGTGAATAAGTAGTTAGCAGCTTGATAAAATGTAGGTTCATTTTTTTGTCAACCCTACTTCATAAAAAAAAAAAAAAATTTTTTAATTAATTAATTAATTTATTTTTAGATAACCAAAATTAAACCAGTTGCTATTTCGTTGATTATGACTCATGGCGACCCCATGTGTGCCAGAGTGGAACTGTGCTCCGCAGGGTTTTCAGTAGCTGATCTTTCATAAGCAGATCCTCGGGACTTTCTTCCCAGGTAACTCTGGGCTGACTTGAACCACCAATCTTGTGGTTAGCACATTAAGTGTTTGGGTCACCCAGTGTCTCACTTCACAGAGGGTCCTGAATATTTCCCATTGCATCACATCTTTTTGTGAAGTTAAAACTGATTAGACAGTTTAAGTGCTGGTAGCCTGTATTATCCTTTACAGAGTTCCTCATCGACATTTGACCTAATTTCTTTGCAGCCAATAATTATTATGGAGAACTATTATTTCATTAGAAGCGTGAGTTTATATTTTGCTTTATAGTTTCCCACCATTGAACAATTTCTTGAGTAGTATCATCTGTTTTAAATCATTCATATATATCAAAGATTACCATTTGGAGAACCTCCATGTGTTCGATGGGGTGGTAGGTGTGGGGATTCTCTATTCCTTTTTCCATGTGGAATAATTTCATCTAGAGAAACCCTCACAGCTTCTGTTGAGGAGGCGGAGTTATTTGATTAATGAGCTTGGAGGACGGAACTGAGCACTGAGCATGACAGGCTGATTCCTTCCATTCATTCTTTTGAAGCCAGCCAACCCGTAGAATCATGCACACACTCTGTTTCACCATGTCACATGTTTATAGGGGCAGCCCTCTTGGGGAAGGCTAACACCACCATGCACTGCCTGTCACTGGTTAAGTTTGCTTAATTCAGGGATGTAGTGTTAACAGGAGCCCTGGTGGTACAGTGATTAAAAAAATGGCTGCTAACCAAAAGGTTGGCAGTTCAAATCCTCCAGCTGCTCCTTGGAAACCCTGTGGCACAGTTCTACTCTGTCTTATAGGGTCGCTATGAGTCAGAATCTACTTAACAACAATGAGTTTTCGTTTTTCAGTGTTAACAAGTCTCGTGCAGTTACAGCTTTAGAGTTTCATCAGTTTGACAAAAGGATATATTTTGATGATCATATATCCAATTCCTTCATTTATCTCTCAGTTGGTTCTAGCCTTGAATGAGGAAGAAGAGTTTTCAAACCATGCCTTTTCTTTATATTCTCTCCCCTTGCCCCCAGAATCTTTTATCTTGTGCACTGGTAATCCTTTTCCTCCAGCAGGCTTCTTAATCAACTCCACCCTGGTCCCACCAACTTAGTAAATTATTCTGTGCTATTAATTTATTTGGACCCCTGGTAGCACAGTGGTAAGAGCTCAGCTGCTAATCAAAAGGTCGGCAGTTCAAATCCACCAGCCACTTCTTCGAAACACTATGGGGCAGTTTTACTCTGTCCTATAGGGTCACTATGAGTCAGAACTGACTCAGCTGAACCTAACAACAATAATTTATTTATTTTTTCATGACTTCTTTTAAAGGTTTGACTCCCTTCAAAACTAATTGATCCTAGAGGAGGAAAAGGTACTCATAGAGAGGAGGGAGTGTATTTTATTTATCTGTGTTCTATCAGAGCCCAGAGAAGTATCTGATTTATAAAAAGCACTGAATATTTCTTAAATAAAGGAATAAGCAAGATATAAATTTTTCTCTCTTTATTAATTTAATTCCCAAGGGAATCAGAATAAGTTATAATGGTTTATATCTTACTTAGTACACAGGGGATTCAATAAATGTCATACTATCATAATTCTGGAAGGGTGAGTCCATTTTTCAGACCACAATTAGAAAATCAACTATGCTTTTGGTTTCTCCCACTACCCAGTGATTTTATAATTGCTCTTGTCACTGACAAAAAAAGCTCAGACCTACTGTTAAATCCGGAAATCTGCCAGCAGGCTCTGCAATGCAAAAACACTTTAGCAGATTTTGTGACGATATGGTAACTTCAGATTTTGTGTTTTATCTTAAAAAGAAGTACTAGTTCTAGCAAAATTGTGATTGAACTTTATTTTGGCACTATTTCAAGACACTGCCTTTCACAATTTTTGGTAAATAATTGAGAAAATCATAATGTGTACCCCTGCTAATAAAATTGATAACACCAAGAAAACCCTAAAGGAAGAGACAAACATGGAAATGTGATTTTTTTTTTTTGGGGGGGGAGTCAGAGCAATGCAAAATAGTCTTTAAAAAGTCTTTATCAGCACATCATGTTACCTAACAGAAATTCAAACACAAGAAAATTCTCTCTCCTGCTCCCTTTTCCTTTCCTCGAATCCTTTCTTTGTTAGAAGCTATTGCTTTTAACCAGCATTGTAACGGACTTCTGATTCTCTGCTTGTATTAGATGTATGTGTGTGTGTCTACCTCCTTGGATCATTTACCTGATTCATTAAAAGGGAAAACACATTGGCTTCACATAGAGGAAATTTTTAATAATTTCTAACAACTATAGAAAATATTATGCAAATTAAAGAGCAAAAAGTTTGGGTATTTTTTGCTTGTTTTGCTTTCATAACTAGAAAGTTCAAAATATAAAAGTTATCTACAAAATCCCCAAAGTATCTACCCTTTGAGATAAATGGCAGTTTAAATGCCCTTCTGATCACTGAATCAAGATTGGTTAGAAATAGGAATTGACAATAGTATAATCAGAAACAAGAGCATAAAGTTAGACTGTATATCACAGAAGTAACAGTTTAAATTAAAACTGGACATATTGCTTTTTCTGGAAACTCTAATGACGTAGTGGTTAAAAGCTACAGCTGTTAACCAGAAGACTGGCAGTTCGAATCCACCAGGCACTCCTTGGAAACTGTATGGGGCAGTTCTACTCTGTCCTATAGAGTCACTACGAGTTGGAATCCACTCGGCAGCAACGGGTTTGGTTTTTTTTAATATTGTTTTTCTTTCTTTTTATATTTTACATAATTTTTTTTTTTCATAATTTCTGCACTGGGCACTTTATTTTCTCCTGTAAAATGTCTGGGGCTGACAGATACACATGCCTTCATGATATATACATAGAGTTTTCACATGTATGTGTATACTCCCTTTTGTAAGAAAAGTTACCTTGAAATATAAAAGCATAAAACTGTTGTGTTTAATTCTTAACTACAGTTACAGTAAACTGTTCCATGATCCAGAGAGAAGAGGGTAGCTTAGCAGAATATGTGATTTTCCATAGGGAATTACTCTAATCGCCCTCTTGCAAGGAGGGGGAAAAAATCAAACCCATTGCCGTCAAGACAATTCCAACTCATAGTGAGTCCCCAAGGAGCACCTGTTGGATTCGAACTGCCAACATTTTGGTTAGCAGACAGAGCACTTAACCACTATACCACCAAGGATTCCAAGTAATGGGAGTGAGTGGAAACAGTGATTTCAGCATCACATCACCTCAAAGGACCAGGGTTGCTCTTAGGAAAGTATCCTGCTACTTATCTAATTTTGTTCATTTACTAACTCACAAATACTTATTGAGGAATGCTCAATGATGGGTGCTGTGTCTTTTGTGAGGGATACAAAATAAGACCTTGTCCCTTAGTTCAGTGGGAGAGAAAGTCATGTAAAGAGATGAAAATGAGAAAGAACATTAATCTATTAGAGCAAGGAAAAGGGGGTGATTATTCCTGCCTTGACTAGGACACTGACATATTTTTATTTCATTTAACATTTTATATAATACATTAAATAATCCTTCACTCAACAAATCTGGGTAAAGGACAGTATTGAAAAGAAGAGTGAGGGGAAATGAGAGGAGATATGTGTGTGTGTCTATGAAATGTTTGTCGCCTGACTTAGATAAATTGATTGTAAAAACACATAGATTGGCAACATGGGTTGAATTGTGTCTGTTAAAACTATGTGTATCAATTTGGCTGGGCCATGATTATCAGTATTGTGTGATTGTCTGCCATTTTGCCTTCTGAAGTGACCTTCCTATGTATTGTAAATCCTACCTTCATGATGTTAGTAAGGTGGGATAGGTGGCAGTTATGTTGATGAGACAGGACTCAAACTACAAGATTGGATTGTGTTTTGAGCCAATCTCTTTTGAGATATAAAAGAGAAAAGTGAGCAGAGAGACAGGGAGCCTTCATACCACCAAGAAAGGAGCACTGGGAGCAGAGTGCATTCTTTGCCCAGAGAAGCTCGTTCCTCCAGAACCCACAGAAAGAGAAAGCCTTTTCCTGGAGCTGGCACCCTGAATTTGGACTTCTAGCCTACTAGACTATGAGAGAATAAACTTCTGTTTGTTAAAGTCATCCACTTGTGGTATTTCTGTTATAGCAGCACTAGATAACCAAGACAGATGGGATAATCAGTAAGTCGGATAGTAAATAAAAGATATTAAAGGAATATTTTCCTTTAAGGATGACATTATCATGGCTCTTAAAAATGAAAGCATCTTTACTTTTCAGAAGTACAGGTTGATATATTTACTGATGAAATGATAATGCTATTTAGTATCTGCTTCAAAGTAACCACTGATACACTGGAGTGGAGGGAATAGAGATTAAGCAAAATTGGCCATATGTCCATATGTTGAAATTGATTGATGTGTCCCTGGGAGTTTATCACTCTTCTTTCTTTACTTTTGTGTTTATTTGAAAATGTCTATAATAAATAATCAAAAATGTAACAAAACATTATTAAATTAACGTGCATTTACAAAGTATGCAACATTTAGTGTTAGGTATTTAAACCCACGTTATTTTAATTAAAAAATTTGTGTTGGGTAACGCAGAAAGAAATAATAATGATAAACTGGAATGAAAGGCTTACAATACAGGGTTAGCTTCTGGATGTTGTGGAGAAAAAATATTGTCTTTTCACACTGATAAATAAAAAATAAATTAATTCCTCAATAAACATATGTGGTGTCAAATTTATTATATCTAAAAAAAAGTTTATGTGTTATCTTTTTTTATATTTATTGTTTCGATAGCTTCTCATGGAAGTTGGTATATTGACAGTGCAAAAAAAGTCAATGTGTTCTAATACCTCTACATACTGCAGAAAAGTAAGAGTTACACAATCTTTGGGCATAAATTAAAGTTATAAAAATAGAACATGTCTATAAACAATAATCATTCTAATAACATCACTCTCATGCTCTAAATTCATATAAACTGATACAAAAATGTTTAAAATTTTAAAAAATGTTTAAAACAGCCACAAAAAAGCAGAGGGATATCATACATTGAAAGTCACCTGTGTTTTTCTTTTATATATAATTTAAAGTTTAAAAATAATCAAGATGAATTATTTAGATGACTAGCCCTGTTCACAGTGGTTGAGAGTTGGCTGCTAACCAAAAGGCTGGTGGTTCGAATCCACCGGCTGCTCCTTGAAAACTCTATGGGGCAGTTCTACTGTCCTGTAGGGTCGCTATGAGTCAGAACTGACTTGACAACAATGGGTTTGGTTTTTTGGTTATTGATATAAGATATTTCTTATGGAACAGAGACTACTTTTAAATTTTATTTATTTATCTGTTTATTTATTTATTGCCCAAGGTGGAACCTTGACCCTAGGGGGTTCTTTGTGAGTCCTGTGTCAATCTTCAGCGAACTGGACATGTTAGATAATGGATTGTTTATATACTGTAAATCTACTTTCAGTGAGCTGGAAATGTGGTAGATAATAGGTTGTTTATGATTTGCAAATCTGTTCAGCGAGCTGAAAATTTGTCAGGTAATAGGCTGTTTATGAATTCTAAATCAATATTCAGTGAGCTGGAACTATGTTAGGTAATGGGCTACGTATGAGCTGTAAATCTGTTTTCAGTGAACTGGAAAGATGGTAGATAATGGGTTGTTTCTGAATAGTAAATCTGTTTCAGTGAGCTGAAAACATGTCAGGCAAGGGGTTGTTCTTTAATTGTAAATCTTTTTTTTTTTTTTTAGTGAACTGAAAACGTATTTAATAAAGGACTCTTGATATGTTACAAATCTCTTCAGCGAGTATGAAATGTGCTAGAGTAATGAGTTCGTTTTGACTAGAAGATCTCTCTTTACTGAACTAGAAACGTGTTGTCCAGTAGATTCATCATGAGTAGTAAATCTACGTTCAGTGATTTAGATTTATGGATGATGCTACCCTGTGTACATAAGTGTTGTAACTTTAATCTATTTTCAGCATGTTATTCCCTATAAATAATGGTTTTACTCTATGGGTAATGGAGTGGAAAACTACTAAGGTCTGTTTTCAGTTTTTGAAGTGTATTAAGTCTTGTTAATTTTTAAGAGTCACCAAGCTCCTTCAGTACTCAGGAAATGCTGTAAAATATACAAACCACAGCTTCTGGCTTCAGTTGACTTCCATTCAAACACAGATATGTGTCAAATAAGGAACAGAAATATTCAACACAGCAAACAAATATCAAGTGACCACCACCTACGTATTTAGCATGAGATGACATAAAAAACAAGAAACTTGAATTTTCAGGTGCGAGGCAGTAAGAAAAAATATAAAACAGTGAAATGTGATGTGTAAAAAATTCATGATCCAAGCCAAGACAAAAAAAAAAAAAAAACTCTGTTAGGATTGAGAGATTAGTCAAAAACTGATCACTAGATGAAAAGTGAGGGACAGGTAAGAAATAGAATTTAAAAAAAGATTCAAGAAAAAAACATGTCACAACAAATTGATTTACTGTACTCTTGTCCAACTTTAAAATTGTCAAATATTATCCAGTGATTTAATACATGCTATTTATTTTTTCAGTTTTCAGAAAAATTTGGAATAATAAATATGTATTTTCTATCTATAAATATATTTAATTAATTATTTTATCAAAATAATACTCATACTTCTCTTTTTAAAAAATACGTATTATTAAAAATCTCTTAACAAAACATTGTACATTCTTTAGTGTCCCAACAACCCCTTCCCCCGCAAAAAAACTTCCTTTTCTGCAAAGGAAATTTTTTTCAACTTTTTAAGAAATTTCTTCTGAGATTATACTTCATATTTATAAATAATGTGTTCATAGCTCAAATTTTAGACAATTCCTTTTAGTGTTGATGAGAATTTAAAGGTCTTATTCAGATACCCACATCTTTTCTTGCATACTCTCAATCTGTTACAAGTCAAATTTTATTGTTCATTGTAGAGTCAAATTGTACTATAATTATGTTTTCTTCCTAGCACTTTTGTTTTTTCTGTAATTAAAAATTGTCTTTTTTCACTCACTTTACTTCCTGTGTACCTGTCTTTAATTCTTTATATACCATATAAGATCAGATAAACACCCATTAAAATATTTATAAGGTGCTTATTCATCACACAATCCAACAATGTTATTTTTCTTTTAGACAGCTCCCTCCCACAGACCTCCAAGTCCTCCTTTGCTCTGGAGCAGGAGTTTCTTAAGTCTGATGGATAACTTTTATCTTGGGTTATCCTTTGTTTCCATGTATGTATGATATGAGATTCTCCTGTATCCCAGGTACTTCCTCTTTCTCGTCTTTGTTTCATTCTCTTTCTTTACTAGAAGTACATTCTCCAATAGCTTTATATGAAAAGTACATCAGAATTAATTTTTTTGGAGACAGTGCATGTATGACAATGTCTTTGCATCAATTATTCGGTCAAGTATAGAATTCTAAATTGAAATTTATTTTTTTCTAAAAAAAAATAGATTCTTGTTCCTTTACTTGTATTCATTTTTTTTTTCCTCTTTACAGGAGATTTTGAGATTTTTCTTTATAACCGGTGTTTGTTTTTGTTTTTTTCCTTGTGTTCAACTCTAAGACAGCTCTTTCAATATGGAGAATCTGTGCCCTTTAGATCTATAATTTTTTTTTTTTTTAATATTTTTATCTCTTGTTAATCATCTATTGAATTTCATGCATTGAACCTTCCATCTATTGTCCTTCTCTCCTGGTCTGCCTTTGTGTTTTTCCTCTTTTAAGCATTTTCACAACTTTGATTTTCAATTCTAAAATTGAAAACTTTTTTTCTAATTACTGTCATATACTTGATTTTTAAAAGCTCTTTCTTGTTTGCTAGTTATTCTGTTTTTACATTAATAGGTTGGATTACATGGAGATACATCTTCTCTGAATGTATTAATTACATTTTTAAAGGTTTCTACCATACCACTCCCTGCCAATCTCTTTTCTATAGCTTCCTTTTTGTCTGTTCCCCTACCTGCACCCATCCTCCACTCATTAATGTTTGAGACATTTCTCTGATGTTTGGTAACCTTTGGCTGTTCATTTACATTTAAGAGTGGGTTATTAAAAAGCCGATCAGAAGCTTAGTGTCACATATGGATTTTTCCTTAAGGTGCTTAGATTCTACCCTGTCCTTTTCCGTAGTTGACCTCAAATAGCAATATCTTGAGATCTAAACTCTGAGGCCAATCAATTTCTTTGGAGAAAAATTCCACTTTGTCTTACCTAGGCCAAGGATCAACTTTAACCGCAGAAGGATGAGACTGAATAGACTGGGAATTCAAATATATTGTTTTCAGCCCTGTTTTCTCACTTCTGGAATATCAGTGGACCCTACATTCTAAGTTTTTTGTATGTTCTGCAGGGTAAATGAATTTACTTTTGGTTCCTATCCCTCCCTATGTTGTAATTTTAACTATTTTGTTGGATCGTGTCCCCCCAAAATATGTGTAAATCCTAGCCTCTATGCCTGTAGCGATAATCCCATTTGGGATTGGGTTGTCTTTGTTATGTGAATGATGCAGGATTAACGTAATGTGTATCTTGAGTCAATCTCTTTTGAGATATAACAAGATTAAACAAGCAAACTAGAGAAGCAGAGATGGGAGAAGAGAGATGTCAAACCACATAAAGATTGTCCAGAAGAAGAAGCTCAGAAGAGACAAGGACCTTCCTCCAGAGCCAACAGAGAAAGAAAGCCTTCCCCTGGGGCTGGTGCCCCAAATTCAGACTTCTAACCTACTGAGCTGTGACAGAATAAACTTCTCTTTGTTAAAGCCATCCACTTGTGGTATTTCTGTTATCCTAGCACTAGATAATCAAGAAACTGCTTACAGTAAATGCAAGAGGAAAGAGATGAACTTAAAAATGAACAGTGCAGAATGAAAACAGAACTTAAAGATTTAGAAAATTCTGTTGTATAAACTAAGGACATGTTTGCTAGAATGTTCACCAAGGAAGTGGCTACATAATATTTTGTTAAAGAGATTAAGCTTGTGACTGATGTATCTAACCAAATACCACTTCAGAAAATCCATCAGCTTAGACTGGAGGGAACAGAGAAATAATGAAAGGAAAGAAGCTGTCTGCCTCTTGGAATTCTACAGGCAGGAAACAGGCCAAAGGAGCTAGCTACATCTGTTGTCCTCTAATAAAGAAAAGGATCAACTCTGGAGCAGCTCAGAGATCAGCAGATGTGCAGATAATACAGTATCTTCTCTGACCACAATGCCATCAAAGTAGAATTAACAACAGGAAGAGCAAGGGGGATAAAAGAAAAAGCACAATTGCATGGAAACAGAAAAACACCGTGCTTGGGGCAGCGGTCTGGGGACCATGGTTTCAGGGGACATCTAAGTCAAAAGGGATAATAAAATCTATTAAGAAAACATTGTGCATACCACTTTGAAGAGTGGCGTCTGGGGTCTTAAATGCTAGCAAGTGGCCATCTAAAATGCATCAGTTGGTCTCAACCCACCTGGATCAAAGGAGAATGAAGAACACCAAGGACACAAGCTGATTACAAGCCCAAGAGACAGAAAGGACCACATGAACCAGAGACTACATCATCCTGAGACCAGAAGAACTAGATGGTGCCCAGCTACAACCAATGACTGCCCTGACAGGGAACACAACAGAGAACCCCTGGGGGACCAGGAGAGCAGTGGGATGCAGGTCCCAAGTTCTCATAAGACCAGGCATAATGGTCTGACTAAGACTAGAAGGACCCCGGTGGTCATGGCCCCCAGACCTTCTGTTGGCCCAGGACAGGAACCATGCCCAAAGCCAACTCTTCAGACATGGATTGGACTAAGCAACGGGTTGGAGAGGGATGCTGGTGAGGAGTGAGCTTCCTGGATCAGGTGGACACGAGACTATGTTGGCATCTCCTGCCTGGAGGGTAGATGAGAGGGTGGAGGGGGTTAGAAGCTGGTGAAATGGACACGAAAAAAGACAGTGGAGGGAGAGAGCAGACTGTCTCATTAGGGGGAGAGTAATTGGGAGTGTGTAGCAAGGTGTATACGGGTTTTTGTGGGAAAGACTGACTTGATTTGTAAACTTTCACTTAAAGCACAATAAAAATTGTTAAAAAACAAACAAACAAAAAGACACCGTCCTTAAAAACCACTGGGTAATAGAAGAAATCAGAGATGGAATAAAAAAATGCCTAGAATCAAAGGAGAATGAAAACACATCATACAAAAAAAACCTTTGGCACACAGCAAAGGCATTCCTCAGAGGTCAATTTATAGCAATAGATGCATGCATCAAAAAAAAAAAAAAAAAAAAGAAGAAGAAAATGAAAACATTAGCTGCACAACTTGAACAAATAGAAAGAGAACAGAAAATATCAGTGATGATAAACAGCAGCAAATTTGGAAGGCTGAAGGTGAAAGGTCAGTAACTTCTTGTCTTAGTTATCCAGTGTTGCTGTACAGAATTGCTACAATTGGATGACTTTAACAAAAAGAAATTTATTTTCTCACAGTTTAGGAGGCTGACATCCAAATTCAAGGTGCCAGCTCTAAGGGAAGGCTTTCACTCTCTGTCAACTATGGAGGAAGGTCATTGACACTTGCTAAGCTTCTGCTCCTCGGCACCCTTCATGTGTCTTGGTTTCTCTCTTCCCACATCTCTGCTTCTCTAGCTTGGTTGTTTAACCTTGTTTATTTCTTTAAAAAGATTGTCTCAAGATACACCCTACACTAATTCTGCTTCATTCATATAACAAAGACAACCCATTCCCTTGAGGATTCGTTTCCTACTTTGGTATCTGGCTGGTACAATCTTGCATCCTATATTCAGACTATGGTCTGATGTTGTTTGTTCTCAGGGTGAAGGGCTCCCTTTAATAATTCTTGTAAGTTTGGTTTCATTTTTAAACATTCCTTTAATTTTTGTTTATCTGGAAATATCCTAATTTCAGCATCATATTTGAAAGAGAGTTTTGTAGGATATATTAGTCTTGGTTGGCAATTTTTTTTTCTTTCAAGGTGTTATATATGTCATCTTATTGCCTTCTTGCCTGCATGGTTTCTGTTGAATAATGAGAGCTTTTTAGTCTTATTGTTTCTCCTCTGAATGTGACTTTTTTTTTCTCAACCTGCTTTCAGGATTCTTCATCTTTGGTTTTAGCAAGTGTGATTATGACATTGCCTTGGTGATTTTCTTTTGGGGTTTATCCTATACGGGATTCATTGAGTTTCTTGGATGGTCACTTTTTCATCTTTCATGATATTAGGGAAGTTTTCTGTCAGCAATTCAATAATCCTCTGTGTGTTTTCCATTTTCTTTTTTTTTGCCTTTGATTGTATCCCACATAATTTTCTAGGTTTCTTCATTTTGCTTCATTCTTTTTTTTTTCCTCAGAGTTGTGTCCAAGTATTTGTCTTCAATTTCACTGATCCTGTCTTCCACCATTTCAAACCTGCTTCTCAGCTCTTTTATGACACTGTCCGTTTCTGAAATCTTGTTGTTTCTCTTTTCGATTTCTAATTGTTGTTTTTGTATGATTTCTAGTTTTATTCTATCTTTTTTTTTTTTTTTTTTTTGGTATTTTGTTCCTATACCATTTTCCTGAATTCTCCCATTTTTTTTGTCTGTATTTTTCATGAATTTGTCTGCCTTTTCAATGAATTTGCCTATGTTCCCCTCATTTTTGTCTGGTTTGCTTCAACTCTTGAATAGATCTGAATACTAGAGATTTGAATTCCCTGTCAGGTAGCTATAATGCCTTTTGTTTTACTGGAAAGTCATCTTTTTTTTTTTTTTTTTGGATGCCTACTGGAACCATTCTGTCCTGTTTTTTAATATGTTTTGATATTGTCTGGCGTCTTCAGAGCACTCAGTAGTTATTTTCTTGGTTTACTGATTGTAGATCTCTTTGTTTTGTCCTGCTTTTTCATTTTATTTGGTTATATCTCAGCAGATGGGCTGTGAGTTCTTTGTTGTTTACTACTCTGTGCTCAAGATACTTTTCACCTCCTTGACCAAAATGCAGGGCCAGTCGCTGAGCTATGGTGCAGCAGGGCAGGTCCAGCTGAAGGGGAAGGGCTGGGCTGTGTTGTTTGTGGCATGTACTGGGGCCAACAGGGTGGGCCTGGAATCAGTGCTGAGCAGGTTCTGGTAGGCTGTGCCTATGTTGCTCAGGGATGTGATGTTCAGTGCATGGTTCAGTTAGGCAGGAAGGAGGGGGGAGGTTGTGATGGATGGAGCTAATATGGGTATGGGAAAAAGGAGAAAGAAACAGAAGCCAAAAACAAACAAAAAGAAGTATTAAGGGAGCTTACCATTGGAGTGGAAAGATGAGAAACTGAGAAATAGAGAAAAACAAAAAGGAAAAAAAAGAAAGAAAAAGGGAAAAAGAAAAAAAAAAAACTAGATAAAAATTTGGAGAAAAAGAAAGAAAAGCTCCCAGGTGTCCCATTGGTGCAGCTGTGAAAACTGGGGAAGTAGCTTCCAGGTTGCACAGTGTAGCTTGGCTAGAGGGTGTATAAATGTCACACAGCATCAGGTATTCAGGAGACAGGAAAGAAGGTAAGTATAGAGAGATAAGAACTGAGATATGAAGAAAAATAGGAAAAAAGAGAAAGAAAAAAAAAGGCCCCCAGGGATCCCACCGATGCAGCTGCGCAGACCTGGAAAGTAGGTCCTAAACCATGCAGTGCAGCCTAGCTAGAAGGGGCTCCCAAGCCATGAACAAAAAGGAAACAAACAAATGGAACAAAGCAAAACAAAAACAAAAGCCTGGGTATCCCACCAGTGTGGTGTCGTAGTCTAGGGGAGTGGTTCCCCAGTCAAGCAGTGCTTCACAGCCTTTCAAGAAGAAGCAAAGATGGCACACGTAGCCAGGTGTTCAAGAGAAAGGAGGGGGAGGTGGTGGGAGGCAAAAGAAACAGCAAAAAGCAACATCAGCAACAGACAAATGGCACTCAGGGAACTGGCCAGTGTGGGTGAGGTGAATCCAAGCAGCCCAGGGCTGAAGCAGTTGCCTCCTAGCCAAGAGACTGCAGCCAGCAGGAAGCATATGAGGCCACTGGTAGGGGGGAGGGGAGAAAGGGTGGGGGTTATGGAAGCATATATCACCGGTTACCAGGTGCTCTGTCTCTTGCTGGGAACTTCATGAAGCTGCTCTCCCGTACTCTCTGTCCACTGATCTCCAATGTGGGCAGAATGAATCCAAGCAGCATGGACGCTGCACTTTCTGGCCAGCTGAGCCATCACTGCCAGCCAGGAAGCACAGAGGTAGAGCAGCAGGAAGAGGATGGGGGTGTGGGAAAGAGTGTGGCCCTGGTTACCAGGTGCTTTGACTCCTGATGCGAGCTCTGTGAAACTGCTTTCCCATGCTCCCTGTCCTTCGATCTCCAATAGTATAAGATGATGAGTCTGTGCTGCATTAGCTAATAGGGACCCCCACACTTATCTCCCCTTGCTCTGTGTTCTCTGTCAGTTTCTTATTCTATTCAGTGCTTGGCTGAGTTCTTTATCTCTTCATTTGATACTTCAGTTTCCAGAATTGACGTTTGTCTCTGTCTTACTTAGTTTTCCGGGTCTTTACTATGGAAGAATGGCATGGTGTTTCTGTCTATGGTGCCATGTTTGCCAGAAGTCTATCATCACTGATATTTTCATTCTCCTTGCTTTTTGTTTCTGTGGGTTTTTTTTGTTTTTTGTGTGTAATTTCTTTACTCTCATTTGAACTGAGACACCAATTTTTTTTAAGTAATAAGTCACTAGCCTTTCTTTTATGCTCTGTTTTTGTTAATTATTGATTTTTTTACAATGAAACCAGTTGCCTCTTGTTCCTTACCATTATCAGAAGTCAAAGTTAATTTAATTAATTCATACACATAGACTTATGTGTAAGATATTGAAATTATGTAAGTCATTAAGAAATTTAAAAAATGGTAAATAAACATTAACTATTTAGGTTCTCACCTTAGCAATTCAAGTGAACAGTCACTGGGTACAGCATGGTATTATCATATGTGTTATAAAATATGAAAATAAAAAGAGGAGAGTACATTCCTCCACCTTTCTAGAGGGGATATTTCAATCAGAATATTGGATGCCTGTAAGAATTGGGAAAACCCTATGGCATAGTGGTTAAGAGCTATGGCTGCTAACCAAGAGACTGGCAGTTCAAATCCACAAAGCATTCCTTAGAAACCCCATAGGGGCAGTTCCATTCTGTCCTATCAGGTTGCTATGTGTCGAAATTGACTCAATGGCAATGGGTTTTGATTTTACAAGGATCAGGGAGCCCTAGTGGTGTAGTAGTTAAGAACTCATCTGCTAACCAAAAAGGCAGCAGTTCAAATCCACCAGCTGCTCCTTGGAAACCCTATGGGTCAGTTCTACTCTGTCCTATAGGTCACTATGAGTCAGAGTTGACTCAAAGGCAGTGGGTTATAAGGATTGGAGTTGTATGACCCATGTTTTAAGCATATAAATCCACAAAGACAAACTTAACTTAAAAATTACCCATGAGATTAAGTCCCATGAGTGAACAATCTAGACGGCTCTAAGCTAACTCCTCTCTGATAATCACCCACAACTTATTAAAGTTTTAAGCTTGAAACAAAGTTTACCCTATCATCTTATTTCACATGGAAGATATGATATATATATCAAATTTGTATCTTATATTTAAACTGTCCCAATTTTTAATGGAACATAAGGAATTCAATATTGTAAGTTTTAAAGCATTAAAAAATGTACACAAAATGTACCTTAAAAATGTCTGCCTTGAGCATTATGCTTTTTAAGAGCTATGTATAGGGTAATCAAAGTGACAACAACAACTGGAAAGATTAGATAAGAACCTCAGGGGAAAGTGAGTTTATGTTAATCGGGGAGGACCAACTCAGAAAAGATGGGTGAGAATGTTTGCATAGCTCAAAGTATGTAATCAATGTCACTGAATTGTACATGTACAGATGATTGAATTAGTGTATGTTTTGTTGTGTGTATTCTCAACAACAAAATAAATTTTAAAAAATTGAAAAAAAATATAAACAGAGTATATAGCTAATTGAAACAGTCAAGTTCAATAATAGAGTCCTGGTGGTGCAGTGGTTAAACATTTGGCTGGTAGCCAAAAGGCTGGCCGTTCAAATCAATAATATGGATAAATACCTCAATTCTCTCCTTTATCATATATTTCTGAGTATTAAAAACTTGGCTGTAACTATATCTTACAAGAAAAAATGGAATTTTATAAAATGTTAATTTTAGTATAATTTGGTATAGAAAAAACTACTACCATAATTACTTTCTCAATAAGAGAATGAAGTAATTATGGTACATCTAAAATATATCATATTACTCAAGCATTGAAAGGAATAAAGACAACTTCACTTGACTAAATTTACATGATATACACACACACACACATATATACGATTTTAGTGAACATGAAATATTTTTGAGTGAAAAATTAGAGGCAATAAAATATATAAGGAAAAAATATCCACAGATTTTTTATAAGTATATAAGTATAGGTGTTTATATAATATATAAGTTGCTATAATTACATATGTAATTTTTTATAAGGAAAAAGTATTTAAGAATGCATACATGGTATTAACACAGATTCCCTGGGACGGGATAGGGTAATAATATGAGGCAACAAAGGATGAACAGAAGAGAGGGGAAACAATTTTAAAACATAAAAGTATATTATTCCTGTTTAAAAAGTACTGTATATTGTGCAATTTTGTTTACATAAAGTGTGTAAATATGAGTACAATTTTAAAGAAAAATAGGGTCAGAGAATATTTGTTGATTAATAAAACTATCCACAATATACTGACAAGTAAAAAGTAGAATAATGTTTATAACATATTATAATAAATATAAAAAGTAACATATTATAATGAATATATAAAAATACTTTTATATATTTGTGTATGGGAATGTGTGCATATTTATGTGTGTGTGAGTAAAGAAGTATCTGTATGAATGAGGAGAAACATACAAAAGAACATACACCAGGCTAAGAACATTTTACCTCTGGTGGTTACACTGGGGATGAAAACAGAGTGGAGAATTGGGGAAGAGATGATTGTAGCTGCCTTTATACATCATTTTGCTGTATTGCTTGTTACAGAAAGGTACATTACAGTTGAAATTTGAAAAATATCAAGAATATTTTTAAACTGCAAAGATGTTTTTATATAGCTAGATGATTTAGCTTTATTTTTATAACCTACAGTTCAGTATTATTCTAAAATATTAATTTTGTGTAAACTAGACCAACTCCAGACAAAATGATATGGATATAAATTTTGAAAACTAGTAGAAAGCTTTTCTTCACGCAGTGATGGGGAAGGGCACATGCACCGTTCGACAATGGAGGCGGGATGGCAAGAGAGCCCTCGAGCACCGTCTCTGGGCTCTTTGAGCCATGACAAAACCCATGAGCTTTCAAGATGTACAATTGTTTCCCATTATACATGTCTTCCGTCATAGAGGAAGTGCAAAATCCATTAAGACCACCACTGCATCTAACATGAGGTACCAAAAGTTACATCATATAGGTAACTGCAGATGAATGTTCAGGTCCTTAACCCCTTAACCATGTTACTTAAAAGTTCTTCATTGCTTCAAGTGTGGAATGAAACATTTTTGGGAAGGAAAAATGAAAAGCATGTTGAGAAGACAGGATATAAAATAATGAAGAAATCAATATTTTATTTGACATTGATAACAATCTCACAATAATCAACAACATAGAAAATACATCTTTAAATATTTATATTGTAATTGTTATGCAACAAAATTTGTTTTTGTTTTTAATTTAAATCCTGGGGTTTCACTAATTTCTGGTTGATAATAACAAAAACAGGATTTCTTCAGTGGAAGAATGCCATTTTCATTGGAATAGTTGCAATTTTTGCATATATAGAGATAATTAAAAAAGAAAAAAGTTAAAATCTATAATATCCCCTACAGCAAATTGTTTTTATCTTGGCAGTGAATATTTGTTTTCGAGTAAATACATGAAAGATTGCCTTACGTCTAAAAAATCAATTTTCAGAAATCACTCCATTCCTGCTGATAGAAATTTAGAAAATTCCGTACATATAGTGAGAAAATTGCCAATGCTAATCATTTTTTTTTTTTTAATCATTTTAGTGGTGTATCTGCAAATGCTTTAGATTGCAAAAGTATTGGTGGTCGAAAAGTCAGAAGATGGTAATTTTCAGTAATGACTTCTTGAGTTAAATGTATATGATTTACAAATGAAAAATGGCAGTGGTTCAGAAAGACCACTAGCTTTAGGAAAATTCTATACAAAATACCATGTAGCCTTCGGAACATGAAAGAAGAGTATATAATGATTTTAATCTTAACAATATATTAAATAACATGTGATATATAGAAATATTTGCAAGTTATCAGTCAAGAGTAAATTCAAGGTTTTGGAGATTTGACTTTCTAAAATTGGTTGAGACTACAAAAAACTTTTGAGTAATATACTAAAGAACAAAGATTTGGGGTAAATTACAGACTATTGTACACAGACCATATGAAAATGTATTGGTCATCATTGCCATCATAGAGTACTCACCACAGTGGCATCTAGAATACTTATACAATTCTAAAGACTCCTGCCAAAATCCACATACAGCTGATATATAACTGGCAGTGCCACACCGTATGCTGCTTTAAATAAAAGGGCTACAGGTAATGTCAGAATTTGCCTTGAAGTAAAAAATAATTTTTACTGTCTGAAGGCATTCAATAACTTTCATGTTTTGGCAAGTAAGATTTGCTGCTTTGCCAACCAATCCAAACTGAGACAATTAAGAGATTGCCAAATCCCTCAAGACTGAAGACTATTTAGAAGAAATAGTCATAAATGGAAGAGCAATAGTTATTCAGGGATTTTCCTCTTCAACTATGCCCTAATTTTTTTTTTTTTTTTTTAAAGAGCGGGGAGGAGAAGAAGGAAAAATAATTCTTTGGCTTCCCTCTTTTGCATATTTTACAGCATTATCCTAATGGTACTTAGTAATGCAAAATACTAAAACTTTTCCTCTCATTTCAGAACTTTACAGAATAAGAGAAACTTGAATTCAACATAATATATACATGTTGAGAAATAGACAAAACGAGTCCATAATTTTTCCAGTAACACACTATTGCTGTTCATCTCCAGGTTCGTTGTTGTTGTTAGGTGCCGTCGAGTTGGTTCCGACTCATAGCGACCCCATGCACAGCAGAATGAAACACTGCCTGGTCCTGAGCCATCCTTACAGTTGTTGTTAGGCTTGAGTTCATCGTTGCAGCCACTGTGCCAATCCACCACGTTGAGGGCCTTCCTCTTTTCCGCTGACCCTGTACTCTGCCAAGTATGATGTCCTTCTCCAGGGACTGATCCCTCCTGACAACATGTCTAAAGTATGTAGGACACAGTCGCACCATCCTTGCTTCTAAGGAGCATTCTGGTTGTACTTCCTCTAAGACAGATTTATTCATTCTTTTGGCACTCCATTGTATATTCAATATTCTTCGCCAACACCACAATTCTAAGGCATCAGCTCTTCTTTGGTCTTCCTTATTCATTGTCCAGCTTTCACATGCATATGATGTGATTGAAAATACCATGGCTTGGGTCAGACGCACCTTAGTCTTCAGGGTGACATCTTTACTCTTCAACACTTTGAAGAGCTCCTTTGTAGCAGATTTACCCAATGCAATGCGTCTTTTGATTTCTTCACTGCTTCTTCCATGGCTGTTGATTGTGGATCCAAGTAAAATGAAATCCTTGACAACTTCAATCTTTTCTCCATCTATCATGATGTTGCTCATTGGTCCACGTGTGAGGATTTTTGTTTTCTTTATGTTGAGGTGCAATCCATACTGAAGGCTGTGGTCTTTGATCTTCATTAGTAAGTGCTTCAAGTCCTCTTCACTTTCAGCAAGCAAGGTTGTGTCATCTACATAATACAGGTTGTTCATAAGTCTTCCGCCAATCCTGATCCCTGGTTCTTCTTCATATAGTCCAGCTTCTCGGATTATTTGTTCAGCATACAGATTAAATAGGTATGGTGAAAGAATACAACCCTGTCGCACACCTTTCCTGACTTTAAACCAATCAGTAGCCCCTTGTTCTGGCCGAACAACTGCCTCTTGATCTACGAAAAGGTTCCTCATGAGCACAATTAAGTGTTCTGGAATTCCCGTTCTTCGCAAAGTTATGTTCTTTGCAATGTTTCTCTAGGTTTAGTCTAGTAATATATTTGAAAATCATTAAATTCAAAATTGTTAAATGCTTTGTGATGTATTTCTCTGATATCCATTATAATACCCCTGGGTAGCAGTTTTGAACATAGAGAAAAACATTAGAAAATAATTTGAATTCCGATATCTGGAATGCCCTTTTTTTAAAAAAGATTAATCTCCCTTATACGGTAAAATCAAACAATGTGCTTACTGTCCCATCTCACTATAATTGCCATGCAGCAAATACAAACTTCAAAAACAATCACTTGTACATTTAAACAACAAAATCAAGGCTGACTGCTTGATAGGAATCAATACTTTGCATTTTTGCTAAAGAGATTAAAGTCATTTAGACTCATACCTGATTAATCATTTCAACTATTATTGTGGTGCATGAGAATAGCAGGAATGTTTGTTGACATATATCATTCTAAAGGAAGGTCATGCTATGACATAATCTGACAATGTTGAAATACAAATGTTTCATTTGGCCACTATTTTTGTTCATAGGGAATTGAACTAAGTTGTCAAATATTTCCTTCTCTCTTGGTACCTAAAATAGTATGAAAATGTGGTAACTGAAGATTCATTAATATTTAATCATTTCAGAAGGAACTCTATTTAAAAGAAAAATAGTTTCAAAAATTCACATTGCAAAACAAATTCAAGTTTATACCTGGTCCAGCACTTTTTTTTCAACCTAGGTTCTGAGGAAACAAGCAAGCAACCACAATATTTATAAACATGGCAACATTACTATTCCACAAAGGCAAACTTCTGCTAAATAATTAAATACTTTGATGAGTGTAAATCTTAATTATTTTCCTCTTTTCCCTTAGCCCACTTCAGTGACCACTTGGGCTCATTTTCTTTAATCAGTGCTTTGGAAATGTGCCTTCTATTGCAGAGTCTCAAGAGAACTAAACAAAAATACATTTCAGTTTCAACCCCACGTACCGCCCACCCTGAGAAAACAACCTTACATGTAGGTTGTGTATATATGATGGCAAATTTCCAGCTAACCAAGGAAAATGTGTATGCCTTGTAGACCACAGGATGGTGAAATTAATGCCAAACTTTTACTCAAAGAAGTTACTAGAGAAGTTCTCCTCCTAAGAACAGTTCTTTTTAACTTTTCCAGATAATCTGCCAAACCATTTTTGCCAGCAAGTGTGTTTTCCACTATTCTGCCTGATAATTATCTATCCTATAAACATAGATTTTTCCCTATGTCTTAGAAAATTACATTTTTTATACCCATTCTCAACATCATTCTTTCCAAAGGAACACTTGAGCAGAGTAAAAGTTTTTTAGTATCATCCTTTCATTTTACACATACACACGTGCACACACACACACATACACAATAATTGCCTTTCAGAATTCAGAGAGGAACACGGTCTCAATTTCTGATGACATATCTTTGAAGACAGTCTTAATGTGTTACCTCATTACCAGTAATGAAACTCCCCTGTCTTATCTAATTCAGGTTATATTGAAAAGTAAGAACTAATACAAACAGCTCAAGGAAACTACTTGAAAGTGTCACTTCACAAAGGACTACTTTATTGTTTTTGTTGTTGTTGACTGAGTGAACAGATTTCAGTGTAGACATTTGTATAGAAATCTAACACATGGAAATTGTAAACATCAATCAAGAACCCTTATATTATTAAGAAACCAACATTTCTAAGGAGTACCTTTAGAAAAAAAATTTTAAAAAAACATAATACTTTTTATTTTAAAATCTTGCCTTTAAAACTGGGACTATCTTAAGAAACTTTAGAAAAAAAATTGTCCTTTTCTGTCACCCGACAAGGCAATAGTATCGGTATCTTAACAATGAGGTTGTTTTTGAGACGCAGAAGTGAACAAGAAAAACAAAAACACAGATGTTTTGCCATCGGAGAATTGCCCAGTGCCAGCAACGAAGCCTCAAATAGTGCTAACACACACTCTCCTCAATGTACTAAAGCTCCAATTCCTTTTCTTTCCATAAGGTAAAAACATTTCTTAAAAGCAACTTGCTCAATTGCACAAGAGAGATTATAGTTATTATATTTCTAGCCTAAATTTTGATTTGGTGTGCGAAAATGAGGAATTAGATAGGCAGAAGCTCCAAAATGCAGAGCACCTTACTATGCTGTAAGGTCATTCAGTGGTGCCAGGGGGTTGTGATTAGCTACTAGTTTAAAATGTGGGGATTCAAAACCCACCCAGCAGCACCACAGATGAAAACCTGGCCGTCTGCTTCTACAAAATTTACAGCCTTGTGGAGCAGTTGTACTCGGTAGCTATGAGTAGGAATCGATTCAATGGCAATGGGTTTTTAGCTTTAGCATACCGTGATACTAGAAAACATGTTTCCTACATCATGAGGGAAAGAACAATGTCTATTTTACTTGCTGATGTGTCACTGTGAATGGACTAGAACAGACAAGCAATACACAATAATTGAATAAATGAATGAAAAAATGTAGTACAGAAAACCTACTGAGTTAAAAACTGGGAAAAGTGCATATTTTTAGGTTTTCATCTATGATCACCTTTGCTTGGATACTGTCCTTCCCATATGTGGTGGTTAGTATTATATATTAATTTAGACAGACTATTGATTCTCAGAGGCTTGGCAGGCATTGGACTGATTGCTCTTCTATAATGTGATGTAATGTAATCACCTTCATGATGAGGTCTGATATAATGTAATCACTTCCATGATGAGATCTGCTATGAGCACCCAACCAGTTGAAAGGGGAGTTTCCCTTCGAGGTGTGGCCTGCCTCTAGTGTATAAATAGATGTGCCAGTAAATCTTACTCTTGCTCTGGACCCTGCATCTGAGTATTCATCACCTGACCTCCAATTCCTGGCATGTGAGCCATCAACCTGCAGACTGACCTGCAGATTTTGAGATTTGCCAGATCCTGCAGCCCTGTGAGCCAGCAGCCTGATCTGACAATTTTGGGTTCATCAGCCCCTGCAACCATGTGAGTCAGGACAAGTCTCCAGCCTGACACCTGACCCATGGATTTGGGGCTTGTCAGCCTCCACAACTGTGCAAGCCATTTCCTTGTATTAAATCTCTCTGTATATATTTATATATTGTGTTAGGGCTCTCTAAAACTGAGGTGCTTGACATGATTGAAAATGATCAATCTAGAATATTTTGACTCAAATACATGCACATACTTATTATATATTATTTTTTCTTACTTGAAATTATTTTCATTTGAAATTGTATGTATGTTAATTCCCTTTTTGAATTAAACTTTAGCTTTTTATAAGTCCTCCTTTCAGCTTTCCTAGAACCTGTGATTTAGAACTTATGATATGTAACTTCTGATACAACTTTAGCCACCCTCTGCCAACAACGGAAGGGGTAAAAATGTGGTTTGTGAAGACATGTTTGTCAAAAATGTTTATCCAGATGAGCTTGAGAGAACGCTTGTACAGCATGCCCCGGAACGAATGTGTATGTAAATATTTCAGAAAATTGCTTGCTAGGTTGGCTCCAGGAAGTCTATGTTAAAAAGTACTTTAGCTGACTTTGTAAAATTTAACTTGCTATTGCCTTGTAATTATATGTAATCCCAAGACCCCCTGATTGTGGTCATGTACTCCCTCCCCACTTTTCTATATAAAAAGCTCACCTCTCCCTCAGAATGTTGGAACACTTTGTGATCTTACATTGCATTGTATTACCCACCTCAAGCTGTCCCAACCCTCCAATAACACTCTTTGATTTCGATTTTAACAGAGTGTAGGTTTTATTCAATGACAATATATAGGTTCCACTGGTTTTGCTCCACCTAAGACAGCACATACCCTTCAAACATCATGCACCCTGAGACAGCAGGCAATGATTTGGAACATTTAGGCTTCATTTATACTGAAGAAAACAAAAGCCTTAGTTTGCTAAGTCTTCAAGACAGAATAACTGCTAATACCTTTACTTTCCTTCCTTCTAAATTCTTGCCCCTCCCATGTACCTTGCATAGTATTGCCAGGCTTATTTTATGTCTTTGCTCAGCTCCCAAAACTGTGAGTGATTTCTCCATTCTCTCATAGTACATACTTTGTAGTTCCCTTATGACATCAATTATATTCTGTTTTATCTTATAGTTGTTTGTTAATTTGTCTTATTCTCTTCTATTACATGAAACAAAACAAGACAAAAAAATTCTTGAGGGTAGGAACTACACTTTGTTAATTTCTGTGGTAATTTTTGTGTCTTCTTTTTAGAAAGAACAGTGCTTTATACACAATAGGAACTCAATATTTTAATGATGCAAACAATATATATGAAAATTTAAGAGTAGAAGTGAACTTTTTGTATCCAAAGTAAAGCCTAGAGTACTACAGGGTTCAAAAGTATGAACATTTTTCCCAATTTAATACAGCTAATTATACCAGGTTAACGTGTAGGAGTATATCTACCTCCCACAGCAGGAAGTCATATCATAATTAAGCCCTAGGTAAAATAAATAAGAATACAATGTGTTTTTCTTCCTATTAGAGGGAAAAATACTTCCAATCTCTTGGTTTGAAAACCATATATTTTACAGAAAAAACTAGAGGCATTTTTTTGGATAACCCTGCTGTTAAAATTTGTCTTTTGTTCATAAGTGTTACATTTAAACCCCATGCTTAAAGATAATTAAAAAAATAACCCCATTGATTTTTATTTGTTGCCTTTCAACAGCTTCCGCACAAGACACAAGGCATAAAGATGGAGAATTAGTTCCTTTATCTTCTCAAAATAAGTTTGATGATTGCATTACAATATTAACTTTTTGAAATCAGTTATTATCATTATGGATTTAGAAAAGGCAAAGACATTTAGTCTCAAGCATATGAATGTAAATAAAGAATTTTGATTTACACTATTTTTCCAGAAGTTAGCTAAGATATCTTTGTTTTTAACTTATGAGCCTAGATATCAACCAATGAATAATTTAGTCTTTAAATGATATGACATTACTCCTTGCTCACAAAGGTTGTGGGATGTGAAAGACCACAGGAAAAAATAAATCAAAGTCTTTCATGCACCAAATATTTACTGTGCACCTGCTATATACTAACTAAAAAAAAAACCAAACCCAGTGCCATCGAGTCGATTCCGACCCATAGCGATCCTATAGGACAGCACAGAACTGCCCCATAGAGTTTCCAAGGAGCGCCTGGTGGATTCGAACTGCCGACCCTTTGGTTAGCAGCAGTAGAACTTAACCACTACACCGCCAGGGTTTCCACATACTAACTACTGCTCTAAAAAGAAGGAAAAATACAAACAGCATTTTAACTCTCGAGCTTTCTCAAAGTGTATTTTTCCTACCAAAATATCAATGTGACAAAAACAAATGCGCCACGCATTGTCATTAACTCTTCATGAAAGGCATGCAATTATACTTGCAATATTTCCACTTCCTGGGGGAAATAGCAGCCTTGAAGAGATCTAGCAAAGAAGTATATAAAAGGGTGGCCTGAGAACTAGGAGGAAAACCAGGTTCCGTGGACCAAGTAGTGTCACATAGTGTTATAGACGGAATTGAGTCCCTCCAAACTGTGTATTGAAGTCCTGGTTCCTGTTCCTATGGATGTGACTCTGTGTGGAAATAGAGTATTCTCTGTTATATTAATTAGGTCATACTAGGTTTATGATCCATCCTTCTCAAGTATGTCCTAATTAATATAACAGAGAATACTCTATTTCTGAGTTATTAAAAAAGCAGAATAGATACAGAAACACACACAAGAAGGAGACATCATATGAAGACAGACACACACCCCAGATGCATTTACAGCCCAGGAACTCCAACAATTCCTGGTTAATAGGAAGCTGAAATAGACAAGAAAGACCTCCCTCTAGAGCCATGCCCTGAATTCAGACTTCTAGCCTCCTAAACTGTGAGAAAATAAATTTTGTTCTTCAAAGCCAACCACTTGTTATGGCAGTATTAGATAACTATGACACGGGACTCAGGGGAGAAATGGGTTTCCAGAAGCAGAAAGTGGTTAATTTCAAATGAAATGAGCTCATTACCTTTGTCAAGCAGAAAGTCATAGTTGTATGTTATCAGCAAGGAGAGAGTGTGTGACAGATTATGATGGTTTAAGAAGTAAAAAGAGTGAGTTAGTGGGCATTGATTACTCGTTCAAAAAAATTGGTGGTGAAGGGAATTGTGGAGAGGACAGTGGGAAGCAGGGCAAGATAGAGGTTTGTGTTTTGTTTTATTTTTAGAGTGGAGAACTGAGCATGTCTTTAGGGCTAAAAGGAGAGCTTCTGGACAGAGAAATGAAACATGTAGAAAGGTGATGAAATAAGGAAGCAATGCATTCAGCAGCATAGGTAAGAGGCTTAAACTTGAGAAAAAAGCAGTTTTCTCAAAAACAAACAAAAAAACAGGGGTGGGTGAAAAGGTGAAAATGGATAGCCTAATAATAAAAGCCAACTTTAATTGAACACACATTTATGTGTCAGGCACTGTTGTAAGTAAGCTTTTGACATGTTGAGGTAGGTACTACTATTATCCCCATTTTACAGATGAGGAAACTGAGACATGGAGAAATTATGTAACTGCAGAAGTCACACAATTATTAAGAGGCAGAGCTATGATTTGTACTCAGGGAATCAGTTTAGAGTCCAGATTCTTAACCACCACACTGCAATAATAAGAGCGATTAATTCTGCATGTGATGTTTAGAGAAACTGAGAAAATTTACTAAAGGACTTTTTCCTTGTAAGATAAGAAGAAAAGACATTCGCTAAGAATGTGGTGATATGTATGGAAAGAATCTTGATAATGGTTACAAAAAGAAAAAAAAATGGAATCAGATGTGTAGATCTGTGTGACTATGCATGTATTTTCTCAATTTATTTATTTTTTTGGAATGAGAAACTAATAAAATTTATGTGGAATTTTAGTAGATATTTATTAGAAAGATTTAAAAAAAAAAAAATTGCCGTCAGGTTGATTCCAACTCATAGCGATCCTACAGGACAGGGTAGAACTACCCCATACAGTTTCCAAGGCTGTAATCCTTAGGAAGCAGACTGCTGTATCTTTTTACCAAGAAGCAACTGGTGGTTTCGAACCACTGAACTTTTGGTTAGCAGCCAAGTGCTTTATGACTGTGCCACCAGGGGTCCTAATTAGAAAGATTACTGTTATTGAATTTCCTACTTAGGCTGTAGTGTTCACTTCTTGCCTATGACATTTTCACAATCAGTACAGATCTTAATGCGTTTAAACCCTCAGAACATAGTAACATGAAGGCTAGACAAGACCCACATTCAGGTTTTTCCTTCTTTCTTTTTTTTTTTCCTTGAATGAAGTAAAAGGAGGTATTCTGCATATAACTAGCTTCAGTTCCATCTATGCCTTTTATCTAATTCACTGGGCCCTACCTCTGAATACCATTAAAAATTTTTTTTTTTCTTTCATTTTTCTAGTCTGAACAAGAGTGAAATTACTTTGAGAACAGACCTTGGGTTTCTCTTTTTCCTCTGCATCGTCAACACTTTGAAATTTAAAAATTAATAATGATTAGACGACACACTAATATTCTTTTTTTTTAACTAATAAGTAAAAAATAGCTTTAAAATAAATAAATAATGCATTTAGTGTTTTGGGAATCAAGAAAAAAATAAAAGTCAAGAGTCCCTCTTCATTGTGATTTGTGGGAACAGTAACAAATTTTCTCCAGTGGATGCTTGGGACACAGTTGATTCACTTTACCTTTCTAATTAAAAGTCAGCTATGACTGAACTTGTTTATGTGCCAGGTACTGTGGTATTTTGTTGTCATTGTTTTACTTAATCCTTTATCAACTTTTAGATTGATGCTATTATTTTCCCCAATTTTCAATTTGAGGTTTAAACAGGTTACATCACAAAGGGTGACAGGACCAGTCTAGAATCCAAGTCTCTCTAATTCCAAGACCTATGCTTTTAACTTCAATAGAATAGCAACTCCCAAGTATCTTTGGGTGTTCAAAGAGTATGAAGATTATAAAGACCGAGATAAATGTGATCCAGATCTTCCTATCATCTCACCAAAATCAGTGAGACGCATGCCTAAAAACTTGGTTTTGTGATAAAAATGGGCTGGTAAAGATTTAGGTGTCATTTGGTTACTTTTAAATATAATTTGCACTGTTTGGCAGAAAATAATAATTCTAAGAATCCCACAGTTTGAAAAATGATGCTATTGATTTTGTGGAACTTAAATGGAAATGCTGTATAATATAGTTTTCTGCATTAAATATATGCGAAAAGCTACATTGCATGAGGGATAAGTTTCGGGAAAATATGGCTCATAAAATTAGCTCCATCAGCACTATTGAACAACATTTTCCCTCATTAATGATAGGTATCAAAGAGATTTATTTGGTTTATGGCTGATGTTTTCAATACATCTAACATTTTTGTCAGTATCATTATATATAAATTGCATTATTGATGACTGTCCAAATTAAGAGTGAAGAAACACTGGATCATATATCCATAAGACTTAGCATATATTAAATGCATAATAAATACTGGTGGAACAAAAGAAATAAAGAAAAAGAAAGAATAAATGAATGAGGATCATATATTAATTTATTCAGACTGAAAGTCAAAAGGCACTGTTGCTGTTGTTGTTAGGTGCCATACAGTTGGTACCAACACAAAATGACCCTATGTACAATAGAATGAAACACTGCCCAGGGTCATGCCCAGAGGGATAACTAGGGTATGGCAGGTATTGCACTCGCCTTGGGAGCATGGTGCCACTGAGAAGTTTGTATTAACCCCGTATGGCCAGGTGACTATCTATGGAAAATGGTACTTGTGGCAGGCACTGAAATTACGCCCTTGTCCAACCATCTCACACTCCTCTTTTAGATGACTTTTCCATAATATCAGCTCAAAAGTAAAAGATCGTTAATCTTTAATTAACACATTTTTGTGCTTAATGAAGGATGTTGAGCCATATCAGGTTAATAGAAACTGTTCAGTGGCACCATGTACTCAGGGCCAGTGAAATATCCTAGATACGCCACAGTGTGCACCATTCTCACCATGGTTGCTGTGTTTGAGCCCATTGTTTCAGTCACTGAGTCAATCCATCTCGTTGAGGGTCTTCCTCTTTTTTACTGACCTTCTCCTTTACCAAGCATGATGTCCTTCTCCAGGGACTGGTCCCTCCTGATAACATGACCAAAGTAAGTGAGACAAAGCCATCATCGCTTCTAAGGAGCATTGTGGTTGTACTTCTTCCAAGACAGGTTTGTTTCTTCTTCTGAGAGCCCATGGTATATTCAATACTCTTTGCCAACACCAAATCCAAAAGCATCAGTTCTTTGGTCTTCCTTATTTGTAGTCCAGCTTTCTCATGCATATGAGGAGATTGAAAATACCATGGTTTGTGTCAGGAACACCTTAGTCCTCTAGGTGACATATTTGCTTTTTAACACTTTGAAGAAGTCTTTTGCAGCAGATTTGTCCAATGAAATGTGTTGTTTGATTTCTTGACTATTGCTTCAATGGGCATTGGTTGTAAATACAAGTAAAAGGAAATCCTTGACAACTTTAATCTTACCTCTGTTTTTCATGATGTTGCTGATTGGTCCAGTTGTGAGGATTTTTGTTTTCTTTAATGTTGATGTGTAATCCAGATTGAAGGCTGTAGTCTTTGATCTTCATCAGTAATCAAGTCCTCTTCACTTTTAGCAAGCAACATTGTGTCATCTGAATATCCCAGGTTGTTAATAAGTCTTCTGCAATCCTGATGCCACATTCTTCTTCATATAGTGCAGCTTCTCAGATTACGTGCTCAACATACAGATTGAATAAATATGGCAGCGTTCATATTGAATAAGTATGGTGAAAGGATGCAACACCTTTCTTGATTTTAAACCATGTGGTATCCCCTTGTTCTGTTCAAATACTGCCTCCTGGTCTATGAACAGGTTCCACATAGGCACGATTAAGTGTTCTGGGATTCCTATTCTTTACAACATTATCCATAATTTGTTATGATCCACACAATTGAATGCCTTCACATAGTCAATGAAACACAGGTAAGCATCTTTCTGATATTCTCTGCGTTCAGCCAAGATCTGTCTGATGTCAGCAATGATATCTGGGTTCCACATCCTCTTCTGAATCCGGCTTAAATTTCTGGCAGTTCCCTGTCGATGCACTACTGAAACCATTTTTGAATTATCCTCAGCAAAATTTTACTTGTGTGTGATTTTAATAATATTGTTCAATAATTTTCACATTCTGTTTGATCACCTTTCTTTGGAATAGGCACTAAGTATGGATCTCTTCTGGCCAGTTGGCCAGATAGCTGTCTTCCAAATTTCTTGACATAGACAAGTGAATGCTTCCACAGCTGCTTCTGTTTGTTGAAACATCTCAATTGGTATTCCATCAGTTCCTGCAGCCTTGTTTTTCACCAATGTCTTTAGTGCAACTTGGACTTCTTACAATATCATCGGTTGGTGGTCACGTGCTACCTCCTGAAATGGCTGAATGTCAAACAATTCTTTTTTGTACAATGACTTTGAATTCCTTCCATCTTCTTTTTTTATGGTTCCTGTGTCATTCAATATTTTGCCCCTAGAATCCTTCAATATTGTAACTCGAGGCATAATTTTTTTCTTCAGTTCTTTCAGCTTGAGAAATGCAGAACGTGTTCTTTCCTTTTGGTTTTCTAACCCCAGGTCTTTGCATATTTCATTATAATACATAACTCTGTCTTCTCAAGCTGCCCTTTGAAATCATCTGTTCAGCTCTTTTCCTTCATCATTTCTTCTGTTTTAGCTACTCTCCGTTTAAGAGCAAGTTTCAGAGTCTGTTCCTACACTAGTTTTGGGTTTCCTTTCTTTCCTGTCTTTTTAATGACCTTTTGCTTTCTTCATGTATGATGCCTTTGATGTCATCCCACAACTCTTGAGGTCTTAGGTCATTAGTAGTTAATATGTTATATCTATTCTTGAGATGGTCTCTAAATTCAGGGAGGATATACTCAAAGTCATACTTTGGTTCTCCTGGAATTCTTTTAATTTTCTTTAGTTTCAATTTGAACTTGCATATGAGCAATTGATGGTCTGTTCCATGGTTGATCCCTGGCCTTGTTCTGATTGATTAATATTGAGCCTCCATTGTCTCTTTCCATAGATGTAGTCGATCTGATTCTTGTATATTCCACCTGGTGAGGTCCATGTGCCCTTTATGTTGTTAAAAAAAGGTATTTCCAATGAATACACATTGGTCTTGCAAAATTCTATCATGAGATCCCTGACATTGTTTCAGCCACCAAGGCCATATTTTCTAACTATATTGATCTTCTCCTTTGTTTCCAACTTTCACATTCTAATCACCTGTAATTATCAATGCACCTTAATTGCATGTTTGATCAATTTCAAACTGCAGAAGTTGGTAAAAATATTCAATATTTTCATCTTTGACATTAGTGGTTGTTGTGTAAATTTGAATAATAGTCATAGTGACTGGTCTTCCTCATAGGTGTATAGATATTACCCTTTCACTGAGAGCATTGTACTTCAGGATGAATCTTG
Organism: Loxodonta africana; assembly: GCF_030014295.1. Lineage (NCBI taxonomy): Eukaryota > Metazoa > Chordata > Mammalia > Proboscidea > Elephantidae > Loxodonta > Loxodonta africana. The sequence continues at coordinate 108,274,395 of NC_087347.1, read as the reverse complement.
AAATGTTCTCTTTGACAATGAAGGCAACACTGTTTTTCAATTTATCATTCCTGCCACAATAGACCATATGATTATCCACTTCAAAATGGCTAATGCCAGTCCATTTCAGCTCACTAATGCCTAGGATATTGATCTTTATGCATTCCATTTCATTTTTAACAACTTCCGATATTCCTAGTTTCATACTTGGTATGTTCCATGTTTAGATTATTAACGGATATTTGCAGGTGTTTCTTCTCATTTTGAGTCTTGCCACATCAGCCAATAAAAGTCCCGAAAGCTTTACTCCACCTACTTCATCGAGTTCTACTCTATTCTGAGGAGGCAGTTCTTCCCCAGTTATATTTTAAGTGCCTTCCAACCTGAGGGGCTTATCTTCTGGCACTATATCAGGCAATGTCCCACTGCTATTCATGAGGTTTTCACTGGCCAGCTCATGTTAGTAACGGACTTTTAAACATCATTGTAATAACACGCCCCCATATTTGCTAAGAAGTATAAACAAACATGATTTCTATGGATTTCTAAATCTGATACGAAGTCCTTCTGCTAAGGAGATGAATGAATGAAAACAATATTGTTACTTAAGAAATGATAGAGCTTTTAACATTTTATTTTCAAATGAGAATAAGCAGACACTATACTTAGTTGGTGCTAAAAGAATATCTGGCAAATTAAATAAGTCAAAAATAAAAATGATAACTAAACACTAAAGTCTACAGGGAGGCGAGAGTTTGAGACTGCAATACTATTTGTGTAAAAATATTTTACTACCTGACAACTCATTGTAATTCTGTCTCTACATCCGATTTTCAGAAAATATTAAGTTTAGGTGAAGCTCATTTGTTTGTGAGGATTAATCAAATACAGACACTAAACTCATTTCTAGCTTTACCACCAAGTCAATCACTTTTACATGGGCTCAATAATAAATTAAAAAAAAAAAAAAAAAAAGGCTTGTTTTGTGCACTCGCTGAGTGAGGCGGATTTCATATAGATTAGACTCAGATGCTGTGCCTAAGAAACTGTGTGCTCTGAGGCAAAAAGAGCGGCATATGCAGATACAACTGCAAGCCACATTGAGAAGTCTCTTCTATTTTTAGAAGCCATCTGTCATCAGATGGTTTGTAAGTAAGATAAATGTTTGTTGTCTTAACATTAGTCTCAGAAATTATTAATAACCTGATGCATGAGCCAAAGCCCTAGTTTTAATCCTTGTGCTTATTGATCAGAGTTCATTACAATGCAACAAAACTGGCAATTCAGTCTATCTACTCCACAAAGCATCTTCATCATCTGATTGGCAGAGGCTTTATTCTTATTGCCTGTAAAATTCTATTTATATGCATACCAGACATATCATACTAACCTCATTATTGCAGCAGGTAAGATTTTTTCTACTAGCTTGTAAATTCCACAAAGGCAAGCATCTTGACTCTCAGTGGCTGTATGATTCCTTTGGTGAATATTCATTGATTGTTTACTAAACTCTATGATCTCTGCAACCAGGATCAGATTGTCCCAAAAGGATTTGCAACAACAGTCAGCACAGTATTTTGAGGGCCTGTGATGGGCTGGGCTGGAAATACACTGAAGACTAAGACACAATTATCTGCCCTCATACTGCTCAGAAGCTATTTAGAGACTAAAAAAGAAAAGAACAATACAATAGGCTAGTTGCAAATTGTTTGTGAAAACTGCAGAAGATATACTTATCTCTGACTTTAAATCATTGTGTGCGTGTGTGTGTGTGCGCGTGTCTTGTGGGTGTGAGGAAGAGCCAAACTTAAACCTAATGTGTGAACACAATCAGCCAAATAAAATATAGGTAAGGAAATGTTTATCCAAATGCATGAGAGGGGATGGCCCATTCAATAAACTGCAATTATTTAGCAGAGCAGGGATTTAATAAAGCTGTACAGAATAGTTTAATTCAAGTCTACATTTCAGAAAATATGAGACTTTCCTCTCTTATGCCTGAATATACAAATTACAAATTACACAGAAAGAAAATACTGCATTAGACCACATGTAGAAAACTGTTCCTTGCTTTACACTTCTTATAGTTTAAATAAACCATGTGTCACGAATATTTCTATTTCAGAATCACAGACTGTGTTATGTAATGTGCTACATACAAACATCAATCTGCAATTTTCCTACTTTCCACTTTACTCCCTTGCATTCTGAGTACATTGTATTTTAATAATAGCAATAGAGGTAAATCAGAAAGAGAAGAAAATGTTACAGAGTTTACAAAGTAAATAATAAATAAACATATAATGCTATGTAAGAGGTATTTAATCAATTATTGAATTTGGCTTTCAAGTACAAATATATGACTCATGTCATCCTGGTAAAAAATTACTTTTTATATTGTGTTTCTATTTTTATGAATTCTGAAATAAATGTTCACCTTCTCACTGAACTCTGTTCTCTACTTAACAGCACCAGAATAGGAAGGTTATTGTAGATGATTTTTGAATGGTGAGTAAACTAATCTCACTAATCCACCAAATTAATAGGAAAAACAAACAGGCACTTTCACAGATATTTGCTGTTCAAGACTTAAGCATCTCTGTCAGCCCAAACATGCAGGGTCCTCTCAGTTAACTTGTCACTTCATCTGACCATATCTAACCTATTCATATTCCATAACATTGTGCCTATGGAAAAAACACAGAACTTTTTACTCTCTAAAAGTTCTGTTACCTTTCCACTTTCATGGACTAATGATAAATTCTGTCCTTAGCCATCGCTCTACACGTACAGATTTCCAAACAATATTATCCTGCAGGTACAAAAGGAATAAGGCAAAAGAACTTATTATAATGTGTTTTATTACATAACACAAGCATTCCTGTTTATCAAATACATAGTAGCTTATCAACATTGCTTTTTTTTTTTTTTCTACTTTTATGGTTTAAGTCAATATCGTTTTCATAATGTCACTCAACAAGTTATCAGCAGTCGCCAAGATGGAAGGGAGTAGGAGACAGAAAAGTGTTTGGAACTTTTGAAAGTGGAATGTTTCTAATGATAGTAATTCATTCTCTCGTCATTAATACATCACTTCCTATTAAGTGTAGAGAAGAGTACACCCAATGGACCCTGCTTGGAAACACTTGGCATTTCTTTGGGGGGAGGTAAGATAGACAAAAATGAAAAACAATCAGATTGTAGAAATAAATAAGTGATAAGGATGTGGAGATCACGTGGTCAGTCCTGAAAGTTTTTAAAAGAAGGGAATCACTGTGGGCTGAAGTGCTAGCAGACTTGGCTTCATGTTCTGGAGGGATCTGAGCTGAATTCTGAAGGTCCCCAAAGAAATAGATGGATTGAAAGATAATAAAATTCCTTCTATTCTAGTTTAGCAATATGAATAAAGTGTGGAATTATGAAAGAACATGAGATGTTCTTGAGACAATAAAGATATAACTTGGACTGAAGAAAAGTGTCAATTTTACATAGGAAAACCACTGGGTTTAAATTATCTAAGGAAATGAAAAGGAATCAAGGTATGTAATTGGAGAAAAGTAATGGTTAATACTCTGTCAACACATCAATAAAACACAGAGGTACTCAGTGCGAATTTTACTTTGTAGGCATCTAATGAGTTAAGGACTGACAATCTAAGTCACGTACTATGCTATACCCGTTACCCATTGCCGTCAAGTCAATTCTGACTCACAGCACCCGTATAGGACAGAGTAGAACTGTCCCACAGGGTTATACTATGCTTTAATTATGTTCAGCTTTAATTATGTCCTTTTGAAAGCTATTGTTAAAACATTAACTAAGGGAAAAAAATGTACATTGATTACTCTCTTAGGAAGCTTATATTCACATAATTGCTTTAGTGTAAATTCTTTTAACAGTCATGCTCCTCCCCTCCCTTTCCTCACTCGTGTCTTTCTCTCAGAATTTCTAACATTTAACCAGATACACCAAACCAAAACCAAACCCACTGCCATTAAGCTGATTCCTACTCAGAGCGACCCTATAGGATTTCCAAGGCTGTAAATCTTTATGGAAGCAGACTGCTACATTTTTCTCCCACAGAGTAGCTCATGGGTTTAAACCACCGACCTTTTGGTTTGTAGCGTAGTACTTTAGGCACCACGCCACCAGCATCAGATTGACTATATCTTGAACAAGTTTGAAAATAATGCTTCTTGATTTCTGGTAAACTTTATTTACTCCTGCATATAAACCAAAAAGACTGAGCACATTTTAGTGGGTATATCAAATTGAAATGTCTTGGCCTTTCAAACAGTGACAGGTAACTTCACTTTTAAAAATTATAAGCATCTTTCAAGAGGAACCTTGAGTTCACTTGTGCCCTTGCCTGTTTCCACAGGTGCTCTACTGTTTTCTTCAGAATTTAAAATCCATCATCCAGCCTCTCAAAGATCTATTTATAATTCACAGTAGATTGATTTCATCTGCTGAATTTGTGCCATAAATCTCTCACAAGGAAAGGAAAGCTCTAATATGTATACTTTCTTTTATTATTTCCTACGAAAAATGCCTCTTCTAATTCTACATCATAGATTTTGTTTTTCCTTATTTGCCATTTACAACTTACCTCGCTCAAGTTGAAACTACAAAATACAAGTTTCCAGTCATGTTATTATTTACACAGATGTGTGGGGGCGATTAAAGCGGCTCAATAGCAACTAATCATGAGGGAATTGTGAGAAAAATTCAGCATTATTTGAGCTAAATCTGAAAAAGCTTACAGTCTTGGAGGAAACAGGATCAATTTAGTGCCATGAAACCCACTAACCCTTCCATAGTTTTGTTATATCCTTTCCCCACTACATAATCCTTTCCTGTCCCATTTTATTTTTTTCCATCAAATATAGATTGAATTATAGCTCATGGATAAAACCTGATATGATTGTCATAGCTCCCGATTGGTTGTCAAGAAATGTTATATAACAAATAAAACAAAAAAGAACATGAGTATCAAAAAGTCTGGCCCAGTTTTAAAGTATTTTTTAAAAGCTTCTGGAGATAGGCTAATAATGACTTATACAACTTATAGTTATTTCTGTTGATGGAAGAAATAGACACACATCCTTCCCCTCTATGTATGTACGACTCTTTGCAGCTCCTCCCATAAAAAACAAATAAAAACTAGTTGGTGTTGAGTTGATTCTGACTCATGGCAATTCCATGTGTGTCAGAGTAGAACTGTGTTCCATTCGGTTTTCAATGGCAGAGTTTCAGAAATAGATGGCGAGGCCTTTCTTTTGAGGTACCACTACAGGGATTCAAATGTCCATCCTCTTGGTTAGCAGCCAAACATGTTAATCATTTGCACCACCTGAATCTATTTCTTTATGCCCTTGAATCTGGGCTTACCCCTGTGGCTTGCTTTGGCCATTGAGTTATTACCAATGTGGTTCAAGCAGAGGCTTAAAAGTATTTACGTGTTGTAGCCAGCCCTCTCTTGGAACCCTGAGCTCATCCCACACTAGCCTGCTGAATAATGGGAGATGTGTTCCCTAGTCACCGAAATAACCCTGCAGACATTGCGCCCTGTCAGACATGTGAGGGAGGCAACCCTTGATCACCCAGCCACAATCTGACCCACTAACTATCTATAAAGATCAGTGGAGCTGGCCCAGACCAGAAGAACCACCCAGGACAAATAAGTGGCTGTTTTTTTGTTTTTCTTTAGGCCACTAAATCCTGAGGCAGTTTCTTATGTAATCAAAGCCAGTTGAAGGAAACAATAAACTCTCAACCCCTGGACTAGGGAGTAACAGGTAAATATTAAGTGTAATATTCGATAGAGAAATAACTCTGATCAAGGATTAGGAGTCACTTTCCCACCCTCGCTCACCTACTGAGACCTTACTTGGCAGTGACCCAATATCGGGATGTTAAATCATATCTGAATTACTGTCTGCCCCCCACGTCCATCTAGTATCCCTATAACCGCTCTATCTAGTGGCAGATCCATCAGGCTGCCGGTCTCCTCTCCATCCTTCTCTCCATTTGTAATCAGCAGCCCAATCTGAAAGAATTCTAAAGCCCACCTTAGGTATCTGGTGATGTTCGTGCTTCTGTGGTAAGTTTCCTCATAAGTCTCTTCCACATGGACATGATTCAGCTCATTCTGATTCTTGAAACAGAAATTTTGTCAGAACGTCTAACGTGATCTACTAGGACACTAGTACTACTCTGTCACAAAGAGTTTATTTCGACAAATAAATATGTATCAGATTTATTCTTCCTAATGTGCTTTAGGGTCTAATTTATGAAATCTGTTCGTAATGATACTGCCTTAGTTATCTAGAGCTGCTATAATATAAATACCACATGTAAGTAGCTTTAACAAACAGAAATTTATTTCTTCCCAGTTTAGGGGGCCAGAAGTCCAAATTCAGGGTGCCGGCTCTAGGGAAAGTCTCCCTTCTTCTGTTGGCTCAGGGGGAAGGTCTTTGTTTCTTTTCATCTTCTATTTCTGGGTTCTTTGGCGATCACGTGGTATGTATCTTCCCCAGTCATTTGTGCGTGCATGCTTGCTTGCTTAATTTGCTCTTTTATATTTCATAAGAGATTGAGTCAAGGCACACCCTACACTAATACTGTCTCACTGACATAACAGAGAAAATCTATTCCCAGATGGGATTATGACCTCAGGTATAGCAGTTATATGAGTCACTATGAGTCAGAATCAACTCGATGGCAACAGGTTTGGTTTTTTTGGTTACATCAGTTAAGATTTGCAACATATATTTTTGGGGTACTTAATTCAATCCATGACAGATACTCTTCTATATTTTATTTGAATTAAAAAATAACCATTACATTTACATATTTAATGTACTTGGAATTTATTTTTGAGACAAGTATAAGCTATAGAGAGAATTTTGCTTTATTCTTTTTTTATAAATTATCCCCACATAATTTACAAATGCAATTTTTTATTTTATCATCGATTTGTAAAGCCAACTTGGTAATATATAGCAAGTTTACATACAAGGCATATTCCGCTGCTATTCATAAGGTTTTCACTGGCTAATGTTTTTCAGAAGTAGACTGCTGGGTCTTTCTTCCTAGGCATGCTTGCTGAAAGTGAAGAGGACTTGAAGCACTTACTAATGAAGATCAAAGACCACAGCCTTCAGTATGGATTGCACCTCAACATAAAGAAAACAAAAACCCTCACATGTGGACCAATGAGCAACAACATAATAAACAGAGAAAAGATTGAAGTTGTCAAGGATTTCATTTTACTTGGATCCACAATCAACAGCCATGGAAGCAGCAGTCAAGAAATCAAAAGACACATTGCATTGGGTAAATCTGCTGCAAAGGACCTCTTCAAAGTGTTGAAGAGCAAAGACGTCACCTTGAAGACTAAGGTGCGCCTGACCCAAGTCATGGTATTTTCAATCACATCATATGCACTTGAAAGCTGGACAATGAGTAAGGGAGACTGAAGAAGAATTGACACCTTTGAATTGTGGTGTTGGCAAAGAATATTGAAAATACCATGGACTGCCAAAGAATGAACAAATCTGTCTTAGAAGACGTACAGCCAGAATGCTCCTTAGAGGCAAGGATGGCGAGACTGCGTCTTACGTACTTTGGACATGTTGTCAGGAGGGATCAGTCCCTTGAGAAGGACATCATGCTTGGCAGACTACAGGGTCAGCGGAAAGGAGGAAGACCCTCAACGAGATGGATTGACACAATGGCTGCAGCAAGGAACTCAGGCATAGCAACGATTGTAAGGATGGCTCAGGACCGGGCAGTGTTTCGTTCTGTTGTGCTTAGGGTCACTATGAGTCGGAACCGACTCGGCAGCACCTAACAACAACAACACATACAAGGCATACATGTATAAATCTGCTTCTGAGCTCTCTGTTCCATTTCAATTGATTATTCTTTCAGTAAAAACCCTAGTGACATAGTGGTTAACAACTATGGCTGCTAACCAAAAAGGTCAGCAGTTTGAATCCACCAGGCACTCCTTGTAAACTCTGTGGAGCAGTTCTACTCTGTCCTATAGGGTCGCTACGAATTGGAACCCACTCGAGGGCCATGAGTTTATTCTTTCAGTAATATCATGTCATTTTAATTAGTATAGTTTTTAATAAATGAAGTTATTTGTCAGGGAGAGAATAAAAATTTACATTTCTTCAAAATTGCCTTGGCTATTTTGCCAGTTTTTTTTTCTTTCATGTCAATTTTAGGGTCAGCATATGAAGCTTCATGAAAAACTAATATGACATTTTGAATTGCATTAAGCTTACCCATTAATCTGAGGAAAATTTAATAGCTATGGAAATTGGCTTTTCCCAACACAAAATAGCATTTTTTCCTTTATTTATTTTTCCTTTTATGACTTTTACTAATATTTTGTAATTTTCTTCATGAAGGTCTTTCACATCTTTTGTTTTTCTTGCTAGTATACTTGTTTAACTGTGTTTCTTAATCAGTTATTAATATGTAGGTACATCATTTGATCTTATATTCAACAATGATTACTTAAAAAAATACCTATGCTATGTCTTTTAAATTTCTTTGTGATATCATCTGCTGCAAAAAGTTTTTATTTTCAAGAAGATAAAATATGTAAAAATCCTTTCTTATGTGTTTTGGGTTTAATTTATGAAATCTATTAAAACATCAGAATTCATTCTATAGCATAATGGTATTGTTTTATGAAACTGAAACATATATATTGAGTTACAGTGTAAAATGCAAAGTATATGTCTTAAAGTGGCCTATAGCAAAGTTTTAAGCAATTTTTGTAGCAGTTTTATTTCTACTAAAAATATGTAGCTGTACTGTTTCTGAATTTTTAAGTCTGAAATAATCTTTATTTCCCTTCACTCTCAGAGAAAATTGTTTAGTTAGTTAGTTATAGAACTATATAATGGCAGTTATGTTTCTTTAGCACTCTTGCAGACATCACTCTTGTTGATGGGAAGTCTGCTTAAATCCCATTGTCCCTCTTCTTTAGGTTTCATAGTCTGGGAGCTCAGAACATCTGATGTTTCAACCATTCCTACTGCTTTGTATTTCTGTTCTGTTTATCATTCAAGGAGAATTTTGTCTTGTTTTTATGAGATTAGCTCTCTCTTTTTAATTCTCTTTTTATATTTTTATCAATCACTGTTAATTTTTTAAAGCCAGAAGTGATCGCAAAGTGTGCGTTTTCAACATTGTCTTGGCTAAAAGTCTTGACTCTTGACATATGAAAAGTGAATCATGGCATCTTCCTCCTTCCATACTGTGAACTCCTGAGGGCAAAAACTAGACCATTTTCTCTTTATTTACCCACATGTAGTTATCCATGCCATATCGTAAGTGCTTAATAAATATTGTATTCAATTACATGTTATCTCAACTTTTAAAGCTGAGAGCCAAAAAAATTCATTGCACATGAGTTGGGAATATAAAGGAGGGCATCTTCGTCCTTTCTTGTCCCCATTTACAGATATATAATGGATGATGGAAATATTTAAAAATATAAGAGCTCTAAATAATTTTATGAATCAGATTCAGACAGAGATCCTCCATATATTTGTAATTGGTAAAAAGTATAACAAAAGAAAATACATTATTCTAGATTTAACAAAGTAGAATATCAAGACAAAAACCAATTTTCCATCTTACGGTTATTTATTTATTTGTGCTAGTTTTGTTTTGTTTTTCTCTTTTAGCAAGTCAAATTATAAATTTACCTACAAAACTTCAAGAGAGAATTGCAAGAGTTACACAAATCTGCAACTTATTTGTGTGTATGTGTGTTGAAGGAGGGGAGGACAGTATTTAGAAATAGTTCATATAAATTTTCAACCCAGATTAATTTATTTAATTTTTTAATTCTCCCCGATCTTAATATACTCTCTCATGTCTCTAATTATTTCTGATTGTTTAACTACTTTAATGCATATGCTAAAATCATTTAGACAAAGATAATTAGCCTGAATGATCCATAAATATGACACAAATAGTGATACAAAGTTTTAAATTAAATGAAATTGTGCATATTTGTAAGTTCTTTACATATCCTTTCTCATAAAATCTTCACAAAAAATGTATGAGTTAGTTTCCCTTTTTTGGGGTGAGAAAATTGGCACATACGAGCACACAGTAAATAAATAATGAACTGGGATCTGAATCCCAGATTGACTGATTACAAAATCTTAGACGTTATGTTTATTCTATGAGTTGTAATCAACTCAACGGCCTCAGGTTTGGTTTTTGTTTTTTATACTTGTTTAATACTTATGGTCAATAAAGTGTTATTGATTTTACTTGGCTTGATTTTGGATGGGAGCATTAGAATGGTTTGGCTGTGTGTATACTTTGATAAATACCTTTTCAGTGTAACTAGCTGCTATTGAAAAAGGGTCAGCCATATTGCAACAAACTCTTAGGGCATCTCTGCCTCCAGTCGTGGCTTTTACATTTTATCAAGCACAATAATAGCCAAATTGACCTTTGTAAAATACAAATCTTATTTCTTGTCTGCTTTACTTATAATACAGCTTTATTTTCCCCTACTGATCAATAAAATTAAAACCCCTTTCCTTGGCAAAACAGATACTGCAATATCAGGCTCCACTCTACCAGTCCAGTTTCATCTCACATCAATTTGTGCCATGTGACCCATGCCTTAATCATACCGAATAACATGTGATTCTTTGTCTACCTTGTGGTGTTTCATATCTTTGTACTAAAAATATCCTGAGCCCTTGGTCTAGAAGCATAGTTCTCAAACATTTTGATCACAATAACATTAGTGTCTATAGTTATTTACGGTGCTAAAAATTCAAACTAAAATAATTAAAAAACAGTTATTAATTTATTAAAAATAACATGAGTCTACTACATCTTTCTTTTAATTTTTATTGTGTTTTAAGTAAAAGTTTACAAATCAAGTCAGCCTGTCATACAAAAATTTATACACACCTTGCTATATACTCCTAATTGCTCTCCCCCAGCGAGACAGCACACTCCTTCCCTCCACTCTCTCTTTTCATGTCCATTCTGCCAGCTTCTGACTCCCTCTGCCCTCCCATCTCCCCTCCAGACAAGAGATGCCAACCTAGCCTCACATGTCTACTTGATCCAAGAAGGTTATTCTTGACCAGCATCATTTTCTATCCCATTGTGCAGTCCAATCCCTGTCTGAAGAGTTGGCTTTGGGAATAGTTCCTGTCTTGGACTAACAGAAGGTCTGGGGACCCTGGCCACTGGGGTCCTTCTAGTCTTAGTCAGACCATTAAGTCGGGTATTTTTAGGAGAATTTGGGGTCTGTATCCCATTGCTCTCCTGCTCCCTCAGGGGTTCTCTGTTGAGTTCCCTGTCAGAGCAGTCATTGGTTGTAGCCAGGCACCATTTAGTTCTTCTGGTCTCAGGCTAATGTAGTCTCTGGTTTATGTGGCCCTTTTTGTCTCTTGGGCTCATAATTACCTTGTGTCTTTGGTGTTCTTCATTCTCCTTTGCTCCAGGTGGGTTGAGACAAATTGATATATCTTAGATGGTCGCTTGCTAGTGTTTAAGACCTCAGGCACCACCCTTCAAAGTGGGATGAAGAATGTTATCTTAATAGATTTTGTTATGCCAATTGACTTAGATGTCCCCTGAAACCATGGTGTCCAAGTCCCTGTCCCTGCTACACTGGCCTTTGAAGCATTCAGTTTATTCAGGAGACTCCTTTGCTTTTGGTTTAGTCCAGTTGTGCTGACCTCCCCTGTATTGTGTGCTGTCTTTCCCTTCACCTAAAATCGGTCTTATTTGCTAATTAGTGAAAACCCCTCTCCCTCCCTCCCTCCTTCCCTCCGCTCATAACCATCAAAGAATATTTTCTTCTCTGTTTAAACTATTTCTCAAGTTCTTATAATAGTGGTATTATACAATATTTGTCCTTTTACAACTGACTAATTTCACTCAGCATAATGCCTTCCAGGTTCCTCCATGTTATGAAATGTTTCATGGATTCATCATTGTTCTTCATCGATGTGTAGTATTTCATTGTGTGAATATACCATAATTTATTTATCCATTCATCCATTGATGGGCACCTTGATTGCTTCCATCTTTTTGCTATTGTAAACAGTGCTGCAGTAAACATGGGTGTGCATATATCTGTTCGTGTAAAGGCTCTTATTTCTCTAGGATATATTCCAAGGAGTGGGGTTGCTGGATCATATGGTAGTTCTGTTTCTAGCTTTTTAAGGAAGCTCCAAACTGATTTCCAAAGTGGTTGTACCATTGTACATTCCCACCAGCAATGTGTAAGTGCTCCAGTCTCTCCACAGCCTCTCCAACATTTATTACTTTGTGTTTTTTAGATTGTCAGTCTTTCTGGAGTGAGATGGAATCTCATTGTAGTTTTGATTTGCATTTCTCTAATAGCTAACGATTGTGAGCATTTCCTTATGTATCTGTTAGCCATCTGAATGTCTTCTTTAGTGAAGTGCCTGTTCATATCTTTTTCCCACTTTTTAATTATTTGTCTTTTTGTAGTTGAGTTTTTGCAGGGTCATGTAAATTTTAGAGATCAGGCGTTGATCGGAAATGTCATAGCTAAGAACTTTTTCCCAGTCTGTCGGTAGTCTTTTTACTCTTTTAGTGAAGTCTTTGGTTGAGCATATGTGTATGATTTTTAGGAGCTCCCAGTTATCTGGTTTTTCTTCTGCATTGTTATTAATGTTTTGTATACTGTTTATGCTATGTATTAGGGCTCCTAATATTGTCCCTATTTTTTCTTCCATGATCTTTGTCATTTTAGATTTCATATTTAAGTCTTTGATCCATTTTGAGTTCATTTTTGTGCATGGTGTGAGGCATGAGTCTTGTTTCTTTTTTTGCAAATAGATATCTAGTTATGCTAGCACCATGTGTTAAACAGACTGTCTTTTCCCCATTTAATTGATCTAGGCCTTTGGCATATGTGCATGGATTCTCAATTTTGTTCCATTGGTCTATGTACCTGTTGTTGTACCAGTACCAGTCTGCTTTGGCTACTGTGGTGGTATAATAAGCTCTGAAATCTCTACTACATCTTTTATGAAAAATAACTCTATTTTCAAAAATAATGAGTAAATAGCCGTTGTTGTTATTGTTTTTAGCTATCTTTAAGTTGGTCTGACTCATCATGGTGATCCCATGTACCATGAAACACTGCTCTATCCTTTCCCATTCCCATTTTTGGGGATCAGACTGTTGTGATCCATAGGCTAATTACTTGATGATTTTCAGAAGTAGATCTCCAGGTCTTTATTCCTCATCTCTCTTAATCTGGAAGTTCCATTGATGTCTGTTCTACATCACAGCAACATACAAGTCTCTGCTGACAGACAGCTGATGGCTGTGTGTGTGGTGCATTGGTCTAGAACTGAACCCAGTTGCCTGAACATTTTCAAATTTTTTACAGATCTCTTTAATGTACGGCTTACTTCTTATATATGCTCCTTAATTCTACATGTTGCGCTGCTTTGTTTGAAGTATATGATGAAAATACAGCTACACACAGCTATGCAGTTGAAGAAAGGAGGCATGTTTTAACAGACTTCAAATAATCGTGGATATTCTTCTTCATGTTATACCAACACATGACAAGGGGTAGATCCTTAAAGGTTAGTTGCAGTGTGGAATCTGAAACCATAGAGATGAACCTTTCATATTCTGTAACAATAAAATTCATTTGTCTATCTTGCACATTGAATGAATCATTCACCCCTGCAAGATTTTGACATGTCCTATGAAAAATCTTGGTTCCCTGAGCTATGCATATCTTCAAAATGTTGACATATTTCACTATACAATATCTAAAAATCATATGAGTTAGTTCATCACCTATCTCATCATAAAAGTCTGTAAGTATTGAGAAGCTGTCACACTCACTGTGTTGGATACAAGTCCTCCAAAATTTTAATTTTCATTTGAAAGCTTAAGCTTTATATTTGCAACAAATAGTGTAGGTCATTTTCCTTGAAGTAGCAGGCTCATTTCATTCATGTTTTAAAAAATGTGAGTAGTCCACACAGCCTGGTGCTGGTACAACAACAGATACATAGACCAATGGGACAGAATTGAGAATACAGACATAAATCCATACACATATGAGCAGTTGATATGTGACAAAAGCCCCAAACAGTTAAATGGGGGAAAAGACAGTCTTTTTAACAAATGGTGCTGGCATAACTGGATATCCACCTGCAAAAAAATGAAACAAGACACATACGTTCCTCCATGCACAAAAATAAGCTCAAAATGGATCAAAGACCTAAATATAAAATCTTAAACGATAAAGATCATGGAAGAAAAAATAGGGACAACGTTAGGAGCCCTAATACATGGCATAAACAGTATACAAAACATTATTAAGAATACAGAAGAAAAACTAGATAACTGGGAGCTTCTAAAAATCAAATACCTATGCTCATCCAAAGACTTCACCAAAAGAGTAAAAAGACTACCTACAGACTGGGAAAAAGTTCTTAGCTATGACATTTCTGATCAACGCCTGATCTCTAAAATTTACATGACCCTGCAAAAACTCAACTACAAAAAGAACCCAATTAAAAAATGGGCAAAAGATATGAATAGACACTTCACTAAAGAAGACATTCAGGTAGTTAACAGATACATGAGGAAATGTTCACCATCATTAGCCATTAGAGAAATGCAGATCAAAACTACAATGAGATTTCATCTCACTCCAACAAGGCTGACATTAATCCAAAAAATACAAAATAATAAATGTTGGAGAGGCTGTGGAGAGATAAGTGGAACACCTATACAGTCCTGGTAGGAATGTCAAATGGTACAACCACTTTGGAAATCGATTTGGTGCTTCCTTAAAAAGCTAGAAATAGAATTACCATAGGATCCAGCAACGCCACTCCTTGGAATATATCCTAGAGAAATAAGAGCCTTTACACGAACAGATATATGCACACCCATGCTTATTGCAGCACTGTTTACAATAGCAAAAAGATGGAAGCAATCAAGGAGACAATCAACAGATGAATGGGTAAATAAATTATGGTATATTCACACAATGGAATACTATGCATCGATAAAGAACAGTGAGGGATCTGTGAAACTTTTCATAACATGGAGGAACCTGGAAGGCATTATGCTGAGTGAAATTAGTCAGTTGCAAAAGGACAAATATTGTGTAGTAACACTATTATAAGAACTTGAGAAATAGTTTAAACTGAGAAGAAAACATTCTTTTGTGGTTACGAGAGGAGGGAGGGTGGGGGAGTGGGAGAGGGACATTTGCTAATTAGTTGGTAGATAACAACTACTTTAGGTGAAGGGAAAGACAACACACAATACAGGGGAGGTCAGCACAACTGGACTAAACCATAAGCAAAGAGGTTTCCTGAATAAACTGAATGCTTCGAAGGCCAGTGTAGCAGGGGCAGGGGTTTGGGGACCATGATTTCAGGGCATCTAAGTCAATTGGCAAAATAAAACCTATTAAGAAAACACTGTGCATCCCACTTTGAAGAGTGGCGTCTGGGGTCTTAAATGCTAGCAAGCAGCCATCTAAGATGCATCAATTGGCCTCAACCTACCTGGATCAAAGGAGAATGAAGAACATCAAGGACACAAGGTAATTATGAGCCCAAGAGACAAAAAGGGCCACATGAACCAGAGTCTACATCATTCTGAGACCAGAAGAACTAGATGGTGCCCAGCTACAACTGATGACTGCCCTGACAGGGAACACAACAGAGAACCCTTGAGGGAGCAGGACAGCAGTAGGATGCAGATCCCAAATTCTCCTAAACAGATCAGACTTAATGGTCTGACTGAGACTAGAAGGACCCCAGTGGTCATGGCCCCCAGACCTTCTGTTGGCCCAGGACAGGAGCCATTCCCGAAGCCAATCTTCAGACATGGATTGGACTGGACAATGGGTTGGAGAGGGATGCTGGTGAGGAGTGAGCTTCTTGTACCAGGTGGACACTTGAGGCTATGTTGGCATCTCCTGCCTGCAGGGGAGATGAGAGGGTAGAGGGGGTTAGAGGCTGACAAAATAGACACAAAAAGAGAGAGCGGAGGGAGAGAGCAGGCTGTCTCATAAGGGGGAGAGTAATTGGGAGTGTGTAGCAAGGTGTATATAAGTTTTTGTGTGAGAGACTGACTTGATTTATAAACTTTCACTCAAAGCACAATAAAAATTATTAAAAAAAAAAAAGCCTGTGAAACACCCAGGTTTGAATACCCATAGCCTGTCTCTTTCTGATTCTTTCAAATAAAAAATGGTGTTCCTAGAAAATAGTGGCTAGTAGTTCAACTTGCAGCTCAAACAATCACACAAATACGTGGTTTCCTTCAGGCAAGCATTATACTTCAGGATTCAACAGAAGGACTTTATGTGCCTCTTTCATTTCATCACAAAGAATATTAAACTGCTATGCACTGAAGGCTCAAGATTTAATACAATTAATCATTTTGATTCTTTACTCAAAGACATTCTTAAATGAAACTATTTTTTCTGCTATTATGTAACAGTAAAAATACAACTACGACTAGTATAGTTTGGTATCATGGCCTTGACTAGCGCCAACTGGCAGAATCCTATTCACCCTTTAGATTTTCTCAGCTCAGCTCTGTGTAGCTTCTTCTGCCAAGATTTTCATGAGACCCTTCCCCTCCCAAGGCAGATTTTCATACTCTAGTCATCCAGTATCTTTTGTTGTATTTCAGTGTTGGTTTATTGTAGTGTGCTTTTTTAAACTACAGATTCTGAAGGAGCATGGACTCTTATTCTTCTTTATATACAGAGTGTCTAACAAAAATCTGGAGTACAGAAAATTAATGCATAAGTTAATCAATATATCGTGGATCCAGTTCTCTTTAGTTTTAATTATGATCCTTTAAAGAAATATAAAAAAGGAGTACAAAAACCTAATTCTCCTATTTATTACAAAGTGAACACTTCCAACTCTGAATTCTATCAGTCAGAGATAAGTGGAGGGAGCAAGCTATATAGGGTCACTGAGTCGGAAATGGCTCAACAGCACAGGACAATGACAAAGTATTAAAATGTAAACTTCATAAAGATATACCAAGTAATCAACACATCTCAAATATGTATGAACTCTTATGATCAGTACTGTATTCGTTGCTTTTAAATACACACACAGACACTCACACACACATTTTGAAGCCAAAATGGCATAGGCTGGAATATACAAATTTGCATAAAGTATTGCTAAGTATTATAACCTGAAGAATAAAAAAGTAAAATGTGTACTTGTAAAGTATAAGTTAGAACTAATTTAGAAAAGCTGGATCTTTTTTTAATGTGCAAAGAGTAACATGAAGGATATTAAATGTTGAAAGAACAATATGAAAGTGGCTGGCATAAACATGGGATGACAGTGTGTATGAGGTTTGACCGAAGATATATATTTTTATATGAGTAAGTATAAGAGTTGATGTTATGTCTCAATGGTTATCAGGGAAATGCATATTAATATGTTATTTTTTTGTAAATTAGTCATAAACTAAAAAGAATATAAAATTATTGTTGATAAGAGGGTAGAAAAATAAGCCTTTTCATAGACAGTGGTGAAAATGTGATTCAAGATTGCATTTGTGGAGGGAAATTTGACCTGCTATAAAAATTTAAATGCACACTCTGATTGACTTTGCAATTCTACTTCCAGGATTCTATGCTACAGAAATACTCGTGTGTGCAAATAAACACTTCTATATGCACAAATGTCTGTTGCAGCACTATATGTAACCCTGGGACACCAGAAACAAACTAAATGCCCATCTATGAGGAAATGGTTAAATACATTAGTTTACCCTTAATACAGAATTCTGTGCAGGCTTAAAGAAAATAAAATAAAACGAAATCTTATATGTTGAAATGAAAGCTTTCCAAGACGTATTGCAAGTGAAATAATGTAGTTAGCTTAATAAGACATATAGTATAATTCCATTTCTGTAATTAAAATCTATATACACACATAAATCAAGTAAATCCCAGAGGCATAAGAGATGTCAAGTATGGGTAAGTAAATGGAATTGATGGCTGTGATGAGAGAGGAATTTCATTTTTACATCTGTATTATTTGAACCTCTTACAAAAAGTATACATTTACACGTTATTTTGCAATGTAAAAAAGTAAGGGGGAAAAAAAAAAAAGAATGACCTCAGTATAGTGAAATTGGAAATATGGGGATGTATAGAAATCACAGGGATAGAGAAAAGAGAGAAGTTATACAAAGACTAAAAAGATGGTCCTTGTAAAAGCTGGATGCCAGAAGAGACATTTCTCTGAATTTTGTGGATAATCCACACTGAATATTATGCTTAAATGATTACTTCCCATTAAACATTAGATTATTTCTATAATAGCATTTTCTTATAAAGACTATTATATTTCAACCCAAAATGTTTTAAAAATAATCTCTGATATTTGTTTGAGAAAATATAATTAACTGAATATTATTAGACAGATATTCTTAAAGCTATAATTTTACCCACTGGAAAAAAATTCATTAGTATAATTTTACACTGAAAAATTATTTTCTGTGAATTTTAATACACTTATTTGTAAGAAATATTATGATGACACATAATGAGAGTTCTGTGCTTATGTGCTAATGATCACAATACCTATGCTATAGGGTCGCTATGAGTTTTTTTTTTATACATACCAGCAGTTAATTGCTTCTTTGACTTTTAAAGATTCAGGTGACTTAGTTCCATTCATTCTTGAGTATAAATTCTAGGACATTGTAATTGCTACATGCAATTATCACTCTAATTTCTTTAACAATCCAAATGATATTTATTTCCACTGAGCTAATAAAAATAAATTATTACTTACTTTCAACAATCACTTGTCTGTCTTCCCAGTTATCATTAATAAGCTGTATATTTCCAAAGTGTGCATCACTGTAAAAGATTCGGTTGGTACCTTTTCTTCCTTGATTATAGTCAAAAGCCAAGGCTATCACATTCTTGAAATAATGTGGATTCTCATATGGCCTTATTGGTGAATTTAAATTGGTTTCATCGGAAAGATGTATACTTTTTAATATTGTTCTCCCTGAATACAGCAAATAGCCATCATGCCTCAGGCAAGTAACTCCATCCTCTGCCATATATCCATGGGCACAAGCACAAGTTCTCTGGGAGTTTCCTCGATAAAGACAAAGTTGCTGACAGCCACCATTGTCCTTGGCACAAACG
Source organism: Loxodonta africana (assembly GCF_030014295.1). Classification (NCBI taxonomy): domain Eukaryota; kingdom Metazoa; phylum Chordata; class Mammalia; order Proboscidea; family Elephantidae; genus Loxodonta; species Loxodonta africana. Next base: position 108,255,179 of record NC_087347.1, on the reverse strand, counting down.
TTGGTCCCTAAGGAAGAAAAATAGGACACACACTTCCATGTGTACATATCTGTACAATATCCATATAAACATATACATACATACATACACACATATGTTTATGTTCTTCCTCAATTTTTCTAATAGTTTTTATTTTTCTAATAGAAATATTAAACGTTGACTTGAATATTATCTTTTATTCTTAATGTTAGAGCTGGCTAATAAAAAAATCAAATAGTATAAAGTGCCTATTTTTTTCATCACTCCAGTTTAAAATCTTAAAGATTTTTTATTTCAAAGATCATATTCTTCTGCTTCCTCATCATTCAAATAAAAACATTAACATTTTCCCTTAATCAACGAGCTAAGTGTATAACTCTTTTCTGAAACTCGATACAGAAATTATAATAGGATATATTGTAATCTTTGGCACATGTAATTGATTTACTCAAAACATGAACTGAATTCACCAAGTATCATGCGCTATTTTAAACTCTGTGTCAATGAGGTATCTAAGATATCAAAGAAATTTATTACTTCACTATGTCTATATTGGGCATATGTGCATGTTTTTCCAATCTTTTTTATTGTACTTTAGACGAAGGTTTACTGAGCAAACTAGTTTCTCATTAAAAAATTAATACACATATTGTTTTGTGGCATTGGTTGCCAACCCCACAACATATCAACACTCTCCCCTTCTTGACCTTGGGTTCCCCATTACCAGCTTTCCTGCCCCTCCTGCCTTCTAGTCCTTGGCCTTGGGCCGGTGTGCTCATTTCGTCTCATTTTTTATGGGCCTGTCCAAAGATTAGATGGGCATATTTTTTTATGCGAAAGTTTAGCGAAGATGTTGTATGCTGTAAAGATTTTCAGGTTAATTACTTTCTATGAGGTGATCACTACCATCACTGAAATCATTATACCTTCTCTTTATGTTAAGAAAATTAATTTCAATTTATCTTAATGGAGGTAAAATAAATGAAAATATTCAAATCACTGTTAGACCATTTAAAAAAATACTTTAAGGAAGTGTGTTTTAGACATATTTCCTTCTAAAGGCAGCACCTTCTAGAGTCATAATCACTTTACATATTAAAATATAATCCAAAACAAAAATTTCTGCTTCTTTTTACTCTCTAATATCCTAAGTGCACTTTGTATTTTTTCTGGTATCTGCGTATTTCTCAAGTTTTCCTATATTACCAATCCCAACCCTATACTCAAGACATGGCAGGTATGTAACATGTCCAAGCACGCCTGTCATCTTCGGCAAATAGGCACTGCTATGAATCATCACACATTCCTTCCATTAGGCTGCTATACGCTTTAAATGGTAGGTTAAATGTAAAAAGAATAGGTTTTGGAATCGGATAAGACTAAATCTCTAAGAAAGTTCAAAATATTATAAAAATGGGAGAGGAAAGAGAAATAACATAAAATACATTACAAAGTCCTGTAGGAATGCTGACCTTTCTCTCTTACTCGATTAAAGATTTTAACTTCCTTGAGGTTGACTCCAAGGCCAGTTCTCATGGTCACCATTTCTGTGGCGTCATTCTTGTGGCCCCTTCTGATGGACCCATTGGCATGAGCTCTGTCAAAAAAGTTGAACATGATCAATAACCTTCTGCTAATTAAGCCAGCTATTGAAGCTGCTGATAACAGATGACCCAACAGAAAAGAAAAAAAAAAAAAAAAACAACTTTTAGTCAGTGACATTGAAATGCTTGAGCCTGGAACAGCAAGAGTGCCTGCCTTTTCTGTGGAAATTACATGGCGTTTTGAAATCTTTTTTGTGACCTTGCTAAAGAATGGTTAATCCTACAAGGGTAAGGCCACTGGCACTGAAATAACATTCTGAGACTCAAATACTTATGAAAAAATAAATTACCTGTCAGACCAGTAGATGTAAGCCCCAAAGACTGCAACTGAAAACATATCCACATTGCTCCCTGACAGCACCATCTCACGACTCCCTCCAGTCTCAAGGTCAATTCTTTCTATCTTGTCTGTGCGAGCATCACACCAGTACAATTTATTTTCCTAAACATAGATTGAAAAATAATATTACAGGCTGATTTTGACCAAGTTTTTAATTAAGAAGATAAGAGGATACTAAAAGAGAAATAATGCAAATTGGCAGTTAATGAACTTTAAATATTTAAGAAGAGAAATTTAACAGACCTCATAGTCAATGGAGATGCCATTCGGCCAGGCTATTCCCATGCTTACAAGGACAACCTTCTCTGAGCCATCTAAGCGAGCCTTTCCAATGCAGGGCATCTGTCCCCATTCAGTCCAGAACAAGTAGCTGAAATTAAATTGTGGGTTTATAGTACTACATAGACAGATACATAAAGACTTAATATTGTTATTAATAACAACAGCAATACAATTCACAATAACAGAATAAAAATAAGACATTTTAGATTTCTATATATGCACGTCCTTATGCTTGTAATTTTTTTAATAGAATTTTTATTGTAAAAAACATTTAGCCAACCATAGAAATCACAAGAATACATTCAGATTCCTACCTTTGTACCTGATATCTAGCTGAAATTTGCTTAATTTTCTCATAACTGTTTTTCAAATTCAAGTCAAACATCATTTTCTTCAAAAGTCTTCTGTGTGCTACCTGATTACTGTACCATGTCATCTGCTTCACAGTGTGGATTGGAGTGCCAAATTTACACTTATATTTATTTATATTTTTATTTATTATTAATATTTTTGCCCAGGCCAGATTGTAAGCTCAATGTTAACAGTGATCTTTTCTCTTTTTTAATGACCATTAGACCTATAGCATCAGGTCAACAGAAAATTTTAAAAAGTAAAAATTAGCAGTAAGTAAAATTTAATTAATTAATGTATACATGAATGAATCATATCTTTCAGTTCTGTCCACATAGACTTTTAAGCAAAACTACTCTAATTAGAATTTTCTAAACTATCTTTTGAAGCCATATTAAAATAAAACATGGCTTCATACAAAAAACATTTTTGTTTTAGTAATCTTGTTAAAATATAACGTGGAAGGAAATGTAATGAGGAAAGAAATCCAGAGTATTTATGAAATAAAATAAAATGTCATATTTTATGAAATAAAACATGTCAAAAAATGAAATGTAGAAAAACATAAGGTATATTATTTATTCATTCTTTCACTCATCCATTCAACAAACACAGTATTTGTACCACAATAAAGAAATTCATGCTTTCAAATAAATAGCAGCCACAAGGGTAATCCTTCATTTGAAGGTATTGCCACTGAGGTTTTTACTGAACTATCAGATACCAGCAATCATTACAGTTTAGAAAAATACAGCAACCATTGATTCTTTTGTGCAAAAATGTGTGTGTATTTCTGTGCATATTTGATTACATAAACAGGAGTGTTCATATACAATAATAGAAAATGAAGATTGCATATTGAAAAATCAAAGAAGACTTAAAGTCATATTTTATATTCACTTAATGGAATTATCAAACTACAAAAATATATATATATACTTATGAAGACAACATAAACTACAAAAGATATATGTAATCCTTTTATGCATATTGTTTTGACTTATTTTAATAGACTTTTTTTTCATGACAATTCCTTAAAAAATAAATGTTGGAGTTTTACAATCAGACAAAAAAGAGGTGTGGCTAGAACCCCAAATCAATTAATCCTGAAGATACTTTTATTTATAATTACAAGTTCTACAAATCAGAGAGAGAAAAATTTGTAGCAGGGAATCCAACTAGTGTTTTATTGATAAGATCTACTTGAAATCCAAACCCTAACCCATTGCCACTGAGTTGATTCCAACTAATGGTGACTCCACATGTTTCAGAGTAGAACTGCACTCCATAGGGTTTCCAATGGCTGTAATAAAATGGAAGAGCCCTGGTGGTGCAGTGGGTAAGAGCTATGGCTGCTAACCAAAAGGTTGGCCGTTTGAATCCACCAGTTACTCCTTGGAAACTCTTTGGGGGTAGTTCTACTCTGTCCTATAGGGTTGCTACAAGTTGGAATTGACTCAACGGCAATGGGTTTGGGTTTGGTTTTTAATTTAATGGAAGTAGAGAGCCAGGCCTTTCTTTCATGGTTCCAATTGGGTATATTTGAACTGCCAAACTTTTTTGATAGTAGTTGAGTACAAATGGTTTGCACAGTCTAAGGAAGACAGGCATAACAAATCTATACATGTCTTAAAGTAGGGATTTTTTAAAACTTTAGGGGATACTCTAGGTGGATTAAAAGATTTTAAAACTAAAATGACTAACTGGGGTATAGAATTTGTTATTCCATTTTTTAAGGATAAATGTTAACATTAATGACTTTCTTGAAATGCCTAGTCAGTCATTGTGCTAAGGTGGCAGGGGGATGTTACACCATGAAGGAGGCACTTTGGGAATATAACAGACATATGATTTCTTGTCGAATCTGATTCTTTTCATCTACTTTTTCACATACCCCGAAGTGAAAATGTGGAAGAAAATGTATATAATATGCTTTTTACTTCATAGTAATCTGCTTCCAAATGCACTAAAACACATTATTTTAAGTGAGAAACCCTGGTGGCATGGTGGTTAAAAGCTATGGCTGCCAACTAAAAGGTCAGCAGTTCAAATCCACCAGGAGCTTCTTGAGAACCCTGTGGGGCAGTTCTACTCTGTCCTATAGGGTTGCTATGAGTCAGAATTGACTCGACAGCAATGGGGTTTTGTTTTTTTAGGCCAAATAAAAACCATTTTACATATTTAGCCTGAATCCTGGCAACTATAAAAACTGCTGCTTAGGAAGTTAATTATCTAGTCATATGACCTATAAGCGTCTGAGCTAGGAATTACACTTAAGCTTTACTAACCAAGACCTGTACCATTTTCTCTATGTCATCTTGCCAAATAACAACATAATACAAGAATATAATAATCTTATATCAAATGTTATTTTTCTCTAGATATAAGGACTAAGGGAGACTAGGAAGAAAAGCCTGGCAATCTGCTTTGGAAAAATTGATGAAAACCCTACGGATCACAATTACCATAAACCATTGTGCATGAGGTCTCCATGAGTTGAGGGCCCAACTCCACAGTAGCTGACATTAATACAACATAAAGAGTAGAACTATTGACCTCCATACTTGAAAACATAACACAAAACATGAAAAGGTTTAGTGTGGAGAATTATGTCTCTCTTGCACTCTATACCATTAGTTCCTATTCACTTTAACTTTGCAGTACTCTCATGCAGGCGGTTTAGATAAATGGCAGTAAAATTATAGACAAAAGTTATTCAAAATAAAACTAACTGAAAGCCAGATTTTACTCAAATTTTCTCTGTGGAAAAAGTAGTGGTCTGATAAACTATTGTAATACATGAAGCCAAATCTTGCTGTGAGGGAATCATTTTTTACGGTTAAGTGATCTATTCACTTGATAAAAGCAAAAGATTCTGAACCCGCCAAAATTAAAAGACTTTTTATAAATGTTAAGCAAAGCATAATTTATGTGTTCCTTAAACTGAAATTGAAAGTAAAGTATTGTATAGAATTAGTACCTTGAGTCCCTCCGGGAATTAGAAACCAAATGGAGAGAAAGAACACTCTAAGCTTACAAAACTTCAGGAAGAAACTTATGAATAATTTAAGATACTAATTTGCATAGTTGTACTTGACATATCTTTAATGAACATATTTTCGTAGTATCTAAACATAAGTAGGAAGAAATGAAAATCTTTGTCACTCTTTTTGAAACTCATTTGAAATTAGCTTCAGTAATGGCATTGCTATTGATTTTTTCCCCATTTGAGTTCAAAAGTTGCAGTTGTGAATTTGGCTGTTAGCTTGTATGGTATAGCCTAGAAAACTGACTTCAGAGTATTAAGCTAGGCAAATCTAGGCCTGAAAATACTTCTTAACACTATCTTGCATTAACAAAAATTTGAAATTGTCACAATCAAAAGTTGTGCTGGATAATTATCTCTGCATAATAAGTTATTGAATTTTTTTTTTTTTACAAAAAAGGCACAGTTTCAGAATTTAAACACAAAAATAAAATAGGGAAATTCGAATGTGGCTTGAGGAATTATAGAAATGTTGTCAGAAATAATCATAGCACTAACACCCCTATTGTCTTAATTAGACACGTAAGTTCTTGGAGGAGAAAGTACAATGAATACATGCCACAAGTTAATTTCAAATTAAATTTTCAGATTCAGGTAATTGGTAAAATAATCTATATGGTGGCATGGGGGTTCCCACTTATTGATACGGATTGAATTGTGTTGCCCAAAAATGAGTGTCAACTTGGCTAGGTTATGATTCCCAGTATTATGTGGTTGTCCTCCATTTTGTGACCCGATGTGATTATCCTATGGGTTGTAAATCCTAACCTCTATGTTGTTAATGAGGCAGGATTAGAGGCAGTTATGTTAATGAGGCAGGACTTAATCTACAGTATTAAGTTGTATCCTGCATCAATCTCTTCTGAGATACAAAAGATAGAAGTGAGCAAAGAGGAGTAAAACCTCATGTCACCAAGAAAGAAGCACTGGGAGTGGAGTGCGTCCTTTGGACCCAGTGTCCCTGCAGCGAGAAGCTCCCCAACAGGGGAAGGTTGATGACAAGGATCATCCCTCAGAAATGACAGAGAGAGAAAGCCTCCCCCAGGAGCTGACACCCTGAGTTTGGACTTCTAAACTCCTAATCTGTGAGAGAATAAATTTTGGTTTGTTAAAGCCATCCACTTGTGGTATTTCTGCTATTGCACCCCTAGATAATTAAGAGACTTACTGGTCCCTGAAGGTCTACTGCACTTTTCATGGCAACTGTACTTATGTCAGAATTAGCTTACATATAAGTATGCTTGTCATGGACACCAAATTTTTTTTTCTGTCAAATTAGGTTAAAATAGGAAAATATACATTTAAATTATTATAAATGTCATTGAATAAATTCAAAGAAAATTTTTGTTTGTTTGTTTTGGAGAAATAAACCTAACATGGGAACAAAACTCTGATTTTGGTGGTGGAAAGATAAAGGGGTCTGGAGGAAGAATGAGAAAAAAGAATAATTTAAGTTCTTAAATGAGAACGAGTATTAAATGTGATTCTTATATTCTAGATATATGAACAAAAGTTGAAAGCAAATAATTTAAATCAATCATTTTCTTTGAATTTAACATTGCCTTTTTTGACTGTTAACAATGCTTCCCTGGAGAACAGATCTGGGCTGCAATTTCTACAATACAATAAATGCTAAACAAAAATTATTTCATGATACATTCATAAATTTTTAGATGATAGTTCTGGTTGATTGTATTGATATTTTCCATTGTCTCTTTCCATAGATGTAGTCTATTTGATCCCTGTGTATTCTATCTGGTGAGATCCATGTGTATAGTCACCACTTGTGTTATTGGAAAAAGGTATTTTCAATGAAGAAGTAATTGGTCTTGCAAAATTGTATCATGCAATCTCCAGCATCATTTTATCACCAAGGCCACATTTTCCAACTACCAATTCTTCTTCTTCATTTTCAACTTTCAAATTCCAATCAACATTAATTATAAATGCATCTTGATTGTATGTTTGATCAATTTCAGACCATAGAAGTTGATAAAAATCTTAAATTTTCTCATCTTTAGAATTAGGGTTGGTGTGTAAATTTGAATAATAGTCATATTAATTGGTCTTCCTTGTAGGCATATGGACCTTATCGTATCACTGACAGTGTTGTACTTCAGGATAGATCTCGAAATATTCTCTTTGGTAATGAGGGTGATGCCATTCTTCTTCATTTTGTCATTTCCAGTATAGCAGACCACATGATTGTCTGATTCAAAATAGCCAATACCAGTCTATTTCTGCTCACTAATGCCTAGGATGGAATCCCTGGTGGCGTAGTGGTTAAGAGCTATGGCTGTTAACTAAAAAGCTGGCAGTTTGAATCCACCAGGCGCTCCTTGGAAACCCTATGGGGCTGTTCTACTCTGTCCTATAGGATCACTACGAGCTGCAATCGACTCGATGGCAATGGTTTTTTGGTGGGGGTTTAAATCCCAAGATATTGATCTTTATGCATTCCATTTCATTTTTGATGGCTTCCAATTTTCCTAGATTCATACTTCCTACATTTCATGTTCTGATTATTTATTTGTCAAATCCCATAAGAAATTGAGGAAAAATTATACACATGTGTGCAGCTGTCCCTGGTTTCCATTCTACATGGCTTTCATGTCATGGCTCCTGCTGGCAATGGGAAGTGGCCTATCCTTCCTGGCCTCTCTTCCTCCTTCATCATCCATAGGGCTGCAGAGATACCTTCAGGCATCTTGATCTCTTCTAGCCCTTCCCTCCTTGTAGCTGGAGTGAGGTAAGATCCAAGATTTATGTTTAGAGGTTAAGGTATGGGAATGGAGGGCATAGTAAAACACCTGGTGAGTAAAAGGCTAGCTTTGAAAGAAATTTGAGCAGTATAGTTTTGGAAAAATTCACAGTTTAAAATCGTGTGGCACTTTGCTTTCATTTGTATTATACTTCATTATATTCCTCCCTCAGAGACCTGTGTAGGAGGGAGGTAGTGATTTGGGGCAAGATGGTGGTATTTCTGAGTTTCAGGACCATCATGATGTCTTAATATTATACACTTAATACCCCATTTCCATCATTCTCCCTATTGCAAATCAAATTGAATTCCATTTCTTTTTTTTAAAATACAAAATCTGCTCTAGGAGATGGTGTTAAACTATGTTCTGCTCTTGTTATCTCAACAAATGTTAAGCTGTCATACAAGATCTTCTGTATATTGTTGAGCATATTCAAAAAGTATATACATAATCAATCATTTGACAGTATGCACTTGTAGAACACGAAGATACCATGTCAAGATGAACCTATGCCACAAAGGAACACATTTCAGCAAGTTCTTTACAGTCACAGAAATATAAAGCTAAATTAAGAGAAGTTTTTTTTTTTTTTTTTTAATGTTAATCCTGGTGTCCAAGAGGGAAAAAATCACCAATTATTTGTGCCTTAGATTTTAGAGACTAAGAGGTTGGGAGGTTAACCAACTTTTTTCAGTTTCATACTGTGACTTCCTATATATCTTTTTTTTATTTCAAGTATACAATGACTTTTTAGCATAAATAAATTATTACAGTTCAATTTTTTGAAACAGAAGTGATGCTTAGCCAAGAAAAATAAAATAAAAATAAAGTCACTGGAGGAAAGAACTCATTTTGCAAACTGAACTAAATTCATACATACTTTCTATTTTCCATTTGGCTACATTTTAAAAGACCTCAAGTCTCCATTGTTCAAAAACAGGCTTCCTGCCCACTTTTCAAGGCACATTTAGTATCTTGGATTCAGCTAATTTACTCCATTATTGTTCACCTTTTCCCCTGGCAATACCACCTGTCATGTTTTAACTTCAAACAGAATACTAAAAAGCTGTAATTTATTCCTATATTATGAATTTTGACACTTAACTGTCTATGTAATATTACTTGGAAATAAATGTTTGAATAATTTTACATAGAATGTTCATTTTTAATCTCTTTTATCCCTGAATTCACATCAATCAGTAAACACATGGATTAAGTATAAGAAGATATATAGAACTATGATTTCTAAGCACTGATAATTATTCCCTGCAAATCAACTTTACATTTAAATAGGTGTGTCTATTCTTGACTACAAACCTAAAAAACTATGTTTGCTTGTGATGAAAAGATTTAAAAAATGCTTTTGAGATGAAGCGACAGTATAGGTAAACGATATTGAAAAGATTGCTACGTATGTCAAAGATTTCTTGTTTTGGGGGTTGAAATGTAAATCTTGTTCTGGGGGATGAAAATGAAGAAATCAATAATATTAATTGAGATCTCCCTACCAAGTCTGAGCTACACTGGTAGCCGTCATGCAGAGAAATCAAAACTCTGAGAGGCATCTGGAAAGAAGAAGCAGAATTGGGCGACAGATGGAAATAGGTGATGAAAATCTAAAGTAAGTTTCAATCTTGTCAGGAGAAAAGAACTATGATACTACAAAAAGAGACATCAGAGTTAAGAAAGGAAGTCAGTAGATAAGAGGCAGAAGGACAGGTTAAGTTTTAGTGCTCACGTTTTTGTTGTTGGTGGTGGTACCATCCAGTAGATTCTGGCCCATAGTGGCCCTATATAAAGGAACAGAACTGTCCCTGGTGTTTCCTAGGCAGTAATCTTTACAAGGGTAGATGGTCATATTTTTTTCTCTCGCACTTAACCATTGCACCAGCAAGGCTCCTTTTAGTGATCATAGGGCATTCAAATAAATAATTTCTAAAGGAGATTAGAAATATAAAGGGCTGAGGATGAGCTACTGGATGTATAGGCAGTGACTGAAGTTAAAAACATGAGGATGGATAAATTTAAAAGATAAATGTAGCATGAGAAAAAAGGGCTTACAATGCCTTAAATAAGGAGAAAGAAAATCAACTACAATGTTTTAAGGAAAAATATTAGGGGATCCAAGAGACCAGAAAACTCAGGGTCAGAGAAATTCATGAGTAGACAATCAATGGAGAAAAATATCAAGGAGAAGGCATGTGGTGTGAGAACTGAACAAACATCACTGGATTTGGCTGTGGCTAGACTTAGAAGTTTCTGGATCATAATACAAACTGAAAACCTATTTCAGAAGTTCAATGAAGAGACACTGGATATAGATCACTATTCTGAGTAGTTGGCAAGTAAAAGTGAGGAGAGAAATATGATATTGGTTATTTTTTTCTTGTCTTCAAACAAGAAGAATTTGAGCCCATTTGAAAGCAAAAGAGAAAGTCTTCGATGACAGGAACAAGTTAAAGACGATATAAGAGCAAAGAACAGTTACTGCATGAGATGCTGAAAGATGATGCCGTTTGCTTCAGGATAAAAGTGAATAAGTAGTTTTAGGCAAAAAAGGAAACTTTCTCTGGGGTTATTCTCACTTATTTCAAAACATTCACAGCATGAGTCCACACATTCCATTTTCCCTTACCACCACATCATCACTCTATCAGAATCACCCACCAAATTGATTTAATTGCTTTACCACTGGGCTGCTGTCTTTCTGTCTCCTCCCTCCACTGCTAACACACTCAGGGGCCTTAGGGCTGGTGTTAATAATGCTGTTAACATCCCAGCTTCAAGTTCTTCATCTTTATCTGTTCTAGGGACTTACATCTCTCTTTTCCTTCTGCTTTACAGAAGCAAGGCTACAAAGTAGTCATAATTATCTGATGAAAATACTCTATTTCCAATTTTACCAAGTCTGAAAAAATCCTCTCTTAATTTATACAGTTGTCTTGGTCATTCATGTCTGCTGAACCTTAACTCTCTACTCTTACCATGGTCGCCTTCTCTTGATCACACTCTATTCCATCCATCTTGAGCTTGCAGACCTCATCTCTTGATTATAAGTTCATGGTTAACTCATTGCAAGTACAAACTTTACATCTGCCACTACCTGCTCCCTTTTTGGCTTATCTTTTTCCTTTTTTTTTTTTTTTTTACCACCTTTGGGTGGCTGAGCATCGTTGCTCAATGTCATATAAGTATACTGTTTTGATTCTAGAAATCCATCCCAGCTTAACTCATGGTGATTGAACATCCTTTCATTATTGTGGAAACTATTCACTACAATTGTTTTTTTGTTGTTGTTGTTGTTTGTTTGTTTAAAAGTATTTATTTATTTAAAGCTGCTAGTGACACAATGGATAAGAGCTGGGCTGCTAACCAAAAGGTAGGCACTTCAGATCCACCAGTCCCTCCTTGGAAGTCCTATAGAGCAGTTCTATTCTGTCTTATGAGGTCACTATAAGTTGAAATCACTCAAAGCCACATAACAACAACCCTACTCATGGCAATTAATACCTATGAGTTTCCCCAGTTTCACCAGTTTTAACATCTAAAATATATTCTATTTCCATAATTCATCTCTTCTTTACTCCATTTCCAAAGAAGGAGAAAAGGATTAGCACTTATATAATTTAATCTTACCAACAACCAGAAAATACATAAATATTTGAGAGCAGATATTTCAAAAGACCCCAAAGGTAGTGAGTGTTCAAGTTGGGGTTCCAAACTGTAGTGGACACTCTCAGTGCTCCACTCAGATGCCTTCAAATTCTGTTTACCATTCCTGTGCATCCAGCACCTAACTTCTGTGTCCTTTGCCTCTAACAGCTTGCACAGACAACTCTTTTCAGAGGACTGCTCTTGGGCTGCCAGAGCCACAGTAAGGACAGCCAGAAGGCTTTGGAGTGCATGACTCCCTACGGTGGACCTTATCTAGTGCCTGACAGAGCGGAGGTTTGAAAGCCAAGTTCATTTGCGCCCAGGTATAATTTACGCTTTAGGATTCCTCAAGGAATCAGTATAAGGTCTTGAGTTTGCTCACAATTGAAACTTGGCTTGGTTTCTTCCCCTTTGGTCTCCTCCTCCCACATCTTACTTGAAAAATCATTCCAGGTTCTGTTTCTAAGACACTTGATGCAAGACACAAATCTTGTCTGTCTGCTTTAAGTCTCCAGTTCTTCTTGTTCCACTCTATTGTTTCTTTCTTGCCAAGATTCCTGGTACATTTCCTGGAATTTGTCCCTCCTTTACCTGCATTTTCACCCTCTTCCTTTACTTGGCTTGAAGACAGGGTAAGAATCTTTCCTGTCCTCCTCCATACCACTCTCCCTGGGATGATAAATTACCATCCCTAAGAATTCCCTACTTTAAAAAATCCCACAATCTCAATAAACTTTTATCACACATCTAATCTCTGCTGATATAGGTCATTTTCATATGGGTTGTTCTCAGTCATGAAGAGGGCAGAGGAGAAAAATCCAGATACAGTTTAGATATTACTCAGTAAACTGGAGAAGGTGTCAACATGGCAATTTCTTTAGAATGTGGGGAGATTTAGTGCCTAGTTTATGGCCTCAATATACCCTCCAGCTGTATCACCCACTCTTTTCTACATGTCCCTACACTCCAGCCAATGACTTCACATTGCCTTTGCTTTGCCACTGCCAATTCTTTTATTATTCTATTTCTTTCTATAATATACCCACAGCCCATCTCAGAAACCTCTTTCTCCTTCAAGCCTTCTCCATAAAGCCTCTACAAATTACTACCATCACTACTACCCTTATTTTACTACCTACACCAATCATATTTTCTCTTTTTTTTTTAAGCCCAAGGAAATTTTATATTGGAATTACAGAACTTATGAATTACTTCAGTATGAGAACTGATAAGAGATTTACGTTTGAGTTAGAACTTTCTAGTATTTTTATGCTGAAAATTAGTCTTAATTTACAATATGAGACTATTCTTTATCCGAAAATTTTGTACTTGTTTAAACTGCAAGTTTAAACAGAAAACTCATTGCAAACAGAGGCAACATCTTATTCATAAAATCATACTTCCCAGCCCACTGTGTCTTTCACATAGTAAACTTGTTGCTCTTGAGTCAATTCCAACTCAGAGTGACCCTACAGGACGGAGTAGTATTGCCTCATAGAATTTCCAAGGAGCGGCTGGTGGATTTGAACTGTAGACCTTTTGGTTAGCAGCCAAATACTTAATCACTGCGCCACATAGTAAGTGCTACTATTTTGTCAAGATGTACTGAATTGAGTGGCTGAGGAGGAGATGGAGGATCACTGCTGTGTCCTCATTTCCTGTGCCTAGTACTCAATAAGCGTTCTTTGAATAAACTGACAAAAAATGGAGTATCTAAGAGCTTTGCCTAATGACTACTGGCTTTCATAAGAAATGTAAAAGTACAGATTGACAAGTAGCAACAAGAGGTCTGTTAAGTTAAAATGCACAAATCTATAATAGGCTAGGCCCAAGAGACTCTCTCAAAAGCAAATGAAGTGTTGGCCTTATTGCAAATATGAAGGGAAGATATTATCAAAAACAAACACCCATTTACTATGCACATATAGGATTACTTAGCAATCAAACTATATCTGTTCATACTATTTGAAGAATCATTCACAAGCAATTGATCAGATTTTCTCTGACTATTGAGGCTATAATGATTTATTACTTGATCATCAATAACATATGTTTAGAGATTTTAAAAATGCTGTCACATGAGTAAAGGGCGTTTTATTTTCAAGTTTATGGGTGCAATATGAGCACACTCAAATGAGTCATTTGTTTTATTCTTAGAATTAAAATTGCATCATACCCCACCCCCCACAGTCTAATATGTAGTGGCATGAATCCTCTGGCATGTGGTGATAGACAGCAGGACACACAGGAGTCAGATCCACCTCAAGACTCTGTCATAAACATCCACTCATTTTTTTTCCAGCCTTATTTTTGTTAACTCTCTCATCTATAGTTCTACTCTTTAAATTCTCATTATGATGTAGCCTAACACTATTCAAATCTGTTTTCTTATATAATTGATATTTTTAGTTATTAATTCTGTGAATGCCTAATAACATATATGTATGTGAATATATATACATGCATACATATAAACATACATATACATACATACATACATATATATATATATATATATATATATATATATATATAAAATATGGAGTCCTGGTGGTGTAGTGGTTAAGGATTTGGCTGCTAACAAAAAGATCACCAGCTGCTCCTTGGAAACCCAGTGGGGCAGTTCTATGAGTTAGAATCAACTTGACGGCAATGGGTTTGGTTTTTTTGATTATATATAAATATATATATACACACACACACATACCTATGCATACACACTCATAAAACATAGTGTAATATTTGGAGTTTAAAAAGGCAAGAAAGAAAAGACCAAGACAAATGTCAGAGGAGACCCTGAAACTTGCTCTTGAGCTTCGAGCAGCTAAAGCAAAAGGAAGAATTGATGAAGCAAAAGAACCGAACAGAAGATTTCAAAGGGCCTCTCGAGAAGACAAAGTGAAGTATTATAATGACATGAGCAAAGAGCTGGAGATGGAAAACTAAATGAGAATAACATGCTCGGCGTTTCTCAAGCTGAAAGAGCTGAAGAAAAAATTCAGGCCTCGAATTACAATAGTAAAGGATTCTATGAGGAAAATATTAAATGATGCAGGAAGCATCAAAAGAAGATGGAAGGAATACACAGAGTCATTATACCAAAAAGAGTTAGTCGATATTCAACCATTTCAAGAGGTGGCATATCATCAGGAACTGATTGTACTGAAGGAGGAAGTCCAAGCTGCTCTGAAGGCATTGGTGAAAAACAAGGCTCCAGGAATTGATGGAATATCAATTGAGATGTTTCAACGAACAGACGCAGCACTGGAGGTGCTCACTTGTCTATGCCAAGAAATATGGAAAACAGCTTCCTGGCCAACTGTCTGGAAGAGATCCGTATTTGTGCCTATTCCCAAGAAAGGTGATCCAACTGAATGTGGAAATTATAAAACACTATCATTAATATCACACGCAAGCAAAATTTTGCTGAAGATTATTCAAAAACGGCTACAGCAGTATACCGACAGGGAACTGCCAGAAATTCAGGCCGGTTTCAGAAGACGGCGTGAAACCAGGGATGTCATTGCTGATGTCAGATGGATCCTGGCTGAAAGCAGAGAATACCAGAAGGATGTTTCCCTG
The DNA here is from genome assembly GCF_030014295.1 of Loxodonta africana. NCBI lineage: Eukaryota > Metazoa > Chordata > Mammalia > Proboscidea > Elephantidae > Loxodonta > Loxodonta africana. The sequence continues at coordinate 108,239,579 of NC_087347.1, read as the reverse complement.
TGTTTTATTGACTATACAAAGGTATTCGACTGTGTGGATCGTAACAAACTATGGAAAACACTGCGAAGAATGTGAATTCCAGAACACTTAATTGTGCTCCTGAGGAGCCTTTACATAGATCAAGAGGCAGTTGTTCAGACAGAACAAGGGGATACTGATTGGTTTAAAGTCAGGAAAGGTGTGCATCAGGGTTGTATTCTTTCACCATACCTATTTAATCTGTATGCTGAACAAATAATCCGAGAAGCTGGATTATTTTATATGAAGAAGAATGGGGCATCAGGATTGGAGGAAGACTCGTTAACAACCTGCCTTATGCAGATGACACAACCTTGCTTGCTGAAAGTGAACAGGGCTTGAAGCACTTACTAATGAAGATCAAAGACCACAGCCTTCAGTATGGATTACACCTCAACATAAAGAAAACAAAAATCCTCACAACTGGACCAATGAGCAATATCATGATAAATGGAGAAAAGATTGAGTTGTCAAGGATTTCATTTTCCTTGGATCCACAAGCAACAGCCATGGAAGCAGCAGTCAAGAAATCAAAAGACACATTGCATTGGGCGAATCTGCTGCAAAGGACCTCTTCAAAGTGTTGAAGAGCAAAGATGTCACCCTGAAGACTAAGGCACTCCTGACCCAAGCCATGGTATTTTCAATCACATCGCATCATATGCATATGAAAGCTGGACAATGAATAAGGAAGACTGAAAAAGAGTTGACGCCATTGAGTTGTGGTATTGGCCAAGAATATTGAATATACCATGGACTGCCAAAAGAATGAACAAATCTGTCTTGGAAGAAGTGCAGCCAGAATGCTCCTTGGAGGCAAGGATGGCGAGACTGTGCCTTACATACTTTGAACATGTTGTCAGGAGGGATCAGTCCCTGGAGAAGGACATCATGCTTGGCAGAGTACAGGGTCATCGGAAAAGAGGAAGACCCTCAACGAGGTGAATTGACACAGTGGCTGCAACAATAAGCTCAAGCATAACGATTGTAAGGATGGCGCAGGACTGGGCAGTGTTTCGTCCTGTTGTGCATAGGGTCGCTATGGGTCAGAACCAACTCGATGGCACCTAACAACAACAACAACGACTCTCTCATCTATCAATTTGGTGACCTAGAGTAATATAATTAAGATGACTGTGCCTCAGTTTCCTCATCTGTAAAAGAGAAGTACTACTTGAGGCTTGATGTGAGCATTAAAAAAAAAAAACTCATATAAAATTCTCAGATTCATTCTTGGTGAATGAAAACCACTAAGTACATTTTAATATTGTTACTGTTCTTATTTTATACTTTTCTTCATCCTAATCTAATAGCTTTTACATTCTTGTTCTTATTCATCTTCTTACTTATCCATTTATCTTATTTTAAATCTCATATATTTCCCCCTATTTAAATTCCTAGTCAAATTTTTCTTGCAAGATGTACAACCATGGTTCTCCTTAGAAGCAAGGATAGAAGACTACGTCTCACATATTTTGGATATGTTATCAGGAGGGATAAGTCCCTGAAGAAGGACATCATACTTCATAGAGGGAAAAGGACATCATGCTTCGTAAAGTAAAAGAAGAAAAAGTGGAAGACCCTCAACAAGATGGATTGACACTGTGGCTGCAACAGTGGGCTCAAGTATAACAATGATTGTGAGGATGGCACAGGACTGGGCAGTGTCTGTTTTACACAGGGTTGCTATGAGTTGGAACTGACTTGACAGCACCTAACAACAACAACAACAACAACAACAACAGCATAAGAAAGTAAGTTGGGATAGTCAGTGGAAAATAATAACCAAACGGTTGGCTTGCTTTCTTTGGCTAACAACCGAATGCTTAACCACTGTGCCAAAAGAGCTCCATAGTGAAGACTACAGACTTTATATAGTCTAGTGAAAAGTACAGCTAGGTAGCAAATAAACATAAGTGTAAGTGCACAGAAATTAATAAAAGTAATATAAGTACTGGGACCAGAAAGATCAGACCTATTTGCAAACTCAGGGAAAGATAAGTAAGATTTAGCAAGGTTAGAGTAGGAAGAAGAAGACTTAAGGTAAAGGGAAGAGGTTGATCAAGGCTGAGAGTAGAAGAGAACAGGGAATATTTGATAAACTAAGAAAAGTCCAACATAGATTGATCATGACAGCAAAGAAGTAGAAGAAAGAGTTTGAGACTGAAAAGTTAAATGTGGCCTGATTAAGAAGGATTCTATCAGAGATTTTGGACTTTATACAAAGGAAATCCCTCAAAATATTTAAAGTAAGCAGATTTATTTTAAAAGAAAAAAAGGTATTTTACCACAATAAAAAATAATAATTAAAAAAATCACTCTAGCCGTTGGCGAAGTTACGGGACCAATTGGGCAGTTATTGCAGGGATAGATGGGTAAAATAATAGCAGATTGGAGTGCAAGCCGTAAAGATAATGAGTGATAGAATCATTTCAGAGAAAAAATCAGCAGAACTTGATGGCAGAAGGAATTCATTTCAATTTTAAACATGTACAGTTTGGGTGCCCATAAAATAAATAAAAATGTTAAGAAGGTAGGTAGACACATTTATTTGGAACACAAATGGAAAACTTGACACAGGCATGTTGATTTGACAATCATAGACACATACATGGAAATTAAATTTAAGAAATTAAGTTTTAGAAATACTGGACAATAAGTCTTACTATCAAGTGTCTATTTCATTCATTCAGTAAATAACCGAGCACCTATTATATAAACTGTTTCAAGGTAGAGTTTAAAATTGAAAATGTAGAATGATGTTAGTGACCATGTTTGGATTTGCACACTCATTGAAAAGCATAATATACGTGACTCCATTAAATATATCTAAAATATACATAAGCAAATTGAAAAAGAACTTTTTCCTCTGCTTAGGTAAGATATTTTTAAATTTTATTTCAGGCATTTTAGCTGAAGATAAATATTAATGTCTGGATTTTTTTTTTTTTTCAGAACGTAAGAAACCTTACTTAAAACACAAAATATATAGAAATCTTAAAATTACCCTTTCTCTGGGTGCACAGCTATAGATCTTGGTTGATCCAGCCCTTGGGAAATAATTACGTAACGGAAAGAGCCATTAAGTCTTGCAACTTCAATTAAGTTGAAACCATGATCAGTCCAATATATGTTACCTAGGAAAGAGGAGAGAAGCAAAAGTGTTTATAACACTGTTGTGAAAATGGAAATTATTTATTTGTTAAGGATAAATTTAAATTTCTGAGCATTCCCGTAGCTATCAAGAAATCAATTGTTTATTTCCTACAGTCTTTTTCAATGTTTATTTCTGAAGCAGAAAGCTGTAAATAAATTAATATGCAAATAATTCCAAACCTAATGTCACACATCTCTGGTTTAAACCATATAATGATACAATTTATATGTTAAAAATAAGTTGAAACTTCTTCCACCTGAAGAAGAATCTATTTTAACTTTCTACTGACTTCAGGCATAAGAGAACTTCTAATGTTTTTGTTTACCTGCCTTGTGGGGCTCTCAGGAGATTTGGGCAAAGTTAACACTACATAATCTACTTACACCTAAAAAAACACTTATTCAAAGGCTCAAAAGAAAGGAGCCCAAAGCAAAAGAGAGTACCCCTGCGGCTAGAAGTAAAAAAAAAAAAAAAAAAATCGTTATGACACATAAACAGAATTTTTATGAAGCGGATTGAGCCCCTAACAAAATAGGTATAAAAAACAAAAAAGCCATGGATTATACCAGAAATCCAGTCAATAGCTATCCCTTCCACTCTTCCCAAGCCGTTGGTAATGATATCTTCTTTCCAGGTCTGATCTCTTTTAGCTCGGCTAATTTTATTGAAGCCCATGTCTGTCCAGTAGATGGTATCATTTTCTACAGATAAGACAAAAAAAAAAAAAACTATAAAAGGCATCTATATATATATATATATATATTAGGATTGCATTGCTTAAGTACTTTTTTATTGTTGTTGTTTTTATCATCCTGGATGTGCTAGAGTAGAAATGTTCTTCAGGATAATTTACTCATGTAAATAACAAGAAAGATATTAAAACAACATGTAAGAATTTGAATTTTAGTCAAAAGACTTCAAAAGTGTTTATCTGAATGATTTGTGGAAATGATGTACCACATTCTTCATTATTTTTTCATCATTTTCCTAGTCATACTTATTTTAACTCAATAATTCCTTATTTGCCATGAGTTTGTAACCATGATATCAAAGTGTTTTTGGACAAGAGCTTTTCTTTTAGTTCCTTTACCTGTGTCTGAGACCTCTAAATACAAAAAATAATATTACTAGGGGTAATCAACTCAACAAAGTTTCAAAGTAGAGAGAGGATAGAAAGAAACATAAGTGTATTTCAACTATGTGAAGGATGTTTTAAACAAAAGGTCATTCAAAATGTATACAGACTTCAAAATACCTTATCCTTCAATTATTCCTTCTGAACTACTGGTTTCCCAAATGTGAGATGCAAACCACTTACATTATTTTTCAAACTCTCATTTTATAAATGGACTTAAAAGTACTAGAGGAAGTTCTCTATACTATCATAAAACCAATAAAATCAAACTCATTGCCACTGAGTCCATTCCAACTCATAGCAACATTATAGGACAGAGTATAATGGCACCATGAGGTGTCCAAGGCTACAATCATTACACAAGCAGACTGCCACGTCTTTCTCTCGAAGAGCGCCTGGTGGGTTTGAACTGCTGACCTTTCAGTAAGCATCCAAGCACTTAAGCACTGCTCCCCCAGGACTCCTTTATGCTGTCATTTGCCGTTCCTGTTCCCGTTGCTGTTGAGTTGATTCCGACTCATAATGACCCTATAAGTTAAAGTAGAACTGCCCCATAGATTTTCCAAAGAGTGGCTGGTGGATTGGAACTAGTGACCTTTTGGTTAACAGCCAAACTCTTAACCACTAAGGCACCAGGAGTCCTACGCTATCATAAAATCTTTAACAAAGTTTTTTGAACATTTGAATGAAAAAACGTATCTAAAGACTATAAATGAAATATATTGCATAAGCATGCATATGCATAAAAGCTGACAATTACAGACCATTGATTTTAAATACAGCCACCAGAAAGACACTGGGGTAAGCCATTACATAATAAATTTGCCACCAGCTGAGTAAGTTTTTGTGTTGTGACCTACGTGGCCATTTGAAGAACAAATCCTTTAAGACCAATATAATTTCCGTCTGGCACAGTGACAGACTATGGAAATGAAGAAAAAGCAATTAGTATAATAAAGCCATTTGTTGGTAAAATTGGGATTGTTTGAAATGAAAGAGAGTCTGAATTCTTTTACCTATTTGGGAAAGATTCCAAACCGCCCCTGATCTCAACAACTGTTAGATATACAAATGTTGGAAGTAGAGCAAGAGATAACATTTCTAAACATATATTCAAAAAGCTTAGATTGTTTGATATTACAGTTGTATATAAGCATCAATTAACATGTTTTCATGTCGAAAGAAGGAATCAATTAACAAAAATATGTTAAGCATAATATGTCCTGTCCAATTCTCTTCCCTATATGTCAGACCTATATATCCACCTGCCTAGTACCTCCAATTGGGTGTAAAAAACGGCAATCTTGATATACAAAAACCAAATTCCGGATTTTCTACCTGAAATGCTTCTCTCGTAGTCTTCCCTATGGCAACTCTTTGTGGTGTTAGGGTAGATGGCACCTTTGTTTCTTGGACTAAAAACCTCAGTATTTGTCCTTGATCACTGTTTCTAACCCCCCACAGCCAATCCTTCACCAAGTTATCTCACATCTAATCTATTACCAATATGTTTGGTTTTCATACTCTCCACTATTTATATTCTAATTCAAGCCACTATTAACTCTTGCCTGTAGTATTACAATTAGCTTCTTAACTGGTCTCTCAACTTGGACTTTTGCCTTAGTATTCTCCTTCCCTCATGAATCTTTTCTCCATATAGATGCTATAGTACCTTTTAAAAAGTAAATAAATTCATCCCTATCCCTAAATCCTCTTATGATTTCCCATCTTATGCAAGGTATAATCAGAGTTCTTTCCCATTACCTTCATGATCTTTAATCCACCCCCCAACTCTCTCTCCCTTGAGTGTCCCCTTTCCCACTCATCTCTACTCACACTGTTCTTCCTGTTTCTAGAACATACCAAATATTCTTCAGTTTCAGGTTCTTTTTACTACCTTTCTTCTGTGCTGGAATGTTCTTCCCCCAGGTATCTGCATAGGTTTGTCTTAACTCAAATATCCACTTCTCAGTAAAACTTTCCTTGTTTTACTGGCCTGTAAAAACTATTGCCCAACCATGCTCTATGCTCCTTACCCTACCATACTTTTCTTCATAGTTCTTATCACTACCAAACACATTGTATGTTTATTGGTTTGTTTGTTCAGTGTCTGTCTTGCCTCACTGGAATGCAATTTCTTTGGCATCTGGGACTTTTTTGTTACTGTTTACTACTGTATTCTTGGTATTAGCACCTAGAATAGTGCCTGGCACATGGTAACTTCACAGTGAACATTTGTTGAATAAATGAGTGAAAGCTACGGTGCTCTGAAAAACTAGTTAAAAGAGAATACAAAGAAGACACAGCTCTTACCATGAGAAACCTTATAAGTTCATTAAGTTCATTAAGGAACAGAAGGTATGCACATGAAAAAATGACTAACAACTCACAGTAATGCAGGATATGCAGTGTAAGTTAGTGGTACAGGCAAGTATTTACACAGGAGCTCAAAAAAAGAAGACAATCACAACAATCCTCAAGAGTATAAGATAAAATAGGTCCCAAAGTTTGTTCGTGACTCTTACATGTAATATCCTCCAAGTTCTTTGCCAATCCTGCAAAATTCTACTCAGCACAACAGTGAAACTTTCTACAATTGTCTTTGGAAGACTTACACATTCCTTCCCACATTATGCCATTCTATCTTGCACATACCATTATTATAATATTGAGATGTAATTTTTTTCTTGGTACTCTTTTTTAGAACTGGACTGTGAGATATTTCCTGGGTAGGGTTTACAATTGCCAACTTTTGCCAATGCAGTCACATGTGCAGTAGATGCTTCGTGAATATTTTTTAATTAATATGTGATACTGAGACTATTTCTAAGTGGTAAAGTCCACCAGACCATAGCACTGAGGAATTGATAGGTTTCCTTATATCCTTTCCATTAGATACTTTTGGGAGATTGACAGGCAAGTCAATCGTGTATGAGGCATTTAGGAGCAACAAGAAGATGGAAGAACTAAATCACTCATTCATATCCAAATCCCCTTTTCTTATCACATTTTTTCACATGTATATTTTGTACCTACACAAGCCCAGCCCTTTGCCATCAAGTCAATTCAGGTTCATGGCAACCCTATAAGACAGAGTAGAACTGTCTCATAGGGTTTCCAGGGATTGGCTGGTGGATTGGAACTGCCAATCGTTTGGTTAGCAGCCAAGCTCTTAACCATTGCACCACCAGGACCCCTGCACCTACACAAACACAATCTAAATGGATTAAGTTTGCTAAAATCTGGAAATAAGTTTGCTAATATCTTGGAATATCTGCAAAATACACATAAAACAGATCAAGAATGTTTCAAGTAGAAACAGGATTGAGTTAAAAGATGATTAGATTTTACAATGAAATACTGTAAAGATACAAAATGAACCTACAAACAAAGATAGAAAAGGGAGAAAAAAAGACTATTATAACTGTGCACTGATACGTATTCCAAAATGCAGCCATTTTTAACATTAATTACCCCCCCCCCATTCAATAGAGACTTACAGAATACTCACATGTGCTAAGCATTGTTGTTGGCATAGGGATCCAGTGGTGAACATGAAAGACATAGTACCTGCACTCATGGAGTTTACATTCTGGTCTTGAATTAAAAATGAACTGCCTTATAACACAGTTCATAAAGTTCTATATCCTAGTTTAGTGAGTAGAGTCAGGGGTCTTAAACTGTTTATGAGCAGTCATCTAAGATACAATTATCAGTCTCTATTCTGGAGTCAAAGAGAAAGAATAAAATCTAAGAATCAGAGAAGGAACCTGAATACAGGAATAATTGCCTTCATGAACCATGGCCTCCTCTACATTGAGACCAGAAGAGCTAGCTGATGTCCGGTTACCACTACTGAAAGTTCCGATCAGGGTCAAAATAGATAAACCCTTATAGAAAGGGGAAAAAAAACGTGGAAAGAAACTTCAAATTCTCAAAGAATCCAGACTTACTGAATCCACTGAGACTGGAGGAATCCCCGAGACTATTGCCCTGGAGTACTCTTTAAACCTTGAACAGAAACTATCCCCTGAAACAACCTTTTAATTAAATAATTTCACCCTTGACCGTTTCACTCTTTTAAAAATTATTCTTATGAGACCAAATAGATAACAGTTACTCTAAAGCATAGATGAGAAGTTTAGGGTGCAGAGAGACTGAATTAATGAGAATAGAACAACCAGAATGGAAACAATGAGAATGTTGATACAAACAGAAGAATGTAACCAATGTCACTGAACGTTATGTGTAGAAATTGTTGGATGAAAACTTGTTCTGCTGTGTTTACTTTCACCAAAAATACAACAAAATATTTTTAAGAAGGAAAAATAAATAAATTGCCTTAAGATATATGATAGCTGGGTAATGTGCTGTGTAATTACAAAAGTAGAAAACAGAATTTATACTTAAAGGTAATAACAACTACAATTACCTTTCCACAGATATAGTGAGACAAATAGGGTACTTGGTAACCATTTTCAAGTTTTATCCTATATAGCGGTAGCCTTCTTTTGTTATTAATGTCAAAAGTAAAGGGAAAGCCTCATATTGTCTTAATGATATTAATATAAAAAAGAGAGTGGCCTTAGATAATGAGAAAAATACAATTTTTAAGTTCAGAGAAATAGTTCTCCCTGGTGGTATTTAAGTTGTAAAGGGCCAGTCATGTGAAGAGGCTGGATTCTGCAGGGTCTTGTCTGAAATCAGGAAATGGGAAATACAAGTCTCTTAAAGTGCTGTCTTGAATAGGCATCTATTTTCTTTTAGTAAATTGTCATTTATAGAGCATTTGTTTTGAACACGCTACACTAAGTGTTATGGATGTTTTGTTATCTCGAGAGTCTTGGGACTCTAGAGAATTTAAAGACACATTTCCTGACCTAAATGTATTTGATATTTGAGAAAACAGAAAATACGCATTAAAAAAAAATCATATAAAATTCAATGTATAAAAGTAACTGTGCTTCTTTCTCCTAATAAAATAATCATCAGCACACTAGAAAGACAGCAGAACAGAGTGCCAGTAGTCTAGGACAGGGAAATTATAATTGCTCTACCATTTGTCACGAGATTTCCACAAAGTTAGTTCCTCTCTCCAGGTGTCAATATTATTTGTATATCCACACACACATACATATATATACACATGCACACATATACATACACACATACATGTACATACATATAATTAAGAGAAGATAGCATTTAGACAACCTTTAGGGTATCTTCCAACTCTGATTTTCCAATGTTAGATCTTGGCTTTCACATCCATTTAAAGACAGTACACCATACAAATATAGTGTACTCTAATGCAGGTCGATTTTAGCTGTCATAAAAATCTTCCTCTTTCTATGTAATTTACCTCATTTTTCCCAGCTCTGTTGTCTGAAGATACATAGGATAAAGCTTATAATTTTTCCTAAAACATGCTACGTGTTGCTGTTAAGACACTTCCTGTTTTAGCTGCAGAAGTTTATATTTAGCCTATTAAAAGTCAGCTTGTTAAATTTGATCATAGATGTTATCTGTTGATATTAAAAAAAAAAATCATGTGTTATCCAATTGTCATGGATTGAATTGTGTCCCCTTAAATGCATGTCAACTTAGCTAGGCCATGATTCCCAGTATTGTGTGTTTGTCCACCATTTTGTCACCTCAAGTGATTTTCCTATGTGTTGTAAATCCTACCTCTATGATGTTAATGAGGCAGGATTAAAGGCAGTTTTGTTAATGAGGCAGGTCTCAATCTGCAAGATTAAAAAAAAAAAAAATTTTTTTTTTTTAATCAATCTGTTTTGAGGCATAGAAGAGAGAAGCAAGCAGAGAGGCATGGGGACCTCATATCACCAAGAACCAAGAGTCAGGAGAAGAGCATGTCCTTTAGATCTGGGGTCCCTTTGCTACGAAGCTCCCGGACAGGGGAAAATTGGTGATTGGTACCCTCCCCACAGCCAACAGAGACAGAAATCCTTCCTTTGGAGCCAGCACCCTGAATTTCAACTTCTAGCCTCCTAAACGGTAAGAGACTAAACTTCTCTTTGTTAAAGCCATCCACTTGTGGTATTTCTGTTATAGCAGCATTAGATAACTAAGACACCAATGAATACCTTTTATGATATCCACAAATTTGCTAAGTATGTTTTCTATATCTTTATTCAAGCCAGTAATATATATGTCAAACTCAGATTTGTTTCATCTTTCTGTTATTACCTTAATTTCTATTATATACATGGTTATGTGCACAAATCTAAAGGGTACAGTTTGACGAACATTCTCACATGGAACACAACCACGTAGCCACCACCCAGATGAAGCTGCAGATCATTGCCAGCATCCCAGTTGGTTCCTTGTGTGCCCCCTTTTCTCCCCTTCCCCACGGGGCAGCCACTAATATGACCTCTGCCATGATAGATTAGTTTTGCTGATTATTGAATTTTTTATGAATGGTATCATACAGTATAAACTGCTCGAACTTCTTTCATCTAATGTTTTAACTGCTGTATTCCCCCTTTATGTTGCATATGTCTTGGTTTTCTGTGGTGTGAATATACCACAGATTATGTACTGGTTTTGGGCATTTGGATTGTGTTCAATTCCTGACTATTACAAATAACCCTGCTATGAACAAACTTGTGCATTCTTGTAGTGGGCACACACTGCCATTTTGTCATGTTATGCTTCTGTAGGCAGTGCCAAACATTCTCTGATTGATTTTAATACAGTAATAAATCATTTAAAGCAATTCCCTCTTAATACAGTATCTAGGATCTAGACCTTCTTCAGCTATTGTTGAGCTCTACCAACCCCTTCTTATCTGGCTTATTCAAGCAAAACCTCCTAGAGCAGATAAACAGGCAAGAAATTCTAAAGATTCTCTTATTTCCAAAACTGTTTCAACATGCTTATCTACGTTAGGTGATAGCTGTTTATGTTGCCAGGTAAGGGATGAATAACTGACTTCAACTAGGCAATGGCTTTAGAATATGCAACATTAAACCGTTAAGCCAAGTATTACATTATTTCAGCTTCTTTCCCAATGAATTTGCTTTTTTTTTTTTTCCTTCATGAGTGCCAACAGGGTCTGAAAGGTGAAAAATTCTGAGATGCTGGCTTTTTGATAGGTCTTTTAAAAATATTATATTTGTAACAGAAGTATATCTTAGAACATTTATCACACACTGCCAAGTTTTAGTCCTTTGGTTTGTCTGGGTTTTGGGGAGTAAAAATAAGTGTATGAAGAGAGAATCGATACCTTGGCAGAAGTAATTACATATGACCTTTTGTCTGGGGACATCAAAAGATTATAAACCTCCCTAGCTATTGCTGTTGTTGTTACTGTCATTACTGACAACCAACAGTAAGTGCAATGTGAATAAACCAAAACATTTGAAGTCATTACCAAGATGGAAGGAGTTTGGGAATTATTTAATACTGGATAAAAAGAAGCTATAAATAAAAAGGAAAGAAAGAAGAAAGAATTGCTCCTATTTTTTATCTATCATTGGCATTACATACCTATCTTTTAACTCTACATAATAGGGAATGTTAGGGATAGGAGAGGAGTAAGATAAACTAGGGAGCTCTGAAATGTATACATATTTATTTTTAATTCTGTAACTGGTGCTTGAAGAAGAGCGTCTTAGTTATCTAATGCTGCTATAAGACAAACACCATAGGTGGATGGCTTTAACAAATTTATTTTCTCACAGTCTGTCTGTAACCTGTTGCCGTCCAGTCGATTCTGACTCATAGCAATTCTATAGGACAAAGTAGAAGTACCTCATATGGTTTCCAAGGAGCACCTGGTGAATTTGAACTGTCCACCTTTTGGTTAGCAGCCGAGCTCTTAACCACTATGCCACTAAGTTTCCTTTCACAGAGTAGGAGGCTAGAAGTTCGAATTCAGCCTGTCAGCTCCAGAGGAAGCCTTTCTGTCTCTGTCAGCTGTGGGGTAAGGTCACTGCCATCAATCTTCCCCTGTCAAGGAGCTTCTCAGTGCAGGGACCATGGGCCCAAAGGACGTGCTATTCTCCTGGCTCTTGTTTCTTGATGGTATGAGGTCCCCATATCTCTCTACTCACTTCTCTTTTACATCTCAAAAGAGATTGATTTAAGACACAACCTAATCTTGTAGATTGAGTCCTGCCTCATTAAAATGTTGTTAGGTGCCTTTGCATCAGTTCCCACACATAGCAACCCTATGTACAACAGAATGAAACACCACCTGGTCTTGGGCTATTCTCATGATCCTTGTTATGCTTGAGTCCATCGTTACAGCCACTATGTCAGTTCATCTCATTGACGATCTTCCTCTTTTTTGCTGGCCTTCTATTATATCAAGCCTGATATCCTTCTCCAGGGACTGATCCCTTTTGATAACATGTCCAAAGTATGTGAGACGAAGTTCCCATTTACGCTTCTAAGGAACATTCTGGCTGGACTTCTTCCAGGACAGATTTTTTTGTTCTTTTGGCAATCCATGGTATATCCAATAATCTTCACTCACACTGTAATTCAAAGGTGTCAATTTTTTTGACTCACAGCAACTCTCTGCACAACAGAACAAAACACTGTCAGGTCCTGAGCCATCCTTAAATCACTGCAATGCTTCAGCCCATTGTTGCAGCCACTGTGTCAATCCACCTCATTAAGGGTCTTCCTCTTTTCCGCTGAGCCTGTATTTTACCAAGCATGACGTCCTTCTCCAGGGACTGATCCCTCCTGACAACATGTCCAAAGCATGTAAGGCTCAGTCTTGCCGTCATTGCTTCTAAGAAGCGTTCTGGTTGTACTTCTTCCAAGACAGATCTGTTCGTTATTTTGGTAATCCATAACGTATTCCGTATTCTTCACCAACACCACTATTCAAAAGCATCAATTTTTCTTCATTCTTCCTTATTCATTGTCCAGCTTTCACATGCATATGATGCAACTGAAAATACCATGGCTTGGGTCAGGTGCACCTTAGTCTTCAAGGTGACATCTTTGCTTTAAAGAGGTCCTTGGCAGCAGATTTGCCCAATGCAATGGATCTTTTGATTTCTTGACTCCTGCTTCTGTGGGTGTTGATTGTGGGTCCAAGTAAAATGAAATCCTTGACAACTTCAATCTTTTCTCCGTTTATCATGATGTTGCTTACTGGTCCAGTTGTGAGGATTTTTGTATTCTTTTTGTTGAGGTGTAATCCATACTGAAGACTGTGGTCTTAGATCTTCATTATTAAGAACTTCAAGTCCTCTTCACTTTCAGCAAGCAAGGCTGTGTCATCTGCATAACTCAGGTTGTTAATGAGTCTTCCTCCAATCCTGATGTCCCGTTCTTCTTCATATAGTCCAGCTTCTAGGATTATTTGTTCAGCATATAGGTATGGTGAAAGGATACAACCCTGATGCATAACTTTCCTGACTTTAAACTATTTGGTCTCCCTTTGTTTTGTCCAAACAACTGTCTCTTGATCTATGTACAGGCTCCTCATGAGCACAATTAAGTGTTCTGGAATTCTATTCTTCGCAATGTTATCAATAATTTGTTATGATCCACACAGTCTAGTGCCTTTGCATAGTCAGTAAAACACAGGCAAACATCCTTCTGGTATTCTCTGCTTTCAGCCAGGATCCATCTAACATCAGCATGTCCATGTCCTCTTCTGAACCTGGCCTGAATTTCTGGCAGTTCCCTGTCGATATACTACAGCCACTTTTGAAGGATCTTCAGCAAAATTTTGCTTGCATATGATATTAATGACATTGTTTGATAATTTCCACATCCAGTTGGATCACCTTTCTTGGAAATAGGCATAAATATGGATCTCTTCCGGTCAGTTGGCCAAGAACCTGCCTTCCATATTTCTTGGCATAGACAAGTGAGTACTTCCAGTGCTGCATCCATTTGTTGAAACATCTCAATTGATATTTCATCGATTCCTGGAGCCTTGTTTTTTGCCAATGTCTTCAGTGCAGCTTGTACTTCTTCCTTCAGTACCATCGGTTCCTGATCATACGCTACCTCTTGAAATGTTTGAACATCAACTAATTCTTTTTGGTATAACGACTCTGTGCATTCCTTCCATCTTCTTTTGATGCTTCCTGCATTGTTTAGTATTTTGCCCATGGAATCCTTCACTATTGCAACTCGAGGCTTGTATTTTTTCTTTAGTTCTTTCAGCCTAAGAAACACTGAGCATGTTCTTCCCTTTGGTTTTTCTATTTCCAGCTATTTGCACATGTTATTATAATACTCTGTTTTGTCTTCTGAAGCCACCCTTTGAAATCTTCTGTTCGGTTCTTTTACTTCATCATTTCTTCCTTTGCTTTAGTTGCTCAAAGTTCAAGAGCAAGTTTCAGAGTCTCTTCTGACATCCATCTTGGTCTTTTGTTTCCTTCCTGTCTTTTCAATGACCTCTTGCTTTCTTCATGTATGATGTCCTTGATATCATTCCACAACTCATCTGGTCTCTGGTAATTAGTGTTTAATGCATCAGATCTATTCTTGAGATGGTCTCAAATTCAATTTTTCTTAGGTCTTCTTATTCAATGTCCAGCTTTCACATGCATATGAGGTGATTAACAAAACTGACCTTAATCCTACCTCGTTAACATCATAGAGGTAGGATTTACAACCCACAGGAAAATCCCATCAGGTGACAAAATGGTGGACAAACTCATAGTACTGGGAATCATGGACTAGCCAAGTTGACACATTTTTGGGGGACACAATTCAATCCATAACAGAGAGGTTCTTCTTTATCTTTTATTGATATATTGTTGACAATTTAAAGCCATTTTTATTTGCTCTGAGTTAAATGTGGCTATATCCTGGATCAAGTACCTAGTTTGAGAAGCGTTATTGGATAACAAAACATTTCATGCTATGGTTGTTGAGTGTCTTAGTCATCTAGTGCTGCTATAATAGAAATACCACACGTGCATGGTTTTAATAGAGAGAAGTTTATTCTCTCACAATCTAGTAAGCTACAAGTCCGTAGTGAGTGCACTGGCTCCAGGGAAGGCTTTCTCTCTGAGTTGGCTCAGAAAGAAGGTCCTTGTGATGTATCAGTTTTCCCGTAGTCTGGGAGCATTTCAGTGCAGGGGCCTCATGTCCAAAGGATGGGCTCTGCTTCCGGCAGGCATTGCTTTCTTGGTGGTATGAGGTTCCCACCTCTCTGCTTACTTTCCTTTGTTTTCATATCTTGAGAGATAAAAGGTGGTGCAGGTCACACCCCAGGGTAACTTTCTTTATATCGTTTCAGGGATGTGACCTGGTAAGGGCATTACAATACCACCCTAATCCTCTTTAACATAAAATTACAATCACAAAATGGAGGACAACCACAGAATACTGGGAATAATGGCCTAACCAAGTTAATACACACATTTTTTGGGGGGATATAATTCAATCCATGACAGTGAGTCTATGAACATCAGAAGTTATCACACAAATTATTAAAGAGAAATCTTAGTACAAACTTTACTTTGCCTTTAAAAAAAAAAACTCTGCATAAACAAATTATTCTGGGAGGATCTGAGTTTGGTCATTAGGTTGGTAACGATGATAGATTTTAATACATACTTCCTAAATTAATAATTTGGTGAATGAGGTCATCAAAGCTCAGAAGCTGGTTGACATCTAGGAGATTCACTGTTGCAAGTTTTATAAACTAAGAACATAGTACAAATTTTGTAGATCACAAGAATCTTTAGGAATAGGTTCTGATGATGTTTTCATAGAGTTTATATACAACGTTCAGAAATTCAAGTTAGATACACAACTCAAAGAATTATCTAAGGATAGCACCAAGCTGTGAACAGTAAAATTTACCAGTTTGTTTAGCTTTATGTACCTAATTTCTTCCCTTCCATCATATAGGACAATTATGCAGTCCCAAAATTTCACGTTAGTTTATTAAAAGTTTCACATAAAGAGTGTTCTAGTCTCTTGATAAACTTTAGGCTTGGGTTGTACTGAATGTTTTCTCTATGGCTATTGCAGTGTTGTCAGTTAATGTATTCTTTAATAATTCTGTAACTTGTGTTTCCAGGAGAGGTTCTTCTATTATCTCTTATTGATATATTGCAGATAATTTAAAACCATGTAGAGAAAGCAGATTTTTGTTTATTTGTTTATCTTTGTGTTTTGTCATTAGGTGTGAAATAGGGCTACAATTATTTGAAGTCAATATAAACTCATGGTAGTAATACTTATACTGTATTTTAAGTTTGATTATCGAGATCAGTAAGAAAAATGTCTCTCCACCTCCAACACACACCTCAACCACCAACTTTTACTTGGACTTTAATTATTTACTACTACTTCAGAAGAGCTAGCTGTAGACACCGTTCCTCTTTTGAGGTCAGAAATATAATCATTCCCCATGGCTTTTATTGACATTTAGCAGTAGTGACCTTAACAGATAGGCCCAGAAATATGATCGTAGCTACATTTACAAAGGTTGCCTTAAGGCTATGCAATTCATTAATTTCTCTAGTTTATCTAAAATCAATGGTTTTCAACCTGTTTTTCATTTGAAAGCTATGAGAGTTACCTCTAGTCTAAATCTCCGTCTCTGCCCCTTCACACATCACTTTTTTAAATATCATTTATGTTTTCAATCATCATGCATCTCAATTTAATATTTGTCCCTGTTCTGTGCGGTTTCAACTCAAGAAGCAGACTCAGCCCTTTTCTTTAATCTACTTCTCACTCTGTCATCCATACTCACATACAGAAACATTCAAATACACATAGGCTGGAGAAGCCAAATAGAATTCATGGAAGCAATGGGGTGAGGAGGCTGGTCTTTGCAATACAAAAACTTCAAACTGCAAATTCAGACCAAAACAAAATCCAGTGCTCTCGAGTTGATTCCATTTCATAGCAAGTCTATAGGAGGGAGTGAATTGCCCTGTAAGGTTTCCAAGGCTGTAAATCTTTACAGAAGCAGACTGCCATATCCTTCTCTGGAGAAACTAGGGAGTTAGAACGGCTGATGTTTCAGTTAGCAGCTGAGCACTTTAACTACTGCATCATAAAAGCTCTTAAACTGCAAGTTAGATATTCTTATTCCAAAAGGTGCTTCTGCCACACCCAGCACAGGTGATTTCAGTGGCAGCTTCGTATGCTGCCCCAGACTCACATCATATCTCTGGTTCCTGGCTTCCTCCCTCTCATCTCTGTTTATCATCCCCTCCACTTTCACATTACCCACTTTCCAAAGAAAAATCCTCTCAAGCCATTACCCTCAATTTCTATAACCGCCCTCCTTTGTATAGTTCAACATCGGTGGTTCTCAAACTTGGCTGCCCATTAGAATTACCTTGGAAGTTTTTTATACCAAAGATGTAGCCATACCTCATAGATTTTTAATACCTTCATCTGGGGTAGAGTCCAAGGTTGAGCATTATTTGTTACTCCATCAAAGGTACAGATAAAAAGAAAAACACTTGTTATTTAACAGAGCCCATTGTGAAGGCAATTTTGGTTATAAAATGCAAACCTGCCTTGTCTGTTGTGATTATATGGAATAATGTATACAATTCCAAGTGAAAAAGGGTTTGACATGGTCTTGCATGGGGCAATAACAGATTTGGAGGTTTTTTTTTTTTTTTTTTTTTTTGCCCCTAGCAGGGGGAAGACTTTAATTTTGGGGAAGGTGGGAACCCTCTAGTGAGTCTAATATGCCCTTGGCTGTAGCTCTGTTAGGAATCATTGCTCCACAAACTATGACTGAATCAAGCAAAACCTCACAGCAGCTCATAGCGAGATTATATTGTTTTGATTCTCCCCCACTTCCAATAAGCTAGGTTTAATTATATATGGATCCTATGCCACAGGTATGTATTCTTTCCTTGATTTTTTTTTACTCTATTTTTTTCATGTAAACATTATGAGCTCTGAAATTGACCGTTTACTTCTTAGCACTGCCTATAGAAATAAAAAAAAAAAAACGAAAATTAAATTTGCTGACAACTTCTGGCAAAAATACAGAACTTTATTATTTGTGTTTATCTCTGTTGTTTGTTTTTGTTAGGTGCCATCAAGTTGGTTCCCACTCATAGTGACCCCACACACAACAGAATGAAAACACTGCATGGTCCTGTGCCATCGTTGTTATATCTGAGCCCATTGTTGCTGCCGTTGTGTCAATCCATCTCACCGAAAATCTTCCTCTTTTTTGCTGACCCTCTACTTTACCAGGTATCATGTCTTTCTCCAGGGACTGGTCCCTCCTGATAAAATGCCCAGAGTAAGTGAGACAAAGTCTTGCCATCCTCGAGTCTAGGGAGTATTCTGGCTGTACTTCTAAGACAGACTTGTTCTTCCAACATTCCATGGTATATTCAGAATTCTTTGCCAACACTGTAATTCAAATGTATCAATTCTTCTTAGGTCTTTCTTATTCCTTATTCAACTTTCACATGCATATGAGGTGACTGAAAATACCATGGCTTTGGTCAGGAGCACCTTCCTCCTCAAGATGACATCTTTTCTTTTTAACACTTTAAAGAGGTCTTTTGCTTCAGATTTGCTCAATTCAATACATCTTGACTGTTGCTTCCATGAGCATTGATTCTGGATCCAAGTAAAATGAAATCCTTGACTTCAATATTTCCTCCATTTATCATGATATTGCCTCTTGGTCCAGTTGTGAGGATTTTGGTTTTCTTTATGTTGAGGTGTACTTCATATTGAAGGCTGTAATTTTTGATCATTCTCAGTAAGTGCTTCAAATCCTCTTCACTTTCAGCAAGCAAGGTTCTATCATCTGCATATTGAAGATGCATACTGAGTCTTCCTCCAATCCTGATGCCACATGCTTCTTCATACAGTCCAGCTTCTCAGGTTATCTGCTCAGAATATAGATTGAATAAGTATGGTGAAAAGATACAATACTGATGCACAACTTTCCTGATTTTAAACCATGCAGTATCCCTTGGTTCTGTTCAAAGTGATGTCTTTTGGGTTATGTATAGGTTCCACATGAGCACAATTAAGTGTTTTTGAATTTCCATGCTTCACAATGTTATCCATTGTTTGTTATGATCCACACAGTCAAATACCTTTGCATAGTCAATAAAACACAGGTAAACATCTTTCTGGTATTCTCTGCTTTCAGCCAAGATCCATCTGACATCAGCAATGATATCTCTATTCCACATCCTCTTCTGAATCCAGCTTGAATTCCTGGCAGTTTTGTCAATGTACTGCTGCAAATGTCTTTGAGTTATTTTCAGAATAATTTTACTCGCATGTGATATCAATGATATTGCTTGATAATTTCTGCATTCCGTTGCATCACATTTCTTTGGAGTGGGCACAAATATGGATCTCTTTCAGTCACTTGGCAAGGTAGCTGTGTTCCAAATTTCTTGGCATAGATGAGTAGACACTTCAGTGTTGCATCCATTTGTTGAAACATTTCAATTGGTATTCTATTAGTTCCTGGAGCCCCAAATTTCACCAATCCCCTCAGTGTAGGTTGGAATTTTTCTTCAGTACCATCAGTTTTTGTTCATGTGTTACATCCTGGAATGGGTGAATGTCTACCAATTCTTTTCGGTTCAGTGACTCTGTGTATTCCTTCCATCTTCTTTTGATGCTTCTTGTGTTATTCAATTTTTTGCCCAGAGAATCCTTAAAAATTGCAACTTGAGGCTTGAATTTTTTCTTCAGTTCGTTCAGCTTGAGAAGTGCCAAGCGTGTTCTTTCCTTTTGGTTTTCTAACCCCAGATTTTTGCACATTTCTTTATAGTATTTCACTTTGTCTCCTTCAGCTGCTCTTTGTAATCTTCCGTTCAGCTCTTCTACTTCATCATTTGTTCTGTTAGCTTTAGCTACTCTACATTCAAGAGCAAGTTTCAGAGCCTTTTCTGATATCCATTTTGATCTTTTATTTTTTTTTTCTGCCTTTTTAATGACATTTTGCTGTTTTCATGTATGATGTCCTTGATGTCATCCTACATCTCATGTGGTCTTTGGTCATTAGTATTCAGTGCATCAAATCTGTTCTTGAAATGGCTTACATTCAGGTAAGATATACTCAAGGTCATACTTAGGCTCTCGTGGACTTGTTCTAATTTTCTTCAACTTCAACTTGCATATCAGCAATTGATGGTCTATTCCGCAGTTGGCCCCTGGCCTTGCTTTTAGTGATAATATTGAGCTTTTCCTTTGTCTCTTTCTACAGATGCATCAGTTTGATTCTTTCGTATTTCATCTGGTGAGGTCGACGTGCATAGTTGCTGTTTATGTTATTGAAAAAAGGTCATTGGTCTTGCAAAATTCTATCAAGCAATCTTCAGCATAGTTTCTATTACCAATGCCACATTTTCCAACAAGTGATCCTTCTTGTTTTGCCTCTGGTTTCATCTTGTTTTTGATCTTCCCTAAAGTTTCTCTTAGGTCTTATTTCTCTCATCTTATTTCTTCATCTTATTGTATTTCTTTTATTTTTGGAAGCTACATGAAATTCTTTTTGGAACAAGGTGATATATACTTTTTTTTTACATGTCAAATCATATTATAGATAAGGGTCTTCAAAGTCTAGGGAATGGCTAGGTACCCCATGACAATGCAAGAAAATGTTAAAATCTTATTTTTATTTATTTTGTCCTGCATCCTTTTAAAATTTCTATTTGTGTATATTTTATAATGTAACAAATCATAATACTTAATACAGTAATAAAAGCATATATTGTAAAGTAAATAAATAATTTTATAAATAATAAACACGTATTTTAAGTGGATCTCTATTTAACTGAGAGGTCTTGTAATAAAACATGTTCAGTACCACTTTTTCAGCTGTAACTTCTTAATCATTTTTATAACCTAACCCAATGAAATCGAGTCTATTCCAACTCACAGCAACCCTATAGGACAGAGTAGAACTGCCCCATAGTGTTTCCAAGGAGCAGCTGGTGGATTTGAACGGCTGACCTTTTGGTTAGCAGTCAAGTTCTTAATGACTATATCACCAACACTCCAACATGTAGAAAGTGAAGATGTCTATACGGCACAATGATTTATTTTAGAAGCTTCTTGTTGCCAGAGGGGGCAGACCTGAGATCTCTGGCTAGCCCAGGACATGCCTTGCTACTCTGAGGATCATATTCTGTACACACTCATCACTAATTGCTGGCACAATACTGTGCCATGATACACCAATGGAAACTCTGGAGTAGACTATGAGAGTTGTAGGAAAACAAGGTCATCAGAGAAGTCTTCATAGAGGAGGTGAGGCTTGAATTGATCCTTGAAGACTTGGTAGGTACTTGGATTAGTGAAGATTCACAGTTTAGTTCACTAAGAACTAGTTCAAAGAAAGAACTAGCTTAATAAATTCACGATCAGAAGAAGGGTCAGCAAAATCATTCCATCCAGGGCCGTGAGCATAAAGAATGATGGCAGTCAGTTTTCAATCCATTCAGCCCATCCAATGAAGATAACAAGTTGAACTTTCTATTCTTTTCCAATTTTTGAAAGCATTTCTTCAAACATTTTGTAACTTATAAACACCCAAGTTTTTGATATTCTGTATTTAAAGATTCAATAAGAAAGTGCTAATGAATTACATTTGTTTCTTTCATTTTGAGAAAGGCAAATCAATACAAATGCTAACAGGCAATTTTCATATAGCAACAAAACTCTAAGAACTCCATCCTTGTGAGTAAATAAAATAAAATCTGCAGAATTCAAAGGTTTTGGAAATCTTAATCCCCTTAAGGTACAGTGTTATTAAACCTTAGAAAATGTACATTCTCTTTTAAATGACTCTTTTATCAAATAAGAAATGTATGCCTGTCTGGTTTTTGTGTCCTGAATGGAATTTGCCTGAAACATACTCACTGTAAAAGGAATTCCATTTTCAGGTTTTGAACTGTTTCCTCTCAAGGTAACAAAAAGGAGCTTTCACATTTCTTAAGCATTCACTGTTTTTTCTCTTCAAAGCAATTTCACTGCACTGTTTTTCCCATGCATTTAGTTCTCACAGCCCTTGTGTGCCTAATTTTGACTTTCGGGTAGCATAGGCAAACTTAAACGTGCTGTCACACTCTCATTTTCTTCAGGTTTGAAGAGGACTATTAGTGACTGCAAGGAGAAATTGTTTTAATTTATTCTGTTGTAGACTTCCAAAGGTAAGGTGTAAAATTGAGACAGCATGTTGAATAGATATATCTTTAGGGGACACCAAGTCAGACATTTCTTCAGGAAACTATCAACCCGTTTCAAAAAACACTGCCATTCTCTTTCACTTTTATTAGGGAGTAGGGGAAAGGCAGAAATCGTGTTCTTCAGGTGCTCAGTGTGTAAGTTATGCCTCAAATTAATAAATAAGAAAGGTGGAGTATACACTTTAGAAACAGAGGTTTTCCCAGCAGGTATGTTTGTTTCTTTTCTTCACCAGCCCTAGTGAAAAATGCTTTTCTTGGCAGGTTCACTGAAGACAGGGAAGGTAGCATAGCAATGAAAGGCTTGGACTCTAGGGTCAGAGTTCCTGAGTTAAAACCTTGCAGTTCTACTACTTACTAGACACCGTGACACGCGTAAGTTACTTAACCTTTATGTTTAGTTTCCCAGTCTGTAAAATGGGTGTAATGTGGTTGTTGTGAGGATTAAATGAATTAATCTTTGTTAATACCCAGCATATAACACAACACAGTACAAACTATTATGAATTAAAAATGCAGACATGACACAACAAAAGGAAAATATATTCACTAATAAACTTGCTAATTTGATATCCTTTTGAATTTGCAGTGTGGTTTTACTTTAAAGTACTATTGTCTTTCTAATTTTAAAAATAAGTTGAGAAATTATTTTGGTTGTCTTTCTAATTTTAAAAATAAGTTGAGAAATTATTTTGGTATTTCCTTGGTAAAAGAAGAAAAATCTAATTTTAATTAATCTCATCCAAGGAGATAAAAAATTAAGGGAGTTAGTTTCTTGAAAAAAAAAATTGGACATTGCTATATGTTTTCAAAGTCATCATCTGTAAATTTTTTATACAAAAAGATAAGATTTATATGGGTACACGTGGCATCACATATTTTCAGAGAGGCTGTTTCAGGACGATAAGTTTCCTATCAAGTTAGTACTATCACAAGAAAAAAAAAAGTTTTCTAAAAATTACTTGACATTGTCATTGCTTTTTTTACTTAAGGGCAGGCAAATTTTTTTTTTTTTCAATATTGGAAAAAGTTATAATTAACACTGTTAAAGAATCAATGAAATTGTTGTCCTCAGTGACTGTCTGAAATGTCTGCATACTGTTTAATTCCAGGTAACACGTAGGTATATAGGAACAGTGTCATATGATTCTTTTTTCTAATTTGACTTCACTGTTATTGAATCATAGCTAACATGACAATAAAACACAGTATATTAATATGCTTTGCTTGACCTTTTACAAAAACAAACAACAAATGATTCTTTCTTGTGAAGAAATCTGTGCTAAAAATAGAAAAATGCAAATCAATATTTTTTATGAGGGCCAAGTTTATGTATTATAGGGAATAAAAAAAGGAAAAATGACCAAGAAGCCAATCATCCTCTTGTAAGTACTGGTAGCTATATACATTACTGTCTTGATAATCTAGTATCTAATAACTGCCTTTAATGAACAGAAAATTATTTCCTCACAGTTTAAGAGGCTAGAAGTCTAAATTCAGAATGTCATCTCTAAGGGAAGGCTCTCTGTCTGCTCTGGGGGAATGTCATTTTCTCTTTTCAGGTTCTGTTATTTGGCTACTTTGTGATCTTCATATGGTATGGCATCTAGCTTCCCCCATCTCAGCTTTTTTGCTTCTTGCTTATTCTGCTCTTTTATATCTTAAAAGAGATTGATTTAAGATACATCCTACTGTAATACTGCCTCGTTAACATAACAAAAATTCCATTCTCAAATGGGATTATAAATACAAGTATACCAAAAAAAAACCTGTTGCTGACTCATAGCAACCCTACAGGACACAATAAACTCCCAATAGGGTTTCCAAGGAGCAGCTGTTGGATTTGAACTGCTGACCTTCTGGTTAGCAATTGAGCTCTTAACCACTGTGCTGCCAGGGCTCCTAAATACAGGTATAGGAGTTAGGATTTACAACACACATTTTGGGGGAACTCAATTCAATCCATACATTACCTAGCACTTTCTAATAAGTTGCATTTTTTTCTCAAACTAGACTGGGAGTTCCTCAAAGGAAGACTCAGTATTCTATTCACAGTTAGCTCCTTTGAAGCCAGAGTGGTGTTTTGAATGGAATAGATAGACTACCTTGACAGTATAGATACACTACCTTCATGAATGAACGATCAAGCATTCCTACAGTCTAATCACCAAGTTCAAGTTCAACATGTCTGAAAATGAATCCATCACAGAGCTACCCTACATCTGTTCATTTGCCTGTGCTCTCTCAGTTGATGGGAGGCACATACTCCCCTTTGCTCAAGCTAAAGACCTGAGAGTTAACTGTGATTCCTTCTGCTTCCTTATATACCTCACCACCACATCTGATCAATTTCCAAGTTCTATATATTTCATTTTTTTTAATTTGAATCTGCACATATCACTAGCATTCAGGCCTTTACCGTCTTTTTTCTGAATGATTGTAACACCGTTCTAACTGGTCTCCCTTCCTACAATTTCACTTTCCTCAAACCCATTCTCACAACTATCAGAGTAACTTAGCTCAAATGCATATCAGATCCATTACACATGTACACATACATGAAGTGTGCAAAAATTATAAATTTCAAGAGTACAATAAAAATTTAAACAGTTCTGATATTTTCTTCCCATATTTGACTATATTATTCAAGGTTTAAACTTCCTACCATCTAGAAGACTGATTCTCCAAGACTGGTTTTGTCTATTATACCTCCCTGCCTAGGTTTGACACTAGTAGCCCCACCCTGTTAGTAGTCACCTTCACCTTCTGTACACACCTATCAGACCATTTCTTACCTCTGTGACCTTTCTCACATCATGTTCTATACTCCCTTACACAGGAAAGTATTACTCAGACCTTAAGTCTCACGCATTTCCTCTTGTCCTTGGTCAGACCAGTTCCATCTCCTTCTTGTTGCCCTCATAGTAACCTGAGCTTATCTCTGTAATTGTCCTTTACCCAGAGTATTGCATAGCTTCTTTTTTTATGCATCTGCCTTCCCCAGGAGATTGCAACTGGGACTGGTTCTCATTCATCTTGGATTAACAAAGTCTATCTTCAGTTTTCCATACATGATAACTAAAAAAAATTGGTATCCAATTAACAATAACATAAATAGAATCAGGAAATGGTCTGAGAGTTACAAGCAGAGTATTAGGTACAACAAAGAAAGACGTGATAAAAAAAGTAATTTTCTGAAAGATAAAAATAATATCACACTGTAATAATATTTTAGCTGATTATTGAATCAGCTAAAGAACTAATATGTTTAGTATCTCATTTATGGAACTCTTTATTCCCTCTTTTGGCAAAATATTAAAATTAAACCATAGAATATAATTATAGTAAGTACCATTTTATAATAAATTTAATTATATATCAAATATAAATTAAATTAATAAAATATGATTCCATAGCCTTTAAGATCAGAGGCCAAAGCACAAGATATTTTGAATTTTTGAATATTTATAAAACTTTGACAAACCACACACACACAAACATAGCATTTGTTATATATTGTTAAGTACAGCCAGAAAAGGTATAAAAGAACTTAAACCCCCCAAAAAAAACCAAACCCAGTGCCATCGAGTCGACTCCAACTCATAGCGACCCTATAGGACAGCGTAGAACTGCTCCATAGAGTTTCCAAGGAGTGCCTGGAGGATTTGAACTGCAGACCCTTTGGTTAGCAGCCGTAGCATTTAACCACTATGCCACCAGGTTTCTAAAAGAACTTAAGCGCCTACAAAACAAGCATTTATTAATAGGACTGAATATTCATAAATAGAGTGAAGTCTCAAAAATGCTCCAATAACAAAATTATATAATGTCTGAGATTTACTGGAAACAGATGAGACAGGATTTGTCATGAACTGAAACTGGTGATGGGCACATTGGCACATTCATTATTCTCTTCCCTCTACTTTTTTTTTTTTTTCATGTTTGAAACTTTACATGGTAAAAAGGCATAAAGAATGCTCCACCAGATTGAAAAGTGTCTTCATTTTAATTGATAGTTCTAATCAGATTCAGTAGATTAATGATAATAAAACTTCTCAAAAATCTCTGTCCAATCTTTGACGTTAGTTCTTTGGATAACACCACCAGGATCCCACCCATGCAGGAGGCCAAGAAATTCCAATCATTTCAACAAGTATTTTACCTGTACAACACTAAATTAACTACAAAGTTCTCATTTTAGGGGTGGAGAAATAGTCTAAAAAATTCTGAACAGTGAAATTGTTCATTTGAGCTTGATTTTGGAGGGTACATGTAAGAATTAGTCATATTCTTGGTCTCAGCAGAATCAGAAACAGGGTTACTAAAAATATAAGGAGTGTGAAGTAGCTCAGGCAAGAGATGATTTTTTTTTTTCCCCCTCAATTAGGCCATGCTTATGCTGATAAGAGGTTAAAGATCATATACTATGATAAAATGGGGAAAGAAGACCCCCATATCAGCCACCATTATCAGGCAAATGAAGAGATAAATTTTTAATAAGACATATAATGTAGATGCAAAGGTTTTAAAAATATAGTACATCTCAGAGAGATTAAAAAAAAAAAAAAAGACTCCTTAAGAACTTTTGATTTTATGTGAATAAAAGTTTTGTTTTGTTTTGTTTTTTAAATAAAGTTTCTGATAGAACATCTTAGGAGGGGTAGATCAAGGACAAAGGCTTGTTCTGAATTAGCTAACTTGATATGTTTTAAATTATCAAAGTGGAGTTACAACAGTGTGTGCATGTATTTTTTTCTCTTAGATCTTAAAAAGTTTCTTAGAGCTTGAGTTTCTTTGACCATAAAAGTAAAATGGTGCCCAGAATAGCAGATAATTAGTTGAGAGTCTACAAAAACAAACTCTGGTGCTCCAGGGTATCTACAGAGTGACTAAGTACACTTGTCCTCTTCTTTTACATTTCAAATTGAGGAAATTCATGTCAAGAATAAGACTTTTTTAAAGACACCTATGAAGAAAAATGTTATTATATAAATTCTACAATATATGTCTTGTTTTGTTTCTATTGTTTTACTGTAATTTATATGAAAATTGATGGTAAGATCATAAAACTAAATATTGGAAAAATGTTTACAAAAAGCTGTTTATACAAAGATCCATGTTAGCTTTATTCATAAGATTCAAAAACTGGAACCTGTCCAGATGTCCAACATGGAAGAACGGAAAAACATACTGTGATAGTCACACAGAGATATTACTCAGCAATAAAAGGAAACACACAACAAAATGCTGAATCTCAAAAATATTATGTGAAGTGAAAGAAATCAGATCCAAAAAACATATCGTGTGATTCCATTTATGCAAAATTCTAGGATAGGTAAAACTAACCTATAATGATAAAACTGAGTCAGTAATTGCTTCTGAGAATAGGAACAAGCTGCGCAGGGGCAGGAGGAAACTTTCTGAAGTAATGGAAATACCCAATGTCATGATATGCATGCATCTAAGCTGAATGAAATCTACGCTTAATATTTGATCATTTTACTATACAAAAATTATACCTCAATACAAAAAAAAATCAAAATATAGAAATATTTGCTCAAAAATATCTCATGTGATTATTTTTAAGTTAATAATCTAGCTTCATCCAATAAATTTCATTTGGAAACACACACATGTGTTTTGTACGCAGGACCCTGGAAAAACATGTATCTAGCCTCAAGTGAATTAAAATATAGAAGAAAACCCATAGGGTGATAATAAATAATACATGGTGCGAAAGTCCAGTGCCAACTCAAGGGGACGGGCAAAAAATAAACTCTTATTGAGTACTTGTTACTTGGAAGATATCATTTTAATCATTATGGAAATACAAATATAAATTAGACTTGCATTTTGATTTCTAGGAAAATGAAATTCAGAGAGGTAACAAAGAAATGTGTATGGATAATTACAATACAAGTTGAAAAGTATCGTAAAGAAAATATGCAGAAATAGTAGTGATGTGAGTCCAAAAAAGGGGAAGTTTACATCCGCTTGGGAGACTTGGAAGAAGCTCTCAGAATGTGGCACAGGAGAACACACTGTTTATTAGAACTTGGAGAGAATGGTAGAGAAGATTTAGAAATCAGATTTGAGAAATGATTTGTGTAAAACACCTAGTTTATTTGCTGTTGAAGATATGGCAATTTTAGTGCTAAGAATTTAGTATTTTATTCTGAAATGATGATTATAATAATCCTAATGGTAATGAAACTATAACATCTAGGGTGACGAATGCCCATGAAAGCAGCAGTCAGGAAATCAAATGACACATCACATTGGCAAATCTGCTGCAAAAGACCTCTTTAAAGTGTTAAAAAGCAAAGATGTTACTTTAAGGACTAAGGTGTGTCTGACCTAAGTCATGGTATTTTCGATCACCTCATATGTATGTGAAAGCTGGACAATGAATAAGGAAGACTAAAGAAGATTTGATACATTTGAGTTATGGTATTGGGAAAGAATAATGAATATACTATGGAATGCTGGAAGAATGAACAAACCTGTCTTGGAAGAAGTGCGGCCAAAATGCTCCTTAGAAACAAGGATGGCAACACTTCTTCTCACATACTGTGGACATGTAATCAGGAGGGATTAGATCCTGGAGAATGACATCATGCTTGGTAAGGTCATTGAAAAAGAGGAAGACCCTCAAACAGACAGATTGATACAGTGGCTGCAACAATGGACTCAAGAATAACAATTGTGAGGATGGCAGAAGACCAGGCAGTATTCCATCCTGTTAAACATAGGGTCACTATGAGTTGGAAACGACTTGATGACCCCTGATAACAACAGGGTGACCAAACCATCCCAGTTTGCCCACAACTTTCCTGGTTTTAGCACTAAAATTCCAATGACCACCCAACAAGCAAACAGGACATGTCTTGCATGGTATGTTGGCATGGCTAGTCCCGGCAAGTGATATTTAATTGCTAAAGATTTCATGACAAATCTCCTGGGAAAACATCTTGTTGAAGAAGAAATTCCTTGCAGATGCAGTGCAATG
This sequence comes from Loxodonta africana, assembly GCF_030014295.1. Taxonomy (NCBI): domain Eukaryota; kingdom Metazoa; phylum Chordata; class Mammalia; order Proboscidea; family Elephantidae; genus Loxodonta; species Loxodonta africana. Next base: position 108,210,096 of record NC_087347.1, on the reverse strand, counting down.
ACTCATGCATTTGAAAAACACGGTGGGAACAATTCCTGCAGAGATAGAAGAGTTGGCTGGTTACTGCTACATTGTACTGACACTCTGCAGAGGAATAATTAAAAACTGAGAGCTGTTGACAAGGAGTTAGGACTAAGTGTGAGAGCTAGAGTGTGTTTTTGATAAGTTAAAAAGAGATGCTTATTTCCCACAGTGGAGGAGCAGACAGAGCTGAACAGCAAACAGGGTATCTATTAGAGATACAGAGCTCCAGAAAAGATATAAAGATCTCAGCAAAGGCCGGTCTACTATACTAAAATCAGAGTTCTGGTTCAGAAGACCCAGGACCCTAAGATATGGAATGAGGATATGTGGATAGATTTTTTTGAGGGCATTGGCTCCTGAAACACACCCATGGTCCCTCAGAGTTTACTGAGGTGGCCCACTTTTCCCTAAGAAGTGATAACACCACCCTTGTGGAAAAAAAAAAAAAGGACTCCGGGTGGTACTGTGGTTAAAAGCCCAGCTGCTAACCAAAAGGTCGACAGTTCAAACCCACCAGTTGCTCCTTGGAAACCCTATGGGGCAGTCCTGCTCTGTCCTATAGTCACTATGAGCCAGAATCGATGCTATGGCAATAGGTTTTTGGATTTTGTACTAAAAAATACTGCAGAAATATCTCAACTTAAAGCCAACATGTGGCCTGAAAGGCACCATACCTAGTTCCTCTCCTGGCACCTAGCCTAATAATTATGGTTAAATTCTAGTATAACCCAACTGGAGAAGTTCCAGACCTCACAAGAGTGGAAAGGATTTTATACCAAAGAAGCTGCAATACATAGCTAGTATTACCAGCAGGAACCATGGAAATACCCCTGCAATTGGTCTTTGAGCATGTAAAGGAGACCTGGTGGCACAGTGGTTAAAATGCTTGTCTGCTAACCAAAAAGTCGGCCAACCGCTCACAGTAGAAAGATGTGGCAGTTTGCTTCCATAAAGATTACAGACTTGGAAGCCCTATGAGCAGCACTACTCTGTCCTTGTACTCTGTCCTTTAGGGTCGCTATGAATCAACTTGGCAGCAATATTTATTTATTTATTTTTAATCAAGGGGCCTGGTATAAAAGATTGAATTACTGGAATGAATGCTCCTTAGAAGGGAGAATGGTGAGACTTCGCCTTGCTTACTTAGGACAGGTCATCAGAAAATACCAATTGCTAGAAAAGAACATCATTTTCAGTAAAAGAGAGTGTCACTGAAAACAAGGAAAATCTCATTGAGATGGATTGACACAATAGCCTCAGCAACGGACTCAAGACATATGAAAGATCATGGATATGGCGCAGGACCAGGCAATGCTTCATTCCATTATACATAAAGCTGCCATGAGTTAGAACCAACTCAAAGGCAACTAAAAACAACAACAGGAAGCAAGATTCACCGAATTGGGGGCACTTCCCTGGTGTATGGGATTTAACACCCTGAAAAAGGCTCCAGGATGTGGGACAAAATCTCTGCTAGGGTGACTCTTAGAGTCGTGGAGGAGGTATCCCTTTCTTCATGTAGAAATATCTGATCTACCACAGTAGATGGTAGAAGAAGGAATAAAGGGGATGAGAAAAGGAGGTAGACATTCAGAAATAGATATATTATTTGAGGAAAGAAAACCCACCAGAAGGTTGTGTTCCACGGCAGGCTTCAGAGGACACATCATTCACCAAGGCTGACAGAAAGCTGTGCTATCCGCTTTGGAGGCTAAATCTGACAGTAGAGGGGGCAGTCACATTAATATCCATATGTATTATGAGGTTCTTCCAAATTCAGAGAGGCAAGTAATTAACTGTAGAAGCTCCTTGCCAGAAGCTAGAAAGGCATATTACCTTGATCAGCAGGCTTGAAAGGTCAATCAAAGAGGCTTAGCCCAGAGGAGTTGTGGAGATAGTCAATAGAGCATTGTGTCCATAAAGCCAAAAACACATGGTCAGCCAACAAGGGTGCTACTTACCATCTACAACCAAAAATAAATAAGTAAAGGTAGTAATGGAAAAACTAAAACCTGAGGGTGGTAGCCTAAAAAAAATACGATCCCTTGTTAAGACTGCAGCCCTAACACAATTTTCAGACTGAGAACCCATTGTCTGAGGAGGTGGTCAGGACCCTAGGGGGAAGGATCCTAAAACACTATGGCAATTATATAACTGTAAGAACTCTCCCAGGCTTTCCCCAAGTGGATGTGTAACAATTTACTTGAATATCTCCACACTCAGGAAAATGGAAATATCCAGACAGCTTAAGGATTACTGGACAGCATTTTTCAGTTGATATTCATCCCAAAGAATTAAAATGTCATCATGCCTTCTTAGAGTTGTTGTTGTTAGGTGCTGTAGAGTCAATTCTGACTCATAGTGACCCCAACTAAATAAGGTTTACTAGGCTGCAATCTTTATGGGAGCAGATTGACAATGTTTTTCTTCTATGGAGTCAATGGGTAGGGTTGAACCCAACTTTTAGGATACCAGCTAAGTACTTAACCATTGTGCCACCAGAATGCCTTCCTGTTAGAGTAAGGGCTTATAGGAGCCAGATGTGCAACGGAGTCCTGACTAAGGTCTGGTTCATTGTGTCATGCTGGGTCCACAAATCCACCCAAGGGTCACTTTCTCAGTTCCTATGTGCACAATTGAAATTGATATACCTAGAAGGTAGAGGAACCTCAACTTTTAGTTTGTTGTCTCCGAAGAAAGTGGCAACATACCTTAGTGGGAAAGGCCAAATGGTCACCTCTGAAACTTCCCCTTCCCAACATCCATGGCCAAGATATTAAATTAAAAATAATTGCACATCCTGGAGAGGGTGATGGTAGGTGGATGAAACTAGTGTCACCACTAAAGGAAGGGTGCAAGGGTAGTGGCTCCTATCATGTCTTTGTTTAATTTCCCAGCCTGGGCCTTGGAGCAACTTGGATGGAGCCTAGAGAATGACTATAGATAACAACAGGCTTAATCAAATAATAACTCGAGTTGCAGCTACTATGCCAGATGAGGTATCAATACTAGAGAAGATAATTAAGGACATTTGTCTGACAGGTAAATTGTTTTCATTCCATTCAGGAGGAAAATCTGGAAGAGTTTTCAATCACATTTGATTTATTTACAGTTTTGCCTCAGGGTTATATTGACTCTTTTACCCTCTGTCACTAGAACAAGAAGCAGTCATTCAAATAGAGCAACAGAATATCGCATGGCTTAAAATCAAGTAAGGTGTGTATCAGGTTTGTATCCTTTCACCATACTTATTTAATCTGTTTGCTGAGGAAGTAATCTGAGATGCTGGGCTATATGAAGAAGAATGCAGCATTAGGACTGGTAGAAGGTTCATTAACAGCCTGGGATATGCAGATACACAACTTTGCTTGCTGAAAGCAAAGAGGACTTGAAACACTTATTGTTGAAGATTAAAGCCTACAGCCTTCAGTATGGATTATGCCTTGACATAAAGAAAACAAAAATCCTCACAACTGTATAAATAAGCAACATCTTGATAAATGGAGAAAACACTGAAGTTGTCAAGGATTTCGTTTTACTTGGATCCACAATCAATGCCCATGGAAGCAGCAGTCAGGAAGTCAAACAACACATTGCATTGGGCAAATCTGTGACAAAAGAACTCTTTCAAGTGTTAAAAAGCAAACATGTCACTTTGAGAACTAAGGTGTGCCTGATCCAAGCCATGATATTTTCAATCACTTCACATGCATGCAAAAGCTGGACAATGAATAAGGAAGATAAAAGAAAAATTGATGCCTTTGAATTATATTGTTGAGAAAGAATACTGAATATAACATGGATCGCCAGAAGAATGAGCAAGTCTGTCTTGGAAGAAGTACAGCCAGAATGCTCCTTGGAAGCAAGGAAGGCGAGACTTCGCCTCACGTACTTTGGACACTTTATTGGGAGGGACCAGTCTCTGGTGAAGGACATCATGCTTGGTAAAGCAGAAAGTCATCAAAAGAGAGGAAGACCCTAGATGAAATATACTGACACAGTGGCTGTAACAATGGGCTTAAGCATAACAATGATTGTGAGGATGGCAGAGGACTGTACAGTGTTTCTTTCTGTTGTACATGTGGTGACTATGAGTCGAAACCAATTCTATGGCACCTAACAACAACAACTCCCTCTGTCATAATAGTCTTAAGAGATCTGAAATCTGGACCAGAACATCATCCTGATCTATTATATCCTAGAGGTTTTGGGAAAACAAACATGCTCCAGAAGGTGGGAAATAAATCCTACAAAGATTCTGAGACTTATCCCTTTAGTGATTTTTTTATGGGTCCTGTGGTCAAAAACATGCCAGAATATCCCCTCCAAAGTAACAGAAAAATTATTGCATGTTGCTCTCCCTACAGCAAAGAAGGGAGCAAATTATGTCCTGGCACACCTCTTTAGATTCTGAAGGGAACACATTCATTTTATACCTAAGATTATTGCATTAAGCCATATACTTAGTGATGAGGAAAACTGCTTTTTCTTTTAAGTATAATGCAGAGCAGAAAAAAAGGTCTGAATAGGTCCATGTTGTGAGGCAAGCAGCTATGCCATCTGTGTCATATGATCCAGCAGGCCTATAATATTGGAGGTGCCGGTGGTGGGAAGATATGCATAATGGAGCTTATGGAAAGCCTTGGGGGAAAAATTCCAATTCAAGTCCCTAAGAGTCTCCAATAATGTTATGTCATCTGCATGAGAGAATTATACACCCTTTAAGAAATATTTCTTTGATATGCTTCTGGGCTCTAATAGAGACAGAATGCTTGACCATGAGGCTCCAAGAGACCATATGTCCAGAACTTATCATTATGAGTTGAGTTGTCACACCTGTGGTCATATAAAAAGCTCCCAATCAACTGGCTAAAGGAGTAGGAAAATAGTCAAGTTTGGTTTAAGAACTGTTTAGCTCAATATATAAACAAAAGCTTTTTAAATGTATTACAGCCACATTTAGCAGTGGCCCTGAAAGTCAGTGGAAAAGAAGAAATTTCCCCAAGAGCAGAGTTGTGAGCAGAGTGCCCAGTCATCCTCATTATGTGAAAGGGGAATTGGCCTGAGGTACAAACGTATATAGATTCCTGGGAAGTGGCCAGTGACTTAGTCATCTGACCAGGGAACTTGAAAAAATTAATTGGGAAAATTAAGACAAGAAGGTCTAGGGTAGAGGCATGTAGATTTAGAAATGAGATTGAGCATAAAATGTGAAGATTTTTGAATCTTATCTTAATACCCACGGGAAAGCATCCACCAGGAAATGGGCATTGAACAACCAAAATGTCTTGGTCAGTTAGTCAGCCTTCATCATCTGCCATTCCAGAACTGGTATAATGGGTAGATGAACAAACTAGGCAAAGATAGACGCTCAGTGGTAGGTACTCCCACTTACCAGGGCTGATCTAGCTATGATTGCCTCCTAACATTCAGTCTGTCAGCAATGGAAACTAACAATGAGCCCCTGATATGTCACTATTCCTCAAAGAAAAATATTCCTCAAAGAGATCAGTTTATTACTTGGTGGCAATTCAACCACCTGGGGGCACTTTCCAACCTGGAAAGAGGGTTCATCCTCATGGAGTCATAGACATATTCCAGATATGTGTTTGCCTTCCAAACAAGTCCCAAGCCAGCACCTCTATCGAAAGACTTATGGAATGCCAGATCTATAAGTGTGAATTCCACAAAGCATAGTATCAGCCAGGAAATGTACTTCACAGCAAAGGAGGTAGGAAGATGGTTCCATGACTGTGGGATACACTGGTTGCACCAATTAACATACCACCCCAAAGCAATTGGTTCAGAGAATGCTGGAACAATTTTCTGAGGTTAGAGCTGAAACATCAGCTCAGAAGCAATACACTGAAAGAATTGGGTGGACCTCATTTTCCATCACTCCAAATGACCCACTGGGGGATTCTGTGCTTCCCATTCCCACAACTCGAGGCTCTGCCTTATTAGAGGTCCTGGTTGCCAAAGTGGGTGTGCTCTTGGAAAGGGCCACAGCAAGGGTTCCATTGAACTACAAGCTATGGCTACTGCCAGAGAACTTTGGACTTGTTTCTAGGCTCTAATAGGTGAAAAGAAGGGTTATCACTCTGGCAAGAATAATTGGTCCTCCTCAGCAGGAGAAGTTAGTGCTGCTTTATTTAACACAATACAGGCAGAGAAAAATAAGTGTGGAATCTGGTGATCCACTTAGGTGCCTTCTGGTATGCTCTTGTCTCATTTTAATGGTGTAAGGATATACGTAGTAACATCAATCTGAGAAGGGTACAATTACCAAGAATAAAGTCCCCTCAGTAATTGAGGTTTTAGCCACACCACCAGATAAGTCACTTAGACCTGCCAAAGTGATAGATGAAGATGAAGCGCATTTAGAATGGGTAGGGGAGGAGGAAGAAGATGAGCGTCAATTGTGGCCTGAGATCAACTACAGTGACAGGGCCTGTGTAATTAGTCCCACTAAGCCCCCTGGTATAAATTCTCCCACAAGAAAAGAGGCCTACAGGTACCACTGAGATCTGAACTGTTTCCAAAATCCATACAGTGATCTATGCGTCGCAATGGGTGGTTAATGTATATTTCTCATATCTCTTACTTGGGAAGCATAACTGACTAAATCCACTACCTTGTTCAGGCTACTGCTCCTAACCAATGACTAAGTGTGGCAGGAATACTAACGCAGGCACATTCCAGCGAAATATGGAACTCCTCTGACAAGTGACTTTGGCTCAAGACTCCCCATCAGCCTTGCCAAACATGTCTTAGAATTGCACTGCAGTCTAAGATTTTCCTATCCAACATCCCATTCCTTTCTTACTCACAGAGGTCAGACCTGCTTCGCATTCTAACAGCTCTTCCAACTTCATCTGGCTCCATTACCAGTTTTCCTCGCATTTTTCCCAATCTCGTGAATGTCTAATATATGACTATTTTGAAATGCAGATGAGAGAAGGTATACAAACTCAAGCCTAAGGATCTGTATCAAAGAGTTCAAACTAATCACATAATAAATGTATTTTGTTTGGTCCACAGTATTATCTTCTATAGTTTTATCTGCTCCTCATGGAAAACAAAACAACAAAAGAACTGTCAACACAAGGGCCAGTGATTCTGCATAACAATAATGATGTGTGATTAAGTAGCATCTGTCCCATTTAGACAGGTCACGGGCAGCATGGTTTTCACAGTTCCCACGAGTCCTAATTCCCTCCTTAACTACTTTATTCACACATGTCCCCTTAGTCATTTAAGTTTGTGACACTGGCCTAGATGTGCACAGTATATGAAATCCCAGGGTATTGTCTGAGAATGAGATGGTAGAATGGTTGAAGATTTAAAGAGTGGAGCAAAAGGTTAGCATGCTTGTCTGCTAACTGGAAGGTTGGAGGTTTGAGTGTACCCAGAGCTACCTCAGAAGAAAGGCCTGGTGATCTCCTTCCAAAAAAATCAGCCATTGAAAACTCTGTGGAACACAGTTCAACCCTGACACAAATGAGATCATCATGAGTTAGAATCAATTCCATGGCGACTATAAAGTGTAGCTAGCATGGTATGGGAACGAACAAAGAAGCATGTAGGTATTACAGGGATTTGGGGATTTGCAAAGCAGAATGTCAGAAGGGCAAGGGCTGCAAAGATTTGTAGTTCCTTACTGAAATAACTGAATGCCATATGAGTTCTGCAAAGAGGTAGAAAAAAGTCAGAATAAATATAATAATACAGAAATGGAATCAGATCATTGAAGGCTGAAATAGGGACAAAGAATAGGTTCTGTGGGATAAGAAATCCAGAGGTTTTGTGTAAAAACAGGAACTTCCATTTCTATCTGCCTCCCTGGGGAAAAGGATATGGATCAAACTTATACAGTTCTGCTTAAGCAAATAATTAATTCCAGATACTGAATTTTCTTTAGTTCTTACCAAGTGTCCCCAACAAACAGAATCAAAATTTTAAGTAACTATTAATGATCATTTGTTATGTAATGCATTTGGGTATTCTTACTCATTGCAGACATTTTTTAAAAATCACATATGAATAAATGATGCTGCAAACAACTTTGAATTATAAAATATTTCCAAACAGAAGCAAGGTATGTACAACGATCACCATTCTTCAAGATGTAAGAAGGCCAGATTATCTATTATAAAAAATAAATCCCCATTGACAATACAGTAAAGCTATTATATATTTTTCCTAAGGCTTACAGGATTAAAAAAGCATGGACTTTATTTAATACCATAAGTTCAAATAAAATTGCACAATTAAACAAAGTGTCTATATATACAAAGCATAATATACATATAAAAAAATTTATACCATGACTCCCAATTCTATTTTTCATGGCAAAAGAGATGTTTACAGCATTACTAATATCACCGACTGTTGGAAGTTGGGATGTTTTTGTTGTTATTAAGTGCTGTCTAGTAGGTTCTAACTCACAGCGACCCTATGTACAAAAGAACGAAACACAGCCTGGTCCTGTGCCATCTTCCAGAATCTTTGCTGTTTGAGCCCATTGTTGCAGCCACTGTGTCAATCCGTCTCATTGAGGGTCTTCCTCTTTTTCACTGACTCCCTACTTTACCAAGTCCTTCTCCGAGGACTGGTCCCTCCTGATAGCATATCCAGAGTATGTGAGACGAAGTCTTGTGATCCTTGCTTTCAAGGAGCACTCTGGCTGTATTTCTTCCAAGACAGGTTTGTTGGTTCTTATGTTCGATATTCTTCTCCAACACCATAATTCAAAGGCATCAATTCTTCTTTGGTCATGCTTATTCATGGTACAGCTTTAACATGCATATGAGGTGAATGAAAATATAGTGCACATCTTAGTCCTTAAAGTGACACCTTTGCTTTTTAACACTTTAAAAAGGTCTTTTGCATCAGATTTGCCTAATGCAATTTGTCCTTTGATTTCCTGACTGCTGGTTCCATGGGGTTGATTGTGGATCAAAGCAAATGAAATCCTTGACAACTTCAATCTTTTCTCCACTTATCATGATGTTGCTTATTGGTCCATTTGTAAGGATTTTTGTTTTCTTTATGTTGAAGTGTAATCCATACCGAAGGTTGTAGTCTTTGATCTTCAGCAGTAGTCCTATTTCAGTGAGCAAAGTTGTGACATCTGCATAGCCCAGGCTGTTAAAGAGACTTCCTCCAAACCTGACGCCACGTTCTTCTTCATATAGTCCAGCTTCTTGGGTTATTTGCTCAGCATGTCAACTGAATAAGTATGGTAAAAGGATACAGCCCTAACGCAGACTTTTCCTGATTTTAAACCATGCAGTATTCCCTTGTTCTGTTCAAATGACTGCCTCTTGGTCTATGTACAGTTTCTGCATGAGCATGACGAAGTGTTCAGGAATTCCCATTCTTCACACTGATATCCATAAATTTGTTATGATTCATACAGTCGAATGCCTTTGCATAGTCAGTAAAACAGAGGTAAACACCTTTCTGGTATTCTCTGCTTCCAGTCAATATTCCTCTGACATCAGCAATGAAATCCCTCACTCTATGTCCTCTCCTCAATCCAGCTTGAATTTCTGGCATGTCCCTATCGATGTACTGCTGCAACCATTTTGAATTACCTTCAGCAAAACTTTACTCGTGTGTGATATTAATGATATCTTTTGATAATTTCTGGATTTTGTTGCATCACCTTTATTTGGAATGGGAACAAATATGGATCTCTTCCAGTCAGCTGTCTTGCAACCTTCTTGGCATAGATGAGTGAGCACTTCCAGCATTGTGTCTGTTTATCGAAACATCTCAATTGATATTTTGTCTGTTCCTGGAGCCTTGTTTTTCACCATTGTCTTCAGTGCAGCTTGAACATCTTCCTCCAATAACATCAGTTCTTGATCATATGCTACCTCCTGAATAAGTTGAACATCGACCAGTTCTTACTGGTACAGTGACTCTGTGTATTCCTTCCACCTTCTTTTGATATTCTGCATTGTTCACGATTTTGCCCATAGAATCCTTCAATATTGCAGCTCAAGGCTTGAATTTTTCCTTCAGTTCTTTCAACTTGAGAAATGAAGAGTATGTTCTTCCTTTTTGGTTTTCCAACTCCATGTCCTTGTACATTTCATTACAATATTTTACTTTGTCTTTTCGAGCTAGCCTTGGAAATCCACCGTTAAGCTCTTTTATGTCATTTCTTCCATTCATTTTAGCTACTATACATTCAAAAACAAGTTTCAGAGCTTCTTCTGACATCCACTTTGGTTTTTTCTTTCCTGAATTTTTAATGATCTTCTGCTTTCTTCATGCATAATGTCCTTGATGTCATCCCACAACTCATCTGATTTTCATTCTTTAGTGTTCAATATATCAAATCTATTTTTGAGATGGTCTCTAAATTCAGTTGGGATATACTCAAGGTCGTATTTTGGCCCTGGCAAACTTGTTTTAATTTTCTTCAGCTTTAACCTAAAATTTCTTATGAGCAATAGACAGCCTGTTCTGCAGTCAGCCCCTGACTTTTTTCTGACTGATGATATCAAGCTTCTCCATTGTGTCTTTCATAAACCAAAAACCAAACCAAACCCAGTGCCATCAAGTCGATTTCAACTCATAGCGACCCTATAGGACAGAGTAGATCTCCCCCATAGAGTTTCCAAGGGGCACCTGGTGGATATGAACTGCCGACCCTTTGGTTAGCAGTCGTAGCACTTAACCACTACGCCACCAGGGTTTCCCCATGTCTTTCATAGATTTCGTCAAATCCTTGTGTATTTCATCCAGTCAGTTGCGTTGTTGAAAAGAGGTATTTCCATGAATAGGACATTGGTCTTGCAATATTTTATCATGGGATCTCCATTGTTGTTTCCATCACAAGGCCATATTTTCCAACTACTAATCCTTCTTTGTTTGAAACTTTCACATTCCAATTACCAGTAATTATCAATGCACCTTGATTGCATGTCTGATCAATTTCAGACTGCAGTAGTAAATACCTTCAATTTCTTTGTCTTTGTCATTAGTGGTTGCTGCTAACCCCCTCCCCATTTCCAACTGATTGCCTTTTGTAGCTCCATCACTTCCTCTGCCATCCAGCCTCACATGTGGATTTCAACAAGAGGTTAAAAATAGTGCCTTCTCCACAGTTCTCCAGGAAAACTGGTTCAAAATCAACTTGCTCAAGAGTCCCCTTCTTGGGAAACCAAGTCAGGTAAATCTGAGCAACAGTTTTATTAACTGGTCTTCCTTGTAGGCGCATGGATATTATCCTACCACTGACAGTGTTGTACTTCAGGATAGGTCTTGACATATTCTTTTTGATAATGAATGTGATGCTGTTCCTCTTCACTTTGCCATTCCCAGCGTAGTAGCCCATATGATTGCCCAATTCAAAATGACCAATACCAGTCCATCTCAGCTCACTAATGTCTAGAATATCTATCTTCAAGTGTTCTACTTCATTTTTGACAACTTCCAGTTTTTGTAGATTCATACATTCATACATTCATGCCACATTCTGATTACGAATGGATGTTTTCATCTGTTTCTTCTCATTTTGAGTTATGCCACATCAACAAATGAAGGTCCCAAAAGCTTTACACCAATCACATCATTAAGGCGGACTCTACTTTGAGGAGGCAGCTGTTTCCCAGTTGTATTTTGAGTGTCTTCCAATCTAAGGAGCTCATCTTCCAACACTATATCAGACAATGTTTCACTGCTATTCATGTGGTTTTCATTGGTCAATTTTTTAAGAAGCAGATCAACAGGTCCTTCTTCCTAGTCTGTCCTAATCTGGAAGCTCTGCCAAAACCTTGAAATACTAATGACATAGCTTCCAGCATAACAGCAGTGAACAAACCACCATAGTATAAGAAATTGACAGATGAGTGGTGGGGAAACTGGGATAATAGAATACAAATCAACTAATTTAGAATGAGAGAAATTTTTTAAATGTATTTTTTGTAGTGAACATTCCTATTACTAATTTACATTAGACTGAAGAAGTTGTTATATGGTTTGTATATGCATTCTGGACTTTTAAACTAATGAACAAGTTCCTAATACTTGACTTAGGAGTGAGCTGGAATTTCATGAATAACAAAATACACCTTCTCCTCATTTATCTACTGTCTCATTATCCAACATTTCTCATTAACGACAATAGTAAAAAATCTACTATGTGGCTATTTTGCACATTAACATTGTACATCTGGCAGTAATGAACACCAAGGCAATAATAACACTGTCTTTGATGGTTATGAGTCAACTTGGCTGGGCCATGATTCCCAGTGGTGTGGTAGTCATGTAATGATGGAATTTTGCAATTATGCAATGATGTATTCATCTTCCATTTTCTTATCTGATGTGGTCATCCTCCATTTTTGCATAACACCAATGTCACATAACAATCTGGTTCTTGGAACCTAATCATATTGATAAGTGAGGAGAAGGTGTATGTTATTATATTAAATATAGTTTGTAGTCCCTGATCTAATCTCAAAATGACCAAAGCTTGCCAGGAAAGGTGGCTCATCCTTTGCTGTGGCTTTTAGCAGACAGCAAAAGAATTCTTTGAGTAAAAATGTAGAAGCATCCATTTTATCACATTAAAATGCTTACCCTATAGGTCAGAAGTGGACTTACTTTCAAACTAGCTTGATGAGTCTCCATATTTTTCTTTCTCAGAGAAAATTGGCACAACAATTTTTCTTTTTTCTTATATTGCAGATTGCTTTTTTAGTCTGGATATATTCTTACAACGTAGGAAACAACAAACTTTTTCATTACCTTAATGTGCAAAAGTAAATAAAAAGCAAAAGAGGTTTCCTTCTATATAGTCTATAAAAATTCCACTGGTCATTTTCCTGTTGGGGTAGTAATAGTACCTCCTCGTAAGACTTTTATGAGGATCAAGTAAGTCAATACGTTTAAAGCATTTAAATCAGTGTGTGTCATAGAGCATATACGTATTCAGTGCTGTATTACAATTTTATTAAAAAAATAGGGAAATTAGTAGCAGAATAAAAATGAAGGTATATAATTTTTATGAAAACCTCACACTGTAGTTTAAACCTCAATGTGTCAAGTGATATAAGTTAAAGCCCTCAAACATATGTGGAGAGAAGAGAGAATCAAAAATTGGATTCTTGCTGGCAAGTCACTCATGTTGGTGTTAGCTACCTTTGAGTCAACCCCTGACTCACGGGTGCAATGGAAGTAAATGCTTCTCAGTTCAACACCACCCACATTAACAGTTACGGATGGGACCATTGTGTTCCATAGGAATTTCACTGGCCGATTTTCAGAAGTAGATTTCTAGGCCTTTCTTCTTGGCCCGTCTTGGTCTGGAAGCTCTTCTGAAACCTGTTCAGCATCTTAGCAACACAAAAGCCTCAGATGACATATGGGTGATGGCTGGGTATCAAACCCAGGTCTCACGCAAGGAAGGTGAAAATTCTACCACTGAACCACCACTTCATCGCAAGTCACTCATATGGTCCAAGAACTAGAGTATTAAAAAATCATGTTTCGCTCAGATGTCAGTGAATTTATTGAACAGCTAGTATGGCTGCACACCCCACTGGCCTCTACACTAGTTCAACATATTAGCATACTTCCACTTCAGAGCTTACTGTGTCTCTACCCTTCCATGAAGATGTGAGGGCTTGCTTTTTTCTTCATTCGACTGTTTGCTCAAATTCACCTTTCAGAGAATTTTTCTTTTAACACACGATCTAAAGATCTCACTCCTTAAGCTGTTTTTTTTTTTTTTTTCTTGTCTCTTTTCTTTCCTTCTTTTGTTTGTCTATTATCTAGCTTTCCCATTAGTACGTAAGTTCAATCAGAACATCGATTTTGTCTGTTTTGTTTCTGGTGCATTCTTCAAATGCAGAAGAGTGGCACACAGTAGGCACACAACATGTATTGTTAAATAAATAAAAAAAAAAAATGGCCAGTGGATAAGAGCATAACAGAGTAATAATATTCAATTTATAACTATTTCCAACTTGAAAAGAATAAAGTCTAATACATTATTATCTTAAAAACTAAAAAGGAAATTAGCTTAGTAGTAGAAGAAAGTAAACTACAGGTCATAGATTGCTCATTTTTTGTGAGAAAATATTCCTAGAAGCTATACAGGAGTTTGTCCAAAACTTTGTAGCCCCCCCTCCAAAATAAACATTCTATATCACTGTGTTCTTTTCAAAGCAACAGATTAAAAAAAAAGCTGAAATGTAAGAGACAAATATGTGAAAATTATTTTAATGAATTGAAGGTCAACCTTTTTCAAATTAACGACTGCACTGAATGTAAAACAACACCTACGCCTAACTGATCGATTTCTATTATTCAAATTATCTAAAATAAAGACATATTTTTGCTTTCCTGCTGTATTTTTACAACAGAATCAATCTAATATGATTTGAGGCCTTTTTAATTTCTGTTTAAATCAGTATAAAATGGCTTTTTTCTGTCAAATTAACAGCAAAGCATGCTTAGCTTCCCAAAATTATGATTATCCCTAAAACAATTTACAAGATGGGTGATTTTTTTTTTTTTTTGTAATCACTTTCTATTTTAAGAGCATATTCCCTCTTTTTCTCTCCTTCCATTTTTGTCCTTAACTCTATTTGTTCCTTTTCATGAAAAGTTTTCTTTCTGACTCTGTAGCTCCACTGCCCTGGGTCCCACTCTTTCTACCTTTCGCCCATGACAAGGTCATTTTGCTATCCATAACATGAAAAATCTGTCCCTCATCCACTTCTTGGCAATGTCACTAGATGTTTAGATTATAACTTGTCTATTCAGATGCTAAAAATGAGTTAATTGAATATACTAATCCACTTAGCGAAGGGAATACGGTAAGGAGAAAAGAGGATCAAACTTAAGAGGAGTGAGACTGTGGTATGCATTTGGGCACAAGAGTGTATCAGATGTGTGACTTTGGAAAAATTACTTAACCTCTGTAAGCCTGGGTTACAAATCCTGAAATGAGAATGAAGTTGATCACCCAGGGTCGATGTGAGGTTACATGACATCTATGGAAAGATGTCCAGTCATGTGTTTAACATGCAGTCAGTGATAATGTTGCTAAGTACACACCTGCAGGTGCCGTTCTAGATATAATTGTGTTTTTCTGCTATAAGAATAAAAGAAATCTGGGAGCTGTGCATCTTTTATCAAACTCCCCTCACAGGTAAGGTCCCATTTTCCCTTCCTACTTACAGAGTTGGCAAAGATAGCAATAAATTAAATGTATTGCCTTTCCTAAAAGAAGGAAAAGTAAAAGAATAAAAGTCTTTTTAAGTCAAAATTTTAGTAAATCAAATAATTTATTTCATTGTCCTTATCTAATATTGAAGCAAAATATAGTTTTTCTAAACAGCTAAATATGTAGGCTTTTTTTTTTTCCTAATTATTTCTTGTTTCCAGGCATCTAGACTGAAATCATTAAAGCTAGTTTAGCTTGAATTAACCTTAAAAAATTCCAATGCTCAGAGCACTGATAATAACCTGGAAATAATGCAAGTTAGGCTTCACAATGGGAACTTGTGATTAATTCTGTATTTTATTGTGATTATTCAGAATTCACAAATGCACACAGGAGAGCCATGTTTTTATTGTTTTTGTTCCCTGAATTTGAGCACTTAATTTCTCACCACATGCATATGAAGACAGGCTGTGCATTCTTGATTACTTGTTAAAACTTTTTAGGTAAATTTTTGCCAGTAGCAGGCGAAAGGAAGTCATTTTATGGAGCAGAATAAAAGGAAAATATTTTAGCTTTAGCTTTGAAGGTAAAGCTATGTTCATTAACAACGAAGAAAAATCTATGGTGTTGTTATTAGGTGCCATCGAGTCGGTTCTGACTCATAGCAACCCTGTGCACAACAGAACAAAACACTGCCCAGTCCTGAGCCATCCTTACTAGTTGCTATGCTTGAGCTCATTGTTGCAGCCACTGTGTCAATCCACCTTTTGGAGGGTCGTCCTCTTTCCCGCTGAGCCTGTACTCTGCCAAACATGATGTCCTTCTCCAGGGACTGATCCTTCCTGACAACATGTCCAAAGTGTGCAAGACACAGTCTCGCTATCCTTGCCTCTAAGGAGCATTCTGGCTGCACTTCCTCCAAGACAGATTTGTTTGTTCTTTTGGCAGTCCACGGTATATTCAATACTCTTCGCCAACACCACAATTCAAAGGCGTCAACTCTTCTTCAGTCTTCTTTATTCATTGTCCAGCTTTCACATGCATATGATGTGATTGAAAATACCATTGCCTGGGTCAGGCGCACCTTAGTGTTCAGGGTGACACGTTTGCTCTTCAACACTTTGAAGAGGTCCCTAGCAGCAGATTTGCCCAACGCAATGCATCTTTTGATTTCTCGACTGCTGCTTCCATGGCTGTTGATTGTGGATCCAAGTAAAATGAAATCCTTGACGACTTCAATCTTTTCTCCGTTTATCATGATGTTGCTTATTGGTCTAGTTGTGGGGATTTTTGTTTTCTTTATGTTGAGGTGCAATCCATACTGAAGGCTGTGGTCTTTGATCTTCATTAGTAAGTGCTTTATGTCCTCTTCACTTTCAGCAAGCAAGATTGTGTCAACTGCATAACGCAGGTTGTTAATGAGTCTTCCTCTAATCCTGATGCCCCGTTCTTCTTCATATAGTCCAGCTTCTCGGATTATTTGTTCAGCATACAGATTAAATAGGTATGGTGAAAGAATACAACCTTCACGCACAACTTTCCTGACTTTAAACCAATCAGTATCCCCTTGTTCTGTCCAGACAACTGCCTCTTGATCCGTGTAAAGGTTCCTCATGAGCACAATTAAGTGTTCTGGAATTCCCATTCTTCACAGTGTTAACCACAGTTTGTTATGATCCACACAGTCAAATGTCTTTGCATAGTCAATAAAACACAGGTAAATATCCTTCTTGTATTCTCTGCTTTCAGCCAGGATCCATCTGACATCAGCAATGATATCCCTGGTTCCACGTCCTCTTCTGAAACCAGCCTGAATTTCTGACAGTTCTCTGTCGATATACCGCTGCAGCTGTTTTTGAATGATCTTCAGCAAAATTTTGCTTGTGTGTGATATTAAGGATATTGTTCTATAATTTCCACTTTTGGTTGGATCACATTCCTTGGGGATAGACATAAATATGGGTCTCTTCCAGTCAACTGGTCAGGAAGCTGTCTTCCATATTTCTTGGCATAGACGAGTGAGAACCTCCAGTGCTGCATCTCTTTGTTGAAACATCTCAATTGATATTCCAACAATTCCTGGACCTTGTTTTTTGCCAATGCCTTCAGAGCAGCTTGGACTTCTTCCTTTCAGTACCATCGGTTCCTGATCATATGCCACCTCTTGAAATGGTTGAATATCGGCTAATTCTTTTTGGTACAATGACTGTGTATTCCTTCCATCTTCTTTTGACGCTTCCTGGGTCGTTTAATATTTTCCGCATGGAATCCTTCACTATTGCAGCTCGAGGCTTGAATTTTTTCTTCAGTTCTTTCAGCCTGAAAAACGCCGAGCGTGTTCTTCCTTTTGGTTTTCCATCTCCATCTCTTCGCACATGTCTTTATAATACTTTACTTTTTCTTCTCAAGAGGCCCTTTGAAATCTTCTGTTCTGTTCTTTTACTTCATCAATTCTTACCTTTGCTTTAGCTGCTCGGTGCTCAAGAGCAAGTTTCAGAGTCCCCTCATCAGACCAGACGAATTGTGGAATGACATCGAGGACATCATCCGTGAAGAAAACAAGAGGTCACTGAAAAGACAGGAAAGAAAGAAAAGGCCAAGATGGAATGAGATCCGGCCTTTTCTTTCTTTCCTGTCTTTTCAGTGACCTCTTGTTTTCTTCACGGATGATGTCCTCGATGTCATTCCACAATTCGTCTGGTCTGTGGTCACTAGTGTTCAATGCATCAAATCTATTCTTCAGACGGTCTCTAAATTCAGGTGGGATATACTCAAGGTCATATTTTGGCTCTCATGGACTTGCTCTGATTTTCTTCAGTTTCAGCTTGAACTTGCATATGAGCAATTGATGGTCTGTTCCACAGTCGGCCCCTGGCCTTGTTCTGACTGATGATGTTGAGCTTTTCCATCATCTCTTTCCACAGATGTAGTCAATTTGATTTCTGTGTGTTCCATCTGGCGAGGTCCATGTGTATAGTCACCATTTATGTTGGTGAAGGAAGGTATTTGCAATGAAGAAGTTGTTGGTCTTGCAAAATTCTATCATTCGATCTCCAGCATTGTTTCTATCACCAAGGCCATATTTTCCAACTACTGATCCTTCTTCTTTGCTTCCAACTTTCGCATGCCAATCGCCAGTAATTATCAATGCATCTTGATTGCATGTTCAATCAATTTCAGACTGTAGCAGCTGGTAAAAATCTCCTATTTCTTCATCTTTGGCCCTAGTCGTTGTTGTATGAATTTGAATAATAGTCATATGAACTGGTCTTCCTTGTAGGCTTATGGATATTATCCTATCACTGACAGTGTTGTACTTCAGGACAGATCTTGAAACGTTCTTTTTGACAATGAATGCAACACCATTCCTCTTCAAGTTGTCATTCCCAGCATAGTAGACTATATGATTGTCTGATTCAAAATGGCCAATACCAGTCCATTTCAGCTCACTAATGCCTAGGATATCGATGTTTATGCATTCCATTTCGTATTTGATGATTTCCAATTTTCCTAGCTTCATACTTTGTACATTCCAGGTTCCAATTATTAATGGATATTTGCAGCTGTTTCTTCATATTTTGAATCGTGCCACATCAGCAAATGAAGGTCACTAAAGCTTTACTCCAACCACGTCATTAAGGTCAACTCTACTTTGAGGAGGCAGCTCTTCCCCAGTCATCTTTTGAGTGCCTTCCAACCTGGGGGGCTCATCTTCCAGCACTATATCAGACAATGGTCCACTGCTATTCATAAGGTTTTCACTGGCTAATTCTTTTCAGAAGTAGACCACCAGGTCCTTCTTCCTAGACTGACTAGGAAGAAGGACCCAGCAGTCCCCCACGTGTCTGTCAGTTTGTCATACTGTAGGGGCTTGCATGTTGCTGTGATGCTGGAAGCTATGCCACTGGTATTCAGATACCAGCAGGGCCACCCATGGAGGACAGGTTTCAGCTCAGCTTCCAGACTAAGACAGACTAGGAATCTATGGTAGGAAGAAGGAAAAACATCAAAAACATGCTATACCCTTTCAAACAAAATTTTAAAATACTTCCTGATGTGTAAAGAAAAAAAAAAGAAAAATGTAGTGGAGTAAAACAAAAACAAAAAACACTAAATTCAAACCACATATCACCTATCCTCAGCTCTGCTGCTCACAGATGTGCATCTTTGGACAAGTCACTTCAACTCTCTGAGCTTCTGTATAAGAAATCATCCCTTAACTGAGAGGGTGAAAACAAGAATATTGCTCATGAATCTGCAATACGTGCAGCCCTTGGCAGGGGCAGCTCATCTCTGCTCTACTTGACATCAGCTAGGATGGCCAGAATGCTAGGAAATGTGATCATGTGAAGGCTTATTTACTAATGTATCTGGGAAAACTGAAACAGTTAGGGCTTGGAATAGCTGAAGTTCCTCAGGGACCTCTATGCTGCTATGAAGTCTGTACCTGAGGTCTTCAGAATGGTGGCTTCCAGACTGCTAGATTTCTTACACCCCTGTTCAGGAACTTTAAGACATGTGGTCTGAGAGAGAGCATCAGGTGGAAGCTGTATTGCTTTTTTATGTCTTAACCTCAGAAGTCGTATAAAACACCATTATCACAAGCCCACCCAGATTCAAGAAATGTGAACATAAACCCTCCCGCCTTTCCATGGAGGAGTGCCAACGTTGCATTGAAAGAAAAGCTTGTGGCATGGGAGATACTGGTGTAGTCCTCTTTGAAAATACAATCCACCACAATCTCCTTTATCTTATTTGAAACATGATTAACCAAACCAAACCAAACCCTGTACCGTCGAGTTGATTCCGACTCATAGCGACCCTACAGAACAGAGTAGAACTGCCCCATAGAGTTTCCAAGGTGCTCCTGGTGGATTCGAACTGACGACCCTTTGGTAAGCAGCTGTAGCAGTTAACCACTATGCCAGCAGGGTTTCATGATTAGGTTGGACTAAATAACCTTTAATGCATTTTTCATCTCAGAAAGTTCTATAAGTCTCTGATTAATTGGAAACAGGAACAGCTTGAAAGTGACCTGAGACAGCTAGCATAATGTTAACACATTGGAGTAGAGGAGAACGTCAGAGAATTAATGACTCTGGAAATGTGTAAAGCATCTAAATCAGCAAAATACCACACTTTTTGGGTTTTAAGGATTATGTATCTATTTTCAGAGTATGCAATTTCCAAGACATAGGGCAGACTGATTGTTCCATGCCATTTAGTCTTTTCTGTTTAACAACATAATTATCATCATGGTTCATTTACATTTTGAACGCCAGATGTGATATCAAGAGCTATCAACACATTACTAGGAATAATACAAAAATCCTATGCATATACATATATTTTTTCAGTATATTGTCAATTCATATAAAAATTTGTGTTATAATATTGTAACTATTTTGCTTTTCCATCCTTGGCCATGATGGCCCACCCTAATATTAACTAATAAGAATCAATATTGTTGTTAGTTGCTGTGGAGTTGATTCTAACTCATGGTGACCCCATGTATGAGGGGAAGAACTGCTCCATAGGATTTTCAAGGGTATGATCTTTTAGAAGCAGGTTGCCAGACCTGTATTCCAAAGTGTAGCTGAGTGGGCTCAAACCACCAACCTTTTAGCTAGTAGTCCAGTGCTTAATGATTTGTGCCACCAAATGAATCAATATTACTGTGACAAACTCCTTTAACAGCAAAACTAATCCGCCTGGGAACTAGTAGACTACATATATCAGTTATGGTGACTATAATAAAACAAGTCATGGAGAATTCCCCAAGGCCAAATGGAAGGAATTTAATGATAAAGAGATATATGAAAAGTCAATCTGTCCATTCTAATTTCAAGTCTCGTATTTTTTAATGCATAATGAGTTATTTTTATATTATTGTTATTATGCATTCACAAAACACACATATGTGAAATGTTTTACAATCTCTTTGAGTAAGGCAATGGCTTTCCCATATAGGGACGTTTATTAAACAAAGCATGGACACTAGTAGTTCCCCATTTCTTCTAATAGAGTGATTTCCATTTTACCAGTAGGAAAACTTAAATCCAAGAAGATTAAATTATACAAGGTCATGTCATTTATCTATTTCAACCTTGTAACTCATTGGCTATTGTGACATGAGCCTGTCTTTGACTTCTGCACTTCAAATATCTATTATTTCTCACAAAAAGAAAATAACACAAACAGCACAGGGATTTCCAGACTGAATTCCTCAAACATCCCTAAAATGAGTGCTATGGATTAAATTGTGTTCCCCCAGAATATGTGTCTCAATTTGACTAGTCCATGATTTCCAGTATTGTATGATTTTCCACATTTTTTCATCTGATGTGATTTCCCTATGTGTTGTAAATCCTACCTCTAGGATGTTGGTGAGGTAAGATTAGTGGTAGTTATGTTAAAAAGACAGGACTCAATCTATGAGATTAGGTTGTGTCTTAAATCAATCTCTTTTGAGCTATAAAGAGAGAAGCAAGCAGAGAGGCATAGGGACATCATACCACCAAGAAAGTGGCACAGAGAGCAGAGCACATCGTTTGGACCTGGGATTTCTGAATGGAGAAGCTCCTAGACCAGGAGAAGATTGATTACAAGGACCTTCCCCCAGAGCTAACAGAGAAAGTCTTCCCCTGGAGCTAATATCCTGATGTCAAACGTCTAGCCTACTAGACTGTGAAGCCATCCACTTATAGTATTTCTCTTATTAACAGCACTAGGTAAGTAAGACGATGAGATTGTAAATATGCTAAGACTTTTAATATCTAAGTGACTTTAAATAAGCAGTTCCTGAGTGTTCTGAAATGTCTCTATTGAATGGGGCATATTTTCCCAGTAACCTGGGACCATTTCAGATGCCAACCTGTGACCAGAATGTAAAACTGTAATATTTGTCTGCACAGTTAATATTTTTAGGTGTATATTATGTGTAAGTGGAATCTCCATAAAATGTTAAGAAAAGGAAGTAGACTACGGTGATATAAATGAAACTTAGTTTTCAATGTAGAAGAAATTAGTGTTCAAAAATATTTGTGAAGATGGCCACAATAGCACACAGTGGTTCTCAAATTTACCACCATGGTATTTGGAGTGTTTTGAGGTATAATCTTATGTTAAATGCCGCACAAAATTGCATTCTATTCCTTGATACCTGAGTTGATTTAAATATAAAAATTATATTTAAGAACTTTTCCCCTCAGAAAACTCTCAAGTACCATCAATGCTCCAAGAAGTTGAGTCATAATTCCATGGTTTCATATTTCCTCTGAAATACCACATACACTTGAGAGATATTTAAATTCAGCTTTGAGAAGGAAAGGAATCCCCCCTAAATAAATCAATCTATGACTCTTCAAGTGTGTCAATAAAAAGAGATTCCCTACTTAGAGAAAAATATATAAACCCTGTGTCTTTAACTCTTGTCTCTGAGATTCATTTTTTTCTTTTTGAAATATTTCCATAATTACTGCTGCCACCATCATGGAGGTCACAAGAAAATCATTACAAAATACAACAGACTAAAGTAATATCCATATAAACCAAAAACCAAACCTGTTGCCAACGAGTTGATTCTGACTCATAGTGACCCTACAGGACAGAGTAGAACCGATAAATATTTTACAATACTGTTTGAATTTTACCTAAAATGGAAAAATGTTTCTGTAACTACACTATAATAATTTGGAGCAATAAGAGTGACTACCAAAAAATACAGCATTTCTCTTCGGGGAGATGAATATTCTAGTTTTAGATAGTGGTAATGCTTGTGCAACTCTGTGAATATACTAAAAACCACTGACTAGTATACTTTAAATGAGTGCATTCTATGCTAAATGAATTCTATTAATAAAGTTGCTATTAAAAAAGAACTTTCTATTTTGAGGAATTATTATCAATATTAAAAAAATTTATATCCAAAAATTGAAAACAAAAATTCAAATGTCCAACTGTATGGAAAAAGTTAAATAATCTACAGTAATACACCTAATATAATAATGTACACCTATTAAAAGTGGTGGAGTCCTTGGATGGTGCAAACAGTTAACACGCTGAACTGTTAACTGAAAGGTTGGATGTTTGACTTCACCCCGAGATGCCTAAAAAGAAAGGCTTGGTGATCTACTTTAAAAAAAAAAATCAGCCATTTCAAACCCTGTGAAGCACAGTTGTATTCTAACATACATGAGGTTGTCATGAGTCAGAATTGTCTACACAGCAACTGGTTTTTCTTTTTTTCAGTTGGAATAATGTATCATATATATCATAGTTCATAAATATAAATGTTTGGAATCCTCTTATTTGGGATTAAGAGAGTAATTTTTCATATGTATATTTAGAACATTGACTTACTCTATGGAATCATCAATTTTGCAGCATCTTAGCTTTTAATTTGTAAGGAAAGAAGCAAAATAAAAAGGGTCTTTTCTGTGAATATTTGTTTTTATCCTCTGAAGAAAATAAGATTCTACAATACAGTCTACTTTCTACATACAAGCTACACAAGTCTAATACTCATTCTGTTTGTATATGTCTTAATGACTGTTGGCTTAGAAAATAGATGGCTTTTTAAAAAATGGCCTATAGGCTGTTACTGTTGAAGTCTTTAATATTGGAAGTTGAATAGTTAAAAAGCTGGTAGAGACCCAGAGAGAGGATTTTTCAAAAAAGGTATTCTGCCTTAACTGTAAAATCCTCCAGGGCCAGAGATTCATAGCCTTTAAGCAATCTATACTAGTATCTTACACACTGACAATCGAGTTCCATATCTATTTAATTTTTTTCTACGTTAATTTACGTGAAGACTCTCTCATTCAGTCCTCAGTATAAAACTAAATAATATATAAATAAAACAAATAAACATAGACTCAAGAATTCTAGGTTTTTTTTAGGGGGAAGGCTTGTTTTTGTTTTGTTTCTTAACATAGTACTGAGTGAATTCACTGGCAAAGTGCTTTACCCATAGGGAAGGATGGGCAATAACATAGTATCTTTGGAACAGGATTTAAATAATTGCTCTTGGACACCATAGTGAGCATAAAGAACTAAGAACAGTTGCCAGGTACTTTAGAACTCCCTTTTTGGCCACAAAAAATCTGGACAGGAACATTTGAGGCAGTACCAGAACTCATTCCAAATGTAGTGAGCATCTGTCAACACTCAGCCTGCCTTAATGACAAAGAAGAAAATAACTACGCTAAGAATTCTGTTGGTGGTACACACCTTTGTATCCCCCAAGCAATCCTAGACAGCTGTAAGCTATTTCTTTAAAATCTTTTCTTAAACCACTTTAGTGCCAGAGAGTTGTCAGTAAACGATTTAGTGCAAGTTACTATTACACGAAGCCTTTCCCAGACTCTGGTCAAAAACTTTAAAAAGTGGTGGGAGGGAGTTGCTGACTTTTGCTCAAGGACTTTTCTAGAATGCTAGCCAAAAACAATATGGCAAACTTACGACATTAGAAGTTAGGTATTATGGAATGAGATTACTCAGATAACAAATAGTACCCCAAAGGAAAACAAACAAACAAAAAAAGAAAAACCACTGGGGACCATTACCACCAAGGACAATAATGATTCTAAACTAGGGGTGCATATTAGAGTCACTTAAAAATTCATATTAGATTTTGCCCTCATCTATTTTTATCAATTTTGGCACTATTGGCATTTGGAGCCGAATGATTCTCTGCTTTAGCAAACTGTTCTGTACATCATTCTGCAGCATTCCTGGTCTGTATGCACCAGATGCCAGTAGCATCACTCCAGTTGTGATAACCAAAAATGCCCCCAGATATTGCCAAATGTTCAGTTGGTTTCAAAATTTTCCCAGGTGAGAACCACTGCCATAGACTTATTGAAATATACTCTCAGTAGAAGTAGTACTCCCAGGCTGGCCCTAAGAACCCCATGTGTTGAATGAAGTCAGCTGTACCTGAGAATGTGTCTTATATAACATGTTTTATTCTTGTTGCTATTGTTGTCCAGCACCCACTCTTTCCAGGGTATTCCTGGAATCTTTCCTTATCTTGGCTTACCTTTGCACAGTAGAGTGAAAAAAGCCAGGGTCTTAGAGAAATAGACATGTGAGTTCTAATCTGGCTTTATCCCATTCCATCTGTGAGGCATTTACCAATTTATTTAACTTTACTTTTTTTTTGATTTATGCCCCAGAGGGTTTCTTCAGGTGGTCAAAGTCTACTATTAAACCAACCAAAAAACCAAACCCATTGCCATCGAGTCAATTCTGACTCATAGCGACTCTATAGGACAGATTAGAACTGCCCCATAGAGTTTCCAGGGAGTATCTGGTGGATTTGAACTGCCGATCTTTAGGTTAGTAGCTGTAGCTCTTAACCACTACACCACCAGGGTTTCCAGTCTACTATTAGTTAATTTTTATTGAGACAAAAAATGAATCAAAGTCATTATCCTGGAGTTGCACAATAATAATATATTTGTATTCGGTTTAAGCCAGAGTACTGATGCTATTCATACAAGAACTTCATTGAAAACTCAATCTTGCCATCAGAATTCACTTATTATACAACAATGTGTAGGAAAAATATGCATTAAGTGCCTAAAATATTGTATTAGGCAGCCTCTAATGTGGATTCCAATAATTCTCTCCTCCTCGTACTCATTCCTTTCTGTAATCCCTTTCCTTTGAGTATAGGCTGGACTTAGTTACTACCTTGTAATGAATAGAATGCAACAAATGTGATGGGATGTCATTTCTGGGACTAAATTTCAAAAAGTCTGATTTCCATTTTGGGTGTGTCCTCTCTCGATCTTTTATTCACTAAGTTCAAGGGAAGCCTGCTGCCATATTGTAAGCTTCCCTGTGAAGAGGCCCACATGTCAAGGAATTGAGGTCAATAGTTAATGAGGACCTGAATCCTGCCAATGGCCACATGAGCGAGCTTGGAAGCAGATCCTTCACAGTTAAGACTTCAGATGACACCACAATTTAGGCCCACACCTTGGCTGCAGCCTTGTGAGAAACCCTGAAGCAAAAGACCCAGCTAAGCCATGCCCAGATTCCTGACCCACAGTGTTTGCTACTTTAAATTGCTAAATTTTGGTAATTTGTTACATAGCAATAGATAACTAATACAAAAAAAAAAAAAAAAAAAAAAACCCAAAAACCCCAAACACAGTGGTATAAATAATTTTTTTTTTTTTTTTTTCCTAGCAGGGACAAGTCTATATTTGGTGATCATGTCATCACCAATCCTTCAAACCCTGTACCCCAATACTTTCTGCCATTTATCTTTCTCAATCATAACTTCAGTAAGGGTAAAGTTCTCGTCATAAAACTGTCAGAGATCTGATGTTGATTACTTCACTAATGGTTATTAAATTCATGTTTAATTCCAATCTCAAGGACAAAACACAAACGCAAATCTCAAATGGAGAATTTAAATTCAGCGTTCCAAATCAACCAACTCTCCCCTGCATTCGTTTCTCATACCGTAACCCAGTTTCTTCCTTGTTAAAATGAAAATATCACCCTCCTCAAAAGATTATTATGACAAATTAAACTACATAAATGTATAATTTTTTTTAACCTCTCTATAACATAGCAAGTGCTCAATATTAAGGGTTTTTTGTTGTTATTTTCATTTATTCCTCTTCCTAACCTTCCTGTGAGTCTTTAGTTTTATCTATTTCTATACTTTAACCAAGTCCCTGTTCTAAAGATGCTAAAGAATTCATAGAAAAAAATAGCTTTTTTTTTTTTTTTTTTCTCATCCAGACCTCAAAACGATCCACATACTATTCACTGCCTCTGGATAAGAAAAAGACAAATTATAAAATGGAATTAAGGTTTCCTTGCATATGATCAATCCAAAAAATCAATTAAATCACTTCAGCTTTTCTCTATTAACTAGAAAATTGTCTACTTGATTAAAAAAACTAATGGCCAACAATAACAGAAGCTAAATCATACCTTTTTAATTTATTTTTAAAAAGAGGGTGTCAAAAAGACAAATGGATTAATATACCCTTGTTTTTCTTAAAAAGGAAAAGAAGCTCTTTTCAAGGTTAAAGTTGTACTTAAATATAATAATGGTACCAATTGAGAATTCCACAATATCATTTAACCTACGAGCATATCAAGGGCTGGATTTCTGGGAATAGTTATCAACTGTTATGAATTGAATTATGTCCCCCCAAAATATGTGTTGTAAAAAAAATCCCTATACCTGTGGTTATAATCCTATTTGGGAATGGGTTGTCTTTGTTATGTTAATGAGGCAAGATTATTATAGATTGTGTTTTAAATCAATCTTTTTTAAGCAGATTTAAAAGAGCAGATTAAGCAAGCAAGAAAGCACAAAGGGGAAGATAGATACACGCCACATGATCACCATGGAACAAAGGAATAGAGGTTGAAGAGACAAGGATCTTGCCCCTGAGCAGACAGGGAGAGAAAGCCTTCCCCTAGAGCCTGAACCCTGATTTCAGAATTCTAGCCTTCTAAGCTGTGAGGAAATAAATTTCTGTTTGTTAAAGCCACCCACTCAGGGTATTTCTGTTATAGCAGCACTAGGTAACTAAAACACCAATCTCATATCTAAAAGTCAGAGTGTGGAGTAATTTGAAAGACATCCAAAAGATTAACCTACTCATAAATATACTTTTCTCACGTATCTTTAGTATCCTTTAATTGGATTTACGGCTTTGGGTTAAGATACTTGCACTGCTCAAACATACTTATAACTTATCAATTTCTTATCAACTCTTCATAATTTACTGTGAATTGGTGCAACTAGCCCCAAGCAGGATAAGTTTCTTGACAAGTCAATTTCTATGAGGAAGAAGGCAGTGGAAGACATCAGAGTATCAGATGTGACTGTAGCTCTGCTGAAGAGAATCCTAAGGAGATAAAGAGAAGCATAGCACCATAGAGTGACTAAGGTGAGGGAAAAACATAAAAAAAAAAAAGGTGTCAAAAGGCAGATTGAAGAAGCTTTGGTGGCACAGTGGTTAAGCACTCACCTGTTAACTGAAAGGTCAGCAATTGGAATCCACCAGCTTCTCCATGGGATAAAGATGTGGCAGTCTATTTTCATAAAGATTTACTGCTTTGGAAACCCTATGGGGCAGTTCTATTCTGTCCAATAGGGTCGTTAAAAGTCAGAATTAACTCAACAGCAATGGGCCAATGGGTTTAAAGCTGATCTTTCAGTTTTACGAAGATGCTGAATGCCTGAGTAGGAGGTTTCATGAGACTTACTAAATCAATTCTCTCAATAACAGGTAAAACAATATAGGCTCCAAATAAGTTGACTAAGGTTTTGATCTTAGTAGTCTTATTGTTCATCTTCTGAGGCTTTTAGTTTCATGCAACCTACTGAACAATTCAGGAGACCTGGTGGCACAAAGTGGTTAAGCAAGAACTCAGCTGCTAACTGAAAGGTTGGCAGTTCGAACCTGCTAGTGTTTCTGCAGGAGAAAAGACCTGACAATCTGCTCCCATAAAGATTTCAGTCTAGGAAATCTTATGGAGCAGTTCTGCTCTGTCATATAGGGTTGCTATGAGTCTGAATTAATTCAATTGCATGGGTTTGGTTTGGTTTTTTGGGTTGAAGAATTCAGATTTCTTACAGAAGTTTATGTGTTTGTTTGTTTTTACGTTTTGAGTTCAGAAATTATCCAAACAGGGTATGTGAAATATTTCCCATGATTTGTGTAATCTATAACACTTCGTGTGATGCATGTTTATCACAGTGCTTTCTCAGGTAATGCTAAAAAGTTTTTGTATTCTTGTGGTAGTTAGGACTTTACATTTTGACAGCTTTACTTGACTTGTCCATCAACAAATACATCCAAACTGTTCACATGGTTTGACAATACAGTCTGTGAAGCAAGTTTGAAATGACGGCACAAAGCAGTATTGGTTCATTGTCACAAGAACAAGAAGAAATTGAACCTGCACTAAAATTTCACTTTGTAGCCAAGGAAATGGTTTTCATAAAATTGAAAGAGTGTTCCAAAGCACCAGTAATATATTTCTTAAGCTATTGCTTCTACTGACAAAAGAATTCTTTCTATAATTCTTCTGTGGCCTTCATTGGTGACAAGGTGGTTACAAGAAAAATTTTCCAAATAGCTGTTGTTTATACGCCTCCAGGCATAGGGGGGAAAAAAGACTCACACTTGAGCATCACCTGTTTCAATTATGAAATGGGTCTTAAAGTCACACAATTCCATATGTAAATCAAAATGAAACAACATGCTCTTCTACCCGCACAAATTTGCAGAAGTGCAATGAAGTTCCATCATGTAATGCCAGCAATGGTCTCAGTAAAATTTTGATTCTGTCATACAAATTCAAGATGGTATAGTGGAAAGAACTGGAAGTGAGATACTCTATTATTATACAGCCTCTTGATCTCTCTGGGGTTCACTTTCCTTATCTGTAACATAAGGATGTGGCTAGATGATCTCAAATGCTTCTTCTAGCTCTAAAATTGAAAGATATATGCAAATTTAAGGGGATTATTATAAAGGAATTCTTCCATGTAGATAGGAGACATTCACTATAGAAACGTGGCAAAGATATTTTGTCACATATTCTCCTTTAGTGTTTTTGTCTTAATAGCTAGTTCACTATGTAATGGTATAAAAAGGCCTTAGAATACTCCCCATTGCAAATTCCAAACAATGGAATCCTGAAAACAGTCATTTGATCCTCTCTTTAAAAAAAAAAAACCTATAGATCATTTATTCATATATTACCTCAGAAACTATTTCTTATTTATCTTTATGCTCCGCAGTAACTTGGCTGTGACTGATGTTCTATACCAGGCAGATAGTAATCAACATTTATTACATTAAGATGGATGACTCAAATTTGGATAAAAGAAATAAAAATGAAAAAAAAAATTCAGATAAATAATATGACTCCTATTGAATTAACATTCTATTACTTGTTTATTATGAAAAAGTCATAAATATAGCCAAAGAGGAGGTGGAGCCAAGAAGCAAAGTAGCCAGACATTTCTGGTGATCCCTTTTACAAAAAAGACCCTCCCACAAAAAAAAAAAAAAACAAGTGAAACAATTATATTTATGACAAGCTAGGAGCCCTGAACATTAAAGGCAAAGTTAGAAAATGGACTGAATGGTAGGGGGAGGGAGAGGTCGTTCAGAAGCAGAGAGGACTTGTTGGACCTGAATCACTGGGATCCCCAGGCACCATTCCCGGGAGTGACTGCAGTGGGCTAGTAGTAGTGCTCGGCCGCAGGTTCCTCAGGGAGAAACAGCCAGATGCACAGCCTACTCACACCTCTGGAACCAGAGAAGAATGGCGTTTTTGGCAAAAGCTAAGTACTTGCATCTATTCTACTGCTGCCCCCTCCCACAAGCCAGGTTCAGTGGCTGTTGATTTCCTTGGGCCCGAGATACGTCCTGCTGAGCATTCTAAGCCATTGTCCTAGTCTTGGAAAAGGAATAAATTCACAATTGGGCGAAAAATAATTTCCCAGCTCCACTAACCTGGGGAGGTGAGGACAGAAGTGGCTCCTGTCTGGGCATAAACAGTCCGTGGACTTTGAATACCTTTCCCCCCGCATGGACCTGTGTGGGCCTATTTCAGGAGAATAGGCCATTGTTCACAGACTTCAACTGTTTCAGCTGTGCAGTGAAGAGGTGGGTGTTTGATGCTTGACATTGCTTTGCCTATTAAACAGGGTCTTCATCTACCCACATCAGGGGCCGAAGGACTGACGGCTGTACTCGCATCACCAGTCACCCAGGACAGAGGTCCAAGGATAACTGGCACCTCCCAATCCTTACAACCAAAAGCACTGGGTCCCCATGGTCCATCAGCAGAACCCACCCACCTGTGAGCTTTAGGGAACAGTGACAAGCTTTCCTCACAGAGACTCAGGGGACAGTTGTTAGCCCCCTGCCTTGTTCAGAGCATGACCCCCTGCTGCAACCAGATACTGGTACCTACACCAACAACCCCTGCATCTCTAAGACTGTAGGACAGAGTGTGTACCACACACTTGGTGGCCAACTGCCTGGACACGTGAGCCAAATCCATACAAGAATGGTGAATGGACTTCTAGGCTGATATACTTGATAACAGCTCTAGCCACCTGGTGCCAGGATGTTAGAGCTTCAAAGGCAAAAAAATATCAGGCTAGCTAACTCAAGCAACCTATTTGGGCATGTTAAGCAAAGCAAAGCAAGAAGCTAAGATATAGTAAACAAACATAAAATAAACTAATACAATAACTTATAGATGACATGGAGACAACAGTCAATATCAAATCACATTAAAAAACAGACCATGATCATTTCAACAAGCATCAAAATAATCATGGGATCTTCTGGATGAAGGTGCCTTCCTGAATTGCCAAATGCAGAATATAAAAGATTAATATACAGAACTCTTCAAAACATCAGGAATGAGATTAGGAAAGAGATCAGACAATGCACAGAACAAGCCAAGGAACACAAAAATAAAGCATCCGAAGGAATTAAAAAAGTGATTCAAGAACATAATGAAAAATTTAATAAGCTACAAGAATCCATAGACAGACAGCAATCAGAAATTCAGAAAATTAACAATAAAATTAAAGAATTAGGCAACTCAATAGAAAGTCAGAGCAGCAGAATCAAGCAACTAGAAGTCAGAAGTGGTGAGATTGAAGATAAAAGACATGGCACCAATATATTTGAAGAAAAATCAGATAAAAGAATTAAAAAAATGAAGAAACCGTAAGAATCATGTGGGATTCTTTCAAGAGAAATAACCTACGAGTGATTGGAGCACCAGAACAGGGAGGGATAACAGAAAATACAGAAAGAATTGTTGAAGATTTGTTGGCAGAAAACTTCCCTGATATCATGAAAGATGAGAAGATATCAATCCAAGATGCTTATTGAACACAACATAAGGTAGACATTAAAATAAAGTCACCAAGATATATTGCAACCGAACTTGCCAAAACCAAAGATAAAGAGAGAATTTCAAGAGCAGCTAGGGAAAAACAAAAAGTCACCTACAAAGGAGAGTCAATAAGAATAAGCTCGGACTATTTGGCAGAAACCATGCAGGCAAGAAGGCAATGGGATGACTTATATAAAGCACTGAAGGAAAAAAATTGCCAGCCAAGAATCATACACCCAGCAAAACTGTCTCTCAGATACGGAGGTGAAATTAGGACATTTCCAGATAAACAGAAGTTTAAGGGATTTGTAAAAAACTGAACAAAACTACAAAAAATACTAAAGGCAGTTCTTTGGTTAGAAAATCAATAATATCAGATATAAAGCAAAGATTAGAACACAAGACAGAGCAATCAGATGTCAATCCAGATAGGAAAATCTCTAAAATAAACCAAGATTAAAAATAAATAAATAAATAAAACGCTCAAAACAGGGAAAAGCAATGTCATTATGTAAATGAAGAAAACATTAAAAAAAATAAAGAGGACTAAGGAATGTAGTCACAGAACTGTCATATGGAGAGGAAGGCAAGGCGATATAAACAAATAAAAGTTAGGTTAAAACTTAGAAAACTGGGGTAAATATTAAGGTAACCGCAAAGGAGACTAGCAATCCTATCCATCCAAATAAAATACAAGAAAAAAATAGAGACTCAGCGGAACAAAATCAACAACAACGAATAAGAGGAAAAGACAATATATAAAGATAAACTACTCAGCACAAAAAATTAAGTGGGAAAAAGAAACTGTCAACAACACACAAAAAAGACATCAAAATGAAAGCATACCTATCCATAATTACACTGAATGTAAATAGACTGAATGCATGAATAAAGAGACAGAGAGTGGCAGAATGGATAAAACAAACCTCTATCCATCTATATGCTGCCTACAAGAGACATACCTTGGACTTAGAGACACAAACTAAAACTCGAAGGATGGAAAAAATATGTATCAAGCAAATAACAACCTAAAAAGAGTGAGAGTAGTAATATTAATTTCTGACAAAATAGACTTTAAAGTTAAATCCACCACAAAGGATAAGGAAGGACACTAAATAATGATTAAAGGGACAACATACCAGGAGGATATAACCATATTAAATATATATGCACCCAATGACAGGCCTGCAAGATACATAAAACAAACTCTATGAGAATTGAAAAGTGAGATAGATAGCTTCAACACACCAATTTCAGTGAAGGACAGAACATCCAAAAAGAAGCTCAGTAAAGACACAGAAAATCTAAATGCCACAATCAACCAATGTGACCTCCTAGACATATAGAGAACAATCTACCCAAAAGCAGCCAAGTATACTTTCTTTTCTAGTGCACATGGAACATTCTCCAGAATAGACCACATATTAGGTCATAAAGCAAGCCTTAGCAGAATCCAAAACATTGAAATATTACAAAGCATCTTCTCTGACCATAAGGCAATAAAAGTAGAAATCAATAACAGAAAAAGCAGGAAAAAGAAATCAAACACTTGGAAACTGGACAATACTCTGCTCAAAAATGACTGGATTATAGAAGACATCAAGGATAGAATAAAGAAATTCATAGAATCCAATCAGAATGAAAACACTTCCTATCAGAATATTTGGGACACTGCAAAAGCAGTGCTCAGAGGTCAGTTTATACCAATAAATGCATACATACAAAAGGAAGAAAGGGACAAAATCAAAGAATTATCCCTACAACTTGAACAGATAGAAAGACAGCAACAAAAGAAACTCTCAGGCACCAAAAGAAAGCAAACAATAAAATTTAGAGCAGAACTAAAGGAAATAGACAACAGAAAAACAATTGAAAGAGTTAACAATACCAAAAGCTGGTTCTTTGAAAAAAATAACTAAATTGATAAGCTGTTGGCCAAACTGACAAAAGGAAAAACAGGAGAGGAAGCAAATAACCTGAGTAAAAAATAAGACAGGTGATATTACAACAGACTCGACTGAAATTAAAAAGAATCATATTAGATTACTACAAAAAATTATGTTCTAACAAATTTGAAAACCTAGAAGAAATGGATGAATTTCTAGAAACACACTACCTACCTAAACTAACACAAACAGAGGTAGAACAACTAAATAAACCCATAACAAAAGTAGAGATGGAAAAGACAATCAAAAAACTCCCAACAAAAAAAGCCCTGGCCCAGATGGCTTCACTGCAGAGTTCTGCCAAACTTTCAGAGAAGAGTTAACACCATTACTACTAAAAAGGTACTTCAGAGCATAGAAAAGGATGGAATACTCTCAAACTCATTCTATGAAGCCAGCATATCCCTGATACCAAAACCAGGTAAAGACACCAAAAAAAAAAAAAAAGAAAAGAAAATTATACACCTATACCCCTCATGAAGCATCCTCAACAAAATTCTAGCCAATAGAAATCAACAACATATCAAAAAAATAATTCATCATGACCAAGTAGGATTCATATCAGGTATGCAGGGATGGTTCAACATTAGAAAAACAATTAACGTAATCCGTCATGTAAATAAAACAAAAGACAAGAATCATATGATCTTATCAATTGACGTAGAAAAGATATTTGACAAAGTTCAACACCCATTCATGAGAAAAACTCTCAGCGAAATAGGAATAGAAGGAAAACTTCTCAACATAATAAAGGGCATTTATACAAAGCCAAAAGCCAACATCATCCTAAATGCAGAGGATCTGAAAGCATTCCCCTTGAGATCCAGAGCCAGACAAAGATTCCTTTTATCACCACTCTTATTCAACATTGTGCTGGAGGTCCTAGCCAGAGCAACTAGGTTAGATAAAGAATTAAAGGGCATCCTTAGCTCTTGGTAAGGAAGAAGTCAAAGTATCTCTATTTGCAGATGACATGATCTTATACACAGAAAATCCTAAGGAATCCTCCAGAAAACTTCTGAAACTAATAGAAGAGTTCAGCAGAGTATCAGGATAAACATACAAAAATCAGTTGGATTGCTCCACATCAACAAAAAGAACATCAAAGAGGAAATCACCAAATCAATACCATTTACAGTAACGCCCAGGAAGATAAAATGCTTAGAAATAAATCTCACCAGAGATGTAAAAGACCTATAAAAAGAAAACCACAAGACGCTACAGCAGTTAACCAAAAGAGACCTACATGAGCGGAAAAACATAACTTGCTCACGGATAGGAAGACTTAACCTTGTAAAAATATCTATTCTACCAAAACCATCTAGAGATAAAATGTAATTCTGATCCAAATTCCAATGAGATTTTTTAATGAGATGGAGAAACAAATCACCAACTTTATATAGAAGGGAAAGAGGCCCTGGATAAGTAAAGATTTACTGAAAAAGAAGAACAAAGTGGGAGGCCTCATTCTACCTCATTTTAGAAACTATTATATCTCCACAGTAATCTAAACAGGCTGGTACTGGTACAATAACAGATACATAGACCATTGGAACAGAATTGAGAATCCAGACGTAAATCCATCCACATATGAGCAGCTGATATTTGACAAATGCCCAAAGTCAGTTAAATGAGGAAGAGACAGTCTTTTTAACACATGGTGCTGGCATAACTGGATATCCATCCACAAAAAAAAAATGAAACAAGACCTATACCTTACACCATGCACAAAAACCAACTCAAAATAGATTGAAGACCTAAATATAAAATCTAAAATAATAAAGATCATGGGAGAAAAAACAGGGACAATGCTAGGAGCCCTAATGCATGGCATAAACGGTATATAAAACATCACTAACAATGCAGAAGAGAAACTAGGTAACTGGGATCTCCTAAAAAATCAAACATTTATGATCATTCAAAGACTTCACCAAAAGAGTAAAAAGATTACCTACAGACTGGGAGAAAGTTTTCAGCTATGACATTTCTGATCTGCACCTGATCTTTAAAATCTACATGATACTGCAAAAACTGAACTACAAAAAGACACATAACCCAATTAAAAAATGGGCAAAAGATATGAAGAGGCACTTACTGAAGAAGACATTCAGACAGCTAACAGATACATGAGGAAATGCTTACAATCATTAGCCATTAGAGATATGCAAATCAAAACTACAATGAGATTCCATCTCACTCCAACAAAAAAAAATTAATCCGAGAAACTCAAAGTAATAAATTTTGGACGGGTTCTGGAGAGACTGGAACACTTATACTCTGCTTTTGGGAATGTAAAATGGTACAACCACTTTGGAAATCAATTTGGCGCTTCCTTAAAAAGCTAGAAATAGAACTACCATATGATCCAGCAATCCCACTCCTTGGAATATATCCTAGAGAAATAAGAGCCTTTATACAAACAGACATATGCACACTCATGTTCACTGAAGCACTGTTTACAATAGCAAAATGATGGAAGGAACCAAGGTGTCCATCAATGGATGAATGGATAAAAAAATCATGGTATATTCAGACAGTGGAATACTATGCATCAATAAAGAACAATGATGAATCCCTGAAACATTTCATAACATGGAGGAATCTGGAAGGCATTATGCTGAGTGAAATTAGTCAGTTGCAAAAGGACAAATATTGTATGAGACCACTATTATAAGAATTCAAAAAATAGTTTAATTACGGGAGAAATATTCTTTGATGGTTATAAGGGTTAGGAGGGAGGGAGGGAGCAAGAGGGGTATTCACTAATTAGATTGTAGATAAGATCTATTTTAGATGAAGGGAAAGACAACACACAATACAGGAGAGATCAGCAAAATTGGACTGAAAAACCAAAAGCAAAGAAGTTCCACGAATAAACTGAATGCTTCAAAGGCCAGCTTAGCAGGGGTGGGGGTTTAGGGACCATGGTTTCAGGGGACATCTAAGTCAACTGGCATAATAAAATCTGTTAAGAAAACATTCTGCGTCCCACTTGGGAGTGTGGCGTCTGGGGTCTTAAACGCTAGCAAGCTGCCATCTAAGATGTATCAATTAGTCTCAACTTACCTGGAGCAAAGGAGAATGAAGAACACCAAAGACAACAAGGTAAATATGAGCCCAAGAGAGAGAAAGGGCTACGAAAGCCAGAGACTGCATTATTCTGAGACCAGAAGAACTAGATGATGTCCGGCTATAACTGATGACTGCTCTGACAGGTAACACAACCAAGCAGCCCTGAGGGAGCAGGAGAATAGTGGGATGCAGACCCCAAATTCTCATAAAAAGACCAGACTTAATGGTCTGACTGAGACTAGAGGGACCTCAGAGGTCATGGTCCCCAGACCTTCTGTTAGCCCAAGACAGGAACCATTCCCAGAGCCAACTCTTTAGACAGGGATTTGACTGGAGTCGGGATAGAAAATGATACTGGTAAAGAGTGAGCTTCTTGGATCAAGTAGACACAGGAGAGTGTGTGGGCAGCTCCTGTGTGGAGGAGAGATGAGAGGGTAGAGAGGGTCAGAAGCTGGCCAAATGGACATGAAAAGAGAGAGTGGAGAGAAGGAATGTGCTGTCTCATTAGGGGGAGAGCAACTAGGACTATATAGCAAGGTGTATATAAATTTTTGTATGAGAGACTGACTTGATTGGTAAACTTTCACTTTAAGCACAATAAAAAATTTTTTTCAATATGCCCAGTGAGTGACAGGGGAGTCTAAATAGAGAATGCCTTACTAAAGATCACATAACCTACTGGAACAATGGGCATTGTTTTGAAGGCTTTTCTCCTAACTAAAATATATCTTTTAAGGTATCAACTGCAATATTCATTCATCAGGAGCAATATCACCCAGCAGGCAATAGTTTTCAAAGCTCAATTTTTTTTTCCCTTCAGTGAAATGGGACTTTTCAGTGAAGTGAAAAGAATGCTTTAAACGTTTTAAATTCAGCCACAGGGCCTTATTTCTTCTGTGAATAGTATCCAGAATTGCTTCATTTTGTAAAAGAAATTCTTTCACTGCAGAAAGCTTTAATTCATTAGGACCAAGCCCATTAAAACCTAGATCTGTTAATCCTTATGAAATATATAGGTTTTAACAATACAACTTCTCCTCACTTATTGACTATTTCGTCATCCGATATTTTGCATTCATGACAATAGTAAAAAATCTACTATCTCACTATTTTGTGTGTTAACAATGTATACCTGGCAGTAATGAATGCAGAGGTGCAAGGTGAAAGTAGCATTGGCTGGGCCATGATTCTCAGCGGTTTGGTAGTTGTCTTCCTTATCTAGTGCTGCTATAACAGAAATATCACAAGAGGAAATCTTTAACAAAGAGAAAGTTATTCTCTTACAGTCCAGGAGGCTAGAAGTCCAAATTCATGGTGCCAGCTCCAGGGAAAGGCTTTCTCTATCTCTTTCAGCTCTGGGAGAAAGTCCTTGTCATTAAGGAGCTTCTTAGCACAAGGACCCCAGCTCCAGAAGACAAGCTATTCTCCTGGTTCTTGTTTCTTGGTGGTATGCGGTCCCTGCGTCTCTCTGCTAGTGCTGTCTTTTATATCGCAAAAGAGATTGACTTAAGACACAATCTAATCTTGTAGCTTGAGCCCTGCCTCATTAACATAACTGCCACTAATCCCACCTCATCAACATCATAGAGACAGGGTTTACAACATAAAGGAAAATAACATCAGAGGACAAAATGGTAGAAAATTACACAATACTGGGAATCATGGACTAGCCAAATTGATACACATTTTTGAGGGACACAATTCAATCTGTAACAATAGTTAAGTAATGATGTAATCTGACAGTTACCTGGTGATATAGTCATTCTCCATTTTGTGATTTGATATGGTCATCCTCCATTTTTGCCTAATGACCTGGTCTTTAGAAATTAACCATGTTGATAAGTGAGGAGAGGGTGTATATTTATCCTGGTAAAATTACAGTAATGAAATAATAATGAATAGATTATAATGGAAGCCATTTGATTAGAATGAGAAATTGTGCCCTTCCATTTTATTACCTTTAACTTTATTTAATCCTGATGTAGGGATTTGGAAACTTTGATGGCGTACTGGTTAAGTGCTATGGCTACTAACTACAGGGTTGGCAGTTCCAATTCACCAGGCGGTCTGTGGAAACTCTATGGGCCAGTTCTACTCTGTCCTACAGGGTCGCTATGAGTCAGAATCAACTCGACAGCCCTGGGTAATGCAGGGATTATGTCACTGAGGAGGATGTCATT
This sequence comes from Loxodonta africana, assembly GCF_030014295.1. Classification (NCBI taxonomy): domain Eukaryota; kingdom Metazoa; phylum Chordata; class Mammalia; order Proboscidea; family Elephantidae; genus Loxodonta; species Loxodonta africana. The sequence continues at coordinate 108,170,764 of NC_087347.1, read as the reverse complement.
AATGGAAGAAGGGGAACTAGAATATCTACAAAGGGAATTATTAGAGGAAGAATCTAGGAATCAGGTGAAACATGAAGGCCATGGAAATTGAAAGAGACAGAGGGCATCTCATCAAAAATTATTTGGTTTCTCTATCTTTCTAAGGAACAACCAAGTTATTTATTTATTTATTTTTATTTTCTCCCTGAAGCAACTTCACTGAGCTAAATTTCAGAACTTGTATATTGCCTACAATTATAAATCAAGTTTCTGATACTTATTCTGATACTAATATATTTTCATGGAACATAAATGGTCAAGTATCAGACTGTGAATCAGATGGAAGTACAGAAGGAATTTGAAGCAGTTGAAAGCTTTTGACACCACCACCACTGTCATCATCATCATCATTAGTATTTCATTGGTTCACTGAGTACGATATGCTAGCCTCCTAAATTCATGTTTAATGACTTTAATTTCTGGCAATGTTATTCGATCTTTAAGTATCTGTTGTACAGACTGTTTTCGTCTTCTGTATATTTAAGCTCATCTTCACTAAGGAAATTAACCCACTCTTCTTGCAGCAAGAAGTTAAGAAACACCTATTATTCTATGCAGACATCTAAATACAAAATACTGTATCTTTCAAGAGAACAGGAAGCTGAAAATCCTTGCTTATTAGGAGTTTAAATACAGCTCCCAGGACAACATGCTTGTTTAATATATCTACATCTGCATATGTAGATATCACTTGCATTAATTTCTACAACGTATTTATTTTCATTATTAAACATAGTTAACATTTCATGAGCACCTATTGTACATCAGGTGCTTTGCCAAACATTTGCAGACATTTGTATAAATATTCCCACACCCCCAAAAATGAGGAAACTGAAAAATTAAGTAATTTACCCAAGGTCATACTATTAGTAAGTGGCTGAGCTGGCATCAAAAACCAAGTTACCTGCTGTTAAAGGCTAGACTCTTCCCACTTCATGCTCTACCAGCCCCCAGGTCTCTAACCCTCTGCGGTTTCAAAGTAAATTTTGCATTACTGTTTTTGTTAACAAGCAGAGATTTTAATAGATTCTTCAACATTCTATTTATATGGCTATTCCATATGCCTACATACTTCTACCTTTAGAAGCAGAAATAGATTTCTAAAAATACTTTCTCTACAGGTACATAATTGAAAAATAATGCAGGCACAATATGAAGAATATGAGAAATGTCAAAAATCAGACACAGAACAGAAATGAGTGTGCAATAAGGTATCCTTGTACAATATAAGGTATAAGCTATCTCTGTATTCTGCTCACCTTGCTGGAGTCCCTGGGTGGCAAGAAAGGTTAAGTGCTCAACTACTAACCAAAAAGTTGGTGGTTCCAACCCACCCAAAGGCGCCTCAGAAGAAAACCACGGGGAAAATCCTATGCACTACAGTTCTACTCTGCAACATATGGGGTTACCATGAGTCGGAATTAACTCGACAGCAATTGGTTTGGTATCTATATATAGGAAAATAATCCTTGCAACCTAATTTGATGATACTGATGTGATGGTCACAAAGTTTTATCTAATGCCACGTAACTTCTGATGAAAAGCTACGTTGATACAAAATAAGTTTATGATAACAGAGAGAGTACTCTTTTCTGCAGGTAAAAGTCTCCTGTAGAAGAGACTAATTACTAATGTTTCCATGGCACATTATATTAAACTTCAGCATTTCAAGGCCTATATTTTTATAAAACCCCAGAGAGTGAATTCAACTCATACAGGTAATCACTTCACCCTTCAGTTGCAAGAGCGTTATTAATGATCTAAGCAGAACATTTATATTTTAAACAGAATTTTTGTATCTCATGGAAATCTATGAAATATTTTCAAAAGCCAGTATGGAGTCTTTAAAAGGATTAAATATGTGATGCCAGCTAAAACAAGGGATTACATACTTAGTAAAAATACATACATATGTATATAAAATGTTTTCCAAGGAGTTTTCCTAGTTTTGTACTTGAAAAGTGGTATATGATAAAATTCTAAAGAACAAGATGCATATAAATAGGAGGCAGGGTAGATAATGGGTGGTAGGAAAATGAGCCTTCCATGAATGACGAGGTTTGAACAAACAGCCTTTTTGATCAAAATCACACTGTGATTTTGGCAAAATTAGCAGACTGTTTTGGCAAAATTAGCATATCATTCAATAAAATAGGTTATGCCCGTCTGTATTTCCTTTTGGGAAATGCTTTTTAAAAATTGTAGCAAATTTGCTTTTATGTGATCCCAAACATTTGGTACAAAATAATTTCTTAAGAAAAGTCATCTTTGAAAATTTTGTGAAGATCCGCAGGAATTCATTAATTTGTAGCCAAGAATTTCATTAACACATGATTAAACAAAATATGTTATAGCTAGGGGAAAAAATAAGCTTACTACCAGAAGCCCACATGTAGATGCTTAAGGACTTTTTTTTTTTTTAAGATTGTAGGCCAAAGAGCCATACATATTTTGACATTAAACACAATTAAGTCTTTATATATATACAAACACCGAGAAATGCATGTGGATCTTCAAAATTAAAACATTAAACCAGGACGCATATTTTTAGATGAAAGGTGAAGAGATTTGTTTTTGTAAGTTTGAAGTCTGAAGTGTAGAATAATACATTGGAATAGCAATGAAAGAAGGGTACCTAAGGTTTATACTGTGCCTAAATTTAGCAATTGGCATTAAAAAATAAACTGGTTTTATTCAATAAATTCAAAAGTGTCTACCATCAACTCCCAATCATACATTTATATTATCCACAGCAAAATGTCAGTGTCCAATCTGCCTTCTTTCAGTGTTTGCTAAAGCATAAGAAGGTAAAGTAGTAAACCTGACTCCAAAATGATACGTACTGTATTCAAAAGTAATTTAAAATCATATAGCATAGACCATTTTTTCCCATTATTTGGATTTCAATTTCCATTGCTTGCATTAGAATAGATAATCATATCCTGAAAATATTTTAAATAATATTGTGCTTTAAGTATATATTAGGTCAAAATACCTTATATGTCTTATTTATACACTAGAAAGAGTAAAATTGTCATTAATAAAGAAAGAGAGAAATAAAAAAGAAGCAACCAAATGCCAATCATGACATGTTAATTCACTGTAATTCAAACGCTACACATTAGGAAAATTTTACTTGAAGTTTTCATCTAAAACATGTTTAGAAGAATTAGTGATAGACTAAAAATCCACCTCTAATTTTTGTCTTTATTTCTCATCTTGACCATCAGAGTACAAAAAGAAAAGTTATATAGCCATCAAATTTAATAAATCAAATGAATACATTATACATAAATGATGAATAAACAGCTACTTACCTGCATGAAAATCGATTCCCACCGCAAATGACGTTCCTGAGATGGGCATCAAAGCATCCGTTTTGTCACTTGGTTCCAGAGGTATTCCCCTGATTCCTTCATGCACAGAGTACATAAGGAAGGATTCTATACCTAAATGGGGGTGGGAGGAAGCTCAAAATGAACACTTCAGACTAAAACTCATTTCATTAGTGTTATTTGAACACCCTAAATTTAACTTCATGAAATGTTTTTTCTTTTTTTTAAAAGATCGTATACCACCCTCCCTGACCAGTTGAAAAATGGGGCACAATGAGTGGTTATCAAATTTGAGGCTGCATCAGAATCTCCTACAGGATTTGTTAAAACACAGATTGCTGGGCCCTATTCCCAGTTTCTTATTTAGGAGGTCCTGATAATTTATATTTCTAAAATGATTATGCTGCTGTCCTGGGGACACACTTTTTTAAACACTGAGGGAGATCATTCTTCTTGGAGGGATACCTGGTTCACAAACAAAATTCACTCCCTCTCTTCTAAAACCTAAGTGCCTCATTGCTTATATATGAAAATTAATTTTGCTTTTAGATATGTTTGCTTTTCTTTATTTTTTTCTTTAACCACGGTGCTGTGACTTTTCTCTGGCTTAAATTCCTAAGGGTCAGTTAGACTTTGTAAACCCTTATGAACACTAAAAATACCGAAAGTGCTTAATTTTTGCTAATAATATCTCGCATTCCCAGGATCAAAAACATATAAAATAAGTGTGTGTGTGTGTGTGTGTGTGTGTGTGTGTACTCTACCAGAAGCCCACATGTTAATGCTTATGGGTTTTTCTAATAGAAATGATTTATATACACAAATTTTCTTATTAAAACCAGGATATCTGGGTTTAAATCTGTCTCCAACCCTGCCTACTTGTGTGAGTGGAGAAAGTTACTTAACTTCTCTGTGTCTTAGTTTCCAAATCTGTAAAATGGGCTAATGATAGGTTTATCATAAAAAGCTTATTATGAGAATTAAGTGAGCTAATATGTGTAATGTGCTTGGAACAGTACCTGGCATGTAGCAAATGCCATATAAGTATTTGACAACAAAATAAAATAATACTGATATCCATATTTTTCATATAAGATTAGAATATCATTTAAAATAAAATTAAGCTATGGTCGCTGGACAGGAATGATCCTTCTAAAATCAACATTCTTTGTGACTAATGAAACTAGACTCTATGAAGCAAGAAACAGGGAGATAGGTTTCTTAGGTTTCAATTCTTTTTCAGTGTTCTTCTCCATCAGTTAAGCATGGTGACCTCACATTCTTAGATGAAAGAAAGTTAAGTAAATACAAGCTGGGCATAATTCCAGCCAATCAACCACTTCTTTTTACTTCATTTTTTTGCCTATTCAATGGTAGTTGCTACTGGATTTGGTTAAAGGTGTGATAACAAACTGAAATTCCCGAAAACAACAGAAAAGTAGAAATTCTTAGATATTTACCTACTTTAACTATCGATAAAAAATAAGCCTATATAAATGAGACTAAACAATGTACTAATAAACTAATACCATACCAAGGTAATTTTTTTCTCTGTTTTTAACTGACTTTGGTCACCTGAAATCTGTATGACATATAATGTTAGATGAAGTAAGTGCATCAAAGCTAAGATTTTTCAAGAACTTTTACCTTGACATGACATGCGGTTCTTTTGAAGATAATACCCCACTGTACACATGCAAGTCCTTGAAGTTTCAGAAGTTGGTAAACAAAGCTGAGAGCATCCACCATTATTCAATTGGCAAGAATTACTGCCTGTATAAGAGAAAGCAAAAGATGAAAAGAAAAATTCAAAACAAGGAGTTTTATTCAATATCAACTATTTGATCAAATATTTATGCTGTTTCTGATTTCTTAATACAGCTGTCTCATATTTGTCTTATAAGACTTTGTTTTCTTGAATATAAAGATTATGGTTGAATTCTGCCTTTCACAACAGGTAAACAGAGATACAGTGAAAGGTTCATAATTTCAGGAAACCAGAAAAGGAAATTGATTTGTCACGAATACTGTAATAGTTCTTTATAACTTCAGCTCATGGAAACCAGGAAATCTTTCTTTTGTGACTTTTAAATTTCACTTCAACTCTACAGTTGCTTCCTTAGAAGAGTAATTTATCCAAAGTTGTCACATGAATAGTTGTTAAATTATATTACTAACTCAACTCAAAGATTATGTCATTAAAGGAAGAACGTATGCATTTATTTCTTTAATTCTAAAAAAAAGTTGTATTTTCCCATTCTTTGGAACATAATTCTTCCAAAATATATTAAAAACACACCCATAAGAGTCATCTAATTAATTGCTATATTAATTATCCTTATTCCTGTATAGTAGCAATGACAAATATCAGTCAGGTAATCACAGGTAGGCATTCTATAAAGATGTTCCATTGAATTTACTAGGCCCAATGTACTAATTAAAGCAGGTGTCATGAAGTTAAGTAATTTACAATCTTACCCAGCAAGTTCATTAAATATCTAATTTTTACAACATTTTTATTATTCTAGGACATGCAATGCCATTTACAGAATGTTCAAGCTCTGATATGAAGTGTAATAAATCCAGTGAGTTGCAAAGCATGATGAAAGCTATATATCAGTAGTGCTCTATGGAAAATTCAAAATACCAATGTAGCTCATTACTTGTGATCTCCTGAATCCAGACAGTCTGATGGGATTTAATTGTTCAATCGAACCTGTCAAAAACTCTGTCATTTCTGAAGTGCAAAATACTGTCAAGTTGGGGGATTTCCCATCAGAAGATCTACCACATTCTCTGCTCAGAAAATAGCTGCCTGTTTAGTCAATGCTGAAGTGCATCTTACGTAGAGCCACATACTAGAATTTGAAGTTTCCCTGAACTTGTGGAACAATTACATTTATTTTCTATATGAACTGTTGTTGTTGTTAGGTGTTGTCCAGTCAGTTCCAACTCATTGTGACCCCGTGTACAACAGACTGAAACACTGCCTGGTCCTGTGTCATCCTTACAATTGTTGCTATATTTGAGCTCATCATTGCAGCCACTGTGTAAATCTATCCCATTGAGGGTCTTCTTTTCGATAACCCTCCACTTTACTAAGCATGATGTCCTTCTCCACGGACTGTTCCCTTCTGACAACATGTCCAAAGTACATGTGACGAAGTCTAGCCATACTCACTTCTAAGAGCTAGTCTGGCTATAGTTCTTCCAAGACAGATTTGTTCCTTCTTCTGGCAGTCCATGATATATTCAATATTCTTCTCCAACACCATAATTCAAAGACATGAATTCTTCTTTAGTCTTCCTTATTCACCGCCCAGTTTTCACATGCATATGAGGCAATTGAAAATACCATGGCTTGCACCAGGTGCACCTTAGTCCTCAGGGTGGCATCTCTGTTGTTAATACCTTAAAGAGGTCTTTTGCAGCAGATTTGCCCAATGAGAGCATCATTGAATAGTTCACTGCTGCTTCCACAGGCATTGATTGTATATCCAAGTAAAATGAAATCCTTGACAACTTCAGTATTTTTTCCATTTATCATTATGTTGCCTACTGGCCCAGTTGTGAGGGTTTTTATTTTCTCTCTGTTGAGATGTAATGCATACTGAAGGCTGTGGTCTTTGATCTACTATATAAACTAATGAAGATTAATTGATTAATTTCTCTTTTTCCCAAGATGGCTTATAATACTTAGATGAAATTTCAAATTGCTAATATTTTCAGTAATGAGACAAGTATATTTATAGGTTTGCAGTAACTTTATACTAACAATATTGCATATTTCAATTCATAGAAAGCGTGTGTATGTGTATTAGCCCAATATCAATCTACAGAGACTTGGATTTAGATACAGATTTTCTTTTTACTACCATTAAAGATTGAAATACTGGGAAGAGACTGACAGTTGATTCCTAATTGTAAGGTTTGAAGAAGCACCAAATGGAGAGAAGAGGAAATAATGGAATTGAAGAAATAAAGAAAAATAGGCTAAGGAAGAGACTGAATTTGTAAAAAGAGTTGAAAATGATGAGTTACATGCTTTAATAGTATTAAAAATGTATGAAGAGAAGAAAATGTAGGGCTTCAAATTTTTTAATAAAATTACCATAATAACAATAGGTATATATTTATTATACATAAGAAAATTAATATTTTAGCAATTATGCTATATATACACTAAAAATACATATTTCATGTATCTTTTTTTAATCTCTAAGGAAGAGAAAAATTTTAAAAAAATCGTGAAATGAGCCTTTCTTTACAATAAGTAAATATCTTTTGTCTATGAAATAAAATTAAAATTCAAAAAAAATGAAAATATTCTCTTAAAAAATAATACTTTGGGTAATGGTTGTATATCAAGTCAGAAATACTAGCTATGGCTTAATATCTTGGAATGATATTAATGTTCAAGCCTCATGCCCCAAATCTCTCACGGAGCTAGACAGTCAGTCCACTTGACTAACAAGAAGTCTCAACTCTGCATTGAACTATGTCAAAAATGATAAATGAAGTGGCTAATTGCACTCTGAAATCCAAAGAGGTGGCAATGCTAACACCTTAAACAATCCTAAATTGCTCATATTTCATACTAATGAAGCTTTTAAGCTACCTGCAGTGATTTTGTTAATGGAATTGTCTTTAATACAGATGCTCTTATCAGCAGATTCTTCTAGTAAAAATGGTATTTTCACTGCATTTTAAGCGTCATCATATTATACCATTGATTTCTAAGTGTTAAGAGACCCTTGTCAGTTTGGTAATACTTTCACAGTGCGTAGCACACTCAACTGTACCTACAGGATCAAATTCTTAAAAGGTGACGGAAATCCTGTTGACAAGAGCAAAGCGAGAAAAATTAAATATGCTAAATTTTCCTCCCAGAAACTTTATTGGAAACTGTACCTAAAAAATTAATACATTAATTTACAGTTTCAGAACAAAGCATAAGCCTCTTTACATTTTAAAAAAGTGAATACAGATTTTAAAACACTTTGTGTGAAAACATAACTCATTTATTATCTCTTTTCTAATGTCTTTTCAGATACAATCTCTAAGTATACACTATGCACTAAGATTTATTATGGCAGTATAAGTTTTTACAGTTAACAAGTATATTCTGTTGAAAATCCATGAAAAATTCATATTTTTTGAGCACTAATAATAAAAAAAATATATATTTTTTTAATATTGTATCCCAATTGAATAATCTATGTCCCATGACTTTGATGTGAGTAAAATTATGTATTTTGATACAAAAAAAAGGTCCATTACTGAAATGCTAGTGAAAACAACCCTGTTGATTATTATAGACAATGTCTCAAAAAAGTCAGAAAACAAATATTGATTTATGCAAGAGTTTGGGTGTTGATGTCTTCTCAATGATGGAAGAAACTCAGAAGAAATCATCCATTTCAGATGATTTTTAATTTTTTTTAATTATTATTTTTTTTCATGAAGAAAACATATGTTTCCTTCTGCCCTGAAAAGAAATAATTTGAGACCAAAAATTTAGCAAATGCCCTGCAGGGAAGGCAAAACCTCGATCTGGTCTCCATTTTGTCTGCTGAAGTATAGGCGTGACTCTCAGTGCTATCTCTAATAAACTCTTGATGATTGTCACCTGCCTTAAAAACTAAAACATTATGTACTTGGTTCTCTATTCTTACCCCATTCAAATGAAAAAGTGATCTCCTTGGTTCTCTATTTTTACCCCATTCTTCTTTGCTTTGTTCTACACGCCCCAAATTCTTCAAATGAAAAATTCCTTCACTTAGTGTCCAAAAATCTTCTTCAAAACTATTCCTAAATAAAAAAGCCCATGAAGCTAAGGATTTTCATGGTAGAGAATGAAGTTTTAAAATCAAATACAGAAAGACATGTTTTAAAAATGTTTTTACTCTGCTAGTGGAGTTTTGCTAATGTCATGGATCATAGAGCAAAAGCTAAGAAGAAACTAGCAGATGTAGGGCTGTACTGGTTGGCATCTGTAATCTAATTGCCATTTGGGCAATGTGACAAGTCCACCTATGTAAACCATCTGTTAGTTCTCTCACTCCATTTCACTGCATATCATTTGGACAAGGAAAAACAAAAACACAAAATGCTTAGAGCCAAACAATGCAGTGCTTTTGAATAAGAAATTCTCATGTCGACAATCTAAATGAAGTCCCTTAGTTCATTCAGTATCTGAAATTAAGTACACACTATATATATTTTGCCAGGATATTTTTTCTTATTCTTCTGTTTTTTAATCAAAAACTGGTTAAGATTTCTTTGAAAAATTAAGATTCCTAGGGACACTTTGTTAATGTTTTGAACACTCATTATATACCTTATGTTAAAGGCATTTTTTCCCTACAGTATTCAGTTGTATTTTTCTTTCTTCTTTTTTTTTGTTAAAAGCAAAATAAAACCAACCAAAAACCCACTGCTGTCCAGTGGATTCCGATTCCTAGCGAAATAGGGACCTTCAATTGTTGAATTGAGAAAATAATACTGAAAAAGAGAACATCATTAGTCAAAACATACACAAATTCATAACAGTGTGATTTACCTTGCTGTGCTTCTTTATCATACACTTTCATATGAACAACCCCAGCAGTCTTATTTCTTAGGACAGTGGGGTTTCTTCCATCTCTTTTGCTGCAGGTTCCCAGCTGAGCTAAGTTTTGGTTTGCCCACCACAGTTTCTTATCTATAAAAGTGGAAAAAAAAAAAAAAAGTTTTTTTTTTTAAGAAAAAGATAACTATCTTATTAAATCATAATAAACAGCTATTAAACTATAATACTTTCTGATTTCTTTTGTTATATTTCCAACTCTGTTTTTAAGGGAAATAGTAAAATCACTTTTACTTTTTAAAAATGCAAACCATAGTGACATTTGATTGTTCAAATTTTTCTCCTCCCTCTATAATTAGAAGATCCTTGACTTTTCTTTTTTCTTGAAAGAGACATGGTATAAATAAAAGCATATTTCAAATTAATATGAAATACATATTTTTTGATTTAATACTTACATATGAACATAGTATCTTTTTATTTGTATGTGAATGTCAAAATCCAACCACATATCTAAATAATAATTATAAAAAGATACTGTTCTCCCGATTTTTATTTAAAGTATGCAATGCTTTTGATCATTGATATGATCTATTGCTGTGGTTTCTTCACAGTTAATCTTTTTTATTTTTTGCACAGTTTTTGCTCTTTTGTCCCAAATTTATTAATTTATACCGTTAACTTGTATGCAGATTTCATTTGGTGTTAGTGAATTGTGCAGGAGGAAAAAAAGAAAGAGTCCTGACCCTCAGACAGCTAGGACTCTAGAGAGAATTATATATTAACTACTATATTTCCTCTAATTGTCATAGCAAAATTTTAAGGACTACTCTTCTCATTTCATGGATAACCTGATCCTGATAGAAATTACAAAACTTAATAAAATTTACATATTTAATCTTTCTTTGTCCAAACTTCTGTTCTTTCCAATTACATTAAAATTTTTAAGATAATACAATAATTTAAATCAAATGTATAATTTTAAAGGTTTCAAACAGCTTAGACTTTTCAACAAGAATTGGTTGCATAGCTGATTAACATAATTGATGTTAATAAATTATACACCTGTAAGAAGCTGAATTGACAAAAAAAAAAGGAATCTATTTAATAACAATTGAGACTCCAAAACAATTTCTCACTAGACAGTATAGTAAGGCCATTTAATTCATATTTTTTTTTTATATCATCAGGGACAATTATGCTCATTGCAATGCCATGATGTTTTGACTAAACCAGAGCTCAGTTCCAGTATTGTAACAGTAATAACATTGATCCAACCCAGTGCCGTCAAGTCAATTCCGACTCATAGCGACCCTATAGGACAGAGTAGAACTGACCCCATAGTGTTTCCAAAGAGAGCCTGGCAGATTTGAACTGCTGACCCTTTGGTTAGCAGCCTTAGCATTTAACCACTATGCCACCAGGGTTTCCATTAACATCAGTAATAGTTATTGGAGCTTATTTTCTTGCTTACCTAATTGTATATTGTGCCAGGCACAATTCTAGACACTACACATAAATTGATTCATTTAACCTTTACGACAAATCTGCAAAGTAAGTACTACTATAATTATCATCCCATTTCACAGTTAAGAACACTAAGGCAAGGAGAGATTAAATAGTTTGCATTGAGCCGTAAATCAAATGGAGGCCTCACATTATGAATCAAGCATTAATTTCAGATTCAGTGCTGTTGATCTTATCTCTATAGTGGCCCCTTTCATGGATGGAGTTGAGTCATCCCTTTCCGGACATGCTTAGCTTATTTTGGTGAAGTTGAGTAGCCCATCCACTTCCGTTTTTATTGCACCCATGAATTTGCATAAAAACTGAGAGATTCCTGTGATAAAAGTGATAAACTTTGATGGTTGTCTAAATGGTCAATTCAAAATAGATCAATAGATTGTAATATGGCAGAGGACAAAAGTCCAATTATATGGCACTGCAACTACCACTTACTGAATTTTGGTGTATTTTTAAAGAAATGCACGCACAATTATCTGCAAAGGCTATTAAAACAATTCACCTTATTTTTGGTTGTTTTGTTTTAACAGTATATACTTTAAACAAAACACTGTTGAACCAGATATGAAAATCCAGTTATATTCTATTAAGTCAGACAGTGAAGAGATTGGCAAAAACGGAAAACGTTGCTACTCTCCTCATAATTTTTTAGAAATGATAACTATTTTCCTTGATTTTATTTATATTGTGTTTATTTTTATTTTAAAATAAATTTATAAATGAATATTTTTTAAATTTCTCAGATCTAATTTCTAACTTGGTGAATATTAATATGTATAATCCACATCAACAAAAGATCTTTGGTTTCCTCAATAATTTTTAAGAATATAAAGGGATCCTGAGACCAAAAAGTTTGAGGACCACTGTTCTAGGTGATCCAACAGCAATATCAACAGAAAAAGTGAATGTATGTTTGTGAAATTTTGGAATACTACGTTTAAATTAACATTTTTTAAGAGTCCCCAAGTAGGAAAAAAGTGAGTCTCTTAACAAAGAAACAAAAATCAAACTTGCATCAGACTTCTTTTCAATGGTGTCAGATACAAGAAGACAATGAAGAAATGCCTTCAAAATTCTTGGGGGAAATTGTATCAAGCTAGAATTCTATACCAAGTAGAATTAAGTGTGAGAGGTGGGCGGAGGGGAAGTCTATAATTATATACAGGTATGTGTGTGTGTGTATACGTGTGTGTGTATATGTATATATATACACAAAGTTCATCTCCCATAAACTCTTTCCTAAGAAAAAACTGGAAGTTGAGCTTGAGTAAAATGAGAAAATGACTCAAGATAATGATATGGGATCTAAAAACAAGAAATTTAATCCAGGATGATGGCAAAGGGTATTACCAGAATGTAAGGTATGCGGCAAACATAAAAAAAAAAAAAAAAAAAAGCTGTCCACATTGGAGAATAACCATGGAAGGTTCTGGGAATACAGTTTCCAAGGAAGGTTGGGAGAGAGATAGAAAAAAGAAGGAAGGAAAGGAGAAACAAAAGAATAAATAAAGGAAAGAAGGCAAATATTCATGAGTAGACACAATGTTTGAGAGTTTAGAATAAATTTGAACATATCGTAAAGGCACACGATACACTAACCAAAAATTAAATCCTAGAAAACCAAAAGGCTGTGCAATTAAATTATAGCCCAAACATGAAGCAATTAATGAATGATTAAATCAAGGAAAGAGAATCCAATTGACCTTAAGGTTATTCCTTTTTTCCAATGAGCCAACAGTCAAGACATTGAAATAGGAATGAGCCAAAGGTAATCCTAGCGTACCATTTGTTTCAGCATGAAACAATATTTACAAATCAAAATAAGTAAAATAAATGTCATTTACATGTTTTTAGCTTTTAAATGAAGCACAGAAGGCTTGCTGTGTTTGCAGTAAAAAAAAAAAAAACCCAAACCCATTGCCATGGAGTTGATTCTGACTCATAGTGACCTTATAGGACAGAGTAGAACTGCCCCACAGGGTTTTCTAGGAGCTCCTGGTGGATTCGAACTGCAGACCTTTTCGTTAGCAGCAGTAGCTGTTAACCACTGTGCCACCAGGGATATAAATATTAACAATTTTAGCAATGTTAAAATGAAATACTTTTGACTAAATTTCTTACAGGCAATAAGATTATTAGATGAGAGAGAAGGGAGACTATTCTATTCATAAAACATGAAGAGTCAAATCATGATTTTGAAAACTAATGCAAAAGTAAATAGAGATTGAAGTATATTATTTAAAGTTGCAAATAACTAATATAAAAAATAATACAAATGGCCAATTTTTGAAGGAGGAGAAGGATAAGTTTAGTGTGAATTACTTAAATTTTTATCTTTCATATCAGATAATTAATACATGGTAAAAAAATAAAATTGACAAGTAAAGAATGAACTGTTCTGAAATATTATATACACCCTTTGGGCAGTAGACCTAATAATAACAGCTTAAAGAAATCTGTCTTTGAGAAGTGGGAATAAGGGTCAGAGGTCTGGAAAAAAGAGATATTTCTCTTGATAATAGCCTCTTTAGTATTATTTGCTTTGTTACTATTGTATGTTACTTAAAAAATAAAATTTAGAACAACAAAAATAAAATAAACATTGCAGACATAATCAAGAATCGACAAAAGGAATTCATCTCAAGCGTAGCATTCAGAGCCTAATGGCCTCTGACCCAAGAAAATAGGTCAGTGCTGTATTTAGGTTTTCAAGGTAACCCAGGTGGAAACATGTCCCATTTCTGCTTTCCAGGTCAAAGCCCTTCACCTCTGGGATGTGGTTGATAGAGTAAGGCTAAGAGTTACAATACTGGGAACCGAGGATAAGTTTGTTTAAGACCACCTCTTACCGAATGTACCATTCAGGGAATGAAGATTCTTTCTCCTTCCTCTGGAACAGAAACTAGACAACAAACCATAAACCCACTGCCGTCAAACCATTTCAGACTCATAGGCCCCTATAGGACACAGTAGAACTGTGCCATAGGGTTTCCAAGGAGCAGCTGGTGAATTTGAACTGCAGATCTTTTGGATATAACATCAGTAGAGCTAAAAAAGAGTAACAGGGCCATAGAGATAACAAATCTCTGTGGCAAGATAGTAATCAAAGTTTTCTTTCTGTTTTGCATTGTTCTTATTGCTATGAAAGACTAGGAAAAAAAAAAAAGGAAGTATTTCCCTCCCTCATATTTAGAATGTAGACAAGCTGTAGCAAACACTCTGTTTATCCAATGGCCATTCCCCTTGTCTCAGCCTTGTTGGAGAAGCCTAATTTCCACAAAACACACTCAAAACGCCAGACACACCCTTTGGCAGCCTGCTAGACAGTAGAAGTAGCCATGCAAACTAATTCTGGATCACAGTATGGGGGCAAACAGCACTTCTACAAGCAGTATAAAACCAGGCGCTGCCCCACACAGAGGCGTTGAGGCTGACCAATTAGATTCTGATTGATTGTTTCAGGGTTGCCAAGAGGATGGAATGAAGAGCTGACTGTGGCCTTGAAAACCACCACGAAAAAGCCTTATGCATATAAAAGGCCATGAGAACTTGGACCATAGGCATCTCAGCAGTGACTGGAGTGTGAAACTGTGACCACAGGTGTCCTTGGAACTGAATCTAGGTTGTTGCAATTCCCTAAAAACATATATTTATCACCTCCAAGTCACTGGGTGGTGTAAACACATAATGATCTTCGCTGATTACTGAAAGATCAGAGGTTTGAGTTTACCCAGAGGAACTTCAAAAGAAAGGCCTGGTGATCTATATCCTAAATATCAGTCATTGAAATCCCAATGGAGCATAGTTCTACTTGAACATACATGGGGTTGCCATGAGTCAGAGTCAACTGGACTCTAGATTCTTACTCTAATTCTTTAGTTCTTATTCTTACCAATTCTTACTCTAGATTCTTTGAGTAGGAATAGACTCGATGGCAATGGGTTTGTTTTTTTTTTTTTTTTTTTGGTTATTTATACATTATCTAAAATTCAATATTCTCTATCATAATCTGAATTTATCCCACTTAAAGAAACTCATTTCCAACTTCTGTTTAGTCTTACAACCTTCCAATACTCATTCACTCATTAATCGACTATTACCAGACATCTGGTGGTGCAAGAGTTAAGCACTCAGCTGCTAACCAAAAGGTTGGCATTTCAAACCCAGCCAGTGACTTTGCAGGAGAAAGATCCAGTGATTTGCTCCCATAAAGATTACAGCCTAGAAAACCCTATTCTACTCTGTCACATGATGTCACTGGGAGAAGAAATCGGCTGGACAGCAGCACACGACAACATTCTAAATGGTGGTAAAATGACAGAGAATGAGACAAATAAGATCACTGCCTATATGAACTATGCTCTAGTGAGGGAGGCAGAGAAGAAATAAGTAAAAAAATAAAAATAAATAACTGTAGACTGTGCTTTGAAGAAAATAGCACAGTCCACTCTTTTGCTTACATTGGTGTCCACATCGTAATCTGCACATAAGTCCACTACACGCATCCTTCTTTCCTCAGGTGCAACCCCCGCCCCCAGTGAAGCGTTTCAGGCTAGCATGTGCCACGTCGGCTCCTCCTTCTCAACAATAATTCTAAGGTCTCAACTGATAGAATCGTGTGGTTTTTTCACTCAATTAATTGTTTTCTGACTCCTTATCCTGAGATGAAAGCTCCTGAAACACTCCTTTGCATTCTTTTGAACTGAGCATGATGTAGGTATTCCCAAAATACTTGTGAAATGATAGGGGAAAAAAAATCCTCAAAAATATCTACTTTAACAATTCATAACTTTGAAAAAAATTAAATAAGGTCTTACATCCTATTCTCTGATTATATTATCTCTCTTAAATATCATTTAAAATATTATCTTTCAAAAATATTCATCTTATATAAGGAACCTTGCTTTGGACTGTATAATTATTACTTAGAATCATGTTTGTCTCTCTCACTGTATTTTCCTTTCACACTACACAGTGCAAAGATATCTTGAAAATGTAAATGGAACTAAAGTTTTATCCCCAGTTAAAGACAGCTGCAACATAAATTTCAGTTAATTTTAATTACATTTAAAAATTACAATTATGAAATTTTAATAATGTTTATTTTCTTGAAACTTAATCCCAAAACTAATAACTTACTTTTTTTTCTTTTTTCATTTTTTTTATTTTTATTGTAATTTAGGTGAAGGTTCACAGAACAAATAGTTTATCATCAAACAGTACACACATTGTTTTATGACATTGGTTAACAATCCCATGACATGTCAGCACTCTCCCTTCTCAACCCTGGGTTGCCTATTACCAGCTTTCCTGTTCCCTCCTGCGCTACAGTCCCTGCCCCAAGGCTGGAGCACCCATTTAGTCTTGCTTTGTTCCACGGGCCTGTTCAATCTTTGGCTGAAGGGTTAACCTCAGGAGCAACCTCATCACTGAGCTCAAACAGTCAGGTTTTCTCCAGTCTCCAACAGGCCAGCAAGTCTGGTCTTTCTTTTTGAGTTAGAATTTTTTTTTTTTTTTTTTTAATTTTCATTGTGCTTTAAGTGAAAGTTTACAAACCAAGTCAGTCCCTCATACAAAAACTTACATACACCTTGCTATATACTCCTGGTTGCTCTCCCTCTAAAGAAAAAGCACACTCCTTCACTCCACTCTCTATTTTCACGTTCATTCGGCCAGCTTCTGGCCCCTCTGCCCTCTCATTTCCCCTCCAGACAGGAGCTGCCCACACACTCTCATGTGTCTACTTGATCCAAGAAGCTCACTCTTTACCAGTATCATTTTCTATCCCATAGTCCAGTCCAATCCCTGTCTGAAGAGTTGGCTTTGGGAATGGTTCCTGTCTTGGCCTAACAGAAGGTCTGGGGAACATGACCCTCTAGTCTCAGTCAGACCATTAAGTCTGGTCTTTTTTTGAGAATTTGGGGTCTGCATCCCACTGTTCTCCTGCTCCCTCAGGGGTTCTCTATTGTGTTCCCTGTCAGGGCAGTCATTCGTTGTAGCCAGGCACCATCTAGTACTCCTGGTCTCAGACTGATGGAGTCTGTGGTTTATGTGGCCCTTTCTGCCTCTTGGGCTCATAATTACCTTGTGCCTTTGGTGTTCTTCATTCTCCATTGCTCCAGGTGGGTTGGGACCAATTGATGCATCTTAGATGGCCGCTTGCCAGGGTTTAAGACCCAGATGCCACTCTCCAAAGTGGGATGCAGAATGTTTTCTTAATAGATTTCATTATGCCAGTTGACTTAGATGTCCCCTGAAACCATGGTCCCCAAACCCCTGCCCCTGCTACAATGGCCTTCGAAGCATTCAGTTTATTTACGAAACTTCTTTGTTTTTGGTTTAGTCCAGTTGTGCTGACCTTGCCTGTATTGTGTATTGTCTTTCCCATCACCTAAATAGTTCCTATCTACTATCTAATTAGTGAAAACCCTTCTCCCTCCCTCTCTCCCTCCCCCTCCTCGTAACCATCAAAGAATATTTTCTTCTCTGTTTAAACTCTTTCTCGAGTTCTTATAATAGTTGTCTTATACAATATTTGTCCTTTTGCAGCTGACTAATTTCACTCATCCTAATGCCTTCCAGGTTCCTCCATGTTATGAAATGTTTCACAGATTCATCACTGTTCTTTATTGATGCATAGTGAGTATACCATAACTTATCAATTCATCCGTTGATAGGCACCTTAGTTGCTTCCATCTTTTTGCTATTGTAAACAATGCTACAATGAACATGGGTGTGGATATATCTGTTCGTGTAAAGGCTCTTATTTCTCTAGGATATATTCCAAGGAGTGGGATTGCTGGATCATATGGTAATTAACTTACTTTTTAAAAGTTCAGAGTAAGTATATTTATTTAACTATGTCCAGATTGTTAAAAACTGTGATTTTAAAAAGTAGGCTTTCTCAACACTAGCCTTTTAAGTTTCAAATAGAAAATATAATATAATGCCCAGTAAAATCTGAATTTCAGAAAAAAAAATATTTTTTAGGATATACTTATACAACAAAATTATTTATTGTTTATCTGAAATACAAATTTGCTGGGCATCCTGTATTTTATCTGGCAATTCTATTATTTCTAATCTCTCCTAGAATATAAAAAAAAAAAAATACATGAAAGCAATGATAAAGACCTAAACCTACAAGGAAAAGGAATAGAGATGATAGCAATAAAAAATAGTCGTAGGTTGAAAGCAGATGATGATAGTTGACTGATTTAGCAAATAATTTAAAATTTAAACCTGCAAAGGAAGGAGGAGAGATTCATGCTAATTTGTACTGTGGAACCCCAAAATAGATCAGAAATTGGGGTCCTTAAGACCTCCAAGGGGCCCTGGCAGTGGTTAAGTATTTAACTGCTAACCAAAAGATCGACAGTTCAAATCCACCAGCCACTCCTTGGAAACCTTATGGGGCAGTTCTACTCTGTCCTATGGGGTTGCTATGAGTCGAAATCAGCTCCATGGCAGTAGGTTTGGTTTTTTGGTAAGATTTCTAAACAAAGGGAGGAGATGCAACTGAAAGTAGGAGGGTTGGTTTAGTCGATTTAAATAGTTAGAACCCAGTATACACAGTCAAGGAGTGTCCTCTCCTTAACTCTGGTCAAAGACTACAAATTTACCCTCTGGAGAGGATGAATCAGTAGGACACTGAGGATAAGCCACCAAAAACAAACAAACAAAAAGCATTGCCATCAAGTCAATTCTGACTCATAGCAACCCTATAGGACAGAGTATAACCGCCCATATGGTTTTGAAGGAGCGCCTGGTGGATTCGAACTGTCATCCTTTTGGTTGGTGGCCAAACTCTTAACCACTACACCACCAGGGAGCCGGAATCAACGGCAATGGGTTTGGTTTTTTGGTTTAATCTTTAACATGCCCTGGTGGAGCAGTGTTTAAGAGCTTTGCTGGTGGGTTGGTCTGCCACCTTCCGGTCAGCAGCCACCAGTCAGAAACCCTGGTTAAGAGCTATAGCTGCTAACCATAAAGGTCAGTAGTTCGAATCCACCAGGCACTCCTTGGAAGCTCTATGGGGCAGTTCTACTCTATCCTACTGGGCCACTATGAGTCCCAATTTACTAAAGGCAACTGGTTTTTTATGGGTAGTGGTTAAAGTAGCTTAACCACTGAGCCATCTAGTGAGTCTCAAATTTGAGCATCAAAATCACCTGGAGGGCTTGTTAAAATACAGATCATTGGGCCCCACCCTCAGTTTCTCATTCAGCATGGCTAGGGTGGGGCCAGATTATTTGCAATTCTTAAAGATTTCTAGGCAATCCAGATGCTGCTGGCCCAGTGGTTCACTACATGCACCAAACTTTAGAATCAAGTGGTGGAACTTTACACAAATGCCTGGGTTCTAGCTCCAGGGATTCTCATTCAATTGTTATGGCCTGTGACATGGGCATCTGGATTTGTGACCTCTTCCTTGATTATTTTAATGTGAAACCAAGTTTAAAAACCACGGGCCTACAAGCTGAATCATTGAACTTCTCAGACCCTTTTCTCCACACTCTGATGAAGCTGGCATCCAGGTTTATATCACCCAAATGAAAAATTAGAGGGTTTCACTTTTTGGTGGAAATAGTTAACACACGTGTTTGCTAACCGTAAAAGCTGGAGGTTCAAGTCCACCCAGAGGCACTTAGGAAAAACAGCCTAGTGATTTAATCCCCAAAAATAACCGTACAGTAATTGAAAATCCTACAGAGCTCAATTCTACTTTGAAATTCATGGGGTCACCATGATTTGGAATCAGCTTGATACCTATACCGTGATTCTCAAACACACAGAATTTCCAGTGATTAGAAAGGTGAAGAGATAGCCAAGAAACACCAAATAACTGAAGAAAGCTTTCACCATGACCAAGAGACAAATCAAACAGTAAACACAGATACTCAGAAGAAAGAGAAACAGCAGAGAAAAAAAAGAAAATAAATTAATATCCTCAGAGTTATGATAAAAATTATATGCTTGAAGCAAGAATAGGAGGTTATAAAAAAGGAATATTTAGGGAACCCAAAATAAAACTAAGAGATTAAAACTGCTATTGTGAAGAAATTCTGAAGTTTAAAAAAAGCAAGAAAATGAAAATAAATCATCTAAATTATATGAGCTTAGAAAGATCATTGAGAAACAAGAAAAAAATCATTAAAAAATAATTTAACATGATTTTCTAGAACAGAAGGACATTAATTTTCATATTAACATAACCAAACAAGTTCTGAGCAAAATGGATGAAAACAGGCACACATTTTCTTCCAATGCCAGAATAGCAGGGGCAAAGAAAAATCCTAAACATTTCTAGAAAGAAAAAGCTGCTAATAATAAAGGCTCCATCCAATATCAAAATAGCATTGGATTTCTCAAAAGTAACATTAAAATCGAGAAGACAATCAAGCATGTCTAGAAAGATCTGATTAAAATGACTTTCAACCTGGATTTCTCTACCCAGCCAGTCAAATCTAAAGGTAGATTGAAGACATTTTCTGACATTTGTTGTGTTGACAAAAATGTCTTTCTCAGAAAACTGCTGGAAGCTGTACTTCACTAAAACAAGCGAGTAAACTGGGAATGAATACATGGGATCTAGGAAACAGAGCCCATAAGCAAAGGAGTCCCCCAAGGCGTTGGTGAACAGAGATCCAACCATGACAGCAGCAGCAAACCCTGAGATCAATCAGTCTAGACCGAAGCAAGGAAACAGAGAACTTTAGGACAAAGAAGTGAAATGCATGTTGGGCAGAAGGCTTAAGAGAACTGCATCTCTGGCTTCCATTGTACCACTGTAGCAAATCAATAAAACCAAAAGAAAAAGAAAAAAAATCAAACCCACTGCTGTCGAGTCAATTCCACCTCATAGCAACCCTATATAGGTCAGCGTAGAACTGCAATCAGTGAACTATATCTAAAACTTTAAAAGAAATAGTAAATAAATAAATAAATAAGCAATAAATATGGAATGAATACGAAAAGAAATTGCATTGAAAAAAAAAGAAATAGCCAAGAGCTGAAAGGGAACATGGGTGGGCAGGTGGAGGGTGGGGCTAAACCATTCTCACTAAGTACATGTTATGCTAATGACCCCAAAATTTCTGTCTCGTGCCTAATATCCTCTTGATTTTCATTCAATGTATCCAACTGCATAGTAGCTACCTGGATATAACCTCAAACATAACATTACCAAAAAGGCTCCTCAAAGTTAATGTTATAAAAATAAAACACATTTTATTTTTCCCGATTATGCTTCTTTCCCAGTAGACTTCTTCCAATGAATGGCCTGCACTTTTGTCATCAGAGGTAAAAACCTGACAGTTCTCTTTCTTTTTCTCCTTTCCCACTTCCATTGCCCCTCCTGGACCCCTATCCAAACTGTGCAAGCCCACTTACTCCTTCATCCTTATTATGTCGGGAATGCTTTACTTCCTCTCCATTCCCACTGAAACTGCTGAGTTCAGGGCCTCATCACTTCTCATTTTCCTGACTGCCATTGTTGAGGAAACAGTAGAGTGATTGTTCTAAAATGCAAATCTCAGTATGTCATTCTGCTGCTTAAAACTCTCCAATGGCTGCCCCCTGCCAAATCCCTTAGCATGGCACTGAGGCCATCCTTGATTTGATGCCTACTTAATTTTCCATTGCCAGGTCTGTTACTGCCGCCAGTGCTCCACGTTCCAAGAATGTTGAATTGCTGTCAACTTTCAATTTTTCAAGAATAGATTAACCACGTTATGGCAAAAACGGAAGAGAAAATAACCAAAGGGCAGCTCATTTGTAAAGAAAAATAAAACTATTATGGACTAGAGGAATGTCTACATATCAAGACGAGCCCATTATTTATGATTATATAGGAACCACGACATTTTTACATTGTACCTACTGCAAATCAGGAACGCCCCTCCACCTGGACAATCAGAGGTGGGTATGTTCGCTTACAGCAGTCTGTTAGCTTGTTAGCTGCTCTTCTATGCCAGAGCAGCTCTCTGCAGTTTCACTGAAGACCTTTGCAAAAATCTGTTTTATTGTGGCCATGATATTACTAGAAGTCTCTTTGCCCTGCCTTCTCCTAAGGCTTTTTTTTTTTTAGAGGAAAATTTGGAGAAGGACAGTGAAGGAGAGAGTACTGTGAACAAAGCCTTGGATTTTGATGGGAAGCCTTTTGTAACCTTGAACTGACAGATATGGCTCTAAACTCTTTCAATTCATTGTTATATTGTGAGGCTTGCCTCATTGAAGCTGAGGGGCATTCTGGGGTTATGAGGACAAAAACTTCAGAATGGCAGGTAATTTAATTTCCATGTTGATGGCTGGACTGTCTTGCCAGGGACCTAGTATTTGTGCAATGGTGAAGGAGAGAATGGCAGTGAGATTGAGGAATTAGCTGACAAAAACAAGCCAGCTCAAGATAACTACTTGCTATAATATTTAGAAAATAAAAAGCTGAATTTATTCAATGAAATCTGATTTCACCCAAGATTGTTTTCATTATAAAACGAAGACAGGAGGAAGAAGGAAAGAACTGCTCAGCTCAGATAACAGAGCTATTTGAACATTTTAATTAGATACATGGTGTTAAATATCCATCTTGTCCCACAGTTGCATTTGTGTCCAAAGTACGTATTTTCTGTGTTCTCTTCCTCATTTTCCATTACCGAAGTTAAGGATAATACAGACTTGATTGCATTTCTAGTTTTCCAAAATTATAATTCCAAAATACCCTTATGCTTTTATGTGCTTGCCCTCATTCTCCTTCCTCCACATGGAATCCTCACCTACGCCACTATGCCCACCTCCACGCCTATTATCTGAATAATGAACACATTCACAGATTCCAGACTCAGCTCAAATGGTATCTTTAATAGAAAGCTTTGCTTCCCCCACCTCTCAACCATGAGGTAGAATGGTTTACCTGATCCTTTGTATTGCTCTGTGGTCTGTGCAGAATTCGATTATAACACTCAAGATTTCTTAGCACCTTATTTTCATGCCTATCTCTTTGTTTAAAATGTAAGATTCTTCAGGGCAGGAACCATGTCTTATTAAACTCTCTTGCCTTCTATACCCCAACGCCTATCCCATGGTGGTTGTGAGACAGATACGGTTAACTGGGCTAGTGGAACAAAAGAGCTTTTGAAAGATTACCCTCTAGAAGTTGGGTAAACAGGAACCCACCCTGTCAATATGAGATAAGATTGAAACAACCTATGAATTACTATCTCCTTCCTAGTGTTTTTCTAGTCCCTTCCTTTACAGGCTCCACATGCTCAGAAGAACAAAGTATGATTGCTGTTTAACCTCCCTTAGCCCTCCAAAGATGGTGAGGTAGTGCCAAAGATCAAGTGCGCTTGCGCTATATCCCATAGTAAGTGATGACGAGGGCTGCCAAGAGGACTCCATCTTGAATATCGTTGGGTTCCATCTTAGATTCCAGATGCACGTGCAACCTAATTAACATACATTGCCATTCTGAGAAGTACTCACCCCTTGAAAGAAGCCCACTAAATATTCATTACTCTATTGTCTCCACCGAACCCATATAAGCCCTAGCCTTGCTTCTTTTGGAAAGTTAGTCTTTTGGAAAGGCATAGATCAGATCCCCTCTGATTCCTTTAGCTTGACTCAAGCAAAATAAAGCTTGCTGAAGATAAAATTTGTCTTTTGTGTCTATTCTTACTCAGGAAAAGACAAGGACCCTTTTTGTCAGATTGGTGATTGGAAACAGTTGGTTTTCTTTAAGTTTTGTTGAGAGTCACTACAATAGGTAAAAGAGTCATACAAACCTGGTTTGATACCAGACTGTGACACTTACTCTCTGGGTGGTCTTGAGCAACTTACTTGAACTCTTAATATCAGTCCCCTCAATTGTAAAATAGGAAAAATTCTACCACCCTCAGTGACTACAATGGTAAGGGCAATAATTGTATTGAATCAATGAGTCAACAACAACAACAAATCTGAAACATACTGTGGCTATACTGATGCTATTACATAAACAATTTAGAAAAATATTTCCACCTGCCATCAATAGGAATATAAGTGAAATTATTTTTTGAGAACTACGGGTGGATTTGCACTACTTTTTCATGATTTGATGTGACTTGTCTTTTGGCTGGAGTACCTGAATGGCACAAAAAATAATTAAGCGCTCAACTATTAACCAAAAGGTAGGTAGTTCAAACCCACCCAGAGGCACCTTGGGAGAAAGGCCTGGCAATCTGCTTCCAAAAGGTCACAGTCTTGAAAACCCTGTGGAGCACAGCTCTACTCTGTAACACATGTTTGGGGTTTTTTTTGTTCGTTTGCTTGTTTTTTTTTTTTAATCTTATGGCTAGGGACATGCATTTACATGGAAGATGGCTGAGATTAGTAGTACAAGTCTTGATGGGTGGAAAAGAACAGTGCTATCTACCTGTGGTGATCACCCCCAAGGTCTCAGGGACATCACCCTCTACTGCAGTGATCTCCAAGTCATACATAAGGCGATCTATTAGGGTAAGGGAAATAAAATATTAGAAGTTTTATTTGTATTTGTAACTGTTATGTTGAAACAAATGAGATTAATAGTGTTCAGAAAAAATAACTTAATTCTTTGTTTAGGAGAAGAATTTAAGAGAATAATTTTTTGCTTGTTAAGCTAATGGGCTCCCTGTAGCATTAAGGAGAGGAATGGGCCCACCCAAGAAGCCAGTTTTGTTCTGTTAGCACCAGGAATCACAGGCAGCCTGACTTGGAGCCAGGATAATAGTGTGACCCTAGTTTACCTGTACTTGAATGGTCTGAGGAGAGGCTGGTGACAGAATGCTCCCTGCAGGCAGATGAGATGGCCCCTCAGCCTGAGTATGACTCTCAAATTCACAGAACCCCTCACCCCTTGAGCCCATGTAAACATGAGAATGGGGGGCATGTCCAATCCCCTCAGGACAAGATGAGATTCCTTGAAATGTGGCTGGGTTCAAGTGTCCCAGGAGCTCTGGGACTTTCTTCTGCACAAATAGTTGGTCTTTGGTGCCATGTAGGCTATAGTCTTCAGGGGACCGGTCATGGGAGCAAGTGTAGGAAAATGGCTTTGGGCTCCTGGGCCACCACTGCCTACTTAGGTCAGCCTGCAAAAGGCCCTGGTTGAGTAGGCTGTGGCCCTCTTTAATCTTTCACAGAGTGAGGCTGAAAGAGTTTAATGGGACATTTGTTGTCAAGGACAACAAAAAGGACATCAGTTTCATTCCCTCTCCACAATGTCAAGAGCTAGAGACTTCAGGATCTTCTTGTTGGGTCTCCACTGCAGCCCTGGCTGTTTCTTGTACTTCTCAGGTCTCACCAGCCTCCAAGTACAGCAGCTTTTTCAGGGTCTTCTACATGTGTGAGATCTGGGTCAAGGGTTTTAGTAATCCATATTTTTCCAGGGCATTATTGAATTGGGTCTACATGTTGGGAGGGTTGTCCATGAAATATTGCTGATCTGGAGCTACAAACGCAGCTTATTTCTGCTACAGGGTGTCTTATTCCAGTAAAGATGCTTTGCCTAGGTATGGTCTAAAAAGGATAAAGTTAGTTGATGACTCTCCCTTATATCCACTCATTTATTAAAGGCAGGATAGAGGAGTACTGGGAAAGTTATTTAAAAGAGTCCGAGACATTTTGAAGATTCAAGTTATGAAGGAAAACAGGAGCCAGTGAGATAAAACCCACTCTAAGGGTAACCTTACCTTCAAAATCATTCCAGTTACCTACCATGCTCTATCCTCCACTCTTTCTATTTCCACTGCTACCATTCTAGTCCAAGCCAACATCATTTCTCATCTGAGCTCCTGTAACGGTCTCCTAGAGTTCTCCAGCTTCTATTTCTGCCCTCCTCCGTGGTCTAGTCTTCACACAGCACCCAGTGATTCTCTTAAAACATAAGCCAGATTATAAAATTCCTCCTTTTGACCCTTCGTCAGGTTATTAGAATGACATTTTCAGTCTTTACCATAGCTGATAAATCCCTCTTGGTCTGCTCTCACTTGGCACTCCTCTGCTCTTAAAGAAACTTCTGCCACACTGATCAGACTAGCAAGAACATGCCAAGTGTTTTCCAGCCTTAAGGACATTTTTTTTTTTCTTGGCTATAATCTTTTTTTAATTGTGCTTTAAGTGAAAGTTTACAAATCAAGTCAGTCTCTCACACAAAAACTTATATACACCTGCTACATACTTCGGATTGCTCTCCGCCTAATGAGACAGCCCGCTCCCTTCCTCCACTATCTCTTTTCGTGTCCTTTTTGCCACTTTATAACCCCCTCTACCATCTCATCTCCCCTCCAGGAAGGAGGTGCAAACATAGTCTCAAGTGTCCACCTGATCCAAGAAGCTCACTCCACACCAGCATCCCTCTCTATCCCATTGTCCAGTTCGATCCCTGTCTGAAGAGTTGGCTTTGGGAATGGTTCCTGTCCTGGGCCAACAGAAGGTCTGAGGGCCATGACCACCGGGGTCCTTCTAGTCTCAGTCAGACCATTAAGTCTTGTCTTTTTACTAGAATTTGGGGCCTGCATCTCACTGCTGTCCTGTTTCCTCAGGGGTTCTCTGTCGTGTTCCCTGTCAGGGCAGTCATCAGTTGTAGCTGGGCACCATCTAGTTCTTCTGGTCTCAGGCTGATGGAGTCTCTGGTTTATGTGGCCCTTTCTGTCTCTTGGGCTTGTGATTACCTTGTGTCCTTGGTGTTCTTCATTCTCCCTTGGTCCTTAAAGACTTTTTATTTGTTATTTTCTCAGGCTAGAAAGTTCTTTAGAAATCTTCACAAGGCTAGATCTTTCTCGTCATTCAATTGTAAGCTCCCTGGTACTTCCTAAATGAGGACTTCCTGGAAACTCTACCCTGTTTTATTTTGCAGAGCTTTTCGCTATCTGACATTGTCTTTTGTGTTTATTTATTCACTGTCTTGGTATTCAGTTTTTGGAGGTACTCTGACAAATGGAAGCAGGTTTAGAAAATGGCAGTCATGAAGGAGAAGGGCCTCAAAACCATGTCATTTGGAATTAAAAAAAAAAAATAGCTAAACAAATATTTCTGGGGTGTGAGTGTGAATCTAAGGAATAGTATTGCTTTCATCAACTGACAGAATGCCTATGCTATTCCAGAGAGCAAAAGAGAATTGATGGTAAAGCCAAAAAATGTGTAAAGCATTTGATGTAGAAATTTTATATTTAAATCAGTATTCTAAGCTCTGCAAATAAGTACTTGTATCGATTGCCATCACAACATTTATAATTAAGAAAAAGAAAAAAAAAACTTATATGTTGATATATAGGGGGTTATTTTAGTAAAATATATAAGCATATAGTAAGATATTATATAAACAGTAAAATGATATAGAAATACGAATTGACATGAAAAGCATTACTTATGACACATTAAAAGTTAGTTTATATATAATTTTTAAATGTGTCATAAAATTTAGCCTTTCCAAATACAACTTTAAAGCACAATACTACTGCAAAAAATTGATACTTTTAAATGTTAGCATTTTTAGTTTTTTAAAAAATTACTGTATTAATATTAATATTATATAACCAATTTTGATTTCAACTCATCTAAATTTCTTTACAGTGTGCTTCTTGAGCAATATTTTTTATATAAAATGAGAATCAACAAACTAGCATTTTATTCTGGCTTGAACACACACACACACAGTATAGCTTAAGGTTTCAATATTTAAAAATTGTTTAAAATGGCTGCTCTATCTTGGATAGTTAACTATTCTGTCCATATCATTAAAATATGACAGTCGTTATTATAGTTACTACCTAACTCTTGACACTGCCAAATAATTAATATTGTAAAATTTACTGCCTAGAAATACATGTGTGGGTGTAAATATACATATATTACTGGGGAAAAAAGGTTAAAGTATAAACACTATGACAAATAAATGATCTTTGGTGCTCCCATTTGCCATGTTCTTGTCTTTCTCAAATAATTTAATGTGATATATGCATTTACTTGAAATTAAAAACATGTTAAAACCTCCACATTATAGCACATTTCAAGGGGAAAAGTTGACCATTTAAGTAATCAGTTACCAAAATATTATGTCATTGCAACTCAATACTTGAGATTAAATTGGACAGTATAGCTGTCAGCTGGTGCATACATTTGAATCAGAAAATAAAAATAAATTTGTTTTTCAAGTGAGCATTAACTTAAAATCCTTTACTTTGTAGTTTACATAATCGCAAATGTTATGTTTCAAATGTAAATGATAAAATTAACAAAAATGTATGTACCTTTTACAAAGAAACTCAGGATGAAAGTCATTATTTTGCACTTCTTCGTGCTCTCATCTTTGTATGTGAAAATCTACTAGATATGGACTCAGTATGTTAGAAATAAATCAAAATATAATGTTCTTGGATAGGGAATGTAACTGAATTCGTAGATACATACAATTCTCATTATATATTTGGGATTTAAAGAAAAATGATCACCTCACTGGCACAATAAGTTATTTATTCATTTTTTTAAAAGAGTGGTAAGATGACCTGGACATGCGATTTTGTCATTACACACCATGTATT
This sequence comes from Loxodonta africana, assembly GCF_030014295.1. Taxonomy (NCBI): domain Eukaryota; kingdom Metazoa; phylum Chordata; class Mammalia; order Proboscidea; family Elephantidae; genus Loxodonta; species Loxodonta africana. The sequence goes on along the minus strand of NC_087347.1, from coordinate 108,141,743 downwards.
CTTCTACTTTGACTAGATTTCTCACAATCAGAATTCCCTACAAAAATCTTGATGGCAGAAAATCGTAAGAGAAAACAAAACAAAACAAACCTTGAAATGCTTAGATTTAATTTGCATGAGAATGACTTAGGGGCATAGTAGTAGCTATTTCCAGGTCCCCAGGTGGTGCAAAAGAAGCCCTGATGGCACAGTAGTTAAAGCACTTGGCTACTAACCGAAAGGTTGGCAGTTAGAATCTACCAGCTGCTCTGCAGGAAAAAGACGTGGCAGTGCCTTCCCTAAAGATTATGGCCTTGGAAACCCTATGGGGCAGTCCTACTCTGTCCTATAGGGTTGCTATGATTTGGAATGTAGTCAGTGGCAAAGGTTCCCCCCACCCCACCTCCCCGTGTGCAAGTGATTTGCACTCAAAATGGTTGGGCATTGGAACGTAACCATCAACATCACAGAAGAAATCTGCTTCTGTAAAGATTACAGCCAGAAAAACCCCATGGAGCAGTTCTCGTCTATAACAGAACTGACTCAATGGTCAAAAAAAAGAAACATATTTTTTAAGAAGAGTGACCAGATAAATTTTCAAGAAATAGAGTATGATTAAGTAACTTTGAAATTTTACTCATTTAGCTACTTTCTATAAGTATTCAGCTTTTATATATATATTCTGTTGTCCATCCAATAGAAATATAAGAAATATTCCAATTAAAAAAAAAAAAAGCCTTTAGCATTTCTCCATTAGAGGCAATACTAGAGATGATAAGGTCAAATTCATCCTTAAATTTTTCTTTTACTCCAAATCTCAATCTTTGTAGTCCTCACCAATGCCATAGGTATTATTTGTGTTTTCTTACTGTATTAACAAGGACCCCTGGTGGCACAAGGGTTAAGTGTTCAGCCACTGACTGAAAGGACAGACCTGGAGATCTGCTCCCTTAAAGATTACAGCGGAGGAAACCCTATGGGGCAATTCTACTATGTCTTGTAGGGTCGCTATGAATTGAAATTGATTTGAAGGCACACAACAATAACAACAACAACTGTTTCAACTAAAGAGTTCTCTCGTAAAGGTTTCTGAGTCTCCTACCTGTCCTTCTAAATCTCATCAGGTTTTTTAGACAATACTCTTACCTCCATTCTAAGATAACAGAATTTTTTTTTTTTTTTCTCTCACACCTGACCTCATTAGGAGTCAATTCAGCACAAAATAATCCCATCACTGGCCTTTTAAGTACTATCCATCTTTGAGATATCTATATCCAAAACTAGATAGAACACTTATAGCTATATAATTTAAAAACCTGAAAGCATATTAGTTTAAAAAGGTGCACATAATTTATGGCCTTTAAAAAAAAATTCCTATGCTACTCAAGATATTCTTTGAACGATTATAAAAAGTTTAAATATGTAACAATATTAATTAGAATTAAAATGATGCAAACTTTTAAACTTAGTTATATGTAATACTCTTCTCACACTAATGTTAGAATATGATGATAATGATTACGCAAAGGAAAACAAAGAAATTTAAATATATTGATGTTGAGGCAAAAATATAGTTTTCAAAAATATACCTAAATCTATATATATGTTGTTGTTTTGAGCTGCCATCAAGTCGGCTCTGACTTCTGACAACCTTATGTATAACAGAACACAATGTCATCTGCTCCTGTGCCATCTTCATGACCATTGGTAAGTCTGACTGCATTGTTGTGACTATTGTGTTAATCCATCTCATTGAGGGTTTCACTAGCTTTCATTGACCTTCTACTTTATCAAATATGATATCTTTTTCTAGCAATTGTTCTTTCCTGATGACATGTCTAAAGTCACAAGGCAAAGTCTGGCCATCCTCACTTCTAAGGAGTGTTCTGGCTGTATTTTTTCTAAGGCAGATTTGTTCATTCTTCTGTCAATCCACTGGATATTCACTATGCTTTGCCAACTTCACAATTTAAATGCATCAGTTCTTCTTATGACTTCCTTTTTCATTGTCCAGTTTTCACATGCATATGCAATGATTGGAAAGATCATGACTTGGGTCAGGCGCACTACAGTCATCAAAGTAAAGTCCTCCTGTGATCAGATGTCATCTGCCCAAGTCTAGTTTAGGTTAAACAATATTGCCGCAGAGTCAGAAAGGCTGAAGTTTGATTGTTTAGCCTCAGTTTAAATGAGTAATATTCACCAGATCATGGCCTGATTCCAAGATAATGCTTACAGTATATTTGCAGACTTCTAGAATAATCTCTTTGATTCTCTTAATTCATTCTCAGGCTCTGATTAAAATGCCAGCAGTAATTCATTTTAACTAAAATAATCTATTGTAAATCTAAAGCATACTATGTCTTTTTCCACTCTAAATATCCTATTTCCTCTTTTTAAATGAAAGAAAGTAAATGAGCGTGATATAAATAAAGCAATTATCTTCCTGCTGAACACAATTGTAATTTTTTTTAATTTATTCTTTTTTTTAAATGCATTGAACAATATAAAGTTCCTTTTCTTGTAATGATTCCAGGAAAAGTTAACCTTTAGCATTTTAGCAAGGGGAAACAACCACTATTTAAAGCTTTTAACTATGGGAAAAGCTGAGAGTATGCAATTATTCCGTTTATGCTAATGAGAGCATTCTGTCATCACTAATTATAATCTGGTTACAAAAATAGTGCTACGATGTACGTTACGATTGTTGTATTTATCCATTCTTGTAGGTAATTGGCATTAAGAAGAACATCATATTGGAACACAGCAATTTAAGGTGACAAAACTCGCTGGAAGAGTATCACATATAGTCCTTTGGAGATTCCTCGTAGTACTTTTAATGTAAATTTTGATGGGCTATTAGTTTTCATTAATGGTGGTTTGAGCGCTTAGAGAAGACAACTATGTACTGTACTTAGTGCTGGGCAAATTGCCTGGATAGACTTCATACATTACTGTTACTTTAATGAATAGTGTTACAGCAAAATTAGAAGACTGATGGCTTAGAAAATTCAGGTGGGTGTATTTTAAGTTCCTTGAACTAAGAGACATTGCTTAATGTGCACTAAAAAGTAACTTGTCCTGATTTGAAAACAGAATCACTTAAAAACAGGTAGAGTCATTGGAGTATGCTTTAAATAAACTAGGCTATGTATACCAAATTGTAGATGTAAGTGTAAAACAAGTGTAATAAATCCATCGCTGGATCTTTTGCTGAAAAGTGATTGTAAACACAATTTTATGTAAACGGGATAGCATTTGCATCTTTTTAAATTATATGGTATTTGTTCAGCTTTTTATTATTTGTATTTTCTTAAGTAGAACATATTTATGTAACTTAACCAAAAAAACGCACTGCTGTCGAGTTGATTCCAACTCATAGTGACCCTATAGGACAGAGTCCCATAGGGTTTCCAAGGAGTAGCTAGTGGATTCAAATTACCAACCTTCTGGTTAGCAGCTGAGCTCTTAACCACTGTGCCACCATGGCTCCTGAAGTTAGGTACAAACCTATTAATTATTATAAAAATATTTAATAAAATTGCATTGATGAGCATTCATACATCTAAGAAAATTAACACTGTCTAAATCCCTGAGAAAGGCAGTAGCTGGGATTATTTATCTAAGCTATTTTAAAGACTCTTTATTGAAAAATCTGTTCAGTAGCATAACATTTCATGTTCCATGGATGCTTTATCCTGAGAATATTTTATAAATATGTGATCTCAGAAAACCAGTGTCTAGCTATAGTTATCAGAAAAAAACCCAATCTTTCTTAACTAATAAACCATTTTTTTCTAAATTTAGACAACGTTAACTCATTTAATAAAATTCCATAAGTGTATAAATCACTCATGTTTTTAATTTTAGAACATTTGAAATTAAAACACTTAGGAGTACTTCAAAATTTTGTTCTAAGTAACTATAATTATTTTCTTCATGTGACTGATTTATGTTTATTATTTCTATAAACATTAACCATAACAGTTTGAAATAATCACATTTACTAGAAAGTTCTTTCTTATTAAAATGCATAATCATTAATAGCAATAGTGTGTATAATAAATTGGAAATAAAGCAAAACACATGGAGCAGAACTAATTTCATCATTATAAAGTATTCCATAAACATGAAAACTAAATGCTTTATATTAAAGAAGTAATGATCTTGTAGATTGCTTTTAGCTTGTTCTTAATATATTATATGCATAGAATAATGATATGTTCTTCTGTTTCAACAGATTAATGGCAGAAGTTAAACCACATGAAACATCAGGTATTTTTTTTAAATAAGTAAAAGTTTCATGAAGGGGGAAAGAAAGATGTATGTCTGTGTCATTAAAAAAAAAAAAAAAAAGTTTAGACTTCCTTCCAAAAGCAAAAGGTGTTTGATAATACAGTCTCACAGTCTCTTTGTATTTCCTGTTCTCTTTTCTTTACATGTTCTTCCCCCGATACGTGAATGGCTCACCCCTCCCTTCCTTTTGATTTTTACTTATCTGTGACTTCTTGGTGAGATCCACCATAACCTCTCCACTTAAAACTGCAATTCTTCTGGCTCTCCTCTCAACTCAACTCTGCACTCTTCGATTCTATGCCCTAATTGGATTTTCTCGAATAGTACTTTCGCCATCTGATAAATTTTATTTCATTTATTTGTTTTTACTATGTTTTCTTCCACTGGGAATATTCGCTCCTTGAGGACAGGGGATAATTATCTGTTTTATGATAATTATCTGTTTTATGAGGATTTATGGAAATCCTCATGGCATAGTGGCTGCTAATCAAAAGGTTGGTAGTTCAAATCCACCAGGTGCTCCTTGGAAACTCTACGGGGCAGTTCTACTCTGTCCCTGGAGGGTCACTACGAGTTGGAATTTACTGGACAGTAACGGTTTTTTTTTTTTGGTTTTGTTATCCTAGCACCTAAACGGTGCCTGCCTGTTGCATAATAGCTGCTTGACACATTGTTAAAGGACTAAATGAATCGAAATTGGAACAGGTTAATATAAAAACAAGGGAAGTGAATTCTGACTTTTTTTTATTAAATTAAATTTGAAAGAAAGAAGAAAAAAAAAGAGAAGTGCATTGTCTTCCCACCCTGTTACCCTATCTTTCTCTTCAAGAAAATTTCATACCATCAGCTTTTATAAATATCACTATTATTTACTTATTTTCTAAGGATTTCTATTTTAGCAAACATTTGCGATGGTGGGCCTACAGTTACAATATCATGCTTTATAGAAGTTATTGGCCTCAGGATCAGAAGTAGGCTTTCTGGGTATACAGCAGGTTTCTCAACATGGCATTACTGATATTTTGGATCAATTGATTTCTTATTGGGGGGCTATCATGTGCATCATAGGATGTTTACCAGTATTTCTAGCCTCCTAACTACTAGACGCCAGTAATGTCCCTACCCCGAACACTTGAAAATCAAATGTATCTCCAGGCATTGTGAAATGTCCTGGTCAAAATCTCCTTGAGCTAAGAACCACTGGTGTAATGGCTTTGGAATTAGACAAGTTTATGTTACAGACCCAGCTTTGACCCTAAGCAGTCCATGGTTTCCAGTGGTAATACTGCAGTCACAATACCTCCATTGTAAGGTTACCATGTCTGGTAGCACTAACATGTGTAGATTGCCCAGTATAGAGTAACAGAGTAGTCTCTAGATAATATTTATTGAGATAAACAGTGCAGCATAGTGGATAAAAGTATATATACATAAAACAAAACCACTGCTGTGGAGTCAATTCCGACTCATGTCGGCCCTATAGGACAGAGTAGATCTGCTTTACAGAAGCAGACTGCCACATCTTCCTCCAGCAGAGAGGCCACTTTAACCACTGCGCCACAAAGTCTCCAGTACATATATACATACACGTGTACATATATATGCACACACAACCTGGTGGTACAATGGTTATGCTCTTGGCTGATAACCTAAAGGTTGGCAGTTCTAACTTACCCAGTGGCTCTGCTGGAGGAAAGACCTGGTGATTTGCTCCTGTAAAGATTACAGCATAGAAAACTCTATGGAGTAGTTCTACTCTATCACTTGGGGTCAATATGAGTTGGAATCAACTTCACAGCACCTAACAACAACAGCTGTATAGATGATATAGATATAGATTCTGATACAGATATAGATAGATCTATATAAATATATGTGTATAGATATACATGTATATACTTGTTTTTAATTTAAAAATATACATATGTATGGCAAAAAAATGGAGTAGTCTGTATAGGCTTTTTGAATCTACCTCTTTTCCATAAAAAACGTATTTTGAAGAATGGTTCAAATAAATACATACAGATTTACCTTACATGTAATGGCTGCATATTATTTTACTGTAAAGATATAACATGATTAATTTGACTGGCTCATTATAATGGACTTGTAGGTTGTTTTTAGGCTTTTTCTATTACAAGCAACCTTCCTAGTATATTCTTGTGTACATCTTAGTGCACATACACCTAACTGTAAGAACAAATTCCTAGAAGGAGCATAGGTTTTAAGTCTAAGACTCATAGGTTACAAAACTTGTTGAATTTGATTATTAACTGTGTAACTCTGAGCAATTAACTAGGAGCCCTGGTGGTACATTGGTTAAGAGCTTGGCTGCTAACCTAAAAGGTCGGCAATTCTAAACTAGCAACTCCTCCTTGGAAACCCCATGGAGCAGTTCTATTATGAATTGACTTCACAGCAACAGGTTTTTTTTTTTTTTTTGGTTTGTGCAATTAGTCTAGCTGAGCCTCTTTTAGGACATCTGAAATAAGCAGTGTTAATGTTACCCCTCTCATGGGCTTGTTGTGAGAATTACATGAAGTACTAGAATGTTTTATTTACTTACACTACAGGTAGTAGTCCCCAACTTAAGGCGGGGTAATGTTCTTATGACTTCTGACAAGTCAAATACCTCACTTTTTTTTTTTTTTTTTTGGTTTTCTCTATTATTGTCTTTTATTAACAGTATCTTTATAAATTTGACTTAATTTGTCTTTGGGGGTTGGAAATATTACATATAAACTTACAGATATATTTTAATACCCCAAAAAATGTAAAAAAAGAAAGGTTGTAAGTATGGTTTGTCATAACTTGAATACGTAGTAAGTTGGGGACTACCTGTATTGCTTATTATTATTAAAGAGAATAATGCCTTTAGCCCTAGCTATTAGAGACTGCACTCAAGAGCCTAAAATAAAAGAGTTTTTGTTTTGGAACCCATTCACTTACTTTTTTTTTTTTTCTTCCTCCCATTAAACTGCTTAGTTTCTTTAAGAACAAAATTCAATATATTCTTCTTTACTTGAATTTCTAGATGTATGTATGTAAAATATGTTCTAAAAATGACTGACTATATTGTACACATTTATCTTTTTATGCATTTCTTCCCTTCTCAATCCAAGCTCATAGGTTTTTAATTTTGTTTTTTTTTAATATTTGTTTCAATAAATATTTAAATTCTACAGTATAGTTATGGTTGTAGTCACTCTCCATAAACATTTGCCTGTTTTGACCGAAAATATTTTTTCATTGCCATGGGGCATATTTTTGCATGTGGATGGTTATTATTTTATTCATTCAATATTCTATTATTACTTATTGAAATGTAATACATTCAAAGCACCTTGCTATGACTCATGAGGAATGCATATATGAATAAAATGTGGCCCAAAAGTAATGGAGAAGACATCTTCATAGATAATGATTATAAAAGACAAATGTGTGTGTATGCATATATATATATATTCCATTACATTAGGAGGGCGAGATCTCAAACCACATTATAGTAAAGATGAATTTATTTTTGAAAGATGGCTGGTATTTCAAATGGTATCTGATGAAAATGGAAAGCAGTAAAGGGTGAATGATCAGCAAGGCAAATACAGACATAAGTAGGACGTAGTCAGATAAAAGGAGCCCTGGTGGTGCAGTGGTTAAGAGCTCAACCGCGAACCAAAAGGTCAGCAGTTCGAACAACTGGTCATTCCTTGGAAACTCTATGGGGCAGTTCTACTGTGTCCTATAGGGTCACTATGAGCTGGAATCGACTTGACAGCAATGAGTTTGATTTGGTTTGGCATTCAGATAAACGATAGGTAGTGCACCTAGAGTGTAGTATATTTGGCTAGAGTAGAAGTAAATGAGGATCAGATGGAGAAGGCTTCCTCCTGAAAATCTTTAACAAGTATAATCCTTAAGGATATTTGTTCGTACTTTCTATGGGCTCAACACACAATTTTTTTTTTTCTGTTCCAGTGGTGACTTGACTGCTCTATTACTTGTATTGATAATTGTTGCTATTTTTTTGTCAGTGCCCTGGTTAAAAATCTCATATGTTCCTTTTATTTATTTATTTATTGCGCTTTAGATGAAGGTTTACAGAGAAAATCAGTTTCTCATTAAACAATTAATACACAAATTGTTTTGTGGCATTTGTTGTCAACCCCCCAACGTGTCAACACTCTCCCCTTGTCAACTTTGGGTTCCCGTTTCCATTTGTCCAGCTTTCCTGTTCCCTCCTGCCATCCAGTCCCTGCCTCTGGGCTGGTGCGCCCATTTAATCGTGTATACATGGTTGAGCTACCTGTATTCTTGTTTATTTTATGGGCCTGTCTAATTCTTGGCTGAAGGGTGAACCTCAGGAGTGACCTCAGTACTGAACTAAAAGGGTGTCTGGGGACCATACTATCAGGGTTTCTCCAGTCTTTGTCAGACCAGTAAGCCTGGTCTTTTTTTGTGAATTTGAATTTTGTTCTACATTTTTCTCCAGCTTTGTCTGGGACACTCTATTGTGATCCCTATCAGAGCAGTTGGTGGTGATAGCCAGGCACCATCTAGTTGTGCTGGACTGAGTCTGGGGGAGGCTGTAGTACTTGTGGTCCATTAGTCCTTTGGACTAATCTTTCCCTTGTGTCTTTGGTTTTCTTCATTTTCCCTTGATCTAGATGGAGTGAGACCACTGAAGTATTTTAGATGGCCACTCACAAGCTTTTAAGACCCCTGTACTACTCACCAAAGTAGAATGTAGAACATTTTCTTTATCAACTATGTTATGCCAATTGAGCTAGATGTCCCTCGAGATCATGGTCCCCACAGCCTTCAGCCCAGTAACTTGGTCCCTCAGGAGTTTGGATGTGTCTATGAAACTTCTGTGAATTTATCTAGGTCAAGTAGTGCTGACTATCCCAAAGCCTAATTTTAATCAATAGTTTCAATGACCTTCACTTCCTACTCACAAAGGCACGAAAACACATGGTAAAGATAAGCCCAAGAGACTGAAATGGCCACATAAACCAGAAACCACATCAGCCTGAGACTTGAAGAACTAGATGGTGCCTGGCTACCACCAATGACTGCCCTGACAGGGAACACGACAGAGAATCCCTGATGGAGCAGGAGAACAGTGGGATGCAGATCTCAAATTCCAGTAAAAAGACCAGGCTTAACGGTCTGACTGAGACTACAGGGACCCTGGAGGTCATGGTCCCCGGGCCCTTTGTTAGCCCAAGACTGGAACCATTCCGAAAGCCAACTCTTCAGACAGGGGTTGGACTGGACTATGAGATAGATAGTGACATTGGTGAGGAGTGAGCTTTTTGGCTCAAGTAGACGCACGAGACTATGTGGGCAACTCTTGTCTGGAGGTGAGATGAGAAGGAAGAGAGGACAGGAGCTGGTTGAATGGACACGGGGAATACAGGGAGGGGAGGAGAAGCATGTTGTCTCACTATGGGGAGAACAGCTAGGAGTACATAGCAAGGTATGTATAATTTTTGTATGAGAGACTGACTTGATTTGTAAACTTTCACTTAAAGCACAATAAATAAATTAAAAAAAAAGACTTGGTAAACACTGAGAAAAAAAATTCTAAGAGAAATAGTAGTAGTTATAATTTTAGTCATACTAGCTATTGTATTTAAAAACAGATGAGAAGAAAGTCCTGATGGTTGGGAAAACACAACTGATGTGTTCTCCTTTAAGAATGGGGAAGAATTTCATGTTAAAATTTATAAGCTGGTCAGCTTACATGCAGTAACTTGGAGGGCATAGAGCACTCACCAGTCACTGTATAGAATGTGTCAGTCACATCTGACCACTAAACTTAATCCTCTGACTCACTGAAGATGAAATGAAGCACAAACAAAACTACACTGAAGCTTGTAAACCTAAAAGATGTCATCAGCATACCTGTGTTCTCCAACCTGGTAAATTATCAGAATTACCTGGGATGATTTTTGTTGTTGTTGTTGTTATTTAAATGTAACTAATTTTTTTTTTTACGTTTTTTTAAAACAAAGTATTTTAAAAACATAACACAAAACCAATATAAATAGGCAAATAAAACTGTTCTTATTAGTTCACACAATATTCCCTCACTCTTCGTTCACTTCCTTTAGGTGTTTACTCAGAAGCCACTATTTTAGTATGGCCTTCCTTGGCCACCCAATCCAAAATTTCATCCCCATTCCATATACTTCTTATCTCATTTCCTTCCTTCCTTGCTTGCTTATTTATTCATTTATTTTTCTTAGCACTTAACACTTACCTGTCAGAGCATATATTTTACTTATTTATTGTCTTCATTGTTGGTCACCCATGCTATTATGCATGTTTGATGAAGTCAGGACTTTTGTCAACATGTATAGCAGTGTCAGACATATGGTAGGCACTTAATAAGCATTTATTGAGTGAATGGAAAAACCAACGGCATTGGTCATCTCTCGCTTTTAGAGTGCAAGCTCACAAGTAGCAGTCTAGCAGTTATATTTCCTTGTCTACAGTTCAACTCAGATAACAGATTGACCTCATTTTGGTGCAATTTTAACCTACCTACTTCAGTGTGAATACAAGGTCTCATCAAACGAGACCACAAAACCTGCTGAGAAATCACTTGTCCTAGTGGCGTAGTACTTACACGCTTTGCTGCTAACTAAAAGGTTTGCAGTTCAAATCCACCATCTGCTCCTTGGAAAACCCTATGAGGCAGTTCTACTCTGTCCTATAGGGTTGCTATGAGTCAGAATAGACTCTACGGCAATGGCTTTGGGTTTTTCAGTTTGGTCATCTACAAAAGGGACTCTTTTGTCTCTGTAAATTATGCCAGCTCTACCAGATGATTTTTTTTTTTTTCCCACTACCAGTTGCCATGGAGTCGATTACAATTTATAGAGACCCTATAGGATTAAGTAGAACTGCCCCACAGGGTTTCCAAGGAGCAGCTGGTGGATTTGAACTGCTGACCTTTTGGTTAGCAGATGAGCTCTTAACCGCTGCACCACCAGAAATCTTTTTCTAATACAGCCCCCTCTAAAGGTACAGCTGGATATTGGCTGCCTTAACTCCAACCCCGTCTCAACGTCACCGGTATAAATAATGACTAAACCCGAGATGGCAACTGGCTTCCTCAGGCTGAATCTAGCACACAGGGTGTTGCTCTAGTGGCACGGTGTTCATTCTTTGTTTGGCTTCCACAGAGCTGCCTTCCATGGTTAGCCTGTGCTATGTGTTATCCTGTACACTGCTTGGTTTTGTTTAAGTTGATTATTCGCTAATATTTTAAAATTATTAAATTTAAATAAAAATCTGGATTTCTAGTTCCTCTTGAAAAACAAACAACCTGGCACAACTGGGCAATGTTCCTAATGAAAAAATAAGCAGAGGTGAGAAGTGGTTCTAACCTTAACTGGGGTATTTGTTCTTTTTATCTTGTCACACTTCCTGCCACTTCTAGATAGTGAATCCTAGACTCAGTTCCTAGTTACAATCATGTTGGAGCTATTGGGTTTACTACGCCTGACCCACTTCACTCATTCATCCAACCTGCCTGACCCCTGTAGGCATTTGACTTTGTAGTATCTGTTTTTAAATTAAACAAGTGCTCTGTAGTTGAAGTAGAAACATGTATTAGTAATTTATTTCTGTGTAACAAATTACCTTAAAACATAGCATACTTCATAAAGCAACAATAAATAGTTATTATTCCACTCAGTTTCTATGTGTTAGCAATCTGGGAATAGCTTATGTGGGTGGTTCTGGTTTGAGATCTCTCTTGAGGTTGCTGTAGAGCTGTTGGCCAGGACTGTAGTTCTCTGGAAAGCTTGATTAGAGCTGGAGGTTCCACTTTTAAGATAATTCATTCACATGGCTGCTGGATGGAGGTCTCAGTCCCTTGCTAATTTGTCCTGTCCATAAGTTGCTTGGGTGTCCTTATGACACATCAGCTGGCTTTGCCCTGAGTGAGCAATCCAAGAGAGAAGGCAAGGAGGAAGCCTGTGCCTTTCATGACTTAGTCTCCAGAATCACACATGGCCACCTCCACCTTATTTTATTCATTAGAAGTGAGTTGATAAGTCTAGCCCATCCTCGAGGAGAAGAAAATTAAGGTCTACCTCTTAAAAGGAGAAATATGGAAGAATTTGTGAGTTCTAGCTATAGTAATATTGGTATTAGAGTCTTGGACTGGGTTGAATAATCAAATAATGACTTTAATTTGGGCCTTGCCAGATTCCTTTTGCCTAATTTTCAGATTGTAAAGCCTTTTTTTTCCCCCAGTTTATTATGTGTACACTAGCGTAAGTAAATCTGACAACCCTAAGTAGTTAGAAATTACAAGCCTTTCATTTAAAGTTTTGTGAAAAAATGTCTAAAGATATTTTAAACTTAGCTTTAATAAAATCATTCTTAAATTTTAGTGAGAAACAGACATTCAGTTACCTATCGTCAATTGCTGATGTAGTCTCTCTGAGGAGGTGGCATACATTTGTACACTGGCTACCTCAGAGCACAGTTGTTTCTTCATTTTCTGGGCGTGCAATTTCAGGATCGCTGCAGGCAAATTTCCCCTTAAACATCTGAAACTGTAATCATTAGTAATCCCCCAGATAGTAATGAGGTTGTTTGGTTTTATTTTTTTTACTGACCTTTTAAATATGGCCATAATATTCAGCCTCTGCAGGAAGCAGGTCATCACCTTTCCATCCCCAAAGAAAAAAAGTGGAGGCTCTGAAAGGTGTCTGAACAGAAGAGTAAGTCTGGAGCCTAAGGCTGGGACTTTGTAAAATAGCCATTTCTCACCTACTTCCCTTTGGTGATACCTTTTAAATTTAAACCTAAAACTGTAGATGTATTTTGATATATTCATGTAATCGACTGCCATTAGAACCATTAAAAAATAGACTTTGTTATTTTTATATTTATCTTTCAGGGTTAATCAAATTTTAGTGGTGTGAGGGTACTCAAAAAAAAGTCATTCCCTTGTTAAAAGTATTTTAATTTGTCCCATCTCAAGTTCCCAGCAGAGCTGATGTCATAGCAGATTCACTGTGCTAATACAGTATGACATGATTTCACCAAAACCTTCCCTCTTCAATTTTATCCATGAACACAGCTAACTGACTTTATGTTTTCCCAGAATGGACAACCTGCTCCTTTTTTTGAAACTGTGCTAATAGAATTGAGTTTCGTTAAGTTTAGTATTAATTTCCTCCTACTCAGAGTAGTGTCAGTAGCAATCATGTTAGGAGAAAGAAACCTTTACAAAGTCTTAAATTTTTCCATGAGGCAGTGATTTTTATAGCGCACATATTCACTAGAAAATGACTTGCCTTCAAATGTTATGACATATTTTTAACACATTTCTTCTAATTTGTTTAGTTCTTTAGTTGTAGTGTTTGCTAGTTTTTTGTTGATTTCATAAGGTATATTGGAATTCAGTTTTTGAAAACATAATGTGGGTGTTGATTTGGGGATTGTTATAGCTTACCTAACCACTTTCAAAATGTAAACTTTGTTTAGTTTTATTTAGCTGCTTTAAAACATGTTCAGGTACACATAAAACAACAAGCTCTTGTTAATGTGGCAATTTTGAGGAATACAAAATCATATTTTATTCTAATTGAGTATGGAACTATTGTAAATAGATTTGCATTCTAAAATAACTTAGTTGGCAGGTACAACCATTTTGTTAAATATATTTTTTATTTTTGGACACATACAATGAGAAGACCTGCCGTATTAGGCTCTCAGAAGAGCACAGGGACTGATAAAGTGTCAAAAAGGAGCTCGAAGTTTAAAAAGAAAATCGGAGAATTAAATATATATATATATATATATATATTTCTTAAAAGTGAAAATTTCCCACCTGGATAAAAAAGTATTTTAAAGACTTAATTCTAAGAAATAATTAGAAACAAATATGAGTAAAACTGATAACAGGAGGATAGCAAAAGAAAACAACTAAAATATATGAAGCAGTATTATGTCACATATCTGGAAATACCCAAAACTAGGTAAAATTAGAATGTTTTAAGAATTAGATTAAATTGACGCCAGCCTCCAACTTTGTCTGACATTTGTATAGAACTCTGGTTTTTAAAAAGTACTGTCACATACATTGGAAACCCTGGTGGAGTAGTGGTTAAGTGCTATGGCTGCTAACCAAAGGGTGGGCAGTTTGAATCTGCCAGGCGCTCCTTAGAAACTCTATGGGGCAGTTCTGCTCTGTCTTATAGGGTCACTATGAGTCGGAATCGACTTGACAGCACTGAGTTTGGTTTTTGTTGTTTTGGTCACGTACATTATCATACAAGGTGTAAAGTGTACGTTATACTTTGTGATATGCTATTAATGTTGTTAGTTGCCTTTGAGTCAATTCCGATTCATAGAGACCCCATTTGTCTAGTACAGAACTGCTCCATAGGGCTTCTTTCAAGGCTGTGACCTTTCAGAAGCAAATCACCAGGCCTATTTTCCCAGGTGCCTGTGGGTGAGTTCAAAATTCCAATCTTTTAGCTAGAAGTTGAGCACCTAACTGTTTATGCCACCCAGCCATCTTTATCACGCAGGCAGATATATTTAATGTCTATATTTCTCTACCATAAAAACTGAAATAGAGATGATATTAATGCTTACTAATTGGTTGAATTGATTTAATTTCCTCTCTCTCGCTCACAGAAATGTAAGTTCTATTGCAAATAGTGTCCAGTACCTATTTATACATTGGTGCTTAGCACAGCATCTGCACATAAAAAGTGCTAGATAAATGTTTGTAAAATTCAGCTAAATTAAAAAATAAACATTTCTTATATTCTGTACTTACCATGTCTGAAATAATAATTTGTAATTTCTAAACCTTATGTGGGGCACTGGTGGCGCAGTGGTTGAGGGCTTGGCTGTGAACCAAAAGGTCAGCAATTTGAATCTACCAGCTGCTCTTTGGAAACCCTACAGGGCAGTACTACTCTGTCCTATAGGGTTGCTACGAGTTGGAATCGACTGGATAACAGTGGAACTTTGGTTTTAAACCTTGTATACTTTCATTTACATATTTTTCATCTCACTGAAAATCAAAGGTGTTGAAAATATATTTTTTGTCTAGAAAATGAATTTTCAAACCTTTCCCAATTAACAACTGTTTACTTCTAAATTTCATACACACATAATTATCAAAAAAAAACTTCACCTTACATCTGTGAAATGGTGAAAGAGCTGAATAATTTTAGAATATAAAATTAAAAGGCCCTATGACTTAGAGTCAGCCATGCACTAAGGCAGAGCCATTCTCAACAAAAAGCACTTCTTTCTGGGATCCATTCTTAAATCATTCTTAAAATGCAAAGTATTGTTTTAAATTAAAATGCATGTCAAAAATTAGAACATATATCAATTACAGTAGAGGTTGATTATTTGTTCTCTGGAAAGTCATTATCTCCCTTGCAGCTTCTTAACTGTCTTGCTTTCCCTGGCATCCTTTTTATCCAGAAGACTAATGGAAAGGAATGGAAATGAGGCTCAAATCCGTAAAATCTCTACTTATTTCTAAATGTGGGAAATAATTATTTTCAGGGGACTATTTCAACCATTCGTCAAATTAGATCCTGTTGCCTTGTCTCTAGAATTATCTATATGGCTCGAGCTATCCTTTATAAGCACAGATAAGCCAGGTTTTACTTTAATGTGACAAATACACAAGACCCTTACACTTTAGAGCATGGCAGTAGAACATAGAAAATAATCCTAAAAAAATACAAGTCATGGCAAGCCAAGAATCAATAACAGTCAAGTCGTATTACCAACAGCACTAAATGTCTAATCTGGATAATCTTACAAGTCTGTTTGCTAAAGTTGAAAAAAGGAAAAAGGAAAAAACCTCACAGAAATGTGCAATTTGAATGTGCTTCTGGTGTTAATGGAGCAGTAACTTTCTTCGACTTTTAACAGATCATAATTAATTAAATTCCAATCAATAGGAAGCATTCCAGCTATAGAACTGTTACACTTACCCATGATGGTCAGGGCTGTAGCTTTTGTTAATTCCTCTTTCATTGACTCTATCACTTCTAAATTACCACCATCCAGGTTGCACCTATTTATGGTTCCATTTCCCGAACTGATCCAATAAAGCTTGTTCTCCATATAGTCTATTGAGAGACCTGTAATTTAATTATACAATGTCAATATAAATAGTAGCCTCTTAATTGTAATATTCACCTAACATATCTAGATTTGAGGGGGAAAAAATAGGTTTCAAACTCATATTTTTGTCTAAAAAAATAAAATCTGGCTGCCAGGGAAATATGCATATATTGTTTTTACTGACTGAGAAACATAATTGTACAGGTGCTTAATATTATCTGTGTTGACTGAAATAACAATCTTGGGTCAGTGAGAGACATGACTGTTCCATTTTACACATAAAACTCTGTGAGGTCACAGCTAGTTAGTGGAAGTGCCAGGAATTTTAAGAACATTTCTCTTTTTCCAAACTGAGTACCTGCCGTCTTCATTACACCATTTTCCCTCAGGAAGTTTTAGTGTAAATGATATATGTGTGTTTCTAACTTTACTTCTGAAATTTCTAATAGCTCCTCTATTTTCAGTAAAATTTACGTTAGGCAGCTATACATACCAAAAACCAAAAACCCAAACCTAGTGCCATAGAGTCGATTCCAACTCATAGCCACCCTATAAGACAGAGTAGAACTGCCTCATAGAGTTTCCAAGGAGCGCCTGGCAGATTCAAACTGCCAACGCTTTGGTTAGCCCTTAACCACTATGCCACCAGGGTGTGTGTGTGTGTGTGTGTGTGTGTGTGTGTGTATATATATATACATATGTATGTATGTATGTAATAATTTTTGTTTTTGAGAATATACACACCAGAACACATACTAATACAAAAATTTTTACATGTACAATTTGGTAACATTGTTTACATTCTTCAAGTTGTATAACTATTCTCACTGTCCTTTTCTGAGTCATTTCTTCTCCATTAACATAAACTCACTGCCCCCTAAGTTGTTATCTAGTCTTTCAAGTTGTTTTTTTCATTTAGATCCCATACAGGTAGTTCTTAAAAGAGCACCATGCTCAAAGCAGACTTCTTTACAATTATTTGGTTCTGAGTAGACTTCAGGGGATATTTTTGGGTTAAGGTTTAAGATTTAAAGGTTATCTCAGGGCAGTAGTTTCAGGGGTTTATCCAGCATCCATGGCTCTACAAAGCCTGGAGTCCATGAGAATTTGAAATTATGTTCTGTATTTTCCCTCTTTTGATCAGGAGTTTTCCGTAGTCTTTGATCAAAACATTCAGTAATGGTAGCCAGTACCATCAAATCTTCTGGTCTTATGGAAAGGGAAGCATTTGTTCACAGAGGCAATTAGTAACTCATTTCATCCTGTTCCTAACTCTACTTCTTCTGTTGCTCAAGGCAAATAGAGACTAATTATTATATCTTGAATGGCTACTTGCAAGATTTTAAGAACCCAGGCACTGCATAACAAACTAGGAGGTACAACAGAAGCACTGAACATATTATTAGGCCAATTAGCTGGGATGTTCCATGAAACCACGACCCTAACCCTCCAAAGCAAGGAACCAAATTCCATGAGATGTCTGGTTATATATAAGCGGTCTCAGCAGTTACCTTTTTTCCCCCTTTGTCATTGTAAATATACACAACTTTTGCCAGTTCAACATTTAACAGGTGTACAATTCATTGACAACAATTGCATTAATCAGCTGTGCAATCCTACCCTTAATCAGTGTGATAGCTCCATTACCATAAACCAAAACTCAGCAATAGTACTGCCCCCTCTCTTCCTCCCTGCCTGTCACCCCTTGTAACCACTAATAAACTTTGTTCTCCATACATTTGCCTGTTCTTGTCTTTTTATATAAGGGAGGTTGTGCAATGTTTGTCCTTTTGCAATTGACTTACTTCACTCAGTATAATGTCTTCAAGATCCATCCATATTGTAGCACATACCAAGACTTCATTCTCTTACTGGCTGAGTAGCATTCCACTTTAAGCATGTACCACATATTCCTTATTCATTCATCCAATCATGGGCATTTAGATTGTTTCTACCTTTTGGATATTGTGAATAGTGCTGCAATGAACATTGGTGTACAAGTATCTGTTTGAGTCTCTGCTTTCAAGTCTTTTAGGTATATACCTAGGAGTGGAATTGCTGGGTCATATGGTAGTTCTATTTTTAGTTTTTTAAGGAACCTCCACACTGTTTTCCATGACAGCATACCATATTGCATTCCCACCAGAAGTAGATAAGTGATTCAATAATTTCCTCATGGTCTCACCAATATTTGGAATTTTCTGTTTTTCTTGTTGTTGTTATTATTATTATTGTTTTTATCTTAGCCATCCTCGTGGGAGTGAAATGGTATTTTATTGTGGTTTTGATTTGCATCTCTCTGGTGGCTAATGAGGTTGAACATCTTTTTATGCTTTGATGAAATGTTTGGTATTTGGTGGCCATTTGCACGACCTCTTCAGTGAAATGTGTATTCAAGTCTTTGCCCATTTTACAATTGGGTTCTTGTTTTGTTGTTAAGCTGTCAAAGTTTTATACTTTTTGGCTATTAGATTCTTATCAAATATATGGTTTCTGAAGATATTCTCCCAGTCGGTAGATTGTCTTTTCACTTTTGGTAAAGTCTTTTGATGAACAAAAGTTTTTAATTTTTATGAGATCCCATTTATTTGTCTTTTGCTGTTTGTGTTTTTGTTATTATATTAGATAATCCATTGTTGAAAGCTTGACTGGACAGCTTTGGCCCTGTATTTTCTTCTAAACATTTTATAGTTTTAGTTTTTACATTTAGGTCTTTAACTCATTTTGAATTTGTTTTTGTATATGGTGTGAGGCATGGATCCTGTTTTATTTATCTGTATGTAGAAATTCAATTTTCCCAATATCATTTATTGAAGACTCTTCTTCCCCCACTGATTGGACTTAGCACCCTTATTAAAAATTACTTGACCATAGATGTTTTGGTTTATTTTTGAACTCTCAGCTCTATTCCATTTGTTTATGTGTCTATTGTTCTACCAGTACCAGGCTTTTTTGATTACTGTAGTTCATAATGTGTTTTAAAATCAGAAAGCATAAGTCCTACTTTGTTCTTCTTTTTCAAGATTGCTTTAACTATTTGGGAAGTCTTGCCATTCCAGGGAAAACTAAGGATTAATTTTTCCACTTCTGTAAAGAAGACTGTTAGAATTTTGATTGGGTTGCATCCCTGGTTAAATTTATTTCTATGTATTTTATTTTCTTCAATGCTATTGTAAATGGCACCACTTCCATAACTTACCTTTCAGATTTTTCATTGCTGTTGTATCAGAACACAATTGATTTTTTGTTTGTTCAACTTGTACCCTGAAACTTGGCTAAATTCCACTATTACTTCTATAAGCTTTCTTGTGGACTCTGGGTTTTTCTATATATAGGATCATGTCATCCACGAATAGAGATCATTTTACTTCTTTTCCAATCTGGATACCTTTTATTTCTTTTCTTGTCTTATTGCTCTGACTAGGATTTCTAATACAATATTGAATAGAAGTGGTGAGAGCAGGTACTCTTGTCTTGTTCCCAATTTCAAGTGGAAAGCTCTCAGTTTTTCTCCATTAAGTATAATGTTGGCTATTGGCTTTTCGTACACGCCCTGAGTCCTATTGAAAACCTTCCCTTCTATTCTAATTTTTTTCAGAGTTTTCATGAAGAAAGGGTGTTGGATTTTATCAAATGCTTTTTCTGGATCCATTGAGAATAATCATGTGGTTCTTTTCCTTGGTTTTATTGGTGTTACTATGTTGATTGATTTTCTAATGTTGAATGATCTCTGCATTCCTGGAATAAATCTCACTTGATTATTGTTATGGACTGAATTGGTCCTCAAAAAATATGTGTTGTGTGTCTTCACTTGTCATGCGTCTGTTGAGCTTTCCCTCTTCAGTCACTTTGGGAAGGTTGTATGCTTCTAAGAATCTGTCTGTTTCATTTAAGTTATCTAGTTTGTTGCCATAGAGTTGTTCATAATATTCTGTCATATTCTCTTAATTTTTATTAATGTCTCCTCTTTCATTTCTTATTTTTGTTTCTCTTTTTTCTTTACCAGGCCAGCTAAAGGTTTGCCAATTTTATAGATTTTTGTCAAAAAACCAACTTCTGGTTTCGTTACCTCTCTAGTGTTTTTCTGTTCTCAATTTTATTTATTTCTTCTCTGATCTTTGTTATTTCCTTTCTTCTAATATTTTAGGCTTAGTGTCCTTTTCTTTGTGTCATTTCTCAAGGAGACTCTATAGAGTCTATTCTATAAGAGTAGACTCTTATAGATTTAATAGTTGTGATTTTAACTCTTTTCAAGTGCATCCAAAGGTCCAGGAATTTCAAGAATTGGTAATTTCACTGAAATACAGAATTGAACTGAGTATGTAGCTGGGCTGGCATGGGGAGACAAACTATAAATAAATGAGTGAACCAAACCAATGGCTTAGGGTCCTCATCTCCACATATTACATACAATTTGTCACTATGAGGTTAGGTATAATTGCACTTTATGGCCAATTTCATAAGCAGTGGTGTTCATGATTTTCAAAGATTTCAAGACATGGATATTTTAATTGCCAAGGATCCTCAGCACACGTCTCTTTATCTAATAACATGCTTATCACACTCCAGGTGCCTGTGGTAACTATAACTTTGTGGTTCCATCTTGGGTTGGCCTTCTGTGACCCATAGCTTCTTGTGTAAGTGTGCATGTGAACATAGACTTAGGTATACAACGAAATATACCGCTTCCGTAATCTCCCTCAGAGAATAAAGTGAGCAAATCACAAATAATCCCTTTCCCTATTTAAAAAAAAAAAAAAAGATGAGATTACAAAAAAGAAATAAGTGAAGTAAAGATGATTAGACAGAATCTCATGAGTCCAAGTACAGTGAAAAACGGTCAAGCATAGCCCAAATAATTCTTAACTAGAGATAGTTTAAGGCCAGCGAATGAAATTGATTTCTCAAACCAGTCAAAATAACCCAAGAAATCTATATATTATATCAACTATTTACTGACATATTGGTACATTTTGCTAACAGAAGCCAGGAAGGTTCACCACAAAATCACAATGTGTAAAATTGGACATTGTGGGGAAGCGATTGCCAGATTTTTGATGACCAGAGTGGGTGATTAATTTTAGTTACCGTGGAAAATAACAAAACGAAAATTATTATAGCCATGTTATAGGGTGTAGTCATTCACAAGCCATTTTTTTTTTTTCTAAGAAAAAGTGTAGACATATCCACAGATCTTCCTAAGGTACTTCCATGCATCTCTTCTACTATAAATTCTTATTTAGACCACCTAAATTTCAGAAGTATCTATTTTACCTTCTGCTCAGCTGACTGACGGAAGTACATAATTCTACTTTTGATCAGCAATGACTACTCTACTACTGACATGTAGTAAAAATACGACTCCAAACATTCTGTTGCCCAATTTTCATCAAGGATTGAATTTATTTATTGAATTTGTTTACTATTTATAGAGGATTTCCTTTAAAATATGTAGTTTATCCATCCTTCTAGGTATTCTAAATTTTTTATCTCAGTCAAGCCAAATCATCAGAGAGCTACTTGTATTCTGAAATTGCTGGGCTCTTGTCTCACTATGATACTCTTGCTGAAGAGCACTTTGGCATTATGCCATTGGCTTGCATGAAAGATGCTTTAAGAAGCAGCAATAGGAAACCCACTGTTATAGGTACTAAGGGTATAGGTTTGAAAGCAGTACATCACACAGTAAGACTGGTAGGCTGTACTAATGTCAACATCCCAGTTTTTATACTGTGCTATTTCTTTGCTGAAGGGGGAAATTGGAAAAGGTGTACACAGGGTCTCTGCATTACTTCTTAAAATTGCATGTGAATATAAAATTATCTTAATACAAAATTTTAAGTAAAAAAGCACATCTTTTAACAATTAGTTGAGTAGCCACACTGGCCTTATCTTAACTTGATTTAATTTCCCCTTATAATTATCATTCTTAATTGATTATGTTTTAAGAAGCCATTAACATGGAGTGACAGATATAAATTAATCAACTTACTTCCTAATTGCTTACCTTATTCAGCCTAAGA
Organism: Loxodonta africana; assembly: GCF_030014295.1. Classification (NCBI taxonomy): domain Eukaryota; kingdom Metazoa; phylum Chordata; class Mammalia; order Proboscidea; family Elephantidae; genus Loxodonta; species Loxodonta africana. Next base: position 108,119,313 of record NC_087347.1, on the reverse strand, counting down.
TTTCCTCATATCCTCTATTTTCCCTCTATAAGTCATTTTTACCTGGGACACTTTATCCTATATCCCAAACTCTTGATGATTGGTAAACATTATGTGCCATATAAAAATAACTCAAAAATGGAGGAAAGATCAGAACCAATGACAAATGATTTCTTGAGAAGATGTCCATAAGGGTTTTATTCTAAAGAATCATTAAATTTTTTTTAATACCTCTAGTTTTATAATTTGCCAAAACTATATATATATATTTTATATATATTTTGTAGTTTGAGATGCAAAATCGAACTATTTTTTTAAAGCACTGGCTCGTGCCATTCAACTATTTTTGAAGTTCTTATCAATGCAATGCTAAGCATTCCTTTATGTTAGTTTTTTAAATTTATTTCTTTTTCCTTAGCCTTGCAGAAAACTTCAGAGTTTTCTAGACATATCATACTTTTATGCCTTTATGCCTGTTTTCCTTTCTGCTGAGAATAGAGGAAGTCCCTTTCCTTTGCCACGTCCTTAAAAACAAAAGTATATTTATCCTTCAACATGCAGCAGAAATTTCAAAATATCACTCATTTTGTTGAATTTTTTTCCCCTAATTTTCTCTCCTACAGAGAATTACTTGTGTCCTCTATTTTCATGGTGTCTTTTTATATTGTCTTTATGGTGTCTGAAACATAGTTTTCATGAACATCACTATTTTAGTTTTGTTTAACTCTACTAAGTATTTCATCTAATTGGATTGTAATTATTTGTGTGTTCTTCACTGACCTGTGACCTTTTTGAGGATGGATTCCAAGGTTTATTTTCAAGGTCTGGCATATAGTATTAAAAAAACCAAACCCAGTGCCGTAGAGTCAATTCCGACTCACAGCGGCATATAGCATACACTTCATAATATCTTTTAAACCTTTTTTTGTACTTCACAGCATTTGAAAGAATGAGTAAATAAATGATCAAATCAAAATGTGCAATAAATTTAAATTGTTTCTATATTAGTATATAATTATGATATTAGTGTGTGAATTCCTCTGGCCTTTTTTTTTCTTTCAACTATTGGCAAAATTTCTTTTGGTACATACAGCTTTATATATTGATTGTGTTTCAAATATAATAAAGTTACTGGTGAATAATAAGTGTATAAATGATAGAAACAGCATTTTATTGAGCAAGGAAACATATCCAGGAATAAAAATATCTTACTTTCCAAAAAAAAAAAAAAAAAGGCCCCTTGAACTCTTTGATGTAGTAAAAAGTGCTTATGAAAATTATCCTTAGATAGATTTCACAATCCACTTTATAAAACATGTAGTTTGGAGTGACTAAGTAGTAGAAAATGCTTGGTAGGTTTCAAGAAGGTGTACTTGAGGTTGAGTAAACAAATACCTTTTGATTGAGATTTCATTGACAACAAAAAAAAAAAAAGGAGGAAACATCAAGGAAATAAAATATATAGTATAATAGATTCTTAAGAATAAGCCGTGAAGGCAATGCTGACTGGCATGCCAAGTTACTTTACATGAGGCTTAAGGGAAAAAATTTATAATAGGAAAACATTTGAAACATGAAAATAGTTTTAAGAGGTAAATTTAAATCCTCTCTGTTATCCAAGCTGCTCTAAGCACTATGTATCCAAGACTGAGAAATAAATCTTAATTGAGGATATTTAGTTCAACAGTGGATAACTGGAATGTTGATTTGTATTTAACAGAAACAAAGTTATAAAGCCCAAACTGCCTGAAGGCTGTAATTACTCAGTCTTTAGTGATAACTAACTAAGAAACTAACCCAGTGCAGTCGAGTCGATTCCGACTCATGGCAACACTATAGGACAGAGTAGAACTGCCCCATAGGGTTTCCAAGGAGCAGCCGCAGCACTCATAAAATACCAAGTTGGTTGTTTTGATAAGATTATGATGCACTTCTATTTGAAGCATGTCACACATCTGGATTTAACAGCAAACAAACAAGGGGAATCTGGGGAATTACAGTATAAAAATAATCCTACAAACTAGAAAGTCTAGTGCTTGAGTGATATAGTTAAAACTAGCTTTAAAGTTTCAGAAAGAATTAATTGTGAGGTACAATTGGCACAGAGATGAAACTGGTTCCTGTATACTCCTGGATGCTTAGAAAAGCCTACTGCTGTGCCCTAATTGGCTCCGCATTACTCAAGAGTACGTAAGCTCTGGATTTTTCTTTTTTCCATTTTCTATCCTGGAAAGGGAACCAGTTTTATTCCCTGGTCTTTGCTTGAGGTCAGTAATTACTGTATAAAATCAGCGTTCTCTGGACATGGCATAATGATTAAGATTTAATATGGCTCTGGAAGCAGATAAACTTAGATTTATATCCCAGCTCTACCATTCATCGTGGGCAACTAACTTCCTTCAACAAGCCCCAGTTTCTCAATCTATAATAAGAGCTCCTTCTACAAGTGATTATTGTGAGATGATTCATACAAAGCATTTTACAAGTGCTTTACAAATAATAAGTGCTTAAAAAGTAGTCACTATAATTATTTAGTAATGTTGCTAAAGCAATTGTGGTTTCACTCAATACTACAACCCAGGCTAAGTGCATGCAAACACAAAGATGTAGCTTCCTGGGGAGAATGCAGGTACCATAACCAGTGATATATAAGAATAATTACAACCTGATGCTACTCCAAACTCATCAGAGAGAATATTGTGTTTTCTCCTCACCTTCTGGGAAAACTAATTTATAATTTGACAATAAATATGCATGAGGAGAAAATCAACTGAACAGTGTCATCTTCTTTCCTTATCATCTAATTTTCTTTATGAAAATCGTGTAGGGAATGCACTGGGCAGTCAGTGTAACCCCGAGGTCACTCCAACAGGGCCATCATGATATAATAATTACAATAATTGCCTGCAGTGCAAAATAGCTGTGAAATTCAATGAGTTAATAATGCAGTAATAAATGTCCCTATATATGTAAGAATATTCTGAGTATGGCCATAAAGAATGCCTACACAAATAAGTTTATATATATATATATTTGGTCTTTTCCAGCCATCCACATATCCATTCACAGTGCTGGAAAATTCTTTTTTAGAAATAATCTCAGGGGGATAGTTCTCAAAAGAACCTGTAAAGTGGAATCATCAAGGCATGAATTCTTGAGTGTGTTTCAATGATTTTTTTATATCAAGTGTTTCCTTGTGAGATTTAACTTTGATTCTATATTAATTGCAGTTTAAATTTATATACAAAAGCAAACAGAATTTTTTTTGTACTTATTTTCTTTGTAGCTGTAAATTGCCCATAAAAAGAGAAAAAAATGTAATTTTTCAAAATAAAAAAGCAAAGTCTGAAATACGTTATTGACTATATTTTAAGAAAATGGTTCAGGCACACACAGTGAAAATACTGTAACAAAAAAAATAGCTGCTAAGCAACATACTTTTTAATCTGTTTTAATCAGTAGCCATAATATTTTGAAATCAGTGATGTCCTTACTGTCACTCATCTCTCATATATTAACCATGTAAACTAACTAAATATAGGCAGGACTTTCCTTGTATAAACTACTCACAGTAATATTTTTGTTGTTAATTTACAGATCAGAGACTTTCCAGGCGTCTGTGGAATTATAAAATTCCTCTGTTTGACTCTTCAACTGGCTATTAGAGTCAAGTTTGCAGTCTTTACCACAGTTGATAAGTCCCTCAGGATCTGCTCCCACTTGGTGCCCCTGTCCTACTAACCAAAACTTTGAAGGCTCAAGCTCACTCAGAAGCAGCTCATAAGAAAGGCCTGGCAGTTTACTTCCAAAAAAACAGCCACTGAAAGCCCTATGGAGCACAGTTCTACTCTGACACAGATGGGGTCCCCACAAGTCAGAATCAACTCAGTGGTACTTAGTTTTGTTTTATCTTTTTTTTTTTTTAGCCCGTTGTGATAAACAATTAACAAATTAATGGGATTGGAGACTAAGGGGTTACTGTAAAAAAAAAAAATATATATATATAATATATCTTTATTGCCTGTATTAAGAGGACTTATCAATAAGTAGATAACTTGACCAATTCTACTTTTGTTTATTCTTTTTTTTTTTTTTTTGAGGAGTCCCTGAGTGGCACAAACAGTTAAGCACTCAGCTACAAACAAAAAGGTGGCAGTTTGAATCCATCCAATGATGCCTTGAAAGAAAGACCTGGTGATCTACTTGCAAAAGATCAGAGCCGTTGAAAACACTGTAGAGAACAGTTCTACTCTGACACACATGGGAGCTCTGTGAGTTGGAATCAACTCCATGGCAACTGGCTTTATTTAGTTTAGTTTAGTTTTTTAATGAGAAACATCCATTTGAGGTGCTAATGAGAGCCAAAGTGCCATAGGGTTAGACAGACAGGGAGAAAAAAAAAAAAGCAGGAGAAACAAGTGTAAACTCAGTTTAGGAAAAAAAAAAAAAAACCCAACTTTCCACCAGCCATGTATTTATTTATAAGCAACCCAGTAACATAATTTTTGCATTCCATACTTTGACAAAATGATGGTATAAATATAATCTGAGTGTGCTTTAATTTATTCCTTATTCATCAGATACATTGAATAGAAGGCTGCAGGAATTAACACCCAGATCATCAGGCATGTACTTCACGGAAACACTCTAAATATCACACATTCACAAAGTAAACTTACTCAACTTGTTGTTGTTGTTAGGTCCCATCGAGTCCATATTCCACTCATAGCGACCCCATGTGACAGAGTAGAACTGCCCCATAGAGTTTCCTTGGCTTTAATCTTTACAGGAACAGATCACCAGGTCTTTCTCCCATGGAGACACTGGGTGGGTTCAACCTCCAGCCTTTTGGTTAGCAGTCAAGCACTTAACTGTTAAACTACCAAGGCTCCCACCTATCCATTCACTTCCAACTATCTGCCAGATTTCAACTCAAGTATTATGTCTTCCAAGAATCCCTCCCTGACTAGGCCAAAGTCCTGTAATATATCCTCTTTTAACACCATGCTTTCATCTTTCAGTTCTTGTCATTGTTTTAATTTTCTATTTGTTGGGTGATTGTTTAATTATTGCCTCACAACCTAGAAAATAAATAGTAAATTTAGGTAACATACCTTTTTTGTTTATCATTGCATCCTTAACTATAGGTAAATGTTTGGCACATGAGTAAGTTTTCAATAAATATCAGCCGAATGAAGTGAATGTTGTTTCTTATCCTACAGCAAAAGGCTCTCATATTACCTAACCTTACAATTACTTATCTAACTTTTGTTCGCTTACCATCTCTTTTTAATAGAGCTTTTATTTCGATTTACATAAACATTTGGGCAAATCTACGTTCAAGTCAACGTGCAATTGCTACACTTACAAATATACATGTCAGTGCACAAAACAGAGGAAAGTTCGTGTGTTCAAAACCTGTGATAGTTTTGTATGTCGACTTGAGTAGAAGATGACCTTATCAAATACTACTGTATTTTATGCAAATAGCGTGTCCATATAAACAACGCACCCACACGTATAATGTGAACACCTGGGAAAATAATACATGAGGGGGTTGCATGGTTGACAAGAAAACGTATAATGTGTATGTTACTTGCATAAAAATACGGTAACCTAGATGTTGTTGTGAAGGTATTTTGCAGATGTGACTATCATCTACAATCGACTTTAAATAAAGGAGATTATAATCACTAATGTGGATGGGCCTCATCTAATCAGTTGAAAGGTTTTAGGACCAGACCTAAGGTTCCCTGAGAAAGAAGCTGAGGTTCCCCAAAAAACTGCAGCTTCAGCTCCTGCCCAAGAGTTTCCAGCCTACCCTTCCTGATGGCCTACTCTACAGATTTCATTTTATCTAGCCTCCACAATTTCATAAACCAATTCCTTGCGATAACGAGAGACAGACAGGCAGTTCTGTATCAATTAAGACTCCACCAGAGAAAAAACATCAGGTGGAACCCTGACTGACACACAACTGTCTTCTATTTCCTGTTGTGGTTTACTTTTTCAGAGTCAGCTAAGAAAAGACTACATTAATGCACTTTTTTTTTTAACTAAATTTGTATTTAAATGCATTTCAAAGTGAGTAAAAAGCAAAAGGGTCCATAAAACAAAAGCTTAATTTTGTAAATGAGTATTACTGATTACATTAACATGAGTTTACCACTCCACTATTTTCAAAGACACTGCTATTCCAAGAAACTCTTACCCAGGAAGGTAAGGGTTGCAAATAATAGTATTGTTAATTTTAGGAACTTCCTGAAAAATTTATCAGTAAGACAGCATCAAAGGATAGTTTATGCCTCAAGACTCTGAACCTGTTTGCCTCAAAATCTTCTCCTTAGTGTGTCCACCAATCTTAAACTATTTATATGCCCCATCCTAACCAAGCCACCAATTGAAAGAGCTGCCTTAAACCAGGCTTCAAAATCTCAACTACTGTTTCAACTTTGCCCTTCTTTCAGTCAGATACTAGTAAGACTCAGTGCTGTCATTTACTGTGGCAAGCATAACTCAGCTTTGTCTGATTAATAGGTTATTTTGAGGAACCAGCATTCAACACAGAGGAGAAAAGAAAATAAACTCTCATGTATTCACTATCCAGAACTGAACTCTACTAGAAGTTTATTGTATTTAATTTCAATATTTTTATTAAATATGAAATAAATCTTACTAATAAACTTAGTCTTTTATGATAATGATGAAAGCTCTTCTGGCCTTCACTATTACCCCCTCCAAAGACAGCTGCTTTTATATAACTGGTGTGTATATTACCAGTTTACTTTTTCCATAGTTTTATAAATACGTACGTCCATGAGTAACATACATGTTTTGTGTTTCCTCTTAAAATTTTACAAATGGTATACTCTACCATTCTGTTAGTAACTTTTTTTTACTCAAATTTGAGGTTTATTTATATATACACACATACATGTATGTATATATGGCATTTAAGCACATAAATACGCTTCATTTATTTATTTAGGTCTCTGTTGATGAAGATTTAGTCTCTTCCTAATTTTTTTTTAAAATAAACAATGATTCAAGGGACATCTTTTGTACTTATATCCTTGAGGGCAAATATAAGAATTCTGTAGAGTAGATAAGCAAGGGTAGACTTGCTGAAACATAGATTATTGCATTAAAAAAAAAAAATTTTATGTAGCTTTAATTCTAAAATAACCCAAAAAGGTAGGAATTATCATCTCCATTTTATAGATAATAAAACTATAAAATAAATAAATAAATAAAACAAAAGGTTAGCCACAGAGACAATAAGTATCAAAGCAGGGATTCAAATCTAGGTTTGTTTGCATCCCAAACATTTTTTCCACATTGTTCCCAAACACAAAAACTAGGCATGTTTTATATGAAAATTGCTATACATTGTTTCTAGTTTCTGGGTTCCTCAGGTTTTTTTTTTTGGTTTGCTTTGTTTGTTTTCCTTTTGTATCTTACTCCTTGAACAATTTGATTTACTTAATTTAGTGTGGCAGTTAAGGATGGTGAATGTCACCAAAGGAGATGTTAGTGGCTACCAAAACAGGAACGTTGCTGATTGTAGGATGGCGGGATGAAATGAGGCAGGAGAAGACTTCGTTGTCTGCCCACTTTCTTTTTTTTATCTAAAGTAAGGATTTCTGTGGCAGATAGGGTAATGACAGAATGCAACAGGCTGGGGATTGCCACAGTGCAAGAAAATTTTTGAAAAATAAAAAAAATAAAATCCTGATAACAGGGCAGCTCTCAATTTGTTGCATTTACATATGGACAACACAGTGTCTCTTTCACGAGTGTCCACTTAAACACCAGCTGTTGTTGAGTTGATTTGTTTCAGACTCATGTTGACACCATGTGTATCAGAGTAGGACTATGCTCCATAGGGTTTCCAAAGGCTGATTTTTCTGAAGTAGATCTCCAGGCTGTTCTTCCCTAGGCGCCTGTGGGTGGGCTTGATCCTCCAACTTCTTAGTTAACAGCTGAGCGCATTTACCTGTTTGCACTCCCCAGCAACTCCTAAATTTACTAAATGGGATCTAAAATGATTTAAGTCCTTGTACTTCTTAAGGAAAAGAACAGTGTCAAATTTTTATCAGCATTTCAGCTGCAAAATCTGACCCTCAGTAAAAAATCTGTTTAATGAATAAATGGATGAATGACCCACAAGCCTATACTCATTAATGCTGATTTATGATATAATTCTTAAGGAGATTTTGATTTATTTCTGATAGAACAGTATATTTTGTATAAGTTAAAATAAAAAAATGCCATGCTGAACATTTATTTTAAAGTAATTTTTAGTTGTAACAATAACTGACACAGAGTAGATCTGAAATTTGTCGTTGAGTATCAACTTTTACTTATAAATGGTTGAAAGTCTTATTTGGAGCACAACTTTTGATGTGGCAACTACAAAGAATGAATAATAACATCAATTCGTCTCTTACATACTTTTTTTCTACAAGCCGTTAGTTTTCGCTTTAAATTATCTGGAACGGGGAAATGGATATTACTATCGAAGGAGATAATAATTTCACCACTGTGTAAACAAGCATATAAATTCACATTTTGGTGTAAACTATGGCTGCCAAATTATAATCTAAGGGTTTTCTTTGCTCCTACTATTACCGTCATGCTCACTTTTCAATATTAAACATTCTGAACAACTCCAGATAAGCACCAACTGAATTGCTTTAGCCCAAATTAAGTCCTTTGTATGAGCCCTAATCTTGTAGCATCCCTTGTTTCTTTTGTTCTGTCATTTTCCATACACAAGTATTAGCATTTCAATCTGCCTTTTAATTTCTAGGACTGTCCTGAATTTCAATTGTACATCAAATCTTAGAACAAACAGCATAAAGAAAAGAGCTGTTACGGTATCATTTCATATCCCAGGTTAATTCTAGAGACTACATGAAAAGAATTATTTATTCAATGTTGTTGATACTACACCTTTACTGAATTTCACTGTTAAAAATGAGTTGCTTCAAATGTCAAGTGATCAATATAACTCTTATTCCCAAAGAAATGTAAATATAAGAGTGATTGAATTTTTTAAAAATATCATATTGTATAAAAATCTATGTACAAATGCGTAACATAGCTTCTGAAAGAATATTCGCATTTATGATTTACAAAAAAAAAGTGAAACTTTAGTAAAGGCCATTTATGAAGACCTGCAGAAAAAAAATTAAGAAAAAAAAACTTTTAAGAATATCTTTAAAAATACTTTTTATTCAGATTATTACCTCGGACTTATGGAAGCTAGCCCAGTACATGGACCACATTGTGTTCAAAATGAAAGTATTTCACCTTTCTTCATTAGTTTTGGTTTTTTTTTAAATAATATTTTTGTGTTTTCGTTGAAGGTTTACACAGAGTTTAGCTTCCCATTCAACAATTTCTACACGAATTGTTCAGTGACATGGGTTACATTCTTCACAGTGTGTAAACATGCTCAATATTTCTGTTCTGGTTATTCTGTTTCCATTAATCTAGTTTTCCTGCCCCCTTACATTCTTATCTTCATTTTAAAGAAATTGTTGGCTGTTATGTCTCATACAGATGATTTTTAAAAAAGAGCACAATACTCACAGGTGATATTCTTTATTTTGTGAGTCAAAGAAAAAGGTGACCTCAGGATCCAGGTTTGGCTCAAAGTTTAAAGAACATCTCAGGGCAATAGTCACAGGGAGTCCTCTATTCTCAACCAGTACACTAAGTCTGTTTTGTTCTCTTTTTTATGGAATTTGAGGTTCTGTTCCACATTTTTCTCCCATTCTATCAGGCTCCATCTATTGTGGCCCTGATTAGAATGGTCAGTAGTAGTATCTGGGCACCATCTATTTCTTCTTGTCTCAGGGTAGATGAGGCCATGGTTCATGTAGACTATTAGTCCTGTAGACTGGTTTCTTCTCTGAGTTTTTGGTTTCCTTCTTTCTCTTTTACTCTGGATGAGTAGAGACCAATAGTTGTATCTTAAATGGCCACTCGCAAGCTTTTAAGACTCCAGACACTACTCACCAAGCTAGGAAGTAGGACATAAACTTCAGGAACTATATTATTCCAATTTACTAAGCTGTCCCAGAATACTATAGTCATAATCCTTCAAACTCAGGAAAACAATCCTTCAAGGTGTTTTGTTGTGTCTAAGAAGTATCTGTAACTGTGCCTCTCTGTGCTTTATTGTATACATGAATATATGTATGTACAGTCACATATATGCACACACATATACACATGCATACACCTGTATAAAAACACATATATACTCACATATACATATCTGTATGCATGTATGTCTACATATATACATACACAACCATATATATACTTTTTGGTTGTTGTTGCTATTGTTTCAAAATTTTATATGCCATAGCAATTACCAAAAGTTTCTTTATTCTTGTGTAACTTTTAGTGACATTGTTTACCTTCATCAAGATTTGCACACTTCACTTTCATTCATTGTTACCTTTCCCATCACCAAAATAACAAGTGCCTACTATCTAGAGTATCTAGATACTCTATACTATCTATCTATCTAGACTATGCTATCTATACTATCTAGACTCGACGGCAGTGGTAGTGGGTTACTATCTAGAAAGTGAATCTTCCTCTCACCCTGTCCTGTATTATTTTTATTATTTTTTTATAAAAGAAATTATGAGTGTATTCAATTCCCTACATACTTGCAGCTTTGAGTTGGACCATTCCTACACTATGTTCTTGGTCTTAAGAGACAAGTGCTTTTCTTCCTGAAAGAATGTTTTCCAGGCTTTACAACATAATGAATAGATGAAGAGATTTGGCAGTGATCACACTACTGAGAACTCAAGGATCCTTCATTTATCATTTCCTTGGCATGTCAAGGTTTTATTTACATTTTCTTATATTCCTCCACAGTTTTCTGTTGTTCCCACTTCTTTGAATGTACTTCCCTAAAACCCCCTTTCTATGTTGGTAAAGTATGACTAATCCACCAAGGCCTATTTCAAACAACACCTCTATTAAAGCTCTGTCTACAGAATTCATTTTTTTCTCTTCCATGATTCTGTAATATCTTACTCATGTCTCAGTGTAGTACTTATCACGATGTTTTATAATTTGTAGCTGTATAAATATCTGTCATGATTTTCTGACCATGTGCTTCTGAGCGAAAGAAGCATTTATTTTGCTTAACACCTTGCCCAACACATAACAAAGATAAATTAATAGATTAAATTTCATTTAGTTTTCATTTCATTTATTTATGGTTATTTATTTATTTTATCTCATGGTTCTTAGGCACTTCCAGACATTTGAAAAAAATGTAAGATAAGTTAAACAATTTATATTTTCTGTTTTTAATTTTTAAAGGGACTAGAAGAAACACATAACAAGAACACCGATCTTGGTTTTTCCTGTCCAAGATAAATTTGGATTGTTCTACTGAGAGTGAGCCAAGGCTCTCTTCCAGCACCATGGTGTTTTACTTGATGATTGGTAATGGTTGGCAAAGGTAAGATAACTAAATAAACACATTGTGGAGTAAATAAGAGCTAAAAACTAAATTCTTAACCCAAATCATTATAACCATTAAGAATGACAAAATAATAACAATCAGGGGAAGCATCAGTATTGCCACTGTAGCAGTGTACCAGACATCCACTAGTGAAAATGAGATATTCATTAATTACATTGTTTTAAGCAATTTCATTACTACTTAATACACATCAAAAAATTCTCTTATTAAAAGCACTTATCTTATGCGGCAGAAAAAGAATGTTTCCTCCTTACCCTACATAGAATGTGTCCCAGTGGATTGAATAAGATTAAAGAATTTCTGATTTAATTTATATTACTAATTTGTAATATTTTCTTTTGGGCTCTAGATCTGGAGACAGTGTTCAATTTCAGGTTTGTCTTACTAAAAACTGCAAAGATTAACTATTAAAAAAATACTTACCAACTGGTTCCTTCTGATTTTGAAAGAGAATCTTGCTGTTACTGCCATCCATGTTTGCCATGTTAATTGTGTTTCCATCTGTCCAGTAGAGTTTCCTTAAAAGAGATATGGATTAAAAATATTAGGTGTAGACATATTTGATGAATAGAAACATGCTCTGAACAGTAAAATTAACATGAAAATGTGTTCTTGAGTCAAGACTAATTCTTTTTAGGAAGTTTCAAAGTTGCTGAGCCACTCACTGACAGTAGCCTACACACTTGTCTTGGAAGAAATCATCACTCTTGCTTTTTCCTTTCATTGAAGTAAAATGATCTCACTTCTGTTTTTCTCCTACTTTGAAACCCAGACATTTAACCATGACCACAGCAAATTATTTCTGTTTTAATCAGTTCATCAAGATAGAATCATTCCGGGTGTGGAGAAAGCAGACACCATAAAGCAAACTCACTTCAATCATTCCTGATGAAGTATGTTGTTGTTGGTTTCTTAGGTGCTGTCTTAGTCATCTAGTGTTGCTATAACAGAAATATCACAAGTAGATGGCTTTAAGAAAGAGAAATTTATTTTCTCACCATCTAGTAGGCTAGAAGTTCAAATTCAGGGTGCCAGTTCCAGGGGAAGGCTTTCTCTGTCGGCTCTGGATGAAGGTCCTGGTTGTCAACCTTCCCCTGGACTCGCAGCTTCTCCACACAGGAACCTCAGTCCCAAAGGATATGCTCTGCTCCCGGCACTGCTTTCTTGGCGTTACGAAGTCCCCCAACTCTCTGCTTGCTTCCCTTACCTTTTATCTCTTGTTAGATAAAAGGTGGTGCAGGCCACACCCCAGGTAAACTACCTTTACATTGGATCAGGGATGTGACCTGAGCAAGGGTGTTACATCCCACCCTAATCTTCTTTAACATAAAATACAATCACAAAATGGAGGACAATCACACAATACTGAGAATCGTGACCTAACCAAGTAGACACATATTTTGGGGGGACACAATTCAATCCATGATAGGTGCCATTGAGTGAGTTCCAGCTCATAGTGACCCAGTGTATGACAGAATGAAAAACTGCCTGGTCCTGAATCATCCTCACAATCTTTGCTATGTTTGAGGCCATTGTTGCAGCCACTGTGTGTCAATCTATCTCATTGAGGCTCTTCTTCTTTTTCACTGACCCTCTACTTTACCAAGCATGATGTCCTTCTCCAGGGATGGGTCCTTCCTGATAATATGTTCAAAGTATATGAGACAAAGCCTCACCATTTTCCTTCTGGCTGTACTTCTTCCAAGACAGGTTTGTTCACTCTTCTGGCAGTACATAGTATATGCAATATTCTTCACCAACACCATAATTCAAATGCCTCAATTTTTCTTCAGTCTTCCCTATTCATTATCCAACATTTGCATGCATGTAAGGTGATTGAAAATACCATTGATTGGGTCAGTCACACCTTAGTCCTCAAAGTGGCATCTCTACTTTTTAACACTTGTGAAGGACAGGGAGAAATAATTTCTGCCAGAAGATGGCAGAATCTGATCTATTTAGCATTGACCCTAACATCAACATGCAGTAAACAAGTTATTAACAACTGGCATTCTAATTGGAATCAATCACTTTCCCCGTATCTCTTTTCATGTTGACCGGTCACTCGTTAGAAACACAAATTAATGTTACCTTACAATACTATAAAAAAAAAAAATTTTTTTTTTTTTTTTTTACAATACTATAGAAAAATTAGATTTTATGCAAATAAGGGAAATCTGTAATCAGGGATCTTTCTTATAATTTCCATATTTACATTTGCTTTTTTGACTCCATGGTTTTTAAAAATGTGTCCTCTGAATTACAAAATGTTATATGGATATATGTATGTCTACAATATATATATATAAAAATATATATATATACATATGTGTAATTATGCATTTTATATATGTGTATCTATCTATCTAGAATATTGTTTAATTCAGAGGACACATCTAATTAAACAATGTTTTATACATACAGTCATATGCCACATTACGTCCCTTCAGGCAAAACCCGAACAACATCTGTGGTTCCCATAAGGCAATAATAGAGTTCAAAAATCCCAATCGGAGACTGGGACATAGTGGACATAGCTAGAAGTAGTCAATGCAACAGCTTCCCACATGCAATGTGTGTATCTCATGTCTCTGGAGTATGGGCAGTCCCTGGGTTACAAATGAGATATGTTCCTAAGTCAGTCTTTAAGCCAAACTTGTAGGTAAGTTGGAACAGGGATATATGGTTCTTATTTAGTGTCAGTTAGTAAAATTTTGGAGCCCTGGCAATGTAGTGGTTAAGAGTTTGTTTGCTAACCAAAAAGTTGGCAGTTTGAACCCCCCAGCTACTCCTTGGAAACCTTATATGGCAGTTGTACTCTGTCCCGTACAGTCATTATGAGTCAGAATTTGTTTTTTTGGGGTTTAGTCAAGTTTTTGTATTAGCATATAGTACATATTTTACCTTTCTATGCCTATAAAACACTTAAGAAACACTGCCACGTCACAAGTCACAACGTGTTCATGAGCGTCACAAAGTAGTGCCTATGTGCGCTATTTTGAACCGTTGTATTTAAGTTTTTAATATAACAGGTTTTATGGCAGTCTGCTCTTAAGTATGAGTTGTCCATCAGATGGTCATAACCGAGGGACTGCCTATAATATGGTGTTCGCACAATGTCCGGATCATATAACATCTTATTTCACAGAGCATATTGTGGACATTAAGCAACGCGTGACTATACATTTATTCCAAATCACAGAGACCCTATAGACAGAGCAGAACTGCCCTATAGGGTTTCCTAGGCTATAATCTTTACAGGAGCAGATCACCAGGTCCTTTCTCCCCTGGAGCCGCCAGTGGGTTTGAACCGACTTTTCAGCTAGCTGCTGAGCACTTAATCACTGTGCCACTAAGGATCCTTATATATACATATATATACCCATACACGCACATATAAAAAATATATATATACACACATATATATACACCTCCCCCACATATATATGTGCATGTGTGTGTGTGTGTGTATAAAATATCAGAGCACAGGTTAGTGGTATTTTGGAAAAACTTTAAAAAAAAAATAATCATACTTTACCCCCTGACTGGGTGAGCCGCAAGACACTGTGGTTTATCGATTCCATGGATAATTGAGGTTTTCAAAGAGCCATCTAATCGTGCCACATTAATTTGAGTTTCATCAAATTCTGAGCTAATCCAGTATAAATTACGTGATACCCAATCCACTGCTAGCCCTCTAATACTCTGAATATCTGTAAAACAGGAAAGAGAAAATTAAAAGTGAATGAAGTTTCTCATTTTGTTACCTTTCCTAGTAAGTTATTTTCTGTCTCAGAGAAAATTTAATTTATACTTTAATTTGTTAGCTAAAACTGTACAAGACTGTAATCTCATTCCCTTATCAGTCCTTCTTAAAGCATGAATAATCATTAATGTCTCAGTGCTGAGCCATCTGAAGACCTGAAGCAACAATTAGCATTGAAATTATGCTAACAGTCAATGATTCACTAGTAAACACTTAGGAGCAGATGCAGGCAGCAGTCTTATGGTCCAAGGTGACCAAAATTCAAATTAGAGTAATAGCTTCTCCAGTTGGTAGCATATCTTCCTAGTAAGAGATAGTACTTGTGGGCCATCAACGAATGGGCTATTTTGTTTTAAGTGCCAATTTGTTACTGAAATGAAATAAAACAATTCAACTTTCCTAAAAGAATCACCAGAGTTGAACAGCTTCAAAGTAGATAATTACAAGAATTGACTGAGGCATGAGAAGAAAACAAAATCCTTTTAACATCCCTCCAAAGTGGATCCTATAGAAAATACTGAGATCTAATTAAGTTTGGATTCATTACAGCCAATAAGAATATTTGAATTGCTATTCCTCGACTGGAGCCCTGGTGGCACAGTAGTTAAGAGCTTGCCTGCTAACCAAAAGGTCAGCAGTTTGAATCCACTAGCCGTTCCTTGGAAACCCTCTGGGGCAGTTCTGCTCTGTCCTGTAGGGTCCTATGAGTTGGAATCCACTTGAAATCAACGAGTTTTATTCCTCAATTAGTCAATTAGATATCTTCAAAAGCAAAAATGAAACTTAGGCTTAAATACAATTGCACAATTTAATTAAAGTACTCAAAAATAAAATTTTACGAATGAAAACCCATTAAAATATTAATATGGAAAGTAGGCAAGTTTAGAACCCCATCCTATGGCATTTGACTACTTTCATTTATCTTGCTTTTGTCTTAAGTTTACAGAGTATTAATATTTTCTGGCATACTTTAACTCTTTTACTCTGGAGTTTTTTAGACCAGCATTCTAAAACATACAAGGGGCCTGGAGATTTTGTTACAATGAAGATTCCAATTCAGTAGGTGTGGGGAGTGGCCAAGGTTTTACAGTTCTGACTACTTCGAAGGTGAGGCCACTTCTGCTGTTCAAGAAGTTGATTACAATCAAAATGCCTCCAGAACTACAGGGCAGCTACTTCTTAGCTCCAGTTGGATTGTTGCTTCTTTCCATTCTATCATTTCTCCAAAGAATCTTAAAATTGGCCAACTAGTTCAAAATTTAAACAGCAAAATAAGGAGGTCCAATAGTCTGGTGTCTGGGGTAAAATGAAATATTGGAGTGGTAGGCTCCTGTACATGTTTAATCCTCCAATCTCAATCGAGCCTACTTTTCTGCTCAAAAGTCCTCTTTATTATTTCTAAATAACTTTTAATTAGAGCATCCTTTGAAAAGTCTTCATGTTTACATTTCTCTCAAATCAATAACTTCTCATTTTGCAAATAATATTTCATCAATATTTTACTGGTTTGTTGGTGAATTCCAAATGTGAGCTTCCTTCATTTCCCAACCCAAAACTTCAACTCTTTACTTTTAGTTATCCTCATCCCTTTCCCTCTTTTACTGAGAAAAAAGTAGTATACTGTCTCTCTAAAGCTAAACCTGCCCTCTCTAAGTCAAAACCTTCCCTGTCTGATGCTTTTTTCTTTGCCTCACCTAAGGTCTCTATTCCCCCACGTATCTGTCAGTTTGTCATACTGTGGGCGCTTGCATGTTGCTGTGAGAAAGACCACAGCCTTCAGTATGGATTATACCTCAACATAAAGAAAAGAAAAATCCTCACAACTGGGCCACTGAGCAACATCATGATAAATGGAGAAAAGATTGACGTTGTCAAGGATTTCGTTTTACTTGCATCCACAATCAACACCCATGGAAGCAGCAGTCAAGAATTCAAAAGATGCATTGCATTGGGTAAATCTGCTGCAAAGGACCTCTTTAAAGTGTTGAAGAGCAAAGATGTCACCTTGAAGCCCAAGGTGTGCCTGACCCAAGCCATGGTATTTTCAATTGCATCATATGCATGTGAAAGCTGGACAGTGAATAAGGAAGACCGAAGAAGAGTTGACGCCTTTGAGTTGTGGTGCTGGCGAATATTGAACATACCATGGACTGCCTAAAGGACAAACAAATCTGACTTGCAAGAAGAACAACCAGAATGCTCCTTACGATCAAGGGTGGCAAGACTACGTCTCACATACTTTGGACATGTTGTCAGGAGGGACCGGTCCCTGGAGAAGGACATCATGCTTGGTAAAGTAGAGGGTCAGATAAAAAGAGAAAGATACTCAATGAGATGGACTGACGCAGTGGCTGCAACAATGGGCTCAAGCATAACAAGGATTGTGAGGATGCGGCAGTTTTTCGTTTTGTTGTGCATTGGTCACTGTGAGTCAGAACTGACTCGATAGCACCTAACAACAACAAAGATCTGTATTCCTCACTGTCCTCAATCTACCAGATTAATTGGTTGGCAAGAGACAGTTATTGCTATAATGAGATTTGTGTTCATGTTCCAGGCCGTTTGCCTGTTTTTGTTTTTTTTTCCAATTATATCACTTAAACGTTTTTCAGCCTTTTTCTTATCTGTAAAATGGGGCTATTTACAGATAATATATAAATCAAACCTTTTGCCTTCAAGTCAATTCTGACTCATAGTGACCCTATAGGACTGAGTACAACTGCTCCATATAATTTCCAAGGCCATAAATCTTTACAGAAGCCTACTGCTACATCTTTCTCCTGCATAGTAGCTACTGGGTTCCAACGTTCACCTTTCACTTCATAGTCAAGCACTTTAGCACTGCACCACCAGGGCTTCTAGAAATTACATAGGATTTTTAATGTACTAAATTAAACAATGTGTGTTGATGCAACTCAATGTATGTTTGAGGAGTACTTTGCCAGTCCAAGAACTCAGTATTTCTTCATTTTTCCCCTAAAATACATGTTCTCCAAAGTCTTTTTGGCTGTCATCTCTTCTCACATCATTTTATTCATTTTGATTGACTCCTACTCACGGCCTAGAAAATGCATTTCTGTCTTAAATTGTAAAGCATAGACAAAGGTAAACTATTAATACATATTTAGTCCTGTCATTTCTATGGTACATGCTGTCTCAAATCCACTTCTGTTTTAATATTGAAATAGCATCCTGTCTTTTCCACTTGCAAACAATTGATTTAGCAGCTGCCTGGGTGGCTCAAAGGGTTAAGAAGGGCTCTGGTGGACAAGTTTGCCGATCCGCTTCCAAAAGAAGCAGGTCTAGTTCTACTCTCTTTACATGGAGCTGCCATGAGTCAGAATCAACTCAGGGGCAATTAATAAGTTTATTTTTCTGAGTATAGAGCTCTGCATCATGACCTTCACCTGCCCCAAGGTTTCCTAGCTTCAAACCACCAAGAGAGTGCTGCCCACATTCCTTAGCCTGGTTTTCTGTGTTATCTGAATATAACTACCTTCCCAAACATGTTTACCACTATTTTTAATAAAAAAAAGCTAATGTATTACCAAGTTTCCAGACTTGTCCTGACCTTGGAATCCACAACATCTCTACCTAGCTAACTCTTATGAAAACTAGACCAGCTGATAAGCACCACCAGTCTTTAGTCACAAAATCCTGACTTAATCAATTCTCCTTCTATATATTTCCACTGGAAAGATTTTCTCCTTCTGCCTGACTCGACAGTACTGCGTCTGGTTGATCACTTTCCACTTAATGTGATAATTATTTATATTTCGTATTACTACTCTCCTATATGCATTTTGGAGGCCTGGTGGCATAGTGGTTAAGAGCTCAGGCTGCTAGCAAAAAGGTCAGCAGTTCAAATTCACCAGCCACTCCTTGGAAACCCTATGGGGCAGTTCTACTCCATCCTATAGGGTCACTATGAATCAGAATCCACTCGACAGCAACAGATTTTTTTTGTTTGGTTGTTTTTTATTTTGCTTTTTTTGGGGAAGCCTCTTTAAAAATTATCTTAACATATTTCTCTCCCCAAATGCATACAACATTACCTTGAACAGAAATATTTTTTAATGAATTAAAAAATTAGTGAAGTGAACTATCCAGAAGTTTAATGATTTGTGAGCTAGGAAAATTAATTACAAGATACTCAAATCTGTTTTCAGGAGTACATACCTGAATTTATACTCAGGCAATCTCAGTTCTAATCCTCTATCCTTACTGTTTTTCTGTCTCCAGATTGGACTTTCTGATTGTCATATATATGTCTAACTTAAAGCTTTTTTTTTTTTTTTTTTAAAGCTTAGTGTCTTCCTTGACCACCTACTAATGTCCAAGTCTAGAAGTTTTAGAGTCCTCTGATAAATTCCTTATACAGGTCTGTGGGGGTGGGCGGGGGATAGGCATATAAACATCACCATATGTTTAATAATTTTTTTTCTCCCCTTGATAAAAATTTGAAATAATAAATTCTGGATCTTAACTGTTGTTTTTAAGTAAGTCAGACCAAGACTTCTGAGTAACTTTCTCAGACAAGTTCAGTTCGCATTACTGAGCTACAGCTGCTAACCAAAGGATCGGGAGTTCAAATCCACCCGGTGCTTCTTGGAAACTATGGGACAGTTCTACTCTGTCCTATAGAGTCTCTGTGAGTTGGAATCAACTCTACGGCAACAGGCAGGGTACCTATCACTTCTTGAACTAAAGCAGATGAGATATTCTGAAAGTCCCTCAATTGCCACAAAGTTACCGGATTGTATGATACATTATAACTTTTAAATGAGATCACAAAACAAAAGGGGACATCTGTGAGTGCTGGAACATACCACTCACATGTTAGTTGACACCATGAAGTAGACAAATGGGGGTGCTGAAGCTGGTGCAGAAGCCGACACTGAGAAACCAGGGTTGTGGATTATTAGTTTCTCGGTGCAATAGGGTTGGATCCTTAAACTCATGAAGGCCAGAGAGCTATTCCAAGCCAGTAATTAAAAGGGTCTACACCTTCACCTTCAGTGATAGATGGGTGAAAACAAACAAACTCTGCCCCATTACAAAGAAAATCAATTAAGAACAAACACAAAACATCTTTTTCTCTGTTCCTGCTCTATTTTTTTTGCTTTAAGTAAGGAAAAAAAATCAGAATTTCTAAATATATGATTCCACTTGAGCAAGAGATTACAAGTTTATAATCAAGCAATCCCTATATAAAATAAGGGAAGAATCAAGTTAAAGTGATTTTTGTCTTGTAATTACTCCCTGCTCCCTCTATTAGAAGCAAATTCAAATTCCTTGTGGAAAGAAAAAAAAAAAATCCTTAATCAAATCCTCACAGTTCTCACAGGTTGTTCATCGTTATAATAGATCAGAACAAAAGATTAAAGCACACACACACACAAAGAAGTGAGACATAAGAGCTGGAGTCAAGAGAAAAAATAAGCAGTAGGTTGAAACCTCCAAATTCTTCATACTTTTAAAATATCGTGTATAAAACAAAGAAAATGATTGGAATATTTATAAAAGAATAAAGATGCTATGAATAATAAGGGACAAGACTTGATCTTAAGAATTCACTTGGAAGATATGAATGAGAACCAAAAAGATTTGTGAATATTTTAAAAAAAGAATACAATAGTAAAAAAAAAAAAAAAACTCATTGAAAAAAATAACTTATTGGATGGATTAACCAGAGTATTAGATACAGCTGAACTAGTGAATGTAAGACAAATTGACCAGAGACAGCCCAGAGAAACAAGAAGAAAAGTAAGAGAGTTGGAGGATAAGACTAGTGCATGTCTAATCAATTTCCAAAGAAGGCAGAGAGAAAAAATCAGAGAAAATAGAAATATTTGAGTTGTCTTTATTTCCTCCTGAACTGATAAAAAACAGGACAGCAGAGAAAGCACAACAGATATTTGAAATGGCATAATAAAAAATATTGTAATGAAGACAAACAAAGAATGCTAAAAACAGCTAGAGAGAAAAGACGCATCACCAACAAAAGAATAAAAATAAAAATTAGGTTATATTGGGCTTCCCAAAAGCAATAAGGCCAGTCAAAGGATAGTGGAATAATATCTGCAAAAGTCTGAGAGAAAATAATCTTTAACTTAGAATTTTATACTCAACAAAATTATCTTTTAAAAACAAAGACTAAAATATTTTCAGGTAACAGCATCTTGGAGATTATCACTAACAGATTTCCAGTAAAAATAAAGGAACTTTAAAGGAAGTAATTCAGAGAGAATAAAAATGATCACAGAAAGAATGCCTAATGATAAGCACATAAATTGATTAACATATAGAGAAATCTAAATGAAGAAAAACTGGTTTCCAATTCCTTGGTTATGAGATTTATTCTTTTAAAATATATATATATTTTAATTTCTTAGAAGTAGACCTTCCAACACCAGTGTCTTGAAGTGGGCACGAAGGGCTTTATCTGCACTAGGCATACCTCCAAAGAGGAAAAATTCCCAACTCTCTTATAAACCTTCATTGAGTAGATAAGATTAGCAGTAATGATACCAAATGAAAACTCATTTGAAGTGGGTTTCTGGGCAATTTTTCTCTATTCTTAGGAACAAGATTTTAAAAAAAAAAAAAGCTGGCAACTTTCCTTGAAAAGGTTTCTCAAGGGAACATTATATACATTCAATATTCTATTTGTTCCAATGGATGGAAAATGTAAAAATATATATATATATATATGCATATATATTTGTATGCATGTTACTGACATGGATTGAATTATGTCCCCCAAAAAGTCTATGTATCAACTTGGTTAGGCCATGTGTGGTTGTCCTCCATTTTGTGATTATAATAAATTTTTTGTTAAGAGGATTAGGGTGGGATTATAACACCACCCTTACTCAGGTCACCTCCTGATCCAAGGTAAAGGGAGTTTCCCTGGGGTGTGGCCTGCACCGCCTTTTATCTCTCGAGAGGAAGGAAACAAGCAGAGAGTTGGGGACCTCACACCACCAAGAAAGCAGCACCAGGAGCAGAGTGTGTTCTTTGGACACGGGGTCCCTGTGCCTGAGAAGCTCCTCGATCAGAGGAAGATTGAGGACAACGACTTTTCCTCCAGAGCCAACAGAGAGAGAAAACCTTCCCCTGGAGCCGATGTCCTGAATTTGAACTTGTAACCTACTAGACTGTGAGAGAATAAATTTGTCTTTGTTAAAGCCATCCACTTGTGGTATTTCTGTTATAGCAGTACTAAAAGTTGATGCTGAAAAAAAACTCATTTGAAGTGGGTTTCTGGACAATTTTTCTCTATTCTTTGGAATAAAATTAAAAAAAAAAAAAACAAGCTGGCAACGTTTTTGAGAAGTTTTCTCAAGGGAACATTATAAACATTCAATATTCTATTTGTTCTAGTGGATGGAAAATGTAAGTATATATATAATATATACATGTATATGCATAAATATTTGTATGTATGTTACTATGTGACTAAAATTAATAAAACATCCCTGCATCTAGCTTAAAATATAGAACATTACAAATGATTTAGGATTACTCTCTGCCCACCTTCATTAATGTTATGCCTTCCCAACCCTGTACGATTTAGTGTTTGGTGGTTTTGCCGCTTTTAATATCTCTGTATATATCCCAAATCTATACTGTGTTTGTAGAAAATATAGGGGTAAATTAGTTCATATGTCTTAATGCTCTAAGCTTATAATTACTCCTCTCTTAGAAAAAGGTCTCATTGATGATTTGGGGAAATACCTGAAGCAACCCTTCTCTTGTTCCTCTTATTTTCATCTGAATTAATATCAACAACATCCTTTCAATTACCCTCTTCATCTTCATTTCTCTCTCGGTCTTTGGGTTCGATTACTTCTACATCTATAATACCCTAGGTGTCTGTCACTTTTTAGGTATATTTTATTGTTCTAGTCTAATTTTTGTTTTAGACTTAGAACATTTCTGTAAACTTCTGATTGTAATCTTGTCTGCAATTTCTCACTTTTCCAATCTTCCATATTCCCAACTGATTTTTTCTTCAAAAGAGTTTGTATCACATATATCCATTGCTATCAACTCAATTCCGACTCATAGCAACATTATCGGATGTAATTGTCCCATAGGGTTCCCAAGGGTCTAATCTTTATGGAAGCAGACTACCACGTCTTTCTCCCACGGAATGGCTGGTGGGTTTGAACCACCAACCCTTGATTTAAGCAGCCAAGCTCTTAACCACTGTACCACCAGGGCTCCTTTGTATCAAATATACCATCTTCGAAAGTCCTAAGTGGCTCCCCATCACCTTGAGAGAAAAAACAAAGGGACAAAACAGTTCTTCACCCAGGCATGAGGTCCTCTAAGATCTGCCCTTATATGAGTTTTCTGGCTTACAATTTCTAGTTATCCCACACTATTTGAAATGTCCAGACTTTTTCACCTATTCATTCCCCAGTAGAACAGGCAGTCCCTGGGTTACAAACCAGATTAGTTCCTAAGTGTGTCTTTAAGTCAAATTTGTAGATAAGTTGGAACAGGTGCAAAGTTTTTATTAAGCTTTAGCACAAGAAAAGGCTTGAAGCATTTCAATGATTTTAAATCTGCACGTGCAACACGTGGAGGTGGTTGGGATAAAGAATTTGTTGTGATTTTTTTTTTTTAAGGGCTGGTTCAACCCTTTCAAAGTGAGGGCAAATTTACATAACATTACATAATGTTACGTAACATTAAAGGGCAAGTCAGAGATTTGAAACTGGGGACTTGCTCTATTTTTCTCCCAAGTCCTGGCCTGAATACTACCTCCTCGGTGAGCACTGTAGTATAATCTCAAATCAGAACTCAGTAATCCTTGTGCTAATTTTCTGAGAAGAGGTGTACACGTTTGTTAAAGTCCTTATTCCATTTGACCTCATATTTTAGCTAGTTGTTCCCATCTCTTTCACCAGATGTGGCATTCCTTGAAGTATGTCTACACCCCTGCAGTGTCCCAGATATAAAATAGAACCCACAAAATGGTATGAATGCAATAAAAGTCTGAGATAAAATAAAATATCATATTTATCTTCTTAGACTAAAAGATAAAGAATATAAAAAGTATGGGTCATTTAACACCCACTTTATAGCACCACCACTGTATATATGGAAACCCTGGTGGTGTAGTGGCTAAGTGTTATGGCTGCTAACCAAAAGGTCAGCAGTTCGAATCTGCCAGGCACTCCTTGGAAACTCTATGGGGCAGTTCTACTCTGTCCTATAGTCCCTATGAGTCGGAATCATAGGGACTATAGTTCTACTCTGTCCTATAGTCCCTATGAGTCAGAATCGACTCGACGGCAGTGGGTTTTTTTCGGTGGGACTGTATATATGCAGATCTCAGTGAAGTGACATTTGCAGGTATGGTTTTTGCCTTTTATTTATTTTTTCTTAATCACAGACATTGACGTTCTTCTGCTAAAAGACTTCCTGGGTGAAAATGAAAATTGAAAAATCCCATTCAGAAATAGGTAAGACACCAGATGTTCCCTATATCTGTTTTACTTTCTACTTCTATTCAAGGCCTGTTTCCAAAATCTGGATCTTACTGTTATTACTGACCTTTTTTATTTTGTTCATTCTCTAGGAACCAATGTTCAGAATAGTCTGTGTTTTTCCCCCTAAGCATTTTCATTACTAGGCACAATTAAATATGGCATCTTCAAAAATAGAGGGAATGGGTCTTTAGTCCGCACTGACAAAATAATTTTTGACAGAAGTAGATAACAATTTTAAATATGAATGAAAATTTCCTTCCAAATAGGTCCAATTAGTTTCAAAGTATCATTGAGAATTGAATTATATATATATGGTAGCAACGTGATCAAAAAGTCAGGGTTTAAATGGTCTCTATCATTTTAGTTACCCAAACAAAAAACAACAAAAAAGCATATGATTATATGATAATTTCCTATCACAGAAGAGAGTATTCTTTACAGAAATAAACAGATATGTTTCTAATTTATATTCATCTTTCATCTGAGTTTTCTGCTTAACTCAACGTAACAATCCAGTTCATTCAAATAGTAGATGACTGTGGTTGCTGCTGTTGTTAGGTGCTATCGAGTCAGTTCTGACTCACAGAGGCCCCATGTATAACAGAATGAAACATTGCTTCATTCTTGTCATCCTAAGTGACTCTAGTACTAACAAAAACACTTTGCTCAAACAATTGCACTTGTCCAAAGCTAAGCCCTTAATTTTCTAAAGGTGAGCAATGTATGCATTGCCCTAGAATAATCGGAAGCATCAAGGGCTTCTTCCAATTAAAAAAAGAAATTCTATTGACAATGGCCTAGAATCTCATAAAGCTGCCAGCGTATCTCTAAAAGCTTTTGCTTATCTTTCAGAATAAACAAAAAAAACTAATGGCAAGGGGATAGAATAACCCAAACACTCCATCTGGATGTGACTGGACGAACTCCGCAGAGCATGCTGAGTGTGTATTAAATGAACCCCGGAAAGGAATATTATGCACAAACCATGTGTTAAAGCCTTTGCTTTCCAGCTTGCTGAGATTCTTTATTCTTAAAAGGAAGGGACAGTTGGGGAGAAAAGAGAATGGTTTTGGAATCAAAAGCCTGAATTCTAACTTGGATGCAGAAAAAGCTCTGGTATTTCCTGCTATGGTAAACCTGAGCAAGATGCTTCCTCATCTATAAAAGGAGAAGGCAAATATGTTCCACAAAGTGTTGTATGAGGAATACATGATAAATAAAATAAAGACAGGTACAAAGATAAAAAGTCAACTGTATTACTGCTGGCTTAGGAACCTTAAAGTATATTACTCTCCTTCCCCGTCCCCCACTGTGTTAACTGTAGTTAGTACTTTGTGTTTTTTTTTTTTTTAGGCAATCTATAACACAATAGGGAAACCCCGGTGGCCTAGTGGTTAAGAGCTATGGCTGCTAACCAAAAGTCGGCAGTTCGAATCCACCAGGTGTTCCTTGGAAACTCTATAGGGTAGTTCTACTCTTATGGGTCAGAATCAACTTGACCACAACTGTTTTTTTTTTCTTTTTTCTTTTTTTAATCCAGTAGGTCCCTGGGTGGTGCAAACAGTTTGCACTCAACTACTAACTGAAAGGTTGGTGGTTCAAATCCCCTCAGAGAAATCCACTCAACGGTGCTGTGGAAGAAAGGCCTGATGCTTTACTTCCATAAGATTACAGCCATTAAAAATCTGACAGAGTGCGTTCTACTTTGACACACATGGGGTCGCCATGAGTTGGAATCAACTCCACAGCAAAGTTTTTGTTTTATTATATTATCTAATAAAGCATAATTGTGGGCAGTATATGACTACCCCAGAGGGGCAATTGAGCTTGTGGGGCCATATTAAAAGGAAGACACCTAGGACTGAGATCATTAATTCATAGCCACAGGAATGACATAACGAATCCTCTAATTGTAGGGTAATGAAGATAACGGGAGCTCTGTGGATGTAGTCCTGAGTATGAATTTGTCTCTCTCATTTCTTTCTTTTTTTTTTTTTTTTGATTTGCAACAGTGGTTTAGCATCTGTTAGTTTAAGTAGAATGAAAATAATACATAAGTAGAGCATTATAAAGATTAGATGAAATAATGCTATGAAGTGCCTTATATGGTGCTTGGTACATTAATAACAACTAATATTATACATCAGATTAGAAATATAAATCTGAGAGCATGACTAATTGAAAAAATATTTGGACCAAGCAGTGACTGATTCAAGTAGGATTACCACCGGAGAGTATACACTTATACACAACTAGCAAGAAACTCTGCCAGAGATGGTTAGAGTTGTTTATGTTTTCTTAGGATAAAATTACCTTTGGTTTTTGTGAAAAGGGTATAATAACACATATGTGTTAAATTTTATAATGAATGTGTCTATATAGCTATGTATTAGTATTTATCACTTTGATGAAAGTACCTGCCTCTATAGGAAACCACTATAGCAAACAGCTTAGGAGTGTGATACATAAATAGAGGTTAGTTTTTGAAAACGATCTGCTAGGAAGAAACAATGGGAGACAGGTGGGACAAAGAATAAATTTGGAGTCCAATTTTTGAAGCTGCTTTTCATACTAGACTTTGACTAAAGAAGATAAGGAAATAAAATGTCTCTCAAAAATTAGTCCAACAATATAAAAGATCTAGAATAGGAAGCACATAGCCACAAAAGGTTTTTTTAGTGGTTACTAGCGACTAAACAGAGGGGGGACTGGGGGATTATTGCTTAAAGGGTACTGCGTTTCTCTTTGGGGTGACAAAAGCTTTTGGAAATGGACAGTGGTGACGGTTGCACCATCTGGTGAATATAGTTAAATTGCTGAATTGTACATTTAAAAGTGGTAACTATGGCAACTGTTTTGTTATATATATTTTACCAAAATAGAATGAAAAAACAAAACCAGACAAACAAAAACCACCACAGGTCCAACAGAAGGAGGAGAGCTTAGCGAGCCACTGCAGGGGCCAATAGTGTTTAGAGGAGAAAAGTCTCCAGAGAGTCATTCCCAAGAAATCTAAAAGATGAAAGGATAAAATAATGTAGTTACTGCATTTGAGATCTTTTGATGAGTTCAGAGATGGACTGTCAAAAGTCCATCTCATTTTCTTTTTTTTTTCTATTAATGAAATGATGTTATTAGTCCTTAACAAAGTTTCACCCTAGAAGAAAGAGAAAGGCAACACCATTCAACCTGTGGAGTAACGCAGAAGTGGACTCATCCTTGACGATGCTTATTCCTCAACTGCCACATCCAATCAATTGTTAAGTTGCTTTATATTTTTATTCTTTGGTGTCTGTATAACCTGTTCAATTTCTCCATCTCTGATGCTCCAACCCTAGACTGCGTTCTACCATCTCTTCCTGGAACTACTAAAGCAGCTAACTAACTTCTCTCAGGGCTCACTGCTTGCCTACAGTCTATCCCAGGTCTAGTCCTTTCTCTAAAAAAACAGAACAGCTAAAGTTATCTTTTTCAAAGACAAATCTAATCATGTAGACTCACCTTCTTTAAAATGCTTCCTTGGTTTCTATTATTTTTAGTATTAAGATAAAAATAGTAAATAACATCACATAAAGGCCAGTATGATTTGACTCCTGATTTCTTCAACTCCTTCCACTTGTACAGCATCTCTTCTTCTGTGCTTCATTCTATTCAGTCCACCTTAGCTCTCCTTGATTTCATAAAATATTTCAATTCCACCTTGCCGAAGAGGCTTTGCACATGCTTTTTTCCTCATTTGAAATGCTCCCCGACACCTATTTCCACTCTACAACACATACAAATTCATCTAGTATCTCATTGGAGATATCAGCTCAATCATCTCTCCTCTGGTAAGTCAGTTCCTGTTGTTTTATGTTCTCATGGCTCCATGTTACACTAAAGTATGCATCCTAGTTGTAAATTTCATATTTATTCATGTGGATCATTAAGGTCTCGATAGCCCACCATGTTGGAAGCTTCCTGAACATAAAGACTCTGTCTCTTTTTGGGGGAATGAAGTTGGGAAAGAGGAGCCTCCCTACTTTAACACATCACCTAGCACATTCCTTAGTTTATAGAAAGCATTCTAATATTTGCCCGAATAATGGTATAAATAATCATCCATCCTCATAAGTATATGTAGTCATTATTTCTCAAATTATGGCTAATAATTTAAATTGAGTCTACTAAGTGGAAAAAAGTCTGCGATGTCCACAAAGATAAAATCACTAAATTACTACTAAACAATAATCCATAATTAGATAAAGTGTCCCAACTGTTTTTTTTTTTTTCTTTTAAATAAAGATCATCTTTCGTTCTATACAATTTACAAAGTCTTTTAGAAAGCATTTAACATTCATGACAAAATGCTTCAAAAATTTTCTGTTAGATTTTGATGAATTTCTTCTGGGAAATCTACCTAACCTACTGTCAATCTTGGAAGGAGCCTAATGTACTTTAACTGGTCCTTCAAAATTGCTTGCATGTTATTATGATGCTGGAAGCTATACTGCTGGTATTTTAAATACCAGCAGAGTCAAACATGGTAGACAGGTTTCAGGGGAGCTTCCAGACTTAGATAGGCTAGGAAAAATGTTCTGGCAATCTACTTCCAAAAATTAGTCATTGAAAACCCTACGGATAACAGAATATTGTCAGAGACTTTGACTTGTTTACTTTGGATGAGGCATCACAGGGGACCCATTGCTGGAGAAGGACATCATGCTTGATAAAGTGGAGGGCCAGCAAAGGTGAGGGAAACCATCAATGAGATGAATTGACACAACGGCCACAACAACTGACTCAAACCTGCCAAGATCACAAAGACGGCACAGGACCAGGAAATGTTTTGTTTTGATATACAAGGGATTGCTATGGGTCAGAGCAAACTCAAGGGCAACTAACAGCAATATAACAATGACCTTTTACTGGACATTTTTCTCTTTTAAATCCACTCTAACAATGATTATTAAAGCATTTTTATCTTCTCCTCCCCTATAAGAATTTCTTTACAAAGAGAAAATGTTTGCATTAGCTTTTTTAGAAAGTCTCTTCCCTTGTGGCAAGTTTGAAATAAATATCTGAACTAGCTTATAAGCAATTCACTTGAGAAATTGCTCTAACAGTACTAATCTGACATCGATAAAGAACTAACCTAAATGCAAGAGTATTTTAGTGGTCAGATGCTCTCAGATCTACTAGTGGTATTCAGGCCAACTTTCCGGTATTATACATGGAAAATTATTTTTTAAAAGCACTGTGAATTTAAAACCTGTACTTACTCTTTTTATTAAGAAATTGATCATTACTCAAATAAGGTCTGATTTTAAATTTTCGGTCTGCTTCAAAGCACAGGTAATTTATATATCTTTATGGATTACTGATTACCCCCATCTTCCCCCAAATAGTGCTGCCGTGCTCAGGGGGCATGGCTTTGAAGAGAAGCTGGGACTTTTTAGGTTTTAAAACATTGATATTAGTGCATTTGTGGCAAACAATAGGTGTTCATCAGAGACTCATTCAATAAAATAATAAAAATTAACCCCAAAATCATGACAGACCAAAATTTAAGCAAATATTCTAATAATTCAATGATAAATTTTAGAGAATGTTCAAGAACTGCAATTACATTTATATCTCGTTTTAGCTATATTTTTTACTTTGGGCAAAGTTACCTTTTTTTAATGGTTAATCTAGCAATATTTACTGAGAACCTGTGTAGGATTCAATCTGCAGGGCCAGGAGGTAGGTAGGAACGGGTTCTCTACCTTATTTGCATGGTCTAGTTCTGAAGAAAGATGAGCAAAATAGATTGAAAATAAGGAAACTGGTCTATCTCAATGCCTTATCTTTCCCCTGTGCAAGCATAACTATTTAAGGAGATCCATTTTAATTTTTTTTTTCTTCCTGTGAAAGTAAACTTCTAGTTATCACACTACTATATGCAATATAATTATAACATTCTACCATTGAAGGATGTAGCATATTATTAAATCTCTGAATAACCAATTCAAACTTTCAATTAACAACACGGAGTGGGATAATAGAGAAGGATTACAAAAGAGACCTGTGATTATGACAAATTGAATAACAAACATATTTTAAGTTGTAACATGCGCAAGTCTTTTACCTCTTGATATAACAGTTTCCAAACCAGTTCCATTAATAAAGGCACGCTTAATGGTTTGTGTTTTAACATCCGTCCAGTATAAACGTTCCTCTGATGCATCGAAGTCTATCACTGTGACATCATCAATATCAGGGACCGTAAAGGCCGTGATAAAGTTAAAATACGGATTGTCAATATCCACTCCTCTGATTTCAGAATGCCTTGCATAAAGAAGAAATTTTTTCATCTCTAGGGAAAAAAAAAAGATATTAAGTGTGGTTCTCTTAAGAAGTTGGCAAGTTTAAAACAACCTAGGAATTCTAAAATATTACTTGCAGACTATTTAATAGGTTTTTTTTTAACCCTGTAAAGTCATAATTGAGATTTGATGGAGACATTAGTGAAGAAAATGATTTATCTATTTTTAATTAAGGTACTTGATAGAAACAAACATAAAACAATTTGAAACCCATAAGTCATCATTTTGCTTTTGCTAGAAAGGCCAAGAAATTCCCTTGAATCTATTTGATCTTGGAATTTCAGACAAATTTCCTAAAACATATGAGCTCTGTACATGCCAACAACCATATTTGCTCTTTGTATATGATTTTAACTTACTATTGTATTGCATTAATTTTTTTTTAATAGAATCTAAGGTTTTTTCCTCATTTGTATCATTTTCCTTCCATAGGCACCTTTCTTGTACCGAATTTGTGGAAGCTCAGTAGGAGTCATGGATATTCTATTCTTTTGTTGTTCTCTTTGGAATTATTGTTATTATCTGAGCTAGGTTATTATTGTTTAAAATTAAAGCCACATGTGCCTAAATTCATGATTACGATTTCTCTACGTGACCTTAAAAGTAATTGTTTTGCAAAAAAACACTAAAAAATAAAACCACTTTGATTTTCATTCAGAAATTTTATGATATTTTAAGAGTGCTGTTTAAATATTTTTTAAAAAAAATCTTTCCAAGTTATATATTTTACATCATTTCCCGCCCTTCACGTTGATAATCCCATACACAGGGATGCTAAAGTGACTTTGGGAGAAGAGCAGGAGGAGATTAACGCTGTTAAATTCCTCTTTATTATGCAGGTTACCTACATCATCATTTTCTGATAATGCACTTTCGTTTACAAATCTCCCTGCTTTGCAGAGATAAATTCTGCTATAGCACTAAAATAAGAAAGTCGCAGGGAAAAAAATGAAACCGATAATAAATAGCAAAGTACCACATGGCACATATTTGAAGAATTTGTCAGTCTCCCCAAAAGCAAATGAATCGTAGTAGCACCTAAAATGTTTCTTTTAAGGAAGTTAGAACCTCCTCTGCTTTCCCCTGAGTAAAGCCTGAATCCTAATACAATTAAAGAGAATTCAACTTGACTTTTTAGATAAGAGCAGTCAGAAATTTACCGTAGCAGGTCTTCTTGTCTGAGGCGAGCTTCATCAGGTGGGGACACGCGCAAGCAGCACTTCTGTTATGATTGATCAGACAGAGGTGAGAGCAGGGGCCTTTGCCGTCATTAGCTGCACAAGGATTGGGAGCTGCAATCACACAGGGAAATATTAGCAGTGGAGAAGGAAGAACGTATAGAGAACCTCTGAGGTTGACAGGGGTTATTGACTTAATGATTCAAAGTGAAGTTCCCTACATAGCACCCATTACTAGGGTGATTAATATGACAATAATAGACAATCATACACAGCAATTGCATTAATGGAAACATTTTTCCTCCTCAAAGATTTAGCAATAAGATAACACCTTCAATTTCCTCTAAGATGAATGGCAAGCATCCTACGGTTTTAAAGCAAAGAAATTTTTTTTTTTTTTAAAGGAATCCATCTGAGTAAAATCAGGAATGATTATTGAATTTAGTATATAATTAACACTTGCAGACTATAACCCAGACATTGGGTGTTCTAATGGGTGTCGTTATTTTCCTAACCTACTATACAGACTCCTTTCTCATCTTAGCGTGCTACTCTTAAAGGTTTCCCTAGGAAATGGTCACATAGTGGTTAAGAGCTATGGCTGCTTACCAGAAGACCGACAGTTCAAATCCACCAGGTGCTCCTTGGAAACTCTATGGGGCAGTTCTACTCTGTCCTATGGGGTGGTTACGGGTCGGAATCAACTTGATGGCAATGGGTTTGAGTTTTTGGTTATACAGCATTTCTTCAGCACCCTTGGTATTTTTCAAAGCAGGAGGCCTACGTGAAGATATGTTTGCCCTCCCTCATTATTAGGTCACCTACTTCTTCATCATCTTTTTTCTTTATGAGCTGATTCCATGGTCAAGGTTTCCTCTACATACACATATTTACTAAGTCCTAGCGTGGAAGTAAATTCTGGCTTGTTGAAATTTAGAAAACAATACTAAATTTTGCAGCCCAATGTCATTCTCTCAATCTTTTTTATGTTTCTTCTTCTGTCATCATGCCTTTTGGGCAAGATTTTAAACTTAATTGGTCAATAACTATTACCTTAAATCTTATTTTTATAGCACCTATCTAGTACAGTCTTTAGAACTAGGCTACTAAATTAAAGGCGGAAAAGACTGCCACCTTCTTACCACCAAGAGCAATATTTTAATTTTCAACTAAAGGTGTCTTCCTAACTGGCATACCTATTGTTCAGAGTAGTTAATATCAGTCCTGTAGAGTTTTAAAGCACAAAGAATAAAAATCAAGAGGATACAATCAAATCATACAGGATGTGAGAAATTAACAAAATTTGATAAACAATGTGGCTTTCGTCAATCTTCAGCACCTCCCCAACGGTGATAAAAATAATCTATGTCCTTACATTTGGTTAAAAATACTACTACTAATAATAATGAATATATGAAAGACCCAGACACAATTCATGAGAAAATCAGTTAAGAACAACAACAACAAAAATCAGAAAAGAGTGGAAACTATGGTTCTACAGATTCCTCAGTACAATTCCTTCTATTACACAGAATAAGCCATGTATTCTGCTCTTTCTTCCCTTTTAACTTGACCTATTATAATTGCGGTGCCTAAGGAATTACAGGAGCCCTGGTGGCACAGTAGTTAAGAGCTTGGCTGCTAACCAAATGTTGGCAGTTTGAATCCACCAGCTGTTCACTGGAAACTCTATGGGGCAGTTGTACCCTGTCCTAGGGGGTCACTATGAGTCAGAATTGACTGGATGATAATAAGTTTTGTTTTGTTTTTGGTAAGGAACTGCAAGTTAGAGAAGCAAAAGAGTAAGAGTGACAGTTATTGAGGAGGAAATGTGTTGCAGGAGAGAAGGCGGCATGAAAAATACACTGTTGAGAAATTGTTAGATACCTAGGGTCAGGGCTATAGAGCTGTGGTAAATAAAAAGAGAAAACGCAATGTTTTCCACACTTGAAGAAAAGAGCAGGATGAGCAAGAAGAAACATACAAAGATGAAAGAGGAGTGAAAAAAGGAAAAGAAAGGGAAGAAATGTGTTAAAAAAATATTGACACAGGAAATGCTGGTCTCCTTAAGGGAATTAAAAACATCATCCATGACAAGTACAATGGTAGGTATAGGAACTTCACTTTGAAAATCACTATTTTTGGCATAGACTCATACTAGCTCTTCTCAACATCCTATAATTTTCATAAAATACATTTTAAGAGCAAAGATATTACATTTCTATATACATATTAAGTTATATATGTATATATATTTTGCAGCCCAATATTTGTATTCATGATGACACTGTAATGTACAATTCACACTATTTTGTACTTCACACCATGAAAAATCTACAAGGATTTCTTACTTTCCATTTTCATCTCTTTCTTACCTTGAAATAATTTAAAGTTTCTTTTTTAACTGCATTTGAACACAGATACCTATTCTAATTATTAGATTAGGGAATTTCATTCATCATACTCACTTTTTAATATAAAGCAACAATTAGCAAACAATGACCCCTGAGGCAAATTTGGTCCATTGCCTCTTTTTATGAATAAAGTTTTATCGGAACACAACCATGCTTATTAATTTACATATTATCTATGGCTGCTTTCACACTGCTATAGCAGAACTGAGCAGTTTCAGTGGAGACCACATGGCTAACAAAGCCTTAAAATATTATCCGATCTTTTAAAGAAAACGTTTGCCAACTCTGACATAAGGCAATTAACCATTTTATGAGAAATACTATAGAGAATTTCAATATCAATACAGAGGTTGTAAATTCCTATAACACCAAGGCTATGTCATTTATTTGTACCCAGGAAATGGGAAAAGCTGACCAGTCAATGGAATTCTATAAGCAATCTTAACAGATGCAATTCAAATACTGCTGTGTTAGTTGGGTTCACTAGTAGTTCATACCATCTAAATTCAGGTTGACCAAAGAACCTCAGACACCTCTAACAACCTGCCTTTCAAAACCATTCAATAAATATTTATCAAACACAGTTGTTTCAGATACTATGAAAAAAGCTAGAATATAATAGCAGACAACATATAGTTTCACCAAGGAGTTCAAGATTCTATACTCTAACCCTATTCCATTCTCTCCATTCCTATGATCACTGGCTCAGTTTAGGTTCTCATCGTCTCTTACTTGCAATAAACTCTTACTTAATCATCCTAATTAATCTCTTAATTTCCAGTTTCTCCTTATTGCATGCAGTTATCTTTTCTAAAGCACAGAGTTGATCATATATCTACCTTGCTAATAACCTCGGATGACTTCCCACTGTCTGCCTCACAAGGTCTCACTCTTTACTCCCTACCATTTCCCCCAAGACTCCTCAGCTCTATCCAGACAGGTCTACCTTCTGTTCTCATTCACTCTCCAGTTCTTAATCCTCACCTATTCTCTGTTTATTTTATTAAAGATATTACCAATCTTCCAAAATCACAAAATTTTAACTTGCAAATCATCTTTTTCACTTCTCTTTCAGTCTCACATTTAGTCAGTACAATGGTTAAAATTATGTCAACTTGACTAAGCCATGATTTTCAGTGGTTTGGCAGATATTATGTAATCATTCTCCATGTTGTGATCTGGTGTGAGCAGCCAATCAGTTAAAAGGGGAGTTTCCTGGAAGGCGTGGCCTACATCAATATAATAGATGTTCTGGAAAAACTTGCCCTCTTTGGATCCTGCATCTGAAATGTCATCCTCTGACCTCCAATTCTTTGGATGTGGGTCAGCAGTCTTCCATCTGACCTGCAGATTTTGAGATTCACCAGCTCCTGCAGCCCCATAAGCCAGTAGCCTGCCATCTGACCTGCAAATTTTGAATTCATCAGCCCTTGCAACCCAGTGAGTCAGGAGAAACCTCCAGCATGACATCCAACCCCCAGATTTGGGACTTGCCAATCTCCACAACTGGGTGAGCCATTTCCTTGAAATAAATATTTTCTCTCTCTCTCTCTCTCTTTCTATATATATATATATATATATATATACACGCACACACACGCTTTTTACTGGTTTTTCTCCTCTAGAGAACTCAGCCTAAGACATTTGGTACTGAAAGTAGTTCTAGAAGAAAAAATCATAAGTTTATTTAATTGGTTCTCAAGTTTGGCTATTCTTAAAGGCACTGATGACTCTGCCTTCAGTAGTTAAGAAGACACTGCTAATCTATGGCATAAGGTGACAATAGAAATACTCAAAATATCACCACCAATGGATCAAATATTTGTGAAAAAGAAGACTCCAGGTGATTGGATATTTGATACTTTCCTACAATTTTTTCAGAATGAGAATTATAGGGAGGCTAGTTGGTTGGTCCTGCTTTTGCTAGAAAGTGGTGAAAGAAGATGAGCTCAGGGCTTCAACATTACAGCTCAAGAACCACATAGAAGACACAGTTGCCACTTGTGTCTTGAAAGAAAGCAAAATTTCTTGTAGTAACAGAGCTGATAATGCTGAAAACCAAACCCAGAGTCTTATCATATGAGTGACTGAAGTATAATGCCAACTGAATTCCCAATCTCGAATAGTGTCTGAAATTAAAGTGAGGGCATTGATTGAGAAGAAATGAGATACTGAAACTTGGGGTGGGGACATATGGGCAGATAATCAGGAAGATGAGACATTGAGCCCCTAAATTCAGTTAAATTACTCCTGCCAACAGAACCAGTCCTCTTACTCCCATCTGAAGAGATTGCCCCACTTTTGTCTGCTAAATTACCCTACCCAGGAAAACCATTATCCATCCCTTCCACCCCCACTTGATGAGATTAAATCTGCTGTGCCTGAAGAGTTTTTGTCTGAGATAGCACCTGAGAGGTGCCTGCAGCGTTGCCTGGGGGATCGCATGAGGCAGATGCCTTACAAAGACATTACTAAATGTCCTTAGGATCCACCCCTACCACTCATTTTTGCTTCTAGACCTATAACTGGGTTAAGTCTCACTGAACCCCAAGAGATGAAGTACAAAGTGTGATCAAAGAGGACGTACACTACACTCCAAAAGAACTGCTTGATTTTTCTAAAGTACACAAACAGAAATCTGTGGAATATGTTTGGGAATGGCTATTGAGGGTGTGGGATAATGGCTGTAAGGATATAAAGTTGTATTAGTCAGAGTGTATTGCAAAGGGGCCACTGTCTTAGTTATCTAGTGCTGCTATAACAGAAATACCACAAATGAATTGTTTTAACAAACAGAAATTAATTTTCTTACAGTCTAACAGGCTAGAAGTCCAAATTCAGAGTGCCAGCTCCAGGGGAAGGCATTCTCCCTCTGTTGGTTCTAGGGAAAGGTCTTTGTCATCAATCTTTGCCTAGTCTAGAAGTTCCCAGAGCAGGGACCCTGGGTCCAAAGGATATGCTCTGCTCCTGGCACTACTTTCTTGATGGTAGGAAGTCCCCCATCTCTCTGCTTGCTTCTCTCTTTTATATCTCAAAAGAGATTGATTCAAGCTACAACCTAATCTTGTAGATTGAGTCATGTCTCATTACCATAGATGTAGGATTTTAACACAGAGAAAAATCACATCAGATGACAAAATGGTGGACAATCACACAATACTGGGAATCATGACCTAGCCAAGTTGCCGCACATTTTGGGGGGACACAATTCAATCCATAACACTTACTAAGCACGATTCTTCGTTCAATGTTTCAGCTCAAGAGGTTAGGAAATATCTAATAGTTTATTTGGTTGGTTCACTGAAGCATGGATTAAGCAATGGCCTACACTAAATAAAGTTGAAATGCCAGACCTGCCTTGGTGTACTGTAGAAGAAGACATCCAAAGGCCTAGGGAAATTGCTATGTTAGAGTGGATTTATCAGGTTGGACCCACAGGCCAACCCATGGAGTGCCCAGAGGATATACCTTTTATCACAGCAGCGAAGAACTTTATGAAGGGAGCCCCAACATCCTTGAAGACTGCTTTGATTGCCATTTTATGTAAGTCAGATTTGATGATAGGAGCTGCGCTAACTGATTTAAGACACCTAACTACAATGGGACTAATTGGACCCAGTGGTGGTAGGGGACAAATGGTGGTGCTTAAATGACAAAGACAAGGTGGGTGTGGTTACCGTAATGGATAGTGAAGTCAACGTAGTAATCAGACTAGTCTGCCTTATATGGACTATGACATTGGCTAGTCATGGTGACCCTAGGAGTTAAATAAATAGGAAATCTACTAAATATTACTTGATCTGGACAAGTGGAAGAACCTTAGGTCAAGTGACCAGCAGTCTAACTTGAATCATCAGAGTAGAAAGTCACAGCCCCTCAGTCAATTCCCAGACTTGAGCCAGTTTATGACCCACAACCACCTCAATGAAGGGGAGGCTGAGTCCCTTTCAGAAAGGACCCCTCTGCACTGCCAAAAATTTATACATTAATCTTTCTCCTAGCCTTCCCCAAAGTGACCTACAGCCATTTATGAGAGTGCTGTTCATTGGGGAAAAGGAAATCATTAGATTTTTTCAGGGATTACTGGACACTGACACTGAACTGACACTAATTCCAAGAGACCAAAAACATCACTGTGGTCCACCAGTCAGAGTGGAGGCATATGGAGCTCAGATAATTAATGGAATCCTGGCTCACATCTGTCTCACACTGGGTCCAGTGGGTCCCCAAACCTATCCCGTTGTGATTTCCTCAGTTCCAGAATGTAGAACTGTAATAGACATTGTTAGGAAGTAGAAGAACTCTCACATTGGATCCCTGACATGTGGAGTAAGGACAATTATGGTAGGAAAAAACAAGTGGAAGCCATTACAACTGCCCCTATCTAGGAAAATAGTAAACCAAAAGCAATATTGCATTCCTGGAAGGATTTCAGAGATTACTGACACTATTGAGGACTTGAAGGAGGCAAGCATGGTGATTTCCATCACATCCCCACTCCACTCACCTATTTGGCCCATGCAAAGAAACAAATGGATCTTGGAGAATGACAGTGGATTATTGTAAACTTAACCAGGTGGCAACTCCAATTGCAGCTGCTGTTACAGACGTGGTTTCATTGCTTGAGCAAATTAATGCGTCTCACGGTGCTTGGTATGCAGCTATTGATCTGGCCGTGACTTTTTCTTGGTTCTGGTTTCAAAGGAACACCAGAACCAGTTTTCCAGCAATATACCTTCACTGTCCTACCTCAGGAGAGACCTGGCGGCATAGTGGTTAAGAAGTTGCCTGCTAACCAAAAGGTCAACAGTACGAATCTACTAAATGCTCCTTGGAAACCCAATGGGGCAGTTCTACTCTGTCCTATAGGGTCACTCTGAGTTGGAATCAACTCGACAGCATTTGGTTTGTTCTACCTCAGGTGTCTATGAACTCTCCAGCCCTGTGTCATAATTTAGTCTGCAGGAAACTTGATTGCCTTTCACTTCCATGAGACATCACACTGGCCCATTATATTGATGACATTTTGCAGATTGGACCTAGTAAGAGAGAAGTATCAATGACTCTAGACTTATTGATATGACATCTGTGTGCTACAGGGTGGGAAATTAATCTGACAAAAATTCAGGTGACTTCCACCACAGTGAAATTTCTAGGTGTCCAGTGGTATGGAGCAAGTCCAGATATTCCTTCTAAAGTGAAGGATAAGTTGTTGCATTTGCCCCTTTCCCCCCAAATTAAAAGGAGGTACAATGTCTTTTGGGTCTCTTTGGATTTTGGAGGCAACATATTCAACTTTTGGGTGTGCTGCTCTGGCCCATTTATTAAGTACTTGGAAAGCTGATAGTTTTGAGTGGGGTTCAGAACAAGAGAAGGCCCTGCAACAGGTTCAGGCTGCCTTGCAAGCTGCTCTGCAACTTAGGTCATATGATCCGGCTGATCCAATGGTTCTTGATGTGTCAGTGGCAGATACAGATGCTATGTGGAGTCTTTTGCAGGCCCGTATTTGTGAATCACAGCACAGACCCTTAGGATTTGGAGGAAAGTTCTGCTATCCTCTGCAGGTAACTACTCTCCTTTCGAGAAACAGTTTTTGGCTTGTTACTGGGCCTTAGTAGAGACTGAAGGCTTAACCATGGTCCACCACGTCACTACGCAGCCTGACCCACCCATCATGAACTCGGTGTTGTCTGACCCACAAAGCCATGTAGTTGGAAGCTTACAGCAGCACTCCATTATTAAATGGAAGTGGTATATATAAAATCACGCTTGAGCAGGACCCGAAGGCACAAGTAAGTTACATGAGGAAGTTATCCAAAAGTCCATGGTTCCCACTCCTGTCACATTACCTTCCTTTTCCCAGTCTGCACCTATGGCCTCATGGGGAGTTCCTTACAATTAGCTGACAGAAGAAGAGAAAACTTGTACCTGGTGTACAGATGGTTCTGCAAGATATGCAGGAACCACTGGGACATGGACAGCGGCAACACTGCAGACCCTTTCTGGGCCCTCCCCAAAGGACATTGATGAAAATCCTCCCAGTGGGAAAAATTTCAAGCAAGGCACATGGTTGTTCATTTTGCTTGGAGATAGAGATGGCCGGATGTGTGACTGTATACTGATTCATGGGGCATGGCCAGTGGTTTGACTGAGTGGTCAGGGACTTGGTAGGAACATGATTAGAAAGTTAGTGACAAGGAGTTATGGGGAAGAGCATGTAGCTAGACCTCTCTGAATGGGCCCCAAAAGTGGAGATATCTGTGTCTCTTGTGAACACTCACCAAAGAATGAGCTTGGCAGAGGAGAGTTTTAACAAGCAAGTGGATAGGATGACACATTTTTTGTCTACCAGTCACCCTCTTTTCCCAACGGGCTCGTGAACAAAGTTGCCAGGGTGGCAGGGATGGAGGTTATACATGCGCTCAGCAGAACAGACTTCCACTCACGAAGGCCAACTTGGCTACAGCCGCTGTTGAGTGCCCAATCTGTCAGCAGCAGAAACCAACGCTGAGTTTCCAATATGGTACCATTCCTAGGGGTGATCAGCCAGCAACCATTGGATATCACTTCCAACATGCAAAGGGCAGTGTTTTATTCTTAATGGAACAGACACTGACTCTGGATACAAATTTGTCTTCCCTGAATGCAATGCTTCTGTCAAAACTAAAATCCATAGGTTTACAGAATGCTTTATGTGCCATAATGGTATTCCACACAGAATTGCCTCAGATCAAGGGACTCACTGTACACAAAATGAAGTCCAGAAATGAGCCTGTGCTCAAGGAATTCATTGGTCTTACCATTTTTCCCATCTTCCTTAAGCAGCTGGCTTGACAGAACAATGGAATGACCTTCTAAGGACACAATTATGGCATCAACTAGGTGGTAATACCTTGTAGGATTGGGGCAATATTCTCCAGAAGGCTGTATATTCTGTAAACCAGCATCCAATATATGGTGCTGTTTCTCCCATAGCCAGGATTCATGGGTCCAGGAATCAAGAAGTGGAAATGGGAGTAGCACAACTCACTATTACACTTAGTGATCCACTCACAAAAATTTTCTTCCTGTCCTTGAAACCCTATGCTCTGCAGGTCTAGAGGTCTTAGTTCTAAAGGGAGGAATGCTCCCATCAGGAGACACAATATTGATTCCATTGAACTAGAAGTTAAGAATGCCACCTGGCCACTTTGGGCTCCTCATGCCTCTGGATCAATAGGCAAAGAAGTGAGTTACTGTATTGATTGGTGTGATTGATTCTGATTACCAAGGGAAAATCTAATATTACATATGTCTGGAATACAGGAGATTTCTTAGGATGTCTGTTAGTACTACCATACCCTGTAATTTAAGTAAGTGGAAAACTACAGCAACCAAATTCCAATATGACTACTAAAAGCCCAGACTCTTCAGAAATGAAGGTTTGGGCCACCCCATCAGGCAAAGAATTGTGACTAGCTGAGGTGCTTGCTGAGGGCAAAGAGAATACAAAATGGGTGGTGGAAAAAGGTAGTTCTAAATGCCAGCTACAACCATGTGATCAGCTGCAGAAATGAGGAATTGTTTTTCGTATTCTTCCTTGTTTTGTGATATATATGTGAACGTGTGTGTGTGTGTATAAAGCCAATATCTTTGTTTTCTTCCTTCCCTTATTCCACTACTTATTATAAAATAAAAGATGGAAACAAGGCTACCGCATTATTTTTGGTGCTATACCTGTTAGTTTTATCATGATAGGTACAAGTATGACTTTATAATTGTCTTTATTTAGAGCCTATGTATGGGTATGGAAACCCTGGCGGCATAGTGGTTAAGTTTTTAGCTGTTAACCAAAAGGCCGGCAGTTCGAATCCTTGGAAATCCTATAGGGCAGTTCTACTCTGTCCTGTAGGGTTGCTATGAGTCAGAATTGACTCCATGGCAATAGGTTTTTTAGTCTGGTATGGCTAAGGTTTAAGAAGATGTGTACAGGTACCAAGTTAACAAGGGATGAACTGTGATGGTTAAAGTCGTGTGTCAACTTGGCTAGGCCATGATTCTCAGTGGTTTGGCAGGTATTTTATAATCATCCTCCATTTTGTGATCTGATGTGAGTAGCCATGCAGTTGAAAGAGGAGTTTCCTTGGAGTTGTGGCCTGCCTCCAATATATATATATAGATGTTCTGGAAAAGCTTGCTGTCTCTCAAGCCTGCACCTGACTCGTCTTCCTCTGGGATGTGAGCCAGCATCCTGCCTTTTGACCTGCCAATTTTGGGATTCACCAGCTCCGCAGCCATGTGAGCCAGCAGCCTGCTGTCTGACCTGCCGATTTTGGGTTAATCAGCCCCTGCAACCACTTGAGTCAGGAGAAGCCTCCAGCCTGACATCTGACCTACAGATTTAATACTTGCCAGCCTTGCAATCTCTCTCTCTCTCTCTATATATACATGTATATACGCTTCATTGATTTTGATCTCTAGAGACCCCAGCCCAAGACAGATAGACTTCACTAATATTTGTTTCTTTTTAGTCTATTTGTACATCTCCTCTTTCAAAACAAAATTCTATTTCTTTACCCTAGAATGACCCCTACGACCATGTAACCACTGCCCTGGGGTATTGCCAACTACTTTTTCTAAGACGTCAATCTATTTTCCAACCACATCTATCACTTTTCTTTTATATACACTTCATACACACGCGATAATGGATTTCTCATCGCTTCCTGAATATAGCTTGCCTTTTCCATTGCCATGCTGTGTTATTTTCTTCCCCTAGAATTCTATTACCACGGTCTTTATACTAACCTTCCTTCATGACCCAGCTGAAGTCAATCTTCTCTGAAGAAATGTTTACTAATAAATCCAGGTAATACTGATTTCTCCCATCAATATATATTCATTTTAATTACTGACTCTACAAGACATTGGAGTCCCTGTGTGGTACAAATGGTTAATGTGCTTGTTTGCTAAACAAAAAATTGGAGGTTTGAGTCCACCCGGAAGTGCCTGGGAAGAAAGGCCTGGTGATTTATTTCTGAAAAACCAGTCACTGAAAACTCCATGGAGCATAGTTCTACTCTGACACACATGGGGTCACAATGTGTCAGAATCAACTCTATGACAACTGGTTTGGGCTTACACAGGGCATTAGGCAATTTATTGTTTACTGTCCTATTTTCTAGTTTGTGACATATACTCATATATTCTACATCAGTATACGCTGGTCTCTGTAGCTAAACTGGGGGTTGGCAAGCTTTTTCTATAAAAGGCCAGATAGTAAATATTTTCAGCTTTGCGAACCCTATGCTCCTGTTAGTAACTACTCAGCTCTGGTGTTACAGAGTAAAAGCAGCCATAAACGATACAGAAACAAATGGAAGTAGCTATTTTCAAATAAAACTTTTTTTTTTTTTTTTTTTTAAGCAGGCAAAGGGCTGAATTTAGCCGAAAGATCACAGTTTGCCAAATGCAAATCTCTGAGCTAGATCATAATGGTTATGAGGGCACGAGCTATGTCTCAGGCACATACACAATATTTTTTCCTAAAATTTCTATGGTATCTATTAGTTGGGTTTAAGGATCTTTGCATTTATATGCATGTTCATCAATATATGTGCATATGTGTTCTAAAATGGCAGCAATCTAAAAATTTGGGAAGTGAATTGATGTTCTAAAGCACATCATAGCTGCAGGTGATGAAATGAAATAATCCATATCTACGACACTTTACAGGAGAACCAAATGTTAATTATGCAATCACACAAGGCTGATATGTGCCCTGTGAAGAAAACAGTATCATTAAAGATAATTTCATATTTCATGCAAATTACATTTAATTAGAGTCCATTTCTCACCAGCCAAAATAAACACTTCAAAACCAAACAATTATTGTATTCAGTAAATTCAAATAAAATATATACAAATGTTGATGCAATATAAAAAATATATATATTTGTGTACCTAATAAAACTATGCTCAAAGGAAAAGACTGCCAGAATCTAATTTCTTATATGAAATTATTAAAAAGAAAGCTTTTCTCCCTCCCATGTGGTCATTTTTAATACTAATATTCATCATACTAATGAACTT
This sequence comes from Loxodonta africana, assembly GCF_030014295.1. Lineage (NCBI taxonomy): Eukaryota > Metazoa > Chordata > Mammalia > Proboscidea > Elephantidae > Loxodonta > Loxodonta africana. Next base: position 108,074,528 of record NC_087347.1, on the reverse strand, counting down.
CATTGGTACAAAAATAGTTACTAATGTAATAAAATAATTTTATAGAACTTATTTTCCTTTTAGAAAAGGATTAAAAAAAAAAGCATTTCAGATGTATTGTGCAATTAAACACAAAACCCAAATCTTATTTTCCATGTGGCAAATATCTTCAAATTATGAAATAACATTCAAGGTTGAAGAACTCGAAGAGGTTTCTCATTAAAAAACACATGCATACATAACAAAATATGTGCAAGTAAAGAACATTCTTGTTGCTCTAGTTTCCCTAGTACTAGGTATGTGGGAGATACTTTTATCAAATTATATCATATTTTTATGGATTTATTTTATGCTGTACTCTTATAAGGTAGAATATAAAATGTTTAAAAATTTTATCTGATCTTCCACAAATATCTGTACTTCAGAGATACTTTTTAAAAGCTATAAATACTATTTCTCTTTATATGTGTGCAGTTCTCTATAAAAGCGTAAACACAAACGTGGAATATCATATTTTTTGATTAAGCATATCTTAAAATACCAAATTTTCTCTCATTCTAAAGAGATGACACGCCTTTCTGCAATCTTAATTTACTTGCTGTTTATTTCAGTTATTCTACGTTTTGAAAGAGTAAACATTTGTCTTGGGAAAATTTCAATCTTTAATAATGATTCTATAATCACAATAATCTTTTTGTCTAGGACAGTGGTTCTCAACCAGCAATTGTGGGAATGAGGGGTTTGCACTCTAGGGGACGTTTGAGAATGTATGGAGACATTTTTTGTTGTCACGACTCAGGGTGCTGTGGGCATCTAGTGAGTAGAGGCCAGAGATGCCAACAAGCATACTGAAATACACAGGACAGTCCCGCACAATGAAGAATTATCCTGTCCAAAATGTGAAAAGTTCTGTGGTTGAGAAACCTTGATCTAGGAGCGAAACTATGGATTCTGCAAACTAATGGATCTTAATGAAGTGTTCTAAATGGCTTAAAGTTTGTATAAATGAGGCAAGAACATCAAAAAACAATGCCAAGGAAGAAGGAATTAATGATTCCTCTCTTATCAATCCTTACTACTACTCCAACATAGACTTTATAGCACCGCGTTAAAAAAAAAATCAATAATGCAGCTAAACTCTCTGTATATAAATTCATTTGCAAATCAGTTGTTTAAAACTTGGATTATATTTTGCTAAAGTGCCATATATGGTGATCACATTTTCAAGCAAACAAACAACAACAAAAAAGATTAAATTCATAATATGACTTTACGATGATACAGATAATACAGAAGGATTCCTTAAGAAATTAGATAGGCACTCATCTATATCATTGGTATTGGGATCAAGAAATAACGTGTTACAGGTGGAAGATAAAAGAGAAGAAAGTGAGTTCCATCATGATTTTTTATATCAACAGTTGGAATGATGTAGCAAATTGTCTTTGGCATGTTTATACCTCCTTTTTCCTCTGCAGTGTTCATTTCCTCTCTCTCTTCTACCAGACTTTCAGCAGTCCTACAAAACCTAAGCACCTCACTATAAAAGCCTCACAGGTTTACTCAAATCTCATTAATACTTCCTTGCTTTTCTATCACCTGCCTTTCACTTCACCTCAGTCAGGGTTCTCATCCCCTCAAAGTTGCTGATATCTACTGCAAGTTAAGGTGGAAATATTTTGATTCAACTAGTTCACGTGAACTTAATGTTCTTAGAAATATTAGCATTTTAAATTAAGATGCATGTTAAATCGAATAGTTCTCCAACTGAGAGTATATAAAATATAAAAAAATAAAGAGACACTATGAAGGTATGAAGGCTGTGGGAAGAACAATGCTTTTTTTTTTTTTTTTGGACTGAATTCATAACATGTAGGAATATAGAATAAACACACAAACCCAACCAGTCTTGCTCTAGAATTGTGCTCTTCATTGCTATGTCTCCTAAGGTTATCTTTTGTGCATATACTGGTCCATCTTGTTACTTAACAACATAGTCCTATTGTTCAATAAATTATGTATTTTTTAGTAATAAGACTTGGAAACTCATACTGATATATAACCTCAGACATATCTAGGATCATTAGGATATATACTAACAATTCCCCTGAAATTGATCTCACTAAAATTATGACTGGCCTTCATCCAATTTTCCAAATCCAATGAACAATTTTATGATTTTATCTTTCTTGACTTCTCTACAGCAGTTAGTAGTGTTACCACTATCTTCCAATTCTTCCCCTAAGTTTTATGATTGCTCTCTCTTTTGGTTCTGCAACTTTTTGGTCACCTACTTCTCAGCATTCTCTTTTGCTTTCCTCTTGAATATTGGAGCTTTGTTGTTCTCCAAAGCTCCACCGTGGCCCTCTCCTCATTTTATGAAACAATCTTATTAAATCTCATCCATCTTCTTATTTTTAACCTACAACTGAATGACTCCCAAAGCTTTAGCTCCAGCCCAAACTTTTCTTGCCTTTATAGCCCTGAATATTCAACTGTGTCCCAGAAGTACCTCAAATTCAGCATACCCTAAATTAAATTTTTTAGGTTATCCTTTAAGCCAGATGTCGGTGATCTATGCCCTAGAGATAAAAATCAAGCAGTGAGTTACTTTTAAAAAGGTTGAAAGAAAATCAAATGAGTGATATTTTATTACACATAAAAATTACATGAAATTCAAATTTCAGTGTCCATAAATAAGGTTGTATTGGAACACGAACCCATTCATTTTCCATCTGGCTGCTTTCATGCTACAACAGCAGATTTGAATAGTTACTACTGGGTCGTTTACAGAAAAATTTGCAGATCCTCCCTTAAAACATCTCCAGTGGTCTCTGTGTCACACTTAGGTTGTGAAGACAGTTATAGGAAGTAGAAACATAAAACCATCTCAAATTCTTCCTTCTCTTCCCAGGTGCACCTATCTTCCACACACAACAAGCCTATCACTATTTTTATTGGTAGTCCCACTGTGTTCTGATACCTGCCCAATCTTGTTTCTCATTTATTCCCCCCTTTTTTTTATTTTTTACTTAGAGATTTTTTTTTTTTTTTTTTTACTTATAGATGCCTCAATTTGCAAATGAGAAAATAAGATCCCAGAAGTTAAGTAACTTCCCTCAGGTAGCAAGGTTAGTGAGTGACAATGGAAAGAATTGAGCCAGGCTGTCCTTAACCTGGAGCCCTTGTGGTGCACTGGTTAAGTGTTTGGCTGCTCACCAAAAGGTCAGCACTTCAAACCCACCAGTCGCTCCTTGGAAACCCTATGGGGCCATTCTGCTCTGACTTATAGGGTTGCTATGAGTTGGAATCGACTCAAAGGCAATGGGTTTGATTTTGGTTTTTGGTCCTTAATCTAAGATCTTTTTAGAACCACACTCTGTTACCTTTTAAAATACATTTACTTTGCCCACGCATACTAAATCCATCTATAATAACAATTATTTTATTTTATCCTAATTGTTAACTTCATTTGTTCCCCTTCTAGAGTATTAATTCCAAGAAGGTAAGAAATTCCTTTGTCCATGCTTTTATGGCCAATGTAAATGTGTCAATACAACCTGACTCTCTACTGCCATCTGGTGGTATGGTATAAGAATTCCAAGAAGAGTCTCAATAAACATAAATTTGATGTCTGCTGCCTAAAAAGTGTGGTTAAACAAAAAAACAAAACCAAACCCGCTGCCGTCGAGTCGATTCCGACTCATAAACAAGAAGGGGGTAAAACAGAGATCTGGGGTCAGATGCCCTGGGTTCAGATAAATGGTCAATCATTCCTGACTATTAGATACTGAGCGAGTTGCTTAACATTGCTCGGCCTTAGATTCCTCATTTGTAAAACTGGGTGGCCAACAGCCTTCATCACAGAATTGCAATGAAGATTAGCAGATGTTAGCTGCTACTATTGTTATACTTATTAGTATGGCTATTGTGAAGGACTTAGCTAGACTCTATGCTTGACAGAAAAAAATAAATGATTCTACATTGTTCAAATAAATATTTTAGAATCTACTTGGGTGGTTATGACAGAGCTAGGAAAAGAGTAAATAACCATAACAGGTTCTAAGCGCGAAGAGAGTTTTTACGGTGTGGAACACGAATATGCAGGAGGTGAAATCTTTTTTTTTTTTTATGTCACTTTGAAGTGAGAAGGCCTCTCTTAAGGAGAATTGTTCCTGCAAATCTTTGCAAAGATTGAGACTAATGCCTGTAAAGTACTAATAAAAACATGATATAAATTCACAATTTCCTTATTATTACAAAGTCATGGTCATGAAATAACTTTTATGCAGTGCTTAACCACGCAGACCTAAATCTCATTATCTAAACCAGAACCAACATTACGCTTTTGAAAGGGTTTATTGTAAAGTTTTTCTTGTTGTTGTTGTTGCTGGTGCTGTTATTTTTTAATATACCTGAAGTTCATTCAAATAATAATAAAAAAAAAATAGCTGCGTTTAATTGATGAAAATATATTTAGACTAAATCGTTTCACAAATGTAAACTGTTTTTGCTTAAAGGGAAATATAATTTTGGTGTTCTTGCTTATTAAAAAAGTAACAAAGGTATTTATTTAAAAGACTTCTCTCTTTGATAAACAACATTCTCCTATGTATTTATTCAACAGGAGGCTGTCAGTGTCAGCTACATGCTATAAATTCCAAATACACACCCAAAAAAAAACCCACACCAGATTAAGAAAAAAAATTTGGGTTCAAGTCGTCCAGTTATATGTCCAATTGATAGAATAAGATATATATATATACAGAAAAGAAAGAAAAGACCAAGATGGATGTCAGAGGAGACTCTGAAACTTGCTCTTGAGCGTCAAGCAGCTAAAGCAAAAAGAAGAATTGATGAAGTCAAAGAACTGAACAGAAGATTTAAAAAGGGCCTCTCGAGAAGACAAAGTAAAGTATTATAATGACATGTGCAAAAAGCTGGAGATGGGAAACCAAAAGGGAAGACACGCTTGGCTTTTCTCAAGCTGAAAGAACTGAAGAAAAAATTCAAGCCTCAAGTTGCAATAGTGAAGGATTCCATGGGGAAAATATTAAATGATGCAGGAAGCATCAAAAGAAGATGGAAGGAATACACAGAGGCATTATACCAAAAAGAGTTAGTCGATATTCAACCATTTCAAGAAGTAACATATGATCAGGAACCGATGGTACTGAAGGAAGAAGTCCAAGCTTCTCTGAAGACATTGGCGATAAACAAGGCTTCAGGAATTGATGGAATATCAATTGAGATGTTTCAACAAACAGTTGTAGCACTGGAGGTGCTCAGTCATCTATGCCAAGAAATATGGAAGACAGCTTCCTGGCCTGTTGATTGGAAGAGATCCATATTTATGCCTATTCTGAAGAAAGGTGATCCAACCGAATGTGGAAATTATAGAACAATATCATTAATATCATATGCAAGCAAAATTTTGCTGAAGATCATTCAAAAACAGCTGCAGCAGTTTATCAACAGAGAACTGCCAGAAATTCAGGCTGGTTTCAGAAGAGGATGTGGAACCAGGGATATCATTGCTGATGTCAGATAGATCCTGGCTGAAAGCAGAGAATACCAGAAGGATGTTTACCTGTGTTTTATTGACTATGCAAAGGCATTCAACTGTGTGGATCATAACAAACTATGGATAACATTGCAAAGAATGGGAATTCCAGAACACTTCATTGTGCTCATAAGGAACCTTTACATAGATCAAGAGACAGTAGTTTGGACAGAACGAGGGGCTACTGATTGGTTTAAAGTCAGGAAAGCTGTGCGTCAGGGTGGTGTTCTTTCACCATACTTATTCAATCTGTATGCTGAGCAAATAATCCGAGAAGCTGGACCGTCTGAAGAAGAATGGGGCATCAGGATTGGAGGAAGCCTGCATTATACAGATGACACAACCTTGCTTGCTGAAAGTGAAGAGGACTTGAAGCCCTTACTGATGAAGATCAAAGACCACAGCCTTCAGTATGGATTGCACCTCAACATAAAGAAAACATAAATCCTCACAACTGGGCCACTGAGCAACATCATGATAAATGGAGAAAAAATTGAAGTTGTCAAGGATTTCGTTTTACTTGGATCCACAATCAACAGCCATGGAAGCAGCAGTCAAGAAATCAAAAGACGCATTGCATTGGGTAAATCTGCTGCAAAGGACCTCTTCAAAGTGTTGAAGAGCAAAGATGTCACCCTGAAGACTAAGGTGTGGCTGACCCAAACCATGGTATTTTCAATCGCATCATATGCATGTGAAAGCTGGACAATGAATAAGGAAGACCGAAGAAGAGCTGATGCCTTAGAATTGTGGTGTTGGCGAAGAATATTGAATATACCACGGACTGCCAAAAGAACAAACAAATCTGTCTTGGAAGAAGTGTGGCCAGAATGCTCCTTAGAGGCAAGGATGGCGAGACTGCGTCTTACATACTTTGGACATGTTGTCAGGAGGGATCAGTCCCTGGAGAAGGACAGGGTCAGCGGAAAAGAGGAAGACCCTTAACGAGGTGGACTGACACAATGGGTGTAACAACGAGCTCAAGAATAACAACGATAGTAAGGATGGCTCAGGACAGGGCACTGTTTCGTTCTGTGGTGCTTAGGGTCGCTATGAGTCAGAACTGACTCAAGGGCACCTAACAACAACAACAAACATATATATATATATATATTTCCCAAAAGCATATGGGAATAAAATGTGAGAACCCTAAGCTGTGTGCAACTGTAGTACGTTGTAGGTAAAATTCCAATTTTAAATTTCCTGATGCTTTATATTCATATTTTTTTACCTCTTCTCCATGGTAGCTGGCACAACAAAGCTACTACTTTGTGCCCTTCCTCCTTTACTCTAGAGTTTATTGTTTTACTATTTTTTCACACAGGAGTTATCAGATGCCTCAAACGACTTTCCTCATCACTAGTCTCTCTACTCTTCAATCTCATCTCTATTTTAACATTATAAGTATATGCTTAATATAGAAATATCATCCTGCTACTCCTATAATTAGAAATATTTTAAGCCAGGAACACAATGTGCAACCATGCTAGCCAGAATTTAGGGCTTCTCTGGTGATCAAAGTAGTGAGATGGAGACAATGGAGCATTGAGCTGGTTGGTGCAGGTGCTTTTCTGCTTCAACCAGAGTACCCTCTAATATTATTATTCCTGGAGCAAATCCAACTTAGTCAAGTTGCATTTCTGCCTTTAAATCCAGGTTTAGATTTAATTTGTTAACATTTGACTGTAGATTTTGGCATCAACAGCCAATTAGTTGGTTTCAGATATTCTCTATTTTTCTTATTCTGCTATAATCTCTGGTAGAAATGTATAAGCATGTGCAAGTATACAAATCTCCAAAAGGGTACATATACTTCATAGATATGTAGTATTTCTTTTTGATTACTATGATACAATTTGAACTGGAGTTGGGTGATGTAGTATTGCTTCTTGGAAGGGCTTGTATTCATTGTATTTGTTTCTGACAACTACAAAAGACCATGTGATTTTTCTTAAAAAAAAATATTAAATATAGAAAAAAGATTTAAGCACAGATCCATGCATTAAAATTATTTTTGATAACAACCAGGAACTAAAATCAAACTATTCAATAATGGATGAATTCTTGAAAACATTTTTTGATAGGCACATATGATATGAAAATGTGTTAATAATCAGAGTTATACGGCGTCCACACAAGGGAAAAGTGCTAATGCTAAACCTTAAAAGGGAGATATAGAGTTTAACATGCGGCATGAGCTTCATTCCGAAGAGATACAAAAGCTTCCTAAATTAAAAAAGAATGAGGCATGGTCTCTGGAGTCAGCCACACTACTGGAACCCTGGTTTGGATTTGAGCCACAGCTTCCAAGTCCATTTCATTTACAACAAGCTCAACTCCATTGTACTATAAAAAATTAAAACTTTAGGTCTAAAATATACACTGTTACTTCTTCATATGGCATGTGTTTAACCTTTGGTGTGCTTTTCCAAATCCCATAGAACAATAATTCTGGAAAATAAAAAGATCTAAAATAGATTTTTTTTTTAATTCTGCTTAAGTATCCAATAACCAAGCTAGAAATGTGTGCACGTGATGGATGGTTACTTGTAAAAAAAAGCTGGTGTTAAAACATTTATTAATTTCTTACTTGGAGGATTAGATAACTTCAAAGATGGTTTCTAACCTTTATATCTTAAATTTGTCAAAGATATTTCAATTTTATAGCAGTAGATGTCATATATTTTTTAAATTTATTATTTTTTCATGAACCTCGCATTATTATTCACCAGAAAATAGAGGTCTAATATTATTGTACTTGTGTTAATGCTGAGCCTTTGTCATCATTTTCATCGTAATTTTATCCTAGATAATAGAATAGTCAAAATGTTCTTGCATCTTTTTTCTCACTAGCAGTGGAAGTGTTACTTCACCGAAGCAGATAAACAGGACGGATAACGATTGTTATATGCTCAGTGATCCTTATAATGGGGGAAAAGTAGAATGTTCTCTGGTCATTCTCAAAATTGGAAATGGACTGCATTTCATTTAGGAAAATAGCAAGTTCTCTTTACAGGTGACATTCTCTAAATGTGTAAAAAGACTACGATATCTACCCTGAACCCTGGGAAAATATGTTAAATTAGATCCATATAATAAAAACTTGGTTATTTTATATAAAGTAGACTAATCACATATAAATTATCTCTCCACTTAAGTAAAGACGCCCAAGGACACCTCTCTCCAACCTAACATATTACGCTGATTTTCTCACTCCCTTTCTACATACAAGGGCACGTCAGGAAAGCTTGAGAGTATCACAGTCCTTCTCATTCTGTGAATTTTCAAGGGTCGTGTCAACGTGGACAAACCAGAGAAAGTGGTTAGGAAATGAAAGATGATGATCCCATTTTAAGGGAGGGAAATGATGCAATACATAGATACAGGCCATTTTTCATGAATTTGTTTTAATTTGCTTAATTTACCCTAAATTTAAAATCGTAACTCATACAAAATACCAAACAATCTAGGGGGAGAAAAATATAACCATGTAAATTGTTTTGCATTTCTAAAAATCAGAAGCAAATTCTATCTTATAATAGATGGCCATCCCCATAAAGCATTTGTTTATGAGTAGATAGTCCTCCTTGTTGAAGGCAACTTTTAGAGAATATCTTTTATTTTATATTAACAGCACGCTGCCAGTCAGAATCATCATTTCTTGCCTTATTTCAATTAAAAAAAGAAAAACTGCTGTCGAGTCAATTCCGACCCCTAGCAACACTATAGGACACAGTAGAACTGCCACATAGGGTTTTGAAAGGAGTGGCTGGTGGATCCAAACTGCAGACCTTTTGATTAGCAGCCACCTCTTAACCACTGTGTTACTAGGGCTCCTTATTTCAGTTTAGTTCAATATATTTGCTGAATGCCTACTAAGTGCAAAAATGACTAAGGTATACTTTGCCCCTTAAATGTTCTCAGACTTTTCAGGTTGTAGGATGAAGAGAGTCAAGGTTGGTAGGAAAGAATTAAAGTAATTGTTTACAGAGTCCCGGGCACGTAGAGACTCCCATGTGGCAAAGAAAGAGCAATTACATACAAAAATAAAATCAAAACACCAAACCCATTGCCATCTAGTCAATTCCGACTCATAGCCGCCCTATAGGCCAGAGTGGACCTGCCCCGTATAGGGTTTCCAAGACTGTAATCTTTACAGAAACTGACTGCTACATCTTTCTTCTGTAGAGCAGCTGGTGGGTTCAAACCATTGACCTTTTGGTTAACAGCCAAGCACTTAACCACTCCACAATATCCCAGGGTTCCTATACAGAAAAAAACAGAAACTGAGAAATTGAGAATATCTCAGAAGAGAACTAGATTCAATCAGATCGTTTCATAGTGAGGCACTTAAAATGTTATAGATGAAGAAATTTTGCTAGAAGAAATAGCATCAAGGGAGAATGAAGGCTAAGTATTGAAGAAAGACAAAAGACAGCCCCGGGATATTGTGGATCTCAGAGGTAACTGGTTTAGCAAAGTCTAGGAGAAGATAACACAACATGAATTTAAAATAAATCCTGAGGTATGGTCCACAACACTAGAAATGCCAAGGAGTTGGAAAAAGATTTGCTCCTTATACACTGAAAGAGGGAGAAAGGAGAAAATGTACCCTCCATAGGAGAGAGCTTATCACTGAGAACTACATGTCTAAAATAAAAATATACTAATGAAGAAGGGAACATTGTCTGCACTGGAATGAGATTTCTGTAGGTTTTGGCACACGTCATAATGGGAATGGTAAAGCAAGGGGTATAAAAGGATCAGTGGACGGTTGCACTGAATACCCATGGTATCACAGAAAAAAACATAGAAAAATAATAAATAAAATATAAATAAATATGTAAAAAAATATGTATTACACATATATGGAGCCCCGGTGGCACAATGGTTAAGGCTTGGCTGCCAAGTGAAGGGTTGGCAGTTCGAACTCACCCAGAGGCTCAGCAGGCAAAAAGACCTGGGAATCTGCAGTCTAGGAAACCCTATGGGGCAGTCCTACTCTGTCATATAGGGTCACTATGAGTCAGAATCAACTTGACAGCACACAAAAACAACACACAACAATCATATGTTGTTGTTAGATGCCATAAAATTGGCCCTCAACTCATGGTGACTCCATGCATAACAGAATGAAATGTTTCCCAGTTTTGCGCCATCCCCAAGATCAGTTGTATATCAAACCATTCGAATCCATAGAGTTTTAATTGGCTGATTTTCATAAGTAGATTGCCAGGCCTTTCCTCCTACTTTTTCTTAGTCTGGAAGCTTTGCTGAAACCTGTTGACCATCACAGCATCCTGGAAGCCAACACCGACAGGTGGGTGGTGGCTGCACATAGGGTGCATTGAAACCAAGCCTCCAACATGGAAGGCAAAAATTCTACCACTGAACCATCACCAACCTACCTCTCTTTCTGTTTCTCTCTGTTTATCTGTCTCTCTCTATATAAGCACACACGCAGGCAAATATATGTACATATATACATATATGAAACAAATCGAACCTGTTGCTGTCTTCTAATTTACTCATCATTCTTAGTTCCTAAATCTGAAGGCCTTATACTACGTCCCACAGTGTCTTTCACTGATGAAATAACAATGACTAAGAATTAGGGGACTTGGTCCAAAATTCTTAGTTTCTAAGATTTTTCTATTTCGATGCAAAATCAATAAAAAGTGAAAAAAATATCCTTAACTTATTAAAATAAAGACTGGAATAACCTCCACCATAAATATACATAAAATATGAGTAACTGTTAGCTTAAAAAAGTTACTTTACAGTTCAAATATTACATGATTAAGGTGAAAATACTTTCTGGATAGATAATTTATAACAAGTACTTACCCTGAGGCTGACGGCTGGGATGGTATATCTGAAGGTCAAATGGCTGTGCACTGGTTTTCTGAATCACACTGACATTCTGCCCTGTCCACTTATTGGCTTTGGACAATGTGTTGGTCCTCCAGTCTGTCCAATAAACCTCACTCCCATACAGAGACACAGCAAAGGGATGAGAAAGGTATTCATGACCTCGGATGATTTCTATCATTCCTGTTCCATCATAGAGGGCTGAATAAATGGCATCTGACCTACAGAAAGGGAAACACATCAGTAGTTTATCAAAACCCATTCAAATCGTCCCTTAATATAATGACATTACTGGGATTAATGGTGAAGAATGTATTTGATAAATATTGTTATGGACCTGTATCTGATTTATGGAAACCCCTCTCCCCCAAAAAAGTGAGAAAATCACTACCGTCATACCAAAAAGTCAAAACTAACCCCCAATTCCAATATACATGTACATGATCCATGCATGTTAGGAAAGTACATGATCCATGCATGTTAGAAAATGTGAGGAAGGTGAAAGAAAATACAGAAAAGGGATCATATTTCAAACCTGGCATCTGTCCAAACTATCCTTTTTTCAAAGTGGTCCACAGTTAATCCATTAGGCCAAGCCCCGGTTTTCATGTCTTTGTAGATGGTTTTTCTCCCAGCACCACTCATAGAGGCAGATTCGATGCGAGGGAAATTTGCATCCCAGTCTGTCCAGAAAAGAATGCTGAGGAAAAAAGGATAATACTATTGTTTCAGCCATTCATTTCAAAAAATATTTATTGAGTGCATAGAATATACTAGACACCAGCTAGGTAAACAATTGTGAGAGAAACAGATATAATATTTACCTTTGTGAGACCTAGAGTCCAGTGGGGGAGGCAGACTAAATAAAATAAACATATGAATATATATTTACAGCTCTTAAATAATTTGAAGAAAAAATTGTCTATGATAGAGAATAGCAGGTGACTGGCCTACTTAGAGAAAGCAATCAGGAAAAAACACTCTGAGGATGTGATATTTAAACTGAAACTGAAGGGCGAGGACAGCAGTGTGGAGAACACGACAAGTAGGAGAAACACCAGTTACGAAGGCCCTAATAAGGGAAGCATGTGGGCTATTTGAGGAACAGAAATGAGGCCAATGTATCAGAAGTAGAGTGAGTGACGGGGAGTGGGGAAGAAGATGAAGTTGAAGAGCGTGATCTTATGGGCCTTTCAGGGCAAGGCAATTATTTTGGAATTTATGTCAGAGGGATATATAAATCACTCTGGCAGTTAATGCAAAGAACAGACTATAGTGAGGTCAGAGTATGAGAAAGCGAGGTGTTATTTTAAAGGACCAGGCCAAAGATCATAGTGGTCTGGACTAAGACAGGGGCATGTTTCGGAGGTAGAAGTCCCAGGACTTGCTGAGGGATAGGATGTGAGGGATGAGGTTTAAAGAAGAATCATGGGTAACTGTCAGCCTCTTATTTGAGAGTAGGAAGAGATTGGACAGGGACTCCATTCATTGAAATGAGAAAAACTGGGGGAAGAACAGATTTTTAGTGCTGAGCATTTAGGGTGAGTCGATACAGATAGGAATCGAAAGTATAATTATACAATTTTTCAATTTGAGTTTTCCAGATATCAAAAAGGAGATGTCCAGGAAGCTCTTTGGTATGCCAGGGTGAAGCTAAGAGAAGAGGTTGTGGTTGGAGGCAAGAATTTGTAAGTCATTAGCATGGAGATGGTATTTAGGGCCATAAAAATGAAATAGGTCAGGACAGAGGGTATAGAGGGAAGAATAGCAGAGAACCATGTATTTTGATACATACAACAATACAATTGTTAAAATGAAATTGTTTTTATATTAAAAGGTTATTATTTATTTCTTTTGCCAAATACTACTTGTACTCTATATTTTAATGGCTCACCAATAGTTCTGCACAATAGTTAAGTACTTCACATTGTACTTTTGATTTCTAAGACTGTTAGGTTATAGACAGTTGTGTTTAACTGACTGTGGTCTAAAACTGCTGAGGTATGTTTCTATCGTGATTATATAATGTACTTATAAGCAATTCCACAATCCCTACAATTACTAGCTAACATTTTTTTGAGTGTTTGCTATGTACTAAGTAATGTTTTAAGTGATTTACTTAAATTATCACATTTAATCTGTTAAGAGGCCATTGCTATATACCACATTTTACAGATGAGAAGACAAGTGTAGAGAACATAATTTACTTGACAAGGGTTACACAGCCAGCAAGAGGCAGAGTGGAGAAGGAAGCATGGCAGCCTGACTCTCATTTTTATGCTCTTAACATCTAAATCTTTACTACTGTGTCACTAAATAAAATAACAAAGGGAAAGCAGCTGGTACAGGAGAAGGAGAATGTTTGGCAATTAATAAATAGGAGTGTCCTCTTTCCTTTGGTATGGAACCCAGTGGGAGGTATGGAGATTTGGGAAGAGAGAATTCAAGTGACTGGAGAGGTTTCACAGTTCCTCCTTGTTAGCAGTTCTGGTAGCATTTTGGTGAGAAACACTAAAGTGACTGATAAAAAAAAAAAAAAAATTTTCTTCTTTATAATCACATGTGGCTTTGCCAATTTTTGGCTCTTCCATTATTTTGTATAATTTTTGAGTTAGGATTCAAAGAATTACCTCAGAAGATGAAAGAACCCTCTGTCTGGAACACAATTTGATTTGACCTAGCTTTTTTTTTTTTTTGTGAAGTCTTTTTTTTTTTTTTTATTGTGGCTTAGCACAATGCAAGGAAATGTGGGTGACGTAAACTAAGCATTCATCATAACTCTAATTTTTGAGAAGTATGTAGTCTCACAGAAAATAAGAATTGTGAATAAAAAATTATTAAAGGACAATTCAAAACATTATACAACAAATTTAGTAAATACGTGTGCTAAACGTATATGGTGGTCAGGGAAGGAAGATGGTGATTTTCCCAATGAGAACAGAACTTCACGTACAACTTAAAGCACTGAAATTCAATAAATGCTATTAAATAATTGTGTCAACTTTGAATAGTGACAATGTATATGTTTTAATATCAAACAAATTAGGAACGAAGACTGAGATCTGTCACTGACTCCAGCATACTTAATCTCAGACTCTATTTTCTCATCTGAAAATGAAAAAAAATGTAACAGTACCCGCTTGGGAGCAGCATTTGGTGAAGATAAGACATGAGAAAGATTTAGCACACAGGATGAGTTTTAGCACAGAGAAAAGAGTTGTGCTGGTGTATGCATGCACAGACATAGAGAATAAATATCTTTAAAGGCAAAATTTTAAAATCTTCTCAAATTATTAATGATATGGAGATGGATGGACAGAGAAAGAGAGGGACAGAATGACTCTTAATGCCAATGTTTAAATACTACAACAATATATATGTGAAGGTAAATTAGTGTCATAAAGTAATCACGATTCAAAGCCATGAAAAAGTGATTCAAAACAATAGGTCATGGGATTAGGCTTAGCCCACAGAATGTCTCTTGAACAATGGGTTATAATTAATTTTTTTTTTCTTTTTTTTAAAAAGAGAGTTTTAGTTTCACTGGCAGCTTTAGGAGATTCTCACCCCTGGTGGTGGGAGCTTAACCACAAAAACAATATTCCTTGTTTGATCAGCCAATACTTGAATAAATTAAGTAAATTACTGGAAAAGCTTAAAAATGACATTCGTATATCATGTTTACAAAGCTTTCATTGTTGGGAATCATTTTCTGAAGAAACTAGTGTTTAAAGATAAGATTGTTTCATATGGAAAATTATTAATCACCTAGAAATATTGGCCTGAAATAACTTACAAGCAAATATATATATATATATATATATATGTTGCCAGGCAATAGAAAATGGTACAGTTTAGTTTAATTAATTAATATAAAGCTGGTAGTCTAGTCAGTTAAGTACCTCAATGTCCTTCTTGAAAACAATGAAAGTGAAATGAATTATGTCTCTCCAAATTGAATTTTGGATGTACAAATCTACTTATACATTTTGTTATTTCTCAGCTTTCTTTTAAACTTAGCATGAAAATAAAACTTAAAATAGAAACTAGATCAGCACAGAATCAGTCAAATTTATGGTGATATCTCAACACACAAGGTGAGGTAGAGACATTTGCAAGTTTAAAATAGATTAGGAAAAATAACCTTTGAAAATAAATTTAGTGAATTTGAAAGTCATGTGTAGTATGTGAGTATTTGGTGCATAACCCACCACTTGATCTAATTAAGATGGATGGATGGTTCAAACAGTTAAGTGCTTGACTATAAGCTGAAAGTTTAGCAGTTCTAACCAACCCGGAGGCGTCTGAGAAGACAGTCTAGGCAATGTGCTTTCGAAAAAGTCAGTCTTGAAAATCCTATGGAGCAGTTCTATTCTGCCCACTTGGGGTTGCTATGAGCTGGAATCAACTGTAAGGCAATTAACAACAGCAGATCTAGATTAGCCTGAACCTCACAGTGTGCACTGATTGCACAAAGACTGCCACAACGGTGTCCCTCAACTGTATAACAAATGGAAAATTGGTGGCTCCCTGGTCATTTTTTACCTAGTTATGCTTTATATGGTTGTGGCAAATATCAATAGCCCTGTAATTTTGCATTTTCCATATCTGAGTGTACCAGAGACATGTGCTGTGGACTTGCAGACAGGTGCTTCAAACGATGAAAATATGGCTTGGGACACTTTGCAGCATTCTAAAATAAGTGATTCCTTCATTTCTTTGGAAACCCTGGTGGCTTAATGGTTAAGTGCTATGGCTGATAACCAAAAGGTCAGCAGTTCAAATCCACTGGGCACCCCTTGGAAGCTCTATGGGGCACTTCTACTCTGTCCTATAGAGCTGCTATGAGTCAGAATTGACTCGATGGCAATGGGTTTGGTTTTTTTTTTTATTTTCATTTATTTACTAAAGTAGCAGCATTAGGTCATTTCTTCTGCAGTGGTTACTGTGCTTATAATCTTTCATCAATTTAAGCAGAAAATTTCTAAACCTTTTTTATGAAATATCATGTCCTAGAATTAGTTCCCCTAAAAGTGTTCTTAACCTTGCCGTAAGACATCTTACAACCAATTTCAAAAGTTGATTTCAAGGATGATTGTTTCATAAAATTTTGGGCACTCCTTTGTATAGTCTACAATGTGGTATTTTAACAGAATCATTTTTCCCTTATTACTTTCTTTTTATATAGTTAACTGTATTAGTATTTCAATGGTTACATTATTTTCTCAAGTATACAAAGACTGAATATCCCTTCATAGAGGACATATGGCAATGTTCAGCCACAATTACTTTTAAAAAAATACTACAGTCTACCAATTCTACTGTTCTTACATTCGCGGGTTAGACTGTATCAGGATTAAATTGAGTCAATGGACCATGAACTACTTGTACCGTTACAGGCACGAAAGACCCATTATCATCTATCGGGTCAAGCTGCAGAAGGTGAGAATAAATGATCTTGGCAAAAAAGAGGTTGCTTAGCTAAAATCTTTAGGTCTTCTAAAACCAGAAATGTCTTCATTAGTTTTGATTAAGAACATTGCCAGTAATGTTAAAATTACCTTTAAAATTTTACTTAGATGTCACACTAATCTTTGCAATTTCTATCTCTACTTTCAACAGTTGCAATTGATATAGCCCAGTCCAATTATTACAACAAATGAAAACTAAATACCAGGAACAGGGCAGGCAGCCACCATGAACAAGGATAAAGGCAATAAAAGTTTAAGAACTGGAGACCCCATAGATTCTGAACTCTCTGATGCTTGTTACTCCCTCATAATAAGTGCAGTATTTAGAGGGGACTCGTGTACTCTTTCAGGTCACCTTTCTAATAAGTGCACTACCTTAAAACAGAATGAAAGAAAACGGGCTCCTCCCTAAGGCTCCCAATTTACCATCTTAGAATAAGCTAGAAGAGCTGAGAGAGTCAGTAAAAACCTCGAACACTGTAGGAACATGGCAAGTCAGTAAATATGTTTAGTAATGTAAAATGAAGTCCAGTAGCCATGATGGGGAAGCAAAGTAGTGGATTAAAAGCACATCTTTTTTGTCATCTGTACAAAAGGTCACAAAGACCTTGATTGTTGTCAAGAACCTCACGTAACGTAAATGGGTTTTATGGGGTTAATGTTAAGGCTCGCTATTTTCAGCCATGCTGAAGGAGCAAAGTGGCTCTTGGCAAACCTTTCTCTTCATTTGCTACTGTAAGCAATGGTTATGCTATTTCCCATTAGCTGCCCCTTACTGTGTGCTTCACTTTTTAAGGCACATTCATGTGTTCCCAAAAGTTGCATGTAAACAAAAATGAATGTTTTCATATGCATGCATTTGTTTATTTAACAAGCATTTACTGAGCACAGTTGTGGATACCAAGTTCTGTGAAGAAATCCACAGATTTAGAAGTAACCTTTCTTGCCATCAGTAAGCTTACAATTTAATGAAGAGATTATAGTATGTACATAAATCATAAAGCTCTCAAAAATTACTCAGTGAGTTTCTCCTAAATTACAAATTTTCAAAAAAAAATTAAATGTCTTTGGATTTCCTACCTGTGTTGATTCACAAACTTTCTTGTGAATAATTTGGGAAGTAGGGGAATATCTTATTTTTTCTATTTTATCACATAACACTAAGGCAGTAAAACGAGTTTAAATCAAACTGTTTTTTAATATCGCTTTTCTTGGCTTTGCTATTTCAGCGTGTGTAACATTCTTACCGTGACTCTGTTTTCAGGCTACTTTGTGAAATGTCTGTTGTTTCAAAATATATCAGAGCATTTTACCAAAATATCAAACTTGAAAATATTTGAAAAATTTCACTGTTTTTTTATTCAATAGCTACAACTGTACTTTAAGATTTTCACACAAACTTTATAATGTAATCATATCAATTCTCTAAGGAATAATTTTGAGCAGTAAAAATCCCATCAAATCATAACACCCATTCTTGTCAACTCATCAATTCTTCCCTAGAGATGAATGAATGAATACTGTCCCCTGGACTCTGGTCAATTTACTGAGAAACAACTTTACAAGTAATATTTCCTCACCTTTTTTATTTTTAAAAATATATTACCATTGTAATTATCTTAATTAGCCTCACAATTTCATAGCAACAATTGTAATGGAAGAGATCAGATTTCTGAAGCATTATCAGGTTTTATCTACTCATATGCCAACTTTTTGCACTGACACTCAACTCTTACAGGATATTTTACTTCTGGAGATCTCTTTATATCACCAAAATACAGTGATAGTTTCACTTAAAAAGTATTTGTAGGTTGTGTGACCTCTGTGATTCTGTTTTCTTTCTCTCCTCTCAGGTTGGATATTCCCCAAATGAACTGTGATAAATAAGTTTATCCTACATGTTGTAGGTACAAAGCTGTAGAAAATGAAACACCAAGTCACAGTTGTACTATTTTGTTTGGTCAGAAGATTTCCAAAAGTTTCATCTACCTGTTTTTTTTTTTTTAATTCTATCTTTTTTTTGCCATTTGTAATTTGGGAAACATTCACATTTTTTCTCTTACACTGGTGTACTCGCTAAGACTACACTTTTCTCCAAAAGAACACTTTGCCCTTATACAGAAAGCTCCCTAAGCAAATAAGGTACTGGTTCAACTTAGACCTCATAAGTGAACTTTCATACCAGCAGCTGTATACTACGGGCAAAGCCCTGTTTGTGATGTTCTAGGACCTTTGCTGGAAGTATAGGGTCAGGATCAGCATATTATTTGTACCTCAAGAATAGACTGTTGAAAAACAAGACCATTTCTTATTAAGCATAGTGGGTCTTTTCATGGTGAATTGCTGTGACAGGAGGACACAGTGTAGAGTGTGTAAACAAGAACACACATTCAGGCAAAAAGAAGCAGATACTACTGAGGTCATTACTGCCAGACCTCCCATGTTTCTCAAAAGAAGCCAGATATTCAAGTTTTTGTGTAAAATTTCTCATTTTTTTATATTTTGGCAACTAATTCAAATAAATTTAAAACACTGTGGGAAGCAAAGCTAACACATCAATGGAGCCTTGCCAGTTTAGAACCCCTGCTCTGGACCAGCTTCCTTGCTGTGTGTCTAAATTCAGGAAAATGAAAACAAACAAAAAAACTTCCCAATCTATTGATTTCTGAGTCTTGGGCATAAAACAGAGCAAAAGCCAGAGAACATGGCCAGGATGCTGACATAAACACAAGGCTGGCTTTTCCCTTAATTACATCTCTTGGCTCACTTCCCTCTTTCACGGGTGCTCTATTTCTTTAACCTATTCTCAAGACTTGGCAATAGCCTTTGGGTTTACAAAGTAGTTACCAAGAAAAAAAAAAATTTAACAGTATGACATCGGTTACATATTATCTCTCACATATTTATCATCTCCTCAAAACCTTTGAGGAAGATATTATTAACCCTGATTTACAGATGAGGAAACTTAAATGAAAGGGAAGCTAATACTCTATATCAGGCCCTCCAGAGAAGACGTGACTAAACAGGAACTGGGACCCAGGACTTCCAGCTCAAAACCCAATGTCTTTCTTCTGCTGCGTCACAAAGAACACAAACAGGAAGAGTAGGTTGATGACTTGAGTTACTCAACAGTTGACCTTGTTTTCCAGAGTCATGTTCCTTGTCCTTCAAATTTCCCAACAGTCAACATCTCTCCATTGTACTCCTTCAAGTTTATTCCAATTTTCTTTTAAACTGAATCCAAGTATATACAAAATTAATAAAGGGTGAGGTGGTTGACACCTATGACTATTTGGAACAAAGACTGGCCCTCTGGTTTGCAACCATTAGAAACAGTTACAGAATCTCCTTGGCAGGTCAGAGAAAAGTTCATTAAATTACTGCTTCAAAATGAGTTGCAATAGCTTCCAATAGGGCCTAATGCCCATATTTAGAAGAAAGAAAGAAATTACCATCCTCACTGGATATAAGGAATTCTATAATCAATCTCATGGTAATGGTCAAATTAGTTGATATTATTATGTATGTGTGTGTGTGTATAAAATATAAAATGCTTTGACTTCTAAGTTATAAGAGATAAATGAATTCAATATTAATAAATTTCAAAAAAGACAAATTTTTTTACCCAAATCTTGGGTCCAAAGCAATAGCTCTGGGGTGTTCCATGGCTCCTGCTATCAGCGTAGTTCTTAGGGAACCATCTAGTTTGGCCACTTCGATTTGGTCCAGGTTGCTGTCTATCCAGTATATGTTGCCTGCTATCCAGTCGACTGTCAGACCTTCCGGGGTAGCCAGGCCATGCTCCACTACCACTTCGATTGCAGTGACACCTACAAAGGAAGGGAAACCAACAAGTGGACCCCTTTAAGGAATGTGTTAAGCACAAACAGAAAGAACCAATTCTCAGCAGCACGAATTATTTAAACATATCAACTTTGGGAGATACAGTTCAAAAGTTGTTAGTGGCACAGTAACATAGAGGAAAGAAGATCCTAAATATAAAATTATTGAACTTTTCCTCCAAAAATCTTTAACCTTTTCGGGACTTTCGGTGCCAACAAAATGGAACATTTAAGCAACCGTGAAGCTAATAACAATGTTGAGGTTTCAAAAAGGTTATTTCTTGTCTCTGGTTTTTTAGACACAACAAGAATTTGGGGGAACAATAATGATGCCCTCCTTGAAATTTAATTCAAATGCTGATCTTCAAGAGTAGAATAAAGTAAAGACAGAAAGACCACCTGGAGCAACATGCATTGTAGCTAATCAGCAGCCACTTTTTTTTCCAAGCATGACAGATAAAATAGATTTTACTGTGCTTAGCCTCAGCAAAGATAAGCCCAAATTACACCTTTTCTCTTTTGGCCTGTAAGACTAGAGGGGATGCAAATAAGTTAAGAAAATATCAGTGGTCTGAAAAAAAAAAAAAATCAATTTGATAATGCCCACCATCACTGATATTTATCCACTTATTAATTTCTTTCAGAATTTTTTTAAAATTCATTTTAATACACCTTTTGTACCAACATAATGTATCATAGTTTATGGCATTGCTCGTGGTCTTCGTTAGACATTTTAAGAGTGTAATTTTAAGCAAACCATCTGATCCCATTGGTCTAAAACCATCATTTTAAATGAGCATCTTGTAATATGAGACAGGACATAAACTTGCAAATCATAATTATTTGTATACTTAAATGAGAACATTTTTAAAAAATTAAAATGTGATTTACAGAGGAATTAAAAATTTGATAGAAATTCCTTGGCCTTTTAATATTATATTAATATTATAAGCATATATCTCAAAGCCTTGTCAGTTAAGAAAAACATGGATTAGACAAAAGAGGTAAGTCAAATTATGGGAAAATATTTAGCTTATATTAATAATTTTTGGGATAATTTGCTTCATTATTTCTTTGAATTAGGCTGAGAGGTAACAAATTTAAAAAATAAAGCTATTTTAACTATCTGAAAGTCAACTACTAGTGTGTAGAACAAAGTCTTTTTTCCTGTAAATAGATTTTTTCACCATATTCCCACCAGTTCCCAGACTGAAAATGGCATGAATGGCACAGACCATCACCACTGTCCCCCTCAACTGTATTCACACATGCACTTGACTTCTCTGGTTTTACATTTATGAGGGAGGAAATAAAGAACCAACGGCCAAATGCTAACCCAAATTTATTTCAATTATACTGTATTTTCAGTTAAAAATGAGCCTAAACATTCAGTCAAAATTGAAATAGATGTACCTCCGCTTTCAGAAAGCTTGCCCCGGTAAATTCTGTCTTCTACAACATCTGTCCAGTAAAGCAAACTTTGATTGAAGTGAAAATCAAGTGCAATTGTGTTTCTCAAGCCAGGAACAAGTAGACTATAGTCTCTTTTATGAAGATCAATCCTTCTGATTTCATGGCGAATGGAAAAGATGATGAATGCTTCAAAAGGATCTGAAATTAAATTAATTTTTAATATGCTTATGAAAATACTTATATAATACTTTGGTAAGCGGTATAAATTGCTTACAATAAAAATTCATTTATTTAAAAGTACTCCTACTCCTCACATAGCCATTATCTCATTATTCAACATTTTACATTTATAACAATAGTAAAAAATTTACTATCCTACTATTTTACGCATTAATGATACACATCTGGCAGTAATGTATGCCGAGGTGCAAGGCGAGAGTAACACTGGTTGTGATGGTTAAGGTTATATGTCAAGTTGACTGGGTCATGATTTTCAGTGGTTTGGCAGTAATGAAATGATGTAATTTGGCAGTTATGTAATGATATAGTCATCCTTCATTTTGTGATCTGATGTGTTCATCCTCCATTTTCGTATAATGCTAATTTTTGCATAACATGGTCTTTGGAATCTAACCCTGTTGATAAGTGAGATATATATATATATATATATATATATATATACAATTCTCTGTCATTAAAGGAGCAATTTATTTTTAATTCAAAATTTTAAAGACACTTGAAAACCTTAAGTTTATGTGTATTTACTAAAAATAAGATATAAATGTGTTTTCACCCCTTGAATTTGTATATTAGAGAATACAAGAATTGTTCCAATAGGATGGCAAAATATGAGTTTTTCTGTTTTTTCAAAGTTTTAGCTGAAGACCTAAAGCTCAGAAAAATCACCAAAAGGAATTGCTAAGAGTTGGCCAAAGCTGGCTCTGCTACTCTTAGCCCATCACACACCTGTAGATGCACTGTGGAAAAAGATCCAACTGAAGAAGATTTCTATGAAGAGCGTTGTTGCCTCACAGTTGCAGAGCATGCCCCATGAGGTGGAGGATGGAGGATGGCTCGTTTTCCTACACTTCAAAAAAATCATAGCTATTCCCCACTAGTTTTGAAGCCTGGATCAGATTTCAGTGGGGAGAAAGCAGAGAAGCTTTGAAAACATACCTGACATTTTTTAAAAAAAGTATATTTCAGTACCTGAAAGAGTGTTTCAGAACCTGAAATTACTAGAAATTATGTTATCATTCAGAAAATGCTCAAGCCCGCTACCAGTTACAGCAGGAAAATCTAATATTAACTAAGCATGAATTCTGCTTTATGAATAAACATTTCAAGGGAGGGACCTCTGTTTTTAAAAATTTCCCTTGTTTTCGTGTTTGTGTCACCTTTTTGTACTTCCCTTTAGAGAAATTAACTTTCTTCCCCCCAGTCTAGACTCATCTAAATGTTGGCTGCCATAATCATTCCTCTCTACAGCAATTGGCCCCGGGGTGGATATGAGATCTAAACCAGGTTAACGAGTTTGAAAACTTCCAGAGAACTTTTCAAGCTGTGCAGAAAGAGCCTCTTTTTCTCTATCGCCACAGAATTCTAAGTCCAGTGATGCTAATGGTCAAGTTCTTGTAGTTTGAATAAGAATGTCACATTAAGAAGAGGACAAAGGCACACAGAGTGAAGCGGTGATACACTGGGATGAGACTGTGTCCTAAGGACATTCAAATCTTTAGTTCCCCAAATCCCTAAAACTACTTCCTCCCTGACAATCCCCAAGCTTTCAATACATAAGCCAATACACTTAACACTACGTTCAAAAATAAAAATAAAAACCAAACCCATTGCCTTCGAGTCAATTCTGGCACCTAGTGACCCAATATGATTGAGTAGAACTGCCCCATAAGATTCAAACTGCTGACCTTTTAGTTAACAGACGAGCTGTAACCACTGTGGGACCAGGACTTGTAAGGCTACTTACTCAACTTGATTTGAACTGAGATTCTGTTAATCACAATGAGGTTTATTGTTTGTATTAAGTCTTCCCTGATCAGATACCTAATTAAAAACTATGTCTATTATTCTTTATTACAATAACCTATTTTTTATTTTAAATATATTTTAAAATCAGTATTTACTTGTTTATCATGTTTGCCCCTCACTGGACTGTAAACTTTATAAAAGCAGAGATCTTGTTTGTCTTGTTCATTATTGTATCCCCAAAACCTAGCATCAGGGGGAGAGCTTATATATAACAGGTTTTAGGTTCTGAAGAATGTCATACTAGGCTAACTGGCCTTGGTGTGGGGCAGCCATCCATTATTTTTTTCCACTAGACCTGTACTCACTTTATGTAGCTCTGCTCACTATATGGAATAAATGTGGAGAAGAACTGAGTCTATTCTATACTAGCTGATAGCCAAATGATGCCAAACAAGGGAAGAGAGACTAACCAAGATAAACAGAGCCACCTTCTTGACTCGCAACTGATTGCAGAGTATAAGTGAGGCCAACCAAAACTAGAACTGCACAGAAGACTATAGACTGTGGACAAAAATAATGGATATTGCTGTGGCCACTTAGGTATAGAGATTATTTATTTCACAGCATCGTAGTGTTTATTGCACATTGTTGTGACTGATGCAAAAATACCAAAAAAAAAAAAAGAAGCACAAAATATCAAGTTCCAAATGGCTGTCAATAGAACAAACACTTATTCAATGTAAAATCCAAAATTAACATTTTTAAAGAAAATGGTTAGGTTGGATGCACAGCATTTAAAAGAATACCTCAATTTGGATCAGAAGCCCTTGTTTTATTCTCTGACTATGAAAGAGCTGTTTGCCTTTGAAAAAGGTTTTATCTATTCATGGATTAAGTGGCCAATGGTACTGAAGGAAGAAGTCCAAGGTACACTGAAGGTATTGGTGAAAAACAAGGTCCAGGAATTGACGGAATATCAATTGAGATGTTTCAACAAATAGATGCAGCACTGGAAGTGCTCACTCATCTATGCCGAGAAATTTAGACCTGGCCAGCTGACTGAAATCCATATTTATGCCTATTCCCAAGACAGGTGCTCAAGCCAAATGTGAAAATTATCAAACAAAGTTATTAATATCACACACAAGTAAAATTCTGCTAAAGATCATTCAAAAGCTGATGCAGCAGTATATTAACAGGGAACTGCCAACAATTCAGGCTGGATTCAAGAGAAGACATGAAACTAGGGATACCATTCCTGATGTCGAATGGGTACTGGCTGAGAGCAGAGAACACCAGAAAGATGTTTACCTGTGTTTTATTGATTATGCAAAGGAATTCAACTGTGTGGATCACAACAAAATTATAGATAACATTGCAAAGAGTGGGAATTCCAGAACACCCAATTTTGTTCACGAGGAACCTGTACATAAATCAAGAGGCAGTTGTTCAAAAAGAACAAGGGGATACTGCGTAGTTTAAAGTCAGGAAAGGCATGCATCAGGGTTGTATCATTTGACCATACTGATTCAACCTGTATGCTGAGCAAATAATTCAAGAAGCTGGACTGTATGAAGAAAAATGGGACATCAGGATTGAAGGAAGACTCATTAGCAAACTGTGTTATGTAGATGACACAACCTTGCTTGCTGAAAGTGAAGAGGACTTGAAGCACTTATGAGGAAGATCAAAGATCACGGTTTTCAGTATGGATTACACCTCAACATGAAGAAAACAAAAATCCTCCCAACTGGACCAGTAAGCAACATCATGATAAACGGAGAAGAGTTTGAAGTTGTCAAGGATTTTATTTTACTTGGACCCATAATCAACACCCATGGAAGCAGCAGTCAAGCAATCAAAAGATGCATTGCCTTGGGCAAATCTGCTGCAAAAGACCTCTTTAAAGTATTGAAAAGCAAAGATATCACCTTGAAGAAAAAGGTGCACCTGACCCAAGCCATAATATTTTCAGTAGCATCATATACATGCGAAAGCTGGACAATGAATAGGGAGACCAAAGAAGAATTGATGCCTTTGAATTGTGGTGTTGGCGAAGAATATTGAATATACCATGGACTGCCAAAAGGAAAAGGAGGAATGAATCTGTCTTGGAAGGAGTACAACCAGATTGCTCCTTAAAAACAAGGGTGGCAAGACTAAATTTTACATATGTTGTACATGTTATCAGGAGGGATCAGACCCTGGGGAAGGACATAATGCTTTGTAAAGCAAAGGGTCAGAGAAGAAGAGAAAGACCCTCAATGCGACGAATTGACACAGTGGCTACAACAATGAACTCAAGCATAACGATTGTGGGCATGGTACAGGACAGTTCTGTAGTACATAGGGTCGCTACGAGTGGAAACCAACTCAGTGGCACTTAACAACAACAAGAACACCTGTATAATAGGGTCTATGACAACCTCATTTCGAACTAACTGATACTGTTTAAGAATTTAATTAAATAATGTATGTAATCTTGTTTTATAAATTGTAAACCATCACAACAAATACAAATGGATAGATGACCATGATGTAGTCAAAAAGTAACTGATTTACAGTTACAAAATGTGGGTTTAAGATTTGGCTCTGCTACCAACTAGCTGGAAATCCTGGTTAAGTGCTACAGCTGCTAACCAAAATGTGGGCAGTTCGAATCCACCGGGTGCTCCTTGGAAACTGTATGGGGCAGTTCTACTCTGTCCTATAGGGTTGCTATGAGTCAGAATTGACTTGACAGCAATGGGTTTGTTTCTATTTTTTTGGTTACCAATTGACTCAAAAACCAAACCAAACTCAGTGCTGTCGAGCCGATTCTGAACTACCAGTGTAAAATTGAAAATTTTGCTTATCCTCTGATTGTCAATTTTGTTTTAGTTTTTTTTTTTATTATTTATTTATTTGGAAAAGTGATAATAATCAAAAGTCTGAACACTTAGTAAAATCTTAATACATTTTTATTATTATGAATATGAAATTCCAGAGCTCACACAAAGGAATACAAAAAAAAAAAAAAAAAAGATATAGCATAGCAGAAGGAACCAGAGTTATGATACGCCAAAAGGACTCTGGACATTTCTCATCGCGTGCTGAGGCTAGTGACATTGCAACTCCATAGAACTTCCCCTTCCTTTGGTTTATAGTTTTCCCTTAGTCAAGTAGTAAATTATAGCTGTACAGCTACCTGCTAGAGAAATTTATTTTTAATGCCTGTTAAAGAACATATGCACCTTGGAAGAGAGGCCTGGAGATCGCCTTCTGAAAGGTCATAGCATCGAAAACCCTAAGGAGCAGTTCTACTCTGCACACATGGAGTTGCCACGAGTCAAAATTGGTTCAACAGCAACAAACAACAACAAAGGATATATAGCTTAAAATGGCCAAGTAATGATTGCTGCCTCTTCCTTACGTAATCATCCAAGGATGAGAAAGGGATAAGAAGAAACAAATGCAAACTTTATCCTCACTGACACTGGACTACGTCTGTTATCAAAACATTGCAATATTAGAGGGAGTGTTGATGAATTCCTTGAAAGTGCATAAAAGTTCTGAAAAAATATTCCAGCAGCAGGAGATATAAAAACCTGCTGGTAAAGGACAGTTCTCAAAGGAGGTGTCACATCCTGAGGGGCAAATGTCACAATCAGTTACTTGGAAAACAGCCTGGTTTCAGAACCTTCTCTGAGCCTATTAGCACCATCAAGACCCAGGGAGGAAGGTTTCAAAGAAGAAACAAACTAGCATGCTTTGTGCTTAGTAAAAGAAGCCAGACACCAGAATACACATTCTAAAAGTCTTGAGTGCGTTAAGAACATTATCCAGGGTATACCATATAACAGTTCATAAATCTAGCCTTGATAAACTTATTGAAATTATAAAAAGTCATGTATTCTGAATATATAGGAGTAAAATAAAAAAAAAAATCAATTGCAGGAGGAATTTGGAAAATACAAATGTGTGGACATTTAACAATACACTATTAAACCACCAAAGAAGAAATCCCACGGGACATCAGAAAATACTTTAAGATAAATGACAAAAAAAAAAAAATGCACACACACTAAAACTTATGAAATGCAGCAAAAATGGTGCTTATTAGAAATTTTATCTGTAAAAGCCTATATTTAAAAAGAAGAAAGATCTCAAACCAGTAACCTAAACGCCCACAGTAAGGAACTAGGAAAAAAAAAAAAAAAAACACAAACTAAAGGCAGAGCAGGTAGAAGAAAATAAAAACAATACAGAAAAATCAAAGAAACCCAAAGTTGGTTCTTCGAAAAGATTGACAAAATCTTAGCTTCACTGACCAAAAGAAAAAAGAGAGATAAAGTGAGAGTGAATAAGAAGAATGAGAAGGAGAAGAATCCAAACTACTTAAAACAGGAATGACAGAGGGGACATCACGGCTGACCTTAGAGAGCTAAAAAGGAACCTGAGAGAATACTGTGAGCAACTGTATGGCAAGAAATTAAAAAAAAAAAAAAAGTAAATGGAAATATTCCTAGAAGACAATACTGACTCAATACAGACTAATAATATTTCAATACAGTTTCAAGAAGAAATAGAAAATTTTAAATTACCTATATGAAGTATGGGCCCCTGGCAGTGCACTGATTAAGCATTTGGCTGCCAACTGAAAGGCTGGGAGTTCAAATCCACCAGCCACTCCTTAGAAACCCCATGGGGCAATTCTACTGTGCTCTGTAGGGTTGCTATGAGTCAGAATTGACTCAACAGCAACGAGTTTTTTTTTATAAGTAGTAGAGACTACACTAGTAATCAAAAGCTTCCCTCTAAGAAGAGTTCTGGTCCAGTTGGCGTCACTGGTGAATTCTGACAATTGTTTAAAGAATAATTATCTCCAGTCCTCAAAAATGAAAGAAGAGAAACACTTCCCAACTGATTTTACGAAGCTAGTATTTTCCTGATACTAAAACCAGACAAAGGCTATAAACAAAATAAAAACTACAAACCTATATCCTTTATGAGTATAGATACAAAAAAAAAGTTATAGAAGACACAATTGAGCAACATATCAAGAGAATTAGACATCATGACCATGTGGGATCCATTCCAGGGAAGCATGGTTGGTTTGTCACTCAAAAATAAAATATAAAAATAAATGGAATATACCTCATTAATAGAATAAAAAACATAAACCATATGTTCCTTTCAATAAAAACAGAAAAAAAAAATTGACAAAATCATGCATCATGATAGAAAACCTGTGATAAACTAGAAATAAAACAGAATTTCTCAACTTGAAAAAGGGCATCTATGAAAAACCACATCTAACGTCACAGTAATGGTGAAATACTAAAAAAAAAAAAGTTTTTTTTTTTTTTCTCTCTAAGATTAGGAACAAGAGAACAATGTCTGCGCTTTCCACTTCTGTTCAAAATTATACTGGAATTTTGAAAAGCAGCATTTAGAAAACAACAAGAAATGGAAGTCATTCAGGTTAGAAACAAAGAAGTAAAAATATCCCTTTCATAGATGGCAAAATTTTGATATACAAAATCCTGAAACATCCACATCAAAAATCTATTACTGTTACAACTAATAAACATATTTAGGAAGGTAGTAGAATCAATATAGAAAAATCAGTTGTATATCTGTGCACTTGCAATGAATAATCAAAAATGAAATTAAGATAATTCCAATTGATAATACTATTAAACAGAATAAAACACTTAGGAATACATTTAGCAAAAAGGATAAAAATTGTACATTGAAAACTACAAAAGCTTGTTGAAATTAAAGACAACCCAAACTAATGGAAGGACATCTCAAGTTTATCAATTATTTCATATCAATTCAGATTTCATATTGTTAAGATGGCAATAATACCTAAAACGTTCTACAAACTCAACATAATTTCTCTCAAAATCCCAGTTCCCTTTTATGCAGACTGACAAGGTAATCCTAAAATTCATTTAGAAATGCAAGAAACTCAGGAAAGTCAAAAGAATTTTGAAAAAGATTTACAAAATTGAATGACTCATCTTTTCCAATCTCAAACTTAGTACAAAACAGCATACATAATTAAAGAACAGTGTGGTACTGATATTAGGATCCCACCCAGACCCAGTGTAGGCAATACAGATAAATACCCCCACGTGTCTTGTCAGCTTGCCATATTGTGGGGGCTTGCATCTTGCTGGGATGCTGGAAGCTATTCAAATACCAGCAGGGTCAACCATGGCAGCCAGGTTTCAGCTGAGCTTCCAGACTAAAACAGACTAGGAAAAACAACCCAGCTGTCTACTTCTGAAAAGAATTAGCCAGTGAAAACCTTATGAATAGCAGCAGAACATTGTCTGATATAGTGCCAGACGATGAGCCCCTCAAGCTGGAAGGCACTCAAAAGATGACTGGGTAAGAGTGGTCTCCTCAAAGTAGAGTCGACCTTAATGACGCCGATGAAATCAAGCTTTTGGGACCTTCATTTGCTAATGTGGCACGACTCAAATGAGAAGAAACATCTGCAAACATGCCTTAATAATAGGAATGTGGAAAGTACAAAGTATAAATCTATGAAAATTAGAAGTAATCAAAAATGAAATGGAATGCATAAACACTGACATTGTAGGCATTAGTAAACTGAAATGGACTGGTATTAGCCATTTTGATTGGACAATCGTATGGTCTGCTATGCTGGGAATGACAACTTGAAGAAGAATGGCGTTGCTTTCATTGCCAAAAAGAACATTTCAAGATCTATCCTGAAGTACAATGCTGTCAGTGATAGGATAATATCCATATGGCTACAAGGAAGGCCAGTTAATACAACTATTATTCAAATTTACACACCAGCCTCTAAGGCAAAGATGAGGAAATTGATTTTTACCAACTTCGGCAGTTAGAAATTCATTGAACATGCAATCAGGATACACTGATAATTACTGGTAATTGGAATGCAAAAGTTGGAAATGAAGAAGGATCAGCAGTTGAAAAATATGGCTTTGGTGATAGAAATGATGCCAGAGATCACATGATAGAATTTTGCAAGACCAATGACTTCTTCATTGCAAATATCTTTTTTCACCAACATATACATTTTATACAGTGAATATACACTTGGAACTTGCCAGATGGAATATACAAGAATCAAATGGGCTACATCTGTGGAAAGAGGTAATGGAAAAACTCAATATCATCAGTCAGAATAAGGCCAGGGGCCAACTGTGGAACAGACCATCAATTGCTGTTATGCAAGTTTAAGTTGAAACTGAAGAAAATTAGAACAAAATCCATGAGAGTGAAAGTACGACCTTGAGTATATCCCATCTGAATTTAGAGATGATCTCAAGAATAGATTTGATGTGTTGAACACTAGTGACCAAAGACCAGCCAAGTTGTGAAATAACATCAAGAACATCATACATGAAGAAAGCAAGAAGTCACTAAAAAGGCAGGAAAGAAAGCAAAGACAAAAATGGATGTCAGAAGAGACTGAAATTGGCTCTTGAACGTCTAGTAGCTAAAGCAAAAAGGAAGAAATGATGAAGTAAAAGACCTGAACAGAAGATTTCAAAGGGTAGCTCAAGAAGACAAAGTAAAGTATAATGTAATATACAAAGACCTAGAGATAGAATATCAAAAGGGAAGAGCAGGCTTGGCTTCTCTCAAGCTGAAAGAACTGAAGAAAAAATTCAAGCCTCAAATAGCAAAATCGAAGGATTCTATGGGGATAATATTAAAAGATGCAGGAAGCATCAAAAGAGGACGGAAGGAATACAGAGTCACTATACCAGAAAGAATTGGTCAATGTTTAACCATTTCAGGAGGTAGAATATGATCAGGAATGGATGGTGCTGAAGGAAGAGGATCAAGCTGCACTGAAGGTGTTGGCAAAAAACAACGCTCCTGGAATTAACAGAGTACCATTTGGGATGTTTCAACAAACGGATACAGCACTGGAAGTGCTCAATCACCTATGCCAAGAAATTTGGAAGACAGCTACCTGGCCATCCCACTGGAAGAGGTCCATATTTGTGCTTACTCTCAAGGAAGTTGAGACAACTGAATGTGAAAATTAGAGAACAATATCATTAATATCACACACAAGTAAAATTTTGCTGAAGATCATTCAAAAACAGCTGCAGCAGTATATCAACAGGGAACTGCCAGAAATTCAAGACGGATTCAGAAGAGGATGTGGAATGAGGGGTATCATTGCTGATCTCAGATGGATCTTGGTTGAAAGCAGAGAAAACAAGACAGATGTTTCTGTGTTTTATTGACTATGCAAAGGCATTTAACTGTGTGGATCATAACAAATTAAGGGTGATATTGTGAGGAATGGGAATTCCAGAACACTTAATTGTGCTCATGAGGAGCCTGTACATAGATCAAGGGCCAGTTGTTCAAACAGGACAAGGGGATACTTTGAGGTTTAAAGTCAGGAAAGGCGTGTGTCAGGGTTGTAACCTTTCACCATACCTATCCAATATGTATGCTGAGCAAATAATAAAAGAAGCTGGACTATATGAAAAAGAACGGGGCTCCGGGATTGGAGGAAGACTCATTAACAACCTGTGTTATGCAGATGACACAACTTTGCTTGCTGAAAGTGAAGAGGACTTGAAGCACCTACTGATGAAAAATCAAAAACCACAACCTTCAGTATGGATTGCATCTCAACATAAGGAAGCAAAAATCCTCACAACTGGCCCAATAAGCAACGTCATGATACAGAGAAAAGACTGAAGTTGTCAAGGATTTTGTAGTACTTGGATTCACAATCAACACCTATGGTAGCAGGAGTCAAGAAATCAAACTACGTATTGCGTGGGGCAAAACCACTGCAAAAGACCTCTTTAAAGTGTTAAAAAGCAAATGTGTCACCTGGAAGGCTAAGGTGGCCCTGACCCAAGCCATGATGTTTTCAATCGCTTCATATGCATGCAAAACCTGGACAATGAATAAGAAAGACTGAAGAAGAATTGATGCCTTTGAATTGTGGTGTGGGAGAAGGATATTGAATATACCATGGACTGCCAAAAGAACGAACAAATCTCTCTTGGTAAAAGTACAGCCAGAATGTTCCTTAGAAGGAAAGATGGCGAGACTGTCTCACATACTTCTGAAATGTTCTCAGGAGGGACAAGTCCCTGGAGAAGGACATCATGCTCGGTAATGTAAGGGTCAGCAAAAAAGAGAAAGACCCCCAATGAGGTGGATTGACACAGTGGCTGCAACAATTGGCTCAAGCATAACAATGATTGTGAGGTTCATGCAGGACGAGGGAGTGTTTCATTCTGTTGTACATAGGGTCGCTATAAGTAGGAACCAACTCGAAGGCACCTCATAACTACAACGTAGAAAAATAAATTAAAATTTAGAAATAAATCCTTATATTTATGGTCAAATGGCTTTTGACAAAGGTACCAAGACAATTTTACAAAAAAAAAAATGTATTTTCAAGAAATTCTGTTAGGGTACAGAATTTCCGACTGCAAAAGACTGCAGTTGATACCTACCTCACACCATGTACAAGTATTAACTCAAAATAAATCAGAAACTTCCATGTAAGAACTAAAACTATACATCTGTTAGAATCTGTAAGAATATATCTTTGTGACCTTTGATCTGTTTTCTTATCTATGATACCAAAAGCATAAGTAACAATGGCAAAAATAGATCAATTGGACTTCATCAAAATAGAACTTTTGTGCTTCAAAGAGCATCATCAAGTGAAAAGAAAACCCACAGAGTAGGAGAAAATATTTTCAAAACACATAACCAACAAAGGACTTTTATCCAGACTATAAAAACTATTACAACTAATTAATAAGACAAATAACCAAATTTAAAAAATGGGCAAAGGATCTGAATCGGTATTTCCCCCACAAAGATATGAAAATAGCCAATAAACACATGAAAAGTTGCTCAACAGCATTAGTCATAAGGAAAATGAAAATCAAAAGCACAACGAGATACCATTTCATACTCCTTAAGATGGATATAATCAAAAAGATAGATGATTATAACCGTTGGCAGTGATATGGAGAAACTGGAATCCTCTTATATTCCTGATGGGATTGTAAAATGATGCAGCCATTTTGGAAAATAGTTTGCCAGTTCCTTAAACTGGTAAACATAGAGTTACAATTTACTGAGCAATTCCAGTCCCAGATATAGTCAAGAGAGATGAAGATATATATCCACATAAAAACTTGTACATGAATATTCACAGCTGCATTATTCATAATAATCAAAAAGTGGAAACAATCCAAATATCCATCAAATGATGAATGGATAAACAAAATGTGGTTTATCTGTGGGTAAAGTGTGCACAGCATGACCCAGGTAAATGATGTCACTAATAAGTTCACAAATACTTGGGACATTTTTTGTAAATGCTATAACATAAAATTTTTCACAATAAGCAAAAAAAAAAATGTGTAGTTATATAAGTAGTCATGTATGCATAGTCATGTGTGTATAGGTAGGTATGTTGTCTTTAGGTGCTGTCAAGTCGGTTCCGACTCATAGCGACCCTATGATAGGTAGGTATATGTGTGTATGTATGTGTGCATGTTTAGGTGTATCTCTATGCATATGTACATACATGTATGTGTATACATGCATATATATTCATAAAGCACATAGTTGACACAGTAACTGATAATTCCTAGACTGAACCAAAAACTTGGCAGAAATTGTTAACTGGGTTTGAAGGCTTAGGACCATATTCTCATGGGACAACTCAGTCAGCTGGCATAATACAGCTCCTAAAGTCTATGTTCTACATCCTCGTTTGGTGAGTACTGTCTGAGGTCTTAAAAGCTTGAGAGCAGCCTTCTAAGATACAATTGTTGGTCTCTACTTGACCAGAGCAAAAGAGAAGGAAATCAAAGACTCGGAGATGAAACTCATCTACAGAACTAATAGTCTACACAAGCATGGTCTCATGTACCCTGAGACCAAAGAACTAGATGGTGCCTGGCTACCACTGCGCAAAATGTTCTGATCAGGGCCACGATGCATGCATCCTCACAGAATGGAAGAAAAACATACCACAGAACTCAAATTCCTAAAAAGTTCAGGCTTACTGGACAGGATGAGACTAGACGACCCCCAAGACAATCATCCTGAGATGCCATTTAAACTTTGAACTGAAACTACTACCAGAGGTCACCTTGCAGCTAAGTGACATATTGGCTTATAAAATAAAGAATATCATCTGTGAATACCGTGCTCCTTTAAAAAATCGTCTATATGAGACCAATCAACATTTACTCCAAAGCAAGGATGAAGACAAGGCAGACAGGGAAACTAGAATACTGGAAACGGAATAACTAGAACAAAAACAATGAGAATGTTAACACATTGTGAAAAATGTAACCATTTTCACTAAACAATTTGCATAGAAATTGTTAAATGGGAATGTAATTTGCTGTGTAAACTCTCACTGAAAACATAATATAATAATATTTTTAAAAAACTGGTTAGACCATACTATGACATATTATTCAGCCATATGATGAAATGAAGCCCTGACACATGCTATAACATGATTGACCCTTGAAAACATTGCACTAAACGAAAGGAGTCAGTCACAAAAGACCACAGATCGTATGGTTTCATTTATATGAGTTCTCCAGAATAGGCAAACATATCAATGTAGAAAATACTTTAGTGGTTTCCAGGGCCTGGGGTTTGTAGTGATGGAGAGCAACTGCTAATGAGTATAAGGTTTCTTTATGGGTGATTAAAACTTCTAAACTTAGATAAATGCAGTACTCTGAATTTAAAAAAAAAAAAAAAAACACCTGAATTGTACACTTTAAAAAGGTGGATTTTAGGAATTTGAACTGTATCTCAATCCTGATGCTATTTAAAAAAAAAAAAAAAATGTCTGGTTATAAGCGTGAAAGCTTATTAAGTGTAAAGACAAGTACAAATACCACTTTTAGTTCACTGCTAACAGTCCAGGTTCACATTGAATTGCATGCTTTTGCCTCATTTGAACTAATCAGTATAACAGTTCTCAACTCTGGAAACATTGCCTTCTACATAAAAAAAAGAAAATACAGCATGCTAACAATTTCATGCCTTTTCTTTTTCTTTCTTTTTTTTTTTTTTTTCTGCTGTATATTTGTGCTAGTTGGGAAAAAAAAAAAAGCTCTTTTAAAAAATTAGTGGGGTCCAACTGAGACTAGAATGACCCCAGAGGTCATGGTTCCCAGACCTTCCGTTAGCCCAAAACAGGAACCATTCCCAAACCCAACTCTTCGGACAGGGCTTGGACTGGACTATAAGGTAGAAAATGATACTGGTGAGGAGTGAGCTTCTTGGATCAAGTAGACACATGAGGTTATGTGGGCAGCTCCTGTTTGGAGGGGAGATGAGAAGGCAGAGGAGGACAGGAGCTGGCTGAATGGGCACGGACATAGAGGAAGGAGAGGAGGAGAGCGCTGTCTCATTACAGGAGAGCAACTAGGAGTATACAGCAAGGTGTACATAAATTTTTGTATGAGAAACTAACTTGATTTGTAAACTTTCACTTAAGGCACAATAAAAATTTTAAAAAGTGGACTATTTCAACTCAAATTTTTAAAAAAAATAAACCCCCCAAAATTAAAAAGAACAAATGCACCTACAGAAAAAAAGAGATTCTCAAGAAAACTCAAAGCCATCATATTTTTGTTATTTCCTATATATGTATGAAATATATATATGTATATAGGAGCCCTGGTGGCACAGTGATTAATGTGAAAGTTCAGCAATTTGAACCCACCAGCTGCTCCACGAGAGAAAGATGTGGCAGTTTGCTTCCTTAAAGATTTACTGCCTTGGAAAACCGATGGGGCAATTCTACTTTGTCCTACAGGGTTGCTAAGAGTTGGAATCAACTCGACAGCAACAAGTTTATTTATTTTTTTCATTTTAATAAAATAAATCTATTACAGAATTGATAAGATAGATGACTGATCAATATGATTGATACATTAATAGATGGATCAATAGATTGATAGCTGGATTGAACAAATGAACAAGAAGAATGAAAATAGGAAAATAATTATGAATATAGAAAATATTTCAAAAATAGAATAAGATGAACATTTCTATATTGATTGCATTTGAAAATAGTTAAGATAATCCCTTATCTAGGGAAATATGGGTTACCAAAAATTGTTAAATCTGAACAGATTTATAACTATCATAAGCATTGATTCAGTAGTAACATTATACTCTCCTATCAAATTAAAAAAAAAAAAAACCACAAGACTCAGACTGATATGTCAGTCCACAAACCACTTGTAACAAGTCCATAATGAGATCTGTGCAAAGATTGAAAGTAGTCAGAAATTCTTATAGCAGTGCAACATTGTCACAACTTCCAAGTGCATAATCATTTTTCCAATAATTATTTATTTTATAACAACCGTTGTTCCTTAGGAAACCCTGGTGGCGTAGTAGTTAAGTGCTACAGATGCTAACCAAAGGGTCGGCAGTTCAAATCCACCAGGTGCTCCTTGGAAATTCTATGGGACAGTTCTACTCTGTCCTATAGGATCACTATGAGTCAGAATCGGCTCGACGGCACTGGGTTTAGTTTTTTTTTTTTTTTTTTGGTTTATTGTTCCTTAACAGATGGGGAGGAACAACTCATCACCTACCACAGATAGTTTGAGAAGTGCAATTTTAGACAGCATAACTCCTCAACTTTCAAGGAACAGGTCCTTTTTATGTCATATTAACTGATGTAATAAAAGTTGCTGTTGTTAGGTGCTGTCCAGTCGGTTCTCACTCATAGCGACCCTATGTACAACAGAATGAAAACACTGTCTGGTCATGTGCCATTCTCACAATCATTGCTAAGTTTGAGCCCATTGTTGCAGCCACTGTGTCAATCCATCTCATTAAGGACCTTCCTCTTTTTTGCTGATGCTCTAATTTACCAAATGTGATGTCCTTCTCCAGGGACTGGTCCCTCCAAATAGCATGTCCACAGTATGTGAGATAAAGCCTCATCATCCTCACTTCTAAGGATTATTCTGGCTGTATATCTTCCAAGACAGATTTGTTCATTCTTCCGGAAGCCCATTCAATGTTCTTTGCCAACACTGTAATTCAAAGATGTCCATTTTTCTTCCATCTTCCTTACTCATTGTTCAACTTTCACATGGATATGAGGTGTTTGAAAATACCATGGCTTGGGTCAGGCACACCTTAGTCCTCAAAGTGACATCTTTGCTTTTTTAACACTTAAATGGGTCTTTTGCAGCAAATTTGCACAATGCAATATGTCATTCGATTTCTTGACCACTGCTTCCATGAATGTTGATTGTGGATCCAAGTAAAATGAAATCCTTCACAACTCCAATTTTTCTCCATTTA
This sequence comes from Loxodonta africana, assembly GCF_030014295.1. Taxonomy (NCBI): domain Eukaryota; kingdom Metazoa; phylum Chordata; class Mammalia; order Proboscidea; family Elephantidae; genus Loxodonta; species Loxodonta africana. Next base: position 108,036,048 of record NC_087347.1, on the reverse strand, counting down.
TCATGATGTTGCTTATTGGTCCAGTTTGATGATTTTTGTGTTCTTTATGTTGAGGTGTAATCCATACTGAAGGCTGTGGTCTTTGATCTTCATCAGTAAGTGTTTCAAGTCCTCTTCACTTTCAGCAAGCAAGGATGTGTCATCTGCATATCACAGGTTGTTAGTAAGTTTTCCTTCAAATCTGATGCCCTGTTCTTAATATAGTCCAGCTTCTTGGGTTATTTGCTCAGCATACAGATTGAATTAGTGTGGTGAAAAGATACAACCTGGACTCACACCCATCCAGACTTTAAATCATACAGTATGCCCTTGTTCTGTTCTAATGACTGCCTCTTAGTCTATGTACAGGTTCCTCATGAGCACGATTAAGAGTTCTGGAATTTCCATTCTTCATAATATTATACATAATTTGTTATGATTCACACAGTCAAATGCCTTTGGGTAGTCAATAAAACACAGGTACACGTCTTCCTGGTATTGTCTGCTTTCAGCCAAGATCTATCTGTCATCAGCAATGGTATCCCTCATTTTAAGTCCTCTTCTGAACACAACTTGAATTTCTGGCAGTTTCCTGTTGATGTACTGCTACAATCTCTTTTGAATGATCTTCAACAAAGTTTTACTTGTGTGTGATATTAATGATATTGTACAATAATTTCCACCTTCTGTTGGATCACCTTTCTTTGGAATGGGCACAAATATGAATCTCTATCAGTAGATCGGCCAGGTAGCTGTCTTCCAAATTTCTTGGCATAAACGAGTGAGCACCTCCAGTGATGCATCTGAAACCTATCTACCATGGGTGACCCTGCTGTTATTTGAAATACTGATGGCATCACTTCCAGCATTACAGCAACATGCAAGCCACTGTAGTACAACAAACTGAGAAAGGAGTGATGAGATCTAATTAATAGAAAAGAGGAAATCATCCTCAGCACCTTTTACAAGGTTATTATAACCTCCAAAAACTGGAAAAAAAATTGCAAGGAAGTGAAATTTTTGATCAGTTTCACATATAAGAATTTAGGGTGAAAAATTCTCAAGTAGTATTAGAAAAATATAGCAACATACAGACAATTTGTTAGCATAAGAAGAGTGCCCCCATAAAGAGGCAAAACTTGATTACATTATAAAAACTAATAATACTATTTATATCAATAACAGATTTGAGATTTAAAAAAATCAGATTATCCCCCAATAGATGCTGAAAAAAGCAACCTACAAACTGCTAGAATTTGGAAAAGTTTTTAGCTAGAATTTTAACATATTTATATCATATATCAATGAGAACAATTTGGAGGGTGCAATTGAAAAAAAAAAAAACTCAAAATGGCAAAAAGATCTAAAAGGGTATCAAGGAATAATGTAAAATAGAATGTATAAAATGTTTTAAATTACACAGTTTTTGAAGGAATAAAAAAATACAGATAAAAGGGAAAATATTCTATGAGTTTTTTATTCTATGATTCCAACTCATATTTGCTATGAGTCGGAATCAACTCGATGGCAGTGGGTTTGGTTTGTTTTTTGAATTCTGTATAGATAAAATAAATATATCTACAACAATTATAATCCCCACAGAAATCTCAACAGTCTTTTGCTTGGTCCTTATTGGCTGACCCCAAAATTTAAAATGAACTGTGAAAGAGAAAAGATGTTTGGAACAGGAATAAGCAAGTGAGACAGCCAAATTCCGATATCAAAATTTATAATGCCTGATTTTATATCTTGCATTCTTATCAATATCTTCTATGAACAAGATCTTTTATAAAATGCGGTGTTATTTGTTTAGGGGACTCAAATAGACTGGTACAACACAAGAGGGCCAAGCTTATCTACATATGCATGAGAATTTGCTAAGTGACAGAAGTGAAATTATACAGTGACAAAGAAAGAAATGACTAATCAGAATATTGTCCTGGGTTACAATATTGACTCTCCACTTGAAATTTTCAATAAGAATAAAAAAATTCAAATAGAAAAATTAAAATACTTTATATGGAAAAATACACCATTATAAAAAGTTAGTAATATATGGACGGTAATGGAGAGGAAACCCTGGTGGTGTAGTGGTTAAGTGCTACGGCTGCTAACCAAGAGGTCAGCAGTTCAGATCCACTAGGCGCTCCTTGGAAACTCTATGGGGCAGTTCTACTCTGTCCTATAGGGTCGCTACAGGGTCGTTATGAGTTGGGCTGACTCCACGGCAGTGGGTTTGGTTTTGGTTTTGGTTTGGTAATGGAGAATTTTCAGGAAGTATGTAGAGATAGACAAAAAGGTGGCACAGGATGTTCATTACTTTTAGAAACTGAGTTCAATAACGAATAACGAAATATCAATTTTTTTCAAATATGGATTGTGAATACATTTTTTCCACAGAGTTTACAAATACATATTTTTTAAATTTCATGGTAAGATGAAAAATGATTAAAAACAAGCTTTTTGTCTGAACAAATGGCCTTGTGGTACAGTGAATTGTTTTTATATAGCCTTGGTCAGGGTCTAACTCCCAAAATGAATAGCTGGGCTACAACCTTGCAAGGGATTGGTCAGTTTACTATGCAAATTGAGTGACTTGCAGTTCACCAAGGGGATTGGTCAGTTAGTGGCCCTGGTGGGAGGGCCATGCCTTGAAACTGACAGGGGTTTTCCTTACACAAGGGCCAATCACACAGAGGTTCAGGGGAAGCTCACTAACATCAAGAAGAGTGTGGAGTGGAGCAGTCCTTTGGACTGAAGAGGACTCCATATCCCTACCCTCAGTACCTCATAGACCAAGAAGAGAAAACTGTAACACTGAAGACGGCAAGAGATGGCACTGGTGGTTTTGCTGGGCCATGAAGTGAGACAGCTGCTGTGGCCATCTAGAGAGAGCAGAGCTCCTTTGGGCAGGAGGCTTGCCAGTAGAGCTAAAAGAGCTGTAACACTTGCCCATGCAGGGCACAGGCCTGAGTGTGCCCCATGCTGGGGTTGCCTCAGAGAATCCTGTGTATATGTTTCCCTACAGCAGGGCAGGAGGCTTGCCTGCAAAGCTAAGAGAGCTATAGTGCTTGTGCAGGGCAAAGAGGCCTGAGTATGGCCCATGCAGGGGCTACATGCTGCCCCCTCCCCATCATGGCGGCAAGAGAGCCTGGACAGCCCCAGGTAGCATGGCGGGGACCGGTAGCAGAGGCCAGCGAGGCCCAACAGCAGAGCAGAGGGCTCCTGAACTGCACAAGTGTGGTGGTAGCCAGAGGCAGCAGTGACTTGAGGACAGCACCTGCCATCTGACTTGAACAGTGACATGAACACAGCCGTGGGCAGATTATACATTAGGCAAGGTAAGCATATCATTTTTGTGGTCAAACTCATGTGAAATTTTTAACTACAGATGATCTGATAAGCAAGGTAAGCACAATGTTTACCTTGCCTGTTGGATAATCCACCCCTGAACACAGTATCTAACCTGAACCACAGTGTGCGTGCCCAGTGACATCAGAATGGAATGGGTGATATGGACAAGCGTAAGCAGTTCTCCTTTGGAGAATCTATTTTTATTGCTTGCTGTTTGCTTTCTGTAAATAATAATAATGACTTTCACTTTGCCAACACCGTGCAAGTGTCTTGTGCGTCCTGCTCAATCACAGATGAATGTAGCACCCATGAGAAGATTGACACCAGTGGATCAACCTGCCTCATTCCTAGCATTCTGATGGCTGCCTGGAAGTTGGAGGCACAGCCTGTCTGCAAGTGCAATGCAGACAGACAGACATGTCCATACACACCTTTACATCAACTATTTTAATAAAAAATTAAAATAGAACTGCTAAAAGGCTTTTCAATTCTTTTGTTGTTGTTGCTGTTTATTAACTATAGTCAGGTCGTGTTCAGAAAACAGCTGTTTGATAAATACTTATTTGATAATGTTTGACTATGATAAACCAGTTTATCAAAGATAAAAGTGTAAATTTTCAAATTCTTTCACATTTCCACTCTGAATCTAGATAACTTATCCAAATGTCTCCACTTTTAAGACTTCTTCCATCTTTTTAAATTATTATTTCCCCTTTGAGAGAGTAAAAAGGAATGACAAATCAAATACATCATATCATAAACTGGTAGAGAATCATAAAACCTGGATATTAGAATTCCAAATTCTACAGTGTTTTTTAATTTAATAATAATAATAAACCTGTGTAAAATATTTGGAGATAAAACACAATGAATAATTTTCTGGTTTGTCTCCATTGTTGACATAACTATATTAAATTCTTTTGGGGCAAACTTCATTTAGAATGAATATTAGTAAAAGGTGAGGTAGCCATACATTTTTACAGTCTTCTAACAATTTTTCCATTATACTAACTCTTGTCTCATTAATGATTTAATTTAGCAATCCAAACCAACACAGCATGCTCTTAATATAGAAGTGGCTTGAATTTTTCTGCTTTAGCATATTATGAGAGATAGAATATGTACAAAACAAAAAGGGATATAATTTACATTTTTATAGTAACGAATATTACGTTTTTTAAATATAGTACGTCCACAAGTATCTTTTTGAAGACACTCAGAAGACTATGGTTTTCTATTTATAATTCTCCTTTCTTTGATATTCTTCTAATCTTGTGACAGGTTCCCATAATGACTTTTATGGGACAGAATATAAAGCAGTAGATGGCTTGCCTTAGAAAAGGAGGTCCTCTATCGTTCTCTCAGTGTAAATTGTTATTATAATTATACAACTAGCAATTCTATATGAGTAACTCCTGATTCTTTATCATATATATAATATCATCAAACAAAAAGTGATATTACAGTTACAGTCCTTTCTTTCCTGCTATTTCAAAGATTTTACTGCTCTTATATTTAAGGATTTATTTGAATTTCTCTGCCTTCATCATCAGATACATTTCCTTATACAGTAGAAACTTATGAAGTGGTAAATGGCCTGTCGTGTCTCTGGCTCAATAAATATTATTACCTCTTTTTCTCCATTCACTCAGCTATAGCAATATTGGGAATGAATGATACTTAAATATTACTGAAGTGTGATGTACACGAAGAAGGAGCTGATAGAATCTATGGAATGGATGACAGGATGGGCTTTCAAGTATTATTCAAACTTAGGAATTTATAAGACTCTGTCATTCACAGTCCATCAATTTTTCTTGAACCCCAATTTTTCTGCATCTCTCAATTTTTGTTGTAGGCTGTCAAGTTGATTCAGACTCATAGCAACACTATAGGACAGAGTAGAACTGCCCCAAAAGGTTTCTTAGGCTGTAATATTTACAGGGACAAATGACCAGTTCTTTTCTCTCATGGAGTAGCAGGTGAATTCAATTCTCCAACCTTCTGGTTAGCAGCTGAGTACTTAGCCATTGCCCCACCAGCGCTCCTTCTCCTCTTAATTACTTTCCTGAAAATCTGTGGAAATTTTTTCTCAAAAGCTCTGCTTTATATTCCCTGTGTTTTTTTTTTTTTTTTTTGGTTTGTTTTGTTTAACTCATATATTCTTTTCATTAAAAAGAATGCAGCCCTGGTGGAGCAGTGGTTAAGAGCTTGGCTGCTAGCCAAAAGGTTGGCAGTTTGAACCCACCGGCCTCTCCTTGGAAACCCTATGAGGCAGCTCCATAGGGTGGCTATGAGTCAGAATCAACTTGACAGCAACAGGCTTTGTTTTGTTTTGTTTTGCTTTTCTCATTAATTGGTAGTAGGAATCTGAATATGGTATGTATGTGAGAGAGAAAGAAAGAGACAGAGGGTGAGTCAGAGAAAGACAGAGAGATAGAAAATGAAGAAAGAGAGAGAGAGAGAAAAATAGATATAGAGAGAGAAACAGAGAAAGATGTAAGGAATTTAGCAAAAAATCTTTGCATTTTCAGGACATAGCCTAGCAACTTTTACTAAGATTGTATTTAGTAAATATTTGTGATTATATAGATGAATAGATGATTAATTATAAAAAATAAATAAATGAATATTTAGCCCCAAAGATATTAAGTGTGGGTGGATAATAATGATCATGGAAAGCAAAGGACAAAAGCAAAGCAAGGAGTATGGGAAGCAAAAAAGATTGTTCAACCAAGTCACCTTGAATGAGATGAGTAAATCAGTGACTGAATGGGAGAAGATATTTGCAAAGCCTAAACCTTAGTCCGTACAATTAATCCCTATGATCAATAAGAAAAGGCAGCAATCTTAATGGAGAAAGTGTCAAAGAAAATACATGGACACAAAAGGCTAGCAATCATATGGAGAGATGGTCAAATTCATTAGAAATCAGAAAAAATGTCAAACAATGATATATTACTGTACTCCTATCTATATATATAGACAGATAGATATAGTAAAAAAAAAAAGAAAAACATGAGAAAGTTGAATAATTATAAGAGTTGGTAAGGATGTGGGAACGTGGGAAGCATACTGCTGGTGCACATGTAAGGTGTCGAACCATTCTGAAGAGCTACTGGTTCTACTTAGTTATAATAAATATGTTGTCATTGTTAGTTGCCATGGAGTTGATTTTGACTTTTAGTGACCATATGTGTGCAGAGTAGAATTGCTCCACAGGTTTTTCAAGGCTTTAGGAGGCAGATTGCCAGGGCTGTCTTCCGAGGCACTTCTGGGTGGGTTTGAATAGCCAATCTTTCAGCTAGTAGTCAAGTGTTTAACTATTTGTGTCATCCAAGGACTTCTAATAATTATAGGCACATTCTATGATTATTAATTTTGGTACCAAAAATATTTTCATGCAGATATTTAAGAACACAGGTAAATGTATGCCCATGGCAGCCTTAAGTGTGCAGAGAATTGGAGGCAACCTGAGTGGACTTACATAGTAGACTGCATAGGCAAACATAATGTGTGCATACCATGTGTTACTGTATACTGGTGAGTTGCAAAAGATCAGTTGTACACATAGCACAGATCATAACAACATAATGTTGAGTGAAAAAAAGCAAGTAGCAGACTAAAACATTAATGACAATCCCATTTATATGAGTTAAAGATATATATATATATATAAAACAGAAATGCATATATATTAAAATAAAGGGTACATGTCAAAAGACATACATAAAAGCATTAGAATGGTTTCTTCTGGAACCAGAGGTGAGGAAGAGGAGTGGGCTCTAGGGATAAAAGTAAAGAAAGTAAGAGAGAGCAAGGGAGGAAGTGAGGGGAGAGAAAGAAGGAGACAAGGATTTTATACATAATACTAGAGCCTTGGTGGCAGAGTGGTTAAATGTTCAAATACTAAGCAAAAGGTTGGCAGTTCAAATCCACCATCTGCTCCTTGGAAACCCTATAGAGCAGTTTTACTCTATCCTATAGGGTCACTATATGTTGGAATTAACTCGATAGCAGTGGGAGAGTGATAATGCTATGCCAGGAAGTGAGGAATGTAATAAACTGAACCTTCTGTGTGTGATGATCAAAAGACGAGTGAGTGAGTGAGAGAAAGAGAGGAAAAAAGGAACAGAGGCAATAAATATAAGATTAATTGAAGAGAAGGAAAAGGATCTATTATGGATTGAACTGTATCCTCCAAAAATATATGTTGAAACCCTAAACCTTGCTCATGTGAATGCGATCCTGTTTGGAAACAGGGTTTGTCTTTTGTTATGTTAATAAAGTCATATCAGAGTAGGGTGATTCCTAAACCTAATCTCTTTGGATTGGTATCTTCAACAGGGGATAGAGACATAGAGAGACAGACACACAGGGGGAGATGCCATGTGATAACAGAGGCAGATGCATCTATAAGCAGCAAAGGAACACCAAGGATTGCTGGCAGCCACCAGAAGCTAGGAGGGGGTCCCACAGAAGCATCAACATTGCTGAGATGCTAATTTGAACTTTGAATCTCTAGAACTGTCAGAGAATACATTTCTGTTCTTTAAAGACACCTACTTGTGGTATTTTTTGTTATGGCAGAACTAAGTAACTAAGGCAGGTACCAACCACATAAAACAGAGAAAGTTTTTGCATTCAACAAGCATATGCTAAGTAATTTATATGTGTTTCAATTTAGGTATTACAAAATAATTTGATTCAATATCAGCTTTCAAGAAAGTTTGGGTACAAGTGGTAACAGAAGTGAGCTCATCAAATAAAGACTGTTCAAAGACATCATGGGAGCATGGGGCACACAGCACAGATGATGCCACGTGAAAGCTCCTGACTTGGAATCAGGAGGAATGAAGTTCAAAGGTTGCTCTAACAGCTCTTAGCCTGGAGGTCCTGGGCAAGTGAAGTAAACTTTCTGGGTCTCAGTTTCTGTAAGTATAAAATGAGAGCATTAGTAATATCTAATTGGTTTCTCGTGAGTAATAAATAAATTACCTATCAAATTTTAGGTGCTTGATAAATGGTAGGAAACCCTAGTGGCGTAGTGGTTAAGTGCTACAGCTGCTAACCAAAAGGTCAGCAGTTCAAATCTGCCAGGCGCTCCTTGGAAACTCTGCGGGGCAGTTCTACCCTGTTCTATAGGGTTGCTGTGAGTCAGAATCGACTTGACGGCAGTGGGAGGGATTTTGATAAACGGTAGTTATTAGTAACATTATCATAATTAAACTGAAGAAATGATTCATAGAGGAGGGAGTTTAAAAAAGAGAAAGATTTTAAAGGGAGAAAGGTGATTAATAAATTATGAATTAAAGAGAAAACACGGAAGTAACTGAAAAAATAGTGTTGAGATATATAAGAAGAGTGAGATTTATAAGACATGTTAAATAAAAAATAAAGATCATTGAAGTAGTATTTATGGAAGTTCTTTTTTTCTTTTTTTTAAACTAGTAAGATGGTAAGAATGAACTTAGAGAAAATAAAATGAGTCCAAAAAATCAGGAAAAGTTGGATTGTAAAGAATTTATTCTAATGTTGAATTATTGCAATGTCAAATATAAGTTGTTTTTAATTCTCCTGGAGTATAAAACCACTCTAAACAAGTCAATCATTTTGTCATCCGTATTCACAAAACAGATATAAAGCCAAATTCTCATGTAAAATATGACTGTAAATACGTATAAGGTCAAAATTTGATCCGTTGTATCTCTACTCCAAACATGTATATGAATAAAATGACTGTTATCATCAAAACAAATGGTAATTTTTTCAGCTTCTCAGGACAGTTTGCTGTATGTGAGGCTCTTGGAGAAGAAAAAAAGGAACACATATTTGCTGAATTTATGTCTTTAAGACTCAAATTTTAATAGCCAGGAAACACACACACACACACACACACAAATAGCTGCAAAACAAAAAGCAATTAATAATGATAATAATTTAATATTGTCTGCAAAAATATACTACTCATTGACTGCACATAATTTTCCCAGACTGTACTGGGTATTATGTAAAATACAAAAGAAAATCTAAAACTTGGTTTCTGACTTCATGATGCATATTATTTCCTTGGAGAGATAAGGAATAAAGGAAGCAGATAGATATGAATAAAAGCAGCAAATTAAAATATGAACACATACTGTCATGAACCATACATCTAGACATAAAAAAAAAAGGAGAAATAAAGGCAGAACAAGCATATTTGGAAGAAGACCTCATGACAGAAGAAAGATTTGAGGCAGGTCTTACAGAATATTTAGAGGTGAAGAAGGAAAAGTGTAGTCTAAGTAGAAGAAACAAAATGAACAAAGGTTTAGGAAGTAGGGCCTCTTAGCAGTCTGATGAAGCCAGTGGATGACTTCTCATGAAGTTATCAAAAGCATCATAAAAAAAAAAAAAAGTTAAGAAACAGTATACATAAGTTTACAAAAAAAAAAATCAAATACATTGAAATTCAGTTACAAAAAAAGAACACTTGGATGTGGTAAAATATGTGTTTCTTAATGGATTAGATAACAAGGACTACCATTGTGCCTAATGACTCTCATTTTTGAAATGGCAATGAATGTAAGTGATGCTGTGAGATATCTACAACAAATTTAATGTGATATAAATGCATTATTCTATTGGAAACAAAGTCATGTTGCTAATAGCTTCTGTGGTGTGTGGCCTGTGTTCATGATTGAAAGATATGCTAAGTTTCAGTTAGAGGTTAAAGAAAACAACGGTGTGATATTTTCCCAAAAGAGTTCACAGACTCCTTCAATTCTATCCCTGGACCTCTAAGAACCTGCAGAAGACAATAGGAAGTCATCATTCATTAAGCACCTAATGAGTGGGAGACACAGTAACAGGTGTTTCACGTTACTCTACAACATGCTAAAAAGGAAACATTGTTATAATAGACATCGCTGTTTAACAGAAGAGAACACTGAAGCTCAAGAATTTTTATGTAACCAGTCTAGGGTTTTACACCTAATTCATTCCAGAGGCAGGATTAGACTTTAAATCTGTCAGACTACAAAACTCTTATTTGTTTTTCCCACTGTCCAATACCACCTAAGAGAATCAGCAGAATTTTTTTTTTTTTTTTAAGCAGTTAGAAAATGTGGAAAATGGGTTGAATCAGTTCAAGGCATTTTCTAGAGTATTGGAAATAACGATTGGAAGTCTGGGGGCAGGGCCAGACTTTGGAGAGTTCCAAAAATTACGCAAAGAGAAACAAAGTAGATGCTTTATAGCATACAAAAATAAACCATGGAGAAGTGTGCTGATGAGAACATGTGTAAGGGGGAAAAAAAAAAATCTGATGACAGCAACCTGAAGGATGGCGATGGTAAGGACTGTTGCAATCTTTACTCTCCAAAAGATTTTGGAGTATGCCTAAAATGACATATCATAGTTAAACCTCTTGTCTAAAATCAGGTGAATACTTTCATACATTTCCTGAAAGTGCTTTTGTATTACTTTTTTTTTCTTGATGATCTATTCTTAAATAGAACAAGACACTCAACATATCTGCTTACCAACGTTTGTGCAACTTTCACCATCCACGTCCAGCTTCCACCCTTCGTAACACGAACACTTGACTGTGTGTTTGTGCTGCTCACACACTTGACTGCACTTGAGATGGCTGCTACAGTAATCCATGATCTCACAGGTTTTATTGTCTGTCTTAAGTTGAAGTCCTTCAGGGCACGAACATACAATGCCACCTCCAGGAACAACTGAGCACTGGTTGCTGCAGCCTCCGTTGTTCAGGGAACATTCATCTATAAAAGAAGAGGTTGCATGTCATACTCAATGATTTTCCTCAGTTAAACCCTGATCACTGAGCTCACTTCTCTAAGCCTTAAATTAGAGCCAAGATATTATAAATGAATATTAGGAAGTTATCTTTGGAACAATGCTTCCCAGGGGTTAAGTGGGGATGATGAAAAAATATTTGTCTAAGGAATTATTTCCTCTAATAGGAGTTAAGTGTTGGGTAGCACTTATGGTTAAGTGCTCAAATACTAACTGAAAGGTTGGTGGATCTGAACCACCCAGAGATGCCTAGGAAGAGAGTCCTGGTGATCTGTTTCTGTAAGGTCACAGCCTTGAAATTCCTATGGAGCAGTTCTAATCTACACAGATAGGGTCCCCATGACTTGGAATTGACTCCACAGCAGTGGGTTCATTTATTTATTTATTTGTTTCGGTTTATAATAGAAGTTAGGAATGGAAGATTTTTATTAAACCTTGGAGTATGCTTGGCTTTACTCCATAGAGATAAAATGAGGTCACTCTTTCTACTGTGAAAGAAAAGATTATGCTGAGCTTTTTAGCAGTTAGCAGTTACCAGGCACAGCAGTCTTCCAAAAGCTATGCGTTCACATCGATGATTTAAATATTGGAGTTATTTCAGTGCTTATAAATAAACAACTATATACATGGATATATACATAATGTGTATATATTTTTTCTATATCCAAAGTATAATCTACAGTGATAATAGAGAACTGATTTGTTTGCCCTTTATTGGATGCAGCCAATTATGTTTTAAATTGGGTAAGTTTGTGTTGTTAGGTGCCACTGAGTCAGTTCTGGCTCACAGTGACCCTATGTATGACAGAATGAAACCCTGCCCAGTCTTGCACCATCTTCACAATCATTGTTAGGCTTGAGCCCATTGTTGCAGCCACTGTGTCATTAGACCTTGTATGTTGGTTATTCGGATTTACTCAGTGAGGTCATGGAAACATAACAAAAAGTATATTAAAAAAGAAAAATGACCTGATATTTTGGCTGAAATAAAGAGCACCTAGTATTGACTGCATGAATAATGAGATTGGTTTATGCAGAAAGGGATCCTTCATTCATAACACTTCTCATAATTTATATTACACTTTCAGTATATATATATTCATCATTCTACTCCATCACCAGAAGGTAGGCTCCAGGAGAGCATAGGTAAGTAACATTTGCTCTCTTTACCAGTATACATGCTACAGCTAGCACAGGGGCTATCAAAGAGTAAAGAGTGAAACATGTATGTTGAATATGAAAAGCGTAGTTGTTCAAAAGCACCCAAAACCACCAAACCCACTGCTGTCAACTTGATTTTGACTCATAGTGACCCTATAGGACAGAGTAGAACGGCTCCATAGGGTTTCCAAAGCTGTAAATCTTTACTTAAGCAAACTGCCACATCTTTCTCCCTCAGAGTGGCTGGTGGGTTAAAACCACTGGCTTTTTGGTTAGGAGCTGAGCGCTTTAACCGCTTTGCCACCAAGGCTCCTCCAAAAGCACAACTCCCCCAAAATTGTGCCAGGGCTTATTCACTAGGAGAAAATTCAAAATGACATACTTGCGCCCTTGAAGAAAATAGCAGATAGCTTTTATTTTTCTTTGCAACAACCCCGTTACTTATTAGTATATACTACTTTGTTGTTGTTGTTAGTTGCCTTCAAGTTCACTCTGACTCATGATGACCTTTAGTATAATTCCTGAGCCATCTATCTTCATGATCACTGGTATGCAATGTGCTATGAAGTACACAGTAAAAAGGCCAAAAAAAATCTTTAAGTCTTTCTTTGCTTTAAAAATCTTTTTGAGTGGCTTTCAAAGATTGTCTAATTGTGTGTCTTCTGAGACATGCTAAAGAAGACTGTTATCCAATAGTTCGTAAGTTGTAGTAATATTTACTTATGTACCTTCAATAGTTCTTTCATCTATGGAAATTTATCCAGTTCAAAAATCAGGTTGAAATGTAAGGCTTTAAAAACTCTACAGTTTTTAAACTTGTATCTGGGTCAGTTATTCTCCATATTATGTGTCACCATCAAAGAAGTTACAGTAATAAGAAAAGGAAAATGATTACGTTAACTATTTTCTTCAAGAATTTAGTTCAATTTGGTATTATTTTAGAACAAAAATAATAGATTCATCTCTTGGTTCCTTTAATCATAACCGTTTCAAAACAGCAGTCATTTCAAAGTATTTACCCCATTTTACTTCAATTGACGTTCTTTTTCAAGAGAATTACTATAAAGAAATGTCATCCTGCCCAGCAGGTGAATAAAAAAGTTCACAATGCTCTTAGCTTATTTCAAATATGACTGTTCTCTCAGTATTGAAAGTGTCTCTTTCTGATACTGTTTGTAGAAATAAAATCATAGATTTTAGGATAAATAAATGCATTTCGAAATCTAAAGTTGAATATGTACATTTAATGTCAATATTTGCATATCCACTGCCTTGCAGTCCATTCCAATTCCTAGTGACCCCCGCAGGGTTTCCAAGGCTGAAAATCTTTGTGGAAGCAGACAGCTACATCTTTCTCTCATGGAGTCACTGGTGGTTTCAAACTGCCCACTTTTCAGCTAGTAATCAAGCACTTTAACCACTACTCCATCAGGGTTCCTAACGTGTGCATAGCTAGTGTCTTAAAATTTCTTCCTTAACGCTTAACTGCCGTAAGGTCAACAGTTACCATTTCTTGAATGATTCAAGTCTCTTCTCATTTCTTTCTCAAATTCCTATCTCCTTCCTCTTTTACACTATTTTAAAACCCCCCTAGAAAAACGGACTTTTCATTAGGATTTGGAGATTAGATTTTTGTTGTCGTTAGGTGCTCACCACAAGGTTTTGACTCACAATGACACTATGTACAAGAGAACAAAACACTGCCCAGTCCCACGACATCCTCACAATCATTGCTATGCTTGAGCCCATTGTTGCAGCCACTGAGTCAATCCGTCTTGTTGAGGGTCTTCCTCTTTTTTGCTGACCCTCTACTTTAGCAAGTATGATGTCCTTCTCCAGGGAAAGGTCCAGCCTGTTAGCATGTCCAAAGTAAGTGAGATGAAGTCTTGTTATCCTTGCTTCTAAGGAGCATTCCAGCTGTACTTCTTCCAAGACAGACTTGTTCATTCTTCTGTCAGTCCATGGTATATTCAATATTCTTCTTCAACACCATAAAGGCATCATTTCTTCTTCAGTCTACCTTATTGATTGTCCAGTTTTCTCATGCATATGAAGCAAAAATACTTTAACCCTCAAAGTGACTTCTTTGCTCTTCATCACTTTAAAGAGATCTTTTGCAGCAGAACTGCTCAATGCAATGAGCCATTTGATTTCCTGACCACAGCTCCCATGGGCATTGACTGTAATCCAAGTAAAATGAAATCCTGGACAACTTCAAGCTTTTCTCTGTTTATCATGATGTGCCTTATTGGTCCAGTTGTGAGGATTTTTGTTTTCTTTATGTTGAGGTGTAATCCATATTGAATCCATATCAAATGCTGTAGGTTGTTAATGAATGAATCTCCCTCCAATCTTGATGCTCTGTTCTTCTTCATATAATCCAGTTTCTCAGATTATTTGCTTAGCATACAGGTTGAATAAATATGGTGAAAGGATACAACCCTAACGCTCACCTTTCCTGACTTTAAACCCCTTGTTCTGTTTGAATGACTATCTCCTGGTCTATGTATAGGTCCTTTGTGAGCACAATTAAGTGTTCTAGGATTCCCATTCTTCACAGTGTTATCCATAATTTATCATGATCCACATAGTCAAATGCCTTTGCATAGTCCATAAAACACAGGAAAACACCTTTCCAGTATTCTCTGCTTTCAGCCAAGATCCCTCTGATGTCAGCAATGATACCTCTCATTCCTTGTCCTCTTCTGAATCCAATTTGAACTTCTGGCAGTTCCCTGTTGATGTACTGCTGCAACTGCTTTTGAATGATCTTCAGCAAAATTTAACTTGAGTGTGATATAATTGATATTATTCGATAATTTCTGCACTTGATTGAATCACCTTTCTTTGGAATGGGCACAAATATAGATTTCTTCAGTCAGTTGGCCAGGCAGCTGTCTTCAAATTTCTTGACATAAACGAATAAGCACTTTTAGCAATGCATATCTTTGTTGAAACATCTCAATTGGTATTCTGTCAATTCCTGGAGACTTGGTTTTCACCAATGCCTTCAGTGCAGCTTGAACTTCTTCCTTTGGTACCTTCATTTTTGATCATACACTACCTCCTGAAATGGTTGAACATTGACCAGTTCTTTTTGGTACAGTGACCCTGTGTATTCCTTCCATCTTCTCTTGATGTTTTCTGCTTCGTTCAATATTTTCCCCGCAGAATCCCTCAATATTACAACTCAGTGCTTGAATTTTTTCTTCAGTTCTTTCAGCTTGAGAAATGTCAAATGTGTTCTTCTCTTTTGGTTTTCTAACTCCTGGTCTTTGCAGATTTCATTATAATACCTTAGTTTGCCTTCTTGAGCCACCCTTTGAAATCTTCTGTTCAGCTCTTTTACTTCATCTCTTCTTTCTTTTGCTTTAGATACTCTACATTCAAAAGCCAGTTTCAGAGTCTCTTCTGACATTAATTTTGGTCTCTTCTTTCTTTCCTATCCTTTTAATGGTCTTTTGTTTTCTTCTATCTTTCCTCTTGGGGTCTCCTTTTCCTTACATACATTGCATGAAACCATATAAGGCAATTAAATCACTTGACCAGTATTTGTTTTTAATTTGCGTTGTTCTTCCTCTCCTTCAGCTTCACCTCATGAAGAGTGAACTGAAGCAGACTTCATAAGTTCAATACGCCACAGTGCAGCAATCAAGATAAAAATGTCTTTTTATTTTCCCTGGTATTTCCACACCCAGCTCCCCTGTAACCACTTCCAATCACTGTAGTTCTTTGAAACGTATAAGCAAAGATCCTTAGCTTATGGCTATAGTGGCTAGATAAATGAGAAGTATTTTTCTCCTTTGAAGTAGATTAAAAAAAAATAAATAAATTTAGAAGGAATCCCTTCTTTCCTCTTTTATTTTCCCAATTTGGAGAATGGAGGATAGGAAAACAAAGCTGTGTTTTCTTCTCATTTTCTTTTGTGGTTGTATACTCTTTTCTTTGCCTTTTATTTATGTCATTTAACTTGAGAGTGTGTGAAAAGGTGAAAATGAACTAATATCTTTCAATACCTATAATAAAAACATCATTAGTAACACGATTATCTGAAAGATATGATCATCTCCATTTTAGTTATGAAGAGACTACCACTCCGAAAGTCATCTGCCTTTGTGACTTAATTAAAGTAATTAATGAATAGATTTCTCATCTGTTAAAATTTAGACTATCTCCAGAACGATACAGTTCCGTCTTAAGAGTATTAATATATTGTTTCTTTTAAATTGCTCTTTCAACCTTCACGTGCAAACCTCACAGCTTTAACGCAAGAGATATTTCCATCCACCAACTACTCTATCAGGGAGAATAAGCTGGGAGAAAAGAAAGTGAATACAGAAAAATGAAGTCTGTCATCTTTTATTTGTAATTTTTTTCAGTTTTATTTATTTATTTTTGTCTGACTGTGATTGCTTAAAAATTAGCATCACTGAATGAAAACTGTTACATGTACTCTTACAAGGCTATTTTATAGAACCATAGACTCTTTGGAAGAACAGACATTTTATTGTATAAATTGAAAAATAATAATATTAACAGGTCTTTTTTGTAATGCTCAGTATGCTATTAATACTCAATTGATAACAAAACATTATAACTTCAGACTAAATTTAGTTGTTTTTCCTAGTTTCAATCAGGCAGTTACATCATTTCCTAAAGCTATTTTCTCTTAACCTCAAGACATCTCATTATTGTTCTTATCATTCTGTTAGCTCTTCTTTGTTACTCTATTGATGTCACCTTCAGTATTACCTATAAAACATACTTTTTAAATGTCCTTGCTAAATCTCTGATCTCCCCACAGAGAAGAAAAGGAATTTTCTTTTATATGTGCTCATTGGCATAAGGAGATGGCTAGCAAAAAGTGAATTCAAAGCTCAAAAATCTATCAGATTGAAATCATCATTTTAACTATATAAAGCGCACTAAAGAAAGATAAAGTATGAGGACCAAAAAACCGAGGGGAAGATGACATAAAACTGGGCAATATTCAACTTGTTTTATTATCCAGTCTCCTCTTTCCTCTTCCAAAAAACAGCTTCTATTATAATCAATAGAAAGAATGTCAAAAGCCATAGGGTAGTAGTCAACTACACTTCACAGATCAGTAATAAAAAAGATTCCCCTGTTACGAATGACTCACTGACAAAATATGAGTTAAATCATGGGAACAGAAATAACTATCCAGAGATGTAAACAATGAGCATATTTATGCAATAGTTACATTAGTTGGATGCAGACTAGTGTTTTCTGATTTATTTTCAGACATATCTAATTACATTTAAAACTTTTTGTATAGATTTACAATACATAAAAATGTAGATAGGCCTGAATGGCAAATGTTATATTGAAGGGGAACAAATGAGAGGAATGATCGCTACTGAAGTAAGTGTCAGCATGTGGAGTAAAGGGTTCTAGTTCCGTGGAGAAGTCAATGCAGTGAAATATGCATTACCACAGAGATCGCCTTCATCAGACCCATCAGGACAATCCCTTCTTCCATTGCAGAGTTTCTCTGGCTGCAGGCACACCGAAGTGTCATTTGCGCAAGGGTACTTGGGTGGGCCACACAAGAAACTCTCACAGTCATCTTCATCTGATTGATCTTCACAATCAATATCTCCATCACATACCCATGCTTTGTTGATGCATCTCCCTTAAGAAAGCAGAAAGAGTAAGCATTTGATTTTTGTAATTAAGTCTCTGTAAGAATGGGTGGCCATTACTGTCTTCAGTCAGAGAAAAACTGCTTGCCATCAGCAAGAAATCTATTTGCTGATAGTTTGACAGTTTGTTTTCACTACAGCATTTGAATAGTTCTTGCCCTGGTTGTTAACGTGCTCTCAGTGTTACTGCCTTGATATTTTCTTTAGTTTCAAGTTATTGCCCTGTTTCATTAAAAAAAAAAAAAAGGTCTGTGATTAATTAAAAGTTTAATTGCAATACTTTTAGTAGCAAACTTTCAGGATACATTTTATGTGTCAGTGCCTTTCTAAGCCCTTAATTTAGGAAAATGCTTTATTTTAGCAGAAGTTGTCCTTCTAGTCACATCTACAACCTCAGTCTCTCAACCCTTCACACCAGACATACCCTCTCATAAGAGAATATCTTACACAATATATTGGTCAAGAATAGGGAATTATGATTAAAATTGCATGCTGTTAAATGTTTCGGTAGCTAACATATGCACAGACTGAATTGATAGAAATAAGGTTTTCTTTATTACCTTTGAAAGAAAAGAAAGATTATTGTTTAGCCAGAATGTTACAAAAGTAACAGAGAAATGCATAGTGAACCATAGTCATTGTTGCCTATGTAAACATTCTTTTCACTGCAAATTATTTCTTTCTAGATTGTTTGCATTTTTCTTCTAATCACCCTCTTTTCTGGATTATACAATGTAAAAGTGTACAGTGAATAAAAAATGTAACAAAAGATATTGGCTACTGGCTGACTACATATCAATGTTTCACAAAATGAGTGGGGTAAATAAAAGGGAAATGTAAAATATTAGATTGCATATGCCAAAGAGTCATTACATATTTAAATATTGTCTCATTTTACAGGGGCTTAACTAAAATATTTGTGAAAAGGTGTTTGCTTTATAGAAATATATTAATAAATCAGTTGAGAAAAAAAATGAAGCTAAATGCTGAAGTTAATCAAAATACATTTGATGATCCAAAAACACCAAACCCGCTGTCATAGAGTTGATTCTGGCTATAGTGACCTTGTAGGACAGGGAAGAGCTGCCTCATAGGATTTTCAAGGAGTAGCTGGTAGATTCGAACTGCTGACCTTTTGGTTAGCAGCCAAGCTCTTAACCACCATGCCATGAGGGCTCCACAGTTGATGATATTCAACATTAATTATTGATAAAAGGACTTATAAAGTAAGAATTGATGGATGTTTACTAATACATTAAATACAATTGGAGAAACACTATAAACTTTTGTCTTAAAATAAAAAAACAACAAAATTATTTAATATATTTTTTGAAATACTATATAATACAATTAGATAAGAGAAAAAGTGAGATGTAAAATTTAAAAAACAGAGGAAGTAAATGTGTCATTATATATGGCTACTGAAATTGTATAATTTAGGAAATTAATGAAAACTAAGAACTGAAAGAAACAATCTAATAGATAGGTAGTAAGCTTTTTTTTTTTTAAAGCTTAAAAAAATCAAACAAACATTAATAAACCAAACCAAACCTGTTGCTGTCAAGTTGATTAACTCATAGTGACCCTAAATGACAGAGTACAACTGCCTCATAGTGTTTCCAAGGAGCACCTTGTGGATTCGAACTGGCTACCTTTACTGGTCAGCAGCCATAGCTCTTAACCACTATGCAGCCAGGGTACTGATAGATTTATTATACATACAGAACATAAGAGAAATGGCCAATTAAAAAAATGATCATAAAATAAAGTATTTTAGGATAAACTTCACAAAACTGTATAGAATTTATATAAAGAATCTTCAAAATTCTACAAAGCAACCCAAAAGAGTCCTTGAATAAAGATATAGATTGGTCTTGAACAGGAAAATAATACTATAAAGGTATTAAAAAAAATTTCCCCTAAATTAATATAATCCCAATAGTAACAATATTATTACATCCGTACAAGCTGATCTTAAAATTTGTTTAAGAAAATAAAAACATAAATATCATTAGGAATCTCCTAAAAGGAAACAGAAAAAGATTTCTGAGCAGTAATTGTATATGCCAGCTATTCAGAAGTATTTTGAAGTAACAGTAGATAAACCATTTTTATAATAATATCAATGAACATACCAATAATTAAACTGCATAGACACCAGAAACAGAGTCATTTATACACACTGTTTTAATATACAAAAAGTTGGTAATTAAAAACAGTAAAGAAAATAGTGATTACCCAACTAACGATGTTAGGGTAACTGATTAACTATCTGGAGGAAAAATAAAGTTGAACCTCTACTTGACTCCTTACACCCAAATAAATTCTAGATGAATCAAAGAGCTAAGCATTTTAAAATAACAATAATAAAGACAAAAAGATTCTAAAAAATATTTTTACAAAACTTAAAATGATCCTTAAACAAACCCAGAAACCATGAAGAACTAATTGATAAATTTCATAAATGTTTTGCATTCTACATTGTAACAATAAAATCCTTAAAGTCAAACTGCAATCAATAAACCAGAAAAAAAAAAAAAAAAAAAAAACTCTCTGTGTTTGACAGAAGGGGGGAAGCGCATTTTCTTAAAATAAAAAAGTCTCTTTCAAATCAGTAAGTTAAAAACCAATAACACAATAAAAGTGGCCGAGATTTACAATGAAGTAATAATGGTTTACAAACATATGATGTTTAAAATAGCTTGTAATTAAAAAGAAGAAAACTAAAACAATTTTATATCATTTTTTCTCTTTCCAGAAGAAACCAAAACCAAACCCAGTGCCGCTGAGTCGATTCCGACTCATAGCGACCCTACCGGGCAGAGTAGAACTGCCCCATAGTTTCCAAAGAGCGCCTGGAGGATTCAAACTGCTGACCGTTTGGTTAGCAGCCGTGGCTCCCTTTTCACTATCAGGTTGACCAGAATCAAAACGTTTGATAATTCATTCATACTGCTTCACTGATAACAGCTCACCACAGTATTTTACTTCTAGAATGGTTTCTGTATGTTGCCATTTTTGCACAAACGCACAAAGATGCATGTGTAAGGATGTATATCACTGCTTTGTCTGTATTAGCAGAAGATTGGTAACTATTTAAATTTCCATCAGTTTGAGATTGGTGACATAAATTACAATGCATCCATCCATTGAAATTGTATGTTTGAGTTAAAAAGAATGAGGCAACTCTGCAACAATAAAGATAAAATAATCTTCAAAATAGATCAGTAAAAATATAAAAAGCATAGAACTCAGTTATGGTAGGCTTTCTTATGTGTTAAAATAAATTTATCTGTTTATCAATATCTACGACTGTATATCCATATATATATTAATAAAAGCACATGGATAGGCTTGTCTATACATAATTTATTTCTAGAGGGCTACACAAGAAATTATTGGAAGCGATTGCCTCTGGAGTTAAAGACTGAGGTACAGGAAACCTGGAGCGTAGGAAGATTAACTTTTCATTGAATACTCTTGTGTTATTCTATTTTCTCATATTACCATATGTCTGCATAAATTTTCAAAAAATTAGCTCATTTTAAAAAAGGATGGCAATGAGATAAATAGCATTATACTATGAAGTCTGAGATTTTTTATAAATCTATTTTAAAAAATTCTATGTTGAGGTTACTCTGTGCCTTACACTTTTCAAGGGACATTTGGAAATTTAAAGAAGCATCATCTTTTTCTCTGTCGCAAATGAGCTTCTAATCTAGCTGACAAAACAAGATTGATGTACAATACATAATTGTAGTCTAACAGAAGACAGTCTATATTGAAGTATTAAATTGTATGGGGTCATCTGCAAGTATAATAGAAAGAAGGGAGAGTTCAAAACTAATATGGTAACTTCATTTTTTGGTATGGTAAATCAGAACAGAACTTCCTTTTCCACCCCAGACAGCACTAATCCATGATGATACCCTTAACCATTGACTGCTAATTGTTTCAATAAAACCATCTATAAATCTCTATCAATCATTTAGAGTCAGCACTGAGGTAATACCTATTTACCATCCCTGACCTAAATGCTGCCTGGAAAAGGTAAAGAAAAATCATATTCAGATGACTCTAATTACTTCAATTCAGATTATGCTATCAGAGATATTAATAAGTATTCATATATACCTTAAATAAAATTTAAAACTTTAAATACCCACTCCTTAGCAATGATTTTGCAGGGAATGTTTGATGCTTAACTGCTTCTCCCTTTCTGAGATGTTTGGTCTTTTTTTTTTTAATAAGAATGTAGAAAAGACAGCATCCTAGGTGTAATAAAAGAAATAAAATTCCTAATTTAACAGCTAAATGGGTGAAACTCAAAAGCAACCACCTCGGTAAATATGTTCAAATAATGTTATTTTTACTTGATTTAAGTTATTTATATTTATATTTGCCTTTTGTATACATGTCCTCTTTATTTACCCAATTATGAGTCAAGACATTGGAAAAAATTTCTGAAAGAGCAATATTGCAAACATCCTTGTGTAATCTCCCTCTTTTATAAAGAACTTCAGGCTTAGACCTTGGCCAAACTGGTATGATTAAAATAATAATGAGCAATTAATAATATTAAAATGTTACAGTAATTATAAATATTTAATACTTAAAACTCAAATCTTTAATATTATTCTTTCAATGTACATGATTAAGTTCAAGTAACCAAATTGTCACTTTGCATTTACTAAATCTTCCTTTAAAACACATTGTTGTTGTTAGGTGCCATTGAGTCAGTTCCAACTCATAGCGACCCTATGCAAAACAGAAAAAAACACTGCCCAGTCCTGCGCCATCCTGACAATCATTAGGCTTGGCCTCATTGTTGCAGCCACTGTGTCAATCCACCTCGTTGAGGGTCTTCCTCTTTTCCGCTGACCCTGTACTCTGCCAAGCATGATGTCCTTCTCCAGGGACTGATCCCTCCTGACAACATGTTCAAAGTATGTAAGGCACAGTCTCGCCATCCTTGCCTCTAAGGAGCATTCTGGCTGTACTTCTTCCAAGACAGATTTGTTTGTTCTTTTGGCAGTCCATGGTATATTCAATATTCTTCGCCAACACCACAATTCAAAGGCGTCAGTTCTTCAGTCTTCCTTATTCATTGCCCAGCTTACACATGTGTATGATGTGATTGAAAATACCATGGCTTGGGTCAGGTGCACCTTAGTCTTCATGTTGACATCTTTGCTCTTCAACACTTTGAAGAGGTCCTTTGCAGCAGATTTGCCCAATGCAATGCATCTTTTGATTTCTTGACTGCTGCTTCCACGGCTGTTGATTGCGGATCCAAGTAAAATGAAATCCTTGACAACTTCAATCTTTTCTCCATTTATCATGACATTGCTCATTGGTCTGGTTGTGAGGATTTTTGTTTTCTTTATGTTGAGGTGCAGTCCATACTGAAGGCTGTGGTCTTTGATCTTCATCAGTAAGTGCTTCAAGTCCTCTTCGCTTTCACCAAGCAAGGTTGTGTCATCTGCATAACGCAGGTTGTTAATGAGTCCTCCTCCAATCCTGATGCCCCGTTCTTCTTCATATAGTCCAGCTTCTCGTATTATTCATTCAGCATACAGATTAAATAGGTACGGTGAAAGAATACAACCCTGCCGCACACCTTTCCTGACTTTAAACCAATCAGTATCCCCTTGTTCTGTCCGAACAACTGCCTCTTGATCTATGTAAAGGTTCCTCATGCGTACAATTAAGTGTTCTGGAATTCCCATTCTTTGCAGTGTTATCCATAGTTTGTTATGATCCACACAGTCAAAAGCCTTTGCATAGTCAATAAACCTCAGGTAAACATCCTTCTGGTATTCTCTGCTTTCAGACAGGATCCATCTGACATCAGCAATGACATTCCTGGTTCCACGTCCTCTTCTGAAACCAGCCTGAATTTCTGGTAGTTCCCTGTCAATATACTGCTGCAGCCATTTTTGAATGATCTTCAGCAAAAAATTTGCTTGAGTGTGATATTAATGATATTGTTCTATAATTTCCACACTCAGTTGGATCACCTTTCTTGGGAATAAGCATAGATATGGATCTCTCCCAGTCAGTTGGCCAGGAAGCTGTCTTCCAAATTTCTTGGCATAGACAAGTGAGCATTCCAGCGCTGCATCTCTTTGTTGAAACATCTCAATTGATAATTTCATCAATTCCTGGAACCTTGTTTTTTGCCAATGCCTTCAGAGAAGATTGGTCTTCTTCCTTCAGTACCATTGGTTCCTGATCATATGCCACCTGTTGAAATGGTTGAATATCAACTAATTCTTTTTGGTATAATGACTCTCTGTATTCCTTCCATCTTCTTTTGATGTTTCCTGCATCATTTAATATTTTCTCCATGGAATCCTTCACTATTGCAACTCAAGGCTTGAATTTTTTGTTCAGTTCTTTCAGCTTGAGAAATGCCAAGCGTGTTCTTCCCTTTTGATTTTCCATCTCCAGCTCTTTGCACGTGTCATTATAATACTTTGTCTTCTGAAGAGGCCCTTTGAAATCTTCAGTTCTTTTACTTCATCAATTCTTCCTTTTGCTTTAGCTGCTTGATGCTCAAGAGCAAGTTTGAGAGTCTCCTCTGACATCCATCTTGGTCTTTTCTTTCTTTCCTGTCTTTTCAATGACCTCTTGCTTTCTTCATGGATGATGTCCTTGATGTCATTCCACAACTCATCTGGTCTTCAGTCACTAGTGTTCAATGCGTCAAATCTATTCTTGAGATGGTCTCTAAATTCAGGTGGGATATACTCAAGGTCATATTTTGGCTCTCGTGGACTTGCTCTGATTTTCTTCAGTTTCAGCTTGAACTTGGGTATGAGCAATTGATGGTCTGTTCCACAGTCAGCCCCTGGCCTTGTTCTTACTGATGATATTGAGCTTTTCCATTGTCTCTTTTCACAAATGTAGTTAATTTGATTTCTGTGTGTTCCATCTGGCGAGGTCCATGTGTATAGTTGCCGTTTATGTTGGTGAAAGAAGTTATTTGCAATGAAGAAGTCGTTGTTCTTGCAAAATTCCACCATTCGATCTTTGGCATTGTTTCTATCACCAAGGCCATATTTTCCAACTACTGATCCTTCTTCTTTGTTTCCAACTTTTGCATTCCAATCACCAGTAATTATCAATGCATCTTGATTGCATGTCTGATCAATTTCAGACTGTAGCAACCGATAAAAATCTTCTATTTCTTCATCTTTGTCCCTAGTTGCTGGTGTGTAAATTTGAATAATAGTCATATTAACTGGTCTTCCTTATAGGCGTATGGATATTATCCTATCACTGACAGCATTATACTTCAGGATAGATTAAAAGACATGTGTTAAAATACATTACATGCTGAAAATAATATTGGGTAAGTATTATCAAACTGGGAGCTCTGGTGGTGCAGTGGTTAAGAGCTTGGCTGCTAAACAAAAGGTCAGCAGTTGAATCCGCCAGCCACTCCTGTGGAAACCCTATGGTGCAGTTCTACTCCATCCTATAGGGTCGCTGAATCGGAATAGACTTGATGGCAATGGATTTGTTTGTTTGATCAAGTTGAATTCTGTATAATATTTTTTGAATTTTTTATAATGACATTTTTCAACTTGATAATTATGTGTGCAAGACACTATTATGGCAGTTGCAGCTTTATGTTTTATGTAAAGAAAATAAAAATGCCCAAATAACAAAAAAAAATAATGCAGAAGTAGTAAAAAGCAGCATGCTGGTACAATGACAGCTGCTACAGTTATACATACACAGATACACACATCTACACAGGACATTGTAAGATTGTCTTTATTTGTTTTACCTTGAAATATGTAATTTAGATGAAAAGCTAGCACAGGGTCGATAGCTACAGGAAAATAAAACATTTCAATGAATGCCTAAAAATGGGTTGGTTTTCCAGAGTAAATTAATATATCTTCTGGAGTATTTCCTTCTTCACTGAACTTTTTTGCTTTTTTCTTTCTTTTTTTAATAGATTTTTTTTGTAAATTGTTTGACTTACTTTTATCTTAATAGAAGGAATTCTGTTAGAGGGTAACATCTGTCTCAGCTATGACTGGCTGCTAATATTAAGAATTTTTGAGAGAATCTAAATAGATTTGACAAATCATATACTTATAATGCTTTTTTGAATAATGGTCTTTGAACTGCAATATATATATATTTAGTTTTTATACTACTAACCTTTCATACCACATACATATTTATTTCTCTAACAATGTTTGGCTTCAATTCAATTCAGCAAATATTTATTTAGTATTATGTGCTTGGCTAGCTACTAAAGAATGTATAAAGGTGGGAAAGACAAATTCCTGACCTTGCGGAGCAAAAAGTCAAGTCATGACAAATGTTCTGACACTGAACGTATAAAAAAAAAATAGTAAGGTAAAAGTCATATAGTCATCACAGAGTGCTCTGGAATTTCAAGGTGGTAGAAACTATGTATGACTGGAAGAACAAGAGCAAGCTTAACCAAGATGTTATTTGGAAAGGGGTTTTGAAGGTAGAGAACTTTACCTATGGACATAAAGAAAAAGGCTTTTCACATAGACAGTTGTCTTATGTTGTAGTCAACATTTAAATATATATTCTCACCAGAATAAAAAAAGGAAGTAAAACAGAGAGACATAGAAATTTAATAATATGTTGATTACTTTTACTTGTCAACTGGAGTGTATCAAGGGCATCAGTGGTGCAAGCGAATCAGCTCTCCCTTAATTTGGTCTCTCCTGTATTTCAGAGTGAATTCACTGTAAATTCTATTTTGTATTTATGTGCTGTTTATGTTATCGTCTTAATAATATAGTTGCACATACAAATTACCATCAGAACTGTGTACATAGAACCATGTATACTGAATTGTATGGATGATTTTCAGGGGTGATTTTGAACATTCACAGTTTTAGCATTACTTGCTGGATCTACCCCACACATAAGAAGCAACTCTTATGTAAAGGCATGAAGACAAGAAAAGGTGGAGGATGGTGGAGAAGAATAACCAGGCAGTTTTGAGCTACAGTCCATAGGATGTTGATTGCTAATTCAGAAAGTGTCCCTTAATGTTATAGACAAAGGAGAATCACTGAAAGTTTTTGAGAAAAAAGGTCACAGGGTCTGAAGGGAGTGAAAGCTAAAGCTGTGTGTGGAATGGATTGAAGCTAGTTATTGCCGGGGCGGGGGAACTGTAGGCCACACAGAGGACTGAACGAGAGAAAATATGGGCTTAACACTAGGCTGTGATATGTGAATAGAAAGAAGGGAATCGGTGATGTTAGAGAAATTGTGGGTAGCACTAATAAGACCTAGAAATTGACTACAAGGTAGGAGTGTCAAAGGATGCTTTCTGCTTTAAATCTTACAATTTAGGGGACTGAAGCTGTTTCAAACAGAAGTGGAGAATTGAGGAAGAATTTTGTCTCAAAATAGAAACTGGCATATTCAATAGAGTTAAACAAATGAGTCTAGAACATAGGCTAAATTTCATTGATAGAAAGAGATTTGGGAAGCATATCCCAGGAGGTGATGATTAAAACTTTGAGAACAGAAGAGATTGCTATGAAGAACTTACAGAAAGATAAGGAGGAGAAAACATAGAAATTAAGAGAAAACCTATGCCTGTTTAGCACAAATTATGTGCTCAATAAATATTTTTAAATTAAATATAAGGCATAGGTAGAGGAACATGGGCAAAGGAAAGAAAAATAAAAAGGGAAATGTAATGCTAAGTGGGTGTCTTAGTCATCTAGTGCTACTACAACAGAAATATCACAAGTGGATGGCTTTAACAAAGAGAAATTTATTCTCTCACAGTCTAGTAGGCTACAAATTCAAATTCAAGATGTCAGCTCCAGGGGAAGGCTTTCTCTGTTGGCAATGGAGAAAGATCCACGTCATCAATCTTTCCTTGGTCTAGGAGCTTCTCCGCACAGGAACCTCAGGTTCAAAGGGCACACTCTGCAAACAGCACTGCTTTCGTGGTGGTATGAGGTACCCTTGTCTCTCTAATCAAATCTATCTTCTATATTTCAAAAGAGATTGGCTTAAGACACTATCTAATCTTATAGATCTCATCAATATAACTGCTGCTAGTCCATCTTGTTAACATCATAATGATAGGATTTACAACACATAGGGAAATCATATCAGATGACAAAATGGTAGACAATCATACAATACTGGGAATCATGACCTAGCTAAGTTGACAGATATTTTTGGGTAACACAATTTAACCCAGGACAGTGGATAAAGAAGATAATTATATATGAGGATCTATAAAAAGTACATTTTAAGGAGAGGATGTACAGTAGGGTCAAGCGTTACACAGGAAGAATTCAACGGGGAGTACTAAGAAAAAAAATGATCATTAATTAAGCTCATACTGTGTTCTAGGCATTTTTTGTATATTCTATTAGGTATTCTAATTATCATCCCTATCTTATATTTTAGGAAATTGAAAAATAGAATAGTTTTGTACAAATATCAGGAGCAGTACCAGTTGCTGTCTAGTCAATTCCAACTCATGGTGACCCCATATGTGTCAGAATAGAACTGTGCTCCGTAGGATTTTCAGTGACTGATATTTTGGAAGTATATCTCTGGACCTTTCTTCTGAAGCACCTCTGCATGTATTTGACCCTCCAACCTTTCAGTTAGCAGTTGAGCATATTAACCATTTGCAGTACCCAGGCTTTCCACAATGGCTTGGAAACTTATCTAAACTTGTGCAGCTACAAAATGGAGGAGAAGGATCCAAGATGGAAAAGAGTGCGTACTGAGAAACCACTACTGGTGACCTTTGAAACAGCAGCTCCCATCAAGGTTAGGAATTGGAAATTAGATTCCAAGAAGTAAAGGAATGAGTGAGACATAAGGCATTTAGGTAAACTACGTAAGGTGATTTAATGAAGGGAAAGAGGAAGACAAAAAGAGGTAATAATATGGGATGGTTTTCCAGGCTATTGGCTTAGACATAGTTATAGAGGAAGAAAAACCACTAGGAGAAAGAAACTGAAGATATTTGCATGAAAAGGACTAACGTTCCCACAGGGAATAGCAGGTCACAGAATCAACATCTAAAGAAGAACCCCTCTTGGCAAAAAGGGGGGGGTGCTATTCTTCTTTAGACACGGAATTGAATGAAGAGAAGAAAAGAGTAAGCATACAGCAAAAGGTTTAGAATTGTCACTGGAAGGCATCAAAATAGAAATACATAAGAAGCAACACACAAAGTATTTTATTATGGCACATAGCCAATGGATAGCTCACCACAGTATTTTGGTCAGAAATAAATGGAAATATTCCATCAGGTTGATTATAGAGAAGAAAAAAAAAAAAAGCACTGTGTTAGACAATCCTTCATATAATTCTAAATCACTATTCCATTGTTGGTTATTTTTGGTCCTAATTTTATCCACATTCCTTTTTAACAAGGATTAAATTCACCATTTCACTGTGAATTTACTGATACAGCAGTAGAGAAGGAAAACAATTCAAATGTAGACATCCACAGAAGCTCACAGTGGCTTTTTATTACACAGTGGATCTAAGCAGGGCGTGACGTTTATGAAGCCACTGTCAGAGTTCAAACCCCATGTGTGTGAGTCAGTTTTGTTATATTCCTTTGCTAAAGACTACTTCATCCTTAACTCTTAACCCTACCACATGACCTGTACGTTGCTTATTCCAAAGGAATCTAGCACAGGTTGGCACCAATCTATCATAACCCTTTAAAAAAACAATCAAAAGAGAACTATGTTAAGATATGACACCTTCCCACTTCTTTTCCCTAGCTGCCCTTTCCCACTTCTCAAACACTGATAACAGTTTCTTGCGAATTCTTCCAGGTATTTTTTTTTTAATTGAATTTATGTTTGAATGACAGTTTGACACAGTAAAATTTTGGGTCTTCTCTCCCTGAGGAAAATAGCTCAAATACATCAGAGCCCGCAACAAAGTGATAATGATCATAAAAAAATCACTTCATGGTCACCACCGGGCATTCATGTTCAAATCTGAGGCAGGCGAAGTGGGAAGATGAATGCCAAAAACATGTCAGCTTATTCTATTCTTTTTTTTATCAGGGAACCAGAAATTTTCTCAGTGGACCTATGAGTAGATTTTGCTTACATCTCATTTCCATATAAGCTATGCCTAGCTGATTGGGAATTATTCTTCATGTAAATTTGTAAGCGTTAAATATAAGAGTTAAAGCAGCCTATCAGGCGGTCTGCCAGTATATACATTGGATTTCTGTTCTCTGTCTTCCATATCTGTAATTTTCTTTCTACTTCTTTACACCCCTTATTTATTTCCATTTTATGTTGATTCATTATCTCAGGTCTGTACTCTACATTTTTCTTGTTTTTTCAGATTAATCTCCTTTGCACTGTTTCCGTATAATTGTTGTAATAGATTTATTTTTATCTTTTGCTTCTTAATGGAATGTTCTTAGCTAATGCTTCATCTCCTTCTGTTTCCCTACCATAATTTCTTTGTTCTCATACAGTTCGCCTTTACTTTTTTAGATTGTTTGATTAAAAATTTTGAATGTATATTGTTCCTTGGCAGTATTTTTTTCGTGATAGCGTTTTATCTACTATTTGATTTTCCTGTTGCTCTCTTTTCCCTTTATAATAACTTTATTAAATTTATTATTTATCTTTGAATGAGGTGAATTTTCATTATTACTCTATTTTTCTTTATACATTTCTGTAATCACCATTGTCTCTTGTGTTCTACCATTTCACAAAGTCTTATTTTCTTATTGGTGTAGTAATTTTCTTAGTGAGGATTTACATGGAAAAATATCTTACACTCTGCATATCTAAGCTATCTAGAATAATATTTTAGCTGGGTATAGAATCCTATCCTGAAAGTTTTTCCCTTTAGCTTTTTATTTCTTCATCATATTGTGGCATTGCTTAATACCTTCTTAGATAATCTGATTTTCTCTCCAGTAGTTTCAGTCACTGATGTTCTGCCAATTTCAAAATTACCTACAGAAATTTGGACTTATTTTCATTAATTCTGCTAAAAACTTAAATCTACTTTTTTTTTTTAAATGAGAAATCAATTCCTTCTTCAGTTCAGGGAAACACTGGTCAGAGCCTCATTCATTCATTCATTTATTCATATACTCTGTTAGTCCCTCTATTCTCTCATGGCATTTCTGTGAGATAACTGTTGTGCTGTTTCAATCATGTATCTTGATTGCTCTTTATTTACCTGTTTATTTCTTTTCTCTATCCGCTTTCTGGGTAGCACTTTTTTAAAATTTTTTTCACCAACTTTTTTCGTGTGTTCAGTTTAGAGTTCATATCATCTATCGAATTTTTAAAAATTCATTGTTGATATTTCCTATTTCCATAATTTAATAGATTCTCTTTCTCCATCTTTTCCTCTTTATTTCTGTTTGTCTTTAATATGCATATTAAGGATTTTTTTAAAATTGTATTTATGCCTTTTATATTTTAATATATATTCTTTTATATATATTCTTTCCTAGATGTTTTCTTTTTGAGGATCCCTAACATACTGTATTAACTTTTTTTTTAGACTGTTCTCTAATTTTCACGTAACTTTGTGTAAACTCATTTTGAAATAATTGATATTCATGGCTGATGCTATTTTTTATTTATCTTTTATTGTACTGTAGATGGTTTACAGAGCAAATTAGTTTCTCATTAAACAGTTAATACACATACCGTTTAGTGACTTTGGTTGCCAACCCCATGACATATCAACACTCTCCTCTTCTTGACCTTAGGTTCTCCATAACCAGCTTTCCTGTCCTCTACTGCCTTCTCATCCTTGCCCCTGGGCTGGTATGCCCATTTAGTCTCATTTTGTTTTATGGACCTGTCTAATCTTTGGCTGAATGGTGAACCTCAAGAGTGATTCAGTACTGAGTTAAAAGGATATCTGGGGGCTATACTCTTGAAGTTTCTCTAGTCTCTGTCAGACTAGTAAGTCTGATCTTTTTTTGTGAGTTTTGTTCTACATTTTTCTCCAGCTCTGTCTGGGACCCTCTATTGTGATCCATGTCAGAGTAATCAGTGATGTTAGCCAGGCACCATCTAGTCATGCTGGACTCAGTCTGGTGGAGGCTGTGGAAGTTGTGGTCCATTAGTCCTTTGGACTAATCTTACCCTAGTATCTTTAGTTTTCTTCATTCTCCCTAGCTCCAGATGGGGTGGGACCAGTGGAGTATCTCAGATGGCTGCTCACGAGCTTTTAAGGTCCTAGACGCTACTCAACAAAGGAGGATGTAGAACATTTTCTTTATAAACTATGTTATGCCTGTGGAGTTAAATTTCCCCAGAGGCCATGGTCTCCAGCATGACTTTCTTAGAGTTTTTTTCAAGTATTTTTGCATTTTGCTTTGCATTCTCATATCGGACAGGAGCTTTCATTTTTCTTTCTGACTTTAAAAATTGGCAGTTCAAGCCCACCCAGCAATGTCTCAGAAGAAAGGCTTGGTTATCTGCTTCTGTAAAGATTACAGCCAAAAAAACCCTGTGGAGAAGTTCAGCTCTGTAATGCATGGGGTTGCCATGAGCTTGAATAGACTTGATAGCAATTTTTTAAAAAATTATTTTAATGTGTTTACTCTTCTCTACCTACAAGTGTTGCTGCTTATACTTCAGCCCATCATTACCAGCAGGACTCTTGGTTCAAAAATACATCTTTGGTTTTTGTGGGATTTTATTCTAATACATTATTGAATTTTTAGCAGATTTAGTCTCTAAACCAGCCAAAGGATATGTGTGTGTCTTTCATCTCTTTAGGCACACAACTTCATTGAAGTCATCAACCAAGGCAGCAACAAACACCTTTTTTTTTTTTCAGTCTCCATTCAAAAGCAAGTAGAGTCCCATTTCAGTTTCTGATTTCCAGTAGTTAGCCTGGCTCCAGTCCCCACCTACATGTGTGACTGCTTTATTTCCCATGAACCCTAAGATCTGACCACTGTCATCTCTGCTAGCCTCTGTACCGAGCCAACCAGGCGCCCAGCTTCAGGCCAGCTCACCATTTGATATTCTGTTTTATTTATATGCATCAAAGATAACTTTTGTTTGCTAGTAGGGTTTTATCTTTCTCATGTCTCGTGTTGTATTTTGTTATCATTTCTGCGCGTTTTGAGCAAAAGGAGATGAATTTCAAAGTGTGAACTGAAAATTTCAGCTTGATCTGGATTTCTTTCTTATTTCTTCTTCAACATATCATAGCATTTCATTGTGCAAATGCACAATAATTATTAGTTTCCCTACTGTTGGGGATTAGATTGTTTCTAATGTTTGCTATTAAAAAACAAAATGGTGTGTTGAACATGTTTATGCATTTATCTTTATACCCACCTGCCGTTCTTTACAGGAAATTCTGGAAGTAGGACCTGTTGCCATACAGTCAATTCCAACTCATAGCAATCCTACGGGACAAAATAGAACTGCCCCATAGGGTTTCCAAGGAGCACCTGGTGGATTTTAATGGCTGACCTTTTAGTTAGCAGATGAACTCAACCACTACACCACCAGGGTTTCCTGGAAGAGGGAAGGCTGGAAAAAATTTACACTCCAACCAACAGCTGTAGGCTATATTTTCTCCATAAGCTTGTTATCACTGTATAATACCAATATTTTCTTTTTCTCTATCTGAAGAATGGCATTTCTGAGTTTCTTTTCCACTAGGGGTAAACTTGACATTTTCTCACTTGATGCCCCAACTATAATATAATTGCAATTTGTTGGGCTAGGGTTGCTCCAGCATGCAATTTTTCATCAGTGATAAGCCCTCTAAAATTAAACCAAAACCCATTCCCCTAGAGTCTATTCTGACTCACAGGAATCCTATAGGACAGAGTTGAACTGCCCTTTAGGGTTTCCAAGGCTGTACTCTTTATAGACGCAGACTGGCACAACCTTCTTCCGCAGAGCGGCTGGGGGTTTCAACCACCAACCTTTCGGTTAGCAGCGAGCGCTTAGCCACTGCACCACCAGGGTTTCTTCCTTTTACATTAGAAACTCTGAAATGATAATGGTTATATTATACTTTAATGGAATTTAAATCTTATCACCTTCTTTATATGAATGAAGAAACTTATTAATGTGCTTACATTTGAACACTATAGACGGCAACTTACATGTGAAAGAAAAAAAACACTAAAACCACCAAATGCATATTGATTACCTTGGAACTTCCTGAGTACTAAAGGTAGCATTTAAGAAATTTTTAAAAATAAATATGAATTCTAGACTGAACACTTTGGGTAGTTTAAAGATCTTTTCTAGCTTGTAAAATTGAGAGTTTGATTGAAGTAAATAAAAATATCAAAAAGATTACAGATGTATACACATTTTTAATCTAATGCTTGTATTTATGATTCACTTTGATGAATCATTGATATGGTAAGTATGCATATGTAATTGTGAATTAGTATTTACCAAATAGTTTGACACATTGTGTTTTAGTGCATTTAAAGTACAGATTAAATTAGAAGCACATTGATGTTTAAAATATTAACTTTCACATTTCCTATTTCCCTTTTAAGATGTGTTTTATTGCAGTACTACTCTCTTTCATTAAGCTGGGGTTTACATGATAAGTATTTGATATAAACATGTGATGTTTTATTAATGACATTATTGAAAGGGGTAATTCAAATCCCAAGTCTACACACAGAAAAGGGTCTCTTAGATCCAACTCTCCAAAGATAGTCATCCTTATCACACTTCAGATTTGTTTTTTAAGTTGAGTCATTTTAGAAGAAGCTGTTTCATAAGACTTCATCGCAAAGTATCAATAAATACATATAAGATAAATCACAAGCCCTTGAAATTTTCTATTAACTTTACTTAACCCTGTTATTTATTATTTATGCTTTCTCTGCATCTTTTCTGTCTTTAGAGACATTAGGCCAGTTTTTACTAGCATATTTTTTTTTTTTATAGTCTCTAGAACTTTCTAGAACTTACATTGTTATGAAGCTCTTTATAATTTTTCTCCAGAAAGAAATTGAAGCCTGGTTTTATGTCTCATATTTACATTTAATGATTGGCAACCCTAGTGAAATCACTCTAAATTAATGTAGCACTTAAGCTTTTTACCTTGATTCAGCACTATATATATTGCATAAGTGAATTGAGATTCCTACAGTTTTATACTTTATCATTAAAAACATAGACAATGAAGCTTTATTAGAGATCAAAAACCCCAACATTAATAATTCGTAGTCATCTAAAAATGCGTAATGACAAATTTCTATTTCCATAGCCTATTATTATTTTATCTCAAATAGCAGGTCACCTTTTTTTAAAATTTTTTATTTATACATGGGATTATATTTTGATATATTAATCATAAGAAAGATAAGTTGAAATTTCAGAACTCCCTGAAAACTCGTGAGTAGGTGTATAATTTTTTATGAGAAGGAGCCGTAGCATGAAATACAGTGTGGGAGCACCGAAGTAGGTGGGAGAGCTGGAGCTGAAGGTAAGATGGCTAAGGCATGTTTTATTCAGCTGCTACCAGCCAGGCGCTGCCAAAGACGATGCAAAAAAGTAGGTTGGCAGTTATAGATAAAATGTATTTTATATTAAATTTGCTAAGTTTTTTTTACATTCAATTAAACTCAGGATTCTCAGTGTTTTGTTCTACTACTTCCTTGTTTTTTATTCATATACATGTTAAAGATTTTGTGCTGATATGTTTGAACATTAACCAAAACAGTCAAATGCTAGAAATAATATGAAGGGAAATGTGCAATGTGATTAAAAGCTGTGGCTGCTAAAAATAATGTTAACATGAGTCAAATAACTGGCTCTTTGGCGTTAGAATTAGCCGATTTAAAAATAACAAAAACAAAAACAAGGGGTTCCTGGTTGGCAAAATGGTTAAGCTCTTGACTATTTGCTGAAAGGCTGGCAGTTCAAGCCCACCCAAATGTGCCTCAGAAGACAGGCCTGGTGAATTTCTTCTGAAAGGTTACAGCCCAGAAAACCCTATAGAGCAAGTTTACCCTGTATACATGGGGTCTCCATGAGTCGAAGCTGACTCGACACTAATAACAGCAACTTACAACAAATTAAAAAAACAAACCAACAAAAACTTGTTTTTTCAGCCTACAGTCCATTCAGTTAACCATTTATCAATCTTTGGATCAAATATTTGTTAGTGTTTACAATTTACGAAGTCCTAGGTTAAGTGCTGGAGGAATAAAGGCAATTAAGCTCACAGTATATTGGAGAGAAAGACACAGATCATTATAAAAACATATTAAGAGAGGTGGGAGGGAGAGGGAAGCAGATGTTAATGGTGATGGAAAAATCGCATTGACTATGGGTACAGTTGCACAGTCAATTATTGTAATTGCTGTTAATAAGTTGTATAACTGTAAAAAGCAGAATTGGAAAAAGTTGTATGATAGATATATTTGCCACAATGACAAAAAAAAGAAAAAAGAGTAGCTGCTGAGGTACAACCAAATACCTCGTGGAATTTGGTTCCTTGGTTTGCAGATTTAGGGTCACGATTTCCTGGGACAACCCAGTTAATTGGCCTAATAACTTGTTTTGTGCTTCTGTTCTACCTCCTAGTTCATTGCCTACAGGCTGGGGTCTTAAAAGCTTGCAAACAGCCATCCAAGGCACAACAATTGGTCTCTATTCACCTGGATTGAGAGAGGAAAAAGGAGAGTCAGGAATAGGAGAAGGATATGGAAAGTGTGGCTAAGAGCTTCCATGAACAACTGCCTCCTTTTCCAATGAGATCAGAACTGGATGGTGTTCAGCTACAATTACTGAGCATTTTGATCAAAGATTCCAGAGAAGTATTCTGATCAAAAGGGGGAAAATGTAGACCAGAATTTCAAATTATCATGGATTCCAGACTTTCTGGAATCATAGGGGGTAGATGAACCCCTGAAACTATTGCTCTGAGATAATCTTTAAACCTTAAAACAAAAATATCCCCTGAAGTCATCTTAATACTGAATAATAGTTTAGCTTAACTGGTAAAAAAATTTCTACCTTGAGCATTATGTTCTTTTAAAGTCTGTCTATATGAGATCAAATTAACAACAGCAATTCAAAAGATTAGATAGGAAACTTAGGGGACAATGAGTTTATGTTTAAGAGGGAGGAACAGCTCAGAAAGGGAGAGTGAGAATGGTTGCACAACTCCAAGAATGTAATCAATGTTCATGTAGGAACTGTTGAATTTGTATATGTTTTGCTGTGTATATGCTTAACAACAGCAAAATTAATTTAGAGAAAAAAAGTAATACCAAACTTTTACTCAAATAATGCACACCTTCTACATTTGTTTGCTGATCGTGCCCTCCCCTGCAAGGCATTTTCTTAAGCCCACTATACCAATTTTTCTTCTGTGTTGCTGAAAAAATTTAGCATAATGCGCTTACGAAAATACCTTATGGAGAGGAGGGCGCAATTGGCAAACATAGAAGGCATGTGTTATTTGCATAAAATAAGGTAAGTGCCATGCCTCCTGGGAGCACTTGGAACTGGCCCCTGGGCCTGGCTGACTGTGGAATAGAGATCAGGGATGGAAAGAGGGGCTATGGAGCTGGGGAACGTGTCCATTGAAGGAATTAACCTCATTTTGAAATTTGGTTAACTAACGTTGCAATGGGTTATTAAAATACTGTGCTTCTTTCAAAACATGACAGCAAACTATTCTTGAAGGTTTATGTCTCCACCACAGGAGAATTTTTAAAGGAGTTGTTCATCCATGTCAGTTTCTTGTTCATATACATGCTAAAGACTGTGAGCTGATATGTTTCAACATCAACCAAAACGGGTTTTGCTCCAAAAAGAATATGTCTAAACTTTAAATCACATTTTCCTTACTAATAACTCCAGAACTAAGACCAATAATTCAAAGGAGTTGCATAATTATGAAAAACATTGTTGGAAAAATAATCATTTGTAAACACAACTGCCTCACTAAGAATATGCTTCAGTAGTATTTATCTATGTCTATGTTAGCTTACATTTACTTATTTATTTCTTATTCGAATGCTCAATTGTAACCAGGAAGGATGTTTAAGAAAAGCAACACGGTATCATTTTTTTTTTTTTTAAATCTTCAAGTGCCCATTGGCTATGTGGTTCCTACATTGTTTGCTTACTTGCAGCTGTGATAGCTTTTCATTTCTATATTTTTGTTGGAATATTTAATAGGTAGAAAATAGGAAGCACTAAGAATTCATGTTTAAGCAATTCAAAAGAAATTTCACATCAAAAAGAAATCTTGGAGATGATCCAAGAGTACATCCTGAAGTCTAGACAAAATTCTCTTCATGGATTATTTGGATGATTTTCTCAAACATTTCACAAATTATACCACACTTGTTAATTGTAATGTATATAAACCTCAACTCATCAGCTGGTTACAGAGAGCAATAAAAAAGTTTATCATGTCAAACTGACCCCACAGTATGTAGAAAAACAAATGAAAAAGTCATAGTAATAGAATACCTTCATAAGAAATAGTTACAAGTTAAAAGCCTTAGCTACTCAGTAAATAAAGGTTTGAATGACAGTCTACTGGGATCAAGCAAGACTCCAATAAAATTTGAGAAACTAGTTGAAAATAAATGTATTCAATTCTGTCTTTCCTTTCTAGTCACCTTCGCTTAAAATTTGAGGGTCAATCTCTCTATGGAAAGAGGAAGGCTGACTGTGGAATTAGCACTCTCGTCTCTTTCTTGACTCTGAAGTTTCAGCCTCCGACTGTAGATCGTTGTTGTTATTCGGGGACCCCATACACAACAAAACTAAACGCCTGCTGATCTTGCACCAACCCCTGTGACGAGTTGGGTTGAGGATCAGACCGTTGGCTGTCTTAGTCTGGAGGGCCAACCAAAACCTGTTCATCATGGTAGCATCACATGTGCTTGAGGTCCATTGGCCAAGAACTGAGCGTAGCTCTCTCACATAAAAGGCGAAAATTCTACCGCTGAGCCACCACTACCCCCGTGAATCCAGGTTGCGTGGTTTCGAATCCTGATTCTGCAGTGCTGACTTTGTGAACTTGAGCAAGTTAACAACTTCCCTGGGTCTCAGTTTTCTCAGTGTGTTATTGGGAGGATGCAATGAGTTCAAGCAGAGAACGTTCTTTGTACATTGCCAGACTCATAGATCGTTCTCAATAAATGTTAGCTATTAATACATATAAAAGATGAGCTAATTTTTTTAACCTACCAAAAAATACAAGAATATTTTTCACAGACGTGAGATATGGACCGAGGTTAAGCCAAAAGGATTCGACATCCAGGAAGCCCAAGGTGTAAACTGAAATTAACTTTCGACTTACCTGTGCTCCGACAGGAAAACTTGGTTTTGTGATCACATAATCGTATGGTACCGTTGCAGCCTTTCTCGTCACTGCCATCTTCACAATCTTTTTCCCCATCACAGCGCCACAGATCGGGAATACAGTTTCCATCAGGGTGGCACTGAAATTCATTTCCATTACAACCAGCAGGAGAACGAATCTCTTAAATTGAAATGAGGTGCAGAAAGGCGGGGGGGGGGGGGGGGGGGAGACAGGGGAGAAATTATGATTTTACTTGATAATTTTTTCACTTTTTCTTTCTTCAGATATTATATCATGCTTGACAGAGTATATGTGTACTTTAGTTATATAATAGCTATAATCTCAGGTATTTTCGAATTCATTTAAAAGATGTTAATATTTAGGGAACTTGATATTTCTTGCCTCCCACAGAATTCCTGAAAGTGCCATGCACATACATTAGGAGAGAGGGAAAGGATGAGGAAGAGGATGTGTGGATATTTTGTTTATGATTTCAATTACTATCTTTAGAATGAGATCTTTTAGGGCTTTTCTCCATGGCACATAAATGGGGTCTCACATTCCATTCTTGGTGACTACACTTTGGTTGCTCTTTTGACATTTCTCTGTGTAATTCTCTCAGAATATTCACAGGAAAAAAAAAATCTTTTAAATAATAAATACTTTCTGATGAACAAAATAGAAGTTTTAAAGAATAACATGCAAAATTTTGAAAAAAAAGATAGCTCACATCTGGGACACATATTCTTCATAACATAAGATTTCAATTTTGGAATCAGAAAAACAGATCTTTACACGTAAGAATTTAATGAGGCACTATGCATTCAAATTCAGTATATCAATAATTCATGTAGTGCCAGATAACACTCTTTGCCAAAACCTGCTGACTGAAAATATAGGTTAAATTCTGAAGCGAAGAATAAGCAGAAATAAGGAAATGTATATACAGAGTAATATAGATGTTTTACAGTATAACAATTGAATATGACCATAATGAACAGTTCATTAAAATAGTATTAATATCTAGTATCGTGAGAAATTATATTAACTGGTATCACCAAATATCGTTGTAAAATAAAGATTTTAGTATACATTTTTTCCCAAGGCCAAAATCTTAATGTAATGAATTTACTGCTTATCTCCTATAACTCTACGAAGCAATTAATCTACATTATATCTACGACAGTAATTAATCCATGTAATTATGATAAATTTGAAGCAAGTTTATGTGAATTACCCATTACTTAATGTACTGGCTTGCTAAGGAACATGTGGTATTGTGTTAAGATTACATTCACTTACAGTCAAAGCTAATAGGACCTACATCACCAAGGCAGCTACTTAATCTTTTGAAACCTCTATTTGTTCACCTGGAAAGTAGAGAGCCTGTGGAGTTGTTGTAAGAATTAAATTAAATGTCTGTAAAATGATTAGTTTAACTATAAAGGATTTTTTATAGTCATTTTCTAAAATGTAAATCATTCAGTGCCTGATTAAGTTGTTTATTTATTTCATGACTTTCAACAATTACGGTAGGTCAGCTTGCTGTTAGATTCCAGCTCATAGCAACCGCCTGAGCACAGTAGAGCTACTCCATAGGTTTTTCAAGGCTGTGAACTTTCCCAAGCAGATTGTTGGCCTGTCTTCCATGGTGACTCTGGGTAGGTGCGAACTGCCAAGCTTTCAGTTGGTAGTTGAGTGCTTCGCTGTTTGTGTCACCCAGGGACTCCTAAACACACACACACACACACACACACATGCACGCACATATTCTTATATTCCTTTTCTTCCCTTCTCTCATCGCACCTCCTCACAACAAACTAAAACTATTCCAAATCTATTTCTCCCTCTCTGTTAGGTTTGGTTGGGTGTTGCTGTTTAGGATTGCTGTCCTCTTCTGCCAGAAAACACCAAAAAAAGTCATAGGGTTTTATTTCCTTTTAACTTTCTTGCCAAATGAAACCAGCTTTTGTTAACAGTTGTTGATTTTCCCTGGATGGAGAGTTGCATTCCTCTGAGGATCCTCTCCTGAGCACTCCAACGTGAGCTCCAAAACTGTGTGGTTCCCCAGAGTCCCAGGTTCCTACGCTTCAGGGCTTGGCATACAATCCATTATTGCAATATGCTTGTCCCAATGGAGTGTTAAAAAGATGACTATGTCTCTGTGTATCTATTCATGCTGTTTTACTGTTGTGTATTCATGTTACTGAGGCTGGTTATATTTTAACTAATGCAATTCGATTGTATTTTTGCCCTGAGGCTATTTAAACCAAACATAAAATTTGGGAAATCTACTAAATAAATAAATGCAGAACCCTGGAGGGAATGTGGAAACCAATGGTGGAATTAATCCCAATATTTAAATGAATTCACTGTGACTAAATATTTGCAGTTAGAAAACTGGGAAGTGTACCGAGATAAAAAAGATTTTTTTTCCCTTCCAAAAATTAAAAAAAAAAAATGGAAATCAGGATTGCAAAAATTGTATTTTCACTACATTTTTTTTGTCATCAGAACACATTTTTGGGTTTATAAAGAATGCTAACACCTACCTAGGAAAATAACTAGTAACGCTGAGGCTAGTACATGGATTATTTACATTGTGAGACCAATCTGGGGTGGGGTGGGGGGGTGCTTTTCCTTTTTCATTGTTTTAATGGAGTTTATACCTTAACCTGGCATTTGTTTTAAAGTGGCTTGAAATGTAAAAAACACTGTATATTACAGGGGTACAAAGCTTCCTGAATTTCCTCTAATCACCATGTGTCAGTCTGTGCTCTATTCCAAGGTTTTCTATTAATCACTATGTATTAATTCCCGCACCAGTGTAGGCTGTTTGCTCCAGATTCCCAGACATTCTTCAACAGCCCAGAAACTACCAAGAAGCTGGTTTGGCAACATATCAATAGCCTCATTCCATCTACCAGCAGATTGTAAGCATAGCCTTTGTCTGCTCCTGCCTGACGGGAGCCTTAATATTCCCCTAAGGAGGCTGACACCTTTGAGTCGTGGTGTTGCCGAAAAATATTGAATATACCACAGACTGCCAAAAGTAAGAACAAATCTGTCTTCAAAGAAGTGCAGCCACCTTAGAAACAAGGTTGGTGAGACTGTTTCAATTACTTTGGGTATATTATTAGGAGAGACCAGTCCCTGAAGAAGGACATCACACTTGATAAAGTGGAGCGTCAGGGAAAAAGAGGAAGACTCTGAACAAGATGAATTGACAGAGTGGCTGCAACAACGGGCTCAAGCATAACAACGATCATGAGGATGGCACAGGACTGGGCAGTGTTTAGTTCTGTTGGACATAGCGTTCCTATGACCTGGGACTGAGTCGACGGCACCAAACAACAAAGAGGTTAGGCTGACCCTCACCTGGTTTCTAGAAGGAATCTCTGGGTGGTGCAATTGGTTAAGCATTTGCTACTAAGTGAAATGTTGGCAGTTCGAATCCACCCAGGGACACCTTGGAAGAAAGGCTGGGCAATAAAAAATACTATGAAGCACAGTTATATTCTGACACAGTGGGGTTTTCACAAGTTACAATCAGCTTGACAACAATTAGTTTGGGTTTTTGCATTTCTAGAAATCCCCAAGGATAAGGTAGCTTGTTAAAACCTATCTCCTTATTCTAACCTGACTGGCTGGAGCTGCATTGCGGGTATATGGTCTTGTGCTTCCCCACGTTATATGGGACATATTCCCCAGGGGACTCTGCCAGTCTGATGATGCCACCAGCTCTGCTGTGAATTATCAGTGAAGCCAAGCCTTGGTCGCCCCCTTAAATTAACTTGTCTCCATCTGATTCGACCTTGATGACTACCTGAAGGTCATCATGATTTGCCATTCTTCTTTTTTTTTTTTTATTAACTTTTATTAAGCTTCAAGTGAACGTTTACAAATCCAATCAGTCTGTCACATATAAATTTACATACATCTCACTCCCTACTCCCACTTGCTCTCCCCCTCTTGAGTCAGCCCTTTCAGTCTCTCCTTTCGTGACAATTTTGCCGGCTTCTCTCTCTCTCTATCCTCCCATCCCCCCTCCAGACAAGAGTTGCCAACACAATCTCAAGTGTCCACCTGATATAATTAGCTCACTCTTCATCAGCGTCTCTCTCCCACCCGCTGACCAGTCCCTTTCATGTCTGATGAGTTGTCTTCGGGGATGGTTCCTGTCCTGTGCCACAGAAGGTCTGGGGACCATGGCCGCTGGGATTCCTCTAGTCTCAGTCAGACCATTAAGTTTGGTCTTTTTATGAGAATTTGGGGTCTGTATCCCACTGATCTCCTGCTCCCTCAGGGGTCCTCTGTTGTGCTCCCTGTCAGGGCAGTCATCGATTGTGGCCGGGCACCAACTAGTTCTTCTGGTCTCAGGATGATGTAGGTCTCTGGTTCATGTGGCCCTTTCTGTCTCTTGGGCTCTTAGTTGTCGTGTGGCCTTGGTGTTCTTCATTTTCCTTTGCTCCAAGTGGGTTGAAACCAACTGATGCATCTTAGATGGCCGCTTGTTAGCATTTGAGACCCCAGACACCACATTTCAAAGTGGGATGCAGAACGAATTCATAATAGAATTATTTTGCCAATTGACTTAGAAGTCCCCACAAACCATGTTCCCCAGACCCCCGCCCTTGCTCCACTGACCTTTGAAGCATTCATTTTATCCCGGAAACTTCTTTGCTTTTGGTCCAGTCCAATTGAGCTGACCTTCCATGTATTGAGTGTTGTCTTTCCCTTCACCTAAAGCATTTCTTATCTACTGATTAATCAATAAAAAACCCTCTCCCAACCTCCCTCCCTCCTCCCCTCGTAACCACAAAAGTATGTGTTCTTCTCAGGTTTACTATTACTCAAGATCTTATAATAGTGGTCTTATACAATATTTGTCCTTTTGCCTCTGACTCATTTCGCTCAGCATAATGCCTTCCAGGTTCCTCCATGTTATGAAATGTTTCACAGATTCGTCACTGTTCTTTATTGATGCATAGTATTCCATTGTGTGAATATACCACAATTTATTTACCCATTCATCTGTTGATGGACACCTTGGTTGCTTCCAACTTTTTGCTATTGTAAACAGAGCTGCAATAAACATGGGTGTGCATATATCTGTTTGTATGAAGGCTCTTGTATCTCTAGGGTATATTCCCAGAAGAGGGATTTCTGGGTTGTATGGTAGTTCTATTTCTAACTGTTTAAGATAACGCCATATAGATTTCCAAAGTGGTTGTACCATTTTACATTCCCACCAGCAGTGTATAAGAGTTCCAATCTCTCCGCAGCCTCTCCAACATTTATTATTTTGTGTTTTTTGGATTAATGCCAGCCTTGCTGGTGTGAGATGGAATCTCATCGTAGTTTTAATTTGCATTTCTCTAATGGCTAATGATCGAGAGCATTTTCTCATGTATCTGTTGGCTGCCTGAATATCTTCTTTAGTG
Organism: Loxodonta africana; assembly: GCF_030014295.1. Classification (NCBI taxonomy): domain Eukaryota; kingdom Metazoa; phylum Chordata; class Mammalia; order Proboscidea; family Elephantidae; genus Loxodonta; species Loxodonta africana. The sequence continues at coordinate 107,991,308 of NC_087347.1, read as the reverse complement.
AAATGTGTGTTCATATCCTTTGCCCACTTTTTGATTGGGTTGTTGGTCTTTTTGTGGTTGAGTTTTGACAGAATTATGTAGATTTTAGAGATCGGGTGCTGGTCTGAGATGTCATAGCTGAAAATTCTTTCCCAGTCTGTAGGTGGTCTTTTTACTCTTTTGGTTAAGTCTTTAGATGAGCATAGGTGTTTGATTTTTAGGAACTCCTAGTTATCTGGTTTCTCTTCATCATTTTTGGTAATGTTTTATATTCTGTTTATGCCTTGTATTAGGGCTCCTAGGGTTGTCCCAATTTTTTCTTCCATGATCTTTATCGTTTTAGTCTTTATGTTTAGGTCTTTGATCCACATGGAGTTAGTTTTTGTGCATGGTGTAAGGTATGGGTCCTGTTTCATTTTTTTTGCAAATGAATATCCAGTTATGCCAGCACCATTTGTTAAGAAGGCTTTCTTTTCTCCAATTAATTGACACTGGTCCTTTGTCAAATATCAGCTGCTCATATGTGGATGGATCTATGTCTGGGTTCTCAATTCTGTTCCATTGGTCTATGTGCCTGTTGTTGTACCAGTACCAGGCTGTTTTGACTACTGTGGCTGTATAATGGGTTCTGAAATCAGGTAAAGTGAGGCCTCCCACTTTCTTCTTCTTTTTCAGTAGTGCTTTGCTTATCCGGGGCTTCTTTCCCTTCCATATGAAATTGGTGATTTGTTTCTCTATCCCCTTAAAATATGACATTGGAATTTGGATCGGAAGTGCGTTAAATGTATAGATGGCTTTTGGTAGAATAGACATTTTTACTATGTTAAGTCTTCCTATCCATGAGCAGGGTATGTTTTTCCACTTAAGTATGTCCTTTTGAATTTCTTGTAGTAGAGCTCTGTAGTTTTCTTTGTATAGGTCTTTTACATCCTTGGTAAGATTTATTCCTAAGTATCTTATCTTCTTGGGGGCTACTGTGAATGGTATTGATTTGGTTATTTCCTCTTCGGTGTTCTTTTTGTTGATGTAGAGGAATCCAAGTGATTTTTGTATGTTTATTTTATAACCTGAGACTCTGCCAAACTCTTCTATTAGTTTCAGTAGTTTTCTGGAGGATTCCTTAGAGTTTTCTGTGTATATAATCATGTCATCTGCAAATAGTGATAACTTTACTTCTTCCTTGCCAATCCGGATACCTTTTATTTCTTTGTCTAGCCTGATTGCCCTGGCTAGGACTTCCAGCACGATGTTGAATAAGAGTGGTGATAAAGGGCATCCTTGTCTGGTTCCCGTTCTCAAGGGAAATGCTTTCAGGTTCTCTCCATTTAGAGTGATATTGGCTGTTGACTTTGCATAGATGCCCTTTATTATGTTGAGGATTTTTCCTTCAATTCCTATTTTGGTAAGAGTTTTTATCATAAATGGGTGTTGGACTTTGTCAAATGCCTTTTCTGCATCTATTGATAAGATCATGTGGTTTTTGTCTTTTGTTTTATTTATGTGATGGATTACATTAATGGTTTTTCTGATATTAAACCAGCCTTGCATACCTGGTATAAATCCCACTTGATCAGGGTGAATTATTTTTCCGATGTGTTGTTGGATTCTATTGGCTAGAATTTTGTTGAGGATTTTTGCATCTATGTTCATGAGGGATATAGGTCTATAATTTTCTTTTTTTGTAATGTCTTTACCTGGTTTTGGTATCAGGGAGATTGTGGCTTCATAGAATGAGTTGGGTAGTATTCCGTCATTTTCTATGCTTTGGAATACCTTCAGAAGTAGTGGTGTTAACTCTTCTCTGAAAGTTTGGTAGAACTCTGCAGTGAAACGCTTAGGACCAGGGCTTTTTTTTTTGGGAGTTTTTTGATTACCGTTTCAATCTTTTTTTTTGTTATGGGTCGATTTAGTTGTTCTACTTCTGAATGTGTTAGTTTAGGTAGGTAGTGTTTTTCCAGGAATTCATCCATTTCTTCTAGGTTTTCAAATTTGTTAGAGTACAATTTTTCATAATAATCTGAAATGATTCTTTTAATTTCATTTGGTTCTGTTGTGATGTGGTCCTTCTCGTTTCTTATTCGGGTTGTTTGTTTCCTTTCCTGTATTTCCTTAGTCAGTCTAGCCAATGGTTTATCAATTTTGTTAATTTTTTCAAAGAACCAGCTTTTGGCTTTGTTAATTCTTTCAATTCTTTTTCTGTTCTCTAATTCATTTAGTTCAGCTCTAATTTTTATTATTTGTTTTCTTCTGGTGCCTGATGGGTTCTTTTGTTGCTCACTTTCTATTTGTTCAAGTTGTAGGGACAGTTCTCTGATTTTGGCTCTTTCTTCTTTTTGTATGTGTGCATTTATCGATATAAATTGGCCTCTGAGCACTGCTTTTGCTGTGTCCCAGAGGTTTTGATAGGAAGTATTTTCATTCTCGTTGCTTTCTATGAATTTCCTTATTCCCTCCTTGATGTCTTCTATAACCCAGTCTTTTTTCAGGAGGGTATTGTTCATTTTCCAAGTATTTGATTTCTTTTCCCTAGTTTTTCTGTTATTGATCTCTAGTTTTATTGCCTTGTGGTCTGAGAAGATGCTTTGTAATATTTCGATGTTTTGGACTCTGCAAAGGTTTGTTTTATGACCTAATATGTGGTCTATTCTAGAGAATGTTCCATGTGCGCTAGAAAAAAAAGTATATTTTGCAGCAATTGGGTGGAGAGTTCTGTATAAGTCAATGAGGTCAAGTTGGTTGATTGTTGTAATTAGATCTTCCGTGTCTCAATTGAGCTTCTTACTGGATGTCCTGTCCTTCTCCGAAAGTGGTGTGTTGAAGTCTCCTACTATAATTGTGGAGGTATCTATCTCACTTTGCAATTCTGTTAAAATTTGATTTATGTATCTTGCTGCCCTGTCATTGGGTGCATAAATATTTAACATGGTTATGTCTTCCTGATCAATTGTCCCTTTTATCATTATATAGTGTCCTTCTTTATCCTTTGTGGTGGATTTAAGTCTAAAGTCTATTTTGTCAGAAATTAATATTGCTACTCCTCTTCTTTTTTGCTTATTGTTTGCTTGATATATTTTTTTCCATCCTTTGAGTTTTAGTTTGTTTGTGTCTCTAAGTCTAAGGTGTGTCTCTTGTAGGCAGCATATAGATGGATCGTGTTTCTTTATCCAGTCCGAGACTCTCTGTCTCTTTATTGGTGCATTTAGTCCATTTACATTCAGCGTAATTATAGATAAATAAGTTTTTAGTGCTGTCATTTTGATGCCTTTTTATGTGTGTTGTTGACAATTTCATTTTTCCACATACTTTTTTGTGCTGAGGCGTTTTTCTTAGTAAATTGTGAGATCCTCATTTTCATAGTGTTTGACTTTATGTTAGTTGAGTCGTTACGTTTTTCTTGGCTTTTATCTTGAGTTATAGAGTTGTTATACCTTTTTGTGGTTACCTTATTATTTACCCCTATTTTTCTAAGTAAAAACCTAACTTGTATTGTTCTATATCGCCTTGTATCACTCTCCATATGGCAGTTCAATGTCTCCTGTATTTAGTCTCTCTTTTTGATTATTGTGATCTTTTACCTATTGACTTCCATGATTCCCTGTTACGTGTATTTTTTTTTTAATTAATCTTAATTTGTTTGTTTTTGTGATTTCCCTATTTGAGTTGATATCAGGACGTTCTGTTTTGTGACCTTGTGTTGTGCTGATATCTGATATTATTAGTTCTCTGACCAAACAATATCCTTTAGTATTTCTTGTAGCTTTGGTTTGGTTTTTGCAAATTCTCTAAACTTGTGTTTGTCTGTAAATATCTTAATTTCACCTTCATATTTCAGAGAGAGTTTTGCTGGATATATGATCCTTGGCTGGCAGTTTTTCTGCTTCAGTGCTCTGTACATGTAGTCCCATTCCCTTCTTGCCTGCATGGTTTCTGCTGAGTAGTCTGAACTTATTCTTATTGATTCTCCCTTGAAGGAAACCTTTCTTTTCTCCCTGGCTGCTTTTAAAATTTTCTGTTTATCTTTGGTTTTGGCGAGTTTGATGATAATATGTCTTGGTGTTTTTCTTTTTGGATCAATCTTAAATGGGGTTCGATGAGCATCTTGGATAGATATCCTTTCGTCTTTCATGATGTCAGGGAAGTTTTGTGTCAGGAGTTCTTCAACTGTTTTCTCTGTGTTTTCTGTCCCCCCTCCCTGTTCTGGGGCTCCAATCACCCACAGGTTATCCTTCTTGATAGAGTCCCACATGATTCTTAGGGTTTCTTCATTTTTTTAAATTCTTTTATCTGATTTTTTTTCAGCTATGTTGGTGTTGATTCCCTGGTCCTCCAGATGTCCCAGTCTGCATTCTAATTGCTCGAGTCTGCTCCTCTGACTTCCTATTGCGTTGTCTAATTCTGTGATTTTATTGTTAATCTTTTGGATTTCTACATGTTGTCTCTCTATGGATTCTTGCAACTTATTAATTTTTCCACTATGTTCTTGAATAATCTTTTTGAGTTCTTCAACAGTTTTATCAGTGTGTTCCTTGGCTTTTTCTGCAGTTTGCCTTATTTCATTTGTGATGTCTTGAAGCATTCTGTAAATTAGTTTTTTATATTCTGTATCTGATAATTCCAGGATTGTATCTTCATTTGGGAAAGATTTTGATTCTTTTGTTTGGGGGGTTGGAGAAGCTGTCATGGTCTGCTTCTTTAAGTGGTTTGATATGGATTGTTGTCTCCGAGCCATCACTGGGAAACTAGTTTTTCCAGAAAATCCGCTAAAAAAAAATGCAGTCAGATCCCTATCAGAGTTCTCCCTCTGGCTCAGGCTATTCGGATGTTAATGAAGCCGCCTGGGGAGGGTGGGGGAAGGAACAGAGAGATAGGAGAGTAGCACCTCAGAATATAGCCAGAGTTGCTTGTCTTGCTTGGAATGACTATTATATCTGAGATTCCCGCGGGGCGCGTCGCTTATGTGTGCTGGCTGTGTGGAGATTGCCCCCGGGGTGTCTGGCCCGCTGGAGTCAAGGTCAGATCCTCCGCTTCCAGCCCCATGCCCAGCGTCAAGGCTCCCCTACTGGGACGGTGCACTCTCAACTCCAAAATCAGTTGCTTCCTCCCGGGGACTTCTCGTCCCTCCAGCCGCGTTGCCGTGCTGCCTCTGCGAACCAGTTGGGCCGCCTCCCAGGGTTAGTTCAGGTGGGTGGAGCAGCTCCCCGTGCTTGTGCCGTGACCGAGTGTCCCGGCTGGGATGCTGTTCTACCGGCTCCAATACCAGTCGCTGCCTCCCGGGGACTTCTCCTACTGGCTGCGTCCCACGCCGCCCCTGCGACCCAACTGGGCCCCCTCCCGGGGTTAGTTCAGGGGGGTGGAGCAGCTCTCCATATTTATGCCGTACCTGCATCCAGTCCAAATCCCGGCGGGATGGTTCCCCAGCTGGGATGCTGTTCTCCCCGTTCCAAGACCAGTCACTGCCTTCTGGAGACTTCTCCTACTGGCTGCGTCCCACACCGCCTGCGGAACCGGCTGGTCCCCCTCCCAGGGTTAGTTCAGGGGGGTGGAGCAGCTCTCTGTGCTTGTGCCATACCTGACTGGTACGCTGGTTCCAGGCTCTGAAAACAATCGCTGCTTCCCCGTATTAGTTCGTTCTCCGTCTCTAAATCTGTGTTTGTTGTTCAGGGTTCGTAGATTGCTATGTATGTGATCGATTCACTTGTTTTTCTGTGTCTTTGTTGTAAGAGGGATCCGAGGTAGCGTCTGCCTAGTCCGCCATCTTGGCTCCGCCTCGATTTGCCATTATTCTTGATTTGTTTTTCCCACCTCTCTTCCCTTCTTCCACCCCACACACACTTCCACAGCATGTTTTTTGTGTTTTGGATTTTATTCCAACAAATTCAATTCTACCCTCATATAGGGCCCTGGTGGCGCAGTGCTTAAGCTTTATGGCTGCTAACCAAAAGGTGAGCAGTTTGACTCCACCACTGAGCTCCAACCTGATAACATGTTCACAGTAAGTGAGGCGAAGTCTCACCATCCTTGCTTCTAAGGAGCATTCTGGCTGTACTTCTTCCAAGATTTGTTCATTCTTTTGGCAGTCCATGGTATATTCTTCTCCAGCACCATAATTCGAAGGCATCAATTCTTCTTTGGTCCTCCTTGTTCATTTTCCAGTTTTTGAATGCATGAGTCCACTGAAAATACCATGGCTTGCATCAGGTGCACCTAGTCCTCAAAGTGCCATCTTTGCTTTTTTACACTTTAAAGAGGACTTTTGCAGCAGATTTTCCCAATGCGATATGTCATTTCATTTCTTTTTTTTTTTTTTTTAATTTTTGTTGTGCTTTAAGTGAAAGTTTACAAATCAAGGTAGGCTTTCACACAAAAACTTATATACACCTTGCTACATAATCCCAATTGAGCTCCCCCTAATGAGACAGCCCGCTCCCTCCCTCCACTCTCTTTTTTGGTGTCCATTCCGCCATCTTCTAACGCCCTCTACCCTCTCATCTCCCCTCCAGACAGGAAATGCCAACATAGTCTCAAGTGTCCACCTGATCCAAGAAGCTCACTCCTCACCAGCATCCCTCTCCATCCCAGTGTCCACTCCAATCCATGTCTGAAGAGTTGGCTTCGGGAATGGTTCCTGTCCTGGGACAACAGAAGGTCTGGGAGCCATGACCACCAGGGTTCTTCTAGTCTACTCAGACTATTAAGTCTGGTCGTTTCACGAGAACTTGGGCTCTGCATCCCACTGCTCTCCTGCGTCCTCAGGGGTTCTCTGTTGTGTTCCCTGTCAGGGCAGTCATCGGTTGTAGCCGGGCACCATCTAGTTCTTCTGGTCTCAGGCTGATGTAGCCTCTGGTTTTTGTGGCCCTTTCTGTCTCTTGGGCTTGTAATTACCTTGTGTCCTTGGTGTTCTTCATTCTCCTTTACTGCAGGTGGCTTGAAACCAATTGATGCATCTTAGATGGCCACTTGCTAGTGTTTAAGACCCCAGATGCCACTCTCCAAAGTGGGATGCAGAATGTTTTCTTAATAGATTTTATCATGCAAATTGACTTAGATGTTCCCTGAAACCATGGTCCCCAAGCCCCACCCCATGCTACCCTGGCCTTAAAAGCTTTCAGCTTATTCAGGAAACTTCTTTTCTTTTGGTTTAGTGCAGTTGTGCTGACCTCTCCTGTATTGTGTGTTGTCTTTGCCTTCATCGAAAATAGTTCTTATCTACTATCTAATTATCGAAAAACCCTCTCCCTCTCTCTCTCCCTCCCTCCTCTTGTAACCATCAAATAATATTCTCTTCTCTGTTTAAACTATTTCTCAAGTTCTTATAATAGTGGTCTTATAGAAAATTTGTCATTTTGCAGCTGACTAGTTTCACTCAGCATAATGCCTTCCAGATTCTTCCGTGTTATGAAATGTTTTTTAAGATCCATCACTGTTCTTTATGGATGGGTAGTGTTCCATTGTGTGAATATACCTTATTCTCTTTATCCATTCATCCATTGATGGTCACCTTGGTTGCTTCCATCTTTTTGCTATTGTAAACAGTGCTGCAGCAAACAGGGGTGTGCATATATCTGTTCGTGTAAAGGCTCTTCTTTTTCTAGGATATATTCCAAGGAGTGGGATTGCTGGATCATATGGTAGTTCTATTTCTAGCTTTTTAAGGAAACCCCAAATCTACTTCCAAAGTGATTGTACCATTTGACATTCCCACCAGCAGTGTATAAGTGTTCTAGTCTCTCCAGAACCTCTTCAACATTTATTATTCTGTGTTTTTCGTGTTAATGCCAGCCTTGTTGGAGTGAGATGGAATCTCATTGTAGTTTTGATTTGCATTTCTCTAATGGCTAATGATCGTGAACATTTCCTTATGTATCTGTGAGCTACCTGAATGTCTTCTTTAGTGAAGTGTCTATTCATATCTTTTGCCCATTTTTTAATTGGGTTATTTGTCTTTTTGCAGTTGAGTTTTTGCAGCATCATGTAGATTTTAGAGAGCAGGTGCTGGTCAGAAATGTCAGAGTTAAAAACTTTTTCCCAGTCTGTAGGTAATCTTTTGACTCTTTTGGTGAAATCTTTGGATGAGCATAGGTGTTTGATTTTTAGGAGCTCCCAGTTATCTAGTTTTTCTTCTGCATTCTTAGTAATGTTTTATATACTCTTTATGCCATATATTAGGGCTCCTAACATTGTCCCTATTTTTTCTTCCATGATCTTTATCATTTTAGATTTTATATTTAGGTCTTTGATCCACTTTGCGTTGTTTTTTGTGCATGGAGTGAGGTATGGGTCTTGTTTCATTTTTTTTGCAGATGGATATCCAGTTATGCCAGCACCATTTGTTAAAAAGGCTGTCTTTTCCCCATTTAACTGTTTTGGGGCCTTTGTCAAATATCAACTCCTCATATGTGGATAGATTTATGTCTGGATTCTCAATTCTGTTCCATTGGTCTAGGTGTCTGTTGTTGAACCAGTACCAGGCTGTTTTGGCTACTGTGGTGGTATAATAGGTTCTAAAACCAGGTAGAGTGAGGCCTCCCACTTCGTTCTTTTTCAGTAATGCTTTGCTTACCCAGGGCCTCTTTCCCTTCCATATGAAGTTGGTGATTTGTTTCTCCATCTCATGAAAAAACGTTCTTGAAATTTGGAATGGAATTGTATTAAATCTATAGATTGCTTTTGGTAGAATAGATATTTTTATAAAGTTAAATCTTGCTATCCACGAGCAAGGTGTGTTTTTTCACTTATGTAGGTCTCTTTTGGTTTCTTGCAGAAGTGTATTGTTGTTTTCTTTGTATAAGTCTTTTACATCTCTTGTAAGGTTTATTCCTATGTATTTTATCTTCTTGGGGGCTACTGTAAATGGTATTGATTTTGTGATTTCCTCTTTGATGTTCTTTTTGTTGGTGTAGAGGAATCCAACTGATTTTTGTATGTTTGTCTCGTATCCTGATAGCTGCTGAACTCTTCTATTAGTTTCAGTCATTTTCTTGAGGATTCCTTAGGGTTTTCTGTGTATAAGATCATGTCTTCTGCAAATAGAGATACTTTTACTTCTTCCTTGCCAATCTGGATGCCCTTTATTTCTTTATCTAGCCTAATTGCTCTGGCTAGGACCTCCAGCAAAATGTTGAATGAGAGTGCTGATAAGGGGCATGCTTGTCTGCTTCCCAATCTCAAGGGGAGTGCTTTCAGGCTCTCTCCATTTAGGATGATGTTAGCTGTTTGCTTTGCATAAAAGCCTTTTATTATGTTGAGGAATTTTCCTTCTATTCCTATTTTGCTGAGAGTTTTTATCATGAATGCGTGTTGAACTGTCAAATGCCTTTTCTGCATCAATTGATAAAATCAGGTGATTCTTGTCTTTTGATTTATTTATATGATGGATTACATAAATCATTTTTCTAATGTAGAACCATCCCTGCATACCTGGTATGAATCCCACTTGGTCATAGTGAATTATTTTTTTGATATGTTGTTGAATTCTATCGGCTAGAATTTTGCTGAGGATTTTTGCATCTAAGTTCATGAGGGATATATGTCTGTAATTTTCTTTTGTTTTGTGGTGTCTTTACCTGATTTTGGTATCATGTATATGCTGGCTTCATCGAATGAGTTTGGGAGTATTCTGTCTTTTTCTATGCTCTGAAATACCTTTAGTAGTAGTGGTGTTAACTCTTCTCTGAAAGTCTGGTAGAACTCTGCAGTGAAGCAGTCCAGGCCAGGGCTTTCTTTTTGTTTGGAGTTTTTTGATTACCTTTTCAATCTCTTCTTTCCTTATGGGTCTATTTAGTTTTTCTACCTCTGTTTGTGTTAGTTTAGGTAAGTAGTGTGTTTCTAGGAATTCATCCGTTTCTTCTAGGTTTTCAACTTTGTTAAAGTACAATTTTTTGTAATAATCTGATATGATTCTTTCAATTTCAGTTGGGTCTCTTGTAATATTGCTCATCTCAATTCTTATTTGGGTTATTTGCTTCCTCTCCTGGTTTTCTTTTGTCAGTTTGGCCAATGGTTTATCAATGTTGTTGGTTTTTTCAAAGAACCAACTTTTGTTCTTACTAATTCTTTCAATTGTTTTTCTGTTTTTTATTTCATTTAGTTCTGCTCTAATTTTTTATTATTTGTTTTCTTCTGTTGCCTAAAAGTTTCTTTTGTTGCTCTCTTTTCTATTTGTCCAAGTCAAAGGGATAACTCTTCGATACTGACCCTTTCTTCTTTTCGTACGTGTGCATTTATGGATACAAATTGACCTCTGAGCACTGCTATCGCTGTGTCCCAAAGGTTCTGATAGGCAGTGTTTTCAATCTCATTGGATTTTATGAATTTCTTTATTCCATCCTTAATGTTTTCTATAATCCAGTCTTTTTTGAGCAGGATATTGTTCATTTCCAAGTGTTTGTTTTCTTTTCCCTGCTTTTTCTGTTATTCATTTCTACTTTGATGGCCTTACGGTCAGAGAAGATGCTCTGTAATATTACCATGTTTTGGATTCTGCTAAGGCCTGCTCTATGACCTAATATGTGGTCTATTCTAGAGAATGTTCCACGTGCCCTAGAAAAGAAAATATACTTGGCTGCTTTTGGGTGGAGCATTCTGTATATGTCTATGAGGTCAAGATGGCTGATTGTGGCATTTAGATCTTATCTTTTTTTTTTTATCTTTACTGAGCTTCTTTTTGGATGTCCTGACCTTCACCGAAAGTTGTGTGTTGAAGGCTCCTACTATTTTTGTGGAGCTGTCTATCTCACTTTTCAGCGCTGATAGAGTTTGTTTTATGTATCTTGCAGCACTGTCACTGGATGCATAAACATTTAATACGGTTATATCTTCTTGGTATATTGTCCCTTTAATCATTACATAGTGTCCTTCCTTATCCTTTTCCGATGGATTTAACTTTAAATTGTATTTTGTCAGGAATTAATATTGCCACTCCTGCTCTTTTTTAATTGTTGTTTGCTTGATATATTTTTTCCATCCTTTGAGTTTTAGTTTGTGTCTCTAAGCCTAAGGTGTGTCTCTTATAGGCAGTGTATACATGGGCCTTGTTTTTTAATCCATTCTGCCACTCTCTGTCTCTTTATTGATGCGGTTAGTCCATTTACTTTCAGCATAATTATGGATAGGTATGAATTTAGTGCTCTCATTTTGATGTCTTTTTTTGTGTGTTGTTGACAGTTTCTTTTTCCCACTTAATTTTATGTGCTGAGCACATTATCTTTATACATTGTCCTTTCCTCATATTCATTGTTGCTGATTTTGTTTCTGCTGAGTCTCTCTTTTTTCTTGTATTTTATTTTGATGAGTAGGATAGTTTGTCTCCTTTGTGGTTACCTTATTATTCACCCCTGCAATTTTATTGTTAGTCTTCAAATTTCTGATTGCTGTCTGTCTATAGATTTTCCATCTCGTTAAATTCTTCATTATGTTCCTGAATAATCTTTTTAATTTCTTCAACTGCTTTATCTGTGTGTTCCTTGGCTTGTTCTGCGTTTTGCCTCATTCTCTTCCTGATTTCTTGAAGGATCCTGTATATTAATCTTTGGTATTCTGCCTCTGGTGATTCCAGGAATGCACTTTCATCTAGAAGATCCCTGGATTCTTTGTTTTGAGGGCTTGCTGAGGCAATCATGGTCTGTTTCTTTATGTGACTTGATATTGACTGTAGTCTCTGAGCCATCTATAAGTAATTGTATTAGCTTATTTTATGTTTGCTTACTGTGTTGTAGCTTCTTGCTTTGTTTTGTTTTGATATGCCCAAATGGGTTGCGTGAGTAAGCTAGCTTGATTATTTTCACCTTTGGATCTCTCACGTCCTGTCCCCAGGTGGCTAGAGCTGTTATCAGGTGTATCAGTCTAGCAGTCCATTCACTTTTCTTGTATGAATTCAGCTCAGGAGTCCAGGTAGCTGATCATCAGGCGTGTGGTACAGGTTCTCTCCTACAGTCTTAGAGGGGCAGGGGTGACTCTTGTAGGTACCGATACCTGGTTTCAGCAGGGGTTCACACTCTGAACAAGGCAGGGGGCTGAGAATCATCCCTGATGTGTCTCTGAGGAAAGCATGTCCCTGTTCCCTAGAGCATACAGATGGGTGGGTTCTGCAGACTCACCGTGGGCACCCAATGTTTTTGGTTGTAAGTACTGGGAGGCACCAGTTATCCTTGGACCCCTGTTGTGGGTGGCTGGGTGACCTGAGTGGAGCTACCAGTCCTTAGGCCCCTGATGTGGGTAGGTGAGGACCCTCTTTAGTAGGCAAAGTAGTGTCAAACATCAAACACCCACCTCTCTGCCACACAGTTGAAATGATTGGAGTCTGCCAACAAGGGCCTATTCTCCTGAAATAGGCCCACACAGGTCCATACAGAGGGGAAACGTACTTAAAGTCCATGGGCCATTTATGCCTGGACAGGAGCTGCTTCTGCTCTGAGCTCCCCTGGTTAGTGGAGCTGGCAAATTATCTTTTCCCCCAGTTGCAGATTTATTCCTTCTCCAAGGCTGGGAAGATGGCTCTAGGAGGTCAACAAGGCCTATCTCAGGCCCAGAGAAATTAGCCACTGAAGGCAGCTTGGGAGTGGGGTGCAGGGGGGGAGGACATGGTAAAATATACACAAGTTCTTAGTTTTTGCCGGGAGAGCTGTTCTTCTCTGGTTCCGGAGGTGTGAGTAGGCTGTGTGGTTGGCTGCTTCTCCCTGAGGAAACTGTGGCCAAACACTAGTATCAGCCCGCTGCAGCTGCTCCTGGAATGGTGCCTGAGGGCTTCCAGCAATTCAGGTCCAGTAACTCTTCTCATCTTCTGAACCATCTCTTCCTCCCCCTGCCCCTCAGTTTGTTTTCTAACTTTGCCTTTGATGTTCAGGGCTCCTAGCTTGTCATAAATATACTCATTTCACTTGTTTTCAGGTGTTTGTTGTAAGAGGGCTTGCTGGAAGCATCTGTCTCTTCCTCCGTCTTGTCCCAGCCTCTCCTCACTTCATCTCTTGATGGCTGCTTCCATGAGCGTTGATTGCAGATCCAATTGAAATGAAATCCTTGACAATTTCAATCTTTTCTCCTTTTATTATGATGATGTTTATTGGTCCAGTTGTAAGGATTTTTGTTTTCTTTATGTTGAGGTACAATCCATACTGAAGGCTATAGTTTTTGATCTCCATCAGTAAGTACTTCAAGTCCTTTTTGCTTGGAGCAAGCAAAGTTGTATTATCTGTGATTCACAGGTTGTTAATGAGTCTTCCTCCAATCCTCATGCCTCATCCTTCTTCACATAGTCCAGTTTTTTGGATTTTTTGCTCAGCATACAGATTGAACGAGTATGGTGAAAGGATACAAATGTGACATACAACTTTCCTGACTTCACCCCACACAGTGTCACCTTGTTCTGTTCAAATAACTGCCTCTTGGTCTATGTATAGGTTCTTCACGAGCACAATTAAGTGTTCTTGAATTCCCATTTTTCACAATGGTATCCATAAGTTGTTATGACCAACATAGTCGAATGCCTTTGCATAGTCAATAAGACACAGGTAAACATCTTTCTGGTATTCTCTGCTTTCAGCCAAGGTCCATCTGAGACCAGCAATGATATCCTTCATTCCTGGTCCTCTTCTGAATCTGGTTTGAATTTCTGGCAGTTTTCTGTTGATGTACTGCTGCAACTGCTTTTGAATTATCTTCAGCAAAATTCTACTTGCTTGTGATATTAATGGCATTGTTCAATAATTTCCACATTCAGTTGGATCGCCTTTCTTGGGAATAGGCACCAATATGGACCTCTTCCAGTCAGTTGGCCAGGCACCTGCCTTCCAAATTTCTAGGCGTAGATAAGTGAGCACCACCTGTGTTGCAACCATTTGTTGAAAAATCTCAAGTGGTATTCCCTCAATTCTTGGAGCCTTGTTTTTCAACAATGCCTTTAGTGCAGCTTGGACTTCTTCCTTCAGCACCATTGGTTTTGATCATATGCCCCCTCCTGAAATGGTTGAACTTTGACCAATTCTTTCTGGTACAGTATTGCTGCATATTCCTTCCATTTTCTTTTGATACTTTCTGCATCATTCAGTATTTTGCCCATATGATACTTCACTATTGCGAGTTGAGGCTTTAATTTTTTTTTTTAGTTCTTTCAGCTTGAGGAATGCCAAGCATGTTCTTCCCTTTCAGTTTTCTAATTCCAGGTTTTAGTGCATGCCATTGTAATACTTTACTTTGTCTTCTCGAGCTGCCCTTTGAAATCTTCTGTCCATCTCTTTTACTTCATCATTTCTTCCTCTAGCTTTAGCTACTCTACTTTCAAGAGCAAGTTTCAAAGTCTCTTCTGACAACCATTTTGGTCTTTTCTTTCTCTCCTGTCTTTTTTTTTTTTTTTTTAACTTTTATTGAGCTTCAAGTGAACGTTTACAAATCAAGTCAGTCTGTCACATATAAGTTAATATACATCTTACTCCTTACTCCCACTTGCTCTCCCCCTAATGAGTCAGCCCTTCCAGTCTCTCCTTTCATAAAAACTTTGCCAGCCTCCAACTCTCTCTATCCTCCCATCCCCCCTCCAGACAGGAGATGCCAACACAGTCTCAAGTGTCCACCTGATATAATTAGCTCACTCTTCATCAACATCTCTCTCCCACCCACTGTCCAGTCCCTTTCATGTCTGATGAATTGTCTTCGGGGAAGGTTCCCGTCCTGTGCTAACAGAAGGTTTGGGGACCATGACCGCCGGGATTCCTCTAGTCACATCCAGACCATTAAGTCTGGTCTTTTTATGAGAATTTGGGGTCTGCATCCCACTGATCTCCTGCTCCCTCAGGGGTTCTCTATTGTGCTCCCTGTCAGGGCAGTCATCGATTGTGGCTGGGCACCAACTAGTTCTTCTGGTCTCAGGATAATGTAGGTCTCTGGTTCACGTGGCCCTTTCTGTCTCTTGGGCTCTTAGTTGTTGTGTGACCTTGGTGTTCTTCATTCTCCTTTGCTCCAGGTAGGTTGAGACCAATTGATGCATCTTAGATGGCCGCTTGTCTTTCCTGTCTTTTTAATGGCCTTTTTCTTTCTTCATGTTTGATGTCCTCTATGTCATTCCACAACTTGTCTGTTTGTACTCAAGAACTCAAGGTCATACTTCGGCTCTTGTGGACTTGCTCTAATTTTCTTCAGGTTCAACTTGAACTTGTGTATGACCAATTGACGGTCTCTTCTGTCATTCCCTCTCCTTATTCTGACTGGTGATATTGAGCTTCTTCATCTTTCCACGGATGTAATCAATTTTACTCCTGTGTATTCCATCAGGCAAGGTCTATGTGGATGTGTATAGTCACTGTTTATGTTGTTGAAAAAAAGACATTTGCAACAAATAAGTTGTTGGTCTTGCAAAGTTCTATCATGGGATCTCCAGTGTCACTTCTATTACTAAGACTATGCTTTCCAACTACTGATCCTTCTTCTTTGTTTCCAAGTTTTGCATTCCAGTCACCGTTAATTATCAATGCATTTTGATTGCATGTTCTATCAATTTCAGACTGCAGAAATTGGTAAAAATCTTCAATTTCTCCATCTTTGGCCTTAGTGATTGGTGAACAACTTTGAATAATAGTCATATTAACTGGTCTTCCTAGTAGGCCTCTGGATATTACCTCTCACTGACAGCATCATAGTTCAGGATGGACCTTAAAATGTTCTTTTTGATGTTGAATACAATGCCATTCCTCTTCAATTTATCATTCCTGTCATAGTAGACCATATGAATGTCCAATCAAAATGGCCAGTATCAGTCCATTTCAGCTCACTAATGCCTAGGAAATCAATGTTTATTCATTCCTTTTCATTTTCGATGACCTCCAATTTTCCTGGATTCATACTTTGTACATTCCACATTCCAGTTATTAATGGATATTTGCAGCTGTTCATTATCATTTTGAGTCATGCCATATCAGCAAATGAAGGCCCTGAGTGCTTGACTTCAATCATGTCATTAAGGTAGACTCTACTTTGAGGAGGTAGCTCTTCCCTAGTTGTGTTTTGAGAGCCTTCCAACCTGAGGGGCTCATCTTCAGGCACCATATCAATGTTCCACTGATACTCATAATGTTTTCACTGGCCAATTTTTTCAGAAGTAGACCACCAGGTCCTTCTTCCTACTGTGTCTTAGTCTGGAAGCTCCATTGAAACCTGTCCACCATGGGTGACCCTGCTGATATTTGAAATACCAGTGACATAGCTTCCAGCATCACACCAATAGGCAAGCCACCACAATCCAACAAACTGACAGGCAAATAGTGGTTTAGGTTAGTAGTTGAACAAGGATCATTAGTGCCAGCCATGGAAGCATAACAGGTATTTTTCTACTTGTGTTCTAAATTACAGTTAGCAAGATGCAACCTGCAGAACAATCCCACCTGTTTTTGTAAATGAAATTTTACTGCAACACAACCACACTGATTTGTTTGTGTATTGTCTATGGTTGCTTTCATGCTAAAGCAGGATGGATAGTTACAACAGAGACAGTATGGCCTTCAAAGCCTAAAATATTTACTGCCTGACCCATTATAGAAAAGGTTTGCTGACCCCTGTTCTAAATTCTGTTTATGATTCACATTGAACATCCTATTAAAATGCAAACACATCAACAATGACGAGAAAAATATGCTGTGCTGAATGATCCTGACCCCAGTGAGTATTCCATACGCAGAACGTTGGAATAGTTTAAGTGGATGATTTTAAACACCAAAGTTATTTGCAGAAAGGCTTTGGATGCAGATCATGACAGTAGATTTTCTTTGGAAGCCCAAATGTCCACAAATACCAAGCCAGAATTCAAATAAATGCACTAACAAAAAGTGAATGAATCTGATCTTTACAGCACAGAAATATAAAATATTTAAACTGAAGCTTCACAAAAATAAAGTAACAAATGCTGACTGTTCAAATAATCTCTGAATAAATACCAAGTACTTTGAAAGGCAAAAGGAAAAGTTTTATTCCATTGCTTATTTCTTTACTCTCACAAAAGTATAGCCACTACTCAGTTACTAAGGTGAATTAGTTATTTTGTAGATTTATGCCCTTTGTCTTTTTTTGTTTGTTTGTTTGTTTACTGTTGAATGCCTGAAGTCTTACCATTTCACTGATCATTAATTACTGCTTGAGAATGTGGGATCAAAATCTAAAGATGATGGGAATTATACCACTCTTGACATTATTTTTCAGCTTTGTTAAAAGAGCAGGACAACAGAATGAGGTTCCTCATTAAAATCAGTTCTTTTTGTTATCTATTGTTACTAGTCATTAATTATATCTTTAAATATCATAAAGTACATTATTCTGTTTAGTACTAAAGTGTTTAATTATTTTTTCATAAAAGAGCTGCATTTATCTAGGAATAAGTGTGGACCCATTCAGAGGTAGATTAACATGAGGTTACATTAAACAAGGTACGCAAAGGCTTATTTTTATTTACTTACTAACCTGTAGTGCACAATTTTACATGGGTTTCACCACATAAAAAACAGGTGAAACTGTGCACTACGGATTAGTACGTAAACACAAATAACGCACGCGTACCTTGCTTATTGGGCAATCTATCCTTGAAAACATTAGTAATTTTCTACATAGTGAAAACAGGGATAATTGAGTTCTTTCTTCCTGTTTTTGTAAACCTTTTTTTTTTAACTATTTTATATTTTCATGAATTACACTTAATTGATTCCTTTAAGTTTTCTTGATAAGCACATTTCTAGAAACATTATAGATGCTTAAAACCGGCTTTCTTATTAATTGATTCAAAAGCCTTGAGCTTTCTTTGCTTTTCCCCTGGAAAAAAAAAAGATTCCTAAAGATAAAATCCATTAATAATTAACATTGTTTTGATATCTGAATTTTCACATTTATTCTAGGAAAATAAATCAATCTGTGAGAAAATAAAGTTAAGCCACACAATTTGTATTTCATAGAAAATATTTATAACACTTCTCTAAAACAAGTTTGAATTTAAATTTTCTAATTTTTTAAATATTTTATCAGGAAACAACATATTTTTCATTAAAAGAGAATGGCCAGGGAACATTAGGACAGGAGATTGTATGACTTTGCTGAGTCCATAACATAATTTACTAATTTTCCCAAATTTGGAGCTAATACTTTAGTCTCAAAAATATTTAATAACTGAGAAAAAATAGCCTTTTTCTAGTATAAAAGAATTGAAAGTATCTTCAGAATATTTTCATAAAAGAAAAAACGGATGATAGTGCTTTTGTACAGTATTTATTGGTGTCTTTTTTCTCTTTTTCAAAACTCAAAAATCCAGTGGTTCAGCTGAGATGTGATATCGGGTGTCAAGAGATCTTGGCTTTAATTTTCATTCTCTCCATGGCTAAACGTGTGACTAAGTCTTCAATTGCAAATCAAGTTTTGATGGCTGCATTGCTCTGGGTGGATTCAGCCTCCCTAGGGAGGCTCTGACTATTTTGGTTGGTAGTACTGCCTTCCCTCTAGAGATGTTTCACTGAGAATTTGAATTCAAAATCTCATCGTTTTGGAGATCTGGGTTTGATTCCCGGTCAATATACTTCATGGGTACCCGCCACCTGTCTGTGGAAATTTCCATGTTGCTAATATGTTAAAGAGGTTTCAGCAGCGCTTCCAAACTAGGACAGACTAGAAAAAAAGGCCTGACGACCATTCTGAAAATCAGCTAATGAAAACTCTATGGATCACAATAGCCATACCCTGAACCGACCGTGGGGATGGTCCAGGACTGTGCAGTGTTTCATTCCATTGTGCATCGGATCACCACGAGCCAGGGTAACTCCACAGCAGCTGACAACATTATCGCTAACAGAATCTCACCATTGGGTACTTACTGCTAAATAATAAACAAACAACTACTTGCTGTTGAGTTGATCCTGACCCATGGAGACCCCATCTGTATCAGAGTAGAACTGTGCTCCATTGGGTTTTCAATGGCTTATTTTTTGGAAGTAGATTGTCATATCTTTCTTTCAAGGTGCCTCTGGGTGAACTCAAGCCTTCAATTTTTGGTAAGCAGTTTAGTGCATTAACTATTCTCACCATCTAAAAAAACCCAAAACCTTTTTCCATAGGGTTGGCTTCGACTCATAGCAATTCTATAGGACAGAATAGAACTACCCCATAGGATTTCCAAGGAGCGGCTGGATTTGAATTACAGACCTGTTGGTTAGCAGCTGTAGTTTGCCATAGCTCTTAACCACCATGCCAACAGGGCTAGGGATCCCAAATAATAGATTCGAAAAGGATTAAGCTTTTCTAACTCTGAAACATGCAGAGAGGGTTCACAAAGAAAGAAACAATAATAAAAGTTAAGGGAGGCATCTTAGTTTGCTTTGCTTTATTGAATCCTAGGCTGAAAGTGCAAATATTTATTGAACAAATAAAAGCAATTACATTGTAAGAAATGTACATGACTAGATCAGTACACCTAGTCTTGTACATCATCATGAAAATAATCTCCAGGATCTGAGGGTAAGGCCAGGAAACAAAATGTTACTAGATATATGACAGGAAAAATAACAGATGAATTCTGAGAGTATAATCAAATTTTGTGTTCAAGAAATATATTCTTTCATTCAACAATTATTTACTGAGAACCATTGTGTATCAAATATTGTGCATGACTGTGGAAATAGAAAAACAAGATAAAAATACTTTAGTTTCCGTCTTAGATCTGGGAACAGAGAAGTAAGGAGGCAAAACACTGAATAAATGAATTAATGCATACATTCATGAATGAATGAAAGAAAGAACGAATGACTAAAGACAAACCCCAAAATAAAAGTGGACTTTCCAAAGCAGAAGCAAAGATAAATAGTTGAAGCTGATAAATAAAAGCGGGTGTGAGCATGCATATTAATAATGCTACACACTTAACTGCCTAATGGATTTGGGGACTTGTTAAAGATTATTCATAATAAATCAAAGTTGAAGGTCAATACATACTTAATTTTAAATTTGCATTTAATTTGTATTTGGTATGTAAATAAGAGATCACATATGTTGCAGCATCATCCAGCTTGTTCACTTAGTGCAGCAGGCAGTAAATATTCCCTTTCCACACTGCCAAACAGAAGGCATTAAGGAACAAAGGCCGTAAATCAGGGTCAGACATCCCTTCAAAGTAAAGAAGAATCTAAATATTTGAGCAATATTTAAGTTGCTTTTAGGGGCAAAGCAAAATCTCTTCTAAGGAAAAGCTATTCTCTTCCCTATCAGGTCGATGATAAAATTATTTGGTATAAATTTTTATAACAATTTTTGAATTGAAATTGATCTAGGGGAATAGCTGTCTAAAGACTGTGGAAATGTGCATATGTTTATTTTAGAAATGTCTTATTCCAAAATTGAAATATGGTTGATACTCTTCCCCAAAATATATAAATAAAAGTTTACATAATTCAAATGAATAAAACTGTCTACAATGAGATATGATTAATTCCATATATTTGGTCCTTACAGATGTGACATATGTCCAGATTTCCCTTATTTTATTATTATTATTCTACTTTACGTCAGCCAGAGAATTAAAAGACTTGTATGAAAACACTGAGGGCTCACTTTAACTGTACCCATGGTGTCTTTACAGGTGTCTTTGTTATCTAATGCTGCTATAACAGAAATGGTATTAACAAACAGAAATTTATTCTCTCGCAGTCTAAGAGGCTAAAAGTCCAAATTCAGGGTGCCAGCTCCAGGGGAGGCTTTTTCACTGTCAGCTCTGGGGGAATGTCCTTGTCATCAAGCTTTACCTGGTCTAGGAGCTTCTTGGTGCAGGGACCCTGGGTACAAAGGATGTGTTCCACTCCTGATTCTTCTTGGTTGATGGTAATGATGCCTCTCTCCTCTGCTCACTTCTCTGTTTTATATCTCAAAAGAGATTGACTCAAGATACAACCTAATCCTATAGATTGTGTACTGTCTCATTAACATAACTTCCTCTAATCCTGCCTCATTAACATTATAAATGTTAGGATTTACAACACATAGCATAATTCTATCAAATCATAAAATGGAGGATGACCACACTATACTGGGAATTATGGACTAGTCAAGTTGACACATATTTTGGGAGACACAATTCAATTTGTGACATTCCACTATTTGGCCCTCAAAAATTCATGCTCTTGTCACATATAAAATATTTTCACCCCATCATATCATCCCAAAAGTCTTAAATCAACTCCAAGTCCAAATTCCATCTTGGAGCAAAATTCTTTTTCATACAAGTTATCTGCTTTCAAAGTACAATGGTGGAACAGGCACAAGGTAGACATTTCCATTACAAATAGGAGAAATGGGAGGGAAAGAAGTTATAATGGGTATCAAGCCAGTCCAAAGCCCAGCAGAAAAATTTACATTAGCTCTCAATGCTTTTAAATAATCCTCTGTTCTCTGAGACTATCTAGGCAATGACCCCACCCTCTAGACTCTGGGTGTTGGCCTTGCTCTCTGGATTCTGGGTGGAGGCCCCTCAGTTCTGTGCTTCAGCTCTTCCTTCCAGGTCTGCTGTAATGGTAACAATGCTCCCTTGGCTTTGGGTGGCCCCATTCACCTAGTATATCTGAGTGTCAACCCTATTCCCTCAGCCCCAGCAGGCCCCATTCATCCATCCCTTGGGCATGGCAGCCCCATCCCCTTAGCTTTGGGCAATGGATCTGGCCCCATCCCCCTGCCACTCATGAATGGCAGTTCAAAACTCCAGAAATGAGTTGGTGAAGACCTGACTCTTTGAAACCTAGGAGGTTGTGGCCCTACCCTTTGAGACCCAGCAGGCCATGTTTCTGCCCTTTGAGACCACAGAAGTCATGGCCCAACTTTTGAGACTGAAGCAGCTCTACTTCCCATGCTCCTGTCTCTTCATATTCTGCTTCTTGGTTCTTTGGCTTCTCAGTCTAAAGGCACTCAGCTGTCTTGCACTGTGGGTCAGCAAGCCTAGCTCAGCCAATAAGTACCCAGAGGCACCTCACTCTGCCAGGAAGACTCTTGCCCGAAGGTACTCAGCTCCCTCACTCCGCAGGATGGCTTTGGGCTGTCTCGTGCCAGTCTCCTACTTTTACTGCTGCCATTTCTCTGCTGCTGCTTCTTACCATTTGTGTTGTCTCCAGTGTTACAGCTCTCCTCATTTCCTTCTGAACCCTAACCAGAATTGTCTTTGACATCCATAATTCCACCAACAGTCTCTTCAAGACGATCTAGGCTTTTTAGGCACCTTAAAACTCTTCCAACCTCCACCCATTCACAGTTTCAAAACCACTTCCACATTTTAGGTACCCGTTAGAGCAGCACCTTACTCTTCCAGTACCAAATTCTGTCTTAGTTATCTTGTGCTGCTATAAAAGAAATACCACAATTGGATGGCTTTAATAAACAGAAATTTATTATCTCACAGACTGGGAGCCTAAAAGTCCAAATTCAGGGCACCAGCTCTAGGGGAAGCCTTTCTCTCTCTCTCCGCTCTGGGTGAAGGCCTTGTATCAATTTTCCCTTAGTCTAGGAGCTTCTCAGTGCAGGGACTCTAGGTCCAAAGGATGCACTCTTCTTCTGGCTTTTCTTGCTTGATGGTAATGAGGTGTCTCTCCTTTCTGCTTGCTTTTCTCTTTTATATCTCTAAAGAGATTGACTCAAGGTATAACCTAATCCTGTAGATTCCTTCCTGCCTCACTAACATAACTGCCTCTAATCCTGCCTCATTAATCTCATAGACCTTACGATTTATAACAAATTGGATAATTACATCAGATCACAAAATGGAGGACAACCACATAATATTAGGAATCATGGCCTATCTAAATTGACATATTTTGGGGGAATACAATTCAATCTATGACAACAGGTAAAACCACCTTTTTTACAAGAACCTTTCAATACTTAAATAAATGGCCACACCTTAGGCTGTAGAGGAAGTTTCCTCATACAAAATTCTGTAAAGAATGCTGTTATAGTGAGGGTCTAGCCTCACTTATTTTTTCACTTGGAAAAACTCTTCGTAGCTTTGAAAAATATGTGCCTTACAAGGGTTCAGAACCAAAAAGGATGCCAGAGCAATATTACTGAGAAACAGGCATAAAAAGAAAGGAATCGATGTACTGTGAATTGTCTTTCTTTTCCAATTTGCTTATAGGTTTGTGTGTGTATCCACGCATGTTTGTGTCTGTTTGTGTATACGTGTGCATGCATGTGTGTGTACAGATACTATCCCTTCTTTGGCTAGTAAAGGAGTTGGAAAGTGAGTGCAAACAACAGCATATTAAGAGGGAAGACGATAGACATGATCAGGTATACATCAGTCTAGATAGGGACTATCCATTTACATTTTTGCTATGTATGAATCATACTGATGATGAAAAAATGATCATCGCTATAAAATTCTCTTTTTTTAAGGTGTTTTCAGATACAATATAAATTGAACATGATTCAGGGATTTTATGAAATGGAGGCTATATATGGCATGTTCCATTTCCTGATTTCTCCTACTCATTTACCAAAAACAAAACGAAACAAAACCCATTGCCACTGAGCCAATTCCAACTCACAGTGACCCTACAGGACAGAGTAGAACCGCCCCACAGGGTTTCCATAACTGCAATTTTTACAAAAGCAGACTGTCACATGTTACTGCCACAGAGTGGTCGGTAGGTTCGGATCACCGACCTCCCAGTTAACATCTGGGTGCTTAACCACTGCCCCAACAGGGCTCCTCACTCCTTTACTATTAGAAGTTAATTCAAGACTATTTCTACACTTTTGTAAACAATTGAATAGTTGAAAAAAACTGCAACACATGTTCTGCTCAAACCAGGCCGTGTAAAGCGATCTGCTGAGCGATTATATGGTAGATTTGATCAGTTTTGCCAGCAAGTCTTGAAACTCAAGCCAGAATGCCCTGCTCTTTCTTCCATGGAAGAATTGGGGGCTGCATTGTATGACTAATTGCATCAAACCTGGGCACTGGCCTCACAAAACTTGCATGTGTAAATGTCTTTTCTCGATTAGCTCTACAATTCTATGTGTCATGGTTATGGTATGACTTCTATGCCAAACACATATTCAGAACATTGATGGATAAAAATATTTAAATTACCTTTGAAATACTCTGGATTGTCTTGCACCAAAGTCATCCCAGAATGGTACCTTTCCTCAACTGTTGCCCCTTGTATTCACCAAGTAGAATATTTGATTAGTGAATCCTAGTATGATTTATGCTCCGGTAAATATAAATTAGTTCGTGAAGTTTTCATCTTTTACTTGAAACAGGTCCAAGAATCATGTAGATTACACGCATCATATCCTTAGTGTTTACCATAACCATATAAGAAATGCGTGGCATTCACCTGGCAGTCTATCTTTTACAGTGATATATTAGTGAAACTGAAAATCCCTAAAGAGGAAGGCCATTATCTTTAAAGAGCCACTGCTTATAAAAAAAAAAAAAAAGATATCTAGAGACCTTAATCGTAGAAAAGCTAACTAAAGACCCTAAAAAGGGACATGTTGCTCACTATGGACATTCATGAGGCTAAAGCAATCTCTCCAAACCTTCTCATTATATAAGGATCATTTTAACTTAGAGAGAAACACACAGAGAAAGAGAGATGGGATCTCACTTCTGAGATGGAAATAAATTAACTTGGGGCCAATTTATCTTTCACAACATATTAGGGGCAGTACCAGCAGTCCACAGATGCACACCCCATGAGCAGCCTAAAAAGACATCTGTGAGGAAAAGGCAGTTTTATATTCAAAGTATAATTTAATAATTAAATGTCAACCAGACCCCAGATGGATGTTTCAAAAATAAAAAATAAAAATAAAAAAATTTACATTTACTCTACTTATATACATTTTTTCATTTTTCTACGCCCAGAATGATAATAAGCAAAAAGTTCTATCTCATATTTATTATTGGAACAACTAAACTGAGAGAAAGAAGGACACAAAAATGAAATAGTGAGAAAGACAGAGACAGATTTTGGACAGTTAGTGGAAAGACAGACATGGTGAATTTTCTGTCCAATATCGAATAAAAAAGGCAGATACTATTAAATAGTAGATTTAACTATAATTCATTCTACTGATTTTGAAGAAAAATTGAATTCAAATATTCTTATGTTCAATCTTTAAGACATTGTCACCAAAAGTTTCTTACTCATTGTCTGGTTTTATTATAACTCCTGTTATATCCCCAGTGAAAGACATGAATTATGTCTAGACCAGTGACCATGAGGGCATATGTTTCATTGCCTAATGACTCATGGGTCATTCATTATTTGACTATATTTAGATCATTGCTACAACTCTCATATCCCACATTATCTAGGTAAAACCAATATTAATAAAATCTGTTTTAATCACTTAGGGAATTTACAACAAAGCTGGGGTTATTTTTAAAGGAACTCCTATTGTGTAGATAATTTCTTTAATAGTCACTTTTCCCAGCTTTGACAGTTTAGATGAAGGGGAAGAAAAAGAGAGCAAACAAACACATAAAGATGACAAAATGAATCCTTGTCAGAGAAGACACCTTAGAAAATTTCTCTCTCCTAGGTTGTCAAATATTTGCAGAAGATAAATATATCTTCTTGGACAACACATTGAAAGTGCTTCTTTTGTTATAATTATACAGTATACGGCTCCTCCTCCATCATCCACTATGTAAATCATTTTATCGTGTCTCTGTGTTTCTGCTGGATTTTTAAACTGAGTTACTAGAAGGACTTTGTTTTTCATGTATTTAAAAATCTATTTCTTGGGTCTGGCACAACACCTGGCACATGAAACATCCTTAATAAATATTTGGAGAATAAAGGAATGAATAACAAATACTTTCACGTAGAGCAGAAAACTACTTAAAAATGGCAAAGATTGTACAGAATATTTGGCAGTGTAACTTTTTTTTCTGTGATATTTCAAACATGGTTTTTAATTTATTAACATACGTTATGGTTGATGAACTTTTGTAAAGTAACCAAAGTAAGTGACAGGGCCAGGCTGCCCATGAATATGTGGAAAGCCCTGATCATGATATCCTTCCCCTTTGAGCTCGCATTCTCAGAAGGATAATCAATTTGGAATCCATCACCACTTAAAAGGGGCTGATTTCAAACTTTAAGAAACAAAACTTGATGTGGAAATAAAAGGAAAAGTTATACTTTTCTATTTCTTTTGTTTTTATAAATTCCTTATTTGGTTTTTATTGAGGTTGGTTTGGAACTTGGTAATTTAGAAGTTGGAGAGGGTTCAAAGACTAGTAATAAAGCATCATGTATGAAAGTATAGAAATGTATTGAGGTGACAAGCCAGAGAAAGGAAAGTCAAGAGTTTTTGTATACAATATTTATGTATAATATTTACTATCCAGTAATATCCAGTGCTGTTGAGTCAATAAACAACTCCAAATATTATTTATCAACTTAAAATGATATTTCATAAATTCACAAAATTACTCACCTTCTTTGGTACAGTTGATTTGAGTTTCATCACTGAAGTCCCCACAGTCATTGTCACCATCGCAGGCCCAATGGCCTGGGATACACCTGCCACTGGAGCATCTGAACTGATTATCAAAGCAGGAATGAACACAGCCAACCTCGTCACTTCCATCCCCACAGTCGTCATCTGGAAAAAATCATTAACAGTAAGCTAGTGAAAATGGATCCCAGGAGAAACATATTCTTATGAATTATTATTATTATCATTTTTTAGTAAGCAGTTTTGTTTTGGTTTTTGAAAAATAAATGATGAATAAATGGATTTGTACTTCCCATGAACTATGAGAGAATTATTTTCATCTTTATATCACTTGTCTTCTAAGTGTCAACTATTAAACTGAGAGGGGAAAAAGAATCCTTCAGTTTGGATTTTGAAGCTTAGTTTCTATTCCACTCAGAACTGACTAACCACTGACTGAAATGCATGTAGGCAACATGAGACAATTATGAAGTTGGGCAATGATGGTGACTGCAGGACTTATGTCAGATGATACAGGTGGTGATATAATTATTAGTTAGTACCTACTTTCTCTATAAGCCCCAGTGGCACAGTGGTTAAGAGCTCAGGTGCTAACCAAGAGGTCAGCAGTTCAAATCCACCAACTGCTCCTTGGAAAACATGTGGGGCAGTTCTACTCTGTCCTAGAGGGTAGCTATGAGTCAGAATCCACTCAACAACAATTTTTTTTTTTTTTCTGTCTATGCCCCAGAGGCTATAACTATTTCTCCTACTCTGTCTCTTTTCCCCATTCTCCAACATGAAGGCCCACTGTTTACCGTCCACTACTTGCCCCATGTGTGTATTTATACTGGGAAATTTTTGTACACTACCATCAATAAGGGTTTATGTTGTTTATTAATACTGTTGTAGGACAGAGGGGAGAGGGACATGAAGTGAAAATAGATTAAATTGAAATAAATGGCTGAGATTGCATTGACTTACATATAATTCGTTTCACTGTATTTGGCACTAACATAATGATACAACTGAGTCTAAGAGAAAACATCATTTATACGTTAAGAGCAAGGTGTCAGAATTTGGACCATCTGGATAATTTCACAGTAATTGATAAACTATTCCATCCTGAGGTTACAAAGCATTTTACATAAATACTTTTGGGAACATGAATTGTCCAGGTAGCTTCCTCAATTTCCCCCTTTACTTCATGCTTGTATACTTAGACTATGGATAACCTTATATCTGAAAATAAATCTCCACTATGGCCTCATGGAGCAAATATTGAGCTCCATTATCCTTAATGCTAATCCCTATCGATGCGCCAGATGCCCTCTCATCACTTGTGTTAACCGTTTTGCTTGGTTCTGCAAACTTCTCTTACAAACTCCCTCTGAAGGAGGGGAGGCAGCCAAGAGAGCCAGGCCTCCAATCAAATCAGTGCTGCACAGTGAACAGTTGGTACTTGCCAGAGTCGCAGTGCCATTTGCTGCTAATGCATCTTCCACTTTTGCATATAAATTGAGTTAGCGGTTCACAAGTTGGGAATTCTGTGAAGGATAAAAGAACATTTAATAGGAAACACGTTACTGGCTTTGTTTGACTTAATTTGTCTCTCATTTGCTTCTGTGATCAGAACTTTCCCCTGCCTCTGGCAAAAGACAGAGGCAACATAGACAAACAAATATGACTGTCACTTCTTGAGGACAGAAGATACACATAACATTAACATTTTTAAATGAGTACTTTCCAGTGACTGAAACCCAAAGAGAGTCATTTGATGAAGGACAGTTTGTATCCATTACACCGTGAGAAAAAATGAATAGTTGTCAACTCCCAGTACTAGGGACCTTGACCTCCACTCAGGGAATAACAGCTGGGTGGAGCTCTACACTCCAGCGCTGAAAAGTAATGTGAAATACTTTAAAGGAGAAAGGCCTTTTCTGAATACAGAGAACCAAAGTAGAAGAGCCAGATCTAACTCTGCCTCTGCTCTGAGATGTACACAAGTAGGAAGTAAAACACAAGTCCATAAAATCTAATTATTTGGTATCATACATTTAAAAAGACTTCACAAGAATAGATTCTGAGTCTTAAAAACAAAAAGGAAAGGAAAACACAAAACACCTAAAAAGCAACAAAATGAAGAATTAGATTTCAAAATAAAAATTTACCCAGTGAAATTAAAAGACCTCCATTCCTAAACTTAGATAACCATTACAAAAAAAAAAAAAATTAGAATTACAGTAGAAAAAAATTTTTTAAAAGAGATAATTATCCAATCTGATGGGTTACTAAATTTAAAAGTAAGATTGTCATAGGAAGATCAGATAATCAAGACTGATTGCCAAAAAAAAAAAAAAAAGTAGGACTCATCAGAGAAAAATATAATTGCCAAACAGTTCATCATAGCAATTTGGGGCAGCTTACTAATATTTCCCAGAAGAAAGTGTTACTATTTCTATTTCATGTATGGTAAAAATAATTCACTTATGAGTCCCTGGGTGGTACAAACGGCTAACATGCCTGGCTGCTAACCGAAAGGTTGGAGGTTCAAGTCTACCCAGAGATAACTCAGAAGCAAGTCCCTGAGACCTACTTCCAAAAAATCAGCCATTAAAAACTGTATGGAGCCTAGTTTTGCCCTGACAACATGGGGTTGCCATAATTTGAAACTGACCCCTCAAAGGCAGCTGGTGGTAGTAGTAGAAGCAAAGGCTTTTGCCTGTGGCAATAATTTGATTTCTCAGTCTGCTACTTTAGCAACTAATGAAAATAAAAGAACATTAAATATATATATATATATATATATATATACACAGTGAAATTAAAAGACCTCCATTCCTAAACTTTAGATAACCATTACAAAAAAAAAAAAAAATTAGAATTATAGTGTGTGTGTGTGTGTGTGTGTGTGTATCTCACATGCAAAAGCTGGGAAGAATAAGAAAGACCAAAGAAAAATTGATGCCTTTGAATTACAGTGTTGGAGAAGAATATTGAACATACCATGGACTGTCAGAAGAATGAACAAATCTGTTTTGAAAGAAGTACAGCTAGGTTGCTCCAAAGAGGGAAGGATGGCAAGACTTCATCTCACATATTCTGGACATGTTATCAGGAGGGTTCAGGCCCTGAAGAGGGACATCGTGTTTCACAAAGCAGAGGGTCAGCGAAAAAGAGGAAGATGCTCCATGAGATGGATTGACACAGTGGCTGCGACAATGGGTTCAAGCATAACAATGATCAAGAGGAGGGCGTAGGACCAAACAGAGTGTCATTCTGTTGTACATAGGGTTTCTATGAGTTAGATCAGACTTGACAGATTCTAACAACATTTGTTTTTCTAAATTTCTTCTTGCCATCGTGGTGTTTCACTACAGTGTTTCTGTATTTGTTTTCACCAATGTCTTCAGTGCAGCTTGGACTTCTTTCTTCAGTACCACAGGTTCTTGACCATATGCTACATCCTGAAATGATTAAACATTAACCAGTTCTTTTTGGTACAGTGACTCTGTGTAATCCTTCCAACTTTCTGCGCTGTTCAGTATTTTGCCATAAAATATTTCACTATTGCAATTCTGGGTTTGAATTTTTTCTTCAGTTCTTTCAGCCTGAGAAATATCAAGTGTATGCTTCCCTTTTTGTTTCCTAACTCCAAGTCTTTGCACATTTCATTCTTCTACTTTGTCTTCTTGAACCACTCTTTGGAATCTTCAACTCTTTGACTTCATCGTTTCTGCCTTTTGCTTTAGCTATTTGATGTTCAAGAGCAAGATTCACAGTCTCTTGTGACATCCATTTTGGTCTTTTCTTTCTTTCCTGTCTTTTTGATGACCTCTTGCTTTCTTCATGTATTTTTTCCTTGATGTAGTTCTACAACTCATCTGGTCTTTGGTTGTTACTCTTCCATGCATTGAATCTATTCTTGAGATGGTCTCTAAAGTCAAGTGGGATATACTCAAGGTCATATTTTGACTCTAGTGGACTTGTTCTAATGTTCTTCAGCTTCAACTTGAACTTGCATATGAGCAATTGATGGTCTGTTCCATAGTCAGCCCCAGGCCTTGTTCTGACTGATGATATTGAGCTTTTCCATCATCTTTTTTCCACAGATATAGTCGATTTGATTCCTATGTATTCCATCTGGCAAGGTCCATGTGTATAGTCTCCATTTATGTTGGTGAAAAAAAGTATTTGCAATGAAGAATTTATTGGTCTTGCAAAATTCTATCACGCCATCTCTGGCATCATTTCTATCACCAATGCCATGTTTTCCAATGATCAATCCTTTTTTGTTTCCAGCTTTCATATCCAATCACCAGTAATTATCAATGCATCCTGGTTGCATATTCAATCAATTTTAGATTGCAGAAGTTGGTAAAAATCTTCAGTTTCTTCATCTTTGACCTTAGTGGTTGGTGCATAAATTTGAAGAGTCATATTAACAGGTCTTCCTTGTAGGCATATGGATATTATCCTAACACTGACAGCTTTGCACTTCATGATTGATCTTAAAATATTCTTTTTTGATGATGAATAAAACACCACTCCTCTTCAATTTGTCATTGCTGGCATAGTAGACCATATGATTGTCTCATTTAAAATGACCAGTACCAGTGCATTTCAGCTCACTAATGCCTAGGATATCAATGTTTATGCATTCCATTTCATTTTTGAAGATTTCCAATTTTCCTAGATTCACACTTCCTAAATTTCACATTCTGATTATTAATAGATGTTTGCAGCTGTTCCTGCTCATTTTGAGTCATGCCACATCAGCCAATAAAGGTCTTGAAAGCTTGACTCCATCTTCATCATTAAGGTTGACTCTACTTTGAGGAGGCAGCACTTTCCTGGTCATTTTTTGAGTGCCTTCCAACCTGACGGCCTCATCTTCCAGCTCTATACCAGGCAATGTTCCATTGCTATTCATAAGGTTTTCACAGGCTAATTTTTTTTTTTTTTCTTTATTCACAAGTAGACCACCAGGTCCTTCTTCCTAGCCTGTCTTAGTCTGGAAGCTCAGCTGAAACCTGTCCACCATGGGTGACTCTACTGATATTTGAATACCCATGGCATAGCTTCCAGCATTGCAGCAACATGCAAGGCCCTACAGTAAGACACACTGACAGATATGTGGAAGATATGTACATATACATATGAATAAATCAATAATTCACTTAGTGTTTACACAATATGCTCAGTGCCAGACCTTTTAGCTCCCCAGGAGAATATCATGGTGTTGTAAATCTTTACACATAACAACTCATTTAATAGACATTGAGAGGGAGAGAAGGAGGAGGAGGAGAAAAATAAACTAGTGCCATTGACTCTTTGTCATAAGGATAAAAGTAACTGAAACATTGAGATAGATCTGTGGTTCAAGTTCCTTAAAGTTGCACTCCTGATAGGTGCAGCCAAAAGACAATCAGTAGCAAGAAAGCTTTTTTCTTTCTAAAACAACTGACTTAGAATCAGAATATATTTGGTGTAAGAGACCACACCCTTTTCAAATTGTATTCTGCAGGTTGTCTCAGTGCTGTTAAGGATGGGTGGGTAGAGGATGTTGGCTAGGCAGCCTGGGTTTTGGTTGCCCACCCTCCACCAACCAAATCAACTTACCTTTTTCTTATCGATTTATACAGCTTTTTATTTAGCTATCTATACATTTAATTTTGGAGTTTTGAGCACAATTTTATATTGCTAAAACATATATTCCTCTTATTTTAAAAAAGACAAAGTGAAAACCATGATTTATGTCTACTCATTTTAGCCCTAAGTAAAGTGAAACTCAGAAACTTTAGGCTTACTTAAGGTATATGTACCTCTTTAACAAAAAACAAGTCTTAGGATTCAGTTCTCTAACTCTCCATCCAACACTCTTATCTCTTTTGACTTATTACTTCCCTGTTTCATTTTCACTTACCATCGTAATTATACCTAAACTGTTATTTTACTCCATGCTATAGATTGAATTATTTCCCAAAAATAAGGGTGTAAGTCCTAACCCCTGTAACTGTAAATATGACTGTATTTGGAACTGGGATTTTATTTTATTATGTTAATGAGGTAATAGAAGAGTAGGGTGGGTCTGAAACCTAGTCACTTCTGAGTTATAAAAAGAGATTAGACAAAGATACACATAATGGGGGAAGACAGACACGAAGAAATGCCAAGGAACTCCCAGAGCTACCAAAAGGGAAGCACCCTCTCTTAGAGCTGATGCTCTTGTTTGGACTTCTAATTTGTAAAACTGTGAGACAAAAAATTTCTATTCTCTGAAGCCACCCTTGTGTGACATTTTTTTGTTACTGCAGCACTAAATAACTAAGAAACTTCACTGGTATCTTAGCGTATATTAAAATTAAAAGCTAAATGTTCCTCACAGATTATTTTATTATGTAAAGTAGTACTACCTCATGTTTATCAGAAATGTGTCTCTTTCTAGATTTTTAGTATTTGGTTCATAAGTTTAGTTCATACCTGCCTCTCCATCATGATTTTATAATGCTAGAAATTTCAATCATTTATAATTTTTTATCTTATCTTTAAATTCTATATCACGATCAACTTTTAATTTATTTTATAGGGCAGATTAGACCAAGATTCATGTAATTATTTTAGTCACAGTTTTTTAGGTCTATTCCTAATCATTTATTTTTAAGTGTTAAAGACTTTATATCGTAGCCCAAGCAGTGGTTACCTTAAAAAAACAGGTTAGTGGGCATGTTCTTAGTACTTTGACCAGTGAAGCACATTGGTGAAAGTATCTTTAGGAAATAAAAATTTTAAATGACACTGCTATAACCCCTAGAATAGTTCATATTCTTCTTTAAAAACTGTAATATTTGGAAGTTAAAGGCTTATATTAATACATAGTTCTTGGCAAGTCATAAATAACTGTAATTAATAATAAAATGGAAACAAAGTGACTTGCATGCTAGTTTAATATAGTGTCGAGACATATCTTATGTGGCATACTCAAAGTACTAGCTTAAATTAGAATCAGTGGCTAGCATATTCATCATCATTCTTAAAATGGTAAAATAATGAGAACTCTCCCTGGAGTGTAGCAGGGCTGGGGAAAGAGAGTCAGCCAACCTGACCAACAATTGTTATACAGTCAGCAGACTGTATATCTGTCATGTGATAATTAAGTCAGATAATAGCCACCTTTAGCATTGGTAACTTACCACTGGACAAGGTAAATTGATATTATTTTGCAAAAACATATTAAGAAAAATGTTGGCCTCGTACCAGATCTGGTGGACACAGCATTGCTGATTATCTGCTCTTTTACTTTTAAAAAACAAATTTATTTGTATAATTTTGGCTTTGAGTACATTCACCTGACACATTGGCATGTAAATAGAAATCATCTGAAAACTGAACAAATCTTTATTAAGTTTTATGACTAGGACTTGACTTGAAATAAGAATTTTAAAATAAATTTAGCATTTTGAAAATAAAAATATAATCAAAACATAATTATGATTCAAAGAAAGAAGTAGAAAAGAAATAACCACTAATGTTTGAGATAAAAGACCATATTACTCAGCAAATATCTTCACATATAAGAAGTACCAAAAAGAAAAGTGAAAATGCCCATGTATTATTTAATCAATACTTGTAAAAATGTTTTCTTTTGTTGCCTGATAAAATAATAAATTTTTATGTTTATATTTCAAGAATCAACATGAATGGTACCAAAAATATATTTTCCTCCTTAGATGAATAATAAGTGTTTAATGTTCAGAAGATGTGTGGAACATATAAATCAGGGACTTTAAACAAATTGATTCAAGTTATATGCAAATGAGTAAACAACTAAATGCCCACTCTAAGATCATGACGAGAGCTAATTAAAAAATGTTAGATCTTTTAGGGTCAATAATAGGTTAAATCATATTATTTAATCTCTCCTCTATAAATTTAGCAGCATATTAGCCAACATCAGAAGTTTTACTAGTAAAAGATAAATCACCACCTACAGGTGAAAACTTCAGATATTTGGCAAGAATTCACTGGATGGAAAATTTGTCAACGTGACCTTTACGATTGTTTCGAACTTTCAGATTGTTGCTTCAAAATATGGCCAAAAAATAATCTAGAAATGAGTTCTCAATAGGTAAAAAAAATTCTCAGAATAAATTAAAAAAAAAAAATGTAAAACTCAATGCATCTTCAATCTCTTACGAAAATGAGAGGCCTACACCTTCTACTATAATGAAAACTACACACATACAAGGGTAAGTCAAAAAGTATTGCTGCAAAATCTTAGAAACCTTTATTAAACAAAAATATCAAATTGTGAAGCTATTGTTTCTTGACTCATCCTCAGTCTAGATCTACACACTTCTAAAGGCAGTGTTTCCATCTCTCTAACCTTTCCCTAAAGAATTCTATGCTCTTTGATTTATACAGTGTCAAAACGGTAGTTTTGGTATCCTTGAGGACGAAAATCATGTTTCTTTTAAGCGTTCTTTGAGGTTTATGAAAAAGAGGTCTGAAGGAGCAAGGTCAGGCTGTAGGGTAGACGGGTAAGGTTTCCCAAAGAAATATTCCTACTACAGCCCTTGCTACCCTCAAAGAACAAGCAAGTGCATTGTCATGATGGAAAGAAATTCCTTGGACCAATTTCCTGAACTTTTCCTCACTAATGCAGTTTTCAATTTTCTTAAAATTCCTTCATAATAAGCCCCTGTGATATCCTCAGTAGTCCGAGAAAATCTATCAAGATTACTCCTTTGGAATACAAAAAAAAAAAAAAAACAGTCGCCAAAACCTTCTGAGTGGTCTTCTCTCTCTTGGCTCATCTTTGGGTCTTCCTGACCTTCCTTAAAATATTTGATCCATCTAAAAACTGTCGTTTTATGTGGGGCAGCATTCCCATAAACTTGTTGGAAAGTGTCAATGATTTGGGGAGATGTCCACTTCAGTTTTGTTAAAAGCATGATATTAGCCCTGACCTCAAAATTGTTTTTTTCCATGGCAAAAAAGTACTCCCTTTTTTTTTTGAAGAAATCCTAATGAGACTAAGACAAGCGTATTGCTGAGAGAACTTGTCTGCAGCCATCCAGTAATCACAGAGACATGTTTAAATACATTTTGTTTGGAGTAAACCTGTGCATGTATAGACTGGAACCCTAGTAGCAATATTTTTTGATTTACCCTGGTACACACATATAATGCACGTATTTTCTTAATTCCACATTGGATCTAATTTATACATATAACTTACTTAGTTAAATCATTTCTCTTGGCAACTTTGCAGTCTTACTTAGTTCATGGGACTTAAAGGCAAATACTGACTATATGGGGGAAAAATAGGAACTAGGAGAAAGCAGAGGTCAAATTATGAGAGAAGGCCATTCATTAATTGAAGGGAAACACATAAGGTAGTAAAAGTTACTAACATTTTCATTCTTGTTTTCTTCTCAACGTGGCATTGTGGCCTTGGGTAAAACACTCAGCCACTATGATCCCTGACTTTTGGTTTGTAAAATGATCTTTCAGGTTCTATAAGTCCTAAAGTTCAAGATGTCAGAAGAAACACTGAAAGCATTCAACACCCTGAAAGCATTTAATGTAGTGAGAAATAGGGTTCGCCATCTGAATAACTCCTAGGGTTATCATACCATTCCAACAGAACACAGTAACTGATTTTCAGGGGAAAAATAAAATGATAAAACTAGTTTACAAATGTTGAAATTATCCTGACTTGTTTTGCTTAATAATTCAGTGAAATGTACATTTAGAAAGAGTCCCATTTCATGGATTGAATTAAGTCCCCTCAAAATTATGTGTCAATTTGGCTAGACCATGATTCCCAGTATTGTGTGGTTGTCCACCATTCTGTGATCTGATATGATTATTTTAGGTGTTGTAAATCCTAACCTCTATGATGTTAATGAGGCAGGATTAGAGGCAGTTATATAAAGAGGCAGGACTCAATCTAAAGGATTAGGCTGTATCTTGAGCCAATCTCTTTGAGATATAAAAGAGAGCAGCAAGCAGAGAGGAGTGGAACCTTATTCCACCAAGAAAGAAGTACCAGGAGTGGAGCATGTCTTTGGACCTGGGGTCCCTGAGCTGAGAAGCTCCTAGACCAGGGGAAGATTGATGACAAAGACCTTCTCCCAGAGCCAGCAGAGAGAAAAGGCTTCAGACTTCTAGCCTCCTAAACTGTGAGAGAGTAAATTTCTGTTTGTTAAAGCCATCTACCTGTGGTATTTCTGTTACAGCAGCACTAGATAACTAAGACACCCATTAAAAAATTTAAGTCTAATGTAGGTCCCCTTTCTTTTCACTAATGTAGGAAAATACCCTATCTGTGGATACAGTATTTTAATTTCATAGTATCCTACCTCCAATGGTGATAGAGAAATGAAGCCTAACATTATTCAATATACTTTTCCTCCTAAACATAAGACACTTAAAATATTTAACATTTTTTCCTGTCTTTCCCTATTAGCATTAATTAAAAAGTTGAGAATAGTGTCTGAAGATTTGTTTGTTTGTGGATGCTTGGTCTGTTGAAATACCATTATAAATTCTTATGTTTGACAAAGGTTTTAACATCATACATAATCTTTTCTTTCTTGACTTTGCATAAATATTCTTTGACTTTGGATTTTCTTTGAGATGCAAATTGTAGGACATTTGAAAAGATTACCCGATTAACTCTAAAAAAAGAAAAATTATGAACCAAAAGGGCTAACATTTTATCACATTACTATTACAGCAAAGGAAAGAAAACTATATTTTATCTCAGTAGTTACTTCAACCTCATAGAATATTTAATATGGATTAATGGACTGTGAAAAAGCCTCCTATTGTTGCAGGTGGTATGTTCAATTTATCTATTATATCTTTCACTTAGAATTTATTGCCAGGTTAAATGTATGCTATTATGTAAATTGCTGTAATTTTCTCTCTCTCAGGTGTAATCATGGCTGGTATGTTACTTATATTTATCCAGTATACAAAGTATTAAAAGGATGTTTTTCAGTGAGGTAGCATTCAGATCCAATATATGTTCTTTCATGTCTGGCAAAATCTGTCTAACCTAGGAATTTTTCTAGAACTCCTTCACCTTCCCTCCTAAAAAAACAAAACAAAAAATCTCTTAAGCAACTGATTATTAAAGTTTCAAAATATAGTTGCCATGATTTGAGATCATGTTGTCAACATTTTATGTAGATGAATTCGATCTTCACAATTAAGTATGGAGAAAACGTACAGGAGAATCAAATTAAAATAAATGACAAGGTAAGAATATTGTAGGGATTTAAGGCTAGAAAAGCATTATTTTAACATGAATGAGAGAATACTAATTATTTTACTGACTATATGAAATGTAATAATTGAGAACTAGGAGAAAGCAGAGGGCAAATCATTGGAGAAGGGCATTAATTGGAGAAAAACATGTAAGTGAGTAAAGCTACTACTACTATTAGTATTGACTGAGTATTAGCCCTATAGATACATTAACTCTACTCTTCACCAGACTAAACCAAACCAAACCAGTTGAATAGAACTGCCCCATAGGGTTCCTAGGGAGCGGCTAGTGGATTGGAACTGTTGACCTTTTGGTTCACGGCCAATCTCTCTCTTAACCACTGTGACACCAGGGCTCCAACTAATCTTCATAGTAATCTTCATAGTAGCCTGCAATTATTGCTGCTAACCCCAATTTGCGAATAAGATACTTATCTTGCCTGAGGACACACTGCATAACTAGCATGTGGCAGGGTTAAAATTTGAATACTGGGTGGACTGATTTCTAAACATGTTTTCACTATATTATGCTGATCACTCCAATACATGTAAAAATAATATTACAGTTAGAGAGAATTTTAGAAATATTAAAAATTTAATTCTTCTTTTTGTGGTTCATGACTTCCATTTAAACTCTAAATCTAACTTTGACCTACACTAATATGTACACAAGTATTGTTATGGAGAATGGCGCTGCTTTTTTATTTTGCAAATTTTAAGACTATTCTCTGGGAGTAATAAGTAATGTTTCTAGGTTGTGATATTAATGGCTCCTGAGAGATAATACTTATAAAGGATAGATTTCAAAAGATCCAATAAAATAAATAAACTTTGGGAAAAAAATCATTACAGACCAGTGTACCTATCATTTTCTAGGCCAATGATTTCATCTTCATTTTGTCACTCTTTCGTAGTTGCTACACGTAAGCTTCATTTTATGTGTCACATATGATGTCTCATATAAACAACATAGGCTCTGAAAGACAGATTCTGGGTTCAAATCCTGACCTCATCACCGATTAATATGTGACCTTGGAAAGTTACTTAACATCACTGACATCAGAGTACTAAA
This sequence comes from Loxodonta africana, assembly GCF_030014295.1. Taxonomy (NCBI): domain Eukaryota; kingdom Metazoa; phylum Chordata; class Mammalia; order Proboscidea; family Elephantidae; genus Loxodonta; species Loxodonta africana. The sequence goes on along the minus strand of NC_087347.1, from coordinate 107,952,529 downwards.
TTTGTAACATATAGAGAAAAAGCAACTTCAAAATGTTCATTTATTCAAATTATTTTATTGAGAACTTTATACCAGTGTTCTAAGTCTTAGAGATGTATTATCCAGAATGAATAAATGAATGTGTGGTTGTCCACCATTCTGTGATCTGATATGATTATTTTAGGTGTTGTAAATCCTAACCTCTATGATGTTAATGAGGCAGGATTAGAGGCAGTTATATAAAGAGGCAGGACTCAATCTAAAGGATTAGGCTGTATCTTGAGCCAATCTCTTTGAGATATAAAAGAGAGCAGCAAGCAGAGAGGAGTGGAACCTTATTCCACCAAGAAAGAAGTACCAGGAGTGGAGCATGTCTTTGCATTTAGCATTTAACCTTTTTGTGAACCAATTATTTTCTGCTTTGAATTTTTTGTTGATAACATATATTTTCATTCATGAGGCATGTTGAAATTTTGAGTGTGTCTGAATTTTTGGTAGGTAGTATGGATTTGTTTTTGTTGTCGTTGTTGCCCCCTCCCACAAGTCTACTGTAAGTGTTTAGTGGCACATATGAAGCCACTAATTATACCCCAGAGTCCCCACTGGGGTCTATTGGTATTTATGTGTAACAAATAAAAATTTTCAGAATTTTTATTTTTCCCATCAAAAATTCAGACACCTCATACAATACCCTGTAAAAACAGTAATTCACAGCACACACCCATTTGTTCAGTTTCAAACAACCATAAAGGCCCTGCCTGTGACAACACACCCCCTCAATGATGCAGCAGCTTCCCAGTAAACCTTGGTCCCTAGAGGCACCATGAGCAAGAAAAGGTTAAGTATTCTCTCTTCCCAGAGAGTCTACAATCTAGTAGGAAAGACATTTGCAATATAATTAAACAAGCCATTCCAGTAAATCCATGACAAATCCTACCATAGAGGCAGTACAAGCTACTATTACCACACACACAGCAGAAAGTTCTACACTAACCTTGGATGGTTAGATATTGCTCCCTATGGAAAATGATATTCAAGCTGGTAGGAATGATATGTCCATGATAAGTCAGAGTAGCAGGAGGGGAAAAAACGCTTTCAGACAGTCCCAAGAAGGAAGACTGCCATATGTGAAAATGGAAGCCCCCCGGAACTGAAAGCATATAAAGTGTTTGAGAAGCTAAAAGACTCAAATGACTGTGTTTTGGTTTCCTATGGCTGCTGTAACAAACAGCCACAAACTTGGAGGCTTACAACAGTTCTGGAGGCCAGAAGGTTGAAAACAGTTTCACTGGGCCAAAATCAAGGTGTGAGCAGGGTCATTCTCCCTCTGGAGGCTTCAGGAGAGAGCACGTTCCTTGCCTCTTCCAGCTTCTGGTGCTTGCTGGATTCCTTGGCTACAATGCTCTACTCTTGACCTCATAGTCACCTTGCCTCCACCTATTCTGTGTAATCAAATCCCCTCTGCTTTTCCTTTAGATTACTTGCCACCTGGAAAACCCAGGATGATCTCCTTGTCTCAGGATTTTTTACTTAACCATGTCTTTTGGCATAATTAGGACTTGATATCTTTGGGGGACATTTTTTTTTTCCTCTCCCTCTCTTTTTTTTTAATTGTGCTTTAAGTGAAAGTTTACAACTCAAGTCAGTCTCTCGTACAAAAACTTACACACACATTGTTATACGGCCCTAGCTGCTCTCACTACAATGTGACAGCACACTCCTTCTCTCCATCCTGTATTTCCCATGTCCATTCAACCAGCTCCTGTCCCCTCTGCCTTCTCATCTCACCTCCAGAGAAGAGCCAACCACATAGTCTCATTTGTCTACTTGAGCTAAGAAGCACACTCCTCACCAGTATCATTTTATGTCTTATAATCCAGTTTAATCTTTGTCTGAAAAGTTGGCTTTGGGAATGGTTTTAGTTTTGGGCTAACAGAGAGTCCGGGAGCCATGTCCTCTGAGGTACCTCTAGTCTCAGTCAGACCATTAAGGCTGATCTTTTTACTAGAATTTGAGGTCTGCATCATACTTTTCTCCTGCTCCATCAGGGATTGATTCTCCGTTGTGTTCCCCGTCAGGGCAATCATTGGTGGTAGCCAGGCACCATCTAGTTCTTCCAGTCTCAGACTGATGGAATCTCTGGTTTCTGAGGCCTTTACTTTCTCCTGGGCTCATATGTTCCTTGTGTCTTTGATCTTCATTCTCCTTTGCTCCAGGTGGGTTGACACCAATTGATGCATCGTGGATGGCTGCTTGCTAGCTTTTAAGACCCCAGACACCACTCACCAAAGTCGGATGCAGTACACTTTCTTAATACGCTTTATAATGCCAAATTGACCTAGATGTCTTTAAGGGATATATTTTAACCTATTATAAGCTGCAATAAGTTGTAAGATAGGAGTGGTAAAATTTCGAGATTTAAATATACGGTCCAGAGATATATTTTGAAACAGTCACATTTTGGATGACAAAATCTTGGAAGCCAAAGAGAATACTGAAAAGTATGTTAGAATGATCATAACAGAAGATACAGGGAACAATATTGTATACTTCTGTCAATACTGCAGACAAATGTTAAATGCTCAATAAAAGCCAAACGTTTTAATGCATAGATGAATGTGTAAGAAAATAAGACAAATTTTCAGGGTCCAAAAATGAAAAAGTTGCTGCAAGCCAGAATAGCAAGTGAATTACAATTGCTCTGTGAGATGTGTGTGTGTGTGTGTGTGTGTGATTTTGCCTACAAAAGCAATATAAAAAAGCTGCATTGTAAACTAAATGCTTGGGTTTTAATATCAACATTGGGCAAAAGACAATTCTTTGGGGCCATACAAAATGTGTGATTACAGTTAAGACCCCAGAATAAATTCAGGAATCTCAGAGGCTGAACCTTCAGTGCAAAGATAGATTAGATAAAATCTCTTCTCAGTACAAAGAGATGTCTTAATCTGGATTGTAAAAAAATATTTGCACTTAAATTTTTGTCGTCATGAGACTATATCACAAGTTCTACTTTCCATAGTCCAGGAGGCTCCAAGTTGAAAAATTAAGGTAACAAATAGTCTGAGGCATGTAATATTTCAGAGTAGTAAAGTGCTCTGGGAAGATATGAAGCCAATAGAGACATGGTAAGTCAGACCTTATTAGATTTCCACAGGAGAGGCAAAATATCAAAGACAGGCTGAAAATCCAGAAATTAAAAAAAAAAAAAAAATAGCTTAGTTAAATTCAGCAGACTTAACAAATAGCAAAGGAGCTGTGATGATATAGTGGTCAAGTGGCCACTTAGTGGGAGAGAAATGTAGCAGTCTGCTTCTGTAAAGTTTACATCCCTGGGAACCCTATGAGGCAGTGCTACTCTGTCCTGTGGGTTCAATATGAGTCAGAATTGACTCAAGAGCAATGGATTTGGTTGTTTGGAACACATAGCAGGATTACACTCACAAAATATTCAGATAATTGTAAAATATCTAACTCATTGCTGTTGAGCCAATTCAGACTCACAATGATCCTGTAGATATCTAGCAGAGGGAATAAATTGAAATCTAATAACCAAAATAAACCAAACCCACTACCATCTAGTCGATTCCGACTCATAGCAACCCTATAGGACAGAGTAGAACTGCCCCATAGAGTTTCCAAGGAGCGCCGGGTGGACTCAAACTGCTAACCCTTTGGTTAGCAGCTCTAATCTAATCTAACAGATACCATAAAATAAATGTTATTTTATTTAAAAGATAAAGAAGAAAAAAGTAAAATGACAGTCAGAAAAAAATGGGAAGATTTAAAAAGGAAATAAATAATATATTCAGAAATGAAAACTAGAGTCTTAGAAACTGCATGAATGGGTTAAATTAGAGATTAGTACACTTAAAGAGAGAATTACTGAACTGGAAGCCAGATCTGCAGAAATTTCCCAGGATGCATCTTGGCAATTAAAAATAATTCAAAAGAGGTTAAGTATCCTGGAGGATGGAATAAAAAGATCCAGTATTAAACTAGTAGAAATTCCAGAAACACGGAAGAGAGAAAAGGGGATAGGCAATACTAGAAGAGATAATTCCTTTGAGTTTCTCAGAAATTATGAAAGAAATGATGTTAGGTTCTGGAAGCATAATAAAGATAAGTAAAAATAAATTAATACGTAGAAACACTGTAGTGAAATATCACAATGGCAAGGAGAAACTTATAAAACCTGAATGTTGTTGTTGTTAGTGGTCATGGAGTCGATTCTGATTCATAGCAATCCCATGTTTGCAGAGTAGAACTGCTGCAAAGGGCTTTCAAGGGTGTGACCTTTCGGAAGCCGATCATTAGGTTTGTCTTCCGAGGAGCCTCTGGGTGGGTTCAAACTGCCGGCCTTTCAGATAGTAGTGCAGTGCTTAACTGTTTGTGCCACCCAGGGTCCCAAAGCCTGAATAAACATTTAACTCTTCAGAATACTGATTTGGGAGTGATAAATCTTCTCTCCCTCCACCAAAAAAAAAAAAAAAAAAGTAGGGGAATGAGGACAAAGAAAAGAGTGAAAGAATATCTGAGGGCTAGGCAGAGACAGAGGAGCTAGACAAAAATGTAAGAGGGAAGCAAAGAAATACACTGTCACTGAAGACAAGATGAGGACAGGTTTCAAGGAGAACGGGTTTCAAGAAGGACAGCAGTGTTGAGGGCTGTTGAGATGACAACTTAGATAAGAACAAAAGTGGGCTACTCATATTTAATTAAAAAATATTCCATGTTGAGTTTGGCAAGGGCAGTTTTTATAGAGCAGTATGGGAAGAAAATAAGATCTAACCTATAAAGATGAATACACAAATTTTATGCAAATTTTTCAAGAAATTTGACTGTGAAGAGGGGATGAATTAATGTGACAATGGTGCAAACAGTTTGTGTTCAACTACTAACCTAAAGGTTGGCAGTTCAAACCCACCCAGCAGCATTGTGGAAAAAAGGGCTGGCAGTCTGCTTCTGTAAAGATTACAGCCAAGAAAACCCTCTGTAGCACACAAGTTTGCCATAAGTCAGAATTGACTCTACATGTCATAGATTGAATTGTGTCCCCCAACAATATATGTATCAATTTGGCTAGGCCATGATTCCCAGTATTATGTGATTGTCCACCATTTTGTCATCTGATATGATTTTCCTATGTGTTGTAAATCCTACCTCTGTGATGTTAATGAGGTGGGATAGGAGGCAGTTATGTTAATGAGGAAGGACTCAATCTACAAAATTCTGTCTCAAGCCAATTTGTTTTGAGATATAAAAGAGAAAAAAGAGCAGAGAGACATGGGTGCTTCATACTACAAAGAAAGTAGCACCTGGAGCAAAACACGCCCTTTGGACCTGGGGTTCCTGTTTAAGAAGCTCCTAGTACAGGGGAAGACTCATGACAAAGACTTTCCTCCAGAGCTGACAAAGAAAGCATTCCCCTGGAGCTGATGCCCTGAATTTGGACTTCTAGCTTACTAGACTATGAGAGAACAAACTTCTGTTTGTCAAACCATCCACTTGTGGTATTTCTGTTACAGCAGCACTGGATAACTAAGACACTACAGCAATGAGTTTTAATGAGATATATGGTATCAATGTAGAGTTATGTCAGCAGTAATCTTTTTTAAGAGGGAGAAGTTTGAATATATATGAACGTTGATGGGAAGAAAGCAGCCAAGTGAGAGAAATTAAAAATATAAGAGAAGCACATGAGAAAGTAAGAGAGGATGGAATCCAGCATTCAGGTTATAAGGATAAGCCTTACTTTGTAGAAAGAACAACACCCCTTCCATTCTGTTAGGAGAAGGTGTCTACAGGGGTAGGCATATGTGTATTGTTAAAACCACATAGTATGTCTTTTTTTTTTTGCATATTTGGGGACATCAAAAGAATCTCTAAATCCAAAGACATGGATTTATATCCAACAGTTGTAGGTATCCAAGGAAATTAAAATGATTAGTTCCAAAATAAACCTACATTTAATTCAATTCTTACATCTATGATTAAACAATGAATTAAGTTTTTTTTTTTTAAAAAACTATTGTAGGAATAGCTTTGCTACATTATAAATACCCTGTGAAATGTGGCAGATAAAATCAACAATTAATTTGTTTATAGTTCATATTAAAATTCAAAATATATGTGAAGTTGATTATTTTAGATGAATTAATTTTACCGTGTATTTTAAGACTATATTCCAAGAAATTTCAGTCCTTTTTTTTTTTTCTGGTCTACATGTAATACTGCATCCTTCAAACAAGTGTTATTTTGAAGTGAGGACCCTTTAGAATTGCAGAAATCATATCACATTTCTCTGTTCTTCCTCACACTCTGGGATTAGGCACAAGCAGAAGAAATAGACACTGCTGCCCTGCCACGAAATAATAGTCAAGGTTGCCTGAGACACATTTTTTCCCTCTGTTTCATTTTTGCCATTCAAAAATTAGCACATTATTAAACCAAAGCCAGACCCACTGCCATGGAGTCAATTCTGACTCACAGCGACCCTGTAGGAGAGCAAAGAACTGCTCCACAGGGTGTCTGAGGCTGTAAATCTTTATGAAAGCAGACTGTCACATCTTTCTCCTCAGAGCGCTGGTGGGTTTGAACTGCTGACTTTTCGGCTAGCAGCTGAGTGCTTTAACTTCTGCACCACCAGGGCTCCTAATTCCAAAATAAACAACAACGAAAAACCTCAAAGCAGTTGCTGTTTTGTTGATTTCAACTTATGGTGACCACTCGGTTGTCAGAGTAGACCTGTGCTCTGTAGGGCTTTCGATGGCTGATTTCTTGGAAGTAAATAACCAAAACTTCCTTCCAAGTGAAAACCTTGGTGGTGTAGTGGTTGAGTGCTACAGCTGCTAAACAAGAGCCCGGCAGTTCGAATCCTCCAGGCACTCCTTGGAAACTCTATGGGGCAGTTCTAATTTGTCCTATAGGGTCGCTATGAGTCCAACTGGACGGAAGTGGGTCAGGTTGAGGGTTCTTCCAAGCATGTTATTAATAGGGGTGATTTTTATTAAATCATTTATACACATTGATTTATTAGTACAAACAATATGCTTTGGGATTCCTTGTTTCGAGCTCTATGGTTGATTAGTTGATGTCCATTTATAATTTGCAATTCTAATTCCTTGGCCTTGCAATTTGCCTTTTCTTTTTTTTTTACTTTTAATCTTTTTTACTGTGGTAAATATACAGGTAACAAAACATTTGCCATTTCTACAATTTTCACTTGTACAGTTCAGTAACATTAATTATGTTCATTATGTTCAATCATCACCATTAACCATTCCTGAATTTTTGCATTACCTTTAACAGAAGAAAGCAAAGTACTCAGGGGAAAGAGAAGCAAGTGATAATTCAAGTGAATCATTGCTCCCTCAATATCACCAAAGATACACAATTTTGGTTATTATGTCAATATTGGATATGATATAAACAAGACGTAGTTAATTATTTTCTTCATTCTAAGTGGTTCTAAGGCCCCACTCTTGGTTATTCTAGTTACAGACCCTTCCCCCCTCCCATATGCAAAAAATATAAAAGTCCCCAGGAAACTAAATTGTTATTGACCTTCAAGCTCCCAGACCCTAGTTCCAAATGAGAACATAGGGTCATTAAGTATACAGCCTCAGATGTCACTGTAGCTACCACATTAAAAAAAAAAAAAAACTCCCAATGCAGAAAACATAAAAACCACTAGATAAACAGAATGTAGACAAAGAAGGGTGCACTTAATGAAACAGCCCCAAGGGAATTATAGGTATAAAATCTGTGTTCTAGTGAGGCCTGATGGCCTACCATGTTTACCAGCGCATCTATAGGAATTGGGGCATGGTCCTTGCTTATGAACCCCCACCCCTAAAGGTCAGAGAACATTAGTCAAGGATCCAAATATTTTATTGTACTCCAATATATGGTTAAGAAATTGTATACATATATTAGTATTGCTAATATCCAAAGATATATTTTAATCTTTGAGGAAAATTCATACTGTAAATCATTACAAATCCATATTTTAAATAAATCTATATGACATATAAATCCATATTTTAAATCAACTTACGGAATAAGATCACCACTGATTTTTAACCTAGCTATGGAATTAAGAAACTAAGCAGGGAATAGTAGAATTAACTCCTCAAGGGGAGAGAAGAATTACCAACTACCCAAGCACTGTATTTCATGTTTTTTTGTGGTTCTTATTTAACCCTCATGACAGCACTATGAGGTAGTTTTTGTTATTGTCATTTAAAATAGAAAGCAAAATAAATTTCAGGGAGATTAGTTTTAATTTTTTCAAGTGATCCTTAAAGAGGGAAAATATAAACAAGGATACATAGGATATTTACAAGATTAATAAACGTGGTCAACATAATCACATGGATTTAATTCATCAGACTACCCATATATTTCTCCAAAGAAATCTTTAGCTCTCAAATAAAACATATAGATTTCCTTGTGTACAAAAAGGAATTCCACAAAAGCAATCTTTTCACAGATCACAAGTCTCAATAGCTCCCAAAGAAAGAATATTATGCAGATTTATTCTCACACAACTAAATAAAATCAATACCACCTTTATTTGAACAGAAAGACATCATAAATAATTGATATATATATTCCACCACAGGAAAATATTCTGAAAGAAATATTTATTAAAAATACTTATGATACTGACCAATAAACAAAATGTTAATAAATAATTTTTGTGAATGGTACATACATTTGAAATGTCTTTATTTGAAATGAAAATTTTCCCCCTTTTGCTCTCAGTTGCTAACTTAAAGGTTGGCAGTTCAAACCCACCTAGCTGTAGAGTTGAAGATAAAAAAAAAAACATTACCATCAAGTCGATTCTGACTCATAATGACCCTATAGGACACAGTAGAACTGCCCCATAAGGTTTGCTAGAAGCAGCTGCTGGATTTGAACTGCCTACCCTTTGGTTAGCAACTGAATGCTTAACCACTGCACCACCAGAGCTGAGGATAGGCCTGGCAATCTGCTTCTGTTATGATTCCAAACCAAAATCCAAAGCCACTGCTGTGCAGTCGATTCTGACTCATAGCGTCCCTATAGGACAGACAAGAACTGCCCCATAGAGTTTCCAAGGAGTGCCTGGTGGATTCGAATTGCCAACCTTTTGGTTAGCAGCTGTAGTAGCACTTAACCACTGAGCAACCAGGGCTTCACAGCCAAGAAAATCATATGGATCACAGTTTTGTTTTGTAACACATAGGATCGCAATGAGTAGGAATGGACTCGATAGCAGCTAACAACAACAAAATCGTATTTTTATGGTAGGTATTTTCATAACCATGTTATGCTAATTCTCTTACAGCAACATGTAAAAAAAATTAGCATGGTGGTGGTTATGAAAATACCTCATGGGGGAGGGCATGGTTGGCAAACAAACGTAGGAGGCTATTTGCTTACTATACTGCTCTACACTTTCCCTTTCTCTTTTTCCCCATATAATTTTATCTTTGCTTTTACATTATTGCTATAACTAATTATTACATTATTATGGCACTATAATATTGTTTTCTATATAGTAGTGTGATCATGTTTCTTGTACAGCTTTAAGAAAAAAAAAAGCTTTAGACTTAGCAGAATGTTATAGTCAAGAGGAAGCCAACAGTTAGAAATAATTTTTGAGAAATCATGATATAATACTTAAATGTACTGCTAAAAAGTTGAAGTGTAATCAGAAAATTCAGCTAAAGTTAAAATAATTACCTCTGGGAAGGGAGAAATGGGTGAGGTAGAGTAACTGCTAGTTTTTTACTTCAATATTTATTTCCTGTCTGGTTTTTGTAGCCAAATGTATGCATAGCTTTGTTTTAAAAATGTTAATAGCTATTGCAGAGTATGGATATATACTGCATCTAGAGTTTCAGTACCATATTAAGATTCAGTAGTATAATTTACGAAAGCAGAAGATATTTATAAATCATGTCAAAAATATTGCAGGAAAGTTTAGAGAATTCACATATGACATCAGGTTAGTTTCTTGTTTCTTTCATAGCATGTGTTGCAATTTTTCAATTATTTTATTTGTTTTTCTCCTTAAGTTCCCCCCCTTCTTCTCTAACCTCTCAGAGCAGAAACTTGGCCTTCTTGCCTACTGCTGTGACCCCAGCATGTAGGATACAGTAGATAAAAACACTGGACTGAGGCTAATGTGGACTTTAGATGATAAGGAAACAGGTTTCACAATACTTGGAGACCAGATCAGTGCAAAACTATAGCTAGAGTCTCTGAAAGGAGGCTGGCTACGGTCGACACACAGATATTACGTCCTGACTGCCTTTTCTACAGAGTACCCTTCTGTAGGGTCCTCACTTCAGTCACCTCAGGTCAGCTCAAACTCTAGAGAATAACACATCACTGTTTTTGGGTACTAAGAAGCAACACATGATTTAAATGTAGACACTGTTATAGATTGATTTATGCCTGCCAAAATGTCACGTTGCAGTCCTAACTCCTGTACTTAGGAATGTGAATTTGTTTCTAATTGGGGTTTTTCTCTTGTTATGTTAATGAGGTCTACCAGGTCAGGGCTGGTCCTAAACCTAATTCCTTCTGAGTATTCTCATACAAAAATGGAAAATAGACACACAGGGGGAAGGAGCATTGTGAGGCACTCTCTACAAGCTAAGGAATGGCAAGGAACACCGAGGGTTACCAAAAAGGAAGAATCCTCCCCTAAAGCCAATGTCCTGATTTGGACTTCTAGCCTCCAAAATTGTGAGACGATAAATTCCTACTCTTTAAAGCCACCCACTTGTGGTATTTTTTTTGTTACAGTATCACCAGGAAACTAAGACATATACCTTGTCTATTGCATGAAATCTCAAACTACAGAAGATTACGCTCTTAGGATGCAGAGCTCTGGACTGGTATTTTTTGTAGTTAGATGTGACACATTGCCAAGAACTGAGAGGAACAAAAGAGAGAAGTGCTGCTACATCTATATATCAAATTGCAGCCTATAACTTGGAGTAAGCTAAGTGGAAGAGCCATTCTTGTAGACAAATTAAACCCTTTAAAAAGTGCTGCACCTACAATAGATACATAAGCCAATGGAATAGAATTGAGAATCCAGACATAAATTCATCCACCTGTGAGCAGATGAAACTTGACAAAGGCCCAAAGTCCATTAAATGAGGAAAAGACAGTTTCTTTAACAAGTGATGCTGGTATAACTGGTTATCTATCTGCAAAAAAATGAAACAAGACCCATACCTCATATCATGCACAAAAAATAACTCAAAATGGATCAAAGACCTAAATATAAAATCTAAAATGATAAAGATCATGGAAGAAAAAATAAGGACAATGCTAGGAGCCCTAATACACAGCGTAAGCAGTATACAAAACATTACTAACAATGCACAAACACCAGAAGAGAAACTAGATAACTGGGAACGCCTAAAAATCAAACACTTATGCTCATCCAAAGACTTCACCAAAAGAGTAAAAAGGCAACCTACAGACTGGGAAAAAAATTTTGGCTATGGCAAATCTGATCAGTGTCTAATCTCTAAAATCTATAAGGTACTGCAAAAACTCAACAACGAAAAGACAACCTAGTTAAAAAATGGTCAAAGGATATGAACAGGTACTTCACTAAAGAAGACATTCAGGTGGGTCACAGATACATGAGGAAAAAATGCTAGTGTTCATTAGCCATTAGAGAAATGCAAATTGAAACTACTATGAGATACCATTTCATTCCAACAAGGCTGGCATTAATCCAAAAAGCACAAAATAATAAACGTTGGAGAGGTTGTGGAGAGACTAGAACACTTATACACTGCTGGGGGCAATGTAAAATGGTACAACCACTTTGGAAATTGATTTGGCACTTCTTTAAAAAGCCAGAAATAGAACTACAATACTATCCAGCAATCCCACTCCTTGGAATATATCCTAGAGAAATAAGAGCCTTTATACAAACAGACATACGCACACTCATGTTCACTGAAGCACTGTTTACAATAGCAAAATGATGGAAGGAACCAAGGTGTCCATCAATGGATGAATAGATAAATAAATTATGGTTTATTCACACAATGGAATACTATGCAATGGTAGAGAATAACAATAAATCCATGAAACACCTCATAACATGGGGTAATCTGGAAGACATTATGCTGAGTGAAATTAGTCAGTTGCAAAAGGACAAATATTGTATGAGACCACTATTATAAGAACTCAAGAAAAGGTTTAAACACAGAAGAAAGCATTCTTTGATGGTTATGAGGGTGGGGAGGGAAGGAGAGGGATATTCACTAATTAGATAAAAATAGTAGACAAGAATTATTTTAGATGAAGGGAAGGGCAACAGACAATACAGGGGATGTCAGCATAACTGGACTAATCCAAAAGCTAAGAACTTGTCTGAATGCAACCAAACACTTTGAGAGACAAAGTAGTAGGGATGGGGGTCTGGGGACCATGGTTTCAGGGGACATCTAGGTCACTTGGCATAACAAAGTGTATTAAGAAAACGTTCTGCATCCTACTTTGGTGAGTGACGTCTGGGATCTTAAAAGCTAGCAAGTGGCCTTCTAAGATGCATCAATTGGTCTCATCTCACCTGGAGCAAAGGAGAATGAAGAATAAGAAAGACACAAGGAAAATATGAGCCCAAGTGACAGAAAGGGCCACATACCAGAGAATCCATCAGCCTGAGACCAGAAGAATTAGATGGTGCCTGGCTACTGGCAATTACAGGGAATACAACAGAGAATCCCTGATGGAGAAGGAGAAAAGTGGGAAGCAGACCTCAAATTCTGGTAAAAAGATCAGACTTAATGGTCTGACTGAGACTGGAGGGACCCCAGAAGTCTTGGCCCCCGGACTCTCTGTTAGCCCAAAACTAAAACCCTTCCCAAAGCCAACTCTTCAGACAAAGATTAGACTGGACTATAAGACATAAAATGATATCGGTGAGGAATGTGCTTCTTAGCTCAAGTAGGTACCTGAGACTATGTGGGCAGCTCCTGTCTGGAGGCAAGGTGAGAAGGCAGAAAGGGGATAGGAACTAGTTGAATGGACATGGGAGCTACAGGGTCGAGAGGAATGTGCTGTCACATTGTAGGGAGTGCAACTAGGGTCACACAACAATGTGTGTATAAGTTTTTGTATGAGAAACTGATTTGAATTGTAAACTTTTACTTAAAGGATAGTTAAAAAAAAAAAAGCTCTGCACCAAAGTATAGATGTAGGTTAGGACCTTATACCTGCCTTAAATAAAGAATTTACCATCAGCGATCAAAAGTGACATGTACAAAAATAACATATTGATGTATTGGTTTTATCTCAGACAAATATCCATGTAGCTTATTTTTTCAAAACTCCAACTCAGCATGGTAGAAGAGATGTGTTTCTGGGATCAATAAGTACTTCAGTCCGACATCTTTTAGAAAACTAAATTTAATATTTAGAAAATATGGATTTGGGAAATCTTATTTTCTGAATTAATTTTAATAGGCCTAATTTCATCTGTAGTTGAATGATATTGGATATATACATCTCCCATTTGAGAACAAAGAAAAAAAAGAAGAGGAAGACAAATCTATAGCTATTTTTTTGATTGACAACTAGATACCAACAACTATCTAGATTTTACATACGTGAATTCATTTGACCCTGAATTAATATATATGTGTGTATGTCTATATCTATATAGCTATATGATATATCTATATATCTATATGATATCTATATGATATAGATAGAAATATAAATAGGTGGCAAAATTACCGTATTGATTTTACCAGTGAGGAAGTAAACGTTGCTGAAGCCTCTAATTCATGTTTGTTCAACAGAAATTTAAAGGGTTACGCTTCTGTGTCAGCACCATAGATGCAGTTAGAATTATTACTATCCAGAGTGGGAATTGACTGAACGGTAACAGGTTACAGGGTGTCTGGTGGGCAGCAGATTACCTTGGTAGTGCATATTTCTAGACAGAATGGAAAGAGCAAGAGAACCTGAAGATTAGAGGGACATAATGGATAAACTGAGTAAGACATTAACCAAGAGACAGGGGCTAAATAATAGGCATCAGAAGAAAGTTTCACAAACCTGGACATATATTAGAATCATCTAGACAGCTTTTAAAAACTACCTATGACTGGTAATTCTATATAAATTAATTGGTGTTGTAGGATATTATAAAGATCCCTAAATATATTGAATTGAATTGTATCCCTGCCCCTCAAAAATATGTCCAAGTCCTAACCCCTGGTAACAAAGAGTGTGAACTTATTTGGACATAGGGTCTTTGCAGATGTAATTAAGTTAAAGATCTCAAGACGAGATCAAACTGGATTAAAGGTGGGCACTAAATCCAATGACTGGTGTCCTTATAAAATAAAGGAGAAGGAGATTTGAAATAGACTCAGGTAAGAAGGCCATGGTGAAGATAGATGGAGAGTGGACTTATGCTGCCACAAGCCAAGGAACACCAGGAACCACCAACAGCTGGAAGAGGCAAGCAATCATTCTCTCCCAGAGCCTTCAGAGTGTAAGAGAAATTCTGGGCTAGACCAAGAAGCTTGACGACGTTTTTAATCATTTCTGCCCGGTGCTTTCAGTATATCTCACCAGGGTTTGCTTAACCTCCCACTTATCTGCAGATGCAGACTTATTAGCCAAGTATGCCCTAGATAGGGACTAGTAACCAAAGATAAGTGAAAAGAATATCACATACGCATAATAATAACAAGAAAACCAAATTTAGCAGGAGCTTTATACCATCCCAAAACAAAAATAATAAGAATCTTTAAATATAAACATATAGAACAAGGGGAAAAAAAGACAGAACAAAGCAGTCAAGGATAAAAAAGCATAATTCTGCAGGACACAGCAAAGAAAAAGAGTTTCTCAATTTCTATGGTTCCCATCATGTTTAATAAAACTAACAATTTTCAGATTGGAGAGTAAAGAACAAATAAGGCTAAGAGAAAATTAAAGCTCCAAATCAGAGAAAAGAGAGAAACAGAGCACCTCCCTCCTAAAAATAAGTTTATCTTCATACTGAGACAACTTATCAAACAAGTAATAAGGCATCAAACAGTTTTTATCACAGAATATTGTCAATGATTGTGGAAGATGTGAAGGATCGATAAAAGCTGGAAAAACCAAACAATATTTTCCTAAAATAAACGAGAGGAAATTTGGTAATTATGAAGAAGTGAAGTTTATTGAACTCTCTGACAATAATTCTAGAACTCATTGTTAAAACAATATTTTTCAGCATCTATTAGGAAACCATTTGATCATGAATGAAATAAAAACAAGTCTTGCCAAACTAACATTTGTTTTTGGCTGGTACAATTTTTAGGTAAGTATATGTCATGAAAATGCCATAAGCAAAGTGTTCCAAGAATTTCAGGAACATATTTGAGAAATCACAGTGGTTAAGCATTTGGCTGCTAACCAAAAGGTCATCAGTTGAATCCACCAGCCACTCCTTCAAAACCTTATGGGGCAGGTCTACTCTGTCCTATAGGGTCTCTATGAGTTGGAATAGGCTCTACAGCATCGAGTTTTCATGATAAATAAATATATAATTCATCCAAGGTGATAGTAAATTTAGACGGATGAGTTGGCTCAAAGCTTTATTCACAATAGTTCCAATTATGGATCAGTTTTTCCAGGAGAAAATTTTTAATTGTTGCCAAAACGTTAAAAAAAAAAAAAAACAACCAAACCCATGGCTGTTGAGTTTATTCCAACTCAGAGCAGCCTTGTAGGACAGGGTAGAAGTGTCCCAAGGGATTTCCAAGGCTGTAATCTTTACAGAAGCAGACTGCCACATCTTCCCGCCATAGAGCAGCTGGTAGGTTCGAACTGCTGACCTTTCAGGTAGCAGCCGAGTGATTAACCACCACACCAGGGCTGCTGTGCCAAAAGGTTAACACCTTTGTTAATATGATTTGGTTAAAGCCTTAAAGGTGATGCTTGTAAAATATTTTAATTAAACAAAACTGGGAGGCACTAGTATAGTATGATGGTTTCAGAATTGCGAAATATTCTAGCAGGTTATAACAATAGACAAAAATTATCAGTGGGAAATTAAAAAGGGTTACCTGTTAGATGTTTAACTTTATTGCATCGATTGAGAATAGATGGTGATTTGAATCCATCACTTAATAGGAAAAGTGCAATACTTACGTCTTCATGTTTTTGCGAATATTCACTGTTTACATATACACATTCATTTAAAGAGCTTATCAAAGTTCTTCACATACAGCATGGCGTAAATGTTAGCTTTTAACTAATAATTCCACCTGTCACAATCTAATCAAAGCAAATATCCTTCATCCCAAATAAAAAAAAAAAAAAAATGAGTACAGAGATGTTCCAAACAACAATATCAAAATGGTGAAATGGTAAGCATTGACCAATCTAACACTTGTAGACTATGTACCCTGGTAGGTACTATGCTAATTGTTACAAACAACTCTTAATCTTCTTACCACTCAGGCAAGTTTGAGTACTATTATTATAATTCCTATTTTTCAAATGGGAAATTCAATAATTAATTGTGAGAGGTTAATTGGTGGGATCTGGATTCACACTCTGACTCCAGAGTCATATTTTAATCATTGTGTTAGGTGGCAATTGAACCTTACAATGGAATATTATTCAGTCCTTACATTTAATTTTCTTGTGTTAACAATGATGATTTCTTGGTGGGTGATTATTATTTTCTTTTCCATAACTTTTATATGTTCCAAATTTTCTGTAATGAGCACTAATTAAGTTGGTATCAAGTTTAAAGGGAAATCTTCAAGGTTTTCAATGGTTTATGAAGGACAATCAATGCATGGTAAGAGTATTATATACAATGTTTGGAGAAAACAATTTATGAATTTATCTATACAACCTTATACCAACTACAACTAAACTAAGCAATGAAAAAAACAGCAAAACTAAAACATCAAGATGTTAACAGTAGTTTTCTGAGGGTGATATGATTATTTATTGATGTAAAACAAACCTGACTCCTCTGTCCCATTACCATCAATGCCTGGACTTCAGATATGAACCAGACAAACACAGCTCCGACTCTCAAAGAGCCAACATTTAATACGAAAAAGCTTCCCTAAGAAGATGAAAAAAAAAAAAGAAGATGAAGTGACTTTAATTGTGCTTTAAGTGAAAGTTTACAAATCAAGTCAGTCTCTCATACAAAAATTTACATACACCTTGCTACGTACTCCTAGTTGCTCTCCCCTCAATGAGACAGCATACTCCTGATGAAGTGACTTTTAAGCTGGAATCTGAAGCAGAAAAATGACTCAGCCACAGGGACTCAGAGGAACCAAGAGATGATGGAGAATACTTCTAATAGCAGAGATACCACAGCTGCAAGATCAGACAGAAACAAATGACTTCATGCTTTCTATAACTAAAAGAAATACAAAAAGGTTAGTTCAGGATGATAAGAGATGTGTAGCAGTAGTAAAAAGGACAGCTCTCCAGGTAGTTGAGGGATTAACATCTCAGACATTATCTGAGCACCTAAAGGTTAGTAATAGTTTACCAGTGTTAGAAAGCTCTAGGATTCTGCAATCTTGGTAAGAGTTTATGAAAACTTAAACAAGGGGAATAGCAATATAGAAGGAGAAAAAAAGAAAGTTTAGAGCTATTAAGGAGGTACAAGTGATAGGACTTGTAGATGGGTTGGGTACAAAGGGGGAGATGCGGGGTGCTTGTGCAACAGCCACGTACATCTGCTCGGGAAACTGTTAATCCTAAACAAAGGAAGATATAGATTTGCTGAGTTGTGAACTTAAATGGAGTTGTTGAGGTAGATTAGACTGCTCAGGGAGAGAAAATAACAAAGACAGAAGAATACTGCTGAGAAATTAAGTTAAATATGACCTATATTGGTGAGATCATTTTCAATACAGAGAGAAAATACTGGCTGGATAGTACTGGCTTGGGGAATGAGTAGGAGCTTTGGAAACAGAAAAATATAAGCACAGTGTAATAATAATAGTAATAATAATCTTGATGGCTATTACTTCATTTATCATATGAGAACCTGTCACCTTGGAATTTGTCAGTGAAATAGAGGAGAGAGAAAATGGGATGTGGTCCATCACATAAAGGATGATATAAACGATGCCCCTGAAGTCAGTTCCTCCATGAAAGAGCTACTTCATTGCCTTATATCTTGGTGAGGAATTTTGGGGAAAAAGAAGACCGTAAAAATATTTAGTGTTCAGGGAATAAAGGTTACTGAATTTGAAATCAATAGATCAATGATGAAGATAAATAGAGGGTAGTAAGACTAAATGGCAGGAATGTCAAAGGAACAGGTAACACAAGGGTGTAAAGAGTTGTAGGAGGTTTGAAGTTTAAGAATGAGGGTAGAGAGTGGTGAGAAGCTCAGCCCATATACAGACCTTGAAATGTGTGGGTAACAGATAATCAGAAAACCGTCAAAATAAAACTTAAAAGAACTTTAAAATGTAAACATCAGAAGAACCCAAAGGAGTGATCTAGTTTGTAAGAAATGCAGCAGTATTTTAATTGGCAGTGAACTTAGCAAGTTACATGATAAGGCTGACTTAACAGAATTGAGAAACTAAATTACTGAAGGTAATAATCCTGCTATAATCTGCTGTGGAAACAGCATACTTGGGATGCTATATTTTGTTCAATTCTAAGCCATGAATCTTAATACGAACATTGAAAATCCAAGTGCATGCGTAGTAGGGTAACTGGTAAGGCAAGAGTCAGCAAACATTGTCATATTAGGAAACCTTGAAGGAAGTTCTATGATGAACCTGTAAAAGAGAAATCTCAGGTGAGCATGACAGTGTGTTTGGTGATGTCTAAAGCGCCATCTGTGGAAGAGGTTTTAGACTTATTGTGGAAGCTTCAGAGGGCAGAACAAGGGTCAGTAGGTAGAATCCATAAACAGGCAGATGTCAGCTCCACAAAGGAAGAATATTCCAATAATTGATCACTGTCTACTTGTAAGATGAACTGTCTTGTGAAATGGCCAGGTCCTTCTTCCTGAAAATACACACCTAAGTACTGGGTGTCCCTGAGGCTAGTTTAAGAAGAATTCCTATATTAGGTATGGGGCTGAATTAGATGAAATCTACAGTGAGCTATCGACTTCTATGATACTATAAAAAATAGACAACCAGGAGTAAAAGGGCTTGAGTTCCAGGACTTGTTACATCTACTAACCATTCTGTGATTAGGGTCACATACCTTTTCAGTGCTTTACTTTCCTTATTTATAACTTTAGGAGCCCAAGTGGATGACTTGTATTCTTTTTAAATTTCCATGCATTTAATAAATGTGTATTCATATGTGCTCACTGGTAGGCATGTGTCAGTCTGCTTTGGAAGGAAATAGGAAGAGAAGAAGGGAAAGGTAGAAGGAAAGAGAGGCAGAATGAGGTGAGTGAAAATACAAATACAAGTTAGTGGGATTCCACCTTTTAGCAAGAAACTGGTACACTAAGACCTAGTAAAAGACAAGATCACAATAAGTATCTGCACATTCTAAAGACAGAAGCCAGCAGTTGGAGAAGTTCCATAAAAGGAACGAACTCCACAGATCAACCTGGTGGAGAGACCAGTGCAGTGAATCTCCCCATTCAAGGGAAGGAAAGGCTCCATGAGAATCATTCACAAAGTTTCACGGGTATCTGAGAAAAGGAGTGGATAGAACTCATTTGGTATTAGTGGGTTGGCTATTTGCACAGTATTTAGAGGAGAAGAAAGAACTGGATAGTGATAGGAGGGCTGAGAGATGGGTCATTAGGAAATCAACATGCTCACAACATATGGGAAAGCAAAAATGTGTGGACCAAGCAAAAGACTGCAGATGATTTGTTTAATCAGTTATGCAGTTCACCAAGCAAGGAAATTCTGGCAACTCAGGGCTTTGAAAGAGACCAACTGTGATGGGCATGATAAGGGAATAGGAATCAAAGAGCTCTAGACCTAAATGTGAAGGGAACTGTGCAGAAGTGAGAAAAGCAAAGAGAAGGATAGAGACAAAGAGGAGGGAATTCAAGGAACTCTGAAGAGGGATAAGATCTCAGGCCTCTCTGGAGATCACTGAAGTCTCCCAAGAGAGGCATATTTCTCATATGTTATAGGGCTATGATGCTTAAAGAAGCAAGAAGAGAGTTTCTACTGGACCCACTTTGAAAGATGTTACCCAGTTCTTCCAACACTCCCCTCTGCCTGAAGAGTTTAGGCTGGAAGAAAAAGTACAGAGTGAAAAAAAAAGCAGAACACATTTACCTCTCCATACCAATTTCCTAAAACTTCAAGTCTAGCCAGCAATGCGAAAGGAGAAAGCTTTGACTCAGATATACCATTGGAGTTTCAAAATCAGCTGAAACAAGTACAGAAACTAAGAGTTACCAGAACTATTGTGTCTGCCAAGATGTTATTAAGGAATGGCAAATGGGATGAAAGCAATGCTTGGCAATGATCATACTATTTCATGTCAAAACTTCACTGAGTTAATGCTCCTCATTAAACTCATTATACACATATGCAGCTTTTTCTTGCATAATAAAAAACAAATTAATATCATACTTTATCAGGAGCTAATGTTTTAATAATCTTCATGAAAATAGCTTAGATACAGCTTAGACACTGATATAACTCAGAATGATTCCTTTCTGGTCAATCTTTTCTCTCCCGTCCCTTCCTTTCCCCTCCCTCCTCCTCTTTTTGTCTGGCACTTGTCAATTCTCCAATATTCTTTAAAAATTTGGTAATTTTAAGTATTATCCAGAGTTAAATAGTTTATACAAATCAGATGCTGCCAACTCACGCTGAAGCTTATTTATTAAAATAATAGCAATAATAAATATAAGTCAAGTTGAGTTACTTGAAAAACAGAACAATGTAAAGATTATTAAACTGGTGTTTAAAATAAATAACTACCATCTTTTTTACTATAAATTACTCAAAGGGCAAAAAGAATGTTTGAAAAATTCTAACATTTATTCATGACATTATCTTATATTTAATGCCTTAATTGGGAGATGGGAAGAAAATTTGGATAATTACTTCAATATTAAATTAATTTTACATATATAAACATACTTACAGTATTAAGTATATGTAAGATTCAATTGAATATGCATGGTGGTTCCCCTAGATCAGGGGTCCCCTAAGTGGCCCATAAGTCAAGTGTGGCCCTTGGACCAGTA
Organism: Loxodonta africana; assembly: GCF_030014295.1. Lineage (NCBI taxonomy): Eukaryota > Metazoa > Chordata > Mammalia > Proboscidea > Elephantidae > Loxodonta > Loxodonta africana. Next base: position 107,931,330 of record NC_087347.1, on the reverse strand, counting down.
GAATGAGTATCAGCAGCAGTTGGGGATTTGTAAAAAATGTAAATTCTTGAGCACCACCAGAGACCTACTGAATTAGAGACTGGGAATGGGGCCCAGCAATCTGTGTATTAACAAGCCCTCAAGGAGATTCTGATGTGTACTCAAATTTATGAACCTCTGCCTTAAGTCAGTGGTTCTCAAACCAGAGTGCACATTAAAACTACTTCGAAAGCTTTGAATGTACTGATTCCTGGGTCCCACTCCCAAAGATTCTTACTTAATTAGTCTGTGGTGATGCATGGGTGTTGACTTTTCTTATAAATTAATTGCCCTAGGTGATTCAATTTATTGACAGTGAGAACCAATGCCAAGTTCCACCCTTGGAAGAAAACTGACCATTCAGTTCCTTCACACAAGGTCCACTCCTAACACCGGCTTCATAATTTGAACATACCCCCTGTTGTTTGCTGTATCAGTTTACAGATTGTCCATTCCACATGTGGAGAATACTAAAAAAGTTAAGAGACTGCTTAAAGATTAAGGCAGAATCCTCAGAGGGCCTTTCTAATCATGTATTTCCCACATAAAATCTCAACCTAGAAGGTGCAATTAATTAACTTGTAAAGCAAATGCAAGTTAAATGAATTAAGTTTGTAAATAGGTACTAGAGAATTCCACTGAAGATTTGATCCTCAGCGGCAGTACCTTCAGCTCCTAATAACTACCCAAAGCATTTCTAATGATAGATGTCTCATGTTTCTAAATATAAATTTTAACATGATTTGCAGTATAAAACAGTAGGTATTAAGCCTAACAGAGGTTGTTTAGGAGCTGAAGTATAACCAAAAAAAAAAAAAAGATTGCTGAGTCTTCCAGTAGGGCTAAAACTATGTGAGCTTGGCCTATTTCAATGGAAAAAGTAGAATATGACCAGTTCGTATTTTATAATGATCCTCAATAAAACTGGGATTTATTTGAAACTATATTCATTTCTAAATTAGTGTCAAATAGGCTGATAACTGATTTTTTAAAAGTTGCAGTGAATTGAAGAGTTTATAATTTTCTTTGTCATCTTGTAGGCTCTGCAGAAAAAAATTCTGTGATTAGAGAGATCTATGCTGTTCTGCCTTACAACTTTAGACATGAGATTGCATCTTTTGAGTTTTTCTGTCAGTTTCTCTTCTATATAAGTTTTGATTAAAAAAAAAATCTGAAAGGTAAATGTTAATGACAAAAGGAACACTTTTGGAGAAAAACATGCTTCCTATGTTGTAAAGGGGAATGGGTATCAAGACTAACCCATTCAAGTTATAGTAATATTCTATAAAATTTGACCATATTTCAGAAATAAAACTATCTGGCAGCTAAATTGGACAATGTGTCTATATACAGTCCTAATTATTTTACAACATTGTGCTTGAGGTTATTTCAGACTATTGTATCTGTATAGTAAAAATACTATACTTGGGGTCCTACTATGCGTCTTTTCCCAAGTCTGTATTCAGTGAAGTCGTGTTGATAACTTAAAATCAACCATGGTGAGAATATTTACACCACAGAAATGGGCAAACACTACATCAAGGTGCCCTCTTCCCTTCTACGGTATGTTAAGACATTTACCAACACACCAGTGAATAAAACCCATATAGACATATATGCGTTTAAATAAGATAGTCATGGAAGTATACTAGCATTATCTGCCCTCTTTTGTTTCCCATCCATGACTTCCAAAAAATGTCAACCTGAAGTGGCTGGATTTTAGTATCAAGCACACCTGAATTCATAACTTGGCTCTGCTCTTTACCATACTTCTGATCTTATACAAGTTGCAAAAAGCCTCTAAGTATTGATTCTTTTATCTGTAAAATGTGGACAGTAATGTTTTCACAGATTTGTTGTAAAGCAAATCTGTTTGTCAAGAAATATTAGTTCTATCCATTCTCTCCAACCTCTCTTTACCTCACTTCCTGAAGGATATGTACGTTTGCTGGTATGATTATTTAGATGTTATTGAAAATTTTAGAGTTTCTCCCTTACATTCAAAAGAAATTACCATTAAAACAAAGAAAAAGATCTTGCCCTAGATCTAGGATTAAAAATAACTAAGATCAAAGACCTAAAAGAAGTTCTTTAATGAGCTCATGCTTTATATTTCTATTCTACATTGTTTTCATAGCATTTCTTGCCTGAACCAGGACTCCTATTCCAGAGCCTCTGTTTAATGTCTTCAGGTTGCACACGAGCTTTCTCTGGATGGGGATGCTGAGAACAGGAAATGAATCAAAGTTTTCTAAGAATGGAGTCAGGTTGAAACCATCTCAGCCAGTTTTGAACCACATGATTAGTCTGAACAATGGAAAGGAGAGGATACACTGCTCAACCCCCTTCATTAGCCAGGCTCCTAAGTGCTCTATTAATTGTGCTTATATGATTCTCTATTGCTTTCTTCCTATTTCTTTTCAATCCTATTCTCTTCTTTCTCATGTCAAATAGTACTATTTCTTTCAATAAATGCTTTATTCAGGCCTACAGGGAGTTGAAAGTCTACTAAAGAAAATATTAAAAAAAAAAAGTTTTAGGTGAACAGAGACGGTCTACCCTAATACCTGTAAAAACCAAACCCATTGCCGTCGGGTTGATTTTGATTCAGAGCAAACCTATAGGACACATAAGAACTGCCCCACAGATTTTCCAAGGAGCGCCTGGTGGATTCAAACTGCCAGCCTTTTGGTTAGCAGCTATAGCATTTAACCACTATGCCAGCATACCCAGAACCCAGTGCCGTCAAGTTGATTCTGACTCATAGCAACTCTATATGACAGAGTAGAACTGCCCCACATAGAGCCATATAAATTGAGCGGAAAATTAAAAAAAAAAAAAAAATCTTATATTTCAACTGCTATTTAAAAAAAAAAAATAAGTATTATAACACAGGGTTAAATTATTAAAACTTTATATTCAATTGCATCGTATTTTTTAAATAAAAAGCTATGCATGTCTAAAGTAAGAATAATTTTGTCCACTGCAATTTTAAAAATTTGTAGCCTTGTCTAAAATAAAACACAAGTCTTGGAAAACCGGGTTCATTCCCTTACTATGTTCCACTGTGCACTTTCAGGCAAATGATAATAGATACTGATACATGAGTATGAATGAGAGTAACTAGATTTGCAACTTTGTGTTAACAATGAATTCTATTGTTTTCAAAAGTAGGAGGGTCAGTGGAAAGTTTTTGGAAATTTTGCCATTCACACAAACTTTATGTTAAATTGACAGTAGTCAGTCAGAATTGTATGACTTTAAAGAAAGCAAACAAATGATTTACCAGCTATGTAATCTCAACCTCTATTGTTTATTATTCCCAGAAAATAACCTTTACTTGCCAAGAAATGTCTGTCCTCATTTACTCCACGTGTTTTTCAATGACCTATTCTGTTTGAAAAGTTTAATCGTTACAGACATAAGATTTATAATGGCCATTTGAGAATGTCCTGTTAGCCTTATACTAACCACTTCTTAATAAAATCTACAATGTTTGGATCCATTCATTTCTGCTTAGGATATGGGTACTGCCTCATGAATGGAATATATTCTGGAGTTATTATTACCATAAATACTCAAACCTAAAAGGCAGTAATAAAAAGTAACATATCTTCTGCCTTGTCGACTTGTAGTTATGAAGAAATAGTCTTTTAAAAGAGATTACAGTGGTAGACTCAACTGACACAGTCTTTATTAACATGTTTTACTCATAACTTACCACAAGATGCCATTTCATCTGTCTGGTCACCACAGTCATCTTCTCTGTCACACAGCCATGCTCTGGGAATGCAGCGTCCATTTCCACAAGAAAACTGATCCACCTGACATGTTCTGGCTATGAGGGTCAATTCACGTACAAAGAATACATTTAGAGGTCCTTTGAACAACATTAAAAATAAAATAATATCATGCAATATCTATTTTATCCATATAATCATCATATGGCTCTATTAAGATAAAATATTTTAAAATAAATTTTTACTTAATTTTTTTACAATGCCAGCTTGCACGTCTTGTCCAAAGTTCACATATTTGCCCTTCAATTAAAGTGATTGCTAAGTAACAAGATAATCAGTAATCCTCATATACTTCCATGAATGTCTCTAAGAATTCATTATTTTAATTTTTTTTTTTTTTGCCTGACACATGCTTATGAATACATGGTTGAGTTAAATTTTGTCTAACTCTTAATTAACAAAAAAAGAATTTTGCAGAGTGTTTCCCAATAAACCGAGAAAACGGTAATCTAGGAAAAAACATTTGGAGAACATGAAATGGTATCTAATTTTTAATTACAGGGTCAGAATTGTCCTTTTCCTTTAACAGTTTCAATGCATTTACTTCTTGATCTCTAAATGCTTCAATGATATGGAGAAAGAATGCAGAAAATGTTTTCTAAAACATACGCTTAGCCTTAAGATGGATATTTTTAAACTCACTTTCAGCACAGTTATATAAAAATGTATGACTTTTATTAAAAATGTATGACTTTTTAATGAAAGGATATTGATGAACTTTGCTTTGGGCTCTCTGAAGGATTTCCATGAACACAAACATGGAACCTTGGTTTCTATGTTAGCTAAAGGCAGTGGCTTGAAATTATTAAGTAAAGAGATTATTTTCTACAGGGAATTTGACTGCCTTTTTCTATTACAATCAGGTCAACTTGTTAAAGCATAAGAGCTTGGCTAGCTCCCCCCTCCCCCCTCCCCATTACTACCAGGCCTTAGGGTATGACTTTATTTTGTTTTTCATTGGCTTTATTATCATTATTTTTTCCTTCTCTCTCTGTCCCTCTAAGCTACAAATCTGCCTTCATGAATACCAGTATCCCATCCACTATTTCTTTTCATTGGCCAAAGAAAGGGATGGAATATGTTGAGAAGGGAATACTTAGACCTAGGAATATTTTGGCTAGGTAATGCTCAGACAAATGAACAACCAGTTGAAGCCTGGGTTTCTGTGGCTATGACAGGGGCACATTGCTTAGTTTATAAACTTCACTGTGTTTTCTGAGCTTGAAAATCATGAGGATGTGTTTCTGTTTCATCAAAACGCCTTACAAACTTGGGGGCTGATGGTCAGTATAAAGTGGAGAGTGTTTCATAGTCAAGTAACCCAAACTCTACAGATTTTTGTTATATTTACATTTAACAAGATTTAGAATAAAATTTAACATTTGGAGTAAGATTAGTAAAATGCCTAGTCCACTTTTACAAAAACAAAAAGTTGCGTATTTGGGAAATATATATATATGTTTTTTATATATATACATAAAACCAAAAAACCAAACCCTCTGCCGTTAAGTCGATTCAGACTCATAGTGACCCTATAGGACAGAGTAAAACTGCCCCATAGAGTTTCCAAGCAGCCCCTCGTGGATTTGAACTGCCGACCTCTTGGTTAGCAGCTATAGCACTTAACCACTGTGCCAGCAGGGTTTCCATATATATATATATATATATATATTTGTATTAACCTAGAGAAGGATGTAAAAGAATAAACAGAAAATGCCAGCATTAGTTTACTTGCTAGGAAGGGAATGAGAATAAAGAAGCTGTGAAGAAAATACTTAACTTACCCTTACATATATTTGTATTGTTTCACTAATTGCAGTAAGTACTTTTTACCTTTTGATTTTTAAGATAAATTTAATGAGTGTTTTCTTTTTTCAATCCTTCCTTCTTTTTCTTTTCTTTTTTTCCTATATCTTTCTCTTCCTCTCTCATTCCCTACCTCTTCCTTTCCTTTGGTCTTTCTTGTTATCTTGCTTTTAGAAAAAGATATAGGTTTTAATGTCCATTAAGTTTTAATTGGCCCATAATAAGAATAAATTTATCCAAATGGATATCTTTAATTTGATTTTTTCGTAACACTGTATTCTCCTCTAATCATTCAGGTTTAATTCTAGCAAAGTTTTCTCAAACCATTTGCTTTCATTAGAAGGACTAAGGTAATTATAGAGGAGAATGAGGAAGAACTTCTAAGAACCTGGTGTAGGAGTTATCTCACATTACCATGGTGAGGAGATCTGTGTGCCACCTCATTAACTCTGAAGCTTGACAAACTGTTATGACTCCAAAGAGTATCCACTGGCTTATTATGCAAGGATCCTATGCCCTGGAAATACATGAAGTCATTGTCTATCCAGCTCATGGAGAAAATGATAGCCCAACAGTCAAGTTTAACTAAGATGCTTCATTTCATAAATCTTCAATTCTGTAAACATCATATAATCATATGGACTGAACTATCACTTTCTAATCCCTAGGGTAGGAGTACTGGTGGTACAGTGATTAAAACACTCAGCTGCTAACCACGAGGCTGGCTGTTTGAATCCACCAGCCACTCCTCAAGAGAAGGGTGTGGCAGTTTGCGTCCAGGAAGATTACAGCCTAGGAATCCCATGGGACAGTTATACTCTTGTGCTATAGGGTTGCTATGAGTTAGAATCAACTTGACGACAACGGGTTTGGTTTTTGGTTTTTCACTCCCCCAGTTTGGTATCATGAAGACACAAACTTTATTTTCTGCAATTTTTTTTCTCACCGGACCTATGTTAGTTTGGAAGTAAGCTTAGCAGACCAGCCCCAATGGACTATAGTTTGTAGCAAATGCTGCTTTAGTAAAAAGGATATTTACCTTTCCTGCAGTAGAAAAATATAATTACATTTGAAGCCCTTTACGGAATCTTTCCCAATCTGATTTTCTCTTTTTCTTTCCCAAGGTAACCATTATTCTCAATTTGTTGTCTTTTCTCATTTCCTGATATATTTTTAAACTTATTTCCACACATTCTGATTCAGAAACACTATATAGAATTGTTGGTATTTTTTATACTGAATATAAATGATACTGAATTATTTATGTTCTGCAAGTTGATCTTTTTGTTTAACAGTTTTTGAAATTTAGTCATGTTAATACATGAGTTCTAATTCATTTAGTTTAATTATAAGTAGTATTCCATTATACGAACGTAACACAATCTATCTACTCAACCTATCGTTAATGGGCATTTGAGCTTCTAATTTTTCAATGTTACCAGCATTATGGCAATGGGCATTATTATTCATGTCTACTTGAGCACATATATTAGAGTATAAACCTAGAAATGCAATTACAGAGTTGAAGTGTATATACATCTTCATATTTACTAGATTTTGGCAAATTGCTCTGCAGTATGAAAACCCAACTTACAGCTACCTACTAACAGTGTATGACAGTTCTTCTTTTCTACAATCTTGTCAATACTTGGTCTCAAGACATCATTTATTTTTTGTAATTAAATGACTGGAAACCCCGGTGGTATAGTGATTTAGTACTATGGCTGCTAACCAAAAGGTCACCAGTTCAAATCCACAGGTGCTCCTTGGAAACTTTATGGGGCAGCTCTACTCTGTCCTATAAGGTCGCTATGAGTTAGAATCAACACAACAGATTTGGCTTTTTCAGGTTTAATTGAATGACTTGGACTGTTACTTAGGCATTTTTCTTACCCTTTTTCTTAGGCTCATCTTGGACATCATGTCTATCGGGAAGCTTTCCCATATAGCCAAAGATTAAATTCCTTGCCCTTCCAATGTGCTCCCATGTAGTTCAGCTTGGCACTTTTCATCTGGCAGTAGAATGGTTTGTTTACGTATCTTTCTCCCTGTCTTCGCTGTTAGCATATTAGGGAAAAATACTGTGTATTTTTTCTAATCCTATCTCCAGTGCTGTGGTAAGTATTTATTGTATTAACAGATTCATGAGGAGAAATTCCAAAGGACCAAAACAGGAAATTGACTTCTTGTGGGAAAGGATTTTCTTTTAGATATAAAGTAGTCATGATGCAAGTGACTATAGAATAGTACTAGATTCAATTACTAAAGTAATCCTCCCATGTGAAAACTTTTATATAGGATATATATCTATATAATACCCTTGTATCTAGAAATGTATAAAAGATTTATCTAGACATTCTATATGAATTAACCATTTTTTTCCAGTATGAGTATGTATGGGAACTATTTATTTATTGTGTTAAAGAGAAATAAAAATACATACTAAAACAATCACATACTTCATAATTTTTAAAGTTAAAAGGCATATTTATTTTTCTCTTTGTTCTTTTTATTCAAGCTTTGTGGTACGTAGTGATCATAATAACTCTTGTAAATGTACTGACAAGCAGACTCAGTACTGAGCGGTAGACTTCAGTGGGCATCACTTAAAGTGAAAGTTGAAGTACAAGCCAGTGGTATGCTATTTTCTAGTGAATACAGACCATGAGTGCCTTGGAAAGCTTACTAGTTAGGATAGTTTTATTTTCTTTTATACATAAGCATTTCCACTTTTATTATGACAAATATTCAATCCCATTATTTAAAGATAATGTAAATGAGGGTAGAGCAAGATGGTGAAGTGAGCAGAAGCTCTTATTTGCTCCCCCAACAACTAACCTATTGAATAATGAATAACAAGCACAAATTGAGATCTTAAAACTCCAGATGGCAGCTGAGGTGTTGGAGAGTCAGGTTGAGTCCAGAAGCTGGGGAGAGGAGGAGCGGGGATGTCACCGATGCTGGGAGAACCTGCCCGTTTCCATTGGGAGCACTCTCTCATTATAGCCTTTTTGGGACAGAGTTGGGCTACACCTCAGACGGGGAATACAGAAAGGGAGCTAATCTGAGACAGCTGTAGCCTGATTTTTTTTAAGATGGTGCAAATTAACTGTGGGAGTTCCCTGGCTGTGCAGTTGGGAGGAGCCAAAGGGATACAATGCTGATATGAGAGAGTGCTATTGAATCTCGCTGAGGCCCAAGACAGGTGGACGCTAAGATCAGGAGGAACTGCAAGGGGAGCAAGATGAGGAGAATAATTCAGACTGGTGGGTAACACAGTGGTAAATGGCTGGCTCCCTGCCCACAGTGGGACGCTGTGAGAGAGAGCCTGTGGAAGGGAACCCATGAGGGAAAGACATAGACAGCACCCCCACCTTTGCCACAGGTAAGTTGAGCCCCACCACTTATGTCAGCATCTGCAACCAGCTAAAAGAAGCCAAAAGCTACCAGAAAAAAAAGGAAATAATAAAAGTCACACAGAAATAAATGAAACAGAATGACTCAACAAAACAAGAAGTTAATTTTTTGAAAGGATCAATAGAATATACAAACAACTGGCTACATTGACAAAGGAAAAAAAAAGATGAAGCAAATAACCAAATTAAGAAATGAAATTGGTGACATTACAACTGATCCAATGGAGATAAAGATCTTACTTAATTACTATGAAAAATTGTGCTTCAAGAAATTTGAAAACCCAGATGAAATTGACAAACTTGTAAAAACACTATTTACCCAAACTAACACAAACAGAGGCAGAAAATTTAAACAGACCCATTACAAAAGAAGAGCTTGAAGATGACATCAAAAAACTGCCAACATAAAAAGCCCAGGACTAGATGGCTTCAGTGGAGAATTCTACCAGACATTCAGATAGGAGTTGACACCAATCTCTTCAGACACAGAAGAGGAAGGAACACTACTGAACTCTTTCTATGAGACCAGCATAACCTTGATACTTAAACCAGGCAAAGACATCATAAATCCCTTATGAATATAGAAGCAAAAATTTTCAACAAAATTCTAGCCCACAGACTTCAGCAACATATAACAAAAATTATACACCATGAACAAGTGGGACCCATACCAGGATTACAATGGAAGTTCAACATTAGAAAACCAATCATTGTAATCCATCACATAAATACAACAAAGGAAAAGAACCCTACGATATCAATTGATGCAGAAAAAGGCATTTGGTAAAATTCAGCAGCGTTTCCTGATAAAAACTTTCAGCAAAATAGGAATAGAAATTTCTCAACATAATTAATGGCATAAATGCGAAACCATTATCTCTTTCCACTGAAATAGTCAATTTGATTCCTATGTTTCCCATTCGGTGAGGTCCGCATGTATAGTAGCCATTTATGTTGTTGAAAAAAAGGTATTTTCAATTAATACATCACGGAACTTTCAAAATTCTACCATATGATCTTGTTTCTATCACTAAGGCCATATTTTCCAACTAAAGATCCTTCCTTGTTTCCAATTTTTGCTTTCCAATAACAAGTAATTATCAATGCATCTTGATTGAATGTTTGATCAATTTTGGACTGCAGAAGATGGTAAAAATCTTCAATTTCTTCACCTTTGGCCTTAGTGTTTGGTGCATAAATTTGAATAATAGTTGTATTAACTGGTCTTCATTGTAGGCATATGGATATTACCCTATTACAGCATTATACTTCAGGAAAAGTCTTGAAATGTTCTTTTTGACTATGGATGTGACACCATTTCTCTTCAATTTGTCATTCCTGGTATAGTATCCTTTCACCATACTTATTCAATCTGTATGCTGAGCAAATAATCCAAGAAGCTGGACTATATATGAAGAACACAGCATCAGGATTGGAGAAAGACTCATTAACAACCTATGTTATGCAGATGACACAACCTTCCTTGCTGAAAGTGAAGAGGACTTAAAGCACTTACTGATGAATATCAAAAACTACACAGCCTTCAATATGGATTACACCTCAACATAAAACAAAAATCTTCCCAACTGGACCAATAAGTAACATTATGATAAACAGAAAATACTGAACTTGCCAAGAATTTCATTTTACTTGGATCCACAATCAATGCAGATGGAAGCAATAGTCAAGAAATCAAGCAACATATTGCATTGAGCAAATCTGTTTCAAAAGACCTCTTCAAAGTATTGAAAAGCAAAGATGTCACATTAAAGGCTAAGGTGAACCTGACCCAAGCCATTATATTTTCAATGGCCTTATACGCATGAAAAAGCTGACAATGTATAGAGAAGACCGAAGAAGAATTGATGCTTTGGAATTATGGTGTTGGTGAAGAATAGTGAATAAACCATTGACAGGCACAAGAATGAACAAGCCTGTCTTGGAAGAAGCACAGCCTTTGTGTTCCTTGGAAGTGAGAATGGCAAGACTTTGTCTTGCATATTTTGGACATGTTATCAGGAGGGACAAGTCCATAAAGAAGGACTTCATGCTTGGTAAGGTAGAGGATCAGTGACAAAGAGGAAGATGCTCGATGAGATGAATTGACACAGTGGCTGCAACAATGGGCTTGAGCATAGTAAGGACGGATTAGGGCCAGGCAGTGTTTTGTTGTACACTGGGTTGTTATGAGTCAGAACCGACTCAATGGAACACAATGGCAACATTATAAACCAACAGTGAACATTTCACTCAACAGAGAAAGGCTGAGAGCCTTCCCTTTTGACTGGGAATGAGACAAGGATGCCCATTATCACCACTCCCATTCAACATTGTACTGAAAGTCCTAGCCAGAGCAATAAATCAAGAGAGAAATAAAACATATCCAATTCAGAAAGGAGAAGTAAACCAATAACTATTTGCAGGTAACATGATCCTGTACATAGAAGACCTTAAAGATTCCAAAAGAAAACTGATAAAAGGATTTAGCAATTTTGCAGGGTATAAGATCAACAAATGAAAACCATTTAGGTTCCTTCACACTAAGAACAACTACTAAGAAAAAGAAATCAAGAAAATCACACCATTTACAATAGCCCCCAAATCAATAAAAAACCTAGGAATTAACCTAACCAAGACATAAAAATATTTATACAATGAAAATTATAAAACACTACTACGAAAGACTAAAAGAAATCTACAAAATGGAAATGTATTCCATGTTCATGAATTGGAAAAGTTAATATCATTAAAATGTCAAATCTACCTAAAGCACTCTACAGATACAATGCAATCACAATAACGATACATATCCCAAAAAATATTCTTTACTGAAATGGAAAAACTAATGACCAACTTCATATCGAAAGGAAAGACACCTCAGATAGTCAAAGCAGTATTGAAGAAAAAGAACAAAGAAGGAGACTTCACACTCCCTGATATCAAAAACATACACCCACTGTAATCAAAACAGCCTGCTATTTGCTCAATGACAGACACATAGACTAGTAGAACGGAACTGAGAACTCAGAATTAAACCCAGCCATCTATGGACAAATGATTTTCCACCTGGGGTCCAAGTCCATTCAGTGGGGCAAAACTAGCATCCTTATTAAATTATGCTGATAAAACTGGATATCCACCTCCAGAAAAATGAAACAGGGCCCATACCACACACAATACACAAAAGTTAACTCAAAATGGATCAAAGACCTATGTGTTAAACCTAAAACCATAAAATTCCTAGAAGAAAACAGAGAGAGAAAACTATAGGACCGAATTTTTTTGTAAAAATAGGATAACAAACATAACAACAAATGTATGAGTAGAACAAGACAAAACAGATAAATGAGGCCTCATAAAAATTAAAAATTTTTGCTCATCAAAAGACTTTATTAAAGAGTAAAAAGACAACATACGAACTGGGAAAAAACTCTTTGGAAACAGCTTATCCAAAGTGTTTAATCTTTAAAATCTATGGAAAACTGCAACAGCTCAACAACAAAGACAACCAGGCCAATCACACAATGGGAAAAGGACATAAACAGAGCCTTCACCAAAGAGGACATTCGAGCAGCCAACAAACGTATGAAAAGATGTTCACGATCATTAGCCCTTAGAGAGATGCAAATCAAAATTACAATGACGTACCATCTTAAAAAAAAAAAAAAAAAATTTTACCCCAGCTAAAATGGCACTGATTAAAAAGCAAAACAGATAACAACAAATATTGGCGAGGATGTGGGAACACTGGAACAATTATGCATTGCTGGTAGGCCTGTATAATGGTACATCCACTATGGAAAATGGTATGGTGATTTCTCAAAAACTAGAAATAGAACTACCTTGTGATCCTGCAATTCCACCCCTAGGTATATACCTTGTTGTTGTTAAGTGCCTTCAAGTCAGTTATGGGTTATAGCAAAACTGTGTACAAAAGAACAAAACACTGCGCAGTTCTGCACCGTCCTCCTGGTCTTTGCTATGCTTGAGCCCATTGTTGCAGCTACTGTATCAATCCATCTCCTTGATCGTCTTCCTTTTTTTCTCTGATTCTTTATTTTACCAAGCATGATGGCCTTCTTCCGGGACTGGTCCCTCCTGATAATATGCCCAAATTATGTGAGATGAATTTTCATCATCCTCGCATCTAAGGAGCATTCTGGCTATACTTCTTCCAAGACAGATTTGTTCATTCTTTTGGCAGTCTTATGGTATATTCAATACTTTTCACTAACAGCACAACCCAAAGGCGTCAAGTCTTCGGTCTTCCTTACTCATCCTCCAGCTTTTGCATGCATATGTGGCATTGCAAATACCATGGGCTTGGGTCAGGCACACCTTGGTTTTCAAGGTGACACCTTTGCTTTTTAATATTTCAAAGAGGTTTTTCTTTTTTTTTTTTCCCAGCAGATTTCCCCAATGCAATATGTCATTTTATTTATTGATTGCTGCTTCCATTAGTGTTGATTGTGGATCTAATTAAAATGAAATCCTGATGTCATGGATTGAATTGTGTCCCCCCAAAATATGTGTCAACTTGTTTAGGCCGTGATTCCCGGTATTGTATGATTGTCTGCCATTTTATTATCTGATGTGATCTCCCTGTGTGTTGTAAATCCTATCACTATGATGTAATAAAATGGATTAGTGGCAGTTATATTGACGAGATCTACAAGATTACATAGTGTCGTAAGCCAATCTCTTCTGAGATATAAAAGAGAGAAGTGAGCAGAGAGACAGGGGGACTTCATACCACCAAGAAAGCAGCACCAGGAGCAGAGAATGTCCTTTGGACCCGAGGTTCCTGCTCAGAGAAGCTCCTAAGCCAAGGGAAGATTGATGAACAGGACCTTCCTCTAGAGCTGACAGAGAATGCCTTCCCCTGGAGCTGATACCCTGAATTTGGACTTGTAGCCTTCTAGATTGTGAGAGAAGAAATTTCTTTGTTAAAGCCATCCACTTGTGGTGTTTCTGTTATAGCAGCACTAGATGACCAAGACACTTGGCAACTTCAATCTTTTCTCCATTTATCATGATGTTGCTTATTGGCCCAATTGTGAGAATTTTTGTTTTCTTTATGTTGAGGTATAATCCATACTGAAGGCTTTGATCTTTGATATTCACTGACTTAAATGCTTCAAGTTCTCTTCACTTTGAGCAAGGAAGTTTGTGTCATCTGCATAACGTAGGTTGTTAATGAGTTTTCCTTAATCCTGATGCCCAGTTCTTCATATAGCCGAGCTTCTCAGACTATTTGGTCAGCATACAAATTGAGTAAGTATGGTGAAAGTATACAACCCTGATGCACACCTTTCCTGACTTTAAACCACATGTCATCTCCTTGCTCTGTTCAAACAGCTGCTTCTTGATCTATGTACAGGTTCCTCGTGAGTACAATTAAGTGTTCTGGAATTACCATTCTTCACAATGTTATCCATAATTTGTTATGATCCACACAGTCCAATGCTTTTGCCTAGTCAATAAAACACAGGTAAAAATCTTTCTGGTGTTCTCTGCTTCCAGCCAGGATACATCTGACGTCAGCAATGATATTCCTAATTCCACCTTTTCTGAATCTTGCTTGGATTTCGGGCCATTCCTAGTCAATGTACTGGTGCAACCATTTTTGAATGATCTTCAGCAAAATTCTCCTTGTGTGATTTTAATGATACTGTTCAATAATTTGTGCATTTGGTTCAATCACGTTTCTTTGGAATGGGCATAAATATGGATGTCTTCTAGTCATTTGGCCAGGTAGCTGTCTTGCAAATTTCTTGGCATAGATGGGTGAGCACTCTCAGGGCTGCATCCATTTGTGGAAACATCTCAATTGGTATTCTGTCAATTCCTGAAGCCTTGTTTTTTACTAATTTCTTCAGTGCTGCTTGGACTTCTTCCTTCAGTAGCATCGGTTCTTGGTCATACGCCACCTCCTGAAATGATTGAATGTTGACCAATTCTTTTTGATACAGTGACTCTGTGTATTCCTTCCATCTTCTTTTGATTCTACCTGCGTCGTTCAGTATTTTGCCCAAAGAATCCTTCAGTGTTGCAACCTGAGACTATCCCCTGACATCAACCTTTAGCGAAATAGTAAACACACAAAATAAAGAATATTACCTGTAAGGTTCTTGCTCTATTTATTTAACAACCATGAGTATGAGACCAAAATGTTGACAATTACTCCAAAGCAAAGATGAGACGATAAGACAGTAGAGAAACTAGAGTACTAGAAATGGAACAAACAGAACAAAATTAAAGGCAATGTTGACACCTTGTGATAAATGTAACTAATCACTGAAGGATTTGTGTGGAAATTTTCAAATGGGATCCTTACTTTCTGTGTAAACTTTCACCAAGGATTCAATAAAATAAAATATTGTAGAAACAAGCAGTTTTAAAAATCTAATAGAAAAAAAATGGCATTATGGATTGAGTCATTAACGTCTTCTACTTTAAAATGAAAATATCTCTTTCTGTTTAAAAAAAATTAGGATGTAAAAAAGCATATAGTCTCTGAATTGAACTCTAACCTTAAAAGAATAATTATTGCTGCGACTTGGAAAAATGCTTCATTATAAATTACAGTCATATTGCAAGAGCAACCTGAGCAAAGTTAAATTGACTGTACTTAAAATTATATCTAATCCTTGGGATAGTATGTTGTTGTTATGTGCTGTAGAGTTATTCTGACTCATAGTGACCCTATAGGATAGAGTAGAACTTCCCCATTGGGTTTCCAAGGAGTGTTTGGTGGATTTGAACTGCTAACCTTTTGGTTAGCAGCCAAGCTCTTAACCAGCACCATATAGTATGGTATAAAAAGCAATGGCTTTGAAGACAAAACTCATGGATTGAGATCACACTACACTCTTGTCAATGATGTGTGGTTAGGCAAATCCCCTCTCACATGTCTCATTATAAAATGGGAGGACTTAAAGCCAGGGATCTGGAACGAGATGAGGTTTTTAGAGGTTCATTTCTGCTAGAAGGTCTTTGATAAAACAGCCTTATGCGTCACACAGAAATTATTAAAATGACCAGTTATTCTTAGTTTATGTGTATGGCTTTTAATCAACTGGTAAGAGAATAACTGGCCTATGAATCTACAACAAATGTCACTAGAATATAAGATGTAGGTTAGACAAAAGGGTGACTTTTTTTTTTTTACAGGTTTGTTGTTCCGTACGTGGTGAGAAGTTCTTGGGAAGCAATTTCTACTTGATTCACATTTTGATAGAGCTGAAAGGAATATATGAGGAAATTAAGGCACAGAGAAGTACAAGATATTCCGGGAACAAACAATAGAACCAGTCTTTTTGACCTCCGGGTCTTTTCTCTGTATGCTGTCTCCAGAGTTTTCACAAATATGTTGCTGTAATTTTACTTAGTAAGGCTTATTTTTGCAGAGAGAGGAAGAGCTGGTGGGATGGTTTATATGTTTTGATGTTGCTGTATGTAATATCTTGAAAAAAATCTGTTTTACTGATCATAACCATATGAGTCATCAAATATATAATTTTTTTCTTCATCATCAAAAGAGAAGCACCAGGCTGCTGTTTGCTGGTAACATTTTTCAACATTTATCAGACTAATAATGACCTTTCTGATACTGTGTTGTAACCTGTACCATAGGCTGTATATTTCCAGTCAATAAGAATCTAGCTGGGGATTTGAAGATTTATTACAATGGGATAGATTATGTGGAAATATAAATAGGCTTAGTGGCCTTGGGATTTCATGGGAAAAAAAAAATCTATCCATATAAAAAATGCTCCATGAACAGAAAACTATTCACTGAGGTATTCCGGAGCACAGTAAATAAAATATATAAATTAGTTTTTTAAGGTAAAAAAGAAGTCCTACTTGTAAGATGGCTTACATCATAGCATGCTAACAAACCTCCGCCTTCACTGCCAAGTACGATTTAGCAGGGACAAATCTTGTCCAAGTAGTGTGTCGACAGTCAAACCATATGGATAGATGAAGTGCCAAATTACTCTGGAAAGCAGAGTCATGCCCAAGGATTAAATAAAAGATAATTTGTGTTCTAGTCTTTGTGGCATCCAACTCTGAATTCATTTACTACCGCAATAATCAAATCCTCAGCACTAGGAACGTTCAGCTTAGTTCGAAGCACAGACATGCGTTTTTATGGACGCTAAGGTTGGAGGAGATTTATGTACATATCCAAACAAACCTTTACCTGAGCAAGTTTGATTAGATTCATCTTCATTGTTGCCACAATCATTAGCTCCATCACAAAGCCATCTCTTGGGGATGCAGCGATTATTCTGGCATTTAAACTGATCATCAGGGCAGCTATGATTGACTGGAGGGCAGACGAGGGAAGCAACTTTAGTCATTTAATATTAGAGGAAATTGGGATTATTTTGAATTATAGTTCAAGAAAAGTTACATGAATTATGATAACATTAGGGTATAATAAACACCATAGTTTCTGTTGTTCGTTATCATGTTTTAGAGAAAATATTAGTATTCTAGGTTTTGCTAAAATGTAATACTTCTGTAAAGGACATCAAGTAATTCCATCTCATATAAAAGCACGAATATTCATTTTTTCATGTCTTCACTCAAACCGACTACATCATTGTCTGTTCTTCAAAACTTTAAAACAAATGACATGTATTTCAAAATTTTATGCCCAAAATATTTTAAATTAGACTCGAAATTTAATGTTAAGCATTAAGAAGTGTGCATTAAAAAATAAAAACAATTTAATCACATATAACAACAATACTTATTTTAATATCACACATCAACCCAGATTTTTCTTAAAATATTAAACAATCCCAATTTTATTACATTTTGTTGAATGTTTCTTGAGACTGGAAGGAAAAACACATAAAAGAAAAGTAGATCACTTGTGACCTGGAGTTGATGTTAAATATGAGATCGTACATAATTTTAATAACGAAAATGAACAGCATGAGTTTTCACCCCTAGTACAAACAAATAAACGTGCAAACATGAAAATGCTAAGGACAGAGACCAATTCCCATATGGAAGCTGTGCACAGCTAAGGACTAAACCTCCAATATCGAAGCACAACAGGGGGGCCATCTTAATGTAACCTTCTATGATTATTTTTCCTGCTTTCTGGAGGCTAAATTCCTAACTGAATTGGCATGCTCTTCGCTGTTTGCTTCAAAACTCCAACATTCTTTATACAGTAATTTTCTCTTTGCCCAGTTTTGTACTTCAGTAAGATAAAAATAAATTTTATTATTAGTTTTACTTAGAATTTGAAAAAGTCAGTTCATCATGCTGTTACATAGTAAACCTGTGCATTTTCAATCATTTTCTAGAAAACACTATTGCTTTACAGTAGCTTCAGTGATAAAGTGTTTTTTTTTTTTTTATCACTTTATAGCAAGTTTTTATTCATGCACAACAGAAGGATGGGGGAAAGGCCTTATATTTTCTGGCATTTGAGCATGATTAACATTTTCTACCCACTCCAGGGACTTTAGTAAGAATAGCGAACCATGAGCAATAAAAACCATCCAGTACATTAAAAAAAAAAAAAGAGGGTCAAAATTTGTAAAGTGTCAAGCTTACGCATATCCACTTCAGTGATGCTTGATCAAGAAACTTTGCAATTTTTGTCAGTTATACAAATAGGGATTTAAAAAAGAAGAGCAAATACAATCCATAGTCTTTTGGTTTGGAGTTGAGAAGTTAAGTGTACTGTACTTTTTGTGAAAGATAGAAACAGAATTACATTATTTGAGGTCACAGCTAATGGGTATTCGACTCCTAAAACAATTCTCTGAAATGACTTGGGTAGTACTGGAATAATAGCCATGAGACCCCAAGAATACAATGCTTCTCAGAATCCTTGCAATGTCTAAAGAAAAGACCATAACGCTGGAAGGCAGGTGGAGAGGCTTAACTTTTCACTGACACTCATTTAGTCATTCATTCACCCATGTGCCAGGCACTGTGCTAGGCTCTGAGATGACACAGATGACCAATAACGTAATAGGCATTCGATATTTGTTGAATGAATGAATGAATGCTCTTTGTGCCAATAGCAGCTGCCAAACTAGACTTGTAAAAATTATTTTATCATTTGTGCAGGCTTTTAGGACATCTTTTCAGAAAACTCACTAAATAAAGGAGAGAAAATCATTTCTTTACGTGAAGTGTTGTTTGGAAGCAAAAGCATGAATTAATTGGCTGTCCTAAAACAACATAGTATTCTGATTTACCACCATGTAATTTCCCTCTCTTAAGTCATGAAATAAGCAAAATATATGAGTTTCCTTGTGAGTTGGTAGAATAAAACTAGCCAACAAATGGAAGCATGGACTTAAAGGATTAATACATGAATATCATGATGAAACATTTGTGTTCACCAACAGGCGTTGGCTCCCTATGAATACGGAGAAAGCTTTATGTAGGGAGCACTCATTAAGACCATGAATGAACACAGTCTGAGGAGTGAGGCAAATAACTTAATCACTAAATAGCATGTCATTTGTGTAAAAAAGTAGGGAAAAAAACCTTTATCATCAGATGAAATGTTCCCCTCATCCCAATATAATACTACATATTTTATTGTGAGGCTCATAATTTTCTGTGTAGATATCAATGGGATTGAAGATAAGAAGCATACGATGCTGAAGTGAGGGTCTATGTTTGGTAATCAAGTGAAGGTTGTGCTATCTTTACATTATTTATCTATGAATAGAGATTTGGAAAATGATTTTAAGTCCATATTTTTAGAATTTTTATTCCAAGGAGCAGACGGTTGCATGAAATGGATGCCCAGACTAATTATGCCAATTCTTAACAAAGTATCTTTAAAATTTTATGTTTATATTCTTGAGTAAAAAAGAAAATGAAGAACGGTCAATTAACTTTTAGTTCATCCACTTTAACTTGGAATGCATCATTAATTGAATGATTTTTTTTTTAAGAAAATGATATACCTAGGTCAAATTCAAAGACAAATTATTTATTTGTCCAATACATGTCTCTCTCCTTATAAAAATATTTTAGTTCTTCAAGACCACTCAGCTAGTGACTCTAATCAAATATATTCAAAATACATTATTTAATGTGTTTCCCAAAGTGCCTTCCTGACATTTATGTTAAAAAAAAATTCTTTCTACCACAAACAAGAAAATATTTTTATTTCAGCAAATGTTAAATGGCTGAATAGTAGCCAAAACATTGAGAAATCAAACCTTTTATTTCTATCCACGTGTTCCCTACATGTTTCCTACCATGTATGAGTCAGTAATAACATGTTCCAAATCCAGGTCTGTTTCTTTGGATCCTCTTCAAGGCTCAGTTGCCAAGGAGCAATGGAGTGAACTGCACCTTTTGTACAGATAATTCTGTCTTGGAGGGTCAATTTATTTCCACACCTTCAAATGCAGAGATCCAAAGAGGTCTCTTAGCAACCTCTGACATTGGAGTGATGCCAATGGCAGCATAGACCAGGTAAGGAAAGGATTTTTGGAGGATCCAAAATGGTACTGTGTTGGTTGGGGAAGGATGAGAAAAATCATTGCTTTAAAACTTTGCAAAGAAGGCAATCTTATGTCTATTCTCTTTGCAAAAGGTTACTGAGAGAAAAACTGCATTCAATTTTCATCAAAGATATTTTCAGATTTTCACAAACTTCTTCATAATTCACACATTCAAAGACTCAGGAAAAAAACACTTTTAAGATTACTTGAAGGAGAACATACAGCAATTTACTGAATCCTCATCACTTCCATCTAGGCAGTCATCATCACCGTCACATTTCCACCCAGCCTGGATACAGTGTCTGTTTTTGCAGCGAAATTCTCCAGTTTTACAGATGTGAGGTAGTACTTCTCCAGGATTAACTAGGGTTATAAAAAAACAAGGTATGTGGAGAATGTTATCTGAAATCAGTGCATTAAAGTGTAAATTTTGTTATAACACACAAAGTATTGCCTCATTTCACTTCAGAGAAAATAGGAAAACATCTAACACTGTAGTGGAAGTCATCTCTGGAAATGAGAAAATTTCATTTTTCTGACAATAATTATTCCACCAAGAATTATAAAGATTTACTTTAAACTGTCACCAAAATAATACTATTCCCTTATACTTATATTGAGTTTTATAGTTTTAAAATAATTTTCATTCATAATCTCAATTGATCTTCACAATAACCTTGAGATGATAGGCGTAGCAAAGAATTATTAACTTTATCTTATAGATGAGTTCACTGAGAATTAATCAAAGTGAAAAGACAACAACACACAGCACTGATAGATTAACTTCAGTAATCTGCCAGTGGTAGGAAAAACTCAGGTCCAGTTGAGGGTTCAAGAAAGTATTGAGTTAATCAAAAAATATCTCTTTTATATATCAGAATTCTATGCAATTGTATTTTTTCTCCATAGAGTTTACGTTCTCTATCTCAGTTTATATGCTGAGCAAATAATTCGAAAAGCTGGAATATGTGAAGAAGGATGTGGCATCAGGATTGGAGCAAGATTCATTAACAATCTGTGATATGCAGATGACACAACATTGCTTGCTGAAAGTGAAGTAAACTTGAAGTACTTACTGATGAAGATTAAAGACCACAGGCTTCAGTATGGATTACATCTCAACATAAACAAAACAAAAATCCTCACAACTGGACCAATAGGCAACATTATGATAAAGGGAGAAAATATTGAAGTCGTCAAGAATTTCATTTTACTTGTATCCACAATCAATGTCCATGGGAACAGCAGTCAAGAAATCAAAAGATGTATTGCATTGGGCAAACCTGCTGCAAAAGACCTCTTTAAAGTATTAAAAAGCAAAGATGTCACCTTGAGGACTAAGGTGTGCCTGATCCAAGCCGTGGTATTTTCAATTGCCTCATATGCATGAGAAAGCTGAACAGTGTAAAAGGAAGACTAAAGAACAGTCTGTGTATTTGAATTATGGTATAGGCAAGAAATATTGAATATACCATGGACTGTAAGGAGAACAAACAAATCTATCTTGACAGAAGTACAGCCAGATGCTCCTTAGAAGCGAGGATGGCAAGACTTTGTCTCACTTACTTTGGACATGTTATCAGGAGGGACCAGTCCTTGGAGAAGTATATCATGCTTGGTAAAGTAGAGGTCAGTGAAAAAGAGGAAAATCCTCAATGAGATTGATTGACACAGTGGCTGCAAAAATGGGCTCAAACATAGCAACAGTTGTAAGGATGGCACAGGATTGGGCAAAATTACATTTTGTTATGCATAGGGTTGCTATGAGTCAAAACAACTCGGCAGCACCTAACAACAATCAAATGCTTTGAATTTGATTAATTAGAGTTTATTCACAAATCAAATGTGTTATAAATCTCCTGAATTCAAGTCTAGAAAGAGAAGAGAGTATGTGGCAATAGCTAAAGCAAATGATTTGTATTTCATGAACTGAAAAAGGCCTTGAATTTTCTGAAGCTGAAAAACTAATCTTTCCATTCCAGAATTAATGACCCTAGGGTTTATTTTGGATAACTGATTTGAGCTTGATGAACTGCCACAAAACTTATATACACTCCAGTAATACGGAATATTGAGAAAACATATAAGGAACTTCTTGAATGTTTTGCATAGCACTCCCTGAATCCTTGTTTCTCCCCAGAGGCTGGCTGCTACAAAGAATGGAGGAGGCAATGTGACTCCAGCAGTATGCCTGCCAGGAATCTGCTTCAGAGAATCAGGCAGCAAGGCACAAGGCATGTGGCTTCCTGGGACTGGAAGAGAAATGCTGTCACAACAGATTCACACTCTTTTATTTAAGGCCTCAAGGGTGAAAAAGAGAGTATGGCAAATGAAATAATCAGTTAGAAGAAAGGTAACCCTGGATACCTTCTGTCTGCCCCCTCAGACAAGTAGACACTGAATGCGTAGACTGACAATAATTTTTCCTGGCTGTTTAATATTGTTCAGCAGCAATTTCTCTAACAATTTCATCTGAAAGTAAGGGATTTAATTAATAAATATAGATAGATTGATAGTGGTTGTTGTTAGGTGCTGTTGAGCCCATTCTGAGTCATAGAGGCCTTATGCATAACAGAAGGAAGCATTGCCTGGTCCTGCGCCATCCTCACATTCAATCCTTGCTTTGAGCCAAATGCTGCAGCCACTGTGTCAGTTAAGCTTATCTTGAGTTTTCCTCTTTTTTGCCAACCCCCTATTTTATCAAGCGTGATGTCTTTTTCCAGTGATCAGTCCCTGCTGATGACGTGTCCAAAGTAAGCTATCCTAGCTTCTAAGGAACATTCTGAATGTACCATTTTCCAAGACAGGTTTGCTCGTTCTTCCGGTAGTATTCTTCTTCAACACCACAATTCAAAGGCGTCAGTTCTTCTTAGCTCCTCCTTTTCCATTCTCCAGCTTTTGCATGCATATGAGGCGATAGAAAATACCAGGTGCACCTTAGTCCTCAAAGTGACGATATCTTTGCTTTTTAACACTTTAAAGGGGTCTTTTGCAGCAGAGTTGCTGTATGTGTGTCCCAAGTAGGAAATGAGCAAAATATAAAAGTCAAATATCATTCAGCTTCCTACCTAAACTGAGGATGCCTTTTTATTGCAGAAACTGGGGGTGAGGGATGGGAATCAAAACAATGCAGAAGGACTTTTTTTTTTTTTTTTCCTTACTTCTTCTTTGACTCTTTATATGCCCAGTTTAGAGTTGGGAATTTAATAGAGATTTGATTAATCTTTATTCTACCATTATTAAGCCCAATGATCAACAGTCTCTCAGATTTTTTTTTTTTTTTAATTTCCACCCAGACAAGGTACCTGATTTGGTATGTAATCACCTTCCTCCCGCTTAGATCCAGCTTTAAGATTTTCTATAGTCTTTCTATACTTTACTTCAAAGAAATAGTAAGTCAATTTGGTTGTTTCATAGCTTGAGGATTGCAAAACCCAAGAAGCCATTAGTTCTCTTTTGATAACAATCTCAGCAATTCATAAAGCTTGGCCTTCTCATGGCCATTTGACCAGTATTCCAACACCCAGTTTTTTAGGAATGATCAAGAATACCCATATACAAAAGTGAAATTATAGTTGTTTCTCAATAATTACATTTACATTAAAGAATGAGGCTTCCAAAAAAAAAAGTATCTGAGTCTATTGATATTTTAAAACTAAATATCCCTTAAAATAATCTAATTAAATATAAGCTCTGTAGGTTGATATGAGTTCACACATTGTTCAGAGGATATTTGTGTCATTATGGGATGGAAACAATTAGGCAGAATTTCTAAACTTGCTTTAAAATACTCTCAAATACATATGAAGAGTTGGTTATTTTTAAGATCATGTTTGCTAATATAATGGAGATGATTTTTATAAAAGAATGAGTACTTGTTGCTGTTGAGTTGATTCCAACTCATAGTGACCCTTAGGACAGAGTAGAACTGAACCACAAGCTTTCCAAGGAGTGGCTGGTGGATTTGAACTGCTGGCATTTTGGCTTGTGGCCAAGCTCTTAACCACTGCACCACCAGGGCTCCAAAAGGATGATGGCAATGTCTAAAGTTGTACGTTCATTTTTCATAACAGATTATGCACAATTGCTTGACAACCAGTAGACCTACTCTCCTGAGATAATTTCATCTTTTTATGTTTACTGCTTCTGATATTGACTTACATTAAGGTCATTATAAGATTATCACACATAATAGTAATTAGCCATCACCTACATCTGTAATAACAGATTTAAGGAAACATATATAAATGTCTTTTGCCATTTTACAGTTAGCCTGTAATGCTTCAATATTCTATAACATATTGGGCAGGAGGCAATTCTTCATGGCATTTCTGTACATCTTGGATCAGCTTTTGTTCTGGACTTTTTTTTTTTTTTAAGAATGTTTGTATGTTTAGCAGTCTTGGAAGATACAGTACATCCGCCTGGGTCAGAGAGCAGATGTTTTTCTTGACCAGGAGAGTAAAGGTGCTATCTCCTTACAGGGAAAAAGTTGGACAGGTTTGTTAGCAGACCATTGTGAGACTGGAGGTTTCCTAAACTTGGAGTTCTTCAGTTGTGATACACACTTACTATGTATGCAACATCTACGTGGGCCTGCCTCTACATTGGCCCTCAGTGAATTTGTGAGGCAAGGGCACCATTGCAAACGTGAAACTCATGCTGCCTGCTGGGCTATGAATAAAAAAGTCCTTTATGTCTGGAATCTTATGACTTCTGTGAGGGTCTATGAGACTGTGGCTTGCAACTAGGATGAAAATCTCAGACCCTTCACAGTTCTTGATGTAATAGTAAATGATTTTTTGAGGTACTGAATTCAGACTTTCAAGTCTTCTAGGACATGAGGCATTGTTAGTTGAATGGAGACACAATCCATGCCTTACAGATGTAATCAATCCTTATGTCACAAAGAAACCACATTATCATTGTTGACTATCAGGTTTATTCAGAAACCAAGACAAGTTAGCTTTTCTTTCTTTAATTGTACTTTAGATGAAGGGTTTCAGAGCAGATTAGTTTCTCATTAAACATTAATACACATATGTTTTGTGACAATGGTTACCAGCCCCACGACATGTCAACATTCTCCTTTCTCTACCCTGGGTCCCCCATTACCAGCTTTCCTATACCCTCTTGCCTTCAAGTCCTTGGCCCTGGGCTGGTGTGCCCATTTAGTCTCATTTTGTTTTACAGGCCTGTCTAATCTTTGGCCGAAGTGTGAACGTCAGGAGTGACTTCGGTACCGAGTTAAAAGTGTGCCTGAGGGACCATACTCTCAGGATTTCTAAAGTCTCTGTCAGCAGACCAGTAAGTCTGGTATTTTTTTGTGAGTTAGAATTTTGTTCTACATTTTTCTCCACCTCCGCCTGGGACCCTCTACTGTGATCCCAAGACAGGGTACTTTTGAGCTAATAATGTCCAATTATCGAGAAAACATTTAATGTGTGAGGTTATAATCTAGTTTCAATGGCAGTTTAACAGCTCAAAAAGTACTATCTTGTTTCCAGCATTGACCTAACCATGTAGAATTGGGTAGCAACATCATCTGTCATAGCACCCTGGTTGGCTGCCAGACAATCTACCAAATTTTGTGATAGCCAATGAGGTGATGAAGGAAATATACTTAGCATCACACAAGAAAGCAAGTAGCTCCTATAATAAAAACTCACATTCTTTGCATACCTTGCACAAACTTCTATAAAGAAATTGTATTACAGTTACTTTTTATACATCTGTTATCTCTACTAGAGGAGATTCTTGAATGTAGGAACAGGACAATGCTGAGAACAGAACCTGACAAGGTAGATGTTCAAAAATATTTGCTGAATGACCTACTGGAATTAACAGATAGACAATTCTACATAGCAGCCTTTATTGTAGTGAGAGATTCTATTTCTGGGAACTGCACAAATCCTTCAGGACAACAATGTCAGTTCAACAGTTTCAGCAGCCAATTCTGTTTTCCTATTACCTAAGAACATGGAAGAAGTTAGTTTAATTTAAGGGAACTGAAGAACTAAAGAAGGATATGTAGCTAGAAAGGGAGAGAGGCAATGACAGAGGCAGAGAGAGGTTTGGAAATTGTCCTCATAAGTTTAAGTTCCCTTGTATTGTAAAAAAGAGTGAAAATGTAGGAAAATCCCGATGTGTGTCATCCTGTTCTGGTGCTTATTGTGACTGAACCTAAATAGAACCTGGGTGTCTGGGCACCACAGCTGCTTTAAGGATATTAGCAAGTACTGGAATTGCACGCTTTGCTTGAAAGTTGTGTTTTGCACTATGGATTTGAAAACTGATACAAATCCTGTAATTCTACTGCCAGGACTACTTCTACTAAAATATCACAGCATGATTTCACCAACAAGAAAACTGACAAAGTAATAATCTTTTTTTTTTTTTTTTTTTAACTTAACTAGAGTCAAAATAAAATAACATGAATCATAATATGCCTGACAAGAAACAGCTAACCCAAACGATTTGAACTGCCGGCCTTTTAGTTAGCAGTCTAGTTCTTAACCATTGCTTCTTTATTTGAGCAGGGAGAGAAAAGAGCCTCACAGAAAAGTTGAAGTTGTGGTTTATTTTAGGCCTTTATATAAGCTCAACTACACAGGAAGACAGTGTAAAAACGTTGCTGTGGGTTTTGATTTTTCTCCTTTAGATCATAGCAGGATGACCTTTCATTAGATAGAGTGGTCTTCTGAGCAGCCAACCTAAGTGGTACATAATCTTCTGTGAGTCCCTACTCACAGAAGGCCATAAATATTAATCTGAATAGGGCTTCTAACTTTTTACTGCCTTAAACTTTTTACTACACATTAGATTGCATATATCCTAGAACGTAAGGCTTGTCACAGCCAAACAGATAAATGACTCGGCCATAGTGGAACACTGCTTCTGACAGAGGAATATATCTAGTGTTTTGGAAGGTGAACAGGTCACACAGTACCACTGACACATAATTGTGCAATGCTATGCCTTGGATGACCAATGTTTTTGAAATGTTTAAGTTAATCTCTTGGGAGTAAGGCACATAAGAAAATTTAGTCTTTTCTTTCTGGCCATTAAAGGCACATTTAAAGAATCACCGTCTCATTATTTCAAACAAAATGATCCTGCTGTTTTTTAAATAGTGACTATCATTTTTTTTAGGAGCCTAACTTACTTTCCAAGGATCATCCAGGTCCTCATTTATTCATTTCATAGGTTGTAAACTTTCCTACAAAGATATCAAGATGAATTTAAGACCCATTTGATAATTGGTCAGGTAGCCTTACGTATGCTTCTCAGATAGTAAATTCCAAGTTACTATTCTACACCAGACCTAATTTCTAATTGTGAGAGTGTTTGCCCATGATGCACAGCTTTCACAAAGACAGAGTTGAGCCTACTCTCATTCTTGTTTCCTTCCAAGCACGGCATTAGAATTCATCCTTAATCAATCAAGTAGCATGCCAATATTTTTCTGCTAGGTGCTTGTCGCTTCTGGAATAGCCTCACGTTGCAAATTCACTGATAAACAGTCCTTGACGTTTATTTCTAGGTTGACCATCTGCCAATGAGTTTTTGTTCATTTGATGTGAATTCAATGAAGACAACAGAAACCAGAAGTATCGTGTCTCAGTAGTTGCGATACCTTTCTCTGTTTTGCCTGATAGACTCAGATTATACAGTTAATCCAATTGATGCCAGTTCACATGATTATAACCTAGTCTGACTAAATCAGAAGCTTAGAAGAATTGATACTAACGTTTAACATTCTTTAGTTGAACAAGTATCTATATTATATTGAAGTTGTTTTTGTCAGGTGCCATCAAGTCAGTTCTGACTCATAGCGACCCTACGTACAACAGAACAAATCCCTGCCCAGACCTGCAGCATCCTCACAGTACTTGCTATGTTTGAGACCATTGTTGAGTCACAGTGTCAATCCATCCCATTTAGGCTCTTCCTCTTTTTCACTGACCCTCTACCAAGCATCATGTCCTTCTCCAGGGACTGGTCCCTCCTGATAACAGGTCCAAAGTACATGAGATGAAGTCTCATTATCTTCCCTTCTAAGGGATATCCTGGCTGTAATTCTTCCAAGACATATTTGTTCATTCTGCCAGTCCATGGTATATTCAATTTTCTTTGCCAACACCATAATACAAAGGCATCAATTCTTCTTCAGTCTTCTTTATCCATTGTCCAGCTTTCATATGCATATGAGGTGATTGAAAACACCATGGTTTGGGTCGGGTGCAGCTTAGTCCTAAAGTGACACCTTTTTTTTTTTTTTTTTAACACTTTAAAGAGGTCTTTTGCAGCAGATTTGCCCAATGCAATATATCTTTCATTTTCTTGACTGCTGCTTCCATGGATATTGGTTGTGGATCTGAGTAAAATGAAATCCTTCACAAGTTCAGTCTTTTTTCCATTTATCATGATGTTACTTACTGATCCAGTTGTGAGGATTTTTATTTTCTTTATGTTGAGGTCTAATTCATACAGAAGGCTATAGTCTTTGATCTTCATCAGTACTTCAAGTCCTCTTCACTTTCAGCAAGCAAATTTTTGTCATCTGCATATCACAGTTTATTAAAGAGTCTTCCTCCAATCCTGATGCCACATTCTTCTTCATATAGTCCAGCTTCTTAGACTATTTGCTCAGCATCCAGATCGAATAAGTATGGTGAAAGGATACATCCCTGATGCATACCTTACCTGACTTTAAAACCACATAGTATCCCCTTGTTCTGTTCAAATAACTGCCTCTACGTACAGGCTCTGCATGAGCACAGTTTTCTGGAATTCCCATTCTTCACGATGTCATCCATAATTTGTTATGATCTTCACATTTTTCACAGTTGGATGCCTTTGCATAGTGAATAAAACACAGGCAAACATCTCTCTGGCATTGCCTGCTTTCAGCCAAGATTCATCTGACATCAACAATGATATCATTTGTTCCACGTCCTCTTATGAATCTGGCTTGAATTTCTGGCAGTTCCTTGTCAATGTATTGCCGCAACAGTTTTTAATTATTTTCGGCTAAATTTTACTTGCATGTAATATTAATGATATTGTTTGATAGTTTCTGCATCTTTTTGGATCACCTTTCTTTGGAATGTCCAGTAGGTTGGCCAGGTAACTGACTTCCAAATTTCTTGGCATAATCGAGTGAACATGTTCAGCATTGCATCCATTTTTTGAAACATCTCAATTGGTATTCCATCAATTCCTGGAGCCTTGTTTTTCACCAATGCCTCCAGTGCAACTTGGACTTCTTCCTTTGTTACATTCAGTTCTTGATCATATACTACCTCGTGAAATGGTTGAATGTCAAACAATTCTTTTTGGTGTAGTGACTCTCTGTATTCCTTCCATCTTCTTTTGATGTTTCCTGAGTCATTCAATGTTTTGCCCATAGATTCCTTCAATACTGCAACTTGAGGTTTCACCTTTGTCTTTACTTCTTTCAGCTTGGAGCCTTGGTGGTACATTGGCTAAGAGGTCCGCTGCTAACCAAAGGGTCAGCAGTTCCAATCCACCAGCTGCTCCTTAGAAACCCTATGGGGCAGTTCTACTCTGTCCTATAGGGTTGCTATAACTTGAGATCTACTCAACGGTGATGTTTTTTTTTGGTTTCTGCTTGAGAAATGCCATGCATATTTTTTCCTTTTGGTTTTCCAACTCCAGTTCTTTGCACATTTCATTATAACTGAGATTACCTCATATGAATTATTGATATCAGAAATAGACTGATATTCTAAGAAAAAAGGGCCCTCTTTCATCAAGTGTGCAATCACGTGTATACAATCATTATAACAAATTTTATAACATCAGCTATACAGCTAACTGGCACTCAGTATAGTATTTCTTAATAGCCAAAAAGTTATCTAATTTTTATTGTACAGAGATGCTCAGTGTTAAAAAAAATAAAAATGATAGTGAGAGTTATTTAGAAATAAATACTTCATATGTTCTTATGCTTTTTTCACAGTTAAACTTGTCACTCTGAATTATTCAAAGTTCCCACTGGAGTGTATGCTGGGCTAGAGTTCCTTTTAAGATATTTGCGTCTCTGGCTTCCAAGAAACTAGTGAACATATTTTGTTTTTGTTTAGTTGGGTGGTATTGCAAAAGAGAAACTAAATATGGTAAAGCGCCAGATGAAAGCTTGAGAAACAACAGGAAACGAGACTCTAGTCATTGCTGGAGAAAAGTAACACTTAAAACCCATCTATGAAGTAGGAGAAAATGACAGGGCCATTTCTAACATAGCACAGTGCTCAAGTAAACAGCCCTGAGTGTCCTTTCCCAACATCATATTTCAATACAGCTGAAATTCTGTTAAAATACATGTGAAGGACTTGAGCAAATAAACAACATCTCATGTCCAGCCACCATCTGATGATTTACTTCCAAAAATTTTCCAATGAAAACCCTAAGGATCACAATGGTTTGATCCACAACCAATCATAGGAATGGCGCAGGATCAGACAGCTTTTTGTTCCCTTGTGCATGGGTCGTCATGAGTCAGGCCCACTTGACTGAAGCTAAAAAAAAAGTATAATAATAAAGTATGAATGAAATATGTAAGTGAGCAGATAAGGGAAGCTTTGAGCAAAGGAATTTATATGGAAGTTAGGAAAAACTCAAGTCCTTGCCTTGGTGAGATCCAAAACATGGCATGGCATGTATGTCTTTTTCACAATACAGGTGGAAGTGTCATGTCTTTCTCCTGGTCTCTCATAGGCTAAGTGAGTCCAAGAAATAGAATTTAGAATAGAGGTCAGTTTTATGCCCTAATGAGCTTTCCCTTCTACATTCTACTTGCATCGTAGGCAATCTTTCAACATACAATGGTGAAATGACTGGTTCCGTTTTAATCAATCAGTCATTTTTATGTATTTATTTACAGCCAGGGAGAAGGTACATGAAAATGAGAAAAATTTATATCAACAGTAACAATATATTGACGTAATAGTGAAATCCTGGTAGGATTTTATCTTTTAGATATTTTCTTTATAATTATTCTCTTTGTTTTTAATTCTGCTTATTCCAGTTCATTTTATAGTCATAATATTTTTCCTTTCAAGTTATCTTTGTCCTCACTTTTATAATATTGTTTTTTTTGTCTATCTATATATCCTCTCTATTTCTATATTTATGTTGATACAGATGTAGATATGCCAACACAAAAGTAATACACTAGATTTTATGGGGCATAATAATGAAGGAAACAGGAAACATAACTTGAAGGCTGATAATCAACATAACTGTGATCCACATAACTAAAATAAAAAAAAAATTAGAAAATGTCTAGCTTAAAATACCATGTAGCCATTAGTACCTGATGACTATGCACTCCCACCAACTCCCTATGAAAACTCTTAAGATCCCTGACAGTTACCTCTCTTGGCCATTCTATTGATACTATCTTAAGAAATTTTGACTTTTTACAAGGCCAACAGGACTAGATTTAAAAAATTCAATCAGTCTTTCCCCTAAATCATGTCACTGAAAATTAAATAAGCCTGTCCATCTTTAGGTAGGAAGAGAGACCCTTTGCTCTTACTGTGCTGACCGTAAAGACTGTACCTACCTGAAAAGGAGTTTTTTACTGTACTACATTCCATCCTTGAGAGGAAGTCTTGAGGGCTGGGGTGGGAAGCAAAGGCAGGATGAGACCTGATAGAAATCTATAAAGGCTTCTAGCTGTGTGTGTGTGTGTGCACGCACACATTCCATCTGTTCAAAATGTCAGAGTTAACAGAAGATCCTTTTTTATGCCAGGAAAACAATTTTTGATAAATCCCTGGTAGAGACTGAAAATTAGACTGAGAAATGTGCACATAAACCATACCTTTTCTTAAATCACTAAGAAAAGATTTAGCCAGGCAAGAAACTGGACATAATTTATGTTGTTCAAAGCAATGCTTAATCTCTGTCTATTGGCAGATTATGAGTCTTGATAGACTTTTCTCTTCTGATGAAAAATAAATAGCAACAACAAAATAGAAATTACAAAATTATAATGGAAAGGAAAGATCTGATGATTCAAAGAAAGAGTATCTGTGGTAATTATTTCCTAAAGAAATTGTTCTTTCAAGCAATTTTAAGAATCCTATCAATAAGGGAAAAATCTTGCCCAGATAGCTATAATTCATATTTGTATTTTGAAGTATATAATGCCAGAATAGAATTTAACAATGCTTCTAGAATGTTGAAGAAAATTTTTATTTAACCAAGAAAAAAATTGTTTCCTCAAAAATTAATATGTAATTGCTATTCACATATAAAAGCAAAGGAAACATACTTGGAGAACACAAAAATGGAACAATGTATTTCTATATAGTCTTCCTGCAGAAGTTACTTCAAGTCATACTCCACCTGTCCTACACATTAATGAAAATTAATGAATGAGCAACAGGAAACATGTAGCCTAAAAGTCTGAGTACTAAACAATACAACTAGAGAAACTCATAAAATCTAAAAGAAGATGTAAAACTGATTAACAAACTAACTATAAATGTCAAAGATATTTTTATACTGAAGAGAGTTACTGTTTGAAGATTCAAAACAATAAACTTGGTCAGAAGCCCTAAATTATACTGTGAAGGACTGAAATTAAACAAGATGAGAGGATAGTAGAAAAAAAAAAAAGGCTAAAGTCCTCATCTCAAAGAATGGTAATTCAAAATAATGGTAGAATTTAAAACTGGAAGAATTCTTCCAAGAAGACGTAATACACACCAAACAGGGACTGCATGGTAAAATACAGAAGGAATCAGAAACAGGGAAGAAGCAGAAAAGCAGACTACAACAATGTATCAGAAGTACTACTAAACACCAAGTATGAAAACAAAAACAGCCTAAAAATGGTCATGAAAAATCAGTTTACAAATAATATTTAGTTACATGATGTTAATGATACAATACTAAGTGAAAATGCAGGACAAAATAAACTGTTCTGTACTATGAGCCCGGTGCCATAGTGGTTAAGTGCTACGGCTGCTAATCAACGGGTCGGCAGTTCGAATCTACCAGGCGCTCCTTGGACACTCTATGGGGCAATTCTGCTCTGTCCTGTAGGGTCGCTATGAGTCGGAATCGACTCGACGGCACTGCGTTTGGTTTTGGGTTTGGTACTATGAGCCAAAACTTGTAAGTTTAGTTTCCAAAACAAAATAGTTCAGGATCTAAATTCCAACTGTTCCGCTTATTATATAAACTTCTAAAAGACTTAACAACGTAAAATTTGGAAAATAATTAACTCCCAAGGTTAAATTCTAAATCATAAAATGAGATAGTAATAGTGTTTTCCTGATATGATTATTGTGAGGGCTAATGAGAAATCATGAAAATTTAGTACAAAATGCCACACACATCTGCTTATAAGCATTTGATAAAGTTACTTACGATTATAACTATTATTAGTAATAGTAAAAACAATAGCCTCCAGTGATAATTATAAAAAAAATACAGCAAAACTTTGTAGTCTTTTATTGCTTAATAGTGGCATTATGAATGGATATTTTATTTTTTATAAATATGGTTATATTTCTCAAATATTATGACTTTTGCAATCAGCTTGAAAAAACTCCTTATTCAGATCTTTTCTTCAGAAGAAATAAAATATTATAGAAAAGTTGAAGTCCCCTTTATTACACTTAGTTTCCTCCTCCCTCCCTCCCTAGAAATAATTATTATAATTGATGAAAAATACTTGATATATTTATTTAATGACATAGATTAAATCCTTCCAGAAACTTCTATATAGCACTCCATATATGCATAGAGTGGTTGCCGTTATTATGCTTAAGGGGCACCATATACAGTAGAGATGACTAATTTTTAAAAGGGTCAGTAAAATGCAGCAAATAGAGGAAGTTGAGTAAAAATAATAAAGCATCTTTAATCCAGGTCAATCAACCCTGTTAATTCACTATTCTAATAAAGTCCTGGAACTCTCTCTTTCCCCCTTCTTTTCTCTTCACTGCCAAAAAATATAGATAATTGAGCCTAATAAGCTATTTAACATAGTTGAAGTCTATGTTGCACATAAACTTTCCATTTATGTAACGAACGATTACTCATTTTTAGTTGCAACTATTGAAGGTGAAATTCACTAACAATTTCATAAAAAAATTTGCTCTCTGTGACACATATCTATCTAAATTTTTTCTACTAAACTGCATGCAGCAATGACAGGATACTCTGCAAAACTTCATATATTCATATATATATATATATATTCATATATTCATAATATGCAAATCTGCATATTAGAAGTTAATTCAGTTGTTGTTGTTGTTAGGTGCTGTCAAGTCGGTTCCGACTCGTAGCGACCCTATGCACTACAAAACGAAACACTCCCCGGTCCTGAGCCATCCTTACAATCGTTGTTATGCTTGAGCTTATTGTTGCAGCCACTGTGTCAATCCACCTCGTTGAGGGCCTTCCTCTTTCCTGCTTACCCTGTAATTATTTGCAATCTAAAAATAACTATGTCTAGTTATTTAAATTTCTCTGTCCAAGCTTGATTTTAACTTTTAAGTCTTTTGGTTGCATCTATTTCTACTCTTTAGAGTATGACATATACACAATAAATGTAATAAAAAGAAAAACTTACAAGTGCAAGTTGTCCCATTTTCATCCAAAAGTTGATTATCAGCACAAGCACACACTCGGCCTCCCGGAATGGCCAAGCAAAGGGTACTACAGCCACCATTATTTACTCTGCACATATTGTCACCTGCAAGATAAGGGAAGCAAATGGGTCAGAGCACTGAAATTCCATTCAAAGCCAGCCAGTTCAGGTTCATCTTCTTTCTTGAAGGTATGTGGGTCATAAACATCTATACATATAGGGTCACCCGGATACCCATTGGCATCAGGTCGATTCCAACTCATCGTGACCCTATAGGACAGAGCAGAACTGCCCCATGGGGTTACCAAGGAGTGTCTGGTGGATTCAAGCTGCTGACCTTTTAGTTAGCAGCCTAGCTCTTAACCACTGCTGCACCAGGGCTCCCATAGGTCAGGATCAACTGGGGAGCAACTAACAACAGTATATATATGCATATATTATATGTTCAATGGTGTAGTCAGAGCTCTGGTTGAATGCTAAATGAAATGCAAAAATGCCTGAAAATATATGATACATTGGTAGATAGGAGGAATCAATTTGCATTGTAGCTGGAGAAGATAGAGATCTGTATGCAGATAGGTACCAGGAAAGAGGGTGAAGAGAAGAGAATGGTGTCTGTTCAGAGTAGTTTCCCAGTTTAGATCTAGTGTATTCAAATCTGAGTTCCCTGGAAAGTAGACCACCAGCTCATGGGTTGTGGCTTTAAATCACCAGTGAACAGAAAGAGAAAGAGCATTGGGGACAGTGGTGGGAAATTCTTCTCTCTTGTGCAAGGGATATGTTGGCATGTCAGTGCGCTGAGGACTCTGTGGGACATAGGATATCTGGGAAAGTTTAAAAATGGCAGCCTTGGTAGCACCAGGAGACTGTACAGTATACAAGAATAAAAATATTACCCCATGGAACCTAAGCAGCAGAAGCAATGATAAGGCATAGCAGGCATGATCAGAAACTCAAAAAAAGTTAGTATGCTTGAATGCATGTGAGAACCCTTAAAGACTCTCAGATAAAGTTAAGTAAAACTTTGAGAGGCTAGAAACCATGTTTTATAAAGGTAGATGTAAGAGTAAATAAAATGTAGGCAATAACCATTTTGACGCCATTTATTCCTAAAGGTTAGAAAGGCAAGGAAGAAAGTGTATATATTTAGGTATTTATGTTTAGAACTTTACATTGACTGTGACAACACTAGTAATCCAACTGGTAGTGTAAATGCCAGGGCCATTTTATACCACTGTGCTGCATTTTACAAGATATCAACAAGTTATACAAAGATCTTACTTCAATATTAAAAATAAAGAAATTTTAATTATTTATAGAAATATAATAAAATGATTAAAATCATATTGACAGTTGAAGTGCAAGTGCCAAAAATGTAACCAAAGTGACAGATTAGGTTGTTATACTGTGGGCCTCAGGGGCTAGATATAATACATATAGGAGAAAAAAAAATATTGCTATAGGCAATAAATATTTAGTTATTCCCATAGATTATAACTGTGTGCCCACAGATCACAAGAAATAATCTAATTTTTTAACAATTTAATTATTTTGAGAAGTACATTTAATTTGCATTATTCTAAGAAGTGATTTTAATTACAAAAAATACAAAATAGGCTTGAAAGCAAAGGAAGCTAATAATTCAAGTTATAATACCAACTTCTGAACTCAAAGCGTAATCAAGCTTAGCTCAGGCATTTTCCAACAGGGGATGCAAAATTTTTAAGCAGCTTCCAGGTATAATTGTGTTTTTCCCATGACCATGGAATAAAAATGTAATACTTTATTAAATGGTATGTTATTGTACACATTATGTACAGGATTAAATTGTAAGTTCAATATTTCAGTAAAATTCAGTTTCTGCAAAATTAGAATTAACCCAAAATATGTTGAGAAATATGTGAAGAATTTAAAACACTAATGAATAAAAAATTACTGAAAATAACATGTCAGGATATATTTTCATATGGAAAATAAAGTATCTTATTCTTTAGTTCAATGATATGACCCATACTTACCTTTCTCAATGAATATGAAAGTTAAGTATTTAGAAATAAGTCACCATTATTTGAACTTGCAAATATATTCTATTTGTATAAATACCTCATAACTGAAAATGAGGAATTGCTATTTGTCATGTCATGATAGAAATTTTGAAATCTAAATTAATTTGAATAATTTCATACATCTCATCAGAATTGCTTAGATATATACATATTTTATTTATTTCAGTAGTATTCCAATATATTTTTGAGTTTCATTGCTTGAAGAATATGTTCTAGTTAAAGCTCACATGATAGTCTTTTGTGAAATTCTGTTGGCTTGCAAAACTTTCCCTCTAAGAATATCCTCTTTAAAACATGATGAAGTAACTACTTTTCAAACATAGCTCTGAACTTCTTTACACATAAATATCATTAAAATAGTTCATTAACATATTTGTAACTACAACTATTGAAAATCCGTAATACATCATTCCCAGGGCTAGTTATCTTACATACACGATACTTAGTTTATTTAAATTAAGTTTACTTAAATTAACTTATTTAATTTACATACATATAATTCTACATAATGTTGTAAGGTAGGCTTTATCTAACTTATAGGTGAGATTACTAAGAGTTTAATGACTTAATGACGATCTAAGAGTTTAATAACTTTTCCAAGTTCCAGAATTAAGAACTGATTCTTATTTGTAATAAAGATTTAGAATAAGGATTATTATTTTTTCTATATACTTAATACCATCATCATCATCATTCTTTCTAAAAAATTAGAAATAAGCATTTTGTTTGTTTGTTTTTTTCTAAATTTCATGCTCTTAAACTGTAATCTGGTGGCGTAGTGTTTAAGAGCTAAGGTTGCTAACCCAAAGGTCAGCAGTTTGAATTCACCAGGCACTCCTTGGAAATTCCACGGAGCAGTTCTACTCTGTCTTATAGGGTTGCTATGAGTCGGAATAGACTCCACGGCAATGGGTTTTATAAATAGATTTTTTTAATCTATTTAAAATAAATAGATGGGCCAAATGAAATTAAATCAACACAGGATAGAAAAATAACATGCTAAAAACAACAAAATAAAATTCTAGATTATACTATATTGGAGGCAAATAATTTTTTAATCAAATATGCAGGAAAAGCAAATAAGGAATAGCTTTAAAATCTAGTAATATTGTAGACTAGACACAGTATGTCTGGACCAAAAATTTATTTTTTGTCCTATCTTTTGTTATTTCAGAGGTAAGGTTATTCTCTTACAACCAA
The DNA here is from genome assembly GCF_030014295.1 of Loxodonta africana. Classification (NCBI taxonomy): domain Eukaryota; kingdom Metazoa; phylum Chordata; class Mammalia; order Proboscidea; family Elephantidae; genus Loxodonta; species Loxodonta africana. The sequence continues at coordinate 107,892,882 of NC_087347.1, read as the reverse complement.
TTCCTGGGACAGAGTGCATGTTTGATAAATATTTGCTTAATATATGAATGAATGATGGTAAATTTTAGTATAGCTGTTTGAATGACAGGAACCATCATCTGGGGTGTAAAACATGGCACAGAGTATGCGGATGGAGATAAGTTGATTTTAATAAAACTCACATGTATGTGAGTGAGCATATACATATGTATTATATATATATATACACACACACACAAACACACACATTCTGCCTGTATATACTTTGCATTCCAAGGTAAATTGTACTATAACTTTCACAGAGCAGTAACAAAGGCACAAATGATATATAAAGCCACATCACAAGCCTATATTAAAGTGTCAACGTTTTTAGACTTCATTAATTTTAACTTTTGTCGATAAAGTATCACATACTTCAAACAAATGGCAGAACAAATGAATCCAACTGTTTTATTCTTCTCTTTATCTACATATTTTTCAAAATTGTGGAAGGAAGAAATGTCTTCCTTCTATGCCTCCTGGACTTTTGACTTCTCAAGGTTTTATCATATGTGAACTTAGAAGACTCTGTCTTAAGATGAAACACATAAACCTATGGAAATTTTTTTTTTTTTCTTAATAGAGGCATTGTCTGTCTTGAGACTATAGAGTTTATATTCATTCTAAAATTTGGATAAAGACTAGTATGGTGGGATCCTGGGTCCAAATGGATCATTCATTTCATCTAGGATAATTTCAGAAGAATGAATTTTGAAAAAACTGTCAGTCAATCTGAGGAAAAGCTAACGTTTCATACCTCTTCTCTCTTTGTGAACTATATGCTCACTGAAGATTCTTTATGTAAGAAATTATAAGAGAGTTTAATAAACTGTTCTAGATATATAATGTTAGCTAAGAAGAAGAAAAGATTAACAAATCAGAAGAAAAAGTAGTAGCATAAAAAAAAAAAAAAACTCAACCCTAAATCCCTCCAAATTACTTAGGGATTTATTTTCTGTTTTCTGTATAGATGGATATATCTACCTTCCTGAAATTAAGTGATATATTCTCAAGTAATTTGATTAGAGTCTTTTGCAATCTGAGGGAATCTGTTTAGCTGACTGACTTTATGACAGAAAGTCTAAAAGAGATTCCATGTTACTTTCTTAGCATTCCTGAACAGTTTTTATGATGTTCCTGTGGGGTGGGGTATGTGTGTGTATGTTAATATGATCTAGCTAGCTAGCTAACTATTCACACACATATGTACAAATACTACATATGTGTGTGTATTCATACATCGCCTGTCTCTGAGAAAGAGAGAGAGAAAGATAGGAAAAAAGAGACTTCACAAGTGTGTTGTTGTTAGCTACCATACAGTCAGGCCCCGACTCATGGTGACCCCACGTGCAATAAAATTGTCCTCAGTCCTGTGCCATCTTCATGACTGTGGATCAGACAGTTGTAATCCATAGGGTTTTCAGCAGCTGAGTTTCATAGATTACCAGGCCTTACTCCCTAGTCCATCTTAGTCTGGGAGCTCCGCTGAAACCTGTTCAGCATCACAGCAACATGCCAGCCCCCACTGACAGACAAGGGGTGGCTGTACATGAGGTACATTAGTCAGGAAAATTAGCTTATTAACATTTTGTGAATAAATGACGATATGTACTTTTTAGGGATTTGGTTTTCTATTCAGTTGCTACTCTTATACCCATAGAAAAACATTCTGACAGTATATAGCCAAAGTTTACAAATCACTGATGATATGTTCCCACATATTCAGTAATATCTGAAGTTCAAAGGATGCAAACAGAAGCACTACTAAGAGAAAATTACAACATGGTAAGATAACATATCTATATTTGAACATATAAGCATATTTTACTTTGAAATCTAGTTAATTTAATCAATGTAATAAGAGATATTAAATCATTAAGATCCTGAGTAGGCTAGCCAATTTCAATGTCCATTGACAGAGTGAAAAAGGTGTTAACCAGACATTCTTTCCATATTGTATCGTCCATTCAAAAGATCCAGTTAAGTAATAGTCAATCTTCAGCTACAAGAAGACTGGGTAGAAAACTCAAGCCAATTGATTATTTTCACCAAAGTTAATGAAAAATAATCAGTTTGGATGAGCACATTCTCTCAGTAAAACAAAACATAATGGTTTCTAAAATAAAATCTGATAAGTTTAGTAATCAGGGCTGTTTCCATTTTACGACCCTACCCATGGCTTTAATTAAAAGAAGGAAGGAAAAAAAAAAAACCTTTAAAACCCCATTGTGCATCTAAGGAATGGCATTGTACATATGTCAGTGGTACTCGGTGACCTTTTCCACCTTTCAAAATGCTAGATATATTCCTCTCTCAGAGGCATGTACTTTGTTATATATGGTTGTGGCACATTACTCCTTTGAATAGTTATTTAAAAGTTTATATGGAAGACATTTTTAAAGATATATGCTTCTTGATTAAGAAAGGGTAAGGGTAAGGGCAAGGAATTAAGACAAATTAGGATAAATCTCTATTCTTAAATAACAAATAGTTACTTCAACTTTTCAGGAATATTATGAAGAAAACATTTTTTATTGCCAGTTAACTCTTTTAAAATACATCCAAAGTTTCAGAAGGAGATGTTAGACCTGGATTTAAATGCAAGTCTACTTAACAATAAGTCAGGGTATTTTTACCACACATGTTAACTCATCAACCCTCTAATGCGACTAGAAGTTTAAAGAAGATGAAGACTGTAAAAATACCTTGGATTTTGGCTAGAATTAAATCAGCAATGACATTCAAGAGAAACAATTTCTAAAGAGGATAGAAATTGATAATGTGAATATATACTGATGGGTGTGATAAACTCTAGGAAATTAATGATCCTGAAGTCAGAGGGAACAATTATCTTGAAAACAAAATCTTTCAGGAGATGAGAAAGGTTTTGCATGTTCATAGCCTTGCCTCCACTTTAATGTGGACAAAGTACAATGTCTGCGGTGGAGGCTGAGGTTCACGTGGATGTTACAGCAAATATTACAGCTTGGTCTATCCAGGCAGCTGTCACTATTCTTCATTTCTTGCCACAGATAGAGTTTGCATCATCCCAAATAATTTCATTTTTATTCTTCGAAAAGATACTTTTATCTTTTATTGCTGTTTCTCATATTATTTACTGATATTATCTTATGAAACTGCATTTGTGTTTCAGTGAGGCAATTTTAATACAGAATGCGAAAAAAAATTAAGCTCTTCAATGAGAATGTGCTTGAAGGTCTCCAATTTAGCTGGAATATCTTCAAAAAATTATTGTTGCTAGATAACTCCCTGTTGACAACATATGTGAGCAGAAATTAAGGATATAATTTATTCATTCCTAATTTATTGAAATTTATGTTCATTAAATTGTTATGAGAATATTTCAAAAAATAAGTGGAAGTGACTATTTAGACTTACAAAAAATCTACCGCACAATTAATTTAACCAAACTGTTTTCTTTCCTGAATACAGGTAGTCCCCTACTTAGGGCTTATTCAAGTTACTACAATCTGCACTTACAACCGTTTTTATTTTTTTGTACATCTTATCGTTAGTAATGTGTACTACACAAAACCCAACCCAGTGCTGTCGAGTCAATTCCTTACATACAAAGTTAAAATATATCTGGAAGTTTGTATGTAATGTTTCCAACCCCCAAGACAAATAAAATTCTGATTTGAAAGATACTGATAATAAAAGGCAATAATAGTGAAAACAAAAAAAAAAAGAAGAAAAATGAAATATTCAACTTGCTTCAGAACCAACTCACGACACAGACATTGGAACAGAACTCCATCGTAAGTCAGAGACTACCTGTACTTAAGTTCTGAGTCAGGCTATTTGTGAATGACCAAGTAGATGTTAATAACTCATGCAGATAAAACATTATTTGATTTTCATAAAACTTGACTATTTTGATATATTATGATACATTATTTCACTTTCATATCATCTAAAATAATGAAATGTTTCTTAAATACACATAGAAAATAACCAGAATAATACATTACAATGCTAATTTGAATAACCTTTTCCTTGCATAACATTTTTCTTATTTTTTCCTAACTTTCTTTTCCTATTAAAGAACTTTTTCTCACTTCCTATAGTACTTATTCTTTGAAAACATTAAGATCATAATTTCACTTTATATAACTAGTTGCTTTCTTCAGTAAAAAAAAAATGACACAAAAAAGTAAGTATTTGGAGAAAACCTTGAACTTCACTCAAATAGAATTTCTCGAGTTACTCACTTGGGCTATTTAGAACAATAAATAATAAGTCTTTATGGCAACCTACTCTAATATTTGATTGACTTTGGAATGAACTGGACATCTATCATCACAAAACTTCAACAACACTGTCAAAATGAAACCTTTCTGTAATTACTGTGAAGCATTAGTACATGTGAAATGCAGGAAAAATTTCGTACGGCTTTTAATACCTTGTTGCTTTCGTGGATCATAAATTTGAAGTCCAAATAGGGGTGGTCTTTCACGTCTCAGTAGTGTCACCTCACTCGTGACCAAATCTAGTTGGAAAATGGAGCCATTCATATAATCAGTCCAGAACACGTAATTCCCATGATGTGACAGTCCAAAAGGATGGTTCAACTCTTTCCCACTGTAAACAACCTGTAAAATATAAACACTTGTGAAAAATCAGAGGTGGCCTTTAAAAACATAACTGTTTAAAGAAAGTAATGTTTTAGTAAGTATGATAGACAAAGATATAACTCATATCTCAACCAAAAATTTGTTCCAGTAGATTTGAAAAAAAAAAAAAGCTATTGAAAGTAATTCTACAATGTGAGCATATTTTTCTGTTTCTAGGATATGCCATTTGAAGGACACCATTTATATTTCATCTATTTAAATTCTCTCATAACTCTTCCTCTGGCTTATTTCTTTATGATATCCCAAGATCATACATATCCTGGGGCAGAAACTGATTAGTTTCTCTATGTATATCACAATATTGCTCATGGAATAGCCAAGGATGCAACATGGTCTAATGGCATTGACAGTGAAAAGGATCTTCCAAATTCAATTTGACCAAAGTAATTTAAAGAAATCTAGGAGATGCCAAGGAAGAAGGTAAAAATTTGAACATAGAAGCATTTATTATAAGTATATAGTATAGACAAAGGAGGCTCACTGGTTAATTTTGACTCTGATTATCTTAATATATTCATTTACATTTCAGTTACACGCTCTCATTATTGTTGCTTAAAAGGGGCAATCATATGATAAACATTCAAGTCCTATTTCACATGGAGGTTTGTAGGAGAATAAGGAATAACAACTCCAATAATAATAATAATACTTTTTGACCTTTCACCATTTATAAAATATTATATACAATAAGAAAAATAATTTTATATACATTTCATTTTATATTGAAGAACTGGGGAAATTACCCAAGTAATTTAAGTTCAGAAATTCAAATTCTGTCTCTTTCATTGAATTTTTCATGCCAAATTATCACATATTGAATAGTTTGCATGATTTCTTATTTTTGTTTTCTTACCTCCATGTAGGCTATAAATGTGCTGGTCATTAAAGTGTTATGTATATTTTGTACATACCAACATCTTCATCCGTTTAGTATTGACATTACTGATCTTACTTATTTGGGGGAAAATATTTAAAACACCATCACAATCAACTAATGTTGAAATAGGCAACTGATTAGTGTACTATCTATTTCCCAAACAGAATCCATAATGAGCAGGCTTAGCCAATTGTGCTGTCCTCTTTTACAAAACAGAAAAAAAATAGTAGAGTCAAGAAAGCATGTTGGTATTTTCTCATGTTCCATTTTTCAATTGTTTAACAAATATAATCAGCTCATGGTGTAATGTGCGTGTAGCTAAGTATAAGCTAGAACATAGAGATGATGTTTGTCAACTCTACCTTTGCTTGACAATCAACCATACTATCCTCAGCTTTGCCCAAGAATTTCAAAATCTTTTTGAAATGATTATTCCAAAAAAGATAAGAAGCTGAAGTCTGTTCATACCAACAGACTTGAAGTTCAGTTCATTATTATTACGAGCTACAATTTCAATATCATGAAGTTTTTTATTCAAATAAATGCATAGTAATTACTTTCTCATAACATATAGGTTAAATTTCACTGTGAATATTGGAGATATTTGAATGGGATTGAGTTGCTTGATCATAGCAAACTCTTCAGTAATGCAGAAATAACTGCATTTTAAAACAACTCTGATATCCTGGGAGCTTCTTTGACAAACCCCACAAATCCTGGCATACCACAGTGAGCTGGGCCTGGTCTCCCGGAGGCAAGCGCCAGCTGTACTACTTAATACTCAGCCTCCTTTTGCTACCCCACAGAGACTATTGGCAGCCACCTCAGAGGGGTAAAAATAAACTTGAAAGTATTTTTAATACAACTCAACAAGGCTCTGTGAAAGAAGAAGCCTGTGGGTTAAAAACAGCAGCATTTGCCTTTTACCTTCCTGTGAGTGCCATTTAAAAACACTTTTTCAATATGATCATAATAGGCGTCACACCAGTATAATGTGTTGGTGTGAAAGTCCAGAGTTAAACCGTTTGGCCACAGCATCTTTGAAGTCACAAAAATCTGCCGATTGAAGCCATCCATCCAGGCCTTCTCGATCCTTCCCACGCTGTCATCCATTTCATCTTCCTCCCAGTCTGTCCAATACATCCAACTAAAACATTACAAACAAGAAAGAACACAGGCATGTTATTTCAGCCAGCCACCTTACAGACAGAAGTTTCCCTCAGATTTGGCACCTCCGGGAAAAGTAATTACATTTTGATTTGCTCTCCTATCTAAATGTTGATCTGCTCATGACAGGGAGAAGCTGTGGGTACTAAGGAAAGTGAAATTTTGTTCAATGGGAACAGTCCGTTTAGACATGTTACAAAAATCCTACCACCAATATCGTCACACTTATTGGCCGTATGTATTAATTAACCTAACAGTAAATGCCAAGTATTTCTTTTCTTCAGTGTTAATACCAAGTCTGGTAAATGATTTTTTTTAAGGCATTACTATTTTTAAATGCTGTTCACTTTACAAAGCGTATAATCAATTATTTGATTAAAAAGCAGATTGACTGACGTGAGAACCCCTGGCATAGTTAATGCTCTACTCCAGACTTTATTTAATCTCAGATGAATTATTATTTTTTTAAGACAGGAAATTGGATTGTCTTGTTCTAAAAGGCACAGTCATACTGGGTTTGTTTGGCTGGGTCTAATTTGTCTTCCAATGCAAATTACCTATGTTTTATTGCCGCTTATTATTACCCCAAAACCCACAGAAGATGATTTAGCTGCACATAAGTTTAATAACAGTGGGTTAACTGACCTTGAGAATTTGAGATCTAATTTCTATCTCAAATAAAAGCATCTGCCCTTAAAAAAAAAAAAAAAAAAGCTTTTGTGTAAGCTATAACGCTGGGAGAGGGGGTCTTGATTTAATGCTCCAATTCCCTCATGAATAAGGTTAAAACCCTCCACATGTGTTGTTTTAGGGTCATGTGAAAGTTCCTGAATTATTAATTAAAGTGTAGGTTTTAATTCAGTCACCTTATATATAACTTCATAATGCTCCAAAGCTTTTCTAAGCCGCTGACCCTAGAAACGCCCTTGTTAGATTTCCCACCTTCCACATTTTGTAGAAGTAATTTGTGAAACATCTATATCCATGATGAGAAATCCTTCTCTGATCAAAACTGGCAGATTTGGGACTATGGAGAATGTAACACACCATCTATTATTTCATGCTAATTAATCTATTTTTTTTTTTTAATTCTCCTAAAAGATTCCAATTATTTTACTATGCTTTTTAGACCTAGAGAAGAATATGGAGAGTTCCTCCATGGTGTAAATAGAATACATGATAAGATGCTAATTAAAATGTTCGAGGCACCTGGGAAGAAAGGCGGAGTGGTCTACTTGTGGAAAATCAGCCACAGGAAACCTGATGGAGCACAGTTCTACCCTGACACACATGGCGTCTCCAAGAGTCAGAACTAGACTGGAAGAATATTGAGATTGCTGGATGTTAGTAACTCAAAACATACTCTAAACTTAGAAAGAAACACAGCAATCTGCCTTTCTTGTTTCCCGCATTTCCTTCAAGTGGTTTTATTATTGGGACAAAATAGGAACAAACAAAAGAGTTAGTTCATTGGTTCTAATGCTATGTTAAAAATTAGCTAAGTAAAATTACTTGACTTCAGCTATGAAAATTAGCTATGTATCATATTCGTTTCTATCAATATTTTCCTGAAATTTTTTTAAATACAGTTAATCGATGCGGGTTTATTATTTTTGCTAAATTACAAAGTGTTAAAATTGTAATGACCTTTCCCTGTATCTTTTCCTCTTGATTATGCAGCACTCTTCTTTTCTGTGACTCTCTATTCCCAACCACACATATATAGGCACATGCTTACGCATGCCAGCACACACACATGCACGCACACATGCACACACACAAGAGGGCTAAATCCAAATATTCTAAATACATTTCAGACGGTTTTGCTATTTGACGCTAGAATTGTTTATGATCTGTTCTATTAATTTTGTTCCATTAATATTGTTTTTATTCAAACAAAGTAGAAGTAAAGTATTTTTGTCTAAGAGGTTGCCTATCTGACAGCTGCTGGATAAGGGATCATCGTCTACTCATTTCCATATCTGTTTAAAAGTTACATTATGTCAATACCAAATGATGACGATTCCTAAACACACAACATAGAAAGTACAGCCTAAAAAATACACAGGAACTAATGTAAATCTTTTTCTAGGTGGGATTCCAGATATTCACCAAGTAAAAATTAGGTTAAACTGGACTCCTGTGAATTTGTCAATGAAAACTCTGCTTCTGTTTTCAAGGACTGCTGAAGTTCAACTCTTTGATGAAGTTTTTCCCCCACCCTTGTGTCAAAATAAGTTCTTTTCTGTTTCTCACGACTTTTTTAGCTCTCTTATAGTATTTTTTTTTTTATAGTATTTTTGACATTTCTATCTTGTATTGTCGGCTGCCAACCAAAAGGTCGGCAGTTTGAATCCGCCAGGCGCTCCTTGGAAACTCTATGGGGCAGTTCTACTCTGTCCTATAGGGTCGCTATGAGTCAGAATTCGATGGCAGTGGGTGTTTTGATCTTGTATTGTATTTAATGGTATTGCATGTCTTATACTACCATTGAAAAATAATTAAGGGCAAGGATTATTCTTATACATATTCGTACCCTGGGATATCAACCTGGGTTTTAATAGTATTGATGTTCCCAGATTGAACTGCATTATCTGGTGGCCAATTCTAGAGCTATGTAAACCCTTAAAAGCTTCTCTGCCATGGAATTAAAATAAATTTGTTTCCTCATAGAAAAACTCAATTTAGTTGTTGGCCTAAGATCTAGCTGATAAATGAGAGGAAGCAGTACAACGAATTGAGATAAGAGATACAGAATGATCCTGTCTGAAGGGAAATACACACTCAGCTTTGGATGTATGTTTTACATATGAATATTTTGAGAATGCAGAACTGGAAAATATTATTTCTAAATTATTGATATAAATTAATAATTGTAAAATTTTTGGAAATGAGTGGATATATTTCTAGTTATCAGCTTGAAGCGCAGTGCCATCATAAGCTCCTCTTTTAGCTTTATATCTATTTCAGTAATTGACAAGTCCTGCCAATCCTATTCTTTTAGTGTCTCCTGACTCGATCCTCTTAAAAGTGCTACAGTTCTGACTTTCATCCCTTTTCAAAGGGACTCCTAATGGGCATTCCATTTTTGAATCTCTTTTGTTTCTCATACAGCTGTCATATCTCCATTAGCTGTCTTCCAAAATCATGAACTGAAAAATGTGACTTTTATCCTCAAAACCTCTCAATTATTCCTTTGTCAACAAAATATATCCATACTTCTTATCACAACATTGAAGATTTCAGTATATTTCTCATTTGGCCATCTACTATGTTCTTTCACAGGCCCTCTGCTCTAGCTATAATGATCTCATGACATTTGTAAATTTTCCATGAATTTCCCTGCCTCAAAAAATTATTATCACTTCAGAGGACAGAGACTAACCTTGTGACTGCCTATGCCAAGCCACTAAGACCAATTCTATTCATTTGGAAAACTTATTCATTCTGTAAGACTCAGTTCCAAATAAAACACCTCAATGAAGCTTAGAAAAACATGCAATTCATTCTATTTTATTTTATAGTTAATTGAGTGTGTGTATATACTGTTTTATAAATTCCTTGAGGACAATGATGGTCTTACTAATTTTTATTGACCTATATGTTAGTTTCAAAATAATATATTTTAATTCAGAAATAAATTAAAACCTTTATTAATTCTGTAAAATTGGCTATGAGTGTTCAACAAAGCGTATTTCTGAAATGAATTATTTTTTTTAGTAGGTATTACGATATAGAACATCTGTGAAACTCTCCTTCTGTGTCTAGTTGCAAATACAGAATGCGGTAGAAAAAATGTAAATAAATCAGCTTTTTTCCCAAAAAAATATTTGCTTAAGGGTACATTATGCAATTTTGAATGCAGCTTTCTGGATTAACTTGGTTGCTGCTTTTATACTGTATCAGTTTCAGACAATTATTTGGACAATTAAATTTACGAGGCTTCATTTCCACTTCTACAGCCTTCTAATCCTTTATTCACAGAACTGTAAGATTTTTTTTCTTCTAAAAAACGTAAAACTGATCACGTCATGTCTAGCTTCTGATCTTGTAATCAAAGACAAAAATACAAAGTTCTTGTCATGGCAGGCAAGGCCTTACTTTTCTTTCACATTGCATCTCCACACACCCTTTTCTCTTGCTGTCTAAAATACACTCCCACCATCTACCTTTCAGTTTCTCTTATCTCCAAGTTTTGTCCAACTTAAGATCTTTAGATATATTTTCTTGATCTGAAATAGTCTTTCCTTCTCAGACCTAACAGATGCCCTCTCAGCAAGCCTGTTTAAACAAGTCCCTACCTATTAGTCTCCATCTTGCCAACCTGTTTGCTTTCCTCCATCACTGTGTTCTGTTGAAATTACATTATGTGTGCTCATTTAGTACTCATTTACTGTTAAACCCTCCTTCTCCCCCACATTTCAGATGATATGCTTTATGAGGTTTAATACTATTTCTGTCTTGTTTACCATTGTATACCTTGTGCAAAGCTCTGGGTATAGAATATTGTTACTGGAAATATTTATGTGTGTGTGTACACACATATGTATATGTACACAATTTTTTTCCAGGTTGGTGTATAAATAGAAATATTCTATTTGAAGATATGTCTGGTGTAAGAAGCACTAGAGCCATTCTTTGCAATTCCAAAAGTAAATATAGTGTCAGTTGGTAGGTAGATATTTCGGACATACAGATATCGGCTTAACGAAAATGAAAATGTCCATATCAATCAGAATTGCCTCCAAAAGGAATGAACTATGTCGCTGCCATAAGTTTTAAACAGAAGTTGGATACCTACCTATTAGGAAGGTGTTGAAGATTTCTCAATTTGTTGAGACAGATGGGATTAATGGCCTCTATGTTTCTTTCTATAAATCATGTGATCCTATGACCGCCACGCCTCTGTAATCAACTCAGTGTCACAAAGGCCTTTTAAGTCTACTGGAAAACATTTATGTCTAACAGAACACTAAGAAGAAAGATACTGTTTAGGGCATGCTTTGAAATTCTTGCCTCAAGTAGATTGGGACTGTGTGGAATAAATACGTTCTCTTAACACAAAGATTATCTTGTTTAAAGGTCATGTAGGTGGTTTGTTTTAAAGGTCCAGGAATACAACAGATAATTACATAACCCACCTATAAAATCACTAAAATTACTTTATAATTATATTTTACTAAAACAGTGAGTTCACACACTGCCTAGAAGAAGCACCCTGATTGTATTAGGAGCTATTCTCAAGAAAAACAATTCTACGACGGCGACGTGGTGATTTCAGTTTATAAGAGAATCAGATGTGTCCTATTCAATTAAATACTTTGTATACGCGTAGTAAGGTACTATGCAAAATATCCATTCAGTGATTCTACATGGAAACGGTAAGTTATACAGGAAAAAAAAAAAAAATCATATAAAGCCTGTACTTTTAAAAATATGTAATCTATTCATTTAATTGTGAAATTTGGCTAGGAATTTTCCCATTTATTTTATATATCTATATGTTTTTGTTTTCGGGTAACAGTACTGAATAAAATTCAAGGGAAAATATATTGCCCAATAACTGCACAAAATGTACCGTTGTAAAACAAGTAGCACATGCTGTGTAGGTTTATGCCACTATACATAAACCATGCCTTTGTCTAAAATTATGTGATTACCATTCCAGACTTATAAAAAGCAGTAGAACATAATGACCAAGAGTAAAGTCCTGGAGATAGTCTATCTGGGATTAAATATCTGCCCAGTATCTTACTGATCATATGGTCTTCAGCAGATCAATGACCAGTTTATAAAACAGGGATGAAAATAGCAACTAATTCAAAGGATTACTGATGTACTGTAAATGTACAAAAAACAGCTATTTTTTAAACAAATTTCAATCGTCTTTTATTTTTTAATTTTTATCGTGCTTTAAGTGGTAGTTTACAAATCAAGTCAGTCTCTCACACAAAAACTTCTATACACCTTGCTACATACTCCCAATTGCTCTCCCCTTCATGAGACAGCCCGCTCCCTCCCTACTCTCTCTCTTTTCGTGTCCATTTCATCACTTTCTAACCCCCTCTACCATCACATCGCCCCTTCAGGCAGGAGATGCCAACATAGTCTCAAGTGTCCACCTGATCCAAGAAACTCTCTCCTCCCCAGGATCCCTCTTCAACCCATCATTCAGACCAATCCATGTCTGAAGAGTTGGCTTTGGGTATGGTTCCTGTTCTGGGCTAACAAAAGGTCTGGGGGCCATGACCTCCAGTATCCTTCTAGTCTCAGTCAGGCCATTAAGTCTGGCCTTTTTATGAGAATTTGGGGTCTGCATCCCACTGCTCTCCTGCTCCCTCAGGGGTTCTCTGTTGTGTTCCCTGTCAGGGCAGTCATCGGTTGTAGCCAGGCACCATTTGGTTCTTCTGGTCTCAGGCTGATGTAGTCTCTGGTTTATGTGGCCCTTTCTGTCTCTTGGGCTCGTAATCACCTTGTGTCCTTGGTGTTCTTCATTCTCCTTTGATCCAGGTGGGTTGAGACCAATTGATGCATCTTAGATGGCCGCTTGCTAGCGTTTAAGACCTCAGACACCACTCTCCAAAGTGAGCTGCAGAATGTTTTCTTAATAGGTTTTATTATGCCAATTGACTTAGATGTCCCCTGAAGCCATGGTCCCTAAACCCCTGCCCCTGCTACGCTGGCCTTCGAAGAATTCAGCTAATTCAGGGAACTTTGCTTTTGGTTTAGTCCAGTTTTACTGACCTCATCTGTTCAATCGTCTTTTAAAAAATTAAATTTATTGATCCCCTGATTGAATTATTTGTCTTGGTGTCAGACTGTCTAATATGGAAAATTATGATACCTGTCTGAATAAATAAATACATCCTTTAGAGAACAGTTGGATGCAGACCCCAAATTCTTGTTAAAAAGACCAGACTTAATGGTCTGACTGAGACTAGAAGGATCCCAGAGGTCATGGTCCCCAGACCTTCTGTTAGCCCAAGACAGGAACCATTCCCAAAGCCAATACTTCAGACAGGGATTGGACTGGACAGTGGGATAGAAAATGATACTGGTGAAGAATGAGCTTCTTGGATCAAGTAGACACATGAGAGTATGCTGGCATCTCCTGTCTGAAGGGGAGTGAGAGGGTAGAGGAGGTCAGAAGCTGGCCAAATGGACATAAAAAGAAAGACTGGAGGGAAGGAGTGTGCTGTCTCATTAGGGGGAGAGCAGTTAGGAGTATATAGCAAGGTGTTTATAAATTTTTGTATGAGAGTCTGACTTGATTTGCAAACTTTCACTTAAAGCACAATAAAAATTAAAAATAAATAAACACATACTTTATACAAATAATCTGTTTATTTCAGTTCAATGTATTTTAACATATTTATTTAGAACCTTCTCTGGAAAAGGAAATCATTAAATGAGTAACTTTTTACATTCAGACCAGTTGTATGAACTTAAACAAAACTCACTATTATAAAAATATGTTAAAGCAAATTTTTTTAATATAGTTTATTTATATAAAGCTGATCAAATATTGCATACCCATTGACTGGATCCACTACAATTCCTCTGGGATGAGACATTTCTCCTTCTAAAAGAGTCTTTCGACTCTGAGAGGCCTTTTCCAGCCTGGCCACATTAATGGTTTTCCGAAGACCATCATTTGTCCAGTAAAGGTTATTTCCAATCCAGTCCACAGAAATGCCTTCCACATTATCCAGATCTGCAAAAAACAAAAACAATAAAGAAACAAAGTTCCCACTCACTACTTATGATCTACTAAAAAAATGCTTATTTAATTAAAAAAAAGGGATTAATTCAGACCCATGAACTCTATATGTGATTTTATAAATATCATTATTCCATTCTTTCCGATTTTACTTTGAATGTGAGTTTATGTGAATGAAGAGTTTTCTTTCTTCACACGGATTTCTCCATTCTATACAGGTTTTGAAAAATCTATCAGTATTGTTAGCTGTATTAACTGAACCTCAGTATGTTTTAATTAAGACAATTATCAGCAGAAAATAGGAAAACAGAAGTGATGATAGAGGGTGAAAGATAAAGTTCCCGTACAAAAGAAAAACAGTATAATAGTCTGTTCAGAAGAAAAATCTGCAAGTAATATGGCAGCATGTTCAAACTTATGTTATATGAGTAATAAAAAGTAATATGAATGCCCTCTTGCAAAGAGATGAACAGTTTAGACAGAAGTCCACATTTGAAAGCCCAAACAGCCTTTCATCATGGAAGTGCATGTACCTTGATTCTGAAAGAATTACTGAAACACTTCTGTGCATTTTAGCCTTATTTTAAAAAGAACACTATTACAGCCTTCTGTAGGAAACAAAAAAAAAAAAAAAGAAAAAAAACAGTGATAAATCCAAGGATACTGTAAGAAATAGAAGTTCACTTAATTCGAACCCTTTTACAAAAGGAAAACTAACACTTCAAAGAGAAGGCATCTGCTTATAGTCTATTATCATATATCATATTTATCACGCCCAGAAGTAGTATAGTTGGGATGAAAATCAAAATCATGTGATTTCATGTGGAGACCTTTGAAACTGCACTGTCCCTATAACGGATCTCTGGAGCACCCTGTCCTCACTTTTTGCCATTTTCTAAGCCACCCTCCAAACCATCCACAGCATCAGGACGGTTCCATTCTTCTACTGCATGAAAAACAACTGTGGACATCTTCTCTTCTTTTATTCCCGGGGAAGGCTGTGTCTTTCCTCCTCTTGTGTGGGAGGTAGAGAACTGGAACTGACTGGACAAAGCAACAGGTAGGACTACGTTAGAGAGAGAGCTGTGTTTTCACACATTACTGGGAAGTCGACTTGGCACTTCCTCATTGGCAAGACATAATAAATATTTTCCTATTATCATATTCTTTAACCATGGCCTTCTGCCTCTGGAAAAAAAAAAAAAATCTTTTGTGACCCTTTCTGCTAATCAGCATGTGCCCTGAATCAGGATGACTAATAAAAATTGTGATTTGGTCTAACTGAAAATCCCATTATCGTGAATCAGATATGTTCTCAATTTCCCTGAGCTATCTGCTTCATTACCATCCAATATGAGTAATTTTCACAGGTTAATTGTGCCTACGATTAGAGAAAAAGAAGTTTAATTTTGTCTCTACTTTATTGACACTTCATTTTTACTGAGCACTTTCCTGTTCTGGCATAATGGAGAGAGAGTGGCTATTTACTCTTTTTTCTATTCATCAGAGCCTGTGGATGATTTTTATCTTGTTAGTTGATTTTCAAAAAATTATATTACACTTGAAATCTGTTCCACCATGGAAAGCCTTCCTTCTCCAATAACCCTCATATTTTTAAAAGCTTTTCCTTCTGACATCTGACTTGAGACTTTTTACTTTTTCATATGAAACCATTGCAATACTGTCCAAATTGAAAATTTGGTTCAGATAACTGGGTAAGCAACTCGGTCACTCTGATCCTTAATTTCTCCATCTGTAAAGTGAAGATAGTAATAGCATCTACCCTGCAGGGTGATGACAAGGGCTAAATTAGCTATCGTATGAACAGCACTTAGCATACTGCCTGGAACATAGTCTATTCTCTATGTGCTGGTTTTTATTACTTTGGCAGGATTATTTAAAAACATTTTCTATATATTCTGGCTCTTCTCTTTATGGATAATAATTGATAGGAATATACCTATTTTTTTCTCTATTAAAAATATCATTCGAGAATATTTTTTGCTTTTAGACCAGTGGCTAAATTTACTAGAAATGGCATATACTGAGCCAGTTTTGAATAAATGGTAAGAGTTGGATGGGATTGATTATGCTAAAAATTGTAAGAAGCAGAACATAGAAGGATCCTTTTATCAACTGGTTTGTTTGTTTTCCTGTGAAAAAAAGAAATGCTTGATCAGCAGAGAACGAAATTGTAATTAGGATCAGAAGTTCTAGAACCAGACCTCCTAGGCACTGCCACTTTCTACCTATATAACATTGAGCAAGTTATTTAATCTTTCTACTATTCAGTCTCCTGAGCTCTAAAATGGGTGTCAATGTTGTTTTGAGGATTAAATTAATCAGTATATATAAAATTCTTACAATAATGGTTGACACATAGTAAATGTTATATAAAGATTACATTATTGTTGTTATTATTTGTATAGTCTTTCCTTTAGGTACCTAACTACCCTATTAAGATAATAATGAAACAATTTGTCCAAAGTTTTGTTTTTTTTTTTAATATTTTAAAATTTCTGCTTGTTTTTTTGTTTTATGGAGAATATGGCTGAATATAAATTAAAACTCTTAAAAGGGTCTAGCGGGGCCCTGGTGGCACAGTGGTTAAGAGCTCAGCTGCTAACCAAATGGTTTGCAGTTTGAATTCACAAGCCAATTCTTGGAAACTGTATGGGGCAGTTCTACTCTGTCCTATAGGGTCACTATGAGTCCTAACCAACTTGTTGGAAACAGATTTGATTTTTTGGATTTTAAAAGGGTCTGTGTGTAAGTTGGGGATCTTTAGATGCTCTAGCAGATTAAGGAGGATTTTTCTTTCTTAAACTTACAGGACAAAGCCTGGATAATCAATTAATTCCTTTCCCAATAAATATGCATTTTTAAGAAAATATTCCCAAAGATAAAGTAAATCGTATAGTCCCTGCCTTCAATTAACTTATGGTTTGGGAAAAAAGTACTGAGACATATTGAGCCATAGTCTTATATTCATTTGACTTTTTATCCAAGATGATCTGGTTAGGGCCTGCCTGAGACTGAGTAGTCAAAACGCTATGGTCATAATTCCTTCAGCCAGGAGCTCAGGGCTATATGAAGGTTATGGCACTCAAATGCCAAATAAGCATGGAAGGTTACAGAGCTACTAATTACTAGCTCAAAGAAGCACATGGCTGTTCAAATGCAGGAAAGGTGTTTGATTAAAAAAAAAAAAAGCTGAAGTAGACTGCTTTGTACACATTTGGGTAGACATTCAAGTATTCTAAATTCTGAAGCCTGACTTGCTATTATTTATTTAGCCTGGATGCATTTCTGAAAGCTGTTTAGCATAATCAAAACGCATGCCTCCATTCACAGAAGGGTGGTTGCTGCCCTTGAGATGCATTGGCTGTGAAAAAAACTCCCAGTCTTCCACATGGAAGGTGAGATTTCTACCATTTGACCACCAGTTCCCCATTTTAAAGATAGTGGTAGGGAGAGCGGACTGTATTTCCAAAACTAAAACATTATTACAGTTCTGATTTTTAGACCACTGTAACTGAATATTATACATTCATGGAATAGAGAAGGGTTCAAAGTCTTCATATATATAAAATAAAATATTTTAGTTTTTAAAAATTAGTTGTAGTAGGTTGAACAATGGCACAGAAAAATATCAAATCTTAATCCCTGAAATTTGTAAATGTTACCTTATTTAGAGAAAGGGTTTTTGAAGATATAATCCAATTAAGGGGGAGGTGGAAGTGGTGGTTCAGTGGTGGAATTCTTGCCTTCCGTGTGGGAGACCCAGGTACAATTCCCAGACAATACGCTTTGTGCACAGCTACCATCTGTCAACGGAAGCTGCTTGTTTCTATGATAGTAGACAGCTTTCAACAAAGCTTCCATACTAAAATAAACTGGGAAGAGAGCCTGGGAATCTACTTCCAAATATCAGCCAATGGAAACCCTATGGATCACAATGGTCTGATCCGCAGCCCCTCATGGGGACTGCGCTGTACAGGGCGATATTTTGTTCCCTTATGTATCGGGTTGCCATGAGTGAGGGGACGGCTGAATGGCAGTTAACAACAACCATTAAGGTTATTAAGGTAAAGAGATTAGCCTGGATTATTAAGATGGGACCTAAATGTCATCACAAGTGTTACAAAAGAGAGTCAAAGGGACATATCTCAGACACACAGAGGATAAGCAGAAAGAAGAAGAGACACTGTGACCACAGAATCAGAGACTAGAGTGATACAGCCCTAAGATAAGGAATTCTGACAGCCACCAAAAACTGGAAGAAACAAAAAATAGATTCTTTGAGCCTCCAAAGGGATGTAAACCTGCTGACATCTTGATTTGAGGTTTCTGGACTCCACAACTGTGAGAGAATAAATTTCTGTTGTTTGAAGACACCAAGTTTGTGATAATTTGTAACAGTAGCCCTAAGAAACTAATAGATGGGTCTAAGTTAAAAAAAAAAAAGGCTGAGGATGCAGGCAGCAGCCTTAGTTTTTCTGAGGTGTATAAAATTGACCTGAAAAGAATATTCCATAAGTCTTTATGTTTTACATTAGAAAGTGATTAACATAAGGAATTAATTGGAAATTACAACCCAAAATTACCATTTTAAAAACACAGTACCTAGAATTTTCCAGTTTATCCTAGCTTATCTATCCTTAGAATGTGCATTATTTTGCTGAGTTGGAATGAGATATCACAAAAGTGTGTATGAGTGCAGAATGTGAAAGTTGCTGCTGTTAGCTGCCATCAAGTCATTTCTGACTCACAAAATCCCGTAAGTACAGAATAGAACTGCTTCATAGGATTTTCAAGGCTTTGATCTCTCTGTAGCAGGCCTCTAGAACTGTCTTCTGAGGTGTCTCTCAGTGGATTCCAACTGCCAACCTTTTGGCTAGTTGATGAATCTTTGTTTAGCCATTGGTGCCACTCAGGGACGCCTACAAAATATAACATACCTTAAAGGACTGCATGTACAGCATGCATGTGAACATGCCTAAGGCCAGAGATGCCTCACCTCACCTCAGAGTCAGCACTTGAGCACCTCTCTGGCCTCATATTCTTGTGGTTCAATTAATACAAACCCTTTTTGTGCATTTTTATGTGGCTCTGGGGCATCACAAATCACTCATATCTGACATGAGAGAATAAGATGGTTTATTTAACAGTGCAGCAGTAAATTTCACCTGCTGAGTTTTCTCTCTTGTGGCATTTCAGAAGTGTTTGGCCACAGACTAAAGTTTTCCTTCTCTTCTGTCCCTGCTGACCAGCTGAGGCTGATGTTCTCATCCTCATTTTCATTCCGAGTGCTTTCTAAATCATTAGGCTAGGGAGAATACACAGGCTACTCTCTCTCAGAACAGAATACCTACTGTTGCACTCAAAGAGATATGTAGAATACATATAAGGATCTCATTTTCCAGATGAAACAGAATATATTAAAACATAGTGGTTATCTGCTATTATCAAAAGTACCTTGCCAGTTTCCAGTTTCTTTTGCATTGAAATATTTCATCTTTACTGCAGTGATGAGCATAAGCAAGAGCAAAGAGTGCCACAGTATGCCTCACAGAGAGAGGTAAATTAATCTAAAGCTATGATTACAGTTAAAGGTGTTGAGAACCGTGAAAGTAGATGTTATTCTACTTTCAAAACGCAAGCTAGCTCACTACTGTTTCATGGTTTCTAGTTTAAGTCATGAGACTCCTGGGTCAGATATAAAGGGTTTTATTACTCATGGCACAGCAAGCAGCATGAACGTCAGCAGATTGTGTCAGTTTCCTTTACCCCCAAGTCCCATGGAGGCAACCAATATGAGCCCAACCACACAGGTAGAAATTTGCATTACAGGGCAATCCTGAACTTAGGAAACTCAAATCTGTTATAGCGGGCAGTGATCATGCCTGCGCTTTTTGCTGGAAGAAGGCACAATCTTTATCTTTCAAGGCTATTTTCTATACAAACATTCTAGAAAAGATCATT
The DNA here is from genome assembly GCF_030014295.1 of Loxodonta africana. Taxonomy (NCBI): domain Eukaryota; kingdom Metazoa; phylum Chordata; class Mammalia; order Proboscidea; family Elephantidae; genus Loxodonta; species Loxodonta africana. The sequence continues at coordinate 107,872,460 of NC_087347.1, read as the reverse complement.
TAGAATGAAAAGAAACAGCTGTCTCATTTGAAGACACACAGAAATGTGAGTGACCCATGGAGAGTCCTAACAAGTCATCACTGGTAGAATCTGTTCAAGGTAAGTAAGCAGAGAAATTGACGTGCTAATACGATCACCAGTGAATACTCATTTCTGGATTCCACAATATTGCCCTTATGGAAATTCTCTGTTGCTTTATATCACTGAGTTTGGTGTTGCTGTTGTTGTTAGGTGCCGTTGAGTCAGTTCCAACTCATAGCAACCCTATGCACAACAAAACAAAACACTACCCAGTCCTGCGCCATCCTTACAATCCTTGTTAGGTTTGAGTTCATTGTTGCAGCCACTGTGTCAATCCACCTCGTTGAGGGTCTTCCTCTTTTCCGCTGACCCTGTATTCCGCCAAGTATGATGTCCTTCTCCAGGGACTCATCCCTCCTGACAACACGTCCAAAGTATGTAAGATGCAGTCTCGCCATCCTTGTCTCTAAGGAGCATTCTGGCAGCACTTCTTCCAAGACAGATTTGTTCGTTCTTTTGGCAGTCCATGGTATATTCAATATTCTTCACCAACACTACAATTCTAAGGCATCAACTTTTCTTTGGTCTTTCTTATTCATTGTCCAGCTTTCACATGCATATGATGTGATTAAAAATACCATGGCTTGGGTCAGGTGCACCTTAGTCTTCAAGGTGACATCTTTGCTCTTCAAGACTTTGAAGAGGTCCTTTGCAGCGGATTTGCCCAATGCAATGTGTCTCTTGATTTCTTGACTGCTGCTTCCATGGCTGTTGATTGTGGATCCAAGTAAAATGAAATCCTTGACAACTTCAATCTTTTCTCCATTTATCATGAGGTTGCTCATTGGTCCAGTTGTGAGGATTTTTGTTTTCTTTACTTTGAGATGTAATCCATACTGAAGGCTGTAGTCTTTGATCTTCACTAGTAAGTGCTTCAAGTCCTCTTCACTTCCAGCAAGCAAGGTTGTGTCATCTGCATAACGCAGGTTGTTAATGAGTCTTCCTCCAATCCTGATGCCCCATTCTTCTTCATATAGTCCAGCTTCTTATATTATTTATTCAGCATACAGATTAAATAGGTATGGTGAAAGAATACAACCCTGACACACACCTTTCCTGACTTTAAACCAATCAGTATCCCCTCGTTCTGTCTGAACTACTGTCTCTTGATCTATGTAAAGGTTCCTCATGAGCACAATTAAGTGTTCTGGAATTCCCGTCCTTTGCAGTGTTATCCATAGTTTGTTATGATCCACACAGTTGAATGCCTTTGCATAGTCAATAAAACACAGGTAAACATCCTTCTGGTATTCTCTACTTTCAGCCAAGATCCATCTGACATCAGCAATGATATCCCTGTTTCCACTTCCTCTTCTGAAAGCAGCCTGAATTTCTGGCAGTTCCCTGTCGAAATACTGCTGCAGCCGTTTTTGAATGATTTTCAGCAAAATCTTGCTTGCATGTGATATTAATGATATTGTTCTATAATTTCCACATTCAGTTGGATCACCTTTCTTGGGAATAGGCATACATACGGATCTCTTCCGATCAGTTGGCCAGGAAGCTGTCTTCCATATTTCTTGGCATAGACGAGTGAGCACCTCCAGTGCTGCATCTGTTTGTTGAAACATCTCAATTGATATTCCATCAATTCCTGGAGCTTTGTTTTTTGCCAACGCCTTCAGAGCAGCTTGGACTTCTTCCTTCAGTATCATCAGTTCCTGATCATATGCCACCTCTTAAAATGGTTGAATATCGACTAATTCTTTTGGCATAATGACTCTGTGTAGTCCTTCCATCTTCTTTTGATCCTTTCTGTGTCATTTAACATTTTCCCCATGGAATCCTTCACTATTGCAACTTGAGGTTTGAATTTTTTCTTCAGTTCTTTCAGCTTGAGAAACACCAAGCGTGTTCTTTACTTATGGTTTTCCATCTCCAACTCTTTGCACATGTCATTATAATACTTTACTTTGTCTTCTTGAGAGGCCCTTTGAAATCTTCTGTTCAGTTCTTTTACTTCGTCAATTCTTCCTTTTGTTTTAGCTGCTCGACGCTCAAGAGCAAGTTTCAGAGTCTCCTCTGACATCCATCTTGGTCTTTTCTTTCTTTCCTGTCTTTTCAATGACCTCTTGCTTTCTTCATGGATGATGTCCTTGATGTCATTCCACAAATCGTCTGATCTTCGGTCACTAGTGTTCAATGCGTCAAATCTATTCTTGAGATGGTCTCTAAATTCAGGTGGGATATACTCAAAGTCATATTTTGGCTCTCGTGGACTTGCTCTGATTTTCTTCCATTTCAGCTTGAACTCACATATGATCAATTGATACTCTGTTCCACAGTGGGACCCTGGCCTTTTTCTGACTGATGATATTGAGCTTTTCCATTGTCTCTTTCCACAGATGTAGTCAATTTGATTTCTGTGTGTTCCATCTGGCGAGGTCCATGTTTATAGTTGCCGTCTATGTTGGTGAAAGAAGGTATTTGCAATGAAGAAGTCGTTGGTCTTGCAAAATTCTACCATTCGATCTTTGGCATTGTTTCTATCACCAAGGCCATATTTTCCAACTACTGATCCTTCTTTGTTTCCAACTTTCGCATTCCAATCGCCAGTAATTATCAACACATCTTGTTTCCATGTTTGATTAATATTGGACTGCAGCAGCTGATAAAAATCTTCTATTTCTTCATCTTTGGCCCTAGTGGTTGGTGCGTAAATTTGAATAATAGTCATAGTAAGTGGTCTTCCTTATAGGCGTATGGATATTATCCTATCACTGACAGCGATGTACTTCAGGACAGATCTTGAAAAGTTCTTTTTGACAATGAATGCAACACCATTCCTCTTCAGGTTGTCACTCCCAGCATAGTAGACTATATGATTGTCTGATTCAAAATGGCCAATACCAGTTCATTTCAGCTCACTAATGTGTGTTGCTGTGATGCTGGAAGCTATGCCACCGGTATTCAGATACTAGCAGGGTCACTGAGCTTTACCGTATTTTAAATCACGTTGTTCAGCTAGCCATACCTATGACCTGGGTATGATTTTGCTGAGTATTATCTGAATGCAGGGGAAGGACACTCTTCAGCTTTATTCATTTCAGATTAAACACTGCATGGTATATACTGTGGAGGGCAGAGGAGGTTTCAAGTTAAAGAAGTCTCTACAGATATGCAATAGATATGTTACTCATTTTACAATATTCCACTAAAAAATTTTGGGTAATATTAGAGTACTTATTGTGAATGGGGAAAAAGTCATTACCATTAAAGCCCTTTTACTATACAATTCTGAACAGAGCTAAAAAATATTTCAACTTCTTAAAAAAAAAATATGACAGCTATTCTTGGAAATTCCTTTTAATTTATAAACTAGGTTATAATTTATAAAAATAAAATAATTTGAAACTTATTTCATTAACATTAAATTACTCAATCTTTTTCATATTAGATAAAAAGGCAACTTTATTAGTAGCCACTTGAGCAATTGTATTTACTAGAAAGTGATTTTTTTTTTTAGCTGTATTTTTGAATATATTTCATATTTGTGCACTTGGTCATGTAAACATTCAAACAGGTGCATTACTTCAACTGAAAATTTTAACTGAACCTTTAAGAGAAAATAAAGTAGCATCATGTTTAGTAAGTGATTCTGATCATTAAATTCCAAGTAGAGCTTAAAAGTCAGAAGTGTAAATCTTCATTATATTTATAATTACCATGACAAAGAACAAATTTGCCAACCCAAGTGACTGTCTTCCTGGAGCTTACTTTAACAACCTAAATTAAACAAAATATACTGGTTTCAGACCGACAGAAATGCCCAGAGAGGAAAAAAAAAAAAAGATGATAGGTACATGTGAAGGGCACCAAGTACTTAAGAATTGTTTATCTCACATTTGTTGTATAACTACTGCCATACGTGTCTAAAGAAAACACACATATTTACAAGCCTCCTTGGTCCACAGATAGACTTAAAAACTGAAGCAGTGAGTCAAGGAAAAATGTAATAATAAAGCCAGTCAACAACCTAATCATAAAGTCAGTATTTTGGGATGAAAGGAGACTAAAAACTATATACTCCAACTTTGCATTCTGCAAATAATAAAAGAATGTCCCAGAGAAGTAGGTGACCTCATGAAGATCCACAATTACTTGGTAGTCAATGCAAAGTCTGGAAACTTGACTCATGGTTTAATTTAGGTACTCTAATTGTTAATTTATATTGAAGCTTGATCTCCAGGACTGTAAAAGTACAACTGATCAATGGAAGCAGAAATCAAGGAAAGACCATATAAGCAGTGTTTCACTGGAAGAAGGAAAAAGGAGGCGTAGAAGAGGACAAGGAGATGAAGTTGAGTACGATTATTCCAGTGAGGTTGCAAACTTTGCAACAAATGACAGCCTTCATAAAGGTAAAAGGGAGCTTTTGGGTACCAACTTTCAAGTCAAATAGATCAAGGATATTCAAATTTTGTCAAACGTTATCAGATTCATCCACTTTGTTAGCTCTTGGTAAACTGATTAACCTTGTAGAGCCTCAGTCTTCTCAAATGAAAAGAATAGGAATCCATTCTATCACATTAGGATTAAATAGGAAAATAATAAGCATAAAATGCCTAGTATAATCAAATTATCAATAAATGATACCTATTATTTTCTTGGAAACTCTAATGGCGTAGTGGTTAAAACTACATCTGCCAATCAAAACTCTGGCAGTTTGAATCCAGTAGGCACTCCTTGGAAACTCTATGGGACAGTTCTACTCTGTCCTATAGGATTGCTATAAGTCAGAATGGACTCAACGGCAATGGGTTATATTATTTTCTTTCTAAAATATATTTGATAACTGACAATGTAGAAATTGAACAAACATGTATAAGAAGGGGAGTGAAACATTAAAAATAAAAGAAATACAGGCAGTCCCTGTGTTATAAACAAATTCCGTCCCTATGTCAGTCTTTAAGTCAAATTTGTAAGTAAATTGGAACAGTTAGGTATGGTTCATTAACCAACTGTTTGTATTAGTGTATATTGTTCCTTTCTCTGCATAAAAAATTAAAGTAATATTTTCAGATATACTAAAACATCTTTTATGTAATAATACAGCAATAATAGTAATAATGGTTTGATGCATGTCAGAAATTAGCACGCATTTGTTATTACAAACCATTGTATCTACCTTGAATTTTTAATATAATAGACTTTATAGGGGTTCATAACTATAGGTTGTACATAAGTTGAACATTCATAACCAGGGACTGCCTGTACAAGAAACGCTAAAAACCATTACAGATTGCATGTGCCTAAGTAAAAATAACAACTAAATTCATTGTGGAAAAGCTGATGAAATTCAAATGAGGTTTTTAGTTAATAGTATTGTACTGATATTAATTTTCTGCTTTTGATAATTGTAGCACGGTTTTACATTATGTTAACACTAGGGGAAACTAGGTGAACCGTATACAGAAGCTCTCTACACTATATTCGTAACTTTTGCGTAAGTTTAAAATTAGCTGAAAATAAAAATTATTTTAAGTGTAGTAAAATAAAGGAAGGAATGGTTTTGGAAAGGCATTATGTTTTAATAAATACAAGATTTCAAAGGCTAAATGTAGCAAGATCTATAAGAAAATGGTCAAAATAACGATATTAATACTAATTTTGTAACAGTGTGTAAGCAATGTAAATAATTATGACTCCATAGCAAAATTGTAAAGAAAATTATTGCAGAATAATTTATCAAAGTAAGTATATAGTATGAAACCATTCAAGGTAGGCATGTACCTATGTAAAAGGTACAGAAAAAGATAAATTGAAGCTGTTCATGCAAATGAGGTTCCCCAGAAAGACTGGGAAATTGTGTGAAATCAAAAATGTATTCCACATGTCTTCTCTATATTAGCTAAAACTCAAATCTGAACTTATTTTGTTTTAAAAAAAAAGCGCTGCAGAGCTTCACATGCAGTATGGGTAACATGGAAGTTTTTTTGTAAGATTCCTGAAAATTCGTTGGGGAAGTTCATTACAAGAATGGTCTTAGTGAACGCCAAAATAATTTTTCAAATAATAAGTAATAATAATGGGCAATGTTCTTTATTGTAGCACAAAAATAAGAATTTTTAAATCATTCATAATTCTGTTTAATCTGTTTGATTATCATTTTTACACTAATAACAGCTACATTAAAGGACTCATTCATTCACTCAATGATTATTTGTTGTATAACTACTGCCAGGCTACTGCTCTAGGCCCTACGGATCTTTTACTAAATGAAACAAATAAACATTTCTGTAGCTTATATTTTTGAAACAACATTCTTACAGCTTCCACCCTTGTAGCAAGGCAAGAAATATTTAAAATAATCATGGTAATTACTAAGAAGAAAATGTAACAAAGGAAAAGGAGTTGGGTTGAGTACATGTGTGAGTGTGCAATTTCAGATGGGGTGGCCAAGAAAGAGTGACTGAGGAGGTGGCATGTGAGTAGAGACCTCAAGAAGGTGAAGACGAAAGGCACGGGGACATCGATGGAAGAGCATCACAGGCCTGTGGTAAAATTAGTGCAAATGCCCTGAGATGGGGCCACACCCAGTTTGTTCAACCCAGTATGTTCAGGGGAGACAGAGAGAACACCAGAGATGAGTCAGAGGGGTGTAACAGGTCATATATCAGAAAAACAAACTTTTCCTCTATAAATTTCAAAGGCATTATGTGGAAAACTTTTGAAGTGATTACATGTGAAAACTTCATGAATGATAGAGAGAAGAAGGTCATTATTATTTGTGCTTATTTGCAGGTCTTATTTGTGGGTTTTAGTAGAGAAGGTCTCCAATGGGCCTTGAATCCCTGCACGTTCTTGCTGAGTGTGTTAAATTGCAATGATTATTTGTCTCCTGATACAGAACATCTCTACAGCTGGTCACATGGGCAACTAAACAAGCCATGGGACCACCAAGTGCCCACCACATAACTGCTCTATCCACAGGGGAGTGTGGAGTTTGCTATTTGTTACAATGTTGGTTGCTTGCTGAGAAAGTGCTGAGCCCTAGGCCCTGGGTCCCTCAGCAGTGGCACAAACCCCTGCTTGCTTAGCATTCTCTTGAAACCATCACATCACCCATGGAACTTGGGGCAGGGAAAAAAATGCAACTAAGTTAATACTTATGCTGTTTACTGTGCTATGAGTAATAAACGCTCTTGCTTTGATCCTTTAAGTCTCAAGATATTATTTTCTATCTTCTGTACCTATGAAGGGAACCCTGGTGTCCTAGTGGTTAAGTGCTATGGCTGCTAACCAAGAGGTTAGCAGTTCAAATCCTCCAGGCGCTCCGTGGAAACTCCACGGCGCTGTTCTACTCTGTCCTATACGGTCGCTATGAGTCGGAATTGACTCAACAGCAGTGGGTTTGGTTTTGGTTTTTTGGTACCTATGGAACGGTGGCAGGTTTGTAACCTTGTCATCATTCCGTGGGTACTCCCTGTCATCCTCCATGGTAGGTTTTCTCAACTTTCGCACTATTGACAGTCTGGACCAAAGAGTTCTTTGTGTGGAGGTTGGTGCTGTGTACTGCACGATGTTTAGCATCACTCTTGACCTCCAACTACTAGAAGTCCGTAGCACCTCCCTTCCTAGTGTGACAATCAAAAATGATTCCAGGTATTACCAAATGTTCCATGGTGGACAAAACTACCACTGCTCTGTGAAGTTGGAGTTCCACCTTGAGAGTAGGTGATATATTTTAAATTTTTTTTTGAATGTCCATTCTCCTTTTATCTAAATATGACTTATCTTGCTCTCAAATGGAAAGTTCTTTGCAATATTTTTTGGGAAAATTTCATTAGAATATTAAATTAGTTTCTGTGGCTAGTAGAGTAGTAAATGCAAACTAATTTTTTTTTCAAATATGCAGTCTCAAAGTGTATCAAATTTCGTTGAAATTCCACATATATATAAAATACTTTAAAATGAAGAATGCTAAATATTCCATGGCTAATGATGTTTGCTGTTGTTGATAATAGCAAATATTTTGAAAATATTTGTATCAGAAGAGTATATTTTCATATATATATTCCTAGACGGCTTTAATTAAATCTCAAAAATATGTAGTTTTGTTTTTTATCTGAAATTATAGCAAGGTAAATTTTACTATTTGAAACGTCTCCTTTTGAGACAAATTAAAAAAAATACCTTATCAAATAAAATATCAAGACACATTTTTCTGAACCAAAAGTTATACACCCTTCTTTGCTGTAAAATAAAGGTTTAGAAAAACCTATAATAACAGAGATAAAAGTGCCAGTTCAGGAGCCTGGAAGGCACTGCCACCCCGTGAAGGCAGTCTAGGGCCGATAAAAGAAGAAAACAGATACGTATTAAAATATTTCATAAGTGATCAGACTATCACCACACATTAAATACGCTAGTGTCATTCCAGTACAGTCATTAGAATTATCTAAATGTTGCTTACTGTACTAGCTGACACCTCATGAACATATAAATACCAGAGATTCAATGATATAAAGATTTTAGGGAAAGGGTTTAACAGGAAAAAATATAAAGTAAAACAACAGCTACCTAAAAAGTAGGACAAAAAGTTAAGGCTGTACTTTTTCTTTGTTTGGTTTTTTTAAGAAACTGTCATTTCTGAAGAAACCAATTTATATTGACATAAACAAAATAAGCACATATCCACTAGCTGCATTAAAAAGAAAACAACTTTTATTTACTTGCTTATCCCTAACTATTTCTTTACTTTGCGATTGGTATGTTCTCTTTAAATTTTTCTTAAGTAACACCAGTGAATTTCATGTTGTGCAAATTTTAAAAGAACAGCCAGATATGAGCAAAATAATGTATACGGCCCTCCCTAGAGGTAATTACTAGAAACAATTTATTAACCTTTCCATGCTTTTTTATATACTTTTATAAATAGGATCATACTGCAAAAATTGTTTTTGAACTCTGTTTACTTGTCAGTTTGTCTTAGAGTTATTTTCATGTCAGTATCTATAGCTTTACATCATGCCCTTTAACTGCTACTTAATATTATTCATATCATAAATGCAACATTCCTCTTCTATGGGTTGTTATTTGTTTCCAGCTTATTATTATAAATGTTGCTTCTTTTTGAACATGTGTATACTTAAATAGAATAGATTACCAATGGTGAGATCATTGCACTGAGCTTCATGTACAACTTCAATTTTAATAGATATTACTTAAATAATGCTTCAAAACCACTGTGACAATTTTTATTCTTCCGAACAGTGTTGAAGAGGTGTTATTTTCTTATGTTCTCCTTAATACTATATATTTTTATCAATCTTTTAATTTCTTTTTGGGGAAGACTGTAATAAAAATCATATTATTAGGTTAATTTACATTTTATTGATTGGTATGATGTTGAACACTTTTTACATGCCTAATTAGGATATTTGAATTTCCTCATGTGTGAATTGCCTTGACAAATCTTTTTAATGTTTTTTCCTGAAATTATGTTGTCTGTATTCTCTAAGAATTGTTTCTCTGTTATATATAGTGTGAATATTTTTGAACAGTTTATTTTCTGTATCTCTTCTTGTTCCTCATGTCTTTTGTCATAAAAAAATTATTAAAATCTTATGTAGACATATTTATATGTACATATATTTCATAGCTCCAGGATTTAGTGTCCTATTTAAGAAAATGTTTGACATATATTTTTCTACTTCCCTAAATTTTATATCTTTGCACTCAAGTTTTATTTTTGTATGATTTTTAGGGTAAAACACGAATTTTATCTTTTTTTTCCCCAGAAATGAGTGGACAATTATCCCAATTCCATTCCTTGGGTGTGCTTATTTTTGTAGAGGAGGGTATAATTAATTCCACTGGAAAGAGAATGAACTAGACCCATTATTTTTAGTGTAGCTAATTATTAAATTGCTTTAAAAATCACTTTAAGGCCTCCCTGCCTCATATTTTTAGTGTTTATTAAAGACAATGTTTTTCTTTTTCAACTCTTATATTTCATTTGGACCAATAAGCAACATCATGATAAATGGTGAAAAGATCAAAGTTGTCAAGAATTTCATTTTACTTGGATCCACAATCAATCCTCATGGAAGCAGCAGTCAAGAAATCGAACAATTCATTTGCCTTGCAAATCTGCTTCAAAAGACTCCTTTAAAATGTTAAAAAGCAAAGATGTCACTTTAAAGACTAAGGTGTGCCTGACACAAGTCATGGTATTTTCAAACACCTCATATACATGTGAAAGCTGGACAATGAATAAGGAAGACCTAAGAAGAATTGATGTCTTTTAATAATGGTGTTGGTGAAGAATATTGAATATACCATGGACTGCCAAAAGAACAAACAAATCTGTTTTGGAAGAAGTACAGCCAGAACTCTTCTTAAAGGCAAGGAAGACAAGACTTCGTCTCACATACTTTGGATATGTTATTAGGAGGGATCAGTCCCCGGAGTCCCATGCTTGGTAAAGTGTCAGCAAAAAAGAGGAAAAACCTCGTTGAGATGGACATGGTGGCTACAACAATGGGCTCAAGTGTAACGATTGTGAGGATGGTGCAGGACTGGGCAGTGTTTCATTCTGTTGTACAGAGCGTTACTATGAGTTGGAACCAATTTGACGTCACCTAGCAACAACAACAACAACATATTTCATGTTGTATTTTAGGCTAGTTTCTGATACTCTTCTAAGTCTGTTCAAACTGCATTCTCGTTAGGAAATTCTCATAATTTTTGACTGATGATTGTTACGATTGTTTAGCCACCATCAGATTGGCTCCAATTCATGGTGACCTTATGTAGAATGGAACAAAATGTTACACAGAACTGGATCATCTTTATAATTGCTGTTGTGCTTAAGTCCATTGCTACAGCTATTTTGTCAGTCCATTTCATTGAAGATTCCCCCTTCCCCAATAATGTTGTTGATGGTACATTTTTTCAAATTCTCAGTGCTGTTATAGATTTATTTTGTTAAAAATGACTTTTCAGTATTTTTAGGATCAAACCGAAAAAAAAAAAAAAAAAAAACCTGTTGCAGTGGAGTTGATTCCAACTCACGGTGGCCCTACTAGACAGGGTAGAACTGTGCCTTAAGGTTTCCAAGGAGCAGCTGGTGGACTTAAACTACCAAATTTTTGGTTAGCAGCTATAGCTCTTAACCACTTTGCCACCAGGGCTCCGTTGTTTAGGGATATAGAGTGCAAAGTAGGTTGAATTGTTTGCATAGGCTAATATTTAAACCTTTGCCTCAGTTTTTATCTGACAGATGCATTTCCTAGAATGTAAACTCTTTGGGAACAAGAATTATGTATTTTCAGATATTTATGCTGAACCTCTTGCCTACTGTCTGTGAGATATTTGGCAATTCAGTGGTGTTTTGTGTAGAAGTGAATGGAAATTTTAGAAATAAATCAGGACCAGATTTTTGGATAATGCATTATCATATCATCTGTCATAGATTGAATTATATCCCCCAGAAATGTGTGTATCAGTTTGGCTGAGCCATGACTCCTGGTATTGTTACCGTGTGATTTTCTTACATGTTGTAAATCCTGCCTCTATGATGTTTATGACGGATGGGCGGCAGTTGTTTTAGTGAGGCAGGACTCAGTCTACAAGATTAGATTGTGTTTTGAGGCAATCTCTTGAGATATAAAAGAAAGAAGCAAGCACAGGGACAGGGGGACTTCATACCACCAAGAAAACAGCACCAGGAGCAGAGTGAATCCTTTGGGCCGTGTGCCTAAGAAGCTCCTCTACCAGAGGAAGATTGAGGACAAAGACCTTCCTTAAGAGCCGACAGAGACAGAAAGCCTTTCCCTGGGGCCTAAGCCCTGAATTTGAACTTTTAGCCTGCTTTACTGTGAGGAAATAAGTTTCTCTTTGTTGAACCATCCACTTGTGGTATTTCTGTTACAGCAGCACTAGATGGCCAAGACATCTTCCTTCACTATCTTTCTAAATAATAGAAGATTTTATTATCATAATTTAATACGTAAACCAATTTCTCCTTGCAAAGTGAAAAAAATTTCACCTGTACTTTTCTTTGTTTGGTTAAAAATAATATACAATGAGCTTTTTTAATGTAGGAAACACTTAAAATTTTCCTTGTCAATTGAAATTTCTTTATGTGTAAACTATAGATGTTCAAAAGCATCAGAAGGGATTTGAGTTTATGCATGACAAAGACTTCACTATTTTTTAAACTGAATCTAATGCCAGGGTAAAGGAGAAAAGACAGTTAAAAAAAATTCAATCTATTCCTCAGATTCCCATTTTCATGAATGAACTATAGTATTTCAGAGTTCTGCTTCTCTTTAGACGTAGAAAGCCACAAGAGAATGCAGACACATAACAATAAGAGAAAAACCAATAATCTACAAGATCATAACTTTCTTGAGTCCATCTAAAAGTGGAGGTCCTGAGAGAACAAAACAACGTAAAACCCAAAGGATTACAGACTGTTCCAGGAAAGAAGGGACACTTGAACTGTTTACTGTTTCACTTTTAGTATAGACCTTTGGCAGAGCATGAGACAGACAGACAACGTCCACAAAAGCAGAATTAAAAAAAAAAAAAGACTGAAATTGTAAAGAATTCTTACGGCCGAGTGTGTTTTAATGTGAGATTTTAAAACCTCTGAGATCCCTGACATAAAGAATTCCTTTAGGTTCACAAGAGAAAGATTGAGGGCAAGGTAGGAGACCTAAGGGAGAGCCCTGTGTGTCACACGGACATGAAATTCCAGAACAATTCTGCAGACATTTCTCTCACATAAAGAAAAATTAAGCCACGAAGAAGTGGCAGGAGACCCTACCATTCCCAGAAGCCTAGCAAAGATCCACTGTGTGTCAGGGAGAGATATGAATGGAAATCTTGGGCACAAGAAGAGAAGTGGAAAACCCTCCCTCCCCAAGTCCCAACCAAAGGTAAACTGTCACTGGGGGATGGGTAGCTGGCCTTAACAACAAACACTGGTGTTTGTTTGGAGAAGGATAAATTCCACCACCACTAATCCCAGACAAAAGTGTACAGACACTTAGGAAATAATAGAAGAAAAGAGCTGTCTCACTCTGGAGGAGGTACAGGAAAGCTACTTGGACCCCAAAGCCTGAATTAATACAAAAAAACAGGTGTTTACTACTACTGAGGGTGGGACAGAAAATTATCTTCTTCTCAGTACTTTCCAAAGATACAAGGTAGAGTTTGACTGCCATGGAAGGAGGAACAGATAGGCACCCACCTAACAAGCCTAGGTGCACATGATCTGCCTAAGACGAAGACTGGACCAAGAGAATGGAGAATCCCTATTACCCTACCACAAGTCTTCCACTTAGTAAAAAGTCACAGTAACTCACCAGTTAGGGAGAAGTTAGAGTGTAGGGAGAGACCCCTGTATGGGTAGCCATGCAGAAACTGTTGAAAGGTGAGGGACGAGCAGGCATACTTCACACCTCACACTTAGCACAAAGTAGTATCAACTCACAACTGGAGGAATCTGAAACCTGTGATTCACCAAAGGCAAATGCAGAAAGGACAAAATCCAAACCCAGTCCATTTACTGAATAAACTGATTAACCCTAACATAATAAACTGACAGAAGAAATATGCTTTTTTCCAGGCATAAATTTTACTAATCTGAATCTCCAATGTTTTTCAACATACAATACCTGATACTCATTTTAAAACTTATGAGGTAACAAAAAGGGCAAGAAGAAACAAACAACTCATTTAGATTAAGCAATCAACAGAAGAGGTAAGCTGTCAAACAGAATCAGACCCTAAGATGACCTGTATGTAGGAATCTTCAAATTAAAATCACAATGATTTATGAATGTACACTTACTAAAATGGCTCAGATTAAAAAAAAGTTGGCAATATGAAGTGCTGGAGAAGGTGCAAAGCAACTGGGACTCTCATACTTTGCTGCTGTAAAACCAAAATGACTCAGTCACTTCGGAAAACAAGTTGAACAGTTTGATAGTTTCTTATTGTTATATATACAATTACCCTGTTACTGGGCAATTTCAATTTTAAAAATGAAAACACATATCCACACAACATACTATATACAACTTTTATAATAATTTTATTTATTAATACCCAAAGGTGAAACCACCCAAATATCCATCAACTAGGAATGAATAAAAAAAATTGTTGTACATCCATACAATATAATACTACTCAACAATATAAATAAATAAATAATGACAGACACATTCAACAACATGGAGGAATCTCGAAAACATTATGGTAAGTGAAGCAAGCCAAACTCAAAGAATACACAGTACATGATTCCATTTGTAGACATTTCAGATAGGCAAAAACAAAAGGAAGAGAAATCAAACTAGAATAGAAATTAGTTCAGTGGTCATCAGAAAAATGAAGGAAGTTTGTGGGGTGATAGAAATGCTTTACATTTTGATTGTGGTACTGGTTACTCCACTGGATACGTGTATTAAAACTCATTGAACAGTACACCTAAAAGGGGTAAATTTTACTATAATATCCTGTAATAACCAGACTTTTAAAAATATTATAAAAATGGTAGAGTTTATTAAAAAATACTACAAGCATTCAGAGTAAAATCTGCTGCCACTTTTTGATAGAACAAAAAAATACTAGTCAATTCACTCATTTTGGTTAGAAAAAAAGAAAACAGATCAATTATTTAAAGAGTTTTTCTTACATGATATCAAATAACTAATCTGACTGACATTTAATCCAGGAGGATTTTGGTGTAGTTAAATATAGTTAACTGTATCTGACAAAGGTTGCCTTCAAATCAGTTTTTGATAGAACTAGTGTGGAATGCATATACTCCTGGCAAGGTGCTCCAGGCTCCTTCAGCTAGAGCACACCACCCACATTCTAGCTTGTTTAGTTCACAAATCATAACTATCATACTCAAAAATTACATGACTTTTTCTGGGGCATAAGATAATGTGATATGTGATAGAAGTTAATTAATAAGAACAATTCTATGACTTGTCATGAAGTAGAATGAATAAGCAATCTTTTCATCCATCTTGAAAGCCAGTGCCTATCTGGGGTGTCATGGACTGAATTGTGTCCCCCAGAAATATGTATATCTACTTGGTTAGGCAATGTGTCCCAGTATTGTGTGATTGTCCACCATTTTGTCATCTGGTTTGGTTTTCCTATATGTTGTAAACCCTACCTCTATGATGTTAATGATGTGGAATAGGTGGCAGTTATGTTAATGAAAAAAAAAAATTTTTTATGTTAATGATGCAGGGCTCAATCCAAAAGATTGGGTTGTGTCTTGAACCAATCTCTCTTGAGATATAGAAGAGAGAATAGAGCAGGGAGACAAGGGGGACCTCATACTACCAAGAAAGAAGCCCTGGAAGCATAGTATGTCCTTTGGATCCAGAGTTCCTGCACTGAGAATTTCCTCGACTGGGGAAGATGGATGACAATGACCTTATTCCAGAGCTGACAGAGAAGAGAATGGCTTCCCCTAGAGCTGATGCCCTGAATTTGGACTTGTAGCCTACTAGACGGTGAGAGAATAAACTTCTTTTTGGTAAAGCCATCCACTTGTGGCATTTCTGTTACAGCAGCATTAGTCAAGGCATGGTGCTTGAGATAATTTTAATTTTTATGTACAGCTTTCATATATTTTATGATGCCTGAGAATTTGGACATTAATTTACATGATATGGTTCACTGAGCACAAATAATGCCATATCTCATCTTCCCTCCACTTACAAATATATGTAATAAACAAAGGTGACATTTGACTTGTTACAATTGGAAGACAGAAATAGAGTAGAAGGAAGCTCTTTCAACTCATGTCTTGTGATAGTGCTTTCATGGGACTTCTTGAGAGCTTTTTTGTGTTTTTTTAATTACTTCTTTGACTTGTAAAGCCTCATTTATAAGCCTAGTAAAGTCTATATTTAAAAATGTTTCAAATAAAATTTAACAATTAAGAATCTAAGTAATATTTAAAATTAGGTAATAAGAAGAATCTAGCAGCATAAAGGTAAGTGATACTCTGTTACCATGCACATGTTTAAATAAATTTTTAAAAATGTGGTGGTGTTATTCTTATGCATTGTTTTCAGGTATTATTTGGACCAATTCCCAATGACTATTAGGATATCCTGCAAGTTGGTTGATGGCTCTTGCAGCATAAGAAGCAATAGTATCTCACTGTGGCAATTGTAACGAGATACTAAAATAAAGTTTTGACTAGGGGGCCAAATGACGAAAAAAAAAATGAGTGTGAGGGGCAAACAACAAAACAAAACTCTTATTTTACAAAACAATTGGACTAGAATTGTTTCCACAACTCTTGAACCCCTCAACCATATCAATAATATAAAGGGAATAGAATATGAAACAGACAGGAGGATTTTAGGAGATTTATTTGGAGAGAGTGAATGCTATTCTTTAAGTCCCTTGTTTCTACCCTTCTACCTCCCAAGTCATTAGGGAAGAGAAGATGAGGGGTTACTTTTCATCTCAACTCTAGTGACTGAGTTTCCATGAGATCTCTTGGAGAACTTTGAACCTAGTTCTCAGCAGTTGGTTTTTCCAAATACAGGGAACTCGCTCCTGAGAAAGCCTCACACTTGGCTCACATCTGAGAAAGCTACCGTGTGATCTGGCAACAGGATACTAGTGGCTGACTTGTACTCTATCTGCGCTCCTTGAGTTTATTGAGGAAAAGGGTATGCAAATAATAAAATAAATAAATAAATCACAAGACAGAATATTGGCCTGGGGATGTCCTTGGTCCAGTAAAACAAAACTGCCATGCTGGGCACAGGGACTCCAACAGTAAGGATGGATATGAACTGGTTATTAAGGGAAGCAGAGTCATGAATGTAGTTTCAAGCACCGTGGCCAAGGTAAATGAAATTGGAAAGATCCAGCAGGAAACTTCCAAAAAAATTGTCATGCTCCCACATGCAGGCACACACTCTCTTTAAAGTGTCAGTTTTTTACCCTGAGAGTATAGCCCCTAGACACCCTTTAAGCTCAGTGATGAAGTCACTCCTGAGCTTCGCCCTTCACTCAATGATTAGGCAAGCCCATAAAACAAAACCAGACTAAAAAGACACACCTGCCCAGAGGCAAGGACTAGAAGGCAGGAGGGGACAGGAAAGGTGGTAATAGGGATCCCCAGGTAGCGAAGGGAGAGTTTGACATGTCCTGGGGTTGTTAACCAATGTCATAAAACAATATGTGCATTAACTGTTTAATGAGTAGTTAGTTTGTTCTGTAATCTTTCATCTGAAGTACAATTAAAAGAAAAAAAAAAAAAAGTAAATTTTTAAGATCTGCCAGGTCAGAGAGAGACCAGTTTACAAGACAGAATGGACTTGATGGCAATGTTGTTTTGTTTTGCTAGGGTAGCTATGAGTCGGAATCAGCTCGAGGGAGATGGGTTTTTGGGTTCAGTTATATCCTTACCACTCTTAACCCTCTAAACTCTTCCCACCAAGACCAACAAGAGGGTGAGCATTATAAACTGACCAGAAACCTGGGAGGAGTGACTAAGAAAGCAAATGCAAAGCAAAAAAATAGAGAATGAATCAAATATATTCTCCTTTCCCTTTGCAAGCTTCTAGCCAAGAGGCAACACACATGCAGAGAAGAGATGATTTGATGACAAATTGAGTTTAGAATTTTGATATATATGTATATGTAGTAGATTGCACCTTGTAGTTTCTGAAGTGAGACTGTATTTCTGACTTAAAGTGACTGACAGGTCTGTCTGCTGTCTGCATGTGAGCAGAAAGGGTTGGGGTTTGACCAAGTTTTCATTTGTGGTAGGAAACATTATTCTAGTGAATAAACTTTAAAGAATTCGAGAGGCAAAATAAAGTTATACTTTAGATACACTGCAGTTACATTTTTAACATACTGGTTACACCAAACCCATTGCCTCTGTTTATTCAGACTCATAGCGACCTTAGAGGACACAGTAGAAGTGCCCCATAGGGTTTCCAAGGCTGTAAATATAGAAGCAGAATGTCACACCTTTTTCCTGCAGAGTAGCTAGTGGGTTCAAACCTCTGACTTTTCAGTTAGCAGCCCAGCACTTAACCCCTGCAGCCACCAGGGCTGCTTCTACTGGTTACATAAAAAAAAAAAAAAAAAATAGACCATAGTTATTACCACACCCTTAAATTCTTCCATATTGGGTAGTTTTATGAAATTTTCAGCTTGCATTGTAGATGTAGCCAAGTTAGTGTTCTGTACTTTGAGCCCCCAAAGTAAACCAAGACTGATTTTTCAATCAGAAGTTTATATTAATCTAAGTAACAGTACAATTATATTTGATGTTCATAATAGCAGTCTTAGGTTAATGAAGGATTCCAAATTGATTTCTGAAGTAGCAAATAAAAATCACATAATGGTAAGGATAATTGAGTTACAGTTGAATATATTTCTTCTATTTTAATTTATGCTAAAATTTGCTAATTTATATAAAGTATATAAGAAAATTCTACTCATCAGAATATATATGAATGCTTAACAATCATATATGTAATAATACTTCCATGGCACTTTGGAGATTGCCAAATATTTCCATATTCTCTCTTTTGACCTTATCTGCAATCTAACATTTATAAGACAATAGAATTTTCTGTAGACGCTTCCAGAGCTAATCTGAGCCTGTATGTGTATATGTGCGTTTGTCCATGCTTATGCACGTGCATGTATGTTTATGTTGTGTGGAAGATTAAATAAGGGGACGGATGTCTTCCCCACGTTTACTAAAACCCTTTATCCACCATGGCCAATTCCATAACTTACTATCTTTTAGATCCTGGATTTCAAGCTTCTTAGGTCCATGTCTACTTTTCAGAGAAGAAGACATATATTAGCTTAAAGCTTTTTCAAATGTCTCATCAACTTCATGAGAACCATTAAAAGGTATGAGAAACACTTATATATGAAGTAAACACAAAACTGAACATACGCTTTCAGGACTGAAGTCACAAGTGAATTACGGGAAAAACATCATATTGGTAGTCAACAAGAGCCATATGTGCCAACAGAATATATCCTCGATGCCCAGTGGAACAGCAGTACCCATTAGATTCTCAAGTGTTGCAAACACTCACAAATCTCTTCTCAACAGTTTTAATTAAGAATTGTTCCATGACAGAAAAATGTATTCATTATTTTCTTTAATGGTTGGCGAGAGCACTACTACATCTCTCAAAGTCTTAGAGCGTTTCTTTATGAGACTACTCGGAGTTAAAAACATAAAAAGGAGTTTGATATTCACCTGAAATCTAGTAGCCAACAATAAGGTCTTGTTCTTAATTTTAAAGTGTTTTGCAAGGCATGATCACTATTCATACTTCATAGGAAATTTCTAAAGTAATCCGTTAGTGATATCTCATCATATTTGTTTCATCACTGGAAAACTCAATCTTTATGAGACACTAGAAATTCCTAGAGAGTTCTGTAGTGGTGAAATTCACCGAAATCCAAAAACAAAAGATGGTATCTAAAAAAAAAGGTATCTAGGGGCAGAAAATTACAATCTTATTTTAAAGTCTGCATTATTTGAGTATAGATTATATTCTGGATCTAGTGGGTACCCTGGGGCTGTTCAGAGTGTTGTTGTTGTTGTTGTTAGGGGCCCTAGAGTTGGTTCTGACTCATAGCAACCCTATGTAAAACAGAATGAAACACTGCCCAATACTGCGCCATCCTCACAATTGCTGAAATGCTTGAACCCATCGTTGCAGCTACTGTGTCAATCTACCTCCTTGACGGTCTTCCCCTTTTTTCCTGACCCTCTACTTTACCAAGCATGATGTCTGTCTCCAGGTACTGATCCCTCCTGGTAACATGTCCAAAGTATGTGAGACGTAGTCTTGCCATCCTTGCCTCTAAGGAGCATGCTGGCTATACTTCATCTGAGACAGATTTGTTCCTAGTTTTAGTAGTCCATGGTATATTCAATATTCTTCCCCAGCACCACAATTCAAAGGTCCCAATTCTTCTTTCTTCCTTATTTGTTGCCCAGCTTTCACATGCATATGAGGTGACTGAAAATACCATGGCTTAGGTCAGGCGCACCTTAGTCCTCAAGGTGACATCTTTGCTTTTTAACACTTTAAAGAAGCCTTTTGCAGCAGATTTGTCCAATGCAACGTGTCTTTTGATTTCTTGACTGCTGCTTCCATGGGCATTGATTGTGGATGCAAGTAAAATGAAATCCTTGACAACCTCAATCTTTTCTGCATTTATCATGATGTTGTTAATTGATCCAGTTGTGAGAATTTTTGTTTTCTTTATGTTGAGGTGTAATACATACTGAAGGCTGTGGTTTTTGACCTTTATCAATAAGTGCTTCAAGTTCTCTTCACTTTTCAGCAACCAAGGTTATGTCATCTGCATAAGGCAGTTTGTTAATCTTGATGCCCCATTCTTCTTCATATATTCCAGTTTCTTAGAATATTTGCTCAGCATACAGATCAAATAGGTATAGTGAAAGGATACAACCCTGAAGCACACCTTTCCTGACTTTAAACCACTCAGTATTCCCTTGTCCTGTCCAAACAACTGCCTCTTGATCTAGGTACAGGTTATTCGTGAGCAGAGTTAAGTGTCCTGGAATTCCCATTCTTCACGATATTATCCACAATTTGTTATGATCCACACAGTCATATACCTCTGCATAGGCAATAAAATACAAGTAAACGTTTTTTTCTGGTATTATCTGCTTTTGGCCCAGATTCATCTGACATCAGCTATGATATCCCTGTTTCCAAGTCCTCTTCTGAATCCAGCCTGAATTTCTGGCAGTTCCCTGTTGACATACTGCTGTGGCCACCTTTAAATGAGCTTGAGCAAAATTTTACTTGTGTGTGATATTAATGATATAGTTTGATAATTTCCACATTTGGTTGGATCACTTTTCTTGGGAGTAGGTACAAATATGGATCTCTTCCAGTCAGTTGGTCAGGTAGCTGTCTTCAAATTTCTTTGCATAGAAAAGTGAGCACTTCCAGTACTGCATCTCTTTGTTGAGACATCTCATTTGGTGTTCCATCAGTTCCTGGAGCCTTGTTTTTCACCATTCCCCTCAGTGCAGCTTGGACCTCTTCTTTCAGTACCATCAGTTCCTGATCATATGCTACCTCCTGAAATGGTTGAACATCAACCAATTCTTTTTGATATAGTGATTCTCTGTATTTTGCCATCTTCTTTTGATACTTCCTATATCAAATATTCAATATTTTCCCCATAGAATCCTTCAGTTTTGCAACTCGAGGTTTGAATTTTTTTTTTTCCAGTTCTTTCAGCTTGAGAAATGTGGAGCGTGTTCTTACCTTTGGGTTTTTTATCTCCAGGTCTTTGCACATGTCATTATAATACTTTGTCTTCTCGAGCTGTCCTTTGAAATCTTCTATTCAGCTCTTTTACTTCAATTCTTCCTTTCACTTTAGCTACTCAATGTTTAAGAGCAAGCTTCTCTTCTGATATCCATTTTTGTCTTTTCTTTCTTTCCTGTCTTTTTAATGGCCTCTTACTTTCTTCATGTATGATGACTTTGATGTCATTCCACAACTTGCCTGGTCTTCAGTCATTAGTGTTCAACTCAACACATTTATTCTTGAGATGGTCTCTAAATTCAGGTGGGATATACTCAAGATCGTACTTTGGCTCTCTTGGACTTGTTCCAATTTTCTTCAGTTTCCACTGAAACTTGGATACGAGCAATTGATGGTCTTTTCCGCAGTCAGCCCCGGTCTTGTTCCAACTGATGATATTGAGCTTTTCCATCATCTCTTTCCACAGATGTAGTTGATTTGATTCCTGTGTATTCCATCAGGCAAGGTCCACATATAGTAGTATGTATAGGTATTTGCAATGAATAAGTCTTTGGTCTTGCAAAATTCAATCATACGATCTCCAGCATCATTTCTACCACCAAGGCCATATTTTCCAACTGCTGGTACTGCTTTTTTGTTTCCAACTTTCGCTTTCCAATCTCCAGTAATTATCAGTGCATCCTGTTTGCATGTTCAATTAATTTCAGACTGCAGAAGCTGGTAAAAATCTTCAATTTCTTCATTTTTGTCTTAGTGGTTAGTGTGTAAATTTGAATAATACTAGTATTTACTGGTTTTCCTTGTAGGCATATGGATATTATCCTATCCCTGACAGTTCTGTACTTCAGCATAGATTTGAAATGTTCTTTTTGATGATGAATGCAATGTCATTCCTCTTCAAGTTGTCATTTCCAGCATATTAGACCATAGGATTCTCCAACTCAAAATGCCCAGTATCAGTCCATTTCAGCTCACTAATGCTTATAATATCAATGTTTATGTGTTCCATTTCATTTTTTACAATTTCCAATTTTCCTAGACTCATAGTTTGTACATTCCACATTCTGATTATTAGTGGATGTTTGCAGCTGTTTTTTCTTATTTTGAGTCATGCCACATCAGCAAATGAAGATCTTGAAAGCTTGACTCCATCTATGTCATTAAGGTCGACAGTACTTTGAGGACGTAGATCTTCCCCAGTCATCTTTTGAGCCTTCCAATCTGAGGGGCTCATCCTCTGGCGCTACATCAGACAATGCTCTGCTACTATTCATAAGGTTTTCACTGGCTAATTCTTTTCAGAAGTATACCACCAGGTCCTTCTTCCTAGTCTGTGTTAGTCTGGAAGTTCAGCTGAAACCTGTCCACTATGGGTGACCCTGCTGGTATTTGATTACCAGTGGCATAGCTTCAAGCATCAAAACAACATGCAAGCCCCCACAGTACAACAAACTGACAGACACATGGGAGTATAGGCTATCTAAAATTAAGAAGGTACATATGGAGGACAAAAACCTTTGCCAAACTTGCATTTGATTATAATATCAAGGTCAAATTTTGTATACTTGGGAACACATTTTATTTGTAATGAAAAAGATTACAGTTGGCAAGAAATGCAGTTGTATAAATCTTAAATTTGCATTGTCTTAATTATAACATGACCCGAAGAAAAAGACTCAGTTTTCCGTTCATCAGTGCCAAACAAAATGAGCAGCACAAATGTTATCATCCTCTTCAGCCCACACTATCCCTAGATATCTACTCGGACAAAGCTTTAGTAAAGAAAGCCTATATTTTTTATAAAATGGTAACTTCAAGTGCCCAGTTTAATTATGGGATCTATTAAAACTATGGAAACCCTGGTGGTGTAGTGGTTAAGCACGATGGCCGCTAACCAAGAGGTCAGCAGTTTGAATTCGCCAGGCACTCCCTGGAAACTCTATGGGGCAGTTTTATTCTGTTCTATAGGGTCGCTATGAGTCAGAATCGACTCGATGGCAGTGGGGTTTTCAGTGGGGTATTAAAACTATAGATTTTTTTTTTTTTTGTTACAGCTGCAGATATTAATAACTCCAAATCCGGAAAAATGCTTTGAATATTTTCTTTCATACTTTAAAAATATGAAACAATATGAAAAACAATTTTAGTATGCTTTCTATTTTGAAAGCTCATTATTATCAGTCAAAACAAGGCCAGGGGCTGACTGTGGAACAGACCATCGATTGCTCATATGCAAGTTCAAGCTGAAATGGAAGAAAATCAGAGCAAGTCCTCGACAGCCAAAATATGACACTGAGTATATCTCACCTGAATTTAGAGAACATCTGAAGAACAGATTTGACGCATTGAACACTAGTGACCGAAGACCAGGCAAGTTGTGGAATGACATCAAGGACATCATCCATGAAGAAAGCAAGAGGTCATTGAAAAGACAGGAAAGAAAGAAAAGACCAAGATGGATGTCAGAGGAGACTCTGAAGCTTGCTCTCGAATGTCTAGCAGCTAAAGCAAAAGGAAGAATGGATGAAGTAAAAGAACTGAACAGAAGATTCAAAGAGTGGCTCGAGAAGACAAAGTATTATACTGACATGTGCAAAGAGCTGGAGATGGAAAACCAAAAGGGAAGAACATGCTTGGCATTTCTCAAGCTGAAAGAATTGAAGAAAAAGTTCAAGCCCTGAGTTGCAATAGTGAAGGATTCCATGGGGAAAATATTAAATGATGCAGGAAGCATCAAAAGAAGATGGAAGGAATACACAGAGTCATTATACCAAAAAGAATTAGTCAATGTTCAACCATTTCAAGAGGTGGCATATGATCAGGAACCGATGGTACCAAAGGAAGAAGTCCAAGCTGCTCTGAAGGCATTGGCAAAAAACAAGGCTCCAGGAATTGATGGAATATCAATTGAGATGTTTCAACAAACAGATGCAGCGCTGAAGGTGCTCACTCATCTATGCCAAGAAATATGGAAGACAGCTTCCTGGCCAACTGACTGGAAGAGTTCCATATTTATGCCTATTCCCAAGAAAGGTGATCCAACCAAATGTGGAAATTATAGAACAATATCATTAATATCACACGCAAGCAAAACTCTACTGTAGATCATTCAAAAACGGCTGCAGCAGCATATCGACAGGGAACTGCCAGAAATTCAGTCTGGTTTCAGAAGAGGAAGTGGAAACAGGGATATCATTGCTGATGTCAGATGGATCCTGGCTAAAAGCAGAGAATACCAGAAGGATGTTTACCTGTGTTTTATTGACTACGCAAAGACATTCGACTGTGTAGATCATAACAAACTATGGCTAACACTGCAAAGGACGGGAATTCCAGAACACTTAATTGTGCTCATGAGGAACCTTTGCATAGATCAAGAGGCAGCTGTTCAGACAGAACAAGGGGATACTGACTGGTTTAAAGTCAGGAAAGGTGTGCATCGGGGTTGTATTCTTTCACCATACCTATTCAATCTGTATGCCGAGCAAATAATCCGAGAAGCTGCACTATATGAAGAAGAATGAGGCATCAGGATTGGAGGAAGACTTAATAACAACCTGCGTTATGCAGATGACACAACCTTGCTTGCTGAAAGTGAAGAGGATTTGAAGCAGTTACTAATGAAGATCAAAGACCACAGCCTTCAGTATGGACTGCACCTCAACATAAAGAAAACAAAAATCCTCACAACTGGACCAATGAACATCATGATAAACAGAGAAAAGATTGAAGTTGTGAAGGGTTTCATTCTCTTGGATCCACAGTCAACACCCATGGAAGCAGCAGTTGAGAAATCAAAAGATGCATTGCATTGGGTAAATCTGCTCCAAAGGACCTCTTTAAAGTTTTGAAAAGCAAAGATGTCATCTTGTGCCTGACCCAAGCCACGCTATTTTCAATCGCGTCATATGCATGTGAAAGCTGGAGCATGAATAAGGAAGATTGAAGAAGAATTGACACCTTTGAATTGTGGTGTTGGCGAAGAATTTTAAATATACCATGGACTGCCAAAAGAACGAACAAATCTGTCTTAGAAGAAGTACAACCAGAATGCTCCTTAGAAGCAAGGATGGCGAGACTGTGTCTTACCTACTTTGGACATGTTGTCAGGAGGGATCAGTCCCTGGAGAAGGACATCACGCTTGGCAGAGTACAGGGTCAGCGGAAAAGAGGAAGACCCTCAACAAAGTGGATTGACACAGTGGCTGCAACAATATTCCCAAGCATATTAACGATTGTAAGGATGGCGCAGTACCGGGCAGTGTTTTGTTCTGTTGTTCATAGGGTCGCCATGAGTCAGAACTGACTCGACGGCACCTAACAACAACATATATATATATCTCCCATTGCCACTGAGCGGATTCTGACTCATAGCAACCCAAAGGATAGAATAGTACTGGCTCATACGGTTTCCAAGGAGGTGCTGGTGGATTCAAACTGCCAACCTTTTGGTTAGCAGCCATGCTGTGAACCACTCCACCAGGGCTCCATATATATAATTTCCCAGTAAAATTAATTTATTCAGTTTAAAAACAACTATTGACTAATGGGATACATGCAATAATAAATTGAATAGCAAATTTCCATTTTTATATATTGTCCTTTCTGCTGGAAGCTAGGATTAATACTACAATGAAAAATGAATCTTGGACAGGACACCCAAGAAGATAAAAACGAATTCAATCTTATTAAGAGCATCTGTCTTGTTCTCACAGAGAAAATAACAATTATACCTGGCAAGATCAGCTGATTTAAATTCTTTGACCATCCAATCTAATTTTGCCTCCTCTTGACCTTTCCAGTTATCACTTTATTCTATTTTCTCTATACTGCTTATCATTATTTGTTCATGTATATTTTTACTTGTTTATTGTCTGCCTGCCATTGTTTGATATAAGCTAAATAAGAAGCTTTGCCCTAATACTGTATCATTCCCATCATCCAGAACAGCACCTGGGCCATAAAAGTCACCTACTATTTATTGACTGGAAAAATTAATAACCCATGTAATTAATTTAAAAAAATAGAGTACTAATTAAAAAAAAAACTTTGACAGAATTTCTAAGGGGATGAAAATACAGATTGTTAAACATTTTGTCCTTATAGAATTTTACTTTTATTAAATCAATAATATGTCTTCATCTCACAGATATTTTCAATAATTATTGAGATATATATGTGAGTATCACAAATTGTCTTAGTCATCTAGTGCTGTTATAACAGAAATACCACAAGTGGATGGCTTTAACAGAAGTTTATTCTCTCACAGTCCAGTAACCTTAGAAATCCAAATTCAGGGCACTGACTCCAGACGAAGGCTTTCTCTCTCTAGGTAACTTTTCCTCTTTATTTACTTAACTACTAATGTTTTAACCCACAAAATTCCACAAACAGAGCTGACAAAATATCCCAAACTTAGAAGGTTTTCAATAAACTTCTGGGAGAAAAACAAAAATCAAAAAATGAACGGAGATGGATCTTTTTTGAAAAAAAAACAAGTTTTCCTTTTCTTTATAGAGTGTGATCTTACACTAAGAATGTCCAAGCTATTTATGTTTTATTTACAAACAGCAGAATCGTTACAGCCTTGTACTTGAAGCAATACACATTTATCCTGAGACACAGAATTCACACCAAGCTTATAAAACCATTTGCCAAATTAAGCATTGCCTTTCAGTCTTCAGGTTGAGTGGTAGACTCTCAACCTAAATAAGTAAATACTGATAGAACTTAATTTTCTTGATTTGGAGGTTCACAGGTTATCATTTGCCAAAAGCAATCTTCCGTTTTGACATGTCTTCTATTACGATGTCTATTATCATTCTCCTTACTGGTAAGAAAAGAGACAAACTAATAAAAAGATGTTAAGCTGCCCCTTAATATTGGAGTATCAAAAGGCTAAACACATTTGAGGTGTGAAATCTACAAAATGTTCTCAAAACCCTGAAAATGTTCCCTCAACCATCAAACCAACACCTTACAGCTCTGCCTGGCAGTCAGGTGGATATTACAACTGATCTCGGTTGCTATGGTAGAAGGGAAAGAACCACCAATATCACCGATAAGTTAGGATTACTAGGTAGAACACTAAGCTGAAGCAAAAATATCAGTTCCCTTGCTCCTTGGAAACTCTATGGGGCAGTTCTACTCTGTTCTATAGGGTCACTATGAGTCGGAATCCATTCAATGGCAATAGGTTTGGTTTTTGCGGGTTTATCATCTGCTACCACATTACAGAGAAAAGAAGTCACAGAAAAGTAGGGAGGCAGTCTCTGTCACTTCCAACTCTGTCACTTCCAATATGTTGTCCAGATAGTAATATTTATTAGACATTCCATAAGAACATTAAGCCATGGTAGATGTACATTGTCTTAATCTGTAAACTATAAAAAAGACCAAAAAAAAAAAAACTTTTTTTTTTTCATTTTAGCACAATACCTATCACTGACGGAAAGTGTAGTGTAGTTTTTAATCATGAAATGTTTGATTTAAAAAAAAAAAAAGCTGAGTGGAATGAGTAAACTTCTCATGATCCCTCCGTTCCTTCCAAAAGATTGGAGAGACCACCGGTCATCAACACTTACGATGTAAATAACTTAATTCCATCCCTCAACCAGTATTTTCTCCCCTTCCTCTCCCCAATTCATTCTTCACTCCAAAACCAGATTAATTGTCCAAAAATATCAATTCATCCCTGCTATTTTTCAGCATAAAATCATTTTCTGTCTGTTGCCCTTCAGTATAAAATACACACCCCTTCACTCACATGCAAAGCCTTTTAATTCAACACCTTCAACTTCCACATCTCTTCTGTTACTATTACCTGCAAACAAAACCCCCAGTCATGGTCTGCTTAAATGTTCTCCTCATTCTCTTTCTGAAGCCTTTTTTTTTGGTAGAATTCCTTGATGCTGAAATGTCCTCCTTTCCCCCTTAAACATTCTTCTTTTAATATCCGGCCTAGATACCACATTCTCCACAAGGGCTCCCCTGATCACACCTACTTAAAGCAATCTTTTCTTTCCTGTGGAATCTCGTTTGTTCTTCATTAATCATATACTAATTTGGCACAGCTTTGGATGTGGTAATAAAATGCTGCAATTTTTTTTATTTATATAAAAGTATTTTAATAATTTTTGCTTGTTTATATTATCTCCAAAGGTAGATTTTTAACTCCTTGAAAGCACTGTTCCTTTCTTACAATTCCTAGTATCACCTAAAAGATACCTACCACAATGTGTTTCACATAATAAAGCATACAATTAATATTCACTAAGTCACAGATTTCTGAAGTAGTGAAGAAGTAAGCAGGCTTTATATATGAGGCAAATGAGGTCCGGAGTCATTAATGTAGCTAAAGTGAAAAATCTGTTTTGCTTTATTATTAAACACTTTATCTACTTGTTCCAAAGCTGTATTGTTTTGTTATTGGATTGGTTATCCCTAAGCTCAATAATTTATGAAACACGTTGATTTTAATAACGTTGTATGCATACCTGTATATGCGCACAGTTGCATATGTGTATCAGTGACTATAAATGGATATATTTAATTAAAGCTTCTTTGTAGATACAAATATTTCATGGACAACCCTAGAGAACTCCATTTTAATGATTTATAAAGTAAGAGACAACACATAAGACTTGCGATGACAATGGGACCATTGATTATTTTAAATGTACTTTCAGTCTGTGACCAATATTCTAATGAGAGCCAAATACTTATAAAACAAATGTTATGTTCACCGTATAGAACTGTAAACATATAATTATAAATCCATATTTTCCCTGAAGGTGGATAACAGTCCAATTTAATTCCTATAATATTTAAAGTGTAGGGGACAATTGCAAGTTCAAGTTTATAATCAAAGTTTTAATACTCTGGTATGTAAAAAAAAAAAAAAAACTTAGAAATAAAGTTATTGAAAAAAAATTAACAAGTATTTTATATCAGCAAGAAGAAACTGGGTTTTGGTTAAAGTTAGTCTGACATACGTAGAGTTATCCTTTTAAAGTATTTTATCTCTGGGCAGCTTGATGTTAACATCAGGCAGTGTTGCTTACCATCTTTCAGGATGGTTTCTCGATCCGTACCATCTATCTTCTGTCGGCCAATTAGAAAACTGGTGGTGTCAGCAAAGTAGATATAATTGGTTTCTGCATGAAAATCTAAAGCCCGAGGGTTTACCAGATTTTCTATGGGAATCATGTATTCATCAGCTATCTTGGTATTCAAGTCCATTCCTCTAACAATTCCTGGGCGTCCTTTCCCATAAAAGAGGAACAACTCATTCTTTGGTCCTGCAGAAGAAAGATTACAAGCATAAACAACTGATGCTGCCTAATCTTCTTTACACTGCATAATACCACTGTTTAATTAACTGGCACAATTAGCATTTTTTAAATTCAATACCCGAAATTAAACTCTAAAATGTGCCAAATGTATCTCGATGCAAGAAGGCCAGCTAATTGCATTACTTTAATTAAAATAGAAATTACTTCCATGAATAGGTTATATTTAGTTAATTATTCTTTTGTCTGTAACTGTCTGTACAGCAAAACCATAACAGATCATTGGATAACTTGTAACTGTGCAAAATGGACATCTATTAAAACATCTGGCACATTTAAACTTACGATCCATTGCAATATATCTAACATTTTATGTAGATACCAAATGTAGCATCATTATATTTGACAATGCTAAAAATTTCCAAAAAATTTAAAATACAACACCCCAGAGATTATATCCACAGACTGTCACAATCAAGCAAAAAGAATTAAACAGCATGGCTGACTTGCACGAGGGTATATTACAGATGTCCAAACACTTGATTTATTCTTTTAAGAAACGAAATCAACTACCAGTTAGAGCATCATTTTTTTCTTCACACTCTAATTAGAATGTTAGGGACTGATGCTGTCTGCCAGCAACTCTGATGTACAACACAACCCTTACCAAAAACAAAACAATAACTCACAAAAAAAACAAACAACAACAAAAAAACTGTCTCGAATTAAAAATGTCAGAATCAAGGTAGCTATATCTATAGAGCAAATTGCCTCTTTCGGATTTCCACAGAAAAATACATATACAACACTCAAATTTACTAGGGCATCCTATGCTTGGCTTATTCTATATCATTTTTAGGGAAGCACTTTATATGAAGGGAAAATCAACTGAGTTTTATTTAAAAAAACTGAGGCTGCAAATGAGTCAATTGTATTTGGATAGCTACACCATTATTGAGATACTTAGTAGAGTAATTACTTTATAGAACATTTAGAAACAAAAGAAAAGCAAAAAAAAAAGCAATCGCTCATAACCCAAACCTTTAATACAAACAATATGATTTTATATGTTCTCTTTCACCTTTCTTTTAAAATTAGTGTTAGAATAAAAATAAAACAAACAACACGTACCTAGCAGAGGTCTGACAAGTATTTTCAGCACAATGTGAGGCATGGATGTATCAACCCCTCTCCCATCTCAGAGATATCCAACACCCTGATTCTTGTCTTTATCATACAGATAGATAGATATAGATATGAGTTTTAGCATACATGTATTATATATTCCCCAACAGTAGATTGTTAAATTTTGCATGTTTGAAGTGCATGTGTGAACTATTCTGTAAGTGAATTTTATTCTCATTATAATCCTGATAGTCGTCTGTGTTGCTTTTGTGTATAACTGTGGTAGCTGTAGTTGTTTCATTTTTTTACTAATGTCTAGTATTCCATTATGTGATTACTTCAAATTTAATTTATACGGCTATATTTCTAATCCATATTTAATTATATTGAAGAGTACACTCAATTTCTATTCTACTTTTATTTTTTAAATTTAGACTCAAACTAATTTTCTATGTTGATCCATTATGTTAAGCCTTATATTCTTTTTGTTTAATATACAATAATTTATAAGACCATTCTCAGTTTTTATGCTGCCTTTATTTTCATTTTTGTAATAATACTGAGTTAAGCATATTTTTTCAACATAGTATTTTAGACATTTCCTTAGATGATCTCCTAATATACATTTCCAGAAATGGAATTACTGGGTAGAGTACATAAACTTCCTTCCCCGTCATTGCACTCCCAGCCTCTGCTTATCAAAATTACAGGATTATTTCCTTTTAAAATAATATTTTATATGATTGTAAAGTTAGTACAGATACATTAAAAAAACATTAACAGTTCTGATTATTTTCTCCCAGTTGTGTATACATAGATACTTTTGCTTTTAAACCATTGGGATCTTGTACATGCATTTTAGTACACTTTTTTTTTTTAACCGAATGACATTTTGTCATGTCATTAAAAGGCCTTCAACACATTCTTTCAAATGACAGCATAATGTTCACAGCTAGACCGATAATATAATACAGTCAGCTCCTTACATGTTGTTGAATATTTAGATTGTTTCTGAGTTTTTGTCATTATAAATACATTTATAATGAATTTTCTCAATCAAAAGAGGGAATACTTGTCAGATAGAATTATCAGTGTTATGGCCCTTATATATACTACCAATGTCTCTCCAAAGTCATATCAATTTCTAATTCCATTAGCAATGCTCACTTCACAATACACATTCTTGGCAACTTTTCTTTTCATTTTTAATTGATGTTTTTATTCATGATTGGTAAACCCAGTGCTTCTTTAGTTTAATATGCCTGTGTGTGTGTATATGTGTGTGTGTATGTCTTTTAAATAAGGAAGGTAAACAAATTTCCCCTTTTGTTTTACCTTGTTTTTTAGTTATAATACTTACTCCAAAGCTTCCTCTAATTTGTCTTTCTGTACTACAGACGGGGGGGGGGGGGGGGGGGGGCGGGAACCGAAAACTACATTCTGTAGACACTTATGTAGCTAGAGCTCTGGCTTTAAGTACCTAAAATCAGATGTATTAGCTCAAGTTTGGAATGTGGGAATGAGGCAGGGGACTCATTGCTGCTTCTGCTATGTATCCAATGGAACAATTGCTTTTTTTCAGCTGCTGTCTTCCTCACTTCACCTTTGTGAATATGAAGAGGCAAGGAACAGGGTGCTTTTTTTTTTTTCCCCCCTAGCGGGGGTCTATCAGATGTGACAGGTTTCTGGAACTAATATATAGTTGTGGTACGAACTTCCTAATCCCTTCATCTCAGCTAAAATGGTGTGCGTTTGAAGTTAACATTTCCTTTTGTGGCTTCCTCATGATCCGGATTCTGATTGTAGCAGATGTTGCAGCTTTCTTGCCAGGATAGTTTGATGTCGCTTTTGGGAAATGTTCTGAGGACCCAATCTAGAAGCTGCTACTCTAGGCTCTCCAACGATTTTGTAAGTACCTAACTAAGTCCATCAAATCCCTACCTGGTTAAAACAGCTAGAATCATTTCTGTTTCCTACAAATGTATTTTGACTGATACATTACGTTAGGGATGTTTGAATCATATGCAACCCTGATCTTAGGTTTTCACCCCCAAACATGTATGTTTATGTATGCACGGACGTATGGAGACGCGCATGCGATTGTACCTTTGCGTGTCCAACCCTCACTTCCTAAGTGGCAGTGAAACCACTTTGAAAACCTCAATCACTCACACACACACACACACACACACACACACACACACACACACCACAATGCTTTTCCCATCTAGAGGCTTATTATCCGGTAATCTCAATGATCCAGAAAGTCTCGGGAACATGAGACATAATATCTTTACATTTCTAGTACTCAGTACAAAATTAGAAATGCAAATCAGAAACGGAAAAGAAGTACTAAAATGCATATGCTTTATCACAGTTACACCTTTTGGGTTCTTAACTAAAACTATACTATTAAATCTAAGCAATTTAGATTAACTCTAAATTTAGATTAATTCTAACAAATTGAGTGGTACCATTTCACAATCCTCAGTAAGCACATGACAGTGTGCTTAAGTGAAGAGCTGGCAGGAGAGTAATCAGAGAAGAACATCAATGGAAATAAAAAGCTGTCAGTGTGACAAAGGTGGAGACAAAAAGGACACTGTAAAAAGCGGGCATCGTAACATTAAAAATTATAGATCTGATTATGAAAACTAAGTAAAGCCCTAACTACTTTTTGTAGAATATTTAAACTTATAATATTCCTTTATTTATGTATCTATAACTATTAGTTTATTTAAATAAAGAACAGTTAAATTACTCTGGCATATTTTAAAAATAAAACACATATTACACATATTTTAAATAAATGTTTAAATGGATTAATATTTAGTATAGCTTCAGTTACCTGGAAAATTAAATTATGACACATATTTCACTCCCCAAATGGAATGATTACTGTATGTGCATTTCTGTGGGGCTAACCAACATATCTGTTACAAGGAGTGGCATCTTGGTTCAGACAAGAGAAAATCTGGCCAACCAATGGTCCTAGCTTATTGGCCAGAAAACATTTTTTAGGAAATTAAAGAAACAATCTTGCTAGAAATCTTATCTAAAGTATGTTTCTGTAAGATCCATAAGCTCAGTGACTACAGATTGATTAGCTTTCCCATTCACATTATCACGAAAGGAAACTAAATGCCGATTTTGAAAAATGGCTGGTATGTACTTACTGGCAAAATTCACCAGATGAAGTCTCATGTTATTATTGTGTTGATGCTGTTAATTAACACTAAAAACCCTACTCTGAAGTGGTAGCTGCTGGCAAAATGTATGATTTTAGCAACATACTTTTACATGACCTGCCATCACTCCCCAAGTTGAAGCCAGTCTTGCAGCGACAGGTCCGTGTTTTGTAACTGCTGCTGAGCAGACAGATGTGTGAACATCCCCCTGGCATTCCGTATGGATCCGCTTCACAAGCATGGCTTCTGACTACAACAAATGAAAAATAGCATGCTTGAAATTCTCTGAAGACCAGATAATTCTGTGCATCAGTGTGCTGAAGCTTTTACACTGCAAGAAGAGGGAATTCTAGCAAAGTTCTATTTACCCAACTATTTAGTACCATAGTCGAATGGAATAGCATGTAAACCCAAAGAAGAGGCAGGGAGTCACCAATATCCTCCTAAGGCTACATTTTTAAAAACATTTCTGGGAGACAAAATACTTCTATATTAATTTAACCTGTTCACATTTGAGCAAAATAAAAGTCACATAATTTTTTGGTACATGATTCTTGTGCTACTTTTTTAAATAATAAATTTCTTGCAAACATAAAAGATACTGTAAAAATATACCAGTTTAGGTAGTTAAGCAGAAAAATATTAGCATTTGAAATAATCCATCACCTGGGAACTTAAACTGAAAGAAATGTGATTCAGTGATTATCTTTACTCTGTGGAGAGGTGCTAACACAATATATGTAAATATATTTTTCAATTTTAAGTCTGCTGCTATTTCAAGAACTCTAATTCAAAATAAAATGTATGCGTATGTGTATAATTGTCAAAAGAACAAGGCTGAGTTTATGTGTAGAGATTGAGGAGTCGAAAGATGTTTCGTGATTCTAAGAGTTGGAGGAAAAAAAAATAGGAACATTACCATATGGAAAGCATGAGAAAAAGAAAGATGAGTCAAGGAGAAGAAGCTAGAGTAGGAATAATGCCAGTCAGATTTTATGTATTATTGTAATTATATTTATGTTAGATCACCACTTGATTGAAATTGTGATGAACGCTCTGGCAATTACCTTTAAATAATAAAAGTGCTGTGCTTTTAAAAAATTGTGTCTTTGTATTCCTCACTTTCTAAGTGAACAGATGAATGGAATATAATTTTGACTATTTCTTTTCCCACTATGAGTGCTGTTTTTATCTCGAACCCCACCCCCACATGTTTACTAGTTCATATCTCCTCTCACCTACTCAGCAACATTCTACTTTTCACTTTCATCATTACTTTTCTCTTTCCATTGGTTTATTCCCACTGGCATACAACTGTGCTATTTTTCCCTATCTTGAAAAAAAAAAATAGCTTCTTTTAACTCAAATCCCCACAGCAATCTTTCAACTCTCTCCCCATTTCTCTGTTCCACCTTTATCAATACTTCTCAAAATTTTCTGTGCTTATTTTCTACAATTATTTTTCTTCCTGCTTCTCTTAAGCCCATTCTACTCATATTTTCACTCCTTTACTCCACTGAAAACACTCTTGTCAGATTCTAATGAGTTCCATGTTGGCAAATCCAATGGTCAATTGGGTTTAAATGCTTCTTCTCAAGCTCTGTGTTTCCTCCTCTTCTCCTTGCCTTCTTATTGTTAGAGTGCCCCAGTCCATCATTTGGAATGATTCTCTTCTCCATCTGTATTTACTACCATGGCTTTAAATGTCATCTATATGACATATGACTGACAGTGGCTGCCAAATTGCTATGTCCAGTCTGGATTCCCCCACCACTGAACTCCGCACACG
This sequence comes from Loxodonta africana, assembly GCF_030014295.1. Taxonomy (NCBI): domain Eukaryota; kingdom Metazoa; phylum Chordata; class Mammalia; order Proboscidea; family Elephantidae; genus Loxodonta; species Loxodonta africana. Next base: position 107,836,687 of record NC_087347.1, on the reverse strand, counting down.
GCACATTCAAATACCTACTTGATATCTCCACTTGGATTTATTCTATATATCTGATATAATCTGTGAAAATTAAACTTCTTATTTCTTCCTCCAAATCTGATGCATACTTAGTCTTTCCTATCTCAAACAATTCCATTATTCCAGTTGCACAGGTCAAAACATTGTTATCTTTGAATCCTCTTTGGTTTACACCCCCTATCATTGAAGGTACCCCACTACCTTCAAATCTAACTACCTTTCACCATCTTCACTGATACTATTCTATCTAATTCATCATTCTCTCTAACCATCCACTCTTATAACCTCACAGGCTATTGTTAACCCAGTAACTATACTGGTCTTTTAAAATGTCCATCAGATCATGAGACTCCTCTGCTTAGTGCTTTCTAAGGACTCCTCAAGTTACTAAAAGTAAAGCCAAAGTTTATACAATAGTGTACAAGGCCCTAGTTATTATAGGTCTACCTCACTTCTCCAGTCTTATTTCCTATTTCTCTTCCCCTTTCTCACTCTGCTTCAGACATACAAGCCTCCTTGGTCTTCCTTGACCATTCTATGCATGCTCCTTCTTCAGGGCCCTTGTTTGTGCTTGCTCATTTCTCTACCTGCAATGCTCTTTCTCCACATAGCCGAATACTTTTCTCTTTTAGTTACTTCAAGTTTTCATATAATGTCATCTTCTCAGTGAGGCTTCCTCTAACCACCTAATATAAAACTGTAAATAGCCCCTATCCTTTGCATTCCTTATCTGCCTAACTTGTTTTTTTCCTTTACTCCATAGCAGTTATTACTTTCCAGTATAATTCTTCCTTTCATTGTTCTGTCCTTTCTTCCTTTTTTATGTATATATGTGTGTGTGTGTGCGTGTATATGTATGAAGTCCTGGGTAGGGCAAATCATTAATGCACTCAGCAGCTAACTAAAAGCCTGGAGGTTTCAGTCTCCCCAGAGACTCCTTTCAACAAAGGCCTGGTGATCTACTTCTAAAAATCAGCCATTGAAAATGCTATGGAGCACAGTTCTACTCTGACACAGATAGAGTCACCATGAATTGGAGTTGACTCAATGGTAACGAGTCACTGCCTATGTATACATTATATTTTCTCCACTAGGATGGAAATCTCATAAAGCCAGGAATTCTTCTTCTTTTGATTAACTGCTGTGTTCCCAGTATGCATAGAATTATTCCTGGCAAAAAGCAGATGGTCAATGAATATCTGATGAATGAATAAATCCTCATATCAAATTCTAATAAGATTATCTACTGAATTCCAAATTTGAATTTGCTATAAACATAACAATACATTCCCTCAATTGGATCTCTTTAAAATTTCTCACACTCTAGGTTAGTTTTAATTTGAAGCATAAATGGATGATGGGAATTTAGGATGGTGTTGATTTTATGTTGTATTTTTCTGTGATTAAGTACACATTTATGTTGCAGAACAAATATTGCTATAAGCTATTGTGAAACATAGCTGGTTTGTATTTTTCAGAGATATTTAGAAACATTGCAGCCTCCTCATTAAAAGTTATTTTAATGGAAATATGTTAAATAACAATCATAATGTAGTCAGGAGAGTCCAATGACTGCTGTGAATACTGGGTGAGTACTACAAGATAGTCATCTGATTTTAAATTTGTCTCCCAAAACGATACAGAAAGAAAAGAAAAGAAAAGCCTTTTAGCACATGGGTTTCTGTCTACATACATCAGGATTGAAAGCTCCTTCCTAAACCTAAATCTAGCCATCATTTCAGTTCTATGGTTATAGGAATGATTCGCTAGGAACTAAACAATTTGTCATTTAGACTTGTGAAAGATCTCTATTCCATTTTATCAAGCAGATATGTACACTTTTGCTTTCAAAGCAGAGAATTTATGACTTACCCAATCTAACTCCATACCCAAGCACAAGAACTATGTCCCCATTCGGTCTGCCATTATGAAGGCTATGAAGAAGGCTTGTGTGTCTTACCTGTTGGTTGAGTTCTTTTTTGATAGATTCGGATTCCTCTAGCATTTTCCATTTTAATTAATGAATGAATTTCAGTACCATTAAATCGATTTATCCTTATGATATTGTAGTTGTCAGAATTGGTGGCATACAAATAGTTTTCAAACACAGCTATACCATAGAGATGTCTGACCTGAAAAGAGAAGCAAAAACAACTACGATTTTTAATTATGCTGTTTGCAAATTGAAGGAAAAACTGCTGCTAACTAGTTTGGAAAATTCCTATAGTAGGAGTATCAAAAATACAACTTTTGTTTTCTTTGGAGGAATTAGATATTTCACAAATTTTAAAATTTTCTCTGAAGAAGAAACCATTGTACAGAAGTGGATAAAGATATTACAAACTTACAGGAGATTTTATTCATGTTTTATTAAGAAAACACCATCAGTAGGTACTTTTCAAAGGTTAGTAAGAACCAAGTTTTTAGTCACATTCAATAATATGTTTATGGCTCTTTTACTCATGATTTGACATGTCTTTATAAACTACTTGTTCATATAGTTATAAAACCAAACCAAACCCAGTGCCGTCGAGTCGATTCCAACTCATGGCGACCCTATAGGACAGAGTAGAACTGCCCCATAGAGTTTCCAAGGAGTGCCTGGTGGATTCGAACTGCCAACCCTTTGGTTAGCAGCTGTAGCACTTAGCCACTACGCCACCAGGGTTTTCCGTATAGTTACAGGCATCTAATATATATATATATATATACATATAGTTATAAAATTATAGGCATCTAAAAAAAAAAAACCCATTGCCATCGAGTCAATTCCGACTCATAGCGACCATAAAGGACAGAGTAGAATTGCCCCATAGAGTTTCCAAGGAGCGCCTGGCAGATTCGAACTGCCAACCTTTTGGTTAGCAGGATTAGCACTTAACCATTACACCAGCAGGGTTTCCATGGGCATCATGGAAGCTACAATATAGCTCTGTCTCCTAGAAAGCACCTTTGAAATTATTTTTATAAGGTCAAAATCCCACCTTTACCACAGTGGAAAACAGCATATAATAAAATCACATATTTTCAATAATTGTAAATAAAATGTCAGCATTTCACTTAGAAATTGCTTTCTTTCTAAAGCTTATTCATAATGGGATTGGGCTTGTCTGGTTTCAGAATGAGGATGCTTTGTTGCTATCCATGACAATTAAACTAACAATCTAACTCTCTTCTTTGACAGAGGTCTCGGAGTTTGTGGAGCAGAATGGAAAACTTAAAGCCAAATCGAGCTTCCAGTAGAGCAGAAGGAAGAATGAGTATACTGATTTTCTGTTCAGAGGCACATGCTGGACACACTGCCTTTGGGCATTCCTTGGATTTGACTTCATTCTAAATTGTTCTGGTCCTGGGTATGTGGAGTTGTCAATTGATTTGCTGTAGAGATTTTGATGAAAAAGCATTTGTCAGTATTCCTTGTCATCACTTTGTGTACTTTTAGTAAAACAGAGAACTTGAGAAAGTATGTGTGGTTTGACTGTATACTTTTTTGTAGAAAAAAATGAAATTATTTTAGATCTTAATCAGGAAATCCTGTCAATTCTGTAGCCTAACCAGAAACATTTGATTTGTTATCTCCCTGCTATGCATGGCTTATTACTATTATTCCTGATTCTCTTAGAGGAGAAGTGACTGAAAAATAGACTGGCTTTGGCATGTTGTTTTGGGGGCATGTCTCATTTCTTCTGGTCTAGGCTGAAATTGAAAGATAGCAATTAATGGGGAGAGTTACTTCATGCCAAAACCCATCATTCATCTGTCGTTTGTTGCACCGTGGTGGCTTACATGTTGCTGTGATGCTGGAAGCTACGCCACTGGTATTTCAAGTATCAGCAGGGTCATCCATGGTGGACAGGTTTCAGTGGAGCTTCCAGATTAAGACTAGGAGGAAGGACCTGGTGATATATTTCTAAAAAAATTACCCAGTGAAAACCTTATGATCATTATGTTGTACATAATGTTGCTATGAGTTGGAACTGACTCAACAGCATCTAACAACAACAACAACGACAACACCCAAACGAATTTTTTCTATATGAGTATTACTCCCCAATTATGTGTGTCTGTGTGCGCACATGGATAAATATGTGTGGGTATGGTCATGTGTGTACTTACTAATAATCTCTACGTACTTGATGTCATATTCAGTAAATGTGTCTAGGGTTCAATTTTGTCCTGGGACATTTTTTTTCCCATAAAAAACAGAGGCAAGCTCAACTCTTTCCTTGCCATTAATTTCATGCATATTTTGCTCAAAGTTTGGGGGCACCCACCTGGGAGTCTGCAGTTGTAGCATGCCTACTTTCATTGCTTTCTATGTAATTGTCATTCCACATCTTGGGAGAGAAAGCACAGCTACATAAGAAGTAATAGGCCAGAGTAGAAAACAAGTGCACACCATAAAGAACAAATTTCATTTCCCACCTCTCTGCCTTCCTTCAGAGGAATCTATTTCCCATGAAATATGTACATTGCTGCCTTCTCTGCTAAGTACCTCCAGCAGAGGTGGAAGGAGCTTGGACTGGTGGATAGACCATTTTGCATACAGTCCAAATACACTTTTTTTTTTTTTAATCTATCTTGGATTATTTAGTGTCCAGCTAATTATGTGTCTAGGGAACCAGCAAAACACAGGCAACAGAAATTAAAAAAAAAATTATATAATTAAAAATTTTGGACATCGTAAAAAAAGTTTTTGAAGTAGCCATAGGAAAAATCATGTTTGAATTCCTTATCCTTGTTTCCATGTTTAGTATTGTTTTCATTTTTTAATTACATGTAAGTAAAAAGAAGCTCCATAATAATCATTTCAAGGATTATTAAGTCATCTAAAGATCATAACCTAAGCCTGCTCCCCCCCAACCCCCCAAAAAATATCATCAATGTTTTTTGGACAGCTGAAGCAAAGAGAGAAAAGATTGCCCACATCTGTCATATTGGACGCATTTTTTAAATCACCTAGTTTAGTGCATTTTTTTAATCTGTCAAGGAAAGGGAAAATATTTAATTTTAAAAAACTGGTTAGAAAGGGTAACTTTAAGAGATAATTATAGAATATCTATGAATCAGAATTGACTTGGTGGCAGTGGGTTTGGTCTTAGTTTTGGGTTGAATTGCAAAAGAAAGCAAGGAGATTCACATAGTTCAGCTCTAAAGACTGAGAATCATACATGAAATTAGCACAGTCAGTGAGGTGCAATTGAATTTGACACAGAGCAGTAGTGGCAAAGGCCTATTTCCACTTACGGACCTTCTTTAGATGATTACTGAGAGTTATTTGTAAAAACGTATAATTCAGCAAGGGCAAAACTATAATTAATGAGAATTTTGGCCTTAGTGACTTTCACAGAATTCTCGTTTGAGGGAGCACTTGGATGCATCAAAAGGCAAAAATTAATCGAACCTATTAAAATAATAAAGACATTTTTGTAAGCAGGCATTTGCTTTTGTTAGCACAATATTTCTAATGCCACATGGGACTCTGATGATAGTTCAGTTCCTTATGAATAAACTACTTAAGTTAGTTTTTAGTAAGTAGGTCATAATATTTGTCCTATCCTAATAATTTTCTCTCTCACTAGCATAGCTTTTTTATTCTTGTTTGTGTTTATTTGGGGTTGTGTTTTGTGTGTTTTGGTTTTAATAGAAGGGAGAAGGAGTGATAACTTTATCCAACACCATGGAATGCATTCTGAAAAGAAAATTCTTCTATGTAAGAAATATACCACAATTTTTATGACTCATTTCAGTTTGATTTCATAAAAAATTTTCAACATTGCAAATTTGGGTCTTACTCATTATATACCACTTATTTTATTACATTAGCTGTGTTTTCTAACAAATATTGTACTTACATGTCTGCCTTGAATAATAACATGTCTGTTTTTTCCTTGATAGTCCACTACTTCCACGTAGTCCAAGTAAAGATCTACCCAGTAAACCAATTTGTTGACGAGGTCTAGTGCCAGTGCAGCTGGCTGCTCTGACTTTGAATCAATTATCCTGGTTCTGTTCATCCCATCCATGTCACATCGCTCCACTTTGGCTACATTCCCGTAGTCAGTAAAGAAAAGTTTTCTGTGGAAAGAAAACTAAATGTTAAAGGGGGGGTGGGGGGGGAAGCATATTCAATGGAACCATCTGTAAAAATAGAAGGTTTTGTTCTAATTTATTTCAGTGGTTACATCTGTTAGCTTCCCATAACCATTTCCCTATAATATCATCCATAAACAGAGAAATCTGCTAATGAATATTGCAGGGCATAAGCGAGCAGGTTAAACAACAACTGTAAAATATTCCCCAGAAAGAATGGTTATGGTGGGTTTGTTTTTGTATTAGGGGAAATGTTTCTTTAAGCCTCATAGAGCCAATGCATATGCACCACGGGAGACTGCTTGGAGCCCATTTGATGGAAGCTTCAGAAGGGAGCCAAGTCACCAGGCCAGTGCATGCGAGCCATCAGATCTTTATCTTCAACCTGCTCTTCAAATTGCCTCGTAATGTTTGTTTCCTATAAAAGCTATTATGTGGAGCTCAGTGATGCTATGAGTGGTAGAGAATAACAAACCTGGAATGGAATTAAGCAGATAGAAAAGCAAATGTGCTGTTGGTTGCAATGGAAAAAAAAAAATACATATATATATATATATATGTATATCTAACCCCCTCTCCCAAACCAATCCCAAATATTCCCAAATCAAAAAATTTTATAAAAGGCAAAGGCCATTTCTCCTCATTGCCTTTTAATACATTTTAAAGAAAAGGCTGAAAAGGAGTGTTGACCTCAGAGACAACAAAGTCTCCCATGAAGCACTAAGAGTGTCTGTCAAAGGCTTAAACGTACCTTCAACACCTCTGGATCTAATATTTGATTAGTATTCGCTATGTTTAGTAAACACGAATCGATTTCAATTAACCTGACAATATTTTAACAAGATTACCTACTCTTGAGACTACATTACATTTGTAAATAAAAGGCCATCTTGCTTTCACTTAAATACAATTTCAAGAATAATCTTATTTACAGTGACTGGGCAATATTAAGATTACCTGGAGTACAGAATATTTGATTTTACAAACTTGGAGAATTAGTTTTTAGTTACTATTCTCAACAATTCTGCATTATCTAACAGTATGGGGTATCTTCCAAGTTAAGAAGTGTTTATTTAAACTTTATCTCTTTCTGCTGTGGGAGACAAGTTTTTAAACACAAATGCATACTGTTATATGATAGTGTGAGCCAGATTTTATTACAAATATATATTTTCCCAAATGTTCTTGCAAGAAAATTTATCCCTGGAAGTTAGAAATTTTTCTAGCAACTCCATTCAGGTGAAGAGCTTTCTATTGTAGTCAGGAATAAGTGAAAGGAGGTATGGTGCTGTTTTACTGTCCTGTTAAATACTCAAACTCTATCTTTCTTTCTCTCGTTTTCTCTTTTCCTCTTCCTGTTAACATCCTGAACCCCTTCTTCCTTCACCTGGAAATCAATTTATTAATAGTTACCTCAAGTGACACTTCTGTAAGGACTACCCAGTTTCTCTCTTACTTCCTGAAGAACACCGCCCACTATTCTTGTTACTTGAAACTCTTTTTCTCTCCCCATGCCATCATACCTCTCCTTTAAAATTTTTATTCTCTGACTGGTCCACTTCACAGATGTGAAGAGGAGCTAGGGTAATGCTAGTCTGACTTTGAATGTGGAAAATTGAACGCTCTGGGACACTATGAAAATAGTGGTATAAAGCAGGCATTTATACTTGACGTTTAAGAGAAAAGACGAGTCTGGAGAAAGAGACTTCTCTGAAGTCATTTTGAGATGACTTAAGTGGATGTGATCCAAAAAGAAAATAAAGAGAAGAATGCTAAGACAAGATCCTTTGGGGGCATGTTGTTGAAGAAGATCAAATGAGATCAGAGGTTAGGGCCAAAGAGATAACACAGGCTTTAACAGAGGTCTAAGGGAGAAAATATTCAAGATATTTAAAAGATTGAGATGGCTGGCTAGGTCAATCACTTCAGAACACTAAAAAGAAGGATGTTGAAGTAGACATCATTGAATTTGATATACATTAAAATATTGGTAATTTTTGGCAATGCTGTTTGAGACGTATAAGTAATGGAAAAGAGTAAGCCAGGTCATATAATGGAGGAGATCAGGAAATGTATTCTTTCAGTTTTTCATTGATATTGACCTCCTATTGTAGGAATGATGCAAGTGATTGTCATGTTTATTCTGTCATAATAAAACTGGCTGAGGTAACTCTTTTGCCCAAATAAATTTCAGACAAAATATGAAAAAAAAGTGTAAATATATAATCCATCAATATTTTGCTCTTTTAAAGTGGAAAACCAAAAGAATAGGAGGAGTTCGGGTATATGAAGCAACACTAAACAAGGGGAAATAGTAAAGAATGTGTCATTGTACCCCCAGCACTGGTGCCCAGTGGGGACATAAAAGTGTTCCTTGCACTGAATTGAACTTTCCCAGACTTCAGAATCTTGACTGTGGTGAACTTGTTTACTGCTAAGTGAACTGCAAGAAATAGAAAAATTATCTAGGATAATAGCAATAAAGCTACAAATATTAAATGCCTAGACTCACATGATTAAAAAAGGTGTTTCTTTGTTTGCTTGCTTGTCTTTGGTATTGTTTACTTTTAGTCTAAAATTTCTTCACAAATGTTATGGAACAGAGCTTAATTTTGAGGGGATTCTTTGAGGCATAGCTGCATTGTAATATATAAACACAAGCTAAAGTTTTTAATTAATATAAAGTCTAACCAAATTGAATTTGTGATATGGATGTAACTGGGTTAAAAAAAAAAAAAAAAGACGACTCTTTTCTGGAAAGTAATCATCCATATCTTAAAAAAGTAAATATTCCTCTATGAACACCCTTATCTCATTGACCCTCATAATTATTGGCAAGCCAGGAGGGGCAGACTACTTCTATTTTACAGATGAAAGAGGCTGAAAGTCTACAGGTTAACCAATGTCAGAGTCATAGTGCAAATTGCATGGCTTTTTGTTTAACTTTTCATTTGGAAAGAATTTTCCAATTACAGGAAAGCTGTAAGCATAGTACAATGAATTCCTATTCCCTTCACCTAGATTTACCAGTTGCTAACTTTTTACCTCAATTGCTTTGTCATTTACTCTCTGAATCACTTGTCAGTGAGTTGTAGATCTCATAACTCTTTACCTTCACATACTTCAGTGTGTATCTCCTAAGGACAAGGACATTCTCTTCATAAGCACAGGACACCTATCAAAGTCAATATTTTCAACATTAATAAGACATATAGTCCTTATTTGAATTTTTCCTATTGACCAATAATGCTCAGCATAGTGGAAAAAAAAAGTATTTTTTTTTTTTTTTTCTGGTCCAAAATCCAGTCTAACATCATGCATTGCATTTAATTGTCCTTTCTCTCTGAACTCCTTTAATCAGGAAGGCCTTTTCAGACTTTCTGTGTCAATCATGATGTTGATATATCTTTAAAAGCTATGAATGATTTGCTTTGAAAACTATCCCAAGTTTGTCTTTGTCTGATTTTTCTCATAATTAGATTTACGTTATCCTTTTTGAACTGAAATGTAATAGTTTTACACTAATTGTCGCTGCCCCTAGGACTTAGAAACCATAGGGAAGCCTGTGACCAGAAATTCTATAAAAAGGATGGCGTGATGGGGTTCCATTTATTCTAACCTATTCACTGTTTTCCTCTTAATTTCCAGAATCCTCAGTCATCCATTCAGCAATTCCTCCTACCGGAACCACCTCCTCCTGCGTTGCCCTGTGTATCTGTTCAGGGGCTCCAATACAGCACTCTGGTGTCAAACTCATGGTGTTGGTGGAGACCATTCATGATTTTATCCAATGCCCCATTCCTTCGGAAATGCAGTATTGACATGGCTTCTCTCCTACTCTTTCTTGTGCTATCAATTAGTTCTTTCGTTCTGCAGTAAAGGTGAAATTAAGATTGCTATCCTTTATTCTTCACTTGTTTTTTGAATGCCATTCTATTCAGTTCCCCCTCTTAGAAATACGAAAAATAAAACAGTACTCCAACTATTACCTCTATTTCTAAAATAAGTTCAACTATGACTTCATGAAGGAACTTTCAATTATCCACCCACTTCATCACTCTTATTGTTCTGCCTCTCTAGCAAATGGAAGTTTATCATTTTGGCTTCATACCTCATCAGATGTGGGAAATTGATTTTATCTTACATCTTGGTTGATTACATGAGTAGCCCTGTTTTAGTGTAGATACGTAAGTTTTATACAGTTGAGGATAGTAAGAAACTTTCAGAATTGTTGGTAAACTTGCCTGACATAAATCAAAAGTCACAAAAGGGAGCACTCCCAGACAGTGATAGAGTACTGTGCTTTCAGAGTTATGGCTCCAGTCGTCCCTGTGCTTCAAAGCAAAGCAATTGTTACACGCACTGACATCTTAAAACATGTTTATTTGTTTTTTTTTTCTTTTTCAGCTGATAAAAATAAGACTTGCTTTTGCCTGTGATAGTCATTTTAAATGTTGCTTCTGTATGTTAATCCAAAAGCACAAAAAGTAAATTTAAACGCATCAGAGCTTTGTCAGTGTCCTTTAACTGCAGAGTTAACCCTGGTTATGTGACACCATCCTTGTATCCCTTGCATTTTGATTATGGCAAATAATATCATGATGGAATTTAGAAATTTTCAAGAAGTTTTCATAATAAAATGGCCTGTCATTGATTTTATGTTTTTAAAAAAGAAGTTGCATAGCAAGATATTAATCAGGGGATGAGAGAGAAAGCTAGGGGTCCATATATTACCAGAGTTCAAATATCACTGTCCTGTTAAGGAGCTGACAAACACGTGTTTATTAGTCACATGATAATGTAGATAAACACATTTCTTTACATTTTAGGAATCCGAGACCTATTTTCCTTAGAAAGGATTATGTTAGGAACTTCACTTTATATTCTTGTTTTTATAATCATTTAGTGTTTCTGAAATAGCATCAATAGCAATGAAATTTTTTTTTCTTTCATTGCATAGACAAAATTGAAGAGGAAAGCAATTTTTTACATTACATAGAGTAATTAGAGTATATTCAGAATTAAAGTAGGTATACTAAACTTTCAATATTGCAATTCTACTATGCAATTGCAAATCTGAAAGAATAATGAGACTTTGGAGTAAGAAGTTTATATTCAAATTCTATTGCCTCCTGCTACTTAAGGGATGTGGATGATAAACAAACTATTTTCTCTGCCTAGCCAAGACTGTTCAAGACAGCTATTTATTGCTTTTTACTTGTTTGGGGTTTTTGATTTTGTTGCCTGAAAAATCTCTCTTGTACTTGGTTTTCAGTTCATATATAGGCACACACAAATTAAACTTGACATACAGACTTCCACTCTCAGCTGTCTACTCTATACATCCCCACTAATGATTCCTTCAAAAATGTACATGCATTAGCTATGTCAGTCAATGTGTCTGCCCATCTCAATGTTGTTATTTACCTAAACCTGCCCTCCCAATTAGTGTTCCTGAGAGGGAACATAATCCCCCTCTCCTTCCTGGTCACAGATAATTATAACAAGGGCAAGCATATGATGCAAGGAAATCAAATCACACCCTGAAATGAGTCACTGGGACTCTTCCTCTCAATAATCTGAACCAAGAGGTGTGAGCCCATCTACTGATGTCTGTGCTAACTGTGGCTAAAGTGAGCAGGCAGAGGAAGAGTGAGAAAGAATACTGGAGCATTTGTATAGAAGTGGGGAAACCATGAGTCAGAGATTAAGGATGAAAGAACCATGAGTGCTTGAGTGATGAATTCTTTGGGCTACATGAAGTCCAGCTCTGCTTCCTGTCCTTAGGTCATGGACACCTCTATCCACTTGAGCTACCTTTAGTGGGTTTCTATAGCTTGAAACTAAAATGCCATAACTAAACCACCACACTGTTTAATGTTCTATTTTATGAATCAGAATGTTCTTATTCTAGAAAAATTGAACAGGCAAAAATCATACTACTTTAGGAAATATTTTAAATTGAAATTTAAACTCAAATATAAAGGAATCATTTTATAATAATTATGTGTAACATTCATATAGCCCCATCTTACCACTTGGTCACTGGCTTAGTTACCTAGTGCTGCTATACCAGAAATACCACAAGTGGGTGACTTTATCAAACAGGAATTTGTTCTCTCACAGTTCAGGAGACTAGAAGTCCAAATTCAGGGCACCAGTTCCAGGTGAAGGCTTTCTGTCTCTGTTGGCTCTGGGGCAATGTCCTTGTCATCAATTTTCCCCTGGTCTAGGAGTTTCTCAGCCCAGGGAACCTGGTCCAAAGGACACACTCTGCCCCTGGCTCTTCTTTTGGTGAAAAGGATGTCTCCCTCCTCTCTGCTTGCTTCTCTCTTTTATATCTCAAAAGAGATTGATTCAAGATACAAGCTAATCCTGTAGACTGTGTCCTGCCTCATTAACATAACTGCCTCTGTCTAATCTTGTCTCATTAACATCATAGAGGTTAGGATTTACAACATACAGGATAATTAGATCACAAAACGGAGGACAGACACACGATACTGGGAATCATGGCCTAGCCAAGTTAACACACATTTTGGGAGAACACAATTCAGTCCGTAAGAGTTACATTCAAAGAAACATCATTTGGCATAAATAAATGCATCTGAAATCTTTGTTGCAGTCTCCTGTGACAGTGTAAAGGAAGCAGCATATCAATACTGAACACCACTCTCTTGGTTTTCTTCCAACCTGGCTGACAACTTCTCAGTCAATTTTGCACCTCTCCTTTCTATATCAGGTTCGGGATCCTGAATTTGGGGTTCCTCAGGCTCAACCTTGGAACCTCTAAATTTTTCATAAACAATCTTGAAAGTTGCCATGATTTTCATTAATATTATAAAAACCCAAATATTTTAATAACCTCTCTTCTGAGTTCCTAACTCATAAATACAGATGTCTTTTCTATACTTGTGCTTTTAGGCCTAACATACTCAATATTGAACTCCTGATCTTTCTTTCCAAAATTATTCTTTTTTTTCCCCCATTTTAGCAAATACAGCCTCCTTCTATCCCATGACTCATTCCGGAAGCCATTCACCTACTCTGCATACTTTCTACCTTATCATCTACTTCCGCTTCATCATCTCATCCCACCAATTCTATCTTAAAGTATATTTCAAATCTATTTCTTTTATTCTCTATTCCTTTTCAATAAACCAAGTTCGCATCATCGCTTACCTGAGAGTTTATCCCTCATCCCTGTTTCTTGCTTCTTTTAAATCATCCTACTCACTGCAGCCAAAGTTAGAAGTGCTGATAGTAATTACAATAAAGTCTCCTATTGTTAACATTACTAACAACGGTGAGCATAAACTGACCTCTGACCTCTCCCGCTTCATCTAGTGGCACCCCTCACCCCTCCCAATATAATTCTAATACCTTGGCCATATTTCAGTTCTTCAAACAACCCAAGCATTTTCTTGCTTTCTGCCCATCACATATCCTGTCTTTCAGCCTGAAAAGTAATTTCTGTCATGCTATTCCAAGCTTGGCTTTAGTTTTCAACTTAAATATCAATATGTGAGGGACATCTTCCTGTTTTTCTAATATCAATTATGTCTTCCTGATATAATCTCATGGTATTCTGTAATTTATTTACCACTAATTTTCTTGCATATGGACACATGAACTTGAGAAAGTGTTTAAAATGTCCCCTAAGCAGAGTGTAACTAGAAGCCAGAGACCTTGTACGTTTTTCTAAACATTGTATGTTCAGAACTTACCCATGTGCTTGCTATTGTGGGTTCTCTGTCTGACTTTCTCTTTCTCTGTCTATATATACACACACACATACATATTACATGTATGGAGGCTGATGTGTATGTCTATTTCAAACATTCATTAACACGTGGTATGCTTTGAGTAAATGTTTCTTGATGAACTGTGTAAGCATATTAATTGATGGATTTTTTTAAAAAAGAAAGTTGCTAATAAAATTAAATATTCTAAAGTCAAAAGCAATAACTTAATCACAATTAGGGTTTATGCCTTCTCACTATCATCTAGCCTTTGGAAGACACTAGATGGACTTCATATTGGAGTAATAAAATCTTAGACTCAGACTTAAAATTAAGTTAAAGAGGCAAATAATATTAATAAGATCTTTCTAGCATAGGAAAGTAAGTTATCCATATTATCCAGCATAGCTCGTTGGAATTTCACTTTGGATCCAAATTAATATCTAATAATAAATTATTGTTCTCCATTGCTTAATTGCATTGTTCTTCTTGCATATAGTTCCCTTTGTTGAGCTTGTGGGAAGTAGTGAATCATTCCTGTTAAATTTAGGGATTCATATGTCTGGCTAAATTATATGTTTAACAATATCTCCTCAATATTCACTTCCAGCTACCTACAGATGCCAGATTATAACAGCACTTGAATGCATTCCTCAGGGCTTTAGACTATCTACTTCAGAAATCTAGCCAAAATTTTGTTTGTTTACTGTGAAGAAGGATATCTATATGATCAACTTGAAATTAAAAAGTATAACTCTGTCCCCTATATGGAGGATGAACTGGAAATACTGGGTGATTGGATAGTGAGATATCAGTTTGGCAGTTATGCATTAATATTTGGGATAAAAATAGAAAAGAGTAAAAAGACCCAAGAAATATTTCACCCTAGAAACTATGGCTCCCAGACACTCCGCTAACCCAGAACTAAAACCATTCCCAAAGACCACTTTTAGAAAAAGATTAGACAGGCCTATAGAACAAAAAATAACACACATGAGGAATGTGCTTCTTAGTTCAATCAAATATATGAGACCAAAGGAGCAGCTATTGTCTAAAAGCAAGACAGGAAGGCAAGAAGGTACAGCACCTGGATGAACTGGCACAGGGAACCCAGGGTAGAAAAGGGGAGCATGCTCTCTCATTGTGGGGAGTGTCAACCAATGTCACAAAACATTATATGTATAAATTTTTGAGTGAGAAATTAAATTGAACTGTAAGCTTTCACCTAATCAAAAAAAAAAAAAAATTAAACCCATTGCTATCAATTATAACAGTGACTCTAAAGAACAGAGGGGAACTGCCCCACAGGGTTTCCAAAGAGTGGCTGGTGGATTGAAACTGCTAACCTTTTGGTTAGTAGGCAAACACTTACACTTACCCACTGTGCCACCGCAGCCCCAAACTTACATCTAAAGCACAATTAAAAAAAAAAAAAAATTTCAGGTTCTGAGTCAACAAGACTAGATCATTAATTAATTAAGTGGAGCAAGGATGTGTGGAGAGTGGCATTCTAGTATAATAAGAATTTTTGTAAAACATGTTTCTTGAATATATTGTGCCTTTAGGTTTTTCTCAAGAAGTCTACCTGTCATAAGATCTCAAAGTATCATTCCTTTTAATTCGAGGAATGGATTTTACAATTTTGTCACATTACTTTTTATGGTCAAGGGCTATGCTATCTTAGGGCTACTTCAAGGGGTCAGTTTGCAGGATATCAGTAGTCAAGATCTCATGTACAATATAGTTGATTCATTTGGGACAATAGACTATTTCCAATAATATGTTAGAAGCCATAAGGTGCTCTTTGAGGTATACAAAATATATAACCTAATTTCTGCACTTAAGGAAGTCTTGTTGGTTTATAAACGCATTTTTCTGAGCTGAAATAACACAGATGGTTGTCTCAGAAGCGACTAAGGTAAGTATCCGTGAAGTTGTGGGCTGCTGAACAAATCCGGTTCACTGCTATGCTAATTACCAGTTAGCTGAACTGTCAATTTCTATTTTAAATTCTTACTAAATGGAGAAAAACAGTGTGTGGAAAAAATGAAACTTTAACTACAGCCCAACTTTCTTGTATTATTTATTGTTTATACTCGTGTGAACATCTCATTTTGCTGTTGCAATGGAATATGTGATAACAGTGCAATTACGATAAAATCATATTGTTACATAGATATGATCACACCGTAAAAAGATAAAGATTCCTTTGCTCAATGCTTTCCTAGCTGTGAAGGGCAGATATTCTTAGACAAATAAGGGAAAAGTCCTGTAAAACAATAACTTCCTCACAAGTGTCTTTCTACAAATTTCTTGGTGTAGTTCTAAGCACAGATGCAGGATCAAGACTACAGAGGCCAAATGAAGATGCTGATGGCTGGGAAAGAAAACTGTCCTCACCTAGTTGGCAAAACAGATATTTTAAGAAATGTCAGCTGCTTGTAGACCAGATTTTCTTGATGAGGATGAGTTTCAGGAATTCTATCAACATCCACCTGTTCAGGGATGCAGAACTTGGCAGCTATGCCACCATTCATATACCCCTACAAGTGCATTTTTTCTGGCAAGAGAGTTAATACTCCAACAAGTAAGTTTCCATGCTCTAAAACAGTGATTCTCAAACTTTATTGTGCGTTATAGTCACCTGAGGCACTTACTGAAATCTACAATTCCTGCAACTACTATTAGAGGAATTTCAGTTGTACCTAGCAAAATTAAATACGCATTTACCCTTTGATCCAGCAGTCCTTGTTCCAGTAATGTATTTGGAAATGGATCTTCATGAATAAGAAACAAAACACCATGCTAAATTATTCCTTGTAACACCACACAAGGGCAAAATATTGGGAAAAACTTAATGGCATAATTGAACAGAAGACTGGTTAGATAACTTATAATTGGGTGGGACTGTGCAAATAAAGCAATTGTGGCCCACCAAGGGGATTGGTCCATTTTGCCTTAAAAGAGAGCCAATTATAGGCCAGAGAGAAGATCCCAACACCACCAAGGGAGAATAGCCAGGAGCGAAGAGCACGTCCTTTGGACCCAGGATTCTGGTGCTGAGAAGCTCTTTGTACCAGGAGACTGAGAGGGAGAGTGAGCTGTAACCCTGAAGACAGAGAGAAGAGGTGGCAGGAAAAACCAGCAGGAGACCAAGCAGTAGACTTCCCAGCCCATCTGTTGAGGAAGCTGAGTGACTTTGGGCAGAGGCTCAGGGCCAGAGAGAGGCATGCCTGCGAACACAGCTGAAAAGAGGCTGTCCTGCTGGAAGAACTGTATCCTGAGTGTTCCTGAGCATAAACTGTAACCTGTTACTTCCCTAATAAACCTCATAATCATGAGTTTTGTCTGTGAGTTCTGTGTGGCCATTGCAATGAACTATCAAACCCAGCAGAGAAGTAGAGAGTGCTGTGGGAGGGATGGTTGGTGCCAGAATTGGTAAAGATGGCAGAGAGAGGAAGCATGTCTGAAGTCTGCCTCACAGGAATCAGCCTTGGGATGCTGATTTTTTTTTCTTCCCCCTTGTGAAGTTAGAAGAGGTCAGACTCTGACTCCAAGCTATTTTTACAGTCAGGGGATGTGTTAAGACTGCTAAATAACTATACTATCGTGTTTCTGCTAACCAGAGAGTTAACAAAGGAAGAGAAAAACATGTTTACTTCAAGTGATGCTAAAATTAAAAAAATCAATTAATCAATCAAATTCAAAATGCAGTGGTAAATTTCTCCAAATGAAAATAAACTCTGAGCTAATCTTGGCCTCTGTGCTGTCATGATGAAGTTCTATCTTGTCTCCACCTTGGATCATAGGATTATTAAATTATAGTAGAAATTTAGAGACATAAAGTGCTTTGCATAGGATCATAGAGATAAGTACAGTCATGTGTTGCTTAATGTCCACGATACAGTCTGTGAAATAGGACGTTATGTGATTTGGGCATTGTGTGAACACCACATTATATACAGGCAGTCCCCAGATTATGGATGAGTTCCTTTCCTAAATCTGTCTTTAAGTTGAATTTGTACATAAATCTGAACAGATAGGTACCCTTAAGGTCAGTTAATCAAATGTTTGTCTAGGTACAGAGTATATAGTGTACCTTTCTATGCATAAAAAAAATGAAACACTTCTAGATACATTAAAACATCTTTAACATAACACAATAATAATAATGTTTTGATATGCATTGCAAAGTAGTACCCGTTTGTTATTATGAACCATTGTATCACATCAAATTTTTAATATAACAGGCTTTATGGGGGTTGGTTTGTAACCACAGGTTGTACGTAAGTCTATTATAACCTTATGGGACTGTGGACATATATGTGGTTGGACATTGCCCAAATGGGCATTATGCGGTGCATGGCTGTCATTACAGGGATTGGTTTATAACTCCAGGTCTCTTAATTTTTGAAAATGTGCTGTACTCAACTTCCTCCCCATCGTTCCCCTTTCTCCTATATAGTGTTACATGCTTATAAAGCCACAAATTCTTATAGTTCTAATTATACTGAATATTAGCTATCGATTATATATATATATATATATATATATATACACACACACACATAAGTTTTTAGGCTTCTTGCTTTTCTTTTTCCAAGAAATAAGAGCCCTGGAAAAAGGAGTCAGTTATCTCTATAATATACAAAACATTTTCTGTGTCTGATAAACTAATGACAGCAATAACAGCACTGTACTTTTTGAGTTTCTACCAGAGGATTTGGACCATTAAAATAACTGCTCTAATGTTCTGGGGTTAATTGATGGGTGTGCATTATTCACTACTCTTTCCACATACTTAAAAAAGAGATAATGGCACTCATATATAAAGTGCCTCAAAATTGCTATCTGCAAAAACACAATAAACTCACAAGATTTTTTATATTTAAGCACAAATAACCCTGCAAATAATACACCTAAAAAAAAAAAATCTAGATCCAGAGTTTATTTTTTCCCTTCCTTTGTTTCTTGTTTATTTCTTTTTCTCTTTCTTTTATTCTTTTAGTCACTAGTTATGAGCATCTTTTCAAAGATGGCATTCTCTATTTCTGTTAAAACCTATACCAGAACTTATGTCAATGCTCATTTGTACATAATCATTAATAAATAGTGGTTGAAGTTACAGCAGTGGACTAAGTAAATTAATTTTATGAGGAATGTGTAAAACTGTTGGTGAAAGTTGAAGGATTATCTCACTTTTTATGAGATATATTACTTAAATTGCCTGTTTTCAGTCCAGCACTTGTTGTAAGCAATTTGAGAGTAGTTTGATAGAAATTGCTTTCAGTTGTTGAGGGACTTGATCAATGTTATAGAAGCTCTGGTGGCGCAATGGTTAAGCAGTCAGATGCTAACCAAAAAGTCAATGGTTTGAACCCACCAGCCACTCCGTGGGAGAAAGATGGGGCAATCTGCTTCTATGAAGATTATAGACTTGGAAGCCCTATCTGGCAGTTCTACTCTGTTCTTCAGGATCACTATCAGAATCTACTCAACGGCAATGGGTTTGGTTTTAGTTTATGTCCAATATCATTAGTTCTGAATTTTCATGCAAAAATACACAATCAATAACTGTCCAGTGTCAAAGCTAATAGCTTGAAGGAAATAGATTATTCCAATACATCCAATATGCTAACTAGAACTCATTCTTTTGGAATCATGGTCAGCTCACATTCAAGATGTCAAACCTTATTGGAAAACAAGTATATGGGGCACACAGAAGTTGATCAAGAATCTATCAGTAGGGGCAGATGAGACCAGGAATTTGGGGAACCTAGGCATATTCATCCTATAAATACTGTATGTGACCACTATTTTAAAAACTCATGAAAAGGCTTACACACAGAAAGAATCAATCTTGGATAGTTATGAGGGAGGTTGAGAAAAAAAAAAAAAAACTAACTAGATAATAGGTAAGTGGTAGCTTTGGTGAAGTGTAAGACAGTACACAATGGTGGGGAAGTCAGCACAACTTGACCAAGGAAAAGTCATAGAAGCTTCATTGACACATCTATACTTCTGAGGGACTGAATTACTAGACTGAGGGCTGGGGACCTTAGTCTTGGGGACATCTAGTTCAATTGGTATAACATGGTTTAAAAAGAAAATGTTCTATATCCTACTTTGATGAATGGTGTCTAGGGTCTTAAAAGCTTGTGAGAGAAGTAGGAGGTGGAGCCACTATGGCAGAATAGACAGATGCTTCCAGTAAGCCCTCTTTACAACAAAGAACCGAAAAAACGGTGAAACAAGTATATTTGTGAGAAGCTGGGAGCACTGAGCTTCAAAGGCAAGCATAGAAAACGAACTGAAAGGCAGGGGGAGGAAGAGACCATACAGAAGCGGAGAAGAGTTACCAGACCAGAATCACGGGGAAACCTCAGGCACCATTCCCAGAGCAGCAGCGGCAGGCTGGTACTAGTCTTTGGCTGCAGTTTCCTCAGGAAGAACCAGCCAGCCACACAGCCTACTCACACCTCCAGAACCTGAGAAGAATGGCGCCTTTGGCAAAAGCTAAGTACTTGCATATATTTTACCATGCTCCCCCACCCCCAAGCCGGTTTCAGTGGCTGAATTTCCAAGGCCAGAGATAGGCCTTGTTGGGTGTCTACACCCAACCTCCTGGCCTTGGAGAAGGCAAAAATTTGCAATTGGGGAAAAGATAATTTGCCAGCTCCTTTTACTAACTGGGGGAGCTCGGGACAGAAGCAGATCCTGTCCAGGCATAAATGGTCCATGGACTTTGAAACCTTTCCCTTCTGCATAGACCTGTGTGGGCCTATTTTAGGAGAATAGGCCTTTGTTGGCAGACTCCGATGTTCCAGCTGTGTGGTCTAGAGGTGGGTGTTTGATGTTTGAAATTACTTCACCTATTAAACAAGGCCCTCACCTACCCACATCAGGGACCTAAAGACTGGTAGCTCCACTCACGTCACCCAGCCACCCACGACAGGGGTCCAAAGATAACTGGTACCTCCTAGTCCTTACAATCAAAAACTTTGGGTGTCCATGGTCTGTCTGCAGAACGCACCCACCTGCACACTCTAGGGAACAGGGACGTGCTTTCCTCAGAGACACTCAGGGGTCAGTTCTCAGCCCCCTGCATTGTTCAGAAAGTGACCCCCTGCTGCAAACAGATACCGGTATATACACCAATCACCCCTTCCTGTCTAAGACTGTAGAACAGAGCCTGTACTGGACACTTGATGATCAGCGACCTGGAAACCTGAGCTGAATTTGTACAAGAAAACTGAATGGACCCCTAGACTGATACATCTGATAACAGCTCTAGCCATCTGGGGACAGGACATCAGAGCTCCAAAGGCAAAAATAATCAAGCTAGCTCACTCAAGCAACCCATGGGGTATAGCAAAACAAAACAAAACAAGAAGCTACGACAGTAAGCAAGCATAAACTAATGCAATAACTTGTAGATGGCTCAGAGACAACAGTCAACATCAAGTCACATAAAGAAACAGACCATGATCACCTCAATAGACTCTCAAAACAAAGAATCCAGGGATCTTCTAGATGAAAGTGCATTCCTGGAATTACCAGAGCCAAAATACAAAAGCTTAATATACAGAACCTTTCAAGACATCAGGAAGGAAATGAGGCAATACGCAGAACAAGCCAAGAAACACACAGATAAAGCAATTGAAGAAATTAGAAAGATTATTCAGGAACATAATGAAAAGTTTAATAAGCTGGAAAAATCCATAGACAGACAGTAATCAGAAATCCAGAAGATTAACAATAAAATTACAGAATTAGACAACTCAGTAGAAAGTCAGAGGAGCAGAATTGAGCAAGTAGAAGCTAGAATTTCGGAACTCGAAGATAAATCACTTGGCAATAATATATTTGAAGAAAAATCAGACAAAAGAATTAAAAAAATGAAGAAACCTTAAGAATCATGTGGGACTCGATCAAGAGAAATAACCTACAAGTGATTGGATTACCAGAATAGTGAGGGATAATAGAAAATACAGAGAGAATTGTTGAAGATTTGTTGGCAGAAAACTTACCTGATATAGTGAAAGATGAGAAGATATCTATCCAAGATGCTCATTGAACTCCATATAAGGTAGATGTTAAAAGAAAGTCACCAAGACATATTATAATCAAACTTGCCAAAACTGAAGATAAAGAGAGAACTGTAAGAGCAGTGAGGGATAAACAAAAAGTCACCTACAAAGGAGAGCCAGTAAGAATAAGCTCGGACTACTCGGCAGAAACCATGCAGGCAAGAAGGCAATGGGATGACATATTTAAAAAATTGAAGGAAATAAATTGCCTACCAAGAATCATATATTCAGCAAAACTGCCTCTTAAATATGATGGTGAAATTAAGACATTTCCAGATAAACACAAGTTTAGGGAATTTGTAAAAACCAAACCAAACTACAGGAAATAATAAAGGGAGCTCTTTGGTTAGAAAATCAATAATATCAGGTATCAGCCCAAGACTAGAACACCAGGCACAACCCAGCGGGAAGTCCGAAAAAACAAATCAAGATTGTAAATAAAAAAAAAAAGCTCAAAACAGGGTAGCAGTGATGTTATTATATAAAACAAGACAATATTAAAACAATAAAGAGGGACTAAGAAATGTAATCATACACCTTCCATATGGAGAGGAAGATACGGCGATACAAAGAAATAAAGTTAGGTTTAAATTTAGAAAAATAGGGATAAATAATAAGATAACCACAAAGGAAACAAACTATCCTACTCATCAAAATAAAATACAAGAAAAAAATAGAGACTCAGCAGAAAAAAAATCAACAACAACAGATATGAGGAAAGGACAATATATAATCTACTCAGCACATAAAATTAAGTGGGAAAAAGAAGCTGTCAACAACACACAAAAATAGACATCAAAATGATAGCACTAAATTTATACCTATCCATAATTACCCTGAAGATAAATGGACTAGATGCACCAATAAAGAGACAGAGAGTCGCAGAATAGATTAAAAAACAAGATCCGTCTATATGCTGCCTACAAAAGACACACCTTAGACTTAGAGACACAAACAAACTAAAGCTCAAGGGTTGGAAAAATATATATCAAGTAAACAGCAATCAAAAAAGAGCAGGACTGGCAATATTAGTTCCTGACAAGATAGACTTTAAAGTTAAACCCATCAGAAAGAATAAGGAAGGATACTATATAATGATTAAAGGGACAATACACCAAGAAGATATAACCATATTAAATATTTATGCACCCAATGACGGGGCTGCAAGATACATAAAATAAGACTCTATCAGCATTGAAAAGTGAGATAGACAGCTCCACAATAATAGTAGTAGACTTCAACACACCACTTTCAGTGAGACATCCAGAAAGAAGCTCAGTAAAGACACGGAAGATCTAATGCCACAATCAACCAACTTGACCTTGTAGATATATACAGAACACTCCACCCAACAGCAATCAAGCATACTTTCTTTTCTAGTGCACATGGAACATTCTCTAGAATAGACCACATATTAGATCACAAAGCAAGCCTCAGCAGAATCCAAAACATTGAAATATTACGAAGCATATTCTCTGACCATAAGGCCATAAAAGTGGAAATCAATAACAAGAAAAGCAGGGAAAAGAAATCAAACACTTGGAAACTGAACAATACCCTGCTCAAAAAAAAAAAATAGATTATAGAATACATTAAGGTTGGAATAAAGCATTTCATAGAGCAGTGGGTTTTTTTTTTTTGGTTTTGGGCACTGAGAATGGAAACACTTCCTATCAGAACCTTTGGGACACAGAAAAAGCGGTGCTCAGAGGCCAATTTATATCAATAAATGCACACATCCAAAAAGAAGAGATGGCCAAAATCAAAGAATTATCCCTACAACTTGAATAAATAGAAAACATTAAAAGAAACCCACAGGCACCAGAAGAAAACAAATAATAAAAATGAGAGCAGAACTAAATGAAATACAAAACAGAAAACAATTGAAAGAATTAACAAGACGAAAAGCTGTTTAAAAAAAAATGAGCAAAAGATATGAATAGACACTTCCCTAAAGAAGGGATTCAGGTAGCTAACAGATACATGAGGAAATGTTCACGATCATTGGCCATTAGAGAAATGCAGATCAAAACTAAAATAAGATTTCATCTCACTCAAACAAGGCTGGCATTAATCCAAAAAACACAAAATAATAAATGTTGGAGAGGCTGTGGAGAGATTGGAACACTTCTACGCTGCTGGTGGGAATGTCCAACGGTACAACCACTTTGGAAATCGATTTGGTGCTTCCTTAAAAAGTTAGAAATAGAACTACCATAGGATCCAGCAATCCCACTCCTTGGAATATATCCTAGAGAAACAAGACCATTTGCATGAACAGATATATGTACACCCATGTTTATTGCAGCACTGTTTAAAAATAGCAAAAAGATGGAATCAACCAAGGTGTCCATCAAAGGATGAATGGATAAATAAATTATGGTATATTCACACAATGAGATACTACGCATCTATAAAGAACAGTGAGGAATCTGTGAAACATTTCATAACATGGAGGAATCTGGAATGCATTATGCTGAGTGAAACTAGTCAGTTGCAAAAGGACAAATATTGTATAAGACCACTATTATAAGAACTTCAGAAATAGATTAAACTGAGAAGAAAACATTCTTTTGTGGTTAGGAGGCGGGGAGGGAGGGAGGATGGGAGAAGGGTATTCACTAATTAGATAGTTGATAAGAACTACTTTAGATGAAGGGAAAGACAACACACAATACAGGGAGGTCAGCACAACTGGACTAAACCAAAAGCAAAGATGGTTCCTGAATAAACTGAATGCTTTGAAGGCCAGTGTAGCAGGGGCAGGGGTTTGGGGACCATGGTTTCAGGGGACATCTCAGTCAATTGGCATAATACAATCTATTAAGAAAACCTTCTGCATCCCACTTTGAAGAGTGGCGTCTGGGGTCTTAAACGCTAGCAAGCAGCCATATAAGATGCATCAATTGGTCTCAACCCACCTGCGTCAAAGGAGAATGAAGAACACCAAGGACACAAGGTAATTAATTAGGAGGCCAACAGACATAAAGGGTCACAGGAACCAGAGACTACATCATCCTGAGACCAGAAGAACTAGATGGCCCGGCTACAATCAATGACTGCCCTGACAGGGAACACAACAGAGAACCCCTGAGTGAGTAGGAGAGCAGTGGGATGCAGACCCCAAATTCTCATAAAAAGACCAGACTTAATGGTCTGACTGAGACTGGAAGGGCCCCAGTGGTCATTGCCCCCAGACCTTCTGTTGGCCCAGGACAGGAACCATTCCAAAAGCCAACTCTTCAGACAGGGGTTGGACTGGAGAACGGGTTGGAGAGGGATGCTGGTGAGGAGTGAGCTTCTTGGATCAGGTGGACACTTGAGACTATGTTGGCATCTCCTGCTTGGAGGGGATATGAGAGGGTGGAGGGGGTTAGAAGCTGGTGAAATGGACACGAAAAGAGAGTGGAGAGAGAGAGTGGGCTGTTCCATTGGAGGAGAGTAATTGGGAGTATGTAGCAGGGTATATATAGGTTTTTGTGTGGGAGGCTGACTTGATTTGTGAACTTTCACTTAAACCACAAGAAAAATTATAAAAATAAATAAATAAAAAGAAAAAAAAAACTTGTGAGGGCCCATCTAAGATACTCCACTGACCCCACCCCATCTGGAGGAAGGGAGAATGAAGAAAACCAAAGACACAAAGGAAAGATTAGTCCAAAGGACTAATGGACCACAATTACCACAGCCTCCACCAGACTGAGTCCAGCACAACTAGGTGGTACCAGGCTTCCACCAAAGACTGACCTGACACAGATAACAATATAGGGTCCCAGACAGAGCTGGAGAAAAATGTAGGACAAAATTCTAATTTACAAGAAGGGCCAGGCTCACTGGTCTGACAAAGACTGGAGAAATCCCAAGGGTATATCCCCGGAACACCTTTTTAACTCAGTACTGAGGTCACTTCTGAGGTTCACCCTTCAGCCAAAGACTAGACAGGCTCATAAAACAAACAATACATGTAGATCAACCATTTATATGAGACTAAATGGGCACACCAGCCCAGGGGCAAGGATGAGAAGGCAGGAGGACACAAAAAAGCTGGAGGAATGGAAATGGGGAACCCAAGGTCTAAAGGCAATAGTGTTGACACATTGCCAAGCTGGCAACCAATGTCACAAAAGAGTATGTGTATTTATTGTCTAATGAGAAATTAATTTGCTCTGTAAACCTTCATCTAAACCATAATAAAAATAATAATAAATGAATAAATAAAAAAAGATTAAAAAAAAATCTTCTTGATTTTCTTTCTTCGAAGCTGCTTCTGTTCTCTCCAGATCCTTAATGCACAGTGCTGATACCAGCCTAGTTACCTGCCTCCAACTGCTTAATATTATTTTGGTTTTATAACATGATTGTCCTGTCTTCAAAATAAATTGTATCCTGAGTCTGATTAGCCTTGATGTTGCAATTCAGAATAATGTTTTAAACAAAAGTGGTAGCATATGCACAAATAGTACCAATTTCAGACCATTATCCATTTATTCTTTCATTCTACAAATATTTATTGGACATTCATTTTGTCAGGCACAGCACTTACCAGGCTTATATTATTGCCAGGCTTGATATAAGATGGTAATTACAAAAGACATGGTCAGATTGACCTGCGTTTCAATTTCAACTTTGTCTCCAACTAACTGATTCAGAAGAATTTATTTAAATTCTGAGCCCCAGTTTCTTCATCAATAAAATTGAAAAATGATCGCCCAACTGAGAATGTGGTTGGTTGGATTAAATGAAACATAGTATTTAGCACATAGAACTACTCAACATGAACAAGTTTCTCTCCTTCCTCTGTTCTACACTTCCTATTTCACATGATACTCTGTTTCTTCTTATGATACTTTTTAGTTAAGATTTGATGATGAGAGGAAATAGAGGAAATTTTATACACAGGAATTTCAAGTTATAAATGTCAGCTTGCTGGAGGATTAAAACCAAAAACCAAACCCATTGTCACTGGGTCTATTCTGACTCATAGTAACTCTGTAGGGCAGAGTAGAACTGCCTTATAGGCTTAAGAGCTTGCCAAAAGCACTTTGATTTCTGGGGAGGTGGAGGGGAGGGGAGATATCTTGATGAGCTTCATTTGTTTCCGTTCTAAATAAGCTAATGAACTCCACATAAATAGAAAATTTTAGGCTACAGAAGAAAAAGTGAGATGCTGCTAAGAGGTATGG
This sequence comes from Loxodonta africana, assembly GCF_030014295.1. Taxonomy (NCBI): domain Eukaryota; kingdom Metazoa; phylum Chordata; class Mammalia; order Proboscidea; family Elephantidae; genus Loxodonta; species Loxodonta africana. The sequence goes on along the minus strand of NC_087347.1, from coordinate 107,809,561 downwards.
TACAATTTCAGTGGAACACTCATTGAGCTCTAGGAGTGGACTATGCAAGCGCTAGGTATTAGTGACAGAAGTTGAAGAGGGCCCATCCCCTGCCACCACGGTTCTCATAATCTCTCACAGTTTTGCTACAAACCAGCTCTAAAATGGATTTATTGAAAGTTCTTTGAAGAAATACAAACCCATTTTTTTTTTAATAAGGAGACAACCACCAGATGTAATATAGTTAATATTTCTGCAAAGATTTTTATGAAATGCTACATTTAAAACTGCTTACTTTTTGTCTGAACAAAGAACTAATCTAATAAAAGCAAAGAAATAATATAAATGAATACTTCTCTGAGTGAAATGTAAAAGGGAAAGATCTCTGTATTATTTATTCTGGAACAATTCTTATTTTACATTTGTATGAATACTTGGAGAGAAACACAACATTGTAATCTCCAAGTTAGCAAATGATGCTAAGTTTTACTAAAAGAGAAGTAAAATGCCAAGTCAATGTGCATAAACTGCAGGAAAACCTCAAGAGGCTAGAGCTTGGCAGAAAAATGGGATATGAGGTTCAAGTGAGCATGCTTACGGTAATACATTTAGGGAAAAGAATTCAAGTTATTTGAATAGGAAGATGAGCTATGCTCTTATTACTTACTCAGTTGGTCCACACAGGTGATCTCATTTTACTGTCTTTATTATAAATGGATTGTTGAGTCTACAATCAGAATAGATGAGCCTCTGAGGACATCAAACTAATGCACTGCAGAGGCCAAAACAGGCAGGGCGTAATCCGGAAAAGTATTAGAAACGACATGATAAATGTTATCCTAGCCATGCAGCTCTTATCGTGGAAAATTTGAAGTGGAATGCAGTGTTCAGTTCTAGTTGCAGTGCTTCTAGAAATCTGTAATCAACCTCAATGAAGTCTTTAGTATAGTCCGTGAACAGGTGTGGGAATAGGTGTAGGTTAGGGGTAATGTTGAGGTAGGCAGGTAAGCCTTTCCAACTGAAGATGTAAAAATAAAAGGAGAAAACAGCTGTGAGCAACACTTATAATTATTGAATGTTAATAGGCTCTAACAGGCACAATTTTTTTGTGACCATCTTTCCATAATTCCTGCTGTAGGAAGGTTGAAAATGGCCATACTTTTGTTACACGGCCCCACATTAATCCTCCCCACTACTATCCATGATCATAAATGAACAAACAAGGATAGCCACCAGGCCCAAGAGTAACCAATATATGTCTTATGGCATAAATTAATGACTCAAATTAATCAGATTATGTTTCTGAAGATTTTGAACTAGGAAGTCTATGTTTGGTTAGTTAGTAAAGAAAGAGATGTTGAAGAATATCCTGAGAGACAAATGATTTCCAGCCTTAGTCTCCATGGAATTTTCACTTATTAAACTCTTGGTTTTAGATTCCCTCAAGAATTTCTGTATCTAATCGTGTAATAGCATCTTTGGTTAGCATGGTTTTCCATATTCTACAAAGAAAGCTGACAAAAACACAGGAAAAGCATAAATACATTAACTAAAACTTAAAAAATTTAATATTCAAATTGTGCTTAGATAGGTGAAGGTAAAATGAAGAGGTGGGGAAGAGAATAATAAATAAAGTACAACTTTACCCATCCAATAGTATAGTACTGAATAAGATAGACAAAGTTTCTACTTTAACCTAAAAGGCACGGTCTAACATCGTGGTTAAAATTATGGGCAGAGATTACCTTAGTTCAAATTCTACTTGTATCTTAATACAGATTTTACCGTTTATTAGCTGTAAACAAATTATTTAAACTTTCTGTGGCTCCATTTCTAATCTGCAAAATAGAGAAAATAATACTTTTACATAGCTCTGAGGATTAAACAACTAAACAAATGAGAAATTAGAAGAGTGCCTTGCATTAAAAAACAAACATAATTTTCAACAAATCTTTTTTTGTTATTATCAATAGCTGAAAATTAAAATAGATACATTCATGGAGACCAGAGTCCTAAACATCACAAAGAAAAATTGAAATACATCTTTCAAATGTTTTTAAGGAAAAGGATTGTATCTTCTGATATAGCATAATCAGTTAAAACGGCACAAAATTTTCACCCAGTAAGGGTATTTCCATTATCTTACAAGGAGTTGAGATAAGCTAAATAAATTTCAGACTACGCAAAGTATTTTGGAATTTTACATAAAGGTATTTTTAATGTATTAATTTTATATAAAAATGGCAAGTATAAATAATTAACCAGAAAAAAATGCCAAACTTCTACATACTATCGTATTTCTATCGTTCTTGTTGGAATTCAATTTACATGTAATCTGCTTTAGTCTCAAATTCAGAAGGAGAATAAATGCAGGGTCCCTTTTCCTTTGTATAACCTGTGTCTAACTCTATTTCATCACTTACATTTGCGTGGGACTCATGTAAATATCTGCTATTTCTCAAGACCACAAGCTTCTTGCCTTTTTCCTAAGTTCTTATTTTGGAAAAAAAATCAAATATTAGTTTTATCAAAATTCATCACTTGTTGAAATTTTGCTCTTAGAAAGAAAGAAGACAGAGAGAGAGAGGGGAAAAGAGAGAGAAGTCTGTATGCGTGTATGTGTGTGTATTTATCACTTTTCCCCCCTCTGATGAACCATTTGAAGTAAACTGTAGACATCAAGATAATTTAGCTTTAGGTCCATAGCACAGAGCCTAATGCAAAGTAGATATTAAAAAAAAAGTAAACAAACAAAAAAACTTTCTTTAAACTGAAGTAAGAAGTTAGGTGTTATATACCTAAGGAGGTTAAGCATAATGTTTAATGAAAATCTATGTAAATGTATATAATTATCTCAAGAACCAAAGGAAAGAAGCACTAGGAAAAAGTCTGCACAATGAGGTCATATGAAGATCACCACAATGCTCAGAGGTAGTAGAAGAGAGGGAGCAAGGAGTCCGTCCCTTTGATTCAACCCATGTCTTTATACACAGACACTCTCAGCAGCCAGTCAATGGGGGTTTTCTCAACACACAGTGGAGGGTATCAAAAGTATCAGTCACCAGAAGATTGCATATTGCTCTGCACTCCAATGGTCCTGTTGCTGCCAATGACACATAACTTGTGTGGAAATGAGAAATGACTTCTTGGTAGCTGCTGAAAATAGTCTACAGAAATTAGTGATTACTGAAAATAGGTGTTCCACTTACATACCCTGACAGCAAACATAGGCCTGTGGGGAGAGAAGTGCAGATGCAGCAACCTGGGTTGCACAAAAATAGAATATGGGATCACGTTCAAATAACAAAACCATTTCCTCCAAACATTCAGTACTTTTAAATAAAGCATACTAAAGTCCATTCATTCAAAAATACTACTGACCATTTATTAGGTGTCACACGTTATACTGGTACCTGGGACATACAGTGAATAGAATGGCATTCATTTTTTTTTTCTGACAGGTGATAGTCTGGTACTCCTTCTCTTTCCATCCCTCAATCATCCTATCAGACCTCAAAAAGAAAGTGAGGAAGGGACAACTTGGCCCTCCCACCAAGACTTTCTATAAGAAAAGTCCCATTTAGGTTACAAAAAAAAACAGCTGCCATTGAGTCGACTCCGCCTCATGATGACGTGACATGTGTTAGAGTAGAACTGTACTCCACAGGATTTTCAATGGCTGATTTTTTAAAAATTAGATCACCAGGCCTTTGTCCCGGGGTGCTTCTGAGTAGGCTTGTATCTTCAAACTTTCAGTTAACTGAAAGGTTGCAGCCAAACACATTATCCATTTGTACCACCCAGGGTGGTAGGATACAAATTCAGAATTACAAAAGATCAGTAGTTCAAATCTACCAGCTGTTCACTGGAAACTCAATGGGGCAGGTCTACCCTGTCCTATAGGGTCGCTATGAGTTGGAATTGACTTGATGGCAAAGGTTTGTTTTTTTTTTTTTTTTGGTTATGTAATTCTAAATTTGGATATCTTGATGCAAATCCTACAAGCATTTTTATACAGATTGAGGCATAGTCACCTGCTTTTTTATGTTCATTTTATTGCCAAATATTTATATAATACCTTTAAGGGGGTAGCAATGTACAATGTGCCAGAGCTAGACAGATGAAAGACACAGTTCCTGCCACCAGGAGTTTAGAGAGTCGTAGGGAATCACTCATGCAAGCAAACAATTAGTGCTCAAGATGAACATGGCACTAAAGGAGATGGAAGGCCGAGTCTGCCAGGGGGAATCTGGGAAAATTTTACTGAGTGTGAAGCTTGACTGGAGACCTGAAGGGAGAGTTAATACCTGCCAGATTGATGCAGGACGAGGTAAAAGTGTGTGCCAAGCCCTAGGAATAACTGAGCACGCAGAATTCAGAAAACTAATTCACTTTACAGGGCTGCTATCCTGGGTCAAATACTGGAAATGATTTTTTTTTTTTAATCTTTGCAACTTTTTGATTAGTTTTGATAAGTTAGGCATTATACTTCTTAAAAAAAAACTGAAGCTCATCCAGGTTAAATGCCTTGTCTAAAATTACATAGTATGGAGTAGAGTTAGGCTTTAAATCCAGGTTTTCTGATTGTAAGTCCTGTTATCTTTCTACTCCAATAAATTGCCTTCCTGTGAGGGGCAAGAAGGCATTTTCTTATCGTATGCTTAATCTACATAAAGAGTTTGGCTTTGGGTGGGAGCATTAGAATTTTACTTAAAAAAAAAATTTTGAAGTGGAGTCAGTTCTGACTCCTGGCGACCCGGGTGTATCAGAGTTGAACTGTGGTTGGTACAGTTTTCAGCAGATGCTTTTCAGAAGTAGATCATCAGATCTTGTTTTTGAGGCACCTCTGGGTGGACTCAAACCTCCAACATTTTGGTTAACAGCTGAGCCCACTAATGGTTTGCACCACTCAGGGACTCCTGAATTTTATTAGTCATTTGAAAACAGAAACCCCATGTAATCCAGTAGAGGCTCTTCTTTGCTTTCACAGTCAAAGAAGCTCTGTTGAGCCCTCTAAAACTCTAAAGGGTAAAATAAAAATTTAAGGAAACGTATTTTTCTCCAGCCATCTTTTCTAAAAGTTCTGCTGGAAAATGAGGGCTCATAACCTGGAGTTTGGAAACCCTGGTGGTGTAACGGTTAAGTGCTACAGCGGCTAACCAAAGGGTCGGCAGTTCAAATCTGCCAGGTGCTCCTTGGAAACTGTATCGGGCAGTTCTACTCTGTCCTATAGGGTCGCTATGAGTCAGAATTGACTCAATGGCACTGGGAGTTTTAACCTGGAGTTGACTGGAGAAACGCACCTGAAATGTAACCGCTATAATCATTTTATCCATTAGTAGCCACAGGCAGCTTTTTATTATGTGAGGCGAGAGGGAGTTACATTTCCTTCAGGGGCCATCAGCCACAGGATAACTGCAGTCATTTATGCCTTCATCAGCTGGCAACATTTATTGAGGCTACGCTGTGGAGAACACTATGATAGGTGCTTCCAGGAACCACAAGGTAAATAGAAGACATAGTCTCTGCCCCTGTCTCAGGTATTGCCAGGAAAAGAAAACAGCACTGGGGAACTCCAAATGGGAAAATCACCTCATCGGTACTTTAAAATCAATGTAGAAATAGCTCAGAACATCACGCTTTGCCTTGGCCACTTATGCTTTAAGACAACACCCAAGGCCTTTAACCTCCTTGATGCATAGCCCCTATGTCAATATAAAAGAAATTTGTCCAGGCCTTAAAAAAATAAAAACAAAAAGTCATACATGTTATATTTTTTATCAGGCTCATAAAGCTTTTTCATGACTTTAATAGACAATCTCAAAGGAAATGGAGCAACATAAAAGACTTGTAACACTTTAAGTGACTACCTGGCAATACCCTTGTAGCAGCTGGGTATCTTTAGGATGTTCCGCGACCATGTATAGCTAAATATCTATTATAGTTTGAACGGAAGACTAATAGCAGCAACAATGGTTACAACCATGCTTGAGATACAGTGGGCTGTTATTTCTGAAGGCTAAATACTTAGCATCGTTTTCTGCAACTGGAACCCCTCTGAATGTTTTTTTCTCAGTGTGTTAACCCCTCTCGTTTCACTACCAAATCCCATTCTTTTGTACCTGGCTAAAATCAGTGCAACTGAGAGAACCAGTACTGAATATGTGAATCCAAAGACTTAGCAAATATATTCTTTTGTAATATAGTTCAGCGCCTGAGAATAAATAATTAAATACTTAACTATGACAATCTAATTTGGTATTTTGCATAGTGTTTTTTAGAAAAAGCAACATAAAACTGTTCCTGTAAATCGTGCCAAATCCAGAAGATGAAAGGAAGAGACTATTTTTGACAGGATTATGAAAGTCTCATACTCTGAGTTGTATATGGAGTTATCTTTTCAACGCATTCCATGTACGTGTTATTTTGGGTTGCCTCAGAAGCAGACACGGAGACAAGAATTGAGGATAAGTTAGGAGTTGAAGAAAAACATTGATAGCAGAGTAGAGAAGTGAAACAAGGAAAGGAAAGTAGCTACCACCGTATATGTTATGAAACCAGCTACCACTGTGAATGATGGCATTTAATCCCCATGGGGAAATTTTGGCAACCAGGACAAAAACATACACCTCAGAGTTACCTAGTTAAAGGGTTAGGGAGCTGAGATATTTATACACTGCCTCTCATCCATCACGGCTGAGGAGAGTTCTTGGGGTGTGTTAGTTCCCCGGAATGCCTAGCCTGCCATAGAACAGCAGTGGAGTCTCTAGCTGTGAGAGAAAGCCCTCAAGCAAAGACCTGCAGGTGCTGACAGATATGCACTGGAGTGATAACTGCAAAGGGACATGCGTGGGGCAACTACAAGGTAGCAAAGGAGTACCTACCACAGCATTGTGTTTATGAAATCAGAAGTGATTCAGTAAAAGAATACAAACTAAGTGTCAAGTCTAATCAGCTGAAACCTCCACACCCCTGGTTCTGTGTTAAGAAGGCTTCTGAGCCCTTATTCAGAGTCAGAAGGATATACTTAATTAGCAGTTTTGGCCATGAGCCCAGCGGAGGGGTATTGGCGATTCATTCACTGTGTATGCCTGTTCCCTTGTTTAGAAATCTCCTACGTTCTTGGGTGGTTAGCTTATCAAGAATAACAATCTATCAGCTTAGTATTGATAGAAAAATGGTGAAAACAAAAGCTGAACAACAGCTATTCCAAAATACTGGCTAAAAAAAACAAAATCATGGACAAATTAAAGAATTCCTACCCTTTCTTGTGTTTAGGAGCTTAGTCGATAAATATATTTACAAATATTGTGATGGTATAAATTTAAACTAATTATAAAACCTAGCAACAAGGGGCCCTGGTGGCATAGTGGTTAAAGAGCTCAGCTGCTAACCAAAAGGTTGGCAGTTTGAAACCACCAGCTGCTCTTTGGAGACCCTGTGGGGCAGTTCATCTCTGTCCTATAGGGAGTCTATGAGTCAGAATCAACTCACAGCAACAGATTTTTGAGATTGGTATAAACCAAAAAACCAAACCCACTGCCGTGGAGTCGATTCCGACTCATAGTGACCCTATAGGACAGAGTAGAACTGTTCTGTAGAGTTTCCAAGGAGATTGGTATAGGCAACAAATTTTCCTTGTTCTAAACTGCGTTATTTAATATCACTGACTAGCTAGAATTTTGACAGATGCTAGACTTTGTTTTATCTTCACAATAAAAATATAACAGGTCTTTATCCAATGGTTTCTGAACTCTACATTTCTCTTTCCAGATTTTACAGATTTGATGATTCCTGGCATAAAAATAGGTGAAAATCCAGATTCTCTTTTAAACAAGGTCAGAACTCATTAAAAGCAAAGTGATCTGCACTTCCATGAGGGGCAATTTAATCGAGTTTATAATATGCTGAAAAATTAAATTAAATTTTCTGAAACTGACTCTCATCCACTTTTTTTCCTTTTTTAAGTTGATAACATTTGGATTAGTATCTAGGGGAAGAGGTCGGACTTCGAATGAATTCTTCATGTCATCACAATGCACATTTACCATATGAAAGAGTTGATTTGTGCTGATAAAAAGATATGACTGTAAATATTGAAGATGAAAAGTAAGCTGAAGTTGCATTTCTAGCTCCTTCTATTGTATTTCTAGTTTCTGATAATGGGAAATTTTAGTGGGGGAAAACTAAGACAACAAATTATTTTTGGAGGTTAGTAGATAAGTTTTTCTTTGTGTGCTTGTTTTCTTCTTCTGTCTATAATTTACTGCATGGGTGCAAGTGTAGAGCCCGTAGGAAGCGGGATTTAACTAAGTCTGTGGTCTTGCCAAAACAATAGGATGAAGGAAGAAATGGATAACAGACTTGAAAGAATATGTAAAATAAATTTGTAACTGGAAAAAATAGAGCAATTTATTCCTAAAATCTGAAAACTTCCATTGTGAATGTCTTTTTTTCAGAGCAAATCATATGAATGGCAAGAATTAAAAGTAATCCCAAAGGGAGAAAAAAAAAGAGATCATTAAAGTGAATTAAAAGGTCTGATTATTTATACACATTCTAGTGCCTGTGTAATAAATTGTGAGCCTTCTGAATGCTATTTTTATTTGGACACACTTTTAAATTGCCAATATGTTTTCCACAAAATCTAAAGTGCTAAAGGTATTAAATATGAAAATATTATATTTAATGATTTTTTTATCTTAAAATTAATTTCGGAACAGAATAACTTACCTGAGCTTTAGAACTACGGTATTTAATCTAAAAACATGTTTACAGGATAAAATATTTTAAATCATTTTAATTTTAGAGTTTTAAGGGATTTCAAAAATCAACTGCATTTCCATCTGACTTCTAGATTTCAGGGATTTATAAAGTTATGTGACATCCCTAAAGCTACACAGGCAAGAGACCACAAACTAGGCCTTCGGTCTGTGATGCTGACCTGTGCTCATAATAACAAAATAAATTATTTAAACCATTAAACCTTCCCAGCTGACCTCTTTGGACTGAAAAGTATTCTTCCCTAAATTGTGGCACTGTGAGAATTTGATATTTCTCTCCTATTATGCCCATCTATGCAAAACACAATCAAATTTGTTTAGGATGATAGTTATTAAATATGTTGTAAGGGCTAAGACATTCCAAACACCTGTTAGTTTTTAGTCAGAGAGAATACCAATACAAACCAGAATGCTACATTTAAAAAAAAAAAAAAAAAAAACCTCTTTTATTGAAAGTGAGTCCCCAGAGTCAAGGAGTCAAGTAACATTTTCAATGTATTTAGACTCAATCAAGTGAGCAAACATTTAAAATAAAAGTAATGAATGCAAGCCTCAATCATTGGAAAGGATATATTTCTGATTAAGCATAACTCTTATGAAGGACCAGTGCAGTTAAGCAGGTTAAAAAAAAAAAAAAAAGATAGCATATTCTCAGATCAGTAGGTTAATGCTGAGGTCCATTATGAGTTAAGTGATTCAGGTATGTACTTTGTCTCTAAAATCAGCTAATATGAACATCTATTTAGATTATTATTGTATCTTGTTGTGGTAATTTTTTTTTTTTTTTAATTTCAGGCATGATTAAAAATAACAAATGGTAACAGGTACATTAAATATATCCTAGAGTATTTTTAGGGACACCGTTCATCTATAACTTATCCTCAGACCTCTAACCTGTTTTTCTCCAGGCTATTAACTCCAGCTCTGTCATGGAATTGTATCTTAGCTTATAGGAGGACCACAGACCACAGGGCTCAACGTTTATTAAGGGATAAAAAATAACATGTTGAATAACATGTTCTCCTCATCTCTGAGCTTAATCAGGCTAGTTAAGAGCATCTAACTGATTTTTTTTTTTTTTGATAGCCACTAAAATATGACTTATTAAGGGCAAGATGTTGCAGTCTGCTTCCGAAAGATTACAGCCTTGGAAACCCAATGGGGCAGTTCTACTCTGTCCTATAGGATCCCTATGCCTTGGAATTGACTCAAAAGCAATGGGTTTTTTTTTTTTTTGGAAGGGCATATTAGCTAATCAGTTCTGAAATGTTCAGAGGTGATTTAAAAATTAGGGATCATTTAACTTCAGGTGAAAACATAGGTCCAGAGGACATTGAAAATGGTAATCTCCAAATAGACCACAATTATAAAACTATTAACATTTTAAAACCTATTTAAAAACTATATATAAAGCCAAAGGTTTACATAGCACAGCCCTTAGCACAGTGTCTCACTATAATCGGCTTTCAGTAAATATCTGTGATTTATTCTTTAACTGAAAAAGCTCTTAATATATTCTTCACTCTCCACATAGGAACAGCTCTTTAAAATTCAAGTAAAGCATGTGAGTTGATCATGGAATTCACAACAGAACATTAATTTCTTTCTAGTAAAATCTTCTTTAATCTTTTGTTAAAAAGTGATAAATAGCATTTTAATTGTACTGGAGAAATCTGTCTGGTGTAGATACAGTGGAGGAGGACAGCACTTCCTCTCAGTTCAACTCCACGTGCACACGGAAACTGGACATCTGTTACCTTTTGGCTCTGATGAAACAACAGGGATAGATTTCATAGCTTTCTGCAAGAAGCACGCACATGAGTGCATACATACCTGCGCACACGTGCATGTGGAAACACTTGCCCACATATGCGCATGCATATACATATGTACACAAACACACTCACACAACTCTTATTCTAAGGAAGAAGTTGCCTAAGTTGCTGCTAGTAAGAATCCATCAACAAGTTGAAACAGATCTGTACACACAGACAGAACCCTGGCAACAATTCCACATGTGTAGTTGACTGTAGAGGGCAGTGAGCTAAATGTAAACATACAGTACATTGAACAGTACCATCAGAAATATATCAAAAGTTGAGAAATTCTAAACATATAGACACACCAGAGAAGTAGATGAAATAATATTTTGAGAGGTGGCAAAATAAAGCGGTTCACAAATTCAAAATACTAAAAACTCATTGGATCAATTGATTCCGACTCATAGTGACCTTATAAACAAACAAAAAAAAGCCCTGTTGCTGTCAAGTTGATTCTGACTCATAGCAACCCTATAGTGGGTGCAAAATATGTTTATACACCAAGTACAACATTATCATATTACCAGTAATAAGAGCCAGTCAATCAACACGCCAAATGCTGCTGGGCTTAGTGTTAGGAAGTCCGTGTCTGTGTGTGTTTAATCTCCTAAAAAAACCCTAGGAAGTGGATACAAGTAGTCACCATTTTACAAATAATAAAATAGTGGCTTTGCAAAATTGGATCTCTTGTCTAAGATTAACCTGTTGCTGTCAAGTTGACTAGGACACCTCATGGTACGGTGGTTAAGCACTCAGCTGCTAACTGAAAGGTCAGCGGTTTGAACTCGTCAGTCACTCCTTGGGAGAAAGATTTGGCAGTTAGATACCATAAAGTTTTACAGTCTTGGAAACCTTATGGGGCAGTTCTACTCTGTCCAAAAGGGTCTCTATGAGCTGGAATCAAAGCAACAGCAGTGCGTTTGGTTTTTTGGTTTTTGGTCAGGTTGATTCCGACTCATGGAGATTTCTTGTGTGTCAGAGTAGAACTGTGCTGCGTTAGGTTTTCAATGGCTGATTTTTTGGAAGGAGATTGACAGACCTTTCTTCTGAAGTGTCTCTGAGTGGACTCAAACCACCAACCTTTTGGTTAAGAGCAAATGGCATTGACTGTTTATACCACTCAGGAATTCTTGCCTAAGATTACATTACTGGTAAATGAAGAAGAGGGATTTTAAACTCTATCTGACTCCAAATTTTGTGCTCAGAACCTCTTCTGAATATATCAGGTCTTAAAAAAACTGCTTCATTTGAGATGAATTTACCAGAGGCTAGAAAAAAATTAACTAGATGTTGTAAAATATGCATAATATGTTCTCAGTGTGTAGACACAGTCTTTATGAAGTGATGAATTTAGAGCCAGGAGCCTTCAAGTGATATACGCAATAAAAGGGTGTAATAAGAAACGTGCTCGTGGCAGGGCTTGGATGGAGGGATAACTTTCTAGTTGAGTCCCAAGCCTATTTTCTGAAGGCTTCAACAATATTAGTTTACACTTCATTGTTACTTAATGGATAAAATTAGTTGCTTTATGTGGACTTTTACCTTGGTTCTTTAGAAAAACAGCTTGGGAGATTTTTCCCCTAATCATTGAATAGTTTTTTCTTTTTTTTCATTGAATAGTTACTTTTGCTCTATTTCTTTGAGGAAGCAACTGGGGAGGGGGGAAGGCTTCTAGGTTGATTGATGTTTCCTGGGTAAGGAACTTGATACTTTTTGTCTGGCACTGGGATGCAATCAGGAAACCCTGGTGGCATAGTGGTTGAGAACTGCAGCTGCTAACCAAAAGGCTGGTAATTTGAATCCACCAGGCACTCCTTGAAAACCCTATGGTGCAGTTCTACTCTGCCCTATAGGCTCACTATGAGTCTGAATCAACTCCAGGGCAATGGGTTTGGTTTTTTTGGAGGGGGCTGCATCCTGCACAATGATTGGTCTACTTTACGTACCTTGCAGGGATTGGCTGATTTTCTATGCAAATAGTGGATTGAAAATCTGCCCAACAAGAACGAGTGATTTGTTGGCCCCCTGAGGGAATTTATCGGTCTATGGTCCTGCTGGCGGGGGTGGGGGGGAGGCTGTGTCTTGAAATTGACACGGAGTTTGCTTGTATAAGCAGCCAACCTTGCAGAGGTTTTCAGAGAATAGACAGAGAAGGGAGAAGACAGAGGAGAGGAGAAGCAAAGACAGAGGAGGTGAGGAACCCCCCAAAAAGAGCTGTAATACAGATCAAGAGCCGTAACACTGAAGATGGCAGTAGGCCCTCAAGCAGACCTAAGGCAAAGGCAGCAACAATGGTCCTGATGGTGACAGGCTCAGAAGGTGACAGAGCCAGCGGTGATGGCAGAAAGGTGCTGCTAGGAGAGGGGCGTGCATGGCCAAGACAAGGGCCTGCCCTCTTGCATGCCTGAGAGGGGTCTGCTACCTGTAGACAGCAGCTAAGACAGCTATCCTGGTTGGAAGCTCTCCTGCATTGAAGAAGAGAGGGATGTTCTCTCCAACCCAGGGTCAAGGGTCTTGTAAACCTACCCTGTGCGCTTACTTCCAAGTTGATCCTGATTCCAAGTTGTAGCCTGTTATTTCCTTATAAACTAAATAAATGTGAGTATGGTCTGCGAGTTCTGTGTGGTCACTGCAAAAAATTATCAAACCTAACTGAGAGGTGTAAAATGCCATGGGGGGAACACCTGTTGTCAGAAATGGTGAAGAAGTTGGAGAGCGGTGGTATGTCTGACCTCCATTTCATATGAACCAGCTTTGTGCTGATCCTAATTCTTATCCCTTATGGATTTAGGCATGCAGTACAACACACTTTTATATTGCATGAGATATTTAATTGTCACGCTCTCAATCCTGAATGGGTAATACCATTATTCTATTTTACCAATAAGGAGCCATGACGGTATGATGGCTAAAGTGCTTGGCTACTAACCAAAAGGTTGGCGGTTTGAACACACCGTCCACTCCACAGGAAAAAGATCTGGCAGTCTGCTTTCAAAATGATTTATAGCCTTGGAAACTCTATGGGCCAGTTCTACTCTACACTACAGTGTTGCTATGAGTTAGAATCAATTTAATGGCAATGGGGTGGGATTTTACCAATAAGATATCCTGATTCCTACCTGAAGGGCTTTGTCTGAATAATAGTCCTATTTTTCCTTTATTTCCTGGCAGAAGGCAGCTACTCTGGGAGCCAGTTGCATGCGCTGTTATCCTTAATTTGTATCTCTTAATTCTGAATTTCCCCAAAGGAAGTCAAATGCCAAGATGTAAAACCAAATATCACCAGACTTTAAAAGTTCACAAGAAGTAGGAAGGAACCTCTTAGGATCTATACCTATGAGTTAAGGGTAAAGGTTGGAATAGCAAGCACAGTGCCTAACACCGCTAGTAGCAGGATATTGAAGGGAACTTTTTCTTGGCCCTGAAATTTTTGGTAACTGGATCTCAAAGCAAATTCCCCAAAATAGCAAGAAAAATTGGGGGCAGAAATCTAACTGAGGGCATTCCAGAGAGTTCCAAATAAGTCTTGCCTCCCTCAAACACTCTTTTCCTCTTCTTTATCCTAAATAATAAAAATAGAAAGGGATAAGAAGAAGCCAATAGAAGTCATTGGGTTAATCATGTTGATGGTGAGATGTTACTCTCTCTGACCCCAAGAGGGAGAATGGTGGCATGTGTTCATCTCATTCCTAAGTGAGAGGAAGTTACCACAAGAGAATCACTTGTAAGATTGGGAGTACCTGGAAGGGTAACCATTATTCTTGTTGTTGTCCATTCTGGGGCTGTTGTCAGAGTAAAGTGGAGCATAGTAAGAGAATTCTTACAAAGCTTGAAGTGCTGTTCCTTGGAATTGAGAGTATACGTGGACACAGAGATTTGCACCTACTTATTCACTGAGAAATCTAAGAGAAGAGGTTTGCTAAGGTTTACATGATATGATGTCCCTTGAAAAAATTATATGAGACACCTAACTGCTCAACATAATCTTTGATAAAAGGCTTTTCCAAGAGTAAAGAAGGGGCTTCATTAGTTCCTATAACTCCTTGTGAAGAGTCTTAGAGGTAAAAGGGAGGGACAGAAGCCTTGAAGTTACCATATGAGGAAGTGAGTGGTGGGCTGTACTTACAGCCAAAGGAAGATGTCAATTTTCTCTAAAGGAACCCTTGTTAACTTAGAGAACCACAGGGAAGGTTGTAATCACCCCCAAGAAAATAAAACCAACTTGGCACAAACCATCACAATTCCAGAGACAAGCCACATAAGATAAAACCAGATCAAGACAAACTGGAAGCAGGGAAGAGTCCACATTACCAGTAGATGGCTAGTTATGTAAGATCTTTTCTTTTTCCCCCCATCCTCCTAGTAGTTACCTGACCCCCAAATAGAAAAGAAAAAAAGTAGGGAGGAAAGACTCCAGAACAAAACAACCACCTCTTTTACAAAGCACCAGTGTAAGAGAAGAATTCACAGACCATGCCCATCTTTACTTCAACTCCCTGAAGCCACAAGTTTGGGTGTGCTGGAGAGAAGAGCAAAGAAGGGGATGAAATTTAAGTCAGATGTTAAAATATAGTTTGGACAGGCCTAGAGTTTTAATAACATAAGGTGAGTTAAAAATGCATGGGACCTTCCTAAGATGTTAATAGAAAATAGAAAGGTATATTTGACAGAGCACAGTTCAATTCAGGAATTGGAAAGTACAGGTAGTCCCCAATTTAGGACATATTCAGGTTTCAAGAAACAGAAGTTAAGAACCTCCATTTTTTTTTTTTTTTTTTTACATGTTATCTTTAGTAATATGCACTACATACAATGTTGCAGGACATAATTTGCTGATGTTACCATTCGTAGATGTTCACTCACTGACAACTGAAGATCAGATTTATAAAGGTACTGATAATAAAAGGCAATAATAATGAAAAATGAAAACAGGCTTATATCAGAACCAACTTATGACAGAGCTGTTGGTACGGAACCCCGTCATAAGTTGGGGGCTGCCTGTAATAAAAATGATTTATATTTATATCACACTGAAGTGAGACTGCTTAATAAATGTATTACATATCTGAATGAACGAATAAAATATGAGTACACAAACTTGTGAATAAGTGAATGGCAACACAAAGGAAGTCATTTATTCTATTAGCATTGTTCAAGATATCCATTTTGGAAGCCACTAGGAAGCATTAATATACTGGTTATTATTGTCCTATGACCACCATGGCATGAATAAGTGCTCTTCTGTTCTCTAAACCTGACTGGGTTTGTTTTATTCTGTCCAGGGGCCCAAAGGCCTGTAATCCCCAAAGTGGACCACTGTCATCAATGATCTATGACAATTTTTGCCTTGGCATCTGCCATGGATTGTATTGTACCCCCAAAAAATACTTGTCAACGTGATTAGGCCATGATTCCAAGTATTGTGTGATTGTCCCCGATTTTGTCATTTGATGAGATTGTCGTATGTGTTGTAAATCCTACCACTATGATGTTAACAAGATGCATTAGTGGCAGTTATATTGATGAGATCTATAAGATTAGATAGTGTCCTAAACCAACCTCTTTTGGGATATAAAAGAGAGAAGCAAGAAGAGACAAATGGGAGCTTTATACCACCAGGAAAGCAGTGCTGGGAGCAGAACTTGTTCTTTGGACCTGAGGTTCCTGCACTGAGATGCTCCCAGATCAAGAGAAGGCTGATGACAAGGACCTTCCTCCAGAGCCGACAGAGAGAGAAAGGCTTCCCCTGGAGCCGATGCCCTGAATTCAGACTTCTAGCCTACTGGACTGTGAGAGAATAAACTGCTTTGTTAAAGCCATCCACTTGTGGTATTTCTGTTATAGCAACACTAGATGACCAAGACAGCATCTCCACAATAAGGAGAACCATTGTTTCAAGTGATATAAAAGTGAAAGATCACATAAAAATAATTTCATACGCTAAAAGAATCTCTAGTCACGATTTTAAATACATTTCACTAAATTATATGGCATAAAAAAATTTTTTTTTTTTTTTTTTAGACAGGAGAAATAACCAAGGATAAGTTAAAAATCACAAGGCTATGCAACTTCTTTAATGCTTTTGCAATCTGGTATCATAAACTTTATGAGGGAAGAATGTATGTAGAAACTAACCCATTTTTTTAAAGTGCAGAAGAATAAATTTCAAAGAGGTTAAATGAAATGACAAGGGTCATAAACACTTAGTGCAGGGCTGGACCAGGAATCTAACCCTCTTTACTCCCAGGAATGTCTGTATTCTTCCTTTGGCCATCTTGGAGGTAGTGAAGCATTAGGAATTAGTCAAAAAAGATACCCATTATTAGTTGGCCTATAAATGTCGTGTAATTATAATCATGGCCACAAAGCAACAAAGGAGATCCATTTCCAAAATAAGCTTGTATTTAGAATCTTCTGTTTATATTGCACAGGTTATACCATGAACTGTATCCTAAAAGGATTATTGAAAATGAAACCTCAATTGTATCATCGTTATCAGTGGGTAACAAAGCAAATTAAAGAGGAAACGGACTACCTCAGTTCAAAAAACAACTGTCATTATACCTTTTATTATATATTGGGTTTTTTGCTACCATAATAATGGGGTGAACTCTGAAATGTTATTATTTTCAGCATCTTCCTATTGTCCACAACTGTTGCAAATATGTCCCAGTGCCAAACATTACACAGCCGGTACCTGTTTGTGCGGAAAAAAAAAAAAAAAAAACCACATCGAGGCAAGCTAATTCAATCATCAGTAGTCTAAAAACATGGAAAGGAATGTATGAATATAATAGAAAATATCAATAAATCCAAAGTTTTTATGTTAATAGATCAAAACTGAATTCTACCAAGTTGACATAAAAATCCATATTTTGTATAAATGAACCATATGCATGGTCACAGCCACACAATTTTATCTTGAAAATTACTTGAAAAATATGATGATATTAATGAATATCATCTATGAACTTGCAGTTAAACTCTAATATTGAGTATTTTATGTCAGATATCCTCACAAGTTTTGAAGGCCTATTCTATTGTAATCCATTTATGTTAATTTTATGATAATCTTATTATATTTATTGATATGATAATTTCACTTAGAAGCAATGTTATTTTTACTATTTTAATTTACTTCAATATTTATTAAAACTTAATTTTACAAATTTTTTTACCTTGGTATTTTATGACCTATGCTGAAATAAATGTCAGCGACGTCTGGTATTTCAGAGTCTGCCTCATTCATCTATCTCATGCAGAAAAATGCAACTCTAAATATCTTTTTAAAGGATTATATTATTCACAAATCTGTAATTTACATGATTTGAAAATTTCTGAGCAACTTGGGATCTTTGAAAATCATCCAAAGAGTGGAGTTGCACTCTAAAATAAGGGACTTTTTTTTTTCTATACAATAAAAATTAGAGGTAATAAACATAATCGTTTTGCTGTCAATAAGAGGGAAAATTATTTAAAAGGCTTGTTTTATGCAATGTCACTTCTTGGCTGCTCACTCAGTTTGATTCATCAGATTGGCTTGTCTCACTCGTGGCAGCAGCAGAATTCAATCTTGGCTCCATTCACAGATGGACTAATTAAATTGGGATATAAGTCTGCTCGCAGAAGCTGGGCCATAGCACACAGGTGTATGTTTTCTCTCTCTCTCTCTTTGAAAGTTCAGCAGCATATTAAAAACAACAGATAAACTTTTTCCTTAAAGAAATGCACTTCGTCCCCACAGGGATGTTTTCTTGCCAATAGTCAACAGTTTTAAGGCAGTGAGTTCATTCGATTCTCAACAACACAACTTTGAAAGAAATAAATTGAATCTGAAGTTTTTCTTTAGGAGGAAAACCTTTACTTATTTGTTTACTTTTTAAAGAAAAATATTTACCAAAACAAACGATCTAAATAAAAAAATACATAATAGATGTGTGACACTATTTCCAAACTGCACAAAAAATGCTGTTGGTTTCTGAGTTCTGGCAAAATCTTTTCTCAAATGGGTATTTTGATAAGCAAAACATTTTGTGCCAGCCACATTCAGCATTGACATAAAGGCTGTCAATTCTAGTGAGAACAACTCCATGTTCTTTGTATTCAACATAATATTTATTTTCCCTTTGGAAACCCTGATGGCAAAGTGGTTAAGTGCTATGAGGGTTAACCAAGAGGTTGGCAGGTCGAATGCACCAGGCGCTCCTTGGAAACTCTACAAGGCAGTTCTACTCTGTCCTATAGGGTCGCTATGAGTCAGAATCGACTCAACAGCAGTGGGTTTGGCTTTTTGTTTCTTCTAGTAGCTTAATTTGTTACCAAATTTTTATTTAAAAAAAAAATTTTGAAGGCACGTGTTTTTAGAATTGGAATATATGCTATGAGTCGGAATCGACTCGATGGCATTGGGTTTGCTTTGGTTTTGGTTAATTGTGTTTAAATTTTTGGTTGGTAATATGAATTTTGAAAGATATGATTTGGTAATACAAGCCACCGATAAGGTGAGTAGCACTCTGGTGCCACTGACCAGTGGTATGACAGTATACCAATAAGAAATATTTATCGCGGGTGCCTTTCCATTAGTTTACTTGGGGAACCTCTGGTTTTCCAAATATGACAGAGAAAAACCAAAACAAATCTATCAGGACTCCCTAACTATCACACAGGAAAGCCGTTAATTATGCTTTCAAGACTTATCTCAAGAAATAAAGAAGAAAAAGGCAAAAGTTTACAAAACTAATATATCCAGGAAGTACCACCTAATGGAATGCTCAACCTACACAACGATGAGGTTCCAACAGAGGTCCACTGAGCTTCATGCATTTCAAAAGGGACACACCTTGATGCTAAATGCATTAGACCCATAATAACATAGTATCTACAAGGTCTAGAGGCATGAAAATTGGCTGGTATACTGTAAACCAATAGTAACTAAAGAGTTAAGAATCATAATACTTAACACATTGTTTGAGTTTAGACAAAAACTCTTCTTTGTTCTGGAACGTTAGGAGCATTAGCTTCTTAACTGGTTCATTGTATTCCTTAGTCACAGCAAAAAATAATAAAAATAATAACATAGCAAACAATTTAGTAATCAAAGCCATTGAGTCCTTGACTTCAGATCTGGCTAAACAGCCAATTAATGTCAATTTTTTAAAAGGTCTTACTGAAACAGATAGGGTTAACTGCTGGTGGAACAAACATCCTTTAAAAGATTACCATCTAGAAGTTGGGTAACAGGAACCACACCCTGTGAGCGTAAGGTTGAAACAACCTGTGAATTACTATATCCTTCTTAGTGTTTTTCTAGTCCATTCCCCCTTAATAGGCTCTCACATGCACAGAAGAACAAAGGGTGACCGCTGTTCAACCTTCCTTAGCCCTCTAAAGATGGTGAGGTAGTGCCAAAGATCAGTGTGCTTGCACTATATCCCATAAAAGGTGATGCCAAGGGCTGCCTATAGGACTTCATCTTGAATACCAGCAGGTTCCATCTTGGATTCCAGATGCACACACAACCTAACTAATACGCACCACCATTCTGAGAAGTACCTGCCCCTTGAAAGAAGCCCACTAAATACTCATTACTGTTTCCAACGAACCCATATAAGCCCTAGCCTTGCTTCCTTTTCGAGTCAGCCTTTTGGAGAGGCTCTGTCCCCTGCTGACTCTTTTTGCTTGACTCAAGCAAAATAAAGCTTGCTGAAAATAAAATTTATCTTTCACTTGTATTCTTACTAGGGAAAAGACAAGGACCCTTTGTGTCAGATTGTTGAATGGTAACATTATTAAAGTAATTAAAAAAAAAATTGTTGTTGTGCCATTTCCATCTCCTAGCAACCCTATAAGGCAGAGTGAAACTGCTCCATGGGGTTTCCAAGGCTATAATCTTTACATTAGCAGACTGTCACATCTTTCTCCTGTGGTGGGTTCAAATTGCAGACCTTTCAGTTAGCAGCCAAGCACTTAATCACTGCACAAACAGGGCTTCTATCATAATAAAAGACCTCTCAAATTGCTATGGTCATTGACAGAAACCAAATGAAAGAAAGAGACAGAGAGAAACAGAGAGACAGAGAGAGATTTATTTGAGATAAGATACAACTAAGATATGAAATGGTACATGAAGAGTCTAGAGTACATCAACCAGACACTGCTAAGACCGGTGGCTTGTGAACTGTCAACTTAATATAACAAGAGGCACAACCTAGCTTTGAATTTTACTACCAAAATAGCAATATTTTTAAAAATGACTTCATTTTAGTTGAATCATTTAAACATCAAATAGAAGGGTCTCATTTATTATGTCTCCTTCTGTCTGCTGGATTAAACCAACAGATAATGTTTTATTTGGTCTGTAGTTATTTTTAATTGGTTGTCAAAAAATGGATGACAATATAAAAATTCAGATATATGATTCATTTTTAAAATTTCTTGAAATTAAGAGTCTGAAATATATCCAAAGCAATGATCAACCGGAGTTGAGTTGCTGTTTTCCCCTTTGGATGAGGTTGGCACTCTCCAGTTTTGACCCATTCTTTTTTTTTTACCCATTCCAGATTATTCTATAGTTAATTGACTTTACTCATTAACAATATTTGCCGGATCTTGGTAACATTTTGAACTCATGGTCTTTGCTTTAGGCAGTAAAATAAATTATTAGGAGATAAATATACAGAATAAAACAATCTTGGGTTTGAATGACAATTTCTCCATTTAATAGCCATGTGCCTCAGACAAATTGCTTCATCTTTCTACATCTCAAAGTTTCCTTGTCTGTAAAATGGTGGTACTAATAGAACTGCTTTACAAAAGCATATTATAACGGGTAAATAAGAAAACGAATAAAATTGACTTAGCATGGTGCCTGGATTATAATAATATTCCAAAAAGTAACTATTAGTATTAACGACCATAGCAGAATACTTATCATCTTATTATTGTTCACAAAGCCAGGAACAGGACAACCATTGGTTTTTGTTGATACTTCAAATCTCTGCAGTCCCTCTTCATAATGTGGGGAAAAATTGAAATAACAATTAAGATTATCTAAATTTCATACACCCACATGATGCCTAATGTCAATCAATTTAGATATATGTGTTTTTGATGTCTTGGAGAAGGTTTATATCTAATTAAAAATGTTTTATTAAATATCTAAACTTTTTCTAAAAAATCAACCACTTTTAATTAAATCCTTATAGCGTGTTTAGTTTTTTGTTATTATTGTATATCAGCTCTTGACTGACTTCTTAAGAAATGATTTCCGTGTCTGTACAGCTAAAAGTAGTACAGCACTTTCAGGCTTAGTCTATAGATCGATAGTTTCTATAGTAAGAGGAAAAAAAAAACCTTAACCTAAGTTTTGTCAACATTGTTGAAAAGGCAAAATATTTTGTTCTACTTTAAATAATGGTAAACAGACTTCTACTGAACACTAGTGAAACAAGTGCTTTGAGAAAGTCATTGGAACTTTTTTCATTGAAATGCTTGAAATGGAGTGAAGGATATGGTTTTTCTGTACACATTTTAAACTACGGGAATTTTATAAAACTTGCACTGGAATAAAAGTGGTTTTCAAAGTATAAATTTTTGTCACATGAAGTCCATTGTTTTACTGACACTTGTGTATAAAAAAAAAAAATTTTTTTTTTTTTTTTTGTGTATACATACTCAGAAATACAATGGCTAGCAAGGGAATCTCAAGAGAGACTCCAAAACCATGCTCACCCCTCTAAAGAAAGAGTGTGACCTTAAGGGCAGGGAAAGTAAATAGCTGGGAGAAAATGGAAATCACAGGGAGGTAAAAATTGATAACTTCTCTCTTCCTGTACAAAATTGAGAGTTGCTTGCATACTAAGTCAGTTTCTAAGTTGCTGTTTCACTACTTTATTAGTTTTTTAAAAATAAATTTTATGATTTGGAACTTCATCTTGCTTTACTTAAAAATAACATATTTAAAAGATTTAATCTCAAATTTGTAAAAGTGACAAAATTACAAGGGCTTATTATCTTCTAGCTGACTTGGCCTGAAAATTAAATATCTATTTTATTGAGGCTTCTTTTCCTATCTTAAATGTTTATTAAATGATTAATAAAAGACAGACAATAAAAGAGAATGCTCCACTTCAACATTAGGCTTCTAAAGGGCCCATGAGAACCATTGAGCTAAGAAAAATACCTAGCTGTTTAAGACCTAGTATTTAAAAACAGTATATTGGTTTACATATTTAAAAAATAAAATATAAGATGCAATATATTTACTACAAAAGGAAGAATATTTGTAACAATAATGTTATCATTTACGAGAGCCAGAATTATTTCGTGAACTGTGATATTTGCAAGGTAAGATCATTTTTTTTCCTTCTTTACTTTAACATTATATTATTCTCTGTTGAGCCAATAGAGATTTTCACTAATTTTACTATGTTATTTAATTTTTTTTCAGTCACTTTTCGTAGAGCTTTTTGGGAAAAAAATATTCTCTAATATTTTTGCTCATATAATGAAAATTAAAGAATGGGTAAAAAAAAAAAAAAACAGAGGTTTCTATTCATACCTTGGAAGACTTAGTAGATAACAGCAAGAAACAGTTTTAAATTCCCTGGAATCCAGATTTCTGAGGTGCATGGAGTTCTGGTGACCCACTCAGGTCATTGCCCCAAGATATTCCTTTGAACCTTAAGCATTGAGAAAACTGATTTTTTAGAGTCACCTTTAAGTTAAATAATAGCCTATTAAGTGACTTAGTAAAACAATTTTGCCTTAGGCATTGAGTTCTTTCGAAGAATTATTTATGTGCAGTCAGTTTCAAAAAACAGAAACTCCAAGGTCAGACTAGAACCTGTGTCTTAGGGTAAATTATTGTTGTATAAACACACTGTTCTGGCCTCCCTTCCATGGCAATTTCAATAACATGGGGTATAAGAATTTTTGGAAGTTCTTTAGTCTTTGGAACATAATTGACTCCCTAGCTGAAATGTGTAGAAACCCTGGTGTCGTAGTAGTTAGGTTCTATGGCTGCTAACCAAAAGGTCGGTGGTTTGAATCCACCCGGCACTCTTTGGGAACTCTATCGGGCAGTTCTAGTCTGTCCTTCAGGGTCACTATGAGTCAAAATCGACTCAAGGACAATGGGTTTGGTTTGGTTTGGTTTGGTTTGGTTTTAGTTGAAATGTTACCCTGATTTACAAATTGTATATTAAATAAACTTCAATCAATTTCTACTATTGCCTTAATATAATTTTTGTTTTAACCATGGTATATCATTAAATTTTGTATATGGTATTTCAAATTATGGACCTAAAAATAAATTTTGTAGGTGTATGTATTTTTTTTTTATGCCTAGAGTGAATTTATACTTTATGTAATTTGCTCTAGAGAAAATTTTACTATCCACCTTTGAAAAATAAAGGCAAACAATTAAAACTTTAAAAATTATATTTAAGTTTCATTTGATCACAAAGCAATAAAGTTACCTGATTTTTTAATATAAAACATTCTATATGCTTTTATTGAAATTATTTATTTATTGAAAGAAAATATTGACGGATATTGTACAGCCTTTGATAAATTCCTTGTAGTTGATTATGATGTAATTACAATTCTATTTCACAAACCCTGATCATTAGAATAGCAAAACCTAATTATTTTCTCTACTATGTATAAATAGAAGTTTGCTATCTAAAATTAATAAGCTACACTTTCACAACACAGAAGAAAAGTATTGTGCCATCAAGTGCTCATTATATCAGCTTGAAAAGTAACAAATGTACATTTTATTTTATTTATACAGAAAAAAATCAATTAAAATATTATCAGGGGGCACTGGATTGTACTTACCATCCCTCAGCAAACTAGCATTGATATTTAAGTCAACACTAAAAAATAAGTTATAATTTATATTCTTTCCATGGATTCCATGTTGTTAAATGTGTCTAGTTTACAACTTATGATATCAGATGGCAACTAACCAGTATTTATTAACTTACTGTCTCCCAGCTTCCAAACAAATAGCATAAAGATAGTGTTGTTGTTAGGTGCCATCAAGTCAGTTCTGACTCATAGCGACCCTATGCACAACAGAACGAAACACTGCCCGGTCCTGTGCCATCCTTACAATCGTTGTTATGCTTGAGCTCATTGTTGCAGCCACTGTGTCAATCCACCTCGTTGAGGGTCTTCCTCTTTTCCGCTGACTTTGTACTCTGCCAAGCATGATGTCCTTCTCCAGGGACTGATCCCTTCTAACAACATGTCCAAAGTATGTAAGACGCACTCTTGCCACCCTTGCTTCTAAGGAGCATCCTGGTTGTACTTCTTCTAAGACAGATTTGTTCATTCTTTTGGCAGTCTATGGTATATTCAATATTTTTCACCAACACCACAATTTAAAGACATCAACTCTTCTTTGGTCTTCCTTATTCATTGTCCAGCTTTCACATGCATATGATGCGATTGAAAATACCATGGCTTGGGTCAGGCGCATCTTAGTCTTCAGGGTGATATCTTTGCTCTACAACACTTGGAAGAGGTCCTTTGCAGCAGATTTGCCTGATACAATGCATCTTTTGATTTCTTGACTGCTGCTTCCATGGCTGTTGATTGTGGATCCAAGTAAAATGAAATCCTTGACAACTTCAATCTTTTCTCCGTTTATCATGATGTTGCTCACTGGTCCAGTTGTGAGGATTTTTGTTTTCTTTATGTTGAGGTGTAATCCATCCTGAAGGCTGTAGTCTTTGATCTTCATTAGTAAGTGCTTTAAGTCCTCTTCACTTTCAGCAAGCAAGGTTGTGTCATCTGCATAATGCAGGTTATTAATGAGTCTTCCTCCAATCCTGATGCCCTGTTCTTCTTCATATAGTCCAGCTTCTCGTATTATTTGTTTAGGATACAGATTAAATAGGTATGGTGAAAGAATACAACCCTGACGCACACCTTTCCTGACTTTAAACCAATCAGTATCCCCTTATTCTGTCCGAACAACTGCCTCTTGATCTATGTAAAGTTTCCTGAAGAGCACAATTAAGTGTTCTGGAATTCCCATTCTTCTCAGTGTCATCCATAGTTTGTTATGATCCACAAAGTCAAATGCCTTTGCATAATCAATAAAACACAGGTAAACATCCTTCTGGTATTCTCTGCTTTCAGCCAGAATCCATCTGACAACAGCAATGATAGCCCAGGTTCCATGTCCTCTTCTGAAACCGGCCTGAATTCCTGGCAGTTCCCTGTCGATATACTGCTGCAGCTGTTTTTGAATGATCTTCAGCAGAATTTTGCTTGTGTGTGATATTAATGATATTATTCTATAATTTCCACATTTGGTTGGATCATCTTTCTTGGGAATAGGCATACATATGGATCTCTTCCGATCAGTTGGCCAGGAAGCTGTCTTCCATATTTCTTGGCATAGACGAATGAGCACCTCCAGCACTGAATCTCTTTGTTGAAACATCTCGATTGATATTCCATCAATTCCTGGAGCCTTGTTTTTTGCCAACGCCTTCATAGTAGCTTGGACTTCTTCCTTCGGTACCATTGGTTCCTTATCATATGCCACCTCTTGAAATGGTTGAATATCGACTAACTCTTTTTGGTATAATGACTCTGTGTATTTCTTCCATCTTCTTTTGATGCTTCCTGCATCATTTAATATTTTTGCCATGGAATCCTTCACTATTGCAATTCGAGGATTGAATTTTTTGTTCAGTTCTTTCAGCTTGAGAAACGCCGAGCGTGTTTTTCCCTTTTGCTTTTCCATCTCCAGCTCTTTGCACATGTCATTATAATACTTTATTTTGTCTTCTCGAGAGGCCCTTTGAAATCTTCTGTTCAGATCTTTTACTTCATCAATCCTTACTTTTGCTTTAGCTGCTCGACTCTCAAGAGCAAGTTTCAGAGTCTCCTCTGACATCCACCTTGGTCTTTTCTTTCCTGTCTTTTCAATGACCTCTTGCTTTCTTCATGAATGATGTCCTTGATGTCATTCCACAACTCGTCTGGTTTTCGGTCACTGGTGTTCAATGCCTCAAATCTATTCTTCAGATGGTCTTTAAATTCAGGTAGGATATACTCAAGGTAATATTTTGGTTCTCGCGGGCTTGCTCTGATTTTCTTCACTTTCAGCTTGAACTTGCAGATGAGCAATTGATGGTCTGTTCCACAGTCAGCCCCTGGCCTTGTTCTGACTGATGAGATTGAGCTTTTCCACCGTCTCTTTCCACAGATGAAGTCATTTTGATTTCCGTGTGTTTCATCTGGCAAGGTCCATGTGTATAGTCACCATTTATGTTGGTGAAAAAAGGTATTTGCAACGAAGAAGTTGTTGGTCTTGCAAAATTCTACCATTCGATCTTTGGCATTGTTTCTATCACCAAGGCCATATTTTCCAACTATTGATCCTTCTTCTTTGTTTCCTACTTTTGCATTCCAATCGCCAGTAATTATCAATACATCTTGATTGCATGTTAGATCAATTTCAGACTGCAGCAGTTGATGAAAATCTTCTATTTCTTCATCTTTGGCCCTAGTGGTTGGTGCGTAAATTTGAATAACAGTCATACTAACTGGTCTTCCTTGTAGGTGTATGGATATTATCCTATCACTGACAGCGTTGTACTTCAGGATAGATCTTGAAATGTTCTTTTTGATGGTGAATGCAACACCATTCCTCTTTGAGTTGTCATTCCCAGCATAGTAGACTATATGATTGTCCAATTCAAAATGGCCAATACCAGTTCATTTCAGCTCACTAATACCTAGGATATCAGTGTTTATGTGTTCCATTTCATTTTTGATGATTTCCAATTTTCCTAGATTCATACTTCGTACATTCCAAGTTCCGATTATTAATGGATGTTTGTAGCTGTTTCTTCTCATTTTGAATTGTGCCACATCAGCAAATGAAGGTCCCAGAAGCTTTATTCCATCCATGTCCTTAAGGTCAACTCTACTTTGAGGAGGCAGCTCTTCCCCAGTCATCTTTTGAGTGCCTTCCAACCTGGGGGGCTCACCTTCCAGCGCTATATCAGAAAATGTTCAGCTGCTATTCATAAGGTTTTCACTGGCTAATGCTTTTCAGAAGTAGACTGCCAGGTTCTTCTTCCTAGTCTGTCTTAGTCTGGAAGCTCAGCTGAAGCCTGTCCTCCATGGGTGACCCTGCTGGTATCTGAATACTGGTGGCATAGCTTCCAGCATCACAGCAACACACAAGCCCCCACAGTATGACAAACTGACAGACAAGTAGGGGAGCATAAAGACATAGGGGATATAATTTCAAAACTACCAACAACCTAAAGACAAAATCAGGTAAAAATATAACTACTAACTGATGTAACTACATTAAAAAAAAAAGAGAGACAATTTCGTGAAACCTAGCAGGAAGATCTGTTTCAATAAGGTAAAAAGCCTGTCTTTCCTACATTACTCTGTTTCCTGATTCCAATACCTATAGTCTTTACAGAGTATTTACTAATCTGAGGACTGGACTTCTGCAGATGGGTAATACTTTCAGAAGCAGTCTAAATTAAAAAAAAAAAAAAAGTTTTTATTTATTTTATTTTTTAAATTTCTTATCCCCATTTCCAATTTCTATAACCATCCAGGGGTGCCCCAAGACACAACCCCCAATAATTGAAAAATAAAAAATTATCAAAGGCATAATCTGAAGAAATATTTGTAGAGATGAAAGACCAGATAGAGAGAAAGAAAGAAGACCCTACAACCCTGTCTCTGGAAGAAGAGATGTGGGCCATCTGGGCTTGGAGCAGAGAGAAGGAGAAAGTGAATGACCTGTTGCTCTGGAGCTGATTCTAACACACAGAGGATCTTGCAAAGAAGTTCCTGGAGATAAGAGCAATATATTAGAACTGGGTAGGAGTTGGGGTATCAGAAAGGGTGAAAAGAGAAGACTTTGGAGAAAACCTGACAGGATTTCTTCAAACTTCAAAGTCACAATAGTAATACATACAAGCCTTGGTTGGCCATGATAGTGCCTGATGGCCTTCCATCAACAGCATGCAGCTTGAGGATTATCCACAGGAAAACAAAAAGAATGAATATCTCAATAGCCCAGTTAAGCCAAAAATGATGGAGTGGCTGGCAGTGGACACTTCAGAGAGGAATTTGAGAGTGGGAGGGAGCAAAAACAAAAAAACATAACTTTGTTTAAAGTTTTTGAACAAAATATCATACTTGCATCAAACAATAAAGCATAAAACAAAATAGTAAAAAGACAAGGTAAATTACAAAAACCCAATTATGTCTCTCAGTCTTTAATAGCTCACATACACCAAATTATTAAGGACATAGAGATTATGGATAACATTGCAAAGAATGGAAACTCCAGAACACTTAATCATGCTCATGCTGAAATTGTACATAGATCAAGAGGCAGTTAATCAAATGGAACAAGGAGATATTACATGGTTTAAAATCAAAAAAGGTATGCATCAGGGTTGCATCTTTTCTCCATACTTATTCAATCTGTATGCTCAGCAAATAATTTGAGATGCTGGACTCTATGAAGAAGACATGGCAACAAGTTTAGAGGAAGAATAACAACCTGCAACATACAGATGACACGACCGTACTGGAAATGAAGACGACTTGAAGCACTTACTGGTGATCAAAGACTACAGCCTTCAGTGTGTATTATACCTCAACATAAAGAAAACAAAAATTCTCACAATTGGACCGATAAGCAACACCATGATAAGTGGAGAAAAGGTTGAAGCTATGAAGGATTTAATTTCCTTGTATCAACAATCAACACCTGTGAAAGCAGCCATCAAAAAATCAAACAATGTATTGCGTTGGGAAAGCCTGCTGTAAAAGGCTTCTTCAAAGTGTTAAAAAGCAAAGACGTCACTTTGAGGACTAAGGTGCACCTGACCCAGGCCATGGCATTTTCAATCACTTCATATGCATTGAAAAGTTGGACAATGAATAAGGAAGACCCAAGAAGAATTGACACTTCTAAATTATGGTGCTAGTGAAGAATATTGACTATACCATAGCCTGCTAGAAAAACAAACAAATCTGTTTTGGGAGAAGTACAGCCAGAATACTCCTTAGAAGCAAGGCTGGCAAGCTTCATCTCACGTACTTTGGACATGTTATCAGGAGCGACCAGTCCCTGGAGAAGGACATCGTGCTTGGTAAAGTAAAGGGTCAGTGAAAAAGAGGAAGACCCTCAGCGAGCTGGATTGACACAGTGCCTGCAACAACGGACTTAAACATAGCAATGATTGTGAGGGTGGTGCAGGACCAGACAACGTTTCATTCTGTTGTGTATAGGGTTGCTGAGTCAGAACCAACTCAAAGGCACTCAATGACAACAGATTTTGTCTAGGTGCGTTTTGTATAGAAAACCATAGGAAATAGATCTAATTCTATAAACCCTTCTTATTAATTTTAAGTTTCCATGAAATATTCACAAAAATAATCTCTTATTAAACCACAAATCATACATAATAAATTCCTGAAAGGTCAACTATATAGCCATAGTTAGGGGTTTTACATACCAAAAAACAATCATCTGGGAAGACAGTCATCTTCCACTTCTACTTTGGAAAGATACGAATAGACCAGTGTGAGGGAAGAAGGGCCAATCAGTTATCCAGTGAAATAAGCTGAATCAATCCTAGTGGTTATTGGATAACAGACACCACAGCAAAAATGCTTTCTATTCAACAGCTTGGATTGTCTGGCCAAAATGAAATTAAACAAACACTGAAAGAATTTATTTAACATTTTTTTTAAATCAAAAATATCATGAACAATTAAAAGGCAAAAAACACACTGAATAAAAAGTATGTAACAAAGATGACAGAGTTAATACACCTGTACAAATTAATAAGAACATTATAAAACCCCAAAAGAAAAAGAGAAGCAGAAAAATAAATACAAATATCCAATGAGTATTTGAAAAATGCAGACTCTGATTAATAATCAGAGAAATTCAGACCAAATAATACAAAGCTGCGTTTCTTTTAACCTATCAGACTGGGATTGATAATGGGGGAAAAAAAAATCATTGTTAAGGAATGCATTGTTAACTTAAGTCTGTGGCAGAGGTATGCAGCAATATACAGTATACAGCAGGAAATAGGAAGTAGGAAGACGTATACAATATACAGTCTTTTGAAAAAGCAAATTGACAGTATGTAGGTTTCCATCTACCTTCTGTTGATTCTGACTCATGGCCACCCCGTGGGTTACAAAGTTACACCCTTAAACTTGTTCACACCCTTTAATTCTATGGTTCTTTAGAAATTAGCACTGAAGAAATCACTACATCTGTGAACACACTTCCCTATGAAATTGTTAATTACAGCGTTATTCCTAAAAGAGGCAGACATAAAACCATATTTCTAATTTTCTCCATCCCGCGTTTAAGTGGAAGCAACTGCTCTTTTCAGAAACAGGAAAGAATTACTGGCAAAGAAAAAAAATCCGTCGAAGAGAATACCGAATGGAAGAAGAGATTTATTGCTTTCAGAGCAACTAAAAGCTCCCTCATTTTTTTGGTTAAAAGCTCCCTAAAAAAAAAGAAAGAAAGGAAACCAAGAATGTTTCACAAATAAGAATCTACTAAAAAGCTTTCTTGAACAAACAATGAACAAAAATGAGGGTGACTTGTCTTAAAACAAGAAATCCCCCAGAGTGTTTGGCTAACACAATGCTGAATAAAGGTTCCTTTAAGTAACAATTGATTAGTTTGGTCTTCTTAAGAACACTTTCAGCTCCTTTTCTTACAGTTTGAATGATTGCTCAAGTCAACTATTCAGTGTTTAATTCTACACAGAATTTGCAATTTAAGGCTTTTTTTTTTTTTTTTTTAGTTCTAGTTCTTTGGAAGGGAGCCCAGGTGGTGGAGTGGCTAAGTGCCGGGCCGCTAACCTAAAGGTGAACGGTTAGAATCCACTAGCCACTCCAGGTGAGAAAACTGGGGCAGTCTGCTTTTCTAAAGATTAAACCGGTTGCCACTGAGTCAATTCCGACTAACTGTCATGCACGCTATAGGACGGAGTAGAACTGCTCCACAGTTTCCAAGGAGCGGCTGGTGGATTCAAACTTCCAACCTTTCGGTTAGCACCTGAGCTCTTAACCACTGTTGCCACCAGGGCTCCTCCTTGGAAACCCTATGGGGCAGTTCCGCTCAGTTCCATAGGGTCACTATGAGTCAGAATTGACTCGAAGGCAATGGTTTTGGCTTTTGGTTCTTTGGAAGAATGCCTTTAGTGCTAATGAATACCAACACTGCTCCCTCACCTCTGAGGATAGAGAATAAGATGTAAGAAAGATGATGTTTAAATGTAAATGTTTTTTCCCTTAAATTCACTACAGACAAAATTATTTTATGTTTCTGATGGTAATTTGTACTAATTTTAGAAGAAGGAGGCTGTTAGTATTTTCCCCATTAGATAGCATCCGGGGTAATTATATTGTCATTTTCCTTTTCTCACAAACTAATGCTACATATTGGTCGCAGTCACTGTTACAGTTTCAGAGGCAGAGAGACAGTAATATAAATG
This sequence comes from Loxodonta africana, assembly GCF_030014295.1. Classification (NCBI taxonomy): domain Eukaryota; kingdom Metazoa; phylum Chordata; class Mammalia; order Proboscidea; family Elephantidae; genus Loxodonta; species Loxodonta africana. The sequence goes on along the minus strand of NC_087347.1, from coordinate 107,777,437 downwards.
CACACACTATAATTTTAGCCATTAGAAAACACATGCTATTTTAAAGCAACACTATCTATTCCCTGAAATCCTAAGGAGTAGTTATTTAGTAGATATTTCTATCTATGGAACTATCAGAAGAAATTAAAGGAAAATTAAGTAAGGGAAAAAAATACTGAAATTATTATCAGGGGAAAATTCAAAGAGTGTGTGCGTGTGTGTGTGTGTGTGTATGCCCATGCATTTCAAGGAGACAGGCATACTAATACCAAGGAAATGTTCTGTTTCTAAATGAAAGACTCACTGCACATCCATGCTTCAGTCTATTAAAATGACACTCTTGAATACATTTGTAGTAATGTAGGTTCCTTCTTAAAGTCATACTAAAACGTGATGGAAAGTAAAATCAATGGAGCAAAAATGCAATGCCAGATTGTTTCTTCTCCAGAATTGTCACCTATTTTGAAACAAAATCATGGTGTATTTATAGCTGATAATTATGTTCTTCATATTATTTTTCTCTAACAAAGTATCTGGACTTTCAAGGATTACATTTATTTGATTCTGTATTTGTAAAATTTTTATTTGATCCTACTTTTTCCTTATCCCAGACCGTTCTGACTGTACAGGCCAAGAGTAGGCTAAAGATCAAGTTCACTAGTAACATGTGATAGGAATGGACTAAGATTTAAGGAACCCAAATCATAATCTGGGCTCTACTACTACTAATTTTCTATGAGACTATGCACCAGTCACTTAATGTCTAATGCCCAGAGGATTGTTTTTCTGTCAGCCCTAAAATTCTGATGCTATGGCTCAAATGACAAGATTCAGGATTGGAAATCTGTTAAAGAATCAACTCGATGGCAGTGTTTTTTTTTTTTTTAAATAGGTAATTTTTTTAGAATTGTAGTAATGTTGGAAAAAAAAAAAAAGTTGCCCTCGGGTTGATCCCAACTCGTAGCAACCCTATAGGACAGAGTAAACCTGCCCCATAGGGTTTCCAAGAAGTGGCTGGTGAATTTGAACTGCCAGCCTTTTGGTTAGCAGCCTTAACTCTTAACCACTCTAACAATGCTATGGAGAGAAAAATAAAGCAGAAAACGGGTTGGGGAACAGTGGGAGAGACCAGGGAAGACTTCATTAAGAAGCAAATATTAAAGAGGTGAGGCAATGAGCCATGTAATATTAACTACAGAGAAGTTGGCCTTTGACTCACAAGGACTGTATGCACATCAAAGAGCTGCCAGGTCTGCACCATACACATGACTGGCTGGGGACTGGATTGGTGTGATCCATAGGGTTTCACTGGTTAATTTTTCAGCAGTAGATTGCCAGGTCTTTCTTCCTAGTCTGCCTTAGTCTATCTTCACTGATACCTATTCAGCATCACAGCAACATTCCAGCCTCCAATGACAGACAGTTGGTGGCTGTACTTCAGGTGCATTGGCTGGAATTGATCCCAGGTCTCCCATAGGAAGGCTAGAATTCCACCACTGAACCACCAATGTCCCTTAAGCCATGTAATAACTGGGGGAAAAAAGCATCCCAGGTAAAAAGAGCAGCAGGAGCAAAGGCTCTTAGGTAAGAGAATGGAGGACATCTTCAGGAGCAACAGGCTGGCCAAGGGAGCTGTGGATGGAGTGAGTAGGGGAGAGCCACTGATTATGAGGTCAGAGAGCTAAAGGAGGGCCAGACTATAGAGCCTTTGGATATTGTGAAGATTATGGTGGGGAATATGTGAAGCCATTGGTGAGTTCAGAACAGAGAAATGCCATGATCCAATATACATTTTAACAGGATGTGGGTGAGAAACAAAAGGACTAAAGCTAAGAAACAAGAGAAGGTCCACAAAAGAGGTGGAAAATGCCACAGTCTGGATCCTGAATTGGGTAAGAAAGCTTGTTACGTTTAGAGGAGACAAATCTTATATCCTTAAATCAGTCTTAACATATTCTATTTATAGGTGTAATTTGTAAATAATGAAAGGTGGGTAGACATATTGGGAATATCATATTGACCTTTCTACCCTGAAAAATCAACAGTGTTTGGTATCTGAGAAGAAAGACATAAAAATATAATTATTACAAATGAAATGAGAGGAATAATACTAAGGCAGCCTCTAAGGATGATACACAGTGTCGATAACAGTCCTCAATTATTTAGCAACTCTTGACTATGGCGCTGGGTGTGGGTGTTGACTATGGTTTCAAGGTACTGTGCTAGGTATATTTAACTATGAGAATTGTGTTAACAGAGACATATCTTACTCTGGAAACACAAGAAACGTTGCACAGAGAGGTTGGACACATTTAAGTTGGACTTTGCATACTGAATTGAATTCTGAAAGGCAGAGAGGTGAGGTGAGTTGGAAGGCTGGTGTGCATTCCAAATGTGAGTGCTTGGGGGGCTCAGTCTCCAGCAAGCTCTTGTTATTGCAGAGGCATAGGCTTCTCACAGATGAGTGACAGAAACCTAGAAAACAAGGGCTGGATGCAGCCTGTGAAAGAGTGAAAATATGCTTAACAGGCATTAATACTTGATCTAAGCAGTGGAATGGCAACTGAAGGATGACTTTACCAGAAAAGTAAAGGATGGTCTGGGGATGTGTTCAGGGAGAAGACTGGAGGCCTAGAGGTTAGTTGGAGTTTATTACCTTAGTTTTAGATCTTTAAAACCAAACCAAATCAAACCAAACCCAGTGCCATTGAGTCAAAAGTTTAGATCTTTAGAAATCAAAAAAAAAAAGAGATAGAGGTGATTTTTAGGCAGTTTTAGCAATACCTAATAAAAGATGTTGACCGATGACCCTCCTACCTTCGGAAAGAACATGAAAGCATTCTGAAAAAGACTGATGAAGTTAGAATTTGTATTATTACCCTAATGCAAGAAAACCCTTGTTTTCTTGCATTAGGGTAATAATACTAATACTTCTGATAATGAAAGAAAAATTCAATTTTATTCTAAATAAAAATTAGGAAGAATTTTATTTTCCCGTAAAAACATATGTTTAAGTAGTAGTTCTATAAATATCAGTGTGTTTATTTTGACAATGGGAAGTTGTGGGACAATCATTTTCATCTTAAAGCAAAAAAAAAAAAACAGTTTCTGTATATCATTCATATACTTCTGGTCTATCACACCAACTTACCATCAGTAAATTAAAAACCATAACAAATATGAGAGAAAACTCATCCTTTTCATTTCAAAATAAAAATGTAAATGACTTGACTATTAAATTCTGGAGACTTAATTAAAATGAGATCTAACATTATACTCACAAAGAACTAAAGCAAATACTCATTTTTTTAATGGTAATTTCTGTTAACATTGGTAGGCAAATTAGGTAAATGTGATGTAGAAGTCAAATGGTCTTGATAATTGCCCTTATTTCCCTTCTACCTACTCTACAATCCTCATCTTTCACTTAAACTTTATATGTTTCCAGTTATGTGAGGCATTCTTAAGTCCCCCAATTTTTTAATTAGCAATTCAGTGAGCTTACACCTCCCTTGATGTTTCTTGAACAAATTGTACCAAATTCCAGGAGCTCCTTGGAAAATAACATGCAAACCAGTATAACCTTCATTTTACCAGTAGAGTACATCGAGGCCTGAAAAATTTACATGATGTCTTCTAGCTAGCGTGGGGATTAGCAGAAGTGGGATAAGTGCACTTAATTTTCTGACTATAATCTCAGTGTTTTTTCTAGTAGTCCACCCTGAGAAAAACGACTTTGTCCAATGATGAATGGCAATTTTGTATTACATCCTCACTCTGTTATTTCTACAAGATGACATTTCCATATTCTTGCCACACATTGATCACACATGTTGATTTTCCTTTGATTGTATAATTTATGAGGTGGTCTCTACTACATTGCTGCTCATTTTGCTATCCCCTGACTACTTAAATAACCTTGTTAGCTTCTATGCAACATTAAGCTGTCCATTCGTGTTTACATTTCTCAAGTTCATATTTACAATGACCTTTATTAAAATTTTACTTAATCTCCTTTCTAGGTTATTAATAATGATTACAAACAAACCTAGTAAAGACTCCAGTAACTTTTCATTTGTCATTGACTGCTTTTTAGCTGTCACATTTCTATCTGCAAATCAATACATCTAATCCAATTTCATCTGTGTTATGAATACAAGGATAATATGATCTCTGTATATTAAGAATTACATGTTTATGTCACTTTTTTTTAATATTTCAAAAGAAACAGATTTGAGATGTGGTTCAACTTCAGTACTGCTCTTAGAGATAATTCTCAGTGGTGTTTTGTGTTATCTTTAGTGGAGTTTGTTTTAAAACGCTTGTGTTGGTAGCTTTGTTAAAATGTTTTTAAATCAAGTTGTATCAGATACTAAAAGACAGGTGGTAAGCAGTTTTAACCCCAAGCAATTTAATAGAAAGTGAAGAAAGGAGAGGAAAATTAGAAAGGAATTAAAAAAAAAAAAGAAAGAAAAAACTGGAAGGCTTAAAAACATCACTGTGAATGGGACTGATCTTATCACATAGTACTAACTCATTAGCCTATCTCAGTGCTGTCTTTCCCCAATAATACGGTGGTTCCTAGCTTCAGAGTTAAGGACTATTGAACTAGTAATTGTGGAAAATAATATAAATTTAAAACATCTGAGAATTTGGAGAAAAATCATTTAAAAAAAGGTAAAATCCAAGAGCAATAATGTAGTATGGTTCCAAATAAGTATAAAATAGGTAATATTTCAAACAACAGGCAGTATCTGACTTCTGTAGATGTCAGTCTTAAAAATTTGATCTGTTGGCTTCAACATGAATTAAATTGAACTGATCACTTATATATATATATATATTTATATATACAACCCCACCGACTAAACAAAAACGTAAGTATATTAACAAATCACTAGTTTCTGAAATTCATCAGTGTTTCTCAAATTTACTAGTTTAAAAAGAATAATCTAGGTTATTGCTCATCATGTAGATTCCCAGGCCCTTTCGAGAGATAATAATTCAGTAGGCTTGGGTGCTACCCAGGACTGTATTTTTAACCAAAATAAAAAACCACAAACACATTGCCATCAAGTCAATTACTACTCATAGCAACCCTATAGGACAGAGTAGAACTGTCCCATAGGGTTTCCAAAGAGCAGCTGGTGGATTCAAACTGCCAACCTTTTGGTTAGCAGCCCAGCTCTTAAACCACTGCACCAGCAGGCAAGTTTAAGAAACACTGAGCCGATAGATCAACACCCGGCATGGATCATGCTCTTGAAGTATGTTATTTGTTTCTAGTTCTGAATTTGACTTTCACTATGTTTTAAAGAAAATATAAACCTTTGATTTGAATGACAAAATAAAGTCTAGATTTCTCTAGAATGTACTGTTTCTAAAACTCACCATGATGTATGTCTTCCTCACTGCATTACATTATAGCAGAGAAGAGACTGTGCTTGTTCAGTACTCTATTCCCAACATTAAGCCTGGAGCCTGGTATACCAGTCTTGATTCAAAATTTCTACTAACTGCACTAATCACTGTGTATAGAAACTGCCTATAAGGTTGTATTTTAATGCATAGATTAAAGTGAAGAATTTGATACATCAAAAATATTAAATGTGCTATTTATATAAATATGTATTACATATGGAAATCCTGGTGGCATAGTGGTTAGGTGCTACAGCTGCTAACCAAAGGGTTGGCAGTTCGAATCTGCCAGGCGCTCCTTGGAAACTCTACGGGGCAGTTCTACTCTGTCCTACAGGGTCGCTATGAGTCGGAATCCACTCGATGGCACTGGGTTTGGTTTGGTTTTTTTGGTTTTATATTATATATAATAAATATATACATATAATACATATTTTTTTACTCAGAAGTGACTGTCAACTCTTCCATAGATTAAAAAAAAACACAAACCCCCCCAAAAATTTTTGTTTCAAATAATTCTAATTATCACATTTTAGTAAACTAGTAATCAATTATGCTGTTGTCCTCAAATCAACTCCAATTCATGGTGACTCCATGTGACTCAGAATAGAACTGTGTTTCACTGGGTTTTCAATGGCTGATTTTTCAGAATTAGATCCCCAGGTCTTTCTTCAAAGGCACCTCTGGGGAGATAGGAACCTCCAAATTTTAGTTAGCAGCAGAATGCATTAGCCTTTTGCACCGCCCATGATTCCGTCCCATCTTATTACCCTATGACTGTTATCCTTCTCAGATGCACCTCTAAACAATGAAAGCTGACTTCCAACCAGCTGTACCACTTGTTTCCTTTCTGTGCCTGATTGCTTTTTCTACCTCCTTTTTAACAGAGCATATCATTTTCTTTCAAATAACTGTTCAAAAGTTGACTTATTTTTTTTTTAAATAAAGCAGTTCCCATGTTTGTTAAGGTCTCTATAGCAGTATACGGAATGTAACTTATAGAAGTCTCCTAAGTAGAAGGAAGAAACTGAAATAAGTTGTATATTTCACTGAATCCAATTCTATGTGTCAAATAAAAATAATTTATAAGAACAGATATTAAAAGCACACTTTGTTCTAAGCTTTCTTTACATGAATTAATTTTCAACTCTCACAACAATCCAATGTAATACTTATTATCTCCACTGGATAGTGGAGGAACATTTAGTACTCCATTTTCTTTCTTTTTTTTTAGGAATTCCTTAATAAGAATTTATGAATATTACAACTCTTACAATACTAAGTTTAATAAATTCCCAAAGCTCAAAACAAACACACAAGCATGTCTTTAAAGTTCAAAGCAATATTAGCAGTCATAGCAGAGCAATGTCTATAGGGAACTTTACAAATTTACATAGACATATTAAGGAAAAAAAAGAAAAACAGGCCTGTCTTCTCAGCAGATATCAAAGATTTCCATATTGCATGCTAACTACTCAGGCGGTTAGTTTGCACTACTCATCTGGAGACAAGGGGAGAGAAAATTACAATAACTTGATGAGTTAATTTTGTGTTTTATAGTCATTGTCTTCCTGGGTTGCTAAATATCTCTCACATAGTTTTGAGATACTACAGATGCCCTCACCAAAACCAAGCAACACATTTGTGAACTGTAAAAATGCTGAAAGTACTTTCACTCAGTTGTTCTAAAATAGAGACCAAGGCACTCTAAGATGAAAAGGAATTAGGGAAGGTAAGTCTAATAGACTTTCCAACCCCCCCCCCCATATTGTACTGCATAATATTCCCCCCTACAGACTCTAATTTTTTTTATTTAGCGGTCTCTACGCATAACTTTTCAAAATATTTACTACATATTTTAGAAACTTTCAATTAGAAAAAAAGAGCAATGACAGGCATAATCTCCTCATAAAATGGAAGAAAGAAGAGAGAAACTCCATACTGACACTTGGGAGATGATGCCATCCTTTTCCCAAAGAATTGAATCAAGGATGCCATTTTTATGAATATACTTCATCATAGTCTCAAGATTTCTGGATTAAAGTATTTTAATTGCAAAGGAACAAAAGAATAAAACCACTCTTCAATGCAAGCCCAAGAGACCTTTCATTATTTTTCAATTCAATTGAATTCAGAAAAGCCATTCAGTGTTCACTATAGTAGTTAAAGAAACCCTGGTGACATAGTGGTTAAGTGCCACAGCTGCTAATCAAAAGTTCTGTAGTTCAAATCCACCATGCTTTCCTTGGAAACTCTATGGAGCGGTTCTACTCTGTCTTATCGGGTTGCTATGAGTTGGAATCAACTCAATGACAATGTGTTTGGTTTTCCGTTTTTTTATAGTGGTTAAGAACTTAGGCTGCTAACCAAAAGGTCAGCAATTCAAATCCACCAGCCATTCCTTGGAAACCTTATGGGTCAGTTTTACTCTGCCCTACAGAGTCACTATGAGTATGAATCGACTTGATGGCAATGGGTTTGGTGGGCTTTATGTACAAAGAAAAGCAGTGGATACAGAAATGGACAAAACCTAATCTGGCTTACTGAGCATCTTTCATATCATTTTCAACAATGAATGAGTATGTATCACACTAAAAAACTATAATAATCATAACTGTACATTTTGGAAAATGATCACCAAAACATTTTTTTGTGATTTACATGAACAAAAAAATCCATGAATAGTATTTGAATGCCCAGGACAACAGTCTTTTTTTGGAGAAAATGAAGAGAATTATCTTTAAGTTTAGAAAAGAGATAAAACAAACCTTCAACAATTGTATTAAAAACAAATTTGCTATGTATGTAGGCAATTTACCAACAGGATGCTAGCAATACCTTCCCAGAGTTTAAAAGAGTGATAGCTCATTTCTTCCCTTCCCTTTCTTGTAAATGTTATGGACATAGGGTAGGATGCAGGGACAATTAATAGCAGTGCATGTGGTTTGCAAGGGAAAGTGAACCTACGCATGAGCAGGTGTCTTAGTTATCTAGTGCCACTATAACAGAAGTACCACAAGGGGATGGCTTTAACAAAGACAAATTTATTTCCTCAGAGTAAAGTAGGCTAGAAGTCCAAATTCAGGGTGTCAGCTCCCGGGGAAGGGTTTCTCTCTCTGTCTACCTTTTTATCAGTCTTCCCCCAGACTAGGAGCTTCTCAGGGCAGGTACCCCAGGTCCAAAGGATGCACTCTGCTCCTGGCACTACTTTTTTGGTGGTATGAGGTCCCTAACTCTGCTTCCTCCCCTTTTCTTTTATCTCTTGTAAGATAAAAGGTGATGCAGGTCACAGCCCAGGGAAACTCCCTTTACATTGGATCAGGGATGTGACCTTACTAAGGGTGTTACAATCCCACCTTAAGCCTCTTTAACATAAAATTATAATAAAAAAATAAAGGATGACCATACAATACTGGGAACCATGGCCCAACCAAATTGATACACACATTTTTGGGGGGACATAATTCAATCCATAACAGCAGGTTATCCTAGAATGTTGAAAAAATATGAGCTGAAGAGAACACAGAAGGAGAAGAAAGGAAGTTTACTTCATAACTCATGACACATGTTCTCTTGTTCTTGGTTTATTGCTTTTATTTTGTCGATACTCTCTTAACTTGTAGCCAAAATGATCCTTTGACAAATCTATTTACTTCTTGCACTGACATATCCTGACATATTAGAGAAGGTCTTCTTTGCTGATGTGTTACAGCTGTGAACTGGCTGCAGTGTAACAGTTCAGTTATATTGTGTTCAGCACTAGGAGAGACTGTGTTTCCAGTTTATAGTGTTATTATTAACATATAAGATGGCCCCATTCCTTACCTGTGGAGGAAACTAGAAAATGGGAGCTAGTACAACATTCATTCATAGATCTATCTGCACTCTATGCACTTTACCCCTGTTCAGGTCAGATATCTACAAGAAGACCAAGTATCACAGATCATCACTCAAGTCCCAGCCTCCCATCCCATAAGGTTCTGCCCACCCCATAGACCATATCCATAACTGTCTGCAAACTCAGGAAACTTGTCTTACATAAACATTTTTGGAAAAGAAGATACAATTATTGTGGACTAGACCTCTCAGATTTTAATATTTGTTTTAAAGCTACAGTGATTAAAGCAGATGGATATAGAATTTAATTATGCAAAACAAAACCATTAAAGTAGTGGAAAAAATAGAATAATAATTTAAAAGAAACCTAATATTGGCACAGGAGAAGTTTTATTTTTGTTATGAGATAAAGTAACCATAAAAAGATTGCTGAATTCAATTACTTTAAAAATAAATTCATAAGGATGAGAAAAATCACAGTAAACATAGCCAAAAGACAGATTGGGAAACATATTCAAAACACATATAACAAAGAGCTAAATCTCTTAACACATATCAATAGGACAAATCAACAACAACAACAAATTCAATAGAAAAATTGACAAAACCAAGCAGCTGTTAAAATTATGAAAGGTTGCTCACCCTCATTAAAAATCAAAGAAATACAAATTTAAATTTTATCTATTGTTTAAAAAGAAAGAAATCCTAAGGTGTATGTGTGTGTGTGTATGTGTGCGTGTATGTATCTAAACAGACACATACTTCTGTTAATAATTAACTACTATGAGTGAAATTGGAGTGGGGGGAAGAAACAAATATATTTTAAAAAATACATTTTGATATTGTGGTCTTGTTACAATGATAATAAGAATTTATCTTTTGTAATGGAAAATTTGTAAAACAATGAAAACATGAAGTATTGGGCTAATAAGGTAACTGATATTCAATGATTGAAAATTCTGTTATTTTTTTTCTGATGTTGGGTAAATTATTTGAAATATACAGATGTACAGAAGATCTAGCTTTTTATATTTTTTTAAATTCCTTGAAAAAATAGATGGCATATCTTCCAGAACTTAAAAATTTAAATGTACTATTCAAATATAAGGTATTATTTCTCTTGCACAGTTAAAACTGATCCCATATTGGGTAACAGAAGTTACTCCACATGTTCTGTGAGATGAAAAATACACCCTGATGAGATTTTATGCCACTAACATTTTTCAACAGCATGCGGTTATAACTTAAGTTACTTGTTTTTGCTATCATTGCTTTTTGTAAAATCAACTTTGAACCTGACTGAGAACATCTAGGCAGAATGAAGTGATGCTTGAAGGTCAACTGGCACCGCAGGAAAAACACAGGAAGTTCTTGAGCTTGAAAATCCATATTTCAAATTATTCTCTCCAGAATCTCTTGAATGTTATATCCAAGTTCAATGTTTTTATTTATAGCAGCATTTATTAGGGCTACTTGTAATGTCTCTTCTAACACTGCATGTCATTTGACATAATAGCATTATCTGTTTAATTGTCCCTCCTAAACAGAGCTCTGTTAAGAAAACATTCTGATAAGAAGATCCCAACAATGTGCAAAAGACCTTAAGGAGACTTATTAGATGTGTGATATTAGGTAAATTTTCAACTACTCCGTGCATCAGTTTCCTTTTCAGTAAAATGGGGATAGTACCTAACTCAAAAAATTTTTGAGAAAATTAAAGGAGCAATAACTATAAAGCAAGTAGAGCTCTTCCTAGGACATAATAAACACCTCATAAATGTTCACTGCTCTTATTTTTTCACGGAAAGAAATAACTCTTTGCCTCTCGGTAAATGTTCTCTCCAAAGCCGGTAATCTTAATTATACACTTCCCTTAGCAACATGACAAGAGCATATATATACTTTTTATATGTGTTTTGAAGTAGTGGTTAATGACTAGATAAATGGATAATTTCACCAGTTCTCATGCCTTCAGGTACTGATGACTTCCTTTGTTTTTAGGTATTTATACTAAGACCAGGTATTTATACTAAGATCCAGAACCATATTTCTGATTGTGTACTAAACAATGTCACCTAGGTGTCTCAGGTTTCTCAAGCTCAGTGATTTGCAACTGAATATGTAATGTTCTCCTCAAATGACTGTGACAACACACACATCTCTCACTGTGGTATTTCTTACCTCAGTGATTGACACCATAGTCCCACAATTACTCAAGCAAGAAACTGGATTCATCCTTTGATCCCTTCTCCTACCCACCCAACACATAGTCAGTCATCTTGCCCCACTGCTTCTACTGCCTTAATATATTTCAAACGATTCTCTACTTCTTATCTACCTTGTCCTTCCTCATCTATCTCAGTTGGAATGCAGCAACAGGTTCTGGCCAGCTCTCTCTAACTCAGGTCTTTACTATTATAGACCATTCTCCACAGTCCATCAAATTAATCTTTAAAAATGCAATTCCTGTCCTGTAAATTCTCCATCTAAAAGTCTTGGATGATGTCTCCCACAAGATAAAACTCAAACTCCTTACCTGTTGTAAAAGACTTTCCACTAGATGGCCCTGGTTTCTTGTTTTTCTTGCCAATTTCACCCTTGAGAGTTATGTGTCACCATAACGATCTACTTGAAATTCTTTCTCCTTTCTCTCTTCTCTCTCTGTTCTTTTTCTGCCTATGTATGTTTCAGTCACTCCACATCTCTCTCATTTCTGTTTCTTTGTATTTAAGATTCTCTGCCTGCAACATCCCTCTCTGAATTGCCCTATACCAGATTAACACATAATAGTTCTTCACAGAACTATTTATTTGTTTCTTAGGGGGTTTACTAGGGCTGGTCTGAATTCATTAAATTGAAGGGGGAAAAAAAATTTCCCTAAATAAAATAAACAGTGTGTTGCAAACAGGAAAAGATAAAGTAGAGATCATTATTTTCCTTTAGAAAAATAAGAGCTGTCTTATTGAAAATTACCAATAAAGAACAAGAAAAGGAAAAACATTTATTATAAACCTATTATGAACAGAGATCTGTGGTCTAAGCTTTCACGTTACGTTTTTTTTTTTTTTTTAATCATTTTTATTCATTTAATTTCATGTCTTGGCTGTATGGGTGATTAACATTTATACAAACTACAGTAATATTAAAGAAATCATACTTCATAAATTCAAGGTATATATGTTTACCCTTGTACTGTCTTCAAGGGTGAGAGTCAGAATTTAACATTAAAATACAAATGAACCTAATTGCAATCAATACGCATTTTAATGCAACAAATTGAGGTGACTAGAAATTGGATTTCAAATACTCCTCTAATCTAGAAAGGTGTGTGTGTGTGTGTGTGTGTGTGTAGCAAGGACAGAAACATAGATTTCTCTTGGATACAACATAGAAATTTGTAGTGGAGGAGATTAATAGTGAAAAAACAATACATAAAAAATACATATTTTTAGTGAAAATCTCTTATTTCCCTTATTAATATGATCTGAGCTAAATCCTGTAAACAGGCAAGTTTGAAAGTGGAGGTGCTCATGTCAGACTAAGAATGATGGGACCAACACGCATTGTCAGGAAATGAAAGTTCAGGATGTAAACCATTTAGGAAGAGTGTGTCAAGATATAAACAACCGATCTCAGGAAGAATGTGTTCATAACTAACTAAACTGGTCAGGATGTAGATCATTTGGGAAGAATATGTAAACAATTTGCTCTCGGAACTACAATTAATTATGAATAGCTGACTATAATCCTACAATCAAGTATAACCAAACCGGCTGACTTCTCACACCTAAGTGGTAACTCACTCCTCCCTAACCAAGTGGTTGACTTTTACATTTTAAAGGACTTCAAGCTGAAGCTGATCTTACCTACAATCAATCATTTACCCTCTACTTTTTCTTTGTTCTCTGTGTATATAGACCCGTCTCTCCCCTTGAATGGTGGAACACCTTGTAATTCTACCCAGTGCTGACCACTATAGCTGTTATTATTCCTCAGTAAAATTCCTTTTCTTTCACTCCTAACAGAGAACAAGGTCTTCTTCTTTGATATTCCTTTACAAATTTTAACTGATATATGTATATTTTTTTTATGTACTTGTTAGCACACAGCATGGAAATATTTGCTGTAGAACACAATTGCATATTATCTGCATAGTACAGTTGTTTTTGAATCCATCTTCCTTTACTGTCTAAAAAATAATGAACAAGGAGCATCAAAAAAATGTCTGGAAAAGAATGAATTTTTAGCCACATCTCAAAATGCTGAAAAGAAGCAAAAAAAAACCAAAACATATTGTGGTAGGGAGAAATAAATTATCTTTTTATGTAACTGAAGATACACAGTGGAAACCCCGGTTGCATAGTGGTTAAGTGCTATGGCTGCTAACCAAAGGGTCAGCAGTTCGAATCCGCCAGGTGCTCCTTGGAAACTCTATGGGGCAGTTCTACTCTGTCCTATAGGGTTGCTATGAGTCGGAATCGACTCGACGGCACTGAATATAAAGACTGGAAAGACACACACAGACACACACACACAATAGAATTACAATAAAGAGAGCTTTCTTTTGCTTTTAAACTTCTTTCATTAGGCTACAAGTGGTTAAAACTGCAAGCTTTTGCAGTTCACGGCGGCTTAGAAGAAAGACCTGACGATCTGTTTCTGACAAGTCACAACCATGAAAACCCTGTGGAGCACAGTTCTACTCTGAAACACACTGGGTCACCATGAGTCAGAACTGATTCAAGGGCAACAGGTAGTAGCAGCAAGCTACCTAGTTTACTGTAAAGCTGGTACGGTGGGAGCAGAATAAATTAAATTAGAAACATACAGTTATTTTTAAGGGACATGATTTGTTGACCAAGTCGCATAAAAAAAAAAAAAAAGCTCCAGACAGTGCTGGAATTCTTGGAATTTGCCCAGGTCATATACAACTGTTGACTATCTGCGTGTGGTTCAGCCGCAATATTTCAAATCATTTTCCCAGAATACTTTGGGGCTGTATTTCCCCACTGTCAGTTGATGTGTGCTCAGGGAATGCAAACTAATTATCCTAAGCAAAACATAATTAAGAAGGGAAATGTGCTCCAAAAACATAATACTTCCCACATACAAATAGAAATGATTTCTGAATTATGTTTTGCGTGATTCATTACTACAGCTTATAACATGTGCAGATAATGCAGGGTGATCCACACTATTTACTGCTGATAAACAGAGTTATGACCAAATGAAACTATGGAATCTCCCAACACATTCGGTCAAAGTTCATTAGGTACTTCATTTTAAATCAAAGGACATGAACTTTATATTTTAGCTTGTGAAGAACTCCATGCATAGGGTTAGATTTTTTTGTCAATGTATAAAATATGTCAATGTGCAGAAGGTATTGCTGAAAGCTTGGGAGAGGGTTAACTGGAAGGTAAAATAAAATAAGTCATAGGTAAAAACTCATGTCCGCAAAGAACTTATCACTTCCTAATAGTACTCATCCTGAATCTACACTGTTCACTTTCATTAATCTATGGACTTTTTCAAAGCTTGCATATAAAGGTCTTGGACTCCTCAGCTGCAGAGTGATAATGAATTTCAATGAAGTAGGAATTAATCTATTCCAAGAAGGCAACTTCTCCTGTCTTCAATTCCCTCATCTTCAAAAGAGAGCTTTATTTATTTAAAGACAAGGGACTTTAAATTTCATTTCCTCTCCAACTTTAATATCTATCTAATATCACTCATTTGTTTAAAACAATTTCATAAGTTTCTGCTATGTACCAAGCAATACACATAGTGAGATATTGGGTATAAAATGATAAACAAAATCAAATGAGGTCTGACAATAAATTAATTAGGAAAAGTGTAGCTGTTTGCAAGTATAAGAAACCTACTATATAAGCAGTTGTTAATCACCTGACACTGCCAGTAAGGGAGAAGAAAAAAATATACATTGAATATGCATTTGATTTAGAATTCAAATATAGCAGAGCTTCCTCAAAGAAAAATTAAAGGAGAAATACATGACACAAAGGTGGAAAGGTTCATATAAATTTATGAATTAAAATAAAATGCAAAGCGAATTTATATTCAATTCTATGGGTATTTTTTTTCTCCCAGTTGAAAGCAGAGGATATTAAATTAAGAAAGCTATACAAACTGTCAAAATAATGATACTAACAAAATTTTCATTTTTTCATTACTTGAAAAAATCTACATCAAATAAGGTCAGTTTTGAAAGCATATATAATGAGAGGTAAAAAAAAAAAAAGTTGTGGGTAACCTTGTCAATTTCTCTGTCATGGAATATTTTATCCTTTGTTGTAATTTCAAATGATTTGTAAAATTCAGTTTTAAAAACTGAAGCAAAAGGTCCAAGGGAACATCAGCCTAATAGACTTAGCATTAGGAAATTAGGTTATATGTTAGTTACACAGGGGAAAAAGTGCCCACGTCCCTGTGGGTTCTCAGAACTACTGCATGTATGTCATCATTTCTGGAATGCTGGCCAGAGGCCATGGCCCTTTTCTGGACTTAAAAGAACCAACCAGCTTACCAGAATTTCTGATCCTTAGATAAGATTCAAAGCTTCAGGCAAGATGTAAAGCTTCCAGGAACTGTCTGCCTTAATTTTGAAAGATTTATTGAAGGAAAAAAACACTAAAAGTCTTAGTCTTTCAACATTTTAAAATATATGGTACACATATAATAATATTTTATTAACAACACCTAATAAGGAACAATGTTAGAATTTGAACCCAAGTTTGAAGTAAACACCCTAGGCTTTTAACCACTACACCTGGAAACTATCCAAAGACATATTTTATCATATGGATATTGTTATAACACTGTTTCAATTATAAGAGTTTCTTTGAATTGAATTGATTTTTAAAAATTTAAAAGCTGTAGTACCCAGAAATAATCTTCAAAAAACCATCAGTACTACATTCATCTGTGATCAAGCTAGACACACGAGACAGTTACGTAGTGCTGGCAAAGTGAAAGCCATTATTATTATTTATAGAAAAAAAAATAGAAAGTAACCATTAAATAACAACAACAGATTACCAAAGGGGAAACACCCTTCCCCAAATTACCCCTATCCATTCTTATGTCACTGGGCAGGTGCACTGTGGTTCAGGTCAGACGTTGTGCTCAGATCACGGCTGCCTCCATCTACCACCATGCTGCCAGAGGCTTCTGCTCTGCTGCTGGGCCTCACAGGGCCTTTCCTTGCTGGCGGGAAAAACCCTGCACAGGATCTCCTCAGCCTCTGCCACCATGCCTTTCTAAGCCTCTGCCACCAGCTCCTGCCATGCTACTTGGGCCTGCAGGGCTCTCTTGCAGCCATGCTACTGGGGCCTCTGATGCCAGAAAAGGGGGAGGCATGCAAACCCCTGCATGGGGCAAACTCAGGCCTCTCTTGTCCTGCATAAGCAAGTATTACAGTTCTTTTAGCTCTCCTGGCTAGTTTCCTGCCCAGAGGTGTCCGGCTCTGCCCTGCTAAAGGAAGACACCCTGCACAGGGCACACTCAGGACTCTTTTAGTTACAGCTCTTTCAGTTCTGCTAGCAAGCCTCCTGCCTAAAGGCACTCAGTTCTTGATCCGTGGCCAGGCAAGCCTATAGTTGCTGTCTTTCACCATCTTTAGCATTCACTCTTCTCAGTATAGGAGGCTCTCAGCACAGGGACACTGGGTCCTTGGTCTGAAGGATGCACTCCACTGCAGACTCCTCTTCCTGATTATAGTAAGGTTTTCCCCAATATTTGTGGGATTAAACCCATTGCCATCCAATCTATTCCAACTCATAGCAACCCTACAGGACAGAGTAGAACCTCCCCATAGAGTTTCCAAGGAGCACCTGGTGGATTCGAACTGCTGACCTTTTGGAAAGTAGCCATAGCACTTAGCCACTAAGCCATCAGAGTTTCCTTTGTGGGATTAGCTCTTATAAACTTAGCAGGATGACAAAACTGGCTAATCTCCTTGGTAGGCCACAGTCACCTTAATGCAGAATGAGGTGTCCCATCTCTATAACAGTTTGATGTACCTTATTTGTATAGAAAACTGTCTAATCCATGCAAGGGTTTTACGTACTTTATTTGCATAATCCCAGTCAATCATTTTGTGAGAGTTACAAAACAGTGGCTAGAAAGGCCATATAAAGGCAATTCACTGTACTGCAGGTAACAAATGTTCAGGCATTGAAACCAATTATTTTGTAATTGGGATATGTGATTTGATGGTGTCCTCAAAGCTTATTCTACATTAAAAAAAAAAAAAACTGCATGCCATTCATACATTTATTTATTAAGGTTGCTCTTATTTTCTTTACAAAGAGTGGTAGCTTTCTTATGTCCTAGAAAATGTTTAGGCTTGCAGCTGCTTTGAACAACAGCAGATGAAAATATCACTGTTAATAAATTAAGCAGAAAGCCTAACAACCTAATAAAAACAAACAAGAAAAAAAAAAAAATTGAAGTCAATTGTGTACCAAGTAGTTGAAAAGAGTACTTTGATATTCATAGGCAAGTTTTTGTTGTCTGTATTAGAAGCATAAGAATAAGAAGGTATGGGGAAAAGTAGAAGAGCATAGGAGAAATCTTGGCCTAAGTATCATACAAAAAAGTGGTTCACCAGAGATAGTCCAATATTGAGCGGAGGGCTTCTTAAAATTGACAAAAGATCTTATCTGGGTATATTAGTCAAAAGTCTTTGGATTTAAGTGACAGAATTCCAACCTGAACTGGAAAAAATAAAATGACAATGAGAACAGAAAAGAAAAAAAGGTAAAAATAAAAAAAGAGTATTTATTGGTCACTAACAAAAATTTCAAAATTAGGTCTGTCTTCTGGCACAATTGAATAAAGGGTTTCATATTCTATCATTGAGAAGACCCCAGCATCCACTCTCCTTCTCTCTGTATCATTATTTTCTATTTTCCTCTGTGTTGACTTCGTTCTTGGGCTCTACAAGAATACTTTAAATAAATAGGAATGGCAAATAAGTACAAACAGAAAAGGCTCAATATCATCAGTAATCAGGCAAACGGAATTTAAAATGACAATGATATACAATATATACCTTTTAGAATGGCTAAAATTAAGAGATTGACCAGACAAAGTGTTGGCAAGGAAGTAGAGAAACTGGACTTTTCATATACTGCTGATGGGAATGTAAAATGGTACAACCACTTTGTAAGACAGTTTAGAAGTTTCTTGAAAAAAGGTAAACATACATTTACCACATAACCTAGCCCTTCCACTCCAAGGTATTTACCAAAGAGAAAAGGAAATTTAAGTGCATCAAAGACTTGCACAAAAATCTTCATAGCAGCATTATCTCTAATGCCCCCAAACTAGAAATAACGCAAATGTCCATTAGCAGTTGCAGGGATAAACAAATTGTGGTTTGTCTATACAATAGAGTTAAAATAATAATAATAATAATACAATAGAGTACTACTCAGCAATTAAAAAGAGTTGACTACTGATAAATACAACAAATGAATGAATCTGAAAATAATTCTGCTGAGTGAAAAACTAAACAAAAAATACAGTATGATTCTATTTACATAAAGCTTTAAAAAAAAAGCTTTAGAAATTGGAAATTAATCTATGATGATACGAATCAGATCTATTGTTACTGTTATTTAGTGAGAAGGAAACATGAACTTAAGTCATAAGGAAACATTTAGGCATGATAAATAGGTTTATTATCATCATTGTAGTGATAGTCTCATTGGTGTACAAATAAGTCAACATATATTGTATTATTCAAATGTATTATTTATTACATGTCGATTATATCACATAAAAATGTGCATAAAAATCCTGTTAATTGGGTTATTAAAAAGATTACAGAATATAAGTTGTATGCCTAAAAATAGTTGAAGTGTCCCCTATTGAGATTGGCTTATTGAGATTAATGAGCAATTAAGTAAATTTAACACAAAAGAATTCAAGATTTTCACAGAAGAAAGAAAATGTATTTCTAAAATATGCTTAAGTGTGCTGGTCCTTCAAGGAAAAAGAAACCTCTCTGACAGCAACTTCCAGTTTAGAAAAATTAAAGTTGTGTTGGCAATGTCGGATCACAAGTTAAGATACAAAGAATCATAAATGGACATTAGGTTATCAGTAAGTACTCTTAAAAATGTTTGAATTAAAGCTTTTGAAGCATTTCATTATACGGTAAGTGAATGTAAAAGGATTATAAAATCTAAGTTCATAGAATGTATCAACTGAATAAATTTGTGAGCAATATTTGATTACAGGATAATTTCTGAGGACATTAAAATCATAAAGAGAAAAAATGAAATAAACCAAGTGAAAAAGAATAGTTTTTGCTATATATTCTTGCATTATAAATCATATATGCTTCTTTTTTAAAACTCCAATGAGGTGGCAATATACATTTTCCTGAATAGGCTGTTAAACCAAACCAAAACCAAACCCATTGCCTCCGAGTTGATTCCAGCTCAAAGTGACTCTATAGGACAGACGAGAACTGCCCCATGGAGTTTCCAAGGAGTGCCTGGTGGATTCAAACTGCCAGCCTTTTAGTTAGCAGCTGTAGCACTTAACCACTACATTCCAGGGTTTCCAAATGGCCTGTTAGACTCTGGGAATCTATCAATGTCCCTACAGTAGGTTATTCTGTGTATAATCACTGACTAAGCCTTTAGGAAATAGCTACACACTATATTCCAATAAGATCCCTGGTGGAGTAGTGGTTAAAAGCTCAAGTTGCTAACCAAAAGGTCACAATTTGAATCCACCAGCCGCTTCTTGGAAACCCTATGGGGCAGTTCTACCCTGTCCTGTAGGATTGCAATGGGTTGGAATCGACTGGACAGCAACAGGTTACATTGTTTTGGTATATAATATTATCATTAAGTAGGCCCTCCTTTCAATGCACTTGCCTACAGGACTCTGATACAAGTTTCAAATAAAAAAAAAAAATTGAGACTTCTGCAAAACATCATCAGATTGATAACCTTAGTACACGACTGTGCAAGGTACTCTTGACTATTGATACTGAAGAGAGCACACACTCTGAAGGATCTAGGGTTCTTGGTTTATTTTTGCCAACACGGCCAGATACCTGTCAGTCTGTACCAGGAGACTGAAGTCAGAATTTCCAAGACGCCATTAGTCCAGATGCAGATGCCTTTGAGAAAGAAGATCCAAGAACGGGAGAACAAGAACCATTTCTTTTCTTTGGGACCCAAATGCATTGAAAAGGGAAATTTAATTATAGATAATAGCTTGCTTTTTGATTAGCAGATTATAAAATCTTGTTTGTTTTCTTCATGGTCAGTCTTTACCTATCAATGTGGTAAATCTAACTCCTATATCAAGTGAAAGACTATAGGGTGTACAACAGCCCTAACTTGTAGGTAGTACAGGGTATACAGTTAGAAAAAGGCAGGATGGAGGTTGACATTTGCCTCTTCATAGCAGCTCTGGAAGCTAGATTTTAGTCTGCAACTTTCTAAGCTTGTTTCCTTTACCTTAAATGAGAAAAATACTACCTACCTCATAAGTTTATTATAGACATTAAATAGGATATTTAAGGGCATATTAGAAAAGCTGGCTAAAAATAATTGACCTAGTTAATAATAATATAAGAATATTAGCTGACTCTTACCTACTACCTCTTTGATTGCTGATTCCATTCCAGGATTTTTCAAGTATTCATAATAGTCAGATGCCTTTAATTATGTCTATAACACCGAAATGTTCTGGTTCTTTTTTAATATATTCCTGGAATGAGGCGGCAGGTTGGGCAAATTTAAACTCCAACCCAGAATACCAACGTATGTATCAGCTGTGTCCAGGGACTGTTAAATTAGGAACAAAATATTTAAAATAATCATCCTGCTCTTGTATCCCCTCATCTCACTCTAACTCGCAGTTCTTTATAGATTGTGTTTTATAATTTCCATATGTTTCTCAGAGTGGATATTAATAAAGCAAAACACTAAAACAGTACCTGATATCTCAAGGGTTCTTTAGAATTCCTTACGTGTTCTTAAGATAGTGTTCTCTCCCTGAGAGAAAAATAAATGGTCGCAATAGCAATTACTTCTTTCCAATCATACATAGTATATTTGGATTAAATTTGTTTAACATTAGCATGCCAAATGAAACTAATATACTTTCCCAATGGAAGTTTACATTTTGATTCATGCTTTAAAGGCTCTTGACAACCGGGTACTGATAATGCCAGGACAAAGAAGGTTAGTTGTTTTTTAGCTATTTTTCTTGAGCATGTGTATTACTGTAATATATTTTTTTTAAATCTATTTGTAATGATCTTCATTTTTTTCTTTCTCAGTGCTATTTCCTAACGTTGTAAGCTACTTCACCTCTCCCTATATGTCTATATATTATTTTATTCTTCCAAAGTTTCTCTCTTCAATGATTACATGTACACATGCATTTATATACATTGTACATATGTATACACACATTTGCACGATACATAGATATATATGTAGATGTAAATATAGAGATAAAATTTGTTGTGTGATTCATTTTATCTTCTCCACTGAAATAGAGTACTGAACTTTTGAGACTGTGTTTCTCCTTGAGACATATAAAGGACAGGATCGTTTTTCATTAGCAAAGATAGCAAGAGGCCTGTGCAATATAAATTTTGATGAACACAGAGTTTTCCAATTTTCTGTATAAAAGGTATTGCTTTTTGATTTTTTAGCTCGTCTACTAATGGAATTATCTAGAAAAATCTTTTCCTGTTTCTTTTCAAAACTGAACGATGGTCACTTTAGTTTTATGAAGAGGGAAATACCTTAAGAAACAGAAAAAAAAAATTCCCTCTAAGTTTCTAGAAAATAAAAATACTACAAAGCAATTGTTTCTTTTTATTTTTACCTAAAAAATGACACTTGAATTATTATTTTTGCAGAAAAGTATGTGTAATATTACAGTTGCCAGGCAAGTTTTCAAACAAATATGTTCCCTCACCCTGTCTCAAAAAAAAAAAAAAGACATTGATCTTGTATATTTAATTGTAGACAAAAAGTTTACAAAAGTAATTTAGTCTTTCTTTTAATGAGCAGAATTAAATGGCAATCTTTGCATAAAAATATGGTCAGAATGTATTAAACTACTTTATCTTTCAGTAATGCAAAATTTTTGTTCTATGCTGAAAAAATACTCCAAGAAGCTGGAATATATGAAGAAGAATGGGGCATCAGGATTGGAGGAAGACTCATTAACAACCCGCGCTGCGCAGGTGACACAACCTTGCTTGCTGAAAGTGAAGAGGACTTGAAGCACTTACTGATGAAGATCAAGGACTACAGCCTTCAGTATGGATTATACCTCAACATAAGAAAACGAAAACCTTCGCAACTGGACCAATAAGCAACATCATGATAAACAGGGAAGATTAAAGTTGTCAAAGATTTCATTTTACTTGGATCTGCAACCAACACCCACGGAAGCATCAGTCAAGAAATCGAAAGACACATTGCATTGGGAAAATCTGCTGCAAAAGAACTCTTAAAAGTGTTAAAAAGCAAAGATGTCACCTCGAAGGCTAAGGTGTGCCTGACCCAAGCCACGGTGTTTTCAATTGCTTCATGTGCATGCAAAAGCTAGATAATGAATATGGGATCCTGAAAAAAAATTGATGCCTTTGAATTGTGGTGTTGGCTAAGAATATTGAGTATACCACGGACCCCCAAAAGAACGAACCAACCTGTCTTGAAAGAAGCACAACCAGAATGTTCCTTAGTCTCACATACTTTGGACATGTTATCAGGAGGGATCAGTCCCTAGAGAAGGATATCATGCTTGGGAAAGTAGAGGGTCATCAAAAAAGAGGAAGATCCTCAGTGAGATGGATTGACACAGTGGCTACAACAATGGGCTGGAGCATAACAAAGACTGTGGGGATGGCTCAGGACTGGGCAGTGTTTCGTTCTTTTGTACACAGGGTTGTTGTTATGATTTGGAACCAACTCAAAGGCACCTAACAACAACATGCACTGGTTAGATTCTTGTTTCAGTATGTAAAGGAATATGCCCACATATATCCTTATCAATATTATAGTATACAGTTCAACACAAAATGACAATGTTTTTCCAAAATGCAATAGAAACAACTATTATTGATACCCCTAAGGCATTGTTTATAAGGCACCAACAATCTGGCATGATACAACAAAAATCTATTTTTTAAAAACATCCTGATTGTCTTCCAAACTCCCTTAACTGCCCCATCCTGATTTCCTCATTTGAGATGTCAAAGAACCTTGACATCCTCTCTCTAGATGCTGTCTCAATTTAAGCTTCTAAATGTTGAGAAGTTGCCATGTTGACAGTTGTTCTAGACTTTTAGGCATACATTAATTATTGGACTGATTCTAGCAGTTCAATTCCCACCTTCTTTGCAAACGTTGCCTTCAGTTGTAGTTCTGGTGCCCCTACGATCATTTTCACTGACAAAAGTTTCCTGGTTGGTTACCAAAACAATATATTATTTCTTCTCTAACTTCTGCATAAAATAACCCATTAACTGATATTACCTTCTTTAACAACAACTACACATTACGTTTTATAGTATTAAAAGCCTAAAATGTTTTTACAATTATAATCAAGATGCTGACTGGGAGTTTTCCTATCCTACCAGGATTGCAGTTTAGGACCAAAGTGGAAGACAATGGAGCTTTAAATAAGTTGTGTGAGTTGAATATTTAACTAGACTAGATTAAGTTTTAATAACTGAAAAAGACCAGAAAATTATGGTATCTGCCTACGATGTCATTAAGAGATGGGGAAAGTAGAATTCAACAGAACATGATTGAAAGCAGTGATTAGAAAAAAATAAAATCGTTTCATATTAATATCCCATGGAGTTGAATTCTTCAATAAACTGGTTTTCCATCCATTATCTCATTTTGTCTTCAAATCTACCAGGTGAACTAGTCAAGACAGGCATTAATCATGGTATTTTAGAGGTGAAAAGTGAATATAATAATTTTCTCATAACATTCCTGCTCTTTCCCCTACATTTTACCTATAAGAAAATTGATGAGCATAGATCAGGCAGTGACTGAATAAAAGCCAAGAGCAGAATGAAACCAGTACTTTTGTCAATGTTGCCCGTTCATACTCTACAGATTTGGGTTAGAAGTGAAAATAGGTAGTTCGATTCTATACCTCTAGTCCTCTCTTCTCCTATATTTTTGCATGGCTGAAGCCCTTTTTGTTGTACAGGTATAACTTCAAGTGTCATGGCCTTAGCAAGGCTTCCCTGACCATAAAATCACTTTCTCACCCCCTAGTCATGATCTTATTATACCATTACCCTCTTTGATTTTATTTCTACCCACAAAACCCAGTTCCGTCTAGCTTCTTAAATTCCTAACATTATTTTATTTCTTATTGATTGATTGATAGCTTCTTAATACTCCATGAAGAACGGGACCTTATTGGATTGTATACTGCTAAATTCTTGGTATCTCGAGCAGTGCCTGGAACGTATTATTTGTTAATCAGTTTCTAAGCATACGCCCTAGGGTTGGTGCTAACTCATTCTCCTCTCATTCATCAGACCACCTTTTCTCACTCCATACCAAAACCAAACCAATTGCTCCCAGTCAATTCTGACTCATAGTAACTGCCTCATAGGGTTTCCAAGAAGTGGCTGGTGAACTCAAACTGCCAACCTTCTGGTTTGCAGCCATAGCACTTAACCACTATGCCAGCAGGGCCCATTCCAAACACAGGGTCAAAAAACTACTGCAGTGGAACATTGCAACGTCAACTAACCCTCCCATCCTTCCCACATTGCCTCCTGTTTCCCCACAGATGGTATCAAAGTTTTCCAGGTAAGATAAACTCAAAGAATGGATATGACTCATTTGGGGGTTACATAGTTAGTAAGTGCAGGAGTCTAAACTAGAAACAAGTCTTTTTCCTTCTTCTTCTAACACACTACAGTTATCTAATGCTTTGAACGAAAAGCATTCCTAGTCACTGTCTGGATAAGAATTTAAGAAATAAAACTCTAAAGAGGTTGAGAGCTTTATCCTGCACCCTACCATCGTACAGTTCTTCATTATCCCAGGACTCCAAAGAAAGAAAATTGGATCCTGTTAAAAGGACATTTTTGACCGTTCTGGTCTCACTGTCATGGAGGAAAAAAAAAGAAGCAGCAGCAAATTCAACCCTGCCTTACGGTTAGTGGTATTTTAGATTTGTTCCTGGATATTTAGATGAAATATTTCATCTCCATTTCACAGATAAGGAAATCAAGACACAAAGTATTTAAGTAACCAACTTACCCAAGGTCACACAGGTAATAAGTTATAGAGCCAAGATTCAAGACAAGCCAATGTTGAGTATGAAAAATATAGACTGATATGAAAGGAAACTGAAATATTATCCACAAAATAAGGGCAAACTCCAACATTTCGTACAGATGAGCATGTTCTATCCTCAAGACAAAAGAAAAAAATTTGTAGCATCTCTATCTGTCTCATTAAAAATATTTTATTGTTGGGGAATTCTACTTCACATCTAAGTTAAATCTCTCTGGTTACTGTTAAAAACTACTTCTTATTTGAATGAGTAACAGCTGGTCACTTCATAACCGTATACTTCATGACCCTTCCAGATCATTATTAAGTCACCCTTCAGCCTTCTATGATGTGACAGGCCCCATAAAAGCATCATCAGGCACAAAAATCATTAGGAGCACCACCAGACACCATCATTAAAGTCACCATCTGGCATAACTGGAAATGTCAGCAGATAGAGAGCGCATATTGATGGGCACACTACTGTTTATGCCTTTTAACTGGTCAGCAATGTTAATTATAATTACATCTTCATTGTAGGATTTTATAGCTTATATGGACAAATGAACATACACACTCGATTAACTAACTACAGACTAAATGGAAAATGGTTCTCAGGCTAATGTTTCTAAAAGCTATGAGTACTTTCTTCATTGACTAATATCTCCAAAGTTATTTAGTGTTGAGCAAACAGACAAATTGGCTTTGCCTCCAAAGAGAAGCCAAATTCTCTTCTAACTTATACTATGCCAGGGATTTCTCCATTTAATTGTTAAAAATTTTAAGAAAATAAAGTTTTCTTTTAGCTTTTAGAGTTGTAATATGGCTTTTTCTTTAATGTAGACAATTAGATTTGCATAATGACATGGCAATAACGCCTTTCAATCTCCAGTAGTTTATTCTAAAAAGCTTTTTATTAAAATTATAACTAATTAAAATGTTTATTATGAATGAATACTGCCAGCAAATAACGAAAAATTTGAGACTAGTTTCGTTCCTTCTTTTATTTAGCATCCCTTGAGCTCGGAATTGCACATGCATGGAAAATGATATTGCAGATATTGAACTTGCCACAGAAACGATTCACTTATATCCCACAGATGTTTAGATTATACTGTATATACTATTGCTGTAATAAATTATTTTTTAAGGTGGTTAAAGCTCTGTGGAGTAAATGTGAGAGTGTTGGGTTGCTAACTTACATGATATCGGTATTTGTTTTTTAATCATCTTTTTTTTTTTTAATTTTGTAATTGAGTTTTAGGGTCCTTGATGTTTCAATATATATCTTCTATGAGGTTTCACTGTAATTTCATCTCACTAGTTTACTCTTGAATCCCTGGCAGCATAGTGATTAAGAGCTAGTCTGCTAACCAAAATATCGGCAATTCAAATCCACCAGGTGCTCCTTGGAAACTCTATGGGAGTTCTACTCTGTCGTATAGGGTCACCATGAGTCAGAATCAACTCGATGGCAATGGCTTTTTTTGTTTGTTTGTTTTTGGTTTTAGTTTACTCTTACCACCTATTAGCCTTTCTCTGGTTCCCTTGTATTCCCCCCTACCTGGCTCCTTCCCATTCCTCAGTGTCCTTGATAAGCTTTTATTTACATTCATCTCATTGAAAATTTCTTATTCATATTCATTATGCTTAGAGGGAAACTATTTTTGTTAAATACAATGAAAGAACATTGGATTGGAATACTTAGATAAGCAGTTTTTAGTGCAAAGCTGTATTATCATGTTACAGATTCTATTTATGAAAGTCAAGTGGCAATTTTTCAGTTTTTCCATAAAAATTTTAAAAGTCAGAGAGCAATTCATGAAATTATTCTCAAACATACTGCAGAGGATGTTGTGAAGAAAACTTGTTATTTTGTGCTTCAGGAGTATATGGAGAGGATGAGCAAGCTCATGAGGAATATTCTTGTTTTGTTGAAGTGCAAGTGATAGCTAGATATAATAAGAGGATATAAACACAGGGAAATACATGGTTGTACGAATATATAACACATATATACATATGTGTATTTGCAATCAAGTCTCTTTTGTCCTGCATTCTCTTGGCAGCAATATGATATTGAAAGTATTAAAACAAAAAAATAAAAAGTATTGCCATTTAGTTCAACTCATAGTGACCCTATAGGACAGAGTAGAACTGCCCCATAAGGTCCAAGGAGCGGCTGGTGAATTCGAACTACTGACCTTTTGGTTAGCAGCTGTAGCTCACCCTAGCTCTCAGCCACTGTGCCACTAGGCTCCATTGACAGTACAAGAGGTACTTTTCCCATCAACAGTGTAACAACTATTCTTTTACACATTTCTGCATATTTTGTACTTTCAAGGAACTGAGATTACTGTTATTCA
The DNA here is from genome assembly GCF_030014295.1 of Loxodonta africana. NCBI lineage: Eukaryota > Metazoa > Chordata > Mammalia > Proboscidea > Elephantidae > Loxodonta > Loxodonta africana. Next base: position 107,749,509 of record NC_087347.1, on the reverse strand, counting down.
CTTGAAATATGAAAAAATAAAAATAAGAGCCATGCTGGTTATTCTTCATTTTCCTGTCTATATTCCTGTCACCACCATTACCATGAGGCTCTTTTTCCCACCCTGCCCTTTACTCTAGAAGCCTCATCTCTGTGGACTAAAGCCTGGGCTCCCAGCCTAGCTAGCCTCTGGCTGAGTTCAGTCAATGAGAATCACCTGCACAAGACCAGCGACAAGAAAAAGAGATTGGAGTTTTCTTCCCCACTCCTCTTTTGATCCAGGCCACATTTTCCAGTGGAGTCTATATGCCCCTAGGGCTATGGCTCCTTTCAGTCAGCCCTTTCTGCTTGGCTTCCTATCTCACAGGGCTCTGGTAGAGCTAATTCCTCCTTTTGTCCTTCAGACTTAGGGGTGGTAGCGGTCTCCTGTTCTTGCTAGCTTCTGAGTGCCTCAACATGCTTTTTTTAGTCCCTTAAATTTTCTCACACCTTTGAAGGTAGTCTTTTCATTAAATTCTTGAACCATGTGAGGTTCTTGTCAGGCTCCTGAATGATATGAGAGGCTCTCTGTAATAATAAAAAGCAGTTGTTTTCTTGTTCTTTAATTATATAGTAGAAGTGATAGGAAAACTTGCACAAAATATTTTATTCATATTCAAACATACAGTTTTACAGATTGAAAATTATTCAGAAGTATGTATTAATTAACAAATAGTGTGTTTCATTAGGAAGCCCTGGTGGCGTAGTGGTTAAGTGCTACGGCTGCTAACCAAAAGGTCGGTGGGTTCAAGTCCACCAGGCGTTCCTTGGAAACTCTATGGGGCAGTTCTACTCTGTCCTATCGGGTTGCTGTGAGTCGGAATCGACTCAGTGGCACTGGGTTTGGTATTCGGTTTTTTACGTTTCGTTAAAAATTTTTAAAAACCCAGGAATTTAATGTGAGGCACTCCTGCCAATTTCAGCAGGACTTCAGGGATTTCTAACTCAGTGTTTTCCACTTGCTTTAATAAATCATGTTATCTATGCTGCTAACGTAATGACCCCAAAACCTATAGGTGTGAAACGTGCAATATGTGATTCAGACATTTAGGCTAAGTTTTAAAACTGACAAGTAAACATCTCTGTTCTGTATAAGTTCTAATATAATAGCCAGCTACCTCATTGTAAGACAACTTCGTTCTGATAAGATGTGACGGAGCCTTTAGTTTATCTATGTTAAGTCATCCTGGATATGAACCTCTGGATATGGACCCATGACCTGACGCAATGTGAGTTAGGCATCACCCTGCTAGACCTTCATCAGGGAAGACCCTAAAAACCAAGACCAGAGGGGCTAAAATCACATAAAATCTCAGACTTCTATCTTTTCAATGAAAGCAAGTCAGACACAATCGTCTCCACATTGGTCTGTCTCTTGTGCTCTCCAAAGACTCAGTGCTGCCAAGGGTTCTGCCCGTGATTCACCACCACCGTCTTCAAACCCTAGCACCAAGGGACCTCTGGAGAGGAAACACTGCTGGTTAGGCTTGCATCCTGAGACCTGTTGTTAAAGGTAAAAGCTTGGAGTCTAAAGATGTGGACTCTAACCATTGGACTAACATTGTAATTGTTAATTTTGATGTTCTGGTCATAATGCCTTGTAGTCTCACCTGTGTATCTTCCCATGACTACCCTGCAATAAACCAAATGAGTTTATGTATTATAAACTTGAGCATTTCCTCGCTTACTTTAAAATCAAACCCCACAGGGCAAAGCCACTGTAGCGTCTACCTATTATTGCAAGCACATTTTATTGACATCTTCAGGCATACTTTTATGGCCTAATATTGGAAGTTATAAGGACCCCTAGTGGTGCTAACTGAAAGGTCAATATTTTGAACCCACCAGCAATTTCACAGGAGAAAAGACCTGGCCATTTAAACCCTAGGAAACCCTATCTAGAAGTACTACTCTGTCCTATAGGATCACTATGAGTCAGAATTGACACAACGACAACATTAAAAGTTATGTTTGCTTGGCTACACCAAATAAAGTCAGTTGGTGCAATGGAGTTATTATTTTGAAAGATCTGCTTTCTTGGCAATATCCACTGAGGGATAGTCTCAGTTCAAATAAAGCTTGTGAAATTGGACCTTGTAGTTTCACAGTTATAGTAAAAGTTTGTACCTGTCTATGTACTCAGGCTATAAACTTGTGTCCAGTTAGAATTATCTAATTAAGATACATCTACATTTTTATGTCTAAGGTTCCTAAACTAGATATTTTTTAGTAAACATACATGATTTTAAAAAATCCAGAGTAGCTGTGTGGATAAGTATGTATAGATGTTACAATCAACTTGTGTAGATGTATCTCCTGAGGCCTCAAGGGAACTAACCAATAGGAACAAATGCTACCTTCTTTATGGAAAGCAGTCCCACCCTTAGGAAAGTCATTTGGAGAGAAGGCATTCTGTTTCCACAACTGGGGCTGGGAGTACCATCTAAATGGTGACCACCTCGGCTCCCAGTATTGAACTGAAAGGTGAACAACTCCTACTTAAGAACGAACTGCCATAAAGCCTACCATATTTTAAATACATACAGTGGTTTGTAGCAACGAACATACACACTACTGTCTGAGCTCATGAAAACGTCGTAGTTTGGAAATGTTCCTTAAGTGTTATATAGCATATTGTTGTTGTCCTTAGTTGCCGTTGAGTCGGTTCTGACTCAGAGAGACCATATGTACAACAGAACGAAACACCGCCAGGTCCTGAGCCTTCCCTACAATTGCTGCTATGCATAGAAAGGTAAAATACATACTGTATGCTAGGACAATCATTTGACTAACTGATGCTAAATAAGAACCGTATGTACCTGTTCAGACTTACCTACGAATTTGATTTAACGACAGATTTAGGAACAGATCTTCCAACAAGCGACACCCTGTACAACATATTTTTAAATTATCCTCTGGTATTCTGGACTATAAACAAAACCAAACCCATGGTCATTGAGTCAATTCCGACTCATAGCGACCCTGTAGGATAGAGTAGAACTACCCTATAGGGTTTCCACGGAGCACCTGGTGGATTCGAACTGCCAGCCTTTTGGTTAGCAGCCCTAGCTCTTAACCACTACATCACCAGGGTTTCCAGAAGTACCTATAATTTCAGTGGGGTGAAAAGCATCCCTGTGTGTAAAATGCCGTTATCCTAGAGTCAAGTGGTAGAAATTCTCAGCGGAGCAATTGTAGAAATAATTTTGTAAAAAGTAACCAAAACAGAGAAAAAAAGTAGAAATTCCTTTATAGAAACAATGCAAGGGATGGAGGTGAGGAGAGTTTATGAAGTTTGAAAAGAAGCTTAAATAAGACCATAATTTTCTTAGAATGTAGCAATTTCTGGAAACCCTGGGGGTGTAGTGGTTAAGTGCTACGGCTGCTAACCAAAAGGCCGGTGTTTCCAATCCACCAGGCGCTCCTTGGAAGCCCTATGGGGCAGTTCTACTGTGTCCTATAGGGTCGCTGTGAGTTGGAATCGACTCGACGGCCGTGTTTTTGTTTTTTTGTTTTTTTTTGGTTTTTATAGCAATTTCTGTTTAATGGACTCAGTATAATGAAATTTTTATTATTTTTTTTAACTATTGTTAAGTTATGATACTCATGCTACCAATTTTTCTTTCACTGACTGATATGGCTTGAGAAATGACCATTACCTATGCAACTTAAATTTCCTAGACTCTGTTGGCCAGTTCACACTAAGAGGATTACATCAATCATCACAATTAAAGCTTTTTTTTTTTTTTTTAGTCTGCTAGGCTCTTCACTCAGCTGCATAAAGCAGGACTTCAGTCCTCTCAATGTCTTTCTTTTATTTCAAATAAGGGGTGGTGAGAGGGGCTATGGAGGGTGTCTGGCAACATGAACAGCTTTCTAATATACTTCTGTTCTACAACTCCCTCATACCACTGCCTCGACAGTCACTTGAGACTGCACAAGTCCTCCTTGAGAATGACTCTGCCAGCTGATCCCCAAACAACAAATGCAGAAGGAGCCAGAAGGTGGTGTATTAGCTTCAGCCTGCATTACCCAAGGAAAGTCTGAATTTGGCCCACATAGAAAAAAACGCAAGGATGTCCTCCTTCAGGAAAGAAATAGTTAGCAGCAGGCCTGCAATACATTCTCTCCCTTTAGGAAATGTGGTGGGGGCGGGGGTGGGGGGCACTTCCATGGAAGAAAGAAAGAAAATGGCACTCCTTTAGGGAAGAAGAGTTTTGGATTAAAAAGGTAGACAAACAAGAAAAGATATCATCTGTCTATAAACTGGATTCCCTAAAACCGAATTCTTCTGGCAAATATATTCCTTGAGGCCGCTTAAAGTAAATTGATGGACAAGTACCCTTAGGAATCCATTTGGAGAGGTTTATTTGAATAGTTAGAAGATTCTTGCAAAGAACAGAGCAGGCACACATGCTGGATGAGTGGGAGATTTGGGGTGGAGGAGGCGGTGGTGGTGGTAATGAACTGGGAGGGCTTGATCTCAGGCTTTGCAGCTTCATGGATAAGGCAGCTGGCAAAAGCTTAAGAAGCCCCAGAATTATTTTTCTAAGGGAATCAGTAAGGCATGGGATACAGGAAATGATATCATTAGGTTGATGAGATAAAACTTTAGATTGTCAAATCAGACCCACAATTATAAGAGATCTTAACCAGTATCAAGTTTACAAGCATGCAAGTAATTGGAAGGCATAGATGAAGCTGGGAAAGGTCTGCCAAAGCCACTCCCCATTTTCTTTCTTCTCATTTCTTTCTTACCACATTAGGAGATTTGTTGGCCCAGGTTTAACGTATTAGGTCTCTTAGGGATGTATGTGGTCACATCTCTTAGACAGAAGGAAGCTACTTTGGTCATAAACATCTTCATTTTTTATTCTGAAGTTACAATACTTATACAAAAATTTCCAGGAAGCCATCCCTCATATACCCATAAATTCCAGGTCTCCTTGCATAGCTAAGGATAAGCCTCTTCACTAAGGAGGTACAGAATTCTTTAGTGCCTAAGGGATCTCCGCCAAGCCCTAGAGGTGGAAACCCTTTTCATCTTCTGAGGAGACTTGCTTTTGGCACCCTGATCATACTGATTGACCGTCACCTGCTGACCTGTTGAACAACTATGTGCTCAGTGATATTATGCTCAGACAGAACCATTATATTTCAGACATTGGTTTTCTGATTTGCTCACTTAGAATTTGTTGAGGGATTAACTATATTTGGGCAGGAAGGAAAACCTTCTGAGCAGATTTCTGTTATGTCTCATCAGAAAACAAAACATCTTTCTGTTTTGTTTCACTGTTCATTTCTGCACTTACTATTAAAAATTGCTCTTCTCATTGTATTTGGTCATTAATCAACTTTTTAAAAAAGTATTCAACTAAGATCTTAAATATTTTACAGGAACCATGTTAATTTTTTTTTTCAAACATAAAAACCATTTTAAGAATATCAAAATAATAAAGGCTTCATTTAAAATGAACTGTTCTTATATTTATATAAAATATTATACTGGTATTGTATCTCAATTTGTGATAAGATGAAGTGAAGACAGATAGCTTTAAAAAAAAAAAAAAAAAATTAAACCTCTGTGATTTGTCCAAGGATTAACCTTAACTACAACTTTTGCCCTTCTACCTGTGTAAGAACTATCTGGATTGGAGAAATTACTCATCAATTTACAAGTCTACTTCTAGTTTCCTCACTCTGAAAGTTTTTTTCAGCTAGAATAACATACAGCACAACTTACAGCTCTAATGCAGCAGTTTTTATACGACAGAAAAAAAAAATCTTTTCACCTCAACAATTCCTGTTTTTAGTCCTTTGATCAACAAGACCCTCAAGTTACCTCCCTGATGGAAGCCCCAGGGTTCTTGTTCCTGTCCCTTAGCTCAATTAGTGTTAACCTTTGCCTTCCACCAGTGAAATGCACTTACTTCTGGACCATACATTATGCAAATAACTTCTTCTCATTTCCAGAAGGCTTTTATGTTGTTGTTTTTGCTGTATTATCTTATCCTGCACACTCAAGGAGGGCAACAAATACGTCATCATTCATTAAGTTGTTCATTGATTCAATAAGTATTTATGCCAGAGACATGTAGTGGTTAAACAAGGTATGATTAATACTGTCAAGGAATTCATAAGATGTATATCAGACAGAGCAGGCCAAGACATACTGCAGTAACAACTTCAAATATAAATGTCTTAAAATAAGGAAGGCTTATTTCTAGCAGATGTTACATGAAGGTACTAACGGATCTGTTCATTATGGTCATTCAAGATCTTAGGGAAACGGATGCTTCATTTCAATGCGTATTTCCATAATCACTGAGGCAGGAAAAGTGAATATTTGCTCTAAAAATCGCTCCTTAAAAGTGACATAGATTACTCCTAACACTTCATTGGCCAAAACAAATCTTACATCCACATCTAACACCCTGAAAAAGCAGGACTTCCTAATGAGCATGGGAAGAGTGTCCATAATTATCAACATGATATTTTCATCATCTACATGAGTCAGAATTGACTCGATGGCAATGGGTTTATATCATATTATGGAATCATCAGCTGGCACTATGTCTATAATATAGTATTCTATTTCAATATCTTGCTCAAGATTTATCTAATGAATATTGACCAAAAAATTGCTTCTTCCCTTACCTTGATTTTTTTCTTAGAGCTATATATTACCAGAGTTACACAATCTTGTTGTATCTATTGGATGATTGATTCAATCATTCCTAACTAATAAATGATACTGCTGCCATATATGCTGTGGCTTGACCAGTCATTGGCTAGTATCAGTTCAATATCTTTTAATATCCTCTTCCTATTTATACATCTATTCCCTGCCTAATCCCTACACTCAGCATTCTGTGTACAACGAGGTTGTTCCCATTTCCAACTTTTGCCATCAGAACATGATCTAGTCAGCGCCCTTGCTCAAACAAGCATTAAGGCAAACCAAACTTGAAGAAGAATCTGTCTGATTTGACTGAGTTTATTGCAGCTTAGACCTTTGACAAAATGTCATTTTAATTCTGGCACAGGTAAGAGAAAAATTATAATTTAATGGACTATGTTATTATCAATTTTTCCAGGGTATAATTCTGCTTTGGAGAAGGAAAAGAATAAATTTGGGTCTGTGAAACTGTCTGGCACATCAAGAAAGGATCTAATTGGGTCATAATATATGTGGTTTACTAACTTCTTCAAGTTATTTTCCCATATTACTATATTTTAAGGAGCAGTTTAGGTTGTTATGAGTTTGAATAGACTCAATGACACCCATCAACAACAACAACATAGTTTAAGAGGAGAAATATGGGTTATTTAATCAAGTAGATACACTCCTTACTAGCTGTGCAAACTCTTTGAGCCTCAGGTTTCTTTGTCTATGTAGTACAAATAAGAATAGCTATCTCATAGAATTGCAGTGAGGATGCTTGGGAATCATCTTTCACAATGTTCTGCACAGAGAAAGTAGAATTTCAAAATACTGTTGTTTTTAAGAATAGCTAATAATTAATATTTTTGTTAAAGGAAAAATATCATTCAGAAATAAACCTGTCCAAAGGAACCACATCACCTCTTTCTCCAGCAAATGACAAATGTTCTGAGTTAGGAATGCAAGTATGACTAGTAAATAGAAAACAGGAACAGAGTGAAAGACAAATTGCTAGACTCCTAGGACTGTCCAGGCAAACGTAAAACAGAGCAAGTCAAGAGCGAGAGCAAGAGCCATAGTGAGAGTGAGAGAAGGAGCAGAAGCCAGAGAAAAGAGACAGTAGAAAGAAATCGCAGTGACTTTGCAAGTAAACCAGGCAGAGGTTTTTATCAGTTTCACCTTCAGGGCTATAGTATATGCTCTATTTTTCTAGCAAGATTTTGCCTTGGACTGAAAATATTCTGACAGTTTCATTCTCAAATCTCTTATCATCATGTAGTCTTAAACGAATGAACACTTGGAAGTATTTATTATGCATGTGTAAAGTACATTTTCACATGACTTTTTTTACTTCAACACCAGCACACGCACACTTTTTCAAAGCTTTATTAAGAATTCTTTTTAATCTTGTCCTTGTCATATTAGGATTTAATATTCTTTTTATGTAATCTAAGCCTCAGTAAGCCTAGGTAAGCTTTATTTATGCTTGCATAGGGCTTTTTTAGCTTTTTTCAAGGATACTTAAAAGGTTTCGATTCAAAAGTAACAATGATGACATGGAATTCTAGCCATTCTTCAAGGACCAGCTTGAACATTATCATGAAACAGGCTAAAATAGCAGCAAAAGTTACACTCATCTTTGAATTTGTGTACTTCCCCCATTTACCTCACACTAAAACATTTCAATCATTTGTGTCATAGATTGAATTGTGTCTGTCCCCCCAAAATATCTGTCAACTTGGCTAGGTCATGATTCACAGTATTGTATGATTGTCCACCATTTTTTCATCTGATATGATTTCCCTGTGTATTGTAAATCCTATCTTTATGATACTGATGAGCTGGGATTAGGGGCAGTTATGTAAACTCAATCTATAAGATTAATCTACAATTTAAGCCAATATCTTTTGAGGTATAAGAGAGAAGCAAACAGAGAGACATGGGAACCTCATACCACCAAGAAAGTAGCACTGGAAGGAGAGTCTGTACTTTGGACCCAGGATTCCTGCACAGAGAATCTCCCAGACCAAGGGAAGACTGATGACAAGGAACTTCCTCCAGAGCAGACAGAGGGAGAAAGCCTCCCCTGGAGCTGGCACCCCGAATTTGGGCTTCTAGCCTACTAGACTGTGAGAGAATAAACTTCTCTTTGTTAACACCAACCACTTTTGGTATTTCTGTTAGAGCAGTGCTAGATGACTAAGACAATTTGTTCGCGTATTTTGTGTTTTTATCAGAAGGCTGATACCTACTGTTTTACACATCATATCACTGGCTGAGTAACTCAGTCTATAAATTTTTGTTAAATGAATAAAAGATACATAATCCGAGAATGTGAGAACCAGGAAATCACTTAAAGATCAGAGTTAAACTAACATCCCACTTCCCACTATTTTGAAACAGAAATTATCTCTTGAAATTGTTAAATGCTTTAGCACTACTGAACACTGGAATGCACTTTTAAATGCTAATTTACCTGTTATTCTATGTATTCAATAGTTTCATTCATTTTTTAATTACTTTTTGTTTGGAGAAGAAGAGTACATTGCCAGGAAAATTCTCCCTATATCTTTTAACACTTCCCCAAAAATAAAGATGAAGCCTCTAAAATGTCACATAGCTTCAAATTTTTCATCTCACTATGGACAAATTTCTCTTTAGTTTTCTTTGTTTTAGCACACACTAATAAAAAGACTTTTAGGACTACTCTTTTGGAAGACTAACAGCTGGACCTGCTATTGTGTATCAAATTTTCAAAAGCTTATTTTATCAATTACCTTATTGGATTTGTCACTTTTTTCTTTATTTGTCTTATTCTAGAACATTATATATTTCTGAGAATATTTCCTGAATATGTACTTGGATATTCAACATTAAATTTCTACATTCCACAACTGAATTTAATGTCTTTCCCACCAAATATGCTCCCCTTCTGCTATTCCGTATCTCAGAATACCACCGCAATTAGAAAATCTAAGTTAAATCATCCCTAAATCTAAATTTTACTAACTCTTGTCTATCAATATTCTTAAAAGTCTCCAAAAATCAATTTCTAACACAATATCCCCTTTGTTACCACATTAGTTCAGGGTTACATAAAATCTTTCTTGTGTTATTTCAATCGCCTTTTTTTTTTTTTTTTTTTACTAGTTTCCCCATTTCTGTTTTATCTGCACTAATCAAGGAAAACATCCAGTATAGCCTAGGGGAAAATCTTTCCTAGGGCTCCCAGAATTAAATAGTGCCATCACCCTATTACAATAAATGGCTAGTACATTAATTTGCCATAATAGTACAATTAAAACAGAAAAAAAATATAGAATATTTGTACAGAATATAAAATTGCATAGGAAAATAAAATCCATTGCCATATTCATAGACATATAAGGAATAATGTAATGGAGCCGCTTCTATAAGTGGTAACACAATTGCTTTTTGGCTCTATTAATGACACATTTTTTTCCTATTTATTTTTGATAAGTCCCTGAGAGGCAAATATATTCTTAATTATGTCATTCCTTGAAAAACATCTACCTTAGAAATACATGTAAAGTTACCAATTAAAAAAAGGTTTAATCTTTTCTGAAAGCATACCCTTTTCTCAAAAATCCACACATATAATGATGTTTTGTAGTTATATATTGTTCTGTATTTTTAGTTCTATTTTCTTATTTGAGACACAAAATTGTTCTGTTAGTATGTAGATCAGTTATTATATTATTTTGTGTGTGAGGGAGAGCTGGGCAAGGAGAGTATACTTCTTATTTCCATTTTTAACACAACATTCTTTACTCCTTTTGATTTTTCATATACCAAGGACTCTCATCTTCTGAAATCTTAAGGATGTATTTACTTCATTTTTATGACTAGAAGCACAAATATGTTTCCGATTTTATATTATTAAAATCATGCACTAAATTCCTGACAGAATTTTAGTAAAGTAAATTTTGGCGTTTCATGAAGTATCATAATCTTTTTTAAAATTGCATTGACAAACATTTCCCAAGTAACTGTTAGTGGACCCCTAAATCGAGAGGCATTCAGGCTCAGCTTGCAGAAGTGGGTTAATCTGCTCTGTCTCTGAGAGATTGAGAGGAAAGGGCAAAACTGTGGCTGTTCTTAGAAAAAATGTTTTTGTGCACATTGTCCTTGTCCTTGAAAAATAGGTAGAACCATTTTCACAAAATACTTGTGCAGATTGGCTCCAGGGTGTCTGTAGACTCGTGTTTGCTGTTTCCTTAAATTTCTTAAATTTTCATATGTACATAGCTTTCCTCAACTCTTAAACATTGAAGCATTTAGCATTTTTTGCTTCATGCTTTCCAACTGCAGTTGCTCTATTCCTCAATAAAACTCATTTCTTTTCTATTCCTAACCAAGTAAGAAATTTGGTTTTTGACCTTTTCGGTGTCAAATGTGGGATCGAAGGTGACCCCACTTGACTTCTGTGACCCTGACATGCCAGGGATCCAGGTCAATTGTATTGGGCAGAACCTCCTTGGGCTTTCCATCTCCACGGTGGATTCTTGGAAGTTGCAACAAGATAAATGACCTCTCAGATTCAAGCTACCACTCTCTTTCAGCAGAGGCTTTCTGGAGTTTTATTTTTAGATTTGTTTTCTTTGTTCCTAGGATTTGTTTCTTTGTACTTACAAGTTTGTTTCATTATCTGTTGGAAACATGGGAAATGCCACTTCAAAAGGTACAACTTTGGAGCCACTGTTGAAGAGTCCTGCACACTACATGAACAAGAATTTTGGCACTGTAACATGCACATTTCTGTCTGTCTGGTATAATCTCACCAAAGATAATTTGGAAAATCAATGGCCACTTTTGGGTTCTTTTGATCTCTCTAAGTTGCTTTTTCTGATCAGTAAATTGGAAAATCAAGGCTCACATATGAAGCAATCATAGTGGGATGCCTATCTTAATTGGTACCAAAGGTCTCCAAAAGACACCAGAATGGAAAAATTGCTTTTCTGCAAGACACAGTTTCTAAATTAGCTAAACAAAAGAAAGAACTGTGTTGCCAAAACTCAACCTCTGTTCTTTCTGCCAAGGTGCTGACTTCTGCTTCTTTGAATCCTTCTCTGTTTTCCCTTTTCTCCTAATAACACTCTGTCAGAATTCTCTTTCTTTCCAAAAAACCCTGTTGGGGAACCTTTGCCCAAAATGCCTACTAAAACCTGCCTGAGAATGTTGAGAAATTTCCTTGCATTGCCTTTGTTCCATGCACTAGAACAGAGCTTTGCAACATAGTTAGGGACTTTCCCAAGTTGTGCCAAGACCCTTATAAATTTGCTGAGGAATTAAAAAATTCAATTGACTTTTATCAGCCTGCACTCCCCAATTCATGTTAGTTAATTCATATGATAGTTGGACCTGCAGATGGCCAATTGTGGCTAGAAGAAGCTGAATGGAAAAATCCCAAAGAAAATTTAGGTTTAGACATGGGAAAGGTAGCCACTAAATTAGTAATAGGCAAAATATTGCTAGAAGCCCTTCCAAGAGCCTTCCCCCCCATTTCAATCCTGAAAACAAGATAAAGAATGAAAGTGTATATGATTATCAGACCCAGCTACTTCAAAGGTTTTCTGAACACTCAAGAGTTTTTCTGAATACCGTGGGAGGCTCTGGGGCCTTTAATGCTGTTTTCACATCTGGCCTCAAGCCTGAAATTTCATCTTTGGTAAAGAGAAACAGGTTAGACTTGGAAATGGCCCTAATCATTGAAATTATTAATTTGGCTTACAAACTTACTCAGATTTTTGAGGCTGGGAAGGCCTCCAATGTAAATAAACTAATGACCCTTCAACTGCATTAACTGCAATCTCCCAGTCAAAAGAGAAATGTCAGACCTACCAGTGGCACCAAGGCTGAAATTTATCACAATCACAAAAAACCTGGTCACTGGAATAATGAATGTTACAAACTGAAAAATAAATGGTGGTCTCTGCCAAAAGACTCCCTTCCACCTCTTTATTTAGAATGAAGGTTCTCCGGGGATAATTCAGGGGCTTTTCCTATGGTTGGACTCAATTTACAGGGAGAAATTATTGTATATGTTAATGGAGAACCTGGTAAATTTCTAACAGATACTGGTTCAACTCTGACTGCAATTAATCCTACTTGCTTAAAAAGGCCTCTGCCCCAGAGTACAAAAACTTCAAAAGTAGTAGGGGTTACTAATAAAGAGCAAACATTAATTCACTCTCAACTCATCCCAATATCCCTTGGACCTATTGATTTACATTGTTTTTGCTCAGCTTCAATACTCCTGCTAATCAATTAGAGAATTTTTGTCTAAGTGGAATTATCATTTACAATTTAATGAGAAAGGGAATATTATTGAACCTGCTTGAAATTCCAAAATCAGCAGACGCAGGTTTAAATTTGACTATATTCAGAAGGAAGAGGCCATTTTTTGTATGCAAGGACTCATTATACCTCTTAAAAATTGTACTCAACCTAACCCTCTCTCTTCTGATATTTTCTCCCTAATTCCTGAAAACTTATGGATCACTACATCTACAGATATTGGCTGAGTTTTGTTAGCTGAACCAATTAAAATTCAAGTAGATTTATCCAAACCTTTGTGAAAGATACCTCAATATTCACTTAAATAAGAGACAAAGGAAGGACTTGTTCCTATCTTTCAGGATTTCCTTTCTAAAGGAATAATTGTTCCTTGTATTATCCTTGTAATACTTCCCATAAGAAAACAAACAAAAAACAGGGGTTGGAGATTTGTTCAAGATTTACATGTCATTAACCACACTGTGATATCCAGATTTCCAGTAGTCCCTAATCCTCATTTACTACTTTCCAATGTCACTTCAGATGCAACTTATTTTATGGTAGTAGGCCTTTGCAGTGAATTTTTTAGTATTCTTGTGCACTCTGAAAGTCAATATTTGTTTGCTTTACTTGGAAAAATCAACTATTTACCTGGACTGTAATGTCCCAAGGTTTTACCAAATCTCCCACCTATTTTTACAAATTTTGTGTCCTGGTTTCCAGTTTTTACTATTGCAAACAAGTCCACGTGGATGATGTATTAATCTGCTCAGTCTCTCAACAATCATGTCTTAAAGATATGATACTCTGTTAAAACATTTGGCTGCAGGAGAACATAGGTTCCTAAAGAAAAATTATAACTAGCTCAGGCCTCTGTTAAATATTTGGGCCATCTAATTTCTGTGAGAAGCATTTTTTATCAATCTTTAATGAAAAGAGACTATTTTTTATTTCACTATACCTGAAGCTAAGAAACAACTGTGGGGGTTTCTGAGATTCAGTGGTTATTGTCAGGCCTGGACTCCTAATTTTTCTTTGTTGGCTCAACCCTTATATAAATATTTGAAAGCTTCTGAGCTACATTCTCTCCACTTTGCACCAGATAATCAAGAAGCCACAGTTACATTGAAGGAGGCTTTGATTAATATGCCAACTTTGGGCTTTTCTAATTATAACATAGACTTTTGTGCATGAAAAAACCATAAACTCATTGTGTTCAAGTCAACTCTGACTGATTGTGACCATACATGACAGAGTAGAACTGCCCCATAGGTTTTCCAAGAAGCAGCTAGTGAATTTGAGCTGCAAACCTTTTAGTTAAGAGCTGAGCTCTTAGCCACTGTGCCACCAGGAAAATGCTTTGGGTGTTCTCAAACAAAACCACAGGGGACAGTAGAGACCTGTGGGTTATTACAGTTTTCAACTTGACCCTGTAGCCAGAGGATAGCCACCCTGTCTTAGGACTGTGGCAGCTACTGCCAGATTAGTGGAGACCACTGCAGGGTTAATATTAGAAAACTACTTCAATGTTTATGTGCCCCATGCTGTGTTTGCATTACTTAATTCTGCTTTGACATAACACCTTCTGTCAGCAGGCTCACCTTTTATGGGGTTCTCCTCCTGACTACATCCAATATTAGGCTGCATCCTGTAGCTTCTTTAAATCCATCTTCTCGTCCCCCAGTGGCAGGTGAAAGCAGTTATCCTGCCCATAACTGTTCAGATGTGACTGAATAACTTCTGACTCCCCAAAAAACGTAAAGAAGACTCCTATGACTAACCCTGATTTACTTTTGTTTGTAAATGTTACTGTTTTGAAACTTGATCCTACTAGCCCTTGTGATCAAGCTGGGCATGCTGTTACAACTTCTATGAAAGTTCTTGAAAGTCCTTGAAAGTTTTTGAAAGTCAAGTTCTCTCTGAAGCCACTTCGGCCCAACAAGCTGAATTAATTGCTCTCACTAGAGCCTCTAAGATTGCTTCTGGACAGTTTGTGAATGTTTGTACAGATTCTCAGTATTGTTTTGAAATTATTCATGATTTTGTTATGTTATTCATGATTTCCATGTGATATGGAAACAGAGGGTTCTTATCTTCCTCTAAAAGTGCTATTAAAAAAAGAAGCTTTAGTAGCAGACCTCTTGAACACTTTATTGCTCCCTTGTGAAATTGCTGTAATAAAGATACAAGTATACCAGTCCCAGGCTGAGGATGTCATGGATTGAATTATGTCCCCCAAAAAATGTGTGTAACAACTTGGTTACGTATAATTCCCAGTATTGTGCGTTTGTCCTCCATATTGTCATTGCGATTTTATGTTAAGAGTATTAGGGTGGGATTGTAACACCACCCTTACTCAGGTCACTTCCCTGATTCAAGATAAAGGGAGTTCCCCTTGGGTGTGGCCTGCACCACCTTTTATCTCTCTAGAGATAAAAGGAAAGAGAAGCAAGCAGAGAGTTGGGGACCTCATACCACCAAGAAAGCAGCACCAAGAACAGAGTGCATTCTTTGGACATGGGGTCCCTGTGACTGAGAAACTCCTCAACCATGGAAAGATTGAGTACAAGGACCTTCCTCCAGAGCAGACAGGGAGAGAAAGCCTTCCCCTAGAACTGAAGCCCTGAATTTGGACTTGTAACCTACTAGACTGTGAGAAAATAAATTTCTCTTTTTTAAAGCCATCCACTTGTGGTATTTCTGTTATGGCAGCACTAGATGACTAAAACAGAGGAAATGAGATGGGATAATCTTGCTGATGCAGCAGCCAAACAGGCTGCTTCCTAGGTTATTTTTGCACTAATGGTAAACGAAGAGTTCTCCATAGTTTCCTATTGGTTACTTCAATATTCATAACCTTACATTAGAAAAACTACTGAAACACAATAGCTGGCCCAAACAGATGATATTGGGGTATGGAAAAAGGCAGGATCCTGCCACTAAATTATAGACTGGGCCTAAGAAAACTGTCTTACTTGGCTTTTTGTGAGTTCCCATGTTATACGGACCTTAAATCAAGGCTCCCATATGGGATGAGATAAAATGATTGAAGTCCTAAAAAATTATTAGTAGGAAAGGGTTTTTGAGGCTGCTGAACATGTTGCCACCCATTGTCCTGTTTGCCCTTGCTATAATCCTGGAAAATGCTTTAAGGCACCATCAGGATGATACCCTTTACCCTCCAGGACCTTGCTTGAGTGGCTACTAGATTTTGTTCAACTCTCACCTTCAAATGGTTATAAATATGTGCTAGTAATGATTCTTAAATTATCACATGAGGTGGAAGGTTTCCCCTGCCATTATACTACTGCCTCCTTTGTAGCAAAAAAGCTCCTCAAAAACATTATACCCATCTGGGGAGCACCAAGAACTTTTTGTAGTGACCAGTTAACTCACTTTAGCAGCCAAGTTATCCAAGAAATAAATACACCAAGTTTTCCCTATTTATCAAAGACTACACTGCTCTTATCATCCTCAGTCTACAGGCTTGGTAGAAAGAACTAATGGAATCATAAAAATCCAATTAGCAAAAGTTTGTGATGCGTTAAATTTGTCTTGGACCAAAGTTCTTCCCTTAATTCTCTTAAACCTGAGGTCCACACCATTTGGATCTCATAAACTTACCCCCTATGAAATAGTTACTGGAAGGCCCATGGCCCTCCCCTATGTTGCTTATACTGACTTCAATATTGTTCAGCCAGAATTATTGAAATAATGTCAATCTCTAATCCAATACTCTAAAGAATATTTTTCACAGGTTACAGAAGCTTTTAATAACCAAAAACCAGAATTCCAAAATCTGCCTAACATTGTCCCAGGAAATTATGCAAGAGACATCAACTAAAAGTCTCCTTAAAGCCCTGTTGAAAAGGGCTATATTTAGTTCTCCTTACCAATCCATATGCCGCTATATTAAAATGAGTCAAACCCTAGATCCATCTGCCCCAGCTTAAGTGAACTAAGGATCTTTCTAGACTAGTTAGCCCTCTGGAACCTTAAAAATCACATTTAAATGACCCAGTGGCCAGGAGCAGACAACATCCATCTGAGGTAGACAGCTGATTCCAAGATCATGGAACAATGATCTATGGTTGATTTTGTTTAATGATTGTAGCTATTCTTATGCTTTTAGCTTTATTATATACCTGTGGTATTATTTCTTGTGGGTTTATTAATCATGAAGATTTGTTTAGCTTTTATTTTTCTACCTTTGATAAATTTTTCTAATGCTTGGAGAGAAAATGCTTTTGTTAGATTAGCCCAATCAGTAGCTAGTGTTGATAATTTGACTGAATGTTGAATTTGTCATTCTTCCCCACAACTGTGCACGAAAATTCATATCCATTGGTTTCTCCTATATTGAATCATAGTTTTGTATCCCTGTTTCAGTTCATTTTAACATCACTTTTAAATGAGCTATATGTGTTAGTCTATGGCATCCTCCTGGGTTGCAAGGCCAACCTCAGGTATCCTATTTTAATTTAACCCAGAATTTCTTCAAGGAAAGAAACATCTTACGCATAAATAATACCTTGAATAATCCCCAAATCCAGCTTAGAAGGTCTGGAAGCTTTATAACCTTGCTACTTTTGACACAAAAGATTAAAAACTGTCTAACTAAAACTGATTTGGGGGAATTATTGCCCCCTGCCCCCATTCAGTAAGCTCTGGAACCCACTAAAGATAAGATGATTATCCATCTGTAATAATTCTTCAAAAGAAATTTGACTTTAACAAATCAATTGATCCATCCAATTTCCCCATGATTACACCAGAAGGAAAATGATTTGTCCTCCTTATGGATATGTATTCTTATTTGAGGGATCAAATTATTCGATGATGAAACAAGCCTACCCATGCTTCTGCACTACCTTGTTTGAATGGCTGGAACATGATAGGCCAACGTAACTTATGCTTTTTGGGGGATTCTTCCAGGGGTTTATTCCTATGATGAGAGTAAACACTGGGCTGATGATTTAAAAATTCTTACCATAAAGGAGATGCAGACCTTTTGAAATGGGTGGAGTAAATGAAACACCAAAATCCTATAACCAAAAAACCCGGATTAGGATGAGTATTTCTCCAAGACTTTCTATCCTGGTATGGTGTCCCTCAGCTTAAAAAGCCCATTAGCATTTGTCTGATGCTATGGCTGAAATCACTGATGATATTGCAGATGAAATGGCAATCCAATTAAAATCTTTGGACTCCCTCATTAGGGCTGTATTAGATTGTAGAATAACTCTAGATGTCATTTTTAGTTCAACATGGGGGAGTTTGCACTATTGCTAATACCTCTCACTATACCTGGATAAACCCCACAGGACAAACAGAACAAGGTATTGAGAAGATCCACCAAATGGCTACTCAGTTGCATTCAATACATCTTATGCCTGATTCTCCCTTTTTGGAGATTTTTAGCTGGTTGCTCAATATAATTGATAATGCTCAATACTGCAAACTTGATTAATTATTTGATTATTATATTAATTATTATAGAACTAGTCAAATGCTTTATGAAATGTTTTTTTAATGTTTGTAATAAGCACAGGACTCTTCTAAGCAAAGAATTATTTATCTTGAAGAAACTTACGTTTAGTATCGGTCAAACTTTTGCCTATTTCCTTCTTTCTCTCTGGGACACTGCATCTATATTTATTGCTTGGATTCAGCCTGAAACTATTCCTCAAATGTGGCTTTGTCTGCTGTGGCAACCCTGACAAGTCAACTCACCCTAAAGATGAAGCCTATTTGGCAAGGTGAAGACAATAATACCTATCAGTCAAAGTCTCTTGAGGAAGGGCAGGTAAAAGTCCTTAGAGAAGAAAGGTAACTCTTATTGTGGGTGATGTGATCGGCACCCCTGACACAGCCTTGATCAAAAAGGGGGAATCTTTAGCAGACCCCTAAAATGAGAAGAGCTCAGGATGAGCTCCCAGTAGTGGGTTAATCTGCTCTATCTTTGAGGGAGCAAGAGGAGAGGGGCAAAACTGTGGCTGTTCTCAGAAAGAATGTTTTCATTCAAACTTCCCTTGTCCTCGCAGAACCATTTTCACAAAATACTTGTGCAGACTGTCTCCAGGATGTCTGTGGATTAACTGCTATATGACTTGTGGTTACTGTTTCCTTATATTTTCATGTATAAATAGTTTTCCTCAATTCCTGTACTTCAAAGCATTTAGCATTTTTTTTGTTTCATGCTTCCTGACTGCAGTTGCTCTTTTCCTCAATAAAACTTATTTCTTTTCCTTTCCTGAGTAAGAATTTTTTTAACATAACAAATGACTCAATTCCCTTAGTAATACTATTGAAATAGTCACAGTGTATTTAACTGAAAGTATTTTTGAAAAATTAATTTGTAAAATGATGAAAACATGATATTAGAATTTGGTTTAAGATGGTTTCAGTATAGTGGTCCTTGGCTAATAATTCTTACAGAAACAGAAAAAGCCCCCAACTTATATTATCATCGAATACTCAAACACTCAACTACTCTCTAGAATCTAGATTGAATTAAAAATTATGAAATGACAACTAAAACTGGAATTAAAAACATAGATAATAACCTACCTATATATTCTGACAAAAAAAATGAAAACAAAACCACCAACCAGGCAGAAGAGAGAAACAGGTTTTGTCTCTCCCTATCTTCTGGCTGAAAAATCTAGGACTCCAGGCAACAGAACATCAAGCAGTGGGCCCTTCACAGCTTTGGAGCTGGATTTTGAATCAAAGTGCAGGACCTTCCTTTTTTCATCAAATTATCCCCCTCCAAATCAATTCACAGAGTAAAACTGTGGGCAAGAAGTAGGAAAGTTTTGAAGTAGCACATAGCATGCTGAAAAGAAGGGTCCTCATATGTAAATCTATAAGAAGAAGTTAGCATAGGAAGATCTGTTATGTTTCCTCCTATCTAATCAATCATAGTCACAAGAGTTACATCAATGAGAGTTTTAAAGGCAAAATAGCTGAATGATTTTTGTTAACTCATTCTATGTTTATCAATAAAGCCCTTAACCAAGCTTTCATCATCCAGAATAGACTATTGATATGCTGATATAATTTTATAACCTGAGTCATATTCAATACATTTTTCTCTTTTTATTATGTTAAACCTATATTTATCCTACATTTTTCTTTACTCTGTACCTATTGCAAAATGGAATCTTTTTAAATTTTTTTTTCTTCTTAAATGATTCTCAGAATTCAGTGCAATGTATTCATTGTGAGGTCAAGGGACAGTCAAGCTGAAATAACTCAAGATAGGAAGCAAAATATATAAATAACACTGTTGTAGCAG
This sequence comes from Loxodonta africana, assembly GCF_030014295.1. Classification (NCBI taxonomy): domain Eukaryota; kingdom Metazoa; phylum Chordata; class Mammalia; order Proboscidea; family Elephantidae; genus Loxodonta; species Loxodonta africana. The sequence continues at coordinate 107,729,231 of NC_087347.1, read as the reverse complement.
GTATTCAGTAGTTATCCTTGTGTCTCATTTTTTAAGTACATAGAAAAGAAGAATTCTGTTCTTCTGTAGATAAACTAGTGAAACAGAAGGAAATCTCATGGTAGAGAACAGTACACTGACACCAACAAGAACGCTTTTGAGTCTATGTTCACCTTACTCCAAGGTACTTGTCTATTCAGTTTTGTTCTCTCTTTAGTCCATCCTGAGACACCAAGATATCACTTATTCTAAGCTTCTTTTAAGAATATACAAAAGGAATCCAATGTCACGTTTTAACTTATATTGCCTTTCCATTTTCTTAGATGTAGTGTTAACTAGCTCCAACATACATTTCCTTTAATGCTATTTCTACAAGAACATTCCAGTTTCAGAGACTATTAGAAGTAGAAGCAAGCATAGAAAATTTTGAGTTCATGTACTTCATTTACAGAAAAGAAAATCCATTGTTATCAACTTGATTCTGATTCATAGCGAACTTACAGGACAGAGTAGAACTGCCCCATAGGGTTTCCGGACTGTAATCCTTATGGAAGCAGACTCTCACATCTTTCTCCTGTGGAGTGGCTGGTGGGTTTGAACTGCTCATCTTTTGGTTAGTAACTGAGGGTTTAGCCACTAAGGCTCCTTCAGAAAAGAAAACCAAGGCCTAAATTGGTGACAGAAAGTCAGTAGTATCACTCTGGAGTTTTTTTTGTTTTTTTTTTTCCCCCTATAATCCAGAGTAAGTTGTTGTTGCTTTTTAATTATTTACTATAGTCAATTTTATCCCATGCTGTTCCTTACAATATCCTTGAAGAATACAACTATACTACACATTTTTCTTTTTTTTGGTAGTGCCTGCAATAAAATTAGTGCTTAATAGATATTTCCTGAATGAGTACCCAAATAAGGAAACAATTGAACTAGAGAATGAGTGTACACAGTCATTTCTTTTTTCTTAGAAAGCACCTATTTTACCCATTCAGGCAAATATCCTTTTACCTTCAAACAACATATTTCTCACATACTATCTTGGCATATTCCTACTTTAGTAAACTAACAGTGGTCTTCTTAATTCTTCTTACAACAAACTTCCAACATAATTTCATAGTTTATTAGAACATATGAAAATAGAATTGGAACAAAAATAATTTGCTCAGGAGGTTGTAGGAAAAAGAATTTAACTTTACCTAAAGAATTTTGTTTTGGGCCCTTGTTCCTGCAAGATAACCTCTAAAACAGAATCTCCCCAGTGATTGAAGTACCTGATGAGGCCTCAGACCACACCTGAGGGTTTATGCTAATGAGGTGCTTCTTGGGTGGGGCCTAGCTGTGTCGGGAAAAAGAAACCATCATGTGATATTAGCCGGACCTAGGGGAGGAGTGCTGCAGGATGAGTTCGATCAATCATATCTACTTTTGAGGTTCCAACAAAGGCTCTGAACATGGAAGCTCCATGGGTTTCCTAGTTGGTAAAAGACAATGATGCTCATGGGAGGATAGTGTGTCCATTTTGACATAGAAGAGCTACATTGTGAGCTCTCCCAGACGTCACCGCATGTGTCTCTTCATTATGTAATCATAACTATAGCACTTTTTCTAAGTTCTGTGAGCAGTTCTAGTGAATTTTCAAATCCAAAGAGGTAGTGGGAGCCAGCAGGTCAGAAGTTATGGGGGTCATTGGGGGCTCCTGAGCTTACAGCTGGCATCCTGAAGGGGTAAAGGGAGCCCCTGGACTTGTAGCCAGTAAGTCAGAGTGTGGGAGGTCCTGGGGACCCCTGAGCTTATGGCTGACATTCTAAAAGGCTAGTGGGAAGATAATGAATTTGTAATCAGCAGGTCATAAGTGAGGTTGTCATGAAGACATCTAACCTTGAGACTGATGTTTGAAGCCTTAGACAGACTTGACAGACTGGAGAACTGGGCCTTTTAACTCATGAGGCATGGCCAAGATTCTGGTGGTTAGGATCACGGGAAGAAGCACTGTATATGCAGTTGGGACAGAACCCAATTAAATTAATTTGATTGATTCTTACGTTTTGGTGTCAGAGAAGTAGAATTTGATTTCTGAGCAGGATATGATCATAAATTACTGCTGAAACAATCTCAATAAGGGCAGTGTTTAAGACACATAAAAGAAGACCTGGGAGTATCAAAAAAAAAAAAAGCAAAAGTGAAAAACGATCAAAAGGTCACCTGATTAAAGTGTTAGCCTAATAGCCTAATGCACTAAGGGTTTCCATAGTATAAGTTTATCATATACTATAAAAAAAAAAAAAAAATTTTTTTTTTTTTTATATGTCATGGATTGAATTGTTTCCCTCAAAAATATGTGTCAACTTGGCTAGGCTATGATTTCTAGCATTGTGTGGTTGTCCTCCATTTTGTGATCTGATTATTCTCCATTTTGCGATCTGATTATTCTCCATTTTGCTATGTGTTGTAAATCCTAGCCTCTATGCCAGTGGCTATGGTCCCATTTGGGAGTGAGCTGTCCATTATGTTAATGAGGCAGGATTAGGTCATGTTAATGAGGATTAGGGTGGGATGCAATGCAGTCACAACACTGATCAGGTGTAAGGAGAGTTTCCCTGGGGTGTAGCCTGTATAACCTTTTACCCTACAAGAGATAAAAGAAAAAGGAAGTGAGAAGAGACAGAGAGACATACTATCACCAAGAAAGAAGAGCCAAGGGCAGAGTGTTTCCTTTGGACCTGGGGTCCCTGCATTGAGAACCGCCTAGACCCTGAAGGAGACTGATAACAAGACACATGGAGATTTCCAAGTAAAGCCTGGCTTATAGATGTTGAAAGGAGACAAGGACCTTCTCCCTAGAGCTGACAGAAAGAGAAGGCTGCCCCTAGAGATGGCATCCCAAATTCAGACTTCTAGCCTCCAAAACTATGACAGCAAAATCTTCTGTTTGTTAAAGCCATTCACTTGTGGTATTTCTGTTTTAGCAGCACTAGATAACTAAGACGTCATACTTTTGCCCAAATATCAAACACCTGCAACATTTGTTTGCCAGCCACACCCTCCCTCCTGAGGTATTTTCCTAAGTGCCCCTATGCCAATTTTTTTAACATGTCACTGTACAAAAATATTAGCATAGTGCACTAATGAAAATACCTCATGGGGGAGACTGTGGCTGGCTAACAAAGATAGAAGGCACCTATTATTTGTGCAAAAAATACATTAAAGCTAAAATTAAATACCCAAACCGAAACCAAACCCAGTGCCATCGAGTCGATTCTGACTCATAGTGACACTATACAGCCTCTAAAATAACAGGAAACCAATCGATTTGGACAAGAGAAGGTCTATTGTTTAGAGCAAGAGTTTAGCATTTTTCTAAAACAAAACAAACAAAATAAAACTTAAAAGACAGGAAATAAAAACATGAAAGATGTTCAACATCAGCCATTAGAAAAATACAAATTAAAGTTATGATGAGATTTTGCTACACATCTACTGTTGTTTTTGTTCTTAGGTCCCGTAGTGTCTTTTCTGACTAATAGAGACACTATGCACAACAGAAAAAACACTGCCTGGTCCTGTGCCATCCTCACAATTGTTGCTATGCTTGAACCCATTGTTGCAGCCACTCATGAGGGTCTTCCTCTTTTTCATTGAACCTCTACTTTACCAAGCGTGCATGATGTCCTTCTCCAGGGACTGATCCCTCCTAACAACAAGTTCAAAGTATGTGATACACAGTCTCACCATCCTTGCTTCCAAGAAGCATTCTGGTTGTAATTCTTCCAAGACAGATTTGTTCATTCTTTTGGCAGTCCATGGTATGTTCTATGTTCTTTGCCAATTCAAAGGCATCAATTCTTTTTGTTTTCGGTCTTTCTTATTCATTGTCCAGCTTTTGCATGCATATAAGGCAACTGAAAACACCACTGGCGTGGGTCAGGCGCACCTTAGCCCTCAAGGTGACATCTTTGCTTTTTAACTTTTTAAAGAGATCTTTTACAGCAGATTTGCCCAACTCAATGCATCTTTTAATTTCTTGACTACTGCTTCCATAGGTGTGGATTGTAGATCCAAGTAAAATGAAATCCTTGACAACCTCAATCTTTTCTCCATTTATCATGATGTTGCTTCTTGGTCCAATTGTGAGGATTTTTGTTTTCTTTATGTTGAGGTGTAATCCACACTGAAGGATATAGTCTTTGATCATCATTACTAAGTGATTTAAGTCCTCTTCACTTTCATCGAGCAAGGTTGTGTCATTTGCATCACACAGGTTGTTAATAAGTCTTCCTCCAATCCTGATGCTCTATTCTTCTTCATATAGTCCAGTTTCTAGGATTATTAGCTCAGCATACAGATTGAATAAGTATGGTGAAAGGATACAACTCTAACGCACAGCTTTCCTGACTTTAAACCATGCAGTATCCCCTTGTTCTGTTCCAAGCACTGCCTCTTGACCCATGTATAGATTTCTCATGAGCACAGTGTTCAATTCTCCTCAATGTTATTCATAATTTCTTATGATCCACACAGTCAAATGCCTTAGCATAGTCAATAAAATGTAGGTAAACATCTTTCTGGTATTCTCAGATCTATTAAAATGGCTAAAATAAAAAATACTGACGATACCAAGTGCTAGAGAGGATGTTTAGCAACTGGATCTCTCACACATTGCTAGTGGAAATATAAAATCACAGAGCATTTTTGAACAGTTTGGCAGTTTTTGACAAAGTTAAACATGTATTTAACATGAACTTAGTAATCATACTCCTGGGTTTTAAGAGAAATGAAAATTCATGCTCGCATGAAAACCTATACACTGTTGTTTATAGAAGTTTATTTTTGCTCCAAACTTGAACCAACTAGTGTTCTTTTATGGGTGATTGGTTAAATAATAAATAGTACATCCCTGTAATAGAATACTACTGAGTAATAAGCGAAGAATAGGTCACTGATATACACAACAACATGAATGGATCTCAAGGGCATTAGGCTAAGTGAAAAAGAGTCAATCTTTAAAACTTATATTTGTATAGTTCCAATTATTGAACATTCTTGAAGTAATAAAAGAATACTGAAAGACAACAAATCAGTGGATGCTGGGCATTAGGGTTTGGGGGACAGTGTAACAGTAAAAGGGAAACATGAGAAAGTTTGTGATAATGGAACTATTCTGTCCTGATTTTGGTGATGGTTAAAAAATTTATAAACATGATAAAAAATTAAAAACTATACACCAAAAAAGGGGGGAGAGTACATGGGAAACCTGAATAAGGTCTGTAGTTTAGCTTATAATATTGTAACCAATGCAAATTTCCTGGTTTTAATAATGCACTATGTATCGCTATGTAGGGTGTTATCACTGGAAGAAGCAGGATGAACGTTGCACAAGACCTCTGGGTTAATTTTGCAACTTTTGGGGAACTTACAATAATTCAAAATAGAAAGCATTAAATAAAGTAAAGTGATCTTTCTTTTTCTTACATTTATCTAAAAATAAGGAAAATTATTATAGAACTCAAAATTAGTTTCTCCGTTACTTCTGATTTCCAGTTTGACTGTCCTCATTTGTACATGCATTTCATAAAGAAATATGCCTATTTTTTTAAGCAAAGACATTGGAAACTTTTATTTTGGGCTATATTTTCAAGGATGCTTATATGGCAAACAGCCTGAAAAAATACAGATAATGTCTCACTTTGGAATAGATGGCAGATTTTTTTTTTTTTTTTTTTCCTTACCAGAATAGTAAGGATAATGTCTCCTTCCAGGGCAAAGGTTGGACAAGTTTGCTAGCTGTGCTTTATGAGATTGGTAGTTTTCTAAGCTCAGAGTTGTTAAGTTGTGACACAAACTCACTGTGTGCATAGCGTCCATCTGAACTTGCTGTACATCATCCCTGTGGAACTTGGGGAGCAAGGGGACCTGATATGAACATGCAGCTGATGCCATGTTCTGTGCTGTGATGAATAAAGTCCTTTGTTCCTGACCTAGAAGGTTATGAAGCTCTGACAGCCTAACTTGTTGGCTTACAAATAGGACAAAATGTCTGATAAAACTGGTTTTAAGATTATAGGGCATTATGTAGAATTATTTTGAAGTCTGAGGATTCCTTCCTGACTGTTCCAAGGTATAATGTGTCTTTTTTTTCTCTTGTAACAGTGGCCCCAGATCAGCCTAACTGACATAGTCTCCAGGTGGCAGCCTGTCCAGAAGGAGGTCTTTGGGATTCAAACTTAACTATGGTTACATTTTATAAATATATCTTATATCTCTTGCACCTGTCCCTTCAAGACAAAAGGTCTATATGGAGTAAAAGATGGTTCAACAGGAAAAAAAAAAGTAAAGTTATAACTTCTCCTCACATTGTGGAGGTGGAGGGAGAACAAAAACTCAGAAACTGGAGGAGGGATGGAGTCCTTGGTGGTGAAAATGGTTAACACGCTTGCTGCTAACCCAAAGGCTGGCAGTTTGAGTTCTCCTAGAGGTGTCTCAGAAGGAACGCCTGGAAATCTACTTCCAAAAATCAGCCATTGAAAACTCTATGGAGCATAGTTCTATACTGACATACATGGGATTGACTTGAGTTAGAATTGACTTGATGACAACTAGTACTGATGAAAAAGAAATGGTCTTAGACCCCGCAAGGTATGGAAGAGAAGGGTACAGTGATAATTTTTTGTCTTTCAGAACTGTCCCTGCAGCCTTCCTCAGAAGGTGAACCCTGTGATGCTGCTCTTTATCTTTTCAGTGATGTTTAAAAGTAAGGGGAACTAATATTAACAAAAAGCTTATGTTGCCTGATGTACTGTGAGTAATAAAGTACTTTATCTTTGGCCCAAGAGTCTCATGTCTTCTGCCAAGATCTAGGAAACCAGTTGACTAATTTGTTAGCTTGTAAATAGGACAAAATCTCAGATTTTTCCAGGGCTTTGAATTGATTCATTCCAGTTGAAACCACTGCTGAGAATTTTCATTTCTATTCAGATATACTGAATCTGCATTTTAACAGATTCCCAGGTGAATTTTATGTATAACTTCCTGAAAACTCTTAGAAAAGCAAATTCTCAGCAGGGAACTTGTTAGAAAAGCAAATTTTCAGCAGGGGTTTGAATTGGAGTGAACTAATTTGAACCTGGATTCTTCAGAATATTTGACACAAACAAAAAATAACTAAGAGGGCTCAGCTTAACTATATTTAGGTTTTCCAAGTTGGACAATATAAATTGGAATTATAGGAATGGAAACAATAATGCTGAGTTCTGGATAATTTAAACAGGGTTCTTTTATGTATGTATGTATGCATGTATTTAAACAGGGTCTTTTTAGATGGTTTATAACCAAAATTCACAAAAGCATATATAAAAATGTATGTGAAATCCCACCATGCATCTTGTTGGCCTCTGATTTTTGTGGAATTTGTGGTAGACAGTTGTATATGAATTTAGATTTTCCCTGTCCTTAGAGCATCTCACCTCTAGCAAACTCAACCTTGTTCAGCAGGCAAATCTAAGAAGCCCAGACATTAGTGTACTCAGGGAAATTCTCATAATACAGGAAAGGAGCTTTTTATGATCAATCCTCAGTTAGACAGCCCAACAGGCATTCGATATGCTTCTCAGAAGGCTTTAGGTAGACTCAAGCCCAAGTTCACCACAGGTATCTAGGAAACTTGTCACATACTGGTTTTTCCTCCTTTCTCCCTCACGTCTGCTTCATGAAACAACCAGTAGTCTAACCCAAGTAGACTACTTAAAGGAGTCCTGGTGGGACAGCTACGAGTTGGAATTGATTTTGTTTTTTTGGATTCCACCATGGTTAAGCACTCGGCTACTAACTGAACGGTCTGTGTTTGAACTCACCAGTTATTCTGTGAGAGAAAAGACCTGGCAATCTGTTCCCGTAAAGATTACAGCCTAGAAAGCCCTATGGGGCAGTTCTACTGTGTTTTATAGGGTCACTATAGTTGACAGCACACAACAACAGACTTACACAAGCAACTGTCTCAAGGTCTTTTGGGGGAGTACCTAACTTAAAACAAAGAAAACAGCTCATTTCACAACAAATATGTTTAGATTAGATATTTATTAAATTTTTTTCTATTCAAGCAAATTCATATATTTTCACAAATTGAAATTAAAGATTTTAGTTAAAAGGTATTATTTGAGTCAAATTTCAAAAATGTGTAAAATACCATCCACCCGGTAATAATGTCTTTTTAGATTATGAGATTATTCTACTGACCATTTGGTTATGTCATGGTATATGAATTTACACTGAAATGCATTAGGAAATGCCAGAGAGAAATCAAGATTATAACCTCTGGTTTTGCACCAAAATTATTATACTCTGCAGAAGAAAGGAATTCCTGGATAATGTAAATGGTTTATGTGCTCAGCTGCTAACTAACAGGTTGGAGGTTCCAGTCTACCCTAAGGAATTTCAGAAGAAAGTCCTGGCTTATCTACTTCTAAAAAATCAGCCATTGAAACTTCTATGGAGCATGATTCTACTCATATAGACAGGGTGTTGTCATGAGTTAGAGTCAGCTCAACAGTAGTAACTGGTTTTGGTGGTATAGAGAAAAACCGTATCTTGGACCTATTTAATATTAGGCATTTGGGCATATTCTTAAAAAGCATCCAAACTTTATTATTATCTTTCATTTTTAATGGAAAATTTACATTAAGCCTGATAAGACACAAAGAAGGACACTAACCAAAACTGTATTTATAAGATATTAGATTCAATTCCAGTTGTCACATGGTCTTGATGAAATTTAGAGAGCTCATAATACAAGAGAGTCAGTGATTGTTCTACAAGGAAGCAGAGCTAGAGATGAGAGTTACAGGAGTGAAGCAAAATCCTACAGGGAAGTTAATGGTCCCAAAATAATCTATTGAATAACTGGAGGATTTAAGGGGATTTTTTTTTTTTCTTCAGTGTCAGGTGTGGGAATATACCTCAATCATTGTTAAACCCTCTCTACGGTAATAAAAAGTTGATTAACAGTGGCTAAGAAATTTCCCCAATTTATTTTCATTTATATCCATCAATGATCGTATTAGATAGCCTAAACAGATGAAGAGTAAAAATAGCTAACAGATGCATAGCATTCTCTAGACAACATATCGCTTTTTCTTAAGTTACCTCATTTAGTTCTCATGGCTCCTTAATGAGGATAAAAGAACAGCTAAAATTGTCCATATTTTACAAACGCTGCTTTTGTAATAAGTGATTTTTAAGTTAAGTGATTTTTTTTCCATCGTTTCATAGAACAATTGGTAGTTTACTAGTTTCAAAATTAGGATTCCAACCATGGCCTTCTAATTCCATATTCCAGGCTTTACACTACACCTAAACACAGATATACTTCCCAATTAACAAATATTATCGCTTACCTCTTGTAACTTAGAGAAGGCATTTGGTTCTGGGATCATATTTCTTACACTGATAGGAACAAATAGATTCTACTGAAACCTAGATCTTGGGAAGCAATTTTAAATCTCCTGTAGCCTTGTTACCCATATCCATTGCCATCGAGTTAGTTCTGACTCATAGTGACTCTGTAGGACAGAGTTGAACTGCCCCCATAGGGTTTCCAAGGGTGTAATCTTTATGAAAGTAACTGCCTCATCTTTCTCCTAAGGAGCAACTGATGGGTTCAAACTGCCAAACTTTTGGTTAGCAGCCAAGTGCTTTAACCACTATGCAACCGGGGTTCCTATAGCCTCATTAGAGAGGAAATAAACTCTAGAATTTAGAGGATACAGAGTCACTATAAGAAGGGATAAGGGAATTGGAAGTATCATAGCAGCTGGTCCAGAATTTCTTTACTGATAGTTTTTATAAAGAGTTCCTACCCAACTACTCAAGCTGGTTACTCTCACTTTCTTATTTCTATTTGACCAAATATCTCATTGACTCAGCTCTTTAATCATCTTCCTACTGATGATCTCCATTTCCGTTCCAACATGCCAAACTTCCTTTGAGAGTTCCATTCTTCTCAAGAATCTACCTTCTCGATAAGCTAAATAACAATGATAGACTATGAAATACTTTTGCTGATGTACAACTTGTATTAAAAACAAAAGTCACTGTGCAGAGAGAAAGTGAAATGAACAAGAATACCTAGATAATGGAGGCCAGAGAGCTCTGGTCTCCTGTACATTTCAGAAAAATTACAGAGATTTGAAATTGAAAGGGACCTTAGAAGTCATTGGTCATGAATTAACCAAGGTTACCCAAATCCAAAATTGGGAGCCAATATATTATGTTGCCTCTCTACATCTCCAGCTCCCTGTTTTGCTTTCTCTACTTATTGTCTTTTTTCAGTAAACTCTTCGGAAATGAGATATTTATGGCACTGATTAAATACCAGTACTTATAAACATGACAAGGCATGTATGATCTCCATGGAATATCATGATTACAAAAAATACTAGCTGATAAATGTTAATCATCTATTAGATATGCATTTAAACCAAAAAAACCAAACCACTGCCGTCGAGTTGATTCCAACTCATAGTGACCCTATAGGACAGAGTAGAGCTGCCCCACAGAGTTTCCAAAGAGTGCCTGGCGGATTTGAACTGCTGACTCTTTGGTTAGCAGCCCTAGCACTAACCATTACGCCACCAGGTTTTCCAGATATGCACTTACCTCCTACAAAATCACAATATCAAGAATTTATGAGTTATTCAATTATAATTTTGTTCATTTAAGGAACGTATCTTTATCATCCTCTACCAATGTAATATGGAATTGTTATTAAGTATTTATCAATTTAAGCAAATTGAACTATCAAGGAAATAGGAACAAAAATTATACATTTTCATTGACAATTATCTCAATTTAAATGATTTTATAAAGGGAAAATAAGTTAATTAAAAAGCCCACGTAATTTGTGATTATATGAAGGATCACAATTAAATTTATACTCAAATAAGTCATTTTAGTTAGCAGTCTTAGTCGATTGCATTCTGGCTATAGCAAAGTTCTAATATTTTACTAAATACTAAATGTGCAGTTGTTTTGATAAGCATGTTTCTAGATAAAGTCTTAAACCACAGTTGTTTCTAATAGGGTTAGCCTCTTTGCACAATATATTCACATAATCCTTGCAATGATACTTTCCTTCCATCTATGCAAGTACTTGGAAACCCTAGTGGCGTAGTGGTTAAGTGCTACGGGTGTTAACCAAAAGTTCAGCAGTTCAAATCCACCAGGCACTTCTTGGATACTCTACGGGGCAGTTCTATTCTGTCCTACCGGGTTGCTATGAGCTGGAATCAACTTGATGGCAACGAGTTTTATAAGTACTATCCTAGTCCAAGCTGCCATTATACATCTAAAATACTGATATAGGCACCTCACTAATGTTTACATTCCCACTGCTTCCCTACCCCCCCCCCCATATTTTACAGTAACACACATCTTTCTAGACTATAAATCTGGTCAAGTTACCCCTCAGCTTAAAATTTCCCATTCTGGTTAACGAGACTTTGTATGATACAGCACCCCTTCCCCATTCATTTTTAGACACACTTCCCTTCCTATATTTTCCTCCAAATATACTGAATCCGGAAACCCTGGTGGCATAGCGGTTAAGTACTATGGCTGCTAACCAAAGGGTCAGCAGTTCGAATCCACCAAGCGCTCCTTGGAAACCCCATGGGGCAGTTCTACTCTGTCCTATAGGGTCGCTATGAGTCATACTCAATGGTAACAGGTTTTTTTTTGTTGTTTTTTTTTTTTTTCCTTCTTTGTTTCCAGCTTTTGCATTCCAACCACCAGTAATTATCAGTATATCTTGATTGCATGTTTGAACAATTTCAGACTGCAGAAGCTGGCAAAAATCTTCAATTTCCTCATCTTGGCATGAGTGGTAGTGCGTAAGTTTGAATAGTGGTATTTACTGGTCTTCCTTGTAGGCGTATGGGTATCATCTTATCACTGCTAGCATTGCACTTCAGGATAGATCTTGAAATGTTTTTTCACAATGAACGCAAAGCATTTCCTCTTCAGGTTGTCATTCCCAGCATAGTAGACCATATGGCTGTCCAATTTAACATGGTCAACACCTGTCCATTTTAGCTCACTAATGCCTAGGATATCGATGTTTAAGAGTTTCATTTAATTTTTTATATATATTTATAAGAATATATATTTACATATAATTATATATTTTGTAAGATTAATTATCATTTTACCTTAAAATTTGTATGGTTGTTTTTTCTCCCCACATTTAAAGGCATTAGAAGTCTCCCCTAACTCCACGAATGACTTATATTGCTAAGTTTTCCTGGACAGACACAAATAATTGAAGGAAATGCTTGAGGGGAATCACTCCTGTTTTGCATGGTAAAGTAGTGCACAGGAACAGAAATTACAAGCCCAATAGCAACATAATTATATTTGTGTAGTAGTGGGGAAAATCTGTCCTTTCTAAGGACAAAAGTTTGAGATTTCAGTACTTAGTGTATCAAAATTGACAAAGAGCATCGAGTCCAATTTAGGGCAGATTCAAATGTGAAAGTGGACTCAGAATTTGAGAACAAAATGTAACAGAAAAATGTAACAAACACACACACAAAAAAAGTCTAACTTGGTTTTTTATTTATATTATTTTATTTTTTAGATGATGCTTATAAGGAGTAGGTCAGGAGGGATCAGTCCCTGGAGAAGGACATCATGCTTGGGAAAGTACAGGGTCAGCAGAAAAGAGGAAGACCCTCAACGAGGTGAATTGACACAGTGGCTGCAACAATGAGCTCAAGCATAACAAGGATTGTGAGGATGGCGCAGGATCGGGCAGTGTTTTGTTCTGTTGTGCACAGGGTCACTATGAGTCAGAACGGAGTCGACAGCACCTAACAACAACAATAAGAAGGAGGAGATTTATACTTTTTTTCTGAGTTTTTAGCCTGAGGCGGTGAAGAGATGATAACTCTTAGGAAACACAGGAGGAAGACCAGCATCAGAAAACCAGTGATGAGTTCAGTGTTGACATAGGGAGCTACTTTGATACTTTTTCCTATGCATACAGAAAAAAATACACCATTGTCATTTAATGAGCAACGTACTAGAACTTTGCTAAGAACTTCATAAGTATCTCATTTAATTTTTTTTTTTTTTTTTTACTTTTTGTATTATTGTACTTTAGTGAAGGTTAACAGAACAAACTAGCTTCTCATTAACCAATTAATATACATATTGTTTTGTGACATTTGTTACCAACCCCACGGCATGTCAACATCTCTACTTCTCGACCTTGGGTTCCCCATTACCAACTTTCCTGTCCCCTCTCACCCTCAAGTCCTTGCCCCTGAGCTGGTGTGCCCCTTTAGTTTTGTTTTATGGGCTGAAGGGTGAGCCTCAGGAATGACTTCATTACTATGCTAAAAGTGTGTCTCAGGGTCATACTCTTGGGGTTTCTCCAGTCTCTGTCAGGCCAGTAAGTCTGGTCTTTTCTTGTGAGTTAGAATTTTGTTCTACTTTTTTCTCCTGCTCTGTCTGGGACCCTCCATTGTGATCCCTGTCAGAGCAGTCAGTGGTGGTAGCTGGACACCATCTAGTTGAGCTGGACTCAGTCTGGTGGAAGCTGTGGTAGTTGTGGTCCATTAGCCCTTTGGGTTAATCTTTCCCTTGTTGGTTTTCTTCATTCTCCTCGCTTCAGACGAGGTGAGACCAGTGGAGTATCTTAGATGGCCACTTGCAAGTAAAAGAATTATATTTAATAATATATGCAATGTATTTATGAAGGACTGTTACCCCCTTGGTCTGTCCGAACAACTGCCTCTTGATCTATGTAAATGTTCCTCATGTGCACAATTAAGAGTTCTGGATATCCATTCTTCACAGCGTTATCCACAGTTTGTTATGATCCACACAGTCTAATGCCTTTGCATAGTCAATAAAATATAGGTAAACATCCTTCTGGTATTCTCTGCTTTCAGCCAGGATCCATCTAACATCAGCAATGATATCCCTGGTTCCACGTCCTCTTCTGAAACCAGCCTGAATTTCTGGCAGTTCCCTGTCGATATACTGTTGCAGCCGTTTTTGAATATTCTTCAGCAAAATTTTGTTTGTGTGTGATATTAATGATATTGTTCTATAATTTCCACATTCGGTTGGATCATCTTTCTTGGGAATAGGCATACATATGGATCTCTTCCAGTCAGTTGGCCAGGAAGCTGTCTTCCATATTTCTTGGCATAGACGAGTGAGTGCCTCCAGCGCTGCATCTCTTTGTTGAAACATCTCAACTGATATTCCATCAATTCCTGGAGCCTTGTTTTTCGCCAATACCTTCAGAGCAGCTTGGACTTCTTCCTTCAGTACCATCAGTTCCTGATCATATGCCATCTCTTAAAATGGTTGAATATCAACTAATCCTTTTTGGTATAATGACTCTGTGTATTCCTTCCATCTTCTTTTGATGCTTCCTGCATCATCTAATATTTTCCTCATGAAATCCTTCACTGTTGCAACTCGAGGCTTGAGTTTTTTCTTCAGTTCTTTCGGCTTGAGAAACGCTGAGCGTGTTTTGGTTTTCCACCTCCAGCTCTTTGCGCATGTCATTATAATACTTTACTTTGTCTTCTCGAGAGGCCCTTTTTAAATTTTCTGTTCAGTTCTTTTACTTCATCAATTCTTCCTTTTGCTTTAGCTGCTCGACCCTCAAGAGCAAGTTTCAGATCCTCCTCTGACATCCATCTTGGTCTTTTCTTTCTTTCCTGTCTTTTCAGTGACCTCTTGCTTTCTTCATGGATGATGTCCTTGATGTCATTCCACAACTCGTCTGGTCTTCGGTCACTAGTGTTCAATGCATCAAATCTATTGTTGAGATGGCCTCTAAATTCAGGTGGGATTACTCAAGGTCATATTTTGTCTCTCGTGGACTTGCTCTGATTTTCTTCAGTTTCAGCTTGAACTTGCATATGAGCAATTGATGGTTTGTCCCACAGTCGGCCCCTGGCCTTGTTCTGACTGATAAGATTGAGCTTTTCCATTGTCTCTTTCCATAGATGTAGTCAATTTGATTTCTGTGTGTTCCATCTGGCAAGGTCCATGTGTATAAAATCGCTGTTTATGTTGGTGAAGGAAGGTATTTGCAATGAAGAAGTCGGTGGTCTTGCAAAATTCTATCATTCGATCTCCAGCATAGTTTCTATCACCAAGGCCATATTTTCCAACTACCGATCCTTCTTCGTTTCCAACTTCCACATTCCAATTGCCAGTAATTATCAATGCACCTTGATTGCATGTTCAATCAATTTCAGAGTGTAGCAACTGATAAAAATCTTCTATTTCTTCATCTTTGGCCCTAGTCGTTGGTGTGTAAATTTGAATAATAGTCTTATTAACTGGTCTTCCTTGTAGGCATATGGATATTATCCTATCACTGACAGCATTGTACTTCAGGATAGATCTTGAAACATTCTTTTTGACAATGAATGGAACACCATTCCTCTTCGAGTTGTCATTCCCAGCATAGTAGACTATACGATTGTCTGATTCAAAATGGCCAATACCGGTCCATTTCAGCTCAGTAATGCCTAGGATATCGATTTTTATGTGTTCCATTTCGTTTTTGATGATTTCCAATTTTCCTAGATTCATGCTTCATACATCCCAGGCTCTGATTATTAATGGATGTTTGCAGCTGTTTCTTCTCATTTTGAGTTGCTTCACATCATCATATGAAGGTCCTGAAAGCTTTACTCCATCCACATCATTAAGGTCGACTCTGCTTTGAGGAGGCAGCTCTTCCCCAGTCATCTTTTGAGTGCCTTCCAACCTGGGGGGCTCATCTTCCAGCACTATATCAGACAATGTTCTGCTGCTATTCATAAGACTTTCACTGGCTAATGCTTTTCAGAAGTAGACTGCCAGTCCTTCTTCCTAGTCTGTCTTAGCCTGGAAGCTCAGATGAAACCTGTCCTCCATGGGTGGCCCTGCTGGTATCTGAATACTGGTGGCATAGCTTCCAGCATCACAGCAACACACAAGCCCCCACAGTACAACAAACTGACAGACATGTTGGTTACCAAGTACACCAAATCTAAATTACAGAGCATCAGTATATGATTTGTAAATATATTCCTCTATAGGTTTTTTTTTATAGGTATTTAGTTGTATATAGTGATCTCTATTCCATGGTATGAGTTTAGATGTTCTCTTCCAAAATTATTGAAACTGTAGCTCTGCAGCATGGTTTTTATTTTGAAGCATTCTAAAATTTTTTTTTTTTTAATTTTATTCCATAGTGAAAGATGGCATCACTGGTAACTTCACAATAAATAAGACAAAGCCTTAGCTGATTGAAGATATGGAAATTTGAGTTAGAAAATAATACTGGCTGATGAAAATTCTGCCTTTTTAAGACACTCTTCTTTTAAAGGAGGCCTGGTTGCACAGTGGTTAAGCTTGAACCCATCAGTTGCTTTGTGGGAGAAAGATGTGGTAGTCTGCTTCTGTAAAGATTTACAGCCTTGAAGCTCTATGGGACAATTCTACTGTTTTCTTAGTAAGTATGGGGACCAATCAAATCCAATAGTCCTGAAATGGTTGGTATGATAATGAGGTTTCACCTAACCCACGTTAGTCATTTCTGCATAGGAAACTGGCCACCAAACTCAGAAAAGGGCACCTGAAGAAGCATTTTCTCTGCATTGGTGAGCCAGCCAGTCCTTACGTAAGACTAAAACATTACTCTCTCAGGACTCTCTGCTTTCTCTAATAGCACCTCGTTATCTGATTCTTCTCATATTCCTTGTGTTGCCAGCCATGTCTCAAGTGGAGCTTTAAGTGTGTGGAAAAAGCACAGTTACTGGTTCGTTGGCTCTCTCAGTTTCTTAAGCTCTTTTCTTCTCAAACCGTGATTTCAATGGTGAGAAAAAGTGCAAGCAAATCTTTACATTCCATAAGAAATTACGATGTTTAACCGTTTCCTTTTTTCTTGGCCATTACAAGCTGTTTTGTCTCAAAAATGAGAATAAATTTTCCTCTTAAATGTCAGCTTATTAACAAGGGCTGACTAGATATGAGAAGATAGAGTCCCATCATGGTAACCATGGTAACAGACGGGGGTGGGGGTGGATTTCTTTCTCTGTCCTTGTAAGCTATGCATTTAGGGAAACTCTTTCAAACCCTATTTAATAGTACTTCTATGGACTTAAAAAGGTTAACGATTCTTTCCAAAAGTGTTTAGTTTCCATTCATGAAGTAGCTGGGTCAAGGAGACTAGGGCTCACCCAGGACTTCTATCTTAGTGCTTACACAGAGAACAGAAAAGAAAGGCATTTTAGAATTTGACTGTAACTGAGGAAGTGGAAATCTTAGAAGTCAGTGCTAAAGCAGAAAAGGTACAATTATTCTAAAATCAGTCATCTGTTTCCTGATCAATCCACAAGTACAGTCATATGATTACTCACAACATATATTTTATTTTCTCTTCCTTTACATTTTCAGCAACAAGTTCAGTGAGCAATTTTATTCACCTTCATGGAGCTGATACACAGGCAAACGTAAAGCTGTCCCATGCTAAGGTATAAAATTGCCACATTGCATATTTCCAAATTCCATTTTCCTCATGGCTGAGTAATGACCTGAATGTTGGCTCACCACACTCCCCACAACCCATCTCACTTAACCCTTTTTCCCAGTTGACCAGCTGACCCATTACTGTTATAGTATAGTGAGCAAGATTGCAGGCTGTGCAAGATGCTGCTTGAGTCTGAATTCCGATTCCAACAGTTATTGGCTCTTTGACCATCGCAAGTAATTGCACCTCCCCAGCCTCACCTGTAAAAGGGGGTAATAGTGCTTACTACTTACATCACAAGACCTATGAAGATTAAATGTGTCAATGCAGATAAAGTGCTCAGAACAATGACTGACCCAAAGTAAACAGTAATGCTGGCGTTATTCTCTCTCTTAAAGAGAATGGGCCCAATCACACAGCAAATTTGCATTCTCTTGTAGCAGAAAGCAAAAGGAAAAGAAGACAGGTAATGCAAAATTAGTCCTTTGATTCCACTACTCCATATACAAAACTAAAACAGCTTAGTCTTTAAATAAATGATGATCCAGTGAAAAGTTGTTATTGGGTACTTGAGATAATATATGAGAATATACTCAGTAAAATCACTTCCATCCTGGAGCAAAGCTCAGTGTGGACTTCATGTGGATTATTCAGCATCAATTCATTAAAGGCAAGGAGATAGTGTAGCATGTTCAATAAGGTATTGCATTATACTATTGTTTTAGCTAGTTTGCACGTACTCTTAAATACGAACCCTAACAAAATCTTTATGGTAAAAATATAATGTCCTTCCCAACTCAAGTCCTTAATAAGATTACTCAGGAAATGTCATAACTTAGATGTAAGTTTTGAAAAATAATATTACTTATAGGTGTTTAAGGCAAGGGACTTTGTTCCTTTAAATTTACTCATAATACTACTGCTAAAATGAATGTTTCTTCATTCGGGAAAAATGGGATTTTGGTTGTATTGACAATTAATCATACTTTAGCCTTTAATCCCATAGATTACAAAAATAAAGCAAATTTTATGAGCTGTTTATATTCGCTATTATTCATTCTAATGTACTTAATTTTAACAAAATATACTTGAAATTGTTCTTTCAATTACATAATATAACATTGACTGGTACATGGAATCTAATATGTATAGAACTCTATAAAAGTAGATTTAAAAGAAAAAGGGATGACTTAAAATAGATTTTTCCTATTAAGCAAACTCAATCTTATATAGTACCAATCTACTTATCCTATTCAAATATTTATCTTTGAATAATAAGAATATATATAGATCAAAAGGAGAAAACCAAAACCAAACCCACTACTGTGAGTTGATTCAGACTTGTAGTAATGCTGTAAGGCAGAGTAGAATTGTCCCATAGGGTTTCAAAAGCTGTAAATCTTTACAGAAACAGATTACCACATCTTTCTCCCACAAAGCAGCTGATGGGTTCAAGCTGAGTACTTAACCAGTGTGCCACCAGGCCTCCATTAAAAGAAGAAGAGGATCTTAAAAAAGGCAGAATTTTCATCAGCTAGTGTTATTTTCTAACCCAAATTTCCATATCTTCAATCAACTAAGGCTTCATCTTATTTATCGTGAAGTTACCAGTGAGTGATGCCATCTTTCCCTACGGAATAAACTTTTTTTTTTTTTTTTAATAATTTAGAATGCTTCAAATAAAAAGCATGCTGGACAGCTACAATTTCAATAATTGCTTTGTTGAGGTCTCACCTTCACTGATGTTATTGATGCAAGTCACCACCATTTTTGTCATCATCATCACTGTCATTACCACTCTTATCTACTGTATGCAGGGTTTACATAGACCTCCAAAAAAAATAAAAATAAAAAAAATATTGCCATCAAGTTGATTCCAACTCATAGTGACCCTATAGGACAGAGTAGAACTGCTCCATAGAGTTTTCAAGGAGAGCCTGGTGGATTCAAGCTGCTGATCCCTTGGTTAGCAGCCATAGCACTTAACCACTATGCCATCAGGGTTTCCAGTTTTGATAAAGAACCTTAAAATATCAATCAGGAAGAATGAGATTTTGCTCTCAAGATATTCACATTGTACAGCAATTATTCCCAAACATTGCTTCCAAGCACTTCTTTTTCATTCTCTTTGAATCCGTCTTAATATATACCCTAAAGTAGAGGCTATTGGTTGCTACCCAGTTTCTCTCCCCGACTTCTTTTTTCTTTCCCTAACGGAAAGTTGGTATTATGCTCAGATAGCCATCACTCACTATCCCACCACAACCACCAAAGCCTACATGACTCAGGGAAAATTGAACGCATTTATAGTTCCTGGGGGGGTAGGTTCTGATTAATCCAAAGCCAACCAGCACATGGTATTCCACTAGTAATTGCTATTGCTCCAGGGATGAGAAAGTAACATTATTTGGCCTATTTAGAGTAAAGTGAGTCCATATTTGGGGGTGGGGAGAAGGCAGGTTTCTCCGTGTCTTTTGCTTGATGAGAATAAGGAAGCAATTTTCCTTAATTGTTGCTGTCAGTAACCTGATGACCATGGGGAGAAAGGAATTAGGATGTAACTGTGGATTGCAGAGCAGAGCTATGGAAGGAATCTGGCTCTCAGAAAATATCATTGAGCCAGTGATTCAACTGGTTTTGGATGCAGCCAAGCTTTGCCTTCACTGGTCTTTCTCTCATCTGAGATAACACATTTATTTATTGCTTAACCAGCTGGAATTGGGATTTCTGCTACTTAGTTTCAAATGTAGTCTTAAAATGCCAACAGTTATTATACTACACTTAGAATATTTCGACTGCCTTATCTTTCTTTTACATCTCTAATGTTACCTCTCCAGCCCTTAATAATCCATCTTGACTTCAACTATCAGGCTGCACTACTTCAAGCACTACATTTTTTCAGAGTACACTCCAAAACAAATAAGCAAAGAAAGAAAGAAACAAAGATAAATAATAACCTAGAACCTATTAGATAACATCCAAGAAACCTACTCTGGAAAATAAAAGCTGTTCTGAGTTGGGGGTAGTAGTGAGATCTTAAGGAATACAAACAGAAGAAAAATAAGCATTTTGATGTCTGAAAAAAAGGCTGAAAATAAATATACTCATGCTTTCTCTAGCTCTTCCAGCAAAGAGTGCAGTTAGGTGTAAGGAATCTGCACCAGTTATTTAGAAAAATTGTCATAATGTAGACATACCTATTATTTCACTCTTTGGGTAGGGTGTAATTTGCTAGTTTCTCTGATTGTATGTTTGCCAAACAATCTTTTAATAGATGATGTGGATTCTTGAATGTCTCAAGAGAAAGGAAGAATCTAATGAAAATGACTCATTCAAGGTAAACATAAAACTGAATTATGAACTTGCAGGGGAATGCAAAACCCTTTGGATAAAGACTACCTACCCAATTTGAGCTACATTTCCAAAACATAGGCTTTAATATGCTTTTAACATGCTCTAATTTTGTTAGAGTCACCAAAAGTCAAAAAACAAATTAAACCAGATAGTGATTACAGTGGCACAGACAGTAAGCTGTCAACCAGAAACTGATGCTCTCCCCTTTTCCAAAATGTGAAGCTGTTACTAAGAGGCAAATTCCCAGGTATTTTCCAGTGCTCCTTAAATTCAGATGTGGTCAAGGGTCTAGGTGTCACTACTGAAATGTAACAGAAGCGATGTATGTCACCACTGAGCTGGGGGTTTTAAAAAGCAGATGTTCCCTTCCTTCATCTGGTTAAAATCAGAGATTTTAGGCCATAAAGTATGAGGATTCACAGAGGAAAGGAACCTTGATCCCTGAATCACCATATGGAGAAAAGTATGTGGAGAAAAGTTGCCTGATAACTAGGAATGATACATGGAAGTCTTGTTTGAGTGAGAGATAAACTTCTATTTTGTTGATTTACTACAGTTTTTAGCAGCTGGTGTTACAATAAAAAAATTCAGAAATTGGTACCACAGTACGGTATTGCCTTAATAAAAATCTAAAGTATGGAGGAGGTGAGGCCAAGATGGCAGAGTAGTCAGATGTTTCCTGTGGTCCCTCTTGCAACAAAGACCTGAAAAAACAAGTAAATCAATTATACATGACAAGCTAGGAGCCCTGAACATCAAAGGCAAAGTTGAGGAATCGGACTGAGTGGCAGGGGAGGGAGAAATGGTTCAGAAGCAGTGAGGAGCTGCCAGAGTTGACCCAGCAGGAACCAGCAACTGCAGGCTGATTCTGCTGGCACGAGTGCCATGAGGCAAGCAATGGTGTTTGGGATGAATTTTCCACATCCAGAAAGAACAAGCGGTGGAGAGTCTGCTCAACCCTCCAGAACAAGTGAGAAGCGGCCTCAATTGGCAAATAGATAAGTACCTGTGTTTAACCTACTTTGTGGATCCAAAAAATACCCCTTCAGGTAAAACCTCTCTCCCACCTATCTGCTCCCTTCCCACTCTGCACGGGGTCCCAGCCTGCTGTATTCCCTGGGCTGGAAGAAGGAACCCGCACTTGTCCTGAGCCATTCTTCAGCCTTGGAGAGGGAACAAATTAACAAACAGGGAAAAAAATAATAATCTGCCAGCTCCTCTAAGCTGGGAACTCAGGCAGAAACAGCTCCTTTGCCTAGGCACAGGCATAAGGGGTCTATAGACTTTTACCCCTGCACAGAACTGTGTGGACCAATTACAACAGCATAGGCCTTGATTAGCTCAGTACAAAAGCGTATATACCAGAAGTCTAACTTCAACGGTTTCAGCTACATGTTAGAGAGACTTGTTCATGATATTTGACAGCACTCTGCCTATTAAGCAGCATCCTTACCTACCCACAACAGGGTCCTGAAGACTGGTGGCTCCACCCACAATACCTAGCCACCCACAACAGAAGTCCAAGAATAAGTGATGCCTCCCACTCCTTATGACCAACAGCATTGGGTGCCCATAGTCTGGCTGCAAAACCCACCCACCTATGCTCTCCAGGGAACAGAGACATGCTTTCCTTACAGACAATCAGAGGTGATTGTCAGCACCCTGCCTTGCTCAGCATGTGACCTCTTCTGCACCAAGATACCGGTGCTTACACCAATCACCCCTGCTCATCTAAGACTGTAGGTGAGAGCCTGCACCACGCACTTTGTGACTGACTACCTGGATGCCTGATCTGAATTGACAGAAGAAAAATGAACAAACTCCCAGGCTCATATACCTAGTAACAGCTCTAACCACCTGGTAACAGGATGTTAGAACTTCAAAGGTGCCGATAATCCAACTAGTTCACTTGAGCAGCCTATTTGGGCATATCAAAACAAAACCAAAAGAAGGTAGGACACAGTAAGCAAACATAAAATAAATAAATAAATATAATAACTTATTGATGGTTTGGAGACAACAGTCAATATCAAGTTACATAAAGAGGCAAACCACAATGGCTTCAGCAAGCTCCCAAAACAAAGAATCAAGAAATCTTCCAGATGAAGATAATTTCCTGGAATTATCGGAGGTACAATACAAAAGATTAATATATAGGACTCTTCAAGAGATCAGGAAGGAGATCAGGCAAAATGCAAAGCAAGCCAAGTAACACACAGACAAAGCATTAGAGGAACTTAAGCAGATTAAACAAGAGCACAATGACAAGTTTATAGGCTGCAAGAATCCATTAAGGGACAGCAAACAGAAATTCAGAAGATTAACAACAAAATTTCAGAATTAGAAAATTCAATAGGAAGTCATAAGAGCAGAACTGAGGCAATGGAAGTCAGAATTAGTGAGATTGAAGATAAAGCACTTGGTACCAACATATTTGAGGAAAAATCAGATAAAAGAATTAAAAAAAAACAAAATAAGAAACCCTAAGAATTATGTGGGACTCTGTCAAGAGGAATAACCTACGAGTGACTGGAATACCAGAACGCGGTGGGGGATAGCATAAAATACAGAGAGAATTGTTGAAGATTTGTTGGCAGAAAACTTCCCTGATATCATGAAAGATGAGAAGATATCTATCCAAGATGCTCATACAACCCCATACAAGGTAAATCCCAAAAGAAAGTCACCAAGACATATTATAATCAAACTTGAGAAAACCAAAGATAAACAGAGAATTTTAAGAGCAGGTGGGGATTAAAGAAATGTCACTTACAAAAGAGAGCCAATAAGACTAAGCTCGGACTCCTCAGCAGAAATCATGCAAGCAAGAAGGCAATGGGATGACATATATGAAGCCTTGAAGGTGTAAAAAAAAATTGCTAGCCAAGAGTTATATATCCATCAACACTGTCTCTCAAATATGATGGTGAAATTAGGACACTTCCTGACAAACAGAAGTTTAGAGAATTTGTGAAAGCTAAACCAAAATTACAAGAAATACTAAAGGGAGTCTTTCTGTTAGAAAGTCAATAACATCAGATAACGAGGGAAGACGTCCTGGAGAGGTATAGCATTACTGAAAAAGAACAAAGCGGGAGGTCTCACACTACCTGATTTTAGAACCTATTATACTGCCATGGTAGTCAAAACATCTAGGCACTGGTACAACAATGAATACACAGACCAATGGAATGGAATTGAGAATCCAGACATAAATTCATCCACCGTTGAGCAGCTGATATTTGACAAAGGCCCAAAGTCCATTACATGGGAAAAAGGCAGTCTTTTTACAAATGGTCCTGGCATAACTGTATACCCATCTGCAAAAAAAGTGAAACAAGACCCATACCTTACACCACACACCAAAATCTAACTCAAAATAGATCAAAGACCTGAATATAAAATTTAAAGTGATAAAGATCATGCAAGAAAAAATAGGGACAATACTAGGAGCCCTTATACATGGCATAAACAGCAGACACAACATTACTAGCCTTACTGACAATGCAGAAACACCAGAAGAGAAACTAGATAATTGGGAGCTCCTAAAAATCAAATACTTATGCTCATCCGAAAACTTCTTCAGCAAAAGAGTAAAAAGACAACCTAGTGACTGGTAAAAATTTTTTGGCTAGGAAAAATCCAATCAGTGTCTAATCTCTAAAATCTATTAAAAAAAATGCAAAACCTCAACAACAAAAAGACAAATAACGGAATTAAAAAATGGGCAAAGGATATGAACAGGTATCTCACAAAAGAAGACATTCAGGTAGCTAACAGATACTTGAAAAAATGCTCACAATCATTAGCCCTTAGAGAAATGCAAATCAAAACCGCAATGAGATACCCTCTCACCCCAACAAGGCTGTCATTAATCTAAAAAACACAAAATAATACTTATACACTGTTGGTGGGAACGTGAAATAGTACAACCACTTTGGACATTGATTTGGCACTTCCTTAAAAAGCTGGAAATAGAACTACCATACGACCCAGCAATCCCAGTCCTTGGAATATATCCCAGAAAATAAGAGTCTTCACACAGATAGATATATGCACACCCATGTTCACTGCAGCACTCTTCACAACAGCAAAAAGATGGAAACAAACAAGGTGCCCATCAACCAAAGAATGGATAAACAAATTATGATATATTCACACAATGGGATACTAAGCAACGATAAAGAACAATGATGAATCTGTGAAACATCTCATAACATGGATGAACTTGGAAGGCATTATGCTGAGTGAATTAATCAGTTGTGAAAGGAGAAATATTGTATGAGACCGCTATTATAAGAACTCAAGAAAAGGTTGAAACACGAAGAAAACATTCTTTGATGGTTACGAGGGTGGGGAGGGAGGGAAAGGGGTATTCACTAATTAGATAGTAGACAAGAATTATTTTAGGTGAAGGGAAGGACAACACACAATACAGGGGAAGTCAGCACAATTGAACTAATCCAAAAGCTAAGAAGTGTCCTGAATACAACCAAACACTTTGAGGGACAGAATAGCAGTGGTGGGGGTCTGGAGACCATAATTTCAGGAGACATCTAGGTCAATTGGCATTACAAAGTGTATTTGGAAAATGTTCTGTATCCCACTTTGGTGAATGGTGTCTCGGGTCTTAAAAGCTAGCAAGCAGCCATCTAAGATGCATCGACTGGTCTCAACCTACCTGGACCAAAGAGAATTAAGAACACCAAGGACACAAGGAAAATAAGACCCCAAGAGAAAAAAAGGGCCACATAAATCAAACACTCCATCAGCCTGAGATCAGAAGAACTAGATGGTGCCCAGCTACTACCGATGACTGCTCTGACAGGGAAAACAATGGGGAATCCCTGATGGTGCAGGAGAAAAGTGGGATGCAGACCTCAAATTTTAGTAAAAACACCAGACTTAATGTTCTGCCTGAGACTGGAGGGACCCCAGTGGTCATGGTCTCTGGAGTCTCTGTTAGCCCCAAACCAAAACAATTCCAGAAGCCAACTCTTCAGACAAAGATTAGCCTGGACTATAAGACATAAAGTGATACTGGTGAGGAGCATGCTTCTTAGCTCAAGTAGAAACATGAGACTAAGTGGGCCATTACCATCTGGAGGCTAGATGAGAAGGCAGAGGGGGACAGAAGCAGGTTGAATGGACATGGGAAATACAGGGCGGACAGAAGGAGTGTGCTGTCACATTGTAGGGAGAGCAACTAAGATCATATAGCAATGTGTGCATGGTTTTTTTTTTTTTTTTTTTTAATGAGAAACTTGAATTGTAAACTTTCACTTAAAGCAGAATAAAAAAATGAAAAAAAAAAAAACTAAAGTATGTAAGATTGCCTTAGTGATAAGATGGTGAGAAGTTGGGAAACTGTTATTGGGACTGGAAAGATTTGGGGTCAAAAAATTTTGATAAAAAATGTCACTCGCACTACCTTCCAAAGAAAACCAAATGCTTATTGAGCCTGTGAATTTAAGGAAAGAAGTTAGAAAGTATAATATTAGTTTTGTTAGTTACCATATGCCTCCTTTAGTAATATATTGCAAAAGAAATGAATGTAGGGAAGAACTGGCTGGCTTGAGAGAAAACAGTGAATGAGAATAAAGCATGTCCCAAAGCTGGCAGCCTCCCAAGTCTAGAAAATGTCAACTGTTTCTAGAACCCAAACAGTAAAACACTAAAAATGGCTTTGAGCAGCAAAAGCTAATTGAGAATTTTCAACTAAACAAAAAAATATAACCTTCAGACAAAAAAGTGTTTGCTTTCCATGGAAGCATTATTTCAGATGGCTTCAAAGTAGTCACCACTAAGTTGAAAAAAGAAAGCCACAAGGGTGAGGTGCAAACAAACAAACTGGCCTTGATAATTACGTATAGACTATAATTTTGAGTAAGGTTACTAGTATGTGGAACTACCTGGAAGCAAAGAAATAAAGGTTCTACTAATTTTCAAGGGAGTTTATAACTCCAAAAGCCATGAGTCTAGCTTACAATACACATTTTCTTTTTAAACCTCAAAACAACTTGCAAGGGCAAGAAAGAGTCTGTGAAATATATACAGCCACCAGAGAGAGGATATTCTCCATTACCAACTTCAGATATAGTATGGAACACAACAGACTAGAACGAACCTGGAAGTAAAGGTAAAGGAGAACAATTAACAAGGAAGATGTCTACAGAGAAAAGAATAAGAATATACATGAGTGACCTACCACTAGTAGGGCAAGAGGTCTTCACCTTGCTTTCCTGGGAGGATTGCCTTACTGTTACGGGCTAATGCCCACTGTATGCCTCTCAGTCTCCCATTTTATAAACGAGAGGCTTTTTTTTTTGTTTTCTTTATTTTTTAAATTCTGTCTTTGCTAGATCACTTCATATATGTTGAGACAGCAGCAAAGTACAGATATTTTGTCTTTTGGTTCATAGATTGCTGTACAACAAGCCACAAAGGACATGATAGTAAAACTGCACATCACCTGAAGTTCCTGCACCCTGACCTAAACGTAGCGTATTCTATGTATTGGAAGAAGAATGCATATCAATATTTGTTAGCTACAAGAGAAGATTCTGACTGAAATGACAAAGCTTTTGTTGAAAATACATGTTCCTATTTCTATAGAATGGTGGTGTCATGGGGAAGCAGCTGCCTAGCCAGGAGCTATACTTCCTTGACCCACTTTGTACACAGCTGAAGTCATACATCTAAGAGTCTCTGGGTGGTACACATGATTGCCATGCTCACTACTAACAGGAAAGCTGGTGGTTTGAGTCTACCCAAAGGCATCTCAGAAGAAAGACCTGATGATTTATTTCCAAAAAAATCAGCCATTGAAAACCCCAAGGAGCACAGTCCTACTCTGGCACATATAGCAATGCCATTAGTTGGAGGTAACTTGACAGCAACGTTTTTGTTTGTTTGTTTGTTTAGTGGCCTTATGTCTAGTCTTTGGTAGGAGAATGAATATGAGTGCAAGTGATACGTGTCATTTTTAGGGTGAGGTTTTTAAGAAGTAGGCTTGGCTTCTCCATTTTTTTTTTCCCCCTTTCTACTAGTTGGGAACAGAGTATTTTGAAGATTTTTGAAATTCTGGAGCTACAAAATGGAATAACAAAACAAAATGAAACAAACAAAAAAAAAACCCTCGATCCCTGGATAACCCACAGAAGAAAGCTGTCCTTCAACCTGTAACACCCTCACTAGAATCATATATAAGTGAGAAGTACAGCTTTATTTTGTTGCAATTTTGGAATTTATAAAACAACTATCATTATCCTAGAAATATAGTTTATAAGATTATTCTATTGATATTTATTCAAAGGTTAGTGTGTGCTTTGTGAAAATTACACTTCTCTTAAGCAGACTATTTAATTAATAAATTCATCTGTATGAACACGTTTGAAATGTCTTTACCAAACTGAAATACAAAAAACAAAAAATAATTTGCAAAACAAAATAGGAAGTATTGCATTCATAAAAAAGGTTGCATTTGTTACTACATGTCTCCTTTAGCAACATATTGCAAAATAAATGAATGCAGAGAATCATAATAAGTTATCAATTTAGAGGTCTATGATCCTTGTACATTAGGAACCTGGGTAGCATAGTGGGTTAAACACTTGGCTGGTACCGAAAGGACGACAGTTCAAACCCAACAGCCACTCTAAGGGAGAAAAGACATGGCTACCTTCTCCCATAAAAATTATAGCCCCCAAAACGGGCAGTTCTACTCTGTCCTATAGGGTTGCTATGAGTTGGAATCGACTTGATGGCTATGTGTGTGTGTGTTTTTTTTTTTTTGGTTTAGGTCATCGTGGATTCCCAAAGTCCAAGATTGAGTTTATGAGATTAATCCATTAGTTAAGTAGTATACATAATCAAATTAATCAGGCTCTCAATTCTAAATTCAGTTTTGGGACCTAGACTGAAGGCTTCCAGAAGGTTAGAACACTTATTTTTGTTGCATTTTAATCACATTTTTTGCCAAACTAAACCAGACTTACACCAGGAAATAAATAATAGGAATTTACTAAATATTTTGGTTGTTGATGATATTACCATTACTGTACTTAATCATTATGAAAAACAATGACAAAAATTGTTTTTATTTTTCCCAAAAAGTATTAAATTATTTTAGGATGTCCTTGAGCACATTTTTTTTTTTTTCCCTGTAGTTAATTGTTTACCTCTAGTTTCTTTTTTTAGTGCTTACTAAGAGAATTGTATCACTAAAACTCAATGCTTTCCTTTCCCCTTTGGATGATTAAAAAAAAAAAAAGGAAGAAAGAAAATCCTGGCTAAAAACTTCTTGACACTGAAAAACATCCACCTTGACCCTAAAGCCAGGCCAATTTCTCCCAAGTCAACCCACTAAGAGTCTAGCTCAAGGGAAAATATCAGTTTTGGTTCAGTGTCCTGCAAAGCTCAGCAGTCAAGCAGAACAAAATATAACTCAGCATAAAAACTGATTTTTTTTTTAACCTTTTTGTTGTTGAATATAATTACATGGCCTATGGTAAAATCTTGAATTTATGTTGTGTTCTAAAGAGTGGTAATGCATAAGAGGACAACGTCAAGAATTTATTTTATTGTTTTTAACTTTTGTTCTTCCCTTTGTGGTGTTTACAAAGAAGATTCTCCCAGTTTTTTTGAGAACAGCATTTTGTGCCTGGCTCATTATTTACCTCAGAAATTTCACATAAGTCAGTGTTTCATATTTTATTGGATATTTGGAATGTGTGTGTATGTTTGGTAAATTAAAGTAACTATATCTTACTGTAATATTTGCTATTTGATACACAACTGTAATACAAGAGAGTTGTCTAGATACTTTAAAAAGCAGTAGCCATTGGCTCATTTCTACTTCTTGTTGTCATAGAAATTCATATAAGAAACAAATAGAAATAAATTAAAAATACTTGCGAATACATTTTTTTTTTTTCTAATAATGGCACTGATTCTTCCAGTATGCAAGCTATTCTCTGGCAGAAAGTAAGAAAGATTTTGTATCATTTGAGGATCATTTTATAAATGAAACAATAATTTACTTAATATTACCCTCCAAAAAAAAATTGCTGTCAAGTCGATTCTGACTCATGGTGACCCTACAGGACAGAGCAGAACTTCCCCATACGGTTTCCAAGGAGCAGCTGGTGGATTTGAATTGCTGACCTTTTGGTTAGCAGCCAAGCTCTTAACCACTGCACCACCAGGGCTCTAATATTACCCTAAAAAAAAAAAAATTGAATTATAAATACATGGCTTCTAAAAATATTGACGAATGACCAAATAAAAATTACCACCGAATTCTTAATTTATGTCTTTAAAGATAAAGGAAGGACACTAGGGATATTATGCAGAAATCCCCCACTCCAACCTCTTCTCAATATTGCATAAAATGTTCCTGAAAAAACAAAGAAAAAAAACCCAAAGCTTGTCATTTGCCTTGAAAAGAGGTAAGAAAAATATTTCTCAGAAGGAGGTTAAAGGACCTTGGCTACAAGAAAAGGAAAAGATATCTTAGAAGAGGAAATGAGGATTGAAAGAAAACATTTGTCTATAATCCAAACTGGCTTAGCTATGTGAAAAGAAACCCCTCAGTGCCTAAGAAGAACAAAGGAAAGATAACTGCATGTGAGAAAGGAATATTGCACAAGAATGGTTATAGTAGCTCTTGTTGGTTCATTTCCTTCCTCAGCCCTGTTTTTTCCCTTCTAAATTACCTAGGGCCCAAATTTATTCCCTTTGTCTTTTGTCCTCCGTATGCCAATGGTAAAAGTCATCTAATACAACAGGGTTGTCTCATTTCTCTACACAGTATTTGTTTTAGGTGGGAAGGTACCCCAGTTCTGACCAAGAAGAAAGGAGGGATTGCTTATTTTGGGACTCTTCCACAACCAAGGAAGAAACAGTACTGTTTTGTTTGTTTTTTTTCACTGTATACTGTGTTTCTAGATGGGATCCTTGGAACTTCAGATGCTACTTTATGACCACAGGGAGGTTAGCTTGAAAATAATATATTATACATCACAT
This sequence comes from Loxodonta africana, assembly GCF_030014295.1. Classification (NCBI taxonomy): domain Eukaryota; kingdom Metazoa; phylum Chordata; class Mammalia; order Proboscidea; family Elephantidae; genus Loxodonta; species Loxodonta africana. Next base: position 107,698,342 of record NC_087347.1, on the reverse strand, counting down.
AACAGAACAAAGAGGTGGAAAGAACCCAGGTTCTTAATGATATTGTTGAACCACTAAAGTAACCAAGAGTGGGACTGTCCTAAATCTAGATTTTTAAGTGAGATAGTAAATTGTTTCATGGTTTAAGCTACATATGCTAGTTTTTAACTGCTACTTTCTCTAAGTGAATAGCATTTATCAGAGTGGGAATTCAGAGAAGAAATCTCTTTAATAGGGAGTTTTTGAGAGGTGAGAAGAAATAGAGTAGAATTAGTAGAAAATGGTGTGTGAATTTAGTAATTTAGTGATAAGATTAACAGATAATAAAAACTTGTAGAGTGAAAGACAGAGAGAGCTGGCACAACAAATAAAGCCAGTTGAAATTGTGATATTTTGCATTATTTTGCCTTTAAGAACAGTAGGAGTTGAGAACTCAGTGGGAGTTGAACCAATTTGAGTTAAGTTTCCAGTAAAGGTTGTACACAAATCACACCAAGTTTCCCTGCTCTATTTCCAGTCTAATTACAATGTAATAAAAAAAAAAAAAATTATTTGTAAGTGAAGAAGATGGTAATTGAAGGTAGTGCCATAAACAAACCTCCAACTGAGGAAAGGCCTGGCGAAAAAATTAAATAGAGGTGGAATCATGCAAAAAATAAAATGAAATAATTAATGAGAAGAATCTGAGTCATAGGTAAAAAAAGCTAATATGAATGTACAGATTTGAGAGAATCTTTGAACTACTGACTTTGTTCAAAATCAGTGCAGACAAGAAAAACATACAGTTGAATACCCATGTGGTCTTGCCTATTCCCATCAGTAACTCCTGAAAAGGAAATTTGGGTTGGAAAGTGTCAGCATTTCACTGTCCTGGGGCCCTTAGTAAACTGGCTTACATCAATACGCACTTACTGCTTAGATATTTCCCCACAAACCTAACTACCACCCAAGAAGATTAGACTCATTTAGAGAAGGTAACCTGTTGCCATTGAGTCCATTCTGAATCATAGCAACCCTACAAGACAGAGTAGACTTGCCCCATGGGGTTTCCAAGGAGTGGCTGGTGGATTTGAACTGCCAATCTTTTGGTTAGGAGCTGACCACTTAACCAGGGCACCACCAGGGTTCTGGTGAATCAAGATAAATAGGAAAATACTTAGATATTTAGATAGATTATGGAGCCCTGGTGGCACGGTGGTTAAGAGCTCAGCTGCTAACCAAAAGGTTAGCAGTTTGAATCCACCAGCTGCCCCTTGGAAACCCTATGGAGCAATTTTACTCTGTTCTGTAGAGTTGCTATGAGTTGGGATGGACTCAGAGGCAATGGGTTTGGCATTTTTTCTTTTTTTTTTTTCATAGACAGAGAGAGCAGCTCTACTCTGCAACACATAGGGTTGCCATGAATCAGAATGAACTCAACAGTACAAGAACAACAACATAAATAGACGAAAGCGTAGAACTATAAATAATTTTATAATTATACCTACTTGAATCTGTAGCTACAGATAAAAACATATTGGTAAAAATTTTGGAATAATTAATGCAGATTTATAAGTCTGGGAACACTGCCATTATAGGGTGTAAATCTCACACTAAGTATAAGAAGAAGTCAGCAAATATCATCCTTTGCATGTTCCCTCATACATGGGTGCATGGGAATGCAGAGGCCTGAGAACTGCTGCTATGTGCAGGACCTAGATTTACAATTCGCAATTGTCTTAGTCATCTAGTGCTCTATAACAGAAATACCACAAGTGGATGACGTTAACAAAGAGAAATTTATTTTATCACAGTCTAGTAGGCTAGAGGTCCAAATTCAAGATGTCAGCTCCAGGGGAAGACTTTCTCTCTGTCGGCTCTGGAGGAAGGTCTTTCTCCTCAATCTTCCCCTGGACTAAGATCTTCTCCACACAGAAACTCCAGGTCCAAAGGACACGCTCTGCTCCCGGTGCTTCTTTCTTGGTATGAGGTCCCCAACTCTCTGCGTGTTTCCCTTTCCATCTATCTCTTATAAAATAAAAAGTGGTGCAGGCCACACCCCAGGGAAACTGCCTTTACATTGGATCAGGGATGTGACCTGAGCAATAGTGTTTACATACCACCCTAATCCTCTTCAACCACAGGCAGAGATTATGATTTATAGCACATAGGAAAATCACAAAATGGAGGACAACCACACATGACCTAACCAAGCTGACACATGTTTTGGGGGGACACAATTTAATCCATTACAGCGATCTATGAAAATGTGAATATGAATGTCAATGGATTAAAGGCAGTTATGAATTGCAGATAAACACGCCACCCTCCAGGATTGACATCCATACAGGGAGAAAAATAGTGTATGGGGGCATTATCTTTAGATGCTTCTTTCTGTGTAAACCCATAGCAATTTTGGTACCTTCTCCAATAATCAATTCAACAGAGTGGTGGTGCGGGATGCACAATTTCTAAATTTAATTTGCCTGAGGAATTTACTAGCTAGAGGTCTGTAACAATTCCATGTATATTCCATTGTAAGTGAATTAGTGAGCGTAGGCTCCAATTTGGAACCTGGGCTGTGCTGGGAATCACCTAGACAGAAGTGAGAAAACCGATATGTCTACCCTGAGGATCACAAAACTGCCTTCATGAGCATAGGCAAATTTCCTTCATTTCTCACTTCCCACATTCACATAGCATCTAAGATTAGAATTTCAACTGCTCCCTGATGACTATTAACTTTGATGCCATCTTTAATTTCTCAACCATAATTAGTTTCATCAACAGTGAGAATCCAAGAGGGTGACGGGAAAGAATCTACTACTATTAAATAATGTCATCACTCGTGTGGGTTCAGCTTCTGAGATTTGAGCTTCACTCCCCTGTCTCTTGGCAGATGGTCTGCTTTTGTAGAAAACAAAGATGATACATTTCTCCCTCATTACTAACGTGGGGTCATGGGTTCACAAATATATCCTACTGATCAGTCTGACATTCACTCTCTGCAAGTCAAAGACCCCTTCCTATATAAATAGAAAGGGTATACATGCTACTTGAAGTATATTTAATTTCTTAATACTGCGCAAGGGAGATTCCCCTCTCCCTCAGTTTAGATATCTCACCTAACTCTTCAATTTGGGTTCTATACATGGCATGTCAAATCCCCAAAAATATGTTTCCCAAATTTTCAACTCCAACTTCAGTACCAAATCATCTTTTTTAATTTTACTCTGTCTTTCTAATAATTAACATGCATAAGATTAATTGCTTCCTTCCCTTGCAATATTGTTGCAACAATCTCACACTCATGGTGAAATGCGCTCTTGTTTCAAGTCTAATGTAATGATTTTAATTTAACTGGCAGCTGAGGAGCACACCTTAGATACAAAATTATAGATTAGCTCCACTCCTGCCCTCAGTTACAACCCTTATTAAAAAAAAAAAAATATTAGGCCCAGATAATACCTGATTAATACTGAAGCAATGTCATTTGCAAAAATACAGTTCATTGGACAAAAGTAATTATGAAGGAATTTTGTTCTTTACTCTTATCTATTGAAAGATCTTGAAAGCAATCCAGATACATCATGCACAACATTAATTGCTAAAGAAGTGTTTCTACTCTACCTTCTTCCTCATACCCATAATGCTCTGAACTTTTCACTTACAATACCCTACATACACTTCATCTTTATTCCCACACTGTACAGCATTTTTTTTCCTCATTTTTGATTCTAAGGTTTTTCTTATCTATGAAACCACATATTAACCATAAAAAGCCTGGCCCAAACTGTAAAAGCCTACCAGAAACTGTCTCATAGCAACGTAAATTTGTTTTATCCTGCTAGAAATATACAGTTCTCGAATCATTGCTTCCTAATTTAAATCTCAGAAAGCTTTATGGCTGCAAGTGGATGCAAATTATTAGCTACCAGGGCAGGAGTAACCTGATATCAGTTGATCTCAGTAAAGGGGGAAAGGCAGGATTCAACTAATCATGTAGTTGATCTTCTTTATTTCTCCCTCCTCCTCTCTTTATAAGCCCCATTGCACCTACCATCTCTGAGCCATTTGCTTTTGCCGGAATCAAGATGGCCTCCCTATATGCATATAGGATAACTGCTCAGAATAAACCTTATGTCCAAATTCTGGTGAGTTTTGATTATTTTTAGTGCCTTCCTCTTTCTCAGTACTTTATTATATAATAAATTTAGTCTATAAGAAATAAACATTTGTAGGAAAGTTTGTAGTACAAAAAGAGTATGGCTGGGAGTGAAAAGATCACCTGTGATGGAGTGGGATATGGGCCTTATTGTCCTATTCATAACACTATTATAAATATTGGAAATACCAGTAATTATTTGTGAGGCAACATGAAGAACAAGACTTCACATATTCTACAACTCAGCCAGTGTCAAAATGCATTATATGTTTAACCTTATTTAATTCTTACAGTAGTCCTGCAAGGAAACAGTACCATTATTCGTATTTTTCTACTCCTAATTCCTTTGACAAAAATGACAAAATACAGTTCTTTCATATAACGACAAGGAGAAATAGGAAGTCTGAGTGCATAAAATATGAAGAGAAAACAAAAATACTAAGAGGTAGCCAAAGTCACAGAGTAATTGGTAGAACCAGGATTTGATCTCAGGAAGACTGACTCCAGAGTAAGCTCTTAACTATTAAAAGAGTAGTGCCCTCATAACATATATTATGTTCTTATAACAATTCCTTAATGTATTGTTCAGAAATGCTACTTTTGATATTTATTGAACTGGGTATTTCCACACTTTTTCCAACTCTAATAACTCCCTGGGAGTAATTTTGGAAAAAAAATTCAAGAAGCAGTAGAAAGAAAGAAATGCCAACATTTGAAAAATATAAGAAAATCTCAAAAAGCATCTCCATAAAAATAGTCTGTATTACTAATCAATGTCAACAACTAGAAACCAAGAGAATGAACACACACGGTTGGTAAACAATCCCTCCATTTGCAGATTTGAAACTGGAACCTAATTCAAGTCGTTACTACAGTCCATAGAAAACTAGTAATAAAATTTCAACCCACTGAAAACTAAAATAATACTAAAAATGAAAACTGCAATGGTTCTTAGGATTCTTAAATGAAAAGTGAAATCAAATTTACGGCCAAGTAAAATGGGGCCCTGGTGGTGCAGTGGTTAAACGTTTGGCTGCTAATCAAAAGGTAGGCGGTTCAAATTCATCAGCTGTTCCTTGGAAACTCTATGGCTCTACGATGTTCTACAGGGTCACTATGAGTCAGAATTGACAAGATGGCAACAGGTCTGGTTTGGTTTGAAAATATGTTTTTGTCAATGCAGGCTTTGGAGTCATGAGGCAAATCTTCCTTCGTTTTTGTATCTGTTAAGGGGATATTCTAAGAGTCAGATCAGACTTTTAAGATGTTCTTATATGTTCTGAACTAAAGTGATAACAGGCAGAACCAAAGATATTTCATCCTGTACAACTACGAAAAGGTAGGAGAAATTTTACTATGTGCAACATTTCCCCTTTATCAAGTTATACAAAGATGTTTTAACCTCAACTACCCAAGTCACTCTAGAGCAGACTAAAAAGCAGAAGTTAAAGAAAAAATCCATTGTTCCTTCCCTAGGTGGCATCATGTTAATCCCAGCCAAATATTTGACATTAAAAGGAAAAAAAAAAAAAAAGTAGACTATATTTGAAGATGCTCTATGACAAGCACTCCTGTATTTATAAAAGAGCAAAGCTTTCCCACCTCTGATTTCTGCGATTTATGATTGTAAAACTGTGCTAGAGACAGTGCAAACTCAAACAAAAAATTCCCAAGAACCTATTGTGACAAATGAGACATGACAAAATTATATTTAAACAGTTACTAGGCCCAAAGGAATCCAGCAGAGAATAAGTGCAAACAATGGGGGGGCTTTTCTACTCCTAATTCCTTTGACAAAAATGACAAAATATGGTTCTTTCACAGAATGACAAGGAGAACTAGGAAACCCGAGAACGTAAAATAACGTTGCTGTTCGGAAAGAGAGATTGTGCTCACATATTACATTTAAGATTGGCATTTTTATTTGTAAAGAATATCCGGATCTTTGTTCTTAAGAATGGAGAAGAGGAAGGGTGCCAGGGAGAAGGAAGAAAAGCAAGGGCTTCAGCTCTTAACATGTTCGACAGACAAGACTGTCTAATGGCTAATCTAAAATTCAGCTGGGAAATCCAGGGAAGAACATGCAAGCAAATACATTTCTAAACAGGATGCCAGAAAGGATGCTGTTAGCACATTTGTAAATTTCCAATTCTTTCTACCCTTATCCAACAGCCCAAACAAATCAGTTTAAATACAACTCCTTTTACTAATGTCTTTTGAAGCATCGCTGCAGTCAGATTGAGTCAAGTAACCATCTGCTGCAAATACAAATAGAGCCGCATTCCAGAATTATATTACACAGGCTTCCTAGCAAAGTTCTTACGTGCAAGCTGTTCTTGTCAAAATCAGAACCATTGTGATGATGCATCTTAATATTCAATCAGACTTTAAGTAAAGAGTGACAAAAGTCCACATATGGATGACAGCTGTTTCTTCCGTAAATATTTTCCCATTTATTGAATGGAGGCTTATGGCAGTTTAGGATGTGTTCCATCAGACATTTCAGCCTGAACTGCCTGGGGACGACTAAAACAATAACAGGAATAAAATTACAATTTTGAAATCCTTGCAAAAATTTACTTCTGAAAAGATAACAGCTCCTCCAATTAAAGTGATGCAGTATATTATTAATACAAAAGCATCCTTGCCCCAAAATGACTGGTGAAAAATGAAATTTATAGGCCTCTACACTTTTTTCCCTCCCACTTCTAATAACACTACATTGTTTATAAACTAAAAACGTAATTCCTGTACTGATTATCCAATCCTGTGAACAAAGTTGTATGTATTTTCTGGCTATATTTTGACAAATGTGAAATATTAACAAATATTAATGAGCTTATTAGCTTTAAAAAGGTCAGATAAGATAAGAGCTCTTTTTAACCAATCAAGAGGCTAGCAAAAACAGTTAAAAATGCATGAAGATGCATTCTAACGAGGAATTCAGTATTTCCATAATAATGTAGTGTTTAGATACCAGTAGTTAGAGAGGTAAAAGTTTGAAGTTTCAACTAAGAGACCCTTAATGATTTACTAAGTACCGTTGTGCCCCTTTTATAAATCCTAAATGTTATGCAGGACAAATCTCTAGGTCCAATTAAGTAACATTTTTGAAGGCTGCTAACGACAACTCCTACTGATAAATATCTAAAGTTTCCTCTCTTCAGCCTAAAACTATTCTGATGCTTTTCCCTGGTGACCACAAGTAATTTGTGAGAATTTGGGGACGTATGCATTAAGTTAGGCTTGCAATATTGATGTGGTCAAGAATTAGTATTACCCAGCTTTTGCATGGTGAGCTATAGCTTTTTTTTTTTTTTATCCTGCAATACAGTTGTTATAATCAACAATTTTTTTTTAAGTTGAGTCTTTAGTCATTTTCCACAACACTTTCCGGACTCTGATTTCTTTTTTTTTTAATGGAAATCGTTTTGCATCAAACGTTATAAAAAAAGAGTTTCTTACCCTGCTATTGGATCCACTGCTATTGCTTTAGGATTATGGAGCTCCAGGTCAATCAGGGTGACACAGACAGACCCGTTGTAATTACAAACAAAGATCCGGTCACTGATATGGTCCACAAAGTAGAAATTTCTAGTTAGCCAGTCAATCGCCATTTGTTGCACATCTGGAAAAAAAAAAAAAAAAAGCACAAAATCATTTCATTACAATTGCAAATCTAGTAACAGAAGTCAAACAGTTGATAAATCTACCCAAATCAGCAGGGAAGACATGGCAAATGTATAGGTGTTTTTATGATAAAAAATTGAACAGAAAATATCTTGTTTTGCTAAAATAAGTAGTTTATGTTGTAAAAAATAAGGGGTACCTCTTGCTTTTGGTACCTTTCTTATTAGTATGCGAGCACTAAGGATGACCTAGACAAAGAGTTTCTAAATCCTGAACTATAGGTATTTTTTTTTATAGGTATTTATAAGAAAACCTTTTTTCTCCTGCTTTTTATTTATCCAAAATGGTTCATTCAACCTACTATGCATAACAGGTTCAATGGCACAGCTAAATTCTAAATATTAAGAGAAGTAAATGCCTATTGTGAATTTAGGTCAAACCCTTATTCTTAGATCATATTCTATTAAAAAAAAAAAGAGAGAGAGCGTAGAGCTGAGGGAGAGAAAGAAGACCCGAGAAGGTAGAAAAGGAGATCTTTACCATCCCTATGTTTAAAAAAAAAAAATCCAAAAGTTGAAATTAAAGCAAAAGGAAGGGTCTCGGACATGGTAAAACAGGCCTGCTCAAGGATGAATTAATTCACCAAAGAGAGCTATTCAATAGAATTTTGTGCAATGATGGAATATTCTATATTTGCATCATCCAGTAAGGTAAGCTGCTAGGTAAATATGTCTACTAAGCACTTTAAATATGGCTAGTGTGAATGGGAAACTAATTTTTTATTTTATTTTAATTAATTTAAATTCAAATAACCCAGGTGGCTAGCGGCTGCTCTTTGAACAGCACATCCTTAGAAAAATGTATTTGTGTTTCACTTGACTATTTTCTATTTGATCAGAACTATTTTTTTTATACACTGTGAAACCACACGTTAATTGTTAGATATTTATCTGGTAGTAACAGTAATCCCAAAGTTTATTGTTTCATTGCCCTATGAGACACTAACGAGTTTTAGCTAACCTACAAATCTTACTCAAATATTCTTTTCCTTTAAAATGCCTATAAAAACCAATTCCACTAATGCTCTTAGATCAGTTTGACAATTTTACTGGTTCCCTCAATAATGCTTTAAGTAATTTTTTGACCCATGTTCTTTCTAGCTTGTCATGACAGTCACGTTTTTAACTTTTGAAACGTATGCTTTGATATCTTTTTGCTTTAACTTGACTAAGCAAAGGCTCTTTCTACAATAGGAGCCTGTTCTTCCTGCTTTATGCCTCAAAATATTTCCTTAGTAACACGCTGCTTTAGTGAACGATATTCTCTCAACAGAAAGACTAGCAGGGATGCATGTGTCAGCATTATCATTCATAATGGCAAGTGTCAAAGCCAGGTAGAGAAAGCAAGTTTGTGGGAGTTCCAGTTATGTGTGAGGACAAGTACAAATGGAAATTAAATGGATACACTCCCCTGGCAAAAAGGTGGGGGTGGGAGGGAAAGCTCCCCTCCTCCATTGCCTTTTTTAGAATTCACCTTAGATAACTTGTAAATTCTTTGTCTTTCTAAAAAAAAGTATGTAAATATAACTTCAGGTAATTATGTTTTACCTGCCTGTTTTTCCTGGAAGGAGATGAAAATGAACTTGGGTGGCCGAGGCCTATCTCCAGGCCAGAAGGATTAGAAAATTAGCAATTATCTGTAAAATATGAATATACCGAGTGTATCCCCTCACCTATATAATCGTTAAGATTTCTTTCGGTCTTAGCATCTCTTTAGCAAGTTGCCTATGATGCATCGCATGCGGTTTAATGCTTATTCAATAACAGGACTTTTCTTTCTCTTCTGTTTTTTTTAATTGTGCTTTAGATGAAAGTTTACAGCTCAAGTCAATTTCTCATACAAAAATTTATACACATAATGTTATGTGACGTTAGTTTCAATCCCTATAACCTGACAGTACACTCCCTCTTTCCACCCTGTGTTTCTTCTGTCCATTCAACCAGTTCCTGTCCTTTCCTGCCTTTTCATCCTGCCTCCAGACAGGAGCTGCTTTTTTGGTCTCATGTATCCAATTGAACTAAGAAGCACACTCTTCACGAGTATCATTTTGTTGTATAGTCCAGTCTAATCTTTGTCTGAATAGTGGGCTTTGGGAATGGTTTTAGTTCTGGGTTAACAGAGTGTCCAGGGCCCATGGCTTTGGGGGTTCTCTTCTATTTTTATGGAGAGGTTTTCTTGTTGGGAGTAGATTTTGTTTTTAGTAGCTTTTCCCCAACAATTGACAATAAAGATGGGATGGTTTTGCAGCTCCTGAATTGAGTGGATCAGTTGAGGGCCTATGGCCACAAACAGGTAAAATATCACAAATTATAAAAAATCTGTCTCTAGCTCTCAGGTCCTTTGGAACACTAGCCAGACAAGCCAGCCTGTCTAAATTCAAGATTTTACTATTGAATAAGCATGAGTAATACAGAAACCTGTCAGGATAACCATATGGTTGGAAAAAAACAGGAAGCCAGGATTGTTGCCAGGAATGTTGTCTACAGGTCTTTATCTTAAAGGGCTAATATCTGTCATATTTGGAATGGGTATATACGAGTACAGTCTTACAGCAAGTGTATTGAGGATGATTCTTTTGATTTGGATAAATCAGTGTATTTACAGGGATTTTTAAGCAGACCTCATCCCAAACGAATGAATTACTGTTTTTTTTACTGGGTCAACAGTATTCTAAGAGAAAAGAAAAATAAGTGATTGGTTTGGCCAGAAGGAAAGATTGAGGGGGGAAAAAATGAAACAGGAAACATGAGAATTAAAGGCACTCAGAGGCATAGCTAAGGTTCGGCAGGCAGGGCACATGCCCTGGGCACCACTTGAGAGGGGATGCTAATGAGCAGTTTCTATTGTCCATGAAGTTTCCATCACCAGCTGTGAGAGATCATTCAGCAATTTAAAACTAATTGCCAGCCGTAGGGGCTATTTTCCATAAATAGCCCCCTGAAGGTACTTTCTTTTTCTTAGGATCTTCTTTTTTCTCTTGCTCTTTATGTTCCCTCTGTGTCTTTTTGTCACTTATTGCCTCAGATTGACTCTGGGAAGACGGAGGTGATGGTCTTTTAAATGGGTGGCTCTCTTCATTTGTGGATATCCCTACAAAGAAGGATGAGGGCACAATTTCTTTAGCCTGTAATGAATTGGTTGTTTGAGACCACAGATCTGTGTTGCCATGGACCAGCCCTGAGTCTGCTTCATGTTTTAGCCCAGACTCCACCTTCAAGAGTCCCGAAGCATTCACATACCACATATCTAAGAAAGTGGAAACGATAGAGACCTGATTAGGGAATAATTGAGAACTTGGGTAAAAGCCTGTTGCTGTATGAAGTCAACTAGCTACACTAGTTACTTGGAAAAAGGAAATAATCAAGGTACTAAGGTGATGAATGTCAGCATGAGAGGGAAAACCAATATCCCTTATAATTTACATTTTTATTGTTTTAATGCAAAGAAAATCAGCCCTTCCTGTTTGGATCACCAGCAAAGTTGATGTCATTGAGAAGCTACACAGCTTTCCCCGTAACCCCATGCCTTTCCTACCCAGCTGATATCACTCCTTTAAAGGCTTCTTTCCCTGTACCTCAGAAGTTTGCAGAGGTACTCTATAGTGTGTTCTCAGCTTACGGCCCCATGAGTAGGGATGTGGACTGGGTGGTGCGTGGCATTCTGCAATGAGATGATTTTGCTCCTTTGGAGTAAGCATATCAGGGTCCAGAAGAGCACCACATCAAGGATTATGGTGGCCGAGGGAAACCGACTTGCCACCACCTCCACAATAGCTATGGAAGAGATAAGGACTTTGGATAGCCATGGAGAAGGGTTGCTAACGGCTGCACTTGAAGCCATTCTGCAAACGTGAGCTGGGAGAAGTTGCAATGGAGTACCAGAAGATGGGTGAGTACCCCATTGATTTCTGTCAGTGATGTGTTGAGTCTTACTCAAAATTTATTAGGCACGGATGTAAGGGCAGATCAAAATTGCCGTCTGGCCTTAATGGCCTTGCCTCAGCTCTCTTGCTGACAATTCAAAGCTAAAGAAAAGGGGCAAGAACAGACTATTACTCAGATCTTAGCTGCAGCTACTCAGTTTTTTGACAGTCTAGAAAAATACAAATAAATAGAAAAAAAAAGAACTGTCATGATACTGCTCTGACTAATATTACAACAGAGAGTCCCACACAGAGCAGGAGAAAAATGCAGAACAAAAAAATCAAATTCACACAAAAGATCAGACTTATTGGTCTGACAGAGACCAGAGGATCACCTGAGACTATGGCCCTAAGACTGAACTGGAACTAAAGCCGTTCCTGAGACCACCTTTCAGCCAAACAATAGGCAGGCCCATAAAATAAAAAACAACACCCAAGAAGAATGTGTTCCTTGGAACAATCGATAATACAAGATCGAAACGACAACATTTACCCAAAAGTAAAAATGAGAAGGCAGGAAGTGGTAGAAAATCCAGACAAAAGGAAACAGGAAACCCAGGGCAGAAATGGGCCTAGTGCTGACACATTATGGGGAATGCAACCAATGTAATGGAACACTTTATGTGTTATCTAATGGGAAATTAATTCACTCTTTAAACTTTCAGCTAAAGCACAATTAAAAAAACAAAAACAACAAAAAAAAATCTGCTCTATTAAGAGCTCAGCTAAAACTATTTGCTAAAGGGAATACTCTCTACTCTGGGCAACCCATGACCGGCACAAAGGAAGGAGAGATAGTGTACGTTACTGAAGGAAGCTAGTACGCTTGAAGATGGAGGGTTAAAAAGACAGTGGAAACTGTATGTCATTATTGAAAGAAGTTAAGTCATGGGGAGAGGGATTGTAGAAAGTGACTGAAAGATGCATGAACTGCAGGAAGGAGGGAATAAGGAAGTCCAGAAAGCTAGAGTATAATTGACAAGTGGCTCAAAATTTGCAAATTTAGGGAATCTCAGAGGTGGGAACTGGGGATACTGGTGATACTTATTCTGAAATTTCCTGGGGAATTTCTAACTTTGCATCCGGTCAACACAGGTTGTCAGTGTTTTGGTTAGCTTTCTTCCTTTTCCTCTGTGGTTTCCATATAGATAGGTCCTCTGAGAGACATGCTTTCTTACTTTTCCTGATTCTCCTATAACCCACTGAGCAGAGACCTGCCGTGCTACGTAAAGGCTACCGTATTCTGTTCTCCAAAGCGTTATCTGTGAAGCTGCAGGGAAAAGGCACTGATCTGGCTACTATGGGCTTTTTGAAGTCAATGGGGTATGGCAGAGAGTGGCAGTCTCACAACATGCTGGTTAAACACACTGAACTGGAAGGATTGTTTTTAAGCCCTAGGGAAAAATGGTATTTAATTTGAGATACAGAACCAATTAAAAAAAAAAAATAGATTACTAAAAGAATAAGTCATGGCCACGTGTAATGCAATATCCTGTGCCAAGAGCTCATTTAGAAGGAATAAAACTGGTTATAAAAGAATTAGACAATTTAAGTATGATTTAAAAATAAGATAAAGAGTCACTCACCCTGTAATATACCCATACTTCCAGTAAAAAAAAAAAAAAGATAAATTTAATAAAAATGGTAGACCACTGTATTTGTACAAGATCTTAAAGAAGTGAATAAATTTGTTGTTCCATTCATTCCTATAGTTTCTCATCCTTCAGCTATTGTGACTTCTGTAGTGCCATCTGTAGTTTTTCTCTGATCTGTTTTGAATTTTTGTTTCTTTCTGTCCTAGTGGGTGAGGCTAAATTCTTGTTTGCATTTGTTTACTAAGGAATTTAGTATTTATGCTAAAAGATTCCTCAGGGGTTTGAGATTCTTCTATTTTCTCTGGTCATTTACAGGAAACTTAGAGAAATTTGTCCCACCAGAAGAAACTATTATTATTCATTATCTAAATGATTTGCTGGTAGCCTCAAAAAAAAAAAAAAAAAAACTAAACAGCAATGTACAATTAAACCCCTGTGAAGCATAAGGCCTCACTAGCTAAATTGCGATATTGCCAAACTGAGGTTAAATATTTAGAACATCTGCTGTCAACTGAAGTCTGCAAGATATTACTATATAAGGGTCAGCCCATTGTGCAGATGAAAGGGTCTATTCTTGTTCATAATGCAGATTTGATAAAATTTCCTTATTTTTCATGTACTCCAAATAAAAATGGCTCATTTAAGCTCCCAAGAGCCCTGGTGGTGTAGTGGTTAAGAGCTACAGCTGCTAATCAAAAGGTCGGCCATTCAAATCCACCAGCCACTGCTTGGAAACTCTACGTGGCAATTCTACTCTGTCCTATAAAGTCTGTAGGGTCACTATGTGTAGGAATTGACTCTATGGAAATGGGTTTGGTATGTTGTGGTGCTATCATAAAATTTTGTAAGCTTATGTTTTGTCTGGAATAAGGTCTACACAAGCAGATGAATTAATAGCAATTACTAGAGCTGTAATTCTTGGTTCTGGACTTAAAGTGAATATATATTAATATTAAAAATGTGATTGGTATCTGTCATGCAACAGGATGAATATGAAAATAATATAAAAATGGGGGATTCTTCACTTCACTGTGAACTAGATTATCTCAAGTAAAATTGAAAGCTGATTTGCTAGAGGCTTTACAACTGTCTGCTCAGACACCAGTAATTCATTGTAGCACTCACACAGGACAAAATTTCTAAATGATACAATTTCTAAAGGCAAAGGTTTTGCTAACAGAACTGCAAAGGCAGCTATTAAGCCACGGCAGACCAAAGCTTAGAAGCTCTGCTTTTAATGCAACAGGGAATTTGTTCATTTCCAAAACTACACTTCACTAAAGGAAGTGGCCATTTGGATTTAAAAAGGTAATAAATGAAATTCTACTGGACTATGGAGAATTACCTAATAAAATATTTACTGTATCACATACCTTATTTTCTTGGTTAAGTGTTGTGTCATCAACAAAATCATGAGTAAAATGAATTTTAAAGGCACTAGACTCATGCTATGCCTACCAGAAAGATGAAACTATTCAAACTTATTAAAAAGATGTAGTATTTGCCAACAGAATTCTTTACAGGGATCTTCCAAGGTAAGCTCAGGAAACTGTCTCTGGCCAGCTCTACAAGGAACCTTGTGTCAGCTTCATAGGATTAATGACTGTGGGAGGTAAGAAATTTTAATCTACTTGTCATGTGCATGATGTCTGAGTGACATAAAGTCTTGCTCAGACAATAGTATAAAGGCTCTTTCAAAAATATGTAACTCCCCCGTTGGGATACCCAGAACATTAAATCAGATATAGGAAGTCATTTTGTTTCACCTGTTTTCCAGGAATTATGCAAATATCTACTGGTTCCGATAAACTATCATACATCCTACCATCCTTAGTTCTCTGGGCAAGTCTAACAGATGAATTGAACTTTTAAAAAAGATTAATAGCAAAAATTCAGCAATCTACCTTGTTGAAATGGCCCAGAGCTTTACCTAGCCTTGTTAAAAATTAGCGTGACACCTGTAAGCAAGTATGGAATCTCTCTCTTTAAGTTTATGATTGTCCAATCCATGAATTTGGGTCTGAAGCCATGTCCTGTGACCAATTTAACTGTGTCTTCTCATAATCATGTTCAATACATAAAAAGGCTTCTTTCTTTTCCCTAAAAACTCTGAGACTTAAAGTCATAAGAACCTGGGAGGAACTGCCAGGGGAAATTTGCTGCCCCTCTACACTAGGAGGTTTTGCTACATAAAGGTGTTCTGGAAAAAAGGAAAAAAACCTGTCACCATGTTGGAAAGGATCTCTTCAAATACTGCTTATCAACCATTTGGCTATTAAAGCAAAACAAAAATTCAGCTGGATTCATGCTTTCCATGTAAAGCTAGCACCTATGAAGGACTGAACTGTGGTTCCCAGGAAGGATGCCAGTTTTCAAGAATAATGGATATTGGTACTGAACTAAACTGAAAGGAGTTAGTCTAGAAAACTTACTAATATTCCCGTAGACAGCCTTACTGTCCTATTCCTCATAGTAATTACTTCAATTATGTTAAGAATCACATTTTATTTTTTTTAAAAAGCAGATTGTTATAGTTTGGAATTATGCTGTTAGGAATAGTTTAAAAATTATAGGACTTTTCTTATATAAAAAACCAAACCCTTTGCTGTCAAGTTGATTCTGACTCAAAGTGACCCTACAGGACAGAGTAGAAATGCCCCATAGGGTTTCCAAGGCTGTAAAATTTATGGAAGCAGACTGTCACATCTTTCTCCCATGGAGCAGTTTGTGGGTTAGAACCACTGACTTTTTGATTAGCAGCTGAGCACTTACCCACTGCACCACCAGGGCTCCACCAGGACTTTCTTTTAAATAGAAAAAAATATATATAAGTTATTCATATTTAAATAAACAATTGAGTTTTGAAACTATGACTATACTGAAAGGGATAGAATAGAGAAACATCTGATTTATAGAACAACAGAAATCTGTTACTCAGATAGGGAGTGCAAATGGTAGGTCTATTATCACTTGATTAACTTTGGGAGGTAAGCTGTCTGGAATCCAATATAGGTAGATAAATAAAGGTGGATAGCTAGTATTCATGGAAATTTAGTTGGTTGTTAAAATAACATAAGTATTGACTGGGAAAAATTCCCCTTGGGATGGGTTTTCCTCAAGACAATTAGAATGTAAATGGAAAAGTTTCAATCTAGAGGCACTTGTGTCAGATTAAGAATGATGGGACCAACAGGAAACAAAAAGTAAGGATGCAAACTATTTGAGAAGGATATGTCAAGATGTAACAACTTGCTTCCCCCCCAAAAAAAAATTATGTTCATGACTACAGTCATGTACAACTGACTACAATCATGTGTAACCAAGTCAGCTGGTGCCACTCACCTATGTAGTAACTCACTCCTTCCTAGCCAAGTGACCTGCCTTTACATTTTAAAGGACTTAAAGCTGAAGATGATTTTATCTACAGTCATTAATCTCCTAACTTTCCTTTTCTCTTTATGTATACAGACCTCTCTCTCTGCTTTAATGATGGAGTGCTGAGCATTGCCTTGCTTGAGCTGTGTTATCCCTCAATAAAACTCCTTTTCTTTCACTCCTAACACAGTACAAGATTTCCTTCTTTGACGTTTCTGGTGTCAGAAGCAGGACTACAAAAATGCATTATCTTTCACGTTCCCTGAGGCATCAGCATACAGGCACAATAGCTGCTGAGCTGCTTAGGCTCACCATTTCTGCAAATTCTCAGAAATTATTTGAGGCAAAAAAAGCAAACAAGCTTGAATCTGAGATTCACTCCCTTGCATTGATAATGCTTTGAGTTTTATTGTAGATTTGTTTTTATTCTTGCAAGTAAAATTTGTTTTGCTTTACCTGTCATAAAATGGAGAATACTATGTCTAAAGAAGATTTGAAGCCACCTTCTGGGACTCCTGCTAACTACATGAACAAGCGTTACAGTCCCTTATTGTGCATGTTCTTGCCTGTCTGGCATAAACTCACTTGACAGAGTTTGGAAATCAGTGGCCACATGGGGGTTCTTTTGATCTTTCTAAGTTAATTTTCTGCACAGTAAATTAGAGAACAGAGGTTCCCAGATTAAATAGCCCCAGTGGGATGCCTATTTTGATTGGTATATTGAGTTCTCTAAAAGACATCAAGACAGTAAAATTGCTTTCCTGCAGGACACTGTCCCTAAATTAACTAAACGGAATAAAGTATTATAATGTTAAATTTCAGCTCCCAGCCCTTTTGTTTCCCTTCTGAATGCTACATCTTTATACTCTTCTTTGCCTTCCTACTCCTCTGATAACACTTTATCCGAACATCCCTTTTTTTCTAAAAGACCAACAAATAAACCCTTACCTGAAATGCTCTTTAAAATTTGCCCCAGCAGTAATGAAGATTCCCCTCACATCCCATTTGCCCTATGGATAAGCTCAGAATTACATAACATTGTGAACGATTTTCTTAAACTCTATAAGGACATCTATAAATTTTCTGAAGAATTTAAAATTCTTGTTGAAGCCTACCAGCCTGGGCTACCTGACGTATATCAGTTGTTCACATGCGTACTGGCCCAGAGGAAGCCCAATTATGGCTAGAACAGGCAGAATGGAAAGACCTCCCCCACACCCGTGATAGTTTAGGCTTAAATATTAATAAAATGACCACTGAGCTGTTGGAAGACTCTCGGGTCATGAGTAAAAAGTTTCTAGAGCATATCCCAAAGGCCTTTCCTCCACTAATTAATTGGATTAAAATTCACTCTTAAAAACAAAACAAAGATTAAAGTGTTTATGATTATCAAACTTGGCTGCTTCAAAAGTTTTCTGAACACTCTGGACTGACCATGGCCACATCTAGTGCTTCTGGAGCTTTCAGTGCTGTTATCATATCTGGCCTTAAGCCTGAGATCTCAACCTTAGTAAAGCAATATCATTTAAACTGGGAGATAATGTCTATTGTAAAATTATACAACATAGCTTAATAATTTTCCCAAACTCTTGAAACTAAAGGGTTTCTAAGGCTAATAAATTAATGACCCTTCAGTTACAACAATTACAATCTCCCCATCAAAATAAAAATACACAATGGCAGGTATTTGTTACTATTGTAAAAAACCTAGCTGTTGGAAAAACAAATGCTACAAGTTAAATAACAGACAAAAGCTGACACAGCCCCCCCCCCCTTAAAAAAACCTTACAATCTGATTCAGAAAGAAGGAGCTTCTGGGGCAAAACAAGATCTTTCCTGACGTGGCTTTTAATACACGAGGAGAATCTACTTTATTTTTTAAAGGAGGACCTTGCCAGTTTTTAACTGACACTGGAGCCATCCTGTCTGTTATTAACCTCACCTGCTTACCAAAGCCTCTGCCCCAGAGTACTAAAACCTCAAAAATAGTGGGGATCACAAATCAGGAATAAACCTTGATTCATTCCCAACCTGTTCTGATATCTCTTGGTCCTATTAAAGATTTACAACGTTTTTTTTTTTTTTTTTTCCTCAGTTCTGATACCCCAATCAATCTATCGGGAAGAGATATTTTATCCAAACAGAATTGCCATTTACAATTTAATGAAAAGGTGGAAACATTATTGAGTCTGCCTGATATACCTAAGTCAAAAGAGACAGGCTCTGAATTAGACAATATTCAGGAAGAAGACATTTTCTATATGCAAAATCTTGTCATGCTTCTCCAAAATTCAACTCAGCCTATCCTCTTCTTTCTGACATCTTTTCCTTAGTTCCTGAAATCTTATGGGCCACCACATTCACAGATGTAGGTTGAGTTTTGTCAGCCAAGCCAATTAAAATTCCAGTAGATTTATCTAAACCTCTGCTAAAAATTCCCCAGTATCTACTCAAACGAGAATCAAAAGAAAGACTAGCTTTCAGCATACAAGAATTCCTTTCAAAAGGTTTAATTGTTCCTTGTACCAACCCTTGTAATACTCCTGTTCTTCCAGTTCAAAAAAATAGGGGCTGGAAGTTTGTCCAAAATTTGCATGCAATCAACTTTACTATTATTCCTAGATTCCCAGCAGTCCCTAATCCTCATTTATTACTTTCCAATGTCCCTTCAGGTGCAACTCATTTTATGGTTCTGGATCTTTAGAGTACCTTTTCAGTATTCCGGTGCATTGTGAAGTCAGTATTTGTTTGCTTTTACTGGTAAGCTCAACAATATACTTGGCCTGTAATTCCCACCTCGAGGATTTACTGAATCCCCTACCTATTTTTTCTCAGATTCTGCATGCAGATTTGCAGCCTTTAGAGTTTACAAACAAATCCACATTGTTACAATATTTTGATGATTTGTTAGGTTGCTTAACCTCCCTGCAAGCCTGCCTTGATGAAAGTGCAGTTTTATTAAAACATCTGGCTGCTAGTAAACAAGCTTTCCAAAGAAGAACTACAGTAGGCACAGCCTTTAGTTAAATATTTAGGTCACCTAATTTCTGCAGAAGGCATCGCTATTGATATTAAATGGAAAGAAGCTATTCTTGTCTTCTTATACCCAAAACAATGAAATTGCTATGGGGTTTCTAGAACTGTGCAGCTATTGTCAAACCTGGATTTCTAGTTATTCTTTGTTAGCTCAACCTGTATACAAATATTTAAAAGTATCTGAGCCAGATTCATTCCATATTGTACCAGAAGATCAAGAGGCCATAGTTCAAATAAGAGAGGCTTTAACAAACCACACTTACTCTAGGTTTTCCTAATTACCATCTAGATTTTTCCTTATTTGCACATGAAGCATCTGGAAATGCTTTAGACATACTAACTCAAAAGCATGGAGGACAACAAAGACTTATATGTTATCATAGCCTATATATTGACCCTGTAGCCAGGGGGTACCCCCCCTGCCTTAGGGCTGTGGCTGCTACTGCCAAACTAGAGGAAATCACAGCAGATATGGTGCAGGGAAACATTTTAAATGTCTATGTGCCCCATGAGGAGCCTTGGTGGTGCAGTGGTTAAGTGCTCATCTGCTAACTGAGAGGTCAGTGGTTCGAACCCACCAGCTGCTCTGTGGCAGAAATATGTGGCAATCTGCTTCCCTAACAGTCTTAGAAACTACATGGGGCAGTTCTACTCTGTTCTGTAGGGTAGCTATGAGCCAGAAGTGACTTGAGGGCAATGGATTTAGTCTTGGTTTTGGATGTGCTCCACGCTGTGTCTGCCATACTACTTAATTCTACCTTGACACAGCATCCTTCTGCCAGCAGGTGGTACCTCCTATGAAGTTTTCCTCCTTGCTGTGTTTAACGTTAGACTACATTCTGTGGCCTGTTTAAATCTAGCTACTCTTCTCCCCCACGACTATCGAGAACAACTATCCTACATATGATTGTCTAGGCTTGAATGAGCAACTTTTAACCAGTCAGAAGGACTTAAAGGAAACCCCTTTAACTAAACTGATTTAATTTTGTTAGTGGATAGTTCCTATTTGAAACCTAACCCTACTAACCCTCACTATCAAACTGGATATGCTGTTATGAGTTCTACTGAAGTCCTTGAAAGTCAAGCTTTCCCTGAAGCCACTTTAATTGTCCTAACTAGGAACCCCCCCCCCAAAAAAAAAAAACTCTTTTCCATTGAGTCGATTCTGATGCATAGTGACCTGATAGGGCTATAGAGCTGCCCCATAGAGTTTCCATGGAACAGCTGGTGGATTCAAACTGCTGGCCTTTTCATTAGCAAATGTAGCACTTAACAACTATGCCACCAGGGCTTATTGTAGAATTGCTTCAGGAAAATCTGTTAATATTTTTATGGATCGTAGAATTGTACATGACTTTGGCATGTTATGGAAACAGGATTTTTAATCTTTTATGGAAATGTCACAAATATGGAGCTTTAGTAGCAGAACTTCTAGACACTTGATTACTATCCTCTGAAATTGCTGTGATAATAATACAAGCTCACCAACCACAAAGAGTACCCAGGCTCAGGAAATTAGAGGAAATAATCTTGCTAATATGCAGCCAAACAACCTGCCTCTCTAGTTATTTTAAGTTGTTTATGCACTTATGATAAATAAAGAAAGGGACTCCCCAAATTTGTCTATTGATAACTCCAACCTTCATGAATTACCTTTAGAAAAACACCAACAATTAGCCCAGGCAGATGAAATTAAGGGATGGAAAAAGGCAAGTGTTGCCAAGAGCCTACCACTAAATGTAGACTGGGCCTAATAAGAAACTGATCTTACTCAATTTTCTGCATGTTCCTATGATACAAACCTTATATGAAGGTTCCCACATGGGATGAGATAAAATGATTGAGACCTTAAAAAAATATTGATGGGGAAAATTTTTTGAGACTGCCCCATGTGTTGACATTCATTGCCCTTTTTGCCCTCGGTATAATCTCAGAAAACACCTTACAGTTCTTCCTGGATAATACCTTTACCTTCTGACTGTATGCTTGAATGGCAGCCGGATTTTTTCAGCTTCCACTCTCAAATGGTTATAAATACATGTTTGTAATGATCTGTAGATTTTCCCATTGAGTAGAAGCCTTCCCCTGCCATTGTGCTACTGAAGCCTTTGTGACAAAGAAACTGCTTAAAAACATCATACCTAATTGGGGAGCACTAAAACTCTGTAGTGATCGGGGAACTCATTTCACTAGTCAAGTCATCCAAGAACTGTGTCAAGTTTTTCCCATTTATCAAATGCTACATTGTCCCGAACATTCTCAGTCTTCTGGTCTAGTAAAGAGAACTAATGGAATAATAAAGACTCAAATAGCAAAGCTTTGTGAAACTTTAAATTTATCCTGGACTAAGACTTTTCCTTTAGTTCTTTTAAATCCAAGGTCCACACCAAGGTCTTAACCACTGTGTCACCAGAGCTCCACTCTTAGTATTGTAGGTCCATTTCAACAACCATGAGATAGATTCATCTGGCTAACTCCTCAAGCAGTAAGGCTATGTCAAGTTGCTCCCCTTTACTGGGAATAATCTAACCACACGTGTATGAACAACCCAGCTGTCACTAGACCTATAGGATGATTTCCAGTGAACAACACAGCTGTCACTAGACCTATAGGATGATTTCCAATGAACAACCCAGCTGTCACTAGACCTATAGGATGATTTCCAATGTCTGAATGCGCATCAGTTATAACCTTACAAGCTACTGACTAGCTATGATGCTCAGGTATCTACTGGGTGGGCACTAATGGTATCTTTTGGATATGTGGAACCAACCTTGGTCCTGGATCCTACCAGGCTGGATTGGAAGATGCACTCTGGGCCTTAGCTGGACTGAAGGACATATTTTAACTGACCTCCCTTTACCAAGAAATATACCTATATTAAAAGCTCAATAGTCTCTATCAGTGGCAGTTTTCACACCTCAGGTAGGGCTTAAAGATGTTATAGAACATGTAGAAATAGTAACCAAATATGTACAAATTGCTCTAAATGACAATGTCCATGGGCTTAAAGAGATTAATACCAGAATAGCAACGATAAAAAAAGTAGTACTCCAAATTAAAATGACCCTTGATATTCTCATTGTAGCCCAAGGGGGTACCAGTGCAATAATAAAATCTGATTTCTGTGTCCATATTCCCGACAATAGTGTTAATATTACACTCTGTGTTAATCATATGCAATGTGTAGTATCTTGCTTTAATGATCCTGTTCCTTCCTTGATTGAGATTATAAGTAATTGGTTTTCCTCTTGGGTTACATGATGGAAAAAATTGCTACCTTATTCTGGAATCTTTATATTCCTCTTTGTTTCTATTATTGTAATTAGCAAATGCTGTTTTGCTTTGGCTCAACCCATTTTATTCATGACCACTGGACCTTCATATAATATCATGCCGGTTTCACAGACTTTCACCAATGATTGTGTTCTTTAATCACCTCCCTTTTGTCTCTTTGGAAATCCTGGTGGCATAGTGGTTAAGTGCTATGACTGCTAACCAAAAGACTGGCAGTTGAAATCCACCAGATGCTCCTTGGAAACTCTATGGGGCAGTTCTACTCTGTCCTATAGGGCCTCTATGAGTAGGAATTGACTCAATGAGAATGAATTTCGTAGTTCTTTTTTTGTCTCCTTGGGTATGTTTCATCTTGCCATCTATCATTCTGTCCTGAATGAGAAATATTCCTTGAACATGGCCTTGTCCATTAAGAAAATCTCCCAAAACCTACTCACCGTGAAGTTGATACCTGTTAGTTCAGTAAGATGAAGAAAATAACTTTTATTAACCAAAGCTCCTCAAGAAGACAGACGAAGTCCTTGCAGATAAAGGGTACTCCATAAGGAGTGATCAGCACCCCCTAGCAGAGGCTTGACCAAAAGGGGAAAATGTAAATGGAAAAGTTTCAAACTGAAGGCATTCATGCCTGCCATAAGAATGGTAGGCCAACATGCATTCTCAGGAACAAAAAGTCAGGATATAAACTACTTTGGAAGGATGTGTCAAGATATAAACAACTTGTTTACAGAAAAAAAAAAAAAAAACTGTGTTCATAACTACCATCATGTGTAACTGGCTACCATCTTGTAATACTGACTACAATCATGTATAACCAAACTAGCTGGCACCACTCTACTAGGGCATAACTCATTTCTTCCAAGTCAAGTGACCTACCTTTACATTTCACAGGACTTCAAGGTGAACCAGTTCTTATCTACAGTCATTAACCTCCTACCTTTCCTTTGTTCTTTTCGTATATAGCCCCTTTCTCCATCTGAATGATAGAGTGCTTTGTATTTTTACTTAGTGTTGCCCAGCTTGAGCTATATTATTCCTTAGTAAAATTTCTTTTCTTTCACTCCTAACAGAATATGAGATTTTCTTCTTTGACAAGATCCACATGTGTTATACTCTGATAATTCAATCTGTACTCTTGAACCAATGCTTCATAATAAGACTGATATAAGATAATGGCATGAGTATCCTTACATTTCCCATCTAAGAAATATTTATTTGGAAAGATGAACCAATGATTAAAAGGCTTAAATTATTATGTGAATATGTGATTTATGTGATTGACCAAAACTCAGAAGCAATTCATTAAGCCTTGCAAGAAAAACTCTTAGCCAAAAGGTTAGATTATCAGCTCCAGAGTTGCTACTCTTAAGGCTTGGATTTAATGTCTTAGATATCTAGCACTGCTATAACAGAAATATCACAAGCAGATGGCTTTTACAAACAGAAATTTATTCTTTCGTGGTTTAGAAGGTTAGAAGTCCTAACTCAGAGTACAAGATCTAGGGGAAGTCTTTCTCTCTTAGTTGGTTCTGGGGGAAGGTTCCTGTCATCAATCTTCCCCTGATCTAGGAGCTTCTCAGCACAGGGAGCCCAGGTCCAAAGGATACACTGTGCTCTCAGTGCTTTTTTCTTGGTGGCATGAAGTCCCTTTCCTCTCTGCTTGATTCTCTCTTTTATATCTCAAAAAAGATTGACTTAAGGTACAACCTAATCCTGTAGATTGAGTTCTGCCTCATTAACATCATAGAGGTTAGGATTTACAACACATAGGATAATTACATCAGATCACAAAATGGTGGACAACCAGACAAGACTGGAAATCATGGCCCAGCCAGTTGATAGATACTTTGGGGGGACATAATTCAATCTGTAACAATTGGATAAAATTGAAACTAACTGCAAAATGATACAGGCTGTTATCTGAAAGTACAAGCAATAAGGTATCTGAACAGCTGGTAAAATTAATGCCTGACTAAGACAAAAATTAGTGCATTGATGATTAAGTATCTGGGTTAAGCATTCAACATTGGTATGAAATATTTAAAGGTTATTCTCCCAAAGCAAAATTCTAAAATAATACAGATTTGAAAGAAGATGCAAATGCTGTCAAACAGCTCTTCTGTTTGAAATTATCATTTTTTAATTCATCTTAGCCTTGGTGGTGCAGTGATTAAGAGCTCAGCTGCTAATCAAAAGCTTAGCAGTTCGAATTCACCAGCCATTCCTTGGAAACTCTGTGGGTCAGTTCTACTCTGTCCTATAAGTTCACTCTGAGTCAGAATCCACTCACAGCAACGGGTTTGGTTTTTGTTTTGTTGTACTTTTGTTAATTGCTTTGTTTTGCATTTTACTATGGATTGCTAGATATTCAGAGGGTTGAAACTTGTTCAAAAAACAGTAGAAACAGCAATGGAGATAATTAGAAAGTTGTAATGTTACTCTTTTATGGTAACACATGGGGAAGTTTTAAGGACAAGTACAAATGGAAAATAAATGGGTAAATTCCCCTTGTGAAGAGGGGAAGGAGTACCCTTCCTCCATTGCTTTCTTTAGAATTCACCTTTAATAACTTGTATGTTCTCTTTCTTTCTGAAAAAAAACATGTATAAGTAACTTCAGGTAATTTTCCTCTACCTTCCTGTTTTTCCTGGAAGGAGATTAGCATGAATATTGGCGGATCAGCCATATCTCCAGGCCAGCAGGGTTAGAAAATTAACAATTATCCTTAAAGTATGAATGTACTGAGTGTATTTATCCCCTTACCTATATAATGGTTAAGATTTCTTTCTGTCTTGGCAATCTCTTTAGTGGATTGCCTAAGAGGCATCACATTCTGGTTTAATGTTTATTCAATAACAAGGCTTTTCTTTCTCTTCTACTTTTAGGGAGGGGTTTTCCGGGTTAGGAGTAGATTTTGTTTTTAGTAACTTTTCTCCAACCAATGCTTTACAATGACAAGCAGAAAGTGGATATTGCAATTCATCGGACACAGATTTTCAGGCCATTGATTATAATTACAATCCTGAAATATATAGCTTACTATTATCATTATCATCATCATCACTATTATTATTGTGTTTTAGGTGAAGGTTTACAGAGCAAATTATTTTCCCATTAGATAGTTTATATGCAAATTGTTCATGACATTCGTTGAATCCCTACAGTATGTCAGCATTCTCCCCATTACCACCCTGAGTTCCCTGTTTCCATTTGCCAGGTTTTCCTGCCTCTTCCTGCTTTCTCCTCTTTGCTTTTGGGCAGATGTTGCCCTTTTGGTCTCATATGGTGATTGTTCTAAGGAGCACTTTCCTCACAGTGTTATTGTTCATTTTATGGAATATACAGTCTTTACGGAACCATAAGCATTTGAATGATCCTCAAACTACAGAGAATTTTTTCAACCAGCTCAGCAACCATGGTTTTTGAAAGTCTGAAGTGTTTCTCAGTTTGGAAATCTGGAAATGGATACTTTGTTTTGTTCTGAGTCCAAAAGCACATCATATCAGCTGGAGCTCAGAGCGTACTGTTTCAATTGCCATTTCACATACTTTGGACTCAGATAAAGTGTATGCCACAGAGTCCATTCAATGACCCATCCCTCAGGCTGGGGCATATGGTTTAGTCTAGGCAATTATAATTTCAGACAAAAGAGCTGTTTGACAGCATTTGCTGTCAACTCTTTATTATTTCAG
Source organism: Loxodonta africana (assembly GCF_030014295.1). Lineage (NCBI taxonomy): Eukaryota > Metazoa > Chordata > Mammalia > Proboscidea > Elephantidae > Loxodonta > Loxodonta africana. Next base: position 107,671,612 of record NC_087347.1, on the reverse strand, counting down.
AAAGATTCTCTGTTACTGAAACAATAGGTATTCTTAACAATCATCCATGTCTTGAAGCAGCAAGTTCTCACTAAAAAAAAAAAAAAAAAAAATTTTTTTTTTTAAAAAGGATGTAATAATTAGCCAAACATTTAGTGATTGTGGGGAATCTGTTTTGTTTCCTTTTCTTATGCTTGAAGTTTCTGTCTGCTTTTTATGCAATTTTTGTAAAGATTGGAGAGTTGAGGTAATTAGACAAGTAAGTAGATGATGGATAGATAGACAGGCAGATAGGTAAAGTTGGTTAAAATGATTTGAACATTTTAGTAGACAAGTGTATTTTAGAACTTAATTTCCTAAGCAGTGTATCTAGTATTTTGTATTTATTTTGCTGAATTATAACAAAGTTTATAGGAAATTACTGAAGATAACCTAAATTTTATGATACTACTAGAAATCTCTTTTACCTTACTGTTACTAGACTATTAGTTACCTTACTAATCTCTATTACCTTACTCTTACTAGAACAAAATTTTAAATACCTTTCTGTTATTAAGTTTTTCCAGTTGATGTTTATTCACTTCTTAACTAAGAGTCATGTGGATTTTGCCCATAATGTTCCTTTAAAAGGAGCCCTGGTGACAAAATTAAGTGCTTGGCTACTAACCGAAAGGTAGATTGTTCAAACCCACCAGTTTTGCCATGGGAAAAAGATGTTGCAGCCTGCTTCTGTAAAGATTTACAGCCTTGGGAACACTATGGGGCAGTTCTACTTGGTCCTATAGGGTCACTATTATAGGGAATTAGCTCAATGGCAATGGGTTTGATTTTTTTTTTTTTATTCCTTTAATGGCATTTATGGGTGGTACAGACAGTTAATGCTCTCAGCTGCTAAGTTAAATGTTAGCAGTTCAAATACATCCAGAGACACCTCTGAAGGAAAGTCTGGCAATCTACTTATTGAAAAATCAGCCACTGAAAACTCTGTGGAGCACTCTGACACACAAAGAGTTGCTGTGAGCTGTAATCAATTCGATGACAAATAACAACAACAAAGTGTTATGAAAATATAAGTATTAACAATGCTCTAAAAGCCCAATGTTTGTTGGTTCTAACAATTTAAACTTGTATTGAGTAGAAATTAATTGATATAAAAATTCAGGAAAAAAGTAGAAATGATAATTATGATGAATAGTTATGATAATTGGATAAAATACCATACACCAAATTTCATACCATGTCAAGGCATGTATGTAAAACAACATACACCCAATCAAGTATTATTTAAGAGAGTGGGCCATGCCACAATATTGCTGAAAATGAAAGTAAAAATCTTTTTAAGAAAAATTATCCAAACTTAGAAATAAGGCAGTGGGATGCGTGTATGTCCTTTCAATGTCATATTGGATCATTGTCTGTCTAACAAGTTCATCCAAGAGTTAATGAATTCCCCTGGGAAATATGCCTTTATTTAACTTACAATTTAACGTGGATTTGGTCCCAGTCTTTATGAATTTAGATATTAATTTGTAGATTGATAGATTACAAATTAGTTTTTATCCAATAGAGATGCAAATGATTTCTGTCTGACAGTAAATATAACCTAAAAAATTGCACTTTTACTGTCCAGTAGGGCATTGTTGTGGTTTCTCTTGAATCAATTTGGACTCATGATGACCCCAGGTGCACAGAGTAGAACCATTCCATAGGGTTTTTCAAGGCAGTGACCGGTCGCAGGCAAGTCACCAGGGCTCTGGGTGGGTTCCAACCCCCAATCATTCAGTTAGTAGTACAGTGCTTAACCGTTTTTACCACCCAAGTCCTTCGTGTAGAACTTTAACTAGTTTCATATTTAACTTTGCAATCTTATGCCAGCATTTTTTCTTCTATTAGCTATACATATTTTAGTCTCCTTGATACTCCTTGGAATCAACTTCACCCTCCTGTAGGCTCCCTCATTACTGAGCTGCATGACTATTTGACATATGTTCTCCATATGCTTCTATGTGACTCATGCTTTTAACTTTTCAAAAGTGTACATTGACAAATTGTACTCCTTGATTTTTCCCAGCTAGGGATGGCAAACTCCCATGTTTCCAAGAATCAGAAAGATAACCTGAATAGGCAAAACTGGTTGGAAGGGACTATAGCAAACCTAGATGATAGAAAGCATACACCTACCTTAAATAGCTGATTTATTTGATACAGAAACATTTCATTATTTCAAAGAAGCCCAAACTATGTGTTTCTAGATTGTACTTGAAATTTCCTGATTTTTAAATATAAGCCAAATTAAATATATATATATATATAAACATTTTGGATCAAACAAAACCTGTCTGTAGACAAATTGGATCAAAGATCCCTAGGGTGATTACACCAAAGAGAATAAAATACAGAGCATCATTTAGTTTAGACTACCCCTCTATTTAAAAATATATTCTTGAGAAATTACTAACATTTATACAATCCATTTCTCTTACATTAAATAAGGAACCCTGATGGTGCAGTGGTGAAGCACTTGGCTGCTAATGGAGAGATTGGAAGTTCAAACTCACCAGCCACTCTGAGGGAGGAAATTTTTTTTTTTTATTTCTCTTATATTAAATAAGGAACCCTGATGGTGCAGTGGTTAAGCACTTGGCTGCTAATGGAGAGGTCGGAAGTTCAAACTCACCGGCCACTCTGAGGGAGGAAAATATGGCAGTCTACTTGGCAATCTGCTTCCATAAAGATTTATAGCCTTGGAAACCCTATAGGGCAGTTCTATCCTGTTCTATAGAGTTGCTATGAGTTGGAATTAACTTAATGGCAATGAGTATATTAAGTAAATATCATATCCATTTATAAAGTGTTGGGCATATTAAATCAGATAACAAATACGAAGGTTCCAGTTCAGTGGTACGAAGTAGATGTTCACAAATGTTAGGTGCCTTCCAAAGGGAACTAAAGGAATATTCTTTAGTTTATGTGTTTGTGACTGCTTACTATGTGATAGGTATGTACTAGAGACTAGTGCAGCACTAGATAAAAATATAAATAAGTTAGTAAGAGAATCATTCAGTACTTGTGACGATTTTAAAATATGCCCACATAGTCAAGAGGTGGAGATTAATTTCCCTCCCCTTGAATGTGGGCTATATTTTGTGACTTACTTTTACTGAATATAATAGAATAGAAGTGATGGATTGTAATTTATGAAAGTAAGTTATAAAAACACTGTCATTTCTAATTTTCTCTCTCATTTTATCACTCACTCCTGGGGAATCCAGATGCCATGCTATGAGGGCATTCAAGGAACCCTATGGGGATTCCCACATTGTGAGGAACTGAGGCCTCCTGCTTACAGACATACAGTGAACTTGAAAGCAGATCATCCAGCCCCAATGAAGTCTTTGATGCCTGCAGTTCTGGCTGACATCTTGATTGCAACCTCATGAGAGATCCTGAGAGAACCACCCAAGTATCCTACTACTAAATTACTGACTGTTATGGATTGAATAGTGTCCCCCCAAATACATGTTGAAGTCCTAACCTCTGTACCTATGAATGTGGGTCTTTGAAGATGCTGGGTAACACTAGAGTAGGGTGAATCCTAATCCTATATAACTGGTGTGCTTACAGAGAGACAGAGGAAGGAAGTTATGTGAAGCTGTAGCTGCAAGCCAAGGAATGCTTGGATCTACCAGAATATAGGAGAGAGCCATGGGACAGTTTCTTTCTCAGAGCCCTCAGGAGGACTCTTTTGATACTCTGATTTAGCCTTCTAGATTCTGGAAGGAGAAAATAAATATCTTTCTTTAAAACCACCCACTTTGTGGTATTTTGTTACAACAGCCTTAAGAAATTAATGCACCAGCCCACAGGAATTGTGAGTTAATAAGTGTTTGTTGTTTTAAGCTATTAAGGTTTGGTGTAATTCATTATGGAGCAATAGATAATCAATACAGTACTCAAATTCTGCAATTTTTAAAGTGAGATTTTGTTGGCTTCACACAACTTGAATGTGCTTTTTAGACCTCTATCTCAACTAGACTACCTGTATCAAATATATTTTTGGTTCTCTTAAATTACCCATAGTGCAATGCTCTGAGATATATATATATATGGGTGAACCATGGGAAATTTACAACTAAATTTACAACTTTGAAAATTTGTTTTATTTTTGCAAAATGTGGTTTTGTAGTAAAACAACTATATTTGAGCATAATCAATGCCTGAATCCCTTATATGATCCCCTTTCCAAGAAAAACAGGGTCAGAAAATTTTAGTGGTATGAAGAAAATAAAACATGGTGATGACTTAGAGAGTGGCTGGTCAGAAAAGGCATTCCTGAGGAGGTTAATACTTAAACTGATTTCGGATGACAAGAAGATATTAACCATGCAGAAATTTGGGGGGAAAGCGAGGGCTTACCAAGTAAGAATGGCTTGGCATATTTAAAAAATGGGAACTGTGGATGGGAGGAGCTATCACATAGCTGAAATGTAGATGAATGAGAAGAGGTGAGGTAGCTGAAATAGGCAAAGATATGCAAACAATGGTAAGGTGATAGATTTTGTAATAATTACACTGTAAAACTAAGGGATTATTTTTGTTTTAAATGTGATTTTTGTTTTTACAATACAGTAATGTGTACGTTAAAAAAAGTTAAACACAACATTAAAATAATAAAGAGAGACTAAGAAATGTAATCATACACCTTCCATATGGAGAGGAAAATACAGCAATACAAAGAAATAAAAATTATCTCACAGTAATGGACAGGCCCCTCATCTACGGACCCCGATGATACAGGCTTTTGCTAGAGCTACCAATCAGACTGACTGTTGGCTCTGTCAACATTTGAATCCAGATGACAAGTCATCTCCATACATTGTTCCAGCTGATCTGTCAACAAGGAGGACACCTTGTGGACCAACTGAGTGTGTAACCTGGTGTACTGAGAAGACCATGTGGTAAATGAATACAGTCAACTCCACTACTCATGGAAAACATCTTTTGGAGTATGAAAGCTGCTTCTGTGGAGGGCTCCAAATTTAAAAGGAAGTTTCTCTCTGTGTGTTAAAAATGTAAACAGCATGAGACTGGATGGTTTGACTCTGAGAAGAGTACATTTAAGACAGTTTGATACAACTCTGGACACGGAAAACTTGCAGAATGTGACCAGGTGGTCCAATGTACATCGACTGACTACACGAAGTCTGAATTAGCCTGGTCTGACAATGATAAGGGAAAAGGGAGCTTTTGTATTACTTGTACTGAAGTGTGTACTGTTCATATAATGAGCCATATTGGGAGAAATATGCTGTTTTTACATAAATGAATCAGGACATGTTATACACGCCTAATATTGGACAAATGCAGCCGTTTGATCTATTCAGTTGGCTTGGATTAAGCCACAACTGGGGTAACTGGTTGGGTTCTCTCCTTCATCCAGGCCTGATCAATCTGCTGGGGACAGTCCTACTAGTAACCCTCATTAAATGCTGCCTCAAACGATATACAGATATAACATCCACCACAGTTAAGCACCAAAACACAGACATGCAACTAAACATCCAAAATGTGTCATGGGCATACCAGAATTTGGTACTGCTTTGCTTTTTTTTCTGGCACCCTGATGGGAGTCAGGGGGTGGACTGTTGGGGGAACGGTCTGCCTCTATGCCTCCCATCCAGGCTGCCTAAGTAAAGGCCTTGAGACCAGAGCATTCTCAGATAAGGAGGCTGGGATTTGGGTCATCTTCTCTCTCCAGTTCCATCTCCTTATAGAAGAAGCCTTCCCCCTGTTCTGAGCACACAGTAACTTCTCTGCCTCTTGCACATGCACAAATACTACATGGCACCTGGTCAACCCCACTTCTATATCTGTTCCCACAGCAAGGGAACATGAGAGGGAGCATGCCAGGTTGTAAGAGCCAGGCTTGAGGGGTGGATTGAAAAGGAAACAAGCTTTGCAAGGCCAAACACGAGAGCCCTTATGCGTTCCACTAGTTCACTACCAGTGGCTGAGTTACTCTTATATAAGCACCTGGCTTGTAGCCACTGTTGTCAACCACCACTGTAAAGCCTCTGCTCTTCCACTGCAGAGGGTGGAGATCTGCTTTGATCCTGGGGACACCCGAGACTTGACTTGTCTGTAAGTCTCCCTAATAAACTCCTTTGCTGCCAAAAAAAAAAAGTCAAACACCCCTTCAAGGCTTATGGTGAAAAAAGGCAGCATTCACTCCACACTTCTCGGTCAGTGTTGTGTGCCTCCTTGTATCAACTCCGAATCATAGTGACCCTATGTGACGGAGTAGGGCTGCCCAGAAAGGTTTTCTTGTTTGTGATCTTTATGGAAGGAGATCACAAGATCTTTCTCCCACGGAGCAGCTGGGGCTTTGACTTACCAACATTTGTGTTAATGGCTCAGGGAGCACTTAACTGGTATGCCACCAAGGCTCCATCCACACTTCTCTATTCCAGTTGTTTTAGCTGTTTCTATTGTGTTTACTTCCATACACTAATATAACATGCTTGTACTATTTTAAAGTTTAGCTTTACTCGATTGACTTTCTACTCTTGAATAAAAATATGAGGATTTAATTCTTAAACCCCTCAACAACACACATAGACCCATTCACACTTTCTTGCCCCTCATCTTCCCACTATCTCAATTTTTAAATAAATGCTCAGTGGTTATATAATTATGACTCTGTAAATTTTTGTTGGCAGCTGAAGAAAGTAGTTTGATATAATTGTACTTCCTTCCTTGAACAACTTCTGATTTTGTTAGAGTTAATTGTCTTGTGTTCCAATTTTCCTTTTTTCTTTTTGTTATAATTCACTATTGCATAATTCTACGAAGAATTCCAAAAACATGCCTCAAAAAAAAAAAAGAAAAAGAAAAATCAGTAATCTATCACTTTTTTTTCTCTTTTGACTTCTTTCCTGTCACCCATCATCCTCCTGCTCCAATCTCTATTGGCTGGTTCTAAGTCACGGTCTTGGGACTTCCTTTTATATCAGTTCAGATACTTACTGCTTAACTGCTTCAGAAATGAAAACTTCCATTTTATTCCATAGTACAGGATATGAAATTGCCTGGCTATGGTGGCTGCATCTGGAAGTCTCAATACTCACAAAACAGGCCCCTTATTCCTAAGCCTATCTATGTCCTCCGCTCCAGAGGTATCCAGGGTTTCTAATTTCTGAGCCTTTCTGGGGTGCTTCCTCTTGACAACGTACTGCACTCACTTAGTAAAGCAGAGAAATGGTAAAACTAAATTCTTTCTCATTTAATCATTCTCTCTTTATTGTCCAAAACTATCTTACATACTTTGTCTCTCTCTCTTTTTGTCTTTTTGGGTTAATATATTTATAGGAATATCTTTACTATATTTATGCTGGAGTTTCAATAAGGAACAGGTCTAATACCAACACTTCTGTTCAGTCTGCAGTATTTAACTGAAAGTCCCTGCGGAAAGTTTCACACAGGGGAATTATATGTTTAGCATTTTAAAAAGATCATTCTGGCTGCTTGGTGGCTAAAGAGGGGCAAGCCTGAAAGTCAAGCGACTATTTAGGAAGACCTTGGAATTTCCAAGAGAGAGATATGGTAGCTTTAACAATTTTCAGCATAGTAGTAAAGCCATGTGGCACATATTTACCGTATTTCCTTCTTTAACATTAAATATTTAATGGAATCCATTCCCTCAATGCTTCAATTTGAAGCTGAAAATTTAAAAATTGAAGTTGTCAAGAATTTCATTATACTTGAATAATGATCAACAACAATGGAAGCAGCAGTCAAGAAATTAAAAAAAAAAAAAAAGTATTACATTGGGAAAATCTGCTGCAAAAGACCTCTTTAAGGTTTTAAAAAGCAAAGACATCATTTTGATGACTAAGGTGTGCCTGACCTAAGCCAGGTCTCTTCAGTCACCTCACATGCATGTGAAATCTGGACAAAGAGAAAAGAAGACAGAAAAGAATTGATGCATTTGAATTGTGTTGACAAAGAATATTGACTATACCATGGAAAGGCAGAAGAACAAATACATCAATTTTAGAAGAAATAAAACGGGAATGCTTCTTAGAAGTGCGGATGACAAAACTTCATCTTGTTTATTGCAGACACATCATCAGGAAAGACCAATCCCTAGAAAAGGACACCATGTTTGGTAAAGTAGATGATCAGCGCAAACTAGGGAAACCCTCAATGAGATGGACTAACACAATAGCCACAATGACTGACTCAAATGTATCAAAGATCATGCAGATGGTGTAAGACTTGGCAACTTTTTGTTCTGTTACACATAAACACAAACCAAACCTGCTGCCATGGAGTCAATTTGAACTCATAGGGCTTCCATGAATTGAAGCTGACTTGACCTCAACTAACAATAACAGCAACACCACAAAGAACTCATTTAAAATATATTCCAATTTTGGTAAATGAGTCAGTAATAATGGCAGAAATTTGAAGACATCACAGAAAGTCAGCAACACTCCACACACAGATTTTTTTTGTATCCACATTACTGTTCTTGCTGTACACTACGAATATTTTAGTTTAACATTCTTATCCACTCAAATATTGGCCCTTAAGCTGTGATATTGCTTTCACTGAAGAGAGTAATAACACTTCTAGTGTAAATACAGAGAAGAGCAAGTAAAAAAATGAAATAAAAAAAATGATAAGACAGTAAAGAAACTTATGCTGTTTTCTTCAATTTATGTGTCTCTTGAATGGTATAAGTGGAAAATTGACATTTAGGTTTTATAACACATTTCTTTGCTAGAACATTTGAAAATGCCCATTGAATGATAGGATGATATAACTACATATATTATTATTATTTATGGTACTGCAAACTTTATCAAAAAGCATGTATTTGCTTTATCTCTAGATGACATTAAATAAATTGAATTAAGCAAACAAAGGCTCTGCTTGGTGCTACAACTAAGATGGTATTCTAGAGGCTTAATTGGGGTGTCCTGTGGGCAGGCACATCCTTAGTCAGGAACAGAATCAGTGGTACATTAGAACCCTTCCCTCTTCCTTTAACTATTGAAAGATTGCCCCCTCTTTGGCCCTGGCCCTGTTTCTTAAATGAATGAAATGTAGTCAAAATGAGCATCCAGGACACTTCTGAATAGAAGTAGACTCAAAATTTAACATATAGCTCGTGCAAGTCTTTACAAAAAGAAGATAAAGAGGCTCTGCAAACAACTATGAATCAATATCGGGTATTTGAATGGGTTATATATATATATATATATATATATATATATATATATATACACTTTTTGGGGGGGTTAGGGTAAAAGTACACCAGATGATTGGCTTTTGTTCCTCCTTCCACTGACTCCCCAGTCACTTTTCCACCATCTCACCATCTCCTAATTCCTTACTCTAAACCTAGGTACAAGACGACCTGATTTTCCAAGTTGGGTGCACTTACAAAATATGGCAGTGTTATCCTCTCTCTGCAAGGGAAAACACTGTTTACACAAAGTTGTCTATTCTACTAGGTAAAACAATTCCAGTTTGCATTCTTATTTTGTCCTATAAACCAGGGAGATTTATCCTTCATTTTCATCTTTATATTCTCCCACTCCACTCCACATTCCTTCTATCAGAAAATCTTAAGACCTCCACTGGAAACTGTCTGGTTTCTTTCTAGCTCTATGGTTGCTTCTCTTGTTCAAGACATTAATTTCTCACCTTGGGATAGCTGAAATAACTTCTTCTTTCTTTAGCAATATTTTATTGCATTTTTGATGAAATTTTACACAGCAAGTTACATTCCCATTTGACAATTTCTACACAAATTGTTCAATGAAATTAGTTACATTTTTTACAACGTGTCAACATTCTCTTTAAATGCATTCTGGTTGTTCCGTTTCCATTACTCTAGTTTCCATGCCCCACTATTTTCTCGACTTTGCTTTAGAGTGTTTGTTGACCTTTTGGTCTCATGTAGATGTTTTTTTAATGGAGCACCATATTCACAGTTAATATCCTTTATTTTGTATACCAATCTGTTATTTCACTAAAAGGTAACCTCAGGGGATAGTTTCAGTTCAAGGTTAAAAGAGTATCTCATGAAGACTGTCTCAGGTAGTCCTCTAGTCTCAACTGGTCTAGGAAGTCTGGACTTTTTAAGAGTTTGAGTCCTGTTCTTCATTTTATCCCGATTTTTCAGGATCCATCTATTGTGGCCCTGATCAGAACAGGTAGTAATTGTAGTTGGGCACCCTCTAGTTCTTCTGGTCTGAGAACAGATGAGGTCATAGTTCATGTAGGCTATTAGCTCTGTAGACTAAATTCTTCTCTGAGGCTTGAGTTTCTTCTTCTTTCTCTTTTGCTCCTAATAAGTAAAAAAATATGTACAGACCATTAATTGTATCTTAGATGGCTGTTCATAAGTTTTAAAGATCCTAGATGCTATTCATCCTACTAGGATGCAGAAAATGAACTTTGTGATTTCAGTTAACTGAGTAGTCCCGTGAGACTAAGGTCCTAAGCCTTCAAAACAAGAAAATTATTCTTGTAAGGTGTTTGGTTATGTCTGAGAAGAATCTGTAACTGTGTCCTCTATGAATATATATGCATGCACACACACATCTGTACATACATGTACGTATAGATGCATATGTTCTCACCTGTACACATATATGCCTACACACCTACATATGTGACCATACACTCATTTTTTAGTTATTGTTGGTGTTGTTGCCCAATAATGTATGTCTTGTTCTTTAGCACAAACATCCTTATCTCTTGTATACTTCTTAGTGATATCATTTATTTGGTTAAGCTGTACTCATTACTCCCACATTCTGTGCCATTTTTCATATCACAAAATATAACAAGTATCTATGATCTAGAGATCATTTCAAGATCTATCCTGAAGTACAATGCTGTCAGTGAGAAGATAATATCCATAGGCCTACAAAAGCAGGCCAGTTAATATGACTATTACTCAAATTTATACACCAACCACTAAGGCTAAAGATGAGGAAATTGAAGATTTTTACCAAATTCGGCAGTCTGAAACTGATCAAACATGCAAGTAAGATGCATTGATAATTACTAGAGAATTGGAAACAAAGAAGGATTGATAGTTGGAAAATATGGCCTTGGTGATATAAATGATGTCAGAGATTGTATTATAGAATTTTGCAAGACCAAGGACTTCTTCATTCCAAATACATTTTTTTCAACAACATAAATGGCAACTATGCACAGGAACCTCACCACATGGAATATACAGGAATCAAATCAACTACATCTGTGAAAAGATACGTTGGAGAAGCTCAATATCATCAGTCAGAATGAGGCCAAGGACCGATTGCAGAACAGACCATCACTTGCTCATACGCAAGTTCAAGCTGAAGCTGAAGAAAATTAAAGCAAGTCTTCAAGAGCCAAAGTGTGACCTTGAGTATATCCAACCTGAATTTAAAGAGCATCTCAAGAATAGATTTGATGAATTAAACACTGACTAATTACCAGATGAGTTAACTGGTTAACATCGAGGACATCACACATAACTAAAGCAGGAGGTCATTAAAAAGACAGGAAAGAAAAGACCAAAATGAATGTCAGGAGAGACTCTGAAACTTGCTCTTGAATGTAAAGTAGCTAAAGTGAATGGAAGAAATGATGAAGTAAAAAAGCTGAACAGAAGATTTCAAAGGGTGGCTAGAGAAGACAAAGTAAAGTATTATAATGAAATGTACAAAGACCTGGAGTTAGAAAACCAAAAGGGAAGAAAGCATTTGGCATTTCTCAAGCCAAAAGAACTGAAGAAAAATTTCAAGCCTGAAGTTGCAATATTGAAGGATTCCATGGAAGAAAATATTGAATGACACAGGAAGCATCAAAAGTAGATAGAAGGAATACACAGAATCGTTGTACCAAAAAGAACTGGTTGACATTCAAACACTTCAGGAGTAGCATGTAATACAGATATGATGGTATTAAAGGAAGAAGTCCAAGCTGCACTGAAGGCATTGACAGAAAGCGAGGCTCCAGGAATTGACGAAATACCAGTTGAGATCTTTTAACAAACAGATGCAATACTGGAAGCTCTCACTTATCTATGCCAAGAAATTTAGAAGACAGCTACTTGGCCAACTGAATGGAAAAGATCCATATTTGTGTCCATTCCAAAGAAAGTTGATCCAACAGAATGCATAAATTATCAAACAATATCATTAATATCTCATGCAAGGAAAATTTTGCTGAAGATAACTCAAAAAGTTTGCAGTAGTGCCTTGACAGGAAACTGCCAGAAATTCAAGCTGGATTCAGAAAATGATGTGCAACAAGGGATGTCATTACTGATGTTAGATGAACCTTGACTGAAAGCAAAGAATACCAGAAAGATGTCTGCTGTTGTTGTTGGGTGCCATCCAGTTGGTTCCAACTCATAACGACGGTGTGTACAACAAAACAAAATGCTGCCTGGTTTTGTACTATCCTTATGATAGTTATGTTGGAGCCTATTGTTGTAGCCACTGTGTCAGTCCATCTTGTTGAGGGTCTTCCTTTTTTTTGTTGACCCACTACTTTATCAAGCATGTCCTTCTCCAAGAACTCGTCCCTCCTGATAACATGTCCAAAGTATGTGAGAAGTATCTCCATCCTTGCCTCTGAGGAGCATTCCGGGTGTACTTCTTCCAGGACAGATTTGTTAGTTCTGGCAATTCATGGTATATTCAATATTCTTCACCACCATAATTCAAAGGCATCAATTCTTCTTTGGTCTTCCTCATGCATTGTCCAGCTTTTGCATGCATATGTGATGATTGAAAACACCATGGCTTGGGCGAGATGCACCTTAGTTCTCAAAGTGACATCCTTGTTTTTCAACACATTAAAGAGATTTTTTTCAGCATATTTGCCCAATGCAATGTGTTATTTGATTTTGTGACTGCTGGTGAGGAATATGAAATATACCATGAACTGCCAGAAGAATTAACAAATCTGTCTTGGAAGAAGTATAGTCAGACTGCTCCTTAGAAGCAAGAATGGCAAGACTTCATCTCACATACTTTGGGCATGATACCAGGAGGGACAAGTCCCTGAAGAAGGACATTATGCTTGGTAAAGTAGAAGGTTTGGGAAGAAGAAGACCCACAATAAGATAGATTGACACAGTGTCTGCAACAATGGGCTCAAACATAGCAATGATTTGAGTATGGCATACAATCGGTCATTGTTTCGTTCTGTTGTACATAGGGTAGCTGTAAGTCTGAATTGACTCAATGGCACCTCACAACAACAACACAATCTAGAGAGTGATTTTCCCTTCCCCACGCCCCATCTCTGGTAATCATCAATGAACACTGATTTCTATATATACTTCCATTCTTGTCATCTTATAAAAGTGGTATCGAACAGTATTTGACCTTATGTGATTGACTTATTTCACTTAGCACTGTATCCATTCATGTAACAATATGCCTCACGGAGTCATCATTGTTCTTTATGTTTGGATAGTATATCTTTGTATGTATGTAGTACATTTTGCTTACCCATTCATCTGTTGAAGAGCACTTAGGCTGCTTCCTTTTTTTTTTTTTTGCTATTGTGAATAATGCTGCAAGGAACACAGAAGTGAGCTGCACTAACTTCTTAACTGGTCTCTCTGCTTCTTCTGTAGACCATTTGTGATATTCTTCATAAAACCCCAACAGTGATTATTTTAATTCACAAATTATATCGTGACACCAAAGAAGGAATCAGTGTTCCTTACAGACAGTTCTGAAGAAGCCTTCATGTCATAACAGTTAAGCACTTGGCTACTAACCGAAAGGTTGGCATTTTCAACCCACCAGGGGCTCCGAGGGAAAAAACCTTGTGATCTACTTCCATAAAGATTATAAATAAGAAAAACCTATGAGGCAGTTCTGCTGTGTCACATGCGGTTGCATGGAATCAAAATCAATTCAACTGCACTTAACAGCAATATAGTCATAGTTCTATTTTATAGTTGATTGCCAGTGAAGAAATGTCTTAACAAAATGATAGACTCTCGAGATTTACTTCCCTGGAAAAATACTATAATCCTTCCAAAACACATCATTAGTGGCCATTCCTGTCAAACGGAACTTCTTAACCTAACCATCCAGAGCCCCTAAAACAGAGTATTTTATGTCAGTGTGATGGTTAAAGTTGTGTGTTAACTTTGGCTGGCCATGATCCTCAGTGGTTTGGCAGTTATGATGTAGTTTGGCAGCTTTTTAATCATGTAATCACCTCCATAATGAGATCTGATATAATATGATCATCTCCATGATGAGGTCTGTTGTGAGCAGCCAATCAGTTGAAAGGGAGTTTCCTGGGGGTGTGGCCTATATGCAATATAGGTGGGCTCTCTGGCCAGGCTCACTGGCTTTTGCTTGCTCTGGATCCTGCAGTTGGCTGTTGTTCCTCTGACCTCTCGTTCTTGGAACCTGATCTATCAGCTTACCTGCTGTCTTACTTGCCAATCTTGGAATTTGTTGGCCTCCACAGCCTGTGAGCCAGAGGCCTCCTATCTGACCTTCTGATCTTGGATTCGCCAGCACCTGTGGCTGCATGAGTCAGAAGAAACCTTTAGCCTGATACACAAATTTGGGACTTTCCAGCCTCTACAACTGCATGAGCCATTTCCTTTGTATAAATCTCTCTATATTTATATATTTACATGCTACACTGGTTTTGCTCCTCTAGAGAACCCAGCATAAGACAGTCAGATAGAGTTATATATATATATACCCTGTTTCTTTAGAACCATCAGCCCTTAAGGTCGAGCTACCTCAAGATTCCAGCATCATGACCTCAGTTTCAACATAGTTGCTTTTAGTCCTCATTTCATTACTTTCGGTGCTGCCTGTTGTTGAAACTGTACAAGTGGGAGATGTAACTGCTCTCTTATTAGGTGTAGTTCTCAACATTACAGGTATTTGTGCTCGTTTAGGGGTACATACAAGAAAGAGAAATGGACAGATATGGCTTTGAAGGGTCTCCCGAATGAAACCTCACCCTGAAAACCTGTGTGCTATTGAAGTTGAAACTGAGCTTTGAGGTCTGAAAGTTCCCAAGAAACAGATAGTAAATAGTTTCACATACTAGATGTTTCTCTCTAAATGGGAACAAATTGATGAGTGTTAAATGGGGAAAAATGTTTTCTTCTCACCAAAAATGCACTGAAAATGCAGACTATAGTTTGTACTTGCTGATTAGAAAGGAGTTGAAAGAAATAAGATGACTGAAACTGGCTTCAGAAGTCCCGGAACACGTGAAATAGGAAGAAGGAAGCCCTTTTCCAGATTCCTAGGATATGGCCATTGTTTGGTTATAATTACAGTCTTCTGAATCATTGAGGGGTGTTTTCTCCATATTTTTATTGTATTTGTGTTTTGTTATACCCTAAGTCAATATTGGAGCCCTGATGGCACATTGGTTAAGACAGCAACTGCTAACCAAAAGGTCGGCAATTTGAATCCACCATCTCCTCCTTGGAAACTCCATGGGGCATTTTTACTCTGTCCTGTAGGGTTGCTATAAGTCAGAATCAACAACAGGTTCATTTTTTTTTTTTTTTTGTAAGTTAATATTGTACTCATATATCACATTTTTTGTTTTGGGTTATATCAAATTTAGTCAATCAAAAATTTAAACATCTCTTTGAGAAAGAAATGTTTAGAAAATTTTATTCAATGTATCTAATATTGAAATGCAGAAATGGTTTAATGTTAAAAAAGCTTTACATTGAACATGTAAATGGAGAAAAGATTTATAGTTTAAAAAAAACTTTATATTGATTAAGTGATTAACACCTCCATGGTGAGGAGTGGTATATTAAATATAAACCCACTATGTTGAAAGCGGGAGCCCTGGTGGTGCAGTGGTTAAGAGCTACAGCTGCTAACCAAAAGGTCTCCAGTTTGAATCCAACATCCACTCCTTGGAAACCCTATGAGGCATCCCTACTCTGTCCTATAAGGTCACTACAAGTCAGAATTGACTCGACGGCAATGGGAATCTTGGAAATTACCAAAAAAAAGTACATTATTAGCATCTTTACAAATATCTAAGTTCACTAAAATATAGCTCAATTGTAAGTCACCACTCTACAGGTTTCCCCTGCTATCCCAAAGTAGACTATTCCTATGAAACCTTTCATAAGCCAAAATGGCATAAAGCGAAGAAGCAATTTACCTTAAATACATAAAAAATTATATTTTATATATGAGAAAAAATTTTGAGCATTCCCAGACCCAAAAAAATAACCCACCAAGTCATACCAAAATAAACCGAGATAAAGCACAGGTGCTCACAGACATATCTCAGACTATGGTGGCTTGATGCTGAGATGCCGAGTATAGCACCTGGGAAAGGAGCTTGGCAATTCCACTCTCGCTACTCAGGGTGCACACTGCCTCTTTAATGGCTTGCTGCAAAATAAACCTTACACGTGATTTCTGCTTTTTGCCCTTTTTTCATAAAAGCGAACATCCTCTTGGGATTTCTTTTGGTTAGCATAAACAGGTACTAATGCAGGTCTTTTGTAAAAGTGAAGTGGCATAAAGTGAACTTCCGAAAGGCGGGGGATACCTGTACAGAATTTCTCAGTGGGGTAACATTTAAGAAGGCCACCCAAGGAACTAGGATGTAGTGCGTTTCCATCTTTGGGGTGTGCTATTATTTCCTCCACTTAGCAAACAACAGGTTTTACTCTAAATCCTCAGACTGTATTTTAAATCCCCAAAGGCTTCCCACCAGACTTAACATTAAATCCAGTCTTTAACATGGCCTATGGGACTCCTAAACCCTTCTTTCATCTCCTTCGTGTTCACTCTGCTCTATCACACTGGCATCCTTACTTTTCCTTGAACCTGCAAAGAAAGATCTGGACTCAGGAAATTGTATCCAGTCTTCAAGATAAAAAGATTATCTGGTATGTTCACAGTGTGCTTTCTGATTTCATTCAGGTCTCTGCTCACACTCTGATTTCTCAAAGGCCTCCCTTGTCCAGTAGATATTAAAAAAATCACACCCTATATGCATGTATTCATGTATGTGCACACACACAAAGTGATTCATTCTTACCAATCCCTATTATTGTCCAAATTTTATTCTCTTTGTAGCATTCATCACTGACTGAACTTAGTTATTATTTCACTGTCCCCTACACTATAAGCTTCGTAGGAGCAGAGACTGTATGTCTGAATCACTGCTGTATCCACAAAGCCGAGAATTACGTTTAACACATGGTGTCACTAAATATTTCTCGAATGAGTCCTGCTGTCATAGTCACTGTAGTCTTTGCTCAAGAAACTCCTCCCTATAATCTGTGTTCTCTCCTCTGTATCAGTCCGCGTAAGAGTCATCCAAAGCCACAGCTGTTTTGTTCTTTTATTGATTACAATAATTTCCTTGTTTTTATAGGTGAGCTCAAATTTTAAATGTCACTATTCTATACCCAGGAAGGATGTATAGAAGAAGGATCTACATTATTTAATGTAGACAGGTAATTTTATAAGATGCCAATTAGGCAGATAACCATTTGCAGGAATGAGAGCCCAGGTGGCTAACAGCATGTATGAGGGACGGTAGTGACTTGGAAAAGTGTAGAAGAATAATGACAACTAGTGAGTTCAGGTACAATAAAAAGGGATAAGACAGCAAAGATTAGAAGAATGCCCTGGTAACATTTCGTACTGAGGATAAAATACCAACACATCTACTTAGGTACTGAGTGTAGCGTCTTGACTTCCAGAGCCTTACAACCCACAATTCTCTGGAGTCCTTCCTTCTTGTTTATCCCTCATCAAGCATAATTTTCTGACTCTCAGAATCACATAGCTTTGTGACTTTTGTTCCTGTCTTCTGTCTGACAGAAAATATTTACTAACAACCTGTCCAAGGTTTTGTTTCTGAGGCTACTGGTTACCCTGCTTCTGTTTGCATATCTTATGTTATTTTAGATTATCTTTGACACATGTCCCTCAAAACACAGACTTTTGATTATTTATAATAATAATAAATATTATTAGTAATGTATTGTTAAATATGTAAGATATTATATATCATTTATATTATATCATTATATAGTATGTGATTATTTATTGCTTATATTTTTTTAATATCTTAACCTAGCCAAGTTAGAAACCCAGAATGTGATTCACAACAAATGGAAAAAGTGGTGTGTTTCCCTTAGATATTAGCTCCACTGTATCATAAGTGGAGAAGAGAGTGGACTGAGGCATTTTTAGTGGACAGATTCTGTCAATAAAGAGAGGCTCAGTTCGACCAATGTTATCAGTTCAATTGGGTCTGGTAAAAGAAATTCCAACTGGGAAACTCAATGAACAATTATCTGTAGGATGCTTCCTTTGCCATGTTTAATAATGGCAAAATGTTTAGATATTAAACTTACTCTACTGTCAGTATGAATTACATAATGGTAATATTATGTCATGAGTTTTTTAGAGACACATGCATTATAAAAATCAATAAATGCCTTTGGACTGCTTTTTTTTTTTTAAGAGTCAAATTCAATCATCAAAACTAATTATAAAATGCTTAGTTTAATTTATTTACACTGCTAGGGCTGTTTCTGGGAATCACCCTGAAGTCTCCTGAAAGGTGCCATGGAACCTCTGAATTGGGGAATGACACTGGAGAAATCAAGATTTGGGTTAGCCCTGCAGTGACAATTTTATAGTCCTCTACCTCAGGCATTTTATTCCCAAAGCCAACCGAAGAACCAGTTCAGATAGGGGATCTGAGTGTTGTTTTTCTGGGAATTTGCCCAATGTGCTATAGATGGTAACACCAGGAAATCAACATACTTAAACATTTAAGATGAGGGAAAGAGAACTATAGAATACTCAGCTCACACTGAAATCCATACACTAGAAAAAAAGAGATTGATAACAACAAATTCTGAAATAATTTACAAGAATTTAAAAAATATAGACAAGGCATATACATTTTATAACAGCTCAGTGCCCATTTTAGGTACAATCTTAGATTGAAAAATGCCTATTAAAAATGATTTTCATATGTGACCCAGCCAAGATATTAATATTATTAAGCTCAAAGTAATATTTCTTGTAAAAGTTCAAATAAGAATCTCTATAAAAAGTTAAGTATTATCTGTATATCTGGCTAGAACCTCCATGTTATCTTTATATAATGAAGCTTAAAAATAAATCAGTTGCTATATTCAATATGAAAAATAAATGAGTTGATTATATAATTCAAGGGAAAAAATTGGAAAATACAAATGATTGAGCTTGAATTTATCAAAATAATTATCTTGTTTCTCCACGTAATTTTGCGTGATATAATCTCATGGGCATAGGATGGAAAACATTCATTGAGAATCCCAAAATAAAAAAAAAAGTTGAGATGACTGCATAATTCACATCTTATAAGCATTTTTGCCTCAATTATCCGTATTTTAGGGACAAACATATTTTTGCACAAATTATCTAAGTACCTGATGTAATTTCTCATGTCAGTTTCATGAGTAACCACAATCATAATTCCCTCCTTTGAGTCTAAAGCCCTCGTGGAGATAACCATGACAGTTCTAATTTACCCAGTTATATTCTTTTGATAAATCAAATCCTCAAAGCTGAAACAGAGTAAAACTTACATACAGGGAAAAGGTTAAAGGAGAGCTTTATTTCATTTTTTAAATGTCTTTTTTTTTTTTTTAACTGAAAGTGCCTCCTGCTCAGAACTTCAGAGACAACTAAATATCTCTCTTGGAGATAACAAAAGGCAAACAATGAGAAGATCATTTATTTTCAGCACTGGCATGTTGTGCCATTGGGATTCCACGATGCCATCTTTCTTCCAGCCAGACATGACCCTTTCTTTGATGGCCATGAAGGAAGATGAAATACTTGGAGTACCTGAAATCACTTGAGAGGAGATAAACAATAGGAAGAGCCCAGTGGGGCACTTTGGGGAAAAAGATGGAGT
The DNA here is from genome assembly GCF_030014295.1 of Loxodonta africana. Taxonomy (NCBI): domain Eukaryota; kingdom Metazoa; phylum Chordata; class Mammalia; order Proboscidea; family Elephantidae; genus Loxodonta; species Loxodonta africana. The sequence continues at coordinate 107,651,647 of NC_087347.1, read as the reverse complement.
CTTTTCTTTAAGTAAATCGATGATTGCAAGGAAAGGTATGCAATTTAGAAACCATGCTGTGGCATGCTATGGATAAATAATAACTTGAGGAGGTGAACTATTTGCGTATATATACACACATACCTACCACACGCATACACCCCAAGGAGACACATTTCTCCTTAAAAGATTTTAAAAATTACCAAAAAAAAAGAGACCAGAACATAATAATGCTGGCTTTACTGCACTCATAGTAAGTAGTATGAAGAAAAAAAAAAATTCTATTAAGAAAGAATTGATATTATCTATTTCTAGATGAAAGACTCTAGAAACAGTTGTGCTGGGAACTACTTGGCTGTAACAATCTATATTCTGTCCTCTACTCATTTGAAGAGTGAAAAGCTAAAATCTACCTTTTTCCACACAAACCTGAGGCTAAGATTCTAGATGCTAAATGATGTGCTCTCTGAAATTTGGAAGCAGAAGTGAGAGAGAAGCCATCTTCCTGCCCATTTTAGCTGTTTCCACGGGCAAGCATAATGACTGAAAACAAGACATTTGCATAAAGCATTGTTTCAGTGTCTATCCTCCAGGCTCCTGATTGGCAATAGCGGTAGTAGCAGTGACTTCTTCACAAGCCTTCCTAACCCCTGGATAGCAGCCCTGGCTGTCCATTTTTTAGTTCCAGGGTATCAGAGGCAGTTGTAGTGGCAACAGCAGTAGTGAGTTCTTGATTCCAGTATGTATAGTTCTAGATGAAGCCCTGGTGGCACAGTGGTTAAATGCTCATTGTTAACCAAAAGGTTAAAGTTCGAATCCACCAGCCATTCCTTGGAAACCCTATGGGGCAGCTCTACTCTGTCCTTTAGGGTAGCTATGAGTCAAAATCCACTTGACAGTTATAGGTATTGTTTTATAGTTCTACATAAGGCCTCAGAGATAGTGGCTTCTATAGTTTTGTGCTGTTATGGTTTTAATTCCCAAAGTCCCAGGCTAGAACTCTCTCCTTGTTTTCGTCCAGCAAATTTGAGAGAATGCAGTATTAAAACACTTTCAAATTCAAATAGTTGGGAAGGCTTCTGTTCGCTACACAGAGCCCAAACTGATATACTGTTTCAGACACAATAAGGCTTCTAGAAAGAAGAAATTAGAGACTTTACAATAATTTTGTCTTCGTCTACCTCTTATGACTTGAAACAAAGTCTCCACATATTTTAAGCAAAGCATACGTTTAACTTACATTAAAGGCACCTAAGTCTTAAGGCCAAGTGAAGTATTTCATATAGTTAATAAATTATTCCCAGCAATTCAGACAACCTGAATTGTTCTATCCAGGCACAAAAGGAAACAGGAAATATTTTATTATTGTTGTTTTCAATGAGCAAAATAACAAAGCAACCAAAATAAAAAATAATAAAAGATACCAAAAACAAACAAACTCAAACCCATTGCCATTGAGTCAACTCTGACTCACAGCGACCCTATACAACAGAGTAGAACTGCCCCAAGCTGTAATCTTTACAGAAGCAGACTGCCACATCTTTCTGCCACAGAGCAGCTGGTAGGTTTGAACAGCTGACATTGCAGTTAGCGGCCCAGAGCTTTAGCCACCGTGGCACCAAAAAACCCACTGCCATTGAGTCATTTCTGACTCATAGAGTTTCCAAGGAGCAGTGGGTGAATTTGAACTGCAGACCTTTTGGTTAGCAGCTGAATGCTTAACTGCTGTGCCACCAGGGCTCCACTGTGTCACCAGGGCTTCTAAAACATGCCTAGGGTCCTTGAATAAATTTATCAAGTAACCCCCAGCAACATAAACATTTAAAACCAGAAGCTTCTTTACTTAATAAAACAGTATTGTTTTTTCCCCCTGAAGCTTTTAAGACTAATAATCGACACTCTCTAGCACATATTTGGGGCAGTTTTTAAAGACAGATTTGTTCAAAGGTTTGAAAATTAGTCTCATTGTTGATCAGTAGTGCACAGGACTCTCTCCACATTCAGCTTTGGAAATATAGTATAAGTACTTGCTTTTTTGAGAGAAATGAGAATAAGTGACTTCACCTAATAATTTAAAACAAAGAAATTAAAATTATATGGATTAATTCTCACATTGAAATAACACATGCTACTAAGTGATTTTATATAACTTTCTCTGGTGAGTGCTGTCATTAAGATGATAAAAAAGACATCAAATATTTTAAGCACAGACTAAAAGCATTTCTGTACTTTGGCGGTAAAACCAGATTCAAACTCTAATCATTAGATTTGCAATTTCAGAAACTCTATTTGAGTTGTTCACCCAAGATTATCAGACTTAGAGGAATCATTCCATGCTTTCCAGACTCCTGGGAGACTAATATATCAACCAGAGTGACAATTTGTTAATTTACGACAACTGATAGAATATTTCAGTGGTCAATTACTCACAGACACTATCCTAACAAATTCCTTTTTAGTATTGCGGTATCTGAGAAACCAAATTGGAAAGTTATTTGAAGAGCCCAGAATCAAAGAAAAAGGAATTGTATAGACTTGAAGCTTAAGCCTACTAAGTTTTATGAAGTGCTTAGAAAATTAGCCGGGCTTCACTACAAAGCTCCATCTTTTTTACAAATGGAATACCTGTGAATGTGTCTCTAACACTATATATATATATCATATATATTTAATCTAGACCCATGTTTCACTTACGCTTTTTAAAATCTTTCACCATTTACATCATCATCTTATCTCTTGTCATCTCTTTTCTAGCATCAAGAGGTTTTGTCATCATATCCTTGTGTAACTCATGAAAATTTGATACATTTAAATTGGAAGTTACTTGACACTGGCTACATTTCTAAATTAGGTCTAGAATATTCTACAGTGTCTCCATCCTCGATGACAAAGCTTTTTTTAAGCTAGGCCCTTCCCTGGAATGAATTTCCCAGACATCCAAATCTTTACTGAATATCTCTTTCCTGTAAACTCTAATTCTTAAACAGTCTCTGGTTTTTATCACCACAATCTCAAGATCTATGGTATTTGGATCCTCTAAATCTCTGTTTCCAGACCAAAAGTAGTTAGGCCCCTGGGAAGAGATAGCTAGGCAAATGTCGTTACAGTATGACTCTACTTCTCCTGGTACACACAGCCCTTGTTGGTTTAGCGACAGGCAGATGCAATCAATAGATACAAAAGTGATAGGGAGGACCCATTTCGAGTGATTATCCCTGAAACCTTTAAAACGATATCTCTCAAAGCTGATAACATAAAACACTAGGTACTTGGGGTGCTACACAAACACATACTCATACCACATCCTCAGAAACAAGTACCCACACAGAAACACACTCACAAGCAACCCACAGGAGTACCAAGAAGTACTCAGTGCTCAGCTAAATTAAGAATATAAACAAAGTTAAACAGGTACTTTACTGAAGGACTCCTCACAACCTTTAACATGGTAATTGTACATTACAAATCTCTAAGAAGATTATATAGCATGCAAAGTTTCCTAAACTTATTTGACCTCAGAATTACTTTTCTAATGATATCTTTCTGAACTAGTGTTCCAAGAAACATCTTGTAGGAAGTTCTAGTTTAAAAGAATGAAGATATAGTTATTGTGACTGGTTGTTGTTGTTAATTGCAGTCCAGTTGATTCTGACTCATGAGGACCCCATGTGAGGTGGGGATAGAGAAAATAGTAAATAAGGGGAAGATATACATAGCCCTCCCCTACACACACATACATGAAACGTGAAGAGAAAGGAATAGGAAGAGAAACTATGTTTAGATCTAGGAGGGATCACAGCAATTACGTGAAAAAGTCCCTTCATTTTAATATGATTTGCATAAGATCATGGAGCTCCTTAATGAAGAAGACAGGACAGTATCAAATAGTCTAGTGAGGAACTGACTTAAGGGCACCTAACAACAACATGTTTGTGCCTAGTATATCAAATAATGAATATGAACAACTGAAGCCTCAGATATCTCTAATTTCTGCTTTGGTGAATTGCAAGCTTGTTGCCAAAAATAAAATAATGATTAAGTTACTTTCAGCCTGGAAACTGAACTAAAAATAATGACAATTTTATATAGATACAGGATACAAAGAGGGTTTTTTTTTTTTTTTTTTTCCGTTTTCTTTTTAACTAGGTCTTCAGAAAGGCCTTTTATACACATGCACACAGACGCGCACACACACACACACACACACACACACAGGACCATGTCTCAGATAAAAAAAAGTAATTTTTGTGTTTCCATATAAATATACTAAATAGAAGAAGAGAAGCATTTTAGATGTCTAAAGAGTATAATAAAACATGCATTTACTTATAAAACAGCCAGTTAATGAAAGAAAAAAAAAAATCTCTGGTTAAAAAAGACTTGTAATATCCTCATAGTGAATACGCTTCGGATTCTTCACAGATGTTTTCTATGGGGATAATATAAAACCAGTTACTGAAGCCAAGATTCTTTTGAAAAATTTACATCTCCACAAGGTATGCTGGTCAAAAAATAAAGATCCTAAACAGTAAAAAAAAAAAAAAAGAAGAAAAAGTTTTTTTTTTTTTTTTTTTTAAGAGGGATTGGGTAATTTAAATTACAAAATACTAATATAAAAAAAAAAACAAAAACTCCATAAATTTACAAGGATGGCCATCATTATTTCTATTCAGTTCTCTTCAGCTAGGAGCTGACCAATGTTTAAACTTTTTCTAAGAGAATGCTGGAACCAGAACTGATCAATTGCTGAACATTCTTTATCTCTGGTGAAGAAAGAAAAGCATAAATCCTCAGTTCAGAGGTAGCTGTCGGGGCTCTTCAGAGGCTGAGAGATACTATGAACACCCTGACCCAGCTCTGTGTTTCTTATCAAAAGGTATGCAAGGCCGTGATAAAGCCAAGCATCTGGAGGCTTAGGAAGTGCCTCTGCCAGTGCATCACATTCACCATTTCATGCATCTGAGGACCTAAATATAAGAGAGGGGAACTTAAAACTCTATGCATCCTGAGGGGAGAAGGCTAAAAAATCTACACCGTGACCGACCTGCTCAGGCAGGGATCACAACAGAGGGTTCTGGTCAGCAGGAGAAAAATGTAAAACAAAATTCAAATTCATAAGAAAAGATCAGGCTTCCTGGTCCAACAGTGACTGAAGGATCTCCCAAGACTACGGCCACCAGACACCCCGCTAACTCAGAACTAAAGCCATTCCTGAATCCACCTCTTAGCAAAAACAAACAACAACACACGTAAAGAATGTGTTCTTAGTTCAATCAAGTGTATGAGACCAAATGGGCAACACCTGTCCGAAAGCAAAGACGATAAGGCGGGAAGGGACAGGAAACCTGGATGAATAGACACAGAGAACCCATGGTGGAAAGAGAAAGTGGGTAAATGCTGACACATTGCAGGAATTGCAACCAATGTCACAAAAAATACTTGTGTATAAATTTTGAATGAAAAAATGATTTGCACTATAAACTTTTACTTAAAACACATTAAATTAAAAAAAAAAAACTGCACCATCATGTTCTGTTTGATCCCTTGTCATATAATATGTCAAAAATGGCCTCTGTGTATACGCCCCATATTGTTTATTTCTTCTTTTTTTTATAATTTTTATTGTGCTTTAAGTGAAAGTTTACAAATCAAGTCAGCCTCCCACACAAAAACTTATATACACCCTGCTACATACTCCCAATTACTCTCCCCCAATGGAACAGCCCGCTTTCTCCCTCCACAATCTCTTTCCCTGTCCATTTTGCAAGCTTCTAACCCCCCTACCCTCTCATCTCCCCTCCAGGCAGGAGATGCCAAAATAGTCTCAAGTGTCCAACTGATCCAAGAAGATCACTCCTCACCAGCATCCCTATCCAACTCATGGTCCAGTGCAATCCCTGTCTGAAGAGTTGGCTTTGAGAATGGTTCCTGTCCTGGGCCAGCTGAAGGTCTGGGGGCCATGAACACCAGGGTCCTTCTAGTCTCAGTCAGACCATTAAGTCTTGTCTTTTTATGAGAATTTGGGGTCTGCATCCCACTGCTCTTCTGCTCCCTCAGGGGTTCTCTGTTGTGTTCCCTGTCAGGGCAGTCATCGGTTGTAGCCAGGCACCATCTAGTTCTTCTGGTCTCAGGATGATGTAGACTCTGGTTCATATGGTCCTTTCTGTCCCTTGGCCTCGTAATTACCTTGTGTACTTGGTGTTCTTCATTCTACTTTGATGCAGGTGGGTTGAGACCAACTGATGCACCTTAGATGGCTGCTTGCTAGCGTTTAAGACCCCAGATGCCACACTTCAAAGTGGGATGCAGAAAGTTTTCTTAATAGATTTTATTATGCCAATTGACTGAGATGTCCCCTGAAACCATGGTCCCCAAACCCCTGCCCCTGCTACACTGGCCTTAAAAACATTCAGTTTATTCAGGAAACTTCTTTGCTTTTGGTTTAGTCCGGTTGTGTTGACCTCCTGTGCAATGCGTGTTGTGTTTCTCTTCACCTAAAGTGGTTCTTACCTCCTGTCTAATTAGTGAATACCCCTCTTCCACCCTCCCCCCCTCCCCCCTCTCATAACCACAAAAGAATGTTTTCTTCTCAGTTTAAACTATTTCTCAAGTTCTTATAATAGTGGTCTTATACAATACATGTCCTTTTGCAACTGACTAATTTCACTCAGCGCGGGCAGTTCTACTCTGTCCTATAGGGTTGCTATGAGTCAGAATCAACTCGACGGCACTGGGTTGGGTGGGTTAATGCCTTCCAGATTCTTCCATGTTATGAAATGCTTCACAGATTCCTCACTGTTCTTTATGGATGCATAGTATTCCATTGTGTGAATATACCATAATTTATTTATCCATTCATCCATTGATGGGCACCGTGGTTGCATCCATCTTTTTGCTATTGTAAACAGTGCTGCAATAAACATGGGTGTGCATATATCTGTTCGTGTGAAGGCTCTTATTTCTCTAGGATATATTCTGAGGAGTGGGATTGCTGGGTCCTATGGTAGTTCTATTTCTAGCTTTTTAAGGAAGTGCCAAATCGATCTCCAAAGTGATTGTACCATTTGACATTCCCACCAACGGTATGTAAGTGTTCCAATCTCTCCACAGCCTCTCCAACATTTATTATTTTGTGTTTTTTGGATTAATGCCAGCCTTATTGGAGTGAGATGAAATCTCATTGTAGTTTTGATCTGCATTTTTCTAATGGCTAATAATCGTGAACATTTCCTCATGTATCTGTTAGCTACCTGAATGTCTTCTTTAATGAAGTGTCCATTCATGTCTTTTGCCCATTTTTTAATTGGGTTATTTCTCTTTTTGCAGTTGAGTTTTTGCAGTATCACATAGATTTTATAGATCAGGCGCTGATCAGAAATATCATAGCTAAAAACTTTTTCCCAGTCTGTAGGTAGTCTTTTTACTGTTTCAGTGAAGTCTCTGGATGGGCATAGGTGTTTGATTTTTAGGTGCTCCCAGTTATGTAGTTTTTCTTCTACATTTTTAATACTATTTCGTATACTGTTTATGCCATGTATTAGGGCTCCTAACGTTGTCCCTATTTTTTTTTTTTCCATGATACTTAATGTTTTAGACTTTATATTTTGGTGTTTGATCCATTTTGAGCTCATTTTTGTGCATGAAGTGAGGTATAGGTCTTGTTTCATTTTTTTGCAGTTGGATATCCAGTTATGCCAGCACCATTTGTTAAAAAGGCTGTCTTTTCCCCATTTAACTGTTTTGGGGCCTTTGTCAAATATCAACTGCTCACATGTGGATGGATTTATGTCTGGATTCTCAATTCTGTTCTGTTGGTCTATGTATCTGTTGTTGTACCAGTACCAGGCTGTTTTGACCACTGTGGCGGTGTAATAGGTTCTAAAATCAGGTAAAGTAAGTCCTCCCACTTTGTTCTTCTTTTTCAGTAATGCCTCATTTATCCGGGGCCTCTTTCCCTTCCATATGAAGTTGGAGATTTGTTTCTCCATCTCATTAAAGAATGTCATTGGGATTTGGATCAGAATTGCATTAAATGTATAGATCACTTTTGGTAGAACAGACATTTTTATAATGTTAAGTCTTCCTATCCACGAGCAAGGTATATGTTTTTCCACTTATGTAAGTCTCTTTTGGTTTTTTGCAGAAGTGTACTGTAGTTTTCGTTGTATAGATCTTTTACATCTCTGGTAAGATTTATTCCTAAGTATTTTATCTTCTTGGGGGCTACTGTAAATGGCACTGATTTGGTGATTTCCTTTTCGACGTTCTTTTTGTTGGTGTGGAGGAATCCAACTGATTTTTGTATGTTTATCTTGTATCCCGATACTCTGCTGAACTCTTCTATTAGTTTCAGTAGTTTTCCTGAGGCTTCCTTAGGGTTTTCTGTGTATAAGATCATGTCATCTGTAAATAGTGATACTTTTACTTCTTTGCCAATCTGGATGAACTTTATCTCTTTATCTATCCTAATTGCTCTCTCTGGCTAGGATCTCCAACATAATGTTGAATAAGAGCAGTAATAAAGGGCATCCTTGTCTGGCTCTCGATCTCAATGGGAATGTTTTCAGGCTTTCTCCATTTAAGGTGATGTTGGCTCTTGGCTTTGTGTAAATGTCCTTTATTATGTTGAGGAATTTCCCTTCTATTCCTATTTTGCCGAGAGTTTTTATCATGAATGGGTGTTGAACTTTATCAAATACCTTTTCTGCATCAATTGATAAAATCATGTGATTCTTGTCTTTTGTTTTATTTATGTGGTGGATTACATTAACTGGTTTTCTAATGTTGAACCATCCCTGCATACCTGGTTTGAATCCCATTTGGTCATGGTGAATTATTTTTTTTGATATGTTGTTGAATTCTATTGGCTAGAATTTTGTTGAGGATTTTTGCATCTACATTCATGAGGGATATACGTCTATAATTTTATTTTCTTGTGGTGTCTTCACCTGGTTTTGGTATCAGGGATATGGTGGCTTCATAGAATGAATTTGGTAGCATTCCATCCTTTTCTATGCTCTGAAATACCTGTAGTAGTAGTGATATTAACTCTTCTCTGAAAGTTTGGTAGAACTCTGCAGTGAAGCTGTCTGGACCAGGGCTTTTTTTTTTGGGAGTTTTTTGATTACCTTTTCAATCTCTTCTTTTGTTATGAGACTATTTAGTTGTTCTACCTCTGTTTGTGTTAGTTTAGGTAGGCAGTGTGTTTCTAGAAATTCATCCATTTCTTCTAGGTTTTCAAATTTGCTCGGGTACAATTTCTTATAGTAATTTGATATGATTCTTTTAATTTCAGTTGGGTCTGTTGTAATATCGCCCATTTCATTTATTATTCAGGTTATTTGCTTCCTCTGCTGTTTTTCTTTTGACACTTTGGCCAGTGGTTTATCAATTTTGTTGTTTTTTCAAGAAACCAGCTTTTGGTCTTGTTAATTCTTTCAATTGTTCTTCTGCTTTCTATTTCATTGCGTTCAGCTCTAATTTTCATTGTTTTGTTCTGGTGCCTGTGGGTTTCTTTTGTTGCTCTTTTCTCTTTGGTCAAGTTGTAGGGATAATTCTTTGATTTTGGCCCTTTCTTCTTTTTGGATGTGTGCATTTATTGATATAAATTGGCCTCTGAGCACCACTTTTGCTGTGTCCCAAAAGGTTCTGATACAAAGTGTTTTTATTCGCATTGGATTCTATGAATTTCTTTATTCCATCCCTAATATCTTCTATAATCCAGTCTTTTTTGAGAAGGGTATTGTTCGGTTTACAAGCGTTTGATTTTCCTGTTATTGATTTCCGCTTTTATGGTCAGAGAAGATGGTTTGTAATATTTCATCGTTTTGGATTCTGCTAAGGCTTGCTCTATGACCTAATTCGTGGAGTGTTCTGTATATGTCTATGAGGTCAAGTTGGTTGATTGTGGCATTTAGATCTTTTGTGTCTTGATTGAGCTTCTTTCTGGATGTCCTGTCCTTCATCGAAAGTGGTGTGTTGAAGTCTCTTACTATCATTGTGGAGCTGTCTATGCTCTTTCAATGCTGATAGAATTTGTTTTCTGTATCTTGCAGCCCTGTCATTGGGTGCATAAATATTTAATATGCTTATATCTTCTTCGCATATTGTCCCTTTAATCATTATATAGTGTCCTTCCTTATCCTTTCTGATGGATTTAACTTTAAAGTTTTTTTGTAAGAAATTAATATTGCCACTCCTGCTCTTTTTTGATTGTTGTTTGCTTGATATATTTTTTTCCATTCTTTGAGTTTTAGTTTGTGTCTCTAAGTCTAAGGTGTGTCTCTTGTAGGCAGCATATAGACGGATCTTGTTTTTTAATCCATTCTGCCACTCTCTGTCTTTTTATTGGTGCATTTAGTCCATTAACATTCAAGGTAATTATGGATAGGTATGAATTTAATGCTATCATTTTGATGTCTATTTTTGTGTGTTGTTGACAGTTTCTTTTTCCCACTAAATTTTATGTGCTGAGTAGATTTTCTTTATATATTCTCCTTTCCTCATATTTGGTGTGGTTGATTTTGTTTCTGCTGAGTCTCTATTTTTTTCTTGTATTTTATTTTGTTGAGTAGTTTATCTCCTTTGTGGTTACCTTATTATTTACCCCTATTTTTCTAAATTTAAACTTAACCTTTATTTCTTTGTATCACTGTATCTTCCTCTCCATATGGAAGGTGTATGATTACAATAACATTGTTGTTACACTGTTTTTAGCTTTTTTTTTTTTTTTTGAATTTTTTTTTTTTTTGGATTCTTGCTTTGTTTTATTGGATTTCCCTGTTTGGGTTGATTTCTGGTTGCTCTGCCCAGTGTTCTAGTCTTGGGTTGATACCTGATATTATTGATTTTCTAACCAAAGAACTCCCTTTAATATTTCTTGTAGTTTTGGTTTAGTTTTTATGAATTCCCTAAACTTCTGTTTATCTGGAATTGTCTTAATTTCACCTTCATATTTAAGAGACAGTTTAGCTGGATATATGATTCTTGGCAGGCAATTTATTTCCTTCAATTTTTTAAAATATGTCATCCCATTACCTTCTTGCCTGCATGGTTCTGCCGAGTAGTCCGAGCTTATTCTTATCGGCTCTCTTTTGTAGGTGACTTTTCATTTATCCCTAGGTGCTCTTAAAATTCTCTCTTTATCTTTGATTTGGCAAGCTTGATTATAATATGTCTTTGTGACTTTCTTTTAAGGTTGCCCTTTTGTGGAGTTCAATGAGCATCTTGGATAGATATCTTCTCATCTTTCACAATATTGGGGAAGTTTTCTGCCAACAAATCTTCAACAATTGTCTCTGTATTTTCTGTTATCCCTCTCTGTTCTGGTACTCCAATCACTCGTGTGTTATTTCTTTTGATAAAGTCCCACATAATTCTTAAGGTTTCTTCATTTTTTTTTAATTCTTTTATCTGATTTTTCTTCAAATATATTAATGCCAAGTGATTTATCTTTGAGTTCTGAAATTCTAGCTTCTACTTGCTCAATTCTGCTCCTCTGACTTTCTAATGAGTTGTCTAATTCTGTAATTTTGTTAATCTTCTGAATTTCTGATTGCTGCCTCTCTATGGATTTTTGAAGTTTATTAAACTTTTCTTTATGTTCCTGAATAATCTTTCTAATTTCTTCAGTTGCTTTATCTGTGTGTTCCTTGGCTTGTTCTGCATATTGCCTCATTTCCTCCCTGATGTCTTGAAGAGTTCTGTATATTAAACTTTTGTATTCTGGCTCTGGTAATTCCAGGAATGCACTTTCATCGAGAAGATCCCTGGATTCTTTGTTTTGAGAGTCTGTTGAGGTGATCATGGTCTGTTTCTTTATATGACTTGATATTGACTGTTGTCTCCAAGCCATCTATAAGTTATTGTATTAATTTATGTTTGCTTCTTGCTTTGTTTTGTTTTGGTGTACCCCTGTGGGTTGCTTGAGTGAGCTAGCTTGATTATTTTTGCCTTTGGAGCTCTGACATCCTGTCCCTAGATAGCTAGGGCTGTTATCTGGTATATCAATCTAGGAGTCCATTCAGTTTTCTTGTATGAATTCAGCTCAGGTTTCCAGATAGCTGATCATCAAGTGTGTGGTACAGGCTCTGTCCTACAGTCTTAGAGGGGTAGTGGTGATTGGCATATTTACCAGTATCTGATAGCAGCAGGGGGTCATGCTCAGAACAAGGCAGCGGGCTGAGAACTGATCCCCAAGTGTCTCTGAGGAACATGCATCCCTGTTTCCTAGAGCGTGCAGATGGGTGGGTTCTGCAGACGGACCATGGGCACCCAGAGTTTTTGGTTTTAAGGACTAGGAGGCGCCAGTTATATTTGGACCCCTGTCATGGGTGGCTGGATGACCTGAGTGGAGCTACTAGTCCATAGGTCCCTGATGTGGGTAGATGAGGACCTTGTTTAACAGGCAAAGCAATGTCAAACACACCAAACACCCACCTCTCCACTGCACAGCTGAAATGGTTGGAGTCTGCCAATAAGGGCCTATTCTCCTAAAATAGGCCCACACAGGTCCATGCAGAAGGGAAAGGCACTTAAAGTCCATAGACCATTTATGCCTGGACAGGAGCTGCTTTGGTCCTGAGCTCCCCACGTTAGTGGAGTTGGCAAATTATCTTTTCCCCCAATTGAAATTTTTCCTTCCCCAAGGATGCGAGGATGGCTGTAGGTGCTCAACATTGCCTATTTCAGGCCCAGGGAATTCAGCCGCTGAAGCCGGCATGGGGGTTGGGTGTGTGGTAAAATATACGCAAGTACTTAGCTTTTGTCAAGAGCGCTGTTATTCTCAGGTTCCAGAGGTGTGAGTAGGCTGTGTGGCTGGCTGTTTCTCCCTGAGGAAACTGCGGCCGAATGCTAGTACCAGCTCGCTGCCACTGCCTCTTTAGGAATACTGCCTGAGGACTCCCTGCGATTCAGGTCTGGTAACTCCTCTCCGCTTCTGAACAGTCTCTTCCTCCCCCTGTCCCTCAGTTCGTTTTCTAAGCTTGCCTTTGATGCTCAGGGCTCCCAGCTTGTCACAAATATACTCGTTTCACTTGTGTTTTTGGGTCTTTGTTGTAAAGAGGTCTCGCAGAAAGCATCTGCCTATTCCGCCATCTTGGCTCTACCTCCTCAAACTGTTTACTTCTTCATAGCAAGCTGAAGCCTGTTAGCTTGAGATCCCAAAAACCTGCCACTGCCAAATTCAGATTTGTATCAGTCAACTGTTTTAAAAATAGTCCAAATAAGCAGATTTTTAGTCACATAGAGCCTTCCTGCTTTACATATGCTGAGAAACTGTGGTACCTATTATCTGGTAACCATAGATAGGATAAAATCCTGTTGTTAAAAGCACTCTAAGGTGCTACTGGAGGACAGCTGTGGTTCAGAGGTAGAATTATTGCCTTCCACGTAGGAGACCCAGGTTTGATTTCTGTCCAAAGCATCTCATGTGCAGTCATCATCGGTCCATCAGTGGAGGCTAGTGTATTGCTATGATACTGAACAGGTTTCAGTGGAGCTTCCAGATTAAGACAGACTTGCAAGAAAAGCCTGGCGATACACTTTTGAAAATGAGCCAGTGGAAACCCTTTAGATGACAACAGTCTGATCCCATTGTGCATGGGGTTGGCATGAGTGGGTGAGTGGGTACAACTTGACAGCAGGTAAGCACAATGACAAGATGCTACTCCCTTGGGAGCTCTCTGACTCAGAGAGTCCCCACCTTGCTACATGTATGCCTTGCCCCTCATCTCTTCTTCCCCAGGGTTTTTCATGCCCTCCTCTACATACAGTGAATCCCTGTATGTTTGCTACTGGTAGACCTCTTGCTGTGAGGGACCAACCCCTGCACGTGGCTGTCAGTGCCTCTGCCCCAATAAACAGCTTGTTGTGCAATGTAATTGCTATTTCTTTTGTCAGTCAGTCCCAAATTTCCTCCAGTTCACTACATTTATACACTAAAAATAGATCAGCTTCTATTTTAAGAGCCTGGGATCCAACACTGCTTAAGTATAACTCCCTGGGGTAGTGGAGGTAAGGGACGCTCAAAAAGTATGGATCACGTTGTTCCTATGGTCACTGAGGTTAGGTTCCAAAATAAGTCTATAGGCAAACACTCTGGGGAAGTCGCGTCTAAACCCAGATAAAAGCCAGCAGTCACTGTGCAGGCCTTCTGTCTCAGACACACCAAGATTAACGTGTGAGGTTATTATGCAGACACAGAGCAGGTCTTATTTAGCCATCGTGCAGACAGATTTTCTGAATATCTCTGGCTGTGATTAGGCACAGTGTTTGAGGAAGTCGACTATTAGATTGAATCTTGTTCCCTCTATAGCTCACCTCTTCATCCATTCCTACCTTTTCCGTTCAACCTAGGTTTATTCTAGAACAAGTGGGCACTTTGCTACAATTTGATACAAAGAGGAATAAAACTCATATCCTGTTTCATCCTTTATTTGGGGAAAGCTTACAGGTAAACAGGGTCGGTGGTAGTTCAGTGATTGTATTCTTGTCTTCCATGTGGGAAACCCAGGTTTGCTTCCAGTCAATGTACTTACGCATAGGCACCACATGCCTGTCAATGGAGGCTTGCATGTTGCTATGATGTTGAACATGAATTACTTCAATTTTTCCTTCAATCAGAAAGGAATAGAAATGCCTCCCTATTGCGAACAGTCATGTAATACAGTGACTGCCATATACCAAGCATTCACTCATAGTAATATTATTATTTGATTCGGATTTTGGGAGTTCTTTGTAGGGTCCACTGTTTTCCAGTACAGAGGAAAGAACACAAAATTAGATGTCCTGTTTCTACCTTCTGTATAGCTGTTTAACTTTATCAAATATATCTAAGTTATACAGATGAAATTTTGTCTATTATAAAACAGGAAGAACATATCTCTCCTTGCTTATTCCACAGAGATGTGTGGGTATCCAATGAAATGAGGTATGAAACAAAGTTTTAATATTGGAAGAAAATATGTATAACTATCTAATTATGTAAGTTTTAAATACAAGTTTGACTTATGATTTTCTCCTCAGAGTTTCCCTTTTAGAAATAAAAATTTATATGAAATACACATAAAAACATCTAAAAAATTGGGGTTGGGGGGCTCCAAAGATAATATGTGGAACAGTAGATAGTGGCAGGTATTTAGCTCGACTTTGGACATGTTATCAGGAGGGATCAGTCCCTCGAGAAGGACATCATACTTGGTAAGGTAGAGGGTCAGTGAAAAAGAGAAAGACTTATGGGGTATGACAGAGATTTTACGCACTTATACATGCAAGAAATATTCAAACTTCATTATTAACCCACAAATTGTCCTGGTGAGTGCAGAGCCCATCATATCCAATGGCAGCTGTTCTGTGACATGTTGGTAAAATACATGGCTTTCAAGTAATGACAGATGAGCCCAGCCCTGTCCACACCCCTGCCCCATTCCCATCATTAAATTATTTTCACACATTTAATCACTTTTTCCTGAAGTGACTGTGAAATTCACGGCTTGAATCTGATTTCACCCAAAATTATTTTCTCTAATTAAAATATTTCCATCACATTTATGTTTTACAGTTTAAAATGAATGTTCTATTTAGCATGTCAGTGAATTACTAACAAACAATAATCAATTTTTCTAGATTTGCCAAGAATTGTTCTATAAATCAAATGCAATTTAAATTACACATTATTTTTAACAAATATTCTGATGTGAAATTGCTTGATTTTTCCCAGATTTACTAAAAAATTAATTGTTTTCAAATATATATGAAATAAGAAATTACTACTATTATTAGACTTGAGGATACCAATGATGGTGAAGATGACACAGATCTAGGCAATGTTTCATTCTGTTGTACATGAGGTCACCATGAGACAGAGCTAACTCAATGGCAGCTAACAACTATTATTACTAGCACATATTATATGTAGCCCAAAAGTGTTTAACAGAGCTTGGAAAATAACTTTACCTAGCAAACTGAGTGACTATTCTAGCTATTTGGTAGTCTACTATTCCATTTGCTGGAGTCAAATACATTTGGATTGTTGTTATTAGGTGCCATCGAGTCAGTTCTGACTCATAGAGACCCTATGTACAATAGAACGAAACACTGCCTGGTCCTGCACCACCCTCACAATAGTTATGCTTGAGCCCATTGTTGCAGCCACTGTGTCAATTCATCTCTTTGAGGGTCTTCCTCTCTTTTGCTGACCCTCTACTTTACCAAGGATGATGTCCTTCTCCAGGGACTGATCCCTCCTGATAACATATCAGAAGTATGTGAGATGTACTCTTGCCATCCATGCTTCAAGGAGTATTCTGGTTGTACTTCTTCTAAGACAGATTTGTTTGTTTTTATGCAAGTCCGTGGTATAATCAATATTCTTCACCAACAACACAATTCAAAGGCGTCAGTTCTTTAGCCTTCCTTATTCATTGTCCAGCTTCCGCATGCATATGAGGTGATTGAAAATACCGTGGCTTGGGTCAGGCATGCTTTAGTCTTCAAGGTGACATGTTTGCTTTTCAAAACTTTAAAGAGCTCTCTTGCAGCAGATTTGCCCAATGCAATGTGTCTTTTAATTTCTTGACTGCTGCCTCCATAGGTGTTGATTGTGGATCCAAGTAAAATGAAATCCTCGACAACGTCAGTCTTTTCTCCATTTATTATGAGGTTGCTTATTGGTCCAGTTGTGAGGATTTTTGTTTTCTTTATGTTGAGGTGTAATCCATCCTGAAGGCTGTGGTCTTTGATCTTCATCAGTAAGGGTTTCAAGTCCTCTTCACTTATAGCAAGCAAAGGTTGTGTCATATGCATAATACAGGTTGTTAATAAGCCTTCTTTCAATCCTGATGCCCTGTTCTTCATACAGTCCAACTTCTTGGATTGTTTGCTTAGCATAGAGATTGAACACATATGGCAAAAGGACACAACATTGGTACACAGCTTTCCTGATAATAAACCATACTGTACCCCATTGTTCTATTCAAAAAACTGCCTCTCGATCTATGTATAGGTTCCTCATGAGCACAATTAATTCCACAGTTCTGTAATTCCCATTCTTCCCAATGTTATCCATAACAGTTGATGATCCACCCAGTCGAATGCCTTTGCATAGTCAATGAAACACAGGTAAACATCTTCCTGGTATTCTCTGCTCTTAGCCAGGACCCATCTGACATCAGCAATGATATCCCCGGTTCCAAGTCCTCTTCTGAATCTGGCCTGAATTTCTGGCAATTCTCTGTTAATATACTGCTGCAGCCACTTTTGAATGATCTTCAGCAAAATTTTACTTGCACATGATTTTAATGATATTGTTCTATAATTTCCACATTCGGTTGGATCACCTTTCTTGGGAATAGGTATAAATATGGATCTCTTCCAGTTGGTTGGCCAGGTAGCTGTTTTCCAGATTTCTTGGCATTGCTGAGCACTTCCGGCACTGAATCCACATGTGGATTGGTTGAGGTAATCGTTACCATGGCAGGGGCTGGGAGCTTGTATTAAAACAACTTCTAACTGCTGTCTACGTCAATGTCTCAAATATTCACATCACTAACCAGCACTTTCCTTGTTGCTGTTTTTGTTAGGTGCCATTGAGTAAATTCTGACACATAGCAACCTCATGTGACAGAGTAGAGCTGCCTGCGAGGGTCTTCTAGGCTATAATCTTTAAGGGAGCAGATTGGCAGATTCTTCTCCCCCAGAGCTGTTGAGGGGTTTGAATAACCAACATTTCACTTAGCAGCCAATTGCTTAACGTTGTGCCACCAGGGCTCCTTCCCTTTGTTGCTAGTACTTGTTATTTACTATTTATGATAAATCACCATTTCTCCATAGACTCCTTAAAATAGTCAGTGTCTACTCCTTTTACAGGTTAAGTGTTCAGTTGCTAACCAAAAGGTCATCAGTTTGAACCCACAAGCTGCTCCTTGGAAACCCTACGGGGTAGTTCTGCTCTGTCTTATAGAGTCACTATGAACCAGAATGAACTCGACGGCAATGGATTTACTTCTTTCACTAAGGTTTTTGGTCCATTGACACAATAAAAGGCTTTATTGTTTTATTTATGTTAAGAAGATCTTCAATAGTTGGGCCTTGTCAAACATTCCTTTTCCATTCATTTATGCCTATCCAATTATACCTTTATATTCCATTTATAATTTTGCCACTGATATTCAATCTAATCATAATTATCAAATATTACATAGTACTGTTTCCTTATGTTTAATAGGTATCAATAACTAGTCCCCTTAATTGTGTATCAAACACTTTAATAAAAGCTTATTGAATCTAAACCACTAAACATTGTACTTCTGGAAAGTACATTTACTCTATCACAGCACTCTTTTTTTTTCTCCCTTCCTAATTTTGTTGTAGATATTTTTCTTCATTTTCTTACAGAATTTTCTGTTGACAGCATTGGTAAGGACAGATTTTTGTTTCTTTCACATAAATCACTAAAATAAATGGACACATGTGAAATTACCATGCATACAATTTCCCCTAACCCAATCCCATTGCTGTTGAGTTGATTCTGACTCCTGACAATCCTACAGGAGAGAGTAGAACTGCCCCATGGGGATTCCGAGGAGCAACTGGTGGATTCAAAATACCAACATTTTGGTAAGCAGCTGAGCTCTTAACCATTGTGTCACCAGGGATGTATGTTTATTCATGTATTCTATAATTGAATAAATTTGTACACTCATATGTAGGGAAAAGGGAAGGAGAGAGAGAACGTGATTTCAGTTGATGTTATTATGCAGAAAGAAAGGGACAGTTATTAGTTTTTGGATTTCTGAAGTGAGAAATCAAAGCAAATCACACACCATAAGTCATTCTTCAGAAGAGAATGTGTACCAGCCCTGATATGCTAGAAAAGAGTGAAAAAATACAGGTAGCTGCTTCCAACTGGTATAAACCTAATGGTTTTCTAGGTATTCTAACAAACACTACATTTGATGAGTTTATAATTATCAAGTCTCTTTTTGTTTTTTTAAATTCCACCTTCAGTATCACATTTTCAAATATCATTCAGTGAAAAATCACAACTCCCAGAGAGGTTGTGATAAGAGTTAAAGAAAAAATTAAAATTAACTCTACAACTTACTACTTATTTAAATAGTGAAACTGCATGTGTATGTGTCTACGCAAAATTTGTAGTGAGTATGTTTATTTGTGTGTATTTGTATTTGCATATATAGCTTTTCAACAGCCATAAGTTACGGTAGAAAATGCTGAGAATGCTGTCTACAAGCCTGTAAAAAAACCCTTAAATGGTAATATGAATTGAAATACTCACTGTGAAAAGACTGAAGAATATTGGTTGCCCATTCATCTGTTAATTTTCCTGTTTTTGTTATTTGCATACATTTAAGCTCATTTGAAGATTCTCTTGACTCAATCCAACAAATCATATCTTCATTGTAAATAAAATCCAGGGTATGAATTTCATTTCCATTGACGGAGCTCAGGGTTGCCATTTTACTTCCATTAAGATAGAAAGCCTCAATTGTTTCAGAATTTGTAATTAACAGCATTGGTGGTCTATCTGTAGGTTCTGAAATAAAAGAGAAAGAGAGAAGTGAATACTCACTTTTTTGCCAATTTTGAATTACTCATTAAAAATCATTCCTGTATATTTTATGCATCGTTAAAAAATTTTTGCTTGTAAACAAATACTTTCTTATATCCCATATTTATGCTTCACTGACTATTGCATAGCACTTCTCTGAGGAAAATACATCCCACTGAGCATTTCTACTCCTTATTTCCTTAGTCATAATGTGTTGTCTAAATGCAAGGACAATGCTATTTCCTTTCATTGCTGGTAAATAAAGGAAGTGCTGTGAGTTGTTTTTCTAGCAGCAATGATGGATATGGACTGACCTCTCCATAGAGTTTTTCAGGCTTCCCTTGTGAGCAAGGGCATGCTATTATGAGATGAATGCATGAGGTTAGGAATAGATTTCCTGGAACAGAATATGCTAAGCTCACAGGCTCATACAAAGAGTACAACTGTGACCTCAGCCTCATTGGCTCCTTGACTGATAGACCCTAGGAGCAAACAATCATGCATTCACTTAGTGACCAGATTATGATTACTGAGTCAGTTTTCTTCTACATTTAAGTAACGAAGACACCCCTTCCCCCGTAGTAAAGAGAATAACCAAAATAAAACAAACCCTCTGCCATCGAGTCAATTCTGACTCGTAGCGACCCTATAGGACAGCGTAGAACTGCCCCATAGAGTTTCCAAGGAGCAGCTGGTGGATTCTGGATTTTGATTAGCAGCCGTAGCACTTAACCACTACACCACCAGGGTTTCCAGTAAAGAGAATAGGGTTCTAGAAATTAAAGAAATTTGTTCCATAACACTTTTGTGGACAACACATCTTTGCTGATGCTAGGATGAACGTATGGTATTTTTGATGACTATATACTAATTGTCCAGCCTTTCAATAATGACTTTAAAGGTAAAAATAAAATCTCACATAAAATTAATGTTGAAAGAGTTTACTATAATATTGATATTCAGAGTGACGTTTGAGCTAAAAAAGGAATAGGGAAAATCTGGATATAGTCATTTTTTTTTTTTTCCATGCCCTATGTCTATGAGTTCCTTTGGCGCTGACTTCAAACATATCAGAAATCTCACACCACTTCTAAGTAGCTACTGCTACCTTTCTGCTCCAAGCTGCCATCATCTCTCACCTAGATTATTCCAGCGCCTCCTAAGATGTTCCTTTTCTCCCACCCTTGCCCTCCTCATCTTTAGTCTATTCAGCACAATAACCAGAGATATGCCATTAAAATGTTATGGCAGAATAGTTCAGTCCTCTGCTCAATCCCTCAAAGGGCTCCCATTTCACTCAAAGTAAAAGCCAAAGTCTTTATAATGGCCTAGAAAGATCTACATGAGCTCTATTTTTATTACCTCTTTGACCTCATTTCCTTCATCTCCTTACTACTGTCACCCTTGCTCATCTCACTCCAGACACACTGCACTTCTTACCATTCTTGAATAAATCAGGCAAGCTGCCACTTCATAGGCTTCCCCCTTTCTAGAATAATCATCCTCCAAATGTCAGAATAGCTGACTTGCTCGCCTCCTTCAGGTCTTTATCAAATGTCACCTTCCTGGTGAGGGCTTCTTTTACCACTTTATCTTCTAAAATTATAAGCCCCACACTCTGTGTATATCTTTCCCACTTTACTTTCTTTTAAGCACTTATGGCCATCAAACATACTATATATTTTACTTATTTTTCTGACTTATAATCTATCTTCCACTGCTATATCTCTAGCACCTTGAAAAATGCCTGGCATCTAGTGACAGATTAATACAATTTTTTTTAAATAAATGAAAGGGCACAGAGAACTTTTACATGGCAGGGTCCTTTGTGAAATGTTAAAAAGTAATTTGGATTTGTTAACCTGTGAAAGGAATACAGAGAAAGACTGCTAGTCAGAA
Source organism: Loxodonta africana (assembly GCF_030014295.1). Taxonomy (NCBI): domain Eukaryota; kingdom Metazoa; phylum Chordata; class Mammalia; order Proboscidea; family Elephantidae; genus Loxodonta; species Loxodonta africana. The sequence goes on along the minus strand of NC_087347.1, from coordinate 107,630,202 downwards.
AATTTCATAACCATCATTTGATTATTCTACAAGGGAATGATGCTGAGTTTGTCAAGGTAGAACAAAAGAAAATGCATATACTATGGCTAGTAGAATTAAATACGTCTAAAGTTTTAAGGAGCTTTGGTGGCGCAATGGTTAAGAGCTCAGGCTGTTAACCAAAAGGTCGGCAGTGTGAATTCACCAGCTGCTCCTTGGAAACCCTACGGAGACAGTTCTTGTTTCTGACAGAAGTAAGGTTATCAGGTTCCTTGCGTTTCCCTCAGACAGAAGAGCCATTTAATGAAGATAACCTTGGGCCTCTCCTCGCAGACTTAAAATGCCAACTCTAAAATTTGTCCCAAGGCCTTTCATGAAAATTTGAATTTTTACCATCTAAGACATTCTCTCAATTAAGCAATAGGATACCTCCCTGTATTCAACAAGAATACTAAAATTTCTGACTTATAAAAACAAAATAATTTTAAAAAGTAAAGACAAACAAGAAGTCCTCAATGAGATTATAAAACTCATTAGCTCAATAGTTTCTTTCTAATGAAGACAGCAGACTCTTTCTGACTGTCTGCATATAAACAAACAAAAAAGAAATTTCAAAAATGTCCAGATGATTTCTGTGACCAAGAGCTTTCTCGGTAGGACTGGTAAAATTGTGAATTGTCTCTGTTTAATGTAACCTTGTCAAATGACCACATCTGAGTTTGGTTGCCCAAGTTGGTTTCTCTCCTAACCTTTGAAAGCCATCTTTAACTGTGTTACTCTTGCCCTTAGGGACTGCAGAGTCTGTATCTTTTCTATATTCCTAGTTCTGTTGTTTTCATACTGACCTTGGCATTCCTGAAACCTGTTAGATCATAGACTTCTCAAATTACAGAAGGATAGGCTGTGTTATCAGGTTAACAAAGATATGTTGACACGACTGTTGGTACTTATTGTCATCAGATAACTGAAATGACCTTCAGTGAAACTGCCTCTCACTCAGAATGAGCCACTAATTGAAGTCCCTATAACGAGAAAGCTTCTTTGCTACAAAACGTTAGGGGAAGTCCAGATTTAGACAACAATTTCTTAACTGACTACTATAGGTAAATCTAAGTATATTATAAGCATTCTTTGAAGAGAGGCCCGAATATAAAAGAGCACTGAGATTCCCCTGAGAAACAGAGATTAAAATGGGTTAATGGTCCACACAGGTAATGCTCGATACAACCAATGGATCAAATTTTGATTTTTGTAGGTAATGTATTGCATGAATTGACTGATTGTTTCATGCAAAGCCATAACAGCCATAGGCTTTAAAGCTTCAGGTAAACAGAAAATTAATAAAGAGAAAGTCAGATGTTTTATAATCTGATATGATTTGGTTTAATCATGGTGACTTTAAAAGTATAAATGACATACTAGAAGAAGGATACACCTTTTACTTATTGACTATCTCTTTCTCTGATATTTTGCATTTAAAACAACAGTAAAAAATCTACTGTCTATTTTATGTATTAACAACATACGTCTAGCAGTAACAAATGCTGAGGTGCAAAGCGAGAGTAACAGTGACTGTGGTGGTTAGGATTATGTGTCAACTTGGCTAGGCCGTGATTCTTAGTGGCTTGGCACTTACGTAATGATGCAATCTGGTAGTTATGTAATGATATAGTCATCCTCCATTTGGGGATGATCTGATGTGGTCATCCTCCATTTTTGCATAATGCCAATTTTGTATAATGACCCTGTCTTTAGAAGCTAACCACGTCAGTAAGTGAGGAGAGGGTGTACTTATAATCTTAGCTCTGATGTGCTTTATCAAGTAATATTCACTTGTGTCTGATAACTATTAGTTGTGTTTCCCACTTTACATAAATGAATACAAGGTCAAGTATAAAGGGGGGGAAGCCACTAAAACACAAGAACGAACAAAAATTATTAGAGTTTAAGTGAAAAAAATCTCTTAGTCCACTTTGTGATGAAAGCTGGCATAGATCTGGTGAGGGTAATCTGTTTCTACCTGCACTGCATCTGATCTCTAGTGTGCATCATTACCTCAAGTTTCCACATGCCACTTGAAGAGCACCATTAGCTTGGGTAATGAGGATGAGAGACTGACCAGAATAAATGTGATGCTAAAATTAAGCTCTTATCAGATTTCATCTGTAAAGTCAGTAGACAGTTTTCCCAAAGGAACTGTTGCACAGCATATTATATGACTTCAGTCAAAGGATTACCTGCATCAACACTGAAAGAGAGGCAAAAAATGTTAACCTCTCATATGAAAGAGATTGAAACACATTACTCAGTCAGTAGTCTAACTTAAAGAACCAAGATTAAGGTTGAATAAACCTCTATGACAGTCTGTCAACTGAATTATGCTGGAGGACAGGTGTCCTTATGCTCAACACCACCCCCCCATATGTCAACAGTGTCAAAGAAAAGGAAAACAGTGTTTTATTTTTCACATGATCACTATAATGCTTTTCTCAGTGTTTAAAACAGTATCTGTGCTCTATATGATCAGAAAGTAAAATATTCCCATATTATGAGTTACACTAATCAATATGGAAATTTGTGATTGACTAGAAATTTGTGAACTGCAAAATGAATCTTGGAAACATGTAAAAAATCATTTGAATAGATTCATAAAAATAAATACCTAACTAAATTCCAAGCCACTGTAACAATATTTTGCAAATACCTCCTTAACACTCACAGTCAAGAACATACTAAATGTGTATTTATTGACTTAAAATAATATGATTCTGACATATGTGGGTTCTAAATAAATGTTTTCACAATGAATGAATATTTGCCATTTTTAAGGTTTCACTTAAACCTCTGTGGTGCCATGGATCGCTTTTGTATGGCCTATTGATCATAGTCTTGTAACTCCCACTCAGGTGATTGGATAGGACAGTGCAAATAGGGTAATTGTGGCCCCTCAAGGGGAATGGTCACTTTTGCGACCCCACTGGGCTTGAAATGAGCTATCTCAGAGACAGGAAAGAGAGCTCTCTCTAGGTCTCCTGGTTCCAGGAGCTTCTCAGTGCAGGGATCTCAAATCAAAAGGACACACTTAATTAATCCTCTAATCCAGAGGAATTATCTTCCTGAAAGAAGTTCAGTAGATGTGCTCAACATTTGTTAGCGAATGATGAAAATTAAAAAAAGAAACAATCCCAAATGGCCACCAGACACATGACATGAAAAGATGTTCAGCATCATTAGCCATCAGAGAGATGCAAATCAAAACCACAATGAGATACCATTTCATCCCACTAGCATGGATAAGATTAAAAAAAAGAAAAAAAAGTGCAGGAAATAACAAACGTTGGTGAAGATGTGGGGAAATTGGAACCCTTATCCATTACTGGTGGGAATGCAAATTGGTACAGCCACTGTGGAAAACAGTGTGGTGGTTTCTCAAAAAACTAAAAATAGAACTACCATAACCCCGTGCCATCGAGTAGATTCCGACTCTTAGCGACCCTGTAGGACAGAATAGAACTGCCCCATAGATACGACCCAGCAAATCCACTCCTGCATATACTCAAAAGACTTGAAAGCAGAAACTTGAACACCAATGTTCATTGCAGCACTATTCACAACAGCAAAATGTGGAAACAACCTAAATGCCCACCAACAGTTGAATGAATATATACAATGGACACATACAATGGAATGCTTCTCAACCAGTAGGAGAAAGAAAGTCTTGATACACGCTACGCCATGGATGGAGCTTGAAGACATTATGCTGAGCGAAATAAGCCTATCACAAAAGGACAAATATTGTATGACCTCACTTATATAAAAAGACAAGAAAAGGCAAGTGTAGAGAGACCAAAGTTTATTAATATTTACCAGGGGAAGGGGGGGGAGGAGGGGTTAACAGTAATGGAAAAATCACAAAAATCACATTGATTTTTGGTAGAGTTGCACAGCCAATTACTGTAATTGCTGTCACTAAGTTGTACACCTATAAAAAGTTGATTTGGCAAAAGTTGTGTGATAGGTATATTTATAACAATGACAATAAAAGAGTGGCTGCTGAGGCTGCTTATATACAACCAAATACCTGATGGGATTTGGTTCCTTGGTTTGGAGGTTTAGGGTCATGGTTTCATGGGCCATCCCAGTTAATTGGCCTAATAACATGTTTAGTGCTGCTGTTCTACCTCTTAGTTCATTGCATAGTGCCTGAGGTATTAAAAGCTTGCAGCTGCCATCCGAGGCATGATAACTGACCTCTATTAGCCTAGATGAACAGAGGAAGAAGAGTTAGGAATAGGAAGAGAATATGGAATGTGTGGCTAATTGCCATATGAACAACTGCTTCCTTTTCCATGAGACTAGAACAACTGGATGACACCCAGCTACTATTACTGAACATTTTCATTGGAGATTCCATAGAAGAATTCTGATCAAAAGGGGGAAAATGTAGAATAGAATTTCAAATTTGAATGGACTCCAGACTTTCTGGAGCCATGAAGGGTGGATGAGCCCCAGATACTACTGCGCTGAGATAATCTTTAAACCTTAAACCAAATACATACCTTGAAACAAAAACAAAAAACAAACCCAGTACCATCGAGTCAATTCCAACTCCTAGCAACCCTATAGGACAGAGTAGAACTGCCCCACAGAGTTTCCAAGGAGTGCCTGGAAGATTCGAACTGCCAGCCCTTTGGTTAGCAGCCATAGCACTTAACCACTACGCTACCAGAGTTTCCATATCCCTTGAAATAATCTTAAAAGCAAACAATAGTTTAGCTTAACTAGTAAAAAAGGTCTTCCTTAAGCATTATGCTCTTTTAAGAACTATCTGTAGGGGATCAAACTGACAAGAGCAACTCGAAAGAATACATAGGAACCTTAGGGCGGGCAGTGAGTTTATGTAAATGGGAGAGGAACAATTTAGAAAAGGAGAGTGAGAATGGTTGTGTAACTCGAAGAATGTAATCAAAGTCACTGAATTGTGCTTGTAAAAATTGTTGAATTGGTATATGTTTTGCTATGTGTAGTATTCTCAACAACAACAAAAGTAAATAAAATTTAGGAAAAAAAGAAACAATCCCATATTCAACTGGAAAAAGCTTAAGTAATGACTTGCATGTAAAGTACAGAAAACAAAAGGTCAGAGTAAAACTGCAAGTGTGCAAAAAGAGAAAATTGTGATATACACAATCCAGAGAATTTTTTAACAAATACAAACAAAAATAACTGGGAAAGAAGAGTTCTTAAAATTTCACTTTTAATTTATCAGATATAAATGTATAAAGGCTGAAAAAATAAGAAAAATAGGCATGGAGATAGAACTGCGGAGGAAGAATGCTAATAGCTAGTAAATAAAAACGGGCAGACTCCCATAGGAGTTCAACTACTACTACATGAAACAAGGAAACTCTGGTGGCTAATGCTTAAGTGCTTAAGGGCTACATCTGCTAACCAAAGAGTCAGCAGTTTGAATCTGCCAGTCGTTCCTTGTAAAGTCTATGGGGCAGTTCTACTCTGTCCTATAGGGTTGCTATGAGTCGGAATCGACTCGACGGCACTAGGTTTGTTTTTTTTTTTTTTGTATATGAAACAAAATGAAAAGCAATCTCTGTAAAGAGTTTAAACTTAAGAATACTTCTACAATCATGCAAAAAACAGAAACTATTAGAGGAAACTATTTCATTTGAAAAAGAGGGTATGTTTAAATAGTATAATAAATTATATGTCAAAGCCAGCTAAACCAAACTAAAAACGTGAATCAAGTTACTATCTACTAAGTAAAAAAAACACATAGAATTGAAATCTGCGTGTGTTCCAAAATTAATGTGGCCAAATTGGTGTCTGTTTTCCACAACTTTAAATTTTTTTTTTTTTTAGTGGAAAATTCTCTTTGCATAACTGAATGATATTTAGAAGAAGAAAATATTATAACATATATCCAAGTGAATTATTTGATCTCATTTTATAAAAGGACCAATAATTATGGGCCAAATGTGAAAACATATAAATGCATTAAAAACAATACTCATTTGGCCAAGAAAATTGTTACAATTACGCTATGATTTATCTTAGCACTACTTTTTATTATCACAATATATTTATGCTGAACTATTCTTCTATTGGGTAAATATATTTAATAAATATATTTTTAGTATGTAAAGATTTAATTTTTTAAATATTTATATTATTTATAGATTCTAGATTCAACTAGGATCTGAAGGAGATTGGTAAAACAGCCTACCTTCAAGAAAGATATAATCTAGTAGAAAGATTAAAGTAGATATACAAATGTTTATACGTTCAAGTCATGCTTGGTACCTTTCTTAAAAGATGTGTAATTTCACTGAGTTTGAAATTTTGGATTGATAACACGTTTAGGTTTATTTTTACCCAGTTGCTGCCAAGTTGATTATGACTCACGCAACCCCACGTGTATCAGAGTAGAACAATGCTCCATAGAGTTTACAATGGCTGACTTTTTTGGAAGTAGATCCCCAGGCCTTTCTTTCGAGGTACCTCTGTGTTGACTCAAACCTGAAGTCTTTTGCTTAGGAGCTGAGGTCATTAACCATTTGCATCACCCAGAGACTTCAGGGAAATCAAAGGTAATCCAATTGTAATGGCTTTTGAGCTCCACCTCAGCTTAATGCAAGAGCAGGAATCAGACATGGAGAAATGGAAAAAAGTAAGTCAGGTGCAACAAACAGCCCTGACAAAAGCACAGATATAAAAAAGTCTCCACTGGAGAGAGACTGACCTTAATTTATCAGCTTTGCAGAGGGTACAGAATCTATGAGTAGTGGAAGTACCTCATAATGATCAAAACATTAACACTTTCTGAGCATGTTTTCTGTCCCAGACACTATACAACATCCTTTACATATAGTAGCTTATTGTACACTCACAGCATCCCTATGAGTCAGGTGCTAATAGTATTCAGACTTTACAAATTAGAAGACCAAGGTATATGGAGGTCATGTAACTTGCTTAAGATAATTCAGCTAGTAAATGAAAAGAACTGAATCGAAACTCATACAGTTTGTAGTAGCTGAGAAATAGGTTGAAGACAGATTGCAAAGAGCATTGAGTGTCAAGATGAGATGCATTCTTAATTTGAGGTGCAATGGGAAACCAGTGCAAAATTTTGGAAATAGAGTATAATATGATCAAAATTCTGCTTTAAGAAGATCAAGTAGGAAATAATACATAGGCTACTACATGGGTGAGTAGAATATAGTGGGGAGGATAAATTTACCATTTAATTTTTTTAATTGTTTTTGTTTGTACTTTTTAACCATAGACCTAAAACAATTTAACAATTTTGTGATTTAGACCTCAATAATGAAATACTGGTACCTTAATTTGGAAGATAGTTCAATTGGAGATGCGGCAATCGAGAACAACAAAATATGTCCTATCTTAGGAAGAAGAACCATTTTATAAGAATAATGAAAGTCAGAATAATATCACACAATAATAACAAATGAAAAAAGGATTCTCATTTTGAAAATTAGCAACTATCATAAAGTCTCTGTATCTTAAAGAGCTGGTCCACCAGACCAAGGAAGTATTCTCCTACTCTCAGAGGATAATAAATGCAAGGCCTCACTTAATGAATGGTGAATGATTCATAAATTCAGAATTGAATGGAATATGGGGGGAGTGTTTGATTATTGTCTATTTCATTTTTTAAAGATATTTTACTGATTTTTTAAATTAAAAAAATGTATCTAAATAAGGACAATGACATAAAAAATGCATTGGGGTTTTAATCAGAAAAAAAATAATGAAATATTTTTAATTGATAACCAAAGAAGGTTCGTAATACTAAGTCTCAAAATCTGAAAAGTATGTTGATTCAAATTTAATTTATTTATTAAACAATAAAATTAGCAGACTGTCCAGGGATGATTGACTCACATTTGTTACTGAGAGGTAACCGGTAGGTAAGAGGTAGAATCTCTTTGTTACCTTTAATTATAGCCAGCTGAAACTATGTTAGTCATAGAAATATATTTTCCAACTCAGGCTATCACTCTATATTATAAATTTGTAATGTTCGTGTTAAAATATAATAGATATTGGCTCATTTGAAAATCACCTCTAAATACTTTCTATTCATAAAATATTTCTTGTTTGAAAATATGGGTTCTTAGAAAAGCCATGTTTAGTTTGATTCCTAAAAAGAAAACACTGTCTTAGCATTTTCATACATACTTATTCATTCCACAAATATTAAACATCACTAGTTTCCAGTATGCATCGCTTAAGATGTTAGAGATACAGCAGTGAGCAAAACAAACAAAATCTCTCTTTTTACGGAACTTATATATTTTAGTGGGGCAGGGCAATGGACAATAAAGTAGTAAATAAATATGATTTATATTGTTTGGCAGTGATAAATCTATGACAAAAAATAAAGCATAGATAGTAATGTGGATAAAGAATGCTCCTTAGATAAAGGATTTCAATTCAGAATACATTCAAATGTTAGACAAAGGATTTAAGGGGAAGAGTGGAGTCAAGGATAACTTCAGTATTTAAGCCTTCAGGATTGAGTGAATGGCGGTGACGTTTACCAAGATGAGCAGCAATGGGGAAAAAACTTTGTTAGAGACAACCAAGAGGCTGGTTTGGGACACTTGGAGTTTCATATTTCTATTAAATATCCAAACGGAGATATTGAAAATGGATTTGAATCTGAAAATGGATTGAATTCAAGAGAGAAGTCAGGGCTGGTGACAAAAAATTTAGAATCTTCAATCTCTAGACTTTTTTTTTTAAAGTTATGGAAGAGAGTGTGTTTTTAAAGTAATAATAAAGCATGAGAGCAATGTAGGGAATCAATAAGGGAATAGAAAAGATGTCCAAAGGTCCTAACACAGAATCATGACAAAAATGGTGAGAAAATGAGGCTAATGCATAAAAAGAAACTGTGAAAGTGTGGATGGTAAGGTAAGGAAAAAACTCCACCAATGTGTTGCTTTAATTAAGAAAAAGTATTTCAAGGACCAGAGAATGAGTGATGCTGTACTAAGGGCTGATGATCGACTAATTAAGCAACTGGAGGTCACTGGTGACCTTAACAAGAGAGGTTTGCGTGATGAAAGCTGAGAAAGTAGGACTGTTTGAGGGAAGTTCAAAAGATGTCAGGAGGTGAGGAGGTAGAGAAAGAGACAACACACTCTACAAATATTTCTATAAAGTGAAGAGAGAAAAGGAGTGGTAGCTGGAGAGGAATATGGGTTTAAAGAAAGTTGTTGCTTTGCTTTATTTTTACAGCATGCTTTACACTAATGAGAGTTATCCAGGAGAAAAGAAGAATTCAATGGTTCAAGAAAGAAAAGAGACAATCTTATGAGTCAAATCTCTGAATAGGTGAGAAGAAGATGGGATTGGTACACAACTGGGAGAAATGTGTTAGATAAAAGCAAAGTCAATTTGTTCTTCAATTAAAATAAAAGAAAGCAGACATTCTTTTCTAATTAAGCTAAATTACTCTTTGGTTTAAAGAAGACTTCAGGTCCTATTTTTTAATTTAAAATTCAAAGATTATCTCAGGGGAATAGTTACGGGGGTTCATCCAGCTTCAATGGCTCCAGGTAATCTGGATTCCATGAGAATTTGGAATTCTGTTCCATATTTTCCTCCTTTGGATAAAGACTCTTCCACAGAATCTTTGATCAAAATATTCAGTAATATAGCTGAGCACCATCCAGTTCTGCTCTGTGGCAAAGGAGGCTGTTGTTCACGGAGACAATTAGCCACGCATTCCACTTCCTCCTCCTATTCTTGACTCTATTTCTTTCTCTGTTGCTCCAGAGGAATGGAAATCAGTTTTTGTGCCTTGGATGGCCAAATGCAAACTTTTAAGACCCCAGGCACTATGCAATGAACTAGAAGGTAAAATGGAAGAACTAACCATGTTATTAGGCCAATTAACAGGGGTGTCCCATGAAACCATGACCTAAACATAGAAACCAAATTCCATGAGGTATTTGGTTGTACATAAGCAGATAAGCAGCCTCAACAGCTGCTCTTTTTTGTTGTTGTTGTAGATATATATATATCACACAACATTTGCCAATTCAACTTTGAGCATTGTGCTCTTATAAAGAATTATCAAAATTGGATCAAATTGACATTAGCAACTCAAAAGGAAGCTTAGGGGGCAGTGACCTCATGTTAATAGGCAAGGAAAAATTCAGAAAAGGAAGATGAGAATGGTTGCACAACTTGAAGAATGTAATCAATGTCACTGGATTGTACATGTAGAAACTGCTGTATGTTCTGTTGTGTATATTTTCAGTAACAAAATAAAACAAACTATTAAATAAAAGCAGAGTGATTTTTATAGATTCAGATAGATTGTTAGATTTAATGGAGTTGTGGGTGAGGAAGTTCTCCTTTAAATGTTTGTTTTCTCATGGAAATATGAAATAAGATCATCATCTTAGAATAAGGAGGAAGAGGGTAGATACGTGAAAATTCATTCCCTTCAGTTGCAAAAATAGGTCATTTAAGCTATTTCACTTCTTTCTGACAGGGCTGCCAAAGGTGTAAATATACAACCTATATTAAAGATCACAGTTTTCTACTTTACTAATAAGAAGACAGGTTAGTTCTAAGTACTTACTGGTGATGATATACCAAACTTCTAGCTACTTTACTAGATCTTTTCTTTGTAATTTGATGGGATGTGGTTCTAAACAGTCACTAAATGTTAACTTATAATTTTTCAAATAACTTGTCTTTCATTAAAGGCAGAGATGTGAACCTTGTTGCTAAGAAGAAGCACTCACACACATTTAAAAATGCACTTAGTGTAACAGATTTTCTCTTCTCGGCAATGAAATGGCTCTAGACAGCTGGACAACAGGGAACATGCATAGTATTAGTCATTCTGGTCAAGATCCAGTATAATCTTCAGGGGGCAAGTGTCCAAGGGGCATTCTCTACCAGCTGGTATTACCTCCAGCTTCTTTCAATCCCTGTTGATTGCAACTGTTACAGGGAATGCCTTGAAGACGCTTAGATTTTTTTTTCCTATAAAAAATGTCAAAATACTTGGTCTTCTCAGATTTTAAGCTTTCTTTCTTATGTGCTTCTACCTTCCCCCAAAAGAGCAACAGAAAGATTGTATACATGTGTATATGTATATCATTGCTTTATGTATTTAACAAACTTGTAATTTCTACAAATTTAAATGTGTTTCATTTTGTTTTGTTTTTCATTAGATTTGCCCAATGTTAAGATAAGGAAAGGGAGTCAATTGTAGGGCATGATATAGCTTATAACACATTCTAAATTGAAGACTGACAAGAGCTATTCTACAAAAAATTAAATAGCATGATAGACATTTGCACCTATTCTGGTGCCATTTGTAAAAAGAAAGTTTATTGATTATTAAATCTAGAATCTATAAATGTGATCATGAAATTCCTCATGCATAAAGAAGTCCTCAGCTTGACTGCCATTAAAATGTAAGTAGGAAAAAAAAAAAGAGAGACATGCATTTTCTTCTGAATCTGAGAATTTCTTAAATGATAGGCCAATGGAAGATGTCATTACACATAAAATACATGGTTATGGTGTCTATCAATCTTGCAATTTCTTTACAGAGAAAAAAAAAAAGATTAGAGGTGTCAGGAAAGGTGGTAGACTGTGGAGGCGATGTCCCCTGGCAAGAAAATATACACTCACACACACAGAGAATATTTATGAGGAGCTTCGCATCCTTGGCACACTAATTAATAATGTGGGTGGGGGAAAAAAGTGAGTTTTCTTTAATTTGAGTAGTGGAAATTCCATCGGAAATCCTTGCCCTACCCTGCCATGTTATCTGCCTTCCAGTCAGGGATTGATCAGAAGATGTAAGGTGGAAATACTCCTCAAAGCAGCTTGGAAAGCTCTAGAATGTCTGTAATACTGAGACTTAGACAATGTAACCTGATAGCAAGTGGAGGTGATTATTCTCCAGCTGTATTTGCATAACAAGCACAGGATTCAACTCACTGTATTCTCTCTTCGTACAGAACCACATGGCTTTTGTTAGGACTGTATATTTATCTGAAAGGGACTTTGGAGAAGAGGAATCACGGAGGAAGCTTTTGAAGAGCGACCCAAACCACTCTACAATGCCAGTTATACAGCAAACTCAGAGTTATCCCCGAAGAAGGTGACACAACTGATAAAATACCTATCATGGACTGAATTGTATCCCCCAAAAATGTGTGTCAACTTGGCTAGGTCATGATTCCCAGTATCGTGTGGTTGTCCACCACTTTGTGAGCTGATGTGATTATCCTGTGTGTTGTAAATCCTAACCTGTATGATGCTGATGAGGCATGATTAGAGGCAGTTGTGTTAATGAGGCAGGACTCAATCTACAGAATTAGGTTATATCTTGAGCCAATCACATTTGAGATTAAAAAAAAGGGAATTGAGCAGAGAGGATAGGAACCTAATACCACCAAGAAAGAAAAGCTGGGAATGGAATGTGTCCTTTGGACCTAGGGTCACTATGCTGAGAAGCTCCTGGACCAGGGAAGATTGTGGACAAGGACTTTCCCCCAGAACCAACACAAAGAGAAAGCCTTCCCCTGGAGCTGGCACACTGAATTCAGACTTCTAGCCTCCTTAACTGTGAGAGAAAAAAAAAATTCTCTTTGTGTCATACACTTAAGGTATTTCTATTACAGCAGCATTAGATAACTAAGAAAACACCCTTTTTCCTTTTACTCTTCTTGGGTTTCTGATGTTCCTTTTATTGACCCTCTACATCCCAGTATTCTCATCTGTTCCCTGAATGTTCAGGAAATTCCTTAAAGCATTCAACAAATATTTACCGAGTCCCTATTCTGTTCCAGGCACTGAGCTACTTCTCTGCCACTTACCATTTATCATAATGTTTCTAACGTATATATGACAGAGTAACTATAAATCTGGATCGCTGAGCTGGTGCTGGTCCACTAGACTCACTCCTAGCTAAGGGTCTCTATTTCACATACCATCATGTCATCAAGTGTCATTCACACTATGCCTCAATGAAATTATAAACTATGCAGGAACTAGAACTTTGGACTATTTAAAAATAGTACAAACCCTGAATATTAAATCCTCAACTGTCAAGGCTGAATCCCATATCATTCTACAGGAAGCCATTCTTAGCCAAATGTTATACTGAAACAAATCTGATCCACTAGTTTCATAAGTTATTAAGGTTACTAAGACACAATATGTTACCTTTCATAAGATTACTTACATCTTAATATCAAGTGCTTTCTTAAAAACAAAACAAAACAAAAAACATCAAAAAAGCAAGGGAAATTGCATTTTAGTAATTGAATTCCAAGCATTGCTGAGTGGGTGATGGGAAGACAATATTCTGAGTCAGAGAATTCAGCTCCAAGCTTTACAGACACTGACCTATTCTCCCCTCGTACAGAATCAGCCCTAGTAGCAAACCGTGAGCAATTTTCCCTCATTTCCAGAAGAAAGTTTTAAACTATATGTTAAAATACTAAATTGCCCCTGGGACTTTGAATTAGAAGCCAGAAGCAATTACATAGTGTCCGCTCTCTCTCTCTCCCTTTCTCTTGCTTGCTCACTCTCCACCTCTTAAAAATTGTAGCTAAGTAAGTAGGAAGTGTTATGAAAACATTCCCTAACGTTATCATTCTATAACTAGATGTGCTACCATAGATTATACAGGGATTATGATTCATATTACTTACATCCAAGAGTTCCATTGCACCCAAACAGTCTTTTTTTTTTTTTTAAATCAGTGAACAGCAAAATAAAAGTTGTGATAGTATACAGAAGTTACCTCACAGGCTCTCTTCTCTCACTGCTCTGGTTGCCCCAAGGCAGAGTTACACTCTCCCAGTATGCCATTTAGTGTTATTACCTCTACAGTGATAAGCACAGAATTATTTAATGTTCTTTTTCAAATTGTGGTGTTGGAGAAGAATATTGAATACAATCTGTACTTTTGGGACAATAAACAAGTCAGTCTTAGAAGAAATACAACCAGAATGTTCCTTAGGAGAGATGATGGTAAGGATTCAACTCAGGAAAGGCCAATTGCTAGAAAAGGACATCATGCTTGGTAAAACAGAGGGTCAGTGAAAATGAGAGAAACCCTCAATGAAATAAATTGATACAATAGCCACAACAATAGACTCAAACATACCATAAAGAGCGTGACACTGGATCGGGCAACATTTTGTTCTGTTACATGTAAGGTCACCACGAGTATGAACTGGGGATGGCAACTAACGACAATAGTTTGCTACTACTTTAGTGCCACAAATAGAACCCTTGTGGTTTGGTGGAGTTTGTATCCTGGGGTAATTTCCTGTCTTCAGCTACTGGTTGATATTAGCTGCAATCCATTGGCCTCCCACTCACATTTGTCTTGTGCACAATGAACAAAATGTTGCTCTGTATCCATGACTGGTTGTGGGTCAGATTTCAGCAAGTGGTTAAGACAATGAAAATACAGTCCATGGATCTGAATTTATCAGAAGTAAAATTGCCAACACTTCTTAAATTCCTTTGGCTACTACTTTTACAGGTTCTGAATGAGACAACTTTCAGCCCTGGGTGCTCACATTCAGCACGTATTTTGACATCAAAATCAGTCTACTTAAAAGAAAAATAAATAAATAAGTAAATAAACCCATTATCAGATTTGCCAGGTGATTAACTAGAACTTTGATTAAAAAATGTAAAACTATACAGGAAATTTTTACTGGGTATCTATATTTTGACAGTTATTATAAAATTTTTAATGGCAATTTCTAATACGTGATTTACAAATTTAAAAAAATGTGGCATCAGGGGGAAGACTCATTAACAGCTTGCAATATTTAGTGGACTTAATTGTGTTCATGAGGAACTTGTGCATAGACCAAGAGGCAGTCGTTCAAACAGAAAAAGGGGATACTGCATGGTTTAAAATCAAGAAAGGTGTGCATCAGGGTTTTATGTTTTCACCGTACTTATTCAATCTGTATGCTGAGCAAATAATCTGAGACGCTGGACTATATGAAGAAGAATGGGGCATGAGGATCGGAGGAAGTCTCATTAATAACCTGCATTATGCAGATGACACAACCTTGCTTGCTGAAAGTGAAGAGGACTTGAAGCACTTACTGATGATCAAAGACTACAACCTTCAGTAGAGATTACAACTCAACATAAAGCAAACACAAATCCTCACAGCTGGACAAATAAGCAACCTCATGATAAATGGAGAAAAGATTGACATTATCAAGGATTTCATTTTACCTGAATCTGCAATTGACACCCATTGAAGCAGCAGTCAGGAAATCAAACAACATATTACATTGGACAAATCTGCTGTAAAAGACCTCTTTAAAGTGTTAAAAAGTAAAGATGTCACTTTGAGGACTAAGGTACCCCTGATCCAAGCCATGATATTTTCAATTGCTTCATATGCATGTGAAAGTTGGACAATGAATAAGGAAGGCAGAAGAAGAATTGATGGCTTTGAATTATGGTGTTGGCAAAGAATATTGAATATACCATGGAATGCCAGAAGAACAAACAAGTCTGCCTTAAAAGAAATACAGCCAGAGTGCTCCTTGGAAGGAAGGATGGCAAAATTTCATCTCATGTACTTTGGACATGTTGTCAGGGAGAACCAGTCCCTGGAGAAGGACATCATGCTTGGTAAAGTAGACCGTCAATGGAAAGGAGGAAGATCCTCTATGAGATGGACTAACACAGTGGCTGCAGCAATGGGCTCAAACATAACTATAGTGAGGGTGGCGCTAAACTGGGCAGCATTTCATTCTGTTGTATAAAGGTTTGCTATGAGTCAGAACCTAGTCAAGAGCACCTAACAACAACAACAACACAGACTGCCAGAAGAACAAACAAATCTGTTTTGGAAGATGTGTAGTCAGAATCCTCCTAAGGAGAAGGGATAGTGAGTTTTTATCTCACGTACTTTCATGCTTTGGACATGTTATCAGGAGGGACCAGTCCCTTGGGAAAAACATCATGTTTAGTAAAGTAGAGGGTCAGTGAAAAATAGGAAGACCCTCAATGAGATGGACTGACACAGTGGCTGCAATAATGGGCTCAAGCACAGCAATGATTGTGAGGATGACGTTTTGTTGTACGAAAGGTCACTATGAATTGGAATCAACTTGATGACACCTCAGAACATCAATTAAAAAATTGCTAGCTTTTAATTTGTGCCCCAACTCCAAACTAATGAATACTTCCTAGTGAAGTATTCATTACATTATATTCTATTGTCTCCTTCTATTTAAAATTATTTAAGGATGCACATTTAAATTAAAGTCATTTTTACATGTACCTAGCAAACTTCGTTCCATTAGGAACTCATTTTGAGTTAAGGAAAAAATAGTGTCAAGTGAATAGTCCAACTAGACTACCTTTGAAGTTCCTCCCACCTCTGAGAGGAATGATTCTATATTTCAGTAGTCAGAGCCAATCTTACTACACGTAGAAAGGAGTTGTCTAAATTGCATTAATAACAATGAAAAAGCCTCCTGCTTAACATTTATCTCTTCCCTCATCACCACAGTGCCAAAAATCCCCTCGCCCATTAGAGTTATTTCTTAAAGGTGCTCTTAAGGCTTATGAATTTTATCTGCGTTCATGCATTATATTACAAGGAAGGCTAACCAATGAACTCAGATTAACTTAACTACTACCTACTGCCATGTTAAAAAAAATAAGACTCTGCATGCAAGTTTTAGGTTGAGATGAGAAAAGACCTTGATATTGCTATCAAAGTTGTCTGAAGTAGCTCGGTATATTTTCAAGCAGCTTCTTGCCAACTGACTGCCTCTTTCTGCCTCCACATAAAAGGCGACTTCTCTGGAACTTTAATCTTCCCGTCAGCCATCTCATATGGCCTTTGCATAACCCTCCTCTTGGATCCAGTACTTGCTTTCCATTCTACCCCTTGAGCTTGACATGTTTGTATTATTTCTTCTTTCTGAAGTCTGGAGAACTTTTACACACATCCACCTTCTTGGGCCAACCCATTCTAACATTATCTAGTTTCACAGTCCCAGCTTCTGAGAGCCCTAGAAGTCTTGCTTGTCTTTGAGGAAAAGTCAGACTGCAGAGTACAACAGGGTAGAATTATAAGGAAAATAAACGGGGCAATCTCAGCAGGTAACTAGGTAACCGGCAAGAGGAATAGGAGAGTCTTCAGACAAATGTGGTTTCAATTCATAACTTTTTCCTAGCACCAGTCAGACATAATGACATTATTGTTGTTGCTAGTTCCAACTCATAACAACCCAATGAGCAACAGAACAAAACACTGCCCAGTCTTGTGCCATCCTCACAATCAATACTATGTTTAAGTCCATTGCAGCACTCATTGTGTCAGTCCATCTCATCGAGGGCCTTCTTTTTTTTTTGCTGGCTCTCTACCTTCCCAAGCACGATGTCCTACTACAGGAGCTGGTCCCTCCTGATAATATGTCCAAAGTACATGAGACTAAGTCTCGCCATTCTCACTCCTAAGGAACATTTTGGCTATACTTCTTCCAACACAGATCTGTTTGTTCTTATGGCAGTCCACGGTATGTTCAACAACCTTCGCCAACACCATAATCCAAAGGCATCAATTCTTCTGTCTTCCGTATACATTGTCCAGCTTTCACATACATATGAGGTGATTGAAAATACCATGGGTTGGGTCAGGTGCATCTTAGTCTTCAAGATGACATCTTTGCTTTTCAACACTTTAAAGAGATCTTTTGCAGCAGATTTGCCCAATGCAATGCGTCGTTTGATCTCTTGACTTCTGCTTCCATGAGTGTTGATTGTGGATCCAAGTAAAATGAAATCCTTAACACTTCAGTCTTTTCTCCATTTATCATGATGTTGCTTCTTCGTCCAGTTGTGAGGATTTTTGTTTTCTTTATGTTGAAGTATAATTCATACTGAAGGCTGTAGTTTTTGATCTCCATCAGTAACTGCTTCGAGTTCTCTTCACTTTCAGCAATCAAGGTTGTGACACCTGTATAACACAGGTTGTTAATGAGTCTTCTTCCAATCCTGATGCCCCGTTCTTCATATAGTCCAGTTTCTTGGATTATTTACTCAGCAGATTGAATAAGTGTGGTGAAATGATACAACCCTGATGCACACCTTTCTGAACTTTTAATCTATGAAGTATTCGCTTGTTATGTTTGAATAACTTCTTATTGTTTGTACAGATGCCTCATGAACACAATTAAGTGTTCTGGAATTTCCATTCTTTGCAACATTACTCATAATTTGTAACAATAAAATCAAAACCAAACCCCTTTGCAATCGAGTCCATTCCAACTCATAGTGACCCTATAGGACAGAGTAAAACTGCCCCATACAGTTTCCAAGGAGCGCCTGGTGGATTCTAACTGCTGACCTTTCGGTTAGCAGCTGTAGCTGTTAACCACTATGCTACCAGGGTTTCCAATTTTTAATGCTACACACTGTCAAATGCCTTTGCATAGTCAATAAAACACAGGTAAACATCTTTCTGGTATTTTCTGTTTCCAGCTAGGATTCATCTGACATCAGCAATGATATCCCTTGTTCCAGGTCCTCTTCCGAATTCAGCTTGCATTTCTGACAGTTCCCTGTCAATGTTCTGCTGATATTGCTTATTCTTTTAGCAAAAATTTACTTGCCTGTAATATTAATGATATTGTTCAACAATTTCCACATTCTATTGGATCACCTTTCTTTGGAATGGCCACAAATATGGACGTGTTCTAGTGGTTGGCCAGGTAGCTGTCTTCCAAATTTCTCGGCATAGACAAGTGAGCAGTAACTGTGTTGCATCCTTTTGTTAAATCATCTCATGTGGTAGTCTGTCAATTCCTGGAGCCTTGTTTTTCACTAATGCCTTTAGTGCAGCTTGGACTTCTTCCTTCAATATCATGGGTGCTTGATCATATGTTACCTCTTGAAATGGCTGAACTTGGAACAATTCTTTTTAGTACAGTGACTGCATATTCCTTCCATCTTCTTTTAATGCTTCCTGCATCATTCAACATTTTGCCCATAGAATCCCTCAATATGGCAACTTGAGGCTTGAATTTTTTCCTCAGTTCTTTTAGTATGAGAAATGCTGAATATGTTCTTCCCTTTTGATTGTTTAACTTGAAGTCTTGGCACACTTCATTATAATACTTTATGTTGTCTTGTCCTGCTGCCCTTTGAAATCTTCTATTCAGCTCTTTTACTTCATCATTTCTTCCATTAGTTTTAGCTACTCTTTGTTCAAGATTAAGTGTCAGAGTCTCTTCTGACATCCAATTTGGTCTTTCCTTTCTTTCCTGTCTTCTTAAAGACCTTTTGTTTCTTCACGTATGATGTTCTTGATGTCATTCCACAACTTGGCTGGTCTTTGATCATTAGTATTCAATGCATCAAATTTATTCTTGAGACAGTCTTTTAATTCAAGTGGGATATACTCAGGTTGTACTTTGGCTCTCATGAACTGATTTTATTTTTATTATCTTCAACTTGAACTTAAATCTGAGCAACTGATTGCCTGTTTCATAGTCAGCCCTGGCCTTGTTCTGACTGATGATATGGAGCTTCTCCATCCTCTTTCCACAGATGTAGTCGATCTAATTACTGTGTATTCCATTTGGCAAGGTACATGTGTATAGGTACCATTTATGTTGTTGAAAAAAGGTGTTTGCAATCAATAAGTCCTTGGCCGTGGAAAATTCTATCATGCAATCTCTGGCGTTGCTTCTGTCACCAAGGCCTTATTTTCCAACTACCAATCTTTTTTCTTTGTTTTCAACTTTTGCATTCCAGTTACTGGTAATTATCAATGCAACTTTATGGCCTGTTTGATCTATATCAGACTGCAGAAGTTGGTAAAAATGTTCCATTTCTTCACCTTTGGCATTATTGTTTGTTGGGTAAATTTGAATAATAGTCATAACAACTGGTTTTCCTTGTAGGCATATGGATTTTATCCTATCACTGACAGCATTGTATTTGAGGATAGATTTTGAAATATATATATATATATTTTTTTATATAATGAATGTAACACTATTCCTCTTCAATTTGTCATCCCTGGCACAATAGATGATATAAATGTTCAATTCAAAATGGCAAATACCAGTCCATTTCAGCTCACTAATGCCTAGATTATCAATCTTTTTGTGTTCAATTTCGTTTTTGATGACTTCCAATTTTCCTAGATTCATACTTTGTACATCATATGTTCTGATTGATTATTAATGAATGTTAGCAGCAGTTTCTTCTCATTTGAGTTGTGCCATATCAGAAAATGAAGGTCCCAAAAGCTTGATTCCATCCACGTCATTAAGGTTGACTCTTGCACAGTTGCATTCTGAGTGCCTTCCAATCTGAGGGGCTCATCTTCCAGCACTATATCAGACTATGTTCCATTGCTGTTCATAAGGTTTTTACTGGTCAGTCTTTTTCAGAAGGAGAGCACCAAGTCCTTGTAAGAACACTACAGTTATGAAAAAATTGCCACAAAATATTAGCCCTGATGCATTACCTAGAATTTAGCAGATATCTAAAGTAAAAATACCCTCTGGTTTATTTATTATA
Source organism: Loxodonta africana (assembly GCF_030014295.1). NCBI lineage: Eukaryota > Metazoa > Chordata > Mammalia > Proboscidea > Elephantidae > Loxodonta > Loxodonta africana. The sequence goes on along the minus strand of NC_087347.1, from coordinate 107,609,610 downwards.
AATAAGAGGAAACTAAAGCAAAATAGATCAGTTTCCTCTAGATTTGCACAAATACATTGTTTCAACAATTCACTGTGACCTTTAGAACTTGTCAGTATGTTATAGGCTTGTGTAACTCATTTCCCTTAAACTACAAACCACAGCAAAATTCCCATGGTGACCGTGTATTTTCCAAATTGTGTAGACCAATATTGTAATCAAGCTAAAGATCTAGAGATGAAGGTATTTGTATATTCAATTACCAGTTTTAGTGTCATCAAATTCCTTGAAGTAGTATTACATTATCAGGTATCATCCCTCTCTGGTTACATTCTATTGTTATCACATGCCCTCCCTATGTAGAAAAGGAGGAAGTGCATCCTCATATAAGGTTTATTACATTACAGTCTCTCTGTGTATCCACAACAATATTGTGTGGATCAATAGAAATAACAAAGAACAAGCCCTCTACTTCTTTAGTCCATAGATATTTTAAATCAGGACTCTCAGTAGTGGGAAAAAGTGGAACATATAGCCTGACCTAATTCTTTTCAAGGATTGTCCCCCCAAAATAAATAGGGCTTCATAAACTAAATTAGTAACTCAAAGAAGTAAATGAAAAAGTAGAAAAGCACTTCTTTCTTTGTGATTTTGTATAAAAATACAGGGCTTTTTAAAAAATAATTAAACACTCCCTCAGGGAAATTACACCATGAGGTTATGTACAAGCAAAGCCAGCAGCAACTTGCTGAGCCAATCCAACATTCCACTCAGTCTGGCTTCAGAAAGGAGAATTCCATCCCATGCCTACTTTACTAATTGCTTAACGAAGGGGGAGAGGACTTATTAATTTACCAATACATCATAATTTAAAAATGCATGAAATGGAACTAGATATTGGGAAAGTTAATAGAAGCCAGATGGAATATCATGTATAATATCTCTCCAAATTATTCCCAAGCTAATACAGCCAACACAAAATTAGCATTATCTTATTGTTACTAGCACATCCCAAGTCTGTTTCATTAGTAAATCAACAATAGAGTGTTTACCGTAGGCCAAACACAGTGCAGAAACTTTATTTGTAGACAAAAGGTAAAAGAAAAGCAATTTTGAAACATGAAATTGAAACACTCAATTGTGGATTGCTCATTTTAGTACTTTTAATTGGAAAGAAAAGTTAGTTCCTCCCTCCCTCCCTCCCTTCCCTCCTCCCCTCCTCCCCTCCTCCCTTCCTCCCTTCCTCCCTTCCTCCCTTCCTCCCTTCCTCCCTTCCTCCCTCCCTCCCTTCCTCCCTTCCTCCCTTCCTCCCTTCCATCTTTCCTTCCTTCCTCTCTTCCTCCCTCCCTTCCTTCCACCTTTCCTTCCTTCCTTCCTTCCTTCCTTCCTTCCTTCCTTCCTTCCTTCCTTCCTTCCTTCCTTCCTCCCTCCCTCCCTCCCTCCCTCCCTCCCTCCCTTCCTTCCTTCCTTCCTTCCTTCCTTCCTTCCGTCCTTCTTTCCATAAACAAGTTAATTTCAGGTGGTATTGCTATTAAAAAAAATAATAATAAGACTGGGAAATGAGGTAGTGAAGAGGAGGTATGCATAAATAAATAAAAATGGGAAATAGGATAGTGATGCAGGGAGTGTACACCATGAAAGAGAATGGTCAGGGAGGATATTCTGAATGTTAATATTTTATCTGAAACCTGAATGATAAGAAGGAGTGTTTTGGATTGAATTGTGCCCCCCAAAGATATGAAGAAATCCTAACCACTGTACCTGTGAAAGTGACCTTGTTAGGAAATACGGTCTTTTTGAAGATGTTTTCTGTTAACATGAGGTCATACCAGAGTAGGGTGGGGCCTAATTCCTTTTTGAGTCATGTCTTATAAAAAGGAGACAAAGACACAGAAGGGGAAGACAGACACCATGTGAAGATGTATCTAAGAGCAAAGAAACACTGAGAAATACCTGGGGCTACCAAAAGCTGGAAGAGACAAGGAAGGATCGACCCCTACAATAGACGGAAAAAGCATGGTTTTACCAATGCCCTGAATTTGGACTTTTGGCCTCCAAAACTATGAGACAATACGTTTTTGTTCTTTAAAGCCACCCACTTTGTAGCGTTTTGTTATGGCAGCCTGATCTAGGGAACTAAATCAAAGAGCCATTCATTTAAATATCATAAGGAAAAGCAATGCAGGTAGATAGACCAGCAAGTTCCCTGCTGAGAATTTGCATTTCTACCCTAGATATACTGAACCAGAATCTACAGTTTAACAAGGCCCCCAGTTGATTCTTACATATAACTTCGTGGGAACTTGTTAGAAATGCAAATTCTCAACAGGGGTTCGAGCACAAACAAACTGATTCAATGCCCTGGTTAAAAAAAAAAAAAAAACAAAGCCAGTGTCGTGGAGTCGATTCCGACTCATAGCAATCCTATAGGACAGAGTAGAACTGCCCCCATAGAGTTTCCAAGGAGCCCCTGGTAGATTCGAGCTGCCGACCTTTTGGTTAGCAGCTGTAGCAATTAACCACTACACCACCAAAACCCTGGTAGAAAGACCTTAAATCAAGAGCAAAGCGGTTGAAGAAGGACTAGGAAACCAGCGTGGCTGGTGTGTTACGAGGAAAAGAGAGTGAAGTAGAATTAAGAATTGACAGGCAAACGATACCAGACCCTTATTGTTCCTATGAGGAATTTGGATTTTATTCTCAAGGTGAGTGAAAGTTATAGGGAGATTTTAAGCAAGAGAATGGCATGATCTGGTTTATATTTTAGCAGATCACTTTAATTAGTATGTGTAGCATGAGGCAAGAGAGGGAGTGCACAGGAAGCAGTTAGGCATCTATTGCCGTTGTCCAGGAGAGAGAAGGAAAATACAATTAATCCATTTCTTTAGAACAGGTTCTTGCTAATTAGAAACTTCCTGTAATGGAAGGGGTTTTGTAACGATCACTGTCAACTGAAAGAGCTGCTCTGGATTTCAACGTATGGATCAGTGTATTAAAATAAAGGAAAATCATTGAGGCCCATATTGCTCTACCGCATTTCTAATTAAAAGGAACTGTAAAAAAGAAACAAGAAAATTCCAGAAGGACATACAAGATCATAACTTACCATTTTTCACCTTGCAAGACTTGTTGTCCGGCTGCAATATGTAGCCTTCTACACAACTGCAAGCATAGGATCCATGTGTATTTATGCAGGTCTGACTGCATGTACCATAGACAGCACATTCATCTCGATCTAAAACAAAAATTGGCATCATTTTTAAGAAACCTTATTCTTGGATGTATTCTTTTCTCTTTGAAGAGAACATTTTTGTCAAACTTTGTAAATAGTCTATTGTTTTAAAAAGTAAGAGACAATTTCAATAAGCTTTTTCAAAACCACACTAACTGAAAATCAAATCCATTGTATACTTAATATCAAACAATTTATTGCATTTGTCCGGAGCAGACCAAAAGTCCTGGAATATTTTTGCAAAGGTACAACATGTACCCCAAATAATATTTGTTGAATAATTCCGTTGTTTATGACACTGACTTTTTCACTATTTTCACGAAGAATCAGTCCAGTAACATGGTTTTCCATCAACAGATTAAATAAGAGCTCTGCAAACAATGCAAACCACCATTACTAAATTAAAAATAGAAAATTTTTATGCACTTCTTGAAATTTCATCTTAATGAAATTTTAATATCTATAGTCCTTCTACTCCCTCTCTCTTTCCCCTGTCTATATTTCCTTCTTCCAGCATCTTGTTAACATCTCTGTAAATAGGTACTCAATCATTCTTGACTGACTAGGTAGATAAAAAGACACTTGGTAAGACGTGGTTAAGAGATCAGCTTCTAACCAAAAGGTTGGTGATTCAAACCCACCAGCTGCTCTGCAAGAGAAAGATGAGGGAATTTGTTTTTGTATGAAGATCACAGTGTTCAGACCCTGATGGGGACAGTTCTACCTTGTCCTATAAGGGTGCCATGAGTTGGAATTGACTGGATGGCAACCAGTAACAGGTCAGTAATTATTATTTAGCAAAACGTTATGTTCAGTCTATCTTATGTACCAAGCACTGTGGTAATCCCTGTAGAAACAACATGGCCCCTACCCCTAAGTGAGGCAAGTCTAGTGAAATATAACTGCAGTAACATGTGTATCCTTATAATAAAAGCATATTCTAGTTATAATAGGAGCACAGAGAAGTGAGTGAACCTGATTGAAATTGGACAGAGAGCATGAAGTGAAGAGTATATATTGAGCTGAGTTTAAAAGATAATTTGACTAAATGACTAAATAAAAATTAAAAAAGTAATGAGATGGACAGGGACATTCCAATGAAACAAAAGAGCATGTGAACAGACACAGGGATGAAATAGTATATGTGTATGTATGGAGGGAGGGGGTGGGTTTCAACAAATCTTAAGAAGGAAAGTGAACCAAGGGTATATACAAGGTAGTGGGAGACGATGAGATTGGGAAAGTAGTTTTGGGGCTAGATAATGAAGTTATTTGTAACCTACACTAAAGGCTTGTACATTAAGCATAAGCAATGGGAGAATATTAAAAGTTTTTAATTAGGTGAGCCATATGACCTGCTTTGTATTTTAGAACTAAACAAATTCATATAAAAATAGATTGGTGAATGTAGAGAAGCAATCTTAGAAAATTAAGTATGTTCTAATTTCAGGCAACAAATTATATTTTGAAGTAATTATATTTTGAACTAAGTCAGTGGCAGTGGGAATGGAAAAGAGGGAATGGACTCAAATGTTTAAGAATTAAAATAGACAGTATCTGAAGACTGACTGGAGGTGGTAGAAATAGTGGTCCAATTTTGAAACAGACAATACAAGAAGGATGATAGCTTTGAATGAAGATATAATGGGAAGAGAAAGTAAGTTTGACACGGGTGTGTTAATTTTGAGATGTCTGTAGGGCAACCGGAAACCCTGATAGCATAGTGGTTAAGTGCTACGGCTGCTAATCAAGAGCTCAGCAGTTCAAATCCACCAGGCACTCCTTAGAGACTCTATGGGGCAGTTCTATCCTGTCCTATAGGTTCGCTATGAGCCGGAATCGACTCGACAGCAGTGGGTTTGGTGTTTTTTGTAGGGCAATCTTGAGAAAATGTTTAGTAGGGTGTTAAAAACATGGGACAGGTAATAAAGGGTGACATATGTCCTCTAATATTTGGGAGTCAATTGCATATAGATAATAGATTAAACATATGCACACATGCACACATACATAGCAGAAAATTAGATTTCACAGGGAAAGGAAGGGGAAGTGAGAAAAGCTCAGCTAAAGTCAAAGACTATGAGAGACAGGTAAGAAAGAGAAGACCACGAGCCTCCTATGAAGAAGACATTGGGAGGAGCCTGAGAAGACAAAGTTAAGAAAGAAGACCTTTTCGAGAATATCAGAGTGTTTAGAAGAGTTATATGCAATGAAGAAATCTGGTAACTTAAAGATTGAAATTGCCACTTGAATTTGGCTAGTAGGGCACAGGTGTATTGACTTTGGCATAGTAACAGTGGAAGTAGGGACCTTCCAAGAATGGAGGGTGGATCTTGTTAACTAGAAAAAAAGGTTTTGTTTTACTGAACCTCTAAATGGGATAAGATATAGCAATTTAGACCCTTTAACAGAGTTTGGTTCTCAGTGCTTGTGAATGCCCAACTTGAAGAGAAGTTGGGACTCTGGGAAACAATCCAGGAAAGACAGGGTGAGGAAAGAAATGGAAACAGGAAGGAGAGAGAGAAACTGAGAAGATGGCTTGAGGCTGTGTTGTTAAATGGTTTAAATTTACCTATTAAAAACTCCTCAGTTAAGAGGTGGCTTAAGAGTTTCAGTAAGAGGGATGTCAAAAAATGTGTTTGAAATTATTTGTGTATTATGACATAAAATCTTCTTTCCCTCCCAAACTTTCTATAAATCCTATTACATATAGAAATCACCTTACATAAGTGGATAGTATTACTTTGTAATGGTAGAAGCTCCAGAAAAGGAAAATTCACCTCTGAATTAGTGACTATGGAATGGAAAACTGGTTGCGTAGTGGTTAAGAATTTGACTGCTAATCAAAAGGTCAGCAGTTTGAATCCAGCAGCAGCTTCTTGGAAACCCTATGGGACAGTTCTACTCTGTCCTATAGGGTCACTGTGAGTTGGAATTGACTCAAGGGCAATGGGTTTGGTTTGGTTTGCTTTGGAATGGTGAAAGCCATTGGATTTCAAAATGATTCATAGTGGGAAAGTGGGGAGTTTGGAGCCAAGATGACTAAGAACGTAGAACCTCTGGGAAACTACAAATATCCTGAGAAGGCTTTAAAAGTCCTCATTGTTATTATTGCTGTTGTTTTGTGCAGTTGAGTCCATTCTGACTCATCGCAACCCTATAGGACAGGGTAGAACTGCCCCACACATTTTCCTAGGCTGTAAATCTTTACAAAAGCAGACTGCCACATCTTTCTCCCGTGGAGCAGGTAGTGGTTTTGAACCACCAAACTTTCAGGTTAGCAGCTGAGCACTAAACCACTGTGCCACCAGAGATTTTTCTTAAAAGTCATTAGGGAATAAAATGGAGGGTTTTAACCTTTAAAGGAACCCTGGTGGTGCACTTGTTAAGCACTCAGCTGCTAACCAACCTGCAGCTCCACAGGAGAAAAGACTATCTGCTTCCCTAAAGATTAAAAAAACAGCCTAGGAAACCCTGTGGGACTGTTTTCACTCTGTTCTATAGGGTAGCTATGATTTGGAATCGACTAGATGACACACAAGAACAACAAACAAGCCTTCCTCTCAAGGAGGAAGAAGATATTGAAGGTTGCTTTACTTAAATTACCAGACTACAAACCAGGTAGCAGTGAATTGAGAGATGAACTGGAAATAACAAAATTGACAAAGGAAATGCAGTCAATTTGTTAAAGATCTTAGAATAATAAAGAAAGAGGCGTTGGGGCAGAATAACTAGAGGAAGAGGCAGGGTTCAGAGAGGAAGTTGGTTTTGTTTCGTTTTTTGTTTGTTTTCTTTTAATATGGAAGAGACGACTACAGAAAGAGTAAATAAGGAGGCAGTGTTTAGAGATACATAAGAGAGACATGGGTGGTTGGTTGGGATTTTGAATACAAATGTAAAAAAAAAAAAAAACAAGTAGCAAAGCTCTTCTGAAATGATAGTTAACAAAGCATAAACTTGTTGCCTTAGAGTTGATTGCCACTGATAGCAGCCCTATAGGACAGAGAGGAACTGTCCCATAGGGTTCCCAAGGAGCAGCTGGTGGATTTGGACTGTCGATCTTTTGGTTTACAGGCAAGCTCTTAACCACTGTGCCACCAGGGCTCCTAAGGAAGCATGGATGAACACAAATGTAAATATTGAAAAGTAAGACGGTGAGTAAGTTGAGGAAATTAATATTGTTGGTATTTAGAAACTCTGTTTTAGAAACTGAAGGGGATAAGTTGAAAAAAATGATGTTTGAGAGGAAAAAGGATGATTTGGAATAAATTTTTGAAGGAACTGGTCAAGAGAACGGTGGCATATACTTTCTGTTCATATCTTCAGACCTGTCAGTGATATCCTACTGTAGGGATGTTCCTCTGTGCCTGAGGGCTTGTCCGCAGTCCCCCCATTTTTAGAAGCTCATTTAGAATTAAATGAGTTATCACAGGACAAAGTTATAGGAGAGGTGGAACCACCCCCAGCACACAACCAGTTATTCCTTGGAAATTTGCGTATAAATAGCTCAGCTCCCTTGCTCCTCATTAGAGAGTTCTGCCACGTGCTTAAATTTAATCAAGCTTTGTGGTTTATTGGTTGCCTTTTGTTTCCTGGGGGCCCTGGTGTCACAGTGGTTAAGAACTTGGAAACCCTATGGGGAAGTTCTACTCTGTCCTATAGAGTCGCTAGGAGTTGGAATCAAGGGCAACGCAATTTGTTTGGTTTTTGGTTTCGTTTCTTTACTGTATTCTCCCCCGCATCACCACCAAGGGGGGTGGGGTGAAGAAACAACCGTAAAGCAAAACACTTTCACATGAATTCTTGTCTCAAGGTCCATTTCTGGGAGAATCTAGGTTCAAAAAGAGCTCAGTAAGGAAAACAAAAAGATTGCTAAGTAGCATAAGGAACCATTTAAATTGATAAACAATGCATTTGTATGATATTAATTTGCACTATTTTCAGATTTCTTCAGCTTTATGTAATGGCCTGCATTTGTAGCTGCTTTGTTTGAAGTAAATACTTTTGGAGATTAAGAAAATAGTGTTTGGTGCTTAGTCTACAGTTATAATGAAATAAATTAAATCTTGAATTTGGTAAAGTACAGCCCCTGGTGGCAGTAATGTTTCTTACCTACTCTCACAGATTATTCAACTTAAATATTACTGGTTTCTATTTCAGTTCTTCTGATATGATTATGCTATCCAGGAGGGCAATATGATTAATGATTTTTTTTGTTGTTGTTGCTGTTCTTTCTCCTTAGCTAGCATGCACTGTTGTCACATTGATATAAATCCTCAAAATTGCCCACAAGGGAATAGGCATATTATTATTTGTAATGCTGTCTTTTTTTTTTTTCTTTAGGGACAGAGAATTTCCTAGAAATATGATCTCAAAAAAGGAGCACTGGTGACACAACGGTGGAGCACTGGTGATACAATGGTTAAGCGCTTGCCTGCAAACCGTTGAAACCCACCAGCCACTCCATGGGGAGAAAGATGTGGTAGTCTGCCTCCATAAAGATCATAGCCTTGGAAACCCTATAGGTCACTACAGGGTCACTAGGAGTCAAAATTGATTAGATGGCAACAGGTTATGACTTCAGGAAGGACCGAATAATGCTCAGAAATAATGCTCAGACTTGCCAGTCAAAGAGGGGAGAGAAAGAAAAAAAAAAGGAGATCCTCTTCCATTAGAGATTTTCCAAAAGAGTTGTTGTACAATCTTTACCGGTGTTCAGCAGAAGAAATCGATATGCTTGTTTTTGTGCGTTTAACTAAGACATAGAGGAATCCAAGTGCTCAACTCAGTTTTATTTGTGAAAAAAAAAAAAATTTGTGAAAAGAAACTGCAAATTCGAATTTCTATAGAAGTCAGGTATAGAAGGTAAGCGGGAAAGATGCAGTCTAGTTACAGAAGGCTGCTCTGTGTAAAGAGTTAGGGCTGTTTTGAACTGGAAATAGCATGCATGTGCAAAGGGGGCAGGAAATATTCCTATCTGGCTGACTTTTGTGATAATGAGGTGTCTAATGTCGCCATATCTTCTGATTTTTTCCGGAAAGTCTGAACTTTTGTGTGCAACCTTCTAATTTTTTTTTTCCAGGTATTATGACCCAGGAATAATCTTCTGATTTTTAAATATTGATTTTAAAATTACATGAGTCAAATAAATATGAGATTGGCTTCCCTATAATCAGACTATGCAGCCCCTGGTTTGGATAAAAGGAGCCCTGGTGGCGCAGTGGTTAAAGTGCTGGACTACTAACTGAAGGTCAATGATTCAAAACCGCTAGTGGCTCAAAGGGAGAAAGACGTGGCAGCCTGCTTCAGGAGAGATTCACGGTCACTGTGAATTGGAATCGACTCAATGGCAGTGGGTTGTGTCTGATAAACATTTAATAATAAATGTGTCTATGATGTTTGTATTATGCAGAAAACAAACAATCAACAAACTAAAAATTCAAGTGTCGAATGAACCTGAGAAGGCTATGAACCTCTTTAGACTAAGTGGACACTAGAGGTCTGGGTTTTAGCCCCAGATCTATTAATGAGAAGATGGGTGAACTTAGTAAGTCACTTAATTTATTAGAGTCTCACTTTTCTGGCATTTGACATGAGGATTTTATACAATATTCATTCTGAAGATTCTTCCAAGTTCACTATACTGATTTAAGGTAAAAGTGATAACATTAAAGAAAAAGGTTTGAATTAATCAGCAAAGCATCAGTTTCTTTGGGAAATATTCAGTTTATTAGTGTCTCTGGCAATGCAATTGTTCCCCGATTTAATAGATGCAGTCCGTATTTTATTTATTTTATTATATATGAATTCTAAATATCATATAAAATAATGTATATTATTTATATAGAATATTTATTAGATTATATATATTAAATATTACTCATTGCCTGTTGCCATCAAGTTGATTCTGACTCATAGTGAATCTATAGGGCAAAACAGAACTGCTTCATAGGGTTTCCAAAGAGCAACTGATAGATTGGAACTGTCAGCCTTCTGGTTAGCAGACTGAGCTCTTAACCACGGCATCACCAAGGCTCCAATATATACATATAGTGTATGTGTGTGTGTATGTATGTATGAGTGTATATATATATATGTACATACATATATAAACATATGGAAACCCTGGTGGCATAGTGGCTAAGTGCTATGGCTGCTAACTAAAGGGTAGGCAGTTTCAATCCGCCAGGTGCTCCTTGGAGACTCTATGGGGGCAGTTCTACTCTGTCCTACAGGGTCACTATGAGTCAGAATGGACTCCATGGCACTGGGTTTGTTTTTTTTTGGTTTTTGGTATATATATATATATATATATATAGGGGGCCCTGGTGGCAAATGGTTAAGCATTCAGCTGCTAACCAAAAGGTTGGCAGTTCAAATGCACCAGCCACTCCTTGGAAACCCTATGGGGCAGTTCTACTCTGTCCTATAGGGTCAAGATGAGTTGGAATTGACTCAATAGCAATAGGTTTGGTTTTTGGGTTATATATACATATAACAAGGCTCTAAACGTTACAGAAGCAGACTGTCACATCTTCCTCCTGCGGAGCAGCTAGTATGTTCAAACCACAGCTTTTAGGTTAGCAGCCGACCACTTAACCACTGTGCCACATATACCATATACATATGTGCGTGTATATATGCATATATATATATGTATATACATATCTAATGTATATATGTATATACGTATCTATATATTTATACATATATATAATTTTTAACAATAGAATGGAGGTGTAACTTAGAATTGTTCTACATGGAAAGTCATTTTTGGGGAATAAACATTTTCTGTAGAGCATTCACAAAAGAAAGAATTAAAACATTGAAAAAAAGAGTATATCAATGTTTTACACACATGTAATTTTTTTATAGTCACTATTATTGCCTTTTTTTTTATTATTGCCACTGATAAAATGACCATTAGCCAGAATTACCAAAGCAAGCATTTTAAGAACATTACATGGTTAGTATTTATTAAACTTAATTAGTTAATAACATATGTATATTAAACTGCAGTAGCTGTACAACGGTCTCAAAGCATTTAGGAAGTTAATACAATCCAATGTTTTAATGGTTAATCAAAACATCTTTCATCATTTTAGTTTTGACATTATTGCATATGAATTAAAAATTGATTGGATAAAAGCTTATCTGTAATGTCTAAGAATGTGTTTACTTAAGGTAGTGCCAACTTTTAAATCTCAAGAAACAAACTAATAATTTGTTGACATTAGTACTTCATGGAGTATATGGTAGGTGCTCAGAGATACTTTATTAAATTTCTGTTAACTAAGCCTCCATACTATACATACATACATAAATTACCATATAGAAGTACATGTCGTATTTACCTTTACAGCTTCTTCCATCTTCTTTTACTTCATAGCCATCTTCACAGAAACAGCTCGTGGTATTGCTGACAATTGCACATTTATACTGACAATTTAGCTCTTGGCAATTTGGTAACAGTTCTGTAGAGGAAAAACAAACATATTCTCTCTATTAGCTGTGCACGCAGATTTAATGTTTATATTTAAATATTATTTATATTTACTCACTGCATACATTCTAATAATATAGTCCTGATTGGTCCTCTAGAAAATTTCTGTGATTGGTCTAAAGAAGAAAAAATATATATTCTTTCTAAAGTATATTGGTTTACATTTTTGTGAACCATTCCTAATGAAATTTATGATCAATTTATTTGGTCTTCTACTTTTTAGCTTATTACCTACATTCAAAGTCACAAATTCTTTCAAATTCTGGTAAATTAAATTATTTTGAGAGGAAAAATGTCAACTCAGTAGTTGATTTGCCATGTATGCCTTTCTATCTGACACATCAATTGATTTTCTATCTTTTGAGGGCTTGTTTTGATTTACCAGTCCATGTGTAACCTTCACAGCAATCAATGTGAATACATTCCATTTCAATAATTTATTTTCCATTGGAGCATAATATTAAACAAATACTGGACATAATATATTTCATTATATCTGAACTCTTTTTGAGCAAATACATCATTGAGACAAAAGTTAGCAAGCCCACAGAGCAAATTAGGATTCAATATGATAAATGGATGAAACAGAGATGAAGTGACAGGAGCATATTCATTGTACGAATGATTTCTAACAGGAATAAAATTTGCTAAACTAGAAAAATATCTGGATAGAATGTGTAACTGATTCTGCTGTCTATAAAACAGGGGCATTAATGGATTGTGACAACACTATTGTTTCCTCTTTTTCTCTCAAGCAGAAAAATAAGATAGAGTTTTGAAGATTAAAGTTAAATGACTTAAAATATGGTGATATTTGCCATAAATGTAGCTGGTGCTTCAGAAAAAATATATATGCATTATAATAGAACATAAAAGTCCAATGTGTCAAAGAATATTTGGAACATCCCAATTTGAGAATTATTTTACTAAAAATTTAATTATATATAATATTTCCTTAGCTCAATTAGTGTCAACACTTTCATACAACTATTCATACAGTCTCTCTTCTTAAATCTCCAAGCCTCCCTCTTAATTCTGACTTACTTATGATAATCTTTCCTCCTACTTCTCTGAGGAAATCAAAGCAATCGGAAAAGATTTTCAACAAATTTACACTCCACATTGAGGTTTAGGTGCACCCATAAGTACTTCAGTCAAAAGGCTTGGCAATCTACTTCTGAAAAATCATCATTAAAACACCTGTGGAGCACAGTTTAACTCTAATACACATGGGGCTAATGCCATGAGGCAGATATGACTCCATGGCAAGTTTTTTTTTTTTTTTTTTCTATCCATCTATATATATTCTTTTCCCCCAATGACTTTCGAACTTGGTTAAACTTATCATCAAGATTCCCCCTTCTCTAGACACATCCAAACACTTTGAGGGACCGAGTAGCTGGGGCTGAGCCCTGAGGACCATAGTCTTGGGGGACATCTAGGTCAATTGGCATAACATAGTTTATAAAGAAAGTGTTCTGCATCCCACTTTGGTGAATAGCATCTGGGATCTTAAAAGCCTGTGAGCGGCCATCTGAGATACATCTGTTGGTCCCATCCCACCTGGAGCAAACGAGAATGAAGAAAACCAAAGACACGAGGAAAATACTAGCTCAAAGGATTAAAGGGCAACATGAACCAAAGACTCCACCAGCTGGAGACCAGAAGAAGTAGATGGTCTTTGGCTACCCCCAACAACTGCCCTGACAGGGATCCCAACAGAGAGTCCCAGACAGAGCAGAAGAAAAATGTAGAAAGAATCCAAATTCATGTAAAAAGACCAGTCTTACTTGGTCTGTCAGAGGCTAGAGGAACCCTCCAAACTATGGTCTCCAGACGCTCTGCTAACCCAGAACTGAAACCATCCCTGAAGCCCACCTTTTAGACAAAGATTGGACAGGCCTATAAAATAAAAAAATAACACACGTGAGGAATGTGCTTCTAAGTTTAATAAAATATACAAGACCAAATGGGCAGCTCCTGTCCAAAAGCAGGACGAGAAGAGGGGAAGGGACAGGAACTGGACTAAGGGACACAGAGAACTCAGGGTGGAAAGATGGACAATGCTGTTACATCATGGGGATTGCAACTAATGTCACAAAACAATATGTGTATACATATTTGAATGAGAAATTTACTTGAGCTATAAACTTTCACCTAAAACACACAAAAAAAGATTCCCCCTTTCTGTTAACAAAATCCCATCCCCTCTCACCTGCACAAGAATATTATTTCGACTCTTTTCTGCAGCTTCTCCTAATCATTTTCTGTGCATGTTAGATCTGGGGTTGGCAAACTAGAGTTCCTCTGTCCTTTGCAAATTAAGTTTTATTGGAATACAGCCATCCCCATTCGTTTCCAGATTGTCTATGGCAGTTTTCACGATAAAAAAGATAGAGTTGAACAGTTGCCTCAGAGATCTATGGCCCTTACAAACTAAGATATTTACTATCTGACCCTTTACAGAAAAAAATGTTTGCTGATGCTTATATTAGCCCATTCTCAGTATGCAAACATGATTTTATTTTTCCCCACTTAAAGCAAAAAACCAAGAAACACCTTGACCTCACTGTTCCCAATAGTTAAGTTACTACTGCTTAATTCCTCTGTTCCTTTTGCAATAAAACTCAAAACAACAACAACAAAAAAACTTGTCCATACCCCCACCCCTTCTTCCCACTGATTCTGTCTTAAATCCATCCCATCAGGCTTTTATCTCCACTGCTTCACAGAAACTTCTTCTGCAAAGTTTTCTGATATTCTCCGTGATCATAAATAGCCATTTCTCAGTTCTCATCTTACTTTGCCTGTCAGCAGCATTTGACACAGTTGGTACCTCCTTGTTTCTGATATACATTTATATACATTCATCACATTACACCCTCTCCTCACTTACCGACATGGTTAGTTTCCAAAGACCAAGTTGATACTTGAAATCAGTGTTATACAAAAATGGAGGATGACTATGTCATTACATAACTGCCAAACCACTGAGAATCATGGCCAGCCAGCGTTACCCTCACTTTGCATCTCAGCATTCATTACTGCAAGATGTATATCATTAATGCACAAAATAGTCAGATAGTGCATTTTTTATATTGTTGTAAATGGAAAACGTCAGATAATGATATCACTGAAAAGTGAGGAGAAGGTATATTTCTACTTTGGTTTCCCCCACTAATATGTATAGGAATCTTGGTGACACAGTGGTTAAGAGTTTGGCTGTTTACCAAAAGGTTAGCAGTTCAAATCTACCATGTGCTTCTTGCAAACTCTATGGGGAAGTTCTACTCTGTCCTTTAGGGCCTCTATGAGTCGGGATCAACTTGATAGCAACGGATTTTGGCTTATATACATGTACATAGCTATATACATATACACAGGTATATACCTATGTATCTAGTCTATAGATATATATTGTTGTTTTTGTTAGGTGCCATCAAGTCAGTTCTGACTCATAGTGACCCTATAGGACAGAGTAGAACTGCCCTATAGGGTTTCCAAGGAGCAGCTGGTGGATTTGAACTCCCGACCTTTTGGTTAGCAGCTTAGCATTTAACCACTATACCACCAGGGCTTATATGTATACATATACCAATTAAGAACCTACTATATGTCAGGTTTTTTTATATGTCAGGTTTCGATGACAACTAATGACAACAGCAACATACCATATTTTTTGTAAATAACGTGCCCACACATTAACACACAGCATAGGTTGCTCATGAAAATAGTGGGGGGGGGGGGGGAGTGGGTAACATGGTTGGCAAAAAAAAAAAATGTATAATATGAGCTATATTTGCATAAAAATAGGGTACATGTGCAATCTCGTAACAGATGAACATATAGATATCACTGTATTCTGCACTTTGCAGATGAGGAAACTGATAGCTGACAACTAGCCCAAAATTACACAGCAAATATATTATGAAGCTGGCATTCAAAACAAGGTTGGCCTGGCTCCAAAGCCTGTGTTCTTAGTAAGTGCTCTATCCCTCACTGTATAATCAAAGGATGGCTGGTATGGAACAATGGAATATACATTTTTTTTTTCTCCATCATCCTAGGCTTAGCAATGTGCTATAGATACAAAAAAATTCTTATAATTCGTGTGAGACAAATGAATCAATAAATCAATAAAGTAGCTTAAATTTAGGATCACTACTCTAAGGTGTCATTTCTAGCTCATTAAATGAAACTAAGTCCTAAAGATAGTCCATTTACCTCTTAAAGCTAGGTAATTGAGTTGTCAAACCATGTTTGATTATGGTGGAATCAATCCAAAATTGCCTTGAATTTATATACTACTTTTTTTTTTTTTTGGTTCAACATTTACTGAGCACCTAGTCAATGCTAAGCATTCTGCTAGGATTTCACAGATGAAAAATTGTTTTAAACAAATTGAGAGATTTACAACTTGAGTGTGGAAGTGGGTGGGGTTAAGTGAGAAGGACAATAAATAATTAAAAAAAACAAGTATTTATAATTCATGGCAGAAAAACATATACGCTAAATAAAAATATGAACATAATTTACAAAGAGAGGGATCCAGCCAGGAGCTGGAAATGGGGGAGGATATCTGGGAAACAATTGTGGAAGAAGTTTCATTTGAGCTGGAACTTAAAAGCTAAGAAGACATCAACAGGCAAAATTTATGAGAGTGCTTTCCAGACAAAGGGGAAAATGTGAGAAAATGAACAAAAATATATGAAGGCATCTAGTATAAAAACAATGGTAAATACCTCTGTGCAGTTAAAGCATAGAGTTTGATATGAGAGGTAATGGAGATAGAAAGGTTGTTAGGGGGAAGATCAAGGTGGATTGATTCATAGATTAAATCATTGCTGGTTACTGAGCCTAGAAGTGATGTACTCTGACTTGTATTGTTTGAAATTACTTGTCTTAATTAGCTAGTGCTGCTGTAACAGAAATACCTCAAGTGGATGGATTTAACAAATGGAAATTTATTTCCTCATAGGTTAGGAGGCTAGAAGTCCGAATTCAGGGATTCAGCTCCAGGAAAAGGTTTGTTATCTCTGTTGACACTGGGAAAACACCTTGTCATCAATCTTTCCCTGGTCCAAGAGCTTCTCAGTGCAGGGTCCCCGTGTCCAAGGGACGTGCTTCACCCCATGTGTGTTTCTTTCTTGGTGGCATGAGGTTTCTCTCTTCTCTGCTCAATTCTCTGTTTTACATCTCAAAAGAGATTGACTCGAGATACAACCTAATTCTGTAGATTGAGTCCTGCCTCATTATCATAACTGCCTCTAATTAGTCCTTATTAACATCATAGAGGTTAGGATTCACAACACATAGGATAATCACATCAGTTCACAAAATGGTGACGATCACACAATACAAGGAATCACGGCCTAGCCAAGTTGATATTCACTTTTGGGGGACACAATTCAATCCATAACACTACCAAATACTGAAGGAAGAAAAGCTATGTATAAGTCTAGAAATGAGAAAAGTATAAAATAGGATTATGTTTATCTAGAAGGATAGACAGGAACTTGGTGAAAGCATAATGACAATGAGTTAATTGTATCAATAAAATGAACTAGGAACAGGAGGGCTGGAGTCTAAGGAGGAAAATTCGAAGACTGCCTTTCATTATATTTAGTTGCACATACTGGCAACATAACGTCCAACAAGAAATTGAGAATTTGGGACTACACCAGAAGTCTAGACTGAAGATGTAGACTCGGAAGTTACAAACATAAAGTTGGTAATTGAAGCCTAAAAAGCGAACAATGATCCCTCGGAAAGAATATTTAGGATACAAACAAATAAAACTCAGAAAAGAACTTCTATATTTAAAAGAAAATCAGAAGAAGAGGCTTCAACAACACCAACAACAAAAGAAAAATAATCAAATATGTAGGTGGACAACCTTGAAGGCTTCACAAAACCTGAGGAGGAAAGCAGTTCATGGAAGAAGCTGGAAAAATGAATATTAACTTCTTTGAGAAATGTACTGAGATAAAAACTAGAGAACACAATGAACTCCCTTAACAGGATCAATAAAAAATAAAAAGAAAACACAATGAACTCCCTTAACAGGATCACTGAAGACCTTTAAAAAGGGTTTCAGTGGAGCGGAGAGGTCAGAGGCAAACGTAGTAAGGAATTGAGCTAGAAGGAGGAAGCAGGTAAGATTTCTCATAGAAAAGGCTGATAAAGGCTTATAAGATAAAGAGACTGAGGGTGGGGTATGATGTCATTTATTTAGTCTGTAACCATAAGATAGGCATATTAACTCAGTGCTTTAAATGTGTTCTTTCTCTGTTTAATACCTGAAATCAAATCCACAGACTACTGGTCACATCTTTCTCCACTTTTCAAGTTTGAAATATCTGGAGGGTAGAGGGTACAGTCCACTCTGAAAGGAATTACAGACTGGGGGTAGTGTTGGAAAGGGTGTGGGAATGTAACAGAAAATGGGAAAAATGGATATGACAAATTAGACCTCAAGAATAGCTTTAGGTATTAGGTTGTTGTGCGGTTGCTGAAAATGACAAGAAACAAGGGCAACTTAGCTTTAGATCTATTGAATTTATCCTGTGTGAGAATTTGTGTATGTGTGTAGTGATGATAGGTAGATGATTAAACAGTATATGATATCAGTGAAATGGTAAATACTGATTCTTCTAACGCATACTGAAAAACCATGAAGAACTGGCAACATAGAAAACTAAAATGTAAAATGTAGCTTTAGTCCGTGAGAGCAATACTAATTATTGTAAAGTTATCTGTTTGAAGTGCTTACCACTTATGCTTAATTGCATGCAATGGTGTAATGACTATGTTCATAATGAAAAGTGAATCAGATTAATTTTGTTAGAAAGTCTATTTGAGTATAACAGAAAATCTTTAACCATTAGTCCTCATAAAGTGTCTTTCACGATGCAACATGATTATTGGTTAAGATCTTAAACAGAAGTAGGAAAAACATCTGAGGGGATGAAATAGGCAAGTCAGAATACAGATGTGTAAACATGGGATTCCGTCCCCCAGCACTATCATAAAAAAAAAAAAAAAACTGTCTTTTTGATTAAAAAACAGGGGTCACACAGAATCTGTTATTTCAGGGATCAAATCTAATTCAATTAATAGAGGCTTCCTCAAACACAGACCCACTCCATTCTGGGATTTTGAGAAAAACTTTTATTTTTTTAAAGTTGTAAGAGAGAATAAGTTGTAAAGGAGAATATTATCAAAACGTGCTCCTTATCAAAATGCAAGTTAATGTTTTAGAAGTTGTGGGTAGCTTTGAGGCATCAAAGTTTCAAAGCCATTCTTTGACGTAGAATAAAAATGTATTTCTGGATTTGTATTGCTAATAAATGGTAAGAGGAAGTCTAGAGACTCAAAACGTTAATTTACATTAAGTCTGAGGTTTCATTCACCACTTTTTTTCTTTTGAGTTGTGGTGCAGTTATATGGTTAAGGCCCTGAACTATAGACTGTGAATGTGGCAACAAATAGATGCTTACCAATCTTGTTTCCTCTCTTTGGGCAAATTAAAAAAAAAAAAAAAATGACAATTCCCAGTTTACTTATAACCCCGAATTACAAGTAGAGGCCATATTGCTGGCTTCTAACTGATATGACATTTGCAGAATTGATACTTGCTATTTTCTGACCTGGTCTCTAAAGCGTTCTGACAATCTTCCACAGTCATCAGCCATCTGGATACAGGGCACCCTACACATGACTCCTAGGACTGCAGGAAGGCAGAGGCATAACATAGAGGAGTCTGGAACAATGCATGGAGGACCATCCACTGAAGACCAAATTGAACCATGGTATGAGTAAGAAATTAGATTTCTGGGTATTAATCCCCTAATATATCAGGGTAGTTTGTTACTTAATACCATGAAAATGGGGAAATCATTTAAACTTCCTATATCTCTTTTCCTTTATCTCTAAAATGGGGAATACTGATAAAACTTACCTCATAGGGCTGTCAGGAGCCTTAAATGAGGTCAGGCATGCAAGGTTCTTCAAATATTATCTGATACATAATAACTATTGTTTTTATCATTATTTTTTTATTATCATTTGACCACTTGTAGCTAACCATCCACTCAATACATCAGATTATCTGTTGTTAATATTTATATTATAATTTACATATATTTCAAGTGGCTTGGGGCTATATTTCTTTTTTACAATGGAAAGGTTCTGTTTTTCATTTTGTGGTGTTATATGACATGGTCCTAGATTTGCCCTTAACCACTACTGTGTTTTTTTGATATCTTCTGGAGACGATATCTTTTTTCTTTTTAATAAATCTCCTGAAGTCTTTCCCTGAATGCAAAGTCCCTAACAGATAAGGAGACACTAACCACAGGAAATAAGAAATGAGGACTTTTGCCTACTGGCTTCCTGTTTCTATAAAATATGAATATTACTTTCTGAAGCAAACGCATACCCATGTTTAATTTGCTGCATAAGCATGACTCAATTAACAATTCAGACAAGTGATTTTACTGAAAACTTATGCTGCTCTGCCCAGTCTTTAGGAATTGTTATGCCCTCTAACGGTTTTGAGATTTATGGAGCTCTGCCACAAATAGGAGCCCTGGTGGCACAGTGGTTAAAGCAGTCGGTTGGTAACTGAAAGGTTGGCAGCTAGAATGCACCAGCCGCTCCCTGGGAGAAAGATGCAGCAGTCTGCTTCTGTGAAGATTTACAGCCTTGGATTCCCTATGCAGCAGTTCTACTCTGTCCTATAGGGTCGCTATGAGTCAGAATGACTTGTTGGAGTTTTTTTTTTGTATATGTATTTGTGGAGAACCCCCCCCCAAAAAAAAACATTGCCATGGAGACAATTTCGACTCACAGCGACCTTATAGCAACCTTATAGGACAGAGTAGGACCTATAAGTTTGCTATAACGTCACTGTGAGTCGAAATTGTCTCTGTGACAATGGTTTTTTTTTTTTTTTGGTTCTCCACAAATACATATACAAAAAAACTCCAACAAGTCATTCCGATTCATAGTAACCCTATGGGACAGAGTAGAATGGCTCCATAGAGTTTCCAAGAAGCGCCTGGTGGATTTGAACTGCCAATCTTTTGGTTAGCAGCCATAGCTCTTAACCACTACGCCACCAGGGTTTCCTCAAATACATATAGGTATATGGTTTTGGAAATGCACTCAAGTAAATTGTGCTGACCTATCTCAGAGCAAAAAATAGGATGGTAGAAAAAGGTGATTAGAAGTTGGCAACCAGATTCCAACAATTACAAATCATTACTGTAGAAGGTTTCTTCCCTTATTAATTTTGTTTATACAAAAATCTCTAAGGCAGAGAGCCACTGTTTGCAATCTAGATGTTTAGTCATCAGGTCAACCATAGTGTGGTCAATAGCATTATGTTGGCTGCCGTAATGACTCTTAATCAAAAAATCCACATTGATCGTGTATTGGATTTAGCAGGACAATGAGAACACAGCTGTGCTATTCTATTTGTGTGCTCCTAGGTTATATGTTTCTTCCCGAGAGGAAGTTAGAACTTTTAGAAACTCTTTGGAAATACAAAAAGATACAGGCAGCAAGCCAAATACATAAGTTATCTGAGACATTAATTTTCAAAATGCGATAATGCTTCATTCTCAATTTTAGTAACAAAATCTCTCCTTGAATTCTGTTTATATAAAAATTATTTTTAACCAGCACTTATAATCAAAGTAATTAGGAAAAAAATTATTCTTTCCTTATGTAGCACATTAAAAAATTAGATGTTTCACTCGCTTTTTGAGCTTGGAGATTGAAAAGCTGAGGTAACTACTTGCCATGCCAGACAGTCCCTCTTGTCAGCAGGACGTATGCTTGACATATTTAGAATGGTGATAATTTGTGTCACATCATTCATCCTCTCACCCTTGTTTCCTTGGCCTAGTAAAAGGCAGTGTGAGCTGGCTTGTGGAGATTAGGCTGCTACATAGGACTGTTAATACGGATTTCTTCCAAATTCTTTAGTTAGTGCTAGACTATGGCCCTGGTTTCAATTTTTCAGTTTGTTCTTACATAGAAAAATACAGCATTAAGGCGATTCATATGTTTAGGCCTTTTTTGTTCCATTTTTGATATGAAGTAAAATTTGCCCCCTTACTGTGCAATTCTGGAAGTTTTGACAAATGCATTGTGGAACCAATGCCATTACCAAGATATCGAAGAGGACCAACTTCCCTCCCAAATCCTGCAGTGGCCCTCTTCACCCACAGCCAGACCTTTTCTCCACTGAAAGCCTTTGGTAATCACTGATCGTTTTTCTATCTCTATGTTTTTTTTTTTCAACCTGTCATATAAATGGAATCACCCACTGTGTAGCATTTTGAGTCTGGCTTCTTTCACTTAGGATGGTGCTTTTGAGATTTATCTATGTCAGTATGAGTGTAGGAGCCCTGATGGCACAGTGGTTAAGTGCTCATCTGCTAACCAAAAGGTCGGTGGTTTGAGCCCCTCAGCTGTTCTGTTGGAGAAGGATGTGGTGGTTTGCTTCAGAAAAGATTTACAGCCTTGGAAACCCTATGAGGCAGTCCTACTTTGTCCTAGAGGGTCACTAGGAGTTAAAATCTACTCAAAGGCAACATATACTGCATCGGCAAGTCATTTCTCTCACCCTCCCCACAAGAGTATTCCATTGCATGAATGTATCACAATCTGTCTATACAATTCACAGGTGAAGGACATTTGGGTTGTTTCCAGGTTCATGTTATTATAAGTAAAGCTGCTATAAACATTTATATACAGGTTTCCTGTAAACGTAGGTTATCACCTGACTTGGGTAAATGTGAGATTGCTGGGTTAAATGGCAAGTGTATATTTCACTTTAAAAGAAACATCTTAAAAGTTTTCCAGAGTCATTACCATTTTGCATTCCCACCACCAACATATGAATCTTCCACTTGTTCTGCCTTCTCCCTAGTACTTGGTAGTATCAGGTTTTTTAAGTTTTATTTTTAGCCATGCTCATGGGTATGCAATGAGAGGCGGGGGCAAGATGGTAGTCAAACTCTTCCTGTGGTCCTTCTTTCAACAAAGACTGGAAAAAAGTGAATCAATTATATATGACAATCTAGAAGCCCTGAACGTCAAAGACAAAGTTGAGGAATTGAACTGAGTGGCAGGCAAAGGGAGAGATGGTTTAGAAGCAGCAAGGAGTGGCCACACTTGACCCGTCTGGCACCAGCATCCTGCAGGCTGGATTGGCTGGCATGAGCAGTGAGGAAAGAAGCTGTGCTAGGGACGTGTATTCTACATTGGGAGAGACCAAGCAGCTGACAGTCTGCTCAAACCTCCAGAACCAATGAGAAAGGGTGCTCAATCAGTGAAAAATAAGTAGAATAGTCTACCCTAACATGGGGATCCAAAACAAAAACAAAAACTCTTTTGGGAAGTACCTTTTTCCCATTTTTCTGTCCTTTCCCTACTCTGCTCTGGGTCTCTGGGTTGGAAGTAGGACTCGTTACACACCCTGACCCATTCTCCCAGCTTTGGAGAGAGGACAAATTAACAAACGGGAAAAAATAATCTGCCAGCTCCCCTAATCTGGGAACTCAGGGCAGGTACAGCCCCTTTGCCTAGGCACAGGTATAAGGGGTCAAAGAACGTTGAATGCCTTTCACCCTTGCATAGACCTCTACGGACCCATTTCAATAGTGTAGGCCCTCGTTAGAATGGTATAACAGGGTATATACCTGAAGCTTATTTTCATCTGTATCTGCTATAAGGGGGAGTAGCAGATTCATGATATTTGGCACTGCCCTGCCCATTAAGCAGGGTCCTCACCTACCCACATCAGGAGCCTGAGGACTGGTAGCTCTACCCACTCCATTGAGTCATCCATAACAGGGGTCCAAGAATAGGTGGTGACTCTTTTTTTTTTTTTTCTTCTTTTTCTCAGTCATTACTGCCAACAAAATTGGGTACCCATAGTCTGGCTGCAAAACCCACCTACCTGTGCACTCTAGGGAACAGGGACACATCTTCCACCCAAGCACTCAGGGGCAACAATCAGCTCCCTGCCTTGATTGGCGCATGACCCCCTACTGCAGACAGATACCTGTGCTCACTCCAGATCATCTAGGACTGTAGGTGAGAGCCTGCACCGCACAGCTGAATTCACACAAGAAGAGTAAATGGAGTCCTGGAATCACATACTTAGTAACAGCCCTAGCCACCTGGAGACAGCACGTGAGAGCTTCAAAGACACCAATAATCAAACTAGCTCACATGGCCAGCCTATTTGAGCATATCAAAACAAAACAAGAAGTTAGGACACGATAAGCAAACATAAAATAAATAAATATAATAAATTATTGATGGCTCAGAGACAACAGTCAATACCAAATCACAATAAGAGGCAGACTCTGATGGCTTCAGCAAGCCACCAAAACAAAGAATCAAGAAACCTTCTGGAGGAATATAATTTCTTGAAATTACTGGAGGTAGAATTCAAAACACTAGTATATAGAAATATTCAAGAAACCAAGAAGGAGATCAGGCAAAATGCAGCTAAGCCAAGGAACACACAGATAAAGCAACAGAGAAACTTAAGAATGTTATCCAGGAGCATAATGACAAATCCATAGAGAGACAGCAAAAAGAAATCCAAAAGATTAACAGTAAAATTTCAGAATTAGAAGACTCAATAGAAAGTCACAGCAGAATTGAGGCATTGGAAGTTAGAATTAGTGAGATTAAAGATAAAGCACTTGACACCAACTTATTTGAGGAGAACTAGCTAAAAGAATAATAAAAAAAAGGAACTCTAAGAATTATGTGGGACTCTATCAAGAGGAATAACCTAGAAGCAACTGGAGTACCAGAACAGGGGAGTATATCAGAGAACAGAGAGAGTATTATTGAAGATTTGTTGGCAGAAAACTTCCCTGATATTGTGAAAAATGAGAAGATAGCTATCCAAGAAACTCATTGAACTCTACACAAGGTAGATATCAAAAGAAATTCACCAAGACATATTATAATCACACTTGCCAAAACCAAAGATAAAGAGAATTTTAAGAGCAGCTAGGGATAAATGAAAATTCACCTACAAAGGTGAGTCAATAAGACTAAGCTCTGACTGCTGAGCAGAAACCATGCAGGCAAGAAGACAATGGGATGACATATGTAAAGTCTTGAAGGAAAAAAACTGTCAGCCATGAATTATCTATCCAGCAAAACTATCCCTCAAATATGATGTTGAAACTAGGGCATTTCCAGATAAACAGAAGTTTAGGGAATTTGTTAAAACAAAACCAAAATTACAGGAAATACTAAATGGTGTCCTCTAGTTAGAAAATCAATAACATCAGATAAAAACTCAGGAGGACAGAGCAACCAGATATCAACCAAGATAGACAAGTCAAAAAATAAATCAAAGCAAAAATGCTGTAAACGGGGGAACAGAGACATCAATATGTAAAAGATGAAAACATTAAAACAAAAAAGAGGGACTAAAAAATGTAGTCATGGATCTTTCATATGGAGAGAAACCAAGGTGATATAAAGAAATAAAAAACTGGTTTAAACTTAGAAAAATAGGGTAAATGTTATAACCACAACGGAAATTAACAATTGTACACATCAAAATAAAATATAAGACATAAAGATACAGCAAATACAAAATCAACAATGAAAAAGATGAGAAGAAAATACATAAAGGAAAATGGCTCGGCACAAAAAATTAAGTGGAATAAAGAAACTGTCAATAACACACACAAAAAATACATCAAAATGACAGCACTAAACCCATATCTATCTATAATTATGCTCAACGTATATGGACTAAATGCACCAATAAAAAGACAGTAGCAGAATGGATAAAAAAGCATGATCCATCTATATGCTGCCTACAAGAGACAACCTTAGACTTAAAACACAAACAAAGTAAGACTCAAAGTTTGGAAAAAAAATATATCAGGCAAACAACAATCAAAAAGAGTAGGAGTGTCAATATTAATCTCTGACAAAATAGACGTTAAAGCAAAACCCACCACAACATATAAGGAAGGACACTATATAACATTTAAAGGGTTAATATACCAGGAGGACATAACCATAATAAATATTTACACACCCAATGTCAGGGATCCAAAATACATAAAACAAACTCTAACAGCATTGAGAAGAGATATAGACAGCTCCACAATAATAGTCAGTGAAGGACAGAACATCAGAAAGAAGCTCAACAAAGACATGGAAAATCTAAATGTCACAATCAACCAAATTGATCTCATAGACGTATACAGAACACTCCACCCAACAGCAGCCAAATATACTTTCTTTTCTAATGCACATGATTCTCCAGAACAGACCTCATATTAGTTCATAAAGCAAGCCTTAACAGAATCCCAAACATTGAAATATTACAAAGCATCTTTTCTGACCATAAAGTCATAAAAGTAGAAATCAGTAACAGAAAAGGCAACGGAAAAAAAAAAAAATCTAATACATGGAAACTGAAGAATACCTTGCTCAAAACCTACTGGGTTATAGAAGAAATTAAGGACAGAATAAAGAAATTCACAAAATCAAATGAGAATGGAACAACATTCTACCAGAACCATTGGAACACAGGAAAAGCAGTGCTCAGAGGTAAATTTATAGCAATAAATGCACACATCCAAAAAGAAGAAAAGAGCCAAAATCAAAACATTAACCCTAAAACTCAAACAAGTAGAAAGACAGCAGCAAAAGAAGCCCTCAGTCACCAGAAGAAAGGAAATAATAAAAATTAGAGCAGAATTAAATGAAATAGAGAATAGAAAAACAATTTAAAGAGTTAACAAGACCAAAAGCTGGTTCTTCGGAAAGATTAACAAAATTGATAAACCACTGGCCAAATTGACAAAAGAAAAACTCGAGAGGAAAAAAAATAACCTGAATAAGAAATAAGATGGGTGATATCACAACAGACCCAACTGAAATTAAAAGCATCATAACAGAATACTATGAAAATTGTACTCCAACAAATTTGAAAATCTAGAGGAAATAGACAAATTTCCAGAAACACACTACCTACCTAAACTAACACAGAGATAAAACAACTAAATAAACCTACAAAAAAGAAAAGATTGAAAAGGTAATTTAAAAAACTCCCTACAACAAAAAAAGCCCTGGCCCTGAGTGCTTCACTGGAAAATTCTAGCAAGCTTTCAGAGAAGAGTTAACACCACTACCACTAAAGGTATTTCAGAGCAGACAGAAGGATGGAATACTCCCAAACTCATTCTATGAAGCCAGCATAACCCTGATACCAAAACCAGGTAAAGACACCACACACACACACACACACAAATTACAGACCAATGTCCGTCATAAGCACATATGCAAAAATCCTCAACAAAATTCTGGTCAGTAGAATTCAACAACGTATCATAAAAATAATTCGCCATGACCAAGTGGCATTCATACTAGGTAAATAGGGATGGTTCAACATCAGAAAAACAATCAATCTAATCCATCATAAAAATAAAACAAAATGCAAGAACCACATGATCTTATCAATTGGTGCAGAAAAGGCATTGGACAAAGTCCAGCACCATTCATGATAAAAACTCTCAGCAAAATAGGGATAGAAGGAAAATTCCTCAACATAATAAAGGGCGTTTATACGAAGCCAATAGCCACATCGTCCTAAATGGAGAGAGTCTGAAAGCATTCCCCTTGAGAACAGGAAGCAGACAAAGATGTCCTTTTCCACCGCTCTTATTCAACATTGTGCTGAGCCAGAGCAATTAGGCTAGAAAAAGAAATAAAAGACATCCAAATTGGTAAGGGAGAAGTAAAAGTATCCCTATTTGCAGATGATATGATCTTATACATAGAAAACCCCAAAGAATCCATGAGAAAACTACTGGAATTAATAGAAGATTTCCACAGAGTAGCAGGATACAAGATAAACATACAAAAATCAATTGGATTCCTCTACACCAAGAAAAAGAACATCGAAGAGGATATCACCAAATCAATACCATTTACAGTGGCCCCCAAGAAGATAAAATACTTAGAAATAAATTTAACCAGAGATGTAAAAGACCTATATAAAGAAAACTACAAGACACTCCTGCAAGAATCCAAAAAAAAAAAAAACTTACATAAGTGGAAAAACATACCTTGCTCAGGTTAGGAAGACTCAACATGGTGAAAACTGGTATTCTGCCCAAAGTGATCTACAGATACAATGCAATCCACATCCAAATTCCAATAGCATTTTTTAATGAGATGGAGAAAACAAATCACCAACTTCATATGGAAAAGGAATAGGACCTGGATAATTAAAGCTTTACTGAGGAAAAAGAACAAAGTGAGAGGCCTCACACTACCTGATTTTACAACCTATTATACCGCTAGAGTAGTCAAAACAGCCTGGTACTGGTACAACAACAGATACATAGACCAATGGAACAGAATTGAGAATCCAGAGGTAAACTCATCCGCCTATGAGCAGCTGATATTTGACAAAGGCCCAAAGTCCATTAAATGGGGAAAAGACAGTCCCTTTAACACATCATGCTGGCATAACTGGGTACCCATTTGCAAAAAAATGAAACAAGACCTATACCTCACACCATGCACAAAAACTAACTCAAAATGGACCTAGAATCTAAAATGATAAAGATAATGGGATTAAAAATAAGGATGCTAGGAGCCCTAATATATGGCATAAACAGAATACAAAACATAACTAACAGTGTACAAACACCAGAAGAGAAAGCAGATAATTGGAAGCTCCTAAAAGTTATACACTTATGCTCATCAGAAGACTTCACCAAAGGAACAAAAAGACAACCTACAGGCTGGGGAAAATTTTTTGGCTATGATATATCTGATCAGGGTATAATCTCTAAAATCAACAAGATACTGCAAAACCTCAACAACAAAAAGACAACCCAATTTAAATATGGGCAAAGGATATAAACAGGAATTTCACCAAAAAAAAAAAAAAAAGACATTTAAGTGGCTAACAGATATATGAGGAAATGCTCACGATCATTAGCAATTAAAAGTGCCATCAGAAATTCAAATCAAAACTACAATGAGATACCATTTCACTCCAATAAGCCTAGCATTAATCCAAAAAACACAAAATAATAAATGTTGGAAAGGTTGTGGAGAGACTGGAACACTTATACACTGCTGGTGGGAATGTAAAATGGTACAGCCAGTTTGGAAATCATTTTTGTGCTTCCTTAAAAAGCTAGAAATAGAATTACCAGAGGATCCAGCAATTCCACTGCTTGGAATATATCCTAGAGAAATAAGAGCTGTTACACGAATAGATGTATGCACACCCATGTTCATTGCTGCACTGTTTACAACAGCAAAAAGATGGAAAAAACAAGGTGCCCATCAGTGAATAAATGGATAAACAAATTATGGTGTATTCACACGATGGAATAATACACAAAGATAAAGAACAACGATGAATTGGTGAAGCATCTTGTAACACAGAGGAACCTGGAAGGCATTATGCTTAGTGAAATTAGTTGTGAAAGGACAAATATTGTATGAGACCACTATTATAAGAACTCAAGGTTTAAACACAGAAAAAAAATTCTTTGATGCTTACAAGGGTGGAAGAGAAGGAGAAGGGAATTCACTAATCAGGTAGTAGACAAGAACTACCTTAGGTGAAGGGAAGGACAACACACAATACAAGAGAAGGCAGCACCACTAAACCAAAAGTTAAGAAGTTTCCTAAACACAACCAAATACTTCGAGGAATAGTGTAGCAGGGGTGGAGGTCTGGGGTCCATGTTTTTAGGGGATATCTAGGTCAATTGGCATAACAAAGTTTATTAAGAAAATGTTCTGCATCCCACTTTGGTGAGTGCCGTCTGGAGTCTTAAAAGACAGCAAGTGGCCATCTAAGATGCATCAGTTGGTCCCACCCCATGTGGAGCAAAGAAGAATTAGGAATACCAAAGACACAAGGTAAACATTAGCCCAAGAGACAAAAGGGGACACATAAACCAGAGACTCCATCAACCCGAGACCAGAAAAACTAGACAGTGCCTGGCTACCACCAACAACCACCTTGACAGGGAACACAACAGAGAATCCCTGATGGAGAAGGAGAAAAGTGGGAAGCAGAACTCAAATCCTAGTAAAAAGACCAGACTCAATGGTATGACTGGGACCGGAGGAACACAGAAGACATGGCCCCTGGACTCTTTGTAACCCAGAACTAAAACCATTCAAGAAGCCATCTCTTCAGGCAAAGAATAGACTGGACCATAAGACATGAAATGATATTCATGAAGAGCACGCTTCTTAGTTCAAAAAGATACAGGAGGGTAAATGCGCAGCTCCTGTCCGGAGGCCAGGTGAGAAGCAGAAAGGGATAGGAGCTGGTTGAATGGACACAGGAAATCTGAGGTGGAAAGGAGGATTGTGTGGTATAGGGATAGCAACTAAGGTCACATAATAATGTATATAAATTTTTGTATGAGAAAATAATCTGAGCTGTAAACTTTCACCTAAAGCATAATAATGATAATAATAATAGCCATGTAATGAGGTCACTTTGGGTTTCTAATTTGCATTTCTCAGTAACCATAATTGTATTGAACTTCTTTTCATCTGCTTATTTTCAGTCATATATCTTCTTTAATTAAGTGTGTGTTCAAGTCTTTGGCCCAGTTTTAAATTGGGTTGTTTATTATTGAGTTTTGAAAGTTTTTAATATATTCTGGATATGTCTTTTATGAAATAGATACATGATTTGCAAATACTTTCTCCCAGTCTGTAGCTTCTGTTTTCATTTTCTTATTAGTGTTTTTCAAAGAAGTTCTTATTATTGATGAAATACAATTTATCATTTTGTGTGTGTGTGTGAATTATGCACTTGGTGTTATAACTAAGAAATCCTTGCCTAAAAATCACAAATATTTTCTGCTAGAAATTTTAAAGTTTTAGGTCTATGGTCATAGAAAATGAAAAGGAAAATAGCAAATATAAATCCTACTATACCCAAAAATAGAATTAAATGTGAATGGTTGAAACAATCCAGCTAAAAGACAGAGACTGTCAGATTCGATAAGAAGATAAAATCCAACTACAGGAGACACATTGTAAAAGATACAAAGAGTCT
This sequence comes from Loxodonta africana, assembly GCF_030014295.1. Classification (NCBI taxonomy): domain Eukaryota; kingdom Metazoa; phylum Chordata; class Mammalia; order Proboscidea; family Elephantidae; genus Loxodonta; species Loxodonta africana. Next base: position 107,578,779 of record NC_087347.1, on the reverse strand, counting down.
GAGAGCAAAAAAGAAAAAAAAAGACCCAAAAATCAAATCTGTAGCCATTGAGTCGATTCCGACTCATAGAGACCCTACAACAGAAGGATGGAAAAAAGTGTCATGCAAACAGCAAACATGAAAAATCTAAAGTGGCTATACTAATTTAAGATAAAATAGACTTTAAAAGAACAACAGAAAAATATTACTAGAAACAAGGAGAAATATTTTATAATGATGAAAGTATCAATCCATCAGTAAGATGCAACAGCCATAAGCATTATGCACTTAATAACAGAGCCCCCAGCTATATGAGGGAAAAACCAACAGAAATGAACTTTACCCAATAACAAATGAAACAAAGAACACACATTCTTCCCAACAGTATATGGAACTTTCTCCAGTATAGACCATATGCTAAGCTATAAAACAAACATGTATCAATTTAACATGATTAAAATCATATAAAACATGTTCTCCAAACACAAGAATAAAATTAGAAATCAATAACAGAATGAAATTTAAGAAATTCCCAAAGATATAAAAATTAAACAGCACTCTAAACAGCCAATGAGTCAAAAAACAAATCACTAGGGAAAATGGAAAATAATTTGAGACGAATGAAAATGAAAAACCACAACATATCCACATTTATGGGATGCAGCTAAGGTGGGGCTCATAGGGAAATTTATAACTGCAGATGCCTACATTAAAAAAAAAAAAAAAAAAAGAATAAAAACAGAGACCTAAAATCTATAACCTAACTTTCCAGATAAGACAGTGGAAAAGTAAGTACAAACTGAAAGCAAATCATTCAGAAAGGGGGGAATAATAAAGATTAGAGCAGATGCTAATGAAATAGAGAACAGAAAAGCAATAGGGAAATTGCTCAATAATAACTAACATCTGAAAAATTAATATATAGTAATGTAAACATATTTTAAAAATATGTAGATTAATAAAAAATAAAAATAGAAAAACAAAACAAAAAATAAAGAGCTAAATTTAAAGTGGGAGTGTCTTAAAGCAGCAATCAGAGATGGGTGGAATGAGGCAGGTGACTACCTTTTTTATCTTATGATTTACAGAACTACTTGAGTATTCATCCAATACATGTATTACTTTGGTTTCAAGAAATAATTAATTAAAAATAGGAAACCAGATGACACCTGGATAATATCTGTATAGTGGTTTCTAAGGTACTTTATAAAACAAAATTATCTCTTTTAATGTATCTTTTTTTTTTTTTTTTTGGTGAAGATTTTCTTTGTCCTTTTTACTCATTGTCTTGAATGGGTGTTTTAATCCCTTTATCTTTTTCTTGCCATCAGTATAATTGTGAACACTGTTGAGACAACATTTAGTGATATAGCTCTAGGCTGTAATTAACTGGACAGCAAAGCTCCAATTAAGTTTTTAAGTTTTGAGAATGAAAGGGTATACAATAAGGAAATATATCAGCGGAAGAATATTTTTATTAGGTCTCCCCCACCTTTTTTTTTTTTTACTTGGTGTAATACAGTTCTGATTGGGAAGAATCAGCCTAAAACAACTAGAAAAAAGAAATGTAGGGTGAACGTTCTCACCCAAAGAGGAGGAGATCACACTAAAACACAACCTAATTATTATTTAGAAAAGCAGCACAGAGAGAGAGACAATTAAGGAAGAGATTAGTATATTAACCACAAGTGCTGCCCACAGGGGTAGATTACACATTTGCATTTTGGAAGGAAAACTAAATAGAACTTTCAAAAAACCCAGAACAAAATGTGAAAACCTCTTGTGACTTTCAACGACACAGATGAGTGATTCAAGTGTCCTAGTTAATTTAAGGTTGAGAATAATTATTTTTTCATACAGCGTAACATCTCTGTTTTTGCAAATACACAGGACACACAAAATTAATAGCTTTTGGGATGACAGGTGCCCTGTATATAACGTGTTTACAGAAACTAAACAAGGAAAGGTGAAAAGATTAAATGAATTGATCATGTATGTAACTTTGCAGTGAGTATGTGGGGAACCAAGGCATAGTTACTGGAATGCATATTAGCATTCCATAATGTAGGTCATAAAAACACCCTAACAGTAAGCCTCAAGGTAAATACTCTTTCCCCAATGTCAAATATCCCCAAATATCCAAAGATAGGTTGTATCTGCACTATAGTGCAAAGATTTAGTTGCTTTCTCGGACAATCCAGCTGTGTCCTTCATATAGTAAAAACTGGTTTTCTTGGCATGTTGCAAATTAGAAAGCAATTGAATGAAAGCACTGCAAGTGGAAGCACTGAGTCCGCCTGGTACGCCCAGTGTCGGGGAGAGTGTCCGACTCACAGAGGATGTCCATAAGGTCTGTTGAATGAAAAGTACATTTCTAATGTTTCACTATTTTGTTTGCTTATTTGTTTTGCAGCCTAGAAAAAATAGTCCTTTCAATAATTCCTTTACCTCTTAATATATGCAGATTCCAAGTTACCATTTATTTACCTTTTTATGTGAAAGTCCTGCGTGTGATATTAATGATATTTTTCTCTGATTTCCACATTCAGTTTGATCACCTTTCTTGGGAATAGGCATAAATATGAATTTCTTCCAGTTGTTTGGCCAGGTAGCTGTCTTCCAAATTTCTTGGCATAGATGAGTGAGCCATTCCAGCACTGCATCCATTTGTTGAAACATCTCAATTGGTATTCTGTGAATTCTCAAAGCCTCCTCTTTCATCAATGCCTTCAGTGCAGCTTGGAAGTCTTCCTGCAGTACCATCAGTTCCTGATCATACTCTACCTCCTGAAATGTTTAAACATCCACCAATTCTTTTGGTATTGTGACTCTGTGTATTCCTTCCATCTTCTTTTTTTGCTTCCTACATCGTTTAATGTTTTCCCCATAGAATGCTTCACTATTGCAACTCAAGACTTGAATTTTTTCTTCAGTTCTTTCAGCTTAAGAAACGCCAAGTGTGTTCTTCCCTTTTAATTTTCTATCTCCAGCTCTTTGCAGATGTCATTATAATGCTTTACTTTGTCTTTTTGAGCCACCTTTTGAAATCTTCTGTTCAGTTTTTTTATTTTATCATTTCTTCCTTTTGCTTTGGCTGCTCAGTGTTCAAGAGCAAGTTTCAGAGTCTCTTTTGACATCCATTTTGGTCTTTCTTTCCTGTCTTTTCAATGACCTCTTGCTTTTTTCATGTATGATGTTCTTGATGTCACTCCACACCTTGTGTGGTCTTCGGTCATTAGTGTTCAATATGTCAAATCCATTCTTGAGATGGTATCTAAATTCAGGTGGGATATACTCAAGGCCATACTTTGGCTCTTGTGGATTTGTTCTAATTTTCTTCAGTTTCAACTTGAACTTGCATACAAGCAACTGATGTTCTGTTCCACAGTCAGCTCCTGGCCTTGTTCTGACTGATGATATTGATCTTTTCTATTATCTCTTTCTACAGGAGTAGTCGATTTGATTACTGCGTATTCCATCTGGCAAGGTCCATGTGTAGAGTTGCCATTTATGTTGGTGAAAAAAAAGGTATTTGCAATGAAGAAGTCATTGGTCTTGCAAAATTCTATCATGTGATCTCCAGCATCATTTCTATCACCAAGGCCATGTTTTCCAACTACCGATCCTTCTTTGTTTCAAACTTTCACATTCTAATCACCAGTAATTATCAATGTACCCTGATTCCATGTTCCATCAATTTCAGACTGCAGAAGCTGGTAAAATTCTTCCATTTCTTCATCTTTGGCTTTAGTAGTTGGTGTGTAAATGTGAATAAAAATCATATTAACTGGTCTTCCTTGTAGGCCTATGGATAGTATCCTATCACTGACAGTGTTGTACTTCAAGATGGATCTTGAAATGTTCTTTTTGATAATGAATACAACGTCATTTCTCTTCAAGTTGTCATTCCCAGCATGGTAGATCATATAATTGTCCAATTCAAAATGGCTGATACCAGTCAATTGGAGTTAATGCCTAGGAGATTGGTGTTTATGCATTCCATTACATTTTTTACAATTTCCAATTTTCCTAGATTCATACTTCTTCCATCTCATGTTCTGATTTTTAATGGATGTTTGAGTCAGGCCATATCAGCAAATGAAGGCCTAGAAAGGTTGACTCCATCTACATTATGAAGGTCGACTTTACTTTGAGAAGGCAGCTCTTTCCCAGTTGTCTTTTGAGTGTCTTCTAACCTGGGGGACTCATTTTCTGGCGCCATATTACACAATGTTCTGCTGCTATTCATAAGGTTTTCACTAGTGAATTATTTTCAGAACTAGACTTTCAGGTCTGTCTTCCTAGTCTGTCTTAGTCTTGAGGCTCAGCTGAAAGCTGCCCTCCGTGGGTGACCCTGCTGGTATCTGAATACCGGAGGCATAGCTTCCAGCATCACAGCAACACGCAAGCCCCCACAGTATGACAAACTGACAAACAAGTAGATTTTTTTATTTAGAATGAAGAATATTTAATGGTAACTTCTTTAAGTTCCCAGGTATAAAAATTGTTGACGCTGATTCGCACTGAGAATAACTGCTACCAGAGTAAATTTTATTGTCTTTCTGTACATTTTTAAATTTTCTAAATTTTGATAACAATCATGTTGTACTTCGTAACAATAAAAAAGTAAAATTTAATAAAAAATGGTGATGTAGGTAGTTTCTAAAATTTACAGTAAAACTGGTTTGAATTGAAACTGATTTTTATAGTAGGCATTATAAGGTGATCAGTTGATCAGAGAGTTTGCTAAATAAAGAGCTAGCCTGTATTTGTATTCAGACTTTAAAATGACAGCACCACAGCTTTTTTTGTTTTCACTTGCTGTGTGGTATTTTCCTGAATTTACCTGATCTTATCATAATGTTATTCATTTCAATTTTATTATTCAATATTCATACTCCAGATACCAACGTCTAGACAGGCCTTATCAAAGACTGTTTTGTTTTCCAAGTTCATATTTCTCAATTTTAGAAGTATATTTCTTTTCTAGATTAAGCTTTTCTAATTTACCCTAAGTCTGTTTTTTTCCTTATCCGTACAGAAACTCTTAGTTTTCTTTTCTGACAGCAAAGGGTACCTTGATTGATAGAATTCAATCGCTGGGTTGAAATAATGCAGCTGGCTTTTATCTTGCATTAGTATGACTTTTTATTAGCTTTATCTATTACATGAAAAAGAATGTGACAAAAATGTAATGATCTTGGGTTTCCCACCTGGTACCATAATTCTGTATAAATTATAGAAGATAGACTTTTCCAAAAAGAATGTGAAAATTCTGATCAAGAGTTACGATGGAGATGTGACTAAAAGTGGAAAATGAGTCACATGTGAATTTGGATAGATGTGCCAGGATAGTATGTACTTTAACACATATGATAATAAAGGGTTAAAAGATGTCAATAATACTTGATTTATAAAATGTCTTAACATTTGATGAAATCATAGTCTCTCAGGCAAGCTTTACAAACAGTAGCAAGAATAAGTAAAGAAATAGTTAACCCCATGAGTCAATTCATATACCAGTACTCAGTCCATTCGTATTCTGCATTCTGAAATGGTCATAAAGATATGTTAAATAATCTGAGAGGCACAAAACTGATACCAGGGATTAACAAGGCCATGTAGTACAGTAGTTAAAATCATAGTCTTTGAAGACAAAAGAATTGTGTTCATATTCACAGTCTGCTACTTATTAGCCAAGGGAACTACCCTGAAAAGGTCATTTGACCTTTCTAAGCCTCAGCTTTTTCATCTGTAAAATGGGTCTAAGAGTATTAACCTTCCAATGTTTTTAGGGAGTAAAAGTCACATTGGCAAAATGCCAAGCACATTCACATTCTCTGTAAATAAGAGCTGATTTTCTGAATAGTGTGCTTTATTACATTTGTAGAATTCATTTTTTAAAAGTATAACATAGGATCTGTAAAACTTTCTTAAGTCTATGAAGTTCTCTAATGACAATTGTTCATCACAATCATGTTCAAGGATCTTGGGAGCTGTCTGCATTTTCCATGAGTAAAATATAGTGCTTAAGGTTTTAGAGCCAGAGTTGTGTTTGACTCTATGGCTTTTATTTATTAGCTTGACAACTTTGAAAAAGTAATTCACCAAAATGAGACCTCGTTTTTTTTTTTTTTTTTTTTCCTGATGAAAATGGTAGCCCAAGTTATATCTGCCCCCATGGAATTATTAGAAGGATTATGTGGCAGCAGGAGTACAAAGCACTAGGCACACTTCCTAGCACATCTAAAAGCTAGTCAATAATAAAAGCAGCACAGTAGTCCTCAACTGTTCTGTATAATGGGATCTATATTTTGTAAAGTAATTCTTGGAAATAGGTAATTAGTCTGAAAGATTCAACAGGATGGAAATAGTCATAGCTCATCATTAAAAAAGTAATAATAATTATTATGATGGGACATCTATGAGCAATATACTGTTCTACTCCTTGATGGGCCTTTCACAGGTTATATACACACACACACACACACCATCATATAATGTCTCTATCTTACAGAAGCTCTCTAAGAAGGGATATTATAAGCACATATAAGTAATTAACCAAAGCTTTTATACATGATTATCAAGTGAATAGTAGTGACTAGAAGTGCTGCTGAAGTTCAAAGGAACAGAAGGATAATGACGTGGTCCAGAGTCGCTTAGCCAAATTTCATTAATAGATAATTATGGTTGTTGAAGTGTCCATAGTTTATGGAAAGATTCTGAGGTATGAGCAAAATATGAGGAAAAAATAAACAAACATGTTCTAATAATAATTAGTAGAGGTTTAAATGATGTTTATGTGGTTGGGAATAAAGTTGAAAAGGAAGTGGGGCCAGGGACATAGTACAGTATTTAATATATTAATGTTATTATTATTAGTTTAAATTATCTGTCTCATCCATTAAGGCATCCTGGTGGCACAATGGTTAAGTGCTCGGCTGCTAACTGTAACGTCTGCAGTTCAAAACCACCAGCTGCTTTGCGGGAGAAAGATGGGGCAGTCTGCTTCCATAAAGATTTACAGCCTTGGAAACCTTAAGGGGTAGTTCCATTCTGTCCTGTAGGGTCGCTGTAAGTTTGAATTTACTAGATGGCAATGGGTTTGGTTTGGTATGGCCTCATGCATTAAAATGTAAAGTCCTTGAGAGCAAGGATTCACCCTTTCATTTCACTATTCTGACGACTAACATGATGCCTGGCTTCTTTGACATCTATTATTCATTTATCCCATTTTATCCATAAATTATCTCACCCTGGTGGCGCAGTGGTTAAGTGCTATGGCTGCTAACCAAAAGGTCAGCAGTTCAAATCCATCAGGCACTCCTTGGAAACCCTATGGGGCAGTTGTACTTTGTCCTATAGAGTCACTGTGAGTCAGAATCAACTCGATGGCAACAGGTTTGGTTGTCATTTTTAATGACATTTGAAGGCTCAAGGGAAAAAGACAAGTAAATAAGTAATCCCAATACAAAATGTCATGTGCAATGATAGGGAAAGATGTCCCTGAGCAATGTAGTTAACATGCTAGGCTGCTAATATGAAGTTCGGAGGTTTGAGCCTACCTAGAGGCACCTTGAACGAAAGGCTTGGTGATCTACTTCCTAAAAATCAGCCTTTGAAAACTCTTTTGGAGGACAGATCTACTCTGACACACATGGGATCACCGTGAATCAGAGGCCACTCTGTAGCAAATGGATGGTAGCGAAAATACAAGGTTTAGTGGGAAAAGAATATGAAGGGTACCTGATCAAGACTTGTAATATTTTAGCAGATTTCATGAAATAAATTACATCTAAGCTAAGACCTACATGCTAACTAGAAATTTTCCAGGCAGAGTAGAGGAAAAGAGTGCTCTGAAAATAGAAATAGAATGTGAAAAATGTCCATAATTAAGAAAGGATTGGCCTAATCAGGAATGTGAATGAAATTAACATTGACTAAAACATAGCTTATGAGGCATGAGAAAATACAGATTATAAGTATGTAAAGGAGTTTAGAATTTATCCTATGTGCAACCAGGGATCCATGAAGAATTTTAACAGGAAAGTGGCATGATAGATCAGATATCAAAGAGAAATGGTAATAGTGGCAGACCAACATCTTCGAAAGAAGGCATACGAGGATGGGTCACAGCATAGACAAAGGGAGGGATTTCATTTAAGAAGGATGACACCTCACAAAAAATGAAGGGAATAATGCAGGTACTGGTATGACCCCAAGCACCTTTATTGCTTTAGATATAGCTAAGTTGTGGGAGTTCTCAGTGTTTGGCTTCTATTTTTTCTTGGAAAGAGTGCATGAGGTCATATGACGAGATCTGAAGAGGAGTGGTACAGTCAGTGGCTTACAAAGATTAAAAAGGGTTAGGAATAGTCTCTGTGGAGCATACGACAACTGAGTTAGGAAACACTGAAGTATTTCTGTGAAGTTTTGGAGTTAATAACTAGAAACTCACTGTAGTCCCAATTTCCACATTTGTGTGATATCTATTTGTCTCCAATAGTGCAATAGAAAAACAGGGACTAAGCTCACAGATAAATTAATCAAAACTTAGGAAATATAATAATTGTTTGAGTGAATAAGTACATGACTAAATGAACAAAGGAGGCCATAAGCTCTATTAGACAATGACTTTTAGTAAACAAAATCATAAGCAGATCTGTAAGATATGAGGTGTCCTTGAACATCTTTATAATAACTTGAGTAAACTGATATTTTAGGAAGATTGTCCAGTGGCAGGAAGAAAGAACAACTGGAAGTATATATAGGATGTAGAGGGATTAGTTAGGTAATAACTGAATAGTTTTTGTACAGAATGAGAAATTTCTGAGGGTGCCAGTAAGAATGGAAAAAGAAAGGTGGTCCTAATTTTTTCCTAGATTTTTGTTACGAAGATTCCCAAACACAAAGTACAGTTGAAAGTTTTCCTCAAAAATCCTTATAGTTTTAGTTTTTATGATTAGGGCTATGGTCTGTCACAAATTATTTTTGGTGTATGGTGTAAAGTAGAAGTAGAAGCAGTTGTTGTTTTCCAGTATGGATATCCAGTTATTTCAGCAAATTTGTGGAAAAGGCTGTCCTTTCCACGTAGGATTCCTTTGGCAACTCTGTCAAAACTCAAACGGCTAAATAAGTATGATTCTATTTCTAGGTTTTATTCTGTTCCATTAACGTATCTGTCAGTTCTTAGTAGTATAGTGGCACATGGTCTTAATTATTGCAATGTGAAAGTAAATCTTGAAATCAGTAAGGTAGATTGTCTAAATCTGTTCTTTTTTAAAGTTTGCTTTCATGAGACCAAAAATTTTTCAAATCTGATTGTTGATTTCTACAAAAACAGCCTTCTTGGATGATAACAGGTGTTTGGTTGAATTTATAGATCATTTTAGAGAGATCTGACATCTCGACAACATTTAGTGTTCCAGTCTATGAATATTGCATATTAGGATATATCAAGTTAAAGCTGATTTATGTATATTAACCTTGCCTTCTGGGAACTTGTTAAATTCAGTTATAAGTTTTACTAGAAGTTTTTGGATCCCTTAAAATTTTCTATGTAAACTCATATTTCATGTGGAAACAGAGGTGGTTTTATGTCTTATCTGATTTGTATATTCTCATTTTTTTTAAATTGGTATAATATTGAGTAGAAACAGTGAAAATAGGCATCTTTGTCTTGTTTCTTCTATTAAGGGAAATTGTTCAGTATTTCACATTAAGCACGATGTTAGTAATAAGAAGAGAAAGTTCTATTCCATGTTTGCTGAGCTATTCATCATCATGTGTGAAATTTTGTCTAATTTTTTTTCCTGTGTATTTTTTATAATGTATTTTGTTGTTGTTGTTGTTGAGAATATACACAGTAGGACATGTGACAATTTAGAAGTTTCTGTGTGTACAATTCAATGACAATGATTGCATTCTTCAAGTGTGCAACCATTTTTACCCTCTGTTTCTCAGTTATTCCTCCCTCATTAACATAACATAACCCTCTAAGTTTGCTATATAATCTTTTGAGTTGCTGTTATCAATTTGATCCCATATACATAGTTCTTAAAAAAGTACAATACTCAAAGCAGACATTCTTTAATAGTTAAACTAAACTATTGCTTACACTTTTTATCGCTTACTCTTAAGAAGACTTCAGGAGATATTTTTGGTTTAAGGTTTAATTAAGGTTTAAAGATTATCCCAGGGCAATAATTTCAGGGGTTCATCGAGCCTCCACAAGTTAGTCACTGAAAAACAAATATTATATGACCTCACTCATATAAAAAGACAAGAACATACAGATGTATAGAGACCAAAGTTGCTTAGTGGTTGCTAGGGGAGGGAGAGAGGTGGAAAGGAGTGGGGAGCTTATCGCTTATGGAGTGCTCAGTTTCAGTCTATGGTAGTGGAAAAATCACACTGAACAAGAGTAGGGTTGCACGGCCCATTAATGTAATTGCTGTCAACAAGTTGTATACCTGTAAAAAGTTGAATTGGCATGTGTGTGATAGATATATTTAAAACAATGACAAAAAAAAAAAAAAGAGTAACTGCATAGGCTGCTTAGGTACAATCAAATACCTCATGGGATTTAGTTCTTTGGTTTGAAGGTTTAGGGTCATGTTTTCATAAGACATCCTAGTTAATTGGCCTAATAATGTGTCTAGTACTTCTGTTCTAACTTCTAGTTCACTGCATAATGCCTGGGGTCTTAAAACCTTGAAAAAGACCATCCAAGTTCCAACAATTGGTCTCTATTCGTCTGGAGCAACAGAGGAAGGAGAGTCAGGAAAAGGAGGAAGAAATGGAATGCGTGTGTCATGGATTGAAATGTGTTTCCCAAAAATACATGTATCAATTTGGCTAGGCCACGGTTCCCAGTATTGTGTGACTGTCCACCATTTTGTCATCTGATGTGATTTTTGTATGTGTTGTAAATCCTATCACTATGATGCTAATGAGATGGATTAGTGGCAGTTATGTTGATGAGATCTACAAGATTAGATTGTGTCCTGAGCCAATCTCTTTTGAGCTATAAAAGAGAAAAGCAAGCAGAGAGACAGGGGGACCTCATACTATCAAGAAAATAGTGCCAGAAGAAGAGCATGTCCTTTGAACCCGGGGTCCCTGTGCTGAGAAGTTCCTTGACCAAGAGAAAATTGATGAGAAGGACCTTACTCCAGAGCCGACAGAGAGAGAAAGCCTCTCCCTGGAGCTGGCACCCTGAACTCGGACTTCTAACCTAATAGATTGTGACAGAATATACTTCTGTTTGTAAAAGTCATCCATTTGTGGCAAGTCTGTTATAGCAGCACTAGATAACCAAGACAGTGTGGCTAATTGTCTCTGTGAATAACTGCATCCTTTGCCATGAGACCAGAAGAACTGGATGGTGCCTGGCTACTATTACTGAACATTTTTCTGTATCTTTTGATCACATGCTTAAAAAAAATCTTGATAATACAATGAGTAGAACTGTGTAATTTTCATATATTAAACCAAGCCTGCATTCCTGAGATAAACACTGCTTTACCACAATGCATTACCCTTTTTTATATTAATGGATTTGCTAATACCACATTAAAGATTTTACATCTATATTCATGACAGCTATTTGTGATTTTTTTTTTTTTAATATTTTTGCCAGGTCTTGGTGTTTTTTTTTTTTTTTTTTGGTGTTAGGGTTATAATGACCTCATTAAATAAGCGGTAATTTGATTCCTTACTCTATTTTACAGAAAAGTTTGTGCAAGATTTTGTTATCATTTTTAAGTGTTTGATAAATAACCAATGAAGTCACTTTGTCTGGAGTTTTCTTTGTGGGAAGGTTTGAGATAACAAATTTAACATCTTTAACATACACAGGGCTATTCAAATTTTCTCTTCCATCCTATGTCACTTGGCATAAATTGAACTATTCAATGAATTTGTGCATTTCCCCTAAGTTGCCAAATTTGTTGGTATAAGCTTGTCCGCCATACCACCCTCTTATTTTGTTTTTAACGGGAAATTCTGTCCTATAAAACTTCCTGTGATGATGGAAATGTCCTATATCTGCACTGTCCCATATGATAGACACTAGTCCTTTGTGGCTACTGAACACTTGAAACAATAAAAGTTTTCATGAGTTTAGATAGGAATTTATCAATTACATTAGATATTTCAAAGAGCCATCATTTAGTTTTGCTAGTATTCTGTATTGTTTTCAGTTTTATTGATTTCTCTTCTTTATTATTTCATTACTTTTATATATTCTGAATTTACTTTGTTCTTTTTCTAGTGTCTTGGGGGAATTTAAGTTATTAATTTTAGACTGTATTTATAAGCATTTAAATCTCTAAATTTCTCTTTAAACATTGCTTTATCTTCATCCATAAAATTACTTTTTTTTTCAGTTTAAAATATCTTCTAATTTCCTTTTGTTTATTCTTCTACCATTTAGACATTTGATGTTTAAGTCTCAAATAATGGGATGGTCATAGATATTGTTATTGCCTTTCATTTCTTTCTTATTGTTTTCAGAGAATATATTTTATATAAAATTATTTTAAATATATTAAGACTTTTTTGTTACTTAGCCTATGGTTTATCTTTATGAATGTAAATTTTGCAGCGGCTGGGTGATTTTCTTGTCTAATTTTGGTATCAGCTGATGAAAGAGAAGTATTAAAATCTTCATCTACTTTTTTGTGTAATGGTTTATTTGTTCCTTTAATTCTGCCAATTTTGCTGCATATACTTTAACGCTGTATTATTAGGCACATACGCATTTGTGACTGATATGTTCTTAAGATGAATCAACCTTTGTCATTAAAAATGGCTCCTTTTAAGTGTGGTAAGACTCTCTGCATTGAAGTCTTCTTATCCAGTACTTTTAGCTACTCCAGCTTTCTAATGATTATTTTCATGAACATTTTTCCATCAATTAAATTTCAAATTACGCCTTATATTTAAAATGCATCATTAGTAGATAAAATACACCTTTTTATACATTTGGACAATTTTAACTAGAGAGTTTAGTGTATTAATATTTAATATAAATATTAACATGGTTGAATTTAGGTCTACCACTTTATTTTTTCGTTTGTACTCTCAGTATTTCATCCCTCTGTTCCTTAAACCTTACCTTCTTTTGGATTATATACATATAATATATATTTTTAGAACCCATTTTATCGATTTTTTCCTATACCTTTTTTCTTTCGTGTGTGTCTGTGTGATTGCTCTAGTAATTATAATACTTATGTTTTCAGGGTCTACTTAGAGTTAATATTGTACTAGTTTACATGAAATGCAAAAATCTTTAGGTCTGTGTACTTCCCCTATACCGTAATACTTGATGTTATAGTTGCCAGCTGTATTATATTTACACATATTATAAACCTGACTGAACAATCATAACTTTACTTTCAATTGCTCCATTTATTTTACAAAAATTAAGATTAAAAAACTGTTTTATACTTACTGAGATGTAAAGAATGGAAGAAAGATTATGACATTAATCATAATTTAGAAGGTATAAATGGAGTCATTTTTCCTCCATGGTGCAGTGAAAATACATATTTTCTTATATCAAAACTTCAAAATGAGTAAATTAAGGAAAGAAAACACAAGGGAAAAATAGGCTAAGTGTCTTTTGAATGCACTCTTGTACTTATTGTGTTTATAATATGATCAAGATACTACAGTAGCTGTTTGGTGGACATGGAGATTAAATAAACATAATATCTGTTGTCAAGGAGTTTACAGCTTCCTAGGTCTCTATTTTGCTTAAAACTGACTGCATTCAATGATCTGAACTTGTGTCTTAGCCAATTTTATTTTTTTCTAAATTTATCTATTTATGATTTTTGCTTTCAGCTAATTAGATGACCACAATTCTCACAGTTGTCTACCTTGTATTTACAGTTTTTCTGCTATAGCAGAATTCTCTTCACTGAGATAAAAGAAGAGGATGCTTTGCCCTTCAGAAGGAAGGTTTTCATTCTTGGATCATTGTTTCTCAGAAGAGAGTTTTTCCTTCTTATTAATGCACCAACTCAACCCAGAGAATAATAATTCTGAATTGGTGCAGTTCTAGGTGTTATGGCCACTAAAAACTGGAACAGGAACCTTTCAATTTCATGAGATAAAAATCTACCTGCAATTTATGTGTTTACATATGTATTTTGGAAATTAAAATACTATATATTTTTTTCTTCACTACACCTGGAAAATGTTTTGAAAACAACGCTTTTAAGTAATATAAAAAGTGAGATAAGCAAAAGGTTTTGGATAATTTAAATCATTTAAAAAGGAATCTGGATGCATAATCATAATATCACATAAATTGCAAAATAATGCTGGAATATGTAGTATTGATTCTGTATTTACATTTATTACAACCTCTCATTCATTGAGTTTACTCTTGAATTTTATATCTGATATTGAGGCACATTCATCACACAGATTCAAATATATGATTACATTAGCAAAGGAAAAGGGCTACACTTTGGAAAAAATACACAACAATAAACTATTCCCCTTCTTATGTATACATAGAGAAACCCTGGTGGCGTAGTGGTTAAGCGCTACGGCTGTGAACCAAAGGGTGGCAGTTTGGATCCACCAGGCGCTCCTTGGAAACTCTATGGGGCAGTTCTTCTCTGTCTTATAGGATCTCTATGAGTCTGAGTCCACTCGATGGCACTAGGTTTGTTTTTTATGTCTACATAAAACCATTGCTATCGAGTTGATTCCGACTCAGGTATTAGCTTTTTCATTATGCTTTAAATACTCTAAAATGAGAACACTTAAAGTGACCAATGGTAACACAGGGACTATGCATTCATAGTAATGTGAGCATAGAAATTGCTAAGCTTCTCTCGGGAACCTGTGGGAAATCTCAATATACGAGGTTTTTGTTTTGTTTTGTTTCCCCCTGTATATGCCTGGCGCATAGTGGTTAAGGCACTGGCTGCTAATCAGGAGGTGGGAGGTCCGAAATCACCAGAGGCTCCACGGGAGAAAGATGTGGCAGTGGGCTTCCACAGAGATTTACAGCCTTGGAAACCCTTTGGGGTCGCTATGAGTCAGAATTGACTAGATGACAATGGGTTTGTTTTTTTTTTGGTTTCAGTGTTTACTGTGTGCCAGACACTATTCTTTCTAGGCATACTCGCATTTAATTTGTTGGTGTGACATGACTTTAGTAATAAATGATGGCCATAGTTCCTTGCCTTTATTTACTGCTGGATATATTATAGAGTATGAAGCTATCGAATAACAATGGATTCCCTATGCTTAATGAGCTGTGTGTATGCTCCTGAGGAAGCAGTTTGAGGTGGCTAACTATCCTAATTCATTTGAAATGAGTTAGGGTAGATTACCTAATCTTGGACATAATTTTAAGTACTTTGGACCTGCAAATATTAAACAGGTATCAGTCATCCAAAAGAAAAACAAAAACACAAAACTAGAGCTTGCTTCCTCATATTTATGAGACATGAAGATTCTTACTTTTCATTTGGAAATGAATAAGGAGGATTTTTACTGTGAGAGCAGGTCATTAATTTCCAAGTCCATAAAAGAATAAGTCCAAACATTATTTTCAGGATGAGTCTACCTTCTAACCAACGCAAAACAAATGTTTCATGCCAAGTGAAAGAGAAAAAAAAAACAACTCTAAGGCATAAGGTATGTCGTTTCTCTCTTGAAGACCACTGATCTCAAAGACAATGTCAAAATTTCCACTTCTGGGGGGAAAATGAGTTTCTTTGATGTCTAATTTTGCAATTAAAAAAAAAATAGAAAATGCAAAGAGAAAGAAAACTTCCCACTAGAATTATATATAACTTTTAGATGAGCTGGGTTTGGGTGGGGATACATTATTCCAGATACCATTAGAGAAAGCTCCTGTTCAGCCAGTGAAATGCAATTTCAGAATTTATTTTATTAATGTAACAGAATACACATTGAGAAGAAATTATTTTGAGTAGCATAATATTAGAGTTTTTTATTTTTATGAAAATGTTCATGATAATTTCCCTAGCACTTTTTATATTTACGAAATCCTTCACTCCCACTTTGACAAGAACAGCTCAACTTTTTGTGTTCTATCTATAAATTGAGTTTTTGTGTAAGTTTTTTTTGAACAAATTATTTCAGTGCTTAAAAAAGTTAGAAACCTCTGCTTCCTATCAGTATTTCCCACTGTTGAACAGATGCAGAAGCTAATCTGAAGTCACGCATTTTAAGGCTACTTCCCAATTTCATGGCAAAGCCTATTTCAAAAACCTGTCCATTATGCCATATTGGCTTACTAAAACTTATTTCGAGTCATAAAATTTTGACTTGTTACAGAAAGATTCCTTTATTCAACAAGTAGTTAATGGGATATTCCCTATAAAACAGGATCTGTGATAGTTGGCTAGGATATAGAGATAAGGAAAGCTCATCCTTTGTCCACCTACAGTTCAGTATAAGGACCAAAGGTAAGAAAATCAATCAGCCTCTGAAAAAAGCAATAATAAAGATATTTGGAAGATATGAGAAGAGCTCTCTAATTCTATCAAAATACCAAGAAAGGCTTTCAAAAGGAAGCGTCTCATCCCCCAGGTACCCCAGTGATGAGTATACCCAACACCTAAATCTTGGTTTCTAATACTATTCTCCAAAAAAAAAAAAAAAAAGCATCAAGGATCCCTGGAGAAATGGTTGATTCTAGAACGGGGACAGAAAATATTTAAGATAACCCTATAGAATCTTGTACTTCAAGAAAGTAAGAAAATGTTCAATACAAAACAAAAACCACACACACACACACACACACACACACGTATATTATTGAGGACATGCATAACTCCATTCCTTAGGTATGGGGCACACATAGTGACTTTCTTCTAAACAGTACAATATAAAAAAGGAGAAAAAAGAGTAAGTTTACAGTAAACAAACCTGACAAATAATATCTTAGCCGGGTGATCAAGGTCAACATCAATAGTCATAATTCATGGTGAGAATACGTACCTCTGATACGATGTGATAAACATGTTACTTTACCTCTGTGGTCTTCTTCCCAATAACCCATAACCTCAGTCTTATCATGAGAAAATCAACAGACAAATTCCAGTAGTGAGACAGTCTACAAAACATCTGAGCAGCACTATTCAAAGCTGTCAAGGTCATCAAAAAAGTCTGAAAAACTGCCATACCTAAAAGGTCCCTAAATAGATGTGATAGCTAAATGTGATGTGCTATTCTGGATAAGATCCTGAACACAAAAAGGGCATTAGGTAAAAACTAAGAAAATCCCAATAAACTATGGACTTTAGTAAATAATAAAGTATCAATATTGGTTGATTAATTGGTTTTTACCATACTAACATAAGATGCTAGTAATAGGGAAAGTGAGTATGGGGTATCCGGGAACTCTGTACTAACTTCTCATTTTTCTTTTCCAAACTGTTCTAAAGGACCTAAAACCGTTCTAGAAAACAAAGTCTTAAAAATAAAAGAGGTGGGGGGCGGAGCCAAGATGGCGGACTAGGCAGACGCTACCTCAGATCCCTCTTACAACAAAGACACGGAAAAACAAGTGAATCGATCACATACATAACAATCTACGAACCCTGAACAACAAACACAGATTTAGAGACGGAGAACGAACTAATACGGGGAAGCAGCAATTGTTTCCAGAGCCTGGAGCCAGCGTACCAGTCAGGTACGGCACAAGCACAGAGACCTGCTCCACCCCCCTGAACTAACCCCGGGAGGGGGACCAGCCGGTTCCATGGGCGGCGTGGGACGCAGCCGGTAGGAGAAGTCCTGGGGAGGCAGTGACTGATCTTGGAGCAGAAAGAGCAGCACCCGAGCTGGGGAACCATCCCGCAGGGATTTGGACTGGACGCAGGTACGCCATAAACACGGAGAGTTGCTCCACCCCCCTGAACTAACTCCGGGAAGGGGACCAGCCAGGTCGAGCAGGTGGCGTGGGACGCAGCCGGTAGGAGAAGTCCCTGGGAGGCAGCGACTAGTAGTGGAGCGGGGAGAACAGCGTCCCAGCCGGGGACACTCGGTCACGGCACAAGCACAGGGAGCTACTCCACCCATCTGAACTAACCCCGGGAGGAGGCCCAACTGGCTCTCGGGGGCGGCACGGCCACGTGGCTGGAGGGACGAGAAGTCCCCGGGAGGCAGCGACTGATTTTGGAGTCGAGAGTGCACCGTCCCAGTAGGGGAGCCTTGACGCTGGGCGTGGGGCTGGAAGCGGAGGATCTGACCGTGACTCCAGCGGGCCAGAGCCCCCGGGGGCAATCTCCACACAGCCAGCACACATAGGCGACGCGCCCACGGGAATCTCAGATATAATAGTCATTCCAAGCAAGACAAGCAACTCTGGCTATATTCTGAGGTGCTACTCTCCTATCTCTCTGTTCCCTCCCCCACACTCCCCAGGCAGCTTCATTAACATCTGAATAGCCTGAGCCAGAGGGAGAACTCTGATAGGGATCTGACTGCAGTTTTTTTTTAGCGGATTTTCTGGAAAAACTAGTTTCCCAGTGATGGCTCGGAGACAACAATCCATATCAAACCACTTAAAGAAGCAGACCGTGACAGCTTCTCCAACCCCCCCAAACAAAAGAATCAAAATCTTTCCCAAAAGAAGATACAATCTTGGAATTATCAGATACAGAATATAAAAAACTAATTTACAGAATGCTTAATGATATCACAAATGAAATTAGGATATCTGCAGAAAGAGCCAAGGAACACACTGATAAAACTGTTGAAGAACTCAAAAAGATTATTCAAGAACATACTGGAAAAATTAATAAGTTGCAAGAATCCATAGAGAGACAACATGTAGAAATCCAAAAGATTAACAATAAAATAACAGAGTTAGACAACACACTAGGAAGTCAGAGGAGCAGACTCGAGCAATTAGAATGCAGACTGGGACATCTGGAGGACCAGGGAATCAACACCAACATAGCTGAAAAAAAATCAGATAAAAGAATTAAAAAAAATGAAGAAACCCTAAGAATTATGTGGGACTCTATCAAGAAGGATAACCTGCGGGTGATTGGAGTCCCAGAACAGGGAGGGGGGACAGAAAACACAGAGAAAATAGTTGAAGAACTCCTGACAGAAAACTTCCCTGACATCATGAAAGACGAAAGGATAGCTATCCAAGATGCTCATCGAACCCCATTTAAGATTGATACAAAAAGAAAAACACCAAGACATATTATCATCAAACTCACCAAAACCAAAGATAAACAGAAAATTTTAAAAGCAGCCAGGGAGAAAAGAAAGGTTTCCTTCAAGGGAGAATCAATAAGAATATGTTCTGACTACTCAGCAGAAACCATGCAGGCAAGAAGGGAATGGGACGACATATACAGAACACTGAAGCAGAAAAACTGCCAACCAAGGATCATATATGCAGCAAAACTCTCTCTGAAATATGAAGGCAAAATTAAGATATTTACAGATAAACACAAGTTTAGAGAATTTGCAAAAACCAAACCAAAGCTACAAGAAATACTAAAGGATATTGTTTGGTCAGAAAACCAATAATATCAGATATCAGCACAACACAAGGTCACAAAACAGATTGTCCTGCTATCAACTCAAATAGGGAAATCACAAAAACAAACAAATTAAGATTAATTAAAAAAAAAAAAATACACATAACAGGGAATTATGGAAGTCAAGAGGTAAAAGATCACAATAATCAAAAAGAGGGACTAAATACAGGAGGCATTGAACTGCCATATGGAGAGTGATACAAGGCGATATAGAACAATACAAGTTAGGTTTTTACTTAGAAAAATAGGGGTAAATAATAAGGTAACCACAAAAAGGTATAACAACTCTATAACTCAAGATAAAAACCAAGAAAAACGTAACGACTCAACTAACATAAAGTCAAGCACTATGAAAATGAGGATCTCACAATTTACTAAGAAAAACGCCTCAGCACAAAAAAGTATGTGGAAAAATGAAATTGTCAACAACACACATAAAAAGGCATCAAAATGACAGCACTAAAACCTTATTTATCTATAATTACCCTGAATGTAAATGGACTAAATGCACCAATAAAGAGACAGAGAGTCACAGGCTGGATAAAGAAACACGATCCATCTATATGCTGCCTACAAGAGACACACCTTAGACTTAGAGACACAAACAAACTAAAACTCAAAGGATGGAAAAAAATATATCAAGCAAACAATAAGCAAAAAAGAAGAGGAGTAGCAATATTAATTTCTGACAAAATAGACTTTAGACTTAAATCCACCACAAAGGATAAAGAAGGACACTATATAATGATAAAAGGGACAATTGATCAGGAAGACATAACCATATTAAATATTTACGCACCCAATGACAGGGCTGCAAGATACATAAATCAAATTTTAACAGAATTGAAAAGCGAGATAGATAACTCCACAATTATAGTAGGAGACTTCAACACACCACTTTCGGAGAAGGACAGGACATCCAGTAAGAAGCTCAATAGAGACACGGAAGATCTAATTACAACAATCAACCAACTTGACCTCATTGACTTCTACAGAACTCTCCACCCAACTGCTGCAAAGTATACTTTTTTTTCTAGCGCACATGGAACATTCTCTAGAATAGACCACATATTAGGTCATAAAACAAACCTTTGCAGAGTCCAAAACATCGAAATATTACAAAGCATCTTCTCAGACCACAAGGCAATAAAACTAGAGATCAATAACAGAAAAACTAGGGAAAAGAAATCAAATACTTGGAAAATGAACAATACCCTCCTGAAAAAAGACTGGGTTATAGAAGACATCAAGGAGGGAATAAGGAAATTCATAGAAAGCAACGAGAATGAAAATACTTCCTATCAAAACCTCTGGGACACAGCAAACGCAGTGCTCAGAGGCCAATTTATATCAATTAATGCACACATACAAAAAGAAGAAAGAGCCAAAATCAGAGAACTGTCCCTACAACTTGAACAAATAGAAAGTGAGCAACAAAAGAATTCATCAGGCATCAGAAGAAAACAAATAATAAAAATTAGAGCTGAACTAAATGAATTAGAGAACAGAAAAACAATCGAAAGAATTAACAAAGCCAAAAGCTGATTCTTTGAAAAAATTAACAAAATTGATAAACCATTGGCGAGACTGACTAAAGAAATACAGGAAAGGAAACAAATAACCTGAATAAGAAATGAGAAGGATCACATCACAACAGAACCAAATGAAATTAAAAGAATCATTTCAGATTATTATGAAAAATTGTACTCTAACAAATTTGAAAACCTAGAAGAAATGGATGAATTCCTGGAAAAACACTACCTACCTAAACTAACACATTCAGAAGTAGAACAACTAAATAGACCCATAACAAAAAAAGAGATTGAAACGGTAATCAAAAAACTCCCAACAAAAAAAAAGCCCTGGCCCGGACGGCTTCACTGCAGAGTTCTACCAAATTTTCAGAGAAGAGTTAACACCACTACTACTAAAGGTATTCCAAAGCATAGAAAATGACGGAATACTACCCAACTCATTCTATGAAGCCACCATCTCCCTGATACCAAAACCAGGTAAAGACATTACAAAAAAAGAAAATTATAGACCAATATCCCTCATGAACATTGATGCAAAAATCCTCAACAAAATTCTAGCCAATAGAATCCAACAACACATCAAAAAAATAATTCACCCTGATCAAGTGGGATTTATACCAGGTATGCAAGGCTGGTTTAATATCAGAAAAACCATTAATGTAATCCATCACATAAATAAAACAAAAGACAAAAACCACATGATCTTATCAATTGATGCAGAAAAGGCATTTGACAAAGTCCAACACCCATTCATGATAAAAACTCTTACCAAAATAGGAATTGAAGGAAAATTCCTCAACATAATAAAGGGCATCTATGCAAAGTCAACAGCCAATATCACTCTAAATGGAGAGAACCTGAAAGCATTTCCCTTGAGAACGGGAACCAGACAAGGATGCCCCTTATCACCGCTCTTATTCAACATCGTGTTGGAAGTCTTAGCCAGGGCAATTAGGCTAGACAAAGAAATAAAAGGTATCCGGATTGGCAAGGAAGAAGTAAAGTTATCACTATTTGCAGATGACATGATTATATACACAGAAAACCCTAAGGAATCCTCCAGAAAACTACTGAAACTAATAGAAGAGTTTGGCAGAGTCTCAGGTTATAAAATAAACATACAAAAATCACTTGGATTCCTCTACATCAACAAAAAGAACACCGAAGAGGAAATAACCAAATCAATACCATTCACAGTAGCCCCCAAGAAGATAAGATACTTAGGAATAAATCTTACCAAGGATGTAAAAGACCTATACAAAGAAAGCTACAAAGCTCTACTACAAGAAATTCAAAAGGACATACTTAAGTGGAAAAACATACCTTGCTCATGGATAGGAAGACTTAACATAGTAAAAATGTCTATTCTACCAAAAGCCATCTATACATTTAACGCACTTCCGATCCAAATTCCAATGTCATATTTTAAGGGGATAGAGAAACAAATCACCAATTTCATATGGAAGGGAAAGAAGCCCTGGATAAGCAAAGCACTACTGAAAAAGAAGAAGAAAGTGAGAGGCCTCACCTTACCTGACTTCAGAACCTATTATACAGCCACAGTAGTCAAAACAGCCTGGTATTGGTACAACAACAGACACATAGAGCAATGAAACAAAATTGAGAACCCAGACATAGATCCATCCACGTATGAGCAGCTGATATTTGACAAAGGACCAGTGTCAATTAACTGGGGAAAAGATAGCCTTTTTAACAAATGGTGCTGGCATAACTGGATATCCATTTGCAAAAAAATGAAACAGGACCCATACCTCACACCATGCACAAAAATTAACTCCAAGTGGATCAAAGACCTAAACATAAAGACTAAAACGATAAAGATCATGGAAGAAAAAATTGGGACAACCCTAGAAGCCCTAATACAAGGTATAAACAGAATACAAAACATTACCAAAAATGATGAAGAGAAACCTGATAACTGGGAGCTCCTAAAAATCAAACACCTATGCTCATCTAAAGACTTCACCAAAAGAGTAAAAAGACCACCTACAGATTGGGAAAGAATTTTCAGCTATGACATCTCCGACCAGCGCCTGATCTCTAAAATCTACATGATTCTGTCAAAACTCAACCACAAAAAGACAAACAACCCAATCAAGAAGTGGGCAAAGGATATGAACACACATTTCTCTAAAGAAGATATTCAGGCAGCCAACAGATACATGAGAAAATGCTCTCGATCATTAGCCATTAGAGAAATGCAAATTAAAACTACGATGAGATTCCATCTCACACCAGCAAGGCTGGCATTAATCCAAAAAACACAAAAGAATAAATGTTGGAGAGGCTGCGGAGAGATTGGAACTCTCATACACTGCTGGTGGGAATGTAAAATGGTACAACCACTTTGGAAATCTATCTGGCGTTATCTTAAACAGTTAGAAATAGAACTACCATACAACCCAGAAATCCCACTTCTAGGAATATACCCTAGAGATACAAGAGCCTTCATACAAACAGATATATGCACACCCGTGTTTATTGCAGCTCTGTTTACAATAGCAAAAAGTTGGAAGCAATCAAGGTGTCCATCAACGGATGAATGGGTAAATAAATTTGGTATATTCACACAATGGAATACTACGCATCGATAAAGAACAGTGACGAATCTCTGAAACATTTCATAACATGGAGGAACCTGGAAGGCATTATGCTGAGTGAAATAGTCAGAGGCAAAAGGACAAATATTGTATAAGACCACTATTATAAGATCTTGAGAAATAGTAAACCTGAGAAGAACACATACTTTTGTGGTTACGAGGGGGGGAGGGAGGGAGGGTGGGAGAGGGTTTTTTATTGATTAATCAGTAGATAAGAACTGCTTTAGGTGAAGGGAAAGACAACACTCAATACATGGAAGGTCAGCTCAATTGGACTGGACCAAAAGCAAAGAAGTTTCCAGGATAAAATGAATGCTTCAAAGGTCAGGGGAGCAAGTGCGGGGGTCTGGGGAACACGGTTTGCGGGGACTTCTAAATCAATTGGCAAAATAATTCTATTATGAAATCATTCTGCATCTCACTTTGAAATGTGGCATCTGAGGTCTTAAATGCTAACAAGCAGCCATCTAAGGTGCAGCAATTGGTCTCAACCCACCTGGAGCAAAGGAAAATGAAGAACACCAAGGCCACACGACAACTAAGAGCCCAAGAGACAGAAAGGGCCACATGAGCCAGAGATCTACATCATCCTGAGACCAGAAAAACTAGTTGGTGCCCGGCCACAATCGATGACTGCCCTGACAGGGAGCACAGCAGAGGACCCCTGAGGGAGCAGGAGATCAGTGGGATACAGACCCCAAATTCTCATAAAAAGACCAAACTTAATGGTCTGACTGAGACTAGAGGAATTCCGGCGGCCATGCTCCCCAGACCTTCAGTTGACACAGGACAGGAACCATCACCGAAGACAACTCATCAGACGTGAAAGGGACTGGTTAGCGGGTGGGAGAGAGACGCTGATGAAGAGTGAGCTAATTATATCAGGTGGACACTTGAGATTGTGTTGGCAACTCTTGTCTGGAGGGGGGATGGGAGGATAGAGAGAGAGAGAAGCCGGCAAAATTGTCAAGAAAGGAGAGACTGAAAGGGCTGACTCAATAGGGGGAGAGCAAGTGGGAATACGGAGTAAGATGTATGTAAACTTATATGTGACAGACTGATTGGATTTGTAAACGTTCACTTGAAGCTTAATAAAAGTTATTAAAAAAAAATAAAAATAAAAAAAATAAAAGAGGTATCTCTAAAGTAAATTTTAAGGGGTAAGAAGACGTCACATGTAGAAGAGAATCAAAAGGCTTTCTGGTATGAAGAAAGGAGAAATGCGTAAACTCACAGCAGAGAGTGGGAATGACTCCTTGAGGGAAATAACAAGTAAGTAGCTCGATATAACTCACACTTCATACGGACTAAGTGCATCTTTAATCCTAAAGTTTTCCTTACTTTGTACTAAGAAATCTGCCATTTTCCTGACACAACCACTCAATAATTATGTGCTTTGGGCAAATCATTTGTTTTTTCTGAGTTTTGGACCTCTGTGATGATTTGTGATCTGTGATCAGAAGCCTGTCTTGAAGGGCTGTTAAAAGAATCAGATATCTTCTATAACATACAGCACAGTATTGGAATTTCCAATGGCATAGATACCACGCGTACACTGCAATTGTGCTACTCAAAGGAATAAAAATGTATCTCCTGATATTTTGGGTTTAAGATTTAAAGACTCTTTCAGGGCAATAGTTTCAGAGGTTCAAAAATATCCCTTGAAGTCTTCTCAAAACCAAACAGTAGCTTAGTTTAACTAGTAAAGAATCTCTGCTTTGAGCATTGTGCTCCTTTAAGAACTATCTTTATGAGACCAAACTGACAACAGCAAATCCAAAGATTAGACAGGAAATTTAGTGGCAGTGAATTTGTGTTAATGATAAGGAACCATTCAGAAAAAAAAAAAAAAAAAAAGGAGGATGAAAATGGCTGCACCACTTGAAGAATGTAATCAATGTCACTGAATTGTACGTGTAGAAATTATTGAATTCTGTATGTTCTGCTGCGTATATTATAGATAACAACAGGAAAAAAATAAATTATAAAAAAAGATTAAAAAAAACAAATCTTGGCAATTGCTTTTATGGATTTAAATCCCTGATGCTAACAATCACTACATAATCTTTTTTCCTAACATGTAATTATTATTTTTCATATTGTAGATTGGAATAGTCTTTAAATAGATCCTAGTACCCAAATGACAGTCTGTGCTTCAGTTGAAAGTGGAAAAATATCATTTTTTAAAAGTTATTCATCCTGTGACTAACAAACCTATCTATATAGAAAAAAATTCAAAATGTGACATGTTTATGTTATTTATGACAGTAAAACTTCAAAACTCAGCTTTAATGTTTAATAACAGGAAAATAAGCCAATGATTATGTATGTGTGTAGACATTCACATACATCTATATACGTTGTATGTACGTATTAGAGTCCTCCTTTTAAAAATATTTCACAATTGGAAAAGTATCTTTGAGTTAAATTTAAATGCAGGGCATCAAATTGTGGGTAGTCTAAATTTACAGTTATATTTAAAAATACTTAGAAAAAAAGAGGCTAATGTGGAAGACACCAAAGCAAATACTAGATTACAAGATTAAAGAAAAAAAAATCAAAACTGTTGTTATCAGGTGCCTTCTGACTCACAGCAACACAGTAGGACAGCGTAGAACTGCCCCAGAGGGTTTCCAAGGAGCGGCTGGTGGATTCCAACTGCTGACGTTTTGGTTAGCAGTCAAGCTCTTAACCACTGTGCCACCAGGGCTCCGGATTATGGAATTAGCGGTGACAAAAATGTGCTCCTATTTTCAAATATTTTTCTAATGTGATATTGATTTAGTGATTTAAAAATTCAGGTTCTGAAAATATGGACTACATGCTAAATGATCACAGCACTGCATTGTGAACCCACCATTTAGGTGTTAAGAAAAATTTACCATAAATTAATGTAGTCATATTCTGCCTTAAGAAAAATCTAAACCAAATTTAGAAAACCAACTCTTATTACAATGTTTTAATTTTATAGTCGAGGTTATAAAATATCTTAAACAACGAAGTTGTTTGGAATCTAAAACAAAATTTGCTTTTACAAAATGATGATACAATTTATAGTTAAACAAGATCTACTTTCATCTTTTTTCCTTTGTTCTCAGTAAGACAGTTTAAATTTTCTTAATTAAATTTAATTTTGTTAAATAAACTTTGCTAATACAATTTATTACTGTTTATGTAAATAGATATAATTTTGTTAAATAAATTTCATTTAAATAGTTTTCACAGGTTCTATTAGCATTAATAATTTTATAAATATATATTTCAAGGTAGCCAATATTTTTTATTAGTCCTAACATCCAGATTAGTGGACCTTTGTATGATATTTCTACATTATAATCTTGTACCGCTATCAAATCATATTTCTTTCCTAGGGTTCCAAAATCTTCCAACTTCGTTCTTAATGCTTTATATATATTTCTATTGAAGCATTTTTCCCAAGAATTTTATCTTTGGTGAAGTTTGCTTAATTATCACAAATTTACATTAAGTTTAAACTCATCTAGATTTCAAGAAATGCTAAAAATACAGTTTTCTGGTTTTGAGGAGAGATATTTTTGTTTTGATTGGTTTTATTTTTTTTTTTTGTTTTGTTTATATCCAGTCTATTTCATCAATTTTCCTTTAAAGGACAAATCTTTCTTAGATTACACTGAATGTTTGAAGTTTGGCCTGGGTTATAACTCTTATCACAGTTCAGGGAAGAATAATAAAAAAGATCAATGGCCGAACTAATTTCATTGGAATTAGTAGCACTCAATAAGGCAATTGCTTACTGTTTCCTAGACATCTCTTTAACTTTTGATTCTTCTGATCACTAACTCTACCTTGATCTGCTGAAGTGAGGCATGAGAGTCACAGGGACTGTGGTGAATTAGCTTTTATTTCATCTTGATAGGAAAGCAATTTCTAGATGTCTTTTTTCCTGAGCCATCCATCCCCTGTTAACAGAGAGCTGCCAAACAACTACCCCTAACTTTACTATAAAAAGGAAAACAACAACAACAAAAAAAACCATTGGGATATCTAGCCTCTAATACCTGCCAAACCGTATTTTCTGTTTACTTCTTTCAAAGTAAGGCCTAGCAGCACCTTAATGAATTCTGTTTTTCCATGAGAGCTCATTAGCTGAACCTGTGGTCCTTATTGATTTCCCCTTGGACACAAACACTAAGTCCTTCACAGTGGATATGTAAATTTCTGGAAAGAGGTATTAGGTAGTCATGATTTTGCACTAAGTTCTCCTCAATGATAAGTACAAAAGGAGTAAAGCCTAGCTCTTAGGAGCCCACCTAAGGTTATAAAAAGTCATGAAATATTTTAAAGATGTAAAATTGGATATAGATCTAAGGAATTTTAGTGATAATCTATCTTCATTTTAAAAAGAAGAAACAGAGACCCAGAAATGTGAAATATACCGTATTTATTCTGTCAGTGAAAAGCCA
Source organism: Loxodonta africana (assembly GCF_030014295.1). NCBI lineage: Eukaryota > Metazoa > Chordata > Mammalia > Proboscidea > Elephantidae > Loxodonta > Loxodonta africana. The sequence continues at coordinate 107,550,637 of NC_087347.1, read as the reverse complement.
GGGCTATACTGACATGCATCAATTCTTCCGTCATCCTTTTTCATTGTCCTTTTTCACATGAAAGCATTTTCTATGCTTTACATGCATATGAGGCAATGAAAAAGATCATGTCTTGGGTTAGGCACATCATAGTCAACCAAGTGATATCTTTGCTAGAATGAAAAAATCTAGAATAAATACAATCACAATCCTCCTTAGAAATGAGGATGGTGAGATTTCAGCTCTCTTAATTTGGACAAGTCATCAAAAAAGATCAATCACCAAAAAAGGATATCACTTTTGGTAAAAGCAGATGGTCAGCAAAAATGAGGGTGACCCTAAATGTCATGGATTGACACAACAGCTGCAACCCCGGACTCAAACATGCCAAGGATCGTGAAGATGGTTCAGGACTGAGCAACATTTCATTCTGTTATACATGAGGTCCCCATGAGTCAGAGCAGACCCTGTGGGAACTAACAGCAATAAACATACTCAAATGCATTCAGGTAGTATAGGACTTAATTTTCCAATAGTTTTTTCCAACAAATCATACTGCCTCTCTAAAATTAATAACGTTAATAATTAATAACATTATTGAGAGGTCCGTGAGTAGCATAAAGATTTGCACTTAACTGCTAACCTTAAGATTGCCAGTTTGAACACACAGCAGTTCCACAGATAAAAGACCTGGCAATCTGCTTCCATGAAGACTACATCCAAGAAAATCTTACAGAGCAGTTCTACTCTATAACACATGGGTAGCTATGAGTCTGAATTGACTTGATCACAATGAGGTTTTTTGTTTTTAATAATTATTGAGCACTTTCCAAGTGTAAGAAGCCCTGGTGGCCCAGTGATTAAGTACTTGGCTGCTAAGTGAAAGGTTGGTGTTTTGAACCAACCAGCCACTCTCCAGGTGAAAGATGTGGCAGTTGACTTCTGTAAAGATTTACAGCCCTGGAAACCCTATAGGTGCAGTTCTGTTCTTTCCTGTAGGATCTCTATGAGTTGGAATCGATTCAACGGCAATGGGCTCCAAGCGCAAAGCTCATACCACAGAGTTTTTTAAATATTGGATTTTTAACCTTCATAACAACTGTGTTGTTGCTGTCAGGTGCCATCAAGTCTACTCCAATTTATAGTGACCATATATGACAGAGTAGAAGAATCACATAGGGTTTTCTAGGCTGTGATTTTTATGGAACAGATGGCCAGGTCTTTTCCGCCACAGAGCCTCTGGGTGGGTTCTAACTACCAATCTTTCAGTTAATAACTGAGTGCTTAACCATTGTGACACCAGGGCTCCTTGGAGCAACTGTAAGAGGTAAATATTTTCATTATATGCATTTTACACATGAAGAAATTTAGGTTAAATAATTAAACTAGGTCACACTTTGTAGTAGAGCTGGGATGAAAAACGGAGTCTAGAAAGAAGAGTCAGGAATAGGAGGAGCAAATGGAGTGTATGGCTAATTGCCTCCATGAACAAATTGCTTCATTTGCCATGAGACCAGAAGAACTGGATAGTGCCCAGCTACCATTACTAAACATTTTAATCGAAGATTCTATAGAAGAATCCTGATCAAAAGAGGGAAAATGCAGAACAAAATTTCAAATTCTCATAGACTTCAGACTTTCTGGAGCCATGAAGACTGGAGGAAACCCTAAAACTATTGCCCTGAGATAATCTTTAAACTTTAAGCCAAAAATATCTCCTGAATTCTTAAAACCAGAGAATAGTTGAGCTTAACTAGTAAAAAAAAAAAAAGTCTGTCTTGAGCATTATGCTCTTTTAAGAACTCTCTGTATAGGATCAAATTGACAATAGTCACTCAAGAGATTAGAAAGGAACCCTAGGGGACAGTGAGTTTATGATGATGGGGGAAGAACAACTCAGAAAAGGAGGATGAGAATGTTTGCACAACTCGAAGAATGTTATCGATGTTACTGAATTGTACATGTAGAAACTGTTGAAATGGTGTGTGTACTGCTGTGTATATTCTCAACAACAACAAAATAGATAAATAAAATTAAGAAAAAGGAAGCAGTCTATCCTGGAGCCAGCATTTTAAGTCACTATTCTATAACCACCTGCAGAGTTTCATTTCAGTTACTTCAATCATTAACATGTTACATGAGGACGGAGGTCCTGTTGTATCTTTTCAACTGTTGATTGTGTACTCAATGTCAGGACAGTGCTTTTGATAGATGCTCAATAAATGATTATTTATTTAATTGACATGACTATACATAAAATAGCACTACTATGTGTATAGGGTCGCTATGAGTCGGAATTGACTCGATGGCACTGGGTTTGGTTTGGTTTTTTGCATTATAATCCCGGTTTCAGGGAGAGCTGGGAAAAATTACTTTTGTGAAGAAAAATGAGAAAAGGTCAAGTATCTTTTATGCAGAACCTGAAAATAGTCTGTGATCAATGTTACTAAATCTGACTTTGATTTTGACAATTACAGGCTATAAAATGTCAGCTTACAGGTTCCTTCCTCAACAAGGTCTTCCCTGAGTCTTTAGTCTATATTAGGTCCATCTTTTTTTAGTCATAAAACTCTACACTTGCCTTCATATATTTTACCAATACTTTTAATTACATTATGATTTATGTGATTATATTTTAATGTTTTCTCCTTGACAAATTTCATAAGGCCAGGGGCTGTGTCTCTTGTGTTCATTGATCTATTTGCAGCACCTAGCAGTGCCTGTCACAGAGTAAGTTTTCAATGAATAGTTCTTGAATAAATGAATAAACAGAAATAAATGAATGGATGCAGGTTTTGGAAGCCTAAATGATTCTTAAAGTGCCTTTTGGCATATGTATGTTTTAACTCTGGGAATGTCATTCAACCTCTTGTCTTTCTACTTCACTATCTATAATTGTGTAAGAACATTAAAGCACAGCATGGGGTCATTTTGAAGGATACATATTGAGAAAGGAGTGATTGTCTTAACTGTGGAATATCTAGGTGCTCTATACAAAAAAAAAAATTTTTTTTTTTTCTATGATAGGACATACGATGATACTATTTAAGTGTGTGGCCCTCTTGAAGAACTGGTACTTGCTACATAATGATCTTACTCACTTTTACCTAGCTTTGTAAACTAGATAGCTTCTTCTGTGATCATAGTAAAATTTCCACTTAATCAAAAATGTAGTCAATTTAAACTATATTAGAATCATAGGTCATTGGAGTGTCATCCATCTTCCTGTCCCTTGGCAGTGATTATATACAGAATATCTCAGAACAGAAAGGATCCGATTTTTGAAGATTACCCAATAAATCAAATTCTAAAATCTATCTAAAAAACTCACTCTAATATTAATCAATTTTTAACATCCCTGCATGTGTTACCTAATTAGTAAAATAATAATAATACCCATGTTATGTGGTTTAATCAGAATCATTACTTGGTGGACCCAAGATTTCAATACATTTTTAAAAGCTCACACATAAACCCAGTGGGCAACACTGCTATGGAGTATGGTCCTCAGACCAACAGGTGACTTTGGGCTGAGGAAATTTCCCTGTCGTTTGAGTTCTTTCATATGAATTTCAACATTTTCTCCCTTGACTTTCAGTCAATTGATGTTACATTTGCAGCTGGGGCCAGATCTGAATATAGGAAAGCACTTCTCTTAAAACTTATTGCTGGGAACTGTAGATCCAGAAAGTTAGTTCAGGAATGAGATTATAACTAAGTAAACTGAAATCAATTAATAGTATTATATGATACCTGAAAAAAAAAAAAAAAAGATTTTTCTATTTTACTCTATTGGAAGGTAGCCTTAAAAAAAGAGAAATCAGAGACTAAAAATGTTTCAATGTTTATTATTCTCTAAGCCTTGGAAATAGTAAAAATCACAGATACACTGTATCGTGCACCAGGGGGTTTTCACTTTATATACTTAGAAGAACTATCATCCCAAATCTTCTGTCGACCTTTCCTATTGCACATTCATTAGTATAACTTTGTAATCCTTTGTTTGACATCCCAGGTATCAGAGATACATGAGTATTATGGACACTTGAAATATTTTATATAATGATGAACTAGCCTCAGTTTCATACATTGACCTACAAGTTATGGTTAAAATAACAGAATCAAGTTTCTGTTTTCATAAACCTGAGGACGACACCAAGAGCCATAGTAATGCCAAGGTACTGCTATGTCATCCTGTGAAGTTCACTGAGAGGAAGCAGCCTCACCTTCCATAATATTTCTAGATCACGTCTCTGTAATAGCAAAATGGCTGAGAGCTAATTCCATTCTGTAGTAAATAGAGTGTCACAATGTGTTTCCAAGGGTATATAATATTTCTGCAAGGCACACTTTATTCTTCTCATTTTCCAAATAGAAAAGCTGAGACCTACAGAAATTAAATGACATGCCACTACCAGAAAACAAGTGACTAATTTGGGTTCGTAACAGTCACTTCTTGAACAGTGTTACTGCCCCTGGAGTATATACTGGTTATTCATTACATATGTACATGGATATGGACTCCTGATCGTTTCAACATACTTCACACTCAGCAGACATGTGAGTAGCCTGTAGCATATTCACAAATGTCCCACACTACTCAATAGCTTAATCATTAGGTCTCTGGGGAAATAATAAACCAGTAGCCTGAGAAAGCAGAACGTTTCTGGGGAAAAAAATATTAAAATTCTTCCTTGTATGAAGTCTGATATATGTGGGGATTAGTCCCTTAGCTTGTTCTAATTTACTATAACAACAATAAAACAAAATCAAAATCATGCAAACAAAAGAAAAACAAGCAGTAGGAATTTCAAAAAAAAAAATCAAAAAATTTGAAAATAAATAAAGGCATGAGCAACTCTTAGGCAAACTGAAGTCCAGCATTCTCTCGCAGATGAGAGAAAAAAGTGGTGCCTGACATGGCTTTTCTCATCTCGTTAAACATTTTGTATTTGAAACTTAATAACTATAGAGAGTAATGGCAATGCAAAAGACTAGATTAGTTAACTCAAAGAGAAACCTAATTTATTCATAAACAGAAGTATTTAGAATTTTTGGTCAGGTGTGCAAAGCCAGTAGGTTATCCAAAATATGTTTCGTAAAACCTACCCAAACAATTTTCCTTGCTCTGCAGATTATATAATTAATCTCTCCCAGAACTGTAACTCTCCTGTTCTTAACTGTTCACTTTGGCCATAGAAGATACAAAAAAAAAAAAAAAAAAAAAAACCTGTTGCTTTCGAGTCGATTCTGACTCCTAGCAACCCGATAGGACAGAGTAGAAACGCTCCATAGGGTACCCAAGAAGCAACTGGTGGATTTGAACTGCTGACCTTTTGATTAGCAGCCATAGCATGCCATAGCTCTTAACCACTTCACCACCAGAGTCCCTAGTTTTTATTAATTATATTGAGAATATAGGAGAGCTCCATGGTTATGAGGGAACTGAAACTTTTTCTTTTTTAATTTCTCATATTGATCTATGTCATGTGTTTCATTTTCTGCTTTGTTTTCTATCAAGCCTTTATAACTGAACCAAAATCTGTGAAGTTAAACAACTGTACTATACATCAATGTCAAATCTATTTAGATAGTTCTTTTCCCCCTTGATTAGGCAATTCATTGGAATATAAAACGTTGTACATGGTAGAGAATTGTCACATGAATGTTCCCCAGAAATTCTGTTACTATTTTGTAAAAAGAATAGTCACTTGAAATATGAAAGATTTTAAGGGGGTACAAGATAAAATGGAGTCTCTTTAGAATTAGCAAAGTTAAGTTTGTTCTGTTTTGCTTCTTTTAAAGTAGCCAGTGTGTACTTGGCTGAGAGAATTTAGGTCAAAGTCCAGGAGCTCGGAAATACTCCTGCTTCTCCCCCTTCCACCCACCTCCACCACTATTTTTATTCTTTCCTGGATTCTAAATATTTTTGGAAGGAGAAAACCTCAGAACTCAATTAACTGGTAGATTATGCTTCCAAAGGTGGCACTTCAAGGAAAAATCACTCTCAGTAAGAGCATTTAGTGGTCACCGAAAGTGGTTGGTTTTGTTGGAAGCAGAAACATGTATAAAAATAACTCAGAGGCTGGAGCTCTTGGTGGCCATATTTAATTTCTTCCCTGAATTCCTTCTACTTTTGATCTCTCTTTACAGCTGGAGGTTCTCAGTGTCCTTATTCTGCAGGCTTCACTTTTGTTTTCCTTCATGCATCTGTATTCTTTTTCACTACTCTTTTCTTATTCTCTCTCCAAGACTTCATGCATTAGTTCCACATTAATTATCCTTTTAACCTCCTGTGAGGCCACTTTCTAATTCATTAGAAAAGATGAGTTTGTTCCGTTTTGCTTCTTGCGAGATACATGATAACTAAACCCAAAGCCAACTTTTTGCAGTTGAGTCGATTCCAACTCATAACAAATGTATAGGACAGAGTAGAACTGCCCCTAGAGTTTCCAAGGAGTGCCTGGTGGATTCAAACTGCTGAACTTTTGGTTAGCAGCCATAGCACTTAACCACTATGCCACCAGGGTTTCCAAGATACATGATAAAATATTGTTTATAAAGCTCTCTAGAGGGATACATTTTGTCTTACTCATACATGTAACCACATGATTTCATGCCCACTGTCTCTTATAATTGCAAATTCACTACACTTTTGCTTAACAACTGCAGTTAAAATATTTCTGAGTCTCCTAATAGGTATGTAGTTGAAGAGGAAAAAAAAATTAGGTTTTTTTTTTCTCACAAAGCAATTAAAATTGCAATTTAACAGGGCTTTTAAAAGTAATCTACTAGAAATCTTCAGGAAATGTGACTCTTTCCCAGCAGTTAAGACTTAAAGATTGCATATTCTGCAATTAAAAGGAAGGGGTGAAAAATAATGGTTAGCAATCTCCTTATAATAGCTAAACAAACATGAAGAAACTGTCATGGTATTCTCAAGAACAGTTCTGACCTTAGAATCAAAGGAGCGCAAATTTGCTCTTAACTCTGACATTTGTTTGATGACCCATATAAGCCTTCTGAGCTTGGAATTATACCAATGTGAAAAATGAACGTAATGGAACCTACCACCCACGTTTGTTGTGAGAGTTAAAGAACTATTGCACATCATACAAGTATTTTATGCATCCCCAAAAACCCATTGTCGTCAAATCAATTCTGACTTACAGAGACCCTATAAGAGTAGAACTGCCCCATAGAGTTTCCAAGGAGCACCTGGTAGATTTGAACTGCCAACCTTTTCATTAGCAGCCATAGTTCTTAACCACTGTGCCATCAGGATTTCCATTTTATGCATGAGTTGTTATAATTACATACAAATCTTTAGAAGTACAATCCCTAGGACCTTTTTTTCCTAATTTTTCCATTGAAAATGAAATGGCCTGATGAACTAAGAGAAGGTTCTATGACTTTGTGGTCTTTCACATTTGATCGAAGAGACTAAGTTCGTTGGCCTGATACTTATCTTTAGAGGGTCTTTCAGAATTTTTCATTTTAGCTGATCCTGGGATTACCTGTATTAAAAACTCAGAAAATATCTGTGTAAAATATAGACAGTTCTTCAGCTGCTGTCTCTGCCTTCCTTTCACTCTTTGTGTCAGAATTCATAAGGCTTTGGGACTATGTTTTTTTTTTTTTTTCTATTTGTGGTCAAGATTTCATATATAAGATGACTTTCAATTGAATTCAATGTAAATGTAACAAACTTTCAGCATCATTGTACCCCTGTTTTTCCTTTCAAGGGAATTTGGACAAGAGATCAGATGCATGACAGAAGAGTTGTCTTCCAGTAATTTAACAAAGGTTTTATTCTATTTGAACTTAATAGGAGCTAATGATTTTGACAAGAGCCATTTCCTGTCTTGGATAGCCTTCTAAGTTTCTTTTCCTTTTCAAGTCAAGCTCTTTTGATTATAGATGTCATATCACTCATAATACTAGTTACAAGTTTGTCTTTTCAAATGAAAAATGAAACTTGAGGTCTTGATTGCCTTGTCTTTTAACCGCATTATTATCGTGAAAAACTTTCCCCCATCACTGCCTACAGTTTTCTGTCAGACTGAAACAAGACAGCAGAAAACTTTTGAGCTCAGAGTTCTCAGTATACTTTTCATTTTTATCATGTCACTTTAAAAGGGAGCAATGTCTTTGACAGGATACTGTGTAAATAAAAACATTAAAAAATAAACAAGTAAATAGAGAGCCAAGGGCAACAGGAGGTAGTGAAAACTACCTTTTAGAAGCAATGCCTGACCAGTTGTTTCTATTATACAAATATCTTTTGAATTCCCCAGAGCTGAGGAAAAAGTGGCACACATATTTCAAAAGATGTTCTGGGTATACAGGAGGTATACACAGGAAAAAGAGGAAATGAACAACTGGGAAAAGGAAAAATATCCTCAGTCAGCAGAACTGCATGCTAACTTTCATTAAGTTGGTTGTATTTTGATGCCCCCCTATCTCCAGTTAGGGGGGTGGAATAGCAAAGGCCCATAGCTTTATAGCTTCATAAACTACTACTCATTTGCAATTCTGCAATTCATCACAGATTAAGAAAACAGAGTTCACAGTAAATACTGGGCAGTTTGGCTTCCTGAATTGGCGACAATTGCATTTGGCAAAGTGCAGTAATGTCAAGTTTATTAAGCTATAATCTAGAAAGGTGGTTCCATAAAGGGGAGTTATAGAGATTATGAAAAGATGCCAAATATGGAGCTGCAGAAGCTTTGCCTCCTGCGCTGAGCAATGGCTTGGCAAGTAAGTATTCAATAAGTACCTCTTGATTTGATTTGACCAAGTGGAGCTACCACATAAAGCCCTGAGACATTATATCTCTGTATCATTACCCACCCTCTAGACTTAAGAATTTCCCCCTTTATTGCATGACCTTTGATTTTAATAGTATCTCCATTGAGAATGGTCCACTCTGGATCTTCAAGTAGAAGAGTATATTGGAAAGACGATGTACTTGGATGTTAGACTAACTGGGAATGAATTCTAGGCTGGCCATTTATCAGTTATGTGATCTTGGACAAGGTAGCTTAAACCCTTTGTAAAATAGGGATATTAATAATTCCATAGCAGGGTTGTTGTGAAGACTGAGGAAGACCAGGTATAAAAAATAACATAGCACAATGTTTGGCAACTGAGGAGTGCACAAATTTCTGAATTTTAGTTTTGAGGCCATGGGGTTTCAGCATCACCCTAAGGGCCAGAGTGCTATTCTATGGGGTATGTGTCTTAAACTGCTAAAAATTAACATTGTAATCAACCTGAGCCATTCTTATATTGTGGATACCTCAGGCTAACAGAAAACACTACTAGCTAATTTCTGATATTTCCCAGACTGAGGTCTGGAGTTTCTGAATAGGATTTAGGTCGATCAACTTGATTGGTTCATTCTATTATCGAAACAGTCATTTGACAAACATTAATATGTATCATCCATATGTGAGGCACCGTTCTAGGAATTATTTGAAAGATTCAAAAATTATGTTGCTTATCTCTCAACCAAGTTAGAAAAATGAGCTATGTATACAAACCACAAAGTAAAAATGAAAAAAAAAAAAAATTGTAAAGAGTTCAATAAACATGAGAGAGAAGAGTCAGCACATTAGTATGAAGTAAAGAGGCATTGTTTTTACCTACGTAAATTTGGGGTGGTTTTCTCAAAAAGGTCAAATTCCAAGTAACTTTTAAAAAGGACATTTTTTTAATAGGAAGAGTGGTAAGAAGAGGTCAGTAAAGGAAGGAAGAATTATTAGACAAATTTCTCCCACTTTAAATGCTTAACAGGAGCGCTCTCTCTCTCTGTCACTCTGGCTTTTCAGAAGGCACAGACATTGGCTCTCTCATCCAGTTCTCCAGAAATGGAGGTCAGGAAGGCTTAGAAGAGGGTCAGTAAGAAATGCTCGAGACGCGGATGGAAATAAGAATGTTACTTCAAAGGTTAGTTTAAGCAGTCGAAAAGCTCTTTTGACAGATGAATCCCGTACTTACCAAAATATCCTAAATCAACTGTTAAGACTCATCTGTTTTTATTTGCTGATATTAGGGGCCTAGTTTTACAGATGCTTCACTTAAAAATCTGCTGATCAGAGCCCACACTTTTCAGGCCTTACACACTGTAGCTGGAAACAGTGCTCGTGTGTTTTCATTCATTTAAAAAAACGAGCTCACTAAGGAGACGTATATTCATTAGAATCTGAATGGGAGAACAGCTTTTCAATATTTCTGAAGCTTTCTTCACAATGCAGAACAGTCTTGTAAAATTAGGCTGTTTCAGTTTTCCTTCTGCTTAACATGACAAGGCTTCATATTGTTAGAAATCAAAAGTTGTTTTATTCTTTCCCCTAAATCAAGTAATATTGACATATATTTCAACCAAGTACTCTTAATTCTAATAACTAAAGGCTAAATAGTGTACTTGAGCAGAGCACCCGTGACATAATTTTACAATACGATAAACAAATACGGTTATTCCTGAGGCTAAAGGCTTATTTTTCGTTGTTTTTCATGACCTTGTTCTAAAATATCTTTATTCTTCAACCATCAACATTGTCAAATCAGGGACGTAATGTAGTCTCTAAAAGGCAGTTTTGTTTTGTTCGCTGGTGTAAATGTACCCTCAGGATATTTGCAAGTATCGGCTGTAGTTATCAATTATTTCAGGTCATGTGTGTCAACCCTGCATAGACTGAACTTTAGAGACTCAAGTTTTTGTTTTTTTTTTTAAGTGTCTTCATATAATGTACCAGGTCCACTGAAGTTGAGGGGAGGTTTATAAATTTAGGTGAGAATGTGCACGCACAGCTATATTGTCAGACCAGGATTCCTCATGGAAACTGCTCAGTAAACAAAAGAAAATTCTTACAAATTAATTTGACATTGAAGAAGGAAGCATATTTTTATCAATCAGCCGTAACCAACATTGACCTTGGGGATTAGCCAATTTGGTGCATGTGTATTTAGGTAGATAAAACAGTTGTCAAATGTAGTCTTCCCGATCCATACTCTGTTATTGTGTATCAAATTGCAACCTGCAGTGCTTTCCTGGTTTCAATTTTACATTAGCAACATGTAATACATGCGTCAAATCTGTCTTGCTGGGTTACAAGAAAAGGGGAAGGATTGGGCTGCAAAAGGCTCAGTGATAACGCAGACTAAAAAACCTAAATCCTAAGCAACTAGTTTTTTAATGTTAATAAGAAATAATATCTCCTAATTCTATGATTTCTTATCAAGAAATCAAATGAAGAATTGCATTTGCTAAATCTGCTGCAAAAGATCTCTTTAAAGTTTTAAAAAGTAAAGCTGTCACCTTGGTAGCTAAGATGTGCCTGACCCTAGCCATGGTCTTTTCAACTGCCTCATATGCATATAAAACCTGGGCAATGAAAAAGGAAGACAGAAGAAAAATTGAAGCATTTGAATGTGGTGATGGCAAAGAATATCGAATAGACCATGGACTGCCAGAAGAATAAACAAAACAGTTTTAGCAGAAATGCAACTAAAATGTTCCTTAGAATTCCAGATGGTAAGACTTTGGCTTGTTGATTTTGTACATGTCATTAGGAAAGACCAATCACTAGAAAAGCACATCATGCTTGGTAAAATAGAGAGCAAAAAAACAAAGAAAACCCTCAATGAGATGGATTGAGACAATTGCCACAACAGACCCAAACATACTAATGATCATGAAGATGGTGCTGAACCAGGTAATGTTTCCTTCTGGTACACATAAGATTGCCATGAGTTGGAGCCAACTTGATGGCAACAACAAAAAGAACAATCTTATGATATTCTGACCTAGAGCGGTGCTTCTCAAACTTTAATAAAGATACAAATTACTTGGGGAACTTGTGGAAAGACTGATTCTGTTCAATGGGGCTAGAGTGGAGCCTGAAACTGTGTATATTAATAAGTTCTTCAATTATGCCACGCTTTCTTTTTGCTGGACTATGGACCACACCTTAAATAGCAAGGTTCTAGAGCAGAATCTTCCACAATACTTCGTGAGATTTCATAAGAAATCTTTATCGCCAAACAAGTGCATCACCCAATGATAGTCATAGTATTGCCTAGTCATTCATTTTAAATTAATTTTTTGTATTAAGCCAACATTTTTACTTCCCTGTGATCAGCCTTACACTTGGATATTCTCCTAGAACTACTGGTCTTCATGTCTGTACAGAAAATAAATAAAATAATAACAAAGTATGCTGTCTTAGTTATCTAGTGCTGCTATAACAGAAATACCACAAATGAGTGGCTTAAACAAACAGAAATTTATTTTCTCACAGTTTAGGAGGCTAGAAGTCCAAATTCAGATCACCAGCTCCAGGGGAATCCTTTCTCTCTCTGTTGGCTCTGGAGGAAGGTGCTTGTCTCTTCAGCTTCTGCTTCCTAGTTCCCAGGAGATCTCCATGAGTCTTGGCACTATCTTACCTCATCTCTGCTCTGCTTACTTGTTTAATCTCTTTTATATCTTAAGAGATTGACTCAAAATATAGCCTACACTAATTCTGCCTCATTAACATAACAAACACAACCCATGCCCAAGTGGGATTATAACTGAAACCCTAATCAACACCCTGTCCCTCCTTTCTTTGTCTGGCTAACCACGAGCTTGTTTTGAGCAACATTTTTCAGGAAGTCACAGCAGGTAGTGGCTCTGTCCACTAAACTGGCCCAAGCTAGACCTTGAAGCAAGCACAGATTGAAGAGATCACATCCTTCATCAGGCCTTAGACCCGACTGTCACCTGGAAGGAAGGTATTTCCCAGCCTATAGTTTCATCCAAGCCCATCTGAGAAGCAAGAGGTCCCACCACACAGACATCCAATGGAAGGTGATTCAACATCTGAACCTCCAAATGTGGACATGGGAGGGTTAAGTGTGGAGAGTTCTGGGTACCAAACTCAAACCCTGGATGCCATTTGAAATAAAATCTCCCCAGCCCCCTCAGATGGGGAGTACATGCTCTTATGGTTGCTAGACCCCATTTGCTCCTTGTCTGCGCAGACAGTAAACTTGCCACTTTCTGTTTCTCTTGCAATTATTGTTCATCACAGGACAAGAACCTGAGTGATGTTTGGTTGCATAACCACAGGTACAAAAGAAAACAACACAAAACAAAACTCATTGCCATCCAGTTGATTTCAACTCATAACAACCCTACAGGACAGAGTAGAACTGCTCCATAGGGTTTCCAAGGAGTGCCTGGTGGATTCAAACTGCAGACCCTTTGGTTAGCAGACAAAGTCTTAACCACTATGCCACCAGGGTTTCCAGATCCTTCCCCTTTGTCTACCACTGCATCTGATTCCAGACAGTTAACAAACACAGTGGGGAGCGGGGGCTAGTGAAGTGCCATTCCTGAGACAGGGAACTCCTTCCATGGGTGATTTTGGTTCAACGATCCCCCAGTTGACTTGGTTGAATATTCCTTGGAACTGTACTGCAGTCTGAGACTATTCCTGCTCCAAACCTTTCTCCTTTACTCTCTCCTATCATAAATATTAGACCTGATAACCACCTGAAGGCCTGCCTCACCTTGTCCTGCATGCTTCCCCAATAAATTTCTTGCATATTTAATCATGTCTTAGTGTCAGCTTCTTGGATGAACCGAACTAATTCGAGAGTGTTAAAGAAGTGATTTCCTGGTGAAAAATTAGAGTTAATAGAACAGTGAACATAATTAAGAGTCAAAAATAAGAGCTATGCACAAGGGGTGTATTTATAAAATGACCTCCCATGGTTAAAATAACTGCTGATTTTCCATAATATATGTTTTTATGAATTTTCTCTATACATCAAATGATTTTTTCTTGTTGCATGTCTCCCTAGAAGTCCTTGGATGATAAAACAGTAAACGTGGTACGCTACTAACTGAAAGGTTGGAGCTTCTAGTCCACTCAGAGGTACTACAGGAAAAAGGCCTAGCAATTTACTTCTGAAAAATCAGACATAGAAAACTCTGTAGAGCACGGTTCTACTCTGACGCACATGAGTTCTCCATGAGTCAGAGCCAACTTGACAACAACTCGTTTTGACTGGTATGTCTCTCTGAGATTACAAGCTGTTAGAGACAGGATTACGTGCCTTTGTTTTCCTCTAAGTGTTTTTTCCAACTATATTTGTAAGGTGCAATATACACCTCTCATGAAAAAGGTTTTCCTACATCTGGAAGATATTATGGAGTGCACTAAATCCAAAACCAATTGTTATTGAGTTAATTCCAACTAATGGCAACTCCATGTGTTTCAGAGTAGAAGTAGGCCCCATAGGGTTTTCCACAGCTGTGATCTTTCAGAAGTAGATCATCAGGACTTTCTTTTTTGGTGCCTCTGTGTGGATTCAAACTACCTTTCAGTTAATAGCCAAGTACTTAACCATTTGTTTCACCCAGCATCTCTGGATTACTAAGTAACTGCTATTATTTCAAAGTACTTATGATGAAGTATCCTCTCCAGGATCAAAGTTTGTCTAGGCAAGTATTATATTTAGATCTTTCTTACCTCTCATAAATTAGATTATTCTATTAATTTGAAGTTATTTTAAGAAGTGAGGAAAGAAGAATCCCTAAAATATAAACGTGAAATTTTCCTCCCAAATTCTGACGTCTCTGAAGGATGTAGATGAATGATCAGTAACTCTTTTCATTGGTGTTTGATGTCTTAGAGAATATAAAATTGAGTTATTTAAATTAATATTTAAAATTTGCAGGTTACAATGCAATCTTGCTTTCATTATCTAACCACAAGGTAGGTAAATAGCTATTTTAGTATATTTTATAAAGAAAGAAATTTAAATAGAGGGAAGATATGTGACTTGTTCAAAGCCACACAATTATCCCTGGCAGTATATTCTTTATAGGAAATTACCTCATGTGTTCTTCATGTAATCCTATTTCTTGGACCCACAGAAGGCAATACTCCCTTCAATGGTGATCCCCATGTCAGTAGTGACATTTATTATTAATGCTTGGAAATTTTGAAATTAATATTTCATTTCCAATTAAATTGGAAAATATTAAACCAATCCATGTTTTCCCTTAAATATTGTTCCCTAGCAACTTTCTACTTTTGAGACTGAACCCTGAGTTTTATCAGTCCAGGGCAAGGGAGCAGGACAGACATTCTTCTTCTTAAGCAAGACAATAGACTTTAGGCATGGACAAATGAAAAGGTTTTTCTAGTACAGCAAATACTAAGCCAGAGGTGTTCTTCCCTATTACAGAAAAAGTATTTAATGTAAATAGAAGCAAGATTGAAGCTCCCTCTATCCCATCTAGGATACTCCACTGGTCTCACCCCTTCGGGAGCAAGGAAGAATGAAGAAAACTAAAGGCACAAGGGAAAGATTAGTACTAAGGACCAATGGACCACATCTACCATGGCCTCCACCCACCAGACTGAGTCCAGTATGAGGTGGTACCTGGCTACCACCACTGACTGCTCTGACAGGGATCACAAGAGAGAGCCCTGGACAGAGCTGGAGAGAAATGTAGAACAAAATTCTAACTCAAAAAAGAAAGACCAGACTTGCAGGCCTGACAGAGGCTGGAGAAACTCTGAGATTATGGCCCCCAGACATCCTTTCAGCTCAGTAATGAGGTCACTCCTGAGGTTCACCCTTCAGCCAAAGATTGAACAGGCCCATGGAATGAAATAAGACTGAAGGGGTGTACCAGCCCTGGGACGGGGACTGGAAAGTAGGAGGAAACAGGAAAACTGGTAATAGGGAACCCAGAGTTGAGAAGGGAGAGTGTTGACATGTTGTGGGATTGTTAACCAATGTCATACAACGATGTGTATACTAACTGTTTGATGAGGAACTAGTTTGGTCTCTACACTTTCATCTAAATTTCAAATACAAAAATTCACCTAAATAAATAAATAAATAACCCCCCAACCCCCCCCCCCAAAAAAGCTCCCTCTATAAAGTACAGAATAATGTGGAACGAAGAAAAGGAGACAGAGACATCAGAGCCTGAGCCCCAGATGTCACCAAGCCCTGACCAGGTATGCAAATAGCTGAGGGGAAAACCAAGGACAGGGGATATTACCTCATTATTGCTTTGAATTCTGAGAAGACAAAGCTGGGCAAGGTGATTATTGGACGATTATGGACCATCCCTTGCACAGTTAAGAATATCCATTTTTGGTATGAGACTGCGTTGAGAGAGGACAGATTTCCCAGTACCATAAATATCATCTTGTAGAGGAGCACACAGGAGAAAGGGTAGAAATCTAAGAAACTAAGCATTTTACTCAAGTATGTGAGCATAGTTGCTATCTCCCCTCTATATCACAACTATATATCTTTCTCATGTGTCATTATTTCTGGATCCACAAATATAGCACTGAAGGTATCTTCAATTTAATTCAAGAAATTCAAAATTCAAAAGGTCTGTCATCCCCATTCCAAGTAAGTGATTTGGTAGAACAAGAGCTTTGGGGTCTGAACATTCTAGGTTAAATTTCCAGCTGTTCCATTCACTATCTTTGCCTCTCTGCTTACTCAGTGTAAAACTATAGTAATAATAGCTTCCTCACTAGGTTATAAAAAAAGGAAAAATATTAAAGAAGATAATACACATAAAATGCTTAGCATAGTGAGTTACATTTTGGCAATTATTATCATTACTATTATCAAAAATGACTAAGCTATCTCTTTCTGACACAGCAAAACTAGCTAAGACATGAACTACAGATGCAGACGAACACTGTTAGAAGTGTTCTCTTACCTACTCTTTTTTTCCACCTTAAAACACAACACAACTCTATTTATGTAGTTTCATAATGCCTTCAATCTCATCCCTCAAAGGAAAAATAGATAATAAAAGGTTCATGAACTCTAGTACAAATCACTCAGCACATTTCACAAAGTCCAAATGCCAAATATAAAATAAATCCTTGTGTGCTTTTAATGAAACAGTGATACACTTTTGGGTAGAATGAACAAGCAATTTAAAAAGAAAATACAAAACCTACAAACATTACCCTTAAACTTAAACCCACACTCCTGTGATGTGAGAGAATTAGTTTTTTCCATCCTCTTTCATTTTTATGTTCCCTAAACTCCTGTATTCTGACCTAAGGTATAATAGCTCTTTTCAAAGATTTCCGTTCTTTCTGGAAACAAGAAATTCTGGAAACCTTGTTGAAAAAGCCTTTTCTCACTAAATTCACAGATCATTTACATAGATTCAAGGGGTTTTTGCCAGTCCCAACTAATATCTAGACTTTTAGATGTTAACCTCAACTTGGCTGAACCCCTAGACCTCTTGAAGTTTCACTCATCACTAATTTTCTGATCCAGTGGAGCCTTGCATAATTTTTCCCAACATTTCTACAAACCAGAACCCTACTGAAACAGAAAAACTAGATGTCATGGTAGGAAAAAAGCAAACAAATCTTCCCAAAACAACAGCACAGGCAACAATAATAGCAACAGAGTAATCCTAACCATGAAAGAAAAATAAACGCTCCAGCCTTTATATACTGACATATAAGGAAAAAAAAAAAATGAGAAAGAGCCATTCTCAAAGGATATTCAAGGAACCCATGCAAAAACACTTAATCGTTTTATTCAGCGTTTTTACTTTTTACTCCTGTTATTTTTTTTAACTGTTGTTATTGTTTCCTTTTTTCCTTCAGATTCTGACTCCCCAGATAACTAATCATCTGTCCCCTTTCCCTCTTTCCCTTGAAATCTCATTTTTTAAAAACCAATCCCACCAAGGAATCTGAAAATTAGGATACTGTTGATTCAGATTGAGAAACTGGAGGAAGAAAACAGGCTTCATTTAAAGTATTATTTGTGCTTCTCTTTTAATCTTCACAAAAGCTCTATGCATTTGATGTTGTCCAATCTTTCTAATAAATTCTATTAAATTACTGATACAAGACAAAGCTATGAAGCCTGATTTTGAGGACACCCTTCCTTCCTTGTATTAAAAAGTGTGCATGATAAAGAAAGATGAGGTCAATAAACCAAGAGTACAGGTACTGGTTTTTCTATATAGGAAGAAATTTGTAAGTGGTATTCATGTTGCAAAAGCCATCGTAAATACAAAATGGCACAGTACATTTCCTTTCATTGAAATATTTCATATACAAGCAGTCCCCATTCCTAACTGTGTCTTTAAGAATTTGTAGGTAAGTTGGAACAGGTACATACAGTTCTTATTTAGCCTTACTTTAGTTCAAGAAAAGGCTCAAAGCCTAGTCTGATGTAAAAGTTGCACATGCGCAAGTGAAGGTGATTATGATGAAGAATTTGTTTCAAGTAGGGGTTGGTTCAATCATTTCAAAGTGAGGGCAAATATACATAACATTAAAGGGCAAGTAGTTGTCCGTAAATCGGACATTCATAACCCAGGAACTGCCTGTATACAATCACAAAGCAAAATCTATTGTTCAGGATGGTGTTGCTTTTCTCCTCTTCAATGAACAGGCCATTGCAAAGACAGAGACCTCCATCCCATATACAAAATAGGAAACTGAATTATAAAGAGCTCTTCTTTCAAATAGAATATTTGTAAGAAAACTGCTCAAGAGAAAATGGGTAAAAACAAAACAAAACAAAAACAACCATGCCATTAGATTTTCAGGTAGAATACTAAAGACTTCATTTTTTTCAAATGAGGTTATAGTGGCAATGCCATTGTTACAATTTCAGGGCTAATACCACAAGCTGATGAGATAGGTTTGCAAATTCTACGTGATAAAAACACCTAATAGACACCGCATTTTGCAGATACCACTTAGAAATCAGACCAACATTCATGAGAATCTAATTTTTCTTGCATTCTAGGAGAATAAAGTACTGAAGAATAGCACATTTTCCCCCAATAAATGTCCCTTTAAGAGTTAAATCTATATTTTTACCTTTTTTTTTTTTGGTGGGGAATCTTTTACAGTGCATTATATATTTACATGATTTTCCAAATAGGGCAATTATGTAGCATTTATCTCTTTTTGAAAAATAGGTCATTGCAAACAGTCAAGGACTTTATTAGCTAGCATAATTTTATGTTTGCTGTTTGCATTTTTCTCTTATTTTCTTATTCCCAGTGTCTTTAATAGGTCTTTGTCTTACAGTCTTTGCAGTCTAACTGAGGTAAAACAGGAAATGAGCTTAGCTTGTTCAGAGCTTCATAGCTAAAGGGACAAATGGGCACATTTTTTATGATGGGAAAAAAAAAAAACATGAGCTAGATTATCCGGAGAAGACTTCATGGAGGAGTTGAGACTGAGTTGGGCATTTAAGGATCAGAAGAATTTGGATAGGTAGAGAGATCAGAGGCTCCATATATAGCAGAGAATGTGAACGATCAAAGTTGGAAAGCAGCAAAGGTTGAGCAGATGACAATAAAAAAGATCAGTCTTACTGGGTGGGATAGTGGGTGTGGTTAAGAAGTAACTTACAGCTCTATAATACCTCATCCAAATTTTCAAAAATCAAAAAGCCCAGAAAACCATTTTATTTTATTTATTTGCTTTTAGTATGTAAATTGTGGAAACCTTGGTGGTGTAGTGGTTAAGAATTTGGCTGCTAACCAAAAGAGCTGCAGTTTGAATCCACAAGGTACTCCTTGGAAACCTTATGGGTAGTTCTGCTCTGTCCTATAGGGTCGCTGTGAGTTGGAATTGTAAACGATCCTATTAGCAGGTTTAGGGAATAAAGAAAAAAGCAATTAACTTTAGTTCTGTGCCTACCATGTGCTTGAATACAATTTATAACTACTAACGAAATTCCACATTGACTTTCACATAGGCAAGTTATATGTGGTAAAACCTTAAAACTGTGGAACTGATTTATTGTTGTTAGCTGGCCTTGAGTTGATTTTGACTCATAGTGACCCTGTGTACAACAGAACGAAACGCTACCTGTCTGGTCCTGCGTCATCCTAATAATCATGGTTATTATACTTGAGCTGCTGTGCCAATCCATCGTGTTAAGCATTCTCCTCTCTTTTGCTGACCTTCTACTAAGCATGATGTCCTTCTCCAGGGACCTGTCCTACCTGACAACATGTCCAAAGTATGTGAGACAAAGTCTTGCCTTCCTTGCTTCTAAGGAGCATTCTGGCTGTTCTTCCAAGGCAGATTTTTCACTCTTTTGGCAGTCTGTAGTATATTCAATATTCTTCACCAACACCATAATTCAAAGGCATCAATTCTTCTTTTGTCTTCCTTATTCATTGTCCAGCTTTCACATACCTGTGACACAACTGAAAACGCCATGGCTTGGGTCAGGCACACCTTAGTCCATAAAGGGACATCTTTGCTTTTTAACACTTTAAAGAGGTCTTTTGCAGCAGATTTGCTCAGTGCAATGCATCATGTGATTTCTTAACTGCGCTTTTCATGGGTTTTGATTGTGGATCCAAGTAAAATGAAATCCTTGCTGATTTCAATCTTTTCTTTGTTTATCATGATGTTGCTTGATGGTCCAGTTGTGAGGATTTTTGTTTTCTTTATGTTGAGATGTAATCCACACTGAAGGCTGTAGTCTTTGACCTTCATCAATAAGTGCATCAAGTCCTCTTTGCTGTCAGCAAGCAAGGTTGTGCCACCTGCATATCACAGGGTGTTGATGAGTCTTCCTCCAATCCTGATGCTGCATTCTTCTTTATATAATCCAACCACTAGGATTATTCACTTATCATGAAGTTTGAATAAATACAGTGAAAGGATGCAACCCTGACACACCTTTCCTAACTTTAGACCACACAGTATCCCCTTGTTCTGGTCAAACAACTGCCTCTTGATCTATATACAGGATCCTCATGAACACAACTAAATGTTCTGGAATTCCCATTCTTCGTGATGTTATCCATAATTTGTTATGATCCACACAGTTGAATGCCTTTGCATCGTCAACAAAACACAGGTAAATATTTTTCTGGTAATCTCTAATTTCAGCCAGGATCTATCTGGCATCAGCAATGATATCCCTGGTTCCAAGTCCTCTTCTGAATTTGGCTTGAATTTCTGGCAATGCCTTGTCGATGTACTGCTGTACAACTTTTAAATGATATTCAGCAAAATTTCACTTATATGTGATATTAAAGATGTTATATGACAGTTTCCGCATTCTGTTGGATAACCTTTCTTTAGAATAGGCATAAATATGGATCTTTTTCAGTCAATTAGCCAGGTAACTCTCTTCCAAATTTCTTGGCATAGACCAGTGAGCACTTCCAGTGCTACATCTGTTTGTTGAAACATCTCAACTGGTATCCCATCAATTCCTGGAGCCTTGCTTTTTGTCAGCATCTTTGGTGCAACTTAGACTTCTTCCTTCAGTACCATCGGTTCTTGATCATATGTTACCTCCTGAAATAGCTTTTTAGTACATAATAGAACCAGAGCAATAGCTTGTTCTTTTTCTAACTCCAGTGAATATATTTTTTAAAGTTCTCAAAATCCCTGCTTAATTGTTTGTAAAGAATTTTTGTAACTTTGAATTATTTAATAAGGAACTGAGAATATCAGTCCTTTTCTAGGCAAATCCATATTGTCCCAGAGGTCACTTAAACATAAAGATAATATGAAATTCTACTTTTTTTTTTTTAAATAATCTTTTAAGTGGAATGAGTGACTATATCTCAATTTAGGATTATACCTATATGTAATACACATATTCATTCCTGTCTGAGTAGGAGCAGACTTTGATTTGGCTTTTGTGTAAGAAATGTGTTCATGTTGGGTTTAGCATATATCATATTTTTTATTCTCTTATCCCATCTCCTGCCTATCACTGACCCTTACCTCCTGTCAAGTGGTCAAGCAATTCCTAAGCAACAACATTAAGTCAGCTGCTAATTTGACTCACCACACTCCCATATATTGGGCTGCTAAGGAGACAAGCCCAAAAAGATTTATATAATTTAATAGTCATGGCATAGCAGGCAGCATGAACTTCTTGCTCATGCTCATTCCCTTTGTCCTCCAAAACCCATGGCTGTGAAACTTAGTGGTTATTATGCACACGGTGTGAATGTGCCACCACTAAGCTTACAGAACTTTCAATCTTATGAAAAGGCTGCAAGCCAAACCTGATCTTCCTCCCCTCTGAAGAGAAACATTGCGTGTATTACGCCGGAGGGCAAGTAAATCATCTCCAGGGAGGGTAGAGAGAAGTCTTTATCTTTACTCTCCTGGAATATCTCTGGGGAGAGTGAAATTCTCTTTTTCTCATCCTGGAATGTAAATAAATCTGAGCAAATTGTCTGTTAATGAACAGGCTTGAAGAGATGTATAAAATTTATGGAGAATTAGCTTCAAACATCTGCCTTCTTTCTCAAACTAATTACCTTTATTCTACCCAAGATCAGCTACTTATAGTTCCCTAGACCCATTCCATGTCTTCAGGCTTCAGAACTTCTCTTCTTCATTTACCCAACTCTTATTTGTATTTCAAAAATAACCTTAGAGTTTATGAACCATTCCCAGAAAAGTACTCAGATTTATTTGTCTCACCTCTGTATGCTTTTAGCATCCTGCCACATTATGTCTGTCTACCTTGGCAACTATGGAGCTACTCCATAATTACTGATTTTTTTTTTTTTTGGTCTGCATTCTCCATTAGACCATAAGCTTCTTGAGGACAAATTTCAGTTCACAATTTAACTATATACAGCATGAAGTCTAATGGTTTGTTGAATTAATTTTTCTGAATCTGATTTTTTCCTCAATGAAATAAGCCTATTAGCACCCAGCTTAATGTGCGGTATATATTCTATAAACTTCAGGTACAGTGTCATGCCTGGAATCTCACTTCCCTTTCCTTGGTGACATGTGGTAATGCTTACTTGTGACAATTTGGTTATGACCACTTCCAACAGGATGGTTTACTCATATAGGTAATTTCTCCTATATGTAAGCAGAAGGAAAAAGTGGAAAACAAAGATTTTGTTTTTTTCTATGTCAAGCCTTTGACTTTTTTTTAAAGAAGGCAACATAGAAAAGTTCATTGTCTAGGAGTTTTCGGTTGAGGTCCATGTTATGAAAATGCTTAGGAGAATGTTCTCATTGTTCTACATTTTCCTTTTCAGACTATTTCTTTTCTATTAAAAATGGATGGGTCAGAGTCATCGCTACCCCTGACCAACATTTCTCAATCAGGTCACTGTGGGGTTGTTCTTGTTTTTTTGCCTTTTTTCTTTCTTGGTCTTTTTAGAAAACATAAAGGAGAGTGGTATTGAAACTACTTCCTGTTATCCTCCTTAAAATTCTTTTTGAGTTCTGTATTTGTCTGAAAAAGTTGAAAGAGAGATTGTGAATAAAGGTACAGTAATATCACCAAGGTATGGTGAATCATAGATTTACTTCAGAGTTTCTTTTCTTTAATACATTTCTTTTTTATTTAATAGGAGGTATTCCATCTGGATTTTTATATTGTTTAGTAGCATTACTTATTTTTTTTAGCTCTTAGTGTCTGTTTTCCCATGACCTTCATTTTTTCCTCTTTTCTTTCATTATGTATTCAAATTAAATAAGAGACTGCAAATACAATGCTTATTTCTGTGTCGAGTTTGTAATGGCAGGCTAATGACACTTAATTTTAAAAAATACTAGCTTTTATCCTTGAAGACATGAAGATTTCAAAATACACAATCTATTTTATGTCCGGAGTTCTTACACAGCTGACACTGAGCATGGAAATTTTGGTAGTTACTCAGCAGGACATAGATATCACGACACTCAGGCAGAAGCATGTCTTTCTTCTTAGATAATTCTGTTCAATTATAGAATCATTTGCCTCATCTAGGCAATTAGAGATGTGATCCTTTGGTTTACCACGTACCTGCTTCCCTTTTTTTTCTTTCTGAATTAAAAGAATACAGACAACGAAGGATGTAGAAATTGGTAGCCAATAGACACAACTTTCATTATGTCTTCTTAGCATACTCCTCAAGTATTCACTAAACAAAATTACAAATACATAACTGGAAACTATATTGTCTAAGTCACAATGCAAATAATCATTACAATAGTACCTCATATTAGCATACTTTTCTGGAGTCTACAGATTATGTTTGTTCTCTTATTTATATCTCATAGCAACTGTGTAGGCTGGCATCCCTATCCCCATTCAAAATATTTTTTAAAAATGAAGCTAAAAATGTTAGGTGAATTGTAAAGGTCCTAAAATGACAACATTCTTAGAACAAAAAAATATAAATACAGATCTTCTGATTTAAACTTCAGCTTATTTTATCAACAGATTTCCCGCGAATCCTTTGTTTTATGTTTTATTTTATTTTCTGTTATCTAAAAGAATATTTTTTCATGTATGTACCTTCATATTTTAGCAGAGGTAACAACAGCAAACCCCAGGGTGTGTATACATGTGTGTGCATGTGTGTGTGTTTAGAAGGACACAGTAATCACATTTCTGATCTCTTTTCCTTTTTGCCCTCCAACAGAACAATTTCATTATTATATTTTTAAACAATCAGGGTTCTGAGAGGACGTGAATAAAAAAAATGTTTCTGCTAAAAAGGAATTTGGAAATGCTCTAATTAAAGAACTTAATATATTTCTATCTGTCTAGGGCTCCTCTTTCTACCCTTTGTATACAACATTAATAAACAAGATTCCCAAACTTCCTTGAAATGCTGATAATCATACAAACATCTTTTTTGTTTGTTTGTTTGTTTTAACTTGGAAAGAAATCAAGCTTACTAAGTAAGATCATTTGTTGAATAAGCTTAATTGGGATTTGCATATACATCCCCATGAAAGATTTGCTATTTCTCAGTTGTATCTTCCACCTTTTGCAATCATCATATTGTTGACTAAGACAATGAATAAGACACTCTGATAGGCACTGGAAGAAACTTGTTAATTCATTTCTTTATTAAAATTATTTATTCTGTATCCTTTTTTTTTTTACTTTGCAGATCCCTTAGGGGAAACCCTGGTGGTGTAGTGGTTAAGTGCTATGGCTGCTAACCAAGAGGTTGGCTGTTTGAATCCACCAGGCACTCCTTGGAAACTCTATGGGGCAGCTCTACTCTGTCCTACAGGGTCGGACAGAATTGACTCGCCAGCAGTGGGTTTGGTGGATCCCTTAGGAAACCCTGGTGGTATAGTGGTTAAGAGCTACGGCTGCTAACCAGAAAAGGTTGGCAGTTCAAATCTACCAGGTGGTTCTTGGAAACTCTTTGGGGCAGTTCTATTCTGTCCTATAGGGTTGCTATGAGTCGGAATTGACTCGACAGCAATGGATTTTTTTGATTTAGGAGGTTATAGGTTCACAGCCACCATGATATTGATTGTGGCTGGGATACAAGAGGGTGGAAAAACAGGAAATTAAAAAAAAAAAAAAAAAAAAACAACTGAAGGGTTTCAGTACTCTCTGAGCATTAGGGGTTCCCTTTCCTGTTTCTCTAGCAAGAACTATAAGACTTTTTCTAGAGTTCTTTCTGACTGCACTAATGTCCCACTTCTAGATTTCATGCTTGGGTTGAGTTCAGACCAAGAGATACTAGAGGGAAAAAGCGGTAGATCACAAACTGATTCTATGGCACTTTGAATTTTGGTCTTCTTTAATACTCCTGCTACTGTGTACTTTTTAGAGTCCTAATTAGCTGTTCCTTGCATTATTTCTAAATTTTATATCTGCATTCAGTGTGTGAGAGAGTGGAGTATCCTTATTCCATCTTATCCAGAATCAGAACTACTCATTCTAGGATAATCTTCCTCATTTCTTACCCTGGGCTATTGCTACAGCCTCCTAAATGATCTGGGAGGCCAATTGTGCACTCCTCAAATGTGGTCTTGAATCTGCTGCTACATGAAGCTATACTATATCACATCATAAAGCGCTCAAAGCCTCTTTGCATCCTATAAAAACCTTTCATGAATCTCCTGGTACTTCCCTTTGTATTTGCCCTCTTCTCTCATTGCTTTTCCCTAATAATCTTAACCAGCCTGCCATTCACAGAATCTGTCAGATATCTATGACTCTCTGGGCTTGCTTAAGTTTTCCCTCTCACCGGAAATGTACTCTTTCTTCCATCTTCACTTGGTTAACTTCCTCTCATACTTGAAGACTCCCATGAATTGTCAACCTTTCCAGGAAATTTTCCCTGAACTCCAGGCGGGACTAAGCATGCTTCCTCTGGTATCTGTATATACATTTCTCAGATAATACGTTGTTTTGCTCTAGACTTTCTGTTTATTAGTCATTTTTTTCAATTAGACTGTAAGCTAGTTGAGGTCAAGAGTCTTGCCATTTTATGTTCCTTGTCTTACCACTGACTAGAGTGGTACCTGGATAAAGCAGGCATTCAAAGAAACACTGACTTTAATTGAACATACATTGAACATTATAAGATCAATGCTCTGGGCCCATGACAGAACAGAGATTAAGTATTGGGAAAATTCTAGGCTTTCCTTGTATTCTACCTTGGATACAAAATGTAGCTATGCCATTTGCTTGACATAGGACAATAAACAAGTTACACATCCCTCATTACTTTATTTTTTTCATATTTGTAAGCAGGGTATGATAATAACCCCTATCTCAACGGGTTGTTCTAAAACTAAAAAAAGGTTAAATGTGGAAAACAGAGTAGTGATTGATATACATTAGATGCTATTCTTTTTTTAATTGTACATGACATAAAATTGACAGAATTATGACTGATTCTAAGACTCAGAAGGCTTAGTTATAATACCGAGTTTTATTTTATTTATTTGGGCTAATTACTTAACCTCAGCAGTCCCTTCTATAAAATAGCGGATATCATGGCTGAAGCACCTCTTTGGCATTAACTGTTTTGCGAAGACCAAATATTATTGACAATAATAACTACAGTTTCCATTTATTGACCCTATCCTACATACTAAATTAAAGATTTTGCCTACTTTGTCTTTGGCTTCAAATTCTGTCCTCCGAACCACTACCCTAAGATGATATAAAATGTTTAAGACTGTAAAATTCTATATGACATTAAGGTATTTTTTTTTTTAACTTGATTTTCACTCACAGTTGCCAGTTTCACTGGTGATCATTCCAGTTTCAGTCTTATAAAATAGGAAGGTTGTCATAATTCTTTTTTAGTCAACTAAAATAATTTTGAGTATCTTCTTTAAATGAATGGAGCCCTGGTAGCCCAGTGGTTAAGTGTTAACCAAAACATTGGCAGCTCAAATCCATCAGTCACTCCTTGGAAACCCTATAGGCAGTTTTACTCTTTCTGTAGGGTCTCTATGAGTCTGAATCAACTCCACGGCAATGGATTTGGTTTTGATTAATCTTTGAATGAAACATTGAATGAGCAATTTTAAGGAAAAAAAAATAGAAGACAGCATGAGGTGTTCAAATTGCATGCAATCAACTTGAGAAATTATTAGAAACATATCAGCAATTTTTTTTTTTTTTTGAGAATCATATGTCAAGTACAAGGATACTCTGTTATTACTTTTATATTTGAAAAATAATAATTTCTTTACTTGGCCTTTTTTCTCATCTTTCCAGCTGTAACTCTGATTTGGACCTGTGACTATCACCATTTTACCCTTGGTTTCTTAAGATAAAAAGATAACAGATAAAGTGGGCACTATTCCAATGAGAAATATCATGATAAACGGAGAAAAGACTGAAGTTGTCAAGGATTTCATTTTACTTGGATCCACACTCACCAGCCATGGAAGCAGCAGTCAAGAAATCAAAAGATGCATTGCATTGGGCAAATCTGCTGCAAAGGACCACTAACAAAGATGTCACCTGAAGACTGAGGTGCACCAACCCAAGCCATGGTATTTTCAATCACATCATATGCATGTGAAAGCTGGGCAATGAATAAGGGAGACCAAAAAAGAATCGATGTCTTTGAATTGTGGTGTTGGTGAAGAACATTGAATATACCATGAACTGCCAAAAGAACAAACAAATCTACCTTGGAAGAAGTACAACCAGAATGCTACTTAGAAGCAAGGATGGTGAGACTGCATCTTACATACTTTGGACATGTTGTCAGGATGGATCAGGCCCTGGAGAAAGACATCATGCATGGCAAAGTACAGGGTCAGTGGAAAAGACCCTCGACGAGGTAGATTGACACAGTGGCTACAACGAGCTCAAGCACAATGATGATTATCAGGATGGTGCAGGACCAGGCAGTGTTTCGTTTTGTTGTGCACAGGGTTGCTATGAGTCTGAGCTGACTGGATGGCACCTAACAGCGACAACATTCCACTTTTTAGGAATATTATTTTAAAAAGTCACTGAGAGACATCATCTGTGTTGAGGTTTTTTTTCTTTGTTCATGCATGAATTTCTTTTTTTATCTCTACAGTATTGTTCCTTATATATATATTTTTACAGGACGTGTGTTTAAATGTATTAAAAATAATTGTCACCTATCTCACAGGGTCACTATGGGTTAGAATCAGATTGAAGGCACACAATAACAACAAACTCAAAAGTTGATATGGGAGGAAATGAACAGAAATGTTTTATAATTAAAAGCTGTTGCTTGTTAGGAAGGAGCTATATAAGCCCAAAAAGAGAAGTGGAAAACTTAAAAATCAATTCAGGTGCTTAAGATAAAAAGCTTTCATGGAGAGAACATCAAATAACAGAAGCAAAGTTGTGTATTCTTAACTTTCAAGCTGAATTCACAAATAATGAAGACCATTTTTCTTTTTTTTAATTGATTACAAATATTAAGAAACAAGGATGGTTGAGGGGTTTAGTTATTATTGTAATGGTCATACTTTCAACAAGAATGATTATTAGGTAAACCGATTAGACATACTCATTGCGTACACTTCTGTATGCTAGTTTTATACATGAGATAACTGAGGTCCAATATGAAAGTCCATAAAGCTAATAACTGTCAAAGGCAGAATTTGAACAGCTAGTCTGACTCCCAAACCATGACACATGGCTTACATAAAGTTTTCAATACCCTTATGTATTGCCTGTGGATAGGTTTTTCTTCCTTGGTGCTACACTAAAAATCGGCATAGAATGGAGAGTCTAGGATGAGAGTTTTATGAAATGGTGAAATTATTACCACATGAGTCAACAAAAGAAGAGGGAACAGGTATGTGCCACAAGTATTTTAGGCAACTAGAGGCAGGAGTCCAGGCAGATTATGTAGCAGGAATCATGAATGTAATCTATGTAACTTGGAAGATTAAGGGTAAGAAACCCAGAAAATAAGATAACACGGAGTCTGTGAGATTGCCTCTCAAAGTGTGTTCCAGGTACCAACAGTAGCAGCATCACCTGGGAGTTTGCATAAATGCCAAATCTCAGGCTCCAACCCAGAACTATAGGATCAGAATTTGTATTTTTACAGATCCTCAGATATTTCACAGCATTAATGTTTGAAAAGGACTAGTCTATGGCTCCAGGCTACAAAATTTCAAACAAACATCGAAGTCTGAGGAATGAGCAAAGGAACTCAGGTACAGAAATGGGCACCAATGCAAGATAATACTATTGGTATATGTTCTAACCACTGGTAGAACTAGTCTCAGACTGAAACTGGCATGCTTCTAAGTGAAAAATCAATCAAATAAAAAGATTATGTCTCAAATAAATTTCTCTCTAGGAGAGTCACAGTTTAATAGCCAGAAATAGTACAATATAGAACTTCTCAAACCTCTAACCACCTTCCTCTTCAATCATCCAATCCCATTTGTAATTTATGATTAACTAACTTGGTGGCTTCTGTGCAGATTTGACCTAAGAAATACCCCCTTCAGTTTTTGAATACTTTGATGCAATGCCTGGTAAAGCGGAAAGACCAATCAACTCTATTTTCTTCTGATTACTTGTAATTTGGTAGCCAATTTTATTACAAGCCCAAAAGAGACACACCAGGTAACCCAATCGGCTGACTACATTACTTCTTTTTCAAATAGTTCAACACATTTCAAAGTCTCAGCATACAAATGTCTTGCTTTTGTATATATATATATATATATATATATATATATATATGAGGATGAGGAAAGGGTACATAAATCTTCAGGAAATAAGGCCCTTGAAACAGCCAGAATAATGCTATTGTCAATATACTAAAAGCTGCTTTAACACTTTTATAAAATTCTTACAAAAGCAAAAATGTCTTTAATAAATGCAATGACCCTGACATAAATACAGATTTACTACGTACATACCTTTGCAAATGTTATAAAAGGTTTACATAGTACTTCACTAATTCAAGTGATCTCTGTAATGAGAGACTCCAGCTATTCCATTAACATAATTTTGTTGCTGACCCACCAGAGAAAAGAAGATAATATAATGTTAGAATTATTTTAGCTCTCTCGTATTCATTAAAGAAGGAAAATCAAAACAGCCAGTGCGACTTGGAGAATGCTGGTCTTTCAGGAATATTTAACCATTTCAAGCTGACATGACTTAAACAGTTTCTCCTTTGATCCAGATGCCATTTTGAACAAGAAAATAAAAACAGCAGGGAACTTAGAGAAGTGCTAAAGAAACCTTTCAAACTTGAGTGAAAAGTTTACCCACAGATATGCAAATCAGTGTGCATTATAGCTGAGTTTTGATTTGCAGAGATAAAAGCAAGCCCAGGTCTTCGAATGACCCAACAATTAAGATAATCTAGATTTTCAATTGTAAGAGGTCAAGTTAGGGCAAGCACAAGAAAAATAAAATGTATGTGAGTTATATATATTAAATTCCAATCCTCACCATTTGTTAGGTACTATTTTTGTCTCTATTTTATAGCTGAGGAAATAGAAGCACGGACATAATCAGTAGCTGTAGTACATGGCCAGACAGAAATGAGCAGTTTTAAATTATGCCTGATTTGGGCTATTCTGAGTATCAGAATCTTAAATGTAATAATCAGGTAGGGAATTCTCATTCTAATGATCTCTCTTTATAATAAAACCTACATTTTTTTTTCAATTTTGAACTTCATGGAGATAATATTCCATAATGAAACACACTCGCAAACACACACACACACAGAGTTCTCAGATGCGTCTCCAGCTCATCACCAAAGAATAGCAGAGATTAACCTAAATCTGGTATGTTTCTGAATTTCTTTCTCTCCTTCTGTTTTCTTCTCTATATTGCATGACTCACTATTTTATATCTTTTGCTATGCCTTGGTTAATCCTCAATTTAATCTACTTCTTTTCACGTTTTCAGTGACATGGCAGAGCCTGGCTAGATTCTTTTTCTAGGTACATAAAAAAAAAAAATGTATAAATTTTTACTTTTCTTGTGATTAGGGAAAGGCTGTATGACTGGGCACAAGGAATGTGGCTGAGAATGATGCAGGCTATACGCACGCTTTGCAATGCAACCTATGGAATTACGTAAATGGTCTTCTTCCACTATTACGTTTTAAAACTTTCAGCAACATAAAATAGAAGGATACTGGACTCTGAATCACAATTTTAAGGGGACTTGCCTAAACTGTGTAGGTAAAAAATTTGATAGTGTAAAGCTGATATTTGAAGTGTATTTGTGATTAATTACCCTGAATAATAAAAATGTTACAGCCATTGAAATGGATCAAATATCATTCTGTCAATGGCCAGCTATGGTTGCCTAAAATTCCTATAATTTCTCACAAATTTGGTTACAATCTCCTGAATAAGAACAAATACATTATGGCAAATAGCCCCTTCAAAACTCAATCATTTTGTCCCTTGACTTTTTGGTGATACCATATGTTTTCACTAACAGAAAGTATGCCGATTTAAGGACCTATTAAGAACTTTTGTTCTGATTTATAAATTTTGATACCCACTATCTGGGATGGTACATGTCCCAGAGAATGCATGCTAGAAGCCGTAAATGCTGCTCATATGAGTCAATGATAAGTCATTTTTTAAATTTTTTTAGATTTCGTTTCTTGAAAATTGGTAAAATATGAGGTAAAACATGAAGGCACCTGCCAATGACTGCACCTACATTTTATTTTAGTCTTCTTCTTCATAGCCTTTTCATTAAATTTTTCAAAATATGGTATAATGCATTCTTCCTTACTGCAAAAGCAGTACTTAGAGCCCAGTTAAATAAAGCTAAGGGATTTTTTATCTTCGGAAAATTATCACTACAGTTCATTTTTTCCTCACTGCAAAAGCAGTACTGACAAGCCAAATAAATTAAGCTGAAGGCATGTGTATCTCAGGAAAATCACCACTAGTGTGTGTTTTTCATTATAACAAACGCAGTACTAACAGCTAAGAAGCAGAAACGGCTGCCCTGGAATCCTGCAGAACTGCTCAAAGCGGTGCATTCCACCTGCTACACATGGAAGCATTGACTGGGCCCTGCGTTTGAATATAGGATAAGAATAACTTATAGGAGTTTGAGCCTCTTGAAAAGTACCGCTGCAATGCACTTTTCTTTATTGTAGAAGCATCACTTACTGTTCAGAAGTTAGAAAAGCAGGGAGCCAGAAACACCTGGAAACAATGAATAACACCGGGGAGAAAATGGCCGCTATGACTGAATGATAACTGGGAATAGTTTATTCTCATGATAAGTATATGCTTATGAAAGCATGGTACCTGGGAAACCTAGTGAGGAAATTTATCTCACAGAAATAAGGTAAACCTGCCAAAAGTTTAGAAAATTCACATACCCAGGAGGCATCACCTAAGGCAATGTTCAATCTACACAAAAATGAGGCTCCAACTCAGGGTTCTTAAATTTAATGCATTTCAAAAGGCTCCCATCTTGAGGCTAAATATGTTAAAATTGGTCTACCTCCTTTCCAAAGAACTCCAGAGGCATAAAAAGTGGTTAGGATATCATATGTTCCATGGGTTATGAAGGGATAGATAACACATTCAAATATTAACACCTTGCTAGTACTGGAAACCCTGGTGGCTTGGTGGTTAAGAGCTACGATTGCTAACCAAAAGGTTGGCAGTTCGAATCCATGAAGTGCTCCTCAGAAACTCTATGGGGAGTTCTACTGTGAGAATCAATTCAACTTCACTGGGTTTGGTTTTGGGTTTTAGTATTGGAGCCCTGGTGGCATAGTGGTTAAGAGCTC
Source organism: Loxodonta africana (assembly GCF_030014295.1). Taxonomy (NCBI): domain Eukaryota; kingdom Metazoa; phylum Chordata; class Mammalia; order Proboscidea; family Elephantidae; genus Loxodonta; species Loxodonta africana. The sequence goes on along the minus strand of NC_087347.1, from coordinate 107,517,621 downwards.
AGCTGCTAACCAAAAGACTGACAGTTCAAATCCACCAGCCACTCCTCAGAAATGCTGTAGGGCAGTTCTACTCTGTCTTATAAGGTCGCTATGAGTCAGAACTGACTCGATGGCAGCTAACAACAACAACAGTATTTTATAAAATTAACCCATAAGGTCTGAGCTATAATACCAGCTCAGTCACTTACTTGGTTTTTGACACTGGGATTTAATAAATTCCCAGATTTTCAGAAAAATCTTAATTCATTTAGTAATTTAATATACTCCAGAAGAACAAATGAAAATTAATAAGAAATGCCAACTATAAAACTCTATTCAGATGTAACTTTTTTTTTTTTTTTTTTTACTAACAACAAATTTATTCTGCATAAAGTAACTGACCACTCAGAGATTATGTGCCAGGACAGTAAGGCTGGAAAGAAAGAGGAACATTAAAAAATCAACCCAGGAAAAAAGGATTTGGTGGATCATTACTATGAGGGAAAAGACACTGACAGATCTCAAAGTACAATTTTATATAGCCCAATTCTAATTGAAATAAGAGGGCTTTGGTTTTCTCTTTATTGCCTATATTGTAAAACTTTACTCACACCAAATCATGCAATGCTTACGCTCTTTGCTCATGTAAACATGATTTCATACTGCCTCCAGGTTGGCAGAGCCAATCTCTAAGTTAACTGAATATACAAAAAAAAAAAAAAAGTTTTTTTTTTTTAATATAATATATAAAAAGTTTTTTTTTTTTTTTTTAATATAATATATACACGCTGGTAAATATATTCCAGATGAAAACTTGTGTTAAGCTCATGGTTCTACAGGTATTTTTCTTGGCTGCTGAGAGCGGCATCCAATGAAAACAAGTATGTACTCACCACAAATGTGAGTTAGCTTCTTTCTATTCTCTGTAACTCTGTTACCTGAGCTCTATATGTAAACTTCATTTTTTTTTTTCAGTAAAACCAGCTTTATCCTCCCATTACTCTAAACCCATTGCTGTCATTTCTATTTCAACTTATAGCGAAACTATAGGACAGAGTAGAACTGCCCCACTGGGTTTCCAAGACTAATCTTTATGGAAGTAGACTGTCACACCTTTCTCTCATGGAGTGGTCAGTGTGTTAACCACAGACCTTTTGGTTAGCACCCAAGCACTTTAACCACTGAGCCACTAGGGCTCTTCCTGAGAATATTAGGACTACTAAATGTATATAAGTGTTTATTTATCATTAAACTAATCAGAGTAAAACTCTTTGAAGGAATATTATAATCTAATTTAATAATACCATCCAGACATAGGAAAATATCCTTTTGAGGCCTTGTTATACTAATTGAAATAAACAATCCATCCTTTTATCCATGCACTTTTCATGAATCAATTTCTATCAAAGTTTCTCAGAGTAGCTATTGAAAGCCCAAATCATAAGACAGGCAAAAGAAGCAGTTTTTCTTGGAACTGAGGCTTAGAGTGACCTCATGATGGCACACAAAGAAAAAAAAAAAAAACAAAAACATGGACCAAATGCTCTTTCTACCGTACTGTCCACAATTCCAGGAAATAAAGGCGGTGCATCTGTTACCTATTGCCATAAAAATGATGTGTCATAACCAACAAAGCCTCAGTGACATAAGTGATTATTGCTTTTGCATATGAAGTCAGCTGGGGGTTAGCTATGTGCCTCTCCTGATTTTGTTCTGGGGTCACTGAGTTATCAGGGTCAATTGATCTAGGCCGGACTCAGCTGGTTTGCCTTGACTCTGCTTCACATGTCTCATGTTCTTCCTGGAACCAGAAGTGTAGAGGTTGCATTTGAGGGGGCCAGTGACTAAAGAGGTAGGAGTTGGTTGTCAGATGTGTTGAGAATAGTCTATTTCTTGACCTGTGTTAGAGATACAGATGTGTTCATTATGTACTCATGATTTGTTCTCTCTCTCATTACATATGTAAAGTATATATTATAAAGTTAACACTGTCATTCAAAGGGATAGTTTTAATTTGGAGGAAGCCAGTTGGCATAGTGGTTAGTGCTACAGCTGCTAACTAAGAGGTTGGCAGTTCAAATCCACCAGGCGTTCCTTGGAAACTGTATGGTGCAGTTCTACTCTGTCCTATAGGGTCGCTATGAGTCGGAATCGACTCGACAGCAGTGGGTTAATTTACATTATTTTATTTTGTAGATTATGTTATTAGTGTTGTATCTAAAAATTCTTTGCTTCATCCAAGATTTTACCCTATATTTTCTTTTAAAAGTCTGGTAGCATCTTCACCCATATTTAGCATCTTTTAAAAAAACATAATGGAGCTAAAGCAAGATCATGCCCTTTCCCCAATGATTACATGATTCATCAAATGGTTCAGACGTGTATACAACCAAGAGCAGAAGCATAGACTGCATAACCAATTTGGGATCAAAGCTTATTTCCATACCACTTTTGAAGCCTTGATTGTTCAGGTAAGCTATTTTGTTTAAAAATTCTCTAATTCATATTCATCTATGAAAACACAGTTTTAAACTAAACTACTGATACAAGTATTGGCCTTACCATTTTGAACATCAAATGAAGTTACAGTATATGAAACTCTCCCTCAATTACTCACAGACTATTTTAGTTCTACTCTTCATGTAATTATTGTAATATATTTAGGAGTATGTCTATGCAATTGACTGCTCTTAGAAAATACATATGAAGCATTTTATTTTAATCTCCTTAATAGTAGGACTTGCAAAGAAATGCATATTCTGTCTTGAGATGTAGAGCCCACATTTTTAGTATCACCAGATAGAAGTGTTGTTTATGGCCTCATTGCTGAAAACTGATTCAAATCTATGTAAATGGTAATAGTGGCCCTCTATCCAGCTCACTACTCCCTCAAGCACCTACAACTATCATGACTATATACTATGCATGTTTACTAAAGGAAATTTATATAGATTTTTATATGAAACTTGCATGTATCATAGACCTTTGTTTAAAAAAGATGGGTTCACTCATAAAGAAATTTAACCTTAAATTGTGAGGAAATGTAAATGACACACCCCATACCTCAGTTAGATCAGGGAGGGATTGTGTTTATCTTGTTCAGTACTGTAACTGCATTGCCTATCATAGAACTTCACATATCATTCTCATTCAATAAACAGTTAGTAAATGGATCAATTAGCTACAAAGACATTTCCCTTCTTACTAAAATTATTGACAAAAATAATTGCTGTACATAAAACAAAAATATATTTTCAATATGGATGTAGATTGATTTATTCAAAAAATATAATCTTGTTACCCAGAATATGGAAATTCTTTTGAAAAGTAGTAATAGAACAGCACCTTAAAATTCACTTTTTAAAAATGTTTGATTTCACAAAAATCAATTCAAAATGGATCAAGGACTTAAATGTGAAAATTAAAACTATAATATTCTTAGGAGAAAATATAGGGACAAATTTGTGGGACCCAATTTTTGACAATAGAATGTCATAGATGACAACATAAGCACAAACAACAAAAGGCAGATAAATGGGACTTTGTAGTGCAACAGGTTTCTTGTATTATATGGCCTTTCTGGCCTTGGGTTTATAATTCCCCCAAAAATAATTGGTTGAGCCACAGCCTGCACTGTGATTGGACTATTTCACATGCCTTTCAGGGATTGGGCACTTTACTATGCAAATAAGGTGGTAAAACCCTTGTGGGGATTGGTCAGTTACCGTGAAAATTAGGTGACATGGCCTACCGAAGGACTGGTGAATTTGTGATCTTGGTGGGAGAAGTAGACTTATAAAAAGGCCAGTCCCACAGAGGTAGAGGGAGACCTCACTACCATCAAGAAGAAGAGGCTGGAGTGGAGTGCATCTTTTGGAACTGAGTCCCTGAACTGAGAACCCGCTAGACCCAGGAAAGAAAGAGCTGTAACACTGGACATGGCGAGAGACGATGTAAGATGAGCCTAGAGCATAAGCTACAGCAGTACAAGCAGCGGGATCCAGGAAACTGATGCGAGACAGTGATGGTGGGCTTCCCAGCTCTCAGAGGGAGGTGGCTGCAGTGGGCGTGCCAACACATGGTACAAGAGAGGGCAGAGAGCTTTTGGTCAGGAGGCTTACTGGTGGAGTAGGGTACCTCCAGGCACTTGTCAGCAGACCTAAAGAGCTGTAACACTTGCCAAAGCAGGGCACTGCTGAAAGAAGGCCCAGTGGTGGGCACAGTGGAGAGGAGCCTGCCTGTGGGCACAGCTGAGAAGAAGCTGAGATGTCTTTGTTGGAATCTGTCTGATCTAAGGACTGTATCCTGTCTCCTGAGTTGTATCCCATTACTTCCAAAGTTGACCCTAATCCTGAGTTGTAGCCTGTTACTTCCCTAATAAGCCACATAATTTTGAATATGGTCTGTGAGTTCTATGTGGTCATTGCAACAAATCATCCAACCCAGCAGCGAAGTAGAGAGTCCCGTGAGGAGGATGGCTAGTGTCGGAATAATTTAAAAGTTAGAGAGTAGAGGTATGTCTGATCTCCATCTCATAGGAATTAGGTTTCTGTTGATCTTGATTTTCATCACTTCCCATGAATTTAGATGGCTCTGACATTAAGAGATACCAAACTTTTTCAAAAAAGTGAAAAACGGCTTGCAGAAAATATTTGAGAACCGTTTATCTGATAAGGACCTAACACTCCCAAAATATATAAAACTTCTACAACAAAAAGGTAAACAACCCAATTAAAAAACACACAAGGGATTAAACAAATTAACAAAGAGGATATTCAAATGGCTAACAAACCCATGAAAAGGCGTTCAGCTTGCATCTTTGCAATGAGATACCACTTCACTTCCACTGGGATGGCTAAGACCAAAAAGACAGAAAGTAATGAATGTTGGTGAGGTTGTGGAGAAATCAGAACTCTTATCCATTGCTAGAGGAGTCCTGGTGGTACAGGTGGGGTTGCAAATTGGTACAATGGTTAAAAACTGAACTACCATATGATCCAGTAATTCTAATCCTAGGTACATATACCCAAGGGACTTGAACGCAATGACACAGGCAGACCCATGCACACCAATATTCATTATAGCTCTATTCACAATAGCAAAAGGTGGAAGCAATGCACATGAGCTTCAAAGGGTGAATGAATAAACAAAATGTGGTACATAAATACAATGGAATACTACTCAGCCATAGGGATAAATGAAATCCTAATGCATGCTATGCTATGGAAGAAACTTGCAAACATCATGCTGAGTGAAATAAGTCAATCAGAAAAACACAAATATTGTATGATATCACATATATGAAATAACAGGAATAGACAAAAGTATAGAGATCAAGGTTCATTAGTGGTTACAGGGCTGGGATGAAGTGGGAAAGTGGGAATCATCGTTTAAGAAGGGAATGTTGGCAACGAAAATGGGTGATGGTCGTGCAACATGATTAATGTAAATGATGTCACAGAATTGTACAACAGAAAAGTGTTGAATTCTTAACAGTTGTGTTATATACGTATTTTACAACCATACCATACCATACCATACCCAGCGCTGTCGAGTCGATTCCGACTCGATAGCGACCCTATAGGACAGAGTAGAACTGCCCCATAGAGTTTCCAAGGAGCGCCTGGTGGATTCGAACTGCCAACCCTTTGGTTAGGAGTCGTGGCACTTAACCACTATGCCACCAGGGTTTCCTATTTTACAACAGCAACAACAAAATGATTTGATTAAAAAAAAAAAAATGTTGAAATCTTCCATTATGCATTATAAATGACCCAAAGACATTCACACATTCAAAGTACTTTCCACCTTCACCAGTTTGCAATCTAAGCGTGCTATGAGTTGGAATCTACTTGACGGCAATATATATATATATATATTTTTTTTTTTTGGTTTTGCTTATAAGCCAAAAAAAAAAAAAAAACGATTGCCATCTTGCTTTTTAGAATGGCTGGAAATTTTACACTGTTGTATACTGAATGTTTTTATATGCCATAAATATTCTTGAGCTTTGTTCTGTAAACTGGTTATTTGGAAATGGTATTGCTTTTAAATATTGTTGGATAGAAACAGATTAGCATTTAGTACACAGCTAATTTTTCCCCACGACTGAGAGAAAACATTGCTGATAAGTCTACCCTGTGGCCTGTGAATTATGAAGTTTTCCACTCTGATTGGTGGGAATGGACATTATTCCCAGCCTTGTGTGAGTTCTTTACATGGCCTTGCATATCTCATAAGCATGCACTCATCAGTGTTCTCATTTGAATAGCAGACAGGAACACTCTGCAGATCTCTGAAAGTCACTTCCTTTGTGCAGCTCTCTCCTCTCCAGTACTTTGCTCTGTGTACTCTCGCTGCATCAGCCCCCTGGACTCCCAGCTCCATCTCCTTGACTGAGGGAGATAGCTGGACTCTACCTGGATGACCCTCCTGTGCTGCAGCTTGGGTAGTTTCTCCAGGTAGTTTGTAAGCTGGGGCAATCGAAGAGCTCACCTCATTTATTTCCTATATCCCAACGATCATTGGTCCCCAATGTCTTAAAAATCATTGTTTCATATATTTTGTCAGTTTTGTTGTCGTTGCTGTTCTTGCTTTAGTTAAAAGAGTAAATCTCGTCCCTATGACTTCTCCATGGCTGGAAGTGAAAGTCTCTTATTAAAATTTAAATCAGTCATGTCACTCCTCTGCTTAAGAATCTTCACTTCTGATCTCAGTCAGTAAGGGCCAAAGCCCTAACACAAGTCTACAGGGCCATACCTGAGCTGGGCCCAGTTATCATTTTGAACTATCTTCTCCTATATTCCCCTTCACTTACTGTTCGAGCCACCATGGCCCCTTGCTCTTTGTTGAACAAGTTAGGTATGCTCTCCTCTCAGGGCCTTTGCCCTTAACATTTCTTCTGCCTGGAGTGCTGTGTTCTGAGTAACTCTGTCTCTTCAACTATTACATCCTCCATAGGAATTCTATGCACACCCTATCTAAATTTGTAACCCAAATCTGACACTGGTTATTCCTTTTCCTCCAGTTTTCTCCTAAGTACTTATGACCATATATTTTATATTCAACTTTTTACCTCTTTTTTCTGTCTTGCCTCCTCTGAAATATAAACTCCATAAGAATACAGACTTTTACATGTTTTTTACCACTGTATCCAGAGTTCCTTTAGCAGTGCGTGACATATGATAGAAGTTCAATAAGTATTTGTAGAATTAATGAATAAATAAATAATTATTAACCATATGTGAGGCTAGTTTTTCTACATGGAAGCTTATAGGATATTGTGGTTGGCAGCATAATATCCCCTTGAAAGATGTCCATATCCTAATATCCAGGATCCATGACATATTATATTAAATGGCAAAAGGGAATTAAGGTTGCAGATAGAATTGAAGTTGCTAATAAGCTGATTTTGAGATGGGGAGATTACCCTGGATTATCCAGGTGGGCCCAATGTAATAATCACAAGTATCCTTATAAGTGGAAGAGGGACGTGGAAGAGTGCCAGAGTGACACAATTTGAACAAGACTTGGCTGGCTATTGCTAGCCTTGAGTTGGAAGGGGCCAATGAACCAAGGAATGTAGGCAGCCATTAAAAGCTGGGAAAGAGAAGAAAACAGATTTTCCCTCAGAGCCTCCAGAAAGAAACAGAGCAATGCTGACATCTTGGTTTTAGCTCAGTGAGACTCATTTTGGACTTCTGACCTCCAAAACTGCAAGATTATAAACGAGTTGTTTTAAGCCATTAATTTGTGGTAATTCCTTTACAGCAGCAATAGGAAAATCATACTACAGATATTCTCTGTGTCGCCATTAGTATTAAATTCATGAGGACATGATTTGATATGGTTCTATTTTAATTCATTGTGCTGGGCTATCAGATGACCTCTCAATGTAGACCTCCCTCTCCTTCATTTCTAGAACATTTTCTTAAATTACTTCTTTTGTAATTTTCTTTTTTCTGTTGTTTCTGGAACACTTGTACATCCAGATAGTGGACCTCTTAAATTGACCTCTAACTTTCTTATTTATTTTTTACTTCTCCTTTGAATAGTTTTCCCTACTGCATGGGGAATTTCCTTAGTTTTATTTCCTAACCCTATTTAGAGATTTTCAGTTCTATCATAGTTATCATTTCCAAGAGTTCCTTTTTTTGATTTCTGAGCATTCTATTTTTAAAACAGCAGTGTCTTTTTGTCTCATGATGGCAACATATTACCTCTCTAAGGTTGCGATGATAGCTTTTTATTCATTTAAGTGTTCTTATCCATGCATAGTCTGTTTTCTCCAAGTTGTTTCTTTCTGCTTTGTTTTGACCTTGAGCTTTTCATATTAAGAGGCTTTCGTCAAATAGATGACACTAGTGGTTTTGCTCTTTTTTAAGAATGAGGAAACAAAAAAAATGTTTAAAAAATATGAGCATATTGATGGAAATTATCAGCTCTGGGGTTCCTTATAGGGTTTTCTTAACTACAGGGTGATGTGACTAAGCATCTCACTGGGTAACATCCAATATCAGTGACTTCATGTCCTTTCCTTGGGCAATCAATTTCTAGAGATTACTTTCCCATTCTCCTACCTGGAAGGTCAGGATTTAGTTAATAATCTTTCTCTGGAAGCACAATAGGGGAAATAAGCTAAAGAAGTCAGGTCTTAGCATCCACTATTAAGGTCACTTATTCTTCCAGATTCAGTGTTAGTACCCGGCTAACCACCTGTGTCAGGGGTGCCCACCCCACCAGACATCTGTGTTATCTTTCTCATAGAACATTTCTCTGATCTTCTGCTAGGATGGGTAGAGCAGCTGTTCAAACAGCTCTCAACCAATATTTCTCAGTTTCATAAGTGCCTTCCTTTTCACCCCTATTTCCAGAAGCATCTTGTGCCACCAATTCTGAAGACTTTTGAGGCTTTGTAAGATACAAATTGGATTAATTCTCAATTTTTCTCATTACCAGTTTTGAACTCAGTTGTAACTTAGGTACCACATTTATCCATCTGCTCTCTAGCTTCTTGTTGTTTTTGTATTTTGTCTAGTTATCCCCATTCTTCTGATTTTACACCTTGAAATTTTTAATGTTTTGGGAAGATGGAAAATTGGATGCATATGCAATTCACCATCTTTATCCTTCATGTTAAAATGTTCATATCAACATAAAATAGTCAAAATCAAGCAATATGAGATTAGTATTAATTTCAAAATAAGAAATCTATATCATGTTAAAGAAAACTGACATTCTGTCTTAAAACAAACATAAATACATTTCACATAAGTTGCTCTGTTTTGTTTTATTTTTAAATTCATGAGGATATTCTTTTCTAAACATCTTATTTTATCAGAATTGTGTCCTCCTTTTGCACAATTTACATTTTAAGGCAGGTAATTAACTTTTCTTTTTTATTTGTATTCCAATAATATATTAAAAGTTTAAGTGGTAATTGTAAAGGCTAAAAAAGTCAGTAGAAACCAAATTTAACACAATGCAATCTCAGTCCTTTCATAAAATAAATCAAGTACTTCATCTAGTAGGGAAAGAGTTTTGATTGTTTTATCCATTAGGGATTGTTGGTAAGTGTTAAGTTAGCTATGTAGTAACCCCCTACCATTCTCTGAATAAAATAGCAGCATGAAATTACAAGAAAAATAATTTAAAACTTAATATAAGGGTTATTGAGCTTTGCAAAAGCTTTTCATATAAAAGCATACTTGCTTTTAGATCTCCATGTGAAACAGATTTAATTTAATGTATTTTAAGTTTTAATAAAATCAATCCTGTTCAAGAAACTTGTCTGATAATTTACTTTTCAGAGAGATTGAGAAAAGTAGCAGTACCTTAGAATACCATAACTAAGGTTTATTTTTGATGAAGAGTAATCATTCAGCTACTAACATTTTTATTGTCTATTTGTAATTTATTGTAGTCCTATAGGGTCTCTATGAGTAGGAATCAACTCAACAACAATGGGTTTTATTTGTAGTTTGGGTTGCAATCCAAATCTAGCAATATTTTTAACAGTAAAACTAAGTATGGAGTAATAAAAAAACTAACGTCAATAGATGAAGTATTTCAAATCATTACTCTGAAAACACAATCTTTCAAAAGTGAATAGAAATAAGTACTTAAAATAACATGTTTAAATTTTTATTTTATTTTTTGTTTATTTTTGAGATAATGACGCAGCACTTCAGAAAACAGCGTGGGTCTATCAAGTCAGACCAAACACTGAACATCAATTAAGTTAAATGTGATCTATCACACTCACATCACACTGGATTATAGAAACCTAAAATGGTCCCAGACACCACACAGTGGCCTTCATACCCAGTGTAAATTTTAAATGCAAATAGAATGTCAGCCTAAAAAATTTCTGTATTAACTGTCATATCTATGAATCAGCTTTTTCCACTGACCCGATAAAGGAGGATCTTGGTCACAAATATGTGCCTAGAAGACCAAAGAAACCATGAAGTCTTCAGTACAAGGGAGCAGGCATGGGAGGAAAGAATTTAGAAGAAAGTCCAAATAGATTTTTTTTTATTAACTTTTATTAAGCTTCAAGTGAACATTTATAAATCCAATCAGTCTGTCACATATAAGTTTACATACATCTTACTCCGTACTCCCACTTGCTCTCCCTCTATTGAGTCAGCCCTTTCAGTCTCTCCTTTCGTGACAATTTTGCCAGCTTCCCTCTCTCTCTATCCTCCCATCTCCCGTCCAGACAAGAGTTGCCAACACACTCTCAAGTGACCACCTGATATAATTAGCTCACTCTTCATCAGCATCTCTCTCCCACCCGCTGACCAGTCCCTTTCATGTCTGATGAGTTGTCTTCGGGGACGGTTCCTGTCCTGTGCCAATAGAAGGTCTGGGGAGCATGGCTGCCGGGATTCCTCTAGTCTCAGTCAGACCATTAAGTCTGGTCTTTTTACGAGAATTTGGGGTCTGCATCCCACTGATCTCCCGCTCCCTCAGGAGTTCTCTGTTGTGCTCCCTGTCAGGGCAGTCATTGATTGTGGCCAGGCACCAACTAGTTCTTCTGCTCTCAGGATGATGTAGGTCTCTGGTTCATGTGGCCCTTTCTGTCTCTTGGGCTCTTAGTTGTCGTGTGACCTTGATGTTCTTCATTTTCCTTTGCTCCAGGTGGGTTGAGAACAATTGATGCATCTTAGATGGCCGCTTGTTAGCATTTAAGACCCCAGACACCACATTTCAAAGTGGGATGCAGAATGTTTTCATAATAGAATTATTTTGCCAATTGACTTAGAAGTCCCCTCAAACCATGTTCCCCAGACCCCTGCCCCTGCTCCGCTGACCTTTGAAGCATTCATTTTATCCCAGAAACTTCTTTGCTTTTGGTCCAGTCCAATTGAGCTGACCTTCCATGTATTGAGTGTTGTCTTTCCCTTCACCCAAAGCAGTTCTTATCTACTGATTAATCAATAAAAAACCCTCTCCCACCCTCCCTCCCTCCCCCGTTCTTAACCACAAAAGTATGTGTTCTTCTCAGTTTTTACTATTTCTCAAGATCTTATAATAGTGGTCTTATACAATATTTGTCCTTTTGCCTCTGACTAATTTCGCTCAGCATAATGCCTTCCAGGTTCCTCCATGTTATGAAATGTTTCACAGATTCGTCACTGTTCTTTATCGATGCGTAGTATTCCATTGCGTGCATATACCACAATTTATTTACCCATTCATCCGTTGATGGACACCTTGGTTGCTTCCAGCTTTTTGCTATTGTAAACAGAGCTGCAATAAACATGGGTGTGCATATATCTGTTTCTGTGAAGGCTTTTGTATCTCTAGGGTATATTCCGAGGAGTGGGATTTCTGGGTTGTATGGAAGTTCTATTTCTAACTGTTTAAGATAACGCCAGATAGACTTCCGAAGTGGTTGTACCATTTTACATTCCCACCAGCAGTGTATAAGAGTTCCAATCTCTCTGCAGCCTCTCCAACATTTATTATTTTGTATTTTTTGGATTAATGCCAGCCTTGTTGGTGTGAGATGGAATCTCATCGTAGTTTTAATTTGCATTTCTCTAATGGCTAATGATCGAGAGCATTTTCTCATGTATCTGTTGGCTGCCTGAGTATCTTCTTTAGTGAAATGTGTGTTCATATCCTTTGCCCACTTCTTGATTGGGTTGTTTGTCTTTTTGTGGTTGAGTTTTGACAGAATCATGTAGATTTTAGAGATCAGGCGCCGGTCTGAGATGTCATAGCTGAAAATTCTTTCCCAATCTGTAGGTGGTCTTTTGACTCTTTTGGTGAAGTCTTTAGATGAGCATAGGTGTTTGATTTTTAGGAGCTCCCAGTTATCTGGTTTCTCTTTGTCATTTTTGGTAATGTTTTGTATTCTGTTTATGCCCTGTATTAGGGCTCCTAGGGTTGTCCCTATTTTTTCTTCCATGATCTTTATCATTTTAGTCTTTATGTTTAGGTCTTTGATCCACTTGGAGTTAGTTTTTGTGCATGGTGTGAGGTATGGGTCCTGTTTCATTCTTTTGCAAATGGATATCCAGTTATGCCAGCACCATTTGTTAAAAAGACTATCATTTCCCCAATTGACTGACACTGGTCCTTTGTCAAATATCAGCTGCTCATATGTGGATGGATTTATATCTGGATTCTCAATTCTGTTCCATTGGTCTATGTGCCTGTTGTTGTACCAGTACCAGGCTGTTTTGACTACTGTGGCTGTATAATAGGTTCTGAGATCAGGTAGAGTGAGACCTCCCACTTTCTTCTTCTTTTTCAGTAATGTTTTGCTTATCCGGGGCTTCTTTCCCTTCCATATGAAATTGGGGATTTGTTTCTATATCCCCTTAAAATATGACATTGGAATTTGGATCGGAAGTGCGTTATATGTAATAGATGGCTTTTGGTAGCATAGATATTTTTACTATGTTAAATCTTCCTATCCATGAGCAAGGTATGTTTTTCCACTTAAGTATGTCCTTTTGAATTTCTTGTAGTAGAGCTTTGTAGTTTTCTTTGTATAGGTCTTTTACATCCTTGGTAAGATTTATTCCTAAGTATTTTATCTTCTTGGGGGCTACTGTGAATGGTATTGATTTGGTTATTTCCTCTTCGGCGTTCTTTTTGTTGATGTAGAGGAATCCAAGTGATTTTTGTATGTTTATCTTATAACCTGAGACTCTGCCAAACTCTTCTATTAGTTTCAGTAGTTTTCTGGAGGATTCCTTAGGGTTTTCTGTGGATAAGATCATGTCATCTGCAAATAGTGATAACTTTAATTCCTCCTTGCCAATCCGGATACCCTTTATTTCTTTGTCTAGCCTAATTGCCCTGTCTAGGACTTCAAGTACGATGTTGAATAAGAGCCGTGATAAAGGACATCCTTGTCTGGTTCCCGTTCTCAAGGGAAATGCTTTCAGGTTCTCTCCATTTAGAGTGATATTGGCTGTTGGCTTTGCATAGATTCCCTTTATTATGTTGAGGAATTTTCCTTCAATTTCTATTTTGGTAAGAGTTTTTATCATAAATGGGTGTTGAACTTTGTCAAATGCCTTTTCTGCATCAATTGATAAGATCATGTGGTTTTTGTCTTTTGTTTTATTTATGTGATGGATTACATTAATGGTTTTTCTGATATTAAACCAGCCTTGCATACCTGGTATAAATCCCACTTGATCAGGGTGAATTATTTTTTTGATGTGTTGTTGGATTCTATTGGCTAGAATTTTGTTGAGGATTTTTGCATCTATGTTCATGAGGGATATAGGTCTATAATTTTCTTTTTTTGTAATGTCTTTACCTGGTTTTGGTATCAGGGAGATGGTGGCTTCATAGAATGAGTTGGGTAGTATTCCGTCCTTTTCTATGCTTTGAAATACCTTCAGTAGTAGTGGTGTTACGTCTTCTCTGAAAGTTTGGTAGAACTCTGCAGTGAAGCTGTCCGGGCCAGGGCTTTTTTTGTTGGAAGTTTTTTGATTACCGTTTCAATCTCTTTTTTTGTTATGGGTCTATTTAGTTGTTCTACTTCTGAATGTGTTAGTTTAGGTAGGTAGTGTTTTTCCAAGAATTCATCCATTTCTTCTAGGTTTTCAAATTTGTTAGAGTACAATTTTTTGTAGTAATCTGAAATGATTCTTTTAATTTCATTTGGTTCTGTTGTGATGTGGTCCTTCTCGTCTCTTATTCGGGTTATTTGTTTCCTTTCCTGTATTTCTTTAGTCAGTCTAGCCAATGGTTTATCAATTTTGTTAATTTTTTCAAAGAACCAGCTTTTGGCTTTGTTAATTCTTCCAATTGTTTTTCTGTTCTCTAATTCATTTAGTTCAGCTCTAATTTTTATTATTTGTTTTCTTCTGGTGCCTGATGGGTTCTTTTGTTGCTCACTTTCTATTTGTTCAAGTTGTCGGGACAGTTCTCTGCTTTTGGCTCTTTCTTCTTTTTGTATGTGTGCATTTATCGATATAAATTGGCCTCTGAGCACTGCTTTTGCTGTGTCCCAGAGGTTTTGATAGGAAGTATTTTCATTCTCGTTACATTCTATGAATTTCCTTATTCCCTCCTCAATGTCTTCTATAACCCAGTCTTTTTTCAGGAGGGTATTGTTCATTTTCCAAGTATTTGATTTCTTTTCCCTAGTTTTTCTGTTATTGATTTCTAGTTTTGTTGCCTTGTGGTCTGAGAAGATGCTTTGTAATATTTCGATGTTTTGGATTCTGCAAAGGTTTGTTTTATGACCTAATATGTGGTCTATTCTAGAGAATGTTCCATGTGCGCTAGAAGAAAAAGTATATTTTGCAGCAGTTGGGTGGAGAGTTCTGTATAAGTCAATGAGGTCAAGTTGGTTGATCGTTGTAATTAGATCTGCCGTGTCTCTATTGAGCTTCTTACTGGATGTCCTGTCCTTCTCCGAAAGTGGTGTGTTGAAGTCTCCTACTATAATTGTGGAGTTGTCTATCTCACTTTTCAATTCTGTTAAAATTTGATTTATGTATCTTGCAGCCCTGTCATCGGTACATAAATATTTAATATGGTTATGTCTTCCTGATCAATTGTCCCTTTTATCATTATGTAGTGTCCTTCTTTATCCTTTGTGGTGGATTTAAGTCTAAAGTCTATTTTGTCAGAAATTAATATTGCTACTCCTCTTCTTTTTTGCTTATTGTTTGCTTGATGTATTTTTTTCCATCCTTTGAGTTTTAGTTTGTTTGTGTCTCTAAGTCTAAGGTGTGTCTCTTGTAGGCAGCATATAGATGGATCGTGTTTCTATATCCAGTCCGTGACTCTCTGTTTCTTTATTGGTGCATTTAGTCCATTTACATTCAGCGTAATTATAGATAAATAAGTTTTTAGTGCTGTCATTTTGATGGCTTTTCATGTGTGTTATTGGCAATTTCGTTTTTCCACATACTTTTTTGTGCTGAGGCGTTTTTCTTAGTAAATTGTGAGATCCTCATTTTCATAGTGTTTGACTTTATGTTAGTTGAGTCGTTAAACGTTTTTCTTGGCTTTTATCTTGAGTTATGGAGTTGTTATACCTTTTTGTGGTTACCTTATTATTTACCCCTATTTTTCTAAGTAAAAACCTAACTTGTATTGTTCTATATCGCCTTGTATCACTCTCCATCTGGCAGTTCATTGCCTCCTGTATTTAGTCCCTCTTTTTGATTATTGTGATCTTTTACCTATTGACTTCCATGATTCCCTGTTACGTGTATTTTTTTTTTAATTAATCTTAATTTGTCTGTTTTTGTGATTTCCCTATTTGAGTTGATATCAGGACGTTCTGTTTTGTGACCTTGTGTTGTGCTGATATCTGATATTATTAGTTCTCTGACCAAACAATATCCTTTAGTATTTCTTGTAGCTTTGGTTTGGTTTTTGCAAATTCTCTAAACTTGTGTTTATCTGTAAATATCTTAATTTCGCCTTCATATTTCAGAGAGAGTTTTGCTGGATATATGATCCTTGGTTGGCAGTTTTTCTGCTTCAGTGTTCTGTATATGTCGTCCCATTCCCTTCTTGCCTGCATGGTTTCTGCTGAGTAGTCTGAACTTATTCTTATTGATTCTCCCTTGAAGGAAACCTTTCTTTTCTCCCTGGCTGCTTTTAAAATTTTCTGTTTATCTTTGGTTTTGGCGAGTTTGATGATAATATGTCTTGGTGTTTTTCTTTTTGGATCAATCTTAAATGGGGTTCGATGAGCATCTTGGATAGCTATCCTTTCATCTTTCATGATGTCAGGGAAGTTTTCTGTCAGGAGTTCTTCAACTATTTTCTCTGTGTTTTCTGTCCCCCCTCCCTGTTCTGGGACTCCAATCACTCACAAGTTATCCTTCTTGATAGAGTCCCACATGATTCTTAGGGTTTCTTCATTTTTTTTAATTCTTTTATCTGATTTTTTTTCAGCTATGTTGGAGTTGATTCCCTGGTCCTCCAGATGTCCCAGTCTGCATTCTAATTGCTCGAGTCTGCTCCTCTGACTTCCTAGTGTGTTGTCTAATTCTGTAATTTTATTGTTAATCTTTTGGATTTCTACATGCTGTCTCTCTATGGATTCTTGCAACTTATTAATTTTTCCAGTATGTTCTTGAATAATCTTTTTGAGTTCTTCAACAGTTTTATCAGTGTGTTCCTTGGCTTTTTCTGCAGTTTGCCTTATTTTGTTTGTGATGTCTTGAAGCATTCTGTAAATTAGTTTTTTATATTCTGTATCTGATAATTCCAGGATTGTATCTTCATTTGGGAAAGATTTTGATTCTTTTGTTTGGGGGGTTGTAGAAGCTGTCATGGTCTGCTTCTTTATGTGGTTTGATATGGACTGCTGTCTCTGAGCCATCACTGGGAAACTAGTTTTTCCAGAAAATCCGCTAAAAAAAAAATGCAGTCAGATCCCTATCAGAGATCTCCCTCTGGCTCAGGCTATTCGGATGTTAATGAAGCCGCCTGGGGAGGGTGGGGGACGGATCAGAGAGATAGGAGAGTAGCACCTCAGAATATAGCCAGAGTTGCTTGTCTTGCTTGGAATGACTATTATATCTGAGATTTCCGTGGGGCGCGTGGCCTATGTGTGCTGGCTGTGTGGAGATTGCCCCCGGGGGGTCTGGCCCACTGGAGTCACGGTCAGATCCTCCGCTGCCAGCCCCACGCCCAACGTCAAGGTTGCCCTACTGGGATGGTGCACTCCCGACTGCAAAATCAGTTGCTGCCTCCCGGTGACTCCTGGTCCCATCAGCCGCGTCGCCACGCTGCCCCCGCGAACCGGCTGGGCCCCCCGGGTCAGCTCAGGCGAGCGGAGCAGCTCCCCGCACCTGCGCCGCTACCGCGCGTCCCGGCTGGGATGCCGCTCTCCCCCCTCCAAGACCAGTCGCAGCCCCCGGGGGACCTCCCCCGCCGGCCGCGTCGCCACGCCACCCACGCGAACTGGCTGGGCTCCCCCCGGGCTTGTTCAGGGGGATGGAGCAGCTCGCCATGCCTATGCTGTGCCTGTGCTCAGTAAAAATTCCGGTGGGATGGTTCCCAGGCTGGGACGCTGCTCTCCCCGCTCCAAGACCAGTCACTGTCTCCCGGGGACTTCTCCCACCTGCTGCCTCACCACGCCGCCTGCGCGAACTGGCTGGGCACCCCCCGGGGTCAGTTCAGCAGAGTGGAGCCGCTCCCTGCACTTACGCCGTGCCCGCCACCTGCCAAAATCCCGGCGGGACGGTTCCCCGGCTGGGACGCTGCTCTCCCCTCTCCAAGACCAGTCACTGCCTCCTGGGGACTTCTCCCACTGGCTGCGCCGCCACGCCACTCGCGGGAACCAGCTGGGCCCCCTCCTGGAATGAGTTCGGGGGCCAGGGCTGGGCCCCTTGTTTGTGCCATCTGCCCCCCTGGGCTCTGCCCCAAATCGGGCGCCGAAGGTCACCTGACTGGTATGCTGGCTCCAGGCTCTGAAAACAACTGCTGTCTCCCCGTATTTGTTCATTCTCCGTCTCTAAATCTGTGTTTGTTGTTCAGGGTTCGTTGATTGTTATGTATGTGATCGATTCACTTGTTTTTCCGAGTCTTTGTTGCAAGAGGGATCCGCGGTAGCGTCCACCTAGTCCGCCATCTTGGCCCCGCCTCTCCAAATAGATTTTGAAATGCATACTGGAAATAGGGTTTGATTTCTTTATAATATTAAAATAGCCTGTTCTCTAAGCACAGAATTATTCTAACTTGTATTTAGTAAGTTAGATTTCAAAGCAAAAGGGTCCCAGACAATACAATGGTAAAATATTAATTGTCTAAAATTTGTAGGTAAAACCATTGTGATACATAGCAAAAATTGTCTGAAGAAATAGGCAGGACAGGAATTTTAATATTTTGTTTTTTGTAGTAACTATTTGGATGATTCATCAGAACTTTAAAAAAAAAAAACAAAAAACATTAGAGCACAGTTAAGTGAAAGATCTATGCCTTGAAGGTCATCTGTGAGTGCTTTACTATTTTACTAACCTTGTTTTAAATACATCAAATTATATGATTGTCCCAATGGTCTGGACCGTCTTTATAGGGAAACATCAAAGATTTAGGCATTTCTTGACCAATAATAATATTAAATCATTAATAAATACAAATAGTCACACCTGCACTGACCCCTCTGTTAGTATGATATCTCTGGGTACAAAGGAACACACACACACATGCATGTGTGTGCCAGAGCATTGTGCCACTATCTCAAAAGCCTCTGTTTAAAAACCAGCTTAGTCAATTAGCGGAGCTAAGACTTTTTAAGCAGAAGGAGAAAACAAACTAATGAAGACATGTTTTAAAAAATGATTTTTAACAAAGTAGAGAGGGGGAATTCTTAATCCCGGGAGAGTGATAAAGGTAAACCTTGAAACCCTGCAGTTTAATAGAGCCCTACAGGTGATTTTGATATAAACACTATCCCTTTTCCTTTGGATCAGAATGACTATCTTAGGAAAAAGGACCCTATAGGCAAGTTTTTATCCAAGATATACCTGTGTGAGCGGTTGTCCTGATACCAGAAATGCCTTCTTTAACGTTGTCTAAAACACAACTATTTAGAGATTCCAGCAAGTATAAGTTAAATGCACTCTATTTAAATTATGACTTTCTGAGGCAGGGGGTCATTGTGGAAGGGGGGGTTAAGATACATCTCATGAAGACATGTTGTGGGTTCTTCCCTCAATTTCTTCTTAATAGTTATCAGAGTGTTATTGTGGGAAATGTGATGGTTGTTTAAAGAAAGTAAAATTGTAAATTATAAAGAAAGTACAATGATAAATTTGAATGAAAGGAAAAACCTTATAGTAAAATGGTAAAATTTGGATTATCAAAGGGGCAAATATGAGAATACAGAAGGCTGGGGTTGTGTTACCAAGTGAGGGTATATGATATGCCGGGAGGGCAGCGAAAAGATGGAAGAGAAGATCCTGAGGAGAAGGTTTCTAAGAACAGTAAAGCTTATTCAAAGGGATGGTATGCAAGAAAATTTGGCCTATACTGAGAACTTGCCAGAGTTCACATTTGTCTGCCCTGGACCGACATTATTCTCTGAATTCTGGGTGACCACTTATAGGTCTTAAGAGTTCTGAGTTGTGCTGGTCTTTTCAACTGACTCAGAATCAAAAAATCAGAGGAACAAGTCTATTTTGGTAAAGGCTTCAAAAGCTCCAATTTAAATATTAAATTTGGAATGAATTGGAATCATCACATCATTCATACTTTGCGAGGAGCTTATGGCTTTCATCACTTCTTCAGTGTTCTGTCAGATTGAAAATCTTTTTATAATACAAAGCAGGTAATCTTAGAAAAACCAAGTCCTGGTATAACATACTTTGTACTTGCTTAATCACGTCATATTTTATACAGTTTCCTTCTTGAAAATATTCATTAAATAATCCATACATATATATTTTAATTTTCTGTGGTAAGTTATAAATGAGCAATGCAGCATAACCTTCATAATGACCTTACATAGTTTGTGAGAAGTACAGATTTAGTCATTTTGCTGTATTGAGCCATCTTAAAGGAGGTTAAAATAGTATGACATAATGAGTTTACTCCTTTCCAAGATAGGATGATATTAAATGTCGTTTGTGTGACTTACGTAAATTTATTATAAAATGACAAGTGTGTTTTTAATTCTAATGTATGCCCATTTTATCAACAATTTTATCACTACAGCAGTCAAGTGTGTTACGTGTTAGGAATCTAACCCATCTCAGGTAAGAGGTAAGCAAGACAGGGATCATAATGGGATTTAGAAGGCATGTTAACGCTTTTGAGATTTAGGGTGAGCAAAGAGGGGAGTAATCTAATAATTTTGCACTTTAGAAAGATTATTTTGGATGCTTTGTGAAAAAAAAAAAATTGAATAGAATTGAAAAAATCCAGGTAAGGAGATCAGTTACTAAATTCTTGGTTCACTTTTGTATTAATTTTCTTTTTTCACTTTGCCATACTTGTAATTAGAGCACTTGGAAATGTCTGTCCATATTTTTAATCACTGGGATACTATTGTGTTCTATGATAGTCAATACTTATGAATACAAATATGTCATGGAATTTATTTATAATCATGGCGTTATATTTTAAGCGCCAGTTTATGTCCTAGGGAAAAAAAATGGTATTCTTTTCAGCTGAGGGCTTTTACTTCCTCATTATGATTTGGAACATACCCCTGGTTAATTGATTCAAAATTAATCAAATATTTAAGCAGCTGCTTACAAAAAAATGATAAAAAGTCATACATCACTATTGAGTCAGGTGATTTTACCCTATATAATAATGGTTATGACATTTTACACTAGGGTAAAATTAACAGACATTTATTAAAATAGAAGTATTGTAGCCTCGGTCATGTCATTGTATAATTTTTACTAGAAAATTTGGTTTCCCGATAACCATAGTAACTGAGGTACAGCCTAAATAACAGTAAGAGGAGAGCAGAATGGCTGTAACTTTGGGAGTTAAAAAAACAGTTTATTGTACTTTTATTTAACATGATTAAAATTTATAAACCTCTTCAAAGTTTCAATTATATGTAATCATCAGAGATAGTATCAGTATTTTTCTAGGTCAATCAGTATTCTTTATTATCATATAAGCAAATAGGCTGGTTATAGATCATAAAGAAAGCGTGATTTTTTAAATCACTCTATTAGCCAAGTGTGATAAAAACAAACATACTATTTTATTTTCTTCTTGGTAGCAAGACTATATATATAATTAGTTTGGGGGGGCCATATAACTGGATTCTGGACAGTGCAGTCTGGAGAGAGTGATATATGCTATATCCAGGAATGGCCATTAACTTCATTGTATTATCTTCACTCTTGCCCTTCCACCATGGCTTAAAAGACCAATTATTTATGATGTGAGGTGTCTGGGTCATCTCCAAGTAATGACTTAAATGAAAGCCCCAAAGAGAATCACCCAACATGTATAGGAATCTGAAATGAGAGATAATTAAACTCTTCAATCAAACTCTGTGATTAGGTGGCTCTTATTTGATCTCAATACTCCTTATTTCATTGAGAGAAAAGTCTTAGATCCTAGGTGTCTTCATTCAATTTGCTTTTTAGCATTAGTCCAGATTTTCATTCAATTCAATGAATATGTTCTGATTGCCCTTAACTCTAGGCATAGGGAACTACAAAAAAAAAAAAAAAAAGTATTCCTAGATAATATCATAGACCAGAAACTCATGCCTAACTCACTAACCAAAAAAACCAAACCCATTGCCGTCGAGTCAATTTCTACTCATAGCAACTCTATAGGACAGAGTAGAACTGCCCCATAAGGTTTCCAAGGAGGGCCTGGTGGATTCAAACTGCTGACCTTTTGGTTAGCAGCCAAAGCTCTTAACCACTATGCCACCAGGGTTTCCTAACTTACTAAAGAATGATATAAAGGAAAAAGCCACTGGAAATAGAATATTTTAGTTTAATTCCAGAAATACCAATTATTATGAATATGAGTAAATCGTACAATCTTTCTTTTACTTCCCTTTATCAATTGAGTACCATAAATGCTCAAGATTCTAAATCTGAATATAAAGAAAATTATCATATAACTCCTTTCAAATCATCGTTATTTTTTCTAGTATAAAAACCCACTGTTTTCCAGTGGATTCCAACTCATGGCAGTCCTGGTGGCACAGTGGTTAAAGCGCTCAACTGCTGACTGAAAAGTTGGCGGTTCAAATCCACCAACCACTCTGTGGGAGAAAGATGTAGCAATCTGCTCCTGTAAAGATTTACAGCTTTGGAAACCCTATGGGGGCAATTCTACTCTATTCTACAGGGTCACTATGAGCCTTTCTAGCATAGCATCATGAATTCTGAGGACATCAAAGTTAAAAAGAAAAAAAAAAAATTAATGAATCTCAGGAAGCAATTTGTAATTAAAGATATCAGTTAAATCATATTATTTTCATCTTTTTCTAATCAGGTCACATGAAAATAGTTTTTTGGAGAGGAGTATGTCTAAGATACCTTTAGAGATGGTATTAAACCAGAGCAGAGATGCAGTTATCTGGGAAAAGTTAAGTGGAATTCACTACTTAGGATGTCAGTGGGACAACACTTAAATAAGTTTACTGCCCAAGCCTACATCTTTTTTAAAAAAAAATTTTTTTTTTTTTTATACGGAACATAAAAGTACTACTGAGTATTTATATAAAAAGCATTAGGTGGCAACGGGTTTCTTTGTTTTTATACAGCAACAAAAGAATCTTTTCAGGGTTCTTTAAAAATTTAATTAATTAAAATAAAATCAGGACAACAACAAAACTTGTTAATACCTCAGTACACTAGAATATAGGTATTTTTACAGAACTAGGAGTTGTGTTTTCATACAGGTTGCTTTACTAGCATTATTTCCTGAAACAACTAGAGGAAAAAAAAAGGTGATACTACAGGAACATGAGAGAATTGGAAACATGTACTTCAGGGAATGAAACAATACTACAGAACAATCCTGTAGCAATAATTACTATCTCAGAAGGAACAGCTTCCACTCAAGTAGTATGTAACCAACCCTGCCACTCTGAAAAAGAAAATGTTGAAAATATTTCTTAAGTGGAAAGCTGGAAACCTATAAAATAATCTTAGAAAATACTTGGGTCATTTATAACATTAATTCTATAGAAGTCTTTAATAAAAACACTAAGAACTGAATTAGCAGAGTCTAGCTGTGTTCTGTATTTAATCACTCTTAGCAAAATACAAAAATAGAACTTTTTAAAACTCATTTTCCTCTTACTGTTGGAATGCCTTCTGGGGATGATCAATACCTATCACAAAGTCTCAGTGGAATCTTATTTATTGGTAAGGATGATCACTGATGTCTGGTAATCTGGTAAATAATTTGTTTCATATTTGTGTGTTTTATTAAAGTATTGTATGTTTAGACAAAACACCACCATGCGTTAAATGAATTGAAAAGGTCAATAAAATTGGTTTGTAATCATCTATCAATTTGCCATCTATAAGAATGTTTTTTTTTTTTTCATACTAACAGTTTATTTTCTAAATATAACATTTTTTAAGAATTGTTACATTTTTAATTGGGTTTAATGGCGAGATGGCAGAATAATGTTAGTAATGCAACAAACTACAGATTAGTGCATGGCCATAAACTAATTTCGTGCATGCAAGATAAATTAAAGCTTAAACATCAGGCTAGAATTCAAATTAATGAGGAAATAAAAATATAATTCCTAGTACCTCCCATTATAAAATTATATTTTTACCATTATAAAAAGTATACTATATCCTAGAATTTTTCCTGAAGTGCTAATTGATACAGATTTTAAAGGATATAGTCATAATATTAACTAATCTTGAATATCACCATGATTTCTTAGATTCTATTCATATTTCATTCAGATTATTTTCTCAGGAGCACAATAGTAGATATCTGTCACATTTTTTAGCTGTTTATATTCCGATTTCTTTTCCTGTGTTCAAATCATTCTCCACGTTATCAGAAAGAGCTCTCCTCATATTAAGCAACTATGCATTTGTCCAATCTCTGTAGCAGATCATAAACACGTGACCTAGGTGCTGCCATTTAGGTCTACTCGTCTCAGACTTAGGATCAGAAATTAGTTATGTGAAGAATCAGGAAAAGCCTGAGCTCCATTTTGGAGATGATGTTGGCAGAAGAGACAGATACATCTAGCTTCCAAAAAAAATAATAATGTCAGCCATCTGATTGGCAGAAAGCAGATTATTGTGCTGGTGGTTCAAGATGCGTGTGTCTGCACACAGTGGCAACAGCGACAAGTCTTCACTGGACTAGTTTTGTGGTATGATCTGAGGAATTACTCTAGGCTTCATGAACTCCAAGTACGATTCTCTGATCCTCTTAGAGATGCTAGGTACTATCAAGTGTACTTTTCATAAATCAAATTTCTGTTTAAATTAAACAGAATTGGATTAAGTGGCTTTCAAGTAAAAACCTTGACCAAAGCAGGATGAGGCTTTTAATGAGGCTTTTAATTTTTCTCACTTTGACAACGTGGTGAATATGTTTCATGTTATAGATATGTCTGTATGTAGAAGTTGGTCAAAGGGATGCAAAGTCCCAGACAGTCTTGGTTGCCAACCTAACAGCTACATCTTTGTTCTACATCCCACCCAATGCTTCTTTTTTCTTAGAACCCATCTCCTATATGCTTCACCAGCCTCCCTTTTATTGCTGGCATAATATGAAATGACCATTTGGCCCAATTCTGAACAATGAGACATGGTGGGAAATCTGTGTTAACATTTGGTAAAGCTTTTTCATTCCTAATAAAAAGAGACTTTGAGAGGAAACATCTCTTTTCTTTGACTGCTTATTTTGTTTCAAAACGTGAATCATGAAACTATAACCACCATCTTATAACTATAAGGAACCATACCTAAGGAACAAGCCATTATATTAAGGAAGTTAGGAGATAAGCCATTTAATAAACCCTAAAACTGCCCTGCATTCAGAATCACTATGCTGGAGAAGTGACAAATGCCTTTATTGTTTCAGAGAGTTTTAATGGGTATCTTGTTACTTGTACCTGAAAGCAATCTTAAATTGTACCCACACAGGTAATGAATGAGTGATTTCACTAAACTTGAAAATATTTTTATCATCGAAATGTAATTAGCATATGCATATCCCATGAACATGTTTATGCATATATATGTATGTATGTATTAGCTCTACAAACCAAATTAGCAGCTAGAAAATATTTTCTAACCGAACAAGAAAATGAAAAAAAATCTTTAATAGTATTATTGTAATTCTGGTCTATGTGCAAAATTCAAAGTCCCAAGTCATTCTTTGCTAATTAAAAAAAAAAAAAAAAGATTTTGAGAAAAAGCAATCTTCCAGGGTCTTTCTTCAAAGGCACAATTATATAGAGAATATTTCAATGACTTCTCCTCTTCAGATCACGCTGTTTTATAGCTCTGTATACGGTATCAACTTATGCCATTAAAAAACAAAACTAAAGTTATAGAAACAGGCAATACTCCTATCTCCAATTCCAAAATATTTAGAGCGAGAATCCTGAGTATTTATTTAATACAATAAATTTCAAAGTTGTAGACAAACTAAAAGTGTGAGCAGGGAAGGTGAAACAACCTTATAATTAGTAGCTGCAGGAAGGCACTATCTTATCACTCTGAGGGCTGGAGGGATAAAATAGAGAAAGCAATATTGATGGCGCTAAGGAGCTGAGGCCTTCAGGCAAAAGCTGAAACCATGATGGGTTTCCTGGTAGAAGCTGGACTGTGAGGAAGCAGTGAGTAGTTGGATGGAGCCATGGAAAAGATAAAATCACTGCAGATGTGGCTATCTGATGAAGAAAGGAGGAGAAATACCCTGGCTTCTTTCTCCCTTTTGCCCTCTGATCTTCCTGACATCTAATCTGCTGCCCCACTGGCCAAATCTAACCAGAAGCTGGTTAGCAAGTTAATTTATTTCTTTTATCCACTACATTGTTAGCTTCCCCGATTGACATAATATTCATGGATAGATGTGCTAGAAGCATGAAGCACCCTGACACCACAGAAAAAGGAAAAAGAAGATTATCCATGTTAGGGTCCTCCCACACCTCACTCCATGAGTCTCTCCCTTAGGCTCGTTCTGGTTTATATTCTTTCCACCATAATGAAATTGTGATGATAAGGATAGCGGGATATGATGGAGATGGAAACAGGGAACAGAAGAACTCAGAGAGGAATGGGAGGGAGGAAAAGGTGTGGGGATAGGTAGGAGATTGCATTTTTTTATTTTATTCATTTTCTTATTGTTGAGACTATACACAGCAAACACATACCAATTCAACAGTTACTACATGTGCAATTCAGTGAAATTGATTACGTTCTTCAAGTTGTGCAAACATTCTCACTCTACTTTTCTGAGTTATTCTTCCCTCATTCACGTAAAACTGCTGCCCCCTAAGGGTCACTGTGGAGACCCTGGGGGCACAGTGGCTAAGTGCTACGGCTGCTAACCAAAGAGTCCGCAGTTGGAATCTGCCCGGCGCTCCTTAGAAACTCTATCCGGAAGTTCTACTCTATCCTATAGGGTCGCTGTGAGTTGGAATCGACTGGACAGCAACAGGTTTGGTGTTTTGTTTTGTTTTTTTTAAGGGTCACTATGAGTCCGAATTGACTCGACAGCAATGGGTTCAGTTTTTGGTTTTTAAGATTTCATCTAATCTTTCTAGTTGCTGTTGTCAATTTGATTGCAGATAGATATTCTTGAAAGAGCATAATGCTCAAGACAGACATTTTTTTTTAAGCTAAACTATTTTAAAAAAAAGTGTTTTTTTTTCTTTTTTTTTTTTACTAGATAAGCTGAACTATTGGAAGCCCTGGTGGTATAGGATTTAAGAGCTATAGCTGCTAACCAAAAGGTCAGCAGTTCGAATCCACCATGTGCTCTTTGGAAACCCTGTAGGGCAGTCTTACCCTGTCCGATAGGGTCGCTATGAGTCAGAATCAACTTGATGGCAGTGGATTTGGTTTTTTGGTTTAAGCTAAACTATTATTTGGTTTTAAGAAGATACCAGTGATATTTTTGGTTTAAGATTTAAGAAGGCTATTTAAATGCAGGATCATTTTATGTAAAATTCAAAATAACTTAGCAAACTTTGAAGCAATGCAACTATCCTCAAAATTAAACATTCATCAAGAATCACATACTTTCATAGCTGCAGATGCAATAAAATATAAATTATCATTATGCCATTGACACAAAGTAGTTCCACTTTAGTTTTCTGTACTTCTTTGTCTGAATTAGTTTCAAATTAAGCAATATTAAATTGTGTGAGGTCTCAGATACTGGTCCTTTGTTACAGAATATTAACACCCTGAATTGTGTATAAACTAAACTGTCCACTGTGATAAGAGTTTTGGCTACATATAAAAAAAACCCATATAGACTTGAGTTAAAAATAAAAGGCTCTTCAGATTAAAGTGACAAAGTTCTTGCTACTTATCTCTTTCTGGTAAAACTGTTGACCATGTATGTTTCCTTCATTCAGATTTAATTTTGTGATAATAATACAGAACTATTTAGCAAGCACACTCCTGAACTCTGGATTATAGATCGCTGTTTATATTTGGAAGGTCAACAACACACACACACAATTTTAACACAATAAGACAGGAATATAACAAGGATACATGCCATTATTGCATAATATTATGCTATATGATGAATTTAAAAACATTTCAAAGTGTAAAAAGTATATATTCTGCTTATTTCATTTATTAGGCATATCCATATCCATTGCCATCAAGTTGATTCTGACTCATAGAGACCTTATAGGACAGCGTAGAACTGCCCCCTAGGGTTTCCAAGGAGTGGCTGTGGATTCGAACAGCCAATCTTTTGGTTAGCAGCTAACTCTGAACCATTGCATCACCAGGGCTCCAAATATTAGGTATATATGTCTATAAATTATAACCATTTTTATCTTTGTAAATAGAAAAATGTAAAAAGGTTTACAAACATGACAAATTTAGAAAATTAGAAATTAGAATAAGAAGTAAATATTTTGGTGTAGGTAGGTGAAAGCATATCCATTCTTCATCTGATTTTGTAAATATTCTTTAGGCATCATTTTAATGATTTATTGTTATTATTTGTAAAATTTGTCTTTCAGAACACCATGACAAAATTTCCTTGGTACTAGCACAATTGACAGATTATTACTAATTTAGACATGATTTTTCTAGGAAAAAGTTCTACGTAGTATTAGGGTCATGTCTTTACTATCTTCATCAATTAAAAGAGAGATCCACAGTATTCCATTCCCTATTGCCAGCTTCAGAAATAATAAATATAATATTATTAAAAAAATTATTATCTAAGATTTATTGAGCACTTACCATTTGCCCAGCATTGCTTAGTGCTTTATATAGATCAACTCACTGAACAGTGTCTATGAAGTTACCATTTGTCCCAAGTATAGTTGGAACATGTGCTCTTTGATTTTACCAAGATTTGGGAATGATTGATAAGTAACTATTTGGGGGAAGCAGATGTAAAATCCATATATCTTTAAAGAGCCGGAGATAGAGTGGCCAGGTTGATAGTTTTTATCTCAAAAGGTTGAATCTTGGAAGGTCTTCAAAAGTCAAACTAGAGATGAAGGAAGTACAGGTATCAGAGAAGAGTCTTCCAGTTAAAACTCAGTCTAAAAAATAATTAATTGCTTGTGTAATCCAGAATGGTTCATAAAATCCCATTCCATAATGACCACCACAGGCTTTCTTATAAATACCAGAGGTGGTCTTTTATGCAAGTATGACTCAGAAATTTTACAGAAAATGAAAGCAAAGCACATTGATATTCAAATGAGAGACATACTTACAATTCTTCCTACTGTGACAGAATTTAGGCACATAGCAAACAGAAACGGGAAAATATCAATAGGAATAAATGCATTTGACAAAGTTTGTGTAATCAATGTTTAAAGCTACTAAACTATATGGACTAAATTTTGAGCAATCGTAGAAGGCAAGCATTTAATGATCATTACTACTTTGGCTCTGATAAGAAAAAGTCACCCTTCTAAACTAGAATCTTGTGGCCCAATATGGGGCACAGAAAAAGAACCTATGGAGGAGAAAGGGGAACAAAGAGGACAATTATCTAAATCAGGACCACAATTGCAATAGTTTGTCCCTAATCTAAGACCTTCACACTACTGGGTAATGGAAGTCAATGCCAGAATTTTGTTGAAGACCTTGTTGTTGTTGTTAGCTGCCATCAAGTTGGCTTCTGATTCATGGCAATCCCATGCACAATGGGATTGGACCATTGTCATCTATAGGGTTTACTTTGTCTGATATTTGGACGTAGATCACCAGACCTTTCTTCCTACTCCATCTTAGGCTGGAAGTTGCACCAAAACCTGCAGGCTTGAATATTATATGCAAATTGATAATTGTGTGCAATACTATGTATGAAGGTCTATAGACAAGGGTATAAATGTAACTGTTACTGAATTAATAAGTAATTTATTCCTCACTGTGGGTTCATTGCTTCCCCAGTAATACTTTTTTCTTATTACAGAAAGCCCAAGTCAAAAAGAAAAAAATATGCTTCAGGTAATGTTAAGGTGATGTAACTGAATCAGTATGACCCCAGTGCCAAAGTGCATAATCAATATAGCAGAATTCAGGTTGGCTGGAAACAAAAGCATCAGAAGGATGTTCAAACAAGGACAACTCCCTGGCAGGAGGAGCAGCAGGTATTCATAGCATCGACATATGTTACAGTAAGCATATTAAAATATCCATTTGATTCACTGTATAGGAAGGAAAGTCTAGGATGATTTAATGAGAGAATAAGAAACATTGGGTATACTCGAATACACAAGTATATAAATATATAATATGCTCTTAAATTTGTTCACTTAATAAAAGAAGTGATGTAAAATGTTAAACATTGAAATACCTAGTCTTTTTAATCCTGCATTTTTAAGTCATCTTATAAGTACTTCCAAAAACAGACAGTTTGGGCAAATAAAGCATGCAAATTAACTGATATTAAGAGAATTATTTAGATAATGTTACATTAGATAATGGATGCTGAAAAATAGGCTATTTATAACACAATTGCACTTTTATTTTGAATTATAAAACAATATATCAAAATATAGAAAAGTCTCATTACTGGCATTAGTTAGAAATGTGATAGCAAAATAAAAGACAACATTAGCTACAATAGAGATATTCTGGACTTGTTCTATATAAGGAAGCATAGAGCTGAGACCATTCTCATATAAAACAACAGTCCATCTTTTAAAGTTAATTTTTTAAAATATAAGTTTTCTTAGCCCTTTTTAGAACTGAGCTACTTCTATCCTCTTTGTCTGAATAGGTTCTTTATTACATCTTATGCATTTAAAATTTTAAATTATATTAATCTACTTAAAGGAGATATAGTGTTATACACGTATACAAAGTATATTCATACAACTTGTCATTTTTTTAGGTGCAGGCTCCTTAAGAGAAAAGTGTTGTGTGAAATAAATCACTTTAAAATGTTTTTAGAACTTGAGAAGATTGGAAATACTCAAGGGGGGGGGAACTAAATGTGCCCCACTATAAAAAAATCTTACCTTCTTTGGTATTTATCTTTTTTTTAAGTATTTGTTTTGGAGCTTGAGGTAATTGCTAGTCAAAGTGGAGAGTTTTTCCTTACTGTTTCAAACCACCAAGATTTTTTTAACAGTTTGTAAAGTAAATAATCTAAAGTAATCTGAAGAAGAAACCTGTTTTTTAGAAAGGTCTATTTGAGTAAGATACTTACAGACCTCCTTTTAAGTGATAATTATTTCCAAAAAAGAAAAAAATGCTCATCATCCATTCTACTGCATTATCCAATTGTCACTTTTATTTGGATAATTGTGAATCTGGAACCCATGCACATTATTTTTTTAACCATTCCTTTCATTTCCGTACTTCCCAAACACAAGCAGCTGACCAGCAAAGGGGCAATTTCTGGATGCATTTAACCCTCCAGCTATAATAGGATATACTAAGAGGTGAAGATCTATTAGTTTCTAGAAGCCAAACCAATTCCCTATTACTAAAGTTTAATAGAATGCCCAACATTGCTGTTCAGTATCTAAGAACAAAGAAGAGTGACATTTTTAGTTTAATGTGTGCCCTCTGTGCTTGTCATGACTTCTTTATTGAGCATTTCACAGTCACACTGTGCCCAACCTTTCGTTTAACGGTTGTTTATAGGATCTGCTTGTTCAATATTTAAACTTGTTTTGGCTCTACAAATAGGAACGATTTTTCTATCCTTTCCCAAAGAGATGCACATGTATATTTTATTTACAACTTGGTTGGTGATGGTGAGATGCATTGCATTTTGGGAAAAGCAATCTCCACAGATGCATGGGGATGTAGGAGGATACCTGCAAATAGCCAGCAGACGGACATGGCGGTGGGAAAGGATCACCAGGTAATCAGCAATGGACACAGCAGAAGAAAGGCAATTCTATGTGAGCAATGAATGGCTACACCAGCAGTAAAACTTTGCCACTTGGCATATGGTAGGGTGCTTATAACATCAGCTGGAATTTGTACTTCCTCATTTCTGGCCAAAATAGGAAGAGAGATTTCTAAAATCTGCACATGACATTTGGTTCAAAATTCAGGAATCCTTCACAGACAGTGTTATAAACTCTGCTTTAACAAGCTATGTTACTCTTCATTTGGGTTCACAGAACTTCATAATCACAAAACAGTTTTGAAACTAGAGTCCAAAAAAAAAAAAAGCGTCAAGGTCCACCTAATTCACCATTAGACAGAAAGTTGGAAATAATTTTTTAAAGCATTCTTTGATACTAACAGCAAAAAAAAAAAAAAAGTTTTATTTGGCATGTATCTAACTGAAGAGTTAATTCATCTATTTATTATAAAAGGTTGGTGAGGGGCGGAGCCAAGATGGCGGACTAGGCAGACGCTACCTCGGATCCCTCTTACAACAAAGACACGGAAAAACAAGTGAATCGATCACATACATAACAATCTACGAACCCTGAACAACAAACACAGATTTAGAGACGGAGAACGAACTAATACGGGGAAGCAGCGATTGTTTCCAGAGCCTGGAGCCAGCGTACCAGTCAGGTACGGCACAAGCACAGAGACCTGCTCCACCCCCCTGAACTAACCCCGGGAGGGGGACCAGCCGGTTCCACGGGCGGTGTGGGATGCAGCCGGTAGGAGAAGTCCCCGGGAGGCAGTGACTGGTCTTGGAGCAGAAAGAGCAACGTGCGAGCGGGGGAACCATCCTGCAGGGATTTGGACTGGACGCAGGTACGGCATAAACACGGAGAGTTGCTCCACCCCCCTGAACTAACCCCGGGAAGGGGCCCAGCTGGGTCGCGCGGGCAGCATGGGACGCAGCCGGTAGGAGAAGTCCCCGGGAGGCAGCGACTGGTATTGGAGCGGGGAGAACAGAGTCCCAGCCGGGACACTCGGTCATGGCACAAGCACGGGGAGCTGCTCCGCCCATCTGAACTAACCCCAGGAGGAGGCCCAACTGGTTCTCGGAGGCGGCACGGCCACGTGGCTGGAGGGACGAGAAGTCCCCGGGAGGCAGCGACTGATTTTGGAGTCGAGAGTGCACCGTCCCAGTAGGGGAGCCTTGACGCTGGGCGTGGGGCTGGAAGCGGAGGATCTGACCATGACTCCAGCGGGCCAGAGCCCCCGGGGGCAATCTCCACACAGCCAGCACACATAGGCGACGCGCCCGCGGGAATCTCAGATATAATAGTCATTACAAGCAAGACAAGCAACTCTGGCTATATTCTGAGGTGCTACTCTCCTATCTCTCTGTTCCCTCCCCCACCCTCCCAAGGCGGCTTCATTAACATCTGAATAGCCTGAGCCAGAGGGAGAACTCTGATAGGGATCTGACTGCATTTTTTTTTTTAGTGGATTTTCTGGAAAAACTAGTTTCCCAGTGATGGCTCGGAGACAACAATCCATATCAAACCACATAAAGAAGCAGACCATGACAGCTTCTCCAACCCCCCAAACAAAAGAATCAAAATCTTTCCCAAATGAAGATACAATCTTGGAATTATCAGATACAGAATATAAAAAACTACTTTACAGAATGCTTAATGATATCACAAATGAAATTAGGATAACTGCAGAAAAAGCCAAGGAACACACTGATAAAACTGTTGAAGAACTCAAAAAGATTATTCAAGAACATACTGGAAAAATTAATAAGTTGCAAGAATCCATAGAGAGACAACATGTAGAAATCCAAAAGATTAACAATAAAATAACAGAATTAGACAACGCACTAGGAAGTCAGAGGAGCAGACTCGAGCAATTAGAATGCAGACTGGGACATCTGGAGGACCAGGGAATCAACTCCAACATAGCTGAAAAAAAATCAGATAAAAGAATTTAAAAAAATGAAGAAACCCTAAGAATTATGTGGGACTCTATCAAGAAGGATAACCTGCGGGTGATTGGAGTCCCAGAACAGGGAGGGGGGACAGAAAACACAGAGAAAATAGTTGAAGAACTCCTGACAGAAAACTTCCCTGACATCATGAAAGATGAAAGGATAGCTATCCAAGATGCTCATCGAACCCCATTTAAGATTGATCCAAAAAGAAAAACACCAAGACATATTATCATCAAACTCACCAAAACCAAAGATAAACAGAAAATTTTAAAAGCAGCCAGGGAGAAAAGAAAGGTTTCCTTCAAGGGAGAATCAATAAGAATATGTTCTGACTACTCAGCAGAAACCATGCAGGCAAGAAGGGAATGGGACGACATATACAGAACACTGAAGGAGAAAAACTGCCAGCCAAGGATCATATATCCAGCAAAACTCTCTCTGAAATATGAAGGCGAAATTAAGATATTTACAGACAAACACAAGTTTAGAGAATTTGCAAAAACCAAACCAAAGCTACAAGAAATACTAAAGGATATTGTTTGGTCAGAGAACCAATAATATCAGATATCAGCGCAACACAAGGTCACAAAACAGAACGTCCTGATATCAACTCAAATAGGGAAATCACAAAAACAAACAAATTAAGATTAATTAAAAAAAAAAATACACATAACAGGGAATCATGTAAGTCAATAGGTAAAAGATCACAATAATCAAAAAGAGGGACTAAATACAGGAGGCATTGAACTGCCATATGGAGAGTGATACAAGGCGATATAGAACAATACAAGTTAGGTTTTTACTTAGAAAAATAGGGGTAAATAATAAGGTAACCACAAAAAGGTATAACAACTCTATAACTCAAGATAAAAACCAAGAAAAACGTAACAACTCAACTAACATAAAGTCAAGCACTATGAAAATGAGGATCTCACAATTTACTAAGAAAAACGCCTCAGCACAAAAAAGTATGTGGAAAAATGAAATTGTCAACAACACACATAAAAAGGCATCAAAATGACAGCACTAAAAACTTATTTATCTATAATTACCCTGAATGTAAATGGACTAAATGCACCAATAAAGAGACAGAGAGTCACAGACCGGATAAAGAAACACGATCCATCTATATGCTGCCTACAAGAGACACACCTTAGACTTAGAGACACAAACAAACTAAAACTCAAAGGATGGAAAAAAGTATATCAAGCAAACAATAAGCAAAAAAGAAGAGGAGTAGCAATATTAATTTCTGACAAAATAGACTTTAGACTTAAATCCACCACAAAGGATAAAGAAAGACACTATATAATGATAAAAGGGACAATTGATCAGGAAGACATAACCATATTAAATATTTATGCACCCAATGACAGGGCTGCAAGATACATAAATCAAATTTTAACAGAATTGAAAAGCGAGATAGATACCTCCACAATTATAGTAGGAGACTTCAACACACCACTTTCGGAGAAGGACAGGACATCTAGTAAGAAGCTCAACAGAGACACGGAAGATCTAATTACAACAATCAACCGACTTGACCTCATTGACTTATACAGAACTCTCCACCCAACTGCTGCAAAATATACTTTTTTTTCTAGCGCACATGGAACATTCTCTAGAATAGACCACATATTAGGTCATAAAACAAACCTTTGCAGAGTCCAAAACATCGAAATATTACAAAGCATCTTCTCAGACCACAAGGCAATAAAAGTAGAGATCAATAACAGAAAAACGAGGGAAAAGAAATCAAATACTTGGAAAATGAACAATACCCTCCTGAAAAAAGACTGGGTTATAGAAGACATCAAGGAGGGAATAAGGAAATTCTTAGAAAGCAACGAGAATGAAAATACTTCCTATCAAAACCTCTGGGACACAGCAAAAGCAGTGCTCAGAGGCCAATTTATATCAATAAATGCACACATACAAAAAGAAGAAAGAGCCAAAATCAGAGAACTGTCCCTACAACTTGAACAAATAGAAAGTGAGCAACAAAAGAATCCATCAGGCACCAGAAGAAAACAAATAATAAAAATTAGAGCTGAACTAAATGAATTAGAGAACAGAAAAACAATTGAAAGAATTAACAAAGCCAAAAGCTGATTCTTTGAAAAAATTAACAAAATTGATAAACCTTGGCTAGACTGACTAAAGAAATACAGGAAAGGAAACAAATAACCCGAATAAGAAATGAGAAGGACCCCATCACAACAGAACCAAATGAAATTAAAAGAATCATTTCAGATTATTATGAAAAATTGTACTCTAACAAATTTGAAAACCTAGAAGAAATGGATGAATTCCTGGAAAAACACTACCTACCTAAACTAACACATTCAGAAGTAGAACAACTAAATAGACCCATAACAAAAAAAGAGATTGAAACGGTAATCAAAAAACTCCCAACAAAAAAAAAGCCCTGGCCCGGACGGCTTCACTGCAGAGTTCTACCAAACTTTCAGAGAAGAGTTAACACCACTACTACTAAAGGTATTCCAAAGCATAGAAAATGACGGAATACTACCCAACTCCTTCTATGAAGCCACCATCTCCCTGATACCTAAACCAGGTAAAGACATTACAAAAAAAGAAAATTATAGACCTATATCCCTCATGAACATTGATGCAAAAATCCTCAACAAAATTCTAGCCAATAGAATCCAACAACACATCAAAAAAATAATTCACCCTGATCAAGTGGGATTTATACCAGGTATGCAAGGCTGGTTTAATATCAGAAAACCATTAATGTAATCCATCACATAAATAAAACAAAAGACAAAAACCACATGATCTTATCAATTGATGCAGAAAAGGCATTTGACAAAGTCCAACACCCATTCATGATAAAAACTCTCACCAAAATAGGAATTGAAGGAAAATTCCTCAACATAATAAAGGGCATGCAAAGCCAACAGCCAATATCACTCTAAATGGAGAGAACCTGAAAGCATTTCCCTTGAGAACGGGAACCAGACAAGGATGCCCTTTATCACCGCTCTTATTCAACATTGTGCTAGAAGTCCTAGCCAGGGCAATTAGGCTAGACAAAGAAATAAAAGGTATCCGGATTGGCAAGGAAGAAGTAAAGTTATCACTATTTGCAGATGACATGATTATATACACAGAAAACCCTAAGGAATCCTCCAGAAAACTACTGAAACTAATAGAAGAGTTTGGCAGAGTCTCAGGTTATAAAATAAACATACAAAAATCACTTAGATTCCTCTACATCAACAAAAAGAACACCGAAGAGGAAATAACCAAATCAATACCATTCATAGTAGCCCCCAAGAAGATAAGATACTTAGGAATAAATCTTACCAAGGATGTAAAAGACCTATACAAAGAAAACTACAAAGCTCTACTACAAGAAATTCAAAAGGACATACTTAAGTGGAAAAACATACCTTGCTCATGGATAGGAAGACTTAACATAGTAAAAATGTCTATCCTACCAAAAGCCATCTATACATTTAACGCACTTCCGATCCAAATTCCAATGTCATATTTTAAGGGGATAGAGAAACAAATCACCAATTTCATATGGAAGGGAAAGAAGCCCCGGATAAGCAAAGCACTACTGAAAAAGAAGAGGAAAGTGGGAGGCCTCACCCTACCTGACTTCAGAACCTACTATACAGCCACAGTAGTCAAAACAGCCTGGTATTGGTACAACAACAGACACATAGACCAATGGAACAGAATTGAGAACCCAGACATAGATCCATCCACGTATGAGCAGCTGATATTTGACAAAGGACCAGTGTCAATTAACTGGGGAAAAGATAGCCTTTTTAACAAATGGTGCTGGCATAACTGGATATCCCTTTGCAAAAAAATGAAACAGGACCCATACCTCACACCATGCACAAAAACTAAGTCCAAGTGGATCAAAGACCTAAATATAAAGACTAAAACGATAAAGATCATGGAGGAAAAAATTGGGACAACCCTAGGAGCCCTAATACAAGGTATAAACAGAATACAAAACATTACCAAAAATGATGAAGAGAAACCTGATAACTGGGAGCTCCTAAAAATCAAACACCTATGCTCATCTAAAGACTTCACCAAAAGAGTAAAAACACCACCTACAGACTGGGAAAAAATTTTCAGCTATGGCATCTCCGACCAGCACCTGATCTCTAAAATCTACATGATTCTGTCAAAACTCAACCACAAAAAGACAAACAACCCAATCAAGAAGTGGGCAAAGGATATGAACACACATTTCACTAAAGAAGATATTCAGGCAGCCAAAAGATACATGAGAAAATGCTCCCGATCATTAGCCATTAGAGAAATGCAAATTAAAACTACGATGAGATTCCATCTCACACCAACAAGGCTGGCATTAATCCAAAAAACACAAAAGAATAAATGTTGGAGAGGCTGCAGAGAGATTGGAACTCTTATACACTGCTGGTGGGAATGTAAAATGGTACAACCACTTTGGAAATCCATCTGGCATTATCTTAAACAGTTAGAAATAGAACTACCATACAACCCAGAAATCCCACTCCTAGGAATATACCCTAGAGATACAAGAGCCTTCATACAAACAGATATATGCACACCCATGTTTATTGCAGCTCAGTTTACAATAGCAAAAAGTTGGAACCAACCAAGGTGTCCATCTCTGGATGAATGGGTAAATAAATTGTGGTATATTCACACAATGGAATACTGTGCATCGACAAAGAACAGTGACGAATCTCTGAAACATTTCATAACATGGAGGAACCTGGAAGGCATTATGCTGAGCGAAATTAGTCAGAGGCAAAAGGACAAATATTGTATAAGACCACTATTATAAGATCTTGAGAAATAGTAAACCTGAGAAGAACACATACTTTTGTGGTTACGAGGCGGGGAGGGAGGGAGGGTGGGAGAGGGTTTTTTATTGATTAATCAGTAGATAAGAACTGCTTT
Source organism: Loxodonta africana (assembly GCF_030014295.1). Classification (NCBI taxonomy): domain Eukaryota; kingdom Metazoa; phylum Chordata; class Mammalia; order Proboscidea; family Elephantidae; genus Loxodonta; species Loxodonta africana. The sequence continues at coordinate 107,479,266 of NC_087347.1, read as the reverse complement.
AGGTGAAGGGAAAGACAACACTCAATACATGGAAGGTCAGCTCAATTGGACTGGACCAAAAGCAAAGAAGTTTCCAGGATAAAATGAATGCTTCAAAGGTCAGCGGAGCAAGTGCGGGGGTCTGGGGAACATGGTTTTCGGGGACTTCTAAGTCAATTGGCAAAATAATTCTATTATGAAATCATTCTGCATCCCACTTTGAAATGTGGCGTCTGGGGTCTTAAATGCTAACAAGCGGCCATCTAAGATGCAGCAATTGGTCTCAACCCACCTGGAGCAAAGGAAAATGAAGAACACCAAGGCCACACGACAACTAAGAGCCCAAGAGACAGAAAGGGCCACATGAACCAGAGACCTACATCATCCTGAGACCAGAAGAACTAGTTGGTGCCCGGCCACAATAGATGACTGCCCTGACAGGGAGCACAGCAGAGGACCCCTGAGGGAGCAGGAGATCAGTGGGATACAGACCCCAAATTCTCATAAAAAGACCAAACTTAATGGTCTGACTGAGACTGGAGGAATCCCGGCGGCCATGCTCCCCAGACCTTCAGTTGACACAGGACAGGAACCATCCCCGAAGACAACTCATCAGACATGAAAGGGACTGGTTAGCGGGTGGGAGAGAGACGCTGATGAAGAGTGAGCTAATGATATCAGGTGGACACTCGAGATTGTGTTGGCAACTCTTGTCTGGAGGGGGGATGGGAGGATAGAGAGAGAGGGAAGCCAGCAAAATTGTCAAGAAAGGAGAGACTGAAAGGGCTGACTCAAGAGGGGGAGAGCAAGTGGGAGTAGGGAGTGAGATGTATGTAAACTTGTATGTGACAGATTGATTGGATTTGTAAACGTTCACTTGAAGCTTAATAAAAGTTATTAAAAAAAAAAATGGGAAAAAAAAAAAAGGTTGGTGAAAATAGTGCATATACAAATCCGATTATGACAGTCCCCAGTTTAAAAATCTTTTTTTTCTCTTTTATTACTCAATCAAAAAAGTTCAGTTTATGTAGAGCAAAATTGAAGGTCATCCATAGACTGGTACCAGGGTATCTTAGAGCCTTATGTCCTGTAGCTGCTTTGAACACACTCTTTCCCAATATGACATACTTGTCTGTGTCTTCTGATATCAAGGACACTCACCCATTTCTGTCCAATATTAGTCATTCTTGAAAATCCAGCTTAAATATTTAAAATAAATGTATATTGACTCTCTCAATTCGCATTTCAGTATCTCTAAATTTTCTTTATGACACATAATAGTCTTTTATTGCAGTTTTTAATGTCTCTTCTCTTATTAAATTGAATTCTTTTAGAAACCTCCAACCTAGGTCTAGCACCATATCATAAACATTGTATGTATTCACTAAATATTTGGTAAATAATTAAGAGTAACTGAGGAGTTCTTAAAAAGAAAGTACAATTTTATATTTTTATGTCTAATCAATAGCTCAAATGAATCTAACACCTTGCTACCAGATTGCTAGTCATCTTTTAGATATTTCCTTACACTTACTTTTCACTGACATGTACAATTTTACAGCTGATGTGTATGAAATTTTGGACAGTGCTTAAAACTCTTTTACTTTTCCCAATTATAATTTGTTAAAATGTATATTCCTGAAATAAATGTTTTCTAAACAAAGGCATACTCAGCATAAATTATTTTTATTTCATGACAAATTCCAAGAAAGTAGAAACACATTGTTAGGGCTTTTTGGATGGAATGATATTTACCCCTCCATACCCTGGTGGTGTAGTGGTTAAGCACTACGGCTGCTAACCAAGAGCTTGGCAGTTCGAATCATCCAGGTGCTCCTCGGAAACTCTATGAGGCACTTCTACCCTCTCCTGTAGGGTTGCTATGAGTCAGAATCGACTCGATGGCAGTGGGTTTGGGTTTTCATTCGGGTTACCACACTCCTACTTCATCAGCATTCTGTAGCTAACAATTAGCATACCTGTAAAAATTTTATACTAAAATAAGTTATATTTTAAAACACCACAGAAAACACCAAAAGCATGGCAAGGGCTCTTCTCTTCTAATTTTGTGAGGAACTAGGGCAAGAAATCAGAATATAAGAAGACCAACAAGTCAGCTTCTCCTACTCTACTTAAGTAAACAGATGGAAGGCACATAACGAATGTTTATGCCAGTACACTCTGCAATCTGGTGATTTAAAAAGTGGATGTTTTACTTTATACGTAAGAAAACTTAAAGTCTTCAAAATATAACAGGACTGCCCATTTTGGTATTTTCAAATGGCACATTTCTCACAGCATTAGTTTGTGATCTTAAATTACAGTAATGTAATTTAAGGAATATTCAATTTGAATCTAGAATTAAAAAAAAAAGTCAAGACTTCTGGTGTTTTGTATTTTTACTGAAAATAACCAAATTTTGTAATTATGCATATGTTCTGAATATAAAAGGAAAAAAGCCACGCAATTTCCATATATATTAAAAAAAGTAGCGTCTTATTAGTCTTAGCAAAACTGAAATAATCATTGTTTTGTGCTGGATAAATATAAAACTACTCTTAATTCTTATTGTTCAAATATGTTTTATTTTTCCTTGTATTTTGGCCCTACTACAACAAACTTACTCTACAAATATATCTCACAGTGAGAGACTATTCAGTCAATATTAGTGGTTCTGGATTCTCTAATACATGTAGACATAAGAAAACAATTTTCCTTAGTTGAAAGTACGAGGGATTACATGCCTCTGTCAATATCTGGATCTTTCCCTTTACACAACCCGAGGGAGGTACATAACACACACACACACACACAAACGCACAAAGCCACAATGTATGCCCATGATCTGAATTCTCACTTATACAAAATTATGCAGTTGAAATTAACACAAGAATTCAGATATTTTGTATATTTCTATAAAAAAATGATTTTGACTCATAGCAACCCTATAAGACATAGTACAACTGTCCCATAGGGTTTCCAAGTAGCAGCTGGTAGATTTGAATTGCCGACCCTTTGGTTAGTAGCCAGATGCTTAACCGCGGTGCCACCAGGGCCCCATATATTTCTGTAGGTATACTATATAAAACAAACAAACAAATAAACCCATTGCCATCAGTCGATTTCGACTCATAGTGACATTATAGGACAGGGTAGAACTGCCGCATAGGATTTCCAAGGCTGTAAATCTTTACAGAAGCAGACCGCCACATCTGTCTTCCATGGACAGGCTGGTGAGTTCCAACCACTAACCTTTTGGTTAGCAGCTAAGCACTTAACCACTGTGTCTCCAGGGCCTCTCCTTTAGTGTAAAGGACTCTATTGCCTATTATTTTTAGGAGTTGGAGGTTTTATGGAGGTTCAGTCAAATCCATGCTCACATATTAACAAGAAAGTCAACCAACTCTTTCTTGACCTTAGAACTCATTAGTTCCTTCCCTGCCACCTTCAGGATGCAATTCCCTTGAGTTAAAAGGTGAATAAACCAAACATGTGTTTTAAAAGTCCAAAGATTTGAATTTAACTAAATTTTGGCAAAGATTGAGAGAAGTGACTGGTATTTTCAGAGAGTAGATTGTACCCCTCTCTTCAGTCATCGGGAGGATTCACATCTTCCTAAATTGATGGTTAATGAAAAATAAGGAATTTGAGAACAAAGTACAGTTTTTATTCTTCGTTTGGAAACTCCTTTACTTAAGAATAGCTAAAAGTATCTTGTTTTTGTGAAGGAAACTCTAATATTGCAGAGTTGGAAAGAAAACAAGGTCAAGCGCAGAAGAGGGGTTAAATGGTAGAGTTTTAGCCTTTTTTCTCTAATAAAATATTTTGTGAAAATGCAAGCTGGATAATCACTATCTGAAATTAATGGCTGGTTTCAAATTAGGTAGCGTCCTTGAGATTGAGCCAAAATTCAACATTTCAAAAGTGTATGTAGGGATATTAAAAAATAAAATAGGTTTATTTAATCCCTTCTGGGAATAAATAAACCTATTTCATTTTTCATATTCTTCCAGACAATTTTTCTATGTGGTACAGTTTACTATATGGAAATACCAGTCACTTCTCTCAATCTTTGCCAAAATTCAGTTAAGTTCAAATCTTTGGACTTATAAAACACACATTTGGTTGATTCATCTTTTAACTCAATTAAGAGAACTGCACCCTGAAGATGATAGGAGAAGCAAGGAACTAATGAGTTCTAAGGTCAAGGAAGGGTTGGTTGGCTTTCTTGCTAATGCATGATCACGAATTTGCCTAAACTTAAACAAAACATCAAATCCCTGAAAATAGCAGGCAATAGAGTTACAACTGCTTTTTCTTCTCTTAGCCAACTATAACACACATAATAATAGAATTCTAGAATTGGAGGAAATTTGGATTTTCTATAGTTTCACTGTCTTATTTTCAGTTAAAGTGAACTTCAGAAAATCACATAGTTTGTTAGCAGCAAAACTAAAAATAAAACCAAGTTCTCACATCCAAGATTCATTTCATCATATGTACTTTCCATTGTATGCATTAAATATTGTAATTTATACATACATTAAAATTAGAATTTATCCTAGGAACAGAAATTTCGTATATTAAGTAACTATAATAAGATGATTAAGTTTCCCAATTTTAATGGATAAAAATTTTTAATTATTTAAGTTTTTTGGTTTTGTTCAGATATTTGAAATAAATGGTTTTAGTCACCAATGCCTATTAATACATTTCATTTAATGTAAGTATGAAATGGTTGGAAAATTCAAGACGATATTTAGCAAAGAAAAAAATCGTCTTGTCAAAATATAGCATCATACAACAAGAACAACAATGTAATTTGCATAACAGTTCTAGAAATATTTTGTGATAACATAGTGTAAAAATATCACTACAATACAGCTAATCTAAATGTTTATACTTCATCATGAAACTAAATATGGATTTTGGTCTCTTTATAGATTCTTTAGTTTGATACTAAATCATTAGCACTTCAACTAAAAATCAGGTTTTTGCAGCTGCCAAAATGTAAGACTAAAATGATTACTTTAGGATATTTAATGTAATCTAAAATTAAGTGGGAAAGTCAGTTAATCAAAGCACAAATTATAGAACGTCTCCAGCTACTCATCAAGGTCTCTTGTTTATAGTATGCATATCTCTAATTAATTTGTGAATGTCTGAGATGCTGGAATTCAGCATGGCTTTGAAGAGGAGGCCTGTTTAAAAGTGTACTATACTATTTGTGGGGGCAAAAAGAATCCAAAATACTGAAAAATAAATTACAAAAGAGACGGAGGCTTTAAAAAGTAAGCATTTATCAAACATGTTATACTACAGAGGGGAAAGTTCCCTGTTGGTGGAGAAGTTCCTGGGCGTTTGTACTACACATATATCATGTCAAGATAGAAAATATCACAGTTAAATATTGCATTGTATAATAGAGTATTCTGAATATAAATAAGGGAGAGACTCTAAATGTCAGTGTATAATGGATGTCTCACATGCAGCTTTTTTTCTAATTTGTTTTGCTGATTTTAGTCTTGAGAATGATACCCAGGCTGTTAGTTACTCAAATGATGATGTCCGACCACAGTTGTGATTCCTCATACATCATTTATTTCAGAGCTTCAAGTTCTAAGCTAGAAAACTATACATATCAATTTAGAACGCTATTATGTAAAAGTAGGTGAATTGTACTAAAGATTGGTTAAATTGAAATATGCTTAATTATTTAAAGTACAGGTGCCATGGTATAAAAAATACTGTCTAGTGATTTTTTTTTTTCTCTCTAAAGCTTAGCAGTATTCTGTATTTTAGCTTTAGTTAATTCATCTCAATGTTGCAGGAAATAAAATCATCTTTCTTTAAATACTATAGAGAAATATTTTGCTAAACTTAAAAAAAAGACTGTAAACAAAGTCTGTAGTAAAGTAATTAGGATTATGTCATCAACTTAATCTCCCAGGTCCTAATAATGTCAAATACTTTCATTTAGGAATCACACACCAAAATAAACACCAAGACCAACCGCTACACCTCTGGGAAAGGGGTACTCTGTGAACAAAGGTTTTTTTTTTTTAGTATTTAAAAATCTTAATTAATTAAAAAAAAAGTACATCTAATTTCATACTGACTTCGTTTCCTTTGAGTGGATACCGTTTTAATCAAGAAAGTTAGGAAATTTGCTCTGAAAACCTACTACCTAACTTTTAGATAGTTACATTGAAAAAAAGGATATCACAGGTTAGGGAATTTTTAAGAACAAGACTAAAATTAAGAGATTTATGCTGTCTTCAAGTTGTTGAGACTCTATCTTGTCAGTTTCAGAAACAGTGAATCTAGGGGTCAAATATGTCATTTAAGAGTCGAGAGGTTAAAAAAAAGCAAAGTATGTTAAATTACTTCGCAAATTTTCACACAAACTTTCATGCTTTATTTTCATTATCTTTATTAATTTTTATTACTATTATTATCATCATGATAAAAGTTTCTACAATTTTTTCAAGACATATTAGAATCCAAGCTGTTTGCTATCAGTTTTTAGGTACAGATTTTCTAAAACATGCAGAATAAATATCTAGCCATTACATTTCTAGTTATTTGAAATCTAATGTCAAAGTTTAAAATGAACGGCCAAACAGAATATATCATTTTAAATGTAGAAAAACAAAAACTAGTGCATTTGTACAAAACTATCAGTAAATAATACATAATTTTTACTTTGATCACATTAGTAAAATTAAATTGCTAAAATCACAGGACTAGAAGAAAATTTTAAAGCTCCTTAATTCTACCTTCTCACTTCTTTTTATCAGCCTAAATAATGAAAAGCTATATACTCTTGAGTTTTGACATGCAATCTTAATATAAGTTATTAAAAATGAAAAACAAAACCAAATCTCTCAACCATTTTATTTATATCATATTTTCTTAAATAGTGTTTTACAGATTTTCTTATCTTGTCCAGTCTTATACATACTTCTCAGCTCACATTAGATATTGTAACTCTTCAGAAAAACAGCTAAGGTAGGGGGGCTGTATCTTCCATTTATTCAACCACTTAATCAATACATTTATAGATCTTGTAACAGTGCCAGATACTTTGGATATCTGAGCCGTGCATAATACAGGTATTATATCTGTTCTCATAGAGCTTCTATTCTATGTCTTTGTCGTCTTGCAAAGTTGGTTTGTAGATCAATTATATATGAGACGTAGCTAACATGGCTGAAGAAAACCCAACAAAAAACCCAGAAGAATGGTATTTTAATTTTCAATGTAAATATAAATAGTCACATATGGCTAGTGGACACTAACAATATTGCACAGCATAAGGTAAGACTAATGGTTTCCGAAACCATTCTCACTCTGATGCATTGTCGTTATAATATGAATATATTACTTAGAACGTATATAAATATATATTATGTATAATATATAAAATATATGCAGTTCGAATCCGCCAGGCACTCCTTGGAAACTCTGTGGGTTCTACTCTGTCCTATAGGGTTGCTATGAGTCAGAATCGACTCGACGGCACTGGGATATTACGTATACTATAAAACATACACAATAAGGTATTACAATTTTGAAATAAAGATAGAATACCCATTATGTTTAAATATATCACAAATCATGATTGTTTCATATTATCATTAGCTAGTATTTTTAAGGTATAATATAAACGTAAGATGGATTATACCTTTACCAATAATGAATATAAAGCTATACTTCAGAAAGTCTTCTTGGTCGCCATTAGAATTTTGGTCTTTTTTTTTTGTCAGAGTTGACTAAACTGTCACTGTTTTGACTCTAAAACAACTGAGGAAGTGCTCATATGAGGAATAGCAGAGGTGTCAGGCCTGTAATTTTACTGTTCTGTATCATAATTATATTGAATCCATTGTTAAACTAATTATTAGAATATGTATATTTGCTTACCTAACAAACATAATTGCTTTACAATATTCTGAAAATTAACAAAGGGAGAGACCCACTATTAATCACTCTGGGTGGTAAAAAATTCATGTAACAAACTCAGACTATGATTGCCAAAAACTATGTATGGGTAGAGAAACCAGTGAAGTTTGTAACTGAAATGTTACTAAAACATAATTTCTTGTCAAGAATGCTATCAAATGTATTTTCTTCCCACATTTAATGGTTTGATTAGCATATTTTTTTAACAGCTTACTTTGGACACTGCTAGCATAGGTAATATTTTTTCATCTTATTAATTAAAATATCAGGTGAGGGCTCTGGTTAAAATGGAGGTTAGATAGATGCAGTGTAATGACCCTCTACAACAAAGATTCAAGAAACTAAGAAAATAGGCACAAATAATGACTTTGGATCACAAAACATTAAATAGAGAGTTGAAGAAACAAACTGAGCATTTATTGGAAGGAGAGACAGAACGAGACCAGCAGAAAAGCAGTGATTTATAGATCCGCTATGCCCTGCCAGGAGCATTTTATGGCATGGCCAATATGGATGGCATCAAGAAACAATCCTGAGTGAGGAACCCAGGAAAGTAACCTCAGGGAGAACACAGGTGGTGGCAGAGATTCGGTGTAAACAACTCTGGGAAAAAAACAAGGTAGACAGATGCTTCCTGGGACAGGGCACACCTGAGAGATGAAGAATGGGACTGGCATAGATTTGAAGCCAGGAAACCACAGGGAAGTGCCACTAGAGCAAAGTGAGCCCGACTGAACTGTCAGAGCTTAAGGACAGGAAACAGAATAGACAGGGAGTGCACGTTTGCAGACGAGCAAAGGGGAGGTATAGAAGAGCGGGTGTGAGCTCCTGACACTCTGGTAAGTGCAAAGAAGGGAGAGAGCTACTAATTAGTGCAGGGACTGCTGTCGAAGGTAGTGCCTGGTGATGTAGTTGGGACAGAAAAATTAACCTGCAGAGTAACAACTAGAAGCCCCCCCCCCCACCACCAGAACTGGCCCTGTGCAAGCTGTCATCACCTACTGTACCTGCGGGCTTTCCTTCAGTCACCTCCCTTCCCAGAGGTGCATGCCATCTATGCTAATAGACACAAGCCTCACTCCATCCTCCTCCTCTCCTTGAGACACAGGCTGTCTGTGCTAAGGTACAGAAGCTACATTCCATTCTCTCCCATCCCTGAGGCACAAGTGGAATAGAAGAGACTTCTGTCAACATGAAAAGGATATTTATGAAAAACACACAATTAATATACTTCATGGTGAAAGACTAAAGTTTTCTTCTAAGATCAGGAATAAGGCAAACATTCTCTTTACCAGAAACGATATTCAACATTTTACTGGCAGTTCTAGCCAGAGCAATTAGGCAAGAAAACGAACAAAGAGATATCCAAGTTGAAAAGAAGGACATACAACTACTTGTATTTACAGAAGACACAATATTTTGTATAGAAAATCACAAAGCATCCACAGAAATCTACTAGAGCTAATAAACAAATTCAGCAAAGTTGCAGAATACATGATCAACACACAAAAATCACTTGTGTTTCTATATACCACCAATGAACAAAAAAGAAATTAGGAAAATAATGCAATTTTTAATACTATCAAAAAAACAAATAAACAAACAAACAACAACTCTAGGAATATATTCCCCCAAACAGGTAAAGGCATGTATACTAAAAATTAAGAAATATTACCAAAAGACAATGTTTCACTGCTATTCATAAGGTTTTCACTGGCTAATGCTTTTCAGAAGTAGACTGCCGGGAATATGCAGTCATTATACCAAAAAGAATTAGTCGATATTCAACCATTTCAAGAGGCGGCATATGATCAGGAACCAATGGTACTGAAGGAAGAAGTTCAAGCTGCTCTGAAGGCACTGGCAAAAAACAAGGCTCCAGGAATTGATGGAATATCAATTGAGATGTTTCAACAAACAGATGCAGCACTGGAGGTGCTCACTCATCTATGCCAAGAAATACGTTAAGACAGCTTCCTGGCCAACTGACTGGAAGAGATCCATATTTATGCCTATTCCCAAGAAAGATGATCCAACCGAATGTGGAAATTATAGAACAATATCATTAATATCACGCGCAAGCAAACTTTTGCTGAAGATCATTCAAAAATGGCCGTAGCAGTATATGGACAGGGAACTGCTGGAAATTCAGGCTGGTTTCAGAAGAGGACGTGGAACCAGGGATATCATTGCTGATGTCAGATGGATCCTGGCTGAAAGCAGAGAATACCAGAAGGATGTTTACCTGTGTTTTATTGACTATGCAAAGGCATTCGACTGTGTGAATCATAACAAACTATGGATAACATTGCGAAGAATGGGAATTCCAGAACACTTAATTGTGCTCATGAGGAACCTTTACATGGATCAAGTGGCAGTTGTTTTGACAGAACAAGGGGATACTGATTGGTTTCAAGTCAGGAAAGGTGTGTGGCAGGGTTATATTCTCTCACCATACCTATTTAATCTGTATGCTGAACAAATAATCTGAGAAGCTGGACTATATGAAGAAGAACGGGGCATCAGGATTGGTGGAAGACTCATTAACAACCTGCGTTATGCAGATGACACAACCTTGCTTGCTGAAAGTGAAAAGGACTTGAAGCACTTACTAATGAAGATCAAAGACCACAGCTTTCAGGATGGATTACACCTCAACATAAAGAAAACAAAAATCCTCACAACTGGACCCAATGAGCAACATCAGGATAAACAGAGAAAAGATTGAAGTTGTCAAGGATTTCATTTTACTTGGATCCACAATCAACAGCCATGGAAGCAGCAGTCAAGAAATCAAAAGACACATTGCATTGGGAAAATTTGCTGCAAAGGACCTCTTCAAAGTGTTGAAGAGCAAAGATGTCACCTTGAAGACTAAGGTGCACCTGACCCAAGCCATGGTATTTTCAATCGCATCATATGCATGTGAAAGCTGGACAATGAATAAGGAAGACCGAAGAAGAGTTGATGCCTTTGAATTGTGGTGTTGGCGAAGAAAATTGAGTATACCATGGACTGCGAAAAGAACGAACACATCTGTCTTGGAAAAAGTGTGGCCAGAATGCTCCTTAGAGGCAAAGATGGCAAGACTGCATCTTACATACTTTGGACATGTTGTCAGGAGGGACCAGTCCCTGGAGAAGGACATCATGCTTGGCAGAGTACAGGGTCAGTAGAAAAGAGGAAGATCCTCAACAAGGTGAATTGACACAGTGGCTGCAACAATGAGCTCAAGCATAACAACAATCGTAAGGATGGCGCAGGACCAGGCAGTGTTTCGTTCTGTTGTGCATAGGGTCGCTATGAGTTGGAACCAATTTGACGTCACCTAACAACAACAACAACTTTTTTTTTTTTTTTAACATTACCAAAAGAAATTAAAGAAGGCATAAATAAATGGAAAAAGATTTCATGTTTATGGATTGGAAGATTTAATATTGTGAAGATAACAATAGTACTTGTCTTAGTCATCTAGTGCTGCTATAACAGCAATACTACAAGTGGATGGCTTTAATCAAGAGAAGTTTATTTCCTTACAGTAAAGTAGGCTAAAAGTCCAAATTCAGGTTGTCAGTGCCAGGGGAAGGCTTTCTCTGTCAGCATTCTCATCATGTTCCCCCAGACTAGGAGCTTCTGTTTTTAGGGACCCCAGGTCCAAAGGACACACTCTGCTCCTGGCACTGCTTTCTTGTTGGTATGAAGTCCTCCTGTGTCTCTGATCACTTCTCTCTTTTATATCTCAAGAGATTGCCTCAAGACACAACCTAGTGTTATAGATTGAGTCCTGCCTCACTAACACAACTGAGTCCCATCCTCTCTCATTACCATCATAGAGGCAGGATTTATAATGCATAGGAAAATCACACAATACCAAGAATCATGGCCCAGCCAAATTGATATGCACATTTTTGGGGGGACGTAATTCAATTCATAACACTACCTAAAACAATATACAGATTTAATGCAATCTCTATCAAAATCCCAATGGTAGTTTTATAAAAATGGAAAAACTCATCCTCAAATTTGTACGAAATTTCAAAGGAGCAGGAATTGTCAAAAGAGTCTTAAGAAGGAAGAGCAAGGCTGTAGGATTTGTACTTTCTGATTCCAATACTTACTACAGAGATATAGTAATTGAAATATGTGGTACTAGCATAAGGATAGACATATAGACCAATTGTAAAAGTGGTTCAACATAAGAAAATCAGTCAGTGAAACACATATTAATAAAACAAATGATAAAAAGCACACGATCATCTCAACTGATACAAAAAAAAAAGCACCTGACAAAACTGAACACCCTCCCATAATAAAAATTCCAAGAAATCTAGGAATAGAAGTGAATTTTTTCAACATAAGAAAGATATTTATGAAAAACACAAAATTAATATAGACCAATGCAACAGAATTGAGAACCCAGAAATAAGCCATTTGATTTCAATAAGAATGCCAAGATCATTCATTGGAAAAGAATAGTCTCCCCATGGAGAGAAGGGTGTGATGTCTCATTAGGAGAAGAGCAGCTAGGAGTACATAGCAAGGCGTATGCAAGTTTTTGTATGAGAGACTGGCTTGATTTGTAAACTTTCACTTTAAGCACAATTAAAAAGAAAAAGTCTCCTCAATAAATAGTGCTGGGACAATTGAATATCCACGACCAAAAGAATGACGCTGGACTCCTGTCTCCCACCATATACAAAACTTAACTCAAAATGGATCAATGATCTAAATACATGAGCCAAAACCATAAAGCCCCCAGAAGAAAACAAAAAGGTAAAATCTTCATGGCCTTTGACTTGGCAATGGATTCTTACATGATACCAAAAGCATAAGCAACAAATGAAAAATAAGTTTTACTTCAAAAATAAAAGTTTTCATGTATCAGAAGACATTATCAAAAAAGTGAAAAGATAAACTATAGTATGGGAGAAAGCATTTGCAAACCATATATCTGATAGGTCTAGTATCCAGAATATATAAAGAACTCTTGCAATGTTAACAACAAAGTAACAAACAATATTAACAGACATTTGTCCAAAGAAATATCTCCAAGTTTTCTTTCTTATCTACCAGTTAATTTCTAGAGGGTAGAAACTACATCTTCTGCTTTATTTATATGCCTGGTTTGCCTATCTTTTGGATTTTCTGCAGATAGTTTACGTCTAATTTAAATTGCTTGTTAAACCAATGTCTATTCATGCTAATTTTTAAAATGAATATGGCATATCTAGTTTTTCCCTGGAAATTACTGTGCTTGCCAGTATTTATTAAAATGTAAGCCAAGAACATAATATTTATGAAAGAGTTTATGGTATAGTATTTAAGAGCTATGGCTGCTAACCAAAAGGTCAGCAGTTTGAATCCACTCGGCACTCCTTGGAAACTTTGTGGGGCAGTTCTACTCTGTCCTATAGGGTCACTATGAGCTGGAATCAACTTGATGGCAACCGTTTTTTTTTTTTTTTTTTTGTACATCCATCTATAAAGATCTCCATATTTTATTCTTGAATAAAGTCAGGGCATCAAAGAGAAACAAATGTAATCCATAATAGCTTAGTCCCTCAATGAGATGCAATCATATTATCATAATTAAAGTAACATCTCCCTTAAGGGTTATGCTTTTTTAGTATCTATATGGAATAAAATTGACAACAGTCACTTGAAAGATTAGAGCAGAACCTTAGGGAACAGTGAGTTTATGTCAATAGCGGAGAAACAGCTCAGAAAACGATGTTGAGAATGGTTGCAGAACTCGAAAAATGTAATCAATGTCACTGAATTGTATGTGTAAAAACTGTTGAATTGGTATATGTTTTGCTGTGTATATTCTCAACAGCAACAACAACAAAATTATATTAAAAAAAACTGGTATCACTGGTTTTGTCTATATCCACTATAAGTAAAATATTTTATTAGTTAGAATAAATCATTTCATCATTTGGTAATCCCATTAACAATGTGAGAAAATTAATTTAAAGTTCAGTTCTAAAGAAAATCTTGCTTAGGCCTGGTCTTTTTTTTTTTTCTGGTGTTGTTGCTATTTTATGCCATTGAGTCAATTCTGTTTATAGTGATTCTATGTATGACAGAGTAGAAATGCCCCATAGCCTTTCCTGGGCTTCAGTCTTTACAGGAACAGACCACCAGATCTTTTTTCCCTGGGAGCTGCTGGTAGATTTGAATTCCTGAAATTTTTGTTAGCAGCTGAGTGGTTAACCACTAAGCCTTCAGAGGTGTTTTTTTTGGGGGGGCGGGGGGTAGTGAGAATTAAATAACTGGCAAGTGTTTTTTTATATGGCTAAAAGGAAGATCAATACAAACATAAAAGCAACTTTAGAAACTGTTAGCCCTGTTTCATTTGTTCTGCTACTCACTAGCTCTAGCTCTACATATCAAATTATATTTTATTATGAGTTCATTATATATTTCCATATCACCCCCTTTAAACTTATTAAGGAATCTAGGCATATAGCATCATGGTTAAGTGCTACAGCTGCTAACCAAAAGGTTGGCAGTTCAGATCCACTGGACAGTCCTTGGAAACTCTATGGGCAGTTCTAGTCTGTCCTATAGTGTTGCTATGAGTCAGAATTGACTCAACGGCAATGGTTTTTTTTGGCATATAAAAATGCATGAAGGCCCTGAAATTTATTTATGAATCTATGAATTTTACCAAATGATGATTTAAATAATTGGCCTTAAACTCTTCAATCTCCAAAATAATTGTTTCACTCATAAATACCATCTGAAACCATCTGGTTCATTCTCCTAATTAATAGTTCCAGAAACTAGGGTGACCGAATGTTGAATGATTTGCCCAATGACACAACTACATCTTATGATTCTTTCTTCTTCAACATGCTATCACTATTGGAAAATAAAAGAATGAAAAATACTATCTCAAAAGAAATTGAAAATATTTTAGGAGGACAAGTAAATAATTCTTCAGAAATGATCTGGTTTACTTCCCATTTTTCCTCCTCTCATGGTTATCAGCAACCTTCAGTAGTTGTCCTTCTAGAATGCAATATCTGTTACTTTCGTCTGTTTTTTCCTAGGCTGTCTTACCGTAACAGAGCTTTATTTTCTCTCTTTATCTTATCTGGGTAGAAAATTTGTAGTTGTCTTTTAAGAACTACTCAGAAGTCTTTTACTCCATGGAGGCACTTGTCCCAACTACAGACTATGCAATTAATGACTCCTTTCTTGAGTTATTTGTAGTACCTTAGAAATATCTGAATAAGCACTTGTTTAAATGCATTGCAACTGATAGTTTTTATGTCCACACCCCTAAACAACCTGTAGGCTCCTTGACTACAGATATTGTGTCTTGTACTGAATTATTTTACTTTCACATAAACAAGAGTTTTGGAATCAGGTGACTAGTATTAAAGATTGACAGCTGGTGTGTAGATAGTGTTATTCTACAGCACCATGAAGAATCTAAGATCAAACATTAAAACTTAGACAACATAAAAATAATGTAGATGTGTACCTCTAGGACCAATTATCTAGGTCCCAAATTCCCTTTAACATGTGCTGACATTGATCCGTCATTTAGCATTCAAATCTTAGGCATTCTAATGACCATCACTATTGCAATTTAAACACTATGAGGCCTGTGGGCACCCCACCCCAGGTGGTTCTGTTAAGAAAAACAGATAACTCGGTATATATACAATCAAGATACATTTTAAGCTATCGAAGGTATTTTTCTAAAATACATTTCACCATTTGTTGTGGTTAAAAGACTGTCAGAATTTTTATTCTTAACCTGATTTACTATTTACTATCAAACCAGTTTTAAATTAAAACTGCTTGCCAGTGGCAAAGAAAATTTATTTAAAACAAAGATTAACCAATTTGTATGATCTCTTAAGACTAAACATTTCTTGTTTTACTTTAGAATTCCTGAAAACTGACAAAATTATTTAAAATGTGTGATAGATATATTTACAACAATGACAACAACAAAAAAGTGTAGCTTTTGAGGCTTCTTATGTACAACTGAACAGCTCCTGGGGTTTGGTTCCTTGGTTTGGAAGTTTAGGATCATGGTTTCATGAGACTTCCCAGTTAATTGGCCTAATAATCTCTTTAGTGCTTCTGTTCTACCTCATAGTTCATTGCATAGTTAGTGCCTGGGGTCTTAATAGCTTGCAAATGGCAATCCATGGCACAACAATTGGTCTCTATTTGCCAGGAGCAACACAGGAAGAAGGACAGTCATTAATAGGTAGAGGATATGGATGTGTGGCTAATTGCTTCTGTGAACATCTTCCACCTTTGCCATGAGACCCTAAGAATTGGATGGTGCCCAGCTACCATTATAAAACATTTTGATCAAAGATTCTATAGGAAAATTCTGATCAAAGTGGAAACATGCAGAATATAATTTCAAATTTTCGTAGACTCCTGACTTTCTGGAGCCATGGAGGCTAGATGAACCTCTGAAACTACTGCACTGAAATAATCTTTAAACCTTAAACCAAAAATATCCCTGGAATCTTCTTAAAATTAAAAAAAATAATAATAATCTAGCTTAACAGTAAAAATATCTGCCTTGAGCATAATGTTCTTTTAAGAACTACCTAATGAAAGAACTACCTACATGGTATCAAATTAACAATAGCAAATTGAAAGATTAGATAGGAACCTTAGGGAGCAGTGAGCTTATGTTAATGGTGGAGGAAAAACTCAGAAAAGGAGGGGGAGAATGGTTGTACAACTCAAAAGAAATGTCACTGAATTGTACATGTAGAAATAATTGAATTGGCATATGTTCTGCTGTGTATATTCTCAACAGCAACAACAAAATAAAAAAGAAACAACAAATCCATAGATGTAGTTTTAAAATAATATTTAGATTTTATTATACTTCACATAATATGGTTTCTTGTCATGTACAATTAAAACCTAAAGAAAACTTTAAGCAATATATAGAATTCACTAATATTTCAGATTTATATGTTCTAAACATAATTTAAATTTTATAATTTATATTTTGCTTACTGTTCAATTTTTAAAGGTATTGGTCTCAATTTAGAAATCTGGTCAGGCACATACTATACTGAGCCTAATGCATATTAAATAATAATTTTCAAATCTAATAAGACAAATGGAATCTCTGGTGGCAGAGTGGTTAAGAACTATGGCTGCTAACCAAAAGATTGGCAGTTCGAATCCACCAGGCACTCCTTGGAAACTCAACACTCAACGGAGCAGTTCTACTTTATCCTATAGGGTTGCTATGAGTCAGAATCGACTAGATGGCCATGTCTTTTTGTTTGTTTGTTTTGTTTTTAAATAAAATGATGAGAATCAATGATGTAGATTAAAAACCAAAAATCCGTTTCCATTGAGTTGATTCTAACACAGAGCAAACCTACAGGACAGAGCAGAACTGCCCCATAGGATTTTCAAGTAGTGGCTGGTTTATTTGAACTGCTGAACTTTTGGCTAGCGGCCCTGCTCTTAACCAACGAGCCACCAGGCCTCCAGATCTAGATTAGCTATTTTAAACAATGTAAAAAATTAGCTCATATCTTTAAAAATGAACACAATAGTACTGTTTCTAAATTTTTAGAGAAAACAGGAAAAATGTGTGTGTGCATGTACGTGTATATATATATATATATAAAATACATATACATATGTTATTGTTGCTGTGAGGTGCTGCTGAGTCAGTTTTAACTTATAGCAACCCTATGTACAACAGAATGAAACACTGTCTGGTCGTGCACCATTGTCACAATTGTTGCTGTGCTTGAGCCCATTTTTGCAGCCACTTTGTCAATGTATCTCTTTGAGGGTTTTTTTCTCTTTCACTTATCCTCTATTTTATCGAGAATGATGTCCTTCTCCAGGCGCTGGTCCCTCCTGATAACATGTCCAAAGTACATGAAGCGAAGTCTTGCCATCCTCACTTCTAAGAAGGATTTTGGCTGTTCTTCTTCCAAGACGGTTTGTTCACTCTTTCAGCAGTCCGTTGTATATTCAGTATTCTTTGTGAATACTGTAATTCAAAGGGATTATTTCTTCTTTTATCTTTCTTATTCATTTTCCAGCTTCAGCATGCATATGAGGCTATTGAAACTACCACGGCTTGGGTAAGGAGCAACTTAGTCCTCAAGGTGACGTCTTTGCTTTTAACACTTTGGAGAGGTCTTCTGTAGCAGATTTACCCAGATTTGCCCAATGCAACATGCTGTTTGATTTCTTGACTGTTGCATCCATGGGCTTTGATTGTGTTAACAAGGAACCTGTATATACACCAAGAGGCAGTCATTTGAATAGAATAAGGAGCTGTTGCGTGGTTTAAAATCAGGAAAGGTGTGTGTCAAGCTTGTAAATTTTCACCATTTATTCAATCAGTATGCTGAGCAAATAATCTGAGAAGCTGGACTGTATGAAGAAGAATGCAGCACCCAGATTAGAGGGCAACTAAATAACAACTTGTAATATGCTAATGACACAACCTTGCTTGCTGAAAGGGATGAGGACTTGAAGAACTTACTGATGAAGATCTAATGCTACAGCCTTCACTATGAATTACACCTCACCATAAAGAAAACAAAAGTCCTCACAACTGGATCAATAAGTAACATCATGATAAATGGAGAAAATATTGAAGTTGTCAAGGATTTCATTTTACTTGGATCCACGATGAACACCCTTATACACACACACACACGTATATACACCATTATCTTTACTTTGTATTAACTCAGTATTCAGTGAGTATTTTAAATGTTATCACTTAATCATTGTTATTTTTTTCTTTTGTTGCTTTATTTCTGAACACTTTTTTTTTTTTCTTAGCTCACCTAGTCCTGGCCTGAGCACAATTTTTTTTTTTATTGTTGTCATTTTCTTTTGATTGAATGAATAAATACATTCATAGTAGGAAAGGCAAGAAGATAAGTGCTTTATGAGTGAATAATTACTTTTAAAAGGCAAGAAATAGAGATACATGTTTATTTCATGTAATTCACAGTCAAGAAGCACAATATATGGAAAATTTTAACTGGAAGAAATGCTAATTGGGTCTAGGAACTTCCTTAGAATAACTCAATTTCAGCACCGGAAGGCAAAAGATAGCGCTGTATTTATCTGATAATGGTGAAGGAGGTAGAGCTGGCGTAATCTTAGGTGGCCTGTGGTGGTAAAATCAACTCACTTTGGGTGTTATTAGTTTTATAGGCTCTTCCTTAATCCTGTTGCTTATCATCTCCTTCCAGACTGAATGTATATACGTGTGTGTGTGTATTTTCATAGGAAGACATTCAGGTTTTTAGAACTTATGTAGATGCTTAATCTATATGTTTTATTTTAAGCATCTTATTGACCTCACAGCTTCTGTACAAAATAACCTTGCCTATGATTGACCTTTCTTTCAAAATGGCCGCAGTACAGAATCCCTGCCAGGTACTACACCAGGAGTGTTTGAGTCATCATAACATGGGTACATTTTCTAGTACAGGAGACAAGGCTAATGGTGCTTCCAAAGACCTTAGGCTAGATCTTTTTCGGGGGACTGCAATGCATCTTGGAAACCGAGAAATTGTTTGACTGATGCTCATTTGTCTGTGGAGAATGTTTTGAATCTCTCTGGAGCTGGCACTATGTTCCACATTCCAACTCCTATGTGCTGACCATTCACTTAAAACATATGACTGGACAGGTTGTAAGATGCTAGACTTCCCAGAGGTGTAGGCTGATCTCACTAAGCCTTTCTTAGAGCAGACTTTTTAAAAAATTTATTATTCAGTCTCTTCTCATGCTGACATTGTGACTCAAAAAACACAGCTGAGATTAAAGAAAGGCTAAAAAAAAAAAAAAAGTCCCTATTTTGAGTCTTCTCATTTCCATGCCCTGCTTCACTTGGCTTCCAGCAGCAGATCTTACATTCCTTGTACTGTTACTAAGAATCACACAAGTTACATATGGTCAGACTTATTGAGTCATCTGCTTTCTCCTCTGCCCTGTCCCCAGGTCTTTGTGAGTAATGTCCTTCATTGTAAGAGAGGGCAGTGCTGACGATGGGGACAGACACACACACCAGCAGGACTTGCAAGTCAAGCAGGATGGCTTGTTTTATACCACCGGCATTTGCTCACCATCCCTTGGGTTTCAAGACCCTGTTCAAAGTAGCACTTTGTTCCTAAGAACCACTACTTAATAAAAAGCAGCCTCACTCCTTAAGGAAAAAAATAACTCATTCATTTAAATTGCATGTGGAATATCTATGGTAAATAATGTATGCATTTCTGTTTAAAAACATTTTTTAAAGTATTCTGTGTAACATCCTGAAATTAATAGAGGCCATTAAAAAAAAATAACAGATGGGGCTATCATTAGTAACTCACACTCTCTAGCTTCCCTGAGATAGCAGTTTAATTAGTCATTTAGAGTTCACCATAACTTTTATAGCTTATAGGTTTTTAGCCACCGTGATCAACTCAGCAGTTTACTGCATGCTGAGTCCTCTCTTGATATTGTACATTGAGATACATTTTACCTAAGGTATAAACCTTGGAGGAAGATGTTTTTATTTAGCTATACAGTAACATCTGTGAAAGCTCAAACTCCTGTACAGTAGAAAACTGTCAGAGAAGGAAAACTCAAATATTTTCCACATAGAGAGTGATAGAAAAGTGACAGGTCTACACCCCGTCCAAGGCGGAAAACTTGCAAGACACAGAAAAACAAGGCAGTCCCACTGAGTTCTGGCTTTCAGAGGTTTTCCTGTACATAGACTATAGAAAGGTATGTAAACCAAAAAAAAACCAAACCCATTGCGGTCAAGTTGATTCTGACTCATAGCAACCATATGGGACAGAGTAGAACTGCTCCATAGGGTTTCCAAGGAGCACCTGGAAGATTTGAACTATCAACCTTTTGGTTGGCAGTTGTGGCTCTTAACTACTACACCACCAGGGGTTTCACTGTACATAGATTAAAAAAAGGATACATAAAAAAATTAATTTTTTTTTTTGTTTCACTGTACATAGATTAAAAAAAGGATACATAAGATGTGTAAAACTCACCCAAACAGACCTAAGGTCTAAGAGAAGTTTACTGATACCAGTACCTAAAAAAATTGAGAGATATATGAAACTATTTATATACTAATTGTTTCTCTTAAAATCTTTCTAAGCATTTTTTTTTTTTCTTGCCTTGTTTGAGCCCAGGCTCTCTTTATGTCCTTCCTGGATGACTGCAGCAGACTCCCAACTTGTCTGCTTGCATCTAGCTTTGCTTTCCTCCAATCTTTTTTTCATACTGTAGCTAGGGTCATCTTTTCAAAATTAAAAACCTGGTCATCTCACTTTTTTGCATAAAACTCTTCTAGGATTTAAGGTTAGGTCCAAATCACTTACATGGTTTATTTATGAGATTATTCACTCATCACTTTTCTTCCCACACACTTTGCTCTAGCCTTATTAAACATGGTTTCCCTGTACCCATTAAGCAATTGTTTCTCATTCTCCCTACCCTCTCCACAGCCCCTTGAAACCACCAACCTATGTACAGTCTCTATGCATTTAACTATTCTGAATTTTCATATAAGTGGAATCATACAACATGTGGCCTTTTGTTTATGACGTCTTTCACTTAGCATAGTGTTTTTGAGGGCCATATATGTTGCACCTTGTATCAGGACTTCATTTATCTTTATGGCAGGGTAATACTCCATTGTATGTGTATAGCATATCTTTCTTCCTTTTTTTTTTTTTTTTTTAACCTATTTATCTGTTAATGGACATTTAGGTTGTTTCCCTCTTTTGGCTATTGTGAATATTACTGCTAGAAATGTAAATGTATATGTATTCCTTTCAGCCCCCATTTTCAATAATTTGAGATATATCTAGGAGCAGAACTGCCGTATCCTACAGTAATTCCATGTTTAACTTTTTGAGAAACTGCCAAACTGTTTCCCACAGTGACTGTACCATTGTACTGTACCACAAGCAATGGATGAGTGTTCTAATCTCTCTATATTCTTGCTAACATGGTAGAGCTGTCCTATAGGGCTTTCTAGTTTGCCAGTCTTTTGATAACAGCCATCTTGATGGGGGTGATCATATCTTTTTGTAGTTTTAATTTACATTTCCCTAATGACTAATGATGTTAAGAATTTTTTTCATGTGATTGTTGGCCATTTGGACTCACATTTCATCATCTCAAAACACACCAAAAAGATAAAGTAACCAAAACAGTCTGGTACTGATATGATAGTGGACATATCGACCATTGAAACGGAATTGAAATTCCATAAATAAGCCTGCACATCTATAGTCAACTGACTTTTAACACGGGTGCTAAATCCAATGAATGGGGGTAAAAATAATCTCTTCGATAAATGGTGTTGGGACAGAACTGAATTTCCATATGCAAAAAAATAAAGTTGGAACCATATCTCACGCTATATACAAAAATCAACTCAAAATGGATCAAGGACTTAAATGCAAGAACTGAAACCATAAAACTCTTAGAAGAAACGTAAGAGTAATGCTTTGGGACACAGTATTTAACAACGGATTCTTGGACATGAGACCAAAAACACAAGTAGCAAAAGATAAGCTAGATAAATGGACTTCATCAAGATTAAAAACTTGTGCTCCTCAAAGGAATTTATCAACAAAATGAAGAGACAAACTACAAATTATGAAAAAAATGGGAACTGGATACTTCATGTTGTTGTTGTTGGATGCCTTCAAGTAGATTCCGACTCACATCAGCCACATATGACAGAGTAGAACTGCCCCATAGGGCTTTCTAAGCTGTAATCTTTACAGGAATAAATCACCAGGTCTTTCACCCATGGAGACACTAGGTGGGTTCAAACCACCAACCTTTTGTTTAGGAGCTGAGTGCTTAACAGTTGAGCCACTAGGTCTCCTTATATATCTGATAAAGTTTTAATTTCCAGAATACATAAAGGACTACCACAGCTTAACAACAAAAAGACTAGCAATTCACCTAAAAAAAAAAAAAAAAACACAGGAAAAGAACTTGAATAGGCATTTTATGAACACTTTTGGAGTAAAATATTAAAGGAAAACTAAATTCGTGGGAAAATTAGGGAGAAAAGACGACATATATATCAGGTCAATGGGTATTTTGGAATTTCCATCATTATACTTAAATGATACTAATAGGTAAATTAGCATTGTAAGCTTCCTGAAATAACATAGCTTATTCTCACATACTATTGATTAAAAGTATAGTTCACATACTTATGTCTACAAAGTGCTAAACACTGTTGTAGGTGGGTGGTAGAAATGTTTGCTTTTTTTTTTTTTTTTAATGTCAGATGGTTTGGAATCTAGCTGGTGAGATATATATATATATATATAATACACCTATACTTCTACTTCAAAATAAAACTGTAAGCCCAGGGAAGTATGATAACATGCCTGATTTTCACTGTATCTTCTTTTCTTAAATGGAAGCTGAGTCATAGATGCCATACAATAAATGTAAGTTAAATAAATGAACAAATGAAGATATGCACCTAGAGAAAGCTCAGAGAAGAAGCATTAAACTTGGATTTTCAAAAATGGCTTCTTATTGGAATAAAGAAAAGACAAGCAAATCCAGTGAATAGTATTTTATCCTTTCAAAAGTTTAAAGGTACTAATGTCAATTGTAATAGAACTATGAAGTGTTTTCCAAAACTGGCTCACAGTACTAGTCACCAAATGCCTTGAATAAAAGAGATTAAAGTAAATAAAGTATGGCCAGAAAGATGTTCAAAAAAAAAAAAAAAAAAAATACCGAGACTATAGCCCAGAAACTTATAGAAAAGCTCTTGTCCATTACGAGTACACCAGGCTGAACTGTCTTATACTACAATTTCAGTAATAGATGCACAGACTACTTTAAAGACATTTTCTTATTCAAATCTCTGCTCGGTTCTGTAAAGCAGGCACTATTACATTCCTCACTTTACAGACAAGAAAATGGATGGCTTGAGAAGTTAAGTGGCGTTTAAAAACATGTTGAAGACCTAGGAATAGAACCCAGGTCTATCTCCTGAATCCATGTGTGTAACCACAATTCTCTACCAATGATACACAAAGAACAGTAACCGTTACCCATTTGTAGTAATAATTAAGGCTGCCATTTGTTAAACACCTGCTATGTGTGAGAGACTGCTAGTCGCTTTAACTTTTAATCCTCACATCTTTTAATTCTTGAATGTTATGGATTGAGTTATGTCCCCTAAAAATATGTGTTGTAAATCCTAACGCCTATACCTGTGGAGGAGCCCTGGTGGCGTACTGGTTAAGAGCTTGGCTGCTAACCGAAAGGTCGGTGGTTCAAATTCACCAGCTGCTCCTTGGAAACCCTATGGGGCAGTTCTACTCTGTCCTATAGGGTCACCATGAGTTGGAACTGACTCCACAGTACCTAATCATGACAACGACAACATATGTGTAGATATAATCCCATTTAGGAATAGGGTTTTCTTTGTTGTGCTAATGAAGCCATATCAGTGTAGGGTGTATCATAGTCCAATAACTTTTGAGATATAGAAGAGCAGATTAGCCATAGAAGAAAGCAAACACAGAGGAAAGACCTACACTATCTGAAGACAATGGAGGCAGAGCAGTCTACAAGCCCAGAAATGACAACGATGGCCCACTAGAGAAGCCGAGACAAAGATTTCTTCCCAGAACTGACAGAAAGAGAAAGCCATGAATTTGGACTTCTCCCCTCCTAAGAAAATAAATTTCTGTTTGTTGAAGCCACCCACTTGTAGTATTTCAGTTATAGCAGAACAGAGAAGCTAAGACATCTCATAAGCCTCATGGTTTAAGCATTATTTTCATAAATTAAAAGATAAGGAAACAGCTTCAGATGTAAGCAGCATAGCTTACTTAAGATTATAAAGTTAATAAATGACAGAGTTGAGATTGAGTGCAGATTTTTTAAAAACCAAGGCTGTCCTCTATATGGATTGCTGAGTTACCAAAGGAACTAAAGACGGTAACTACTGACACTGAGAGAAGTTCGTCCATAATCAGAAATTTTTGAGGCAAAAGATACTATTACCGTAGATACATATAACACCTGAACCAAATATTAGCCCCAAATACTGCAGTGGCAGTAGTGCTAGAGTGAAGAGCCCCAAATAATTTACTTTCTGTAAAATAAACCCAATCAAATTCCTTAATATGGTCTTTTAGTTAAAAAGACAAAAACAAAAAATGCACACACACTCATACACACATAATCATGTTTTGTTTGGATATAATTGTTTCAATAGCTCTGTGATTTGAATAAAACTCCTCACTAGGCATATCAAAATATATAATTGTGTATCTCCTTTTTTCATTAGTATGAACACAATCGTGACTATGATCGCAATACCATGCCCCACTTGGGCTCCATGTTATCAAAGCCGAATCCTATGGCCTGATGTTAACGCCTTCCATAACATGGCTCATATCTCATTATCCTTTGAGTTTTACGTACCACTACTGCAACGTAAATATATTTCATTCCAGTCAGATCTGCATCCTTTTCCAACACTCTCAACTTCTTTCTAACTCTATACCCTTGTTCATGCAATTTCAATTTGAAGAAGGTACTTCCCTGGAATCACCTTTTTGAAAACTGGCAATTACACTGTAAAATGTACAGTGTTCGTAGCATCTTGTGAACTATTTGGCAAGCCCATAAAAGGTGATGAAAACTTCCCCTCACTAACATGAAAGCACTGATTTATATTCACTCATTTAATTTTCTATTGAGATGCTTTTAGAAATACTTCGGAGAATAGTTTCAATTATATGCTTACAATTATTATCTAACTTGCTATCCTATAACACTTGGCAGAAAACTATCAGAAGAATTCTAATCATTGATATGGTCATTACTCATCTACCAACATGTTTATGGACTAGAACAAATCCTTTATATATAATCTGAGAGTAGGGTGGGAGTACTAACACATTCGGCTCTATATTGTTAATTTTTTTTTTTTTTTTTAAGATCATTAACTGCTTTATTTTTGAGGGTTTGTCAGAACACTGAAAACTTCACATCTATCCATCACAAGGCATCATGATCTTTTGGAGGTCTGTGTGGAGCAGATGGTCAACGCGTGTAGCCAGCACGCCTGTCAGTGTTACACTGCACTCGCTTCTGATAGCAACGCCTGCATCATCAGCTCGTACTCCACATTTCAGAGACTGAAATCATTCTCGCATTGTCATCATTATTTTCTTCTATTTTCGGACAAGAAAAACAACCATGGATTTCTAAAATATGCATTTGTTCTGTTAAGTATCAGCTTGGCAACACCCTTGGCTTTGGAGATATTTTTTGCAATTTGTAGTGGATTTTTTTGTCACATTTTCATAGAGTGGGGAAAAAAAAATCTGGCACGAGCATAAGTAAAAGGCCTGTAGACTTATATTTTCAAGTCCTCTGTGCTTTGTTGGAGGACTTCCAGTTGTATTTTTGTCTAATTGACCATTCCTTCTATTCTAGACTCCAGAGCGAGCTGTCAAATGACCTTCAATAGGTTTTTCTTGTGTAAGTGATCTTTCAAATTTTAAATATGTACGACTATATCATACTATATATATGTGTATTTAGATGCATCCTTCCTTTTTCATTTTAATTTTTAGAAAAGCCTTAGGAAATGAATTGTCTTACCACTAAACGGTGAGCAGCTGTGGATAACAAATGCCCAACATGAGCTATTTCACCTTTCTGCTACATGGTTCTTTCAACTTGAGGCTGTCTCTGTATCAGATTAAATAGAATCAAATGGTCTGATTTTTTTTTTTTTTTTCTGATTTTCAACCAGATGGGGCTTCCCCCATATATTTTCACATTTAGACAAGGATTTGGGCATTTTGTTTTAAACAAGGTTTTGTGTTTTTTCCTTTCCATTTTCAGGCTATTTAAAATTTTGATTAATATTAGTATGGTTCCTAATGCATGTGCTAGGCTGACCAAATCAGATCTACATAATGAACTTGAACTTCAAATGATATACAAGAATGCACTTGGCCCAAAGTATTGCTCAAAATAGTTAAATAAAATACAGAGTGGGACCAGAAACACTGGCAGTCGATTAAGAGTTTTAGTTTAAAATACTTCTGAATAAGCTTTCAGTGCAATATTTCTAACAGTATTTGAGTGAAAAATCCCAGGGTAACACTTTAGAAATAAATATTTTACAGTGAAATGTGATACTAATGTGAATCTAAGGTGTATCTTTGTGTACACTGTTGTTATTCCTAGAACTACAGTGTGTTTGTCAAAAGAGGCAGATATTTTTGGATGGATTATTAGCTTAGATTTGGAGGATATACCAAGGTAACATTTCAAAATGATCTATTCCACTACAGGGATTATAAATCTTCTTTGAAACAATGCTTTAGCTTGTATCAAGATACTAAAAATAATGATTTTTTTATGAGATTTGGCTGGAAGATGACTCTGCCTCTGTCTTTTCACTCACATCGAACCACTTCTTCTCCACTTGCCTTACCATTAGTCTGCTGAGTGCTGGGTATGCGGTGGGAAAAGAAGGGGACAAATTGCTAGCTTATCCTTGGAGAGAAGAAAGACATTGAGAAGCAGATAAGTGCCTTCGTTTTTTTTATATTCTAGGCTCCAGTGATGTGAACTAATTCATTTCTGAGCCTTGAAAATTGAATGTAAGGGAAAATGATCAGAGTTCACTATGAAGATCACAGACACAAACCTAGCGTGACTTATTTAGTTAGAACACAGATTTATCCACTAGGCTAATATGACCCTGTTAGCATTTATTTCTGGAAGGTTTCAGGTGGTTTAGTTATTAAAATATTTTAAGATAATATTTTTTTGCATTCATTTAAAGGAGGCATTGAAAAATTACAAAACTAAATAAAAGCACTGCAATGAATTTTCCTACCTGTTTAATTCAACCAAACAAAAGACTCTTAATAGGAGCACATAACCTTAACCGTTTCAGGAATGTGAAATTTCTAGATATTGCATCTAAGTGAGGTTGAATTTTAAAGGCTAAAATCAGTTTCCACTTTTCTCAGCAACTTTATTAAGCCATAAAGAGAGTTGGGATTTTAGCTAAGGTTCACATGAATTGGATAGCGGTTTATGTAACACTGGAATAACTGAAGCTTACTTCAATGAGACAGTGGCATTGTTATACTTCAACCTTAAAACATTTCTGGAACTGCCGTCTGTCATGATACTGACATCAGATTTTCTCAAAATCCCTAATTCCATTGTTTGCCATAGCATCTTTGTTAAATTGGCAATGCTTACATAAAGAGCTTTAATGAAACAGCTAATTCAGAACTCTCAAAGATTATTTTTGGGCATGGTTTAGTTTCATCCCCCATTTCTGTATATATATACTTTACATATTCCTGCTAGTTGCTACCCTGGGGTAATTATAGTTATGCTGCCCTAATTCTGATTCTATCCTAAAGGTCACTCCCATTATCTAGCAACACAACTTGTTTCATAATCCTTCCAAGGGAATGAGGATATATTCTTTTTTTTTTATTATTCTTTTCTTTTTCATTCTTTTTACCAGTTCTCCAAACCCTTATATCAATCTATAAGTAATGTGGATATTGTAAAAAAAGAAACCCCAAAATATCCCAAATAGGTCTAAATCATTATGTCATGACAATTTAAGATAAAAGTACAGTAAATTAATTGTCAATACAAATACCCAATCCCATTTCATCTCAAACATACAAATGATTAATTGCTTAAAGTCCCAATCAATAGCATACAACTTTATGGGCCTCAGGCTAGTTTTCAGAATAAAGGATCTGATTAGAAAATTCAACAATTATTTATAAGTTTATTTAATGTAATGAGGGTGGTAGAGTTTTTTTCACGTAAAATCACTTTTATTTTCTTGTTTTTCAACTGTCAGGTAACTTCAGGTGTTTTGCATAGTTATAATCAATTATCAGAATTATAATTCTAAAAAAAATAGGAAGGGAAGTAGAATGTGTAGGAGGAAAGACTAATAATAAGCTGTAAGAATCCAATATATGCATTCGTTAAGCATTTAGCTTTGGACTGATTTTTTATGTGGCAATTTTTTTTCTCTAAAAATAGGTTTAAGGGTAGAGATCTGATAATAAGTTAACACTGACCTTCTGGTGGAAAAAGTACATTGAGTTGAAAATATTCCAGGTTATCATCAAACTGAAATAATTATGAATGTATAATAGCATACTTCAAAAGAGAAATGAATAAATTATCAGCCAGTCTAGCTATATTCGTACTGCCTCAATAGGCTTGTTATGACATGACTCATTGGGTCTTCTTTAGGGTCAGCATATTTGAGTGTCTGTCTAAGAAGAGTGAGGAGTCCCTGAGAGGTCCACATGGTTAATACACTCAGTTGCTAATTGAAAGAGTAGAGGTTCAAATCCACCAAAAGGAGCCTTGGAAGAAAGGCCTGGTGATCTACTTCTGGAAAGTCAGCCACTGAAAACCCTACGGAGCCCAGTTCCACTCTGACGCACATGGAGTCACCATGAGTTGGGGTCGACTCAAAGGTAACTGGTTTAAGAAGCATGAAATGCAAGGGATTAGGTTAACATAAAATCTGTGAGAAATGGAATCAAGTGTTCTTTATCTTCATTGTGGGGAGAATCGTTGATTAAAATAGAGGAAAATAGAGAACTCTTCTTTCATTGACAAAGGGCTTTTATTAACCATTAAAATTTTGAAAAAAAAAATTTTATTTTGTATTTGTCATATTCTAAGAGAATGTTTGACCCTACTGATCAATTAGTAGAATTACTCAGTGGATTCCTCTTGTTTGAATCCATCAAAATAATACTTCTCAGCATTTTGGAAAATATTTTGTTTTAGAGCAGCTGGAATATTGTAAGGAGTATCCTTTGATCAACAGTACATAAAACACCAACCAACTATTGATGTGATTTTAATGAAGTTCAGTAGTATTAGAATGACTGACATCATCATCAAACAATATTTATTTAGTCACAATCACATAATTCGTAACTTATTAGGTCAAGAGTAACACAAAAGGAAATAGCTATTTAAATTCATTGCTACAATACCTTTAGTAGTGAAATTATATATATATATATATATATGTATATATTCTGCCTTGTTTTTAGTCTAAGTAGAACTAAAAAAGAGCTTTTGTTTAAAAAAGAACTGAAATTCTCAATAAAACGCCCCTTGGTCATCCAAATAAGAATCAGAGTAATACGGATAGTACCATAATGCTTTCTTTGATACAAGAATTACATTATTTTGTTGTATAATATTATAAACGGGTAGAAGATAAATAGTAAAACATAATAAGTCTAAAAATCCAGTACATGAAAAGAAATTTAGGCTTATTATTTTTGGTGTAATTAGAACATGAAGTTAAGGATAAAACCAGTGTTTGATTTCCCTATTGTAAATTAACATAAAATGTTAGTTTTGTAAAACATAACAATGTGAGCCATGTTAGGTATGGAGGATTTTGATATTTTTTGACATTCTTCACATCCTCTTCAGTCTAGCTTTTCCCATTAGATAGAAATAAATTTGTATTTATTTATTTAATTTATTACGCTTCTACTTAACCAATCACGGTGTCTGTCTTCAGCAAATGATCTCTCCTGATAACATGTCCAGAGTAAGCAAGATGAAGTTTTGCCATCCTCGCTTCTAAGAAGCATTCTGGCTGTATTTTCTTTAAGACAGTTTTGTTCTTTCTTCTGGCAGTCCATAGTATATTCAATATTCTTCACAACACCACAATTCAGAAGTTTCAATTCTTTTTCAGTCTTCCTTTTTCATTGTCCTGCTTTCATATGCATATGAGGCAACTGAAAATACCACGGCTTGGGTCTGGTGCACCTTAGTAATTAAAATGACTGCTTCGCTTTTTAACATTTCAAAAAAGTTTTGTAGCAGATACAAGTATTATTATTATTACTATTTTACAAATGAGAAAACTGAGGCATCCAAACCAGGATACTTCTGGAAGTGCAGGGAGTCTTAAAAGTCAGGCTGGTACAACTGGCATAAACTGGGCTTCTCCTAGGAAAATGGGAACATATAATCACTCCAGGTACAATAAAGTAAGTGATATGTTTATTAGTACTCACAGGTAAAATATGAGAAGTGCTTTATTTCCATCAGCAATTAATTCAATAAAAGTTAATTTATTCAAATCCATATATATATATACAGATACATATCACATATTAGAAATACTTATTAAAATTCTAATGGATAGTTTCCAAAACATTAGAGTAGCAAAAATTAGTTGTTGTCATCTCAGGGATGTTGTATTAAATTGTTTACTTAGAATCAGCTCACTCCTCTACAATGGAAAGGTTTAATGATGCTGTCAATATTATATTTTAGATGTAACTTATAAGTGACCCTGGTAAATGGATGCAATAATTTGTATTAAATATTTGTTCTGATACTTAATTTACTGTAAGCTTTTAAGAGCAATTTACCAGATGATTGACCTTCTCAGAGAGAGTTGTTATATGCCATCATTGCATTTAAAATCCACTCACTATAATAAAGCCATTTAGAGGATATTTTTTGAGAAGTGGATCACATCTCAAAAATGTCTTTCCTCAAAGTCCAACAAAATTGGTTTTCCAGGAATAATTGGAAGTGAGAGCTCTTGCTTTAGACTGTCCGTGAGAAGCATATTTTTTTGACTGTTAATAAAGAGAAACTTTCAATTTATTTTAGTGGTTGCTTTAGCTCTAAATAAATGTATACATCTTGAAATTGAAAAGTGTCTCAATAACCTTACTGGTTTCATGAATTTAAATGAAATAATAGGAATATTAAGATGTCTTTAATTCAACTCAATTAAGTCATTAGAAAGCTTCATTTGTTTATCTTGACTTTTCCATCTATACTTCTAGCACTCAACAAAACAAAAATAAAATGTGAAGTTAAAAAAAAATTATCATTCAAAATCAAGCAATAAAGTTTCTCCCACCTGATATCTGGAGAAACTTCGTATCATAGAATTCAAAAAGCCACCTTTATTATATGAGCCGTATCATAAGAGAATGTTCAGGTAAGGTCCAGGGTAATGGCAGAATATCCATTCCATATAATAAGTAAGTAAGTAAGCTAGGTTCATATTCACTATCACAACTAGAGGATCTTCTCTGAAAATGGCCAATGAGGGGACAAAGCATGGTATTAAAAATAATAAATCTATGATTTTCATATCTATCATGTAATGGCCTCTTTATTGATATCTGAATTATCAAAATAAATTAAGTCATTTTGGCTCTATTCATTTCAAATGGATTTTTCTATTAAAAATTGGTCAATTCCACTTTGAATATCCATTGGTATATCTTTGTTGTTTGTTCCCTCTCTCTTTTGCTTTGTCAGTTTATACATAAATAAACATATTAAAATGTATTTATTCTTCCCCAGGACCCTGATATATTAAAATTTCCATGAAACTTATGTATTTGTATTAAACAAGCTATTTGATCACAGACATTAGCTTTCTCTTCTCACAATTACGTATAGCAATACAGATAAAGCTACATTGCAGAAAGTGGATTACAGCATACTTCTCTATATGGTATCCAGTGCAATATGGGGTTTTGAGGTGAGACTGACATAAGCTGAAATGCAAGGCATTGAGACCAACAACTTTTAAAAATTTCTTAGTTATTATTCTAAG
Source organism: Loxodonta africana (assembly GCF_030014295.1). Lineage (NCBI taxonomy): Eukaryota > Metazoa > Chordata > Mammalia > Proboscidea > Elephantidae > Loxodonta > Loxodonta africana. Next base: position 107,446,613 of record NC_087347.1, on the reverse strand, counting down.
GCTTCCATTTAATAGCCTCATCATTCTTGAATGAGTTAGGAATTGCTCAAAGGATTAGTTACCTCATATACAAGAATGCTGTAATGATACCTACCATTCAAGTGATTAAGAGTATCAAATTAAATGCGACATAATATGTAATAACTTTGACCCACAGTAAACTATGTTAACCCATTTCAACAAAATATGTAGTTAGTTTGCTTACTAGGTGGCAATGTGCATAGTGGAAAAAAATGCAGGCTTTTCATACAAACCCATAATTTGATTTGAATCTTGAATCTGCTTATTCACCAGATGTGTGTGACCGTGGTAATTTACATAGTATTTTTGAGACATATATTTGCAGAAAATGGAGAAAATTAAGACTTATAGCAGAGGATTATCATGAAGTTTTAATGAGATGACTTATATAGAGCTGTAGCACATAAAAGATGCTAAGTACAGGTCAGTTTGCTTTTTCTCTCTATAGAATATAAAACCTGAGCAGTAACACTTTCCTGGAGAGGATTTCTTTGTTCAATAAATATTACAGAACACATATACAATACAGATGTGCTCTATAATATGGTATATGTCAAAAAAAGAAAAAAAACTGCGGTCGAGTTGATTCTGACTCATAGTGACCTGATAGGACAGTAGAACTGCCCCATAGGGTTTTCAAGGCTGTAAGTCTTTTATGAAAGCAGATTGCCACATCTTTCTCTCAGGGAGTGGCTGGTGGGTTCTAACAGCTAACATTTTAGTTAGCAGTCGAGTGCTTAACCATTGGGCCACCAGGGCTTCCTATAGTATACATAAAAAAAAAAAAAAATTACCATCGATTCTGACTCATAATGACCCTGTAGGACACAGTACAACTGCCCCATAGGGTTTCTTAGGAGCAGCTGGTAGATCCAAACTACTGACCTTTTGGTTAGCAGCTGAGCTCTTAATCACTATGGCACCAAGACTTTTTAGTATATATAGTATGTTGGGAAGCCCTAGTGGCATAGTGGTTAAGTGCTACCGCTGTTAACTAACGGGTTGGCGGTTCAAATCCGCCAGGCACTCCTTGGAAACTCTGTGGGGCAGTTCTACTCTGTCCTATAGGGTCGCTATGAGTTGGAATTGACTCAACGACACTTGGTTTGGTTTTGGTTTTAGTGTGTATGTATGTATGTATGTATATATATGTAGTATACATTATAGAGCATTTTCCAGCAAAAGACTGCTAGAAGGTATTGATTCTTTAAAACCATAAAAAGAATGCTGTGATAAGAATTTTTTAAATACTTTTTCAGGCAGACAATTTTATTTTGAACCAGAGTATAAATAGAACGAGTTCTTCAATGTGTTTTCTATAAACCACTGCACCTCATACCAGGCTGCCTTGAAATATGAAAATAACTATTACATTACTTTTAAATTTACTTTCTGTTGTGCAAATTAATAAGCCTACATCACCTACTGTTAATCAGCAAACACCAGAGAGTTTTGCCACAACCGGCAACTGTAAAACTAGCAGCCTTGGCTAATGGAGTTAAATACTTAGAGTCACTATCCAGCCCAAGATTATGACTTTTAATTCCAGGGTGGACTGACCTCTTCATCTGAAAAAAACTTTTATAGCTTAAACCTTAATGGCAAGAAACACATATGTACGTTCACCATCTGTGGATACAACAGTGCAAAACAGAGAAGATGTCCCTATTCTAATGTAATTTATAATCTATAATAAGCCCAGACAACAATGTAAACAAGTAAATGAATAATATCAGATATCAATAAAGGCCTTGAAAAATAAAACAGAGTGGGGTGATTAAAAAAGTAATTATGTGACAGGGAGATGCAGTTACTAAACTGGGAGGCCAGGTAAAGAAAGGTGTCTCTGGGGAGGTGATAATTTAGCAGAACAAACAGATTCAGTCAGCCACACAATTCCTCGGGAATATAGAGTTTTGGGCAGGAAAAATGAAAGTGGATATAGTTGGATATCACGATTAGAGGTTAGACAACTGCTTCAAGTTCTAAATTTTTTTTTTTTTACTTATATGGAAAAGCAGAGGGAAAACAAAACTAGAGAAGCTACGAAGGGCCAAAAATAGTGAAATGGATATTCTTGGATAGAGAAACATCTATAAGCAGGACTTACAGATTGTTTACCACCAATTTATAATATTACAGAATGATGCATTTCAAAATCAAAATTAAGTTACATGATCTCCAACATTCAAGACAATTTCTGAGATAGCTTAACGTATAATGTATTAAGCTAATTTCTCTTTTCAGCTCTATATACCTTTTTAATAACGTCCCCATTCTATGATATAATCCTATACAAGCCAGTGGATGAGAAGATATGTATTTACAAGGATTTTCATTGTAATATTTTAAAGAAAAATATTAAAACAACATAAATATTACACAATAGGGAATATATTGATTAAATTATGGTTCTCTCATACAAGGGAATACTATATAGCTATTTAAAAGTTTTAAAATGGGAGAATTTTGTTTTATATATGTACTTACAACAATAAAAAAAGATGATGTAGTTCTACATTAATATGGAATATCATTAGTAAATTGAATAAAAGATCAGGTTTTATAACATGTATACTTTAATGCAATTTATGTAAAATTATGCACCTGTCTTTAGACACTGCCATATATATTTCTACACACATACACATATATACATATACATACATGCATATATATTTGTGTATATATGTATGTGTGTGTGTGTGTATGTGTAAAATCACAGCTATACATCTATTTATCTATTTTTTTGTTCATGGAGAAGAATATTTAACAAAATGTTTATTATGGGTAACTTCAGGTGATGGCATTTTTTTTTAATTTGTACATAAAAATATTTTAATAGTCATATTAACTGGTCTTCCTTGTAGGCGTATGGATATTATCCTATCACTGACAGCGATGTACTTCAGGATAGATCTTGAAACATTCTTTTTGACGATGAATGCAACACCTTTCATCTTCGAGTTGTCATTCCCAGCATAGTAGACTATATGATTGTCCGATTCAAAATGGCCAATACCAGTCCATTTCAGCTCACTAATGCCTAGGATATTGATGTTTATGTGTTTCATTTCATTTTTGACAATTTCCAATTTTCCTAGATTCTTACTTCGTATATTCCAAGTTCCGATGGATAACACTGTGAAGAATGGAAATTCCAGAACACTTAATTGTGCTCACGAGGAACCTTTACATAGATCAAGAGGCAGTCGTTCCGACAGAACAAGGGGTTACTGATTGGTTTAGATTCAGGAAAGTTGTGCGGCAGGGTTGTATTCTTTCACCGTAACTATTTAATCTGTATGCTGAACAAATAATCTGAGAAGCTGGACTATATGAAGAACGGGGCATCAGGATTGGAGGAAGACTCATTAACAACCTGCATTATGCAGATGACACAACCTTGCTTGCTGAAAGTGAAGAGGACTTGAAGCACTTACTAATGAAGATCAAAGACCACAGCCTTCAGGTTGGATTACACCTCAACAAAAAGAAAACAAAAATCCTCACAACTGGACCAATGAGCAACATCATGATAAACGGAGAAAAGATTGACGTTGTCAAGGATTTCATTTTACTTGGATCCAGAATCAACAGCCATGGAAGCAGCAGTCAAGAAATCAAAAGACACATTGCTTTGGGCAAATCTGCTGTAAAGGACCTCTTTAAAGTGTTGAAGAGCAAAGATGTCACCCTGAAGACTAAGGTGCGCCTGACCCAGGCCATGGTATTTTCAATCACATCATATGCATGTGAAAGCTGGACAATGAATAAAGAAGACTGAAGAATAGTTGACGCCTTTGAATTGTGGTGTTGGCAAAGAGTATTGAATATACCATGGACTGCCAAAAGAACTAATAAATCTGTCTTGGAAGAAGTGCGGCCAGAATGTTCCTTAGAGGCAAGGATGGCGAGACCAGGTTTTACGTACTTTGGACATGCTGTCAGGAGGGATCAGTCCCTGGAGAAGGACATCATGCTTGGCAGAGTAAGGGGTCAGTGGAAAAGACGAAGGCCCTCAAGGAGGTGGATTGACACAGTGGCTGCAACAATGAGCTCAAGCATAACATGATTGTAAGGATGGCGTAGGACCAGGCAGTGTTTCGTTCTCTTGTGCGTAGAATCGCTATGAGTCAGAACCGACTCAATGCCACCTAACAACAACAACAACGTAAAAATATTGCCTCTGGTGCTATTTTCTTTACAATAAGGTTATATGTGTCAAAATTATGTTAAGGTTATATGTGTCAAAGACATAATACCTCCCTGAATTTTAAGATAAGAAGTTCTGATAATAAGCATTTCGGCCCTCATTTCTCAAATTAAATCATCATGACTTAGCAATACTTTTCAGGGTCACACCTCCTATGACAGCTTTCTATTACTTTAAGGTATATTACAGTGATAACGTATTTCAATTAGGGTATCGTTCTATAAGTACTATAAAATGCTCTTTCAATATATATATATATTTAATTGTCTTAGCTGTGCACATTTTCCCTCTAAAGAATATTTAAGTATTAACAATAAGACTACTGAAATTTTTGCTTCATTTGAATTTCACAGTTTTAGCTTCCATTCCTAGGAGGATAGACTTATTTTAATACTCTTATAAATCACTGAGCCTTAGAAAAGAGAACAGAAGATAAAATATACTATAGACACCAAGAGAATAATATTTAATTCTCATAGTTCAGATGAGGCATTAGCCATATCGACTATGGGTTAGCTCTCGGCATCTCTAGACTATAATATCATAATAAAATAATGAAGTCAAAGAAAGCTTAATGGTAAACTTACAGGTAAACTGAAAATTCAAATAAGGAAATGTAACACCTGTTCAGACTTAGGGACCAGATTGATTTCAGGTGTAAATACTTCCAATGTTTTTTCTTTACATTTCAAGTCAACTTGGGAAAATGTAGGGAGACACCTCTCAGATAGTAAAAGAGAGAATGTCAAGATTCTTAAAAGAACCCTAAAAGAACTCTTTACCTGATAGTCCCCTTGGAAGAGTTATGACATTGATCCATAATACATGAGAATTAGTGTGAAAACAGGATTTAAATTGATATGTCTGCAGGTGCCAGACTTGCTTGAATAGAAGAAATATGAAATGTTAGCTAGTTTTGAACATTTACAGTTGTTCTGATAATTCATGTGAATGGGGATGTGTGTCTGTGTGTATATGTGTGTTCTGTGCAGCTAATACAGTTGATCCAACAAATTCAATTGGCTTTCATCTGACTTCCTCTAACTTCCAGTGTCAAAAATTGATTATTACCAGAGACAAGAAAAATAATGGAATATAAAGCATGGCTGATCAAAACATTACTCTAAATACATCAAGAGAAAAAATGTAAGCTGAGCTAGAATGTATTGATTCATTAAAAGCATAAACAGAATGCTGTGATAAGAATTTTTAAAATAATTTTTTTTCATTCAGAGAATTTGATTTTGTACCAGAGTATAAATAGAACAAAGTCTTCAATGCATTTTCTATAAACTACTGCACCTCATACCAGACTGTCTTGAAACATGAAAAGGATTATTACATTGTTTAAATTTGCTTTCTGTTGTACAAAATTAATGAGCCTAAATTGCCTACTGTTAATCAGCAAACACCAGACAGTTTTGCCACAACAGGCAACTACTTAGAAACTGTAAAACTATCAGCCTTAGCTAATGGAGTTAAATACTAAGAGCTCGTATCCAGCCCAAGATTATGACTTTTAATTCCAGGGCAGACTGACCTCTTCATCCAAAAGAACCTTTATAGCTTAAAGCCCTGCTGAAGTCATTTTCTTAAGTTAATCAGATTTCAGCACTGGGGTTCCACAGCAGGAAAGAAAATTCGTACAAATGAGCTTTTTTACCACCTGCAGTTTCTCTTTGGTTCTGAAGAGCCTTACGTAATAATTTATTTTAACATAAAGAATTATTCCTGATAAATGCAAAGGTAACTCGCCTAAGCAGAAGCACATAGTCGTCCAGGTCTTTAGCTCCAAATAACCAATAAAGGGGAGTCGGATATTTTATTTCAACTATGTTACTACGTCATCAAGTACTCTGTGTTATCAAGGCTTTGTGTACGTACCGTACATAACACAGCTAGAAAAGTAAGAACACTTTTCCTCTGCTTTGGCCTATTTCCTTTAATTTTTTCTAAGTACATTTTTTCACGTACAACATACATCCAAAAGGATTTTATTCTCTCCACCCTCACAAGTTTTCCTAAAAACTTAGGAAAAAATAACGATGAAAAACAAAGTAATCAAAGAGAAAAATCCATGCAAAGACATCATAAATCCTGAGTCCACAAAGTTTAATCCTTTCCAGTCATAAGATAAGGTCTATGGTAGGCAGGATAATGCCCCCCACCCCTTGCAAAAAGTGTTCACTTCCTAATTCCTGGAATCTGTGAATATGTTCTTTTGTATAGCAAGGGGTACTGTGAAAATGTGGTTAGGTTAAGAACCTAGAGATGAGGACAATGTCCTGGGTTATCCAGGTGGACCCAATCCAATCCTTAAAATCAGAGACCCTTTCCTGATTATGGTCAGAGGGAGGTATGACTATGAAATAATGGTCAGAGATTTGTAATACCGCTGAATTTGAAGATGGAGTAGAGGGCTCTGAGCAAGGAATGTGGGTAACCTCTAGAAGATGGGAACAGCAAGGAAGCAGACTCTCCTGTCCAGTCCCCAGAAAGGGGTGTAGTGCTGCCAACACCTTGCTCTTGACCCTGTGAAATCATGTCAGACTTCTGGCCTATAGAAATGTGAGAGAATTAAATTGTGTTGTTTTACATCAGGGCTTCAAAACTAGTTCCTTCCAGTTCAAATCCCTGCTGAGAATTTGCATTTCTAATAAGTTCCCTGATGAGAATTGGCATTTCTAACCAGTTCCCAGGAGGTTATACATAAGAATCACCTGGGGGATCCAGTTAAAATGTAGATTCAGATTCAGTCTATCTAGGGTAGAGATACAAAGTCTCAGCAAAGAACTTGTTAGAAATGCAGATTCTCAGCAGGAATACCTTTAACTCTCTGTCCCAGACCACTCATTCCCCACATTCCCTGAAACAGCCCTTGCCCTGGCATATTACCTAAGCTGTGCAAATTGGACTCCCTCCTTTAACTCCTGAGCAGTATTCAAAAAAGGAAGAGATGGGGAAGTATTTTCTTCAGTCTAGATGCCTATCGTACACCCTTCAGTATGAATTACACCTCAACATAAAGAAAACAAAAATCCTTACAACTAGATCAATAAGCAACATTGCTGTAAATGGAGAGTATTGAAGTTGTCAAAGATTTCATTTTACTTGGATCCACAGGCAACACCCATGGAAGCAGCAGTCAAGAAATCAAACAATGCCTTGCATTGGGCAAATCTGTTGCGTTAAAAAGCAAAGCGGTCACTTTAAGGACTAAGGTGCATCTAAACCAATCCATGGTGTTTTCAATCACGTCATATGTATATATGTAATGTAATACACAGCAATGCAATGCAATGGCCTTACATCTAATGCAACGTAATGTAATCTTCCTCCATAGCATAATCTAATTTAATGTAATCATCTTCCGTAAGGAAATCTAACGTACTGTAACCAATCATAAGTTGAGGTCATACCAGTGTAGTGTGGATCCTAAACCTAATCACTTCTGAGTTATAAAAAGACTAGAGCAGACACACGCACACACACACATACATACGCACACATCAGAGAAAGACAGATGACGTATTATCTACAAGCAAAGGAACCCCATGGATCTCCAGCAGACATCAAAACTAGGAGAGAAGTACACAGAAGGAGTCAACACGGCCAAGACCCTGATTCACACTTTAAGCCACCAGAGCTGTAAGAAAATAAATTTCCGTTACTTAAAAAAAAAAAAAAAAAAAAAAACTCTTTAATTAGAATTTGTCTATTAAAATGATATTTTTAGTTTATCTAAATAGATCTTTTGGGCATAACTTTCAACCTACCTTAAAGGGCTAGTTATAAAATGTAGCAAACATATCTTACTATTTAAATCTTTCAAACATATCTCATATTATTTTCTGTCACTGATTCTGTATTTAGGATTAAGAGATATTTTCCTAGAGCAGATCCTATAAACTCTTTTTCCCTCTGTGCTATTGCTTGTGAAGTTCTCCCCCTCAGATTCTTTATCTCTGCATGTATACATGAAGCCCCTTTTCTAAGATCTCTATCAAGTATCACACCCTTCCATGAAGACTTACCTAATTTTTTCCCAGTTGAAAGTAAACTCTTTCACCTTTGAGTTTCTATCTTGTTGAGAGCAGTTATGCCACTAGAATGTTAAATTTCTAAGGACAAGGATTTTGTTTTGTTTATTGCTGTATCTACAGTGCCTAAAATAATGTCTGACACATAGTAGGGGGTCAGCAAATGTTTTTGAGTAAATAACTTTGGCAAGTGATACAATCTCACTTTGACATACTATTTTTTTTAATCTACAAAATGAGAATAATGATAGTATCTACTGCTTACGGTTATAATGAGAGTTAAATGAGGTAGTGGACACTAAAAAAAAAAAAAAAGAAAAACACTCATTAAATATTAGATCTTATTATTTTCCTATGCATGGATGTTCACCATAGTACTTAAGCCTAGGAGAGGGATGGAACATAGTTGAAATTCAGGAAAAAAAAAAAAGTTGCGTGATGAAAGAGGAACATAAAGAGAAAAATGAGACAACTATAAGCCAAATTATAAGTCAGTGGAGTTGCACTGAACTTCATGATTTCTGAGAATATTGTCTTACATGGTTTCTTGTCTTAATATCAACTTTGGATTTCAGCTTACGGTATTAACATGTTTTTGGAAGCTTCAAGATAATAATTTTTTTTAGATGAAGACATGTTTTTTGTTTAATGAAAACTTACAAGAATAATAATATAAAATAGAGTTTCATTAAAAAAATTGTGTGTGTGCATGTGTATCCATTTCTGGTCATCTTTTGTGTGTATACTTTTACAGATAGTCCCCGACTTATGACATATTCCAGTAACAAGGAGCCTCACGACCATCTTTTTTTAAATCTTATCATTAGCAATTTGTACCATATATTGTATACAATGTTATAGTGTGTAATTTGCTAATGTTATCATTCTCAGATGTTCACTTGCAGATGTTCAAAGTTTGAATTTATAGAAATACTGATAATAAAAGGCATTAGTAATGCAAACTAAAAAAACAAAAAAAGGTATTCGACTTATATCAGGACCAGCTTAGGATGGAGTCATCTGAACAGAACACCTCATCGTAAGCTGAGGGCTGTCTGTGCGTATTTACCTTTGTACACTTATCCCTCCACTTCAAATCAAACATGACATTCATACTAACTTATTGATGATGATATCATCTTACCTTACTGATTCTCCTTTTTTTTTCTTGCTATTTTTCCTGTTTCAAAAACTCTCTACTTCTCAGTATAACAAGTTTTTTTGTATCACTCAAGAGACTCTTAATGGCATAGAATATCAGTGAAACTTTCAGAAGATACTGATTAAGTTGCAAGCATCCCCCTAATTTCTCCACTACAAGAGCTAACTTTAAAGATGATATAAAGATGGAGGGTAAGGAATTGTGTTGCTTGGTAATTGAATTAAATATGTTATAGCAAAAAAAAAAGCTTGTAGATGAAAATAATATTATCCATTACATTCTAGACTACTCTCTTTTTATGAAGCAAAACACATGGAAATGAGAGATGGAGGGGAGGAAGCTGAGGGTTGCAAAAGGTTAAGTGAAGAAGAGAGATGGTTTAATTTTGCTGTTCCATTAATTCTTTAATGACTCCCCTCCCTAACCACTCCGTCCTGGCAGACAACTGTCTCTGTGGTGGTGCGCTACGCAGGTGTATTGGCACTGGCTGATGCACATGACTAGCCTGTACCTATCTGGAATGCAGCTGTTTATAATTGCCCTCTTGCTGGGCAACAGCCAGAAATGTGTGTTTGGGTTCGATATCTTCTACAGTTGATGCACAGATGGAGAGAGCAGCTAACTGGCAACAGTAATAATGATCCCCCACAGCAGGCTCAGGGTTGGAACCACAGCCACTGGGGGAAGTTGCTGGAATAGATAAGCTGCTGCATCAAGATTATAAACATCTAGCTTCGTATGATCCAAAACAGCCACCCTCCAAAAAAAAAAATCTAGCTTGTTCTTTCCAGTTAAAAAGGCCTATTCATTTTGCTTCTTTTCCATAGTCAAAATTTGCTTGAACCTCTAAATAGTGATATGAATATAAGTACAGGCTTATAATTTGGTAAAATCAGAGGTGATCAGGAACACGTCACATAGCTGACTTTGTGTGAGCTCCCAGGGCTCTTTATGCTTCTAGGAGATTGAAATGTTCAGAATTTGCTGATTCTGACTTTGTGGATCAACCTATGCTTTGAAACTAACACTAATTATCTATCTCCAAATTGTATTTAACATATAACTGTCTTCATTATTGTGGTTATCGTTTCCCCTGTCTGTAAAATAATACCTACCTTAATATGTATATGTATTTAGGTGTAAAGGTAAAAGTACTTTGGGCTCTTTGAGGAAATAATACTAAATATATTAAAATACTTTTACATTGACTTTGCATAAGTCTCCAGTATCAATGACTTAGATATATTACCTGTTTTAAAATAATAATAATATAAAATATGATTTGGTCAAAAGATATACTATCCACAGACAGTTAAGAGTACAATTGCTGTCAGATGGAGTTGATGAGACATTAATGTTTAAGAAGCAACACACTGTGCATTTTGATGAAATTATCTATTACAAACCTTCAGCTTCTTAAAAGACTACTTCAGCGACCCCCAAACTTTAAAGCACTTTCAACCACTAAAACATTGTGAACCATTGGCTCCAAGGTACCAGACTTCCTGAAACTTCATTACTTTATCCAGTCAAATTTGAAAGACATTCTGAAAGAGTAAAACAAAAATTTATAATTGCTATATATGTTTTATGCATTACTTTGTGATTTTAAGCGATATATTTAAATGGTTCCGTCTCTTTCATTCTTCTGTTACATTAATCTTACTGATACTGTTTTGGTCATGAGCCTTGCTATAAGAGTGGTCCACAGACCAGGGCTCAGTATAAAGCCACATTTATCATAAACATATTAAAACACTTTATAAATCTTTTTGTAATTTATTCAGTATGGATTCCTATAGCATTAGCCCTTGGGATAACCTTGTCATGATGTTTCAAGGAAGCCTATTTACTTTGGAAATCACAGAAATAAGAAATTGCACTGCTGGTGTTACAAATAAAATAAGCATGAAAATTACTTGTATTTGAAATATAGATTTTAGAAAAATGACATTCAATTTGAGTATTCTGAAGCGTATGAAACAATCAAGTCCCTGTTTGGGCCCATATCCTTATTCTAGTCTCATAAAAATATGCCAACTAACTTCTTTGAAACGACAAAGAAAGATCTAGCTGAATGATTGATACAAATTCACAGTTTAGAAACAATAACCAGAGAAGTTTTGAAGTGATTTTTCACTTGCTCCTTTTTCCAATCACCATCTGTAGTTTTCCTTTAGAGGGTCAGGTGCTTTCACTGCAAGATTTTTTTCCATTTCCGTATTTATTTAGATAGTTAGCTCATTATTTTTTAGGTTGTATTTCCCAAGTGGAGCAAAAACAGTGAGGGTTAAAGCAAACAAAGACAAATACTTTGATCTGTTTAAAACTTTTCTAGTATTTTTTGTTTTTTCTTATTGAATTTTATGGAAACTGCCTTTATGCATACATTTTTATTCAATAATTCTTTGCTCTGAACCAAACTAAGCAATTTAGGCATTAGAATCTGATAACTTTAGGAATTTGAATATTTATGTGTACACTCAAATGAAATATGTCATGTATTCCTATTATAGTAATTTAAGCATAATTGTATTATAGAATAATGATAAAAAAAGTGAGTCACAAAAGCTCATTTCAGCCAGTAAAGCAATAAAAAGTCCACATACAAAAACAAGGCAAAAATAACTTGAAGATGACAGAAGAGGTTTGATCTTACTTTCAGCAGATTTTAAAACTCATGACAAAATTATTGCCTTGATTAAATGACCAATGCTCAGAACTACCCCTATCATTGCTATGCAATGTAATGAAAACTCTCCAGCATATTTTAACAAATAATAAGCTTACATATACAGGTAGTCCTGACCTGTGAAATAGTCAAGTTACTATGAACTGCACTTAGGACTGACTTTTTTTTGTGTGTGCATCTCATCATTGGTAGTATGTCCTATATACAACGTTGCAGCACATACTTTGCTGATGTCATCATTCTCACATGTTCGTTCATAGATGTCCAATGTTACGATTTACTGTTCAAAACGCTGTCATTATGAAAGGTTCTCGACTTACATCAGAACTGACTTACAACACAGTTGTTGGAAAGGAACTCCGTCATAAGTCAGGGCTACCTGTAATATTATTGTTTCATATGTGTGCGTGCATACATACACAAAATATTAAAATATGAGTCATTTCATCTAAGATGCTATTTTTGTTATTGTGTGCATGGTTGTTTCTGAAATTAACCATACAAAAAAACCCATCATTATTTTCAATATTTTCTTGACTTTAAAATCAATGGCTAAAATTTAAAAAAAAAAAAATCTTTTTGCTATTAGTACTTTCTCTTCAGTTGAAAACCTGTAAAATGTTCTATAATTACTGCCTTGATGGTATACAAAAAGACAAGAAGGAAATCAAAATGTGAATGGAAAAGTGAAATACTCAGTATTTTTTATTTTAAACTTTGAATATTTAAGTGTATATTTTCACTTGTAGTGAAATTTCAAAGTATAACTTCATAGAAGCTAAAAGATATCAAGGAAGAGTAACAAAAACACTCCACTCAGGATGCTTTCACTCTAATAATAATCATCTTTGTTTCTAGCCCTTCTTTTTTTTTTTTCTTTTCACATTATATCCTAATGTCACTAACATTTTGTATCTGGTTTTGTTTTTCATTTGATAATCCTCAAAATGGATTCTTGTTTCAGCATGTGTTAAATGAATTAAGTAGGCCGCTTGTTGAATCCATTTCCTTTATAGCTTTCTGATTGAATTGTGCTGAGTGGTTCCTTCAACTTGAGTATATGAGCAATGCATTTGCAGTTTTACAAAATGGATGCTATTATTCATTTCCTGAGATCAACCTTTCCCTTTGACAAATCAAAACATTAAAGGTGATACAATGTTTTTAAGACCCAATGCTGAGACAAAAAATCCTTAAAGGGGACTCATTATTAAATTCCCAGGTTTTCTTTCTTATTTCATATGTGACTGTTAAATAATGTGTATCTCCTACTTCTGTCATGTTTGCATGACTTTTATTTATTTTGTCTTCCTCTATGTGTCCGAATCCATCTTAGTTTTCTTTAATGTGGTCTGCTCCCCATAGGCTTGGGTGAGGTCCTCAGGTCCAGAATGAACACCCCACTCAGTTCTACACATACAGATACATCGATGCAACACTCTTCCAGCAGCTTGTGGATCTGAACTTTTCCCATGTTTTTTGCCAGTCTCCATTAGGTATCTTGTACAGGGGTAGATTATCCAATAGGCAAAATAACCACAGTGCTTATCTTGCTTAGCAGATCATCTGTAGTGAGTAAATTTCACATTTTTTCACTACATCGAAGATTCTGCTTCCAGGTATGTCTGGCACCTGTCTCTCTCCTAACCCCACAGCACCTTCCTACAGAATCAAAGCCTCTTTTCAAATTTACAACCCCTGACAGGGTCAGATGTCTCAGTAAGCAAGAAGGTAAACATGGGTTTACTTGAATTTACTTACTGGCTAATCTGTAGTGAACAATTTCACATGCGTTTCACCACATCAACGATGTGAAACTCATGCAAAATTGTTCACCACAAATGATCTGGTAAGCACAGTAAGCACCCTGTCTACCTTGCCTATTGGATAATCCAGCCCTGGCTGAAAGGCATGGGAGCATACTGGGAAGGGTGTGGGCTACGACTCACAGCAGGGCCAATAGATGTTTTGGTACCATTTTTGTTACACATGATTACTGTTTCACAGATCTAGGAGATTGGTATTTTTGCCATACAGAAGAAAAATCACTACAGGAGATGTGAAAGCAATTCTTGAGCATTCAGGTAAGTTGGGTAGAATGAGAAGCAGCTGGCCATTTGTATTGGGAGGAATATTGGCTATTTTATGCCCAATTTCTGCCTTTTGAAGCAAGTTAAAACAATCAGATCTTTAAAAACTCAATTTCCATTTAAAAAAAAAAAAAAACTACCCAATTATATTTCACTTATGGTTCAGAAACATTTGCCCCTTCTAACCATACGTATTATTTTCTGCTGGCACTCTGAAGCAATCACGTCAGTCAAATACTAAACAACTGCAGAATTAAATATGGTTTTGCATGACAATCTTTGGCTTTGAACATTTTGACTATTATATGTCTGGGTGTGAATTTCTTTGCATTAATCCTATTTGGGGTTTGTAATGCGTCTTGGATATGTAATGTTTTCCATCAAATTTGGGAAACTTTCAGTCATTATTTCTTGAGAAATCTTTCTGTCCCTTCCTCTTGCTCTTCTCCTTCTACTACCCATATTACACATGTATTAGTGTACCTTATACTGTCCCATATTTCCCTCATGCATTGTTCATTTCTCTTGTTTATTTTTTCTCTTGGTTCCTCAGGTAACCTAATCCCCCTTGACTTATCATAAAGTTTACTGATTCTTTCTTCTGCAACCTAAAATCTACTGTTGAGCCCCTCTAGTGAATTTGTCATTTTGATTTTTATACTTTTCAGCTCCAGATTTTCCATTTGATTCTTTTTAGTAGCTTCTATTTCTTTGTTTATAATCTAGATTTGATGAGACAGTATTGTAACATCTTTTTTAATTCTTTAAGCATGGCTTTCTTTAGTTCTTTAAAAGTACATAGAATGGCTGCCTTGAAGTCTTTGTCCCTCAAACTACCATCTGGGCCACTTCAAAGGCACTTTTTATTGTCTTCCCATCCCCCACCATGTATGAGTCATATTTTTCTGTTTCTTTGAATGTGGTTTTGTTTTAATTTTGTTTTTTCCTTTTTGTAAACTAGTCATTTTAGATAATACATTTTAGCAACTTTCTATATTGATCCCAGCTGGGGGCAGTTGTTATAGTTGTTTGGCCTTTTTTTTTCCTTGCCCCCTTTTTTTTTTTGGAGAGACCTGGCTGTACTAATTTTGTGAAATTTATTTCCTGCAGTGAGCAACCTCTAATGTCCCTGTTCAGTTTTTTTTTTTTTTTTTCCACCCACTTGTTTTTATCTTTCTAGGTTGGCTACCTATGGGTCATCTCTAGGTTGGATATGACATTTATTGGTCAAAGGTTTTGCTTTAGCCCCCTTAACTGGTTAGATTTTTACCCTTTATCATTGGGTGTGTGTTGACTTGGAGTTCCTATCACAGGTCAGGGAATTTTTTTTTTTTCACATTCAGCACAGACGATTATTTTGGAGATTCCCCATCTGATCACTCCTGAGAAGGTATAGCCTGGAGCATGCACACAGTCTTAGAAAATGCAGGGATGACTATGATTTATTTTTAACCCTGTGTTCCTAGGAGTTTCCCCTGGGTCAGAGCTATTTATTGTTCAGGGTTTGGTCAGAGGTTATGTTTAAGCCCATTCTAACAGTGAAGATTCCACCTTGTGTTGATTGATCTGTGTGCCACTTCCAGAAAAAAAAAAAAAAAAAATCAAGTCTGTTCTACATTCTCCTGTTGCATGTACATATATTGCATATACACAAACTTCCCAGCACCTAGAGTTCACCGTTATCCTAGAAGGGCTCTTCGTGGATATCCCTTTACCCAGTCTCTGTATTAAACTTTTGGCTGCTCTGCTGTTTTCATTGTATCATGGTGCTATCAGCTTCTTTTTATAACCTTTTGGTGACCAAATTATTTTCTGCCTTTTTTTTTTTTTAATACCATGTGTTTTCAGTAATGGAAATCATGCTGACTCATTGAATGTATCTTAATTTTTGTAGGTATTATGGGTAATATATGGGGTCCCTATGTCCCTATGGACTCGGGGATAGGATTATGTAGGTCATCTATGTCCCTATGGACTCTGGGGATATGATTGGTGGGATTACAGGGATTACAGGTGCATACAATTAACTTTTTTTTTTTTTTTTTACAATTAATGGTACCTGAAAATTAGGTATTCACATGAACATGGAGTAATTGTGAATAATGCGACTTCCAAATAACATACAAAAAAAAAAAAAAAACATACAGGAACATGGAAATACAAGCTTATTTCCTACTAAAAAAGTCAAAGAAGCAAAAGTTTTGCAAAATCACACCTCCAGGATGCACCTTCTAATACAATACCCTGTAAAAACAGTAATTTGCAGCACACACCCATTTTTTCAGTTTCAAATGGTTGTACAGGCCTTAACCTTGCAGTATCTTGCACTATAACTGGGAATTCACATTCCCAAGAAACCCCAGAGGCATAAAATATAGGTGGGAGCTATATTTCCCACGGGTCACTAAATGATTTTAATTGCTCTCCATCAGGATTTCCACTGTATTTGACAAGGCTCTTGGGCATGAAGTGCACCTTATTGTTCCATATAAAGTCAGTCCCCTCAGTTACAGCTGTGGTGCTTACCTGGTGGTACAGTAGTTAAGAGCTCACCCCTGCAAACCGCTGTGCTAATGCTTTGAAGCTAGAGGCAGGTATATACTTCCTTGGAGTGTCACCAGCACTCTATGAGGAGATATTGTAGGCAAGGGAATGGTTTGCCCTGATCTTCTTAGCTTGGCCCTCCTGGTGTGGAGCTTCCATCCTATGAACAAGCTGGGGAAAGAATGATTAGGGCCCCAATATTCTTGGTCTGCTGCACCTGGACTAGAGCTTCTGCCCTATGAGCGAGGGCAGGGTGGAAGAAAGAAGAACCAGTCTTCTTGGCCATACTTGCCAGGAATAGAGCTTCTGCAACATGGAGCTGAGGGGGATGAGAAGCACCAGCAGCTCCGTACTAGGATCTGAAGAAAAGAGGGAACCCCTATCTCTTTAGGTACACATACCCACAGTAGAACTTCTGTAACAAGAAGCTGAAGGAATGGAAGAGATGGAGGTAAAAAGTGGGTTATTTGTCAAATACCACCGATCCTTGCTGTTCTTTTTGAGATTAAGTAAATTTTCTTGAATTAATGTTTGTCTACTTGCTGTATGCCCTTAAGACAATTTCCAGGGACTTTCAATGACTGTTTTTGTTGTTATTTTTCTTACATATATATACATATATTTTTTACCAGTTTAATTGTTTTGCTGTAGAGAGGGTATGCGGAGGTCCTGCCTAAAATCTTACCTTCCCGAGGTATAAATTTTTTTTAATCTATTCAACCTGACTTAAATCGTGTCACCGAAAAGTTGTGTTGAAGTACCAACCCTTGTATCTGTAAATGTTTCTTTTAGAGAGTTTTTGTCATGTTAATAAGGTTAGGTTGGAGCAGGGTGGGTCCAAACCATAATCCTTTCCGACTGGTCTCATAAAAAAGAGCAGAATAGGTGCACACACACATGTACACACATGCACTCACACACACACACACACACACAGGGGGAAGACAGGTGCCATGTGAAGATAGCTTTACAAGCCAAGGAATATCTAAGAACACCCAGAACTACCTACAAGAAAAGACCCTACCCTGGAGGTGATGCCCTGATTTGGACTTCCAGCCTTCAGAGCATTGAGACAATAAACTTTTGTTCTTTAAAGCCACTCACTTGTGCTACTTGTGTTACAACAGCAGTGGCAAACTAAGAGACCACTTTTATTATTTTGATCAGATTCTACACCTGCCTTAAAATTTACTAGTAAACACGTTTTACTGTATGTGATAAGTTTCTAGTTAGATTATTACAGAAAAATGTTTTAACTTCTCTGAGGAACATAAATAGAAAAAAAAAGTAAACCATTGCTATGGGCAGCATTTCATATTCAATAATTTGCATAAGTAACTAAAGGTACACATATAGCTCTTATCAGAACATGGCATTTGTCTATTCAGACAATGAAAAGCACCTTTTGGATGGGGATAATATATTGTGCTGCATCACTGGGTTTCTCATCTTGGAACCTCTGTAAATCTAATTATGAGATATATGCAGCAGTTGCTAACTCCCATTAATGGAAATGGATGCATCAATGACCCCCATTTTACTGAGTCTAAATAAACTAATACTCTATCTCTAAAACACACCCAAGCTATTTAAACCTTTCTCCCCCAGCTAAGCATGAAAACATTAACTATCATAAATCAAAGTTCACTGATGTATATATGACAATAGAAGCAAATTACTAATGTATGAACATCTCCACTTCTCCCCCTCTCCCCATATTCTAGATAGGGCTTATAAAGGGCTTCTCTCAGGGCCTTTTGTAGTCAGAATCAGAAGGAAAATTCAGACTGTTGGACAAAGGACTAGCGATTACGGAAGGGGAAGGAGTTTTGAGGTGAATTTTGAAGAGATTGTTGAAGGACTAGCTGCCTTGAATGGGTGAAAAGGAATGGAGACAAAAGGGAGAAAGTTTTCAAAGTGTTTCTGAGGCTTAGAAATCTCTTTCTTGGTACATGAGAACCATATATGAAAAACCTGAATTATTTTGAAATTGCTTTTCGGTCACCAGAGTGTATTTATTTGACCATAATATTATTTTTATTCTGAATCACTTTGGTTACTGCTTCAACAGATTTCCAAACACTTTAAGACTTAATGCAATTTAAATAATTTTTCAAAAAATAATGCAATTGGGTAAGTTATAAATAATATGAGTTATTATTATTATTATTCGAGGGAAAAATCTTAGGACTGAATTATTCTTCTGACTACATTAGTTTTGAGAATTGTCACGAGAAGCAAACTCAGCATTGTCTTCTCAGCACCCTAGCTCAATGTATGCTATTTTTAAGTATTCAGGCAGAAGGGGAAAAGAAGAATGTTCCTCATGCCAAGCACATTCAAAATCCTGAACAATTCCCTTGAAAATTTTTATATGCAAACTACTGCAGCTAAGAGCCTCTGGAAGGCTGACTAGTTAGACCTTATATTAAGTGTACTTGATGAGTTTGTATTTATAACGCAAGTAATCAGCTGCATTATATGGAGTATTTTCTGACTTTTATACATCACACATAACATTCTTCTCACTATGGGATTCTAAGTGCCAGGGGTGGGGTGAGGTACACTGATTGTATAACATTTGAAAACAAAGCATCTAAATTGAGCTATTTCCTCACAGCATGCATGTAAGATTTTTTTTTAATTAACATTTAAAGGTAGATTTTTAATCTTGAGCTAGGCAACTATTTTCTCTGTATATGGTGAACACATTGGAGGGCTTAAACAGAACAGGATAGTCAATGTTTTAGGTTAACCCTGCATTTCAGAGTCCCTTCATCTATGTTTCCATAGCATCTTTATCTTAATTTTAGTATATTGCACTACATCTGTTAGGTGTGTGTGTATTGCATACACGTGTTGTTTGGAACATAACCACCCAGTATATGTAAGTGAATAAATGAGTGAATTATGAATTCTTGAATAATTATATTCAGAATTGTGCATACTATTTACCTCCAGACCCAGAGTTAGCATGTATGCATTTATTAATTTCTAATTGCACCAGTACCTACACTTGTTAGAACAACCTCCTTTCCCTCTATTGCCTTCAGCTTTCTGTGGGAGTATTCATAAAGGAAAACTATGGGTTAGGGAAACAAAGCTGCAGTGTGAAGGGAAGGTGTATGACATACCTTGTGTAGCGGTCAGGCTCGGCATGTAGTACAGGCTACAGATTTGGTGTTCATTCAGAAACATAGAAACCCCAGCAATAAGAGATAAAGTCTACTTTGGGTTGAAAACCAGAAGAAACAGCCAAATTACCATGAGGAGTCAGGAGTACTCATAAATGAGTCAAGGAATTACACTGAGCTGAGAAAGAAAAGAGGCAGTAAGAATAATGTGCTCTAGAATTGGTTTTAGGGAGCAATTAAAAGTGAGACGTAAGGTTTTGTTGCTTAAACAAGCAAAGGCCTAATCAAGGACATTTGGGCATAGTGTTGGCCCTCTGTATCCACAGGTTTTGCATCTATGGATTCAACCAACTGTGGTTGAAAAATATTTGGGGGAAAAAAAAAAGTTCCAAAAAGCAGAACTTGAATTTGCTCATGCCGAGCACTATGCTGAATCCATGCAAATGGACTGATGTGTATACATACCCTGCTGTAGCCTCCCGCCATTTCACAGATCCTCACTCTCTCCAGCAATTGCTGTTTGAGCGTTGTTAGCCTCATGTCTTGTTTGTTTGTTACTTGTGTTGTGTGAATCCCTTGTTTGTGTGAAAAATTGGCTCCTAAAAAGCAATTAAGTGGTCAAAAAAATCCCTTGAAGGCTAAGTGTGAGTGGGTTGAGGTGAGCAAGAGGAAGGAGTTTAAGGCTGGTAAGGGATGGCTGGCTAGGTATGTAAACAGCTACAGCTGCAAGAACTAAAAGATCAGGGGAGTACCTGCATCAGCTGATGCCAACACAGCACTAGCATTCCCAGAAGAGCTCAAAAAACTCATGGAAAAGAAAGGCTACCTTCCAAAGCAAGTCTTCAATTGTGACAAAATAACTATTTACATAATATTTGCATTGTGTTACTTCTTAGAAATAATCTAGACATGATTTAAACTACAGGTATGCATCACTTAAGATCCATGATATGTTCTGTGAAATGGGACATTATGTGATCTGGACATTGCAGAAACACCACATTATATACAGGAGAGAGGCATGCGGGATGGTCACCGGGTTGGCCCGGGACCTGCGCCGCTGCCTGACTGCATGAAAACTTTGGCTCGGCCACCACTGGTCCTGCAGGCTCTTCACTGGTTTCCAAGAGCCAAGCCCAACTCCCGCCATGGTGCACGCTCACCACCCAGTCTGCAGCCTCCAGGCATGCCTCCGGTTCCCTTCCTTCCTCCCTGCCTGCCTTTCCTGCTCCCCCTACTGGGCTTTTAACTCTTCTAGCCCTACCTGCCCCTCTGCCTCCTCTCCTGGCTGTGGCCTCCACTAGGCATGATGAACAGGGTACCCTGGCTGAGTGGGGCAGCAGCCTCATGGGGCACCCACTTCAATGGCTCCAGAGGCATCTGCAAAGTTCCTGCCTGAGCTGAGCACGATGGGACAGGCTGCCACAGAAGGGTGCTGGGACCTCCTCCAGCTGCCACCCCAGGGCCCCGGTGGACACAGGACCTGGAGAGCTAGTGAGACACACACAGAATCTACAGTACTTAGCAAAGTATTTCCATTACCTCCCGTTATCCTATTGGGATTTCTGAATCCTTATAACCTTATGGGACAATGTCTATATGATTGGACATTGCCTAAATGGATGTTATGTTGCATATACCAGTATATATGAGAATGTGCTGTGGTTATATGCAAATACTATGCCATTTTATATAAGTGACTTGAGCATCCACAATTTTTGGTATTCCCTGGCGTCCTGGAACCAGTACCAATAATACGCAGATACAGAGGGACAACTGTATATTTCATATTTTATAGAGATCTTGTTTCAAGGTGAAGGATCAGATTTAGCTAGTCCTTCCTGAATTTGTGGTAATAGCATTTCAATCTTTTATGCTGAGTAATACAGGAAAAAAAAAATATTTCTAGAGTATTTGAAAGAATGGTATTTAGAGTTTTAGCAATTTAATATACTCTAGACAAAATTTTACAAATTTGAAAAATAAACCTAAACAGCAAAATAATCTCTTGTTTAAAAAGCTTAAGGTTTCTAATTGTTGTCCGTCAAGGAAAGATTGTGAAATTTCTTCTCACATAATCATCCCCATTTTTGTCTGTGAAAAAATTTACTAAGTCCTACAGGCAGACATACTAAATTTGAGGAGTTTGTATGTGTTAACACAAACTTTCCTTTATTTATGTATATACACACACACACACACATATAATGTATTGTTTTCTTTAGCTATCAGTTTTCTTGCAGTGTTTACCAAATGTAAAAAGAAAGACGTTAAAGTCATTTCTGAAGTGAAATCTATTTTTCACTTAAAATTTTGTCCACTATCCTTTATGATTCCATTTTAGAACTAGGAGCAATAACTATAATACAATCAATGAATAACTTCTAAAACTAACCAATTCACAATAATTTTAACCTAAAATTGTATGTAATGACATAAAACGATAACTACTGTCAGCTTAATTATACATTTTCTTTAACTTTGCCCCTAACATGTATGGTTAACTCTTAAATCAATGCCAGTGTATGATAGGTCAATAGAAAAGTGAACATTTTGTTGCCCACACTCAGATCACAATATAGGCAGAGTTAGTCAGAGTAAGGCATTACCAGTTAATCATCTCCTTTTTCTATGTGTTCAGTCTTCTGTAAATAGTAAAGGGATGTATGATTCAAGGGGGAAAAATAATTAAAAAATGAAAAGAAATGATGTGCAGTACTGAAAACGGAAAATATAGCCATGTTGTAAGAAAAGTAAGGAAAGATTTTTTTTTTTTTTTAAAGGAAGTCTGAGAAAAGATAAAAGCTTAATAACAAAGCTTAATCTCTTAAATTCAGAATGTGCCCAGGGAACGTCTACAAATCTTTGTGTGGAAATTTTTGGCTTTATTAAATAAATGACTTAACATCTAAGGCTTCAGTTCTATGAAACCTAAAAGAAATTCATCATGAGAAAAACAGCAGGATATGACCTTAATGATCTTAGATCACGGATCAACCTACTTCTCTGGGTCTTTCAGTTACTCAGTGATTTAGTTTGAATGTTTCACATCTTCTTTTTGAAATTCTAGAGCTACTATCTCTAACAACTTTCAACCTAATTCATGATACAAAGGTCAGCTCTTCCATGCCTCAGTTTCCCTACACCAGAGGCCCCAATGGTATCTCTTCTACGACAGGAATAAGAAGAAAGTTAATTAATAACTAATATTTGCAGGTGTCCAGGACAGGACTTCAAAGATCCAGTCTCACTGACTAGAAGGGCAACCATTAAGGAAACGAGACAGAAAATGGAATTAAAAAGAGACTAAAGCACAGACCGTCTTCCTCATGTGAAATTCATGCTCTTCACTGTTTCATTCTAGTCACAACTCATTAAGAAAAAAACAATAATTTTAATAATTTTTTCTTTGTATTGGGGCTTCGAATTAGTCTGAACCAGTTCAGTCAAGGCTGATGAAGCCAAACTGGAAAAGACCTGAATTTTTTAAATTTTAGTGATCCAGAACCATAACCAGAACGGGAAAAATTACACGTGGAAGGCGTGGAATGGGAGACTGCTTTCAGGAGCCTGATGCATTAGACCAAATTATTGCCAGGACAGAGGAGAGCGACCCACATTAAAAGTCAGCCGCCATCTTTGAACCGGGCACTACCGTTTCCTACCCTGTGCAGAATCCACGGGACAAGAGATAAGGCTGCTATGCAATGCATACACTGCCCTTGTTTTCTAAGAGGGAGATTGAGTTTCTAGCAGGGCTTCGACCCGCAATTTTACCTGTTCCTGTTCAACCAAATTTTAAAACTTCGGGTCTGTTCCAGTGTTGCCTCCTCAGCCATGATTAAACCAGAAAGAACCAGTTTGAAGCCCTGCTTTGCATAGCACCTTGAATATTACAGGACCTATCACATGCAGTAAAGTCTGTGAAAGCTGGAACCCGTGTAAGGTGGAAACCTGTCAGACAAGGACACTCAAATATTTTCCACTAAAGTGAGCGATTGTCAAAAGCAGAAAACTTGAGAGACCCAGAAGAAAGGCAGGCCCCTTGAGTTTCGCCTCTCACAGGTTTTATTGTATATCATTTGTTTCTGAAACCTCTGCCATGGCAAGGGAATCTTTGATACCGTTTTACAAATGAGCAGAGGTGGAGATTAAGTGGCCTGAGGTAGTTCACGGAGTGCCAGAGGTGGGATTTGCACCCTGCCAAGACCTTCCCTTTCACAGGCGTTAAAAAAATGTTTTCTGCTTATTGAAAGAGCTGGCTTTGTAGGAGAATGTCTTTCTGCAGCACCTCGCATGCACTTCTCCCTGTGAAAGCCTTTACCCTGCCTGCACCCATCTCTGCTGCCTCCCTAAAGACCTTTCTTGGAAGATTTGCAGACCTCGGAGGAGACATTTCTAGTGAAGCACTTCCAGCCTGCAAGGCTGGGCCCTGAGGCCGGCTGAGGTCTCCCCCTTTAGGGAAGCAATCACTTCCCTTATCCTGGGAGAATCACACGTTATGTCTGGATATGATCCATTGCTGAAAAGGACTACAAAGCGACTGACTTATCACCCTGGTCTCTTCTATCAACCTAAGTCTCCTCCAACATTTACTCTTTAATTTGCAATAGCTTTCAGGGCTTGTGCTCTAATTTGTCCTGTTCATGTACTTTATACACCTGAACTCTCTCCATCTGTGTTAACTAGAGCATTGAGTTTTCTGTTTTCCCTCATCACAAATCTGTAATGATGGTGCATTGTGTCTGTACATATTTTGATTTTATGAACACTTATAGTTATTTTTAACTGATTATAGCATGGAGCCCTGGTGGCATAGTAGTTAAGAGCTCGATTGGTAAACAAAATGTCAGCAGTTCAAATCCACCAGCTGCTTCTTGGAAACCCTATGTGGCAGTTCTACTCTGTCCTATAGGGTCACTATGAGTCAGAATCGGCTCGATGGCAATGGGTAAGGTTTGGTTATTGCATTATTTCTCAAAGGGGGCAAATTTGCTCTCCAGGGAACATTTGGCAATATAGAGAGACATTTTTGGTTTTTACAAAGGAAGAGAAGTCCTACTGGCACCTAGACCAGGATAATGCTAAACATTGTACAATGCACAGGACAGTCCTCCAAAATTGAAAAAAAAAAAAAAGTGTATGTATGTTTATCCCTATTGTTGAGAACCCCAAGGTTATAGAAACACCTGTTTGTTATTATTGGATGTCAACCAATCCCCAAGGACTCTTGGATAACTTCAAAGCACATTCAAACCTCAAATACCTTGAGACCAACTAATCAGACTCCTGGTTTTACTGAAAACATTTTTCTGCTTTATACCTTAACAATAGTCTAGCTTAACTAGTAAAAAATGTCTGCCTTGTGTATCATGCTCCTTTAAGAAATATGTGTATGGGATCAAATTGACAACAGCAACAGGAAAGATTAGATAGGAACCTTAGGGGGCAGTGAATTTATGGTAATAGTGTGGAAACAGCTCAGAAAACGAGGGTGAAAATGGCTACACAACTAGAAGAATATAATCAATGTGACTAAATGGTACATGTAGAAACTGTTGAATTGGTGTTTGCTTTGCTGTATATATTCTCAACAACAACAAAATAAATAAAATTATTAAAAAAATAACAAAACAGTGATTTTTTTTTAAATTACCTATTAGTAATTTTAGTTTAAAAAAGTGGCCCATTACCTCATCATTCCTAGACTTTATACATTACATATTTGCAATATTCTAAAATCGGAACTGATGTGCACAATAACCTGGGACACTTCAAGAGTATCAGTTAACAAGGAGAGAGTCACTTTTAACAGTGTAGTCTAATTATGGAAACAGGAACATGGAACATTACAGTCCAGAAAGATGTTCGATAATGCAATTTGAAACAAAAGAGACTTCTTTCACGTAATAGTGTGTTAACTAGAGAATCAATTTATCAGAGCATCCAATTTCGGTTAATCAAGGTTTTTAATTAGTTTCTCATGACATTTAATCCATAAATTTTATCTCAGCATAAGTAAAAAATAATAGTGTCAAAAGGGCTCTGAAAATATCACCCAGAGGCAATTACCTACCTTTGCAGGTACACAGGAGTCTATTCAAATTTGAAAATGTTTAGAGAAATATTATAAAATGCTTGTTACCTGTTCTTGTTTCTAATAATAACTTACATTAAAAGGCCAGACATGCTTTTTTTCTTTATGATTTCCATACTGTACACTTGACATAAAAAGAGAGTAAGTAGCTGATTGCAACTCTGTGAAATGTGATGCTTTAAATACAGTTACATGTAGAAAAGTACATATTTCGTAAATATGCCAAATAGTTGATGAAACATGTTCATGAGAAAATAAAAGTTGAGTTCTGTTACACCTTACTCTTTTTCAAAAGATTTGTTTTTATATCATTATAGGTAAAAATAAAAAAAAAAAGAAACTATAAAATATATTTGAAGAATAAAATACATTATAATTTTTCTGAAAATTCTGTTTTAATCTGCATTCATTTTGAAAAAGTTTTAATCTCTATATTTTAAAGAAACTTAGGATTTTGGACCTGCTCCGAATTTTGAAAGCTTTCCAATTTACCAAATAAGACTCCTAAACTCTCTTGAGAGCAATGCACTTATTGCAAAATGTTTGTAAATGAAGATGTGTGGATTTAAATGACATGTCACAGGTAACATTCACATGGTAATTAACAAAACGGTGGAATTTTCCTTTCCTTAATTTTAACAGCCATTACCTTTTCTGTTAAATCAAGTGTTATATTACTTAGCAAGATGTTCTTTTTGTTTTCTTTTTTTAATATGGAATGATAAGCAGAAATGTACTAAAACTAACCTACTCTATAAATTCTGCATTTTGCATCAATATCTTATGAAGCCCACCATTGCATAGAATACTTGCAACATTTTTCAGCGTGTAATTTCAATTACACTGTTATGAGTATTGAAACTGGCATTTGGGAAGCTATATGTAAATGTGAATAATTTTTGGAGTATACAAATGTATTTAAATATTTAATTCTAGGAAAAAAAAATCCCTTTGCAACTGATGTCTGATTAAAACCTAAATGACTTCCTTAAACGGTATATCTTTTTGTACTATCGATTCCTTTGGCATTTGATTTCTCCTCCTCAGCATTTCCCAAACTCCACTTTACCTTCACGACAAGTTCTCATTTTACTGGGTAGAAGAGTCAGAAAGAGCAGTGCTCCTTTTGAACAAGATATATGAGCAAGAAAGAACAACTGGAACTGAGGAAAGGAGTTAATTTAAGAAAATAGACCTGCAATGATTCTGAAACTTCATACATACAGAATCATTTTTGGTAAAAACCATTTTATTTTAAGCAGAATAATAATGTTTTTTGAGGATATTGACAGATGTATTTTCTTTTTCTGGAACTTATGTGATCGTTTTCTCAAGCTTAAATCAATGTTTCTGGATCTTGACACTACTGACATTTGGAAACAGATTGCTCTTTCTAGTGTAGTCCTCTGTACTGTAAGACGTTTAGCACCTTCCTTGGCTTCTACCCACTAGACGCCAGAAGCATCTCCTAGCGGTGATAATCAGAAATGTCTCCAGACATTGCCAAATGTTCCCTGGTTGGCAAAATTATGCCTGGTTGAGAAGCACTGGATTAAACAGCTACATCTATATGCAAATGCATGCAATATTAAAAGAGAGATCTTACCATTATAGCATTGCAAACTTTTTGTCTAGTTTTAGTTCTTTCTAACACACATTTAATTAGTTCTGACATCCAACAATTTAATAGCGAATAAAAGCAGAGGTTCTAGAGTCTGACCAAGAATCAAATTCTAGTTTTAGCACTTGCTAACTTTCTGTGATCTTGGAAAAGATATTTAACCTCCCTAATCATTAATTCCTTCATTTATAACCAGGAAATTATAATAGTGGTAAACGTAGTTGTTATGGTTATAAAGGAGTTAATGGATATAAAATACTTAGTAAGCGTGCAGTATACTTGAAACTTTTTTTTTTTTTTTATACTTGAAACTGTTTCTTATATAAATCAACATCAACTTCTTCATCAGTGATGGGTTGGAATTAATTTTTTTTTAAATAAAAATGTGAGGATATGAATTTGGGAGAACACAAAAATGATTAAATATTAATGTTTTGTAAGTATCACTAAGAACAAAAATGAATTAATT
Source organism: Loxodonta africana (assembly GCF_030014295.1). NCBI lineage: Eukaryota > Metazoa > Chordata > Mammalia > Proboscidea > Elephantidae > Loxodonta > Loxodonta africana. The sequence goes on along the minus strand of NC_087347.1, from coordinate 107,418,527 downwards.
CTTACAGGCTCATAACATAAATGCAATTTAAAGAGTGTTTACATACATAAGTAAATCCACATTTACTGATACCTGACTAGGCATGTAAATCTTTAATTTGATCTATTTTTAAAAGATAATTTTCAGGAGTAAGAGAATTATTCTTCTTATATATAACCTATTTATTATGGACTAAACACTCAATAGATTTTTTAAAAGCAGTGACAGTAATGCTATAAGTTAAAAGTGTTTTAAAGTTAACAAACTATTTTGTATTACAACAAAACATGTTCCTACTAATAGATGCAAACCCTGGTGGTATAGTGGTTAAGTGCTATGACTGCTAACCAAAAGGTTGGCAGTTCAAATCCACTAGGTGCTCCTTGGAAACTCAATAGGGCAGTTCTGTCCTATAGGGTCGCTATGAGTCGGAATTGACTTGATGGCAACAGGTTTAGTTTTGGTTTGGGTACTAATAGATACCAGTTTAGCATTAATGTAACATTAATTAATGTTTAGTTGGGCCCCACAAATCAATGCAAATGCACCTATCAGGTAAATGACCAATTTTATTTTCCTCAAAGATATAAGAGAATTACAAATTATGAAAAAGACCATCAAAAAGAGAAAGCATACTTCTTTTATGCAAAAATATATATTGGAAAACATCAATTCTCTCCTACTTTTCTAATATAACTGATTTAAAAAATAATTTATCTAATTTTTCATCCTGGATCTCTTTGACAGAAGAAATTTTTCAGAGTATTTTGCCAATATTAGTTTTCAAACTACAGCTTAATAAATGACAAACATTTAAAGTATTCTCAAGTAAAGTTTGTCTAGAGATGGTAGGAACACAGAGAAAAGTAGTAAGTTCAATTTTCCTTAGTCACTATCTTGGGTGAGTTAACCAAATTGGACTGAAATATTTACCTTTCATTCATCATCTTAACAAATATTTATTAAATACTTCATGACTATTTTAATTAATCACCATGGAAATTAGAAGAATGAATTTTTTTGTGACTATCTAATCACTACCATGATGTAAGGCTGTATGAAGTAAAAATGGATCCACTTCGAGTGTGTGAGAACAACCATTCAGAATTGCTCATGTATCTTTGAGTAAGAAGGAGACTCTACAGAAAGAGTAAGAGTTGTAGAGCACCAGAAGCTAAATTTTCATATGGTCAAATGGAGAATGAGAAAATGACTAAAATTCTAACATAAGCCCAGAAATGAGAATCCACCAAGTTTGGTTGTAAATAATGTCCTGTTGGGATGACTGTATCTAACTCTGAATATTGGTAATGCCTAGTGGGAAGTTTGGATCTTTCTTCCGATGATGGAAAATCTTTTCTTAATGAAGAGAGAATAGAGTACATTTACTATTGACTGGTCCATAATTGTATACATTCATTATTTCATAAACTGGACCAGGACTCTCAGTGCTAAACTCTACCAGTTTTCTTTAAACTCCATTGCATGTATATTGAATGAGTATTTATCGTGAACTTCTCAAAATGTCCCAAAAGCTAGCCTCCACCACACATGGCAAGCATAGCACCTTGGGATGAGGCCAAAACGTTTTTTAATCTTTCCCATTTAAAGGAATTTCCCAGTTATCTGCAACATTGCCAGTCATATTTATCAGCTGTCTAGAGTCTACTTACTTCTCTGTTTACTCAATAATTCCTGGCTGCTGAAACAGATCTAATCCTTTACTACCATATCAGCAAGCACTTCCTGGTTCTTCTAAGAGGTGATTCCATTCTCAGGAGGTAATCTATTTTCTTCTTATCCCATTTTCTGGTGCCTCCTAGATTTAACTACCACTTTTTATGACTTTTGGAGCCCTGGCGGTACAGTAGTTAAGAGCTCGGCTGCTAATCAAAAGGTAAGCAGTTTGAATCCATCAGCCACTCCTGGAAACCTGCTCTGTCCTATGGGTCACTACAAGTCAGAATTGACTTGATGGCAATGGGTTTAGTTTGGTTTTGGTAAAGGTCCGTATGAGTGGGAATCAAGTCAACAGCAATGGGTTTGGTTTTTGATTTTTAAGGTTTCTGTCTAATCTTTCCGGAAACCCTGGTGGCATAGTGGTTGAGAGCTATGACTGCTAACCAAAAGGTCGGCAGTTTGAATCCACTACTTTTGTACCACCTCAATGTTACCACAGGATGATTATATAATTTCACAAAAGGCCTGTTTTGTACAAGTCCTCCTTCAAAATACCACACTATCCAGAACCTGAGGAGTACCGTAAAAATAAAAAAAATAATCTTCTAGGTGTTGCTCTGAAGGTATTTGCATGTGATTAACATTTACATCAGTTGATCTTAAGTTAAGCAGATTGCCCTGGATAAAGTTGGTGTTGCTGTTTTTAGTTGCCGTTCAGTCAGCTCCAACTTATGGTGGCCTTACATATAACACAATGAAACACTGTCTGGTCCTATGCTGCCTTTATGATCTTTGATATGTTAGAGCCCATTGTTGTAGCTAGTGTGTCAATCAATCTCCTTGAAGGTTTCTCTCTTTTTCCTAAACCATAATCTTTGTAAGAGAAGATCTCCGGTGGGTTCAAACCACCTGGTGGGTTTGAATCACCAAACTTTCAGTTAGCAGGTGAGCACTTAACCACTGCTCCACCAAGGCTCTTTTATATCTACATCTCTCTTTCTCTCTATCTAACTCTCATATATCTGTCTATCTCCCTACCTATCAATCACTGGTTCTGTTTTTCTGGAGAACACTGACTAAGACATTTTTATACTAATTCCAGTAACAGTGTTCGGACATGTCATGAATCCATGCAACAAGTTTTTATTGAAGTACCAGAACTAAGTACTTAATATTTGTGCTAGGTATTATATCTAATATTGGTAAAAAATCTTATGTCACCTTAAAAAATTGCTTCTATAATTATTCTGAGGGTTATGTGTTAAAAGTTCTATTGGCATTTGTCCTTTTTAGTGTTTATCCTTTCATCCTTATTTAAATTAAATATTCTTTAAGTGTAAGAATCACCTTATCTTTCATTGTATTTCCTCATAATATCTTTCCCTAACCTCGTCCTGATTATGTGCTTCAGATACTTGTTTAAAAGATACTTAAAATGCAAAATGGATATTTGGCATTCAATTTTTCTCTCATGTAGGAAAAAAGAAACTTTAGGATTTAAATTACACAGGCTGCCTCTGAATCAAAATGTAATTTTTTAAGCCACTTAATCAATTAAAAATGACCTACTTTTAATGGACTAGACACCCATACTTTGCTGCCAAAAATGTTCTGCCTTTTGGCTACATACTCCCTGATTTGATATAAAAACCAAAAAACAAATCCATTGCCATCGAGTAGATTCCAACTCATAGCGACCCTATACAACAGAGTAGGTCCCCATAGGGTTTCCAAGAGGTTCTTGGTGGATTCAAACTGCCGACCTTTTGGTTAGCAGCCATAGCTCTTAACCATTACACCACTAGGGTTTCCAATTTGATTTAAAAGAGTAGAAATAAAGCAAAGTTTCTCATGTGTGAGTGAAAGAGATGCTTCCTGGGTAGAGGAATGTGCTGGCAGGAACCTCCAACCTATCATTAACACCAGGTGCTTCCCTGTGCCCATTGCCCTTCTTGGTACAGTGGGACCATTTGAATGGTTTGTCAAGACCAACCAAAGAAAACTTTATCTCCAATCACCCATCTACCACAACTTATGTTGCCGTTTAATAATTTATGTCTGTCTTTTGTTTTTGTTTTTAATTCTATGAATATAACGTCTTTAACATTTAATACAATGTTGCTTTAGATTTACCTGCATATTTACTAATATATTTGGTTATCATTTCTCTTGCATTTCAGGGTTGCCAGCTGAGATCATTCCCTTCTGTCTGTATAACATACAGCCTTCCTATTTTTCCTTTCGTAAGGGTCAGTGGTTGACACCTTTTCCAAGCCTGGGTTTGAATGCAAATGTCTTTACACTGCAAACATCTCAGAGATGAGAGGAGAAATACTACTCCAGGAAATAGATGAAAAATGACCAATTTTACTTGACAGGAGGTCCTTCTCCTTATCTTTACAGAGAGCTATTGTTTTAGACCACAAATTCTCATGGAGATACTCTTCTATCACCCCTTTTACATGCAATAACCAATCATGTTGGCCAAAGCTTTTTCAAATATATCTTTCTTTTATGCTGCCATCACCAGATTTGCATTCAAAATGTGACAGAAAATAACTTGTCACAAGTGACCACTCGACCTTACATAGAAGACCTGCAATCGCCAAGAACCTCTGTGAATATGAATGTAAACTGTCTTTTGTTTTAGGGGAAAAATGCCCATGTGCTACAAAAATGTATGCTTGGTCAAAAACCTTTTAAAAGGCTAACCCATTTAGCCAATTATTCAATGTATCTGATGGCTACCAATTTGAATAAATATCCCAAAGGGGCCATTAAAAAAAAAAAGAAAGGAATAAAGAAAAATTTACCTGTCCTAATTGATTTACATATTCTCCTAAGAGCTGATTTCCAAAGTTCTTTCTCTCCTGCTTTAATGGATGGAGTGCATCACGCCCAGTGGACACAGAATTCTCTTTGCTTCTTGTTCAGCAGTCAGCATCTTCTCAGAGTTCAGCCTAAATATTCCAGCCAGAAAAACTTGGGGCTGTTCAGGAGCAGCATACACTGAAGAAGATTTTAATTCATTGTGCCATTTGTTTTCTTTTTGTTTTATGAATACAGCTGGTATGAAACTGCCATAAGGTTGGGGGATAGAACAGTGGTGGGAGCAAGGAATCTCCCATCATGAAACCTAAATAGATCCACTGAATCATGAAGGAATAATGCATTGCATATCCGTAGCTTCTGACTTAGCACCTATTGCAACAAATTTGGTGAATAAAAGAACAAAGAAATTAATAACAATTATGAATAATAATTATCTTCCAGATAGTGTGCTATGTGTATTGAAAAGATGATGAGGTAGATTGGTAAGTACTCAGTTTTGAAACTCTGTTGCCATTAAATTTGAGTATATGATAATTGGTAATACTATTAATAATCACTTAGAGAATACTCAATTTTCCCAGTGCACTATAATCCATTTTATATACATTATCATTAATTATCACACTAGTTCCTCAAGGTAAGACTGAATTTCCCTTTTAATGAATAAATCAAAGCTAGAGCTTCATTTCCAAGGGCTCCTTGTCCACTGACTTCTGTCTGAGTTCAGCCAATGGGAAGCAGTAACTGGGAAGAGAGAAGACTTAGCATTTTTCTCTATCCCTCTCTACCTTAATCAGTATCTCTGGCATCAGCTGCATCTACTCTATGGCTCTAGCTTTTGTGGGAGAAATTGTGCTCCAGTACTGTGGCTCCTCACTTTTTCCTTCCAGCCTGAAGGTAATAGTGGCTTCTTGCTGTTGCTAATGGAATGGGTTACCTCACCACCTTCTGTTGACTTTTAAGTTCTTCCATCAACTGTGTAAAAATTCCCTCTGTTTCAAATATTCAGAATAGTCTCAGTTATTTTGTATGGGTCCTGTCTGATACACTATGATCTTTATATCATGTCACACTATTTCAAATAAAGCATTGCAAAGCAGTTCATAACACTTTGTAATTTTTGTTTACAGGTCTGTTTTATCCTCATCTGTGAACATATTGAGATTAAAGGTGTTATTTCATTTCTGAATCTCCACCATCCAGCACAGGGCCTAATACGCTACAGATTCTCAGTAATTACTTGTTGAATAAATGAAGTAATAAATGAGTGAATAAATGTAATGCTACAATAAGATATGGATTGAAGCTATGAAAAGGGCAACTTAGCTCAAGGAAATCTTCCTAGAGATAACGATGTTTGTACTAAGCTTCTATAGGTGAGTAAGTCCTTTCTGGGTGGACATAAATGAGATCTTATAGTAAAAGCATCTCAGGCAGAAGAAACAATGCGTAAAAAACCAAGAAGCCATTGAATAACTGATTGAGAAAGTTTTAGTTTAGTTGAAACCTAGGATGCATAAGGGTAAAGTCTATAAGATATGGGTAGAGAAATGGAAAAGCAATATTTGATAAAGGGATTTATCTGCCTTGTTAAGGAGTTTGTGATTCATCCAGTCAGTTCAAGCAAGGGGTTGAATATGCAGTTTGATTTTAGAAAGATCTTCTTACTGACTAAACAGATAATGGAATGGAATGGGTTAGAACTGGAGGCCAAAACCCAAATGTGAGGTTATCATCTTAGCCTCGTTTAAATTTTATCATGATTATTAGTGAAAAGCAGTTTAGACATGTAGAAACAGGTAGATGTTAAAGAGTTTGTTAAGAATAAGAGTAATTTAATCTTGGTGACTGCTTTGGGTAGAATGACAGAAAAAGAATGTTCTAGTGTAATTTCAGGAATCTGGTTTGGGTCCTCTCTGGGTTGTGGCATATTTAAACAAAATAGACTGAAGGAATAGTAGGTTAGTATAAAATACGAGGAGCTCAGTTTTGTATATGAGTTTGATATGCTCATGAGGTATCCATGTGAAGTGTGTAACAGATAGCTGGAAATATATACCTGGATCTCAGGAGAGAAAGAATGGGGAGAGATAGGAGTCATGAGCAGGTAGGAGGTAGCTAAAGCGGAGAAGATGATTCAGAAAGATAGCAAAGTAAGAAGAGAAATGCAGAAGATGGAAGTCCAAAGAACAAAGCATGGAAATTGCTTGGATGAAAAAAGTGAGAGAAGTTGGTGTAGTAGAATTTGCAGATGGCAACCAAGCTCAAGGCAATTCAAGAATAGTAAGACAGAGGGAGAGATGGCCAGGTAAAATGCTCTAGACTAGACAAATAAGAAGAGTAAAATGCACTCATTGGGAATAACAAATAGAGGTACTGAGTATAAGATTACCCCCTCGAAGAAACTTGACTGTCAAAGGAAGAAGAAAGGGCACATTTCCTGGAAGGTAAAGATCTTCTTATATTGCAGTCATAGCTTAATATTGGGTCAATATTTAACCTAGTTTCTACAAAAATAAGTGAGAATAAATAAGTATAAAAAATGTGCAAGGCTCTTAGATATGTCAAAGGGTTTCAACTTCACTTCCACTTGAGCAGGCATTAGAATTCTCAACATAGACTTAGGGAAGGGCTTGAGAATTCTTTGGGCCATCAGGTCTTTGGCAGTGACAGAGCAATCAAAATCAAGGTTAATAAGCCTTGAAAGGCTACTGCTTTTGCCAACCTATTGTCTGCATCTTGGCAAGCATTTAGCCTAGTCTCATTATCTCCAGGACAGGAGAAGGAGGGGCTAACCTAAATTGGTAGAAAAATAAGACATAGAAATAGCCCTATTTCAGAAATACCATATGATCTAGGAATCCCACTCCTAGGAATATATCCTAGAGAAATAAGAGCCATCACACAAATAGACATATGCATACCCATGTTGATGCCAGCATTATTCACAATAGCAAAAAGATGGAAACAACCTAGGTGCCTATCAACAGATGAATGGAAAAACAAACTATGGTACATATACACAATAGAATACTACACAACAATAAAGAACAATGATGAGTCTGTGAAGCATCTCACAACATGGATAAATCAAGAGGACATTATGCTGAGTGAAATAAGTCAATCACAAAAGGACAAATATTGTATGAGACCACTACTATAAAAACTCATGGAAAGATTTACACACAAAAAGAAACAATCCTTGATAGTTGTGAAGGAGGAGAGGGATGAGGAGGAAAAAACACTAAATAGCCAAGAGATAAGTGGTAACTTTGGTGGAGGGTAAGATAGTACACAATACTGGGGAAGCCAGTACAACTTGTCCAAGGTAAGGTCATGGAAGCTCCACAGATACATTTAAACTCCCTGAGGGACCAAATTACTGGGCTGAGAGCTATGGGGACCATGGTCTCGGGGAATATCTACTTCAATTTATATATATTTAAAAAAAAAAAAAGTTCTGAGTTCTACTTTTTTGAGTAACGTCTGGGGTCATTTAAAGGTTTGTGAGCAGCCATCTAAGATACTCCACTGGTCTCATCCTGTCTAGAGTAAGGAAGAATGAAGAAAACCAAGGACACAAGGGAAGTATTAGTCCAAAGGACTAATGGACCACAAGTACTATAGGTTCCACCAGACTGAGTCGAGCACAATTAGATGGTGCCCAGCTACCACCAGTGACTGCTCTGACAGGGATTACAATAGAAGGTCCTGGACAGGGCTGGAGGAAAATGTAGAACAAAATTCTAACGCACAAAAAAAATAATAAGATTAGACCAAACACTGGTCTGACAGAGACTGGAGAAACCCCGAGAGTATTGCCCCTGTACACACTTTTAGTTCAGTACTGAAGTCATTCCTGAGGTTCACCCTTCAGCCAAAGGTTAGACAGGCCCATAAAATAAAAGGAGGCTATGGACATACCAGCCCAGGGGCAAGGACAAATAGGCAAGAGGGGTTAGGAAAGCGGGTAATGGGGAACCCAACAACATGTCAACCCAAAGTCGAGAAGGGGAGAGTGTTGACATGTTATGAAGTTGAAAACCAAAGTCACAAAACAATATGTATATTAATTGTTTAATGAGAAGTTACTTTGCTCCATAAACCTTCATCTAAAGTACGATTAAAAAAAAAAAAAAGAAATAAGCTCTGTTTCCATTATTTTATGAAGTGCTTATCCAAAGAACTATCTAAGTTGCATTTTTCTTTTAGTTTGACTCAATGCTCTTTCCCCCAGCTATAAAAGGAAAAAATCTAAAACCTTAGAGTATTTTGGGTTCCCTACTTTTTTTCCCAACCAACCGTAAAAAATAAATTTGTAGCCAATAATTCTTCTACGATTCACTTACAGACTGTTGTCTTAAGATTCAGGTATTAAGGTAGTCACTTATCAAAAGTAAAAATTTCTTGAATGTAAAAAACAGACATTTTAGAAAACTGGTGCTATTTCACAAAGTTTCTCTTAATACTCTTTCTAAACTGTGTCACACACAGGTTTATGTATGAGAAGATATAAGTAGCTGAACTTCTCAATTTGAAAGATGATTTATTTCTACCTTTATTACACAGTAATTTATAGAGATTAAATTGGTCTCAGGTCTCTGGTTAGTTGCCAGTACATAACTGCTGTCCAAGGTCCTAATAGAGACAAAATGGCAGCCTAGCAGCACTCTGATTCAGAGTGTCCTTTCCTGATCAATGATGTTGCTATCATCAAGTCTGCCTTTGACTCATGGTACCCCCCTGCACAATAGAACTAAATGTAGTCTGGTCCTACACCATCCCCATGATTGGTTGCAGATCAAACCATTGTGATTCATAAGGTTTTAATTGGTTAATTTCTGGAAGTTGATCTCCAGTCCTTTCTTCCCATCCATCTTAGTGTGAAAGCTCCACTGAAACCTGTTAAGCAATATGACAACATACAAGTCTCCACTGACAGCTGAGTGGTGGCTCGGCATGAGGTACATTGGCCTGGACTTGAACCCGGGGTGTCCCAGGTGGTAGATGAGAATTTTATGACTGACCCACCACTTCCCCTCCTGATCAACAAAGCTGGGCTAATGTTGGAGCCACAAAGCTAGACAAGACCATATGCTCAGTACCTATGTAGCTGACAAAGCTCCCATGGAGCCTACTACTAATCCATTTCCTTAAGAAAAACTGTATGTTGAATGGATTATATATGTTTGGCAATAAAGATACAACTTAAAAATAATCAAGTATTATCGCAACTGATCTCAAAAAGAGATATCTTGACCTCTTTTCTAATTAAATGGGAAGCTCTGAGTAAAACAGGCCAATGTCTGGTATAACCATGCCTCCTCATGGCTTCTGATATGACTCGGTTCACAACAGACAGTTAATAAATATGTTTGGCTGAATTTTTGGTGCAGGCTGGATGTTCATTAGCCTATCCCTGCAACTGACTGAAGCTTCTGAGTCTGAGGATAAAGCAAGGACATGCGAATGTTCACTTTCATTCTCCACTTGAGTGTCAGGAAAACAAGATCCTGTGGATAGGTAGAAGACAAGGAAGATGGGAAGGATTTATGAAATCACAAGAATAAAAACTCTGGAAGGCTAAGCTGTCCCGTATTGGTCTCAGACCAAAACAGAATAAAGCACTAAAACAAATGCATTCAAATGCTCAGTAGCCTAATTCTCCTAAATCCAAGCAAGGTGCTAAAACTTTGCATGGTATTTTCTTATTCTCTGCCTGAAGAAATTGACATTACACAGAATTCTCTTTGGAGGATTAAGCAGTTTCATAGTTTCTTCTTTTAAAAAAAATGTCAATCTGATTAACATCCAAAGTAATCAATTTTCCACGATCATGATCACCTATTAGAGTCTTTAACACCTTCTTATTACAAATATTCTAAAAGGAAATCAGTGGTAATTAAAAAAAAAAAAAAGCTGTTATTTTCCACCTTTATTATGAAACAGCTCAAGCAAAGCACGAACAACACAAGTCTGCCCAACATATTTGAGGAATAGAAAGGATATCAATATGAGATGCATTAGTGTTCAGCAGTAGAATTCTTGCCTTCCATTCTGGAGACCCAGTTTTGATTCCTAGCCAATGCACCTCATGCCAACCACCACCCATCTTTCAGTGAAGGCTTGCATATTGCTATGATGCTGAACAGACTACAATGGACCAGGAAGAAAGGCCTGGAGATCTACTTCTGAAAACCAGCCAATAAAAACCCTACAGATCGCAATGATCTGATCTACAAGTGATCATGGAGATGGCTCAGAACTTGGCAGCATTTTTTCTGTTGTGCATGGGTCTCAGTGAATTGGGGCCAACTCAACAGCAGCTAACAGCAACAACAAGAAGACCAACACACATGGAGGAATAAGCAATTATAGGGTGGGGGGCAGTAATTAGAGATGAGGTCAGAGATAACAAGTAGACAGATAATGTAGGGCCTCATAAGCCATTAGGGGATTTATCCTTTACTTTGAATGTAATGGAAACCCTGGTGGTGTAGTGTTTAAGAGCTATGGCTGCTAATCAAAAGGTCGGCAGGTTCGAATCCACCAGGCACTCCTTGGAAACCCTATAGGGCAGTTCTACTCTGTCCTATAGGGTCGCTATGAGTCAGAATCAACTCAAAGGCAACAGGTTTGGTGTTTTTGGTTGAATATAATGGGGAGCCCTTTTTGGAGTTTTGGGCAAAAAAGTGATGTGTCCTGATAAAGACTTTTAAAGTTTTAAATACATACAGATTTTTAAAGTTTTACCCAGCTACTCTGTTGAGAATAGGATATAATAGGACACATGTAGAAGAAGTAAGGCCAGCTATATGGCTACTGCAGTCATCCAGGTACAAGATAAATGTGGTGAAAAGTGACAGGATTTTGGATATATTTTGAAGGTGTAGCCAATAAGAAATCATGATTTGATTAGATGCAGGAGTTAAAAACAAAGAAGTCAGAGATCCTCACACTATTTTTAGTTTGAGAAACTGAAAGGGTTGCCACCAATTGAGAAGAGAAAACGCACTGGTGGGATACAAGGGAGATGGAGAGGATTTCTGAAATCACAAAAATAAAAACTCCAAAAGGCTAAGCTGTCCCATATTGGTCTGAGAATTCTAAAGTAGAATAAAACACTAAAACAAATGCATTCAAACACTCAGTAGGGGTGGGGAAGACCTTGGACACACTCAGTTTTAGATATCTACGTTACATCCAAATGAAAATGTTAAGTAGTAAGCAGCTGGATATACATATCTGGAGTTGGAGAGTCATCTTGGCCAGACATAAAAATTAGGAGTCACTGACACATAGATGATACTTAAAGTTGTGAGACTGAATGAAAATACCAAGAGAGTCAATGTAGAGAGATAAAAGAGGAGAGCCAAAGACCGATGGTTTAATAAGAAAGAGAAGAAGAGTAAAGTAGACTGAAAAAGGAAAGTAGACCAGTAAGTGAGGAAGAAAGAGAGTGTGGCATCCTGGAAGGCTAGGTAGCAAGAGGGAGGAAGTGATCAACAATGTCAGGAACTACTGATAGGTAATTCACAGGAAAAGATTTAACTGAATAATGGATATATTAATACAGCTTATTGGCGACTTTGATGAGAGCAGCTTCAGTGGAGTGGTAGAAGTAAAAGCCTGATTGTAGTACGTTTAAGAGAGAATAGAAGTAGAAGAATTAGAGATAATGAGTAGATGAAGAGCAAAGAAATCGGTGAGGAGGTGGCAGGGGAAGTAGAGTCAAAACATGTATGTAAGCCATAAAAACCAAACCTGTTGCCATAGAGTTGATTCTGACTCATAGTGACTCCATAGGACAGGGTAAAACTGTCCCACAGGGGTTCCAATACTGTAAATCTTTATAGAAGTAGGCTGCCACATCTTTCTCCTGCAGAGCAGCTGGTGGGTTTGAACCACCAACCTTTCAGTCAGCAGCCAAGAGCTTTAACCACTGTGGCATCAGGGCTTCTTCACACACACACACACACACACACACACACACACACACGGTAGATATAATAATTACTTCTGGAAATGAAAGGAAGAATTGAATGATGCAGGGGAGAAAGAATAGAGCTGAGCCATGTGTATTATTGGGCCAGAAGGGATGAAATCTATCATTAGCTCTAGATAAGACTATGGAGATTTCATTTATGGTAACAGGTCAGGAGGTAGAATCTGTAGGTGCAGATGCCAAAAAGTGGGTACGTGTAGTGATGGGTGTTAGTGTACAGTTTCTTTTGATTGCTTCTGTTTTATCATCCATGTGGGAAGTAAAATCATCAATTGAAAGTGATGATAGAAAGTATTCCATGTGAGATGAAATGAAGAGATGTGAAATAGATTTCTAGGATAGTAAATTAACTAAGAATATACAACATGAATGAGTGATAATATAAAGGGCCAAGCTGAGGTTTATGGTCATGAACTTAAAGTGAAATCAATCAGTATGTTTATTTATTTTCTTACAATCAGGTAGAAGATCAGAATAGGTAGAAAGCTGGATTTAATTAGGGCCATGGCTTTACCAAATGAGTATGAGGGAGCAAGAAAGTGTCTAGGAAGTTGAGAAAAATCAATAAGAGAGAAGTGAGGACTTCAAGGGTGTGTAAGCCTGTGGAAAATTTGGAGCATAAGTGGATAGAATGTTCTGGTAGATTGCTGTGTTGAAGGTACTAGAGCCTAAGGCATTGGTTTGAGGTATTAGCAAAAACAACTCATTTTTCCCCCAGGTTTGGAGTTATTGTCGTTAGGTGCCATGTGACCTCACGCGACAGAGTAGAATTGTCCTATAGGTTTTCCTAGGCTGTAATCTTTATAGAAACAGACGTTTAAGTCTTTCCCCCATGGAATGCCTGGGTGGGTTCAAACCACCAACCTTTAGACTAGCAGCTAAGCTTTTAACCATTGTGCCACCAGGGCTCCTTGGGCTTAGAGTAGTAAGAGTTTAATCATAAAGCCAATAGGACAATTGAGCAAGAAAATCTCCTTTTTTTTTTTTTTGGTTCAGTCATTAGAGGGTTTTTATGGTCAATTACAACTGAAAGAAACCTAAAAAAATATAACTTGGAAAATTTTTCGATGGACTTGTTGATTATTTAATACCCAAAGATTAAAATAAATAAGAAAGAATGTGATTCTAAGAAAAATTCAGTTTATCCTGACCATGTTCCCTCTAAGTGATGGATAGACTGTTACAATTGGCCCATGAAAATATTCCTCTAAGGTACTTAACGTTTCAGATCCAATGGTGCCTTCTCTAAAGGCAATAAAGTATTTTTATCAGTGCTCTGACCACATCAGTTAATAATTACCTGCTAATGAGTTGTATAGGAAACCTTGGCATAGTGGTTAAATGCTACAGCTGCTAACCCAAGGGTCGGCAGTTCAAATCTGCCAGGTGCTCCTTGGAAACTCTACGGGGCAGTTCTACTCCGTCCTATAGGGTCGCTATGAGTCGGAATCGACTCGACCACACTGGCTTTGGTTTTCAGGTTAATGAGTTGTATCCACACAATACTGGGTAGGGTCCTTTGGGATGTCCCTAGAACTCAGTAGAGTGACTAGCATATATCTGATATTCAGCAAATATTTATGAAATGGGAAAGTAAAAAAAAAAAAAAAGTAACTACACTCTCATAGATTGATTCTATTAATAACATGAAACTAGCACAGATATGCATGTCTGGGGAAAACAAGTCTCTGAAACACTGAAGTCCAAGAAGAAAGCTACCTTAAGTGGTAAATGGCCTGTGAAACTACTTTTAAGCATGCATTTAAATGATATAAGTACTTTCATATAACTTTCTTCTACACCTTTTTTAGAAGACTTGACCCTATCTTTCTATCTTTATCCTGATTTAAAAACCAGTTGCTATCCGTTCAATTTCTACTCGTGGTGACCCCATGAGTCAGAGTAGAACTGTCCTCCGTAGGGTGCTGTGTTTTGTTTTATTTTTCATGATTTTTTTTAACCGTTAAAAATTTTGAAAAATATATATGTAACAAAATATTTGATATTTCAACAATCTTCATATGAGCAGTTCAGTGACTTTGATTATGTTAATTGTGTCATTCAACCATTACCCTTATATATTCCCGAATTATACCATTATCCTTAATGGAATCTCAGTGTCCCCTAAGAATTTAATCCCCTGTTCTCCCTCTCATCCACCTCTGCTAATCACTGATAGAGTAGATCCACAGGTATTTCTTCCAAGGTGTCTCTGGGTGGACTTGAACCACCAATCTTTCAGTTAGCAGTACAGTGAGGTAGTGATAGAGCATGTTAACCATTTGTACCACCTAGAAATCCACGCTTAATTTAGTTCTTTTTAACTGAAGACAGTGTTTCCATCTTCTAACTACAAAGGTGACATAAGGTTACTGGAGTGAATAATTGCTTTGTCATCATACAAAATAGTTGACTTTGAGTCAACATTGGAAATTATTCTCTATTAAACAATTTATTTTTTACCTAGACTGGATTAATCTCCTGCATTCACAACACAAAAATGTAGTGATTATTTTACCATTTTCTTATTCTTTGGCTGTTAACCTCACTGGAACTTTATAGTCTTCAGAACCAGTTTATCAGCTTTCGAATCTGCTTTAATAAAGTTTGTATAAATCAATTTCCCCCACAAAGCCTTCTCTATACATATGAGGCGCCGTCTTTTATTTGGTAGACCATCTATCAATACATATTTTATTTAGACTTTTTTTGTCTGTTCTATCAGTTGTGATTATATTAATGGCAGCTTATCTGCTCTATATCGCTAAATTAAACTTCCACAGGAGTACCCTTAAAATAATTCCAATTTAATTCCAATAGTACCTAAAGCTAAACATTTATTTGATTTTGATTTGATTCAATTACAGCCGCATAACTAATTTTAGTTCAAATGTGTCCTCTTCCTGTGATAAGAACAGGGGAAAATACCTCAGCCCTTCCTTAAACTTCTCAAACGAAATGAGCCTTTTTACATCAAAAAAAGGGAGTTAAACTTCTGTGCCATGCTTTGTTTATTCTCTGCTAGAAGTAACTCTATGCCAATGCTTACAATATAATCATTTGACCAATTAAAGAGTGAGTGAACAACTAACATAATTTAAAGTATTTGAATGGCTACTACAGAATAAAATACAATACTAAACTTTGATAGCAACATGTTCTATAATAAAAGTGCATATTTTAAGTTCTTTTTAAGGAGTTAGGAAACTTTTCTGACACGATTTTTCAGCTGCAACTTTATTTAGATTGGACTGGAGCTGAATATCTAGCTATATTGAGTAAATATGAAGAAAGCACCTTTCCATGACCTCATAAGGAGAATCAGATGAGCCTTTGTTAATAGTCTATGTTAGTAAATTTATGCTGGAAACCCTCAGGCATTTCTTGTTTAGGTCAGTATTGCCCCATTGCAGATGTGTAGTAACTTGGTTGCATGCAGTAAAGTAAAATAAAACATCAAAGAACTGCACCACCTCAAGTCAGTGAAATAGGTGATAATTGCCTCTCCCAAAGAATGATTACATATTCTGTGCATATCTGAATAGCAAAGCCTTGTTATAATTTAGTACATTGGAAATATTTCTATTTGCCTTGAGTATTTTTCACATAAACTATTACATGTCAAAAATCATAACTAACAAAATAGAGAAAACTGTTGAAAAAAGGGGGAAAATGCATCGGTATGTTAAATAGACTTTGGGACAAAAATCTAACAAGTAGCCAAGATCTTAGATTTCAACAAAGATAGCTTAACCAGGAAACAACATTTTTGACAATCATAAGGAATGTCTCTGTACCTAGTTATTTTCATCTTTTTTTTTTTTTAGGTGAAAATACTCTTTTTTAAATTTTTTCTCTCACTGTAACTGTTTTTATTTGATCAGGGAAGACAGTAACATACGAATAATTTTAGGATCCAACCCATGTTTTATATGTGTGCCTCAAGGTTTTTTTTTTTTTTTTCTGATTTTTGGGGCTGTGTAACCTAGTGCAATGTGTAAGCTAGAAGTACAGCTTTTTCAGTTTGTACGATATTGCTGTTTGCCAATTTAGTAACATCTGTGTTAATTCCAGGTTCCTAAAGGATGTGAGCTGTTAATGCCAAAAAAACAACATGTCCTGGCCATTTAACTCATGCAAGTCTTCCTAACACAGTCCCTAGGGAAAGAAACATTCAGTTTCCCCTTAAGAGTTTCTCTTTCCGATCTGCCCACTCAAGCAAAGCTCAGGATCACACTAATTTGCCCTTTGTTAAAAATGAGAAGTATTTGTGAGTTGTGTGCATACAGAATTTTGTATAATTACTAACTTTTCTCTCTGATTTTGATTTCTCCAAGCATATAAAAAGGAGCCCTGGTGGCGCAGTGGTTAAGCATTCAGCTGCTAACCCAAAGGTTGGCAGTACAAACCCACCAGTTGCTCTTTGGGAGAAATAGATGGCAGTCTGCTTCCAAATATATGGCAGCCACAGAAGCCCTATGGGGCTGTTCTATTCTGTCCTATAGAGTCTCTATGAAGCGAATCAACTTGATGACCAATTTTTTTTTTTCTTTAAGCACATAAAATTTTTATCATTCTCTTCTCAAAGGCATTGTGGATTTTGATTTTAGATCTAATTGTAATGGGCATAAAATGAGACTGTGCAGTCTATGTTGTTTTTGTTGTGACTTTGTATTGGGCTCTAGTTCAATGACTATATAACAATACTTACATTCTAGAATCATGTGGTAAAACAGCTCTCTTAGGTTGTGTGATCTCACAACTAGGAATTGATTTGGAAGTGTAAAAATGATAAAATTATTCACCTGACGGGATTTGGAATTCAAAGGAAAACTCATTAAAAGATCCTTTCAAAAGAATCAATAACAAAAAAATAAAAATAAAAGTTTGAGGGTGTATCTGTTTGGTTGGAGAAATTCAGAAGCCTTAGGAAAGAAAAGCAAAACAAAACAACATAGAAAATTTACCATCAGAGAAAGAATAAGATCTCAAGGTAATTTCGTATGAATTGGAATTCTTAAAGTGCCTAATAAAATAACAAAAACTGTATACACAGTGACTATACACATAGTAAAAATAAATAATAAAATAATGTTGGTTGCCCTGAGATGTGAAATAAGTGAAAAGATTTTGAAATTCAGTTTTTTATTTAATTTTTAAATCTCAAGATAAGCCTAACTTTGAAGCATAAAAATGAGAATGTAAAAGTGAAAAATAAGAGATATGGGGTGGGGAGGGGATCTGGGGGGAAGAAGAAAGAAGGGCACATGGGGGGAAAGAGAAAAAGGGGGAAAATAAGAGGGGAGAAGGTAGATGGCTAGGCCCTCCCCCGCAAAAAGACCACTTTAATCTAGTGTTTTTTTCAGTTAGCAACCAGCCTTCACTGGCTCCACGGAAACTCTAGAGGCATCAGTCCGGACACATGAGAGAACTTTGTTACAATACAGCATGACCTTTCTCTTACACTTTCCAGTTGGACGGTTTCATTAATTCACACAATTTTGTATCTGGAGGCAGTCTTAGCTGTCCAAAGAACTCATTTTGCTAGTTATCAAAGCAACAAAGCTAGTAAATGACCAGCTGTAACTTTCCATTAGATTCGTCCCGTAGAATTTGTCAAACGTAGTCAGACTGCAACACCTATCTGGTAAGTAACCTACTACCCGGTTACTATATTAAAGCTTGTGGGGCATAAAGTACTGTTGTCGTTAGTTGCCATCAAGTGGACTCCTCCTCACAAAAAACAGCTACCAAATATCCATTATCTGCTTCTCCCGAATCTGATTTTCTTGAGGCACTGTTTGCCCACTTGCAAAACTACATCTCCCAGTATTTTATGCAAATATGGGGTGGCTGTTTGTTACAATTCTGGTAAATGGGATAAAGGTAAGAATGTTGAGGTTAAGTTTCTGGAAAAGTTACTTAAGAAGGAGGTTGACTTGCTTGGTCTGGATATTTTATCTTTTCTCTTTCCTCCAGGAATTTGGATGTGATGTTTGGAGCTACTGTAGCAATATTTTGACCACTAGGCTACCTCAAGGGTGGAAGCCAAGTGATAAGAATGGCAGAACAGAAATACAGAAGGAACCTAGGACATGGATATCATTACAGAATCACCTTCACTGCCATGGGTTTTTACCTCTGAACACTTTTTACATGAGAGAAAAATAAACTTAATTTTATATATATATATATTTTAAAAAAGCCATTTTTAGTTCTCTCTTATTCACAGCCAAACACAATCCCTAACTGATGTGATAGGAGTGAACATACTGTGTTTCATAGTGAAATCCATGAGGCACAGCAGTAGAGGATGCCACTGAGTTGGCTGGTTGAACTCCAAAGAGTTCTACTAAAACCTGGCCCTGGCCCCTGCCCCAGAAGAGATGCTAAACGCTGTTAAAAAAATAAAGGGGAATTACATAGATAGGCACTCTGACATACAATTACAGTGGATACTAGTCAGATACTTAATGAACTGTGTCTGGGTTACTTGAGAAGAATAGTTTAGAACTTCAGAGATTTAAAAAATTTAAGGCTATCTGGAGAAGTGCAAGACAATGTGATTAAGCTACAGGAATACAGAACCTGTTGGAGGGAAAAAGCTAAAAAGTAAGAGGGTGTGGAGAATTTTGCAGTATAAAATGCAAATATTTCCTTACAGTACAAATTACTAAGCATTGAATGTGCTCCTAAAAATGATTGTTAGACTTTCTCTCCCTGGAGGCCTTCCGAACACGGTAGATAACAATCTGTCTAGGGGAGTTTGGGTTCACTCCAGCCTAAAGGCAGATGGATGGACTGGATGACCTCTGAAAGTCCCTTCTGGCCCTATTATCCTCCCGTTCTATTTCACACTGAGAGAAAGTTATTGCTGCTTCTCTATTTGTAGTTATAGTCATTGAGGAGACCTTTGCTTCCCTTCTGTATATTGCAGGTATTTTTGGTAAATAAGAAGAAGCAAACTGAAACAAGAAAATCGCTTTAGGCAAAACACAGGAGTGAATCTTTGTGACAAAAAGCACATTGTTTGAGGCCAATAATTCTGGCATACTGTGTAGCAAAATTTACCCCATAAATTTCTCTGCAAAATAGTCCAAGGCACTTTTGCACATTATCGCTCTCTAGCTTGTCGCCTGTGTGTTTGCATTCCCTGCCCAAGGACTGTACCCTCATAAAGAAATGACTGGTGTGAGAGTTAAATGTATTTTTCTTTAAGTGGTTCCAATCTAATAAGTTTATAAAATGTATGCACAGAGGAAAAAATGAATTAAGTTGAAGCATATTTACATTGAAAATCTCATCTCAAAAGTTAACTTACACCATAAAAGCCAAGATTACTGGGATTTGAACCCAAATATATTTTCTCTTAGTTCTGCACATCCTGTTTTGTGGAACTAATTTATAAATGTAGGATACAGACCTGACACACTAAAAAGGAACTGGAAATCATTTTTCAAAGCAGGACCTAGTAGTCAAAGAGAGAGCATGACCAGTAGAAACATCTTATACTGATTTTCGACACAGCAGCAAATGAACAGGAACACAGATGAAAACATAAAAAATAAGTTTTTTTTTTTTAATTCCCTGAGATCATTTATGGTGGATCTCCAAAAGACACAGGCTAGAAAAATTTAATAATCTATGCAGTATAAATTTATATATATTTTGCATGTAATAAATGTTGAGATATAATTCTATATAAATTATGTATTTTGAATAAAGAGTATTTTATGCTTATAAATATTTTTCTCCAAACTTTTTTGAGCCCCTTAAAATAATATTTAATTGACTTAACTAAAAATTAGACTATTTAGGTTCTTAGTGCTTCTGTTCTGAGTTTACTGGGCCATTCTCTGAGCCATTTACTAAACCGTATAGATTTTTTTTTCTTTTTCTAGGCACTCCCTGGTTTCTTACCTGTAGTCTGAAAGAGAACACACCACACATTTCAGCTAATGGAACTGAAAAATGCTCTTTGGGGTTGTCCTTTCCATTCTCCTTGCATCCAACACTTAAGCCTTGGCTCACAGTCGCACTGACCTAATTTAGAAGCTCAGAGAGCAGGGTGATCTCACTTTGAATGGCACATTATGGGTTCTAAAACCACAGCAAGCTGGATCAGTTCTACAATTCCTTGTGGCAAAGAGAGGTCAATAATTTGATTTCATGCTTTCATTCACAAGCCTAATGGGCAGTCAGAGTGCAAGTTTTCAGTTAGTGCAAATAAACCTGGTTGGTTTGTTTTTCCTCAAAAGTTTATTCTTTAATGAAGAATGTCTTGTGTATAAGTTCAAATATATAGAAAGTTGGAGGAAAGTTAAAATACACATGCATATTACTCTACCTTCACAAGAGTAGAAAAATAAATAAAGCTTTGATTTGACGATGAAGGGAGTAATTGTAGTGAGCTGAGATGTTACCGTCTCACAGCTATTCCATTTTTCTAAATATCACTCAATATATTGAGATATTCAGTTACAATGGCATTAATGCACATATAATTCAGTGGAGTACTTACTATACAAATGATAACAATGAATCAGAGAAAGGACAACAGAAATAGAGTTTTTCTGTAATTTCTAATAGATTAGAAATTCATAATTGAAACAGTGGCTAAAAGCTCTTATGATATCTTCCTCTATACAATTCTATAAGATTTACTAGAATTATAGATTGGGGTCAAAAAATCTCAAATCTTCTAAATATTTATTGGTTACTTTTTTCTCATTAGAATGACACGATGTTTTTTCCTTGATCAAAATTTAAACTTTCTTCATTGAACGGCCTTGAGAAGTCTCTTGTTATTCCCTTCCGATTCCATTACGAAAGTTGAACTCTTAAAGCTTGTTTTCTTTTAACTTTCTATTGCTGCTACTGCAGATCTACTTCATAGAGTTAAAATGAGCTTCTCCATTTCCCTTCTACATCCTTTACCAAATGAAAGTACTGATTTTTCTCAAGGGGATAAAGCAAAGAGACTGAGATGTGCAGTTCTGCCAGCTTGGTTACATGGTTTTTCAGCTTGCTGTTCACTCAGCATATTTCTTTCTGTTCAATCAATTAATAAAACTGACAGGGAATATACAGTTAGTGCAAAAATGTCTTTCAGTTGATTTTCTACAAGCCATCTTGTCGCTCTGAGAAGGGGTCACGAAGCATACTGAAGCATAACAATTTTCTCTGAGTTGATGTGTTAAGGCCCTGTAGTCAAAACTGGCAAATGAGATCTCAAGGTCACAGTGTTTAAATCTTGCCCTAGAACCAATTTCTCTGTGACTCTTGGGGATGCCATTCAACCTCAAATACCTGTTTTAATTCCTTGCTTTTTAAAATATCAAGTTGCTTGTGACAAAGACCAAATAATGAATCATTAAGGATTTGGTCTCACTTTGAGGTTGAGAGCAAAGTGACAGTTTGTAATAATTTTTATTTTTAAATATTTTTCAAAGTTGAATAATATTGAAACAGTCATATATTTTCCAAAGTTAAGGTGTAAGAGAGCAAAACTTAGTCATCCTCTAACAAGGCAGTATTTTAGTAGCTTAAAATAGCACATAAACCCAAACCGAACATGTTGCCCTTAAGTTGATTCAGACCCACAGCGACCCTATATACCCACCAAATTCCTAACTTTCATTTGAAAAGAAATTCACTTAATATAGCTCCTCATGCCATCTAATTGAATTTCACTTACATGAGCTTCAACCAAGTGACATATTAAAGAATGGTAACTAACATGCCTTGATTCAGGAGCAAATCAAATGTGAAAGGACAGGTGATTATTTATGTCAATAATTTTTATGATTACAATAACAACCAAACCAAATCGATTCGACTCATAGCGACCCTGTAAGACACAGTAGAACTTTCCCATAGGGTTTCCAAGGAGCGGCTGGTGAATTTGAACTGCCCAAGTTTTGGTTAGCAGCTGAGCTCTTAACCACTACACCACCAGGGCTCCGTGATTATAATAATACACATGTTTATTTTCTAAGAATAAATCACATAACTGGCTACATGTATGCAACAATTCATCTCCATATGCTTAATATTAAAACAATACCCCTATAACAACCTTCCAGTAATACTAAGAATGTACCTTACTATCATTTTTTTCACTTTCTTGCTCTTTACAGTTTTATGCACTGATTTTAAGTGGATCAAACTACATTCTTATTCTAACCCCTATATACTCATTTCTAACTATTTTTCTTTTTTTTCAACTTCAAACATATCATTGTCCACTCAGGACCCTGTGTCTCAGCCTTAACAAAGAACTTAGAGCTCTGAGCGTACAGTGCTTTCTCATGCCCTTGTGCCTCTATATATGCAGTTCCCTGTTTTTGGAATGTTCTTCCTGTCCTCATCTGCCTGTCTACCTCTTAGAGCGAGACAGGTATTAAATATCAGCTCTCTAGGATAATCTCCCTGCATCCCCTCAAGGAAAATTAGATGCTCCTCATTTTATTCTTCCTCAGCAATTTTTATCTACCTCCGTTTTGACATATGAATTCCGTGAAGGCAGTAAATAGGACCCTGAATCTCTGGTGCTTTGGGAAGTGCCTGCAATACTGGTGATACTTAAGGAAAGTTTACAGAATTTAATGAGTGAATTAAATGTAGTAAAAAATTTACAGTCTATTGTTACATTTTAAAAATTCATTTTGGCCCCATACCAATTATTGTTTTCACAATCCAGTCTTTGTTTTCCTCATATCAGGAAGGGGAGGGTAAGGGAAAGATTGTGAAAAATGGTGAGGCCCATGGTCCATGAATATTCATATATGTTAATAGAGACAAAAGAGGTGGAAATATTAATATGCCTCTTCTGCTTGGGATACATGGCTGGGCATAGCAAACCCCAGTTCTCTGACTTTTTGTGGTTTCACATAGGCCTTCTGTGTAAGGGGCTGTTATTTGGGGAATAGACAAACTTCTATTAGGAGTTGTTTACACCAAGGAGCAAAGCTCCATATTAAAATAATTGATATCTCTTCTCTGACAGACATCCAACTCACAGCAACCCTATAGCATGGGGTAGAACCACCCCATAGAGTTTCCAAGGAGTGCCTGGTGGATTTGAATTGCTGCCCTTTTGGTTAGCAGCTGTAGCACTTAAGCACTATGCCACCAGGGTTTAGTCGGAATCAACTCAATGGCAATGGGTTTAGGTTTTTAGAATAAACATTCTATGGGGGCGGGGGTGTGCGTGTATATATATCCATGGTTTTCTACTTGTATTCATTTAAAATCTAAATTAACTGACAATAGAGTGTATTTCAAATATAATTGAAGGCCCAGAATGTACTAATATTCTCACCTTAGGATAAAGATTGGATTGAAAAATATAGAAATAGTATAAGTTATTTTGAAACCACCTTTTTTCTAAGAAGAAAAACTGATACAGAATCTAAAATGATGTTTTAAGGCAGAATATCTCTCTTTTAATATAAATCTATTTTTGCTCATTTTAAAGTTAATAGTAAGCCTAGGTACCAGTTTTCTTTTTTATACACTCCTCACTTTATCAACGTGGTTAGGTTCCAAAGACCAGGTCATTATGCAAAAACCAGCATATGTGAAAATGGAGGATGACTACATCATTACAAACCAAATACCAAACCCACTGCTGTTGAGTCAATTCTGATTCATGACCCTATAGGACAGAATAGAACTAACCCATAGGGTTTCCAAGGTTGTAATCTTTATGGAGGCAGGCTGCCACATATTTCTCTCGTGGCGCAGCTAGTGGGTTTGAACCGTTGACCTTTTTGTTAGCAGCTGAGTGTGTAAGCACTATACCACCAGGGCTCCACATCATTACCTACCTGCCAAATTATATCATTACATAACGTCCAAGCTACATCATTACATAACTGTTAAACTTCTGAAAATCATGGAGCAGCCAAGTTGACACATAACCTTAACCATCACAGCCAGCGTCACTTTGGCCTCACACCTCAGTGTTTGTTACTGCCAGATGTACATCATTAATATGCAAAATAGTCAGTAGATTATTTTTACTATCGTCATAAATGCAAAATGTTGGATAATAAGATAGTCGATAAAATATTTACAATTTTTTTCCATACTGTTTTTCTTCAAAATAATTTTGTTTGAGGTCAGAAATACTAATTCAGTATAAATTAATATTAATTAAACATGTAAATCTGGTACAGAGGGATTTGCTCCAAATTAACAATAAGCTATTTTTGATCAATTTCTGTAGGATACATTCGAGCCACAATATAGAGCCGAATTACTTAGTCATCCTTTCCCCATAGATATTCAGTTAGCTAGTTAGCTGTCTCCAGAAGTCAAAATATTCAAATAGGCAGGTAAAAGTTCAATTCCAAGTCTCTTCAGCAAGGTTAGTTTTAAATTACATCTGCTAAAGAGGTATTTTTTTTTTTTTAAATAGGTGTTAAGGAGTCAGGTAACTCTGCAAAAGCAGTTTTCTAATTAAACAGAAATTATAAAACTAAGAACTCAAAAAATGAATATACATATATATATGTATGTGTGTATGTATACGTGTACATACTCACACGCACTCACACACAACTTTGAGTGCACAGTCTGAATTTCATGCTGATGTCACTTGTCAATGTAAACAAGTCTCTCTAATAGCCTTTCAAAAGGATGCTACATTTATAGAAGACCTATTTTTTTCTGGGTGTTTATACTTTCTAGGAATTGTTGTGTTGCTTCTGGGAAGTATTAAATGTGGTCCTGGAATCAACCAGTGTCCAAACTAACTCAATTTCTTAAACCAATCTCTTTTGAGAGAAAATGTTTACGCCTGAGATAGATTTGAGACTAGCAGATCAGTACCTTAGCACAACTCATAACACAAAGACAAGAATATTGCAGGGATCAGCTCTGAACTTGGAGAAGCTCTGCTAATCAAAAGCGGTCTAAGCACACAAACCCAGGCCCTTCTGGCTAATTCCACTTGTTTGTTTTCTAGCTCTTGGCTTATTGACGTTTCAAGTCACTTGAGCACACACTGGTGTGTTCCCTCCCTTAACTTCAATGTTACTGACATGCACACTTTCTACACCATTGTTTGCAATTGTAAACATCTCCATACCTTTGTTTTAGATTTTGTATGCTGAAATTCCCCCTTGTTAGCACAATAAACCAAATATATTTTAGAAGGAGATTAGCACTGGTTTTCAACTGGTACTTTTAAAATAAGGATAGGATGAGATCCATGAATACAATAAAGGGAAATTAAAAATAAGAAAGTAATCTAAATTTATTCATCTTCCTCATCAGCTTCACCAACTCCCTTCCTTCCACCCTTCCTTTCTTTCCTCGTTCCATTCTGGTAAAAAAAAAAAAAAAAAAAGCAAATCTTCTTCTGCTCTGAAATCAATGTTATAATTGCTAAGGAAATAACCACAAAGGATAAAATATTTCCTTTCAGGAAGACTGAAAGAATGATGTTCTGAATATTTGAACTAAGAATTAGCTTTGAGATAAATCAATTCCTTTTTAGAAAATTTAGTATACATATGAAATTTAAGCAAGATGTTTTAAGGATTATTAATATTCATATGGTGAGTCGTCACAAGTTATAAAAGCTTCCATTTACCTTTGTCCATTTTGAAAAGCCTCTAATTTATAAATTGCCCCCAGGCATTTTTAGTGTTTTCTTATATGATTTTAGTTTTAGGAATAGAAATATAAAAGAATAAAACAACTATATAAAATTCTAAATATCATAAACTGGTATCTAAAATAAATATGTTAGAACTACTGACAGTAGAAATTGTGAGTGATACAACACATGCAGTTGTGCATATTAGGAAGGCTGTATTTCAATGGTCAAGAAAAGTAAAATAATAAAATGGAATTTAAAATTATAAATATTATCTCAAGGAGTTAGGTATTATATAAGACAATTTTTTTTTGAGTCTCTGATCAAATACTTATTGAATATGTTATGCACTCAGACTCATGTAAAGAACAGGTTTAGAACAGAAGAGAGATAAATCAGAAAAGAAGAGAATGTGTGTTTGTGTGTGTGTGCAGTTGTGAGTTATGATCATGGGCTTTTTGGATATCAGAGTTTTATTCCCTAATCAGTTTTAGTAAGCACTTTACACATATTATCGGCTTAGATTTAAAAGGACATTGGGAGGTTTACTGGAAAACAATCACATAGACTACATAATTACTTTTTCTAGTGACACAGAAGATATAGTCCCTTTCTGCAGTGACTCAAAGAGTTCTTGTATACTTATAACAGAGTAAGAACAGATAATGCTACTGTGACTGCCATTCCTTGCACATTTTAATGTATTAGCATTCTGCACTGCAAAAATTCATCTTGGGTTGAATTTTAAAAAGGGCTTCCCTTGTTTATCTTCCTTTTAAATTTTAACACAATCAGCTATCTTAAAAATGTTACACTTTAAAATAGTCTTTTGATAGATCTGAGTCAATCTGGTCTTTACTAGCTAAACGTGTTTGCTTCTTCTACCATTCTTGGTATGCCTGTGAGGATTTCTGTAGGAATATCCTGGTTTGAGAGACCTTGTACTTTATAGAACATATTTCCATTGCTCATGCAATTTAGATATGGTGTTGTGACCACCAATATGAAATACTGTGTAGGAAGAGATGAAATTTTCTAAAATATAATGTGGTCATTTTGATCGTTTTTATTATAAATTTATATAAGCACAGTCCTGTATATAAGTATACTCATATAAAAAAATCCATTTTTCTTTCTTCGAATGGAACTAAATTATGGAGATTAAAATATCACTGTTAGAGAAAATCATTAATAATAGATACCTTTTCATTACCTTCACCAAAAAGAAATTGATTTTTCTAGGAAACATTCAGAAAACAATTCAGTTGATACAAACACATTTCTTAAGGCCAGAACGTCACGTCTAAAATGTTAAACTTTTCTTCTCATTAATGTTCGTAAAGGTGCAAATATACCACCAAATGTACTTTGGATCCTTTATTAGGAAAAAAAAAAAAAAAAAAATCTGTCTTTGAATCACCTTTTAGGCTAAATATATAATTATTTAAATTAGAGTGTGTGCTTAGAATGCAGCAGAATGGAAGTGATTCAAACGGAGGTGGTTCAGACTGAATTGTTCTACGACGGGAAAGCGTTTCCAAACAGCAATGTAACGTTTGAACTAATCTGGCCTCTTTCTTTGTCGTATGTGTATAGTGGATGAGAAAGTTCATTAGACACTTGAGAGGGATGGTGCCTAATTAACTCATCAGAAAACACTTTTTCAGTGGGTGTGACCACACACAATTAGGTACAATGTTGAAGACTGAAAAGTAGAGGGAGTTCCAGTGATACAGCATTGCCTACAGTCAATCATCTCATGTCATTAAAAACAAGCCACAGACATGTGGTAAATAAATCTGACATCAACCAAAACATTTGTGCTTTGACTGTGTTCTCAGGGACATTCTACAAGACCTAACCAAAACAAACCAAACCCACTGCCGTCGAGTCGATTCCAGCTCATAACCAAGCATGCATAATGACATTTCTGAGTTTTCTTTCTCAGTGCAGATACACTTTACTTAACCACGGACTCTGGAATGACTATGTTCTTTCAGTCACTTTGATACCGTCATTCTACCTAGTGTACAAGCCCACAGAATTAGGCGTAAAACCCTGTATGGTATAAATAAATAACAAGAGATCTAAACATACTTCTTGTTATTTCTATGTTTACCCAAGGGCATAATAAATAGGTACTTAGATCTTTTAAAACACTTTGACAAAACATAGACATTTTTTAAGGGAGAAGATAGTACAATCAACCTGCTATAGGTAAATTAAGAAAGAAAAAAGTTGTCACTCATGATAAAGGAATGACACTTGAAACAGAAAGCTGAATTAGAACAGGAGAAAAGAGTTAGCATAAATAAATCTATCCCAATTTAAAGCATATGCTGCTATTTTCAATCACCAAGATAAAATTTAACACCATTTTGTTTTTGTTCAAAATGTTTTAATTTGAATCCTCTGCTTTAACTATGATATAGCCCTTCATTGATTAGACCACAAACTCTAAATTTTATTAGAAAACTCTAGGATATATTTTTGTATGACCCACAGTGCTGAAATGTGTGTAAGATATAAAAATTTGTGTAATCACCACTGAGGAAGCATTTGATAATACAGCTATTACACTCTTAGAAGCTTATTCGCTCATATCTATCTGAAAAGTTATTTTTTAATAGAACAAGAACCCTAAATAATAATTGAAATAGATTGAACTAGTCTTCAGGAAATATAATTTCTGAAAAGAAAACAATTTAACTTCTATCACATTGTAATTCAGTACTTTACTTCCATTAATATCACTCTTTTTTAAATATATTGTTATAAAAATATAGCAAATACTAAAAATTAAATATACCATAAATATACCATTATTATAAAAAAGAAGGTACATTACAAAGCCTCCTAAATAAAAATAACAATTCACTATTATCACACATATTTATAAGTGAAACTAAGACTCTACTGACTCCTTTAGGTGTATCTGTCCATATTCATGGCTAAGAAAGGAAACGTGGACAAAGAAAGAACCTGTCTGAATCTGCCCACAGAGTCAAAGTAATTAGACATGCCTTTTTTTTAGGAGAGGGAAACCCTGGTGGTGTAGTGGTTAAGTGCTATGGTTGCTAACCAAGAGGTTGGCAGTTTGAATTCACCAGGCGCTCCTCGGAAACTCTATGGGGCAGTTCTACTCTGTCGTATAGGGTCACTATGAGTCAGAATCGACTTGACAGTACTGGGTTTGGTTTCTTTTTTTTTGTTTTTAGAAGAGGGAAAATACCTACCGGCCCAGTGATTTTAGATAAAGTCTCTCAACATCCTCACTTCCTCAGGTTATCTTTGGGGGATTTACACTTTTTCTAACTTGTCTCTCTGTCTTTGGTCTTGAGTTCAGTTTTCTTTAGTCAAGAGGTGGGAAGCTGGTAGTCAGCAAGCCTGGTCAGGCCTCAGATAGGTTTGTTTGGCCTATACATTATTGAACATAATATAAATATATACACATACATATGTGTGTGTATATATATATATATATTTTTTAATGTAGTAACTGACATTAAACAAAATGAGTCTGAACATTCAAACCCAGATTGGGAGCTCCACCTGACAAACAGGAGCTTCCAGTGATCCTGGGGCTTTTTTCCATGTGGAAACAATCAACTTGTTTGAGTTTCTCCAGAGACCAGATACACATCTCCAATTTTCTACAGTTCCCTCTGTTCCATATTGTCTTACTGACACCTCCAGTTACTACTTAACATCTCAGCTACAATTTTCTTTGTGTTACACTAAGTCTGTGAGAATTGGAGGTAGGGACCTCAGGGGCAAATATTTCTTTCCTGGTGCCATCTTGCAGCCTGATTTGCGTGACTGATAACCTTTTTTCTGTATCCAGACCCAGGTGCTTATTTTGGTCCTGGAATTTTTCCTCTGATCTTACATTTCTCAGTCTCAAATTTCCCCCCAAATGTAATTTTATGAAAATGTGCCAGTTATAATTAACTTTTTATTAATTTTAAGATTTAAAATTTCTCTCCCTCATGTCATTAAGATACATATAAACACTTGACCAAAGAAAGAAAATTAGAAGAATGCTAACAGTACAACTTAACGGAAATTATATTAAAAAATAAATTTCCCATGAATACCCAAACCCAAATACATCCCGCTAAAATGTTTGATTACAGAGGTTTTACTCCAAAACCTTGTTTAAAGCAAAAGTTCAGAAGAACCAAGTTTGTAAAACTGTATGCTATTAATCTACTGTAACAGACTTCTCATTTGTCCTTTGCTCCAAAGTATTCTTTTATATGAAATATACAATTGTTTACGAGCCCAGCTTCAAAGTCTCAATGTGTTTCTTCTCCTGTGTTTTCAAATAAAACACAATAGTTGCAGCTTTAAAATTCATATTGAGTGTCCCGGCCAATAAAATTCATGCTTTCTCAATAATTGATAGCTTATAGTTGAAAGAAAAGGCAGGTTATAGGTTCTCTTTGATCTTTTATTAAAAACTATGCAAAATTTAACATTTCAGTTGCTTTGTTCAGCAAACGGACTCACCCCGGCAATGTACTCCTTCATCATACCCATCTGAGCAGTCCAAGATGCCGTTGCACAGTTGAGACAAATGCACACATTTGTTCATACCAAGGCAAGCAACGTGATTCAAGGGGCACTTGAATTCTACTTCTTCTGGACCTAAAATAAATATAAAAAGGAACAGTATGGTACATGTTGGCTTTGCTTTTTTAATGCTAAAACTGTTAAGCATGAGTAATTAATAGCATTAGTTTACAAAACTAAAGGAAATAATACCACAGGGGAGCTGGCAACTTCTTGGCAGAACTCTTGTAAAAATTACATCCAATAACATGAGTAAATGAAGTTGTGTCAACCTAAAAGTTATTTACTCTTGACCTGTTATTTGAGAATATGAAGAACAGCTAATTATATTTTTTATTTAAAAAACAAAATTTCTAAGCAGCTGTAATGCAGTAGAATTTGCTAAAGAGCAAGGAGGTGATGATGAACCAGGCATGCTCACTGAGTTCTCACTGGTAACTGCACTTTGTATAATCATGATTGTAAAGATAAACTTAACTTAGAACATAGAAGCTTTCCTCCAAATTCAACAATCCTAAATCTTTATCAGACAGTTTTCTGTACTACTTAAATTTCAGATGGCTAATTCCCAAATCTTATCTGCACTTTCTACAGACCCTTTCCATATGGTTTTCATTTTTACACAGCTCTCCCAAATCCAAAACACAGTAATAACACTTTGATGACAATCATGTATTAATCTGACACTGATTATTGCAAAGGCCCAGAATCTAGTTTCAAACACACTAAGGTTTTAATCAGAGCTCTGTCAATTGATCTGAGGAATTAATTTATTTAATAAACTATGTTTTTTTTTTTTTTAATGTATAAAACTGGAATATCATTGAGCCTATCACGTAGGGTTGTTGTGAATGTCTAGGAGTACTGAACACTAAGCTTTGAGCACTGCAAGAAGCAAGCTAAGAGCAGGAATTCAACATATATTAACCACATAAATTAAAACAGGGTAGCATTTATTTATATCAGACTCTGGAGCCAGATAATTGTTGTTATTAGGTGCTGTCCAGTTGGTTCCAGCTCATATCAACCCTATGTGTGAAACACTGCCTGGTCCTGCACCATCCTCATTATTGTTTCTATGTGTGAGCTCACTGATGCAGCTACTGCGTCAATCCATCTCTTTGAGGGTTTTTCTCTTTTTCGCTGACCCTCTACTTTACCAAACATGATGTCCTTCTCAAGGGACTGGTCTCTACTGCGAAGCCAGATTTTTGGATCCAAATTCTAACTCCATTGCTTATTAACTGAGTGATTTGGGCAAATTATGAAGTGTCTCTGTGCTTCAGTTTCCCTAAATTTACAGGACTGTTTTGAGTACTATATCAAAAGCTCTTAGAATACTGCCTGGCAAATGTTAAAGGCATATTTGCTGTTATCATAGGTAAGTAAAGATTCTGTTGCAAGAAGGCATGTTGTCCTTTGGAGAACACTTGTATCTCATTACTTTATTTTCTGCTGCAAGTCTCAAAAGGGGCGGGGGGAAGCTCAAAAATATTATAAGCTTTGCTTTAATTTAGTTGAGGCAAAACGATAATAATAATGAAAAAGTCCATCTAACATATTCTAGGATATGCAAAATTATAAAAACTGTAAAAATAATGATGTGATATAATTTGAAAACAAAGAAAAAAATCAAAATTATTACACAAACAAAAAAACAGCAGTTGCCAAAAGCAAGGTATGATTTTCAAAAGGCCTTATAAAATATAAATTATAGGTATTGGTATATGTGATTTTTGTTGGATGCTAAAGCATCTTTCTCTCCAACTTTTGTGCTTGGGGAATATAAACATGTTTTTATGATGCAGCTTCACTAGCCGAAGTGTTGCCACTAACAGGTTTCTCTGTAGTTTTTCAGTATATTTATACAATTACTGCTATACAAGGCTCTTCATTTTGTCACACACCTGTCACCGCAACTGCACAACTTATTTTACTGTAATGTGTCTCTCTAACTTGAGTATAAATATTTCTAAAAATAATACTTATTTCCATATATATATATTAAAGTACAAATACATACATTTAAATTCAAATTACAGGGAGAAAAACAAGTGAAATACTTTTCACTGAGATTCCTTAGCTGTTTAATCTTTCATTTATAAGATTAACATAAATTAATTTAAAAAATAAAATTGAAAGACATAAATTAATTTTGAAAACCTGTAAACTTCGAAGACTACAGTCATCAAGTAGTGTTTTTAAAAACTAATAGCAGAGGCGGGGCCAAGATGGCGGACTAGGTGGACGCTACCGTGGATCCCTCTTGCAACAAAGACTCGGAAAAACAAGTGAATCAATCACATACATAACAATCTACGAACTCTGAACAACAAACACAGATTTAGAGATGGAGAACGAACAAATACGGGGAGACAGCAATTGTTTTCAGAGCCTGGAGCCAGCGTACCAGTCAGCGGATTCTATAGAAAAACTGGTTTCCCAGTGATGGCTCGGAGACAGCAGTCCATATCAAACCACATAAAGAAGCAGACCGTGACAGCTTCTCCAACCCCCCAAACAAAAGAATCAAAATCTTTCCCAAATGAAGATACAATCCTGGAATTATCAGATACAGAATATAAAAAACTAATTTACAGAATGCTTAAAGACATCACAAATGAAATAAGGCAAACTGCAGAAAAAGCCAAGGAACACACTGATAAAACTGTTGAAGAACTCAAAAAGATTATTCAAGAACACAGTGGGAAAATTAATAAGTTGCAAGAATCCATAGAGAGACAGCATGTAGAAATCCAAAAGATTAACAATAAAATTACAGAATTAGACAACGCAATAGGAAGTCAGAGGAGCAGACTCGAGCAATCAGAATGTAGACTGGGACATCTGGAGGACCAGGGAAACAACACCAACATAGCTGAAAAAAAATCAGATAAAAGAATTAAGAAAAATGAAGAAAACCTAAGAATCATGTGGGACTCTATCAAGAAGGATAACTTGTGAGTGATTGGAGTCCCAGAACAGGGAGGGGGGACAGAAAACACAGAGAAAATAGTTGAAGAAATCCTGACAGAAAACTTCCCTGACATCATGAAAGACGAAAGGATATCTATCCAAGATGCTCATCGAACCCCATTTAAGATTGATCCAAAAAGAAAAACACCAAGACATATTATCATCAAACTCGCCAAAACCAAAGACAAACAGAAAATTTTAAAAGCAGCCAGGGAGAAAAGAAAGGTTTCCTTCAAGGGAGAATCAATAAGAATAAGTTCAGACTACTCAGCAGAAACCATGCAGGCAACAAGGGAATGGGACGACGTATAGAGAGCACTGAACGAGAAAAACTGCCAACCAAGGATCATATATCCAGCAAAACTCTCTCTGAAATATGAAGGAGAAATTAAGATACTTACAGAGAAACAAAAGTTTAGAGAATTTGCAAAAACTAAACCAAGACTGCAAGAAATGCTGAAGGAGATTGTTTGGCCTGATGACCAATAATATCAGGTACCAGCACAATACAAGGTCACAAAACAGAACGTCCTGATATCAATGCAACTGAAATAGGGAAAGCACAAAAACAAACAAATTAAGAATAATTGTAAAAAATAAATAAATAAACAAAATAGTACACATAACAGGAAATTATGGAAATCAATAGATAAACGATCACAATAATCAAAAAGAGAGACTAAATATACGAGGCATTGAACTGCCAGATGGAGAGTGATACAAGGCGATATAGAAGGATACAAGTTAGGTTTTTACTTAGAAAAATAGGGGTAAATAATAAGGTAACCACAAAAAGGAATATCAATTCCATAACTCAAGATAAAAGCCAAGAAAAACGTAACGACTCAACAAACACAAAGTTAAACATTATGAAAATGAGGATCTCACAATCTACTAAGAAAAACACCTCAGCACAAAAAAGCATGTGGAAAAATGAAATGGCCAACAACACACATGGAAAGGCATCAAAATGACAGCACTAAAAACTTATTTATCTATAATTACGCTGAATGTAAATGGACTAAATGCACCAAAAAAGGGACAGAGAGTCACGGACTGGATAAAGAAACACGATCCATCTATATGCTGCCTACAAGAGACACACCTTAGACTTAGAGACACAAACAAACTAAAACTCAAAGGATGGAAAAAAAAATATATCAAGCAAACAATAATCAAAAAAGAAGAGGAGTAGCAATATTAATTTCTGACAAAATAGACTTTAGACTTAAATCCGCCACAAAGGATAAAGAAGGACACTATATAATGATAAAAGGGACAATTGATCAGGAAGACATAACCATATTAAATATTTATGCACCCAATGACAGGGCTGCAAGATACATAAATCAAATTTTAACAGAATTGAAAAGCGAGATAGATACCTCCACAATTATAGTAGGAGACTTCAACACACCACTTTCGGAGAAGGACAGGACATCCAGTAAGAAGCTCAATAGAGACACGGAAGACCTACTTACAACAATCAACCAACTTGACCTCATTGACTTATACAGAACTCTCCACCCAACTGCTGCAAAATATACTTTTTTTTTCTAGCACACATGGAACATTCTCTAGAATAGACCACATATTAGGTCATAAAACAAATCTTTGCAGAATCCAAAACATCGAAATATTACAAAGCATCTTCTCAGACCACAAGGCAATGAAGCTAGAAATCAATAACAGAAAAACTAGGGAAAAGAAATCAAATACTTGGAAAATGAACAATACCCTCCTGAAAAAAGACTGGGTTATAGAAGACATCAAGGAGGGAATAAGGAAATTCTTAGAATGCAAAGAGAATGAAAATACTTCCTATCAAAACCTCTGGGACACAACAAAAGCAGTGCTCAGAGGCCAATTTATATCGATAAATGCACACATACAAAAAGAAGAAAGAGCCAAAAGCAGAGAACTGTCCCTACAACTTGAACAAATAGAAAGTGAGCAACAAAAGAACCCATCAGGCACCAGAAGAAAACAAATAATAAAAATTAGAGCTGAATTAAATGAATAAGAGAACAGAAAAACAATTGAAAGAATTAACAAAGCCAAAAGCTGGTTCTTTGAAAAAATTAACAAAATTGATAAATCATTAGCTAGACTGACTAAAGAAAAACAGGAAAGGAAACAAATAACTCGAATAAGAAACGAGAAGGACCACATCACAACAGAACCAAATGAAATTAAAAGAATCATTTCAGATTACTACGTAAAATTGTACTCTAACAAATTTGAAAACCTAGAAGAAATGGATAAATTCTTGGAACAATACTACCTACCTAAACTAACACATTCAGAAGTAGAACAACTAAATAGACCCATAACAAAAAAAGAGATTGAAATGGTAATCAAAAAACTTCCAACAAAAAAAAGCCCTGGCCCGGACGGCTTCACTGCAGAGTTCTACCAAACTTTCAGAGAAGACGTAACACCACTACTACTGAAGGTATTTCAAAGCATAGAAAATGACGGAATACTACCCAACTCATTCTATGAAGCCACCATCTCCCTGATACCAAAACCAGGTAAAGACATTACAAAAAAAGAAAATTTTAGACCTATATTCCTCATGAACATAGATGCAAAAATCCTCAACAAAATTCTAGCCAATAGAATCCAACAACACATCAAAAAAATAATTCACCCTGATCAAGTGGGATTTATACCAGGTATGCAAGGCTGGTTTAATATCAGAAAAACCACTAATGTAATCCATCACATAAATAAAACAAAAGATAAAAACCACATGATCTTATCAATAGATGCAGAAAAGGCATTTGACAAAGTCCAACACCCATTTATGATAAAAACTCTTACCAAAATAGGAATTGAAGGGAAATTCCTCAACATAATAAAGGGCATCTATGCAAAGCCAACAGCCAATATCACTCTAAATGGAGAGAACCTGAAAGCATTTCCCTTGAGAACAGGAACCAGACAAGGATGCCCTTTATCACCGCTCTTATTCAACATCGTACTTGAAGTCCTAGCCAGGGCAATTAGGCTAGACAAAGAAATAAAGGTATTCGGATTGGCAAGGAGGAAGTAAAGCTATCACTATTTGCAGATGACATGATCTTATACACAGAGAACCCTAAGGAAAAATCCTCCAAAAAACTACTGAAACTAATAGAAGAGTTTGGCAGAGTCTCAGGTTATAAAATAAACATACAAAAATCACTTGGATTCCTCTACATCAACAAAAAGAACGCCGAAGAGGAAATAACCAAATCAATACCATTCACAGTAGCCCCCGAGAAGATAAGATACTTAGGAATAAATCTTACCAAGGATGTAAAAGACCTATACAAAGAAAACTACAAAGCTCTACTACAAGAAATTCAAAAGGACATACTTAAGTGGAAAAACATACCCTGCTCATGGATAGGAAGACTTAACATAGTAAAAATGTCTATTCTACCAAAAGCCATCTATACATACAATGCACTTCCGATCCAAATTCCAATGTCATATTTTAAGGGGATAGAGAAACAAATCACCAATTTCATATGGAAGGGAAGGAAGCCCCGGATAAGCAAAGCATTACTGAAAAAGAAGAAGAAAGTGGGAGGCCTCACTCTACCTGATTTCAGAACCTATTATACAGCCACAGTAGTCAAAACAGCCTGGTACTGGTACAACAACAGGCACATAGACCAATGGAACAGAATTGAGAACCCAGATATAAATCTATCCACGTATGAGCAGCTGATATTTGACAAAGGACCAGTGTCAGTCAATTGGGGAAAAGATAGTGTTTTTAACAAATGGTGCTGGCATAACTGGATATCCATTTGCAAAAAAAATGAAACAGGACCCATACCTCACACTATACACAAAAACTAACTCTAAGGGGATCAAAGACCTAAACATAAAGACTAAAACGATAAAGATCATGGAAGAAAAAATAGGGACAACCCTAGAAGCCCTAATACAGGGCATAAACAGAATACAAAACATTACCAAAAATGATGAAGAGAAACCCGATAACTGGGAGCTCCTAAAAATCAAACACCTATGCTCATCTAAAGACTTCACCAAAAGAGTCAAAAGACCACCTACAGACTGGGAAAGAATATTCAGCTATGACATCTCAGACAGGCGCCTGATCTCTAAATCTACATGATTCTGTCAAAACTCAACCACAAAAAGACAAACAACCCAATCAAGAAGTGGGCAAAGGATATGAACACACATTTCACTAAAGAAGATATTCAGGCAGCCAACAGATACATGAGAAATGCTCCCGATCATTAGCCATTAGAGAAATGCAAATTAAAACTATGATGAGATTCCATCTCACACCAACTAGGCTGGCATTAATCCAAAAAACACAAAAGAATAAATGTTGGAGAGGCTGCGGAGAGATTGGAACTCTCATACACTGCTGGTGGGAATGTAAAATTGTGCAACCACTTTGGAAATCTATCTGGCGTTATCTTAAACAGTTAGAAATAGAACAACCATACAACCCAGAAATCCCACTCCTCGGAATATACCCTAGAGAAACAAGAGCCTTCACACAAACAGATATATGCACACCCATGTTTATTGCAGCTCTGTTTACAATAGCAAAAAGCTGGAAGCAACCAAGATGTCCGTCAACGGATGAATGGGTAAATAAATTGTGGTATATTCACACAATGGAATACTACGCATCGATAAAGAACAGTGACGAAACTCTGAAACCTTTCATAACATGGAGGAACCTGGAAGGCATTATGCTGAGCGAAATTAGTCAGAGGCTAAAGGACAAATATTGTATAAGACCACCATTATAAGATCTTGAGAAATAGTAAAAACTGAGAAGAACACATACTTTTGTGGTTATGAAGGGGGGAGGGAGGGAGGGAGGGAGAGGGCTTTTTATTGATTAATCAGTAGATAAGAACTGCTTTGGGTGAAGGGAAAGACAACACTCAATACATGGAAGGTCAGCTCAATTGGACTGGACCAAAAGCAAAGAAGTTTCCAGGATAAAATGAATGCTTCAAAGGCCAGCGGAGCAGGGGCCGGGGCCTGGGGAACATGGTTTGAGGGGACTTCTAAGTCAATTGGCAAAATAATTCTAGTATGAAAACATTATGCATCCCACTTTGAAATGTGGCGTCTGGGGTCTTAAATGCTAACAAGCGGCCATCTAAGATGCATCAATTGGTCTCAACCCACCTGGAGCAAAGGAAAATGAAGAACACCAAGGTCACACGACAACTAAGAGCCCAAGGGACAGAAAAGGCCACATGAACCAGAGACCTACAGCATCCTGAGACCAGAAGAACTAGTTGGTGCCCGGCCACAATCGATGACTGCCCTGTCAGGGAGCACAACAGACAACTCCTGAGGGAATAGGAGATCAGTGGGATGCAGACCCCAAATTCTCATAAAAAGACCAGACTTAATGGTCTGACTGCGACTAGAGGAATCCCGGCGGCAATGCTCCCCAGACCTTCTGTTGGCCCAGGACAGGAACCATCCCCGAAGACAACTCATCAGACATGAAAGGGACTGGTCAGCAGGGGGGAGAGAGATGCTGATGAAGAGTGAGCTAATTATATCAGGTGGACACTTGAGAGTGTGTTGGCAACTCTTGTCTGGAGGGGGGATGGGAAGATAGAGAGAGAGGGAAGCTGGCAAAATTGTCATGAAAGGAGAGACTGAAAGGGCTGACTCAATAGGGGGAGAGCAAGTGGGAGAAGGGAGTAAGATGTATGTAAACTTACATGTGACAGACTGATTGGATTTGTAAATGTTCACTTGAAGCTTAATAAAAGTTAATTAAAAAAAAAAAAAAAACTAATAGCAGATCCTTGGAGCCCTGGTGGTGCAGAGGTTAAGAGCTCAGCTGCTAATCCAAAGATACGCAGTTGGAATCCACCGGCCGCTCCTTGGAAACCCTATGGGGAAGCTCCACTCTCCTATAGGGTCACTATGAGTTGGAATTGACGCGTCGGCAATGGGTTACATTTGGTTTTTGGCTTGTTCTTAAAATTTTAAATACATGTATCCATGTATAAATGTCAAAGTAGTGTTTAGGCCGGTTATTTTTAGATCTTCCAATAAAAATAACCTATAGAAAGAATACTTCATAGTTCTGGTAGTTTTTAGTTTTTATAGCTAGGTACTGATAAGTCAGCTCTGATTCGTAGTGACCCTCTGTGCAACAGAATGAAACACTGCCTGGCTCTGTGCCGTCCTCACAATCATTGCTATGTTTGAGCCCGTTGTTGTAAAGCAATGTCAATCCATTTCATTGAGGGTTTTCCTGACCCTCTACCAAGCATTATACCCTTCTCCAGGGACTGGTCCTTCCTGATAACACGTCCAAAGTATGTGAGATAAAGTCTCCCCATGCTTGCTTCTAAGGAGCATTCTGGCTGTACTTCTTCCAAGACAGGTTTGTTTGTTCTTCTGGCAGTCCATGGTATATTCAATATTCTCCGCGAACACCATAATTCAAAGGCTTCAATTCTTCTTTGGTCTTCCTTATTGATTTCCCGGCTTTCACATGCTTATGGAAAATACCATGGCTTGGGTAAGGTACACCTCAGTTCTCAAAGTGACAGTTTTGTTTTTTTAACCCTTTAAAGAGGTCGTTTGCGGTAGATTTGCCCAATGCAATATGTCGCTTGATTTTTTAACTGCTGCTTCTATGGGCATTGATTACAGATCAGAAATGACTTAGTAGTTCTTGTGAAAAAACAGATGTTTTAAAAATGATACATGAGTCAACACGAAAGAAAGTATGATTTTTCACTTTTAAGGTTGTCAGGTATCCGATAAACACGATACCAAACACCAAACCCACTGCCGTCAACTTAATTCCGACTCATAGCGACCTTATAGGACAGAGTAGAACTGCCCCATAGGGTTTCCAAGACTGTAATCTTAACAGAAGCAGACTGCCACATCTTCCTCCTGAGTAGATGGGTGGTAGGTTCAAACTGCAGACTTTTGGTTAGCAGTCAAGTGCTTAACCACTGTGCTACCAGGGCTCCTGGAGGCCAGTAGAAAGGCTCAGCTACTTACAAATTTTGAGAAAACAGGAAAAATGTTTGGATTTCTCAAAGGCAGTGTATATAACTATTAGATTATTTCTAGAGACAATAACGCAGAAACAAAAAGAGAAATTAGTTTGGGGAACTAAACGTTTACTTGGCTTCTTTATAAGACTAGCACTACAGTCTTCCCATCTGTGACGCACCCACAGCTTGACTTCTACCATCACTGGGTAACCCACAGACAGCTGGATCACAGCTGGATGGATTGTACTTTTTTACCAGTCCTTCTCAAATTTTCACATCAGCGACAGTACCTGTAAGGTATACTGAGGTAAATAGCGAAGTCTGTTTGTAGAGGTTGTCCCAGGCTTTGGGAATCAAACTCAAAGTTGAGGGGATAAATATCTCAAACATATTTGACTAGTGCTTGTAAGTACCGATTGGGAGGTTCTGCTAAAACCATTTTTTGTTGTTGTTCTTTCTGTAAAATGGGGATGGAGATGGGGAAGTTTGAGAAATAGCAATGCCTACCTCTCCTGGACATCAGGGAATATATATATTTAGTGTATGGTTGCTTTGGGGAACAATCCTTCTTTGATTTTCAATGATCACTTACACAGTGAAAGTGTATGTCTCCCATGAGTTTTCTCTAGTCCACCCTATAAATGGACAAAAGAGCCAAATTGATCCCTGATTCTATCTCCTACCTGTCTGACAAGGAATGACATATGATAATGGAGGCTGCATGAATTCCTGGGAAAACATTCATGTTACACGAAGTGATTCATCTCAGGAAGTCTTTTAGGCAGGCATGGCACTCCAGGCAGTTTACAACCACAAATCATAAGCTGTCCATAGCAAGTAGTATGGTCACAGTGCTCAGATATGTACCTGGCATTAACCCTTTGGTTACTGAATTGACTGGGGGTGGGGAACTGTGAGAAGGGCTGGAGTGACAAGTTGGTACTTGAGGAATTTCAAAATAGTACAAAGGCACTACAAAATTTTAAAAAATATGTGGTAGTCCTTATAAGAATATCACCTCGGCTTTCAATAATCAACACTTTCATTCTATGGCTGTACCCAAAATTATAATAGTTCTCCATTGGTGGTCACAACAAACCCATATTCCCTTGTCTGATTTCATTGTCTAACTGAAACTTAGTATTTAATAATACTTATAACAGCAACAACAATACTCAGCTCCATTCAGTGTCATCTTTCCCTTCTCTAAAATACACAAAACTTACTCTGACCTCTGGATCTTTCTTTATGAAATTCTGAACTCTGGATCTTTCTGTCATCTGGAAAGTAAGCCTCTCATTTTCACCCGATAAAATCCTTACATAGCTAAGCTTAAACCCAGGCTTCTCCAGGAAAGTTTACCTTTGTGAAAAGCAGCATGGTTATAGTAGAAAGCGTGTGAGGTTTCAAGACCAAACCCTTGGACTTGAATTTTGATCTGCCATTTATTAGCTGTCTGAACTTGAGTAAAAAACTTAACCTCACTGAGACACTACTTTCACAGCTGCAAAATGGGGACAATAATGATGCCTTTCTCACACAGTTGTCATAACGAGCAAACAGAATTGTGATTGGGGAGCACTACACAAATGAGAGCGTTTTGAGGACCTCATTAATCCCGATTTGCTCTATGAAATCATTTCGAACATTGTTCATATGAAATCTTTTTTTACCATAACACATATCTGTATAGTTTATGAACTATATAAGACATAAAGTTTTGCATAGATTTCTTGAGGCACAAGGCTTTTAATTTTTTTTAATCCCCCCACTATACAATATTGGGTAGCATAATGTAGGAATAAAAGCATATTTATTACTAGTTGACAGATAATTCTATAAAAAATAATTTGGTGTGTAAAGCTATCATCCAAAAAAGCATAAGATGTATTCAAGATTCAAAGTAATTTTTGAAAATCATGCACAGTTTTGAATTCCATCTGCTTATCTATTGATTTAGAAAATTAATATTTGATTGTATTTTGAAAAAATATTTCAGCTTAACTCTTAGAAAAGCCAAGTTTTAATTTTTAAAACAATGCCAAGGAATATTTGAATATTTGTTGATAGGTTACCTTAGAATGTGTAGCTTTTGCGTATTTAATCCTGTGGTAATTTTCTCTTTATTAAATTGAAGATTCTATGATTTCCAACAATTTGTGACAATTTGAGTTTGTCCAGCTGCACTAGCCCCAAGCTGTCTCTGACGTCTGGCCTATTTTTAAATGCCCTGGGGAAGGAGATTTTATAGCTTTGATAACTCCTTCCAGGGTTTAAAAGTCCTTTCTCTTTAGCCCTCGTTCTTCAAGAGTTACAGTGAAAAAAAGTCCTTGCATCTAACAGACACAGCTGTATTTCTGTGCTTAGTACATGAAAAGCGTGTCTAGTCACCAAAGGAAGCTTGTGCTGTATTTCAATGAACATGGCTATGATCAAAGTCACTACTGTGCTGTACTATTATGATATGAATAAATGGATGATTAGTTAAGACTCTTTGACGACTTCTGAATCACATCTCAAAATATTGTTTGTTTGTTATAATAAAAAAAAATAGCCTCTTATTCCTATGTGGTGGCGTAGTGGTTAAGTGCTACAGCTGCTAGCCAAAGTGTCGGCAGTTCAAATCTGCCAGGCGCTCCTTGGAAACTCTAATGGGCAGTTCTGCTCTGTCCTGTAGGGTCGCTATGAGTCGGAATCGACTCGATGGCACTGGGTTTGGTTTTTAGTTTACATGTATGTGCGTGCGTTTTCTCCCAACTTTATATCAAGTGATTTTTTTTTGAAGTGAATTGATCTGTTTACTTTTATTCAAACAGTGATTAATACATAATACATGGTTATTTTTAGTAACTACAGAATGCATATTTTAGAGTCAACTTTCACACACGCTGTTGCATTGGTTACTTATTATAGCTTACATTTTCTTGAAATTAAACAACAACAAAACATAGTAAGTGTGCTACCACAGATTTCCCTTCTGGTTAATCAAAATACACTGTGGGCTGTACAGACATCTTAATGTAACAAGAATTGAAATGAGGGAAAGAAAAGAAGTGAAGGAGAGCTGTATAGGTGGAAAATGAGGGTTGTTAAAAAAAAAAAAAGAACCTCTTACTTCCCTTCCCTTCAAGCATGCAATTGTTTAAAAATCATTGATTTGTAACTTTGTAGGTAATGAATATACATAGGATCCAAACAGTAATTACAAGTGATTTTTATCGGTTTAATTGACTGTCAGCTGCTGATCCAACATATATAGTTTAAGTCATAGCATTCACCTGCAATGAAACTGTAAACTTTTAGAATACAGACAAAATTGGTGAATCACAGAACATTGTATGGATAGAGCCAAAGTATTGCTGTCATTAATTTTAGCCTTATTAATAAGACATTTATGAACTGTCTTGCTTTCCGCCCTTCCATGATAAGGGAAAATGGATCAGAACATAAATAAAATCAGTTTTATGAGTAGTTGGCATTGCAGCATTGACATTAATTAAAATCAGTGTTAATGAAGGCACCTCACAGCTTGAATGATGTAAAAAATCAGTGCTTTTTAAAAGATATTTTAAATGCCCATTTATTCCTCCCCATGCATCTATTCTTTTCATGTTCCTGAATTGCTGAAATCACCCCACACACTGTCACAACGTCCAGAAATTCCCATCCCTCTCCCTGTATCTCAGTTAAAATATGCCTGTGTGTTTGTGTGTGTTTAATGCCTTAAAGCCTTGCTTTTTGCTAGGGAACTTGATAAACTAGGTGATTGGAACTTGATGAACT
Source organism: Loxodonta africana (assembly GCF_030014295.1). Taxonomy (NCBI): domain Eukaryota; kingdom Metazoa; phylum Chordata; class Mammalia; order Proboscidea; family Elephantidae; genus Loxodonta; species Loxodonta africana. The sequence continues at coordinate 107,374,057 of NC_087347.1, read as the reverse complement.
AGGAGCCCTGGCAGTGTAGTTGTTAAGCGCTTCGGTGCTAACCAAAAGGTCGGCAGTTCAAATCCACCAGCCACTTCTTGGAAACCCTGTAGGGCAGCTCTACTCTGTCCTCTAGGGTCACTATGAATTGGAATTGACTCTATGGCAAAGTGTTCGGTTTTTTGTTTTTCTTTTTTGGCATATCTCAGAGTAATATGTTTGCATTTTAACAGGAAATAATGGATTGATTCAGAATGGAATTTCAGATATTGTATGAAAATGGTAAAGATTCTTCTGTTTGCGAGAAAGAGGACAATTCCTGACATCACATTTTTTGGGTGGCCCTTATTTTGTTGATGTTTAAAGTTAGCCCTCAACTCTCTCTAAGACTTTATAAATGAATGAACGTGTATTTAATTAATGAATTAAAAAGAAGGTGCCCTTCTATCTTCGGTTTGCAGAAATCCTATGCTGAGTCTTCAAGAAGTAAAAGGAATGTTATAGTCATTTCTTAAAAGTCCTCTGTGAGGAACAACCCGGTGTCCATCAACAGATGAATGAATTAACAAAATGTAGACGGCACTGGGTTTTTAGTATATACAGACCATGGAATATTATTCAGCCGTAAAGAGAAATGAAGTTCTGAAACGTGTGATGACATAGATGAACCTTGAAAACATACTAAGTGAGATCTAGACTAGGCAAATGCATAAGAACAAATTTTATTTGTGGTTACCAGGAGCTGCGAGGTGGGGACAGGGGAGGAGAATGGGGAGTTATTGCTTAAAGGGTTTTCCGCCTTTATTTAGGGTGATGACAATCATCTAGAAATGGATACTGGTGATAGCTGCACAACATAGTAAATGTAATCAATGCTACTGGTTGTACACTTAAAAATGGTTAAAGTGTCAAAATTTTGTTGTTTATTTTACTAATAACTTTAAAATTAAAAAAGGAATAATAATCGTCTGTGAGGAAAAGATTTACCCAGTTCACAGATAAAACAACTAATGCAGCAGAAGACAAAATATTCCATTTGTGAGTATAACCAAATAGAAGGCAGGTGTTTCATTTCTAAAGTCAGTGCTTTTTTCTCTTGCTCTCTGGGGTTAGTGTACCTATTGTAAACCACGTGTCAGATGCCTTGTCCAGTAAGAAGGAGAGATGACTTCCCGTTAAAAGACTGATGCTTCACAGGAAAAGACAAGCCAAAATCAGATAGTCCCACACATCCCCCAGAGGAAAGGTATCTTACAGCTACAAAGGAACATCGAGTGGGAGCAGCCAAATGGCATATCGGCATGGTAAGACAGCCAAAGGCATTCAATCCTTGATTCCACAAACACATTAGCGATTGCTTCTGAGCCAAAGATTACACACACAGCTGGTATTGCTATTGGCCACTCTTAAGAAGGATTTTTTTTTTTTTTTTTGAAAAATCAGCGAAATAAGATTATTTCTCCAGTCTCGCCCTCTGTATATATTATCTGTAGGCTAAGACAATAAAGATGTAGATGCAGGTCTCCAGTTAAGGTCTAAACACTGAGGTTAATGTCAGGTGATTAATGTAGGAAAGGACTTTGATGGTGTATTGCTCAAGTGATAATAGTCAAAGGACTTTTAAATATATTAACTATTTCTGAAACCCTTGAAAGGCACTATGTAATTTTTTCCAAGTAACCAAGCCAACATTTGATTAGTAAATATACAAAGTAGCAAAATGTGCAAACACAATATCCCTGTACTTCCTTGTGCTCAGATTGAAAACAAGTGAGGAAGGTTACTTTGAGGATCCACTTGATGACAAGCATCACTTCTTATCAAATTAGTTCTTTGCCATATTTTAGAGAACATAAAAATGACAACTGTACAAAAATTGGAGAATAAGCTTTTTTTATTTTGTAGGGCTCACTGGAGAAAGTACTGAAATATACACATTGACTTAAAAAGAAAACTATCTTTGTAATTTACAGAATTTTTTAGAGAAAGGTTTGTTCCACCTCCCTTGATTGAATGACTTGTACTCATTGAGATATATATAGGCAATGAGTAGACAGGCCTTTTCTGATTTTACTAGTACATTTACAAGAATGAAAGTTATTAAAGCTCACCCATTTGGGGAAAGAAAAATCTGCTGTTTGGAACGCGTGGATAAGAGAAAAATGGAGAAGAGGAAATGAATATGTATCTTGAATCTCTTTATATCACATTTTCAAAGAGAATTCTATGCTGTATGTAAAAACAAATATACAATTGTTTGAGAGATCTGATTAGCATATGAATGGTATTACGGTGAGAGGGATGGGTTAGAGAATGTGTAGTTAATGTCTTTTACTGGAAGAACCAAGTTGTGAGACATGGTGACTTGTATATAGGCCAATTTGTTCTTGAGAGGAAAATAAAATATAAAATAGTCTAATTTTAAAATCCATAGGATGGTACAAACATTCTTAAATATAACAGTCTTTAACCACTGGTACAGTATGTACATTCTATATTTCAGACCAGAAGTAAAATGTTGTTGATGAAAGATATTCTTCCATATTTAAGTTTTTTTTTTACTTTTTTGTATCTTATTTTTTTTTTTAATTAATTTTTATTAAGCTTCAAGTGAACATTTACCATTCCAATCAGTCTGTCACATGTAGGTTTACATACATCTTACTCCCTTCTCCCACTTGCTCTCCCCCTATTGAGTCAGCCCTTTCAGTCTCTCGTTTCGTGCCAATTTTGCCACCTTCCCTCTCTCTCTATCTGCCCTTCTCCCCTCCAGTCAAGAGTTGCCAACACACTCTCCAGTGTCCACCTGATTTAATTAGCTCACTCTTCATCAGCATCTCTCTCCCCCCCACTGACCAGTCCTTTTCATGCCTGATGATTTGTCTTCGGGGATGGTTCCTGTCCTGTGCCATCAGAAGTTCTGGGGAGCATTGTCTCTGGGATTCCTCTAGTCGCAATCATACCATTAGGTGTGGTCTTTTAATGAGAATTTGGGGTCTGTATCCCATTGGTCTCCTGCTCCCTCAGGAGTTGTCTGTTGTGCTCCCTGACAGGAGAGACATCGATTGTGGCCGGGCACCAACTAGTTCTTCTGGTCTCAGGATGATGTAGGTCTCTGGTTCAGGTGGCCCTTTCTGTCTCTTGGGTTCTTAGTTGTCGTGTGACCTTGGTGTTCTTCCTTTGCTTTTGCTCCAGATGGGTTGAGACCAATTAATGTATTTTAGATGGCCGCTTGTTGGCATTTAGGACCCCAGGCGCCACAATTCAAAGTGGGATGCAGAGTGTTTTCGTAATAGAATTCTTTTGCCCATTGACTTAGAAGTCCCCTCAAACCAAGTTCCCCAGACCCCAGCCCCTGCTCCGCTGACCTTTGAAGCTTTCATTTTATCCCGGAAACCTCTTTACTTTTAATCCAGTCCAATTAGGCTGACCTTCCTTGTTTTGAGTGTTGTCTTTCCCTTCACCTAAAGCAGTTCTTATCTACAGATTGATGAATAAAAAGCCCTCTCCCTCCCTCCCTCCCTCCCCCCTTTGTAACCACATAAGTATGTGTTCTTCTCCGTTTTTTCTATTTCTCAAGATCTTATAATAGTGGTCTTATACAATATTTGTCCTTTTGCAACTGACTCATTTCACTCAGCATAATGCCTTCCAGATTCCTCCATGTTATGAAAGGTTTCAGAGATTCGTCACTGTTCTTTATCGATGCGTAGTATTCCATTGTGTGAATATACCACAATTTATTTACCCATTCATCCGTTGACGGACATCTTGGTTGCTTCCAGCTTTTTGCTATTGTAAACAGAGCTGCAATAAACATGGGTGTGCATATATCTGTTTGTGTGAAGGCTCTTGCATCTCTAGGGTATATTCCGAGGAGTGGGATTTCTGGGTTGTATGGTAGTTCTATTTCTAACTGTTTAAGATAACGCCAGATGGATTTACAAAGTGGTTGTACCATTTTACAATCCCACCAGCAGTGTATGAGAGTTCCAATCTCTCCGCAGCCTCTCCAACATTTATTATTTTGTGTTTTTTGGATTAATGCCAGCCTAGTTGGTGTGAGATGGAATCTCATCATAGTTTTAATTTGCATTTCTCTAATGGCTAATGATCGGGAGCATTTTCTCATGTATCTGTTGGCTGCCTGAATATCTTCTTTAGTGAAATGTGTGTTCATATCCTTTGCCCACTTCTTGATTGGGTTGTTTGTCTTTTTGTGGTTGAGTTTTGACAGAATCATGTAGATTTTAGAGATCAGGCGCCGGTCTGAGATGTCATAGCTGAATATTCTTTCCCAGTCTGTAGGTGGTCTTTTTACTCTTTTGGTGAAGTCTTTAGATGAGCATAGGTGTTTGACTTTTAGGAGCTCCCAGTTATCGGGTTTCTCTTCATCATTTTTGGTAATGTTTTGTATTCTGTTTATGCCCTGTATTAGGGCTCCTAGGGCTGATCCTATTTTTTCTTCCATGATCTTTATTGTTTTAGTCTTTATGTTTAGGTCTTTGATCCACTTGGACTTAGTTTTTGTGCATGGTGTGAGGTTTGGGTTCTGTTTCATTCTTTTGCAAATGGATATCCAGTTCTGCCAGCACCATTTGTTAAAAAGACTATCATTTCCCCAATTGACTGACACTGGTCCTTTGTCAAATATCAGCTGCTCGTACGTGGATGGATTTATGTCTGGGTTCTCAATTCTGTTCCATTGGTCTATGTGCCTGTTGATGTACCAGTACCAGGCTGTTTTGACTACTGTAGCTGTATAATAGGTTCTGAAATCAGGTAGAGTGAGGCCTCCCACTTTCTTCTTCTTTTTCAGTAATGCTTTGCTTATCTGGGGGTTCTTTCCCTTCCATATGAAATTAGTGATTTGTTTCTCTATCCCCTTAAAATATGACATTGGTATTTGGATTGGAAGTACGTTATATGTATAGATGGCTTTTGGTAGAATAGACATTTTTACTATGTTAAGTCTTCCTATCCATGAGCAGGGTATGTTTTTCCACTTAAGTATGTCCTTTTGAATTTCTTGTAGCAGAGTTTTATAGTTTTCGTTGTATAGGTCTTTTCCATCCTTGGTAAGATTTATTCCTAAGTATTTTATCTTCTTGGGGGCTACTGTGAATGGTATTGATTTGGTGATTTCCTCTTCGGTGTTCTTTTTGTTGATGTAGAGGAATCCAAGTGATTTTTGTATGTTTATTTTATAATCTGATACTCTGCCAAACTCTTCTATTAGTTTCAGTAGTTTTCTGGAGGATTCCTTAGGGTTTTCCATGTATACGATCATGTCATCTGCAAATAGTGATAGCTTTACTTCCTCCTTACCAATCTGGATACCCTTTATTTCTTTGTCTAGCCTAACTGCCCTGGCTAGGACTTCAAGTAGGATGTTGAATAAGAGCGGAGATAAAGGGCATCCTTGTCTGGTTCCTGTTCTCAAGGGAAATGCTTTCAGGTTCTCTCCATTTAGAGTGATATTGGCTGTTGGCCTTGCATAGATGCCCTTTATTATGTTGAGGAATTTTCCTTCAATTCCTATTTTGGTAAGAGTTTTTATCATAAATGGGTGTTGAACTTTGTCAAATGCCTTTTCTGCATCAATTGATAAGATCATGTGGTTTTTATCTTTTGTTTTATTTATGTGATGGATTACATTAATGGTTTTTCTGATATTAAACCAGCCTTGCATACCTGGTATAAATCCCACTTGATCAGGGTGAATTATTTTTTTGATGTGTTGTTGGATTCTATTGGCTAGAATTTTGTTGAGGAGTTTTGCATCAATGTTCATGAGGGATATAGGTCTAAAATTTTCTTTTTTTGTAATGTCTTTACCTGGTTTTGGTATCAGGGAGATGGTAGCTTCATAGAAGGAGTTGGGTAGTATTCCATCATTTTCTATGCTTTGAAATACTTTCAGTAGTAGTGGTGTTAAGTCTTCTCTGAAAGTTTGGTAGAACTCTGCAGTGAAGCCGCCTGGGCCAGGGCTTTTTTTTGTTGGAAGTTTTTTGATTACCGTTTCAATCTCCTTTTTTGTTACGGGTCTATTTAATTGTTCTACTTCTGAATGTGTTAGTTTAGGTAGGTAGTGTTTTTCCAAGAATTTATCCATTTCTTCTAGGTTTTCAAATTTGTTAGAGTACAATTTTTCGTAGTAATCTGAAATGATTCTTTTAATTTCATTTGGTTCTGTTGTGATGTGGTCCTTCTCGTTTCTTATTCGAGTTATTTGTTTCCTTTCCTGTATTTCTTTAGTCAGTCTAGCCAATGGTTTATCAATTTTGTTAATTTTTTCAAAGAACCAGCTTTTGGCTTTGTTAATTCTTTCAATTGTTTTTCTGTTCTCTAATTCATTTAGTTCAGCTCTAATTTTTATTATTTGTTTTCTTCTGGTGCCTGATGGGTTCTTTTGTTGCTCACTTTCTATTTGTTCAAGTTGTAGGAACAGTTCTCTGCTTTTGGCTCTTTCTTCTTTTTGTATGTGTGCATTTATCGATATAAACTGGCCTCTGAGCACTGCCTTTGCTGTGTCCCAGAGGTTTTGATAGGAAGTATTTTCATTCTCGTTACATTCTATGAATTTCCTTATTCCCTCCTCGATGTCTTCTATAACCCAGTCTTTTTTCAGGAGGGTATTGTTCATTTTCCAAGTATTTGATTTCTTTTCCCTAGTTTTTCTGTTATTGATTTCTAGCTTCATTGCCTTGTGGTCTGAGAAGATGCTTTGTAATATTTCGATGTTTTGGATTCTGCAAAGATTTGTTTTATGACCTAATATGTGGTCTATTCTAGAGAATGTTCCATGTGTGCTAGAAAAAAAAGTATATTTTGCAGCAGTTGGGTGGAGAGTTCTGTATAAGTCAATGAGGTCAAGTTGGTTGATTGTTGTAAGTAGGTTTTCCGTGTCTCTATTGAGCTTCTTACTGGATGTCCTGTCCTTCTGCGAAAGTGGTGTGTTGAAGTCTCCTACTATAATTGTGGAGGTGTCTATCTCACTTTTCAATTCTGTTAAAATTTGATTTATGTATCTTGCAGCCCTGTCATTGGGTGCATAATATTTAGTATGGTTATATCTTCCTGATCAATTGTCCCTTTTATCATTATATAGTGTTCTTCTTTATCCTTTGTGGCAGATTTAAGTCCAAAGTCTATTTTGTCAGAAATTAATATTGCTACTCCTCTTCTTTTTTTGCTTATTGTTTGCTTGATATATTTTTTTCCATCCTTTGAGTTTTAGTTTGTTTGTGTCTCTAAGTCTAAGGTGTGTCTCTTGTAGGCAGCATATAGATGAATCGTGTTTCTTTATCCCGTCCGTGACTCTCTGTCCCTTTGTTGGTGCATTTAGTCCATTTACATTCAGCGTAATTATAGATAAATAAGGTTTTAGTGCTGTCATTTTGATGCCTTTTCATGTGTGTTGTTGGCCATTTCATTTTTCCACATGCTTTTTTGTGCTGAGACGTTTTTCTTAGTAAATTGTGAGATCCTCATTTTCATAATGTTTAACTTTGTGTTTGTTGAGTCGTTACGTTTTTCTTGGCTTTTTTCTTGAGTTATGGAATTGATATTCCTTTTTGTGGTTACCTTATTATTTACCCCTATTTTTCTAAGTAAAAACCTAACTTATATCCTTCTATATCGCCTTGTATCACTCTCCATCTGGCAGTTCAATGCCTCGTATATTTAGTCTCTCTTTTTGATTATTGTGATCGTTTATCTATTGATTTTCATAATTTCCTGTTATGTGTACTATTTTGTTTATTTATTTATTTTTTAGAATTAGTCTTAATTTGTTTGTTTTTGTGCTTTCCCTATTTGAGTTGATATCAGGACGTTCTGTTTTGTGACCTTGTATTGTGCTGGTACCTGATATTATTGGTCATCAGGCCAAACAATCTCCTTTAGCATTTCTTGCAGTCTTGGTTTAGTTTTTGCAAATTCTCTAAACTTGTGTTTCTCTGTAAGTATCTTAATTTCTCCTTCATATTTCAGAGAGAGTTTTGCTGGATATATGATCCTTGGTTGGCAGTTTTTCTCGTTCAGTGCTCTCTATACGTCGTCCCATTCCCTTGTTGCCTGCATGGTTTCTGCTGAGTAGTCTGAACTTATTCTTATTGATTCTCCCTTGAAGGAAACCTTTCTTTTCTCCCTGGCTGCTTTTAAAATTTTCTGTTTGTCTTTGGTTTTGGCGAGTTTGATGATAATATGTCTTGGTGTTTTTCTTTTTGGATCAATCTTAAATGGGGTTCGATGAGCATCTTGGATAGATATCCTTTCGTCTTTCATGATGTCAGGGAAGTTTTCTGTCAGGATTTCTTCAACTATTTTCTCTGTGTTTTCTGTCCCCCCTCCCTGTTCTGGGACTCCAATCACTCACAAGTTATCCTTCTTGATAGAGTCCCACATGATTCTTAGGTTTTCTTCATTTTTCTTAATTCTTTTATCTGATTTTTTTTCAGCTATGTTGGTGTTGTTTCCCTGGTCCTCCAGATGTCCCAGTCTACATTCTGATTGATCGAGTCTGCTCCTCTGACTTCCTATTGCGTTGTCTAATTCTGTAATTTTATTGTTAATCTTTTGGATTTCTACATGCTGTCTCTCTATGGATTCTTGCAACTTATTAATTTTCCCACTGTGTTCTTGAATAATCTTTTTGAGTTCTTCAACAGTTTTATCAGTGTGTTCCTTGGCTTTTTCTGCAGTTTGCCTTATTTCATTTGTGATGTCTTTAAGCATTCTGTAAATTAGTTTTTTATATTCTGTATCTGATAATTCCAGGATTGTATCTTCATTTGGGAAAGATTTTGATTCTTTTGTTTGGGGGGTTGGAGAAGCTGTCACGGTCTGTTTCTTTATGTGGTTTGATATGGACTGCTGTCTCCGAGCCATCACTGGGAAACTAGATTTTCCAGGTAATCAGTTAAAAAAAAGGAAGTCAGATCCCTATCTGAATTCTCCCTCTGGCTCTGGGTATTTGGATGTTAATGGAGCCACCTGGGGAGGGTGGGGGAGGGATCAGAGAGCTAGGAGTGTAGCACCACAGAATATAGAGCTGATCACCGCGTTCACGCTCCACCCCCGTCCACCAAAATCCAGGCAGGACGGCTCCCCGGTTGGGACGCTACTCTCCCTGCTCCAAGACCAGTCACTTCCTCCTGGGGACTTCTCCCTCCAGTGCGCGTCACCGCTCGCGCGAACTGGGTTGGCGTCTCCCGCACGAACGGGTGGGCCCGCCCCCAGGGTCTATTCAAGAGAATATAATTGGACCCTGCGCTCACGCCTCGCCTGCTTTTGCCAAAATCCAGCGGGATGGCTCCCCGGCTGGGACGCTGCTCTCCCTGCTCCAATACCGGTCACTTCCTTTCGGGGACTTCTCCGTCCGGTGCGCCGCGCCACACGCGCGAACTGGGTGGGCGTCTCCCCGCACGAACGTGTGGGCCCCGCCCCAGGGTCACTTTAGGGAAATATAGCTGACTCCCCCTGCTCGCGCCCCGCCCACTTCCCGCCAAACTCCCGGCAGGATGGCTCCCCAGCTGGGACGCTGCTCTCCCCGCTCCAAGATCAGTCACTGCCTCCCGGGTGCTTCTCCTTCCGGCTGCGCCGCTACGCCGCCCGCACCAACCAGCTAGACTCTCTCCCAGGATGGGTTCGGGGGAGTAGGGCTGGGCCCCTTGTCTGTGCTGTCTGCCCCCCTGGGCTCTGCCCCAGATTGGGCTCCGAAGGTCACCTGCCTGGTACACTGGCTTCTAGTTCTGAAAACGGTCGCTGTCTGCCCGTATTTGTTCGTTTTCCGTCTCTAAGTCTGTGCTTGTTGTTCAGAGTTCGTAGATTGTTATGTATGTGATCGATTCACTTGTTTTTCCGAGTCTTTGTTGCAAGAGGGATCCGCGGTAGCGTCCACCTAGTCCATCTTGGCCCCGCCTCCCATATTTAAGTTTTTATGACATTTAAAATGGTGTTAACTCTAAAAATTATTTTATGAGGCATTCTTAATGGAAACAAACTGTTCTTTATTACATCCTGTAAATGTAATATTATATTAATTGGAAATTGCTGTTTATTAAGTATGCTCCATGGAAAGCACACATGTCCATTATCTTTTTTAAATTTCCAGAGAATTTTATGAGTTAGGTATTACTATTGCTATTGTATGAATTAGAAAATTGAGGGTTGCAAAAGTGAAATATCTTCTTCAAGGTCAGAGAATTGTAGTGCTATTACTTGACTTCAGATGTCTTATGTCTTCAAACCCTGGTTTATTTACCACTACATTATATTGTATATCTCTCAATCCCCTGTGACAAAGAAACAGAGGAGGCAATGAAGTCTAATTATGTATCCCTCTCTGTCTATCTCTGTCTTCTTTGTCAAATGATTGATTACAGAGGGATCTTAAGGCGAGGGGAAGAAAAGCATGTTAGATGTCAAAATTGAGAAGCTATGCTACGTTAATACTTACACAACTCCTATAGTCAGGGGTAATAATCAAATGTGTTAACAGCTGATACAATGTACTTTATTGGCTACAGTTCCTACAAGCAGTCATAAGAAGACACCTTGAAGGGAATCTTGGCCAGCCATGGGTGACTAAGGAACACTGGACATTTGCTTGGTGCAATACCATCACCACTTTTCAAGTGTGCAGGATGGCGACAGAACATTACAAGTCAGAAGTGTACCTGGTTGGCTGACAGGCAAATAGATTGAGGGGTGCCAGGGTAGTCTCTAGTGTTGCCCACTTGGGCCTAAATGAACATGAGATCAATCACTTGAGGGATTCCAGGAGGCCCTGAGTAGCAACTGTTGACAAATCTGAATTGAAGGGCTTCAAAGTTTTATTCACCAGTATGGTTGTGCAATGTGTACCAGCTGTATATCAGCTGTGCTTGGAGGCAATTGTAATCATCTCTTTTCAGCAAATCCTAACTATGAGTATGATTCCCACATGCTTTACTTTGATGATGGAATACTTATCCATTGCGACTCTAGAGTTGTCCTCAGTAAGTATAAATGAGCTTGAGTCTTTTAATGATCAAACAACTGAATCGTAGCACAAAGACCCTTCCTTTCATCATTTAATCAGTTCATCACAATGTGCTTATTTCCTCTTGGGGGAGGCATCTTTGTGATAGAGCAGACGGTCGGTCCACATGTCAGTCGCTACCTTTTTCCTGGTGAAGCCCTGCTACTTCTGTAGCTTGGCACAGCCTCGATGCCTGGTTAGCTTGGCAGTTTGGAGCCCAGCAAAAAGGGTGCCAACGTTGCAGGTTCATATACCATATGGTACAATTATCTGTCTTTCTGTTCTTCAGCCACAGATTTTACTTCCTAACATCTGTCACCCATATTTCCCCTCATGCTAGAACTGACAGAGGCAAGTCAGTATCTTTGAAGCTATACAAAACACTGAAAGCAAGAACTGATGCTACTTAGTAGTCAATTGCATATTAAAAAAGACAGAGCCTCATCCAGGATTGAGTTTGAGTTCAGTGTGCCAACACTAAACACTGAGCCAGATTCTCCCTCTGAGGCCCTGCAAGGGATCGCTATTGGGCCTTTGAGTGTGCTCATATAACTGTTTCAGTTCATTAAATAGTACCTCGGCTCCCTTGTTTTAAGCAGAGTTTAAAGTCTCCAATTTATGTGAACAATTAAACAACTGCTAAATAAACAGTATTTGGTGAATAGTGAATCAGCAAAAGAGGTTTCTTTTTCCTCACGGAAATCATCTACGGGCAATAGTCACTTTTCTCCAAATTTTATGAAGTGACTGCTCCTTTTCACAGCACACTGGATATGGAGGTTTATACAGAATAACTGGAGAATACAGAAAACAACGAGAATCATGTTAAAACCCACAGGCACACTAACTGATATCTGGATGGCTTTTTAAAAATTAAGCTAGAGATATTTGTTATCTGGATAACAGAGAGGAATTTTCTGGTTACCCATGTTGAGGATTAAGAAAGATATGGAAAATAAATGGAAGTTATATATCAACCAAAGACTAAACCAAACCTGTTGCTGTCAAGTCGATTCCGACTCATACGACAGAGCAGAACTGCTCCATAGAGTTTCCAAGAAACACCTGGCAGTTTTGAACTGCCAACCTTTTGGTTAGCAGCCATAGCACTTAACCACTATGCCACCAGGGTTTCCTAACCAAAGACTACAGGTATGCTTTCTTATTTCATTATTCTATTCTGTTTGAGGGACTCCAAAGCTGGTCAACTTTATACTGAACTCTGCTGTACAGTAAATAGTGCTGTAGCAGGATTCTACGGGGTCTTATAGTGACTTAAAATTTCAACCACCTCCACCACCAACTCTTTTTTGTCAGATAAATTTACAAAGAGAACTCCTGATTTATTTTTGTTTCATTTGCCCTTTCTGACCCTTCATACCCATGATAATGAGCAGAAAAATGGTCAAAGGGATCTGACATAAGGGAGAAGAGGCAAAGCAAAGGTCAAGAGAAATGCGCAGAATGGAAGATCAGGCATCGAGTAACAGAATAGATCCAGTTTATATCTGGTCCTAACTTCATAACACGCTTTTGACATTGGTATTTTCTGCAGGAATTTGAACAGGTATGTACAAATGAAAATTTTCCAGAAAGCCCAACATTTGTTCTCCTTTTAGTTTCAATCCTTATTTTGTTTATCCTACAAATGAATTCTAAACAATCCATTTGTCAGTTCAATACCTGTACTACATGGAATTCTATTGAAAATTCATTGAAATGGACCTTTGTGGATTTATACACACACATACATACATATATGTAATAATTTGGTAAAATATTTCACTAGTCTGTGAAATGAAAAGCTGTAACTCTCATTTTGGTAAAACAGACAAATCCTCTTCTGGAGCATTTTACTTTTGGCTCCACCTATGTTCTCACTAAGGAACCCTGGTGGCACAGTTGTTAAGTGCTTGGCTGTTGCCTGAAAGGTTTGCAGTTTGAACGACCAGCCGCTCTGCAGGAGAAAGACGTGGCAGTCTGCTTCTGTAAAGATTACAGCCTTGGAAACCTTATGGGGTAGTTCTACCCTGTCCTATATGGTCACTAAGAGATGAAATCAACTCAACGGCATTGGGGTTTTATGTTCCCACCAAGGAATATTATCAAATGAAGTTGATTAATGACCACAATTAAGATAAAAGAGCACAGTATTTTAGGAAGAGTGACCCATAGAATTTCTTTAAAGATGCCTCATTCATATGTAAAATTGCCATTGGAATGCTGTTTTATTTAAGTATTTTATTTAAAAATAAGAAACATTAAAAAGCTCCCTTAAACATAAATATGAGGCCTTCCTTAAACATAAAAGCTTAAAATTACTCTTGCATAGTGTTAATATTTTGGTATTTTATGCTGGGGGGGCATTATGTTATTCAAAATATTTCTTTGATTTATTCAACTTTTTTTATTATTTTGCTACTCTATTGTGATTTTCATGGATTATGTCTCTCATGAATATTTTCCCAGACATTATTAACATTTGGTCAACGTCACGTTCAGAACTAACTGTATATACTAAAATCGTGCTTCTCAAACTTTAGTGTACATATGAATTATGTAATGATTTTAAAGTTCAAACATTGACTCAGTAGACCTTGACTGTGGCTGAGACTCTTCATTTCTACAAGCTTCCAGGTGATGCCAGAGCTCTTGGTCCTTGGACCATGCTTTGAGTAGTAATGCTCCGAAACCTCTTCAAAGTGGATTTAAATTCTATGCCCATTTTCTAGAAATGTGCTCAGTAAAGTGGAATCTCTAAGCAAATGGAGCATCTAGTTTCATTCAACCACCAATTAAACACATTGTTACTTAAAAAAAGACAGAAGCATATAATTTGAACTTTTTATGAATATTAATATATTGGCATGCTCTAGAAATGCTGATTTGTTCCACATGCTAAAATGTCTTGCCTTGGAACAACGTATGTATACACATCCTTAGAAAAACTTAGGAAGATTACACAGGAATCTTATATTGTCGAAGGAGAAATATGGGGGAAAAAAAAAGGTCATGAGGTATGGGAAAAAAGAGTCATATATAAAAGGTATGAAATGATGCCAAAAGTCCATACTTTCTGTTATTGTTTTTAGAAACTGAGAATTGATAGTCTGAAAGTACAAATGAAGAAGTGATCCTGTGATGTTGGATAGACCTTACACTTGGCTAAAATTGTGTTCCTCACTTCTCAGGTTATCACATGTTGTAAGTCAAGGGTGAACAGCCTGAACAGCTACGAGTCAGAACTTGGGGCCTGAGAAATACTAAAATACTAAAGCAGAAGACCAACTTCCAGCTTATTATACATATATGTAACCATATATATATGTTTATACATGTATATATATTTATTATATATATATATTCATATATATATGTCATCATCCTCACCCGATTTATTTTCCTTCTGTAGAACTTAAAGGAGGAAATGGATGTAGTATTTAAAAAAAAAAAAAAAAAACTAATTTTTTTTTTTAGTTTTTTTTTTATACTACATCCATTTCCTCCTTTAAGTTCTCAAAATTTACTTGTGGGAAAATCAAATGAACAGTGAGGTCTCTGGAAACTTAGACCAAGAATATTTCAGAAGATTCTATTGTGATGCAGCTACCCTCTCTCGTCTGGTACCTGTGATTCCTTACACGTCTACCACTAAATATAGTTAACAATGCTTTCCTCAAATCTTAATTAGGTTGTAAGAGAGACCTAGTCAAACTCCACCACAAAAAACCTCTGGTTGAAACTTGGTGTCTTAATTTAGAGTAATACAATAACCTGGAATACCTCATTAAGGAAGTACAAGGTTTTTTTTATTCGCATGTTAGGTTGGAATGGGAGGTAGAGGGGAGGGTCCAGGATAAAGAAATAAGGAAATGATAAAATATATAGGTACTTCAGGATGATTCCTGTTAGGCTAAATCTCTCTTTACTGTTCCTTAAGCATGAAAAGCTATAAAATGGTTAGAGAATTGAATAGGTGTTTGTTAGGCGTAAACTTTAGTGCAAATCAACTGAACTAACTATAATGATAAATAGTAAATTAGCAAAGAAAGACAGAAAAAGTTGATTTTTGAGGTTTTTTGTTTGTTTGTTTTTAAATTGGTAGTGCATTATTACAATTCTCGTTGCTTTAAGGTATCTAACTAAAGCTTTAACTTTTATGAAAATATCAATGAAAACAAAATAGTAGATAAAATTATTATTTGAGAGGTAAATTCAGGCTGTATTTCTTTTAATTCTTTTTAAGAAATGTTGCTAAAAATGAAAATAACCTAAAACACAATAGGACAAAAAAATAGAGAACTACTCAAAGATTATGCTAATATCTAAATACCGTGACTTCAAAAGCACATTCCTAAATGCTTGACATTTTTGACTTTACAACATTAAAAAAAAAAAAAAAAGCAGAATATCTCAAAACAAACATCCCTGTATAACATTAGTATCTGATGCTGAGATATTATAAAGTTGCAAAAACTCAGGGCATAATTTACGAGCCAAAAAAAATAAAGCCATTAAATGGCTTAGATTCTAGAAAAGGAATGGTGGAGCAACAGGCAGTTCTTTTTAAAAAATAGGGAAATTCTGTTCATCTGAAATTAACATCTTCATCGGCAGCACTTTAGCAATTTGTTCTGTTATAGAGCTCTACCAAGAAGTAAAAGCCCCAGATGTTTAAAATCAGTCATTTTGTTGGCTGAAGTTCTAAGCAATATAGTGCCAGAGGCTACAACTCTGAATCTTTTTTCTTCAAGACATTTTTTGATGTGAGTTTTAGGTCACTGTCATTTTGAAATATAAATCCTCTCGTAAGCTTCCTACCTGGTAAAATAACTTTTCACAATGGTACCCCTTTATATACTTCCCTATCTACTATGGCATCACGGAAACTGCTGGGAAAATAAATGTTTACCTGAGATTCAGTCTGCTCCGAACAAGTCAAAATCATGCCCCCAACCTCTCTGCAAAAGAGCTGCTTCCTGGCTGGCACTTAGAGCAACTACATAATGACCCGAATTCTTTCTGTCATGCCAAGGAGAGCCAAGGAGTATAACAAATCACCTTTCCAAACCACTCCTAGGTTAACTAATCTCCACAGGTATGTGGCCAATGTCTGCAATAGACATTCTCTGCATGACAGCCACCTTCACTAGGAATGCTGCGAGTTTTTGTCATATCCCTGAAATTCAGTAATGGCTTCTATGAAGTTGGGTTTGGCTTAGACAGGCAAATACCAATACTCAATCTGTCCCATCTAGGTTTTCATTTCTTCAGGCTTGATCAAAATAGTCATTACATAAAGAGCTTCTATTTTCGGCAATGTCTCTTCACACGGCTTCATGGGCTTCATGTCTCTACTTCAGTCTGAGAATCTGTATTGCTTCATAAAGAAGAAATGTTTCTACCTCGAAAATGATACACCTAACATTTACGGTGTGCTTTCTACTTATCAGCCAGTATCCCAAGCCCTTTAGAGTTACTAACTGATTCACTATTAACCTTCTCACCAGTCTTTGGGGTGCACTTATTATTCCCATTTTACAAGTGGGAAAACAGAGGCAGAGAGTTTAAATATTTTGTCCAAAGTAACAGCTATCATGGTGTGGGGTCAGGATTCAAATTCCGGCGTTTTGACTTCAATGCCCACACAATTGTCCGCTACAATCTCCTGCCTGTCTTTATTGACAGACTAGAACCTCTTCCTTCCTGTAATATGTATCTCTTATTTTTTCACATTGGTCCTACCTAATTCTCTTCACTTTGTTGCCTTTCTATTATATCCCAAATCTCACTTCTAGAATTTTTTTTTTAATTGTTATTTCTTCTTCATTTGGAAGGTTCTTAATATCACAATGGAGAGAGGTACGGATTGGACTGTGGGCTTGACCATGTCCTGTTCAACATGTTCATGATCATCAATAATTTAAATGAAGACTCAGATGTCACATTTTTTAAAATTTTCCAATAATGAAGTTAGAGAACTTAGCTAACACTTGTAATAACAGAATAAGAAATTTTAAAGTTGAAATAATGGGAAGACAAATCTAACAAAATTTAACAATCAACATCAAGCTGCCTTAATTGACGTATTTTTTATATATACTTTTTTGATTATTTTTCATTAGTAAGAATGATAAAATTACCTTTTCCTTCAGAACACCTTTAGAGTACTATAAAAAAAAACAAAACAAAACAAAACATGATTCCATAGAAGGGCAATAAATTGGGTAGAGTCTTCGCATTATGCCTATGGTTTAAAAAAAAAAAAAGAGAAGAATTTGCTTGGTGAAAAAAGCTGGAGAAGAAAGACTATGGTCATCTTAAAGTATATGAAGCATTCATAATGAAAGAGACATTAGGTCAGTAGTACTTCCAGAATTTCAAAAGAAAAGAGTTTTTATTTTTTTTAATCCTTATGAGAAAAACTTACTAGTGACTAGAACTATCTAACAAGGCCATGGATAGCCTAATAAGAGATGGAACTTATTGCTTCAAGACAAATTCAAGCAGAAGGATCAACCTTTGGGATAGTATAGAGGTGAGTCCTCAAGTGGCCTAGAGAACAAAATGATTCCTTCAGTTCTTCCTTCCACAACAGAATTTTGAGAGCCTCTATTTTCTTCATGTGTACTTTTCAGTTACTGCAGGTGACATATTTATCTAGAACAATTTTCCATTCATTGCAAAGCAGACCTTCATATTTAAACAACAAAGGCATTTTTTTTTTCTTTATAGATAAATCTCCTAAGGATCATATGGCTTCTTGCAAGTTGGCCAATAATAATGACAATTCACTTGTATGTTTTCTTTTTTTTTCCATAATTATCCCTTTCCAAATTTGAGAAACTTTTATCTTTGATTTTCATGCATAGTAGGAATTTCAGAAATTTTATGTTTAATACATTGTATTTTGCAAATTGATGTACTTGTAAATTGAAGGTAGAAAATATATATGTATACTATAACTGATATGAATATCATAAAATGACTTCATGGGCCACACAATATAAAAATTTAGAGTATTAAAGCTCACTACCATATTCCTTTTTGAATTCTGAGTGCATAACCAAGGCAAAATCATAATATGCTACAGGGGAAAAAAATGCAATGGGCTGTAAATAGATTCCAAAGTTCTATCAAGTGGCTGTCACTGATTCTGGTTTATATTGAAATTCTATGGTATAATTAAGCCATTTTAGACCTTGAAGTTAATGACCCATGCAACTTAATTGGGAGAGGGAAGTTACAACTTTTTGTTATTGTTGCTGAAGTTGTAGTCTTGGTAACTGGAAAAGGTTTTCTGCAAAGCTAGCCTGGAAATTAGTGGTGAGCTGATCTATACAAATGAAGCTACTCTGTAATTAACAACCATATGGGGCATATTGAAGATGCAGTCACAGCAAAGACCTAAAAGAAATATGCATTGTAAAGAGTGCCTAATGAAGTGTCCATTTTTGAAAGATTTTTGTTGTACTTAAAGCTTATATATTCTCTAGCTTATGGTCTAGTAGAAATAGCTGCAGACCTAGAGTCGGATGCCCATGTTTGGCTCTGGCATGCTCTGTATACCCTGAAATAGTCATGCAAACAACCTATGCCTCATTTGGAAACCCTGGTGGCCTAGTGGTTAAGTGCTATGGCTGAGAACCAAAGGGTCAGCAGTTTGAATCCACCAGGCACTCCTTGGATACTCTATGGGGCAGCTCTACTCTGTCCTACAGGGTCGCTATGAGTTGGAATTGACTCCATGCAATGGGTTTGGTTTTTGTTGGTTTTATGCCTTATTCTACCTTCTGCAAAATGTTGGGGAGAAGGACACCAGCCTAACTCACAGTCTAATTTTACAGCTAACCTAACTATGAGAATAAAATGCAATGACAAATGCAACATATGTATTTTTTTTTTATTTGAATACTCTGGAGAAATGTAAGATTTTATTATCCTAGATAAGTTGGGAGTTGCCTAGTTGGAATTTCATTTCAAAATAGTCCCTTCTTTGAAGAATAAAATACAAATTTCTGGATTTTTAAAATATTCTATAGAATTCCATTTCCTTCTGAAGTAATGGATATGGAGGCAAGAGAATATTTCTAGAATTCTCCCAAAGTGGAAGACAAACAGTTTAGTTGTATCTGATGCAACAAATTTGAAATTCTAATTTCCTAGTCACCTTGAGCCAAATGAGGGAATTCTTCAAGTGTTAGGCATTTGGTTTCTCATTAATATTTCTACTCTAACTACTTTTTTTTTTTAATCAAACATTATTCAGCATGCTTAAGACCTAATAAAATTACTTATTTTAAAAGAAAATATTATTTCTCATGGGAATAAGTGTGTACGTATGCATGTTGTGAAATTAGAAGTACCACTAAAAAAAGAAAAAAAAATTAGCCTGTAGAAAATATTTTAGTGCAATTATTAAAAATAGGAAAATAGGACGTAGCAATTTCAAAGGCCTGAAGTTTATAATTATATTCAATTTAATTTGAAAACCAATTGTTAAATCTTTAAGCTTATTCTGCACTTTATTGGTAGTGATGGCTTAAAAGCAAACTGATCTCACTGATAATTTGCTTGAACCCAGGTCATTAAATACATCTGAAGTAGAAGAACAGCCATTGTGGCTTTTATTTCAAAGAAAAAATGAGCAAACAAACATAGTTTATTATTCCCAAAATAGATTTCCTCTAGTCTGGAAATCTGAATCCGATTGATAAAGTTTTCCCTAACTATTTCTTATAAGGAGGCCTGGTGACACAAACAATTAAGCATTCAGCTGCTGACCAAAAAGTTGACAGCTTGAACCCACCCAGAGGCTCTGTGGAAGAATGACCTGGCAATCTGCTTCTGTAAAGATTACAGCAAAGAAAATCCAATGGGGCAGTTTTCCTCTGTCACACGGAGTTGTGATGAGTCAAAAATGACTCTACGACACCTAACAACAACAAATTACTTCTTTAAATCAACTTATTTCCATATTTCCAACAGTTGGTCGTATAAAATAATTTGAGATTCAACTATTGATTGTCAAGTATGAATTTAAAATCCAGTATATCGTTGATAGTTATTATTATAATAAAGCAATTATGTGTGAAAATTCTACCTGTATATGGAAGGGAGTAATAACACGCAGTAGAATAATTGTGTGATCATAATTCTATAATCTCTATGTGTATGTTTAGCAATATGACAGGAATTCTCCTCTCCCTCCACCAACATCCCCCTACACAAACTTAGAAAGCCTGATCTCTACTTGTAAAATGTAACATCTTGAAATTCATGAACACCATAATATGAATGAGTTCCTTAGTTTACTTTTCTTCCTCCCAGTAACACGCAGGACTGGAGAACCAGGCATGTCAAAGGATTAAGAGGCATAAGAGAGAGAGAGGGGTTAAGCAAACTTCACCATGCTGAAAGTTTTGAAGAGACAAAATTAATAAGTAAAACATAATGCTGCTCAATGTATTTAGGCAGATCGTAACACTAAGTACTTTGCCCCGAGTGTATACAGAAACACATTAGTCATTTTTTTTAATTTTATTTTTTGTAAGGTCATTTACTCCAAAAGCTGCCTTGGAAACAATCTAGGCTACTGGAATTCTGCCAAATTCTAAATAGTATCTAATAAATTAATAATGGCCCCCGTGAATGTCATGTCCCAAGGAAGAATATTGTGTGATGAATATTTTCTGCTTGCTGGCAAATACATCTTTGTAGATAAATTCCTCAGGGACCTCATATTAATTAAGACTTCTTTGGAAAATGAATCAACTTATTTACAGTGTTGTAGTATTTAAAGACTGTAAGTTCCTCAAGGGCAGAGACAATGTCTTAATCATTTTATATCACTTGTGCCTAGTATAGGGATAGAAAATATTAAGCCATCATTAAATATTGATTGATGGAATTAACAAATGCATTCAGTAAGTCATTATTTACTAGGTAATTGGTTTAGAACTCTGGTTGGCAGCTAGATCCCACTAAATGTAGAAGACAAAGTTACCGTGACAATGGGTTGATAAAACATACACTCACAAAATAACTGAAAAAATGATTTATGTTTAGAAATAACTTACAATAAGCAATAATGTGAAAATTGGAATTTGAATCAAAGGACAAACGTATATTAAGAAGTCTAATTCAGTAACCCAGCCAGAGGATTGCAACTTGTCTACAGAAACAATGAGTTAAGAGAACATGGTCAGCAGAGAATCAAGAAAATGGGTGTCCAAGGAGCAATAATCTATCTGCAGTGTTACAACCACTGGATCAGAAACATTGTAGTGTCCAAGGAACTGAGTCTCTACTTAGCCCTGTGTTATCCAGTATGGTAGCCACTAGCCACGTATGGTCATTTAAAATTAAACTAAGGTTAAATATTTAGTTCTTCAGTCATACTAGTTTGTACTTCTTTTGCAAAAATGAGTAACTCATAGAAGTTCCTAAAAATGATAAACATAGACCAATCATGTTGTTGTTGTCAGGTGCCATCAAGTCAGTTCTGATTCATAGTGACTCTGTGCACAACAGAACGAAACACTGCCCGGTCCTGAGCCATCCTCACAATCATTGTTATGCTTGAGCTCATTGTTGCAGCCACTGTGTCAATCCACCTCGTTGAGGGTCTTTCCCTTTTCCACTGACCCTGTACTCTGCCAAGCATGATGTTCTTCTCCAGGGACTGATCCCTCCTGACAACATGTCCAAAGTATGTAAGATGCAGTCTCGCCATCCTTGCCTCTAAGGAGCATTCTGGCTGTACTTCTTCTAAGATAGATTTGTTCTTCCTTTTGGCAGTCCATGGTATATTCAATATTCTTTGCCAACACCACAATTTAAAGGTGTCAATTCTTCTTCGATTTTCCTTATTCATTGTCCAGCTTTCACATGCATTTGATGCAATTGAAAATATCATGGTTTGGGTCAGGTGCACCTTAGTCTTCAGGGTGACAGCTTTGCTCTTCTACACTTTAAAGAGGTCCTTTAAGGAGACCAATCATATGACCCAGCAATCCCAATCCTAGGTATACAGCCAAAAGATTGAAAGCAGGAATGCTAATAGAAACCAGTACATCAATGTTCATTGTAGAACTATTTGCAAAAGCAAAAAACTAGAAAAAAAAAAAATCTAAATGTCCATCAACAAATGAATGGATAAGCAAAATGTGATACATACATACAAGGGAATATTACTCATTTATAAAGAGAAATGAAGTCTTGATGCATGCTGCAACATGGATGAATCTTGGAAACATTATGCAGAGTGAAATACAGTAGTTAAAAAAGGACAAATACTAGATGATCCTACTTATATGAAATAGGCAAATGTATAGAGGCCAAAGCTTATTAGTGGTTACTAGGGGTGGGAAGGAAGGGAAAAGAGGGAGTCATTGCTTGGGAGGCACTGAGTTTCTGTTAATGATGGTAGAATAATTTGGAAAAGGACAGTGCTAATGGTTGTACAACATGATGAATGTAATTAATGTCACTGAACTGTATGTGTAAAAATTGTTGAATTGGCAAGTGTTATATTTATTTTTAACACAATAAAGAAATCAATAGCTCATATTCTGCTTTGTAAACCAATCGTTTCCAAGATAGCTTAATGAGTTAATTCCTAAGGTGCTCATGCGGGTCCTTTAAATGTTCTAACAACATCATGAAGCACCATGTAGCTACATCCTATTAGCTCCCCAAGGCACCCACTCAGTCCCTTTGCAGCTGTAGTTCCTAGAGTGTATCTGTGCTTCCTAAGAGTCAGTACAGCTTTCCATGGACTATTACATACATAACAATATACAGACACTACTTATTGGGCACTCCCTATACAAGTCACTGTCCTGATTTCCAAATTTTAGATTATTGCCCTGCCTGCTAAAGATTGCATCATAACCCAGCACCTTTGAGAAGGGTGACATTCCTAGTGGCTCTCAGAATAGAAATTCCTAATTATTTGTCATTGTGATTAGAGAGAATAAAATTCCCTTAGTCTGCAGAAAAGCTGCAAATTGTTAATATTCTTTCCCTTTTTGGAAAGGCAGTCATAAGAGCTGTGTTAATGGATTTCTTTGTGATTTAAATACAACATATGAAAAGCAAGACTTGTGACTCTTGAATAAAGAAGCACGTGTTGTTTTGAGAAGATGGTCATTCATCACTAGTTATAAGAAGTCTATTTGTAATTCGAAGTTTTAATTTAATTAGTGTCACATACTTGAAGGCTGCCTTGTGTCAACTGTTGTAATGACATGCTATCTGTTCCTTCTACAGAGTAAGTTGCTAACAAGCATTTCAACTGGAACAAAATGATAATGAGAACAACGGAAGTGTTAATTACCTATGCAATTAAAGTGCCTTATAGTCACACTAGTGTAACACTCTACTGTATTTACATCTGTAATAGCTATTAATCTTCAGATGAAAATTCCTGTTGGCACTATGTATAGTTTCATAGCTAAAATATGGCGAAAGGTATTAATGGAAGGGTTTATAGACTGTATCTATATAGCTTCACTCTAGCTGTTCAATTTTTGGTAACGGAATACTTTCATTCAGTTTTTGTATTAGCATGTAATAATACGACCACGTTATATACCATAAATTGCTTTTATTTAGGGGAGGGGAGTGGCTATATACAACAGAGAAAAAAAATTTCTTTTTTGCCTTTTTCAAAACACGTTTTAAAATCATTGCATATTTGTTGTGTCATTTTATGTTATTACACAGTGTACATGGTGGAAAAAAAGGCTTTGTAAGTTTTTGAGTATAATGGGCATAAAATATTAAAAACTTTGGTCTTAATTGCCTTGGGAATGTATGGAAGATTCCAGTTTCCTTGAAACCGAACTCTCCTTCTGTTATGGATAGAGTTGTGTCCCTGCAAAATGTGTGTCAATTTGGCTAGGTCATGATTCCTAGTATTGTGTAATTGTCTATCATTTTGTCATCTGATATAACTTTCCTATGTGTTGTAAATCCCACCTCTAGGATGTTAAAAGGCAGGGTTACAGGCAGTTATATTAATGAGGCAGAACTCAGACTACAGGATTAGGTTGTATCTTGAGTCAATCTCTTTTGAGATGCAAAACAGAAAAGAGAACAGAAAGACAGAGGACCCTCATGCCACCAAGAATGAAGAACCGGGAGTGGAGCCTGTCCTTTGGACCTGAGATCTCTGCACTGAGAAGCTTCTAGACAATGGGAAGATTGATGATGAGGACCTTCCCACAGAGACGGTAGAGAGAGAAAGACTTCTCCTGGAGCTGGCACCCTAAATTGGGGCTTCTAGTCTCCTAAGCTGTGAAAGAATAAATTTCTCTTCATTAAAGCCCTCCCTTGCAGTATTTCTGTTGTAGCAGCACTAGATAACTGAGACACATTCCCCTTCTTCTTTTACAAATTTTAGTGTCATGGGCTACATACAGGTCAGGCTCAATAAATGTTGGCTTACTAAAGTTTACTTTTACAGAAGATGTTTAACTCATCTGAAATGGTTGACTGTGCCAGACTGGTAATAGCTACTGAGGTTAGGTTATTACTTTAAAACAACACAGTCCATTATTCATACAGAAATTTCATAACATCTTGCCCCCAAAGTTTAACAAAAGGGTTTTGAAAACAAAATAGAACATTGAAAGACCTTTAAAGTTTAAAATATATGTTTACAGATCTGATTTTCTGTAGTACAGACATACAAAAATGACTCACCCAGGTTTGTTGTTATTGTTTTGTACTGAGTAAAGATTTTATTATTAAAAGCAAAAGATCAATTTATGCTGAACAATTACAGCAAATTCCATGTAATGACTTTGTTTGCAGCCAATGGTTTTAAAAAATGATACAGGTATTTTCCAATTAAAAAAATTACCCAAACACAAAATTATTCATATCTGAAAAAGAACGGATATCTAATATGAATTCACTTCCATTAAATAAAGTGTGAGACTTATTTGTTCCTGTGCAGTCATGCAGTAAAGCTGTCAGTGAATTCTCTTTTAGGGAGAGTACAAATTTAGTATTCCAAAATTATGGGCCTGGTTTATCATGGCATATATTAAGCTGTATCAGAAATATGGCTCTTGTATGAATATACTTGGATTTTATTATCTTGAAATGCTAGCTGTGCTTAAAGAAAAAGGCTACGTTTTTTGAGTACCTACTAAGTGACATTCTCAGTGCTTGGTACTTTTCTAGAACTTGTGTAATTCATTCAGTACAAGATAGCTTCCATGTTCTCCACCAACAAAGGGAAATCGAAGCTCCAGTAATTGAAAAACTGCTTCAAGTCCTCAAAGCCAGCAAGTGACACTTCTAACTTTACTTTGGGTTCCTCATACCCCAGCACAGTTGCCTCTTGGTCTAGTAAATTCAAAAAAGACAATTATCCTGTCACTTAGCTTTCTTAAGCAAAGGACAGTTACTTTATTTTTTTTTGAAAAACATCAGTAATTAGTAGGAAGAGCCATACATTTTCTTTTCAAAGGGTAAGAGATAATTAAATGCCTTTTTCATTATTTTTAGAGCCCAATCTGGCTTTGTATATTACCAAGGAGGGAAATACATCTTACTAACCATTACAGCCATTGGTTCATTTCCCCCCTTAAACTGTATTTATCACAGTGCATGGAGGCTATGAGAAGATAATTTGTCCTGGCATGAAGAGACTTCTCTAACAATTAGATGAGCATAAAATGAAACTGACTACAGTGACATGCAAAATATGTTTGCTGACAAGTAGCAGGGTTGATATTTGATATAAAAGTGTTTATTACACAGGAAAAGAACTGTCTGGATTGCCTTTCTAACTCTGGGTGTCTAGGTATCCAATACAGTGAGCTTTCAGGAAAACAAATCCTAAAGGAGAAAGGAAGAGCCAAGTAGAAAATAGAGTACTTACATTTTATGGAAACTTGAAATATATAAATTTGAAATAAGTCAAGATAAATAATAAAGTCTCACTTAAAGCAGTGGTTAAGAACTTAGCTACTAACCAAAAGTTGGCAGTTTGAATCCACCAGTTGCTCCTTGGAAACCCTACAGGGCAGTTCTACTTTGTCCTATAGAGTTGCTATGAGTTATTTTTTAAGCAAAAACTAATCAGAAATGCATTGAGAATCACACCTTGAGAACTGTCAGGTGTGTTTATGCCATTTATCCTGCTAAACAGGAATCCATGCCATCTTTGCAAATAAATAGGCAAACAAGAAGATGGTTGCTTGCGCCAGAGCCCCTGTTAGAGATGCTTATGATCACTGTGTTATCTTAATGTCCTTGAAGATATCTTTTACAAAAAATCCTAATTAAACAATATCTAGATATTCCTGAGTAGTGGTCCTAGAACTTAAAAAATGCTTTTCCAAATCTAACTCTGGAAAAGATGATAAAAGTGGTAAAATACGATCAGAATATTCCAAATACTGTGCTGTTAATTCAAGGGCAAATACGTTGAGAAATACAGGCACTATGGAATAAAGCAAAAGTACACTGTAATGGTTGGAGAATTATAGGCTCTAAGAATGTATGCCCATTTTTTATATTTATTCCTATAGGAATATTGGACATGAATAATGCAAATGTTGATTTATACAAGGTGGTAAGGAACAGGTCTCTGCAACTGCGTCATATTAGACTAATATTTTTTAGGACTACTAAAGGACTTCATGGAATAATAAGTGTTGTAACTTAGGATCAGTTTCACAAACTATATCAATCTTTTGTTGTCTATTATTCAGAACGTTTGGTAAAAAGAAAAGAAAAAACAGAAAAACTATTTGGAAACACGAAATTATAACTTAGTAAAAGATTATTCTCCTTCATTTCTATTAATTTCAAAGTTTGAAATCTCAACCATAAATCAAAAGAGAAAAACTTTGTGTTAGAAACTTACTAGGTTGTAAACATAGTCCCAGGATACCAATTCAGTAATATACATATATAATATATTAAATAGATATTTGAGGATATGTACATATACATATGTCTGTATGACAAGCAGATAATCCAAGAAACTGGACTATATGAAGACCAACGGGGCATCAGGATTGGAGGAAGACTCATTAACAACCAGCATTATGCAGATGACACAACCTTGCTTGCTGAAAGTGAAGAGGACTTGAAGCACTTACTAACGAAGATCAAAGACCACAGCCTTCAGTACGAATTGCACCTCAACATAAAGAAAACAAAAATCGTCACAACTGGACCAATAAGCAAATCATGATAAACAGAGAAAAGATTAAAGTTGCTGAGAATTTCATTTTAATTGAATCCACAATCAACACCCATGGAAGCAGCAGTCCAGAAATCAAGAGGGGCAAATCTGCTGTGAAAGACCTTTTTAAAGTGTTGAAAAACAAAGATGTCACCTTGAAGACTAAGGTGCACCTGACCTAAAAATAAATAAATAAATAAGCCATGGTATTTTCAATCGCATCTTAACACATGCAAAAGCTGGGCAATGAATAAGAAAGACCAAAAAAGAAATGATGCCTTTGAATTGAGGTGTTGGCAAAGAATATTAAATATATTATGGGCTGCCAAAAGAACAAACAAATCTGTCTTGAAGGAAGTATAACCAGAATGCTCCTTAGAAGCTGGGATGGTGTGACTTCGTCTAACATACTTTGGACATGTTATCAGGAGGGATCAGTCCCTGGAGAAGGACATCATGCTTGGTAGAGAACAGGGTCAACGAAAAAGAGGAAGACCCTCAACTAGATGGATTGACACCGTGACTGCAACAATGGGCTTAAGCATAACAATCGTGAGCATGGCAAAGGACCGGGCAGTATTTCATTCTGTAGTACATACGGTCACTATGAGTTGGAACCGACTTGATGGCACCTAACAACAACACATATATGTGTACATATATGTGTTTATATATATACACAGAGAGAGAATTATAACTGAATAATGGCTTGCATCTCTGTTCCAAAACCCTTTTTTTTCCCCGCAAAAAGTGGTCTCTCTTGAAAGAAAGAACTTCCATTTGAACATTCATATCTTCTGGTTGAAATATCAGCAAAACAAAGAAAGATTCTTCAAGTCCTTAGCGCCTTAGGTTTAGTCAGCATTATGTTTACAAATATCGTCATGTACTTTTTCCCTTTCACAAGCGTATGTGTTGGGTAGGTCAGATACATTTTTAATTTTACATGTGAAGAAATTGAGCCTTGAAAAAATCTAAAATCCTTCCCACATCCACAGGGTCCCCCTTCCAGCACTCTCACCCCAAATGTACAAAAGACTGCAAAGTTCACAGTATCGATTGGTAGTCCCCTATTTATGACATGTTAGAGTTACAATGAACTGCACTTATGACCGTCCTTTTTTTTTTTTTTGCACATTTTCTTTATAATATGTACTGCATACCAAAACCAAAACCAAACCCATTGCTATTGAGTCAACTTCGACTCATAGCAACCCTATAGGACAGAGTAGAACTGCCCCTTATAGTTTCCAAGGAGCGCCTGGTAGATTTAAACTGCCGACCTTTTGGATAGCAGCCATAGCACTTAACCACTATGACGCCAGGGCATGGTTCAGCATGTAATTTGCTGATGTTATCATTCTCATGCCAACCCTCAAAGACAAATAAAGATCAGATTTATAAAGATACTGATAACAAAGGCAATAATAATGAAAACTAAAAAAAAAATGAGGTATTCAACTTATGTCAGGACCAACTTACAACAGAGTCGTCAGAATGGAACCCCGTCCAAGTTGTTGACTGCCTGTACAGGCCTCTGCTCAGAAGTTACCTTCTCAGAGAGGCCTTCTGGAACCACCATATCTAAAACCTAAAGCATCACTTTCCCTTACGTTCCTCTATTAGTTACTGGCTTTCCCCCATGACCCTGACTTACTTATACTTAGTACTTTTACCGTATTTATTATTATACATTTATTTGTATTTATAATGCCCGTATTTCTCCTCTTGTACCACCCCTCCTGCATCCAAACATACACACACACACACACACACACAGACATCTAAGCTCCATGATAGCAACATTACTCTAGGTTTTCTGACTCCAGGTTCAAGGCTTTCTCTACTACACAGTACAGAGCTATCTTTCCCTTGAGGGGCTGAACTGGGAAAAGAATAAAAAGCTGTGGCGTAGTTATAAAAGCATGTAACATCTTTTTTCCACTGACTTAATTATAATTTATATTTCTCTAATATGTATTTTGCGACTGACTAATTAGGGATACAATCTTTTGTCTTCAATCAAAACAAAAATTTTACAATTTTATGAGCACAGACACCTGGCTTATCTATCGTAATCCATCTTCCTCACACACAACATCCTAACCAGAGGAGGATTTTCAGTTAATCACAATGCAAACTATATTTTCTTAGATTTATGTTTGGAATTAGTAGCAGCTGCCCACATCAATATTTTAAGGACAATTCCACTAAAATGCTGCTCTGTTTTTAAAATGAAAAACTCAAATATCTATCAAGATTGTTTTGGGATGCAGAAGACATATTTCTAAATTTTGTTTTATAGTAAAACATGTTATATTGGTGGGAGATTTTAAATGATGAATTTTTACTGCCAAAACACTTTAAGGCTTTTATTTAGTTACCCAACTATTCCAAAACTCCACATGCCTGTTCAGCGCATAAACCGCTTGTAGTTCCTCCACTGTGGCTAAATAATATTTAAATAATAAATATAGAAATCCAAGCAGGCTTTCTTTTAGTCAAAGAATTACTTTGGATCCCTTTACACTTCTATAGGTGGCCTTAAAAGAGGGAGGGGTAATTCTATTTTCCCTTATGTCTTTGAGCTAATGGTTTATTTTCCTGTAAACACTACAAATAAATTTTCTTACATTAGACATTTTTCCCCAACTCACAGATAGATAAATAAATTGTGTAGAGAATTTTCAGCCAAGTGGGCACACTTAAACATTTTGATTAACAGGATATATAGGTAAAGTGATAATCTCAAACAGGAAGTACATATGGTAACAATGTATAATGCCTCAGTTTTCTCTTTTCTTTCACCAATGAAAAGGACATTTATTTACTCTCTACGGAATACATGTTTTCATGAGCTTATACCCTATCCTCTCTGTACTTGACCCTTAATAATAATGATTCTGACAAATAGAAAGCATTTATTGAGTCCTTACCATATCAACAAATAGCATTTATTGAGTCCTTACCATGTATTATGAAGTCCACTAGGTACTTCAGAAAACAACACATTACCTAATTCTCACAACAATGTGGTGAAGGTGGGTGTTTTTATACTAACATGGTGTATTGCCAGTCCTCCCACAACTGTTCTCCCCATCTTCCTGGGCACATAGCCATCACATTTCAGGCCACTTTGGAAGCCTAATGTGGCCATGTTACTAAGTTCCCACCACTGTGAGCAGATATTATGTGTACAACTTTCAAGTTGTCTTCTAAAAAAAGATTTGCCCTAACCTCACTGTCCATTTTCCTTCCAGTATCAGAAAACGATAATGTCTAGAGTGATCTTTGAACAATGTGTTAAGCATACCCATGCCGCCCCTCAAGCCTAGTTTCCTGAATGATTTCAGAAAGCTGGGCACACTTTTCCTCCTTGGGTGTAAACTTATATTTCATTTGAACCACTGAATATTAGGATCTCTTTGTTAGAGTAGCTTAGCTTTTTTTGTCTTTAAGCAGTTGCCTTGTAGAGTAGGCTCTGACTCATGCCCACCCCATGTGAGTCAGAGTAGAGCTGTGCTCCACAGGATTTCAACAGCTGATTTTTCAGATGGAGATAACCAGGCCTTTCTTCCTCTACATATCTCTAGCTAGACTTAAACGTCCAACATTTTGGTTAGCAGCTGAACGCATTGACTGTTTATACCATTCAGGGATTGGGTTAACAGGCTGGTCTGCTATCCAAAAGGTTGGAAGTTCGAGTCTACCCGGAGATGTCTCAAAAGAAAGGCCAAAACAATCTATTTCCAAAAAAATCAGCTGTTGAAAACACCGTGGAGCACAGTTCTGCTCTGACACACATAAGGTCATCATGAGTCGAGTCCATTGGACAACAATTGCTTAGCTTTTAACTTAGGGAATATTAAAGGTGAAAATAGCATAGTTATTTACTTAAGATCATATAGCAATTCCTATACCTAGTACATCCTCAGCTTGGAAAAAAAAAAAAAAAACACTTTGGGTAATTGATCAAGAATAATTCAAAAGTAGACCTGATGAAGTTTAATACGGATTTTCACAGCTTGCCGTGTCAGCAATGTCACACTGTACCTCTTCATCTATTCTAGTACAGTCCATAGCCAAACAAATTAGATTGTAATACCTTCCTAAAACTGTCAAAATAATCCAGCTCTGGCGTGACATAAGTTCTGTTCTTATATCTATCCTACAACTTATCTCTATTAAAATTGTCTTAGCTCCGTAGACCCAGCACTCAGCACAGAATCTAGTATACAGAAGAAACTTGATAAATGTGTATTTTCTTTTGAAATAATAAAAATTTCAAAGAGTATCGCTCAATATCTATGATTCACTAT
This sequence comes from Loxodonta africana, assembly GCF_030014295.1. Taxonomy (NCBI): domain Eukaryota; kingdom Metazoa; phylum Chordata; class Mammalia; order Proboscidea; family Elephantidae; genus Loxodonta; species Loxodonta africana. The sequence continues at coordinate 107,342,520 of NC_087347.1, read as the reverse complement.
GTAAATTGAAAAATCATAGAATTCTAAGATAGAATTGAAGAAGTGGGGTTATCATAGCTTTAATTTGATTATAATTATCTAAGTTTTCTTCATAGATTTTAAAAGTTATGATTTAATAACCATCATTTTGGCTTTCCTAGAAATTGATTGCTTAATTATAACCTATTTTAATCCAATTTTTTTTTCTAAATAAATGCCTGTTAGAGATAAAAAGGTTAAGTAACTTCATAAATGAACAAATTTATGAAGGTTGACTTGTTCAAAATCATATATAATTTATATTCATATTAAAAATAAAATCTAAATTTCACTGACTTTTAGGTGAATTATCTAGACAACACAATATAATATTCCCTTTAAGCAACTGCTTTTCTCTTTGATGTTTAAAATCAACATTGAGTCTTTTTAATACCTTGCATGAACGATGACAGATGGCCAGGTCTGAAAATAGACAATCGAAGACAGTGGGCATGACGATTCTCAGAGAATTTATTCAAAACCATTGTTTATTTATTTATTTATTTATCTTTTAAGGGAGAAGAGAGACCCAGGGCTTCCTTGTGCTTTAAAAATATATATATATATCTAGGAAAAGACCTCAGTTCACAAGAAATCTGTCTTTCTACTTTAGAGCCAACAGATATAACTGGAACCTACTAGAGAGGTCACAGGGGGGAATCTATCTCCAGCATCTTTAAAAAGACCCTTAGTTTCCAAACTGTAGGAGATGACCTTATTGCTGATGTCAGTCAGATCTTGGCTGAAAGCAGAGAATACCAGAAAGATTTTTACCTGTATTTTATTGAGCAGTCAAAGGCATTAGACTGTGCGGATCATAACAAATTATGGACAACATGCAATAAATGAACACTTAATTGTGCTCATGTAGAACTTGCACATAGATCAAGAAGTCGCCATTTGAAAAGAATAAACGGATATCGCATGGCTCAAAATCAGAAAAGGTGTGCATCAGGGTTTTATAGTTTCACCATATTTCTTCAATCTGCATGCTAAGCAAATAATCCCAGAAGCTGGACTATATGAAGAAAAACGTGGCATTGGGATTGTAGGAAGACTCATTAACAACCTGTGTGTGCAGGTGATAAAACCTTGCTTTGTGCCAAAAGTGAAGACGACTTGAAGCACTTACTGAAGATCAAAGACCACTCTTCAGTATGAATTACACCTCAACATAAAGAAAACAGAAATCCTTATAACTGTACCACTAAATAACACCATGCTAAATGGCGAGGGAACTGAAGTTGCCAGGAAATTCATTTTTCTTCGATCAATAATCAATGTCCAAGGAAGCAGCAGTCAAACGACATATTACACTGAGCAAATCTGCTGCAAAAGTCCTCCCTAAAATGCTAAAACACAAAGATGTTACTTTGAGAACTAAGGGCACCTGACCCAAACCCTGGTATTTTCAGTAGCCTCATATGCATGCAAAAGCTGGATAATGTAAAAGGAAGACTAAGAAGGAATTGACATATTTGAACTGCAGCATCGGCAAAGAATATTGAGTGTACCATGGACCTCCAGAAGAATGAACAAATCTGTCTTGGAGGAAATACAGCAGAATGCTCCTTAGAAGTGAGGATGACAAGACTTTGTCTTGCTTACTTTGGACATGTAATCAAGAGGGGTCAATCCCTGAAGAAGGAAATCATGCATGGTAAATTAGGGGTCAGCGAAAAAGAGGAAGACACTTAATGAGATGGATTGACACAGTGGCTGCAACCATGGGTTCACACAACAATCATTGTGAGAATGGTACCAGACCCAGCAACAGTTTGTTCTCTGTACATAGGGTAGCTGTAAGTCAGAACTGACTCAATGGCACCTAACAACAACAACAAGGAGATGACATTGCATTTTTATTTGTTGAAAACCATTGGAAATAGGATATTAGCAATTTTTATTTATTTACTAATAAATATGAAGTACTAGAAATTTAACAGATATTTATCAGCAAACATGAAAAAAGGGACAAGTTTTGCTATCCAAACTCTTACTATGGGACGCATTTTGACTTTACACATTCTGACAGTGGTTTTAAATACTAAAAAAAAACACTGTTCAGAGAGATATGTACTTATTTCTTAAGCTTCTAAAGGCCAATGTACAGGGGGAAATGAAGTGGTATATAATTCTCAAAAAACCAAACCCGTTACTGTCGAGTCAATTTCAACTCAAAGTGACCCTATATGATAGAGTAGAACTGCCCCACAGGGTTTCCAAGGAGCAGCTGGTAGATTTGAACTGCTGACCTTTTGGTTAGCAGCCTGCCTCTTATCCACTGCACCACCAGGGGTTCAGGTATAAAATTAGCATAGCATTTATAAGACACATTTAAAGAGTTTATCATGTGTAAGTTAACAAGGTATTAATGAGTGAGAAGTCACATTAACATGAACAATCAAGTGAACTGTACTTAAGAATGTTCTCATGCATAGAACTGGGGGTTAATACTTATCAGAATGAGAAAACAGAAAAACCTGCAGTCAGATTACAGTATGCCTATTTGTGGAAAAAGAACACCTTAAAAACTCTGTATAGTTTGTGATAAGTCAATTAAGCCTTGTTAATACAAAAGAGGAACTCTCAGAATGTAGGGCCTCTTGGTTAATATTTTGTTTGATGTTGTGTGGTGCTTCAATTATTAGAGAGATTTCATCTAAAATCTAGGCCAGTTTACATTAATTTCTCAGCAACCTGTTACAGGCCAGGTTTTATGGTTCACTCAAGAATTTCCCAAAACTACTAATGCCTCCTGGGACATTTGCTTTGTACATTTCCCTGTCTGTAACATTCAAAAGCTTTCAAAGGTGTTGATTTTCATCTTTAAATCCCCATAGTAAGATGAAATATGAAATACAGATTATGCTCAGATCTCATAATTATATTCCTGATGAGGTACTCTACTTGTTATTTAACAGAATCATTACTGATGTCTTAAATGGTAATCAGGGTGTTAGATCACACAGGTTCTTTGAGCTTAGTTCTAAATTCCAAATATCCCAGCTAATATTTTCCCGGAGTATCTTAAGATGAACAAATATATTTATTCTAATCAAAATGGGAAAATAAAGAGCACAATCCAATATGACTGATTTCCATTAAATCTTATTAAAATTTAACTACAGCAAAATAGTGAATTAATTTAATTTTTTTTTTATGTATACCTTAAATTCTATACTCCCTCCAACTTTATATGGCTGCAGTATAAAAATGACCACTCTTTTATGTTATGTTTATATGAGGGACTAATTTATTATAATTTTAAATAAATTAAGTAAATCATGTGACTAAAATTCATGTCTTCTTTTCTTGACCTTCCTGTTGATCATATTTTATAACAGAAGGACAAGAACTTAAGAACACAAGCATACTCACACTCAGAATCATGGAGAAGTCTCTGGATTTTGATCACTGACATCTGGGTTCCAATCCTATATTTTTGTCACAAAAGCAAGCTCCCAGTCAAGCCATTCAGCTTTACTGCAGCTGAGTCCTTCACCTTTAGGATTGCTCATCTTAAATTCTCACTTACCAGAGATGGCATCTATTGCAATCACTGGGTATTTAGTGCGTTGTATTCTGTCTTGCCAAAAATACAGCCACGATGCTCCTTAGATGCAAGGATGGCAAGAGTAGGTCTCACATTCTTTGGACATGTTATCAGGAGGGACAAGTCCCTGGAGAAGGACATCATGCTTGGTAAAGCAGAGGGTCAGCAAAAAAGAGGAAGACCCTCAAGGAGATGGATTGACACAGTGGCTGCAACCATGGACTCCAGACTAACAACGATTGTGAGGATGGCACAGGATCAGGCAGTGTTTCGTTCTGTTGTACATAGGGTCACTATGAGTCAGAACCAACCCCACAGCCCCTAACAACAACAGCATTCTGTATATACAATACCAGATCTGACTAGAGAGTTTTTTTGATTAACTGGAACCTGATTATCAGAACATCTCAGTTACTTTTAATTCTTCTTGAGTTCCTCTTTAAAGTGGGGCAAAATGTAAGAAAAAAATACGATAAACGGTATATTTTTTATTCAGTGTTTGGTGAAAATTTACACAGCAAATTAGGTTCCCATTCAACAATTTCTACACAAAATGTTCAATGACATTGGTTACTTTTTCCACATCACATCAACATTCTCATTATTTTCTTTCTGGTTGTTCCATTTCCATTATTCTTGCCTCCTACTCTGCCTCCACCTTCTCATCTTTGTGAATGGGGCACAATATTCACAGGTGATATTTTGTATCTTATGAGCCAATTATTTACTTAGTTGAAAGGTGACCTCTGAGAATAGTTTCTGGTCAAAGTCTAAAGGGTCCCCCAAGTCTCTGCCAGTCCAGCAAGTCTGGCCTTTTTTTTTTTTTTAATTTTGACTTTTGTTCTACCATTTTCTCCTATTCTATGTGGGACCATCTATCATGGCCCCAGTCAGAATAAGAACGTATTTGTTTAAAAGGAACTTCCAAACAAACTTTGACAATGTTTACTCTTCTAGAAGTAAGGCAATATATTGAATGATGATTCCAAGGAACTTTTAGCTTTTAACCAAAAATGTTTTGGTTGTTTTCAGAAAAATGTTCTTCCTAAGATGTGACATGGACTATCACAATGTAGGAAACTTTATTTAAATGATTTATTGAATCTTTTATAAATTAAAAAAATAATCATAAACCCCCTCTTTTGGAATAAACATGATATTAGTGAAGATACTTTTTGATGACTCTCATTTATTCATTCAACAAATATTTACTAAACTCCTACTATGTGTCATTGCCAGGAATGACTATAAAGTGGTAAGCAAGAAAAAAGACATGGCCTATGTTCCTTGATATTATGGACTCTACAAAGTTGTAGCAAAATTAGACAGCAACCAAATAATCAGACAAATGAATGCATGGTTATAAACTGACCAAGGTGATCCAAAGTGGGTGAGGGTGCGTTCTTTAAATCCTAAAGACAGAGTTCTTTGAGAGCTGAAAAATACGTAGGAATGACTTAGGTAAACGAGGGTCTAGAGAGCAGTGCAATCAAAGAAAAGAGACTGTCCTCAGCCAGGCCCGGAGGCAGAGTGTGAGGGAGCGTGTATTGAGATTTGGAAGCTTCCAACTGAAGGATTTCCAACAAATCTTTGAGGTAATATCGGACAGTTGCATGGGTCAAAGTGATTATAAAGTTATATACATAATTACTATTACTGACTTCTTCCTTAAAATTAAGGCATATTTTCTCTGAAAATGGGTTTCTTTATTACTTACAGCAAATATTAAAGAAAATTCCAAGTGAGGAAATCTCACTTTGTTTTTTGCTTTTTTTTTTTTCTCCCCCAAACAGCACTATGTTGCTGGGGATGTATAAAACAATAAATAATATGAAGCATAAGCTAAAGCTATAAGTTTGGTTTGGCTTTTAAAACAAGTGTTGGCTTTTTTTGGTCCCATAATATTTATTTTAATGTTCTCAAACCTGTCACTTCTAACATGGGTGGGTAGTAATATGAGAGAGAGAGAGAAATGTCTGTCATTGATTAAATTTTGAGTCAAGGCTCCAACGTTTCTTCCGTGCAGTTGGCTGAAAGTGAGACAGACATTTCTAGTGCAAACAAGATGATGAGAATGCGACTGTCTTTAACTCTCCTTGTCACAGAAAGATGGGCTTTTCCTAAGTTTACTATTTAAAGGATTCTTTGTCTGCTGTGAGAGAAAACACGGCTGTCAGGACTATTCCTTTTACATTAGCTAAAAGGATTCATTCAAAATATTTAAGTATGCCAGTCAGCCAAATAAACTTAACTAATAGATACAGGTTTTCAGTGGATGCCCATCAATCAGGACGTGTTTAGATCCACAGCTGCTCAACGTCAAATACAACGGTCCAGATAGAAAACAAGTGGAAAAAATGTTCAATTACTAGTAAGGCTTGATACAATGATTTGGCACAATATGTGTTAAACGTAGTTTTAAAGCAATGCTTGCCTACTTTTAACCTAAAGCATTTTTAGAAAACAAATAATATTCAGTTAGATTTCTCTTTGATTTCTCAAAGTATGCCTAGTGTCAGGATAGGGTTTTTAGCTGCAGCTAACAGCTCTTCCGGTGGAAGGATTCATGCTTATTTTACTTGTATTGACTTGACTTGTGGAGAAAAAAAGAATTACTAACATCGGAATTTAGCAATATCCTCCACATACTGGAGAACCTTGAAAGCCAATGGCAAACTTAAATCCAAGTCAGTGAGAATTTGTGTATATGTGAGTTTGCACATATATGTATGCACACACAGTGTGGTAACACGGATGATAACAGAAACTCACATTACATAGAAGAGAATTAGTTCCTTAGTTTGGCTGTGTTCTTTTTGTCAATAGTTTCATCTACTAGTGCATCCTATGTAAAGAAATAGGATCAGCAACTGGACGTTAGAACTGCTGAATGTTTGGCATTTCCAGGTCAGATGCTCTTCTTTACTAAAAAACCCCTCCCAAGGACAAGGGAAAAACAAACAAAACCCACTGTTGTCAAGACATTCTGACTCATAGCGCTACCTTATAGGACGAAGTAGAACTGCTCCATAGGGTTTCCAAGGAGCAGCTGGTGGATTCAAACTGTCGACCTTTTGGTTAGCAGCCAAAGGTTTAACCTCTGCACCACCAGGGCTGGAAGGAGTCTTGAATCCTCTCTCATATGAAAGCCAGACAAAAAGAATAAATAAAATATATGCATATATATATAATACTTATCTCATTTTGAAACAGAAGGTATGCTCTCTTTTAATTTTGGAGAAAGGTCGTTAATTTTTTTCTTGCCCACTTGCAACATACAGCTGCCATTTTGGGTTACAACAATGAGGCCAGTGTGGAAGTAGAATAAAGGAAAAGGGTTGCCTTTGGATCTGAACAATAAGTTCATTCACAGGCCTTTCCGTCTGGAAGATTCTGAGACTTCACCAACATAATTGCTAAATAAGAATAAGGCAAATGAATTCTAATAAAGGCCAATGCCAGTGATTTCAAAGAAAAAGGAAATACTTTAAGGCACGTAATTGTAAAAGGCTGCTCCGTGCGAATCGAGAAGAATTTGTCTGAACGTCCTTATCAAAGAAGGCAGAATCACTATTTCCTTGTAAAACTCAATGTCCTGAACTAAAGCAGTTTTAGATAAATGGACTTCAACAGAGGAAAGGGATTTTTTTTTAAAAATGACCTCCATTTTTTTTGACTTTTCTATTCATTCTTCCTCGTGTTTTTCAATAGTGTTATTAAAGCAAACTCCAGTCCAGGGTTTGGTTCCAGAATAGACCTCAGGACAATTTATTTCCTGATCTCTGATTGACTGGACTCAATTATAAGAGCAATAGTAAACTGGAAGAGGAGAGGGCCTAAAAGAGTAATTTTATCTCCCCTTTATATTTTCAAAAGCTTTCTGCTCCCCTTGATGATACAGATCATAAACTGCCACCAGAAAAGCAAACTTGAAGTCTCTGCAATCCCTTACAATAACACAACCTTAAAGAATGCTGTTTTGAGGTTCCCTTTCTTCCTTACTTTTTTTCTTCTTTCTTTTTGCTATTGTTGCCTGGATTCTTTTATGGGAAAAAAAGCAGGTCAGTGCTGTTGGCAACCTTTCCTCCCCTGCCCCTTTATCTGATTCCCTTGGTAATGGTGACTTTTCTTTCGCCTTTTTTTCCCTCTCAGTGGAAGAAGAAGGAGTGTACTTAAAAGCATGACTTTAGTACACAATTCAACCTCCAGCATTGAACTCTTCGCACCTGTCATTAGTATCGGCCTAGGCACACCATCGACCTTCATATAGAAATAAATAAATGGAAATAAATAAAAATTAAACTCTATCACTGTGCTTGGAATGAGTCAGGGGTAGAAATGTTATCAGAATATAACCTTGAGGATTGTTTCATGTTTTGGGGCCTACAGCTTAAATACCTTGGAAACTCTGTGGGGCAAGTCTACTCTGTCCTAGAGGGTCTCTATGAGTCGGAATCGACTCGATGGCACTGGGTTTTTTCTGGGTTTACCTTTATACCATGCATTCTGTTCACCTGTTGCACGTGGAGTTTTAGCGGCAGGCTTTCAGAAATCTCAGCCCAACAATAATCATGGAACATTCATATTTTTATCCTATTTTCAAGTATATAAATACATAAAAAACAATGAGGAGTTTTCAGCTCTTTCTCTAAATTTTGAACGTGAAAGACTAGGGGAAAAAAAAAAGGAAACTGAGGAAATTTTCATTTTTATCTGGGAGTAAATGCTTTCTTATTACCAACAACTGGAATATGGATTGTCCCTGTCTATGATTTTAGATGTGTTTTCAGATTGAAATTTTAGTAAATTGTTTTGCTATGGGGGTATATATAAAATCTTTTTTTCCCCCTCTGTCTATTGTCTTTGGGCTTATTATTGTTTGTATTAAGTCAGGCATTAACTGCAAATAAGAAAACTAACATTTTAAATTACACAAGAAAATTAGCAATATCTTCATTTGTTAGATGCTTAATTTTAACCAATCTTTTCCAAGTCTAATTTCCATTAAGGACAAGCTAAATCTAGAGTCAGATGATTTTAATTATAGCTAAAATTTAACATAGTTTAGTTTATCTGCCACAAATTTTTTCAACAAGTTTGTAGTGAATGGTCACAATGTGCTAGACATCATGCTGGAATTTATAGTCATTCAATTTCCATTCTTAAGAGTTTACAGTCTTTAGGATATAGTGAATATTTATTTTTGTTTTCATGAGATCACAGCATCAATTCCATCTCTTGTCAATAGCCCCTGGTTTTTCTTTGGTGCCTATGGCCATGTTATAAAGGCCAGGATAATTATTTTATCTCTTTGGCCTAAGGATACGGCTTAAGGATGGGCATATGACCTATGTTTGTGCAATAAAAGTCAGCCTCAGGATATGGGTGAGATTACTGAGGAAAAAAAAAAAACTCTGGTATATGAGATTTAAGAAGCTGTTAGTATATAAGCTGAGAGGGAGCAACTAGTAGCCAGCTTTTCCCACTAGACCAAACAGCCTGAGAAGGAAGCCAACCCAGAGGAACCAAGAGATGGAAAGAAACAGATTTCCAGCAATATATTCTGAGGTCCTAGATCCAGTTGTACCTTAAGCCATAACTCCCAAAATTTTCAGTTACATGATCCATTAAATTCTTTTTCTTCCTTAATGCATTTTGAACTAGATTTCTATCATCTGATTAAAAAATAGGAAAATGAGATCACTACATACATTGCTCTAAATCAGAATTTCTCTGCTACTCATGGACGACTAGCATCATCAACACCTGGGAACTTGTTAGAAATCAAAATTTTTAGGCCCTACCCTAGATCCACTGAATCCAAAACTCTGGGAGTGAGGCCCAACAAGCTGTTTTATCTAGTCCTCCAGGTGATGCTGGTGTACACTTAAGTTTGAGAACCAATGGTCTAATTCATTTGTATCTAGAGAAATGAATGAAAGGCTACCTGAGATGCTTCTTTTCCATGGATGTTGCAGGTGTCATTAAGTAAACATCTTCAGTTGATAATCAGGTTAAGATACAGATTAGGAATCCAATCTGTATGACAGATGAAAGGAGAAGCAAAACATGGAAGGAATAAAGGGAATGTTGCCAACACTCTAGGTTCCCCTAGACTTTAAAAAAAAGTAAGATAGAATAAATCATCCAGGACGGTCTTGAAGATCATACCTAATCTATGTCTTGGGCTGGAAATATTTCATTTGTCTCATAAATTGGAAAAAATGCTGACATTCAGCAAAGCAACTGTGCCCTCAGAATGAGTCTGACCTGAGGAGATCTTCGAAAGGTGAATAGAATCCATAGGACAAGCCAAAGGTTCAAATATTGAAATACTGAAAATATAAAATATGTCAGTACTAGGCAACGTGTGGGAGGGTAAGAGAAGGCAAAGCCAAGAGCCAGGACTAAACCAATAAAATTTTTCTTTAAAAAAAAAGTCCATTTTTGGCAGGCTCTTTTGCCCTCTGAAAACTGCTTTTTGCAGTTTGAAAGTGCTTTCACCTTACCTGCGAGCAACACCACTTGACCAAATGACATCGGTTTCCATCCATCCAAAGAACCTCTTGTCACCAATGAGCTAATGACATACGCAGAGATCTGCCAGGAATCTGTATTTTTTCAGACTTCAGTGATCTCTCACTAGAGAACAACTTTCTCTGCCAAGAGGGCTCTGATTTCTTCCCTGAACAACAGTTTTTTGTTGTTGTTGTTGTTATTTTTCTTCTTAATACAGAATCAATTTCTTCCCCAATAAGTTCATTTTAAAAATCAAAGGAAATAATTATTAAAAGACATAATGATGTAAGGGCTGTAAATCTTCTTAGAATTTGCAAATACTCAGGGCTTGAAAGAGAAATGAGAGTGACATTAAGTACAATTCAAATGAGATTAGTTCATTTTAATATGGTCTAGGGACCCAGCACATATAAATATTTTAAACTGAGGAATGGGTTTTCAAAGTGGCAATGCACAAAAAATTAAGAACTTGGGTTTTCTGTTAGAGTCAAATAGTTTGAGACTAAATCTCAATGCCTTATTCTCTAGCTAAGTTAGTTAACCTCTCTATGCCTCAGTTTCCTTAGCTACAATATCTAAATAATGAAAGTAACTGCAGGAGGTACCAGGGATGAATGAGTTAACACAAATGAGCAGTTTGTATAGGGCCCAGTGTTCCACTGCAAATCAATGTATTATTAAAATAATAAAAATGTGTATGGTCATACATGCTTTTTCACCCTTTAGACAAACTAGACCAAAAGGAAAGCCAAAAGAGGTGACAAGTTATAAATAATTTTAAAAAATCGCTTCTTTTTTTTTTCCACATAAATTACTGCATACTTAAAATAGAAGGGAGCAGGTTAAGAGAACTCTAAATAATCAGTTTTATACGTTCTACTGGCTGCTCAGGAAAGCAAAAGGATACTTTGTTAGTGTCAGGCAAAAATGAATTACATGTTCTCTCTGCCATCATAATAGCCTAGTGAGGTCCATTACTGTCTTATGATTCATGGATTCTTCTCGACATTCACCACGTGCTAACTGAACTCCCACTGTGTGCTGTCAATGCAGGGGCTCTAAAGCTAAACCAATGACGGTTACTGGTAATTGTCTCCGGTGAAACCTGCCAGAAGATCATATCTCTGGTAAAAGAGATTAAGTATCAATTATTTTTCAGTATGAATTTTTCATTTCAATGTCAAGTGTTTTAAATGTGATCTCTGACTCCCTAAACCACAATTTAAGGGTGCTTGAACTATGGCATATTACAGCTTATAGTGCACTTTCTTTCTCCCACTATATCTAGGACAAAGCTGGTGTTCTTTATATACTTCCTGAATCCAGCACAAAGTGTTGTGTACAGTCAGGGATCAATAAATACTTATTGTGTCTCATTGAAATCTGCCTGTGGAAACTATAAGAAGATATGTATATCAAAAGCCAAAACCAAACCCTTTGCTATCAATCCCGACTCATAGCAACCCTGTAGGACAGAGTAGAACTGCCCCATGGGGTTTCCAAGGAACACCTGGTGGATTCCAACTGCTGGCCTTTTTGGTTAACAGCTGAGCTCTTAACCACTATGCCACCAGGGTTTCCTATATACACACACACATATACATTTATATACATGTAAAAACGCATTGCTTTTGAGTCAATTCTGGCTCATAGCAACCCTATAGAACCGAGTAGAACTGCCCATAGGGTTTCCATGGAGCACCTGGAGGATTTGAACTGCAGACCTCTTGGTTAACACTGAGGGCATTAATATATATATATATATATATATATATATATATATATATATATGTATATGTATATGTATGTATGTGTGTGTCTATATCTACATAGAAACCCTGGCGGCGTAGTGTTTAAGAGCTAAGGCTGCTAACCAAAAGGTAGGCAGTTCGAATCCACCAGGCACTCTTTGGAAACCATATGGAGCAGTTCTACTCTATCCTATAGGATCGCTATGAATCGGAATTGACTGAACAGCAATGGGTGTGGGTTCTTTTTTTTTTTTTCATGGACATGTTGCGTTGCTTGTTTTTCCTTAGCAACTGAACAGCTTATTGCTGTTGGTAGTTGCTGTCTAGTCAATTCTGACTCATGGAGGAGACTTCTAGGCCTTTTCTTCCACTGTACCACTGCCTGGGTTTGAACTGCCTCTTTTTCAGCCAGCAGTAGAGTGCAATGGTCTGCACCACCTAGAACCATTCTGAGTAGACTATTCATCAACCATTGCTTCTTGTGCTATTGCAATGGGGTGTATTGATAGAGAGAATACTTATTTATAACGGACTGGTGTTCACGAGAACTCAGTTTAAGTCTTGGTTCTATCTGGCTCATCACCAGCAAGCCATTTCTCTCTCCTATACTTTCTCCATGGATAAACTTGGAATAATACATCTCATTATATATAGAGAGAAAACAAACAAACAAGGATTATGACTACAAAAACCAAAATGAGGAGGCGGGGCCAAGATGGCTGACTAGATAGACGCTACCTCGGATCCCTCTTGCAACAAAGACTCGGAAAAACAAGTGAATCGATCACATACATGACAATCTACGAACCCTGATGAAGAAATGCAGATTTAAAGAGTTGACCTGAGTGACACAGACTGAGAACGAACAACTACGGGGAAGCAGCGACTGTTTTCAGAGCCTGGAGCCAGCGTCCCAGTCAGGAAACCTTGGCGCCGGGCTTTGGACTGGGTGCAGGGGAGCTATGCACGGCATCCTGAGACGGCACAAAAACGGGGCGCAGCCCTAGCCCCCTGAACTGACCTCGGGGGAAACCCAGCCAGTGCACGCAGGCAGTGCAGCGATACGGCTGACAGGAAGAGAAGTCACCGGGAGGCAGCAACTGGTTTTGGAGCCGGGAGTGCGGCGTCCCAGCCAGGGAACCTTGGCGAGGGCCTTAGGACTGGGCGCAGGGAAGCTCAGTACAGCATCCTGAGATGGTGCAAACATGGGGCGCAGCCCTAGCCCCCTGAACTGACCTGAGGGGGGCCCACCGGTGCGCGCAGGCTGTGTGGCGACGCGGCTGGTGGGAGGAGAAGTCGCCGGGAGGCAGCGACTGGTTTTGGAGCCGGGAGTGCTGCATCCCAGCCGGGGAGACTTGGCACTGGGCTTTGGACTGGGAGCGGAGGAACTAACCGCGGCTTCTGCAGGCCTGATCATCGGGGGCAATCTCTACCCAGCCAGCGCACACAGTCGATGCACACCTCAGGAATCTCAGATAAAACAGTCATCCCAAGCAAGATAGGTAACTTTGTCTATATTCTGGGGTGATACTTCTCCTGTTTATCTGAACCCTCCCCTCCCCTTCCCAGGCGGCTTCATTAACATTGGAATTTCCTGAGCCAGAGAGTGAACTGCTCTGCGGTCTTTCCTTTTTTCTTTTCCCTTTTTTTTTGGTCTTTTCCTAACCCATTCAGCTGGCCTGAGAGAAGCAACTACAAAAAACCCAGGGACCAAAAATTCTTCCTTAATTGGACTAAAAACACAGAACCAGCTCCAGCCAAGCATATGTGATCCACAGTCTTGGGCTTTCATCCCTACAGGGAACAAGGTGGCTATTATAATGCAAAGGCATTTCTGATAGGGATCTGACTGCATTTGTTTTAGTGGATTTACTGGAAAGACAAGTTTCCCAGGTCTGATATCTCTGCGTATTCAACAGAGCTCTCACTGACCCACAACAGGGAACTGAGGGCAGAAGCTCCCCCCAGACCACCTAGCCTCCTGCCTTAGGGGTCTAAGGAGGGTGACATCTACCAATCTGTAGAGGTATTTGCATTGGGGGCCTAAGGTACAGCTGCAGAACCCACCCACCAAGATGCTTTAGGAATAGAGACACACCTACCTCACTGACACTTGGGGGAAGCCTGTCAGCATCCTGCCCCCCCGGAGTGTGAACCCCAGCTGCTACTAGAATCTGGTGCACACAACTATCACCACTACCTCTCAAGGTGGATAGGTGACAGTCTGCATCACACACTTGATAACCCAAAATCAGATTCTACTCAAGAATAGTGAATGGACTCAGGCACATATATCTGGTAACAGCCCAAACCAGATGGTAATAGGTCATAAGTGAGTCAAGAGCTACAACAATCAAGACAGCACAATCTAGTAGCCCATCTACGTACATTGAAAGAAAACAAAACAAGATAACACTCAGTGAGCAAATATAGAATAAATCACTACAATATCTTAGTGATGGCTCGGAGACAGCAGTCGATATCAAATCACTTAAAGAAGCAGACCATGACTGCTTCTACAACCCCCCAAATTAAAGAATCAAAATCTTTCCCAAATGAAGATACACTCCTGGAATTGCCAGATGCAGAATATAAAAAACTAATTTACAGAATGCTTCAAGACATCAGGGATAAGCTCAGAAATGAAATAAGGCAATCTACAGAAAAAGCTAAGGAACACACTGAGAAAGCAGTTGAAGAACTCAAAAAGATTATTGAAGAACCTAGTGGAAAAACTAATAAGTTGCAAGAATCCATAGAGAGACAGCATTCAGAAATCCAAAAGATTAACAATAAAATTACAGAATTAGATAACGCAAAAGGAAGTCAGAGGAGCAGAATCGAACAATTAGAATGCAGAGTGGGAAATCTGGAGGACCGGGGAATTAACACCAATATAGCTGGAAAAAAATCAGATAAAAGAATTAAAAAAAATGAAGAAATCCTAAGAATCATGTGGGACTCTATCAAGAAGAATAACTTGTGTGTGATTGGAGTCCCAGTACAGGGAGGGATAAAAGAAAACACAGACAGAATAGTCGAAGATCTGCTGGCAGAAAACTTCCCTGACATCATGAAAGATGAAAGGATATCTATCCAAGATGCTCATCGAACCCCATTTAAGATTGATCCAAAAAGAAAATCACCAAGACATATTATCATCAAACTTGCCAAAACCAAAGATAAAGAGAAAATTTTAAAAGCAGCCAGGGAAAAAAGAAAGGTCTCCTACAAGGGAGAATAAATAAGAATAAGTTCAGTCTACTTAGCAGAAACCACGCAGACAAGAAGGCAATGGGATGACATATACAGAGCACTGAAGGAGAAAAATTATCAGCCAAGGATCATATATCCAGCAAAACTCTCTCTGAAATATGAAGGTGAAATTAAGACATTTACAGATAAACACAAGCTTAGAGAATTTGCAAAAACCAAACCAAAGCTACAAGAAATACTAAAGGAAATTGGCCAGAAAACCAATAATATCAGATACCAGGACAACACAAGGTCACAGAACAGAGCATCCTGATATCAACTCAAATAGGGAAATCACAAAAACAAATTAAGATTAATTAAAAAAAAAAAAAAATGCTCAAAACAGGGAATCATTGAAGTCAATACGTAAAAGATCACAATAATCAAAAAAAGGGACTAAATACAGGTGGCATAGAACTGCCATATGGAGAGGGATACAAGACGATATAGGACAATACAAGTTAGGTTTTTACTTAGAAAAATAGGGGTAAATATTAAGGTAACCACAGAGAGGTATAACAACTCCATAACTCAAAATAAAAACCAAGAAAAACATAACAACTCAGCAAAAATAAAGTCGAATACTATGAAAACGAGGAACACACAATTTACAAAGAAAAGTGTCTCAGCACAAAAAAGTAAGTGGAAAAATGAAATTGTCAACAACACACATAAAAAGGCATCAAAATGACAGCACTAAACACATATCTATAATTACGCTGAATGTAAATGGACTAAACACACCAATAAAGAGACACAGAGTCTCAGACTGGATAAAGAAACATGAACATGGATGCAAAAATCCTCAACAAAATTCTAGCCAATAGAATTCAACAACATATCAAAAAAATAATTCACCACCACCAAGCGGGATTTATACCAGGTATGCAAGGCTGGTTTAATATTAGAAAAACCATTAATGTAATCTACCATATAAATAAAACAAAAGACAAAAACCACATGCTCTTATCAATTGATGCAGAAAAGGCATTTGACAAAGTCCAACACCCATTTATGATAAAAACTCTCAGTAAAATAGGAATACAAGCAAAATTCCTCAACATAATAAAGGGCATCTATACAAAGCCAACAGCCAACATCACTCTAAATGGAGAGAGCCTGAAAGCATTTCCCTTGAGAACGGGAACCAGACAAGAATGCCCTTTATCACCGCTCTTATTCAACATTGTGCTAGATTTCCTAGCCAGAGCAATTAAGCTAGACAAAGAAATAAAGGGCATCCGGATTGGCAAGGAAGAAGTTAAATTATCTCTATGTGCAGATGACATGATCTTATCCACAGAAAACCCTAAGAAATCCTCCAGAAAACTACTGAAACTAATAGAAGAGTTTGGCAGGGTCTCAGGTTATAAGATAAACCTACAAAAATCACTTGGATTCTTCTACATCAACAAAAAGAACATCGAAGAGGAAATCACCAAATCAATACCATTCACAGTAGCCCCCAAGAAGATAAAATACTTAGGAATAAATCTTACCAAAGATATAAAAGACCTATGTAAAGAAAACTACAAAGTACTACTACAAGCAACTAAAAAGGACCTACATAGGTGGAAAAACATGCCTTGCTCTTGGATAGGAAGACTTAACATAGTAAAAATGTCTATTCTATCAAAAGCCATCTATACGTACAATGCACTTCCGATCCAAATTCCAATGTCATTTTTTAATGTGATGGAGAAACAAATCACCAACTTCATATGGAAGGGAAAGAAGCCTCGGATAAGTAAAGCATTACTGAAAAAGAAGACGAAAGTGGGAGACCTCACTCTACCTGATTTTAGAACCTATTTTACAGCCACAGTAGTCAAAACAGCCTGGTACTGGTACAACAACAGGCACATAGACCAATGGAACAGAATTGAGAACCCAGATATAAATCCATCCACATATGAGCAGCTGATATTTGACAAAGGCCCAGTGTCAGTTAATTGGGGAAAAGATAGTCTTTTTAACAAATGGTGCTGGCATAACGGGATATCCATTTGCAAAAAAATGAAACAGGACCCATACCTCACACCATGCACAAAAACTAACTCCAAGTGGATCAAAGACCTAAACATAAAGACTAAAATGATAAAGATCATGGAAGAAAAAATACGGACAACCTTAGGAGCCCTAATACAAGGCATAAACAGTATACAAAACATTACCAAAAATGACGAAGAGAAACCAGATAACTGGGAGCCCCTAAAAATCAAACACCTATGCTCATCTAAAGACTTCACCAAAAGAGTAAAAAGACCATCTACAGACTGGGAAAGAATTTTCAGCTATGACATCCCCGAACAGCATCTGATCTCTAAAATGTATATGATTCTATCAAAACTCAACCACAAAAAGACAAACAACTCAATCAAGAAGTGGGCAAAGGATATGAACACACACTTCACTAAAGAAAATATTCAGGCAGCTAACAGATACATGAGAAAATGCTCTCTATCATTAGCCACTAGAGAAATGCAAATTAAAACTACCATGAGATTCCATCTCACTCCAAAAAGGCTGGCATTAATCCAAAAAACACAAAATAATAAATGTTGGAGAGGCTGCGGAGAGATTGGAACTCTTATACACTGCTGGTGGGAATGTAAAATTGTGCAACCACTTTGGAAATCTATCTGGCGTTTTCTTAAAAACTTAGAAATAGAACTACCATACAACCCAGAAATCCCACTCCTAGGAATATACCCTAGAGAAATAAGAGCCTTCACACAAACAGATATATGCACACCCATGTTTATTGCAGCTCTGTTTACAATAGCAAAAAGCTGGAAGCAACCAAGGTGTCCATCAACGGATGAATGGTTAAATAAATTGTGGTATATTCACACAATGGAATACTACGCATCGATAAAGAACAGTGACAAATCTGTGAAACATTTCATGACATGGAGGAACCTGGAAGACATCATGCTGAGCGAAATTTGTCAGAGGCAAAAGGACAAATATTGTATAAGACCACTATTATAAGATCTTGAGAAATAGTATAAACTGAGAAGAACACATACTTTTGTGGTTACGGCGGGGGGAGGGAGGGAGGGTGGGAGAGGGTTATTTACTGATTAGTTAGTAGATAAGAACTACTTTAGGTGAAGGAAAGGACAATACTCAATACATGGAAGGTTAGCTCAACTGGACTGGACCAAAAGCAAAGAAGTTTCTGGGATAAACTGAATGCTTCAAAGGTCAGCGGAGCAAGGGCGGGGGTTTGGGTACTATGGCTTAAGAGGACTTCTAAGTCAATTGGTAAAATAATTCTATTATGAAAACATTCTGCATCCCACTTTGAAATGTGGCGTCTGGGGTCTTCAATGCTAACAAGAGGCCATCTAAGATGCATCAATTGGTCTCGACCCATCTGGATCAAAGGAGAATGAAGAACACCAAGGTCACACGATAACTATGAGCCCAAGAGCCGGAAAGGGCCACATGAACCAGAGACTTAGATCATTCTGAGACCAGAGGAACTAGATGGTGCCTGGCCACAACCGATGACTGCCTTGACAGGGAGCACAACAGAGAACCCCTGAGGGAGCAGGAGAACAGTAGGATGCAGACCCCAAATTCTCATAAAAAGACCAGGCTTAATGGTCTGACTGAGACTAGAGGAATCAGGGTGGTCATGGTCCCCAAACCTTCTGTTGGCCCAGGACAGGAACCATGCCTGAAGACAACTCATCAGACATGGAAGGGACTGGACACTGGGCAGGAGAAAGATGCTGATCAAGAGTGACCTACTTGTATCAGGTGGACACTTGAGACTGTGTTGGCATCTCCTGTCTGGAGGGGATATAGGAGGGTAGAGAGGGGTAGAAACTGGCAAAATTGTCACAAAAGGAGAGACTGGAAGGGCTGACTCATTAGGGGGAGAGTAAGTGGGAGTATGGAGTAAGGTGTATATAAACTTACGTGTGACAGATTGACTTGATTTGTAAACGTTCACTTAAAGCTCAATAAAAATTATTAAAAAAAATGAATAAGAAAAAAAACAAAACGAAATATTATTTGAAGAAACATTTAAAATTAAAGAAAAAAAAGCTGTCTGATACAGTATATAATTGGCTTACTTTATAAAAGATGAATCTAGTAATGGACTAGATCTGTACCTCAGGCTGTATCTGGTGTGATGCAGAAGTGTACAAGGCAGGTCATTTTGCTTAAAATACTTATGTGATTTTTATCATATTGGCTCCTTTCTTTGTTGCTAGTCTTGCACTAGAAAAAACTAGAAAAGTCTTTTTATAGTTAAAATCCCTTATAAAATTATAAAACATGAATAAACAGCACTTAGACCCACAATCAACTCTCTAGCAATCTTTTTTTTTTAATTGTGCTTTAAGTGAAAGTATACAAATCAAGTTAGTCTCTCATACAAAAACTTATACACACCTTGCTATGTAACCCTAGCTGCTCTTCCCCTAATGTGACAGCACACTCCTCCTCTCTTCCTTGTATTCCCCATGTCCATTCAACTAGCTTCTGTCCCCCTCTGGCTTCAGGAGCTGCCCACATAGTTTAGTGTGTATACTTGAGCCAAGAAGCTCACTCCTCATCAGTATCATTTTCCGTCATATAGACCAGTCCAATCCTTGTCTGAAGAGTTTGCTTTGGGAATGGTTCCAGTCTTGGGCTAACAGAGGGTCCAGGGTCCATGACCTCTGGGATACTTCCAGTCTCAGTCAGACCATTAAGTCTGGTCTCTTTATGGGAATTTGAGGTCTGCTTTCCAGTGTTCTTCCGCCCCATCAGGGATCTTCTGTTGTGTTCCCTGTCAGGGCAGTCATCAGTGGTAGCCAGGCACCATCTAGTTCTTCCTGTCTCAGGCTGATTCAGCCTCTGGTTTATGTGGCCCTTTCCATCTCTTGGCCTCATATTTACCTTGTGTCTTTGGTGTTCTCCATTCTCCTTTGCTCCAGGTGGTTTGAGACCAATGGATGTGTCTTAGATGGCTGCCTGCTAGTTTTTAAGACTCCAGACGCCACTCACCAAGGTGGGATTCTATACCAATCTTTTAATATCTGCATTTTAGTGAGATTTTGGTGGTGCTCAACCGAAACAATGACATTGGAGTCTCAATAACAAAGGGAAAAGCAGGAGAGAAGAAAGAGGATCCAAAGAAAACTTTAGCTATGCTACTATCTAACAGACAATTAACATTTTTTATAGGAAGAACACTGGTGGCACAGTGGTCAAGAGATATGGTTGCAAACCAAAAGGTCAGCAGTTCGAATCCACCAGCCTCTCCTTGGAAACTCTGTGGGACAGTTCTATTCTGTCCCATAGTGTTGCTACGAGTTGGAATTGACTCGACAGCAATGAGTATAGGCCATTACAAAAGGACATGGTGATGCAGTGGGTAAAGCACTTGGCTGCTAACAAAAAGGTCAGCTGTGGGAACCCACCAGCTGCTCCATGGGAGAAAGATGTGGCAGTCTGCTTCCATAAGGATGTACTGACTTGAAAACTCTGTAGGACAGTTCTGTGCTTTCCTATAGGGTCGCTATGAGAATTGACTCAACAGCAGTGGGCTTATAGGCAATTATCATTCCTAGGAATTATACATAGATATCCTAGGAATTATACACAGACAGCTAGCATAGGTTACCTCTTAGGTTCTTTTCCATCTCAAATATTTTTCCTTCTTCATTGCTATAATTTTTCAATAAATTGTGTAGAAAATATTTCACAGTAGTAGATTTCTCATTGTCACTACCACCATTACCAACAGGAAGCAATTATCCAGAGTCCTTAAGTGCTAACATTTATTTTCTCCTAAAATTATTTTTGGAAAAAACTCAAGGAACTTGGAAACAGTTTATTAAATGTTTACACATTCATAGCCCTTGTCGGAGCAGATGCAAATAAGAAAAACTGTATTAGACTTATCCTGGATGGAATAATTAAATGAAAAAGGACTGATAGGCCATATGAAGTTATGTCAGTGGTCATATATAAGAAAATACATACTGCTGAATAAGTAACAGGACTCTTTTTGCAAGTACTTTACATACATTAAGTAGGATTGCCAGATAATATACAAGGACCCCAGATAAAGAACAAATAAATTTTTAGTATGTTTTATACTAAGCATAATAATTATTTGTTGTTTAGCTGAAATCCATATTTATTTGGTTGCCCTCTATTTTTATTTTTTTGCTAAATAAGACAGTCCAAATATTAAGTTGTTCAATCTTCATATAATAACTCTAAGATATCAACTATATCAAAGATCATGAAGATGGCGAAGTCATATGTTATACATAAGGTTGATATGAATTAGCCAAAAAAAAACCAGTAGAGCCAACTTAATTGCAACTAACAACAATGTAACTCTAGGAGGTGAGTAGTAGTATTGTCCCTGTTTTTATAGATTAAATGAGATGCAGAGAGTTTGAAAATCTAGTCTCAAATTATTATTGGGCAAAGCCAGTCTTCCAAGCCAGGCAATTTGACTCTAAAGCCCTGCTTTTTTTTTAACTGCTATTTTTTTATGATATACCATCTTAGTAGGTCAAAGAAATTCTGTTTTAGAAGTGACGATAGATATTTCTACAAGCTTAAATGAGAAAAAATTGTGTAAGATTATTTTCAGTCAATATTTCTCTTTACTTGCATGTGAAATGTTTTCCTGTTAGCAACATTGTGAGCTGCCATACTCCAAATTAAAACGAAAAATGAAGATAATTAGGCAATGCCATTTCTAATTGTTCAAGTCTCAAAGAGTGAAAGCAAAAATCCACAAGCCTTTTTAACCTACGGTGTGACTTTGGGGAAAAAAAAAAGTGTCTTGATCCAACAAATATTGAATTTCAACTAACCACAACTTAATGTATGTTACGGTAGTAACACTAAAAGTAATTTCAGTTGGAATTCTCCACAGCTTCCTTACACTTTTATTTTTTATCCAGTAGTGTTCTGTTCTATCTTTGTTACAATCTTAAAAGCCCTTTGTCACTCTGACAAGTTTTGGGCTCCTCATTCTTGTTTTGCTTGTGTTTCATTCTGACATCTCAAGTTTTGCTTTTCACAATGTGGTATGGCTCACATCTCTTTTCTAAACTGTTTGTCTTTATTCTTTCACTTTTATCATTCCTTCTCTTGTCTTCCTGACCCCTCTGAAATGTTTCACTTTAAATCTGACTACCAATTATTTCTCTTTCTAATGAATTTCCTTTCAAATACTCATGAATTGGTTTGCTTCTCTTTAATTCTCACATTTTTTTCTGTTGATTTTTACCGTGCTTCTTGATCTTTTCTCGAAAAAAAAGAAGAGCAATTAAAGAATTTTCCTATACCCAGTTTTCTCACTACATGTTGTTGTTAGCTATCGTCAAGTTGGCCCCTGATGCATGGTGACACCATGCACCACAGAACAAAATCCTGCCCAATCCTGCACCATTCCCTTGATTGGTTGCAGATTGAACTCTTTTGATCCATAGGATTTTCATTGGCTGATTTTAGGAAGTAAATCATCAAGCCTTTCTTCTGAGGTGCCTCTGGGGGGACTCAAACCACCAATCTTTTTGGTTAGCAGCCAACCCCCTTCATTGTTTGCACCATTCAGGGATTCATTTTTCACCCCATACTCCCTCCAAAGTGTGGTAGAATTTGAGGTTTGTTACACAGGAGTAAAGAAATTAAATGCCTATTAAAATATTACCTATACATATTGCTCTCTCCTGTTCCATGTTTTAATTGTAATGTCAGCTTCACCAGTATAACTCCACTATGAGCAAATTTTTTTAAGTACCTGGAACACCATCAGTGCCTGATGAATAGTTACCATAAGAATAAATCCAACATTGAATTCTTTGCCTAGGCTGTTCAGAGCAATGTGCTTTTCCACATTCACTACTACCTACATTTCCTGCCTTGGATACATAAAAAGAAATAGGAGAAAAGGTTATATGAACAGCTTAAAGAGAAATTTGTGTTCATGCATATATGCGTACAGATTGTTGAAGGTTTTAGAAACTGGAATCAAGGCAAAAAAAAAAAAAAAAAACTTGTATTCCCAGCTCTGCAGTATCAAGGCTGGTAGTTACAGCTACAAGCATATGAATACTCTTTAAATGACCATTGAATAACTGGCTGTAATAGGGTCTCTATAAGTTGGAATCCACTCAATGGCAATAGGTTGGTTTTTTTTGTTTGTCGATTTTTTTTTTTTTTTTTTTTGGTCCTAGAGTAGACACGACACAAGATATGGAGGTTTATTTATTTATTTTCACACAGAACCCTATCACTTATTTCAGGGCCAAAACTAATGGTCCCCCTACCACATATGAAGATGGATGCAGCCTTTGGTTAAACATCAAGGTGTTTATCTTCTAGTAATCTTGCAAGGGACATAACAAGGCAGGTTTGTTTGTCTGGTTAGCTTTGGCTTAGAGTTTCACCCTAGCAAAGGCAATGTGCACATAAAAAATCATTGTTTCTGACCTTCATACCATCAAGTCAACAAATATAAGCATTTTTTATAAAAATCCTCAAATTCTAGTCAGAATCAGGGAAATAATTACAGTAAGTCCTCACATATTTACCAACGTTAGGGATTTATTATATTGAACCATATAAATCTGCCAATTTTGTCCAGAAAATTGAAATTTCATAAGGTTCAACTTAGTAATTTAGTCAACAAGCATTATTGAAAACCTATATGCCAGTCTATTAATTACAGATCATTCCAAAATGAATGTGTTGAATTTCCACTTATAAAAATTATGAAAATATACACTATGTCACATGTGTATGAAAAGACCCAACAGTCTCTTCACGTAAAGATTAAAACCTAGGAAACATTATGGGGCAGTTTTACTCTGTCCTACAAGGTTGATATGAGTTGGAAATGACTCAATGCTAAACAACAACAAATGTTATTTCTAGAAAATTGAATTTTCCAAGTAATTGAAGTAGATCACTTTAAGAGCTATGTTTTTAAAAATGTGTACTTAATTTTGTTGTAACTATTTTAAAAGCCTTCTGGACTTCTTAAGTAGACTATGTCAGATAAAAATTAATATAATCTTTATTATTAAGGATTACAATCTAATTCTTCTTATATTTATATGTAATTTATTTAATGTGCTTCCAGAATATATTCCTCTGTGGTTGTTGTGATGAACTGAGACTCATATGAAGTCTGTAGTGCTATTTGTTTCTCTTCTAAAACATACAAACACACACACACACACACACACACACACACACACATACAGACAAGGAATTGCCAGAAATTCAAGCCAGATTCAGAAGAGGATGTGGAACTGGGGATATCACTGCTGATTTCAGATGGATCTTGTCTGAAAGTCGAGAATACCAGAAAGATGTTTACCTGTGTTTCATCGACTATGCAAAGGCATTCGACTGTGTGGATCATAACAAATTATGGATAACATTGTGAAGAATGGGAATCCCAGAACACTTAATTGTGCTCATGAGGAACCTGTAGTCAAAAAGAACTCAGGGATATTGCATGGTTTAAGAGTCAGGGAAGGGGTGGGTCAGGGTTGTATCCTTTCACCATACTTAATCAATCTGAGCAAATAATCTGAGAAGATGCACTATATGAAGAACGGGGCAAACTTTTCACGATTGGACCAACACTCATTAACAACCTGTGTTGTGCAGATTACACAACCTTGCTTGTTGAAAGTGAAGAAGACTTGAAGCTCTTACTTGAAGAAGATCAAAGACTACAGCCTTTAGTATGGATTACTGTTTAACATAAAGAAAACAAAAATCCTCACAACTGGACCAATAACCAATATCATGATAAACAAAGACTGAAGTTGTCAAGGATTTCATTTTACTTGGATCCATAATCAATATCCATGGAAGCAGCAATCAAGAAATCAAAGGACACATTCCACTGGGCAAATCTGCTGCAAAAGACCTCTTTAAAGTGTTGAAAAGCAATGATGTCACCTGAAAGACTAAAGTGCCCCTGACCCAAGCCATGGTGTTTTCAATTGCCTCATGTGCACTTGAAAGCTGGATAATGAATGTGTATGTCTCTTACCTAAGTACTGTGATGGGGACCAGAAAGATACAAAGCTTTAAAAATTTTCCAACTCTGTTTTTGACATTAGTCTAAGCAAGCATATTTGTGCCTTGAAAACAGAAAAAAAAAAAATGGTTTTAAGAAAGTTATTCCATTTTTAGTTAGCTGACATATATCTTTTCAGAATCTATTATAAGTTTGATATAAAAAATACAGTCTCTGCCCTTGAGGTGTTTGTTTTCTCTTGGAACAAGGGAAGATTTTAAGAAGAACAAAAGAAAGTAGGGGAGAAAAAATGAATAGAGAAATAGGCATTTGGGGATATTGAAACTTATTTTAGATACTTGTATGCAACACATACACATGCATGTTTTTAGGATTCACCTTGAACATCAGAGGTAATACTTATTTTATCCTTCAGATATGCCTGGATAATGAAATTGACTTGGATTCAGGTATGAAATCTGACTTTCCCTATACTTGACTTTTTTTTATAATTGTTCTATTTACATTGCAAATGAACCCTGAAAAATATACCACTATTTATCATATCAACCTTTGTCATTATTCAGCAACACATACTGTTTAGGAAAAAAACTTCTCTACATAAAGAATCTTGGTAGTGAGAAATAAAATACTACTGTCATTTTTTAACAGCTGGTGTTAGTGTGTAGTGCTGAGAGCTTGCTGAATATAAACAAGAAAAATGATCTACTGTACAAACCACATACTGTTTATGTGGTTTTATATAGTGGTGACGACAAGCAGTAATTTCAAAGCTACTGCGTAAGATCTCATGCAATTTATTGTGAAAAATAATGATATATTGCAAGAACACCATTTTGGCTACCACTGAATAAAAGGGAATTATTGGGAACTTCTAAGGTGAAATCTCATAAAATATTGCCATTCTAATAATAGCAATCAGATTACTTGGAATTGTAATTACATAAGAGGAAACCATGGTCTTTGCAATAATAGTCCAGAATTATTGATTTTCTAGCAGAAAGCACCATCATGTAAGTGATTTAGTGGTGGCTTTTTGATTTTTTTTTTTTTTTTTTGAATATAGGTAATGTCTATGACTGCTTTCCAAATAAGTTTGATTCATTAATAAAGTTATAAATTGGATTATTTCTCCTTTCTGGAGGGTGAGGACATGTGGAATAGAGAATGAGCTTTCCACATAAAGGTCAGTACCACCAAAGTGCATTTATTGCACAGAGATGACAAAACAGGGGAGAATTGTTTTTTCTACCTACCAACTGATTCCATCTCTGACCCCTGGGAAATAGCCTCTTTAAATGATTACGTGAAACGTGTTCTGTCTCTATTCATTCGTTCTATCAACAAATTCTCACTGAATACGTCTGACATGCA
Source organism: Loxodonta africana (assembly GCF_030014295.1). NCBI lineage: Eukaryota > Metazoa > Chordata > Mammalia > Proboscidea > Elephantidae > Loxodonta > Loxodonta africana. The sequence goes on along the minus strand of NC_087347.1, from coordinate 107,316,014 downwards.
GTGTTCTAGGTGCTAAGGTTACAGTAGTGAACAGGTCAAGGCCTCTGCTCTCATCAGGTGATAAACATGAAGAACAATCAATAAACTCAGATACTGGCAAGGTTCATGAACAGTATAAAAGAGGATAATAACATAGACAGGTTTAAGAGGTAGGGAAGGAGAAAGTATCAGATAGCCTGATCAAGAAATGGCCTCTCTTAGGAGGTATTGTCTGAACTGATAATTAAATGATAAGAGGGAGTCAGTCTTATGTAGATGTGAAAAAGCTCATTCCAGATCTAAAAAAAAAATACTAAATCCATTGCAGACGAGTCAATTCCGATTCATAACAACACTACAGGACACAGTAGAACTGCCCCATAGGGTTTTCAAGGAGCGCCTGGTGAATTTGAACTGCTTCCTTTTGGTTAGCAGCCAGGCCATTAACCACTCCTCCACCAGGGCCTCACCATTCCAGATCTAGAGAACTGTAAACGCAAAGCCCCTGGGGCAGGAATTAACATGGTATGTTTGAGGAATAGAAGCAGCCCAGTATGACTGGAGCACAGTGAGGAGAAGGGGAGAGTACAAGAAGTCCCTGGGTGGGACACTGGACTACTAGTTGAACAGCTGGCAGTTTGTATCCACGCAGAGGCTCCTGGAGATCTGCTTCAGGAAGGTCACCGCCTTAAAAACTCTACAGAACATTTATACACATGTACAGGCGGGGTTGTCTTGAGTCAGAATCAACTTGACCACAACTAACAACAACAGCCATAACAATAAAAGATGAGTTAGAAGAGGTAGGCAGGAATTAGATGGGTCATGTTGGGGCTTATGCCCATGTCAAGTTGTTTGGATCTTGTTCTAAGCTCAACAGGAAGACATAAGTAGATTTTAAGAAAAAAAACATAAGCCGATTTGTGTCTTCAAAATAATACAGAAGTGAACAAACCTTCACCATTTTCAGTGTTTAGTTAAGTGTTTCTACCAAGACATGTCAGAAAAAATAAAAGCAAGCATTGGAGAGAAGGGGTTGGTTGTAGCCATAGAATATAACCGCAAACTTGGGAGAGTTACTCCAGGGATAATTAATACACATTGAGAAGGAAGCGACAAACCTACTTCTTGAACCAAGTTATTCTCTAGTGCAAAGAAAGACTCAATATTTGTTTTATTATCACCTCAATACTTTCCCACATAGTTCTGACTCTTTACTTTCTCCTCTGAATCTGAAACCTGTTATGTCTGTTTTCCAGGGAGCTCCTGATATACTGAGTTTTTTTCAGATAACATATTAACATAACTTGACCAATATCTCCTTTTTAAATTATATTACTACAGACTAAATGGCACTGATATAAATGTTTACAGCTTCATAAAATCGACTGTGCCATGTACGATGGAAGCTATGGTTGCCTGCATATTGTAATATTATTGCATTATGGGAACGTAATTGATTTGCTTAAAATGTTGCAACAATAAACCATTTCTCAGAAAAGATTTCTGCCTTAACCAAGAGCACACCAAAGTCAATATACAGAGACAATTCAAAGAAATTAAATTCTGGTCTGTTTTGTGAAGCAAGCCGGTCATGTTACATGAGGACGGATTACACAACGTAAATGATTCAGCATTATGAGCCATTTTCTGTTCTGACAGACTCGAGTTTATAATTAAAGACAAACACAGAGCGAATGAAAACTTGCATACAGAGATGTCAAAATCTCCCGTACGGGCACAGCACAAGTGTGTGAAGTAGGAGCAATACCCAATTTTTTTCTTCATTGAATTCTTTGTTGATACCATGTTTTTATTGACAAAACGCATACTGAATCATTGAGTGTGTTTGAATGTTTGGTAGGCGCCATGGAATTTTTTCTTGCCTCTACTCACCCATCGTACCCTCAGAGTCCAGAGGTACATATGTGTACCAAACAACTTTTTATCAAAATCCATATTTTTCATATCAAGAACATTGATTCAGTACCACCTCATATAATACCTTGTAAAAAAAGTAATTTGCAGCACATCCCTGTTTCTTCCATTTCAAACATTTATACAGGTCCTCACTCTAAGTGGGAAAACTGTTTCCCAGTAAACTCCAGAGCCAGGAAATGTAGGTGGTCACTATATGTACCATGGTCATGAAAGAGTTTTGACACAGCTGTCAAGACTTGACTCATCTACAGTCGGATGTCTAAGATGGCAAACATAGGTCAATAAGAAATAAAATAATCCAAATCTTAACGTGAAGTGTGATGAATTACTTAATATGACCTTTCTCACCATGGTCTTCCCACTCAGGTGATTGGGCAGAACTGTGTGATAAGGTAATTGTGGCTCACCAAGGGGATTGGTCAGTTTTGCCTTAAAAAAGAGCCAATTCCAGAGCAGAGAGGAGGATCCTACCACCACTTAAGAAGAACAGCCAAGAGCGGAGAGCATGTCCTTTGAACTCAGGATCCAAAGTTGGTGAGGAGTGGTGGCAGGAAAGACCCAGCAGCAGGAGACATCTTAGTGGGCTTCCCAGCTCAAAAAGAGAGAAAGATGAGTGCCTTTGGGGAGAAGCGTAGGGCCAGGGTGAGGCATGCCTGTAAGCACAGATGGTAAGAGGCTGTCCTGATGAAAGAACTGTATCTTGAGTATTTGTAAACCTAAATTATAACTGTTACTTCTCTAATAAACCCCATAATCATGAGTATGGCCTGTGAGTTCTGAGTGGCCATTGCAATGCATTATTGAACCTAGCAGAGACGTAGAGAGTGCTATGTGAGGGATGGCTGGTGTCAGAATTAGTAAAGATGGCAGAGAGAAGAAGATTGTCTGGCCTCCACCTCATGGTAGTCAGTCTTGCTATGTTGATCTTGGCTCTCCTTCCCCCTTGTAGGGTTGGAAGAAGTCAGACACTGCCTTCACGTAATTTTTACGTAATGATAGGAGGCCAATACTCTCACTGAAAACAAAACCTGAAAAATGTTTATATTAGGTCTATCATCTTGTATAATGTTGATTAATATTTCAATAATTCATTAATGTGTGAAAGAGGAAGCATATTTTTATAGAGAGAAAGAAATCAAGCAACAGCCTTCTTCATGTTCTTTTTTCTTCTAATTACATGTGATAATATTTCAACTGTTTGCATCTTTTCATAAGAACTAAATGCTGAAAGGAAGCAATCTCTATTTTGGCACACAGGTGCATTTACTTAAGTATACATTTATACATACTTGGTAAGCCAATTATGGATAAATGCTATTTACCAGTTTCCTAAACCAAATCAATTCATCCCTGTAAATAAGTTTATTCTCATCTGAAATTCCAAATTTCGAACAGCCAAATATCAGAATCTCGTACTCAAATGAGGGCTCCATTAACTGATGCCACAAAAAGCTACTGCTCCATGACCGTCATTTTAACCGTTTGAAATCTCTTTGGCTCAGGATAGGGTACATGTAGTTCATCAACCTGTTTCTCTTTGTCGCAGTGTTCAGGTCTGAGGGTTTCAGTGCCTAATCACCTGCCTGCCTCCATCACCCAGTTATTCCATCACCGTGAGTGACTTCCCGAAGTCCACTTACAGTTTGCCAGGTAAGCAAATCTAATCTTTGTTTTCTACACAGGATAATGCTCTGAGAGCTTCAAATGTATGCGTATACATATTTTTTTTTTTTTTTAGTTAATTTTCTCATCTGAGACATTATATCTGAAGGTGATAGAACCAAGCAATGTTTCATCAAGATTGGTTAGGAATTCTCTCTCACTCTTGCTCTCTGTGTCTCTTATGCACACACATACACAGAAGAAATTAATCACAACTTCACTAGACTTTAAAACATAGACATGAGTTTTTAACCACTTTCTGAATCAAGGCATTTAAAGGGCATTGCGGGGGTAGCCCTTCAGCAAGCAGGTGATCTGGGATGCCGGAACCACATCTGTCCTGGACATATTAATGTATAGTAGATTTGGTCAGAGTTCAGATGAGGACTGAACTCAATCAGAGACTTTGAAGTGGAAAATACATGTGTGCTGGTTATGAGGGGTATTACCTATATTCAAAATTATTTTAAAGCGTATGTAAGTTCTTTATAGGTTCTCATTTCTTTTGCATGGTTTACATCATTCCCTGGCATTCAAATATCAACATATTACAAAAGCTTTTGACAGCCCAATTATACTTTTTTTTTTTTAAGACAGTTAAGTAACTAACCCAGTGGGGGAAGCATTTGATATTTTTCTGAGGTACCTAAATCTCTCTTGTTATGAGCATATTAATTCTAAATTCTCTCTGAGACAACCCAAATCACTGCTCTTGAGATCTAAATAAACCACTGTCTTTCCAACTCAACACACAGACTGAACAGGGAAACAAATTTGTGTAAATATGAAAGTCCTGGTCAAGGTCTTATTTGTCCTTGCTGCCTATTTTGTACCAGAATTACATACCCTAAAATAGGGAGCTTTTTACGGTTGGCAGTTGCCCAGAGGCTGCAAACTAAAAACAGAAGAGAGAAGGCTGTACTGCAATTTAATTCCCTTCAGATTTCAAATAGGACATTTTCCTTTGGTCCTAAACCCAGTACACTTCAGGGCATGGGGCTGAGAAAGAAAATCTATGACCTCCTCATGGAAAGGCTATACATTCAAATGTCTTTTTTCTCCTCTCTCTTTGTCTCCTAGTGCTTTGGTATATATATTTTTTTGAACACCACTTTTCCTTTAGTTTCTAAAATTGGTTTCTAGCATTATGACTTCTGTTTTCAGGGCTTGGGTTATTGTTAACTTTTACATGGTCGTCAATTCCTACTGAGGCTCTCTAACACAGCTCTGTGCTTCCCTGTCATCTTTGCTGGTCCATCTTCTAATAATTATTTGATTGCTCTATTTTCTCATGCATCACTCTCCCTAGGGTCTGCTGGTAGCACTTTAAATACAGGGGCTTGACCCAGCAGACCTCTCTGTGACCTGCAATCAGCCCTTCCTGGACTGCTTCCACATTTTCTGAATCCCATCCTCTAGAAGCATTCCATTTTCACAGTAGTTGCTGAATACTTCCCTTTCAACTTTTTATGCACATAAAATCTAGCAAAACTTACTATCTATAAGCTCTGCAGTATGGCATTAGTTCGTGGCTAAAATAAAAGCTGCCACAGAGGAAAATAATGGGGCAATACCTAGACTATTACCGTTTTGTAAATATGTTACAGCTCAGGGAGATATGATTCTAGATCCTCCTGTGAGCGTTTTCTACTCATGGGAACTGCCATTTTTAGTATATCTGAAACTGAAATGGTAGCAAAGAAGACATAAATAAATTGGACTGAGGTGTGAGAGTAAGACTTTTTCAATGCTTTACTGAAGATTACAGCAAATTAACTGAAATCAAAATGAAAGGAAGAATCTTTCCTGGGGAATAATGTATTCCCCAGGAGAAACTTTGGTACTTTTACACAAAAAAAGCAACTTTAGATGCCTCATAGGAGTGATTTAATAAATTACCATCTTGAAACTCTCAATGATGCCCCAATGTCTGAAAAGGTTAATGAACCTCCAACAGTATGTATTTCATCACTTCAAAACCCACTTAGATGATATTTAACACACTGCATTTAGCTGTGAAACCGTCTGAGCGGTTCTGAAATATGTTCCAACATCTGTAATCATCAACTGCTTTATTAACATTGACAATTTCATAGCCTAAGTATATGCCTATCACTTATAGAAAACCTACTCACTTAACATATATTGAGTCATAATCTCACAATAAAACAACACACACAAAAATAGAACTCTCAATATAAATGCAAGCTGGCTTAAAATACAGCGTAATAATACTTTTTTATAAACAGTAAATGTAGAAGTTGGAATATATGGTATTGTCTTACATTTTATCAAAAAAGCACAATGCTTTAAAACTTTATTTTATTTAAGCCATTATTCCATGAACTCTGAAGAATGCTTTATAAAACAACTAGTTTTCTTACTCACTTTACATCATTCTAAGCATTTCTCATTCATTGTAATAGCCTGAATGTTGACCTACATTTTCCCACATTTTTCTCAAATGGCTAGACTTTTAAGACATTTACAAAATATTATGAAAAAAGAGTTAAAATTTCAGAAACCATCAATGATCCGAAACCAAAAACCAAACCCAGTGCTGTCCACTCGATTCCGACTCATAGCGACCCTATACGACAGAGTAGAACTGCCCCATAGAGTTTCCAAGAAGTGCCTGGTAGATTTGAACTGCTGACCCTATGGTTAGCAGCCATAGCACTTAACCACTATGCCACCAAGGTTTCCATCAATGATAACACCAATAAATAAAACTGAAAAAAAAAAAAAAAAAAAAACCTGTTTTTTTAAGCATGTGTGATTTAATCTTATTTGGGGCTAACTTGCTTTTTTTTTTTTTTTCCGAAATGAATTCAATAGCTTTTCCTTACAATAACTTGTAGTTATTACATGGGCTCTTTCTTCTTCCTGGACAAAATTATGAGCTTACAACATAGAATTATAAAGTGTTCTGTGAATGCTATACTCAAACTGATATTAAAGCAATAATTAGGGAAGGCAAAACAATGAGATACAGAAGTCAAACAGCCATATGGTAAAGATAGCGCAGATTACCAATGAAATCAACCTTGTTTGCCGGAAGAGCTAGAAGAGGGCCAGGCTTCCCTTCCAAGCACGCCTTAATACAACTTTTCAAATCAAATTACTGTGAGTCATGATCAGAAACCCCTCTAGAGGCTGAAATGCTTATTTTGGGAACCACAGTGGACTCGTGGAAACCTATGTGACCAACAACACTATAGAAAATTGATTGTTGATTTAAAAGATAAATTGAAAGGAACATGACATTAAAAAAATTCTTTCTTATGCCACAGAAGAGAGAAGAATGTGAGTAAATTATAAGTCTGACATTTAATTAGGATCAATGAGAATACACGATTAGAGTAGCTGTGCCAGAGATCAGGAAATTAAACTGTCAAGAGGATACATATTTTTGAAATAAAAAAAAAAAAACTTGTCACCAGTTCTCCTCATATCTATTCACTTGCTATAATATATAACTGAGAAAATGAGAAATAGGAAAAAATAAGAAAAAGTATAAAAACCCCACTTTTCAAAGAAAAGCTAGAAAATGATTGTTCCATAGGTAAGAGCTATAAACTGGAATAAGGCAGAGTACATTCCTCCATGCTAGAAACATTTCTTTTTCATAGGACTACAGAAGATTAATTTATTTGAGTACTATATGGATTCATTGGGATGTAATTTGATTTGTCAAAATGTTGGAAATAAATGTAGATGAAATTTAATGAATGAAAATATAGGAATTTAGAAAAAACTATATGTCAAAATTTTGGAGAAAACTTTCTCAATGGTTTACAGAGATTTTTGATAAATCAAAGTCAGCAGGGAGATGGCAATATTATTTATTTGAAGCCTATGCAAATAATTGATATTTTAATAATCAATCACACGAGGAGAGAAAATGAAAGAAATAACTAGATTCCATTGGCTTTTGATCACCTCGATGTAGAGAAGTATGAATCAAGATTTTAAACAGGGAAAATGAGAACAGCTCTTTCTTCATTGTTTTATAGTGACAAGAATATTAGTCAAAGAAAATTGATGTGAATTTCAATTCTCCATAAATGACGGTGTAACTTAGGTAAATCATTTGATCTATCTGAATTTCAGTTTCCTCAATCATAAAGTATAAATAATGATTGCCATCCAAAGTATCTCCCAGGCTTTCAGTACATTTAAAATCAGATTGTATAGTCACAAGTGTTTTGACAATTATCACATTATGCGAATGTATGGTTGTGTTACTGTCACTGTGATAAATAATCAAGTTGAGAGAAATGAGAGATTTTCTGACAGAGAAGAGTATTCCAGAACCTCATTTGTCTGGAGTATGCATAGGGCTCGTGTGCATAGATAAGCCAGGCTTCATTCTATATATATATATACTTTTCCAGATTCCATAACAATCTCTTTGTGGAATTCCATCTCTAACACTGTGTCTCATCAATAGTAAGCATTCGTTTATTCCCCTCCACCCCGACACTCCTTGACAAGATACTCTAAGGTAGACACTTTCTCAGGAAACTGTGTCCTGTGTCCTGAAATCTATTTGCAGGGTTCTCTTTTCTCTCCTGGTCTTTCATCAAATTTTAATGGCCGATGCTAATATGTAGATTTGTTTCTGCGTCTACTGGACACAAATATCTGCACATATACGTTCACACTCATAGGATGGGTAGGAATCCTGGTGTGTTGGGTCAAGGAGTCCATGTAACCACTGTATGCTTGCTGTTCTGAGCAAGATTTCTGCAGGCCGTACTATCTCAGAGAATCCCAGAGACATTCGGTGTCAAACAGCACAAAAAAGGGAAAAGTATATGATAAGATAATTTGATATGTCTATTTGTCTTCAATTATTATTACTATGTGAGCTTTAGCTCGAAAATTCCCTCCCTAGCTTCTATGGTAAATGACAAGGATATGATTGGTAAAGTGCAAAGCTTTAACAGCTCTTTCCTGGAATTGCCACTAAAAAGCCTTTTTAGCTCTTTTTTACTCTACCAAGTCATCACTCATTACTCTAGCAACCTATTACAACTGAGTTATGAACCTCAGATCATTCAGACTTTGGAAATATGGTTCATTTTAAACACTGAATACAGATGGGCTGCTGATGAATCTGCATCTATTCACAAATAGTGTCTCTCGTTGTTAATCTCATAGATTAGAGAAAAAAGATCCTGGAAGGAACTTTTTTCTGGAAGCAAGTGTTCTGGAAATAAGACTTCAGTATGCACATACACATATGTTCAATGAGCTATATGTTCTTGGCATCCAAAGTTAAATTATAAAAATAATACATTTGAGGAGCTATAACTCTGCAAAAAAATTATGATCAAGACAGTTAAATTATCAGTGATTTATGTCATGCCAACATTCCTGAGTTGGAACACAAAATATATAGGAATATCACAAATTAGGTGCACAGAGATAGCGGTGCCCCCGCAAAACTTTTTCATAGAATTAGGCCAGGATATATTCCTGTAGTTGTACTGGCTGCTCTTCCTGCATTCAGAAAAACAGAGGCCTCATTGATTTTACAATCCAGCTCTTTGACTGGTAATTATAATCTGTTTTTGGAAAGAAGTGTATTTCCAAAACAAATGATGACACGAGTTATGGTATGCACATGATCATAACTTTTTTGCTATTTCTGATTTTCTCAATCAAACCTCATATGCAGTTTTATAGTTCCCATTTTCTAATTATCTGGTATTTGTGATTTTCTCAAAGTTTATAAATAAATTCGTGTTCCCATTATTTAATAATTTAGGTATTTCTGATTGTTGGCAATCAAAGCCTGTAAAGAATAAAAAAAAAAAAAAAAAAAACTAGTGCCATCGAGTCGTTTCCGACTCTATTTACTATTATTTCTGTCTTCAATTAAAAAAAAATACATCAACTGATGGTTGCAAGATTAGAGTAGCAGTCTGTAAAGACTTAGCAAGTATTATAGGCTTCGCAGGTCATATGGTCTCTGTGGCAACTATTCAACTCTGTAAAAGCAGCCATAACAAACCCATTGCTGTCCAGTCGATTCCAGCTCATAGCAACACTATAGGACAGGATAGAACTGCTCCATAGTGTTTCCAAGGCTGTAAATCTTTATGGAAGCAGACTGCCACATCTCTCTCCTGTTGAGCAGCTGGTGGGTTCAAACCACCAATCATTTGATTGGCAGCAGAGTGCTTAACCACTGTGCCACCAGAGTCCTTTAAAAGCAACCACAGACAATATGAAAACAAAAAAAAAGTGACCCTATTCTCATAAAACTTTATTTACAGACAAAAACAAAATTGAATTTCATGTAATTTTCCCCAAATATTCTTTTGATTTTTTCAATCAAACTTCTAAAAAATATGAAAACCATTCTTAGCTCATGGGCCTTACAAAAGCAAGCAGTGGACCAGATTTTCATACACCAAACCCTGAATTAGATGTAAAAAAATATTACAGAAATTAAATGAACCACCAGGTGAAAAAATGAATCTTTCTATATCAAAAGCATTCTAGAAAAAAATACATACATACACACATACATATATATATATATATATATATATATATATGTTACAAATAGCCCCTAACTTTAACCAGGCTGCTTAAGTAAAACTAATGTTTAAATCTTGACTTGTGCTTTATAGAACTTTAACAGTTTTTACATATATTATCTCATTTTGTTAGGGAAACGGAGATTCTAAAGTACTAAATAATATGTCCAATATTGCACAGCTAATAACTATTGCAAACCTAGGAGGGAAAAGTAGCCAAAGTCCTATGAAAATTCAAGGCATGTTGGGGAGTATTTAGAACCCTGGTGGTGTGGTGGTTAAGAGCTCAGTTGCTAACCAAAAGGTTGGCAGTTCAAATCCACCAGCTACTCCTTGGAAACCCTATGGGGCAGTTTTACTTTGTTCTATAGGGTTGCTATGAGTAGGAATTGACTCGATGGCAACGGGTTTTGTTTTTTTGGTTAGAGAATATATAGGTCAATTTTGTATAAAAAATATATAGCCATCACAGCCTCATGTTGATTGAGAAATACAAAATTAGTGATTTCCAAATACTGTCATCATTAACAGATGCATTTATAAGTATGTTAGAGTGTACCCTATAATTTAGGCTTTAAAGAGAAATTCAAATGTGCCCATTTTTGTCCAGCTTTAATTTTTGAATTGTTTGAGAGTGTGATTTCAAGGATCATTGAGTAGTCAAGAAAAATGTTTAGAGTTATCTACACTAGTAATTGGAGTTCAGTAGAAAATTCAAAGTCATTATTGAGGTGATCTTGACTTTTTTGGAAACTTGTTTGTGAAACAGTGCTTAACTTCTAATTTTAATCCAAGAGCAATCTGATATTTGTAACTTGTATATCCAAGAATTTAGTTAAGTTTTTCTAAAATTTGACAAAAGACATTAAAACAATAACTGCCACATTGTTAAATGAACTTGAACTTGTAGTATTATGGGGCCATCGAAATATAGTCATTACATAGATTCCTTATACATTTTCAATATCTCCTGTGTTAACAATATCCTGTGTTCACTGATAAACTGCCAATACCACTCTTATGAAAGCAATATTAAAATAACATGTCAGAGATGATGAATCATTCTCTGTATTTTAATTCCCACAAAGAGAAATATTAAAGAAAGCTATGGTACTTGGAAGGAGCCTTAGTGACACGGTGGTTAAGTGCTAGGTTGCTAACTAAGAGGTATATGGTTCGAACTCATCATCTGCTCTGCAGGAGAAAGATGTGGCTATCTGCATCCGTTAAGATTACTGCCACAAAACCATACGAAGAAGGTCTACACTGACGCACGTGGGGTCGCCATGAGTCAGTATTGACTCAATGGCAATGGGTTATAGTAAGTACTTGGAATAAAATGAAAACTATGCACAGCATCCTATGTAGCTGCTCAAAAACATAACATCAAAAAATACATAAATCGAGTATGTTGTTGCTATTGTTAGTTTCCGTTGAATCGGTTCTGACCCATGGCAACCCCATGTGTGTCAGTGTAGAAATTCTCCATAGGGCTTTGTGGGCAGTAATCTTAACTGGCACAAATTGCCTTCCACAGTACTGCTGGTTGAGTTTTAACCTCCAATCTTTAGGTTAGCAGCCGAGCGCAAACCATTTGCACTGCCAAGGCACCTATATTGCATGTAGCATTTTATATCCCAAAAGAAAATCACTCAAATCAAACTCTTTCAAAAAAGGAGCTTTTTAAATTATAGTCCATGAGGCAAAGTCTACCTAGTCTTGAAATACTAACAGGAAGTTAGTAGGTTATGAGGGAATCATTATAACTCCTTCAGTAAATATTTACTGCCTAGGTTTCTTACACTGTGCTATATTTATATAGAGCAAAACTAAAAAAAGTCATCCCTAATCCCTACCATCCTCGCACTCATCTTTTGTTGAGACAGACATGCAAACTGATTCATGTTTCAATTTTAAACATGCTTTGGAAGGAGAAGAATGTGACTAATTCTGCTTGTAGCAGTCAGCTAAGATCTCAAGTATAGGTGACATTTGAGCTAAATCCTAAAAATAGTAACTTAGAAAGACCTACTTAACCTAAACTCTTCACATTCATTGTAGCTACCACTACGCCCTATGACCAGCAGGATCATAAAATTTTTATTGTTGGTGAAAATAACTCTGTCAAATTTCATCTCTTATGTCCCCCCTTTTTTTTAATAAACATTCACACATCCAGATTGAGCACAATCCTGATAGTTCAGTTTTAATTCTCAGTCTTGGGTATTCAATAATACACATGTTGGAAGTGTTAGAATTCAAACACGATCTGCTTGTTCTTCCTTGAAATCTATAATGTGGAGTTACCTTGGAGAATTTCTGCAGCTACAATCAATAAATACATACTATACAACCTGGAAAAAAAATATGACCTAATAGAATATACACACAGATACTTGGAAGTGTTAAGACCATTGCACTATCCACAATTATATTCTTAAAAAGTATGTTTTAAAGCATTTCAGGGAAGTTCTCATCTCAGGGATATTTAAAGTCTGTAATTTGCTACATATATTGCACCTGCCATAACCCAGCAAAAGAGAAAAAAAAAAAATCTCCAGAAATGATGGTGGCCAACACATGGCAGGTTTCAAACGTCGTTGTTAGGTGCCATTGAGTCAATTCTGACTCATAGGGATCCCACGTACAACAGAATGAAACATTGCCTGGTCCCACACCGTCCTCACAATTGTTGCTACGTTTGAGCCTACTGTTGAAGTCACTGTGTCGATCCATCTTGTCGAGGATCTTCCTCTTTTTTGCTGGTCCTCTACCAAGCATGATGTCTTTCTCCAGGGATTGGTCCTTCCTGACAACATTTCCAAAGTATGTGGAATGAAGTCTCATCATTCTTGCTTCTAGGGAACATTCTGGCTGTACTTCTTTCAAGACAGATCCATTTGTTCTTTTGGCACTCCATGGTATATTCAATACTTTTCGCCAACTCCACAATTCAAATAGCCTTGACTTTCTGCCATTTAATCAATCCTAAAAGCTTTTTTTTTTTAAAGCTTGTACACAAAGCACTCTGAATAGTATACCTCTTTTCTACTTAAAAAAAAAATATATATATATATATATATATAAAATTGGCTTTACCAAACAGAAATTTATTTTCTCACAGGTTAGGAGGCTAGATGTTTGAATTCAGGGTGCCATCTCTAGGGAAAGGTTTTCTCTCTCTGACAGCTCTGGAGGAAAGTCCTTGTCTCTTTTGAGCGTCTTGTCCTGGGCAATCTTCACGTGGCTTGGCAGCTCTCTTCCCCATCTCTGCTTTTCTAACCTGCTTTTATATTTCGTAAGAGGTTGATTCGAACACATACTACACTAATCCTGTCTCATTAGCATAACAAAGATAACCCATTGCCAAATGGGATTATAACCACAGGCATAGAGGTTAGAATTTACAACACATAATTCTGGGGGACACAATTCAACCCATAACAGTCATTATGATTTTTTTAAGAAAAAACTAAAAAAGAAACAGTAGTGAATAAAAGCATAAGATTTATGACAGGGGAAAATGCTCTTATACTTCCGTCCGTTGAGACAAGTTCCTTAACATGCCTCAGCTTCCGTTTGTTTTTATGTAAAATAAATATACTAATAATACCAGCTTTTCTGCATTCCTGTCAAGATTAAATACAATAATTTAAAGATTTTAGGTTAGAATCTGGCACATAATGGGCACTCTTTAGTTTTTAGTGTTAATTTTTCCATCCTATTACAATTTCATATTTAGAAAGAATATTAAAGACATACATTCAAACCTTTTATCTTTAACTCAAGATTTGGTGGCTAAAAATAACCTGCTTACCTTGTCTGCGTATAATCTTAAAGCAAATGAATACTATGACTTTCTGAAAACATTATACTTCTATTTGCAGTAATTGATTTCTATCATTCCTTCGATATAGGAGGTTTGTATGCTTTGATTTTTAACTGGCCTTTTTCCTAAATAAGGGGTTACAGAAAATTAGACCCTCCAAGTGTTACAGTGTAATTTGAAATATAATTATTAATCATAGAAAGGTCTAGTATTAGTATTAGTAGTGAATGTGGAGAAAGGAAACATTTATTAACTCTATTCTCTTTCATTTTAAGGCAGAGTAGGGTGTAATGAAAGGATCCCTGGTGGCACAATGGTTAAGTGCTAGGCTGCTAACCAAAAGGTCAGCAGATGGAATCCACCAGCCGCTCCTTGGAAACCCTATGGTGCCATTCTGCTCTGTCCTGTAGGGTCGCTATGACTCAGAATCGACTCAATAGCAATGAGTTGTTTTTTGTTTTTTTTAATGAGTCAGAATAGACTCGCAGCCGTGCAACGAGGTGCAAAAGCCTTTTCTCCTTTCCTTCCGTCTGATCAAGCTATGATAGCTCTGTTAAACCAGCCTCCCTCCTCTTAGTGCTTCTTTGCAGCCTTGCTGAAAACAATGGCTTAGTTGGAAAGATGAAAAGTCCCAGATTGCTAATCAAGTATTAAGAAAGAATGACCAACAAGTCAACAATTACTATAAAGCAAAGATGAGAGGATAAGGGGGCAGGGAAACTAGAGCACTGAAAATGGAACAACCAGGACACAAAGAGAAAATTGTGAAAAATGTAACTAATGTCACTGAACAATTTGTGAAGAAATTGTCAAATAAGAGCCATATTGCTGTTTAAACTTTAAATAAAAACACGATAAAATATTATTGCCAAAAAAAAAAAAAAATGAGGCAGCTCTTTATGTATTGAAAAGAAAGGATTTCGAAGCTAACTTATTAAGTAAAAAAGCAAGGTATAGAATAGTGTTTCAGCTTGCTACTGTTTGAGTAAAAACTAAGTATATTTATTAACCACATATGTATCAACTATCTCTGTAAGGAAACAGAAGAAAATGGTAAGATTGGTTGCCTTCTCGGGAGGAATCTGGGTATTCAGGAAGAGGTTATAGATAATCTTACTTTTCACTTCATACCTTTTGGTCTTTTACATTTATGTAATTTTTTAATATTATCTTTCTTTAAAAACGAAAACAAAGCAAAACAAACAAAAAACTCCTTTAACAAGGAGCAGAGCAATTTAGAATATTTAACATGGTTGCTGTTGTTGTTGTTAGCTGCTGTCGAGTCAATTCCAACTCATAGCGAACCTATGTACGAAAGAACGACCTCTCATCTGTCAATTAGTCATACTGTGGTGGCTTGCGTATTGCTGTGATGCTGGAAGCTATGACACCAGTATTTCAAATGCCAACAGGGTCACCCATAGTGGACACGTTTCAGCGGAGCTTCCAGACTAAGACAGACTAGGAAAAAGGACCTGGTGATCTACTTCTAGAAAAAAATTGGCCAGTGAAAACCTTATGAATAGCAGCAGAACATTGAACATGGGGCAACCAGAAATCATGGCCTTCCAAAGAAATATATGAATAAATGGTACCTCACATGGGAAAAAGGACTTTGCAGATACAAATAAAATAAAGGACCTTGAGATGAAGATATTATTCTGAATCATCCAAGTAAATAAATATTCGGAATCATCCAAGTAGGCCCAATCAAATTACATTAGTCCTTAAAATTAGAATACTTTTTCCAGTTGTGATGAGAAAGACATGTGATAACAGAAGAAGAGTCAGAGAGGTGCAATGTTGATTGCTCTGAAAATGGAGGAATGGGGGCCACAAGCCAAGGAATGCACACCAAACCAAACCTGTTGCTGTTGAGTCAGTTCTGACTCATAGCAACCAAGGAATGCAGGCAGGCTGAAAAGGCTAGAAAGGCGAGGAAACAGATCCTTCTCTAATGTCTCCAGAAAGGAAACTAGCCCTACTGACACTTGATTGTAGCTTAGTGAAACGTACATCAGATTTCTGATTTAAAAAACTGCCCAAAACCCATTGCCGTCGAGCCGAGTCCAATTCATACCACTATACCACCAGGGTTTCCAATTTAGAAAACTATAAGATAATAAATCTGTATGCTAGAGCTTTTTTTTAGAGCCACTAACTCTATGGGGCAGTTCTACTCTGTCCTATAGGGTTGCTATGAGTCTGAACTGACAGCAGCGGGGTTTGGTTTGCTTTTTTAGAGCCACTAATTTTGTGGTAACTTGGTACAGCAGCAATAGGAAATTAGACATCTCAATGATGCCTTCCTGACACTAAGTAAGTTCTACTCTGTGCTGACCCTGATTACAATTGAGCCAGAATCTGCCAAGTTTCAAATTAATCATTACTCCAAGGCAAATGTCATCCAGCATTTGGTCACTTGCAGCTGAATGCACTTCTGATACAACCATTTACTATGGACCGAGCTCTACTCTAAGTGCTCTGCAGGTGTTACCTCAGTTAGGCCCCATTTTAACATCCCTCTGCTGTGGGAGCCATTAGGAGAACCATTTTTCCAGGTGAAGAAACTCATGCTCAGATAGTTTTAATAATTTGCTAACGGCCACAAAACCAGTAAATGGGAGTGCAGAATGTAAACCCAGGCTGTCTAACTCTAGATCCTAAAAGCAGTGTCTCCTCAGAAGTATTTTGCTTTCTTTTAGTGTCACTTACTAGATCTAGCTGTATCTTAGATCCCATCTTCTCTTATCTCCTCAGCTAGTTTATAATTTTATCAATCTTACCTTTTCCCAGGATTTTTTGTAACTCTCATTTTGTGCTTTCAAATCAAATTAATTCAGCCATGCTAGACGTTTATTGAACACCTCCTATGTGAGACACTGTATACCAGTTGCTAGACATATATCAATGATGAATGAAGAACAAAAGAACCCTTGTCCAAAGAGGACAATTTCTGTCTTGAAAATTAGCACTGAAGTCTGACCACTTAATTTAATAGCCTCTTTCCAATGGCATAATGGTTTAGAGCTCATCTGCTAACCAAAAGGCCAGTAGTTCCAATCTACCAGCTGCTCCTTGGAAACTCTAGAGGGCAGTTCTACTCTGTTCTACTATAGTTCAACTCTATAGGGTTGCTATGAGTCAGAATCAACTTGATGGCAACGGGATTTTGGTTCTCAATCTTCAACCTACTTAACACTCTGTAGCATCTGACAGTATTGACATTCAGACTAGTTAGAAACTCTTTGCTCCCCAGCTTATTCAACACTCTTGTATTCTCATTCTCCTACTTCTCTGGTTATTGTCTCAGTCTCTCACTGACTTTTATTTTCCTCCAGTACTTTAGTGAAGCATTCCTTAAGATTAGGTCTTACCCTGTTTCCTTCTTTACTCAGAATTGGTCATTGATATCTAAAGTTGCAAATATGTCTTATTCTAATAGTTCTAAAATAGAGATCTTCAGTACCGTTTTTTGTTGTCCAATCTGGGATTTCCAATTTTCTCCTAGTTAACCCTTATGGTTGCCCTTTGAGTAGTACAAGTCCAAACACATCCAAAATTGTAAAAAATGCAAACTAGTTCTTTACTCAGTGATTTCAGTTAGTAGTATCATCTTCCAGTGTGGGCTAGATTATCTCAGAGACATTTTAAAGGCATTCCTCTCCTTACACATGCCGCTGATTCCACATTTAAAATATCTCTCCAGTCAATACAATCCTTACATCCTCACTTCCACAGATTTGATTCCAGTTCTCAATTTCAATTTTTAAAAATCTCTTATGAAACCTACTAATTGGCCTCCTAATTTACTTTAATTCATCTTTTCTGCATTGAAAGCAAAAGTAGTCTTCCTCCACCACCAAACCTTTTGATGGTTCCCATTACCAACAGAAAAATGTTCAAATTCTTTTGTCTGTCATTTAAGCTACTTTACAAACAGGTCCAAGGTAGTTTTCCAGGCCTAGCTCTTAGCATTCTCACCTTCATTGATCCACTCCCCACTATAATCCCCTAAGTCTACTTGACATTTTCCAAGCACAATGAATTTTCATAATTCTTTAACTTCGGTTCTTGTTCTGGCTTGCTGATATGCTTTCCCGTCTCTCCTACCTCCCTTCCCTGTATCTATATCTTCATTTTCTTCTCAGTGGCTCCTCCTCTTTAAAGTCTTCCTGATTCCCCTGGCCTAACTAATCCTTCATACAATATTTATTCAATTTATTATAATAAGTAGGACACAAAAGTAATAAGAGATGGTTCCTGCCTTCAAGGGACCTGTCCAACAGAGAGAAAAAAAAATGAAAAAAATATATTCTAATACATAATACAGTTTCTAAAATCCATATGTATTAGGAACTGTGGGAGCAAATGGTGGAGAGGGTTCCCCAACTCTGCTGGGTGTAGGGATTGGCAGAGGCTTGGACTGGGAAGCAAGGATGACTTTATGGAGAAGATGATATTTGCCTTGTGTCTTGAGCGTACAGGAATAGCAAAAGTTTCAAAGTCACACAGAAGAAACCTGTGTTGAAACTCAGCTGTGGCACTTATTAGTTATGTGCCCTTGGGCAAATTATTTTACCTCTCCTAACCTCAACTTCCTTATCTATAAAACAGAGATAATAGTAGGCACTTATAGATTATTATGAAATTTCAAGGAGATGTTCCTTCGAAAGCATCTGGATTAGTGCTCAAAAATGTTAGTTTATTATCATTAGTGTTGTAGTCTTTATGATCATGATCATTTTATTACTATGATAGAAGGAAGACTGAGAATTAAACAGGTGGATAAACCAGAGGGGGCTATGTTTCAAGCACCATGTGCAAAAAGGCACTTAGTCCTGATGGTGAATTAGATTCGGATTAGATAAGGTCATGGTTTGGAGCCATTTATCTTGCTTCTGAAATGCTTACTTACTTGCTAGTTACCAAAAAGACGTGCTGACCTTTGATTGTTTTGTTTTGTTTTTGTCTTTTGTTCATTGTTAGTGTAATGCTGAGGTAACACAATTCAGTGAGAATGTTTAGCTCAGTATTTCCAAAAAATATCTTCCACCTTGGGTAGAATTTCTTTGGTACATGACCTCAGACTTGTTCTATCTGATTGTTAATCCATACCACTTTTCTGACTTAGCAAATCATTCTGTTTAGGTTCCAGCAGGGTGCCTTCATTACACAGATATATGTATAAACACTGCTTAATGATAGTGCTTATCGTACTGCAGAATGATGTGGTATTTTGCATTTATGTGGTTTCTCATGGCAACAAAGAACTAACATTTTTGGATTGCATGTCCAAAGATCCAAAGATCTTAGAAATTTCTGCCCAACAATGCAACATGATCTTCTGAATGATGAAGTATTTGATACTCTTTTAAGCATGGCTGGGTTAAAAAAAAAAAAGAAAAGTGACAGCATGCAAGTGGAAAGATACCTTGTCATCAACTATGGCAGTAGGCCATAGTTTATTACAATGATGTGTTCTGAAATCATGTACTTGAGAAAGATGTAGTAGCATAGATTCAACTGAAAAATGTGTTATATGAAATCAATTGCTACATTTAGAAGAGGAATATAGTACAGTGATTAAGAGCAGAAGATTTGGAATTAGATAACATGAGTTCAAATTATAATTCTGTTATTTGATAAGCGTAAGACCTTGGGTATCAGGCCTCAGTATCTGTACCCAAAATAGGAGATGAGAATAGTGCTAACCTCCTGGGGAGGTTGTGAGGATAAAATGTTATACATACAACCCTCAGAGCAGAATGTGGCACAGAATCTGCCCTCAGTGTCAGCTAACATTAAGATTAAGGAAAGATGTACAGTATATAGGGTGCTACCACATATATAAAGATATCTAGCAGAAGGCAATAATTACAATTACTTAAATTTACTTTGAAGAAATTCCCAAGGAAGTAATTTTTGTTCAGTCCACAATGACTTGTGTCATCAGACGTGAACTCCCAGGCATCTGAGCAGAAGTATGCTCTGTTGTTTAGATAATATTTCTAACCCCTTCACCTTGAGTATTTTTGTCAATAACTCTGTGCCTTTCCTTTGACATGGATAATCTAATTAGGATTTTTACAGTGTGATACAGAACAGACTACATTTCTTTAAATTCTAACTCTACTTATTACTTCTACTCATATTACTTCTACTCATTTTCTCTTTTTTTTAATGTAATGATTCAGCAAGGAAACTGCAGGAAAAAAAGATATTTGGCATCTTTCAAGCTATTACTCAAATTAGGGCTGTTTCTGGGAGCGGAAAATTAACACAATTACACTGCTTTCCATCAGTAGATGTTCTTTTAACCCAAGGAATAGTCTTTTTACTGACAAAAGGCCAAGGGAAAAAAAAAAAACTGGAAAATGAGTGGCTTGAAAGTCTTTGAAGATTTACTTAATTTATGAATTAATTCACAAGTTTACTTTTCCATACTTAATATATGGACATTTCTTCTTTTCACCAGACTTAGGAAATGCACCTTTTTTTTTTTTTTTTCTCCTTTTAGTTACACGTTCTACATTAGAAAGAGAGTCTTTTGTTGGCTTTTCTTTTTCTATGCAATTCCATTCCCTTGGCTTCCTTTATCTCATAGCCAGTCTAAGTAGCTATTTTTTGAGAACTTCAAAAGGAGGGGAAATGTCATCATTTCTTTAGCAAAAACAAGCCTCTTTCCTATCATATGTAAACTACCTTTCAATGTGCAAATCTGAATTCGAATCTGTATAAATTGAATTTTGTCTCCAACAAAATTCCATCTTATTTACTGATCTGACAGAGACTGGAGAAACCCTGAGAGTATGGTCTCCAGACACCCTTATAGCTCAGTGATGAAGTCACTCCTGAGGCTCACCCTTTAGCCACAGATTAGACAGGCCCATAAAACGAAATGAGAGTGAATGAGCACACCAGCCCAGGGGCAAGGACAAGGAGGCAGGGGGGAACAGGAAAACTGGTAATGGGGAAACCAAGGTCGAGAAGGGGGTAGCGCTGTCATGTCATGGGGTTGGCAACCAATGTCACAAAACGGTATGTGCTTTAATTGTTTAATGAGAAATTAATTTGCTCTGTAAACTTTCATCTAAAGTACAAAAGCACAATTTAAAAAAAAGAAAGCAAAACATGCTGCCTTTGTGAAGTCCAAGTCTCTTATAATCTGTCAGAAGCAAGTCAAATGGCCGTAGCACTTAACCACTTCGCCACCAGGGTTTCCAATTATGTGCAAAGATTATACAAATATTTAACAGATCTTGCTTATTTCTTGTTGATAAGGGCACACTTGGACACCGCAGCTAATAAAAAATAACTATAGAGAAACCATACTGAGAGTTTATTTTATTTGTCTTGGCTTTTTTTTTTTTTTAAGTACAATTTCCAATAGACCAAGTTTATTCCATGGCCAATAGAAACTGTAAAATAAGCTTCTTCAAGTCCTCTATTTCTGCAAACTCTCAGGTAATGATATTTTTATTACGAGTTTTAGTTCTTAAGTACCCTTTGTAGAAATGAGTAAGTACCATTCAAGTTTTTACCAAAAATCTCATTTAGCTAAACTAATTGATTTTACCGACTTCTTCATTAACAATTATTTTTAAAAGACCAAAACAACCAGGGAAATGAAAAATTTACCAGGTTAAAAAACATGGTTGGCAAAATGAAGAAAAACAAAAAGTATTATATTACATGGGTTACATCAAAACTTAAACTGTACCATACTGGCTACAAGTTCTTTCAACTGTGTGAAAAGACGGCATTTGGCTTAAAACGCTTTCTTGTATTTCACATTGACTCCCTAAATTTGCGCCTATAAAAAATACCTAATTGGAAAAGACAATCCCGTGGGAAGATACTAGTTATTTCATCTGTGGAATGATGGATCTTAATACTCTCATTTAATAAAAATGAAAACCACTCTATTATCTTCCAGGGCCTATTTAGTGTTCAGGAGTATTCCTCTGTTTTTTGATTATGAAACTTGTGCACTTATAAATAATATTAAGATGCCTTTGGCCCTAAAACAGTTCATTATTTGACTGTTACTACCAACTGAGTTTCCAGTGTATTTTGTAATAATTGTAAGTCTAATCGCAGTGTGAAATTTAATACAAAATCCTCAGTCTTTCTTTTTTAATATGAACATCAGTAATTCATTAGAAACCTATTATGTCAGGATAACTATATTCCTACCATTTGTTTCTTTCTGTGAAATGCAATATTGTTGGTATCAAGGGAACTAATTAGGCTAGAGGACAAGGACAATTTTTTTTTTCTTTTTATTTCTTCCAAACTGTACTTAAATCCTATATTGGTGTCATGAATTATCTGTAGAGTAAAATGACAACTCTCTCATTCCCCAACACTTACATTTTTGGAGCCCAAAGGTCCAGTATAGCAAAATGTCTGAGTGGCACAACAATGCACTCTCACGTTGTGACTGTTGAAACAGAACATTTTTCTATTAATCTAATATATTCTTGGCATTATGTTTAAAACATGTCTTAGACTCCAAATTTAATTGGAAATAATAATATATTCATAATAGACCATAAAGAGAATTGAAAGTTATCTACTTGGACTACCACCTACACAAATCTCTTCTAAATGTTATCTAATATGTGGTTGTGCAAACCTGTTTTAACACTTCTAGTAATAGCAGACTCACAACCTCATTATATAGCAAACGTGTAACAATTAAATATGATTATTATTTGTAGCAGTTTAGAGATGCCTTTTGTACTAAACAAATGTTTTTATTGGAAAAATGCATGTGGTTAACTAGCATGACAAGAAAATGTATGTGGGATTATAGGGAACATATTTTCTGGGATTCTTAATGTGGGTTTAACAGATTAAAAAAAAAAAAAAAAAACCTGGTGGGGTGGTAGGTGGAAGGCAATATTTGGAGAAGATGAGAAGGTCCTTCCTTTTTTGGTACCACACCAAAAGAACGCTTTAAAAAGAACTCTGACATACTAGATCAGATAAAAAAAAAAAATGATGTAGGGGTTTAGGAATTATGCCACAGAAGAAACACTGACAGAAGAAAAAGTAAGTTAAATACGTACAAGAAACAACATGGAGAGAAAGAGTTTCGGAGGAAAGTTGTGGGTCTCCTGGGAAATGTCAGGTTTATCTCATCAAGTACTGGTGAATGCACTTTATAGGATGATGTTTATTGGCTCAATATGGAATAATTTTGAAAGTCCCTAACTAACTGCTGAAGTAGAGTCTTGCCTGTTGTCTAACTGAGACTAGATGAGGGATGAAGAGGGGATTTTCTAAGGTTCACTTCAATTTTGAGAAATGCTACATTTTTGCATAGTTGTCCAATTTGCCTAGAAAAGTCTTATTAATAAAATCATGAAGATGTCTGGCCTTTATGAGAAATTAAGTATCATGGAATGAGTACCAAAGGGAAAAGGAGTGAGGGAGGAAGGGTACTGTAGAGATTAAGTCTCCCAAGGAACTTCATTTGAGTTTTCTTTCATGTATGCAAAAAGACTTATCCATATGTACATGAAGCCTTGGCTGTGCAGTAGTTAAGAGCTCAGTTGCTAACCAAAAGGTCAGCAGTTCAAATCTACCAGTTGCTCCTTGGAAACCCTATGGGGCAGTCCTACTCTGTTCTATAGGGTTCCTATGAGTTGGAATCTATGGCAATGTATTTTATATGTGCATATTGGCAAATTATCCTAAACTTTTTCTCATACAATGGGCAAAAATTCAGATGAGTAAGCAGCATAGTTGAGACACTGTAATTGTTACTATTTTAACATGGCTTTGCCATGTTCATTTTGGAGTAGACTCTTATGTTTACATTTTAAAAAGCTACCTTTTAAAACAATTACTTTTGAGAAACTGGCCAGGGTTTCAAATGTCAAGTTTCTGAAAGCAAAATGGCCCTACTCTCGATTAGCAAATATCCAAATGTGAAAATGAGTGAGTGAGTAGGCCTATGGGGAACTTTAAAAATGTGAGTGGAGCCCATTACTTTACACTGAGCCATGTCTCTATGATAGAAAAAAAACATATATATTGTTAAGAGTGACATTCACACCGAGCCACTTTGGTGAGAAACCAACTGAGGGTTTAGACAGAATATTCTGTTTACGCCATCGATAAAAACCGTCCAAAGGATAGATGAAATCCAGAAGCTTGTTACATGAGAGAGGAATGATTCAGCCAAAGAGCACCTCTGTCTTGATGAGTCACAGATAACTTCAGAGTTAACAAGGCCAAAACCAAATCTATTTTCTTCTCTACAAACCTGCTTAAAATAACAAATTGTATATCCTTGTTGCTCACAATTCCACCAAGCACTTATGCCCCTTTAATCAACTAATATATCCTGAGCACTTATTAAGCAGCAGGGACTGTTCTCAACAGTAGAGATGGACTGATGACTAAGAGATATATCACCCATGAAATTGTGGTTTGCAGTCTAGTTCATATGCACAAAATCTCTTGTTTGCACTATCGAAACTCCTACCTACCAAAGTCATCTTCATTTCTGTAAGTGCTTCCAACTCTAGTCTATCCTCTCCAGAGCTGAAAGAAAGAACTCTCTGAAGTAAAAGAGAAAAAAAAAAAAAAAAAAAGAGAGAGGGACATAAAAAATCCTATCACTCCCCTGCTTAAAATGGCCATTGTTACCCTAGGATAAAACCCAACCTCTTCATTGTGAGGTTTAAGACTCTTTATAACTTGGCACCTACCTAAGCTTCTGGTCTTATTTCTTCTTAATATAAACTCCAGAATCACAGATCCATTTATCATAACAGAGATCTATCTGCTTTTTCAGTCTTCCTTTATTTTTTCCTGCCTTGAATTCCTTTTCTGTTTTCATATTCTGATTAAAATCCACTTTTCCTTCAAGACACAGATCAAATGTCACACCCCCTTTGAAACCTTCCCCACCATCCTAAGGGGAGTCTATCACGTCCCTTTCTGGGTTCCCATGGAGGACAGTACTGACCTCCACATTTGACCTTTAAGTGCAATCTCACATATCTTTTCTTCTGAGAAGACTTTCTTTACTCTTGAAGCCAAGGTGGCCACTCTAACGTATCTTGCACCTCGTTATATTATACATTTGTCACACTGTATTATCATTATTCATTTGCATTTCTCTATAATATACATGTATTTCAATAGTAAAATTCTGGGAAGAATAAGAAACTATTTATAGTGTTTTTCTTGAAGAATGGAATAGAAGATTGGGGAATGAACTTACACTATTACTTTATACCATTCATATAGAAAGGAAAAAAAGATATACTTAAATTGACACAAATAATGTGGATAATAGCAGAAATTCTGTAAGTTAAAGGAATCCCAAAAAGCTAAAATTATGTTATTTAAATTTCTCTAACAAGAAGTACAACTTGAAGCTTGGATTTTTTCTTCAGTTCTTTCAGTGGGAGAAAAGCCAAGTGTGTTCCTCCCTTTTGGCTATCTATCTCCAGCTCTTTGCACAGCTCATTAGAATACTTTGTCTTCTCGAGCGGCTCTTTGAAATCTTCTGCTCTTTTACTTCATCATTTCTTCCTTTTGCTTTAACTGCTCGATGTTGGAGAGCAAGTTTCAGAGTCTCCTCTGACTGCCATCTTGGTCTTTCCTTTCTTTCCCGTCTTTTCAATGACCTCTTGCTTTCTTCATGGATGATGTTCTTGATGTCATTCCACAAATCATCAGGTCTTCAATCATTAGTGTTCAACGCATCAAATCTATTCTTGAGATGGTCTCTAAATTCAGGTGGGATATACTCAAGGTTGTATTTTGGCTCTTGTGGACTTGCTCTGATTGTCTTTAGTTTCACTTTGAACTTGCCTAGGAGCAATTGATGGTCTGTTCCACAGTTGGCCCCTGGCCTTGTTCTGATTGATGATATTGAGCTTTTCCATCGTCTCTTTCCACAGATGTAGTCAATTTGATTCTTGTATGTTCCATCGGGTAAGGTCCATGTGTACACTCGCCATTTATGTTGGTGAAAGAAGGTATTTGCAATGAAGAAGTCGTTAGTCTTGCAAAATTCTGTCATTAGATCTCCAGCATTGTTTCAATCGCAAAGACAATATTTTCCAACTACCAGTCCTTCTTCTTTGTTTCCAACTTTCACATTCCAATCACCAGTAATTATCAATGCACCCTAACTGCATGTTCAATCAATTTCAGACTGCAGCTGCTGATAAAAATCTATTTTTTAACCTTTGGCCTTAGTGGTTTCTGTGTAAATTTCAATAATAGTCATATTAACTGGTCTTCCTTGTAAGTGTATGGATATTATCATATCTCTGACAGCGTTGTACTTCAGGACAGATCTTGAAATGTTCTTTTTCATAGTGAAGGATTCTATGGGGGAAATATTAAATGATGCAAGAAGCATCAAAAGAACATGAAAAGAATATACAGAGTCATTATACCAAAAATAATTAGTCGATGTTCAAACATTATAAGAGGTAGCATATGATCAGGAACCGATGGTACTGAAGGAAGAAGTTCAAGCTGCTCTGAAGGCATTGGCAAAAAACAAGGCTCCAGGAATTGATGGAATATCAATTGAGATGTTTCAACAACTGGATGCAGGGCTGGAGGTGCTCACTCATCTACGCCAAGAAATATGGAAGACAGCTTCCTGGCCAACTGACTGGAATAGGTCCATATTTATGTCTATTTCCAAGAAAGGTGATCCAACCAAATGTGGAAATTATAGAACAATATCATTAATATCACACTCAAGCAAAATTTTGCTGAAGATCATTCAAAAACAGCTTCAGCACATATTGACAGGGAACTGCCAGAAATTTAGGCTGGTTTCAGAAGAGGACGTGGAACCAGGGATATCATTGCTGATGGCAGATGGATCCTGGCTGAAAGCAGAGAATACCAGAAGGATGTTTACCTGTGTTTTATTGACTATGCAAAGGCATTTGACTATGTAGGTCATAGCAAATTATGGATAACATTGCATTGAATGGGAATTCCAGAACACTTGATTGTGCTCATGAGGAACCTTTACATAGACTAAGAGGCAGTTGTTCGGACAGAATAAGGGGATATTGATTGGTTTAAAGTCAGGAAAGGTGTGCGTCAGGGTTGTATCCTTTCACCATACCTATTCAATCTGTATATGGAGCAAATAATCCGAGAAGCTGGATCGTATGAAGAACTGGGCATCAGGATTGGAGGAAGACTCATTAACAAACTGTGTTATGCAGATGATGCAACCTTGCTTGCTGAAAGTAAAAAGGACTTGAAGCATTTACTAATAAGAATAAAAGACCACAGCCTTCAGTACGGATTGCACCTCAACATAAAGAAAATAAAAATCTTCACAACTGGGCCAATGAGCAACAGCATGATAAATGGAGAAAAGATGGAAGTTGTCAAGGATTTCATTTTACTTGGATTCACAATCAACACCCATGGAAGCAGCAATCAAGAAATTAAACGATGTGTTGCATTGGGTAAATCTGCTGCAAAGGACCTCTTTAAAGTGCTGAAAAGCAAAGATGTCACCTTGAAGACTAAGGTGCGCCTTACCCAAGCCATGGTATTTTCAATTGCATCATATGCATGTGAAAGCTGGGCAATGAATCAGGAAGACTGAAGAAGAGTTGACGCCTTTGAATTGTGGTGTTGGTGAAGAATATTGAATATATTTCTGCCAAAAGAACGAACAAATCTGTCTTGGAAGAAGTACAACCACAGTGCTCCTTAGAAACAAGGACAGAGAGACTGCATCTTACATACTTTGGACATGTTGTCAGGAGGGATCAGTCACTGGAGAAGGGCATCATGCTTAGCAAAGTACAGGTCAGGGGAAAAGAGGAAGTCCCTTAATGAGGTAGATTGACACAGTGGCTGCAACAATGAGCTCAAGTGTAACAGCATAATGACAATTGTAAGGATAGCACAGGACCGGGCAGTATTTCATTCTGTTGTGCATAGGGTCACTACGGGTCGGAATCTACTCGATGGCAACAACAACAACAACAATATAATATAATGTATAATCTTCCTAAACGCCAAACATATATATTCTTACAAACACCATATCAGACTTATTTTAGTTAAAAAAAAAAAAAAAAAAAAGATGGCTGCATTGAATAAATATTCTTTTTTATTTCTCAACCATTAGTGGACACTAGCAGGGCTAACCAAGTATGACCGATGGTCCTGTAGCACCTCCATCACCTGTGTGCTTGTCCAAAACAGAAATTCCTGCCCCCCTCCCCCAAAACTAGTGAATCAAAATCCTTAGAGATAGGACCCAGGAATCTGTGATGTAGTAAACCCTTTGGGTGATTCTAATGTATATTTAAGTCTCAGTAGAGCCGCTCCTGACAGCTTTTTTCTTGAGAACTTTGCAACCTAACAGCAGCATCTGTTGGTAATGACACTGTCCCATAATTAGGACATAAAGTCTCAAAGGGGAATATTCCCAGGCATTCAACATGTATCAGTTGTCACGCTCTGTATTAAGAATTGAGAGTGTGCAGAACACTTAATATAAAGATACATCCACATACATCATTCTTAACTAGAAAGCTTTCAGTCTATTAGAGGAGATGTTTGTAAACAATTACCACTACTCTTAAAAAGAAAAAAGTACCAACAAGGTATTAACGGAGCACAGACGCTGTATCAACCAAATCTATCAGAGCAAGTCAGAAGTAGACGTGATGTTTAAACCAAGTATTGTCAAAAAAAAATTTAGCCACTATTTTATTTTTAAACAAACAAAACACTTAAAATTCAACGAATATTTGCTGAGCACTTACTATGTACCAAACACTGTCACTGGAACCAAAGCTACAAGACAATCAGTTCAAGCCCAAGGAGAGTGAGCACATACTAGACATTCAATAAACCAGTGGTTGAATAAGTGAATAAGCATGAAAATACCATGTATTTGGTAAAACTCTTCAGGAAAGAGAAGGATCTTAAAAAAGGCCATCCTGCCTAGAATTTCCCTTATTAAGACCTCCTACACTGCTTTATAACAAACATTTATGAAGCCTCTGCTGGGTATAGAACACTGTATTTCATATTATTCTGCATATTTATATAGATTATAACAGTCTTTGAAAACAGAGTTCAACGTTCCAAGTCATAGGCAATTCCAAAAGCACTTTTTATTCCAGGATGCTAAAGTGAGTTAAAGGGTAAGTAAACCAATTTTTAATCTTATTTCTGCAGGTTTTTTGTTAAGTGATGCCATTCTACTTTCTGTTGGTTTTCAGCTACTGCTCACATTCTAGAGTTTTACAGCTTAATCCACATCTGTATCTAAAGTGATGTTTATTGTAATAATCATTATTGGTGATGACCAGTGGGCCTGCATAATCTCAGTGTTTTCAAGTTATCCATTAATATTCTTGTGGTTCACTTGGGACTACCACAAATAGGTTTATGTGTTCGCTGCCAGGATTACATTAGGTAAAATTGAAGACAATTAGCTGTACTTATTTCTAAGCATGTAAAAAAAAAAAAAAAAAAAAAGCATGTAGAAGCATTAAAACCAACATTGAGCTACTTGCCAGAAGCTACCCAAAAAGAAGCACAGAACGAATTCACAGTAATGCCAATTTGGCAAGTATCTTTTGGGAAATCACTCATTTTGCAGGCAGAATTTAAAAACAGGGCATCTACTGTTAGTGAAATTTAATCACCGTAAATGTCTTGATTGTTGGGATTTGAAAATAAGGAATGCCTCCAAAAGAGGCACATTCTCCATCTGCAAGATAATGAATGAATCTTCATAGAGACTCAGCCACATCTTTACAAATTCCAGACATTACCTAAATGATTCATTTACTAGTATTTATTAACAGCTGTGTGTAAAAATCTACAAGAAACTCCTCCTAATTAGATAGGAATATCCCCTTATAGTTGGTAAAAATAAAAATCCCATATTCCAAAATAAATCTTTCAGAGATTGGTATTGGTTAAGAGCATGAGATTTGGAATCAGACAAACGTGGGCTAAATGTCTAGTTCTGCTCTTTATTTGGCTATATATGGGGAGGTTCATTTCTACCCCATGATGGGTTTGTAAATATTAAATGGACACAAGGAAGCACTCAATAGTATCTCTGTTTTATAAGGCTGAGTTGTTGTTAGATGCTGTCGAGTTGATTTTTGACTCAGCAATCCTGTGTGACAGAGTAGAACTGCCCCATTGGATTTTCTAGCTTGTAAACCTTATGGGAACAGATTGCCAGGTCTTTCTCCATTTGGTTAGCAGGTGAACACTTATCCATTGTACCACCAGGGCTCCAGGACCCATAGCAAGTAAGTTAGTAATACTAGACTGTAAATCTCTTGTGACTCTTAAATACGTGTTGGCTGTCTCCTACTCTTGCCACACTGTGCTGAGGGTCTGTATGAAAAAGAAAAAAAAGAGACATAACCTTTTAAAAATAAAAACAATGACAAAAACAGAAGAGAGTGGCAGTCACCAGAAATTGAGGAAATATGTGGGAAGCTATTCCAAATCTATGCCCTCTTTCATCCATATTTCAGAAACCATACTTCTTCTTTTTCATTATTATTTCATTATTGATATTTTAAAAACAGCAAATAAAACATGCTCATGATCAGCCCTGTAGTCTGTAGAGTATTTTTAAAAAGAAGCAATAGATGTAAACTAGTAGGTCACTAAGGAGACATCTCACCTTAGGAGGGTAATGTACTTATCTGAAAATCTATCTTGAGGTGATGCTATCTCAGGAGAGAGCAGTTGAGGACACCTCAATATCATTCAACAGGCTTTATCCAAAAAATGAGCGATATGTATATATATGTATATATATATATATATTTAATTCAGCATGCTACAAAGAGGTCAATTACACAATGACTAAATAATTCTTAAATACTAACACTTTGGAAAATCTGTATATTCTCTCTTCTTCATATAAGATGGGGCTCACTATATGTTTCTAACAAGAAAAATGACAACAATAAACTTGATAGTGAAATTGTGAGCTGAGCCTTGGACACTAAAAAAATAACAAACCCACTGTCATTGATCAACTCCAACTTATAGCAACCCAATAGGACAGAGTAGGACTCCCCCATAGGATTTCCAAAAAAAAAAAAAATTTTTTTTGTTTTTTAATCTTTATGGAAGCAGGCTGCCATGTCTTTCTCCCATGGAGTCTCTGGTGGGTTCCAACACCTGACCCTTTGGTTAGCAGTCGAGGGCTTAACCACTACTATCTCGCCAGGGCTCCGCAAGCCTTGGTTAACCTCACACAAATGCATTGATTTTCAGTTTAAATTTACATTTATTAAATTAAAAAAAAAGTGTCCTATTATGGTTAAAATGACCAAACTTAAAGCATGGATACAATAGTTACATTATGTACTATTGCAATAAAATTATAAAAAATTACAATAATATTACAATAGCAATAGTAAGACAAGTAAAAAGTTACGCAGCTAAGGTCAATCTTAATTTCACACTAACGTTATGCACTAATGGATCCTGGCAATCTGTGTTCAATACTTCAAGACCTAAGTAGGTTAACAGTCTGAAAAATAGCAAATCGTCTTCAGCATAAGATCACAATATCAAAAATCAACATTCTGCTCAGTTTATATACTTGTATGTTTGCGTGCATGTATATATATGCATGTATATATGTATTTTTTAGTACAGTTCTATGAAACAATTTAATGCCACAAGGGATAAAATATCAAGAATTGATAAACAGATCTAACTCACTTTGTCTCAAAACCGTAGGTCTGCTTATTTTTTGTCAATATGCTTGCCTAATGCTCCAAATTTTAGCCTTATATTATTAATATCATCTATTACTGATTGTAAACATGAGAGAAAGGTAATTACTGAATTTTTTAACTAAAATTTTTAATTTTCTTGGATAAATTATTTTGATATATATCAATTAGGTATTCATATCCATATTGTGGCCAATTTCATTTAAATGCTAATAAAAAACTGTCATTCTCCATCCCAATCACATTTCTTCATTTCTCAAATTTTTTACTTCTTTCAAGAATGGTGATCTTTTTTCAAACAGTTGTTTAAATGACTACTTCTAGAGACAAACGTTAGTTCTATCCACAGTCTATGACTGACTTCCATCAGCCATGCATCTGACAATGTGTTATTTAGCTTGTAGGTGAATAAGAATATTGACCATATTCTCATTATTAGAACTGAGAGAACGTAACAGAGCCAAATGAAAGCGATGCTGATAAAATGAGGTGTCACTTAAATGTCAGGCTAGAGTGTGCCTCTTCTTGTTATCAGATCTCACTAGAAATGATATCACTTTGTCCAATTAGATATACCATGATTTTTTAAGGTGTTTTCTTTAAGGTCAGAAGTCAACATTAATTTGGATAGGAAATACTTATTGTAATTTTAAAAAGTGGGTTACCTTGGTGTCTTAAAGTAAATGTGTTCCAAATACAAAATAGTATCATCATTGCCAGCACAGTGCTTTGAACATTGTGTAGATATTCAATAACAGTTCTTAATGACCATGAAGACGATAAAGTAATTGGAAATTAGAACATAATTGTTCTAACATACTTTCCAATATATTCTTATGAAGAATGATTTTTTTTCCTACTTACCTATGTACTATTGCATATTAAACTACTCATTATTTTACTGTTTTTGAATTTAGGACATTATGAACACATGGAAAGTTCAAGGTGAAAATAATTTAGTCTAATTTTCTTATTTTACAATTAAGCAAACAGAAGCGCAGAGAATTTAAATGAATTTCCCATGGTCAAAACCTTGAACTATAACCAGAACTTTGGACTCAGAGGCTAAGTTCTTCCTGCTGTACCAGACTGCCTTCTTAACTGCTTTGGGCCTTAGTCTTTAGTCCTTTGACACCTGAGACATGTAAAAAGACAAAGAGATGGTTAAGAAAAATACCAGAAGCTGCACTATCTATAACCATTCATGATATACTAAATTAGCTACCTAACTATTCTATCCACTTTAGGATATTTAATGTATCCAACATTATAGCGAACTTATATGAAAGGAACATTAACTTTATTCTCCTTTCCCCAAGATGGCCTACACAGGAAATAAACAAAAGTACACTGGGAAGAGGGTGTGATACTTTTTAAAAAAAGCAATCTTATCTCTGCATTAGTACTGAAATAGGTAAACTGCTGGATTGCTTTCTAATTTACGAGGTTTGTGGGTTTTCTACAACACTCATGGCAGAGTATATATCCTGTAGACGTAGAGTATTATTCAACTTTTCCAAAGGGAGTTTATATAATAATTCAACTGATCCTTTCTCTGGCTCACTTAGTTAGCTTGGATCAGTGGATTATGCAGATCTTGGGCCGAAGGCTAGATGAACGTCTGTTTATTTTTTGGCACACTGATGATGGATTATTCTTTAGAGGAGAGAATAAAGAGGAAAACTGGTGGGGAGAGGAACTGATGCAATCAATATGATTTTGATAAATTGCGGACCTTAAAGAAACTATACGTTCTATTTTAAAAAGTACATTTTAGTTGGGAGTTTTTATAGAAAACCCATCAAC
Source organism: Loxodonta africana (assembly GCF_030014295.1). Taxonomy (NCBI): domain Eukaryota; kingdom Metazoa; phylum Chordata; class Mammalia; order Proboscidea; family Elephantidae; genus Loxodonta; species Loxodonta africana. The sequence goes on along the minus strand of NC_087347.1, from coordinate 107,282,484 downwards.
TCATTGAAGGTCTGAAGATTAAGCATTAATCAAACATACTCAGTGTATTTGAATATGAATTAGAAAATAGTGTAGGAAATTTAACCCATACTTTTCCAAAAGCATTAATTGATGAGTTGCTGTTGTGTACCGTTGAGTTGATTCCGACTCATAGCAACCCTATAGTCCAGAGTAGAACTGTCTCTTAGGGTTTCCAAGGAGTGGCTGGTGAATTCAAACTGCCAGCCTTTTGGCTAGCAGCCAAGCTCTTAACCACTGTTCCATCAGGGCTCCAATTCCTGAGTTATAGGGAATTGTTTTGGTGTTTTTGGAATATTCAGGTATCTATTTTTCTACAACCTCCATAAAAAAAGGGGGCATTCGCAATTGAAAATAATAAGTCAAACTATGAATTAGTTGGTCTAATTTGTGGTTTATAAGTAAGGTAGAACTTGGTCAACAATTATAAGATTTCTGTAATGAGGAAAATTATTTTATTTTTGAATAATGAAGAGTTCCTAATGCTATAAACCATAAAAAAAAAAAAAAGCAGACAGTAAATATTGCATATAAATCTTATTGAATGGTATCATAACACTATTTGCTATGGCATACATTGAGATATGCTACATGTTATACGTTCCTGAAATGAAAGTCCACGTAACATTTAGTAACACTGAAATCACATATACCAGAATTTAAGCCAACTTCCACAAAGCCCAAACGTCTTTTCAAATGGTTTAGCATTTATAGAGAGAGGTCTGGGCCTATTTTATCTCAGTATGTTGGTTTATTCGTATTCAAAATTAATTTACAAGTTTATATAGCAAACTAGGACAGCTTGTGCCTCAGGGCAAGAAGGCAGACAAGCTGGTGAATCTTGGCAATTTAAACATGTTTTTTCTGTGAATACCCCCATTTATAAGCCTTCTGCATTACCAATTTAACCTCATAATAATGATCTGGTCATTCTAACTCCACAGAACGTGGACACTAAATTCTTTCTAAAAAATTAAATGTCTGTGTTTAAACATTTCATAGCTTAGTCTGAGATGGAAATCACAAATTTCCTCTTTCACAAATTGTCCTCCATCTTTCTAATCTGTAATTAAAGTGATAATGGCCACGTTTTGCAGTACAATGACAACTCCCTTCTAATATACTCAGAATGCATTTGTCTTACGTAGAAATTTAGGCAAAAATATAAGTGAAGTCTTGACAACCTACACATATAAGTTTTAGCTTTACAATGATAGCTTTTCTTCTATCATTTTTTTTTTATTGTTATTATTTCCAGGAGAGATCCCCAATGGAAGATAATTATCTTCTATGCTATACTTATAAATTTAGTATTAAATGCTTATTAAGCGCCTGATTACTTTGCAACTAGGGTTACACAGATTATAGATGAGAATATAAATAAAACGAAGCCCCTGAACTTCAGTAATTTATCATTTAATCAAGGAGATACATACACAAATATCTTTAACCTTGGGTAAAGTGATGTCTACAAAAGAGCAAAAATGATGTATTATGGAGGTTGAGAAATCAATTACAGGTAGTCCCCAACTTATGATGTATTTGAGTTATGAAGAACTACACTTACAATCATCTTTTTTTTTTTTACATTTTATCATTAGTGATATGTACTACATATAATGTTACAGCACGTAATTTGTTGACATTAACATTCTTAGAGGTAATGTTGCCAATCCTCAAAGGCAAATAATGATCATATTCATAAATATGTAATCATTGTTGTTAGGTGCTGTCCAGTCAGTTCCGACTCCTAGTGACCCTAGGTACAACAGAATGAAACACTGTCCGATCATGCTCCATACTCAACATCATTGGTATGCTTGAGCCCACTGTTGCAGCCACTATGTCAATTCATCTCATCGAGGGTCTTGCTCTTTTTTGTTTACCCTCCACTTTAACAAGCATGATGTCCTTCTCCAGAGACTGATCCCTCCTGGTAGTACGTCCAAAGTATGTGAGATGTAGTCTTGTCATTCTTGCTTCCAAGGAGTGCTGTGGTTGTACTTCTTCCAAGACAGATTTGTTCGTTCCTTTGGCGGCCTATCGTATGCTCAATATCCTTCGCCAACACCACAATTCAAAGGTGTCAGTTCTTCTTCTGTCTTCCTTATTCATTGTCCACCTTTCACATGCATATAAGACAATTGAAAACCCCATGGCTTGAGTCAGGAGCACCTTAGTCTTCAAGGTGACATTTTGCTTTTCAACACTTAAAGAGGCCTTTTGCTGCAGATTTGCCTAATGCAATGCATCTTTTGATTTCTTGACTGCTGCTTCCATGGGTATTGATGGTGGATCCAAGCAAAATGAAGTCCTTGAGAATCTCAATCTTTCCTCCGTTTATCATAATGGGGCTTATCGGTCCAGTTGTGAGCATTTTTGGTTTTTTTATGTGGAGATGTAATCCATATGGTCTTTGATCTTCATCAGTAAGTGCTTCAAGTCCTCTTCACTTTCTGCAAGCAAGGTTGTGTCTTCTGCATAACGCAGGTTGTTAGTGAGTCTTCCTCCAATCCTGATGCCCCATTCTTCTTCACATAATCTCACTTCTCAGAATTACTCGGCATACAGATTGAATAGGTATGGTGAAAGTATACAACTCTGAAGCACACCTTTCCTGACTTTAAGTGAATCAGTATCCTCTTGTTCTGTATGAACAACTGCCTCTTGACCTATGTTCAGGTTCCTTATGAGCACAATCAAGTGTTCTGGAATTCCCATTTTTCTCAATGTTATCTATAATTTGTTATGATCCACACAGTTGAATGCCTCTGCATAATCAATAAAACACAGGCAAACATCTTTCTGGTATTCTCTGCTTTCAGCCAGGATCCATCTGACATCAGCAATGATATCCATCACCCTATGTCCTCTTCTGTATCCAGCTTGAATATCTGGAAGTTCCCAGACTATGTACTGCTGCAGCCACATTTGCTTGGATCACGTTTCTTGTGAATAGGCATAAATATGGGTCTCTTCCAGTCGGTTGGCCAGGTAGCTCTCTTCCAAATTTCTTGGCATAGATGAGTGAGCACTTCCAGCATGGTAGTCATTTGTTGACTACTCCAATGACCACTCCACCACAAATTGGTTAGACTCTAAGTCAAATATTTCATTTTTTTTGTTTTCATTATTTCCTTTTATTATCAGTATCTTTAATGTTCATACATATTCATAAAGACACTGATAATAAAATGCAATAAAGAAAACTAAAAAAAAATGAAATATTCAACTTACATCTGAACCATTTATGATGGGATAGTCATTGGAACGGAACCCCATCATAAGTGGAGAACTACCTGTATTTCTAAACTGACTAAAGGGACTCAAGCATAGATTTGTGAACACTGTGGCACATGAACCATGCCAGAGGCTGAGGACATCTGTCCTTAGAAAAACCCAACACAATATTCAAGTCATTTGGAAAAAGATTTTGAAACTGATCCAAAGAGAATTTCATCTCCAATACCAGTTTGTTCTTTCTAGTAGCAAACTCATCTAAGCTAATGAGTTTAGCTTTTCATATACCTTTCACTATGGCTCCAATTACCTCACTATTACTCCCCACTAGTGACCCACTGGTACAATCTGATGATTCTGCCTCCCAGATTATTCCCTGAACATGATATCTGCTTTAGCTTACTTCATACTATCCCTGGGAGTCTCTACATAGCTCTACAACCTGGGAAAGGCAAACGGACTTTGAAGTGTACATTGAATCCTCATGGGCACCTGTAAAGGCATTTTAGGCAGAGGAAATTGCATAACCCATGCCCCAAAGCAATAAAACAGAGGATGTTTAAAAGGAAGTTTGTTTAGTTTAATTAACTAGATTATAAGAATACTAAGAATCTAGTCCACTCAGAAAAAGAGGGTGAGAATGGTTGTACAACTCGAAGAATGTAATCAATGTCACTAAACAGCGCATGTAGAAACTGTTGAATTGGTGCATGTTTTGCTGTATATATTCTTAACAACAACAATTAAATAAATAAAATTTAAAAAACCCTATGGAGCACAGTTATACTCTGAGACAGGTGGGGTTGCCATGCATTGGAAATGGCTTAACAGCCACTGGGTTTTTGTTTTTGTTTTGATAGAATTGTTTATGTGTCTAGAATATTTTAAACCAAAATCAAAACTGAAAGAAGGTAATGTGAAAAAAAAAAAAGGAAGAAAATAGTCCATAAAGAAAAATAAAGCTCAAATATTCCAGTACTTTGAATTCAGGGCAAGGAGTTCAGTCTCCATTCTAAAGAAACTGGGAATCATTGCATATTTTTAGTAAGGAAATCACATCACCAGGCATATAGAATAAAATATTTTATCTGAAAGCATTCTGAAATATTTGAAAAAGGACTAATATTCACAACAAGAAAAAAATAGCAAGTGATGGTAATGCTATAATATGAAAGGACAAGGTTAGTGGTTGGGGGTATAGAAATTGGGCTTAAGGAATGAATATGAAAGACTGAAAAACACGAGTGAACAGAACTGAATATCTGAGACAGAGGGAAGCTAAAAGGAGGTGTCATATATACCCATTGCTGTGGAGTCAATTCCAACTCATGGTGATCCCATGTGTTTTTGAGTAGAAGGACTCCATAGGGCTTTCTTGGGTGTAATCTTCATGAAAGCAGATTGCCAGGGCTTTCTTTTGCAGCAATACTGGGTTAGTTTGAACTGCCAATCTTTAGGTTAGTAGTTGATCACAAATCATTTGTGCTACCCAAGGACCAAATAGAAACTCTGTTTACCAGCCTGAATATTAGAAGATTCTTAGAAACTTTAATAAAAACAGTGTTTTTAATAGAAAGGAAAGAAGAGTGGCTCAGGAATTTAGACTATTAAGTTCTGGAAAGTTGTAGTTAAGATACCAGATGTCACGGATTGAATTATGTCCTCCAAAAAATGTGTGTATTAACTTGGTTAGGCCATGATTCCTAGTATTCCATGGCTGTCCTCCTATTTGTGATTGTAATTTTATGTTGAGAGGATTAGGGTGGGATTGTAACACCACCCTTGCTCAGGTCACCTCCCTGATTCAATATAAAGGGAGTTTCCCTGGGGTGTGGTCTGCACCACCTTTTATCTCTTAAGAGATAAAGGAAAGGGAAGCAAGCAGAGAGTTGGGGACCTCATACCACCAAGAAAGCAGCACCGGGAGCAAAGCGCGTCTTTTGGACCTAGGGTTCCTGTGCCTGATAAGAACTTTGAAGAGGGGGAAGATTGAGGACAAGGACCTTCCTCCAGAGCCAACAGAGATAGAAAGTCTTCCCCTGGAGCCAAGGCCCTGGATTTGGACTTTCAGCCTACTTTACTATGCAAAAATAAACTTCTCTTTGTTAAAGCCATCCACTTGTGGTATTTCTGTTATAGCGGCACTAGATGACTAAGACACCAGACAACCAACTAGGTAAAATTTTCACCATTCAATTGGAAATGTTCATCTAGATTTGGAGTAAGAAGTAAAGATTTGGACTATCTACGTAGGAATTACCTACACAGTGGTGAGAATGGGAATGCATAAATTTCCAAAGGAATGAGTTTATAGAAAAAAATGGAAATCAGATAGAATTCTAGAGGACATCTACCTTTAAGAAAACAAGAAGAAGGAAGTATTCTGTGGAGGAAACAGAGAAACACTAATCACGGAAACCAAGGAAAAATGGATAAAGTGCAGCAGATGTATCAATGAGTAGAGAATAAAACAAGGGGGCTATTGAAATTTTGGAGCCTCTGGGTGGTGCACACAGTTAATACACTTGGCTGCAAATGGAAAGGTTGGAGGTTCTAATACACCAAAAGCTGCCTTAGAAGAAAGTCTTGATGATCTACTTCCAAAGATCAACCACTGAAAAACTTATCGGTGGTTATCCTCTGACACTTGTGAGATCACCATCAGCTGGAATTGACTTGATGACAAAGGGTTTTTATTCATGTTTTCACATGTGAGAGATTCAAGGAGTAAGAAGTCTGACATAAGTTAATGTAGCACCTATGGGCTATAAATGTATGGAGGAGAAAAGAGGTTAAGGGGTTAAATTTAGAAAAGGAAACTGATGCCTCCTTTTTTTGAATTGGAAGTAAAAAGAAAATAATGAGGCAAGGTAAGGAGAAAATGTTCATTTAAGAAAATGTTCATTCATTCATTCAAATTGAAGAATAGAAAAATAAGGTAAGTTAAAAAGAAGTGAGGCCATTGTTTCAGCATGAGTGAAGAAAGGTTAAAGTTGGGTTGAGCTTTGCCCCAGCAGGGCAGATGCGGGCTTGGGGCCTGAGGATCCGAGAGACCAAGAAACCATGAAGCAGAAGTTGAAGAGATAAGGAACACAAGAAACTCAGCTGCCTCAATCTCAAAAGGTATGGCCATGACATCAGGGGTTTCAAAGGGTGGAGCTATGGACTTTGGTGTTTCTAAGGGTGGAGTTGCCACTCAGATGGGAGAGGAGAATAGTGCTTCTAAAGCCGAGTGAGCAGAGCTGCTGTCCCAGTGGGCCTGGAAGGTGGAGTTGAAGCCCAGGGCTGAGGGGCCTCCACTCAGAATCTGGAGAGTGTGGCCAATACCTAGAGTCTGGAGGGCAAGGCCATTGTGTAAATTGTCTCAGAGAATAGGGGATTATTTTCAAAGCTTTGAGGGCTAATGTAATGTCTTCTGCTGACTTGCTCGGTGCCTGTTATGCCTTCTTTTCCTCCCAGTTTCTCCCATTTGTAGTAGAAATGTCTAGCTTGTGGCTGTTCTGCCATTGTACCCTTGGAAGCAGATAACTTGTATTCCAGATTTACACATGAAGAGGAATTTTTGGATTTTAAACTTGGAGTTAAGACTTTTGGGGTGAATATGTTTTGGATGTTGCAAGGATGTGATCTGGGGGAGGCAAAGGGTGGAATGTCATGGATTCAATTGTGTCCCCCCAAAAATATGTGTCAACTTGGTTAGGCCATGATTCCTGGTATTGTGTGATTTTCCTATACATTGTAAATCCTGCCTGTATGATGTTAATGAGGGAGGATGGGTGGCAGTTGTGTTAGTGAGGCAAGACTCAATGTACAAGATCGGATAGTATCTTGAGGCAATCTCTTGTGGTATAAGAGAAAGAAGCAAGCAGGGAGACGGGGGATGTTATACCACCAAGAAAGCAGTGCCAGGAGCAGAGTGCGTCCTTTGGACCCAAAGTCACTGCATGAAGAAGCTCCTAGTCCAGGGGAACATTGATGAGAAGGCCAACAGAGAGAAGGCCTTCCCCTGGAGCTTACACCTTGAATTTGGACTTTTAACCTCCTTTACTATGAGGAAATAATTTTTTCTTTGTTAAAGCCAAAAAATAAAATAAAATAAGTTGGGTTGAGGCAGAACTTGATCAAGGTGATGCGACTCCCCCCATAGACAGTAAAGGCTGCTTAATGATCATTTCATTTATTTTAATTCCACTCTCATGGTCCTGGTGGTTTTCATATGGGTCAAAGGAATGGTCAGGATCTATTTGAAAGAAATCTAGGACATCAGAACTGGAAACAGCTAATACCATGTGTCAGGCACAAAGCACATGAGAAACAACAGACACTGAAGGGAGAGAGAGAGTTTCTATCAAATGGTATTCTTGAAAGTTTCATGAAGCAGAGGGCAATGTGAAAGTAGCAAAAAAACTAGTAATTTATCCTGTGACAAGTGGTCAAAAAAAAGGGATGAATTCATGTTTGTGAAAAATTGAAAATAATGCTGTATACATTATAAGTAATATATATGGGTTATTTTAAAAATAAAATCTACCAATAGAGTAACAATAGCAATAATAATCACGTCAATGATTAATCAAATAATAAGAAGGAAAAAAGTTAAATTTATAATTCATTTACATGCAATAAAGTAATGGTTAGAGTAGCTTGAAAATGTTTTTGTACGGAGCAAAGCTCATCATCTTGAAGTAGCTGTAATTGGTTCTATTGCCTAGGTTCATTACTAGGCCCACCTAAAAAAAATTGTTTTTTGAACCTGTAAATTAATAATCTGTTGAGTTGCAGAGTTTTAGGCAAAGTACTGTTAACATCGGCTACTGTGAATTCAAGCATTAGCACTGCAAGCATGAATGAGGGCTTTTTAAATATTTTCTAGCTTATCTTCTCTGGCATGTTAACAACAATAGTGTAAATTTAATTATTTACCCCACCCTAGGAAGCACAATTCAAATTAAATTAGAATATGTTTTCTCCATTACATTTTTATTTTCTACCCTTTCATCTGCAGCCTAAGGAACTTGACATTATAAGAGGAAAGGGGTATAAAGATGATCAATCAAGGCTTTTAAGAGCTGCAGAGAGAGAGTCTGCAAGACCTTTTCTTCTTTATATCCAACATAAGCAAAATACAGCAGGTAATGATGTGGGATGCAATAAAGATTTTATTATCATTTTATTGGGATGAACATCCTATCTTACTCATATTTCTACCTATATAGTTCATTTATCCCAAACTTAGTAATAAACTTAATGGCATTCCACACATTTTAATATTCCCTTGCTATTTTATGCTTTATGAATACATGTATATGAAATGGCAAAATACAGCAGTCCCAGAATAAACAGAACCCAAGACTCTACTTGGTTACATAATAATAAATTAATAACTGCACTCTTTATTATGCTTAATCAGTAAATGAAATCTTAATTCACTGTTGACTTTCATCTCATTTTTCTCCTTTCCTGTTTCCCAAAATATCAATTCCTTAAGGTCAACCATAATTGGAAATATAACTAAACTTTATTGAGCACAGTTTTTTGCTTGGCACTCTGCATGGCGTTTTATACTTCCTTATTTTATCTAGTTCACACAACAACTTTGCAAGACATGCATTGCTTTTTTTTTTTTTACAGAAAGTTAAATAACTTGCTCAAGGTTCCAGCATTGACCTTGCAAGGATTCAAAACTTCAGTGTTTCTGGCTCAAGGGCCCTATCCACTAATAACATACTGAACAGAAAAAGAGGGTATTGGAATACCTTAAAACTTAGTATTATTTTGCCAATCTCCAAACCATGCTTTGCTTGAAAAGGAACTAGAAAAGTGAACGTGCCAATACCCTCCTGGATTCTGGAGAAGACACCAAAAATGGGCATATGAGAAAACTAAAGCTCTGACCAAGTGCATACCTAATAAGTCAATGAGAAGCAATTATTAAAACAAAAAAACATACTTGCTGTTTATAAAGCTATCAAAACATATAAAGTAAGACATGGTGAGACCATAAAGTAGAAATATTTACTCGATGCACCAAAAATTTATGGGCATTAACATAAAATGTTAAAATTAACCAAGAATTGCGTGATTTTAAATTTGGAAGACTAAATGATGGCAGACTATTTGTCTGCTATCAGCTTATTTGATTTGCAAATGTATCTACCATTCTTTATCCGTATTTGTCTTCAATCATGTGTGCTCTTCCAGTATGAGTAGTTTCTCCTAAAAAGTGACTGTCTTATAGATATAACACCCTCAACCTCTCTCCTCTTTAGTTTTCTTATCTACAAAACAGAAATTCCAAACACCACTTCAAATATTAGAAAAAAATTTCTAAATATAAAAGCACTTTGAAAGAAATTTCCTTTATTTTTTCTATAACTTTTATTTATTTTTTATTGTACTTTGGATGAAGGTTTACAGAACAAATAGTTTCTCATTAAACAATTAATACACATATTGTTTTGTGACATTGGTTGCCAATCCCACGACATGTCAACGCTCCCCTTTTTGGCCTTGGGTTCCTCATTACCAGCTTTCCTGTCCCCCCCTGCCTTCTTGTCCTTGGCCCTGGGCTAGTGTGCCCATTTAGGCTCTTTTTTTTTTTTTATGGGCCTGTCTAATCTTTGGATGAACAGTGAACCTCAGGAGTGACTTCATTACTGAGTTAGAAGGGTGTCCAGGGACTATACTCTCAGGGTTTCTTCAGTCTCTGTCAGGCAAGTAATTCTGGTCTTTTTGTGTGTGAGTTAGAATACTGTTCCACATTTTTCTCCAGTTCTGTCCAGGAGCCTCTATTGGAATCCTTGTCAGAGCAGTTGGCAGTGGTAGCCAGGTACCATCTAGTTATGTTGGGCTCAGTTTGGTGGAGGCTGTGGAAGTTGTGGTCCATTAGTCCATTGGACTAATCTTTCCCTTGTGTCTTTGGCTTTCTTCATTCTCCCTTGCTCCAGGTGGGGTGAAGCCAGTGGAGTATCTTAGATGGCCACTCACCAGCCTTTAAGATCCCAGATGCTACTTATCTAAGGAGAATGTAGAACATTTTCTTTATAAACTATGTTAAACCAACTGAGCTAGACGTTACCAGAGACCATGGTCTCCAGCCCTTAGCCCAGTGAATTAGTCCCTCAGGGAGTTTGGATTTATCTATGAAACTTCCATGGCCTTACCTTGGAAAGAAACAATCTTTGATGGTTATGAGGGAGGGGAAGGGTGGGGATGGAAAGAAATTTCCTTTAAACATTGGTTATAATGTCATTAACAACTGAGGTTCAGTAAATGAGGCAATTTGCTTTATCAGCCTGGCCAGTGATGCCTAGCATTGTTGGGTATACATTCTTAGGTATGCAAGGTCATGAAATGCTACACGAATCAGAGAAATAATAAATTATTTTATTGTAATTCAATGTTAAAACCATTTAGCTTGTTATTATAAATGAAACTTTTAAAAGAGGAAGCATTTATAGAACAAAACTCTCCCATGAGAGGCCTGAGGAAAGATAATTTATAAGAAGACCATGTTTCTATCACTTTAGAGCTTTTCAGATTGATATAATCTTTTTACATTCTGCAGTTACTATTAGACAATGGAAATGTCAACTTTTGGGAGCAATTTTTTTTTGAAGGGGGAGAAGAAAATATTTCCCTAAAAATTACTACTATGTTCATGAGCCAAGAGTTTCATGTTTGTTTCCGGACAATGAAAACAAATCATTACGAAAAACGTTTGCTTTTGAATATTCTTGAAGGCATCCAGTTACCATATCTCCTGGTTTTATGTTTATAACTTTTTGGATTTTGTAAGGACTTCCTAAAACACTCAAGCTACACTATGGAGCTTAGCCTAATTTTCAGATTTAAATAAATAAAAATATATATATTTTTTAGTTAAGACATTGCATACTCATCACTTTTAGATGGCAAGTAATAGAAAAAGATGAGGAAGTGGATGATCAGTATCTTACACTAAGGAAGACTCTCGAATCACCTAGGCTCTGCTCTGAGAGTATATTAGGGATGTGCAGAGCCTGAGCATTAAATCTTTCAGACTCTGTCATTTTTTACCTAGAAAAACAAAAAGGCTAGCCTGGATTAAAAGTTCAGGTTGGTTACAATCTCTTTAGGATTAAATTTTGAAGGGCCACTAGGAAATAAATTTTCCATTACAGATTTTGCCTGTATTCATAATGAAAGCAGTGGAGGAGGTGAAACTTTCCTTACGCAGACTCTCATCTTCTGTCGTAGCTCTTGCCAAAGTAAGCAGAGGGGGAGGACCAATGGATATTGGCCAAACGTGTGGGTGCTTTTGTTCATCCAGTTGTTTAGGACTGTAAAATATGCTATATATTTGTCCATTATTGACACATTCAACAAATATTTAGTCGCAACACGAGCATTCAGAATCATGCTGGTTGGTAGAGACACAAGGCAACTATTTAAGTTATACTTCCTGAATAAAGGCATTCTATTATACTATATGTGGAAATAAAAAATAACTGAATAACGAGCAAAGTTTTGATATAAGTACAAGATAAACTTGGAGCATCAAAGGAGTGCTAATATCAGAATTTTACGGCACTTAAGTTTCTAAGTCATTCCGTGGATGTTATCTCATGAGAGTAAAAGACAGCTTTCAGAATAAAGCGTCTTTTTTTTTTTTTTTTTAATGCATATGACTATAGAGTTGTCATGAGTCGGAATCGACTCAAGAGGCATGGGGTTATACATATGATTATTTTATAAAAGAAGACTAGAGATCATTGCAAGAGGGATTTAAGATATATTTACTTCCACCTGAGTGCCACCAAGAGGTAAGAGCAAAATGAGTTAAATTATGTGTTGGATATAAGAAAGAGGTCCTTTGCCAGGAAGACTATTAACTGTGAGAATAATAACTGCACTCACAGTACATCCTTCAGGGGATCGCATTTGATCATGCGTTAGGGAAGTAAGGCTCAGCCTTTGTTAACAAAATATCTTTTAGAATAATTCATCTACACATCCTTGTAGGTGACCCATGACATGGAAGAAATGAGAAATAAATAAATATACCTTCAAACAAACTACACATTTATGTTAAGGAAAATAAATATGGCTAAAGTATTTTCCCCATATGTTAATTTGTTTTTGGTCAGTCGTTCAGGCAGTCACCAGTCATGTGTTTGATGCCGTGTTCTATGCTCTATTTCTTTGGGGAAACAAAAAAAAGTAAATTAGGTATAGATTCCAGCAATAAGTCTCTGCGAGACAATTTGACAATAACTTAGGAAATAGTAAATGTCATATAAGAGGTAGAAATAAAAAGCTACAAAGGTTTCAAAAACAGGGGATATTATTTCTAGCTTGTATTGGGGAGGGTGGTAAGGAAGACTCTAGTGAAGAAGTGGTTTTTGAGCAGGCCCTGAAAGAATAATAAAATTTGGATATTCAGAAAGAAGGGGAAAGGTATTCCACTGGAGAGAACAGAGTGTACATTATAGATAATATACCTAAAAAACAAAAGTTATTGTTTTATGAAAGCTCTAAACATCCCTAAAAAGTCAGGTAAAGACTATTTGGGTGTGGGGAGAGAAGGGTTGATTATACAGATAATGATTTAAAAAAAAAAAAAATAGGCTAGAATTTTAGCTTTCGTAACGTCAGTTTTATTATTTGGTATAACAATGTCCTAGGTACTGAACAATGGAAATCTGTTTTAAGCAACGTTAAAATACCACACAAAAAAAGTTGGACTCAGGTGCTTTTTAATGTTGAAGATATTTAGGAAGACTAATAATCAAAGCCATTTTTTTTTAAGTTGGCTGGCTGGAAAATGCCAAAGTAACAAGTGTTAACTAGTCTGACTTGAACTTTATTTCCTCCCACTTGATGCTATCAGTTATCCACAGTTTTTAATGAAGGGCTACTCTGACGGGCATGCAAGATCAAGGCAACATTGTAGAACCTAAGTGAAAGAAATTAATAACACATTTTTTTTCAATTTAACTATTCACATATGTCCTTAAAGATGATATTTAAAAACAGTTTAGCCTTATTTAAAAAAAAAAAAAAAAGCTTCCATCTGATCCTGAAATGCACATTAACCCTAAATCATTTAAAGGTACTTGTTTTGAATGGAAATTGAGGGTCTGTTGTTATGGTACCATTAATAAGATACCACCCCAACAAATACACACACACTTTTTCTCAAGCATATAACAAGATAAAATAACTGCTGGTTCTCAAATTTTTGTGGACAATTAGGGTAAATGCAAGGCTAATTTTCAGTGTTCTTTTTACCATGTTTAGTTACACTTATGGAACAAATACTTTTAAAATATAGGTACTATCATAGTTATTGGAAACCCTGGTGGTGTAGTGGTTAAGTTCTACGGCTACTAACCAAAGGTGTCAGCAGTTGAATCCACCAGGCGCTCCTTGGAAACTCTGTGGGCCAGTTCTACTCTGTCCTATAGGGTCGCTATGAGTTGGAATCGACTTGACGGCACTGGGTTTGGTTTTTTTAGTATCATAGTTATTAGAGACCTCGTGGCCCAGTGGTTAAGAATTGGGATACTAACCAAAAGGTCAGCAGCTGGAATACACCAGCTACTCCTTGGAAACCCTATGGGGCAGTTCAGCCCTATCATATGGGGTAGCTATAGGGTCACTATGAGTTGAAATTGACTAGACAGCAATGGGTTTTTTCATTTTATCATAGTTATTTTCAACTTCTTAACACCTATTTTGTAAAGTTATATAGCACCCAAGTGAAAAGCAGCCAGAGACAATGAAAAACACTGAGTTATAAAACATGCGAAAAGGAAGAGAATAAGGAAGCACTTTGCTCAATAGTTTATAAAATGTGATGTGAAATGAGTTAAATATAACATTTTAAATATTTAATAGTTATAAAACAAAAATAAACCTGTTACCCATTGATTCCTATTCATAGTGACCTTATAGCACAGAGTAAGACTGCCCCATAGGGCTTCCAAGCAGCAGCTGGTGGATTTGAACTGCCGGCCTTTCAGTTAGCAGCCTGAGCTCTTAACCATTGCAACACCAGGGCTCCTTAATAGTTATATATTACTTTAATGTATATTATAAAATACGACTAGTACCTTAAACCTTTAATGTGATGTATCACCATCATTTTATTTAATTCAAAATATTTAGAAATTTATTGCACCAGGAGTACGCAAATATGGCAAAAATTGTAATGGGATACATGAAAGATTGAAGTTTGGGAAATATTTATTATTCATATATGAACAAAAAGAAAAAAACAGTTGTCTTCAAGTGGACTCATGGCAACTCCACGTGTTGCAGAGAACTGAGCTCCATAGTGTTTTTGTGGCTATGACCTCTTGGACGCAGATCACCAGGCTTGTCTTCAAAGGTTCCTCTGGGTGGGTTTGAACCACCAACCTTATAGTTAGTAGCCCAGCCCTTAACCATTTGCATTTCCCAGGGACTTCTCATATATGGACATTAAAGTCTAAATAGTTAAGAGACCTACCCAGGCTCAAACAGTAATAACCGTTATTCAAATAAACGATCAAGAAAAACGTTTTCTAATACTAGAGAATCTGATACCTCACCTGTTATTTATCCAACTGAAGATGTAAGATTTGAACTATAAATTTGTTATGGTGTGTCCTTGATCTCCTAATCGTACTTGCAACCAGAAGACTGATCACTGAGAGCTAACAAAAGTTTGGATTTTTTCATAGATTTTTCTCATCTTTAAATGTAGAAACATACCCAGATTTCATATGATGAACTAAAGGCATTTAACAATGCTTGGCCGAGAACAAGATAGTTCAAATATTTGAATGAGAACATCCAAGAAAGAATAAGAGAACTTGTTTTTTGGATTTACGGCTAGGGGAATTACCAACATGATAGGTGTTAACTAGCGAATTTTCCACAAAGTCAAGGGCTGTATCTGTATTGGTCACTGGCCTCTTCATCTAGCCCAGTTTCTAGAATATTATCCTAATAAATATTTTATAAATTAATGAATGAGAAATTGAATTACACCAGAAAGATTATATCAACAATTACCCGTTGCCGTTGAGTTGATTCTGACCTACAGCAACCCTGTAGAACAGAGTAGAACTGCCCCACAGGGTTTCCAAGTAGGGCTGGTGGATTTAAACTGCTGACTTTTTTGTTAGCAGCCGAGCTCTTAACCAGTGTACCACTAGGGCTCCATATCAACAGTTAAGCTATCTAAAAAATGGATAGAGCTGTCCTGGGGAGTAATGACCTCTCTTCCAAAAAATTGTCTCATGGTTGGATAAAATAGAGAGGATCTAAGCACCTTGTAGATATTTGTATAGATTCTGTCTAAAGTTCCTTTCAGCTGTGAGATTCCATGATTCTTTTTCTATGGGAACTTACATGAGAAGGGCTATTTTCCCTTGCAAATCATAAGGACACCATTTAGTAATTTACTATACCAGTGATATCAAATTGTAGTTCTGTGACTTCAAAGAATTGAACACTTCTTTTTTTTTTCTTTTTTTAAAGCATCATTAACATACTGTCCTGGAAATGCATAAGTAATTTTTTTTAATAAGCCTTCATAAATCATTGTATCATCTTTATTCTCATTTTACAGGTAGCAAAACTAAGACAGCAAGGATCTGCAAAGTTCTTACTTCCCAACCTTCATCATAATGATTTCTAGGTTCTCAAAGACTATCCCTCAGAGACTAGGTCTTGTAAATGAAGTGTCTGTCCAATTTTCAATCTCATACTATTTCACTTGAGGTTAGTAACTCACAGTTTTCTTAGCACTAACAGCATACATAAAAGAAGAAACAATAGATCATCTACTCAAAAAATAGTTCACTGCATGGAAAGAACTCTCCAAAGAAATCAGTCACTGCCCGCCATTTTGGCTAAAAGAAAAACTCCCAGAGCACTGAGAATAGCTAGCCCAGAAGTGACTGTATATTCCATTGCTTTTTATGTATGTATGTACCCAAAGGCCTAGTGATTTCTACTTATTCTTGAGTTCATAAATGAAAGATTAGAAATGTTTCCAATTTATATAGACTCAGACGGTATAGTGGAAAAATGAAAACTTCCAAAACTAAAATATTTTATTTTGGAGCTCAAATTCATTTACTTCAATACCCTGTTGACTGATGAAATTTTAGATTATAACAAAAAGAACAAAGTGCACGCTGCCTAAAGATGTAATGACTAAGGAACATTTTGAAATGGAAGCCCTAGAGATAAGAAGGAACTTAGGTAAAGGTTTCTGTCTGTGTGGGAAAGTACCCATAAGTAAAATGAACCTTTGCGTTGAAATGTAATTCTCAGGGCAACATCTTGCGAAACTGAGCTTGCTGGCAATATCTTTACAATATATGATGGTTTGAGTTTCCAGAAAACCCAGATCAATCCCAGCAGACCTTCTTTATGGTGCAGTCATGAAAGAACGCACATTATTAATTATGAGAACGTATATATTTTTCTTGTAATCAGTGATATTCTGAATATCAACGAGAAACAAACAAGAGAAAGTATACGAGATCTACAGATAGATCAGTCAGTTTTTCCTCTTCCATGGATGTCATTTTATTTACTCTTCCTGTTTCTAAATACAACTGTGAACAATCTCTGCCCCAACCATCCCTACACAAGCAGAACAGATTCAGAGAATAATAAGTCATTGAAATCGAGGCAGTTACAGTCACATTTGCACTCCCTGAAGCTGGCAGTTTCATTCTCTAGAGACAGGTTCATTTATCACATTCACAACCACGGTAAAACGAAATCATCAGCTAAAGGACCTCTGACTTATTCATTTTCCTCTAGGAGAGCCACCGACCATTTTGAAGGTTGAAGAAAAGGATCTTCAGCCTCTGTTTCTTTGAGAGAAAGCAGGAAGCCCAGAGAAATCAATGGGTAGTGTAAAGATATTCCATGGCACATTCAGAGTTAAGGGCATTATGGATCCTTAAAGACCACATGAACCGATAATAAATTAGAGACGTTGGGGAGGATGCGCAGAGTAGCATAAAATAAGCCTTTGCGAAAGCTTTTAAATTTCAGTATCAGTCAATTTCATATGGACTTCCAGCCAAGTAAGTCTTTTCTTTCGGTATTTCAAACAGAGTTCTAAGCTCAAGATTTGATTTGTTTGTTTGTTTTTGCTTTAGTTTCCACACATAAGGTACATATTATTCTCACCATCTCTGCTGTACAAATCTTGAGTTGATTGACTTTGATGTACAAGTCATTAGAATTAGAAATGGTGTTTTTAGTCATTTTCTTCCTGCACCCAGGTGTTTTTTCTTTCTTTTTTGGTAGTAGTGGTGTTTTTGTGTGTGTGTGTGTAAGTGTATTTTTAATCTCACGGGGAAAACAAAAAATCAGGTTTCAAAGTAGGCTTTATTTCTTTCTCTTCATTGTTTCCATTACAGGAATAGCAAACATTTGGCTTGGTCGCCAGATTGTTTTGGCTTTGAGCAAGAGTATTGAAAATAATTTGCCTAGGAATTCTCAATTACTTCCTGCCACCTCAACCATTAAAAATGACAAAGTCCAAAATGTTACCATTTCTAGGCACTAGTTTAGATCCACAAAATGAGTCTTAGTACATCCATGTAAAATAAGTCATGTTGCAGGAACGCGCTAAGACCCAAACCATTTTTCTTGCATTGGGTGATTAACACTGCAAACACAGCCACTCATGAATTACAAAAACAGCTTCTTGGTGGCTCTGCAAGCCACTACTTTGCAGAATAGTATTGACCTGCTTATAAGATACAAAAATAACTTGATGTAATTAGTAAGCATTGTCATCCTTACCTCCGTTGCTGTTGAGTCGATTCTGACTCATAGCAACCCTACAGGACAGAGTGGAACTGCCTCATAGGGTTTCCAAGAAGTGACTGGTGAATTCCAACTGCTGACCTTATTAATTAGCAGCCTGAGCTCTTAACTACTGTGCCACCAGGGTTTTTTCATCCTTATATACACAGTTTAGGAAATTTTGATATAGGCTGAGAACTATAAGAATTTTGAAACTAACTTGGTATCTATGGATGATGTCCCAAATGTGTCAACACTAATCTGGATTTCCTTAAACTACGAGTTTTTTTGTTTGTTTTTTCTAACTGTTCTTTGATGATGACAACAAATCTTTAGACCCTCCCAAGAACAATATAAAAATAAATGACAACTTCAATTTCAGTAAGTATAGTTCTTGAGTAAACAAGTCACTTCTATCACAGGTTTCCCAGTCATACAGCACACTTAAACAGTAAGGACTGCACAAAGCACAGAACTTTACTGCTAAACAAACATCTTTGAGTTTTGATAAGACATTTGTTGTTTATACTGAAGTCACTGAAGTTTCACAATTAAAGAGAAAGAATTGCTCTCCAGATCTCAATGATGCTTATCAAAATGGGAGAAGGAAGTCATTATACATTGAAATGCAAAAAAAAAAGTTTTGTCTTTGGGCTCCCAGAGAAGAAAGCAGCTCATCAGGAATGACTGTTTATATTGGTTATTGAGAAGTTTCTGCTCAAATGCTACACTTCTCTGAAACACACCAGTTATTCTAATAAACGTATACATGTCGCATGAAAGTGTCTGACAACCGATAATGGTGATGGAAAATATGCTGTTCACTGTCTCAACAACAGCATATACAAATAAGGCTTTTTATTTTCCAGATTGAAGTACTCTCTATGAACTTTCAGAAACCTACATTTTTCCCCCTCCACTAAAACCTCTCGGTTCTCTCCCTAACACGGCTCCTGATAATGGAAAAGATTTCTAGTGAGATTACGATAATCTCAGATCTCTAGCTCGTCTACTTCCATGTGAGAATTGTTTTCAAACAATTTTACCCTATCTAATTTTTTTTTTAATATGCTTTAAGCTCCTCACATAACTTTTCCCATCTCACTTACTGGCTAGTAGTTTTGTCTTTCTGATACATGGACATACTGATTACCTGGTCAATTTCACATCAAAGCGTGTATCTGGATGGGTGGGTGGGTGCGGTAACCTTTAAAATAAAGACCTGGTAAAATACACGAGAGAGAGAATGAAAAATATATATTTTCAAGTTCAACCACCAAATAGCAAATGGTCTAAATAGCTTTCCCTCAAACATGAAATATTTATTTAAAAACAATCTATTCATCAAAAAAAAAAAAAAAAAGGCATCTGAAAAGTAGTCATCTTCTTTAACAGTAGGTTGTAGATAATTACAATGCTTCAAGTCTCCAAGGAGTCGCAAGCCTTTAATTCATATGCTTGGCATATCATGTCTTTATAATGACATTCAGAGACACTGGGTTCAGCAGTTTTTCTCTTTCCTTTGTCATTCATTACATTCCAAACATTTGTGTCCTACAATCTATGTAGGGCAACTGCCTTTATAACTATTCTTAGCTCTGTAAAGCCAAATCTGACTATTCCATAGCAATTCCTATTTTACTTTTTAAATATTTTATCACTTTATTTCCTAGCTAAAATTTTGCTGAAAGGATAGTTCAAGATAAAGAAATGGTATGGAAAATACTCATTTAATTCATTCTTGTATGTTTCAAATTCAAAAGAGCAATGTCAAAACATGAATTACTGTCATACCTCAACCATTCTTTAAAAAGCCAAAGGGGACATAAGAAAGAGAATTAGGCTATGTTCGCTGGCATGAAAATTGGGCTTTCCTTATAGACTCATCTCAGAAGTGAACACAGTAGGCTTTTCAAAATGGCATTTATCTAAGAAGTATGGTTGTCTTGGATTCCCTGGGTGGTGCAAACTGTTAACTTGCTTGTCTACTAACTGAAAGGTTGGAAGTTTGAGTCCACCCATAGGCACCTTGGAAAAAAAGGCCTGGCAATCTACTTTAAAAAAATATGCCAGTGAAAACCCTGTGGAATATAGCTCTACTCTGATACACACCGGATCACAGTGAGTTGGAGTCAACTAGACAGCAACTGGTTTTCAGCTGGTATCACTATTCTCATCTACTTCATTTTCCATGCCTCATTGAATTGACCAAACAGTTGAGGCAATGATAGGGTCTTTGCATTCAACAATTAACTTAAAGTAACATGAAGGAAAACAAAGGAGTGAATGTGACCCACAAGTTGTTGCTTTCGCTCTTGGTATTGTTCCTACCGGTAGAGTTATGTGGTTGCTAGGGTGGTGTTATGTGGTTTGTTTTTTGGCCACATTGTTTGTATGATCAGTAGATAAATGGGTAAAGATCGATGGGTGATACTCTTAAGAAATAACTCAGTTGCCCATGAGAGAAAATTGTTGTGGTATGTGCCCTCAAGTTGACTGTTGTCATAGAGTGGCATTATATGACAGAGTAGAACTATCTCATAGAGCTTCCTAGGCTGAAATCTTTACAGGAGCAGGTTGCTGGGTCTTTTTTTCCTGGGGAGCAGTTGGTGGATTCAAACCGCTGACCTTCGGGTTAGCAGCCAAGTGGTTAACCATGTGCAACCAGGGCTCCTTGAGAGAAAATTGGGAATAACGAAAACTTAATAAGAAATCAGATATATTGTTAGACTCTGAAATTTTCTAATCATTTACACAAAATTTGAAGTTTTTTTGTTGTTGTTGTTCTGCGTACTTAATCCTGGGAAGGTTCAAAGAAAATATACCTTACATTTCCAGAATTATTAAAAATTGTTGGAGTAAAATTCAGTTGCTTAACAAGGGAATAAGACATTCAGTAAAATTTAGTGAAAAATTAGCTTGAGGATTTGGACCAAAAAAAAAAAAAAAAAACCCAAATCCTTGATGTTAATCTGTTAACCATAAATAATCAGTCTCATAAATTCAAATCTAGTGAACTAATGTCAAACAGTTTGGAGAAAGGCAAACTTATTTTTAACTTATAAATGGTATGGAAACCTAGAATGAATTGTAAACTGAATATAAATGAATGTACCAAATGATAAAAGCCTGGTAAATTTTGCAAACACCTGGTAAGGAGAGAAAAAAAGTCATAGTGATAGACCCAGAGGTTACAAACAAAAGCACTAAACACTGAGTGAGAAGGTACTTGGGAAAATACAAGCAATTTTGCTCATGGCAAAATAAACAAAATACTGATACTCAAGTGGTAGAAGAAATATGAAATGAAGCAATGAGGAGGACCAACACAAAAAGAATCAGTTGGGAGTTTGAAGGCTAAGACAGGAATAAAACTATTGTCTTCAATGTAGGCAATTCTGATAAATCATTAGCTACCAATATTATGTTATACTTTTTAATATAAGGTAAATAGAGATTAATAAAACAATGTCAATCTTATTGAACAGGTTAACCCATTATACACATTTTCTGTGCCTGTAGATTAGGAAGGAAGTGAGATGAAATAGCCGAGTGATTATATAGAGGAAAATTGAGAAATATGAGTGTTTTCCCATATGTTCATTAAAGAAAGGGAAGGGACCCAATTTGGTAAGGAGAAACCTGTGGTGGGTAAAGGACCAATGGGATACTCATGCTGAGAACTGATGATACTAACTTAGGCAGAGACGGCACAATCTGTTCCTACTTTATCTCACGAGAAATATTTCAGAATTTAGAGAGGAAAAGCCTGCCAAGTGTTTATAATTTTTAATCTTACGGCAAATGTGTATTTTTATTACTTGTAATTTTTAAAACCCAAATTGTTGTTGTTGTTAGGTGCCATAAAATTGGTTCTGACTCATAGCAACCCTATGTACAACAGGACAAAACACTGTCCTGTCCTGCACCATCCTCATAATCATTGCTATATTTGAACCCATTTTTGCAGCCACTGTGTCAATCCATCTCATTTAGGTTCTTCCCTTTTTAGCTAACCCTCTACTTTACAAAGAACGATGTCCTTCAGGGACTGGTCCCTCCTGACAACATGTCCAAAGTATGTGAGATGAAGTCTTGCCATCCTTACTTCTAAGGAGCATTCTGCTGTACTTCTTTTCTTTCTTTCTTTTTTGATAAAAAAAAAGGTCAGGTGATTTTTCTTTCTTTTTTTTATTTTTTGTTATTGTGCTTTAGATAAAGGTTTACAGAACAAACTAGCTTCTCATTTAACAATTAGTGGAAATATCATTTTGTGACACTTGTCACCAACCACAGGACATGTCAACACTCTCCTTTCTGAATCTTGAGTTCCCTGTTACCAGTTTTCCTGCCTCCTCCTGCCTTATCGTCCTTGCCCCTGGGCTGGTGTGCCCCTTTAGTCTTGTTTTGTTTTGTGGGCCTATCTAATCTTTGGCTGAAGAGTGAACCTCAGGAGTGACTTAGTTACTGAGCTAAAAGGATGTCCGGGGGCCATACTCTTGGGGTTTCTCAAGTTTCTGTCAGACCAGTAAGTCTGGTCTTTTTCGTGTGAGTTAGAATTTTGTTCTACATTTTTCTCCAGTTCTGTCCAGGACCCTCTAACATGATCACTGGCAGAGCAGTCGGTAGTGGTAGCCAGGCACCATGTAGTTGCACTGGACTCAGTCTGGTGGAAGCTCTGGTAGTTGTGGTCCATTAGTCCTTCGGATTAATCTTTTCTGTTTGTCTTTAGTTTTCTTCATTCTCCCTTACTCCAGGTGTGGTGAGACCAGTAGAGTATCTTAGATGGCGGCTCACAAGCTTTTAAGATCCCAGATGCTGCTCACCAAAGTAGAATGTAGAACATTTTCTTTATAAACTGCATTATGCCAATTGAGCTAGATGTTCCCGGAGACCACAGCCCCCAGCCCAGTAATTCAGTCCCCTAGGGCGTTTGGATACCTTAGGCAAGCTGTGCTGGCTTCCCTTCACCAAAGTTACCACTTAACTATTGTCTGTCTGGTGTTTTTCCATTCCCACTCCTCCCCACCTCGTAGCCATCAAAGATTGTTTCTTTTTGTGTGTAAACCTTTTTATGAGTTTTTATATTAGTGGTCTCATACCATATTAGTCCTTCTGTGGTTGACTTATTTCACTCAGCATAATGCCCTCCAGATTCATACACGTTGTGAGATGTTTCGCAGATTCATCATTGTTCTTTATTGTTGCATAATACTCCATTGTGTGTATGTACCAGAGTTTGTTTATCCATTCATCTGTTGATAGGCATCTAGGTTGTTTCCATCTTTTTGCTATTGTGAACAATGCTGCAGTGAACATGGGTGTGCATATGCCTATGCATGTGATAGCTCTTATTTCTCTAGAGTATATTCCTAGGAGTGGGACTGCTGGATCATATGGATTTCTATTTGTAGCTTTCTAAGGAAGTGCCTTATCATTTTCCAAAATAGTTGTGCCATTTTGCATTCCCACCAGCAGTGCATAAGAGTTCCAATCTTCCCACAACCTCTCCAACATTTATTATTTTCTGTTTTTTTTTTTTTTTTTAATTTATGCTCGTAATACCAGGATATTACTGGCATGAATTACAAAAGAAAAAAAAAACACAGAATGGCATCTCACTGTAGCTTTGATTTGCATTTCTCTAATGGCTAGTGATCAGGAGCATTTCTTGATGTATCTGTTAGTTACTTTAATGCCTTCTTTGGTGAAGTGTCTGCCATTTCCTTTGCCCATTTTTTAACTGGATTATTTGTCTTTTTGTTGTAGAGGTGTAGGAATTTTTCCTGCAGATTTTAGAGATAAGAACTTTGTCAGATTTGTTATAGCCAAATTTTTTTCCCCCCAGTCTGTAGGTTCTTTTTAATCTTTTGGTGAAGTCTTTTGATGAGCCTAAGTGTTTAATTTTTAGAAAATTCAAGTTATCTAGCTTATCTTCTGGAGTTTGTGTGTTGTTAGTTATGGTTTGTATCCTGTTAATGTCTGCCTGTACTTCTTCCAAGTCGGGTTTGTTCATTCTTCTGGTAGTCAATGATATATTCGATTTTCTTCAACAACACCATAATTCAAAAGCACCAATTCTTCTTTGGTCTTCCTTATTCATTGTACAGCTTTCACACGCATATGAGGCAATTGAAAATTCCATGACTTGGGTCAGGCTTATCACTTTAGTCTCCAAAGTGATATCTTTGCTTTTTAACACTAATTTAAAGAGGTGCTTTGCAGCAGATTTACCCAACACAAATTGTTGTTGTTAGGTGCCCTCTGATTCATAGTTACCCTGTATACAACAGAACAAAATACTGTCTAGTCCTGTACCGTTTTCGTGATCATTGCTATGCTTGAGCCCATTGTTCCAGCTACTGTGTCAGTCCATCTCATTGAAGGTCTTTCTCTTTTTGCTGATCGTATATCAAGCATGATATCCTTCTCCAGGGACTGGACCCTCCTGATAACATGTACAAAGTATGTGAGACAAAGTCTTGCCATCCTCATTTCTAAGGAGCAATCTGGCTGTACTTCTTCCAACACATACTTGTTTCATTCTTTTGGCAGTCCATGGTATATTTAACATTCTTTGCCAACACCATAACTCAAAAATGTCAATTCTTCTTCAGCCTTCCTTTCAGTTTAAATGACCCATTGCCATCAAGTCGATTCTGACCCATAGTGACCCTAGAAGACAGAGAGGAGCTGTCTCATAGAGTTTCCAAGGAGCAGCTGGTGGATTTGAATTTCCAACCTTTTGGTTAGCAGCTGTATCACTTAACCACTGCTCCACCAGGGCTCCAATGCAAATCCCAGTATCTAAATTTGCAACCCAAATACACACACACACACACACACACACACACACACAAACTACTATGAACTATTTAAGAAGGTATAATTCAAGTCAGAATATTTAGGTATAGGTCATATAAAGATCCATAAGGTTTTTGGATATTTGCTTTAGCTGTACCTAAATGTTGGAATGAGAAAAAAAAAAAATCTCACAACTAGACCAATAAGCAATATCGTGACAAATGAAGAAGAAACTGATGTTGTCAAGGATGTCTACTTGGGTCAACAATCAATGTCCCTGGAAGCAGCAGTCAAGAAATCAAAAGGCACATTGCATAGGGAAAATCTGTTAAAAAGATCTATTTAAAGTTTCCAAAAGCCAAGGTGTCACTTTTATAACTAAGGGGCGCCTGACTCAAACCAAGCTCTTTTCAATCACTCACATGCACGCAAAAGCTTGACAAGAAAAAAGGAAGACAGAAGAAGAATTGATGCATCCAAACTGTGGTTTTGGCCAAGAATACTCAATATTCCATGGGCTTCCGGAAGACTGAACAAATCTGTCTTAGAAGAAATACAACCAGAACGCTCCTTAGGAGTGAGGTTGGCAAGACTTCAGCTGGCTTACCTTGGACACGTCATCAGGAGAGACCAATAGCTAGAAAAGGATATCATGTTTGGTAAAGTAGAGAGGGGAATCAAGGGAAACCCTCAGTAAGATGAATTGACACGACAGCCACAACAAGAAACTCAAATACACCAATGATCATGAATAAAACTTTGCTGGCACAGGACCAGGCAACTTTGTGTTCTGTTATATATCAGTCAGAGCTGACTTCATGGCAACTAACAACAATGTAAATATTAGGCAAAATTGTGAAACCAGTGAAATTTCTTTCCTTCCCTCAACCTCTGCTATGCCCCGCAATATGCACACTAGATTTCAAAGCCCCTTATTCAGCTCTTTGTCTATAGTGGCTCTGATACCATCCAGTCCTCTTCTCTCTGTCTGGAGAGTCTCCTGGGATTAATATCTCTGCATTCCCCTTGCAAAACTCCTCCACTTGGAGGATAATTCTCTTGTAAACTGATATTCCACCGGTATACTATTTTTCCCAAGGTATTTATCCTAATATATTTTCCCTATTTTTTATTTAGATTAAGATAAAGTCTAAGTATTTTGCCCTTTAATTAAATAAGTGTCAATGTGTGGTGCACACAGTTAAAGCACTTGACTGCTCACCAAAAGGTTCTGAACCAGAAGTTTCATTCCACCCAGTGATGCCTTGGAAGAAAGGCCTGGCAATCTACTTCAGAAAAATCAGCCACTGAAAACCCTGTGGAGCACAATTCTACTCTGATGCACATGGGATCATGACGAGTCGGAATGAACTCAACAACAACTGGTTAATTATACAAGGATGTTAACAAAGGATACTGGTTAGTAGCCATACCCAGTGAAAAACAACTCTACTGGCAGTACGGAAGTGCTTATAAACATCCTTCAGTACTGAGTGTGTGTGTGTACCTGCCAGTGGGGCAGCATGAGAATGGGGGTGGCAGGGTGCTCAGTTTATCTGGGGAGGAGAAAGAGTTTTAAGTTAGACTCCCTATTTTTATAGAGTTTAGGAGTTTAAATCATGTTACTTTTGTATGAGTTTGCCTTGTAAATGTGTGTGTGCGTTTGTGTGTGTGTATGTTTGTACATGTGTGTCTCCCGTCACTGGATGGCAAGTGAAAAGCCATTCTTAACTGCAAATTTTAAAATTAAGATAAAATAATTCAGCCATAATATCCAGAACTCCTTTCAAATGAAGCAGGTGATTATCAAGATAAGAGTGATGTTGCCCACTGCATTACTCAGAAAAAATGAATTGAAAATGGGCTTTGATACCAAATAAAAATGCATTGGAGGAAGTAATTATACCCTGAAATAAAATAGTCTGTTTAAATCATTCAGCCTTTTCAATCTACAGTGTCCTTTTTCTTTTAATTTTTTAAGAGATATTGGAAATGAATAAAAATATATGGTATAAAAAAATCCCTTTAATTTGTCAAGATCCTTTTATTTTTCTACTGCAAACATATGGATACTGCAGAACAAAAGATAAAAAACTGTCAAAACCAATACTTGCTAACCACTATAAGATAGGTTCTTAACGTGGACTGTGGCCTTACTGAGACATCTACGTCTTTTTCCTTATAGCTATTACTTAGCTTTTTTATTTTGTAGAAATATGGAGGAATTATGAAAATAAAACGAAAGGCTGGACTCTATTAGACAACAGATAGCTTTGGCCTAGCGCAAGCTGTGCCCTGAAATAAATCTAAAGCATTTTATGGTTAAAACAGCAAGAAAGCAGTTTAATTTCCCATTAAATCACAGTTTAGTGCACTCTAGAACAAATGAAGTGATTGAAAATTTTAGCTATATGGTGATATTTATATTCTCACTCCACAAACACACATGCTTAAATGCCATTGACAAATCCTGAGTACGTATTAAGGAGAAAAAATGGATGTGTATGTCAAACTGTATGTAAAAACTCCTCCAGGTGCAAAAATAGTATCGAAATGAGCTCATTTTGCAACACACACATACAAATGTTTATACTTTGGAAAAAAATATGGAGAAACATATAATTAGCAACACACATGCAAAGAACTTGGATTGTAAAGCAAAGAGAGTACCTGATTATTTTTTTATTATCAGCAAAAAGTATGCATGTATCATCTAAACCCTTTCTGTGTATCTAGCAGCCTTGGAGAGGCTGAATAAATTACGCTATTCAATAGACTACTACTTAGGACTATTAACTATTAATGCCAGGAGGTGGCATTGCATAGTAGAAAGAGTACAGGCTTTGAGGTCAGATATGTCCACATAGTCTAGGTGTGCGATTTTCTGTAAATAGGGTTTCTGAGTCGTTTTTTTTGTAAGGAGAAAAATAATGCCTATCTTAAAGAATTGTTATGATGAAAATATTAAATAGCACCTATAAACTAACTGAAGCCCTGATGGCGCAATGGTTAAGAGCTACTACAGCTGCTGACCAAAAGGTTGGCAGTTCAAATCTACCAGCCACACCTTGGAAACCCTATGGGGCAGTTCTACTCTGTCCTATAGGGTCACTATGAGTCAAAATTGACTTGATAGCAATGGGTTTGGTTTTTTTGGTTTATAAACTAACTAGAGAAGTACATATTAGGTTCCCAATAAATGTCAATATCCTTCCTTTCTCCAAGTTGTTATACGAGCAATTTGTAAAATTCATTTCCATGTTTGAAAGGCCCTTTTAAATGCAACGTAACACACTGAAATTCCTCTACAATCTTCCCTCTTTATGGGGTAATTCATTTCTGAATAGAGGAAATTCTTGGAAGCTAAAAATATAATTACTATTGAGATTAACGAAACAATGACTTCAATAGTTAAGAAAACACAGGTGAGACAATTCACACTCATGTAATTGAAACATTATAACAAAGCAAAATAAAGCATTGAAAACAAAAGAAATCGATCAAAATGTTACATGAAGTTATCACTATTAAAAACTAGTACAATGATAGTATGTGATAAGAAAATTTAAATAATAATACACTAAATAGACTCCGGTTTCTCCAAGCTCAGTAGCTTGCAAGATGTGGAAAATCCAATTGGTTTTCTAAATGGTAAAACCTTGTTAAGCCAAAGTAGGTATATTAAATTAAACTTCTCTTCAAGTTGGATTTATTCTTGAATTTGACTATGTAGTATCTGATGAATCTCTCTTTTCCATAGAATACCTTTCTTTCATCACAGAAAAGCAAACACATAATTTCTTTCTAAACATACATTCGGTGTCTTGTCTAAACATTGAAATGTGCCCACAATATTCCAAGGAAAAAAGTTGTCAAAACGTGCGTTGATTAACGCTTTCCACAGAACTGACAGCTTTCCCCCCAATACAGTTGAAAGGCATTGATAGCAAGAATAAGAGTAAATGCTGTATGTATATATGAAATACACATGATTTTAACTCAACTCAGTGTCTGTTTGCCTTCTGACACAATCTGATGATTACTGATGGTAATCAGGAACTGAATTGTTACATATACAATTATGCATACATTGTGTATAATAACAGAGCCCTGGAGGCGAAGTCGTTAAGAGTTTGGCTGCTAACCAAAAGGTCAGCAGTTTGAATCCACCAGTGTATAATAATGTTAAGAGTGTCTTGGCTTATAGATAGAGGTAGTAGAAGGCAGCACTTTACTTACTTATTTATTTATTTTTTTAAAGAGGATATCAAGGCCTAGAAAACTTAATGGCCCAAGATCACAAAGCTAGTCAGGGATAGAACTGGAGTTATGACATCCTTTCCCCCAGTTTATTCCATTGTCTCAATCGCAAATGAACTGGAGACAGGCTACCATGTCGAAAACCACTCAAGCTAACTTTTACCATGATCCTAATGACGAACATACATTTACAGGGATTGTCTTAGTTTTCCCCAGCAGTAGGTTACAGAGAAGGAGAACATCATCCCTCATTTGATAAAAGGCTCCCTCTGTGAACTTCAGAATCTTCATCTGACAATTGGTCTTCCATGTTTATTGCAAGAAAATGTGTGACACGAACACTGTACTTGCTACTATTAGATGCATAAGGTATCCTAGCTCTTCTCTCTTTCGGCATTATGGATAGAAAATCACAACTCAGTGAATGGACTGCTTTGTGTTAG
The DNA here is from genome assembly GCF_030014295.1 of Loxodonta africana. Classification (NCBI taxonomy): domain Eukaryota; kingdom Metazoa; phylum Chordata; class Mammalia; order Proboscidea; family Elephantidae; genus Loxodonta; species Loxodonta africana. Next base: position 107,252,911 of record NC_087347.1, on the reverse strand, counting down.
CTAATACACAGCTTTAAAATATTCAGATAATAGGATGTTATTACAGTAATTCTGAGTGGAAGTGGAGCTGGAGCTTAATTTTCTGTGCCATTTTGGGGATACACAGAATCTAAGACTCAAGACAAGCTCAATAGGCTCATATAGAAATTGAACCTGCAGTCTTAATCATGCCTGAAAAATACTGCAATACACTTAGTGGCCTGGCCACAGGTAGCCACATTAAAACATTCACTAACTTGATTTTAAATGATGCTTTCAAAGCTGGGTATATATTAAATGCACTTGGACAGCCTCATTAGTCAATAAATTTATTTTTAAGCTAGTTGCTTAATTTTGTAAAGTTGGACTCCCCTGCAAAATTGAAAAGCTAGTTAGGAACGATGGGCAAAAACACCATGACAGCTAGAGGTTTCGCTGTTCAAACTTCTTAAAACAGAAAAGTTCACTAATGTTGATGGAAATTGTTCTAAAATGATTTATGAATGTATGCATTTTCTTAAAACTGATCAAAATACCAAACCCAACAATATATTTCCTTAATGACCTGTGGCTGTCAAATTAGGAGTACCAATTATTGTATGGTGATACCCTCAGAGATTAGAAAAGTCTGTAGGTCTGTTTATCCATCTGTTCTTCTGGATGGGCATTTTATAGATTTTCTGTCAACTCCCTTGTTGTCACTTTTCACTGCTATGATTGTGCTAGTCCTAACAGCCCCACTCCCTCTTCTAATTTACTGCTTTCTAAGCAGTGGGTTTGGCAACCAGATAACTAAGCTTGCTAAAATTGTCAGGCAAAGAAGATTTTGTAGGTTCTACGGGAACACTTCTGAGAAAAATGGATTTGTTTTTCTGTATGGACTTGTGCCTCATGTATCTAAGATTATCCGTTAGATTTTATTGTTTAAATCAGGCTTCTCAGTTCTGTCTCAGTTCTTACCTCAGTGAGGTTGCCATATATCTGGACTCCAAGAGGTGGAGCCTTACCGTTAATTATATTAAAAAGACATACTACTACATTTAATGCAGACTAAGTCATGTCATAAATTAAGTCATGGAAAAGTTAGGGGGCACATCTGGGGAAAGGTTATAAAGTTTTTCAAAGTTAAATGTTACTACTAAAATAAACTGTATTCTTTAAAATTTGATTTAGAGTCACTAAATGGCACAAGTTGTTGAAGTAGAAACCATTGCCATATTCCATGTTATTCTTTCTTCATCTAAATATCTGTTTTGGAGTTGAATGGTTTATACTGGCAGCTTATTCACTGCAAACTATCCTGTTTGCAAATGTAGAAAAACATAGTTATTTTTAGTCTGTTGCATATAGGGAGGGAAGTATCCCACCACTTCACAAAGTAAAATAAACAATGATCAGTGATATTCATTATAAATTGCTTTCCACTGCCATAATAAGTTTTCTTTCTTTTTTTTAAGACTTAGATATATGAGGCACATGAACTAAATTGTGTTTGCCTGACATAAGCTGAATTTAAAGCTCTTGCTGAGTTTACCACCCTTTTAATACGTTTGCCTATTCCTTTGTGACACAAAGGATGAATTTAAAAAACTTTTGTACAGCGAAAGCAATTTCTACATATAAAAATACTTAGAGTGCCCTAGGGTCTGTTCGTGTTGCAGAGAAATGGAAGACTAGTCTGATTTTAAGTTTAAGCTTCAAACATTTATGGCCTAAATGGGGATGTCATTCTGAATTATGCCTCAAACGTTTTTTATAAACAAGAAAGGTATCATTTCTAAAAGAACTATAAAAGAGTGAGGCAAGGCTCTAGTTACTTGCACTCATCAGAGAAATTTTTCTCCCTAAAGATCAGGGGTTTCAACTGCTGATCCTCTCTCCTTCTAACTTGGGCAATTATGCTCCTTTTCCACAAATCCCATGATAGCTTCAGAGATTTTATTTTTCTCTCCTGCTGCAACCAGGTATGCTGAGTTGCTGATATAGAATCATTGCCACATGACAGCAAGCACTCAGGGCTGCACTTCTCCAACTCATCAGTCAAGGACCCCAACTAAATGTTACAGAAGTCCTTTCCATTGTTTCTATAATGCAAATGTATCCTTTTAAAAAGTCTTGGACATTTTGTCTCCTTTCTTCACCTACTTTCCTTGGTATTAAGCCTGTGCCCCAATAAATAGCTTTGGCTTGACTCATCTCCTTCCACATCCTCCCTCCCCTATATAATCTAACTTGGCAGTGACATTTCCAAAGGTAGAGCCTGGTGGTGCAGTGGTTAAGAGCTACAGCTGCTAACCTAAAGGTTGGCCTTCAAATCCACCAGCAGGTCCTCGGAAACCCTATGGGGCAGTTCTACTCTCGCTGTGAGTCGGAATCAACTTGACAGCAATGGGTTTTTGTTTTTATTCTGTAGAGAAATTGACAGAGTATTAAGCTGAAGTAACTCCAGGAGTACTTCCTTAGGATTTCCTGATGCCCTTTGCCCATTTCTGCTCTCCTCTCATGCTTCCTAATTACTCCAAACCTTCATGTGGCTTCCTGCTTTCCCCAGGTCCCTAAAAAAAAACAGCATTTCACTAGGTTTGCCTCATTAGGAAATATGCCTTACGATGTTACCATCTGTTAAAGACTTGCGTTTAGTTATTCCTTCAGGCCTCTGATGCAGGTCAAGTGCTGACCGGGAAATAGAAAACAAAAAAAAAATCAATTAATAATAATATGTTCAAAAAGCAAATATGTTTTTCTGTCACTACTTCCAGGTAATACAGTTTTACTGTAACAGGGGCCATCAAGAAACGTAATATCTTAATTTAGAGGTTTTGCTCAGGGAGGAAATTTTAAAGGCACTAGTAGGCCAGTGCACAGCATGAGTGTGTGTGAGTGTGTGTGTGTGTGTGTGTGTTTGTGTGCATGGGTTGGTGACAGGAGGTAATTTGGGCAGGTAGGCCTAAAGGTATTTCTCAACTCATAGTAAAAACCAGTTGCTGTCGAGCTGATTTCAACTCTTGGTGGCCCCATGTGAGTCAGAGTAGAACTAGGTTCCACAGGGTTTTCAGTGGCTGTTTTTTTGGAATTAGATCACCAAGCCTTTCTCTCATGGTACCTCTGGGTGGACTTGAACCTCCAATATTTCATTTAGTAGCCAAATGTATTAACTGTTTGCATGACTCAGAGAATCCCATTTCATACCATTTTTTTAGGCATTACTTTCATTTATTTATTTTTTAATTTTTATTGTGCTTTAAGTGAAAATTTACAAATCAAGTTACTCATAGAAAAATTTATATATACCTTGCTCTACACTTCTAATCGCTCTCCCCCTAATGAGACAGCACACTCCTTCCCTCCACTTTCTCTCCTCGTGTTCATTCGGGCAGCTTCTGGACCCCTCTGCCCTCTCATCTCCCCTCTAGACAGGAGATGCCAACATCGTCTCATGTGTCTACTTGATCCAAGAAGCTCGTTCTTCGCCAGTATCATTTTCTATCCCATATTCCAGTCCAATCCCTTTCTGAAGAGTTGGTTTTGGGAACGGTTCCTGTCTTGGGCTAACAGAAGGTCTGGGGATCATGGGCTCCGGGGTCCTTCTTAGTCCCAGTCTGACCACTAAGTCTGGTCTTTTTATGAGAATTTGGGGTCTGCATCCCACTTCTCTCCTGCTCCCTCAGGGGTTCTCTGTTGTGTTCCCTGTAAGGGCAGTCATTGGTTGTGGCCGGGCACCATCTAGTTCTTCTGGTCTCAGGCTGATTTAGTCTCTGGTTTATGTGGTCCTTTCTGTCGCTTAGGCTCATAATTACCTTGTCTTTGGTTTTTTTTTTTTTTTTGGTGTTCTTCATTCTTCCTTGCTCTAGATGGGTTGAGACCAATTGATACATCTTAGATGGCCGCTTGTAGCTTTTAAGACCCCAGATGCCACTCTCCAAGGCGAGATGCAGAATGTTTTCTTAATAGATTTTATTATACCAATTGACTTAGATGTCCCCTGAAACCATGGTCCCCAGACCCCTGCCCCTCCTACACTGGCCTTCGAAGCATTCATTTTATTCAGGAAACTTCTTTGCTTTTGGTTTAGTCCAGTTGTGCTGACCTCTCCTGTATTGTGTGTTGTCTTTCCCTTCACCTGAAATAAAACTTATCTACTATCTAATTAGTGAAAACAAGCCCTTCTCCCTCCCTCCCTCCTTCCTCCCTCTTGTAACCATCAAAGAATATTTTCTTCACTGTTTAAACTATTTCTCGAGTTCTTATAATAGTGGTCTTATACAATATTTGTCCTTTTGCAACTGACTAATTTCACTCATCATAATGTCTTCCAGTTTTCTCCATGTTATGAAATGTTTCATGGATTCATCATTGCTCTTTATCAATGTGTAGTATTCCATTGTGTAAATATACTATAATTTATTTATACATTCATCTGTTGATGGGCACCTTGGTTGCTTCCAACTTTTTGCTATTATAAACAGTACTGCAATGAACGTGGGTGTGCATATATCTGTTCGTGTAAAGGATCTTATCTCTCTAGGATATATTCCAAGGAGTGGGATTGCTGGATCGTATGGTAATTCTATTTCTAGTTTTTTAAGGAAGCGTCAAATCGATTTCCGAAGTGGTTGTACCATTTTACATTCCCATCAGCAGTGTATAAGTATTCTAGTCTCTCCACAACCTCTCCAACATTTATTATTATATGTTTTTTGGATTAATGCCAGCCTTGTTGGAGTGAGACGGAATCTCATTATAGTTTTGATTTGCATTTCTCCAATAGCTAATGATCGTGAGCATTTCCTCATGTATCTTTTAGCAGCCTGAATGTCTTCTTTAGTCAAGTGTCTGTTCATATCCTTTGCCCATTTTTTAATTGGACTATTTGTCTTTTTGTAGTTGAGTCTTTGTAGTATGTAGATTTCAGAGATCGGGTGCTGACTGGAAATGTCATAGCTAAAAACTTTTTTCCAGTCTGTAGGTAGTTTTTTTCCTCTTTTGGTGAAGTCTTTGGATGAGCATAGGTTTTGGATTTTTAGGAGCTCCCAGTTATCTGGTTTCTCTTCTGCATTTTAGTAATGTTTTGTATACTGTTTATAGGCATTACTTTAAATATGGACCATCATTTCATGTGAATGATCAAGCCCATAAAAAAATATGGACTACATAGTTTAGGTTGTCCTTTTGTAATTTTTCTATGAAAGTATTTGGGATACAATAACCAGTTGTTGCTCAACTAACTCTACACCTGTCCTCGTATTGATGACACATTACATTTGGAAATAAATGATCCAGAGCCTTCTAGTGACCAAATATTTCTACCTATGCACTTTCAGATGGCATGATTTGGAAGTCCATCTCCAAATAATAACTCAGTCATAATTTTCCAGCAAATTTCTAGAATTCCACCCCACCAGCACCCTCAACTTCCACATCTTGTTGCGTCCCAAACAATGCTGAGTATGGTGCTCTTTCTCTGTTCTCCTAACCATATTCATTCACCCCATTGCTCATTATTTTTCAGTTATCTGTTTATGTGGCTTTCTTGCATCTGAATTGGAAGCTGATTAAGGGCAGGAACTTTAATGTATCTTAAGAAATGGACAGATATATATGGTATATATGCATTTATGTATGATTATATGTATGTGTATGTAATATATATATATGCATATGTATATAATACATATATATACACACATATAAAACCTTGTGCTTTAAAACTTCTATGATATGAATTGCAAAGGGAAGTCCCTTTCAAAATGAGCTTAGCTGCCTTGGAGTCATCTCTATTCATGACAGCCCCGTGCACAACAAAATGAAATGCTGCCTGATCTTGTACCATCTCTGCCATATCCATAATCAGTTATGGATCAGAATGTTGTGATCCATAGGATTTTTATTAGCTGCTTTTCAGAAGTGGATCACTAGACCTTTCTTCCCAGTCTACTTTAATCTGGAAGTTGTTCAGCATCATAACAACATGCAAGCTTCCACTGACAGGTGATGGCTGTGCATGAGACACATTGGCCAGGAATTGAACCCAGGTCTCCAACATGGAATGTGAGTTTTCTACCACTGAAACATCATTTCTCCTGAGGGAAAATATATATATATAGAGAGAGAGAGAGCCTTGTGAAATTCCTTTATTTCTCTCATTCTACTTTAGATTTTAGACACATAATTAGAAACTATATTTATAAACAGAAATAATCCTTGATCATAACGGCTCGGTGGTTAGGAATATATCATAGTGCTTAGAAAAAATGTTTTAGTAAATGAAGCAACTTGTCGAACTAGCCAGGTCATTTTATTTTCAAAGTACGTTATAGAGAAATCCTTTAAAATCCCCGTAATAGAGTCTCACTTATTCTTGTGATTGGATTGTTTGTAGTGTTTAGAGGTGTTATAAAGTCAATCCAGGGCAAGTTTTCTGGTTTAACTTCTGCCAAAATTTGTGAAAACAGAAAATTTGGCTGCTGTATAAACAAAACTCTAGAGAACAGACAACATACCAGGACTAGATAACAATATTTCTGCAAATGGGTAGTATTAGGGATTTCAGAGGGTGAAGAAAATTTTACGTTCTAGGGAATCCAAGAAACTCTTAGGGGCTTTTATAAAAAGAAAAAGCTTAGAAGAAACCTGGACTGAGGGAAGTTAAACAGTCCTCAGTGTATTCCTGCTAGGGGGAAGTTTCATTTCATTGTTCAGTTATATATATATCTGTGTGTGTGTTTATGCACACACACACATATATTTTATAAGTGATGGTGTTGTTAAGTGCCGTCAAGTTGGTTCCGACTCATAGTGACCCTATGCACAACAGGATGAAACACTCCCTGCTCCTGAGCCACCCTTGCAATCATTGTTATGCTTGAGCTCATTGTTGCAGCCACTGTGTCAATCCACCTCCTTGAGGGTCTTCCTCTTTTCCGCTGACCCTGTACTCTGCCAAGCATGATATCCTTCTCCAGGGACTGATCCCGCCTGACAACATGTCCAAAGTATGTAAGACACAGTCTTGCCATCCTTGCTTCTAAGGAGCATTCTGGTTGTACTTCTTCTAAGACAGATTTGTTCATTCTTTTGGCAGCCCATGGTATATTCAATATTCTTTGCCAACACCACAAATCAAAGGTGTCAAGTCTTCTTTAGTCTTCCTTATTCATTGTCCAGCTTTCACATGCATATGATGCAATCGAAAAGACCATGCCTTGGCTCAGATGCACCATACTCTCCAAGGTGACATCTTTGCTCTTCAATACTTTAAAGAGGTCCTTTGCAGTAGATTTACCCAACGCAATGTGTCTTTGGACTTCTTGACTGCTGCTTCCATGGCAGCAGTGGATTGTGAATCCAAGTAAAATGAAATCCTTGATATGACATTATGATTTTTTTTTCACCTGGCAAGAAATGTTTTTATTCCTCTGTGTTTTTTTTTTTTTTTTTTTTTAATCTATCACAAATAAGTTATTCTGAATACTTTTTTCTTAAGAAACATTTGCAGTGAGGGGTTGTCTAAGAAACTCCAATGGTCTCACCCCATCTGGAGCAAGGAAGAATGAAGAAAACCAAAGACACAAGGAAAAGATTAGTTAAAAGGACTAATGGACCACTTTTACCATGGCCACAACCAGACTGAGTCCAGCACAACTAGATGGTGCCTGATTACCATTGCTGACTATTCTGACAGAGATCACAATAATGGTCCCAGACAGAGCTGGAGAAAAATGCAGAACAAAATTCTCACTCACAAAAAAAAAAAGACCAGACTCACTGGACTGACAGAGACTGGAGAAAAATGATGTATGCATTAAAAAAAATAATAATTTGTGTCCCCCTTTAACATAAATTTTTTTTTTTAATCTTAATTCATGAAAAATATAGCAGCAAAATGAACTACTTAAGTACAGGATGGAAAACTAAAAGAGAACATATATTCAGCTGTCAATGTGATTAAAATTAGACTTTTACATACAGTATGGGATTGTATATTAATTTTAGAAATGAATTCAAAAGATAAAATATCAAAGTACATTAGCAAGTTTACATATTGTTCTGTGATGTTTTTCTTTCAGTTACCAACATCTATTACAAATATTAGAAATGTCTATATTGTATCATGGAGCCCTGGTGGTGTTGTGGTTAAGAGCTTGGGTGCTAACCAAAAGGTTGGCAGTTCGGATCCACCAGCTGCTCCTTGGAAATCCTATGAGGCAGTTCTATTCTGTCCTATAGGGTCACTATGGGTTGGAATCAACTCAACAGCAATGGGTTATACCGCATCATGACATAAGATATAGTTTTTACTGAGAGCCAAAATCAAAGTTTAAAGCAATTTTAATTATGGTACAAAGTAATATACTACAGTCACGTGTCACTTAACGTCCACAGCACGTTCTGTGAAATAGGACGTTATGTGATTTGGATGTTGTGTGAACATGCTTAAATCTCAAGCAATCGCATTCACTGCTTTTCCACTTTCATGTGGTTTAATAATCTTTTGTTTCACCTACAAATCAATACGTCTCCTTTTCTTCTCCCTGCTATCACTAGCTCTGGTTTTGCTGCATTTGGGAGCCATGATTTGCTTCACAGTAATATTTTCAAAAGGAAATTAAACAGAAAGAATGTTACAACACTCAAGAGATGCACAATACACAAGATTGGATACTCCTGTCTGAGTCCAAGTATACACTGTTATACCCTAAACTCTGTTTGTAAGTAGGGAAGGTTCACATCAAAATAATAATAGAAAGTACACTACAGTATATACACAAGTATATACTATACCATTATATGAGAAGCCCTGGTAGCACAGTGGCTAAAGTGATCGACTGCTGACTGAAAGACTGGCAGTTCGAAACCACCAGCCACTGTGTAGGAGAAAGATGCGGCAGTCTGCTTCCATAGAGATTTATAGCCTTGGAAACCCCAGGGGATCACTATGAGTCAGAATCAACTGGAAGTCGGTGGGCTCGTTTTTTTGGTTTGGTACTATTATATGGCTGGGAGCTATAATCACTTTGTGTACAAGAGACATGAGATACTATGTGTTTCACCTGGGAAGCTGCTCCATTTACATCTGCTATGGCCCATTCTCCAATCAGGATCTCTGAACTTTATTATAACGTTACGGGACGATGGACGTATCTGCAGTTGGATGTTGCCCAAATGGATGCTATACAGTGCATGATTGCATTAAAAAAGATGGTTTCTTGACTTGTCTTATATAAAATCTTATAATGAAATGGGAAAATACCCAAGTCTTTCTCATATATTAGACATTTGTAAACAATAAGATAACATCTTATCAGTTTTTTTTTTTTAGTGCTAAAAATCTTTGGCAGAGAAGAAATTTTATACCAAGCAGAGACATCTGACAGACATGTGAAATGCAGAATTTATTTTGTTACTCATAAACTACGATTCTTTTATCTAATGTTTTGACAAACTGAGGGAAAAAAGTTAGGAAAATTCTGCAGATAATATGACTCACATCTTTCATCAATTTCTCTAAGCATCTGCTACTTAAGGACCATACAGGTAAACAGAAGTCACGGGTTCCTACTGCCATCACAATCATGAAGAAGCTTCAAATTCTTGAAAATATGTTATTTTAAGGGCCCACATATATTAGAAACATTAGCTCATGTCATCCAGTGTGGCATGGTGTGCACTAGAGGTAATTGAAGGTTAAACTATTCATTGAAAGCTAATCAAAATGTATCAGAAGCCATTTAGAATATACCATCAACTGAAGTAGTAAATGATAAATTATTTATCAGACACTGTTTGAATCCAACTATGCAGGGTCCCTATTTATTAAGAGAATGACCAGGGGACTTATGGGAGAAGCAGAGTATGTATGTACCATTATAATATTTATAGGGCTATATTAATTATTTTTATGTAAACACTAGTATTTCAATATTTCTAAATGGGAGACTTAAAGTGGATGGCCGCTAACTGAAAGGTTGGCAGTTCAAAAGGACCAGCTGCTCTGTGGAGAAAGATGTGGCAGTGTGCTTCCATAGAGATTTACAGCCTTGGAAATCCTATGGGGTCACCATGAGATGGAATAGACTCTACAGTTTTGTTTTTTTGGAAGTGAGAAACTTACGTAAAATAAAACATATTATTTACACATGTAAAACTGATTACATTTTTCTGAAATGCCAAATCTCAGATAATAGAAACTTATACAATGATCTCTGATAAAAATTTGTTTATCTTAAAGAAACCATACATTTATATGATATTATCAGCTATCTTGACCCTTCACCAGATAATTATTGCTTACTCGATTTTACAGTATTATTTAGTAAATTAAGATAATGTATTTCAAAAGTGAATTGTATCCAATCACCGACTATATTTTAAAGACATTACACATTATTATTACTAAGAATGAAAAAAAAAATGTTCAGAGCTGGAGAGTCTAACAGGATTCTAAATTGAATTTCTGAAAAAAGCACTTGATAAAAATATCATAACTTATGAGCAATATGGTGAAAGGCTGCTTTTAAAAAATTTAATATAAAATACTTTGTTCTGAAAAGCCCAAACATAAGTCAAAAATCAAAGGATGGCATAAATTTGGACGGATGGATAGATGCAGGCATGCCAGAATAATGGCCTTTTTTTCTCAGGGCATATACATAATTAATAAAAATCAAGGAACAATACATTCCTAAAGCACTTTCAACATAACCGTATATACACTATTGATATGAAGTGAGAGTGGTGAACCTAATTAAATTCTAGATTTAAAAGGCTTGATAATAAATTTCATCACTTAGAAAGGATTATAAGTCTCTCTGTAGGATTTTAACTTCTTTTCACTAAGAGAACTGCAGTGCAAAGCACATAAAATTAAACGTTTAACCTAGGTACAGTACACAGACATAAGAAGGGCAAGGATAATATCAAATGAGAGGCTTATAATATGGCAAAAGAAATGTGCTATACACTACTAAGGGATAAGTGTTTGAAATATTACTTTAACTCATGTATTAACTGAATTCTAATCTAATTTTTTTTTTTTTATTAAGTGAATTCTAAGCAAAAGGGGAAGAAGTTTATAAAGAAGGTTTGTTTTATGGTTATTATTGTGTTTAGCAGTTATTATCCACAGACAGGAAACCCTGGTGGCGTAGTGGTTAAGAGGTGGGCTGCTAACCAAAAGGTCAGCAGTTTGAATCCACCAGGTGCTCCTTGGAGACCCTATGGGGCAGTTCTACTCTGTCCTATAGGGTTGCTATGAGTCAGAATCCACTCCTTGTATATGTATATTCATCCATCCAAATAACTAACTATCATTATTCTAGAAACTTTAGTATACCCAAAGAGATTCAGAGAGAGATTTTTTTTTCTTGTTGTCAGTGTCAGTACATCAATACCAGACAAAACTGGCAAACAGTATTACTTGGGTCTTTCCTCTCTCTTCTGTTTCCAGTACCTCTCTCCCAGCTCCAACTCTTTTCATCTCCATCCTAATTCAGCACAAAGTAGCACTGATGGCACTGTGGTTAAGTGCTGGGCTGCTTACCAAAACATGGGATGTTTGAACCCACCAGTGCATGCAGAAGAAAGATATGGCAGTCTGCCTCTATAAAGATTACAGCCTTGGAAACACTATGGAGAAGTTCTGCTCTGTCCTACAGGGTCTGACTATGAGTTGGAATCGACTTGATGGCAATGGGTTTGAGTTTTAGTCCATCACAGTCTACTCCAGTCTTAAGTCTTTCTCTAGTTCCTATGAGAACTCAGTTGACTGGTACTTACACCTAACCCAGAAATTAAGGGTCTCAAGACCCTTTGGGGCCTTTTCCAGTTACGTGTAGACTTCTCTCTCTACGACAGTATTCAACTTTCCCTGGTAGGCATCATCACCCTCTAATGCTCAACACATATCTAAGTTTCTGTCAGAATGGACCATTTGCAATATATTTAACCTATTTCGTCTTTTTTTCCCCTTAAGTTCTGTGCTTCTGCCAAGACTGTATGTTCTTGTACTGGAAGGTCTTTTGTCTGTCAAAATCAAATCCCTTCCTAAAATTTCAAATTCAGTTTTTTAAAAAAAGTTTCTTCATTAACCCTTCACTGAGGTATGAGCTTATTCTCCTTTAAACCCCACAGCCTTTTCTTTGTGCTTCTCTTAAAATACTTGTCATAGTCTTTTAGTCCAGTGAAGATTTATCAAATGACATTTGACCTATGAATGTTTGACTACACACATCAGGCTTAACAATAGAAACATATTTCTTGTCTTTTTTTTTTTTTTAATTCATTTTTTAGTTTGTGGTTTTATTGTTTGTTTGATTTTGGTATAAGAAGTCTTACAAAGCAGCCCAAAACCTCATTTGGGACTCAACCAAACAAGCAGCACTTTGTTTCAGTATTGGAGTGAAACGAAATCTACTGGACTTGTTGAAAGTCAGTGCAACACATGCAAAACAATGTACACAGAAATTCATGCACAATAAAAGGAATTTTAAAAGGTGATTTTTATGATAGATGATTTTGATATCAGTCACTAACTTTGGACGCTAATCCTGGGTAGAAACCTGTTTAACTGCAGTTACATGTATTTTTTTTCTATTACTTTTAATACAGTCTATAAATATTATTCATCTTTGAATGTCACAATGTGCCTTAGTAGTGCCTTACACATACTTAGCACTTAATATATATTTCAGATATATTGAATAAAAATGAGCAAGTCTGTCTAAACTGCTGTAAAACCTCAAAAGGGAAAACCATGAGGATCAAATGATTTATTAATTTTAATTTTTTAAAAATAGTACAAATGGGAGGTGAGGCCAAGATGGCTGACTAGGTAGAAGCTATCTCTGATTCTTCTTGCAACAAAGACTCGGAAAAACAAGTGAATCGATCACATACATGACAATCTATGAACCCTGACGATCAAACACAGATCTAAAGAGTTGATCTGAGTGACAGAGATTGAGAACAAGCAACCACAGGGAAGCAACGACTGTTTTCGGAGACTGGAGCCAGCATGCCAGTCAGAAAACCTTGGTGCTGAGCTTTGGACGGAGTAGGGGAGCTCAGCAAGGCATCCTGAGATGGCACAAACACAGGATGCAGCCCTTGCTCCCCGAAGTGACCTCAGGGGAAGCCTAGCCAGTGCACACAGGCAGCACACCAATGCGGCTGACAGGAGGAGAAGTCACCGGAAGACAGCAACTGGTTTTGGAGCCTGAAGCGCGGCATCCCAGCTGGGGAACGTTGGTGCTGGCCTTTGGACAGGAAGCGGAGGAACTGACCACGGCTTCTGAGACAGCACGAGCACAGGACATGGGCCTGACCTTTGGGGGCAATCTCTACCCAGTCAATGCACACAGGCTATACACCCCTTGGGAATCTCAGATAAGACAGTCATCACCAAGCAAGATAAGTAACTTTGTCTGTATTCCAGGGTGTTACTCTCTCCTATCTATCTGATCCCTCCCCTCCCCTTCCCAGGCAGCTTCATTAACATTGGAATTTCCTGAGCCAGAAAGTAAAGTGCTCTGTGGTTTTTTTTTTTTTTTTTTGGGGGGGGGGGTCTTTTCCTAACCCATTCTCCTGCCCTGAGAGAAGCAGCTACAAAAAACCCAGGGACCAAAAATCCTTCCCTGACTTCCTGAAATTGGGCTAAAAATACAGAACCAGCTCCAGCCAAGCATATGAGATCCACAGTCTTGGGCTTTCATCCCTACAGGAAACAAGGTGGCTGTTATAATGCAAAGGCAATTTTGATAGGGATCTGACTGTAATTGTTTTAGTGGATTACTGGAAGGACAAGTTTCCCAGGTCTGATAACTCTGTGTATTCAACAGAGCCCTCAATGACCCAAAACAGGGAACTGAGGGCTGAAGCTCCCCCCAGACCACCTAGCCTCCTGCCTTAGGGGTCTGAGGATAGTGACACCTACCAATCTGTAGAGGTACATGCATTGGGTGCCTAAGGTACAGCTGCAGAGCCCACCCACCAAAGTGCTTTAGGAATAGAGAAACATCTACCTCACTGGCACTTGGGGGAAGCCTGTCAGCATCCTGCTCCCCCCCCCCGGAGTGTGAACCCCTGCTGCTACTAGAATCTGGTGCACACAACTATCACCACCACTCCTCTAGGTATAGGTGACAGTCTGCACCACACACTTGGTGACCCAAAATCAGATTCTACTCAAGAATAGTGAATGGACTCTTAGGCTTATATATCTGGTAACGGCCCAAACCAGCTGGTAATAGGACATAAGTGATTCAAGGCCTACAACTATCAAGACAGTGCAATCTAGTAGCCCATCTATGTATATTGAAAGAAAACAAAACAAGATAAGACTCAGTGAGCAAATATAAAATAAATCACTACAATATCTTAGAGATGGCTCCGAGACAGCAGTTGATCTCAAACCAAATAAAGAAGAAGACCATGATTGCTTCTACAACTCCCCAAATTAAAGAATCAAAATCTTTCCCAAATGAAGATACAATCCTGGAATTGCCAGATGCAGAATATAAAAAACTAATTTACAGAATGCTTCAAGACATTAGGGATGACCTCAGAAATGAAATAAGGCAATCTACAGAAAAAGCCAAGGAACACACTGATAAAGCAGTGGAAGAACTCAAAAACATTCTTCAAGAACATAGTGGAAAAATTAAGAAGTTGCAAGAATCCATAGAGAGACAGCATTCAGATATCCAAAAGATTAACAGTAAAATTACAGAATTAGACAACTCAATAGGAAGTCAGAGGAGCAGAATCGAGCAATTGGAATGCAGAGTGGGGGAGCTGGAGGATAAGGGAAATGACACCAATATAGCTGAAAAAAATCAGATAAAAGAATTAAAAAAAATGAAGAAACCCCAAGAATCAATTCGGACTCTATCAAGAAGAATAACTTGTGTGTGATTGGAGATCCAGAACAGGGAGGGATAACAGAAAATACAGAGAGAATAGTTGAAGATCTGTTGGCAGAAAACTTCCCTGACATCATGAAAGATGAAAGGATATCTATCCAAGATGCTCATCGAACCCCATATAAGATTGATCCAAAAAGAAAATCACCAAGACATGTTATCATCAACCTTGCCAAAACCAAAGATAAAGAGAAAATTTTAAAAGCAGCCAGGGATAAAAGAGAGGTTTCCTACAAAGGAGAATCAGTAAGAATAAGTTCAGACTACGGAGCAGAAACCATGCAGTCAAGAAGGCAATGGGATAACATATATAGAGTACTGAAGGACGAAAACTGCCAGCCAAGGATCATATATCCAGCAAAACTCTCTCTCAAACATGAAGGTGAAATTAAAACATTTACAGATAAACACAAGCTTAGAGAATTTCCAAAAACTGAAGCTACAAGAAATACTAAAGGAAATTGTTTGGTCAGAAAATCAATAATATCGGATACCAACACAACACAAGGTCACAGAACAGAACATCCTAATATCAACTCAAATAGGGAAATCACAAAAACAAATTAAGATTAATTTTAAAAAGAAAAAAATGCTCAAAATAGGGACTCATTGAAGCCAATATATAAAAGATCACAATAATCAAAAAGAGGGACTAAATACAGGAGTCATAGAACTGCCATATGGAGAGGGAAACAAGGCAATATAGGACAACACAAGTTAGGTTTTTACTTAGAAAAATAGGGGTAAATATGAAGTTAAACACAAAGAGGTATAACAATTCCATAACTCAAAATAAAAACCAAAAAAAACATAGTGACACAGCAAACATAAATTCAACTACTATGAAAACGAGGAACACACAATTTACAAAGAAAAACGTCTCAGCACAAAAAAGTAAGTGGAAAAATGAAATTGTCAACAACACACACAAAAAGGCATCAAAATGACAGCACTAAACACATACTTATCTATAATTATGCTGAATGTAAATGGACAAAATGCACCAATAAAGAGACAGAGAGTCTCAGACTGGATAAAGGAACATGATCCATATCAAGCAAACAATAAGCAAAAAAGAGCAGGAGTAGCAATATTAGTTTCTGACAAAATAGACTTTAAAGTTAAATCCACCGCAAAGGATAAAGAAGGACACTACATAATGATTAAAGGGACAATTGACCAGGAAGATATAACTTATTAAATATTTATGCACCCAATGACACGGCTGCAAGATACATAAAGCGAACTTTAACAGAACTGAAAAGTGAGATAGACAACTCCAAAATTATAATAGGAGATTTCAACACACCACTTTCGGAGAAGGACAGGACTTCCAGTAAGAAGCTCAACAGAGACACGGAAGACCTAATTGCTACAATCAACCAACCTGACCTTATAGACTTATACAGAACACTCCACCCAAAAACTGCAAAGTGTACTTTTTTTTCTAGCGCACATGGAACATTCTCTAGAATAGACCACATATTAGGTCATAAAACAAACCTTTGCAGAATCCAAAACATCAAAATATTACAAAGCATCTTCTCAGACCACAAGGCCATAAAAGCGGAAATCAATAAGAGAAAAATCAGGGAAAAAGAAATCAAATACTTGGAAACTGAACAATACCCTGCTGAAAAAAGACTGGGTTATAGAAGACATTAAGGAGGGAATAAAGAAATTCATAGAATGCAATGAGAATGAAAATACTTCCTATCAAAACCTCTGGGACACAGCAAAAGCAGTTCTCAGAGGTCAATTTATATCGATAAATGCACACATACAAAAAGAAGAAAGAGCCAAAATCAGAGAACTGTCCCGACAACTTGAACAAATAGAAAGCGAGCAACAAAAGAATCCATCAGGCACCAGAAGAAAACAAATAATAAAAATTAGAGCTGAACTAAATGAATCAGAGAACAGAAAAACAATTGAAAGAATTAAGAAAGCCAAAAGCTGGTTCTTTGAAAAAAATTAACAAAATTAATAAACCATTGGCCAGACTGACTAAAGAAATACAGGAAAGGAAAAAAATAACCCAAATAAGAAACGAGATGGGCCATATCACAACAGACCCAACTGAAATTAAAAGAATCATATTAGATTATTATGAAAAGTTGTACCCTAACAAATTTGCAAACCTAGAAGAAATGGATGAATTCCTAGAAAAACACTACCTACCTAAACTAACAGAATCAGAAGTAGAACAACTAAATAGACCCATAACAAAAAAAGAGATTGAAAAGGTAATCAAAAAACTCCCAACAAAAAAAAGCCCTGGCCCGGACGGCTTCATTGAAGAATTCTACCAAACTTTCAGAGAAGAGTTAACACCACTACTATTAAGGTATTTCAAAGCATAGAAAATGATGGAATACTACCTAACTCATTCTATGAAGCCACCATATCCCTGATACCAAAACCAGGTGAAGACACCACAAAAAAAGAAAATTATAGACCTATATCCCTCATAAACATAGATGCAAAAATCCGATAGAATTCAACAACATATCAAAAAAATAATCTACCACAACCAAGTGGGATTTATACCAGGTATGCAAGGCTGCTTTAATATTAGAAAAACCATTAATGTAATCCACCATATAAATAAATCAAAAGACAAAAGCCACATGATCTTACCAATTGATGCAGAAAAAGCATTCGACAAAGTCCAACACCAATTCATGATAAAAACTCTCAGCAAAATAGGAATTGAAGGAAAATTCCTCAACGTAATAAAGGGCATCTAAAAAAAAAAAAAAAATTTTTTTTTTTTTTTTTATACAAAGCCAACAGCCAACATCAGTCTAAATGGAGAGAGCCTGAAAGCATTTCCCTTGAGAACGGGAACCAGACAAGGATGCCCTTTATCACCGCTCTTATTCAACATTGTGCTAGAGGTCCTAGCCAGAGCAATTAGGCTAGACAAAGAAATAAAGGGCATTCGGAGTGGCAAGGAAGAAGTAAATTTATCTCTGTTTGCATATGACATAATCTTATACACAGAAAGCCCTAAAGAATCCTCCAGAAAACTACTGAAACTAATAGAAGAGTTTGTCAGGGTGTCAGGTTATAAGACAAACATATAAAAATCACTTGGATTCCTCTACATCAACAAAAAGAACATCGAGGAGGAAATCACCAAATCAATACCATTCACAGTAGCCCCCAAGAAGATTAAATACTTAGGAATAAATCTTACCAAAGATGTAAAAGACCTATACAAAGAAAACTACAAAATACTAGTGCAAGAAACTAAAACGGACCTACATAAGTGGAAAAACATACCTTGCTCATGGATAGGAAGACTTAACACAGTAAAACTGTCTATTCTACCAAAAGCCATCTATACATACAATGCACTTCCGATCTAAATTCCAATGACATTTTTTAATGTGATGGAGAAACAAATCACCAACTTCATATGGAAGGGAAAGAAGCCTCGGATAAGTAAAGCATTACTGAAAAAGAAGAAAGTGGGAGGCCTCACTCTATCTGATTTTAGAACATATTATACAGCCACAGTAGTCAAAACAGCCTGCTACTGGTACAATAACAGGCACATAGACCAATGGAACAGAATTGAGAACCCAGATATAAATCCATCCACATATGAGCAGCTGATATTTGACAAAGCCCCAGTGTCAGTTAATTGGGGAAAAGATAGTCTTTTTAACAAATGGTGCTGGCATAACTGGATATCCATTTGCAAAAAAATGAAACAGGACCCATACCTCACACCATGCACAAAAACTAACTCCAAGTGGATCAAAGACCTAAACATAAAGACTAAAAGGATAAAGATCATGGAAGAAAAAATAGGGACAACATTAGGAGCCCTAATACAAGGCATAAACAGAATACAAAACATTACCAAAAATGACGAAGAGAAACCAGATAACTGGGAGCTCCTAAAAATCAAACACCTATGCTCATCTAAAGACTTCACCAAAAGAGTCAAAAGACCACCTACAGATTGGGAAAAAATTTTCAGCTATGACATCTCCAACCAGCGCCTGATCTCTAAAATCTATATGATTCTGTTAAAACTGAACCATAAAAAGACAAACAACCCAATCAAAAAGTGGGCAGAGGATATGAACACGCACTTCACTGAAGAAGATATTCAGGCAGCTAACAGATACATGAGAAAGTGCTCTCGATCATTAGCCATTAGAGAAATGCAAATTAAAATTACGATGAGATTCCATCTCACTCCAACAAGGCTGGCATTAATCCAAAAAACACAAAATAATAAATGTTGGAGAGGCTGCGGAGAGATTGGAACTCTCATACACTGCTGGTGGGAATGTCAAATGGTACAACCACTTTGGAAATCTATCTGGTGTTTTCTTAAACAGTTAGAAATAGAACTACCATACAACCCAGAAATCCCACTCCTTGGAATATACCCTAGAGAAATAAGAACCTTCAGAAGAAAGATATATGCACACCCATGTTTATTGCGGCTCTGTTTACAATAGTAAAAAGGTGGAAGCAACCAAGGTGTCCATCAACGGATGAATGGGTAAATAAATTATGGTATGTTCACACAATGGAATACTGTGCATCGATAAAGAACAGTGACGAATCTGTGAAACATTTCATAACATGGAGGAGTCTGGACGGCATTATGCTGAGTGAAATTAGTCAGAGGCAAAAGGACAGATATTGTATAAGACCACTATTATAAGATCTTGAGAAATAGTATAAAATGAGAAGAACACATACTTTTGTGGTTACGAGGAGGGGAGGGAGGGAGGGTGGGAGAGGGTTATTTACTGATTCGTTAGTAGATAAGAACTACTTTAGGTGAAGGGAAGGACAATACTCAATACAAGGAAGGTCAGCTCAACTGGACTGGACCAAAAGCAAAGAAGTTTCTGGGATAAACTGAATGCTTCAAAGGTCAGCGGAGCAAGGACAGGGGTTTGGGACTATGGCTTAAGGGGACTTCTAAGTCAATTGGCAAAATAATTCTATTATGAAAACATTCTGCATCCCATTTTGAGGTGTGGCGTCTGGGGTCTTAAATGCTAAAAAGTGACCATTTAAGATGCATCAATTGGCCTCAACCCACCTGGATCAAAGGAGAATGAACACCAAGGTCACACGATAACTATGAGCCCAAGAGACAGAAAGGGCCACATGAACCAGAGACTTACATCATCGTGAGACCAGAAGAACTAGATGGTGCCTGGCCACAACCGATGACTGCCCTGACAGGGAGCACAACAGAGAACCCCTGAGGGAGCAGGAGAACAGTGGGATGCAGACCCCAAATTCTCATAAAAAGACCAGACTTAATGGTCTGACTGGGACTAGAAGAATCCCGGCAGTCATGGTCCCCAAACCTTCTGTTGGCCCAGGACAGGAACCATTCCCGAAGACAACTCATCAGACATGGAAGGGACTGGACAATGGGTTGGAGAGAGATGCCGATGAAGAGTGAGCTTCTTGTATCAAGTGGACACTTGAGACTGTGTTGGCATCTCCTGTCTGGAGGGGAGACGGGAGGGTAGAGAGGGTTAGAAACTGGCAAAACCGTCACGAAAGGAGAGACTGGAAGGAGGGAGCGGGTTGACTCATTAGGGGGAGAGTAAGTGGGAGTATGGCGTAAGGGGTATATAAGCTTATATGTGACAGACTGACTTGATTTGTAAACTTTCACTTAAAAAATGTGAAACTTTTCACTTTTTTATTAAAGCACAATAAAAATTATTTAAAAAAAATAGTACAAATGGACTGACTATTTTAGGACTTGATTTCAGAGCTTAAAGATCTTTGAAATGTTCTTGTAGTTTAAAGTTGAAAATATACTTTCCTTGCTTAACCTTCTGAAATGAAAACTCCTTAAGGAGAGTAATGATATTATGCACCTTAGTATTCCCTGAATTGTTGAAGTGTATCTTGTAAGTAATCTTGCAAATGGTAACTTAGCTCTATAGTACCGTTCCAGAAAAATCTCAATAATGAAGGCAGGCCAAATACTAAAAATAATAGCAAAAAGAATTAGCTATTTAACATATGCCTTTTAAACCTTTGCTTATGTGTACAAGCCATAAGCTCAATCTAAGTGGGTTGATTGAATGAAAGAAAGATGAAATGAGACATTGTGCCATGCAGAGGCATACAGAAGCTAGAGAAGACTCCAGAACAGAATTTCATTTAAATAAAAACTGTACTGTCGTGGAAAACCTAGAGGCAGACACTGAACTAACTAAAGGACAGTCTGAAGGTTCAGACACCATCAGATGTGATAGTAAAACTCTTCTGACTGTGGCACTCTCAAATGCAAAGGGAAACCAAGTCCACAAAAAATCCACTTGCTTTTATTTTGCTCTATTTTTCTCCCTTTCTCTCTAACTCTTCTGTGAAGTGCACTAATTTTGGAAGGTTGCTACTCCACAGAGTGCTGCATTTTGTCACTTTGCAATCAGGAACTCCAGCAGTCATATCACTTTTGTTCATAGCTACTGTGTTACTTCCAAATTGGTCTGGGATATTGAAAAACAGCATTGGAGGTAGTGTTCATTAAAAAAAAAAAAAAAAAAATTTCTCCATTTTGCTTTTTTATTTCCCTCTTCAGCATTTTGATTACCTATTTCATTTCAGACCTATAGCTTGTTTTGCCGCAGAAAGGGATTTCCCTATTGGTTATCTTCATAAGGCAGATTTCACTAGGTCCAGATCAAAAAGCTCCCTCTGAGTAATAAAACTTAACCTTTGGACAGCAGGAAGTTTTAAGCTGGAACACTAAATTTTATTTAAATTGAACTTCCATTTAAACTTTTAGTTTGTTGTAACAATGATGGGCGCTTTCATCTATTATAACCGGAATACTTGGACAGATTGAGGTTTTTCGACATTTGATCTGAACTTCCTTTTTTCAGCTATGTACTACCTGATCCTGAGATAAATGTTACAAAGATATAAGCTATGTAAAGGTGAACCACCTATGGTTCCATGTCAGTTCTGTGTCACATTTAAAGAAAGACCAGACTATCAAAATACTCAAATAGCAATTTAATTTTTCTTTAAGTTTCTCGAAGAACATCAAAGTGCTATTTTGCTCATAAGGCAAAGCAAAGCCTCTAGGAATCTGATTTCCTTATCTTCCTCTAACATACGTACAGAGACATGTCCCGAGAGTATCTCTCCTGCCTCTGTCTATACTTGTAACTTTCTATATTGGGCCACTTGGGTAATGGTATTTTCTACTTGTTCCCCATCTTTTTGAGTCTGTTCATTATGGTTTCCCCAGTAGCAGTCTTCTCATTCCGAAGTAAATCAATTTCCCCTTTCCAGCATTTCCAATTCTCTACTTCCCCTGTTACTCCAATCAACATCTCACACACACGCATATATCCAAGTAGGTAGAAAAAAAGCAACCCAAAAACTAAACCCATTACCATACAGTTGATTCCAACTCATAGTGACCATATAGGACAGAGTAGAACTGTCCCCATAGAGTTCCTAAAGCTGTAATCTTTATAGAAGCAGACTGCGACATCTTTCTCCCACTGAGCATCTGAGTTCGAACTGCTGACCTTTTAGTTACCAGCCACTGTTTAACCACTACACCACAGGGTCTCCTGAGGTAGAAAGTAGAGGAGGGACAAAGGGTATAAATACTCAAAGATTAGCTCCTCACCCACTTTCCCACCCTCACCCCCAGCAATTCCACCCTTTGGTTATAGCAGTAGTTCTCAATCTTCATTTGTGTAATCTCCTGAGAGCTTTGTAAAAAATACAATGCCTGAGCCCCCACCTCAAGCCAATTAATACGGTCTATGTTTTTTTTTTTTTTTTTTTATGGGGTTGGGCCCCTGGCTTTTTAAAAACCTCCCCAAGTGATTCTAATGCATAGCCAAAGTTGAGAAACATTGGTTTGGAGATGTGTTGTCTTCCACAAAAGAGGTCATTATGCATATATACTTGCATACGTGTATATATATATATATATGTTGTTGTTAGGTGCCGTTGAGTCAGTTCTGACTCATAGTGACCCTATGCACAACAGAATGAAATGCTAACCAGTTCTGTGCCATCCTCGCAGTTGTTGCTATGCTTGAGCCCAGTGTTTTAGCCACTGTGTCAATCCATCTCATTCAGGGTCTTCATCTTTTTCACTGACCCTCTACTTTACCAAGAATGATGTCCCTCTCCAGTGGCTGATGCCTCCTCATAATATGTCCAAAGTATGTGAGATACAGTCTTGCCATCCTTACTTCTAAGGAACATTCTGCCTGTACTTCTTCCAAGACAGATTTGTTCATTTTTTGGCAGTCCATGTATTCTTCACCAATACCATAATTCAAAGGAGTCAATTCTTCTTAAAAAAAAAACAAAAACTTCTTAGGTCTTCGTTATTCATTGTGTAGTTTTGGCATGCATATGGGGCAGTTGAAAACACCATGGCTTGGGTCAGGCGCACCTTAGTCTTCAAGGTGACATCTTTGCTTTTCAACAGTTTAAAGAGGTCTTTTGAGGCAGATTTGCCTAATGCAGTGTGTCTTTTGACTTCTAGCCTGTTACTTCCATGGGTGTTGATTGCGGATTCAAGTAAAATGAAATTCTTGACAACCTCAATCTTTTCTCAGTTTATCATGATGTTGATTTTTGTTTTCTTTATGTTGAGGTGTAATCCATACTGAAGCCTGTCGTCTTTGACCTTCATCAGTAAGTGCTTCAAATATATTTACATAAATATATTTCCCCCCAAAAGGATTTGGTCAAAAAGCAATGCTGATGAAAGTATTGGGCAGAGGAACGGTGGTGTGTGGTGACTATCATGGATGGCCAACAGGATTTAAAATAAAGTTAAAATTTAAAACCTCTTGGCAGTAGGATTTAAAATAAATGGATGAGCTGGAAGAATCTCTAGTGTGAAAGCCCAGCGTACTTTAACTACCACTAGACTCAGAGACAACATTCATGCCTCTGACTAGCATACCGTGCAAGAAAAAGCATCAGTTAGGTATGCTGTCAGCCACAGCACCTAATTCCAGAGACTCGACCCATAAAATGGGTGGATTTTTTTTTAATTTTTTCTGTGCGTGTGGGGTTTTATTTGTTTGTTTTATTCACTACATTATTTTTCTCATGAATTCAGATTGTAGCTAGATGTTCATCTAGTTAAAAAAGGGGATCTGTACTTGTACTTGGGCCTACAAAATACCAGAACATAGCGCAGCAGTTACACCCTTACATATTGAAACCAATGCTGTCTATCTTCCTGTCTTAAGTATGAGCTTGCTAATTGGGTACAGTGGTTAAGAGTTCGGCTGCTAACCAAAAGCTCAACAGTTTGAATCCACCAGTCGCTTCTTGGAAACCCTGTGGGCATTTCTCCTGTGTCCTATAGGGCCACTGTGAGTTGGAATTGACTAGACGGCAATGGGTTTAGTTGAATTTGGTCTTAGTTCCCCCCCCCAAAAAAAACTATCACCGTGTTTTCCATCCTTTGTGAGTCAATACTGATCTGCTTCACAGCAGGCAGGATTCAGGTAGCCTTTAGATTTAAATAGATCCTCTTCCCCTACCCCTGAAACCATTTATCCTTTTTAGTGACTACTATCAAAGATGCTACTTGTATGACTAAGGTATGCCTGATGCAAACTATAGAAGTTTTACTTGCTTCATATACATGTGTAGCTCATCAATGAAAAAGGAGGACAGAATAAGAATTGATGCATTGAATTGTGTGGTGCTAGCGAAGAATATTGAATATACCATGGCCTTCCAGAGGAATGAACAAATAAGTCTTAGAAGAAATACAACTAGAATGTTTCATAGAAGCAGGAATGATGAGACTTCAGTAGGTCACCATGCATCGGAGCGTACTGGACAACAACTAAAGATAACAAAGTTCTTGTAATAGCTCAATCATTTTAAATGTTTCCAGAAACTGCTACACCTCCTCTTGACAGATTGCCATTACTGAAATCTATCCATACATGTCCATACCATAGCTTGATATGCACTTATGGATTCAGCATAAAAATACAGGTAAACCATCTTGCTATCTACCCTTTCTAGGCCAATGAAGCAGGTTGCAATAGAAGCAGAAGTTGGGTGATTTCAGACCAAAAATAATCACTAATATTGAATTGTAGACCTTCATCTAGTTGTATTTTTCTGTTGTTAATACTTACCAATTCTAGACTATTTTAGTGACATGCTTTAAATAGGAGCCCGAATACTATTTTGGAGACCTCTAGAAGAAATGCCACCTAAATTTCTCAAGTTCCTAGTAGTAAGTAGCCATTGACACATTTTCTAAAGTAAGCCTCAGAGTAGTAGGCATGTTCCCATGGAATTTTTTTATCATTTGAGTAAATTCTCTGAACTGGCCTATATATACCTACCATGACCTCTGTCATTCAAAAAGGACTCCAATTTAAGAAAGTCAATGTCTGTAGAGGTTGACTTAAAAACAGTTCCCAGTTTTCAACTTAATAAAGAAGCCTGTTAGGTCTCAGAATAGCCTCCAGAGCTTATGCCAAGAAATGTAAAAGTTCTGTAGGGTTAATCTTTACCCTTTTGTACAATATGTCTAGTGGGATTATACTACCATGAAAATATGCCTTGGAGTATTGATTTTCATCTGAAGTATATAGCTGAGTACTGGGTCTTACAGGTTGGTTCCAAAATGTAATCCAGCTATAATCAACAGTCCCCACAATCTAATTTTGTATCAAGTCCAACAGGCAAAGATATATAGAAAGTTATTTAAACATTTTATCATCCTCTCAAAAATTATGAAGAAGGGTTCTATTCATAATATATTGTTAAATTCCTGAAATCTGTTTTTTTCATCACCCTCACAGTAACTGTTACCAAAATACACCTCCCTCACTCTAAACTCCCTAATAACTCTCTCTTCAAACAACCCATTTGGGAACTATACCTTCTCAGTTCTTTTCCGTCCTAGATTTGTTGTCTTCTCTTAGTTAAAAACAAAACAAACAAACAAACAAAAACAAAACCTTGCCAGTGAGTTGATTCTAAATCATGGCAACCCCAGGTGTTACGAAGTAGAAATGTTCTAGAGCGTTTTCTCAGCTGTAATCTTTATGGACGCAGGTCACCTGGCTTTTCTTCCATGGCACTGCTGTGTGGGTTCAAGCTCCCAACCTTTCAGTTAGCAGTTGAGAGCAAAGCATTTATGTCACCTAGGGAGCTTTTCTCTTAGTACAACCAGGTTGAAGTGAAGAGCCTATGAATACTTTTACTTTCTAAAAGTAATCTTTGCATCCAATGTATGTTGCTGTGTTGTTAGGTGCCATCAAGTCAATTCAGACTCATAGTGACCCTGTGTACAACAAACGAAACATGTTCCGGTCCTGCACCATCCTCACAATCATGGTTATGCTTGAACCCATTGTTGCAGCCACTGTGTCAATCCATCTCATTGAGGATCTTCCTCTTTTTCAATTACCCTCTACTTTACCAAGAATTATGGCCTTCTCCAGGGACTGGTTCCTCCTGATAACATGTCCAAAGTATGTGAGACAGTCTCACCATCCTTGCTTCTAATGAGCATTTTGGCTGTACTTCTTCCAAGACAGATTCGTCTCTTCTTCTGGCAATTCATGATATATTCAATATTCTTTGTCAATTCCATAATTCAAAGGTGTCAATTTTTCTTCAGTCTTCCGTATTCATAGTCCAGCTTTCACATTCATATGAGACAATTGAAAACACTATGGCTTGAGTCAGGTGCACCTTAATCCTTAAAGAGACATCTTTGCTTTTTAACTCTTTACAGATTTGCTCAATGAAACTAATCATTTGATTTCTTGACTGCTGATTCCATTGACACTGATTGTGGATTCAAATAAAATGAAATCCTTTACAACTTCAGTATTTTCTCAGTTTATCATAATGTTGCTTATTGGTCCAGTAGTGAGGATTTTTGTTTTCTTTAGGTTGAGGTTTAATCCATACTGACAGCTGTGGTCTTTAATCTTCATCAGAAAGTGCTTCAAGTCCTCTTCACTTTCAGCAAACAAGGTTGTGTCATCTGCATATCACAGGTTGTTAATGAGTCTTCCACCAATCCTGATGTCATGTTCTTCTTGAGCACAATTAAGTGTTCTGGAATTTCCATTCTTCTCAATGTTACCCATAATGTCTATGATCCACACAGTCAAATGCCTTTACATAGTCAATAAAACACATGTAAACATCTTTCTGGTATTCTCTGGTTTCAGCTATGATCCATCTGACATCATCAATGATATCCCTTGTTTCATGTCCTATTCTGAATCCAGCTAGAATTTCTGGCAGTTTCCTATCAATGTACTGCTGCAACCACTTTTGAATGATCTTCAGCAAAATATTACTTGTGTGCAATATTAACAACATTGTTCGATAATTTCTGCATTTTTTTGGATCACCTTTCTCTGGAATGGATACAAACATGCACCATTTCCAGAAGGTTGGCCAGGTAGCGGTCTTCCAAATTTCTTGGCATAGACAAGTGAGTGTTTCCAGAGCTGGGTTCATTTGTTGAAACATCTCAGTTGGTATTCTGTCAATTCCTGGGGCCTTGTTTTTCACCAATGCCTTCAGTGCAACTTGAACCTCTTCCTTCAGTACCATTAGTTATTGATGATATGCTACCTCTTCAAATAGTTGAACATTGACTAAATCTTTTTGGTACAGTGACTCTGTGTATTTCTTCTGTCTTCTTTTGGTGCTTCCTGCATTGTTTAATATTTTCCCCATAGAAGCTTTCGATATTGCAATTCAAACTTTGAATTTTTATTTCTGATATATAGGTGACAAAACTAAACAGATAATAGATTAAGGTGAAGCTCATCAGCCCTTATGACTAATTGGATAATATTAAAATATTAATTGCTTTAGGATAGGGTGAGATGCCAATAAATGCTTGTTGAGAAACTTCTATGTACCATGTACTGAATACATTATCTCATTGATTTTAACATACTTTTAAATGCATTGTATAAACTGAAATTTATCTAATTGTTTTATGTGAATTCTAGAAGAGTAATATTTCTTTTCCTGATAAAGGATACTGAGTAATCTAGATTTAATGCAATAGTTTATAATTGTTCTGTACTAGAGTTAAGCATAGCTGTGTTACTCTTAGATACCTAGAAGCTAGACCAACACCTGAATTAAGCAGCTGAAATGAGTGAATATAATCCAAGGACGTTATTCAAGCATTTCACCTCCTAAGGGAAGAGAGGGCTACTTAAGCCCCTATCATTTCATAGAAAAGCTGTGCCACTGATCTTTTTAAAAAATACAATAGTCCCCATAAGCTGAGTTGGGTGTGTGCGTATGTATGTGTATATAAAGCGTTAAAGTAGCTGTTAATCCTAAAGTGAGTCATTGATTCTACTATAAAGGTGCACTGTCTGCTTGGAGTTTTATGCAATTCACATTTCCATAATTCCGCCTGCCCGTTTCATATCTTGCATCAGGGAATACAGATTAACAGGAAATTTTCCTGTGTCTGAAAAAAAATTGTAATGGATTTTTCAGAAGTTTGTTCACTTACATTTTTATTGGGCTCTTATATTTAATAACTAATACATTCATGTTACAAAACCATATCATAATCTGTCAGTAATATATTCAACTTCAAAAGTGCATGATATTTGAAGCTTTTAAATAAAATACTATGAATCAACACCTTGATTTATCATCACTTTAAGTCTGTGATTGTATATACCATGTTCCCTTTAAAAAGACAGATTGTTCTTTAGATTCACTTCAAATAAGTTTCTTCTAGCAAAATTCATCTAAAAAAGCAATCATAAAGCATATTTTGAAGATACTCAAGAATAACTCTCTAATTAAAAATATTTTCTTTAGGATGAGGCCTAAAATTGAAGTTATTATGACCAACAATTGTCATTATAGATTCTAAGATCCAATTTTGTTGGAAGGTCGCCTTAGAAGTCTGGCTAGATTCCAGTGGGGTAATTGCATTACACCTTCCTAATTTTTCGTGGAAGTTTCAAATGGCTACGTTTTTTTGTTTTTTCCTCCTTGTACTCTAAGTAGGAAATGCTACCAAAAAAAAAAGTATATGTATGAATATAAGTGTATAATTAGGTGATTGGAAATCATTGGAAAGGCCATTGGCACTATGTGAGAGAAGGGGGCTTACCCTAGAGAATATGCCGAGGGAAAACATATCTATCCTTAGTCTAGGTGTTATTTTTCATCACCTCAAACTTTCCTGTACCCAATGCTCTCATGGGAACTGAATATGATTAACTCTTAGATATAAATGCTGATATGAGCTTTCCAGGGAAATGTCATATTTGAAAAGGGATTATGGTCTTTTACAAAAGCAGCAAACTTTTATATAATAAAATTTTTAAAAATGATTGGTCACATAAGATAGACAATATAATCTCTGAACATCTGAAATGTCCCACCGTGTTGCAACCAAGGTTCTCCAGTTTGGTCTCCTTGTGAGGGAAGTTTTGTATACAGAGGGGCATAGTTTAGAATAAATAAACAAGGGGTTAAAAAATAACTATTACTATAGAGCACACTGAGATTTACCATGAGTATTTATGCATTTCTAGGAGAGGAACAAACTATGAGCTATAATCCAAATGTATTCCATAGCCCGATTTGTATCACCCTTGAATTAAGAATTGTTTTGCATTTATAAAGGTTATAAAGAGAAAGGGGGAGAGAAGAGGAAGAGTTATATTCCACTGAGATGTATGTGGCCTACAAAGCCTAAAATATTTACTATCTATCACTCTATTGGAGCTTTGGTGACAGTGGTTAAGAACTCAGCTGCAAATCAAAAGGTCAGCAGTTCAAATCTACCAGTTGCTCCTTGGAAACCCTACGGGACAGTTCTACTCTGTCCTATAGGGTCGTTATGAGTTGGAATTGAAGGCAATTTTTTTTTTTTTAATCTCTCTTTAGAAAAAAAAATTTCCAACTTCTGATTTAAGCTCTAAAATAGATAAAGTCCTATTTGAATGGACTTTTCATGGATAATTTGACAGAATTACATAAATCCTTGTTTCAGTTTCCTCTGTTTTCTCACATTTATGAGACCATTGAGTGGCATAAAGGTCTGATACCTCCTTAGCTAAGCCTGGACCTCTTGGTCTCAGGCCAGCTCCCTTTAAGCAGAACAGCCTGAAGAAACCAAGCTGGATCTGGCAGCCTACCGCGGAGACCATTACATGATCCAGTGGGTTCTGCCACCATAAACACACATAAGGGCTGAGCACGTCTTCAGCAGCTGTTACTGCTAAATAGGAAGACACATTTTCCATATGCCAGGTAAGACTTGGGAAAGGTCACTTCAGCCATGAGCTCAGAAGTGGTATTTTTTTTTTTCCCCCCTAAGGATCAAGCAGAATATATATCCTGTTCTTGCTATACCCAGGTTAAGTGTCAGAAGATAGTCTATTTTGCTTTTTTTTGCTTTTTTTTAAACCATTATGTAATGGTTCATTACAGCTGCTTTAATATTTATTTTACCAGTTAATTTCAAAGTAAGTGTGCTGAAATATAAAAAGAAAAAAAAAATATTGAGGCCAAATAAATAATTTTCAGGCCTGATATTACTTCATCAAAAGACTCTGACTACCTCCTTGTAGAATTACCCCATAGGGTTGCCAAGGATGTAAATCTTTACTGAAGCAGACGGCTTCATCTTTCTGCTGGGGACCAGCTGGTGAGTTCCAACCACCGATCTCTGAGTTAGCAGTCAAATGCTTAACCACTGTGACACCTGGGCTCCTTTTAGAAACTACACTAAACCTACTGCCATCCAGTCATTCCAACTCGTAGATACTCTATAGGACTGAGTAGAAGTCCCCCACAGAGTTTCCAAGGAACGCCTGGTGGATTCGAACTGCTGACCTTTTGGTTAGCAGCCGTAGCTCTTAACCACTATGCTACCAGGGTTTCCAGAAACTATACTAGAAGGATGATAACAAAATATTGTCATTATTACGTTTTGTTGGGGAGATAGTACGTAATATTTCTGCTTTTAAACTTACTCCAACTCTTTACTTTCCCTTTCTTCCTTCCTTTTTCCTTCCTGTTCTTTGTCCTTCGACATATTTTTTTGAGCACATTCTCTCTGGCCAGGCTTTGGTAAGCACAGAACAATGGAAAACACATTTTGATTCCTTTCTTTACAAAATTTAATCTAGTAGATTTTAAGTAAATATTGCTTTGAAAATCAGAATTAAAAAATAGTAGCAAAGAGCCTTCTCAACATTACTCACACATACACACACACCCCTAGCTATATTAGGAGTTATATAGAAACATGCTGCTCATTATTCCTACAAGAATTAAAAAACAGTCTATATTTTGCAGTTTGATAAAAGCTACGGAGTATCACAGGCATCTGTACCCAAAGCAAATCAGCCTAGTTTGCTTTGTGATGTATCTCCTTAAGCTTACGGTGGACTTCAACCAGTATTACAGAGAAGGCATTGATCACTAGTAAATAGCAGATATACACTATCTCTAGGTACCAATTTCTAGTTTCTTTAGACGCCACTCCCTGTCCCCACTTCATTTTGTGTTCCGTATAAGTTGGACCTCACATCTGAAAACATTTCCTGTAGCTTCAACATATTACCCCAACATCTGATGAAGAGGAGACAAAGTGGCCAATTAGGAACAATTTGATAAAATTCATTGCCATAGAATGGTATAGTAATATTTTCCCTAGAGAGGCATTCCTAAAACTAGGGTATGTATGGATGCTCCAAATGGCATAGACCAAAGAAATGAGTAATGATAATAGGGGTAACAGTATACAACTCCATGTTAAATAACTGAGCCCATTACAACTCCTCTTCTGAGTTTTCAACATCTGCCCTGATGGGCAGAGTAATACTGGTACAGCCAGACCACCATTGTCCAGTGACATTAAGCTAAAGCACTAATTATGTGAGTATGCGCAAAGGAATGGTATGTGTAGGAGCCCTCACAAACGCCAGTACTAGACAAAACTGTGGAGATGATTTTTTTTTAATTATACAGTGACATGCTGGTAAAGGCTTAACATGTGACTTTCTGGGACAAAAATCAAAGTGCTTAAGTTAATTATTAATATTGATATAAAAGTTATGTAGCCCATAAGTAACAGATATTATACTATACGCTTTATTGTAAATTCCATATGGCCAATTGAGTCTCACAAAATGCTTGAATTTATCCTTGACAAACTCTTGTTTGTATCCATAGCCAATCTATGAATTGAGTCCAATTAAAGAAGTATAGTTTTAAAGTTAATGTTGTTTGATAGTTTTGTTTATTTTATGAAGTGTAACGATAAAAGATTGTGCCAATTTTCACTCATTTTTCAATGACAAGAGAGACTTCTTTGTTGCTATGGATGGTAGTTTTTGAAAGAATATTTCCTTGTTTTTTACGTTACAGTATAACAGCTACAGATATGACATAGTATTAAATTCAACCTACTGTAGTGCCCATATATCCATGGATGATACATTCTAAGACACCTAATGGATGCATGAAACCACTGAAAGTTGTTTTTGTTGTTGTTTTTAGGCACTGTCAAGTAGGTTCCAACTCATAACAACCCTATCTATGTATAATAGAAGGAAACACTTCCCGGTCCTGTACCGTCCTCATAATCATTGTAATGTTTCAGCCTCAGGCCTTGTTAAGACTGATAATACTGAGTTTTTCCATATTCTCTTTCCACAGATGTAGTCAATTTGATTCCGGGGTTTTCCATTTGGTGAGGACCCTGTGTATCATAGTCATTTATGTTGTTCAAAAAAGGTGTTTGCAATGAAGAAGTTGTTGGTATTACAAAATTCTATCATGTGATCTCTGGTGTCATTTCTCTCACCAAGGCTATATTTTCCAACTACCAATCCTTCTTCTTCATTTCCAACTTTCCCATTCTAATCACTAGTAATTATCAATGTATATTGTTCATATGTTTGATCAACTTCAGACTGCAGAAGTTTGTAAAAATCTTCAATTTCCTCATCTTTGACATTAGCGGTTGATACGTAAATTTGAATAATAGTCATATTAACTGGTCTTCCTTATAGGCATATGGATATTATCCTTTCACTGACAGCCTTTCACTTCAGAATAGATCTTGAAATTCTCTTTTTGGTAATGAATGCAACGATATTCCTCTTCAATTTGTCATTCCTGGCATAGTAGACCATGTGATTGCCTGATTCAAAATGGCCAATACGAGTCCATTTCAGCTCATTAATACCTAAGATATCGATCTTTCCCATTTTAATTTATTTTTGATGACTTCCAATTTTCCTAGATAGTACTGACCCCTGTATACACTATGTTTTCTTTTTTTCTGTACATATATACCCATGGTAAAGTTTAATTTATACATTAGGCACTTAAAGGAAACACTTTATGGCTTCTTTTTGGCATGTCCAAATTGCCAGCACCACTACTTTTGTGCTTTGGGCCATTATTAAGCAAAATAAGGGTGGCTTGAACACAAGCACTGTGATACTGTGACAGTCGATCTGATAACCAAGATGGCTACTAAATAACTAACAAAACCAAAAACCAAACCCATTACCATCAAGTTAATTCCTACTCATAGTGACCCTATAGGACAGAGTAGAACTACCCCACAGGATTTCCAAGGAGCAGCTGCATGAATTCGAACTGCCAACCTTTTGTTTAGCAGCCATAGCTCTTCCCCACTGTGCCACCAGGGCTCCAACTGACCAATAGGTGGGTAGCATATACAACATGGGTACTTGATTCATGTCCCTGGCAGGATGTAACAGGATGGCATGAGATTTCATTAGGCTACTCAGAACAGTATACAATTTAAAACTTATGAATTGTTTATTTCTGGAATTTTCCATTTAATATTTTCAGACCATGGTTGAGTTTGACCAAGGGTAACTGAAACTATAAAAAGCAAAATCTTGGATAAGGGGAGACTACTGTACATTTTTAGCAGTTTACTGATTATTAAGTCTATAAAAGACAATCAACAAAGCAATACACCAGACCTGATTTGTTGCGCTCGTCAGTTTTTGTGGTGCACAATACTGCCGTCTTGGCCAATTTCAGATTACCAACATGACATCACTGAATGAGGGGTTGAGAAGAGCTGTACAGGAGAACACTATTATACATTATTTCTACCACAAATTAGTCTTAACCTCAAAAGAAAAATAATTAAAGGTAGTAAAGTAATTAGAAAATAATGAGTTTTAAGTATTAACTTTGTTTCTAATAGAATGTATTTAATTGTAACTTTTTGGAATTTAATTTTTAAACATAACTGTGTTTAACAGTTCTCAAAATTTATAAAAATTTAACCATTTTCCTTCAGGTTGTTGTTGTTAGTTGCCGCCTAGTCGATTCAAACTCATGGCAACCCCATGTGTTGCAGAGTAGAACTGATCCATAGGGTTTTCAAGGCTGTGACCTTTTGGAAGCAGATTGCAAGGCCTTTGTTTCCAGGCACCTTTGGGTGGATTCAAACCACCAACTTTCCTACTAGTAGTTGAGCACTTAACTGTTTGTGCCACCCAGGTACTCCTTCCTTCAGGTTATAACTGTATTATTTTTAAATTACGTTTAAAAAGATACATTCCACTTGACTGAATTTGATTGGATGAGCAACTATTTAGCAATCCTGTGAGCCGATATAAACCAACTCCAACACATCTCTGCTTGGGTCTGCCAACCCATTTTCTGTCAAACCTCTTTTCTCTCTCCATTATGCTTGTCTTCCAAGTGCCCCTACAGCTCTACTTTTCTCTTGAACAATTTCTCCATTATTTTTTCTCCCTAAATCTTCCTCCCTGTCTTCTTTTCCCAATCTTTCTGTGAAACTAATCTTACTATTGTAGCATTAGAAAGAACATGACAAAGTAATTTACGCAAACATGTTATGAGTTGACGATAGTTTAATATATGCACCTTTCAGTAACAGGTGCAATATTAAAACTCCAAATAAATGGACCTTTCATGGTGAGATTTAATTTTTTCAGCAAAGGAGGATATTTTGGGGCAGATCATTATATCATGTTGCTATGAATATTTTTGTAGTGTGTTCTAGGTTAGTTGGTATAACTATTTGCAGTTCTCTTATAATCTTGTAATCAGCAATCCTAGAAAGTAATTGATCTTTTCTTCATTGACATTCTCCATTTCCACCATCACTCTGACTTGATCTGTATGTATGATCTGTATGTCTTAGCCAGCGTAAACTGCATTTCCCTAAGCATGCCATGCTTTCTCTAGCCTCTAAGCATACACTCAAGTTGCTCTCCCTTAGAGCACCCTCCTCACTCTTTATCTTCTATTCCTAGAGCGTAGCTTCAGATCTTCATATCTTAGGTTAGCCAGCATTTTCCCTGAAAATCCTCCCTTGCCTTTTTGGAATTGGGTAATAAGCCCTCATAAGTATACCCATAGCATTCTGTGCTTACCTTTGTGGTAACTTTGGTCTGACTTAATTGTACATGCCTTGTCACTTCTCTTCCACATCCTTTGGTTTAGAATTCCATAAAGACAGGCAACAAACCTCCCTTGTTCATCAGTATTTGCCCTGCCCTCAGAAAAACACCTGGCACTGTGTTGGCACATGGCAAATATTGTTCAAATGCAACACTGATGATTCCAAGGAGGAAAAACCAGAGTATTGAGTTTATGAACATCTGCCTATTTGCTTCTCCCTCAGGTTAAAGCTGTGATATTTTGAAGTTCTTTTAAAGAAGATACATTGTACTTGATTGAATTTGATTGCTTGAGCAACTGATTAGCAATAAACTGCAGCAGGAGCACCCACTTAGTGGAATACCACCTTCTGTATTTTTGAATCCCCCCAGGGAATGCAGAAAGTTGTTAAAAAGCCATACCTATTACAAGACTGCAAAGAAGAATCTCTAGTCTCTAGAATCCAATTGCACATTTGCCTGCCTTATTCCATCAGCCTGAGAAATTCACACACTCCACATAAGAAAATGACAGAAATCTTTTAACCATGATTTGCCAGAAATATAGTAGCTACATCTCTGTAGTGAGTGTGAGCCAAATGCGAAAATAAATGAAATCTTGAAAAAAACTTCCTGACTTTCGAACCCAATATACTTTTTTTTTTTTTTTTTGCAGATAAGGGAAAGTTATGACACGTTACATCATCTGCCAGACACACTGAATTAATCTGAGTCTAGATTCCAGTAATCATCACCCAAAAAGAGAAAAATGATACTTTGGATCAACGCAAGTCAAAAAACCTTGTGTCCTTGTCTTCACATTCTTTTAGGAAGCAATTTTACTCAAATTTAAAACTGAAGCCCCCCCCCCCCCCGCCCACCTTACATTTTTGAAACCTAAGAAAAGAACAGCAGGGCATTAAATACCATTACTCTGTTGCTAGTACAAAAGGAGAGGGATTTGCATGAGAACAAGTGCTAAGAGTTGAGCTTCAGGCAAGGAAAGATCATTATTTCTAACAAGCTGATCTGCTTCTATACGATTAAGGAAAGAACAGTGAATTAATGCTGTTATCTTAATATTGTTTCAATGGCCTCTAGATGTGGTACAGAGCCATGCCAGGCAGAGTGGTTAACACAAAATAAATGTCAATACAAGAGAGATTTCTGGGAAACATTTTCACCCAGAGAAGAATGTGCTTAATTAATGGCTTCAAAATGATAAGCTCTGATAAGCCTCTGGTGTATGATCTTATTTTATTTGGAGAAACAGGACACAGCCCGATTTAATAGGATTTTCTTTAGAGATTGGTAAAGCCGGTAAGCTTCTGGATAATTATCAGCCATTTTAATGATTTGCCTTTTCAAAATGTAGTCCATGCCCTAGGTTATTGGGAGAAATGAATGAGGAAAGTATGAAATTGGAATAGTAGCAATTTATTACCTATAGCTTTAACTGTCTGCTGGAGTAGGAATTTGGATTTTCAAGACAACAACAAGCTTTCTATTATCCTCAAAATAAGGCTTCATTAAATGATGGCTTCAGAATAAGTTGTCTGTAACAGGCATTAAAAATAATCAAAACTCACTGAAATTTTGAACACACAGTTTCTTCTCAGGAGTTACTCTATATGAATATAGGGAGACCATTTTGATTAAAGAAAAAAACAAATGGCTCCAAGAAGCTAGGTACAATGGGGCTTATAAAGAGGAGGGAGACTATGGAAGATCAACCATCGGCTAATTTTAACATGATCGATTGAACCCTGTCCTCCCTCTTTTATTGAGATCCAGGGGTAGCAGTTCATAAGACAGACTCTCCCTCCACCCAGCCATATCTTTTGAGAGTCAAAGCCTGGCTTCAAACAGGAAAGAAAGGATTTGCAACTCTGGACAGGGACTTCTTTAAAGTGAATATTTGGTTTCTTGAGTAAAAAAAAAAAAAAAAAATTAAGAAAACCCCAAAATTAAAGCAAGTTATCTGTTCCCAATTACTCTCTTTGGCACAGGTAAAGCCAGACTTAAAGCAGGGTTAGATGAGAATGTGTTACTACTTGTGACTAGGGAGAACCAGGTTTGATCCTCAGCCAATGCATCTAAATTGCAACCACCACTCACCTGTCAGTGGAGGCCTGTGTGTTGCTTTAATTCTGAACAGGTTTCAGGGGGAGCTTCCAGATTAAAACAGATTAAAAAGAAAGGCCTGGTGATCTACTTTCAAAACTCAGCCATTGAAACCCTATGGATGACAATGCTCTGACCCCAAAGCAATCACAGAAATGGCAGAGAAAGGGGCAGTGTTGCATTTTATTGTGCATGGGGTTGCCATGTAGTCAGTGGCCTCCTGGGTGGCGGCTAATGACAAGGGTGGTGGTCTGAATAGAAGCTCACATCTCAGGTATCTTACTCCTGCCCTCAGAATAAGCTTTAGGGATGAGAAAACTTCATCATTGATGCCTCTGGACATTTCTCTTTCTTTCCAAAAAGTAAGGTATACAGAGTGAAGTTGTGGGCACAGGACAAGCTGAAAGCCGAGATGTATACAAAATAAATGATTACAATTTATGATACTTGGGATTTAAATCCTCAAAAATAATATTCCAAATCAATTATCAACAATTGTATATTTGTAAATGATACCGTGGATGTCCAAACTGGTTTATGGAAATAGACCCAAAAGAACCAGAGGCTTCATTTTTCCATTTCCTGAAAGATTCTTCACATTAAGGTAGTAGGTAACTGTTGGCGAACCGATCAGTATCATTGGTGCAACTCAGTAGTCTCCTTTGTGTTACTCAGCTTTTCTAATGCAACATTGAGAAGGTTAAAAAGTGACCTTACTCCATATTAGGTTTTAATTTTTTTAGGGAAGGCTGCTGCCTCCCTGCTGTCCCCTAACTCTCTCTTTGATGACAATTACGGGTCAAAGTTCTCTCTTTTTTTAATTTCTTCTGCCTTCCTTTTACCCTTTTCTATGTAGCAGTATTTCTTAGCATACAGAAGCAAAGTATAGCACTTTTAGTCTCGGTACTCACTGATACTAAAGCATTCAATACCACTGTGACTTCTGGAAAGTGACCGTGATATGACTCACAAGTCCTATAACTGTTTAAGAAAAAACCTGTAATAATCCTGTACTGCCTCCTAATGAGCCTGTATTTTCACACCACCACATGTCCTTTTATATTTTTATTGCTTGTTTATTAAATTTTTAGTTATTAATCTGGATGGATTTGAGATAAAGATTTTGATAATTATTGACTCAAACTTAGGTAGCGCTACACCAAAGGATATCCGAACTCTTACTGCCTACCTACCAATGACAAAATAACAATTTGGAAACTCTATGCTGGAATCTGTTCTGCTTTCCAACAGTAGGGAGGGAGAAATCTGTGCTTTTATTGCAGTGTTTTATACATTATTTTCCAAGGAATAGGTTAATTTCAAAGAAAATGTTAATATAAAAAAAAAATCTGTGGTCAAACACATCTGCTAAATGGTAAATTTACCTCTTCTCTTTACAGCAGGACTTTGCAGGATCCTTTTTTTTTTTAATAAAAAAATTTTTTTTTTTTTTAGGTCAGTGCATATTATGAAGCACACAAAAAAATATGGAATGCTGTATAAACCAAATTTACTTCATTATGAATTTTTTTTTTTAATCTGTATTTTGATAGACCAGTGTTTCAAAGAACACACTTTGGGAAATTCCATTTCATGGCTAATTTTCAGGTAAAATGAAAGGCGACTTGTCTATGCTAAGGAGGGGGAGAGGCAGGGTGTGCACACTCATCACCTTCTAATAAATTTTTTTTTTTCTAATAGGATGTATAATTTACTAGTTTTCCATGTCTATCATTTATTTCTATGTCTTTTTGTCCACTAGAATGTAACCCCATAAGGGCAGGAATCCTACCTCATCAGTTTTGTCCACTGATATTTCCCAGCTGCTTAGAATCATACATAGGTGCTCCAGAAGTGTTGAAGGAATGAATGAAACTAATTCTAGGACTGAAATTCTAAAATTAGCCCCATCAGTTTTCATGTTTAAAATCTCTAACAGATTTATAAAAACTTCATCCTTTTTGGAGTTTTTGAAATTGGAAAAATAGAGTACCTTCCTCTCCTAAGGAAAACAATTAATGTAACTATACGTAAATTGGGTTGAACAGCAAAGATATTGAAGTATGATTAGAAATTAAAATTAATCTAGTGGTGGGACTAGAAACAGAGACTCTGAAGGAGAATAATTAAGGAGTTTCAGAAACAGGAAGGACTAGTGAGATGCAAATTTGAGACCAAATTGGTTCTCAAGTAAGATTTTAGCATTTTATTCCCAGGCAGAGAGTTGGTAACAGCTGGATAGACTTTTAATAGCATAAATCCTGTAAACGGTAACAGCAAATAAAGATCCAAGCCTTCACAGACTACATTAAGGCCATAAAAAATGATAGTTGTCTTTATTTTTAAGTTAATCAAACTGCCACCAAAAATCCCTGTTGTTTTAAAAATACTACATAAAATGATATA
Organism: Loxodonta africana; assembly: GCF_030014295.1. NCBI lineage: Eukaryota > Metazoa > Chordata > Mammalia > Proboscidea > Elephantidae > Loxodonta > Loxodonta africana. The sequence goes on along the minus strand of NC_087347.1, from coordinate 107,213,025 downwards.
GATTTTTTATGAACAATTCAATATGTTAGACAATGAAAACAATAACCAAATAGACTCCCCTCCTCTACTGTTGCCTCAGCAGATTTCATACATACCAATTATTTTAAGAATAGCTGAGTCTCTTCTATCAATTAGTTTAAAATGTTATCTTCTCTATTGTTGTATTTGCATGTACCACATTTTCCTGCAAAAGACAGCTTTAACTTACACTGTTGATTCAATCAACAGGTAGAGATTTTGTAGATTTGAAAAGATTGAAACTGTTACAGTTTTAATTGATTTAAAAAATGTGCATATCTAGGAAATATTTATTTATATTCCTCAGATTTATACAGTTCTTTTTTTTTTTTAGTTTTTACAAATATCAGGTACCAAGTTAATGTTTACTGCACACAGAATTTTCAATCATCAATTGTTGCTTCCAATTTTGTGTTAACTAACATTTGATTGTGTTTTCTGTAAAGCTTTACACAGCACTTTAGCTTCCCATTCAACAATTTCTCCACAAGTTGTTCAATGACATTGGTAACATTCTTCACAATGTGTGAATATTCTTATCATTTCTGTTCTGGTTGTTCCATTTCCATTAATCTAGTTTCCCTGTCCCCTTACATTCTCATCTTGGTTTTAAACTTATTGTTGACAGTTTGGTCTCCTGTAGGTGATTTTTTTAAAGGACCACAGTAATTGTGGGTGATGCTCATTATTTTTTTGAACCAATTTGTTCTTTAGCTACAAGGTGACCTCAGGGGCTAGTTGTGATTCAAGGTCTGAAGAGTATCTCAGGACAATAGTCTCTGGGAGTCCTTCAATCTAAACCTGACCAGTAGGTGTTGATTTTGTTTTTATGTTTGTTTCTTTTTTTGTTGTTGTTTTTAGGAATTTGATGTTCTGCTCCACATTTTTCTCCCATTCTATCAGGGCCCATCTATTGTGGACCTTGTCAAAACAGTTGGTAGTGGTAGCCGGGCACCATCTAGTTCTTCTAGACTCAGGGTAGGTGAGGTCATGGTTTATGTAGACTATTTGTCCTATAGACAAGTGGCTTCTTTGGGTATTTGATTTTCTTCTTTCTTTTTTTGCTTGGATGAGTAGAGACCAATAGCTGTGTCTTAGAAGGCCTCTCACAAGCTTTTAAGACTCCAGACACTACTCACCAAAATAGAATGTAGAGCATAACTTTACGAACTCTAATATGCCAATTGACTGAGGTATTCCAGGACTCTAGGGTCCTAATCATTCAAATCCAGAAATCCAGTCCTGCAAGCTGATTGGTTATGTCAAAGAACTGTGCTCCCTATGTGTTTTATTATATATATATGAATATATGTGCATATAGTCACATGGATGAATATATATTACTAAGATTTTTCAAATCAATCTCTACATATCTCTTACATACATTCACTTTGTGTTATCCTGTCTTTGCTGCCATAGTCACTAACACTTGCATATGCCCTCCCTTTTTTTCCCTCCCTTTTTTTGAAGCCCTTAAGTTGTTACTCTCTAACCTCCCTTCTTTTCCTCACTCCTCATCACTCTCAAATTGTCCTTCAAAGAGCAGATCTCCCCAGATCTCTGCCTCTGCAAGAAGACTTATTCTTCCAGCTACTGCACGAACATCAGTACATCTGCTATGCCTTCCCCAACTCCAGCAGGTAGAGTTCTTCAGTCCTCCCTTTATTCTGTTCTATTTTTATTTTAGCATTTGCAACATATCTTTATTAAATATCTCATTGTATTGTAGCTATGTTTGGGGGCCTGCCTCGTCCTCCAGATCCTGTGCTTGCCAAGGCAAGAACTGTGTCTTTTTTTTACATTTTTATCTCTAGTGCTCTGAACAGTACCTGGCCCAACTTAGAGCCACTAAATATTTATTGAACGAAATACAAACAGAAGAAGTTTGGGGAGTAGGAAAAAATCAAGTCAATTGTCAATTGTGCTACTGCTATACTAAGTCAAAGCATAATGGAAAATAAATAGACTAACTTATATGACTGCCCTTATTTTTCCTGTTGCAATTTCAGGGGTCTAATTTAATGTGGTGAGGTATCATTTAGCTGGACTGTAGGGCAGAATTGTGTATGTTAGCCTTTAAAGTAATTTCACAGAAATCTATGTGGCTATTTTTATTTCTATAAAAATTTCCCTGAATTTCTCACATTTATTAATGCTCTCCTTACTTAGCCAGCCTCTTATTCTTTTCTTATACAATTGTGGTAAGAAAATAGGAGTTTTTATCTTCAGCTAATGCAAACAGTTATGCAGTAATAACCCAGTTCTGAGGCAAATTTTCCTACTATGCTAATAGATTAGCAAAATGGGGGAAGTAGAAAGAATTCCAGGCATTCTACAAATGCAATTTATTAACATGTTTACTTATTGTTATTCTTCTTTTGACTTCCTAACGAAAAATTTTAAGTACTCAAAAAATAGAGAAAGTAGGACAATAAACTTCTTTGCACCCATTCCTTAGCTTCAACAATTATCAGTGCTTTGTCTGATCCTAATTACCTTAATGCAAAGCTTGAAACACAGCAAATCAAAAGAACAGAATAACTAAAAAATAATTGTTAGAAGTATTGTAAAAGGATTCTCAGTTATGTTTTCAAGAAAGACAGCGAAATAACTTTGTGGACCTGTTAAAGTGAGAATCAGAAAAAAACAAAACAAGCTGCGGCTGAAGAAAAGTCATATGTATTTTGTTTGTGTGTGAGGAAGTATACACACACTCAGGGACAGGACATGCTTTTGTTTTGAATTCTGCAGAGCAAATAGAAAAGACTTTTCCTTAAGTGGGAAGGAGTCCCTGGGTGGTACAAATGGTTCACACGCTTGGCTGCTAACTAGAAGGTCCGCTGTTTGAGTTCACTCTGGTGAGCTACTTCCAAATGATCAGTCACGGAAAACACTGTGGAGCACAGTTCTATTCTGACAGACATGGGGTCATCACCATGAATATGAATACTCTGTGGCAACTGGTTTAAGTAGGAAAACATTATCTTCACTCCAGTGCTTTTCCCCTCCAATCCTTAGTGGTCGTTGCATTACATCCTTTACAAATTGGTGGTTATAAGAGTTACAATGAGAAGCAATTGAGGGCCATAGTACCTTCTTTCGATCCCTCTAAAAGTAGGATATTCCCTTTGCCTTGGATTCATTCACTAACAAAAGTTCTACTTATTTCAACTTTAAAAAACTATTCCATGTCTTTTTTTTTGTAAGATATGTTAAGTCATTTTATTATGTAGTTATTTATTCCTTCCTTCATTAAATGTTTATTGAGACAAATTTGTAAATGATCAATGTGGTAATAGAATTATAAATAAAATGTCATGAAAACGTTTATAAAAATAACTGGATGTGTGTGACATCCATTTATTTTATGTCTTTCTCCCCACCCAAAGAGTAAATCAACTAGAACACTGTCGCTATGATAATGTAACAATAGAAATTAAAATATGGGATTAGCAGTGGAAATGGAAAGGATATGACACAAAATACATTTTGGTGTTCTGAGCTTATCTGAAGCCCCTTCAAGCCATTAAAAAAAAAAAAAAAACTCATCGCAGTAGAGTGGATTCCAACATATAGTGACCCTGTAAGACAAAGTAGAACTGCCCCATACAGCTTCCAAGGAGCACCTGATAGATTTGAACTGGGTACCTTTTGGTTAGCAGATGTAGCTCTTAACAGCTGGGCTACCAAGGTTAGAAAAAAAAAAAAAAATTTTTTTTTTCCTCTGCTAAATGTATTAAATGTGTGGAGTAAGTGGCCAGTGTCATTCTTCTGCACTGAATCTGATAATATTTAAGTTGGCAACTGACTCAAGGGAGTCCATCCAGAGGCTGAGCTACACTAATCATTTTAATTTTTTTCTCTCTCTAGAATTTGAACTAAGATATTAAGAAAATATACATCAATAGAGTCCCTGGGTGGTGGAAACAGTTAAGCATTCAACTACTAGCTGAAAGGTAGGAGGTTCAAAACCACCAGAAGACACCTTAGAAGATAGGCCTGGTGATCTGCTTCCAAAAGGTCACAGCCTTGAAAACTCTAGGCAGCAGCTCTACTCTTCAAACATGGGGTCACTGTGAGTCGGAATCCACTTGAAGGCAACTAACAATAACAACGACAACATACATCAGTAACAAGACAGATAGAAGCCAACATGTGGAGTTCAGGTGAGTTGCAGTAATGTGAAGCACTAGAGAGAAGATTCAAGAATTTTTTGTGCTAGGAGCTCCCCCCTCCCAAGGCTATCGCAAATTCAGAATCACTCTCCTGTTCAGGTCTACTGATTTCAAACTATTCAGTAGTTCATATCCTGCTAGATTTCTGTGTATTTACAATTTTTACCACATCCCCCCAACTTCAACCTACTTTTCTTGAGCTTTTTTAAAAGATTTTTTTTTCAGTAATGAAAGAGCTTAGTCTTGCATAGACAACATTTGCTCAACCAATTCCTGCCTCTACTACTGTACTTAGCATTCATTTGTTTTCTTATTTGTTTCTCACAGTAACCTGTGAGTTCTGCAACAGCCAGAAAGACTAATATTTAGTATTCTACCATTGCATTCAGCTCATAGCTTGAATACTATAAAGTGCTTAATAAATTTTTGTTGAAATAATGAATAGAAAATGCATATGAGAGACATTGAGGCAGTAGAATCTAGGGGAAATGAAATTTGATTGGATGGGGGAAAGGGAAGAAAAGTTAAAGATGATTCTGCAATTCAATTAATTTGCATTATAGTCTGATCGGTTTCATTTAAATATGCTAGGGAAGTTTCTACTTTTTATAAAAGTATAATAACCAACCGCATATTAAAAATAGGAGTTATTAAGAACCTAAGAGAGTTTGGGAATTTATGAATTCACATTATCAGGAGCTTAGTTCAACAAGAGTAGCAAAACAGCAATTTCTCTCCACAAATACAAGATAAGATTAGAGAATGAATGCTTGGATTCTTTTGGGACAAGAGATTAAATTGGCAGAACACAGAGGTACAGTTTTTTGTTCATCCCTTAGGAAAGAATGTCTACTGATAGAACCCTAAGTTGAGAAGAAGCGTGCACCCACTCTAAACCCATCCGGTAGGCAGATTAAAGGGCTAATGTTGATGCTTGTCTAACATCATTATTTCACGCTACTTATAATTGGCTACATTTTAGAGTCAATGTATTTTGTATATCTGCCAAAAGATTGTATTAAAAATTAGCAAAAGGGCAATTTGTGACATATCTCTTCCATCTCAAGGAGCTCTGGCTTTTAAACAGCTGTTACATAACATCGCTTATTCTAACAACATAATTGATAAAGTCATGACTAACTGCATCTCTTAAAACATGATAACTTTAATTCCCCCAAACCATGAAACAAATAGAAATGGCATATGGAAGAAGCAGTAAAGATTTTTTTTCTCTCCCAAAGTTCATTACAGACACATTAGATGCTCGAAGGAACATAAATATACGATGCACATACTTTTTTTGTTACTACACTGTTACCGAAAGAAGTTAAATATAATTTTCTTGCTTTTCATAAATAATTACACAAACATATTAATGTGTACTTTATAGAATTGTATTATTTGAATAATTCGTGGTAAAATAAAACTGTAACAAAATTCAAATATATTTAACCATTAAAATGGTCAACATTTTAAACTTTTATCTTGCTCAAAATTATTATCTCTTCCCTTTCCCTCTCCATTTTTACAACTCTCTTTTTTTGTTTTTTTGGAGGGGCACATTTAAAAAGAGATACCCTTTACCCATTCTGCTGGAGCCCTGGTTATAGTATTGATTTTTAAAGTGGTTTGTACCATTCAGGTTAGTTGGACACATTGGAAAAGTTTCCAGACCTTGGCAAAAACCCAAACTGAACTTTCCTCCAAAGAGTCAGAAAGAATTTCATTAACCTTTTAATAAAAAAAAAAAAAAAAAAGGTATATTTTTCATTTGTTCAACTCTGAGGGGATGTATTCCCAGGAGAACAAAATAGCTAGACCATAGAACAGTAATCTTTATTTACATCAGTGTTTATATTTGGAAAAAAGAAATGATAGAATTTTCTCTATAGTCAGTAAGCAGTGAGCTCCATCCCTCACACTTTCATAAACATAGAATACATATAAAACTACATATGCTTGTAATACTCTATAATGATCATCAGTGCTCATAATAATGCTACTGAGTCGATGCAATGTTTTCAAGTCCTTTCTTAATTGGCAAATAAGAGTTAAGTGAAGCTGGGAATCTAACATTTAAGAGTTTAAAATAATTTTAATTATTTCTGATTACAAAATTAATATAAATAATGGTCAATTCTGACCATGTCCTTTGAAAAGGTAGAACTATGACAGCAGAACCCAAACCAAACCCAGTGCCATCGAGTTGATTCCGACTCATAGTGACAGCAGATACATTAGAATTCAGGCAAAATCTCTGTCATCAGTGTTATATGAAGCCTGTTCCATGAAGTGAATTTTCCAGAAGCTGATAATTTCTTAATACGTTTTCTAAAACTAGACCCAGAGTCAAACTAATAATAAAATTTCTCTAACATGTCAAAATTAAGGGTTATTTGACAATAATTACTGCATTTTTTTTTTTTATAATAACTTTTATTAAGCTTCAAGTGAACGTTTACAAATCCAATCAGTCTGTCACATATAAGTTTACATACATCTCACTCCCTACTCCCACTTACTCTCCCCGTCTTGAGTCAGCCCTTTCAGTCTCTCCTTTCTTGACAATTTTGCCGGCTTCCCTCTCTCTCTATCCTCCCATCCCCCCTCCAGGCAAGAGTTGCCAACACAATCTCAAGTGTCCACCTGATATAATTAGCTCACTCTTCATCAGCATCTCTCTCCCACCCGCTGACCAGTCCCTTTCATTTCTGATGAGTTGTCTTCGGGGATGGTTCCTGTCCTGTGTCAACTGAAGGTCTGGGGAGCATGGCCGCCGGGATTCCTCCAGTCTCAGTCAGACCATTAAGTTTGGTCTTCTTATGAGAATTTGGGGTCTGCATCCCACTGATCTCCTGCTCCCTCAGGGGTCCTCTGCTGAGCTCCCTGTCAGGGCAGTCATCGATTGTGGCCGGGCACCAACTAGTTCTTCTGGTCTCAGGATGATGTAGGTCTCTGGTTCATGTGGCCCTTTCTGTCTCTTGGGCTCTTAGTTGTCATGTGGGCTTGGTGTTCTTCATTTTCCTTTGCTCCAGGTGGGTTGAGACCAATTGCTGCATCTTAGATGGCTGCTTGTTAGCATTTAAGACCCCAGACGCCACATTTCAAAGTGGGATGCAGAATGATTTCATAATAGAATTATTTTGCCAATTGACTTAGAAGTCCCCGCAAACCATGTTCCCCAGACCCCCGCGCTCGCTCCGCTGACCTTTGAAGCATTCATTTTATCCCAGAAACTTCTTTGCTTTTGGTCCAGTCCAATTGAGCTGACCTTCCATGTATTGAGTGTTGTCTTTCCCTTCACCTAAAGCAGTTCTTATCTACTGATTAATCAATAAAAAACCCTCTCCCACCCTCCCTCCCTCCCCCCCTCGTAACCACAAAAGTATGTGTTCTTCTCAGGTTTACTATTTCTCAAGATCTTATAATAGTGGTCTTATACAATATTTGTCCTTTTGCCTCTGACTAATTTCGCTCAGCATAATGCCTTCCAGGTTCCTCCATGTTATGAAATGTTTCAGAGATTCGTCACTGTTCTTTATCGATGCGTAGTATTCCATTGTGTGAATATACCACAATTTATTTACCCATTCATCCGTTGATGGACACCTTGGTTGCTTCCAACTTTTTGCTATTGTAAACAGAGCTGCAATAAACATGGGTGTGCATATATCTGTTTGTATGAAGGCTCTTGTATCTCTAGGGTATATTCCTAGGAGTGGGATTTCTGGGTTGTATGGTAGTTTTATTTCTAACTGTTTAAGATAACGCCAGATAGATTTCCAAAGTGGTTGTACCATTTTACATTCCCACCAGCAGTGTATGAGAGTTCCAATCTCTCCGCAGCCTCTCCAACATTTATTATTTTGTGTTTTTTGGATTAATGCCAGCCTTGCTGGTGTGAGATGGAATCTCATCGTAGTTTTAATTTGCATTTCTCTAATGGCTAATGATCGAGAGCATTTTCTCATGTATCTGTTGGCTGCCTGAATATCTTCTTTGGAGAAATGTGTGTTCATATCCTTTGCCCACTTCTTGATTGGGTTGTTTGTCTTTTTGTGGTTGAGTTTTGACAGAATCATGTAGATTTTAGAGATCAGGCGCTGGTCGGAGATGTCATAGCTGAAAATTCTTTCCCAATCTGTAGGTGGTCTTTTTACTCTTTTGGTGAAGTCTTTAGATGAGCATAGGTGTTTGATTTTTAGGAGCTCCCAGTTATCGGGTTTCTCTTCATCATTTTTGGTAATGTTTTGTATTCTGTTTACACCTTGTATTAGGGCTCCTAGGGTTGTCCCAATTTTTTCTTCCATGATCTTTATCGTTTTAGTCTTTATGTTTAGGTCTTTGATCCACTTGGAGTTAGTTTTTGTGCATGGTGTGAGGTATGGGTCCTGTTTCATTTTTTTGCAAATGGATATCCAGTTATGCCAGCACCATTTGTTAAAAAGGCTATCTTTTCCCCAGTTAATTGACACTGGTCCTTTGTCAAATATCAGCTGCTCATACGTGGATGGATCTATGTCTGGGTTCTCAATTCTGTTCCATTGGTCTATGTGTCTGTTGTTGTACCAATACCAGGCTGTTTTGACTACTGTGGCTGTATAATAGTTTCTGAAGTCAGGTAAGGTGAGGCCGCCCACTTTCTTCTTCTTTTTCAGTAGTGCTTTGCTTATCCGGGGCTTCTTTCCGTTCCATATGAAATTGGTGATTTGTTTCTCTATCCCCTTAAAATATGACATTGGAATTTGGATCGGAAGTGCGTTAAATGTATAGATGGCTTTTGGTAGAATAGACATTTTTACTATGTTAAGTCTTCCTATCCATGAGCAAGGTATGTTTTTCCACTTAAGTATGTCCTTTTGAATTTCTTGTAGTAGAGCTTTGTAGTTTTCTTTGTATAGGTCTTTTACATCCTTGGTAAGATTTATTCCTAAGTATTTTATCTTCTTGGGGGCTACTGTGAATGGTATTGATTTGGTTATTTCCTCTTCGGTGTTCTTTTTGTTGATGTAGAGGAATCCAAGTGATTTTTGTATGTTTATTTTATAACCTGAGACTCTGCCAAACTCTTCTATTAGTTTCAGTAGTTTTCTGGAGGATTCCTTAGGGCTTTCTGTGTATATAATCATGTCATCTGCAAATAGTGATAACTTTACTTCTTCCTTGCCAATCCGGATACCTTTTATTTCTTTGTCTAGCCTGATTGCCCTGGCTAAGACTTCCAACACGATGTTGAATAAGAGCGGTGATAAAGGGCATCCTTGTCTGGTTCCCGTTCTCAAGGGAAATGCTTTCAGGTTCTCTCCATTTAGAGTGACATTGGCTGTTGGCTTTGCATAGATGCCCTTTATTATGTTGAGGAATTTTCCTTCAATTCCTATTTTGGTAAGAGTTTTTATCATGAATGGGTGTTGGACTTTGTCAAAGGCCTTTTCTGCATCAATTGATAAGATCATGTGGTTTTTGTCTTTTGTTTTATTTATGTGATGGATTACATTAATGGTTTTTCTGATATTAAACCAGCCTTGCATACCTGGTATAAATCCCACTTGATCAGGGTGAATTATTTTTTTGATGTGTTGTTGGATTCTATTGGCTAGAATTTTGTTGAGGATTTTTGCATCAATGTTCATGAGGGATATGGGTCTATAATTTTCTTTTTTTGTAATGTCTTTACCTGGTTTTGGTATCAGGGAGATGGTGGCTTCATAGAATGAGTTGGGTAGTATTCCGTCATTTTCTATGCTTTGGAATACCTTTAGTAGTAGTGGTGTTAACTCTTCTCTGAAAATTTGGTAGAACTCTGCAGTGAAGCCGTCCGGGCCAGGACTTTTTTTTGTTGGGAGTTTTTTGATTACCATTTCAATCTCTTTTTTTGTTATGGGTCTATTTAGTTGTTCTACTTCTGAATGTGTTAGTTTAGGTAGGTAGTGTTTTTCCAGGAATTCATCCATTTCTTCTAGGTTTTCAAATTTGTTAGAGTACAATTTTTCATAATAATCTGAAATGATTCTTTTAATTTCATTTGGTTCTGTTGTGATGTGGTCCTTCTCATTTCTTATTCGGGTTATTTGTTTCCTTTCCTGTATTTCTTTAGTCAGTCTTGCCAATGGTTTATCAATTTTGTTAATTTTTTCAAAGAACCAGCTTTTGGCTTTGTTAATTCTTTCAATTGTTTTTCTGTTCTCTAATTCATTTAGTTCAGCTCTAATTTTTATTATTTGTTTTCTTCTGGTGCCTGATGGATTCTTTTGTTGCTCAGTTTCTATTTGTTCAAGTTGTAGGGACAGTTCTCTGATTTTGGCTCTTTCTTCTTTTTGTATGTGTGCATTTATTGATATAAATTGGCCTCTGAGCACTGCTTTTGCTGTGTCCCAGAGGTTTTGATAGGAAGTATTTTCATTCTCGTTGCTTTCTATGAATTTCCTTATTCCCTCCTTGATGTCTTCTATAACCCAGTCTTTTTTCAGGAGGGTATTGTTCATTTTCCAAGTATTTGATTTCTTTTCCCTCGTTTTTCTGTTATTGATCTCTAGTTTTATTGCCTTGTGGTCTGAGAAGATGCTTTGTAATATTTCGATGTTTTGGACTCTGCAAAGGTTTGTTTTATGACCTAATATGTGGTCTATTCTAGAGAATGTTCCATGTGCGCTGGAAAAAAAAGTATATTTTGCAGCAGTTGGGTGGAGAGTTCTGTATAAGTCAATGAGGTCAAGTTGGTTGATTGTTGTAATTAGATCTTCCGTGTCTCTGTTGAGCTTCTTACTGGATGTCCTGTCCTTCTCCGAAAGTGGTGTGTTGAAGTCTCCTACTATAATTGTGGAGGTATCTATCTCGCTTTTCAGTTCTGTTAAAATTTGATTTATGTATCTTGCAGCCCTGTCATTGGGTGCGTAAATATTTAATATGGTTATGTCTTCCTGATCAATTGTCCCTTTTATCATTATATAGTGTCCTTCTTTATCCTTTGTGGTGGATTTAAGTCTAAAGTCTATTTTGTCCGAAATTAATATTGCTACTCCTCTTCTTTTTTGCTTATTGTTTGCTTGATATACTTTTTTCCATGCTTTGAGTTTTAGTTTGTTTGTGTCTCTAAGTCTAAGGTGTGTCTCTTGTAGGCAGCATATAGATGGATCGTGTTTCTTTATCCAGTCTGTGACTCTCTGTCTCTTTATTGGTGCATTTAGTCCATTTACATTCAGCGTAATTATAGATAAATAAGTTTTTAGTGCTGTCATTTTGATGCCTTTTTATGTGTGTTGTTGACAATTTCATTTTTCCACATACTTTTTTGTGCTGAGGCGTTTTTCTTAGTAAATTGTGAGATCCTCATTTTCATAGTGTTTGACTTTATGTTAGTTGAGTCGTTACGTTTTTCTTGGTTTTTGTCTTGAGTTATAGAGTTGTTATACCTTTTTGTGGTTACCTCATTATATACCCCTATTTTTCTAAGTAAAAACCTAACTTGTATTGTTCTATATCGCCTTGTATCACTCTCCATATGGCAGTTCAATGCCTCCTGTATTTAGTCCCTCTTTTTGATTATTGTGATCTTTTACCTATTGACTTCCATGATTCCCTGTTATGTGTATTTTTTTTTTTTTAATTAATCTTAATTTGTTTGTTTTTGTGATTTCCCTATTTGAGTTGATATCAGGACGTTCTGTTTTGTGACCTTGTGTTGCGCTGATATCTGATATTATTGGTTCTCTGACCAAACAATATCCTTTAGTATTTCTTGTAGCTTTGGTTTGGTTTTTGCAAATTCTCTAAACTTGTGTTTGTCTGTAAATATCTTAATTTCGCCTTCATATTTCAGAGAGAGTTTTGCTGGATATATGATCCTTGGCTGGCAGTTTTTCTCCTTCAGTGTTCTGTATATGTCGTCCCATTCCCTTCTTGCCTGCATGGTTTCTGCTGAGTAGTCAGAACATATTCTTATTGATTCTCCCTTGAAGGAAACCTTTCTTTTCTCCCTGGCTGCTTTTAAAATTTTCTGTTTATCTTTGGTTTTGGTGAGTTTGATGATAATATGTCTTGGTGTTTTTCTTTTTGTATCAATCTTAAATGGGGTTCGATGAGCATCTTGGATAGATATCCTTTCGTCTTTCATGATGTCAGGGAAGTTTTCTGTCAGAAGTTCTTCAACTATTTTCTCTGTGTTTTCTGTCCCCCCTCCCTGTTCTGGGACTCCAATCACCTGCAGGTTGTCCTTCTTGATAGAGTCCCACATAATTCTTAGGGTTTCTTCATTTTTTTAAATTCTTTTATCTGATTTTTTTTCAGCTATGTTGGTGTTGATTCCCTGGTCCTCCAGATGTCCCAGTCTGCATTCTAATTGCTCGAGTCTGCTCCTCTGACTTCCTAGTGTGTTGTCTAATTCTGTTATTTTATTGTTAATCTTTTGGATTTCTACATGTTGTCTCTCTATGGATTCTTGCAACTTATTAATTTTTCCAGTATGTTCTTGAATAATCTTTTTGAGTTCTTCAACAGTTTTATCAGTGTGTTCCTTGGCTTTTTCTGCAGATATCCTAATTTCATTTGTGATATCATTAAGCATTCTGTAAATTAGTTTTTTATATTCTGTATCTGATAATTCCAAAATTGTATCTTCATTTGGGAAAGATTTTGATTCTTTTGTTTGGGGGGTTGGAGAAGCTGTCACGGTCTGCTTCTTTAAGTGGTTTGATATGGATTGTTGTCTCCGAGCCATCACTGGGAAACTAGTTTTTCCAGAAAATCTGCTAAAAAAAAACTGCAGTCAGATCCCTATCAGAGTTCTCCCTCTGGCTCAGGCTATTCAGATGTTAATGAAGCCGCCTGGGAAGGGTGGGGGAGGGAACAGAGAGATAGGAGAGTAGCACCTCAGAATATAGCCAGAGTTGCTTGTCTTGCTTGGAATGACTGTTATATCTGAGATTCCCGCGGGGCGCGTCGCCTATGTGTGCTGGCTGTGTGGAGATTGCCCCCAGGGGGTCTGGCCCGCTGGAGTCACGGTCAGATCCTCCGCTTCCAGCCCCACGCCCAGCGTCAAGGCTCCCCTACTGGGACGGTGCACTCTCAACTCCAAAATCAGTCGCTGCCTCCCGGGGACTTCTCGTCTCTCCAGCCGCGTGGCCGTGCCGCCCCCGTAAACTAGGTGGGCCCCCTCCCGGGGTTAGTTCAAATGGGTGGAGTAGCTCCCTGTGCTTGTGCCGCGACCGAGTGTCCCGGCTGGAATGCTGTTCTCCCCACTCCAATACCAGTCGCTGCCTCCCGGGGACTTCTCCTACCGGCTGCGTCCCACGCCGCCCACGCGACCCGGCTGGTCCCCTTCCCGGGGTTAGTTCAGGGGGTGGAGCAACTCTCCGTGTTTATGGCGTACCTGCGTGCAGTCCAAATCCCTGCGGGAGGGTTCCCTGGCTCGGATGCTGCTCTTTCTGCTCCAAGATCAGTCACTGCCTCCCGGGGACTTCTCCTACCGGCTGCGTCCCACGCCGCCCGTGGAACCGGCTGGTCCCCCTCCCGGGGTTAGTTCAGGGGGGTGGAGCAGGTCTCTGTGCTTGTGCCGTACCTGACTGGTACTCTGGCTCCAGGCTCTGGAAACTATCGCTGCTTCCCCGTATTAGTTCGTTCTCCGTCTCTAAATCTGTGTTTGTTGTTCAGGGTTCGTAGATTGTTATATATGTGATCGATTCACTTGTTTTTCCGTGTCTTTGTTGTAAGAGGGATCCGAGGTAACGTCTGCCTAGTCCGCCATCTTGGCTCCGCCCCCCCAATTACTGCATTTTTATGTAAATAATGCACAAGCCTTCTATGTTGTTTGCCAACTGTTCCCTTCCTCACCCCACCCCTGATGTATTTTTGTCAGTGCTCTATGCTAATTTTTTTTTTTTTTTCCTTTTAGAGCAACATGTTTAAAAATAAAAAAAAAGCATAGCAGTGCTTGTGAAAATACCTCACAGAGGGAGGGAGTGGTTGGCTAACTAATGTAGAAGGCACGTGTTATCTGCGTAAAAAATACGTAATAAATATCAATCTTCACCTAAACTCATCAAACCTTTACTAAAGTGAAATACATAGGTTTAGTCAGAACTTTACACCATGCGGGCAGCATGAGGGGAGTGAGCATAAATTGTAATACTTAATTTTCATCTCTGTGTTCCTCTCACGATTTGGGGTTTGTGATTTTTGATGTGAAAATTAGGGAATTGTCAAGTATTTTAGGCGAGTAAAAAAAGAAGAAAAGAATATGGGAAGCCTAACAAAAGAACCAAAATATCATTAATTTCTCTCATTTCTTAGCAAGGAACTTAATTAATTAATGGATAATACCCAGCATTTATTCCTTAGTTTAAGAGGAAAAGAAATTGGGAATTCAAAAATTCTAGATTACATGTTTAAATTGCTCATCTATGAGCACCATGGCATAGTATCCAATTTTTAAGCTCCTTTAAAACTCTAGATATATCCTTTTATTTAAGTTGAATAAAGATGAAATGGGTTCTTTTTGATTGATGTGACTTTCATGTCAATTACTGTACTTAGCTCCTTTGTTAGAACTTGGACATCAGCAGGTAGTACAGGGTCCTGCTACATATCTTTCAATATATCTACTTAGAAACTGCCCTTTGAACCTCAGCTTCTTGCTTTCACATCAGTAAAGTGATTCACATTACAGATGGCAGCATTAACTATTCCAGGACTATGTAAGAATCCATTTTTATTGACACACTATGTATCCATACAGTCTCTTTGGAAAGTAAAGAGGAAGAGTTCCTTGTCATCTGCACATAGTACCAGCCAAATAATGAAAAGGATTGCTATTACATATCCTATTTTAATGTTGCTGCAGTGACACTGTGAACTTCTGACGTTCTCTAGGTAGCTGTCCTGCTGCTCATTCCAAATTTGTCAGATTATTTGGCACCTGATCTGACCTTAATGTCTAGAATGAACTGCTGAGCTACGAGGGTTCTGATTTTTAGATGTTCTGCCAAATTCCTCCTCTTACCCCTGCTACCTTTAAAATAACAAGGTCAATTACACAAAAGAAAGATGGCAGAGTTTCAGGTTCCATGGTGCTGAGTATCAGCATAACATGCATTTCAGCATGACACCATCTTGTCCTTGAAGACTATGGCACAGCCAGCTAGAATTAGCTAATATTATTCAAATAAGCAACTATGAATGAAAGTGGCCATTTTTCTAAAGATAACTTTACCAAACATCCAGGAAGGTACATCTTTCAATCTGTTTTCGAAGCCATAATTACTTTTCAAACAATCACTTTTCAGGAAAACATCAGTGTTAGTGCACATTGCTCATGTCCACATAAATTCTGAACTAATGAAGCAACCAAAACTGATCAAATAAACTACACAGTTGATACGAATCAGTTGTGAAGATGGAAAAAATAATGATATATCAGAAGACCCAAAACCTACGGCATACGAGTCAAATATGATAGGATTTCCTTAATTTCATGGAATCCTTTCCTATGTTTGGACCAAGGAGATATCCAGAGAAGCACTATTCTATCCACCACTCACCTGCCAGTTTGCTGTACTGTGGTGGCTTATGTGTTGCCCCCATTCTGGAAGCTATGCTACCAATATTTCAAATACCAGCATGGTCACCCATGGTGGACAGGTTTCAGTGGCACTTCTAGGCTGAGACAGACTAGAAACAAGAGGCTGGTGATCAACCTTCACAAATCAGCCAGTGAAAAACCCCTGGATCACAAAACATCATCTGAGATTCAGTCTCTGGTTACTTTGGATGTGTCATCAAGAGGGACTAATCACTGGAGAAAGAAGTCATGCTTGGCAAAGTGGAGGGCCAAGTGAAGTCAAAGTGAACTTTCAGTGAGAAGGACTTACAAAATGGCCACAAAATTGGGCCTGAACATACCAACAATCATGAAGATGGCGTAGAACCAGGCTATATTTCATTTTGCTGTCATGAGTCAGAGTTGACTTAACAGCTGACAACAACAAATATTTTTTCTTGCCCAGAGGAAAGAGTAATCTACATACAATATTATCTTCTTCTCGTTGTTTCTCATGTTTTTTTCTCTCCTAATGTCATGATATATTTATAATGTCATGATGGAAACCCTGGTGGTGTAGTTCATGATGGAGCCCTGGTGACACAGTGGTTAAGAGCTCAGCTGCTCAACAAAAAGTTGGCTATTTGAATCCACCAGCGGCTCCTTGGAAACCTTATGGGGCAGTTCTACCTTGTCCCATTGGGTCAGTATAAGTCAGATCGACTGGACATCAGTGGGTTCAGTTTGGTTTTGGCAATCTCATGACAGCAATCAGCTCTTTTTACAACACCTGCTATTGCAAGTTGGTTTTAGGTACATTCACATTAAAATATTCTCAGCGGTACCTGAATATGTCATGGTTTTACCATGGACTGCCCCTTTTAGGTATAGGATAACAAGCAAGCAAAATGATATCACATAGTTCTGATACCCTTTTTACCAGGGCTATATACTTTATATTGGAGCCTTGGTGGCACAATAGTTAAGAGATTGGCTGCTAACCAAAAGGTCTGCAGTTTGAATCCACCAACCGCTACTTGGAAACCCTATGGGGCAGTTCCACTCTGTCCTATAGGATAGCTATGAGTCAAAATTGACTCGACAGCAATGGGCTTATAGTTATGTTATGATGTCTAATACATAGAGAAACAA
The DNA here is from genome assembly GCF_030014295.1 of Loxodonta africana. Lineage (NCBI taxonomy): Eukaryota > Metazoa > Chordata > Mammalia > Proboscidea > Elephantidae > Loxodonta > Loxodonta africana. Next base: position 107,196,147 of record NC_087347.1, on the reverse strand, counting down.
GATTAGCACATAATATATACACAGACTGCAAGTAACAAAATTAGTGTATAATTTATGTGTATATAGCCCACGGGAAGCTATCCATGCAATAAGAATATCTTCATTTGAGAACCCTTAAAAGCAGCTAGTAGGGTGTATGTTGTTCTATATTCATTCAAAGAAAACTTTTATTGAAAGCCAGTCATGTGCATAATGCTATACATCCCAAATAGATATTATATTAAAAAAAAAAATTTATTGTATTACAGAACTTTAAAGTAGGAGTAATGTTAGCAATCAGCTAACGTTTTATACACAACTAGAGTGATGCTCAGAGAGGGTAAGTAACTCATCTAAAAGTATCAAGAGCTAGTTTAACAAAAGAGGGCTAAGATATTGATGTTACATTCTTTCCACAAAAACCATGGTTTGTCTTTGTTTAAAATAGCTTATGTATACCTTTTATACTTTTTTAGAAGATTTTTGCCTCTGGAATGCAAGGGGTATACTGTTGGTGAATATCTTTTCCTGTTTACAAATTATGATATATGTCGTTCCCGGTAATATACCAACAAAGGGCCCTAGTGGCACAATGTTTAAATGATCAGCTGCTAACTGAAAGGTCGACATTTTGAATTCACCTAGAAGCTTCATGGCAGAAAAGACCTGGCAATCTGCTCCTGTAAAGATTGTTGTTGTTGTTCTTGTTAGATGCCGTCGAGTAGGTTCCGACTCATAGCGACCCTATGCACAACAGAACGAAACACTGACCGGTCCTGCGCCATCCTTAAAATTGTTGTTATGCTTGAGCCCATTGTTGCAGCCACTGTGTCAATCCACCTCGTTGAGGGTCTTCCTCTTTTCTGCTGACTCTGCACTCTGCCAAGCATGATGTCCTTCTCCAGGGACTGATCCCTGCTGACAACATGTCCAAAGTATGTAAGATGCAGTCTCGCCATCCTTGCCTTTAAGAAGCATTCTGGCCGCACTTCCTCCAAGACAGATTTGTTCGTTTTTTTGGCAGTTCATGGTATATTCAATATTCTTCTCCAACACCACAATTCAAAGGCGTCAATTCTTCCGTCTTCCTTATTCATTGTCCTGCTTTAACATGCATATGATGTGATTGAAAATACCATGGCTTGGGTCAGGCGCACTTTAGTCTTCAGTGTGACATCTTTGCTCTTCAACACTTTGAAGAGGTCCTTTGCAGCAGATTTGCCCAATGCAATGTGTCTTTTGATTTCTTGACTGCTGCTTCCGTGGCTGTTGATTGTGGATCCAAGTAAAATGAAATCCTTGACAACTTCAATCTTTTCTCCGTTTATCAAGATTACAGCCTAGGAAACCCTACGGGCAGTTCTACTCTATCATACAGCGTCACTCTGAGTCAGAATGGACTTGATGGCACATGTCAATAACAATGACAACAATAAGTGAACAGTTTAACACATTTATAATTTAAACATAACTATCATTTTCAAGGAGCTGTGGTGGCACAGTGGTTAAGAGCTTGGCTGCTAACAAAAAGGTCAGCAGTTTGAATCCACCATCCACTCCTTAGAAATTCTATGGGACAGTTCTATTCTGTCATATAGGGTGGCTATGAGTCGGAACCAACTCAATGGCACATAACAACAAACAACAACATCATTTTCAAGGAGCCCTGGTGGCACAGTAGTTAAGAGCTAGCGTGGGCTATGGCTGCTAACCAAAAGGTAGACAGTTTGAATCCACCAGCCGCTTCTTGGAAACCCTATGGGACAGTTCTACTCTGTCGTATGAGTCCCACTTGACAGCAGGTGGTAAACCATTTTCAAAACCAAAATTTATTTTTAAATACCATTAATCCTCCCTATCTCATTTTCACAAATGAAACCCATCAAAGGTCAAAACCTAAAAATTTATATCCCCTTCTTCTAGTGGCAAATTTTGTGCTAGCTCTTTTTATAGTAATTTAAACTAAAATGTTGTTTGTCCTTCCCTTCTCATCTTTTTTTAGTCTTAGAATTCACCCAGTTGAAGAAATCTTCTAAAACACACCAATACAATGCTGACATGATTCAGCAGAAATGTATGTAATTATTCATTCCTGGAATGGTACCTGGAGTGATGCAATTATAGAGTCTTTCAATTGCCTGAGAGGACGGATTAGAAAACAAAAAATTTCAACCATCCTAATTAGGGTTAAGGGAAAAAATGTCAGAAGAAAGTTAGATGAAAAGCTCTTCCTTGATGGAAAAGCTGATATTATACAAATATCATCTTCTCTTTGAAGTAGTCCCTAGACTTTCCAATTCTTCCTTTGCACTCTTATTTCCTACCTTATTTTAAAAACTTTTACCTGTTTCTTTAAGAATGGGAATAACTTGGAGGGACCCCGGCAGTCATGGTCCCTGGACCCTCTGTTAGCCCAAGAGTGGAACCACTCCTCAAGCCAACTCTTCAGACAGAGATTGGACTGGACTGTAAGACAGAAAGTGATACTGGTGGGGAGTGAGCTTCCTGGCTCAAGTAGACACATGAGACTATGTGGGCAGTTCCTGTCTGGAGGCGAGATGAGAAGGCAGAGGGAGACAGGAGCTGGTTGAATGGACACGGGGAATACAGGGTAGAGAGGAGGAGTGTGCTGTTTCATTAGGGGCTAGGAGTACTTAGCAGGTGTGTATAAGTCTTTGCATGAGAGACTGACTTGATTTGTAAACTTTCACTTAAAGCACAATAAAAAAAAAACAAAAAATGGGAGCTCCTTGAGGACACAGACCTTAACCTCTTATCTCCAGGCACAGTATGTGATCCACTCAGAGCTCGTATGTATTTGCTAAGTAAATAAATGAATAAACTGAATACTTACATGCAATGTTAGATATCTTGAACTTTGTAATTACTTTCCACACACGTCAGTGTCACCTCAACTTGAAGGGCAGCCTATAAAATTAAAAGGGCCCCAGGGAAGTCATAGGATCAGGTAGTTAAAAATAATCTAGGGAATTCCATAGTTAGTTAGCATATTTCAAAAACACTAACACATTTAATTTAGTTTTATATTGCTTATCATTATATGCATTAAACTAAAAAAAAAAATTTTTTTTTTTTTTAGTAATTTATTCTTCCTAACTTTACTAAGTGGTTAATGTAAGAAATATTTATCTAGTTCTTTTATTGAGCTTTAACAAAATTTTCCTGCAAGTCTGTTACTGGCTCAAATCCCCCAATTTTAAACAGTCTTCCTTATAGGGAGCTTTTTCTGACCCCCTAGAGTAGGTTGGGCTGACTACACGTTTATTTAGATGTTTGGCTGTTGCACTTTCTAAGTGGTAAACTCTGATAGTCATGAGATCAGGGATCATACCTGTTGTCCCCTCCCCTATAGCCCACTCCTGTTGCTCTAGTCCCAGTGGCTGGGACATTTAATATATTATAAATATTTATGTTGCATACAATAAAAAAGATTGGAAACTATGTAAGTAATGTTGCTTCTGCTCTAAATATCTGCTTTGAGCAGGACTCTTACCCTGAGAACAGATTCCAAATGTCCTGTCGCCGCTATTCTCACCTTCTATAAATATTACAAGGTTGATATTTTCAGCATTTAACTCTAAATGTAACTTGAGTTGGTTTAACCAGCCATTTTTGGAATGGGAATTCAAACTGAGAGAACTAAATCTAAGGTTAATGTATCAAGCTAAGGCTGTGGCAGAATCCTCTTTCTTCCGATAGACAATCCATATCCTTCACACGACCCTTGCAGAGAATGGATAGCCAGCCAACTATTTGATTAAATCCTCTCTTCCCACCAAGAGGGAAGTCACTAACAAGCTAAGAAAAAAACGGCATGATAGACGAGCAATCCCACCCCGTGTCAAGTCATTCATAAATTGGATCAATACAATCTTCAAAAGCACCCACAGAAACAAAAATAATATCCTAACCTCATCCAAGGTCTCTTGTCCCCTATAGCTAACAAAAGGCAGTATTCTACCACCCAGAGCAATAGCTTAATGTTCCCTGCCTCTGTAGAAAATGTTTATTGGACAAATGGGCCACACTGTGGCTATCGGATTAAGAAGCATCCATGGAATCTAAGATCATCACACACAGGAAACCACAGGTGCTGAGAACAGAGCAGATAGCGCCAAATATATTGATTTCCACAGTCCTGAAGGCCAAAGTAAAAAAGAATGACACTGTTGGAAAAAACAATACTAAGACCCTCACATAAAGGAACAGAAAATCTCTTAAGCAAGCAGCAGGGATAAAATCAAACTCCCAGACTAAAATCCTCGTAGTAAATTCTTCAACTGACTTTAACTGTCACGTTCTGAACTTCCTTATATTTTACACTACCAGTTCCTATTTAAATTCCAACTTAGTTTCTTCCATTCTTTACATCCACGGTTTTTTTGTTTTAAAGCAAAGATCACCCTCTTCTATGCCCTGTTTAAATAGAATATAATCTAAGAGCTATAGGAAATCATGCCTTTAGCATAGGAGTAGAGAAAGTCACTAGAAAATTTGTAACTTTCTTAAGAGAACAGATGCAGAGATGTTGATATCAACATCTCAATCGATGTTTTGAATTAACTATGCATGCTCCTTACCATGTTGTCAATTACTGCCACAGATTGAATTATGTCTCCCCAAAAATGTGTGTATCAATTTGTCTGGGCCATGATTCTTGGTATTGTGTGATTTTTCTATATGTTGTAAATTCTGCCTCTATGACGTTAACAAGGGAGGACAAGTAGCAGTTGTGTTAGTGAGGCAGGACTGAATCTACAAGACTGGCTTGTGTCTTCAGGCAATCTCTTGAGATATAAAAGACAGAAACAAGCAGAAAGACAAGGGGACCTCAGATCACCAAGAAGGGAGCACCAGGAGAGGAGCATATCTTTTGGACCCAGGGTTCCTATGCAGAGAAGCTCCTAGTCAGGGGGATCCTTGATAAGAAGGCCAACAGAGAAAGAATGCCTTTCCCCTGGAACTGATGCCCTAAATTTGGGCTTTTAGCCGATATTACTGTGAGGAAATAAATTTCTCTTTGTTAAAGCCATCCACTTGTGGTATTTCTGTTATAGCAGCACTAGATGACTAAGACAATTACTACCAAGCATGCAGGTTGTATTAGCCTTTTGGAATACCCTTCCACCTCTTTTAAAGTTTAGTTTTTTCTAATTATGCCTCACTCTCCTCTACCATTACGGTTTCCTTATTTCTTCTTCAAGATTCATATTATAGTACTCTGTTTTTCGTAGATGGTCACTAATTCATTTTGGTCATCTCCTACCTCATGTCATTTTTTTTTTTTATATTACCTATGAAAGCTATAGATATCAGGATAGTGTTTACATTTTAGTGAATTGTACAAATATTTAAGAATGCTCATAAAATAAAGATCCATATAATAATTCACTATGTAGACTTTATAAATGGCTAAAGACTCACAGCACTGGAAACATTTAATATTAGTATTTCAAATTCTCTACCATCAAATTGGGTCATATGACTTGTCATTCTTTTCTATCCTAGTCTCTGTTATACTCTGTCTAGCATCCATGCATTTCTTCTGGAAGGTTCTTCCTCTGTGGTTGTCTCATTTGAGTCAGAGAAGTCTTACCTGACTAATCCTAGTCCATTAAGATTGTTTCCATATCCTCAACCTTTCCTGCAGAAATTTAGACTAATGAGACCAGGCAGTGCCAAACTCTTCTGTTCTTCATGTAAGATACAAATTTTTGTTTGAAATTATTTCCTGGGTTTTGTTGAAAAAATAAATTTTCCAATTATAAATAAGCTGCTTGAGACTAGGACCAAAGTCTCTTAATATTAAAAAAAAAAAAAAGTTTCTTTCCTGGACCTAACAGCAAACAGAGATAGGCACTAATGCAGGATGAAGAAATGAATGAACCTGGAGAGGCAGTGATGAACCATGATATAAAAATCGATCAATGCTGCACACAATTGGTCTGGCACTATGCCAATCAGTCTCAATGATGAAATAGGCAGATAGGCAAATAGATGATAGACAGTCTACTGTGAGAATTTGTTTTGTTAAGCGCTACAGAAGCTAAAAAATAAAAAAAAGGCATAAAACCCATTCTCTTTGATAAGATCATCCTTCTCCACACAATAGCCTAAACTGTTATTCTAAATAGGTCCTAAATTTAGTGAAGATCAAATCTGTTTATGATTTTGACATTTTCAAATTTCAAATCCAACATCGAATTGACTTTCATCTTCAACTTTAGAACTTTCTAAAGGAATAGTGTTTTTGGACATTTCTTCGTATCCCATCATTTATATTGCTTTCATGCCCCCTGAGAATACAGTGATAATTAGCCTCTTGTAAATACAGGAAAACTGTGCAATGCATAATAACTCACAGGAGAAAGCTTGCAAACCTGTGGGAATGCCAGCACTCTCTCTCAGTTGGACTATTCCTGCTCAGGTGACTGGAATTACGTATTCCATTCACATCCGTATCGTCAAAATGACAGAGGTGAATATTCTGGTTATAAGGAAAGAACTATAAACATGTATATGGATATGGAATTAATAGACCCACAGAGGTCACCATACCCTTGAGACAGAGATATTAGTTTCAAATCATTATTACAGCCGACTTGCTTGGGGATAGTCAGGCATCTAAAATCCAGCATAGAAAAAGTTAGCCTCAAATATTAAATATGAAGTATTTTCTGATTCTTTTCCTGGAAGTATTTTCCTCTGAATTCACTAATATACTTCAAAAATTAATGTAACGGGCTTTTTATACCAAGTTTTTTATGAATATTCACACACACATCCAAGCTACATTAAGTGGCCACTGAAGTTCTGAAGGAAAAGCTATAAAAATTAAGCAACCAAAAGTAAAATTAGCCACATGCACTAAAATTCTTGGATTAGCATAGCATACAGTAATAGAGAATTCATGTCACGCACCATTTCATTTAAACATTTGTGCCAAAAGGGAGGAAAAGGGTACCAAGAATTTAAAGTCCTTGATCTTGATCCCAAAGAGATTAACTATAATACTTTGGTTAAAAAAATTGAACATGAGTATTTCCAACAAAGCAATGCACTTAAAAAAAAAAAAAAAGTTCAGAAACAAATAAGCTCATTGGAGAATTAGCTTTGATAGAAATTAAAATACACTAGCAGAGGCAGCCCCACTCTGATATAATGTGCTCATAAAAATTCTATCAAAAAAGGCTCATTTTAAAACATATTTGTTTCTCTTTCCATAGAAACAATGTTGTAATTGGGGAACTGTATTCCTGAGCAGGACTTGGCATTGCATAAATCACAGATATGACCAACAAGATGTTGTAAAAGCAAAGCTATAAAAACCGTAAACCTTTGTAATCATTTAAAGTAGTAAAATTATACTCCTTTACAGAACTTAACAACTAGAAAGAGTTTTCTAATACTGTCCATTTCAAGCCCCTTGTTTTATAGATGAAAACACCAAGGCCTAAAAAAGATTAGTGCCGTTCTCTTCATTGACCAAGGTAACTTGTGATAATCAGCAAAAAACTGAGGACTTCTGAATCTTGGCCTATTTTTCCTTCTACATACTTCAATGCTTCTCTTGTAACATTTCAGCAAATATGTTTTTGCATTCGTTACACATTTATTACAAATATAGATGGGGTGTACATGCAATGTATAAAAATGCACCTCCAATATAACATGTATTAAAGCTGTATAAAACTAATATTCTTGTGACATTTGATTACATCGATAAATTATTTGCTTACCTTTTTAAAATTTTGACAGGTTTTGGGGTGTGTCAATGGAGTGGCCCATTCCAATTAAAACGGACAAAATCACTGCCGTTCCTGTCAATAAAACTTTCCATTGAAAGTGGAGATATTCTAAAATATTTAATTTAGTAGTAGCAATAAAATGACCACTTTGTATCTTCATATTTGAGGGCATCTCTAAGGATTTTTGGTTAACAGCAATCAAGAAAGTAAAACTTGGTTATACAACATATATTTAGCTGTCTTTGGCAAAACTCAGTCAAACACACACACACAGACACACCATCCATATGCGTGCGCACACACACGCAAGACACACACCATCAAGGAAAGCTTTGAGAAATAAAAAAATTCAACCTTCCCCAGAAAAAGAGGAAGAAAATAAAGAAAAAAGAGCTGATTTAGGATTTGTACATACATTTTGTATGTACAGAACAAGTGAGAGTTTTTCCTACATCCTGTATGCTAATACTGATGAAAATCACGTCGAAGTCTTTTAAAACACAATTTAGAGCAAACCATACCCTTCCAAATCACAAGCATGCCTCCTTGACTAAGGTAGTGGAACACATTGGGTGTAACCTAGAAATCTGGCAAACAAATGAATAAAGGCATTCAGAAGTGAAATGTATATTTTAATTGGGAGTGAGAGAATTGATGCAATAAGAAGCAGAAGCTGCTGTATCTTGCTTGATTCTTAAACATATACTTTATTCTTGAGAAAAACTAGTACCTCTGTTCACTTAAAAGTGTTTACATCTACATGTAAAATCTGCATAATTTCATGTACTTATAAATATGTATGTGGAAGAGGTTTTATGAAATAAAGGCTGAATTAAAAAAATAAACTATGCAAAATGACTGATTTGATATATGAAATGTGTTCAAATGTTTTCGTTAGCTTTTGCATGCAGCCTTGTGGAATAACACTTAAGACGTGAATTAACAACAGAAGCCTTTGAAAATATTTTGACTCAAACCACCTTTCCACGTGGATTGTTATGGCAAGAGCTAAACAAATGAGTGAAGATAACAAACACAACTTTTGTTGAGTGAATGTGTAAAATAATGAACTCATGAGTGAATGACTGAAAAAAATGGGTGGTGTAATCTCTGGGTATACAGGCCCTTTCATCTGGTTTTATACATTCAAGACCATTAACTGACCAGCTGACCGTGTCACTTCTGGCCTTTAGCCAGTGACACATTGTTGCCTGCCCTTGTGTCATTTGCCATCATACTCCACATTATCAATTGACAATCAATATTAAGTGCCGATTTATTGTGTCAACGTTGGTTACTGAGAGTGATAAAAAAAGGTATAAAACAAGGACCCTAAACTAATGCAGTTTATATCTAGTTGTATAAAGAAGACATGAAAACCCTGGTAACATCGTGGTTAAGAGTTATGGCTGCTAACCAAAAGGTTGGCAGTTTGAATCCACCAGGAGCTCCTTGGCTATCCTATGGGGCAGTTTTACTCTGTCCTATAGGGTTGCTATGAGCCGGAATTGACTCAACGGCAATGGGTTTCATTTACTTCTATAAAGAAGACATATAAAAATAAGCAGTAGATGTATACTGCCTATTGGGATACACTACTAAACCCATGGATACAAAAAGGATTAATATCTAGAATATGAAAATGGTTCCATTAAATTAATAAAATAAACAGCTCAGTAGGAAAATTTGGGCAAGAGATATTATCAGGGAATTCACAGGATAATAAATCAAATGTCCAAAAACAAAATAAAAAGCTCTCAACCTCAGTAACAAGAAGGAGAATTCAAATTTAAAAAAAACAAAATTAATTTTTCATTCATAAGGCTGGCAAAAACAAATAGATTAATAATTTCAAACCTTGGTGTGCATGGAGGAAAACAGTCACACAAACCTATGGTGGGATTCTAAATTGGTAAAATCTATTTAGAAGGCAATTAGGTAGTTAGAAGGCAATTAGGCAGTTAGAATTGTAGAATCTGTCTTTAACAAGGCATTCCAATTGTAGGAATTTAATTATGAGAAATGATCACACATACTACCAAGATATGCCTACAAAGATGTTTATTGCTTCACTGTTTGAATGGTAAAATATATGAAATCTATTCAACAAAAGTGGTTTAAAAATTATGGTTTCTCCCTATTATGGAATACTTTGAAGTTGTTATAAAGAGTGAGGTAGAAATGTATGTGTTATCATATAATCCCTACCAAAAATAAACCAAACCAGTAGCTGTTGAGTCCATTCCAATTCATAAAGACCCAAAGGACAGAGTGGAACTGCCCCATAGGGTTTCCAAGGAGCACCTGGTGGATTTGAACTGCCAACCTTTTAGTTAGCAGCTGTAGCTCTTAACCACTACGCCACTAGGGTTTCCAGGCATAGGGTTAAATATGAGTCAGAATCGACTTGATGGCAACTGGTATATTACAGACAATATATATACTTATGTAAATTAATGTATCTGTGTCTATTATGGGAGCCCTGGTGGCACAGTGTGTAAGAGCTTGGCTGCTAAGTAAAAGGTGACAGTTTGAATCCACCAGCTTCTCCTTGGAAACCCTATGAGGCAGTCTTAAGTCTGTCTAATAGGGTCACTGTAAGTCAGAATGAACTCAAAGGCAAGGGGTTTGTTTTTCTTTGATCTATTATAGATTGCATACATATGTATGTATGTAAATACGAAGAAAGGTTTCTGAAAAAATGTATTCCAAACTACGGAAAATGGTTAGTTCTGGGAAGGGGAGTGAGGGTCAAAGGAAGTGAATGGAGAATTGAATCCTTTGTTTTGTATACTCCTGGACTGTTTGGAACATTTGCATTGTGAATGTATTCATGCAAAATTTACAGTTATTTTTTATTTTTAAGGCAAGGATAAAAACTATAACAAAAAAAACACAGGATTGAAAATATCATCACAATACTGTGGCAAAACTGAAATATACAGATTGTTTAGGATAAGGAAAAATAAAAGGGTTATAAAATTAATTAAAAATGATACGTCTATGACAGAAGTTTTTCAGAATGAAGATGAAGCAACCAATTAGTATCAAAAACTGCACACATTGCTTGCACAAAAACATGTAAACCTCTATTACAAATGGTTCTTTGAAAGTAGAAAAAGAATATGGTAATTAAGATGAGCTACTTAGGGAATTATGTATTATTTTAGGGGACGGAGCCGGGTTAGATACAAAAGGAGTAAGTCACTGGTCGAGCAAAGTGCTCTCTTTGGCCCTTGTGTAAAAGAATGGGTCAGAATCTCCCTTCTAAGCATTCTAAAAATTGAGGACAGAGGGTGGTGACAGACAATTAGAGTTTAGTGAATAAATTCTCACTTCATTCATGTTTGGCAGGTATCTGATGCTGGTTTGCACTCCCCAGGCCAAGGTGTAAGGCAGTTTCAATGCTCTTCCATTGCTTTGGGGCACACTGAACAGTGAGCATTAAATTGATGGAAAGGGAAATCCTGAGATTCAAATACCAGGTACATGTTTAATTGTGCCATCCATAATTTGCACAGTGTTGAAACTTCTGTTTGAAGGAGCGAGAGAAAAGCCCTGGTCATTTTAGACCAAAATGGAAATTGACCAACTGGTCAATCAAATGCAGCTTCAGCAAACACTGGAGATGAAGGTCACACAAAGGCACAAAGCACAAAGCAGCATGCAACTGACCAAGTAGACTCATTCCTGAGCTCATGAGTCAGGCTAACAAGTATTTTGAAGGCTTATTTGATATTATAATATATATTATGTTATATTATGACATTATATATACACACATGCACATAAATATATCTAAAGAAACTTTAGATAAAATGGGATGGAATTTGCACTGATCACAGGACAGAATCAGTGGAAGTAGGATAATGCCAGAGTAGCAAGAATACAGCCTGGATCAAAACTAAAATTTTAAGGTAGCCATATTTGAAACAACTTTTTTGTAGGTTGCCTATAGACCAGCAACTGGAAGTTAACATCAGAATCCCATGGGACATTCTCTTCAATTTTATGCATATATTTTTGCTAGTTACATATAATGAAAATGTTGTTGTTGCTAGCTGCCATGAGTCAGCCCCCAACTCACTCCACGCACAATGGAACAAAATGCTGCCCATCCTGTGCCATTCCCATGATTGATTGTGGATCAGGCTGCTGTGATACCTAGGGTTTTCATTGGCTGATTTTTCAGAAGTAGATCACCAGCCCTTTCTTCCTAGTCTATCTTAGTCTGGAAGCTCTGCTGAAATCTGTTCAGCATCATAACACTATGCAAGCCCCTACTGAAAGACTGGTGGTGGCAACGCATTAGATGCATTTGCTGGGAATCATATCTGGGTCTCCCACACAGAAGGCAAGAATTCAACGCTGAACCACCAATGTCCCAACTGGGGAGGAAAAAAAAAATATATATATATATATGTGTGTGTGTGTGTGTATATATATATTTACCCATTGCCACTGAGTTGATTCTGACTCATGGTGACCCTATAAGACAGAGTAGAACTTCTCCATAGAGATTCCAAGGAGTGGCTGGTGGATTCAAACTGCCAACATTTTGGTTAGCAGCCATAGCTTTGAACCTCTGTGCCACCAGGGCTCCATATATATATATATATATATATATATATATAAAATTTGAAGTCATTTAATTCTGTGGGTTGTCATTCTCAAATACTTCTTTTATCTTCATTAGGTCTCTGATTCAAGGATCCCTTCATGATCATTTCAGAAACATCTAATTGCTACCTGACTGTTATGGTAAACATTGAAGGAAATAAATCTGAAACAGCTCACAATATGAATGAATCAGAGGGCATTACGCTGAGTGTAGTAAGCCAATCACAAAAGGACAAATACTGTATGAGACCACTATTATAAAAACTCATGAAAAGGTTTACACACAGAAAGAAACAATCTTTGATGGTTATGAGGGAGGGGAGGGTAGAGAGGGAAAAATAGTAATAGGATAGTAGATAAGTGGTAAATTTGGTGAAGGGTAAGACAGTACACAATACTAGGGAAGTCAGCAAATCTTGACCAAGGCAAGGTCATGGAAGCTTCACAGACACATCCTAACTCCCTGAGGGACCAATTTACTGGGCTGAGGGCTGGGGACCACGGTCTCCAAGGACATCTACCTCAATTGGCATAACATTGTTTATAAAGAAAAAGTTCTACATTCTACTTCGATGAGTAGTGTCTGGGGTCTTAAAAGCTTATGAGCAGCCATCTAAGATACTTCACTGGTTCCACTTCGTCTGGAGCAAGGGTGAATGAAGAAAACCAAAGACATAAGGGAAAGGTTAGTCCAAAGGACTAATGGATTGCAACTACCACAGCCTCCACCAGAGTGAGTCCAGCACAACTAAATGGTGCCTGGATACCACCGTTGACTGCTCTGACAGGGATCACAATAGAGGGCCCCAGACAGAGCTGCAGAAAAATGTAGAACAAAATTATAATTCACAAAAAGACCAAACTTACTGGTCTGATAGAGACTGGAGAAACCCCGAGAGTATGGCCTCCAGACACCCTCTTAGCTCAGTACCAAAGTCAGTCCTGAGGTTCACCCTTCATCCAAAGATTAGACAGGCCCATAAAACAAAATGAAACTAAATGGGCACACCAAACCAGGGGCAAGGACGAGAAGGCAGGAAAAGCTGGTAACAGGGAACCCAAGTTCGAGAAGGGGAGAATGTTGACATGTCGTGGGGTCGGCAACTAATGCCACAAAACAATATGTGTATTAACTGTTTAATGAGAAACTTGTTTGCTCTGTAAAACCTTCACCTAAAGTACAATAAAAAAAAAAAAAATTCAAGCAAATAAATCATAAAATAATTTCTGGAGCATTTTTTACACAACGTGCTGTACAAAGTTTTTTGCTGTTATTGTTTTGTTTTCTTTCTTCTTTTGTTATGTATTACTCTGCTCTACAAACTTATGTTCTAAGATTTGCCTTAGTAAGCTCAAAGGCAATGAGGAAAAGAAAATGCAACAGTGATTACCCTGGACACTCACGTTGAAGTTATGTTGTTGTTAGGTGCCGTCAGGTTGGTTCCAACTCATAGTGACCCGAGAGGACAGAGTAGAACTGCCCCATAGGGTTTCCAAGGAGCAGCTGGTGAATTTGAACTTCAGACCTTTTGGTTAACAGCCAAGCTCTTAACCACTGTGCCACCAGGGCTACACTGAAGTATAAGCATTGGAAATGATGGTTCGGCAGTAGCAGCTTGAGCTGAAGGAATTTTAGAGTAATAATTGTAATCAACTGCAATAATTTATTCATATTTCAAAAGCATCCACAACAAAAAAACAGCAGACCAAATAGAATTTCATGTTCTGGTCCCTACATTCCCTTCTGATGAAGCGAGAATCAAGCCACTTAGAGGATTTGTCTCCCTGATGAGTCATTGAAGATGACGATGTTTAAACGCATATCCATCAAAGACAAGAAAATACTTACATCTTGTACTAAGATAATTATTTTGAATACATTGAACATACTTTGTTTCTATTTGACTGAACAGTTGATATTCTTATGGGCAAAAAGATGGATTTATGCAGACTCCAGGATATCCAAGTGTAATTTTCTTACCATTATTCTATCAGGCTTGTTCCTTCCTCCTCATAATTCATCTTCTTTTACATGGCACCCTCTCTGTATATATTTTCCCCAAAATACCTTAAGCTCTTTTAACACAATCAGGATAAATCCTTGTACTCCACTGGCATTTCTACAATATTTTTCACATGCTTCATTCTGAACTCTAAGCATGTTATATGAGACTGACATTTTTTTAAAGGCAGGGATACTCAGGGGCTGGTACATAGTAGTAAATGCCCAGTACATGTTTGTTAACTTGCTTGTTAAAATGAGAGCTTAATTTGGTTTACTGATTACCCGTTGAGGCAAATAGTAGCTATAAACACAATGCTCGGAGGTTTATTTTCTATTATTCATTAACTTTCAATTATCTTTTCCTCCTCTTTATTGAGGAAATTAGAGTTTTCAGCAATAATTTAAATTCCATTTATTTAAAATGCCAGCAATAACAATTGTATCATTAAACATATTTTACTGAGATCTGACTTATCTCATTGTGTATGTATGTGTTTTAATATGCATTCAGATACCATGCGTTGGAGCATACTATATGACCTTCCAGTTGTGCCAAACAGTGATATAAACAGTCTGATAATAAGTGATGAAAAAGATGTGAATACAGTAAATAACTTTATAAATACTAAACTGAATATTTTATCTTCATTGTAGAGTATGTAGTTTGTATTTTGGATTAGTGGACTGTAGAATCTATTTTAAAACATCGTAAAGCTGCTTTTGAATTAGGGATGCTCCCAAAACATTTTTTAAACTCACTTTCAACTCTTAAATGCAATACTCTAATTCTAATAACCAATTGTAGTTAACACTCTCTCCCAAGGAAGCTACCTCCTAAAATGGCATTATGAAGGCTTATAGTCCATAGATATTTATCACACTCATGCTGCAGCCTCTAATATTACTGGACAATAAAAAATAATATGTCTGGGTGAGAAATGGCAAAATGGAAGCACATTATTGTCTTGATTTTACACTATTTAATGATCTCGTATTTTAATTACCCAAATTATTGTTGAAAGTTTGCTTTGGATTGAAATATTAAATAATCTTACTTTGATATGAAGTCAAATTTCAGGTATGCCTGTTTACAATTCAACATGGCAGATCATTTCAGCTAGTGCAATCTGTTGTCGTGGCATGCAAAAAAAAAGTCTGATTTCAAGTCACGACAGAACTTCCGTTCTGCCACTTACTTGTTGCCTAAAATAATTCACTCAAGTCTCTAAGTCTGTTTCCTCATCTATAAAATGGTAGAAGCAGCACATTCTTGCCTACCTCAAAGTGTTGTTATGGGGATTACATATTAAAGTAAGTGAAAGTACTTCCAAATTGCAAAGGCTGTACAGATTTCCAATCTTATGAGCTTACGTATACAAGCTTTATAGGAAAAAGTAAAACACAAAGGAAATGGGGAGTACTTTTCTGATTACCTACATGACATTTTTCCTAATAAGGAAATGACTGTAATCCTAATAAAAATGTCATGGAAAGAATATATGGACTTTCCTAAATCACTTGGAAACAGATATTTTTTTGGGTAGCACAATCCTGAGCAAGCGATTTATTTTATAAAGGAAAAATCAGGAGGATATGGAGAAGAAGAAGAATGGCATGAGGAGAGCTTGAAGGAAACATAAGAAACACAGGCCAAAGCTTCATCGCTCATGTTTCATACGGGAGTGATGAGCAAAGCCCTTTTGAACACAATGTAAGGTTTACTTGCACTAATCACAAAAGAAAATAGCAGATAATAAAACTATTCTCAGAGAGATTAAAATGACAAGGTCCATTTTGTAGCAAGTCTTTTCTACCAAACTGAGTCAACTCCAGTTCATGCCAAATAAAAGCCAAATAAATCATGCAGTAAAAGCTCTGGCTGCCAATACAATTAAAGGGTGAAGTGAGAACAATTTTAACCCCACAGTTAAAAGACAAACATAAAGGTCAATTTATTGGAAAAGACATGAAAAATATGATGAAAGAATATTAAGGGGGAAAAAAGTCGATCTGAATTGTACAGGAAATTAAAAAGTAGACATCTGAGAATTATTAATTTGCTGAGCAATAGCACCATTCTCTTTCTAAAGCCTGCCACATTATTTGTGCTCACTTGCAGCACCTGGTGGTGTAGTGGTTAAGAGCTATGTCTGCTCACCAAAAGGCTGGCAGTTCGAACCCACCAGGTGCTCCTTGGAAACTATATGGGACAGTTCTACCCTTTCCTGTAGGGTTGCTATGAGTCGGAATCGACTCGACGGCAACAGATTTGGTTTTTTGTTTTTTTTTTTTTACTTGCAGCACCACTGATCTGGTACTGTCCAATGGCATGACTGGAAGACTGGCCCTCTTTAAATTACTTTATTTGCAAGCAATACAATAATTAAGGCAACAGAAGCACCTTCCTAAGTCTACAGGCTCTGGAAAATTGAATTTGACTACAATGCATCCTATGAGTTGATGTCTGGAAAGGGGTTAAGCAGTAAAAGATACTGCATTTACTCCTATAAACTAGAAGCAGAGAAATGTGAAGTAACGAGATAGGACCTTTTTAAAAAAAAAAAAAAAATTAGAGTGAGATAAATATGGGGAATATATTACTAGACATTTTCAGAAATGTAGGTTTGTGGGAAAAGCTACCTCAATATCATAACTTGGTCATTATTTTATCTAGTTCTCCATCTACCTATGTATACATATGTGCAAACCTCTGGAAAATTATTGTAAATTCGTATACTGGGGATACAGAAGTTTCCAGAATTGAGGTAGAACATTCAGCTGAAAAGAACTGAAGAGGACTGCATTAGTTATTAAACCCAAATGTCTTATTTTACAGGTGGTATCAGGAGGTATCTTTGATGTGCTGGAACAAGTATTAAATAAAGGACAGTGCCATCCACCATACTTCAACACATATGGTTATGTGACATTGGGAAAATTATCTTCTCTGACTCAGGTTCATCATGTGCAAAATGTAAATAATAAAAAGACCTACCTCCTAGGGCTGTTGAGAGGAATAGAATAGGTTTAGAACATCAAATCTGTTCCCAGGAAAATACATCAAATTCATGGCACATAGCAGGGGCTCAAAATTTTTGGGGGGGAGGGAGGGGTAAATAGATAGGTGGATAGATAAATGATATATGTGTCTGTAAAAAAAAAAATTTATATATATATATATATATATATATATATATATATATATAATTTATGTATCCTTGCTCCTTAGAGGCAAGGATAGTGAGACTTCGTCTCGCTTACTTTGGACATGTTATCAGGAGCGACCAGTCCCTGAAGAAGGGCATCGTGCTTGGTAAAGCAGATGATCAACGAAAAAGAGGAAGACCCTCAAATGAGATGGATTGACACAGAAACTGCAACAATGAACTCAAACATAACAACAATTGTGAGGATGGCACAGGACCAGGCAGTGTTTCCTTCTGTTGTGCATGGGGTGGCTATGAGTTGGAACCAATTTAATGGCACCTAACAACAATGATATATATAAAAAATACATGTAATAAAATAATTTATATATATATATGTATATGTGTGTGTGTGTATATATATATGTATGTAAACTTACGGAAAGTCACATAACCAGACTACTCTAAAATCAATGCTCTTTCCCCCACAGAATGATCCTTTTTGTCTCTCTATCAGCTATTATTTTTTTTCTTACCAGAATGACTAAAATTAGCATTGTTAAGGAAAAACCATTGCATACAATACTTTAATATATTACTGAGTGGCATTTAGTAACAATAAAAACAAATGATGTCCACGTGGGCCATTTTGCTTTTCATAGAAAATACATCTCTTTCTTGACCAGTGTCAGTGTGAACCTGCCCAGTTGCCTGAGAAATAGTCTTGGGTCCCAACAAGAGAAAATACAACCTTTCCTCACCCAGGAAAATGCTCTTCAAACTTGTTTATCCTGATCTATCTATTTGGTATGAGCATCACACTTAGCACCTAAATTCAGAATAATCATTTGGAGACAATATTAATTATAACAGAAAATGTAAAACTCTGGCTGGATTTAGGGGAGTGGGGGGATTTAGAGAAATACAAGGCCTTTGAAGAAAGGACAAAGAGTAAAGTATGCTCTGTCTGGAGAAAAAGAATGTTCATGTAATGGCTATCTTTCAAATAAATATAATGGGGTTATGATACGTAAGTATGCACCATAGTTTTATACTGGCATATGAGGGACTGAATGAACAAATGGATGGACAATGAAGAGCCAGACCATACAAAAAATAGAGCCTTAACCCACTGTCTGCAGCATTTACTCCAAGAAATCAAACCGCTACCTGTAGATCCATCCCACGAAGTCAAACCACTATCGACAGCTACCCGTCCAGGAAGTCAAACAACAATCCCTGTAACAATGAGTCCCAAATGGCCAGAACTTGATTAATAACTGACAGCTTCTCTAATTTTTGTGCATGCTTCCAATTTAAAGCCAACCAGAGAAAGCCAATTATGCTACCTTAACCACTCACATGGAGACCCTAGGCAGTGCAGAGTTAACGCATTTTTTTTTTTTTTTTTAAGTTAGAGGTTTGAGTTCACCCAGAGGCCCCTTACAAGAAAGGTCTGGCAATCTACTTCTGAAAAATGAGCCATTGAAAACCCTTTGGAGCACAGTTCTACTCTGACACGCATGGAGTAACCATGAGTTGGAATCAACTCATCGGCAATTTTTTTTTTTTACCTGCCTCTTAAAGTGCTCTGTTTCTGTTCAGTCTGCCTTCAGCTTCCCCATGCTAACAGTCTCAAATCAGGGCATACCTGAAGTCTTCCCTTTTGTCCACTACAAATTTTATCTACTTTCTTGCCTGCCTTTTGAGTTTCTGCCAAATGAAAGTGAAGGTGGCTGACTCCATGACTATAGCACACTCTGACTAACTAACCTTTGATTGTTCTTATTTGGGTGTTCTTTGTCTGCTTCCACAGGTAGGAGGATATGGGATTGGCTACAAGGAAGTGAGGCCTATCCGAAGTTACAGTATGTTGCCAAGGAAAGGAATCTCCTTTTCAGGGAAGACTTTAAAGTTAGGATGAATTTTTCCTGACTTTCAGTGAGAATTTACCTTTGGGATAGAAGAAGCAGAGAGCAGTGAACTGGATGACCTTTCAGAGTCCCTGGAACTCTCTGATTAGACTCCAAGTCACTCCTTGTGAGAAGAAATCTATTCCAAGCAATGCTGGAAACCCTATATCACAGCCTCAGGGTGACTTACCATGACTGCAGATAAAAAAGAAAAGATGTCAATAGTAGATGTGGCATCCTTAGGATTTTCCAGAGAAGACAAGGGTGGATTCATGGTTTTAACTTTATTTTACTATCATTATTCTTCCCATTATTCCACAGTTAAGGTGTGGCTTACTGGTTTACAAATCAGAGTTGAAACAACTAATCTTTCAGGAACCAGACATTTAATCCTGGCAAAGACAGCACCAATACATTTTCTTAAACAAGTCTGATTAATGAAACTATTTGATCAATTAAGTCATTAAGTCTACCTCATAAGGGCTTTATAAGATTAAAAAAAAAAAAAAGCTTTTTTTTTTTTTTTTTAATATCGATAACTCACTAAAAAACAAGGCTGAAATATATCCACCATGTAGGTCCCAGCACACCCCAAGAGTGAGTAGTTTCTCAAACAACCTCTTGGGATGAATACTAAACAGCAAGAGAATACTTAGTGCACACACATGCATTTAAATAAATGACTAGAAGCTGGCTTGTTAAGATTTAGTGCATTTTGGTTAAAAAAAATTTTTTAAGAAGTTTCAGGCAAGAACATTGTCTGGAAGTATGAGTTCTCATCAACTTTTATAAGAGCTGTAAAGGCAAGCCCCCAGGATTTAAACATAGAAACTTTCTGCAAGCATCCTGAATACTTCTATGCAACACACTATGATTTAAGTTTTGTTTGTGCTATCTTGTACAATCACATTTAAACATGCAATTCTCTAAACACCATTACCTAGAATTCCCAGAATGGCACTCCTAGTTTCTATTTGCATATAATTAGGGTGAGAAATCAGGGTAGCTTTCAGAGCTGTATTTTAGTTTGTATATTTACCAAATTGTTGAATTCCATATTTGCATTAAAATTATCGTGTGTGTATTAGAAATCCGGAAACCCTGGTGGCGTAGTGGTTAAGTGCTATGGCTGCTATCCAAAAGGCTGGCAGTTCAAATCCACTAGATACTCCTTGGAAACCCTATGAGGCAGTTCTACTCTGTCCTATAGGGTCGCTATGAGTTGGAATCAACTGGACAGCAATGGGTTTGGTTTTTTTAGAAATTAATAGCAATTTAGAAATTTAAATTGCTATTATAAAATGTTTTGGGGTTGGGATTATAAAATGTGTTTAAGAGCCAACTTATACATTTTTCTTATGGGCTTTGTTTCATCTCAAGCATTTAAAAGGAGTATCAATCTGCAGATGCTTTATTGATGGCCCATTTTATACACAGCATTGTTCTCCATGACATGAAAATAATGATGTGTGTGAAGAAATATAATAATCAACTAATCTAGGCAATGCTTAGTGTGCATTTTCTCTATACTAGCCATGTGGCTAGGCATTGGAAATATAGGATAAGTAGGACAGATTATACGCCACCAGGATTTCCATAATCTGTCCTAAAAAAAAAAAATTGTTTTTTTTGTTTTTTTTTTAGGACAGATTATGGAAATCCTGGTGGCATAGTGGTTAAGTGCTATGTCTGCGAACCAAAAAGTTGCCAGTTTGAATCTGCCAGGTGCTCCTTGGAAACTCTACAGGGCAATTTGTCTCTGTCCTATAGGGTTGCTATGAGTTGGAATCAACCTGACTGCAGTGGTTTGGTTTTGGAGAAAAGATTATAACCTACCAAAAAGCTTATGAAGAGAAGTTATAAAATATGGGGGGACATCTAAGCAGTGATTAAACAGTTAACAACAACCAAAAAGCCCAAGTAATGAAGAGAGAAGGAGAAGTCGTTCCCTTTCAGCTCTAAAATTCAGGGGAGAATTTATGAATTAGGGGGAGGTATTTTTTTTATTAAGGGTATTAAGGGTGGGTTGACTTGCTCATGAGGTAAAAGAAGAACCATTCCTAGAAGATTAAAAGCTATTAGAATTAGTGATTCAATAAGCTAGCAGCAGAAGCTAGGGTCAGGCCAGGAGGTGACAAAGAACTAGCTTTGTCAGGAGAGTAGCAGTGGGTATAGAAAGAAAAGGCAACATAGCTTCTGACTTCAATCCAGCTGGTTCTTCATTTTCTTCATCTTCTTTGTCTTGGACCTCATCTT
Source organism: Loxodonta africana (assembly GCF_030014295.1). Lineage (NCBI taxonomy): Eukaryota > Metazoa > Chordata > Mammalia > Proboscidea > Elephantidae > Loxodonta > Loxodonta africana. The sequence continues at coordinate 107,174,459 of NC_087347.1, read as the reverse complement.
CGCCTTTTCTTTTAAAATGGCTAATAAGTCTTCAAAGAGGTATTGGTAGTCAGGCTATAATGAGAACAAGTTGTACATGATGGAGGAAGTGTCCGTGAACAAAAAGGGATGAGAAGAAAATATATAAGAAGAGTATGGATTTTTGTGTCACTGTCAAATTAAGGCTTTGGTAAGGGAAATGCTATGTGTTCACAATTTCCTCTTTTCATGTTCCCTTGCAGCTAGGTTGGAATCATAAGATTGCATTCTAGTCAATCTATTGGGAAGAAGTGCTGCAAAGTTAAAAAAAAAAAAATCCAAAGAAGAAGCTTCCAGTTCTCTCTTCTTTGCTCTAGCAACCTTGGATGTCAAGTGTTCCAGATGATACTGCTGAATGATAGAGGCAGAAAGTCAGACCAGGAGAAGTTTTTTATTGTTTTAAGTCACCGAGCTTTGGGGATTAATTTGTTTCCAATACCTCGTATTGTTTTCTATAGTCAAGAACAACAGTATTTCTTCAGTGAACTTGTTTGCAAACTTCAGAGGATTTTCACAGGCTTGATTATTATGGTTGAGAATAGACATTTTTGGTCATTTATGTTAATGGAGCAAAATATGACACTCGATTTCCATCTTCTGAACTTATATTACTTTTAACTATTGTTCTATTCATTTGTCAATAAACCTATTAATTCTGTAACCTGTTAATGGTAATAATTCCTCCCATTTTTTCTTTAAACAGTATAAATAAGTCATCGTAACCTTAAGGGTTGTTGACTAGGTTTAACATTACAATATTTTGCCCATGAAAAAAGTTTGAATCATCCCAATTAAATAATTAAAAATACTATATAAATACTAAAAGGATGTCAGGTTGTTACTTGAAGTATGCCAATAAGAAGTTAGGAAACAAATATAGCCAGATTTAAATGAGAAAAACATTGCTTTATTTCCCTTCTACACATAACCAAAATTTAAAAAAATGAATGAATAAATAAATACACAACTAAAGTGCTTAAATATAGAGATGTGTGGAATTCTGGCAGAGTATCCTGAAAGACTTCTTATCTCATCTCACTTGGAAGATTTCGTAGTGAGACTAATCATATAACTCATGGGAAAAAAATGCAAGCAGCAAATTCTAAATTAAACAAGATCATCTGGAGTTCTGTGCTGAGTGGAACATCCAACTTGGGAAGGTATAAAGAGATTGGTCCTGCAATGAGAATGCCTGAGTTCCTAACTGAAATCCACCACAGATTAAGCTCATTACATTCACTGAGTCCAATAATCTCATAGTATCTCAAAGTTTTACACCTCTCATCTATAAAAAGGGAATCTAAAACTCCTGCCTTCTTGACTTTGTAGTGTTGTTTATAGTAAACCCTCCTTCCCAGCCCTGTACCAGCAGCAGGTTATTTATCCTTTAAGGTACATTACAGGAATCCCCTCTTCCTTGAAGCCTTTTCTGACCCCACTTCCCTTTCCAGGAAAAGTTGATTATTCTCTCTGTTGTACTCCCACATTATCCTACGCAGAAGTCTACCAGAGCATGGAGCATGACTTGTCTGCAAAGGTTTTTTTTTTTTTTTTTTTAGGGTGGGGGTGGGAGAATTCCCTTATGCACTGGCTTCCCGTTCCATTCTGTGAGTTTCTTGAAATCAGAATCATATTTAGTTATTTTTGTATCACAAACCCCTAGTAAAATCCATAGCACATAGATTGTATTGAATACATTTTTGTCACATGAGAGAATAAATGAATGTATTATCCAGACATTAGGAGTGAGCAGGTAGGTTTGGCAGGCAGAGATTAATTTGAAAGCAAGAACTGAGTGAAGGAGACACTACTAGATACAACTAAAATTGACAAAGCTTTCCAGTATTCTCTTCCTGGATGTGCCTGTCTCTTTGGATTCTTTCAGCTCATAGCTGAATCTGAGTCAGGGATTAAATTCCTCTACCTGTACCCGATTTGGCTAGCAGCAATTTATCAGTCTCCCCACAATTTTTTTTTGAGTCCTTGACAAAGGAAATCAGACCTCCTGGGAATTAGGAACTACAAAGGGAACTCAGTTGTAGACAGATGAAGGATTCAGATGTGATTAATTAATAGAGAATCTAGGGTAGACAAAAAATTTAATTCCTTCCTCCAGAAGGAACTGTGTTCAACAGGGACACATTCCTAAGTTAATTCATGACACAAAATGCAGGTCACTTACAGCTTTCCAAACTAAATTTCGGATTGAGTTTGCAAAGTTATCTTGCAGAACAGTAGGAGCCTGGTAGGGCAGGTAGGTACTGTGAGGGAGATTGAGAGATATCAGAAAGACTGGTTGATTGCTGAGGATGGAGCAGAAGGCATTGCTTTCTTTCTGTCCTCTACTGCATAAGGGTGTCAGTTAAGTTTAAAAGTAAGGATCAATAATAATAAAAGGTGAAAAACATTGTAAATTTATGAAGATTTCTGATCACAAGAGGAGGTATTAAAATTAAATAGGCATATTTACACCTGTTCTAACAGGCTAGCTATGAAAGCAGAAAGGAGAAATGGTCTTATAGATAAATTTTCAAGTAAAGATGCATCGATACTACTTAAGGTACCCTCAGAAGTTCCTGGATTGTACAACCAGTTAAGAACTTGGCTGCTAACCAAAAGGTTGGAAGTTCAAATCCACTTCCAACACAGGAGGTACCTCAGAAGAAAGGTCTGGTGACCTACTTCAAAAAAATCAGTCGTTGAAAACCCTACGAGGCACAGTTGTACTCTAACACACATGGGTTCACCATGAGTTGGAATCAACTCCACGAGGACTGGTTTAAGACATCTTTAGTATTTTTCTGAATGAAATTTAGGTATCCTAAGGGATGGAAATTAAGTACTATTCTAAGGCATAATAGGGTGTGGGGAATGATTGGTTTTATGAAAAGGAGAACTACTGACATTCCACACTTTACTTCTTAGTTTTGAATTTGCCTAGACCAGTGAGACTTTCAAAGTATGGTCCCATACTAGCAGAATTAGCATAGCCTGGGAACTTGTAGTTCTACGGCTGCTAACCAAAAGGTTGGCAGTTTGAATCTGCCAGACACTTTTTGGAAACTCTGTGGGGCAGTTCTACCCTGTCCTATAGGGTCGCTATGAGTCGGAATCACCTCGATGGCACTGGGTTTGGTTTGGTTGGGAACTTGTAAGAACTGTAAATCTTTAGGCCTTATTCCAGACCTGTGAAATTAGAAACTCTGGATGTTGAGCCCAGCAATCTGTGCTTTTAACAAGATTTAAAAGATTTTAACCAGTGTTTCTGATTCACACTGCATGTTTGAGAACCACTTGCCTAGAAGAAACTGAAAGCTGGCTTATGGGAAGATAACACATAGCCAAAAAGTCCCTGGGTGATGCAAATTGTTACTTAACCAAAAGTTTGGAGGTTTGAGTCCACCCAGAGGTACCTTGAAAGAAAGGCCTGGTGATATACTGCTGAAAAACCAGCCATTGAAAACTCTATGAAGAAAGGTTGTACCGTGACACACGTGGGACCTCCATGAGTCGGAGTTGACTCTGTAGTATCTGATTTAACAACACAAGGGTAAAGATTCCATGTTGCTGAAAGTAGGCTATGCCAAGTGTTGACCAGACAACTTAATCTGAGTTGGAAAATAGCCTAAAGTCGAGAATATCAAAATTAGTAAAACAAATAAAATAATTAGGTAACTGGCCTAAAGTTAAAAAAAAAAAAAATAGAATCTGGGAATAAAGTAAATGTATTGAAGAAGAAAGGTCAACACACAAGTGTAGTGTCAGAACGAAAGCTAAAGAAGCAGGTTTATATATATTCTAACCTAGGTCCCTGTTTCTTTAACCGATAACCCCGGTTACTGAAATCACTCCTACTTCAGATTCTAAGATCAATCTAAAATTTAAATGAGGGGCTGATATAATTTAGCCTGTTCCCTTGTGAGTTCGTAATCTTGAGAGAGTTGGCTTGTACAAATGGAACATAGTGAGGAGTGAAAGAGGGGCAGGTGATGAGTCTAGAGAAACAGGTGGAACCAGCAGATGGAAGTCATATGAAATTTTGGAGTTTATCCTAAGAACAAAGGAGAGCTTTGGGGGATAAAATAACATGATCATATTTAGGATTTCCAAACTTTACTATGGCTGCTATGCATAAAATGGATTGGGGTGGGAAGTGACAAATACGAAAGCAAAGGAAACAGATTTTCATTGCAGTGGCCCTTTCAATATGTCTGGCTTAGAAACAAATAAGAACGTGATGCTCAAAGAACATTTGATGTTAGAACATACTGGAATCTAAAAAAGTCACTGGAAGCATATTGAGATTAAGAAAAACATCTAGTGAGTCAGTTTGAAAAAGAGCCCATTCCAAAACCACTCCTAAAGTATAACTCCCAATGGCATTTAGATTTATGCTATTTTCCTGCTCTTCTTTAATTTGTCTAAATATCTCTTGTTATATTCTATTATATTTTAATTTCTAGTTTAAGATACAGTTTATGATATGAATATTGATTGCTCCCCTATATCCTAGTTACCCAAATGCCCATGGCAGCCATCTTATGTCCAAACACTCTTTAATAGCTGGGCATTTTCAACAGCCATTCAGTATATATCTAAATATTAATTGCTTAAATCTTGTCCACTAGACTTTCCTGTGGAGAAAAGAAGCTAAGACAGAATTGGCCAACCACATAAAACATTGTTGCCCACAAGTTCCGTCCTCAGTGTTATAATGTCTCCACTCATTTAAAACATTCTATTTTCAACAACTCATTTACTGCAACTGCAGTATCTAAGCTGATACATGAACCAAAAAACACAAACCCATTGCCATTGAGGCAATTCTGACTCATAGCAACCCTATAGCTAATACATAATCCCCCATATTTTTACATACATAAATCAGTAAGTATAGAACAAATATAATGAATTATCTGTACGTATATAACAAGGGTGTCCAGATAAAATGCGGAACACCTAGTTAAATTTGACTACTAGGTAGATAATGAAACAAATGACAAAAATTTTAATGAAAAGAGTGTCAAAAATACTATATGGGTCATACTTATACTAAAAATCATTCATTGTTTGTCTGAAATTCAAATTTAACTAAGTATCCTGTATTTATATTCACTAAATCTGGCAACCCTAATAAAATGCATTTAACTGAGGGTTAATTTATAATACATGTCAATGCAATTTTCAGAATAGATGTGTCCTTTAAAAGTTGTAAAATACAACATTATATTTAATCAAGTAACATTTTAAATATCTTTGAAAATCTAAAGTATATACTTCAGTTGAAAAAAGGTTTACAATTTTAAAAGCTAGCCCTTAGCTGAGCCTTTTTTACAAATACATAATATTTATACACTAGTATAAAAAAAAAAAAAGAATTTCTTCTTTTTTTTATTGATATTGTCTCTGCTCTTATCTATATTTTAGCCAATGTTTTATTCCCATTATATACTAAACAGATATGGATCAGATCATGACATACAACTTCCCTCAGCTTTACCAGCTATGAGTCCCAAGGATATATCCCTCCTCCTATCCAATTTAAACCCTATTTAGCATGATAGTGACATTATAAAGCTCTTGATTACTGTCTCCTTGTGGAATTTTCTTGTACACTTTCCCATTGAGAATGTTTCCTTCCATTCTTAACCAAAAAAAAAACCACACCACTGCTGTCAAGTTGATTCCAACTCATACTGACCATACTAATGCTATAGGACAGAGTAGAACTGCCCGATAGAGTTCCCAAGGAGCACCTGGCAGATTTGAACTGCTCACCTCTTGGTTGTCAGCCATAGCACTTAACCATTATGCCATTCTTAAGAGGAATATTAAAAGGAGAAGCAGGTTTCCAAAAAAGTACTCAAATTGTAAGTTATTTCTTAGAGAAATACAGATTTCTCTAAATAAAGCCAGATAATTTTATGAAGGAGTTGCAAGCAGAGAAAGCACAGTTATTTACCCCAGGCCTTGTTTTGATAATATGATATGTTAGGTCAGAGATGTATGTGACTAGATAAATACAAATTAAGACCAAATATGGATAAACATAGTGGCACCTTTCTGTTTCCTTGATGCCTTCTTTGCAGCACTGAAAGACAAACTCTACTGAGGCTCAGTCATACTGAAGTGTAGACTTCACACTATCACAGGGCATGCAGCGTGTGGAAGGATAACAATGGTTTTAAAGCTGTTTTTTTTTTTTTCCTATCTGCCATTCTGATTCAACTTTTGCATAGCGTTAGAACCGAAAGAATCCCTAAAAACCATGAAGTCCGTGCCCTTCATTCTGAAGATAACCAGTTTAAGTTCAGAGAAATAATTTTTCTGAGGTCACATAACTGATAGATAAAATCCAACCCTTCAAGCCCCCAATTCAGCAATTTTCCACTGCTCCATAACACTTCACAGCCTCCATCTACTCTGTAATCAAATATATACTGAGAAAAAATGACTTCCTCGTGCCCTAGATAAGATTCTTTGGCAGTAAGCTTCCTGGGATACACATGCTAAGAGATGCTGTACACAAAATGCCAGGTGGGGGTATAGGGTGGGATACTTTGATTATTTGGGTTGTGAGGACTGCTGGTGCTTCTGTATGTTAATCTTCAATAATAATGTATAATAAAAAAACTTGTAAGTTTTTAATCAGAAGTGTATCAAGTTATAACATCATCTTTCAATATTGCCTGCTTCAGATTAGGGTAAGGCATTTGATGGATGTGTAAGGTTATTAGAAGTTCATATCAAAGCAGGGCTATTAGTTATTGTTCTGAGACTTACATTTCACCAATTGAATCCACAGCTTGGTGAGGACTTTGCTGCTGATATTTCAGAGCTGTGCCATTTTTCTCAACGCTGTAATTTAGAGGATTTATTAGCAAGCATGTTGCAAGTGCATCGTGTGTAGAGTTCTTGATGAACCCCTCCAATGGGGACTAGAGTCTCAACCAAATTGACAATTTATAATGGCCCAAGAAAAAGCCCAGGCCAGTGAGGCTGCATTAGTACGTGTCAAAGAAATGAAAGCAGTGGCTTCCAGGGGACTACTGTGAATGTATGTCCTGAAATACCTACAGATCCATTCAGACATACCAATTAGTAGTTAAATTCTGAAAACTCCACTTACATATTCTAGCATACAGGTTTGCAAAGGAATGAACCACTGAGATAACACTTGAATTAAAACAAAGCTCAACAACTCAGCAGACATGGATTGGACTGGACAATGGGTTAGAGAGATGCTGATGAGGAGTGAGCTACTTGCATCAGGTGGACTCTTGAGACTATGTTGGCATCTACTGTCTGGAGGGGAGATGGCAGGGCAAAACGGTCATAAAAGGAGAGACTGGAAGGAAGGAGTGGGTTGACTCATTAGGGGGAGAGTAAGTGGGAGTATGTAGTAAGGTGTATATAAGTTTATATGTGAGAGACTGACTTGATTTGTAAACTTTCACTTAAATCACAATAAATATTATTTTTTAAAAAAATGAAGCTCAAGTTATGGCAGGCAGTTTTATAGCATCAGGTGATCTTGATTATATGGCAGTAAATCAAACTCAGATGGTTGAGGCTAAGTTATCTTGGGATACTAATCCATTGGATGGAGGCTTAGGACAAACAGTCAATAAAGGAGAACTGAGAAGTCAATGAGTGCTAGGCATAGAGAACTAGTGGAAATTTACAGCTGTTGTGGTTTATAATACTTCATAACATTTCCACAATACTTTCTTACAAGAATCTTTGCTAAAGTTGTTAAGGTCACCATGCCAAAGCTGTTGAGGTGTTCAAGTTTACAACTACTGAGTTGTTTTTGGATGCTGAATGCTCATTATGACTGCTTCGCAGAGACAATTCTAAGCATGATGAAAAGGAGGTAAATCCCAATTCTCTTGGGCAGAAACTGATACACTACTAAGGATTAGACTGGTTCAACCCCAAGAACTTGAATTCAGATTCCTATGACTATTTTATAAAGGACAGGAAGGGATCCAGTAAGCTGCAAATAGATGTGAAATTGCAAGAGGGAAAAGGTTGATAAACCTACTTCTTGAGGTTTTCTCAAACTAGTTATGCATTTGTAATGGAATATATAAATTAGATCCTTTGTATTTTTACCAGAAGCCGAAAAAATTGGAGGCTTCAAAGTCATCTTAATTTCAGCAGTGTCTTGACAAATATGACCCAAGTTAGGGTTCCTTTGGTTGAATAACAATAACCTTATTTGAACTGCCTTAAGCAAAAATATAAATGTATTGAAAAGATGCTGGGAACAGGAGTGCTACTGGGCCCCCAGAGCAGAACCAGAGTCTGGCAGAGTCTACTGATTCTGAGAAAGTCTCTCTCCATCTGGCACATCAGTGTCTTCTGCTCATTGGCTTGCTTCATTTCACTTGTTTTTCTCCTCAGGCACAACCTCCATTTACACCTAACTCTCAGTTCACCAAGTCTTGGGAAGATGTTATCAGTTCAGCCCTTGATCACAATGAGTCCAACTTTAAAGTACTTTTGTGAGGCATTAAGTTGCACAACTATTTTTAAGATACACATCTCCAAATTCTTTTAGAATTCATTTTAAGGATAAAAGTACTGCCTTAGTTCTCTCCCTCTATATGAAGCCCTGGTGGTGTAGTGGTTAAGTGCTATGGCTGCTAACCCCAGAAGGTTGGAAGTTTGAATCCACCAACCACTCCTTAGAAACCCTATGGAGCAGCTCTACTGTGCCCTGTAGAGTCGCTAGAAGTAGGAATTGACTTGACTGGCAATGGGTTTTATATGAAGGTCTGTTGTATGCCCTCAAGTCAACTCTGCCTCATAGTGACCCTACAGGGTAGAGTAGATTACAGTTTAGGAAACCTTTCCCCACAGGTTTCCTAGACTGTAATCTTCATGGTAACAGATTTCCAGGTCTTTTCTCCCTTGAAGCGATTGGTGGGTTCGAACTGTGATCTTTTGGTTAACAGCCAGGTGCTAAATCACTGCACCACCAGGGCTCTTACATAAAAGGATGGAAGGGCTGAATCAAGCTTCTCTTTAAAGAAATCTTCAAGTGATATTTAATATAGGTTGTCTTGGTGTTATGCTTGTGAGAATAGAAATAAGATGGCTACATGTCAGGGATCTGTTTGACGCTGAAATTTTATTGCTTTGTAGTTTTTTGTAATTTACCAGTGAAGAGACTAGATTGGAAATAACCTAGAATAGTATACAGAAATACAAGATAGTCCCTGTAAAAATTGTTCTCTTCCTGCTTTACTAATACCCAATGTTATCAACCCAAAATCCAAATCATATTTTATCAATAAAGGAGAAGGGGGAAACCTGATTTACTGTATAATGACTAAACTCAACTTACTTAGAACCTTCAACTCATTATGTAAATTTGATCCCTGTGGGCAATATATCTCTGAATGACTTTATATTCAGGCATTTTATACCAAAGAAAACCCAAACAGATTTTTATAAGACTTAATGTCTTCTACATCCACTAAAGTATACATGTTGGTGAATAATAAAGAAGGGAAATGATGTTTATAGCTAAGACAACCTACCATCTGAGTTTTATAGAGCCCTCCTTGACAATATCAGACTAAGTTGAAAACTTCCCATTTGCATAACTGTAATTTTTTTTTTTTTAATGACTATCCAAATTAATACATGGGTGGGCACAGATTTATACCTAATTAATTCATGTGATATGGTACTCCCTTTTCATTGCAATACAAGAACACAAAGACACATGTGAGTAGGCATCCCTTTCAATATTTTCTTATCAAGAACTGTAATAAATTACTTACATTTGTTTTAATTTCACTGGTCTATTGCTAATATAAAATATTCTGTTTGAATATAGCAGAATGAATCTATTGAGTCAGATGTTCTTTGAAGCGAAGGATTCCTTAGAAATCATCTAGAACAACTTTGCCATTTCATAGCTGGAGAAAATGAAGTTCATAGCTGGAGGAAATGAAATTAAATGACTTATCTAAATGCACACAGTCATATACTCTTAAATTTCAGATATTATCTTGCTTATAGAAAACATAATTCTAATGTACTGTGTGCACAAATGGACAGTTTTAAGGACGGAATTGGAATACTGGTGGGGTAGTGGTTAAGAGCTTGGCCATTAACCAAAAGGTCAGCAGTTCAAAGCCGCTCCTTGGAAACCCTACAGGGTGGTTCTACTCTGTCCTATAGAGTCTTATGAGTCAGAATCGACTCGACTGCACCTAACAACAAAACAAGAAAGAACAGAAGTGAGTTTATTTACATTAATATATCATCACAAAGAAGACTTTTTTCTTTCTATTTTTTTTTTAATGAAATACTTATATAGAGCTTACTAAGTGTCAGGAACTGTCCTAAGCATTTTGTATATATTAACTCATTGTATCATTATAGTAAGCAAGGTAGTTATTATTTTTATCCCTGTTTTGTGTATGAAGAAACAAAGGAAAGAAGTGGTTAAGTGACTTGTTTAAGGCCACACAACTAGTACAGAGAAGAGTCAGGAATTGAAGTCAGTAACCTAGTTTCATGAGGAACCTGTACATAGATCAAGAGGCAGTTGTTCAGACAGAACAAGGGGATATGGAGCAGTTTAAAGTCAGGAAAGGTGTGTGTCAGGGTTGTATCCTTTCACTATACCTATTTAATCCGCATGCTAAGCAAATAATCCAGGAAGCTGGACTATATAAAGAAGAATGGGGCATCAAGATTGGAGGAAGACTCATTAACAAATTGCATTATGCAGATGACACAGCTTGCTTGCTGAAAGTGAAGAGGTCTTGAAGCACTTGCTAATGAAGATCAAAGACCATAGCCTTCAGGATGGATTACACCTCAACATAAAGAAAACAAAAATCCTCACAACTGGACCAATGAGCAACATCATGATAAAGAGAGAAAAGACTGAAATTGTCAAGCATTTCATTTTACTTGGATCCACATACTTTGGACATGTTGTCAGGAAGTGTCACTGATTGAATTATGTCACCCCAAAAATGTGTGTATCAATTGGGCTGGGCCATGATTCCTAGTATTATGTGATTTTCCTATTTGTTCCAAATCCTGCCTCTGTGATGTTAATGAGGGAGGATGTGTTAGTGAGGCAGGACTTTACCTACAAGATTGGATTGTGCCTTGAGGCAATCTCTTGAGATATAAAAGAAAGAAGCGAGCAGAGAGATAGGAGGACCTCATAACACCAAGAAAGCAGTTTCAGGAGCAGAGCGCATCCTTTGGACTTGAGGTCCCTGTGCAGAGAAGCTCCTAGTCTGGGGGAACATTGACAAGAAAGCCGATGGAGAGAGAAAGCCTTCCCTTGGAACTGGCACCATGAATTTGGACTTTTAGCCTACTTTACCGTCAGAAAATAAATTTCTCTTTGTTAAAGCCATCCGCTTGTGGTATTTCTGTTATTGCAGGGCCAGATGACTAAGACAGGAGAGATCAGCCCCTGGAGAAGGACATCATGCTTGGTAAAGTACAGGGTCAGCAGAAAAGAGGAAGACCCTCAACGAGGTGGATAGACACAGTGGCTGCAACAATGGGCTCAAGCATAACAACAATTGTAAGGATGCTGCAGGACCGGGTCCTGTTTCGTTCTGTTGTGCATGGGATTGCTGTGAGTTAGAACTGACTCGAAGGCACGTAACAACAACAGCCTAGTTTCTAAAGCCATGATGCTACCTCCCTTATAAATTAAACAGCAGTTTTCAGCTGTAATATGTTGATGTCATGAAAATTATGCCACTCAGAAACCACCATTCTCCCTAAACCCCTTAGGCTCTTCAAGTTGGAAGATATTGAGGTATGTATCACTTAGTTTAATTTCCTATCATATGAAAGGATCCATTTTGGGACATTAGAGTTTTTTTTTTTCTATTTCTGATACACTGTCCAAAAGTATTATAATAATTACTAAATATTAAAATTATTCCCAGGCAATGTTTAAGCATGCACACCTTAATATTGAACATGAACATCAGCTTATTATGATATTAGAAATAATAAAGATATGCATTCTAAAAACAGAGAGCATTTTTCTCTGTACCTCAAATATTGTCTTAAACGTTGCTAAATAAAGAATAGTTTTGATACTCAATAAGTACCAAATTGCATTGTGTACACAACAGTGTAATTGTTTAATGCCCCTGGTTTAAACAGTATTTGCTTTTAAATGACAATTCAAAATTGTTCATATTTAAATGACAACCTAAATGATTAAAGTTTATATGAGCTAAGAACTTTACAAATTCCATATGTATGCGTATAAAGTATATATTACATAGCCATTGCCATATTGGCAATTCTCTTTGAGTATCTAGTATGTGTCTGGCCCTATGCTCCATACTGATATAGATCCAATATTAGATATATAATTTAAATACATAACATTAGAGAATATGGTAATAGAAGGGGAACTTAGAACCATATACAATTCAGCACATGTATGAAGTACTGCAATGTAAGAGGAAACCAATTTCTATAAATATTACAAATCTTAATATTAAATTAGTCAGGATTTCTAAGCCCTTTTGGGAAAGTGAAGTAAAAAGCCTAGCATCCTTTATATCTAACCACTGCTTTAAAGAGAATTTAAAAGGGACGTTTTTGTAGTTCTATTTTCTAGTAGGAAGCTCTTTGAAGCCCAAAACGATTTTGATATACCTACTAAACTAAAAGGAAGCAGAAGTTGTATTTTAATTAAAAACATAAAAATTTGTATCTAAGGTTCTCAAAATTACTGAGAAAGTAGTAAATGACTAAAAGAAATGTAACAATATACATAACAAGATAATAAATTCAATCTTGAAAGGCCATCCATAATTCATTTTCTAATGTAGATTTCTCAAGATGGAACATTTAATTCTTGATGAAGTCTGTCTTATGGATCAAATAAATTTTATTCTTGGCTATCAATGTAGTTTGACTCAAATATGCAATTTTCATAAAGAGTTCTTATTATGAATAGCAATTGCCATCAAATGAATTATATTCTATAGGTACCACGATCTATTAGATTTCAAATTAACCAAATTCCAAGAGCCTCTGTTAAGTTATTCACACTACTGTTAGTAAAAGCCTGTCATCACTGCTTCAATTTTATGTCTCTCTTTTCTATAATTTATAACTAATTAATTTGAGTTGAAACAAAGGCCAAACTTTTAAAGACATTATATGAGCCCAACCTGGATATCACTGGATGATGGCTGTATAAAAGTCAGTATTATTGTTAGCACATTTATGAATTATCTGTGGGGTGTGTATATGTGAGTGCCTGGTGTGTTATGTTTGTATCTTTCCTGGCATATGATCTGTCTATAGCTTTAAAAGCACCGTAAGTGTCCTGGTAATAATAAATTAAGACTTTCTGAAACTATATTAACCAAAACATCCTCTTTTATCCAATCAAGTATTCTACTTTCACAGAAACGCACCCTCTCATGTGTTACCTCCTGAACTTCACTCAATTTGCCATTCACTGAAAGGAGTTTAAATCACGTTCCAAAATGTGCCATCATCCGTAAATTTGCCTAGAAACCTCCTTCAACCCGGTTCACAAACAAAAATGTATTCATACCAAAAAACTAATATATTTCCTCTGGTGTAATTCTATGTTTCCATGAGACTCAAACAGCTGGTCAAAGAAATCATTTTATTTCATAGGGAGGAAAATAAAATAGGTACCATTAAAAAATTTTTTTCAAGGTCATCAACATACGTCTCAGGTAGAAGTTCTGATATCCTGTACACACAGCCTGGGAGGCTCTAACAGTTAATTAAAAAAGGAACTCTATCTGGAAATGTTTCAACATTAGAGAACATGTTAATGTCAATATCTCCACATGAGGTAGTCTTCCTTTAAAATAGAAATAAAATGAAGTATTTCAGGGCTTGCTAACACTAATGCTTACAAGAGGTATGAGATAACATAAAGGGCATATATACTATTTATATGATAGTGTATATGTCATATATATTTATATAGGTAGATGATAAATACGTAGGTGGATAGACAGAGCTGTATAATATAACAGAACGTGCTGTGGAGGAGGGAGGCTGAAAAGGGCATGCCCTTTCTGAATGGACAAAAATTACTTAAAAAACAGTCGCAGTTGAGTCAGTACCCACTCATGGCAACCCCATGTGAGTTAGAGTAGAACTATATTCATGGGTTTTTCAATGGCTAGTTGTTTTTAATTAAATTGCCAGGACTTTCTTCTAAGGCACCTCTGGCTGAACTCAAACCTCTAACTTTTTAGTGAGCAGCCAAATGCCTTAACCATTTATACCATCTGGGGATCCCCACTATTACTTAGTTTAAGCCAATTATTGACATACAGACATCATATATGATTCGGCCAAGTTACTATTTAGCCAAATTTTTCTAATTTGTGTAATTTTTATAATAATTTTCATCTCTTAATGGAAGATCTGTAGAACTGAGCCTTTAACTAATTCTTAACTCACATCTCTCCATTTTTGCCCCTCTTTAAAAGACATATCCTATTGTGGCATTAATTGGCCAAGTTAAGCCTTCTTCATATCTATCTATATATAATTTTTCTCTCCTTGACTAAACTTTACCCCTCAAGAACAGGAAAATATTTTTAGATTTCTATGTGTGTGTGTTCGTGTGTGCAGGATATATATTTTTCCCCTGAGTCACTGTCTTATTCCCACACACACTACAGAAATGCTGAACAATACTTGCTCAGTTTAATCTATCTGCTTATGCTTAATATATATAAAAAGAACAAGCTACTTTGGCTTTATAAAAACCGTATTTTCCCAATCTCCATGTTGCTTAACAAGAAATCACCTTTATTTTTCTCACTGCTAGGGCATTACCACAGATAAAACCTTTCTCCCAGCTTGAATAAGCTCATAATCCCATTCCATTTTATGTGCAAGAGCTTTTGGCCTCATGTCTAACTGTTTCCTGTGATTTGAAATAAAGCTCAGAATTTTACCCTCTGTCACCGCCATGTGTTATACCCTCTAATAGAAAAATAATCCAATGTTATTAGAAATTACTCAGCAAGAGAAATTTACATTTTTCTTATATTGTTTTTAAGAGGTACAAGGACTCACAGTGCTTACATCCCCATTGCACTTCCTGTCCCTGTCCCTGATGGAGCTTAAGATGTCCTACAGAACAGGGAAGATTTGAAGTATAGTTTGAAGAATTCTTAGAATTTGGCAGGCATGATCTGTGGGAAGAAGTTGGGGAGAGGATGGAAATTCAAGGAAGAAGAAAGCATGAGTAAAGTTGTGAATTAAGAAAATGCATGACATGTTCAGGGACTTAGTTCAAATACAGCTGATGGTTCCTAAGTAAAAGAAGCTCACTGAGACGAATCAGAGAAGGAATTGAAAATGGTCATCTGAGGTCAGATTGTGAAAGATCTTGAAGATGTGCTAAGGGAATACAACATACAGACATTGCTGGCTTTCAGTGAATCATGCTTCCTGTACTGGCACCCTTGCATATCCCCCTCCCACATTGATTTTGTACTTGGCCATGAGACTTGGTTTGGCCACTGGGACACCAGCAAATGTGATATAAGAAGAGACTTAACAAATGCATGCGTAGTGAGGCTTGCTTTTTAGAATCCAATCTCAACATAAGAAGCCTATTCTAGCCTCCTTGAGAATGAGAGACTACATGGATAGAGAGAACTAGCCATCCCGGTACACCAGCTGAGCCCAGCTTTCATCTTACTAGGCAGGTTTATGTAGCCACACAACTGCACCCAGGTGAGACCCACATAAGAACTGCCCAGTCAACTCACAAAGTCACTAAATGTTGAAGTAGTTTATTATGCAGTAATTGATAACGGATATAAGGATTAACGTTTTCATCTAGGCAATGGGCAGTCATCAAAGGATTGCAATTATTCATTTTTAAACAGGGGCCGTAATATGATTAAGATTGACTTTTTAAAGATTACTGGTGGTAGATGTGGAAGACAGAGTGTGGCTTGGGGTGAGTGGACACGGAGAGATCATAAACAGCAGTATTGCATTGGTCGAGACAACAGATGAAGAGTAGTTATGATAGAGTAGGAGTCAGATAACGTTCTTTCAAGGGCCAGACAGTAAATATTCTAGGCTTTACTGGCCATAGGTTCTCTGGTTTATCTATTCAACTCTGCTGTTGTATCATTAAACAACCATAGAAAACATGTAAACAAGTGAGCATTGCTGTATTCCAATAAAACTTTATTCACAAATACAAGTTTTGGGCTGTATTTCTATCAGTGCAAAGGCATAAGGGATAAATTAGAAGACAAAGAACATTTTGGAGTTACAATCAATGTGCTGTGGCCAGTGAGGAAGAAGGAAGAATCAAAGATGATTTATAGTTTAGATAACCCAACATGTGACACTGATTGTTAGTGATCAGGAAAAAAAAATGGGCAAAGCAGAATTTAGGTGTGCCTGGTTTGAGACTTTTTGAGTTTGAAGCAGACCGCCTAGAAAGAAAGGTCTACTAAGTCTTTGGAAATATAAGTTTCAAGGACTGGATCTAGGAGGCATATATTCAGGGGGCGTCAACATATAGGTGGAATTTAAAGCTAGGAATAGAAAGAATCAAATTACCTTCCAGAGTCTTTGTTGCTTATCACAGTGCCTAGCATGTACAGAACACTCAGTTAAAAAAAAAAAAAAAAACACCATGCAAGTCAACCATGCTTCTGACTTTAATTGTATTATTAGTTAAAACCAACCAACCAACCAAACAAACAAACCTGTTGCCCTCGACTCGGTTGTGACTCATAGCAATCTGATAAGATAGAGTAGAGCTGCCCCATAGAGTTTCCAAGGAGCAGTTGGTGGATTCAAACTGCCGACATTTTGGTTAGCAGCTGAGTTCTTAACCACTGCACCACCAAACAGGGCACTAAATAAGAAAATCAGAGGATTGAAAAGAGAGCCCTTGAGAATGTTCATATTTAAGAAGTAAGGGGGTAAAAGAAAAATTAGGAGCAGAGGCCAGAAGTTGTTAGCGGAGAAAATTCCACTAAGAATGATATGTGGGAATAGAAAGAAAAGTATTTCAAAAAAAGAAGGGCATTTGTTAGTGTAGGGCAGAAATGTCCAATAGGCTGGAGCCAGGTATGAACTTTTGTAGACTATACAATCCCTCATGATTTGAGGAAGACCTGTGAGAAGGGTGTGAGTTAGATTACAACATATCAGAACCAAACCAAACCCATTGCACTGGAGTGAATTCCTGCTCATGGCAACCCCATCTGATACAGAATAGAAGTGACCTCCATTGGGTTTTCTTGGCAATAGTCTTCATGGAGCCAGGACTTTTTTTCTGCGGCACCACTGGGTGATTTTGAACCGCCAATATTTCAGTTGGTAGCTGAGTGCAAACCACATGCCCCACCCAGGCACCTCGACTACAACACAAGAGGATGACAAAAATGAAGCCACCTCATGGTGGCAAATCTGATGGTTTGCTAGGCAACTTCAACCTTTTGAGTTACTGAATTTTTCAAATGCCCTTTTTTTTTTTTTTTACGCTACCAACACACTCTCATTACCTTCTACTAATGTCAACCTTTTTCCACTCGTCTGTCCGGCTAATGATCCAGACTGAAACATATCATTCCAGACCTCAGGGATTGGTCCAGAAAATAGGTGTGTGACCTGATTAGAATCCTTACTGGAGGTGTTTTTTTGACTGAAACCAGTGGGGAAAATGGCATTGCCACTTTTGCTTCAACTAGTCTTAGTCAGGTTTCTGTCACTAGCACTGATGCTGCCCTGACTTAGACGTCTCCAGAAGGACAACCTCTAGGAGAAACACTCTAACGTGCCACATGATCCAATGAGGGGTAAACACTGAAACCATTTAGCCCCAGTACAGTTTCCTTCATTAAATACAATAGCATTCCCTAATGACATTCTTGAAGTTCGATGTCATTTGAGAAGTCTCACTCTGCTGCCCTCAACTTTATTTCTAATTTTTTTTTTCACACTGAGAGTGTTTCCTAGCTAGATTCATGACTATGGATAAGGTTCAAATTATTAAAGAAGCAAAGTTTCTGAGGGAAAGCGATTTCTTCTCCTTGTTCTTCATTATTTACATATTCCCTGGTATCTTTCCAAGGCACTTAACTCAATTTACATTTTAATGAACTACCATACTGTACTTACCAAACGCTTAGTGGGTCAATATCAGAGGTCCTATTTTGGGAGTCAGAAACAATCAGTAGTCAGAATGAGAACAAACCAGAGCATCTGCAGAACTGGCATGACCGGAAAATTTTCCAAACTTCAATCGGGATTGCCATTGTATGCATGGATATTTTTGTATTGGTATTTATTTGGTGTGTTTCTTTAAATCAGGTCACTGTCATTTTTTTTTCCTTAAATATAATATTTTAAAATAAAACACAAGCAAGAAATAATAGCACTTGACATAAGTAAAAGGTAAATTAAATATACACGTACTAAAACACTTTTTTTTTTTTCCCCTGTACCAATTAGGGATGCTCCTGGCCTTCAGAGGAAAGCACACAACATTTGGAGAAACCTTGCTTGTGGGAGCAGAAGTGACAGGACATTATAAAAAGGTCTTTAAGGTCAGGTAAACTTGTGTTCAAATCTTGGTTTTATTTCTTAGTAGATTCCTTCTGTTTCTACTCAAAGAAATCTCTTCTTCCTTTTCATCACACTCATCACATTTTAGTGTATTTGTTACTTAATTCATCACCAGTCTGTCAGTTTGCTGTGCTGTGGTGGCTTTTGTGTTGCTATCACACTGGAAGCTATGCCACTGGTATTTCAAAAACCAGCAGGGTCACCCACAGCGGACCTCCAAACCAAGAAACCCAATTCCATGAGGTGTTAGATTGTACATAAGGAGCCTCAGGAGCTACTCTTTCTTTTTGTCATTGTTGTAAATATATCTATCACACAACTTTTGCCAATTCATATTTTTACAGGTGTACAACTTATTATAAAATCAGCAATTAAAATAATTGGCTGATGCAACCCTACCGTTAATGGATACAATTTTCCAGTACCATTAACTGTCCCCGTCTTCTCCCTCATTCTTGCCCCTGGTAACCGCTAATAAACTTTGGTCTCTACACATTTGCCTTGCTTCATTTTTGTATATAAAGAAAATCATACAATATTTGTCCTTTTGTGATGGACTTATTTCATTCAGCATAAAGTCTTCAGGCTCTATTCATGTTGTAGAATACATCAAGACTTCATTTCCCTACTGGCTGAGTGGTATTGCATTACATGTACGCCCTACATTTGTATACCCATTCATCTGTTTATGGTCATTTGGTAGCTACAAAATTGTCATGTTGTCATTGCCATCCTTTTACTAAGCAACATTAATAAGCTAAATTAAAACAAATTCAGTGTCTATGTCCAATGAATAAATAACCTACCTTTGACCTGCAAACATTTTTATTTTTCTTGATTTAGTCTCTGCATTGCTTTTTGATACACCAGTCTCCTTGAAAAAAAACGTTGTGCCCAATTAATTCTCTTTAACCTGACACTTAGCATAGTCCCTGGAACATGGTAAGTGCTCAAAGTTATTTGTTATGAAATCAATAAATAAATGAACAAATGATTTTTTTTTAAATTGTACTTATGGTTTGTGAGAAAACAGAATGCTTAATTTTAAAAATGTATGCAGATTCTCTATAATGTAGACAGGCAGGCAGATTGTAGGCAGAAATTTCTAAAGCTTCCCGTCAGAGGCTTCAGAGGATTTTCACTTGGCCTAGGATGTGGACAGGGGGCTGAGTGGAGGCAAGTGGCGAGGAGCCAGGGCTGATGTATTGGAAGCAGTCCTTTTAATATCTGTCCTCACAATATGATAGGCTAGTATGCGTTTTACATTTTAGATGAAGAGAAAGCCACTCTGCTTAAAATAAGAGGCTAGTTAGACACATTGAAATGATAAAGAATTTCTAATTAAAAGTACAGCTTGCCTGTGCAATGAAATAGAAAGTAAATCCCTTACCTTGGTAGCTTTGGCACTTAGCTCCCAAATGAAAATAAGTGTGAAAATTTCCAGTTAATCCCAATGGACCATTTCTTATTGTCACAGATTCCCAAATTTGTCAGACTCTGCTTAAAACTGTAAATGGGATTATCTAGAGTGCTATAGCTTCCTATTCCTTCATTGTTATAACCATCCAAATCTATCCAAAATTGAGCTTTTAAAAGGCAACTCAAATTATAATTAATATGCAATGTTGTCATGTGCTATGACCAGTTCATCCTTTGTTCCCAATAAAGTTTGTGACCTTTTAAGCTGAATTTTGAAAGTCATCTATAGTAATCTTGCAAAGACTAGTGTGTATAAAAATACTTCAGATTTAAAGAGATTATATAGCAATTAACGAGGTAAGGACCTTGAAGGAAAATCCAGTTCTCGAATTTAAATAATCCTTGAGAGGTATTGATTTTACTTTTGACTGCTGATCCCAGAACAACTGATTATAAGGTTATCATCAGGACGTTGCAAAAAAGGAGGAGAAAAAGCTAGTTTAAGGTAAGGTTCCCTAGAGGGGGAGCTTCTGATGACTATTCAGGTACAAGTGCTTGATTGATGAAGTTCTCCCTTGGGGGACTGATAAGGGAATGCAGGAAACAAGGAAAGGGAGGCAGCCAAGCAAGGATGGTATCTCAGGAAAAATTCTGAGTAGGGTAGTGTCAGCCTGATCTCACAGGGGACAGAAAATGTATTTTGAGCCTCAAGTTGTCCTTACCCAAGGTGAGATTGCTGGGGCATATTGTCATTGGTTGGAGCCCTGGTGGTGCAGTGGTCAAGAGCTCGGCTGCTAACCAAAAGGTTAGCAGTTCTACTCTGTTCTATAGAGTCGCTATGAGTAGGAATTGACTCCATGGCAGAGGGTTTATTGTCACTGGTCAAAGGTGGGACTGAGGGGCTAAGAGGGTGGGGTGGGAGAAAGGGGAATAAGAACTTCCCGGTAGTATAGGATTAAAAATATAATTGGCATCTTTATATCATTGTATTCTTCTAGGATGCTTTCTGATACTAAACCTCACCTTAAACCATCACTCTGAATAGGTACATGCAGAAATTTACATAATTTTGTATTCCTAGCTGGTGACGTAGTGGTCAGCAGTTCAAATCCACCAGGCACTCCTTGGAAACCTTATGGTGCAGTTCTACTCTGTCCTATAGGGTCACTAGGAGTAGGAATTGACTTGACAGCTAGCTTTGGTTTAGCATCAAGTACAGTACCTGGCATAAAATAGGCAATCAAAATATATACACATAAATGAGTGCTATCAGCGAACATACAAATCTTAGTTGAGCCAACATTTTTTTTCCCCACAAATAAAACTATTAATTCATTTAGTAAATTGTCATTGAGCATCTCCTATACCTCAAGCATTGGACTAAGTCCTTGATTTATAGCATTAGACAAGACAGAGTGACTGCCTCCATGGAGAGGCACTTCTTTTATTATTCTATCAACGGAGGCTGATAATCAAGCCTATATTGCTATAAAAAAATTAATGAAATATATTTGTGACTAATTGATAAGAATAAAAAATATAGGATGAGAGCATATAATGAATTGGGATGTGACCCTTTCTGGTAGGTTAGGGAAGGGGATCCAGAAGATATTAAGAATATATCAGCTCTCACCCTTCAAGTCTCCAAATGTGTCAGGCTCTGAGGCAGTTTTTAATATATACAACTAGATAGCAATAACTGATATTTTCTTGAGGAAAGAGAAGAGACCATTTTCAATTGAGACAGAGTTCCACCTGTTATCACAGTAACCCCTCCATGGTATTCCTGGTATAGAGGGAGAGTTTGGGTACTAAGAGCTTATGGGTGTGGTACAAAGTGTCCACAAAGGGAAGGAAGGAAGGTCATCCTAAGATGGATGGAGGTGCTTGGGGTTCAAATATAGCCTCTTTTATAATATGGTTTCTAGTCTTCTGAGCTTCTTTTTGAAACATGGGTTCCAAAATCAAACAGGACAAGTCGTCTTTGATTGAAGGATGGAAATAATAATGCTTGAGTCTCATGAAAATTTTCTGTGTCTAGATTTATGTTAACTGTTTTTTAAAAATATTCAGAATCAGATATCGATTCTACTCATTTTAAATCCCATAGAGTCCTGCAAAGAAAGGGTTCTACGGAAAGGACTTAGCAAAGTAGACTGACTACAGAAAAATGCATAAAAACAAGACACATGATGACTTGTATGTTTCCTGTCAATATCCTCTTCACCAGAGAAAACAACTCTAATTCTTTTAACTCTGAAATACATAACATGCTTTGATATGCCCTCTGGGCAAATTTCAACATGTCAAAGATGCTTTTAAAATGTGGTGCCCAAAATGGAACACAACAATCTGAACAATTAAAAGAATCATAAACCGGTAAAGCAATGTAAGAATATATTTTAAGAGTTACCTCACAATTTGGGGACATGTTTGTGTGTGTAATAGTTTTGCATATGAACTTCTGTAATTAGGCAATTGATATTTTTAACCTTAAAGCAATTTACGGTTTTCTATTATTTTATTGTCCTTTAAGTGAAAGCTTACAGTTCAATTAGTTTCTCATACAAAAATTTATACATACATTGTTATGTAACCCTAGATGCTCTCTGTATCACATGACAGCACAATCCTCCGCCCCGGATTTTCCACTTCCATTCAACCAGCTCCTATCTTTTTCTGCTTTCTCATCTGGCCTCCAGACAGGAGCTGGCCATTTAGTCTCATGTATCTACTTGATCTAAGAAGCACTCTTTATGAGTATCATTTTATATCTTATCCCATCCCAGGGATGGTCTAGTCTAATTCGTACCTGAAGAGTTGGCTTCAGGAATGATATAAATTTTGGGCTAACAGAGAGTCTGGGGACCATGTCTTCTGGGGTCCCTCTAGTCTCAGTGAGACTATTAAGTCTGATCTTCTTACTAGAATGAGCTCTGTACACCACTTTTCTCCTGCTCCATCAGGGACTCTCTGTTGTGCTCCTTGTCAGAGAGGTCACTGGCGGTAACGGGGCACTAGTTCTTCTGGTCTCAGGCTGATGGAGTCTCTGATGGTTCTCTTTACTAAATAGTATTTTTACTGATTCTAAACTAGTACCTCAAATTCTGTAGATCGTTTCAAATCTTGATTATATCATGTAGGTAATTCATCATCTTTTGCCATTTATAAAATTTGCATATTTAGGAGCTGCATTTTTGATAGCCTTCTCTAATTCTTTGATAAAGATGTTAAGCAGAATGTATTCAATGGCAGATCCTTTGGTCCGTCCACTTGGAGACATGTTATCCAGGCTGGACTCCAAACTAAATGCCACATCCTTTCCATTGTTACTAATATTGCTACTCCTGACTCTCCATAGAAAATTATTGCCCAGTCATATTTCTTGGAAACCCTGTGGGGCAGTTCTACTCTCCTTATAGGGTCGCTATGAGTCAGAATCGCCTCGACGGCAATGGGTTTGGGTATGGGTATTCAAAAGTATTAGAAACATCATATATTTTTCAAAAAAAAAATAAAAAACAGATGATGTGTTAAAATGCCAAACCACTACTTCTTTCATGTAGAGAGAAGTTGATTTTCTCTTTAAGAATTCATGTTGCTCTCTAGTGTTTACAACATTCTTTTAAAAAAATAACTAAAAATATCTACTTTATATTCCATTTTAAAACTTGCCTATTGACTAATACAAATTTTCCAAATCTGCACTCATTACATATGCTATTTTACTCACATAGAGCAACATTTCCCCATTTCCTGTCTTCTGAGTACCAATTTATTCTCCATGATTTTACAAAGATAACTTCAGTAATCTCAAGAATACGTTTAATAGTATTAATAGATATTATTATTTTTATGGTACAATAAACTGCCTCATAAAGGTATTCCTTCACACTTGAGACGTATCTATGGTATATAAAAAAAAAAATGGTATAGTTAATAATAATCATAATATTTAATATTTATCAACTCCTAAAAAGTGTTAATTGCTTTACATGCATGATTTCATTTAATCTACAAAACAACCCTGTGAGGCAGTTTTTCTATTACTATCTTGTTTTCAAACGAGTGATTTCAAGCTTATAAAAAAAAGTAAGGAACTTCTCCAGGTCGCGCATATAATAATGGCATTTCAGGGACCTGAATGAATCCAGGTTTCTTTGAAACCAAAGCCCTTAATCACTACCGTGTAATGGGTAGGGAAATCCTGGTTGCTTAGTGGTTTAGTGTGACAGCTGCTAACCAAAGGGTTGGCAGTTCAAATCTGCCAGGCATTCCTTGGAAACTCTATGGGGCAGTTCTACTCTGTCCTATAGGGGCGCTATGAGTCGGAATCGACTCGATGGCAATGGGTTTTTGGTTAGTAATGGGTAGATTTCTAAAAATATACTTGCTTTATTAAAGAAAATGCATATTAATCTTTTGGATAGATAATAAAGATTGCCCCCCCACCACGCACAAAACATGGAGCCCTTTTATAAATACACCAATAATGTATGTTAGTGTCCTAAATAACACTAGTATTTTTTTTTATTTAATCAATGGTATCAGTTTTGCTTTTGAACTGTGTTTTGACTTTGGGCATTTTTAAATATGTTTGGGGACTTTTTGTTCTTATTTTTCTGTGAATTGCTGTTCCTATCTTTTTAAAATGCGGTGCCCAAAAATGGAACACAACAATCTGAACAATTAAAAGAATCATAAACCGGTAAAGCAATGTAAGAATATATTTTAAGAGTTACCTCACAATTTGGGGACATGTTTACTATATTTCTTATTGTGTTTGTGTTCTTATTAATTTGTGAAAAACCTTTGTATATTGATAATATTAACACATTCTATTTTTTATACTATATGCATTGCAAATGTTTTCTGCCAGTTTTACACTTGTATTTTATCAAGTTTAAGGAATCTTTCACAGTGGAATACTTTATAATTTTTAAAAATTATTGCTATGCACTTATTTTATGGCTTCGGTTCTTGCTTTAGGGAGGATTTGTTTGTTTTCACCTCATAGTTATAAAAAATTCTCATCGATTATTCCTAAGGTTATAATTTTAATACACCCTCTATAATAGAGCCTTTTATTCCAATCTTGATAAAGGCTGTAAAACACAGTATTAAGAAGTCAAACTCATGTGCCAGAGTCCTTGGGTTCAAAATGTAGTGACTGGGTTGCCTTGAGCAACTTACTTAAACTCTGAGTACTTTAGTTATTTGTATATAAAATGGGGCTAATGATAGTACCTACTTCTTAGGTATGTGGAAAGGAGTACATGAGTTAATACATGTGGCGCACTTAAAAATAATATCTAGCTTATAGTATTTACTCAAATAATAGCTATTAACTCTATTTTAGATTCATTTAGTGTATGTATATTTGTTTTAGTACAAATTAGAAACCTGACATTTCTTTTTTCAAAATGGGGAAGAAATTGAACCTACAACTTTGATTAAAATTGGCACAATTTCTTCACTGATACACTTCAATTGTATATTCAGATTCTACTTGTACATTGATCTGTTTTCCAAAATTAGTAGCATCTATGCTTCCAATACTTACATCGATCTTTTTTTTTTTTTAACACATTAAGAAGCTGGGACTCAGAGAGGCGATGCCAAGATATATGAGTCAGAATCGACTTAAAGACAACAGGTAGGTTATAAAAGATCTGGAAATCACACCTACATCTTCCTGAAATTGGTATATTCCAAGAAGTTATCAAGCTTCTTCAAAGGGTATGCACAATAAACGTGATCTTTCCATAATCCCAAAATGTGTTTTATTATGATATACTCATGAGCACAAAGTAATTTGGGGTTATGTATGTATCTTCTTGTTTTATGCATTCTCTTTGTGATATATTATCGTAATTATCCATTTTTAAGACTGTCATGCACATTATTTTGAGCTCCATGGGCCAAGGGCCATGTTTGTATTGCTAATATATAGCCATTCCCAGCACATAGTTAAAAATCATACCTGTTAATTGAATTAAGTAGAACTTTATTTCTAAAATAACGTGCAATCATGTCAGTACACTGCTTAAAACCTCACAATGGGTTGTGGCTACTCAAAACATCAATTGCAAAACTTTGCCCTCATTTCAAGGTACATTAAAAATGGCTCCATGCAAATAATCTCCCACTACAGCCCAAATAGCCCTTTATTCTAGGTAGCTGGTTCATCTCACTATCTTAGAATACCTGTGTTGATTTTTACTTTTTCCCCATCTCATAGCCTCTGTCATCCAAACTTATTTATGAAGTTTTTCTTGACTACTTGGGAGCAGACTGATTTCTCTTTCTTCCTGAGCCAGCAGTTAGAATTGTTTAATTTCAGAGGTAAAAACAATCTCAGACTTGATCTAGGTTAAACCCTTCATTTAATAATGAAGAAAGGACTGTCTAGTGAGGTTGTAAAACTTTCCCTTAGAGTATTCTTAATGACCATGGCTCACATTTTAGTTCTCAATTTCGTATTTTTCTTTAATTATGTACCGATGGGATTAAAAGCTCCTCTGGAGCTAGAACTAGCAGCAGACTCAGCAAATCATTGAATAAATATGAATTAAGTGCCAACTATGGGTCACACAATATTCTAAAATCTAGAAATGCAAAACTACTAGAGATATGTGCCTTTCTTTTATATAACCATAGTCTATGCATGAAACAGACATTAACCAAACAATTGTAAAATAACTGTTAATAGCTAATTAAAATTATGCTAAGTGTTAGGAAGAAAATTTAAATAATGCTGTAGATAGATACTTGACTATTTAATCTAGATTGAGCTGGGAAAAAAGAAAAAAACAAAAGAAGATTTCTTCATACAGAGAAACTTGTGAACTCAAGGACCCTGATTCCAAAATTACTTTGGCATTTAGAGAAAAGTGAGAAACCCAGCGTGTCTACGAAAACAGTGTAAGGGGGAAAGTGAGGATGGAACAAGCAGGAAGGCAAGTTTAGGTACTATCATGCAAGCTCTATCATTGAGAACTTTGAATTTTACACTTGCTGTCATAAAAGGCTTTGGGAAGACTTTACAGAGGAAAAGGAAATTACTTCAAAATTTCTACATTAAAAAAAAATCTGCTATAGATTTTATGCTTAAAAAAGAGATGAGGAAACATATGAAACATGAAGGTGGGAGACCATTCGGTAGCCTTAGAGAGATCAAAGCAGCTTGGCCAGTGTGTCACTGGTAGAGATGGAGAGACAGGTGTGAACAGAAGAGATGTTAGTAGTTAGTATATATAGAATTTGAACTAAAATACTTGGTGAAAACATAATGTATTGTTTTCATGAAGTCAGGCTCAATCTTTAAATACTTGAATAAAAAATCAAAGAGATATACACAATACAGTGCCATAGATGATTTATTGGGGTTCTGGTATCATGAACCACATGAAAGAAGGTGACTGTTTTTTTCCCCCATACAACCAAGAAGCAAGAATAAACAAACTTTTAGATTTAGGCCAATTAAGTTTGAGAAACCTGTGAGAAATCCAAGTGAAGAAATTCTGTATGAAATTAATAATATGGTCTAGAGATATAAATGTGAGAATTGGTGGCATAATAACAAATATAATCCAAAAAAAAATAAAAACTTTATTTTATTTTATTTATGGACTGAATAAAATCAGGAGGAGAAGAGACTTAGGAATTATCCTGACGGATTCATACATTTTAAGGTCAAGGAAAGGTAGGAAAACCAATGAAAATCTGGCAAACAGCAGCCCCGTTGAAAAGTAAAAAGCCAATATACAATAGTGTCATGAAAGTCAAAAACAAATGGTATACCTGACATAGAGTTGGACTCAAAATAATATTTTTAAGATAAATGAATGAAACTACTCATCTGTATTGAATGTTGCCAACAAGTCAATTAAGGTAGGTGCTAGAAATCATCCATCGAATGTAACAATATGAAAATCAATGATGACATTACAAAAGCAGATTTGGTGGTGGGGTGGGGGAAATGAATGGAAAAAGATATTCTATTAAAGTGGATTGAAAAATAAATGAGATGCATATCATAAAACTGACGAATAATTAGTAACCAGAATATACGAACAATATCTAAATGTTGAGAATAAAACAACCATATAACTCAATACAAATTGGGGAAAAATATAAACTGGCAATTCACAAATGGGAAACCTTAAAGGCCAAAAACATATCAAAAGATGTTTAACTAATAATCAGGAAAATGAAACTATATTACAGTGAAATACCGTGGTAAAACAATTCTAACATGGCCCTCAATGATTTCTGCCTCCTGGTATTCAAGCTCTTCTGTAACCCCTTACCCCTTACTATGGGCTGGGCCTAGTGCCCCTGTTCTGAAGAATGAAATATGACAAAAGTGATGAGATGTCTCTTTCTGAGATTAAAAAATTAGATTACCAAAAGACTGTGACTTCCATCTTGCTTATGCCCTCTAACTGTCTTGCTTGCTGGGAATAAAATCAGCTGCTGTGTTCTGACCTGACCTACGGAAAGGTACATGTGGAAAAGAATTGAGAGGTCTCTAACCTACTGCCAGGGAGAATCTGGGGCCCTCAGTACAACAACACATAAGGAACTGAATCCTGAGACCAACCACCTGAGTAAACTTAGAAGTGACTCCTCCTCATCTGGGACTTAAAATGAGACCGCATTCTCAGCTCACACCTTGATTGAGATCTGTGAGAGAATTTGATTCAGAGATGTCCAGGTAAACCAGGTCTGCAACCATAATCAACAGAAACCATAAGATAAATATTTGCTGTCTTAAGCCTTTAAGTTTTGGGGCAAACTGTTATGCAGAAATAGATAACAATTATAGGAACTATTACGTGTCCCTTAAATAAGCAAAAATCTGAAATTCTGACTAAAAGAAGTGGTGTTAAGGATGAGGTGTAATTGAAAATATCCAGATACTGCTGAAGAGAGTACAAATTGGTTTATCCTCTTTGACAAGCAATTTGACTTGGTCTGTTAAAGATGAATATGTTCATACTATCAGGCCACCAATACCCTTTTTAAAGAAGTGTTTCTATGTAAGCAAAGAGATATACACAAGCATGATCATTTCACAGATTCTTTATAAGAGTGAAAACTGGACAGAAATTTCCAACAATACGAGAATGAATAAATAAACTGTGATATATTCATTCTGTGAAACACCACAGAGAAGTTAATATAAGTGAACTAGATCTGCATGTATCCACAGAATGTACAAAATTACTGACACTTTGACATGTTGTTATTGTGCACTGCGGAGTCAATTCTGACTTGAAGCAACCTTATTTGACAGAGCAAAACTGCCCCTTAGGGTTTCCTAAGCTCTAATCTTTACAGGAGCAGACTGCCAGGTCTTTTCTTCCTTGGAACTGCTGGTGACTTTGAACCGCAGACCTTTCAGCTAGCAGATGAGTGCTTAATCATTATATCACCAGGGCTTATATACTTTGATATACTGTATGTCAGTATAAAATATATGAAATAATACTACATATCATTTATGGATATATATGCCTACTTCACAATAGTAGTCAAACTCTGGAATAAAAACATGAAACCCATTGCAGTCGAGTTGATTTGACTCATAGTGACCACAAAGGACAGAGTAAAACTGCCCCATAGGGTTTCCAAGCAGCAGCTGGTGAATTCGAACTGCTGACCTTTTGGACAGCAGCTGAGTTCTTAACCATTGTGCCACCAGGGCTCCAAAACCCTAGAAAAAAGGAATGGGAATTAAGAAAAAAAGGAATGGAAATATGTAATATACTATTTCATTGGGGAAAAAAAAATCCAAAGCAAATATGGCAAAATATCAACAATAATTAAGTCTAGGGTGGGGAACACATGGCTGTTATATAGTTCTCTGTATTTGTACAACTGAAATATTTCATAATATTTCAAACTTTAAAAATTGTGAATAGGAATTGGTTAGACAAGTATTTGTAGTAAAAACTTTCCAGAAGCCAGATAATAAAAGCAAGGGGGAACATTAAGGATAGCTGAAGAATTTGTGAGGTCAAGACAGATGTTATTATATTTTATTATTTTTTACACAAAAGAAACTAGAATATTTGTAGATAATAATCAGTCCTGAGACGGACACTGAAAATCTAGTAAATAAAGGAGATAAACAACACAGCAAAGTCCCTGAGAATCGAAGAAAAGTGAATGAAAATCACAGTTGTGATAGGGCAGAACTTTTTCTCGCTGTAACTAAAGATGGAAAGACAACACGAGTTCTGATACAGGAAACGGATTTCCATCTTTGGACTTTGTGACAAATTGGAAGTAGAAGACACATCCATGAAAACAATGGGGTCAGAAGGGAAAGTTTGTGATTTGAGCACAGCAGTAAAGAAGCTATAAAACAGTGCTTGCAGAGAATGAGGCCAAGAGCTCCATAGAGAAAACTTGGCAAGATTTCTGGGGAGTTGTACAGTTCAATTTTAATCTATGGTGTTTTCAATCTGACAAACTGTCCATAAAATGAATACAGGTAGCAAGTATCTAATAAATATTTATTTGAATTAATTTTACTCTCATTATTGGAATGATTAGAATGGTATTTTTGCAGATTTTGTTTTTATTCAATTGTTTTAATATTGAGCCTATCTATAAGGAAACAGTGCACTGTATTTTACATCAACCCAAATACATCCTGGATAAAGGATGAATTTCAAAATCTTAGAATATATTTTTGTTTAAATTTATTGTGAACTTTCTTGGTAAATTAAAAAAAAATCTAAATCAACAAGTCTCAGACAGACTAAATATACAACCTTGAGAACCTGGCTAATACAATAACAACAAATTAACTCTAGAGCTTTCTAAATTATGAATAAAAAAAATCTGAATTTTTATAACATGATTTTACCACGCAGTATTTCCCTTGACTGTATCCTTTTACCACTCAATATTTCCCTTGAGTGTATCCTAGTACTTTACATGTATTTTATGAGAGCACTAAGAATTTTTCACTAAATTATTTATCTTGATATACCTGACATTTAGATTTCCTAAAGGTAAAAGTTAGGAAAGAAATAATCCAAGACAGCAAGGTGGAGAGTCAGAACAAAGTTTATTTTATACTTAACTTGACTGAGGCTGTGAGATGTGGCAGAAAGGAAAGGATACTTGATTAAATCATTAAGCTCAAATTCCAGTCTGGGCACTATCTTGAGCAAGTCTCTGAATTCCTCTGGGTTTCCTCGTCTACAAAAGCAGAGGATTAAATTAAACTATTTCCCAAATCCTACTATTTTAAGCCTGCTACTCTTCTTCAGTTCAATAGAATTTCGAAAAGAAGAATTTCAGTAAACACATAGCTATTTCCAATTTTCGACTACACAGTGAAAAACGTCCCCAATGTGGCCAGGCTGTGTGGAGGATTATCAACCTCTCTTTGACATCACTGTCTTTGTACTTTCAATGCTAGCTTCCTTTAACTAGGTTACTTCCTTTCAAGTTCACAGATAGACAAAATTTAGAAGCAAAGGTGGATAGAAGTGGAAATCAGAGTGAAGCAAGAATGAAAAAAAAAAAAAGTATGTGTTCAATTTAATGCTTTGATAGCACTAGGTGCTCTTTGAAGTCTGGGGATGTAATTCCCTGAAACTAAATGGAGATGGTATGAACTAGAATGGATAGATATTGGGTTGAAATGAGAGGGAAAACACAATAGTGTCTACAGTCTTCTTACCCCACATTTTTGTTAGCTAGCAATGCTTATGAGCACTATTTAATCTGGCAGAACAGTTTTTTAGAAAAATGAGAGCAGAAGATGTCAGGAAAATCAAAGGCAAAAAAAGGACTCCTAAGAGAGCATTAAGCAATTGGGCTTAAAATTACCCTGTTTATACTCAAAAGTAACAATTGACCTAACATTCAGAGCTTAAATGAAGTATGAAAAAAATAACTTAATACTTCATTAACATAAAGGTTCCATTTTTGTTCAGCTCTAATAATATTTCCTTTCACAAAACACACCTGTGGTGAACAAATACAGAACTTTCAACTTTCACATAACCAGGCTCAAAGACAATGATGGAAACACTCTAAATGATAAGGAAACTTTTCAAGTACACGTGTACTATTAAAATGGTAAACGTAATTGACATCAAGTTGCCTAGTGGTTTTGGGACAGGAAAATTTTCTTACCTAGCTCAGTTGATTGTATAATGTATTTAATGGGCCGGACATGTAACAGAAGAGTTTGTCTGTGTCTGAGAACAAAGTTAGACTGTTTTAAATAGGAAGTCGTATGAGTGTTTTTCTATTTAGAGATCTCTTTTTTAAGGTACATGATGAGGCTATTGATAAATTTCACCTTTACAATGGCCGCTGTTATTTTGTTGTTGTTGTGTGTTTGGTTTGGTCTGGGTTGGTTCTTTTTGCAATAAGTTTCCATGTTGGTGCATATTATCTATTTAAAGTTGTTTCTGGGGCAAATGTGTATGGGAAGCTTTCATTGGTTTGTTTATCCTGCCTGTGTGATAAAGCCAAAAGCTCATAAATGTGGGAAGCCTTTAGTAGCTGGAAGAAACAAAGAATAGATTCTCCCCTGGTGCTTCCAAAAAGAACCACCTCCATCAATGCCTTGATTTTAGACCCTGGCAATAGGAAACTAATACGGAGTTTGGTACCTAGAAGAGGAGAGCTGGTGTAACAAATTCCTAAATATTTTGAAGTGGTTTTGGAACTGGCTAATGAGCAAGGGCTGGAAGAATTTTGAGAAGCATGATCAAAAAAGCCTAGATTGCTTTGAACAAACTGCTAGTAAAAATATGGACAGAAGCAAGGGCTCAGAAGAAAATAAGGAATATGTTATTAAAAATTCAAGGAAAGTCCATCCTTGTTATATAGTGACAGAAACTTGGCTAAATTGCATCCCAGAGTTTTATAGACCTTGTAGACAGTGTGCTTGGCTATTTAGTTGAGATTTCCAAGCAAAGTGTTGAAGGTGCATCTGATTTCTTGTTGTTTATAGTAAAATA
The DNA here is from genome assembly GCF_030014295.1 of Loxodonta africana. Classification (NCBI taxonomy): domain Eukaryota; kingdom Metazoa; phylum Chordata; class Mammalia; order Proboscidea; family Elephantidae; genus Loxodonta; species Loxodonta africana. The sequence goes on along the minus strand of NC_087347.1, from coordinate 107,141,391 downwards.
ATAGAGGAAAGGGAAATTAGGGAAGAATTATTAAATAAGGAAACAAAAAAAGAAAAATAGGACTTGATAATTTTAGAAATTCTCAGCCTATACAGATTTTAGAAAATGCTAAAATTATAAGATTCCACTGTCATAAACACATGCTCTGGAGAGAAAGCCAAGGGTATGGCTGGATAGCCTTTTGCTACTGCTGCAAGTGGACTAAAAGTTCAGAATATTTGATCACATAGAGGACTCTCAGAAGAAATTAGTCATACAAATTATAGATCCCCTAAGACATCACAGAAGACCAGTAATAGAGATAGGATTATCCAGGAAAGATCTATGGATGACTGTCTTATCTAATGGAGTGAATCCTTGTGACATATATGGGTGACTCACAAAGTTCTTGAAGATGTTATATCAGGAGAAATACTGCCAGTTGGAACTAAAGAGACAGACACAGGACAAACGAAAGGAGGCTATAAGAGTCTCAAAATTCTCCAGGCAGGAAAAAGGCTGAGAAAACTATTGGGCTACAAACATGTGCTACCCTTCAAGAATGAAGGAAGCATGATATTAGCCCAGAAATTGGAGGCGAGAGCGACCAGAGGGTTATTCCCGGTCCTTGAAACCTAATGGAGTTTATCTGGTTAGATTTATAAATTGCTTGGGACCAGTAACTCCTTTTTTTTCCTTTGATTTTCTCCTTTTTTAAACAGGAATGCTTATAACGTGTATCCTATGCGTAGCCCACCACTGTATTCTGGTAGTGGATGACTTGTTTTCTAGTTTTGAAGGTTCACAGACTGAGAGATGTTTAAATGGTTTCCTAATATGATGGTATTTAGATGAGATTTTGGATATTGAATAGATACTGTGATAAACTGAGACTTTTGGATGTGTTGGCATGGGGTGAATGTATTTTGCATATGGATCAACATAAATCTTTGAAAGTATGGGTGAGCATTAGAAGGCTAAATAATGATCCCACCAAAGATGTCCACATCTTAAACCTGGAAACCTGTAAATGTTACCTTATATGGCAAAAAAAACAAAAGGGACTTTACAAAAAAACAAAACCAAACCTATTGCTGTCAAGTTGATTCTGACTCATAGTGACCCTATAGGACAGAGCAGAACCCCCCCATAGAATTTCCAAAGAGAAGCTGGTGGATTAGAACTGCTGACCTTTTGTTTAGCAGCTGAGCTCTTAACCACTGCACCACCAGGGGTTTGAAAAGGGGTTTTAGGTGTGATCAAACTAAGCATCTTGTGATGGAGAGATTATTCTGGATTATCCCAGTTAGAGCAATGTAATCGCAAGGGTCCTAATAAGAGGAACACAGGAAGGTCAGATAAAGGAGAAGGCAATATGATGATGGGAGCAGAGATTGAAGGGATATGGCTACAAGCCAAGGAATGCCAACAGCCTCTAGAAGCTGGGAGAGACAGGAACAGATTGTTTCCTGGATCTTCCAGAACGAACCAACATGCTGACCCTTTGATCTTAGTCCTTGGAAATAGGAAACTAATACAATGTGTTTCCGCTTGATCCCAAATTCACTAAAGATTATTATTTTCAATTATAGATGAACATAACATATGGTGTATTTCACTTCAAATAGTATAGCAAAACATTCAAGTACATACAGTTTATCCAAACCAATTCTCAGCTAAGCATCAGACTCCTTATGGAAAAATAAATACAGAATTACTCAGTTATATCTAGAGTCAAGAAAGAATTAACAGAATTTTTAAAAAAATCACATCGAGTTTATGTGTCTCTGAACCATTATGCACAGAGATTTTCATTATAACTATATATTTTTTCTTAATAATCTCTTAGAGTAGTGATGCCTACATCTGACTTCAGAACCCAAATTGTTTTAACTGCTATTTCAAAGCAAATTTAAAAAACTCATTAAAGTTCACTTTAATTGATAGCATAAATATATGCCATATGCCATGTTGTAATGTGACCAGGTAGAATATATACACGGAGAAATTAAAATTACATTTTAAATGTTTGAGACGGTCCAGTTTCAATCATTACAATTATTTATATATATTGAAGACTATTCCCATAACCCAAACATTGCTGTGTGCTATTTATATACTTAATTACTAGTTCTGACAATGTTCTATAATGCAAATAACAGTTATCAGTGTCATGGATTGAATTATGTCCCCCCCCCAAAAAAATGTGTGTATCAACTTGGTTAGGCCATGGTTCCTTGTATTGTGCGGTCGTCCTCCATTTTGTGATTGTAATTTTATGTTAAGAGAATTGGGGGGGATTGTAACACCACCCTTACTCAGGTCACCTCCTTGATTCAATATAAATGGAGTTTCCCTGGGGTGTGGCCTGCACTACCTTTTATCTCTCAGAGATAAAAGGAAAGAGAAGCAAGCAGAGAGATGGGGACCTCATACCACTAAGAAGGCAGCACAGGGAGTGGAGCTTATCCTTTAGACCCAGGGTTCCTGTGCAAAGATACTCCCAGACCAAGGGAAGGCTGATGACAAGGGCCTTCCTCCAGAGCCAAGAGATAGAAAGCCTTTCCCTGGAGCTGACAAGTCCTGAATTGGGACTTGTAGCCCACTAGACAGTGAAAGAATACATTTCTTTTTGTTAAAGCCATCCACTTCTGGTATTTCTGTTATAGCAGTACTAGATGACTAAGACAATCAGTATTTTACAGGGAGCTTCAGTAATATTCTCATGGCCTTATAGATGTCTATGAAAACCCTGGTGGAATAGTGGTTAAGTGCTACAGCTGCTAACTAAAAGGTCAGCAGTTCGAATCCACCAGGCGCTCCTTGAAAACACTGTGGGGCAGTTCTACTCTGTCCTATAGTGTTGCTATGAGTAGGAATTTACTTGATTGGCAAAGGCTTTTTTGTTTTTATAGATGCCTAAGGTAGCTATGAGTTGGAATCAACTCGACGGCAGTGGGTTTTGTAAGGTAGCTGAAAGCAATGGGCCACTATAGTTTGGCTCACAGCTTATCCTCCATGTCACTTGTTTCTCTCTGAATCTTGAGAAAAAGGAGCTTCCACTATCATCTCAGACAACAATCCATATTTTCACAATATAGATAAGGTGCTTATTGCTAAAAGGATGAAAATATCTCAACCCATACTCTACATCTGATTAAATGAATGCCAGTTCTACTTGTCCCAATGTTTATTTTGTTCTAATACGTCATGAGCAAATGGGGGAACACACTCAACAAAACTCAGTCCTGGACTTCACTGCTGTTTTGTCATATTTGAGGATGTCATAGTTGGAACAGTACCATCCACCCAAATTCAAGGCTATCTAGAACAAATGAATAGGTTATCTGTTCTTAAATCATTATCCTATTAAACTTCATGACAATTTTATGAAACCAGTAAGTTGAACAGCATTTTTATCCTGATTTTAAAGATGGAGGAATGGTCCCAAAATGAGAACGATAATTCCACTACATTCTTACTTAATTTACTATACTGGAATGCCTTCATTTTATAGTTTTCACCAGAAAAAGGATTAAGATATTTTGCACTTCTACAATTTCTCGATACTCTATTGCTTTTTGCCCTTGACCACATGCAACTGAATAATTTTTTTTCTTGTTTCTTTGAGGTAGAGCAGTAAAAAAAAATCAACAGATTTATAGGAAACATCTCCTGTTCTATGTCTCCATTTCATCTCTTAAAATAAGATTTCATTTCTGCCCTTGAGATATAAACCAAGAAATGTCTTTTTCCATGTAAAACATTTCACCAGTCCTGCAGGGTAGAAGATGGTATGAAACAATCAATTCTACCAATTAAACTTCAATAGTAATAGACCTTTGGTTTAGAACTGACCTGGCATATGGTTCAGAGAGTTAAAGCATAGTCAGTAAATGCTTCAGGAACTTAGACACTTTTTTAAATAGAGGACCGTTGGATACTCTGTTTAGGCTCTGTTGATTATTTCCAATTCCATCTCCCTTAACGGTTGGTTCTCACAATAAAATGAGGAAGTCAGAATCCACTGGAGATACTATAAAGTGCTATCATGCCCTCTTTGTAACCTAGCTTTTTCCTAAGAAATTTCCTAGATTAATAACAGAAGTTGCAAATACTACCTTCTCTTACTATTTGCAACTATCTGTATTGGCCTTAGAAGCCACTTTTGCACATGCACATAAAAATAATTAATGTGCTACTGTTCTAGGCACTCTGCATATGTCATCACTACTCCTCACAATAAAATCTAGCCAGGGATGTATTCCCTTTTATAGACAAGAAAAATCAGAAAGGACATGTAATTTATCCAAGATAGAATAGCTAGTAAGAAGCAGATCCAACATTCCATTTCTGGTCAGCCTGTCTCAAAAGTCCATCCTGTGTTCACTTAATCACACAGCTACACAAAGATATAAAAACACTCGTATTCTGTATACCTAGGTAAGGTTGAAAACAACCTATGTCCATCAATCACAAACAAATATATGATGTGCATTCTTTGGTGTGTATCTATCACTGTTTTGATATATATCACTATTGCTTACTTTAGTAATGTGTATAAAAAATATTTTTTAGAGAAAAAACTCACAACAATGTTAAATGGCTAACAATCTTCAAAAGTCAGGTTTAAAATGAGGTAATAGTTGTCATAGATTGAATTGTGTCCCTCCAGAATATGTGTCAACTGGTTAGGCCATGATTCCCAGTATTGTGAGTTGTCCTCCATTTTGTGATTTTCCTACGTGTTGTAAATCTTAATCTCTGCCTGTGGTTAATTAGGCAAGATTAGATTATGTTAAGGAGGATTAGGGTCTCAGGATGTGACTCAGGTCGCATCCCGGATTCAATGTAAAGGGAGTTTCCCTCGGGTGTGGTCTGCATAACCTTTTATCTTTCAAGAAATAAAAGGAAAGGGAAGCAAGCAGAGAGCTGGGGACCTCATACTACCAAGAAAGCAGCACTGGGAGCAGAGTGTGTTCTTTGGAACCCGAGTTCCTGTATAGAGAAGCTCCTAGACCAAGGGAAGATTGGTGACGAGGACTTTCCTACAGAGCCGACAAAGAAACAAGTCTTTCCCAGGAGCTGACACCCTGAATTTGGACTTCTAGCCTCTTAGACTGTGAGAGAATAAATTTGTCTTTGTTAAAGCCATCCACTTGTGGGTATTTCTGTAGATGACTAAGACAATAGGTGATATTCTTTCTTTTTTATTTTGTGAATGACTACAATTAATGTTGGGAATGTAATTTTTTTTTCATAATAACTTATAACACTTCCTTTCAGAAGAGTTGTTTAATTTAGTCTATCTTTAAATTTTAAACAATCAGTTTTTACTCCTCATGAAATGTCTATTATAGCAATAAAATAGACATCATCCTCATGCATTATAAAAAAGACTGGTTAAATATAAATTTTCTATAAAATTTCTGATATTTACAATAAATATAAAATGCAGAGGTAATAAAAGTCTTTATCTTGTCCACTCTTGGAAGACTTTAATTTTAAAAAGGTTACAAGTCTTTCAGAAAGGAAACATAGTAATGCACTAGGAAAAACGTAATTTCTGTCATTAGTTACATTCTACCCTATTTATACATTTGATTTATATGTTTATGAGAACTGCTATATCAGTGAATTTCAATACACTGCTTGAAGGCAAAAGTTTGAATTCCAACTGTTTTTTCAATCATCTTCATCTTTCAAATATTTAGAACATAAATTAGGCTAAAATGATTATCTTGGATTTACAATGCTTGTACAAGCATGCTGTTTCTTGATATTCCAATTAATTATGTTGCTTTGAATCTTTTAGTCCATGCTGTGGTAAAGCGTCCCATAAGTTAATTGTATTTTTACAAGGAGTAATACGCTAAATCCAGAAAAGAGGTCACGTCTATGCATTTATAGATGTAATTTAAAGTATAAATAAATTGGTCATAGAGAATTCTACTTCTTTTCAATGTTAGTTTTTATTTCAATTTCACTGTCTAGTTTTTATAAAAGAGGATTGAATAAAATAAGAGTCAATCACAAGTAAACTAAGAAATACTATGCTAATAAAATTAGTGTAGATGTGGGGTAGCTGTCCTCAATAAATAAGAATTTTATTCTTATCTTTGCAAGTCTCATGATTACTTTTGAGCCTATAACTAGTAGAATGCTCTGATACTAAGGCCTGGTATTGAATTATTGTCAAATTATAATGTAAAATATTAAATTCTAGAGCAACTATTTTAGTCATCAAACAAGAATAAATAAACCCTTTCTAGCAGTTGCATTCAGAGTTCATTTGTATTCCTTCGGCTTCGATCATACAAAATGAAATGGTGTATTTTTTTACTTCTTCCCTTTCAAGGGTGCCTCATTTCTATTATAATGAGTTTTACATGAGGTACACCATCAGGACCACGTGAGGCATGTGAGGGGCAGGGGTATATTCTAAGAGCGAATACAATTAAGTTAAATTCTTTATGGGAAACAAACAGCAATTCGTTGATTTTCTGGTATTTCTAAGAATGGAGTATTAGATAGACTTGAAGAACTGATTTTTGAGATAAAAGATGTTAAAACAATGGGTCAGGGAAGAGAGTAGGAAGTAATTGCTGAAAGGACTCTGTAACTGTTGACTTCACTTAATAGATGGCCTGGCAGACATTCGTTAAACTGGTCTATTTATACCCATTAGATGGCAGCTGAAAAATACCAGATAGGGGAGAATGACTCCTCTAGTTTGGGAGAAAATGCACTTCTGTAATAAATATTCAGTTCTGAAACATAAGGGAACTGAAATATTTTCTAGTTTTCCTATGTTTAGTACCAAGATTTATGGGTCTTTGCTACAGTGGTTGTAGACTGAACTGTTCCTAATGCCAGATGGAAGGGGAATCCATTTTCTGCTCAAGTTAGAAGAAAAAAAAAAAACCAAATAATCATTCAACACATATATGTTGAAAAGTATTTTGCTAGATGCTTCAAGTTCTACCACAGAATAATAAGGCACGACTCCAGCCCTGAAGAAGCCTATACTTTTAGAAAGACAAAGCAAACGCAGGAGTTAACATCTATACTACATGATACTGACTGTGAACGCACCAGGGTACGTTTCAATACTTACTTGATCTCTTGATCATTTGAAACTCTTGATTATGGTGTTCTTTGGAACGCTTGTATGAATGTCTATGGTTGTTTCTAATTTTGGTTTTGTTTTTAGGCCCTGGACAAACTTTTTCACTCACATGGCTTCTATATCCTGCCAAAATTTCATCTTCAACCTCAATGTCTTCTATACTCTAGAATCCTTTATCTAAACGTTCCTAGACCTTTCCAGGTGAATATCCTGCAGACAACTTGAATTCAGCATTTCTAACATGGAAATCATGATATTCTGAACAAGCCTACACTATGTCCTATAGTTGATATGTCAGCAAACATAAAGAATATCCACTCATTCTCCTAACTAATATAGTCATTATTCCTGAATCCCTCATCCCTTCTTACAGAAATCCTGTCAACTGGGAAGTTGTCTAAATTTGATACTACTTCTGTCATACTCATGGTCCAAGTCACTTTTACTTGCTTAGATTAATGTGAAAGCCATCTATCTAATCTCCCTGCTCCACTGTTTATTTATATTTTTTCCACAGCAAGTAGAGTCATTTTTGTAAAAAATATATTTGATCAAGTCACTTTCCCACCAAAAATCATCCAATGACTTCAATTCTCTCAGAATAGATTATCTATGTCAAGACTTACCTGGCTGTCTATGATCTGGGCCCTTCTTCATCACTTACCGCTCCTTACCTTTCACTCTAAAATTAAGGTACCTTGTACTACGTGACTCATAGTGACTCATAGCGACACTATAGGACAGAGTATAACTGCCCCATAGAGTTTCCAAGGAGCACCTGGTGGATTCGAACTGCCACCCTTTTGGTTTGTAGGCATAGCACTTAAGCACTACACCACCAGGGTTTCCTATGAGTTGGAATTGACTCTACAGCAGTGGGTTTTGGTGGGTACTATGTGAATTCTCCATGTTCTTGCTCACCACAGAGCCTTTACATAAACTGCTCCCTCTCTATCAATTTTCTCCTATTCTCACTTCCACCTAATTCCTGCTCATCATTTCCATTTGATTTTGTCATTGATTCCCAGGTAAAGCTTCTCTGAGTATCATCTCCATCTAGAGACTACCTTTCATACCCTTCCTAAGTGTTCCCATTGCAGCCTGTTCTTACCCTACCATGTACTCATCCAAATACAAAGGACCAGCTATATAATTTGTGGGCTGAGTACAAAATGAAAATGAGGGGTTCCTTGTTCAAAAATCAGTAAGAATTTCAAGAAGGCAACAGCAGAACATTTAACCAAGTACAGAGTTTCTTCATTACTGCATAGTTTGCACATTCATGAAGTAACATGAAAGTACATTTTATTGCTTTTGTTCATGTCTTTATTGCTCATTAAACACTAAGCTTCTTAAAGTCAGGGTGAGAGAACTTGTCCTACTTCCCATTGTTTCTTCAGCAACTAGCATTTTTCCTTGTCCGTAATAACCCATTGCCATCGTGACTATTCCGACTCATAGTGACCGAACAGAAAAGAACTATCTGACAGTGTTTCCAAGGAGTGGCTGGTGGATTTGAACTGCCAACCTTTTGGTTAGCAGCTGTAGCTCTTAATCATAGGTGCTCCAAAAATATCTGTTTACTCAATGGCTCATTCTGAGAAAGAAGTCTCAATGTGAGGATCAGTTTTCTGACAATACCAAGAGGACTTGCCTAGAGCCTGTCATTGGTCATTCATTCCAAGCTTCTTTTAATCTATGACCATTTCCAAACTCATTCAGAACAGTAATTAAGGCTATGGGTTATAAAACTTGATATTGTTTCTAATAATAATAATTAATTATGAATAATTAATGATGATGGTGATTATTATTATGTTTTTCAATAGTTCAGTGGGACATGAGTATTGTTTCGTGGGCCAGTGAGCCTCGATTGTCTCAAGTAGTACAGTGGTTTTTGCAAAGAGTACATAATCGAGAATTTATCATCCAGAACCTGAACCTGATGTGCCTCAAACATGCAAAAGATTTGTATCATTTTATGGTTAACAAGGAAAACTGTATGTAAGGTTTCAAGGAGTACTAGATTTAGCTTTCTATAGAAAAGTAAATTGTTTCTTGCATATCTTGTCCGTTTGAATTTCTTCTCTAATTTAAAATTTTACCTAAATAAATTAATCCCAAAGGATTTATATCAATGTCCCTTCTTAAACCAGCCCGTGATTTTAAATGGACTCTGCCTTCCTTATATTCTTCTGTGCTGCCCCAAATGCTCATCCAAACTCTCTGCAGTTTGTCAGAAAAAGGGAAATTGTGAGAATGCTGGGTACAGTACATGCCTATGAAATGTAAATTCCTAAGAAGTCCAAGCTCTGATATTTCTCTGTCTCCTCTTCGAGCCTCACATACTTCATCTTCAGAGTGACATATTGGGCATCTCCAACTTCCATGGTTCTTTTGAATCTTATCATCCCATTACCTGGTTCTCAGAGTAGAAGTAGCTGGGCTTCTGGGGGAGAAGCAGAACTCAAAAATGGGAGGGGGGAGAACACTGAATAAGGTCTGCCTGAGAGGAGCACCATGTGCCCAGAGGGCTGGGAGTGAGCCTGCCCAACCAATGCCACCATATTGTGGTAAACTTGTCCTGAGTGTTGACTGTGCCAGGCTCTGTTCTGAAACTCTCTTGTGTACAAGTGATTAATTCATCTCAAACTCTTATGCTCACTTTACAAATGTACGAAACTAAATTCCATGACTAGTTAGTGACTGATTCAGGATTTGAAATTATGCAGTTTGACTTCACACTTTCAGCCCTCATCCTGGGTCCAGATGTTGAGGAAAATCCCTTAAATTGTAGCCTGAAAAAATTGAATTGTTCCTGAAAAGACAAACAGCATAATCTTCTTCTTTAAATGTCTTTAGGAAATAAGCGGTGCTCTTTAGAAACCAAAAAGAGCATAAAGATATAATTTTCACAAAATTTGAACAGGAAAGGAGATATTAAATGACAATGGAGGAGAAAAGAATCTTATTTATTTGCTGGGCCTCATATTTCTACAGATGATTACATTCCATCTCTGCCTTTTATTTATTTATTTTTTTGCTAAATAATTTTTCACAGAACTTCTTCTGCACACTCACCATCTTCGCTATTGTTTTAACTCCCTATATCTCTTTTCAACAAATCAAATAATTAAATAGCATTACTCTAAGTTCTCCATTCCATAATACTTAAAGAAATAAAGTTTGGTTATTTAAATCCAGTATCTCTGCATTGTAAAGTGATTACCCACAATGAACTATGGGCTGTTTACAGCTGGCTTTGCCCCACCATTCGGACAGGATCTCTTTTTTGATGCAGTTTGTTTTTCCCCATACAGGATTTATTTTGCCATCCTTATCTCTACTGAGTACATCACGACTGTTCTATTTACCATTTAACCTAACTTAGCAAGTTCAGTTCTCTCCCTGACATTCGAGGAGGTGCATAATGATCCAAGAGGTGTCCTGGTGGCTCAGTGGTTAAGAGCTTGGTTGCTAGCTAAAAAGTCATCAGTTTGAATCCACCAGCTGCTCCTTGGAAACCCTGTGGGCAGTTCTACTCTGTCCTATAGGGCCACTATGAGTCAGAATCGACTCGACAGCAATGAGTATAATGAATGACTCAAGAGCAATTTGGCTTCTTTCTGATGACTTATTGGGTAAACATAGGAAAGACAAGTTTTTCTGTGCTCTCTTGCAAATCTGCCCAGTAAAAAGGTCTCTGCAACACAGTCTAGTAGTTGTAGTGGTAATTGTAATAGTAGTAGGGTTTCATTGGCTACTTTAATAAGTTATCTGTACAGATTAATTTATTTAATCTTCACAGCAAAGAGTGAGGTAGGCATTGTTATCTCCCCTTTGAAGGCCAGGAAACTAAGGCTTAGAGCCTATATAATTTGCCAATATCATGCTCTTGGTATGTGGTGGAGCTGTGATTTGAACCAAGTCTGTCTGACTTTACCCAGACATTATTAGAAATAAAAGTAGCTGGGTTAAACAATGAACACCTCCTAAATCATCCTCACCGCAAAAAAACATATATATCCACTTGATAATTGCAATGCCACTGTAACGTTAAAAAAAAAAAAAAAAAAAGTCCAAGTCCTCAATAACATCGAATACAAAGGCCCAGGGCCAAGGTCTTTTGAAAAGAGTGTGACAACTGTTGATTCATGTACGGTGATCTAGTTACTGTCAAGCTCTAAGGAAAACCTGAGTGTGGCCTGTATGTTCTCACAATTATTTCACATTACAAATAAAGTAACTTCCAGTTTATGGATAACATTGTATTTATGAACAAAAATAACAAATAAGGTAGTAATATGGTTTGTGCTCCTTGAACTACCTGTATATCCACCTTGTGGAAAATAATAATTAAAAAAAACTCATACATATCTAAGCCTTGTTCTTTATAAATCCACAATTCATAAACACCCTTTGATATAATGTCTTTTTTTTTTTTTTAATTAGGGAACCCAACTCAAGGTCTACTTGCGTAAATGTTCTAGATAAAACTTTATCAATTACTTCTTCCTCTCCCTTTTTAAATATGTTTGATGGATTTAGTACAACCCTTAGTATAGACAAATTGCTCCAAAAAGTATAGTTAGAATGAGAAGTATAATATTATCAAAATAAATTCAAAATCAAATATAGGATTCCTGTTTTAATATAAAAATATAAAGTGATTAATAAAGTAATTATATAAAAGAATTATATGAAATGACCAAGTAGTCATGATATAAATGAGATATTGAATGTTACCTGTGATCACTAGACAAAAGAAATTATAGTTCTCCAATTATATACAAAACATGTTATGTTCTTGCTATAAATATATTTTCATATTATCCTTTAGTAAGATTGTCATCTCTGCATTATTAATCCTGGTTCAGCATTCACAGTTTGTTAAATTATTAATAGGGAAGGGCAAGTGAAGACTCAGAAGAACTCTGAACACCAGGAACTTCACCAAAAATGTACATAGCTGTACACACTCACGATTCAATCTTCCATTTTGAAATTCCAGGAGTAAGATGATTAAGATACATCAATTTTCTCCCCACCATTTCTTAGCAGACAAATTGGAGGCACCACTGTAATGATTAAGCAGCTGAAGCTCTTCAATTATGAGGGAAGATTAAGGAACTAAATATGTATAACTTAGCTTAGTGACAACTAACTGAGAGGAGATATGGGTAACATTGTCATATTTACATGACATCTTTAAAGAGGGAAATTAGTGGCTTTTCTGTGATAAGAGACAACAGAAATTAAAAGAGATATTCAGGAAAATAATCAATAATATTAAAAAAGTGATTTTATGATAATTTTTGTGTGTTGTAGAACTACACTTAGAAAACATGAAATAGATTAACACAATTCTGCCTTGGATAAGTTTGCTTAATTTCAAGGGCAGCAATTTTTTCTTTTGGATTTTTCTTTTTGTTTTATCGTGCCTTAGAGTAAGGTTTGCAGAGCAAATTAGTTTCTCATTAAACAATTCATATATTGCTTTGTGACATTGGTTGGCAAAAAGGGAAACAATTTTTATAAGCAAGTAATATCATGTTTTTTTTTAATTTTTGGTAATCACATATTTAAACATTACACACGAGATAGACTTCTTTTTTTATTATCATATTAAAGCATCTTGTTTTATTTTAAACAGCTCTTTCTTTCAAAATTAGAGATAGTACACTGGCTAAAAAATCAGCCGCTTCTTTTCTACTCCCTTTTAGTGATCCAAATATAAACGTTATCAGCATAAACTTTGTCACCCCTCACACTTTACTTTAAAAATGCATATATGTTAGCTGAACTATTAGCTAATGGTTTGTAAACTAAGGATCATAAAACACAGTAAAGTACTACATCAGTACAGAATTACTATCTCCCAGGTACAGGGTGGCTGTTTGGTTCAATCTCATTTACTCTCTCTGTTAATGATCTGGAAACAGGTGGTAGATATGACATTTGTAATGTTCATATTACTTTTGAAATATTAGTCGGGAACAAGATTTATCCCAGAAAAATATTAGACCACCTGAAAAAGTATTAGAAAGTAATGATAGAAAGCTAAACATGAAAACAAACAATAAATTACAATGTTTTCCACAAAAGAAATGGGCTTAACATAGCAATCAATGGTCCTGAAGACGGCAGGACTGGGCAGTGTTTCATTCTGTTGTACCTAAGGCCTCTATGAACTGGAACTAACTTGATGGCACCTAACAGCAACGAACACGAAAGACAGCAAAACTGTCAATGCAATGTGCGACTTGGATACCTCATTACTTCCTAGACCCCTTCAGGCCCATTCGTAATGCTGCATGTGGCAATACTCTGGCTGTCTCACTTTGTTCTGGCCACCTAAAACATCAAGCATGCTTGAAAAAAAAATCAAGAGATCATATTAAGATTACAGAACTACGGATTTTCCTATAAGAAATGTTTGGCACCATTTAGGCAAACGTTGTATTCAAAACCAGTAGAAGACTAGATGGCAAACACTATACCCTTCAGCAGAAGGGAGAATGTGGCACCCAGCACTGTTATACAGTTTAATATGATGATTATCAAGATGAGGCCAAGGATTAGTTTTTGCTTATAGTCCTTCTACCCTTGTTATGTTTATCACCACCATCCATGTTTTTAAACTGTGTTGTTGTTGCGTGCTGTCAAGTTGATTCTGACTTACTTATGACAGAGAAGAACTGCCCCATAGGGTTTCCTAGGTTGTGATCTTTATGGAAGCAGATCACCAGGACTTTTCTCCCACAAAACAGGTGGTGGGTTCAAACTGCCCACCTTTCTGGAAATGGCTGAGAACTTAACCATTGCACCACCAGGGCTCCTACCTAAGCTGTATAGCACTGAAGGTGGTGAAGAGCTAGCACAGTGTTAGACAGAGTGGCTATAATTTTTTCCTAGAAGATACGATGCTGCTTATCTGAATAAATGCTTAAAGCCTGAGCAAAAACATTCATACTTTGTTCCTACATTCCCAAGCACACGCCAACTTTTCACTCACTTAAGGAGTGCCTTAAGGGGTACTCTTCCTTCACTTAAGGACCTCAAGGTGCTGGAAAAACAGTGACAAGCAAGACAAAGGAGGATCCTCTTCTCATACATATTTCTGCCTAGAAGGGAGTTCTAACAATTAAACAAAGGTTAATAAAGAATGAGAAGAACTATACAGGATGTCAGAAAATCTTCAGCAAATAGGCCTAACAAATCCAGGGATCAGGGAAGGCTTTTCCAAGGAAATGGTTATGAGGTAGAAACCTAAAGAGCTCACTGGTTTGTCAAGAAAGCCAGACATAAAACCTACTATAATAATTTAAAAAGAGAAGAAAAAGAGGGAGATGGATTTTATTTATACTTTTTCTTTGAAATCTTATTTTGGAGATATTCTATATTATATATGCATGTATTATGTGTATATATATATATATATAAATATACATATACAATTTGCCACTGAAACCACTTTTAAGTGTACAATTCAGTGACACTGATTATATTCACCATATTTTCCAACCATCACCACTATTTCCAACACTTTTTATCACTCCAAACAGGATCTCAGTACCTATAAGTAACAAATCTCTATTCTTCTTTCCCATCAGCCCCTGGTAACTACTAATCTTATTAGGTCTCTATACATTTGCTTATTCTAGATATTTTATAATAATGGGATTATACAATATTTAGTCTTTTGTGTCTGACTTATTTCATGTAGCATGTTTTCAAGGTTCATCCACATTGAAGCATGTATCAGAATTTCTTTTGTCTTTACAGCTGAATAATATTCCATTGAATATATATACCATATTTTGTTTATACATTTATCTAATTAAAATTTTTTTTTTACTAATGGGCACTTGGGTTGTTTCCACATCTTGTCCACTGTGAATAATCCTATAATGAACACTGATGTTCAAGTATGGGTTTGGGTGTCTCCTTTCAATTCTTTTGGTTATACCCCCAGAAGCGGACTTGTTGAGTTATAGGGTAAGCCTATATTTAACCCTTTGTTTTCCACAACAGCTGCACCGTTTTACATTCCCTCTAGCAATGAACAAGGATTCCAATATCTCCATATCCTCTCTAACACTGATATTTTCTTTTTTTGATCATAGCCATCCTAAAAAAAAAAAAATCCTAGTAGGTATAAAATGGTATCTCGTTGCGGTTTTGAATTGAATCTCCCTAATGGTGTTGATTCATGCTCCACACATTCCACATTCCCGTTCCTAATGGATGTTTGTAGCTGTTTCTTCTCATTTTGAGTCATGCCACATCAGCAAATGAAGGTCCTGAAAGCTTGACTCCATCTACTTCATTAAGGTCAACTCTACTTTGAGGAGGTAGTACTTCCCTAGTTGTATTTCAAGTGCCTTCCAACCTGAGGGGCTCATCTTCTGGCACTGTAGCAGACAATGTTCTGCTGCCATTCACAAGGTTTTCACTGGCCAATTTTTTCAGAAGTAGATTGCCAGGTCCTTTTTCCTATCCTGTTTTAGTCTGGAAGCTCCACTGAAACCTATCCACCATGGGTGACCTTGCTGGTATTTAAAATACCTGTGGCATAGCTTCCAGCATCACAACAACATGTAAGCCACCGCAGTACAACAAACTGAAGAAACAGACTAGGAAGAAAGACCTGGAGATGTACTTCTGAAAATCAACCAATGAAAACTCTATGGATCACAGTGGTCTGATCTCATTGTGCATAGGGTCATCATGAGTTGGGGGCTGACTTGATGGCAGCTAAAACAACTACAATCCTCAAATAGCTTATAAGGTATTTCGGGCAATGAACCATTCACAGAACATTAGAAATTGTGCTAATTGTTTTTGAAACCAAATTCCAAATAGCAAATCAGTTTTACAGACAAAAGACAATGTGAGATGTCAAAGCAGGCACAATTTCAGGAGACAGGAGGGACAGGGGAATATTCTTGAAACAGGAGAACTTGGAAGTCATGTTAAAACAAGAAGAGAATTTTAGGGGGTAACACTGGGTAAAACGGCATGGAGATAGGAATGATGCACATGCTTAGATAAATTTGGCTTAAGTAGAAGCTGCTTGTAGGGTAATAGTATAACACAGGGCTGAAAACTATAACACAGACAGGGGAAGTACATGAGTGAAGCAAGCCAGATACATGTGGGGATTCTGGTGAATTACAGGGCTTATACCCTGACTGGAAACCCTGGTAGCATAGCGGTTAAGTGCTACAGCTGTAACCAAAGTGTCGGCAGTTCAAATCCACCAGGCGCTCCTTAGAAACGCTATGGGGCAGTTCTACTCTGTACTATCGGGTCGCTATGAGTTGGGATCGACTCGAGGACCCTGAGTTTTTTTTTTTTTTTAAAATACCCTGACTAAAAGAGGCATCCATCGCTCAGTTATAACTATTGTCCTATGAGAATGGGATTCCAATGTTATGAGAGTATGTGCCTTTTTAAAAATGAGACAGCTTCTGACTTTTTAAATATAAGTAAGTATTTTCAACATTTTAAAAACCACTGTGTGGGTTAAACAAATTATGCTTGCCAAGGATTGTTGTCCAGAGTTGTACATTGCTAACCTCTGGAGTAGTTTGGAGTCACTTTGTGTAGATCTGATTGTCAGCTGAGACATTTATAATTTGTGGAAGGTTTTTGAGCAGAAGTACTAATAGGCTCAGGATGATTTTAAGCAGCTTTTTCCAGGCAATTGTTTATAAAATGGATTATGGGGGGGGTGGAATTGGAGAAACAAAATGTTCAGTTTGGAAATAACTACTTAATCCAGGTGTGAGGTCCTGGTTGTGGGACTGTAGACGGAGCGATCTAAGGTTCAATGTAAGCCACTTGAGTCCCTCTCTAATTTTAGCTGATTCAAATTAGTTTTTTGTCTGCCCACATTGTACTAATTGCTCCCATTTCTCTTATTTCTCCTTTAATCAAGGGATTTACATAAGTGAGCTCATTAAAAGAAAGCCATGCCTCACCAAATGAACCTTGCTATTTTGTGCAATAATTATAGCACAAAAGGAAAGGTTAACCTGATTAGACATAATAGGATAAACAGAACATTTTCAACATTTGTGCTAAGTAGTCCTGAATGTTCCTTATATGTCCCCAAATAAGTGCCATCGTATATGATTTTCACCAAAAGTCATCTTTCTATTTAGGCTTTTAGAAACAAGAAGAGTATAAATAACCAGTTACCATTTCCAGCCTATAGCACACTGTAAAATGTACAAGGTGTAATGAGAAAACTCTTGGTTCAAGATTTTGCATGCCATTACAAAGACAACAAGGAAGGACAAATCTGTGCTGGTTGTTTGATGATAAAACATAATTACCTGGCTTTTCCCCTCCAGGGTGTTAAATTAAAAAGCGATGGTTAATCTATGGCTCATCTTCGTCTGTTTTTATATATTAATAACATAATGATTATGGGTAATTCTCTTTCTTCTGAAATTCAAAGCTTTCACAGGAACATCATTCCACATGGCCATGATTTGCGTTACTCCCTATACTGAGAAAAAACCATTATGGAAGTGGGCCAAGACACTTCAGACTCCCGACTCATTCTGAGTTTTAGAGGGATAATATTTTTAATATTGAAGTGCTTTCATTCAGTGCTTACGCACCAATCCCTGTCTTGAGCTTTCTGAAATGAATCCTGCAGCCGTCAAAATCAACTAGAGTTTTTTCATCCTTAATCACACACCCTGAGTTTAACACCTTCCAAAATGGTATTCCTGAGGACGTATGTGACAGAAACCCAGGTGCAGAGAAAGGGGGCTGTTGGCCTTACTTGCCTTGCTCCTTTGCAAATGAGATGGCTATGTTGGTTTTAGGTAGTAACTCAATTTTCTCAAAGTATTCTCATTAAACCATCTTGATAGACTCTACTATAAAAAAATCTCTCATTACAAAGGGTGTTTGAAGTTACCACTCTCATTCTACTGCTCTTTTAACATTTTTCTCCTTGATATTTTGCTGATGTCTCCATACTTCCCAGCTCCCTGGTGATTCTGATGAGAGATTTTACATATAGCTTAATGGTAGAAACTCAGGCTCAATTAAAAATAAGCCAAGTAAGTAGTCCATTTTAATGAGAAAAAAAGAAAAATGGTGAACTCAAAGGATTGTTAAGTAATATAATGTTCTTGGCGAATGACTTATTTGCATTACGCTTAGATCAGGAATATATTTGAAAGTACATGGAGTGTCACGGTGTGCTGCGATTTTATGCTACAGCTTTTTTATTCTGTTTCATACACTAATCTTTTCCTTCTTCAATATGGTATCGGGTAAAATGCTTTATTAATCAGAAATTCTCAACTTATCTTCTAAGGGTGGTTTAAAAGATCAACTTGAAACAGAGATATTTGCAAGCGCCATCAAAGAAGTACGTGTACTTTTATTATCTAATTCATTTTATTCAATGTAACACATAAAAACTTCCAGGTTCCTGAATTTGAAATTCTGGCTTTAAACTTTTCCTAAGGTCCTTAGAGAACCATAAGTTCAATTGCTTCCTGCTCCCAGTGCTACCCAGTTGCAGCCCTACTTTTTGTTCCTTTAGGCATTGCTTAACCTGCATAAAGAATATTGAGTTTTCACTCTATCACCCTTGTCAAAACCAAGCTTAGCAGTCATCCCAGGCTAGATGCCTCATAGCATATAACTGATATTTTCTTTCTGACATCATTGGTGTCCTGGCAGTAGCTGCCTGCTTCTTTCCACACTCCTCTCATTTCTTGCCATGCCATCAACCATCACCTGTTATAGTGGTCTATATTTCCATTCCAGGCGGCTCCTATGAGCTCCAAATTCACATTTCCAGTTGCATATTGGACGTATTTGTTTGGTATCCATATTTTAATTCATCTCAAAGGAAATAAAACTGAACTCTTTAACCCCTCTCCTCTTAAAGAGTACTGATTATGTAGAAAATTATATAAATATACATAACTTAACAACAACATCTGCTTTTAGGAGTCTACCATGTGCCAAGTACTGGTCTAAGTTCCTTGCATATACTACGCCATTTGATTCTCTAACAACTTATGATAAAATACATTATTACCCCCAATTTACAAGGACAACTGAAGCATGTCTGTTAAATAACACTCCTAAGACCATATACCTAGAAATGCTTTAGCCAGTATTGGAACCCAGGCAATTTGATTCTTGAACCACTCTATATAAACACTTTAATCGCGTCTTTATAATGACAGAAATTTAGGCTTGAATCCCAGTTTCTGCTGTTTACTAGCTGTTGACTTTGAGAAAGTGACTTTATCTATTTGAACCTCAATTTCTTCATCTATAAAAATAGAAAGGGCAATAATATTACCTCTAAGGGTTTCTGAGAGGAAAGCCCTTTATATTGGGTGAACAACTCGTACTACTTTATCGGGGACTTTCCCTGTTTTAGCACCAGAATTCCTGTGCCCCAGGGACTTCTTGAGTCCTGGACAAATTCAGAAGTTAGGACACTTTACTTTTATATATTGGTAGATCTTAATGCATTGTTTCCACCTCTAAAACCCATTTTATTAATGAATGGTGCCAAGCCACTTACGAAAATCTTCTTCCTTCAGTTGCCTTCATTCTCTTGGTTACTCCTCCAGGATGAAAAACTCAAAAATGTAACTGCCATTCAGTCAGTGCTTACTGCATTCCAGGTAATATTCATTAACTCAGCTGCTGTCTTTATCTCAGAGATGAGATACGAAGTTTTAAAGAGCTTAAGTATCTCCTCCAAGGATATACAGCTAGTAATTAGGAGCAGGAAGTAAAAAGGCAGGTCTGTTTTATGCCAAAGAGATTCCATGCTTCTAAACATCCCTGCATATTTATCACTGTTCTGTTGAGCTCATCATGACAACTCTGTCCTTAAAAAAAAACATTTTTTTTGGCTACTCAAACTCTACTTTCCGGCATTCAAGGCCTATTACAATCTGTCCCAACCTACATCTTTCCATTTAATTCAGTAGTAATGATTTCAACTTTACCATTTGATCAAAAATGGTTCTTGTTTAAATTAAATAAAACCTGATGAGTATTTATCAAGAAATGTGTATGTTTCCAGTCTTTCAAATCGATACTTAAATTTAGGTACTCTTGCACGAATGATGTTCAAAGTCTTCAGAATGATGCTTAAACTCTGCATATGACCTCGCTAAGCTACAATTAATCTTTTAATGTAAGCTAGATTTCCTTCTCAGCGGAAAGCTTATTTTACCCTAAAACAGAGGAACATTAGGGCACTTTCAAGTCTTTGCTGCTCTTGCATGACTTTTGATTGGATTGTCTCTTCCACCATATAAAATGCTTGCAGTCTTTAAGATGGCAGGCTGTGGGGGAGAGGAGGAAGACTGTCTCATTCATCTTCATGTGTTCAGTGCCTATCACTATGCAAGTTATGTAGTAAGCCCTCAGTAAACATTTCAACAGTTCAATTAAATGTATCTTCTAAAGTCATTAAGCAGTGACTGCATCGGACTAAACCCTACAACTCCTAATTCCTAGACTGATGAGTTTCTCATCCACCGATTTGCTTCCAAGTCCTTTGGCAGACTGGAGAAAATCAATGAAATTTCTTGTGCCTCCATTTCTTACTGAAAAGCATTATAGGTGACCCCTGGAGTGGATACATAGAAGAAAAGTGTTCAAGTATAGAAAGCAATGAGATATTAAGAACACATAAACATGATTTTCAATTCCTTGATATTACATTATAATATCTTATTAGGCCAAAAAAAGTACACATTATGCAAAATATGCATAACCTCAAAAGTTTAAGGAACATATATTTCTAATCACCTCTAAATTCATTATTTTATAAATTACATTAATATTTAATCCAATCACTGCTTCAAACTCATAATAATGGATTCTACTGATAATTTCTAGTTTCCATATTAGGCACTAAATGTCCTTTACCATCAGGCCTTTTATCATCTAAGTTACATATTGCACAGATTTAATTTAAATGGCTTCTTCCTTTCCTATCTTTTCATCAACATACAAATTGCCAAAATATAAGCTACGAAAGAAGCACAGTGACAAATCAAACATGAATAAACCGTAAATTATAGGTCCCTCACTATATACCACAGATAGAAAAATCAGTGCATTTAAATGTACTTACATTAATGAACATAGATATACAGATTATACCCTTATAATCTGGAATCAGTGATATTTTTGTTACTCATTAGCATATGTCACCACTAAACTTCACCCAGAGTAACTCCTACAGTGTCTCTGAGAACTGGCAAAGGCAAGATTTACCAGGTGTCTCTCTTTCCTACTCCTAATCCTGTACACCCAATAACCAGGCTCACAGAGATCTACTATTCTCAGCAACCCCAAGTCAGCCATCAAAATCTATTGCCAGAAAAGACCTGATATCAACTGCCCACGCTGTTTTGTGATTTTAGAATGTGGTATTATCAGTCCTGGAAATATTTTCTCCTTGAAACGAACTTCCAATCTAACTTTAAGTAGGTATTAAAATACACTGTTTAAGAGATTCCAGGCATCACAAAATGTTATGGCAAGTTTTTAGAGGCAGCCCTACAAAAACCAAAGACATGGGGGCATGGACGGCTAGGTGTGTCAGTACTACTGTTGAAAATATACTTTGTATAAGTCATTTGGTCAAGAAATACTTACTCATGTGTCAAGCACTTCGTTAGGCCTTGGGGATTCACAAAGGACCTGAGTGTGCAGCCTAGTTAGAGTGACAAACATGGAAACTCACAATCACCATATAGTACCATAAATGCTGTAATACAGGCCGGCACGACAGACCATGGAAGCACAGGACGTATCCTGACTGATTCACTCAACAACTATTTATTAAAAGCCAACAAAGCGATAGACATTATTTGAGGTGTTAAATCTGTGCACTAAAAATATTTTTTAATTAGAAAGTGAAAATATTCAATTTTTTCTCATTCATAGCAATCTTTGTGTTGCTTCAATCAGCAGTTTTGAAATATTGAAGAAAAGTATCATCTAATTGGTTTATTAGTTTAGGCAACTTTCAGAACTCCAATGTAATTAAGAAAATGGGGGAGAGAAAGAAGAAAAAAGGCTTATCTGATGATCTGTTCACATGTTTCTGTTGATATTTCCCAGAATAATCAACCATCCAACAGAACATAAGATATGTTTATGTAAAATGCACTAGCCCTGAGATTCTGTTTTGTTTTATTGACAATACCACAACAGCATCAGTACAGCACAGATCTCTTCAGGGTGCTAGTTTGGAAATCACTCCCTTTTCTTGTAGGATACTTTTAACAGAGGTCAAGTTAACTGAAAAGTTGGTGGTTCATGTCCACCCAGAGGTACTTCAGAAGGAAGGCCTGGCAATCTACTTGCAAAATAAATATCAGTTATTGAAAACCCTATGGAGCACAGTTCTGCTCTGATATACACAGGGCCATCATGAGTTGGAATCAACTCGAAGGCTACCATTTTCTTTTAAGACTTAGATTCTAGCTTCAGTGATAGCACGTCTTAGGGGCAGGGCAAGTTGTCACTCGTGGCTGGTAGGGGTACATTAAAAATAATAATAAAAAATGTAATTTTTGGACTACCTTTTCTAAATTTCAAACAATCTTCCCACTGGTATTTTAATTAAATTTTCTACACTGCTTCTTCTAGTGTCTTTTCATCACAGTTTTAATGACCACCTTATCAACGTATAGGAGGAGTTCTTGGGTGATGCAACCTTTAAGCACTCAGCTACAAACTGAAAAGTTGGCAGTTCAAATACACCTTGCAAAAGATCTACTTGCAAAAGATCACAGCCATTGAAAAACTATATGGAGCACAGTTCTTCTCTGACATACATGGTGTCGCCATGAGTAGGAGTCCACTCAAGACAACTGTTCTTTTATCAACATATAACATTTAGAAGTTGATTAAAAGTAATTCTTTGGAAGAATGTGTCCTGGAATATAATGATCTCCAACCCAATTATGATTCTGGTTACAAACGGACAGGGATGCATTTTTGTGGAGATGCTGAGAAAGTACTGACATCTTAGAGTATCTATTGGACCCTGATACTGAGTTTCCTTGTTTAATTAATTAAATACTTTGATGCTTTTTGAAACATATTAGATGAAAAAAAAGCAGTAAGAATTATTAGTAAGACATAAGTGTATACATCCAGTTATCAAAATCGTTTCTGAGAGTGCATTGATGGAAAATGAGCTGGACATAAAAAGTAGAAAACCATGAAACCATCACAGTATGTGGTAGATGAGGGATAAGAGCCCAGAAGGACACGAGAATGAGATGGTTAAGAACCAGAAGGCAAATACTGACAACTTGACAGTTTTCAGTAAGATTAGCATTGCTTTTTTGTTAATCCAAATACTAAAACTAAAATTGAAAACATGCAGTTCTCTTTAGTGTACTGGATATTTTCTTATTCTTTACTCTCAAAATAAATCAAAATCTCCTTTGAGATTGCCTATTAGTGGAAACCCTGGTGGCACAGTGGTTAAGTGCTACAGCTGCTAACCAAAAGGTCAGCAGTTCAAATCCACCAAGTGCTCCTTAGAAAATCCATGGGGCAGTTCTACTCCGTCCTTTAGGGTCGCTATAAGTCAGTATGTATTAGATATAATTAGGGGGATAGACACTGATTCTTGATTGGAGTAACAGGAGGGAATATTGTGTCAGAAACTCCTAAACAGTATCTTTATTTCTCTTGACAAAACACTTTCAGTGATTAAACAGCAGAGACCAGCTACCCTGTGGTCCTTACAGTAAATTATAGAATTCCAGTGGATTTCTAGGCATGAAACTATGACAAACTTCAGGGTTAGTTCCTTCTGCTCAAACGGATTACCTGTTGTTTTAGCTAAATTATTTCAGAACTAAAATAATTTAGTTCTAAGCAGCCAAAGCAAGAGCCATCCTGAACGTTATAGAAAGCTCTGTTTGACAGAGTAAGGTACTTATGGTTCCACAATACAACTTTAACTGGAAACTATTTAGAGTTATAGATTCGTATATAAAAGGAAAAATAAAATACACTAAAAGGACCCTCCAGGTCAGGCTTAAAACCACAAATACATTTTATGAAGTACGCAGAATTCATCTTAATGTCATCTTTGATTATGGCTGCAAACAGGTCATCTGGACACGGATCAACTTGAGAGCTCTGCAAGGGTAAGAGTGGCCCAATCTAAAGATCACTTTCATCTATTCAGGTATCAATAAACCATAAGCAAAGTTAAGAAAATTGTTTCTCCATTACATCAATTTTGTGCCATTAAATCTTCTCATCAAAGTTCTAGAAATAACCTGTGAAAATGTAGTTTACACTTTATATATGCCTAGCCAATGTCACTGATTATCTCTGCCAAAATTACCTTGTCCATCAATTACTCTCATTATATTGCCTTTCCTTTATTCCTACTATTTGATCTGGGCATTAACCCCAATGGCTAACTATACTTGAAATATTGTCATGTGACCCCCACCTCTGCCCTATTCCTGGCAGACATTTTGTAACATACCTACCTGCCTGCCACCTAAGCTATACCTGATTTAACCGGTAGCATACATTTCACCCGGTACCCAACCAAATTCTCTCCAAGTAATAAAGATTTGGACTAGAAGAATTTAAGAGCCTTTACTGGAAAAATAATGAATTTTGCTAGTTTGATGAGTTTGGCTATCAAAGGTGCAGAAGCAGAGAAAATCAATTTGTAGGGTAAGAAGAAACAGATTTGTAGAGAGACACACAGAGGAGATACCACGTGGAGAGAGAGAGAGGGAGAGAGCCAAGAATGAGAGTGAGAGAGTGAGAGCAAGACTCAGAAGGAGAAAGTAGCTCCCTTAACTAATGACAGTTCCTCACTTCTAGGTTTGGGGCTGTCCAGAAACACAGGCCTTCTTCCTGTGATGTCCCTGAAGCTTTAAAATAAAATTTCCTTTTTTTTTTTTTTAGTTTTTTAAGCTTTTAGATAGATGTTACAATTAGATAATAATACAATATCCACAAAAGCTTTTAGTGATACTCACAGGTTGCACCTCTCCCAGGCACTTATGTCCTATTCACAGGTTTCTGCTATTTTACCTTAGATCTTCCCACCTCAGATACCCAGGGACATTTCAACCAATTAAACTTTACTCCATTCAAAACACACTGTTTAGGAAGAATCCATGATCAGTGACAGCTGAAAGTGACTTTAAGCCAACTTTGCCTGTCTCAAGGGTATTTACATTTTAAGATTTATCTCTAATATCGAAGTTCAAAGCAATACCCAGAGTTTTTCTCTCTTTCCAGTTCTCTCTCTCTCTCTCTCACACACACACACACTCACACTAACACATGCTTTGGGAATCTGTGGGGAAAATGAACTCTAATTAGCTCCTTCATATTCATATAATATACAAGATTGCCTACCTAATCCACCTAAAAATGCTGCCAAATTCTCTTGAAAACCATAAGTGTATCGAATGGTGTTTATTTCTGATTTGTTATATATTAGTGTGATAAGCAACTTTCCCTATTTGGGAACAATAATTTTCAATGAAATGCCAATTGGAGCTCAGAAAATTATAAACTGAAAATTTAAGATTGATAAGAATTATACAGGTGGATTACTACCCTAGAATAGTAACTTTTTAGCTTAATAAAATAATATTTGCAAGTACCACAGGCCCAGTTACTTTTATAAATAATGTATAATCTCTCCCAAATATAGGTCATGTTACCTGCAGCACAAAGAATTGGCTGTGTTATCCCGGGAAAGCCAGCATTGGCCTTTCATTCTATTTTATTTTTTCATTTGTAAAATGGAAAAAAATAGTGGTAACTACCTCATTGCGCAATAATAATAAATTATCAAATATATGTAAAACACCTAAATAAGTGTCATGTCCATAGTCACTGTTCAATCAATGTTAACTATTATTATCATATATTCCCAAGGTATTACGGTCTATAAATAGGTATTATCCTAGTCCCTTTGCATTGTTGTTGTTGTTAGGTGCCATTGAGTTGGTTCTGACTCACAGCAACCGTACGCACCATAGAATGAAACACTACCTAGTCATGCACCATTCCTACAATTGTTCTTATGCTTGAGCCCATTGTTGCAGCCACTGTGTCAATCCACCTCATTCAGGGCCTTCCTCTTTTCCACTGACTCTGTACCTTACCAAGCATGATGTCCTTCTCCAGGGACTGATCTCTCCTGACAACAAGTCTGAAGTATGTAAGATGCAATCTTGCCACCCTTGCTTCTAAGGAGCACTTTGGTTGTACTTCTTCCAAGAGGGAGCTGTTTCTCCTTTTGACACTCCATGGTATATTCAATATTCTTCACCAACACCGCAATTCAAAAGCATCTTCCTTATTCATTGTCCAGCTTTCACATGCATATGATGCGACTGAAAATACCATGTCTTGGGTCACGCACACCCTAGTCTTCAAGGTGACACCTTTACTTTTCAACACTTTAAAGAGGTCCTTTGCAGCAGATTTGCCCAATACAATGCGTGTTATGATTTCCTGACTGCTGCTTCCGTGGGTGTTGACTGGGAATCCAAGTAAAAGAAATCCTTGACAATTTCAATCTTTTCTCTGTTTATCATGATGTTGCCTATTGGTCCAGTTGTGAGGATTTTTGTTTTCTTTATGTTGAGGTGTATCCATACTGAAGGCTGTGGTCTTTGATCTTCATTAGTAAGTGCTTCAAGTCCTTTTCCCTTTCACCAAGCAAGGTTGTGTCACCTGCATAACGCTGTCGTTAATGAGTCTTCCTCCAATCCTGATGCCCAGTTCTTCTTCATATAGTCCAGCTTCTCGGATTATTTGCTCAGCATACAGATTGAATAGGTATGGTGAAAGGGTACAACCCTGACGCACACATTGCCTGACTTTAAATGACGTAGTCTCCCCTTGTTCTGTCTAAGCAACTGCCTCTTGATCTATGTAAAGGTTCCTCATGAGCATAATTAAATGTTCTGGAATTCCCATTCTTTGCAATGCTGTCCATAATTTGTTATGATCCACACAGTCGAATGCCTTTGCATAGTCAATAAAACACAGGTAAACGTCCTTCTGGTATTCTCTGCTTTCAGCCAGGATCCATCTGACATCAGCAATGATATCCCTGGTTCCACGTCCTCTTTGAATCCGGCCTGGGTTTCTGGCAGTTCCCAGTCGATACACTCCTGTGGCCACTTTTGAATGATCTTTAGCAAATTTTGCTTGCGTGTGATCGTAATGATATTGTTCTATAATTTCTGCATTCGTTTGGATCACCTGTCTTGGGAATAGGCATAAATATGGATCTCTTTCAGTCAGTTGTCCAGAAAGCTGTTTCCCATATTTCCTGGCATAGGCCAGTGAGCACTTCCTGTGTTGCATCTGTTTCTTGAAACATCTCAGTTGATATTCCACCAATTCCTGGAGCCTTGTTTTTCACCAATGCCCTCAGTGCAGCTTGGACTTCTTCCTTCAGTACCATCGGTTCCTAATTATATGCTACCTCTTGAAATAGTTGAACGTTAACTAATTCTTTTTGGTATAATGATTCTGTGTATTCCTTCCGTCTTCTTTTGATGCTTCCTGCATCATTTCTTTTTTATAATTTTTATTGTGCTTTAAGTGAAAGTTTACAAATCAAGTCAGTCTTTCACACAGAAACCCATATACACCTTGCTATACACTCCCAATTGCTCTCCCCCAAATGAGACAGCCCGCTCTCTCCCTCCCCTCTCTTTTTGTGTCCATTTCGCCAGATTCTAACCCCCTCCACCCTCTCATCTCCCCTCCAGGAAGGAGATGCCAGCAGAGTCTAAGTGTCCAAGAAGCTCACTCCTCATCAGCATCCCTCTCCAACCCATTGTCCAGTCCAATCCATGTCTGAAGAGTTGCCTTTGGGAATGATTCCTGTACTGGGCCAACAGAGGGTCTGGGGGCTATGACCACAGAGGTCCTTCCAGTCTCAGTCAGACCATTAAGTCTGGTCTTATGAAAATTTGGAGCCTGCACCCCACTGCTCTCCTGCTCCCTCAGGGGTTTTCTGTTGTGTTCCCTGTCAGGGCAGTCATTGCTTGCAGCCGGGCACCATCTAGTTCTCCTGGTAGGAGGGTGATGTAGTCTCTGGTTCATAGGGCCTTTTCTGTCTCTTGGCCTTGTAATCACCTTGTGTCCTTGGTGTTCTTCATTCTCCTTTGATCCAGGTGTGTTGAGACTCATTGATGCATTTTAGATGGCCACTTGCTAGTGTTTAAGACCCCAGCTGCCACTCTTCAAAGTGGGATGCAGAATGTTTTCTTAATAGATTTTATTATGCCAATTGACTTAGATGTCCCCTAAAACCATGGTCCCCAGGCCCCTGCCCCTGCTACGCTGGCCTTTGAAGCATTCAGTTTATTCAGGAAACTTCTTTGCTTTTGGTTTAGTCCAGTTATGCTGACCTCCCCTGTATTGTGTGCTGTCTTTCCCATCACCTGAAGTAGTTTTTATCTACTATTTAATTAGTGAATGTCCCTCTCCCACCCTCCCTCCCTCCCCTCCTCATAACCACAAAAGAATGTTTTCTTCTCAGTTTAAACTATTTCTCAAGCTCTTATAATAGAGGTCTTATGTAATATTTGTCCTTTGCAAATGGCTAATTTCACTCAGCATAATGCCTTCCAGGTTCCTCCATGTTATGAAATGTTTCACAGATTCCTCACTGTTCTTTATCGATGCGTAGTATTCCATTGTGTGAATATACCATAATTTATTTATCAGTTCATCTGTTGATGGGCACCTTGATTGTGTCCATCTTTTTGCTATTATAAACAATGCTGCAATAAACATAGGTGTGCATATATCCGTTCATGTAAAGGCTCTTATTTCTCTAGGATATATTCCAAGGAGTGAGATTGCTGGATCTTATGGCAGTTCTATTTCTAGCTTCTTAAGGAAGCTCCGAATCGATTTCCAAAGTGCTTATACCATTTGACATTCCCACCAGCAGTGTATAAGACTTCCAATCTCTCCACAGCCTCTCCAACATTTATTATTATGTGTTTTTCGGATTAATGCCAGCCTTGTTGGAGTGAGATGAAATCTCATTGACGTTTTGATCTGCATTTCTCTAATGGCTAATGATTGTGAACATTTCCTCATGTGTCTGTTAGCTACCTGAATGTCTTCTTTAGTGAAGTGTCTATTCACATCTTTTACCCATTTTTTAATCAGGTTGTTTGTCTTTTTGCAGTTGAGTTTTTGCAGTATCATGTAGATTTTAGAGATCAAGCGCTGATCAGAAATATAATAGCTAAAACCTTTTTCCCAGTCTGAAGGTAGTGTTTTTACTCTTTTGGTGAAGTCTTTGGATGAGCATAGGTGTTTGATTTTGAGGAGCTCCCAGTTATCTAGTTTTGATTCTGCATTGTTAGTAATGTTTTTTTATACTGTTTATGCCATGTATTAGGGCTCCTAACGTTGTCCCTATTTTTTCTTCCATGATCTTTATCGTTTTAGATTTTATATTCAGGTCTTTGATCCATTTGGAGTTAGTTTTTGTGCATGGAGTGAGGTATGGGTCTTGCTTCATTTTTTTGCAGTTGGATATCCAGTTATGCCAGCACTATTTGTTAAAAAGGATGTCTTTTCCCGATTTAACTGTTTTGGGGGTTTTGTCAAATATCAGCTGCTCATATGTGGATGGATTTATGTCTGAATTTTCAATTCTGTTCCATTGGTCCATGTATCTGTTGTTGTACCAGTACCAGGCTGTTTTGACTACTGTGGCGGTATAATAGGTTCTAAAATCAGGATAAGTAAGACCTCCCACTTTGTTCTTTTTTTTCAGTAATGCCTTATTTATCCAGGGCCTCTTTCCCTTCCATATGAAGTTGGTGATTTGTTTCTCCATCTCATTAAAGAATGTCCTTGGGATTTGGATTGGAATTGCATTAAGTGTATGGATCGCTTTTGGTAGAACAGACATTTTTATAATGTTAAGTCTTCCTATCCATGAGGAAGGTACGTTTTTCCACTTATGCAAGTCTCTTTTGGTTTCTTGCAGAAGTATACTGTAGTTTTTTTTTGTGTGTGTGTAAGTCTTTTACATCTCTGTTAAGATTTATTCCTAAGCATTTCATCTTCTTGGGGGCTACTGTAAACGGCATTGATTTGGTGGTTTCTTCTTCGATGTTCTTTTTGTTGGTGTGGAGGAATCCAACTGGTTTTTGTATGTTTATCTTTTATCCTCATACTCTGCTGAACTCTTCTATTAGTTTCAGTAGTTTTCTGGAGGGTTCCTTAAGGTTTTCTGTGTATAAGATCATGTCATCTGAAAATAGAGATGTTTTTACTTATTCCTTGCCAATCTGGATGCCCTTTGTTTCTTTATCTAGCCTAATTGCTCTGGCTAGGACTTCCAACACAATATTGAATAACAACGGTGATAAAGGGCATCCTTGTCTGGTTCCCGATCTCAATGGGAATGCTTTCAGGCTCTCTCCATTTAGAATGATGTTGGTTGTTGGCTTTTATAAATGCCCTTTATTATGTTGAGGAATTTTCCTTCTATTCCTATTTTGCTGAGAGTTTTTATCATGACTGAGTGTTGAACTTTGTCAAATTCCTTTTCTGCATCAATTGATAAAATCATGTGATTCTTGTCTTTTGTTTTATTTATGTGGTGGATTACATTAATTGTTTTTCTAATGTTGAACCATCCCTGTATACCTGGTATGAATCCCACTTGGTCATGGTGAATTATTTTTTGATATGTTGTTGAATTCTATTGGCTAGAATTTTGTTGAGGATTTTTGCATCCTCATGAGGGATATAGGTCTATAATTTTCTTTTCTTGTGGTGCCTTTACCTGGTTTTGGTATCAGGGATATGGTGGCTTCATAGAATGAGTTTGGTAGTATTCCATCCTTTTCTATGCTCTGAAATACCTTTAGTATTAGTGGTGTTAACTCTTCTCTGAAAGTTTGGTAGAACTCTGCAGTGAAGATGTCTGGAGAAGGGCTTTTTTTTGTTGAGAGTTTTTGATTACCTTTTCAATCTCTTCTTTTGTTATGGGTCTATTTAGTTGTTCTACCTCTGCTTGTGTTAGTTTAGGTAGGTAGTGTGTCTCTAGTAATTCATCCATTTCTTCTAGGTTTTCAAATTTGTTTGAGTACAGTTTTTCATAGTAATCTGATATGATTCTTTTAATTTCATTTGGGTCTGTTGTAATATCGCCCATCTCAGTTCTTATTTCGGTTATTTGCTTCCTCTCCTGTTTTTCTTTTGTCAGTTTGGCCAGTGATTTATCAATTTTGTTGATGTTTTCAAAAAAAACCAACTTTTGGTCTTGTTAATTCTTTCAATTGTTTTTCTGTTTTTTTTATTTCATTTAGTTCAGCTCTAATTTTTATTATTTATTTTCTTCTGGTGCCTGTGGGTTCCTTTTGTTGCTCTCTATTTGTTCAAGTTATAGGCATAATTCTTTGATTTTGGCCCTTTCTTCTTTTTGGATGTGTGCATTTGTTGATATAAATTGGCCTCTGAGCACCACTTTTGCTGTGTCCCAAAGGTTCTGATAGGAAGTGTTTTCATTTTTATTAGATTCTCTGAATTTCTTTATTCCATCCTTAATGTCTTCTATAATTCAGTCTTTTTTGAGCAGGGTATTGTTCAGTTTCCAAGTGTCTTGGTTTCTTTTCCCTGCTTTTCCTGTTATTGATTTCCACTTTTATGGCCTTAAGGTCAGAGAAGATGCTTTGTAATATTTCAATGTTTTGGATTTTGATAAGGTTTGCTTTATGACCTAATATGTGGTCTATTTTAGAGAATGTTCCACGTGCACTACTTGGTTGCTGTTGGGTGGAGCGTTCTGTATGTCTATGAGGTCAAGTTGGTTGATTGTGGCATTTAGATCTTCCAGGTCTTTATTGAGCTTCTTTCTGGGTGTTCTCCCCTTCACCGAAAGTGGTGTGCTGAAGTCTCCTGCTATTATTGTGGAGCTATCTATCTCACTTTTCAATGCTGATAGAGTTTGTTTTGTGTATCTTGCAGCTCTATCATTGGGTGCATAAATATTTAATATGGTTATATCTTCTTGATGTATTGTCCCTTTAATCATTATGTAGTGTCCTTCTTTATCCTTTATGATGGATTTAACTTTAAAGTCTATTTTGTCAGAAATTAATATTGCTACTCCTGCTCTTTTTTGATTGTTGTTTGCTTGAAATATTTTTTCTCCATCCTTTGAATTTTAGTTTGTTTGAGTCTCTAAGTCTAAGGTGTGTCTCTTGTAGGCAGCATATAGATGGATTTTGTTTTTTAATCCACTCTGACACTCTGTCTCTTCATTGGTGCATTTAGTCAACTTACTTTCAGGGTAATTATGGATAGGTATGATTTTTTTTTTTTTTTAAGAATTTAGTGCTATCATTTTGATGTCTATTTTTGTTTTTGACAGTTTCTTTTTCCCACTTAATTTTATGTGCTGAGTAGATTTTCTTTATATATTGTCCTTTCCTCATATTCATTGTTGTTGATTTTGTTTCTGCTGAGTCTCTATTTTTCCCTTGTATTTTATTTTGATGAGGAGGATAATTTGTCTCCTTTGTGGTAACCTTATTATTTACCCCTATTTTTCTAAATTAAAAACTAACTTTTATTTCTTTGTATCGCCATATCTTCCTCTCCCTATGGAAGGTGTATGAGGCAACGAAATTATTTTATATGGTACTGTAAAGGTGGACACGTGACTTTAACAGTATGTATCTTCCAAAACCGGTAGGGGTTCACAATACAAAGAGTAAACCCTGATGTAAAGTATGAACTTCAGTCGATAATCATGCAGCAAAATTGGATCATTTATAGCAAAATTAGCATGGTAGAACAGAAGACCTCTACCACGTGAGCAAAGAGAGAAGGTGCATAGAAACTGCACTTTATTACATTTCTTACATTTCTTAGTCCCTCTTTATTATTTCAATGTTGTCTTCTTTTATATAACAATATCACTGTTACCCTGTTTTGAGCTTTTTTTTTTAATAATCTCGCTTTGTTTTTTTGGATTTCCCTGTCTGGGTTTACTTCTGGTTGCTCTGCCCAGTGTTCTAGTCTTGGGTCGATACCTGATATTATTGATTTTCTAACCAAAGAATTCTCTTTAGTATTTCTGGTAGTTTTGGTTTGGTTTTTATGAATTCTCTGAACTTGTGTTTATCTGAAAATGTCTTAATTTCACCTTCATATTTAAGAGACAGTTTTGCTGGATATATGATTCTTGGCAGGCAATTTTTTTCCTTCAATTTTTTAAATATGTCATCCCATTGCCTTCTTGTCTGCATGGTTTCTGCCAGGTAGTCCAAGCTTATTCTCATTGGCTTTCCTTTGTAGGTGACTTTTTGTTTATCCGTCGCTGCTGTTATAATTCTCTCTTCATCTTTGGTTTTGGCAAGTTTGATTATAATATGCCTTGGTGACTTTCTTTTAATGTTTACCTTATGTGGAGTTCGATGAGCATCTTGGACAGATATCTTCACATCTTTCACAATATCAGGGAAGTTTTCTGCCAACAAATCTTCAACAATTTTGTCTGTATTTTCTGTTATCCCTCCTTTTTCTGGTACTCCAATCACTCATAGATTATTTCTCTTGATAGAGTCCCACATGATTCTTAAGTTTTCTTCATTTTTTAAAATTCTTTTATCTGATTTTTCTTCAAATACATTAGTGCCAAGTGATTTATCTTCAAGTTCAGAAATTCTAGCTTCTACTTTCTCAATTCTGCTCCTCTGACTTTCTATTGAGTTGTCTAATTCTGTAATTTTATTGTTAATCTTCTGAATTTCTGATTGTTTTCTGTCTACGGATTTTTCCAGTTTATTAAACTTTTCACTATGTTCCTGAATAATCTTTCTAATTTCTTCAGTTGCTTTATCTGTGTGTTCCTTGGCTTGTTCTGCATATTGTCTCATTTCCTTTCTGATATATTGAAGGGTTCTGTATATTAAACTTTTGTATTCTGGCTCTGGTAATTCCAGGAATGCACTTTCATCTAGAAGATTTCTGGATTCTTTGTTTTGAGATCCTGTTGAGGTGATCATGGTCTGTTTCTTTATGTGACTTGATATTGACTGTTGTCTCCAAGCCATCTATAAGTTATTGCATTAGTTTTTGCTTGCTTACTGTGTTGTAGCTACTTGCTTTGTTTTGTTTTGGTGTACCCCTATGGGTGGCTTGAGTGAGTTAGCTTAATTAGTTTCTCCTTTGGAGCTCTGATGTCCTGTCCCCAGCTGGCTAGAGCTGTTATCAGGTATATCAGTCTAGGAGTCCATTCAGTTTTCTTGTATGAATTCAGCTCAGGTTTCCAGGTAGCTGATATCAAGTGTGTGGTACAGGCTCTGTCCTACAGTCTTAGAGGGGCAGAGGTGATTGATGTATATACTGGTATCTGATTGCAGCAGGGGGTTACACTCTGAACAAGGCAAGGGGCTGAGAACCAACCCCCGAGTGTCTCTGAGGAAAATGTGTCCTTGTTCCCTAGAGTGTGCCAGTGGGTAGGTTCCATAGATGGATCACGAGCACCCAAAGTTTTTGGTTGTAAGGACTGGGAGGTACAGTTATCTTTGGACTCCTGTCACGGGTGGCTGGGTGACCTGAGTGGAGCTACCAGTCCTTAGGTCCCTGATGTGGGTAGGTGAGGACCTTGTTTAATAGGCAAAGCAATGTCAAACATCAAACACCCACCTCTCCACCACACAGCTGAAATGGTTGAAGTTTTCCAACAAGGGCCTATTCTCCCAAAATAGGCCCACACAGGTCCATGCAGAAGGGA
Organism: Loxodonta africana; assembly: GCF_030014295.1. Classification (NCBI taxonomy): domain Eukaryota; kingdom Metazoa; phylum Chordata; class Mammalia; order Proboscidea; family Elephantidae; genus Loxodonta; species Loxodonta africana. Next base: position 107,106,451 of record NC_087347.1, on the reverse strand, counting down.
AAGGTGCTCAAGGTCCACAGACATTTTATGCCTGGGCAGGAGCCACTTCTGTCCTGAGTTCCCCCAGTTAATGGAGCTAGCAAATTATCTTTTCCCCCCAGTTGCAAATTTTTTCCTTCCCCAAGGCTGGGAGGATAGCTCTAGGTGCTCAACAGGGCCTATCTCAGGCCCAGGGATACAGCTGCTGAAGCTGGCTTGGGGGTTGGGGGTATGGTAAAATATACGCAAGTACTTAGGTTTTGCCAAGAGCACCATTCTTCTCAGGTAGGTGTGAGTAGGCTGTGGGGCTGGCTGCTTCTCCCTGAGGAAACTACGGCTGAATGCTAGTACCAGCCCGCTGCCACGACCGGTCTGGGAATGTTGCCTGAGGGCTCCCCGCAATTCAGGTCCAGTAACTCCTCTCCACTTCTGAATGGTCTCTTTCTCCTCCTGCCCCTCAGTTCATTGTCTAAGCTTACCTTTGATGCACAGGGCTCCCAGATTGTCACAAATATACTCGTTTCACTTGTTTTCTCAGGTCTTTGTTGTAAAGAGGACTCGCCGGAAGCATCTCTCTATTCCGCCATCTTAGCTTCTCCTCTCCCTGCATCATTTAATATTTTCCCCATAGAATCCTTCAGTATTGCAACTCGAGGCTTCAATTTTTTCCTCAGTTTTTTCAGCTTGAGAAACACCAAGTGTATTCTTCCCTTTTGGTTTTCTATCTCCAGCTCTTTGCACATGTCATTATAATACTTTACTCTGTCTTCTTGAGCCATCTTTTGAAGAAGGATTACATATATATATCTATAGATGTAATTTAAAGTATAAATATATCAAGCCAACAACAATCAAACAAGAGCAGGAGTGGCAATATTAATTTCTGACAAAATTGACTTTAAAGTAAAATCCACCACAAAGGATAAGGAAGGTAACCAAACAATTATTAAAAGGTCAATATACCAAGAGGATATACCATAATAAAAATTTATGCACTCAGTGACAGGGCTCCAATACACATAAAACAAACTCTATCAACATTGAAACGAGAGATAGACAGCTCCACAATAATAGTAGGATACTTCAACACACCACTTACGGTGAAGGGCAGAACATCCAGGAAGAAGCTCAATAAAAATACAGAAGATCTAAATGCCACAGTCAGTCAACTTGACCTCATAGGCATATACAGAACACTTTACCCAACAGCAGCCAAGTATACTTTCTTTTCCAACACACATGGAACATTCTCCAGAATAGACTACATATTCGGTCATAAAGCAAGACTTAACAGAATACAAAACACTGAAATATTACAAAGCATCTTTTCTGACCATAAAGCCATAAAACTAGAAATCAATAAGGGAAAAAGCAAGGAAAAAAAAATCAAACACATGGAAACTGAAAAACACTATTCTAAAACTACTGGGCTATAGAAGAAACTAAGGATGGATTAAAAAATTTCATAGAATCCAACAAGAATAAAAATCCTTCCTACCAGAACCTTTGAGACATAGCAAAAGAATTGCTTGAAGGTCAATTTATAGCAATAAATGCACACATCCCAAAAGAAGAAAGGGCCAAAATCGAAGAATTATCCCTACGACTTGAACAAATAGAAAAAAAGCACCAAAAGAAGCCCTTGGGCACCAGAGAAAAGCAAATAACAAAAATTAGAGCAAAATTAAATGACATAGAGAACAGATAAACAATTGAAAGACTTGAAAAGACCAAAAGCTGGTTCTTTGAAAAAATCAGCAAAATTGATAAACCGTTGGCCAAATTGACAAAAGAAAAACAGCAGAAGAAGCAAATAACCTGAATAAGAAATGAAATGGGCGATATCACAACAGACTCAGCTGAAATAAAAAGAATCATAACGTAATACTATGAAAAAATGTACTCTAACAAATTTGAAAACCTAGAGGAAATGCACAAATTCCTGGAAACACACTGCCTTTCTAAACTAACACAAAAAGAGGTAGAACAATTAAATAAAGCTATAACAAAAGAAGAGATTGAAAAGGTAATTTAAAAACTCCCAAAAACAACAACAACAAAAAAAGCCCTGGCCCTGACAGCTTCACAGGAGAATTTTACCAAACTTTCAGAGAAGAGTTAGCACCACCACTACTAAAGGTATTTCAGGACGTAGAAAAGGATGGAATACTCCCAAACTCATTCTATGAAACCAGCATAACCCTGATACCAAAACCGGGTAAAGACACTACAAAAAAAGGAAAACTAAAGACCTACACCCCTCAGGAACTTAGCCACGAAAATCCTCAAAATTTCTAGCCAATAAAATCCAACAACAGATCAAAAAAGTAATACACCATGACCAAGTGGTATTCATACCAGGTATGCAGGGATGGTTTGACGTTAGAAAAACAATGAATGTAATTTATCACGTAAATAAAACCAAAAAATCAAGAACCACATGATCTTATCAATTGATGCAGAAAAGGCATTTGACAAAATCCAATACCCATTCATGACAAAAACTCAGTAAAATAGGAATAGAAAGAAAATTCCTCGACATAATAAAATAAAGGGTATTTATACAAAGCCAACATCATCTTAAATGGAGAGAGCCTGAAAGCATTCCCCTTGAGAATGGGAACAAGACAATGATGCCCTTTATCCCCATTCCTATTTAACATTGTGCTGGAGGTCCTACCAAGAGCAATTATGCTAGAAAAAGAAATAAATGGCATCCAAATCGGTAAGGAAGAAGTAGAAGTATCTCTATTTGCAGATGACATGATCTTATCCCCTGAAAACTCTGAAGAATCCACAAGAAAACTATTTGAACTAATAGGAGAGTTCAGTAGAGTATCAGGATAGCAGATAGACATACAAAACTCAGCTGGATTCCTGTACATCAACAAAGAGAATGTCAGAGGAAATCAAATTAATACCATTTACAATAAGCTCCAAGAAGTTAAAATACATAGGAAAAAATCTAACCAGAGATGTAAAAGACCTATACAAAGAAAACTACAAGACACTACTGCAAGAAACCAAAAGAGACCTACATAAGTGAAAAAACTTTCCTTGCTTATGGGTAGGAAGACTTAACGTTGTGAAAAATGTCTATTCTACCCAAAGCGATCCATTGATACAATGCAATCCCAATCCAAATTCCCCTGGCATTTTTTAATGAGTCAGAGAAAACAAATCACCAACTTCATATGGAAAGGGAAGAGCCCCAGATAAGTAAAGCATTACCGAAAAAGAAGGACAAAGTGGCAGGCTTCACCCTACCTAATTTTAGAACGTATTATACCACCACAGTAGTCAAAACAGCCTGGTACTGGTACAACAGATACATAGACCAATGGAACAGAATTGAGAATCCAGACATAAATTCATCCACCTTTGAGCAGCAGATATTTGACAAAGGCCCAAAGTCCATGAAATGGGGAAAAAGCAGTCTCTAACAAACGGCTGAATAGCCATCTGCAAAAAAAAAAAAAAAAAAGAAGCAAGACCCAGACCTCACATCATGTACAAAAAGTAACTCAAAATGATTCAAAGACTTAAATACAGAATGTAAAACGGTAAAGATCATGGTAGAAAAAATTAGAGACAATGCTAGGAGCCCTTATACATGGCATAAACAATATACAAAACATTACCAACAATGAAGAAGACATTCAGGCAGCTAACAGGTACATGAAGAAATGCTCACGATTATTATCCATTACAGAAATGGAAATCAAAATTACAATGAGATACCATGTCACTCCAACAAGGCTGGTATTAATCCAAAAAACAAAATAATAAATGTTGGAGAGGTTGTGGAGAGACTAGAACACTTATACACAGCTGGTGGGAATGTAAAATGGTACAACCACTTTGGAAATCAATTTGGCACTTTGGTAAAAAGCTAGAAATAGAACTACCATACCATCCCGCAATTCCAGTCCTGGAAATCTATCATACAGAAATGAGAGCCCTCACACCAATAGACATATGCACCCACGTTCACTGTTTACCACAGCAAAAAGATGGAAACAACAAAGGTGTCCATCAGTGGATGAATGGATAAACAAATTATGGTATATCCACACAATGGAATACTACACACCAGTAAAGAACTACGATGAATCCATGAAACATCTCATAACATGGAGGAATCTGGAAGGCATTATGCTGAGTGATATTAGTCAGTTGCAAAAGGACAAATATTGTATGAGACCGCTATTATAAGAACTCAGGAAAAGGTTTAAATACAGAAGAAAGACATTCTTTGATGGTTAACGATGGCGGGGAGGGAGGGAGGGAGAGGGCTATTCACTAACTAGACAGTACACAGTAATTATCTTAGGTGAAGGGAAGGACAACACACAATACAGGGGAGGGCAGCAAAACTGGACTAAACCAAAAGCTAAGATGTTTCCTGAATACAACCAAACTCTTCAAGGGACAGAGTAGCAGGGGCGGGGGCCTGGGGACTATGGTTTCAGGGGACATCTAGGTTAGTTGGCATACCAAAGTATATTAAGAAAACATCCCACATCCCGCTTTGGAAAGCAGCATCTAGGATCTTAAAAGCTGCAAGTGATCATCTAAGATGCATCAGTTGGTCTCAATCCACCTGGAGCAATGGGGAATGAAGAGCACCAAAGACACAAGGAAAATATCAGCCCAAGAAACAGAAACGGCCACATAAACCAGAGGCTCCATCAGCCTGAGATTGGAAGAGCTAGATGGTGCCTGGCTACCACCAGTGACTGCCCTGACAGGGAATACAACAGAGAATTCCTGATGGAGCAGGAGAAAAGTGGGATGCAGACCTCAAATTCTAGTAAAACGACCAGACTTAATGGTCTTACTGAGACTACAAGGGCCACAGAGGTCATGATCCCCAGACTCTCTGTTAGCCCATTCCTGAATCCAACTCTTCAGACAAAGATTAGACTGGACTATAAGACATAAAGTGATGCTGGTGACGAGTGTGCTTCTTGGCTCAAATAGACTCATGAGACTATGTGGGCAGCTCCTGTCTAGAGGTGAGATGAGAAGGCAGAGGGGGACATGAGCTGGTTGAGAAGACATGGGAAATACAGGGTGGAGAGGAGTGTGCTATCACATTGTAGGGAGAGTGACTAGGGTCACATAGCAATGTGTGTATAAGTTTTTGCATGAGAAACTGATTTGAATTGTAAACTTTCACTTAAAGCACAACTTAAAAAAAAAAAAAAAAAGAACTCTCAGCTTGACCTCGTGGATACATATAGAACACTACACCCAAAAGCAGGAAAGTATACATTCTTTTCAACACACATAGAACATAATGCAGAATAGACCACATTTTAGACCACAAGGAAACCCTCAATAAAATCCAAAACATCAAAATAACACAATGTACTCTCTGATCACAACACTATAAAATTAGAAATCAATAACAGGAAGAACACAGGAAAAAACTCAAAAAGATGGAAGCTGAATAACACCTTGTTTAAAAACAACTGGCTAAAATAAGGAAACAAAAAATTACCAGAATTAAATGAGAATGGAAACTCATCATACCAAAACCTTTGGGACACAGCAAAGGTACTGCTCAGAGGTCAATTTACGGCAATAAACATCAAAAAAAGATGAACAGGCCGAATTAAAAAAATGCATCCTATGACTTGAACAAATAAAAGATAACAGCAAAAGAAGCCTGCAGGCACAAGAAGAAAGGGAATAATAAAGATTAGAGCAGAAATAAACGAAATAGAGAGCAGAAAAAAAAAAAAAATCAAGAAAACCAAAAGTTGGTTCTTTGAAAAGATCAACAAAATCGACAAACCACTGGCCAAATTGACAAATTAAAACAGGAGAGGATGCAAATAACCCAAATAAATAAAATGGGAAACATTACAATGGAACCAACTGAGATAAAAAGGATCACAATAGAATGCTACGAAAATTACACTCCAACAAATTTGAGAACCTAGAGGAAATGGTCAAATTTCTAGAAAAACACTACCTACCTAAACTAACACAAACTGAGATGGAAATCTAAACAGACTCATAGCAAAAGATTGAGGAGGTAATTACTCTTTTTTTTCCTCCCCCCCAGAGAAATAAAACCTGGCCTGGACAGCTTCACTGACAAATTCTACCAAACACTCAGAGAAGAGCTCACACCAGTACTACTCGAGCTATTTCAGAGCATACATAGAAAAGGCAGAAATACTCCAGAATTCATTCTGTGGAGCCAGTATAATCCTGATACCAAAGCCAAGCAAAGACACCCCCCCAAAAAAGAAAATTACAGACCAATTTCTCTCATGAATATAGATACAAAAATTCTAGCCAATAGAATTCAGCATCATATCAAAATAATAATAATAAGACACCAGGACCAAATGGGATTCATACCAAGTATGCAAAGATGGTTCAACATTAGAAAATCAATCAATATAATCCACCACATAAACAGAACAAAAGAAAAGAATCGCATGATCATCTTGACTGACACAGAAAAGGCATTTGATAAAGTCCAATACCTATTCCTGATACAAACTCTCAATAAAATAGGAATAGAACAAAATTCCTCAAAATAATATGAGTTGGAATCAACTCGATAGCACCAGATTTTGTTTGTTTTTTTAATACAAAACCAACAGCCAATATCATTCTTAACAGACAGTGGCTGAAAAAATTCCCCCGAAAATGGCAACAAGACAAGGATGCCCTTTATCACCACTCCTATTGAACATTGTGCTGGGAGTCCTAGCTAGAGCAATGTGGCAAGAAAAAAAGGCAAATTGAAAAGGAAGAAGTAAAATTATCCCTATTTGCATATGCTATGATAATTTTTTTTTTTTTTTAATGATACTATACATAGAGAACCCCAAAGATTCCACAGGAAAATTACTGGAACTATAGCAAGATTCAGCAAAGCAGGATACGAGATCAATACCTAATAACAGTTGGATTCCTACACACCAAAAAGAGAACTTTGGAAAGGAAGTCAGGAAAACAATACCACTTATAATAGTCCCTAAAAAGATAAAATACTTAGGAATATTTCTAACCAGGGACATAAAAGACCTATGCAAAGAAAACTACAAAAAGCTACTGTAAGAAACCGAGAGACCTACATAAGTGGAAAAACATAACATGAACATTGATAAGAAAACTCAGCATTGTAAAATGTCAATTCTACCCAAAGCAATCTACAGATATAAAATAATCCTGATCCAAATACCAATAGCATTCTTTTTATTTTTTCTCTTGCCTTGTACAAGTTGTGCTGGCTTTCCCAGTATTGTGTACTTTCTTATCCTTCACCAAAGTTACCACTATCCATTGTCTATTTAGTATTTTTCCACCCCCACCTCTCCCCTCCCTCGTAACCATCAAAGATTGTTTCTTTTTGTGTGTAAACCTTTTCATGAGTTTTTATGGTAGTGGGCTCATACAATATTTGTCCTTTTATGATTGACTTATTTCACTCAGCATAATGCCCTCCAGATTCATCTATATTGTAAAACGCTTCACAGATGCATCATTGTTCTTTGTCATTGCATAGCACTGCATTGCGTGTATGTACCATAGTTTGTTGCCAGCAGCATTCTTTAATGAGATGGAAAATCTAATCATTAACTTAATATGGAAAGGAAAGAGGCCCTGTATATGCAAAGCATTATCGAAGAAAAAGAACAAATTAGGAGGCCTCATATTACCTGGTTTTAGAACCTATTATAAAAGCCATGGTAGTCAAAATAGCCTGGTACTGGTACAATGACAGACATATAAACCAATGGAACAGAATTAGGAACCTAGACATAAACCCATTCACCTATGGTCAGCTGATCTTTGATGAAGGACCAAAGTCCATTGAATGGGAAAAAGGCAGTCTTTTTAACAAACAGTTCTGGAAAAACTGGATAACCATCTGTAAAAAAATAAAATGGACCCATATCTCACACCGTAGACAAAAAGTAACTCAAAATGGATCAAAGACCCAAATATAAAACCTAAAACAATGAAGATCATGGAAGAAACAATGGGAATAATGCCGGGGCCTAATATATGGCATAAATACAATGTAAACCATAACTAATAATGCCCAAACACCAGAAAATAAACTAGATTAACTGGGAGCTCCTAAAAATTAAACACTTACGCTCATCAAAAGGCTTCTCCTAAAGACTAAAAAGAGAACCTACAGAATGGGAGAAAATTTTCGGCTATGACATATCCAACAAGGGTCTAATCTCCAAAATCTATAGAATACAACAACACCTCGACAACAAAAAGAAAAATAATCCAATTTACAAAAAGGGCAAAGGATACGAACAGACATTTCATCAAAGAGGACATTCAGGTGGCTATCAGACACATGAGGAGATGCTTATGCTCATTAGCCATTCAAACCAAAAACCAAACCTGTCGCTTTCCAGTCAATCCCAACTCACAGCAACCCTATAGGACACACTAGGACTGCCCCATAGGTTTTCCAACGAGTGGGTGGAGGGTTCCAACTGAGCGCCTTTTGTTTAGCAGCCGAACTTTTAACCGCTGGGCTACCAGGGCTCCCATTAGCCATGAGAGATTTGTAAATCAAAACTGCAGTGAGATACCATCTTATCCCAATATTATTGGCATGAATCTAAAAAAACAGAAAATAACAAATGTTCAAGAGGCTGTGGGGAAATTGGAACTCCTATGCATTACCAGTAGGAATGCAAAATGGTACAACCACAATGGAAAACGATATGGTACTTCTTTAAAAAGCTAGAAACAGGCAAAGCATATGATACAGCAATTGCACTCCTAGGAATATACCCTAGAGAAATAAGAGCCATCACATGAATAGAGATATGCACACCTTGTTCATTGCAGCACTATACACAATAGCAAAAAGATGGAAACAACCTAAGTGCTTACTAACAGATGAATGGATAAGCAAATTATGGTATACATACATACAGTGGAACAGTACACAATAGTAAAGAACAATGATGAATCCACGAAACATCTCACAACATGGATGAATCTGAAGGACATTATGTTAAGTGAAATAAGCCAATCACAAAAGGAAAAATACTGTATGAGACCACTATTATAAAAACTCTAGAAAAGATTTATACACAGAAAAAAACAACCTTTGATGGTCCCTAGAGGACGGAGAGGTAAAAAAGTAGGGAGGGGAAATCACTAACTAGATAGTAGACAAGTAGTAACTTTGGTGAAGGGAAAGACAACACACAGTACAGGGGAAGTCAATATAACTTAACCAAGGTAGAGTCATAGAAGCTTCCTAGACACAGCCAAACACCTTGAAGGCTGGAGTTACTGGGGCTGAGGGCTTGAGACCACAGTCTTGGGGAACATCTAGTTCAACTGGTATAACATATGTCATAAAGAAAATGTTTTACATCCTACTTTGGTGAGTAGCATCTGGGGTCTTAAAAGCTTACAAGCAGCCATCCAGGATATATCTATTGGCCCCATCCTCTCTGGAGCAAAGGAAAATGAAAAAAAAATATATATATATATAAATATATATTCAAGAAAAATATTAGTCCAAACAACTAATGGACCATTTGAACTACAGTTTCCACTACCCTGCCCCCACAAGAACTAGGTGGTGCCTGGCTACCACCAACAACCACTCTGACAAGGATCATAACACAGGGTCCCAGACAGAGTGGGAGAAAAATGTAGAATAAAATTCAAATTCACAAAAGACCATACTTACTTGTCTGACAGACTCTGGAGGAACCCCCGAGACTACGCCTCCCTCTCCCACCCTGCTAACTCAGAACTGAAGCCAGTACCAAAGTCTACCTTTCAGCCAAAGATTAGACAGGCCTGTAAAACAAACAATAATGCATGCGAGGAATGTGCTTCTTAATTCAATCAAGTACACGAGACCAAATGGGCAACACTCGCACAAAAGCGAAGATTAGAAAGCAGGAAAGAAAGCACAAGAAAACTGGACAAATGGGCATGGGGAACCTGTAGTGATAAGGGGGAAAATGCTGACGCATTACAGGAATTGCAACCAATGTCCCAAAACAATTTGTATATAAATTTTTCAACGAGAAACTAATTTGCTCCACAAACTTTCACCTAAAGCACAATAAAATTAATATATTATATAATTTTAAAAAGTTTGAACCTAACCCATCTTCTAATTGATTATAAATTTCCATGTCCAAAGACCAGTTTGCAAAAGATCCAACTTATTGCTAAGCTTGTGTATATTTTAAAATGCAGCTTTTTAAATCAGTGGCAAAGTTCTTAATGAAATAAATCTACATTTTATCCAAGTGAACACTTCCTTAAATACTTTTGCAACATAAATTTGAGGCGATGGTGAGGCTAATTCACAAGACAATGAGTATAATATGCTGTAATAAATGCCGTATCTCTTAAACAGCAATGTTAATGCCAGATCAGGTTCAAATTCAATAAAACTCAACTATAATATAGAAAGCCTTTTGTGAGCAGTTATTAGTTAAAATGAATTCTTTTATTACCCTAGTAAATTGCCAAATTGCTGGAATAAAACCACCCAAATAACATTTAAATTTAAATCGAATAGAATGAGATGTCACAATATAAAAACAATAAAAAGAACATATTTATTTAAAACTTAGTACATAACATTCTCATATCATTCAAATTCTTATGAATCACTAGGTGAAAATATTTTTAATAACCTCAAGTATTTGCTTTAGTCCATGCTTGAAGATCAATCAAGTGATAAATTAATTAATTTTATGCTACATGGCATATTTTTGTTTTTCATCTTAGCATTGTAAACTATGGACAATATTTGGTACCCAAACTTGCCGAACTTATTCAAGGATGTTGATTTCTTATCCGATTTGCTGTCTTTAAGCATTGGACAGTGATATATGTCACCTGAATGCAATGTCCTATCTATTTTCACTCTCATTCCCTTAAGCATATTTCAGCATCCTTACTTCTTATTTTTTGGTCTATAATTGCCTGTGAACTTAAGGAATCACTAAAGACTAGGGTTATGGAAAAGGGAGGTAAAATTTAGACTAAAAGCTGTTCAGCCCTCAATAATAATTGCTATACTAGGTATGCAATCTTTGTTTTCTGGTTCTAAGTTTAACTCATATTTGAAAGCACTAAATGAAACAATGTATGAAATATTATTTTTATCAGACATCTATTGGGTGAATAGATGAAAGGACAGATGGATGAATGTTATTGCTAATAACCATTAATACTCAGAAAACAATGTGCTCACTTAATAGGTAAGGTCACTTTGTCTCAATTTTCAGAAGAAAGTTATTCTTGAAGTAAAGCTTCTCTCTCTGTGCAGTTTATTTTGTGTTTTTAGTATTTACTCAGGTTTTGAAAGTTCATATAAAAGGTAAAATGGCTTTTGCTTCACCAGTTCCCCCTCCTCTTTGATCTGAACGTACCTATTTATTTATACTTTTCTTTCTTCAAAGAACTTCTAAGCTTTAGCTTCAGGCAAATTGTGTAGGCAGAGACAGTTAGCAACCCACGACCTGGCAGGAAGCCGCATTTTCAGCAGAGATCAGAGTTGGAACAGAGGAAAGTGAACACCACTCTCAAGTAGGCAAACTAGGACAGACCCCACACCAGCCAGAATATTAACGCAGGATGAAATACAGGTTTCTTTTTCTAAATCAGAATGGAAATGTGCAGAATTATGGGATAGATTCAGATATAAATAGAGATGATTGCCTCATTTTTTATTTTGAATTAGAGGAGCAGTTAGGAGCCCCAAAAAGCTTGAGTAGAAAAGATAATAATGGTAAAATAGCTAAAGCTTTTTGATTATGATTTTTGTTTATGCTGATTTTTTGTTTTTGTCTTCTTGAGTTCCCTGACTAATAGCTTCAGAGAGATGAATGATAGTAGACTAGCATTACTGAAGTTTGTTTCTAGAATCACAGTCTCTTTTTAATAGTGACCGAGGATGAGAAGTAGATGCTTTCAAAGGTATTATTCTTGTCTGACCCACAATGAACAGCAACATTAGGAATTTCTATGGTTTCTTCATTTTTAAGAAAACAGCCTACCTCAGAGTTATACTAAAAGAGCTAGTTATCACTTCAAACGCTGTGGTCGCTAAAGAAGCGCACCAAAATGTTCAAAGTTTGTTGTTAGGTGCCATCAAGCCGGTTCCAGCTCATATCAACCCTGTGTGGTGCAGAATGAAACACTGCCCAGTCCTGTGCCATCCTCATATTCCTTGTTATGCTTGAGCCCATTGTTGCAGCCACTGTGTGAATTCATCTGACTGAGGGTCTTCCTCTTTTTCACTGACCTTCCACTTTACCAAACATTATGTCCTTCTCCAGGGACTAGACCCTCCTGATAACATGTTTGCACCATTTGTAGGACTATGGAGCTAGCCAGGGACCATTCGTTTGATGGCCCAAGTCAGGGAGCTTGAACTCTGCAGCCTGCCTTGGACAATAGGGATGGCCCAAGTCAGGGAGCTAGAACTCTGCAGCCTGCCTTGGACAATAGGGATCTGGGTTATAATTGTACAGGAATTCCTTAATCACTGAAGGACACAGAATGATAAAAGATAAAGTTCACGAGGCTATCCGTAACCTTGAGAAAGCCAACCAATGCTTTCAACACTTTTAAGATCACACTCTCATCAGAGAACCCTGTTTCTGCATGCAACACATGGCTATAAAGGGGGTTCGAAGCACTCTTCAAAGGTTCAACAGCCTCAGCAACAAAAACTGTAGTGCTCAAGTCGTGTAATTCAGAGAACAGGTATTTTTACACCAAAGGAAGCATTATACTTTATCTCACATTTGAGAGTCACAGATGCTAGTGTTTTAATGAAAATTTCTTTTGCAAAAGCAACAATATCTAAGTTTTTTTCTTTTTTTCAGGGAAATGACTCTCGTTTTAGTGCTAGAACTTCAGAATCAATACCGTTCGTGGTGATTTGAAATATGTCATTTAAAGTAATGAAACGGAGAGTTTCTGAAGGGATCAGATGGAAAATAAACCATTTCAGCAACCAAATTTTAAGTTGCGATTTGAGATGATCACCTAACAGGAACTTACTTCAGAGGAAGGCCACTGCTCTGCATATTTTTCCGTCATTTGCAAATGTTAAAAAAAATCTGCTAAAGCCAAGCAGCTTGGGGAGCCTGCAATCTTTCTACAGCATGCTGCGCTCAGTTATGTTCAGTGACTAAAAGCAATAACGTTTTGATTCTAGACTAATATGTCTAGCTTTGCAATTGATTGTAAGCCACTTTATGAGACAGTCTGAAATCCTTCCTGTGTCTACTAGTCTTGATGAGCTTCTTAGCAAAATAAATTAGCAATTTTGAAGCTTTTTTTCCCCCTACTTGCCTACTGCCAAGACTTTCTAAATAAACCCTCTGTATTTTCTCCCCAGCATGATTCACAGGTGGGGTTGCAATTCAGAGTTGCTTGTGTTTAATTCGGGTTTAGGTACACATGCAGTTCTCAGCAATATCTTATTTGTACTTGCTTGACCTGATTTGATTCCATTTATATTTTCCTAAAGCTCAGAGTTATGATATAAATGTCAATAAAAACTAATCTGAGACTGTCGATAAAGGAGTTGGCTGGAGCTAAATGTCACCTTGGCTTAAAGCTGAGGGGTGGCTGCTCTCTCTTGAAGGAAAGGCAAATTACTACATTCACCCCAGGTCATAGAGTAGGTGTATTAAATTCTCTTCTTGCACTTTCCTATACTATTAATTATAAGCACAATAATATAGTCTTGTTTATATTGCAACTAATGATAATCAGTTTACATTTGAAATAGGAAAAGACTTCAAGGAAAGGATATAATCATGACTCACATTAAACCTAGGTGGTGCAAACAGTTTGCACTATTTTAAAGGTTGGTGGTTTGAACCTACCCAGCAGTGCTGCGTAAGCTAGACCTGGTGATCTGCTTCCCTTGAGATTACAGCCAAAAAAACCCTATGAAACAATTCTAATTTGTAACACATGAGGTCGCAACGAGCTGGAATCAAGCCAGTGACAACTAATGACAGCCACAGTGTTAAAACAAGGGTATAAATGGTCTGTCTCCTTCTATGGGACACGGGAAACAATAGTTTTTAGGTTCTCTGAACAGCAATCCAAGTGTAGCTGAGAGTGAAGAAGACGGGCAAAAGAAAGATGATTGAGGAGTAATGTATTGGTGTTGTTAGCCCTTCCAAGGCAATGATGCACAGAGAATCATATGACCACTATATAAAAAAAAAAAGAACAAAAACTGCTGCCTTAGAGTCAATTCTAACTCATAGAGACCCTACAGGACAGAATAGAACTGCCCCATAGAGTTTCCAAGGAGTGCCTGGTGGATTGAAACTGCCAACCTTTTGGTTAGCAGCTGTAGCTCTCAACCACTATGCCACCAGGGTTTCCATGACCACTATAGCCATAGCTAAAATGTTAGATAGGAGCTAGTATAAGTAACTATCAGAGTTTTTAAATCCTGAATCCAGCTATGAGGGGGAAGTGGGGGATAGAGGAATGAGTGACATGTTGGTCATTGCTAAAGCTTTCCAGAGTAAAGGGAGAAGTGATACTTCTCTGAATAGCAAACGTAAAAATTGCCAACAACCAATTTTTTCTCTCTTTTCCTCCCTAGACCTCAGGCTGATTGGCATTCTTTTGTGGCCTCCCTGGCTCTTCTTTCCCTTTTCTTGGCTACCTGTGGTGATAGCTTAAAGAATGTTTCACAAGTATAGAATCATATACCTAAAGTGTTCAGCCTAACGTATGACACTATGTGTATACTCAGAAAAAAAAGACAAGAAAAAGCTTTTTGTCAAACTCTTCCTATACAGTATCCCTGTCCTGGGACTCAGATTTTATTTGGGAATGACCGTGTACACCCATAATACTTCTAAAATTTGCAAAGATTGCATTTTCATTCTTGCGTGCTAAATAAAAATTTTTAAGTCCGTAGTAAGGCCTGAAATGTTGGGATCAAAAGCACAGTCACGGATAGATAATGTCTAAAACGCCACCACCGTGGTGCATCTGCTGTACCAATGATATGGCAGGGTCAGTAGTAAGAGAAAGGGCATCCCTTAAGGCGTTCACAACATTCGTCTGTGTACTACTTATCTTCCAATGGAGGAACAGAAGACTGGACCACGATAGGACGTGAAGAAATGTTACCCAATCCTGTCAATTTGTTCTAGAAAAAGGAAACACAACAATCTGTCTAGTTTCTTCAGAGGGAAGTGTGGAAAACAGTTAAAAAAAAAAAAAAACTAAGAGGTTAATCATTCTAGTGAGTAAATATTACAAATTCTAAAATATATTTTTATTATATAACAAATTCTAAAAGTAAGTACTAAGAATCAGTCTGAGATAAAAATTTTTTTTTTTTTTTTTTTTGAGATAAAGAATGAGATTAATCTCTGGCTTCCATTCGATCATTTAGACAGGCAGTGGAGCACATTTGTCCTTTGGACAAGTCAGAGGGCCATGGTTTTCACTATTCCTTTCCTTCCTGGTATCTTTAGGCCTCAGAACAAACCATTCCCCCACTGAAGCCTGATGTTTGTTAGCAAGATTAACAAAATACAATTCTGGGCTAACCACCTCTCCTCTTCAGGAAGTCAGGGGGCCATAATGCATGCAGTAGGATGTTTGTTAGCAGGGTTAACAATTAGTCACTTAGGGTGGGGGTGTCAAGTAGCCAGGAGAGGAAGTTTTCTGAGGCACAGAGAGTATAAGTTTGCAGTTCACCTAAGTGGACCTACCTGGCTGGGAGGAGACTGGCAGGAGGTAGGGTACCATTTAAGCACCCACGGCACAAGTAGGCTACACAAGGAAGAGTCTTCATCTCTGTTCAAACAGCTTTTTTTTTTGGGGGGTGGAGGGGACTTTGGAACTTTGCCAGTTGTATGGTATCTAATTCTTGTAAGCAATAAAAGCTACTTTCCACATGCTAGTGTGTATTCAAGCTCCAATGGGAGGGATGCGATGTTATGGAGCAATCCATATTAGTTATTGGTGCCCTTTTTCTCATGGCCTCCTGGCTATGTAGAAATTGGGTACAACCTGCGTATATCAGGCAGATTTGGAGTGTTGCCCTACAGTTATGGCGTGGTCCAACAAAGCATGTTGTCACACAGTATTGTTTGAAAAGAAATTTTTTCCAATTTATCTGCCTCCTTTTTTATTTCAAATCTATCCCACAATATGTACAGAATCAGACTGCAGGTAATATTCACCTATTATGAGAAATTCATAAGCCCACAGCATGCTGAAAAGTAGCTATAGCTGAAACTTGAAAAGATGCTTCTTGTTAATGTGTACTTCATTGTGTTTCTTCACTTATCAAAAAAGTATAAAACTTATAAATAAGAAAGGAGTATTTAGTATTTTTATTCTAAAATTTGTATGATTGGTTTTTTAAAACATGCCAAAAGAATCATTTAATATTGTTCATATTTTTTCCTTAAGCATCTAAGTACTCCTAGTTTTAGATGGACTGTTGTTTACTAATAACCATTGAGTTAATGTTATTGGATTAACTGCCAGGCAAATTGTAAAAAAAAAAAAAACCCTGGAATAAGACCAAATTAGTCAGAATCCTACTAGACATTAGATTTTCTGTGCTTCTCTCAATATGTTGCATTTTTCACTGATGTTTTCAAACTTCCTTATATTTCATTCAAATCAATGTATTCCATTTAAAATGAAAATTCATTTTTCAAAGAGCATACAAAATTACATATAAATCTTTAAAAACAGCAAATCCAGTTTTTTTTTTTTTTTTTTTAAGATTAGAGAACTTGTTCTTCAGGAAGAGTCACTCGGCTAAAGCAGACAGTGCTGACGCGGCCA
Organism: Loxodonta africana; assembly: GCF_030014295.1. Taxonomy (NCBI): domain Eukaryota; kingdom Metazoa; phylum Chordata; class Mammalia; order Proboscidea; family Elephantidae; genus Loxodonta; species Loxodonta africana. The sequence goes on along the minus strand of NC_087347.1, from coordinate 107,089,627 downwards.
CATCCTCTACCCAGAACAGTTTCCCACCCCTCTGCTCCTACAGACCAGCAGCAGCTTCTAGTGGTCCAGAGCCCAGCAGGATCTGTGGTTTTGATGCTATAAACAAAGACTTCCCCCAATAAAAAAAAAAGTCAAGGAAAATTTAAGCTCCTAGAGGATGCCCAAATATACCCAACAGTTTTCTACAATCGCTGGAACACCGCGCTTCCCTTGAAAATGCAACAGACTTCTCAGGGTCTCAGTCCCTTCATGCATTAAAAACCAAAAACCAAACCCAGTGCTGGAGAGTCGATTCCGACTAACAGCAAACCTGTAGGACAGAGTAGAACTGCCCCATAGAGCTTCCAAGGAGCGCCTGGCGGATTCGAACTGCCAACCCTTTGGTTAGCAGCCATGGCACTTCACCACTACGCCACCAGGGTTTACCCCGTTAGAGCCCTCCAATTAAACACCTTTGGTGAATGCCTAACTCCGAGCACGTTTGTATGCAATGATTTGTACTTGATTGTTCATTTTATTTATTAGTGATCTTCACAAGTTTCTATTTAGAGTAATACGTGCTCATTGTAACTGGTAAAACAATTTTACAAATAAATTAAGCAAAATTTAGTAATTCCTCTCTTTTCTCTCCGTTGCCCAGTCTTCCGTCACATCTCTCGAGTGAACCTTTCCTTTCACCTATTTCTCCACGCTCATATAGAAACATATGGACATGTTCACATATATAGGAGTATCACAGATGGTATTTGGTATTAAGGCCTTGCCGTTTTACACCATGGACATATTCCTCCAGGTCAGTACATGCAGATCGAAATCTTTTTTTAATTGCTACTTAATAGCCATTGCATGGATTACCATGTTTCTTCAAAGAGTACATAAACTTGGTACATATATTCTTGCCTGCTGGTATTTATATTTATGTTGGAGAGCTTTCGCAAAGTGAGTCAGATAGTGTATATATTTATAATTTTAATAGCTATTGACAGAGTGCTTTCCAAAACGGTTGTTGCACTTCAGCTGTCACCATCAGAAGCACTTCTTCTGGCCTAATTAAAGGGGTAAAAAATAAAATTAAATTAAGGGGTAGGAGTTAAAAAAAAAAAAAAAAACTTTCATCATTGTTCAATTCCTTTGACAACTAATAAAGTTGATAGATAGCATCCATTCATGGGTTTATCTGCCAATTTTTTGGTGACCTCCTATTAATGCCATTTGTCTATTTTATGATTGTGTTGTCTCTTTTAAAAAATCGAGCTATGGAATTATAAAGATAATAACCTATAACCTATCGCCATTGGGTCAATTCTGACTTAAAGTGACCATATAGGACAGAGCAGAACTGGCCCTCTAAGGAGCAGCTGATAGATATGAACTGTTATACCCTTTTGGTTATCAGCCAAGCTCTGAACCACTGTGCAGCTGGAAGAAAAAAAAAAAGTATACATATATAGATTACTCACATGTTGAACAGATGCAGTTTTGCCTTGTTCTGTGAGTTCATTAAGTTATATATGTATTCTGAATAAGTGGTATTTTTCAGGATCAGACATAAAAAATGTCCCAAATAAAATGAAGTATTTATTGAAAGCCCTCAGTGACCAAAGAGGTTAAACATGGTTTGAGAAGACTCTAAACACTGTTGCTTTTCTATGAAGTGTTGCCTTGACTTTGTTTTTTATTATAAGGCTTTTGTTTCTTAGGAATATTGTCATGTAAATGGGTTACAGAAAGCTGTATTGATGAAAATTGATATGATTCTTTAGTTATTCTGCAGAAGAAACTATTTTTTTCCGTAGCTGTATTCCATGACCAAGTGTCTCTCCTCAAATTATCACCTCCAGGCCATTCCAGAAAATGTCCTAAAATATAAATGAACACTAGATGAAAAAAAGAATAATTACATATTCTCACACCATCTGCTTAAAATTTACCAAAAATGTCAATAGCAATCAGGCCAAGTGAGACAGTAAGTTTATCTTACTTTATAATGCTTCCAGTTATGGCCAATTTTCATGTTTCCCAGAAAGGAAAAGAAAGAGCAAAGTCAAATGATTACTGGAAAGGTATAACATTGACCTTTACCAGACAAGAAAGAAAAAATAAATCTGTACCTTGATGACTTGATCACATTTTGGAAACTGAGCTAATCATGTTTCAAGAGAAGATTTAAGTTTTATGAAATTTGGTAGTTTTTTCTTTCCCCTTAAATAATCAGCTAATAGATACATATTAGCAGAAAACAAACTACATGTGAGTATTTAAAGTTTGTGATAAGATCACCTCTTACCTTTATTTGTAAATGTAATGTGTTCCATTTTTGGAAGTTACAATTTGGTATAATTCCTTACAGCATATACCCACTGCCATCAAATCAATTCCAACTCAGAGTGACCCTGTAGTATAGAGTGGAACTGTCCCATAAGGTTTCTACGGCTGTAAATCTTTATACAAGCAAACTGTCACATCTCTCTCCTGTGGAGCAGCTGCTGGGCTCGAACCTCTGACCTTTCACTTATCAGCCAAGCACTTTAACCACTGTGCCACCAGGGCTCCTTTAAATACCATATAATCCCTGGTAAAAAGTAGGCAAGCAAAATTTCAGTGACTTAGTTTTTTTAAGTTTGAAAGGGATGTAGAATTTAGAAGCATGAAGATGAGTCACAAGGTATTCATTTATTCATGAATGCAACAGTCCTTCAACATTCATCTATTCCCTAGCCTGTATAAGACAAAACCAACAGCAGTAATAAAAAAAAAAAAAAAAAAAAAAAAACTATATGAGCTACTTAATTCTATGGCAAACTTGAACCAAATTCACATTGTGGCCTCTAAGACTGACAAACTAAGGCTTCCTTTGCACTACTTTTCTGTGGAAAAAGATCAACTGTGCAGTTTCGTTTTGTTTTTCACACAATTCCTCAGCAAACATATTCATCTGGAGGCAATGAAGATACCAGGAAATATTTTATGCTTAAACGTATAGGAAAACAAAAAAGAATAAGAAAACTAAAGAAAGAAATAGATGAAAATAAGACAGTAGAATGCTCATTAAAATTAACCTTGCCCCCTTTTTTAAGGAGTTAAAAGCTGAAGTAGAAGAGTGAAGGGATTTTGACATCTGATATACAGTAGTGCCAAGGGTACAGTGTATTGGACAAGGCAGGACAAAGTGCCAATCAATTTAGGTTGAGATTGGTATGAGTATGCTATACTTAGAAAAAAATTTTTTTTTTTTTACTTAGAAGTGAAGGTAAAAGAATATTTGCATGAAGAAATAATAGATAATGTCTAAGAACTAATGAGGAATATAGGTTAGATATCTATTTTCTATAAGATCTTGATATCTGAGCTATAAACATTATTCTGTAATGGCATTTAGTAATACCAAAAATTAATACAGTAATTGCTTTAATAGAAAAGATATATTAAGAAATATACAAAACAAAATGTATACTGTATTTTTATGCAAATAACATGCATCTTATATGATTGTTTGCTAACCACCCCCTCCCCGTGAGGTACTTTAGTAAGCGCACTATGCTAATTTTTTTTACAGCAACATGTAAAACCCAATTGGCATAACACCACTTATGAAAATACCTAGCAGGGGAGGGTGCAGTTGGCAAAGGCAGAAGGTGTGTGTTATCTGTCTAAAATTTGGTACTTCAATAAGAAATTGTATTAAAGTATCACCAATGGGTTCCATAATAGGAATTCCACTTCTGGTAGAAAAGTATTCAAATTTCAAGCAAAGATCCAAAAATTTTCATTCAGTTAAAGAAATCATAACTTTGAAAACTCAAATTTATGTGATTATAACCAAAGTTACTTCATCCATGTAGACCATTCTGTCCTGAATTCTTTAGTTTGTTTTCATTTAAATCATGAAATGTCAGCAGAGGGAGGAGGAGCAAAAAATGACAAACTAAAGGTAAGGAAAAAAAAAAAAAGGTAAGGGTATGGTTTAATTTAGATTTACTACTTTGTCTTATAATTCGTCAGAACTATAGTTCCTTGGGGGCCCTTAATGGTTAAGAGTTTGGCTGCTAACCAGAAGGTTGGAAGTTCAAGTCCACCAACTGCTCCTTCAAAACCCTATGGAGAAGTTCTACTCTGTTCCATAGGGTCATTATGGATCAGAATGAGCTCTACAGGCAATGGGTTTGGATAGCGCCTTAAATTTTAAATCTGTTTTTGCAAAGCATGCATTTAAACATTTCACATCCAGAAATGCCTTGTTTTACATTAACATTAAATTAAAATAAAAATTTTAAACTACTAAATAATCTTCAAATAATTATATTTCTAGGCAATACGGGTGGGTAATCCACAGCTATAGGAACTGGTTTTTTTTCCACACACACTTCATGTCTCTGAACTATCAGTTATGAAAATCAAAACTCAGTTAACGTTAGATTAAGGAAAATGTGATGGACACTTGGAACGTGTGCCAAAAAATTCTTTTCGAAGCTAATTATATGAAATTGGGAATTTCTGAACTTTATGAGTTACCCTGAGAGCCCTGGTGGCACACTGGTTAAGAAGCTGGCTGTTAACAGAAAGACTGGTAGTTCGAACATACCTAGTAGCTCCATGTGAGAAAAGACCTGGCGATCTGTCCCCATAAAGAATACAATGGAGAAAATTCTATGGGGCAGCTCTACTCTGTCCCATGGCGTCGCTGTGAGTCAAAATTGACTCAAAGGCAGTTAACAACAACAACGTGAGTTGCCTTGTTACTTGCATTAGTACAGATGACTGAGAGTTGACACTGCTGGTAAAAAGCAGCTCAAATTCTATAACATTATATATATATATAAACCCAATGTTGTCGAGTCAATTCTGACTCATAGTGACTATATAGGACAGAGCAGAACTGCCCCAAAGAGTTTCCAAGGACTGCCTGGCGGATTCGAACTGTCGACCTCTTGGTTAGCAGATGTAGCACTTAACCACTATGCCACCAGGGTTTCCAACATTATACATATACATATATATATATATATTTTTTTTTCCCCATCATGGGACTGAATTTAACTTTTGTTACTATTAGTCTTTCAGAAATAAAGTTAGTGTTGTCAAATTTTAGGAGAAGTTTTGCAAATTACGACATCATTCCATCGATGATTGTTTAAGTAGTAATCCATTCAATGTGAAATGCTCACTGGTTAACAGGTTAGCATTAAAAAATGGTAGACATTTTAGAAGTGTCATTAAACAAGACCCAAGTGCTGGTCAAAAATTATTGAAATGTGGTGATTTGTTAAGCTTTCAACAAGTAAAAATTAAAAAAAAAAAAAAATTATTTTATTGCCTATAATGGGAATTTGGTAAAGAGGAAAAAAATCTCTTTTGATTGCCATTTTGAGTACAGATAAGAATAGAGATATGGTAGGCATGATATAGCAACTAATTTAGAATGGATTTCTCTCTAAAATACTTATCTTCTAGGGTTTTAGCCTATAGACAAATATGTTATAAACAACAACAAAAAAACCCAACAGATTTTGGCACCAGTCTACTTGGTTTTGAATTCTAACTGCTCTACTTTCTATGTATTTGGTATTGACCAAATTGGGGGGCGGGGGGAAGATCTGACTTCCTTATAACAGAACACTATAGAGCCATTAAAAAAAAAAATACTTAAATAGCATGTAAATATATTCATGATATAGTATTAAATAACAATGGTACAAATGCATGTATAGTATGATCCTATGAGCCAGAATTGACTCCATGGCAGTGGAATTATATATCAACATGCATATACCTGAAAAGATGTGAATTAGATTGTTAATTATGATTATTTCTGGATAGCAGACGATTTATTTTATTTTTGCTTACTTTGACTTTCTAATTTGTAACTTAAACATATATTGCTTTTGTAATAAGAAAACAAGATAAATGATATTTTTTAAAAATCAAGAGTTCTGAAAAGTTGGAGAGAGATGTTGATGAAGAGTGAGCTACTTGTATCAGGTGGACACTTGAGACTGTGTTGGCATCTCCTGTCTGGAGGGGAGATAGTAGGGTAGAGAGGGTTAGAAACTCACAAAATTGTCACAAAAGGAGAGACTGGAAGGGCTGACTCATTAGGGGGAGAGTAAGTGAAAGTATGGAGTAAGGTGTATATAAGCTTATATGTGACAGACTGACTTGATTTGTAAACGTTCACTTAAAGCTCAATAAAAATTATTAAAAAAAAAAAAGAGTTCTGAAAAGTCAAGTTTCTTGTAATATACATTCTATGGGCCATGATGGAAACCCTAGTGGCATAGTGGTTAGGAACTACGATTGCTAACCAAAAGGTCAGCAGTTCAATCCACCAGGCACTCCTTGGAAACTGTATGGGGTAGTTCTACTCTGTCCTATAGGGTTGCTATGAGTCATAATCTACTCAATGGCAAGGATTTTTTTTGGGGGGGGGAGGGGCCATGATAGTTGGTTAATTTGGAAATTCTATTTATTATTCTTGAAGTTATAGTGAGTTAGGGTAATATGTGATGCCAAACATGTTAATCCATTTCAAAACATCATTACAAGTCTGGAAATTACTCCTCAGTAATATTAATCTTTAGTGTATGTCATGAATTGAATTGTGTCCCCCCAAAAATATGTGTATCAACTTGGTTAGGCCATGATTCCCAGTACTGTGTGCTTGTCCTCCATTTTGTGGTTGTAATTTTATGTTAGGATTAGGGTGGGATTTTAACACCACCCTTACTTGGGTCACCTCCCTGATCCAAGGTAAAGGGAGTTTCCCTGGGCTGTGGCCTGCACCACCTTTGATCTCTCAAAAGATAAAAGGAAAGGGAAGCAAGCAGAGAGCTGGGGACCTTGTACCACCAAGAAAGTAGCACTAGGAGTAGAGTGCATCCTCTAGGCCTGGGGTTTCTGCACCTGAGAAGCTCCTCGACCATGGGAAGATTGAGGACAAGGACCTTCTTCTAGAACTGACAGAGAGAGAAAGCCTTCCCCTGGAGCTAAGGCCTTTATTTTGGACTTGTAGCCTACTTTTTTTTTTTTTTTTTTGGCCTACTTTACTGTGAGGAAATAAATTTCTCTTTGTTAAAGCCATCCACTTGTGGTATTTGTGTTACGGCAGCACTAGATGAGTAAGACAGTATATTAATGAATACATTTTATGAAAGAGAAATTTGTAACTATCGAGAGATATTAGAATCAAAAGCAATAAAGTACGATTGTTTATGAACAATAAATCATCCAGCCTATTCAGTAGTTTATTTTATTTTTTACAACTGAATAACAGGATTAGTGGATTCTAAGAACATAATTAAATAAAGCATGTGATAGGATAACTTATAAAGTTCTGCTCATAGAATTGATGGGAAGTTGAACTGAATGCAATTTTCCAACTGCCTAACAAAGCAAAGATGGAGAGTAATAATATATGAAAATAATTTGAAGGATGAGTTATTTGGTAGAACTAGCATGTAGTGTAAGTTTTTCTCTAATTTTACATTTGTATGTGTGATGTAGAATTGGGTAATACACAGCACATTTATTAAAAGCACAGTTAATACTAACTTTAAAAGTCTTCAACTGACATAGAGTAGGGAGAGAAAAAAAAGGCTCTGCACAGCCACTGTCATGGATTGAATTGTGTCCCCCCAAAATGTCTGTCAATCTGGCTAGGCTATGATTCCCAGTATTGTGTGATTGTCCACCATTTTTTCATCTGATGTGATTTTCCTATGTGTTATAAATCCTATCTCCATGACGTTGATAAAATGGGATTAGTGGCAGTTACGTTAATGAGGCAGCACTTGAAATGTGTCTCCAGTCAATCTCTTTTCAGATATAAAATAGAGAAGCAAGCAGCGAGACAGGGGGACCTCATACCACCAAGGAGCGTGAGCCTGGAGAATAACACATCCTTTGGACCTGGGGTCTCTGCAATGAGAAGCTCCTTGACCAGGGAATATTGATGACAAGGACCTTCCCCAAGGCCAACAGAGTAAGAAAGCCTTCCCCTGAAGCTGGCACCCTGAATTTGGACTTCTAGTCTTCTAGACTGTGAGAGAATAAATTTATCTTTGTTAAAGCCATCCACTTGTGGTATTTCTATTAGAGCACCACTAGATAATTAAGACAGCCACTAATGCACAGAGGGAATTAAATAGGCTACAGTTTGTTGTTATGAAGAGGAAATATAGAAAAGAAATCATAAAAAAAATCTTAGTTATGGTTTAGAGAAAGGTAATAGCTGACAGTAGGTAGATACTCTACACACCACACCTACGCTGACCCATCTGTCCTCCCAGAAGCTTGGTGAGGTGGGTTTTATTCTCTACATTTTAAAGACGAAGAACCTCAGAAACAGAGAAGGTAAATAACTTACCTAAGGCCACACAGAGTAAGAGGCAGAGCCAAAATCTGATCTACCTGGAATGCTTTCTTGGCATTTAATTTCTCTGAGTCAAAATTAAACAATAATAATAAAAAAAAAACCTATCGCTAACAAGTAGACTGAGACTCATAGTGACCCTACAGGGCAGAGAAAGCTTCCCCATAGGGTCTCCGAGGAGTGACTGGTGGATACCAATTGCCGATCTTTAGGTTAGCAGCTGTAGCTCTTAACCACTGTACCACCAGAGCTCCAAACCATAATTTAGCTTAATAATATTTTTTTAATAAAGAATGCCTACCTTGAGCACTGTGTGCTTTTAAACAATTATATGTGATCAGATTGACAATAGCAACTCAAAAGGTTAGATGAGAAGCTGCAACTCAAAAGGTTGGATGAGAAGCTTAGGACAGTGAGTTTGTCTTAATGGTGATAGGATAATTCGGAAAAAGATAGCAAGAATGATTGCACAGTTTGAAAAGTTGAAACAATGTCATCGAATTGTACATGTAGAAATTATTGTATTGGTATATTTTTGCTATGTATATTTTCTCCAAAAATGAATTAAAAAAAAAATCTATGATCCTTCCCACTGCATTGCAGTGACCCAATAGTAGACTCGCCCTTTGCAATATGACTCAAAAGCAGGCCTTTTCAGTACAATTAAGGAGCTATATTGATTGGGACAGCATGATATAAGATTAACATTATATTTGGATTCCTGTCCTACAAAATGGGTGATTTTGATCAAGTCACTTAATGAACTTCAGTTTCCATGTCTCTAAAATAAAGTGAATGGGATAAATAAACCCCACTTCTTTCCAAGTCTAATATATAATGATTTTCATGTCAAAGCCATTATTTTGCATATTTTTAAGCAAATTTTAAAATTTGTTGTGAGTCCTGAAGAAGGTTATTTTTTGCAAAAAGGGTTGAATTGAATTAGGCAAGGCACTAAGAGAGGTGCTGTCTCATTACCCTGTATGAAAACTACCAAGTGCTCCTAGTAGCAGAGTCCTGAAGGGGAGAAGCATTTTTTTTTTTTTTTTTTTTAAATAAGCCTTTTTTTTTTCTATTCTGAACTTCTACTCTATGATTTCCCCCAGAAGACAGTACTTGCAGCACTATAATAGCAGAAAGATAAGCCCATCTTCTAGAGAATAGTAGTGTTTTTCAAGGGGTGTAACATGAGCTTCTGAAGGTGAAATAGCTGTGAGAAAAAAAAAAAAGAAGGAAGCAGAACTTGTGAAAAAGAGTATATAGAGAAAGGAGGGAACAGCTTATAAAATAAAGGTCACCTCGGTTGCCCGGCACCTCGCTACATGGTATTCTGCTCAAGTTTAAGATTCTCACTCATTCTTCAAAAGGGCTCCAGTATGAGGCATTAGCTAGGACAATTGCCTGGACCTCTCTCTTTGTTCTGAGGACTGGAGTCCCCAGAACAGCTTTGCCTCCCCCGAACATGAACCTACTCTCCAACTGTGATTCCTAACTTGAATCGTAGGCCTCCACCAGTTCCTAATAAAGGATGACAGGGCCTAGGGAGTGATTCCTTTCTGCTATTTCACATTTTCTTTTTCAGCAAGTGGAAGTCCACTGCTCTGAGAAGAATTATAAAATCCAAGTTAAGCTAATTGTTCATATTGTCCCGAAGTTAAGAAAAAGCGTAGACTAAATTCCCACGGAAATAAACTGAAAAGATCCACAAATTTATTTCTTTAACCTGACTTTTATATGCACTTGCTATTCTGAACTTAATTTAACAGTAGCAATGTAACCTCAATGTAACATTTTTAAAGTAAATTCAACAGGTTGGCCTCCTGCTAGCATCACTATTAAAGGGCCATTCATGGTCAACATTTTATATTCACATTTGACATACTGTAGACATAACAGTAATTTTTACTTTATTCTGGAAAGACACATGATCCTATAGGCTCTTGCAAAGCAACATTCTTGATCGTTCCTAGTTGCTTTTGTACGTACTGATTGGCTTAACAGATGTTTTCACTGCATCTATTTCTTTAGAAAATTAATTCTCTTCCTGTCTCACTTCTGTATGATTTCACTGGGTAGGGATGGGCGGGGTGCCGGGAGTGTTGTGTCTGCCAACAGGTGGCCACCCACTAGATCAGTCTCTCTCAATCAGCAAGTCCCCATCTGCTAGCTGGAGCCTCCATGTGTTCGTTCTGCTTATTACAGCAGCTGAGCCTCAAACCAGGTTCTTTGTGGGCTTTGGGCAGATGCTTAACAAGGTGAGCCAAAGGGAGTCTGGCCATTAGGAGATGTGTTAAGGCTGCCTCAGCTGGAATCTGTTTTTCTAATGTGTTTCAAGTGCTTGCCTACAGCTTTCCCTGATAGCTTTACCATAGGACTTCACTGGGGCATCAACGAAACATGGTAATGATACTCGATGCTTCAAAGAAAAGTGTTTATGCCATGCTAGCTTTTTAGTCTTTATATCTTACTCAGTTAAAAATATTTTAACAGTTATCAATATCCTGGCTTAAGCATTACTGGTTTTGAAGGAGATGCTTAGTAGGAAGACTTTAGAGATCATCACATCTTACCAAGAAGAGTTAACTCAAGTTCAGTGAACTGCTGCATAAAGAGAGCTGGAATCAAAAATCATACATCACAGGGTCAGATTGTGGGTACATTAATGGGGGAGCAGCCTCAGGATGTGTTCCATACTGGTTAGCAATAATAATCTCAAGGAAGTCTGAGGGACAGGGCAGCTCAAGATCTTTATAAGTGAGGGAAACTCACATTCTATAAAAGACCTGGTGCAGGCTAACTTATGCCATAAAGTAACGATCCGGATTGCTTGCATATACTATCTTCAGATCAGACATTCTCTTAAATGAATATACATTTGCAAAATTTTCTTCAAGCACATTTTGTTTTCTATTCCTATTCTGTTCATGTTTGGGTGAGTTTGTAGGTGAAGTAAAAAGAGGCGGGTGGAAGAGTGAACATTTCTTTGGAAAATAATCATTAGAAATTCTTTACATGAGATTCAATCAAGCAAGATTCTGATAACCAGCAAAAACCAAAAAACTGAGTGAGGTCCAAGTCATTTCTTTCATAGAATAAACGGAAATGTCTGGGTAAGAAAATAAAAATTTTTTTTTTTTTTTTTTTTTTGGGTAAGAGTGTGCATTAAATCAAAGCATTTTTATTTAATTGAGGTTTGAAGTCTATGGAGGCCTCTGGGCAGACACAAAGGCTAAACTGTCTCAGGGAACTGTGGGCAGGCATTTGAAAAACATGTGAGGAACAATTTCTACCTGAGCCAATTTCTGTCAAACATCATGTGGCTTGGCCAGTTTCGGCTCTCCTGGTAGAATCGGAAGCCTGTGAGGAACCCAGTCTACGTCTCAACCGCTATGCTGTGCAGAGTCCGGGAACAGGGAATCCGGTCTCCAGATGGGAGAGTGTTTTAATTGGCTGAATGTGGACTAGGGTCTGGGCACAGAATGTCAGACACATCCTCGCTGGCATCGTCATTACTGATTCAAGCTGCGCGAGGAATACTGAGAAGCTGCCAAGGGAAGAAGCTGAGCCGTCCACAGATTTGAATCACATCTGAACACCAGGGAGGAAAAGAAAAAAGTGCTTTCCTGGCTAAAGTACTGGAAAACACTGTCTTAACTCATTTTATGACATAATATGTGCTTCCTTGTCCACATTTTCAGGCTGTCTTTTTTTGCATATCTTTTCCAAATTAGACATTTCTAGCATTTCTTTTGTCCCTTCATCCTCACCTGCTTATTACGCTAGTTAAAAATCAGTTTTTTATAAGTTTAATTTGTGCCTGCAAATGTAAAGCTGACTTTAAACAATATCACTAAATGCAGTATTTATAAGTGAGAAGAAACTTCTGTTTCATTACTAAAAAACAAAAAAACCCAAACCCACTTCCGTCGAGTCAATTCTGACTCATAGTGATCCTATAGGACAGAGTAAAACTGCCCCACAGGGTTTCCAAGGAGCTCCCGGTGGATTTGAACTGCCGACCTTTTGGTTAGCAGCTGTAGCTCTTAACCACTATGCCACCAGGGTTTCCTCCATTACTAAGGTTGTTGTAAAAGTTCACCTGTTTATATATGAGTTACATGGTTTTTAGATTGAGAAAGTTATCCCCAGAAATAGTGTTATTCATAGAGGGCTCACTACACCCTATGACGTTTGCTGCAGTTGTTCAGTTCCATCCCTGAACATCTAGCTTGATACTCCTCATTCAGCAGAAAGGGTTTAATCTGGGGGAACTTGTAGGCTTTCCTATGTGTGAGGTCTCATTTTTAACATGTAAATAAATACTTTTTGGGGCTAAACATTAAGCTATGAGCTAATAGCTTGTCAGGAATTAGGAAATGTCTTAATTGCCTAGTTCTGCTGTAACACAAATACCTCAAGTGGGTGGCTTTAAAGAACAGGGATTCATTGTCTCACAGTTTTGGAGGCTAGAAGTTCTACTCAGAGCAGGCTCTAGGGGAGAGTCCTTCCTTACTAGTAATCCCAGGAGTCCCTTAGAGTGGCTCAGTGATCCTTGTCATCTATCTTCCTACAGTGTGTATGTCTGCGTCTATTCTAATTCTAATCTTTTTATAAGGCATCGCTCAGAAGTGATTAGATTTGGGACTTACCCTATGCTGGTATGACTTCATTAACACAACAAAAGAAAAACCCTAATTCCAAACAGGGTCATTTTTGCGGATGGAGGGATTAGGGCTTCAACACATATATTTTTGAGGAGGGTGGGACCACAATCAAATGCATAATAGGAAACAATAACTTGAGCCCAAGAACTAGATATAGTATAGGAATCTCCAAGGGGACACAGGGAGAAAACTAAGGAGGGAGGCTGAGATTATGGTACTGATTGGAAAAGTGGGAGGTTGTCCAAAACAAGGCCAATTTACCTAAAGGCCCTTATTTTTTATTTTTAATAATACTGAACATTCCATTTATTTAATTATGTATGCAGTAATTTTTTAAACAAGAGAACATTTCAAAATTATTTAGAGGACCTCCCCCAGATTAAAAATTCTCAGGCCCTCACTCATGCTGAATCAATTTCCAGGAATGGTGTCTGTACCTGTCTGAACATTTCGTAAAAGCTTCCAGGAGGCTACAGCTGCTCACTTTTTCAATGCCCTTCCTGAGGGCCCACTACACCCTATTCCATGATTCCTGTTCAACTCGTTTCCTACTTAGCAGTGAAAAGTAAGGCTGCCACGTGACATCAACCTCAATTTACTGCCCTGCTCTGTTCCTTCGTACTTTTCCATATCAGTATATATAATCACCTATTTTTTTCATCAGGACCAAGAAGAAGAGGTCTTTGAAAGCTTATTTAGTAGCCAAGTCCCTTACCTCTTTGATTTGAGAGGTTTTATCACATACTGGTATCAGCCTCTCAAGCCAGACTGCCTAGATCAAAGCCAGGCACCACCACTTACCAAATGTGTGATCTTGGAGAAAATTACTTAATTGTTGAATGTCCTAGTTCCCTCTCTCTATGAAATGGAGGCATTAACCTTATTAGCTTGTTGTAGAGATTAGTTAATATACGTAAAACATTTAGATGTATGCCTTAACATATTACTACTATTCTCACCAAAACACCAAACCTAACTCATTGCTATCAAGTCAATTCCAACTCATAGCAACCCTGTAGGACAGAGTACAACTGCCCCATGGGATTCCAAGGAATGGCTGGCGGATTCAAACTGCCGATCTTTTGGTTAGCAGCCGTATCTCTTGACTGCTAAGCCACAAGGGCTCCTTATTCTCACAGCACTCTTCAGTTTAGATTTTATTGGACTTCTTTAGTATTTGACAGTGTATTCTACTCTCTTTTGGAATCTCTCTACTACCCTAGTTCTATGACAATACTCTATCCTAGACCTTCTCCCATCTTTTCACTATTTATTCACAATGTTTTCTCAGAAAGAGGGGTTACCTGCCTCTGGTCACCAGTTCAATGTGGTATCCCTCAAGGGAATCTCATCTACTACCTAAATGTTAATGACTTTCTCATTTCACAGGAGTTTCAAACTCAACGATACATCTGAAACCATTATCATTTCTCCCAACTCTGTTCATTATCTCTCTATTTTAGTAAAAGGTTGTCAACTACATTATTGAAGAATCACTACCAAAATCACAGTTTTAAAAAATTTGTGACTCTTCATTCTGGAATAGACAGTAGAACATAGGAATCACCCAGATCCTTAACATAAAATATATCTGCATTTATGAAAATGCTTCTTTCCATTTTTCTTTAAAGGGTGAGAGATGCCTCTCATTTACATGAGTCATTACATTATGCTAAAATTAAGGTACACAAATTTTCAAGTGATTGATCAAAAGTCTGGTTCTATGAATCCTTTCTTTTTTAAGTCTGTAGTAGTTTTGGACAAATACTGTTGAAACATCATCAACTGAGATTTGAAATGTAGGTCAAACAACTTACCCTACCACTAATTTTCTGCTTGCACAGTCAATTCATAGAAATGTCAATGAGAAACACATACATACAATGATTTCACCAAAAAATAATAATGAGTAGGTTGGCAGAATTTAAAGGAGAGAGGTGCTATGGCTTAAATTCTGTCCCCACAAAATATGTATCAACTTGGCTAGGCCATGATTCCCAGAAATGTATAGTTGCCCTCCATGTCATGGTTGAATGTAATTATCCTATGTGTTGTAAATCCTAACCTCTATTATGTTCATGAAGCAGGATTAGAGGCAGTTATGTTAATGATGCAGGACAGAATCTACAAATTCTATAGGATTAAGTTGTATCTTGAGGCAATCTCTTTTGAGATATAAAAAAGACAAGACAGTAGACAGGAGCAGGACATACTACCATCGAGAAAGAAGAGCCAAGAGTGGAGCACATCCTTTGGACCTGAGGTCCCTGCCCTGAGAAACTCCTAAATCCAGGGGAAGATTGATGACAAACACCTTCCCCTAGAGCCGACACAGGGAGCAAGGCTTCTCCTGGAGCTGGTGCCCTGAATTCAGATTTCTAGCCTCCTAAACTATGAAAGAATAAATTTCTGCCTGTTAAAGCTGTCTATTTGTGGTATTTCTGTAACAGCAGCACTAGATAACTAAGACAGAATTATAGCCACAGTTTAGAGTTTTCCTAAGAAATTTTAAAATAAGGCAGCCATTATTATTGGACAGACAATATTGTGGCCCTTGCAACAGAGATATCCATCACCCATCTGTAAATGTGTCATACTGTGGTGGTTTGCATGTTGCTACGATGCTGGAAGCTATGCCACTGGTATTTCAAATGCC
This sequence comes from Loxodonta africana, assembly GCF_030014295.1. Lineage (NCBI taxonomy): Eukaryota > Metazoa > Chordata > Mammalia > Proboscidea > Elephantidae > Loxodonta > Loxodonta africana. The sequence goes on along the minus strand of NC_087347.1, from coordinate 107,073,939 downwards.
AACAGGATCATGTATGGTGGATAGGTTTCAGTGAAGTTTGCAGACTAAGACAGACTAGGAAAAACAGGCCTGGAAATCTATTTCTGACAATTAGCCAAAGAAAATTTCATAGACTGCAACAGAATATCATCCTATATAGTACTAGAAGATGAGCTTCATAGGTTGAAAGGCATTATATAATAATTACAACAATGGATTCAAATATACCATGTCGGCAAAGGACCAGGCAAAGTTTTTTTTTTTTCTATTATATGTAAGGTAGCCATGAGTTAGAACCAACTCAGTGGCAACTAATACAAACAAGAAAAGATACAATGATGTTAACAAACCATTTGGTCTACAAGTTTGAAAGACTTGATTGCAACCTGAATGACTAAGTGAAAAAAATGACTAAGTAACTAAGAAAAAAAAAAAAAAAAAAAACTACATTAGTTATAAAATGGATTGAGGAGCAATGGAAGCAGAAAAAAAAGTCAAAGTGACATATCTTTGCATCACTAATTCACATACTGTGCAAAAAAGCAAGAGCCTCAGCCAATGGCCTTAGACTATTATTTATTCTGGCTCCAACAGCAAGGACATTTCCAATGTGAAGATTAGTGGTGAGAGTTGTAGTCAAGGACTTGAAATATTCTGACATCTTCAGCAAGACCAACTCTATTGAATATGGTTGTATCAGGCTATGTTTACCTAAAGCTTTTGAATAATATTTTACTATTATAGCCCCCTTATTCTGACTCCAGAGCAACATTGATTATGATTTGACTTTTCTCATACAGCAAGAGAATGGTTCGGTCATGAGAACACAAGGTTCTGGCTCTTTATATTACATTTATTATTGGGAATTAATGTTTGAATTATGATTTAGGTCTGTCCACAGCAGAGAATGCACTGGTCCTATAAACCCTCTTTACATACTATGAAACCACCACTCTACTCCACCACTAACATCCTTAGTAAAGGTCCTTACCTGGACTCTAGTAACAGCCTTCTAGCTTCATGTCTATGGCCTCACGCCCTCCAATGCATTTTCACCAATGTTTTCAGAATGAACTTCTTCAAATCAAAATCTTGTAATTTTGTCCACTTGCTTAAATTCCTTTAATGTCTTCCTACTGCCTATAGGATAAAGTTTAAACTGCTTAGCTGGGACAAGGCTCTTCCTGAACCACCTTACCTTTTCAGTTCTGTCTTGTTAAATAACTCTCACATTCTCATAGTTGTGCTATGTCTAGGACCTCAGAGATGTCATGCTTTTCACTCCATGCTTTTGAGCACACAGCTGCTACTGACGGGAAGGGCCTTCCTCTCTTTTCTGCATGCCTACAAACAATTCAGTTTTTTGGTCTTGGAGCTATAGTAAAGACAACTATGAAGGATTTCTTGAACACACCCTCACCCCATCTCTTCTGGATGTACATCATAGCACCTAAAATGCTTAATTGTACATATTACTTTATATATCTACCTTTATTTGTTTACTATCATCTCACCAAGTTTAGTACCATGCTTCATTCATCTTTGTAGTTCCAGTACCTATCAAAATATCATACGTGGTCACCATGAGTAGGAACTGACTTGATGGCAACTGATTAACTGGTAGGCACTCAGTATTTTTCAACTGACTTAAATTACTAAGGAGGTAGATTATTAAATCTTGGGGGAGGAGGGTAAATGCTAACTATAATCCAGCAGCAACACTGAATCTATTTTAATTAATTGATGAATTAATCTCTAAATTATCTGGGAGGAGAACAGAAAAGAAAGAAATACAGTGAATAAAAATTCAAATAATATAGTCAACTTTGGAAACCTAGTAAACTGAAATAAACACTAACAAGAATAGCAATAAATTTAATTGAATGAAATCAATGTTTAAGCTATATCTATTAAACAGATTCATGATTCTATATCTAGAAGGTATATTTATCATAACATCATAATATCTTTTCATACAACAGTTTAAAATCTTCCATTAAAAACAGAAAGAGGTAGCAGGAAAAAAGAAAGATATTTAAAGAAAACAGTTAAAAGGTAACATCTATTGTCAATGTGCTTTATCTAGATAATGACTTTTAATGAGATCATAATTTTATATTTTTTAAAATGACATTTACTTTACTTTTGCTTTCTGGGCATTTGTGTTTGAAGTAAGTTTCCATTTCCATTCTTTTGTTTTTTAAAATATATTTTAGAGGCCCCTCTGCCTGTCTCTTTGGCATTACAAAATGCTCTTGAGAGCTGTTTGGATGATAACTAGTGCTGCAAACTGCAGGTGAATAGGCCTTAGAATTGCACAAACAGCAAAGGAAAGCATTTTATAATAACAAAGATAGAGGCTGGGGAGTCCTTATGAATATGTTATTAAGCACCTGCATTTCAGTTCCTAAACTGGAGCTGTTTGAAAAGAAGGGATGCTAACTTTCAGCCAGAATCTATGTCTGTAAAGAAATTGTTTGTGCATGTTTGGAAAAATTAATTTAACTTAAATTACAACAATCGAAATATGCTATTCTCTCCCAACATCCATTTGACTATTGAAATCTCATTGCATAGCTAATCCTACCTCAGTCACATATCTTTGTAGGTAGAAAGGGTTTGACCTTGCAGAAACATTAAGAAATATTTTCTAGGCTGGGAGATTTTTTGTTTTTGTTTTTTTTTAAGAGAAATGAAAACGATCCATCTGAAAGACAAAGCTGAGCACAGAGATAGGTCTTTTGGGATTACTCTTCAGAAGAAAGGGTGTAGCAATGAAATTCAGGTGACATAAGAAATGAAGAGATGAATGGGCAAATTTTCAGAAGTCAGAATGGAACCAGTGAGGGAAAACACTCAGAATCTCTTAAATACAGCCTGTAAAGAACGTGAGAATGAGGGGTTAAGAAAAGCTTTGTGAATGAATTTCACACAACTTTTTCACCTTAGAAGATAGAGCTATAAGCAAATCAAGGCAAGGATTCAAGTAGGATCAGAAATACAAGTTTATTTATTTATTTTATGAATATGTTTCAAAGCTTGAAGTTTCTAGTTTAGAGAAAGTATCTAGTGAAAGAGCTTCATTATCACCCAACTACTGAAGATAAAAGTAAAATGAGATAATTGTTACTTTTTTTTTTTTTTTTTTACTTCAATTTCAGGTAGCAAGGTATTCTTTGAGGTAGAATTTTTATTTTTCCTTCTACAGAGCTTGACTTACTGGGGGTGAGCAAATGTGGATAAGGTATTTAGGATGGCTAAACCCTAATTCTCATTCTATCTAAGATCCACAGTTAGGGAAATGTAGCAGGAGCGGAGCAACACGTCAGCTTGATTCAGCTTCAGTTGCTATGAAGACAAACGTGGCACTAAAACGAGACTCCCATCAGAGACCAGATCTGTGCCTGGTCTTCCACCCTAAGTCAAAGATTGAGGGAAATAGGGTATCTGGGTTTGTGATCATGGAGAAACTGGAAGATCTCCTCACCCAGCCTCTTTGGAGGCAAGTAGTTCCCAGAATAGAGGCCAAGTGATTTAGTTTAAAGACCTTAACATAGGAAATCCAGACTTAATTGGAAACCCAGCCCAGGCTGAGTATAAAACTGCCTCTCTCCAAAGTGACTGTGGATGGGGCTGGCATATGTACAGTGGCAATGACTGGAGCTCATTAATGCCAACACTATCATAGGGTTAATAGTTCCTCACTACTGTGGCAGTAGAAGAGATCAGCAAAGGAACATCTGTGAACTTCCTAGGACTCATTTGCATCATCTCTTCTCAGGTTGGTGGTCGTTAAGATATACACCTTTTGCCAGGGGGATCATACAAATTCTAGACACCAGGTGGTATCTTATGATTACCACAGGAGGAACGATCCCAAGAAAGACAGATGACATTCTTTTTAATAAAGAATTATGAGAGTCACATAACGAAACACCTTGTGGGATTGTATTTCTGGTTTTGAAAGATTAGGGCCATAGCCTCATGGGACATCTCCTCAGTCAGTTGGCATAATATAATTCATTAAGTTGTGTTCTACTTACTAGTTTGGTGAGTAGAGTCTAGGACCTATTAGCTTACGGATGGCCATCTAAGATACAACAATTGGTCTCTATTTGTCTGGAGAAGAAGAGAAGGAATGAAATCAAAGACTCAGAGAAAAAACTAGGCCACATGACAAGCAGCCTATATAAACCAAAGCTTCATATACCCTGAGACCAGAAGAACTACACAGTGCATGGTTACCACTACCAGCCATTCTAATCAGAACCACAATAGGACTCTGATAGAATGGTGAAAAAAATGTGGAACAGAACCTCAAACTCCTTAAAAAAAAAAAAAAGCCAGACCTGCTGGACTGGTCAAGACTGGAGGACTACTTGAGACTACTCCTCTGAGATATACTTCAAACCTTGAACTGAAATTAATCTCTGAAGTCACCTTGTAACTACAAAACAAATTGGCTGAAAAGAATAATATCACCCAAAGTACTGTGTTCTTTTAAAAAATCACCTATATGAGACCAAATGGTCAACAATTACTTTAAAGCAAAGGTGAGAATGTAATGGGGCAGGGAAGCTAGATTAATGGAAATGGAACAACCAGAATGGAAATAATGAGAATATTTACACACTACAAAGAACGTAACGAATGTCACTGAACAACTTGTGTAGAAATTGTTGAATGAGACCTAAACTCCTGTGTAAACCTTCTCTGAAAACAAAATAAATATTATTAAAAAATAATAATTATTATGAGATTCAGAATAGTAACAACAGATTAGAGTGGAAACTCAGATAGCATCTAGTCTCTTAGAGCAGCAAAGTCTTCAACCAAATGTTATCAAATGGCCAAGCTTCTGCTAGGTAGGAGAGAATCATAGTCTCCTTGGTTGAAAGATTTTTCTGGATGTGGAAGCTTCCAATAGCCCAGCAATGGCTTACTAAGGTCTTGGTGCTTATTGGGATATACCAGACCTGATTAGTTGCTGTCAAGTCAGCTCCAACTCATGGCAACTCCATATCTGTCAGAGTAAAACTGTGTTCGTAGGATTTTCCAAGGCTGATTTTTCAGAAGTAGGTCACCAGGCCTTTCTTCCAAGGTGCCTCTCCGTGAGCTAGAACCTCCAACCTTTCTGGTAGTAGCTAAATGTGTTAACCATTTGCACCACCCAGAAACTCACTCTTAAGATATAGGCCTTCCAGAACAAAAGCCATTGAGAAAAGGGTCCATCTGGGGACTGGCATAGTTGATCTTTACATACAAAACATAGCTTTCAACTTTAAGAAAGAAAATAAATTATTGGCCTAAGGAAAAAAAAAAATTAATATGGCTGGTAGACACTAAAGTTGTTCTAATTTACCCCATCTTGTTAAAGATAAGAAAACTGAGAGTCACAGCATCACACAATTTTCAGGCTCTTGCTTTCGCACATTCGTAGGAAAAACATATCGCTTGCAAATTATGTTCGTTAGGACTTCATTAGGCTGATGCCAGTGTTGCTCCAGTTATTGATACTGGCTCATATGAAATTATCATAAGAAGTGAACTTTCTTCCAGTGCTTCACTGAACCTCCAAACGGGAGGCATCTATCCTAAAATCTCATTTCTTTTTATTTTCCATAGGAGACCCATTGCTCTGCGTTATCATGATAAAGGGTTTGCCGTTTTATCTATATATCTGAAGGTAATTTTCATTATATTACTGGTCAGTTTAGTCAAGCTAGTTTTAAAACTCAATTAGAGGAATAATTGTAATTTATTTTTCACCAGTCGATCCTCTTTTAGAAAGGCACATAAACTCTAGGAAGGAAAAACTATGCAGTGTACAATATCCACAAATCAGCACTACTTATCATTATTTGGGCCCTGGTGGTTCAGTGGTTAAGAACTTGGCTGCTTACCAAAATGTCAGCAGTTCGAATCCACCAACAGCTCCTTGGAAACCCTATGGGGCAGGTCTACTCTGTCCTATAGGGTCGCTCTGAGTCAGAATTGACGGCAATGTTTTTTTGTTTGTTTGTTTTTTTAATAATTATAGGTTTGAGGAAATATAAACCATACTATGCACATACAGGAACACTGCAGATTTTTATAATATTAATTCTGGGAATGAGTATCTAGAAATAATATATATACACATTATGCTAACCTAAGCCCAATTCTCTCACAACTGGCATTTTTTGGTTGCTAACTTCGGGTCCTCCAACTCTTCCAAGAGAACATATATAAAAATACAATTGCTTTAATCACCAGATAAAATCAGAAAACTTAATTATATAAAATGTACACACACAAAGCCTTCGTGTGCCGTTGAACGGTGCACAATTTCAGGACACACTATTTGCATGATGGTCAATGCAAATGGTACCTCTTTCTGGTGGACAGAACACAACCAACAAACATGGTACAGAAAAAAAAAAATCTGCAAAATACATATCGAAACAAAAAGGAAAATAAAACTCAGATAAATCTAGCCTCTTTAGAAACGGACAGAATATATACATCTATGGCATTTTTTTTTTTTATGGCATACTTTTTAAGTTAATAAGCTACATTATTTTCTAAGGTTAAAATTAGATTATATTAGAAAAAGCCACCCCCAGCCAGAACAAGCAGAAATGACAGTTCTTCCACTTCCCACCCCCCCTCCATAAACAGCCTCTTTCATATGAAACTGCTAAAAATGGCTAGAACTACAAAAATGTCTAAAGAGAAATATTAACATCTGTCCCCTCCACCCCTTACACTCTATCCTGTTCAAACTGCATGTGTTTAGGAAATGCCTACATTTTGTGAGAAAGGAAGAATATAATATATGAAAGGCAAAACGGTATACTTTTAATAGTTTTTTTCAACTTGGAACAAACCACAACAACATACAAATTGTATTACTCACACAGCCACACACATACACACATAAAATAGGAATATAAACAAGCATCTATTTTCTACCCAGAGTTTCGAGAAGCAAAAATAAAAAGCTTAAGTATCATCTTGTGCCATTGATTTGAAATGAAAACAAAAAAACTCAAAAATTAAAATAGTCTTAAAGTTATTAGATGGTGTCTAAAAGGTAAAAATAAAGTTTCTTAAAATGTGTTTTGTCATTCTCTGATCCTTTCTTTAAGTGCTAATCACATCGATAATCTTTTAGGAGGCTGGCAGTCCAGGGCTTAACACACATTGTTGAACATGTAGTTAAACAATACCTCAAGAAGTACGGAAAAACCAAACCATACCTAAACCCAAATAAATAAATGAATAGATAAACACAAACGGATATATCCTAAAAGAAGAAAGGCGGTATTTTTATCATTTTATTTTAGAAGGTAAATATCTAGTTATTTCTTTGAGGCAAGTGCCCCGCTGTTGAAAGAACATGGACTCTGGAGGGAGTTGGAAGTGGATTTCCCTGGTTCTAGTCTATACTATTAGTGTGGCTCCCAACAAATAATTTAACCTACCTACACCACAATTTTCTCATCTGAACAACCAGGTAAAAAATGCTTTTGATTTGTGAGGCTGTTTAAATAATTACGTATGATATAATTAAAGTTTCTGGCATATTTAGACAAATAACAGTTATTACCATTATTTTTGTTACTCTTACTATAAAATTTCTGATAAGTACTACTTGTAACGTTTACTAAAAAACATATTACAGCAAGGAAAGGGTTTATGCCTAGGTAACACCGTATTGACACACACCCCTGGACTCCACTGACCTATAATTATTCACTCTTCTTGGAATACATTTTTCCAGCTGAGCTTAGCAAACCATGTTTCTTTTTATCCCTAAAGCATAGCTCAAGACTCATTTCCTTTATGAAGTCTATCCAGATTAAACCCTGTATGAATCAAATCATTGTGGCAATACTCTTAGTACTTACATAAAGAGACATATTTTAAAATTCACCACAAATCAATTTTGAGAGGAGGTGAGGTATAACAATAAAAAGGAAAAAAAGTAAAAAGAATAATAAATGGGTTTGTGGATACTCAGAAAAAGAAATTTTGGCTACTGAAAACCATCATTGCTTCATTAATTGAAATCAGTTCAACATAATGTCATCTCCTTTTTGATGGTATACTGCACTGGAAGATCATGGACCTGACATATTTTGTTATATTTTATTTTAGTAAGATATTTAATAATGTCTTCCATGAAATCTTTACTACAAGGCTAATAAGTGTTGGTTAGCATCCAGCAATATGGAATGAGGACAATGGAGGCTGTAATCTAATTAGTACATTACACTTACTAATAACATAGTTGGGGGTGTTATTGAAAAAGTGTTATTAAATCCACAAATTACATGCGACTGGGACAACAGCTAGTACGCTGAGTAACAGAATTATGAGTTTTTTTTTTTTTTAATCTCAAGAGATGAGAATTAAAAGCCAAAAATTAATCTAAGCATAATGAAAATAAATATAAAGCTTTACCTTGTTTAAAAAGTATAGCACAAATGTGAGATGAATGGTCTCAAGGCCTGGCTGCCAAAATACAAGATAGACACAAAGGATACTCCCCAAATAACAATGCATCTAATTCCATTAAAGTTTACTTTAACAAAAGAAAAGCACTGAAAATAATTTTTGCTGATTAGCTCTCATTTGAAAACACACAGAGAAGCCAAAAGTTTATGGAAGTGAAAATAAAATTCTACCTCAAGCAAGAAAAACCTTCTCTAATTTGTTCTTTCCATAGCTGAGCCAAGCTGGAAGAGCCCTGGTGTCATAATGGTTAAGTACTCAGCAGCTATTGCAAAAATATTTGTTAAATACCATGTGGAACCAAAATAAAACTAAAGAAAATACTAAACACACACACACACAAACAGAGGACTTAGGATCAATTACCACAAGTTGATATAGGATCAAATAAAAACGACAGACTGAATACAGAAACCACTCGATACACTAAGCTCTTTAGCCTCATTTAATATTAAAAATGAAATGGCAAAATGTCTATAAATGCAATTCGAAAAACTGAGCAAAAATATGTTTCTCCAATTTAATCTTGGGTAGTGCATTTTAAGAAGGCTCTTTTTGAAGATAATGTAAGAACATGAAAAACACTCAGGAACTAATATTAATTGAAAAACTGCTACAAAATTGTATTCTGAGAGGATGATCACAATTGTACTAAAATATGATCTTTTAAATGAAGCAGTGTATCAAAAAAAAAAAAAAAAAACCGAAGCAGTGTATAGATATTTTAAAAGTAAGTATTCTAAAACCTTCCTAAGGTTTTGTTTGGGTAATTGGCAGAGTGATTTTTTTGTTTGTTTTTTAATTTTACTTCTATGTATCTTCTAAATTCTTCTTTAGCATGAGATAATAATAATGATAATAAACCAAACCAAATCAAACCTTTTGTCACTGAGTTGACTCTGACTCATAGCCAACTCTATAGAACACAGTAGAACTGCTCCCTGTGGTTTCCAAGTAGCGGCTCACAGATTCCAACTGCCAACGTTTTGGTTAGCAGCCAAGCTCCATATATTAATGGATTATTATTGCCACGTGCTGTACTTTTGCTTTACTGGCATTCTCATTTAGAGCCCTGGTGGCGCAGTGATTAAAGAGTTGGGCTCCTAACCAAAAGATTGGCAGTTCAAATCCACCAGATGCTCCTTGGAAACCATACGGTGTAGTTCTACTCTGACCTAGAGGGTCGCTATGAGTCGGAATCGACCTGATGGCAATTTTTTGTTTTGGCATTCTCATTTAACTCATTCAAAAAAAAAATCATGACGTTTCTGTTATATGCCTGTTTTTATAGAAGAGGAAACTGTGAAGACCGAAACCATCTAGATCAATGGCTGTGAGTATTCAATATTATTATTATTGTTAATAGATAACAGTGGGCTTATTATTGGAAACCTGGCAGTTCACTTCTAAAGTACAAACTTGTAATTACCCTGCATTTTAAAAGAAGGCACAGTACAGCTCAGTTTACAAGTAAAACATTTCTGATTATAGCTAAATTATACCAATAACTTAAAGTCCGTATATCCTACATTTTACATGCTGAGATAGCTAGACAATGTGTATTTCCGAAGCACTGGTACAATTCAAGTAGTGTGGCCCTGGACAAATTACTTAACTCAATGAATCTTAATTCTTCATTTAAAAATAAAACCGTTTATCCTGCAGGGTTTTTGTGATCATTAGAAATAATGTACGTAAAAGCTCTAGTTCAATTGCTGTGACATTAAGTTGTGTGAGAATAGAGAAGTTATTTTTCTCTACAACTCTCCAAATATTATATTTTCAAACATAAATTTCTTAATTTATTTGTCCTCTGTTTTTTTTTTTTTTTTATTATAGGACATGGGTGAAAGTTATTTCAATAGATGAATTTTTTTTCTCTGGACCAGCACTCTTTTGTCAATGCCGATGCACCAAATTTGAAAACAGTTCTCTGGATATGGTCCCTTATAGAAGGAACCGTGTAGTCCCACCTACCTCGTCCCAGTTACTGTGAATCTGATCTTATTCTATGGATGTTGTGCTCAGTCCAACTTTGTTGTCCCTGCCTCTGTTACTCTGGAGTTTAACCTTTATAACTTGGTTCTCGTTCACATGTCCTGGTGACAGTTTCATTCTGTACACATTGCTTTCTCATGAACCCCAAACCAAAACCAAACCTGTTCCTGAGGAGTTGATTCTGACTCACAGCAACCCTATAGTACAGAGCTGAGCTGACCTATGGGGTTTCCATGGCCGTAATCTTTGCAGACGCAGACTGCCACATCTTTCTCCTGCTTTTTATCTCCACTTGTGATGACAATTATCCTTCTATTTCTAGAAAGATGCTTATGATTAAGGGTTAAGTTTTCAAGTGACATCAGAAAACCCTCAGATATATCCCATAACACTGGACTTGTGGTGTTTTGTCTCTGTAATAGGGGGAATTTTTCTTTCTAAAATTAATCTATTTATGTTGATAAAGAGAATTCAAATGTCTTTTCGAGCTGTTTCCTATCCTCAAGGACTGAAGTTGGACTTTAATTCCCAATCCAGTTTTTATATAGCTTCTTCTGTCTGAAACTAAAAGAAAGAAAGAAAGAAAGAAAAAAACTTCTCATCTCATCTTGGCCCTGGAGTCCACTGCTACCCCTTTATTCAAGTCCTTCAAGCATCAGTGTTGCATTTTAGCATTCATACTTCAAAAGAAAAATAAGAACAACCTAAAGGCCTCCCATACTCTCAAAGCTCCATACATCTTCTGTATTCCTATTTGATTGCAATTGTTTGAATAAAGCAATGTATCTGTCAGATAAATATGATTACAGACAGTCCCCAGGTTTTGAACGTCGATTTATGGGCAACTCATCCTTTTCCTTTAATGTTGTGTAAATCTGCCCTCACTTTGAAACGATTGCACCAACTCCTACTTGAAGTAAATTTCTTCATCATCATCACCTTCACTTGCTGCATGTGCAGCTTTTACATCATTGAAAGGCTTCAAGCCTTTTCTTGAATTAAACCAAAACTGGTTGCCAACAAGTCGATTTCAACTCATAGAGACCCTATACGGCAGAGCAGAACTACCCCATAGAGCTTCCAAGGCTGAATCTTTACGGGAGCTCCCACACTAAGGTAAAGCTAAATAAGAACTACATCTACCTGTTCGACTTACCTACAAATTTGACTTAAAGACACAGATAGGAATGGATTTCATTGGTAACCTGGGCTCTGCCTGTATATCAAATATTTTTTAAAATAGTGAAACTTTTAAATTATGTTGTATGATGGCACCCAAAATGAGAACATTTTTATGAGTTTTGTTTCTTCTTTCGTTCATTTTCTTCATAGAGAGTACAAAGGAAAAAAACACACATAGTGAAAGGTTAATCAGAAAAAAAAATGGGCTATAATAAAAATAGATTCACAGATCAAAAAGAGTGATTAAGCAGAATTTCTAAAAATATTCTTTAAATACATTTCATGACAGAAATTTTATAGTGTCTTTTTTTTTTGCTTCAGTATTTATATTTTAGTGTAATCCTTAATCTTGAAATTATGCACCAATTACTATGTTGTTTAAACTTTTAAGTAGATGTTTTGCAGTGACACTTTCTTTACACTCTCCTTTTCTCTAAGGGGGAAAATGCTTTATTTTTTGCCTTTATTTTTAATGGAATAGAAGATACATTGGAGGAAAAGTTAACGGATAAAATGCATCATGACAATATGTTCAACATACCTGTCTTTGGGTTCTTTTCTCTCAGATTCCATCAATGGGAAATTAGTGACAATATTCTACAGTTATTCTTTGAATTTTAAGCAATTTCAGATAGCATTTTAAAAATTACAGGTTTTTAAAAATTCAACTGTTAGAAAATAAAATTGAACAACCATACTTAAAACACTAAATAAAATTTGAAAAATCACAAATCTTTCATGCAGATTTTTCCTCTTAAGATTTTTTTTTAATCAAATGAGCCTCAGAATATGTTGAATACTAAGATACGGAAATGTGCTGTGAATGTAAACTTTGCCAAGGACAGAAATGTGTATAGAATATCTCCAAGGACTAAAGTTTATGAGTGACCGATGTGCTAACAGGAAGCCTGCCTCATAAACTGGTAAATAGACCAAACTAGATATGGCGAAATTAAAATCTAACCACAGCAAATGAAGAGTTCCCCATTTTCACCCCCATCCCACCCCCATTCAGCTTCATAGTGGTGAATCCTGGACCGAATAGCCAGAAGTGAGAAACACATTACTAACCAGTTTATTCAAAGTTCATCTGAAAAACAAAATAAGAGAAAAAAGGATTTAAATGTTTGCTAGTAAGGATCTAAACACAGTACTTGCATGGACTTAAAAATCACAAATGCAATAGTTTCATATTTTAACATCAAGCATTACTGACTTTATTTAAAAAGCAACTTCTTATGTGTGATTTTAAATTGTTTCAAATTAACTTATATTGAGAATGTGGACATCTTTGTTCCAAAATTCCCAGCTTCCACAGTAAACTATAATCTCTACAATTGATTAAAATGGGCTTCATAAATTTAGAAAAAAAATAAAGTGTAGATTTTGGCTTTTCCCTAATATACATTAAGCTCAATGAAAAACCAAATCAAGCTGGTATCTTATATGTAATAGAAGAATAAAATTTGTTTTTATATCAGTGCCACTCTTGACCTAAGTATTTACAAATCAATACTAATTTTATATTTAATGGCATTCATAAATGTCTTTATGTAGGAAGTTTAATTTTTGTGCTGTAGTTACAAATGCATTTTTAATTGTGTGGGGAATTTGGAAAGATCAGAAGAGAATTTAAAGGTGTTATTTACATAAATGTAAAGGCCCCCAAAATGGAGTAATTGTTTACAAGAAACTCCATTCATCTGCTTGAGTCTAGAGTCCTGTGTACTTAAGAAGCAGAACTCTTCCTAACAATTAAACATTTGAAAATGTTCCTAACATCAAGTATTTAAGTACTTCTTCATGCTCTTTGACCTTTGGTGGAACAGTGGTTAAAGTGCTTGGCTTCTAACAGAAAAGTTGGTAGTTCAAACCCACCAGCTACTCCACAGAAGAAAGATGTGGCAGTCTGCTTCCGTAAAGATTTACAGCCCTGGAAACCCTGTGGGGCAGTTCTGCTCTGTCCTATAGTATCTCTGTGAGTACAGATAGACTCCATGGCAATAGGTTTGGTTTGGGTTGTGCTCTTTGAGGTTCTACTACAGGAATCCACATTTACCTTGCTTTCTTCCCCACCTCACCCCTATGTCCTAAAATTTCTTTGCAGCTGAGTCTATTCCTCTGAAGTCAGCCTAAACCAGGGTTCTTAGAGGTGGCATTGGATTAGAATGACCTGGATAGTTTTGAAAAAGCTCTATGTCCAGACAACACTCGAAGCCAAATAAATCAGAATCTTAAACTGTGTATTTGTATGTTGGGGGGAAAAAGTGAGGGAGGGCCAAATAAGGCAATCATTTTTTTTTTTTTTTTTTAAATATCCAGATGATTCCTGTGGACACCCAAGGTTAAGAATCTAGTGATTGACTACCACAATCAAGTCCTTTGTGGTTACTTATTTCTCCTGTTCAATTTGTAACTCTCCACAGAACCCATAATCTGCCTCATTTTCTCACCTGGAGCCATGTGTGCCTACCAGCTTTCATTTAAGGGCTCAATCTGGTCCATACCCTGAGTGAACACCAGGACCAAGCTCCACTAACCCTTCCTTATTAGGCCCATAATAACAGCTGACTCTTTCGCACATGAGCTGTTTTCTTTGGACTACTGCAATAGTTTTGTTGGTAACTTCTCTCTCTTCTTTCATTTTTTCCAGAGGCAGATTAACCAGTAAGCAAGGTATTCACGTGCTTACTTGTGTTTATTCACTAAGCTGTAGTGCACAATTTTACATGAATTTTACCACATCTTTGCAAACTATTGCAAACATAGTAACCCTATCCCTAGCCACAGCTATCTATTTGTAGCCCCTCTGATATTCCCTTTGCAACCATAGTTACCTGTTTGGTCACCAAGAAAATTTATGCAGAATTTCCTTACTTCTCATTCTTATTCATGAATGCAAAATAAAAAACTGAATTCATAACCCATATCCCTAGAGTGTTCCTGAGAATCTTATTTTCTGGAGACTGTCCCCAGTCTCTTTGATTTTTGACCTCTAAGATTTCTATGGCAGTGAAAAAAATCCCTAGACAGATTACTTTCCATTAGTGTGGATAATTCAGAGTTAACAAGGCACTATTATCTTTCCAGGTAAGTAAGTTACTGCCTTTAAGCAATTTAAAACACGTAATAGATTTGGATCTTAGCACGGATTCTTTTAGTCAGTATAGTATAATTCAAGAAATTAATATTTCAGGGAGCAGACTGATATCTGGATGACTAGAAGGTATTTATTTATCTTATGTAAAACACAAACACATAAAAATGCCATGTTTTGGATAAGACAGTTTAGAACTCCTGGATTGTCAGTAGCAACCAATATACTGTATTGGACTGTGTATGGGAATTGGCTCCAGAATATAGTACCGCTTTCACTTTTTTTATTTTTTATTTTTTTCACCTATTTCTCGGAGCCCTGGTGGCTCTGAGGCAGTGGTTCAGACCTTTTGTTAACAAAAGGTCAGCAGTTCAAATCCACCAGCCACTCTTCACAAATCCTATGGGGCAGTTCTACTTTGTCCTACAGGGTTGCTATAAGTCAGAATCAACTCGACAGCAACAGGTCACTTGTCCCTCAGAAGTATTACCGTTGACATAGTTTACCAGGTCTCCTCCAGAGAAAAGGAGTCAAGCAAACAGTCTCCCACTTAGTAAAAGGCACCTCTTTTAACCCAGTAGTTGTGACCAACTTAAACTAGACAAAAAAATGTGAGCAACTCTAATGTGTAATCCCGTGTTTGCTGGAACATACTGAGAAATCCAACTTTCTTAAATTATATGCTTCAAGGTTTTAGGAGCCCTGGTGGTGCACTGGTTAAAGCACTTAGCTGCTAACTGAAAACTCAGCAGTTCAAACCCACCAGAGGCTCTGTGGAAGAAAGATGTGGCAATCTGCTTCTGTAAAGATTACAGCCTTGGAAACCCTGTGAGGCAGTTCTACTCTGTCCTATAGGGTCACTGTGAGTTGGATTCAGCTCGACAGTAGTGAGGTTTTGTTGTGGTTGTTATTTGAAGGTCTTTTATGAAATGTTCATATTTTTCCATTCTCATATAAAATAACTCTAAACAGATCGCGTACTAGGCCATAATCTACTGGGCCTTCTTTTTCCTCCTAGCTACTCAACATTTTCTAGTCAGAATTTAATAAAACTTTGAAGTCATATATGTTGACAGATGACACGCGAAATATTCTAGGAGGTATTTAATTCCATTTTTAAGTGCTAATACATTTCTTCCAAATATCTAATTTTCAGTGTAAAATATCTAACTCCAAATGCATATTTCGATGATTTTTTTTTTTTTTTTTTACAGGAATACTTACCAAACTCTGCTATTTTAATAGGAAGGGAGGATAAGAAAAAGGAGGTTAACCACAGCTTACTTCAAAGTAGACAATGATTTCACCTGGACCATTCCTTATAATGGATATTTTAATGGTCATGTCTGTCTAAATAGGACCCTCAGAAGGGAGAAATCATAATGGAGAAGGTTCATAGAGTTTACTTCATATAATTTTAAAATATGGCATGATAAAACACCATAAATTGCTTAAAAGGAAAATGGTAACAAGAACACATTATTGTAGGCTGCATAAAAGACGGGACAGTCTCCTAAAATGTATAAAAGATTCTTACAAATCAGTAATGTGTCTACTTAAGACACATTATAATATAAATAGCCAAATAGAAAATGATCAAAAATCTTAAATAAAAAGAAATACAAATGAGCCACAAACCTTTCAGTAAGGTTGTACCTTAAGAACTAACATAAAAAATGTAATTGATACAGCTATATGTTTTTATTTCACATATCAAATTGGAAAAAAATGAAAATTAAAAAAAATACTGCAGTTAGCCTCAATCTTGGTAAGCATGTAGAGAAAAGATCATTCACTGAGAGTGAGAGTCATAAGGTAAAAACTTTCAAGAGGGCAACTGTATGACAATACTCATCAAGAGTCCTAAAAATGTTTGCACTCTTTTAGCGACAATTTTTCTGGCAGGATTTTATTCCAAAGTGGTACATAGATATTTGTACAAAGATGCTCAAGTATGTTTACTATAGCAGTACTTATAGTAACAAAAATTGAACAAATATAAATATCCAGAAATGAATAAGTGCCTAAATAATCCCTACTCTATCCATAGAGTGGAATCTATATAGCAGATGTTCAAATTTATATTTTTATTGAATCTTTAATAATGTGAGGAATCACACAAGATTAAATTAAAAAGCAAGGTAAATATATACCATACGATCTTAAGTTTTAAAATATAAAAAATTAATAGTGATATAAACATAAATATATGCACATAGAAAAGACTATATAAATATATAAAAAGAATTGTATATTTAAAATTTTTCATGTTTTTCATTTCCTGTATTACTGAAAATCTGTAAAAATAGCTGTCAGTCAACAGCTCCAAAATCCCTGTTAATTAATGATTGTCTTCTTTTTAACTTCTTTTTCTGTCCCTGTTAGTGAAATCTTGAAAATTATTAATGCCTCCTTAAATGTCAAGTATTTTAATCAGTATGTGGATATTTGAAAACAAGTTGAGTTGAATTATTAAACCGTGGCTATTTGAGTACGTTCCCTTCTCCTAATAACCCAATCAGCCAGCCCTCCTCTTTATGAGAGCCCTTGACTTTAATGAGTTCCAATTCAATGATTTGACCAGTACCGTACAATTGAAAAATACGTTGACTTCAACAGGAGTTAATTCCAGTTTCCCAAAGGCACTCTTCTATGACTTACTTGAATCTAAAATTTCAATTTATTTGATTTAAATATGTTTAGAATTAGATAAGCAAGGTTACAGTCTTAAAATATTCTAATATTAATAACTCCTTGATGAATTATGATTAAATATTCTCAAGTTAATAATATGTATGTGTCTATATATGTAACATATACATGTATATGTATATATACATATATGTGTCTATATATGTACATATACATATATATGTGTGTGTATGTATGTTTGTATATATATATATATACAGTCATGCCTCAATTAATGTCTACAATACATTTTGTGAAATAGGACACTACATAATTTAGATGTTGTGCAAACATGCCTAAATTGCAAGCAATAACGTTCACTGTCTTTCCACAATTGTGTTATTTAATAACCTTTTGTTTCACTTCCAATTTGATGCTTCTCCTTTGCCTTATGGTGCTACTATCACTAGCTCTGGTTTTGCTGCATTTGGGAGCCAGGATACACTTCACAGAAATATTTTTGAAAGGAAATTAAATAGATAACGCTACAACACCCAAAAGATTGGCGATGCACAAGATTAGATGCTGCTGCCTACTAGTCAAAGCATACACTGTTATACAGTAAATATTTTTATTTTTAAGTAGAGAAGGTTCATATTAAAATAACAATAGAAAGTACAGTACAGTACATACATGAGCCGGTAACACAGGTATTTATTAAAAAAAAAAATTTTTTTATCAAGACATAAATATTATAGGTTATATACGTACTGTATCATTACAGCACTTGGCAGAACAATCGCTTTGTTATACAAGAAACATGAGATACATGTCTTGCATGTGGGAAGCTGTTGAGTTCGCTAAATCTGGTTACAACCACGATGTCCTGTTCTCTGATCTCTGATTGGGATTTCTGAACTCTATTATAACTTTATGGGACCACAGATGTATTTGCAGTTGGACGTTGCCTGAACAGATCTTATGTAGTGTATGACTGTATATGGCACAGTTAAACTTTCTACCACTGGCCAGAAGGTTGGTGATTCGAACCCACGTGGCAAGGCCTCAGAGCCCTGGTGGTGCAGCAGTTAAGCATTCAGCTGCTAATGAAAAGGTCGGCAGTTTGAATCCACCAGCAGCTCCTTGCAAACCCTATGGGGCAGTTCTGCTCTGTCCTATAGGGTCACTATGAGTCAGAATCGACTTGATGGCAATGAGTTTAGTTTTTTTTTTTTTTTTTTAATGGGGCCTCAAAAGACAGGCCTGGCAATCTGCTTCTGGAAGGTCACAGCCTTGAAAGTTTTATGGGACAGTTCTACCCTGCACGCATGGGGTCACCATGAATTGAAATTGCCTGGAGGGCAACAAAAACGACATATACACACATGCAAATACATATACATACACATACATATTCATTACTCTGTAGACAGGCTAAGAAAACTACTGTTTGCCTTTTAGAATCATTTTGTTTAATTGCTTCTAAATATTTAATATTTGTGAGTTTTCTATCATTAATTTTATAAATACAAATTCCTAAGATAAAAGCCTTGTTAACCCTCACACTAATTAAATCACAGATTAAAAGCAGAAACAATTATCAGTAAAATTTTTAAAAGACCGTGTCTATTTAAGTAGATTCTGAAATATATTTCTAAAGCTTTTATCAAACTAAAATAAAAATCACTTAAAATCATTAGTGATT
This sequence comes from Loxodonta africana, assembly GCF_030014295.1. Classification (NCBI taxonomy): domain Eukaryota; kingdom Metazoa; phylum Chordata; class Mammalia; order Proboscidea; family Elephantidae; genus Loxodonta; species Loxodonta africana. The sequence goes on along the minus strand of NC_087347.1, from coordinate 107,054,848 downwards.
TGATATAACACCTCACATGAGTGTGGTCCCCAGCTAGACCAGCAGCAGCATCACCTCAGAGCTTCTGAGACATGCAGAGTCTCCGGCCCCCCTTCTGACCGACCGAATCATTTTACAAGGTCCCTAGGGAAATCACATACACATTAAAGTCTGAGAAGTATTAAATGAGAGGAAGCAATAGTCATAAGTAAAATTCAAGATCAATATGTATATGATAAGCTTCTGTACATTTATTGGTGGAAGAATAATGAATCTTTTTTTAAAATAGTTCTAATTTAGTTTTTCCCCTTCAACGGTTACCGGTAGCTTATTAGTCACCTCTTTACTGTCTTCCAAATCTTTGCAATATATGCCAGTAAGATAGTGTGTGAACAGACACATTTATGAGAGAAAATTAAAGAATGACAAATTTTGAGGTGGTCTTAACCTTGTTTAGAGATAGAAAAGGAATAAAGCAGGTTATAGCATCATACACAAATTATGCCAATTCAACAGCCGCAGTTTATGTAAAGCATACAGAGGCCCCTTACATGTGGCATTAACCTAGGCATGTCCCTTGGGAATAGTCATACATAGACAAGAGCATACTTTCTCTTTTCCCATTTTTTTCAGTGTCATACAAATATTAAATTTATAATAACTCAACATGTGCTTTATATTCCTTTCGGGTTAAAAAAAAAAAAAAAACAGAGATAGTCTCTGCATAACATACCATATTAACTCATGTTATTTTGGCCTCAGTAATCACTAAAATTTTAGGACTACATATAAAAGTATAGAAGCCTGGGAGAACACTTGAAGCTGAGTGTGAAAACATATTTTTTTATTTAAACTTATCTTAAGTTCTTCACAAAGCCATTTCTAAACTTTAGGTATGTATCAATAAATCAAATATATATACATAGTAGCTAAAATGCTCAAGTAGTATGAATAAACTATTATGAAAGGATATTATAAAATATGGGATATCAATAGACATTTGCTAAAAGTAATCTTACTCATAAATTCGACAATGATTTAATAAAGTGCATGTTCATTCATCTCTTTGCTTATTGATTACTTGTTATAAGGCAGGTGCAATCCTAGGCACAGCATATAAAATATGAAAAATAGAAACACCTTGTCTTTGAGGAACATATAAAAGGGAGATAATTTTTTATGCATTTCATATTTAACATTTGTTTTTATTTTTTTCTCTTTATTTGAATGCATTAAGATAGAAAAAGTTATTTTCTGATATAACATCTTAGAAAAGAAAACAGAAAAGAAGATAAAGACAATGGAATTGAAATGAGAGTTAAGGAAATCATTCTGCCCTTCAAAGTTACATCTTAAAAATGAAAAGGAGATTTTCATGAATCAGATGCTCAAAGAACAGAACATAAGTCAAATTCCTGTCTGTTGAGAAAAGCTAAATCATGACAGCTAAAAACGTTGATGGAGGAAGAATGCAGAAAGAATGCTATGAAAAAGTAATGAAAAATGAGACAAGAAAAAGTAACATGAAGAATAAATTAAAAAAAAAAAATCCTCTGAAAAATGCTTACAACCCTTAATAAACTAAAAGATTCATAGCCTTCTGGAGCGCAACAAGCCAAGATGAAAAAAGAGATTGAGATGAAAAGAACATATGAAAGAGTGGAATGTAATTTGATAAAATTAGGAAGGCTTTCAAGGAACCTCCAAACTCATTTACAAAATCGAAATCCTGATAGCTGGGCAAAACTCATACTGCAGAATAACAAAATAGGAATGTGAACAACCTTGTGATGCTCTATTAGAATTCAGGCAGAATGGGAGAAAATGAAGAATAAATTGAGGAACAGGGTACCACCTAACGCCAAAATTGTACACCACCTTAAGCTAGCAGTCTGAACTCTGTCTGATCAATGTCTAGTATTACTATATTTTTCTCAAAAATTTAAACAACCTCAGAGCATCCCTGTTAGTTTATTCAGTGTTCCAGAGCTCCCTGAAATAGAGTTTGGGAATCATGGCCATAGACTCTATCCTGCAGTCACAAAAATCAAATCCTCTGCTAAGCAGATTTTTAGAGCACTCTCTTCTTCCTCATGTCTAAAGCTCTTTAATCAAGATGTTTCCTTTATTATGGTCGTCATCCTGCTTCCTTTTATTTCTTTTATCAGAATAACTGTAAGCAGTGATTGGGTGGAACACAAATTAATAATGGGAGGAAAGAAAAAAAAGTAGGAAAAATAAATCTAGCCTTTTCTCAGTGAGCTGTATTTTTACAAGTCTTTCAAATCCAATAAATTGAGCAGCATTGAGGTATAAGTATTTCATTAACAGAAGGACATGACAGGGTAGGAAAAGAAGATAATGGATGATGCCATAGGAGCAGTCAATGGAAAAAAGAAAACCCCTATCCTCTGTCCCCCTCAAAAAGGGAAAAGAAAACAAACACCCAAGAGATGACTTTGATTTTTTGACATTTCACATGAGCTACCCATAGAAAGTGATAGCAATTTTGTGAGTGCTTTATTACATTTTGTCAAACTGATACTAAATTTGATAGATAAAACACACTCATTTCTTACACGTATCAATTAAAAAGTACATAAAGTTGAGAAAGATGTGTAAGCCTAGAGTGTACCTATGACTCAGAGAGGAAGGGAGTCAGCTTATTGAGACAATAAGAGGAAAGGATAGAGAACAGAATTATAGTTGTTCCAAATATGTCTTGATGAGAATTATTTCAGGTGTGTTTGTATGTGCTCATGTGCATATATGCTGAAGGTTGAGAATGAGAACGATAACTTCTGGCTTGAATATAATGCTCCCCCTCCTTTTTCTCTTTTAGTGCTCTTCTCTAGAAATTCAGTTAATAGAAGATTTATAGGGAAAATATTTTAGATCTACTAAATACAATTTACGTTAAAAAGAAGCACTCAGGCTGAATGTTGTGGAGAAAGTATGAACTTTGGAGGAAAACCGGGTAGAGTGAAGAAAATTAGTAAAACAAAACAACCCAACCCAGTGCTGTCGAGTCAATTCCAACTCATAGCGACCCTATAGGACAGAGTAGAACTGCCCCATAGAGTTTCCAAGGAGCGCCTGGTGGATTCAAACTGCCGACCCTTTGGTTAGCAGCCGTAGCACTTAACCACTATGCCAAATAACCCCCAAAAAACAGAAAGCAAATTTTTCTATCTCAGTTAAATTAATGTAACCACAATGATGTTAGTTTAGGTTTTGTTTAAATGATACCACTACATGATGTCCAGGTTGCAGAATCAATTACAATTTTACACAGTATAGGTACAGGGAAAATTGTATTTTTATAATTTTGTCCAAGTACTTTCACTTTGTAGAACTGATCTTAAAGAAATAAACAGAAATACAAAAGATGTTCATTACAGTGCCATGCATAATAGCAAAACATTTTTAAGAAATCTAAATGTTTAATATTAAGAATAACAAATACATTATGAAAAAAGATATGTGGTACAGTAAATTGCTTAATATGGCCTTTCTAGCCATAGTCTTTGTGACTTCCACACAGTGATTGCACCAAATTGTGCAAATAAGGTGCCAGATTGCTGCTAATGCAAATAAGGTATATAGAACCTGTGATGGTTATGTGTCGGCTTGGCTAGACCATGATTTTCAGTGGTTTGGCAGTTATGTAATGATGTAGTCATCCTACATTTTGTGGTCTAATCGTCATCCATTTTGCGATGTGTTACAAATCCTAGCCTCTATGCCTGTGGTTATGGTCCCATTTGGGAGTGAGTTGTTTGTTACATTAACGAAGCAGGATTAGGTGGAAGGTATCTTGAGTCACTGCCTTACTAGATGGTATGACTCAAGTCATCACCCTTACCCCAGTCACCACACTTACCACCCTATTCAAGTTACACCCTTGCACAGCCTTGCTCAAGTAAGGGGAGGTTCCTCGACGCTATGGTCTGCATTCAATGTATATGAATACTCTGACAAAGTTCTCTGTCTTGCTCTGGTTGCTGCGCCTAGCTTATAATCGTCTGATTTCTGGTTTTGAGGGCTTGAGCCAACGGCCTATCATCTGACCTAATTCATCAGCTTCCACAGCCTTGTGAGGCAAGAGCCTGTTGTCTGACCTACCGATTTAGGTTTGTTAGCCCCTGCAACCATGTGAGCCAGGAGAAGCTTCCAGCCTGACAGCTGACCCACAGATCTGGGACTTTCCAGCCTCCACATGAGTCAGTTCCTTAACAGTTCATGATTTCTGTGAGTTGTTGCAGCAAATTATGGAGCCCAAAGTCAGGGGTGAGGAAGAGTACTGAGGAACCATAGAACATCTGCATTTATATCAAATTATTTCAATGATGTAAAATGTGAGAATACTTGAAAATCTGGAGCAACACAGACTAGCATATCAACAGTGGTCACCTCTGGGTGCTGGGACTATAGATTATTTTCATATGCTTCTTCTAGACTATAAAACCCACTGCTGTCGAGTCGATTCCGACTCATAGCGACCCTATAGGACAGAGTAGAACTGCCCCATAGAGTTTCTAGACTATTTTAATTTGCTTCTTCAAAGTATTTTAGAATTTGTGAAATTTTCTATCCCTAGCTGTGGGGGGACAGCCCCAGCAAGGAAAGACCCTCACTGTGTGTTCTGGTAGATGATCTGAAGAACTGACACATAGCCCTCTCCAGATTCATGCATCCAGGGAAACTTACTGACATGGGCAAGCAGCTGCTCTCCAGTGGTGGCTGGCTGGAATATTTTCCATAACCACCTAGCAAGAGACCCAAGCTTATATACCATTCCAGTTGGGACCAAGGCTCATTGTTTTCTCCCATGTCCTTGGGCAGTCAGTGTTCCCAGGGACTTCACATCCAGGCCCAGATGTTTTCCTTCTTGTTGCTAAGGCGTTCTTTGGCCTTGGCTGGTGGCCCAGTCATGCCACTCCCGACCTTGTACCTTAGCCCGAGTCCATCCCGAATTCATCCCCAGCATGCTTCGGGGAAGAGCAAAGCTGATTCCATTAGGGAGGGGATGCATGCAGCTGAATGGCATTACCCTACACTACCATGTACTGTTTGTATAATAAGAACTAAAATCAATTTAACCCAAATATTTATCACTATGTAGAAACATGGAAATGTTTAAAGGTAGTTTAATTAAATAAATGGCAGACAAAATAATGTGCATATTTATTGCTATAATTGCACAATGTCAAGGGCATAACTGGAAAGTAGAAAATAGCTATTGTATCAGATTGGTCTTTTTGTTTTTTTCTATTTCTAAAAACTGTTTGTTTTATCAATAATAATATCTTAAGAAATTGGTGCCCATGGGTTAACTAATACCATTGGAGGTGCCTGCAAGCTAAACTAATCTTATTAGAAGATCAAATAATTAAAGTTTTTACTTATAGGTATTGTCTCAAACTTTTCCTGCTTAATTCATGCAAGCTCAATTGAGGCCAGCTTGCTCAATGTTGGTTTCCAAAGCACCTGGAACCTGCTGGCACCAGGTGGCAGCAATACCAATAGAGATGAGGTAAAATTCTAAGTGGCATCTGGAAAAAAAAAAAAAAAGCTAAAAATTTCAGGAAACATATCCTTGAAACTAATTAAAAGTGATGTATGTAATGGATACATTCTGCTTTTTTGGCAGGAGAGTTGCCATTTTTTCCCAGAAAGAAACTTCTACTCACGTGAATCCTATTCCAGCACTACCCAAGCTGTTCAGCTCCAAAGGGAACAAAAGCATCTTCTTTAGGCGGAACTTTACCTCGGGGTAAAGGGATTCTTTTTCCCCTTAATTCCGTTTTTCTCAAAGTGTGGTTTCCGGACGACCACCCAGTCTTCCTCCAGAAAACTTGTTATAAATTCCTGTGCCCCATCCCTATTTAAATAATGAAAAATGCTGGGGTTGGGGCCCAGCAATCAGTGGGCCCAGGTGATGCACACTCAAGATTGAGAACTACTGCCTTAATTGAAGTTTTGGGGAGCCGATATTCCACTGTAAAGGAGTATAGGAAAAATCACTCTATTGTGTTTGTTTCCTCCATCTCTATACCATTTCCTTAGTTGCTTATTGATTTCTTATGTTTTTAGTACAAAATTAAAGTATACATAATTAGCTTGAGCTCTTTCTCACCAAAGATAATCAAATAAGAATAGGGAGAAATGCTACAAAATAAAAAGACAATACCAGAAAAGTATAGATTTTTAGCCAGCTTAACCTTGGTAAGACTATCTTGGAGAGAAGAAAAATAAGAAGAGCACAGGATAATCAGCAAGCTTTTGTGAAAATGATTATTTGTGTGTCTGCTCCTAGAGCAAGAGGGACTGTCTTCTGTGTGTCCCAGCTTATGTGAAATCCCTAGTGATTCTCAGGTCACAGAAAAAGCGTCTCTGCAATGGAAGCTACCTTTAAATGGGTGCAGGAGCATTTTCAAGGCTACTATTAGAGCTAATGTCTTCATCACTGAGAGTCACCTAAAGTGGTTAGCTCAGAAGAATGTGAGCAGAAAGCAGAAACTAGCTTTCTAGACGACTTCATTTAAAACTCATCTTCTAGGCAAGAATGATTGCAGTCTTTTAGCTTCTTTTCAAGAGTCCTCAAGAACAGAGATGCTTCTCTCCACCAGAAAATGGAGAGAAGCAAATCAAAACTAAGGAGCAATAAAACAGAGAAAAGTGCCTTTACAAAAACCGGCTTTGGCGCTTACAAGAGGTTTCAATCATAGCACAGAAAACCCTTTAGGATCTGTGTGAAGGTCTTTTGTAGGGCCAGATTATCCAATAAGCAAGGCACGCCTGGGCCCAGCTCTGCCTTCTCACCAATCTGCAATTCACAGTTTCAAAGATGTGGTGAAATCCATGTGAAATTGTTCACCACAGATTAGCAAGTAAATCTAATTAAGTCCATGCATACCTTGTTCAATGCAAGCTGGCACATACCATGCTCACTGATTAATCAGCCCTTGGTCTTTTCCATGTCTCTCTCTCTCTTTTTCCCCAATAGTAGGAAATTCATTATCTTCCTCTCTTACTATTTTTTCTACCACATAGCAAGTGTCATGACAACAGGAAGCCTTATGGCCTCGTACCTATGCTACCTTTGATCCTCTCTTCCAACCCTATTCCAGTTGTTTGAACCAGTGCTTCGAACCTGTTCATTCTGTTTTGATCCTGCCAAGAATCTGCATTTCTACCACAGAGATACCAAATCAGAGTCTATATTTTAACAGATGATTCTTATACGAATCACCTGGGGATCTGGTTTGAGCCTGACAGAGAGTGTAAGAAAGAAAACAACCCCTCTTGAGTACAGTTTGATTAATTATTTACCACTTTACACAAGTCTTACACAAAAGGAAAAAATCAGAACCATTTTTATTATTCTGAGTTGGACTTTACCTAAGGGAAAATAATGGAAAGAAAACTCACCAGAGATAAGCTATTAAAATCACAAAGCTTTAGGATTAAAAAAGAAAAATCTTGACAGAACAAAGAACAGCCCTTGACCATACCAGGGCTTCGAACAGGTTCATTTCAGTTCAACCCCCTGCTGAGAACTTGCCTTTCTACCCCACATATACAGAATCAGAATCTAAATTTTAACAAAATCCCAGGTCAATCACCTGAAGACCTTGTTAAAATTTAGATTCTGATTCAGTATAACTGGGGTAGAAAGGCAGATTCTCGGAAGGAGGACGAACCAGAAAGAATCAGTTCAAAGCCTTGACATACACAAACACCAAACATATAAAAACCACAAGCATTTGTCTCAAGGGAAAGAACTGACCACAAGAATCCACAGTATCCATGCCTTCATCCTTAAAAGCCTGGCTAGACTATGGAGGAAAGCTGGACAAGCTAAGTTTAATGAGCCACGATATTAAGCAGGGTTGCATGAGTCCCCATTTTTATTTTAAGGTAGAGCTTGCATAAGCACTTTCATTCAAAAAGCTGTGGATTTTGTCTGCAACCCCTTCTGAACCAAGGAAGAGAGAGCAATTGCATTTAACTGCTGTAATTATTGGATATGTTCAGGTAAAATTGTCTATGTCCCTTAAACCACCTTAAGTGATTTCACTTTTTTACCTTCTCTTAAGGCTTATATAATTTTTGTCAGATTTGATGAATAAACTGTTCATTTTCTTTCCCTCAGGGGTTGCTGTACTTTCTCTTCTGTCCTTAATTTTATAGCTTTATCCTATCACTCTTTCCCCCAGGTTACTAAATATAAATAAAAAATTGAACTACTACATTCTGAGAGTCTGTCTGGATAACAGTGTTAGTTAAGTGAATGGACAGGCGAGTCTGACATTAAGCCCATGTCCTATGGGAGCCAGAAAATTGACAAAACACAGTTCTTTATTTTTCCCCTATTCTAAGTTCAATCCACAGGGGCAAGAAGATTAAACACGGATTCCACTCTCTGGGTAAATCCATGCCCCATTTTTCTGCTTCCAAGGCAATGTACATGGAATCAAAAGAAACTAATTTGCTAAACTTCTGAGGGGCGCAAACTGGCACATTTTCAGAAATTATTTGCATGGCTGGTTATTCTATTCATAAAATCAAAAGGACATAATAACCCACCAGCCAGGAAGCAGTGGGAGAGAAGAATTTGGGGACAACATAAATTCCTGATTTCTTTGAGATGCAGGTCCCAGTGTATTAATGAAGCTGATTAAATAATCCAATAAATGTCAAATTGAATACCCTGATGGTATAAAAAAACCCTGGAAATAAGAGCATACGCATTGTTTCAATGGCATATTTCACAAATTTCTACATATCGAAGAATCATTAAACATTCTTTAGATGTACTTTAGTCTTCGTCGATTTGTCACGTAGTTCTTTTGGTTTGTTTGTTTTAGACATTTTTTTCTAAGTACTTATACTTGGATTGATATGGTGGAAATTTTCCACATAGCCTTTTTCATCCTTGAGCTTCCTTCTTATTTAGCAAAACAATCTCTTTAGCCCTTATCCAACTGGTATACGGAGCTTAGAATTTCATTTTGTTTTCCCCATTCATTTATTTAAAAGACAGCATTTTCAATATAAAGTTTAAAGACAATTTTACCTTTCTTATTTCATAAAATTGGACTAGGGCATCTTTTAATTTGGTGATTTCCCAGTAGTTCAGAATGAGGAGAAATAAATTATTGTTCCCTATTTTAAAAATGGCCACCATTTTGTTTCCATTGAAAACTGTCCATGCTTAATCATGACCGTGCTCCATTAGTTGGCTTTGTCCACTATGAGGAAAAATCAAATTGAATTCATGAACTTCCCAGAGGAAAGTTTCGGCTATAATATTTGAGTTTAACTGAAAATTCAATTCCAAAGTTTCTATTTGTTTGATGGAATTGTTAATTATACTAATAACTACCAGGATTATTATTATCAATGTACTAAGTACATTACATATCTATAAAAACCCAACCAGTTATTGTTGTGTCAATTCTGATTCATAGTGACGCCATGTGTGTCAGACTAGAACTGTACTCTATGGGATTTCCATGGCTGTGGCTTTCTGAAATCAGATTGCCAAGGAATTCTTCAGAAGCACCTCTGGGTGGAGGTGAACCATCCACCCCTTAGTGGCCAACCACTTAACCTTTTGCACTACCCAGGGACTCCTACAGTATGTATGTGCGTGTGTGTGTGTGTGTGTGTGTGTGTGTGGATGAACTCATCTAATTATCCCCCAAAACCCTAAGGGGTAGAAAGTATTATTATCCCCATTTTAGAGAAGATGAAACTACAGATGACAGATCATAATGACCTGTAATCCAATGTTGCACAGCTATTAACAGGTAAAGCTGAGTTTGAAAACCCATTAGAGTCTTACTCCAGAGCCCACATTTATAACCACAGAGTTTTTGCTAGGTAATTCAAGTCTCACATGATAGGAATTAGACCTGGCATGGAACATGGACAGAGTGGTCGAAATACAGACAGAATGGCTGTAATACAGACAGAGTGGTAATCTCCTAAACTTTATGAGGAGAATGGCAGCTCAGGTATACCGTTAAAGTCATTGCCATTTCTTGACGTTAAGACATTCTTTTTAGGAGCCCTTTGTCAAAATTGAGGTAACGTTTGACAGACTTGTTTCTGAGATTATGTAATTCTTACCAAGCAGAGAGCACCATCTTAAAAAAGTGGTATACACAAGTTGTTGATTTCTACCAGAGGAGAGAATTAGGGCAGATATGTAACATAGCACATTAACAAGGCATGTCAGGCCCCAGGTGGAACAGAACAGCATGGTTAGATTAGGACAAAGTGACTGTGGGTTGAAGTTAGCAGTGGCTCTGGAAGAATCAGGAAGATCACTGTCAGCTTTTGTATTCAATCCTGATGATAATGATAATGCTAAACAACCTAGTAAGTTAAAATAGATTTATTTTCTATAAGTCTGTAATTAGCACTTTCTACCAATGACCCTTCAATAGGAGCCACATTTTATATTTGTTGTGTCGCTGTCTTTAAACCTCTCAGTTCTCACTCTATATCCTAAAATTGGTCCATCATAAATGGAGTTATGGAGGCAGGGGCTGTTAATGCAAGATAGAACCTTCAAAATTATCTAGTTCTAATATTTCAATGAAATAAGACTGTAAAGCCGATGGCTTCCAAGAAAGACTAGGTGATGAACCCAAAGTCACCCAGATATTGTCAATTCTTCTCTATTAAAGACCACATGCAGACAAAAACTTAGCATATTGTATTAACATATGGAATGAGAGTCAGAAGGAATCAAAATAGTTCAAGTCTTAAATATTATACTGATTCACTTGATGATTTTTTATTGGTTTTGACCACCCCATTTGGAGTTTTGCTATATTTCCCAGAATAGTCATCTTTCTTTTTCCTTTTGCTTCATTGTATTTTCATTCCTTTTTTTTTCCCCCTTCTCTTTTATTTTACTTCTTTTCCTTTGAGTGTATACATTGTTAATGCCATGTTTCAGAAGTTTCTACATATTGAAAAATCATTAAACATTCTTTACATGAGCTTTAGCCCTGAATCATTTGTCATGTACACCTTTGGTTTTCTTTTCTTTTCTCAATGGTGGTGCATATTTTATGCTCCTATTGTGTTTGGCTTCTATGCATTCTCTTACGTATTTCCATGCAAATTCATGATGGATTCTCCATATGCTGACTTTGAACCCTCATTTATTGAAAGTCTCTCAAGTAATAAGACAATTAAGTATCACTCAACAGCTACTAACCAAAAGGTCAGCAGTTTGAATCCACCAGCTGCCCCTTGGAAACCCTATGGGGAAGTTCTGCTCTGTCCTACGGGGTCGCTATGAGTCGGAATCATCTCGATGGCAATTGGTTTGGTTTTTGGTTTGTTGCTCCCATTTATTCATTGGTCAACAAGAGAAAATTGGACACTATTATTTCAGAGCTGAGACTTGAGAATATTTCTCAGATCTCACAAATGGTATATTTCCCATGAGTTTTTTGATACCTGTGAATTAATTGATCTATTCAAGGTCATAGACTAAAACATTTCATTAATATCTAGACTGCCAGCTACAAACCTAGCATCATAACTGACTGCCACAGCTATAAATACAGAGAAGTGTTCTTCTTTTACTGCCAGAAAAGCATTTTGTCTTTCTCTAAACATGTTTTCCTTCAAAGTGGGTTTAAAAGCTTTTAGCCTTACACCATTATTTCAAAAAAACTATCACCCTCCCCAAGCCTCTTGAATGCAAAGCCGAGCACAAAGTGCAGTAAGGAGGTGCCACCTCCCTAAGGTCTGTCCATAAAGATTTGGAAGAGGTCAGTGAGGGAGATTGAACTTGGGACCCCTATTGATGTGTATTCAAGTGTAGAAATGAGTTGCCTGTTAATGAGGTAGACACTTTATTTATCTGAATGTTTTTCAATCGTCACAGGTTATAATTCCAAAAATAGCCCTCGGCTTCTCCAGCTGGTTGTTAATAGCTAAAAAAAGACTAAGACTGATAGTTGTGTTAATTGTAAACAGAATGAAATACTGAGTAAAGGAATGAGCCGTTGGACTGACTTTCAGTCTTAAATTATTATCCTAAAATATTTGTTAAAAAATTTACAAATGTTTTCTCCTCAAAAACCCACATATACCCTTATTCTATTTTCTTTTACCAATTATAACTAGATTTTCTAAGAGTTACTGACTGACTGGGAGAGTTAATGGCTTTTGGAGCAAATAAGAAGTAACTCCTTTCAGCTGGCCATTAAATGTTAAAAACCTGAAGTCTCTTGATTCTTACTACTTAATTAGCCAAGAAACTAGTTGGACATAGTACAAGGCAGGTGTCTAACTTCCCAAAAGTGCCAGGGCCTGATTGGAAAAACGATGATGTTCCTAAAATTTTACAAGAACTTAATTGGCTTTTACATGTGTTAAATCCACTGGAGTCAATTGTTTTGTTAATCTATTAACAGTTTCCTCCAGCGGGCATGCAAATCATGCATAAAACCCTTGTTCTTAAGTATAAGGGAAGTCTAACCAAGTTAGAAAATGAACTAAAAAACTATTGTTAAGTACATCAGAAATAATCCAGAAATATAAATATACTTAAGAAGAACGTTGCATATTCTAGGACTTTTTTTTTTTTAAAGACTTTGATTTTATTCCCTGTTCTTTTTTATTTTTTTCATTTTTCTCCAATAAAGCAAATGTATTTTCACAGATTTGTGTCTAAGGGTATATAAGGCTCTATGTTTATACAATATATGATAAAATATGTGATAATGGAAACCCTGATGGCATAGTGGTTAAGTGCTATGGCTGCTAACCAAAAGGTCGCCAGTTCAAATCCACCAGGTGCTCCTTGGAAACTCTATGGGGCAGTTCTGCTCTGTCCTACGGGTTGCTATGAGTCGGAATTGACTTGACGGAAAAGGGCTTGGTTTTTGTTTTGTTTTGTTTTATGTGATAAAATTACAGCATTCTTAAAGCGTGGTCCCCAGATCCGCAGCATCTTCAGTATCTCAGGGAACTTGTTAAAATTCAAATCTCAGGCCTGCCTCCCAAGCCACTGCATCAGTAATTCGGGTGGGAGCAGTATCAATGTTTTAATGAGAACCCCAGTTGACTATAATACAAATGAAAGTTTGAGGATCACTGTTTCAGAGGGTTTTCGGTCTTTTACTTTTCATTTCCTAGTACAAATAAGGTATTCATAATAGATGTACTGATAGAACGATGTACTCCTAGCCCTGGGGTACAAAGCAGAGGAAGTAAGGTACTGTTGGAGTTGGCTGCCTTAGGCTGGGATCCTAGATTGCCTAGGCATATTCATTCACTCTTTTATGCCTTCATGTTCTTGAAATGAGAAAGTTCAATGTCTCATTTAAGTTATTTCTATTTGTTAGTGCTGGTACTACTAAGTAGACTTACAGGACTCTACAGTCCTCCTGTCTCCAAGTATTCCCTTTGTGCATTCCTTGCCAAGATGCCCCTTTTGTGTAAAGACCTTCAAGAGTACCTATTGAATGCAAAAGTAACTAGGTGGAAGTAATATGTAAAACCAGAGAGAATTAGGAAATTGCAAGATTTTTCCTCAAATGAATAATTTTAAAGAGCTTGGCTGCTAAGCAGAGGGTCAGCAGTTCGAATCTTCCAGCTGCCCCTTGGAAACCCTATGGGGAAGCTCTACTCTGTCCTATAGGGTCAGGTTGCTATGAATCAAAATCAATTCGATAGCAATAGGGGTTAAATACTGTTAGTTGTTGTGAGGTTGGGATTCAACCTCTCATGTGTTCGCTTTCATGTTATCACACTATGGGGATAACGTAATTTAGGGTTAATCTGATTTTATTTTTATGTCCTTTTTTGATGTAACTACAGGCAGACAACCTTCTAGTTGCACCACAGATTTTTGTTGTTGGGTTTTTTTTTTTTTTAATTGTAGTTGCTGTTTGTTAGTTTCTTTAATATAACTTCTCCATGAAATCCAAAATTTTGAGAAGTATGCAATTAAATTAAGATTGGCCTACATTCAGTTAATTTATCAATAGGTTAACGACAGAGCCACATGCTACAAGAACAGAAATAAGGACACATGTATTTTGCTGAAAGAATACTCAAGGAAATCTTAAAAGCTTTAAAGTACCACAAAGCAGGAGGAGTAATAGCAGTATAGGGAAAGAGCATGTGACTCCCTAAAGACATTCATTTGTGGAATTAGAGAGCAAGGCTCATACTGGTATAAACTCAAGACAAGGCACCTCTTTTAGGTTTCCTGACATTGCAATTAATACTTCTGTTAATTCTCTGAAACATGGTCTGCTCAAGTCATCAGCTTGTTAATGTTTAACCGCAAGACTTTAAAGATCTGCTTTTCACAGAAGACTGAAAAAAAAAAAATACATCTATAGAGGAAAAGGTTTTTGCAGCATACACAGGCATGATGGTAGGTTATGAGTGTGCACTGAAGTAGAAACAGAGAGTATTGAAAAACAAAGCAAGTGGAAGAGCTTAAGCTTTGTCGCTTTAAATCAAAAGAGAAAAATAAAAACCCAAGTATCAGCATTTACAGCCAAAACTCTAAACCTGTTGTGCTATTCTTAAAAATGTGTTGAAAGACCTGGTGGTCAAAAACTCACCCCCTCAAAAAAAAAATCATAATAGGTACATCTTTTCAATTTTAGCGTATGTGTCCTTGTTCCGAGGTGCCCTGGTGGTGCAGTGGTAAAGTGCTTGGCTGATAACCGAAAGGTCAGCGGTTTGAACCCACCAGCCACTTCATGGGAGAAAGATGTGGCAGTCTGCTTCCACAAAGACTTACAACCTTGGAAACTCTCTGAGGCAGTTCTACTCTGTCCTATAGGGTTGCTACTAGACAGAATTGACGGCAAAAGATTTGGTTTTGGTATCCTTGTTTCGAGAACTTATAGCACTCCTACCAGACTTTAACTAGTAATTAAAATCATATTAAGTAAGACTGATAAGAATCTTTGCTCACAAGGATGAAGAAACTTCATAAAGATAATTGGGACAGTAAATCACAGATTTGCCTTCAGGAGAACTGTAAAGTACCCATCTTTTTATTATGTGGAACTCTGGGAAACACCATCCCTTCAAATTCTATTTTACTGAAAATACATTGACATTAATTGACCAACCTCACCACCAGGCAGTAACCCTTCATATGTGTTATATATAAAATGTTCCTGATAATACTAGAAGAATTTTCCCAGGGAATGATCTGGGGCAAGATCTGACCCTTACCACTATCTTGATTTGCCTTTTCCTACAGGCTCTGGAACATTTATAAAATCTATCAGTGAAAGAGACCGTTACCCACCGTACTCACGCCATACCCTACACCATGTTTCCTTTTTCAAATCTCTCCTATGCTGTTAAACTGAACCTGATTTTAGTGGAATAAAAATTGTGAGGTTTGGCTTGTCTTAACACCTTAGGAATAACCTTAACATCTACATTCTGTTAAAGATCATATGACTTGTAGGAGTCTTTACATATCACTCCTGCTAATGTAAAATACATTGCAATGGACCAAAGCAGAATATGAGTTATTCCGACTTGCACATACTGGTGGTATATCTCAAACTTTCAACGTCTTTAAGCTATTATACAGCTTTGTAAATTGTAGAAAATTAACAGCAATGCAAATGGTCTTTGACCGCAGACATGCAAATTAGTTGTATGGAATGCAATTGATTTTTTCCTTGTGGATAGACCAGTTTGCATAGATTTTTAAATTCAATTCAACATTCCTTCTTGCCTATGTATTTGTGGTTCTTTGAATTTTCCTTTGAACTATTTGTAATATCTCACTGGTCCTGTGTTAATTAATGAGTTAAATAAAATCTTTGACGTGAGTTCATTTTATATCAGGATGAGAATCATGATTACACTTTTTTAAAAAAACTTACATACTCCTTTCTTTAAAGTCAGTTGACACATGATGGACCTTCTTGAATGGATGATACTAACTTTTGATAAGTGGTTAGGGAAAAGAAGGAATTTACAAAGAGGATAATTGTTCTTCTTTGTGATTAGATAGCTGTCTTTTTGAACATCCTAAAAACACTTCTCTAAAAAACTATAGAAATATCTAAAGTAATACAGAAGAATGCAGATGTGTATTCATTACAATATTAATCAAGTTATACTTTTGCCTCATTTGCATACTAAGGTTTAACACATTAATTTTATAATTCTAAGTTTTCTAAAGTGTTAATGTTATACTGTCAGTATTCTTAATTTCTAAAGAACTGTTGATCGAAAAATAGAGAGACGGACAATTAATCTGTGTTTCTCTCCAAACACCAGAAAGTCCAGTTTGGCATTATTTAAAGCATTTTGGCAAGAGCAACTCCATATACCCTTGCTAATAGCTACAGCACTTATAGAGTTCAATAACAAGGAATGCTCTCTTGTCAAGCAGAGTTTTCATTTTATGCTATTGTTCCGTGTGTTTATCCCATATCCCCAAGTAAGGCTCTATATTTCCCAAGAGCAAAGGAATAGCACCATTTTGTATCCTGTATGACATCAAACAGAGCTGACAATCAATACCTGATTGACTGATTACTGTTAACAGTAACGATAGCTTCCTAAAAAAGAGTATGTTTGCACTTTCTGAATCAGGAACACCAGGTTTTGAACCCTATCTGGCACTTACTATCTATGTGACCCAAGCAAGTTACTTAAACTCTTTAAGTGATACCTATTTTAACAAAAAGAGTCCTTGGGTTGTACAAATGGTTAACATGCTCAGCCGCTACCTGAAAGGTTGGAGGTTCGAGTCCACCCAGGCACTACTCAGTAGAAAAGCCTGGCAATCTATTTCTGAAAACTCCACCACTGAAAAACCCTATGAAGCACAGCTCTACTCTGACATATATGGGATCTCCATGAGTTGGAATCAATTCAAGGGCAACTGGTTACTGGTTTACTTTATAAGAGCACTGTGAGGGCTAAATGAGATTCTGTATGTGAAGTGCCTGGTGAATAGTAGAAACTGAATCAATTACAACTAATAATAGATTATAATAGTTCCATTTACTGACTGTTTACGATGTAGCAGACAGCATCCCACATTGCTATTATAATCACGTACTACCTTATGATTATTAGCATTACCATTATTTAAGGCGTACAAGAATCTATGATGTTTCTGAGATGCTTTACTGTGCAGTTTTTGTTACCTCTGAAACCAAAACTGGAATTCAAAATATTCAGGAAAGTTTATCGAGAGTGACAAGTAGAGTGGAAGGAGGGGTTAGAATCCCTACACAGTAACAGAGTAAAAGAACCAAAAACTGACAAGGCTTTGGAGAAACAGAATCTAGAAGAGGACATGATTGACATCTATTTAATCATAAATGGTACAGACATGGTGAACATGGATTTGTTCATTAAATCCTGAACTACCAGGTTGAGGGGTACCTTTTGACATGCTGTTGTTGTTGTTGTTGTTAGGTGCCATAGAGTTGGTTCTGACTCTATGCACAACAGAGCGAAACACTGCTGCGTGGTCCTGCACCATCCTCACAATTGTTGCTATGCTTGAGCCCATTGTTGCAGCCACTGTCTCAATCCATCTCGTTGAGAGACCCTCTTTTTCACTGACCCTCTGCTTTACAAAGCGTGATGTCCTTCTCTAAGGACTGATCCCTCCTGACAACATATCCAAAGTATGTAAGACTCAGTCTCGCCATCCTTACTTCTAAGGAACATTCTGGTTGTACTTCTTGCAAGACAGATTTGTTCATTCTTTTGGCTGTCCATGGTATATTCGATATTCACCACCAACACCATAATTCAAAGGCGTCAATTCTACCGTCTTCTTTATTCATTTTCCAGCTTTTGCATGTACATGCAGCAATTGAGAACACCATGGCTTGGGTCAGGCACACCTTAGTCCTCAAGGTGACATCTTGTTATCGGAATAAGTTTCTTGCCTCTCACTGGTCAAGAATGAACAAGTGAGGCAGGGAGAATTTTCCCAATGAGCAAAGCTTTACTGGGAGGCTTGCAAGTGGAGAAAAGGAGGGCCTAACCAACACATACCCCCGTCTCACAGAACAAAAGACAGGTCTGAGTTTTTAAAAGTCCTCGGGTGGTAAAAGGTTCATGTTTATTCAAAGGCATAGGCGGGGTTATGTTAACTACGGTGCATGCACAGCAGGTTTCCAAGATGACTCCTGTCCCGGAGGCCTCTCGGATTCATAGCAGGACTTATTATGGGTGTTGCACCTGCGTAGTCTCTCGCTCCCTGGGTTTGATTCCCTGGCTGCTGCTGCAGCCCCTCACTGCCCCCGGTGGAAGGTCACACAGCAGTTACAGGTGGGTGTTCTGCGCTTGTCCCTGGGGCTGGTTTTCTCCAGCTGCTTCTGAAAGACAACTTTAAACAAATTTGCGGGCTATTTTCTGATACCCTGCCCCATTGTTCTGGGGAATGGCCTTGTTTCTGCACCCTGGCCCATTTCTTACTACTTTGTTTGTAGATTTGAGGGGCCCTCATGCCCTGTGGGAAACCCTAGTGGTGTAGTGATTAAGTGCTACTGCTGCTAACCAGGAGTTCGGCAGTTCGAATCCGTCAGCAGTTCGAATCCGCCAGCTGTTCCTTGGATACTCTGTTGGGCAGTTCTACTCTGTCCTATAGGGTCACTGTGAGTTGGAATTGACTCGACGGCAGTGGGTTTGGTTTGGCTTTTGGCTGTTCCCTGTATTAACCTTTGCTTTTCAACACTATAAAGAGTTCTTTTGCAGCCCATTTGCCCAACACAATGCATCTTTTGATTTCTTGATTGCTGCTTCCATGGGTGTTGATTGTGGATCCAAGTAAAATGAAATCTTTGACAAACTCAATCTTCTCTCCATTTGTCATGATGCAGCTTATTGGTCTAGTTGTGAAAACTCTTGTTTTCTTTATGTTGAGGTGTAATTCATACTGAAGACTGTGGTCTTTGATCGTCATCAATAGGTGCTTCAAGTCCTCTTTGAGCAAGCAAGGTTGTGTCATCTGAATAGCGCAGTTTGTTAATGAGTCTTTCTTCAATCCTGATGCCCCATTCTTTTCCAAATGGTCCAGGTTCTTGGAATATTTGCTTAGCATAGAGATTGAATAGGTATGGTGAAAGGATACAACTCTAACACACACTTTTCCTGACTTCAAACCATGCAGTATCTGCTTGTTCTATTTGAATGATGGCTTACTGATCCATATACAGATTTTTCAGGAGCACAATTAAGTTTTTTCTGGAATTCCCTTTCTCCACAATGTTATCCATAATTTGTTATGATCCACACAGTCGAATGCCTTAGCATAGTCAATAAAACACAGGTAAACATCTTTCTGATATTCTCTGCTTTCAGCCAGGATCAATCTGACATCAGCAACGATATCCCTGGTTCCATGTCCTCTTCTAAATCTTGCTTGAAATTCTGGCAGTTCCTTATCAATGTACTGCTGCAGCCACTTTTGAATGATCTTCAGTAAAAATTTTGCTTGCATGTGATATTAATGATACTATTAAATAATTTCTGCATTCGGGTACATCACCTTTCTTGGAAATAGGCATAAATATGGATCTCTTCCAGTTGGCTAGGTAGCTGTCTTCCAAATTTCTTGGCATAGATAAGTGAGCACTTCTAGAACTGCATTCGTTTGTTGAAACATCTCGATTGGTATTCCGTCAATTCCAGAGCCTTGTTTTTTGCCAATGCCTTCAGTGCAGCTTGGACTTCTTCCTTCAGTACCATCAGTACCTGATCGTATGTTACCTCCTGAAATGGTTAAACATCCACCAATTCTTTTTGGTATAGTGACTCTGTGTATTCCTTCCACCTTCTTTTGATGCTTCCTACGTCGTCTAATATTTTCCCCATAAAATCCTTCAGTGTGCAACTTGAGGCTTGAATTTGACATGTGGACAAGGTACTTTTTTTTTCTTTTTAAATTGTACTTTAGATGAAGGTTTACAGAACAAACTAGTTTCTCATTAAACAGTATACATGTTATTTTACGACATTGGTTAACAACCCCACAACATGTCAACATTCTCCCTTCTCGACCTTGGGGTTTCCTATTACCAGCTTTTCTCTTCCCTCCTGCCTTCTAGTCCTTGCCTCTGGGCTGGTGTGCCCCTTTAGTCTTGTTTTGTTTTATAGGCCTGTCTAATCTTTGGATGAAGGGTGAACCTCAGGAGTGACTTCGTTACTGAACTAAAAGGGTGTCTGGGGGCCATATTCTCAGGGTTTCTCCAGTCTCTGTCAGGCCAGTAAGTCTGGTCTTTTTTTTGTAGGTTAGAATTTTGTTTACATTTTTTCCAGCTCTGCCCAGGACGCTTTATTATGATCAGTGTCAGAGCAGTCAGTGATGGTGGCTGGGCACCATCTAGTTGTACTGGACTCAGACTGGTGGAGGCCGTCGGAAGGTAATTTTAAAATGAATAAGGAAAATACAACTTCAAATAACAGATAGAAAATCAACTAAATATGTTATGCCAAGATATGGTAAGGCAGGAAATAACAGTAGAACAAAAAGATTTTGGTTAAATTTATAAAATATAAAGCTACAAATGACTTTTAAAAACACGTAATGGTAATTTCAGAAAGAAAGCTAGAGCCTTCCATAATCTTCCTGGGCTGTTATTAAAACAGAATGCTTCACTATTGAGGCTGAAGAACTAATATAAAAATATTGAAGTTACTTTGCTTTTATGATTTAATTGTTTTGAAGTACTCAGAATTCCCATTGAATGAAACTTCACATAAAAAATTAAACATATAAAAATTTGTATATTTTATTTGTATACATACAGCAAAGCACATTTAATTAAACAGTTATGTACCATGATAGGTAAGTGGAATATAAATTAGTTGTGGTAGAGTTAGAAGTGGGATCCTTCTGGGAAACCACATAGCACTGAGAAAGTTAGGAACCATTGTATTGTCTTTCTGTATGTGTTCTGTGTTATTAATAATGATGTTGATACTGGATTCTAAAAGAAATACTAAGGGAAATCCCATTTGAATGAATAAGAAAAGGTATTGAGATTGTGTGATTTGAATCATGTGCATGCATTTTCCTTATGTGAGATTAAGATTAGTCTTATGAATGAGGTTCCTGAACTAGCCATGTTTACAGACTATCTCATCCGTTCTGAGGATTTACAGATATCAGAGCGTCTGGAAGGCACCTGATATGCTCCTGAAACCTTGCTTTGCCTTCAGTATGGTTCTATCTAGAGTAGTCTCTCCACCTTCTAGACACAGTGTATCTGCTCTTCTCTCTCCATTGCCTGCAGCTCAGAGATAGGCAGAGAGCAGCTGTACTGATGGCAGGAGTGCTTCACAGGCGAAGTGGAAACTAGCAGTGTTTATTCAGGACTTTGTGGTTAGTCAGTTATTTTCTATCTCAGAACACCAAAGCGCTGACTGCATTTTCCACCATGGTGTGTGTAATACGTTTCAAAACAAATTTATGGTATGACCGTGAACTACGAAATGTAATGGGGCAGAAAATGCAGACGCACGCTGCTTTGCCTCCTACACACTTGGAACTTCTTCTTCCTTGCTCTAGAAGACGTTAGAGCAGTGATCACAGACATTGTATTTTATGTTTTTCCCCGTAACACAGAAAAACAATGCCCAGAGAGACAGGGGCTATATTAAGATTAACAACCACATCATCATTAATGCAAATAGTTTGTTTAATGCTTTGGGAAGAAAAAAATAAGCACAAATCCCAGGATGGATAGAACCACTAAGGCTGGCTACAAGTGGGTGGACAGGTGAGGAAAATATTTCAGGACCTTTAATTCTTATTGTACCTGAGAGAGTAACACATGAATGTTTCAGAATACCAGGGTTCTGGTTGCTACTTAATCATCTGTATTATCTCATTTAACCTGAGAAATAAACCAATGCTGTGCATATTACTACTGCTTTAGTAAAGAGGAAATTGAAGCTCAGAGAGGTTATGTAACATGTTCAAGGCCAATTTATTTAACCTACAGCATACTTCCATGTATTTATTACTTAACCTCCTGGGTCCTCATACGCTAACTGCGTTAGTTGGATTAATTAAGTTTTATAAAGCCTTCTGGCTCTCAAATCCCAATTTGTCTGCAGGCATGGCAGAGAAGGAGCTGAGACTTTGGAAGCTGTCCTGATTGACTGTCTCCTGTCTCTTGAGTTGTTTCTGTTACTTCTAAGTTGATCCTGATCAAAAGTTTTAACATGTTACTTCCCTAATCAACCCCATAATTGTGAGTACAATCTGTGAATTGTCTGAACACTGCAGCACATTATAGAACCTAGTAGAGAAGTAGAGAGTGTTATGGGAAGGATAACACTGTTGTCAGAATTGGTACAAAGTTTAGAGAGTGGTGGTAAGTCTAATGGGCTTTATTCAGAATTCAAGTAGCCTCCTTTCAGTCCACACATAGATAAAAAGTACCTATGCATATTTTCCAAGACAGAAAAATCTATGAAAGAGAAAACTATTCTTCCTAACTGAGCAAGCAAGTTGCTTTCAGTGAGATGATGACAATGATGATGATAATAATTCTTTCTTTTCTTCCTCTGATTTCTTAAAACATTTTTTTTGTGAATCTTAAAATCTTTTTTTCCCCTTATCTGAGCAATTTTCCCTGTCTCTCATTTTATTAACCTTCTCTGTTGGAAACTGGTCCCTGAGCCATTTTATAACACACACACACACACACACACACACACACAAAACACATCAAGGTTGGGAATATTACCTAATTATCAACTCACTAAGAGTGGATGCAGATAGGTAGTCTTTGTGCCTTGATATTTACAGGTTGAATTGTCCAGACATACAAATGCCGTGGTGATTTATAGAGCCAGCACCCCCACACCACTGGGTTATTCATAACCATAGTTTAATCTCCAGACATGACTGGAACATGTTACGTTATGAATGAAGACTGGCTTTCTGAAATATATCTTTTAAAAGTGTCTCCAAATTTTATAGAGAATGAAATTTCAGACCGAACCCCCCCCAACACATTTAAACAGTAATGGATTTTTATCTCACATTCATTATTTCCAATTACTAAATATTTGCCCCACTTTCTGCTTATGCATATTATGACAAAATGACATTATCCTCTACCCATTTAGCCTCCTTTATGTCAGACCATCGTTTAATCCCTATTTTCCTTGTAAAGTTCAGTGGCTTTTGTCTGTAACTTGAGTTTCCTTGCATGTCCTACTTTTACTTTTATTTTGGTAGCATAGTGCTCTAAATGATATTCAGCTCTGTAACTGGGATGTGAGAACTCATTAAAAAAAAAAAAAGAATTACAGAGTTTGAGACACTGATCATATGGGGTTTGTGCAAAACTCACCATCGTGCAATAGTTAGCAAAATTACCAAAAACAAACATAACATATGTTGATAGAAACTGAGCATATGGTCAACGAGGAATGCGTGATCTAGGTAAAGTAATGCACTGTCAGCTGTTCCAGAAGCGTTCTTCCCCCCATCTCAATTCAGATCAACACGTTTTATTGTACATCTACTCTGCAAGGCATGGTGTCAGGAAAAGCCTTTCTGAAGGAAACTAGGGAATGATTTCTCCCATGAAAAGATGCAAGCCTGCAGTTACATCGGCCAGCAGTTTCTCCTAAGCAATCACAGGATCAGAGAATGTTAAAGCCGAGGAGCAGAGGTCACCTAGTTCATTCATTCATTTATATACTTAACAAGTATTTGTTGAGCACTGTTTACATGTCTGTGCCCCTGTGTAATATAAACAGTTAATGCACCAGGGCTACAAACCAAAAGGATGGAGGTTCTAGTTCACCCAGAGACACCTCAGAGAAAGGCCTGGGATCTACTTCCATTGAAAACCTATGGAGCACAGTTCTACTCTGACACACATAGGTTTGCCATGAATAGGAAATGACTTGACAACAACTTTTTTTTCTTTTTTCTTCTAATGTGTCAGGATTTGTGCTAGGAAAAGGGTGGCATGGAGGGAAATGGCTCAAAGGTATAGTCCCTGCTACATAGGTAGGTTAACGCATTTATCCCCAGTCACACATTAGCACTTTTCTGCTGTTAGGTGTACAAACTATAAGCATCTTTTCTCTCAAGCAGACAGTTCTGTCACTTGAGATATTACTAGAATAGAAGGTCAGAATGTGTTCATTCTGGGCCTTGGTGTGTAAAATTAATGTAAAAAGAAGAAAGAATTCTATAGTACTATACTACTCTATGGAAACCCTGGTGGTATAGTAGCTAAGAACTGCAGCAGCTAACCAAAAGGTTGGCAGTTCGAATCCACCAAGTGCTCCTAAGAACCATATGGGGCAGTTCCTCTCTGTTCTATAGGGTCACTATGAGCCAGAATGGACTCCATGGCAGCAAGTTTTTTTTTTTTTTTAAATACTACTCAAGGAGGAGCCCTGGTGGTGGAATGAATGGTTAATGCGCTTGCCTGCTAACCAAAAGATTGGCGATTCGAACTCACCAGCTGCTCTGAGGGAGAAGGATGTGGCAGTCTGCTTCTGTAAAGACTTACAGCCTTGGAAACTATGAGTTGAAATTGACTTGATGGCAGTGTTTTTTTTTCAGTTATACTACTCAACAATAGTCAAAGATCTTACAGCCCAAAAATGTTAACCGGTCTCTGTTATTGCATTGAAATTTTCTTTGACTGCATATTTTGACATACTGGACTGGCAACTGAACTTTTTCTACATGCAGTCCCCAGAATAGGAATAATTCTGTCCCTAAATTTGTCTTTAAGTCGAATATATATGTAAGTCAGAACAGTTAGGTAAGGTTTGTATCTAATGTCAGTAGTTAAATGTTTACCTTAGTAGATTGTATATAATGTATAAGAAACACTTCCAGATATACTAAAATATCTTTAACATAATAATACAGTAATGATAATGTTTTGGTGCACATTGCTGAGCTGGGGAGGAGTACAAACCAGCCAGGCACTGCAGGTTGGTGTGGTACCAGGCAGGGTGAGGTGGTGCAGTCTACAACAGAGCCCAGAACTCTGCCCTGCAGAGTGGTGCGTGGGAGCAGGGATTCCCAGCCCTCTGCTCCGCTTGGCGGGCTGACCAAGAAGAAGGCTGGTAGCAGAAGCAGTGGGAGTCACCCTGGGGAAAGACATGGGGAGGGAGGGGTGGTGGGTTGAAGAGCAGAAAGAAGAGGAAGGGGCAGAGGGCAAGCAGAATAAACATCCTGAGGTGCAGAGGTACTAGGTGGAAGACAGCCATGGGAGGGGTAGTTGGGCAGCTGAGGGAAGAAAGAGGAGCCCTCAGGAAGCTAGAAAAGTTCCCCTAGTGTGGAGTGGAAGGCTGTGGCAAAAGGAAGGGGTGGGAGGAGGAGGAGGAGGAAGTGACTGCAGAGCATTGGGCCAATGAGTGTCTGGAGCTGTGATTAACCAGGCAGCAACACATCATTTCCTCCCAGCTCAGATCCAGGGAGTCTAGTGGGAGGGGAATGCTTTAGGGAGGTTGGCTCCTAACTATGAATGGTACATAAAGTTGATGTTTGTAACCTGGGGAATGCCTATATACCTAATTTCCTAAATCTGTGGTTTGTGTTCTCGCTGTTTTCCTAGTCTGTAAATTTGTGATTTTTTTTTTTTTTTGTAATCTCTTTATATTTTTACCTATTTGTGAAATATTTGTGTTATGGATCAAAATAAATCTTCTAAGAAGCTAAAAAAATCCCATTATATGAAAAAAAATAACAAATTAAATAGTAGATTTTACATATCAGGTTAATATTCATGTCAAGCCCTTGATAATTAGATTGGCTGTTACAACAAACATTTATTCAATCACTATTAAAATGTCAATTACCAAAAGATATCGATTACTAATAAATTGATTTCAATATTTTTAAATTTTCTTCCATATTATATTTCTGACAATGTATTAAACAATGTATTAGATGAATGTTTACTTCTTACACATATCATTAGTAGATGTGTTAAGAGAGACCAATTTCTAGAAAATTAGATACTAGGACCCTCAAATATATAGTCAACATGGTTAGTGTGGTAAAATGAATCTATGCAGCTATAGTTTACATTTATAAAGTATCACATTTATTAATACTTAACAGCTATTGTGTATTTTTACATTTAAGAAGTTACACCAGCTATTCTTATTACATATACAAGGTAAAAAATAAAACTGAAACAGATAACAAATATGGCTAATTTCATTTGCTACCTTAATCTTCCTTAATGGAAATAATTGTATCTGCTGATAGTTGCAATAAGATATGAAAGTAAATATGGGCTAGGATATTTAGGATTTAAATAGTGATCATGTTAAATTTTTATTTGGTGTGCATGTATTCTACTAAACTTGCTTTGAACAGGACAGATGATAACATGCAGGTTTCTACTAAGTAGATATTTTCTTGAAACTTCGTGTGAACATGCTCGGGTCCTAGTATCAGCTCTATATCACTAGCTATGCTTACTTAACTTAGTGTCACCACCATTAGTATCATATGTCCCAGAAGACAGTATCATTTTTCAAAAAAGAAATATTTCTTAAAAACTATTTCTTTGAAATCGATTGTTCTTCAAAATTTATGTGTGGAATTTGGTTTACGTTATAGCAATAATAAGAACAAGAAGCCTGATTTTCTTCCTCCTGATACCTAAATGATGGAGACAATGGAGGTTCAGTGGTAGAATTCTCACATCCCATAGTGGAGACTTGGATTTGATTCTTGGCCAACATACCTCATGCATAGAGTCTATCCATCTATCGGCGGAGGATTGTTTTGTGCTAGAATGCTGATCAGCTTTCAGCAGAGCTTCCAGACAAAGATAGAATAGGAAGAAAGTCCTGATTATCTATTTCCAAAAATCCTACAATAAAAACCATATGGATCACAATGGTCTGATCTACACCTGGTCACAGGAATGGCACAGGAATGGGCACCATTTTGGGCTAATTTGACAGCAGCTAACAATAACAACAATAACAAGGACAGAATGCAAGATTGTTCAGTTTGTCACTCTTTTTTTTCCTTCTTATTCAACTTAAACAATGTTCTTGTTGTTAGTTGCCATTGTGTCAGTTCCAACTCATGGCAACCCCATGTGTTACAGAGTAGAACTGGCCATAGGGTTTCTTGGCTGTAATGTTAATGGAAACAGATCACCAAGACTTTTCTTCTGTGGTAGTACTGGGTGGGTTCAAACTGCCAACCTTGAGGCTAGCAGCTGCGAGCACACAGTTTGTGACACCTAGGGTCCTTAACTTAAACAACATGGATACGAATATTTTAAAACCATTTGCTTTCCAATCCCTTACGTAAAATGTGGTAATTTGTAATCATTATACATATATATATATATCTATACACACAGAAATCAAATTGACTATATCTGTGGAAAGAGACGATGGAAAGGCTCAATATCATCAGTCAGAACAAGGCCAGGGACTGGCTGTGGAACAGGCCATCAATTGCTCATATGCAAGTTCAAGCTGAAACTGAAGAAAATCAGAGCAAGTCCACAAGAGCCAAAATATGACCTTGAGTATATCCCACCTGAATTTAGAGACCATCTCAAGAATAGATTAGACGCATAGAACACTAGTGACAGCAGACCAGATGAGTTGTGGAATGACATCAAGGACATCATCCATGAAGAAAGCAAGAGGTCACTGAAAAGACAGGAAAGAAAGAAAAGACCAAGATGGATGTCAGAGGAGACTCTGAAACTCGCTCTTGAGCGTTGAGCCGCTAAAGCAAAAGGAAGAATTGATGAAGTAAAACAACTGAACAGAAGATATCAAAGCGCCTCTCGAGAAGACAAAGTAAAGTATTATAATGACATGTGCAAACAGCTGGAGATGGAAAACCAAAAGGGAAGAACACGCTCGGCGTTTCTCTAGCTGAAAGAACTAAAGAAAAAATTCAAGCCTCAAGTGGCAGTAGTGAAGGATTCCATGGAGAAAATATTAAAAGACACAGGAAGCATCATAAGAAGATGGAAGGAATACACAGAGTCATTACACCAAAAAGAATTAGTCGATACTCAACCATTTCAAGAGGTGGCATATGATCAGGAACCGATGGTACTGAAGGAAGAAGTCCAAGCTGCTATGAAGGCATTGGCAAAAAACAAGCCTCCAGGAATTGAGATGGAATATCAATTGAGATGTGTCAACAAACAGATATAGTGCTGGAGGTGCTCACTCGTCTATGACAAGAAATATGGAATACAGCTTCCTGGCCAACTGACTGGAAGAGATCCATATTTATGCCTATTCCCAAGAAAGGTGATCCAAACAAATGTGGAAATTATAGAAC
Organism: Loxodonta africana; assembly: GCF_030014295.1. Taxonomy (NCBI): domain Eukaryota; kingdom Metazoa; phylum Chordata; class Mammalia; order Proboscidea; family Elephantidae; genus Loxodonta; species Loxodonta africana. The sequence continues at coordinate 107,026,539 of NC_087347.1, read as the reverse complement.
AATATCATTATATATCACACGCAAGCAAAATTTTGCTGAAGATCATTCAAAAATGGCTGCATCAGTATATCGGCAGGGAACTGCCAGAAATTCAGGCCAGTTTCAGAAAAGGATGTGGAAGCAGGGATATCATTGCTGATGTCAGATGGATCCTGGCTGAAATCAGAGAATACCAGAAGGATGTTTACCTGTGTTTTACTGACTGTGCAAAGGCATTCAACTGTGTGGATCATAACAAACTATGGAAAACACTGTGAAGAATGGGAATTCCAGAACACTTAATTGTGCTCATGAGGAACCTTTATATAGATCAAGAGGCAGTTGTTCAGACAGAACAAGGGGATATCGATTGGTTTAAAGTCAGGAAAGGTGTGCGTCAGGGTTGTATTCTTTCATCATACTTATTTAATCTGTATGCTGAAAAAATAATATGAGAAGCTGGACTATATGAAGAAGAATGAGGCATCAGGATTGGAGGAAGACTCATTAATACCCTGCATTATGCAGATGACACAACCTTGCTTGCTGAAAGTGAAGAGGACTTGAAGCACTTACTAATGAAGATCAAAGACCACAGCTTTCAGTACGGTTTACACCTCAACATAAAGAAAATAAAAATCCTCACAACTCTACCAATGAGCAACATCATGATAAATGGAGAAAAGATTGAACTTGTCAAGGATTTCATTTTACTTGGATCCACAATCAACAGCCATGGAAGCAGCAGTCAAGAAATCAAAAGATGCATTGCATTGGGCAAATCTGCAGCAAAGGACCTCTTCAAAGTGTTGAAGAGCAAAGATGTCACCCTGAAGACTAAGGTGCGCCTGACCCAAGCCATGGTATTTTCAATTGCATCATATGCATCTGAAAGCTGGACAATGAATAAGGAAGACTGAAGAGGAGTTGATGCCTTTGAATTGTGGTGTTGGCAAAGAATATTGAATATACCATGGACTGCCAAAGGAACAAATCTTTCTTAGAAGTAGTGCGGCCAGAATGCTCCATAGAGGCAAGGATGGTGATACTGCATCTTACATACTTTGGACATGTTGTCAGGAGGCAACAGTCCCTGGACAAGGACATCGTGCTTGGCAGAGTACAGGGTCAGCGGAAAAGAGGAAGGCCCTCAAGAAGGTGGATCGACACAGTGGCTGCAACAATGAGCTCAAGCATAACAATGATTGTAAGGATGGTGCAGGACCGGGCAGTGTTTCATTCTGTTGTGCATAGGGTCGCTATGAGTTGGAACCGACTCGACGGCACCTAACAACAACATACTAATAAAATGATACTGACTTTAAAATTGTTACTTATACCACTTTTTTCATTACTTGGCACCTGTAAGAATGAAAGTTTTCTTAATGGTAGCCCAAATTCCCTAGTGACTTATTAATGATACACACTGCCTTTGATTTTGTTCAAGTGTTAGATTTGGATGAAGAAATGTATGCAGAAAGCCAAATTACTAATGGGTGGATAGATATGGGAGTGGCGTATCTTTGAAGATCATATAAGGTAAGGAGTTCCTTGGTGTAGTACTTATAGTGCTCACATATTTCTGATTTCATTCCCTTCCTGGGTTCACAGGAAATCAATCCCTCTCAATCTCTTTGCTTTTAGGTGGAGACACATTCTTATAATTGATATACATCACTTCCAGGCTGAAACTCTAAAGAGCTAGTGTACCATTTCCATGATCCCTTTTCACCTCAATGATGACTTTGGAAACTATGTGTAATATGTTAATGTCAGGAAAGGGATCACCAGATAGGGCCATCTAATGATAGTCATCAGACTTCAAGATCAAAAAATAACTAAGCCACTGAGATTTCAGGGTTTATCTGTTGCAGCACCTAGCAGTTACATGCCCTAGCTAACACATCTGTAACCATTAAAAACTGCTGTGAGAAATGCATAACGACATAGGGATAAAAGTTAACTCTAACATATATCATTGCCATCACTGTATTGACTCTGGGAAGTGCAAATAAGATGGGTAGTGATTCTTTCCACATATCAAAATGTGCTTCATAACTGCAACTTTCCATAAGAGAAGTAGAGGAACTAAACTAAGCTGAAGAACTTGATCCTAACGATGGTGGGAGTAAGAACGATCAGAATGTTAGAATATACAAAACAGGAGAGATAGATTTTCCTTCATATCTAGAGTGCACATTTGTCTTTAGGGGATATGTAGAAGATATTCACTTGGACGTAATCATTTTGTAATTCAATCTATTTCTTAAATTGACAAGGTTCAAGTTAAATGACCCAGATATCCCACTTGTAGGCATTTACATATACGATCATCACCGTAATGTTTATCTTTGGGAAAGAGGCAGATAAATGTTTTGCACTGTAGAGAGAATATCTTCTAAATCATCAGTTATCATCATACAGAATGCCGCATTCATATTAAAATCACATGTTAAGTGTAAAAGAAGCCAGAATAAGGTAAGGAGAGAGAGAGAAGGAAATATTAGAGCTGACTTTAATGACACATAGAAGATGAATATTATGTGGCTGGCCTAGTCAATGTAATTTGCAAATTAAAGAGTCTAAAGTGAGGCAAATATCAATGCTTTAAGATACCTGAATGAGATGCACAATGTCCACTCACACACTCTGGAAAGGGGATAGCTAGGATTTGCCTTCTGTCTGACAAAGAAAAAAATTTAAGAAGTATGCTGGTATTTTTCCACTGTGTAACCCTCACATTATATTTATGGGGAAGAAGAAAACAAAGGTTGTTTGAATAAAAAAATATATATATATAATGGCAACCTTTATTTAAGAATAAAATGTTCCCTTTCTTCTAAAGTAAAAAGGAAAATGGAAGGAGCTACTAGATTGTGATTGACCTATTTGAGTATTCTCAAATATGTTTGTGTGTTTGCGCTATGGGGATTGTAGAGAAATGAGAAGTGCAGTAAATTTAGAAACCTGAGAGCCAGATTGACACCTTCGTCATTTGCTCCAACAGAGGAGATAAAGCTTGTTATGGTTTTAATTGAGGGTCAAAAACCAATTTGAATATGGAAATGCAATTGATTTTTGTACATTGATCTTGAATCTTGAAATTTTGTTAAACTCCCTTATTAGTTCTACTAGCTTTTCTGTAATTTTTCTTTATTGATTTTCTATTTAGAAAATCATGTTGTCTGCAAAATAGATGTAGTTTTGTTTCTTCCTTTCCAACCAGTCTGCCTTTAATTTATTTTTCTTGTCTTATTGGACTGGCTAGGACTGCGAGTATGACGTTGTGTTGAAATGGTGAGAGCAGACATCCTTGTCTTCTTCCTGATCTTACAGAAAACGCACTCTTTCACCATTAAGAATGATGTTAGCTGTAAGATTTACTGAAATTTTCTTTATCCTGTCAAAGAATATCCTCTTAATTTCTACTTTCACGAGAATTTTTTTGTGGTGAATTTATGTTGGTTTTTGCAAATATTTTTTCTGCTTCTATTGAAATGATCATACAGTTTTTCTTCTTTAGTTTTTTGACATGATGAATTATATCAATTGATTTTGAAATCTGAACCAATTTTGTACTCCTCAGGGCCAACATAATTTGGTCATGATGTATTATCCTTTATTTTCTATATTCCTGGATTCAATTTACTAATATTTTGTTCACAACTTTTACATCTATGTTTACGAGGTTAATAGCAAGACAAGGTGAAATGTGGAGCAACTGGAACTCTTACACATTGCTAGTGGGAATGCAAAATAGCACAGCTACTTTGGAATACAGTTTGGTACTTTCTTACAAAGTTATGCAATCACTTAAATGACCTGGAAATTCCACTTACAGGCACTTATGCAAGAGAAATGAAAATTTATTTTAGCACAAAATCTTTTCATGAAATTGTTTAGCAGCTCTGTTTCATAATTACAGCAAACTGAAAACAGCCCAAATGTTTTTCAACTAGTGAATGGACAAACCAACTGTGATGCATCTATTCAATGGAAAATCAATGTGTCAATAAAAGGAATGAAATACTGATACTCACAACAGTATAAATCATTCTTAAATGCATTTTGCTGTGTGAAAGAAACCAGACACAAAAGGCTACATACTTTGTGGTTCCATTTACACATCATACTGAAAAGGCAAAATGGTAAGGACAGAAGACAAATCAGTGGTTGCCAGGGGATGATGGTAGGGGAAGAGGCTGTAGACAAATGAACAAAAGAGAACTCTTTGAGGTGATGGAAATACCTTGACTGAGTTAAATGTTAACACAGTGGTTTAAATTTGTCAAAACTCATAGAAATGTACACTAAAAAGGGTGAATTTTACTGCATATAAATTCTACCTCAATAAACTTGACTTAAAAATATTTTTTTCCAAATGATGAGAAGGACTACTTTTGAATGCACATTCTAAAAATATTGTTCATAATTAAATTATTGATTTTGAATAAAAATATAATAGCCTTTTTACCAGCTTATTCTTTATGTATCCCTTTGCAGTAAGTTCATTTCAAGCTGCTATTGTAATCACCACCATGATTGTATTTAGATGTCACATTCTCAAATACATATGAAGAGATGGCTTTCTGTCCTAAATCTGGGCTTTTGAAAACCTATTATTTGGTCAGCTTTCATAATTGGTAGGAAGTGCCTGATCTCTGAGACAGAAATAAGCTTTTCTCTTTTTTGCCAAATACTCTTCAATACAACATACCTGCTGCTGCAAGATTCCCGTGACAGGCTCACATTTATAACTCTCCAAAGAAAGATAAAAACTACTATCTTTTTTGTTGTACATAACAAACACAGGATTTGACCAACCTACCATCTGAAATCATTTTACAGAAATCCTTTTAGAATTGCTGGGCTTGAATCGTCAGTTCCCCTGAGTCTGTTGCGATGATTTCAGATCTGGGAAGATTTGTGATCTATTCAATGGTATGTTTCTACTAGGGTCTCTAAAACTGGAATTTTTGAAGGCATGAATTACAGTAATATTGCTGTTTTCTTATCTCATCAAATACAATTAAATGAGATGATTAAAAACTATGCAAAACTATTAGAATAATTCCTGGAATTTACCTGTTGCCATCAAATCGATTCAGACTCATAGCAACCCTATAGGACAGAGTAGGACTGCCTCATAGGGTTTCTGAGGCTGAAAATCTTTACAGAATTGCACTGCTGTATCTTCGTCCTTCAGAGAGCAACCAGTGGGTTCGAACTGTCAACTTTTCGGTTAACAGCTGAGTACTTTAACCACTAAGCCACAAGGGCTCCTTTAGTGGAACTTAGCACTCATTAAATAATAAATCCTAATAATTTGTCAGAAAAAATTAATGTACAGCTTTTGAATGAGGACTGATGAAGAAGACAACATTTCAATAGAAGTGTCCAGTTATCTAACTGAGACTCTTCTAATACTCCTTAGCATTGTTACAAAAGGAATAAAGAATGCAGTAGCACCTTGAGAACATTATCGTTTAGATAATGGTGAGAACTCCATACATTTCAACTATTAAAAAAATAATCTCGTACACAATAATGGTAAAAAGGCCCATGTACCATTTTCCCAGAGGATAAGAGCAGTAGTAATAATATTGAGGCACAGCAGTGACTGGTAGCCCTACATTTATGCTTCAAAGAAGCCAAGATAATTTAATAAAATCGTGTCTCAGTTCAATGAGAAATGCATCGACTTTACTCTCTTTTAGTTAGTACAGAATAGGAAATTCTTTGCTGGAGATCTCTGAGTGTTTGCGCAGAAGAGATCTGCTTGTAATTTCCATTTTCATGCAGTGGAAAGAAGAGAAAGAAGGTTAAGAGTAGCTCGTGGGGTGATTTGGTAATGTGAGCAGGGCCAAGGAAAGAAACATGTGCCAACTGTGCAATTAGGTGGCCTAATAATTTTTGATATAATGTTTTCAAGGCTGTGCAGTCTATCTCTGATCTGCTTCAAACAGATGCATTCTACTTGGAGGTGAGAAAAAGGACTACAAATGTCCTTCATTTTCCCCTTCATTGATGACTTAACAAGCATTGATAAGCTATATTATACCTTCAAGTACACTATAGTCCTTGAAGTTGAATAGCTAAGATCTATTAAAGAATTCAAGTAAGGAATAAATAGCTTAAGCCTAGTAGTTGTCCACATTAACAATGTCCTCCCACTGCTCCTTCAGATTGATTTTGCAGGTGTTGGTAGCTAGGACAAACACGGTTTGAATCATCACTTCTTATTATCGATGCTTAGTTTGTCTCTGAAGATAAACCTTGCATTTATCTTCATATATGCTTTATAATGAAAAATTACCAATGAAAGACTCCAGGAGAGATTCAGTTCTTTAATGAAAATAAATGTATTCTGTTAATGAATAGGAGTAAGCCTATATAATACACATTCTCTGATTTTATTTGTATTTATTTTTTTAATTTCCCCAAAGAGTTAATTATCCTATGTATAATTCTTCTGACATTAGATACACTTCAGAGCAGTACCTTTCAAGCTATGTTCTCCTGCACGTTGGAATTCTGGAAAGGTACCCAGGGGTGATGTGGAGTGGGGTGCTGGATAGGTGGAAAGTGAGCAGGGGTCCTGGTTTCCAACCCAGCTTGGACAACAGGAGTCAAGACTATACGCAACTTATGTCATGGGAAACATCATTAGAAAGTGAAAGAAGTGTTTCTTGATGAAAATAAATACATACTTTGGAAGTTGAACCTCCAGGAATACTATCTTATATTCTCTCTCATTAACTGCCTTTTATAATGAAAAACCATTTTACAAACCATAAGTTCCTCAGTAACGATGCATTCCATATTTTATTCATTGTACAGAGAAATGGTTCTAGAAAAATCTAAGGACATGCAGAGTAGATGCAGACTCTGAACAAATGCAGCCACCACAGCTAGTCAGCCAGAAAGCTGTCCTGCTCTCCTCTGCCAAGTTTTCAAATTTTACTGTTTTGTTAACTAAGCACGTTATGTTCCTGGAAGGCTGGCTCCACCTACAAAAACCAGTCTGTGAATCACTGCTAAAGCACTACATTCCTGCTTTCCAGTCTTTTTCCTTCAGGGTATAAAGATCCTCAGTCAAAATGACCACTTAATTCAATGATTTTTGGCTGTCCTATTTTGTAGAAGAAGTTTCCCTTAAAAATCACTTTAGCATTCCATGTATTTCATATGCTTTTCCCTGATATCAAGGCCAAACTCCAAAACTTTAAAAACAATGTCCAGAGTCTCAAAACTTCCATTTTCATCATTATGTTCACTTTGTGTATATTGGAAAAAGGTTTGAAAATCATAAATACAGCACAGGAAATGCTCTTGTCAACAACTATGTGATGCAATAAGAACAGAGAATAAGAAGAAAGAATCAATGAAGGACAATACAAAAAAAATGCAAAGACTGGGACAGAGCCATTGATTTCAAACCACACTGTTGGAATTTGTAACTCAGAATCTTCTTAGCGGTTACTGAAATAATAATTTATGAATCCAATGCATACTTTCCTATTTTCTTTTACTTAAAAAGAAAGTGCAGCTGTTCATTGAAACAAGGGAGGAACCACCTGTGTGCCCCACGTTTATCTTCATGCACGGTCTATCATGAAAAATTACCAGGGCAACACTGGAGATTAGTTTGTGGAGTAGAGTTTGAGTGTGACTGTAGACAAACATGCTGTGCCACGGCTACACCATGACTAATATTAGTAGACGGAAGGAATCCTTTCTAAACACTAACAGACTTTCCTAATTCTCCTGTGGACATTATGCTCTGAAAGATAAAATAACCAAAAAGCCAAACTTACTGCCTCAAGTTGAGTTGCCCTCAGGTTGTTTCCAACTCATGGTGACCCATGTGTTTCAAAGTGGAACTGTGTTCACAGTATTTTCAATAAACAGTATTTGTTCTTTGTTATTATAAAACTGGATATTTAACTTCTATTTCTATGGGGCCCATTCCATGACACACGAATGTTGGGGTTGTGGCGGGGGGGCGGGGTGTCAGAGCACAGGGAACCCTTTGGTTATGCCCTTGTACTGAAGTACAGAAGGGAAAGAGTTAAGAGAAACATGCCCTTAACTATCCCAAAATTCAATGAAAAATACTTTTGAAAAAAAAAGCACATTTTTATCACTGTATGCCTCTGTGATAGAAACTCATTGATAATTATGAAAAAAATTTAAACAGCCTCAAAAAGATAGTTTACTTGCCTTTCATTTTGGATGTATATCAACTGCCTTGTTAAAAAGGCTAAATTGCATTTTGCTTGATTCCAATGCTGGTTTCAATGAGTTATTCTTTCTTTCATGGTTATACATTACACATTGTGCGTAACTGATATTTTTTGTGTGTATTGCTAGTCAAGTATCTTTTTGCTGACTAAAATAGCTTCATATTGCATGTTTAATGAAACTTCTAAATACTTGTTTTAAATCGCAACTTTGCTTTTTTAAAACAATGATCTCTTCTTTTTAAAAGACCATCTGCTTTCAAATGACAATGGGTTTCATGAGTAATTCTAAGTTATTACACTTTAGCACTTTAACACATTTTTGCTGAGATAAAGGGTAACATTCAGCTACTATTTAAATACATTGAACAGTCTTTGTATAGTACCTAAAGGCCAAACATGTCATTATTGTAATATGAGTTTCTATAACAGATTACTGTCCTCCCAGTTTCCAAAGTGAAGTAGCATAAGCACACTTCAGTAAAAAAAAACTCATAAAAGATTATAACCTGAATATAATTCACAGTTTATCAGAATTATTTTCATACCAAAGTCAATGCTGCCAGATTTCAAAATCTGTACTTCATTTGTTTTTTCATTATAAACCAAAACCAAACCCATTGCCACGGAGTCAATTCCGACTCATAGCAGCCCTACAGGAGACAGTAGACCTGCCCCATAGAGTTACCAAGCAGTGGCTGGTGGATTCGAACCGCTGACTTTTTGATTAGCAGCCAAACACTTTACCACTTGTACCAACTTGGCTCCTTACAGAGAATAGCAAATGATAATCTTTGCAATTAAAAAAAAAAAAAAAAAATTGCCACCAATTCCAACTCATGGTGACCCCGTGTATGTCAGAGCAGAACTGTGCTCCATAGGGTTTTCAATGGCTGAGTTTTTTGGATGTAAATTGCCAGGCCTTTCTTCCAAGGCAGCTCTGGGTGGACTCAAACCACCAACCTTTAGTTAGTAGCCAAGCCTTTAATCGTTTGTGCCACTCAGGGACTCCATCTTTACAATATACAGTTATTGTTGCTTTAATCACAAATCTACAAATAAAATTTAATCTGTTTTACTCTTGACAATTAGAGATTTTAAGAGTCATTTGTTCTTTTGAGTTCTTCACCTTCCTAATATTTATTTTTATGTATCACTTCACTTATTACTAAATTAGAATTTGAGGTAGTTGTTTAGGATTTAGACTAATTTATCTTCCTTATTCCTTATACCCTTCATTTTCCTTTTATCTGTATATTTTTTCTCCTACTAATTCCAATTAACTTGGAATATTATTTAAAATGAACTAGTTGTTTAAGTAGCTATGGTTTCTTTGTTATAAGTAATAGAACTAGGACGAGGGATAGATGAAGATAGAACAACATAATAAATGAAAAACATAAATGTACTGAAAAGAAGCATGGGATTAACAATATTAGAAGTATGGAACTTAAAATAAGAGATTAAAAAAAGAGATGCGGTGGGATGTGGAGAAAAATAAGGCCAGCCAGTATTAGGAAGACTCAGCTATTCAAAGTATTTGAAGACAAAGGAAAATGGTAAAGCGAGAGCCATGATTAGCACAAAGACCTAATAGTGATTAAGAAGATGGAAGTGGCAGGCTGGAAATGGAAGAATTATGAATATAAGTAACAGAGCAGATACACAGGAAAGAGTTGGAAAAAATGAGGTATTAAATAAAAACAAGGCAATGATGACATATATATACATATATAACCAAAGGTGTTTTGCTAACTAAAAATAGTCCCTCGGTAGGACAAATGCCCAGCCTCTGATCTAATGAAGAATTTGGTGAGGAAAACAAAAATGACCCCTATCAGGTTAGCAACATAGTATGAAAAACTACACCAGGAACTTACCAAAGTGTTGCAAACTCATATATATATACATACATACACATATGTATATATATGCATGCTCTATAAAAAAATTTATTTTTTTAAGATATTTATATATATACATGTGTGTGTGTGTGTGTATTTAACCTTAATTAAGTAAATTTCCATGAAGGGTCATGAACTAAGCTGTAAGACTTGCTAATGAAAATTCTTCTCTTTGCATCTCCTCAATAAGGAAAATAGGGGTGTATTGATTCCAGCTGACACCAGGATAGGCCTATTATTATATCAAGACAAATGTGTCACATTTTATAAAACCTAAACTTCTCTTATAAATCATCTGATTACAAATCTCAAATTGAATAAAACACCAGGTGACACTCTTCGGCTGTCAGACCTGATTAAAGTCTATTCTGATTGTGCGGCTCCAATCTCTGCCGAAATCTACCCTAATCAGTCCTTCAGGGTATGAATCTTTCTGAATGACCTTACCTATTAACAAAAAAAAAATATTCTAATTCTTTAATTTTGTGGATTAATGACTAATTAGTTTGCTAAGCATTAAAGATTTATACTATGTAGCACACCAGTTGTTTAGGGTAAGGAGGTAATAAGATATTTAAGATGCAGTCCCTATTTACAAGAAACTGTAACAGGATCTTGCGTGTACCTTTCAGGTAACTCTAAATATACTTTAAGAAAGGATAGGATATGTAATCTATGGCACCACAATACCAGCAAAATGTAAAAGGTCAGAGTCCCAGGATAATGCGAACAGTGAATGATCTTGGCTGCTAAGCAAAACATTGGAGGTTCCAGTTTGCTGAGAAGTGCCTTGGAAGAAAGTCTTGGTGATCTACATGCAAAAAATCAGCTATTGAAAACCTTATAGGGCACAGTTCTGCTCTGACACACATGGGGTTGCTGTGAGGTGGAATCACTTCCAAGGCTACTTGTTTTTTTACTTTATTTTATTTTTTAAGTATTCCTTTGACATTGGTCAAAGGATTTCATGACAAATTGTATTTAAAACAGTCACTAAGAAATATGTCAAAAATTCAAAGTCAGCTTCTTACCAATATATAAAGAACATTCCCTGTCTGGGGAGGTACACATGACTCCATTAGGAAGTATTATTTTTATCAGAGTCTGACAATATTCTCTTTATTCTCATCAGTATTTCTGTCACAGACTTGGTCACTGGTGAAAATAGTGGAATTATAAAAACACTGTTTTGGGTAAAAAAATGGGTAAACACCTAAAAAATGAGTCCTTGGGTTAAATCTAAAATAGAATTATAAATTTTCTAAGATAGGAATATGGTTACTTTTTAGATTATTGAAAAGTAAAAGAATAGCTAATTGAACTTTTTTTTTTTTTTTGAGTGTGCATATCTAAGTTAAAAAACAGCCTGAATGAATATTGGCAAGCATAATGTGGTCTAATTATTTTTGGCACAGATATTCATCTCTTTTATTAGGATGTCTTTTTGGAAGTTAAGCAAGGTGAGTACCATTTTTACTTACATGATTTATTTTCCCAGTAATCAGAGTCTCCCATTCCCGTGCTACCAAAGAAACAATGCACACACACACATACACACACACACACCTCAGTTTAATGGTTTTTTTGTATGTATAGCCAAAAAAGCCATTGCTGTTGAATCGATTCTGACTCATAGCAGACCTGTAGTGGAAAAACATTACAGTGTGTGTGCCTGTATGTGCTGTCTTTTTGTTATTGAAGTGCTGAAATACTGTGTAGATTTTAGAGATCAGACCTTGTTGGATATGTCATAGCTAAAAATTTTTTCCCAGCCTGTAGGTTTTCTTTTTACTCCTTTGGTGAAGTCTTCTGATGAGTGTGTTCAATTTTAGGAGCTACTACTTCGTTAGGAGCATCTAGTTCTCGTTTGGTGTTTGTGTATTGTAAGTTACGGTTTCTATTCTATATATGCCATGTAGTAGGGCCCCTAGATTTGTCTCTATTTTTTCTTCCAGGATCTTTAATATTTTAGATTTTATATTTAGGTCTTTGATCCATTTTGAGTTAGTTTTTGTGCATGGTATGAGTTCTGAGTCTTGTTTAATTTTTTTAAAGATGGATATCCGGTTGTGCCACACCATTTGTTAAGGAAATTGTATCTTCTTTTAAAACATTTTATTGTGTTTTTGGCGAAAGTTTACACAGGAAATTAGGTTCTCATTTAACAATTTCTAAACATACTGTTCAGTGATATTGGCTACATTTTTCACAATACGTCAGCATTCTTATTATTTCCATTTTGGTTGTTTTGTTTCCGTTAGTCTAGCTTTCCTGCCCCACCCCTTACCTTCTCATCTTTGGTCTAGGGTAAATGTTTGCAATTTGGTTTCATTTGGATGATTATTTAGAGGAGAACAGTACTCATGGGTAATACTATTTATTTTATAAGCCATTCTGTCATTTGGCTGAAGGGTGACCTCTGGGAGTGGTTTGAATTCCAGGTTTAAAGGTTATTCCAGAGCGATAGACTCAGGGGTTCCTCTAGCCTCTACCAGTCTAGTAAGTCTGGTCTTTTTTTTTTTTTAATTAAAGAAATTTGAGTATTGTTCTACATTTTTCTCCCATTCTATCTAGGACCATTTATTGTATCCCTGGTCAGTAGTGGTAGTTGAGCACCATCTAGTTCTTCTGATCTCAGGATGGATGAGGCCATGGTTCACGTGGGCAGTTAGTCCTGTAGACTAGTTTCTTCTTTGAGTCTTTGGTTTCCTTCTTTCTCTTTTGCTCCAGATGAGCATAGATCTATAGCTGTTTCTTACATGGGTGTTCACAAGTTTTTAATACCCCAGATACTACTTACCAAACCAGGATGTAGAACATTGTCTTTATGAAATCTACTGTGACAACTGATCAAATTTTCTCATGTGACTATTGTCCAAAGTCCTCAAACTCAGTAACTAAATATCAGGAGGTGTTTGGTTATTTCTAGGAAATATTCATAATGGTGTTCCCTATGTGCTTTATTATATATCTGAATATATATGCAGCACACATAAATATTTATATACAGGTGCCTACAGATGCACCTATACACGCAATCCATGTATTCATATGTGCCCTCTTATACACATATATGCATACATATCTACCTATAACCATACACATATTTTTAGTTGTTATTACTGTTGTTGTAAAATTGTATATATTAGAGCATTTGCAGAATTGTTCCTTATTCTTGTGTACTTCTTAGTGTCATCATTTACCTTGGCCAAGTTGTGCTAACTTAACCCTTATTCAGTATTGCCTTTCCCATCACCAAAGCTAACTAGTGTCTACTGTCTAGAAAATGATTCCCTCTGCTTCCCCCTCCCATCCTTGGAAACCACCAAAGAACATTGCTTTCTATATGTATACCTGTTCTTGTCTATTTGTAATAGTGAGATCACACAATATTTATCCTTTTGTAATTGACTTATTTCACTCAGCATAATGTCCTCCAGATTCATCCACATTATATTTTGAGAACTCATCGTTATTCCTTAGGGCTGCATAGTATTCCATTGTGTGTATGTACCACAATTTGTTTATCCATTCATCTGTTGGTGGAAACTTAGGTTGTCTCCATGTTTTTGCTATCGTGAATAATGTTGCAATGAACATAGATGTGCATAGGTCTATGCATGTCATTGCTATTAGATCTCTAGGGTATACCCCTAGGGGTAGGATTGCTGGATTATAGAGTAATTCTATTTCTAGCTTTTTGAGGAAATACGATACCATTCTCTGTAGTGGTTGAACCAATTTAACCCCCCACCAGCAGTGGAGTAGGGTTCCAGTCTCCCCACCCAAGCCAGCATTTGTCGTTGTTTTTTTTTTTGATCAGCGTCATTTTTGCAGAGGCAAGATGATACCTTACTGAGGTTTTGATGTGCAACTCTCTAATGGCTAATGATTACAAGTGTCTTTTCATGTGTTTGTTGGCCGCTTAAATGTCCTCTTTGTTAAAGTGTCTGTTCATGTCCTTTGCCCTTTTTTTAATTGGGTTTTTGTCTTTTTGTTATTGAGTTGTTGAAGTTTTCTGTATTTTAGAGGTTAGACCCTTATCAGATATGTCATTCCTGGAGACTTTTTTCCAAGTCTATAGGTTGTCTTTTTACTCTTTTGATAATCATAGGTATTTAATTTTAGGAGATCCCAGTTATCAAATTGTTTTCTGTTGTATGTGTATTTGCAGCTGTGTTTGATAATCTATTTTTAAAGAAAATTAGGTCCCATAGTTTTTTTCTCTATATTATTTTCCAGGAACTTTATAGTTTTAGCTTTGATCCATTTTGAGTTAGTCTTTTATGTAGGGTGTGAGGTATGGGTCCTGTTTCATTTTTCTACAAGTAGATAATCCAGTTTTGCTAGCACCGGAGACTTTCTTTCCCACTGAATGGACTATGACCCCTTATAAAATAATCAGGTTCCCACAGATGGATGGATTTACTTCTAGGTTCTCAATTCTGTTCCATTTGTCTGTGTGTCTGTCATTGAACCAGTACCATCCTGTTTTGATTTAATTAATATCTTACTGAAAGTATAAACTGACTTCTGGTTTACCATTTAAGGATATATCTGACCTGTCTGACCTGCTTTGTCACCACTTAAATGCTACCGTAGTCAGGTTTATTGTAACTAGAATGAGTGTGGGTTTTTCTTTTCCTTTTTCTTCCTTTTTTTCAACCTCAATTTCAATCTGAACATACAGATACCATTCTATTCTTTATCTTTTTACTTGAGATGACATGTGAAGAGGTTTCAGTGGGAACACGGAGTCATCACTACTCCATTTGACTGAAATCCTACCAGTTGTCAAATATAAAAGAGATGGCTATATTATAAGTTTCTTCACTTGCAGACATGTTCTCCTGCATTTGCAGTTGCAAAGCAGATTAAAATATTTTCTCTCACTGGAAATGAAGAACAGTGCCTTACATAATGACCAACCTTGGAAGGAATTTTTTTGTGTTAAACGACAACACATTGAGGGTATACTTTCACTTCTGAAATGCTGCATTGAATTGTTCCACTGATGAACCAATTACTCGAATATACAAAAGACTTATTGACAGTCGTAAAAGAAAGATTGGATGAAAAAATTCTATATGGTAAACTCTTTCTGTCTCAAAGAGCTTTTTTCTATACTCACGTGAAGAAAGCAGTTCACAAAGCTATAATATGAATTTTTTAAGATATATTGGGTATAATTCTGTAACTCATGAATTTTGTAAAGAAAATGCCTATTCAAATAAACTGCCAATTAAAATTTGACTGAAAATAATATAAATATATATTCACAGCATTCTTGGAAATGAATGAGACTATCTTAACATGTTCTATATTGTATTTAGCTGTTTACCTACCTATTCATCTTTTAAATGTCAAAGAGACTACATATATATATATATAGGCTGTCCACTGTGTGCAGTACTATGTGCGGATATACGAAGAGTGGAAAAGAACCTTGTCACTTAGGATCTTAATATTGTAATGAGGAACTTAGACTATTTGTTATGTGAAATAGAAGCAATATCCAGTGACGGTAACTTAGTCCTTCATAGGTAGTTATACATAGAGCAACATGAAGAGCCAAAACTATATTTGGGGTGCAGAAGAGCAAGGATCAAATACCTACAACTCAGGAGACATAAGGTTCTAGCTTCACTCTTCTGCTGATTTCTACTTTCCAGATCCAATAACATAAGGATATCTCATGGTTTCAAGGTCTTCATTTTAATCTTTTTCTAAGTCTTTTTCTTTATGAAGTAATCAGAACCATAACAGACTCTTATATCTCAAACGACATTGGTGTACAGTTTAGAGGTGTACCTTACATTCTGCAACACATTTTGTCGTAATGCATTTGTGGTAACCAAGTAATCAAACAGCATCAAACTGACTGTGTCTTGATTTAACTCATTGGAAAATGTATACTATAGCCAACCGGGTATTTTTGGCAAATATTTACTTTGAGACTAGTCATCAGGAACTAAACAGTAAAATTCAGATAGTGGAACATTTTACAGGAAAATGTCAATGCCAGAATAAATAGAATACAATGTCACCACTCGTTTTTCAGTTTGTCATACTATGGTGGCTTGCATGTTGCTGTGATGCTCTAAGCTATGTCACCAGTATTTCAAATACCATCAGGGTCACCCATGGTGAACAGGTTCCAGCAGCTTCCGGACAAAGACAGACTGGGAAGAAGGACCTGGAGATTTACTTCTGAAAAAATTGGCCTGCGAAAGCCTTAGGAATAGCAGGAGAACATTGTCTGAGATAGTGCCGGAAGATAAGCCCCTGAGGTTGGAAGACATTAAAAATATGACTTGGAAAGAGCTGCCTTCTCAAAGTAGTCTATCTTAATGCGAATGGAGTAAACTTTTCGGGATCTTCATTTGCCGAGGTGGCTTGGCTCAAAATGAGAAGAAACAGCTGCAAACACTCGTAAATAATCAGAACATGGAATGTACAAAGTACGAATCAAAAAAAAATTGAAGTTGTCAAAAATGAAATGGAATCCTTGAAGATTGATGTCCCCTGGTGGTGTAATGGTTAAGAGCTATGCTGCTAACCAAAAGTTCAGCAGTTCGATTCCACCAGGTGCTCCTTGGAAACTCTACGGGGCAGTTCTACTCTGTCCTATAGAGTCACTATAAGTCGGAATTGACTGGACGGCAAGGGTTTTTTTTTTTTTTTTTTTTTTTGGTTTAGCAAGCTGAAATGGACTGGTGTTGGCCAATCATATGATCTACTATGCCAAGAAGCACAAATTGAAGAGGAATGGTGTAGCATTCATCACCAAAAGAACATTTCAAGATCTCTCCTGAAATACAACTCTGTCAGTGATAGGATAATATCCATACACTTATAAGGAAGGCCAGTTAACATGACTGTTACTCAAATTTACACACCAACCACTAATGCCAAAGATGAAGAAATTGAGGATTTTAACCAACTTCTGCAGTCTAAAATTGATCAAACATGCAATCAAGACACACTGATGATTACTGGTGATTGGAGCTATAGCTGCTAACCAAAAGGTCAGCAGTTCGAATCCACCAGGCACTCCATGAACACCATGTGGGGCAGTTCTACTCTCTACCATAGAGTCACTATGAGTTGGAATTGAGTCGACAGCAATGGTTTTTTTTTTTTTTTTTTTTTTAATGCTAAAGTTGGAAACAAAGAAGAAGAATCAGTAATTGGAAAATATGATCTGGGTATTAGAAACAATGGTGGAGGTCACACGACAGAACTTTGCAAGACCAGCAACTTATTCACCGGAAATGCTTTTCTTCAACAACATAAACGGTGACCGTAAACGTGAACTTCACTGGATGAAATGCACAGGAATCAAAGAGACTACATGTGTGGAAAGAGACCATGGAAAAGCTCAATATCATCAGTCAAGACAAGGCCAGGGGTTGACTGTGGAACAGAGCATCAATTACTAACATGCAAGTTAAAGTTGAAGCTGAAGAAAATTAAAACATTTTCTTCAATTAAAAATTTAAATTAAAACTCAAGTAGTTTTGACTATATCCCACCTGAATTTAGAGACCGTCTCTAGAATAGATTTGATTCACTGAACACTAATGACCAAAAACTAGATAAGTTGTGGGATGACTTCAAGGACATCACATATGAAGAAAGCAAAAGGTCATTAAAAAGACAGAAAAGAAAAAAAAAAAGATCAAAATAGATGTCAGAAGAGACTCTGAAAGTTGCTCTTGAAAGCAGAGTAGCTAAAGTGAAAGAAAGAAATGATGAAGTAAAAGAGCTGAACAGAATATTTCAAAGGGCAGCTCAAGAAGACAAAGACAGTGGCATCACTGGGGGTGTGGGGCTGCGAACCTCACCAGGTGACACTGTCAGAGAGGGTGACACCAAAATGATTGCCTATAAAAATATCCTTATAGTTAGTTATAACAACGAAAATATTTTTGTAAGCTCAGGTTACATGTATCAATATACTTACAAGGCTAAATCTCTGTGCTAATTTACTTTTTGTACCTTCTAATTTTTTTTAATGCACCAGGTCAGAGACATCATTATTACCCAATTACAATAACACTTCAAATCATGTGGTTTCTTCCACATATACTGAAAGCACAAGCTGTTGTTTTCTTTGCTGCTGGTCTTTTTATAGTTGCTGATTTTGTCAAATTTTCTGGTATTTTAGCTACTGTGATAATTAGTATTTGTGAACCTATATCAATAACTTTTTTGAGAGTGAAGTAGTAATTAAAGGAAAAGAAAGGGTGATATACAGAAATTACAATCTACTGGTAATATTAGTACAAAAAATATTACTAAGGATTCTGTACAGTCTGGTATGGGAGGAGGACCATGTGGGGTAGGGGTTGACACCATGAGTTACTGCACTGGGAGATACCATAGTTATGCCATTGGAGAAACTAAAGTATTATAATGAAGTGTGCAAAGACCTGGAGTTAGAAAATCAAAATGGAAGAATATGCTTGGCATTTCTCAAGTTGAAAGAGCTGAAAAAAAAAATCAAAACCTTGAGTTGAAATATTGCAAAAAATTGAATGACACAGAAACTGTCAAAAGAAGATGGAAGGAAAACATAGAGTCACTGTACCAAAAATAATTGGTCTACATTCAACCATCTCAGGAGATAGCATATGATCAAGATCTGATTGTATTGAAGGAAGAAGTCCAAGCTGCACCGAAGGCATTGGCAAAAAACAGCACTCCAGGAATTGATGGAAAACCAATTGAGATATTTCAACAAAGGGATGCAATGCTGGAAAAACTCACTCGTCTATGCCAAGAAATTTGGAAGACAACTACCTGGTCAACTGAATGGAAGAGATCCATATTTGTGCCCATTCCAAAGAAAGGTGATTCAACAGAATATGGAAATTATCAGACAATATCATTTACATCAATGCAAGTAAAATTATGTGAATATAGTTCAAGAAGAGTTGCAGCAGTTTATCAACAGGGAATTGCCAGAAACTAGAGTTGAACTCAGAAGAGGACATGAAGCAAAGGCTATCATTGCTGATGTCAGATAGATCTTGACTGAAAGCAGAGGATATCAGAAAGATGTTTACCTGTGTTTCATTGACTATACAAAGGCATTTGACTGCGTGGATCATAACAAATTATGGATAACATTAGAAGAATGGGAATTCTAGAACACTTAATTGTGTTCATGAGGAACTTGTACACAGAACAAGAAGCAGTTGTTAAAACAGAAAAAGGGGATACTGCGTGGTTTAAAATCAGGAAAGGTGTGCATCAGGGTTATTTCCTTTCACCATACTTATTCAGTCTGTATACTGAGTAGATAATCCCCGAAGCTAGACTATATGATGAAGAACGCAGCATCAGGATTAGAGGAAGACTCATGAACAACCTGCAACATGCAGATGATACAACCTTTCTTGCTGAAAGTGAAAAGGACTTGAAGCACTTACTGATGAAAATCAAAGACTACATTCAGTATGAGTTGCATCTTAACATAAAGGAAACAAAAATCCTCACAACTGGACCAATAAGCAACATCATGATAAATGGAGGAAAGATTGAAATTGTCAAGGATTTCATTTTACTCGGATCCACAATCAATACCCATGGAAGGAACAGTCAAGAAATCAAAAGATGCATTGTATTAGGCATATCTACTGCAAAAGACCTCTTTAAGGTGTTCAAAAACAAAGATGGACTAAGGTGTGCCTGACACAAGCTATGGCATTTCCAGTTGCCTCATATGCATGTGAAAGCTGGACAATGAATAAGGAACACAGAAGAAGAATTGATGCCTCTGAATTATGGTGTTGGTGAAGAATACTGACTAGACATACCATGGAATGCCAGAAGAAGGAACAGATCTATCTAGGAATATATATATGTATGTATATATATTCAAACACATTACATATGTGTACATAATTCCAAAAGAGGGAGTGAGATGAAGCAAATGACACTAAATGTTAAAGGTTTCTAAATCCATGTGAAAGGTATACAGGTGTTTACGAGTCTTTCACCTTTTCTGTCACTTTGAAGTTCTTCATAATACAAACCTGGGAAGGGGGGGGAATTAAAATTTTTAATCAAATAACAATTTACTTTATTAGATGAGTGAGGCAATGACTAAAAATGTCTTAGAATAGAAATTTAAAAAAAAAAAAGTCATCTTATATTAGGTAGAATTCTTAGAATGACTCCCAGTGACCCCCATCTTGTGTCATCTATCTACTGTCTTTTCAATGTGGATGGAGCCTGTGACTATGCTTATGCATAACTGGCATGATTATATTACTTCACATGGCAAAAAGTAGAGTATCCTAATGGTCATAATTTAATCACATGAGGACTTTAAAAGCAGAACTAGCTAGTAGCAGAAAGAGAAGTCCTAAATTCAGAGCGCGAAGCACAAAACCAAAAAACTCAAACCCATTGCCACTGAATCGATTTTGACTCATAGCCACCCTATAGGACAGAGTAGAACTGCCCCATAGTGTTTCCAAGAAGCAGCTGGTGGATTCAAACTGCCAAGTGTTTGATTATCAGCCAAACGTACCATTTCTGATGTTGAAGATGGAATGAGGTCAGTGCCAAGGAATTTGAGTGGCTTTGCTGCTAAAAGCGGCAGCAGTTGGTAGCCAGCAAAAAAAAAAAGATAACCCAAAGAAGCTGAATTCAGGCAACAACCTAAATAAGCTCCAAAGTGGATTCTTTTCCAGATCCTCCTCATACAAGCCCAAACTGATCAACACATTGATTTTAGCCTTGCGAAACTTTAAGCAGAGAAGCCATTTGTGCCTGCCTGGACTTCTACAGAACTGTGGCATAATGAACGAATGTTGTTATAACACGCTAAATTTGTTACAAGGCAGTAGAAAACTAACAAAAATCCTTCATAATCTACACAGCTATACTCGTGTTAAACAATCTGTTTTTAAATGTGTGTGTGTTGTGTGTGTGTGTGTGTGTCTATATGTGAGTGAGTGAAAGCAAAGAGGCTGAAGGTATTGATTATTTTGTCCAGGTTAGATTTGTCCATATTCACGGACATAAAATTCATATATATATACATATATAAATTTTACCTCATATACCTTTCACAATTATTTATACAATATACACACACGTATAAAAATGTCCATTCTGATTGGAAAAAAATTACAATCCCCCCTGCAGCTATCACTATGTCTTTCATCTGTAACATATTTATCATGTCATTTCCAGCATCTATCACAAGACTTGTCCCATAGTAGGCATTCAATTAAAATTTGTTGTGTATGCATGGAATAGCCAAATCTATATCTGTAATGTAGTTCGATGGAAAGCATGTTGACTTGAGTGTAATGTGAGGCGTCATGTTTGAAAATGTCACCTCCACTGAGAGTCAACACTTTGACCTCGGGAATATACCTCACTTTTCTGAGTCTCATCTGCCTCATCCAAGAGGCTGAATAGCATGGGAGCATGTTCAGTTGCAGCTTACCTACTGTAAGACCTCTGGCAAGGAACTTCCCTTAAGGCTTATTTTTAACATCTACAAAGGGTACCATGAAGGTTATCATAGTCACCACTAGCTCATATAGTTTCTTTGTGCAAATTAGACAATATTCTCCACTTTTCAAGATAACTTACTTCGAAATATGGGAAAACATATATGTCCACACAGTCTACAATATTTATGTCACCGTGGTGATGTACACAACCTGAACAACTATACCTGACACCCTATGCAGAGTTGTTGTCAGGATCAAAGTAGATACTTTATGAAAGATTCAAAGCAGAGCATCTAGTTCAATATTAATTATTTTGTCAGTTATCATCATCATCATCTTTTTCATATCATTTTCTTTAACATGGGATTAGCATACTTAACCAGGATATATAAGATGAGAAATAAATTAGCATGGGTTAAAGAATAACCCTTGTACATGGTAGAAAACCAAAAAAAAAAACAAACCCACTGCCGTCGAGTGATTCCAACTCATAGTGACTCTATACGACAAAGTAGAACTGCCCGATAGAGTTTCCAAGGAGCGCCCAGCTGCCGACCTTTTGGTTAGCAGCCTCAGCACTTAACCACTACGCCCCCAGGGCTTCTGTACATGGTAGAGCTTTGAATAAATGGTTGTTGCTTTTAAGTACTCTAGGAGAGAGACTACTGTGCCCCACACGCATAATAGGTACAGTCCTTCAAAGCACGTAAAAGCAACAACCACTTATTCAATGTCCTACCATGTACAAGTGCTATTCTTTAACCTATGCTAAATTATTTATCATTTTATATAAGGCAGATTCACACATAAGAGAAATTGAGTTCTGGTGACAAAATTTGTTCACTATTTCAGTGAAAATAGCATGTCATTTATTTCAATAATTGAATTATCTCCTACATACACTGTTGGAAGTAAAATGTAACAAAACTCCCCAAAAACCCATGTAGGGGTGGAAGCATCCCCTTTTATGGTCAAATTGCATGTTATCTTATTGTCTAACCCAACTTTTGATTTAGAATTATGTATTATAGTAATCTAATATAGTATCTAATATATTATAACAACCTAATATATATTTGAGGAATCCTGGGTGAGCAATGGGCAAGCACTTGGCTGCTAACTAAAAGATCAGTGGTTTGAGCTCACCTGCAGCTCTGTGGGAGAAAAGACCTGGCAATTTGCTCCCAAAAAAGATTACAGCCTGTGAGGTAGTTCTACTCTATCAGATAGAGTCAGTAGGAATCAGAATTAACTTGAGAGCATACAATGACAACAACACAGATTTATTATGAATATGAATACTATGGCTCATAAGCAAAAGTTATACATTTCTCCTATTTTCTTCATAGAATAATGGTAATTTAGTCTAATATCCAAATTTGATTTTTGTGTTAGACCTAGATAGCTTTACAGTGATGGTACCAACTGTACCTCTAAGGGAGTGTCCTAGATCACAAGGGGGATAAGCAGGCATTTTTTTTTTTCTTTAATTTTGGAGCAAACCATTATCCATCAAATATCTGAAAAAAATAATAAATCTGCAGAACATCATCTACTAATTATTTATTGAAAAAAAATTTTCACTTACAGAAGAATAACACTGTACATTTAAAATATATGTTCTTAGTGTCACTACTGAGGCCTGAGCTTTCTTTTCCGTTGGACACTGGGAATTTTATTTAATATCTCTTTAACAGGCCTAGAATGCCACTGTACTCTAACATTTAGTAACGTTTAGTATGCATTTCCCAGAAAAAAGGGAGGGGCTATTCCCTACATTATTCTTAGATACTACAAAAAATAAATGCAAATATAATAGCTCTATAATAGGAAATGTTCATGGGTGGTGAAACTGATTGGATCCTTTCACCATACCTGTTCAATCTGTATGCTGAGCAAATATAGTCTGAGAAGCTGGACTCTATGAAGAAGAACAAGGCATCAGGATTAGAGGAAGATTCATTAACAACCTGCATTATGCAGATGACAGAACCTTGCTTGCTGAAGTGAAAAGGACTTGAAGCACTTACTAAAGATCAAAGACCACAGCCTTCAGTATGGATTACACCTCAACATAAAGACAACAAAAATCCCTACAACTGAACCAATAAGCAATATCCTGATAAACGAAGAAAAGATTGAGGTCGTCAAGGATTTCGTTTTACTTGGATCCACATTCAACACCCATGGAAGCAGCAATCAAGAAATCAAAAGATGCATTGCATTGGTCAAATTGGCTGCAAAAGATCTCTTTAAAGTGTTGAAAAGCAAAGAAGTGACCTTGAGGGCTAAGGTGCACCTGACTCAAGCCATGGTGTTTTCAATTGCCTCATATGCAGGCGAAAGCTGGGCAATAAATAAGGAAGACTGAAGAAGAACTGACGCCTTTGAATTGTGGTGTTGGCAAAGAATATTGGATATACCATGCACTGCCAAAGAACGAACAAATCTGTCTTGGAAGATGTACAACCAGAATGCTCCTTAGAAGCAAGGATGGCGAGACTACGTCTCACATACTTTAGACATGTTATTAGGAGGGATCAGCCCCTGGAAAAGGACATCATGCTTGGTAAAGTAGAGGGTCAATGAAAAAAAGGAAGACCCTCAATGAGATGGATTAATACAGTGGCTGCAATAATCAATGGGCTCAAGCATAGCAATAGCTGTGAGGATGGTGCAGGACCCAGCAGTGCATGGGGGTGCTATGAGTTGGAACCAACTCAATGGTACATAACAGCAACAACAACTAACCTAAAGGTTGATGTTCTAACCCACCCAATGGTGCCATGGGAGAAAGGCCTGGTGATCTGCTTCTGTAAAGGTAACAGCCAAGAAAACCCTATGAAGTATTTCTACTGTATAACACATGGGATCACCATGAGTCAGGCTGGCTCTATCGCAACATGATTGTTTTTTCGGTTTATAGTAGGAAGTCAGGAAATGCTTTGGTGTTCCTATCCGAGTCTTGTGACTCATTACCTGTGAGACTTTTGGCCAAGTATCAGCCTGTCTGTGCCTCAGGTTTCTCTCTTTCTCTCTTTTTTTAAAGTAACCACAATACAAGGCCTATCTTTCTCCAAAACTAATTACAAGGATCAAATGGTATTTAATGATTCTAATCTGAAACTGCTTCCGAAAGTAATAGAGCACTATAAATGTACAAACCATTCCCACAATATTATTAGGCTCATGGCTGCATGTTACATTCTAAGACAAGTGTTACATTCCAAGACAAGTGTTTTTTATTAATGATTACTTTTCTCTTGGGAACTCAGTTGGAGGAGTAGCAAAGTGTTTGCTTATTTGTTTTCTCCTTTGCTGCTGAATACCATGAAGATTTGAGCCAGTTGAGAGGTTATGCCTTCTTGTGTCTGATCCTTCAAGGCTGACCAGTGAATAATTTAGACAGACACTTCCCTCCTAAGGCATCTTTCTTCAGTTAAGAAATAGAAACCCTGTGAGCTCAGGGGATTTCTATAAACGACATTCACTGAATTGGTTCCCTTCTACCTAAGCCCTGCTTTTACCCATCTTCGCATGAACTTTTCTCCCTGTGAACATTTCTCCCACCCTGAAAAATCAAGAAAGCTAACGTTAAGCAGTTTTTAATAATAACAATAAATCAACCCGAAGTCAGTTCTACTCCCTGAACTTGAACATGGCCAATATAGTGATTCATAGGATGATGATATTCTTTGTCATACTTAAAATTCTATAGGCATTTAGTATGGTTTTACATCCTGTTTTTAGGCAGGGGTCAGGAAGACGTGGAAAAAGAGAGAAAGAAAAAGACATTGTCACTCAAAATAAGTTCTTAGAACACAACATGCTTTAGTGCTTCATTTAGCAAAAATATGTCATTTTAGAAGCACTTCTGAGCGAAAGTCAAATGTAAATTTTATTTACTGACTATGAAGAATAAAATACTCTTCAGGAAGAAATGTGCTCGCCCATGAAAGGTAAGAAGCCTTCATCCCAAGATCCAAATGCTAGATTGGTTGTAGATAAATGATGGATTGAACAGTTTCCAAGGTGACTCCTTGCTCAGCCTTCAGCTTTGCCCCCACAGAGCCAGGCACGAGTGTTTGTTCATAGTACATCGTCCATTAAGTCAAGCAGACTTTGCCAGAGTTGTCTCTAGAATTCATCTGTTTCATTTTACCTCCTTTAGACCTTCAGTGGAATGAATTGACACAGTGGCTGCAACAATGGGCTCAAGCACAGCAACAGTTATGAGCATGATGCAGGACCGGGCAGTGTCTTTCATTCTGTCGTACATTGGGCCGCTGTGAGTTGGAACTGACTCAACAGCACCCAACAACAACAAGTTTACATCATTCCCTATAGTTTCCAGTCCAGTCTGAGGGACACGGTCCCTTTGTATATTGTGACCTGTGATCTTGGATCAGCAAACCAAAAAGCAGTGGCTTCTTGAGTGCAAAATGGAAGTTCTTTTCATTGCTGATTTTGCCTTGCCTGTATGAACAGTAGTCCATTCATTTCTATTGCCTATGCTTCAATCAACCTTTTCTGAAATTGCTGAGGCCAATTTTCAGAGGCCCATTAGCACACTGTGGGACAGAAAAAGGTGAAATGTCACTCAACCATCCCAGGGCCCACCATGCTAGGGAAATGAACCAACATTACCCAGAACTGCTCAATACACAATGACATTTTCCCTACCTTCCTGTTGCCCCTTCATATCAAACTTTTCATGGGTTCAGAAGTAGGAGTTTTTTTGTTTTGTTTTGTTTTAAAGGAAGGGTCAATGTTTTTGGCCTCCCTATTGCTAAGGAGAGGCACATCAGAATAACATGAAGGGCAAAACAAGAGGAATTGAAAGAGACATAAACTGTCCTCAAGGGTCTCATATGCTTTCCCTTTAATCTGTAGGATCATTTCAGCTTCTCTACCTAACAAAAAACTTAGCTTTGTGGATGTCATATATTAGCTCATTGCAAAGTGACCTCTAAATCACTATTACTTAGAAACAAGAGCCATACTTCCATCAACTTTATTGTTCTTATAGTCTACTTTCAGTGCCCAATGCTACTATATATTTTTAAAGGACAGTGTCTGTTTGCTAATAACCTCCCACCTGAATTCTATTTTATTTCTCTGACCTCTGTCAAAGATAGAAAGTTTAGAAGGAAATTATAAAAAGAATCCTACCTTATATCCTAGAGGAAGGGTCGCTGTGTGGATAGCAGAAGTTCATTAACATCCTACTCTCTAAATAAAGTTTAAAATCCCCCAGTAGTAGAAATATAATAGAACAAATGGACAATTCATGCAGAGTCACATCTAACCCTAATAACTTAGAGCCATTTTCATTTTTAATAAATGCTTCTATTCCTATTACCCAGGAGACTTGTTATTTTTACTGCATTGTTCAATTAGAACTGATCACTTCCAAAGCCAGTGTGAAACAACCCTGCTGGGATGGTCTTCCATGTATTTCAAATGACACCACAGTTTTAAATTAGATGCCCTAAGGGGGCCCCATTAGGAGCTGGGCTCTTCTTTACCTCAGCTTTTCAAAAAAAGAGGGCAAGTTCAAAGAAACGTAAACTCTGCTTTTACAATAACAGCCAATCTTGAGGGGCACTGAAGGAAGACAATGACTTCATCATGGAAGGCACTAAGATAGTCCTTAAGAGATAAGACTACAGATATTTTCATGTAAAACACTAGGTTTGAATTTTGATTTTCCAACTCAGGAACTTGATAATCTCAGTATGTCATTTATGATCAGAAACTCAATTTTCTCATCTATTAAAATGAGATTATAACATATAAATTTCAGGGCTTTTTTTTTATTGTCATTAGAATACTATTATTCCCTTGATCAATTACAGTAATGTATTTACTTTTTTAACCCATGTGTTTTCATTTTAGCCAACTAGTCAATACGATGTGGCTGGAAAAATTTCCTAGAGCCATCCGCCCCCAAATAGCCTCTGTACCAATTTTGCCACGATGTCTGAAGTATAACATACTTAAAAATCGTTAACTGGTATGAGTGTATGTGGCAAGTTAAATTGATTCCTAGCTACATCCTGAGAGAGAAAAAAAAAAAAAAAAACAGTTTCCAATTAGATTTTGGGAAGAATGGGACAGGGGCTACCAAGAGGGGGCATTTGGATGCTCTATCAAAAGACCTTCAGAGCAAGGTATTTTTTTCTGACTTTTGAAAGTCTGAAAAGTAGGATGAGGTGTGGGGCACAGTGGAGCTCTTACTATATAACAGGCACTATTCTAAGCACTTTACTGTGTAGCAGGTACTATCGTTTTCATTGTACAGATGAACTAGGGGAGGAACAGAAAGGCATAAATTAGTTGCCTGAGAGCAAACAAATGCAAGGAAGGACTAGGCTTTAGAGTGAAGCAGTTAGGACACAGAAGCCATGATCGCTCACTGTGCATATCACTGCCAAGGAAGTGGGAAGAGACAAGGAAGCAGAGTACAGTGCCTGTGGCACCTGCTACCTATTGTCTGTATTAATACCAGTGAAAAACTCGTTGCCTTCGAGTCGATCGGACTCATAACAATCCTACAGAACAGAGTAGAACTGCCCTATACAGTTTCCAAAGAGCAGCTGGTGGATTCAAAATGCCAACCTTTTGGTTAGCAGCCATAGGTCACCATAGCTTTAACCACTGCACCACCAGGGCTCCTCTTTAATAAGAGGTGCCCAGTATCTTTTCTACCCTTGTTCTTTACTGGGAGATCCCCATATTTTATTTTGAAAAGTAAAGATTCCTTTGAAAATATTCATCATTCCGCTCTCTCATATGACTTAGTTCTGGCCAAGCAGAAATAAATTGGGTGTGTTTTCTAGAAGAACAACTATTTTCCTGACAGAGAGACTCAGCTTGGACTTGCCTGTTGCTCTATTCTGTTTCCCTTCTTCCTGCCTGAAATGGAAATACCTACTAGAGGAGATGGAGTAGCCATACTACGACTGGAAGACTGACAGCTACATGCTCAGGATGGCAGAACAGAAAGATAGAAGCCTGGTGTCATTTTGGAGCTGCTATATCAATCCTGCACTGTCCACGTTTACAACTTTTTATAAGAGGAAAACAAACTCCTGTAGTTCCTGTTTTGGGGGCTTTTTTTACACGTGATCAAAAGTAACCCTAACCAAGATGGAGGTATTAAAAAATACTATAAAAACAACATTTGTGGACTACACCATATTGCCTCAGTCAGGCACCCCGTGTCATGTGTGCACACGCAGCTCTATGCTGTATGTGTCTACTTTGTGGGCTCTGCCAGTCCATGTGGCCACAGTACCTGAGCACAGACTTAACTCCTCCACTACATAGCAGGTATGGTTCAGCAATGATCAGAGAACACAGGCTGGCTAACTATAGCCTGTGGGCCAAATGCATTGGCAGCCTGTTTTTGTACAGATGGCAAGCTAAGAATGTTTTTCTCATTTTAAAGCATTGGAAAAAACAAACAACAAAAAAAACAAACTGACAGAAATAAAGAAGGACATGCAACAAAGATCATATGGGCCTGCAAAGCCTAACATTTACTAACTGAACATTTACAGTAAAAAAAGTTTATTGATCCATGCTAAAGAACAGAATGGAGTCCTGGTGACGCAGTGGTAAGAATGCAACAGAGTGGAGACAATGTGCAAATTGTCCCAGCAACTATCCAGGTTGCAATTATTACTCTCTCATAAGGAAATTTTTACTCTGCTTGGTTGATCAATGAGTCATTGTATCTGAAACATGGCCTGGAATTGAAGAGTTCTCTAAACGATTTTCTAAAGGGTAATTTTTTTTTAAATGCAGAGCCAAAGAGAAGAAGGAGAAATAGCGTAGCTAATACCTTCGTGACTTGCAAAGGTAGAATTTAGTGTTACGTATAACAACATCATTAAGTGTTCAACAGAAAATCCTAGAAGGAATTAAATTTTGAAATCTCAGAATAAAAGTGCCTTTCAAAAAGACTTCCCTGCCACAGGTGGGACCAAGCTTTCATTCCACAGGTAAACGTTTCTCCATGTCACTTTAATTCTCATCAAACACTCCACACCAGACAAGCAACACTGGTTTGAAGGTACTGAGAGGAAAGACGGTGATTTCACCAATTTTCAATTTTCATGTCCTCAAAGGACCCAAATGTAGTGTTAATATTTAGACGCTTTAAAAAATTATTTTGAGCAATATGCAGAAATATATATATATATATATTAGTATAGCGCTAAAGACACATATTCATTGGTGTGTATTTATTAAATTTCTCTAATTGCATATTTAAATATCTCATCCCAACATGCCATGAGATTAGTGGTAAGCCAAGCTCATGCAACAACCCTTCCTTATCATGTATTGCTGCTGTCAGTGATATTTACCAACTGCCTCATGGAAACTAGAACACACCCCTAGAGCCTGATGATTCAACAGTCACAGAAGAGAAGGAAAATCAACTTCTCATATTCTCCACTATCTAAACTTTATTATTCCTTGTTCTCCTTTATGCATATTTATCTTCCAAAGCATTTCAACCACCAATGTTTCACAAGGAAAGCTATTCTACATCCGCAGCAATATCTGTTTCCTGTTAACATTTTGTCACTTCAGAGCCTTCACAATGTCATGACAAAATTCTATGCTAGATTGGTCTCCCTGTCATATTAAAGGTTAAATGGATTTGGGAAAGAAAATAAATAAGTGCATTGAATCAGCAGTTTTCATCTAATATTTTGTAGACACAACATTCTTTGTCTTCGAATCAAAGATAACAGACTTTAGTTCATACACTGAGCACGAAATTGCCCTTCCTGAGAATTAACGTTTAAGGTTTTCAATTTCTGGTATTTATCTTTCATGCTGGATGTATACTTTCATACAATTATAATGCAATTATTTTATGTAGGTCCATTATGACTCCATAAGAATAGCGTAAAACAACACATTACAAAGCACTGTGATTAGGGAAAATGGTAATTGTGAACATCTGGATTGAGAAATTTACATTTGAAAAAGTCTGATATTTTTCATAAAGCTTTTTTTTTTTTCCTATGCCCATCCAGATTTCAGTTGGTACTGACTGAAACCACTTATCTGAAACAGGCTAATTAAATGTAGATGCAAATATGTTGCCCAGATTAAACACCCAGGTAGAAAAATAATTATTTTTCTGCCCTTGTTATGTGGCTACACTGATGTAAGAATAGTTGTAGTGTTGCCATTAAGGCTATTCAACAATTTTGATGTCAGAATGACCAGAACAATGAAACCTTTTTATTTAATTGAATCCATCAAATTTTATTGGAGAGGAAAATAAGTATATAATTAAAAATGTCAAAAATATCTTGAGCAGGTATGGATTTTATTTAACAAACTAAGCAAGTAGAAAATGTGCCTATTTTTAATTAACTCAAATATACTTTCTAATTTGAAGCTTCAGTCTGCCAACAACCCTAACTTCCATGAATTGAAGGACCTACTGCTTTTCCCAAAACCAAGATGGTATCTGCCTTCTGGGTAGTGTAGATATTCAAAATATTTTACCACCATTGTGGTAGTGACATCCAACACTCAGAGCAGACACCCGGTCAATCAGGGTGTATGGTCCACTGGTATGGTATCTATACCAGGATACCACAGTAGGCCTGGTCCACTGTTTTGTACCTGCTGGGTACCAACCATGTTGCTACAGGCATTGAGTGGGCATGGAGGGGTAGAATTTTCATCTTCTATCCGCTGTGGCTTTCACTGATAGGTCTTCTTTTCCTGTTTGAGCTTCACTTATTGTTCTACTTTTTCCCCTTCTTTACCACAAAAGCTCTCCAGTTTGAAACCCCTGCTGATCTTTGTCTTAAGCACAAAGGAAACAACATTTTTCTCTATTTCTTCACCAGCATGAAGGGAACGCCTTCCTAGTCATGACATGTGACCATTTCATCCCTACTGTTTTGAAACCTGCCAAGCTGGCAATTTGAAGTTGCTTTACCTTAAACCTGACCTCTACCACAGATCTCACTTCTCTATCATTTTCCTGATCAAAGATTTGGTGGGAGCAACAGGGCTGAATACAAGATGCCAAGACCAACATTCAAGAATCTGATTTTTACTTTATAATTGTGTCATATCAGTCTTTCCTTTGGCTAACAAGGACAGAATTCACAGCTCACACATGAATAGGGAAAGAATAAAGATTAAAGAGTTAATAGCATCGAAATATGATCCCATCCACACACACACACACACACACACACATATATAATTCATGATCAGAGCATTTATTATTGTTTTAGTCTTTTCTTATTACTATACCATCTGTACCTATATGAGCAATATTGACATTTGTCCTTTATTTTCCCATTTGAAACAGTTTTATTAAGATATAATGCACATACCACACAATTCATTCAAAGTATACTTTTTTTTAGCATATTCAGTGCTGCGACCATCGTCACAATCTAATTTTAGTGTATTTTCATCACCCCCAAAAGAAGCCCCTTAGCCATTAGCAGGCATTCCCCATTCCCTCCAATCCATCTCCCTCAGTCCCTGGAAACCATTTATCTACTTTCTGTCCTTATAAATTTGGCTATTCCGAATATTTTATATGAATGGTATCATACAATATGGAGTCTTTTGTGATTGGCTTCTTTCCCTTTCTAAGCTTCATCTATGCTGTAGCATGTATGAGGGTGTCATTCCTTTTTATTGCTGAGTAATATTCCATTGCATGGCTATACCACATTTTATTTATTCACTAACATTTTTTATTATTGTTATTCATTGTTTTTCTTTTCTGTCTTATCATGCTTAGAATCTTGTCTATCCTACAGGGAGTCCATAAATATTTTGAGCATTGAGTTGGTGAAAATTAGAACTGTAGCAATCAACATTCTCCTTTGGAAGAAGTGATTCTATTCCAAGTAAAGGGAAGAGAAGCAATTAATACAAATACTTAAGCACTCACATGTTGAAAAACTATACAAAGACTAGCAAATATAAAGAAAATTGAGACACATTGCCTCTGCTTTCTAAAAGCGAGGTTTTCATCGGAGCATATAGTGGTCCTTTCTGCAAGACTGGTAAACAAGAAGACAAAAAGAGAAGATATAATTGATAATTATTATCTCCACAGTATCAGGCAGTAAGGATGACAAATTGTTTTTCCTTTGGCCTCACAGAACTGTGTGGTTGCTTTGAGCATGACACTGACACACCAGCATACATGGTTACAGCAGGACAGACTGCTATTGGCAGTGCTAGGAATAGCCATATTAAGATTTAGGGGACTGATTATATGCCTTATAATACTGCATATTTAAAAAAAAAAAAAAGCATGGCAGATTTATCCATGGCCATGTTTTTATTTATAATTTTGTTATAGTGACATTCATAATGTGGGCATAGCCTTTGGTAGACTACAAGTCAGATACAGAAATATGACTACAATTAGGATCTGTGTATCTGAAAGGCTCCCAAATCTGATATTATAAAGGCAAAAGTCCAAATTTATATGCGAAGATAGATAAGGTTTCTATCTTTTAATTTCAAAAGAAAACATGCTTGATTATTTGTATAGTGCATTAAGAGATTAATAGAAATAACATGATAGCTAAAGCTTGATTTCTTTCTGTTCCTCTTATATATATATTTTTTGGTCTCATAATGTGTGAAATAAATTACTATGATGGGTCTTCTCTCTTTTAGTGCTATGTTTTTTAAACAGTTTTTTTCCTCTTCCAGTGATTTTTTTCTAATATTATCACAATCACATTGAAATAATTCACCTTCCATTTTCTTCCCTTCATAAGTTAATTCACACTATGCAAATGTATTTGATGGTCTCATTCATATATTCGTTTTAAAGGAAAAAAATAAAAGGTTTTAGGCTTCTTAGACTATTTGGGGGCGGGGGAAGAATCAACTAGAACAGCAGTCATCTGTGAAAACAACTGACGTTTAGTTTCACATATAAGATAAATTCAAACGGCATGAGAACCTTTCTACTCACAGGTATCTAAAGACTCGTCTGAATCATCAGGGCAGTCAGGGTCCCCATCACACAGCCAGCTCTGGGCGACACAAGTCACGTGATCGTGGCAAAGAAATTCACCAGGATCACACACCTGCTGATCTGAAAATGAAAATGTTTCAAAATAAAATATGAATGATCTGAGCATGAACACAAGAGCAGTACAAAGATGAAATGTGAGAAAGCGATACATAAAAGGTACATGGATATGAACCACATTTTCCACTCATCAGCAAAACTGAGCTAATTTTTTTTTTTTTTTAATTTTAGCCACTGAGCTCAAACACGCACTTTTGACATAGTTAACAATTCTGTTCATGTTTATGACTACAGGCTTTATCATACCAAATAAGGCATACAGATAGCCCAGCAATGAGTTTTATAGAAGATGTTGATCCCAAGCAGAAACTCTTAGCATGCAAATTTAAGCTTCTTCCTTGGCTTCAAGAGACAGAAAAATCAATAATAAGGGTTAAATATTGTAATTATAACTTAATCTCTGAATATTTATTTATTTTTATTTTTATTGTGCTTTAAGAGAAAGTTTACAAATCAAGTCAGTCTATCATAGAAAAATTTATATACACCTTGTTTTTTTTTTCATATACTCCTAGTTGCTTTCCCCCAATGAGACAGCATACTCCTTCTTTCCACACTGTATTCCCATGTCTATTCAGCTAGCTTCTGTCCCCTTCTGCCTTCTCATCTCACCTCCAGACAGGAGCTGCCCATATAGTCTCATGTGTCTACTTAATCCAAGAAGCTCACTCCTCACCAATATCATTTTCTATCATAGAGTCCAGTCCAATCCCTGTCTGAAGAGTTGGCTTTGGGAATGGTTCCAGTCTTGGGCTAACAGAATGTCTGGGGACCATGACTTCTGGGGTCCTTCTAGTCTCAGCAGCATTAAGTCTGGTCTTTTTACAAGAATTTGAGGTCTGCATCCCACTGCTCTCCTGCTCCATCAGGGATTCTCTGTTGTGTTCCCTGTCAGGGCAGTCATTGGTTGTAGCCAGACACCATCTAGCTCTTCTGGTCTCAGGCTGATGTAGTCTTTTATTTATGTGGCCCTTTGTGATCTCTGAGTATTTAATCCTGAATCACCCACTAGGGGAAAGTAAATCCTGATACTGGGGCTCCAAGTATCTACATCAATTACATACCCAACATCACAGTATTTTCCTCCCTTTTTCCCCATGATCTCCTATGTGGCAGCTTCTGCTACAGGAAGGAAAAAGTACTAGTAAACATCCATAAAGTTCTTCTCTAACTCTGGTTTTCTACAGTTGATTGTGTCTCAAAAGTCCTACCATTGTTTTAGAATATTTGGGATCTGTAGCTTTCCCTTGAGTCCTAGTATACTAGTTGGGTGTTGTTTTTTTGCAATGTACTTACTCATATCTTCTGGATACATTTAACAAAATATTTCATTGATTCTCAAACAACATTTCTTTTTTTTACAATTTCAACATATCTGAAATTAAGATGTGTCATAAAACCTCTGAATATCAAAGAGTTTTAGGAACTCCTTTTTATTTTAGCCATTTGATTTCATTTATTTTTCCTTTTTTGTTATGGATATACGAGTGTTATTTATGATAAAAGACACCTATCATTAGATGGTTATAAGTGAGATCACTTGGTAAGTATCAAATAAAAATTTTAAGTGATAAGAAAGGCCATTGTTTATTTGGCAATTTTTTCCTAGTAATATACAAAATAATGATGCCAGTTAATAGTTAATGATATCACAGATTTCATGAAATATGGTATATCTTTCCCTCTGCTTCCTGAACCTCTCTCCACCCAGCACAGTTTTTGTAAATGTGCATTACACACACACCCCACTTTAATCTACAGATGTGGGTATATAATTAAGATTTTTATTCTCAAACTGTAGAGGTTTCCTGACAATACCTACAATTTTATCTTATCCTATTATGTTTTTCTGTAAATTCAACCACTACCACCACCACGCTCATCACCACCATTATCAGAAATTTTTTTTATTTATTATATCTAGTTGCTTGAACATCTACTCTATATTTGGCCCTGGATTATTTGCTATGGAATCAAAGATGAAGAGGTTACAGTATTGACCTTCGAGGATGGAGTAGGCTGCTTATGCAGACAGACTTAAAAAAAAAAAAAAAAAAAAAACTCCTGTTTAACTTTGTGCTGGAAGTTCCAGATACAGCAATAAGGCAAGAAGAATAAATAAAGGGCATCCAAACTGGAAATGAAGAAGTACAATTATCCCTATTTGTAGATGATATGATCCTATATGATCCTATACGGGTTTTGGTGGGTATGGTCCTATACATAGAAAATGCCAAAGATCCCACAAGAAAACTACTGAAATTTAATACCAAGATTCAACAGGGTAGCAGGATCCAAGATCAACATACAAAAATCAGTTGGATTACTATACACGAACAAAGAGAACTTTGGAAAGGAAATCACAAAAACAATACCACAGCCCCTAAAAAGATAAAACACTTAGGAATAAATCTAACCAGAGATATAAAAGACCTATACAAAGAAAACTACAAAACACTACTGCGAGAAGCCAAAAGAGGCCTACAAAAAACATACCATGCTCACAGATAGGAAGGAAGGCTCAACATTGTGAAAATGCCAATTCTACCCAAAGTGATCTACAGATATAATGCAATTACAATCAAAATGCCAATAGCATTCTTTAATGAGATGGAAAAACTAATCACCAATTTTATATGGAAAGGAAAGAGGAACTGGATAAGCAAAACATTATTGAAGAAAAAGAACCAAGTAGGAGGCCTCATACTACCTGATCTCAGAACCTACTATACAGCCATGGTATCCACAACAGCTTGGTACGGGTACAATGGCAGACACATAGACCAATGGAACAGAATCAAGAAGCCATCCACCTATGGTGAGCTGATATTTGACAGAGGACCAAAGTCCATTAAATGGGGAAAAGGCAGTCTTTTTAATGAATGGTGGTGGCAAAACTGGATGTCCATTTATAAAACAATGAAACAGGACCCATACCTCACACCAAATGCAAAAAAATAACCCAAAATGGATCAAAGACCGATAAAGACCATGGAAGAAAAAATAGGGACAAAGCTAGGGGTCATAATATATGGCATAAATACAATATAAACCATAACTAACAATGCACAAACACTAGAAGATAAACTAGATAACTGGGAGCTCCTAAAAATTAAACACTATGTTCATCAAAAGACTTTACCAAAAGAGTAAAAAACAAAACTACAGACTAAGAAAAAAAATTTGGCTATGACATATGTAACAAAGATCTAATCTCTAAAATCCCTAGAATACTTCAACACCTTAACAACAAAAAAGACAAATAATTCAATTAAAAAATGGGCAAAGGAAATGAACAGACACTTCACCAAAGAAAACATTCAGGCAGTTAACAGACACATGAGGAAATGCTCGAGATCATTAGACATTAGAGAAATGCAAATCAAAACTACAATGAGATAGCATCTGTCACTAATCAAAAAAGAAAAAAAAAACAGAAACTGACAAATGTTGGAGAGATTGCAGGGAGACTGGAAATCTTATGCATTGTTGGTGCGAATGCAAAAACCACTGTGTAAAACAATATTGTGCCTTCTTAAACAGCTAGATATAGAAATACCAAACAATCCAGCAATTCCACTTCTAGGAATATATCCTAGAGAAATAAGAGCCATCACACAAATAGACATATGGACACCTATGCTCACTGTAGCATTATTCACAATAGCACAAAGATGGAAACTACCTAAGTGCCCATCAACAGATGAATGAGTAAACAAATTTTGGTACATACACACAATGGAATACTATACAACGATAAAGAACAATGATGGATCCTCAAAACATCTCACAACATGGATGAATCTGAAGGGCATTATGCTGAGTGAAATAAGTCAATCACAAAAGGACAAATATTGTTTGAGACCACTGTTACAAAAACCCAAGAAAAGGTTTACACGCAGAAAAAAAAAAAAACCTTTGATAGTTATGAGGAGGGTGGGATGGTAGGAAAGGAAATCACTAACTAGACAGCAGGCAAGGGTTAACTTTGGTGAAGGAAAAGACAATATCTAAGGTATGCCTATTGGTCCTGTCCTGTCCGGAGCAAAGGAGAATGAAAAAAACCAAAGACAAGGAAAATATTAGCCTAAAGGATTAGTGGACCACATGAACCACAGCCTCCACCAGCCCAAGCCCAGAAGAACTAGATGGTGCCCAGCTACCACCAACTACCACTTTAACAGGGATCACAATAGAGTGTCCCAGACAGAGGAGGAGGAAAATGTAGAACAAAATTCAAATTCACAAAGAAAGACTAGACTTACTAGTCTGACAGAAGGTGGAGGACCCCTGAGACTACAGTGCCTGGACACCCTGCTAACTCAGAACTGAAGCCACTCCCAAAGTCCACCCTTCAGCTAACGATTAGATAGGCCTATAAAGCAAACGATAACGCATGTGAGGAATGTGCTTTTTAGTTCAATCAAGTGTACAGGACTAAATGGGCAACACCTGCCTAAAAGCAAAGACTAGAAGGCAGGAAAGGACGGGAAAACTGGGTGAATGGACATAGGGAACCTGGGCTAGAAATGGAAAGGGAGAGAGCACTGGTACATCGTGGAGATTGCAATCAATGTCACAAAACAATTTGTGTATAAATTTTTGAATGTGAAACTAATTTGCACTGTAAACTTTCACCTAAAACATGATAAAATTAAAAAAAAAAAAAAGGAAAGAAGCTGTCAGTTACTTTGTATACAAAATGTTAGAATGACTGATATGAGAAATGCTTGTTAAAAGAAGATAGGATAGGTAGAGACAGATGCAAATAAATTCAAAGACTACACGGAGATGTAAGCATTACTTTTAAGATGGGTAGGATTTGGATAAGTGAAAAGAGAAAACAGGACATTTCAAGAAAAGAGTAGAGCAAACAACGTTGCCAAGGCTATGATTATTACAATGATTCTGAAGATTAAAAAAATTTTTTTCTACTGAAATTGAAATGACATTCAGGTATCATGATCTGAGTTCTGTCCACCAAACAGTAGTGTATGATACTGATAGGTATGTTCCAGCGCTAGACTTGTTGTTGGTAGTTGCTGTTGAGTCAGTTCTGACTCAAGGCGACCTTATGTATAAAAAAAATGAATGTTGTCTGGTGCTGTGTTATCTTCATGATTCTTGGTACATTTGAGTCCAATGGTATGACCACTGTGTTAATCCATCTCATTGAGAGTTTCCTTTATTTTTGCTGGCCACCTACTTTACTAAACACGATGTTCTTGGAAGACAGAAGAAGAATTGATGCATTCAAACTGGTTTTAGCAAACAATATTGAATATACCATGGACTTCCAGAAGAATGGACAAATCAGTCTTAGAAGAAGTGTAAGAGTAGTTTAATTTTTTCCTCAGACAGTCATAAAACTTTTGGAATTAATGCAAGGGCTGGACACAGAATGAAATTCAAATTCCATTGCTTATAGTCAGAAAGGCCATA
The DNA here is from genome assembly GCF_030014295.1 of Loxodonta africana. Classification (NCBI taxonomy): domain Eukaryota; kingdom Metazoa; phylum Chordata; class Mammalia; order Proboscidea; family Elephantidae; genus Loxodonta; species Loxodonta africana. Next base: position 106,987,370 of record NC_087347.1, on the reverse strand, counting down.
TGATTTATCACCAAACTGGGATGAGTTCAAGAGTGACAGAAGTCTTATTAATAATTACATTGGGACAACAGGTATAAACCAACACTATCCCATAATTTTCTGAATGAATATTCAATGTCCCTATACTACACTTGAGTTATGATCTCTACATGCTAGATTTTTGTCTTCTTCACTCCTCTGACACTATAACAAATTGCTATTGGGAGAACTGAAGGAAATGGAGGCCGTACTAAATGTTATTGCATAGTGCCTGACACAGTAAATGATCAACAAATATATTTTAATATATATATAGAGAGAATAATGCATAGTATTTCTATCACACATTTTAGTTCACAAATCTCTTCTACCTACCATATCTTAATTAGTCATTCCTGTGCTTATTTGACAAATTTTATAGAGTTTCTACTATGTTTAAGGCACCAGGGATACAACAGTGGAAAAAAAAAAAAAAAAGCAGAAATCACTGCCATCATGGAGTTTACATTATAGTGGAAAGATATAAACAAGAACAACAAAAATTAATGAATTAATTATATATTATTCTAAAAGATAATCCCTATGGAGAAAAATAAAGCAGATTAAGGTTTGGAGGAAGGGGGTACAATTTTAAACAGAGTGGTCAGAGAATCTATCACAGAGAATGTTACCTTTCAGTAAAGCTTGTAGAAAATAAGAGTGATAGCCATTTGAGTAAAAAGTCATTGGCTACAGTCTGTATGCTAAGGCCATGAGGCAGAAGGGTTCCAGCAAATTTAAGGAACATGAAATAGTGGTTAAGTGCTATGGCTACTAACCAAAAGGTTAGTAGTTCAAATCCACGAGGCCCTCCTTGGAAACCAGATGGGGCAGTTCTACTCTGTCCTATAGGGCCGCTATGAGTCAGGATCCACTTGATGACAGTGGGTTTGGTTAAGGTGATCAATGTGACTGTAGGAATAAGAGAGGGTACCGGGAGATCTTGAAGTCAGAGAATACGGGGTTGGGGAGGCAGATAAAGGTTATTATACTAAAAAAGCAAGGTGGGGAAACATTGGAAACTTCTGACCAGAGTGACACAATCTGGCTAATTTTTTAAAGAATTACTCTACCTACTGTGTTGAGAATAGACTGCAATGAAGTGAAGGTGGAAGTGAGAGATAAGCTAGGAGGTTATTCCAATGATCCAGGCATCAGGAGATGGTTACGTGGATAACAGTGTTTGCTGAGTGGAATTTTAAGACAGTATTTGATGAGGAAACTGAAGCCAAATATCTTAATCATCATCCTTAAATGTTAGAGTTTGAAATTCAGATCTCTGAGTCCAAATTTATATCATTTTCTACTGTTTTGGGTATACCAAGTGTGGGGTGCTTGTGAGACATTAGAGAAGAGATATCCAATAGGCAGTTAAATATTTAAGCCTGAAATTCAGGAGGAATAGAAATACTAGAATCACAGAACAGAACTGAGACTGTAAGAAGATAGTGAAAAACTATAGGAGTAGATGTAGAGCAAATGTAGATGAAATTAAAACGAGATGGAAGAAACAGACACAAAGGGAGTCAGAAGAGGCAGGTTTTTGGAAGGCCCAAAGGGCTGCAACTACTCCCGGTTCCTTCCCACCTTGCTAGCATCTTAGACATTCAGAACAAACCATTACACCTCTTCCTTTGAAGCCTAGTGGTTTGTCTAAATAAGCAGCAGAGCTCGAGAGATACAATTCCAAGCTGGTGCCCTTATGTCTATTCACCTCTCTTTGGGTGATTAGGTAGAAAATTTGTATTGCACCCTGTGCAGTGAAATACTCAGCTCCTGGAATATAAAACTGGGTTGGGGGAGATCGTTGGGATCCTTCAACCATGGGACAAAGAGAGGGGGCACGTGTGGAAGTTTTCCATCCCACTCAGAAAGCTTTTGAGCCAGGGATGGCTGCTCGTGATGGAACTTTTCCTCTTGTACACTGTTCTTTTTCTGTGATTAATTTAAACCACTTCCACTACTGTTAATACTTTGTACGTGTCTTATGTGTAGGACTTGATCAGGATAAATGGATATAACACCCATGGAGTGGTTGGTACCACTGGGCGCAGTTTTCACTGCAGTACCCTGATGGGTACTTGGTATCTGAAGACAGCCTTTAAAGCAACCTGCATGTGCAGTGCAGAGAGAGACAGAGTGAGAGACATGGAGAGAGGAGGAGAGACAGAGAGGGAATGAATGAGTAGCTTGTCAAAACAACAAGGCAAAGAATTAAGGGGAGGTTAAACAGAGACAGAGAGAAGGAAGTTTAGCCAGAGACAGAGAAGGAGGAGGGCAAGAAGAAGGAAGATTTATTATAGCTGTGTGAGATTTCAGTCATCAGAATGGAAAAGGGGTCACTAGTGAAAACATTCAAATACAATAAGGTCTAAAAACATGAGGACACTTGTAGGTGCCACTGAAGGTAGATGGACTGGAGGCATCAGAAGGAGACAGGGGCTGAATTAAGAACATAAACAATGGCAGGGGCACTTGCCCTGAGGAACAAGTAAAAGAAGATTTGATAAAATGAGAAATAAGTTATTAAGTTGTAAGAGAAGAAAATTAAACCATTCATACCTGATTTTTTTTTTTTTTTTTAAGGTAGGTAGCATTGGAAAGGAGTATGTGGATGGTGCAAATGATTAATGCCCTTGGGTGGCTGCACTACAAAGGCCTGGTGATCTACTTCCGAAAAATCAGTCATTTAAAACCCTGTGGAGCACAGCTCTACTTGGGCAACTGATTTTAGCATTGGAAAGGGTAGTAAAATTTTAGGATAATTGTTGTTGGGAATTAGAAAAAGATTCAACCATGAATTTGTCGAAGATTAATTTCTAACAGCAATAAGGGTCCCCCAAGGCTGACTAGTATACATTTGACAGCTGAGTGTTTGGTTCATTTTATTTTGCTTTAATGTTCAAATGTTCACCCACACTGAGTCATAAATACAGACTAATCCCTTGAGAATATATGCAAGCCACTGACCCTTAGGATGTATTCACCCTTATATAGAAATATATGCAAATTCATCACAATTCAAAAATAACTTTTTTTTTTAGGAATAAGATAGAGGGATTTACCTAATGAGCCTATGTTACCAGCTTGCTAAGCAAGCTGCAACCCTTAAAGACTATTTGTGTTGCTGTAGCTTTGGACAGTTTTATATTATCCCTCTAGGAAACTGCAGTTAAGAATAGCTTGCTACAGCCCACCTATTTATTTTTCAAACAGATATTCCATTTCAAGGTCAGTCTTTAAAGACATTGATTATAGGGTTCAAATGAATGATAGTTTCAGTGTTTCAAAATGATTATTGTAAAAATATATCTACTGGGTTGGGTTCTTTGAATAAGAAGCTAAATGTTTTTTGCCTGTATGTTTCCCATTTATTCTATTTAATGCTTTATCCCACATTTCTGTGATAGTCGAACTAATCTTATTTTAAATGTCTTTCTATTGTAGGAAGCATAATGTTATACACTGTAATTAAAACAAGAAGCTTATGAGAATGAGGAGGCCATTTGGCTTACATCCCTAAGGAAGAAGATCAAAGCTAGTGCCGTGTATATCTCTTTATAATAATAGACTCTTGCAATCAAAAGACATGAAAAGATTAGGACAGCCACAGCCTATAGAGTTTGCTGGGTTTGGATTCATTCTAGCACAAGGGAAACTTAGCATGATAATCCTTCTACATTTATATGAAAATATCAAATTTCTTATTTAAATTTTTTTATTTTTGAATGTTTAATAAAGATTTTATATACGAGTTGCCACAAACTAATTATATATATTTTTTATTTTAATATCACAATGAACTGCTAATTTCTTGACCTTTTCAAAAAAAGAACTATGAAAGACAAATACTAAAACTAATATTGAAAAATAAGGGCACATTGAATAGCTATGAAATCTTCAGATCCTTGAGCATCTTGTCATAATTAATTTCTAATAATCTTATGCCATTTCCCTTAGAAGTTCACTTGCTAGTTAAATACTAATGAGGACATTAGTTTACCAACAAATTAATTCCCTACTGAATGCGTAACAGGCCACTATAGGAAAATTTAAAGGAAATAGAAATGATAGATTCTGGTAGCTAATTACAATTGGAAGTTAAGGGAGGGATAGTATCCATGCAGCTACTGATTTCTAGAGGAGTAGGATGTTGACACTAGTTAAGTAAAAGAATAGTTACAGCTTCCTGGAAAAATCTAAGTAGTAGGGAAGTGCTGTGACTTATATTTTCAGAGCTTAGTTAATATTACCACTACTCGTTAACAGTTTGTCATACTGTGGTGGCTTGCACGTTGCTGGAATTCCCCACTCCAGAAAAAATTTACATCCATAAATGAAAAATAAATTCCACAGAAAAACATTTATTTTTGATAATGGGGCTTCAAGGACTTCTTTTCCAATACTTCCTTCTACTGCCATTTCACCATTCTACATACATTCTTACCTCCCCAAGGTGGGACTATTCATTTTTTCTTAAATATATCATCTACATGTCTTTTTCCTTTTTGGGGTACCCTTTCCCATTTAATAAAATTCTAGTTATTCTCTAAAGTCAATGACATTTTACCTCTTTTAATGCAAACTGTCCTAGTGAAATTGATCTCCCTCTATTTAGTGGTTCCATAGCACTCTACTCAAAACACCAGAAAGGGCCTATTATACTTAGCTGTATATATGGTACCTACTGGATGGTGAGCTTCTGGAGGGCAGAGAGTCCTGTCTTAGACTTTCTATTTTTCACTAACAAGGTGACTTCAATAGAAAAGAAATCAAATTTTCTGAAGAGTATACATTATTTTTGGAAAGAGAAGGAGGAGAGAAAAAAACCAAAGCAATACTGGTGCTCTGTGTTTTATTATCAGAACGATAAATAGCTTTATTTAGTTAATCACCAAAATAAAACTAACTTTTCCCATGGTTAAAATAAAATACCCTGCATAGTAAAGATTATACCATACGAAATTAAAGCATCCATGGAAACTAAAACTCAAACTTGAGAAAGAGTCCATGTTATCCTCCTGAGCCTCTTAAAAGACTATACTGAAAATGAGACTTTTTACAATAGCTGGTTGTACAATGATAATTTAGAGAAATATGTTAGTGATACATTCTCTTTAAAGATCGTTCTTTTAGGAATATCATCATTTTAAGAGTAAGATAAAATGTAACTCACCATTTTAAGTCCTCATTTAATAGTAATACAGAAATGTATTTTAAACGTATACATCTTGAGGGGCTGAGGTGGAGAAAAGGTAGATCAAAAATGGTCAAACATAGCTAGCTTCATTTTGCCAAGGAAATTTATGAAGGAAATCTCCTTCATAAAATGAGTGGTTGATTAAAAAAATAAACGTTATTAAAGATAACTGAAAAACCAAACCCAGTGCCGTCGAGTCGATATCGACTCATAGCGACCCTATAGGACAGAGTAGAACTGCCCCGTAGAGTTTCCAAGGAGCGTCTGGCGAATTTGAACTGCCAACCCTTTGGTTAGCAGCCGTAGCACTTAACTGCTACGCCACTAGGGTTTCCAAACATTATTATACACAATAAAAATACAATTTATTGTGTCATTTATCTTTGTTAAACCAATCCTGAAAAATTTCATAGGCTCGAATTACAAGGGCACTGAGTGATGAAGATTATCCTTATTTCAATGGTATAATGTGGTTTTTAGTCACTAGTTCCAATGTCATGCTGGAACATTATCGTTAATTTAGAAGCTTAATTACTTTAAGTACAGACGTGTGTACACACCCATACAATTTGTACACATGTTCATGTTTTTTAAAAATAGCATACAACTCCTCCTAGAGGTGGTTACTCCTGAAGCTCAGACTGATTTAGAAACACAAAACAAAGCTTCAGTAGGCCTGGGGTAGGCGTTCTGAAGATCTCCATGTCCTTATCCTATGAATAGATTACTGTTCATAAAGTAAGACACTTTATCAATATGATTAAAGATCTGGAGGTGGGATTATCCAGGATCATCTCGGTGAGCCCAAAAGGGTTCTTATTAGAGGGCGATCAGAGAGGAGAGAACTAGGTGTGATGAAGGAGGCAGAGGCTGGAATGATGCTAAGAAAAGCCCATGAGCCAAGGAACACAGTAAGCCTCTCGAAACTGGCAAGGAAACTGATTGTTCTCTAGGGCCTCCAAAGAGACACAGCCCCAGAGGCACGTTTCAGGCTTCAGACCTACAGAACTATGAGACAATAAAATTGTGTTTCTTTAAGCCACTAAATTTGTAGCAATTCATTTCAACAACATAGGAAACTAATACAAGTACCAAGTTTCCTATCATAGCCCAGACTTCACATATGTAAGTCTGAACAAATGAGTAGGAAACAAGCAAAGCTACAAGCCATTTTCCGTTAATTTAAAGGCCTCTTTCTCCTAATTGGCTTTCTATTAGTTTCAACACTTTCTGCTTTTAAAGAAAATGCCTGTCCCTCTCCCTGTTGTCAAATGAGAGTCGAAATACATTTGCACAGGCTAGCAGTAATGAACAGAAGCACTTGACAGAATCCTACGAAAGACACTATAAATGTTCCAAGAAATGACACCCTGACTGAAGAACATATGAATTGGGAATTGTGTGCGTGTGTGGACATGCTTTTATGCTTGTGAGATGATAAAGTACAAAAATGTGATGTCTTTCTACTGTGAAACAATAGTAATTAATAGTATAAATTTATGCTTTCTAATGGCTACCAAATTTGCAATCGCTGTATGCCTTATTAAGCACCAAGTGTTTTTCCAGCCACAAATGGCAATTCATTCTTAGAAGAACATCTTACATAAACCTAAGACAAAATTGAAAATTTAAAGAAGTACATTATCCTCAGGAAGAGGCTCTGCTCATTCATCATTTCTATCACAATGAACAAATGAAAAGTACCCCTGTGAACATTTCAAATCCAATCTGACATTTAATTTTCAAGGAGAAATTCCCTCCCCTCCCCGACCATTTAACACTGGTAGGGCTCCTTGTGCTTTTCAGACAGCAATATCAAAAATGGTGAAGCAATCAGCATAGCCATGTTTGGAACTGCTGCTTTACCAAGAGGAAAAAAAAAAATATATATATATATATATATATATACATAAATACCACAGTAAAAACTCTGTCCTTTATTTAGCAAGAGAAAAGAATATCTTTTTCATTGGAATAAAGCTAGTACATTCAACACGGTTGGCTCGAGTTTTTATTATCTTTGGACTAGTGCTTTGCAGCTTTGTGTTCTTTTCCCAAATTTCAGCAGAAATGTTCTATTTTCTTTTACCTGTCCTTTCTCAAAAGCCCACTGAAATGCACTGGCAGAGTTATTTCATATCCTACATTGTTAAGGAAGGGGAAAATTTTGACACATCTCCTTTGTAAACGTAAAAGAAAAAGCCTAAATTATTGACATTTCCTTACAAGCCCTATTCTCTAAATCCTGTGTGATCCTCATATGGTTCCCCAGGCGGTATCAAAATTCACATCTTTTTTTCTCATCTTTATACTTAGGGAGATATGAAGCAGATGGTTAGGCTTTGGCTCTTTCAGGGATAATGCAGTATTTCCTAACCCTTTTTCTGTGTTTTAACCATTTTAGCGTTCTTCAAGCACTATAGTTTTACATAATTCAAACTCCTATTTTGATTTTAAAACATGTTTTTCAGTCATAACATTTCTTTCCCTATTTTAAAAGGATCATTCAGGGAAAATAAAATCAACTAAAGTTATTCATATATCCAATTCTTATTTAATGTGAACAGAACCAAACATTGAGAATATAAAGGTGGAGACAACAGGATCTCTCTCCACAAGTTGCTGATGGTTTAGTAAATGTCTAGGCAAATATTTACAAATATATTTACAATAACATGAGGTAGATTATAATATACACACAACTGGAAGGTTGGAAAAACACTGAAAATGAGAAGCTCACGCTGTGGACCAAGGTGAGGTTGAGTTGAAATGCAGAGAGTGTGTTCAAGAGATACTGTTAGTTGCCTACCCAGTAGCTACTTCTACCACTTTTGAAAAATACCATCTCCCACTGTGGAGGCAGGAAAGGCCATACACTGGCTTTTCCAATCTCTCTTGAAGCTCAGGCATGAATCTATGGCCCAAAGCCCTTATTTCTTTGGGTGTGAGCATCTTAAGTCTGGAGCACCAGCCATCAGGAGTCCAAGAAGATAAGACTGAGGATGACGATGGCAAAGTGGAAAGACGCTCAGCATCTGGGTCTTGAATGGTATTGTTGAGCCACTCTGAGATGCCCTGCATCCCAATCGCTAGACTTTTTGTTATGTTATACAATAAATATCCTTGTTACTTAGCCACATTGTGTTCTATAAACATTGTTCTGTATAAACAGAAGCAACTAGTATAGGCATCAGGAAGTCTTTGCAGAAATGGTCTTATTTAAGCATTTTAATAAAAGAATAAGAAGTTGCCAGATTGTTTACGTGGAGGATGGAATTCCAAGCCAATGGAAGATCACAAAGAGAAAATGTGGCATATTAAGAGAATGCAAAGAGTTTATGTGTCAAAGAAAGGCTGCAAAAAAGATTTGTGTTGCTTGGACACAGTCAGTATTTAAATGTGTTCTTTGTAACTATTCAATTAGACTTCTTACTCTTCATTTTTTTTATATTTAAAAAAAAATTTATGAGATAATAAAATACTGAATAGTGTAAATGGTAATAGTTATCAATGTTCACAATGTGCCACAAGCTAAATTAAATAATTTGCAACAATGTATCAGTTGCATGTTAAAAATCAGGCTATGAGATCATTTAGAAAGTTAAATAGTTTTCTTAATGCCGACAAACTACGAAGCGACAAGATTAGGATGCAAATTCATGCCTGACTGACTCAAAGCTTGGACTCATAATAATCACTATAAGAGACGTTCTCAAGCTCAGGATTACTGGCATTTGGGGAGCAACAGTTCTCAAGTTGGGAAGTTATTTATCGCCACTCACCACCAGACATTAAATGCGAGCAGTGCCTTCGGTCGTTGTAGAAACACAAAACATCCCTACACTTACATGTGATTCACTAGAGATGCTGCGCTAAAAAGCCTACTTGGGAATCACATGAACACTGTTAATACTTATTCTAAACGATGGAGATCGGCACCAACCTTATACTTTCAGATAGTTCCTTCTTCATGATTCCTTCCTTCCTGTTGGCTGATTTCTAAAATGCCATGTGTGTGAGTCTCATCTCTTAAAGGGTAGCAACTATTCTGAAAGAAGTGAAACTTTGCCTATTATTTATTGAAAACTGTGTAAAAAGAAAAAGAAAGGAATTTATGGACATGGAGGCTATTACAAAGGCATTGAGTATCAGAGGAAAATACCACAGATGAAAAGATTGAATATTAAAAAAAGAAAAAACACAGGAGGTTTGAAACACTGTTGGCACATACCCTTTACAATTTTGTCAAGAATTCCCTACTCTAATTTTCTTCAAAAGCAAAGGAATGGAATAAATGAACTTCATAGCCACATAGGACAGAGTAGAACCGCACCATCGGGTTTCCAAGGAACAGCTGGTGGATTAAGAACTGCTGACCTTTTGGTTAGCAGCCAAACTGTTAACCACTGCACCACCAGAGCTCCTAAATGACCCTCCTAGTTCCTTTTATTTCATTTCTATGGCAAAACAAGTACTTAAAACATAAAAAAGTCTTCCTAAAAAAATAAAAAAGACAGTGAGATAGTGGTTTTCATAGAATGGTTACCCTTTTGTTGACACATATCTGAATCCCAAACTACCAAATGAGAAGAAAAACCAAATGAGAAGAGCGTCTTTATTAGTTGATGTAATAGTGGACAGAGGTCCAAGGTGGGTGGGCTCCTGTTGTTTGCCTAATTGTAAAATATGAAGAAAAGTTCAATAGGTTTCCCAAACATAACCATAAGTAACACAGGTAATTAAGTACTTCTCTACAGAAGACATGTGTCATGAGAATTTAAATGAATCCTTATGAAAGTAATTATTACTTTATCAGAAGAAAAGGTCTAATGTAGCACTTTAATGTTAATAGAAAACGAGAAATGGTAGCTATGGGGGCCTAAAGCAACATAAATCAAGCCTCATAATGTTTTCAGAAATGATATAAATGAGTGCATTTTCTCATATTATGTCAATGCTCTTTCATTTTTTTGATAATTAAGAGGTAATTGAAAAACTGTGTGCTTTAAGAAAATACATATTTAGTTTAATCCATATCACCAGACCATGGATTAGAGTGTTATTATTTTCTGTAGTTTACATTTTGGAGATATTTTAATTGTATAAGTTATATTTAATTAAAATAGTTAATAATTGAAAAGAACAAAATCTCTTGAAGTTTACCACTTTTAGACAATAATTGCTACTTCGGTTTTGTACAGCCTTGCAGAATTTTCTATATAGGAAATATGCACATAAATTGTTTTTTAAATACTCAATATGTTAACTTTTTTGCTCCAAAATATTTTGTAATATACCTTCATATTGGTAAATCTAGTTCTATATAATGAATTGAATAAAGACATGATATACCATTATATACTTTATATGCATTTTCCATACTTTTTAAAGTTTGGAAAATTAGGAATTACCTTAACATCCAAAAACTAGTAGTAGGTAAAATGAAAAGCTGCAATAAACAACACTATAAGTAATCTTTGGTCACTTGTCTTTTTAAACATCGCTAATTGAGTAAATTGATGTTTCTGAAAAATAATTATTTTTTAGGGCTTTTGATGCACTGAGACAAATTGACCTTGAAATATAGTGTCAAAATTTACACTCCAATCTTACTTTTACCCCATAGCCTAACCTACATTTGTTATTTTTAAAAATATATATATTTCAGTCCAAGAGACTGTACCATTATAAGTACTTGCATTTCTTTTTACCTGAAGCATTTTTTTCCACGTTTTTTGACCATTTTCAGGACATGTCGATTTTAAAAGACTGCAATTATGGGAGATGCATATAAAAATTCCATATGGGGCCTGAATGACTTTTGCCTGCCTTGTTTGTTTATTTGTTTTTGAGGAAATTTAGATTATAAATAAGTTGTAATCTCATTGTTAAGATGCATTGCTAAAATGTAGTATCCTGGAAAAGTTAGTTTCAGGATTGCCCTGAGAGAGAATGAACTACATATGAGAATCAATAATGTCAAATTATTTTGATGAGTAATCTTCTTTTCTTGACATTTACATATGTATGGCTCTCCAGTTTTTAGGAAGAGGCTCGTCCTTTTACTTCCCTAAGAAAGCTCCAATAGTATTTTCCAGTGTGGGGAGAAAAGATTGAATATAAGTTTTACTATGTTCAACAGGCTCCGTTTTGTAAAATGTTTGTTATTTAAAAAAAAAAAAAAGGAGAGGAGGTTCAAAATGCCTCTTCTATGTTTGGAAAGCTGAGGCCAGTACCACCTGCTCAGCTTCCACGATAAGGCCATTGCAAGGCCATAGGTAATATCTTTGTCATCATTTTCCTATAGTCACACAGGAGAGAGGCCACCTAGGCAATCCAAGACAGTTGACACTGGAGACAATCACCTTCAACACACAGCGGAATGTGATACGGCCAATACCCAGATATTGTTTGGGCAACGTTTGATGAGGCATTAAAGGAGTACTTCTATCATTCGATACTTTGAAATTTCTACAGCATCAAAATTAATATATTTGAAATATAATTCAAAGAAGGAAGGCACAGGAAATTCTGCTATATCCTAAAGGAAGAATTCAAATTAACATTCAACATACCTTAACCACTGCACCACCAGGGCACCTAGAAATGCTGGTACGCGGTGATTAGAAGCCGACTAACTTTTAGTCAGTTTTACTGTTTTTAAATTTGCTTCAAGCAATGCAACTTCTTTTGCCTTTTCTTTTTTTTTAATTTTTATTGTGCTTTAAGTGAAAGTTTACAAATCAAGTTGGTCTCTCATACAAAAACTTATATATACCTTGCTGTATAACTCCTAATTGCTCTCCCCCTAGTGAGACAGCACACTCCTTTCCCCCACCCTCTGTTTTTGTGTCCATTCTGCCAGCTTCTAACTCCCTCTGCTGTCTCATCTCCCTTCCAGACAGGAGATGCCGACATAGTCTTATGTGTCCATTTGATCCAAGACGCTCACTCTTCACCAGTATCATTTTCTATCCCATAGTCCAGTCCGATCCCTGTCTGAAGAGTTGGCTTTGGGAATGGTTCTTGTCTTGGGCTAACAGAAGGTCTGGGGACCATGATCTCCAGGGTCCTTCTAGTCTCAGTCAGGCATACGTTCTTTAAAACACACACACACACTAAGTACTGGGATATATATACCTATGTATATATAGATTTAAAGATATAAAATATATGTTATACACACACACACACAAAGTAACATCGACGTTATCTATTCACTTTCTAATCCATGAGGCAAGATTTTTATTTCCTTCTTCAGTTTTATATCACTCAATATGACAAAAACTCTTGAAAATTCAAACTTTTTATTTGTAGAATCTTGGAAACCCTGGTGGCATAGTGGTTAACAGCTATGGCTGCTAACCAAAAAGGTTGGCAGTTTGAATCCACCAGGCACTCCTTGGACACCCTATGGGGCAGTTTTACTCTGTCCTATACGATCGCTATGAGTCGGAATCCACTCGACAGCAATGGGTTTGTTTGTTTGTAGATCATCAGTCTTTGGACTTGAGTTTTTAACATTTCTTTCCCCTCAGAGCTTGGTAAGGCAGGAAAATCATTTCTAAAATCATCTTATTACCATAAAGAATTTTTTTTTCCATCAAAATAAGCCCAATCTGTAAATTACTGGTGAACTGGGTGCTCTCCTCTTTGTTTCAGCAACAACCTCTTTGTATGAAGAGTAGATAAGTATACTTAAAAAGTCCAAATGATTGTTGTCAAAGACTAGATGAATTACAAAATCTATTTTCCATAGAACAAGAAAGGACATCGACCACTATTGATGTGTTAGAAAAAAAAAAAAAAATTGAGTGTATGATACACATAAGTTGTATCTTTTTAGAGACAAATTAGCAGATAATTGGGTATTTAAAACCACAACCATACGCGTGAGAAATGCAAACTTTAACGACACTTCAGTGGATATTATCTAGGAATTAGGCCTGACTTTTACCATTAAAGTGAATATCTTTCACTGTGATTAAATAACCTCTTTGAAGTATTTTAAATTTTTAAGCTACTTTAAAATGTATTTAAAAGAGAAACTACTAATGAGAGATAAGGATAAGGTAATATTTAAATAATAAGGTTTTAAGAAAAAATACATAAATGCATTCTCAAAACTGTTAAATTGTTAAACTCCCCCAATAGTGTTCTATATTCAGAGAATACTATATGAAATTCAATTCTTGCGATTTAAAAGTAGGTATGTTAACACCATATTGCATTATGTCTTTAATTAGCTAATGTATAATTATTATTCATTATATGCAGTTATGATCTTATTTCCCAAGGATATTTATCATTTCTTTGATCTGCAACAGTAAACACAATTACATAAAACCATATTGTATCTTAGGTATTCTTCAATAAATGTTTTAATTAATTATGATAAAGGAATTATTAAAAACTTTACTGATGTTTAAATGTTTAAGTGGTAATCTCATTTAAAAAAACTTTAAAAATTTAAATAAAATAAATTGCAATTCATTGATGGACGACTAGAATATAGTAAATATTCAAGAGTTAAAACTAACTCTAAAACTTTACTCCAAAAAAGTAGAAACATATAGATATTGGGAACACATGTTAGGGAAATATCAATATTGATAAAGATTGGGAAAAAAACTAAATAATTAATGTTCCCAAGAGATCAAAATCAGGATGCCTGCAAAAGTCATGGATCCTTTGAACAAGTCCTCACCTTCTGTATTTTTCCAAGTGAGTCCTTTATTGGAAGTCGTCATATAGGTTTCACACAACCCCTTGGCCCTGTTCACAGCTGATTGGACCTATCACTCAAGGCAAGCAATGAAGTGGCCTGATACAAAAATCGTGTCCAATAAGAATGAAAGTAAGTAATGTGAACAATCTGATACATTTTCCTGTTGTGTGGAGGTAAGTGGTAAATCAGTACAGTAGCAAGAGATTTTGAAGCTCAGTAGAAAGAACAGAACTGTAAGATTTAAAAAAGAAAAAAAAATTTGCGATATGAGTAGATTTGGGATAAAATGGTAAGATTATGAGTCAGTCGTATACTAGCTATATCATTTTAATACAGTTATTGAAATTTGCTCCATTCAAACTCTCTAATAGGAAACTGAGAAAACATTAAAAAATAGGCACATAGAAACTTTGTGACATTAAATAGAACAATGTATATAAAGCACCTCATATGCTAGCTGGCAAGAGTAAAAAAAAAGTAGTCAATAAATGTTAGCCATTATTAATTTTATTATTATTTTTTAATTTTAGTACTAGATACTTAATGAAGTTTTTGTCCCCAATTACTTTCCATTTTCCAAGTTGACAAGGCAGTTTAAATACTCCTGTGTTCCCACCAAATTTATTTTTATAATAGTTCCTGGATCTCTGTAAGGCTTAGCTACAAGAATGAGGTTTTGATTTCTCTTATTTCCACACATTCTTGAGTTTACTCAAGTGAGCAAAACCCTTTCTTGCTCTTAAGAGTGCATAACTGATGCTAATAAGAATTTAAAAGATATATTTAAAATTGATAGTTACCAAAATAAATATCCTACTGCTCCTACTCTGTTTCTTTGATCAGACAAAATTGTGCCTAGCATCACTTTTTGTTCCTTTGTTTCTGATTTGAAGATGTAAGTTGTTTGGGGGATATTTAAAGTTTTTCCTTAACATGCTGATGTTTGAAGAGGAAAAGTATGCTCGATAATTATTTTGAATGTTTTAGTTCTGTAAAAGATGACAGACAGGTTTGAGATTTATGGACTCTAAAACAAGGGAGAATATGATTTGCTGGAGAGCGAGAGGGAGCATGAAGACATGGGATTTGCTTTCAGTCACTTCTACGTTCTATGTTCTGCATCACCCCCCAGTAAGATGTGGGTCATTGCCCTGTTTTGTTTTAAATCTTCTTCTTTGTTACTAAATTATTATTTTCAACACAATCTTAAATATTTTTGATAAATGCATGCATAATAAGCTTTATTATGCTAAACTTATTCAATAATTCCACCTAGCTTGATTTAAATACTTTCTATAGCTCCCAAGGCAACCCTGGTGGCACAGTGGTTAAGTGCTACGTTACTAACCAAAAGGCTGGCAGTTCCAATTCTCCAGGTGCTCCTTGGAAACCCTATGGAGCAGTTCTGCTCTACCCTATAAGGTCGCTCTCAGTTGGAATTGACTCGATGGCAGTGGGTTTAGCTTTTTTTTTTTTTTTTAATAGCTCCCAAGATTAAGAATGAGGAAGTGAGGAAATGAGTGTGCAGTTTTGATTTTTGAGTTTAGTCAAATATCTGAAGTGTGTGAATACCCTATCATAAGCGGAATGAAAAAAAAAAAAAAAGCACTACCAACAATGACAGTAAAATATTTGGCAGTTATGTACAGGAAATACTAAAAGTCAACATTCTAAACCAAAATTCACATTCCACTTAACTGTTATGAGTTTTAAATAATATTGTATGCTCAACTGACAAAAATAATAAGTGTTCCTTCTCTGATGAAAATTATGCAACCCTGAAAATTTCTCCATGTATAAGCTCAGTACTTCTAGAAGACCACTGAGGTCAAGTTGATTCCACTCATAGAGACCCTATCCCATCTCATCCCATCCCAGTGCCGTCGAGTCAATTCCGAATCATAGTAGAGACCCTATGGCACAGAGTAAAAGTGCTCCATAGAGTTGCCAAGGAGCGCCTGGTGGATTCAAACTGCCAATGTTTTGGTTAGCAGCTGTAGCACTTAACCAATACGCCACCAAAAAAACCAAGACAGTAGAGTGAAAAATACTGATTTTAGCACAGGAGTCACTCCCAATGGACATGTAAACTCCTGGTAGTCTGCATTCTTTTCCTTACCTCATTTCCACAATTTCTAACCTCACCACTTCCCATCTTTCTTATTTATTATCATGAAACAGTGTTTGACAGGTTTTCTAAAAAGTGAATGAAATCTACTAAATATCTACATGCTGGAATAGACAAAATATCATTCATCCCACAGTAATACGACCCAACTCAGACCACATGCTAAGACTTCTTATAAATACACACTGTACACAAAGTATTTTATCATCTCTTTAAAAATATTTCAGCTACTTGTAGTGCCAAAATAAAGCTAAAACTGTTTCTGTTACCTTACTCATAGCAGTGTCTAAAATAACTCTTTTGTGAGAACAATTTATAATTTTAGTGTAGGTAACACCTGCTCTAGTGATTCATTATTTTAAATAAGGAAAGAAAAAAAAAGTGAACTCAGTGGATTTTACATTGAAATACATAAAATATCAAGAGTTTAATACATTCCGCCTCACAGAAGTTTGTGATTGAAAACAAAAAGGAAATGTGTGAAAGTTAAAGGTCAGGACACCCTGTTCCAAACAGAGTTCTGTAGATTTCCCTAGGGCATATGACTCCAGGGCTTGGGCCGTGATTGTCATTTTTAAAACCAATTATTAGCTAAGAGCATCTTTTAGTTCCTCCTAGAGCCCTGGTGGAGCCCAGGTTAGAGCTACGACGGCTAATCAAAAGGTTGGCAGTTTGAATCCACCAGTTGATCCTTGGAAACCCTATGGGGCAGTTCTACTCTGTCCTATAGGGTCGCTTTGAGTTGCAATCGATTTGACGGCAACAGGTTTGATTTTGAGTTTTAGTGCTCTTGTATTTTAAATACTGTACTGTGCTATGCAGACATACACACTGAATGAATGTTAAATGCTTTTCTCTTTTCTTTGGCAATTCCCTTTAATGAAAATTTACTAGATTAGCTTCATTTAAATACATGAACTTAATGACTTCATATCTCTATCTTGCTTTTGAACAACTTACTAATTTATTTACCCAACGTTCTCTGTTATTTTTAAATTTTAAACATTAATTTCACATTCAAGAACTGAAGGATATTCATCTTTTTTTAATATTCAGAATAATCTGACAAAATAAATGATGGATCAGAGAAGTTGATTTAAAAATCATGACAAGGGTCTTTGTCTTGATTTTAAGATTTTTAGATGTAAAAATATTTTGAAAAAATTTTTTTGGAAAAAGAGACAAATCCAGATTTGACTACATTAAAGCATACAGCACATTTCTAATATATATTTTATTTATTTCTGGAGGGAAATTTTTGTTCTGTTTATTTGTATTTTTATTTTATCTCTATATTGTTTTTATAGAAACAGATATTTTTCAAGAACATACAAACTAATTGTATAAATCGGAATTGACTCGACGGCAGCAGGTTTTTTTTTTTTTTTTTTGGTTTATGGTGCCAGCGTACCTATCATAGAATCATCTTGATAATAAATAACTGTCAAATAGTCAAACCGAACATCTCATGGGATTTGGTTTCTTGCTTTGGAGGTGTGTTTAGTGCTTCTGTTCTACCTCCTAGTTCTTTGTGTAGTGCCTGGGGTCTTAAATGGTTGCAAGTGGCCGTCCAAGGCAGAATTGGTTTCTATTCACCTGGAGCAATAGAGGAAGAAGGAGAGTCAGGAATAGGAGAAGGATATGGACTGTGTGGCTAATTGCCTCCATGAACAACTGCCTTCTTTGCCACGAGACCAGAAGAACTAGATGGTGCCCGGATACTATTACCGAACATTTTGATCAAAGATTCCGTAGAAGAATCTTGGTTAAAGGGGAAAAATGCAGAATAGAATTTCAAATTCTTATGGACTGTAGACTTTCTGGAGGCATGGAGGGTAGATGAATCCCTGGAACTATTGCCCTGAGATTATCTTTAAACCTTAATGCAAAAATATCCTCTGAAGTCCTCTTAAAACCTAACAATAGTTTAGATTAACTAGCAAAAAAAGATCTGTCTTGAACATTATGCTCTTTTAAGAACTATATATATGAGATCAAATTGACAACAGTAACTTGAAAGATTAGATAGGAACCTTAGTGGGCAATGAGTTCATGTTAATGATGGAGGAACAACTCAGAAAAGGAGGGTGAGAAGGGTTGCACAGCTCAGATGTAATCAATGTTACTAAGTTGTATGTGGAATTGGTATATGTTTTGCTATGTATATTAGCAACAACAATAAATAAATAAAATTTAGAAAAAAATATAAATAAAAGCTAAATCTACCACATGGAAAACCACAGAGATCATCCAGATATCTAAAATGGTTGTGGATCAGACATACTGATACTGTACAGAGGATATAGGGGAAAAAAATTCCTATGATGAAAGCCAAGGCTTTAGAGAAGACACCTTCCTTAGGTATTTTCAACTGCATTTTGTCCATCTCAAAAGTGTTTTTAAACCTTTAGAATGCCCATAGATTCCAGAAAATTTGTGCAATTCTGTTTTGTATATAAGACTTTCCACTAGGAATAACCTAACTGCAGGATGGGACTATTTCCATATAAATCAGTAATCTTTAAACATTTTTAACAACTAATTTAGGGCCATCCTAGAAAGATACATATACATACATGCCTCAGGTTTATATAACAAGACTTAATCAATACACTTTTCTGTTTATTATTTTAAGGTAAAGAAAATAAGGATTAATTGAAAATTGCAATAAACTAGAAAAAAAAAACATCGTTGCACACTATAGCTAACAATTTAAAAAATAGTAAGAAAACATTTTTTCTCATATGTACTATACTCCTCTACTTGAAGAGTCTGTACAGAATCTTCTATTCTAAATGTATTTGAATTGACATTTACAAAGCATATATATTAAGAAAATAGAAAAACATCACCAGCTTTGATTAGTACAACTTAACAAAAAATGTTTCTTTTCCCTTAAAATCCTAAACATTTCTTTCTGTTCATATCAGATTTTTATTTGGTCAAGAAGCTGACAAGTTGTTCAAAGGGATGATGGATAGATTTCTGAGATAAAAGAAAATATGAACAGCAGCTTTTAAATAAGAACCTTTTTGTTTAAAGAAACATTTAATACCCAGTAGAGTGAGAACTTCTTTCTTTTTTTTTTTTTTTTTTTTATAGTGAGAACTTCTTTCTTTTGTAGAGTGTTTCTTACATCAAGTCCAAATTTTCCTGAAATCCTGTGTTTGTATTGGTTATTTGAAGAGCTAAACAGTTACTAATCTTGTTTCCAATAGGAAAATCCATATGCAGGCATTCAAATGAAGGAGAGGATTTAGTGGGCAATGACTTCTATGAGATTTGATTTTTTCTTTTTCCTTTTTCAGTACCATAACTACTTTCTGTTATGTTGCATGTTGATATATAACAAATTTCTTTGTATATAGGAAGAAAACTTCATTATATTTCCCATGTCAAGTTATGTTGTATTGTGTTAAGTTATGCTATGTTATACTATGTTATGTCCTCTAAAAATGAGAAGAAACAGCTGCAAACACCCTTTATTAATCAGAACCTGGAATGTAAAAAGTATGAATCTAGGAAAATTGGAAATTGTCAAAAATGAAATGGAACTCATAAACATCAATATTCTAGGCATTGGTGAGCTAAAATGGACTGGTATTGGCCATTTTGAATCGAATAATCATATAGTCTACTATGCTGGGAATGATAACTTGAAGAAGAATGGAGTTGCAGTCATCGTCAAAATGAATATTTCAAGATCTATCCTGAACTACAACATTGTCAGTGATAGGATAATATCCATATGCCTACAGGGAAGACCTGTTAATATGACTATTATTCAAATTTATGCACCAACCACTAAGGCCAATGAAGAAGAAATTGAGGATTTTTATCAGTTTCTGCGGTCTGAAATTGATCAAACATGCAATCAGGATGCATTGATAATCACTGGTGATTGGAATGCGAAAGTTGGAAACAAGTAACGATTGGTAATTGGAAAATATGGTCTTGGTGACAGAAACAATGCCAGAGATCGAGTGATAGAATTTTGCAAGACCAATGACTTCTTCATTGTGAATACATTTTTTCACCAACATAAACCGTGACTATACACATGGACCTCACCAAATGGAATACGCAGGAATCAAATCAACTACGTCTGTGGAAAGAGACAATGGAAAAGCTCATATCATCAGTCAGAACAAGGCCGGGGCCAACTGTGGAACAGACAATCAATTGCTCATATGCAAGTTCAAGTTGAAGCAGAAGAAAATCTGAGCAAGCCCACGAAAGCCAAAGTACAACCTTCAGTATATCCCATCTGAATTTAGAGACCATCTCAAGAATAGATTTGAACACTAATGACTGCAGACCAGAGAAGTTGTGGAATGACATCATGGACATCATACATGAAAAAAGCAAGAGGTCGTTGAAGACAGGAAAAAAAGAAAAGACCAAGACAGATGTCAGAGGACACTCTGAAACTTGCTTTCAAATGTCGAGCAGCTAAAGCACACACACACAAAAAGGAAGGAATAATGAAGTAAAAGAACTGAACAGAAGATTTCAAAGCGTGGCTTGAGAGGACTAAGTATTATGACCTGGAGATAGAAAACCAAAAGGGAAGAAGGCCCTTGGCATTTCTCAAGCTGGAAGAACTGAAGAAAAAATTCAAGCCTTAAGTTGCAATAGTGAAGGATTCTATGGAGAAAATATTAAATGACACAGGAAGCATCAAAAGAAGATGGAAGCAATACACAGAATCATTATACCAAAAAGAATTAGTTGAGTTCAAGTGTTTCAAGAGGTAGCATATGATCAGGAACTGATGGTACTGAAGGAAGAAGTCCAAGCTGTGCTGAAGGCACTGGCAAAAAACAAGGCTCCAGGAATTGACAGAATATCATTTGAGATGTTTCAGCAAAGGGATGCACCACTGGAAGTACTCACTCAACTATGCCAAGAAATTTGGAAGACAGCTACCTGGCCAACTGACCGGAAGAGATCCATATTTATTCCTATTCCCAAGAAAGGTGATCCAACAAATGCAGAAATTATTTAACAATATCATTACTGCCACATGTAAGCAAAATTTTGCTGAAGATCATTCAAAAGTGACTGCAGCAGTATATCGGCAGGGAACTTCCAGAAATTCAGGCCAGTTTCAGAAGAGGATGTGGAACCAGGGATATCATTGCTGATGTCAGATGGATCCTGGCTGAAAGCAGAGAATACCAGAAGGATGTTTACCTGTGTTTTATTGACTATGCAAAGGCATTCGACTGTGTGGATCATAACAAACTATGGATAACATTGCAAAGAATGGGAATTCCAGAATACTTAATTGTGCTCATGAGGAACCTGTACATAGATCAAGAGGCAGTTGTTTGGATATAACAAGGGGATACTGAATGGCTTAAAGTCAGGAAAGGTGTGTGTCAGGGTTGTATCCTTTCAGCATACCTATTCAATCTGTATGCTGAGCAAATAATATGAGAAGCGGGACTATATGAAGAAGAATGGGGCATCAGGATTGGAGGAAGACTCATTAGCAATCTGCATTATGCAGATGATACAATCTTACTTGCTGAAAGTGAAGAGGACTTGAAGCACTTACTAATGAAGATCAAAGACCACAGCCTTCAGTATGGATTAGATCTCAACATAAAGAAAACAAAAATCCTTACAACCGGACCAATAAGGAACATCATGATAAGTGGAGAAAAGATGGAAGTAGTTAAAGATTTCACTGTACTTGGATCCACAATCAACACCCATGGAAGCGGCATTCAAGAAATCAAAAGATGCATTGCATTGTGCAAATCTACTACAAAGGACCTCTTTAAAATGTAGAAAAGCAAAGATATCACCTTGAAGACTAAGGTGTGCCTGACCCAACCCGTGGTATTTTTAATTGCATCATATGCATGTGAAAGCTGGACAATGAATAAAGAAGACTGAAGAAGAATTGACACCTTTGAATTGTGGTGTTGGCGAAGAATATTGGACATAACACAGACTGCCAAAAGAATGAACAAATCTGTCTTGGAAGAAGTTCAACCAGAGTGCTCCTTAGAATGAAGGATGGTGAGACTACGTCTTACATACTTTGGACATGTCAGGAGGAATCAGTCCCTGGTGAAGGACATCATGCTCGGTAAAGTACAGGGTCAGCTGAAAAGAGGAAGACCCTCAACAAGATGGATTGACACAGTGGCTGCAACAATGGGCTCAAACATAACAATGACTGTGAGGATGGAACAGGACTGGGCACTGTTTCATTCTGTGGTATATAGGGTCACTATGAGTCGGAACCAACTCAACGGTACCTAACAACGACAGTAACAACATGTTATGTTATGCTATATTTTATTGAGAGACTTTTTCAGATAACTTTTTCTGATTTGTAATCTAATGAGATTTTTTTTGGGGAGGCAGTTACTAAAATTTTAGGCAGAGATACAGGCCACTTGAATCACGAAAACTCATACTGCCTCAAAAGCAGTATTTCTTTAAACTGGTCTTGGGATCTTCTGGACCAGAATCACCTGGAATGTGGAAAGTTCGAGAACTCTAAACCAGTTTCTGAGCTTCCTTGTCAATATTAAATCGATCCTTATCTAATTAAAACTTACATTTTAAAGAACTGCTTATCTTCAGTATATTGTAAGTAACCTTACATGTGGCTTACAATGGGTTTTATATCCTCCCTTTGAAACAACTAGATCTCTTGTTAATATGAGATCCCAACATTATCTCATTCTCATCTGAGCTATTGTGAAAAGTGTCTACCCTCTTGCCATTGATTCTCCCCCAATTTATTCCTTTACAGACAGCATTCTGTCATCAGGCTCCACCAAATGATGGATCTGAGTTTTGTGGGCTCTGAAAAAAAAAAAAAAACTTTTTTTTTTTTGAAGCTGATTATTATTTGGAAGACTTTCTTATGAGAAAGAATGCAAAATTTGGTATGAAAATGAATATATATTTAAAATGTGGAAAGAAATCACAACAAATCACATTTAAAATAACTGGCAATATATAATATAATGATGCAAATATATAAAGCATCAGTTAAAAATTAAATTTAACTGAACGACATAGCTCCATAAACCTTTCTTCTCTACAATTTTTTGAGCTACGGACACTTCAATGATCTTAAACATATTTTCTACAGAGAGAATAGAAAATTAATCCAGTCTTTCATGAATATATGATCCAGTTTTTTTTTTATTATAATCCTTAGATGGGAAAGTTTCTTTCAATTTTATAACTTATTATTGGAAGTTCCATGGAAATCTTTTGCATGTTTTTCAAATTTGGGGAAATTCTCTATAGGCTTCTTTTATATATCAGCTGCAAGACTTGGAAGGCTTTTCCACACACTAGTTTCTAGCTCTACTTTTCAAATCTTGTTTCTTCTTTACTAACCATATATTTCAAATATCACTAAGACATATTTGTATTTGTGATATCACCTATAGCCTTGTACCTTTGTGTCATGATGTTGGGTAAATTACTGCAGTAAATGGAAGCCAATCATACATTAAAGCTTTTAGGAATAACTTAAATATACACAGAGCTGTTTGTGAGCCTCATAAATTATCTTGAAATTTAACTTATGTCTTCATTATTATTTATAACCAGAGACCTGGGATTATTTCTAGATTTCTTTTCTCAGTAAATTCATATCCAATAAATCATTAAATTATGGTTATTCTACTTCCTACAGCCTACCTAATTAGCACTAGAACCCAGACTCTTCGTGCAAATTTCAATTGATACTTTCACAGTCTAAGCTATGAGTCTCTCCTACCTGAGCTCCATAGCAGCCTTCCTCTTCATTAAGTCTTTTTTTCTTTCAACCCATTCTCTAGAGTGTAATCCTTTTTTAAAAAATATACATTTGATACTTTTTAAATTCCTGCAAAAAATTTTTCAAAATCTTACTATAAAACTACTTTTAAAATTCAATCTCAGCAACATAGTACAAAGAACCTCCAGTCTCTACTTCCCTATTCCTCCTACAAACTTAGGGATTTAGTACAAACTGATCTATTTTTAGACTTTTGCTTTTCTTGAGTTGGCCCTTGACTGATTCTGTGTCTTCTACTAGACCCCCTTTTCTCTCTTTATCCATTTCTTATAGCAGATCTAACTTATGTCTTAATTTAAGGCCACCTCATCTCAGAGATCTGACTCCTGTGCTTTCTGTGACTCTCTATTTCCACTCTCACGAAGCTATTCATAAATTAACTTTCATAAATTTTTTAATTGTCTACCTTCCTCTCAGAAGATAGAACTTAGTGAGGGTAGTAACTGTGTCTTGTTCACCATTGTCTACCAAATATGAAAACTCAGTAAGAGTTTACTGGAATAAATATGGAAATAATGGAAAATATTAGGAACTAGATATGGGGTTTTCTGTATTGCTCTGGTATAAGGATTCAAATTTTTGATATATCAGTTTCCTCATGTATAAAATGGGAATAATGGTATGCATTTCATGGTTGTGTTGTGAAAATTATATATTATATGTGAATTACTAACATGGTCTGTGACATGCACAATAGAGACTATTATTATTATTATGAAAGAAAGAATGTTTTCTCTCTTCAAACCTCTAAAATATTTTAACTTTGGCTAGTTGAAAATTAGCTAGATGTAAGCTAATTTTCAATCACCAAGAATTATTCTCTTGTCCTATTTCCATGAAACTAAATCAAGTGGATATATTAATGATTGTGGAAACAGAGTTTCAATCATTCATTATAATTAAAAACATTTTTCTTGTTGTTTTACAAAATAAATTTCATCAAATATTTTCAAATAAATTTTATCTTTCATTTAACAACTTTGGGAAAAAATACAACTTTTTTAATGTCACATTAAAATTCTCACTCAAATCCAATGTATTTCATTTTACTACAATAATTATTTTGAATTTTAATTATATGTCTTTAAATATAGGCAGCAAGTCTCTCCCTCAGAGAAAAACAACCATTCTCCAAGAAAAAGCAAGATGCATGTACTAAGATTCTTAAAACTTCAATTTCATGAATATTTAGTATTATTATTATAGATTATGTAATCTCAGTTAAATAAAATGAAGTAGCTCCACTACAATAACTTAAATAAAAATAATTTAATAAATACGTAATTCCTTTCCCTACATTTATTTCTATAGAAGCCCTGGTGGCACAGTGGTTAAAGTTCTTAGCTGCTAACCAAAAAGTCAGAAGTTCGAATCCACCAGTCAGTCCATAGGAGAAAGATGAGGCAGTCTGCTTCCATAAAGATTACAGCCTTGAAAACCATATGGGGCAGTTCTCTGCCCTATAGGGCCCCTATGAACAGGAACTAACTCAATGGCAATGGGTTTTTTTTTGGCTGTGTTCATTTCCACAATGTAAAATATATAATTTATTCCTCTCTACATTAATTTTTCTTAGTAAAATATAAATGATATCAGGTTGGACATTGTTTCTACCATTCAAAGTAAGTTTTTATCTTTATGTCCAGTCTTCATCTTAATGCTCACATCAGGTATTAGTGGAAATGTGAATGCACTGGGAGCCTCATGAGGAAGTAAAATCCAATGTAATTTGAATAATATAGGGAAAAGACTCATTGGAAAGGATTCAGAGAGAAATAGGAATGGCTAACTGAAAGAAATACTATATTTATTACTTAAGAAATATTTATATAGCTTTCTTGGTGTCAAGACCTGTTCTAAGTTCATAAAAATATTAATAACCTTGAGATAATCACAATTTATCAGTAAGATTAAGTATAAATTAAAACTAACTATGCAAGTTCTTAAAAGCAAGTGTTCAGACTAGAAATGACCCCATCACATCTCTAGCATCTAGCACATAACAAGCACTCAATAAATAGCTGTTGAAAGAATAAATGAATGACTGTTGTATTAAAAGTCTGCATAAAGAGCTAAGGGGATAGAGAGGAGGTTACCCTTAATTTTTTTTCAAGAATAGAGAAAGCAAATGGGGATGAGCAAGGTTCAAGAGAGATAATCTTTAAGCTGTGCTTCAAGGATGAGTGTGGATTCCCTAGGCATAGAAAGGAGTGACAGAATAAGATAAATTCATCACTTGGAGAGGATTAGAAAAGTAAAGGACATTTCAGGAAATATAGTTTCCAACAAAGGGACAAAAACAAAAAATCTCTCCAGTGAATGGTCCAGAACTCCTTGATAGGGGGCATGATGGGGAGTTCAAAAATAACACTGGATCATAAAAATGGTGAAATTATATTTTGAAGGATTTTCTTGACATGATCAAGTGTTTGGGACTTTATTTCACCAGTAAAAGACACTGAATGTTTTAAAGAAGGTTTTAAACAATGTTTTAAAGAAGAAGCATCCAACTATACTATGGGCAGACAGTTCTCTCAGCAGTTTGGAGAATGAATCAAAGATTGAAAATCTTGAAATATGCAAACTAGTTAGAAGTTATTGTAATATTTTAGCCATATAGAAAGTGGAAGGAAAGGAGATAAGAAAATAAAGTGGCCATTTTGGAGATAAAAATGATGGGCTCAGATGGTTCAAGATGAAAAAAAAAAAAAGGAGGCTCGGCTAAGATGGAGGAAAAGCCAGATGCTTCCTGCAACCTCTCTTACAACAAAGACCCAAAAAAAACATGTGAAACAATTATGTTTATGACAAGCTGGGAGCCCTGAACATCAAAGGCAAAGTAAGGAAACTGATTGAGTGGCAGGAGGAGGGAGAGATGGTTCAGAAGCAGAAAGGAGTTACCGGACCTGAATTGCTGGGATCCCTCAGGGGCCATTCCCAGGAGCAGCTGTGGTGGGGTGGTGGTGGTGCTCAGCCACAGTTTCCTCAGGGAGGAGCAGCCAACTACACAGCCTACTCATACCTCCGGAACCAGAGAAGACCAGCACTCTTGGCAAAAGCTAAGTACTTCCATTTATTTTACTGCATCCCCAGCTCCCAAGCTGGCTTTGGTGGCTGTTGATTTCCCTGGGCCTAAGATAGGCCGCGTTGAGCACCCAGAGCCACCCTCCCTGTCTTGGAGCAGGAATAAATCCACAATTGGGGGAAAAGATAATTTGCCAGCTCCATTAATCAGGGGAGTTCAGGACAGAAGCGACTCCTGTCCAGGCATGAATGGTCCATGGACTATGAATACCTTTCCCCCTGGCACGGACCTGTGTGGACCTATTTCACAAGAATAGGCCCTTGTTGGCAGATTGTAACCATTTCAGCTGTGCGATGAAGGGGTGGCTGTTTGATATTTGACACCACTTTGCCTACTAAATAGGTACCTCACCTACCCACATCAGGGGCATAAGGGCTGGTGGCTCCACTCAGCTCACCCAGCCACCCACAACAGGGGTCCAAGGATAAGTGGTACCTCCCAGTCCTTATAAACAAAGTATTAGGTGCCCATGGTCTGTTTGCAGAACCCACCAACCTGTTTGCTCTAGGGAACAGGGAAGTGCTTTCCTCACAGACATTCGGGGGACAGTTCTCAGCCCCCTGCCTTCTTCAGAGAGTGACGTGCTGCAACCAGATACCTGTACGTACACCAAACACCCATGCCTCTCTGAGAATATAGGACAGAGCCTGTACCACACATTTGATAAGCAGCTACCTGGACACCTGAGATGAATTCATACAAGAAAAGTGAATGGACCCCTAGGCTGATATACATGATAACAGCTCTAGCTATCTGGTGACAGGACATCAGAGCTTCAAAGGTGAAAATAATCCAGATAGCTCACTCAAGAAACCCATTTGGCCATATAAAAACAAAACAAAGCAAGAAGCTAGGATACTGTAAGCAAACATAAAATAAACTAATATAATAACTCACAGATGGCTCAGAGACAACAGGCAATAACAAGTACATAAAGAAACAGACCATGATCACCTCAACAAGCTCTCAAAACAATCAATGGATTTTCTGCATGAAGGTACATTCCTGGAATTACCAGAATCAGAACTCAAAAGATTAATACAGAGAACTCTTCAAGACATCAGGAATGAGATTACGAAGGGTATCAGGCAACACGCAGAACAAGCCAAGGAACACACAGATAAAGTAGTTGAAGAAATTCAAAAGGTTATTCAAGAACATAATGAAAAATTTAATAATCTGCAAGAATCCATAGAGAGACAGCAAACAGAAATTCAGAAGTTTAACAATAAAATTACAGAATTAAAAAACTCAATAGAAAGTAAGAAGAGCAGAATTGAGCAAGTGGAAGGCAGAATTGATGATCTTGAAGATAAAGCACTTGGCACCAATATATTTGAAGAAAAATCAGATAAAAGAATTTCAAAAAATGAAGAAACCCTAAGAATCATGTGGGACTCTATCAAGAGAAATAACCTACGAGTGATTGGAGTACCAGAACAGGGAGGGATAACAGAAAATACAGAGAAGATTGTTCAAGATTTGTTGGCGTAAAACTTCCCTGATATTGTGAAAGATGAGAAGATATCTATCCAAGATGCTCATTGAACTCCACATAAGGAGGATTCTAAAAGAAAGTCACCAATACATATTATAATCAAACTTGCCAAAACCAAAGATAAAGAGAGAATTTTAAGAGCAGCTAGGAATGAAAAAAAAGTCACCTACAAAGGAGTGTCAATAAAAATAAGCTCAGGCTACGTGACAGAAACAATGTAGGCAAGAAGGCAATGGGATGACTTATATAAAGCATTGAAGGGAAAAAAAAAAAAAAAAAAAAAACTGCCAGCCAGGAATCATATATCCAGCAAAACTGTCTCTCAAATATGAAGGTGAAATTAGGATATTTCCAGATAAACAGAAGTTTAGGTAATTTGTAAAAACCAAACCAAAACTACAAGAAACACTAAAGGGAGTTCATTGGTTAGAAAATCAATAATATCAGGTATCAACCCGAGACTAGAACACTGGACAGAGCAGTCAGATGTCAACCCAGACAGGGAAATCACAAAAATAAATCAAGATAAAAAAAATGCTTAGAACAGGGAAACAGATATGTTATTACGCAAAAGAAGAAAATATTAAAACAATAAAGAGGGACCAAGAAATGTAGTCATAGGTCTTTCATGTGGAGAGGAAGACAAGGAGATATGAAGAAATAAAAGTTAAGTTTAAACTTAGAAAAATAGGGGTAAATATTAAGGTAACCACAAAGGAGACTAACTATCCTACCCATCAAAATAAAACACAAGAAAAAAATTGAGAGTCAACAAAAACAAAATCAACTGCAAAAAATAAGAGAAAAAGACAATATATAAACTATTCAGCAGAAAAAATTAAGTGAGAAAAAGAAACTGTCAACAACACTCACAAAAAGGCATCAAAATGACAGCACTAAACTCATACCAGAAACCCTGGGGGTGTAGTGATTAAGTGCTACAGCTGCTAACAAAAGGGTTGGCAGTTCGAATCTGCCAGGGGCTCCTTGGAAACTCTATGCGGCAGTTCTACTTTGGCCTATAGGGTTGCTATGAGTTGAAATCGACTCGACGGCACTGAGTTTGTTATAAACTCATAACTACCTCTAATTACGCTGAATGTAAATGGAATAAAAGCACCAATAAAAAGACATAGAGTGGCAAATGGATAAAAAAACACTATCCATCTATATGCTGCCTACAAGATACACACCTTAGACTTAGAGACACAAACTAAAACTCAAAGGATGGGAAAAAAATATATCAAGCAAACAATAATCAAAAAAGAGCAGGAGTGGCGATATTAATTTCCGACAAAATAGACTTTAAAGTTAAATCCATCATAACGGATAAAGAAGGACACTATATAATGATAAAAGGGACAATAAACCAAGAAGATATAGCCATATTAAATATTTATGTACCCAGTGACAGGGCTGCAAGATACATAAAACAAACTCTAAATAGCATTGAGAAGTGAGATAGACAGCTCCACAATAATAGTAGGATACTTCAACACACCACTTTCAGTGAAGGACAGGACATCCAGAGAGACGCTCAATAAAGACACGGAAGATCTAAATGCCACAATCAACCAACTTGACCTCGTAGACATATACAGAACACTCCACCCAACAGCAACCAACTGTACTTTCTTTTCTAGTGCACATGGAACATTCTCTAGAATAGACCACATATTAGGTCATAAAGCAAGCCTTAGCAGAATCCAAAACATTGAAATATTACAAAGAATCTTCTCTGACCATAAGGCCATAAAAGTAGAAATCAATAACAGGAAAAGCAGGGAAAAGAAATCAAACACTTGGAAACTGAACAATACCCTCCCTGCTCAAAAAAGACTGCATTATCGAAGACATTAAGGATGGAATAAAGAAATTCAGAGAAACCAATGAGAATGAAAACCCTTCCTATCAGAACCTTTGGGACATAGCTAAAGTGGTGCTCAGAGTCCAATTCATATTAATAAATGCACACATCCAAAAAGAAGAAATGGCTAAAATCAAAGAATTATCCCTACCACTTGAACAAATAGTAAGGGAACAAAAAAAGAAACCTTCAGGCACCAGAAGAAAACACATAATAAAAATTAGAGCAGAATTAAATAAAATAGGAAACAGAAAAATAATTGAAAGAGTTAACAAGACCAAAATCAGGTTTTTGAAAAAATTAACAAAACAGATAAACCATTGGCCAAATTGACAAAAGAAAAACAGGAGAGGAAGCAAAAAACCTAAATAAGAAATGAGTTGGGAGACATAACAGACCCAACGGAAATTAAAAGAATCATATCAGATTACTATGAAAAACTGTACTCTAACAAATTTGAAAACCTAGAAGAAATGGATGAATTCCTAGAAACACATTACCTACCTAAACTAACACAAACAGAGGTAGAACAACTAAATAGACCCATAACAAAAGAAGACATTAAAAAGGTGATCAAAAAACTCCCAACAACAACGAAAGCCCTGGCCCAGATGGCTTCATTGCAGTGTTCTACCAAACTTTCAGAGAAGAGTTATCACCACTACTACTAAAGGTATTTCAGAACATAGAAAAGGACAGAGTACTCCCAAACTCATTCTATGAAGCCACCACATCCCTGATACCAAAAACAGGTAATGAAACCACAAAAAAAGAAAATTACAAACCTATATCCCTCAGGAACTTCGATAAAAAATCCTCAACAATACTCTAGCCAATAGAATTCAACAACATATCAAAAAAATAATTCACCATGACCAAGTGGGATTCATACCAGGTATGCAGGGATGGTTCCACATTAGAAAAAAGGTTAACGTAATCCATCATATAAAAAAAAAGACAAGAACCATATGATCTTATCAATTGATGCAGAAAAGGCATTTGACAAAGTTCAACAACAGTTCTTGATAAAAATTTTCAGCAAAATAGGAACAGAAGGAAAATTCTTCAACATAATAAAGGGCATTTATACAAAGCCAACAGCCAACATCATCCTAAATGGAGAGTCTGTAAGCATTCCCCTTAAGATCGAGAATCAGACAAGGATGCCCTTTATCACCACTCTTATTCAACATTGTGCTGGAGGTCCAAGCCAGAGCAATTAGGCTAGATAAAGAAAAAAAAGGGCATCCAGATTACTAAGGAAGAAGTAGAAGTGTCTCTATTTGCAGATGACATGATCTTATCCACAGAAAACCCTAAAGAATCCTCAAGAAAACTGCTGAAACTACTAGAAGAGTGCAGCAGAGTGGATACAAGATAAACATACAGAAAATCAGTTGGATTCCTCTACACCAACAAAAAGAACATTGAGGAGGAAATCACCAAAACAGTACCATTTACAGTAGCCCCCAAGATGATAAAATACTTAGGAATAAATCTTACCAGATACGTAAAAGACCTATACAAAGAAAAGTACAAGACACTACCGCAAGAAACCAAGAGACCTACCTACATAAGTGGAATAACATACTTTGCTTGTAGATAGGAAGACTTAACATTGTAAAAATGTCTCTTCTACCAAAAACCATCTATAGATACAATGCAATTCTGATTCAAATTCCAATGACTTTTTTTAATGAGATGGAGAAACAAATCACCAACTTCATATAGAAGGGAAAGAGGCCCCAGATAAGTAAAGCATTACTGAAAAAGAAGAACAAAGTGGGAAGGCTCATTCTACCTGATTTTAAAACATATTTTACTGCCACAGTAGTCAAAACAGCCTGGTACTGGTACAACAACAGATACGTAGACTAATGGAACAGAATTGAGAATCCAGGCATATATCCATCCACATATGAGCAGTTGATATTTGACAAAGGCCCAACATCAGTTAAATGGGTAAAAGATAGTCTGTTTAAGAAATGGTGCTGGCATAACTGGATATCCATCTGCAAAAAAGTGAAACAAGACCCGTGCCTCACTCCATGCACAAAAACGAACTCAAAATGGATCAAAGGCCTAAATAAAAAATCTAAAATGATAAAGATCATGGAAGAAAAAATAGGAACCCCAATACATGGCATAAACAGTATACAAAACATTACTAACAATGCAGAAGAGAAACTAGATAGCTGGGAGCTACTAAAAATCAAACACCTGTGCTCATCCAAAGACTTCACCAAAAGAATAAAAAGATTGCCTACATACTGGGGAATAGTTTTTAGCTATGATATTTCTGATCAGCATCTGATCTCTAAAATCTACATGATACTGCAAAAACTCAACTACAAAAAGACAAATAAGCCAATTAAAAAATGGGCAAAGGATATGAACAGGCACTTCACTAAAGAAGACATTCAGGTAACTAACAAGTACACGAGGAAATGCTCATGATCATTAGGCATTAGAGAAATGGAAATCAAAACTGCAGTGAGGATCCATCAAACTCCAATAAAAAAAAAAAATGGCTGGCATTAATCCAAAAAACACAAAATAATAAATGATGGAGAGGTTGTGAAGAGGCTGGAACACTTATACACTGCTGGTGGGAATGTAAAATGGTACAACCACTTCGGAAATCGATTTGGCACTTTCTTAAAAACTAGAAATAGAATTACATACAATCCAGCAATCCCACTCCTTGGAATATATCCTAGAGTATAAAAGCCCTTACACGAACAGATATATGCACATCCATGTTCGTTACAGCACTGTTTACAATAGCAAAAAGACGGAAGCAACCAAGTGCCCAACAACAGATGAATGGATAAACAAATTATGGTATGTTCACAGAATGGAATACTAAGCATCCATAAAGAACAAGGATGAATTCAAGGAACATTTCATAACATGTAGGAATCTGGAAGGCACTATGCTGAGTGAAATTAGTTGCAAAAGGACAAATATTGTATAAGGTCATTATTATAATAACTGGAGAAACAGTTTAAACAGAGAAGAAAATATTCTTTGATGGTTACGAGAGCGGGGAGGGAGAAGGGTTTTCACTAATTAGATAGTAGATAAGAATTATTTTAGGTAAAGGAAAAGACAACACAATACAGGCTAAGTCAGCACAACTGGGCTAAACTAAAAGCAAAAAATGTTTCCTGAATAAACTGAACACTTTGAAGGCCAGCGTAATGGGGGTAGGGGTTTGGGGACCACGGTTCCAGGGAAGATTTAAGTCAATTGGCATAATAAAATCCATTAAGAAAACATTCTGTATCCCACTTTGGAGAGTGGCTTCTGGGGTCTAAAACGCTAGCAAGCGGCCATCTAAGATACATCAATTTGTCTCAGCCCACCTGGAGCAAAGGAGAATGAGGAACAAC
Organism: Loxodonta africana; assembly: GCF_030014295.1. Lineage (NCBI taxonomy): Eukaryota > Metazoa > Chordata > Mammalia > Proboscidea > Elephantidae > Loxodonta > Loxodonta africana. Next base: position 106,953,629 of record NC_087347.1, on the reverse strand, counting down.
AAAGACTCAAGGTAATTATGAGCCCAAGAGACAGAAAGGACCACATAAACCAGAGACTATGTCAGCCTGAGACCAGAACTAGATGTTGCCTGGCTACAACCAATGAGTGCCTTGACAGGGAACACAACAGAGAACCCCTGAGGGAGCAGGAGAGCAGTGGGATGCAGACCCCAAATTCTCATAAAAAGACCAGACTTAATGGTCTGACTGAGACTAGAAGGACTCCAGAGGTCATGGCCCCTAGACCTTCTGTTAGCCCAAGACAGGAACCATTCCCAAAGCTAACTCTTCAGACAGGGATTGGACTGGACTATGGGATAGAAAATGATACAGGTGAAGAGTGAGGTCCTTGGATCAAGTAGACACATGAGACTATGTTGGCATCTCTTGTCTGGAGGTGAGATGAGAGGGCAGAGGGGGTCAGAAGCTGGCCAAATGGACACCAAAATAGAGATTGGAGGGGAGGAGTGTGCTGCCTCCTTATGGGGAGAGCCATTAGGAGTATATAGCAAGGTGTATATAAATTTTTGTATGAGAGACTGATTCGATTTGTAAACTTTCATTTAAAAAAAAAATATTGGAAGCACAGTGAAAATTAAAAAAAAAAAAAAAAAGACACTGTAGTAAATGGTGGCATATCTGGTGCAAGCGTTTTCCTAAGCGGACACACCGTTACATAAGGTGGGCAGCAGAAGGAGCATTTAGTGGGAATGATGATAAGTTCTTTCTCGTGGATGTACCGTTGAGGGACTAATGTGAGATTCTCCAGAAGATGTCCAAGGGCAGTTAAATATGTGATTCTAGACACAGGTGGGAGGATGGAGCCACGCTGGTGATTCACGGCATCCATTTCACAGGAAGAACGGGGGACTGGAGTCAGAAAAGCTGCAGTTAGAAAGTCACTGAAAATCTCTGGTAATGATGAAGAAAAAAAAAGAAAAGCCCAGCTTGCAATGATCTAAAGAGTTGAAGAGGAGAGAACTTCTGTAGAATGGCATTTCCAGTGTGCATATTTAAAAAAAATATTTAAAGGGGCAGTTAAATGTTAACTTTTGAACAGCATTTGAATAAAAACTAAACAGGTAGGACAAAGCATTACTGATTTCACCAAGTTAGATGATCTGTACTGATCTGAATCAATCATATTTTATGTTCTTGGAAACACTTATGAGAAAGTCAGCCATGTAAAATAAATAAACAAACAAAAAAACTCATTGCTCTCCGGTTGATTCCAACTCATAGTGATCCTATAGGACAGAGTAGAACCAGCCCGTAGGGTTTCCAAGGCAGTAAATTTGTCATATGTTCCTCTTGCAGAGAGGCTGGTGGGTTCAAACTCCCAAACTTTTGGTTAGCAGCCAAACCAATGCTTAACCCCTGCACCACCAGGGCTCCGTAGTAAACATGTTGTAAGGTGCCATTGAGCCAGTTCCCACTCCGTGACCCTATGTACAACAGAATACTGCCCAGTCCTGTGTCATCTTCACAACTGTTGCTATGTTTGACCCCATTGTTGCAGCCACTGTGTCAATCCATCTCCTTGAGGGTCTTCCTCTTTTCATAGACCCTCTGCTTTAATAAGCATAATGTCCTTCTCCAGGGACTGGTCCATCCTGATAACACGTCCAAAGCACATGAGACAAAGTCTCACAATCCTTGCTTCTAAGGAGCATTCTGGCTGTACTCTTTCCAAGACAGATTTGTTCATTCTCCTGGCAGTCCATGGTATATTCAATATTTTCGCCAATACCATAATGCAAACGTATCAGTTCTTCGGTCTTCCTTACTTGTTGTCCAGCTTTCCCATCCATGGCTTGGATCAAGCTTATCTTACTTCTCAAAGTGACATCTTTGCTTTTTAACATTTTTAAGCAGTCTTTTGCTCAATGCAATAAGTCATTTGATTTCTTGATTGCTGCTTCGATGGGCATTGATTGTGGATCCAAGTAAAATGAAATCCTTGACAACTTCAGTCTTTTCTTCAATTATCATGATATTGTCATTTGTGCAGTTGTGAGGATTTTTGTTTTCTTTATGTTGAGGTGCAGTCCATACTGAAAGCTGTAGTCTTTGATCTTCATCAGTCAGTGCTTCTAGTCCTCTGCAATTTCAGCAAGCAAGGTTATGTCATCTGCACATTGCCATTGTTAATGAGTCTTCCTCCAGTCCTAATGCCCCGTTCTTCTTCATACAGCCCAGCTTCTCGGATTATTTGCTCAGCATATAAACTGAATGAGTATGGTGAAACGATATAATCCTAATACACACATTTCCTTATTTTAAACCATGAAGTATCCCCTTGTTCTGTAGGAGTTCCTCATGATCACAATTAAGTCTTCTGAAATTTCCATTTTTTGCAATGTTATCCATAATTTCTTAAGATCCACACAGTTGATTGCTTTTGCATAGTCAATAAAACACAACTAAACACCTTTCTGGTATTTTCTGCTTTCAGCCTAGACCATCTGTCATCAGCAATGATATCCCTTGTTCCACATCCTCTTCGGAATCCAGCTTGAATTTCAGATAATTCCCTGTCAATATACTGCTGGAGGTATTTTTTAATGATCTTCAGCAAAATTTTACCTGTCCAGGTAGCTGTGTTCAGTGCAGCTTGGACTTCTTCCATCAGTACGGTCGGTTCTTGATCATACACTACGTCCTAAAATGTTTGGATGTCATCCAATTCTTTTCGGTACACTGACTCTTTGAATTCATCTCAACTTTTTATGTTTCCTGTGTCATTCAATATTTTATCCCTAGAATCTTTCATTTCTGCAACGGGAAGCTTAAATTTTTTCTTCAGTTCTTCAAACTTGATAAATGTAATGAGCGTTCCTCCCTTTTGGTTTTCTAATGTCAGGTCTTTGTACATTTCATTGTAATATTCTACTTTGTCTTCTTGAGGTGCCCTTTGAAATCTTCTGTTCAGCTCTTTTACTTCATTCTTCCTTCTATTTGCTTTAGCTACTCTATGTTCAAGAGCAAGGTTCAGAGTCTTTTCTGACATCCATTTCGGTCTTTTCTTTCTTTCCTATCTTTTTAATGATCTTTTGCTTTCTTCATGTATAATGTCCTTGATATCATTCTACAACTTGTCTGGTCTTCAGTCATTAGTGTTCAACTCAACAAATCTATTCCTGAGATGGCTTCTAAATTCAGGTGGGCTATACCCAAGGTTGTATTTTGGCTGTCATAGACTTGCTGTAATTTTCTTCAGCTTCTACTTGCACTTGCTTATGAGCAATAAATGGTCTGTTCTGCAGTTGGCCACTGTTCTTGTTCTGACTGATAGTATTGAACTTCTTTATCATCTCTTTCCACAGATATAGTTGATTTGATTCCTGTGTATTCTATCCGGCAAAGTCCACATATAGAGATACCATTTATGTTGTTGAAAAAAGGTATTCGCAATGAAGTTGTTGGTCTTGTAAAATTCTATCAGGCAATCTCTGGTGTCATTTCCAACACCAACAACATGTTTTCCATCTACTAATCCCTCTTTGTTTCCAACTTTTGCATTCTAATCACCAGTAATTATCAATGCATCTTGATTGCATGTTTGATCAATTTCAGATTGTAGAAGTTGGTAAAAATCTTTAATTTCTTCATCTTTGGCCATGGTGGTTGGTGTGTAAATTTGAATAATAGTTATAATAACTGGTCATCACTGTAGATATATGGATATTACCCTATCACTGACAGCATTATACTTCAGGACAGATCTTGAAATGTTCTTTTTTACAATGAATGTGACATCATTCCTCTTCAATTTGGCACTCCCAGGATAGTAGACCATATGATTGTCTGATACAAAATGGCCAAATACCAGTCCATTTCAGCTCTCTAATACCTAGGATATTGGTATTTATGCATTCCATTTCAGTTTTGACTACTTACAATTTTCCTGGATTCATACTTTGTACATTCCACATTCAGATTATTAATGAATGTTTGCAGCTGTTTCTTCTCTTTTTTAGTCTTGCCACATCAGTAAATGAAGGTCCTGAAAAGTTGACTCCATCCACATCATGACGGTTGACTCTACTTTGAGGAGGCAGCTCTTCCCCAGTCATATTTTGAGTGCCTTCTATTTGGAGGGGCTCATCTCCCAGCACTATATCAGACAGACAGTGTTACACTACTATTCATAATGTTTTCATTGGCAAGTTTTTTCAAAAGTAGACCACTAGTTCCTTTTTCCTAGTCTGTTGTAGTCTGGAAGCTCTGCTGAAACCTGTCTCCCTTGGGTGATCCTGCTGGTATTTGAAATGTTGATGGCATAGTTTCCAGCATCACAGCAACACACACACCACCACAGCACGACAAACTGACAGGTGAGTAAATTTAGTGCTGTCTTATTGTTAGTATATCATATAGTGTAAATTGTTCTAATATCCCACTTCCAACTCCAATTTGGAAAAAGATTTTATCAAGGATCCGTCTATAACATTCCCATAAATTCTCATAGAAATCCTTCACCCAAATGAAAGACTTCACCTTGTAAAAGACTTTCAGAAGGGATGGGAGGTTTTCTGACACATCACTGAAAAAAAATTGCATAGAAATAAGCAAGAAAAAGATACAAATAGGAAAAGTGCTTGGATAAATAATGCAGTATAACAGGAGATTTATGATATAGGGATTAAAGCCTCTTTATTAAGTTCTATAGCTACACATTTTACCTATGTGTCTGCATTTGATCTCACACTTTACTTAAGAAACTGAATTTTTTTAAGTAACTTTAGCATATTATCAAAAGCGTACTGAGATTCATTTATTTAAAAGCAAAATTTATTGCATAGCTACAAAGTGGTGGGTGGTGTTTTAAGTTGTATAGTCAAATATTTTAAAAATATACACTTGATATATACAAATATATATGACATATCATATATATATATATGAGATATATTTATCTCAAGCAAAACATTACTGAAATGCTCTCTTTCAGCATCCCTTCTCATCTTATTTAGCCTGGAAAAGAATCACATATTGTGTTCTTCATACGTTTGATGTATTGGGTAAGACCAAAATGGAAGAATTGAGACCAATGTGCAGAAGCCACAAAGAGGCAGCTATTTTTTTCAGTATGTAGTAGTAGATGGTAGTCCCAGGCCCCAGCACAGTACTTAGCACGTGACAAACACTCAATGATATTTGTTACATGGACGAATAGAATGCATGACAGTCATTTGCAATTCTAGAGTTTCTAGCACACTTTAAAAATCATATAGAAAAATAAACTATAGGAAAAACATTAATTTTTGGCAAATTTCTTTTTTTCCCCTTTTCTGTCCTCAGTGCTGTCAATAATATGCCCAGCTTCTATCTTATAATGAGCATTCAAAAAAAACCCTTGCCATTGAGTCAATCCCAACTCATAGTGACCTTATAGGACAGGGTAGAACTGCACCACAGGGTTTCCAAGGTTGTAAATCTTTGTGGAAGCAAACTGCCAGACCTTTCTTCTGAGAGCAACTGGTGGATTCAAACCTCCGACCTCTAGGTTAGCAGCCAAGTTCTTTAACCACTGTGCCACCAGAGCTCCTTATGATGACCATATGCAATTAATATCTAATTTGTCCTTCTAAATTAGATTTCCCTGAGAGATAACTAAAGCATTTTTCAATATCACTTGTGTTTACCACTGTTTTTTGTTTCTTTGGAATCCTATCTCTATATATCTATGCCTAAATTAGAAATAAATTAATGATTTATTTTAATAAATACATATAAAAAATACATATATACAAAAGAAATTCTTGAAAATCCTCCAAGATATATTCAAATAGTTCACATATGCGGAGAAATCTTTGGCATATCTAATTCTCCACAAAGAGAATCATCAGCAACCCCACCATTATCTTTGCTGACATCTGTTGGCTGTTATACCATTTCAAGGTATCATTTAACATGCATAAAAACCCTTTCAGAGAGGTATTATTATTATTCCCATTTTGCAGATGACGAAACCGAAGTTTATGGAAGTTATGGAAATTGTCCAAGGTTATCAAAGCAGGAAAGGTCAGAGCTGGCATTCAAACACATTATCAATCAGAATTCAGGACTTATTTTATAGACTTTCAGGAATGCTGTTATTAAAATTTCCAAATTATCCTAAATAGCTAAGGATTTTTCTTCACGTTTTCAGGTTCAACTCTATGGCAATGAGTTTGGCATACTATTTATTTGGTAGTTAAATTTTCATTTTCATCTTTATAGTTTCTAAATTTTCAAATAGTCTATGGTCAACATAAAAAAGAAAGAAAAAACCATCGCCATTTATTCGATTCTGGCTCACAGCAATCCTATAGGACAGAGTACAACTGCCCCATAGGGTTCCCAAGCTGTAAATTCTTACAGAAGCAGACTGCCACATCTTTCTTCTGTGGGGCGGCTGGTGGGTTCAAACCACTGACCTTTCTTTCGGTTAACAGCTGAGCTATTTAACGCCTGTGCCACCAGCGCTCCTTGTGATCAACAAGTATATTATAATAAAATGCTGTAGAAAACTACTCATATCTACCATAGCATGTAGAACGTGATTCTTCCACTCAATGTTGAAATAATCTATTACAAATTTCTCCAAAAATGTTAATGATTTTTTATGACATATTTTGATGGAGTCACCTTTATAATCTTAGTCAATTCAACTCATTATCTACCATGTTTCTAATTCAACAGTGTTTTATTATTTTGAGCACATAATCTTTTAACAGTGGCTGACTGCTTGCGTGAACACCTCTTAACATGAATTTCTAAACTGGCTAAAAATGGCTTTTAAGAACTTTAGAAAGCACTGGGACATTCAGAGCTGCATGCTGATTCATGACCCAGATGATTTCCTTCTCTATTCCGGCTCCTTCTGTTTAGCCACTCACCAGTAAGAGAAAGGTGTGAATTTATAAAGAATACCACCTACTGGTATTCTTTATTAATTATTAGGTAAGCTTTTTATACATAAACTATTTTTTTTTATAAAGAACTGGACCAAATATTTAGAAAAAAACAAAATTGAATTTAGCACTTTGTTTTTTAGTGCCTAGATTGTAAACTTGGTTATTTTTGAGCCTAGGTTCATATCCTGTTTTTCCACTCACTGGATATGATACTTTGAAGAAATTACTTTAAGTTCCAAATATATCAGTTTCTCATCTGTAAAATAAAAATAATAATACCTATACTTATCGAATATGGCTGTTGTCAGGTATAAACGTGATAACGTAAGGAAAGTGAATAGCAAAAAGCCTGGTGCACAGTAAGGATTCTATAGTATTATTTCCGTACTTTAAAATGCTTTAAAAAATCCTTCTCCTCTTAAAAGTAAATGTTGATACACAAATAATAGAATTTTATGTGAATTCAATTCAAATTACTTGAAATTTTAGGCAAAATTTTGTCTACTTATCCTGATCTTTAACTATATTAAAGTAGTTAAAAAATAAAATTTCATGTATCATCACTAGGTAAACATTTATTAAATTATTTATTTATTTATTTATTTAATAAGTATTATATTTTAACCAAAGGCAAATTATAGGTGATATGCATCTCACATACACGCATATATATATATACATATATATATATACATATATATATAAACCCATTGCCATTGAGTCAATTCTGACTCATAGCAACCCTAAAGGACAGACTAAAACTGCCCCATAGAGTTTCCAAGGAGTGCCTGGTAGATTCAAACTGCTGACTTTTTGGTTAGCAGCCGTAGGTCTTAACCACTACGCCACCAGTGTGTGTATATATATGTATATATATATATACATATATATACACACACTCATTCCTCACTTATCAACATGGTTGTTAAGGTTAAGTTCCAAAGACCAGGTCATTTTGTGAAAGTCAGCATTACACAAAAATGGAGGATGGCCACATCAGATCACAAAGTCGAGGATGGCTACATACATCATTACATAACTATTAGAACACATCATTACATAACTGTCAGATCACATCATTATATAACTGCTAAATCACATCATTACATACATAACTGCCAAATTACATCATTACATAATTGCCAAATTACATCATTACATAATTGCCAAATTGCATCGTTACGTAACTGCCAAACCACTGAGAATCATGGCCCAGCCAAGTTAGCACATGCCCTTAACCATCACAGCCAGTGTTACTCTTGCCTCACACCTCAGCATTCGTTTCTGTCAGACGTACACTGTTAATGTGCAAAATAGTTGGATGGTAGTTTTTTTTTTTTTTTTTTTACTATTGTTGTAAATGAGAAATGTCAGATAATGAGACAGCGAATAAGTAAAGACTAAGGAATGATCACATTGGCACATACATACATATACATATCATTCCATTTAGTATGAGAAATAATGATAAATATATTTTAATAACAGATGCAAGTGATTTAATTCATATGATATTCTTCAAGGATGCATATGATAAAACAACAAAGCCTATCCATACGTCTAACAAATGTATTTGGAAAAAAAAAAATCTCATATGTATTTTACCTTTTGGAAAACTGCAATGTCTTAAAGCCTGAAGGCATCTTGAATTCAAATTATTTTAGGAAGATAAGTCAAAATATTATAGCCATTATTCTATAAACTTACATTGAGGCAATTTACCATTTCTTAAGGTGATTAAATGTGGCATTAAAGAAATTCAGGTTAAAAACTATTTGAAATTACTTAAAAAGATTAATTGTTCATTTTTTATAACTAAATGTATGTAGCTTTTCAAGCATACAAAAAGAATGAGAAAATGTAAAGTGGGTGTGACAAATCTGGTATAAATACATCTTATAAATAAAATTTATTTCTTCTGAGTCTTCTATTTTTTCTCATCTCTTCCAAAGACCTCATGGTGTTTTATTTTTTTTTTGAAATCCTTCTAAGCAGGAAGAATTAAGCACCTGCTACAGATGAAATGAACATTACCTACCAATATTAAAACTGTCGCCTGATAGAAGGTGGGAATCAACCATTAGGACTTGAAGCAATAATCCGCAGTATAATTTTGTAACTCATATATCAATTAATTTTATATTACTATCACACATGACACTAATAAAGCTAACAGTATTTCTTCATACTGCTATCTTAATTGCAATTTGTGTGTGTGTGCTGAACATGAATATCTCAAGATCAAATATATTCTATAAGAAAAATATCTGAGCTGTTTGGTGACATTTATTAGGTATCTATAACTCTAATAGTAGGGAGTTTTTGATCTTATTTTAAAATAATATTCAGAATTAATAATGTAGATATGCTATCTATTTAGATTACATAAGAATTTTTTTTTCTAAATTGAACATTTAAGAATGTATTTGAAGATATCCCACAGGTCTCACCCCGTCAGGAGCAAGGGAGAATGAAGAAAGCCAAAGACACAAGGGAAAGATTAGTCCAAAGGACTAATGGACCACAACTACCACAGTCTCCACCAGACTAAGTGCAGCACAACTAGATAGTGCCTGGCTAATAACACTGACTGCTCTGACAGGGATCACAATAAAGGGTCCCAGACAGAACTGGAGAAAAATGTAGAACAAAATTCAAACTCTCAGTAAAGGACCAGGCTTACTGGTCTGGCAGAAACTGGAGAAACTCTGAGAGTATGGCCCCCAGACACCCTTTTAGCGCTGTACTGCAATCACTCTTGAGGTCCACCCTTCAGCCAAAGATTAGACAGGCCTATAAAACAAACAATAATACAGATAGCTGAACAATGTATACAAGACTAAATTGGCATACCAGCCCAGGGACAAGGTCAAGAAGGCAAGAGAGAACAGGAAAGCTAGACAAATGGAAATAGTGAATCCAAGGTCAAGAAGGTAAGGGTGCTGACACATCTCGGGGTTGGCAACTAACGTCACAAAACAATATGTGTATTAATTGTTTAATGAGAAACTAATTTGCTCTGTAAACCTGAATCTAAAGCGCAATACAAAGAGAAAAAAATTAACATATTTGTACTTAGTGATTTTCTATAAAATTCTTAAGTGTATAAACCAAAAAAACCAAACCCATTGTCATTGAGTCGATTCCAACTCATAGAGACCCTGTAGAACAGATTAGAACTGTCCCATAGAGGTTTCCAAGGAACACTGGTGGATTTGAACTGCTGACCTTTGATTATCAGCCATAGCTCTTAACCAGTGTGACACCAGGGCTCCAATTAAATGTATAGTAAATGACACTGGGTTTGTTGTTGTTGTTTTTAATGTAAATTAAATATAAGGGAAAATACAGTGCTTGAATTTTCAACAACTCACTATTTTGTGGTGATAGGGGTGTTCAAGGATTCAGAGAACTGGGATTTTATCTGAGGCTAGGGTTATTTAGACCAGGAGTTATGCAGGGCTCGGAAAGGCAGCCGAGGTTTTAGAATAATTAAAACATTTAGAGAATATCATAAAGAAACAGTCCACCAGGAAAAGACAGGATTAGTGCTATTTATTCTAAGAGCTATGAAAAATAGAAAGGAAAGAATTTTTAAAGATAAACTGATAGACATCGCCATTGAATTTGAAAGAGATGAAAATTAACAGTGATGGGCTGTAAAAAGATACTTTTATTTTTGTTGTTGACCTTTTTTACCTTTAAAATATATAGTTTTAGACTAAATTGGAAGATTTTTCTTAACCCTAAACCCATGAATAAGCTTCCGTTTTTCTATAAACTCTCTGAAACAATATGCACATTTTCAAAGTGTGCACAAAAATGCAATTGTGATGAGATCTTTAGATTTCATCATAATCTTAAAGGCATCCTTGTCATCTTTAAATTTCAACCCTGTAATCTGTAACAGGAGCCCTGGTGGTGCAATGGTAATGAGATTGGCTGCTAACGAAAACGTCAGCAGTTCAAATCCACCAGGCACTCACTGGAAACCCTATGAGGCAGTTCTTCTCTTTCCTGTAGGGTCCCTATGAGTTGGAACTGACTCGATGGCAATTTTTTTTTAATTCTATAATAATATGGTTTTTGCAAACATAGCCATGTTAGACTGAAAGTTCTCTGAAGAAAAAGCATTTTTCTTTTTCATCTTTGTATCTGCCTAAGCATCTAGTACCGTATTTTTACATAGTACATGGAAGTCAGTGAACGTTTGTTTGATGAGTAAATAAAATAGAAAATAGATGGATGAGCTTAAAATGAGAATGTTTCTTTGTAGTATTGGACTGCCAGTCCTCATCAACACATTCACCTAAATGTTCTTCAATCCAAAGTGCAACTAAGAAACCAATTCTCATACAGCAAACTCCCAGAGAAATGTATACATTTTTTATCTAATTAATGTGGTAAAAATATATGGCATGTAGTTGGAAATATAATCAAGGAAAACTGAAACAGAGAACAAGAAGTAACAGAATAGTAAATGCTGATTTAAAGTAGGGTTCCTTGGGTTTAGGGAAACAAAGACAGTGGTTTGTTAATCCACAACCTCCCATCTCACATTCCATTTATTCAGTAAGCACATTTATTGATCACTCACTGTATAGCAGACCCTGTGCTAGAGGTGGGGGATACAGAAAGACAAAATTGTAATCATTTCCGACCTAAGCTATCTCACTGTCTGGGGGAGACAGACATGAAAAACAACATATACAATAATTATCAATGAGAATATGAACAAAATGCAATGTCAACAAACAAGCACCAAAATGACACCAACAAACTCGCCTTCAAAGGGGCCACTGCATTTAATTCGGTGAATTGACAGAAGTTGTGATTAGCATCATTGACTTCTTTCCCAAACTCCCCCATCTTATTTTATCTGTCAGCCATTTCTTTATGATCGTTTAATTACTGTCATCCCTCTACTGAACTATGATAAGCCTGAATTTCTTTTGGAGACTGGGAGGATAAAATTTGGGAATAAACAAGACCCAAATCATTAAATACCTCTCTTTTCCCCTTTGTGATCAATGTGCTGGGACATGGGACCTTGCATGTGCTTACTCTATGATCTTTGTGTAGAGGATATTTCTCTAAGTTTTAGGCAATTGCTTGAACATGCCTTCGTAATTTGATAATTGAGCATTCATAAATAAATTATAAACTTTCAGGATGATTTCACTTACTTCATCCTTAGTTGAGAAAGTATTTTTAAAGCAGAATTGAATTTATTTAGGCCACAAATCCATTTACTTTCTACAACATAACACGCTTTACAGTTGAGTGGGATTACAAATACTTCTAAAACATATAAAACAGAATTTTTAGTTGGAATGGGCGTGAAAATTAATTGTGAAACTCGGAATTAAGATTAGCATTCGTTGTTTGTCTGTTAGGTATATCACGATGCAGTTTTGATAAAGTAAGATGCCGGTTTGACCAGCAGTGTGCTGTAGGCTCTGTGGAGCCCTAAGAGCTAGGATTTCTAAGTTTGGGCAAAGAAAGGCCATTGATCATTTTTGTCTTAGACACTGGTAGGTTCAGCATGGATTATACTGAAGAAAGGATGTTTAAGGCCTTGAAGAGAGCTTCATGCTGTTCTTACTGGATATAAACTCTCACTCAAAGTCACTGCTGTCGAGTCGATTCCGACTCAGAGTGACTCTATGGGTATAAGATAGCCTATTTCCTAAGTAAGGGAACATTTGATTATACGGGGGAAGAGGCTTTAAGAGGGGAAAAAAAATGTGAGTTATCACTGCTACTCATGTACCTTTTCATAATGGGAATAGAGTCAAATAGGGAAAATAGATCATTGCCTATATCAAGCCAGAATTACAAGTTCCCCAATATAAGTGCCTTACTTTTCGTATGTTTACACATATTCATACATCACTGAACACACTTGTATACTGTAAATGCAGCCCAAAAACTTCAGATAAGAGGAACTCATGTCCGAGGTCATTCCAAACTTAAAAAAAAAAAAGGTTTTCATGGGAATCCTCATGTCAGGCTGGACACCATAGATCGGTAAATGAGGACTACACATTCATCCACTCTTTAGGGCCATATTATCAAAGCCTTAAACAGTAGCTCCTTTTCTTGATTATTGTAGACAAGTGTCATGGATTGAATTGTGTTCCCCCAAAAATATGTGTCAACTCATTTAGGCCATGATTCCCAGTATCGTGTGGTTGCCCTCCATTTTGCGATTGATATAATTTTCCTATATGTAATAAATTCTAATCTCTGCCTGTGGTTAATGAAGCAAGATTGGGCTATGTTGAAGAGGGTTATTGTGGGATGCAACACCCTTGCTCAGCTCACATCCCTGATCCAATGTAAACAGTTTCCCTGGGGTGTGGCCTGCACCACCTTTTATCTTACAAAAGATGAGAGGAAAGGGAAGAGAGCAGAGAGTGGGGAATCTCATAGCACCAGGAAAGCAGCACCGGGAGTACAGTGCCTCCTTTGGATCCAGGGTGCCTGTGTGAAGAAGCTCCTAGTCCAGGGGAATATTGATGACAAGGACCTTCCTCCAGTGCAGACAAAGAAAGCCTTCCAAGATTGATGAGAAAGACCTTCATCCAGAGCCAAAAGAGAAAGCCTTGCTCTGGAGGTGACGCCCTGAATGTGGACTTTAGGCAGTGAGAAAATAAATTTCTTTCATTAAAGCTACCTACTTGCAGTATTTCTGTTATAGCAGAAAGCTAAGTTATCAAAGATTATATTGCAACTTTAGTAAGACCTGTAAAAATAAATAAAATCTATCTTATAATTTTGCTGGAAACCCTAGTGGTGTAGTGGTTAAGTGCTACGGCTACTAACCAAAGGGTCAGCAGTTCGAATCCACCAGGTGCTCCTTGGAAACACTATGGGGCAGTTCTACTCTGTCCTATAGGGTCGCTATGAGTCGGAATCAACTCGACAGCACTGGGTGGGTTTTCTGGGTTTACAATTTTACTGAAAAGGCAATGAACCTGAATGAGACCTTACAGATATTAACTAATAAAAAATAACTACATTGCTTAATCTTACTCAGCAAATAGCCCACTTTGCTGAATAAGAAGTCACAATAGATTCACCCAAAAACAAAGCACAGATCAGTTGCTCACTTAGTCTTCAACTAATGAAATGTATCTAAATGGAAGATGTTAATAATTTAGTCTACCACTTGCCTATCTGTTTGTCATACTGCGGTGGATTGAGTGTAGCCGTGATACCGGAAGCAATGCCACAAAAACAAAAAACAAAAAAAAAAAACGGTATTTCAAATACTGGCAGGGTCACTCATGGTGGACAGGTTTCAGTGAAGCTTCCAGACAAAAAGAGACTAGGAAGAAGGATTTGGTGATCTACTTCTAAAAAACTGGCCAGGGAAAATCTTCTGAACAGCAGTAGAACATTGCCTGATATAGTGCTGGGAAGATAAGCCATTCAAGTTGGAAAGTACTCAAAATACAACTGGGGAAGTGTTGCCTCCTCAAAGTAGAGTAGACCATAATGATGTGGATGCAGTAAAGCTCTTGGGACCTTCATTTTCTGATGTGGCATGACTCAAAATGAGAAGAAATAATTTAGTATTATAACAATCCACAAGCAAAGACCTTCCCAGCATTGGTTAAAGGAAAAAATTAAAATCAATAGTCCTGGAATAATTTTTTATGCCTTCTAGAAAGAACATTTAGTTCTTGAATTGTGCCCATGTTTTTATTTAGTCATCTCAGGTAGAGTTGGTGGAAGATTTTCATTTAATGAGTAATTTCTATACCAATGAATTAATCAGGCTGAAATATGAGTTATTAAGGTAAATTTTTAAAGTTGATACATAAGAATCCCTATAATTGAGGTTAAATTTACAAAAGCAAAAAACCTCTAGGTCGTCTTTATTAGAAAGGTCTTCATTTATTCTCCAAGTATTTCTTGAGCACCTGCTTCAGTGACAGCATTCAGGTATCTTACCAGTAAGGAAAACGGTGATCCCTATTCTCATGGGAGAGAGTAAATAAAGAATAAACACAATAAGTAAATTCTATTGTATGTTATAAAGTGGTTGCCAGAAAAAAAAATAGAATCAATTTCATAAAAAATAAATTTGAATTTCAGATATCGATGATTTTTTTTTTAGTAAAAATTATATCCCAATATTGCATGAGACATACTTATACTAAGAAATATACTTGTTTTTTATCTGAAATTCAAATTTAACTGGTGTCTTGTATTTTTATTTACTAAATCTGGCAATGTTATGGTAGGTGCTGTAGAACAAATGAAAGAGTAGAGTAAAATGGGAACCTAGATTTCAGGAGTGCATCACTGGGCATGGAGTTTGGTAGGTCTGGGAAAGAGTGGGCAGGTTAAGTGAGAACCGATAGACTTGAAGGAGGTAAAATACTTAGCCAAAACGATACCTTGGAAAGCAATGTTTCAGGCAGAGGGAGAGCTAGACAAAAGGTCCCAAAGCAGGAGTATGTCTGGCTTGATTGAGAAACAATTTAATTTACTGCTTTAAATGAAAGACAGCCAGTGACTTACTGGATACATAACAAACAAACAAACAAAAACCCTTTGCCATTGAGTTGATTCTGACTCATAACAACCCTATAAGACAGAGTAGAACTGCTCCATAGGGTTTCTAAGGAGCGGCTGATAGATTTGAACTGTTAACCTTTGGGCTAGCAGTTGAGTGCTTAACCATCATGCCACCAGGACTCCACTGGATACACAGCCCTCAACAAATGTAGTGAGTTTCTGAGAGTGATGGTTATACTTGGTCACTATTATAATCCCGGTTGTACTGTCCTGGCAGAATCCTGTTTCATAATGACAAGCACCTAAAAGACAAGCACCTACAATTTCTTATTTTCAAGGAAATACTGATCATAATGCTTCCAGGGAAGAAAAAATTTGTGGATTTTTTTCTCTTTCAGAGATAAATTGATTTTTAAACCATAAGTAAAATATTTCTACCAGTTATGAAGTGTGTGCCATTGGCCTTAGAGTTAATACATCTCTAAAAGAAGGCAGCTTAGTTGTCTCTCAACGGTAGAATCAAGGTTAATATGTTTTTGTTGAAAATGGACACTTTATCTTCAAAGAAACTGTAAAAATTGTTCTGGTTGAACTATTTTAAGTAATGGCATTATTATGTTTTAATCAAAATTAGGGGGGTTTTATTGAGTGATACTCTTAAGAGCATATATAAATTTAAACTATAAAGGATAATGAATTTATTTAATCCTTGGATATAGAAAAAGTGATTACCTTATTTAAAAACCACTTAATTTTCTAAATGATGGATAATTCAGAATCCGACAGCTTCCAGATTGTTGCACAATAGAAGTCTGAGCCTATACTTGCAAAACAGAGAATTAAATTGGAAAAAAAATATATACAAAAGTAGATTTTTCCTTCAAAATGTATTGTTATTAGAGAGCTCATTCCTTGGGTTTTCTGTATAAATAGTCTCTCCTCAGTTTTTTATTTTCTGTGTAGAAGTCCCTAGCTGGAACAAAGAGTTTGCACTCGACTGCTAACCTAGAGATTGGTGATCTGAAACTACCTAAAGGAACTGGTGTAGTGGTTAAGCACTACAGCTGCTAACCAAAGGGTGAGCAGTTCGAATCCGCCAGGAGCTCCTTGGAAACTCTATGGGGCAGTTCTACTCTGTCCTATAGGGTCGCTATGAGTCAGAATCGACTCGACAGCAGTGGGTTTGGTTTTTTTTTTTTTTAAAGGAATTGCAGAAGACCGCCTGGTGATCAGCTTCCATTAAGATTACAGTCAAGAAAACCCTATGGCGCAGTTCAACTCTAACATATGGGGTCACCATGAGTCAAAATTGACTCAAAGGCAACTAACAACAATCACAGCTTCACTGCTATTAATGCCTTCTAGGATAACAGTATTTATTTTTTATTCTTTTGCTTGAAATTAGGGTTAATATTTTACATGTCTAGTAGTAATGATGGTCCTTGCAGAACAAGGTAGATTAATGACATATTTTATTTCCTCACATAATAACAGCAAGTCTAACTATCAGAAAATATTATATCATATAATAACTAAAATGTATTACGTTACAGCAAAATGAAAAACACATGTGTTTGGGAAATAAATCTAAGCATGATTAATTATTTGAGTTTGAGTATTAATATATATTTATCTCTGACAGACGAAGTATGAAAGACTAAAAGTCGTGGTAGAAAACCTAAAAATAATGAATTTGTTTTGTTTAAATAAAAGATCTGTAAACTGTGATTCCCAAAACCAAAAAACCAAACTCATTGCTGTGGAGTCGATTCCAACTCATAGCGACCCTATAGGACAGAGTAAAACTGCCCCATAGAGTTTCCAAGGAGCAGCTGGTGGACTTGAACTGACAACCTTTTAGTTTGCAGCTATAGCTCTTAACCACTTAAGGTTCCACTAATTTATGTTTAGTATCTTAAGAGTTGGTTCCTAGCTGAATGATTCTCTCTCTTTTTGTGTGTATGTGTGTGGAAGAAAATCACTGCTACATGAGATCTACTCTCTGAAAAATGGCTCTGGATTTGGGCTTTGTAGCCTGCCTAAACCTCTGGTAGGTCAGCAGCTCGAATCCACCAGTCGCTCCTTGGAAATCCTTTGAGGCAGTACTACTCTGTCCTATAGGGTCGCTATGAGTTGGAATTGACACAACCGCAATGAGTTTGGTTTGTTTTTTTTGGTAAACCTCTACAACTTGCTTATAATAGACTATTACAGTGGATTGTAATTAGTGACTTACTTGTTTGTATTTCATAGTAGATTAATGTAAAAGTTCATGCTATAATTTAGATAAAATTTAGAGAATGTCTTAAAGAAAGAAGACTTGAATGACGTGGAATATTTTTGCCTAGAGTGTTTTTTTAGGTGTAAATTTTATCACTTTTCAGCTAAGTAATATGAATCTAATCCACTTTTCAACTAAGTGAGCATGGGCAAGGCATTTCATGTCTCTTTCCCCTGGTTTCTTGACCTAAAAATGGGGCTAATAATAGTACCTGCCTTATATGGTAGTTTTGGATTGGATATGTAATTGAAAATAAAATTCTTACAGGATTTCCTCACATAAATGCTAGTTCTTATTATTAACCATCTTATTTATCTTCCAAACATGATGTGTGTCACATGTTGTTAGGTGCCCTTCAATCAGTTCTGACTCATAGTGACCCTATGTACCACAAAACGAAACACTGCCTGGTCCTGCGCCATCCTTACAATCATTGTTATGCTTGAGCCCACTGTTGCAGCCACTGTATCAATCCACCTCATTGAGGATCTTTCTCTTTCTCGCTGACCCTCCACTTTACCAAGCATGATGTCCTTCTCCAGGAACTAATCCCTCCAGACGTGTCCAAAGTATGTAAAATGCAGTCTCGCCATCCTTGCTTCTAAGGAGCATCCTAGTTGCATTTCTTCCAAGACAGATTTGTTCATTCTTTTGGCAGTCCATGGTATATTCAATATTCTTCGCCAACACCACAATTCAAAGGCATCAATTCTGCTTCGGTCTTCCTTTTTCATTGTCCAGCTTTCACATGCATATGATGCGATTGAAAATACTATGGCTTGGATCAGGCGCATCTAAGCCTTCAAAGTGATATCTTTGCTTTTCAACACTTTAAAGAGGTCCTTTGCAGCAGATTTGCCCAGTGCAATGTGCCTTTTGACTTCTTGACTGCTGCCTTCATGGGTGTTGATTGTGGATCCAAGTAAAATGAAACCCTTGACAACTTCAATCTTTTCTCCATTTATCATGATGTGGCTTATTGGTCCAGTTGTGAAGATTTCTGTTTTCTTTATGTTGAGGTGTAATCCTTACTGAAGGCTGTGGTCTTTGATCTTCATCAGTAAGTGCTTCAAGTCCTCTTCACTTTCAGCAAGCAAGGTTGTATCATCTGATAACACAGGTTGTTAATGAGTCTTCCTCTAATACTGATACTCCGTTCTTCTTCTTATAGTCCAGCTTCTCAGATTATTTGCTCAGTGTACAGATTGAATAAGTATGGCGAAATGATACAACCCTGGCACACAACTTTCCTGACTTTAGACCACTCAGTATCCCTTTGTTCTGTCCGAACAACTGCCTCTTGATCTATGCACAGTTTCCTCATGAGCACAACTAAGATAAATAACTATTTTGGAATTAATGAATGGATAGATGAAAATGATCTGAAAGAGCAGTATTTGTTATTAATGTTTCTTTTACAAAGAAATACTGTTCATCTCGCTCTGTGCATATCTTAAAGTTCTACTGAATCCATTTAGAATGAAATTACTCACACACAGCTTAGACTGATCAACTACATCGACCAAATTTTGCCAGAGGGTTACATTATCTTGCGATGAATGCTTCAAGTAAATATCTTAATAAACACTTCAGGTTAAATCCCAGGAATATCTCATATCAAATGCAAACCATTTGAAAATTAACAATATACCTTAATATCTACAATCATTAAAAATAGTCATTATTAAATTGAGAGAAACAACGAGGCCCATGGCTCTATTACTTTTGGTCTGTTGTAGATAAATCTACAAATCTCATGAAAAAATTCGTTCCTTAATCCATTGGTGCCATGTATTCTTTTTTTCCCCCTTTTGTTTAATGAATATTTTTGCACATGATATTTCAGCTATATTTAGAAAAGTGCTTAAAATATCTCTGATACTGACCTTTGTGGTGAAGCTACAGCAGTATTAATCAGCCAGTACAACGATCCGAAATGAAGCAAGCATTTAACGCATTGGTAAGATTGGAATTGGTTATATATAATCCATCATTATTATAGAACGGTGCTGTCTTGAATTTCATTCATTTAAAGAGGTCACTCTGTAATTCCAATGAAGCTTTCAGAAACTGTTTAACCAGATTGTACACAAGGTAATGCCAAGGCTAATGACTATATTTTAATTGAATGCATGATCACAAACTAAGTTGCGCCCAGAGTAAAAATACAGTATAACATCATGAAGGCACAGTACATCTATGTTCTACTTGATTGCAAACCTTTCATTTGAGTGACTAAAAATAACTTACAGATAAAAACCTATGCCAATCTCAATAATACTACTGGAAAATATTTTCTCTATAGACTACCACTATTTTTATAACTATTAAATTAGAAGGTATTTCAGAGATGATATAGAGACTGCCTGGACCAGATATTGTTTCCCAACAAAAGCAGTTTAACAAGAAGACAAAGCGTATTCCATCATGCTGCAAATTATTACGCTGGGCCTTTGCAGGGTTGGAAGCAGCCAATTTCCACAGCCTTTTAATCACTGGTCTCCATGCTGAGGCAGTCAGCAGGGGTGGAGAGGCCACAGGCAATGGTGTGTGCCTTTCACTTCATTTACTCATCCAATGCTTTACCCAGGGAACAATAACATCAGCCAGCAGGGATGACAATTTCAACCTACCAATACGAATAGGAGTCCTCAGGCTTTCATTCACTCCTTCACTGCAGACAGCCTTAGATCCTATTTATTCACATCCTGCCTTCCTACACTGCACTCATGAGCAATGAAAAAAAGAACCAGGAAGACAAGGTAACAGCCTCCATTAGATTCCAGCCTCACTCTAAGCATCAGCTTGGAATATGGGTAAGGAAAAACAGACAAATTGAAATGTGTTTCTTTCTGTCTGCTCTTTACTTCATCTCCAGGCTATCTTCCATCCATCCTTCAGGCCCAACTTTAAATTTTACTTTTCCATGGAAGCATTCCCTGCTCACCCAGAGTTAGTTAATTTCTCCCTCGCCCCACTGCCATATGCGTTCACAGCACTCAGAGCTTTTCAGTTTTTACTGCTCTCAAAACTGAAACGAAATTTGTCTGGATATAATCGATCATTGAATGACCACCTCCCTCACTAACCTACAAGTCCTCTGTCAGCAGTGACAGGTTCTGTCTTTTCACTGATACTATCCTAGCACTTCGAACAGTGTCTGACACCCGGTAGGTGTGCAATGAATATCTGTTGGATGGAAGAATGAACTGAAAACTTGACTGTATCGTATTTAAAAAAAAAAGTTACAATGAAGATGATAAAAAGAAGACTTTAATGCACAGAAAACTCTTTTTATCTTAGAACATTTTGTATCTAAGTTAAAATGCCCATGGGAGAAAACTCTCATTGCATTATGTAAAACAAAATAATTAAGATGAAATTTAATATAAATTAGAAACTACGCGATTTCTTCTCAAAACGATATTAAACCAAAACCAAACCCGTTACCTTTGAGTTGATTCCGACTCAAAGTGACCCTACAGAAACAGAATTTATATGGCACTAAACGAGTATCAGGATTTAATGATTCACTTTTTAGACAACTTAATCATACAACAGAGAAAGATATTCTGAAAAATATTGACTTCTCTAACGATACAGAAAAATCGATCCTTATTCCAATGAGGTTGCAGTTTCCAGAAATTTTTTTTTTCATGTTTGGCCCTATATCTATCTTGATACATAATTTTTCTGAAAGTCTCCCAAATGTCGTACTTTCTCAAATTCCTATATTTTTCTTCTAAAGCAAAAAGCAAACCCATTGCTGTCGAGGCAATTCTGACTCATAGTGACCTTACAGGACAGGGTAGAACCACCTCCAGGGAGAAGCTGGTGGATACAAACTACTGACCTTTTGGTAAGTAGCTGAATGCTTAACCACTGTGCTGCCAGAGCTCCTAATCTCCCTTACTTTGTTGAAATACTCTGCCTTTCATCAGCTCCACAATTATGAAATCTTAAATAATTTATGACAAAAAATTCCTATAAATAATTCAGCACTATTATGGACTTTTCCAGGAAACATGTTTAAAACAAACAAATGACTATTTTAATAATTTTTCATGTTCAGGGTTGTTTTTTGGAATGAAAGAACTGAGCTAATTTATCGATGCAATATCACAGTCTCTTTTTTTTATGAGAGTCAAGCTGCAATTTTTAATAAGCCAATTACAATAGTTTAGAAACAGAAGACTAAGATGTTTAGGGTTATATAAGCATGCAAAACTCTATGGAGGTAAGACTGAGAGAATTGACAGAAAGAAGAAAATAAGAAGGTCTTTTGTAATATCAAAGAAGTTTGAAGTTTGTTTAGATAAATGCATAAAAGTGTACATTTTGATAATTATTCCTGGAATCCCTAGGTTGTGCAAGTAGCTAATGTGCTCTACTGCTAACAGAAAGATTGAAGGTTCTAGTCCATCCAGAAACACCTAGGAAGAAAGCCTGACAATCTACTTATGAAAAATCAGTCCTGTCTGTCCTTGAAAACCCTGTGGAATACCGTTCTACTCTGACACACATGGGGTCACCGTGAGTCAGTCAACTAGCCGGCAGCTGGGACTGGTGATACTTATCCCTGTCTACCGATGGATTAATATCTATGCAAATACCAGGATAAAATTGTAGAGCCTGTTGGAAGAGGGGAAACCCTGGTGGCGTACTGGTTAAGTGCTGGGCTGCTAACCAAAAGGCCGGTAGTTCTTGAACCCACCAGGTGCTCATGGGAAATTTTGCAGGGTAGTTCTACTCTGTCCTGTAGGGTCACTGTGAGTTGGAATCAACTCAACAGCAACTGATTAGGTTTGGTTTTTTGGTATTGGAAGAGGGTAAGGAGAGTGTTTGAGGCCACACTGTAATACTTAAGGCATTCTATCTTAGACTGTCCCCTTCCTACCTAAATTCCTGAGGACGAGATAAAATCAATCTTAGTCTTTTATACATTTTTTTTAAGGGTCGGTGGTACAGTGGTTAAAGTGCTCAACTGCTAACTGAAGGATCAACGATTGGAACCTACCAGTTGCTCCATGGGAGAAAGATGTGGTTGTCTGCTTCCATAAAGATTTACAGCCTTGGAAACCCTTTGGGCCAGTTCTATTCTGTCCAATAGGGTCATTATGTGTCAGAACCCACTTGTTTAGAATGGGTCTGTTTCACAGCTGTCAGGATGCCTGAGTGGTCTAAGGTGCTGTGCTCAGGTCAAAGTACCCACTGGAGCTGTGGGTTGAATTCCACATCTGACAAAGTTAGTTTTAAGGAGCCCTGGTGGTACAGTGGTTAAAGCACTTGGCTGCTAACAAGAAAGTCTATGGTTTGAACCCACCTGCTGCTCTGCAGGAGAAAGATGTGGCAGTCTGCTTCCTTAAAGATTATACCCTTGGAAATTCTATGGGGCAGTTTTACTCTGTCCTGTAGAGCGACTGTTGGTTTGAATCAACTCAATGGCAACAGTTTGTTTTTTGTTGTTTTGATTAAGGGTAGGCACTTCTAGCTAAAGCTGAGAAGAGTTTCCAGGAAATAAAACGTGATTTGACGAACAAAAATTAGGAGATATTAGAGGGATGAAATCACTGTGAATGAAAGACAATGAATACACAGTAGTCCCCCTTATCTGTGTGGGACATGTTCCAAGACCCCAGTGGATACCTGACACTGAGGATAGTACCAAACCTTATATATACTATGTTTTTTCCTATACATACATACCGCCAAGTAGATTCAACAACCAAGCCCGCTGCAAACCCATCACACTCCTTGGAAAGGGGCTCAATTTAAAACTTATGAATTGTTTATTGCAGACCAAGGTTGACTGTGGGTTACTGAAACTGCAAAGCAAAATTGCTGATGGGGTGGGGCGGCACTACTGCAATTTATGCCAGAAGAAGCAAAACTAATGTATCAAACAGAATAAGGATATAAAACAAACATTATAAATATCCTCAGAGAGACATTAGAAGAGAGGAAAATATAAAGCAAAAGCAAGCAATTACAAAAAAAAATTGTGTAAAGGGTAAGAAAAAATGTGATATTAAAGAATTAAATATATGGTTGAACAGCAGAACAGATTAAGCAAAAGAATAAATTGTGGGCAGAAATAAAGGGGTCACAGAACTCTCCCAGGAGTAACAAAATGAGATTTTAAATAAATAAATACAGAAGCAAGAAAAAATAATTAAGAGGTGTGAAGCATAGAAGATAATAATCTGCGTACAATTAAAGATATCAATGTAAAAACACCAGGGACACACTGGGAAGAGAGATTTTTGACATTTTAAATCTAACAAGTGATTGATTTATATCTGGAATACATAAGGAACTCCTTCAAATTAGCAAAACACCTTATTAAGCCAATACAGAAATGAGCAAAATCTATGAATAACAAATTCATGAAAATTGAAGCCAAAATGGGTAGTAAGATTATAAGGAGATCATCTAAATCACTAGCAAGAAAAAAAATCACAACTTAAAATGCCAATGAAATAGTTATTTCTCTAATAGTAAAAGACAGATAAATGCAAATTGTTAGTGAGGACTGAGGAAAGAAGAACTCAGGATAAACTTGATAGAATATGTACTGGGAAAGCTATTCTGAAGTGCAATGTTTTTCACATATATAATATAGCTAGGCATTCCAATCTTTGGTATGCCATCCAGAGAAGTCTCTTAGAGAGAAAAAGAGAGAGAGAGGCTGAATGTCAGTAAAGGAAAGAGATTAAATAATTATTCTGGGATACATACATAAACAGGATATGTCCTAGGCAAACCAAAGAGACCATCTGGGCATGCTATGTTTGGAATGATATCATAGCTCAGTTTGTGTTAGAATTTTTTGGATTAAATTTATGTGTCCATCACTAGAGGAATCTATAAATAATATCTGGTTTATATGCATAGACATACAATGGAATATCACCCAGAGCAACACAGCCAAAAGTATAGATCTCAAAAATAAAATACAGACTGGAAAGAATGGAAAATTCAGAAAGAAGATGACCTTTATACCAATGGCATTTGGGTACATTAAAAATAAATGCATATACACACAAATACACACTGTGCATGGTTTCAAGAAAGTACATACAATTATGTTAACAATTTATGGAAGATAGGTCAAAACAATATACAGTATAGAAATTAGAATGGACACCTGAATAGGGAGGATGATGGGACTTGGATAGGAACAAAAAAGGAAACAATAGATCATGAACATCAGAAGGGCTTTGCATAGGCAGATGGTGAAATCTCCAAGGACCAAGTCTTTTGCCAATTATTTTCACTGATGTCTTGTAGATGTCTTCATGAGTGCTAGGCTCATAGTAGGTGCTCAATAAACATGGTTGAATGAAGAATATAATTAATTAAGTTTTGTGTGCCAATAATCCTACAAAAAGGTAATTAAAAACAAATAATTTGTTTTTTTTTTCTCATTTTACCTTGTGTTAATGTTTAATGCAATACATTATAATAAAAATTAACACATACACAAAACAAGATTTGGGAGGCTATCTAGTCTAGTCTACTAATCTGACTCCATTTTTGTGCTAATACTAATTGTTTTAATTAATTATTCAGTCTTGCAGCATCTTGTATCTAACACTTAACAAAATTGCCTCATTAATTCCAAAGTTTTTCAGCAGATTCTCCTGGGTGTTCTGGGTATATAATCACATTGTCTACAAAAAATGAAAATTTTATCTCTTCTTAATCATTTCGTGTCTTGTTGCTTTGCCAGAATATTAATGGTGATAGAAGATTTTCTTTTTAGTTGATCACGATTTAATTTTCATGAAATTTTTACATCTTAATTATGATGTTGGTTTTGATTTAAGATAGATCTTTAATATACCAAATAAGTGTATTATTCCCAAAGTCTCATTTTTTTTTTTTTTTTTTTAGAAACTAGTTCTAGTCACTAGTTTCATCTCTACTGCCTCTTGATACTTTTCTGAGGAAATACATGTTCTTAATTTTTAAATGTCTCACAACGATCAATATAGAAAAGACAAGAAGAAAATGGGGACCTATGCATAGAAAAACAAATAATAAATAAAGTTGCTCTGCCAAACTTAGGACTTACGCAAAATAAAACTTTCAAGCACTTAAAATGAGAGAAATAAGAGGTCTTATATATAATCAAAAAAACAAACCTAACCTGTTGCCATTGAGTCGATTTTGACTCATAGCTATAAACGGAGTTAACAAATATGGCAAAATTTCTACTTTTGTATTAGAAACTCCAGTTTAATGACTACAGAACCACATTACAACTTTGAACCGAAATCTTAATACTTCAAAATTCTACCTAGAAACCTACACCAATTTTAAGTCTTTTTAAAGCCCTGATTCTAAGAAAACAGATAAATGATGACCAAGAATCTAGTTAGGATGGGGTAAATTTGGTATAAGTGAAGGTTTGCAAACTTTGTAGAAGAAAACATTTGCTAAAACCTTTCCCAGAGTTGAACTGGGGACAATATGCATTCCCAAAAGGAAAACCCTCCTTAGGTCAAGTATTTACCATATGCCTAGAGCCTGAGTTTATCTGATGCCCAAACTGGACGATTCATTCAATTTAGTCAAAATCTCAGTCAAATTAATTCACCAAATAATTTTTCACTATTAAACTGGTTTCTGTCTTTTATAAGGATGAATTATCAACCCAAATGCCCCTTCATCAGCAGAGGTCATTTTCATGTTTCTTTGTCAAAAGAATAAAAAAGAAATGGTACTTACCAAAAATAAACATATTCGATCCAGGTTGATTTAAAGCCTATCACAGAGTAAGAACACATTCCAAGGTTCTTCTGCGTTCTTGTGCTTTGTGACATGAACGGTATTCTGGAGAGATTTTATTTCTAATTTAATAATTGTAAAAGCATCTACAATCCACAATCTTAAACATTTTGGATTGGCCTTAATTTGTTTTTTTTAAACTAAAACTTCCTTTTCACATTTAATACATGATCAGTTTTCAGGTAATACCATATCCTACACTGCTATATATATATATATATATATATATATATATAATGCATATGTGTGTATATGTGTGTGCAAAAATAGTCCACAAAACTCACTCTAGGCATAGTTCAACAGGCAAAGGAAAAATAGGTTAACCAGCAAACCACTAAGAAGTATCCATCCTTTCTGTGTTCCTCTGGTCCCCAAGCATTCACCCAGAGTAACAAGAATTTTCTAAAGCATGCACAGTTATTCTTATTGAATGAGTCTGGAATTCTTTTTTTTTTTTTGTTTTTCCACCTTAAAAATCAAAGGAATCCTACAGATGCTGACATTAAACATACTGATGGGAATTATGATCATATGTCAGAAAAATATACAAGTCCTTTGGGCTCTGTAAGAAGTTGACAGCATTCCCATAAAATATTAACTACTCACAATAAAATTCCTTGACTAAGAGTGAGGGGTTAGTAGAAAGAATCTGGGAGCCCTCAATGATGAATTTTGATTAACCAGTTGAGTTGAATTCCCTTGTTCTGGTATTATTCAGGCATCACACAGATTTGTACAAAAGCATAGGTGTCACTAGTATATATTCACTTGGCAAATGTGTGAAAGAAATTAAAAAAAAAGAAAAGCCAAAAAAAAGAAGACTATATGAATAATAAATTGACTATATTAAATTTGGCAGGAATGGAGGAGCCAAAAGTATCTGTTCCACTAACTCCCAGTGAAGCCAAGAGATCTGTCACCTTCATGGCCATACCTCACCTATGTATGCAAAACACATCCCTTCCTTTTCTCAAATACAGTTTGTGGGTCCTTCACAAATGTTCTTGTCCATTCTGCTACATAAGTTAGGTGTATTCACATTGGGGTTCACTCTATAGCTATTCGTTTAGTAAGAAATTTAGATGGTTTTGTGAAAATTTGCCAGTATGAAAAATCGAAACACAGCTTGAAGTGCAATGCATTAGTAATGCAAAAATAAAATGAGCTCTCCCAGGAATTATGCATACCAAATAAAGCCTAAAAACATCAGATGGGCATTTGAGTACCTTACTTAGATATCTTGAAAGACAGCAGATTAGTTCCAAATTGGACAGGATTTTTTTTTAAATCCAATTAAGCACCAAACACTAACAATTAGAGGAGTTTGTATTAACATAAATTCTTTTTGACACAAGGCAGGGTCAATCCAGCTATTGCCAGAAGGAATACCTGCATGTAAAGCCACCTATCCCTGCAAATGGACTATTACATAGACTAGATTTTCCTTATAACAATCTCTACCAGGAGAGGGAGGATTGGTATCTTGAGTAAATTGTTTTTGAAGATAACGCAGCTCACAAAGTTCCTTTTTAAAGCACTGGCCTGAAAATTCATTTTGTCTCCAACTCCAGCACGCAACAATATTATCAAGGGAAGTGGGGATGCCCTTGTAATTCTAATTTTCACTCATATAC
Source organism: Loxodonta africana (assembly GCF_030014295.1). Taxonomy (NCBI): domain Eukaryota; kingdom Metazoa; phylum Chordata; class Mammalia; order Proboscidea; family Elephantidae; genus Loxodonta; species Loxodonta africana. The sequence goes on along the minus strand of NC_087347.1, from coordinate 106,925,487 downwards.
CAGATAAGAATCAATAAATTAATCTCATTTTTAAAACTGGGTCACTAAGAAGATAGTTATGACAAATAAAGAGACTAACAGTGTGCCCAGTGGCATTGATTTGCACTGAATTCAACTATACAATCTAATAAAATCATGCAATTTTTATCAGATTGGTTCTTATGTTATCATAAAGATTTTTTTTGTTGTTGTTAATATAAAATGCCTATATGTACACCCTAGGGCCTTGGAAGTTGTTAATGTGGCACCCCTTGAGATGAATGGTCTTCAAAAATATATTAAACATTTATCTGTTGATTAGGGAAACGTGGATTTTCTAGTAGTAAAAATTATATACATATATAATAAGTTTTAAAATATATGTTGATTTAGGAAGGCAAACAGGTAAGAACAGTCGAGACAATACTAAAATAAAAATAGAAATGCGATGCCTAACAATATGTTACTAAAAATATAATATGAATTATCATAAAATATTAAAATACAGTCATTAAAGAATTCTAGTTGTGGAGAAAGGGATAAATAGGCCAACAGATACAGTACATGTTATAAGAGGCTCAGATACATACATGGAAATTCAGTATGTTTAATATGTAATAGGATATTTAGTATATAATAGCTGAGAAAATACAAATCATTCCATAAACAGTGCTAGTTCAGCTGGTTAGCCATTAAGTAAAAAACCAAGTGAAGAGACAAGCCACAGATTGAGAGAAAAATTTGGGGGACCATATACCTGATAAGGGCTCAATATAAAAAATGTGTTAAAAATTCCTACAATTTAACAACAAAAACACAAATAACCCAGTCAAAAAATGGGCAAGAGGCTTAGATAGACATTGCACCAAAGAAGAACTATAGATAGCCAACAAGTACATATATACTCAACATCATTGACCATTAAAAAAAAAAAAAAAAAAAAACCCAAACCCATTGCTGTCAAGTTGATTCCAATTCATAGTGACCCTGTGGGACAGAGAACTACCCCATAGGGTTTCCAAGGCTGTAAATCTTTAAGGAAGCTGACTGCCACATCTTTCTCCTGTGGAGCAGATGGGGGTTCCAACAGCTGACCTTTAAGTTAGCAGCTGAGCACTTTAACCACTGTGCCACCAGGGGGCCTTCACTAACCATTAAAATATACAAAGCCACAATGCAGTATCACTTCATGCCCACTAAGATGGCTATGGTAAAAAAAAAAAAAGAGGAAAAAAAAAACAAAACAGAAAATAACAAATATTGGTGAGGATGTGGATAAATTGGAACTCACTTTCAATGCTGGTGGGATTGTAAAGTTGGAATGACTGGAGGGGTTGTAAAATAGTACGGTCACTGTGGAAAACAGTTTGGCTGCTCCACAAAAAGAACTACCAAAGGATCCAGAAATTCTACTCCTAGGTATATAGTCATAAGAATTGAAAGCAGGGATGCAAACAGATAATGGTACACCAGTGTTCATTGCAGTTCTATTCACAAAAAGTGGAAACCTTGGTGGCGTAGGGGTTAAATGCTACAGCTGCTAGCCAAGAGGTGTCAGTTCAAATCCACTGGCCGCTCCTTGGAAACTCTATGGGGCAGTTCCACTCTGTCCTTTAGGGTTGCTAGGAGTTGGAATCAACTTGACAGCCGTGGGTTTGGTTTTTGGTGTGAAGGGTAAGACATAGCTCAACTTTTTTTTTTTTTAATTGTAGTAAATATGTATTTAATAAATCCTTTGCCATTTCAACAATCTTCAGTGATATTAATTACGTTTATTATCACTGTTATCTTATTTACAAATTTTCTTTCCACCCTTAACAGTGGAAACAGCATAAATATCTACCAATAGATGAATGGATAAATGAAATGGAATATTACTCAGCCATGAAGAAAATAAAGTCCTGATTTGCGCTACGATGCATATGAACCTTGAAAACATTATGCAAGTGGAATAAGTCAGTCACAAAGGGACAAATAGTGTATAACTCCACTTACATAAAATATCTAAGATAGGCAAGTATATGGAGTCCTAAGTTTACTAGCAGTTACGAAGGACAGGGAGGAAGGAGAGAAAAAGAGGAACTCACTCTTTAGAAGACACTAAATATCTATTAAGGGTGATGAGAAAATTTGGAAATAAGATAACATTGATGAAAACATAAATATCACTGAATTGTACATGTGAAGATTGCTGAAATGGCAAAGGATTTATTAAACATGTATTTACTACAATTAAAAAAAAAAAAGTTGAGCCATGTCTTACCCTTTGTACCAAAAACCAAACCCACTGCCGTCAAGTAGATTTCGACTCCTAGCAACCCTAAAGGACAGAGTAGAGCTGCCCCATAGAGTTTCCAAGGAGCGCCCGGTGGATTTGAACAGGCATCTCTTGGTTAGCAGCTGTAGTACTTAACCACTATGACACCAGGGTTTCCTTTCTACAAAATCAATTTAAATGTGTCAAATATTTTAATAAAAACATGAAAAAAAATTAAAAGTTAAGAGAAAACTGAGACTTCTTTATAGTTATACCAAAAAGTATATATTCTCGGTACAATTTAAAAAAAAGAAAAAAACTAGAAAAAAAAAAAAGGACAGAGTAAATAATGAATATATCATTGCCATATGTGGGGGCTCAAGATATATTTCTTTAATAAGTAAATGAACTTATTATTCTGTTTCCCATTGTAGCAGTTTGGAGGTGTTCTATTACAGAATGTATATGTAATGGAATAAGAAAAAAGGAAAACAACGTTTGTAGGCTGCGTCCCATGAAAACAATGGGCATCATGGTTACATGTTTTTATTATATTGATAATAATATATCTGATGATTGTTAGCTTCCCATGTGAAAAGTAAACAAACTGGAAGAATAAACTAATGTATTGAAAATCTATAGCTACTACCAAGCTGTTTCATTCCTTTGAACTCTGGTAGTGAGGCCTGTGAATGTTGAAGAAGGATCATACATTGCGATACCTGGGATGCCTCGATTATAAGTATCTTAAGAGCAAACAGTATGTTCCTTAATACCTGACAGACATCACCAATTATCAAGCTATGCTCGTTATGAAGGATAATGCATTAAAAAAAAAAAAAAAAAAGTCAAATGCCATTTCAATTGTTCCTATTCTGTTTAGGTTAATATTTTGTCAAGTTGTACAGACGAATGTTTTGTATACTTTAAAGTATTCTACAAAGAAGAGCATTATTTTCTTCGATATCAGCCAAAAATTTAAAGTTTATATGCATCTTGCAAAGTCTTAGTATAGTTACAAGGACCAAAAATAAAATCCCTGCTAAAACTATGCATACACCATAGTTAAGAGAGTCAGTGGGCTTCAGATTTAGGCCTCAGTCTGCTTTATTTGAAAAATCAGTGTGGAGTTATTCCTTGTCAAATGAATAAACAAAAATGAATGAGGATGCTACTACAGAATGGCACCTCTAGCCATGTCAATACAAAAGTTTAACAGTGATCATAAGTAGAAGAGAACAAGCATGAAGTATGCTTTTCTGTAAAAGCATATATATATGTACATACGTACATATACATGTATCTATGTATATATGTACATGTGTACACATGCATGTATCTATATATTGGAACCCTGCTGGCATAGTGGTTAAGAGCTCGGCTGCTAACCAAAAGGTTAGCAGTTAGAATCCACCAGCCACTCCTCGGAAACCCTATGAGGCAGTTCTACTTTGTCCCGTAGGGTTGCTATTAGTTGGAATCGACTCGATGGCAACAGGTTTGGATTTTGGGTTTTATACGTATATATACATACTTCAGTTCTCAAAGGCACAGAGCAGTACATGTTTACAGGAGTTAAGACAGCTACTATGATTATCCTAATTACAAAATTTCCAGGTTATTTATAGGCTAATACCAGAAAACGAAATTCATTATCCTGTAAAGTATGCAACAAACCATTAAACATAGTAATAAAATCAACTGGCACAAAAAGAAATGCAATTACGTTACATTCAGTTAAACCCTTCTGTGAACTAATTTCCAGATATCAATCATGACTGATACGCATCATACAAACACTGAAGAAGCATTTTTCAAAAGCATCAACAAGTTCCTGCAGTCTCACAAAGAGGCAAATATTAAATGAGAACATCCTCAGGATTGTGGCTGATAGGCTGTAATCATCCAAACCTCAGAGCTCAATTTTGTATAACAAAAGCAAAGCAAAAAAAAAAAAGCAATTGCCATTTCATCAGAAAAGGGTATTTTACCATCACTTTAAAATATGATAACTTATTCCTAATTAACAACGGATGAAGCAGCATTTCAAAATGCTTCTAACACCACACAGGACTAACTCATAAGCAATCAAGGCATTAGATGGAAATTAAAGGCAGTCGCATCAGAAGTGTCGACGATCTACACCTGTGTTACACATCTGTTGGAATTCAATTTGCAGGAAACGTAAACTAATCCATTGGCCATCATTTAGGAATGTTGACTAAAATATAATTTTCCTAATCTTGAGTTTTTAAAGATACGGACGCCATTAAGTATTAGCAGTACAAAAATTGAAAAAGAAAGGCCAAAATGTGGAAAAATCTGGGAACAAAACTTGACATCCATTGCGCATAGCTATGAAGAATAATATTGTTCTGTGCCATGGAGGTGATCTGGACTCATAGCGACCCTATAGAACAGAATGTCATAGGGTTTCCAATGCTGTAATCTTTACAGAAGTAGGCTGCCATATCTTTCCCCCCCAGAGTGGCTCGTGAGCAGCCAAGAGCTTAACACCTGTGCCATAAACCATGTTAATAATATGACTTATTTAACCTAGCTAAAGGTTTTTACCATTTAAAATATATTATCCCTACCTGTTAACTTCTTTATTCAAATATCTTCCAGGTTCTTTTGACTGATAGAGATAAAAATAGCAAAAAAAAAAAAAAAAAAGGGCCCAAACTTTCTAATTGCTGGGGAACACATACTTCCTCCAAAAAGGTATGCGTAAATTTATGTAAGCATGACATAACAAGTAATAAAACAGATTAAGGATGGATTCTAACTGTGTAGAAGAAGAAAAAACTTAGTTTTTATTTCTTTTTTTCTTTCTTGCAAAGAATAAAGGGAATTATATGTATGTGGCTGAGTAGGGATTAAGGTGGGAGTTGCCCAAATCCTCCATTCGATCAAATCCACTGTATGACAGGTTCATTTCAAAATACAGAACAGCTTCTCAAGATGAGACAGCCATTCAAAAATCCTGGAGATTATCAAGGAAAAAAAAAAAGGCCAAAAATTCATTGCCTCTCCGTATGGAGGAGAAAGTTGCCAGAGATCACTCAAACACATACTGGGTTTTCCAATTCATTAAGAATTTAAATTTGCATAAAAGAGGTGTAGCAGATTTCCTTTTATTTTTGCTGTTTATAAATAAAACTACCTTCTAAGGATGGTAGATATACTCGACAGAGAAATAAAATCTGCTAACCTCATGAATGTTTTGTAAAATGACTGATTTTCTGTGCTAAAAATTCTACAAGGAGGCTAACTTCATATCTGACAAGCTGGGATGTAAGACTGAAGCAACATTCCAAGAAGTTGGGTCCCAACGGGCAGAGGACAGGGAATATGCTTATGCTACCACCTTCAGCCTCCACTTCCGAATGGCATAGATGGTTAGAGGTTTTGGGGTTTACCTGGACCATAATATATAAATATATTATTTACCTGGACCATACAATTGAGGAATTCAAGGCAAAATCACATGGATTTCAAGAAGCAGGGAAACTTCCACCAAACAACTGATGTCTGTATTTTAAAAGTACATTGGTTTGTAATATCAGTGCATGGCACAGGATAAGTAATTCAATAAATATTTTTTGAACTAATTACTAAAAATAAAAAAAGGGAAAAAATTCATAACAATTGGTGAAACTAAGTCTACTCCTGTGTTAGTCTCTTCATCTTGAAAACAAACCACTGATAATCATAGTTTAAAACCTAAAATAAAATGCGTTTAAACAAAATAGGATATCAATATTAATAGCATAAAATACCCAGGTGTTGTAACTAACCAAAGGTCCTATGTAAATGCAAAGACAATTACCTTAAGTGCCTTCCTTTCTCAACCAAAGAGAATTTGTTAAAACCATTAGGAAGCAAATACCATGTATGAAAAATGTCTTCTGGTGATAAATGTTTTTCATTTTATGCAGCCCTCTTGAATTACATTTGGTATGTTTACAAATATATACCAAAGCTTCTTAGATATTGGCAAAAGAAAAGGATAGTCTATCCAGAAATCTTCCACTTATATAAAATGCATAAATTGCTGCCCAGAAACAAAATAATTTTTATGCTAGCAATTCCATTGTCTAAGAGTTTCAAAGAATCATATAGCTGGATGGGTTCTCAAGGGATCATCTAATCCAGCATTAAAACAAGATATTGTCTAAACCGTTCGAGACAGTAGGAAGTTCATTTCTTCTGTTTTTGTGCTTCCTCAGACATGCAGAACCATGTTAAGTATTTTTCATCTAACAGCCATCAAAATATTTGAAATCAATAACCACATCATTCTCTAGCTGCTACTTCTCAAAGCTAAACACCAGTTCTTTAGACCTTTCTTCACAGAACCACATTACACAGCTTTTAGCTATTTTTTGTACTGTTCTCTGAGACTTTGAGATTTCTTTTATAAAACTTTTATATATATATATATGAAAACCCAAAATACACAAACATAACAAAAAGGACAAGGTGATGTAAATTAGGATAGAAAGAGTATATGTTATGACTAAATGAATTTGCTTCTTTCACAACAGTACAATAATTCAGACTTAAGTACATCTGAAGTTCATGCTGAAAGCCACTTCTTGCTCCCCATTTCCACTGTCTCCTTAGTTCTTACTAAAACTAGTATTTTGTTCAAGTGTAAATTGGTATTGTCCTAATTTTTATTGAGGATGTTTTAAATTTGCTTAGTGTGCTATAATATGGGAAGAGTTTGAAGCCAGTGGCCTGGCGTTGAATCTCTGCTACTTGTGCGGCCTGGACACAATTCCTCAGTTGTAAAATGGGAAAAATATTCTCTACATGTCAGGATTAGTTGTGAGGATGCCTTAGAAGTTATATATAAATCACCTATTGCAGGGCCTGTTATGTAATAGACATTCCACTAGAGTTATTTTCCCCTTCTACCCTAAAATTGCTACTTCTTGCTGCAGTTGCTGCCTGCTTTCCAAAGTTAAAAATATGAAAGTCAACCTTCATTTTTTCTTCTTTTTCAGTTTCCATTTCCAGTTACTTTTCCCCCTCATCTCCATATTTCTTCAAGTCCTCATCATCACTCACTCAGAATATTGCAGTGGTTTCCTAAATAGAATTCTTCCCCCATTTTCTTCCATTCCTGTTTTAGAAAACACAAATATCACAACATTTCTGTGCTTTAAAAACAAAAACGAAACATTTGCAAGTAAGTCTTATCTTCTACCAAGTGAAGCTGAATTTCTTCAACATTATTCGAGGTCTTCGTGATCTAGTGCCTGCCTACTTCTCCAAACTTAAAAAAAAAAAAAAACGAAACCCGTTGCTGTCAAGTCGATTCCGACTCATAACAACCCTATAATACAGAGTAGAACTGCCCCATAGAGTTTCCAAGGAGCACCTGGCGGATTCGAAACGCCGACCCTTTGGTTAGCAGCTATAGCACTTAACCACTACGCCGCCAGGGTTTCCTCGGCAGACTTAGAGGGCACTATTTCCCTCTGTATCCTTCCACATTAGAATGTCCTTGCTATGCAGCCCTTTATCTACTAAAGCTTAGCATAGGTGTCACTTTAACCCTTTTCCCTGCCCCAGGTGAAAAGAAACCATTGCTATTTTGTAGTATTTATATTATTACATGTAATATTAAATTATTTGCACATATCTTTCCTATATTTGAATTCCTTGAATGAGATCCAGATTTCTTCTCATGTTTTTATTCCCTAGCGTAATACCTGCCCATAAAATTATATTAAATACATACTGGCTGAATATTTAGCAAAGCACCATTTTGACATGTAATTGCGAAATACAGCTGGAGATGACACAGGAAGATAACCTAATGCCAACGCGTCCTCTAATTTTGGCTGTACCTGTACCATTTCACAGTGTCTTGTATTTAAGATAATCAGGAAAAAAATTGCATCATATTTTGACTGTCAAGTTTCAATCACTCAGCTTAAAGGTCATCTCCTTTGGGTAGCTTTTCTTAATTTCCACTTATTTTCAGTCTCTCGTTTGTTTTATTTGTATCCAAATTGTATTTCCTATGAATTACCATCTTAGAAACTTCCATATTTAATTGCTTTCTATTCATATACCTATTTATCCATTCTATACTTTTTTATTCTTTTTTATATCGTAAATACGTTAAGGTTACAAACTATCTCTTATTTGCATCTTATTTGCACTGCCTGATCTAAGTAACATAATAAATGTTGTTGGATGAATACACTCACACAAACACTAATTTAGATACATAGAGATAGATACAGATGCGGAGCCAGATGCAACTACAGAAGCAGTTACAGACACAAATTTAAGGAGAAATCATATATTTCCTCTTCTTCAGAGAGCTCATTGAATGGGAGTGCTGCAGTTATTTTACAAACAGTAATAACCAGCACTTAGTAATTTCCCAACACTTAATAAGTCAGGCTCCAGTAAATACATTGAGCACTGTTTTGTGATTTGCATACTGCTACTAATCTCTGTGTTTTTTTTATCTGCCTTTATAGATGTATAATCCGAGGCTCTGGGAAGTTAAGAAATTTTCTCAAGATGACACAACTATAAGAAATGAAGACTGTTATTATTATCACCAAAACAACAAGCCAGTACAAGAAAGAGAAACAAAAGCAGAAGGTGGTGGGTAGAGGCAGACAAGAGAGGAAGCAGAATAAGAAGACAGAAAATATGAAAAAAGACCCTGGAATAATTTATAGCAGGGCAATCAGTCATTTAGAGTTTCCCTCCTTTTCCACCTCCTCTTTAATTAGGACTAATTTAAATCCATCTTGCTGCAATTCAAGTCTTTTTTGCTTTTCAAACCCTTCCATAAATTTGAGCTAACTATAAACAAAACAAAGAAGACCTTCATGAAATAGTTTTTCTTTTTTCTTAGATAATTGTTTTCTCTTTATCGCTAATACCTATCATGTTGTGTTTCCTTCCATTGTTCTCATTCACCTGGATTCTTTGAAAAATATTATACAACTTCCTGGAATCGTATCAGAAATAGTAACCTCAGCAACACTCACTTACTCCTCACATCTCTACCTCCTGAAAATATCCCATTACTTTATTTAATGCATCATGCCTTGCCCTCAGAGCCCTGGTGGTGCAATGGTTAAGAGCTACAGCTGCTAACCAAATGGGTCAGCAGTTCGAATCCAGCAGCTTCTCCTTGGAAACCCTACAGGGCAGTTATACTCTGCCCTATAGGGTTTCTGGAAACCCTGGTGGCATAGTGGTTAAGAGTTGGCAGTTCAAATCCACCAGGCACTCCTTGGAAACTCTGTGGGGCAGCTCTACCCTGTCCTACAGGGTCGCTATGAGTCGGAATCGACTCCACGGCACTGGGTTTGGTTTTGGGTTTGGTTATAGGGTTTCTATGAGTAGGAAACAACCCAGTGTCAATAGATTTGTTTTTTTGGTTTTTGCCTTGCCCTCAGCTTTCTAGAGCCACAAATAAGTCAATACGTTCATACTCACGTCAAGGATCACAGGAACAGAATTATCTCTTGGTTTTGTTTTAAACTAATATTAATGACTAATATTATAACAGGGATGGAAATGCAAAACTGTGTTGTTCAAATAGTTGGCCAGGTCAATTCATAAACTGATACTTTTGAGGGAAAAAAATAATAGTGGAAGGTTTAAGAAGTATATTGTCAGCATGGGTATAACATCTATAATGCAATGGCGGAAAGAGAAGTTGATAGGTGTTTTATGGGAGATTTCTTATGCTTCCTTGATATCCTTCTCATTTGCAATGTGCAATACTTAGGCAACTTTTCATTTTAACTGAAGAAGATAATGTTTAACAATGTTAGAATGCACAGCTCAATGCCAAATGGCATTGTTTCCTTTTCATATGCTCTTGTTCTTTAAAAATAAATGAGCAAACTTTGTTTTGTTTTCATTTATAACGTTGTTAGCTGCCATCAAGTTTTCTGCTGACTCATGGTGACCCCTTACATTATGGGATCTGACTGTTGTGATCCATAGGGTTTTCATTGGCTGATTTTTCGGAAGTAAATTGCCAGGCTTTTCTTCTTAGTCTGTTTTAGTATGAAAGCTTCTCTGAAACCTGTTCAGCAGCATAACAACATGCAAGCCTCCACTGACAGGTGTACTGTGGTTGGGCTTGAGGTGCACTGGCGGGAATCAAACCCAAGTCTCTAGAATGGAAGGTGAGAATTCTACCACTGACCAACCACTGTCTGTTTTTCATATACAATACACTTTTTAAAAACAGCCTTCTTACCTTATAACAAACAAACCCAGTGCCGTCAAGTCGATTCCGAATCACAGCGACCCTATAGGACAGAGTAGAACTGCCCCATAGAGTTTCCAAGGAGCTCCTGGCGGATGTGAACTGCCGACCCTTTGGTTAGCAGCTGTAGCACTTAACCACTATGCCACCAGGGTTTTCTCTTACCTTATAGTAGAACTGCCAGGCAGAATAAATTCAGCAATAGACCAAAAGATGGGAATAAAGCATTACTATTTTATATATATATGTATTACAGTAATGCTTTATTCCCATCTATTGGTCTATTGTTGAATTTATTCTGCCTGGCAGTTCTACTCTGTCCTATAGGGTCTCTACCAGTCAGAACTGACTCTACAGCAATGGGTTTTTTTTTTTTTTTTTTTTTTTTGATGCCTACTGAGAATTTTAGTGCCAAATTCTTATGTGCCTTTTGTGGTGGGAGAGAAATGTTCTTAAGCTAAAAAAAAAAAAAAAAAAAAAAATCTTTAAAAAAGAAGATACACATTGTTGTAATTTTGCACCAATTTTTAGTAGTGTACCAAAAGCTATTTCTTCTGTAAGGCTGAACTCAGCGTACTTTCATATTTTACATTTGGTACATGCCAAGTTCTTATATAATCTTACTGTACTGGTGGAATTATTCATCTTAGTTGTTAAAATTCAAAGTAGTTAAATATTTAATTCTCTAAGCCTTTTAGAAAATTTGAATTAGATCTTTTAAGATGGCAAGGAAAAGCAATTTACCTCACTAGTCCTTCCTCCTACCATTTGCAAATCATCTGTATTTCAAACCTAAGCCACTCTTCTAGCCAATGAAGTGGATGGCTCCATTAACTGGATAATTCACATGGTGTAATCTACATAATAAAAACAGAAGATAACACAGAATGTCCCTGATGTTCATGAATATTAAATACGGATAAATAATTAGATGATAAAAATATAAATAGAAATAACACTGAAACACTAAGGATAATGTTTGCAGGGCAATATATCAAATTTAAGAAATTTTCCCAGAAAAAGAAAAAAAAATTGGAGCAAACATTTCTATAGTGATGACTATTTCCCAGAGCATTTTGGCATATATTTCACATGTGATCTTTACTGCACCCTGATTAGGTAAATATTCTTTCCATTCTACAGGAAAGTCAAACCAAATCAAACCAAAGAAAAAGCCTAACATCCAAGATAAATCAAAGCAGAGCTAGGATTCATCTATATGTTACATATATTCCTGATTCCTCCTCTGCTTCTTTCTCCTACTCTAATATTTCTTCCCTATTTCATCTCATATTGCACAATTTTTCCCTCTATGCACACTATTTATGTGCTCTCAAAAATAACATCTACAGAAAATTTGTAAATAATTATTTGTAAAAATTTTTAAAGTGCAAGAGTATCCTGAATTTGAAACTTGTGGTAACAACAGTATTAACCTAAATTATGTTTTCATATTATAACTTAACAGTAATTTAAACACATACAACCTAAATATAAAGTCCTATGTTGATAGCTACATAAACATAATCTCAAATAAATCTGAAATTGAAATACAAACAAATCTACAAAAGAAAAATATTTAAAGGGTACTATTTTAACATGCTAAATGATAATGTGTTCCTGAAACAAAATTTCAACTTGAAATAGAATACAAATTAGCTACTAAAATATAAATTATCTTGAGCTTGTAAGCCTTCCCAATCATGTGTCCCTCTATTTACTGTATTGAAACTTACCTCACTGTTCTCAAGTTAGCTAATATGTATTATTTGCATATTTAATACATATAATTTACATATTAGCCCCACTAGCATAAGGAATCCTGGTGGAAAAGTAGTTAAGCACTTTGCTGCTAACCAAAAGGTCAGGGTTTGAACCTACCACCTGCCCCTCAGCCTGCTGAGGAGGGAGCACTTTAGCTGATACTGAAGAGGGGGGTACATGCTTTGAAACTTGAATCACGTTTTTTCCGTTAAATGTTATTCCTAATATCCATTTGTCAATCATGTCTTCCAAATAGATCAGGACCTTTTCAAATGCGGATAAATTGTTCTGTTTATTGTAGTGTAGAATATCAAATAACTTTCATTTCGGGTTCTATTATTTCACTGGAAACCCTGGTACCATAGTGGTTAAGTGCTATGACTGCTAACCAAAAGGTTGGTGGTTTGAATCCACCAGGCACTCCATGGAAACTCTGTGGGGAAGTTCTACTCTGTCCTATAGGGTTGCTATGAGTCGGAATCGACTTGACGGCAATGGGTTATTATTTCATCAAATCATCATAAAAACACTGCAGTTGGACATCATTTCGCCCCCTTTCATGATGATGAACTGAATCTTAGAGAAGTATCCAGAAACACATGGCTTCTACTTGATGTGTTGTCAATCAAACCTAAGTTATATCTGCAGCCAGAGTTCATTTTCTTTCTATTACTATGCCATTTACTAGGATATTATTGAAAGTTCTATAAATGTTCACATAATGGTTCAGATACTTTTGGTACTTAATAACAAAGAACTTGTAAGAGAAGAAGGCCATGACTATCCAGAGTGCAATACAACCTATTATTGCCTTATTCCAAACGCCAAAGTAGTTGATCTAAGTTAATATGAACATATAATCTTATCTTAGAATTTCCAAATGAAAACAGTTGTCAACAAAGAAAGCTTCAATGCCAGTAATGAGCAAACCCCCCAAAAAACCCGTTGCCATTCAGTTGATTCTGACTCATAAAGACCCTATAGGATAGAGTAGAAGTGCCCCACAGGGCTTCCAAGAAGTGGCTGGTGTATTCAAACTGCTGATCTTTTGGTTAGCAGCAGTAGCTCTTAACCACTGCACCACCAGGACTCTAGTAATGCACAAGGGACTATAAATTATGGAATTTCAAAGTTTTGTTTAAACAGCAACTGCAACAACATAAATTTAAGCTTGAGTAGCCAAAAAAGTGTAAGAAAAACCTGTCTGGCCGTCCAGAGTATAAATGATGAGTCATGTAATCATTATGAGTGAATAAAGTGGTAGCTGGGCTATTTGTGATGAAGAACAAAATTGCATTTTAATCCATTTAAAATAGGCTTTTGAGATTAAAACTAATAATTAAATCACAAAGTTCATACAACAGAGAAACTACATTTAATTTCTTAGAATTAGAAATGTGTATCTTGTTTATTATAAAATATGTCTTCTCTGATAAAACCTGTTCATAATTATCACACCAAATATTTATATTGCTGTCTCATATAATTCCCTGGAGATCTGAGACAAGGCACAGAACAAGCTAAAAAGGAGCCTGCAATGTGTGCTCAACAACAGTGTTCAGACATTATTAAAATAAGGATGCATTCTTCCTTCTACCCAATCTCATTTGTTTGGTGTTAAAATTATGGGGAAAAAAAAAAGCTTATTAAAGAGGAGGAATGTGGTTGTGTACCATTAATTTAGCACATGTCAAAACATAGAATTTATTTCTCTATATTTGCAGTATTTATAGGTCTCCTTTTTCCTAATGAAAATCTTTATCACTAAAATAATGCAGACATCTCTGTTTGACGTATGAAACACCACCTTCTCATCAGACTGAAAAAGCCCCAGCAAAAGATCTGTGTCCAAGATCTTCTCACATAATTTTGTTTGTTTTTCCTCCTGTGTTTTATGGTTAGGCCTCTTTGTCATCATTCAGTTTTGTGATCGATTATACTCAGAACAGTGTCTTGTAATGGGTTTACAAAAGGACCCTTTAAGACTTACCAACTGTGTATCATCAGACAAAAGCCTTATTCAACAAGGAGAGGAAAAGATTGAAGGGAGATTACATTTTGGGTGCCTAATAAGTGCTGTGATAGCATTTTACATAAAACTCTTCCATTTAATTTCAAACACATCCTGTGGGACAGGTATTATTTTCTTTTCTCAGATGGCAACCTGGCACTCAAAAGTTAAATATGACCTAAGGTCACAGCGAAAGGATATCATAGAGTGGGGATTTGAACTCACATCTCAGAACTCAATTTGTCTCTGCACTAAGCTTTCTCCCAGTAAAGGATGTTGCATTATTCTTGGACTTGACTGAACCCAACTCTTCTGACTCAGTGTATGTAAAGGCAACATTTGGTTTCAGCATTTCAGAAAATGAAGGACAATTCTTTATTTGATTCCATGGAGCAGGGTTTGAAAGGAGGGATAAGTGGGTAGGCGGGCTTTTGAGGATTTCAGTGACCACCTGGGGAGATGGCCATGGGCCACATTTCTGTTTATAGAGACAACTCTGCTAAGAATCTCAGACTATGTTTACTTCGATGTATGAATAGTAATCCCTTTCTCTCAACAATTATATAGTATATTGTGCTGTCTTCCATCCTTTAGGCAGTTCAAATCCATCCAATAGCACTACGGAATGAAGCCCTGCTGGTCTGCTTTGATAAAGATTACGGCCAAGAAAACTCTATGAAAAAGTTCTACTCTGTGATACATGAGGTCATCATGAGTCAGAATTGACTCAATGTCAATTTTTATGTTGTTGTTGTTGCTGTTTGTTTCTTCAATTCCTTAAGTCCTCTACAGTGAAAAATCTAAAAATGAAGGGAGAAAAAGGAAACATTCCCCCACACCTCTGAATTGCTAATATCTCCCTGGACTTTAAACTTCTTGGATTTTCTACTTCATATGGGCATAACCACAAAAATAATATTATAATGGATTTGCGAAAATCAGTAAACTATAGATGTAATCATAGCTACCAAGTTTCATTCAATCTAAGATGTATCAGTCTTTAGCAATGTTAAGAGGGCAATAGTCTTTATATTCATTTTACATATAACAAAACTGATATTTAGAGAGTATATATCATTTTCTCTATAAATTTAAGGAATGGAAGGATAACAATTCCAATGCCTGAGCTATTCGATCCACAGTTATTTCGCCAGAAAAACATTAGTTGACTGTGAATTCCATAGGAATAGAGACCATATCTTGATTGCTTTACATGTGAGGGCCTAATACAGCGCTAAATGGTATTTAATCAGTGGGAAGAGGTGGCAGAGAGAGAGAAACAAAGAAAGGAAAGGAGATACTGTGAAGGAATGGAAGAAGAGGGGAGAGGGAAGGAGGGAAGAATGAAAGAAGGATGGTAGAACCTAAAGGAAGAGAGTTTTCACCACGGGATATCTGTGAAGTGGATGAGGGAAGCCAGAAACAGTGTTACTTTGTAGCACAACTTCCATTAGGCCTCTGAAGTCAACATAAGCAGCCCTTACACATCTGCTAGTCACTGAGAAGAAATATTAGCATAAAACCTTAAGTAATGTGATGTTCTTTAAGGAAATAATTTTAAAATGTTAAAGAATTAGAAAAAACAAAGCTAATGGAAAACATCCGGCAACGATGATGATTTGGGATCCAGTTCCAGCAATACTAATGCCTGGTTTCCTGAAAGAATGGTGTAATTCATTCAATGTCTTTGAACCTTGGTTTTCTACTCTGAAATTATGGGTTCATATTGGGTGCTTTCTAAGGTTACTTCCGGCTTCAAAAATCTACCTTTTACTACTCTGGAGTAGAGTATAATTTCCTAATTATACTTCCTATCATTTAAAAGAAGGCAACATCTACTGAAAAGGCTATAGTCTACTATAATGCACAGAATGGCTCGCTTTTTTCAGAGAATACAAATCAGAGGAGACTAGAGGTAAGATAAGATTACCCAATCATTCAGCATTCAGTTTTAAAGTGTTGGTATTTAAATTTTTATCAGCATTATGCTTACAATGAGAGTTATGATATATTGCCTCAAAGTCATCTTGTCATATGACTGCTATAACAACATCACTGACAGAAAAATAAGTCTTTTTCTGGGTACGATACTATTCCCTGTACTGCGGCTTCTTCTGTTCCAGAGACATGAGCAGCACTGTGGCATACTCCATCTATTTCAATTTCAGTGCCTAACCTGTCTCTATTTTCATGTGTAGATTTGGTTAACTAACATTATAAAGAGGAGTAATAAGACAAGTCTCACGATTTGGAGTTTATTTTTCCAGACAGAGGGTAAGAAATCCAAGACTCATTTGAATACCCAGAGCTTGCCAGTGAAGCAGCACCAATATTGGAAATAGCTGAAACATTAACCCACAGATATTCTCTTCCCATCATCTTCAAGGAGGCAGTCATTTAACAACATAGTCCTTCCCAGTTTTACCAACCACCTTCTACTAACATCTACTATGACTGCCAAATACTTAAGGACTGCTATAGAAGTTATTTCATCCAAATGTTAAAATTTAAATATCCTACTTCCTTCTTTATTTTATAACTAGAGGGAGATGTTCTGGTAACTATGGTGTAAGAGTTGTTTGGGAACTTTCTGAACACCATTGAACAACCAAACCCCTAGTGCTACCCACTCTTGTACCTGTTATGCAGAGATGTCCAGGTGAGAAGCAGCCCACTTGTGAATTCCACCTCTGCAATTTCAACATCTGCACTCGTGACTTTTGATTTGAATCTTAAATTTGAAACTCCTCTTTGCTTCCTTGTTGAAAGCATCAACATTCATATGGTATGTCTCTCCAAAATCAGTATGCACATGAGCCTTTTATTGTACCTCAGTTCCAGCTGTTCCAAATTTGGTGAAAATCCACCCTGTCATTTCTGCCTAATGCAGGACAGACAACAGAAATGTAATGATTTATTCACCACGTTAGGGAGTAGGGATAAGGGTAGTGGTTCTTGTTGATGAGTAGAATAGTAGTGGGGAAAATTACTGACCCAGTCTTTATCTGTTTCTGTTACTGAATCAAAGACTTTGAAAATTATGATTTCCCTCCATGAAAACTGGATTTGTCAAGTCAAGTAAACAAAGAATTTATACCTTGGACTTTCTTTCTCATCTCTTAAAGCTATCGGTGAGAATTTTGATAACTTTGAAGTGCTACATATTTATAAGTTGATCAAAATGGCAGCCACCTCTGGGTGTATGTAAAAGAACTAAATGTCAGATAGGTAATATCTTCCGCTGGCTGATCAGTGAGGCTTATCTTCCTAAAGCAATTAATTACTGATGGACATAACACTTTTACCCAGAGATGGTAAAGCCTTAATTAACAGGAACCATCGATTGTGTTTTGTTATACTCCCCTTAAAGGAGACAAGAAAACAAGAAATTAAGTTTGGTTGGAGAGTTAATCAAATAAATGAAACAAAAATCATTCAGTGTTTGGACCACAGTTGTATTCATTCAATATTTTATACCAGAGCTGTCCGTAGAACTTACGGCAACAACGAGGATGTTCTTTACCTGAATTGTAGCCTACAGTAGCTTCTAGACATGTGTAGATATTGAACGCTCGAAATGTGGCTAGTGTAACTCAGAAACTGTATTTTAAAATTATTTTAATTTAAATAACCACAGATGGCTATTGGCTGTTATACTGGCTGGTACAGTTCTATACTTTTGTTTTTACAATAAGAATTCAACTTTAGAGTAAGGATTTTAATATATTCTCAAAGTTCAAAACTATATTCTCATAGTTCAAAAACTAAGCTGCAATCCCCATTCTCTAAAAAGAAAACTAGACTAATAGATTTTAAAAGGTTTTCAATAGTGTAGATGTAAATAACGAAAGCTTCCTAGGTGTTTTATAAAATATAAAAAGTGACTTTACTAGGAAATATATGGGCCCTTGAATCAGTCCAAATCCTCACCTCAACACTTTCTTGCTATTATGCCTCTAGACAAACTACTCATTCTTATAAGATTCATTTTCATTGTCGATAAAATGATTGAAATTATTCCAACATTACAACAATGTTACAATGATTAAACGAGATAAGGTCTACATACAAGGCGCCTGGCATTTTGAGAGGCACAAAATAGATATTACATAAATTTTCCAAATCTCACATTCCTGAAGTGTTCTAGTTCAACAATTTTTGTCACACAAAGAAAGTATCTTCTTCTTTAAAAAAAAAAAAGTTTCAATGCATGTGTGATGAGGGAGAAGTGATGAGGAAGAGAAGTTTAACACATCTATTTTTCTTTTGTTAACTCTAAGTTCAGAGAGCATGGATTTTGTCTGCCTTGTTAATCATCAAATTCTAGTGCCGAGAACAGTGACTGCCATGTGATAGTCACTCCACAACGTTTGTTGAATGAAGAAGGTATATGCAGAAATATAATCATACCCCTTTAATTTCTTTGAGTTTCATTATTTCACTGTCATAACATTAACATTTTGAAGTCTGGAAGATAGCTGTATAATAGTCTTCCTTTTTCCTCACATCCAATATCTCTCTGACTTATCATTTTTTTTTTTTTCTTCAAAATGTCCCTCAATTTTATTCTCTCTCTCCAGGATCAATGCCACTGTTCTGCCCTAATGAACCCGTTCAAATGAGAATATCTACCTTCGTTTTTTTTTTAGCTGCCAGCCGCAATTCTAGAGTTTCACCATTGACTCTATTCTACCAGTGAACTACACTTTGGGGGACTGCAATAAGTTGAGTGGTGACGTGTCATCAGAACTCGTTACTAGGGAAGAAGTGCCAATGTTTGTAAATAATTTATGCACACATGCTTAAATGTATGTTTTTGAAAATTATTTATATCTGAAGGCAAGTGGGTAAGAGGAATGTGGCTACTGTTTTTAAATACAAATAAATTTTTGTTTCTTTAAATATATAAATATAAAGACATCGTTCTTCCTTGCTTATATTTGCATTTTCCCCCAAGGGTGGGAGACAAGAAATAAAGTTACTGCTAGAGCAGCAAGAATTAAGCACAAATCCAGCCTACGTTGTTTCTGTCGAAGAGAATGTGTCTGATATAGGTGGGAATGTGTCACTCCTGAGCAAGTTTCCTGTCTTAGATGTTACGGTGGAAAAACTATTTAAAAATTTCTGCTGTAAAATACCTTCAGTCCTCGCTTCTTAATGAATTGCCTTCATTATACGGTTTCCAGATTAAGAAAAAAATATTTTCTCTTTCTCACTGTATTAATTTTAAATGCCTCATTTTGGCTTGCAAGGTTGTCAGTATAACAGCCCTACTCTGACCTCTACGATGTTACTCTTTAAAAAATATTTTATGGTATTTTCAGTGTAAATATATACAGCAAAACAGGTTCTCACTCAATAATTTCTACACATACTGTTCAGTGACATTGGTTACGTTATTCCCATCGTATCAACGATTCTATTTCCATTCTAGCTGTTGCATTTCCATGAAGCTAGTCAGCTCCCCAACCTTCTCATCTATACTGAAGAATATTTATTGATTATTTTTGCTCTTATAGTTGATCTTTTTAAGTGTTATTCATTACTTTATGGGCTAACCAGCTATTTAGCTAAAAGGTAACTTGAAGGGATAGGTTCTTTCAAGGCTTAAAGAATATCTCAGGGGAACAGTCTTGGAGATTTTTCCTGTCTCAGTGGGTACAGTAAGTCTATATAACCTTACTTTTCTTTTTTTTGGAGAAGGTTTACACAGCAATTTAGGTACCGATTCAATAATTTCTACACAGGTTGTTCAGTGACACTGATTACTTTCTTCACAATGCATGAACATTCTCAGTATTTCCATTCTGACTGTTCCATGTCCATTAATCTAGTTTCCCTGACCCCATCCATTTTCAGTCTTGTTTTAAATTAATTGATGACCGCTTGGCCTTATATATGTGATGTTATAAGGAGAACAGTGCTTCTGGATGATATCCATTATTTTTTTAGCTAATTTTTTATTTAGTACCAAGTGACTTCAGGGGTTAGTTTGGGCTCAAAGTCTGAAGATTATCTAGGAGCAGTAGTCTCAGGGAGTCCTCTAGTCTCAACCAGTCCAGTAGGTCTGTTTTTTTTTTTTGTCGGGAATTTGAGGTTCCACATTTTTCTCCCATTCTATCAGGGCCCATCTATTGTGGACCTGATTAGAACAGTTGGTAGTGGTAGCCAGACACCCTCTAGTTCTTCTGGTCTCAGGGTAGATGAGGCTATGGTTCATGTAGTCTGTCTGTCCTGTAGACTAGTTTTTATGGAGTCTTTGGTTTCCTTCTTTCTCCTTTGTGCTGGAAGAGTAGAGACCAACAGTTGTATCTTAGATGGCCACTCACAAGCTTTTAAAACCCCAGACACTACTCATCAAAATAAGACACAGAACATAACTTTATAAACTGTATTATACCAAATGATTGAGATGCCTTGGTTCTAGGCTAAAAAAATAACTTCATGTAAGATGGAAGGAGTTAAAGCTATTCCAGAGATAAGAGGAAAAGCTCTTCTTTATGGAATCATGGCAGCAAATATTTATAAAAAGAAAGACCTTGTTGTTAGGTGTCATTGAGTCAGTTCTGTCTCACAGTGACCCTATGTAAAACAGAATCAAACCCTGCCCAACCCTGTCCCATCCTCACATTTGTTGTTGCTATGTTTGAGTCCATTGTTGCAGCCACTGTACCAACCTATCTCATTGAGGGTCTTTGTCTCGTCTGCTGACCCTCTACTTTACCGAGCATGATGTCCTTTTACAGGAATTGGTCCCTCCTGATAACATGTCCAAAGTATGTGAGACAAAAATTCTAGCTCAAAAAGAAAGAAAAGACTTGCTGACTGGAGAGAAACTAGAAAAACCCTCAGAGTATGGTCCCCAGGCACCCTTTCAGTTCAGTAATGAAGTCACTCCTGAGATCTACCCTTCAGCCAAAGATTGGACAGGCCCATAAAACAAAACAAAACTAAAGGGGCACACTAGCCCTGGGGCAGGGACTAGGAGGAAAGAGAGAACAGGAAAGCTGGTAGTAGGGAATCCAAAGTTGAATATGCTGAGTGTTAATATGTCATGGGGTTGTTAACCAATGTCATAGAACAATATCGGTTTGTTGGAACATTTCAATTGGTATTCTGTCAATTCCTGGAGGCATGTTTTTCACCAACACCTTCAGTGCAGCTTGGACTTCTTCCTTCAATACCATCTGTTCTTGATTATATGCTACCTCCTTAAATGGTTGAATCTCGAAGGGCCATGCTGAAAACACCAATGTAATAATTGATTCAAGCAAGAATCAACGATGGAGCTAAAACCATTGGATCAAATGTCGCTGGTGACAGTTTATATGCACAATTTCAAAACATTAGCCCCCATATTGGTTATTAGTAGTAAAGGAACTGGCAAACTTACAATGGAGTTATGTTGCACACAGCACCCCAACCAAACGATAAACTCAGAATCATCGATGATGGGACAAATTGATATTATGTGCCTCATAAATGAATGCAATATCACCCATGCAGTATTGTTGCCAAAAATATTTAACCTGTTTCTATTTTAAATATGAAGAATCACTCAGACAAATCCAGGTTGTGGGAAAAAAAACCAGGTTGTGGGAGATTATATAAAACACTGGCGTAGAGAATTTAAAAGTATCACTGTCATGAAAGTAAAAATAAATAAATAAAACCATGTTTGAGGTTATTATTCTAAATTAAAAAAGACAAACAACTAAGTAAGATTTTTGATACTCAAGTGGATCTTAGAACAACAACTAAAAAAGCTATAAAGGACAATATTGAGGAAATTCGACTATGGATTGTTCATTAGATAAGATTATTTTATCAATGATAATTTTCTTGGATACCATTGTGGTATCACATGTAGGAAAATGTCTTATTTTCTTCAGTAGATATGTAGGGGTGGAATGTCAGGATGTCTACAACTTCAAAGTGTTCAAAAAATGTAATATAAACATACACAGAGCAAACAATGGTGGTTCTTGACAGTTGGTGAATTTAGATGAAATGTTTAAAGATATTCATTGTACCATTTTTGCAACTTTTCTGTAGATTCAAATAAAAAATGAGATCAAAAGGAATAGATAGAAACCGTTTCTCATAAAATTTTGGAAGGCTGAAGATTATTTTTAAATTTCAATGTAATAAATATACAATGAGGTACTGATCAAATTTTTTTTCTTTTCCTAGTTCAAACAAACCTGGAAAATTTATCTGTTTTCTGAATTTCATTTTAAATATAATTGATTTGTATACATATTATTGCAAAATATACAAAAACGTAACAATTTTTTTCATAATTATAATAATGAAAACTTATTCTGCCTTCATCATTATTATACTACTTGTAGATCACAAATTCATAAATCCCTATTATTCAGGAAAACTATGGTTTTGCATACATAGTGCCTTCAAAATATTATTTTTGACTGAGTGAAAAAAATCAAATAAGATTATATATACAACTAATTGAAAAACAACTTTGAACTTACATTTCATTGGTTCTACCTAAATACTATTATGGTGTTAACCATTACTTGCCAAGGAAATAGAATCTGTTTTATAAAAGCAACTCCTCCCCTCAAAAAAAAACAAAAAACAAAAAATTCCTAGCATTGATTTTGAAAACAACTAACATATCTTTAAAAAATTGCGAATTAGATGGTGATTTTAGAAAACTCTGTTATAAAAGAAAAAGCAAAAAGCATCTCCAAAATGTTCTATAAGTTTCAATGATAGAAACTATGATTCACAATGCCTATGGGAACATAATTAAATTACATTTAATTTAACAATTAATAAGATGCACTAGTTAACTCTTGTAGCTTAATGTCTGTGGGTTAGGAAAAAAAAAAACTTTTTATTTGGCATTTGGGAACCTGATGTTCAATAGATTATTTGAAATTTATTATGTGAAAATTAAGAACTTTATAAATTCTCCTGTGAACTTTTACTTTCAAGTTAAAATTTATATAAACTCTCATGTTGATATTATCATAGTATATATTGCATTTCTACATCTCAGAAAAGATAACATTACTGAAAATTTAAGCATAAATAGTACAAAGAAATACCATCAATACTGCATATGATAGAGAAAGCTTCATATCATCATATTTTTGACAAAATACAGTCTTCCAAATCATATTTAGATATGCTGTAAGGGTTAACCTAGAGGTACATACACTTTCCATTTTTTTTGTGTGAAATATTAACTTGAAAACATGAGTAATACTAATGACTATACATTTATTTTCTATTATTAGAAGTTTCTTCTGTGTAATATGCATCTCATAGTATTTCAAAATTAGGTACAGGAAGGGCTCCTTAACCCTTAAGCAAAGCTTTCATCACATGAATAAAAAATATTTTGACAATTATT
This sequence comes from Loxodonta africana, assembly GCF_030014295.1. NCBI lineage: Eukaryota > Metazoa > Chordata > Mammalia > Proboscidea > Elephantidae > Loxodonta > Loxodonta africana. The sequence continues at coordinate 106,901,822 of NC_087347.1, read as the reverse complement.
CAATTTAATAAAGTTATGGTTAATTTTTTTCCCATTAGCCTTTTCTTCAGAGAATTAATACAATGACTTATTCATTTACAGTGACTCCTCTAACATGGGTGGTTTATGTCTGAGGGTTTTCAAGGCTGTAAATCTTTACTGAAGCAGACTGCCACATATGGAAACCCTGGTGACACAGTGGTTAAGAGTTCAGCTGCTAACCAAAAGGTCGGCAGTTCAAACCCACCAGGCTTTCCTCGGAAACCCTATGGGGTAGTTATACTTTGTCCTATTGGGTTGCTATGAGTCAGAATCGACTTGTCAGCAATGGGTTTGTTTTTTTTGTTTATATACATATATATAGGTACATACATACATACACCTTCTCCTCACTTATCAACTATCTCATTATCCAACATTTTATATTCATGATGACAGTAAAAATCTACTACCCAACTATTTTATGCATTAACAACATACATATGGAAATAACAAAAGCTGAGGTGTGAGGCAAGAGTTACACTAGCTTTGATGGTTAAGGTCATGTGTCAACTTGGGTGGGCCATGATTCTCAGTAGCTTGGCAGCTGTGTAATGATGTAACTTCGCAGTTATGTAATGATGTAACCTCGCAATTATGTAATGATGTAACTTGGCAGTTACGTAATGAGGTAGTCATCCTCCATTTTGCAATCTGATGTGGTCATTCTCCATTTTCGCATAATATCAATTTCACGTAATGACCTGGTCTTTGGAACCTAACCATGTTGCTAAGTGAGAAGAGTGTCTATCATCCTTTACATCTATTTTCCAATATGAAAGGGTGAAATGTATTTTTTTACTTCCAAAGTTAGTGAAATCAATCCTAAAGCTATGCCAAGAGTTGTGTAAAAGTTTTCAATAACCTTGTCCTTTAAGCTCTCCATGTATAAGCAAAATACAGGAAGAAATATATATTTTTCTCAAAGCACACAAAGGGAGATTATGAAATTTTAATTAGCTTAAAAAATTCTATTTTACAGGTCAAGCAAAAACTCATTTTCATATAATCTAACATGAGGAAAAATTCCTTAAAATTTAGGGCTCAAAATAGAAATGTTTGCCTTTATTTTATACCATTTCCAAATAATAAATACCATTCCCTTGACTCAAAATAAATAATGATTTACATGTTTTGTATCCACCACCCATCTGTCAGTTTACTGTACTCTGGTGGCTTGCATGTTGCTGTGATGCTGGACGCTATGCTACAGGTATTTCAAATACCAGCAGGGTCACCCACGGTGGACAGGTTTCAGCACAATTTCCACACTAAGACAGGTTAGGAAGAAAGATCTCATGATCTACTTCTGAAAATTAACCAGTGAAAACCTTATGGATCACAACAGAACACTGTCCAAATCTTTTGCTTTAGATATGTCATCAGGAGGGATCAATCAGTGGAGAAGGACATCATGTTTGTTGAAGTAGATGCCCAGCAGGGACGAGGGAGACTGAAATGAATTGATACAATAGGTGTAACAATGGACATGAACATGCCCATGTTGGTGACAATGATACAGGATTAGGCAATATTTTGTTTTGTTGTGCATAAGATCTCCATGAGTCAACTCAACAGCAGTTGTCTACCTATCATCTACCTATCTACCTATCATCTATCTATCTATCTATCTATCTATCTATCTATCTATCTATCTATCTATCTATCTATCTATCTATCTATCTATCTATCTATCTATCATCTATCTATCTATGTTTTGCATTGGGGGACACAGGCAAGTATTTTTTTTTTTTTTTACAGTGGCAGTGGTCATATAAGACAATAAATAAGACCAATTATTTAGCCTGCAAAAAGAGTGAACTCAAATGAGTTATTGCCCAAATAAGAGAGTTAAAATGTTTAGCAGTTGGGAGAGACATAAGGTGTCTTTCATACCAATTTACTCTATTTCCATCCGTAGATAGGATGTATGACAGATTGTGTGGTTACTCTCTAACTCCCCAAAAGTTCAGCTCAAAGGGCTGGTGCTAATTCTTTTAGTTCTAGGCACTCTATTAATTGTCTAGTCTTCTTAACCTAGGATATTACCACTCATTGTTTACAGTAGTAGTTGACACTGTGACTTAATTACAGTGAGCTGGGTGTTAGAGGAATATGATAAATAAAAAAATTAGGTTGTTAGTATTACATATAAGTAACATTTTCCTATGTTTGCTTTATGAAGTTATCATTATGGGGGAGGAGGGAATTAGAGAGTTGTGACAAGTATCCTCCCTCCTAGATTACAAATGTCCATATTTGAAAACATAACTTCAAAGTTCAATTAAAATCACAATTGCTTTATTAAATTCCTGTTCTACCACAAATACTAGTAAGAATCAAGCTAAAACAGCATTGTCTTCTATAAAAAGTAGCCCTTTCTCTTAAAAAATTATATAAATTATAAATTAAAATAAGAAGAAATAGGCAAGAAATAGCTTCATCTTTAATGAATATGCTACAATAAATTTAAAACTTTTTAGCATAATTTAGAGTTACAGTAGCTTTAAAGTTCCATACCATGAATTAAAGCATGACCACTGTCTACCATACAATCAAAGCTAAAACGTATGAACATGAAATTTTATTTAATATGGTATACAGTGTTAAACACTAATTTTTTTCTAAAAAAAATTTTCCAAACTTTTATGAGAAAGAGTTTTTTTTTTTTTAATTACCTGACGTAGCAAAAACAATGAACTGTCTACCAAGTAATTCTGCTCCCCCACCATTTGGTGGAATTGTTGCTGGAAACTGCCAGTCCAGCAAGGGACTACATTTCTGAACTCTGCATGCACCTCCGTAGGGCTTTGTGGTATATAGGAGGGTGTTGAATGAAAAATTTTTCCTGATTTCTGGGAAAAGTTGATTTTCCCTCTGAAAAATGGACTTGCAAATTTTGATAAAATAGCTTGAGACAATAGTAATATAGAAAATGCTATAGACCAATTACCCTAAAGAAGATCATTTAAAACTACAGTCATATACATAGCCCTATAATACAATTTATTTAGAAATATTTTAAACTAATAGAAAGAGAGGGACCATGCATACACTTCTTGGCATATGTCAAAATTTATTTTGACTTTCCCTCAAGTGTTTGCATTCTTAAAAATAAACTTTTCAGAAAACAACTAAGTTTTGGAACTTTGGTAAAGACAAAAAATAAAATATTTTCTCCTTTTTCAAGAACTTTACAAATCTACTCTTTAAAAAATACAGGAAAAATACATTTTTTTTTTTTTTCTCATCCCTCTTTGGAATATTCCTCTAGGCAAGAACTATATGGCTACCACTCAAATTCCTTACCACAGCTATAGAGTGGGTTAAGAATACACCAGAGAACTGAATTTCAAAGGAATTTAAATAGTCTATTCCTGGGTAAACATAACTACATAACTATAAAGGGCTCCTCTTCTCAAACAGTGAGCAGATTATAAGATGACTGACAAAGAAACCCTAAAGCAATTGAAATTTGTGAAGAAAGAAAATGCAAACAGGGTCAACTGTTAATAGTACCACACTAAATTAGATAGATGGCTTGATTGAAAGGTAGGTGAGTAGGAAGGTAGAAAGATAGATAGGTAGGTAGATAGACAGACAAACAGATAGATTCACAGATAGGTGAAAAGATGGAAGAAGAACAGAAAGAGCTAACTGAAAGGTTGGTGGTTAGAATCCACCCAGAGGCATCTCAGAAAAAACGCCTGGCAATCTACTTCCAAAAAATCAGCCACTGAAAATTCTTTGGAGCACAGTTCTATTTTGACACATATAGGGTTGCCATGAGTCAGGAAAATATCACACAAGATTATTTCAAGAGATTTTCTTTAAATTGCTCAAGTTGCATTACATAAATCAAACAACACGAGGCATGGATATAGCCAGCTGCATAATGTGAGTAACCAATGCAAAATAACAGATGCAGAGAAGTCAATTTCTCCTTCTCACAAGCCCCTATACAACCCACAACAGATGGGTGACTCCTAAGGGACTGCAACCTCTGTGATGGGATGAGCTTGGTATGGAGGTAGGTAGGCAAGAAGCTCCCACTGAATCATCCACTCAATGTGTGTTGTTGCCAACATGGGGCAGGGACGCTTCACAGCTCTGCACAGTGCACACCCTACCCCAACTCTGTATGTATCCTCAACTAGCTGGGGATAGAGGATGAGACCATGTAGGTCTCTCCCTCACTTCCACCCCTGATGTCCTGAGTGGGGTGACCGTGGCTGCTGAATGAGGTTGGGAATGGGCAGTCTAGGAGGCTGGAACACCAAAGGGTGGATATCAGGCAGCTAGGAACCCAGTGGGGAGAGCAACTGTGCTTAAGCGGAGGCTCCAAGTTCCCAGTGCATAGCCCATTGTCCCATTCGACCTCACTTACAAAATACCAACTCAAAGACAAAATTATTGAGAGTGTCAAAATGGCAACTAGACAGCATTAAGCCCCAAATATGGGGCCCCTCTGAGCATAGAGCCCTGTGTGGTTACTCTGTTGCACATCTGTGAAACTTGCCTTGCTCATAGCTTGTTTACAACAATCTGTACCTCCTAGAGCCTGAAGACGACAAGCTATGTGCCAGGTCAAAAGCTCTTCTAGTTTTGAAAATCACAAAGAATCTTAGATTACAATAATGTCTGAATTAAGATCATGTTCACTGCTAAAGATTTTAATCTAAAATTTGTAATACCTAAATTATTATAGATCTCTATTAAAAACATACAGTCCTGGTGGAGCAGTGGTTAAGAGCTACAGCTGCTAACCAAAAGGTCAGTGGTTTGAATCAACCAGCCACTCCTTAGAAACCCTGTGGGGCAGTTCTACTCTGTCCTATAGGGTCTCTACGAGTCAGAATCGACTCCAGGGCAATGTTGTTTTTTTTAAATCAGAACAACAATAAGCATCAAATCCTATTGACTGACTGTGGATGATTTGATTTATCAAAATGCTTGGATGGTAAAGGGGCTTTAAAGTGGCTTCTATTAAGAGATAGGTTACCTTTTGATGCTGAATGAGGAATAGAAAATCAAGAATATTAAGTTTTTTGTCTCGCCATGATACCAGTCAACCAGCTGATGAATGAGCTGTACTTTAAAAAGATGAGTGACAAAGGTTGCAAATGCTCAAGTTGGCAATTTAGTAGCAGTCTGGCTAGAGGCATCACAGCTAAAGTGCAAGACTATGAAAATTCAGTTTGCTTACTGTTAAACTGGTGCCCTGTGGAGTAGTGGTTAAGAACTCAACTGCTAAACAAATGGTTGGCAGTTTGAATCCACCAGCCACTCCTTGAAAACCCTATAGGGCAGTTCTACTCTGTCCTATAGGGTCACTATGAGTTGGAATCAACTAGATGGCAATGGGTCTGGTTTTGGTTACTGTTAAATTAATTGGACAAAAGTTAATATATGTCCAAAAACAGGATAATGGCCCACCTCCCCTCTCTCGGACAAATAGATAGTGAAATATGAATAGAGTTATGGTACTTGACAAATCTAATAGGGTCGCTAAGTGTTCAGCGACCACACCAAAAAACAAAAGCCAAACCCAGTGCCGTTGAGTCGATTGCGACTCATAAATGACCACACCAGACACTATCAAACTGAGCAGGCCAACAGGAAGAAATATTTTTCCTAAGATTTTCAGAAAGCCATATTTGTAGGTCAACAACATGAAATTATTTGCTCCAGTAACTTTTGTATTTACAACATCACTACAAGAAAACAAAGAAGGAGCTGAAAGGAAGGATAATAATAATTTGTTCTTGATCTCTTTGAAATAGATGGTAAAAATGAAGGATTTAAAGTAAAACATGCAATTCCATTATTCTGGTAAAGCTGGAGAAAATCTTAAGCAATTATTCAAAAATGAGGATGTCGAACTTTTGTAAAGGAAATATTTTATTCTGCCTTTCAAAAACTGCATTTGAGCAATTGCAGGAAGAAGTTAAATATTAAAAAGATGATGATAACAAAATGCTTGTATTGAACTACTTTTACTTTCAAAAATTGTTAAGCCTATGGTTACACAGAATTGGTTAAAAACAAAACAAACAAAACTCCAGCACCCATGAAGAAAGTATTTTCTTACTAAATCCAAGTTGACATTATTTTGTCTACAAAATCTTGTAATTTTAGATGATCTGAGCAAAAGTGACCACTTTCAATTTCAAACAATTGTTTTCACTTACAAATAAATTTCAGGTTCAAATGTTTATATTTAGCTTTTGGTGTAATAGGCTACATATCAAAAACTTCATCTACTCCTTCAAAAATGTACAAAGGTATGGTCAAGGTAATTTTTATTACATGACTCAGGTACTGAATGTAAGAATTGTTAAAGACTTAAAACGTCTGTGATAAAATACACATTAGAAAGTTATATCCCAAAGAGCTGTATGTGCTTCAGTGGTATCGCAACACCTTTCTACATTGTTTTTATATTTTTTCTTACCAACCTTCCACGCATTATTTTGGAGGCAGACTTTCTCTGCACTTCATGGACTTGCTATCAGAACAATCTTTTAAAGTAACTCATGCTAAAAATTTCTTGACTACTGCTCCTATGAGCATGGATAGTAAAATGATCTAAGTAAGATAAAATCATTGACAATTTCAAGCAGTAGTCAAGAAATCAAATGATTATTGCATTGAGCAAATCTGTTGCAAAAGAACTCTTTAAAGAGTCTCTAAAAGCTAAATGTCACTTTGATAACTAAGGTGCTCCTGACCTTTTCAGTCACCTCACATGCACGTGAAAGCTGGACAATGAATATGGAAAACCAAAAAAGAACTGACAGATCTGAATTATTGTGTCGGTGAAGAGTATTGAATATACCATGGACTGACAGAAGAACGAACAAATTTGTCTTGGAGGAAGTAGAGACGGAAAGCTCCTTAGAAGGGAGGCTGGCAAGACTTTGTCTCACTTTGGACATGTTATCAGGAGGGACCAGCTCCTGGAGAAGGACATCACGCTTGGTAAATAGAGGATCAGTAAAAAAGAGGAAGACCCTCATGAGATGGGTTGACACAGTAGCTGCAAGAATGGGCTCAAACATACCTACTATTGTGAAGATGGCACAGGACTGGGCAATGTTTTGTTTTTGTTTTTGTTAGACAAAAGGTTGCTATGAATCTAACATGACTAGAGGGCACCTAACGACTATAACAGCAAAAACAACATGCTAAAATATCAGCAGCTGATAATGTTGGAACATATTTATTGTTTGTTTGGAACTTCAAAATCAAAAGGCACTGTGAATGGACAGTTGCTGAGTATCTTATGATACTCCTCACGTTGTCTGGCTATGCAGAGAAGATGATTGGTGGTGCAGTGGCTAGGGGATATAGCTGCTAATCAAAAGGTCAGCAGTTTGAATCCACCAGCCACTCCTTGGAAACCCTATAGGGCAATTCTACTCTGTCCTCTAGGGTCACTATGAGTCAGAATCGACTCAACAGCAGCGGGTACACCCCACTCCCAGCTCCTTAATCCACAATGTATTATAACATTTGTAAGGGAAAATCTACCATCTTTGAAGTCACACAAATTTGGTTAATAGAAAATGAACTGAAAAGCCATTGATCAGAAAACAAAATTTGCCTGAAAACATATCTGCAATGATTAATTGGCTCAGAGGGAACAGTTGATATCTTTATTAAGGTCAGATTGTTATGCAGTAGTAGGGGCCTCATTATCAATTCAGGTCGATATGAAGATTTCACATTAAATATTCAAATTGTTATATGCTTATAAATGTACATTAAAGTTTCACTTTAAATACTCAAATTGTTATGTGCTTATTAAATATAATTTAATGGACTATATCAGAATATTGCTTTTAAATGGACAATCACAGCAGCCTGGTCCATTTTGTTCTTAGTGACATTTCTTACACTATGAATAGAGAACAGAGAACAGGAAGTCACAAAGCAGATTCATGAAGATGACAGACTTTTTCTCTTATTAGAGCTGAGCTGCAGATGTTGGGATTTCTATTGGCACTGGGGAATGTTTGATGGAGAATCTAGAGCTGAAACTAAGAATTGTTTAAATAGGGAGAGGGAGGTATGCACTTCACACAGAGAATGTAAAGACAGGAAAAATGATATAAGCTCCTCGCCTTGACTCTGTGAGCTACTGATGGTATCTTCTTTCAAACAAAATGCTGTGGATGGTGCAGACTACGAAGTGTTGGTGTTTTGATGGTACAGGTTTTGGTAGAACAGGTATTGCCAATAAATGATGGCCAATATGGAAAGCAGAATCTTTCAGTGTGAATTGTCAAGCATCATTACAGCCTGTGACAGACTTACGACCGTTTGAGCACATATAGGAGCAGTGGGTCACTTTTAACTTCAGATTGAATTTGAAGACCTAGGGGACAAGGGAAAATGTCTTCATCTCCTCTACTTTCACAATCAGTTGGTATGTTTGTTCAGATGAAGGGACTGAGGACCAATCTCAGCCAAAGGAAGAATTGAATTGAAAGCAAAGTAAGGATATGACCATATGTTCTCTGCTGTCTAGTAAAGAAGTGTACCTGCTGCAAGATATGACCTGATGAAGACATGTGATCTGTTGTCTCGGTTAATAGGTTAATGGGTTAATGGGTTCCTGTCACCAGCACTACAGTTCTGTAGATTTGAAAATAAGGTGTTAAGGTAAGAGAAATAGATAAGTGGACTGGAGAATTTGTCCCAATAAAAGATATGAAAGACAACTTTAATAACTGAAGAATGTATATGGAGACATCATGCCAGACATTTAGAAGGTCACTGAGATACATAGGCTGGTAATCACAATTGCCTAAACATTGGATAAAAAATAGTGTCTAAATATTCCTACCTTCATAAATATAATGACAGGTATGGGTGAGACTACAATTTTATTTTTTTAAAAAGGTAGTTTTTTTTTTTTCCCTTGAGGGGAGCATATCTCTCTCTTTTTTTTTTTTTTTCAAAAACAACAAAATAAAAATATATTAATGGCACATAAAATAACTGTGGTCTTTTAAGAATTATATTCAACACGTGATTTTCTGAGATCCTACACTGAAAATTGCTGAGTTAAATTCCTTATGACATAGATAAAAGGTATCCACTTCTTCTAGCCAGACACAATAGTAACACTTATCTCCCTATACTTTTCATCTTCATAAATAACTTAGGACTGATAAGACTTTCTTCAGTGAACTCTGTTGGGTCAACGAATTAGAATAAAGCTACTTGGAGGATAGAAATTTCCTGGAATTCAAAGCATGCTGACTGTAGCATTCAGGACCAGCATGAAGAAATCTTCAATAAAAATGCCACAAATGTGTATTTGACCATGAGGAAAGACTTACATTTTAAAAAGTCAAATTATTTTAAAGATTTCCTCATTTAATAACCATAACTAAAAGTACTCACCTTTGGATGTCTTTTTCCTCCAACTGCCATAGGCATTATAATCTAGCTTTCATCACTTCCTATCTCTTCTGCCTTCTTCCACAAATCATTAAACGCATTAGTCCTGATATTGTAGATTCTCTATGCTGAGTTCCCTTTCTCTTGCAAGAGTTGGTTGATTTCACTATAGTATTTATTTTTACTTATTGTGTATATACGTTTTGAAAGAGAGGGCGTTCTTGTCTGCATAAAATTGAATTTCTAGTTTGAATGAAAAGGAATGGCATTCGACAGTTACTTATTCTTAGAAACGCTGTGATTTCCATGACTCCGTTAGCTTATCATGTAGTGTTCCTATGATTTAGGGTTTTGACAGGGATGTTGTGTTATCTCTGTCCCTTGCTGCAATTAGAACATTATTACTGTTTTCAACCACATTTATTTTAAAAAGCGGGGGAGGTCTTTCAAGTACCAAGAATACACATTCAAGAGACATTTATATCAAAGGTGGAACACTTGCTGAAAGAACTGTTAAGTAGTACAAGGTGTGGTTATATTTGGTTGTGCAATCTGTCTTTTGTTCTTCTAAATTAGATGCTGTCCCATAGAGAAAAGTTAAATTGTAACTTTGCCCATAGTCAAATGGTTTTCTTAAAGATTCTTGTCCAAAAATATCCATTGTTACCTACTGTCACAAAGACATATTCCCAGTAGGCTCTGCTTATCATGGGAATCAGTTGAAACTACCAAAAGCTCCAATTTTGTCCTGTTCTTTTAGGAGCACATTGACTTCTTAAAATAACAAAACACCCTAAAAAACTATGAAAGTATTTAGGCATCATTTTAATTTATATCAAGGAACTCTGGTTTAATATTTATTAAAGACATTTTTCATTACAATTATTACTCTCCTGTGTCAGTATCACTGGATTTTAGAGATTTTGGTAATATCACTGGTTGGTCTACTCTGAGCTGAAATGTCCTTCTTCCCATGGTAGTGGGGGAATCCTCTCAGGAATTGTATATACTCTGCCTAAATAAGTGGTCGAATTTTTCACCCAATTTATTCTTCTCTAGTCTACGGAACAATTGCTTCCTGAGGAAAACCTTTAAAAAGAGAACAATATTGTTACTTCAAATTAGTCACCAAGAATACTTCTGTATATCCCCTCGAAACTTTGTGCCAGATTCTGATTCAATATGATGACCTGAGAAATCAAAATTGCCTTCTTTGCCCATGATCAAGTGATGAAAATCAGGCACAAGTCAGTACATATTATTGAGGTACAGTAATCCAGAAGGAACCTGGGGCCAATTAAGCAGACTGTACAGCCGTATTTTTTTTTTTTTTTTTTTACAGCCATATTTAGCACAGCTGCCTTGCTGGGGAGATTGAGTCAAATTTTTCTAAAATAAACCTACTCTCAGCACCTCTGTTTCTGAAATGCTGTGATATTTAAATGAGAGCTGAGAGGAAAACGAAAGAAACCAAAAACCTCTAATAAGAAGTAGTGTAGAGGAAAGGCCATTAGCAGAGAAGTAATTTTCACAAAATTATGGAAGATGCAAAAGTAGATAGATGGAGAAAAGGTGTAAGGTGGCTAACCCAACAAAATGGCAGGCGTTTTGGGATTTGGAAGCAGGAAATAAGATGGAGGGCAGAAGTGAAATGTGATGCTAAAAACAGGACAATATTTGAAGGCTGAGTATCTCACTCCGTAATTTTACCTTTATATATTGCTCATATTCTGAACATACATAGATTTTATTTTTTTCCTCGAGGAAACCTCAAAAAAAAAAAAAAAAAACACAAAGAAAACCAAAGCCTTCACTGGAAAGGCATCAAGACACTGACAATAACTGACTACTTTGGGAAGAACTAAGGAAACTGATGGCAGATTTTGGTGCCACAGAATACAAAAAAAACATTGCCATTAAGTCAATTTCCAGTCATAGCGACCCTATGGGACAAGACAGAGCTGCCTCAGAGGGTTTCCAAGGAGTGGCTGGTGGATTCCAACTGCAGACTTTTTGGTTAGCAGTGGGACTTTAAACCACTGGGCCACCAGAGCTTCTCCTCATGGCATTGCCTGAGATTATCGTTCAATTCCCCGTCAAAAGCCTTCTAATCTATACACTGTGTTTGAATATACCAAAGCTTTCATGCAGTTTTTCTTTTACTCTGCAGTTAATAACACATAAGCAAGGAGCCATGAGTCGGCATTGACTCAACAACAACGCATTTGTTTGTTTGCTTTGGTAAGCAAGGATTAACAAGCATTTGAAAAAAACCTGTAGCGTGAAATAAAGCCCAATAGAAAAACTGACCTCTGAAGAAACAAGTATAATTCTGGAAATTGAAGACTTTTTTTTTTTAATCTCTAATTATTATTCACAGAAACTTCTAAGATATTGTGTCCGTAATAATGGCATTTAAAAAAAAAATAGTTCTGTAATTCTGGTAAGGAATATGAACATTAAATTTATTTGTCAGTTCTTTTTTTTTCCCTTCTGACTTCATGTGCTGTTCTAAAGAACAACTATAAGTAAATGGTAGGGTCTTGAAAAAATAAATAGAAGACTCTGCAAATGAAAAGGCATATAGCTCTTCTAACTGTAGGTATACCTATAATGGTATGTTAAAAATGTTTACAGGTAGTAAAGACAACTGCTGTTGTTAGTTGTTGTAGAGTTGATTCATGACCAGCCTATGTGTTACAAACTAGAACTTCTCCGTAGGGTTTTCTTGGCTGTAATCTTAAAGAAGGAACCTTGGTGGCAAAGTGGTTAAGTAAGTGTTTTGCTGCTAACCGAAAGGTTCGCGGTTTGAACCCAGCAGCCCCGCTATGGGCTAAAGGTGTAGCAATCTGCTTCCACAAAGATTATACCTTGGAGACCCCATAGGGGAGTTCTACTCTGCCCTATAAGTTGGAATCAGTAATCTTAGCAGAAGCATTTCTGTAAGCCCATCTTGATCGGGTTCGAACTACCAACCTTTAGGTTAGCAGTGGAGTACAGACCATTTATGTTTAAGCTATAAATTAGTTGAAAGCACAGACCACATTTAATATCTTTATATCTCTAGGGTTTAGCACAGTGACTAATACACTTTACATGATAATTATCATTCCCATGGGCATTAATTATTTGCTGATAGTTTAAAGAAGATAAGGCAAACTTAAAATATTCTAGCCTAAAATCGAAATGTAAACAAAGCCTAAATAATAATACAATGAAACAGGGCACTATGCTCATCCTTGAAAAAGGAAGAGCTATAAAACAGAACTCGAAGAATTTACTGTTTAGTTAGAAATGTGCTCATGTTTATAGCAAACCTGTTTTAAGGCATTAGCCTTATGTGAAGGCTTTACTTAGTGGCACATCTTCATCACCATATAAAACATCATATGCCACTTCAATGTACAGTGAGCATCCCATGATCTCTCTTCCCTCCCGATATTTGACAAGCTGCCTCTACCGGGAGCATTACCCTTTCCAGTCCTTCAATCCTCCATCCATCTATCTCAAGCCAGTCTCTTACTCCCTCCAAGTTATTGTTTAACTTTTAGATGTTACTTTCTTTGACACTTTAGACTAGCTGGTCATACATCATTCATAGTATTTATAACACTGTTTTAATTGTTTTTCCTGAAAAAATTACTCCCCATACTGTAAGCCACCAGAAGTCAGTAGCCGTGTTTATATTGTTCGTGCTACAATTTGAACACTTAGCATACTTTCTGTCATATTGTCATTATCATACAAAACCAAACTAAACCTATAGCCATCGAGTAGATTCCGAATCATAGCAACCCTATAGGACAGAGTAGAACTGCCCCATAGGATTTCTAAGGAGCAACTGGCAGATTCAGACTGCTGATCTTTTAGTTGGCAGTCAAGCTCTTAACCACTGCACCACCAGGGCTTTGTCATATCATAGGTGCTCAATGAATATATGTGGAATTGAAATAAAATGCATTTATTGGATCTCACCTACTAAGAAAAGATTTCCTATCAACCAATTGTGCATCTGCAAGTCTGTATCAAATGGCAGATAGAGCTGTTTTTACTCAGCAGCTTATTGCATGGATCCTGGAGCTGGCAACTCAATTGTGACTCTTTCTCATGGCTATACACAGAAGAACATCAGAGCACAGATGATCAATCATTTACTGGTCCTATTGAGAGACTGAAACTCCGGTGCTGTTGTGGTTAGGAGCTATGGCTGCTAACCAAAAACGTCAGCATTTCAAATTTGCTAGACATTCCTTGGAAACCATATGGGGCAGTTCTACTCTGTCTTATAAGGTTGCTATGAGTCCGAATAGACTCCATGGAAACAGGTTTTTTTTTTTTGTTTTTTATTGAAAGGTTACTGATGTAAAATATATTATGCAGTAATATGCACTGATAAATAAGACAAAAATTATATTGACCATACCAGTATCTTATTCTATCGTATCCTTAAATTTTGAATGTATTTTATAGAAACTTAAGAAAATTTATAAAAATCCATCCTTGTAACACCACATCAAACTTTTCATGAACCTAGTAATGATTTATTTGGCAATGAAAATCATTGTTTACGCATCATTACGGAAGATGGCTATGGGATTTCCAATGCAAGCAGCCAAATAGCCTTCTACCTACTTTTTGAGTCGCCTAAAAAAGCCAAGGTCTGAGCAGCTATTTTAAAAGAATAATGGCTTAGTTTTTTGTTTGTTTGTTTGAATGTATCAAGGCAAAAATTGCCTATTTTGAGATCTAACCTTCTAGACTTTACAACATGCCACTGGTTTAAATATTCACGGAGCAGAAACTCTTTTTCTCCTTTTCCTTCTTTTTTTGAACATCATTTGCCAGATTATGAAAGAACAAACCCAAACCAAACCCAGGGCCGACAAGTCAATTCCAATTCATAGCGACCTAATAGACCAGAGTAGAACTGCCGCAAAGGGTTACCAAGGAGTGGCTGGTGAATTTGAACTGCTGAGCTTTTGGCTAGCAGCTGAACTCTTAACCGCTGTACCACCATAATCACCAAGAAGTGTTCGGTGGACGTGAACTGGAAAAAATGCGGGAAGGAAAGAAAAGTATTCAAAGATAAATGAACTTCCTAAGGTCTGCTATGCCACTGTAAACACGTTAGGCACCTGGTTGCGTAAGAACAACGAGCATTGAGAGAGAAGCCCACGTGAAAAAACAGGGGCTTTTTATCCAGTGATCTACAGATCCAAAATATCAACAGCATTACCTGCAAACCAGATTACTGTTCTCCTCTCATGCAGGCAAGGAGCCGAGAGCCCTAGTGGCAATGTGGTTAAAGTGCTCAAACCCACCAGCCGTCCTGCAGAAGAAAGGTGCAGCAGTCTACTTCCCTAAAGATTTACAGTCTTGGAAACCCTGTGGGGCAGTTCTACTCTGTCTTATAGGGTCATCATGAGCCGGAATCGACTTGAAGGCAATGTTTTTTGCTTTGTGTTTGTTTGCATAAGCCTGCCTTCATCTTCCCACATACGACTATATCCTAAGTGTGTTCTCGAGCAAAGGTAACATGTACATCACCCAAGAGCGAACTTAGTTGAAGGTTCTGTGCTTATTTCTCCAAGAATACCAGGATGATTTAAAATAAATCCTTCATCTGTACTCTCTGCCAACAATTCCACAAAGATTTATTAATTTCAGAATGTTCAGTTATAATCTATGGGGTCACATTGATGTTAATGTTATTAAGTGGAAAGCCCAAAGCATTCTATGAATCTACACTATCAATATTTTGCAAAGGATTTTTTCTTCTCTTTGCATTTATTGGTAATGTTCTAGTTCTTGATCTGGGTGCTAGTTATATGGGTGTGTTCATTTTGTGAAAATTGTATAGAATTATATACTTACGGTTAGTTCATTTTTTCAAATACATAGTTCAATTTAAAAGAAGTAGACATGTATAAATCCGTGTAGAGTACTGCTAAAAGTAAAAATAATTATAAAACATGACCTCTACCACAGAAAGGTATTTAGTGAGAAAAAGAATGCATAAAAAGATAAATAAGAGTAAAATATTCTTAGTACCAAAGAAGACCGCAGGGTTTACACTGCAGAACAGTGAGTTAATTCGAGAAGGATTCGTAAAGTAGCTAGCAGTTTTTGAGTTGAGATTTGAAGGAAAAGTAGAACTTAACAATGCCTAAGAAGGCAATTCAGGCAAAAATTGTATGAGTGGAGTGATAAAGATTGAAATGTACAAATTAAATATTGGGAAAACATATACCAATTTAAGTGAAGTGAAAAATTTATAGCAGGTGATGATAGGTAGTTACTTGGAGACACGAAGTGATTGAACATTCTTGTCAATATTTGTTTTTTTTATTATTTATCATGATTGCTTCATAGTTCAAGGTTGGCTTCCATATTAGCAATATAACTTTAGGTACAGTGTAAATGATTTGCACAAGTCTGCATTTGTAAAAGGAAATCAAAACAAAACAAAATTAACATGTCTCTGCCAAATTTATCGCTCTTAAAAATGGTAACTTTAAGAAGCACAACAACAAAAAATTCACCTGGGAGAGGTACTTGTTAAACTAGATATTTAGAAACAATCATAAAAACAAATGGTTAGTAGGACATCTTTATCAAATGTTTCATGAAATATAAATTATTCCAACGGATCTAAACATAACAAAGAACAAGTGATCAGATATAAAACATGATGAAAGAAGTCAAGAACAAAATGTATTTATACTCCAAAAGAGCTTTTAATAAAAACTCCAAAAGAGCTTTTAATAGCAGAGGTTAAATATGACATTAAAAAATAATGGGACAGCAGAGGTTAAATATGACATTAAAAAATAATGGGACGTGTATATTTTCCTTCCAATGCTTTATCCAAGAAATCAAGGTGATGCATTAACTCAATTCATTACAAAAATGAAACAAGACATCAATGAACAGAAATGAAGAGGCCCTTTCTTCTCCATTTTAAGAGGGCATTAAAAAACAAAAGAAACAGAACTATATCGTTTAATATGAAGAAATAAGATCTATATTAAGAGAGTTATACTGCACTGTACTATAATATGTACAGAGCCCTGGTGGCGCAGTGGCAAATCGCTGTCTAAAAGGTTGGTAGTTTGACCCCACCAGATGCTCCACAGGAGAAAGACATGACAGGCTGCTACCATAAAGGTTAGAGCCTTGTAAGCCCTATGGAGCAGTTCTATCCTGTTTTACAGAGTTGCTGTGAGTCAGAATTGACTCGATGACAATGGGTTTTGTTTATTGTAATAAGCACTTTGATCTCTTGCTTATGAAAATACAAAGTACATTCAGTGAAGCTTCCAGGATTAATTCCTATAGAACAACTATGAAAAGAGCTTAAAATTGAAATCTAATAATACTTACAATTCTTAGACATTTATACAGTTTAGAATTCACGATTCATTTCCATCCTCAGTTACTCATTCAATATTCATGTTAACCCTGAAGGGAAGCATTTCTACTACCTAATTTACAGATGGGGAAATAGTTTGCAAGAATAAAAATGACTTCAAGAAGTTTGCAGAGCTGAGAAGAATGAGAAGTCTTTCTCCTGACTCCATGTCCGGCATTCTCTATTTCACAGTGGCTAAAAGACTTCGCAAAACTGAGAATTTCATAATTATGTGAAAATTTTTCAGAAATTTACACATAAATTTGAGAAATTAACCCCATTTTGACATGACCATCGAGCCTTCTAATCACCTGATAAACTTGAGCTATAAGTTTTCTGGTTCATTTGCTTTAGTAATTGGAAGAGACAATTCAATCTTAATCCATATTGTTGCCACAATTTTGTTTTTGAACATATTCTTCTGTATCGCAATCTCATGTAGAACTTTTCTTTTGCCAGCTGGCTTTGTTTCAACCTGCTTACTCATTTTCAATAACTCCTAAGTAGGAAAATTTGAAAACCCTTTAAAGAAAAATTAACTCAAAACTGCATCATCTATTAGACTTTCAAATCACAATGGTGTCGGTATGGACAAGCGATTTTGACATGCTTGCTTATCAATTTCTAATTTGTAAATCACATTTTTTGTAAACATGTCACACTTTTGAGAAATATAAAAGGCCTATAATGACAGTACTCTTTTAGTAGTTTTTGCAGAGAGGATGAAGTACTAGAAGCCAGAAGCAAGTGAGCAATGAAATATTTGCTTGTAGGTTTTTCCACTGGATAGACTCCTTTTGAGGCATTTGGCTCTATTACTACTCTCGTTCCAATGTATGTGGATTTCAAAATAAATGCAACTATCTAAAGCCTATTTGGAATTCTCTGTTTGCTTAGGTTGAACCAAGAAGAAGCAATGAAAATAAATAGTGACTTACCAGCCAAAAGCCAAAATAGCTTGGCCATCTGCATAATAAATGAAGGGAAGAAAAACTGGCTTTACTTCTTCTTCTTTTTTTTTTTTTTGGTTTGTTTTGTTTTCACGATACTCTTTTCTCAAGAAGTAATGCTCAGTGAGTGGATATTTACATTCTCTGCCTACCCTGCAGTAGTTTTAATTAGACCATTTTGGAAAATCTTAAATAATCTTTATTATTATTTTTATAAATTATGTTGGCTATAACTCAGAAAAAAGGTGTATCTTGATTAAAGACACACATATTGTTATAGATTGAATTGTGTTCCCCCAAAATATCTGTCAACTTGGCTAGGTCATGATTCCCAGTAGTACATGAATGTCTACCATTTTGTCATCTGATGTGATTTCCCTACGTGTTATCAATCCTATCACTATGATGTAATGAGATGGATTAGTGGCAATTGTATTGATGAGAGCTACAAAATTAGATAGTGTCTCAAGCCAATCTCCTTTGAGACATAAAAAAAAAGAAGGGAGCAGAGAGACATGGGAACCTGATACCACCAAGAAAGCAGTGCTGGGACCAGAGTGTGTCCCTTGGACCTGAGGTTCCTGCGCTGCGATGCTCCCAGGCTAAGGCAAGACTGATGACAGGGATTTTCCTCCAGAGCCAACAGAGAGAGAAAGCCTTCCCCCAGAGCCGGTGCTCTGAATTCGGACTTCTAGCCTACTGGACTGTGAGAGAATTAATTTCTCGTTGTTAAGCCATCCATCCACTTGTGGTATTCCTGTTATAGCAGAACTAGGTGACTAAGACACATGTGATTTAACCAAAAGGCCACATTCATGAAAGCCATTTAGTAAGATATATTAGGATTTGTGTTTGTATCTCTCAAACTGTTATAAAATATTTTTTTTTAATGTCCAAGTCTGAAAATACTCACCAAATTATGAAAATTTTAGTTTCTGTCTTTTTCTTCCTTTTTTCCCCTCTCTCCCTCCCTGTCTATATCTCTTTCCCTCTCTTTTTCACCCTCCCTCTATTCTTTTCTCTCTTTTCTTTCCCTCCCTTCCTACTTTTATTCTTCCTCCTCCTCTTCCTCCTTGTCTCATTCTCTCTTTTTATTGGGAATCAGTGTGGCAATTCTTAAGAACAGCTACTATGGCTTATGTCTAGTAAAAAGAAATTAATTTTAATTAACACCTACTATATCCCAGACTGAGCCCCAGTGTCTCAGTGATAAAGAGCTTGCCCACTAACCAAAAGGTCTGCAGTTTGAATCCACCCGCCGCTCACTGGGAACTCTATGGGGCAGTTCTACTCTGTCCTATAGGGTTGCTATATCAGAATCGACTCGACAGCAACGGGTTTTTTTTATACCCCAGACATCAAGTATTGTAATCACTGTCAATGTCCCATTTATGCCCCTTGGACCGATCAGTGTGCTCCCAACTTCCAGTTGTTAGGTACTTGCATCTCTGTGTCTAAGATCTTATTTTCTTGAACTATAGAGGGCTGCTCTGCCTGCTCAAGGAAGCCAAAAGTGCAAGAAAATTAACAGCCCCCCACCTCAATAGCCCACAACTGATGACTGACAGAAACTGGTACACAAATACTTCGTTCAGCTCCCTCCCCCTGGAAATGGGATAATTCTGAAGCATGTGTTTTCATGCTTTCCTAGGGCTCAGGCTTTAGGGTAGGTGCCAGTTATCCACTGTGATAGCCAGCTTCATAACACAGGCTTTATCGACAATTTTCCTTCCCCAATTTTCCCCATGCTGCTAATCTTGTTCCCTGGTATCAACTCTCAAATAAACTACTTGCACCTGAATCCTTGTGTCACAGTGTGCTTCCAGGGGACCCTACCCTAAGAAACCTTGCCTATATATTTCAAATAAATGTTATATTATTTAACCTTCACAAGGCACCTACAAATTAGATTTTACTAAGACTTCCTCATAGTAGTACACTTACAGCTGAACTGACATGTATCTTAGGAAGTGGGAAAATCCTAAGTGAAGCTTATACTGGTAATAACGAGAAGAAAAATGAACAAGAGGACATTCTAAATAGCACTAATCTATAGCTAACCAAAAGGTCGGCAGTTCGAATCCGCGAGGTGCTCCTTGGAAACTCTATGGGGCAGTTCTACTCTGTCCTAAAGGGTCGCTCTGAGACGGCAGTGGGTATAGCTAATCTGGATGGTCAAGGACAGAAACAACATAAACATTATGACCATCTATGTGTCCATATAAAAAGTCCAACTGTTACATAAAACTTTGATCTATCTAATGTAAGGAAACACATAGAAATAAGACTCATTCAAAATAAACAAATAAAATTTTAACTTCTAGCGAAAAAATACAAGCACATTAAAAAAAAAAAAAATCCATTACCATCAAGTTGATTCCAACTCATAGTGACCCTATAAGACAGAGTAGAACTGCCCTATGGGGTTTCCAAGGAGTGAATGGTGGATTCGAACTGCTGACCTTTTGGTTAGCAGCTATAACTTTTAACCACTGTACCACCAGGGCTCCACTATAAGCACATTACTTGGGCATAAAAACATCCCGGTTAGATGGTATGAGATGTAGGGAAGAGCTGAGTCTGTGATGTATATGGCTCCCATCTCCCAGTAGTCATGCAATAAAGACCATATTGATGACAATGAAATTATAGCCATGGACACAGAAACCCTGCCATCACAGAAATTGCATGATCAATTTGGGAAAGACAAAAAGTATGCAAAAAAATATATTTGCTAAAAAAGACTATTGTCTTTTGTTTTGACTTAAAATTTATTTCTGCTTATGCTTGTTTTTATATTTGGGGGAAAATGACTGTTACATTGACAGTGGGTGCCTGGATAATAGGCCACTGTTAAGTGAGGAGTAAAGGAAAGGGAAGAAACCCTTATTGTAATTAAATGAAGGACCTGCCAGTACAAATGGCTTCCCCTCTGCCCCTGTCAGATTTTGGCTGTTAAGTAACTTTGTGGTGGGGGGCGAATATGAAACATAGCATTTAAAAAAAAAAAGATGGCTCATAATAATAAGACTAGATTTACTATATTTTCATGTTAAAAACAGCTATCCCCACCAACTTAGATATCATCTGTCACGCCATGTCTAAAAAAGCATCAATGGCTTCCTACCTTGCTGAGCAAGTTAGCATTTTACGTCATAGGTCAGTTTACAATTCTAAGAAGGAAAGCTGTGGTTGGTTTTTCTCCTCCTCGCCCTGTGCCCACCCACCTCCGTACCTGGGCTTTTTCCAAAAAGCGGCATTCTTTTTTTTTAGTTAGCAAAGCTCACTGGAGCAGCCAGCTCTTCTTTTTTTGTTTTTGTTTTTAATATTTCAGATTAAATGAAACCGAACAAGAGAACATGTATTATGTTTTCATTAGGAGCAGCGAAAGTTTCAAGCATCATTTTCCTGTAGAAATAATATGCTAAATGTGCGTAGAAATCCTGCCTAGTCCTCAACTGCCTAATTATGCCAAAATACATTTGAAATATCTTACTATTTAAATATCATCTAGAAAGGTTTTTAGTTTTTACCAATCTTGAATAATATTTGGAAAGTTTTAAAGAAAAGCAAACTCTTTCAAACTCCCATGATTGAACTATAATATTTTTTAATCACATTATACTTCACTACAAATAAATTTAAAACTAAGTATGATCTCAACTCAGCATGTCGTCATTGTTGTTAGTTGCCATTGAGTTGATCCGGACTCACAGCGACCTCACATATGCGGAGTAGAACTGCTACATAGGGTTTTCAAGGTTATGACTTTTTGGAAGCAGATCACCAGGCCTGTCTTCCGAGGTGTCTCTGGGTGTGTTCAAACAACCAACCTTTCTGTTAGTAATGGAGTGTTTAACTGTTTATGCTATCGAGGGACTCCCAAAATAGCATTGTTCTTATAAAATGTAAAATAATAAATTAAATTAAAAAAAATGATAAAACCCAGATTAACTCTAACTTAAAGTGACTAATGACATTTCTTACTTGGGACTACACTGTCCCATTGACATGATTATGGCATATATGCTATAACGGTACACTATGCATATATGTGCTGAATGAGGGCCCAATTCTCCTACCATCTTACATTTCCATTTTCTAACTCTTATTAATATTGTACATTTTGAAATTATTTCATGTGGAGAGAGCAGAAAAAGCTCAAGACTATTATGATGTAATGTTTGGTATCCCAACCATCATAAATGCCACCAGATGTGCAGGCAATGGAATTGACTGGCTGTATTTCATTATAAATTTGTCATTCAGATAACCTAGAATATACTTATAGATTAATATTTTTAGATCATTAACATAAAATCAAAATAAAATTACTATTGTGAATTATTGAACTCCCAATTCCTACATCAGTTTTTAAAACTGGTTTAAGATATTGTTTGTGTAGAAAAATGCATTCTAAACCTAAATATCCCAAACCTGCTGCTGTTGAGTCGATTCTGACTTATAGCGATCCTATAGGACAGAGTAGAACTGCCCCATAGGGTTTCCAAGGAGCGCCTGGTGGATTTGAACTGCCGACCTTTTGGTTAGCAGCCGTAGCTCTTAAACACTACACCACCAGGGTTTCCAACCAAAACATATATGATTGAAATTGATTTTCCCAACACTGGTCCATTAGGAATGGAACTGGATCCCTATTCCTTGGTAAATTTTTATATCCTCTGTTTTTTTTTTTTTTTTTTTTTCTGAAACCAATGCTGCCTAGTTAATGTCACTGCAAGTTAGGAAACAGGCCCTCAGAAACACACAACTTCACAGCCTTATTTCCTATGGCGTTGGCTCATAAATTGCATGTTCATAGATCATGTATGTCCTATTTTGGGATCAAATAATCATAAAGATTTAGAGACAAGATGGATCTTAAAATAAAATCTTAGTCCTCTGATTTTAGGTCAATAAAGACCAAATCATTCACTATAAGTCCTGCCTATTCTCACCAAACAGACACAGAGCACCAAACTCAAAAAGGTCATTCAAGGAAAAGATAAAGGATAAAACAAAGAAAACATAATAATAATAATAAAGTTTAAGGCAGAAGGAGACAAAATAAAATAAACAGGTAGCTAATTCTACCTCTCAATTGTTCATAAGCCTCAGCTTGCCAATTGATTATTCACAGAGCAATCAGCATACAGGATGTTGCTTGGAGCTGATATAACTTCATTAAGTGCACAGTCAGCAATATCTAATTTTTGCACCAGATGAGACAGTCAGAATAACGTGTAAGCTGAATATTTTTCAGAAGCTAAATATGAGCCTGAACAGCAGTATACAACCTAACAAGCTCAACTTGATCCTTCCTGTGTCTATAACCAATAAAGGACTCTGTGTATGTGTGTGTACCTCTGGGTATTCTTCCAGAGAACCCAATATTGTGTATATGTAAACACATAAATGATAGTCTGACGGTGATCACAGTGACAAGTTAGGATTCCACAGATGATTTTTAATTAAGTGGCCATCTCATTGGGCCTAAATATCTTTTTTAACATTCTACCCAATCTCAAATTAACAAAGTAAAAATAAAGTCAATATAGGCATTCGTGGTTAAGCTTGATCTATTTGATTTCTCCCTGTCATTTCCATGTGACACAAGTCAGATTCCTTCCAAGATTTGCTGATCAACCTGTGGCTTTTGTTCGATTCAAACAAAACCATGGTATGTTGCCTATACCTTCCATTGCCTCAGGTGTTTCTCTGTGCCTCCCTCAATGATTGTGGGGAAGTGATGGAACGAGGGTTTAGTCACGGACTTATCTTCTGGAAGGATGTCCAGAGCTACGTGTGGCTCCCACCAATGGTGAAAACAGAGCAGAGTCACTTTAATATCATTAAAAAATATATTTCTGTGGTCTTTAAGACTGGCTTCAATTCATGGAAGTCAGATCTTTGACTCATGAGCTAAAAAGTCCATTTTAATGTTATTTTAGAGTGGTAAATTATCCTGATTAAAAATCAATGATAGACCTGACACATTGTTAATTGTGGAAGATTAATTATAACAGGAATAAGAAAACATGAACCCCATCCAAGTCCACAGGTGATAGATGGTTTCTTCATATAAAAAGTGCTTCACAGGATACATCATCTTGGCCCACCTGTCTGACCTTGTGAGAAAGTCTCCAGCGGGTAAGGGCAATGAGCAAAACAGCAGGCGGCATCACATGAGAGAGACCAGCAGGAAGTACATTTGTTGTGGCAGCAAGTGTTACATCCTTTTTATAAGGAGATATTACATGAATGTCATCGCTAGAGAGCCCTTTCCATTTGCCACAATTTGTTTCAGAATAAAGGGGTTTGTGATAACAATGACCAGGTGAGGCACAGCATGGAAGATGTGCAACCTTGTCATTCCAAAATGAAACTAATTTATTACCTTAGTGTAGCCTATTCAAATAATGGTTGAAGCCCAGTTTCCGAATGCATTACTATCAGGCTGCAGCCTTATACATTGAAATACGTTAGCCAAATAGTTTTCCATTACTAAAATGTGTGTTTGTGATTTATGAGAGCTGAATGAATTACTCAAAAAGAATCACCTTTGCAAAAATATTGATGCTAAGTTGAAACTGAAATTATTTAACGCTAATATATGTGTGGTGGACAGTCACTATGTCTTTGAAATCTAAAGAGACAAGCCAATAAAAAGCTTTCATCTGCTTTAATTGAGACTGTGTGTATGCCAATGAAACCTACTAGCTAAATCACAACTTTGATGAAGATTTAGTTCCCAAAGTCTGTCTTCCCCCAAACATAACAATTTCTAAAAAAACAAAAGTACCCTGTCATGTGACATGTGCTGTGGTAAGTACATTTTATTGCACTCAACAGAAAAGTAAGTAGACTATTTAAATAAACTCCAGGCAATCAGAATTATACACCTGCCTCTTTGCCTACTTTTCTGTTAGAAGAAATTGCCAAGTTTATAAATGAGAGCAGAACAGGCAGCACTTTCTATAAACACTACGGGCTTCTGGGATTTAGGTGAGAGCTAGCTTTTGAAACATCTCCAACACTTCTTTACAGGTATAAATTGGACTTGTCTCAGTACTTACAGAAAATACAGGCAAATAACCCACTTTGCAGACCTAAGCTTTATTAAGTTTATATTCATTCCTCTTATTTTTATGTTCAATTTTTTTTTTTTTTTTTGGAAAACTCACAAGTAAGCAGAACAGAAGGGAAGAGCTCCATCTTGATAATCAAAATAGAGAATAATATCAAAACATGACACTGTACCTCAGAAATGGATTTCATTTCCAAGAATACTTCAGCTTTGCCCTGATACACTGTGGGTATCTGGCCACCCTCTGAGTTTTTATGGACAACTCCCTGCATTTTAAGTGAAATACCTGACCCCTGCCTGTGTGGTATCGTACAGACTTGCAGTCAAATGTCTTACTACACTGAGAGGTACAAAGTACAACCTAGATGTCTTCCTGATAATACCTGAGCAGATGAACACACTTCCTGGAATGACATGAGGCAATTTGTCTGACATACAGTTTGCTGTCTCAAGCGCCAGAATATTTTTGTGACAAATATTTGTGATTGATTTAGTTCAACCCCAACTGATTTGGAGAATTATATCCATTAATAAGTCCTGTTCTTTTATTTCAAGAATAAATAGGTAGTATGCCGCATGTACTATATTCAAGTTAAATAAATAAAATTGAAGTGAAGCAAAGAATATAATTACTCAATCAAAATAATGATATTAGATCTGCGGGGAAAAAGTGCTAATCAAACATTATCTAACATCTAAATATGTTTATGACTCTTTTTTTGTGGATGGCTGTAATACAAAAGAAAATTAGTGATACTGCTGTACTTCTGGTTATACAACGTATGTCCTTCAAGAATTGTGTGTGAATCAATAGTTTTCTAAACAAATCCTTATCTTTGAAATACCAGTAATACTACACCATAATTTCACCTTCACCTTGAATTTAAAGCTGTATAGTTCCAAAGCAATTTCAAACATAGATTACTTCATTTACACATCACACCAAAGGTATGAAGTTCAGGAATTTCTTTAAAGGAAACCTTTGCTAAGTCATTTGCTGAAATAAAAAATCATTTTGCAAAGTAAAATTCTTGATATAGTATATTTTATATATAAAAATCTTGGAAAAGTAAATTGAAATTATTATATTTCTAGTTTATTTCAAGTTTAAATATAACAAAATGTTCATTGAAGTTATTATATTGAACTTAAAAATTTTTAAATATTGCAAAATTCTAAATTTACAATACTTTTATCTATACCAAGAAGGTAGAAAACAGGATTATTCTTCCTATTTCATGATTAATAACCTCATCACCTTGGTAAAATGTAAAATGTGTAGCTTTCTAATAACTCTCTATTTGAATAAAGTTTAACATCCAGCATGCTGACTCCAAAGGTAAAAAAAAAAAAAAAAAAAAATAGCTATCAACAGCACTGGGTTGTTTTTTTTTTTTTTTAATCAATGTAAAAAATAATAGTTCAGAGAAATAATTCCTTAAAATATCTAATTCATTCCCACCACTTTTTTTGAAGAATATAAAATAAATCATAATGTTTTTAAAATGTCAAAAGTGTAGGGAAAATAATGGCAAATATACTCAAGTAGTTTCAATGAAAATGGAAATAAACTACAGCTTTAAAGTAAAACCAGCAAATATCAATGATTACTTTTGATTTGTAAATTTAAATGAAATTTCAGGGCTGCTGTGGGCTGGCTGCCAGATGCTAACTGGGTACCTCCCTCCTACAGCTGCAGGACACACCTGGTTTCTGAAATGGCTCCCTCCTCCTGCTCCTTTAGTCCTAGGGCTGGGGCACCAGTGCTGTGGACTGTACTTGTGGTTTCTCAAATCCTTGCCTACACTTTTGTCAATAATCCCTTTATAAAAATATTCTCAAATTATCTGAATTTGAGTGTTCCATCTGTTTCCTGCTAGAAATCTGATACATCCAGAAACTAAACGGTCTTTTCTCTAAAGTACATGGAGATAGGGAAGAAGTGAATGAAAGGGCAGAGGTATGATGTTGCCAGCCCTCTTTGGCTTTGTGTATTCATCCTAGAGTGCCCCCAGAGAAGATGCTATGGTGATTAGCAAAAGAATGAGCCAGGTGACTGATACAATTGTCCTTGGAACACATTATCTAGGCTATATCCATCCATCCAATCCACAAATATCATCGAGCTCCTTCTATTCAACAAGCTCATAGTGTACATACACTAAGAAGTTTTTTTTTTTTTCTTCCCTCATGCCTCAGAAGCATGCATAGTAGACTGTTCCAATAAAAGGACACTAAGCCAAAACAAAGCAATAGAGAACCAGCTCAATCCCCCAGCTATAGGGAGGGATGTGAAAAAAAAAAAAAAGAAACTAACAATTTGAAAGGAAAGAAGGTTGTGCAGGGTTTTTGTTTGTTTGTTTTTTCTTCCCTACATTATTAGGTTGAGAAAAGGAGAATCAGGTTTTATAATATGTTGTAAACTTAGATGGTGTCATCTATTCAAGCAAATAGACAAGAATGTCCCTTGAAGGGGAACTGATTTTAGGTGACAGTGTAGAAAGCAGGAGCAATTTTTCACGGAGGATTTCTAAGGGCACTAATTTATATTGCTCTTATTACTCATTTGCTGCTTAGAATATTTATTCTCAAATGTCAGTATGATCACCTTTTCTTCTTTATGTACGTTATAAATCATATACTTACGTATGGCAAATTTCAGAACCTAAAAATGACCAGATCAGTCCAAGCCAAATGATTCAAACACCTCAAGGGATGACCTATTTCAAAAGAAAACTATTGGCGATAAAAACAGGAAATAACTTAGGACATGAGAAATTCATGAAATCATTACTGGGATATGTAAAATCAGTACAGGTTAAGTTTATGAGACAGAAAGAACAGAACTGGTCCCCACTTTTAGAGACATAACGTTTAACTTTAGCTCATGCCTAAGATGCTGATAAATCACAATGATTTGGCAGTTTTGATTTTTTCTATAGATTTTAAAACTAAATATCTGGCCCTGAGCAAAAAGGCATGCAAATAAAATTGGAGTAGTTTCAAAGAAAGGGTGATATTAAAT
The DNA here is from genome assembly GCF_030014295.1 of Loxodonta africana. Classification (NCBI taxonomy): domain Eukaryota; kingdom Metazoa; phylum Chordata; class Mammalia; order Proboscidea; family Elephantidae; genus Loxodonta; species Loxodonta africana. The sequence goes on along the minus strand of NC_087347.1, from coordinate 106,873,920 downwards.
ATTAAGTGTATTTGTCAGTGGTACACGTAGCATATCTGATGCCTAAGGTAGATTAGTTTTATATCCTTCTCTATGTAACAAAGGAAATCCTGGTTGCATAGTGGTTAAGACCAATGGCTGCTAACCAAAAGGTCAGCAGTTCAAATCCACCAGGTGCTCCTTGGAAACTCTACGGGGCGGTTCTACCCTGTTCTATAGGGTCGCTATGAGTCGGAATCCACTCGAAGGCACATACACACACACAATGTAACAAAATTATTTTTAGTAATAATCATAAATAAAATGAAGACCGGTGGTTAAAAGGAAACGTCGTAAAAATGTTCTGCTACTGAATATTTGATAAAATCAAATCATCATAACAGCAGAAATAAAATATTTTTGTTTTAAAAACTAGTAGGTTAACACTTTTTAATTTATTAATGTACAGTTAGTAAAAGCCCTAATTGTGCATATAACTTTGGAAGAGTTAGCAAGAATTCCATTTTATAATGAATTGCAGAAATTGCAATATTTCTTTGCTTCTTCAAGATCTATTCCACTGGCTTTCATAAGTTTTCATAGTTAAAAAAATTTAAACACAAATAAGAACACCTAGTGATCATAAAAAAAAAAAAAAAAGTGATCATAAAGAAGGGTCAAATTCAAGAAACTCACGTTCTTTTCCCTTATCTTGAGAATTCTTGTCCTATTACTGCTTATTTCAAATCTACTGTTTAAAATAAGAATAGGTAACACCATGTAATGCATCTAAATTTTGCCTAGAAGGAGCTACAATGATTCTGAGCCATTACGCACATACCCTCAAAATGAACACGTCTAGCTGCATCTTTTTGCCTAGCTGGGAGTTCTCCAAATTAACTTCTGTATAGTTACAATATTTATTAAAGGACAAGTCATAAAAATGTGCCAATTTGGAGTTTAAATTTCTATTATTAAAACTACAGTAATCACAGCAGTTTTTTAGAAACTAGACAAATTTTTCTCAGGGAAGAGTATTTTTTCATTGAAATTGTTTATAATTGCTGGCATGAGTTGATAATAAAAAGCTCACTAACTTTGGCCAGGTTTATTACTGTTTTAAACTTTGCCCTCTTTTATTGTTTGTACCTATAGCTGTATTCCTATTTCCTCACTCTTGGTAAACCATTGATGTTTATTATTCTTAAATATTGACAGTTTAAACTAGCTGGTGAGAGGTGGGGAAAGTTCCCTAATTAGAGTAATGTGAAAACCATATTTTACTACTTCAATGATACATTTTAAAGTAAAATCAAAGAATCTTATAGACGCTCTTTAATTAATCCTCAAAACATTACTTTCAGTGCAGTAGGAACTGGGTAATGCTGAATCTATATTATAGATTAGAGAAGAAACAGTTACAGCAAGGTAAAGTAACTTCCCTAGACCACAAAACAAGCCATTGTTAAATTTATATTGGATTCTGGTCTTCTAGCTCTGAGATCTATATCTAACTATAGCCTTTCCACTTTCTCTTGAAATTTTCTTTTAAAACATCTAATTTCATCATTAAACTGGCTTTCCATGAATAAAATACTTACTAAAAAATTATCAGGGTCCAATTTAGGATAAGGGTAATTAACTAAGTGCCAACAAGGAAAGGTAGTTAATTATTTTAATATCTGGCAGATTTTGGGTGAAGATGTAATTTATTAATTAAAAAAAAAAAAATCAGGACTAATTTATCTACTTTGCTCCAGTCAGTCAAGTCAGTCAAGCAATTAAATTTATTGAACATTTACTATGTGCAAGGCAGTACAACAAGGGCTAAAGATACAGAGTTGAATAAGAAATAGAGTCCTTGCCTTCACACAGTTTATAGGTTGAGGGAGGTGGTAAAGGAAAACATATTTGAATAAATAAATGGATAATATAATTTTAGGTACTAAAAGATATTGTGGAAAAGATAAATAGAGTACATGTGATTGACAGACTAGCTACTTATTTCGGGTAATATTTAACTTTTTTCTTGAGGAATGAATAGGTGCATTCATGAAAAATATGTGGGGAAAGAATATTCTAAGCAGAAACAAGATCAATGGCAAAGGGCTGGAAATGAATAATGTCAGAGAGCAAGAGAAACTGTGAAAGGGTAGGATATTGGAGCCATGGGAAGAGACAAGTAGAACCATATATGAAGTCTGGATGTTGCCCTAAATAAAAAAATATATATATATTAGGAGATTTTAAACAGCAAAAAATGGAATAACTTGATTTATATTTTAGAAAGATCAGTCAACCAGCAAGGTGGATGATGGGTAGTGTGGGATCAAAAGAGCAGACAGGTAGTCTAGCTGGGAGCCGGCTTCTACAGTCCAGTCAAGATGGTAAGAGTCAACGCCCTTTCACTGATGTAACTATCTGTTACAGGTTGGTTTGTGTCCACCAAAAATATATGTTCAAGTCCTAACTCCCAGCAGCCAGGAAGGTGAATTTATTTGGAAATAGAGTCTTTGCAGATATAATTAGTTAATATGAATTCATTCTAGAGTAGGGTGTTTCTTAATCCAATTCCACTGGTGTTTTTATAAAAAGAGAAGACACAATGAAAAGATAATGAGCTAATGCAAACCAAGCTCTGAGCTCAACCACTGACCCATCCTAAGAAGCCAATGAGTGGCAGCTACTCACACGGCACAGGGCTTGCTTTCGAATTTATCACAGCTTTTTTTTACCTTTCCCAATTTCAGAAGGATACATCAAAAACAATGAAGTAAGAATAATACATTTAACTCTAGCAAATTTTGAGAATAAAATAAAAGTGTAAATCAGAAAATAATAACCACCTAAAATCTATTAACAGGATTATTACTAAATAGCATTGTACTGTAAAATATTTTCCAATCTTAAGAGAGACAGATTATCTTTTTAACAAACTTTGAACTTTTTTTTTTCATTTTCTGTCATATTAATTAGTGAGGAAATGAAGAATTATTCAGTAAATGCTGTTTAGACATTTGGTCACCTACTATAGAAAATAGAATAAAAATTAATGGCATATTACAAACATAAATTTTAAAATGATACTTTCTATAACAAACATATGTTCTTGAAAATATTAAAGTAATCACATCTTAAACGAGTAGAGTCCCTCAGCGGTGCAAATGGTTATACGCTGGGCTACTAGCCAAAATGTTGGCAGTTCAAACCCAACCATAGGCACCTGGGAAGACAGCCCTAGAGAATTGCTTTAGAAAGGTCACAGCCTTGAAACTCTATGGAACAGTTCTACTCTGCACACATGGGGTAGCCATGGGTCAGAATTGATTTGAAGGCCACTAACCACAACCACATACTATATGACTGCATTTTTATAATGTACAAAAACAGACAAAACTCACCTGTGCTGTAATGTCAGGGTAATGATTACCCCTAGTGGGAGTTTAGTGTTTGGAAAGGTGTATAGGTAGCTTCCAGGGTGGTACTGTTTCCTGATCAGGTCAATATTACAAGGGGATGTTCAATTTTCAGGCTGTACATCATACTTAAACAAAAATTAAGAAAAAAAAAAACAAAACTGCACCTCTTGCTCTTACTAAAAAGGAAAAAAACAACAAAACAATGTATAAATGAACATAGAATCAAGGTTGTGCACAATGAGAATCTACTTGATTCTTCCCTCTTCACATATGCAACTCATTATACTGGATTTTTTATGGTAAGAAGCAAAATATTTTTCTCATGTAAATTACAGTTCAACCTTTGAAGCTTTTTTTTTAAGAAAGTTTTGATTGTCTAGTGTGTAAGTATGGAAATCTCAAACAGTGTGTAGTCAAACAAAAGTTTCTTCTTATCTCAGAGTTTACAAATTTTGAATCCGTGGATTTTATTATCTCTGAGCAAGAAAATAAATAAAAATTGCCTATCTGTGAAGATGCTAGTCTAAATTTTATTTTATCCATCTTCCTGTTGATAGCATGTTTATTATCATCACAGGCACATAGCAATGTCTTCTAATAAAATAGTTTTTTTTCCTTCAGCTTCGTAAGTAAAGATGTAAAGGCTTCACTGTGTGTGTGTGTGTGTGTGTGTGTGTGTGTGTTTTAAATGCCTGTCTTTATAGCTTCAAAGTAGATAAAGATTCAGAATACTTGTAAGCTTGTAAAACTAGATACGGCATGTTAAATGTTTATCGTTAGGACATGCCCAGTGACAGATGGTGGCATGCCATTTTAGTGCCACCCAGAGGCACAAAAATTGTCCCATGTTTTTCATTTTGGCAGCTGCCCATGCCCCTTTGGCAAACTTCAGAAAATAACTAAAAGGCTGAACACCTTCAAAACAGATTGTATTTATAGAGGGCTGTGTGCAATTCAGCACGGGTGGTGGCATACAGAAATTTCAGAATCAACAAAATCAAATGTACGGTACAGTTGGCTAACCCTTTGGAAACGAAATTAGTTAAATTGTTTTACTCTGCTTCTGCTTCACTTACAGTATTCTAATGAATCCTAAATCATGACTGGGAGAAGTATTAAAATGAATGTAATGAATTTTACATTAAAAAATGTATTTTAAGTATAAATTAAAGGTCAAATTTCATACGGAACTCAATTCTTAGTGGTAACATTGCTTTTTAAGGATTCTCATACTTTAATATAGTATATTGATACTTAGAGACTATAATGGTGTCTCAATTCTAAACTCGAATATCAATTTTAAAAATCTGTAGCTCTGTGTCATCAGATTTCCACTTCCCTTGCTAAGTTTACAACTTCCACATTTTCAAATGTTATCTCTCCATACCACTCATTCGTATCTCTTTTTAGTCCTCTTATTTTCCATTAGAATAAGAAAATGTAAATATTTACCTATGAGCAACACTGGCCCACTTTTGGATTTAGAAGGATCTTTTATGCTGTGTAAGGTTGAAAAAAAAAGTTGGGAGAGGGCTATATTTGGTTAAGGAACACTATCCAATGAGTTAAAGATCTGGCTATCCTAAATAAAGGATATGCAAAAAATTTTCCTGGTAAGAGCCCTGTAGTAAATATTTTAGCTTTTGAGAATCTACAATCTCTGTGGGAATTACTTGACTCTGTCATTATAGTGCAAAAAAACATCCGCAGTTAATAAATAAACGAGTGAGCATGGCAGGGTTCCAATATAACTTTATTTGCAAAAACAAAAGGAGGACCAAATTTGGCCTGCCAACTGTATTTTGCAGATCCCCACCTGTATTACCTCAAGAGTTTTGTTGTTTGAGAGCTACACTGGAAAGGTTAAATATATTAGATGTGTTAATATGTGAATTAGGAGCCAGTGAAGGATGTAAGAAGTAGGGGGATTTATTTTAGTAAGAAAGCAAATAACCTGAGAAGCTGACTTCCAAAACAATAAATTTGCCGTGAGTGGGATCTGCAAAAAAAAAAAAAACAACAATGTCCCATTCAAACTGACCCATGCTTTCCTTTATTTACTGAGTACTTACCACTGGTACCCCAGAGTCTGTGGAAATGAATGATAACACCTATTCATTGGATGACGGGTGTAAGAAGGTCAGAATTATTTGTTAAATCAAACCTAATTTTCTAAAATACATTCATCTTGGTTTGTCTTGTTGCTGTTAGGTACCTTTGAGTCAATTCTGACTCATAGACTGATAGCAACCTTATAGGACAGAGTAGAACTGCCCCATAGGGTTTCCAAGGAGTGGCTGGTAGAGTCAACTGAAAACATTTTAGTCAGCAACCAAGCTCTTAGCTACTGTGCCACCGGGGCTCTTAGTTTTCTTAGCAATTCTATTTCTTCCTTCAACTTAGCATATATGCTAATATTATTTTACTCATTAACCTGGTATGTAATTTGTTTATTTTCCAGTCCCTCCCAACCAGACCCTGTGGTTTTATAAGGATTCCCTAGAGTTTACACAACGTCTTTTCCAGAGTAGGTGATCAATAAATTGAATCATGTATCGTCATGAGTTTCAAATAATAGCCCTAGAGGGGGAAAAGTGTCAAATTACACATTATTTTCACTCTTATCCCATTTCTACTTCAGCCCTCAGGAAAGCCAGAGATTTCCTGTTCTCTCCTTGCTTCTTAGGCCCATAAATGGCTTGGCCTTGCCCAGGCCTCCCCCAAGCCTGCCTTTCCCAGGTAAGCACTAGATTTCCCTAACCCCTAATTAAAATCACTACTCCTCTGACTCCTTCCTTCCAGGCCTGTTAGGTGCCTAATTGGCTGAAATGGTGAATTTAGATGAGAAAGGAAGAGAGGCAAAGCATAAAAATAGAACTTAAATTTTAATCGCCTCCTTTCTATTATAAAAGGAACCATTATTTGCAGCTAATATGGGAATTATGGACACATATAAAGAGGAAAATCAAAATCTTCAGAACATTGCTAATATTTTTAAGTTTGATGCTACAGCATATACTGTTTACACATTATTTTCCACCTGTGATAGCATCAACATCCTGTGTTATTAAATACTCATTTACAACCTTATTAAATATCTGCATTTTCTTGCCTTTATGAAATAATTAAATCTATAGAATGTTTGTGAAGGGACGATCTCTGTTCTGAGCATTAGACATATAGCAAAAAAAAAAAAAAAAAAGAGAGAAGATTCTATTTTCTCAAGGATTTTACATTGTAATTGGGAGATAACTAAGAGAAAAATGCATAAATAAGCTAAACTTGGCTTGTAAAAATGCTATAGCCGTAACAAAACTAGCTAATATGCCAGTGACTGAAAGACGTGAACAGGTGTACTATCTTGCATCCACTGTCTTGTAATTTTAAAATTTTGATGTTATAAAATGCAATAAACATCTAGTTACATAAATATATGTTTAAATTTCTAGTTATATATCCTCCAAGTAAATTCCTAGTAATGGGGTGGCTGGGTCAAAGAATATGCATATATACATTTTTAAGGCTTAATTTGTATTTACCAAGCAAAAAAAAAAAAACGTATTACCTGAAATACGTAACAATTGAAGCTCCCACCAACAGATTACAAGATTGTCACAACTGGTACCTGTCAGGTGGCAAGCAGTGTGTTTTCAAATATGATATGGTGCAAATGTCAACAATCCATTGATGTTGATATTATTATTTTCATTTTAAAAATGAGTAACACAAACCTAGAGAGGTTAGGCAACATATTTAACGAATGTGGCAGTCATGGAATCCACAAAGTGTGAAACCAGTGAATAATATCAGATCAAGGAAGTATTAGGGAAATGTCTGGTAAAGCTAAAGGAGAAGTCAATTTTGAACAAGGAATTTCCAGGGCTACAAAAGCCTTGAAAAAGAAGGATTTCTTCCATATTGAACTATTTTAAAGACCAGCAGTGACAGGAACATTCTGTTTCTAGATTGCTCAAAGTTGGCCTGAACAACCAGAAAGAAATATAAGCAACACCTTCACAATGTGAGCAATTCTTGTTGAGGCAATGAATTATTATAGGAATATGTATTATATGTAATATGTAGAATTATTAACAAAAAGTTTATTTATTTTTGAATGATGTTTAACGGTTAGATCCTAGACCTTAATTTGTTCAGTTCCATCAGGAATGGACTCTAACTGGCCTATATCTACCAGCAAAATCTTACTCCCTGTACAGAATGACTAGTTCAGACACCTGAGCTACTTTAAGAGTGAAAGTCAGGAACTTTTTTCTACTTCTGGAAGACAGAAACTTTATCTCTGTGGAAATAGATGAATAGACCCCATTAAAAAACAAAAAAAAAGAAAAACCAGTTGCCGTCGAATCGATTCTGACTCATAGCGACTCTATAGGACAGAGTAGAACGGCCCCATAGGGTTTCCAAGGAGCGCCTCGTAGATTCAAATCACCAGCCTTTCGGTTAAAAGCCATAGCACTTAACCACTACTGCGCCAGGGTTTCCAGTCCTCATATGAATGACAGTTCTTTTTGCCAACCAGTGACAACACACTACGGACACTGAGAGGAGAAAGAACAACAACTGGGTCCTCAAAGATAACGTGGTAGCTGGTAGAGCAAAAGAAAAAAAGCATCCTAAAATTAGCTTTTCTGAAGAGCAATATAAGGAATTCTAACTGGTAAACCTACTGTATTTGTAGGACTATCTAAGACACTATAAAAAAACTATAGACACTAAAATAGTTTATAAACACTTAATCAACTCTTAAAATCCATGGATGATTGAGTGCTAGGGCAGAGGCTTACCTCTGAGGTAAAGTTTTTAATTTTAACTACTTTTTTTTCCAGCTAGAAGTCAGCAGATTTTTTCTACTAATTCTACTTATAAAAGAAATAAAAAAAAAATAAAGTGAAAGTGCTGTTTCTTAAGAATCATTTTTCTTTAGGAAAAGTGAATATTAATTTCTTTTTTCTCTTTGAAATCAGATTTTGTTTCAGCTGTCTTCTGAAGTAGCCGACCTAATTTTCTTCTCTAACCAGCCATACTTAGAAAGTATGCTAGTGTAAAGGGAAAGAAGGCAATAGCCTTAGCTAATGCAGTGCCACATGGACAGCCATGAAGATCACTCGCCCTGTCACACAGTGCTTACGTCAAACCCAGGGATGAGACTGCAAGTGTCTGTTACATCCAAGGTGAGAACAACTGAGATACGGATTTACTACTACTAATATCCCCAAAAATCTCAAATACCTTTTCATAATGTTCAGATAGGCACTAGCATTTTTAGACATTATCAAAATTTAAAGAGCTTTGGAAAGGTTGGATACTACTAGCTACTTGTTACCCTGTATTACAGTTGCTTAAAAAAAAAAAAAAGAACACTAGAATTCCCTTGTAATATGAATAAGAAGTGATATGGCTGAAAACGCCTACATATCATCACACACTTTATATATAATACATGCGCACACATATATGCATTATATCTTGGGATCGCTAAGTGGGAAACAAAGCATACCAGTTTTAAATACAATTTTAATTATACATACACTGAAGCTAGATGACCTAATGGATCAAAATGTTACTTTTCATGTTATTTTTTAAAAGAATGCCAGTTAGGAGATTTTCAGGGTCATCATATGTCAGGAAAATATAGAAAAGCACTCATGAATAAAACATATATTAAGGAATTTTGTTTTTAGATTTTATTCAAATACAGGTGAAATTAAAACCTCTAAAATTCTCCAATAAATTTGCTCAACGTTATTGAATACCAACAACCTCATAAAAACTTACCACACACACGCACACACATATGTATGTATATATACATGTATGTATATACACACATGCATACCTGTATTTACGTAGAACTAGGAACTGCCAAGTTCTCAACCCAAAAGACAATATTAAAGGGAATTCTTTTGTGATTAATAAAACATGTTTTAGTGATGAAATCATGATCGTGTTCATGTTCACTATAAATAAAGATAGCTTTGTTGGTTTGGAGTTTTAAGTGATCAGATGTATTATACTACATGGTCATCCAGTCTCTAAATTAGTCTTTTCCTTAATAATTTCAAGCCCCTGTGTGGTGCATACAGTTTGTGCTACTCTATTAAGCAGAAGGTTGATGGTTTGAGTCCACCCTTCAGCACCCCAGAAGAAAGGCCTGGCAATCTACTTCCGTAAGATTATACACACTGAAAACCCTATGGAGCAGCAGTTTCACTTGCCATGAGTCATAATTGATTCAGTGGCTATGGGTTTGACTTTCTTCCTTTCTTTTTTTTTTTTTTGGTTTTATTACCTTCAAAGCAATTGATTGCAATGTGGGGAAATTCTAGTTCTAGTACTTCAATGGAATTCTCTTCCTTGAAAATAAATGAAATCAGGTAAGTAAAATATAGTCTTAATATGTACCAGGCACATAAACTCATTTAACAATTAATACCACTCTAGTTACTGTTAACCTTTTCCTGGATTTACTCTCTGAAATGTGTTTCCTTCTCTACATGATAATCCTTTATATCCATTTGGGGACAGCTTTTTTTTATTATATTTCCACAAAGACTTATTTTCACAACAAACTCAACAATTATTGCAACTCTTCAGCATATGACAGTGTTTTAGGCATTATATCATCCTGGTTATTATCTCTGCATACTACTGCTTTCTCAAAATCCTTCTCAGAGTGGTGCTCAAGGCTAAACACTAATCTACAATATTGGTTTTCTGGTGTGGTGAAAGCTTACCCTATTTATGTATAATACCATTGATCTATTGATAACTGAACAACAAAGTGGGAGTTAATACTATGAAATTAACTACACTCAGGAAATACGTCATTTTGTATATTTGGTCAGTATTTTCTGTTGGTGTTTAGGAAATGTGCAGTTGGTATCTCTAAGCAAAGAAAAGATCAAACATGGATCCTTACCTCTCCATATATACAAATATGAATCACAAGTAGATAGACATGACAATTAAACCTCAAAGGTAAAACCATAAAATTAAAGAAAAAATTGTGGTGGACCATTACAGAAACACTGGAAGGACTTCCAAAACAAGGCCCTAAAAGCATAAATGACAAGGGGGGAATAGCTGATGCATCTGATTTCTGCAAAATTATGGGTTTCTGTGCAGCAATGCGCACACTTAATTGTTGGATGAATATCTGAGGAAAATCCAAAATTGACAAATGATTATATCCAAAATACACAAGGAACTTGAGAAAACTGACAAGAAAAAAAAATGAACAGCCACTAGAAGAATGGACAGCTCACAGAAGAGGCAACCAAAATGGCTAACAAGCACATGAATGGTCATTTCACAGTATACATATTAAAATTAAAAACAGCATTGAGATGCCTCTTTATAGTTATCAGTTTGGTAAAAGTTAGAAAGGGGACTAGAAAGAAGTGTGGTGATAATGTGAGCAAAATGGGAAACTGCATACCCTGCTGGCTGACTTATAGATTCTCAGACATTCTAAGGCCAATACGGCTGTACTTAGCGAAATTCGGCATATGTATCATCTCTAATCTAGCAACCACTTGTATTAGATATTCCAAAGAAACACCCACCCAGACCCGTAACTGGACAGATACAAGCAGTTTTCTCCTCAGTGCTGACTAAGGTAATGGGAGATAGATGTAGTTTGGGTGTCAATCAGGAGGGAAATAAATAAATTAAAATGGTGGATTCACACTATGAATAGCTAGAAATAATGAACTAGCTATATAAACAGATCTTCAGAAAACAGGGCTGAATGATAAAATAAAAAACAGAAGGAGCTCTAAAAGTCAATACATTAATTCAAATTAAATATATATGCAAAATAGCATTTTTCATACAAGTCTAAGGGTGACTTTATGATGAGGAAGGATAAAGGGAATTAGGAATGTAGTTAAAGAAAGAAATAATAATTTAAAAAGTTGTTGTTGTTAGCTACCCTTGAGTTGGCCCCTGACTTATGGCACCCCATGACTTGAAGAGAGCTTGATTAACTCAATTTTCAGTACCAGAGCACACAATAGTGTAAAAGTAATGAATTCAGGTATTGGAGGCCATCACATAGTATCTTCTTTCTAAACAACAGGAGCACTATTGAAAACCATAAAATCCCTTGAGACACAGGTGTGGTATGTTTTTAAGCATGTGCATTGGTTTATGAATAGGCATGCTTACAGTGAGTTGTAAAAAAAAAAAAAATTACATCTTCCAGTACAAATGTGTACATTAGTTTTCTGGAACATATATATGTTTTCTAATTGTGGTAAATATATATGTAACAAAACATTTGGTGTTTCAGTAATCTTCCCAGTACAGTTAGGTGACATTAATTATGTTGCTCATGTTGACAGATAAAGGTGGAATATAATTCTCAAAATGCAAAAATAAAATTTTATATTCTATACGTAAATAGGAACCGACACAAGATGAGGCATAACACCTATCTCTCCTCTTGCAATGCTCAGTCTCCTTTACTTCTGTTAGCTCTACCAGACTCCTCTCCTTAGTGATAGTTACAAACAACAGCACATTAGTCAGAAACCCAATTAACACAGCAATTCTGCCTGTTAGTACGTTAACCACTATATACCTCTGTAGCTTCAGGTTAGAGAAGTTTCTAGTTATCTACATTCACCCTTCTTCTTACTATCTATATCTCTATTACATAACTCATTTGCTTAGCAAATCTTTTTTTTTTTTTTTTTTTACTGTATTTAGATAAAATTTAGTACAGCTAGCATCTGAAAGAAAGAAAGGAAGGGAAGGAGGGAGGAAGAGAGGAAGGGAGGGAGAAAGGGAGGAAGGAAGGGAGGAAGGAAGCGAGAGAGGGAGGGAGGGAGGAAGGGAGGGAGAGAGGGAGGAAGGGAGGGAGGGAGGGAGGGAGGGAGGCAAGAGTAAAGGAAAAGAAAAGCCCTATGTCCTTGTATTTAAGTACAAGACCACAGTAAAATGTGTGGTAGGATATGCATTAAATAGTATTACTGGAAACCACGGAGGGTAAATTATGAATATTTTCCTGTACATCTCTGAATTCTTTGATATGTTACAGTGAATATGTGTTCCTTAAAGAAAAGAATAACAACTTTATGGCATAAAAAAGAATGTGCATGGTTTTGTGATATCTGAAAAACTTTTCAAATGTATAACAGCTATTGACTCCACTGAGAAAAGAAAAAAACAATTTTCATCCTCATCCATTTTTTGCATACATTCAGTATTGAGTGATTTTTTTGGTTGTTTTGAAAGGCGCGGGGTAAAGAAAAGAGAGGAGAGGAAACTAGATAACCTTCAAACATTTGGGAACTGCTACGAGGGCATACTCTTAAAAATTCACTCTTTGTGGAATTTAATAACATCCATTTTACAAACCACAGAGTTTTCCTATCTTAGAAATCAATTTCATTCTATTATATTGGTGAATTAGTTTCTTTTTAAGAATTGGTTGTTCCACTTGAACTGTTGGCCTTCTAATAAAAGGGAAAGACATGTATTAGGGGTATAGAATATAGCCGGGATAAGAGTCTAGAAATACCTTTTACTTATCATCTAACCTCTTCTCATATTTCACCATGCCTCTGTGACCGTAAGCTGTCATCAGTGAATTAGCGCTGAAAAGTCTATCCACAACCACTGTTATTTCAAGAAATAGTGTGCTGCTGGGGGGCAGGGGGTACAATAATGAATAGCTCTAATGAGATTCATCTATTTTCTGGTAATCTCATCTGTAGACTTTGAAATCCAAATCAGGTATCACTATTTTTCCTACAATTAAGACACAAGAGTATTGATTCTGACTAGTCATTTCAAAAAATTTCCCCTTTTGCAAAATAATAATCATTACACATCTTTAAAAATATAAATCAAAAAGTTGAAATAAATGCCCTCCACAAATATTTATGTGTTTTTATAAGTAAAATGGAATAAAACTTTAAACTTTTGTATTGGAGTACTTGTAGAAACAAGAGGAAGGGCATTGGCAGTATGGATGTTATGTAAAGATTTTTATTTTTTTTTTTCAAAAATGGAATGCTATCTTTTGACATGCAAGTTATGAATTGTAAGGTATACGTTTTTGGCGTCAAATAGGTATTAGGTTTTAGTTCTGATATCAGAATATCATATGTTTCATGTATTTCCTACTCATTAAAACAAGAAATGAAGCAGTGTTAAGGGATAAATTAATCAAAAATAGATAATGTGAGTAAAAATAGACACAGAGTAATAAAGAGAATATATACTTGTCTACTTCAGTTCATGCCTCTAAAGGAATTATTTTAATAGATCATTATTTGAGTTTACATGGAATAAATGTCAATATGCACTTATTAGATATTAAAATTTATCTTAAATAATTGACATTCAGGGTTTAAATGAATAAAAAATATGAAACAATGTATGTTCCTATAACAACAGTATTTTTCCTATTAGTCATGAAAATACTAATTAAAAAAAAAGTGAAATAAGTATATTTATGACAAGCTAGGAGCCCTGAGCATCAAAGGCAAGCTTAGAAAAAGAACTGAGGGGAAAGGGAAGGAAGAGATGATTCAGAAGTGGAGAGGAGTTACCGGACCTGAATCACGGGGAGCCCTCAGGTACTAATCTCAGGAGCAGTGGCCATGGGCTGGTACTAGCATTTGGCCACAGTTTCCTCAGAGAGAAGCAGCCAGCCACACAGCCTACTCACACCTCTGGAACCAGAGAAGAACAGCGCTCTCAGCAAAAGCTATGTACTTGCATATATTTGAACGCACCCCCCCCACCCCCAAGCCAGCTTCAGCGGCTGAATTCCCTGGGCCTGAGATAGGTACTGTTGAGCACCTAGAGCCATTCTCTTGGCCTTGGAGAAGGAAAAAATTTGCATTTGGGGGAAAAGGTAATTTGCAAGCTCCACTAACCGGGGGAGCTCAGGACAGGAGTGGTTCCTGTCCAGGCATAAACAGTCTGTGGACTTTGAGCACCTTTCCCCTCTGCATGTAATTGTCTGAGCCTAGGAGAAGAGGTCCTTGTTGGCGGACTTCAAACATTTCAGCTGTATGGCAGAGAGGTGGGTGTTTGATGTTTGACATTGCTTTGCCTATTAAACAGGGTTTCTTTTTTCACCTACCCACATCAGGGGCCTAAGGACTGGTAGCTCCACTCAGGTTACCCAGCCACCCATGACAGGAGTCCAAGGATAACTGGTACCTCCCAGCCCTTACAACCAAAAACATTGGGTGCCCATGGTCTGTCTGCAGAACCCACCCACCTGTATGCTCTAGGGAACAGGGACACGCTTTCCCCAGAGACATTCTGGAGGATGAGTCTCAGCCCCTAGCCTTGTTCAGAGTGTGATCCCCTGCTGCAACCAAGTACCGGTACCTACACCAATCACCCTGCCCCTCTAAGTCTGTAGGGCAGAGCCTGTACCACACACTTGATGATCAGCTACCTGGACACATGAGCTGAATTCATACAAGAAAAGTGAATGAACTCCTAGACTGATATACATGATAACAGCTGTAGCCATCAGGGGACAGGACGTCAGAGCTCCAAAGGCGAAAATAATCAAGCTAGCTCACTCAAGCAACCCATTTGGGCATATCAAAACAAAACAAAGCAAGAAGTATGACACAGTAAGCAAACATAAAATAAACTAATACAATAACTTATAGATGGCTTAGAGACAACAGTCAATATCAAGTTACACGAGGAAACAGACCATGATCGCCTCAACAAGCTCTCAAAACAAAGAATCAAGGGATCTTCTAGATGAAAGTGCCTTCCTGGAATTACCAGAGGTAGGATACAAAAGATTAATATAAAGTACCCTTCAAGACATCACAAATGACATGAGGCAATATGCAGAAAAAGCCAAGGAACACACAGATAAAGCAATTGAAAGAATTGAAAAGATTATTCAGGAACATAATGAAAGATTTAATAAGCTGGAAAAATCCATACACAGCAATCAGAAATTCAGAAGATTAACAATAAAATTACAGAAGTAGACAACTCAATAGAAAGTCAGAGGAGCGGAATTGAGCAAGTAGAGGGCAGAATTTCTGAACTTGAAGATAAAGGACTTGGCACTAACATATCTGAGGAAAAATCAGATAAAAATAATTTTAAAAAATGAAGAAACCTGAAGAATCATGTGGGACCTGTCAAGAGAAATAACCTTTGATTGCTCAGAGTGCCAGAACAGGAAGGGATAACAGAAAATACAGAGAGAATTGTTGAAGATTTGTTGGCAGAAAACTTCCCTGATGTCATGAAAGATGAGAAGATATCTATCCAAGAGGCTCATCAAACTCCACATAAGGTAGATGTTAAAAGAAAGTTACCAAGAAATATTATAATAAAACTTGGCCAAAACCAAAGATAAACAGAGAATTGTAACAGCAGTGAGGGATAAATGAAAAGTCACCTATAAAGGAGAGCCAATAAGAACAACCTCAGACCACTCGGCAGAAACCATGCAGGCAAGAAGGCAATGGGATGACTTACACAAAAAATTGAAGGAAAAAATTGCCAGCCAAGAATCATATATCCAACAAAACTGTCTCTCAAATAAGAAGGTGAAATTAGGACATTTCCAGATAAACGGAAGTTTAGAGAATTTGTAAAAACCAAACCAAAACTACCAGAAATACTAAAGGGAATTCTTTGGTTAGAAAATCAATAATATCAGGTATCAGCCCAAGACTAGAACACTGGGCAGAGCAATCTAAAGTCAACCCAGACAGGGAAATCAAAAAATTAAATCAAGATTAAAAAAAAAGCTCAAAACAGGGTAATAGCAATGTTATTATGTAAAAAAAGACAACATTAAAACAACAAGGAGGGACTAAGAAATGTAGTCATAGATTTTCCATATGGAGAGGAAAATGAGGTGATACAAAGAAATAAAAGTTAGATTTAAATTTAGAAAAATAGGAGTAAATAATAAGGTAACCACAAAGGAGACAAACTATCCTGCACATCAAAATAAAATACAAGAAAAAAACAGAGACTCAGCAGAAACAAAATCAACAACGAATATGAGGAAAGGACAATATATAATCTACTTAGCACATAAAATTAAGTGGGAAAAAGAAACTGTCAACAACACACAAAAAAAGACATCAAAATGATAGCACTAAATTCATAAAAAAAATACCTATCCATAATTACACTGAATGTAAATGGACTAAATGCACCAATAAAGAGACAGAGAGTGGCAGAATGCATTAAAAAACACTATCCTTCTATATGCTGCCTACCAGAGACACACCTTAGACTTAGAGACACAAACAAAAACTCAAAGGATGGAAAAAAATATATCAAGCAAACAACAATCAAAAAAGAGCAGGAGTGGCAATATTAATTTCTGACAAAATATGCTTTCAAGTTAAATCCATCATCAAGGATAAGGAAGGACACCTATATAATGATTAAGGGGGCAATATACCAAGAATATATAACAATATTAAATATTTATGCACCGAATGACAGGCCTGCAAGATACATAAAACAAAATCTATCAGCATTGAAAAGAGAAATAGACAGCTCCACAATAATAGTAGGAGACTTCAACACACCACTTTTGGTGAAGGACAGGACATCCAGAAAGAAGCTGAGTAAAGACACGGAAGATCTAAATGCCAGAACAAACCAACCTGACCTCATAGACCTATACAGAATGCTCCACCAAACAGCAACCAAGTATATTTTCCTTTCTAGTGCACACGGAACATTCTCTAGAATAGGCCACATATTACGTCATAAATCAAGCCTTAGCAGAATCCAAAACATTGAAATATTAGACTATCCCACCCCATTGCCATTGAGTCAATTCGATTCAATTCTGACTCATAGCGACCATATAGGTCAGAGTAGAACTACCCCATAGGGTTTCCAAGAAGCAGCTGGTGGATTTGAACTGCTGACCTCTAAAAGCCCAACCAAGTACACAAACTTCAACATCTAGTGTATAACTGTATAAAAGAAGGTTGTTGTTGCTAAAAAAAAAAAAAAAAAATTTAGCAACAACAACCTTCTTTTATACAGTTGTTCCTAAGTACCATCAAATTGGTTCTGACTCCTAGTGACCCTACGTACAACTGAACAAAACACTGGCCAGTCCTGTGCCATCCTCACAATTGTTGTTATGCTTGAGCCCACTGTTGCAGCCACTGTGTCAATCCATGTCATTGAGGACCTTCCTCTTTTTCGCTGACCCTCTACTTTACCAAGCCTGATGTTCTTCTCCAGAGACTGAGCTCTCCTGATAACATGTTCAAAGTATGTGAGACATAGTCTTGCCGTCTTTGCTCCTAAGGAGCATTCTGGCTGTATTTCTTCCAAGACAGATTTGGTTTTCTTGACAGTACATGGTATATTCAATATTCTTCACCAATATCACAATTAAAAGGTGTCAATTCTTCTTCAGTCTTCCTCATTCGTTGTCCAGCTTTCACATACATAGGAGGTGATAAAAAACACCATGGTTTAAATCAAGGAGACGTCTTTGCTTTTCAATACTATTTTGCAGCAGATTTGCCCAATGCAAGGTAGTTTCTCTCAATAATAAATCACTTTCCTTAGAGGCTACACAACCATTTTTTAGATTTAATATGCCTTGCAAAGTGGTATTTCTTAGCCTAACATGCTTTAATGAAAGAAAATGCAGTTTAACGGCATGCTTTGTGCATGTGAACATTTTAAGTAATTCACACTTTTTTCTTGGAAAAATAAGTGAGAGTCTATGCTTAAACAAAATATATTTTATTGAAAAAAAATAAACTACTTTCTGATAGAACTTAAATTGTATGTGTAGAATAGTCTATGAAAATGAATCTTTAAGAAGATTTTGATTTTTTAAATAAAAATTATGTTTATATCAAAGGTTCATACATGTCTCCGGATACAATGTGAGTGTACATATGTGAACGTACTCACGCACACACGAACATATACACACAAAGATATTTATAAAAAGAAAAATAAATTCTCTAAAGAAAACTATACTTTGTACCACTGCATTACAGCCAGAGTGCTCCTTAGAAGCAAGGGTGGTGAGACTTTGTCTCAAGTACTTTGGACATGTTATCAGGAGGGACTAATCCCTGGAAAAAGACGTCATGCTTGGTAAAGTTGAGGGTCAGAGAAAGAGAGGAAGACCCTCAATGAGATGGATTGACACAGTAGCTGCAATGATGGGCTCAAACATAGCAATGACTGTGAGAATGGCACAAGGCCAGTAAGTGTCTCATTCTGTTCTACACAGGCTCACCATGAGTCAGAACCAACTCAATGGCATCTAAAAACAACAACCACTGAGTTGATTTACTTTTGATTCTTCCCTTCATATATTACAGCAATATTTCATTGTCATAAATATAAGCTTACCCTATTATATAGTACCACCACTATATCTCAAAAGTATGCTTTGTGTTTTTAAAAACATCTTTCCCAGAAGGCTCTCACCACATATAAATAAAATAATTTGTTTTGACTTACCAATGAAAATAAATATTCCCAACCCTTAAAAAATCAAATAATTCATCAGAAAGTAAATATCCCACCCAAATGTCATTGGCATGATAAAGAGGACTCTAGCTTAATTCTCCAAACCTAGTAATTACAGACAAATACAGAAATCTGTAATTTAAGGACTTGAAGTACTAACATATATACTTTCTTCTTCTACCTTAGATTCATTTCAAGATTTATAAAGTGCTCTTAAAGATCATAGCACTTTCTAAAAATGTCTAACTCAGCTAGCATCCAAAGAAGTATCATACAAATTTTTGATACATTTCTAAATACCAGAGAGAAAAACAGCATAAAGAAGGACTCAAAGGTGAATTCAAGAATGAAACTCAATTGTCTAAATCAGAATGAAGAGTAAACGTCTCTGAGATCACATCCTATTGCTATGTAAGGAGGATATTGTCAGTGAAAATATCTTAGGTGTACACGCACACACACACATAAAGTGTTGTTTGTAAAGTTACAATAGAAGTTAGTGAGAAGTACCTATTCAAATAAATACCGTAGAACACAGAACACCGCACTTATCACCTGAGCCCTGCTCACATGCTCTGAGCCACAAGAACCACTGCAAACGTTGCCCTGTTCTCTCTGTGTACCATTTCCCCGAAAGTCCCCATGCCTTTGTACATTCTGTCCCCTTTGACCACCTGGCAAACACCTCCATGACCGTTTAAAATGACACCTCTTCATTTATCTATGCTTTATAGAACTCTATATTGCCTTTTAAATAACAATTTAGATTATGTCTTATTCCTTATACGTATTTTCTACTAGTTACCTTCCTTCTAAAAGGTTTCATCTTTGCCTCTCAGTGCTAGCTGGCTTTAACATTTCTATATATAGAAGGTATTTAAAGATTGGCCTGAATTGAATTAAACGCCCATTTAGGAAATTTAAATATTTCAAGTCTATAGAGGCAGTGAAAACTAGTCCACTAGAGTCGAGAAACTGACTCTAGATTCACACACTTAGCTTTAAAGCTCAGCACTCTTGTGCGCTTCAGTTTCCTCAGCAATAAAATAATAATGAAAAGAATACCTACCACTTTGTCTGATCATGAGAAGGAGTTGATGTACGATGTACGTAAAGAATGTAAAAACAATTTTTGGCAAGTCCTTGGCAGTCATTAGTCGTGTCAACTCAAACCAACCATTGTGTCTCCTGCCTTGTGAGTATCAATTTACCTTTGTCATTTATTTAATTTTGGGCTTTCCAAATTTTAGAGGTTAAGAAACTAGAGACAAGTCAGAAAAATAAAGGCTGAAGGAGAATGATATAACAGTTCTGAAAAATAATCCATAGGGACAATGACTCGCCATCTCCACAGAAAGCCTGATATCACATGGGGTAAAGAAATAATATCTTAATGTTGAGAAGGGGAAAATGGACTCTGTAGCAAAATAGGTAAAGCCTCATAATGGCAGTGCAAATACGTTGAGCAATTTCTAAGAGAACTGTTGTTCTCTCTTCTATCGTGTTGCGTGTACACGTATACATATATACATATAATTCAGATTTTCCTACAAAATAAAATTTCTAGTTCTCCTTTATTGTAATTTAATCCTGAATTTATTATAGTTTAAAGAGTAATTAATACAGAAGAAGTAATCCTATAAGAAGTAATTATAAAACCTCTGTAATGCTCTTTACTCATGGGTTAATATCTCCTTGATAACAGACAATAGCAAAAATAAAAAGAAACAAAAACCCTGAACTAACTCATGGCCATTTGCTCAACTAAGCAATAAATACACCTCAGGCATATTACTGTGTGCATAGTCATTTCTTTCCCTTGACCTAATTTCTAGCATTGGCAACACAACCGGCTTAGAAAAAGGAGTGTTTCATCTACAAAGTCTACGAAATGTCAAGTTAAGAGACGTGAATTTGGGCATTGCTCCCAAATATGTTTCAGGCCAGGAAAGAGTTTGGATGACGTATTCATAGGAAAAGAATGCTGTGTGAAACAGCCAGTGAGCAAAGGCAGTTTCTTTTAATGGTAAAGAGAAGCATCTCAGGGTCTAAGGTACAGCCACATGGTAACCAGGGGAAGGCAAAGAGAGGAACAGATAAATGGCTTTGAAATGGCACTGGTTTTTCTCTTTTCTTCATCAAAGAATGAGAGGTACAGTTATATTAATTGGTTAGTGCCTATTTCATAGCCTTTATAAATAGAGGATAATTCATCTTGATTCTGTAATTACTAGTTATGCAAACAGCACATGACAAGTCTGACAAGCAGGCTTTTTCAACATAGAATAGATATTACAATGGCAACTGTGTTAGCCAGTTTGCTAAATCAAGGTTATGTCATTTGATATTTTTTTTCCTTTCTTAATAGGAGGTACTATTTAAGTTCATAAGCTAATTCATAAATATCTATACTGTGTATGTAACTGAGTGTCAAATATGTCACAAAATTTGATTGACCTCTGCAAATATTTTTCAAAATATTCTAAAGAAGCCAACTGCATATTTTCTTAAAGACATGAGTTGGCTGGAATAGAAGGTTAGGTTCTCAATTATAGAACTATGAAACTATAAATTAAGAGGTTGATAAATTGAGTGAAGGTCTTGCAACTGCCTCTGTGACAGCATTGACCTGGATTTGGGACTGAGTTAAAAAGAATTGATCCGACTTTCATAAAATACTAAGCCAAAGAAAAGGAATTCATAAACCCAGTTGTGCCATACAAGCAGAACTAAGAAGGTTGTTACAATATTGCATCTGATTCTCACTGTCCATGGTAAACAATGGCCTGGAAAGGACCCCAGTTGAACCCAGCAGTAGACTATTATCTTTCTCTCTTTTCACACTTTAGCCTGGGGTCAGGAAGATCTATACTGCTCAATATTTCTATTACATTAATGGCACAATTATCACATAGGGATCAACTTCATGCTGCTAGAATGGACATGCCTCTGGAAGCAATTTCTGGCTCTGCTGGGCCAGGCAATCTATTGGGCCATTTGTAACCTCTACAAAGATAGTGTAAAGTTAACTTGTTGGATTTAAATCCTAGCCCTGTATTTATTTGTAAAGTAACCTTGGGAAATTACTAAACATCTTTGAGTCTCCGTTGGGGAATAATAGCTTCTATCTTATAGGACAGTTGTGAAGATTTGTGAGAGGACACAGAGAAACAACCTCTCAGAGTGTTTCATACATAGTAGGCATTAATAAATAGGAATTATTGTCATCAAGCACAGGCTTTTGCTCATTCCTTTGCAGAGCCTATGTAATCTGGATGTACAAAATGTTTAGGATCTGCATAATTTCCTTTCTCAGTCCCATTGAATATTAGCTCAAAAAGCACACAGAAAAAAAAAAAAAATACACGAAGAATGTTAATAAATGTAAATTGTTCTGAAAATTTCCAAAGTAGTACTACCGATTCTTTGGCCAAAAAGCAAGTTAGCTATAGGTTCCAAGTGAAGAAAGTTACTGGGTCTTTACAAATGTCTCCCAGTTTTAGGCCCGATGGCTTGCTGAGTACATGTGTTGGTTATTATGCTGTAGTTCCCTGAGGAGGAAGGTTTGACATTTTTCTCCTCTGAGCACAATTCTTACAAACTGAATAGCCAACTGGAAATATTTACAAGATTCTAGACCTACAAACTCTCAAGAAAAGAAACAAATAAACAAGCCAAAAAAAGTCAAAATAAATAAACAAAAAAATAAAAAAACAGCTTTATCTCTTAACTTTGCCACCATTTTCCTATCAGATAGCCTACATGTCCAATTGTCTGCGTACCTCATATAAACTTTAGAAAGGGCATTAGTATTTGATTTGAGAACCAACGAGAAATTATATCTTGAGCAAAATTCACATACTGCTCTGTATTCTATAAGTAATTTGAAAAAAAAAGAGGTGGTGAAAACCTGCATTGGAGTTAACATATATTTTCCATAAAATACTGATGGTCTTAACATGAACGGGTTTTGTGTCATTTCCTTTCTCAAAAACCTGTACTGTAATAATGAGGAAATACAAGTATACACAATGCAAAATCATGTTCAGAAGAATGGCCACATTTTTAGCAAGTCTCTATTTAGAAAGAAGATTTTTATGTTTGCTTGTTTAAATTGATATTTACTGATTCAGGATCATACCTTTTACCTTTAACTAGATAGTTTATCGTCATCTTAGAAATTGGGGTGCCACATAATGCCCAGAGTACTGAATGATGGATGCTATGTTTTCATGAAATAGCTGTGGATTGATCCCTGAAAGCCTTTAGGTCTTAACAAATTTAGAAGGAAAATTATGACTCATTTCCATAATCCATCTGCAACATAGATCAATTTGATAGCAAAATTACTGCAAACGGTCATATTCTACATGGGCTATGGGTAAATGCCCTGAATTTTGAGAATAAGAATCAATCGAAGCAATAGTTTTCAGAACTGTTTCCTCTGTCTCCTAGTTTAAATTTAACAATACAAAAGTTCTGAAATTTTAAAAGTATACAAAATAGTTTTTGTACACGTGGCTCTCCATCTTTTAAATGAGTCTTTAACTCTTTAGAGCAAAATTTGTCTAGATTTTGCACGTCGGATAACATAGTATTGTTCGTATTGTGTGGTAGACATTCATTGATTTTGCTCCTCATTATAGGTGAGTAGCCAGTAGAAGTAACTTAATCAGTGACATGCTTCTCTTGATTCATTTTTAATCTAGTTTCCCAGACTTCCAGTCAATTTTCTGAGATATTCTTCCAATAAATTTCTCCTCTAGGTAACTAAAACTGGTTTCAGTTGTTGTATACAAGAACCCTGACTAATACACATGGCGGTCTTCTAATGCTATTGGTGAGGTTTCACTCACCTGAAAAGAGTAATGGGGAAATCATAAATCTTGAGTTCTATTTTTTCTCTCTCTAATGAGCAAGCTGTTACCTCAATAATAGCCTTCTTGTCTTTAATATTGCTGACTAAACTGAAACTCCAGTTTGGTTTTGCAAATCCAATGTTCTACAGCTTGTTGCTGTGCTAGAGTGTATTTTTCAGGTATTTCCCCTTGTTCTTCCTGTTCATAGCTGCCCGAGTCCATCTCACTATAGTGGAGCCATGCTGTCATCCATACTCCTCAAAGGCCAGTGGAATGAATCTGCATTACAGGAAAAATGACTTCCAATGCAGGAGTCCAGGTATACTTCATGACTTTCACTGGGTTATCTCATGCCATCATATAATTCAGGAAAAGAACGAACATTGGAGTCATTTTCAAAATCTCTACCATTTTCAAAGACTTTCATATGCACTTAGTTTTAAACCTACTAAACTCCCTCTTTCTTCATTTAGAAATAATGATTTTATGCAGAAGTTTAGTTTTTAATCAGGAAATCTTTGGATAGCAAGGGGTGAGTGTGGCAGAATTATGTATACATTTTAAAATAATATTATGGCATTGAAACATTCTAGATTAGAAATGAACTGTAAAATCTGTGAAAGCCAGAACCTGTGGAAGACGGAAACCTGCCAGAGAAGGGAAACTCAAAAGTTTTCCACTTAAATATAGCAATAAAAAAGTGGTAAGACTACACTGTCAAAGGTAGAAAACTTAGGAGACCAGGAACAGCAAGGTAGCTTCATTGAGTTTCAGCTCTCACAAGTTTCACTGCATTTGCAAAACATTAGAACTTTTTGGACCTGTAGGAGGTGATGATAATCATCTAAATTCCTTGGAACAAGAATTGTTACTCAATGAAAATTGTATATTTTAGAGTTTGTTAACTATTATACAAAAAAAAAAAAAAATGCCTTTTTCTTTAATGAGTAAAATAAAAATTTCTAAATCTCAGGTATACTCCGATTTCCTTAAATTCTTTCCTAGCCCACAAAGTATGCACTTACAGTGTTGGATGGGCATGAGAACATTTTATTCATTTATTTCACAAATACTTACTGATTCTGCATAACCTGAGCACAATGCCAGCATCTGGGTTTAAGAGGTGAGTAAAGTACAGTCCCTATCTTTAGGAGCTCAAGATCAAGTCCAAGCCAACCGCAGATGACAGGTTACTGTTAATACAACACACATAGCCCACAGAGTGATGGCTTTCAAAGTGATGTGAAGACGCAAAACCTACGGAAGGAGATGACTATGGAAAACGACTGCTTGTTTTATCTACCCATTGCCCCAAAGAATCTCCTGAAGTGTTAATATTATTTCCAGGAACCTAAGAATAGGATCTGACATATTTAAGCCACCACATCTTTAAATTTAAAACCTCTAGGAATGTAAAAAGCTGCAACTGTGGTCCTTGCTAGTGACTTGGGACTTTCTAACAGTAATCTATGCAATATTTATGATCAGTTCCTCCATAAAATATATTCATGATTGTTAAGTACTTGAGTTGCATCATTATAATGGCCATATTCCCCTAAGTTTAATTTTAATATTTTTTAAAAGCAAAACGACACAAATTCAGCAAGGGAGACTCATTGCAGCACAGAATACATCCATCTGTCCTCAGTGCCGTAATTATTGGACAAGACTCTGCCAAGTATGTTAGTCCTTGGGGACTTTGAAGGTACATCACCTTCTAAGACACATGGGAACGATTTAGTGAACTGTGCTTGGCTGATTTATGCAGTAGAATCCTCCATAATGATATTCTAAATATCAGTCATTTGAGACAATTAGCGATTCTCCAAAAGGCATACCAGTCACAGTGGTTGGTCAACAGAAAAGTGGTTAATTCGGTCAGTGATTAACTCACATTATTGGTTTTGGATTTAGATCATTTGGCTACACTTGAGGAAAAAGGTATTTCTTTATTTTTATGTGATTAATTTAAGCTCAGGACATTTTAAAAGTGAAGGAACTTGGAGAATTATCTAGACCAAATCCTTATTTTACAGGTAAGGAAACTGACTTACTAAATGTATCAAACTCATTAGATATGGGTCTCCAGACTCACTTTGCCTTATTTTTGAAATTTTTACCAAATGGATTTTCAAAATACTTCTTATTAAAACACAACTGCCTTTCATAAAAGGAAAATTATTCCTTGAGATTTCTTAAAGACTACATGCTCTACCTCACCTCTAAGTTATGAAACATGCTGTCTTTCTCCCTGGACTTTACAGGGCTAATACACACACACAAAAAAAACACACTGTACACACATGTGCTATTGGATACACAGTTGTTTTTTTTTTTTATGGGAAAATACATGCATACCTGTTGATTGAATGTGTCCCCAAAAAACATGTGTTGGAAATACTAACCCTCATCCGTATGAGTCAGAATTGACTGGATGGCATACAACAACAACAACATACTTGTGGAGGAGGAACCCTGATGGTGCAAAGGTTAAGCACTTCGCGGTTTGAACCTACCCACAGGCTCCTTGGGAGAAAGATTTGGCAATCTACTTTTGTAAAGATTATAGCCAAGAAAACCCTGTGAAGCAGCTCTACTCTGTCACATGGAATTTCTGACTTGAAAATGACTGGATGGCACCTGACAACAACAACATGCCTTGTGGATGTAATCCCATTTGGGAAAAGTTTTCTTTGTTATGTTAATAATGTCATATCACTATAGGCCGTGTTGTAAGATAATCACTTTGGAGAAATAAAAAGAGCAGATTACAAACAGAAGCAAGGACAAACAGGGGATATAGATGCCACGTGAAGATTGCTAGGAAACCAAGGACCAGAAAGAGAAAAGCTCTTCTCCCAAGGCTGATGGAAAGAGAGCTTTCCCCTACAGCCTACACCTTGGATTTAGTCTTCTAGCCCCCTAAAGTGCGAGAAAATAAATTTCTGTTGAAGCCATCCACTTGTGGTATTCGTGTTATAGCAGCACTAGCAAACCAACACAATGTCATTTTTTTTTTCCAGAAGCCTACAGAACTCTGATCATTTTCATGGCTAACTTCAAGTATATTTTCATGTTCATCAGGTAGAAAAGATTATTATAGACTTTCTACAATGGGTACACTGTAGAAACAGGCACTCTGAAGGATATAAAGATGACTGAGAATACAATTCTTACCATAAGTGTGCTTACAACCTAAAGGTGTTTATGAGGGAGGTGAGGAGAATTAGGCAATTCCAGTAAGTCATATTACCATTACCAAGTGTTATGTAAATGCTTGAAAGAAATATAAAGTACTGCTAAAGCTAAAACAAAAAAAAAAAAATGAGGGGGGAGTAGAAAAATCAGTCTAATTGGTAGAGGCTCAAAAATATTTTCTATTGGTGTTTGAGATAAATCTCAAAAAATACATAGAATTTTACTTAGGGGATGGAAGGAGATCACTATCAAGATTGCATAATCAATTCAAGTTTTTACAGGTGTACATCTTATTGATAGCAATTACAATAATCAGCTTGTACCTTACCCTTAATCAGTGTGACTTTTCCATCACCATTAACACTCCTTTTTCCCCTCCCTACCAGTGGTAACCACTAATAAACTCCATTCTCTTTATATTAGTCTTTTTATATAAGTGAGGTCATATAATAATTGTCCATTTGTGATTGACTTATTTTGCTCAGAATAATGGCTTAAAGCTTCATCCATATTGTAGCATGTATCAAGACTTCATTTCTCCTACAGGCTGAGTAGCATTCCATTGCACGTATGTACCACATTTTGTTTATCCATGGATTTGTTGATTGGCATTCATTTCCACCTTTTGGCTCTTGTGAATAGTGCTGCAGCGAACATTGGCGTACAAATCTCTTTTTGAGTCTCTGCTTCAGGTCTTTGGGGTTATATACACAGGAGTGGAATTGCTAGGTCTTACAATAGTTCCATTTTTAGTTTTTTGAGGAACCACCATACTGTTTTCCACAATAACTGTACCATTTTGCATTCCCACCAGCAATAGATAAGGGCTTCAATTTGTGTAATAGACATATTTACAACAATAACAAACAATAGCTGCTGAGGCTGCTTACGTACAACCAAACACCTCATCAGATTTCTTTTCTAGGTTTGGAGGTTTAGGGTCATGGCTTTATGGGATATCCCAGTTAATTGGCCTAATAATGTGTTTAGTGCCTCTGTTCTATCTTCTAGTTCATTGTGTTAGTGCCTAGGGGCTTAAAAGCTTGCAAGCAACCATCCAAGGCACAACAATTGGTCTCTAATCACCTGGAGCAACAGAGGAAGAAGGAGAGTCAGAAATAGGAGGATGTGGAATGTGTGGCTAATGGCCTTCATGAACAACTGCCTCTTTTGCCATGAGACCAGAAGAACTGGATGGTGCCTAGCTACCATTACTGAATATTTTGATCAAAGATTCCATAGGAGAATCCTGATCAAAAGGGGAAAAATGTAGAACAGAATTTCAAATTCTCATGGACTCCAGACTTTCTGTAGCCCAGCAGGGTGTTTGAACTCTTGGAAGTATTGCCCTGAGATCATCTTTAAACCTTAAATTAAAAATATCCCCTGGAGTCTTCTTAAAGCCAAACAACAGCATAGGGCTTAACTAGTTAAAATGATCTGCCTTGAGCATTATGCTCTTTTAAGAACTACCTATATGGGGTCAAAGTGACAACAACAACTCAAAAGATCAAATAAGAACCTCAGGGGGCAGTGAGTTTATATAAATGAGGGAGGAACAACTCAGAAAAGCAGGGTGAGAATGGTTGCACAACTCGAAGAATATAATCAATGTCACTAAATTATACGTGTAGAAACTGTTGAATTGATTGGTGTTTTTTTGCTCTGTATAGTCTCAACGACAGCAGCAAAATAAACAAAATTGAGAAAAAATGTTAAAAAAAAAATAAGTTTGCATGATCAGTTCATTTGGTCCTAAAGAATAAATTAGCAGTAATCCAAAGGTTTGTCTTGATTGTAAAGATGACTTTAAAATTTCTCTTTAAAAAAAAAAAAAAAAAGTCATCTTATCTATCCTTTTTATATTAAAAAAAAGTTTTTTTTTTTTGTTTTTTTGGTTTTGAAATTTTATTTCATTCATTCATTTATTAAGTGCATATTCTGGGTCTATTTATGAGGTTGTATTTTTTCATAAGAGAGTTGGAAATTGAATTTGATTTTAAGGATTAACAAATTTTTTGTTGTTTTTTTTGGAAAAAAGGCATTTTTTTTGCAGAGAGATCATGATTTCAAAATGAGCGGAATTTTTAAAAGAAACCTTGAGAAGATTGGTACGTCAATAAAAAAACGTCAATAGCACATGTATATTATGGACATTGATAGGGTAAACAAAACAAAACAAACCTAAATTAGTAAATCATTTACTAATTTATAGCTTTTTTTTTTTCCTGTAAGCAATGAGAAGCTATCAAGTATTTGTGCAGGAAAATAATGATACCAGCTTTGCTGCTAGAAAAAAAAACTGGCAGCGTAGAGGAAGTAGGCAGACTAGATTGGGAACAGGCTAGTTAAAGTAGAGAAACTAGCTACGTTCATGAAATTTCCTTGAATCCATAAACGAACAAAAAGCCTCAATTTTCCCTTTGGTGCATTTTAATTTTAAAACTAAAACGCAGGTATTTTGGAAGTACTTTACTTTTCTTGAATTTATCAGATCATCAACTCCTTAAATAAAACTATTTTAAAAAAGAAAGCCATTGCTAGTTTTTAAGCATTAAGGGTATTAAAGTATTTTAGCCTGAGAAAAGAGGACTTTTAAGAAATGACAAAGAACACCGTTCATTACTGCGCAATTGTAAAGCACTATCATACAAGCACAGAATATTCTCTTATTAACATGAAAAGCAAAGTGATGACTGTAGGTCTCTGAATATTTGAATCTCCCTCCTTAAGCCATGTAAGCCCTCAATTTTACATTTTGCTTCAGGCCTATAAAATATACTGAGACTCATACATAAAAGATTTCTTAGCAAAGCCAGGTAATGCTGGTGTAAGTATATTTCATAGGAAGAAAAGAAATTCAA
Organism: Loxodonta africana; assembly: GCF_030014295.1. Lineage (NCBI taxonomy): Eukaryota > Metazoa > Chordata > Mammalia > Proboscidea > Elephantidae > Loxodonta > Loxodonta africana. The sequence goes on along the minus strand of NC_087347.1, from coordinate 106,844,115 downwards.
ATTATAGTGTGAGTAATGGTTGTTACAAAGCATTAACTGTAAACTAAAAACCAAACCAAAAAACAAAAGTGAGGTTAATTTAGATGAACTTTCATACAGGTTGTCAATTCATTACTGTCTTCAATATGTATAGGGCTCAAATGTCTCGGTCATGAATTTTTAGCCACCTGTGGTCAGTTTGTTAAAGAGAACTTTATTTTAAAAAGGATATACCAGTTTCACCTAAATTAACAAATACATGAATCAATATCTGTTATGTGGCAAACCTGCATGCAGAAAAAGTTAATTATCAGAAGAGATATTTGGTTGTCCATAAACAGCCTCAGCAGCTATTCTTTGTATTTGTCATTGTTGTAAATATATCTATCACATAACTGTTGCCAATTCAACATTTTACAGGTATACAACTTCTTTAGAGCAATTCCATTAATCAGCTGTGCAACCCTACGCTTATTCAATGTGATTTTTCTATCACTGTAAACCAAAACCACTTCTCCATTAGCAATAACGGGGGAGGACGATTCAGAAAAGAAGGGTGAGAATCATTGCAAAACTTGAGTGCAATCAATGTCACCGAGTTGTACAAGTAAAAATTGTTGAACTGGTCTATGTTCTCCTGTGTATTCTCAATAACGACAAGAAAAAGTAAAATAAGTTAAAAGAAAGAAAAAAAAAAAAGAAACACCTTCACTTCTAAACGTAAGAACGGAATACACAATTAAAAAAAAAAAAAAAAACTCAACCAAACAACTAACAACAAAAAATCCACAAAAACAAAAGAAATTGTCACAGAAATGAGCATTTTTATTCCTTAATTAACATGACCATTGTTTATTAATAATGCAGTTTCTTTTGTTTTAACTTCTAATGGCAAGCAAACTCGACCTTTCATCTCATACTTACCTGTTTACATAACTGCTAATTCACTGTAATGTTTCCATTCTTCCACTACTGGTATAATTTTAAAAATGACACTGACTATGAAAAACATTTTATCAGAATACTCAATAGAATATATTCTACCAATGTGTCATTTCAAAATCAAGGATATCTGCAGGCTACTATGATACCATCACAGGAAATGCCAACATAATTTTCTTTATTGTTGTTGCTGTTATTAGGTGCCATCGAGTCAGTTCTGACTCATAGTAACCCTACGCACAACAGGATGAAACACTGCCCGGTCCTGCACCATCCTTAAAATTGTTGCTATGCTTGAGCTCATTGTTGCAGCCACTGTGTCAATACACCTCCCTTGAGAGTTTTCCTCTTTTCCACTGACCCTGTACTTTGCCAAGCACGATGTCCTTCTCCAGGGACTGATCCCTCCTGATGACATGTCCAAAAGACGTAAGACACAGTTTTGCCATCCTTGCCTCTAAGGAGCATTCTGGCCGCACTTCTTCCAAGACAGATTTGGTCATTCTTTTGGCAGTCCATGGTATATTCAATATTCTTCGCCAACACCACAATTCAGAGGAGTCAATTCTGCTTCGGTCTTCCTTATTCATCGTCCAGAATTTGCATGCATATGAGGCAATTGAAAATACCATGGTTTCGGTCACGCACACCTTAGTCTTCAAGGTGACATCTTTGCTTTTCAACACTTTAAAGAGGTCTTTTGCAACAGATTTGCCAAATACAATGTGTGTTTTAGTTTCTTGACTGCCACTTTCATGGGTGTTGACTGTGGATCCAAGTAAAATGAAATCCCTGACAACTTCATTCTTTTCTCCATTTATCATGACACTGCTTATCAGTCCAGATGTGAGGATTTTTGTTTTCTTTATGTTGAGGTACAATCCATACTGAAGGCTGTGGTCTTTGATCTTCATTGGTAAATTCTTCAAGTCCTCTTTACTTTCAGCAAGCAAGGTTGTGTCATGTGCATAACGCAGGTTGTTAGCGAGTCTTCCTCCAATCCTGATGGCTCATTTTTCTTCATATAGTCCAGTTTCTCAGATTATTTGCTCAGCATACAGATTGACTAGGTATGGTGAAAGAATACAACCCCGACGCACACCTTTCCTGACTTTAAACCATGCAGTATCCCCTCGTTCTGTTCAAACAACTGTCTCTTGAACTATGTACAGGTTCCTCAAGAGCACAATTAAGAGTTCTGGAAATCCCATTCTTCACAATCCATAATTTGGTATGATCCACACAATCGAATGCCCTTGCATAATCAATAAAACCCAGATAAACATCTTTCCGGTATTCTCTGCTTTTAGCTAGGATCCATCCGACATAAGCAATGATATCCCTGGTTCCATGTCTTCTTCTGAATTTGGCTTGGATTTTTGGCAGTTCCCTGTCAATATACTACTGCAGTCACTTTTGAATAATCTTCAGCAAAATTTTACTTGCGTGTAATATTAAGGATATTGTTCAATAATTTCCACATTTAGTTGGATAATCTTTCTCTGGAATAGGCATAAACATGAATATTCTCCTGTTGGTTGGCCAGGTAGCTATCTTCCAAATTTCTTGGCATAGACGGGTGAGCACTTCCAGTGCTGCATCTGTTTGCTGAAATATTTTAATTGGTATTCTGTCTATTCCTGGAGCCTTGTTTTTCATAAGTGCCTTCAGTGCAGCTTCAACTTCTTCCTTCATTACTATTGGTTCCTGATCATACACTACCTTCTGAAATGATTGAACATTGACCAATTCTTTTTGGTATAGTGACTCTGTGTATTCCTTCCATCTTCTTTTGATGTTTTCTGCATCGTTTAATATTTTTCCCGTAGAATCCTTCACTATTACAACTTAAGGCTTGAATTTTTTCTTCAGTTCTTTCAGCTTGAGAAATGTGGAGCCTGTTCTTCCCTCTTGGTTTTCTAACTCCAGGTCTTTGCATGTGTCATTACAATACTTTACTTTGTCTTCTTGAGCTGCCCTTTGGAATCTTCTGTTCAACTCTTTTACTTCATCATTTCTTACTTTTGCTTTAGCTACTCGATGTTCAAGACCGGTTTTCATAGTCTCTTCTGACATCCATGTTGGTCTTTTCTTTCTTTCCTGTCTTCTTAATGACCTTTGCTTTCTTCATGTATGATGTCCTTGATGTTATCCTACAATTTGTCTGCTCTTCAGTCATTAGTGTTCAGTGCATTCAATGGTCTCTACATTTAGGTGGGATATATTCAAGTTTGTACTTTGGCTATTGTGGACTTGTTCTAATTTTCTTCAGTTTCAACTCGAACTTGCATATGAGCAATTGATGATATGTTCCATAGTCCCTGGCATTGTTTTGACTGATGATATTGAGCTTCTCCATTGTATTGTTGATTTCTGTGTATTCCACCCACCAGAATAGTTGCCACTTATGTTGTTGAATAAAGGTATTTGCAATGAAGAAGTCATTGGTCTTGCAAAATTCTATCAAGCAATCTCTGGTGTCATTTCTGTCACTAAGGCTGTATTTTCCAACTAGGGATGCTACTTCCTTTACAACTTTGGGATTTCAATCAATCACCAGTAATTATCAATGCATCTTGATTGCATGCTTGATAAATTTTAGACTGCTGAAATTGGCAAAAATCTTATTAACTGGGTCCAAATATCCATACTTAAGTTTTAAGAAAAAGTATATTTAAGAGTGAAACTTAGTTATGTTACAGCTAATTGTCTTTGGGAAAAATAAAATGTTATTGTTTTTCCTAATCTGACTCAATAAGTTTAGCATAGCAGTTTTCAAAAAATTAAATGGCAACTTACTTTAAAAACATCACCTTATTGAAAATATAAAATAAAAGAACCGGCAAGATGGTAAGGGACACTCTAAGGTCAAAGACTAAGTAAATGCAGGAAACCAGAGAATTAAACAGAGCACTACATCATGCTTTCATCTTGAGAATATTTGCTGAATGTGGTACAGCTGAATTTGGTTTTGAGGGCCTCTGGGCACAGAGGATCAAGACATAAAACCAAAGGTCTGTGTAAGGAGAAACTTTTTCACTCCTCCCACATGATGGCAAGATCAACAAAGGCTACATCCTGAACGTAAAGGATGAATTAGAAATATATCTCAACAGAGAAGAGCCTGTAAAGAAAATTGCTGGTCAAAATAAAACCAACAGATCAACAACAACTCGAACTAAAAATTAAGTTTAAAGTGCTTCCAAGTTGTAACTGTCTACAGGTCACTACGTAGAATGTTCTGCAAATTTTCTCCAGACTTACAGCTTCAGCCCAGGCTTCCATGAATTCCCATAGATCAGTTTATGAATAATATAAACTCAGACATCATTAAAATCACAATAAGATACTATGAGTGAGAGCCAGAAAAATCAAGAAGTAGAAAAATCAGAGCTATAAAGACTTCAGATACTGAAACTATGTGGCACAAAAGAAACAAAAAAATGTTTGTATGTAGAAGTAAATAAAAAAGGGATTGAAAAATGGCTAAGAAGCAAGTGTTATGGATTGAATTATGTTCTCCAAAAATATTGGTTGAAATCTTAATGCTGCTATCTGTAAATATGACTGTTTGGAAATTGAAGTTTTCTTTTTTATGTTAATGAGGTCATACCAGAGTAGGGCCGGTCCTAAACCTAATCACGAGTTATAGAGAGCAGAATGGACACAGAGACACACACAGGAGGCAGATGCCACATGAAGATGAACAAACAGGCAGATGCACCTACAAACCCAGGAACTCCAAGGTTTGCTGGTAGCCCCTGGAAGCTGAAATAGGCAAAGGGCCTCCTGCTAGAGCCATGGCCCTGAATTCAGAAATCTAGCCTTCTAAACTGTGAAAAGAAATAAATTTCTGTTCTTTAGAGCCACCCACTTGAGGCATATTTTTTGTTATGGCAACACTAGGTAATTGAGATAGAAATTGACTAGAAAACAACCAAGTATATTTGAAAAACAGAAGTTTTCTAGAAGTGAAAACTTTTGCTATTAAAATGTAAAACCTAATGGCAGATAAGAGTTTAAGAATTAGGCAACTTGAAAATAAACCCATAGATTTTATCTAGAATATAGCCCAGAAAGAAAAACAGATAGACAATATGAAAGAAAGTTAAGAACAATGAAGACTAAAGTGATAACAAAATCTAATTGAATTACCAAAGGAAAAGAGACAGAAAATGGATGAGAAGCAATATTAAAACAGATAAGGACTGAGAATTTTAAAGAGTTGATAAAGAAACCAACCAACAACTTTAGGGAGCCCAAGAAATTCTGGGGAGATTAAATACAGAGAATCTTCCCTCTAAAAACACCAGCTGCTATAAAGTTTACTGATTCATGGTGACCATATGTGTATCAGAGTAGAACTGCATTTTTTTAGGGTTTTCGGTGGTTGATTTCTTGAAAGTAGACCAACAGGCCTTTCTTCTGAGGCATTTCTGGACTGGGATCTCCAACTATGCAGTTTGCAGCACCCAGGGACTTCAATTCACTCTTAGTCACATTGTATTGAAATGGCACAACTAAACAAATATAAAGACACTATCTGAAATGCTTTTAAATAAATTGAGAGAGAAAAATCCAGATTAGCTATACACGGAAAGATCACACAATTTACTGACCAAGCTACAACTTTTGGGAGTGAAAGGGGGAAGTATTAAGTATGCTATGACAACAGACATTAACTGCCACTGTCCTAGGCAAACTGATATCAGTGGTAATCCTAACTGTAAACAAATAGCAGTAACACTGACAGGTAATTTTTCTACTATAAAAATAAAAGCAAGAGAGCGTGAAATTAAATCTTCAGTATATGGAAAAATATATCAATCTCAAATATTTTACAATCAAAATTACAGGAAAATAAAGATTTTAGGACAAGGAAAACTAAACGAGCATATTATCACAAGAAGAAATCCTAAAGGTGCAATTTGGGGAAAAGTTATGAAGATCTGAAACGCATCAATGATGAATAAAGGAAACAATGGCCAATAAGAATTGAACATAAGTTTATATATAAACAACAATAAATTGTGGGGTTATTACAAACAAGATAAACCTAAAATATGTGACCAAAAAGGTATAAAAGATAAACAGGAGTTGAAGAGAGTTAAAGAATTGTCTTTTATTGATAGAAAAATGAGAATACAGATAAATTTTGCCATTAGTAAAGTGGGCATGTTAAAACTTCTAGAATGACCACTAAAGTTACACAAATTTACTGTACAATTTTCAAGCTAGTAGAAATAAACGGATTGAGAAAAAATTCCAAGGGTAGAAAATAAAGCACACAAAAGATGAAAGGCACAAAAGCAGATGTAAGAATTAAATCTAAATATATGACTGTTACAATGCAGGTAAAGCTCGATCTCTGAGGCAGCATACGCTCCCAGCAGGATAAACCAGGTAGGAGAGCCCTTTGGCGTGGGCCGGAGCGCGCCGGGTGAGGGCGTGCGCGTGCGCGCGCGCGGAGATGGGGTCACCGTCCCCCTGCGCGGCGCTGCGCGGTGGTGGGAGGGGTGTGGGCAGACCCGCCCGACCAACCGACCCACCCCGGCTGAGGCAGGGTTGACTGCGCGCCCTCGGGCCGCGGCTGGAGGCGCGGGAGGCGAGCTAGACCGACGACCGCGGCGAGGAGCGCTGAGGGGCGGGTTTCTCGCGGGCCGCCCCGGAGGGGGCGCGGGAGCGGCGGCGGGTAAGCGCCTGGGACACGGACGGCCGCCACACCGCCCAGCGCGCTCACATGGAGAGAGGATCGGGGTGTCGCCCTCGGGGACGCAGGACGGCGGCGGAGGCCGGGTCGGCGGGCCGGGGCCGGACAGTGCTCGCACGCGTGCCCAGGACCGGGCGGGGACGAGAGGCCATTACAGGAGAGCACCTCGGCGGCACGGCGCGGGCCGCGAGCGGGACTGCAGGCGGCCGCGGAAGCGATACAAGCAGGGTTGCGAATGGGAGGCCCGACCCGCTGGAGGACGAGGGCGGGCGGCGGGGAAGGGGCGGGCGCCAAAAATAAGTGTACAAGAACAAAATGGTCCAGACAAAGGTTGCCAAAATGTGGTAAAAAAAAAAACTGATTTTATGCTGTCAACAGGAGACACACTCAAAACAAGGAGCCCTAGTGGCATACTGGTTAAGCGCTGGGCTGCTAATCAAGAGGTTGGCTATTTGAACCCACCAGCCACTTGGTGGGAGAAAGGGCAGTCTGCTTCAGTGAAGATTTACAACCTCGGAAACCCTGTGGGGGCAGTTCTACTCTGTTTTATAGCGTCGCTACAGTGGGCATCGATTTGATGGCAGTGATTTTTTTTTTTTTTTAATGCCCAAAACATCAGGACAGAGAAACGTTGAAAGGGGAATAATGGAAAAATATATACAAGGAAGATAGAGAGCAAGGGTACTATTTTAGACACAATGGACTTTATACCTCAAAACATCATTATTAAAACAGTTGTTGTTAGATGCCCTCCAGTCCTTCAGCTCATGACGACCCTATGCACAACACAACAAAACACTGCCGGGTCCTGTGCCATCCTTATGATCATTGTTATGATTGAGCTCATTGCTTCAGGCACTGTGTTAGTCCACCTCCTTGAGGGTCTTCCTCTTTTATGCTGACCCTGCATGATGTCCTCCAGGGACTGATCCCTCCAGTATGCCACTAGGGCTCCTTGTTTTGAGTGTGTCTCCTGTTGACAGCATAAAATCAGTTTTTTTTTTTTTTTACAACAACTCCAAAGTATGCAAGACACAGTCTCATCATTGTTGCTTCTAAGGAGCATTCTGGTTGTACTTTTCCCAAGACGGATTTTTTCATTCTTTCGGCGCTCCATGATATTCAATATTCTTCACCAACCCCACAATTCAAAGACATCGATTCTTCGGTCTTATTCATTGTCCAGCTTTCACATGCGTATGATGCAATTGAAAATACCATGGCTTGGGTCGGGCACACCTTAGTCCTCAAGGTGACATCTTTGCTTTTGAACACTTCAGAGAGGTCCTTTGCAGCAGATTTACCCAGTGCAATGCATCTTTTGATTTCTTGACTGCTGCTTCCATGGGTGTTGATTGTGGATCCAAGTAAAATGAAGTCTTTGACAACTTCCATCTTTGTTCATCATGATGTTGCTTATCGTTCCAGTTATGAGGATTTCTGTTTTCTTTATGTTGAGATGCAATTCATACTGAAGGCTGTGGTCTCTGATCTTCATTAGTAAATGCTTCAAGTCCTGTTCACTTTCAGCAAGCAGGGTTGTGTCATCTGCATAACACAGGCTGTTAATGAGTCTTCCTCCAGTCCTGATGCCCCATTCTTCATATAGTCCAGCTTCTCGGATTATTTGCTCAGCATACAGTCTAAATAGGTATGGTGAAAGGATACATCCCTGACGCACAACTTTCCTGACTTAAAACCAATCAGCATCCCCTTGTTCTGTCCGAACAACTGCCTCTTGGTCTGTGTACAGGTTCCTCATGAGCACAATGAAGTGTTCTGAAATTCCCATTCTTCACAATGTCATCCGTAATTTGTTACGATCCACACAGTCAAATGCCTTTGTATAGTCAATAAAACACAGGTAAACATCCTTCTGGTATTCTCTGCTTTCAGCCAGGATCCATCTGACATCAGCAATGATATCCCTGGTTCCACATTCTCTTCTGAAACCAGCCTGACTTTCTGGCAGTTCCCTGTTGATATACTGCTGCAGCCATTTTTGAATGATCTTCAGCAAAACTTTGCTTGCTACGGTCTGAAATTGATTGGACATGCATTCAGGATGCATTGATAATTATTGGTGATTGGAATGTGAAAGTTGGAAACAAAGAAGGATTGGCAGCTGGAAAATATGGCCTTGGTAATAGAAGCAATGCTGGAGACTGAATGATAGACCTTTACAAGACCAACGACTTCTTTATTGCAAATACCTTCTTTCACGCAACATAAATGGCGACTATACACATGGACCTCACCAGATGGAACACACAGGAATCAAATTGACTACAGCCATGGAAAGAGATGATGGAAAAGCTCAATATTATCAGTCAGAACAAGGCCGGGTGCCGACGGTGGAACAGACCATCAATTGCTCCTATGCAAGTTCAAGCTGAAACTGAGGAAAGTCAGAGCAAGTCCATGAGAGCCAAAATATGACCTTTATATCCCACCTGAATTTAGAGACCATCTTAAGAACAGATTTGACGCATCAAACACTAGCGACCAGACAAGTTGTGGAATGACATCAAGGATATCATACATGAAGAAAACAAGAGGTCATTGAAAAGACAGGAAAGAAAGAAAAGGCCAAGATGGATGTCAGAGGAGACTCTGAAACTTGCTGATAAACGTCGAGCAGCTCAAGCAAAAGGAAAAAAAAAATGATGAAGTAAAAGAACTGAACACGATTTCAAAGGGCGGCTCTGAAAGACAAAGTATTATAATGACATGTGCAAAGAGCTGGAGATAGAAAACCAAAGGGGAAAAACACATTTGGCGTTTCTCAGGCTGAAAGAACTGAAGAAGAATTCAAGCCTTGAGTTGCAATAGTGGAGGATAATTAAAACTACAGGGTAGAAAATGCTTTTTTTTCCCCCAAATAAGATGATGTCCACATTTGTATGCACCAATATACAAAGCGATTGATGGCTAACCTGATGGCTGCTGTTCAAAACCACCAGCAGTTGGCCAGATGGCCAAGAGAAAGATTGGGCAGTCAGCTCCTGTTGAGATTTGTAGCCTTGGAAACCCTGTGAGGTCCCTATGAGTCGGAATCAACTTGAACAGCAGGAGGTTTGTTTTTTGTTTTCTTTGATTTTATGTGTAATCTGAGGAGCCCTGCTGGCGCAGTGGTTAAAGCGCTTGGCTGCTAATACAAAGGTTGTCAGTTGGAAACCACCAGCTACACAGGAGAAAGATGTAGCTGCCTGCTTCCATAAAGATTTACAGCCTTGGGAGCCCTATGGGACAGTTCTACTCTGTCCTATGGAGTTGCTATGAGTTGGGATGGATTTTATGTCAATGAATCTTTTTTTTTTTTTTGGTTTATGCATAATATAAAATTGACATAAATGTGAGAAAAAGGAGAAATCTACAATTATAGTGACAGAAGTTTAGGATAGCTTTCTCAATAATTGGTCAAAGCAGACCAAAAAATCATGAGGATACATGATTTGAACAACACAATATTAAACTTGATATAATGAGACTGTCTTCAGCAGTGCACCCAACAACTGAAGGATCATATTATTCTCAAGGAAAAAAAACTATATACCGATTTGACTAATGAGTTCTAAAAACCCATTGCTATCGAGTTGATTCCAACTCATAGCAACCCTATATGACACAGCAGAACTACCTGATAGTGTTTCCAAGGAGCTCCAGGTGGATTCTATTGGCCCATCTTTTGGTTAGCAGTGGTAGCACTTAACCACTACACCACCAGGGTTTCTGACTAATAAAAAAAAAAAAAAAAAGGCAAAAATCCTAAACAAAATATTATATAATAATTTCATCTTTATATAAAAATCATACATAATGGCCAAATTGGTTTATCCCAGGAATGCAAAGATAGTTTGACATTAAAAACTGATGGGTTAGACTAAAACCAAAAACCAAACCCACTGGCCATTGAGTCAATTCCGACTCATAGTGACCCCACAGGACAGAGTAGAACTGCCCCATAGAGTTTCCAACGAGCACCTGGTGGATTTGAACCACCAACCGTTTAGTTAGCAGCTGTAGCACTTAACCACTATACCACCAGGGTTTCCAGGTGGGTTAGAGCTAAGACCTTTTGTTTAGTAGCCAAGTGCTTAATCACTATACCACCAGGGCTCCTTTTACCAAATTGCTTGGTTCAAAATATGTATATATAAAAATTAAATACACTGTATTTTTAAGGACCAACAGCAAATATTTATAAAATTAATTGTTAAACTATCCCATTTATAGTTGCATCAGAAATATAGGTATTTTGGAATAAGTTTAACAAAAGATATCCAAGACATATGAAGGAAATTATAACATGAAAAGAAGTTCTACCAAAAATGGAGAGATACTCCAAGTATCTGAGGGTTAAAAGATGCTATATATAAATCATGCATATTCTTCCCAAATTAATCTATCATTTCAAGCAACACCAATCAAAATAACAGATCATATTAGTGCATGTATGTGTGCAATTTGAGAAACGTAAAATTCATATGGAAGCGCAAGGGCGAAAAACAAGGTACGTACAAATGTAAAAAAGAAAAGGTCGATTAGCCTGCCTTAAAAATATTCATATATCTGTTGTAATTAAGAGATTATACAGTTAGGACAATGAGAGACACACTGAAAAATACAAAATAGAGAACCCAAACTGAGGTATCATTGCAGAAATGTTGGAAAAGGGCACACACAGTCTTATGCAGGAGCTGGCATGTTCTGGCTTGTAAAAAATGATTGTTAAATATTCAGAAATTTTGAAAGGTGGTTTTTAACCGTTAAAAATTAAATTATATATATTAAAAACAAGGACAATGAACAGCGAAAACTCAATATTTCCTAATTACATGACTACTTTTTACTATTTTTTTTATAATCTTGATGTTATTTTCCTATATTGTATGTGAATGGGGGAAAGACTACATAGTGGTCTGCTATTGCACATCTTTGCTAACTTTGTTTTCAATGATGACATACTGGTGTTATTATTAGTAAACATGGAGTCCATTCTGACTCATAATGACCCTGTGTGCAGAGGGGAACTGATTCATAGGGTTTTCAAGGCTGTGAAATTTTGGAAGCTGATCACCAGTCCTATCTTCCAAGGTTCCTGTGGGTGGTTTTGAAATGCCGACTTTCAGCTAATAGTCAAGTGCTTAACTGTTTGCACCATGCACGATTCTGATGTCCTGCTAGTAGCTTAAAATCAACAATGGTGTGAGTAATTACACCACAGTTGTTGCAGACACTACAGTCAGGCCCCACACCTCCCCAAAGGGTCAGTTGTTAAACATTTACCAGTACAACACTGGACAGTCTTTTTCAGTAAATGGTGCTCAGATAATTGGACAGGCATGTGGGAAAGCAAAGTAGCTCAGGATCTCACAGTTTATGCAACAATTAATTCTAAGCAGAATAAAGGCCTAAATGTAAAAGGTAAAAACTTTCATAAATTTTTTTTTTTTTTTAATTATCTCATTTCCTCAGCGTAAGGAAGGATTTCCTAAACAACATACACAAAGAAAGCACTGATGATAATGCTAATCTTTAATGAGTTCAACTGCATTGCAGTTAGGAACTGGTCACCAACACCACAATGACAGTAAAAAGAATGAGAGAGGATATTGCAAAATTCTGAAAGAACAAGAAAAATGACCAAAGAAAGTGGGGTGGAGAGGATCACAAAGGTGACTTATATTCCACAGTACTTTGAATACTTAGAGTTCAACTGCTGTCTGTGGAATCTGCCCTTTTATAAAAGTATGTGATTGTTTAAGGGATTAGAAATAGGTTCACGAGTCTGTCTGCAGTGACACACTAACTAATGCGGAAGAGTGCTTAAACCCAAAGGCCTTATAAACATCCACGAAGAAGGGGAAAAAAAAAACCTAATGTGAAATGCTGCTAACTATGCATGTAACTCACAGTGTACTCTTCACAAATTAGAAAGGAGTTGCTATGGCTTATTAATGAAATGTTAATATGTTTTAAAATTGAAACCAGACAGTTGGGGATTAAAGAACTATGGGTAAATGTTGAATACACTTACCTAGACTTCATAATTCAACTAAATCTGGTTGCCTTAGGAAAAGAGTTTGAATATATAGAGATATATAATTTGAATATATACTGTATATATATAATTTGAATATTTATATTCACCTTAAACTACAATTCAATCAATTCCAATTCATTTTATATAATCCAAATTATATAGCTGTATATTGAAATATATATATGTTTTTTTCTAATCCTTTTATTCTAGTGTAATGAAATACAAGTGTGTATGCAGATTCAGTTCATCACTGGAAATTGAAAATCTCTCATTTGCAAAAGAGTAGGCTGTGAAATGGCAGCAGTTTTCAGAATTAAGATTCCTTAGAGAGGAATGAAGAGAGAGAATCTTAGAGCAGAAAAAGACCTCAGGGATGATCTCTTCCAGTCCCTTATGTTACAGATAGAGAATCCTCTGCAGAGACGCAGTTACCTGCCCGAGGTCACCCAGCTAGCCGGTAACAAAGTAATGGGCTTTGATATGAATCAGTGTATCTCAGTGTTGGAGTTACAAAGAAATTACATGAGTTCATGGCCACATCTGTTTTCTTGATGCTTTTTTTTACACACCCAATTTCTTTAAACATGTTTTAGAATGATAATATTATGGTACAGTTTAAAAACAGATAAAGGCACTAGCCTGACAGAATGGAGCTTCTATTCCAATTATAGCCAGATAAAAGGATTCACCGTTTCAGGGCTACCAAAAGATAAATAGATTCATTCTGCTGGAAAATACAGTGACTGATGAATTTCGCCACAAGGATTAAAATCACTGGGTAAAATTTTTAAAAGTATTCACAGATGGTTGCACAATATGATGAAAGTAATTAATGTCACTGAATTGTACATGTAAAAAATGTTGAAATGGCAAATTGTTATATATGTCACCACAATAAACTTTTTTTTTTTCCACAAAACATTTCCAAAACCCTAGTAGTAAGGAGAAGAACGTTTGTCATGTGAGTATATGAGATACTCTAGCTTGATGTTCCATTTGCTAATTCAACTGCAGATTTTGTCACTGTCCCGGGGGAGCTCAGTCTACTAACTAAAGAGCTATAGTCAATCAGCTCTAATAGATGTTTTCATGTTGCAGGAATCGCTTGAACCAGGGGCCTCTGACCTATTGAAGGCTTCCCTGGGCAAAGGCAGGACGAACTGAGTTCTAAAGAAAATCAGGTGTCAGCTGAGTTGAGTGGGGTAGGTAGAAGCAAGGCAGGACCCCAGCATCAGGTTGTGAGTATGGCTGGACATCATGGAACCTGGGAGAGTATAGAAAAACACAAATTTGGAACAAAACGATATTGGTTAAACCATGAAGAGCCTTGTAGTGCATTAGACAATTTTGGATTTTATCTTAAGAGCGAAAGGAAGCCATTAATGTGTTTTAAGTAATGAAATTCTATGTTAAATGTGCATTTGAAAATAATCATTCAGAATCTCTGTGAACTTGAAAAAGTTATTTGCATCTCTTTCTTTACCAGTAAAAGAGTGACTCTATGTGGGATTCGGGATACAGGATGATCCATAATGTCTAGTTAATCAATAAATGTTAATACCTTTCTGGAATATTCTAAAATTTTAATTTTTGGACAAGAATCATAAAGATAATAAAAGCATAGTGTTTAATTCTCTTCCCATCCTTATGCACCACCTAGCACAGTAACCCTTTCCTGGTGAAAGCTAAAAAACATTCCACTAATTGACTATTAGTCAAACCACCAGTTCCACTGAGTTAAAATTCTTCAATCAGAAATATACAGACAGGTGTTTTTGATGTGCAGCACCCGCCCTCCCCCTACTGCTTTTTAAATAGGCTTGACAGACTCCTTAGGAAATGTTCTGTTCAGTGAATTAAATAACGATGTGGGCAACTGTTTGAAATGCATATGAAGGGCAAAGCAGCTTGAAGCCAGCCTTTCTGTTAGTAAATTGTGTATTTATTAGGACTCTCCAAACCTGGGTGGTTTCTGTTTGCCAATGATTTTATTTTCTGTCCAGCACTTTGGTGCAGACTCAATTTCCCTGAAAATACACAGCAGTTCTGAAAACTCAGATTTAAAAAGGGTATACACTAGTTAGTGCATGTGTTTTCTTTTCCCCTGCCACCTTGTGAAAGAGCACCTGAAACTACAATTCAATCAATCCCAATTCATTTGAGAGTTATATTTATTAATAAATTTCCTGAACAAGATTTCAGATTCTCAACACCTCCTGAAATTAGTTTGTGCAAGCCATTTCCGACACAGTGTCCCTGATTATAGTATTTATCAAGAAACAGCTCTTTGGGGTACTTTAAATTTCGCTGTGGACAACCCTGGCTTTACTGGAGACTAGGGACTATAGTAGAATAGGACACTACATTCCTATTACAGGGGAATGCCTTCCTCATGGCTCCTGCATATAGGGGAATGTCTTTCAAACAGATGACTAGGCTCAGTAATTTGGGGTTTGGATACAATTCTACTGAAAGATAACTTAGAATTGCTTTCTTAATCAAGAATACATTTTTTATTCTAATTCAACAACCTATTTCCCCCCGAAGGTATTTAGTATTATATCCAAAAACTAATTACATGGAATAAACAGAGATCCAGGTGATTTTCCATAGAAATTACTGTATTTTTACTCAAATAATGCCTGTCTTCTATGTGTTTGCCAACCTCGCCCTTCCCCATTAAGAATTTTAGTAAGTGCGCTATGCTATTTTTTTTTTTTTTTTTTTTTTACAGCAACCTGAAAAAAAAAAAAAAAAGCATAGCAGCACTCATGAAAATACCTCACGGCGGGAGGACGTGGTTGGCAAACGCAGAGAAGGTGCGTGTTATTTGTGTAAAAATATGGTATATATTGAAATTAAAATGTTTTGTAGGTTTTTTTTTAATGAAAATTAGCTCAGAGAGTTCAGAATCTTAAATGCTACGATAAATTTGAATCATATCTATTGCCTTTACTTGTTTTGGAAGCATTTGTTTTAATAATGGATTTTTTTAAATATGCAACTCTTAATTAACCTATATTTTTTATTAGGTATATTTCAAGTACTTAGATTCCCCAAATCTGTATGTATTCCAAAGTGTTATAACAACAGAACTTGGACTTCAATTTTATAAAATGGTTACGATTTGCATCTTATGTTCAGAAAGCTTAATGTTACATTTCTCCTTTCAACCCCCTGCTAAGTAAAATAAATGGATACACATTAGGGTTCTGACCTGTTTAAGAGTTTGCATTCTGAAGTACTATTCTTTACATAGTTAATGATAGTTTTATATTTAAATTACCAAATAATAATTATGATTTGCCATTAGCTAAGTGACATTCTGTGAGCTTGTTAGACACCCCTTCAATGTACATTATCATCTTCAATTATTAATCATTAAAACTCCATAATATTAAAAATCACTGGAGAAAAACCACCTATTATTAAGTTTCTTGATTCATTTTTCATTTAACAAAACCGCAGGTATAATTCTGCCACAGTTGAAATATTAAATCTTTCTAGGATAGAGGAGACTTAAATATACATTATTTCTGTCTTCCTGTCCCAGTATTATAATGGTATTTTTTTTTCCTAAACCCTGATGACATAGTGGTTAAGTGCTATAGCTGCTAACCAAAGGGTTAGCAGTTCGAATCCGCCAGGGGCTCCTTGGAAACTCTATGGGGCAGTTCTACTCTGTCCTGTAGGGTTGCTATGAGTCAAAATCAACTCGATGGCACTGGGTTTGGTTTGGTTTGATCCCAGTTCAGGTAGGCCACTAAAAAGTAACAACGACTTACCAAGAATGGTGAAGGTTGGGAGTGGTCCACCATTATCATTTGTATTACACTGCCATTGCTTAAAATTTCTGATAGATGGTGATAATAAAAACCAGATGAATTTTGTTGTTTTTGTTGTTCGGTGCCATCCAGTTGGGTCAGACTCATAGTGACCCTATGTACAACACAATGAAATACTGCCTAGTCCTGCATCATCATCACAGTCCTTGCTATGTTTGAATCTATTCTTGTATCCACTATGCCAATCCATCTCATTGAGGGTCTTCCTCTTTTTCGATAACCCTCCACTTTACCAAGCATGATATGATTCTCCAGGGACCACTCCCTCCTGATAACATGTCCAAAGTACATAAGGTAAAGTTTCACCATTCTTGCTGCTAAGGAGTATTCTGGCTGTACATCTTCTAAGACATCTGTTCATTCTTCTGGCAGTCCATGGTATAGCCAATATTCTTAAGAACACCATAATTCAAATGCATCAACTCTTCTTTGGTCTTCCTTATTTATTGTCCAGCTTTCATAAACATATGAAGCAACAGAAAATACCATGGCTTGGGTCAGGCTCACTTTAGTCCTCAAAGTAACATCTTTGATCAAATTTATACACCAACCACTAATGCCAAAGATGAAGAAATTGAAGATTTTTACCAACTTCTGCAGTCCAAAATTGATCAAATATGCAATCAAGATGCATTGATAATTACTTGGTGATTGGAATGTGAAAGCTGGAAACAAAGAAGAAGGATCAATAGTTGCAAAATATGGCCTTGGTAATAGAAACCACGCTGAGATTGCATGATAGAATTTTGCAGGACCAACAACCTATTCATTGGAAATACCTTTTTACAACAGCATAAATGGTGACCATACACGTGGAACTTGCCAGATAGAAAACACAGGAATCAAAGCAACTACAGCTGTGGAAAGAGATGAGTAGAAGCTCAATATTATGAGAACACCAGGAGCCAACTGTGGAACAAACCATTAATTGCTCATAGGCAATTCAGCTTCAAGTTGAAGCTGAAGAAAATTAAAACAAGACCATGAGAGCCAAAGTACAATCTTGAGTATATCCCACTTGAAATTAGAGACCATTTTAAGAACAGATTTGGCACATTGAACACTAATGAGCAAAGACCGTATAAGTTGTGGGGTGACAGCAAGGACATATGAAAAAGCAAAAGGTCATTAAAAAGACGGGAATGAAAGAAAACACTAAAATGTATATCAGAAGATACTCTGAAACTTCCTCTTGAATGTAGAGTAGCTAAAGCAAAGGGAAAAAATGATCATGTAGAACAGCTGAACAGAAGATTTCAAGGGGCAGCTGGAGAAGACAGAGTATTATAATAAAATGTGCAAAGACCTGGAGTTAGAAAACCAAAAGGGAAGAATACAATTTGGCATTTCTCAAGATGAGCTTTTGGTTGATCTTTATTACCTTTATTCAATTCACTGTGCCAGACAATGATCCCCTTTGGCACATTACTGAAAAGCGACAATATTGGTTTATTAGTCTATAAAATGTTGGAGTCCAAATCCTTGACAGTACTGCACTAACTTTGTATCTCTACAGATAGACTTGTTGGAATGGACAGTTGTTGAATTTAGTGTATGGCCCTTGTCTGAAAAACACCTGCCTTCCTATAGAAAACCAAAAAAATCCAAACTTGTCGTAGAGTCAATTCCAACTCATAGCAACCCTATAGGACAGAGGAGAACTGGCCCATAGAGTTTCCTAGGAGTGCCTGGTGGATTCCAACCACTGACCTTTTGGTTGGCAGCCGTAGCTGTTAATCAGTGTGTTACCAGGGTTCCCCTTCCTATAGAAAAGTAGATGTCAAATGACCAAGCTTCTGTATCCCTGTCTGTATTTGGACAGCCCTGGTTTAGGTTATACTGGACCTAAACCAGGCCAATCAGAATCACGCCTTTTAGATCTTGGAACTGGTATGAAGAAGCAGGCAATCAGAGAAAATATGAAACTTTCGAGCTGTGGAGTTGCCATCTTCTATCACAATATGACCTGTTGGAAAAGCAGAATGACCTTGACTGCAGAGAAAGGTAATAAAGTATGTGTTTGGGAGGAAGTTGAGAAGACAGGCAGAAGATTATTGGCTTATTTATTTATTTAAATTCTGAGAGTTCTCCCACATCCTTCCTTTGACCTCCAACACATGCTCACACACACAAAGGCACCATGTATCCTTATTTAAATTCTCCCTTTTTCTTAAGCTTATTTTAACTGGTTTCTGTCACTTGCCAACAATATGCACTAATATTTGAAAAATGTTTCTATTATTTCTTGAAGACATGCAAATAAATTTCTACTGGGTATTATGATACAAGTTCCTTACATCCAGTCATTGATTTTCATGTATTCTATGTAAAGTTATATTTTTGTGGTCCTTAATTCCAAATCTGGTTTGCCCTTAGGTCAAAACCTAAGTCTTCTTTTGAGTAGACAATGATTTCTCTGTAACTTAATCCAGTATACTTTTCCTTCTTGGTTACCACAATAGTCCTTATGCTTTATTTCTTAAAGCTGATATCTCTGTTTTCACAATGCTCTGTCATCTCTGCTTTCTACTGTATCTTAATGAGCAAGATGCTAATGTCCCCATGGATAATGTGCTGTAGTAGCAGTTTGTCACACAGAATCTCAGGGGTCTCGGGTGCAGTTCCCCTGCAAAAGTATTTTATACTTAGGGAATGGTTTATTAATCACTAAAATGTTAGAGTACTAATCTTTGACTGTCCCACACTAACTGTGCTTCTTTAGAATGTAGTATTGTTTCTTTATATTAGAATGTAACTATTATTTACAGAGATTTATTATCTCATTGAAACTCTGACTGAAAGCTGACTTATATTATTCAGAATATTATATACACATAATTGAAATTTATAGGGAAAAAAAAATCCAAATAAAAATGTTGCCTTTCAAAGTATAGTATTATAATGAAATGTGCAAAAACCTGGAGTTAGAAAACCAAAAGGAAAGAACTCACTTGGTATTTATCAAGCTGAAAGAACTGAAGGAAAAACTGAAGCCTTGAGTTGTAACACTGAAGGATTCTATGGGCAAAAAATTGAACGACACAGGAAGCACCAAAAGAAGATGGACAGAATGCACAGAGTCACTGTGCATTAATTAAATTTTAATTAATTAAGTAAAAATAATTGATCAATGTTGAATCATTTCAGGATGTAGCATATGATCAAGAACTGATGGTAATGAAGGAAAAAGTCCAAGCAGCACTGAAGGCATTGGCAAAAAACAAGGAACACCAATTGAAATGTTTCAACACATGGATGCAACACTGGAAGAGTTCACTCGTCTATGCCAAGAAATTTGGAAGACAGCTACCTGGCCAAACGACAGGAAGAGATCCAGATTCATGCCCATTCCAAAGAAAGGTGTACTAATGCTGGCCCCTTGGCCTGGCTGATACTTTCTCAGAACTGAACTTCAGTCTGTTCTTTTGACCAGTACTCTTTCTTCCTCCCTTCCTGGTGTTATATCTGCACTGTGTTCTGAAGGCTCTTCCTATCTTCTCCTGCTTCATTCCCTTTATCCTTCTAGCTGCTTCCCCATTAGAGTTTTTGCAGGTCAAATGCCATCTCATCAGGATCAGGAAGACTCAAATTAACTCATCAAGGAAACACTTTTAAATGCAATTATTAAGAGAAAACCCAAGTAAAAAAAAAAAATTAATTTTCAAAAGAAAAATGACCTAGTAGCCTGCAGTACTCAGAGAACACTTGACAAGGTACAGGGTCCTGAGGTGGTGCATTACACATGAATGGTGTTAGGTAAGGTAAGAGGTGAAGGAAGAATATTCTCTGGTGCCAAGCACTGAGTAAAGGGAAAAAACATATTGTAAAGTTTGATAAACAATGTGAGCACCAGACAAAGGGTTTCCTAAATTAGTAGAAAAATTTGGTCTTTATGTAGTAGGTGACAGATTGAATATCTATGATGCCTGTACCACAAACCAAACCCACTGCCATGGAGTTCATTCCAACTCACAGTGACCCTATAGGACAGAGGAGAACTGCCCCCATAGAATTTCCAAGGAGTGCCTGGTGGATTGGAACTACGAGCTTTTGGTTAGCAGCTGAACTCTTAACCACTACACCACCAGGGTTTCCCTGAACCACATGTGACTATCAAAAGTAAAAATCAACTTGTGATCCATGAGTTAGATGGTATATGAAGAGTTACCTTTTACTCATATTTATGTGTTTATTTTAGTCTGCATTTCACAGATATTTATTTCTTAAGCTGACATTAGAGTTTTAAAGAAGCAAATCAACCTAAAAGAAAGATATAAGTGATGCAGTAAAACTTATAAAAGTGGAGAGCAAATTACTCAAGATTAAAAAACATTTTAAAAACCAATGAGAAACAAAAATTGCTTTTGGCTTATAAGTAACATAATAAAACTAAAATTTAAAGTCAAGAATTGTTTGTCCTTGATCTGCAAAGAAGGTTTGTGGTGTGAGTTACATGAGTTAAGAGGAAGTTGAAATTCTGGACAAAAGTAGTTGGAGTAGAGGGAAATCGGTGAGACAATGAGAACGATACACAGAATAAGAGGTAAAGAGGAGGATAAGGTGTGCCAAAACAACCAAATTTTGAGTAGGGTAGACAAATAACAGCAGTGCCACAGTCGGAATGGCATACTAAAAAAGAAGACACCATTTGGGAGGAAGCGAGTTCCCTTACAATATGTCAGCGTTCATGATGCTGTTGAGTCAAACAAATTTAAATATTATAGCTTCTCAAATATTTACTTACAGCCATGGTGGCACAGTGGTTAAAAGCTCAGAAGCTAACCAAAATGTTGGCAATTCGAATCTACCAGGTGCTCCTTGGAAACCCTATGGGGCAGTTCTACTCTTTCTTATAGGGTTGCTATGAATCAGAATCCATTCGATGGCAACAGGTGTGGGGTTTTTTGTTTTGTTTTCTGATTAATACAGGTCCTTCCAATTTCAGTCAAAAATTTTAAAAAAACAGCAACACTTAGAAACAATCTGGCATATTGGTCCATTATATTTATAACATGTATTAATCCTAAAATACTACAAACATCAAGGTACACACCCCAACCCCCCCAAAAAAGAAGAAAAAAAAATGTAGGCTAATAGAAAAAGAACATTAAAAGGTGATTTGTGATCTCTCTGCCCCAAAACTTTGATTTTTGAGAGTGAAAAGAACTGGTGATTTGGAGACTACACTCATCTATTTATCTATGTGTCTTAGTCATCTAGTGCTGCCATAACAGAAATAGCACGAGTGAGTGGCGTTAACAAGGAGACATTTATTTCCTCACAGTCTAGTAGGTTACAGGTCCAAATTCAGGGTGTTGGCTCCAGGGGAAGCCTTTTTCTCTTTGTCGGCTCTGGAAGAAGGTCCTTGTTCTCAATCTTCCCCTGATCGAGGAGCTTCTCAGGGCAGGGACCCTGTGTCCAAAAGACACGCCCTTCTCCTGGTGCTGCTTTCTTGGTGGTATGAGGCCCCCAACTCTCTGCTTGCTTCCCTTTCATCTCTTGAGAGATAAAAGGTGGTACAGGCCACACCCCAGGGAAACTCCCTTTACCTGCGTAAGGGTGGTGTTACAATCCCACTCTAATCGTCTCAATTTAAAATTATAAACACAAAATGGAGGACAACCACACAATACTGGGAATCATGGCCTAACAAAGTTGACACATATTTTTGGCGGGGACACAATTTAATCCATGACACTATGCAAAATCTTTGTCAAGACATTTCATCTAGCTAAGCCTTTGTTTTCTCATCTATACTAAACGCTGATAATAAAAGGATTATTGTAGGATTATTAATAAGGAATAGAGGTAATGAATGGAAATGATAGGCATAATTCTTGGCATATATCTGATGGCTACTATCATATTTTAAAAAGAATTGTGACCCAATGATATTATGGCAGACCAAGATATCAGTGGGAAAATATTATAAATCTCAAGAACTCACAAAGCATGCCATTCGTGTATAACCAAACTCACTGTCATTGAGTCATTTTGACTCATAGTGACCTTATAGGACAGAGAAGAACTGTCCCATAGTGTTTCCAAGGCTGTAAATCTTTATGGAAGCAGACTGCCATATCTTTCTCCTGTGGAGTGACTGGTGGGTTCCAACCAACGAGTTTTTGGTTAGCGGACAAGCACTTTAACCATGGCACCACCAAGGGTCCTTCCATTCATGTATACTTCTTGGAAAACAGTATCTGAAGAAATAATCTATCCAGCTAAGACAATAATTAAATTTAAGAGTGTAAAAATGGAAAAATCATGTGAAAAACAACTTGTAAAGAACATTGAATCCAATTAATCATAACGTTAAATATAAAATAGTATTTAAAGATGTGGTTGTCAAGTGACATTTACTATGTCAAAGTCATTCTTAAAAGACAAGGCATAAAATATAAAAATCACAATTTAATAACAATAATCAGAGTCTAAAACCAAATACTACATTTGCAAATCTTTGGACATGATAGGGGAGAAAAAAATTAAGCTGAAATTTTCCTATTACACAGAAAAAAATTTAAAAGATTCAATTTAATCCTTGATATCAGTAATTGGAGAAATAAAATTATAAAGTATATATGTAGGGCCCTGGTGGCTCAGTGGTTAAGAGTTTGGTTGCTAACCAGAAGGTTGGTAGTTCAAATCCATTAGTAACCTTGGAAACCCTATGGGGCAGTTTTAATATGTCCTGTAAGGGTTACTATGGGTCACAATCAACTCAACGGCCGTGGGTTCAGTTTGTGTTTTTTTAATGTGTCTATTTGTGGGGGGTATGTATCTATATCTACTCTTTGGTGGTGCAGTTAATGCTCAGCTACTAACCAAAACGTTGGCAGTTCAAGCCCACCCAGAGGCATCTCAGAAGACCTGACAATCTACTTCTGAAAAAATCAGCCATTGAAAACCCTATGGAGCACAGTTCTACTCTGATGCACACAGGCCCACCACAAGTCAGAGCTGACTCGATGACAACTGGTAAAAACACACACACAATTTATTACCTTAAATGCAATTTAAAAAAACTAAAAAAAAAGCAAGATAATTTCAAGGAAAATGATAGAAATTCTGAAAGAAAAAAGGTCCACATTATCACTGTTCCCACTCATAGCATATGATTTTTGGTAAATGATTTCCTGTGTATTGCAAGTAAGACATACAAAAAAAAAAAAAAAAACTCTCTTCATTTAAATGGATGTTGGTTTCTAAGTACCTACAGTGATATTGAAAAAGGCCTGAGACTTAGTTGTGAGTTTTTATTTTTTCCAAGCCCTTACCCCCAAATTCTAGCTAGTTTAATATCACCATCCAATTTGGTATTAAGAAATTTAGCAAAATTTAAATGTGAAATCTTTAGCCAGCGTGGGCTAAAGACTATTACCTACTAACAAAAGGGAAACTGCCATGACCTACTCTGTCTAACCAAAAAAATTTTACTGCTAGGAATGAAGTGTTTTTTTAAAGAATTACTTACCTTTTATATTCCATACCACCAAAAAGCTAATTCTGTCAGGGTTTGTGCTGCGGGAGCAAAAAAAGGGGGTGGACCTACCCATATTCTACGTCTCTTTCTTCTCTTCTTTCTTTCATATCTCCTGTAAGAAAATGCCTTTAACTTCATTTTAGTAGAGAATCTGAGAGGTTTATTTTTATGCCCTTTAAAATAAAAGACAATGTAATTCTCCTTATTATAAATTAATCATTATATCCGATAAGGTTGGTACTCAGCAAATTCAAGGTCTGTAAGGAAAATAAAACAACTTGACTGTTCAAAGAAGATTTAATAAGATTCCGTTGAGGTACTTTCTGACTAAAAATGTGTATTTGTATGCTTAAATCTAGGCATCAGTTTTAGCTGTAAATTCAGGTAATGACTACGTATTATTTTAATCTTTCAATTTTTCCATATTTATAAAGTGAAATAAAGTATTTTATAATATTGCTCATACTTCCTTATTAGATTCCATAGAGTTGGCTCCCGACTCCTGGTGACCTCACGCACAGAGGAACAAAATGTTGCCCAGTCCTGTGCCATCCTCAAGGTCAGTTGAGGATGAGACCATTGTAATACAAGGGTTTTCACTGACTGATTTTCAGCAGATTGCCAGGACTTTGTTCCTATTCGTCCTTAGTATGGAAGCTCTGTGAAACCTGCTCAAAATCATAGCAACACAGAGGTCTCCACTGAGTCTCCACTGGGTGGCTGCCCAAGAGGTGAACTGGCCAGGAATTGAACCTGGCTTCAGGCATAAAAGGAGAAAATTCTACCACAGAAATATATGATTACCCCCTATAATTCCTTAGGACCAACATATTTTCTAGGCTGACTTGAATGTTATAGGTGAACCAATTTAAATAATCTTATTTTCCAAAATGAATGTCTGGAAATATTTTTAAATTTTAAGTTTTCCAGAAAATCTATCTTATTTTTCAGCTGATATTTATGGAGAGGTGAATTGATGTTAAAGAGAGATCTCACTTATTAGCAATTCACTTCAAATTAAAAAAAAAAAAAAATAAGTGGTTGTCAGGTAACCAAATATATTCTATGGAATCTGCTTGAAGTGAGTAGTTTATGTTTATTAAGAGAGGTATGGCTTATTTCTTTTTTATAAATTTTATTTATTTTGCTGCTGTTGTTGAGACTATGCAGAGCAAAACATACATCAACCAATTCAAGTTTCTACACATATAATTTAGTGACATTAAGTACGTTCTTCGAGTTGTGCAACCATTCTCATTCTCCTTTTCTGAGTTGTTCCTCCCTCATTGACATAAACTCACAGCCCCCTAAGCTTCCTATCTGATCTTTTAAGTTGTTGTTGTCACTTTGATCCTGTACAGATAGATCTTAGAAGAGTAAAATGCTCAAGGCAGACGTTTTTATCTAGTTAAGCTAAACTATTGTTTGGTTTTGAGAAGACATCAGTGGATATTTTTGACTTACGGTTTAAAGATTATCTCAGGACAATAGTTTCAGGCATTCAGCCACCCTCCAGGGCCCCAGAAAGTCTGGAATCCACGAGAATTTGAAATTTTATTATGCATTTTTCCCCTTTTGATCAGGATTCTTCTATGGAATCTTTGAACAAAATGTTCAACAATGACAGCCAGACACCTTCTGGCAAAGGATGCAGTTGTTCGTGGAGGCAATTAGCCACACATTCCATAACCTCCTCCTATTCCTGGCTCTCCTTCTTCCTCTGTTGCCAGGTGAATAGAGACCAATTGTTGTGCCTTGGAGTACACTTGCAATCTTTTAAGACCCCAGACACTATGCAACAAACTAGAAGATCGCATAGAAGCACTAAATACATTATTAGGCCAATTAACTGAGATGTCCTATGAAACCATGACCCTAAAGCTCGAAACCAAGGAACCAAATCTCGAGATATTTTGACGTACATAAGCAGCCTCAGCAGCTACTCTTTTTTTGTCATTGTAAATATATCTACCACACAACTTTTGCCAATTCAACTTTTTAAAGTATACAACTTACTGACAGCAATTATAATAATTGGCTATGCAATCATACCCTTAATTAATGTGATTTTTCCATCACTGTTAACCCTTCTTCTTGCCCTTCCTCCTGCCTCTGGTCACCACTAATAAGCTTTTGTCTCTGAACGCTTGTTTTTTCTTGTCATTTTATATAAGTGAGGCCATACAAAATGAAATGATGTAAAATCTTAAATATATCCTCAATCACATGAGTTACAGGCCTTGAAAATGAGGGCATTCCTTGGGCATTTTAATGAAACTTTAATAACACAGCTCAAATAAGCAATGAGAATGTCAATTCGATGTATTCACAGCATTTGATAGAATTTTGGATAATAAAATAAATATTAAATATATCTTTTCTTTAGAAAACTCATCTTTCTACAGTGTCTTCAATAACCCTTGTCTTCTTTAAGTCTTCTTACCATGCCTTCTCTTTCTACCCCATCTTAGAAAGTTAAAATAAACCTAAAATACGGAAGTATTCTAATCTATAAACTAGATTAATTTTCAATAAAAACAACTGATGTATATGTACAGAGGAAAACATGCTTATGGCATATGTACCTATAAAAGTATTATGAAATAGAATTACAAATTAATCTATACTTTTATTAATTATATGAAGCACCATCTCTCTTGCTCTCCCTTTCTCTTCCTCTCTCACACTGAAAAAAAAAAAAAAAAAAAAAAAACCTAAGCTGTCTGTAAAGATTTTATAACGCATCAAAGTGAAGATATTACACATGGAGCATGGCTGTGCTTTTTTTCATCACTTAGAATTGTAAATATTTCTGAAAATAATGAAGGGGAAATCACTAAGACTACAATTTCCTACTTTTTTTTTTTTTTTTTATCAGTTTCAGGGTAGGGGCTTTAGGAGACACTTTGAAGTGCCAGATAAACAATGGATGAATAATAAATTCTGAAATGTCTTTCCTCCTTATAGTAGGGGGTCCTAAAAAGTATTCTTAAAAAAGTACTTTTATTAAAAAAAAATAAATCTTTGCTCATCTATCCAGGGCTACAGAGCTAAGGCACATTTGCTTTCAAATTATCCTCACCATTGGTCAGTAATACCTTACTACTAAAAAAAAAAAAAAAAAAAAAAGATTATTATATGTGGTATAGTTTTTAAGTTTCAATGAAAAAAATTCCATAAAGACATATTCTTTAAAAAGCAGCATGTCCTCAGAGACTTGAGCTGTCCAAGGACGTTTCTAGAGCACATTAGATGAGTCTATTTGCTTGGAAATAGCTAAATAATGTAAATTCATCAATTCTGTTGTTGTTGTTAGTTGCCGTCCAGTTGATTCTGATTCATGGCTACCCTATGTGTACAGAGAAAAACCACTCTATCAAGTTTTCAAGGCTGTGATCTTCGGGAAGCAGATGGCCAGGCCTGTCTTCTGGGTGGGTTGGGATTGCCAGACTTTGGGACAGTAATCAAGGCCTTAACTGTTTGCACTACCCAAGGACCCCTTCATTAATTCTAAACTCACTGCTGTTGAGTTGATAACAACTCACAGACACCCTGCAGGACAGAGCAGAACTGCCCCATAGGGCTTCCAAAGCTGTAAATCTGTATGGAAGCAAACTGCCACATCTTTCTCCCAAAGAGTGGCTGGTGGGTTTGAACCATTGACATTTTAGTTAGCAGCCGAGCACTTTAACCACTGCACCATCAGGTCTTCTCTATAGGGCAGCAATTTCATGGAAAGAAATTCTATTTTTTAATGTATTGGGGAGATTCAGTGGAGATATCTGGGGAGTATCATTTTGTTTTGTTTTAGACTGTCTTCAGGTTGACAACTTATTATTACATAT
The DNA here is from genome assembly GCF_030014295.1 of Loxodonta africana. NCBI lineage: Eukaryota > Metazoa > Chordata > Mammalia > Proboscidea > Elephantidae > Loxodonta > Loxodonta africana. The sequence goes on along the minus strand of NC_087347.1, from coordinate 106,816,262 downwards.
CATTAGATGGTTCTTCATGAATTAGCTTTTCGAGAGTATGAAAAAAAACACTTAAATAAAAGACAGATTTTATAATACTGCAGAAAGAAATATATGTCATAAATCATTCTAAAACATGTACTTTACCTGAAGCCTGTTATCATGGACTGAATTATGTCTCCCAAAAAATGTATGTATCAACTTGGGTAGGCCATGATTCCCAGTATTGTGTGGTTGTCCTCCATTTTGTGATTGTAATTTTATGTTGAGAAGATTAGAGTGGGATTGTAATGCCACCCTTACTCAGGTCACCTCCCTGATCCAAGGTAAAGGGGGTTTCCCTAGGGCGTGGCCTGCACCACCTTTTCTCTCTCAAGAGATAAAAGGAAAGGGAAGCAAGCAGAGAGTTGGGGACCTCATACCACCAAGAAAGCAGCATCAGTCCTTTGGAACCAGGGTCTCTGCGTCAGAGAACCTCCTAGACCGGGGGAAGATTGAGGACAAGGACCTTTGTCTGGAGCCGACAGAGAGAGAAAGCCTTCCCCTGGAGCTGAGGCCCTGAATTTGGACTTTCAGCCTACTTTTACTGTGAGGAAACAAATTTCTCTTTGTTAAAGCCATCTACTTGTGGTATTTCTTTTATGGTAGTACTAGATGATTAAGACACCTGTCTTAGATCAGACCTACAAATGATAATAAATTTTCACTCCCGATTCATATTAAAATAAAAAAAAAAAATTATATATATATTTTTTTATACATATTACCCCAGGGCCCATCTATTTTCTAGGTATATATTTCCCATTATTCCTCTTCACCTTATCACTGATATTACCTAAATTAAACAGATGATTGGATTACTTGGTTTTGGAGCCCTATAGAGCTGGTTCAAAACACCATTTCTCCTATTTTCAAACCAGTGATTCTTGAGTTGAATCTTTTTTTGTTGTGATTGTTCCTGCTGTTACTTTGCTTCATCTTACAAAGCTGGACGGTCCTTAACTCACACAATTGTTGCGAGGATCAAGTATCAAAACACATAAAGCACCTAGAAAAAGGGCTGGCACAGAGCAGATGTGCTGTGTGTCAGATGCAATATTTGTTATAGGAAAGTGTTCAGTTTTGAAACCACGCACCCTGGGTTCAGACTGTGCCTCTGCCACTTACTTGCTGTGTGAACTTGCATAAATTATCTAATATCTCTAAGGCTCATTTTTAAAATAAAATTATAACACACGCTGCAAATGATTTTTGTATTAATTTAAGTGAAATATAGAAAAAAATCCACATGTTTTCTGGCACATAAGGCTGAAGACACAGTATTTAAGTCAATGTGTATGTTATGTATTACCTTAATCACCACTGGAGCTCTAGTGGTGCAGTGGTTAAGAACTGTGACTACTAACCAAAAGGTCAGCAGTTTGAATCCACCAGCCACTCCTTGAAACCGTATGAGGCGGTACTACTCCGTCCTACAGGGTCACTATGAGTCAGAATCGACTGGATGAGAATTTTTTTTCATTGTTATTGTTACTATTTTCTTCTTAATATGCATCGTAGTATTTATGTCTTCATGCCTTTTTCATATAGATATTTTGCCTAGAATGTTTTGACTGCCTTTATCTTATTCATAGCTCAAGGTATTGAGTCTCTGTGAGTCCCTCAGCTGGATATGAGTCATCTTGTCTAACCTTCTAAAGTACTTTATCTAGGAGACCTTTCTTATGACATGTTTCAGTTCTTATTTTGTTGCACAGATATTCTTAATATTACTTATGAGATGCTCCAAACATACAGAAAGCTATAAAGAAAAACAAAATGAACACCTGTGTTCCCATTGCCCAACTAAAGAAATATAACTGTCCATCAAGAGATACCTCGACTACAGAGAATATTGAAAAAAGACAAACCACAGATGGGGAGAAGATATTTGCAACTCATATAGCCATCTGAAACTCCTCTTATCCCTCCCTAACTAGAGTTATCATTTAAAATACAGGATGTCAAGTTAAATTTGAATTTTAGACAAGCAACAGTAATCATTTAGTGTAAGTATGTACCAAATATTGTACTTCTCTCCCTTTCTCAGAGGTAATCTCTGACATAAACTTGTTATTCACCATTTCCCTGAATTACTTTACACTTATACTATGTATCTTTTTTTTTTTTTAAGCATCATTTAATAGCTTTACTATTTTTGATAATAAATACATAATTGTGTATTTTCTGCATCCTGATTTTTGGATGCATTTTTTTGGAGAAAGTTCTGCATTTATGGATATTTAGACTATTTCTGGAATTAATTGTGCTCATGAGGAACCTATATGTAGATCAAGAGGCAGTTGTTTGGACAGAACAAGGGGATACTGAGTGGCTTAAAGTCAGTAAAGTTGTGAGTCAGAGTTGTATCCTTTCACTATACATATTCAACCTGTATGCTGAGCCAACAATCCGAGAAACTGAACTACATCAAGAAGAATGGGGCATTAGGATTGGAGGAAGATTCACTCATTAACCTGAGTTATGCAGATGACACAACCTTGCTTGCTGAAAGTGAAGAGGACTTGAAGCACTTAGTAACGATGATCAAAGACCACAGCCTGCAGTATGGATTACATTTCAATATAAAGAAAACAAAAATCCTCAGAACTGGACCAATAAGCCACATCATGATAAATGGAGAAAAGATTGAAGTTGTCAAGGGTTTCATTTTACTTGGATCCACAGTCAACACCCATGGAAGCAGCAGTCAAGAAGTCAAAAGACGCATTGCGTCGGGCAAATCTGCTGCAAAGGACCTTTTCAAAGTGTTGATAAACAAAACGTCACCTTGAAGACTAAGGTGTGCCTGACCCAAGCCATGGTATTTTCAATTGCATCATACGCATGTGAAAGCTGGACAATGCATAAGGAAGACTGAAGAAGAACTGATGCCTTTGAATTGTGGTGTTTGTGAAAAATATTGAATATACCATGGACTGCCAAAAGAAATGAACAAATCTTGTCTTGAAAGAAGTGCAACCAGAATGCTCCTTAGAAGCAAGGATGGCGAGACTGCATCTTATATACTTTGGACATGTTTTCAGGAGGGATCAGTGCCCAGAGAAGGACATCATGCTTGGTAAAGTAGAGGGTCAGCAGAAAAGAGGAAGATCCTCAAGGAACTGGATTAACGCAGTGGCTGCAACAGTTGTAAGGATGGCACAGGACTGGCAATGTTTTTGTGATACATAGGGTCTCTATGAGTCGGAACCGACTCGACAGCACCTAACAACAACAACAGCAGGCTATTTCTGATCTTTTTGATCATTATAAACAGTGTTCATATGGACATTCCGTACATGTGCATATTACTGAGTTTCTCTAGGGATTATACTGGATCTTTCTATTGTCCCCTCTTTGTCCACACTCTGCTCTCTCTGACATTTATTGACATTACCAACAGGCTTTCTTGCCCTGGTGTCTTTTGATTGAACCAATAGAAGGCACCTACAGGGAATCAGAGAGCTAGAAAAGAATCAGGTTGGGAAATGGAGCCCGCTGGCTCCCTTCCTCCTGAGTTGCCCCATGAAGCTGCTCACTCAGAAACACAGCTGCTGTTGGGCAACTCTCTCTTACAACTACCACAGCTTTCTTATGGTTTCAATAACAATTCATTGTACCTTCCAGCCTAGCGCTGGTAGTGATTCCTGGCTGACACCAGCCCCGGGGTACTACACGTATATGTTGAAATTTCTTAAACCTTTGCAAAGTTTTGTAGATGGTCCCATTAGTTCCTTTAATTATCCAGTTTGAATGAGCCATCTCTTTCCTTCTTGATACAGGCATATGCCTAGGAATGGAATGTATTATTTTTAGGTTATGCATGAGTTTAACTTTACTAGATATTCCCAAACTGTTTTCTAAAGAGGTTACACCAATTTACAAACTCGATAGAAATAATTGTATGTATTAATTCCCATAGTTCTAGATTTTCTACCCTACTGGTGCTTTCAGACTTTTACGTTTTTAGACAAAGTAGGTTGTTGTTTGTTGACATGGAGTCAATTCTGACTCATGGTGACCCCATGTGTTACAGAGTAGAACTGCTCCATAGAGTTTTCTTGGCTATAATCTTAATGGAAGCAGATTACCAGGACTTTTCTTCCATGGTACCGCTGGATGGGTTCAAACATCAACCTTTGGTTTAGCAGTAGAGTGCGAATTGTGTGTGCCTCCTAGAAACATTCTTTGCAAAACATAAAGCTGTTGTATTTCATGGTTTTAATTTATATTTATCTGATGACTATGGAGTAAAAACTTTTATGTTTGTATTCGCTATTCAGTTTTCATTAATTACCTGAACATAATTTTACCTATTTTTATAATTCCTGCCTCATCTTTTTCTTACTCATTTTTGGCAGTCTGTATTTTAATCCTCTGTCAGCTATATATATTGAAGACATTTTTCCTATTCTGTGGCTTATATTTTCACTACATTAAGGTGGTGTCTTTTGACCCACTTAAGTTTTAAAATTTTAATATGGTCAAATAGATCAGTCTTTTTCTTTATAGTTTGTGTTTTTTGTTGTAGAATTGATATTTATGTACGTGGTTTGTCTCCCCTAAAAGACTATCAATTCTCCGTGGACAGAATAAATATATAAACATATGATTTAACTCTACGTCTGTCAAAGCACTTAGCTTTGTTACCACAATTTCACACGTCAGAGCAGCCTGCCTCGGATAGCCAATTCCTGAGACGGGGTGAGGTGAATAACAAGAGCTTTAATGTGTGCGACACAGAGGGGAATGATTTCTTCCAAAACCTCTCTCTCCTAAATGGAGACTCACTCAAAGATATACAGGGCAAAATCATGGGTTTCAGGAACTTGTGGAATGTTGTTCTCTCCTGGGGTGGTTCTGGTGATCAGGGTCCCAAGGTATTATCTCAACTGCCCAGGGGGTGACTGGTCTCCTGGGATGGTTTCAGTGGTCATAAGACTTTCTTAGATCACATTATTTGTTTTCACAGTTTGAAAAGGACATTCGTCATTAGTAAAAATTCAACCAGGAAAAAAGAATTGGGCAGTCAAGAGTAAGTTTTGAAGAGAGAAAAATGGCTTAGGTCCTGTTCATGTCATGGCCAAACAGCCTATTCTGCCAGCTTCATGCTTTGCTTCTATCACAAAGAAGTGATAGAGCACAGGTAAATGCTGTCCAAAATAGTTCATGCCTCTGCCATATTCCCCCAGTCCTCAGTGCAAAATTCAAAAGTAGAACTCTATTTAGAATAAAGTGATTTCTGAGAATGTAAAAGTTCTTTGGCTTCCTGAAATACCCCAAAACAATGACTAAGTCAGAGTAATGATTACATTGTTGGAGAAAATTGTTTATTCTTCACTCTGTAAGAAACTTTTGAAGATATTCTTTGATTTGGAATAAAAATTTATACCTAATACCCCTAAAATATCTGAAGGGAAGTCTATTTGGTATGCATATAAATGCACAATATATATATAGAGTGAAAAAATATATATTTATAAAATATGTATTTATAAATACACACACACACATTTTTATATATATATATATAAATTTTCTTGCAAAATGACTTTGATTATACAGGGCCAAGAAATATGGAGTTGGTTTGAACAATTACACAGCTCATTTATCTTGGTGAATGAAGATCACACAGCTTTTGTTGTTGTTTTTATTCGCCATCAAGTCAGCTCATAATCCTGGCAACTCCATGCACAACAGAAGGAAATGTTGTCCAGTTTTGTGCTATATTCATGATCACTGATATATTTGCAGCCATGTGTCAATCCATTTCATTGAGATTTTCTCTCATTTTCATTTGCTCTCTACTTTATCAAAAATGATGTCCTTTTCTAGACCAGCGGTTTTCCCTAATTGATTGATACCAGAATCATTCAGGATTTTTTTTTCTTTAATGAGGTTCTAAACCCAGAACAATGGACCAGCAACTAGTTAGGAAGCTTACTGGGCATACGTGTGTGTGTGTGTGTGTGTGTGTGTGTGTGTGTATGTGTCAGAGAGAAAAGCTCTCCCATTTATTCTCAAGCACAGCCATGTCAGAGAACCACTTTACTGGCGTTTGGATACTTCCCTAGCCAAGAGGCCTCAGTCATAGCTTAAAGGTGTTAACTGGCCTGTCAAGTAAGGAATATATTCAGGTAACTGCTATTTCTTCCTCCCACTTGACAAAGGCATCCCACGTTCTATTCCTATGATTCATATGCTACGGCTCTCTGAGGGCATCAAGAATGAGAGCCCCGAGCTCTTCCTTTTCACAGATTATCTGCCTCTAAATTTTAACTTCCTCTACTATTAGAATGAATCAATGATTTGTTATTGATTTGCAGGAGGAATATACATCATTGAGAGTATTTTGAAGAAAGCACTTATGAAATTTTGATGTGATAAAATAGATAACCTATTAGGATTTCATCAACAAAGATAATCTCTTAAATGCAACCACAACACAACCATGGTTGTAACTTTCACTTTAACCAGTTTTTTTTTGGGGGGGGGAGATTAATTACAGTAGCCTGATGATGACCTCTGTCATCTAGCACAGGCAGCCAGAGAGTATTCTCTACAAGTATTTTAATCTCAACTCGGACTCTCTGAACAGCTTGAAAATTTTTCACTCATGAGGTGCAGGGTTATAGCTTCTTCAGTTGTTCAGAGAGACAAGTCATTTATTTGGCACTTCAGGGGTGAATTAGCAATTGAGCGAAGTAGCTTTTTAATTGTGGACCAAATTTCTTCTTTTAGGATTACCCTGATAAACAAAACTGCTTGACACAGTCTAACATTGGCATGCTGACTTTGTTCAGGAGGCAGTCCTGGTGTGTTAGAAAAGGCAGCTGGGTGGCACAGTAAATGTGTCATTTGCTATTTAACATTTCTGTGACCTGGATTTAAATTTGCTGTGGCACAAAATGCAACCTCAGTTCTCTCAGAAGGCTATTAAGTCATTCAAAGAAAGACTTGTCAAGAATCTAAAAGACTAAAGAGTTCTTTGCGTCCCAACAATCACTCTTGTTTGCAAAGATGGCAAAGTAGTTTATTTCTCTTCAAGAGATGGCTTGAAGGGAGAAGAAAGGGCTTGACTAATCAACTGATATCAGGATACATTTTGTTGTTTCTATTTAAAAAAAAAATCTATCAACTCCATTTCAGCCAGGATCAAATGAAGACTGTAACTGTCTTGTGGTGATTTTTAATCAAGCTGCTTTTCAAGAACGTGAGTTTTATATTATCATGTGGAGGGTGAAATCAGAATAAAGTGAAAATCTGTAAAATAGACATGTTTCCATCCTTACCAGCATCATTACCTACATACTACTGTATAATATTGTCCTTTCTGTTATACCTGGATATCAGGATGAATTGCAGCCTTACCTTTATAAAGTTAGACTAGTGCAAAATCCTGATTTTCATTAAATTAATTCTAAATGTACTTTTGTTCAAATATTTCATTTTATTACACCCTCTGTACAAGGAAAACAGTGCATTCTTGACTTTTTCTTGAATCAAGAATGTAATGTCTCCTTTCTTCTTATTCCCTGCTCTTCCAACAATCCATTCAAATTCATTCAATTTACGCCAACAGTGGATCAATAAGTAAATTAATCAGGCTTACTCACCACTTAACTGTTAAGCCCTCAAGCATAATTATTTTTAGTGTTAGTTCTACCTTCCTCCTCCTGATTTCTCCTTAGGACACCAGCTTCTCATTTGAAGATGGCAAGAAATATCATTTACAGAAAACAGAGCTCCTGTTTACTATAGCAGACAAGGTGCTAATTGTTTCTAATGACCTCAGATAAGCTTTGCTATTTATTATAAAGTATGCCATTCAGAATGGTGGCAACCTTTTCTTTTTGTCTTACTCCTATGTCAAGCCAGAACTACCCAATGCAAGAACTTTCTCTCATTGATAGAATACATTTGCATACTAATATTATCACATGTTAATAAGATGATGAGCTATGCTGCCACCATCACCACCGTTTATTGACTGTCTACTCCTTGTACTCAATGAACCAGCCTGGATATTTTCAATCTTCCGCAGGCATTGGAATTCCCTGGGGCTCTTTAAAAACAACAACAACAAAATGCTATACTGCATAGAATTCTATGGAATCAAGATCTCTCAACCAATGCTATTCAATAGAAACCTAAGGCAAAACACATGTAAGTTTAATTTTTCTAGTAGCCACATTAAAAAAGGAAAAGCAGGTGATATGTTTTATATACTCAGTATGTCCAAAATATTATAATTTAACATATAATCAATATTTTTAAAAATTGGTGAACAATTGTATTTTATTGTTCTAAGTCTTTGATATCTGGTGTACATTTTACAACCATAGACTATCTCACTTGGGATTAGCACATTTCTAGTGTTCAGCAGGCACATGTGGCTAGTAACTACTGTATTGGACATTATCGTCATAGAGAGCAGATCTGAGGAATCTAAATTCTGAGCAAGTAACCAAGTTGTTTCTAAAGCAGGTGGCCATTCACTACACTTTCAGAAAATCGTATTAAGTGCATTGGAGAACATAAAAGTGTGAAGAAATATAAATTCCTTCTCCCCACCCAAAAAAACCAACCAAACCCAGTGCCTTTGACTCGATTCCAACTCGTAGCGACCCTGTATTCCAGGGGGGTCATATTTAAATAGACACATGCATAAATAAGTATTACCCAAATCGAAAAGTGGCAAATGCCTTAGGAGAGGCATAGGAGTATGTATTGGGGAGTTTCACAGGAGAGAAGTTCAGCTGTGGGAATTTAAAAAAAAAAAAAAAAAAGGAGGCTGAGTGAAAGAGATAGCATTTGATCTAGATACATTGAAAAAATCTGGGAATCAAAGATTTTAATATTTCTCAATTTCCACCACAAATTAGTTGCGAAATGGAAAGTCTATCCCATTCTGACTCTCCATGACCGCAGCCTCCAATCTGGAGCCTATGATAATCAGATTCCAGGATAGGACACAGGCCCTTATTCAATTCTGCTTACTTTTTGCCATTTCTTATGCCCATCATTTCCCAACAAAAATATATTTTAATTCTCAGGAAGGCTACACTCAAAATAATATAAATCATATATTTACAGATTGTAATTACGCTGTTCCTCAGTATTTCTGACTTTCAGATAATGTTGGGTTACCAAAGCATAAAGGTTTTCTTCAGAGTTTCTCTATTCCAACCCTCCCATCACTCTTATCTTCTAAAATGCTTTTTTAAAAAATTTAAGACACCAGAAATGTTTAATCCCCATATGTGTTCCTATTTGGTAGAATTATCGTACAGGTTGAATTATAATGTTACAAATCTCTGCTTTAATTTGCACTGCGTGAATATGGAAAAAAAAGTCCTTAAAATATACTTGTACATTAAGCAAAAAACCGAACATTCTTTATAATAATCTAAAGAACATAGATGTAACGAAACTTATTAGGGCTCAAAACCACTTAACAGATATGATTTAGAAAGTATATTATCTTATTTAATTAATAGCTAAATTGAATAGATATTTCAATAATAACTTGAATCAGCTCAGCTTTTTATTATTAAATTTAATCTCAAACTCCCAATTAAAATCTGCTCATGAAGTGAAAATACGATTAACTATAAATACTAAAGCAGCATAATTTAAATTCTTAATTTAGTTACTTCATGATGTATAGCAAAATGCAGCATTTGAAGTAATTATTTATAAAATTACTTGGAGATAATTAGGAGCCTACCAAGAGGTAATGTGGTCAAATTAAATTTAAATGAATTTCCTAAACTCGTAATCATTTTTTTTTTCTATAATGGTAAGTAGAACAAAGAATTTCTAATGAAAATATATAATCTTGTATCATTGCGTTGGATTCTGCTCTTTGACTACTATACGATTTTGATGTAGAAAACAGCCCACACCTTAACTCAATGTTTTTTTTTGTTTTGTTTTCATTTTAATTGTTGCAAGACAGAAAACAGGAAAAGTTGCCTAGTAGGCTCAAAACTCAATGTCCACAGCAATATTTTTTCTTTCAAAAATACCTAATATATTTTTGAAATATATCAAAAAGTAACCTGATCCATACCAAAGCCAAACCTATTGCCATCAAGTTGATTCTGACTCATAGTGACCATACAGGATAAAGTTCAACTGCCCTACCAAGGGGTGGCTGGTGCATTAGAACTGCTGACCTTCTGGTTCACAGCTGTAGCTCTTAACCACTGTGCTATAGTATGTCATAAAGCCTTTTGATACTTTTCATTGATTTGGACTAATAGATTCACAGAAGACATTATACATTAAAACAGTTAATTATTTCCTGTAACAGAAATTGTGGTGCACATTATCCTGTTTTCCTTGAGTATTCCATTAACCTGAGAGTGACGTTTTCTACCTATTGTAGGAGGACAGTAGTGAAAATGACGAGAAGGAGAAAGTAATGAGAAAAACCTGAATATTCTCTAGCTTCTTAGTGTATCTTAAAAAATGAGGTTTGGAATGTTATAATTTGCTAGATTATCAGAAATAATATTTGAATAAAACTGTAATATTCATTTTTAGAAATTCCAAATATCTGATGGTTTTCTTATCTGCCATTTTGAGTAACTTACACTTCTCTTGTCATTTCAAAAAAATGAAGCCAGTGATGCCCCCTTAAAAAAAAAAAAAATACAGGGCATAAACAGAATACAAAACATTACCAAAAATGATGAAGAGAAACCAGATAACTGGGAGCTCCTAAAAATCAAACACCTATGCTCATCTAAAGACTTCACCAAAAGAGTAAAAAAACCACCTACAGACTGGGAAAGAATATTCAGCTATGACATCTCAGACCAGCGCCTGATCTCTAAAATCTACATGACTCTGTCAAAACTCAACCACAAAAAGACAAACAACCCAATCAAGAAGTGGGCAAAGGATATGAACACACATTTCACTAAGGAAGATATTCAGGCAGCCAACAGATACATGAGAAAATGCTCTCGATCATTAGCCATTAGAGAAATGCAAATTAAAACTACGATGAGATTCCATCTCACACCAACTAGACTGGCATTAATTCAAAAAACACAAAATAATAAATGTTGGAGAGGCTGTGGAGAGATTGGAACTCTCATACACTGCTGGTGGGATTGTAAAATGGTACAACCACTTTGGAAATCCATCTGGCTTTATCTTAAACAGTTAGAAATAGAACTACCATACAACCCAGAAATCCCACTCCTCGGAATATACCCTAAAGATACAAGAGCCTTCACACAAACAGATATATGCACACCCATGTTTATTGCAGCTCTGTTTACAATAGCAAAAAGCTGGAAGCAACCAAGGTGTCCATCAACGGACGAATGGGTAAATAAATTGTGGTATATTCACACAATGGAATACTACGCATCGATAAAGAACAGTGACGAATCTCTGAAACATTTCATAACATGGAGGAATCTGGAAGGCATTATGCTGAGCGAAATGAGTCAGTTGCAAAAGGACAAATATTGTATAAGACCACTATTATAAGATCTTGAGAAATAGAAAAAACGGAGAAGAACACATACTTATGTGGTTACAAAGGGGGGAGGGAGGGAGGGAGGGAGAGGGCATTTTATTGATCAATCTGTAGATAAGAACTGCTTTAGGTGAAGGGAAAGACAACACTCAAAACAAGGAAAGTCAGCCTAATTGGACTGGATTAAAAGTAAAGAGGTTTCCGGGATAAAATGAAAGCTTCAAAGGTCAGCGAAGCAGGGGCTGGGATCTGGGGAACTTGGTTTGAGGGGACTTCTAAGTCAATGGGCAAAACAATTCTATTATGAAAACACTCTATATCCCACTTTGAATTGTGGGGCCTGGGGTCCTAAATGCCAACAAGCGGCCATCTAAAATACATTAATTGGTCTCAACCCACCTGGAGCAAAGGCAAAGGAAGAACACCAAGGTCACACGACAACTAAGAACCCAAGAGACAGAAAGGGCCACATGAACCAGAGACCTACATTATCCTTAGACCAGAAGAACTAGTTGGTGCCCAGCCACAATCGATGTCTGTCCTGTCAGGGAGCACAACAGACACCTCCTGAGGGAGCAGGAGACCAATGGGATACAGACCCCAAATTCTCATTAAAAGACCACACCTAATGGTATGATTGTGACTAGAGGAATCCCAGAGACAATGCTCCCTAGAACTTCTGATGGCACAGGACAGGAACCATCCCCGAAGACAAATCATCAGGCATGAAAAGGACTGGTCAGCTGGGGGGAGAGAGATGCTGATGAAGAGTGAGCTAATTAAATCAGGTGGATACGGGAGAGTGTGTTGGCAACTCTTGACTGGAGGGGGGATGGGAAGATAGAGGGAAGATGGCAAAATTGGCACGAAACGAGAGACTGTAAGGGCTGACTCAATAGGGGGAGAGCAAGTGGGAGAAGGGAGTAAGATGTATGTAAACCTACATGTGACAGACTGATTGGAATGGTAAATGTTCACTTGAAGCTTAATAAAAAAAAAAAAAAAGGCTGGAGTAAATTGACTATCGTTAACCACATGTTAAATAGAGGTAAAAGCAGATAATGAAATTTTTATGTCTAGACTCTTTATCATTATGTTTATTACTAACAGAAATAGTGATACATGGTATATTTCATGATGCTGCCACAGAGTAGTCAGTGATGCCCTCTTTGATAAAGTGACATTTGAGTAAACACCTAGAACAAAGGGCTAGTGTGACAGGAACAGAGAGCTAGAGGAAGTGAGAGGCAATGCAGTCAAACAAGTAGCAGGGGCCAGCTCATATAGCATCTGGTGGACCATGGTGCAGGCTTCAATTCAACTCTAAGTGAAATAGAAAGTAATCAGAATTTGTCTTTTTTTTTTACTGTTGACACTTTTCATCATGGGATGATCTACTCATATATAAGCTGTCCTACCCACACGGGTTTTTCACCCACACTTCATCATTGCTATGAGTCAGAATCGACTCGACGGCAGTGGGTTTGGTTTTTTTTTTTTGGTTACCCACACTTCTTCTCCATGACCCAAAAATCCCCCCTAGAAGGTTGCTGGTTCCCTTGCCCTACCAGTAGGATTCTGAAAATCTTCTGTGATGGTGGTTGAAGGCCTTGGAGGATATCTGATCCCTATATTTTTTGGAACACTATCAGATAATAGCACCCCATAGGTCCCCCAGGGGTAGCCATTCTAACTCATTCCTTTCTGAGTTTCTTGGATGCATCTACTTCTACGGGCCTATGTCTCTAATATGTAAGAGACAGAGAGAGACGTACTTTGTAGTCCAGCCATAGAACAGGAGGACACTAGCCTTCACATTCTTGCTAAATCAGTTTTCCTGGGAGAGAGATTCCATTCACTTCCCCAGTGTGTCACAGAAAATTGTTCCACCTCTACTTATTACACTGTTTGTCTGGGTGTGTGCCTTGCTCTTGGACAATGACTGTCTCATTTGCCATCCTGATCTTCTGCAAAACTCTTAAAGCTTCCTGAAATTTGCCCCTAACTCCTCTACATGGACTTGCTATCTATTTTGGAGCATTTTCTTCCCTCACTTCTTCATAACTCCCTTTATGTTTCCAGGACTCAGAACAGACTACTCCACACAAAATTATATGGTTTACCTTTCTCCTGACACATGAAAAATTCCCCAAGGTCAAGAACTAGTTACTCTTAATTCACTACGTTAATCACCATTAACAACAGCGCATCTCCTAATATCATCACAGCATGGATTATTGGGGTAGGCATCTGAAATAATAATAAAGTCAATAATAATGTAAAATTTCATCTATGAAAAGTCTGTTGTTCTCAAATGGTTATAAGAGTATAGTTAGTAGAAGTTACTGGAAGAAACAGAAACCCTAGTGGCATAGTGGTTAAGTGCTATGGCTGTTAACCAAAAGGTTGGCAGTTTGAATCCACCAGGTGCTCCTGTGAGGCAGTTCTACTCTGTCCTCTCGGGTTGCTATGAGTTGGAATTGACTTGACGGCAGTGGGTTTTTTTTGTTTTTTACTGGAAGAAACATGGAATATGATATTAGTCTTAAATTTTAAAAGTAATGTTAAAACAAAAGTCACCACATGTTTCTTAGTCAATTGCTAGATTCTCATTTGTTCTATTCAAACACATGGATACCGATATTGCCATATTTATTTTTTGAAAAATATGATTTAGAAAATTGCAAATAAGAAAACGAAAGAACTTAAGATTTTCTAAGCTGGGGAGGGGTATTTAAACTGTTGATAAGAGATGAAAATTGCCATAAAGCAATGTCAGCTGAGTTTTACTTTATTTTTAGGGGAGGGGGTGATTATTTATAACACCTCTAACTTAAAAGAAAATGTGTTCATATTAGTCATTTATTTAGTATGAACTGAATTGTTATACCTAGAAACTGGTATATATTATAAGCCTTGTTGCCTTATATAATTGCATCCCTTTAATTATGATTACTTGGCAAAAATAATTAAGAAATGAATTGCACAAGGCCTAGTACGTAACATTCTCTATCTCCATGAATTTCTTAACGTGGTAAATTATATCATGTGTATTTTTTTTTTTTTACCTCAGATGTTTAAAGCACTAAAACACATGAACAAAAGTATACTTTACTGTCCAGTGAAAAAATCTAGCCAATTACACTGTCAGTCAGTGAATTATGCATCAGACATAAATCAGCGAGGAACTACTTAAACCTGCACCTTGTAATCAGAGCTGCAAAAGTTGGCAGCAGGCCACATAATCCAATGCTAAATGTGCAGCATTATTTTATTCCAGTAACGTATTAACAAAATGCACAACCACTTTGACCTGGTGGATGATGTAACAACATCTCAGCAAAAAGCCTTTGTCCATTTTTTACACAAAAGTCTTTTCCTTAATGATAAACAGATTTTGTAATTTTCACAATGAATCTGTATGAGAAATTAACTGCCCTCTTCTAGTGCTTCGTGATTTTTAATCTCACTGCTTTGGAAATCCAGGCTACAAGTCAACATGAATTGAGATTGTATGTATTTTTCCTGAATTAGGTCATTCTTTTGGTTTGTAATCTCCAAACCTGGCTAACTCATCCTTTTAGAATTCATAGGCTTTATAAGACATAAAAATACAGAATAAAACATTTACATAGGACATGATTTTATGACTCTTCTAGATGATTCATTTATCCCAGCAGGTATTTCTATTCTAGGTGCAAAATGTGCTTGAATAAAAAGTGAATTCCCAAAGCACGGACATATCTTAGGTAATTATACAGTCACATAAAATCAAAGTTACATAACACAAGACTTGTGCTTTCAAATAAATGCCCTTTTTGTTTTTGTGTCTATGTTTCACATCCGTCACTATACATCTGGTTTGTATTATGTTACACTAATTCATGTTTAGTTGTTTACTACATTATTTTCAACACCACTGCTTGAAAATATTCCTGAGTTAATCTCCACTGTGTTATCAACTGTCTTTCAAAGATGAGACCTCAGTGTTTCAATCAATTTTATTTCCTATTCTTTCAGAATTTTTACAGTCAGTTTCAGTTTTTTTTTCAGTTCTTCTCTTTGTCCCACAGGTATCAGGCTCCACCCCTTCATCCATTTCTTCTAAAATTTGTTGATATTATATCCTATACTCACTGTCTCTACTTAGCAACCTACCAGTGAACCCTAAACCCATTCTAGTTGGTTTGTATCCATCACTGCTCTACTAAGTAAGTGTCCACTGAAATCCCAAGCGGCCTCTTGGACTATAATAAGGTTTTGGTATCTGTTTTTTAACAGATGTTGCTAAAATGCTACTCTTTTTGATTGTTATGACAACTAGATCAAATGACAAAATTGAGTTTATTAACTTTTCATTATATCTGTTTCTTATTGATTTCCTCATCTTTGTAAGAAACCTTAGAGCTGACAAACGGTGACTAGCTCTTATAACCATGGAATAGTATCCAGCTACTCCTTCTCTTTTACCATTAGTTGCAAGTTATCCAGTTTTTCTTTGCAGGGACTCTTGCAAGTCGAGCCTCCCTCGTTCAGATCAAGACAACTGTATAAGTTTCCAAGGAATCTACAAACTTCTTGCAGTTTCTCTGCTCCAACTGAGACTTCCCCACCCTTCCACCTGTCCTCATAACCTCTCATTAGTCCTACATTTAATTTATACTGAACTCTTATTCCCTACTCCCAACCACTACCATTATCCTTATACTACATCCTTGTTTCCCTTCCTCTACTGCACTTCATTCTGTCTAGGATAATTCTCCCCATTTTTGCCTTTTGACATCTTACTCATTGAAGATCTGGCTCAGTAGCTATTTCATCCTTAAAGATTATTCTCAGTTCAAGAATTTTAATTAGCCTTAATTTTTATAGTCTTTGTTATCTCTCAGCACATTTAAAAATATTTTCCATAAAGGGCTCATCGTGCCCATCTCATTCTATCCTTAGTGCTGTATGTCTGTTTTCACCATTATAAACTCATTAAAGGCAGGAATAATATTTAGTTCATGTTTTTAGCCTTCAAACTAGCTGGTAGAATGCTTTTTGTATGTGTTCAACAAAGACTGGTTCAGCTCAACCACATACATTTCATATATATTTATTTTTTGAAGTATCTCCTTCTTATGCATCTTCTCAAATATTAACTATGTGGTAGCAAATTCAAGTTTTGCCTTCAGCCTTCTGCAACTCTTCCAGCACTCATTGATCTCCTTCCATTTTTAACCTGTGTAGTACATTCTATCTGTATAATTCAAGTTACCACCTCATAGTATATTGTGTTGTTATTCTCTATTTCACAGGGTTAACCTCAAGCCCCAAACTAGATTATTAAATGCTTAAGAGCATAAAACACTAACATCTCTATACTTCAAAATTGCGTAGTAAAAACTGATTTCTTCTTATAGATTCCAAGGGGGGGGTGGATTTTACATACCAGTATACAAGTAAACATAATTAAAAAAATACATTTTGTTTTACTCATGTATCCATTATTTTATTTTCAATAATGTGTTGAGTAACCTACAGACATCAATATGACCATTTCATTGTTACACAGTTTGAAGCTCAGGGAAGCCAATGCCCAGTCATACAGTGACTGAGGATGAAGCATATCTATATGCTTGTAATAAGAGATACTTTTTTTTTTTTATTTTCTTTTCTCTGATGCTGGAGCCCTAGAGTGATAATTCTGTTCTGGAGGGTCTTCGCCTTTATTAACTATGACCATAATGGGTTTAATGAATGAAAAAGTTAGGTGCTAGAGAGTTTCAGATCCACAATAACAAAGTTATTTATCCTGAAGAAACTTTCTTATGAGTATACAAGCTTAAAACAAATAAGCTGATGAAATCTGACAAAAACACCATAATCACAATTCCTTCCCTCTATATTCACAGAGAGCTCTCTTTCTCCTTTCTCGTCTTTGGCCTCTTTCTTGCAATTTTGTCTGCAGCACAGTTCCTACCTCAAAAGGGAAAAGGAAGAACCGGAAGTGCAACTAAATCAAAGAGCCCTCAGTCGTCAGAGCCGGCAGCCACTTAGAGCAACGGCAAATTATTCTTATTCTGGTAGCCAGAATCTTTCTCTGCTCTGAAAGTTCTAGCTCCAGACTGTGTGGTGTTTAAAGATGTGAAAAAAGGAATATCAGGATATCTAATTAGCCCATAAGAACATAGCTAGTTCCGTTTATAAAAACTCAGGCTAGGAGAAAATGTCTGTCTTAGTATTTGTGCTAGAATCATAGAGGCTCATAGAAACAGCCAAAGTATCTAACAACCCGAACCTGAACCAACCACCAGTTATTCAAAGATAAAACAATTTTTATTTAAAAAATCATTTTCTCCATGATTTAGTCATCTTGACAACTGTATCTAGGGTCTGAGTAGGCAATGCATCATAAATACCAGAGGAGAATGGCCTAAGCCTAATGCAGACAATTCAGAAAGTTTAAAGCATCAAAAATCCAACTGAGTGTGGATCAATATAGCGAAGACCCAGGGGAATGCACATCTGTACAATAAACTGAGAAGTGTTACAACATTTCAAGTATCAACTTGGTTGCTCTTACTGATATTTCACACATGTAATCTCCAGGAGAATTAGAAGGATATGATTACTGGTGAATTTAAAACGTTTAAAATACCCTTGGAAGAAAGGATCCCCTTAAGGTTACACAGATGAAAAGTCTCTCGTATTATAGAAGCTCCCTCTTTCCTCAAAAAAAGACACCTTGTCCTAAGGACATCCTTGTCTTCATACATCCTTTGTTTTAGGCCATCTGTTCCTAGGTTGATAATGGCTTAGCTTGTTCAATATCAGGGCCTTCGCTATGTGTAGGTGACCTGCTTTTATTTAATTTTGAAGTTAGCTTCTATTCACTTTATGATCGTACTCTATTTTGGTAATTATGTGCAGGCACCCAGAGGGACTTTGTCGATGGTAACATTAAAAATTAATAAGTGAATGAATTGGTATGATGATTTATATTGCAGAGAGCCCATAAGGCATCAGTAAAAGAGGTCGTTAGGATCTAGGATAAGATTATTAGTAAAAATGGTATAACACATAAGCCATAGTTATTATTTTAAACATAAATTTTTATGTTTTTCCTTACTCCTTCTCCCGTCTCTCTTTCCTCCATGCCTCTCCAAATGCCATCTTATATTTATTGAGCCCCACACAGTTCTCCTTTAGGAACTGACAAATCATCAGTGCCATTCATTTCCCGGGCTAGAAACTGTAGGCACCAATCACTCTTCTCTCCTTTCTACCTCATCTGTCACCAATGCTGCTTTTTCTTCCTGTAAAACTGCTGAACTCTCCTCTTTTCTTTTTGTTCTCATGCCTTCACCATAATTGAGCCAGGTGTTTTAAAGGTGATAAAATTAAGCTAAAATGAATATATTTCCTCATTTTTTCTTTTAACCTTTGAGTTTTTTTGTTTGTTTGTGATTTAGGTGATAAAGCTAACTGTATAGTATGTATGTCCTGATATTTGCAATTTAATGTATATTGTTTTCCAAATACAAACCATTCTTGGATAGTGGTTGACTGTGGCTCTATTTAGAATGTATCTGATAGATATGCCACCATAATTCCGCTAAAAGAGTTGGTTTATTAAATTTAGATTTCGTTAAAAGTTGATGTCTTTCTTTTTTAAAAAGTATATGTTGGTTGATGCTAAGAGACAAAAAGTAATGTTTGACAGATTTCTCATGTAATTGTTCTGATATATTTAGGCATATTTCTTGTGGTTAATTCTTTTCAAACTAGCAGAAATATTTTCAAAAATGATTCTTTATACTAAGTACTATTTTTTTTTTTTTTTAAATAACATCTGTTACTGTGGCTTCTAAGTATTTGCTAAGGACACATGCTTTCATTTTTATATCAAATGGAGTGGAAATTTTCAGGTGTTATTTTCAAGTTCTGTGTTCTCAGAGTTAGGCACTGATGACTAATTAAATCTACAAGTGGGTGAATGCAGGTGCAGTAAAGTGTGACTTCAATTAATCACACCTGTGAAATATTTAGCCTACAAGACAATAGCTGGGTTTTTAAAGGTTGATTCTGAGTATTCTATCTTGAAACAAAAATGTTTCTAGATTCATCTATTTCAAAATTTCACATTTTCAGTAAATTTATTGTTTGTTTTACTTTTATAACAATTTATAAGAAATTTAGTTCTCTTGTTTGACTTGACTTCATGAAAGTTTCTACTATGAAATTTGATCGAAATTATTTTCATAATTTTTATAAGTTCTATAAGTAATTTACCTACAGAGACAAATGGATTAGTGTTGCATAAGTTGAATCTTCATAGAATAATAATCAAATTGATTTTATTCATCAAAGAAATATCTGAATGTTTCTAAGATTTACAAATTATAAATATATCATTACGCTAAAGATATCTCTCATTTCAAGTTAGTTATACTAATTTAGACTTCATACTGTATTTACCCTGGTGGCATAGGGGTTAATTGCTACTGCTGCTAACCAAAAGGTCGGCAGTTCAAATCCACCAGGGGCTCCTTGGAAACTCTGTGGGGCAGTTCTACTCTGTCCTATAGGGTCGCTATGAGTCGGAATCGAATCGACAGCAGTGGGTTTTTTTGGGGGTTACTGTATTTACTGTGTAGTATTCTACCAATAAATTTCATTGATCTACAAATCCCTGAAATAAGCAACAAATTAATTTCTAACTGTATGGGGAATTTGCATATGAACAGAGCAACTGTTAATAGAATCTAATATTGTGTTTATAATATCTTTTTCCTTTATCTTCTACTAGAAAGTCTAATAAAATGTGTTTTAATAACTCTGTATTGATTAAAATCAGCGTCATTGACAGATGAAAAATAAGAAAACTTTCGCCTCAAGAAATTTTGGGTTTGAGTATTTTTTATTGATTCACAATTAAGAGTGATATGAATTCACTAATAGTGCTTTTGGGAATAAGATGGAGGGTTCATACACTGTGTGTGTGTATATTTGTGAGTATGTGTATGCAAGAAATAAGAGTAAAAAACCAACATGAGAGCATAAGGGAAAGGAAAACAGCCTGCATATGGGTTTCTTCGTAGTTGTACATTTATAGGAAAACGTGGTGGCACAGTGGTTAAGTGCTATGGCTGCTAACCAAAGGGTCGGCAGTTCAAATCCGCGTTTATTCACATTTAACCCCTGATTATAAATGCAATGTTCCAGGCAGTGTGGCAGGGCCTGGAAGTACAAAGATATTAAGACATGGATACTTTCCGCAAGAGTGCATATTCTAGCTTGACTCTTGTAAAGAAAACATTACAAAATAGTTGGATATATTGAATATTTGAACAAAATGGTATAAAATTCCAGAAAAGGAAGAGAATAATACTTTCATGAAGTTTTTAGATGAATATTTCTGTACAGCTTTCAATAATTGAAACCTCACAGATAAAATTATAGATGAGTACTTTAATAAATAATTCAATGATACATTTGTTTTAAGCATGTACCTAACCCTGTCAGATTCTTATTTATATACATGTCAGTCTTCTGTACAGAAACTATGACTCTGTAAAGGCAAATTGATAAAATCAAAACTCCTCACTCTGTCATTATAGCCCCTCAAAACTTTGATTTAATTTGCCTTTCCACTGCTTCTTTAGAATGTTACAAATATGCCTTCATAGGTAACTCTCACAGAGAGGCATGAATTGATTTTTTCCAAGTTCCTGTTTATTAGAATCTGCCCTCCAGACACTCAGTACTTAGTATTGAAGTGAGTCTTTTGGGAACCAGCTACTCTTCCTATTTTTTAGGATCTAGAATGTCTCATCTATTAAATCAGGAATAAAATATAACATTATTATTATTCTTTTGCTCAGAAATTGGAAAGAGCCATACTTGATGAGGAAGACCTAGTTGGATATCTAGAATTCTAAGACAAGCTGTGGTAGGAACAACAAGGGGATAGGGAATACCAACCATTAACGCCTCTCCCTGTGCCTCATACTATCCCCAACTAGGCTGGAAAATCAAAGAACAGGCTAAGAGTTTCATTCACGAGGATTTACAGTGTGTCTAGTGAATAGTATCAAGTACAGTAGACATAACAGGTTTCTAACCTTTCACATTTTCATAGAGAGCCCATCATTTGTTAAACATTATAGGTTCTAATTTAAAAAAAAAGTTAGTAAGTTATGCAAGAGGGAGAAGCTAGGTTGGGGCCTTAGAAAGAATGCCAACCCATTCTTAAAATAATGTCTTTAAAGGTCAACATGTTAGGTGGAAAAACAAAAAGGAGAACACAATTGAAAAAATATTCTACTTGAAAAACTAGCCTCCTGAATTATTTGGTGGTTCTGTGAATAAATAAACTTGAGCAAATATCAATAATTTTCAAAGGAAAAAAAAAAGACAGCTAATGTTTCAATTTTCCCACCAACACATTTTGAAATGGCAGTGAGATTAAGCCTTGACTCTTAATGATGGCAGCTCTGCGGAGTGTCACCAGAGTAAAGATTTGATCTGTAAATAAATTCAAATTACTTGCTTTCACAGTTTGCCCAGACTTCCTGTAATTTGTTTCCCCCCTTTACGCATACTCACAGTATGGAAAATGATACAGAAAATCCATTTTTTTAATATTTTTTGATGCAACATTATATTTAGTCACATCTCATTATAATGTGATAGCAGCTAATGTGTTGTGACACTGGATCATATGCTGTGTAGCCACACAGGTGCTACCCTTCTCCACCCATCAGAATTAAATTAGAGAAGTTTGGCATGTATCTAGTTGTTTTATATTACTGATTGAACTTGAGCAATAAGATGACTGCTGTATCTGATACTGATCACTTGCTGTGAAACGTTTGACCAAAGTGACACTTTGCTGTGAAACTAACATCCAATAATATTTAATTTGCTTTCTAAAGTAATAAAACTTTTGTTGGAATGGATGTGTTTTCATTTTTTTTTTCTGTGAATGTAGTTGAGATTTCTAAGGCGCTCCTTGTTGGCATGCTCGTAAAGTAATCCTAGCCTCCTCCTCCAGTGGAAAGAGGAAGACAGTCATTATCTTTTCCACTTGGCAACTGATCTCAATTTTCAGCAGCCCCCGACCCAGGAACAGCCACAGAACAGACTGCATAAATGTATTGAAGGACGAGAGACTATAGGTAGCATGCTCTGATTCCTTTTATTCCTTTCTTCCCTTGTAGTGTCTTAAGGACACTGCAGTGTAAAGCATTAACACAGTTAGTTGACCCACTTTCAAAGTGGTGGAGTAGGTGGCTTATTTTGCCTTCTCTCTTCATTGGCACCAGTTGTATTTGATGTCTGAGCGTGACCAGGCACACAACTGCGTGGTGAGTCAAGAGTATCCGAAGCAGATTCAGTAATCTAGGAGAAGTTATATCTACAAGGCCTCCTGAAGGCATTAGACAATCTAGGAAGCATTCAACTGTCAGGATCTTAATCCAGAAAAACTTCAAATTTCTGCAGGTCAATCTTTTTGATGGATTTTTATTTTCTTCTCATTGTCAGCATATAATACAGTCAATATTCTGTATAAAAACCATCCATTGTTCTGTGCTATTTATACATAAATACTTAATATATTAATTTCTGAGGAATGTTTAAAACTAAATATTGTGGTCTGAAAGAGCTAAAGCATATTTTACAAATTCTTAATATATTCTTTTATTTTTAGGATCTAGAATGTCTCATTTATTAAATTAGAAATGAAATATAACATTATTATTATGCTTTTGCTCAGCCGTTCTTGTTTCTCCTTCTACATCTGCTATGGTTCAGAAAAACGAAAAATGTTGAACTACGTGTAGGTTTCAGAGATTTTTTTGATTATCAACTGCACCATCTAAGACAGCTTTTTTACAAAATGCTATAGAACATTAAACTTTTGTAAGATGTTAATAGATATGAGAATAAAAGTTAAAATATTTGCTTAAGGAAAGTTTGGAAAGTGAGATAAAGATACTTCTGTATTGTAGAATTTCTCATTGCATTTTTTAACATACAGCATATATTAATTCTCTGTATATTCATTCATTCATTTACTCTATCTTTGATTAGCACATTTTTGCAAATCAAGACCTTTTCTAGGCCACACGAGAAATACACTGTCTGTAAGGAGCTCTCTATTCTAGTAGGGCACATACGCATATGACTTTGGCCATGCTTAGGTTCTTGGGTGGCACAAGTGGTTTGAACTCAATCACTAACAGAAAGCCTGGCAGTTCAAACCCATCCAGTGCCATGGAAGAAAGGCCTGTTAAGCCAAGAAAACCCTATGGAGCTCAGTTATACTCTATAATACATGGGGGCCGTGAGTTGGAATCAACTCAACAGTAACTTTTTTTTAAAGATATCCTTAGCAGAATCAACTAAAGGATATTTACATGTTATGGTAGGTAACAAATAACAGGAGTATTCACATGCTCTGACCAGATACAAAGTATTCTGTATTTGGGACTGAATTGTCCAGATGAGCGAACACTCGAGAGCAATCTAGATGGGTGGGACTGATCTGCAGTGGAAAGGGTAGAATGTTAATGGTGGAAAACAGGGTGAAAGAGCAAGAAAAGAAACTCAAGAACCTGTGTGGACAAGCTTTGTGAAATGTCTTAGGTAGTTCATAAAGTAAGAAGGTAGTGACAACTGTGACAATCACACTTTTAAGTAGTGAAATGGAGAGAAAATGATTTAAAGAAGGCATGATGTACTTTACGAGTAAAATCCTCCTCAGATGATATTTTCAAAACATTTTAAATGTTGCCATATTTTTACATTTATTATTTTATGCTGCAGAATCCTTAGAGCCACCAAGAGGTGTGCATTAAAAGTTACAGTTTCTGAGAGTTTTATTCTTAATGTAAGTAATTTAATATATCAGAAATAAATTAACTTCGTTGGAAACTTAAAATCATATGCCTATATTGATTATCCAATAAGCCATGATATTCTTCCATTCTGTGAAACTTTCTAATCCGATCCTTGGGTGGCACAAATCATTTGTCCTCAGCTACTAAGTGAAGGGTTGTCAGTTCAGATCTACCAGAGGCACCATGGAAGAAAAACCTGGCAATCTACTTTCTTAAGATTGCAACCATTGAAAGCCTTATGGAGCACAGTTCTACTCTGACACACATTAGGTCCCTATGAGTCATAATCAACTTGACAGCAATGGATTGTTATTATTTTTAATACTTCTTCTCATATTTTGTTGTTGATTGTTTCAGACAGAATTTTCAAATTTTGTTCATTGGTGAAACAACATGAAATATCATCTTGGATTTAATATCCTAAATCCAACCAAACCCACTGCCATTGAATTAATTCTGACTGATAGTGACCCTGAGGTGGATTGACACAGTGGCTGCAACAATGAGCTCAAGCATAACAGTGATCGTAAGGATGACACAGGACCGGGCAATGTTTCGTTCTGTCGTGCACAGGGTTGCAAGGAGTCGGAACCGGCTCGACGGCACCTAACAACAACAGGACAGAGCAGAACTGCCCTACAGGGTTTCCAAGGCTGTAAATCTTTACGGAAGCAGACTGCCACATCTTTCTCCTGCAGAGCAGCTGGTGGGTTCGAACCACCAACCTTTTAGTTAGCGGCTGAGCACTTTAATCACTGTGTCACCTGGGTTCCCTTTAATATCCTAATTGGTTTAAAAATAAAAAAGATTCTTGGTCACCTTCTAACCAAAAAGAATGATAAACATACCATCAGATCATAGAATGCTGTATACCATGAAATGAAGAATAGTCTTTTTGCAATCTTAGCGTCACACCAGGATGTACTGTTTCTATTTGGTCTATGGTTAATACAAGTCTAATTCAAAATATTTGTTATTCCTGATATCCTTATTGGAACAGAGTTCATAAATGATATTGTGTAAGAAAATTACATATGCAGTATGTGTTTTCCATCTCAAAATAATGGGAGAAATACAATACAAATTTTGCATATGGAAAATATCAATTTTTCTCACTCTAAAACCAAAAAATTTCACAAAAATAAGGTTTTGGTGTATTATTATGCTATATTATTTTACTTATCCTCATCTCAGTCAATTCTTTTCAGAATTAGGAAGTGAAAAATTTATTATTGTAATGTAGATAGTTCTTCAATGGACTTATTGCCTCAACTCTTTTCTAAAATTACATTTCTCAAAAACAGAACTTCTATGTCTAATTGGGACATTGGGGACTGTTGCCAACTGCTAAAAAATTCAATGTGATTTTAGTCATCATTTTTGAGTTAATCGTGTTGGAATGTCCAAGGAGAAACTAATAATCTGTGAGTTTCATTTGTATTAAAATAACATTTTTGAGTAAAATTCTTTGTATAGTAATTGGGAAATTCACATTTTTCTCAAAGTCACAAACAAGGAGGTAAGGGGTGGTATTGGTAACTTAAAGAATTTAATATTGTTTCTAAAAAATGAACTTAAACTTTTTGAAATGAAAAAAGAGAAAGAGAAAGGTTTAATCAATTGGGGAAAAAAATCACTCTATAGATAATTTTAAAATGTTATTTTATTTTCTAATGTGTTAAATGAAAATTCTCTGCAATATATTAAAACACAGGGCAGGCTAATTGCAGTTGTTTTGGAAGCTTTCCTAGCTACTGTTAAAGACAACCAATTTAACATATATTTTGAAATATCCAGTAAGATTGGATCGTGTGGAATGTAAATGAATAGAATGATTGTAAAACTGTTTTGGGAAAGATAAATGAACAGAACAATTTTCATTAGTTCTAGCTTTTTTTTTTTTTAGAATTATATGTTGCTTTTTTTTTTAGTTGTTTTGTGTATATGGTATGGGAATGTACATGAACACATATGCATATGTATATTTTCATGTATTTGTGTAATTTTCTTCTGACTTTAAAGGAAATTGGGAAAGAATAGAAAATAGGAAGAACAAAAGAAAGTTTGCATTCTTTTTTCTTGCTAAATCATAAAAGGGCCAATTTTCTTTCATTTTCATTTTCATTATGCTTTAAGTGAAAGTTTACAAATTGAGTCAGTCTCTCATACAAAAATTTATATCTACCTTGCTATGTACTCCCTCTAATGAGACAGCACACTCCTCTCCACCCTGTATTCCTCTTGTCCATTTAGCCAGCTTCTGTCCCCCTCTGCCTTCTCATCTCCCCTCCAGACAGGGGCTGCCACATAGTCTCATGTGTCTACTTGAGCCAAGAAGTTCACTCCTCACCAGTATCATTTAATATCTCATTGTCCAGTCCAGTGCCTATCTGAAGAGTTGGCTTTGGGGATGGTTCCAGTCTTGAGCTAAAAGAAGGTCTGGGGAAAAACGGCCAATTTTTTTAATTAAATGAAGATTAAATCAACAGAAAAAAATTGGTAAACAATAGACAAAACTTTTTGAGACTTCAAAAAGATGGCAATGGGTCTAAGAAGAGACATACAAAGTTAAAAAAAACTCCAATTATTTCTACGAAGTAGCTCTTCTGATATCTATTCACTATGAAATGATGAAGATAGATCATACAACAAGCAATAAAATCAGATATCAGTAATTTCATATTTTCACTTTCATATTTATTTCTCTGTAAATATTGTTCTAAATTGCCCTTTGGCTCATAATTAGTGGTTAATCATAGGATCTCACAGTTTAAAAAAAAAAAAAAAGCAAAGAGAGATTTCTAAAACTATCTCCCAAGAAATAAATATTTCAAAATTTCTTATCAGGTGGAATTTAATCTCTGCTTGAGCAAAAACCAGTATAGGAAGACAATAGCACCAAGCATTTAACGTTTATATTGAGTTAGTCTATCTCAGTGTCATTTCCATCCATTTGTCACAGTTTATATGTTTGAAATTACATAGACTAAATAGAATCACTTCCTCAGGGTAGGTAGAGTCACAAGCATGTTAAGAAATTTATGATGCCCCTTCTCAGATTTCTCTTACCCAGGATAAGCACCACTGTTTCCTCCTACTTGTCTTCACGTTCATATTTAGTCTCCCTTTTCCGTTCTCTCCTCATCTTGGGCATTTCCTTTCCAATTAGACAGTACTCCTCTTTAAAATATATACTGAGGAATACACTATTCATTTTTATTTGAGTGCAAAAGCAGGGCATATTCCATTTGAATTAGTTAGTTGTGTCTGGGCAAAGACTAGCTATTGGGACAGTAATGTGATAGTTGAGACACTGCTTCAGGCGTCCTTACCAAACTGTGTCTGAAAAAATTGTGTCTGCAGTGCAAGCCTTGCAAACCCAAGCTTAGAAAATGACAGTCATCATCATGCCCATTATCAGAAGAATATTAATTTTGACATGATTTTCCAGTTCTTGTCATTGGTTTCACACTGTCATGTATGGTCTGTCTTTCTTACGACCTCATTAGTGTATTTTTCACAACAAGAATAATAAAAAGGACCTCTTTATATTTGAGATCACCTGGCATAATTGAAACAGTAGTCCAAATCACTTAAATCCCTAAATTGTTATTTCTCTAGAATGAATGAGAGAAATAAGAACACCAACATTTACACAGTTCGCTATGAGTTGGAATCCACTCAGTGGCAATGGAAAGAGACAGAGCCTGGGCTGCTTATTCTTGAGTTACTATTAAGTGGCCTGTAGATGTCAAGGAATGACACTCATTACCTTGGAAACAGGTAATAAACTGATAAATGTGTCCTTGGGGCTAGGCAGTAGGCTTGGCTTTGGGACCAGGCAACTTGAACTAAGATAAGAGGGAATAGAATGAACAGTTCCTTCCCACCTCATGGAGGCCCACTGGTCTTACTACACAGCTCTCACTGTTACAATATAATGTCCCAGAAAGCTTTGCATAACCATGTGAAATTATGTTCTTACAGTTCAATTTTTCAATTGAATAAATTAGTAAAATCACATATTATCAAAATAGAAATGAAAGGAAATGCTGAGCACCATCTTTCATAAAGATTTCCATTGAACTGAAATTATGACCCTCCCTACCTCACCTATTTTGTCCAAAGTCTACCTCTGACATTCAATGGAGGAGCTCGAAAGGGGTGAATGAACTATTAGGAAAACAGAGAATTATGGAGTCCACACCCAAGGGCCTCAAGCGAGATAAGAAGATCCAAAACAAAAAGCCAAATCTGTTGGCATCAAGTTGATTCCGACTCACAGTGACCCTATAGAGCAGAGTAGAACTGCCCCATAGGGTTTCCAAAGAGCCCCTGGTAGATTTGAACTGCTGATTTTATAGACTACCTCTATCATATAGAATTTTCTGAATGATGGAAATGTTCCTATGCACTCTCCAATACGATGACCAGTGCAGAGGTTAAGTGCTTGGCTGCTAACCAAAAGGTTGGTGTCTCAAACGCACCAGGTCTCCACAGGAGATGGCAATGGGTTTGTTTTTTTGGTTTTGGACTCTCCAATATGGCAATCACTTACCACATGTGGCTACTGAGAACTGAAATGTTGCTAGTGTGACTAAGGAATTGATTTTAATTTTGTTTAATTTTAGTGAATTTAACTTTAAATAGCCACAAATAGCTACAGGCTACAGCATAGCTGTAGACTATGTGCCCTTTTACATTGCACTAGCCCCTCAACCTGGTATTTATTTAAAAGCTATATATAATAAGTGGCCGCTGACTAGATTCTGACTCATGGGAACTCTGTGTGTTAACAGAGTTGAACTGCTGCTCCATAAGAGTTTTGTTGGCTGTAATCTTTAGGAAAGCAGACTGCCAGGCCTTTCTTTCACAGTGCCACGGGGTGGGTTTGAACTGCCAGCCATTAGGTTAACAGCCCCCTGCAAACTGTTTGTGCCTCCCAGGGACCTATCCTACCTGTTACCAGTTAACAAATATCAGATTTCCTTTTCTCTGATAAAGAAATAAAAAGCCTGTCAA
Organism: Loxodonta africana; assembly: GCF_030014295.1. Taxonomy (NCBI): domain Eukaryota; kingdom Metazoa; phylum Chordata; class Mammalia; order Proboscidea; family Elephantidae; genus Loxodonta; species Loxodonta africana. The sequence continues at coordinate 106,786,829 of NC_087347.1, read as the reverse complement.
ACAAATATGAGGCTATTACACCTAACATTCTACAAGTTATAAAATAAATGTTGGAAATATCTAATAGCTTCTGGGTCTTAGCTCTGCCAATAACAGCTATATGGCCTTAGGCAAGTCAGTAGTAATTTGGGTCCAAGTTTCCTCATCTGTAAAATGAGAAGATAGGTTAGGTCATCTCCAAGGGCCGCATCAGATATAAACTATTATGATATTGTCTATCATAGCACTGATGGGTGTTAGGGAAAGAATTAAGCAGGGTCATGGTGTAGAATGGTGATTTTGAGTTCGCTCATTTATCTAAATTGGTCAGGATGGTGCTCTCCAGGAATTTGAAATTTGAGCTGCAACCTGAATGGTGAGAAGTCTAACGTGTACAGATCTGAAGGAAGAACAGTTAAGGCAGAAGATCCAGAAAGTGCATAATTCCTGAGATGGGCATGGGTCAGCAAGAAGGTGAGAGTAACTAAGATATAGAGAACTAGGAAGAAAGGGATAGGCTGTCAGGCCAGAGTTAAGCAAAGCCGGGATAAAAATGTACTTACAGCTTTGAATAGGAGTTTGCATTTTATTCCATGTGCAGGGAAACCAATGAGGGTTGCAAGCAGAGAATTTAAATAAAGTAATTTCTATTTTTCAGTCACAGCTTAACTGCTATGTGGAGAATAGACAATAGGGTGAAAAAGTATGGAAGCATGGAAGTCATGCTTTTGAAGGTTGTAGCAATATTCAATAGTGTCTGCATTCATTATCTAGTTGGGTTACCAGTACTGGCAATGGATTATTCTGGTTTTCCAAAAGGATTGAGTAGATTTGTTAAATAAGGGACTGTGGCAGAGATGGCTAACTGTCCACCGAAGATTTCTACTCTCATGATGCAGTAATTGCTAAGAAGTGGCTGCCATCTCATAGCCTCCTTTGTATCTGGGTACCACCATGTGACAATAGCTCTCATAAATAGAATATGAACAGAAGTGATGCCTGTCTTTTATGGGTGGAGGTGATTAGGAGGCAGATGTGACTTTGCCCTCTTTTCCTCCTCCCCTGAATGTCTCCTCCGACTTCCAGGAAAACCCCGGAAGCCATGTCTTTGAAAATGAGAACCTCCTTCCTCCTAAGCCCCTGAATGACTACTGCAAGGAACATCTTCCCCTTTCCCTCCTCCAACTAATGTTACGTGGTTACCTGACCAAGTTAAAAAAAAAAAAAAAGTATCAAGTCTTTAAAATATTAGGATTTTTTATAGTACCTACTGTTTCTCTAATTAACATAGAAGCTCTCCACATTAATGCTTGTATAGCAGGTTAAAGGTATTTTTCAGTCAGTACAATTCTTTAAATTCACATAGCGAGAGAAGAATGTTTAAGGCTCTGTTGGGCTAATGGCTGACTCTGATCTAAACCCGTGGCTCATATTTGGGCTTTATGCGTAGAAGACACTAAAGAACACTGTTTTAGTTGCAAAAAATAAAAAGTGAGTTTGAAAAATTTGCTATACAGATATAAATGCAGCCACAAAAAAAAAAAAAAAGCATAATTCAGAGTCTGGCTAATTAAAGATAAAATCAAAGCATTAGGGACAATAATTTGCCTTAGATTTTGTTTCTTTTGCGGAGAAAGTCTTCAGGGTGACTTCAGACAATGTGAACTCTGTCAGTGCATATAACACAGCCTACTGTGAAATATTGTCATTCCTAATTATGTTTGAACGCTAAAGTCACAGGTAATTTTAACTTTGTGAACAACTCTGCTATTATGATCTTCTTGTAGAAAAAATTCGGTAGGAAATATTCAAGCATTGTGTATTTGTACTCTAAGGGAACTTGTGCTTTCGCCTCAAATTTGCATTAAATTGCAGGAAACATCATCAGAATTTGCACTGTCTCTCACCTTAGCTATTCACATAACAGAATCCTGTTTGCCTGAAGATAAAGGGTATTCTAAGGATAAGTAAGACACTGCGGCTTCAAAACTCAGTTTGAGAAGGCGAATGAACAATCAAGTTTCTGTTTAGAACAAAACAGTATTTAAAAGGAGCATCCATATTCTTTTATGCTAAACAAGCTTTATATGTCATTTGCATTTCTGCCACATTTCAGGACGATTATATGTTTAGAGAGCTGGTGTTATGACTAATTTCGTTCACATTTAAAAATAAATGTGGTAGGTTTGAGGTGAAAAAATGAAAACACTAAAGAAATGGTGTTCTAGAATAGGGAATAGAAAAGACAGCGATTTTCTGCAGCAATCTGGTATAAAAGGCTTTGTAAACCACAGGGCAACTACCAGAGACATTTTTGGTAGAGATAGTATTTGAGACATGGTACAGCCCAAACAGCAGACAGAGCTAGAAAAAAAAAGTCTGACCCCAGACAAAATTGGGAAGTAACTACGGTTTTCCTTTAAGTATTTTGCTATTTCCCTTTTCCTTTTCTCTGTTAAACACACACACATGAACTGTCACCTTATACCATGACTTGGATGGCCAAGGCCCTCCACTGGGTTTCACTTTCCTGGACTACAGATTGCTATTCTCTAGCATTAATATCACAGGAGCCCTGGTGGCACAATGATTAAGCAGCTCAGCTGCTCACCAAAAGGTCATGGGTTTGAACCCAGCAGCTGCTCCAAAGGAGAAAGATACGCAGTCTACTCTTACAAAGATTAAAGCTTAGAAAAGCCTATGGGGCAGTTCTGCTCTGTCCTATGGGGCCACTGTGAGTCAAAATCAACTCAGCACACAACAACATTGATATCCTCCCTTCATCACTACTCTTTTATCCCCACTAAATAATTTAATCTGATTGTCCCATCAGAGCAGGAATACCATGAATTCCATGGCTTCTCTTTTCCATGTCAATGGTAGACATCACAATTGATCATAACACTCTTTCCTGTTGAGCCACTAGCCATAGACTGTAACACAACATATCCTAGGCAGTCACTACCTACTCTCAAAATTGATTCCTGAGTGTTATTAGGTATGAGTGATTACTAGAATGTAATAAATAATCTTCCCAAGAGGGTTTTCATTTAAAGAAAATAAAGCAAACCGAAAAATGTTGAAGCATGTTTGGTGGCATTCAATGCCAGACTCGGGAAGGGTGGAAGGGAAAGCAACTATTAAACACACACAGTATGAAAAAAGCAATGAAAAGAGGATTCAAGAGGCTATTTAGTCCAGTCTGCTGCAGTAGTGAGTAGGAGATGTATACAGGAAAAAAAAAAATTATATATATAGATGGTCGCTATGAGTCGGAATCGACTCGACGGTGGTGGGCTTGGTTTTTTGGTTTCATGTATAACCAAACAAAACCAAGCCCAGCCCCATCAAGTCGATTCCAACTCATAGCAGCCCTATAGGACAGAGTAGAACTGCCCCATACTTTCCAAGGCGTGCCTGGAGGATTCAAACTGCTGACCCTTTGGTTAGCAGCTGTAGCACTTCACCACCATGCCACCAGGGTTTCATATATTTACATGTATATATAGAGAGAGACAGAGAGAAAGAGAGAGAGACAAAGACAGAGAGAGACAGAGACAGAGAGACAGAGATAGAGAGACAGAGAGAGACCAGGTGGTGCAGTGGTTAAAGCGATTGACTGCCAAGTGAAAGATTAGTGGTTCAAAACCACCAGCGGCTCCACAGGAGAAAAATGTGGCAATCTGCATCTGCAGATATTTACAACCTTGGAAACCCTATGGGGTTGCTAGAAGTCTGAATCAACTTGACAGCAGTGGGCTCTTTTTGGTTATATATATATATATAGTTTGAAAGTACTAGGCAATGTGGACAGAGTGAGACTTTAGAGGTTGGTGGCAAGGCAGAATTATGAACGACCAGCTCATGCCAATAGAATACCTATTAACAGATGGGTATTCTAATTTTAGAGGCAAGGTTCAGTGGTAGACTTCTCACCTTCCATGCAGGAGACCTGGTTTGATTCCTCAGCCAATGCACCTCATAAGCAGCCACCACCTGTCTGATGTGCTGCTATGATGCTGAACAGGTTTCAGCGGAGCTTCCAGACTGAGATGGATGCGGGGTTCTGATATATCTAACATGGCTCCTGCCTGTGAAGGACTCTGGGAGTGAACCTGAGTAGCCGACCAGGCAATACCATAGTTAGACAGATATATTATATAGGTGTCCCTCTACCTGAAGTTAGCTGCTACAGATGACATGCAAACACATCCATTAAACAGTAAAGAAAACACTCCTCAGACCTGTTTGTAAAACCCCTTTCCTTTCCCTTTTGTGATGCACTCACTCTTAGAGTATATAAACTTTTAGAACAAAGACCCCAGGTGTGGAGCTAGGTAATTATCAGTGCTTGGCTGCACTTACATTTCTCCCTATTAAAGGCTTTGGTCTGATCAACCTGGCTTTTACCACCTCTTTAGAATTCACACCTCAGGATTGATTCCAAGGGTGATTTGGAGTTGTTTCATTGCCTATGACCTGCCTTCTGCCTTTGTTACCACCCCAGCCACTGGCCCAGCATACCATTACAATGGAGTGGGAAGAAAGGGCTGGAAATCTACTTCCAGAAATCAGCCAATAAAAACGCTATTGAACACAATGGTCCAATCCACAACCACCAATCATGGGGGTGGCTCAGGACCCGGCAGTGATTAGTTCCCTTGTGCATGCAGTTGTCTTAAGTCAGGGGCTGACATGATGGCAGATAATAACAAGAATTCTAATTCTAGTTAAAAATGATTATAACTAAGAGAGTATATCCAAGAAAGAAAACATTAACAACCATCACCACAATGAAGTGACCTTTTAATGATCTTTCCCATGTCACCATTAGGTCTTTAGAATAGTGAATACCCATTGTAAATTGGCATATTTTACTATGGAAATATTTTCTGTTAAGGCTGTTATTAAATTTTTTAAAAAATTATTATTGATAAAAAGACATGCTTCAAAGCACAGGCTTACTAGAAGGTAATTTTTTAAGCATCTCTACATTTATCTGAATTATTTACTTAAGTATATACCCAAGACAGTCCATTATTTAAGTTATGGATTTATAAATGCATTGTCTGGGTAATGTTGGCCATAAACCTAAACCATTTATTACAGTCTAAAGATACTGGCTTTTTCACATAAGATACAAAATGAACTGAAACTGTGAGGTGATTATCCATGGACATATATTGATGTTTTGCTGAAAATTTTCAAAGATATTTTTTGAAAATGACAATATTAATGCCAAGTATTTTCATCAACTTAAAAGTAAATGAATATTCTAGGCTAGACTCATACATCAATGAAGAAAATTAACAAAGAACCAGAATGAATGTAAATAAACTCTGATGCCTGGAATATAACTCAACTCTGAAACAATGATATTAGCAAACCCAGAAAGAGGTTGAAGGTCATGATGAAAAAATAAAATATTCTTTAGTTAAAAATATCAAGATTGCATACAGATGACTTTGAGAGAGTTCTTAATATTTACAGAAGTAGAAAATTAGGTGAATAAGTTGAGTTTTGGTAATATGAATATTGGCAAAAAACCTATTTTCACTTCAAAGTTGCTGAGATTAAAATCAACTTGGCGATTTTGTACCAGGACTTAACTCTCAGACTCTCACAATTTTATATTCTAATTTTACCACAATCATATGATTAAAATAGTTTTGTCATCAAATTACTTTATAAAGATCCTTCTAAAGAACTCTAATGGAAACGTCTAAATCTTTTCAAAAGTGGAAGTGGAGAATTTACATCTTTGTTATAGTCAAGGCAGCTAGAGATGATTTAGGCATAAGAAAAATGAGATACAGAGGAAAAGCTTTCTCTAGGACAATTCTTCATTTTCTCTTTCTTTTTTCCTCTAGGATAATGAAGACAACAGAGGTAAAAATGCAATGAGAATTTCAGGTTCCTATGCTTGACTGTTTTTACCTGCATAACATTGTGTCATTATCATTCAATTCATTAGATACTGCCAGTATTTTTTGGTGTTCTTGTAAAAGCAACTAAGCCAATGTCTGGGATTATCTAAAATACAGAACTTATTATTTTTTAAAATCACAGCGTTTTAAATGGTTTTCTTTTGTGTCAGATTTTATGGTTCATAGTAAAAATGATAATTTCCTGTATACAGAATATATTTCACCTCAATGAATCCTCAGAATGATCGGCAACTCTAACAAATTAGAACGACTTTGTCTGAATTGAAATGAATACAGCTTTGGTAGGGAGTTCCAGGAGACTTTGATAATGATGAAAATAGAAAAACTCTAAGTAGGTATTTTATTTTTTGTGCATAAAGTATAAATGACAATATACTAGAAATATAAGAAAACAATGGAGATTACATAGACATAAGTAATTTGGCTTTCTTCATCCTCAAAGGTGTGGAAATAAATGTCTATACCTAAAATTTGCATCTACCTACCTATCTCAGCCTTAAATCTTTAGAACTCTCTTTCATTTTAAAAGAGCTTCTTTAGATTTTATACCTATATAGAAATCACTAAGAAATATGTATCTACTCATATACGAATAGGCAATGCAAACATAGATTTATCTGTCATTTTGCCATTTATTCTGAAGTATGCATTTTGAGAGTCTTCAGGCATTAGAAGAAATAATAGTTAACCAGTCTATCTGGCTGGGAAGTTTTTTTAGACTTACCTGACTTTTCTCAAGTTTATAAGTATCCCTGTGAAATATTTCTAGGAGATTTGACATATTAAAAAATCTGTTTACTGCTAACATATAGTCTAGTCTTATGGGTGAGACTATATATGGGAATGAAGAAATTGAGTTTTTTGCTTTGTCTTGTAAGAGTTGTGGGTATTTTAAATAGTGATGTAGGCTGCCCGTTTTCAGACCAACATAATCTTTCAAATTATGGATATGTCAATAAAGGTAGACTGGGATTTGTCCCAAGTGAGCACTTCGGCCAAACAAAATTCTAGCACCTGTTCTTCAAAATTATAGCTGAACTTCATAAAAATACAAGGCATCTGGTCCAATATCTATTATTGAGACCCATGGATAAGGTCGCTGTTACCTACAGTATATCACAGTAAAAAAAAATATATATATATATCACAGTACAGTGATTCAAATCTCTGCTCTACCATTCATTATCTGTGACCTTCGGCACCTATTTAGCCCCTCTGTATTGCCGTTTCTTCACCTGTAATATAGTAAAAATAGTGTTAATTCATTAGATCTGGAAGTGATTAAATGAGTTAAATCTTTCTTAGAAAAATGCCTGACACATAATTAGCTTTTACAAACGTATTTTTCATCATTACTCTTATCTCCAGTGTGAAAAAATTTTTAAAGTTGAATGACAATGGATTTAGTTTGTGTCTATATCTATTATGCTCAAAATGAATTTGGGAGACTGAATTATTGAATTTGACTGTTACACTGATCAAATAAACAGAGAATTGCCAAGTTTTCACTTGGCTAATGGATATATATGTAATTATTAAGGAGTTTAAAAAAATACTTAACTGCATCTTATTTCAGGCTGTGGGCTTCTCTTAACATTGTTGTTACCTTTTCTTGCATCTTGAGCACAGTGAGGTAGAGAGTAACTTCGGAATGTTCAAACCCTACAAACGCTTCTCCTTTCTCCTGGTACCTCCCCGCCGCATTATCTCTGACAAAGCTTCTGTCTGCTGCACCGTGCAGTTAGCAACGTTTAATTAACCCTATGGAAAAGCAATGTGCAGCTGATCTAAGCTCCTTTTTATCCTTTTCTCTCTTTGTGTCTATACGGTTTAGGGTTTGGGAAGAAGTTCAACCAGCGGGGATTTTTCTTTTAATACACCTACCAGAAATCTAATGGATGTTTGACATGAAATTTATTTTCCCTACAATTTCATAAAACTTTGAAAAAAGCATACTTATTGTTTATTCTGTGTTCTGAATTGGGATGTTTGTAAAATTTATGCATACTATTTCTTACTTCACTGTTAGTGTGTGACTAGAAGTACGATTATTTTCAGGTGAAATAAATATAATGTCCTTCTTTTAGAGTTTTCTAATCTTAATAAACAGAAAAAAAAATTTTCATGCAAAGCAATTAACTCGCAGTTAATCAAATATGCATGTTATGTAAATGGCCTTATGCATAGGAATTACTATTAGTTTTTATCCCTTAACTTCCTTATTGCATTGCTGATCATCTAGTCCCGAATAAAATAGTTATATACCTGGTGATCTATTATTCCTGTGTCTGAAAAAAGTTTACGGATGTGAAATCAATAATTCATTATGGAAATCAAATTACAGACCCTCTCCCTGAAATAAAATTATACAAAATGAAGATCCGATAATGGATACACTAATAAAGATAACCCTAATATTAAAAAGGAAGAGCAAGCAATACAGTTTTTTGAAAGTAAGATGAATAAAAGGATTAAAATAGGCCATACCTAACTAAGAAATTTTGCTCTGCTCTTTAATGCATTACCGGATTCTTGAGTGTTTTGCTTACTCTCTTTATTAAATTGCTGAGGACTTTGGTGTTGGAATAGATTAAAGCAATAATTGGCAACTTATATTTAGCAGAGAGTGCTGGGTGATAAAATGCTAAAATCTACATATTAGAAAAACAAGAGCTAAGTCATTTATTTATGAGTGATATTTATTAGACAACTTTATATGCTTTATCCTGAGGAGATATTGGAGTTTGTACAAATGGCCAAAGTAGTTTTAATTTTAGGTGGACTTAATGGGTCCCAGGGTTATTTCCACCTTTGCCACAGATTTTCTGGGTGTCATGGTGAATCACTGCACCTCTTGGTTTCAAAATTGTCTTCACTCAACTCCGAAGAAGACTCTGCTATAGAACTGATAGCGTTTGCAGTAGGCTTTGGCCCTGCTCAAATGGTGCTCCATGGCTACAACAGCCTGTTTTACCCCGATTAACCTATATTAACCTATATATATAGGTTAACATACATAGGTTATGTATAACCTAGTTAAATTAACCTAGGAAATCTTGGTGGCATAGAGGGTAAGTGCTACTGTTGCTAACCATAAAGGTTGGCATTTGAAATCCGCCAGGAGCTCCTTGGAAACTCTATGGGGCAGTTCTACTCTGTCCTATAGGGTCGCTTTGAGTCAGAATCGCCTCGACGGCACTGGGTTTGGTTTGGTTTTTGGGTTCTCCTTGGAAACCCTATGGGGCAGTTCTACTCTGTCCTATAAGGTCACTATGAGTTGGAATCAACTCCACAGCAATGGGTTTTTTTTTTTTTTTTTATATTAACCTAAAATAACCTTTTAACATACCTCAATCACAAATGAGCTCTCTTAAATTCTGAGAGTCTCCTTATTTCCTTCTAGTCTATTTTCCCGCATCAGGGCATTTTCTCAGGTCTTTACTAATATATATATATATTTTTTTAACTAATATAACAGCTTTATAATTATCCAGCATCAATAAGTACCTATTTTTTTTTGTATGCACATGTCTATTCAAATCCTTAATGAATATGCATAAAAATGTATGTTAAGATTTCCATCCATCAACAATTCAATATTTGTATTAGCAAAATAATTTTCTTCAAAATGAAAAGTTTTTATAATACTGAATTGTGAAATCTATTATTATTATTTTTTTTACTTCAGTAAATCTATGCATCTTTCATTCTTCTCCCTCTTTAGGCCCACCCTCCTGAGCATTCGCTGCATTTGTTTGAAAGACAAGATAAAACAACAGACTACTTGGCTGTTTCCTTGCATTGGAGTTTTGCTAGCTTTACCCATATAATGAGAAATTTACAAATGGTAATGAGTTGCATATTATATGTTAGTTTAGTGATGTTATGCTACAAAGAAAATAAGTTTACTTATATTTTAATGTGCCCTAGCTTTTTTCTTTTCTGATGACTGAAATCACTTCAAAAATTAGAGAGTCATGAAAAAATTCAATACCAGATAAAGAAGAAAGTCGATTTCCACCAGTTATGGGGGGTGTGAGGGGGGAAGGATGAAAACACTAAATTACTGCTTTTGGAGGAAAGTTTATTTTTGATATATAAAGATGTGACAGTTATTGTATTTCATATTATTTTACAAAATTTGATCTTCATCCAGCAATTATTTATTTTTTTAACAGACATACTATGGTAATGATAAATTTATAGATCATAAGCATTTTATCTTCTTTGTATTTAAGTATGGAATTACATATATTGATTAAATGCTTACCATTTCCCTTAACACAAAAATTCTATGATTTGTTTAAAAATGTGAATGTTTGTTGTTTCTCCAAGCATACTGATTTCAGTTTCAACATATGTATCGAGTTTTGTATTAGAATACAGACGCCATTAAACAATCTTTTACAAATTGGAGTTAAACTGATTTGGCCAACTACATTTCAGTAATTAGAAGGCTGTATAAAGTATATAAGTATATAAACTGAACTTATCATTTACTTGAAAATGTGTTACTTCAAGACAATAAACTGACTATAAATTAAAATATAAGAAAAAAAGTATTGGTTTTACAGAAACTAAATAATACTTAAGACTTAAAAAAATAAAAATGTTATATCATGAAAGGAGTATGTCTGTGCAATGGAATTAACTCCATGATTTTTTAAACTTAATTTTAATAGTCATCTTTGCTCAAATTGAGTGTTAATTTTCTCTTGTCAGTTTCTTAACTGTGCCAACAGTCTTTATCTTTAACACAAAGGGATCTGACAGTCTTCTTAAAACATATAAGGAAAGCAGCAATCTTAGTGTTTAAACTACTAAGCAAAGTGTTAAGCACTCACCTGCTAATTAAAAGATTGGTGGCTCGAATCCACCCAGCAGCTCCACAGGAAAAAGACCTAGTGATTTGCTTCCATAAAGATTATAGCCAAGAGATCCCTGTGGGGCGGTTCTACTCTGTCACATGGGGTTGCTCCGAGTCTAAAACGACTCAACGACACCTAACAGCAACAACAACCTAAACTTAACACTGACACTGTCCTTGTAGCCCCATGGATAGCTATGGGATATTCTAATCAATGCAGTAGAAACTAAACATTTATGGTTAAAACAACAACAATTAAGCCAACAATAAAGAAAGCAGTGTTTTTGTTTTTGTTTTTAATGCATACAGTTCTATAATTAAGAGTGATTTGTGTGTATGTCACTATGAGTTGAAATCGACTCGACAGCAATGGGTTTACTAAAAAAAAAAAAAAAACAGGCTGTTGTGTTACATTGGCCGTCATTCTTTCAATAACGGTGCGTTTTAGGCCAAGAAAGGTTATGATTTTCTATCATCGGTGTACTGTACTTAAAGCTAAGTCAGTCAGTATTATCTTCCAAAGCTACCTTTCCAATGCTACTTGCAGATTCAGTGGTCATTTGGATGTTTGACACATTGATCTTGGCTTCTCTTTCCTTTCAGCGGTTTTGTTTTAGGATGAATGTCCTAGATGTTCCATGGCACCATAATGAAAGCTGCAAAGCGTTTGCTCACTGTGTTTAATTACTCTGGGGAAGTTAACTTCATCTTCCATTTAACACTTAGTTACAAATGGAGTCTTTTAGTCTCACATCATGCTTAGACCTTTTGATCATTATCTAAATGTAATTGCAGCACAAACATTTTCACTATTCTCTGACCTTTTACGAAATCAACCATGATAAGACTAAATCTTACCTGGTCTCTTAATGGAAATCATCCTTAAATTTTTCCAACATCAATTACGCTACCAAAGAAGCTTATGGTCAGCATATTGTGACCACCCTCAGTACAGGGAATGCAGTGCCTACTTAGTAACAACAATTGGCAAAAAAAATGCCATTCCTTCAAAAGAGATTACAGTTTTCTTAGTGGAGACATATTTATATACACATACACACATATATATATTTTAAAACCAAACCAAACCCACTGCCATCAAGTCAATTCCAACTCTTAGTGACCCCATAGGGTATCCAAGGCTGTGAATCTCTACAGAAGCAGACTGCCACGTCTTTCTCCTGAGGAGCTGCTGGTGGTTTTAAACCACCCACCTTTTGGTTAGCAAAAGAATGCTTTAACCACTGTGCCACCAGGGTGTCCGTATATACTTCAGTAGGTCAAAAACAACTCAATGTTGCCAAGTTCAATTTTTTTCACCCTAATATGCAAACACATGCATTTATGCATATATCCACACATATTAGAGCTATAATATAAAATCACCTGTTTATTTATTGAGCTAGGGGCACAATGCTCAGAAGATGGTATATATCAGCTTTGATCACCCATCTAAATAAATAAACATGCTCTCCTTCAGAATATAATGAAACAGACCGAGATCACATTACTTGACTAAACTCACGTAGTTAGGAAGTATCAGAAGAGAGACTCGAGCTCAGGTTGACTTATTGCAAAACGTATAGTTTCCTACTTTGTCATGCTTCTCCACACAGGCTTCAACAAACATCTGCACCCCATTATTTGATGTCCTGTACTCTTTGCCCCATATTTCAGGGAACATTTCTAGGGAAACTGAGGAAAACTCCCCATGGCAAATATAAGTGCCCTGAAGAACGACACTGTATATCCTTGCATTCATTTTAATAAATTCGAACTCTCAAAATAGATGATTTCACCTTCTCAAGGGAATATTTTCGATAGAAACTATGGACTCAGCTGATGGGAAAAATGAGAACTCAGTGAAGAGGAAAGCAATTATACCAGCATCAATTCAATGCATTAATGTCTGACCTTGTACCCTTTAATAAGAAGGATAGTTTTCCCAAAGGTCTAACTTATTGCCACAGAGGGAAAAAAAAAAACTCTACCTAGGAGACATGACTGTACCACTTTCTTAAGGAAATTTATACGTAACATTTCTGTGATTCAATGTCTCAGGCTGTTAAAAATAAAAATATGTATAATGAAAGGAATACATCTACACAAGTACTATACTTCCGTGGTGCCCACATAGGCACTTGCAGCCGGTTGGTCATGGACCTTGCTCATTGAAAACCTGTACCCTGCTTTACTTGGGGAATGAAGTTGAACGTTGGCCTAATTACTTTGAAGCTATAAATCTGTTCCGTCACCTGCTAATGGTGCCAGAGGATTCTGGAATGGTGTTTTGCTTATGTCTACTTTCTCTCCTTTTTCCTCCAGGCCATACTATGAAATGACTAAAGTCAGTGCTTAAGGCATTATTGCTCTCAGAAAACAATCAAAGTAGTCTTAATTGCCAAGGAGAGTTTTTGCTGCCAGTATCCTAAATCACTGTTTTAATCTCAGCAAGCTCCAGTGCTGAGATCAACCAATGAGTTTTACTTGACTAGCTTTGCTGTCAGGCTGAATTTTCCATAAAAAAGAAATGTAACATTTTAATGCAAATCATATTTTATTTTATCTTTTTAAGTAGTTGATGTCCTGTCAGGAAAACAAAAACGGTACTAGAAATTCAAGCAGAAAAAAAGCTTTCATACAGGGAATAGATTGGAAAGGCTTAAAGACTGAAAAGGAGAAAGGGAAGGGGATATTGAGATAGCAATAGCAAAACAAGCATTAGTTATCCATGAGCCAGTATACTGATTGGTTGCTGCACTGCCAAAGGTCCATTGGCTCCTCTGCTCCACCAGGTGGCCTCTACACAGGAACGCAGCAGCTGCCGTTTCTGCTCAGGTTGCTCAAACCACCTTGAACGTCCCTGGGGCCTTCAACCATCTCCAGTTGCTTTTAATTGTCTACAGTTGCTGCAGGCTCTACCTGGAGCAGAAAAAAGTAATGGTTTCCTCTCCCTTCTACCTTCCAATCTCCTAGCAATGGCTTTCATTGACAGTGCCTAACAGAAAGCTAGGAAGAGGCGTTCAGGAAATAGAGTTGCTGGCTTTGGGTGAGCATGGAGCTGAGAGCCAACAGACACGATTCAGTACGATTTATTGTAATTTTTATTTCATTGTTCTATTCTATTCCTGTTTATTCTAACCACTGATGATTCATTGAAATGATGTCTGCAAAGTGCCTTTGGTAGTGATTTGCCCTTTAAATAGATACATAATAAATGTCAGTCACATAGGTGAAAGTCTTTCTAAAACCATTTTATAGTTTTTCGTCTTCTGAAACCACGGAGACCAAACATAATTTAACTTTTTTTTTTGATGACTCCAGGTTCACTTTAGAATGTCAATGTTTACACCGGGATCGTTGCCGTCGATGACTTTCGAGGCGCAGAATTACGCTTTTTCCAATGCTAATTCTTCCAAACTGCTATAATTTTAAGGTCTGCATTCTGCTTTTCTTTTTCATTTTCTACATCTTTGTCTTGCCGACGAATAATCGGCAACGACTTCATCCGCCTGTCAGTGTACATCTGTTTAGCAATATCCTTATTGTTCCTAATTTTCTAAAACTGATTTGTAGTATGTTAGGAACCAAGATAACCAAATCTTCTTGGGTCATGTTTTAAAAGGTGGAATCCTAAGTGAAGCCCTGAGTGGCAGCCAGTGAGGGTTCCTGATGAGCAAAGTGTGTGAATTCGTTTGTTCAGAGACCATTTTTGTCTATTCCATGTTTTCTTCTATTTTCCGGAGAGTTGTGGTTGTTTGCTCAGGAGCCTTCTGGTAGTTGAGATGTTAATGTAATATTGGGCAGCTAGCAACAACAGGCTAATTTTGGGAATGGCCTGAAGTGCATTCTGAGTGATTCATCTCATAATAAAAATTATACCATAATTGAAAGAAATAAATCTTTTCTCCTTATGAATGCAATAATGGCCCCTTTTTCAAATTTACAAAAGTCGATTGTATTTTGTGTACTATAAAAAGGTAATTGCACATAATATATTCATTAATTGTTTCTAGGTCTTATATTTAAAAACATGTATACATACATGTGGTGTGTATATGTGTGTGTATATATATGAAATATGAAATACATAGGTAATATGTAATAAATTGTGCATGTTGGATTGAAATGGGAGTGCCAGAGACTGAACAGAAGAAAATGCTTTTAATAGTACAGAAATCAAATGTTATTATCAAAGAAACTTTGACACTTCCCACTGTTTTGGGTATTATAACTTAGTACAATTAATTATCCACCTATAAAGATAATATGTCACTTTCATCTGCCCTTTCTATAGTTATGTCTGCCTCACATTTTGGATCTTCATACATTTACTATCTTATTCCTAGTGCAAAAAGAGTCAGCTCCCATGCATAATGATTGAGATTAAGCTTTCCTAAAACTGACATCACAAAGCTGCCTTTATTATGCTCCCATCTCTGAGCACTTTGAAAACTGAAAAGGGCATTATGCACATACTCAGCACAGAGTCCGGTGGTCCCGAGTCACATAGCTAATTAGCAATAAATTGTGGACCAAATTCTCGATCTGTTGGAACCCAAATGTTTGAAGATCTATGGGATTCTATAACTGGGAGAAGCATAATGAAATAATTTATATAATAATGATTGTATATTAATTTTCTATTGCTGCTCTACCAAATTTCCACAAATTTAGTAGCTTAAAACAACACAAAGTCGATACAATCTTATAGTTCTAAAGATCAGAAGTCTGACAGGAACCTCACAGTGCTGAGATCCAGGTGTGAACAGGATGCATTTCTTCCTGAAGGTTCTACAGGAGAATCTGTTTTCTCATCTTTTCCATAAGCTGGAGACTGCCCGCATTCCTCTCTTGGTCCTCTTTCTCCATATGTAAGACCAGCAATGATGGGTTGAGTCCTTTTCACAATGCAGCACTTTTACCCCTTCCTTACTCACATCTTCCATGACTCTGACTCTTCTCCCTCTCTGTCCCATTTTTAAGGACGCTTGTGATTACACTGAGACTGTCTGGAAAATCTAGGATAATCTCCCTATTTTAAGTGATTTGATTATCAATTTTAATTGCATCTGCCCTCTTTTTTCCCTTTATGATGTAAACTGACATATTCACAGATACCATGGATTGGGACATGGACATCTTAGGTGGGGCTCCATTAGTCTGCCTACCATAGCCAATAAAGTTATTATACCAATAATATATAGGAACAGACCCTTAGTCTCATTTATCTGTCATAAAAACCATACCAGGTAGGAAGGAGAAGATTGATTTTTTTAGGAAGGGAAAAAATATCCTATGGGCTTTCAGCTTTTTATTGGTGGAAATTTTAAGAATTATAAATATAGGTCAAAATTATTTAAGGCTTTTAATCTGTAGAAGATAATTAATTGGAATTAAAAGTATAATTTCCTACTGGGGAATCCATAAGGATGCCTAACCCACCCACTGCCATCGAGTAAAGGGTGGATTAAAAAAGCTTCTGTGTTGTAGAAAAGAGGAAAGAAAAAGGATACTAATGATCTTGGATCCATTAAGAAGTTATAAATATCACATTAAAGTAGGCTTATTTTCCATCTCAAATCTCTAAGACAAAAATTGTATTGATAGAGTTGCTGAATGGCATAGTTGGAAATGAATGACTCAACAATGGCTCTTATTTGTGGATTAGATGATTTATGTAATAATTATATCTGTAATCTGCCTCCCAAGAGCTCTCTTAACATCACATTCACCTGTCCAAATTTTAGTTTCCACCTCCGTAAAGGAAGGTGATATTTTTACCTTGCAAAGTAGTAAGTAGTTGGGTTAAATGAGTTAACATGTGAAAATCATCTGGAACATAATAAGTGCTCAGTAAACTGTCACAATTGCTACATTTTATTATCGCTAACATTATTTCCATCTATGCTGAGTGTAATTCTGGATTGTCTGACCAAGGAAGGAGGGGCCATACCGTGACTATCTTCAATTTTCAGCTCAAACTAGGTCTCTATGTATAATAAATTAATTAAAAAAAAAAAATACATTTCTTAAATTTAAATGTTCTCTCTTTTTTTTTTTTTTCCTATAAACTTATGGAGCAAAATTACAACAATTTACTCCAAGGGTTCTCTTAAGTAGTAATTTTTTTTTTTTTTTAGAGTTTAATACATGCATTTAAAAAAATCGATTATTATTTAATGAATTGTCTGGAGAAACAAAGGTGAATGGCAAATGGATCCAACCCTTTGGCTCCTTGTCTCTTGGCTTATAAACTTCTCTCGTGGGCGGAAGGTAAACCTGCGTTCAACTTGTCAGATTATGTGGGCTTATTGGAGTTTATTATTTGTAGAATTTGGAGCCTATGAGCGAACGTGTCATTGCCTGGAGAGGCCAGAGCAGGGCCACGGAGCTGAGTGGGTTAGAAAACCTGAGGCTCACCACCTGAGTGTTTATTGAATTATACATATTTGTGAGAATTGGCTGCAGTTACCTGAAAAAATTTGGAGTTAAACTCTTGTTTTCTGGTGATAGTGTACTTCTAATATAGAGTATTTTAAATCATTATATGACTTCAAGTATGTGTGTGTATAAAATTATCATATATTTGTTTTCTAGTTATTTAGAATCATAAAAGATGCAAGCTAATTTTCTAAAGAATACATTTTTATGTAGATTGTTTCTATAAATGCTTTATTATACTTTATGTATTTGTAAAATAACATATTTCTGCTAGTTAGAAGCAGTACAGATTAAACAATTCTGTGAAAGTTCGAGGATTTTTATAAGTTAAAAAGAGCACAGTGGCTTATTTAGGTTTAATGAGTTTTGCTAAAGAAATAAAGATTTGAAAATCGTTTTAAAGATCATATCATAATAAAATTAGAATGATTGTTAATAGTTTTGTCATATCTTTGCATTTAATTTTATTGAATTTTTTTTCCCTTTTTAATTGTGGGGTGAAAAGTCTTACATGGGATATGAATAGATTTTTTTTTTCCCATTAAATTAAACTAAGAAGCTCTTCATTTAATGTAGAATCCTTAGCTTAAAGGATTGTTAGAAATTACATATGAGAGCCAATTCTACGTTTTGCACAAATGTACTATTTCTATCAATGTTAATATTTAATTCATTTTTTCAAATATCACTTAAAATGATATATGGCTAAGGTCAGCTATTTATACATTATTAATAATTATTAAATTCATTAAAATAGTCAATCTTGTCACTTTTTGTCTAAGTTGATGTGAAGCTCTATTATCAGGTTAGAGAAATTCCTGAAGTTTGGAAAATACACACACACACACACACACACACACAGAGGCTTCATCTATATTTATTAGTGCATACAAAAAAAAAAAATTTTTTTTTTTTTACAACCTATAAGAATTCTAAAATATAAAGTGATAATAATAAGCCTGGAGCCCCGGTGGAGCAGTGGTTAAAAGCTCAGGCTGCTAACCAAAAGGTCAGCAGTCTGAATCCACCAGCCACTCCTTGGAAACCCTATGGGGCAGTTCTACTCTGTTCTATAGGATCGCTATGAGTTGGAATCAACTAGATGGCAATGTTTTTTTTTGTTTGCTTAATAATAAACAGTGTATAGATTTTGATTAATAGCATATGGTCCCATGAACGGGACATTTGTGTAATACAGGTGAAAAAGAATGGCAGCAGAAAGCACCTGAATGCACTGCCAGGCACTGCTGGCCACATTGACCCAACATTGAATTCTCTTTCTTGTTTTTTTTTTGGTTTCTTGTGTTAACAGTAGGATTATCACCTTTACATTGTGGGCAGTGATATGAGGTGCCTTTTAAAGTGACCTGAGGAAATCCGATTTCCTGATCTCATCTAATTGAGCCACACACCGGGCCAACATGAAGCAAAATGACTTACAACCATAACTCCATTTATTCCTTGCAACAACAGTGAGGTAGGTAGCACCATGAGCATTTAACAGAAAGAGGCCACTCTTGCAAATATCAAAGAACTGTAAGTAAATAATAAGCATGATACTAATTAATGCATGATAATAATGTGAACATGGATCATGCTCAGCACCTTAGGATAATATTCCCAATATCGCAAAGCTAATAAATGGGGGAAGAGGATTAAAATCAGGCCTGTGTCCCAAACCAGCTCTGCGGTAGCGTCCATGGCAACAATATTTGAACACATACATAGCGCTTACCTTTTGCTGGGAACTGTTTTAAGCTCTGTACTTTATATGAACTCATTTAACCATCAGAAAAGCCCTATGTAGTAGTCCTACTATTATTCTTATTTTACATTGAGGAAATTGAGGTACAGAAAGGTTGAATAACTAATACAGGATCATTCAAATCTTAAGGGGAGAAATTAGAATTGAAGCTAAATTTGGTTGAGTGTCAAAGGCCATGGTTTTAACTCTATTCTGTCTCTGACAGATACACTGGCCTAACCACAGCTCCGTATCCTCACTGTCCATCAGTATTGTTGCCTGCTTGTTAAAAATTCTCTTCTTCAAGTTAAAAGAAAAATGCAAAGTAGTAAATATTTACTGAGCATCAGAGTTTCAAACGAGGAGTCCTGTGCAGTGTCAGGGAGAAGGCCAGCACCCTGCTTTGCTTCACAGTCCATGCTTCGTAATCATTTGCTCATTGATTAGTGAGCATGATATTCAATGGATTGATTGCAAAAACACTCCTGCAAACTCAAAAAAAGGTAAGGATATGCTGCCATGCATATCCTTACCTTTCTTTGAGAGAAAAATGGTGAAATAAATTCAGATTCTCTCTTAGCAACACAGCACAGTCCATTGGACACATTTCACAACCTATTCACCAGCCTAAATGTATTAAACCCTGAAGATTTCAGAAATATTTCTAAAATGTACCTTGGTTTCATATACTGTAGATGTGTCCACTGTCATTCTATGCTACCGTTTAAATTTCATATTAACTTTGGATGAAAAGAATATGAATACATTACAAACACACTCTCAAATTAAGAATATGAGCTCAATTTTACCAGGTTCTGACAGCTTAATATGCTGAAAATAGTGGGGTACATTTTCAAAGCAGCATGCTCTAATTTAGCCATGCAGCTCACGTTTATTTTAATGGGACTTGTACAGTGAAATCACTACAAAACACCTTGAACACTTACCCAACTGTGTCTACCAAAGGGAAGGCAGCGTTAATTGAACTAGGAAAGGAAAATGAGTACTTAACCTTAGTCACAAAGGCTCAACTTCTGTTTAATTCCTATGCACTTATTCTGTAGTAAACTTCTACAAATAAGAACTACCTTAAAAAGATTTTTTTTGAATTTAATAACATGGCGTGTGTCATGATTCAAAAATCAGTGTATCTGAGAACATTAAGAAACTAGTATTGATCTTTTAACCTATGGATCTCCTCTCTTGTAACATTCACAAATTCTAATTAGGCCTAATCATATTAATTATAACATCAAAAATCCAGTGGCACAGAATTGTGAGAGTTTTACTTCATTAGATGGCCTCGTTTCTCAAAAACTATTAACATCATAATCACAGACAAAATATATTAATCTATGTCGGATTTTAAAAATGGGTAGGACCACATCTCTAAACTAATGATTCATAAAATCATTTGCAGCTATTAGCCTATAAGGATAAGTAGCAGTAGCTCCTATTTCATTGCTTGGTATGATACTATCAAGTTAAAGTCTATCTAGTATGAGAGGTTTATATATATCACATAATTCATTGAGGACTGTCAGGCTTTTAAAATTTGCATTGCCATGTACAATTACAAGTCTCATAATATGAAATAATCTTCAGGCAGGAGTTCTCTGAAAACCTATCTTAACCTGAGCCCAATTAAGAGTCCTGTAAAAGTCAGTGTTTGTTTACTGTGATGCTAAGAGTTCCACCTTGCCACATACCTTTGGGGAAGCCTGACTTTTTTCAAGGCTATGCGCACTCTGCGATGGCCAGGCCACACTGAAAGGAGGGAGGGATGTGGTGGGCAGCAGGAACAGATGCTCCTTCAGCACACCCTTTGTCAGGAGGTGGTGCGATCTCTCCGTCTGAATTTTATGTTGATGCTTAGACGAATGATCGTGTCTTTGTGCTTTTTGTGGCACTGTCTAATGAGGATGTAAACATGCTTACAGATTTGAATTCACAAGTCCTTACGACACCTTTCTTTTGAAAGCAGGTGATAAGCATCTTTTAGTTATTAAAATTTCAGATGACTATAAAAAGCCTATCAAAGGCTACTGTGCATATTTATGACAAGGAAACATAAACAGGTTTTATCACTCTCTCTGTGGGCATCTGGAGCCCTGGTGGCATCGTGGTTAACAGCTCAGCTGCTAATCAAAAGGTCAGTCGTTCAAGTCCACCAGCCACTCCTTGAAAACCCTACAGGGCAGTTCTAGTCTGTCCTATAAGGTCACTATGAGTCAGAATCAACTCAACAGCAATTTTTTTTTTTTTTTAAATGGGCTTCTAAGATATCATTGAAAGGCACTAGGTTTTGGAAACCAGGCAACCTGAACCAATCTGAATCTTCAAAAATTTATTAAACACTGACCATGTGCAAGGCCCTGGGCAAAGCATTGGCATAAATTGTTTAATGCAATGTTTCAGATGCCCAATGTATATATATATATATATATAATATATATAAATGCCATCAAATCGATTCTGACTCATAGTGACCCTAAAGGTATAATGTATATTAAAAAAAAAAAAATTCTTTTTTTTTATACATTATATAAAAAAAAAATTTTTTTTTTTTTTTTTTATAGTCAGCAATAAATATTTTAACTCTGTGCCCCCGGAAGCCAGAGGTGCATGGAGGTGATGAACATACCCTTGGAAGGATGATGTAATTTAGAAGATAAAAAGGTGAAAAATAATACAAATGAAGCCCCATGGTATGTGGAAGAGCATCAGCTAACCGGCAATGAGCGTAACAAGATACATATCCCCGTCTGCCTCTAAATAACAGTATTAACTTGGACTACAAGTTACTAACACTTCTGTAGGTCTCCGTTTGCTTGTATGTTAAACACAGCGTTATTACCAAATTTAAGATGCAGTAGAATGACTTACTAGTTTGTCATCAATGGTAAGTTACTTAGCACACTTGAAGCAGCAGATGCACTCTGTTTCCACTGATGACTTTGAAGAAACAAGCTGCCATTAATTTTACAGCCACAAGGTAATGAATTCTGTCAACAGCCCAAAGGAGTTGGAAGCAGATTCTTCCTAAATTAAGACTCTCAATGAAAATGCCGCCTGGTCAACACCTTGAGTGCAGCCTTGTGAGACTCTGAACAGAGGACACAGCTGCCCTGTACACAGATTCCTGACCCCCGCAAAAAACCTGTGAGCTAATAAATATGTGTTGTTTTAGACTGCTAAGTTTGCGATAACTTGTTATTGTTGTTGAGTGCCATCATGTCAATAGTGATCCCATGTGACAGAGGAGAACTTCCCCTGCACCATCTCCTTGGCTGTCATCTTTACAGAACAGGTCACTGGGTCTTTCTCTTGTGCAGCTGCTGGGTAGGTTTGAACTGCCAACCTTTTGGTAAGCAGCTGAACACTTAGCCGTTGAGCCATGCACAGTAATAAAAAAAATACTGAAGTCATCAATTGTGACAAGAGTCTGTCTGGGGCATCAGGGAGTTTTGTGCAAATCAGAAAAAGGCACTTTCTCCAGGGGATATGCAGTCCTATGGCTTCAAGGCTTAGAGAGAGAACTATGCCTTCCTGCCAAATAGAAAAGGCAACCCTCCTTCTGAGTTGACACTGCCCTTTTCCAGTGAGCAAGACTTAGTGACACACGCCCTGCTCATGCTTTCTGCCAACCTCCTATGCGCAGACATCAGCAACAACTCTGGGTCAGATTCAAGCAGAATGAGAAAGACTATCTAAGAGGAAGCATACTGAAACTGCATTTCAGGGGTGTGGCAGGAATGGCAACAAAACCTATGCGGCTCAGCAATGAAATACAGAACATGACAGGATATTAAAATGAGGCTAGACAGATATACGATATAACAATGGCTATTGTTCCCACAATCTGGCACTTTGCTAGGCACTTGACATTCTTTATCTTTTCATTTGTAGATGAAAAAGTGGAGGCTCAGTGCAAGTAGCTAAACATTTATGAACATGGGCTCTGGGGTTGGAAAGAGTTGGCCTTAAACACCTGCTTTGCCACCTTTTATGTTGCCTTCATCTTCTAGCGCCTTGGTTTTGTTCAGCAGGAAATAAAGACAATAGCATAACAATTATTAGATTGTTAATGATTTCATGCAATAATAAATGCAAAATAATTCATGCACTGCTCTGGCATATAACAAGGGCTCATTTAATAAAAGTTATCATTATTTCCCAAGGTCATATGGCTATTGGTGGAAGAAAGAAGATTCAAAATTTATGTCCTTGAGAGAAGTTGGGGGCGGGAAAGTTGGGTAGAAACTACAAAAACCAAGAGTAAAGATAAAAGCTATGGAACTGGTGAAACAGAGGTAGGAGACTCAAGAAGTATGAGAAACCATGAGAAAAAGAATTAATCAAAGACACTTCTCTAATTTTAATTCTGAATGCTAAGGAGAAATATGGTGCCATTGCCAGAAATGGGGACACTGAGAGAGGGATGAGCTGGGATGGCAAACATCAATTGTTACGAGGAATACAACAAAATGAGAGTAGAGGAGAAGAAGAGAGAAGGTAGATATGGAATGATTACCAATATATATACAGCTATAGACCCATATAGATATATAGCTATATTTTTTATGTATATGTACTTATATATAGATAGGTGTAGAGAGAGAGACAGAGATACACACATCTCCTTTTGACACCACTGTTAAGCTGCTAACCGAAAGATCAGTGATTGAAACTCATCAGCCACTCCATGGGAAAAAAATGTGGCAGATTGCCTCCGTAAAGATTATAGCTTTGGAAACCCTATGAGGTAGTTCTACTCTGTCCTGTAGGGTGCTATGAATCAGAATGGGCTCGACTGCAACGGGTTTGGTTTAAAGATATATATATGTAATATATATTTACATATATACATACACATGTTGTTAGCGGCCATCCAATCAGCTCCCAACTCATGGAGAACTCATGCTTCATGCACAACAGGCTGAGACAATGCCTGGTCCTGTGCTATATCCATGATTGGCTGCAAATGAACCATTGCGATCCACAGGATTTTTGGAAGTAGATCACTAGACCTTTTATGTACACACACACACACACACACACACACACAGACAAGGAACCTCTGTGTGACGCAAATGGTTAATGTGATTCGCTGCTAATGGAAAGGTTGGTAGTTTGAGTCCACCCAGAGGCACTTCAGAAGAAAGGCCTGGGGATCTATTTCCCAAAAATTGGCCACTGAAAGCCCTAAGGAGCACAGTTCTACTCTGACACATGGGGTCGACAGGAGTGGGAATCAACTCCATGGCAACTGGTAAGATATACCAATTATTTAATCCAGACCACTCAGTTCAAAGATATACAATTAGTTGTAGAAAGGCACATTGTGTAAGAGTAATTAGCACAGTTGTGTCTCCAGGTAATGCAGGAGGTTAACAAACAATCCTCTGGGGAATTGACTAGCAATAGCTGCACAGCTGCATAAAATTCTGGGCATTTTTAGGGAGAATAATATTAGGTTTTTAAATGGCAGATGGTTTTCTCTGAAGCCCTGTGGGTCATGTTCTATTAGTTTTTGATACTGTAAAGCTATTTTACTTTTATTGGCAGTATACCTAATACATGAACGGGACAGGAGACACCTGGTTTCAAAGAAGCTGCCTAATTTTGCAATATGTACTGTAGGCCAAGGTACTTGGAGAAACAATTCACAACTAATTATTTTATTTATATAATGATGAATGACAGAAAACTGTGAGTCCCAGCCTTGTTGATTAAGTTATGGTGACTGTAATGCTGTAATTCATTCATTTTTTTATAAAGGACTTTAAAAAATAATTCATCGAACTTGCAAACTCATTTCAATATGTAAAGCCTAATTTGTTTTCTATAGTTATCTGCCTTCTTAGTCTGGTTTTAGCACTGATTCGGCAAAATATATCCCAAAGTCAAACCTCCAAAGCAGAAAAGATACTTTAAGATTTTTCAAAAATCTATCTCCTATTTTGTGTGCGTGTGTTTTCCTTTTTTCTCTTATGAAGGGAAGCGTATGTTTATAGTATTGCAACAAATCAGTGTTTGCTCAAATTATGAATAGGAAATATAAAAACAGAACAAATGTGTAAAATTGGCAGTGCTGACGTTACCTTCTGAAGCTGGGGAGAAACTTTCATTATAAAAATTGTTTGAAGTACTTTTTCCCCACTTTTCTTTCTCTCTACCCTCTTTTTGTAAATACTTCTGTCAACAACCAAAGAGAAAATTGGCAGAAGACATTCAGTAAAGAAAAATTCCTGTGGTTAGAAAAAAAAAAATCAATCATTACATTTGATCCTTTACCTCCTGGTTGTATATAAACCAAAATTGCCTGCATTCTTGCTGTATCACTTGTAATCCAACAAAGTTTTACAATTAACATTAATTTTTACACTAATTAAATATGCAATAGAAGGGTTAACCAAAGCATTCTAGAAAACAACATTCGTTCATTACCTCTTTAAAGAAATTTGTAACAAGCAGTTTGCAATACTTCTGTCAGGCTAACTAAAGATTAAAAAAAAAGCTTCTTGTATATTAGGCTATTATGAAGTTATTATATTAGGCTATTATGAAGTTAGTAGCATGCTAAAAATCTTCTCTACGTGTACAAATTAATTGCATTCATATGCAATTCACATCACCTTGACTCACTTTGCATTTTGATGTTTTTATACATTTATATGGAGCTGATGCACCATTTCGTTTAATGCATAACCAAAAAACTCATTGACACTGAATAGATTTCCACTTACAGCGACCCTATAGGACAGAGTAGAACTGCGCCATAGGGTTTCCAAGGCTATGATCTTTTGGAAGCAGATTGCCATGTCTTTCTCCAGTGGAGCTGCTGGTGGGCTTGAACTGCTAACCTTTCAGTTAGCAGCCAAGCATTTAACCACTGCGCTTAATGCCTACAGGACAGCAATTACTCATTCTGTAATGCGAATGCAATCGAAGACTGGAATCCCTGCCAGCAATGGGCAAGGTGGTAAAATACTTAAAAGAGCTTTTTTTTTTTTTTTTTTTTGCTTTGTTTTGTTTTGTTTTGTAAAGTACTAGAAAGTTTTCTAAATGAGTTAAAAATGAGTTAAAGTGTTTTTGTTTTTGGTCCTGCTTAGAAATGGAGATAGGGTGGACTTTTTGTTATACCCTTACAGGCTTTCCAACAGAGAGTACAGCTAACTGGCTCCTGCAGCGCTCAAGTTTTTGGTTTCTTACATTGGAGAGAGAGGATTTTAGACTTTTTTTTTTAAATGTACTTCCGCTTCTCAATATAAATGGATATGAAGGATCACTTTACAAGCTGTTGTCAAAATTCATTTTAAGAATATTTATATAAAATTTTCAGACCCAACCCCATGCCAGAAGTGGAGTCTAAAAAATTTTCTCTGGATTTTCCCACAATTTGCTCATCCCTGTGGAAACAGGCGAGCCCAGATCATCTCTACAAAATAGTATTTGTCTCCAGATTTGACTTTTCTGCCTCTAGTAAAAATAGTAACATGTTAACTCAAAAGAATCGGCCCTAAGTAATTAAGATGATATCTTTTAAGTTGAGATGATTTTAAATTTATAAGAAAAGTAGATGTTTTAAATCCTTTGGGCTTTAAAACATCTAATTAGTCCTTTGTTCATTTTATAATTTGAAACAAAATGTTAACTCCCTCCTGTAGGAAAGTTTCTTTTGCTAGGGATCAAACCATTAGCAATCTAACTTTGAAAGCATCTTCTGCTTTTTGTTAAAATTTAGGGTCAAAGTCCTAGATGTGCCCAATTGATAACGTAACAAGGAGTCTTTTTTGTGCTAATGAGCATTTGTATAGAGATAGAGGGAGGACTTGCTTATCTAGTCATTAACGTTTGCCAAGCAAAAGTGGAAACAGCGTAGACTCAGTACAAAATTCAAACTTACCCAAAACGTACTTTACCTAACAACACTTGAAGCCAGCCGGAAAGGAAAGATGCTATTTACATTCTGTACTTCTGACAGCTGACTACTCAAATTTGGTGTGTTTACTTTTCTGAAGGAAAGGGTCCCAGGTAGGGCCAGATCAAGATAAAATTGTCTTTAATTCACTCCTCTTTGTTTGATAATCCATCCTGAAATCCGTTTTTGGAGCCCTTTTCTTTAATAAATAGATAGCAGAGTCTTCACGATAGACTCTGTTGTGAGTCAGAATGATATACAATACTCCCTAGGTATTTGCAGGGGATTGACTCCATGACTCCTGAGGATACCAAAATCCAAGGATGCTCAAGTCCCTTATATAAAATGGTGTAACCCCAAAAATGGCATAGTATTTGCATATACCTACGCAATCCTCCCACCCACCCATTGCTGTACAGTCGATTCCGACTCATGGTGACCCTACAGGACAGAGTAGAACTGCCCCATGGGCAATCCACCTGTATACTGTAAATCATCTGTAGATTACTTATAATACCCAATACAGTGTAAATGCTATGTAAATAGTTGCTATACTGGATTGTTTAGGAATAATGACAAGACATAAGATGAACAACACTCAAACAAGGAGTGCTGGAGAGAGTCTGAGGATCTGAGAAATGGCGGGAAGCTACAGCAGGGATGCCTACACATCACTTCATTCATGTGGATTCAGAGCAGTGCTTGGCACTCGGCAAATTCAAGTTTTGCTTTTTGCAACTTTTTTTCTGAATATTTTTGATCTTCGGTTGAGTCCATGGATGCGGAGCCCACAGATATGGAGGAACGAGTATCATAGCTTTGCTTTCAAACAGCTAAGCTTATGAATTACACCTCTATCACTTACTAGCTTTGCAGACTTAAGTTACTTAACCTCCCTAAGTCTCATTGCATTGGGCAATCTGCTGCAAAAGTGTTAAAAAGTAAAGATGGCACTTTGAGGACTAAGATGCACCTGGCCCAAGCCATGGTATTCTCAATCACCTCATATGCATGTGAAAGCTGGAAAATGAATAAGGAAAACCAAAGAAGAATTGACGTCTTTGAATTATGGTGATGGTGAAAAACTTTGACTATACCATGGACTGCCAGAAGAACGAACAAATCTGTCTTGGAGGAAGTACAGCCAGAGTGCTCCTTGGAAGCAAGGATGGTGAGACTTCGTCTTTCATACTTTGAACGTTCTCAAGAGGGCCATTATGCTTGGTAAAGTAGAGGGTCAGTGAAAAAGAGGAAAACTCTCAATGAGGTGGATTGACACAGTGGCCGCAACGATGGGCTTAGACATAGCAACGATTTTGAGGATGGCGCAGAGCCGGGCAGCATTTCGTTCTGTTGTACATGGGATCCCTATCAGTCAGAACTGACTCAATGGCATCTAACAACAACAACAAGTCTCATTTCCCACCACCCATCTGTCAGTTTGTGGTACTCTGGTGTTTTGTGTGTTGCTGTGATGCTTGAAGCTATGCTACCTGTATTTCAAAAACCAACAAGGTCACCCATGGTGGGGAGGTTTCCACAGAGCTTCCACACTAAGACAGCCTATGAAGAAAGGCCTGGTGATCTGTTTTCAAAAATTGGTCAGTGAAAACTGTGTGGGTTGCAACAATGAACTCAAACAGGAGTCAGGCCTGACATTACAACAACTAACATCACAACCAACAAATCTGGTTTTCACGTCATATCTTCAAATACAGAATATCAGGAGAATTAATTAAAATGATATTTGTATAATCTAATGTCACCTAAACCCTAGTAGGGTCACCTGTAGAGTTTGCCCACAATTGGTCATTTCCCTTTATGGACCAGCTGAAAGAATGTGGCTCCTTCTCACTTCTTCATCTCTACAGGAATTCTTAAAGGGCTACAATGAGAGAGATTCAGTTCATAACTAGGGCTTTAATGCCATGGTAACTGCCCTTCTTAGGCTACCCACATGGTGGCACAGACTTGACCTTGGACTTGTGTTCCTGTTCTACTACTGAACTAAGATATTTCTGCCTTCTACCACTGGGCTCCCTGTGCTGCCCCATTTTCCTTAACCACTAGAGAAATGCTGTACTATTCCTGGACAGAGCTCTCAGTGGTGAGAACCTAGAGCAGTTGGAGAGGTGGGCCTTGGGGACACAGCTCTTTCAGTTTTGCCTCACACCCTGGGTCTTCCCAGTGAATGGGATGGACTATGAGGGTATAGATTTAAATGGTGTCTCCCACTGAGTCCTCTACTGATTTTTCTGAACACATGGGTCAAAGTATAAAGTCTGGCACACTCTGCCAGATGTCATATTTAGGCATGGTGACCTTTTTTTTTTTTCTTTCAGGGGAGCTTTTGTCTCTCCCTACCTTATGGCTTCCATTACCCCTTCTGTAAAAGCCCAATTATTAAAACATTTTGACTTGCTTTTAATGAATTCCTGTTCCAAATAAGATTTGGATATTGTGGCTGGTTACCTGTTTCTGATTCAGATTATGACTCCGTGATTGTGACTGGGAAGGTTTGTTTTTTCCCAGAATGCTCTGAATATATGATGGGAATGGGCAGATAGCAGGAAATGCCCACATCCAGGTCCACTGAATCTTAACATTCCACGTCCACTGATTCTTAGCTTTGATCCCTCAGTGCTCCCAGTCTCATTTCATATGTAAAGCTTCTGGTGTATAATAATATATTATTTAATATATTTTTGTTTTATTGTCCTCCATCACCAGTGGGTAGAACTCCATGTTCCAAATCAATAACCTCCCTTGTGTTCTCCGTAACAGTTTAGCTGCTCCAAACCCCACTATCTATAACTCTGCTCAGCCAAAATGTCAGTGGTGTCAAAGTTTAGAAATCCTGCCATACATGCTTCCTGGCAACTACCAACCACAACTGAATACCCTTCAATGTCCCCCAGAACCCCTACAAGTTAGATTAGTGTGATGGCAAACATTGGATTGTAGGCTATATTCTGCCTACAGGAGAGAATCAATTACATCAACTAACACCACTTTTCAAAACTAGTAGTCAGCTCAACGTTAGCAAGGAATGACAGTAGTTGATTATTTGGTATTAGACACCAACTTCTTATGCAGGGATGGAAGGCTACATGACTTCCCTGATGCAAAACCGAAGGGACCACCTCAGGGGTAAACATTAATCATCAGAACAATGCAATCAGCTTGCTCTCTGCCTCCTGCATTGTGCTGTCTTAATTATAACTCCTTTCTTTTGACAAGAAGGTTAAAAATACTAAGTGAGTTCACCTGAGAACATATTTGTTCCTCCTTCTAGTGAGCCTTTAACAATTGCTTGATTGAAGATCTGAGCTGTAGGTAGCTGTAATTTTGCAGACTCGTTATATTATTCCTGGCTTACTTAAGTGTTGACTCATTTTGTGCTGTCTGAGAGCTGAAAAGAAATCTTTGGGGAAAGGCTAAAAATATCTTTGAGTTTTCCTTCTATTGCTGCAATTTTATGTCTCTGATGTATGCTCAGAATCATATTCTATGCACATGAGGAATCTCAAAAATCTCTCAAAATGAGAGAAACGATTCCTCGTCTCCCTTAGTGCCCTCACACTTTGTGTTCTCTGATAATATACACGAGTGGGTTTAATACTCAATCATTTCCCAAATCTAATTTGACTGTTGAACAGGGTTTAATTTACATGATGATACAATTTTTCACACCAGAAAGCACTGTAACCCTTTTTCTTCTGAGGTTAATGGTGATCTAGCTTAAAGCCTAAAAGATAATTACGAGGATTGTACTTCAGGTGACAAAGTAGTTTTGACAATCCCAGACTATTGATAGCTTTTTAATTATACCTTTTTCTGCCATAAGAGACTACATGCTTTCTGCTAAACAGTTTCAAGGCCTACTGTTGTCTTTTTAACGGAAATTTCCATCATTATCAATACTTTTTAACCTACTGATGCTCACGTTTCTAAAACTTCATCTCACCACTCCACAACCCCTGAGATGAAATTAAGCTCTGGGTTACTATTTTTCTTTTCCATGAAATATAAAAGAGTTTCAGCCTAGAAATACATAAACATTTATTGACTCACTTGTCTTCTTTACTCAATTGAACTTTGTGACATTTAAAAAAATATATATAAATTTTTGGTATTCTTTGTTTTGTTTTTAGCCCAGAGTCTGTCAAGGAGAAGGTCATAATCCAAGAAAAAGAGCTTGCCTAAGATTTAGCAAATTAGGTATAATCAATGGAAACTTAAAAAATATATGTATTTTTAGCAGAATCACTTTTTTGTGTGAAAATTTACTGTTTTTCCTCTGTAAGTACCTGCTAGTTTTACTTAAGTACCTGTTCATTTTGTTTAAAATATATTTAACTATAAAGTAAGAGGCAAAAAAAATGAGAATAGCAGACACATATATTATTGCCTTTATCTTTTAGGTGAAGTTAATAAAATTTTAAAAAAATGAGTTATTATCAAAATAAGTAAACTAGATTACTTATTTGGAAGTGAATTTAGTTTCAATTTTTTTATAAAGTTGGTATCATTCACACGAAGTCAAACATCCATATGGAAACTGAAAAATTCATTCACATATCCAGATGTTTGAGTACATTAAATCAAATCAATTTTTACTTTGGATTCTCATTTTGTCCTAAGTTTATATTCTTCATCTCATAAAAGCTATTCTTACCATCCGATGCTTCATTCCTGGTCAAATTATGATCCGATGGGTCAGATATATATTCTTTGTGGTTTTTACAAAGAAATTGAACTGCAAACAATTCCATGATAAACTATGATAATGGCAGTCACATTATTCAGAATTAGGGAAACTTTAGAATCTACCTCTTTCTGTGTTGTAATGAAATAGAATAGAAAACAATACCTCAAGATACCAAATGACATGGCCAAGATCACGTATTTAATTAATGATGAAACTTAGCAAAGTCTAGGTGTCTGGCTCAATTAATACTCTTAATATTATATCACACTGTTCATATTAAAAGAATTATTACTTATTTTACCTTTGTTTTGTATTTCAAGGGGTTTATAATGGACTTTTAGAAGTTAAATGGCCAAAATAGAATTGTTCAAACTTAACAAAGACAAGGGAAAGCAATAGATTTTCTATAATGCTGGACCCAACATTTTCTGTGTAACATGCAATGCAGACCTTAGTCTGCTGGATTTTTAACTTCTTTAAGCTTTAATCCCTCATATTTAAAGTGGGGATAATTTGGGGAGGATTATATAATGTCTATATTGTGGTTAGCACACCCGTGGAGAGGAAGGGATTAGAAAAGGCACAGAGGCTGGAAAACACTGAGCAGATTTAAATTGGAGGAAAGACAGTGTATGTTTGGTGTATGTCTTTTTATTCTCCAGTTGCTGTTGCATTAACCCCAGCTTGTGATGTCTCCACATCTGACAGAGTATAACCATGCTCTATAGGGTTTACAACGGCCAATATTTTGAAAATAAATTGCCACGCCTATCTTCCAAGGTGCCTCTTTCAGACTCCAATCTCCAGCCTTTCTTTCAGTTAGCAGAAGAGTGCATTAACTATTTGTACCACTCAGGGAACTCCGTCTTTTTATTGTTTTTGTTAGGTGTCATCAAGTCAATTTTGCCTCATGGCAACCTCATGTGACAGAGTAGAAATTCCCCATAGGGTTTAGACTGTAATCTTTATGGGAGCAGATCACCAGGTCTTTCTCCTATGGAGCGGCTGGCTGGGTTTGAACTGCCATCATTTTAGTTAGTAAAAAAGTGTATAAAGAGTGCATCAGCAAGGCACCCTATCTTTTCATCAGGCACCTACAAAGTACCAATCCTTATGCTTTGGCTGAGGATGACATTATGAATACAAAGAATGTGGTACTTAAATAATTTGCCTGGGTCACTTAATTTACGGTGGTAAAAATAGGATTCATAATTGTTATTTTTTCTCATTAGACCTTGTGGAAGATAAGAATAGAAAGGTGGCAAAGACAACAAAAAAGGATGTAGTGTGTAGGTCTTTAAAGGTAGCAGTGGTAAACTATTAAAGATCTATAAGCAAGAAAGAGCTCTGAGAAGCATATTAGCATAGGAATATAATTTTAGAGGATAGTATTTGCTATGGGTTGAATTGTGTTCCCCCAAAATATGTGTTAACTTGGCTAGGCCATGATTCTCAGTATTATGTAATTATCCTCCATTTTGTGATCCAATGTAATTATTCTACACTTTGCAAATCCTAATCTTTATGATGTTAATGAGGCAGGATTAGAGGCTATTATGTTAATGAGACAGGACACAACCTATAGGAAGGATTAGGTTGTATCTTGAGTCAATTTCTTTTGAGATATAAAACAGTAAACAAGCAAGCAGAGATCAAGGGACTTCATATCACCAAGACGGAAAAGCTGAGAGCAGAGCACTTTCTTTGGACCCAGGGTCTCTGTGCTGAGACGCTCCTAGACCCAGGGGAAGATTAATGCCAAGACACGCGTAGATCTGCAAGGAACACTGGGTCCACAGATGTTCAAAGGAGACAAAGATCTTTCTCCAGAGCCAACGGAGAGAGAAAGCCTTCTCCTAGAGCCAGTGCTTCTAGCCTCCTGAACTGTGAGAGAATAAATTTCTGTTTGTTAAAGCCATCCACTTGTGATATTTCTGTTATAGCAGTGCTAGATAACTGTGACAGCATCTGATCTAAAAAAGGATTACACTTCACTGATGACAGGTGAAAAATCAATAGAATTATGCAATAGACTAGATTAGAGTTGGTGTAGAGAAGAAGTTAAAAAGCATTGATCAGCACAAACTATTACATGCATTTATAATACACAGATGCATAAACTATTCATAGAAATGTTCTTAGACGTGCAATGTTCTACCCATTTTACATAAAGAATAAATCACTTGCCCAATAGCATAACACATAGCTAGAAAATGAAGGGAAAGAGACTTGTGAGATGTTTTGAAGAGGAATGATCAATAAGATTTGGTAACTATCTAATAAGAAGGCACAGTCTTAGAAACACTTTTCATGTAAATGGGTTACAGTAGCAATATTGATTGAAATTTAGACAACAAGGAGTAGGAGGATCTGAATTGTTTAGGTTAGGGGTGGGTGTTGAAAGAGAAAAGATGAGGGGATATACATTTGTATTTTGTAACTTTAGTCTGGAAACCCAACTAACATCCATGTGATATCACCTTTCAGACATGAAATACTGAACTATGAATCATGAAAGGAAAGATTATGGTTGAAAATACAGGTTTTGAGTCAATTCATGTAATAGTTGAAACTCTGAGAATGAATACCTTAGTGGGGGAAGAGGTATGTAAAGCTAGAAACTGTTGCCAGAAACTATAAATGCCCAATTTTATGTGAAAAGAAAGAAGAGGAAACAACAAAAGGAGCTGTCACAAAGCAGTAAAACCAGGTTAGAACAGTGTCAGGAAAACCTTTTAAAGACCTGGATGGTTGACTGTCAAATATCAGATGCACATACAACATAATGATAACTGACAGTGTTATTAGACTTGGCTAGTGTGTGGTCATGGTTATCATTGTGAGTAAATCCAGGACAGTAATCAGGGCAGAAAGTAGGGACTGTGGAAAAAGTAAATGGTGAGAAAGTATCAGTGGCAAGAGCTAGACCAGAAGTTCCAATAGCCTACTTCAGATCCTTACTTAATATGAAGAAGTAACCCATCCACGTCATCTGGAATCTGTATTCTTGCCCATAGTAAAATTTTCATTAATCCATAGCAAAATTTGGAAAAAAAAAGTTAAATAAAAAACAAAAGTCTCTATATATTTTCTAAAAGGATCCCTGGTGAGGCAACAGTTAAGTGCTCAACTGTTAACCAAAAGCTTGCAGGTTCAAACCCACCCAGCAACTTCACAGGAGAAAAACCTGGTGATCTGCTCGCAGAAAGTTTACAGCCTAGAAAACTCTGTGGGGCAGTTCTACACTGTCACATGGCAATCCTAGGAGTAGGAATAGACTTGACGGCACACAACAGCAACAGTAGCATATATTTCCTACTTTGAGAGGTTTCTATCCTTTTTTAAATAAAATTATAGTAATGAGGGATACACTTATTTTTACTTGTTTTCTCTCATCAAAACAAAAATGTTGGCAACTATAGGTTCACTGCCGAAAATATGATTTTACAAATATTTACTTCGTAACTGGATTTCTATAGCTATGTGCACCCAAGGAGAATATTACCATATTTTTATGCAAATAAAGCAGGCCTTCTACGTTTGTCTTCCAACCATGCTGCCCCCCTCCCCATGAGGTATTTTCATAACTGGGTTATGCTAATTTTATTTTACAGCAACATGTAGAAAAGATTGGCATAGCAGTGCCTATGAAAATACTTCATGGGGGAGGGTGTAGCTGGCAAGAAAACGTAGAAGGTGTGCATTATTTGTGTAAAAATATGGAAAATTTTGGATGCCAATGGAAGGCAAGAAGAAAACATACAAATAATGTGGCTGGGTTACTGTAAAGGTCTGTGAAATGTAAAAAAAGGGAAAAATGTTGAATATTCAGAATAGAAGAACAAGTTAATGGATATTTAAAGGAGATAAGACAGAGTGATACAAAGACAGAAGCGGGATTATTAGCCTTAGAAAGGCTCTTAGCTCATAACCTTCTAAGGCAAGATTTGATGAAATCGATGCCATAATTTTGTATATGTCCCTACCTTTCCACAAGGTATTTTCTCTTCCTTTAACATTACATTCTTTGGATATAATACTTAAAGTGAGAATAAACCTTTAGTTATGAAAATCATGTGATATTACAGTTACATTTAAAGATGCATGAAATAATAAAATATTTTCTCCCCAGCACTAAAATACCTGTCGAATTCTGGGGTTGTGTTTGTTGTTGTTAGTTGCCAGTCGGCTATGACTCATGGCAAACTTCTACCTAACAGAAGGAAACTTTACCTGGTCCTGCAGTAGCTCCATGATCTTTGATCCACCCCTAGTACAGTGGTGGCTTGCATGACGCTATGATGCTGGAAGCTATGCCACAGGTGTTTCAAATACCAGCAGGGTCACTCATGATGGACAGCTTTCAGTGGAGCTGCCAGACTCAGACAGATTCGGAGAAAAGCCTGGCAATCTACTTCCAAACATTAGCCAATGATTCTAGATTTACATGACGTTGAAAGTGATGATTCATAGCTATGTTTGTCAGCGTTCAGTCTTTCAAGCCCCAGCATCTTGTAAGCAGCCCGGCACCTGGCGCTCTGTAAATATTATGTTGAATTATGGAAAAATATTTGTAAATTATTCAATGTAAAGCAATGATTTTTCTTTAATATATTCTTATCTATTTGTGCTCATCTATTTACTTACATGCTCTCACCTTTTTTTATGTTTTCGTAATTATCTTATTTTACCACCAATAAATAAATACGCCATAACAGGGTCTTGCGGTTTAGCGGTCTATCATTAGTAGCCTAACTAATTCTGTACTACACAGAAGATTTTCTCTGCCTTGGTGTGAAAAAGTTTATGCCCTTTATGTGGTTAGAATGAGTTATCAACTAGTATTTATGTGTTTTACAACAAATTGTTTGTCACTTTCTCTGATTAAATGTGCCTATAATAACATTATTGTCATCATTCTTCTTAAGTTGCAGTTGATATTTAAATCATGCTGTCTCCTTTTCCTGGAATGGCCATGCCATTTTCTAAATAAATATCTCCCTTTAGGTAGAAATGAATAACCAAAAGTCAGCCATGTTAGAATATAATACTCAAACTCTAAACTTTATAACATACAATAGAAGCATGAATTGCAGTCAATCTACTTTTAATAGCTTCCTTTACAGAATATAAAGGTATTCAAAATAATAATAAAAAAAAATACTTATTGTAGTAGGATTACTTTCTGTGTTTCATTTCACAACTTTTACTTTTGTTTTTTTTATATTGTATACTTTTATTTTTACATGGATTTTCCAAGAATATACTCTAACCCACATTTAATGTATAGTTTTCTGTTTTTGCCTAATTTCATCTACTTGCAGTTAGGAAAACATGCAACAATCTTGCCATAAAATATTTCTCTCTTCTTTTTTATTCACAGAGTCTGCATCAATTAGACGTTTATCCATCTCAAAAATGTGTCCATGTCCACACATACTAAGTCAAATTGAATAATTCCTGAATTAGTATTTATATCTCATGAAATTTTAAGCTTGACTCATATATTTTTTTTTTTTCTTTCTCAGAAGCCAGATTGGAAGCTTTGACTACCAAGATAAATGCCAAAATTCTCCACTTCGTGTCACTTTCTGGATAGATAGTTCTTATACATGTATCCTAATTGTCTGTAAAGATCTGGAATTTAATTAAAAGGCATAGTAAAATTCAAATTAAGTTACAGTTTCAGATTACGTATTCCTGGGAACGTTACAGCCTTCATATTGCTAGCTTTTCTCTGTTTCATAGAAAAGCTTTATTAAAAAGGCTTTAAAGTGAGATTAATTTAAGTTTAAATTGTCATTTACAGAACTCTTCCAGCTAGCCTGAAGCAAAATTACATCTAATTCAAAATCAGAATAAAAGGTTTTAGCCCTCTCAATCTTTTAACTGGCTCTACCCCTCATTTCATTTTTAATTTGCACGATTCACAGAGAAATTAACCATATTGTGTAGATCATCAGTTAGTCTAGATTATTGAAGATGATGAATGTGAATGGGTGACTGCGAGTGTGTGTGTGTGTTTATGTGTGTGTGTATGTATTAGTTCAATAGCTTAGTGGTGGGAGGAAAAACAAGGTAAGTTTACTAATTGTAATACAAGATGATCTTGGGGTGTTTTTTGACTCTCCCTTTCTCTCACCCCACACACCTGATCTCTGAGAAAGTTGTGTTAGCCTTACATCCAAATCTCTCCGGAGACTGACCATTCTTATCACCTCCACTGCGGCTGCTCAGTCCACACACCATTATCATTTCCCAGACTATGAAAACAGACTTCTACTAGTGTTCCCAATTCTGCTCTTCCCCACTAAAGTCTATCCTCAACAAAGCAGCAACAGTGACCCCTCAGAACCTTATTCTGGCCTTTGTTCTTCTCTGCATAAAACCATTCAATTGCTTCCAGCTTATTAAAGTGAAAGTGGAGTCCTTATATTAGCCAACAAAGCCCTCCAGGATCTGACCCAGAATGCCTCTGGCTTCTCCCTACTCCCCTCCTGGATCACTCTGCCCAGCCTACCTCAGGGCTTTCTCACTGGCCACTCCCTCTACTGGCATACCCCTCTCCATATAGCCACAGCTCCTCAAATCCTTGCTCAGATGTCATCTTTCAGTAAGGCAGTCCTTGACCACTTCATTTAAAATTAAATTCACCCATTGCCATAATCTCCCCTCCTTTCTCTATTTTTCCATGAGTTGGAATTGACTTGATGGCAATGGGGTTATCATTTTCTAAAATATAATTCATTATTTATTTTGTTTATTGTCCATCTCACCCTGTTAGAATGGAAGCTCTAGGAGAGCAAACACTTTTTATTTTTTTGTGTTTTAGGTGAAAGCTTACACAGGAAATTAGTCTTTCATTCAAAAATTTTATATACAGTTTGTTTTGTCACATTGGTTGTAATCCCCACGACGGATCGGGACTCTCCACCATTCCCTTGCCACCCCGGGTTTCCTGTGTCCATTCGTCCTGCCCATTTGGTCTCATATACTTGATTGAACTAAGAAGCACTAAGAAGCACGTTCCCCACATGTGCTATTGTTTATTTTATAGGCCTGTCCAATCTTTGATTGAAAGGTGGACTTCGGGAGTGGCTTCAGTTCTCAGTCAGCAGGGTGTCCAGGGGCCATATTCTCAGGGGTTCCTCCAGTCACCATCAGACTATTAAGTCTGGTCTTTTTTTGTGAATTTGGATTTTGTTCTACATTTTTCCTCGGCTCTGCCCAGGACCTTCTGTTTTGATCCCTGTCAGAGCGGTCGGTGGTAGTAGCTGGGCACCATCTAGTTCTTCTTGGAGAGCAAACATTTTTGTCTCTTTTGCTCACTGATACAACCCCAGGATCTAGAAAAGTGCTTGGCAGATAGGCTGTCAAGGAACAAGGTAGATATAATCAAGTGCT
Source organism: Loxodonta africana (assembly GCF_030014295.1). Taxonomy (NCBI): domain Eukaryota; kingdom Metazoa; phylum Chordata; class Mammalia; order Proboscidea; family Elephantidae; genus Loxodonta; species Loxodonta africana. The sequence goes on along the minus strand of NC_087347.1, from coordinate 106,747,808 downwards.
CTAGAGGTTCAGTGAAGAAAATAGTCGCAAGCAGTTCAGGAAATGTGCCAGAAATCAGGTGATATTTTAGATGGACCCTAAATGATGATGGGACAGTAGAGAGGTGGGGCAGACACAGAGCGTTCTCCGAACACTCTTGTTCCCCAAGGCCTTACAGTATGCTTATGGGAATTTTGGAAGCTAATGGAGACATATTGAAAACATTTGGTGTAGGGCCTTGAATGTCAAGGATGAGGAGCTTGTACTTCATTTTTTTTTGTTTTATTTTTTTTCCTTGTGATAATCTAAAAGATAGTATATAGGCTACTAAGCAGATGAAACTGTGCAGAATGCAACTGTGGCAAAACAGAATTTCACATCTAATTCTAAAAAAAAAAATACCCACTGCCATCAAGTTGATTTTGATTCATAGAGACCCTATGGAACAGGGTTGAACTGCCCCATAGGGTTTCCAAGGATCGGTAGGTGGATTCAAACTGCTGATTTTTTGTTTAGCAGTCAAGCTCTTTAACCACTTTGCTACCAGGGCTTCAAGGCAAACTACATCTAATCCTACCATCTCCTAATCATTGCATGTTTTCTGCTGTCTCTGTGCTGGCTCAACTTGTATTATATACTTCTACCTACAGAAAATGTTCAATGAGTAACAGTTCATTAGAGCTTATTTTGCGCCTGTGCCTGAAATATAGCAACTAAAAAAATAAAAAAGTAAGGCTTCCTAGTGTGTCGAGTCTTGGTTTATGGCGTAGGTTTAATTAGAACTGGATTAGAATCAAGATCAAGGGTGGTCATATATCTTCTAATTAATTTCAGGGTTTAGCATATGAAGTCTTGTGCAAGTTCAGCTCAACTTTCCTTTCTTGCTCTCTTGATTCTTGCTAGAAAAGCAAAGCAGCTAGTAAATGTTCTTTCTAGACACTAATTGCAAAGTTGCACAATCTACTTTCATGAGTGACAGTAAGTGCATCTTGGTCTCACAACATAGAACATTTTCATTTACTTCTTATAAGAAGGGATTAATATTAATATAATAATAAAAGCCTCATAATACGTTATGTAAAAATGAAAAAACTAACCTTTTCAAACCATAGTAACACATGTGTTCCTTAATCATGTCTCTAATACTTGGCATTCCCATATACACCTTATACAATGATTCACAAGCAAGGATCATTGTAAATGAAACAAGCAATATTACCAGATGGACTAACAAATTCTCTCAAGTTAATTTAATTTAAGTAGATTAAGTCTCAACTAGTTTTTCAAGACATTTGGGAGTGCAACTTTTTTGTCACACTGGAAAAAGGTCCACGACAGTATTACTTGACTTTATAAGCTGGTTATGTTGAAATTCATAGAGCAAAGGAGGATGGGATTGATGAAGGGAAACATACTAGAGACACCCATTTGTTTTTAAGCTGTCTTAGATTTTTAAACATTGGTGCTAGTAAACTATTAGTAAACTATTATAGTTATTTTGTAAACATCATAGGAGCAAAATAATCTTCATAAGGAAAATAGATGTAAGTTTAAGCTCCCGTGCCATGGAGAACTTTTATGTACTTTAATTTGGTACTTACTATTCTGTATTAATTGGAATAAAACTTCCCATAAAGAACCTCTGGTGGTATAATTTACTAAAAAAAAAAAAAAAATAGGAGGCCTGTGGAATATTGGAAAGGTATTTAGCAGGAAAAATATAACACAATAAAAAGTTAACAAAGCTTCATAAGATTCACTTTGTAGAAGAAAGAACAAAAAATATACTATCTACTTTTGCATGAGTGTGAAGAACATATTTAAATATTCTCAATCAGTTGACCTTTTGTTTCACTGCATGATATTTGTCCTTGTTAAGCTCTGGTGCCAAAAGATTATTGCATTTTAAAGCCATTTCAAGGCTAAAAATATTCAAAATTTCTACTTCATAAAAATGTAAATTTGCATAAAATGATTTACACTCTTAGAACACAAGAAGCATGAAACTAGATTCTTCTTATTACATTATGACTTGTGAATGTCAGATCAGAAATGTATATTTTGATTATTATTTTTATAGAGGTATAATGAAATTTCATGGGATAGCCTATACTTTTAAGAATCTATGGCCTATAGGGTCACTATGAGTCAGAATCGGCTTGACGGCACTGGGTTGGTTAGGTATGGCAGATCTTGGAACAATTAAATCACCTTGCTTTATTTTTCCAATGTGAGTAGAAGAAAATAAATAAATGAAAAGAAAAACAGACTTTAACATTAGTTCTTTAATATATAATAGAAAAAAATAGCAACAATAAAAAACTTTTTAATTAAGAATGGATAGCATCATCTCTGCCATCTCTACATTGTAAACGTTAATTGTATGAATTTGAAACACTTGAATTTTTTAAAATTTTAATGTCTTTATTTTTATTTTATTTAAGAGCTGGATAGTTTGTACAAGGTGCATTTTTTGTTCATGGCATAGGCGAAAAGGAATTTTAACTACAAGTCTAAACTAATTCAAGGGCATGCCATTCTTGGTATACTCCTTAATCAGACTTCCTATTAGTGCAAAGTGTTGCTACTTCTGTAGCGTGTTTTCTCATTAAATCATGTTAAAAGTGTTTAATAACCAAATATCAATGATTTTATGATGCTGTGTCTGGCATATCATGCCTGAAGATCTATAAAAGGCAGGCACTGCCACTATACCAAATCCCCAGCACATTCTGTCTGAAGGACTGTATCTTGATCAACCGTGAAGGTACCATCCATACTATGCTTTTCTGTCAAGAATCTCACCCCCACCACTAGGGCCAGCTTTGAACCATAATTTTCTGTAGCTTCTGATTTGTGTGTTTAACCCTGCCAACATTTTATTATACCTTTTTTCTAATGAGTTGGTGGGAAACCCTGGTGGTATAGTGGTTAAGAGCTACATCTGCTAACCAAAAGGTCAACAGTTCGAATACACCAGGTGCTCCTTGGAAACTATGGGACGGTTCTACTCCATCCTATAGGGTGGCTATGAGTCAGAGTCGGCTCGACGGCAACAGGTTTGGTTTAGTTTTGGTAATGAAGTGTCTTGGTAAATATGTTACTGTTTCCCCCAACATGATGCCAGTGTCCCAGCCTGTCCTATGGCCACTTTTAGTATAATTCTCATTTCTTGGTATTCAGCTTAATTCCTCTTTTCATTGGCTTAGAGTGACTGTCACTCAACTACCTGGCATGAGGTAAAAGAGTTCAAGTTCACACATGCTTACTTTTTAATGAAACAATTCACGATTTAAGTCTGGCATTCAGACCCCAATAAGCTCATGTAGTTATTAAGAGCACATGCACTGTATAATATGGCAGATCTGTATTTTGGTCCATTCTTTAAGATCAGCACTCACCTGTCTCAAGGTAAAGTCATCTGACTTATGACTGGGAATAAAAGACAGACATTACTTCTTCAAGGATTCTTCACATTCAACATGAAGCTCCCGGATGCAAAATGCTTTAACCCAATCAATGAATCTGTAATAGTGAAATTCTAAGCACTACAGGAAGCTGAGAAAAAGAGAGTGTGAGGCTGGGATGGAGAGTTATCAGATACTTCTCACATCTCACTTAAGTATTTGCCCCTCCCGTTGTGTGCCCATCCAGCTCTTCCTCTCTGGAGGATCTTCTGTAACTATCAAGCAAATTCTTTCACCTCTCCGTCTTCTAGGGTTGGCACCGAATTACATGGCAATACTATTGCTTTTCTCTAACTTGACTTCTTATAATATATATTTCTAGATACACTTTCAATTTTGGAATGAAACAGAATATGCTCACATACACTCAATTGAATTTTAATTACATTTTGGCCCATGCTACCAGGCAGCTGTCAAGAAAAATAAAATGTGTATAAAATGTTTTTAGCAACTGTGAATGAGAGAAGCTGGTCTACTAGATAGGCCGCTGTATGGGCATCTCAGGTCACAGTGGTCTAGGAAGTAATTAATTATAAGAATGAGATTATCATTTGGTGTACCTGCTACTGAAATGGACTTAGTTACTGATTATAATAATATAAGAAGGAAGCTCTAGTCATTCTTGTTATATTTGCTAAAAAATTCAGTCTGTTATCCAAGTAAGTGATGCGATTCATGACTTCAGATATAGAAGAATATGATTTGTTTCAGAAGTGTTTAACTCATTTTATTATGTGTTCAGGAAAGTAGGTTTTGGTTTTAATTAAAAGACTGGGTAGGCATCCTGGTGCCTGACCTCAAAGCCAAACGGAAATGATGCAAACCAAGGAAGACCTTGGTGGCAACTTTGAGCTGTTAGCCAAAGAAGAGCTTCACAATCCATTCTGTAGATGGCTTTTGCTTCCACTAGAATTGAAGCGACTAGATATGCCACTTCAGATATACCACGTAAGAAGACAATAGCCACATTGTTTTTACAAAAGAACAGTTATATAATGGGATTCCCAAACCCATTGCCGTTGAGTCAATTCCTTACTCATAGTGTCCCTATAGGACAGAGTAGAAATGCCTGATAGAGTTTCCAAGGAGTGCCTGGTGGATTGGAACTGCTGATATTTTGGTTAGCAGCTGTAGAACTTAAACACTACGCTACCAGGGTCTTCATAATGGGATTAGTTTTAAAACCTATATTTTACTCTTAGGTGATTCATTTCTAAGAGATTATTCATACCACAAAAATAAAGGCAATACAAAATATTAATATCACAACTGGACTATCTAAAAGGGACTATAATTTTACAAGCACTTAGTGAATTTCTATGTGTACAGAAGCATGCTGGGTAATTCTGGGGGTCAACAATCTGCATCCCACCCGGACACCACCTGTATGAACTTGTAAAGACACACACACCATTTCTAACAAATACAAGTTTACTGAATTGACCTGAAATGTTCTTAAAAAAAAATTGAGAAGAAATGTCACACTTTCAAAAATACTACAGAAAATGACTCTAAGACAAGCATACCTTTCTGATTATATCTGGTGCAGTGTTTTTTTTTTTTTTTTTTTTTAGTGTTATTGGATATATGAATTAACTACTTCACGAATCCTGATTATTGGGAGGGTGGAAAGCGCCCCTGAATCAAGGCAGAGAGTGACCTATGTGTCATTTCTCATCCCCTGATCTTCCAGCAATCCCTGTACGTAACGACCACTGCTACAACAAAAAACCTGCTCCTTCAGTAGGGACTCAAAGAACGCGGTGACTGTCTGCACATCTGGTCCAGTGCCCTTCTCTTCTGGTGATAATCTTAACTTCTATCTCTGTCAAACCTCACATTTTAGATCCTTCAAAACCTTAGGCAAGGGTTCTTAATTTAGCTTGCTACACCTGCAGAGTTTATTAAAACACGGATTGCTGGGCTCCACCTCACAGTTGTTGATTCAGTAGATCTGGAGTGGGGTCTGAAAATTTACATTTCTAGCCATTTCCCAGGTGATGCTGCTGCTGCTAATCCACGGATCACACTTGAGGCATAACTGTCTTAAGACCCAGATTCTCTAACATCCTTCACTTTCCTCATATACTTGTCAAATTAATAATCAGCTAACTCCTATTTTTTACTGTTTTTGTTTTCTTTGGCTCTCGGACTTCAGAGTTTTATAGAAAAAATTCTAAAACCGGTTTGACTTTGTCCTCTACAAACCCAGCTTTTCATTGCTTCCCTATACTCCACATATTCTTGCCTGTAATTCTTTTGAGACTCCTCTGTAAAATCTACACCTGCCTCTTGAATTCACATTTGAATATTTTATTCTGTCATTCTGTTACTCAACAACTATTTACTGAGCACTTACAAAATGGAGGTAAAGAGAAAAGAAAGTATCACTGCCTACCGGAGTTTCCATTCCAGTTGGGGAGACAGAAAATAAAACAAACAAAAGTAAGATACAATGGTAGGTAGTGATATGTGCAGTCAAGAAAAATAAAGCAGAGAAACTAATGTTTCTTGATATGCTTATAATTACACACTTTCTTTTTTCCCGAAAAGCCATTATCATATTTCTATTACTGGGCACCATTATTTTCCTGTCACCCATCTTTGACTCTCCCCCACCACAAACACCAGCCCCACTCGGTCAGCATGTAATTTCTACTTCCACAGAATCTTTTCTAGCTATAGTATTACGACAACAATTTTAGGGCAGGCTTTTTTTTTTTTCTTCTTTTTCTTCCAAATCCTGTATCAGCAACACTTTAATAGCCTAACCTTCATGCTACAACTTCCTACAAGACATACTTGCCAAAAACAGTGCTTTAGGATCGTGATATTATTCCATCAGCATAACAACCATGGGAAACAGGTACTCTTATTATTCCCACTTAATATGAGGAAATTAAAGCATTTATTTAAAAAAACAAAACAAAATTCATTGCCGTCAAGTCAATTTTGACTCACAGCGAACCTGTAGGACAGAACAGAATTACCTAATAGGGTTCCCTGTGCCACCAGGGCTTGAAGCCAGATAGTCTGAAATCAAGCTCCCGGGATTTTAAGACTGGTATGACAGTGTGGAGGAGCCCTGGTGGCACAGTAATTAAAGTGCTCAGCTGCTCACCGAAAGGTCAGCGTTTTGAACCCAATAACCTCTCAGGGGGAGAAAGATGTGGCAATCTGTCTCCATAAATATTTCAGTCTTGGAAACCCTATGGGGAAATTCTACTTTGCCCTCTAGCATCGCTATAAATCGGAGTTGACTCGACAGCAGCAGTTACGATAGTGTGGAAGGTCCTTGAGTGGGACAATCAGTTTGTGCTTGACTACTAAGCTAAAGGTTGGTGGTTGGAACCCATCCGGCAGCACCACAGAAGAGAGGCCTGGAGATCTGCTTCCTTAAAGATTACAGTCAAGAAAACTCTATGATTGTAATCTTCATGAAGATCACTCTGTAACACATGAGTTGTCATAAGTAAAAATTGACATCATGACAATATCTTTTTCTTTTTTTATGATAGTGTGGTAACAACTATGATTTAAAGAGAGCAATACAAAGTGCTACTGCAACAAAGAAGAGGAAGATATTAACTTTGCCTAGGTGGGTTGGAAGTTTTTATCAGAGAGGGGTCATCTGGGGTGAGTCTTGTGCTATTTGCAAATTTGGATGTGTCTTAGGTTAAAAATTCCTTAAAGAAGAGTTCTTTCCTATATTTTTGTTTTTAATCCTTCCAGATCAGAATGACTTTCAAAAAGTGCATGTGTTATACTTATTGATGAGTTGATCGGTTAGTTGATTGATATTCAATAATATGTGTTTTACGTATTCTAATGGAAGGCTAAAGCAGGTGTAGAATTACAATGATAATGAGGATGAATAGATTGGACTTACTACCCTGGAACTTCCAGAAAGTTTCCACTCTCATTGCCCACACACCCCATGAAGCACACAGGGTAAGCCTAGCCCTTACATGGGTGAGAAGTCTTTCCTATTCCTGTACTGTAGACAATGACTAGATCCTACAGTTATTTGGCCCCTGAAACACATTAAAAAATAAAGAAGATCAACATCTCAAAACCTTGTCTAAAAATGTCCTCACACTTTATTTTTGCCCATTTCTTGGGAACTGTCAAGACATTGCCACCTTTAAAACATAGTGACAGCTGTACAAACTTGGGTGGAGGTTGATTCATACTTTTCTCCCATTTTAAACTTAACACGTTTGTTGAGTTATGAGTTTTTGCCTGTGCTTCAATCAAGTTGCACCATTTTTCCCTCTCAGCTTATATGCATAATAATATTGAAACAGCTGAAAAGTCAGATAATATGTTCATTGTTTTGCAGGATACTTCCTGCAACCAGGCTTTCCATGTCCTAATGGTCATATTCCAGACATAATCTGTGACAAATAACACCCTGGGTCTTTGCTAAACCATTTCTTTCTTTCTTTTTTAAATATTATTTATTTTGTTGTTGTTGTTTAGAATATACACAGCAAAACATACACCAATTCAACAGCTTCTACATGTACAATTCAGTGACACTGATATCATTTTCCTATCTGTGTAACTACTCTCACCCCACTTTTCTGAGTTGTTCCTCCTCCATTAACATAAACTCACTGCTCCCTAAAAAAAAAAAAAAAAAAGTTCCTATCTAATCTTTCAAGTTGCTGTTGCCAATTTAATCCCATACAGATGGTTGTTAAAAGAGCATAATGCTTAAGGCAGACATTTGTTACTAGTTAAAATAAACTATGGTTTTAAGAAGACTTCAAAGGATATTTTTGGTTTAAGGTTTAAAGATTATCTCAGGGCAATAGTTTCAGGGGTTCATCTAGCCTCCATGGCTCTAGAAATTCTGAAGTCCATTATAAAATATATTTGAAATATATATATATATTTTCTCTTCCCCACTCCCCCTCTCCCCAAGAAATCTTTAGTGGCTAAATTTAATAGTGGTTAAGAGTTCAGCTGCTAACCAAAAGGTCAGCAATTCAAATCTACCAGGCACTTCTTGGAAACCCTATGGGGCAGTTCTACTCTCTCCTATAGGGTTGCTATGAGTCAGAATTGACTTGATGGTGGTGGGTATATTAAATTAGGTAGATTTACTGAAAGGCTAACTGCAAAATCTTTTCCCTAAATGGAGATGTGAATTGGCATTTATCTTATAGCCAAAAGAATAAAAAATCCTTCAGGCGGTAAAGATATTTTGGTGAGAATGAGAATTGGGGAGAGGGGGTATGTCATTTTCTGCAAGTTACAGTCCAATCTTATCTTACATAAAGAAATTGCAGGAAAGATTAAAACACATAGACAGCTTGGACCATTTACATAAAAAATTATAAACATATTTTTGTTTTCAAGTATGTAGCTTCTGAAGCTACTGGGGCCAGAAATAGGTTATTTGTCATGATATTTTCTTGTGGTACATCTTGTCCTCCTGTTAAGAAGGATTGCCTTTCTTCTATGACAGGGAAAGAGAAACATGAGCCCTGAGCCAAAATTTCTCAAGATGACAGCAAGTGTGACTTTTATGGGTGCTACAAGAACATGATCTATTCTCTTGTAGCAGCTAGAAAAGATTTTGTAATTCATAGCATATTGCGAAAGGTCACCCTTACTCAGATGAAACAGATGAGTGGGATTTGCATGTGCTTTGTGGGCCGAGCATGAGTAACACTGTCTGACCACGTGAACACCGTCTCCCATAGAGAGTGGTCAGTCTGCAGTATTCATTCATTGCTGATGCGCGTAACAGAATTCCAGAATGAAAAACACCCAAAGACTGTCTAGTCCAACACTTTCATTTGTAAATAAGAAAATTCCTATTGATAGATGTTGCTCCTTTCCCAAATGCTATGGTGGACTTAAGTGAAAAAGTGAATATTAGAACCCAGCAGTGCTGATTTTTATTGTTTTAATCTTTCCACTATAGATACAATGGCATATATTTATAGTCTTATAAATATGGAGATTGCACAGTAAATGTCAGGGAGAGGACATATTTCTACCTTTTCCTGTCAAGAGACTGGGACAAACATATGAATGACATATGTACTATGCCGTGAAATAGACTAACAGTAGCTGACCTTTATCAAGTACTTGTTACATACCAGGCCCTATTCTAAATTTCTGGAATGCAATAGTCCACTTATTTCTCACAACAAACCACCGAGATGCACAGTACAATTACCATTTCTTAGATCAAAGAACAAGAGGGGCGCAAAGGTTAAATAACATGCCCTAGGCCACACAGCCTTGGAATGGTATCTAGGATGAAACTCCAGAGGTTGCATCTAGCAAAAAAAAAGTTGCCAGAGATTCGATTCCGACTCATAAAGACCCTATAGAACAGAGTGAACTTCCTCACAGGGTGTTCAAGGTTGTAAATCTTTATGAAAGCATACTGCCACGTCCTTCTTTTGGGGTTTGACTGGGGGATTCGAACTGCCCACTTTTCTGTGAACAGCCAGACACTTAACCACTGTGCCACCAGGGCTCCTAAACAACTATGAAAATACTCTCACCTCAGGACTTTGAAATAGGCACCAAGAGTGACAACATTTCTTTCACTTGACATCTGTATTTTTGCTCATTGACTGAGGCTGTTCGTTTAAGGAGTCTTGGTTAGATTACACATGTTGTTGTTAAAACCAAAAACCGAACCAAACCCATTGCCGTCAAGTTGATTCCGACTCACAGCTACCCTATAGGACAGAGTAGAACTGCTCCAGAGAGTTTCCAAGGAGTGCCTGGTGGATTCGAACTGCTGACGTTTTGGTTAGCAGCTGTAGCTCTTAACTACTAAGCCACCAGGGTTTCAAATTGATTTTCAATTTGTGACTCATAGCAAGCCAAGGTGACGGAGTAGAACTGTCGCATAGGATTTTCTAGGCTGTAATCTATACAGGAGCAGATCACCGGGGCTTTTTGCCCACAGAGCCCCTGGGTAGGTTCGAACGCCCAAACTTTCGGTTAACATCTGAGCACTTAATCATCTGCCACCACAGCTCCTTAGACTACGTGTGTTGTTGTCATGTGCTGTCGGGTCAGTTCCGACTCAGGGCAACATGATGTAAGAAAGTAGAGCTTCCCCATAGGGTTTCCTAGGCTGTAATTTTTATAGGAACAGGTGTCCAGGTTTTTCTCCTGTGGAAACACTGGGTGGGTTCAAACCACCAACTTTTTGGTTAGCAGCTGAGCACTTAACCATTGAGTCACCAGTAGATTATGTGTACTCGTGCCTATTTCATATTTCAGTCCATCACTCTTAGTGAACATTGGACTAGATTCTGCCTTAGTTCATCACTACTTACAATGTAGACTATAACAACTTACAAATTCCTATTAACTTTTAAAATTCATTCTTTTAGCAAATACCTGTTTACTGAGTCCCTGTAATGTATAATGGTCAGTCCTAGTCTATGAGCAAAAGCAAAGATTGCTCTTACCTTCAAGGAGCTGCAAAGAGGGAAAACTTGATGCAGTCCATTTTTTTTTTAATTTGCATACAGTAACACTTATTTTTTTGGCATGCAGTTGTATGATCTTGACAAATTCATAGAGTTATACAACACAATATAATCAAGATGTGTAACAATCCCATCACCTCCAAACATTCCACCTTGCTGTTGTTTTGTGGGCAACCTTTCCATCAACCCCAGTCCTTGGTGACCACTGATCCATTCTCTATTCCCATAATTTTACCATTTTCAGAATGCCATGTGATAGGAATCATAGAGTGTATGTAGCCTTTTGAGACTGGCTTCTTTCACCAGCTTAACACATTTGTAATTCATTCAAGTTGGTGTGTGTATAAATAGTCCATTCCTTTTTATTGCTAAGTAGTATTCCGTTTTATAGGTATACCACAGTTTATCCGTACACTAGTACCTTTCGGTTGTTTCCAGGCTTTGAGAGTTATGAGTAAGGTTTTCATTTCTCTTAGGTAAATGCCTAGGATTCTAGAGTCATATGGTAAGTGTAATTTTAACTCTAAAAGACACCACCAAACTATTTTCCAAAATAGTTGTGTCATTTCACACTACCACCAGCAAAGTATGAGAGTTTCAGTTTTTCCACATTCTCCTCAGCACTTGGTACTAACGGCTTTTCTTGTTTACTTTATTATTTATTTATTTTTTCTAGCCATTCTAAGTTTTGTAGAGTATCTCACTGCGGTTTTAGTTTGTTGGATGCAATCTAGCCATAGTCTTTGTAACTCATACACAATGATCGAGACTGCAAGTAAGGTATATGGAACCTACGATGACCGGGGCTCTGTGTCGGCTTGGCTGGGCCATGATTCCCAGTATTGTGTAGTTGTCTTCCATTTTGCGATCTGATGTGATTATCCTAACTATCCTCCACTTTGTGTACTGTAAATCCTAGTGTTAATGAGGCAGGATTGGTGTAGGGTATATCTCCAGTCACAGCCTTGCAGGAGCATGTGACTCAAGTCCCACCCTTAGTCAAATTACACCCTTCTCGGAGGTGTAGCCTGCGTCCAAGGTATATGTGTGGGTGCCCTGGCCAGGCTGTCTCTCTCTCTCTGCATCTGGATCCAGCATCCATTCGTTACTGTCTGACCTCTGGTTCTTGGGACTTGAGCCTGAGGCTTGCTGTCTTACCTGCCAATTCTGGGATTTGCTGGCTTCCAAAGCCCTGTGAGCCAGCGGCCTATTGTCTGACCTGATTTACCAGTTTCTGCAGACTCGATGGCATTGGGTGTGTGGTGTGTGGTGTGCAGCCTTGTGAGCCAGCAGCCTGTGGTCTGACCTGCCAGCTTGGGTTCGTCAGCCCTGCAGCTACCTGGGTTGGGAAAAGCCTATGCCCCCACCACGAATTTGGGACTTGCCAGCCTCCACAACCACCTGATTCATTTCCTTGACAGGCTTTGTGAGTTCTGTGAGATGTGGATTGAATTACAGAACCCAAAGACGGGAGGGAGTCTGCTGAGGGAAGGAGGAATAGTTTATGTTTGAGATGATGGAGTGGTGTAACAGTTTGGAAACACTAGACATTTGGGACATTTTTAACCCCTGCCTTATAGGAACAAAAAAAATTTTTTTTTTTTTTATAGGAACCAGCTTTGTGCTGATCCTTATAAAGTAAATTATTCTTTTAATTTACTTTTCTCTAATGTTGAACATCTTTTCATACGCACGGTGCAGTGGTTAAGTGCTATGGCTTCTGAGGCTGCTAACCAAAAGGTGAGCAGTTCAAATCCACCAGCCTCTCACTGGAAACCCTATGAGGCAGTTCTACTCCATCTGATTGGGCTGCTATGAGTCAGAATTGACTCGACGGCAACGGTTTTTTTTAATTTGCCATCCTTATATCTTCTTTAGTGAAATGTGTTCAAATATTTTACCTATTTTTTTACTGGATTTTTTTTAACAAACTCCCTCCTCAGTGGTAATGGCTGCGATCTCGAATGACTTTTCTCCCCTGCTCCAACAGTTGATCATCAGAATCATCTAGAGAACTTGTAGAAAACAGTATCCATGGGCTCTGTCTCAGAGTTACTGGATCAGATTCTTCAGAGGTAAGACTCAGAAATTGTAAAAATCTCCCTATGTGCAAACACCAAGTAAGGTCACAATGGGATATCACTATACACCTATGAGAATAGTTCAACAAATTGGCAATGCCAAATGCTGGGAGCATATGGAGAAGCTTTTCTAGAAGAAGAAAGGATAAGTGAGTAAATATCTTAAATTTCTGTTGATTATATACATGTCAGAACTTAACAATGACTTCTTCTTTACCCCACTCTTAGAGTTATCTAGTCATCAGATGATAGAGATGGGAAAGATATAATTCATTCACTCTAAATTTATTTTCATATACAAACTGACAAACAAACTTGTGTCCAGGGAGGTAAAGGAGAAAAAGTAAAAAGAGAGAAAGCATTTAGTAAAAAAAAACAGAACACTCCTGTCCATTAGTCCAGAGCTGTTCACAAGTTCTTCTGGAAATATCTCCTTTTTCAAGCCCCCAACTCAAAATATCCTTCCAGCATACTTGTTCCTTTGGAAAGTCTATCACATTTTTCTTAATGCTCTTCCCCCACAGCATCTTTTTTGTATAACTCTAAATCCATACTTCTCTATCCGTAGACTACATTTGGTTTCTGAAGATAGTCCTGTGTGTTTGATCTCTTTACCTTTATTAAAGCTACTTGATTCAATTAGTTTCTGTTATGACAGGAAGATTAATGAGTTTGAACAGGTTAGAGTCCTAAATTAAGACCTATTCTTTACTCAAACTGACTGAACACTGACTTTAAGTTTTTTCCCCACCCCTTTTTACTCACTCTCCACTACCTATGAAAAATACACATAACCTTTCCTTTATAAAAAATTATTCTGCAGGTTCTGTTTGTGTTTTAGTTTGTTTTTATTTTATTTCATATATATAGTGAACTCATACTTCTTTAAGTGTGTATTCTTAAACTGTAAGCTCCCAGAGGGTAGTGACTGTACAATGCATTTCTTTAAGGCAGCTGATAAAAAACCAGTTGCAATGCTTTTCACCAAAGTTAGAAAGATGGCTCTAAAAAAGGACGAGTCATGTTAAAATTCAGTCAATATTTACTTCTGATGTTCACTAAGGCGAGAAATGTATATATTAAATAACCACCGCTAAACATATTGATGGTTATAATTTAAGTAAATTTATGAGCTAGATTATTGGAGGGCTTACATACTTAGTAATGATTTTCATTCTTCAGACATTATATAAAACTTTAAGTGATAAATGGCTCCAAATGCCTTCACTATTAAGTTGATCCTGAGAATATGATGAAAATGAAATGACTATTCTCTGGGGGTTAGGCAATTATGAAGGCGCATTTGGGAAAGAATCATAGCTTTACCAGTATACGGCACTTTACATACTGATTACTGAAGTTAACCTTCAGAGGATAATTTAAAAACAAAAGCCCAACTAATAAAGGTCCGGGATAGATTTGCAGTGGGGGTGGAGTAGGTTGCAAGGCAAGTATAATAGAGTTGTTTGTGTAAGATTTTTATTACAGATGATATACCCAGGACTCATGACCTAGAAAGAAATCACTCTGGATGGTAAGGGTAGTCCTTGGCAATGGGAGTTATCTTGAAATTGGGGCTGGGTGTTCTAAATAATTAGTACCAAGCGGTGTCATTGAAGTACTTTCGCTTTACCCAGCCACAATTTATTAGATATTTGAAATCCAAGTGTTCCTTAGTCAAACCTATTTTTAAGTCAGCTGATATCACAATTTTGTTCTTACAGACCTGTAAAAGACAATTTTTAAGGTTGCAGCATAATTTCAAACTTTTCTTGTTATTTCCTACACCACCACGTATTTTAACCCTGAATCATATAGTTTTGTTTGTCACATATGTACTTTTTACAAGTCCGCACATCAGACTTCTATGTATTCTGTCTTTGTGTTAACTTTGCCATTATATATGGTGTTCTTCCTTTTTTCTCTCTCTTTGAAATAAGATAAATGTGCACATGATAGACAGACAGACATAAACCATCAAATCACTTGAATGCATTACATTTACCTGATATTGGTGAACTCTATATTTGGTGGAAGCTTATCTATTTGGGGAAAAGCTTATTTTACACATTCATTGACAACATCCACTTAATGTATTGATTTTCCAAAGAAAAATGAAATGAAATTGCCGACGCTTCTTGTCATTCCCCTCAACTGCTTTTCCAAACGTCCCTACTGTTATTTTCAGCATATAACCAAGACTCCTACAGAAGTAATAAGGTGGGATCCAGCTCATACACTTCCCTCCCTTCTGTCTAAGAAATTGTCTGCTTCTTCATCTGTTCTTTCCTCCCGTTTGGATGAATGGCGCCCACGAAAAACCCTCCACCACTGCTTTTGTTCCCATCTTGCCCCATGCATTCTACTCCCTCTTTCTGTATTATTTATCACTGATCTCTCAATCTCTGTTGGAATCTGTCCCTCAGCCCATAACCATGGTAAAGTGTTGCCCTTTTAAAAGCTGGTGAAAGTGGCCAATTCTTGCTGCTTCCTGTTTCTCAACATTTAATTAAATCTATTCTTCAAACTCACCTGTGGAAATTATTCTCCTAAACATCAACAGCTACATAATTACCTAGCACGAAAGTATCTTAATCTTATTAGTCTTAATTTATTTTTTGGCCCCCAAATATATCTTTCAGGACCTCATAGTTTCTTTATAAAAATTAAATGTAGACATGCAGGACTTTGAACCCTACTGCTTCGGGTTCTCATTTGCACGGACACGGAGGCTGTACAGATCCATGGTGTACGGCCCACCCTGAACCGTCTTCCCATTCAGTGCCGCAAGGAGAAGACAAAAACTGGAGAGATACTAGAAACAGAAGGCTGCAGCTCTCATCCTAACCCACGCCCTTTCCCATTCTCCTCTCAGGTAGTGGCTGGCTGATACACTTGCCAAACTTTAACACTATTCAACATACGTCTTTGACAACAATTTTTCTTCTTTGGAAAAAATCTTCTCTCTTTGGCTTCCACAATACCACTTGAAGAGGATTCTTCCCTGTGACAGCTGTACCATTTTATTTTATCTTTTTTCTTGTACCTCATTCATATGTCAGCATTTATGAATCTTTCTTAAATGAATATAAAAATCTCTAGGTCTTCCCACTATTTGATACCATCAACATCCTCAGCTCATTGAAAATCATCATCCTTCTTAGCAGCCAAGGTCCTATAGTCTGAATGACAATTTTTTGCTTTTATATATAACATATTATATACTTCATAATAAAAAGAAAGTTGCCTTTGAGTCGATTCCAGCTCATAACAACCCCATGTATTACAGAGTAAAACTGCTCCATATTTCTTGGCTGTAATAGTGAGGAAGAAGATTGCCAGGCCTTTCTGTCACAGCACCATTGGGCAAGTTTAAACCCCCAACCTTTAGGTTAGTAACTGAGTGCAAACGGTTTGTGCCATGCGGGGACCCTATATAGTTAATAGAGTTCTTTAAACTATAAAAAAAATTATACGCTGCCAGAAATCAGATATTTAACTGACACCCCTGATCCAAAAGTCTATTTTAAAATGTCAGTCTGTTTAGCTTTCTGAACTCACACACTGGGTCATCATAATTTTGGATTTGACTCAGCAGCAATGGGTTTATTGTTCTCCAATAAGGCATTCTTTGTTATGGTGAGTATTAGCTTTCACATAATCGCAGGACATCTATTACTACTACTGTTTTTTTGGGGGGTACCCTGGTGCCCTGATGGCACAGTGGTTAAGACCTCAGATTGCTAATCAAAGGGTTGGCAGTTCAAAACCAGTAGCCACTCCTTGGAAGTCCTGCAGGGAGGTTCTCCTCTGTCTTATAGGGTCACTATGAGTCAGAATCAACTTGATGGCACATAACAACAGCAACAACATTATCACTTATGTGTCTATAACTCCTCTTGTAGAATACCATTGTTTTCCTCTGAAATTCAGTCCTTCCCAACTCCCCACCCTCACACATTTCTTCTTTGCCATCAAATGGAGGTTAATCAGTGTTGGCCTTCAGCCAAGCAGGTAAATGGTTAGAAAAATGGACTTAATCCCAGCATCATTGGAACAGAGCTTAATCAATCTAAACCAACTGTAATTGCTTCATTCCCTTTCCGGGAACTGGCTTAGGCAGGCATATGCGTCCCACTCATGGTCAATGAGATGAGATCTTTTCTTTGAGGACACTGAGGGAGGTTTCCCACAGATAAAAAAAATAGTCACAGGTCTTCAATTAAGGTAAGTGTTTAAACTTGGAATATCTTATTTTAAAAATAATAACTCTCCTCATTAGGAAAACTATTTTACCTGGGTTTTCTGTTACTAGTAGCCAATAGCTTAATCACTCTGCTTTTGCTTGAGTTCTAGACCCATATTTCCAAATACTTTTTCCAGTTTGATCCAGATAAATCACATGCATCTCAAATTTAACTTGTTAAAAAGTGAACTCATTTTGTCCCATGAACCCAAACTGAGTTTGGGTTCTGTCTGAGTTTGGTTTGTACGCTTGTCGTGAAATTACAATCCATGATGTCACCAAACCCTGGAACTTCAAGTCATCTCCACCTCCTTTACATTTTATTTCCCAGGTGACACCTGAGTCCTTTTGAATCTATGTGCAGAATACACTCAACTCTGATTATTTGTGCTTCTTGGCCACCCAATTGCTCTATATTGGTTCTGTGCACTGTTGTCACAGTTTTACTTCAAAAACACTGGCAGTTTTTAACAGGGCTTCGGACAGACTCGCCCTGGTTTGAACTCCTCCTGAGAATTTGCATTTCTAACAAGCTCCCTGCTGATAACTTGCATTTCCACCCCAGATAGACTGAATCAGAATCTGCATTTTAACAAGATCCCCAGGTGATTCGGAGGTATGGCTTCCTGGGAACTTGTGGGAAATGCAAATTCTGATGACAGATTCAAAGCCCTAGTTTTTAAAAATCTGTATCAAGCCTATGATATTATCAGAGCCCTGATGGCACAATGGTTATAAGAGCTCAGCTACTAACCAAAATGTCAGCAGTTTGAATCTATGAGCCAGTCCTTCAAAACCCTATGGGGCAGTTCTATTCTGTCCTTTAAGGTCACTATGAGTTGGAATCGACTTGACAGCAATGGGTTTATGATACCTATTTTTTTTTTTTTTTTTTACTGCCTTTTGGAATAAACTTTGAATACTATAATAGAGAATCCCTTTTTGAACCTATCTTTTTGCTTTGTTTTTTATATGTATTCACACATACTCTAGCTATAGTTATCTACTAGTTATTTCCTGAATACATGATGCGGACCTAGGTGCTTTTATCCGTACTGTTCCCTCTGTGTATACTGCCTTTCTTTTCTTATTGGACTGACAAAATCCAGTTTTGGTGGTACCACATTTTGGGACCTGCTCCCTACAACTGGACGTAATCATTCTTTTGGTGAGTAATATGTAACTCACATTGCAACTATATTTTGTACCATTTCTATTTTTGGTAATTAAGTGTGAATTATTGTACTTTGGATTGTCTTGAATTGAACAATTTTGCTTTTTATACCTAAAAGAAATAATGAGATATTCATTATTCAAATAAAAATGATTAAATGAATGTTTACATCCAGAAACCTATGAAACTATAGGTGAACTTATGATAATATTAATCAGCAATGTTCACAATTGGTAGCTGCCACACCGTGGACAGGGAATGTGTCACGTTCTCACAGGAACTGTAAATCTACCAGCACCCAGTAAATATTAGCCCTTCAATAGTTTTTTAAATGAATTAATTCTTCCCAGATTTATGTTTAAAATACATCACATTTTTTAAAAAATAAAAAATTATGAAGAAAATAAATAACTTCGATACAGGAATGAAGCTGAATAATCATGAATGAGTAAAGATCTAAAATCCATTTTATTCATTCACCAGCCATTTAAAATGGTTAGGGTGTTACTATAATTCTCCTTTCAGTGACGTAATTAATGCTATCCATAAACTAATAACAAGTAGACAAATGATAGTCGATATTTCATTCTTGTATCCATTTTGTTTGGGTTGTTTTCCAAAGAAAAGGCCTAATTACATATTAGTCACAAGGACTTGGATGCTGCATTGGAACAGTCTCTCCATATGTCATGGCGGGATACCGCTAATGGGTTCCGCCCACCTGTGGGTAATGATTAAAAAAAAAAAAAAAACCATTGCAGTTGAGTCGACTCCAACTAATAGTGACCCTATAGGACAGAGTAGAACCACCTCATAGAGTTTCCGAGGAGCGCTTGGTGGATTCGAACTGCTGTCCTTTTGGTTAGCAGCTGTAGCACTTAACCACTAGGCCACCCGAGCATAATGATGCAGGTGCTATATTGAGAACCACCATGACAATACTCCAGCCCCTTGGAGAAATCTTCCCAGTGCAGGTGATTCTCACACTTGGCTGCTTGTCCAAATCACCAGTGGTGCTTAAAAAAAATACAGGTGCCTGGGTCCTAATTATCTAGAGAAGCTGATTCTGTATTCCTGGGGGAATGGAGCCTGCTCGTTTGTATTTTTTAAATCTCCACAGATGACTCTAATGTGTAGCTTCAGTTGAGAACCACTGTGACACTTAACTTCTACATCCCGATAATCCTTTTGAAGCATTTTCCTTATTCTTCTTATGTGGTCAGGATAAGCCCCACTGGAATCCCTGGGTGGTGCAAGCAGTTAACACCCTCTGTTATTAACAGAAAGTTTGGAAGTTTGAGCCCATGCGGAGGTTCCTCACAGGAAAGGCCTGGTGACTTACTTCTGAAAAATCAGCCTTTGAAAACCTTATGGGATACAGTCCCACTCTGACACACGTGGACTCGCCATGAGTCAGAACCAACTTGAGAGCAACTGATATAAGCCCCACTGCTTATGAGTTTTGTTTCTGCCCATCTGATTAGTATAATTCTTAGGTAGGTCTACTTCTTTTGGAAAGAATTTCATCTCTGAATTTGTCTTTCAAAATTCCCTTCCATTCAACACAGGTCAATCCTACGTTTTACAAATCAATTCCCAGGAACACTGGCCTGGGGCATTCCTTGCTAATACCCCCTTTCCTGCTTTAAGAAGCAAGTCATCTACCTTCCCTAGAAGCAAAGAGTGACAAGCACACACGCAACCCATCAAAATTTGTAATTTGCTGCTCTGGGATTATCTGAGGTGACCTGTCATCAGCCAGGGAAATGTCCAGGTATTTCATGCCAATTTAAGAATGAGAAAGTCACTGACATTTAAGAAAATAGTTCACAGGTAATAGAGACAGATCTAGTTCAGAAGCCAATCTTATAAAAAGACACTTTTGAATAATGACTTATTTTTTTCTTTTCTTCTACAAATACTTAATCTCTTAATACTAGGTTTCCTAATTTCTCTTCACCTATTTCCTGGTAATATTACACTTGATAGCAGGATGGTATCAAGTGTAAAAGACGAAAAATGTATGTAGTTTTAAAATTTTCAGAACTACCATTGCTGAGAAAAAAGGTTGGAAGGGTAACATTTTCCCTGAAATCTTCGTATAAGTTAAAACCTGTTCCACAATTAATACACTGAATTTTCTTTTATTAAAATAATAATTAAATGGAAAATGTACTCTGCCGCATTCATAGCGTTCATAGGTTAAATACAGAGCTTTTAAATTTTCACAGAAACAGTTATGCATATCCAAGTACCCTGGCAAAGTCCTTGATGTATCGGTTTTAATCACTCACTCAAAAGTGTAACCATTTAAACTGTATTACATACATCCATGTTTTCCTAATAAAAACAAAAGTAAAGATGTAACTCATTGTTATGCCTTTATTGTATGTTCTGCAATTAACACTACCAGCTCAACAGGTTAAAACACACACACACAAGGACACATTCATACTCACAAAATGGGTTTACAAATTTGGCATTGATCGTTCTAACAGAGACTATATGTAACTTAGTGAAGATGAAAAAGACTCATCAATGCTGATAGTCATCAGACTTTCCTTTTCACGTTCACAAGTGCCTGAAATTGAGGTATGCTCAAAACAAACAAAAATAGGGCTATTTTGAATTCTATCTTCCTGACCAAAAAATGTCAGAAAAGGAGGTTCATTTTGCATCTACTTCCATACTGCTGTCTTCTTCAGAAAGCATGGCTTTTTGAGTTCATCCAGCTTAGAGGTTCTGGCCATTCTCATATCCTCAAGGGGATACTGGGATATGAATTACAAAGAGTGAACACCATGCACACTGTGGTGTTTATAAGTCTGGTCTGGAACTAAATACAGACAGGGCACAGCTGCAGACACACAGCAGGTAGCAAATCACTTAAAAGATAATGAAAAGTAGCAGGATAATAAGTTTATAGGGAGAAAAAAAGTTTGGAACCTGAGGTGAAACCCTGGAGTGACTCAAAAGCCTGAAAGAATAAAAGAAATGCAATACTTAAATTCCACTTTGAAAATCTCCAATCTGGAAAAAGCAGGATCTGTAGGATATTAGTTACAATTAAAAGAAGGGAAAAACTGGAACAGGGGATTGGGCACTTTACTCAAACCTAAAAATCAAGCCCCTTGCCACTGAGTCGATTCTGAGTTACAGTGAGCCTACAGGAAGGGGGTAGAACTCTTGGATAGGGTTTCCAAGGAGCAGCTGGTGGATTCAAACCGCTCTTACCACTGCACCACCATGGCTCCATTGGAACACAGATAATAATCACAGGCTTTTACAGAAGAAACTTAAAGTAGCCACATGGTTTCCCTGTGGGGTATCCCTGAGAACTGGTGTGGGTTCTCAGGTTGTTCCCCACCAGTAAGGGTGGGTGCCATCTAATGAGGCAGCTATTGACATCTGGAGTGTTCTTCTGCTTAACCAATACACATATTCTAGTAATTTCTACCCCAGATCCAGTTTTACCCTCAAAATAATGTAAGAGGAATAAATTTCTTCTTTAAATATTTAAGGTAGCATTTTGACCTCCTTAAGTTTTATTTTTTTTTAGGCTAAGAACGCTCACTCTTGTTTCTCTCAACCCTTGCTCTTTACATTATATCTGACTTTGAGAATATACTCATCACTGATTTCTAAACATGCTGAGATTGTTGGCATCTGTTCTAAATGTTCATACTACAAATGCAATGATGCTGTGTTTTTGGTCCCCAATTACACTGGACCCCAAATTTTAAACAATTTCATAGAATCAGTACCAAGAATGCCATAAAAAATGTTATCTTATAAGCACAGCTGCTAACAAATTCAAACAAAGAAAAAAGTATATGAAGTTGAATCATAAAACTGCAGATATTCGGTGCGTTCAGTACTCAAGAACTGGCGTAATTATACAAAACTGTGGCACAGGGGTGAAGAGCTTGACTATTAACCAAAAGGTCGGCAGTTCAAATCCACCAGCTGCCCCTTGGAAACCCAGTAGTTTCCAAGGGGGCAGTTCTACAGTGTCCTATAGGGCCGCTATGAGTCAGAATTGACTCAATGGCAACGAGTTTGTTTGTTTTTTTATAGAATTAGGCATTGTACTTAGTGTTTTTCATTATTTATGTCACAAAAAAAATTTTTTTTTTTTTTTTTTTAAGAGGTGGCGTAGTGGTTAAGTGCTACAGCTGCTAACCAAGAGGGTGGCAGTTGAAATCCACCAGGCACTCCTTGGAAACTCTATGGGGCAGTTCTGCTCTGTCCTATAGGGTCTCTATGAGTCAGAATCGACCCGGCGGCAGTGGGTTGGTAAGAGGACACCTGGTAGGACAACAGTTAAGCCCTTGGCTGCTAACCTAAAAGTTGGTGGTTTGAACTCACCCATCGACCACTTGGCAATCACTTCTATGAAGATTCCAACCAAGAAACCCCTATGCGGAAGTTCTATTCTGTCACATGGGGTTGCTATGAGTCAAAATCGACTGGACAACATCCAAAAACAACAACTCATTTAAGGGATACCTGCAATATGACAAAAATAGGTACAATGTCACTTGCTGTGGAGGTGTCAGTTCTTAGGGGAGCTGCCTGGGGCTCCGCACGAGGGGAAGCCTATAGTTAAATTTACGTTGGATGGCATTTCTTCCTCCTACAGTTTCCAGTGGTTGGCCTATAACAACCGTGTCTTCTTTTATGCCCTTTTCAACCCAGTAATAACCGCTATTTCTTTTTATCTTTACATATTTCTTTTCTACCTTTTAGTTAGGTGAGATGTATCTTTTTTTCCCCCAGCTTTAGTATTCATCTGATCTATTCATATTGTTGTTGTTGTTGTTGTTAGGTGCCGTTGAGTCAATTGCTACTGATAGTGACCCTATAGGATAGAGTAGCACTGCCCCATAGGGTTTCCAAGGGGTGGCTGGTAGGTTTGAACTGCCAGCATTTTGGTTAGCAGCGGAGCTCTTAACCACTGTATCAATAGGACTCCCTAGTCATATTAGAGAGTAGAAAAGACCCAAATGTAGTGTTGGTACCAAGATGTTAAGTAAAGTCTAGGTCAATCACTGTCTCTTCTTCATAAGTATATGTAGGCTTTATGCCTCAACATACCAAGAGCCCATGAGAAGAAATGACTCCTATCCGAAGACCTCCATGAACCAATATTTCTGATGCAGTTAATGCATTGCCAGATGCTTTCTTTCCTCTCCTGATACCATCTCTACAGCGTATCATAAGAAGTGGGTTTTATTTGGCAGGAGAAAGTGTAACTTGGAATGATTATGAAATGTAGTCATTAGATTTTTTTCCCTATGTTACACAGCCTTGGTAAAAATGTACCTAATTGAGCCAGGCTGGAGACAGCCATATATGGCTCCTCTACATTGCATACTAGTACCATAACATCAGTAAAATACCATCGAATCTTGTGAGCTTGTGCGCCAAACCTATTTCTGTTGTCCCTTTATTTTCAAAGAATACTACAGAGAATAATGTGGTGAGTGTGTATGACAGACCTCTGGCATTAGAAATAGCAGGAGGTTCTTGTATTTCCACCAAAAAATAACAGAATAGGTCCTAAGGAATGGTAACCTCCCAATATTCAAATTAAAATAAGGGAAGCAAGTAGGACCCTCACTCAAATGAAATTCCCGGGTTATTGGAGAAGTGGTATTTACATGCATGTATTTTTTTTTATAGGGCCTGCCTCACTGCACATTATCAGAGTAGCTGGCCTTGGGAATGGCTAGTGGGTCCGGTGAAAATAATATGGGAATACAGGGGAGGTCAGCACAACTGGACTAAACCAAAAGCAAAGAAGTTTCCTAAATAAACTGAATGCTTTGAAGGCCAGCATAGCAGGGGCAGGGGTCTGGGGACTGTGGTTTCAGGGGACATCTAAGTCAATTGGCATAATAAAATCTATTAACAAAACATTCTGCATCCCACTTTGAAGAGTGGCATCTGGGGTCTTAAACGCTAGCAAGCAGCCATCTAAGATACATCAATTGGTCTCAACCCACCTGGATCAAAGGAGAATGAAGAACACCAAGGACGCAAGGTGATTACGAGCCCAAGAGACAGAAAGGGCCACATGAACCACAGACTACATCATCCTGAGACCAGAAGAACTAGGTGGTGCCCGGCTACAACCGATGACTGCCCTGACAGGGAACACAACAGAGAACCCCTGAGGGAGCAGGAGATCAGTGGGATGCAGACCCCAAATTCTCATAAGACCAGACTTAATGGTCTGACTGAGACTGGAAGGACCCCGGTGGTCATGGCCCCCAGACCTTCTGTTGCCCCAGGATAGGAACCATTCCCGAAGCCAACTCTTCAGACATGGATTGGACTGGACATTGGGTTGGAGAGAGGTGCTGGTGAGGAGTGAGCTTCTTGGATCAGGTGGACACTTGAGACTATGTTGGCATCTCCTGCCTGGAGGGGAGATGAGAGGGTGGAGGGGGTTAGAAGCTGGTGAAAAGGACACAAAAAGAGAGAGTGGACAGGAAGAGCAGGCTGTCTCATTAAAATTAGGGGGAGAGTAATTGGGAGTGTGTAGCAAGCTGTATATGGGTTTTTGTGTGAGAGACTGACTTGATTTGTAAACTTTCACTTAAAGCACAATAAAAATTATTAAAAAAATATGGAGTAATGTAAAAGGTGCTTTTATGAATAATATGAAGTAATGTAAAAGGTGCTTTTCTATTTACATTAAAAAAGTTTAGCTATTTTACATTTTTGTTTGACTAATTTAATCTGTCATTCATTGTATTCACTATTCCTCATTGTTTTGTATCATCTAGAAATTTGACAAGGACATTTTCATTTAAGTCATTGCTAGAGTTGTTGAAAATACTTGACCAAAGGAAACCATTTTTGGACATAGATCAGGAAGCTTCTATAGATCTTCACCAATCAATTAAGCACTACTTAAGAAACTTGTTTTTCAACCAGTTGTAAAGTCCATCTAATTCTATCATTTTTCCATAGTTCCTCCTTTTGCGCTATTGGGACCTATTAAATTAATTTCTGATACGAAGATAACTTGATTGGATGTCTTTCCAACACTGACTCTCCTCCCCAGAATACTCTAATACCTTAAAAAATGAAATGAGGTGGAATCAGAATGTATTTTTATTCATTTATATTTCTGGTAAGTACAACCTGGCTCCCAGTGACCCATTTACTTTTTTAATGCTTACAGCAATCCACTTACTAGTCTAGATTTTTGCTTAGAAGCCATACTAAGTTTACATTTGCCATTTTTTTAGAAAATCTGAAAATATCCATGTTTCCAGACATCTCGTATATCTTCTGTTGCTATAATTCTTCAAAGAGTAAAAGGGTCCAGGAACAACATTTGCATGCCCTGGGAAGTAAACTTATTCCAAAGAGGAGGCTTGAACTTATTTACAGAAACTCTGCATTTTCATATAATTTCCTTATCTCTTTTTTTAGTTTAATTTGCTCCTAATTGTTTGTTCTGCCTTTACTACTTGGAAATGTATTCTCATGGATAAAGATAAAAGAAATATAGGCCAAAACAAGCTTTGTGTTATCCCATGGAATTAAAGGGAAATATCTTTATATCTAGTCTAGAAAATGCATATAAAAAACCCTACTGAGGATTTTTTTAAATAATTCATTTAGTTCAGTTTCGCCTGAAAACAAGACCAAAAAGTCAACCAATAGTGTTTAGCTTACGGCTATGAGTGATTCATGTCTATTAAACGTCAATCGTATTTTCAAAGAAAATGAAGGATTGAATTATTTAACCTGGTAGTTAAGCTAGTTACAACTATTTTTTTCCCCTTCTTTCTTCTCAAAAGGGATTGACTTGCATTATAAGTGATTGATAATGAAAAATACGACAGAAGTAGGGGAATTTTTAGTTGTATAACTACAAGGACTTGAGTCCAGAGATTTTTGGTGCGTAGTTACCAACTTTAAGCACCTCTGGCTACTCTCTCTGGCACCATGATTCGCTTAGAGTCCAATGAGACACACCTAAAAATTTCAGTGTTTCAGCAATTAGATGAGCACTTCTATTGAGGTATTTCCTTAGCCTGTGAAAATATATTTATAACTGATGTGGAACCCGTGCCAACTTTGATTTTCTACTTATTTTCTTCCTGGGTGCATATTTATTTTTGTGGTTGAACTCTCATGCTTTTAGTTAAGACCGTATCTTTGAAAGGGAGAATATTTGTAACTTGCCTTTGGTGGTAGGTTCCAGAGACGTGTCAGTGACAAGCAAGCCATTATATAAAAGCTCAGAGGAGTAGCTGGTCAAGTCAAGGCACAGCCCGATCTTGCTAGTTAACCATGTGGAAGCTGGCACAGAATGTGTATTTACGTAACTGAGACAACTTTTCATTGGAGTAAACATAGAGAAGAGATGAAAAGAAAAGCAGTTAGGAGCAAAGTGTTAAATATATAACATGAAAAGAGTCAGGAAAAGGGCAGTGATGTTGCCTGAGGCAATACTTATTGAATATTATATTTTTGAATGAAGAACCAAACCCTAGAAATGTAAGAGAAAACCAGCAACTGCCTTTCTTTGTTGTTGTTTTATCTTTTCATTGGATTAGCTTTGACAAAAAAGAAAATTATTTTTCAAAACAAATAATTTTGAGTCTAGACGGGCTAAACTCGGTTGGAACTGATCAACTTTGAGACTTATTGGGATGTCCTGCTATTGTGCTGGCTTGTTTTGTAGGTATTTTAATTCTCAAGGGCAGCTGCCTGGGAGGGAAGATGAAACTTGGAATTCAGTGCTAAAAAACAGAAAGAGTTTAATTTTGCAAAGATATTACATGGATTTTAAGTTATATGTCCTCCCAACTTTCTCAGCACAGTTATTAATTAAAAACTTACATATTGTACATATTCCAAACATTATGAAGATAGTGGACCAAAATTAAAATGCGTCTATATAATTTTATTGACCTCGTTGGGGGGCAAATTTTTTTTTTTTTTTCTATAACGGAAGTTTTAAACTTGGGGATGTAATTTCAAGATAAATGTTAAAAAGGATTGTATACTTTCTTATTTTTTCCTTAATTTTGTCAATAGTTATTTTCTCCTGCATATCACTGGAAGCTAGCCACATGACCTTAAACTGAATGCTACTGTCTACAGTACATCATAACCCCAGCCTACTGATAATAAGCCTTACTACTTACCATTAATCTACATCCAGTGGCATTTGGAAAGCTGCAATAATGATGATTAAATTAAAACCCAGAATTTAAATAGCACATAGGTCAGTGTGCTGTAAAAAAAAATGCAGGTAAGAATAATAATGACCTCTAAAGTGTTTGTGTTCATTGGTGAAAAAAAAAAAAAAAAAACTAATTAAGACAGGAAGTTGAAATAAATTATTCCTTTTCTGAATGTTCCAAGTAGAATGGACTGAAATAAACATAAGCAAATTCGAAAGTAATACTCTTCTAAAGCAGCGTAGTATCCAATAACTCCATATTTATATCTGTATACCATTTGATCTCTACTGTCTTAGGTGGTTTCTAAATTATGCCCTTTTTGATTTAAGTGTTTGCTATTAGCAACAATAAAAATTAGGTAAGTTGCCCTCAACAGTCAGACAAGGTATGCCTTAGCTATATATAGTAGGTCCAGAGAGTATTTCTCAATATGTGTCCATAGAGCAAACAATGTTGCCTGGTTAAAAGCTGGGAAATGATGCTCTAAACAGCAGAATCCTAGTCAAAACCCCAATGGTTTGGAAGCAGTCATGTGGAAATTCACCCACAGATGGAAGGATCGAGTGCCTTTTTCTTTTTTATGTATGTACAAAGAAGACATTATTGTGTTTTTTATTACTTTTATTGAATGGTGCATTAACCAAAGTGAGTAAGTTTCTTCACTCCAGTTTTTCTTTGATTTCTCTATGGATTCTGCTGGCTGCATGGGGAAGGTGTACATGCGTATATAGTGTATAATTTTATCACCTATCATTTTCTGTATCTCTACGTGCTCTATTGGTCCATGGAACCCACTTTGGGAGACATTGGCCAAGTGTTAGTGTGATTTTGTTTATCTCTGCCTACCATCAAGTCTACTTGCAACCTTATCTTGAATACTCCCTGAGGCTCACTAATCTGGGTTAAATGGATTTTAACTGGAATGGCATTCCTTAGCTAAGCAAGTGAATACAACTAAAGGGGGGAAAATACTTTTCAAAAGCAAGACTTACTTTATACCGAAACACAATCAATATAAACTTTGTTGTTATCATGATTGCACCGTGTTCGATTGCTTTAGACACAGCGTAACCTCCTCCTTTTCAAGGCTACCATTATCGAGGTCAATTCCTTTGATTTCTGAGGATGTGATAGCAATGATCAGATGTTCATGGGTCATCTTTTATAATTAAATGACAATATGAGCCTTTATTCAAAGCTGACATAGGATGTTACATAAAAAAGCAACAATAAAAAGTATCTTCCTGTTCTAGGACAGCAAACAGATATGAAGGATTTAGAACAGACACATCAAATGATTCTATTTTGGATGCCAGCTGGACAATTACTAGACAGCAAATAAATGAAAGAAAGCGTATTTTGTCAGTTTGTTTGGCATGATGTCAACCAAAATTTATTAACCATTTCATTCATCAACATGATTTTTTCCTTTGCTTTAAAACTCAGCGGTCAATCATTTTTCAAATGCTGGATGGTTTTAAGTCTTTTCTACAGAAGGTAGTAAATTAATAGTATACCCATACCCCATTGCCACTGAGTTGATTCTAACCCATAGTGACCCTATAAAACCCGTTGCTGTCAAGCCGATTCTGACCCATAGCAACCCTATAGGACAGATGAGAACTACCCCATAGGATTTCCAAGGAGCTGCTAGTGCATTTGAACTGCCGACCTTTAGGTTAGCAGTCGTATCACTTAACCACTGCGCCACCAGTGACCCTATAGTGACCCTGTAGGACGGAGTAGAACTGCCCCATAAGGTTTCCAAGGCTGCAAATCTTTACAGAAGTAGACTGCCACATCTTTCTCCTGTGGAGCAGCTGGTAGGTTTGAACTATCAACCTTGTCAGTTATCAGCTGAGTGCTTAACAACTGTGCCACCAGGGATCCTTAAATAGCATACAAGACATAGTTATTCACTAGCTGGGATACTTTTATTAAAAAAATTAGCCTTTATATTCTTTCAAGTCCTCTATAATATTGACATTCAGATGAAGAGAAGAGGTAATTTCCCAGGGTCATATTTTACCACTCAGCCATATGAAAAAGGAAAAAAAAAACCCAAAAACCCTGTAATTTAGATCAAAAAGGCCTGGCATACAACAGGCACTTAACACACATTTTTTAACACCGATTTTTAAAATAATTATAGGCTTTTTTAGTTTTGCAAAGTTATTAACTTGCCACCAAAACAAAAAACCCATTACTTTTAAGTTTATTTCAACTCATAGTAGTCCTAAAATCAGAAACCAAGCCTGTTGTTGAGTCAATTCCAAATAATGGCTTCCTCATGTGTTACAAAGTAGAAGTGATCCAAAGGTTTTCTTGGCTATAATCTTTACAGAAACAGATCTCCAGGCCTTTCTCCCACAATGTTTCTGGGTGAGTTCAAACCACCAACTTTTAGTTAGTAGTCAAGCGCAAACTGTGCGTCACCCGGGGACCTGTTGTTGTTAGGTGCCATCGAGTTGGTTCCAACTCATAGTAACCCTACAGAACAGGGAAGAACTGCCGCATACAGTTTCCAAGGAGTGGCTGGTGAATTCCAGCTGCTGACATTTTGGTTAGCAGCAGAGCTCTTAACCTCTGTGCCACCAGGGCTCCAGGCAGGGACCTAAACCAAAAAATCAAACTTGTTGCCTTCGAGTCCATTTCAATTCATAGTAACCCTATAGAACAGAGTAGAACAGCCCCTAGGGTTTCTAAGGAGTGGCTGGTGGCTTCAAACTGTCAACCTTGGTTAGCACCTCAACTCTTAACCACTGCCCAAACAGGGCTCCACCCAAGGACCTGGTGTTGGTAAAAGCCCCTACAAATATGCGTGATTATCTGAGCTATATTTTCAATCTTTCAATATTATACCTGGCATTCTATTTCATATATGCCCATCACAATTTTCCTTTTTCACTATTAGAAGAAAATTTAGGACAGATTTTTATTATAATTTTATACTTGGGTATTCTTTAGAACTAAAATCATGACTTCTTTTTTGATGCTATAAAACACGATAGCACTTTCTTTGTATGTTTGTGAAAAGAAAAAGAAGCTAGATTCTTCCACCTCTCAATAAATTTCCACATGGCTAATTCCAAATCATAGGGCAGGGAACAAGGCAATATAGTTAGTTCACATGCCAAAGCAAAATGGAGATGGCCCATGTTTCAGGTCCAAAAGTAAACTGGCTGGTACCTATTTCTCCAGGCAGCCAATCCAGATATAATTCAGTACAATGATCTTTTCAGAACTTGGACTGATCTTTGTATTCTCCTTCTTCAGAGCAAAAAGATGTGTACACAATAGCATCTGAATAGTTCTGAGAATGATAAAACACTTAACTATACTCAGTCATTTTATTAACATGTACCTGTCGCCAATTCCAACTATTTCTATGTAACATAAGCCCAACGTTAACAGAGTAACGTTCTCAACAAGCAAATATTTTCTGTAGGTTATAAAATCTAAAAGCCCCAGGGACATTCATCAATTCTGTTTATCTTCATTACTATTTCTTCTGGGCCTAAACCATGAAAATATGGGAAGGGTATCCTGATGCAGAAATGCTCATAACTATCATGAAGACATATACAGTTAACAGAAAGAAAAGAGAGTTAGAGTTGGCAAAATATCTTTTAAGCTTGACCCATTTTACTTCCTTTTTGGGCATATAGATATACGCTAATATCCGTATCTGTGCTAAATATAAAAATACCTGAGAGTAGCTGGGAGGAACCCAATTTCCTACAGGCAGACTTTTACTTTCTTCTGCTCTATATGCATTGACTTATACAAAAAGTAAGTGAAAGTTAAATGAGTTCTCTTTAAATGTAATTTCCTTTTAGAAACTAGGCATACAAGATTATGCATTTTAGTTTGCAAGATTACTGATGTTCTGTAAACACAGATATGCATTTTCTGCATTACAATATTACCCAAGGAAAAAACAACAAAAAGTTAGCGTCTGTGTAGGAGTCAGGAGAAATAGAACAGCAGCAGTATTGTATCATTCCCACAGTGCTTCAGGATTATCTTTTAAATTTCTACTTTTAAATCACTTCTATTCCTATCACACTTCATAAAATTGAGTGAGAATTTGAATCTCAATTTTCTCATTGAAAAAAATCCACCTCCCGCTTTATCACCACGTTTTTTTTCAAGGAAAGATTCTCATATAAACTGTAGTGTTGTAACAAATCAAATTATTTTGTTTATCAGTTTGCATTGTAATTGTCTCTTCATTAACTAGCATTTATAGCCAACATTTCTTCTCTACTTTATATACATTGCTACATACACAATTAGTGATCAGCTGAGTTTGCCTTTCGTATGCTCGATTATTTCATCACTGTAGGATCAACTACTTATTGTTTACTTTGCAAAAATTATACTTATCATTTCTGACAATAAGAATGTTTAATATACTGAACACATACCTTGCTTGATATACACTATCTCTAACTTTAAAACAATTATGAAAGCATGGTGTTAACTCTTTTCCATTTTGCAAAAGAGTTAACTGGTTTTCAGAGAACTTCTGTAACTCATCCAAGGCCACGTTCTCAGCAAATGTCAAGCCTGGAATTTCAGCCTCAGTCTCGTTGGCAACAAAGTCCACACTTTTGAGGAAAGGCAATTGAAGGTTGGAACACATGTTGACACTCATTATACGACTACTAATGAAATATGTCTTCTGCTTAGAAAATGCTCAAAGTGAAATATGGATAAAACAGAAGGCAGTATTTGGCTTAGGAATGGAATGACTGGTTTCAATGTCACAAATTATTTTTAAACAAACAAATTGTAAAACAGGGCCATAACTGATAGGACCATGAGGAGATATTTAAAAAAATTACTAAATGACTTCTTATCCCACTTTCACCCATATCTATCTCTCTGTCTCTTCAGCTCTGCTGAGACTTTAGTATGTTTAAACACTGATTGAATATCTTTCTTTTTTGTAGGGGGTAGGGGGTTCTGTAAGACAGACAAATTAAAGTTTACCTGTCCACATAATGGAAACCCTGGTGGTGTAGCGGTTAAGAGCTGTAGCTGCTAACCAAAAGGTTGGCAGTTTGAATTTACCAGGAGCTCCTTGGAAACTCTATGGGGCAGTTCTACTCTGTCCTATAGGGTCGCTATGAGTTGGAAGTGACTCAACAGCAAGTTTTTTTTTTTTTTAATCCACGGAACGACATTAAGAAGAACAAATATAGCTTCCAGGCTCTAGGTCATTCCGGTTCCAATTGTTTGACTGCTATGGGTGACTTCAGTAATTATAAACATAACACTATCATGCCAAGATTATGCCACAATACCATTAAAAGTGGTTTAAAACTGGCATCTAATACAGTCCAGTGGGATCTTCAGAAGCATTAGGGCCACATGAGGGTGGAGCTTGTTAGTCTATGCAGAATGGTTTTCTCTCTACTGAGGGTGATAAAAAAAAAAAAAAAAAAAAAAAACAGCCAGCGGTAATTTCTATATAAACAATATCCTGAGTATATCAAAATGGAAAATATGTAAAAGTGCCTTACAAACTGCCAGACACATTACAGATACTCAAGAAAATTTGTAACCATTAAACGAAAATACTGATTAGTATAAAAAAAATTTTTTTTTTATAATGTAGGTTTTTTTGGGGGGGTCCTCTCTCTACTGTTATCAGTTTCCATTAACTTGTCTCACTCGAATTCAAATAAACTCTCTTCTAACTTCATCTTACAGTGGAGGACAGCATCTGAAGCTTTGTCTTTTTTGTGGGTGGGTGGGGGGAATCTGGCTAGTTGGAGAAAAGGATATGGCCATTTCCTTGCATGGCAGGTATGCCATCTCATATACTGTGTGGTATGCTGCATCTCCTAATACTAGAACGATCCCATTCTTTAGATAGGAAAGGGTGTAGATATTTCAGCTTATAGGTTAACCAACATGCCCAATACCATAGTTAGTAGCTGCAGGGTAAGAATCCAAATGCAAGGTTTGACAATGAAGTAATGGCTTTTTCCACTGTTTAAAAAAAATTTTTTTTTTTTTTAACCTCAAATATTAAGCTTGGTATCAGGATGGATCATTTTTAATCTAAATCTTAATCATACAAATTACTGTACGTAGGTCAGAGCTGCCTCATACATCTGTGGAGGCTGTGCTGGGTCCTGCTCTTGGGAATGCCATTTATATTGTAATCTATGGAAATGAGGCTCCCTAGAATAGCACAGGGCATAACCTCCATAAGTGTACATGGTAGTTTTGACTTTAATATTGCCATTGTTAAATAAAACTCCCTATTCTTGTTCCACATGTTGTCACATAAAATAAAACCAAAATTTTACTATATATGATAACAGTCCATGCACTTCAATGAAGAAAAAAAAAAAAAAAAAAAGCTGGATTTTTCAATGAAAATTAAAAAAAAAAAACAAAAACAGTGCTTTCAAACAATCTATGGAGGTTTCTAGCTTTGCTTGTTTGTAATTCTGTTAGTGTATTTAACTTGCATCAATTCCTTGGAGCAGAATGACCATGTTAGGTATGTTATGGTGGTTGTTTTCAGGATCCAGTGTCACGGAATGAATTTATAAACCATAAAGGGAAGAGACTTGCTACATACTCCAAACTATCTCCCCTTTGTTTAAGGGCAGAGAAGTACACTCAATCTCACAGCTTTTCCTACAGTTAGATGGCAGTCTGAATAAGTTCTGGCCTATCAATTGTGCGTAAACGTGATGTGTCAAAAGTCTAACGTGGTCCTGTAAAACCGACCTGTGAGATTCTCTCCTCTGCCTCTCCCTAGTCTGCTGCAGAAGTTCCAGGACAAAGCCAAGGTCCTCGAGGACAGCAAAGCCCATAAAGTGTCCAACATCCCGAGACACTCAGAGCCTACACCAGATTATGACTGAAGTACACGTAATGTAACATTTATTCACCTAAAACTCTGAATTTTTGGGTTTCTTTGTTAGGGCTGTTTTCCTCCTCTGAACAGTCCCAGGCCTATTTAAATGTCAGGAAGGTATTGCCCTCTATTGTTATTAGCATAGTGGTCAAAATCCAGACGTTTCTACCATGCCAGTATTCTACTTATCAAGAATGACCATTAATATATGCTGTTCACTATTGTTTTAAAAGTGTTTCTTAAGGTTTTCCAGACTTACTGAAGCACTCCAATTCCACTCAAAAAAGTTGCTCTGGAAATAACTAACTGATCTTTATTTAGACTACTTCTGCAGTCTCAGCAACTTCCAAAAAGGTTCTTTTCTGAGGATTCTTCTTACAAAGGAAGATGAAATTCTTCCTACTATGTACATGACTTTTTTTTACCATTTACAAAATATTTTGTCACAAACTTGAATTTTTAATGTACACTTGATATCAATTCAAAGCATCTGTCATTTCTATTTGTAGTACACTTGATATTTGGATTCCATACCAATGACTGCTATTGCGGAAAGTTTAACAACACTCTCCATTTTCAAGGCAGATGCTGTGACACAGAAGTAGATGAAGGAGATTATCATGGTCTCAGCTGTGTACCTATCAGGCCACGAAAATAGCATACTTGAAGGATGAGTATAATTGCAATAGACCATTAAAGAGAATATTCACCGCCTCTATTAAAAAACCTAGAAACACAAATTATCAGACCTGAAAAGTACCTGTTTAAAAACAAAATGATTAATGTAGCTGACCATTTCTCCTCTTTACTAAAAATGTGCAAATGTCTTAAGATAGGGGTAACTTAATTGTTTATATCAATGGTTTCTAAATATCTCAAAGGATTGGTCCAAGTCTAACTGCAGGTATTTGACAAAATACTACAGTAAAACCCGGGAAAGCTGAAATTTGTGTAAGGTGGAACCTGTCAGAGAAGGAAAACTCAAATATTTTCCACTTAACAGAGAGCAACAAAAAAAATGGTGACCGCACCGTGTCAAAGGTGAAAAACTTGTGAGACCCAGAAAAACAAAGCAGCCCCATCCAGTTCTAGGTCTCACTGTATTTTTTTTTTTTATTGTACTTTAAAGGGAGGTTTACAGAGCAAACTAGTTTCTCATTAAACAATTAATACACGTATCATTTTGTAACATTGGTTGTCAACCCCATGACATGCCAACACTCTCTGCTTCTCAAACTTGGGTTCCCCATTACCAGCTTTCCTGTCCCCTCCTGCCTTCTCGTCCTTGCCCCTAGACAGTTGTGCCCCATTAACCTCATTTTGTTTTACGGGCCTGTCTAATCTTTGGCTGAAGGGCAAACTTCAGGAGTGACTTCATTACTGAGCTGTAAGGGTGTCTGGGGGCCCGACCCTCAGGATTTCTCCAGTCTCTCTCAGGCCAGTAAGTCTGGTCTTTTTCTTTTTTTGGTTTCACTATATTTTTATTAAACATTTGCAGCTACTATATTTATGAAATCTAGAAATAATGTTGATTATTACTATAAATAATTCCTTATTTTCCAATAAAATACCTTACTACTAAGTGCACGATCAATCAGGAAAATAGAGAAGGCAACAAAGAAGCTAGCAGAAGGTCTTAAATTTTTCCATATGTTACTATACGAAATTCATCACCTTTTATGCTAGCACAGAGATGTATTGAAAAGTAGACGCATACATCATATTTTCCTCTAGATGTTTGTTCTCTCTCTTCCTTTCACTGTTCTTAGGTTTAAGCTTACATTCACCCACCCTACTAAAACTTTTTTCCAACTTTCACATATGTATCAAGGAACTTCAACATAACTTCTCCTTAGGAAAGAATTCGGAGTCAAATCGAAAGATGGTGGCAATAAGAGGGGCAAATACTATACAAACTATTTGTTAACAGATTACATTGACATGAAATAATCTGCCAAGCAAATAAAGCAGGCTTTCCTACAGGTATTACAGTGTTTGGCTATGTCACTGGTGGCCTTTTCTGCTGACATATTCTCTCTTCTTTCATTCAATTAATTACAACATTACAAAATTCTCATGACTGGCAAACTACCTCAAAGGAATTTCATCTATAGCTCTGAAAGAGGCCTCTTTCCCTATCCATTCAATTTATATCAAATATTTAAAAGAAAGACGGACAAGCAACGGGTATTTATCGGAACATTGATTCTATTTAAGATGGTCTAAAATGATTCTACCTTTAATCAGGTATGAATGGGTAATATATACATATTTTTTTCTTTTTCAGTACAAAGCTGAAAATGTAGAGATACAGGCTTTCTATACTGGATTCTTGTTCAGGATGAAATACTTTCTATGGTAAAACCCAATAAGCCCACCTAACACAAGGCTACCAATGCCAGCTCTTTCTCTAAGCTTTATGATTGAGGCAATCTGAAACTCCAAAGGTATAAACTTATGTGGTCTACAAGGACTATGTAATCTCCTTTTTAGTTTGAACATCAAAGTTTTCAACATAGTAGTTTGATTATATTATTCATGCTCATTAATAGCCCAATAATTTTTTCCTTTTTTTGAACTGCTTAATTGTGTGTACATATACACATCATAGTTAGATATATACACATATACCTATGTGTATATATATATTACATGCACGCACATATATGATAAATATTTAAGTGCATTTATATAAAACCCATATTTTTATATGGCAATTGCCAACAAAATAGTAATAAATGCTGCACTTCTTACCAGTTTCTAGTAAAAAAATAAATCCTAATGCTGTAACAACTATATGAGCATTTGAAACCTTAATATTTAAATCTAGTTATACAATCTTACCTTTCAACTTGCCTGTAGGTCAGAAAAGTTATGGAAAACACTGTTTTGACAACTGCCATTATACAAGAAATGTTCTTCTATTTTTGTACAAAAGATAACAATCTCTACTCTGAATAAGTCATGAGGGGGAAGTAGCATTTCATCAAATCTCCTATGGATTTAGATTTTTGTTTAAAAAAGGAAAAAAAAAAAACTCTGTCAAGATAAAATTATTGGCTTCTTTATGTCTCTCAGAAACTTAAACCTTTAATTAGAAAACATTAGAAATAACTAAATTAGCTATATTATTTGATTCCAATATTTACCAGTTGATCAAAGAAACTATTGAACAAGATAGGCTATATGTAGTGTGGTGCCTCCCCCCATCACTCACACACAAGTTGTTGAGGATACAGTGGTGGAGATTATTTACCCCTTGTTTTGAAGAAGCCACGTTCCAATGACTACTCATCCCAAACAACTTATTATACAGGAAATTAGGAAACAAACAAAAATTTTCATCATTCATAATAAAGTTTTTTTCCCCCCTCTGGTCATACTTGGTGAAACTTCCCATCAAATAAACAAAACAAAACAAAGTAAAACATAAAAAAAATTAGACATGAAAATATATGTGTTTATTCTCCAGTCAAGGCAACCAGGAAGAGGAGCAATACTAATATAGAAAGTAAAGTATGAAGATCCATTTCTAACATGTATATTGTTGGTAAGGGTAAGGAAAAGGACATTCTCAAATATAAAATGTGTGATATTATAAGCATATAAAAAAAAAAAAACCATATAGATACAATATTTTTTTAAAGCAATTTGTTAAGACTTAGAACTTTTAAATATACAATCCCCGTAGCCTAGCAATTTTACTTCTAGGCATCAAGACTACTAAAATATTTATACAAATAAAAAAGGGTATATGATATATATCTTTGTAGTATATTCACTACAAACTTGTTTGTTTTTCGCTGTCATTGAGTAGATTCCAACACACGGCAAACCCACTTGCTACAGAGGAGAACTGCTCCATAGAGTTTTCTTGGCTGTAATCTTAATGGAAGTAGATCACTAAGCCTTTCTTTTGTGGTGCCGCTGGGTTCAAACTGCCAGCGTTTCAGTTAGCAGTTAAGAGCAAACTGTTTACGCTATCTAGAAACATGTATAATAATGGAGAAAACCTAACTGAAATAAATAAGGGAATAATTGAAGTTGCATCTGTACTTTGAATACCGTAAAACCATACAACCCCCAAAAACACGTTAGGTCTCTGGATTTAGAGGCAGAATGATGTCCAAGTATATTACTGAGTAAAAAAATAAAGCTGCAGAATGGTATGTGTAGTATGTTATAAATTATATTAAAATATATGCCTATGTTAGTACTGCATAACAAAAGAAAGGACACACCCTGGGTTAATACTGTTTACTTAATAAACTGGTATTTTTGATGAAGATGCTTTTTAATAAGAAAATTAATGCAGATAGATTATAAAAAATAACATTAGGAAAAAAATGATTTTAAAACCCTGATAAGGCAGAATTTTAGGGTTGCACCCAAATTCTACTTGAGAAACTGGGAAGAGCAGATATCTTTTTCAGGAGTTAAAATTTATAAATATTTTAAAATATCAATGATAGAGGTTACTTGGTTTGTCCCAAAACCAAAAAACCAAATCCATTGCCCTTGAGTCAATTCCAACTCACAGCAACCCTACAGGACACAGCAGAACTGCCCCATAGGGTTCCAAGGAGCAGCTGGTGGATTCAAACTGCAGACCTTTCAGTTAGTAGCTGAGCTCTAACCACTGCCCCTCCAGGGCTCCATAATGTTGTTTTTGGTGAGGATTTTAGAATTATGGAAATAAAAGTGCCTGTTGGAACTCTGAAAACCCTGGTGGCATAGTGGTTAACTGGTACGGCTGCTAACCAAAAGGTCAGCAGTTCAAGTCCACCAGGAGCTCCTTGGAAGCTCTATGGGGCAGTTCTACTCTGTCCTATAGGGTCACTATGCGTCGGAATCAACTCGACGGCAACGGGTTTGGAGTGGTTTTTGGTTGGAACTATGACTACATCACAAACATATTGGCAAATAATTCAATAATGATGAAACTGAGACAATATGCATCTGTGTGCTTTACAGACTTTCAGTGGAGGGAACCACCAATTGTGAGAAACTTCTTGTTCCCTCAGGGTGCTTTAATAATTGAACCTATGTAAATGATCAGGCCTCTTCTTATTTTATGTGATACCTTTCTCCTTCATATTCAAATATTTGCAGAATGAAAAAAAAAAAAAAGCAGCTGAAAATAGTCAAAAAAAGTCTCTTGAGGAGCTAGTTTTGTGAAAATCCTAAGGAAAAAATGAAATAAGTCCCCCTTGATTACAAGTCTAAGTAAAATAATACATGAGTATGAAAATTACACTTCAATCCCCTGTAAATATCCTCTGAATTCCCTTTGCCTTCTTTGCCTGCACTGTTGTGACAGGGGTGGTTTGGGTCAAAGAAAGACTTGTGCAGGAAAAACTGAAGAGGGAAGCCTGGCTGGCACCTGCTCCCATTATCCTTGACTCTAGACAGCCTGAGGAATGATCAACTTTCATGAACAATTCTCTGCATGTATCTCAAAGATTATCCTCAAAGAGCTTCAGTTTATTTTATAATTTTTTTTTTTTTTTTAATGCCTTAGTTTCAGTCTAGCCAATAACCCATGTCTTAAGCCTTCTTAAGAACTGCGGGAAAAGTGCTCCTCTTTATGATTGACGGCAGATGTTCAAGTGTGCTCACAGGATCAGACCTCACAGGCTCTGACCCCTCCTTGTTTTTACCCTATCGTGCTCATCATTTCATTTCTCCCTCTCTAAAGGTCTCCCCTATTTTTTTTTTTTTAATTCTTTTTTAAGCTTCCTTAATGTGTGCAAAGATCCCTGGGCTTATACACAAGTACGGGAATTTGTATATGCCAAAAGCTGACTCTATCAATACATTTGTTGATGAGAATTTAGGGAGGAAAAAGGTAAGAACTCCACAGGGGTAGTGCTAATTGATTTTCTTTATAAACACATAACCAATTATAGAAGTGACCATCTGCTTTGTCTGCATGAAGTTAATGAATACACAAAAGGAATCAAATTTAGAGCTTACTTAAATCTTAAATCCAACAGCCTAGATAGCTGCTTAGATCTGTCATAAGGCAAAAAGTAAAGCATTCCAGTCTAAGGGTAAAAAAAAAAAAAGGCAAACAAAAATAAATAGGACCCCTTGTTTCTTTCAGTGAGAAACAGTGAAAGTAGTGTAATGTTTGTGGCAATGTATAAAAGCACAGCTATCAGAAACTAGTTTATGGCATTATTTTCAGACATGGCTCATATTTATTTAGCCAAACTAAAACGAGGCCTATGAAATATACAAAACAGTTGAAGCTGGGTGGGGCCAAGATGGCGGACTAGGTGGACGCTACTGCGGATCCCTCTTGCAACAAAGACTCGGCAAAACAAGTGAATCGATCACATACACAACAATCTACGAACTCTGAACAACAAACACAGACTTAGAGACAGAGAACGAACAAATACAGGCAGACAGCAATCGTTTTCAGAACCAGGAGCCAGCGTACCAGGCAGGTGACCTTCGGAGCCTGATCTGGGGCAGAGCCCAGTGGGCCAGACGGCACAGACAAGGGGCCCAGCCCTCCCCCGCAAACTCATCCCGGGAGAGAGCCTAGCCGGTTGGCGCGGGCGGCGTAGTGGCGCAGCCGGTGGGAGAAGCACCAGGGAGGCAGTGACTGATCTTGGAGTGGGGAGAGCAGCGTCCCAGCCGGGGAGCCATCCCGCCGGGAGTTTGGCAGGAAGCGGGCGTGGCCTGAGCGTGGGGATCAGCTATATTTCCCTAAAGCAACCCCGAGGGCAGGCCCAGCCATTCGTGAGGGCGACGCCCACCCAGTTCCCGCGAGCGGAGCGGCGCGCTGGAGGGAGAAGTCCCGGAGAGGAAGTGACGGGTCTTGGAGCAGGGAGAGCAGCATTCCTGCCAGGGAGCCATCCCCCCGGGATTTTGGCGGGCGCGGGCAGAGCTTCAACGCGGGGATCAGCTCTATATTATGAGGTGCTACACTCCTAGCTCTCTGATCCCTCCCCCACCCTCCCCAGGCGGCTCCATTAACATCCGAATACCCTGAGCCAGAGGGAGAATTCAGATAGGGATCTGACTGCATTTTTTTTTAGCTGATTACCTTGAAAAACTAGTTTCCCAGTGATGGCTTGGAGACAGCAGTCCATATCAAACCACATAAAGAAACAGACCATGACAGCTTCTCCAACCCCCCAAACAAAAGAATCAAAATCTTTCCCAAATGAAGATACAATCCTGGAATTATCAGATACAGAATATAAAAAAACTAATTTACAGAATGCTTCAAGACATCACAAACGAAATAAATCAAACTGCAGAAAAAGCCAAGGAACACACTGATAAAACTGTTGAAGAACTCAAAAAGATTATTCAAGAACATAGTGGAAAAATTAATAAGTTGCAAGAATCCATAGAGAGACAGCATGTAGAAATCCAAAAGATTAACAAGAAAATTACAGAATTAGAAAACGCAATAGGAAGTCAGAGGAGCAGACTCGAGCAATTAGAATGTAGACTGGGACTTATGGAGGACCAGGGAATCAACACCAACATAGCTGAAAAAAAATCAGGTAAAAGAATTAAAAAAAAAAAATGAAGAAACCCTAGGAATCATGTGGGACTCTATCAAGAAGGATTAACTTGCGAGTGATTGGAGTCCCAGAACAGGGAGGGGGTACAGAAAAGACAGAGAAAATAGTTGAAGAACTCCTGACACAAAACTTCCCTGACATCATGAAAGATGAAAGGATATCTATCCAAGATGCTCATCGAACCCCATTTAAGATTGATCCAAAAAGAAAAACACCAAGACACATCATCATCAAACTTGCCAAAACCAAAGACA
Organism: Loxodonta africana; assembly: GCF_030014295.1. NCBI lineage: Eukaryota > Metazoa > Chordata > Mammalia > Proboscidea > Elephantidae > Loxodonta > Loxodonta africana. The sequence goes on along the minus strand of NC_087347.1, from coordinate 106,705,481 downwards.
AACAGAAAATTTTAAAAGCAGCCAGGGAGAAAAGAAATGTTTCCTTCAAGGGAGAATCAATAAGAATAAGTTCAGACTACTCAGGAGAAACCATGCAGGCAAGAAGGCAATGGGACGACGTATACAGAGCACTGAAGGAGAAAAACTGCCAACCGAGGATCATATATCCAGCAAAACTCTCTCTGAAATATGAAGGAGAAATTAAGATATTTACGGATAAACACAAGTTTAGAGAATTTGCAAAACTAAACCAAGACTGCAAGAAATGCTAAAGGAGATTGTTTAGCCGGATGACCAATAATATCAGGTACCAGCACAATACAAGGTCACAAAACAGAACGTCCTGATATCAAAGCAACTCAAATAGGGAAAGCACAAAAACAAACAAATTAAGATTAATTCTAAAAAATAAATAAATAAACAAAATAATACACATAACAGGGAATCATGGAAATCAATAGATAAATGATCACAATAATCAAAAAGAGGGACTAAATACAGGAGGCATTGAACTGCCAGATGGAGAGTGATACAAGGCGATATAGAACGATACAAGTTAGGTTTTTACTTAGAAAAATAGGGGTAAATAATAAGGTAACCACAAAAAGGAATATCAATTCCATAACTCAAGAAAAAAGCCAAAAAAAAGTACCGACTCAACTAACATAAAGTTAAACATTATGAAAATGAGGATCTCACAATCTACTAAGAAAAACGTCTCAGCACAAAAAAGCATGTGGAAAAATGAAATGGCCAACAACTCACATGAAAAGGCATCAAAATGACAGCACTAAAAACTTATTTATCTATAATTACGCTGAATGTAAATGGACTAAATGCACCAATAAAGAGACAGAGAGTCACGGACTGGATAAACAAACACGATCCATCTATATGCTGCCTACAAGAGACACACCTTAGACTTAGAGACACAAACAAACTAAAACTCATAGGATGGAAAAAAATATATCAACCAAATAATAAGCAAAAAAGAAGAGGAGTAGCAATATTAATTTCTGACAAAATAGACTTTAGACTTAAATCCACCACAAAGGATAAAGAAGGACACTATATAATGATAAAAGGGACAATTGATCAGGAAGACATAACCATATTAAATATATATGCACCCAATGACAGGGCTGCAAGATACATAAATCAAATTTTAACAGAATTGAAAAGTGAGATAGACCTCCACATTTATAGTAGGAGATTTCAACACACCACTTTTGGAGAAGGACAGGACATCCAGTAAGAAGCTCAATAGAGGCACGGAAGACCTACTTACAACAATCAACCAACTTGACCTCATTGACTTATACAGAACTCTCCACCCAACTGCTGCAAAATATACTTTTTTTTCTAGTGCACATGGAACATTCTCTAGAATAGACCACATATTAGGTCATAAAACAAATCTTTGCAGAATCCAAAACATCGAAATATTACAAAGCATCTTCTTAGACCACAAGGCAATGAAGCTAGAAATCAATAACAGAAAAACTAGGGAAAAGAAATCAAATACTTGGAAAATGAACAATACCCTCCCGAAAAAAGACTGGGTTATAGAAGACATCAAGGAGGGAATAAGGAAATTCTTAGAAAGCAACGAGAATGAAAATACTTCCTAACAAAACCTCTGGGACACAGCAAAAGCAGTGCTCAGAGGCCAATTTATATCGATAAATGCACACATACAAAAAGAAGAAAGAGCCAAAATCAGAGAACTGTTCCTACAACTTGAACAAATAGAAAGTGAGCAACAAAAGAACCCATCAGGCACCAGAAGAAAACAAATAATAAAAATTAGAGCTGAACTAAATGAATTAGAGAACAGAAAACAATTGAAAGAATTAACAAAGCCAAAAGCTGGTTCTTTGAAAAAATTAACAAAATTGATAAACCATTGGCTAGACTGACTAAAGAAAAACAGGAAAGGAAACAAATAACCCGAATAAGAAACGAGAAGGACCACATCACAACAGAGCCAAATGAAATTAAAAGAATCATTTCAGATAACTACAAAAAATTGTACTCTAACAAATTTGAAAACCTAGAAGAAATGGATAAATTCTTGGAAAAATACTACCTACCTAAACTAACACATTCAGAAGTAGAACAACTAAATAGACCCATAACAAAAACAGATATTGAAACGGTAATCAAAAAACTTCCAACAAAAAAAAGTCCTGGCCCAGATGGCTTCACTGCAGAGTTCTACCAAACCTTCAGAGAAGACTTAAGACCACTAGTACTGAAGGTATTTCAAAGCATAGAACAAGATGGAATACTACCCAACTCATTCTATGAAGCTACCATCTCCCTGATACCAAAACCAGGTAAAGACATTACAAAAAAAGAAAATTATAGACCTATATCCCTCATGAACATAGATGCAAAAATCCTCAACAAAATTCTAGCCAATAGAATCCAACAACACATCAAAAAAATAATTCACCCTGATCAAGTGGGATTTATACCAGGTATGCAAGGCTGGTTTAATATCAGAAAAACCATTAATGTAATCCATCACATAAATAAAACAAAAGACAAAAACCACATGATCTTATCAATAGATGCAGAAAAGGCATTTGACAAAGTTCAACACCAATTTATGATAAAAACTCTTACCAAAATAGGAATTGAAGGAAAATTCCTCAACATAATAAAGGGCATCTATGCAAAGCCAACAGCCAACATCACTCTAAATGGAGAGAACCTGAACGCATTTCCCTTGAGAACGGGAACCAGACAAGGATGCCCTTTATCACCGCTCTTATTCAACATCGTACTTGAAGTCCTAGCCAGGGCAATTAGGCTAAACAAAGAAATAAAGGGTATCCAGATTGGCAAGGAGGAAGTAAAGCTATCACTATTTGCAGATGACATGATTGTATACACGGAAAACCCTAAGGAATCCTCCAGAAAACTACTGAAACTAATAGAAGAGTTTGGCAGAGTCTCAGGTTATAAAATAAACATACAAAAATCACTTGGATTCCTCTACATCAATAAAAAGAACACCGAAGAGGAAATAACCAAATCAATACCATTCACAGTAGCCCCCAAGAAGATAAAATACTTAGGAATAAATCTTACCAAGGATGTAAAAGACCTATACAAAGAAAACTATAAAACTCTGCTACAAGAAATTCAAAAGGACATACTTAAGTGGAAAAACATACCTTGCTCATGGATAGGAAGACTTAACATAGTAAAAATGTCTATTCTACCAAAAGCCATCTATACATATAACACACTTCCAATCCAAATACCAATGGCATATTTTAAGGGGATAGAGAAACAAATCACTAATTTCATATGGAAGGGAAAGAAGCCCCGGATAAGCAAAGCACTACTGAAAAAGAAGAAGAAAGTGGGAGGCCTCACTCTACCTGATTTCAGAACCTATTATACAGCTACAGTAGTTAAAACAGCCTGGTACTGGTACAACAACAGGCACACAGACCAATGGAACAGAATTGAGAACCCAGATATAAATCCATCCACGTATGAGCAGCTGATATTTGACAAAGGACCAGTGTCAGTCAATTGGGGAAAAGATAGTCTTTTTAACAAATGGTGCTGGCATAACTGGATATCCATTTGCAAAAGAATGAAACAGGACCCATACCTCACACCATGCACAAAAACTAACTCCAAGTGGATCAAAGACCTAAACATAAAGACTAAAACGATAAAGATCATGGAAGAAAAAATTGGGACAACCCTAGGAGCCCTAATACAGGGCATAAACAGAATACAAAACATTACCAAAAATGATGAAGAGAAACCAGATAACTGGGAGCTCCTAAAAATCAAACACCTATGCTCATCTAAAGACTTCACCAAAAGAGTAAAAAGACCACCTACAGACTGGGAAAGAATATTCAGCTATGACATCTCAGAACAGCGCCTGATCTCTAAAATCTACATGATTCTGTCAAAACTCAACCACAAAAAGACAAACAACCCAATCAAGAAGTGGGCAAAGGATATGAACACACATTTCACTAAAGAAGATATTCAGGCAGCCAACAGACACATGAGAAAATGCTCTCGATCATTAGCCATTAGAGAAATGCAAATTAAAACTACGATGAGATTCCATCTCACACCAACTAGACTGACATTAATCCAAAAAACACAAAATAATAAATGTTGGAGAGGCTGCGGAGAGATTGGAACTCTCATACACTGCTGGTGGGATTGTAAAATGGTACAACCACTTTGGAAATCCATCTGGCGTTATCTTAAACAGTTAGAAATAGAACTACCATACAACCCAGAAATCCCACTCCTCGGAATATACCCTAAAGATACAAGAGCCTTCACACAAACAGATATATGCACACCCATGTTTATTGCAGCTCTGTTTACAATAGCAAAAAGCTGGAAGCAACCAAGGTGTCCATCAACGGAAGAATGGGTAAATAAATTGTGGTATATTCACACAATGGAATACTATGCATCGATAAAGAACAGTGACGAATCTCTGAAACATTTCATAACATGGAGGAATCTGGAAGGCATTATGCTGAGCGAAATGAGTCAGAGGCAAAAGGACAAATATTGTATAAGACCACTATTATAAGATCTTGAGAAATAGAAAAAACGGAGAAGAACACATACTTTTGTGGTTACGAGGAGGGGAGGGAGGGAGGGAGAGGGTTTTTTATTGATCAATCAGTAGATAAGAACTGCTTTAGGTGAAGGGAAAGACAACACTCAATACAAGGAAGGTCAGTCTAATTGGACTAGACTGAAAGCAAAGAGGTTTCAGGGATAAAATGAAAGCTTCAAAGGTCAGCGGAACAGGGGCTGGGGTCTGGGGATCATGGTTTGAGGGGACTTCTAAGTCAATGGGCAAAACAATTCTATTATGAAAACATTCTGCATCCCACTTTGAAATGTGGCGTCTGGGGTCCTAAATGCCAACAAGCGGCCATCTAAGATACATCAATTGGTCTCAACCCACCTGGAGCAAAGGCAAAGGAAGAACACCAAGGTCACACGACAACTAAGAACCCAAGAGACAGAAAGGGCCACATAAACCAGAGACCTACATTATCCTGAGACCAGAAGAACTAGTTGGTGCCCGGCCACAATCAATGTCTGCCCTGTCAGGGAGCACAACAGAGAACTCCTGAGGGAGCAGGAGACCAATGGGATACAGACCCCAAATTCTCATAAAAAGACCATACTTAATGGTATGACTGCGACTAGAGGAATCCTGGAGGCAATGCTCCCCAGACCTTCTGATGGCACAGGACAGGAACCATCCCCAAAGACAACTCATCAGGCATGAAAAGGACTGGTCAGCAGGGGGGAGAGAGATGCTGATGAAGAGTGAGCTAATTAAATCAGGTGGACACTGGAGAGTGTGTTGGCAACTCTTGACTGGAGGGGGGATGGGAAGATAGAGAAAGAGGGAAGGCGGCAAGATTGGCACGAAACGAGAGACTGAAAGGGCTGACTCAATAGGGGGAGAGCAAGTGGGAGAAGGGAGTAAGATGTATGTAAACTTACATGTGACAGACTGATTGGAATGGTAAATGTTCACTTGAAGCTTAATAAAAATTAATTAAAAAAAATTTGAAGCCAAATTATTCTGGTAATTAGTAATTTTCCTTTAAAATTTTATTAATTTAAAACATTTAGCCCAGCATTCCATAAACACACACAACTATTTCATGCAGAGAATCATTAGGAAAAAATAAGATTAATCCAAGAGTCATTGCTACAAGACACCGCTCCTAGACTCCAACATTAAAAAGCAGATCTTTCCTACTATACTTTATTCAATGGATAATCAAGGATTATTTGTTTATGTCTAACAGAAAACCAAAGATTTGTAGGCATTGTACTTATTTCACCCTTACGAGCTGGAAGCACTCAACTTATGAGCCAAATCCACATGCTAAGATCTCTTGATGCATAAAAAAAAAATCTGGATTCATATTTCATAATTCATACATGAAATATTTGTACATTTATAAGTGATGTTTGGAATTTTTTATGAAAACCCTATTGGTAGTTAATTCATTCCACAAATAATTATTGACTCGTTGGTAACATGCCTGTGTTAGTCATTGTACATACTGCATTGACCAAGTGGGTGCCCTCTCCTGACACTTACAGTTTAATGAGTAAGTCACAATTTGTAAGTGTAATTATAAATGTGGCAAGTGTCAAAATAGACCAGAGATAGGAGCCTACATAGCTGGAAGCTTGCTGGCCTGTAGCTGCATCAGGTGAGGCACCCCAAGGAAGTAACATATGAACTGACACTTGAAGGTCAGCGAAGACATCAGGAAAGAAACACTGGATCAAATGTTAAGCTAATGGCTGGAACATTAATGTTGAATCTATTACATATTTTTTTTAAAGGCAAATATATTTTCTAAAGTAGGAGAAAACACAGAAATTCAGGTTGCTATTTTTTTTTTATCACAAGAGAAATAATTTTCACAAGGAAATGACATAGTGGTGGATACAAATATAAAAGCCTTTTAAACACAAATGTTTAATTGGTGTCACAAAGAAAACACATAAACAAACAAACAAAAAATGGTGGGTGTTTAACAAGGTAGATGGAGTACTAGATTAATATATGCAGAGGAACCTTGGAATATTAGGAATTTAAGTTTTTAAGACCCTCCCATAGAATGTTCCATGTCTACTCCTGTTATTATTTCTCAAAGTTTCCTAAATATGCTATAAATTCTAGGCAAACTTTTTTGCCTCTACTTTTCTATCTTTACGTATGTTGTTCCCTTTGTCAAAGCTCTATCTCCTTGGTGACTTTTCCTTATAACCCAACCAAATGACTTTTATATTACTGTTGGGTTAACTCTAAATCAGGGTAACCCCATATTAATAGTTTGTTTGAAGTTATGTGGTACTTTAATAAAGCCCTGGTGGCACGGTGGTTAAGTGCTCTGCCTCCAGCACAAAGGTCGGCAGTTCAAATCCACCAGCCACTCCGCGGGAGAAGGATGTGGCAGCCTGCTTCCACAAAGACTTCAGCCTTGGAAACCATATGGAGCAGTTCTACTATGTCCTGTAGGGTTACTATGAGTCAGAATTGACTCAAAGGCAACGGGCTTTTTTTTTTTTTTTGGTTCTTCAATTATCATTAGAGTCCTTGGATGGTGCAAACAGTTAACAGTTATGGCTGCGAACTGAGAGGTTGGAGGTTGGTGGTCCACCCAGATGCACCTCAGAAGAAAGACCTGTCAAGCCAAAACATCAACCATTGCAAACTCTACTGAGCACAGTTCTACTGTGACACACATGGGGTCACCATGAGTTGAAATTGTCTCAAAGGCAACGGCATCAGATGACTACAGTTCTTTATATACACATTTCTGATAACACATATTCAAATTCTAGCTTGTATTATACTGACTTATATATGTAGCCATTAGACTCCTCCGGTTGACTGGAACTCCTAGAGTGAGAGAACTGTCTTATTCATCTTATCTATGCCCCTGGTGGCATAGTGGTCAATGTTCGGCTGCTAACCAAAAGGTAAGCAGTTTGAATCTACCAGGCGCTCCTTGGAAACCCTATGAGGAAGTTCTACTGTGTTCTATAGGGTCACTATGAGTCAGAATCAACTCAATGGTAATTTTTTTTTTTTTAATGCTCCATAAACTCTGCATTTTGCTTAATATTTTGGAATCAAAATGGATTGAACTAAATTAGTATCACCTGTCAAACAGCTCTTAGTCTAACTTGAGTTAGAGATTTTTTGACCAGTTTTTCTCTCTGTATCCACTTAAGCAAAAAGTTGTAGTATGAGTTTTTTAAGCTCAATTCTTGAAATTTGGAATATTTTCCATGATGACGTTTATGAACTACCATGTTTCACATAGGTGAAGTTCACAAGTTAGTCAAATTTTGTCTCTAGAGTTAGCAAGCTATTTAAAAAAAAGCTCAAAATATGGAAGAAAATATCCTTCCTGCATTGTTTTCCTCATCAAATATATGTTATGCCACTCGTGTGCATCAGTAATCATCCTAATTGCTAGGGATCTATTAGTGACCCAGAGAGAAGAGTTTTCCTTCCATTATGGAGCTCAGAGCCTAGAGACAAACAGAAGAGGGGCAATAAGTGGAAATATTTGCAACTATAAGTAATATGAAAGAAACAGGTGCTGATATGAAAATAGTCAACTGGGGAGGTATTAAGTAGGAGGTTAGAAAACATCACTCAGAAGTGGGAACATTAAACCGAGACCAGAATAATTTTGCAATATGAGAATATTTAATATGTAAATTGAGAATAAAGCTAGCGGCATACTGAAGAGTTCTTTATGTTGTTCACAGGCTTCAGTAGACTTACTTGAGAAGAAGAGATAAACATGAAGGAAAAAGAACTTGTAATGGGAAGAAAAAGAATTAGCAGAAGGTATAGAGCTTCTTTGAAGGAGTGCTGGTGGCACAATGGTGACGCACTCAGCTGCTAACTGAGTCAGCAGTTCGAACCCACCAGCTGCTCCATGGAAGAAAGATGTGGCAGTCAGCTTCCACAAAGATTACAGCCTTGTAATCCCTATGGGGCAGTTCTACTCTATCCTATAGGGTCTCTGTGAGCTGGAAGCAACTGGACAGCAATGGATTTGGTTCGGGTTAGTATGTGAGCTTCTCTGCACTCAGTTACTAACCTAAAGGTTGGCAGTTTGAACCCACCCAGTGGCACTGCCGAAGAAAGTCTTTGTGTTCTGCTTCCATAAAGATTACATCCAAGAAAATTTTATAGATTAGCTGACATGAGTCACATAGGGTTGACATGAGTCAGAATCAACTTGACAGTAACAAGTCTGGTTTTTGCTTTGATATGAGCTCCTGGAGTTATAACTAAAGCATGATTGTTATCTTAACCCATATAACAACTGCACCTTATATATTACCCTACTAAATGCATTCTTTTCCCAGCTCCTTCACTTTATTACACGAGATTATTTCATAACTCAAGAACTTCCTTAGTTTGTACTATTGCATCACACTCTTTAAGCAATTGCTACCATTATCTGTTAACCTTAATGTCACATCGTTCATGTCATCATTCAAACTGACCGTGAAGCTCTGAATCTGTTCACCTCACATTTGATTACCCACCTGTGGTTTGCTACAAAATGATGGCTCCTAATACTGAAAGACTTTATTAAATGCCTTTACATGAATGGATGGTAGAATATCTCAATATTTTACAGAAATGTTCACTATAAAGGGAAATTATATTTTTGTGGTTTTATCTCCAACAAGTAAACATCATTTAGACTATTTGTTGTTGTTACAAATGTAATGAAAATCAACTCTCTTCTGCCTCATACAACAGAATTGAGAGAAAAGAGCTAGTGCGTTGAGGACTGAAAGGCAAACTAAAACTTCTTTGGGTGCTAGAGGTGCAGGGGAAAATAATTCTGCCTGTAATTATAAAATGAGTCACACAACACAATCATCATACTAATCTGTGAGCCCTTTATTATTAAAATTTGGGAAGTGGGTGGATAAAGGAATATAAGTCTATTAGGAAAGGGTGGACCAGCCTTTGGAGATGGCTTCATGTCAAAGTAAAGGCGTTTAAGGTTTATTCTGGATAAAAACAGACAAAGAGCCTGTCTAAAGTCCTCTTCATCTACAGTAGAAAACGTTGCTGGAATAAATTTCAGAATTGCTTCTATTCATACTCTGTCTTTGCCATAGACTGTTTTCAGTAGGCAAACTGCATGAGATTGCTATATTTGTTGTTGTTAGGTGCCATCGAGTTGGTTCTGACTCATAGCGACCCTATGCACAACAGAAGCAAACACTGCCCAGTCCTGTGCCATCCTTACAATCGTTGTTATGCTTGAGCTCATTGTTGCAGCCACTGTGTCAATCCACTTCGTTGAGGGTCTTCCTCTTTTCCACTGACCCTGTACTTTGCCAAGCATGATGTCCTTCTCCAGGGACTGATCCCTTCTGACAATATGTCCAAAGTATGTAAGACGCAGTCTCACCATCCTTGCTTCTAAGGAGTGTCAGGGTTGTATTCTTTCGCCATTTAGGAGTTGTTTAATTTTATAATTAATAAGAGAAATTTAGACCTCTTTTGTATATTTTCTTCCTCCCTTCCAACTTACCTTTTTCCCAGCTATAATGATTTTCCCCAGCAATCTACTTTATATTTAATATCCTAATATTGCCAATGAGGAGCCCTGGTGGCACAGTGGTTAAGTGCCTGGCTGCTAACCGAAAGGTGAATGGTTTGAGCTCACCAGCAGCTCCAAGGGAGAAAGATGTGGCAGTCTGTTTCCATAAAGATTTACAGCCTTGGAAACCCTACGGGGCAGTTCTGTCCTGTCCCTTAGGATTGCTAAGAGCCAGAATTGGCTTCAACGGCAGTGGGTTTGCTTTTGACTTTAATATTGCCAATACATAATTTCGTTTATTCTGTGTTACCTTTTCACCTAAATTACGTGCTCAACACATTCTCAATGGGAAAAGCAGGCAGCTCAGCATTTTCATATCCTTCACAAGAAAAAGAAAATTGTACGTTTTACTCTTTATGGTTTCTTATTGCTTTTTAACTTCTGTCATCTAATGGGACTAATGTTCATGGCTTAGGAGTATATTTACCATAAATAGCTTTAACGGTTATCAAACATCACCGCTTCATTTTGGCGTTTAACCAACCTCAACCACTATTTATTGCCTCATATACTTCTCTACTGTGAACATTACACCTTAATTACCACAATCCCTATTTCTAGGCCTGATTTAGAAAGGCTGAATAGGAATAACCATTTCTTGTTTCACTTATGCGAGAAGGCAGTGCATGTGCCCAAGCAATCAGAGATCCGGGCCATGAAATCAGTACAGTGTGTTTCAGTGACCTGAAAAATCCAAGTTTTATGGCAACAGAAACGCAAATTCTCTCGTGTGCAAGAGAAGGGGGTGAGAATGAGGGTGAGACAGAGAGAGAACTATGAAATATTCCTTCCAAACCTCACATGTGTACTGAAGTCTAATGATATTGAATGCTGCTGGGGAAAGATGGCAAACAAGGCTGTTTTGGAAAATTGCTGATTGGTTTTGAGTAAATAAACACAACTGGGCTCTTGCACTTTAACAATCCATCTCTGTTTGGTCCCTAGTACATTCTCCCACACTGCTTTATCCAACCCTTTTCCATAAAAATAACACTTCACAAAGGTACAATACTTTTCAGATTGTAGGACATGACCCCATGGATATGTGAAGTTCAAAGGTGAATTATGAAGTTATGAAGTAGATCAAGATTTGTGTCTCTCTTTTTACACCCTAAATGCTTTGGCCCAATTTTTCTGTTGATCTTTTAACATTTGGCTAGAATAGCTCCTTCTCTGAAAATCTTTACCTATTCAACAATATAGAATGGATGAGTCCTCCCTTAGAACACATTCATGACTCTGTTCAACTTTCCACAGTGAGTGTAAGGGTTAGTTTGCCTACTTTGAACAATTGCTATGAGGGTAAGATACGCATCTTAACCTCTATATTCAAAGCTGACATTCATTGCATGTTTGTGAATAAAAGGATGTTTGCTGATTGACCAATCAGATGCTTTAGGGTACTTAAAATGCAGAAATGGGGATTGAAATGTACTTTTGGGTTTACACTGCTCTACAAGGTCCCTGTTTTATTTAAGTATAAAAACAATGTTTCCATCACTTATTAAAGAGATTCTGAAAATATTTAGAACTACCTTCTCCATCCTTAGCAGCTCCATCTGGCCAGTTATCCTGTCCCACAAATACAGATAAGATTTGTTAATATATATGTGCTTCTGGGATTTGATCTTAAAATGGTATAATAAAGTTATAATAAAGCTTCCTCTTTGAGATTTCCAGGCTGACTGCCTCTGAAACTAATCCCACACTCAGCATATCACCTCTCTGGCTTTGACTCCTTCATCCACTCCTTTGATTAAGTGGTTATCCTGTTGTTCTTCCCAATTCTTTGAGAAATACCTTATAGCATTTTACTCTATTTCTCTCCAATGCCTCATATAAGGCTTTGCATACACTTGGTGCCCGGTATATTTTTATTAAAAAATAATTAGAGGGTAAAATTCTCACAACTTTAAATCTCTCACCTCTCTCCCTTATCTTACCCTCTTAGCAAAACGTGATTTATAGGGTTTGACTTGAGCACTGCCTGCACGTAAAGTATGGATTTATCAGCTATCTGTCCTTGGGAAAACTGCTTAACTTCTCTGAATGACAATATACATGTCTTTGAAATAAAGTCATTGATACAAGGATCCATATACACGTAACGTATATGAGTAGTTGCCTAGGATTGGGGGTGGGATGGGGAGTGACTGAAATGGGTATGAGGTTTCTTTTTGGAGTGATGGAAAAGTTTTATATTAGATTGTAAGGGTAGTTGCAGGACTCTGTAAATACGATAGAATTGAATACTTAAAATGGGTGAATTGTATGGTGTGGAAACCAGGCTTCAATAAAGCTATTAATTAAAAATAATAATAAAAAAATCCTCCAAAACCAAACCCGTTGCCATTGAGTTGATTCAGACTCATAGTGACCCTACAGGACAGGATAGAACTGCCCTATATGATTTCCAAAGCTGTAATCTTTATGGAAGCAGACTGCCACAACTTTCTCCCAGGGAGCAGCAGCTGGTGGGTTCGAAACGTTGATCTTTTTGGTTAACAGCCAAGTGCTTTAACCACTGTGCCAACAGGGCTCCTTAATAACAATACTAGGATTCAAATCAGGTCTGTCTGAACCCAGAGTCCATATTGTTTTCTCTGTCCATACCACCTTGCTCCACATATATGAGATGTTTAAGTGATCATGCTGAATGAAAAAAAGTGTGTCTAGGGAAGCTCTTAATACATTTGATATGGAAGGGACCTACGGAGTCACTTCCCTTACCTAATAGTGCAAATGAAACATTTTAACTGTTTGTTGTTGAGCATGCGTACAACAAAAAAGGAATTGTTAGCGATAATTCGATTTAACAGTTCTCTGCTTATGGGTAAAGAAAAACCATTATCAGATATAGACTGTAAATACGTTTTTCTTCCCCTGGCTAGAAATGGCTGCTTCCTTTCACATGGCTGCCTTGTTCTTATTTCTGAGTCCGAGGGGCTGATTTCTGATACTAGAGATAATTCATGGACATTTTAGAAAGAACATATCTTTTACGAGCTAGGGGAAAAGACCCTTTTTTGGCATCAAAGTATTGCGATAATTTTATTGTTTCCCTTAAACCTTCAAAACATTTCTTTAAGTGTTAAGTCTGTAGTTGAATGAAATCTTACTTACGAGAGAGTCAGATACCTTACAAAACTTATTTAAAAAATTACTTTTTCTTATCAAGCTTTTGAAAACAGTTTACCTTTTCTTAGAGAAGTTAAAGAAAAATGTATTTTAAAGGAAAGATAAAGACATTTGGAGCTCTTGCCAGAAAAAAAATTCAGGATGCTTTTAACATTCCTTGCAACTTTGCTTTTCAATATCTAAATTCAAATTCTCAAAGAAAACAATTTCTATTCAGAGATTACAAAAAGAGAAGTGATGGTTTGGGCTGCATACGTTAGAGATGAATAGTGTTTCTTCCTTTTTGTGAAAGGAGATCCCTTTCCTTATCATAAGCTGTGGTTAAGACTGCCAGACCTGGGAGTTTTTAAGCCTGGATGCTTTTGTGAGTTGCTGGGTGTCACAGGGCTTTACTTCATTTAAAACCCTCCGTCAGAGTTGTGTTGCCCCTGAAAAGGTTAAATGCAAGAACCTCAAAGGCTTTCAAAGAGGAGACTGGAGAAAATCTGTTGTCAAGGAGCATTATATCTCCCAGCTTGGGAGAGTTGTCTCAGCTGATCCTCCCTCTTACTTTGAAAGCTAGAAAATCCATAAGAGGCGAATGAGTATGTCAGAGATTTTTAAAACCTGGTATAGGTTGGGTTTATTTCTGGATTATTCTGGCTTATTTTTCATTGTTTAACAAAGTAAAAATGAGAACAATGCTGTCTTACATGTCCTTGTGGGTGGTTTTATTGCTTTGGCTAGAGAATCAATGCATTGCAATGAACACTAGCCTTTGGGAAATGTGCTTTGGGTGTTTATACCAAGAGAAATCTCTACATTTTTAAAGGAAGACATATTCAGAGACAATCATTGTCCCTCTAGGAGCAATCAATTATGTAATAACATGTAGACCAATTTCCAATATGTGAAATCACTTTAAGTATGGTAACTAAGTTAATAGAGCAATTAATTTGTCAACAAATATATATTGAACACCTATTCAGATAAGCACTTGGAAAGGTAAAAATATGTATATATAAAAGAGACACAGGATTTGGTCCTACAACTACGATTAGAGTTCATACATGATTAGGGAGGTGATGCCCTAGAATGAGCTTCCCTAGAGGGAATAGTGGCAAAGTTAGAACTTGGAGTATAAGATGATTTAGATAAATAGGATAAAGAGGAGAAAAAAAAAAAAAAATCAAACCTATTCCCACTGAGTCAAGTTCTACTCATAGTGACCCTGCAGGACAGAGTAGAACTGCCCCATAGGGTTTCCCCAGAGCAGCTGGTGGACTCAAATAGCCAGTCTCTTGGTTAGCAGCTGAACTCTTAACCACTGCAGGACCAGGGTTCCAGGATAAGGAGGAGGACTATTTATTTCAAGAAGAAATAAAAACATAAAACACAAATGAGGAGAAATTAATTTTTTTTTTGGAAGTAATCATTATTAATTTCTGTTTCGATTCAATGCATATTCTCTTCATCTTTTAGACAGGACTTTGGGGGAAAAATGAGTTGAATAGCTCAGAGTGCATAGCATAGAAGTGCTCAGAGTGGCTGTTTGGGTAAATGGTTACCAAAAATGTCTGGAGAACTCCTAAAGGTAATATTTCTATTTAATTTTTGGAATGAAAGAATGTAGTAAGGTATGCAGCTGAGCCAAACTCACTTGGTTTCCTTTCTTACCCCAGGAAGATGGACATCCAATGTTTACTCTTTAGACCTCTTCTGAATTCACTGGTCTTACAAAGAGCTTATCAGAACTGTGATGAAAAATTCTTTCTAGGGATTATAATAAAATAGTGTGTGTATAATAAAGTATTTACTCCACTGAATATTTCAGAAGAAAAATTAACACAAAGTTGTTGTTCAACAAGCAGGGCAAAGAACATGGACAAGCCTACATGTTTAAAACATCTGTAAAGTATTAGTCAAATTCAATGGGAAGTGTAATTCAATTTATGCGTTAACACTTCAAGGTTCCCATTGTGATATATTTTGCATCAACAAAACCAAGTTAAATGAATTTTATATTAGGACAGGAGCCAACATTTTAACAATTCAAAAGCTTAGAGGTGAAAATATATGTTCTTCAGTATTTACTTAAACTTAGAAGGCCAGAAATAATAAGTCATACAAGTTTGGTGGTAATTAGACTTCATAATAGAAATACCTACAAAACTAAATTTCATTGAGGCTGATAGCTACAACCCTTATAAAAATTTCATTATCCTGGTTTCAGGACAGGACATTTTAGGTGAATAAATTTATGAAGGGCATTTATGTTGATGGTTCTGAAATTACTCCTTATTTTGATCAACTCTTACCTTTTTTTTCTTTTTTTTTTTCTTACCTTGATGGATGCTTCTCCCACAGCAGCTATGATTGAGGGATCCTTACAGAGTGGGCTGCTTCTATTGTCCAAAAATTGGTCACTACAGGTTAGTTAAGAATCTGCTGGGGCTATTCCTACAGATAAATTGTTTCTGCTCCAGGAGCTATCCCTTCCCATGAAAACTTTTAACCACTTCCATTACACGCCAGCTTGACCTTGGGCCAACTTCAATGACTTTGGAGAACTAGGGCGATAAAGCTATTGCTTTTACATCTCTAGGTGCCCTTTGTATGCTCAGAAAGCAAGTAAAACAAAAGAATTGTGGGAGAAGATGGTCCAGAAATCATGTTTACTGATGCTTACATACTACCACCTTCCTGACCTCTAAATGTTGCACTACAAAGAAGTAGTGAGTTATTGGAGGCAGGAGCATGACCAAGAAAATAAATCTGCAAGGTCTTTGCTGACCACTGCCTGTTCGCATTCGCCATGAAGCCTGCCAATCATAAAAATATTTCATGATCCAATCTCATGCATTTCTAAAAGGATGATGAATGGGCTTACCTCAACCATAAGATGAAAGCTGAGGAAAAATTTTGATGTTGATGTCTACTAGATGGAGCAGAAATAATTAATGTTACTCCACAGCAGCGCAATTTATCAGGGATGACACAGTATTTGGTCCCTGTGAGCTCAGTGATGACAATTACTATATAGAAATTTTTACAACTAAATTTGAAGTAAGCTAAGGAATTTATGGAATAAAACAAACTTCTTGTTTTATACCAATCAGAAAATCAAGGTCTTAGTAAGAGGCAGGCATTATTTATCAATATTATTTGACAATCTTTACAAAGGCATGAAAAACATTGCTGTTAAGAAGTACCATATACCCAAAGAGTTTCCATATACGACTTTTGTTCTGGAACAGTTATGGGAACTGATGACTATTTTCAAATTCATTGGCGGCGATCTTTTCCAGGACCTAAATCATTATGTTTAAGAACTGTTAGAAAATACAAGCTGTATCTAGTATATAGAAACATCACCTGATAAAAGGTTGTGTCTGAAGATAATAATACCAGCTATCCCTCTGCTGTTTAATTTATTGAGTGTGTATATGCATTTTTTTTATATGCATTTAAGTGTCACGTATTATTATTGCTCTCATTTTCTAGATGATAACAGATCAGGACTTTGTATGTAAAGTTGTTTTCCCTGTTTCTCAGGATACAAAATTAATTACTGTGAACACGCAATGGGTAAAGCAGTACTTCTCACCTTAATTGTTTCTGAGACAGATAAAAGTTGTCTGAAAGTCAATAAATTTATAACGCAGAGGACTATCAAAAAAGATGGATAACAGGTTTTGTATTGAAGATGCTCTCGAAAGGCTAAATGTTGACCATTTGGGGCTATTAATAAGTGGCTCTGCAATTGATGTGTACAATTAGTATCAAGCCTCAGTTTTGCTTTTTAACAAAAAGAGGTTCTGTATGATCAGGAACACGTCTGTCTCTCTCTTGCATTCACAGCGACTATACAAGAAACTTCTAATAGGTTGTCACATAAACGATAGTAATTAAAGCTAAACCAAAGCTTGCAATAAAAGCTTATTCCCTATTTTTATGATATTTGCTAATAAATATAAATCTAGAGTTTAACCTTTGAAGAAATCAGCATTTCTAGATAACATGAAATAAATATTAACATTTCAATCCTCTTAAAAAGACAAATTCTGTTAAAAATTCAAGCATTTTAGTTAATCATAAATATCAACATAGGGATCATCATGGGAAAGTATACAGGCTTGGGAAAAAAAAAGAACATCTAGGCTTGAATCCTGTCTCCACTCTATAGGCATTTCCTAGAATTAGTATACATCCATACCGATTTCTTATAAGTTCCTTCTGGCCAATAGGGTATGATTAAGATTTATATCCAGAATGTTAATTCTTGAGGCACCCCAAACTTCTCAGTTATCTTTGAATAATGTACTCTTAGTATATTTTAGAAATATTTTTGCAAGAATGGTTTGAATAAAAATGTTCTACTAGTGGTCTGGTTATTGTCTCCTGTTTTTCAAGATCTTAGTGATATTGGACAGTGATTAATATTGCAACTATCTTGTTTATCACCTCTACACCAAAATGGCTTTCATCAGAGTGAGCAAAATTAAGTATGGTGCTCTTTCTTCACTTTCTCTGACTGGCCACACAGTGATTTCATTCATGTGTGAAGTATTTTTAAATCTAATTATTCTTACAACCAGTTAGGAGAAAGGGTCATTATTCTAGCTCATTAGCTGTTTAATTGGAAGGCATAACAGTGAATCCGTGTTTTGACTCTCGAATTCTAATATTCAGCACTGCCCGGAAAGGGGAATTGTTTAATATCAAGACTCTGAGAACCATGAATAAATGTGCACTCCTTTCTGTCCCTCCTTGACTTATATGACATTGTAAAAAATATCCTGTGCAACATTTGACTTCTATATTGGAGGGTCCACATAACAAATTACATGTGTTTTATTTTCTTAACAACCTATGGAAAAAAAGGCACGTGTGCCCTGTGTGCATGTGTGTGGCATGCATACGCACACATACACAGAGAAAAGACTATTTGTAGCCACTTTCTTGTTTCTGGATCAAGAAATGACTTGAGCTGATTAATGAAATAAAATCACATTATTTATCAAATGAAAAAAAAAAGCTTGACATAGGGGCATTATGACCTCATTTTCAATTTATTGTAATTTGCCTACATACCCCCATATTCCTAGAGAAAAATTGAACTAGTAATAAGAGCAATAGCATAATTTTGGGCTTTCTTAAAACAGAGAGGAGTGAAAACCTGAACCAGAGAAAGATAATGAATATATGTTATAGCACCAGTATACCACAGTGGAAGAAAGAATAATCATGAAGCATGTAAACAACTGAGTATTTTTGAAGATCATAACTCTGTAGTAAAGATTCACTACAAATTTGACTTTCATCACTCAACTGTACCTTTAAGTGAGTAATTGCTCAATAGCCTTCAATCCAGTTCCTATTGCTGCTGTATCAAATTGCCATTTGGTGCCTTAAGATACAAGTATATTATTTTATAGTTCTGTAGATCAGAAGTCTGACAGGGATCCCACTGGGCTAAGATCAACATGTCAACAGGGTGCATTCCTCTCTATAGCCTCTAAAGGACAACCTGTTTCATTGCCTTTTCAAGTGCCTACTTCCCTTTGCTCATGTCCCCCTTCCACCATCTTCTAAGCCAGAAATACCTGGTTGAGGCCTTTTCACTTAGCATCATTCTGACCTCTTCCATAATCACATCTCCTTCTGACTCTTGTGTTTTGTCTTTGTCTTCTACTGTTAAGGACCCTATAATTAAATTGGACCCACCCTGATAATCTAAGATAATTTTTTCTGTTTTAAGGTTTCCAATTAGCAACGATGGTTCCATCTTCTACTTTAATTCTTGTTTATTATGTACCAGAATATACACAGGTTCCAGGAATATGGTATGGGTGTCTTTGGACAGGGCATTAGTCTGCCTACCAAAGTCTGCCCATTGGCTCCCTGCGATTCACATTCACCCCACTTGCAAAATACATTTATCCTATTCCAAGTTCTACAAAATTTTCAACTCACTGTTTCATCAAATCGAAACTAAAATCTCACCTAAATCTGGTCAGTTCAAAAGTCCCAAATCACTTCATTGGAATCATCTAAATTAGGTATGGATGAGATTGTGGGTATCCATTCTCCTCCATTTGTGACTATAGGAAGCTCAAAAAACTAGTTATCTGCTCCCAAAATATAATGGTGAAACAAGCATGTGATAACATTTATAGACATTGTGGTTCAAAACGGTGAAAATGGAAGGAGAAAAAGTCATCCATTCCAAGCAGTTTCAAAATCCATGGAGGCAAACTATTTGCTCTCAAGGGTTGGAAATAATCCTCTGTGCTTGCAACCTTTACATTCACTTTATTTATTTATTTACTTTTGTTCTGAATCTTGTGAATTTAATAGATTAAGGAGAACTTAATGTTTGGGTAGTGGTCACTATTTTTTGCCAGCATAGAGCCATAAATAGGGGAATTATTAAGCTTAGAACAGGGCCAGGAGAACTTGAAAGAGATAGTTCTATCAACTTTAAAGAGGATCCTTGTTATAGGTCAGGATTCCTTCATTCCCACTGGGTTATATTGTTAGTGATAATCTGTGCATGGATTGGTTGTTTATCTATTTGCCATCATTGCCTTCTTCATATCCACAACATGGTCATAACATTTCCCACAACTTTCCTTGAACTGTCCTTTTTCTTTGCACCATTTAACAGATTTCTGAATGTTATGTATATGCAATTTTTTTGTAGGACATAGACCAAATCCTACTCCTCTATTTTTCAACATAGCCCAGAAGAGAACTATGTCCACTACTGTATTAGGCCCTTAGAAGTACTGAAATCCTTTAAATGATTTCATCTTATTCTGAAAGCCTAGCTCTCTTTCCCTTCTTCAAAGTAGGTGAGTGGTTTACCAATAGCTGTACTTTTCCCTGATTATAATTTATTTAAATTATTTATATTTCCTTCTCCCCCATCAAAATTGTGTTTCATGCATGTGAGTTTAATTCATAGTGTTATAATTCAACTGCAATGTCTAAATAATAGAAATATTTTTTGAATGAACTGTTAAGGAAAGAATGTGTTCATGCCCTCTCTCTTTCTGTTTCCCTCCCTCTCTCTTTCCCTGTATTTTAGTTATTATAGGTCAGTGCTTATCAAGTCAAAATCATGAGGCCATGCCTAATGTGGCTCGGAGTTTTGAAATTTGTTTTCGTTTTTTGCTTGTTTTCTTTATTGTATGGCTGCCAGTTACAACACTAAGCAATCTTGCCAAAAGTATCCTGTAATTTAAAGAATATTAGGCCAAAGATTTGCTCTTTCCTTGAACAGTGGCTGACATGTACGAGGCGTTCAATAAATATTAGTTCCTCCCTTTGCCTTCCCTCTTATAAGAAAATCAATTTTGCCCTTTATTTCTACTTTCTCTGAACTGTTTACTTTAAAAAACCAAGCTAAATGAAAAAAATGAAACAACAAACTAACCAAACTGTCTTGGAAGAAGTACAGTCAGAATGCCTCATAGAAGCAAGGATGGTGAGAGACTACGTCTCACATACTTTGGACATGTTATCAGGAAGGATCAGTCCCTGGAGAAGGACATCGTGCTTGGTAGAGGGTCAGTGAAAAACAGGAAGACCCTCAATGAGATGGACTGACACAGTGGCTGCAATAATGGGCTCAAGCATAGCAACAGTTGTGAGGACTGTGTTTCGTTCTGTTGTGCGTACGGTTGCCATGAGTCGGCACCGACTCAACGGCACCTAACAACAACAACAGGCCAAAAAGGCTTAGAGATTTTACCACTGAAAATTCTTCTCAAGTAGAAATTATCTCAAAATGTAGTCCCCCTGATTTGAGTTTAGAATTAGTATCTTCATGACCAAAGCACTGACAATGATTCCAACAATATTCTTTGAAAGATAGTTGTGTCTTAGAACGGAAGAACTTTTTGAGTCATGACTTCAGAATTGGTTTGTGTGAGAAAACCCAATAGCCACCTTACTACACCTTACCCCACTCCTACCTACCTAACTCTTGCCATCGCCTTACTCTGACAATTACTCAAGTATTTCCTGATCTACTGAAGCACTGATTTTGGGCTGTCTTTGCAAATTTGATTCTATAAATTCATGTTCAAAAATGTTCCTATAAGTCTCTGATAAGAAAAACATACAACAAGACCTTTTTCATAAAGACATAATAAATTGCTTTTCAATTTGTACATGTACAAAAAATCTACACTTGAAATTTCTTTAAAATTGGACTGGGTTTCAAAAGGATGACAGGTCTTTAAAGGATAAAGAGTTCTATACGATAGACAAGCCTTTAAAGGATGAAGAGTTCTATACAATAGACTACTTCCTTGTCACCAAATTTATATATTTAAAAAGATTAGTGTTTTTGTAATCATGACTCTATTTCTTTTTTGCTAATCAACATGTTTGTTTCACAGTGCTTTATAAACAATTTGTGCAGTAATTAAACATCTAACAGGGGTTTTTATGACCGTTTGCTGAACACAAAAGTAGTTCAGCTTAGTGGATTGGAGTTATTAAGCGAACCACCATAATTTAATGTTTTAAATAAAATTATAGACCACTTCTTAGCTTTCCATGAGGCTCATATCACAATGGAATTTATTTACTTCAAATGTAACAGATTCCACACTCCCTAAGACCCATTTGCAAACACGTCAATACAACCTTTCTTTTTTCATTTAGCTTGGTTCTTTAAGGGAAACAGTTCAGAGAAAGCAGAAATAAAGGGCAAAATTGATTTTCTCATACGAGGGAAGGCAAAGGGAGGAACTAGTATTTATTGAGTGCCTAGTACATGTCAGCCACTGTGCTAGATATCTTATGTTCTCCCATTTAAGTCACACCATACCCTACAAAGAGGCAGTTTAATCCACATTTTATAGAAAATGAAAGTGAGCTTTTGTGAGGAGGTTAAATAACTTGTCCCAAGCTTACTTGTCTTTGGTAAGTAAATAGCAAAACTAGGTTCTAATCCCAATCATTTATTGCTCTCCCTCAAACCTCCTCTCATATTTTCTTGCGTTAGTTTTATTTAATGCACACAAACACACAAATCCACCCAGAACCTTGAATTGATTTTATAATGACCAGCAGTATCATCATCCCCAACACACTTGCAGTTACTGAGAACCCATTGTGCGCAAGCATCTTTTATTACCTAGGCACAGATGCTCACATTTTAAATGGGATCATTCAATCTCTCAATCAACAGATATTGACCGAACACTTCATCTATTCTTATCTGAGACCAGGAAAACAGATCGTTTCCCTGTGAAGGATTAGAATTCACACGGGACTTCAAATGTAAACATTTTGGCAAGGAGAGAAAATAACATTTGAAAATCATTTAAGTATCTTGCAGTTTTCTGGTGCTTTTGTTTATGATATCTTTGCTAATTTACCCCAAACTCTGTGAAATCAATCTTTCGCACACAAGTATACGTCCCCTTGCTTTTTATCCCGCTTATTCTCTTTCACTGTCTCATTACCTTTATTTTACAGAAAAGTAAACTGAGGCTGAAGAAGTTAATTAACTGGCTATTATGAGATGGCGAAGCAGAGAGCTCAGGTCTCTATGACATCTAAACTCATGCTTTGGGGGCTTGGGAGAGGTGAGCCAGAGGGAGAATAAAGGGAAGGGATGACTTCTTTTCTTCAAGCACATCTCTATTTATTACTTTCATAACAGCAAGTGAAGTATAATATTTGAAAACCCCACCTTTCCACTACCTCTAAACCTCTATCAGTACTGTGATTTTTAAGTTATTCACAGCCAGCTAATGGAAATATCAGATGTGACATAATCAACTCAAAATTAAATATAGATATTTATTTATTTATTCTATGTTCCTGATTTTTCTCCTACCTTTCTGACTAATGCCTGTCATTGCCTCTTTGGATTCTCTTATAGTAAGAGTGATGTCCTAGGCCAGGAGTCAGCAAAGTATGGCCTGCAGGCCCAATGTGGACAGCCCACTTCAGGTTTTTGTATGGTCTGTGAGCTAAAAATGGATTTGTATAGTTTTAAATAGTTAAAAGAATAGTAGTTAATGCTACGTGAAACTATATGAAATTCAAATTTCATCATCTATAAATAAAGTTTTATTGGATCACAGCCATGTTCACTCATTTATGTATTATCTATGGTTGCTTCATCTCTGAGTGGCACAAACGGTTTGCACTCAACAACTGAAGATTGGCAGTTTGAACCCACTCAGTGAAACTGTAGAAGAAAGGCCTGACAATTTCTTTCTATAATGATCAGAGACAAGAAAACCCTATAAGCAGTTCTGGCCTGTAACACATGGGGTTGCCATGAGACAGAATTGACTCAATGGCAATGAGTTTGGTTTGTGGTGTGATTGTATTACTGGTAGAATGGTACTGTAAGGCCAGAGACCATTCGTCTGTCTTCTTGATCAAACCATTCCCTGACCTAACACATAGTCTGGCATAAAAGGGGGGTATTAAATAAATATGTGTTGAACAGAATTGAGTGCAAGTCTGGCACACATGCTAAAATAATTACAGTCAAAACAAATCCTTAAAAACAAAAACAAAACAAAACAAAAAATGCAAATTTCTAAAAAAAGGCCAGACTTGTTGGGCCAGTAGAAACTAGATGAACCCTGAGATTATCGCCCTGAGATGCTCTCTAAACTTGGCACTCAAACCACTCCCAGAGGTCACCTTTCAGCCAATGTTAATCCCACAAAATAAATAACATCACCCTTGAGTACTGTGTTTGTCAAACTAATCATCCGGATGAAACCAAATGATTAACACTTACCCTCGACCAAAGATGAGAAAGCTAGGGGGGACAGGAAAGTTAGATTAATGGAAACAGAACATCCAGAATGGAAATAATGAGAACGGTGATATGCTGTGAAGAATGTAACCAATGTCACTGAACAATATGGATAGAAATTGTTGAGTGAGAACCTAATTTCCTGTGTAAGTTTTCACCAAAAATACACACACACACAAAAAAACTCTAGGTCTATAATTACTTCTTTCAGGAAGAAAATCAAGTAGAATTATTGTGCTGTTATCTTGTCCGTGAAAATTTTCTAGAAGATTATTCAGTACTGCTAAGAAGGATAATCTCAGTCACATTCAGAAAGTATCATTATTTCCCTAGGAAGTCATCTAAAAAATGAGAGACGTCTACAATCTCAGCATCATCTATAATTAATTTGCTATCACTATAATTAGATTAATATACTTTAT
The DNA here is from genome assembly GCF_030014295.1 of Loxodonta africana. Taxonomy (NCBI): domain Eukaryota; kingdom Metazoa; phylum Chordata; class Mammalia; order Proboscidea; family Elephantidae; genus Loxodonta; species Loxodonta africana. The sequence goes on along the minus strand of NC_087347.1, from coordinate 106,680,936 downwards.
CATGGCTTTTATAAAATAACTATTAGTAAAACTATAATCATATACATAAAACTTTATATATATGAAAAGGGAACACCTTGGGTTCTTAGAAAGTGGAGTATATTTCCTTGTTTACTAGGATTAGGTAAGAATGTACATGCTCAGTCTGAATCTAGGTGGAAAGTCTTTTAAACTGTAGAGAGGAAACATAAAGCAAAGCATGGAAGAACAAAATAATTTATGTATAAATCTTACCTAATACTACCTGATAGTATTCTCCAGTTTTAGTGGGAGTTCTTCAATAAAATATGAAATAACATCATAATTTCTCTACATTTATTATCTGAAAAGCAGATAATCCAACAACTGAATTTCTATTTTTTTCCTTCATGCCCTATCATCAAATTTGCCTCCTAATGAAAAATAATTTCTTTATTTGAGATTTCATTTTGCACCTTTATATTCATCTTTGACCACATCTATTTTTATCTAAATTACTCTGTATATTGTTAACACTAAAAAAAAAAAAAGGAGAGTCAAAAATCAAATAACACAAAACCAAACCTGTTGTCGTTGAGTTGATTCCGACTCACAGTGACTTTACAGGGCAGGGTAGAACTGCCCCATAGTGTTTCCAAGGCTATAAATCTTTACAGAAGCTGACTACCACATCTTTCTCCCACAGAGCGGCTGGTAGGTTCGAACTGCCAACCTTTCAGTTAGCAGCAGAGAGCTCAACATTACACCACCAGGGCTCCTTTTTTAATTGGATATATACAAAAAGACATCAGTACCAATACCACTTGATTCTGACTCATGGTGACCTCATGTGTGTCAAAGTAAACTGTGCTCCACAGGGTTTTCAATGTCTGATTTTTCAGAAATAGATTGCCAAGACTTTCTTCTAAAGTGTCTCTGTGTAGACCTGAATCTCCAAAGTTTTGGTTAGCAACAGAGTGTGGTGACCTGTTGGCATCACCCAGGGATTCACACACAAGACAGGAGAGGACATTTTAAAGTGTCTTTGGTTGACAAAGAAACCCTGATGGCTTACTGGTTAAGAGCTATGGCTGCTAACCAAAAGGTCAGCTGTTCAAATCCACCAGGCACTCCTTGGAAACCCCATGGGGCAATTCTACTCTGTCCTATAGGGTCGCTATGAGTCCAAATTGATGGCAATGGGTTTTTTTTTTTTTTTTTTTTTTTTTTGGTTGATGATGGTCGCTAATGAATTGATCATCTGAATACCTAATTTGGCTGGGAAGTATGTTGGCTAGACACAGAGAGCTGGGATAAGAAATGGTGGAAGGCATCTCGCTTGTGCGGCATAATATTTACTCTCTCTCAGGCACCAAAAGAAGATATTCTCTTCTTCACTCTGCTTGCCTGGACCCCAGCCTTCTTGCCTCCAGATTCTATCAGTTACATCTTTCCCCCTTTTACATGTTTCCATTCTTCACCTTCCCTGTAACATTCCATACAACCCTCAGATATGCCTGATGCACCTCTATCCTAAACAAAGTAACCCAATTCTTTTCTTCAGTCTCCCTACTTTGTTTCCCTGTTTTACCAGCAACCTTTCAGCCACAGAGTTTTATCCTCACTGCTTCCAGCTGATCACCTCTCACTCACAAATACTTTGAAATGCTATTTGTCGCCCCATCATTTTATTGAAATCTCTCTCTCCGAAGCCACCAGTAACTTATCATTGCCTAAGTGTGGTTACCTTTTGTTGGTCCTCCAATTGTTCTGACCCAGTCCTAATAGGCTTTGTCCAGCTAACTCCTTACTTTTGTACATGACCTGCGGGAGTATCACATTCAGTACATTCCCAACTCAAACACCATCTTCTGCCTAGGCTGGTTCCACTACTTACTCTCCTATTTCTATTCATGTAATGGCCAGCTGAGTTCCCTGGGTGGTGCAAATGATTTGCACTTGACTACTAACCTCAAGGCTGGTGGTTTGAACCCATGCATAGGCACCTGGGAAGAAAGGCCTGGCGATCTGCTTCTGTAAGGATTACAGTCCAGAAAACCCTTTGGAGCAGTTCTACATGGGGTTGCCATGAGTCAGAATTGACTGAACGGCAACGGGTTTGGTTTTGGTTTTTAACAGTGATCATCCCAGTTACCCAGGCTCAAAGACTAAGGTTATTTTAGTTTCCTCTTTCCTGCCCTGAACTACCTATATTTGGTAAATTACCAAGTAATGTTAATTCTACTTCCAAAATATCATTTGTGTCTGACCCTTTCTCTCTGATCTCATAACCTCTACAGTACTTTAGGATACCATTAGTACTTTCCTGGACCACTGAAATGACCTTCTTCATCTAATCTTTTCTCCCGTGACCCATGTTATACACCATTTCCGGATTCATTTTCCTAATCACATTCTTGTCTTGTCAGCGCCCAGTTAACAATATCTTTTCCCTACTTGGTATTATAACTTTAGGTAAACAATATAGCTTCTCTATCATTCCATAAACTGAAATTAGGGATTATGCTTTATCTTTCTATCTTCATTAATACCCAGCACGTGACCTTGCAGATCATAGCCATTCAGTACTTAATATGAGCTTGCTGCGTTATTGGAGAATATTCAATTCTCTTATAAAGGATAAGAAAAAAAAGGTGGAAGAAAATTAAAAATATTAAGCATAGATAACAAGTAAGGTGTTGGCTTAACAGATATAGGTGAAACTAATGGAACATGTTCAGAGTAGATAATAAACAAACAAGTAGCATGTGAGACAAAGGCAGAACTTACAGTATCTGTTATTAGAGGAAGGATTCCTGGTGGTGCAATGGTTACGTGCTCAGCTGCTAACCGAAAGTTTGGTGGTTGGAACCCACCAACTTCTCTGTGGGAGAAAGATATGGCAGCTTGCTTCTGTAAAGATTACAGCCTTGGGTCGTTATGAGTCGGAATGGACTCAAAGGCAACAGGTTTGATTTTTGTTTGTTAAAAGAGAAGGTAAATAATTCAGTAACATGTCAGGCATTCTAAAGAAAGAATTACTAAATATGGTGGAACAAATAAGAATATTACTTATAAGTAGATAGGAATGGAAAGGAAACCCTGGTGGCATAGTGGTTAGGAGCTATGGCTACTAACCAAAAGATCAGCAGTTTGAGTCCACCAGGCACTCCTTGGAAACCCTATGGGGCAGTTCTACCCTGTCCTATAGTGTCGCTATGAGTCAGAATCGACTCAACAGCAACAGGTTTGGTTTTTTTTTTTGGTTAGGAATGGAAAGACCAATCCAGGATCATGTAACCTTGGAAGTGACAGTTATATCCCCCCTAAAAAGCCCTGGTGACACAGTGGTTAAAGCACTTGACTGCTAACCGAAAGGTTGGTGGTTCAAAATTACCAGTAGCTCCGTGGGAGAAAGATGTGGCAGACTGCTTCCTAGAGATTTATCACCTTGGAAGCCCTGTGGGGTTGCTATCAGTCAGAATGGACTTGACGGCAGCTGGTTTGGGTTTTTTAAGACGCCAACTACTGTTGATACCAGTGTGGCCTGCAGCCAATGACCCACGCTTGCTCTTTTACAAAGATACAGGGTCAAGTACATGTGGCTGTAGCCCAGTCGATTCCGCAGAGTAGAAAAATGTACCATAGAATTTTCAAGGCTGTGACCTTTCCGAAGCAGATCAGGGGCCTATCTTTGGAGGAGGCTCTGGGTGGATTTGAACTAGTAGCTAGTAGACAAGTGCTTGACCATTTGTGCTGCAGCTATAGTTCTGTCACATTTTCAGGAAAGGTAGATTATCAGTTTACTAAATGAGAATTTCTTCTACAGAATGTCTCTGATCTGTTAGGATACTTTCAGGGACTTGAGGAAAGAGTTAAAATCCTGCTCTCGTTCTCTCCCAGAGAGTCTCTCTCCACATTAATCAAGAAGCTTACTAAAACTGGGGATTTACCTCAGGGAAGTTCAGGGCAAAGCAGAAACAGCTTGTCTTTTCAATCGCAATCAAAACTCACGAGAACCAACTGGTAAGCCCATAGGGGCTTGACAAAGAAAATTGTCTGAATCAAATTTCAGGCTGAATCTAGCCTCTAGGTACTGCTCTGTAGGCTTCAATTAAGGGTTTAATTCTCTATTCGCTGCTGTAAATCATAGCTGGTCACAGAAAGGCATTCTTAACCACAGCCCCCTCCCACATAATCGCCCTGAAGCAATAACATTTCACAGCGTGGACATAAAGCACTGACAGGTTTTTGCAATAAAATGTGACCTTTACTGTTAAAAAAAAATGTTTTACGACAGCTGACAAACCATTTTCTTAATAGAAAGATATATATCCACTTGATGAATTCAAATAGCATAAACAATTTAATTTTGTTGACAGTATGAACCACAATATGGTCCAAATGAGGAAAATTTACTTTCATACTTATCAAGGTTTTTCCAAGGAAAAGAACTAGTCATACCAACAGCATCGTCGAAAGGAACACTAGACTTAACTGTTTAGAAAGAATATCTGTATACCTGTAGAGACATCCACGAATTTGGAATACTTGAACCTTTAATATTTCTTACTAAGGGAACTGACAAAAAGCAAGAGAAAATGCCTGTAAGTTGAATCTGCTTTTATACTTTTGCTTCAATTCATCTATCTCATGTTTTATGGGGCATTTGTGCATTAAAAATCATAGAAGGGCACTAAGTTTCAAATCACAGGGAGATAAGAACAAGTCCTGGAAAACTGTACAAAGCTAGTTTTTAGGTACCTCCTCCTTCTTTCAAGTAGAACAACAGAATATTCAGTAGTAGGGATTTTTTCCTGGATCTTGTCAAACAAGTGATCATCCAAGGGGCTTAGAAATCTCCAAAGAGGAGCCTGTGGAAGGTCTCTGTAATATTTTTCTCTTAATATCTATAATCATATTTTCCAAATGCACTATAATTAATAAAGACTGAAATGAAAATTATCAGGCCGTGAAAATGACAGGCAACATTTCCGGGTATTAGGAATTCCCTTAAAATATACATGTGTGCACCTAGCTTTTGAACATGTTCATCAGACATCATTTGAGATGTTATGTTATAAACAGAAAAAAATACAGAGACACGATGTGGCTCAGAATAAAAATTCAGAGGGTTCTTAGAACTGCTCACCTGGCACAAACCTCATTCACAACTAAAGATTTATTAAATCTAAGATAATCTGTGGCATCATTTGTATTTCTGCTCCAGAGTCACTTGAGGTAACAATAGACACAAGTTCATTATGCAAACTCTTCATGTTTACCTAGAACGTGGGAATCTGCTAAAAGTTTTGACCTTGAGTAATCCCGGAATTAACCTGATCCAGAGGCAACTTGGATGTATTCTTGCAAAGAGCTAGAACTTAAATAGTTTCTGAAAATAACAGCAGAGAAGCTGAGCAGATCATACATTCACTTATTGTATTACCGGGCATTTTTTAGGATGGGGCCGACCATATCTTATTTAACTTTATATCCTCAGAATTCAGCAAACATACATAATGAATCGATTTTTTAAAATTAATCTCCACTTGTAAATGCTTATTTCGCATGTATATTTTTAAAGCGGTGTTGAGGAACATAAAAATGTCTATTTTGAGCATAGGGTCTCCATTCATAGTATAGAGTAATCATCAATGTTTTCATAACTTTCTGTGGGGATATATGATAAAAGGTAATAATAGTCACCACTTACAAGGTCAAGTTTTTTTTTTTTTTTTTTTTTCGAAGTGCTAAGAGACAGTCAATGATAAAGCCTTCTCCACAGGGGAGAGTGTTTAGGAGTACAGTTTCCTTGGTTCCCTGCAGGATTTCACAACTCTTTCTCTCCAAGGAATTTGTCTTCAACAATATCTAGTCTAGTCTATTACATCTGCCCAGGAGGCCTTAGAAATGCTTCGTTGCTGGTGGTAGATCATAGATTCTAGAAAAAGTGAATTAGTTTAACGATGAAACAAAAATATGTTTGCCCAAAAGCCTCTTTACGGAACCATGTTACTGGAATACTTAAATAGCATTATTATCTACTGCTTTGAGTAATACTTTGAAAGATCACCGGGAGACATACACAGTATTTACTGTGGCCTGAAACACCATTTTCCTTCTCGCCAGTGTTCCCACCTGCACGAGTAACACTAAACAGTCTTTATTTTCCAACATGTAATCAAAACATAGGCTGCAGTTTGCTGCTATAGTAAGTGGAAACCCTGGTGGCATAGTGGTTAATGCTACGGCTGCTAACCAAGAGGTTGACAGTTCAGATCCGCCAGGTGCTCCTTAGAAATTCTATCGGGTAGTTCTACCCTGTCCTACGGGGTTGCTATGAGTCAGAATCGACTCAACGGCAGGGGGTTTGGCTTTTTTTTTTTTTTTTGTATGGTAGGTAGTATTTACATAGAATAGACAAAGTAGGGAACATAGAGGCCTTAGTATATAATATATACTGTACTGCCTATGCATTCATATTTATATAGTATTTATGTCATATGTAATCTAGATGCTATAGTACAGTCTATAGCACTGTAGAGTATGTACTCCGCATGGCTTGTAATCTGTATGTATTACAGTTTACAGCTCCACCCCTAAATCAGTTTCAATAATTTTCAATGACACCTGGTAGCTACCGAGGCATCCTAATCCCAATTTAATTCATGCATTCCACCAAACATGGAAATATTTCAACATGATTTAAATTCAAAATGCTATCACATTTAAATTAATGTCCAGATAATTTATTTTTAACAAAGGAGAAATTACTACTAATTGCTGACATATATAGCCATGAGCAAGGAGGAAACTCTTAGACATCAACTACACTACTAAAAGTACTTGAGCGAGGTGATTTTTTACATGGGTCATATAGGAGTACACATTACTCTCCACAGGCATGTAGATCAAATCTTATCTGTTGGGTATTCTAGTTATATTCCCAATTTGAGCTTGTCTGACCGTCATTACATTATGGAAAGATCTCCATCATTAAATATACATTCGAAGCATCATTTACTAATAAGCCAAAATCTCTTTATTTACCCTGGAATTTCAAATTTCAACTAATTAGCTCTCAGGTTTGAAAATCACTGTCAAATTCTCATAATGTGATTTTTTCCTACATCTATTTTTTTTTTAGTTTTATTTTTCTTAGTACATGTTATAAGTAGATTTCATTAATCTTTCCAAAATTACATTTCTACATAACAGCTGTGGATTAGTATGTTGTCAACAAGAACATGACATAATCAGGTATCCTTTCTGACCAGCATAGTGAGAAATAAGAACTATCAGGATACCATGAAATTAATTTAAATTTGTTTCATTTTTACCTATTTAATTACGGTTTAAATGCATACAACATCCTAAGTTTTGAACAAAGCCATGTGAAACTTAGATAGATCATATGGATAGTAAAAAAAAAAGGAAAAAACATCAACAAATCAAGTTCACAATTGGATACCCATATTGTGTCAAAGACTTGGCCTTGGAAAATTGACCTGTACAAACCTTCCAGATTATAGCTATGACTTTAACTACAGTATGAAATCTGGCCTTTCTTTTTTCAAAATAAAAGGTTCTATTAAGTGAATAGCCTCTTCTGAGTGTGTTCAAGTGTGTTTGGGAACACATACATCTGCTATAAATGATCCAACAGAAAAGATGGCTTGATCCTGAGGGTCACGGTTTTCTAAGTTTCTATGGAAACCTAGCGGAAATTGTGTCTTTTTATTTTTTAATGGATTTTTATTCACATTTCAGTTATTGTCTTTAAATGATCACTTTGTGGCCAATCAAGCATTAAGGAATGGAAATAGAAAAATGATTGAGTTTGTAAATAATCTGCTTTGAAATTAAATTAAGGGTGTTGGAAGAATTCAGCCTAGCTTGCTAAAAGCAATCACCTACTTCAAGTATAGTATGTACTTTGTAATAGCAACTTCCTTCCAATTTTGCACACTCGGATTCATGAAAACATGTGCTGATAATGTCTCAAGGAGAATTCTATACTTGTGGTGGAAGACTGACACTGTCGCTTCTCTTGCTCCTTTTCTGTCTGACTTCATCCAGCTGCAATTCTCAGGAAGTATGTTTACCATAGGGAGTCCCTGAGTGGTGCAAACAGTTAACATGCTCAGCTGCTAATGGAAAGACTGAAGATCCAGTCTACCAGAGCCACCTCAGAAGACAGGCCTGGTGATCTACTTCTGAAAAATCACCTGTTGAAATCCCTGTGGAGCACAGCTCTACTCTGACACACATGGTGTAGCCGTGAGTAAGAGCTAACTCATGGCAACTGCTTTTTTTTTTATACTTACCACAGATAAAATAATTGATCCCCTTCCTGCTCAAGCCTAATGTCTACTATCTTTAAAATTCCACAGTTTTTGACACTAACACTGTCACCTTTCCTTGTTTAAAGTTCTGAGGGAGTATTTTTCAAAGGACTGCTTCTTGGGGGATTTCAGGACAGAAAGAAAGAAAGGAGGATTGATGGGTGAAAAATCAAGCCAAATTTTGGAAATATGACTTCCATCGACCTGTGGAATCTTAATAAATTTATACACCCTTTCTTTCCTTCAATTTCCTCATTTTCCAATACTTCCCAAATATGGAAATTTCTGGAAAAGTTATATTTTAATACAAATAAAATGAGTTATAAAACAATTTTAAAACAGGTACTTAATGGGCGATGAGAAAAAAGGGCTCAAAGGGAAATAAAAATAACCAGGGAGTCTCAGAATGGGGAAAAAAGGCTTTTTGGAATACTTGAGGAATAGACCAAAGCCAATAATTCAAATGCTAGGTTAGAAACAGGGAAATTAATATTCATTTAACAGAAGCCTTTATTATTGGCAAATGTACCGAAAGTGCTGCCAGATCCTGGTGATAAAAACATGACCACAGCATAGTACATGCTCTCAAAGATCTTACAGACCAGTGTGACAAACAACCATACATATAAATTAAGCCACTAGATGTATGTGATAGGGTACATAATAGTAAATAGGTATGGATAAAACACAAAGGGCAAAACAATAAACTCCACCTCAGGGGTAGAATTGAAGAAAACTCAAAAATTAGTTAAATTTAAATTTGTGGTCACCTATGACAGAATATTACCTAGTATTATTTTATCTGACAGATTTGTATAAAACTTACTGCCAGGTACGGTGTAACTGTAACTCTCAAACCATTTAATCCTTGTAACAACCTTGTGAGTTAGTAGTTTTATTATTCCCATTTTACAGATGAGAAAAATGGAGGCCCAGAGAAGTTAAGTAACATGTCCAAGATGGTGCATCTAGTAAGTGGTAGAACTAGGATTCAGGCACAGGCAGATGTGGCACTGTGTCATTAATAAAGTTGTCAAAATGCTGATGCTCAACTGATTTATATAAATTGGTTCACAATTTGAAATAATCTTGCAACTTTAAAGCAATTGTTGGAAGTGTAATTAAAGTCCCAAGGTTCAGGTAATTTATATTGCCCATGTCTCTTTTCAAAGAAATAGAGATGAAAATAAATGAGAATTTCAGTGCTGAAATTCATTTAGCACGTCAAGAGTGCCTGAATTACTGCCCGTATACAAGTATGTGATACATTTTCTCACATGTAGACTAAACTCCATTCTAGCAAACACAGGAAAGATGCTTTAAACTTTGAAAAAATTGCTTTGCTTTTTTTTTCTAATGTGGAAGTTAACTTTCAGAAAAACTCACCAAATACTACAGTAAGAACTATATTTAAAGACACAAGTCTAATTCCCAAGAAGCAATACGCATTTAGCACTATGATTCAGCGAATGCAAATCCTCGGGAGCTAAGTCAACCCTGAGATGGCAGAGAGCAGCCACACTCTACAGTTCCTTCCTGGGGAAGCGAGGATCAGCCACAGCCAACTAGAGCCCTAGGTGGTTTATCCAAACGGCCATATCAGTAGAAGTGGTTAAGAGGCACTGCTAGGGGTTAGGTGAACTATGTCAAACGGGAATAATCAAAATCTCATGATCTTTTAATGAAAAATAACATATGTAATACATCAAACAAAAATTTTTAGTGGTTCTTCTCATCTTTACGGGAGGAGCTGGAATTCTGTATTTCAAAACTATCTGATGCGCCTTTGGATTGCTGGGAGGGAGAAGTGGGTTGTCTTATGCTTCCCTTCTCCCCCACTGGCAGTTACACAGATATGAGGAGGGTATCAACAAAGAGCACTAAATTGTTGTGCATAGTTAGCTGATAAGAACCTCGGGGTTAAGGCCAGTTGCCATTGAGCGGATTCCAATTCATGGCAACCCCATGATTGTCAAAATAGAACTGTGCTCCACAGAGCTTTCAATGGCTAATTTTTGGGAAGTAAATAACCAGGACTTTCTTCCAAGGCCCCTCTCGGTAGAATCGAAGCTCTAACCTTTCTGTTAGCAGCCGAAAGTGTTAACTGTTTACAGTACAGACAAGGATTTAGAGGTGTGAAAGGTGCGGCAAATGATACAGAGGTGAAAAAAGGGAAAGATTTAAGGTAGAGGTCATAAACCCTTGCAACATGGCATTAAATTTAGCCTTATGGAGGTAGATATTCAGCAAGGAATGTGGGGGACACCATGGCCAAGGGGTTTATGTGTTTAAATAGAGTGGAATCTTTTCTGTGTTAGCCTCACTACTTCCAATCCTACAACAGTTGTTGTACTGACCTTGTTGGTTTTTCTGACTCCTCCTCTTATCCAGCATTCCTGATCTTTCTTGAGCCTAATTCCCAACAAACTGTTCTTCCTCTTAATTATGGCCCTTAAATGTACAGTCTCTATAAAAATTGTTAATGTCAGAAATCAGAAAGAGGAATGCACTTTTTGAGGGATGTAATTTTTTTTGTATTTAATAAATATCCCATGATGCCTCTGAAGAAGCTCTTAGAGTTTATCGTGTATGTGTAAACAGATAATATTTAAATATGTATTTTATGCTTGATAGAACATAATTTCTCTCTTGAGAAATTTAGATAAAGATACAGTATATATTTAGTTCATTTCAAACTCTAATTTCCTGATAGACCAAGGAATTTGAATAATCTAGCCTATAAGTACATGCAGTATGAAAAGATGTTTTTTAAACAGGTGTCATTTACATTTTAATCAGTTCATTATGAAATTTTGCTAAAATGTACATTTAACAGGACAAAAAAAATCATTATCAAATCTAATGACTACTCTGTAGCAAGCAGCTTTCCAATTTAAAATCTGTTCTCCAACCAAGGGTGAGAAAATTAAATGAATCAAGGATGAGTTATGGGTTAAGGGATGGAGATATGTCTAACTGAACCCGTGGGTCATATTTCCCACTATTATTCTTGTCTCGATTTTCTCTACACATTGCTTTTCATCATTCATGCTGCCCTGTTTCCCCTTCATTCTCTCTGATCACTACCTTCTCCTCCTCACCCTCCTCTCCATCTGAACTTTAAATTTTTACATTCTCCAGGCTTCCATTCTTGCTAGCTCTCCACTCTTGTACACACTCTTCAGTGTGACTTCATCCACTCTCATGATTTCACCTCTGAATTGATGATTGTTAATTCATTTCTTCCAACTTAGACTTCTCCCCAAATTTTCAGACCCGTGTCTTTAACTTGCTGCTAGATATCTCTTCGTTCTGCATCCCTGCACCTAACCAATCGCCAAGCCCTATTAATTTTACCTCTACGATAGTTCTACCTGGAACTCCCCAACCACTTTTGCTAATAACCTTCTTGCCCTCATCATTTCATTCTGGGAGCACTGTAATAGGTACCTAACTGGTCCCTTTGCATTCAATTTTGCCCCTTTTGGATCCATACTCCACATAATTGGCAAAATGCTCCATCTAAATTGCATATCTGACCTTTTTTGGCTCTGCTTTAAAATCTGTTAATGCTTCCCAGTGGTTTACAGAATAAAGTCCAAGCTCTCGTATCCGGCATAAAATGAAGCCTACAAATTTTCCAGCATCATTTTTTGACTGCTTTGCATTAACATTTATACCTCCGCAGCATTTACTTCATTAAGGCCCACTACGTTCACAGGGCTGCTTCTCACGTCCAGCCCTGTGCTCATAACCTTTCTCTCCACATCCTCTCCATCTTCTCACTCAGTTTTCCTTGGATAATTCCACTTTGCTCAAATATCAGCTTTCTCTGGATGCCTTTCTGGTTTCCCAGGTGGATGGATTATAATATGCCTCCTCAACGCTCCCATATTAGCATGTGATTATCTCTGTCATTACACCAGTAATATACTGTTAAACCTTTCTGTACCTGTCTATCCTACTGGGCCGTGCACTCATAGAAGGTAAAAGATGTAACTTATTCAATTGAATCAATAACTTAATAATCATTTATTTAGTGCCTATAAAGTGCCAACTACTGGGTTAGATGTTAAAGAAAAAATGTCAATTTTTTTTCTTCCGTGCATTCCACTATTACAAATTTAAGACACATATTAAATAAACTTTATTTTTTCTGCATGTTTATGTATTTACATCCCAAATTAATCCCATTAACTTTTTTTTTCTTGATGAAAATAGCCATTAAAAATCTTCCCTGTGTGTGTGCATGCATGCGCACACCCACACACCAGTTTTCCTATATTCACTGGGGCCATATGCAATGTCCAATTTAATTTACTTTTTTTTGCTAATTTGGCTTATAGGTCAATCCCTCAAATTTGGAGTATGTTTGAGTATGTAAATAGAGCCCTACACACACATTACAGGTAAATTGTGATGGAACAGTTATCCAGGACATGATTAAGCCACTGACCAAGCCACCCTCCTTTGGATCCTTGAGTCCTGTAGCCACTGTTTGATCCAGCATGTGAGTGTAACCTGCCAGTCCTCACTCAGAGGCTGTACTATTGATTACACTTTAACCTACTACAGGTGATCTGAGCCCTAAGGAAATAAAAAGTCACATTAGTAACTAATAAGGTACCGTGTCAAAATGTATCATTTTACACGGATGAAAGTTTAATGCTGTTAATCAACCTCTCAATGTAACATATCTCAAAAGGTCTATGTTAGTCCTTAATAAATGATCTGCCTGGTGACACTTTTCCCTTGGCTGGGATGTTGTACAGAAAACATCAGAAGGAGAACATTTGTAGCAGAGTTAAAATCTCTTAAAATACAATGTTTCTACAGGTAGGGTTGCCAGATTCAGTAAACGAAGATACAGAACACTCAATTAAATTTGAGTATGAAATTAAAGTTTTACTGGGTACACTGTATTTTTTCTGTCAACCTTACTTTCTAGGTAGCAAAGACAAGGCTGAAGTACAATATCATATTTAGGTAACTAAGTTAAAAATCTCCCTGCCATCAAGAAAGCAATGGACCTTCTCTCTACTTTAGATTCCCTTCGTAGCCTTTATGAAATATTTTTTATTTCCATCTCTTCTCTTCCTCTTTTGCCCAATCTAATTAATTACTCTTCTGTTGTTTTTCATATTTCAGGAACGTGATGACCGCTCATTAGCTTGGTGATCAAAGCCAGTTTTCTTATTGGGTAATTACAGCTGTCTCATTTCAATAAGGGTAGTCAAGAATCAGTGATATGGAGCCATGTGGTTTCCTATTTTAGGTTTCCACTGTTCAGAACATTTATCCCCTGGTGATTACAGGAGTTTATGATAATTGGCCCATTATCTCAGACACCATTTTCTTATGGATTTAGGGTAGGAAAAAAAGAAATGGCAGGCTTAAAAAGAGAAGGCAATTTAAACAATCTTTCTTTTTATGTTGTTTTCAGTAAACTACCCTTTGTTTGAACTAAGCTTCATACATACCTGGGATTCTGGAGGCTTGACATGTCTTTTTGGCAGTAATTTTAAGAGGGAATGTAAATGGAATATTTAAGATTATTTACATGAATTACAACAAAAGGGCAAGCTAAGATTATTTACATGAATTACAACAAAAGGGCAAGCTATTTCAGTACAGATCTCCAAAGAGAAATTATAAGAATAAAACTCAGAGGGAGTTTTCTCCCTCTGAGTCTCTGTCACTTATTAGCATGTAATCATATTTCAGCAATCATTTTCATTTCATTAGTGAAATATCACACTTTTTCAGCAAATTAGGAGTAATACCATGTAATTCTTTTCTGCCTAACAAAGACAAGGAACCACAGAGAAAGATAAAGTGTCTACCAAGCTGGATCTTTTGTAAATACCACTGTGCTGAATATAGTAGCTTTTCTTAAATCCGAGAACAGATAATTCTGTTTCAAGCAAGAGATAAGCTCAATTAACACACAGACAGCAAACTGTGCTTTAAAGGAACACTATCTCTTCCTGCTGAAAATGACCTTTTACAAACTAGTTTCAAAATTCTCTGATGTTAATGTATTTTTCTCTCATCCTGTCTAGAGAATGCGTATGTATATAAATATATGTTCACACATACCCAAAAATCAAATTGTACAGAACATGCAAATTAGGAAGTAATTATTCATCTATCAAAAGTAATTTGCTAAATGATTTACTACAGGTTTCCTTCCAATGCTGACACTCAGAATGCCCTAACAATTTAATTTAATTAGCGATTTTTTTTTTGTGTACACTACCACTGAAAAACAACTGTTCCATAGAAGATTCATCTGTGTTCACTTTCAAATTTTGCATAAGGTTATTAGTTAATACTGCTTGATATTAAAAAGGCAAAGGTTGGTCCCTGCATTAGCTATGATTCACACACACACACACACACAACATACACCATTAGATTCAATGTCTGTTGCTGTCTCAGCAAACAATCCTAAATGAATCTTCCCAGCTGCATGTAGACTGTATATACTATTAGTTGGCTTCAGTATATTTACTAACTTGTGATGAATTTTGCATTGTACATAGTATATGAAGAATTAGAATATTATAATGGCTAATATAACACATACATTTTAGTGCACACTCAACTAGTTAAGAGGGAGTGGAATATAATTCAACAACACTCAATAATGCTTAGATTAGGTAGTACTTCAGTCATTAGTTCTAATATTCTTCCAAGTCAGAAATCCACTCCCCTTCCTCACTCAAAAAAGTTGGTCATAGATGGCCAGTCTTTCAATAATATTTTACTAACATTGTTAAAATATAAACTTTAGTGAAATATTCCTAATAGTATATTTGTTCAGTGGTTATGTAACTTACACACATAAGTGTATTATTATATTCAACGAGTATTTACCACCTTTTTTATGGCTATGAGTTGGAATCAACTCGATGGCAATGGATTTTGGTTTTGGTTATGAGCCAGACACCTTTTCAGCACTGGGGAAGAAGTGAGAGTCTGCTTCTCTAAAGATTACAGCCTTGGAAACTCTAGTGGGAAGTTCTACTCAGTCTTACAGGGTGGCTGCGAGGTGGAAATGACTCGGAGGCTATGAATGAGCCAGACACTTTTTTAGGCACTGAGAATACATTAGTAAGTACAACAGACAAAAATCCTTAAATTCAGGGAGCTAACATTCTTTTAAAGGTCAAAATAGGGCTGGTAAAATATAAACAGAAGTTATTAATTTGAATTTAATTTCAATTCTTTCTGAAATGATTTATTGCTGATCTACACTATCACCTGTACTGTGGGGACCACAGAATATTATCAACATGGCCTGTCCTCAACCTGCCAACTCATGCATAAGACAGACCTAACTACAAATCAGAAGAATGAAATGCAGGTATACAGAATGAAGAGAAACAAGAGACTACAAATATTTAGAAGGATTGGAAAAGGCTTAATGGAAAATATCCCATATCTTGACATATTTTGAAGGATTACTATATGAAAAAACGGTACCTTATGCTTCAGGAAGAGAATGAACATACACAGGTCAGGCCTTACATTTCAAATACTTTGGAATAAAGAAGGAGGGAACCATATAACAGGACCAAAAATTTCATTGGCAAGAAGGGTCCAAGATAGGGGAAGGACAGGTAGGTTGAGGATAGATTCTCATTGATCTTAAACATTAGTAGGACTTAGGTCTTCATTCTCTAGGGAGTAGGGAACCAGAGAAGATCTTTGAGAAGGATTATGACCTATTAACCTGATTTTGAAAAAAGAAATTTAAATTAACTGCCATAATGAAATGAGCAAAGTTTCAACCCATAATTTATATAATTTACCTACATACAAAGCACTCATAATTTTATGTTCAAGAACATATTTTAGAAATCCTTTTATTGATCAGACAAGTTATTACATCCAGTCCTCACTTATCGACACGGTTAGGATTCAAAGACCAGGTCATCATGTGAAAACTGGAGTTATGTGAAAATGAAGGGTTTTTTTTTTTCTGTTTTCAGACCATCCATTTGTCCAATTTATTTTTTAATTTAGACAATATGATCATAGAAATAATAACAGCTAAGATTTATTTATATGCTCATCACTGTCACAAGTCTAGTTATGGATTATTCTGCAGAGAAAGAAGTTTGGAGGAGACAAAGCTGAATAAAGTCAGGCTGTGTGATGTGACTGGAGGGCCATGGCTTAACCACTTCACCTTCCTCCTGTGCTGAGTCAGGGATTCCCTCACGGAGCTGCCTCTCGGGCTCCACTCTCATGCCTGCAAGCCCTGCGTTCACAGTCCCGGAACCTGCTCTGCCGTCCAGGCCTGGCAAGTCACTGAGGCTCCGGGCTTCCTGCAAGGGTCCTGGGAGGTGCCAGGAGCCTGGCCACATATGGCCCCACTGAGGCAGAGGCTTCAGGCCCACTTTGGCTCACTTTGGGATGTCATTAAACTCGCATACATTTCTTCCAAACACCCTCTCCGATGCATCTTTATTTCCTCCCTTCCCACCCCACAGAGATTTTGAGCTACAGGGTCTCAGTCCACATAGGTGCTGCCCGCGGGTCCTCCTAGGAGCGGGGGCCACAGAGCAGGCTGGCTGGCTTGGCAGCTGGACTTGGCGCCACCACCAGCAGGAAGAAGCTGAAGGCAAGAGGCAGCACGGCCAGCTTCCTGGAGGCAGCCTGGAGACACTCCTCTCGTGAAGAGATACTCCACGGCCATTGCCCAATCCCGCTGCCTCATTAATGCGCAAAATAGCTGGACAGTAGATTTTTTACTATTGTTGTAAATCCGAAATGTCGGATAATGAAATGGTAAGTGAGGAGTAAGCGTAGTATTAAACACTACGGGAAGCCTCCCGGAAACCAGGTTTTGTTTTTTCATTTGTTTTTTGGTGTGGGGTTTGCCTTTTTTGCTTTTTTCATGTCTCTCTTAGACAGGCAGGCTTTTAATTGCATATCACATTATTGGCTTCATCATACGTCCAACATTTTGTAAAAATGTTTTGAAAAAAACTGCCAGATATATTTTTCATCTATATGCAGAATAAGGAAACCTGTAAATATTAATAATTTAACTTTCTGTATTATATTCAAAGTAATTTCAGCATGATTTCATTAACCAGTTATTTAAAACATTACTTTGTCAGAAATGATGCAAAGTTGAAAATCTCTCCAAGTGCCTTAAAACAAGTTATCATTCACAAGTAACATTTACACACATAATTCTCAGCCTCAAGCTTCTCACCTATAAATGGTAGTGATAGTAAGAAAACGTAAAGTTGGTAAGTGGATCAGATATATAGACTCTCGAACTCTGCTATACCTAATCCTCAAAACAACATTTTCATTTAGCTATAATCACTACCATTTTACAAATGAGAAAACTGAGGTGCTGAACAACGCTTAAGAACAAAGCCTTTTCCGTTCAAACTCCATAATCTCTCCCCTCTATCCCGCTGGTCCCCCAATTGTTAATCATACAGATATTATGGGTACAGAAATGAAAACAAGTATACACAGGAAAGATAATCAGAAACCAATGTTTTAAAAAATATTTAAAACTTTCTTTTACAGGAGATGTATTCAACATTGAGAACAAAAATACTCTAAATAATCTCTCGCCAATTATTTCCACATTTTGAACCAAGTGTATTAATTATTTATATGAATCATATGAAACTATGAAACCAGCATATGCAAGTTGACTTAATGAAAAATGAACTAGCAATAAAAACTACTCTTTTTGGTATTCTTGTTCCTAACTTATTTATTCTTAGCCTCTAGGGGAATGTTATCATAGAAAAATTTTACCTTTCAAGAATTTAAGCGGATGTATAGTTTCTTTTTTTTTTTTTTATAGTTTCTAGGTTATTACTAGAGTTCATTTATGCACAAAATGCACTAATATTAGAAGCTAAAGAAATATCAGAATATGCTAAATTTTAATTAATATGAAAAATAACTTTTTAATTTGAAAATAATTATTTCAATTATACTCTAATAGGTCTCCCTTACAGAAAAGATGTAATTATAATAATTTCATAGATAAGGCCAAAAAAATTCTATATGGATTTCCTTGAGAATTTTTCATTTGTTATATTTTATTTTTTGATGAACCACTAAGTAGATACAAATCTGCCTTAATTACCTGGAGAACCTTCTATAATTACCTGCTCTTTAAGCAAAGAACTGAATAGGAAGAATGTTCCTGTTAAAAATGAAGTATAAATGTCATTTCATATTTATCTAACTCTTCTATTTTCAGAGGCAAGCTCGTTTTTTTAGATTTTGGAAAAAGTATTTACGTCTTAAAGCTGAAGTGTTTAAAGAACATTGTGAAACTGGAAAACACCATTTTGGGATGTGTGATCCATTCACTACTAGTGATACATTTAGACCCTGTTCTTCCCTCCTTGTATGCTTCATATAATAAAGAATAAAGTTTCCTTTATTTGTTTTTAACTTCAGAAGTTAACTAAGAGCTGAAAATTACACTTCTTAAAATATAGCTAAGTCCTTTGAAAATAATGTTATAGAAAAAAAAAAAAAAAAAAAACTACCAAGCTCTCCTTCAAAATCTCTTACATGTTATGGAAAGAGCTCTAGACTTGAATCTAAAGATTTAAGACCCAATTCTGTAACTGTTATCTATAGCAACATGTCTAAATTTCTATTCCCACGTGAAAGACACTATCCAATAGCCAATTCACTGCTGTTACCACACGCCACCAACATCCACCACAGATATTTTTCCTTTAAAATAGAAGCCTGTCTTTGTTGAGGAAGACAATGCATTAAACCCAAAGGATACATTGTAATTGAGTCTAAGCAAATCACCATTAACTCACTACCCTTTTCCGGAAACTTTCTCTCCTCCTATTAGGGGAGGGCTGTTGGAGAGATTCTAGGATTTTCCCCCCCTTTGGTGATTTTGGTGATAAAAAAAAAAAAAAAGAGAGACTCACCCTAAGATATTCCCTTTTGACATTCCTTCTCCTTTCCTGATTTTAGTGGAGAGACTACCCAGAGCTATGACAGCCATCTTGTAACCAGCAGGTGAAAGGCAAGAGGATGAAAACCAACATACTGAGGATGACGAAGCAACTGAAAAGAAAGAATGTGGGTCATCCCTGAACGCTGGTGCCAGCTGTAAACTGATTTCCTCTACATGTCTTGTTTTATATGATAATCGAGTATCTTTTTTGCTTAAGGCACTACAAATAAGATTCTCTGTTACAAGCATCTGATATTTGGATCCCTTATATTGTGAGGGAGTACCTAGCCTATTGATTGTCACTTAAAGAGTTTTTTAATAAACTTTTGTTTAAAACTATTTTCTGACTGATAACTAAGGATGGAATATTGAAAAAAATGCTAATTTTGCCAATGTTTAGTCTTTTTGTAATAGTTGCACTTAGATTATGTATAGTAGCTTTTTCCTTATACTGATATTCCACGATACATCCTTTTGTATTTTTCTCTGTTGTCCTTGAGGTCCATAAGTTTGTGGGCGAATATCTCGTAAGGACATTAATTTTAAAATAATATATAAGGTAGAAGCAAATATAAGAAAAAAAGTCTAGTAACCTTTAGGTGTAACTCACTTCCATCGAGTTGATTCAGACTTATAGCGACCCTCTAGGGAAGAGTAGAACTGCCTCATAGGGTTTCTAAGGCTATAATCTTTATGGAAAGCAGGCTGCCACATCTTTCGAAGAGCAGCTGGCCATTTCAAACTGCCGACCTTTTAGTTAGAAGTCGAACATTTTAACCACTGTGCCATGAGGGCTCTTCCTATAGGTATAGGAACATGAGAAATTATGAAATTGATTTAAAAACTGTTATCTGACCCATTTGAGCATTTGGAAAAATTTATATAAGAACTTGTATCTTTTTTCATGGAATTTTCACATATTCTACAGGTTTACGATGTTTAAACATAACAGTTCAGTGAAAAAGAGCAATATAATTTCCGTATAGAAGAAACAGTAAGAACTGATTAAGTTTCACACTAAAGCAGGTTTTACAAGCTATTTCCAATCAGAATAGTCATATGTTAAGTTTTTCTTGTGGATGTATGGTTATAAATTATTTTTTTCTTAAAATCACCATGACAAGTTTTCTACATTTAAAAAACATCTATAAGAAAATACAGTTGTGAAGGAACATATCATGACTTTAATAAGAACAAAATCATATAGAAGAGCAGTGGCTATTTACCTAGGCTGTACGTGCTTTCCCATTTACAATCCTGTGCTGTATTTTCTTCATCTTCAAACTCCTGTCTTTAAGGCAAACCTTCAATCTTTTCATCCATTCAAATCAGAATTGCTCTAAATCCTCAACTCATTTTGTCCCTATGTCTGTATTTTTCCTATGGCAATTAAAACTCATGTTATTGCTAATTATATGAAAAATCTTGTATTTCCTATTAGACCATGTGTTTCATGAGAGCTAGATCAATTTCTCCTCATCTTTTCATTCCCAATCCCTAGTAATCTGTTTATTATGTTCCTGAGGGCAAGACCACTTTTATAGAACCCAGAATGTAGGGAATAAATCCTTGTATAGGCTATTACATAAAATTATACTTCATCCCCCTTAGATATAAAAAGAAAAAATTGTGCAATAGATAGCTAGTGTAGAGCATTACCGTTTTAAGAGAAGAAGTGTTCTTGAAAGAGCCAGATAGAGTACATGTAATAGGATTTTTTTTTTCCTTTTTTCTACTGTCTGTCCATTGAATGTGTGAAAAAGAAAACTAGAAAAGCCAGAAAGACATGATATCCAAGTGGAAATAGAAGAGATACCAAAAAAAGTAGAGCAGGTATCCAGGATGGTGTGTGCATGCGTGCCAGGCCTGGCAGTACCTAGCCCTATGGAAAAGACTAAATCTGTATATTGCTGGATTAGAGAGAGAAAGAGCTTGGAGAGCTTGTCAAAATAAAGGAGGGGGTGTTATAGAGTAGCTATCATTCAAGTGGGCAATTCCTACTCTACATAAACTCTACACAGAGAGAGAGAAATCGAAAGTGGGTTTCAAGAAGATAGAGAGCATGCAATGCAACCAACTTACATGATTTTCCAGAAGACATAGGTAATGATTTACTTTTCAATAACTTTTAGTTGTTAGGCTGGTGGTGTTCTTTGATAATAATTTCATGTTTGAAGTTGACTTCAATGTTCAGCCCAGCTTTATGTGGCATCCAAAAAGATAAACTAAAGTCTAACATGGGCAAAGATTATGCATTGTCAGCATTATAAGAGGGCCCCTTGACCTTGTGCAATTGTACAATACTTAAACTGGAGTCTAGTGACGTGTTCTTGTTATAACTGTGTTATTAAGCCAATGGACTTCTTTCAAAAAGAATCAGTCCAGTTCTTCTCATCTCATGGCAAAGGTGGCAGTTGTTCATGGAGGCGATTAGCGACACATTCTGTACCTTCTTCCTAGTCCTGATTCTCTTCCTTCCTCTGTTGCTCCAGGATCCGGGGGAATAGAAACCAAGTGTTGTGCGTTGGATAGCTGCTTGCAAGCTTTTAAGACCCCAGACATTATACAATGACTTAGGAGGTAGAACAGAAGCACTAAAAACATTATTCGGCCATTAACTGGGATGTCTCATGAAATCATGACCCTAAATCTCCAGACCAGAGAAAGAAATCCCATAAGGTGTTTGGATGTACATAAACAGGCTCAGCAACTACTCTTTTTTTTTTTTTTTTGTCACTGTTGTAAATGTATCTATCACTTAAATATATCATCCAGCTTTTTACAGGCATATAACTTATTGACAGCAACTACAATAATCGGCTGTGCAACCCTACCATTAATCAATGAAATTTTTCCATCACCATTAACACCCTCTTTTTACTTCCCCCTTCCCCTGGTAACCACTAATAATCTTTGGTCTCTATACATTTGCCTTTTCTTGTCTTTTTATGTAAATGAGGTTATATGATATTTGTCCTTTTGTGATTATTTCACTCAGTATAATGTCTTTAAGCTCCATCCAGATTGTAGCACGTATCAAGACTTCTCATCTCCTCCCAGCTAAGTAGTATTCATACCATTGAATGTACGTACTACATTTTGTTTAGCCATTTCTGCTGTTAATGAGCATTTAAGTTGTTTCCACCTTTCAGCTATTGGGAATGGTGCCGCAACAAACATTTCTGTGTAACTGAGTCTTTGCTTTCAGGTCTTTTGAGTATATACCTAGAAGTGGAATTGCTGGCTCTTATGGTCATTCTATTTTTAGCTTTTTGAGGGACCGCCACACTCTTTTCCACAATGGCTGCACCATTTTGCATTCCAACCAGCAACAAATAAGGGTTTCAATTTCCCCACATCCTCTTATAAAAGAAGAGTTGGTTGTGTTACATGTACCTTATCTTCTTGCAATCCACTTTCAAATTCTTCACTCTATGTAGAGTGGAAATTGCTTGCTTGCATGGTAGCTGCTCTTGTACACTTCCTCCTTTATTTTGATAAACTCTCTAAGCTCTTGCTGTCTCTAATCCAGCAACATGTTATTATATGTTTATTTTTTGTTTGTTTATCTTGGGCATCCTAGTGAATGGTGCCTGGCTACTATTACTGAACATTTTGATCAAGGGTTCTATAGACGAATTACAATGAAAAGGAGGAAAATGCAAAGCATAATTTCAAGTTCTCATGGATTCCACACTTTCCGGAGCCGTGGAGCCTGGATGAATCCCTGAAAAACTATTGCCCTGAGATAATCTTTAAACCTTAAACAACAACAAAAAAATCCCCTGAAGTCTTCTTAAAATCAAACAATATTTTAGCTTAATTAGTAGAAAATGTCTGCCTTGAGCATTATGCTCTATCTACATGGGATCAAATTGGCAACAGTAACTTGAAAGATTAGACAGGAAACCTAGAGGGCAGTAAGTTTATGTTACTTGGGAAGGTACAACTCAGAAAAGGAGGGTGAGAATGGTTGCACAACTTGAAGAATGTAACCAACATCACTGAATTGTACTTGTACAAACTGTTGAATTGGCATATATTTCACTGTGTGTACTCTCAACAACAACAAAATAAAATTCGGAAAATAAGAGCAACATTTATCTTTTTCTCCCTGCCTGACCCGACCCCTCTGGAATTGGAAAACTCTTAATAAGTATCTTTTTTTATATGGCGATGTAATTATTTGCATAAATTCAATAACAATCTGTTTTCCTTGTTGTTGTTGTCAGGTGCAGTCGAGTCGTTTCTGACTCATAGCGACCCTATGCACAACAGAACGAAACACTGCCTGGTCCTGTGCCATCTTTACACTCCTTGTTATGCTTGAGCTAATTGTTGCAGCCACTGTGTCAATCCACCTCTTTGAGGATCTTCCTCTTTTCCATTGACCCTGCCAACCATGATGTCCTTCTCTAGGGGCTGATCCCTCCTGGCAACATGTCCAAAGTATATAAGACGCAGTTTCGCCATCCTTTTGCCTCTAAGGAGCATTCTGGCCGCTCTTCTTCCAAGACAGATTTGTTTGTTCTTTTGGCAGTTTTCCTTGTTAACAGGACCTAATTGAAAACCTCGGTTATATATAACCAAGCCTTGACTGAAATGTCATATTTGAGAATGATGCTCATAGAATCAAGGAAATGCTTTAGCTGATGCTAGGTCTGTTAACACTGGAACTGTTAATGATAGAGTTATTAATTTATGCAATTTGAATAAAATTGATGTAAAAAAATTTAGTCCAATACACAAAAATAAGTTTCATCAATAAGTAAATTTAAAAAAAGCTCAGAAAACATGCTTATTTTTTAGGCTATATTATTTCAGTTAAATCCACCAGGTGCTCTTTGGAAACCGTATGGGACAGTTCAACTTTTTCCTGTGGGGTTGCTATGAGTTGGAATTGACTGGATAGCAACTGGTTTGGTTTTTGGCTTTTGATTTATTATTAGTTAGGAGCCCTGGTGGCATAGTGGTTAATAGCTCAGCTGCTAACCAAAAGGTTGGCAGTTCAAATCCATCAGCTGTTTTTTGGATACCATATGGGGCGGTTCTACTCTGTCATATAGGGTCACTATTAATCGGTATTGACTTGATGGCAAGGGGTTCGGTTTGGTTTTTATTACTAGTTAAGTGTGCCTGGGTGGTGCAAGTTTCTTGTGATGAAAGCTCAATGGTTAAGAGCTTGGCTGCTAACCAAAAGTTCAGCAGTTCGAATCCATCAGCCAGTCCTTGAAAACCATATGGGCAGTTCTAATGTGTTCTATGGGGTTGCTATGAGTCAGAACTGACTCGATGGCATATAACAACAACAAAAACGACTAACGTAAAAGTTGGCAGTTCGAATGCACTCTGCGTCTCCCTGGAAGAAAGACTGGCAAACTGTTTTTTAATAGTTTACAGCCAAGAAAACCCCAGGAAACAATTCTCTTTTGTAACAGATCTGATCATCATGAGTCAGAATCAACTCAACAGCAATGGGTTTGGTTATGGTTTATCATTAGTTAAAAACTATAAAAGCCAAAAATATTTGTTACCTTAAAAAATTAATATTAAAAAACCTATACCAAGATTTAAAAGAAATGGATTTTTATCCTGATTTTGATTTCTGTATTCTAGAAATAAGTCACTTCACTTCTCTAGGTTTCAGGCTCTTCATCTTTGAAATGTGAGCAGTTCTCAACAGTGGTGTCACTAAGGGATGTGGGGGGTGCAGAGCACACTGGGTAACACTGTCAGAGGGGGTGACATCAAGATGTTTGTCTATAAAATGTTTGTGCAGTGTTTTAGCAGAAATTTATTATTTTTTACAAAAAAAAAAATCCCTGTAGCTAGTTGTAACAACAAAAACATTTTTCATAAGCCCGGCTTACATGTAACAATATACTTAAAAATATACTTACAAGGCTAAAATTCTATGTTTATTTATGTTTTGAACCTTCTAATGCACTCTGTTCAGAGCCGTCATTATTACCTAATTACAACAATAATGCTTCAAATCACGTGTTTTCATCTGAATGCGCTACAAGCACGCACTGTTGTTTTTGCTGCTGCCGGTGTTTTTATAATCATTGATCTTGTCAAATTTTCTGGTGTTTTAGCTACATTATTGGGGTGATTTGTGAACCTATATAAATAACTTTTGAGAATGAAGTAATAAATAAAGGAAAAGAAGGAGTGATATATGGGAATTATGATTTACAAGTAACATTAGTATGAAAAACATTACTAAGGATTCTGTTTGGTCTGGTCCATGGGGGGATAACAAGCCCACGGGGGGGCAACACCATGGGCGGTAATACCATGAGTGGCCGCACTGGGTGATACCACCCTAGTGATGCCAATGGTTCTTGACTTATATATTAAGTGTTTTTAGCTAAACACATTCAATATTATATAATAAAATACTTTTTAGTAAATAAATTTCCTTCCACTGCAAAGAGTTAAGAGTTTGCAATTACATAAATGAATGGATTAAAAAAAAAAAAGAAAGAAAAAGAAACATTTAATTGAATGCCATGTTTCTTCCACCTTGCATATACCAAAAAACTACTAAATGGAAATTAGTATTTATAGCATTTAAGTGAATTAGCCAAGCAGCCACACTTTGGGTATCGTGGTAAGGTAAGCGAGGAGTTAATCTCAAACTGCAATGTTGACTAACATGGCACACAATCTTCTGTACAGAGAAAACAACAGCAAAAAAAAAAAAAAGAAGGATACGATATGCACGTCTGTTTTAAAATCAGCAGATGAACCCGTATATTTTAGAACATCTCTATAATGGGATGTGTATATGTTTTTAGCAAATGTGAAGCAATGCACAGGAGTATATGTTACCAAATGTGTATTACGCTACAGCATACTCTTTAGCACCTCATAGTTTAAAGAAGTCCCTTAATAAGAACCTGTGATATGCCATTACCGTAAGGTAAATGGATTTCAAGGAAGTAGTTCAATAGACTCCATAGTTTATAGTTCCCTAATATTCATTAAGTACTTAAAATATCCAGTATAGTTTATATAAACAACCACTTAGCTGCAGTGTGCCTGTGTGTGTGTTTATGTATCCCTTAATTATTATTTTTTTTTCTATCTCATTATATTTAAGAAGAAAGGAACAACTAAGAATACCATACAAATGAGTCAGATGTAACCAATGACTTAAATATTCTGGGACTACATTAGGCTCACAGGAGTATTACAGGTCTGAGTTAATTACTGTCTCCAGGCATTAAACTGTGTTCCAGTAGCTTTCCAGAATTTATTCAGTTTCCAAATTTGCCATTTTCCAAGTTAGAAATTTACCTCTTTAAATAACATGTATTTTTTTTTGAACTGGAAAGGAGATTAGCTAATACTAATATTTAGCATTTAATAATATATGTAATACTACATCTTCGGCCTCATTTAATCTAATGATTAGTTCTGTTGCTAAATGCTGAGTGTAGTATTTAAACCCAACCTGAAGAAACAGAAAGACTGCTATGTCAAGATCACTCAGAATCCAATATGAAACTAATTTGGACTTCCATTCAATTCCTGCTGAATAGTTCTATATATCAGCAATTGTGAAAACCAAGGTGACATTAACTGGAATTTAGTGAAGGTGCCAGATCCTAGCTCACTTAACTATCTTTTCTGTGCCAGCCTTATTCCTTCTAAATCTGAATAAATAACACTTTTTTTTATACTGTACTCACATCTTCTTTTGGAGAAGTTCACAGTATTCTACAGGCTTATTTTATTTAGTTCTAGCCACATTGTTCTGCACTTAGCAGAGGGTGGGGACATCATCAACTTCATTTTTCGTGTAGAATATTAACAGAAAAACTTACCATTTGTTTTTCTTTTCTTTTTGGATATTTTGAGAGGCATTCTTTCAAAGGACTCAGCCTCCTTATTCTGGGTCACACTAGGATTAAGTAACAGAATGTTTCCCCCCAAAAATAATCTCTTCGTTTTTACAAGTGAAGACAAGAAAGGAGTTTAAAGTAAGGTAAAGGGAAAACATTCTGTTCTGAGTATATTCCCCATTGATCCCGGAAGCAAGGCATGGCAACCATTTCCATTTTTCACATGACCCAAAAATAATGTGTACTCTACAAATGTCTTTTTGTACAAATTCTGATCTTCCAATGTGATATTAATTATACCTGTAATCATTTACCTTTATGGTACAATCTATTTGTTCCAATAAATGAAACAAGAGTCTTATACTATAATGGGGGGGGGGCGGCGGGGATTCCTGGCCAGACTTCAGTCTGATTCTTGGCTATAAAAAAAAAAAAATGTTTATAGCTATCATATTTGTCTTAAATTTATCAGATATGTGTTACCTATACCACAGAGCCCTTATGAAGTCACATAAAAGAGAAGTAAAATTAAATATATATGTATTTAATATATGTAATACAATTATATATATAATTATATATTCTATCATATATACATATTATGATATTTATAAGTCCTTATGAACATGTTTAGAAAGTTTAGGTCCATTAGACTATCCCAGTCTATAGTTCGTTGTGATTATAATTGTAAAAATATCTATTTTCCCAAGAATACTGCTGTATATATTTTACCTAGTACAAATCTGGAATTTTAATGCTAGCAATTCCTCTACTGAACTGTAAACACTTTGAGAGAAGGGATGATCTCTTATTTACAGTGTTGGACAGAGCCTGATTCTTAAGGAAACCTTCAAACATATTTTTGAATAAAATAAATAACTTAAACAATTTATTTTAAAGCTCTTTCCTTCTTCCCTTTCAAATGATGTAGTTCTACGATGCTTCAATAAAATGCTTTTAACCTATTTTAAACATGAGGAAGTCAATTAAGTTGATTTGTATTTTTGAAGAAAGCATCATATTTAATTTTATACTATACCATACGTGCAAAAAAAAAAAAAAGGCAGCAATTCAGTTTCATGTATTGTTTGGACTAGCAATTAACATTTTAAAGATAGATTACTTGATTTGAAAAATTATTTGAAAAATCATCTGGTACTTTTTTTTCTATTTTAAAGGCACTAAAACACTGGTGGCATAGTGGTTAATAGCTTTGGTTGCTAACCAAAAAGTCGGCGGTTTGAATCCACCAGGCACTCTTCGGAAACCACATGGGGCAGTTCTACTCTGTCCTATAGGGTTGCTGTGAGTCAGAATCGACACAACGACAGTGGGTTTGCTTTTTTTTTAATACATAGTTGGGTGTCTTTGGGTGGTGTGAATGGTTAATCAAAAGGTTGGAGGTTTGAGTCCACTGAAAGGTGCCTCAGAAGAAAGGCCTGGTGATCTACATCTGAAAAAAATCAGGCTTTGAAACCCTATGGAGCACAGTCGTACCCTGACACATACGGAGTCTCCATGAGTCAGAATCAACTCAAAAACAACTAGAGCTGGAGCTGGAAAATGTACAGCTAAATAAACTTCCACATTTCAATACTTAGTAAGCTAATATGCATTTTGAAGGACAGGACAATGATTTAATGTCAGCATAAAAAAAGAAAGTACATTTTAAAACCATATAATTATCATTAAATTAAGAAGTTACTTATTTGAAGTTGATTCTGTAAATGTGAAGATTCTACTTTCATATTTTGAAGCGCTCAAATACAGAATTCAGAAAAAAAGAAGACATCATGTATAAATGTAAATAATTTAACAACAACGGATTGAGTTTTTATACTTCTTGTTCCCTCTACTGTCTTGTCATGAGAATAAATGACATGGTGTCACCTTTTCTTACCAATCTCTTCTGAAAATGAGGCATCAAAGTCTAATATTCTTTCTAGTCTAAACTCTCTACTTTTAATGCTTTGGAAGATAAGGAAAAGCTAGAAAAAATCTTGCTGGTTTTCACAGGTCTCTAACAATATCAAGAAATCAAGTATACACTTTTTTTTCCTCCTGTGCATACTCTTCTGCTCTACTACATGACTTTTACCTGACAAAGGATGAAGGAAGAAGGAAAATTGCTGGCAGTCAGATTCAGAAAATATAACATTGCCAATGTGTTTCAGGGTATCATCAAGAAGGCCACAGACATTTAGATATCATTGAATGTTTACTCTTCATTGATGTTTTTTAATGGAACAATTGCATTTATAAACATTCAAGAAAACTTTTACATAAGTTCAAAGTAAAATGATGCATTTTAAAAAATGTTTGAAACCCTAAGAAAATATCATGATTTAAGCAACTATTTAAAAGTAACTATTAAGAGAATTCTGGTCAATATGGCATCTTATATACATGCACCGTAATGATCCCCTGGCAACAAAGGCTTGAGAAACAAGGTAAAACAGACCCACAAAATGACTTCAGATCCCAGAACATCAGAGAGTGAAGAAAAAAAGTAAAAGAAAGATACAAAATTGATTTAAAAAGATCAGAGATATAAAGAAGTAAATGACAACAACTTTAAAACAAAACAGGAAATGAACGGTGCAGTTATAGAACATCCATATGGGGGAAGTCAAGGAGATCTCAATATGCAACAGACTTTTAAATTTAGGATGATAAATATAAATTTCAGGGTAACCACAAAGAAAGTAATTATCTACACACAAAAACAAAGAAAATAAAAAAGACTCAATGAACACAAAAGCAATATTAACAAACGAAAGGAAAAGAAAATCCATATCAAAAAGAATTTGTCACAGAAATTAAAGAACAAAAAAAAAGTGACCACCACAACAAAAAAAATGCAACGAAATGGCAGCAGTAAATCCATACCTTTCGGTAATCACACTGATGTAAATGGATTAAATGCACCATCAAGAAGCAGAGAGTGGCAGAACAGACTTAAAAAAAAAAAAAGATAAATCAATATGTGGTCTACAAGAGACACACAGACACAAAGACACAATAGGTTAAAAATCAAAGGATGGAAAAAAAATATACCAAGCAAACAGTAACCAAAGGAGAGCAGGAGTGGCAATATTAATATCTCACAAAATGGATTTTAAGTGAAATTTCAATATAAGAGACACATAAGGACACTATATAATGATTAAAGGCTCAACTCAAAAAGAAACCATAAAAACTATAAATATTTATACACCAAATGCCAAAGCTCCAAAATTTATAACCAAATGGAAGGGAGAAACAGATCTACAATAGTATTAGGAGATTTTAACACACCCCTTTCATTGATGGACAGAACAACTAGAAAGAAAATCAACAAAGATACAGAAAACCTAAACAATATTATCAACTAGCTGGACTTCACAGACATATAGAGAATATACCACCTGACAGCAGAACAATATACATTCTTCTCCAATGCATATGGGTCATTCTTTAGAATAGATCATATTTTAGGCTATAAAGCAATTCTCAATAAATTTAAGAAGGCTGAAATTATAGAAAGCATCTTCTCTGACCATAATGGTATAAGCCTAGAATTTACTAACATGAAGAACAAGAAAAATAACTTAAACGCATGGAAACTAAATAACACATTACCAAAACAAAACAAAACAAAACAAAAAAACTATTGGGTAATAGAAGAACTCAAAAGTGAAATTGAAAAAAAAAAATGCTCAGAATTCAATGAGAATGAAAACGCAACTCCCAAAATCTTTGGTACACAGCAAAAGCAATGCTCAAGAGAATAAATGCATACATTAAAAAAAGAAAGGTCCAAAATAAAAAAACTTAGCCCAACAACTCAAACAAGTAGAATAGGAAGAGAAAAAGAAGACCAAAGCTGGAAAAAGAAAGGAAACAATAAAGATCAGAGCAAAAATAAATGAAATAGAAAACAGAAAAACAATAGAAAGAATCAACAAGACTAGAAGTTGATTCTTTGAAAGGATCAATGAGAGAGACAAAGCAACCACTGAACTGAGAAAGAAAAAAAAAAGAGAGAGAGAGAGAAGATACAAATAACCAAAATAAGAAATAAATTTGGAGATATTACAACAGATCCAGACATTATAACAGATAAAGAGGATCGTAACAGAATACTATGAAAAACTGTATTCCAGCAAATTTGAAAACCTAGAAGAAATGGACAAATTTCTAGAAACACACTACCTACCTACTTGCCTTCAGTGCAGCTTGGACTTCTTCCTTCAGGACCATCAGTTCTTGATTATTGCTTCCTCCTGAAATGACTGACGGTCAACCAATTCTTTTTGGTCTAGTGACTCTGTGTGTTCTTCCATCTCCTTTTGATGTTTCCTGCATCTTTCAGAATTTTGACCACAGAATCCTTCACTGTTACAACTCAAGCCTTGAATTTTTTCTTCAATTCTTTCAACTTGAGAAATGCCTTGCATGTTCTTCCCGTTTGGTTTTCTAACTCCAGATTTCTGCACAAGTCATTGTCACTGGGATAGGAGGCTTAAATGCAAGGTGGTGTATCCAGGAAGTATGATTGGGTAAAAATTTTCTCTTTTGGCTTTCTTATAGATAGATAAGCCTTGCAAGTATATTTATGGTTTCCTTTGTGATAGTTAGGGAGCCCTGGTGGGTTTTGTTTTTGTTTTTTTGAGTCATATTTAGAAAGCCAGAGGTTTCTCATGTAACCTAACGGAGGATGCCTTGCAATACACATCCTGCCACCTGAGACCAGAGGGACAGATGGACACCCACTAATTATGGGGTTCGAGAACTCCCAAGTCCCATGATGGCCATGCAGTCTCAGATAACATTTCTCAAAATCCATATTACCAAGCAAAATTTAAATGCTCCATGTTGCCTCATGCTTCCATTAGAGAAAATACATGGTATCAAAAAAAAAAAAAAGGCAGAAAATAGTTTTTCTTGGAAGGATTAAAGCCAAAAAAAAAGGTCATTATTAAAGAAATGGTCCTGTTTGGGAATTTTTTAATTAGTTCAAAAATTTATTTTTGGCTTAGTGAAAATATTTTCCTATTATCATAAAAATATACAATTGTGCATTTGTTTTAAATTTTTAGGATGAATTGCAAGACCAAGCACACAAGTAAGATCTGAGTTCTACATTTAAAGAAAATCAAACCTGATTGCATCTATCAGGAACAAAATCAGGAAAATAAATAAAATTTCTCTTTTCATTATTATCACTCTGGGCAGTATCGCCAGAATAAATGGATACATAGCATATTGAGAGAAATTATAAATGAAGTCAATTTTAATTTACTTGTTCCCTTATATTTATTCTGGGCAACTTAAATGCACCAAGCCATGGATAAATGAAATAAAACGGCATAAATATGTTCCAAGCATCATTCCTGGTCATTTTTGAAACACACATAATTCCAAAAATTAGAATTCATTGCTGTTAATTTGAACTCACTTTTCTCCTCTAAAAATATAGCATTGACTGTTGGCATTATGGATGATTCTTTAATAAATGAGTAAGCAACTTGCTCTCAGTAATTTAGGGTATTTTTGCCTGGAAATATTCTTCATATAGAATAAAAATGAAAATAGTACAAACTGATCTCCAATACATAATATATACTTGATCTCATCTTCTATCACATTCCATATCCATAAGGATGACAAAGTCATTATTCATCACTAATGAATGTGAAAAACTGAATTAAAAAGGGTTCCTTGATCTTATTGATATACTCTAGTCTATATTCTCCCTTTGGTGGCCACCAATCCAGTGGAATTTACCTTCAAAAAGTTTATAATCAAATTTACAACAGTGGTTTAAAATGATGACCATGAGGCAATACAGTTCCCCAAAGCAACAGACCCATTTTATTTAAAACCCTGTATGTGACATTATAGGCAGATAACATTATAAAGCTCACGCATTTTGGGCAAGTCATTAGGAAATATTGATCATTACAAAAGGACATCCTGTTTGGTAAAGTAGAAGGTCAAAGAAAACAAGGAAAATATTCAGTGAGATGTAATGACACAATGGTCACAACACGGACCCAGACGTACCAAAGACCATAACGGTGGCGCAGGGCCCAACAACATTTTGCTCTAAATGGACCAATGGGGTCGCCATGAGTCAGAGCTGACATGATGGGAACTGACAACAACAATGACACTATTAACCTGTGTTGGATTTACATAAGTTGGATGGTAAATATTTTCTGCTTAAATCTCAAACAAAAATTTGATAAAGTTAGTTGATTGATAAGTTAAAGATAGGTAGACTATCATTCCTACATGTCTCTAGTAAGCTTACTTACCCTATTGCATAAAAAGAATTTTCCATGCTATTTTAAGTATTCATAATCTCAAACCAAACTGGTTTTCATTGAGATTTTCTGAACTGATTCTCTATTATCACATTGCTTTTGCCAGACTAGATTTTCTCAGCCTTAGATTTTAACCTTAGATCTCTCTCAAATGGGACTAAAAATGTTCTTTTTTTCAGTTTAAAAAAATAATTAGTTGCCCAAGGGGTTTATTTTTAATAAAAGGATAAAATGTTGCCTGCCAAAATCTGTGTTTTTTTAGAGAATTCTAAAATTGCCATAGTACTTACGTTTCCAATAGTAAAAAGTACGTCAATGATTGCCAAGTTTCTACAGCAACAACCTCATTGTAACACCACTTCTAGGATAGGTAACCTGGATTCAAAGTGTTAGAGATTCAATTATTACGGAGCCTGGTGCGTCAGAGAATCAATGCACAGTCCACACATAGAATCAATTGTTGATTTTAATTTCATAAAAAATGTGAATGCATGTAATATTGCTCCAATGATTATATCCAGGATTTTCTACCTTTATAAACATCATTTTTTCCTAATGAAAATATTACAGAAAAATACTATATTTTTTAGACTAAAACTTATTTTGTATGATCTACCTTGAAAAAAGTATAGGGCTTGTTTATTAATGATGACTCCTCCATGAGATATCAGGAGCACCAAAGCATTACATTGAAGTCCTTTGAGAACACACACGCTCTATGAAGTTACCATTACTTCAGGCAAAAATCCATTAGCATTGACATTGTTCTGTCAACATTTCATTTCATGAGGAAAGGCAACACAGAGATCCAGAGTCAGTTTCCAAAGTGAGTACCAGTTTTTTGACACTAACATCTGCTGAGCCCCAGTACTCCTTGTGGGTCCCAGCTGCCAAGGAGAGCAGATTTTCCAAACTAAATCTGTCCCATTCATTTCTTCAGGAAGTAGGCATTCAGCAATTGAAATCAATTAATGCTTATTTATGATTCATGTTAAGTCTATGATTTAGTAACCTTAATTGGCAGAAATAATGAATGACTACAATACATTTTAGAGGCCAACTCTGCATTTTAAAACAAGTGAAGATAATTATAAATGAAAAATGAAAGGAAACTGCATACCTCAGTAAATGGGTCATTAACCTTTCACTCTTCAAACCACAGAAGAAATCCTGATGATAATAACTAAGTTGCTTTAATGATTCTTCGAGATGATCATAAAATTAAACAAATAGTTTGGGATTGATTTTGGTTTCTTCTAAAACTATTTCCAATTAACATTCCTCTTACAAGGACTCACTGCCCCCCAAATACAGAAAACCAAACCCATTGCTGTTAGGTCAGTTTGGACTCAGGGAGACCCCATGTGTTACAGAGTAGAACTTCTCCGTAGTGTTTGTTTGGTGGTAATCTTTATGCGAGCAGTTTGCCAGGCCTTTCTTCAATGGAGCCACTCAGTGGATTCGAACCATCAACCTTTAGGTTAAAAGCTGATTGCAACCCACTTGCACCAGGCTCTTTCTCACTGCCCTAACCACCCACAAATTTCTCCTTTTGCTTTTGGGGCACTGGCATTCAAGGATGAAGGAATGAAGAATAAAAAAAAGGAAAGGGGGGGTGAATGAGGGATGGAAGGAAGGAGTCAACAATAAATTTCACAGGCAAAATTATTTTTTAAATAGTTTTATCCTGATTGAACTATACCAACTAGCTTTTTTGTACATTTGACTTTTGAAATTGGGCATAGAGATAGGGGTACATAAGCTAATAGGGCTGAAGAATTTGTAACTAAAGAAAAAAGGATGGACCCTAGTCTGATTCATATTCAAACAGTGCTGACTGCTCTGGTAATCTGAACCACAGCCAGGCTGGATATCCTCAGCAGCGAAAGTTGGCTGTTGCACACTCTCAAATACTACGTCGTAATTATTCACCTAGTAAAATCAGCTATTCCTTTGGGATAAATTAACATAACATCTAAGTTATACTGTTGATCAGGAGTGGGAATGAAGTTGGCTATACTTGCTTTTCATATAGGAATGTAAGATGTGTTAGTGTGTCTCTCTGCATATATTATACATATTTTGATATAAAGCATATGTTACACATATTCTCCATATGTTTTATATATAAATATATATATATATCCTGATAAAAAGCCCAAAATGGAATTCTGGATAAATCTTCCAGCCCTAAAGAATCCTAATAAAGGTATCCTGAAGGTAGACATGGTTAGGAGGCTTAATGTTCTATTGATGTTACAAAGCAAATTACATTTAAACATTTCTCTTGGAGTTACCTTTAGACACAACCTACCACATAAATTTAGGTTCAAAATTTGAAAGTCAATTCCAAAATAACAAGTCGAATCATTCACTCTATTCACAGATCTTAGCTCTATATGATTTCTGATTATTCAAGTAATCAAATTTATACTTTAGGAATAAAGATTTGAAAACACTTAGTTTAACAGAAAATGCCATAAGCTTTAAAGGTAATTCCAAAATAAAAAATCCATAAATGTTTTGAGCACAGAAAACATTATTAGAACAAGTTTTCAGCATCCCATGGGGTTCTAGCTAGTATGGAGAGAGAAAAACACTTACATGTTTCTTTTTAGCTCTGAGACGTGTGTTAAAAACAAAACTCTTACAACTCTTTGTCACAACACTATATTCTGTTAAATATTAACACAGTCACTCTGTGAAGCTGTGTTACTATGTTAGCATAAACGCAAAGGACTTGCAAACTGAAAGATCCGAGTTCTAGTCTTTGTGTTGCTTTGCACTTAAAGGATGTTGAACTCTGTGTGGGTCTAAGTCCCCTTCTGTGAAAACAGGTAATACTTTTACATGGTTGTTTGTAATGATACAAAGTTCATGAAAATGCATTTTGAAGACTAAAGCAGTGTCTCAAGACAGTAGTTATACACGTGCATATTTTACAACCACGGACATTGTGAATCATTTTGTACTCTAATCGCAAAGCCTCTCCAACTCCCTCCTAAATACTCAAAAATGGCATAAAAAGGAGAAAAAAGAGATTCCTCTGTCAGAACTTCATTCCAACTAAACTCAAGTTTGTTCCAGGCAGGTTCTCTTACCAAAATCTGGTAGCCATTCTCATGGAGTCAAACATCAGGGCTAGGTTCTTATCTCTCTCTGCATAAAAAGAGTGGAACTGCTGATACAAATACTTTGAAAGCATCCAAAATTAATCACATTCATTACATCCTTATAATTATTCAAAGGAAATGTTGGTTAACAAATTGGCTGCTGAGAATAAAATTTAGCAATGCAAATCTGTTATTATGGAATTCATGCCAAATTTGGACCATGGAAGATCTAGAAAACAGAATATTTTACATATATGGGAAAAAACTCATCCTTAAACTTATCTTGTCTACTACAGTTTTAATCAGATATAAAACTTTTAATCAGATATAGTGCAAAACTGATAGCCATACCAAAATAAAAATATTGTGAAAATCAAAATGTGCAAATTTAAAAGCCAAAACGCTTCCATTTCAAGCGTATTTAATAAGGAAATAAAAAAGAACTAAGCATAATTTGGTGGTTAGCTAAGCACTATTTTACTTTTTGAATTTCAGGACTCACACCTTCTAGATGGAGCCCCTTGGTGGTACAAACAGTTAAGCACTCACTACTAGCTGAAAGGTTGTTGGTCGGAACCCACCCAGAGATTCCTCAGAAGACAGGCTTGGCGATCTGCTCCTGAAGGGTCACAACCTTGAAAACTCTCTGGAGCACAGTTCTACTCTGCACACACGGGGTTGCCATGAGTTGGAATTGGGTCAAAGGCAACAAACAACAACAACAACCTCCTAGGCATACCATGTGCAAATATCATTGCTTCCTAATCTTAAAGGAAGGATACACGTGGTCCTCTGGTCTGATTTAGACCCTGTACTTTGGTAAGCACAATTTTCCTGTAATCTCTCACAGACTTTTAGGTCTGTAGAGAATCAAGGGCTAATTAATCTGTTGATTGTTTTAAACACCAATTATTTCAGTATTTGAAGAATTTTGCTAACATATTATCCAAATGGTATTTTTAATCTCTTTATTTTCATCTATATGAGTAGTTAATTATGCAAATTCTTTGCATAAAAATTGCTTTGTTACGTATTTGCATTAATCCCTCGGAACACAGAAGACCAAACTCTTATATACAAATCTATTACCTGTCTCTTAAATGTAAAATTTCCTAGTAGTTATAAACCTGGCTTTCTTAATTATGAGCATGGTCATAATCATTCTATCAATAATAAAGAAACCAAACTCTAACCTTTATGTTCTTTGGCTATATTAAATAATGCACTTTAAGTTTAATGTGTTTATTTGTCTTTGGCAGTCACCTACAAAGCTAACTAGAGTCATCTGCAAGACATAAATTTCACAGTAAAAAAAATAAACAAGCCTTAGCCAAACAATTAATGAAATGAAACAGTAACTTTTTCTTGTTTCACAAATACCATTTAACATTCTGATCCTGTACGAGATATTCTGATGATCCTTTATAGAATAAATATACACTCAATAGTACAATATTTTCAAGTCAAATATATCATGAACTGTAATGAGCACAATACGTCCAAGTAAATAACTTCTCTTACCTCAAGCAATTGGCTGACTCTTAACTGCTGTATATATGGAAAAGCCAAATTGAATATTGTGTCAATCCAGGATTTGTTAGCAGGACCTCTCAGCTGTGTAAAAGCTTCCTCACAAGTGTCTGATCAGTACCCTGGTGCATACTTGCTGAGCTTCATTTACAAGATTGTCAGAAAACTAAATGTATTTTCACAGCACCTTCCAAATCTTTAATCAAGCAACATCTAATGGTGCCAAGAGGTACTTTCTCAAATCTTTTCCAATTTCTTTTTCTCCTGGTAGAATATTTGCAAAGATAGCAAAGATGATGACACACATCATAGTGGTACAGAGGCGGGATATCTATAATCCCCACATTACCTAATGAAAAGTTCAAGTGCAGTTCTTCACTTCAAGGGGAACGTGAAGTACGGATTTGTTTTATTACAGGGTGCACTAATGGCAACCCTAAATCCCCATCCTTTCACAGAGGAGTTTGTAAAATCCGTCTTCACAATACTGATGCACAAAATGACATTTATTGACATTAAAAGCCTCATCAGTTACTTCACAGTGGTCTTTATTCCTTTCGCAGTGGGGTTTGTTGTACTATTTAGCATGAAGGAAACTGGCACTCTGATTTAGCAGTCTGGCCTGAAACCAATCCTCCAAATAGTTTCTTTAAAGCTGGTCATTTTCTAAATATTCTATTGAGGCTTGTGAGTGTACATATGGCACAGAGATGAGTTTGATGCAACGCAGAGTCATAAAAGTCTTGGAAGTCATTCTGCTTTGCGCTGCAATTGTTAACACTGTATTTGTACTAGAGCCTATGCTGGGCTGCAATGCATTCAGAATCGGTCTCTTCTCAGCTCACCAGAGTTAACTTGGTCTCAGCCCAGGAAATAGAAGCCACACACTCTCAATTATTTCCTCAGCCTTATTCTCAATCAATCTTAAAAAAAAAAAAAAAAAGTAAGGAATGACTGATTCACATCTTCATTATTTAAATGTCAGGACAGTTTCATATATTGAGTATCTTCACCCCAAAGAAACTCTTGAATTGGGCTTTTTCAGGAAGATCACTTGGAGAGATAATTAGCTTTATTTATCTGTCTTAAACTTCCTATCATGTTCCAGGCACTACTTTTAGAGATGGAACATGTTCCAGGCACTACTTTTAGAGATGGAACTATTCCTGCC
This sequence comes from Loxodonta africana, assembly GCF_030014295.1. Taxonomy (NCBI): domain Eukaryota; kingdom Metazoa; phylum Chordata; class Mammalia; order Proboscidea; family Elephantidae; genus Loxodonta; species Loxodonta africana. Next base: position 106,641,671 of record NC_087347.1, on the reverse strand, counting down.
TTCAAAGCATTCACAGTCTAAGAGGAAAGATGTTAACATCAGACAACAGCCACAATAGTTTTTGCAAAGTGCTGTGACAGAAAAATTCACAGGCTGATTTGCAATGGCAGAAAAGGGCACCAACCCCAAGCTGCCTAGAGAGGAAACCAGAGAGGAGCGCAACTCCAGGTCATGACTACCCTTCAGTGCCTTCACAAGAAAACTGCATTTTACTCTAAAGGCAACTGGGAACCACTGGAAGGTTTTAGATAGAAAGCTGGCATAATCTATTCGGTTTTTTAAAAAAAAGGTCACAGGGTGACAAATTGATTGGTCTTTCTAGTTCTCTTCAATCAATACAATTGTATAAATATCTACTTCCGGATTTTGCAAACAATGAAGATAATCGCATTTCTTCTTTGATGTATTCCAGTAAATAGGGCTCGTTAGGCCTAAGATCACGTATCTCATGATTAATTCTTATATGACGCTGTACATTTTGCAAAATGTAGCTTTGAGAAAAATCAGTGAAGAACTGAAATACCACTTTCTATGGGATTCCTACATATTAGGATTTATTAGTGACCTCAGTGTAAGAGACAAATGTTAAATTGTGAAACATTTGTTTAGAAAGGAGAGCAATCAAAATGATATAATTAGTATAAATTTACAGATTTCTGAAAATAATTCATTAACACGAAAGGCATATTTATTTTATAAACCAAAATAGACTACTTGTATTGTAAAAACTTCTTCAGGATCTAGAATTTAAATTAATGCTATTGCCTGGCAGTGGTTTTTTTTTTTTTTTTATTACTTTATGTTTATATTTAAATTATTAACATAACCCTTTCCTTCATGCCACTTATTTTAAATAACAGCGTCTTATTCTACATGTTCCTTGAGGTTGTTTAAGGAAAGTGGCACATTCTGGTAACCTAAGGCTAAACTAGATAAAATAGCATTTAACCTTAATTTCTAAAAGTATTTGGATTTATTAAAGATAAAAGCTGAACTTCCACAGTATTTCATCTCCACTCAGGGGAGGATGACCCGGTAAGCAAGGTAAGCACGGGCATAATTGTGCTTACTTATTAGTCCGTAGTGAACAATTTCACATCTTTCATGTGGTGAAAAACATGTGAAATTGTTCACTACAGGTTAATAAGTAAGCACAAGTAAGCTTGTATTTATCTTACTTACTGGGTCATCCATACCTGTCAGGGATTGTAAATTTGAAAAGAGGCTTCAGTTCTGTAGGAAGGTTTTGTGGGGCTGGGAGACAGAATGATGCCAGGCGTACCTAAAAGCAGAATCTTTGATGTGGTTAAAAAATGTGAAATTGTTCACTAGAGATGATCTGGTAAGCAAGGTAAGCACCATGCTTACTTGCCTATTGGATACTCCATCCCTGTCTCCACTACTCTTAAAACAATTAACACTACAAAAAATTACAGCTCTCTTGTTATTCATGTGCATATTTACCACCTCTAGAAAGCCCTCTGTTTATAACACAGGTTATACACTGCTGTTCTGATGTCTTTTTCCATCTGGCACATGAACCACACATTTTCATTATTGTCACACTTCACTTCTTCCCAAAGTGCAGTACTATTTAGCAGGTACTCAATAAATATTTTTCAAATAACAAATTGTTATTAAAGTGAGCTTTCTTGCTAGCCATAGAAGATAAGAAAATGATAATTAAATAAAAGAAAGATTACAAAATTGGAAAATTTTAAAAATCACAGAAAGTGAACTGAATTTAAGTGATTATTACTACTGTGGAATAATTAAGTTTAAATTATGTAAAGTGTTGTAGATTTGTAAAGTACTTTCATTATCTTATTCAGTTTTAAAACAACCTCATCTGCTAAGTGGACTTCCAGACAACATGGCTCCACAGACAGAAGCACCACGCTGTTCCTCCACAGCAAAGACCCAAAAAACTAAGTAAAACAGAGACAAATGTCATTCCTGGAACCTGAAGTACCAAATGAAGAGACAGAGAACTCAGCAAGCACCGAATCGAGTAAGAAACGGACAGAGGACAGAGAGCGAGGAGAGGTACATGCAGAGGGCCCCATCAGCTAACGCAGCACAGTTCCAACATCTGGGACTCCAGTCAGGGATTGACAGACAGGAAACACGGGAAAGCAGCTTCACAGAACTCCCAGCAGGAGACAGAGCACCTGGTAACCAGCAATACATGCTTTCGCACCCCACATTCTCTCCCTGCTGCTCTACCTCCGAGCTTCCTGGCTGGCTGTGGTAGCTCGGCAGGCCGGGAAGTACAGAGTCCGTGCCACTTTGACTCGCCTCCCCCACCACATTGGAGATCAATGGACAGGGAGTATGGGAAAGCAGCTTCCCAAAGTTCCCAGCAGGAGACAGAGCACCCGGTAACAAGGGATATAGGCTTTCCTACCCTCCCCCCCACCCCCAGCCTTCTTCCTCCCACCTTTGGCCTACACTGCTTCCCGCCAGCCACAGTCTCTTGGCCGGGAAGCAACTGCTCTGGCCTCAGGGCTGATTGGATTCGCCCTGCCCACACTGGCCGGGCCCCTGAGCTGGTGTTGGTTCTTTCCCTCTCTTTTGGTTTCTTCTGTGCCTCCTACCACCTCCTCCTCCTTTCTCTGGAACACCTGACTCTGTGTGCCATCTTTGCTTCTTCTTGAAAGGCTGTGAAGCCATGTCCACCGGGGAACCATTCCCCCAGCCGGCAACACCACCCTGGTGGGATTCCTGGGGCTTCCCCCCCCGCCCCCCTTGTTTTGCTTTGTTTTGTTTCTTTGTTTTGTTTTTCTTTTCAAAGATTGGGAGCCCCTTCTAGCCAGGCTGCATTGTACAGCTCAGGAGCCACTCCCCCAATCTGCACAGCTGCGTAGGGGGGATCCCTGGGGGCATCTCTTTTCTTCTTTCTTTTTTTCTCTTTCTTTTTCCCTTTCTGTCTGTCTTCATTTCTCAGTTCTTATCTCTCTACACTTACCTTCTGTTCCTGCCTCCTGAATACCTGGTACTGTGTGACATCTATACCCCCTCTAGCCAGGCTGTACTGTGCAGCCAAGGAGCCACTTCCTGTTCTTAGCAGCCCTACCAGTGGGACTCTGGGACTCCTGGGGGGCTTTTCTTTTTTTTTTTTTTTCTTTTTCAAATTTTTATCGTTTTTTTCTTTCTTCTTTTTTTTTTCCTTTTGCTTTTCTCTATTTCTTGGTTTCTCATCTCTCCACTCCAACAGCAAGCTCCCTTAGCAGTCTTTTTTTCTTTCTCTTTCTTTCTTCACTTGTTTGCTTTTGACTCCTCTTTTTCTCTCCTCTCTCTCCTCTTTTCCATACCCCTATTTGCTCCTCACATCACAATCTCCCCCCTTTTCTGCCTACCTGCACCATGCACTGAACATCACACCCCCAGGGAGCACAGGCATGGCCTACTGGAACCTGCCCAGCACTAATTCCTGGCCCGCCCTGTCAGCCCTAGTATGTGCCACAAAAAACCCATCCCAGCCTCTCCCCTTCAGCTGGACCTACCCTGCTGCACCATAGCTGAATGACTGGCCCTGGCTATTGGACAAGGTGGGGGAAAGTATCATGACTACAGACACACAAACAACAAAGAATTCACAGCCCACCTACTCAGACACAACCAAATAAAACAAACAAACAAAAAAAATAGGATAAAAAAAACAAATCTACAATCAATAAATGAAGAAAATAACTACTGAATGTCCCAAAGACAGCAGACAATACCAAAACATTAAAAGAAAAGAAAAAAAAGACAGGATGGGTCCAGTAGGCATCCAAAATAAAATATCAGATGACTTTCCAGTAGAAAGAAAAGGCACTAGAACTACCTAACAGGGAATTCAAACCTCTAATATTCAGAGTAATCCAAAAGTTTAAGCAAAAAGCAGACAAAAATGAGGAAAAAATAGACAAGTTTTTAGAAAAGGCAGACAAATTCATGGAAAATACAGACAAAAAAATGGAACAATTCAGGAAGGTAATACAGAAACAAAATGCCAAAATAAATTCACAACTAGAAATCATACAAAATCAATAATTAGAAATCCAAAAGATAAACGGCAAGATTGCAGAAATGGACAGTGTCACAGAATGGCTGAGGAGAAGGTTTGAAACAATGGAAGACAGAATCAGTGAAATTGAAGACAAACACTTGGATACAACTCTGAGGAAAAATCAGAAAAAAGAGTGAAGAAAAATGAAAATACCCTGAGAATTATGTGGGATACAATCAAAAGCAAAAATTTGTGAGTGATCAGAGTTCCAGAACAGGGAGAGAAAATGGAAAACACAGAAAGAATCATTGAAGAATTACTGACAGAAAACTTCCCTAATATCATGAATGATGAAAAACTGACCATCCAAGAAGCTCAACAAACCCCATATAGGATAGACCCCAAAAGAAAAACACCAAGGCATATAATAATCACACTCGCTAACACCAAAGACAAAGAAAAAATCCTGTGAGCAGGTGGAGAAAAACAAAAAGTCACATACAGACGAGAAACAATAAGACTAAGCTCTGACTATTTGGCAGAAACCATGCAGGCAAGAAGGCAATGGGTTGACATATATAAAATCTTGGGAAAAAAATGCCAACGAAGAATAATATAGCCTGCAAATTTTTCATTCAAATATGATGGTAAAATTAGGTCATTTCCAGATAAACAGTAATTAAGGGAATACGTAAAAACCAAACCAAACTTACAAGAATTATTAAAGGGAGTCCTTCAGTCTGAGAGCAAACATCAGGCCACAGCCTGAATCTAGGATGCAAGATTGTACCAGCCAGATACCAACCTAGGAAAGGAACTTTCAAGGGCTATCCAAAACCAAAACCCTTGCAACAGGGAACCGGAGAAGCTAATCTGTAAATGACAGCAACACCAGAACAAAAAAAGAGGGAAAAACAGTATAGGTATAGAATTTTCTAATGGAGAGGAAGGCAAGGCGATACCAAGTAATAATAGACTGGATCAAACCTAGGAAGATAAGGGTAAATTTCAAGGTAACCACACAAAAAAATAACAAACCTACTCATCAAAATAAAGAAGAAAAACATAAAGTCTCAATAAAAACAAAATCAACAAAAACAAAAGAAATTAAAAAGAAATCCACAAACAAAAGGAACTCAGCACAGGAGAGTAAGAGGAACAAAAAAAATGTTAGATGAATCTGTGAAACATCTTATAACATGGATAAATCTAGAAGACATGCTGAGTAAAATAAGTCAAGCACAAAAGGACAAATATTGTATGAGACCACTACAGTAAAAACTCATGAAAAGTTTTACACACAAAAAGAAATGGTATTTGATGGTTACGATAGAGGGGAGGAGTGGGGATGGAAAAACACTTATAGACAAAAGATAAGCAGTAACTTTGGTGAAGGGTAAGGCAGTATACAATACTGGGGAAGCCAGTACAACCTGTACAAGGTAAGGCCATGGTAGCTCCATAAAAAAAAAAAAAAAAAAAAAAGACACCTCCAAATTCCTTGAGGGGACCAAATTGCTGGGTTGAGGGCTATAGGGACCATGGTCTCAAGGAACATCTAGCTCAATTTGCATAACAGAATTTATAAAGAGAATGTTCTACATTCTACTTTGGTGAGTAGTGTCTGGGGTCTTAAAGGCCTGTGAGTGGCCATCTAGGATACTCCAGTGGTCTCACCCCTTTGGGAGCAAGGAAGAATGAAGAAAACTAAAGATGCAAGGGAAAGATTAGTCCAAAGGACTAATGAACCACATCTACCACGGTCTCCATCAGACTGTGTCCAGTACAACTAGCTGGTACCTGGTTACCACCACTGACTGCTCTGACAGGGATCCCAATAGACGGTCCTGGCCAGAGCTGGAGAAAAATGTAGAACAAAACTCTAGCTCCAAAAGAAAGACCAGACTTGCTGGCCTGAACCAGACTGGAGAAACCTTGAGAGTATGGCCCCCGGACACCCTTTCAGCTCAGTAATGAGGCCACTCCTAAGGTTCACCCTTCAGCCAAAGATTGAACAGGTCCGTGGAACAACACAAGACTAAAGGGGTGCACCAGCACTGGGGCAGGGACTGGAAGGCAGGAGGGAACAGGAAAGGTGGTAATAGGGAACTCATGGTTGAGAAGGGAGAGTGTTGACATGTTGTGGGGTTGTTAACCAATGCCATACAACAATGTGTGTACTGTTTGATGAGAAACAAGTTGATGAGTAAATGTTCATCTAAAGTTCAATAAAGGCAGAAAACAAACAAACAAACAAACACTTGGTCTAAGCTTCAAAAAAATAAAAATAAAACAACCTCATCCAATAAGTTTTCACTAGATACGTTTTGCAGATACAAAAACTGAGTTTCATACACATTAAGTGACTTGTTATTCTGCTAAGCAATTAGCAGAATCTGGTGTCTATACGTAAACCTAAATCTCTGACTTCAGGCCAATGCATGTACTACTATAACTTTGATGCCATTAAGACATAAAATATGCCAGATTTTAAAACATTTCATTTTTGCATATGGAATATTCCATCTCCTACTGCAATTACCATTTCCCGTTTCCCCACCTCACTCTCAAATGCTGGGTCATTTTATATCACGCCAAGACAAATTCTAGAGTATAACAATCAGTGTAAAAAGAGTGACCTTGAAAGACCTGGTAGCAATAAAAGATTTTAAAAAGTCAAAGGGTATATTATGTCTCATATATATTTAATACTAAACAACAATTATTACTTGCTGTTTCTTTAAAAATTGATTATGTTAACTCTCCTTTGGTCAAATCATTTAATTATTCAGAACAAGAACATGTGATCATAAAAGAGTATATTAAGGAGTACATTTTAAAATTAACAAAATTTCATATGTTTTAGTAAACTGGTAATTTTTTTTTGCTTTAAAATAGTCACCTGCTCTTAAAATGTAGTCTGTCTTTTCCTGAACAAGTACCACTTACTAGTTTAATTCAGTGAGAAGATGAGAAGAGACAAAAAGGAGAAAGAAATAATGATTTGAGTGGTCTCATAAAGTTCATTTATATTATTGTTTTGATATTCAAAATTATAAAAGGGAAATTTTTAAAAGAAATTCTATTTTTATAACATTATTTTCTGGGTTAAAATAACACTGCTCAAGAAGGTTGGTATAAGATGCATAGGTGTGCATTTAAAAAAGTGTAAAAATGTTCCATATAAACTTAGATTATGTTTCGAAATAATTTGCTTACCCTACTGCTACTGGAAACCCTGATGGCGGTAGCGTAGTGGTTAAGAGCTATACTACGGCTGCTAACCAAAAGGTCGGCAGCAGTTTGAATCGACTGGGCTTGGAAACTCTATGGTGCAGTTCTACTCTGTCCTATAGGGTCACTATGAGTAGGAATCAACTCAATGGCAACAGGTTTTTTTTTTTTTTTTTTTCCTACTGGTATAATTTATCCCTACAAAGCAAGGCACATAGGTTTTAGAGTAAGGCATTAAATTTTAAGAACTTAAGGCTACAAATATATCTTAATGGAGCCAAAAATATTATGTATCACATTGTTTTTCTGAAAAATCAAATGTCAACTGTCTTTTTTTTTTTTTTTTTTAAATTATGAGGTATGACATGGCTCAAATATAAAAATTAACTCATAGGGAACAAACACTCCATAAACAATAAAGTAGGCATGTTTTTGTGAAATGAATTTTTCCTAAGATTTTAGAGCCTTTAGGCTGGAGTCCTGGTGGCCAGTGGCTAAGAGTTCTACTGCTAACCAAAAGGTCAGCAAGGTTGAATCCACCAGCTGCTCCTTGGATACCCTAAGGGCAATTATACTCTGTCCCATAGGGTCGTTATGAGTAGGAATGGACTGGATGGCAATAGGTTTGGGTTTTTTTGTTGTTGTTGTTATGGTTAGGCTAAGGAGCCCTGGTGGCATAATGATTAAAGTGATCAACGACTAACGAAAATGTTGGCAGTTTGAAACCACCAGCAACTCTGTGGGAGAAAGATGTGGCAGTCTGCTTCCACGGAGATTTATAGCCTTCAAAACCCTGTGTGTTTTTTTTTTTTTTTAATTTGGTTTTATGATTAGCATAACAGAAGCCCTGGTCTGCAATGGTTAAACGCTTTGCTGTTAATCAAAACAGCGGTTCAAACCCACCAGTCACTTCATGGGAGAAAAGACTTGGCATACTGTTCTGTAAAGATTACAGTCTAGGAAACCCTATGGGGCACCTCTACTCTGTCATATAGAGTCGCTATGAGTCGGAATCGTCTTGATGGCAAGTTTGGTTTTTTGGGGGTGGTTAGCCTTAATAATTTAATTTTTCTTAAATAATCTACTGCCCAATTTCATGTTAAAGAGCAATCCTGAACTTAAGGCTAGCTGATAAAAATAAAACAATGCCATACATCTTTTTCATATGATTTTCGAGGTGTGTATGTGCAAGTAATTTATCAATACATGCTCGATAATAAACTGAAAAATAAGAAATCCACTGAAGCATGTATTGCCAATATCATTGATTACTGTGTCCCTCTTCTGGGCGGGGGGAAGGCCATGAATGAATGAAAATAATTATTAACATTTTTAGAGTCTTTTCCATTTTAATGACTATTTCATGGCACCATTGTTCTAACTTTCTATATTTGTTTTCACTTGAAAAATAGGTTTTACAAGAATCTAAAGGACTAAAAGAACTAAGATGGACACTAGGACACTCTTTTTCATTGACTAACAAGTGATTTGTAACGTAGGTCAGTGAAAAGAGGAAAAGCCTCAACAAGAGGGATTGACACAGTGGCTGCAACAATGGGCTTAAACATAGCAACTATTGTGAGGCTAGCACAAGACCGGACAGTCTCTCGTTCTGTTGAACATAGGGTCTCTATGAGTCGGCATTGACTCAATGTTATATGCTTTACAATAACAACAACAAAGTGGTTGGAACATTTTTTTTCTTCTTTTTTAACTTGCCCTTTATCCTGGAGGAATTTCATCTTAAACATAAATAAAGAAATGCTCAGGCTTGTCATGCATAATTACATAAACTCCTTTAGTTTATTGCTAGGTAGTCATGGCAAGCCACACAAGGAAAACCTCAAGACATTCATTTAACACTGGAGAATCAGAATTAACAGTTATGATAATATTAGTCAAACCCTTTAATGTTAGATCTTTTTTACACCCACTTTATATCACTTCTGATAAACTATATAGATAGGAGGCAGGAAACATGAGTGAATTAACTATTTTTTAAAGGGACAAAAGAACCCTATGATACTCACATCTCTCCATGCACCTGATCTCTAGATACTTTATATTTTCTGCCCCTGCTTTGGCTATAATTTCCTCTGTAGAATTTATTCACGTAGGTCAGTGGAGTCAGGTCATTCGTATATTTCCCCCAACTGACTCCACTTGAAACCAACTGAATGTTCAAGAAGTGGGCGTCTCCTCATCTGAGGACAAGTGATCACAGAAACTATGCTCACCCAAGAACTTGCCTAGTGAGTCTAAAGCATGTCTTTCTTTTTAACAGATTTTTTATATAATAAGATTCTTCCGTTACACAGGGAAATCAACTTAAAGAAACCAAAAAAAGGGCATGATGACCTTAGAAGCAGCATGGACCCCAGTGGACTAGGAGAGAGTACATTTAGAGTGGACTTTGGGAGAGGTACAATTGTCTCTCCAAGATTGTTATTGCTTAATGAGATCCGTGACAACACATCTATTATGTGGGATAAACATGGCTCCCTGCTGGCTCCCCAAAGCCTGCTGACAGTTGGTGGTTATGATGTTAACTCGTTTTAACACCCTAGAAATGGTTTAATGTCTTTTTCTCCTATTTCTATAATATTGGAACATGAACGAATTCACCATGTAGAAACTATAGTAGTATTTCATACAGCAGTTTTGTGTTGTTACTTCAGTAATGGTTATGTCAAGAGGCCATTGTCTTTCAATCTCCACAATAATTTTAGAATACCTATAAACTTATCAGATATGAAGGGTTTCCAAATATTGGTTGGTATGGATTGAACTGTGTCCCCCAAAAATGTGTTGTAAATCCTAACCTCTATGCCTGTGGTTATAATCCCATTTGGGAACGCGTTGTCTTTGTCATGTCAATGAGACGGGATTAGTGTAGGGTGTATATTGAGTTAATACTGAGTCAATCTCTTTTGAGATATAAAAGAGATTAAACGCAAGCTACAAGCAGAGACAAGAAAGAGAGATGCCAAGCCACATTTAGATCACTCAGGAGCAGGAGCTCAAAGAAACAAGGACCTTCCTCTAGAGTCAACAAAGACTGGGACCCTTCCCCTGGAGCCGGCATTTCAGACTTCTAGCCTCCTAAACTATGGGAAAATAAATTTCTGTTTGTTAAAGCTACCCACTTGTGGTATTCCTGTTATAGCAGCACTAGATAACTAAGACATTTAACTAAGACTTTGGCTTACTCAATAAATTAGGCCCTTTCAGTTAAACAAGGCCCTCTATTAAGATTACACATATTTTGCCTTAAAAATGCAAAAAATACTGAATTTTTTTTTTTTTTAATTTAAGGATTATTTTATTTAAAGAGTAGCTTGTCCTACTGAGGAGAAAAATATCTGTTCATTAAATACTCTCCACAGAGCCCCAACCTGAAGAGAAAATAATAACATCAGCAAAGTATGAGGTCAACTTTCAAAAATGATGTCCGCTTTGGTCATTTTCAAAAGCTGTATAGAATAGTATGTGTAGTATTAAAAGAGATAAAATCAAGCCTTGATTTTAGTCTTCATTTTGATTTTCTGACAGAAAATCTTTAGCATACAGAGTCTGATGAGAAAGCAAACTATCCTTTATGTAAATTTATCACTTAGAAGCATTGAACATTTATTTGATATTACACGATCACATCATTCTTCCTGGAAAGAAAGCATTAGTCTTTTTCAAGAAGTACAGTAGTATTTGTGGAGCATAAAAGTAATAACAGATGTTCCTTCCTCCCATTTTTCTTTACCTTTTAAGGCAAATTTAAAAGCATTATGTGGGCAAAAATAAGTAATAAAAACTTGAAATGTTTTATTTAACCCATGAAAGGAAAAAAAAGCCTTATGGGATAACACCATCAAGTTCAGTAAAGTATTCTGGATTGCCTACAATTTGGTCCTTCTACTTTCAGATTCAACAAAGCAGTGTCACTCATCTTGATGGTGAGGACGCTCAGCATGAAGGCAAAGTTACAACTTGAAGCACCACCAGTGAGTTAGCAAGTAATAGGAGAAACTCTTTGTTCTCATGTAGTCAAAATGCCTTTTAAACTATTTGAAGAAAAAAGAAATTATATTTAGAGTGACCAACCTCAAGAGAGTAAGAGAAACTATGCTGAAATGTTTTCCTCAATAAGTATCTTTCCTCTATTATAATGTACTTCATTAATTATGTTTATAGGTTTTTGAATGATTTCTTTCAGAGACAACTTTAAAAAGCAAACTCTTGGCTTCAGTGGATTACAAAGTACCAAATCCCCCACAGGCCTCACTGTTCACGATTTCATCTTGTATTAACCATACTGAACTACTTATCCTAAGTCCTTTCTCTCGCTCTTCACTACCTTTGCATATGCAATTCCCTCTGCTTAAAATGTTTGCATCTAGAACAGTAGTAGTCTATATGGCTTGTGTTAATTAGTAAAAGCAAGCTCTCCAGGCAAACATAGCCCCAGACTAGGGAACAAGGTTTGGTATGTAGAGTAAGGGCTAGATATCAGAACCATTTCACTAGTTTATAGGTGTTAATAACCTCTGCTGTAGGCAATACTAGGTCCCTGGGTGGTGCTACTAACCTAAAGCTTGGCAATTAGAAGCCACCCACTGGAGCCATGGAAAAAAGGCCTGGCAATCTGATCCCATAAAGATTGTAGCCAGGAAAATCTTACAGAGCAGTTCTACACTATAACATGGAGCCACCATGAGCTGGAATTGATTCAACAGTATTAGACTAGTTTAGTTTTAGTAGGCTAAACTATAGAAACAGGAAATGTATGAACATAGTAATAAAACTGTAATAATTTTGAGGAATTTTGAGTCAGGGGTTTACAGGTATCTCTTTATACTTACAACATCAATTTGCGCTTTTTACAAACAAGTGTACAGAGGCTTAGAGAAATTATATATCCTGGCAAATGTTACACAGCTAGAAAGTGATAAAACTGACTGACTTCAAAACTTAATCTCTGAAACTGAGCCCTAATGTATGTTTTTGTAAATGACGGGGAAAAGCTCATGTATAAGTTCCTAGATCTTGCATGCACTTTTCTCTCACAAGATGATCATGGGACAAAAAAATTTGAGGCTTTTGTCCATGAAAATGTTTCATTTTTATGTATTAAAGAGTCCTGGTGGTGCAGTGATTAAGTGCTCGGCTGCAAACCAAAAGGTCAGAACACCAGCCACTCTGAGAAAGAAAGATGTGGCAGTCTGCTCCCGTGAAGATTACAGCCTTGGAAACCTGTTTGGGGCAGTTCTACTCTGTCCTATAGGGTCACTATGAGTCAGAACCGACTCGATGGCAATGGGGTTTTTTCTTTTTTTTTTTTTTTTGGTTTATAGAGCCCTCTGATTAGGAATGATCTCTTATTTTTATTTACTGGTTTATTTCTAACCCACTTCTTTATGGAAAAAATTTAAGGGTGGGCCTTCCATTTAAATCGGACTACATGGCAGCATACTAAAAAACAAAATAAAATAAACAAAACAAATAGACAAAGTCCATCTATTACAAAGGATTGAAAATATTTGGTTTTCTGTGCATTGAATGAACATCATTCTTAAAAATTTCCCTCATAAAACAGAGTATATAACAGCATACTTCTAATACAGCTGCTACTACCACTAGTGCTGCTGCTAATAAACTTTTATTAATTAGTGCCTACTATGAACTAGATTGGAAACTCTGGTGGTGTAGTGGTTAAGTGCTATGGCTGCTAAGCAAAGGGTCAGCAGTTCGAATCCATCAGGCGCTCCTTGGAAACTCAATGGGGCAGTTCTACTCTGTCCTGTAGGGTCGCTACGAGTAGGAATTGACGTCACTGGGTTTTTTTTTTTTTTATGAACCAGACATTTACCAGGTAATTTTCTCAAAACATCAAGAGAATCACAAATAGCAGGTATCTTTATCGACATTTGACAGATAAGAAAACTGAGACTTGAAGAGAGTAATAGAAGAAGCCATGTAGCTAATAAGTCTTTTATTTCACAATGATACACCATGTTGCCACTGAGCATGACAGCAAAGCACAACACAGAAAAGCCATTTCCATCTCTCTTAATATCACATTATTAACTCTGTTATTAAGTATACAGATTTCATAACAGTACCTAGGAGATATTCTGTCCAGAAATGTTCAACTTGAATCCAATCTAGCCTTTAGATCTAATGTCAAATTTATAGAAGATATTGGTGGCAGCCCCCACGTGTCTGTCAGTTTGTCGTACTGTGGAGGCTTGCGTGTTGCTGTGATGCTGGAAGCTATGCCACTGGGATTCAGATACCATGAGGGTCACCCATGGAGGATAGGTTTCAGCTGAGCTTCTAGACTAAGACAGACTAGGAAGAAGGACCACGCAGTCTATTTCTGAAAAGCATTAGCCAGTGAAAACCTTATGAATAGCAGTGGAAAATTGTCTGATAGAATGCTGGAAGATGAGCTCCCCAGGATGGAAGGCACTCAAAAGATGACGGGGGAAGAGCTGCCTCCTCAAAGTAGAAAAAAAAAAAATTAAGAGTCGACCTTAATGACGTGCATGGAGTAAAGCTTTCAGGACCTAAATTTGCTGATGTGGCATGACTCAAAATGAGAAGAAACAGCTGCAAACATCCAATAATAATTGGAACCTGGAATGTACAAAGTATGAATCTTGGAAAATTAGAAATTGTCAAAACTGAAATGGAACACATAAACATCAATATCCTAGACATTAGTGAACTGAAATGGACTGGTATTGGCCATTTTGAATCAGACAATCATATACTCTACTATGCTGGGAATTGCAGCTTGAAGAGGAATGGTGTTGCATTCATCATCAAAAAGAACATTTCAAGACCTATCCTCAAGTACAATGCTGTCAGTGATAGTATAATATCCATATGCCTACAAGGAAGACCAGTTAATAAGACTATTATTCAAATATACACACCAATCACTAGGGCCAAAGATGAAGAAATAGAAGATTTTTATCAGCTGCTGCAGTCTGAAATTGATCATACATGCAATCAAGATGCATTGATAATTACTGGTGATTTTAATGGGGAAGTTGGAAACAAAGAGGAAGGATCAGTAGTTGGAAAATATGGCCTTGGTGATAGAAACAATGCTGGAGATCGAATGATAGAATTTTGCAAGACCAACAACTTCTTCATTGCAAATACCTTCTTTCACCAACAAAAATGGCGACTATACACATGGACCTCGCCAGATGGAACACACAGAAATTGAATGGAATACATCTGTGGAAAGAGACAATGGCAAAGCTCAATATCATCAGTCAGAACAAGGCTAGGGGCCAACTGTGGAACAGACCATCAATTGCTCATATGCAAGTTCAAGCTGAAACTGAAGAAAAGCAGAGCAAGTCCACGAGAGCCAAAATAGGGCCTTGAGTATATCCCCCCTGAATTTAGAGACCATCTGAAGAATAGATTTGATGCATTGAACACTGGTGATCAAAGGCCGGACAAGTTGTGGAATGACGTCAAGGACATCATACATGAAGAAAGCAAGAGGTCATTGAAAAGACAGAAAAGAAAGAAAAGACCAAGATGGATGTTGGAGGAGACTCTGAAACTTGCTCTCGAACATCGAGCAGCTAAAGCAAAAGGAAGAATTGATGAAGTAAAAGAACTGAACAGATTTCAAAGGGCCTCTCAAGAAGACAAAGTAAAGTATTATAATGACATGTGCAAAGAGCTGGAAATGGAAAACCAAAAGGGAAGAACGTGCTCGGTGTTTCTCAAGCTGAAAGAACTGAAGAAAAAATTCAAGCCTTGAGTTGCAATAGTGAAGGATTCTATGGGGAAAATATTAAATGACACAGGAAGCATCAAAACAAGATGGAAGGAATACACAGAGTCATTAAACCACAGGAATTAGTCGATGTTCAACCATTTCAAGAGGTAGCATATGATTAGGAACCAATGGTACTGAAGGAAGAAGTCCAAGCTGCTCTGAAGGCATTGGTAAAAAACAAGGCTCCAGGAATTGATGGAATATTAATTGAGATGTTTCAACAAACAGATGCAGCACTGGAGGTGCTCACTTGTCTATGCCAAGAAATATGGAAGACAGCTTTTTGGCCAACTGACTGGAAGAGATCCATATTTATGCCTATTCCCAAGAAAGGTGACCCAACCGAATGTGGAAATTATAGAACAATATCATTAATATTACATGCAAGCAAAATTCTGCTGAAGATCATTCAAAAACAGCTGCAGCAGTATATCGACAGGGAACTGCCAGAAATTCAGGCTGGTTTCAGAAGAGAACGTGGAACCAGGGATATCATTGCTGATGTCAGATGGATCCTGGCTGAAAGCAGAGAATACCAGAAGGATGTTTACCTGTGTTTTGTTGACTATGCTAAGGCATTCGACAGTGTGGATCATAACAAACTATGGATAACACTGAGAAGAATGGGAATTTCAGAACACTTTTAATTGTGCTCATGAGGAATCTTTAGATAGATCAAGAGGCAGTTGTTTGTCCAGAACGTGGGGATACTGGTTGGTTTAAAGTCAGGAAATGTGTGCGCCAGGGTTGTATTCTTTCACCATACCTATTCAATCTGTATGGTGAGCAAATAATCCGAGAAGCTGGACTATATGAAGAAGAATAGGGCATCAGGATTGGAGGAAGACTCATTAACAACCTGCGTTATGCAGATGACACAACTTTGGTTGCTGAAAGTGAAGAGGACTTGAAGCACTTACTAATGAAGATCAAAAACTACAGCCTTCAGTATGGATAACACCTCAACATAAAGAAAACAAAAATCCTCACAACCAGACCAATGAGCAACAACATGATAAATGGAGAAAAGATTGAAGCTGTCAAGGGTTTCATTTTACTAGGATCCACAATCAACAGCCATGGAAGCAGCAGTCAAGAACTCAAAAGACACATTGCATTGGGTAAATCTGCTGCAAAGGGCCTCTTTAAAATGTTGAAGAGCAAAGATGTCACCTTGAAGACTAAGGTGCGCCTGACCCAAGCCATGGTGTTTTCAATTGCATCATATGCATGTGAAAGCTGGACAATGAATAAGAAACACGGAGGAAGCATTGATGCATTTGAATTGTGGTGCTGGTGAAGAATATTGAATATACCATGGACTGCCAGAAGAACGAATAAATCTGTCCTGGAAGAAGTACAACCAGAATGCTCCTTAAAAGCAAGGATGGCGAGACTGCATCTTACATACTTTGGACATGTTATCAGGAAGGATCAGCCTCTGGAGAAAGACATCATGCTACAGGGTCTGTGGAAAAGAGGAAGACGCTCAACAAGGTAGACTGACACAGTGGCTGCAACGATGGGCTCGAGCATAACAACGATTGTAAGGATGGCGCAGGACTGGGCAGTGTTTCGTTCTGTTAAGCGTGGGGTGGCTATGAGTCAGAACTGACTCGACGGCACCTAACAACAACAACAACATTAGTGACAGAGGACCAAGAAAGATGTTATCAACAAAAGAAATTCAAAATAGGAGACATTCTAGAAGTGGCTAAATCTCTTCAAAAGGTCGATGTCATGAAAAATAAAATAGGGAGGAGTACCGTTCAATATGAAATGATAATTAAGAGACATAACCACCAAAAATAATTCATGATCCTGAATTACCTGCTAGTTAAAAAGAAAAAAGACCCCACCTCCCCCCCCACCAAAAAAAAAACTTATGAAAGACTTTTAGGGAGAACCTGGGAAATGAAAAGGAATCCCTAAGTCACACAAATGGTTAAGCCCTTGACTACCAGCTGAAAGGCTAGTGGTTCAAACCCACTCACAGGCACCTGGAAAGACAGGCCTGGCAAACTGCTTCTGAAAATTCACAGCCCTGAAAATCCTACGAAGAAGCTCTGCTCTACACATGTGGGGTCACCATTAAGTCGGGACTGACTCCATGGCAACTAACTTGCAGCAACAATAACAACTGGGAAATGTAAAAGTGACCCAGAAGGACCAAAGAAGAAGGAGAGAAATGCAGAAAATCAGTTCTGCTAGAACAATCAGGGAAGATGTCAGAAAATAAGAGGCATTTGTTAATGTCTTCCATGACACTGTCCATGATTTTCCAGTACATATTGATTTCCCTGTTGTCTAAACTTTAACCTTAACGATAGAAGTTTTATTACATATTGATATAAAAAAAAAAAAAAAAACCCGTTGCCATCAAGTCGATTCCGACTCACAGAGACCCTATGGGTCACTGTAGAACTACCTCATAGACTTTCCAAGGAGCATCTGGTGGATTCAAACTGACAACCTTTTGGTTAGCAGCCATAGCACCTACCTACTATGCCACCATGTCCTCTAATTGTTCCTCATGTGTTCCTCTTCTCCCCAGGACCCCAATTTATACTCTTTCAATAGCTGGCACTCAAGTACTTAGTGACCGATTTTAGGCAATGGATATTTTTGTGCACCAGTATCCACAAGTCCTCTTCCTAGTCAATGGTACATTAACACGAAGCAATATGTACTACAATAAAACTCCAGTGTAAATTAAAGAATTAAAGGATTTTTTGAAGCTAGCTGTAGCTTCATGGTCTTATTGAAAAACTTTAATAGAACTAGATGCTAATAAAAAATAAGTTTGTCATTAACCAGCAGGGGGAAGAAAGACCCCTTCAGAGGTTATAGAATGCAGCCTTAACATATCTTCATGAGGCGGGAGTCTTTATGCATTATTTTCTTCATTTTACCAGGCAGGAAGTAGACACAGAAAGAGGCTAAGTGAGTTGCCCAAGGACAAAGAATGAGTCAGATGCAGAGCTGGGAATTGAGCCCACTTCTCCTGGTTCCCAGTGTACAGCTTTTCTCAGCATGCCATAATGCTTTTCAGATGGATCATTTCCTAAAATGTATTAAGTTGTTAAAAATTCAATATGGGTATTTGCATTGCTTTCCAACTAGCTGTGTTTCTCACTACCTACCTAGTGCTATTATCAGAAGCAAAACTGATGATTAGATCAACCGCTGCATATCTATAATTTTTAGGCAATACTCCGTTAAAACTGGTTATATCCAAACACCTAGGTGAATCAGAGTCTTTGGAGAGTGCGGCTGTGTTTGGCTCTTTCAGCTGGTGGGGGTGGGGAATCCACAATGGGGGAAAAAAATTGCCGTTTCAAAGTTAGGAGAAACTGGGAAGTAATTATGAAGAACAAGATTTCATGAACCACCTGAAAGAGTTAAAAAGAAAAAGAAAACAGCAATATGGTGTTCATGAAGGACACAAAAAAGGCAAGAAAATAAAAATGTGTACGGCAAAAAAGTGGAGATGCCAGGCCTTTTAAGAAGATTCTAGACACTTGTTTTTATACAAACGTATGTTCATTTCATCAGCTAAAATTTTACAAATTGATTCATTGGGAATTCTGGACCATGAGAAAGCACTATCCTTTGTAATGACAATTATTGGGGACTTTCACTGCACTAGCTAAACCGGAAATGGTAAGGAAGCCAGATGCTAACACTCCTATATGTTTCTCTACTACGGTCACTAGAAACATCACCAACTGATCATTATGTCCTTTACTAAGGAACCCAGAGGCAGCTGTAGAATCTCTTTCAATGTAGCAGCCTGGACAGTCACTACTAATCAGTCAAGATCTATCCCTAGCGTATACTTTTTTTCATTTCTCATCCCCAGGACAATATATAGAAAAACTCTAGGGCCATGTCCTCACCACCTAGGTTCAACTCAACTCTATGCAATTATCCCTTATTTAATTTGCCTTTGTTTCTATAATGTTTCTTTCCTGAGTTAGACCATCAACTCCCTGAAGGCAGGGATGTTTTTTTAAATAGACTTTCTTAACATAGATTTCTGGAGAGAATATCAATAAATACTAATTGATTGGACAACTTTATCTGTATTTTCTCTAGAGAAAATTTTCAAAACGTGCAATTTTGAGTAACTTATTAGGCATCACTCCCTATAAATTACACTAATTGAACATTTAATCAGCAGATAATCGTTAACAGTGAATACTCTATTTAAATGAAAGTACTGAGTCAAATGGTTTATTTTGGAATAGTAAAACATAAACATATTAATAGAAGAATTATTCACATAATTGGTCATCACCCATAAGATAATCCTGTGACAGTTCAGAGAGTGTGTCCCGTAGAAAGTCTCTGAAGTTTCAAATCCTATGAAATCCCTTGGAGAAGAGGTGATTGCAGGACCAGGGCAGAGGAAATATGAGATTGGAGCATCAGATAGTGCTAGAAAATAAGAAAATTCTCAAAAAATGGTGGGAGTTAAAGAGCTTCCCATGGCCAAAGCAGAATAACTTAAGCAACAAAATAAACAATGATAGTACTGGATTATACTTGAGTTTATATTGATATAAATAAATAATTGAATAAATAAATGAGGGAGAAAGAATAGCTCTTTCTACGAGAAGAATTACAATTCACAAATGTCAAAAGAATGGAGGCACCATCTTACCCTTGTGATCAAGGTTAACATCACCAATAATAAATAACATACATAAGATCAATAACTGACATATATCTCCTAAAATGATACAGTGAAGAGGCCATATCCCTTGTGTGGTATTCTTGCAAAAAATATGTATATAATCTCAATCTAACCATGAGAAAATGCCAGAAAAATCCAAATTGAGGAACTTTCTACAAAATAACTGACCAGTATTCTTCAGCAATGTCCAGGTCATAAAGGCCAGTGAAAAAGAGAGGAATCATTGCAAATTGGAGGAATCGAGGGAAACATGACAACTTAATATAAAGTCGATAGTTTAGCTAGTAGTTTATTGTGCAATGTTAATTTTGTTTTGATAATCACATTATAATTATCTAAGATGTCAACATTAGCTGGGTGGAGGATGTATGGGAACTCCATACTATTTTTGTAATATTTCTATAAGTCTAAAATTATTCCAAAGTAAAAAGCTAAAAAAATAAATAAATAAAATAATTTTTGGAAAAATAAAAGATCAGTTCAAACACTCCCTTTGGTTACACTAATTCTTATGTGAAGCATAGGTACGAAATCAAAAGGCAGTGTGTGTAATAGAGCACATAGTTGGCCCTTGTTAAATCATAGCTTTCCCAAGGAAAGGGAAGATGAAACACAAGCCTCAGTGGGATCCCATTTGTGTTCACCAGGTGAATCTGTCTACCCATCAGGATCATACCCCTGCCATCTTCACTTCACTACGTTTTTCTTCTGCTCCTTTTTGGGTCCCCCCGCTCCCCTTGTACACTTCAGTAATGATCTGTGTGTGACTCGGTAATGTTGTTTTCAACCATGTGGCTGTTACCATGTAGGATATTTTTCAATAGTTCCCTGAAGTGTTGAGGCTGACAGAAATCATTCACTTAGCATTTCTGTAACTATGAAGGGAGTTTTGGTTCTTTGATAGCTTTCAATGGCATGTTCCTGCCCTAAGTCACAACTGGATCTAATATCATTAACCCTCTTCCAAGTCATTAGGAATTTTCTCAGCACCTGCTTTCTTTATCTGCCTTTATATCTAGCAGGGAAGAGCAAATTAAGAAACCAGAGATGAAGATGAAGACTGTTTAAATTCCTCTTTGGTATTCTTACTCCAAAACGAATTCCCTGCAACAATAAGGCAATCCCAATTTCAAGACATCATGCTCAGCTCTCTGAGGCTTCCTTTTTCATCATGACCCAGGCCAACAGTGTTGATGCCAGTAACTCAAGGGCTCCATAGCTGGTCACAGTTTGTTAACCTCTGTGTTGAATCCACCAGTTTCTTACCTGGCCCATAGAATGTTTGATTGGTTTGTTTTTGAGTTGTTTTTATCTTATATGATAGGCAATACTTAAAACTCAGAGGGTTGTACATAAATATCCAGATTCTTGCTCTCTCTTGAACTATCGCAAACAAGGTCTGGCAAACCTGGGCCCACGTTTACACAAGGCCACAATCAGCCCAAGTTGAATGTCAGCTGCTCCCTGGACAGTGAGTGCTATGCACCTTACCAAGTCACCCACAGTACCTTAGTATCAACCTGGGTCCTGCGTTTGCAAAATGTACTCTGTATCTTACCCTTTAACTCATAAGAGTCAGTTAAGTATTTTTGAGTGTCAATACTTAACATGATGAACAAACAAATCTAAGTAGCCTTTTTATCTGATTGTAGGGATCCCTGGGTGCTGTGAGCTATTAACTCACTCGACTGCTAACCACAAAGGTTTGTGGTTCAAGCCCACCCAGAAATGCCTCAGAAGAAATGCCTGGAGGTCTACTTCAGAAAAATCAGTCATTGAAAATCCTATGGAGCCCAGTTCTACTCTGACACACATAGGATCACCATGAGTCAGAATCGACTCGGTGGCAACTTAGTTTTTGTTTGTTCAGGTATCTCAGTAGCCGTAGTCAACCTATTTCCCTCCATGAAACTATAGAAGAAATGCTGCCACTCATTTTCTCTTGCCTCCCTAAGGGAGAAAAAAAGGACAGAAATTGCTACTTCAGGTTCCTTTATAATATTTCCTGATTTTTAAGGAAATATTCTTATTATAGACTGAGCTCAACTCTCACTTACACAGTGACTCTGAAGCGTGAGTTTAAGACATGGCAATAGAGCCATTACCGCTGTATTTCACACAGAAGAGAGTTTCACTAATCCTCTTTGGCATTCAGCTCTAAATCTTGGTGAACTCAAGTAGCTTCAATCTTTGAAAGTTTATTTTTAACTCAAGTGATTTTTCTTCCCATTGCTAGATTTTTCAGGTGTCTCGCCAGCTTAACTGTTATGTGAATAAGCTTTATTTGTTTTCCTTGGCTCTTTATGAGAGGTTTAAGCTCTTTTCCAGAGGGTCATAACACTTCCTGCCCAAATGCCTTTTATAATGAACATGCAGTCAGTAATTATTTTTTGCCTTACCTAAAAAATAACCTCCTTATACTCATTTTGAGCCTTTTCCCATAATATTTTCTTTATGAAAGGAAAAGGAAGAAAATGCCTTTCAATAGACCTCACTGTGATATGAGCAGAGTTCTAGTCAAGGAGCATAAATCATGCCTCGTCCTCACAAATATACATGTAACCTTTCCCCTTCCTGCTGTTTTCAATTACTCAGATTAATTTATTTCCAAAGTTTTTGGCACCCCCTCTGCTAAAGTACACAGCAAACAAATTTACAGTGAGTTCCAAATTAAATATTAATGCAAAATCTCTCAGCCTTAAATTTCATTTGGTTCAGTCACTCTAAAATCTAATCAAATTTTGGTGTGTATTTCATATTTAACTTATTTCTAGGCATAATTTTGATTTCAGTACTGAAATTTTGGAGGCAAATTATTTAAGAGGGTTTTGACAACATGAATGAAAAATGGGCTGGACGTAAAGTCACACAAAAATTAGATTTCTATGCATGCATCTAGCAAATGTCTTCTAAACCTGCACGTAAGCTCTTTACACACCAAATAAATTGGTTGAGATCTTTTGCTTCAATATTTTATACAGGCATTTCTAAAAGTTCAAATGCCTGAGCTTTGGACCCCTTTTATTTTATCCTTAATAGTTGTTTAGTATATGTCTTCCTTAAATCTAAAGAAGTACCATGTTTGAAAACTAAGAAGGCAGGTTATCTTTCCAAACATTACATGTAATGATCATGTAGTATATCCAAGGTAATTTCTCCGGATAAGGCGAAGCCTTTCTTCCATAATGGTGCTGTTTAGTAATATAACGTAAATAATGTCTGAAAGAGTAGATTACTCCAAGTTCTCTATCTGACAGTCTATATATCCTAAAAAGAAACCAGGACAGAATACATTTTAGGGCTGAGCTGGAACTTTGGAATGAAGATTTGCACACCAAGCTTTAATAATAGACTCTGACTTTTTCTAAGGTACGGAGTGGGAGCAGGACCCTAAGGATAAAAGAGGAACAACAACAACAAAAAAAATCAGAGACTAAATCCTGAAACAATGTTCAATGTACAACCTAGAGAAACTAAATCAGTTTAATATCAACAGTACTTCCTTCAAACACTGCATTCCTTTCTTCTTTTGCTGATGTCTTCCCATTTCTCCTTCCTCTCCCACCCCTCTTCTCCTTCTCTCTTTCCTTTTTAACTCCAAAAATAACCAAGTAGACCCAAAAATGTTTGTTGTTACCAAAAGCAACCATTCCTTGAAAATCCAAAGTTGCACAATTGCTAAATGAGTTTTTTTTTTTAAATTTATTTCTTGTTTTAGTTTTGATTGTTTAGTTGTTTTCACCTCCAGTCTATAAACCACACTGAGACCCGTACATAGCAGATACTGAAACATTTATTGAATAAATGTGTACATAAATATTAAAGAATAACCCAAAGCTCCTGATTGACCAAGAAGCAATACCCAGTAGGTGGTATAACGCTAGCTGGTAGATTCTCCATCACTTGCTCTCACTTTCTCTTCCTGTCTAAAGTTGGTTCGGAATTTCCGGGGCATAATGAGTACAACCAAAAGCAACTCTCTTACAATTTCCTCCCTTTACATTTACCAAACGTTCATGAGCAAGAATTTGACTTTCAGTACAAATTCTTTCCAGTCGTGTCAAGGATTTGGGGAAAACGAACGAGGAGCTCTTCCTCGGAAGATTTCCTCAAAAAGACAACAAAGATGAGTCTTCGCATAGGCCAGTGCCAATTCCTATCGCTGTTAAGCTGCTTATATTGGTAGAAGTAACAGAAAAAATGATTGCTGCCATATTTACTCAATGCTTAGAATGTTGCTAAGTGTATTATTATTTCAACAAAAACCAATAAGAACATTGTGAGTCAGGGTCTATTACTCCTATTTTAGAGATAGGAATTTGGGTAAGTACAGGTTAATGGGGAAGGGAAGATGGTATTAATTCTGAAAGGTAAAGGTAAGAAGAGGCAAGTAATGTTATAGGGTCCACACCTGGCCATTATGTGCCTTATATTGTGAAATATGCTTCTTACAAATCAGTGACAGTGTTCCTTCATGTGCCGAAAAACACACTATTTTGAAAAGAAACTAAAATAGATTTTTCTGTCTACAATGTTAATTCTTACCTCTAAAGATTGTATTTTGAGACTTTATTTCATGCCTTGTCCTCCTAATATATTAAATGGTATTATATTCATTGCTATAGAAAACCCTCCAGTTTAATCTCCAAATCAAGGATGTGAATTGCTGCCCTACTTTGTCTTCCTCTCCACTACTATGCCCCTGTCCAAGCCACTACCATCTCACTCCTGGACAATTATAATACTCCCTTACTGGAATCAAGGGCCCCTTCTCATCCTTCATTCAGCAGCAAGCATGGGCTCTTACAAGAATAATTTGGATCATGTCATTACCGATTAAAACATACAATTGCTGCCTCCAATTGCTATCCAGTTGTAATCTGAAAATGCAAACTCCTTCCTTGAATCTTCCTGCCCTTGTCCTTCCTAATCTGACTTTATCATAAATACTTCTTTCCCTACTCTCCCTGTCCCCATACACATACATATAGCTTACTTTAGACACACAACACACAGGCCTTCTTTTTAAATTTATTTATTTTATGCATATATATATATATATATATATAGTGCTTTAAGTGAAAGTTTACAAATCAAGTCAATCTCTCATATAAAAATTTATATGCACCTTGCTATATGCTACTAGTTGCTCTCGCCTTAATAAGACTGTACACTCCTCCTCTCCATTCTCTATTTTTGTGTCCATTCAGCCAGCTTCTGATCCCTTCTGCCCTCTCATCTCCTGCCCACATAGTCTCATGTGTCTACTTTATTCAAGAAGCTCACTCTTCATCAGTATCATTTTCTATCCCATAGCCCAATCCAGTTCCTGTCTGAAGAGTTGGCTTTGGGAATGGTTCCTGTCTTGGGCTAACAGAAGACCTGGGGACCATGACCTCTGGGGTCCATCTAGTCTCAGTCAGACCACTAAGTCTGGTCTTTTTACAAGAATTTGAGGTCTGCATCTCACATTTTTTTTTTTTTATTATATCCCACTGCTGTCTTGCTCCCTCAGGAGTTTTTTGTTTTGTTCCCTGTCAGGGCAGTCATCGGTTGTAGCCGGGCACCATCAAGTTCTTCTGGTCTCATGCTACGCTACAGGACTTCTTTATTTCTCTAAAATGTCAAATTCATGAATTCCTGTCAAGGGCTGCAGAGTCCTGGTGGTGCAGTTGTTACGTGTTCAACCAAAAGGTCAACTGTTCAAATCCACCAGCTGCTCCTTGGAAATCATATGTGGCAGTTCTACTCTGTCCTATAGGGTCACTATGAGTCAGAATCAACTCGACAGCAACGGGTCTGGTATTTTTGGTTTGTCAAAGGTTGCATGCAATATATTCTCAGCCAGAAAAGTTCCTCCCTCATATCTAACCATGGCTTGCTCTCTGTCAACACATTGGTCTCAGAACATACGTCACTCTCCTGGAAATGGCCTTTTATGATCACAACCATTCATCCCCCAAAACCATTTTTCTCAAACATAGTACACACTTTTTAAAAAATATTATTTTTTTGTTGTTGTTGAGAGAATATACACAGCAAAACATACAGCAATTCAACCATTTCTACATATACAATTCAACGACACCGATAACATTTTTCAAGTTGTGCAACCGTTCTAACCATTCTCTTCCGAGTTGTTCCTCCCCCGTTAACATAAACTCACGTCTCCTTAAGGTTCCTATCTAATCTTTCGAGTGTCTGTTGTCACTTTGATCCCATATTGATAGTTCTTTAAGGAGCATAATGCTCAAAGCAGACCTTTTATTACTAGTTAAGCTAAACTATTGTTTGGTTTTAAGAAAATCTCAGAGATATTTTTGGTTTAAGGTTTAAAATTATCTCAGGACAATAGTTTTAAGGGTTCATCCAAACTCCTTGGTTCCCAAAAGTCTGGATTCCATAAGAATTTGAAATTCTGTTCTGCATTTTCCCCCATGCAATCAGGATTCTTCTATAGAATCTTTGATCAGTAATGGTAGCCAAGCATCATCCAGTTCTTCTGCTCTCAGGCAGAGAGGCAGTCGTTCATAGAGGCAACTAGCCACACATTCCATATCCTCCTTTTATTCCTGACTCTCTTTTTTACTCTGTTGCTCCAGACAAACAGAGTTCAATTGTCATGCCTTGGATGGCTGCTTGCAAGCTTTTATTCCTTGTTAGCACAATATTATTTATTTGCTTATTCACTTATTTATTTATTGTCTTTCCTTCTGGCACTAAAATGTAAGTTCCATGCAACCAGTTACATTGACTAAATTGCTCACTTACACATTCACAACACCTAGAATGGTGCCTACCACATATTTATGCAACTTTGTCGAAGGGCTGAAAACATATATGAACGATCATCAACTCTATGGGTTGCTTCAGGGGTCATATAAGTTCAGTAGGAAAAAAACAATGTAAAAAAATACTGTGAAAAAGCACCCTGAAAATGAAAGAGATTTCTGCTGCTATTAATAGCTTATATAAAGATAATTGTACAGTTAATAAAATAATGGATACTTACATAACACAATAAACCATGCAACGTGTTTTCACATAGACCATCTTCCCAGCATTCATGGAAGGTGTTAAGGATGCTGCTAAGTATATTTTCAGAGTTGGCTGTAGGAAGCTTTGTGTAAAACTTGGATGGTGTTTTCACAAATACCCATATTAAAATATAGCAAAAAACAAACAAACAAAAAAACCCTATGACCTCTCTCAACCTTTTTGTAAGCAACAACAGTATTAAGGAGAGTTGAAAATGTGCTAACATTCTAGTTCTTTCACTGTCAGGATTAATTTCAAAATATTTGACATTACCATTAGCAAGTGAAAATAGGAAGAACAAAACATTCCAGCAGGGGAAAGAAATATAGAACAGATTGTAATCCAAAGAAGGACAAAATAGGGTGTTTAAGTTTGAAATTCTACCTATTTTTAAATGTTGGTCAGTGTTGGATAAAGTCATCTTATTGTCAGACAAATTAAGATTTTTATGTCACTAGTTTTTTTTAGTGTTACAGGCCATCGGCATGGTGCTGTGAACTTAACGTAGCTCTGAGTATTCAACAGCTCAATAAAAGGGCCTGAGTTGGCACAAACGTTTAAGTGCTCAACTACTACTTGAATGGTTGGTGGTTCAAACCCACCCAGAGGCATCTCAGAAGAAAGGCCTGGCAATCTGCTTCCAAAATATCTGCCATTGAAAACCCTATGGAGTACAGCTCTACTCTGACACACATGGGGTGATGGGGTGATCAGGGGTTGGAATTGGCTCAACAGAATTTTTTTTTGATCTTATCTACACATCTGACTTAGTTTTTTTTTTTTTTTTAAATGACATTCTCAGAAATATAGATGTCTATTTGCCACAATCTTTTTCATCTGATGAGGCAAGAATCTCGCCCATGAGGTGGCACCATGAACACTACACTTTCGGAACCTAACCACAAGAAAATGCCTTTAAAATGAGTAGAGTCAAATAAAAAACCCATTGCTGTCAAGTCAATTCTGACTCATAGAGACCCTATAGGACAGAGTAGAACTGCCCCACAGGGTTTCCAAGGAGTGCCAGGTGGATTTGAACTGTCTACTTTTTGATTAGCAGCCGGACTCTTAACCACTACACCATCACGGTTTCCAGAGTCAAATAAAGTGCAGTACTTTAATAAAGCATGGTTGCTATTTTAACATTTTTGTACCAATAAAATATACCATGAAGAGTTTTGGAAATGCACACAATTTCATAGATATTCTAAAAACAAAGTCTTTAAAGGTCTAGAATTTATATTTTAGCATAAGTTTGAGATTTCTAATTCCCTCAGTTACTTGGTCTGTCTGGGTAGAAGCTTCAGTAATTCTACTGTCAAAGTTCTTTCTCTCAGCATTTTTGTCCTTCCTCTCCTTGACATCCTAATTTCCAAAGAAAACAGATCACTCTAAACATGTTTTTGTTATCATCATTTTACCTATAATTTTTCTTTTTCATAAGTATCCTAAAATATCCTAGGGATACTCAAAACAACCACAAACAAGTTTTACTTCTCTTCTTTTTCTTTTTTCCTTCATTTTTAGTTTTCTTTTTTTCAAGAAGAAAGAACTAAGATGACAAACTGCCATTAAAGGAAAACTCAGCGGTGGAAAAATTCTTAAGAAATTATATATTTGAATTTCTAAAGGTAAGCTGTCTTGGAAGTCTTGAAGGATGTCAATGCAATGTAGAAGAGTTAGGAACAGATGTCCTATTGATTGTAAGAATAAAACAAGAGACAATCTGTAGCACCTTGATCTTAC
Source organism: Loxodonta africana (assembly GCF_030014295.1). Lineage (NCBI taxonomy): Eukaryota > Metazoa > Chordata > Mammalia > Proboscidea > Elephantidae > Loxodonta > Loxodonta africana. Next base: position 106,613,156 of record NC_087347.1, on the reverse strand, counting down.
CTAAAGAAGAAACGTATCCTTTTGACTAAAATGAGGTCGTGTTTCAACAATGCCCACCTTTGGTCTGAAAGCTAAGCCAGCCAGGACAATGAGGTACATGAAACTCAGGGAGCGATGTCTGACTGTTAATAAGAATGCATTGTGAGATAAAACGTAACGCCGATGTCTTACCAAGGCAGCCCGCTATATCATCTTCAAGAAGTTTTTCTTTTTTTTCTCTTACTTAAAAAAGTTAGAAGAAATTGTATCTGAAAAGGTATTTTCTCAACTTACCTTGTATAAAGAACATAATGCTATTCATATATACATGGAAACTTTCATATACACACATTATATTCAAGGTTATATCTGAGAGAAATAGGATTAAAGAGACAATTCTATGCTAAGAAATTGTTAATTTAAATCACTTTTCTTTATTTCTATAGGTAAAGACACCTTTGAAAAGTTTTGTATATTTACAACTAGCCTGAAATATTTAATAAATCCTAAATGTTGACAGTATGTTAATGAATTATACAGGTATTATTTAACAAGTAGGAGTGGCAGAGTTATTGAACGATATAAGTAACACAATCATTACCAACCTAAATATTAGTCTTTCCCACTGACGATGCATATGAAATAGGAAATGAATCTAAACTAATGGAAAATTAGAGCAATAAATGGGTGGGCTCATTTATGTAATTGTGCCACTGCATATTTTTAACCATTATTGGACACCTAATTACAGACTAAAACTAAGTTAATGCAATTGCATGAGAAAGTAATTACAGGCATATTTAAAAGCACACTAAACTTTGTTGTCCCTTTTATCAATGCATTGATTTCCTTTATAATTCTACCATTGAGAGAAAATCTTGACTTTGAATCCATTTTTAAAAATGGATTTTTCTTTTTTTTAAAAAAAAAATTATATAGAAGGGAAAATAATTTGGTTAAAGAATGAAGTCAAAAAAGAAAAAAAACTAAATTTTCACTTACTTTCAATAATCTTTCTTTGAACTTGAATTCAGAGCACATATTTATTCATATTCTGATAATATATTAAACTCTCATACTACTCAATGGTATAAATATATAATGACCGCCACACATGTTTCATTCACCTCTTAGGATAAGCAGAGTGGTAAAATGTACATCTGACTTACTCTATAAAGTGCAGATTCAAAGTATGATGCATACCTATTTTAGGGGAATATGTTGGAAACCCTGGTGGCTTAGTGGTTACATGCTGCGGCTGCTAACCAAATGTCGGCAGTTCGAATGCACCAGGCACTCCTTGGAAACCCTATGGGGCAGTCCTACTCTGCCCTATAGGGTCGCCATCAGTCGGAATCGACTTGACAACAAGGGGTTACAGGTTATATTGTCATAGCTATTCTTTTTCCATAAAATTCAACTTCAGGCTCTTCTTGCAATATCAGTTTCACTAGAACTAACAGGCTACTATCTAGTAGTTTTGATTTCTACTTAGTTACTAGTCAGTTTCATCAAATAAGTTTAGTCAGGAAGTTCAGTCAAAATGATTGTATTTGTATAGAGATAGACTAAATAAATAGAAAGTAGAAAGAGATAAAATAATAGTAATTTTTTAAAAAACTATTTGGTATTGGTGAGTTCAGAACTGAGCAATAAGTAATACATGTTTTCTAACTTGGCCTTTCAGTTATGCCAGGGGAAAAAAGGAGGCCATCGAATCATTTATGAAGAGAAAATACAGATCTAAAATTGTGAAGGCAGTTCATGAAAGAGAAACTAACAGAAAAGAGTGCATAAATGTTGAAATTTTAAACTTACCAGTTCTGATATGTGGCAGAATCTTCTCCAGCCTTCACTCCTCTTTCTATAACACACAGGGTTCGTATGTACACGGTAAGATTAACATGCTATGTTATTCAAATGAGAGAGCCTAGGACAGCTAAAACAGTGATTAAATATTGCTACGAGAGTGGTTCTTTTCCAAAGCCTGTGAGGTTGAACATCACTCATTGGCATACATGTGAATTTGTCCAAAAAGTGATTAAAAATTACTTTTCAGAGATATTTTCACTTTTTGTATTAGTGTATATTTAAATAATAGAACTTTAAAACGTTTAAATACTAGATACGACTTTTATTTAATGTTTAAAAAGCAATGTTTTTCAAAGGATTAATAAGCTTTAAATATCTCCTTTCATATAAAACAACTGGAAAATGTCTCCAAGAGCAATTTCATTCCTCTGCCTCTGGTTAATAGGTTGCTATATTTTATATTTTATATAGGTGAAGTTTGGGAAATAAAAACCAATATGAAAATGTAAAGCAACTGTCAAGAAGGCTAGTTTTCAATGATGAACAAAAAGTGTCACTTGACACTTTTCTGTTTGGTTGCCTGGGTTATTTATCTTTTTTTTTTTTTTGTATTTATTTGTTTTTGGGTCATAGTTTTATACTGGAGTCCTTGGGTGGTACAAATAGTAGGCACTTGGTTGCTAACTGAAAGGTTGGCGGTTTGAGTCCACCCAGAGGCACCTCGGAAGAAAGGCCTGGTGATCTAATTCCAAAAAAAAAGCAGCCACTGAAAACCCCATGGAACACAGCTCTCCTCTGACATACTTGGGGTCACCATGAATCAAAATCAACTCAAAGGCAACTGGTTTCTTGGATTAAATATGGGAAACCAGATTTATTTCTTCAGGGAATTGGAGAAAAATTTGTAAACCACCTACAGTAAACATGACTATTTTCTGACAGAATTTTGGCCCAGTATATATTCTGGTTAACTCGTGAGGATACCAAATTTTTTGCTTTTCTTTGCTTTACCATTCTAACTACTTAAAAAAATAAATAAAAATATCAAGCTATGAGCATTGTATCCATTACAATTACAGGCATTTCAAAGGCAAATACGTTTTGATATTTCCTCCGTTGTCAGATTCTGTTACAACAAATTATTTTGTTATATGGAAACTCTTTAGAATATTGAACATTAGAAATGGAAAAATAAGTCAATTTTTTTCCCTTTTTACAATTTTGATTTTCAAGGAGACAATAATTACAGAACTAGGTATATATTACCTGGAATTTTAAAAAATAAAATTAAAAAAAAACTCTTATTTCTAGATGAGTGGGGTTAGTACTATGGCTCCTAACCAAATGGTTGGTGCTCTTTGGAAACTCTATGGGAAGTTCTACTCTGTCCTATAGGGTGGCTATGAATCAGAATTGACTCGATGGCAATGGGTTTGGTTTTTTTGGGTTTGGTGTTTTCGTAGGTGTTTGTGCCAAGGCAGCCATTTTAAAAATGAAATATTTAAAAGACACACACACACATATACGTAATTATATTAGTCATTTCTACTTACTGATAAATTAGTTTAACTAATGACATCATGTTGGTACAAGCTTGTTTAATTTCTAGTATTAATTCTACTCCCTTTGAATGAATCTATCTAGAATGAAGACAAGTGTTTCCTTTGTATAAGAATTGTTTCGACAGACAGCCACAGGAGATAGAGAAATCTATTAATATCTCTGGTTGGTGCTTCCTAATACACAGAATCCCTAAAACCAGAAAGTAGTTGAGGGAAGGGGAGTGTACATTTCATATAAGATGCAAACATAAATAGAAGAAATTAAAAAAAAAAAGAAAAAGATCATAGAAATATATAGAATAAAGGGAAGATAGAGATCCTTCAAGGAATCCCTGAGTGGCACAAAGGGTTAAGCACCCAACCATAACCGAAGATTGGCAGTTGGAACTCACTCAAAGGCTCCCCTGGAGAGAGGCCTGCTGACCTGCTTCTGAAAGGTCATATGGAACTGTTCAATTCTGCTCACGTGGGACCCTCATGAGTCAAAATCAACTTGGCAGCAACTAACAACATATATCCCTGAACATTGTAACCCTTGTAGAAGACCAGGTCATGTTCAGTTCAGGTGACTTCAAATGGAGCCTATCTTTATGGCGTGCCCTAGGTTCTGAAAAGAAATTGGCAAGGCAAGTAGAAAGAAACTAACCTCCTGGATCCAAAACAGTTGCAAACTAAAAATCTTTGCAGGCCTCCACCCTGAATGACACGTAGCATTTAAAAAGTGTCATCGTATTCCGAAAAATGCATTAACAATATCACTCGTCCCCCATTCTTTATTAGCAGATTTCTTTCACAAACACTTAAATTAAATTATATTAAGTTAAAAAGAATTCACTTTTATCATGATAACTCTAGCATATTTAACATTTAAGTGTTCTGCAATATTCTTGTGCATCTCTCCATTCTCAGAGGTTTAATTATATCCAGCCTCACACTGAGGGAAATTTCTTCAAATTACTTTATCACTGTAAACATACTCAGATGATACTTATTACGAAATGGGGAGATATTTATTTTATGAAATTACTATCTTGTCTAAATATAGTTAATCTCATCTTTGAGAAGCACTGATTGGGACTCAGCCTCTTCTTAAATTTATCTTTTGATATTTTTTCTTCACTCTTCTTTCCCTTCATCATTATGTTTTATGGAACTCATACTCTTTCTTGTTTTACCAACACATATAAAATTTTCTTTATCTTTCCATTGTCTCCTTTCCTTCTTACCCAGTTCCAAACGAGCTCAGTGAGAGAAAAGGAGAGAGAGAATATGGAAACTCCAAAGATCAGAGAGACCACTGCCAAACAAAACTTTAATGTTATTTGTGAAAAATGAAGACATATGGATTGCAGTTCATTCTTCTTTGATGGAAAGAATATCAACATTTTTACACACACTCGATTGTCATTTTTTCAACGTTTTTTTACATAGACACATTCAAGTGTCTATATCAGTATGAACTTTAATTATACAAAAATATGTCTCCATATCTCATCACACTCAAGAATTTAAAAGAGACTAGCTTTAGGTCTCTCAACCCCTTTTCTTTTCAGAAAACTTGGCAATGTAAAATATGCTTCCTTTTAACTCTTAATTCTTATCAACCAGTGCTTTGATATGATATGACACTGTGATATGACAAATTGGTTGATTCTAAGTGAATCTGATTTATCCTCCACTTTGGCTGCTAAGAGTTATAAAGATGTTTTCTTTTTCAGATGTGATGGAATCTAATGAGAACTGACATGTATATTAGTTTACCTCTGTATCAAAATCAATACAAACTAAAAAAAATAAACACAGAATTGTAGGAAGAGTATATTGAGTGTGGATAAAACACAGGCATACAAGTTAGTTTCAAGTATGTTGCCAATGAAAACAAACAGAAAAATAGACTGAGCTTGTACTCACAAACTTACAAAGTAATTGAGCAAAACACAGGTATAAGGTAGCACAGCCTTTTGTGCCTTAAGTCCATACAGTTCAAGAAGCTACCCATTACCTAGTAAGTATTTGGAGAATCTAAAAGCAATTACTCATTTTCTGGCACGAAGCTAACTCTCCAACACACCTGTGTAATTTACGTGGCTGTTCTATTCTTCAAGGACAACTGACATAAACCTGTATGGAAAGTTACATCTCATTAACCTCTTTCTTGAGTTTATATTCCCGAATCTTCGTTTCAGCATTTCAGGGAAGGAAGTTTGTCATAATGCAGCAGCACTTTCTTTTTTAACTTTTGACAAGATTTTTTTTTTTTTTCCAAATGAGGCCCATCTTTTTCACTTTGGATAGCCAGCTGTGACAATTTTAGTTCTTTTCTATTAGTTTTGAAAGTTGCATTAAAGTATATAGTCACAGTAAAGAGTCAGCCTACAATTATTTTCACTGCTGTTATCTGATCTAGTACCGTTAACACTGACACGATAATACAACCTGGCACCGTTTCATTCTTAGGAGAACACTAGCGATAATCTTCCTTGCACCCTGTTTATAGCATAGATGCATGCCTTCTTCTCTCTTATGGAACTAAATTGACACCAGATTATAATCCTTTCAGCTATTTAGTTTCCTATCACAGAAGAAAGTTAGGGGTCTGTATGTTGAACTTTTTATTATATTTAAAACTCTCCTCAGGTATTCATTCCAATCTTCTTAGCTACAGCCCGGTCCCCCAGGAACACATAACAAAAGCACTAAAGTCTTAGCTGTTACGAGGTCAAATTTCTGGAGATGTGGGGACTCAAATCAGAGCAAGAGCCCAATAGCAGTAGTTGGTCATTGCCATTACATTTTACTAGCACACAGAGCTGAAAAGCTTCACTCTGTTCATCTGCTCTGGTCCAAGTTCAAACATTCTTCCTCAGAAAGGTTGAGAGTTGATTGCTCCAAATCAAAGACATAACCATTTCTAGTTAGAGCTATGTGCTTCCATTTTATCAGCATAGTTTTCAATGCTGTATTCCACACCGGCTTCAAGGCAAGTGAAGGCCAATTCAGGAGCTATATTTTTAGGTGGCAATGATATATTTCAGATATTTTAGAGGCTACTGTCAGTCCCAGTACTGGTAAAGAAAATGGTGTGTGTGGGTATGTTATAAAGACTATGTAATCTGGTTGTCAACAGCAAATTGAATAGAGACACTGCAATTCATTCATGTGTTCTTTCCTATAACGAAGCAATATTTTTCAGTCAATTCATAATTCACTCCATATAAACAGTCATTAGATATTCCTGAGCAACGTTTTGCCAGTTTGCTTGCCATTGGGATGCAGTCATGTTTTTTTTCTTTTCTCTCTCTCTCTCTCTTTTTTTTTTCCTTAACTAAACTAAAAGGCTGAGCTACATCAGTCAATATGAGATCATTTCATGAAAAAAAAAAAAAAACTACATGTATGCTACTTCTTATTTTACTTTAAGCAGTTAACCATTTCAAGCCCAGTGCCAGTGGCCCAAGTATTTTTCTTTTCCTATGTCACCCGTGATCTGTCATCAAAGATTATCAAACTTGCACAGGAATTCCTGGTTTTCCAGATGAAAAAGTTTACAAAAGCCCGGCTTATTATAATTTACACATCCTCTATCCCTTCTCCTCTGCTGCCCATACCCATTCCCCTTTAAACTTCTACCATTCATCAGCTACTTGGAGAAAAATCAAGAGTAAAACGACAGGCTGGAACCAGCCACTACTGTGATGGGCTAGCATCTCAAGGTACCATGGGTCCGTGTCACAGACCTTCGGGATCAAAAAGAGTCAAGTAGTTCAGGCATGTGCCCACGGCCGGAAGCGCCCCTCTCTGCTGATGACAAGAATCTGGCCAGGGTCTGCCCCAAGAAGAGGCTACAGAAGAAAAGGGGCTGGAGTTGGCGCTTTTGCCTCTCTACAGACCCTGGGCGCAGCAGGCAATGAAGTTAACCCGGGAGCTAAGTTGAGGCAGGACGCGTGTAACGTGGAGAATCCAAAGCCTGCACAAGCTGGCACCTTCGAACAGGCAGCACCGAGGGGAATCTCTTGGAAACGTAAATCCTGATCCTAACATCTGCAGCGCTGGGGATGCGCTGGCAGAGGAGCGCAGTCAAGCGCAAGCTCCCCGAGGGGACAAAATCAGGACCATTAAACGGCCAGAGGAAAAAGCTGTGGGGGTGCTGAGGGCTCTGGCAGCAGGTTCAGAAATAGCACACGCACTTCTTACCCCCAAGAGGCCGGCGCCTAGTAGCCAACCGGTCCCGGGGAGCGGGGCTGCAAGGACTTAAGTTTCGCACTCACTTATTTGTAAGCATCGCCCAGCAAGAAAGCCGAGGAAGAGGGGGGAGAAAAGAGGAGAAATGTTTCCCTTACCTCGGTCGGCTCCCACCGTCAGCACCCTGGCGACAGGCAATAATCCCGAGAGAGTGAGGAGTAAGGCGAGGAGAAACTCGGACATTGTGGTCGCCCGGTAAGGAAGCGGGTGCAGGAGACCGCTCCGCGGCACCCTCGGCCCGGCGGCGGCAGGGGCGCAGGCAGCAGCTCGGAGCCCCGAAACGAGCAGCGTCATTTACAAATGTCACTGGAAATTCTTCAGCTCAATGAGCCCAGCCAGTCCGCCGTCTCCCGCCTGGAGCAGGATGTGGAAGGTGTACGGATGCGCGCGTGTGGGAGAGAAAGAGAGAGACTGTGAGCGCAAGCGAGCCGCTCGTGTGTCTTGACTTTTCAATGCAGGGTACGTCTGATCTTACATCACGCAAAAGGGGCAGTGAGAGATGCCAGCGGATGGGAATTCACTGATTAATCACCGAATCCACCACACACCCCTTCGTTGGCCACATAAATCACATCTATTACTTAGTAAAAGGCATTTAACACAACAGGAAAATACCGCGAACCGAGCCAATTATTTCGGTCTCCTTGAAAGGAAAGTAACTCCACGCTGGTCCTATAGGGATTAGGGTCCTTAGAGAAGGGTTGCATACGGTTGAGCCAGCCAGGCTCCCTGAACGCACCGCATTTAACAGCCAGCTCTCGGAATTCTCAGCTAGAGCATTAGACTGTTCTCCCAGCAAACCGATTTGATCTTTTCCTTGCGTGAAAGCTTCCTTCCCAAGAAGGAAGGACAAGCGAAGTAACTGAGATTCTCTTATGGAAATGGTTTCCTCCGCTCCAGATACAACTGTAATGCTTTCTAAATTACACTTTTAACTTTTATGCTGAGTACCACTTGGGGACAAAGATGCAAAATTTAGTGACTCAGCAGAAACGAAAAACAAAACAACCCCCAAAGTCATTAACCATTGCGTAAGAAGGAAAGGTGAATGGAAAAGGCTATTGAGATCCCTAAGCAGGGAACAGTCAAGCAAGAAATTGGCAGTGTTTTGCAATGCGTATCTCTCTTTAAAAGGGTACCTGGAGAACCCAGGCAATTTGAACAAGTTTTGAGGTTTTGATTGTTTTCCCTTTTCCATGTAGTACACTGAGGGTTTAAGAACTTTCCCCAAACCAGCAATGGCATCAAAATGAATCAGTGGAATAAAAGCACATTGTTTGGATAACTGCTTAAGTTTTTGAACATGACCAGAAAAGGGCCTAAATTTTTTGTTAGCCGTTTAAAAACAGCTAAGGAGCCAAAACCCAGAAATCTTAATAGCTGAACGTTTACTTTCTTCCTAGTTTAACACCAATGATTCTTGTCTAAGAACAAAGGCTGAAAAATGTTTTGTATTTAATATTTTATAACCTGAAACGGGTGTGAGGACAAACTCTAAGAAAGGACAGAACTAAGCAACAGAGTGGAAAGTGAAGGAAAGATATTTTAAACACTTTATTCAGTTTGCTGAATGAGACTTGTAGGTAAGTGCCAGCACTATGAGCTAGCTGTTTATGAGAGTAAAATTATCCAGAATCATCTCTGGATATCCTTAGAAGCCATTGAAATTAGACTGGATCAAGGAAAAGAGAGATAACTGTGTGAATGTTGTCAAGGATCTGTGAAACTCACCTTTTTCATACTTAGTCTGATTATAAAAATACATGAGTTTTATCATTTTTAAGTTTTACTTTTCTTTATAAATGAAATCATTTAGTGTCTAAAATAGTCTCTACATGTAAAAAGCACGTGCTTTTTTTCTTTTAAAGTTGTTACATGCATACTTTACCGTGTCATTTTATTACTTATTATATATGTATATATACATGTGCTTTATTATATATAATATTTACATTATTTTGCAGGTATTCTAATAAAGTACATGAAATAGAAAACAAAAAGGGAGACTTCGTTTTTCCTATTTTACTTCCTATCACAAATTCACAAACTTTGAAATAAATGGCAGAGTTCAGAGGATGTATGAGAGACAAGGAGAGGAAGAGCTTGGCAAGGTAAATTTTGAATGAAGGACAAAATAGTAAATATGTATTTCTTAAGGGTCCGTAGACTGCATTCTGTGAAATGCTTGTGCCCTCACTGGGACACAGTAACCAGACATCTTTCCCACCTAGTCCCAATCAGTCAACTAGGAGGTCAGCTATTACAACACCCATATCCGGTTAAGTCTTGGCAATAAGATGAAGAGTGCTCACAAACTATGCTAAAAGACATCCAGATTCTTCCTCGTCTATTGCAATTACCATCAATCCCCCTTCATCTCAAAAAGGGCAAGGTAGAAAGCAGCCTGGAGCAGTATGACCCAACAAAGACTATTACAATGTACCAAAGTGCCACCATGCCATGATTGAAAATCAATGACTCATCCACTTCTGTAGTATGTGTAGCAGCCTTGGATTTCACTGTTAGGTCTGTGAAGGGAAAAGCTAGGAAAGATAATCAGAGAAGTAAATATCCAGTAGATTTTGCACTCTAAATATGCTGCATCTTAAATATGTAGTACCTCTTAAAGGACCAATTCATTGAATCAATTAAAACCAAGCCTGTTGCTGTCAAGTTGATTTCGACTCGTAGTGACCCTATAAGACAGAGTAGAACTGCCCCCATAGGGTTTCTAACACTGAAATCTTTACAGAAGCAGATTGCCACATCTTTCTCCTGCAGAGCAGCTAAAGGATTTGAACTGCTGACCTTTCTGTTAGCAGTCGAACTGTTAGTAAAACCGCTATTAACCCTTTTAGATCATCTTTTTTTTTAGTTTACCTTTTACTGCCTTTAATGGAAGGAAATAAAGTATTCATTGTCCACACTTTGTTACCAGAATAACAAAGCAAATGGAATTCCTTTTAAGTAGTCACCAATCAAATTAGCATACATGAATGACACATATAAGCTTAATAGGTATAGATTTGCTCCAAAACTGAAAAAAAAAAAAAAGTGTCAAAATAAAATGGGTTGAAATTGTCCCACATCAAAGCACTTGTATAAGGTGATTCTGCTTTCAACTACCTGTCAAAAATGACCAGTTTATGAAAGGAGATAGTTTTTATTGAACATCAATGAGATTGACAAAAGAATAGGTCATATTTTGTTTTAAAATTAAAAATAATGATTTGTAGATTTCTAAATGGCCATCCAATTATAATGGATTGCAGGTAATAGAGAAAGATTAGTTTCCTATAAAAATACTTTTATTAACCCCATAACATATGTTTTATTGAAAAAGAAAATTAATAGAGTAATTAGTGAGAAGAGAATAGTTAGGGTTGCTGCCCCACTTCTGTTTGTTCCTATGGCCCATTGTAATTTCTTCACTTTAATCAGAGTTATTAACACTGACAAGTTAAATAAATTAATTCATCAAACTATACAATATTACAAAATCTCTCATTGAGATAGATTAAACAAAGTAGAACCAATCATTCTAACTTTCCAGCCTAAAACAACACACAAATATTAATTTTATGCTTCCCAATTAGACCCATGTTTTGCATACATCAAGTTTCATTTCTGCTAACAGTTATTTTTCTTGTGCTATTGTGTTTCTCACCAAACCAAACCAAACCAAAGCCACTGCCCTTGAGTCAACTCTGACTCATAGTGACCCTGTAGGACAGAGGAGAGTCACTGCCCCATAGAGCTTCCAAGACTTGAATCTTTACAGAAGCAAACTGCCACATCTTTTTCCTTAGCGCAGCAGTTGTGTTGGAACCACTGACCTTTCGGTTAGCAGCTGAGAGTTTAACCACTCTGCTACCAGGGCACCTTTTTCTTGACATCAAACCTTTTGCCTTTGGAGTCGATTAGGACTCATAGTAACCCTATAGGACAGAGTAGAACTGCCCCATAGGGTTTCCAAGGAGCACCTGGTGGATTTGAACTGCTAACCTTTTGGTTAGCAGCTGAGAACTTAACCACAGCACCACCAGGGTTTCCTTTTCTTGCCACAGATAATAACAATTCATGTGCTACACACCTGAAAGTCACAAACTAGGCAAAGGATACGTGTCTAACCAAACCAGGACTGACAGTCTGTTTCATGGAAGGGGATGTGAGTGAAGGAGAGTTGGCCTGGAATTCGGGTTGCTAGGGAATACTGCAGCTACCATTCCGAGGGCTGCTGGGTTTCTCACCCTGCCTTTCCAGACAGAAAAGTTACCAGGCAGCAGCAGACACATAATGAGAAGGAAAAGGAAGAGAGAGGATTGTTAAAGGGACATTATCCAAAGCCAGCACTTCAGAATTGAAGTAGAGTTAATTCTGGACAAAATACCCAGGAAGAAACTTTAGATTCATGTTATTTCTATAATTCCTATACTTCAAGACCAATTTTTAAAGGCTTTCCTTAAACTGTTTGGCACCATATTGTCTCGCCTGGGGCTTGGGGATTTGGTGGAGATAAATAAGATTCTGGAGCAACTTAATTCCCACTCTTTGGGAAGTATTAGCTGGTGTGTACATGAAGAGAAAATGAAGAGCTATGCAAATGCCTAATTAAACCCAGAATGTAAAAATTTTTCCAAGCTAATATGGATTGAATTATGTACCCCCAAAATGTGTGCTGTAAATCTTAACCCGTATACCTGTGGCTGTAATCCCACTTGGCAATAGGGTTTTCTGTGTTATGTTAACAAGGCCATATCAATGTAGGGTGCATTTTAAGCAATCACTTTTGATATATAAAGTTACAGATTAGGCACAGAGCCAAGAAAGCACAAATGAGGAACGATAGATGTCATTTCACATGAAAATGGCCAAGGAACAGAGGAACAGAAGCTGAAAAAAGACAAAGACCTTTCCCCAGAGCTGACAGAGAGAAGTCTTCCCCTAGACCTGGTGCCCTGAATTCAGGTTTCTAGCCTCCTAAACTGTGAGAAAATAAATTTCTGTTAGTTCAAGCCACCCACTTGTATTTCTGTTACAGCAGCACTAAGAAATCAAGACACAAGTGAATGTTTCACATTTTTACATGTGTGTGTCTCAGCTTTTCTTTACTGTAATGTGTAAATGCTTTAAAATATGTTCCTTACAGTGAAAAGTGGAAACTCTGGTGGTAGTGGTTAAGAGCTACAGCTGCTCACCAAAAGGTTGGTATTTTGCATCCACCATGCACTCCTTGGAAACCGTATGGGACAGCTCTACTCTGTCCTGTAGAGTCGCTATGAGTTGGAATTGACTTGATGGCAGTGGGTTTGGTTTTCCGGTTTACAGCGAAAACACAACAGCTCTTTAATTATAACTTTCAAAAGGCAAATAATATAAGCTCTTAATACTGACTTGCCTGTCTTTTTCTTTGAGAATCATTAGACAAACTCTTGACAGGAAGGAAAGGAGTCTTTACTGATTTAGACAACCTCAGTAGGTAACTTGAAAGATTAAAAAAAAAAAAATCTTTACATCACATTTTCTCTTTAAAGGATTGACTTCCTACTAATAATAATATAGTTTTAAGAGATAAATCGTATTTTGCCCTTTGGATGTGTCTTCATGAGGCACAGTCAATAATATTGTAAACCGTACGTGAGTAATGCTGAAATGCGAAAGACTCACCCAATCCTGGTCATGATAACAAAACTCACTGCCGTCGAATAGATTCCGACTCAGAGCGACCCTAGAAGACAGAGTAGAACTGCCCCACAGAGTTTCCAAGGAGCACCTGGTGGATTGGAACTGCTGACCTCTTGGTTAGCAGCTGCAGCACTTAACCACTACGCCACCAGGGTGTGCAAATAGCCCTTCAGTTTTCAATCAGCTACTGTTTATGACTCTGGTTGCTTTTGTGATTTTTTGACCCTGACAACTCCAGCAACTAAAATAGAATTTGTGTATCACCTTGGGGGTTGATTATTCATGGTCATGATGTACTTTGAAGACCTCTGTCCTTTTGGTTATCATCTTCCTACTCCTTCATTTTAATTAGAAACTCTTAGATTGTCAGAAACAAAAGGAACATTCCAATTGTCTCTTCCAGTTTGCTACATTTTAGAAATGAAGAAACTAAAGACAAGAATGGTGGCTTGTCTGGAGTCGCTCATTTTGTTGATGGCAGAAATAGTCCTTGAATAAAGTTTCCTGACTTTTTCCTACATCATATAGGCATATTCCTTTAGCTTTTTATTAACTCAAAGGATTTGAATTCATTCAGGCACTGTAGTCACCTTGCATACAATAATGAGGAAATAGACATGGCCTTTGCACTAGCAGAGTTCACGTCTAAATCAAATATCACGTCTATGCTAATGGGCTGGCTTTCTAGGATTTCCTGGGAGCCATGCTGTTTTATCTCACATAAGGGCCATTGTTGATACCACCCAATAAAATCAACACTGTGTCTTTCTTGGAAAATACCTTTATAGCCATAGAGAAACCTGAGCTTTCCATTAGAATTAGCCTCAATACAAAATTACACAATATATCTTTAAATATCTTGTGTGACATTTGGTCTATTATCACATCATACCTATTTTGGTCTAAAACTGGTAGCAAATTCAGAAATATTCAGAATTTTGAACGTTCAGAAACTTCACTGACAGCTCTGTGTGATTTATCAGATTCTTTGGACTCTGTTATGAATTGACAAAGAATCAGAAGACCAAAGAGAACGTGAGAAAGTTTGGTTCAACTTTTATTTATCTTTATTGTAGCTTTTAGTAAAGGAGACCTATTTGTGACCCTTTCAAACATCTTATCCACTTAATGATGAATAATTTTTTACTTCAAACCCAGATCACATTGTTTCTTAAATTTGTGTTTTATATCATCTTTAGCATTTCACAATTTCCAGCCAAAAAAGAATATGATCTTTTTATATGGGCTTACCCCTGCAATAGGTATCCAGAGACAATTTGTCTTACTACTGATTAATGGCTTTTCATTTCTTACCTCTAACTTATTTAATCTTCCCTATATCTGCTGTTGCCTGGTCCTTCTGCCCCTGGGACACATCCTTATATCTGAAGCAAACAGAAATGTACCTTGACAAAGACAAAGGTTAGATATAGGCAATTGACAGGGAGTTGAGAAGATGGAACACCAGAAATACATTAACTGCGCTTTATATGTACTTTAACAAAATAAGTTCCTGCTAAAATGTAAAGAGTACTTTGGAGCCTTAGTATCTCAGGCCAAATACAGTTTTTGTTTTCTACTTTAGAGGAAGAGGTATTTTGCTTAGTTATGTTTTATTAGAAGAGTAATTATCTTCCTATTTTTTACTCTATTCCTTTATCAGAAATAGCCCTTATGTAGTAAATTTGAAAACAAAACAGTAAAGAGAAGCAAAGAACAGAAAAGGAAAGAAAGGGGAGAAAAACAAACCTTTCTTCAAACTGTACTTTGCCTAATTCGTAGTAGGAATGGCTCTCCCAAGGCTGTCAACAGCTCCACTTGGGTGCGGTGCCTGGCATGGAATGGAGTAAGTACTAAATAAGTGTGTGTTAAGTGGAATACACTTAGAGTTGAGTTTTTACGTTTTTTAAAGATTTGCTTTAAAGAATAACTTACAGAACTAAATTTTCAAAAAAAATAATTTTTTTCTCGGTAGAAAAACTTCTTTCTCTCAGGTAGGAAATGTCTCTTGCCCTCTAAAAGTCATTTTTCTATTATGAAAATTATACTTTTTAATCACAATAAAACTCAAATGCAAAAAAAGGAGCTTTTTTAGCCCAGAACAGAATGCCCTAATTTTGTGTCAAGCCTTTTTCTGTGGGAAGAGAAATAGTGACATTTGGACCTAGATATATTTATCAAGATTTGTGAAAATGTGATTTTATGCATGAATACTAGTAAAGTTACAGTTGAAAGACCATTAAATGCTTTTATAACTTTCCGTTGCTACATTCTGCATTGTAAATAGGGTCTACCAAGGGTATCAGTCACATCTTTCTGCAAACTACTGCATAACAACAACCAAAATGTGTTAAGACAAAGTAGTCACAATTACACAATTGAAATGGCAGAAGAAGATGAGTAACAGTGCTTGCACATAGGATGACAAGAATATCTTTGGTTATTTAGAGTCTTTTTTTTTGGTGAGGAAGTGCATTTGTTTCTAAGAGGGGTATTAATTTTGTCCTTTTAGATTGATATTTATCCTAATTTATTCTAAGTTAATTTTCTTTTTTCTCTTGCCAAAAGAAAGTAAAGGGAAATGGGACAAGAAATCATTTCTATGCTTCTTAACGGGCTTTGCCTGAAAATCTATTATAATTATTTGAAAAAGTAAAAAATAATAATAATACAGTCATCTCTCGGTATCCATGGGGGATTGTTTCCAGGACCCCTGCAGATACCAAAATCCGAGGATGCTCAAGTCCCTTCTGTAAAATGGCATAGTATTTACATATAACTTGTATCTTCCAGTATACTTTAAATTATCTCTAGATTACTTATAATACCTAATACAATGTAAATGCTGGGTATATAGTTGTTACACAACACTGTATTGGTTAGAGAGTAATGATTAGACAGGATAGGAACAATGCTCAAACAACAAGTGTTGGAGAGAGACTAAGGGTCTGTGAAATGGCAGGAGGCTACAGCAGGAAGTGCCTATGCATTGCTTCATTCACGTGGATTCAGAGTAGTGCTTGGTGCACGGCAAATTCAAGTTTTGCTTTATAGAACTTTTTTCTTTTTTTCCCAAATATTTTCATTCCACAGTTGGTTGAATCTGCGAATATGGAACCCATGGATAAAGAGGGTTTACTGTAACAAAATAAAATGTATAGAGAGCTATATTTCTATATACCTATATCTATCTTGGAAACCCTGGTGGTGTAGTGGTTAAGTGCTATGGCTGCTAACCAAAAGGTCAGCAGTTCGAATCCGCCAGGTGCTCCTTGGAAGCTCTGTGGGGCAGTTCTACTCTGTCCTATAGGGTCACTATGGGTTGGAATTGACTAGCCGCCATTGGGTTTGGTTTTGGTTTTTGGTGTATCTATAGCTGGAAACCTTGGTGGTGTAGTGGTTAAGAGCTAAGGCTGCTAACTAAAAGATCAGCAGTTCAAATCCAGCAGGTGCTCCTTGGAAATCCTGTGGGGCAGTTCTACTCTGTCCTGTAGGGTCGCTTATGAGTCAGAATCAACTCTACTGCAGCACTTTTGGTTTTGAGTTTTTATCTACATATCTATGTCTTTTTCTATATTTATATTTACCAACTGACCTATATTTTGAGAGTAAACAAGGGTTATTGATATTAGTCTTCATTTTTTTGTTTGTTTTAAATCCAAACTAAGGAGATTAACCAGTCTGGGCATTTCCATAAAGGTCCATCTAACTGTAGTGAGGAAACCCTGGAGGTGTAGTGGTTAAGTGTTAGGGCTGCTAACCAAGAGGTCGGCAGTTCAAATCTGCCAGGCTCTCCTTGGAAACTCTATGGGGCAGTTCTACTCTGTCCTATAGGGTCGCTATGAGTCAGAATCGACTCGATGGCGGAGGGTGTTTTTTTGGGGGGGGGTTAACCATTGTGAAAATAGCTCAAGAAGGCTAATATATTCTGTTTTTCACATATAATAAAGTATATTAAAAGGCAACTATCCTTTAGGACTTAATTTAGTTGAGGAGTTTCTAGAACCATCCATGCTCCAAACAGTAGGTTGTAAGTGAAAGCAAATTATAGCCTCGGGGATGCTATGGTGGTAACTGCCAGGTTCACTTTATAACTCTGAAATCTGGCTGGTTCCCTCTGCTGTCTACTCCTCCATGCACACTATATTTATGGTGGCCACAGTTTTCAAACCAAAATCAGAACACAAGGCTTTATAAATATAATTATGGGGTAACAGAACAGAATATTGTTAATAGGAACAGTTCCAGAAAATTCTAGCTTTTATACATAATAAGTACAAGAAGTCTTCGTTACAAATTGTCTTCTCTTTTTTCAAGACTGATGCTTTCAAAATATGGCAAGAACCTGGGACTCCTCTCAAATTGCTGTTAGGGATGTTTGCCATATAACTCAACTTTATGAAAGAAATATTTAGGTAGTAATAATCATACAGAAAGGAGCCATGGTGGTGTAAAGGTTAAGTGCTTGGTTGCTAACCAAAAGGTCAGAGGTTTGAACCCACCAGCGCTTCCTGGGAAGAAAAGACCTGGTGATCTGCTCTAGGAAAAGATTACCAAACCTGTTGCATTTGAGTGATTCCAACTCCTAGTGAACCTATAGTTCAGAGTAGAGATGCCCCATAGGGTTTCAAAAGCTGTAATCTTTATGGAAGCAGACTGCCACATCTTTCTCCCACTGAGCCGCTGGTCGGTTCACACCACCAACATTTTGGTTAGCACCTGAGCTCTTAAACACTGTGCCACCAGAGCTCCTTCTGGTAAAGATTATAGCCTAGAAAACCCTACGAGACAGTTCTACTCTAGGGTCACTATGAGTTGAAATTAACTTGAAGGCACACAACAACAACAACAACCATATGGAAAACCAGAAAAACCCACTACCGTCCAGTGGATTCCAACTGATAGTGACCCTATAGGACAGAGTAAAACTGCCCGAGAGAATTTCCAAGGAATGCCTGGCGGATTTGAACTGTCGACCTCTTGGTTAGCAGCCCTAGCACTTAACCACAACGCCACCAGGGTTTCCAACCTCATGAAAGCAGGGTTAATATCTTGCTTCTTATTGCTAACAAGTTGTACAACTACATCACGCCTGAATACAGGTGCCTCAAGTTATCAGTTTAGCAGAAGGAGTAAACATATTTTTATTATTTGCAACTGTGGTAAGGTAAACAAGTAATGAAGGGACGTGCTTAACACTCATACGCGCTTGCTTTAAAATCAAAAGCACAAATTAAGCTCCTTTGTATGCAAATAACAGAAATAAAATAGACATCTCTGAGTGATATGTACTGTGAAGTGCTTCAATGGGAATTTCAGTGGGGAGATTAGTATTTAATGTGTTTAACAGGATCCAGGTCACTATCTTGAGGGCATCTAGAGGTTCAGTTTGTAAGCTACCTTGTTATGGACCGTGTTAAAATAAAAAGCAACTCTTTGTAAACCACACTTTCAAATTCTGAATACATTTTTTCCCCCAAGACTTTGAAGAAAACACAATTTGATTACAATTAAGTGACATAGCAAGTTTTCATTTAGGTTTTGGTTGAAATCAAGTCTTATCAAATCATAGCTGAGCTGAAATAACATCTGGCACACAGCCTGATGGATTGGTTTTTTTTTTTTTTTTCCCCTTTCGGAAAAAAAAAGGAATATATATATATATATATACATATATATATATATATATATATGGAAAACCTGGTGGCGTAGTGGTTAAGTGCTATGGCTGCTAACCAAAAGGTTGGCAGTTCGAATCCACCAGGTGCTCTTTGGACGCAGTTCTACTGTGTCTTATAGGGTCTCTGTGAGTCAGAATTGACTTGACGGCAATGGGATATACATATACGTATACATATATAAAAAAAATATTCACCATCATTTGTTACAAATTCTCTGTGCAAGTAGTGGACTAACTCCCCCTTAGGAATTTTAATTTCAGTAGTAGTTTAGATAATTCCTCATATTATTCTGCCTTAAAAACCCAGAGAGAATGATGCATACGCTATGATTTTTTCTCCTTTATACAACCAAATTTCTCCAGAAGAGAATAGTAATTATTCCTGGCATTGAACTCTAATGTAGAAGAAACGTTCTTTGTAATTTTGAAAATGCAAACCAACTCAGCTGTCTACACTATCATACCTGTATACTTTCAGAATAATAAGTCTCAGAATGCCATTTAATCAGACCGTTTAAAACCCTTTGTCTTTTGGGGGGGGATTGCTGAAAAGTGACAAAAGAGTATTTTTGTGTATTTTATCCACTTTTGTTCTTTATGTAAAAGGTAATATGAAAATATGCCCAAGGGTCTACCCCTTCTCAGCTAAACAGAATTTGACTCTAGAAAAAGGAGATGCTTCAGTTCATGGTACTCGAGTGCCCCCTATAGGAAATTTTTTATATTTCCGTTCATGTACATAGGTAAGCTTTAAAAAAAATTGTTAGCTCATTGAATGTTACTTAGAATAAAGATAAAATATGCATCTTTGAAATAAGCAATCCACAATGTCCTTTCTCCTTCCTAATACATGCCTATCTGAAAATCCAAAGCAAACTGTTATTTTAACCCTTTAGTTTTTCCTCTCTCTGTTTTGGCTAAAATGCTTCAAGCCCTCTTCACTTTCAGCAACCAAAGTTGTGTCATCTGCATAACGCAGGTTGTTAATGAGTCTTCCTCCAATCCTGATGCCCTATTCTTCTTCATATAGTCCAGCTTCTCGGATTATTTGCTCACCATACAGATTGAATAGGTATGGTGAAAGAATACAACCCTGGCGCACACATTTCCTGACTTTAAACCAACCAGTATCCCCATGTTCTGGACAAACAACTGCCTCTTGATCTATGTAAAGGTTCCTCATGAGCACAATGAAGTGTTCTGGAATTCCTATTCTTCACAGTGTTATCCATAGTTTGTTTTGATCCACACAGTTGAATGCCTTAGCATAGTCAATAAAACACAGGTAAACATCCTTCTGGTATTCTCTGCTTTCAGCCAGGATCCATCTGACATCAGCAATGATATCCCTGGTTCCATGTCCTCCTCTGAAACTGGCCTGAATTTCTGGCAGTTCCCTGTTGATATACTGCTGCAGCCATTTTTGAATGATCTTCAGCAAAATTTTGCTTGCATGTGGTATTAATGATATTGTTCTATAATTTCCACATTCGATACGTGTGGTGTATAGAATTTCTTGAGTTTTAGAATCATTTTCTTATTTGCTCTGTAGCCTGAGGTTGAAAGGTGGGCAGGAAAGAGGGGACATGTACCCTAACCACAGCCAAACATGTTATATTCACCCCATCTTTATCTGGTTAAAAAAAAAAAAAAAAAAACTTATAATACTACCAAGGTTGAGGCTTTGTTAGTGGCTCCCTTAAGTGATAGTACTGTAATTAGATCTTTTTAAAAGTATAGCATGGAGTTTATGTTCTATATGAAATAAAAATACTTGAATAAAAATGTTATCAATAATGCCCTTGGTCTAGAAATATGCATGCATGTATGTGTGTTTCCATGCATACACACACATACACACACACACAGACACACAGTATCTGGATGAAGCCTTTTTGCTTTGGAGTCATTTTTTTTTTCCCCTGAATAAGTAGCAGGTACAGTAGTAAGGAAACGATGATATAATTCAGCTATGAAAAAAAAAAAGTTTTTTTTTTTTTTTTTTGAGGTCTTAATTTCCTTTCCTGTCTCTCTGCCTTCCGCTCTCATGCATTTATTGGGTGCTTGTTATTTTTTTTTTTTTTCTTTGTTATTTGAAAGGCAAATCCCTTGGTGCTAGGGTTATTCCAGTACAAAGTCAAATTCCCTGTTTTCAAGGACTATATGTCTAATGAGAAAATGAGCCTAAAGAGACCATTAAAACATATCCTGCTACTTGCTATAAATGAAGGTACGCATAATGGACAATGGAGACACTGATCAACATATATTTCTGTTGGAGCAGAAAAAAATTTCACCAAGGAGGAGGCACTTTCTATGACTCCAATATTTTGCTAGGAGGAAAAGTGAGCAAAGATCACTTCAGCAGGGGGAACAGTGTGTGTTACAGCACATATTGCTAGATAATAAAGTGAGAGTTGTTTATTTGGCATGTGGAAAGATTATCAGGTGTCAGGTAATGTAGCATTTTGTAAAACATATCAAAGAATTTTTACTTTAATCTGAAGGTAGTGGAAAGACTTTATTTGAACCTATCAAACACTAGCCAGAAAAATACAAATCCATCCGATATTCAATTATTTGAGAACCTATTATATTCATACTTCTTTATAACTTGATTGGATCTCATCTCTCATTTTTCCATTCCCCATGGCAGAAGCAGCCTGAATCCCAGCCTAAGCTCCTATCACTGGTTCTGAAAGCAATCCTGATCTATTAAAGAATAATTTGAACAGTCCTAGACAATTTAACCTAGCAATCTAGTATCAAGTCTCGCTGACTGTTTGCCCCAATTCCTGCAGTCATTTCTAACTTCTGCTGGGTACCAACTACATGATTTGCACCAATCAGTTTTTTCAAATCATAATTTCCACATCAGCAGACTGGAGATAATACTACCTGTCCCCTACAGTTGTACAGGAATTTATGCATTGCTTAGTGACTGTATAACTTGGGGAGAGTCAAGTTCTTATTCTTTACTTTTTTTCAGGCAAAGATTGCCATCTTTAAGTATCAGTCCTTGGTACCCAATTCTAGATTGTTTTCACACCTTGTTCTCTTTATTTTTTCTGCCAATCCCCCAGCTGTACTAATTACTGGACTCTGTTGACATTTGCTGTCACTCAGCCGGCCTCTTCATTTGTAGTCCACTCATGGGAATTTTCCAAATAACCTGTTGCAATCTAACTGTCTATTTAATGATGCCAGATGGTCTAGTCAGATCCACTGTCCGCTAAGCTACAAGACTCACTGCTGCCTCCAAGGGAGAAGATTGATCTACTTAGAGAACCACAAAAAAGGCATGCAAAAAAGATAACCAGGAGTGAAAGGCTGCATACAAGAATTACAAAATTGTAAGTACACACCAGTGCGTGGATTCCAGAATAAAGCTACCATTGTAAAAGAAACTGTCTGAATTAGAAAATCAATTGAACTTCAAAACATATATTTTTTTATAACAAAAAAATGTAGATTATACTTGAAAAATGTAACATAAATATAATGTTTGAAACAAATTATTCTTTCAGAATAATGAAAATAATCTGTTTATAGTGTATCAGGAGTTTTTAGGAAGAAGATGTTCTGGGATTTTTAGAAAGGAAGAAAAATTATAATTTCTTACTCTATTTTTTTATATAGGGATAGACAGTTAATAGATGTTATCTTATTCTTGGTGTTGAAAAAAAGTGTGAACTTATTTTTGAAAGCTTATATACAAATGTAAATGCAAGTATAAGTAAATACATACATCAAAAAACAAACGACAACAACCAAAAAAATAAGTCAGTTGCCATGGAGTTGATTCTGACTTAAGGCGACCCCATATATTGCAGAGTAGAACCTCATTCCACAGGGTTTTCAAGACTGTGAACTTCTGGAAGTGGATTTCCAGGCCTTTGCTTGGAGGTGTCTCTGGTTGGGTTTGAACCCCAATCTTTTGGTTAGTTGTTCAGCACTTAACCATTTTCACCACCCAGGGCCTTATATATGTGTATGTATATGCATATATGTATGTATGTATATATATATGTGCGGAGCCCTGGTGGTACAGTGGTTAACCATTCGGCTGCTAACCAAAAGGTCAGCTGTTTGAATCTACCAGCCACTCTTTGGAAACTCTGTGGGACGGTTCTACTCTGTCCTATAGGGTTGCTATGAGTCAGAATCAACTAGACAGCAATGAATTTGGTTTTATGTGAACTCATACAAACATAGCTTAAAAGTAATACAAATTATTAATCATACTTGTTTTGAGACATTGAAAATGTAGGTGATATTTATTGCTTTTTTTGTATATTCTAAATTTTCTACAATGGATATGCACTACTTTGTTTTACTATTATTTTTTAGATTTACTTACATTTAACTCTTTTTCTTACTACCACAATTTAAATAAAGAAATGTTTCATTACTTTCTTGAATTGTGAAAGTTGACATCAAGTTAAGGAAAAATAAAGGCTGCATTAAAAAAAAAAAAAGATAAAAAATCTGTGTCCAAAAAATCAGCAAAGCCCTCAGATTCAGGTACAAAAATCAAGCACTATAGAAAAGACTTTATAGAGACTTTCAAAAAGACTCCAAAGCAAGGTTTAGGAGTTTCTTTAATATATCAAAGACAGAACACAATGAGACAATCATTGGGAATATATATGGCTACTCTCCAAAAACCCCATTAAGTGTGTAAAGAAGTTGGTAAGAAGACTAAATTAATGTATTTTGCCTAAGTCATTATAAGGAAGACTTTAGGACTATTCCAACTGTTGGATAAATATGCGACCTGCAGTTTCAATTAGCTACTCAGTCTGAACTGGCAGATTGCAGACATACTATCAACTTGAAACACCCCAGATTTTGGGAACCTCAGAGCTGACAATTCTTTTTCATATACAATTTTTTTTTGTGTGTGTATGCTTTTGATGCAAGTCTACACAGCAAATTAGGTTCCCATTTAATGATTTCTATACATATTGTTCAGCAACATTGTTTGCATTTTTCACAATGTGTCATCATTCTCATTATTTCCATTCTGGTTGTTCTGCTTCCATTAATCTAGCTTTCCTGCCCCCATTACCTTCTCATCTTTACTTTTGGGTAAATGTTGACTGTTTGGTCCCATATAGATGATTATTTAAAGAAGCACAGTACTTAAGTGTGATACTAGTTTTATGAATCCATCTCTTATTCGGCCAAAAGTTGACCTCTGTGAGTGACTTCAGTCCCAAGTTTAAAGGGTATCTTAGGGTGATAGTCTTGGGGGTTCTTCTATTCTTTTTACTGGTCAAGAAGTCTGGCCTTTTTTAGGAATTTGAGTTTTGTTCTACATATTTCTCCCTTCCTATCTTCTTCCATGTATTATGTCCCTGGTCAGAATGATCAGTAGTGGTAGCCAGTTTAGTCTCAGGATAGACGAGGCTGTAGTTAGTGTGGGAGAACCGACAAATTTTATTTTTATTTGGAGGAATTTACGACAAAGAATAGAATCAGTAAATAATTGGAAATAAAACAATTAAGTTATTATATGAGAAACAAATGCACTTCAGTGATTGAAGACTAAATTGAAGACTAAGGAATCCAGTGTAATTTTTTTTAATTTATTTCTTCAAAAATCCTTTAAAATGTTTTGATTCAAAGACAACTATAAATGTCACGAATAGGTTTTAAGGGAGCCTTTATTCCCGTAAAAGTAGAAAATGATGATAAAAGTACGTACTTGATAAACAATATCATTCTCTGGATGAAGAAGCCTCTTTCAGAATCAAGTTTTCAGATTATATAAAGAGTTTTTTTCAAGTAGTTAAGTGTCCATTGTGAAAATAAACTATAGGAAGAGGCCTTCAAAACTGTGAGTAAATAGCAAAAAGATAGATCTATTTCATTATGGTCAGAACAAGTCATTGAGAAGAAGAAACAAAGCTCTAGTTATAGAATCATGGGCTCCAATCTATCATACTTCGTTCTCAATGTTACATGGGAAACACCACTGATGAAAGAGAGTACTGAACTCCTACCAAGAAATCTGATTTTTAATCCTAGATTCATTAGTATGACCTTAGAAAAATAAATTAAACTTTTTACCTTCAGTTTCATTACCTGTAAACTGAGGATTATAATATCTAATTTATTGACTTACGGATATGTTTACATGAGATAATGAAAACAAACATCTTGGTGGTGTAGTGGTTAAGTGCTAGGCTGCTAACCAAAAGGCTGGCAGTGGCAGTTTGAATCCACCAGCGTCTCCTTGGAAATCCTATAGTGCAGTTCTACTCTGTCCTGTAGGGTTGTTATGAGTTGGAATAGACTCTACGGCAAAGGTTTTTTTTTTTTTTTTTTTAAAAAAAAACTTTATTTTTGGTACATGGTAGAATTTTAGGCAAGAAATATTTCTTGAATCTCAAGTCACTGGAAACGTGAAGGCATTGTACTTCTTTAATTAAAAATGCCAAAATAAGATAGCCTGCAGAATATTAGTCACAATTATAAAAAGAGTGCACCTCAGAAAAATCCAGAGTAATTTTCTGTCACATATAAAAAACAAAAGATACTAGTAATTACCTAGGAGGGCAATGGTTTTCAAACTTGGCTGCACATTAGGATAACCTGGGGGACTTTAAAAAATATATATAGATTTTAGTGTCCCCAGAGTTTCTAAAATAATTTGTCCAGAATGGGTTAGGATTGTGTGTGTGTGCTGTCTGGATGATTCTAATATGTAAAATAGATAAGAACACTGAATGAGGGTAAGAAGATAAGAATTGAAACAATATTTTAAAAAAGCGATTGGAAAAATATTCAGTTTGAAAAGATGTAGAAAGCTTGCAGTTTTATGATATAGTTTGGGTAGTTATAAAGAATTGAAAAATGCAACTGCAAGTATCTCTCTTTAAATAAAAATTATAATAAATGGAGAGTGAAGAAGGCAGGGGAGAACATGACTGACAGCAAGTATTACTTTATAAAGGAACTCATTGCCCCAAGTAATGGCACAAAAAGAGATTCAACATAAACTCAGATTAGAATTAGGCCATTATGTGATCTAGGCGATTTGAGAACATGCAAAACATTTTA
Source organism: Loxodonta africana (assembly GCF_030014295.1). Lineage (NCBI taxonomy): Eukaryota > Metazoa > Chordata > Mammalia > Proboscidea > Elephantidae > Loxodonta > Loxodonta africana. Next base: position 106,587,128 of record NC_087347.1, on the reverse strand, counting down.
TTCAGTATAACCTACTTTAATGCAGAATAAATGAGGATAGCCTAGAGGACTATCACTATTTCAATCCATAAGAGTTCGAAGAAAATGCCCTGGATAATGATTCCTGGTTCTGTGGACAGGCTCCAGAGACTGATTATGATGAGCTGCCTTTACCACACTACGCTCTTACAGAGATTATCCTCTGGCTTGAGAAGTTTGCTGCTGTTTACATACCCTAGAGTTAGGGTGCCTCAGCCTCTGAAATCTGGGTAAATCAGTTTTGTTTTAAAAGCTGCCTTATTTTCAGTGTTCCGAGCTAGGATGTTTGCAGCGGCTTTTTCTCAGCATGCTCACAGCTGTGCTGTCTTATATGAAGTTACATTTCAGCATTGTACTCCACCCCTAGTCTATCAGTTTGTCGTACTCTCGTACTGCGGTGCCTGGCATGTTGGTGTGATGGTGGAAGCTGTATCACTGGTATTTCAAATATCATCAGGGTCATGGACAGGTTTCAGTGAAGCTCCCAGGCTAGGACAGACTGGAAAAAAGGACCTGGCAATCTATTTCTGGAAAAAATTGGCCAATGAAAACCTTATGGATAGCAGGGAAATATTGTCTGATACAGTTCTAGCACATGAGCACCTCAGGTTGGAAGACACTCAAAATACGACTGGGGAAGAGCTGCTTCCTCAGAGTAGAGTCGATCTTAATGATGTGAATGGAGTCAAACTTTTGGGGCATTCATTTGCTGATGTGGCATGACTCAAAATGAAAAGAAACAGCTGCAGACATCCATTAATAATTGGAATGTGGGATGTATAAAATACCAATCTAGGAAAATTGGAAGTTGTCAAAAATGAAATGGAACACTTAAAGAACTTAAGCACTACTGAGCTGAAATGGACTGGTATTGGCCATTTTGAATTGGGCAATCGTATGGTCTACTAAGCTGGAAATGACAAGTTGAAGAGGAATGGCATTGCATTCATCGTCAAAAACAACATTTCAAGATCTATCCTAAAGTACAATGCTGTAAGTGATAGGATATCTATACACCTACAAGGAAGACCAGTTAATATGACTGTTATTTAAATTTATGTACCAACCACTAATGCCAAAGATGAAGAAATTGAAGATTTTTACCAACTTCTGCAGTCTAAAATTGGTCAAACATGCAATAAAGATGTATCGATAATTACCAGTTATTGGAATGGGAACACTGGAAACAAAAAAGAAGGATCGAAAAACAAACCCATTGCCCGTGAGTTGATTTCAACTCATAGTGACCCTATAGGACTGAACAGAACTGCCTCATATGGTTTCCAAGGAGTGGCTGGTGGGTTCGAACTGCTGATCTTTTTTGGTTAGAAGCTGAGCTCTTAACCACTGTGCCATCAAAGCTCCAAAAAAAAAGGATGAGTAGTTGGAAAATAAGGTCTTAGTGATAGAAGCAATGCTGGATATTGCATGAGAGAATTTTGCAAGACCAATGACTTATTCATTGCAAATACCATTCTTCATCAACATAAATGCTGACTATATACCTGGATCTACCCAGATGGAAAACACAGGAATCAAATTGACTACATCCATAGAAAGAGACGATGGAGAAACTCAGTATCATCAGTCAGAACAAGGCCAGGGGCCAACAGTGGAACAAACCATAAATTGTTCATATGCAAGGTCAAATTAAAGCTGAAGAATTTTTTTAAAAAGTCCACAAGAGCCAAAACAAGACTTTGAGTCTATCCCACCTGATCTTAGAGACTATCTCAAGAATAAATCTGATGCATTGAATACTAATGACCAAAGACCAGACGAGTTGTAGGATAACATTAAGGACATCATACATGAAGAAAGCAAAAGATCATACAAAAAAAAAAAAAAAAATCAATGTGAGAAGAGACTTTGAAACTGTCTCTGACCACAGAGTAGCTAAAGTAAAAAAGCTGAACAGATTTCAAAGGGTGGCTGGGGAAGATAAAGTAAAATACTCTAACGACATGTGCAAAGACCTGGAGTTAGAACAAAAAGGGAAGAAAACGTTTGGCATTCCTCAAGCTGAAAGAACTGAAGAAAAAATTCGGGCCTTGAACTGCAATATTGAAGAATTCTGTGTGCAAAAAATTGAATGATACAGTAAACATCAAAAGAAGACGGAAGTAATACACAGAGTCACTGTACCAAAAAAGCATTGGTCGACGTTCAATCATTTCAGGAGGTAGCATATGATTAAGGATTGATGGTATTGAAGGAAGAAATCCAAGCTGCACTGAAGGCATTGGTGAAAAACAAGACTCCAGGAATTGAGGAAATACCAGCTGAGATATTTCAACAAACAGATGCACCACTGGAAGAGCTTGCTTATCTATGCCAAGATATTTGGACGACTTTTCCCTGTCCAACCAACTGGAAGAGATCCATGAATGTGTGTACTCCAAGGAAAGGTGATTCAGTGGAATGTGGAAATTATCACGCAATATCATTAACATCATAAGTTAGTAAAATTTTAGAGAAGTTAATTAAAAAAACAGTTGCAGCAGTACCTGTACAGGAAAGTGCCAGAAATTCAAGTTAGATTCAGAAGAGGACTTGGAACAAGGGATATCATTGCTGTTGTCACATGAATTTTGGCTGAAAGCAGAGAATACCAAGAAAATGTTTAACTATGTTTTATTGACCGGGCAAAGGCTTTTGATTGTATGGATTACAACAAATTACTGGGAATGGAAATTCCAGAACACTTAATTGAACTCATGTGGAACCTGTACTAAGACCAAGAGGCAGTTTCTTCAAACAGAAAAAGGGGTTACTTCTTGGTTTAAAATTAGGAAAGTTGTGCATTAGGGTTTTATCCTTTCATCATATTTATTCAATCTGTAGGCTAAACAAATAATCCCAGAAACTGGACTATATGAAGAAGACTACAGCATCAGGATTGGTGGAAAACTCATTAACAACCTGTGTTATGCAGATGACACAATCTTAACTGCTGCAAGCAAAGAGGACTTGAAACATTTACCGATGAAGGTCAGAGATGACAGCCTTCAGTATGGATTACACCTTAACATAAAGAAAATAAAAACCTTCACAAATGGAAAAATAAGCAACATCACAATAAACAGAAAATTTTGAACTTTTCAAAAAATTGATTTTACTAGGATTCACAATCAACACCCGTGGAAGCAGCAATCAAGAAATCAAATGATGTATTGCGTTGGGCAAATCTGCTACAAAATACCTCTTTAAAAGTGTTAAAAAGAAAAAAAAAAGATGTCACTTTGAGGACTAACATATGCCTGATCCAAGCCATGGTATTTTCAATTGCCTCATATGCATAAAAAAGCTAGACAATGAATAAGAAAGATGGAAGAAGAATTGATGCATTTGAATTATGGTGTAGGTGTAGAATATTGAATATGCCATGGATTGCCAGAAGAACAAATAAATCTGTCTTGGAAGACGTGCAGCCTGAATGCTCCTTAGAAGGGAGGATGGCGAGACTTCATCTCATGTACTTGGACATGGTATCAGAGTGACCAGTCCCTGAAGACGGAAATCATTCTTGGTAGAGTTTCAGCAAAAAAGAGGAAGACTCTCAACAAGATGGACTGACACAGAAGCTGCAACAATGAGCTCAAACATAACAATGGTTGTGACGATGATGCAGGAACAGGCAACATTTTGTTCTGTTGTATATAGGGTTGCTATGAGTGGGAATGACTCAACGGCACCTAACAACAACAACACTTCAGCATTCTCTTTACAAATTCTGTTTGGCATATTTTGCTCAGAGTCCATCCCCTTCAGTTTCACAAATAAAACCTGTTAAAGAGGTTGTTCAGCTACCATTCATCTCTTGCACTTGTCCAGTCTGAGGGAATGGGGTTGAGGTGAGTATTATGTCAGTGCTAACAGACCAGGTAGTACCCACAGTGTTTTTAGAAACTCTGAACAGTAAATCCAAGTCTCAGCCCTAAAGGAGGAAAGATAACAAAAGCATTTAGAGATATTGAATTATTTTAAATTTGGAAGGGTCTCTAGAGATTTTTTCTTAGAGCTTCTCTTTTTACAGAGAAGAAAAATATTCAGAGACTTCATGGTAATTTTCCAAATTTACATAGCTGGTTAGTAATAGAAGTGAAATTGGATTCTAGATGTCGTGCCAGTATCCCAATCCCACACCCTGTGGTACACCACATTACTTCCCTGCTGACAATCTGCATGTAAGAGACAATGAGAAAATGTTGTTGAAGTAAATGTCTTTTCTTATTAAACATTAAAACCTGTAAGCAAAGGCAATGTCCAAAAACTAGTATACGGTAATAGCTAGAAGCTTTCAGGAGAACTTCCTACACATAAGAATGCGTGGCAGACTGATTGACAGAGCTATTACAGCGCTAAGACACCCTTAACAAGTACTGGATTTAAATAGAGGATATGGCAATTATGATGTGTCAGTGGCTAATGAGGCATTCTCTATTCTAAGGAAGAATCAATCCTAGTAGTCTTTAGTAACACTGATAAAGCTGTATTTTCACACCAAAATTTGATATACAATAATTTGCCCAGCCATTGGTATGGTTATTTTGGTAAAATATCTATAGAATATCTATAGAATTTTCAAAGTCCCTGGGTAGTATAAACAATGTACTCAGCTGCTAACTGGAAGGTTGGTGGTTCAAGTCCACCCAGAGATGCTTCAGAAGAATGACAAGGTGATCTACTTCCAAAAAATCAGCCATTGAAAACCCTGTGGAGCACAATTCAACTCTGACATACCTGGGATCCCCATGAGTTTGAACTGACTTAACTGGGACCTTGTTACTGGTGCCTTGTTACTGGATAGACTTTCAGCTAAATTCTCATGGGGTTATGCCTCATCAGTCAATCTCTGAACCAAGAGAGTAAAAATCAGTTTTATCTGATCTCCAGTCTGCTGTATGTGAATTTCCAGGCCAGTAAAGGACTTCAGAAATATTGGGAGTAGCCAATAACTTCAAGGAGATTTGACTTTTTTTTTTATGATTGTAGTTGGTATGCAATACTGATGCATTTGCCGGGGCATTTGCCCCAGCAACGTTAAAATTTTAAATCTGTCAGATTTCCAAAACTCCAAGTTTGTATAACCTTACATTCATTTCCAACTCTTCAATCTTATGTTTCTACCAAATTTGTTCACCTCGAAGTAACCAATACCCTTCTAATTTTTTAGTACCAATAGCAAATTTCATACGATCTCTTTTTTGACCATTTCTTCCTTGAAACTCTTCCCTTCCTTGGATTCATGGAACTCTTTTTCCTCATTATTCTCTTACATCTAAGTCCATCAACTTCTGTTTTATTGTTATGTTTAGCTTTTGCACAATGGACTCCAGAATGTTACGTATGTCTTTTGCACTGTGGGTTGAGTAAAAACAAATGGTGGACGAGAACTTCTGTCTAATGAGTGGAGCTTGCCTGAGGCATGCAGGGAAAGAATCTATAGGGAAGCATCACCCTGCCACTGGCTGATTTGGACTAAGATGAACTTTCTTCAGAAGTTTCCAAGGTTAGAACGGACAAGTTCATCTGACAACAGGCTATGTTCAGGGTTTATTTAATTCTATCTCCTAGGCATAGTAAACATATTGAAATGAAATCATTGCATTTATAAACAAACAAAACTCATTACCAAGAGCCAACCAGGAGGGAAAAGTTTCAGGAAATATGCAAGTATGATCCATAATTCACCCGGAGCTCTCACTGAATCTTCTTGCCTTCTCCAGGTGGTTATGTCTCTTCATGCTGAAATCCCATCTCCTAACACACGTGCATTTCTTACTGTTTTACTTTAAGTTCAAGTTACTAGCATATACTGTTTGCCCCCATGGACTCTGTGGAAATCTAGCTTCTAAGATTGCAAAAGTTAGAAAAGATGTAAAAACTCCTCCTCTCCTTCTCCTTCTCACCATTGTTATTGTGCTCCTCACCATCAACAACATCATCATTATCATTAGCAATACAATTTATTGAACACTTAGTATGTGCCTGTCTCAGAGCTAACTACTTAACAGTTAATTGCATGAATAACCCTTTAATGTAGTTCTCCACTTTAAAAGTGAAACCAGGATAGGTCAGGCATCTCGCACACGGATCCAGAGCTAGTAAATGGTGAAGGGATTTAGACCACTCCAAATTCTTAACTACTGTAATTTAACTGCATCTGTCTCTTTCCTTGTCTGTACACAGAAATTAATATCTGGTTAGTTTTGAGAAAATAACAGCAACTTTTAGAGGAAATCTATCTTAAGGAAATAATTTTTAATTCTATATGCAGGAAGGTGCAAATTATAGCAATTTGAAAACTTAAAAAATTAAAAAATAAGAATGCAGAAAATAAATCGTTATATAAAATGTGGTACATTGATTTCAATACACAAGCATCTTTAACAATTGTAAAAATATCTTCGCAACACGACTACATGATTACGGTAAATAGTAAATGAAAAGTGAATTTATGTCTCTACTAAAAATGTAACTATAAAAACTATATTGGATATTTACAAAATAAATGAAAAGAAAGATGGAATAATGATATGCAAAAACCATATTTGGCTACTTTTATTATTTCTGATGCTATTAAAATATAGTTTTTGTAATAAGTAATTTAAAATTGTTGACCTAATAGTTGAATTATAAAGGTTTGGTAAACATATTTTAGAAAAGCCCCAAACAAAAGCTACATTTATAAAGGAAACATTTCCTTAAAGGCATCAATTCTTTGATGTTTTACACATAGTTGTAGAAAATTACTTAAAGTTTTATTTACTTTGGGGCTATCTATTTTTTTTTTTCCCTTGTCTGTTTGTTTTTAAGCATCCTTGGCTCAAAGATTAAAACTCTTCACTGTACTTCAAAAAGGCGGTGGAATTCAAGGGGACTTCAAAGTTTATAGTAGCATTGTAGTACCTGAAATAATAGTATACATTTCTAATTTTCATTAAAAAAGAATAAGGTTATGGTATGTCAAGTTTATCATTGTCAGTTGTCACTTCTTTTGAGGATTTTTTTTTTTTTTTCCTAGCAAAGTAGAAGAAAACAGTTGAGTTGAGAAATGGTATGATAGCTCTTATAAAATGCCAAGCCATAGACTCCATGTCTGTGAATTTCAATACTGTATCATTTGCACAAAGTTTCTTGCAGTAAGAAATCCTTAGATACTTACAAGTGGTAATTCTTTAGAAGACTACTCCAACTACTCATACACATTTGGGCATAGATGGTTTTAGAGAGAAAAGACTTAATGGAGTACTATGTGTTGCAGTCCCTGAGTGGTGTAAAGGCTTAACACAGTTCACTGCTTAACGGAAAGGTTCACTGTTTGAGTTCACTCAGAGCACCTTGGAGGAAAAGCCAGGTGATCTACTTCCAAAAAATCAGCCATTGAAAACCCTATGGAACACAGTTCTACTCTGACACAAATGGGATTGCCATGATTCAGAATAAACTCGATGGCAACTGGTTTACGTATAGCAGTAACAATGCAGATACTGAAACGTGGAGCTCTTTGGAACACCATATCTATCGGCAACAAGACCAAGATCTATGGCTTTGAGTAAATCATTTAAGCAAGCACTCAAATTACGAGGCATGTATTTTCTTTTGCAGGATATTTGCATCCACCTTTCCTAATACTGATTGCTGTTGTTTATTGTTGTTAGGTGCCTACGAGTCATTTCTGACTCATGGAGAACATGTGTACAACAGAACAAAATACTGCCCAGTCCTGCACCATCCTACAATTGTTGCTATGTTTGAGCCCATTGTTGCATCCACTGTGTCAATCCACCTCATTGACAGTCTTCCTCTTTTTCACTCTCTACTTTACCAAGCATGATGTCCTTCCCCATGATGGTCCCTCCTGATAACATGTCCAAAGTATGTAATGAAGTCTTGCCATCCTCCCTTCTAAGGAGCATTCTGGACATACTTCTTCCAAGACAGATTTGTTCATTCTTCTGACAGTCCATGGTATATCCGTATTTTTCTCCAACACCACAATTAAAATACATCAATTATTCTTCTACCTTCCTTATTCATTGTCCAGCTTTTGCACACATGTAAGGAGATTCAAAACACCATGGTTTCAGTCAGGTGCACCTTGGCCCTCAAAGTGACATCTTAGCTTTTGAACGTTTTCCTACTGTTTACATTTATTAAATTATTGACCCAAACCCAAAGGAGAGGTCCTGGTGATGCAGTGGTTAAGAGCTGTGGCTGCTAATCAAAAGGTTGGCAGTCCGAATCCACCAGCTGCTCCTTGGAAGCACTATGGGGCAACTCTACTCTGTTCTATAGAGTTGCTATGAGTCAGAATCAACTGGATGGCAACAGGTTTGGGGTATTTGTTTGTTTAATCTAAAGGAAACAAGAAAATCAGTCAAACTTTTAGTTTCCTTTTCAAGCTTTTAAAAAAGTGTTAGGAATCTTTAGTCAAGCCTGAAAACAATATTTTGAACATGCTTACTATCTGTGTGCACTGAGTTCTACTACATTCCATTCACTTGTTTTTTCAAATATACATACTTTTTTTTTGAATAGGAGTTTTACTGATATATAATTCACGTACCATAACATTCACCCTTCTAAAGTGTAAATTCTGTAGTTTTGACTACATTCACAGATTGGTGCAACCATCATTGCTGTCTAATTTGAGAAAATTTTCATCATTTCAAAAAGAAACTCTGAATCCATTAGAAACCACTTGCCAGGCACACTATCCTCAGGCTCTGGCAACCACTGATCTATTCATATAGACTTGGCTGTTCTAAACACTTCATAAAAATGGAATTATAAAATATGTGGCCTTTTTTTGACTAACTTTTTTAAGTTTCATCCTCCATATCAGTAATTCATTCCTTTTTATTGTCAAATAATATTACATTGTATGAATATAACACGTGTTTATCCTTTCATCAATCGATGGATATTTGAGTTGTTTCCACTTCTTGACTGTTATGTATAAAGCTGCTATAAATATTCATTTACAGGTTTTTGTGTAGACATATGTTTTCAAGTCTCTCAGGTATATACTTAGGAGCAGAATTGTTGGATCATATGGTAACCGTATGCCTAATTTTTTTATACCACCCAGGAACTCCTTTTCAGATATGTTGTTGTTGTTAGGTGCCAATGGGTCCATTCCCACTCATAGTGACCTAATGTATAACAGAAAGAAATGTTGCTATCCTCACAGTTGTTGCTCTGTTTGAGTCTATTGTTCCAGCCACTGGGTCACTCCATCTCATCGATGGTCTTCCTCTTTTTTTTACTGATTCTCTACTTTACCAAGCATGATGTCCTTCTTCAGGGACTGGTCCCTCCTAATAGCATGTTCGAAGTAAGCGAGATGAAGTCTTGTGATCCTTGCTTCTAATGAGCATTCTGGCTGTACTTCTTCCAAGACAGATTTGTTCATTCTTCTGGCAGTCCAAGGTATATTCAGTATTCTTCACCCACACCATAACTCAAAGGCATCAATTCTTCTTCAGTCTTCCTTGTTTGCTGTCCAGCTTTCACATACCTATGACGAAATTGAAAATGCCATGGCTTGGGTCAGGTTCATCCTCCATATCAGTATTTCATTGCTTTTTACTGTCAAAATGACGTCTTTGCTTTTTAACACATTAAAGATGCCTTCTGCCCAATGCAATATGTCGTTTGGTTTCTTGACTGGTGATTTCATGGGCTTTGATTGTTGATCCAAGTAAAATGAAATCCATGACAACTTCAATATTTTCTCCATTTATTTGATGTTGCTTATTACTCCAGTTGTGAAGAGTTTTGCTGTCTTTATGTTGAGCTGTAATCCATACTGAAGGCTGTAGTCTTTGATGTTCATCATAAATACATGAAGTCTTCACTTTTAGCAAACAAGGTTGTGTCATTTTCATAAAGCATCTGGTGAATACATCTTTTTCTAATCCTGATGCTGAGTTTTTCTTCATATAGTCCAGTTTCTGGGGTTATCTTTTTAGCATCCAGATTGAAGAAGTACTGTGAAAGAACCTGACACACATCTTTTCTGATTTTAACCATGCAGTATCCTCTTGTTCTGTTTGAAAAACTGTCTCCTGTTCTAGGTACAGGTTCCATATGAGCACAATTAAATGTTCTGGAATTCCCATTCTTCACAATGTTATCCATAATTTGTTATAATCTGCACAGTTGAATACCTTTATGTAGTTAATAAAACACAGGTAAGCATATATCTGGTATTGTCTGCTTTCAGTCAAAATCCATCTTACATCAGCAATGCTATCTCCAGTTCCAAGTCCTCTTCTGAATTCAGCTTAAATTTCTGGCAGTTCCCTGTCAATGTTCTGCTGAATCCATTTTTGAAATATCTTCAGTATTTTTTTCTATATGTGGTATTAATGATATTTTTTGACAATTTCTGCATTCCTTTGGCTTAGCTTTCTTTGTAATGGGCACAAATACAGATCTCTTCCAGGTGGCCAGCCAAGTCTTCCAAATTTCTTGGTATAGATCAGTGAGTGCATCCAGAATTGCATCCGTTTGTTGAACCATCTCAGTTGGTATCCCATCAATTCCTGGAGCCTTGTTATTTGCCAATGCCTTCAGTGCAGTTTGGACTTCTTCCTTTAGTACCATCAGTTCTTGATCATGTGCTACCTCCTGAAATGGCTCAACGCAGGCTAATTCTTTTTAGTACAGTGGCCGCATTCCTTTCCGTCTATCTTCTTTTAATGCATCCTTTGTCTTTCAATTTTTTTACCCATAGAATCCTTCAATATTAGAATTCTTGATTTTTTTCTTCAGTTCTTTCAACTTGAGAAGTGCCAAGCATATTTTTCATTGTGGGTTTTCTAACTGCAGGTCTTTGCACGTTTCATTATAATTCTTTACTTTGTTTCCTCTAGCCACTCTTTGAAATCTTCTGTTAAACTCTTTTACTTCATCCTTTCTTCCTCCCCCTTTAGCTACTCTGCATTCAAGAGCAAGTTTCAGAGTCTCTTCTGATATACATTTTGGTATTTTCTTTCCTGTCTTTTTAAAGACCTTTTCTCTTTTTCATGTATGCTGTTCTTGATGTCATCCTACACCTCTTCCTTTTTTCAAATATAGGATGGGCAAGTAGATACTCCCTTCCCGTGGGTAGTCTTCACTTTCTTGATGGTGTCCTTTGAAGTACAAAAGATTATAATTTTTTTGAGAGGGTAGGGGTGAGCAGCTTTATTCTTTTTTTTTTTTTAAATAATTTTTACTGTGCTTTAAATGAAAATTTACAAATCAAGTCAGCCTCTCACACAAAAACTTATATAGACCTTGCTATGTCCTCTCAGTTACTCTCCCCCTAATGATACAGCCTGCTGCCTCCCTCTATTCTCTCTTTTTATATCCATTCATCAGCTTCTAAGTCCCTCTACCCTCTCATCTCCCCTCAAGGCAGGAGATACCAACATAGTCTCAAGTGTCCACCTGATCCAAGAAGCTTACTCCTCACCAGCATCTCTCTCCAACCCATTGTCCAGTACAATCCAGAGTTAGAACAACTAAATAGGCCCATAAAAAAAAGAAGAGATTAAAAAGGTAATCAAAAAATTCCCAACAAAAAAAAGTGGTGGTCCGGATGGCTTCACTGCAGAGTTCCACCAAACTTTTAGAGAAGAGTTAACACCACTACTAACAAAGGTATTTCAGAGCATAGAAAAGGATGGGATATGCCCAAACTCATTCTATGAAGCCAGCATATACAGCCCTGATACCAAAACCAGGTAAAGACACCAAAAAAAAAAACAAGAAAATTCCTCATGAACTTAGACGTAAAAATCCTGAACAAAATTCTAGCCAATAGAATTGGACAGCATATCAAAAAAAAAAAAAAATCACCATGATCAAATGGGATTCATACCAGGTGTGCAGGGATGGTTCAACATTAGAAAAACAATGTAATCCATCATATAAATAAAACAAAAGATAAGAATAACATGATTTTATCAATTGACGCAGAAAAGGCATTTGACAAAGTTCAACACCCATTCATGAAAAAAACTCTCAGCAAAATAGAAATAGAAGGAAAATTCCTCAATATAATAAAGGGCTTTAATATAAAGCCAATAGCCAACATCATCCTAAATGGAGAGAACCTGAAAGCATTCCCCTTGAGATGGGGAACCAGACAAGGATGCCCTTTATCACCGCTCTTATTTAACATTGTGCTGGAGGGCCTTGCCAGAGCAATTAGGCTAGATAAAGAAATAAAGCACATCCAAATTGGCAAGGAAGAAGTAAAAGTATCTCTATTTGCAGGTGGTATGATCTTATACCCAGAAAACCCTAAGAAATCCTCAAGAAAGCTACTGAAACTAGTAGAAGAGTTCAGCAGAGTATCGGGATACAAGATAAATGTCCAAAAATAAGTTGGATTCCTCTACACCAACAAAAAGATCATTGAAGAGGAAATCACCAAATCAGTACCATTTACAGTAGCCCCCAAGAAGATAAAATACTCAGGAATAAATCTTATCAGAGATGTAAAATACTTATAGAAAGAAAATTATAAGAAGCCAAAAGAGACCTACATAAGTGGAGAAACATAACTTGCTCATGGATAGGAAGACATTATAAAAACATCTATTCTACCAAAGCAATCTATAGATTTAGTGCAATTCCGATCCAAATTCCAATGACATTTTTTGATGAGATGGAGAAACAAATTACCAACTTCCTATGGAAGGGAAAGAGGCCCCAGGTAAGTAAAGCATTACTAAAAAAAGAAGAACAAAGTGGGAGGCCTCGCTCTACCTGATTTTAGAACCTATTATACCGCCACAGTAGTCAAAACAGCCTGGTACTAGTACAACAACAGATACAAGGACCGATGGAACAGAATTGAGAATCCAGACGTAAATCCATTCACATATGAGCAGTTGATATTTGACAAAGGCCCCAAAACAGTTAAATGGGGAAAGACAGTCTTTTGGACAAATGGTGCTGGCATAACTGGATATCCATCTGCAAAAGAAATGAAACAAGACCCATTCCTCACTCCATGCACAAAAAGTAACTCAAAATGGATCAAAGACCTAAATATAAAATCTAAAAGGAAAAAGATCATGGTAGAAAAAGTAGGGACAACGTTAGGAGCCCTAATACATAGCATAAACAGTATACAAAACATTACTAACAATACAGAAGAAAAACTAGATAACTGGGAGCTCCTAAAAATCAAACACCTATGCTCATCCAAAGACTTCAAAAGAGTAAAAAGATTACCTACAGACTGGGAAAAAGTTTTCAGCTATGATATTTCCAATCAGCACCTGATCTCTAAAATCTACATGATACTGCAAAAACTCAACCACAAAAAGACAAATAACCCAATTAAAAAATGGGCAAAAGATATGAACATGCACTTCACTAAAGAAGACATTCAGGTAGCTAACAGATACATGAGGAAATGCTCACGATCATTAACCATTAGAGAAATGCAAATCAAAACTACTATGAGACTCCATCTCACTCCAGAAAGGCTGGCATTAATCCAAAGAAACACAAGACAATAAATGTTGGAGAGGTTGTGGAGAGATTGGAACACTTATACACTGCTGGTGGGAATGTCAAATGGTACAACCTCTTTGGAAATCAATTTGGAGCTTCCTTAAAAAGCTAGAAATACGATTACCATATGATCCAGCAATCTCACTCCTTGGAATATATCCTAGAGAAATAAGAGCCTTTACATGAACAGATATATACACATCCATGTTCATTGTAGTACTGTTTACAATAGCAAAAAGATGAAAGTAACCAAGGTGCCCATCAACAGATGAATGGATAAATAAGCCATGGTATAGTCACACAGTGGAATACTATGCATCGATAAAAAACAGTGATGAATCTGTGAAACATCTCATAACATGGAGGAATCTGGAAGGCATTATGCTGAGTGAAATTAGTGAGTTGCAAGAGGCCAAATATTGTATAAGACCACTATTGTAAGAGTTCGAGAAATAGTTTAAACAGAGAAGAAAATATTCTTTGATGGTTACGAGAGGGGGGAGGAAGAAAGGGTGAGAGAAGAGTATTCACTACTCAGATAGTAAATAAGAACTACTTCAGGTGACTGGAAAGACAACACAGTATACAGGCTAGGTCAGGACAACTGGACTAAACCAAAAGCTAAGAAATTTCCTGAATAAGCTGAATGCTTCAAAGGCCAGCATAGCAGGGGCTGGGGTTTGGGGACCATAATTTCAGGGGACATCTAAGTTAATTAGTATAATAAATTCTATTAAGAAAACATTCTGCATCTCTCTTTGGAGAGTGGTGCCTGGGGTCTTAAATGCTAGCAAGTAGCCCTGTAACTGCATCAATTGGTCTCAACCCACCTGGAGCAAAGGAGAACGAAGAACACCAAGGACACAAGGTAATTACAAGGCCAAGAGACAGAAAGGGCCACATAAACCAGAGACTACATCATCCTGAGACCAGAATAACTTGATTGTGCCTGGCTACAACCAATGACTGCCCTGACAGGGAATACAACAGAGAATCCCTGAGGGAGCAGGAGAGCAGTGGGATGCAGACCTCAAATTCTCATAAAAAGACCAGACGTAATGGTCTGACTGAGACTGGAAGGACTCTGGTGGTCATGGCCCCCAGACCTTCTGTTAGCCTAGGACAGGAACCATTCCCAAAGCCAACTCTTCAGATGGGGATTGGACTGGACAATGGTTTGGAGAGGGATGCTGGCGAGGAGTGAGCTTCTTGGATCAGGTAGACACTTGAGACTATGTTGGCATCTCCTGCCCGGAGGGGAGACGAGAGGGTAGAGGGGCTTAGAAGCTGGTGAAATGGACACAAAAAGAGAGAGTGGAGGGAGGGAGTGGGCTGTCTCATTAGGGGGAGAGCAATTAGGAGTACATAGCAAGGTGTATACAAGTTTTTGTGTGAGACACTTACTTGATTTGTAAACTTTCACTTACTGCACAATAAAAATTAAAAAAAAAATACTAATTAGGAAAGATCTGGAGCAGTGATATTAATATCAGAGAAAATAAAAACTAAGGCAAAAAGCACTAACAGTAAAAATAAAAGAATATTACCTGAGGATAAAAGAATAAATAATCCCCTAAAAACATAAAGCAATTATATGATTTTATACATCTTACATAGTAGACTCATACTGTTTTAAGCAAATATGACAGAAATATTAAAAAATGATACATCCGTAATACATTTACTTAGGTACTGATATTCAAATAGATTAGAAATTATCAAAAACAGAAAATGTGAACAACACTAATACCAAACTTGATCTAACAGATGCATATAGAAACTTATTCCTATTCATATAAAGATTTCTTTAGACAAGTATGGATAATTTACAAAGACTAACCGGGTCATAAAACATTTCTCAATTAAGTACATGTTCTCTGACCTCAACAAAATAAAATTGACAGTTTCCTCCACAAAGTAGCACATGTTTAGAAATGTTAAAAAAAAAAAAAACTTGTTTAAATTAATGAAATACATAAGAAATCAAAGTGGAAAGACATATATAAAATATTTGTATAAAAGACAGTGAAAACAAAAAAAAAAATCAAAATTTGAGCATTGCAAGTAAAAAGCTAGGAAACATCAGAAGTACTATCCATAAAGTAACAAAAACAAAGGAAAAAAAAAAAGTAAGAATGGAAAATTAGGAAACAAAATGAAACAATCAGGTTAGCAATAGCAACCAGAGAAGGTGGTTCTTTGAAAAACTGTATAAGAAAAGTAAGAGCATTTATAAATCAAACAATATTAGAAATTGAAGAAGAAATAATTGTGGTTAAAAAGCTTGTAAAATATCTTAGGTATTTAGTAGAAAAAAATTAACAAATGATCATTCAGAAAAAAACATAAATTATCAAAAATTAATGCAAGGAAAAACTTGAATTATTGATAATAAATAAATTATATTGATAGTCATAAATTTTCAAATGATAAAAAATTTCATTTTTTCACAAATAAGAGACTGAGAATTTGGACTCACTTAATATACTAGTTTTTCTATGTTGTATAATCATAATCTTTTAATTCACAATGGCATATTTTCTTCTAAACAGAATTTTAAATTTGTTTGATAAATGGCAAAATAAAATTAAAGACAGCCCAGAGACTGGAAAATATATTTGCACCATACAAAAGAGAAGGAATCTTATTCAGAATACCTGAGAATCCTGTACATTTTTAATAATGAGCTCAATTAAATAACACTATATGGTCATGACAAATGGCCAACGTATACATATATGTGTGCATATGTGTGTATGTATATATATATATGAAAAGATGTTCAACCTCACTACCTCACAGGGAAATTCATAATAAAACAATGAGATAATTTCCTTACTTACAATATTGGCAAAATTTAAAAATCTTAATAATACTAGGTGAGGGTAAAGTGTAAAACTCAGTACAAACATTTTATACAGCAATTTGTCAGTCTTGAGTAAAATATAAAGTGTGTATGATCTACGACCCAGCCAGACAATTTCTCAAGAACCTATCAAAAATAATCTCAAAGAAACATGTACAAGAATATGCAGGCAAGAGAGTTTGAAATATATAAAATTTCATAAACCATCTAAACGGCCACCAATAGAAGAAATGGATAAATAAAATTTAGCACGTTAATACAATACTTACACGAATAAATTATATGTAGATACACCTGTAGTCTCAAAAAACAGCATTAAATAGGAAAATGTAACTTTTAGAGAACATACACAAAATAGTTACATCCATACACATATAAAACATCAAAATGGGAAAATAAAAATGCAATATTTTTAAATGAACGCGAAGGATACAGACTAAATCTATGATAGTTGTTACCTCTGTGTAGTGAACTGGCTGTAGAAACCAAGAGGAAGTTTAAATTTATTTATAATATTTCCTTTATTAACCTTTTAAGTGGATAAGACAAGTATTTATTATCAGTTCGGGGTGTTGCTTACATGGGTGTTCATTATAAAGTTAGCTTAGTTGGCTGTACTTTTTTATTTGCCTACATCTAACTTTTTTTTCAATTAAAAAAATTAAGCTAAAAGCTTTCTCACATATCTTGTCATGTGTCACTAAGCAAGGAAAAGTCACAAATAAACGGGATTGCCAGTACACCACTTTTCCTCCCTAAAATTTCAGGGATTGGATTAGATGACTTCTTAGTTCCCTCCTAGCAATATGATTCTACGAAACCCTGCACATAGCAGCAAATTTCTTTCACGACAAAGAGAGCCTCTCAAACAACTAGTAATAGGTTCTTTCTTTGGGGTAAGCTGCTTTATTTTTATTATCTGCATATAATACCTGTGTATGCCAAATGCTGCTGGGAAAATGAAAAGACTTTTCTGCCTATGTAGCATCCTTATAAGACTCATGGATGTGGAGGTGGAGGTGTTTAAATATTACAGGAATAGCATTGGAATAAATAATGTTCACTTTCACTGTCTTTAGAAGGCAGAATTTGTCAGCCCTTTCAGTAAATATTTGAGTGAAAGAAAGTTTAAAGGTAAAGAAAAAGCTTAAGGAGCAACAATTATCAATCACACAAATGAAACAAAATCCAAATAAACTCCTTATTTATAATCCTGGAAACGGGAAAAATCATTCTCGGGGTTAGAAATCTTGTTACTTAAAATAACTGGATCAGTTAAAAACTTGGAATGGAGAAGAATCATGTGGAAAACAAAATTAGCCGCTCTTATGAGTGTTTCTCCTTGAGAGACAGTATTACATGGTGCTTAAAACGAAGTGCATTTTCATTGCAAAGGAGCGTGAAAGGTTTAGGCTGTTGGAAATGATCTATATCATGAGTTAGGTGTTAATTGCATGGGTGTTGCCTTATAATAATTTAGTAAACTATAGTAATGTCTTATAAACTATTCTATATAAAATCTCATTTAGGTGTGTATGTATATATGCATATGAGAACTAAGGTGCGTCTGACCCATGCCATGGTGTTTTCAACAGCCTCAAATAAATGCAGAAACTGGACAATGAACAAGGAGGATCAAAGAAGCATTGATGTATTTGAATTATGATGTTAGTAAAAAATAATGAATACACCGTGAACTGCCAGAAGAACGAACAAGTCTGTCTTGGAAGAAGTCCAGAGAGAATGCTCCTTAGAACCAAGGATGGTGTGACTACGTCTCACATACATTGGACATGTTATCAGGAGGGATCAGTCCCTGGAGAAGGACATCATGCTTGGTAAAGTAGAGCGCCAGTGAAAACAAGAAAGACTCTCAATACGAAGTGTTGACACAGTGACTGCAACAATGAGCTCAAACAGCAACAATTGTGAGAACGATGCAGGGCCAGGCAGTGTTTGGTTCTGTTGTACACAGGGTTGCTATGAGTCAGAATCAACTGGAAGGCACCTAACAACAGCATCATATGCATACATATACATATAAATTGTAAAAGTACGCCTTTTCCACAGATTGACAAATACTAAGAATGAAAATGGATAATACCAAGTGTTGATAAGGAAGCAAAACAAACTAAACATCCACGCACTACTATGAAAAGATAAATTGGTAAAATCAACTTGGGAAAATTGTTTCATACCCTTTAATAAAATTGAACATATATGTAGATTTCAATCTTGCAATTTCTCCCAGATTCCTATACTTGTGTATGCTCATATTGTAGCCTCCTCTCTGAGTTTCAAAATTAAACTACCCTTCTTTCTATGAGTCGGAATCGACTCAATGGCAATGGGTTTGGATTTTTTTGGGGGGGGAGGGAGTCATTAAATTACAGTGAACTGATACTGGGAAAGAGGTAGACGATGTATTCAAAGAAGAGTTAAAAATAACAATAGCTGGGTCTCTAGCAGCTGTAGGTGCTTTGTTATACTATAAACTAATTTACTTGCACTAACCTTCTGCTAGACTCCCTAAGCTTCATTAAAACAAGAATCAGATCTATTTAGCAGTCGTATCCTCCATGTCTCTAATACGAGCAGTACGTAGTAAGATCTTAACGCATTTTAAATAAAATACTGAAAAATATATTGAAAGAAGCATGTAAAAAGATTAGACATAGTGTGGCTTCAGTTCAGTGAGGCCACCGGAAGACATTGCCACTGACACATTAAGACAATACCAGTATTTGAGGTGGAGAAAGTGATTTCTGTGCCTTGGGTACATTGGTGTAATAATGGGTCCTGGGGTACTGATGCTATGCCTTTCTGTAGCTTCAAGAGAGGTATTAACATGCACATCCCTGAGAACTGGAGCAGAGGAGGCACCATGGTACAGTTTTCTCAACTTAAAAAAAAAAAAAAAATATTGTACTTGATAAGAATTATATCTCTGGCTCTTTTATTAAGAAAATATAAAATGATAATATAAAGACTGTAAGGCCATACTAAATTCACAACTCTTTAGAAAGAGCGTTACAAAGTTACCTAAAGAATTCAAATCTTCAGTACAAGGTAGTCCTTAGTATTACTGTACTTATTTCAAGTCTATTTTCCCAAGGGCATACAACTTCTCAGCCTTATTCAGTCTGCTTTAGAGAATGACTGACATGCCATCTTCCTGGTAGAGGCAGGCAGCTGGTCTGAGTGGTATACCAATCTATGCTCAACTATGCATCTATATGTGGCATTTTTCATCCTGAGAGCTGTTTAATCCCACTGTGAACACAATGTTCTTTTTTTTTCATTATTTTTTATTGTGCATTAGGTGAGTGTTTACAGAGCAAATTAGTTTCCCATTCAATAGTTTGCACAAGAGGTGTTCCATGACGTTGGTTTCATTCCCCGCAACGTGTCAGCACTCTGTCCATTTCCATTCTAGTTTCCCCATTTCCTTTCTTCCTAATTTTCTATCCCTTCCTGCCTTCTCATCTTTGCTTTTGGACAAATGTTGCTCTTTTGATCTCATATAATTGATTGTCCTAAGAAGCACGTTCATCTAGGGAGTTATTGTTTATTTTATAATCCTGTCTACTGTTTGGCTGAAAGGTAGTCTCTGGACATGGTTTCAGTTCCAGATAAGAAGGATATCTTACGGCCATAGTCTCAGACATTCCTCGAGTCTACGTCAGACCAGTGAGTCTGGTCTTTTTGTGAATTTCACTTTTTGTTCTACTATTTTTCTCACGCTCTGCCTGGGACCCTCTGTTGCCCTCCCAGTCAGAGTGGTCTCGGTAGTGGTAGCCAGGCACCATCTAGTTCTTCTGGTCTCGGGGTCGTGTAGGTTGTGGTTCATGTCATCCATTAGTCCTTTGAACTAATTGCTCTTTTGTCTTTGGTTTTCTTCACTCTCTTTTACTCTGGGTGGTAAGAGAAAAACAGCTGTGTCTTAGATGGTTGCTCACTATCTTTTAAGACCCCAGATGCTGCTCACCAAAGTAGAACGCAGAATTTTGTTTTTATGAACTGTGTTACACCAATTGACATAGATGTCCTCAGAGTCTACGGTCCTTCATCTTTGAGCTCGGAACGTCATCCCACGAGGTAGTTGGTTAAGTCTAAGAAGTTGCCCTGATTATGGCCTTTGTGTGCTTTGTTGTCTATATTAATATATACGCAGCACCTACAGTTATGCGTGTAGAAATATTCACCACCAAACCTGTATCTGCAGGTGGGTATGTTCCCTTACACCCTCCCACACCTCTTGGCATACATATCCACCTATGCACCTATTTGTAAATTAGTGTTTGTTAATACTATTGTTGCAGGATTGTCTATGTTATAGTAATTACCGTTGTTACCCTCTGTTCTTGTGTTCCTCTCACTGTCCTCCTATGCCTTGGTCATGTTTTGCTGACTTCCGCCATACTGTGTATTTTCTTTCCCTTAACCATTTTTTCTTTTTACCCGTTTTAGCTAAGTGTCATACCATTTTCCATAGTGGTTGTACAGTTTTACATTCCCACCAGCAGTGTGTAAGAATTCCAATCTCTCTGCAACCTCTCCAACATTTGTTATTTTCTGGGTTTTTTTTTTTTTTAATTAGTGCCAGAAATGTTGGGATGAGATGATATTACATTGCAGTTTTGATTTGCATCTCTCTAATGGCTAATGATCACCAGCAGTATTTGTTTATTAGCTGTCTGGGTCTCTTCTTTAGTGAAATGTCTGTTCATATTCTTTGCCCATTTTTTAATCGGATTGTCTGTCTTTTTCATTGTTTGAATTTTCTGTAAATTTTAGAAATTAGACCCTTGTCAGTGTTGTAGCCAATTATTTTTTCCCTGTCTATTTTGTCAGAGGTTAACATTGCCACTCCTGCTTTTTTTTGGTTATTGTTTGTCTGTTATATTTTTTTCCCCATCCTTTGAGCTTTAGTTTGTTTATGTCTTTGTGTCTAAGATGTGTCTCTTCAAGACAGTATAGTGATGGGTCATGCTTTTTTTTTTTTTTTTAATTCACTTTGCCATGCTTTGTCTCTTTGCTGGTGCATTTAAGCCATTTACATTCGGTGTGATTATCAATAGGTATGATTTTATTGCTATCGTTTTCTTGTACTTTTTTTGTGGTGTTGATCTTTTCTTTGTTCTACTTAGTTATATGTGCTGAGTTATTTTTGTTTGTGGATTTTCTCTTCATTTGTTTTATTGTTGTTGATTTTGTGTTTACTGAATCTTTATCTTTTTCTTCTTTTTACTTTTGATGAGTATGTTTGTTAAATTTCTTTGTGGTTACCTTGAAATTTACCTTTATCTTCCTAAGTTTGAATCTGTCTTTTTATTTCTTGATATCACCTTGACTTTCTTTCCATGTGAAAGTTCAGTAACCGCACCTTTTTTTCTCCCTTTTTCTGTTTTGACATTTTCATCATTTACAGATTGGTATGTCTGATTCCCTTTTTCAGTCTTTTAGTGTTTTTTTGAGAATTCTTTATTTGGTTTGGTATCTGGTTGATGCTGTCTTGTATCCTAATCTCGGGTTGTTGTCTGATGTTGTTGGTTCACTGTCTGAAAGACTACCTTTAATATTTCTTGTAAGATTGGTCTGGTTTTTACAAATTCTCTTTATTTTTGTTTATCTAGAAATGTTCTAGTTTCACCACTGTATATGAGACAATTTTGCTGGATATATTATCCTTGGTTGACAATTCTTTTCTTTCAAGGCTTTATGTATGTTATCCCATTGCCTTCTTGCCTGCATGGTTCTGCCAAGTAATCAGAGTTTAGTCTTATTGGTTCCCCTTTTTAGATGACTTTTGGTTTTTCCTGAGGTGCTTTTGGGGTTCTTTCTTGTCTTTGGTTTTGGCAATTTTGATTATAATATGTCTCGGTACCACTTTATGGGTCTATCCTGTATGGGGTTTTTTTGAGCTTCTTGGATTGATATTTTTTCATCTTTCATATTAGGGAAGATTTTTTGCCAGCTTTTTTTTTTTTTTTTAGAGATGTAGTGATTAAGAGCTTGGCTGCTAACCGAAAGGTCAGCAGTTCAAATCCCCAGCTACTCCTTGGAAACCCTATGGGGCAGTTCTACTCTAACCTGTAGGGTCACTAAGAGTCAGAACCAACTCAATGGCACCTAATAACAACAACAACAATCTTTGTCTATTCTCTGTGTTTTCCATTGCCTCCTCTGTTTTGGAACTCCTATCACACACAAATTTTTCCTCTTGATATTGTCCCACATAATTCTTAGGCTTTCTTCATTTTCTTCTTTATTTTGTCTAAGTTTTCCTCAAAGTGGTGTCAAGAAATTTGTTTTGAAATTTGCTGATTCTGTCTTCCACTGTTTCAATTCTGCTCCTGTATCCTTCTATTGAGTTATCTATTTCTGAAATTTTATTGTTAATGTTTTGGATTTCTAGCTGCTTTTTTATATGGTTTCTAATTGTCTGTTTATTTTGTTGCTTTCTTCTTGTATTTTTTTCCTTAATTCTTCTATTGTGTCTTTTTTTTTCCCTTGATCTCTTTCTTGATCTCTTAGAGAACCCTGTATATTAGTCATTTGAATTCCTTAACAGGTAGTTCCATTGCCATTTCTTCCTCCAGAAGTTTTCCTGGTTCTTTATCTTGTTAACTTGATGGAGCCATTTTTTTCTGCTTCTTTATGTGATGTGACATTCTGTTGTCTCCAAGGCATTAAGAAGTTATTATATTTATTTATCGTATGTTTGTTTACTAAGTCCTGAGTTTTTGTTTTGTTTTGATATAACCAAGTAGGGTGGGCATGTGTGCTATTCTGGACGTTAATCTGGTTGCATTGACCTCTCATCTCCTGTCTGTGGGTGGTTGGGGCAGCTACTGGGTGTGTGAGTGGAGGCTCTGTTTCCTGGTCTTGCAGGGCTACTGAGGATATAGCTGACATTTCTGGTGAGGTATCTGTCTAGCTGGACACCTGGCCATAGGTGCAGGGGGCATTCCCTCTAGTCACTGGGTTGGGTGATGTGTGTACTCTGTTGATTGCCAGGTGGTTGGAGTGAGAGTGCCCAGGTTGTTGGTAACTGGTGGATGGTGCAGAAACTCTCACTGTTGGCCCCAGGCGGGCAGGGCTGCATGGAGGTGGTTGGAGTAGGCACAAGCCTCCTGCTGTGGGAGGGTGATGCTGAACCAAGGCAGGGTGATGTTACCTGTCCACTGGTGCCCCTTTCCACTAGAGTGCATCATGGAAGAGGTTGAGCAGCTGGTCCCTAGGCTACTGGCACAGGTGGCTGTAGGAAGCAGGAGGCACCCCTGGTCTTCGGATCCCTGGCATGGGTGGATGGAGGGAACAGGAGGCACCATCAGTCCTCAGGCCCCCTGCATAGGTGGCTGAATAGAGTGGGAGGGACTGCCAGCTCTCAGAACCCCAGCACAGAGGACTGGCTGGAATGAGATTTTCCTCCAGCCCTCAGGGCCCCAGTGTGGGTGGCTGGAGGGAGCAGAAGGCACCACCAGTGCTGTAGGAGGCACTGCAGGACTGTGGGCCCCTGGCATGAGTGGCTGAGCAAAGGGGCAGGTGCCTCCTGTTCATGGGCTTCCAGCTTAGGGGGAGGGCAGTGGTGGTTGATGCCAGTCTGTGATCACATGCTGGGAGGGGGATAGGTAAGGAGAGTGGACTGCGGACCTCTGATATGGGTGGCTGGGGTGTCACTGTGGGTGGGGTGCATGCAATTAACTTTTGGAGGGCAGGAAGAACTCCTGCCTGGCTCTGAACATGAATGCAGGTTCACTTCTGCTTGGCTGCACCAGCTGATGAGGGTCTTGGCTGGGAAAGCTACTTTCTTTGTGTCAACATGGCTGCCTTGTGCAAGTTCGACTAGCAGGGCACCCTCACTCTGTCATTCCTTGTGTTCACAGTGTTTATACTGTCTTTGCTTCCACTTGGCACTTGGTCTGATTCTTCAGCCTTGTCTGTGATATGCAGGATTCCAAAAATGTCATCTATAGCCATATAGCTTGTTTTCTCGGGTTTTTGTTGTAAGAGGGATGTTACGAAGCTTTTGACCACTCTGCTGTCTTGGATCACCCCTTACCTGAACCTAGTGTTCTTTTGAGAGAAAAATTTCCTGGCTATTTTAATGCCAGGGGATGTTGGTACCTCCAGAAATAATGGGTGTTATTATAGCAAAACCAATCTGAGATTCATCTTTGACCTGAGAGACATAATATTTCTCCTTTCTGAACCCAGAAAAGCATTCTGATTTTTCACTTATGCCAGACATGATATCAAAGATCTTGTGTATCAACCTGTAAATATGAACCAATGATTTTAAAACCGGGTGTAAATAGTTGGTTTAAAAAGGCTCCAAGATTTTTGCATATTCTAGGTTTCTCATGATACTGAAGATTCAATTATAAACTACAAACACCTGAAAACAGTTCCTTTCTTTGGGAGTGGGGTTCAAAATACGAGATTAATCCTAATTATCTAAAAAAGATCTTTATTTATAATATCATTTCTCTCCTGTGGCTATCTAAATAAGAATTTTAAAAACACATGGAGGAAAGAGACACTAAGAAAACAATTTATTAGAATCTTACTGTATTCAAAGGGTTGTGTTAAAAAAAAAAAACATAGTTATACTAATAATTAGCTTAGCCAATTCACTTATGCTCTTTTATTCCATAATCTTATTATAGATTTAGCTTCCTACATCCTCCCATAAAATGTGGACTATGAAAAGGATAAGAACGCATATGTACACACTTACATTTTCAAATCTGAAAAATATTTGTTTTAGAAGAATCCTTAGCAACAAGGTCAATGCGTCTTATGTGTTATGCAAAACGTACACTTTGGAATATTTCTAAGAAGACTAGGAACCTATTGAAATTTATAAGACTCTTAGATAATTTTGTTTTAAAAAGAAAGCTTTTTTTTAAATAGTTTTATTTGTTAAAGTAGTAATAGTCACTCCCACAGAAGAGCCAATAGTGAAGACTATGCTGAATGCGAGAAAGAGTTTCAATTACATACAACATGCTATGTGATCTGTAGATAAAGTATAAACAATTTTTTAAAAGAATACTATAACATATACAACCCTGACTCAGACTCTGAGTCAATCTCATGGTATTCTCAAATGGAGTAAATATAGGCTGGTTGTCTGTGCCTCACTCAGTAAATGAGGTTAGATAATATCTCGCAACTGCTTATTTTAAAAATGAATAGAGAAACAGAGTTTCCACAACTCATTCTTCACAGGAATGATAAGAAGACTAGCTCATGAAGGTCAAGTCTGTCACACTGAGTAGATGATAACATCACAGATGAAAAGTTTGTTTCTAAAATAAATGTTTCAACCACTGACAAAGTTAAATAGTCAAATACGTCTTTCTGTAGTTAGAGTCATCACAGCAATATTCTATTAAGTGCATACTGTTGTCCGTAGCTTGTGTTTATATAGCATCTATCACCTGAAGAAGGAGCCCTGGTGGCGCAACGGTTAAGTGCTTGGCTGCTAACTGAAAGGTCAGCTGTTTGAACCCACCAGCAGCTCCACAGGAAAAAGATGTGGCGGTCTGCTTCCATAAAGATTACAACCTTGGAAATCCTATGGGGCAGTTCTACTCTGTTCTGTAGGGTCACCATGAGTCGATATTGACTCGACGGCAATGGATTTGGTTTTTTTGGTATCATCTGAAAGGCAAAAAGTCTTGTTGTGTCTTATCTGACTTAGCTCCACAAGACGCTTTGACCACAAGTATTTTTCAGTTCAAAAAATAAAGTGAACAGAAAGGGCAAATTATTTCCTCGAAGTCACCAACAAAATTATGGGAGATACAAGGCTTACAAAAGAATTAGTTCTCCCTGAGCAGTGCCACTTCGGCTTTTGAAAATAGCCTGCAACACCACGCAAAAAGGTGTACATGTCACATTGTCTAGAATGATTTCAAAATAATTTTAAGTCAAAATATGGGAGATATCTTGCCACAGATTGCAACTTTGTTCATTATAAAATAATACTGAGTTCATAGGTTTCTTTTATCTGCCTTTCAAAATGGACCATATATTTCTACAGAAAGAACAAAGTTGAAGATTTTTTGTTGTCATTTCTAGTTGCCCTCAAGTCGATTCCAATTCATGGTGATGCTGTGCATTACAGAGTAAAACTGTTCCATAGGGTTTTCTTGGCTGAAATTAAACAGAAGCAGATGGCAGGGCTTTTCTTTCATTATACTGCCAGGTGGGTTCAAACCACCAACCTTTAGGTTAGCAGTCACATGAAAACCGTCTGTGCTGTCCAGGGACCTTAAACTGTATTTAAATGGTTTTCATAACTTCCTTTAAGCTCATCTAATGGGAATGTATATGGTTATATATAGTTTTTAAAAAAGTGGAGTAAATTTAAGCAAAGATAGTAAAAACCTTCCTTTATTCTTCACCATTGCCCTTCACCCCAATTAGCATAATGCATCATTATCCTTCAGCTTATTTACAAATATGAATTTAACTCTTTTTTTTTTTACTATGTAAAAAGCATTGTGCCAGATTCTGAAAGTGGTGAAGGACAACAAAGTATAAAATACATGTACAAAACATATTCCCTGCCCTCAAAGATTTTACAACCTATTTGGAAAAGTGAGGAAGAAAATGCACAGAATGAGGTTTTAGAAACAATAACAACAACATAAGGTGGGCTATAGAGTAGTTCAAGGCGAGTGGATACTAACTAGACAGTAATAAGAGACTGAATCGAATAGGCAGTCAAGGGGGATAAGGGGGGAAGATAATGGTGGGATAGATGGTGTATGGTTCATTGGAGGGAATATTGAAGAATGACAAGCAGAAACAAGTGGAAAAGTGTTCCAGATAGAGGGATCATCACAATTAAAGTGTTGTTGTTGTTAGGTGCCGTCGAGCCGGTTCCGACTCGTAGCAACCTTATGCACAACAGAACGAAACTGTGCCCGGTCCTGCGCCTTCCTTACAATCGTTGTTATGCTTGAGCTCATTGTTGCAGCCACTGTGTCAATCCACCTCGTTGAGGGTCTTCCTCTTTTCCGCTGACCCTGTACTCTGCCAAGCATGATGTCCTTCTCCAGGGACTGATCCCTCCTGACAACATGTCTAAAGTATGTAAGATGCAGTCTCGCCATCCTTGACTCTAAGGAGCATTCTGGCCACACTATATATAGAGAGAGAGAGCTAGAAATAGAATATCACCAGTATCCTAGAAGCCACTGTCTGGTCCCCTATCACATCTCCCTACCTTCCCCTTAGATAGAGCTTTTAGCCCATATTTTGTGTCTATCTGTCCTTTCTTTTCCTCATTTTTACAGGACACTGGTTAATTTGAGTATTGTTGAGGTTTATATAAAAGGAATCAGGCTTTATTTAGTATCCTTGACTTGCCTCTTTTGCTCAATAGTAAATGATATTCAAGCAGGTAGATTTATCTTTACAGCTCTGTAGCTTTGCAACCATATGTTACAACTTATCTTTTATTGTTGGTGAACATTTGTTTTGCTTCTAGCATTTTGATATTTCAAAAATACTACCATAAACATTCTTGTACAGGTTTCCCGGTGCAAAAAGCAAGAGAGCTTAAAGATTATATAGCTAAGAGTGGAAGTGTTGGGTTGGGAGATTTTCATACTTGTTGTTTTATTAACTAACACTACACTGTTTCCAAAGTGGATATACATATTTACTCTCTTATCCACCGGCAGTGGATGAGAATTTTTGGTGCTTTAATTCCTTGTCAGAACTTCATACCATCCAACTGACATTTTTTAGGGGCAATTCCGTGGGTAAGAAATGATATCTGTTACAGTTTTACTTTGCATTTATTTGATTATAAAGAGCATGGTGGAAGATGGTGTATACTTTATAGGGAGGAGTCCTGAAGGATGACAAGTAGAAGCAAGAGGTAGAACATTCCAGGTAGAGGGAACATTACAAGTGGAAATGTAGAAATGTTAGTAAATTTTATGTTTACCATATTTATAACCAAAAAAAACAAACCAAACCCAGTGCCGTCCAGTCAATTCCGACTCATAGCGACCCTATTTATAAAAAAATAAAAACAGTGTTATTAGGCACATGTAAAAATCCCAGTTGTCCATTTTATCCATCTTTCCATTAAGTAGTTTATATAATGCCTATTTTAGTGTTTTATATTATCACGGAGTTGAATATTCTTTCAATGTGGGTATATTATTAAAATATTGCAAGTGCAGTGGGTCATTTTTCTTTGCAATTAGCTGCACAGTCAGCATTGTTAAACTAGTAAAATTTCTCATAGAGCACAGCTCCTTCTGCGTGCAGATTAAATGCATTAGTTTTATACTGCAGCCCTTCTTCAAATGCCAGTCTCTGACAAGATGGGGAACTTCCGCCAGCATGTAAATCAAGGCACTGCTTTCTTCATCAAGAACATATATATATAAAATTAAAAAGCCAGTTGAAATAAACATGCTTAATTCTATATCTGATTTACTTTTTGGCTCAAACTCCTTATCTCATTGCAAACCAGTACAAACAGTTTGAGAATTGGCAGCCAGTTCGTGGCCCACACTTTGCACATATTGTTATATAGACAGCCACATTTTTATATGCATATTTAATGTTCTAACTAAATATATGTGTGTCTGGAGCCCTGGAGGCACAGAGTTAAGAGTTCAGCTGCTAACCAAAAGGTCGGCAGTTCAAATCCACCAGCTGTCCCTTGGAAACCCTATGAGGTAGTTCTAGTCTGTCCTATGGGGTCACTGTGAGTCAAAATTAGCTCAACAACAATGGGTTTGGGTTTTTTTGGTTTATATATATGTTTGTGTGTGTATAATAAACACACATGTATGCATATATTATGTGCTTATATATGTCTGTGTTGTTAATTTTATGATTCAAAAAGGTATCTATTAGAAAAAATAACAGCTATCCCATTTGCTTTGTATAACAGGTAATATTCCCTACATGCCCTAAAAAAACCTTCATTGTTGCTTTACACATATTGTTGTTAGCTGCTCTTCAATCCTTTCCTGACTCATGGCAACTCCGTGTACAATGGAACAAAATGCTACTTGGTCCTGCACTATCCATAATTGGTTGCAGATTGGACTGTTGTGATTCATAGGATTTTCATTGACTTGTTTTTGAAAGTAGATCTCCAGGCCTTTCTTTGTCTGGAAGCTCTGCTGAAACCTGTTCAGCATCGTAGGAACATACAAGTTACACTGACAGATAGATGGTGGCTATGCATATGCATTGGCCAGGAATTGAACCCATATCTCCAGCTGTGAAGGCAAGAATTCTACCACTGCTTAATGTGCTCAACTGCTACTCAAAAATTGGAGCATGAATCCACCCAGAGGCTCCTCAGAAGAAGGACTTCATGATCTACTTGTGAAAAACACTATGTGGCACAGTTCTACTTTGATACACCTGGTGTCACCATGAGTAGGAATTGACTCATAGGCAATTGGTTTTTTGCTTTACACAAAATAAGCCTTAACTAAGTAGTTGCAGTTTTGGATATATGATTTGATGACAATAATTATAATGACAAATAGACCTGATTTACTCAGAAGAAAGTTTACCTTTTCGTACCCGGTGGTACATACAGTGATAATGAAATTTTTCAGCATCTAAGGTTTATTGGGAAGCTGCTGTACCACTGACAGAGCATGCTGCCACAAGGAAGGGGCCTTTATGACTGTTCAAAAGTGATGAAATGGGCATGGAACTGTTTTTACAGGGTATTATAAGGTCTGAATTTTTGGTAGGAAAAAGAGAAATTTTGAAAATTTTTATTTGTTATACCTATGTGGAAACCCTGGTGGCGTAGTGGTTAAGTACTACAGCTGCTAACCAAGAGGTCGGCAGTTTGAATCCACCAGATGCTCCTTGGAAACTCTGTGGGGCAGTTCTACTCTGTCCTGTAGGGTTGCTATGAGTCAGAATCGACTCAACGGCAGTGGGTATACCTATGTATCCCTGGTGGGGACTCTGGGGTATAATTAGTGGTACTTCGTGTGTACCACTAAATACTTAGGGTAGGCTTGTGGGAGGGAGCAAGAAAAAAAAAATTCATACTACCTGCCGAAAATTCAGACACACTCAATGATTCAGCATGCTTCCACTGACAAAAACACATGTACCAACAAAAACTTTAAAGCAGAAAATAATTGGGTCACCAAAGGGTTAAGATTCAGCAATTAATCGACAACATTTGTTTAGTGCTTAGGATTGCTATGAGTCAGAATCAACCTGACAGCAATGGGTTTGGGGTTTTTGGTTAATGTGTTGGGTATTGTAACACACACCATGGATAGCATAATAAGATATGACACCTGCCGTGGAGGCACTTATAGTTGAAAGCAAGGAGTTAGATATATAAAAAATAAAGTGTTATGTGTACCCAGAAAGATTTGTTTATAGGAAACTGTCATGGATTGAATGGTGTCCCCCAACGATATGTGTCAACTTGGTTAGGCCATGATTCTCAGTATTGTGTGGTTGTCTTCCATTTTGTGTTCGTAATTTTATGTTAAAGAGCATTAGGGTGGGATGTAATATCCTTACTAAGATCACATCCCTGATCCAATGTAATGGAAGTTTCCCTGGGATGTGGCCTACAACACTTTATATCTTACAAGAGATAAAAGGAAAGGGAAGCAAGCAGAGAGTTGGGGACCTCATACCACCAAGAAAATAGTGTCAGGAGCAGAGCACCTCATCTGGACTAGAAGCTCCTAGTCTGGGGGAAGATTGATGAAAAGGCAGACAGAGAGAGAAAGCCTTCCCCTGGAGGTGATGCTCTGAATTTGAACTTTTAGCCTACTGTACTGTGAGGAAACAAACTTCTCTTTGTTAGAGCCATCCACTAGTGGTATTTCTGTTACAGCAGCACTAGATGACTAAGGCAGATGCATTAGGGGTTCAGGAAAGAAAATTATTGCTATTAGCCAGAAGAATCAGAAGAGGACCAAGAAAATATTACAGGAGGCAGACTCTTGAATTTGTTGACTCAGATATTTTTCTTGATATACCTTGCTTCTTTAAACACAGAACTATTGTAACTTCTACCTTAAATATGTATTCTTTGATCTTTCATATACTATTAGCTCTCTGCAGAAGACTGGCTTCGTGGGACATTTCCCTGTCTCCAGGATGCATTATAGAGTGTGTTATTCTCCAGATAAGGTAATAACTAAAGGAGTTAACATAGACGCTAACTGGATTATAGCAACCACTAGGAATTTTTTAATTTTAATTCAGTCAGTAATAACAATTCAAAATCCAGCAGGATATAAGAATAAATTGATCCCAAACTATGTTAATCTTCTAAGTGTTCTTGCTCTGTATTTGTTTACCCACTTACAGGCGTTCAAAGAAAGCCATCCAGGTTTGTTCCTTTTGTTTTTCTGTCTATATAGTGTGATTTGTCTTGAGGTTCTGTCTTACTAGGTCACAGAAAGATAATGAAGAACAATGATCAGATACACCTTTATAATTGTGGAAAACTCAGTAATGCTTGATAATGATGCTGTAACTTTGAAAATGGCTTTTTGGGGGTACATTTTACTGTGATTCCCTGTCACTTTTCAGTGTCTTTTCTGACTGCCTAGATATCTGTTTTTGTGATCTGTAAACAATTTCCAGTCTTTCTTCTGTGACTTTTGTGAAGTACAAATAAAATGCTCCAGCACATTTTACCTTTTGTTCCTTAAATAAATAAATAAATAAAAATACTGATTATATCAGCCACCTTACTGGAAATGGTTCTTTTGGGGGAAACCTAATAAAATTCGAAACCCATTCCAAGCTTTCAGACTTATATCATGTTTACTTCAGGTAAACATCTTTATTTAACTGGAAAATCCAAAGCTTTATAACAAGCACTGCATTCCGCAGGAAAGTTGTTCCTAATATTTTAGCCTTTAAGGAAAACTTTGGTATTTTAGAAAATAAATTTCAAAATAAAAGCAGGCTAAAGTGGAAAATTTAAATCTGAGCATCTGAAATGCCGCAGTCTAATGGATGATATTAGAGTTCCAAGATCATTTGTAAAGGTTTGCTTTCAATAATAATAAAAATTATATTTATGCTCCAAAGCTTTTTTGTTCAAGATTTATTTTCAAATGTTTTAAAAACCTGGTCAAGGGTCAGAAAGAAATAAGTATTTTTAATTAAGGCAGTCTGTAAAAGGAAGATCCTTAATGGAAATCTGAAATATTCAATTAAAATGTACACAAAATTTGAGGAAAAAAAAAAGGAAAGTTATTTTTGGAGAAGAGTAAAATTATCTCAAAAATAATAGTAGTATAAAAATTATCTTCTTTATCTTACAAGGCTAATCATGATAATTAAGTTTCAGAAAGAAAGGTTTCAGAAATCATTAAAAGGTTATTTTTTCCACAATATAAATTACCTACATAACTATTACTCTTAAATGTTTATTTTTGAAATAAAGAGTTTTCTGTTGTTAAAAAGGTTGAAACTTGAATGGTTCATATTTTAAATTGTAGCTTATTTGCCTAAAGCTTGACAATTTTAGGGCAACAATGCAATCAAAACGCTATGTTATCAAGATACAATCATGGTTTCTTACTTAATTTGTGCAAAGCAATTAAGTTTTAATAAACTTAGTGTAGAAATATACACATAACGTCATGATAATGTGGATATAGCTTTTTTTTTATAATCTGAGAAATGTAGAAATATTCAATTATTCAACAAATGGGAACTAGTTAAATATAAAATGAAAAAGCAAGTTGTAGGAACATTATAATCTCATTCTGTTAAACCTGTTTATAAACATCGAATATCAAGATTTATATCTACATGTAACTGGAAAATTTTAGACTCTTGTCAAAAATTCCTTAGAACAAGAGGATGGGCAGAGGAAATGCAGGGGATTTTCACCACACCTGTTAAATGTTCATTGTACATTTCAATTTTATAATTCTTTTTATTTTGCAATACTTCTGAAATTTAAAAAAAAAAAAAAAAGCAATAAATATTATTTAAAATATCCGAAGAGGGAGCAGTCCTAGGACTAGAGACCATCCCTGTGCATGGAGGCTAAAGATGGCAGCCAAGGGGTTGTCAGAGATCTGTAGGCTGGTGAGCAGTTTGGAGAAAGAGAACACATAAACACCAGACACCAAGGTTGGGTCAAGTCTTCGCAAGCAGTCAAAACTGACTAGTCATTGTCTGAGGTGAGGTTAGAGGTCAAATTATGCAGACATTCAGGAGTCTGCAAGCACAGTGACACTAAAAAGCAATGCATGACTGTGATCAAACTTAACAAGTGGTCAGAGTACCCATACCCCATAAACCAAGGTAGGACTACTTACGGACTTATCAGGAACGTGGGACCTAGAATACAAAGAAGATCAATAATGGCAACACTCAGGCAAAATATTGGGAGGGCAAGAGAACAGAAACTCAAAAAGGTAATTGAGGCAAAGGAAGGTCATCTGAGGATAGAGAAGAAAAACGTGTACTTCATTTGCCAAACAAGTAGATCCAAGTATATCAGCAAGGGTAAAGTCTTCTTCATCTTCTAGGAAATCCTTTTTACACCTTCTAGTGAAGCAGAGTTGTACTTGGGTGGTGCAAAGGGTTAAGGCCCTGGGCTGATAACCAAAATGTTGGAGATTCCGGTCTACTCAGATGTACCTCAGAAGAAAGGTCTGGCAATCTAGTTCAGAAAAATCAGCCACTGAAAATCCTGTGGAGGACAATTCTGCTCTGATGCACGTGAGGTTGCCATGATTCATAACTGACTTTACAGCAACTGGTTATTAGAGTGGAAATTGATCTCAGTATGTGACCAGCCTAGGATATCAGGTAGAAATATATATGGAAGTTGAGTTTGTGATTAGTAGTTAAACTGACAGGAATGGAGAGTGTAAAAGCAAATTCTACCTGAAAAAATGATCTCCTCCACATTCTTATTCACAGTGAAGATTTTTTGGAGGACTTTACATTTTTTTTTTTTTCCTTTTCTGAATTCTGTTTTGTTGTTGTTGAGAATATACACAGGAGAACATAAACCAATTCAACAATTTCTACATGTACAATAGAGTGACATTGATTATATTCTTTGAATTGTACAATCATTTTCATCCTCCTTTTCTGAGTTGATTCTCCTTCATTAACATAAATTCATTGCCCGCTAAGGTTCCTATGTAATCTTTCGAGTTGCTATTGTCAATTTGATCCCATATAGATAGCTTTTAAAAGAGCGTAATTCTCAAAGCCGATCATTTTTACCAGTAAAGCTAAACTATTGTTCAATTTTAAGATGACTTCACGGGATATTTTTGGTTTAAGTTTTAAATATTATCTCAGGGCATTAGTTTCAGGGCTTCACCCAGCCTCCTTGGTTCCAGAAAGTCGGGAATTAATGAGAATTTGAAATTCTGTTCTGCATTTTTCCTCTTTTGATCAGGATTCATCTATGGAATCTTTGATCAAAGTGTTCAGTAATGAGATCCAGGCAGCATCCAGTTCTTCCAGCCTCATGGCAAAGGAGGCAGTTGTTTGTGGAGGCATTTAGCCACAAATTCCATATCTTCCTCTTATTACTAACTATAGGTATTTTTAAATTACCCTATTTATGGGCTTCTTTAACTGCTCTCTCCCGTAGTGGCTACCTAAAAATTGTCCAACAATTTCCCATTTTCAGTTTTTTGAGATATTTTTGTTTGAACACGTTTCTTACATTTGTTTCTAGGGCTTAATACTTTTTCTTTTGTTGTGTTTTCACAAACCACTTCCTCATCTTGAGAAGGTCATTTAAATTTTCAAGTTTATTCTCCAAGGACGATTACCCCTCCCAACTTGATGCTATCCATGAACTTAACGAGTCAGAGCTCCACTTCATCATCCCAGTCACTGATACAGATATAGTAATGGACCTAGGACAGATTCTGAAACATCACTCAATCTCCACCCCCATCCCTCAGGGCCGTGTGGAACGATTAATAACTACACTTTGAGTGTGACCTTCCAAGCAGTTGAACACTCATGCTCTAATAGCAGGATCTCAACTCTGCTTTGCTGCTCCCTAATTAATGCCGTATGAGACTGAATTAAAAGCCTGACTGAAATAAAGATCTTATATCTATGCCTTCCCTCTTAACTGCAGGGTCTGTCACTTTGTCACACGGAGAATTAGATTAGGCTGATCTGATTTGTTCTTCATAAAGACACTTTTTTAAAAGTTTTGTTTTAAATCCCTCTTGAGAGCTTCTTTGTGTTTGCAAATTGAGAATTGGTCAATAGAAAGAGCACATAGCCAGATTTGTGCTTCAAAATGTTTGTACTGTGTATGCAGAGGTCCCCTAGCAACCAGAAAAAATAAATTCACTGTGATTTTTATTTTTAAGTACTAAGATCAATGTACAGCCATACATTTGCTCACCGTTTTCCATGACTTTCCACACAAAAGATATGAATAAGCTTCAGTGTTCATTTATTTGCTATTTTATGCCCCTCATGCATATTACACAGATGTGTATAGAGGCTTAGGATACATCCCCAAATCTGAAAACGTGTCAAAACCTCTGAAAGAAGCCTAATGGAAGGTCAAGAACATGTCTTAAAAATACTCCAGAAAAATTAGAAATACAATACTACAACATTCATGACAAGTTAAATGAAGGAACATTCTCTGGTTAGACTGGGAAAAAAAAAAAAAGCTTCTCTATTTTTTACATTAATTAAAAAATATCCTGTCAGGATGATTATAACAAAAGTGTGTAGCATTATGAAGGTTGCTTACTACTGGAAGACCCACAGCAAGGACTCTAGAAGAAAAATATATTTTGTTGCTTTCTTGATCTTTCAGTGTGTGTAATATGTACGTGCACACGTGAGCTGCATCAAATTTTGCAGATAAAGGTACCTCTCCAAGTGTTAAAGTAAGTAAAAGTTTTCTCTATGTGATGTGTGCTCAAGAAAAAAATTAATCAGTAAATATTAATTTATTTAGAAGAAATAAAAGGGTATACATATTTTTTATTCTTTTAGTAAATAATCTGTTGAGCATCTACTATGTACAAGGCAGTGGTGTGGGCTCTGGAGACACAGAGGTGAAGAAATCAGACAAAATTTTCTGACTGCCTGGGGACTAAATAGTAATGGGAAGAGACAGACCATAGGCACATAAATGAGAAAATTAATATAGTATGTCAGATATCAGGACCTTCTATGGAGAAAAACGAAGCAGGGAAAGATTCAGGATTGGAAGGTTGTAATTTAAATAGGGTCAATGAAAAAGGCTTCCCTGAGCAAAAATCTGAAGTAGATAAGAGAGAAAGTCAGGTGCTTAACTGAAGAAGTGAGTTTTCAGGCACGTGAATACCACGTACTAGATTGTCTTTTTTTTTTGCTTTTCCTGCTGCTTAATTAAAGTAACTTGTCCATTGTGGGGAAACCCTGGAGGTGTAGTGGTTAAGTGCTATGGCTACTAACCAAGAGGTCGGTAGTTCAAATCTGCCAGGCGCTCCTTGGAAACACTATCGGGCAGTTCTACTCTGTCCTATAGGGTCACTATGAGTCTGAATCAACTCAAGGCAGTGGGTTTAGTTTGGTTTTGGGTCCATTGTGGCCTCACATTTTTAGCTTGTGAGGAAACGATTGAGTCACTGCTTATATACAGATGCCAGTTAATTTTAAAATGATAATATTGTTTTGATTACTGTGTGTAGATCGCAACCATCTACACTAAAACTTACCATAGAATAAATTTATATGTATAAAGGTAATCCTTCACGGGTAAAAATTTTTTTTATCTAAGAAATATTATTTTTTAAGAATTTTTAATAGAATTTAAACATGCGAAAAGCAACTCCTTGGACAGTGTTTGCCTAATCTTAGTAGCATTATTTTAAGGGATTATAGACAGCAAAGATTTTACCTGTAGGTAGGCACCCCCTTTCAACACGCACACGTACCCATATGCTCCTAGGCCCCAAATGTGATGGAATATTAAAGTTAACAATTGAAATTCAAAATGTTAACTCATTCACCTTTCATAATCTTACAATATGTACTAAATAGCCAAGCAAGTAATTTGAAGTAATTATTCTTTGTATATTGGAAGAAAGGGAACACATTTGTCTTATTTAGAACAGCTTAAATTCTGAGGCTTAATGAACTGAAAAATCACTCAATGTGATTGCCAAATGCATGCTATTCTTTTTCACCTACTTTACTTTCCCCCTCAGAATTAAGCATACAAAGTTACAATTGGCACCTGGACAAAGGAAAATCTATAATATAGAGCACTTTTCAAGGTGTGTCAATTTTAAAGGCTTAAAAACAGTGCAATTTTATGGAAAGTGAATGGTCTTATCCTTTTCACAACTTTCAATATGCGATTGAATTGCCTCAAGAATTCAATCAGTCATGTAACAGGTAAGGCCAGCTATAACATGACTAAATGGTCAGGTAACCTTCTGTGGATGTAATCAGCATAATGTATTACCCAAATTGTATGAAAGACATTGACGTAAAGCCTGAACTTGTGGAAACCAGAAGAAGGGGGTTGAGATAATGCTCTCCTAGGTCACAAGGAGAATGGGATCAGGTCATCCTACGCAAAATAAGCAATTGACAAAGGACATATAAATAGTGGCCTCCAGGTAAATGGTTGACCTGGTGAAGAAAACAATGATGTGTTAGGAGACGCCAAATTATGTTAGCCACAGAAGGGCTTGTTATCATTATAAATTACAGACACAAGAAAAAGTACTTAATACTAATGAGGTGATGCGTGATTACTCAAATGATGGCAGGAGAAAAATGTCACTACTAAATTAACATTCTTTTTTCTGAGTAAGCAAAAAAAATATGAGTTAAAAGTCTGTAAAAGTTTAGGTACATTTACAAAAAAAGGGCCTATAGCAGAAAGCCAATGTTTTATGGAAAGTTAGGTTTTTTGAGGTTGATATGTTTCCAGGTAGCCATTCTTCCTAACAAACTGTGCAGATGGATCTATTTATAGCTAATCTTCATTTCATAGCACGAACAAATGTACAGATGAGAAAATTAATGCTGAGGAAATTAAAAAAGTATATTTTCAAGTGTCATAAGAGTTATCATAAGCCAGGACAAAAACTAGTCAAAACAGTAAAAATTTGTAACTATTTTTTTTTTATTAACTTTTATTAAGCTTCAAGTGAACGTTTACAAATCCAATCAGTCTGACACATATAAGTTTACATACATCTCACTCTCTACTCCCACTTGCTCTCCCCCTCTTCAGTCAGCCCTTTCAGTCTCTCCTTTCGTGACAATTTTGCCGGCTTCTCTCTCTCTCTATCCTCCCATCCCCTCTCCAGACAAGAGTTGCCAACACAATCTCAAGTGTCCACCTGATATAATTAGCTCACTCTTCATCAGCGTCTCTCTCCCACCCGCTGACCAGTCCCTTTCATGTCTGATGAGTTGTCTTCGGGGATGGTTCCTGTCCTGTGCCAACAGAAGGTCTGGGGAGCATGGCCGCTGGGATTCCTCTAGTCTCAGTCAGACCATTAAGTTTGGTCTTTTTATGAGAATTTGGGGTCTGTATCCCAGTGATCTCCTGCTCCCTCAGGGGTCGTCTGCTGTGCTCCCTGTCAGGGCAGTCATCGATTGTGGCCGGGCACCAACTAGTTCTTCTGGTCTCAGGATGATGTAGGTCTCTGGTTCATGTGGCCCTTTCTGTCTCTTGGGCTCTTAGTTGTCGTGTGGCCTTGGTGTTCTTCATTTTCCTTTGCTCCAGGTGGGTTGAGACCAATTGCTGCATCTTAGATGACCGCTTGTTAGCATTTAAGACCCCAGACGCCACATTTCAAAGTGGGATGCAGAATGATTTCATAATAGAATTATTTTGCCAATTGAATTAGAAGTCCCTGCAAACCATGTTCCCCAGACCCCCGCCCTTGCTCCGCTGAGCTTTGAAGCATTCATTTAATCCCGGAACCTTCTTTGCTTTTGGTCCAGTCCAATTGAGCTGACCTTCCATGTATTGAGTGTTGTCTTTCCCTTCACCTAAAGCATTTCATATCTATAAAAAAAACCCTCGCCCACCCTCCCTCCCTCCCCGCCTCGTAACCACAAAAGTATGTGTTCTTCTCAGGTTTACTATTACTCAAGATCTTATAATAGTGGTCTTATACAATATTTGTCCTTTAGCCTCTGACTAATTTCGCTCAGCATAATGCC
The DNA here is from genome assembly GCF_030014295.1 of Loxodonta africana. NCBI lineage: Eukaryota > Metazoa > Chordata > Mammalia > Proboscidea > Elephantidae > Loxodonta > Loxodonta africana. The sequence continues at coordinate 106,547,518 of NC_087347.1, read as the reverse complement.
TTCCAGGTTCCTCCATGTTATGAAATGTTTCAGAGATTCGTCACTGTTCTTTATCGATGTGTAGTATTCCAGTGTGTGAATATACCACAATTTATTTACCCATTCATCTGTTGATGGACACCTTGGTTGCTTCCAACTTTTTGCTATTGTAAACAGAGCTGCAATAAACATGGGTGTGCATATATCTGTTTGTATGAAGGCTCTTGTATCTCTAGGGTATATTCCCAGAAGAGGGATTTCTGGGTTGTATGGTAGTTCTATTTCTAACTGTTTAAGATAACACCAGATAGATTTCCAAAGTGGTTGTACCATTTTACATTCCCACCAGCAGTGTATAAGAGTTCTAATCTCTCCGCAGCCTCTCCAACATTTATTCTTTTGTGTTTTTTGGATTAATGCCAGCCATGCTGGTGTGAGATGGAATCTCATCGTAGTTTTAATTTGCATTTCTCTAATGGCTAATGATCGAGAGCATTTTCTCATGTATCTGTTGGCTGCCTGAATATCTTCTTTAGTGAAATGTGTGTTCATATCCTTTGCCCACTTCTTGATTGGGTTGTTTGTCTTTTTGTGGTTGAGTTTTGACAGAATCATGTAGATTTTAGAGATCAGGCGCTGGTCGGAGATGTCATAGCTGAAAATTCTTTCCCAGTCTGTAGGTGGTGTTTTTACTCTTTTGGTGAAGTCTTTAGATGAGCATAGGTGTTTGATTTTTAGGAGCTCTCAGTTATCTGGTTTCTCTTCATCATTTTTGGTAATGTTTTGTATTCTGTTTATGCCCTGTATTAGGGCTCCTAGGGTTGTCCCAATTTTTTCTTCTGTGATCTTTATTGTTTTAGTCTTTATGTTTAGGTCTTTGATCCACTTGGAGTTAGTTTTTGTGCATGGTGTGAGGTATAGGTCCTGTTTCATTTTTTTGCAAATGAATATCCAGTTATGCCAGCACCATTTGTTAAAAAGACTTTCTTTTCCCCAATTAATTGACACTGGTCCTTTGTCAAATATCAGCTGCTCATATGTGGATGGATCTATGTCTGGGTTCTCAATTCTGTTCCATTGGTCTATGTGCCTGTTGTTGTACCAGTACCAGGCTGTTTTGACTATTGTGGCTGTATAATAGGTTCTGAAATCAGGTAAAGTGAGGCCTCCCACTTTCTTCTTCTTTTTCAGTAGTGCTTTGCTTATCCGGGGCTTCTTTCCCTTCCATATGAAATTGGTGATTTGTTTCTCTATCCCCTTAAAATATGACATTGGAATTTGGATCGGAAGTGTGTTAAATGTATAGATGGCTTTTGGTAGAATAGACATTTTTACTATGTTAAGTCTTCCTATCCATGAGCAAAGTGTGTTTTTCCACTTAAGTATGTCCTTTTGAATTTCTTGTAGTAGAGCTTTGTAGTTTTCTTTGTATAGGTCTTTTACATCCTTGGTAAGATTTATTCCTAAGTATCTTATCTTCTTGGGGGCTACTGTGAATGGTATTGATTTGGTTATTTCCTCTTTGGTGTTCTTTTTGTTGATGTAGAGGAATCCAAGTGATTTTTGTATGTTTATTTTATAACCTGAGACTCTGCCAAACTCTTCTATTAGTTTCAGTAGTTTTCTGGAGGATTCCTTAGGGTTTTCTGTGTATATAATCATGTCATCTACAAATAGTGATAACTTTACTTCTTCCTTGCCAATCCGGATACCTTTTATTTCTTTGTCTAGCCTAATTGCCCTGGCTAGGACTTCCAGCACAATGTTGAATAAGAGTGGTGATAAAGGGCATCCTTGTCTGGTTCCCGTTCTCAAGGGAAATGCTTTCAGGTTCTCTCCATTTAGAGTGATATTGGCTGTTGGCTTTGCATAGATGCCCTTTATTATGTTGAGGAATTTTCCTTCAATTCCTATTTTGGTGAGAGTTTTTATCATGAATGGGTGTTGGACTTTGTCAAATGCCTTTTCTGCATCAATTGATAAGATCATGTGGTTTTTGTCTTTTGTTTTATTTATGTGATGGATTACATTAATGGTTTTTCTGATATTAAACCAGCCTTGCATACCTGGTATAAATCCCACTTGATCAGGGTGAATTATTTTTTTGATGTGTTGTTGGACTCTATTGGCTAGAATTTTGTTGAGAATTTTTGCATCAATGTTCATGAGGGATATAGGTCTATAATTTTCTTTTTTTGTAATGTCTTTACCTGGTTTTAGTATCAGGGAGATGGTGGCTTCATAGAATGAGTTGGGTAGTATTCCGTCATTTTCTATGCTTTGGAATACCTTCAGAAGTAGTGGTGTTAACTCTTCTCTGAATGTTTGGTAGAACTCTGCAGTGAAGCCATCCGGGCCAGGGCTTTTTTTTGTTGGGAGTTTTTTGGTTACCATTTCAATCTCTTTTTTTGTTATGGGTCTATTTAGTTGTTCTACTTCTGATTGTGGTAGTTTAGGTAGGTAGTGTTTTTCCAGGAATTCTTCCATTTCTTCTAGGTTTGCAAATTTGTTAGAGTACAATTTTTCATAATAATCTGAAATGATTCTTTTAATTTCATTTGGTTCTGTTGTGATGTGGTCCTTCTCGTTTCTTATTCGGGTTATTTGTTTCCTTTCCTGTATTTCTTTAGTCAGTCTAGCCAATGGTTTATCAATTTTGTTATTTTTTTTGAAGAACCAGCTTTTGGCTTTGTTAATTCTTTCAATTGTTTTTCTGTTCTCTAATTCATTTAGTTCAGCTCTAATTTTTATTATTTGTTTTCTTCTGGTGCCTGATGGATTCTTTTGTTGCTCGCTTTGTATTTGTTCAAGTTGTAGGAAGAGTTCTCTGATTTTGGCTCTTTCTTCTTTTTGTATGTGTGCATTTATCGATATAAATTGGCCTCTGAGCACTGCTTTTGCTGTGTCCCAGAGGATTTGATAGGAAGTATTTTCATTCTCATTGCTTTCTATGAATTTCCTTATTCCCTCCTTGATGTCTTCTATAACCCAGTCTTTTTTCAGGAGGGTATTGTTCATTTTCCAAGTATTTGATTTCTTTTCCCTAATTTTTCTGTTATTGATCTCTAGTTTTATTGCCTTGTGGTCTGAGAAGATGCTTTGTAATATTTCGATGTTTTGGACTCTGCAAAGGTTTGTTTTATGACCTAATATGTGGTCTATTCTAGAGAATGTTCCATGTGCACTAGAAAAAAAAGTATATTTTGTAGCAGTTGGGTGGAGAGTTCTGTATAAGTCAATGAGGTCAAGTTCATTGATTGTTGTAATTAGATCTTCCGTGTCTCTATTGAGCTTCTTATTGGATGTCCTGTCCTTCTCCGAAAGTGGTGTGTTGAAGTCTCGTACTATAATCATGGAGGTATCTATCTCGCTTTTCAATTCTGTTAAAATTTGATTTATGTATCTTGCAGCCCTGTCATTGGGTGCATAAATGTTTAATATGGTTATGTCTTCCTGATCAATTGTCCCTTTTATCATTATATAGTGTCCTTCTTTATCCTTTGTGGTGGATTTAAGTCTAAAGTCTATTTTGTCAGAAATTAATTTTGCTACTCCTCTTCTTTTTTGCTTATTGTTTGCTTGATATATTTTTTTCCATCCTTTGAGTTTTAGTTTGTTTGTGTCTCTAAGTCTAAGGTGTGTCTCTTGTAGGCAGCATATAGATGGATCGTGTTTCGTTATCCAGTCTGTGACTCTCTGTCTCTTTATTTGTGCATTTAGTCCATTTACATTCAGCGTAATTATACATAAATAAGTTTTTAGTGCTGTCATTTTGGTGCCTTTTTATGTGTGTTGTTGACAATTTCATTTTTCCACATACTTTTTTGTGGTGAGGCGTTTTTCTTAGTAAATTGTGAGATCCTCATTTTCATAGTGTTTGACTTTATGTTAGTTGAGTCGTTACGTTTTTCTTGGCTTTTATCTTGAGTTATAGAGTTGTTATACCTTTTTGTGGTTACCTTATTATTTACCCCTATTTTTCTAAGTAAAAACCTAACTTGTATTGTTCTATATCGCCTTGTATCACTCTCCATATGGCAGTTCAATGCCTCCTGTATTTAGTCCCTCTTTTTGATTATTATGATCTTTTACCTATTGACTTCCATGATTCCCTGTTATGTGTATTTTTTTTTTAATTAATCTTAATTTGTTTGTTTTTGTGATTTCCCTATTTGAGTTGATATCAGAACGTTCTGTTTTGAGACCTTGTGTTGTGCTGATATCTGATATTATTGGTTCTCTGACCAAACAATATCCTTTAGTATTTCTTGTAGCTTTGGTTTGGTTTTTGCAAATTCTCTAAACTTGTGTTTGTCTGTAAATATCTTAATTTGGCCTTCATAGTTCAGAGAGAGTTTTGCTGGATATATGATCCTTGGCTGGCAGTTTTTCTCCTTCAGTGCTCTGTATATGTCGTCCCATTGCCTTCTTGCCTGCATGGTTTCTGCTGAGTAGTCTGAACTTATTCTTATTGATTCTCCCTTGAAGGAAACCTTTCTTTTCTCCCTGGCTGCTTTTAAAATTTTCTGTTTATCTTTGGTTTTGGCGAGTTTGATGATAATATGTCTTGGTGTTTTTCTTTTTGGATCAATCTTAAATGGGGTTCGATAAGCATCTTGGATAGATATCCTTTCGTCTTTCATGATGTCAGGGAAGTTTTCTGTCAGGAGTTCTTCAACTATTTTCTCTGTGTTTTCTGTCCCCCCTCCCTGTTCTGGGACTCCATTCACCCGCAGGTTATCCTTGTTGATAGAGTCCCACATGATTCTTAGGGTTTCTTCATTTTTTTTAATTCTTTTATCTGATTTTTTTTCAGCTATGTTGGTGTTGATTCCCTGGTCCTCCAGATGTCCCAGTCTGCATTCTAATTGCTCGAGTCTGCTCCTCTGACTTCCTATTGCGTTGTCTAATTCTGTAATTTGATTGTTAATCTTTTGGATTTCTACATGGTGTCTCTCTATGGATTCTTGCAACTTATTAATTTTTCCACTATGTTCTTGAATAATCTTTTTGAGTTCTTCAACCGTTTTATCAGTGTGTTCCTTGGCTTTTTCTACAGTTTGCCTTATTTCGTTTCTGATGTCTTGAAGCATTCTGTAAATTAGTTTTTTATATTCTGTATCTGATAATTCCAGCATTGTATCTTCATTTGGGAAAGATTTTGATTCTTTTGTTTGGGGGGTTGGAGAAGCTGTCATGGTCTGCTTCTTTAAGTGGTTTGATATGGATTGTTGTCTCCGAGCCATCACTGGGAAACTAGTTTTTCCAGAAAATCCGCTAAAAAAAAAATGCAGTCAGACCCCTATCAGAGTTCTCCCTCTGGCTCAGGCTATTCGGATGTTAATGAAGCCGCCTGGGGAGGGTGGGGGAGGGAACAGAGAGATAGGAGAGTAGCACCTCGAAATATAGCCAGAGTTGCTTGTCTTGCTTGGAATGACTATTATATCTGAGATTCCCTCCGGCGCGTCGCCTATGTGTGCTGGCTGTGTGGAGATTGCCCCCGGGGGGGTCTGGCCTGCTGGAGTCACGGTCAGATCCTCCGCTTCCAGCCCCATGCCCAGCGTCAAGGCTCCCCTACTGGGACGGTGCACTCTCGACTCCAAAATCAGTCGCTGCCTCCCGGGGACTTCTCGTCCCTCCAGCCGCGTGGCCGTGCCGCCTCCGTGAACCGGTTGGGCCGCCTCCCGGGGTTAGTTCAGGTGGGTGGAGCAGCTCCCCGTGCTTGTGCCCTGACCGAGTGTCCCGGCTGGGACGCTGTTCTCTCCGCTCCAATACCAGTCGCTGCCTCCCGGGGATTTCTCCTACCAGTTGCGTCCCACGCTGCCAGCGCGACCCAACTAGGCCCCCTCCCGGGGTTAGTTCAAGGGGGTGGAGCAGCTCTCCGTGTTTATGCTGTACCTACGTCCAGTCCAAATCCTGGCGGGATGGTTCCCTGGCTGGGACGCTGCTCTCCCCGTTCCAAGACCAGTCACTGCCTCCCGGGGACTTCTCCTACCGGCTGCGTCCCACGCCGCCCGCAGAACTGGCTGGTCCCCCTCCTGGGGTTAGTTCAGGGGGGTGGAGCAGCTCTCTGTGCTTGTGCCGTACCTGACTGGTACGCTGGCTCCAGGCTCTGAAAACAATCGCTGCTTCCCCGTGTTAGATCGTTCTCTGTCTCTAAATCTGTGTTTGTTGTTCAGGGTTCGTAGATTGTTATGTATGTGATCGATTCACTTGTTTTTCTGTGTCTTTGTTGTAAGAGGGATCCGAGGTAGCGTCTGACTAGTCCGCCATCTTCTGTAACTATTTTTTATACCATATAAAATACCCTAGGTTAAAATTATTTTTATAATTGTGTATACTCCTACTGTTTTGAATTCTTAGACATAGAAGCTAAAATATATAATATATTATTATATACCCTACTCTGTCCTATAGGGTCGCTGTGAGTTGGAATCGACTTGACGGCAGTGGATTTTTTTTTTTATCTTTTATATATAATATATATAATTTTTCATTCCTTATCCTTTGAAACTTTTCATAACTTTCTTTATATGAACACACACACACACACAAATACCTAATATATAGTCCAGGGTAGCTATGAGTTGGAATTGCCTTGATGGCCATGTTTTTTTTTTTTTTGATATGTAACTACACACACATATATATCTTTAAAAACATAAGGAAAATGTATTATAGAAGGTATAATTTAACCTAGAATAAGACTAATTTAAATATGGAAATACATCATGGGACTATTTACATACTTCAAGTCAATATCCATCCTCATTTCTCCAAATTTATGAGTTTAGAAAAAAAAATACTTTGGAACAAAAGATTCATTCCTTTTAAAAATCACTATTTAGAGAAAAAAATCATTTAAATGAAGCTTAAGTACCTTGAAGTATGTAATCAATTTATAGATTTATGCTTATAAGTGAAACATTTAATATTCCAGAGAATATAAGAGGGAAAGATTTTGGACTTCACTGATACTAAATTCATGAGAATTGAGATGGATAAAACAGCATCATCTAATAGCAATGTAATGTAAGCCACATATGTAATTTGATTTTTTATTAGCCACACTAAAAAATAAACAAGTTCAATTAATTTTAATAATGTTTTATTTAATCCAACATATCCAAAATATCATTTCAACATGTAATAAATATAAAAATCATTAACGAGATAGTTTACATTCTTTCTCTCATGCTAAGTCTTCAAAATCTAGTGCGTACATTTAACACTGGCAAAAAACAAGTTTCCATGAATTGACAGAATACCACCTGAGATGTTTCAAGAAATGGATGCAATGCTGGAAGCGTTCACTTGTCTATGCCAACCAACTGGAAGATACCCATATTTGCACCCATTCCGAAGAAAGGTGATTCAAAAAATGCAGAAATTATTGAACAAAATAATATGCAAGTAAAATTTTGCTGAAGAACATTCAAAAGCAGTTGCCCCAGTACATCCACAGGGAACTACTAGAAATTCAAGACGCATTCAGAAGAGGCTATGGAACAAAGGCTGTCACTGCTGATGCCAGATGGATCTTGACTGAAAGCAGAGAATACCAGAAAGATGTTTACCTGTGTTTTATTGACTATGCCAAGGCTTTCAAGTGTGTGGATCATAACAAATTATAGACAACATTGAGAAGAATGGGAATTCCAGAATATTTAATTGTGCTTTTGAGGAACTTGTACTTAGTACATAGACCATAGTACATAGACCAAGAGGCAGAGGTTGCAACAGAACAAGGGAATACTCCGTGGCTTAAAATCAGGAAAGATGTGCATCAGGGTTGTATCCTTGATTGTTTAAGATTCTGCCTGAAACTGTATAAAAAAGAAAAAAAGGTTTATTTGATTTAATCAAATACTTAGTAATTTACTTGAATGCTGGGTACTATTATATAATTTATATTGTTGGTAATTCTTACATTTAAGTGGGATATATTATTAATTTAGTCCATATTAGTATTATAATGTACCAGATTTTCATTAAAATATTTCAGCCATCTTCTCCACACTTACAATAACCCTGATCAGCAGAGGGACCATGAAAACTGAGAAAGAAATCACAGTTATTTATTTACCTGCCACTGTGAAAATCTACACCAATAAAGCCTGGAGATGACTTTAAAAAAGGCAATATCCTGGGAAGAAAGACTTCAAATGAAAAAAAAAAAAAAATTACATATTTTGGTATATAATAATTCAGTATAATGTGTATTATTCCCAACTTTACCATTTGAACAATTGGATATGAATAGGTGAGATACCAATACCTTCCACATGGGAATTCCACCAATTCAATCAGTCCTTCTTATAGTCTGAGATTCTTTAACAAATATATTACTGATATATGTGATTTGGAATGGACATGATCTTGGATGACATTCTGAAGAAGACTTGGCATCTGGAAATGCAAATAATTTACTTTTCAAACAAGCTATAATAATTGTCCAGACTGCTGAATTCTACAGCAGCACACTGAGACTGTAAGTCTCATGTACCTACTTTGCTGAAGATTTGCAATCTTTCTTCCTGATAGAACATCACTTAAAATTGTACAATGCAACTTTACTAAACTCTTCTAACACAGAGAAGAAAAATTAGTATTTTCAGAGGTAAGTGTATTCCATTACGGTTGGGGAAGCATTGTTAAAGCAAAACTTCGGAGTCTTCTGTACTAGGTATGAAATTCTGATTTTCATGAAATGCTCAGGTATAAAATTTTGGCCACCTCATTAGACCATCACTAACCTAATCAGACCCAGTGTTTCCTTCTTAAAACAAATATTTTGTTATATCCCCTTTACTAATTGGGAATGAAATCCATGGATAATATCACATACCTAGATATGCAATTAAAAAGCATCAGTATAATGTTTCACCTACAATAAAACAAAAAAGGAAAGTAATTTCAAATAAAATAAATGTATTTCAGTATGTAAATTTTAAGTATATTTGCACAGAATTAGAAATAGTTACATGCTGGTACAACCATGTAAAATTAGGACGAACACTAATAGCTATGAATGGCAACTGATACACTTATGCTGTGTTGGCCACTCATCTAATATAAATTGCATCACCATAAACAACAAAGTTTTCTGGAACGATGACAAACATTTCAATGATTTCTGAATAAAACAAAGCAGAATCATCCTTTGATTTACATGATAGTCTTATTTCCCAAAAAGTCAGTGTATCTCACAACTAAAAAAAAAAAAAAAAAATTGTACCTAAAATGGAGTTATGTTTTAGGCTCTGAGATTATTAAAAAAAAAAAAAAGAAACACCCCATAGTTTGTTCATATGTTTTCTTCCAAGAGTTTTATAGTTTTAGCTTTAACATTTAGGTCTTCAATCCATTTTTAGTTTTTGTGTATGGTGTGAGGTATGAGTCCTGTTTCATTTTTCTACATGTGTATATCCAATCTTGGCAGCACATTTATTAAAGAGACTGTTTCTTCCCCTTTTGAATGGACTTGGTAGGCTCAGCGATCATAAGCAAAGTTTTACCTAGGTGAATGTCCAGCTGCATGATGAAGTGCTGTACAAAACCCAGGATGGGTTTTCTTTGTAAGAGACATTCTCCCACGTGACAGATCTTAGAGCATTGCTGGCCCCTTCCCACTAAAACTCTGCCTACTTAATGTCTCCCAATCATTGTTTCAGCAAAAAAAATGCCCCCTCACATTTCTAAAATGTCTCCCAGAGGGAAGTAACAAGCTGTTTAAAACCATAGGTGAGGATCAGTTCTTTTTAAAGCTCTACAAAATATATTAGTGTGGTGGGAGCACAGGTTGTAATTTTAATGAACCATAAACCATAACTAATCATGTCCTCTTAAAAAAAAAAAAGATGGTGTAACTCCTCCATTCTCCCAGACAATAAATTGCCTCTCAGGTAATATGTACCAGGTGTTTGGAGGAAGAGGGAGAGGTACTTCACGTCTCTGGGTATCTTCTTTATTATTGAGTCTTTCCCCAGCTGAGGTTAGTCCTGAAAACAGTAATTGGTTTAATCACTATGAAAGTTATAGAGCTAAAGGAGAAGTGATCGCCAATTCTAAGTGGGCCCTTTGATCTCTGATTGTCCTAGAATGAGAGGAAGAAATGTACTCACCACACTGAGGCCTTTATGGCATAAGGGAAGGCCTAGTATAAGAGTTCAGCATTAGTTCAGGTGCTGAAACTAACCAACGCTTGGAGTCTGTGCAAGGTCATTTAGCCTCTTAGCACCACAGTTTCCTTATCTGTAATGAAAGGGTAGTGGCTGATGATCTTTAATGCCCTTTCTAGCTTGAAAATTATAGACTTTCATGAATCTGTCAGGATACTACCCTTGTATTATCACTTCAAAACTAGCAGGAATGCCAGAGACCAGCAGGTGCTACCAGCAGTTAGAGGAAACAGTAAATGATTAGTCATTCCCTTTGTTTATGATGTTCAGCCCAGTTTAATAGAAAATACCAGCTGCGCTGAAGGCTCACAGAAAGTAAGGGGTCAAAAGAAAAAGTTTAGGCAATCACTACACACTCCTGATCTACAAGTAAGACACTCTGACAGAGGTAGTAGATATCTTTCCTCCCACATCCCCATTGTCTAACTTGTCTAACACAGTGTTTGACTTATAACAGAAATTGTATATATATGCTGACTGATACGTGTCTATATAATTATATGTCATGGATTGAATCGTGTTCCCCCAAAATATCTGTCAATTTGGCTAGTCCATGATTACCAGTATTGCATGATTTTCCACCATTTTGTCATCTGATGTGATTTTCCTAATAATGTGTTGTAAATCCTACCTCCTTGATGTTACTGAGGTGGGATATAATAATTGATGCATATATAATAATTATATATAATAAGGTATATATGTTGCTGTTCCATGGCTTCAAGTAGATTCACTCATATCAACCCCAAGTGATAGAGTAGAACTGTCCAGTAGGGTTTTCTATGCTGTAATCTGTACAGGAGCAGATCACCAGGTCTTTTCTCCCTTGGAGCCAGTGGGAAGATTTAAACCACCAATCTTTTGGTTAGCAGCTGAGTGCTTAACCACTGTGAAACCAAGGATCCTTAGTATATGAATAGTACACACACGCACACACACACACATAGGTGTACCAGGGTGGAGCAAATGCTTAAGCTCTTGACTGAAAAAGGTTGGCGGTTCAGCACATCCAGAGATGCCTTAGAAGACAGGCCTGGTGATTAGCCTTGAAAACCCCATGGAGCAGTTCTACTCTGCACAGATAGGATCACCATGAATCAAAATTACATGCAACAACTAACAACAAACATATGTATGATTTAAGGGTTATTTTAGCCACTGTGTAATACACCTCATTCAATGGTAAACAGTTCTGTATTCAAAGTTCCCCAGAAAGCTTCATTTTATATACCGACAAAGTAAATTAATAAAGGCAAAAAACAATCAAAAAACCTATTCTATTACTGTTTAGTGTGTGCACAATATAAACACAAGGAAATACTTCTGAAAGCTGTCAATTCAGCAATATAAAATAATCAACCCTGTGACAGAGTTAAAAAAGTATCACTGAATTCTACTGAGTTTGTGCCTTTCGTTAAGGTAACACAAAACTTTTAGTTTTTAGGAAAAAATCTGCAATAGTAAGAATCTAGCATTGTATAAAAAGTTATCTGTAAGTTTTTCCCACAGTAGATATAATTGATCCCCTTTCTTAATCAAAGATAAACTTAGGCAAGGCAGAATTAGTTGAGTGACTCTACACAAGATTAAAAAAAAAAAAAAAGATTACCCAACTATAAACTAAACAAGCACCTAACCATTCTACTAAACGGCAAACCAATTTCCTGTGGGAGAGTATAAACATGTGCTTCTTTTTTTTTTTTTTTTTTATAAGGATAAATGTCAAATCTTGCCATTATTGAATATTAGATCTTTTGCTAAGAACTTACAGTTATGTGGCTAGCGAAAATATTATCATTAAGAATTATTTTCATTTAATTAAAATCCTTAGTTTAGAAAAGAGAGTATTTGGCTTACTAAAAGATCTACAATTTTGACATGCATTTTCTTATTTTTATATTATTACCCAAAGGCACACTGAACTGCCAGACAGATCTAGCTTTGAGTCTATCCTCTGTATCCTCTTATCACCCAGGGCGCACATCTGATAAAGTTCTAACGCTACTGTGGATTATTGTTGATTTACTTGTTGGTTCAGCCACACAATTCTATGAGCTACTTGAGCAAAGAAGCAGTGTTTACTCATCTCTAGATCCTTAGTACCTAGAACAGTTGGCCATATATGAGCGCAATAGTATTTGTGTTAAAAACCAAAATGAACTGACTTTAGCATGCAGAATTACTATAATTTCAATTAAAAACAAACCTAATTACTATTTGGGGGAATTTTTATACCCTTATTTTTAGAGCTGTTTGGTCCCATTATGCTGCTGTTGTTGTTAGTTGCCATGGAGTCTATTCCAACTGTAGAGTCCTTTTGTAGCTCAAACAGTTAAGTGCTCAACTACTAGCTGAAAAATTGGCAGTCTGAACCTATAGAAGCACCTCAGAAGACAGGCCTGGGGATCTGCTTCTGAAAAGTCACAGCCTTGAAAACCCTATGGAGCAATTCTACTCTGTACACATGGGGTCACCATGATCCATTATAGTAAACCCCAAAACCCCATTGCCATCGCTTCAATTCCAACTCATAGTGACTCTACAGGACAGAGTAGAACTGCCCCATAGTATTTCCAAGAAGCAGCTGGTGGATTCAGAGTGCTGACCTTTTTTGGTTAGCAGCCAAGCTCTTAATAACTGTACCACCAGGGCTCTTCCATTATACTAGTGGTCCTTCAATTACAGTGTGCATGAGTATCACCTATGGAGCTTAATAAAAATATCTATTTCTCATCCTTACTAAGTTCTCTGACTTAGTAAGAACTAGATAGAGTGCAGCCCAGAAAGCTGAGTTTTTAACAGACACCTTAGGTTACAACTCTTGAGAAATACCATAGTAAACTTTCTGAAATGTTGAAATAGCTTATGCATTCTCCTTGCTACCTTTATTAAGGGCAACTCAAGCTGGGAAGTCATTGACAAAGAAACTGAGGTAGAAAGAGCTCCTAATAAGTAAGAGGAGGAATCTAGGTTTATAATTGTATTGCAATGCTTGATTTCTTTAAGGATAGACCCAGTAACAGACCAATGTAACATTAAATATCCCCTCCGAATGATATTACAAAAGGATTATTGTTTTTACAGACTCTCTAAACCCATTGCCTTGGAGTCAATTCTGAATGTGGGTGGTGCTAAATGTTAACATGCTTGGCTGTTAACCAAAAGGATGGAAGTTCAAGTCTACCCACAGACACCTCAGAAGAAAGACCTGGAAATCTATTTCAGAAAAATTAGCCATTGAAAACCCTGTGGGGCACGGTTCTACTCTAACATGCATAATATTATTTTTACAAAGGCTAAATAGGTTAGATGGGAGAAAGCGGTTGCTGTTTGGAAGATGAACTCTTTGTAGAAGAATGGATATGGAAGACAAAGCAACATCCTGTGGTAGAGACAGGCTCACACTGCTTAGCCCAAGCCCTTAGGGCCACCAATGTTTCAGAATTCTGAGTATGTTTTAGGTATTTAAAAGGTAATCTGGTGTATATATCATGGGGAAAAATGAGTATGTAACTGGCATACATTCCATTCTCTTCCTTTATTGAGGTATTGGGGTTTGGGACCATTTTCAGGATAGAAAGATGTCATATTGTGTAAACATACTAATGACCAACCTTTTTGGTAACTAACGGCATTTGCTAGTGGAAGAATCCTTATCTACGAAACGCTTTTAGCAGGATGAACCTAGTTGTCTACACTGCTTATTGTACACAAACCTGAAATATGTGGACTTAATGTGTGAAAACTTGATAGAAAATGTCACGTAAGCAATTTAACAATTTGAGATTAAATTAGACATATTTTATGATTTGAATATGTGGCTGCACACATGTTTAGAGGTTACGAAGCTATGTCAATCTCTGTCCAGGACAAATTCTGATGTGGCAATAAAGGAATTCGCAAGCTATGTTGAAGATTCTAAACCACTCTCTGCTTCTCCTTTGTCTTGCATTACATGGATTTCTGAAACTATTAATAAAGATTGATACTAAGTAAGGCATCTAGTTCATTTGAGTCTGATTTGACAATGTAATATTTGACATTCTGATACTTCGTGCAATGTCTACCTTATGGTTCATAACACCCTAGAAGTTTAAGGCAATCTATAATTAAATACATTGATATTTGTGCAAAGAATCATGTAAATATTCACACTGAGTAGAATAATAATAATAAAATGAACTATAACCTTACAGCCAGTCAGGGAATGTTTGTACATCGTATCAGGTCAGGCTTACAAAATAAATTGTTAAAAAAAATCTTCCAGAACTTTTTGAATTTAAGAATAATGGGTAAAGCTTTGAGGACTGTCTCAGTTACCTAGTGCTGCTGTAACAGAAACACCACAAGCGGATGGCTTTAACAAACAGAAATTTATTTTCTCACAGTTTAGGAGGTTAGAAGTCTGAATTCAGAGTGTTGGCACCAGGCAAAGTCTTTGTCTCTGTGTTGGCTGTGGGAGAAGGTCTCTTTAGTTTCAGCTTCTTTGGCTTGGTTGTTTAATCTCTTTTATATTTCAAAAGAGATTGATTTACTACACACCTCAAGCTAATTCTGTCTCATTAACAGAGCAAAAACAATTTATTCCCAAGTGGAATTACAATCACAGGCATAGAGGTTAGGCTTTAAAATCCATATTTTGCGGGGACACAGTTCAATCTATAACAAGGACCAAAACCTAGATTAGTTCTTTCATTGTCTCTTCCACACGTCTACATTGTTGTTGTTGTTGGTTGCCATCGAGTCAAATCTGACTAATGGTAACCCCAAGTGTTCAGAATAGAACTGCTCCATATGGTGTCTGATGGTGTCACCTTTTGGAAGCAGATTGCCAGGCTGTGCTTCTGAGGTGTCTCTGGGTGGGTTTGATCCACTAACCTTTTGGTCGGTAGTCCAGCATTTAACCAATTGTGCCACCCAGGGACTTCTCTTCTACATTAACAACAACAACAAAAAACCAGATTCCAACCGACTGAGACCCTATAGGACAGAACAGGACAGCCCCATAGGGTTTCAGAGGAGCGGCTGGAGGATTTGAACTGTCAACCATTTGGTTAGTAGTCAACCTCTTAACCACTGCGCCACCAGGACTTCTGCACTAACTGCCCATATTTCCCTCTAGCTTGAAGTTCTGTGCAAGCTTTTGAAAAAGCCCATCTTCCTGATGGTGACTTCGGCTAAGCCATGTCAAAGAGAAGAGAGCCTTGGCTTTGCTCACACTGCATCCCTGTGCCTAGATACCAGCTCTGTGGGTGTGAGAGCTTGTGGCAGCAACAGCAGAGGTGGCAACAGAAACAGCTACCTGACCTCTGCCTCTCAGTCAGGGCATCATAACCCTGAAATTCAGTCTAGGGGTAACTCCTGATTCCATTTCCTCCAGCTCTTCCAGGGATTTTGGAAGCCCGTAAAACAAGTCTCTTCCTGCTTCAATACCAAGTGTGATTTGCTCTAAACCCTGACTGATATAGCACTTGATATAGGTAATTTCAGTAATTTAGCTCTCCAAAACATTATTTCCTGAGTATGTTTATTTTATGAACAATTTGCATGTTTTGCAGTTTGTTTTAATCTTAAGCATAAATGCCACTCTCCACCCAAGGAAAGATATTTGCAACATAAGTAGAAACACATCTCTTATTTTCCCTTGCAATTCATTATCTTTTAACTTGCTTTCATATGGGGATCATGCTGTAGGAAACAAGTACAATCTTATCAGCAACACATAAACCCTTCTTAATAGAAGAGATTTTTTTTTTCTTATGTCTTGCATTTCTCTTTCCTATTACTTGCCCTCCTGCTTAGATGTTTGCATTTCATAAGATGCCTTCAGGGTTACTGTAAACAGATATCTCACTGCTAATAGTGACAATGGCAGCTTTGAAATTCTGGGGCACTTCTCGTAATTCATCTTGAAGCAGCACCATATTCCTCTTTTTGTGGAATATCTTCATGTTACATTGTTAGGTTTAGGGGCTCAGTCATTTTTTTTCATTGCTTTGACTAGAGAATAGACACTTAGATATTTAGAGAAAGTTATATATTGTTGAGTCAAGGCAAGTATTACTGTTCACCCAAGCAATGCAAATTACACCAACCGTAGTGACTGATTCTCATTTTTTGTAACTTTACAGGAGATTTGCCTTGCTTTTCACTTACTAATGAATGGTTTCTTCAAGGGCCTGGAAACAGTTAACATCTTTAAAAAGTAGATATTACAGAACTCAGGAGATAATGAGCAAATAGTCTAGGGCTTCATTTGTTAGAACCGGAGAAAGTGTAAAGATAATCTAAACATTTTCCCCCAGAAAAGTCATTCTTTCAGCAACACCTTTAAAGCAAATTATATGTAAAAATGTGAGAGACTTAGGTAACAAGTACATTCTCAAAACTGAAATAATTGAAAATATATTAGTTTCTATTTTAATGAAAATTTCATTTTCATTTTAGGTCTCTTTTAGTTCAATATTATTTATGGGTTGCAGAACATGAGTTCAGAAAACATTAGTATTGTAAGGTATTTCAACAGGGGTTGCCATTTAATTAATATCTTATAGAATAATTGCTTTTCCTTCCATGAAAGATTATTGCAAAAATGAAAAAGCAAAAAAAAAAAAAAAAACAAACTCAGAGGAATTAAGAACGATAACTATTAAAAAAATCTTTCCTTTGTCCTAATACGTAACTCTAAAGCTGTCCTAAACATTTCAATGGTAAGTTTTCCCACAAATAGAAGCATCAAGAAACTAGTATCCAATTCAAGAAAGAACACAGGAGGGAGGTGGGGCTGAGACGGCAGAAGAGTCAGATGCTTACTATCATTCCTCTTACAACAAAGACCTGAAAAACCAAGTGAATTGATTATATTTGACAATGTAGGGGCCCTGATCATCAAAGACGAAGCTGAAGAGTTAGACTGAGCAGCAAGGGGAAGGAGAGGCAATCCAAAACCAGCAAAGAGGTGCCAGTTATGAGGTCTCTGGCACTTTGCTGGCTGAGTCGACCAGTGCACATGGGCTGAGGTACACATTAGCATTCAGGACGTGCCTCACAACATCGGGTGAGGCTGGGCAGCAGCGAGTCTGCACAAGCCTCTGGAGCTGGGTAGAAGCCTCGCTGGAACTGCAAAAGTTAAGTGCAAGCATCTAACCCACTGTGTAGGGACAAAATAATCCCCCCCCCTTTGAGAGTTTCACAGTGAAGTACCTCTTTTCCTTCACCTACTCCCCACTCTGCTCCGACACCAGTCTGGCAGTATTCAACAACTGCCACATCCACCAAGCAGGAACTCAGGAAGGATCAGGAGGCCAGCCCCTTTGTCTAGGCACTGGCATAAGGGGTCCATAGACTTACAGTGCCCTTCACCCCTGCCTAGACCTGTGTGGGTCAATTCAACATCACATGCCCTCATTAGCATAAAACAACAGGGCATATACCTGAAACCTATTTTCAACTAGAGCAGACAAGGATGAGTTGCAGATTTGTGACATTTGATACTGCCCTACCCATTAAGCAAGGACCTCACCCACCCACATCAAGGGCCTGAGGGCTGACAGTATCACCCGCTCCATCTAGCCACTCATGACAGGGGTCTGAAATAAGTGGTGCCTCCCAGTCCCTCCAGCCAAAAAGTTTGAGTGCTTAAGGACTGGCTGCAATACTCACCCCACTAAATGCTAAATATATGATAAATATATCAACAAAAAGACAAATAACCCAATTAAAAAATTGGCAAAGGATATGAACAGGTACTTTACCAAAGAAGACATTCAGGCAGCTAAGAGATCATTAACCATTAGAAAAATGCCAATCAAAACTACAGTGAGATACCATCTCATTCCAACAAGGCTGACATTAATCCAAAATACACAACATAATAAATCTTGGAGAGATTGTGGAGAGACTGGAACACTTACACGCTGCTGGTGGGAATGTAAAATAGTAGAATCACTTTGAAAAACGATTTGGTGCTTCCTTAAAAAGCTAGAAATAGAAGTACTCCTAGGGATATATCCTGGAGAAATAAGAGCTGTCACAGAATAGACGTATATATGCACACGCATATTCGTTGCAGCATTGTTTGCAATAGCAAAAAAGATGAAAACAACCAAGTGCTCAACAAACGAATGAATAAACAAATGATGATGCAGATACACAACTGAATTCCACACAAGGATAAAGAATAATGATGAAGCCGTGAGACATGGACGAACCTGGAGAGCATTATGCTGAGTGAAATTAGTCACAAGAGAACAATTATTATGTGAGACCAGTATTATAAGAACTCAAGAAAAGATGTAACATAGAAAAAAGCATTCTTTGATGGTTACAAGGATGGGGAGGAAGAGGAAGGGGTATTTACTAACTAGAGAGTGGACAGGGATCAACTTCGGTGAAGGAAAGGACAACACACATTACAGGGGAAGTCAGCACAACTGGACCAAAGTGAAAGCTAAGAAGTTTCCTGGACACATCCAAACAATTTGAGGGGCAAAGTAGCTGGGGCTGGGGCCTAGGGACTGTAGTTTCAGGGAATATCTAGGTCAATTGGTATAACAAAGTTTTTTAAGAAAATGTTCTGCATCCCACTTTGGTGCTGGAGTCTGGGGTCTTAAAAGCTTGTTAGCAGCCATCTAAGATGCATCAGTTGGTCCCATTCTGCTTGGAGCAAAGGAGAATGAAGAAAACCAAAGACGTAAGGTAAATATTAGCCCAAGAGAATAAAGGACCACGAAAACCAGAGACTCCACCAGCCTGAGACCAGAAGACCTGGATGGTGCCTGATTATCACCAATGACCTCCCTGACAAGGAACCCAACAGAGAGTCCCGGATAGAGCAGGAGAAAAGGGTGGAGCAGAGCTCAAATTCATGTAAAAAGACCAGACTTAGAGTTCTGACAGACACTGAAGAAACCCCCAAAACTATGGCTGCCAGACACTGTTAACCCAGAACTGAAACCATTCTAGAAGCCCACTATTCAAAGATTAGACAGGGCTATAAAGCAAGAAAAATAATACACATGAGGAGTGTACTTAGTTCAATCAGATACACCAGACCAAAAGTGAGGCTCCTGTATGAAGGCGGGATGAAGAGGTAGGAAGGGACCAGAATTGTTAAATGGACCCAGGGAACCTGGGGTGGAAAGGGGGAGTGTGCTGTAATATTGTGGGGATGAAACCAGTGTCACAAAACAATACGTATATAAATTTTTTGTGCGAGAAATTAACTTGAGCTGTAAACTTTCACCTCAAGCATGATTTAAAACACGCATGCACATACACACACACACAATCAGAATCAAGGAGAACAGGCTTGTTGTACTAACAAACTACAGAAGGCTTTGAAAATCCAAGCTATCCCAGTATAAACCACTATTCCTTTTTCCTTTTTTGTATTTTTGGTTTGGGCACATTTGAAGAGGATTACATTTTTTTTTTTTTTTACATCAATCTTGCATCATCTAAATAGTTCATTTTAAAAAGTTCCAGCAGTAAATAAAATTACCTTTTCCTATATCAATGTAATAAATAAAGTAAAATTGTGTTTGGATTATAGTTGTTTATAGCTATTTCATATTGCTTATAAAATATTTCAAAGGCTAATTTAATGATTAATTTTTTAATACATTTCATATATTTTGAGAGAAAAAATTTGCAATATTCTTGTGGTTTTTTCCCCTTCCCTTCTAAATGGCTTGAGATACTATTGAGTTATTATTATATGCCAGATTGTCACAAGTTTTTTTCTTTTTTTAATTGTACTTTAGATGAAGGTTCATAGAACAAACTAGTTTCTCATTAAACAGTGCACATATTGTTTTATGACACTGGTTAACAACTCCACAACATGTCGACACTCTCGCTTCTCAATCTTGGGTTCCCCATACCAGCTTTCCTGTCCCCTCCTGCCTTCTAGTCCTTGCCCCAGGGCTGATGTGCCCCTTTAGTCTCATTTTGTTTTATGGGCCTGTCCAATCCTTGGCTGGAGGGTGAACCTCAGAAATGACTTCATTACTGAGCTGAAAGCATGTCCAGGAGGAGCCATACTTTCAGGGTTTCTCCAGTCTCTGTCAGGCCAGCAACTGTGGTCCTTCTTTTTGAGTTAGAATTTTGGTCTACATTTTTCTCCAGCTCTGTCCAGGACCCTCTATTACAATCCCTGTCAGAGCAGTCAGTGGTGGTAGCCGGGCACCATCTGGTTGTACTGGGCTCAGTCTGGTGGAGGCCGTTGTAGATGTGGTCCATTAGTCCCTTGGACTAATCTTTCCCTTACGTCTTTAGTTTTCTTCATTCTTCCTTGCTCCTGAAGGGGTAAGACCATTGGTCTATCCTAGATGGCCACTCACAGGCTTTTAAGACCTCAGACGCTACTCACCAAAGTGGAATGTAGGACATTTTCTTTGTAAACTATGTTATGCCAATTGAGCTAGATTTTCCCTGAGACCACAGTCTCCACAGGCCTTAGCCCAGCAATTGAGTCCCTCAGGAAGTTTGGATGTGTCTATGGAGCTTCCATGACCTTGCCTTGTACAAGTTGTGTCTGGCTTCCCAGTATTGTGTCACAAATATTTTTATACTGAATTTACCTTTCTCACACAATACTGTAGAGGGGTTTGGCAATGGATTTAAGGACTGTACTTGTGAAGAATTACAGAGGTCGGTTAATTTGACGGCCTGTTCTGTAGAGATTGAATTCGCCTCATTTGATTATTTTCTGGTCTTCTCCTTGTTTGGGAATTGTGTACAAATTCGAAGTGAAGGTCAGCAAAGGTATTTTAAGGAATGTCTGGACTGAGTACAATAAACTTAGGACACAGGTATTCAAGTAAGGGAGTGGTTCTTGTTTTACGATATATAATGACTGATAACTTTAGTTTGTTAAAAGGTAATCTTAGGACATTATAAATGATGTGTAATGGTAAAAGTATGCTCGCTATTAATCTTCCCAATACCTGATGCTCCCTATTCCCTTTTCTTCTTTGTTTTACCCATAGCATATATGTCTGTCATACTTCAAAAAAATGTTTCATCTTTCTTTTTCTGTTTATTATTTGCCTTAGAATGTAAGCTGTTCCTAAGGACTGGGATTTTGGTTTGTTTTATTCACTACTGTATTTCCAGTACATAGCCTGCCTCACAGAATATGCTAAATAAACATTTCCGAAATAAACCTGGGAAGGTGGGTCCTGTCCAGAGTGCTCAGACTTGCCAGTGATCTGGACACTAGTCTTCGAGAAAGAGAAAGTAACATTATTGCAATGCCCAGAGCACGGAACCGGAAGGAAGCTCCTCAGATCCAATTCTCCAGCTATGGGGAAGCAGGGCTTATATGTGATTTGGGCAGCAAGATGGTGGCTGCACAACTGTACTGGGGAGAGAAAATTCTAGAAGGAATACATAGGGAAGATGTTGCAGGATTTATGGTGGCCAGAAAACAGGAGGTGACGTGGTTCTTGTCAGACCTCTCACTCCAGAATGGGATCCAGGTGATGATTTTCCTCCTTATTCATTCCACCTGTTGCTGTGTCCTCTGTTGAGGTCAATTAATACTCACAGCTGCCTCTTCTGCCCCTACAAGGCAGGCCAAATCTGGCTTAGGCACGTTTAAGGCAGTCTATTCTGACCAATGGAAATTTACTGGCTTTGTAGGGTCAGGTTACAATAGCATCAACGGAAAGAAATGTAGAAATACATATATGTATATATTCATTGTTGTTAGGTACTGTAAAGTAAATTCTGACCCATAGTGACCCTATGTACAACAGAACAAAACACTGCCAGGTCAGGTGCCATCCTCACAATCATTATTATGTTTGAGCCCATGTTGGAGCCACTGTGCCAATCCATCTCATTGTGGGTCTTTCTCTTTTTCACTTACTGTCTACTTTACCAATCATGATGTCTTTCTCCAGGGACTGGCCTCTCCTGATAACATGTCCAAAGTATGTAAGATGAAGTCTTGCCATCCTCACTTCTAAAGAGCAGTCTGGCTGTACTTTTTCCAAGTATACATGCATATACGTATATATGTACACATATAATCTGGGAAAGTACAACTTAAATCTATTTTAGAGATTATTTAAGAGTTATCTTCAAAATAGATATATAGACCTATAATGCAGGGATGGTCAGCAAACTTTTTCTGAAATGGGGCAGATGGTAAATGTTTTAGGCTTTGCGGGCTATGTGGCCTCTGTCACAACTATTCAATTCTGCAGTTGTAGTGCAAAAACAACCATAAATTATATTTAACAAATAAAAAATAGAACTTTAATTACAAAGAGAGCTGGTGGGCCAAGTTTACCCTGAAGGTTATGGTTTTTCAACTTCTGCTCTAATCGGTTAAAAAGGTAGTTGACATTTTATTTTTTGACACCAAGAGGGGTAATGCACTTGATATTAATACAGACTTCTTTGGACGGTTCTGGGCATAGATTTGAAGTTTTGACTTCATTCTAGCGTCATGGAAGTCACATATTAATATGCACAGGAAGCAAAAGCAATCAAACACAATCAAACCATTGCCACAACAGACTGTGTGAAAAACTTTTCCTAAACATAGTTCAAAGTCACTCAAAGAATGCAGTTATTTATAAACAGCTTACTAAAAATGACAGTATAAAATGCTTTCATTTCTTGAGTATGGCATGAATAAAAGATTGCATATCATAAGCATTGCATAGAAAAATCATATTTCTGCTGTTGTAAAATTTAGAACAAGCAAAGTAAGTGATGTCAGCATGGCTCTTTTAAAATAGTTTTGGGAGCAACTATATTGTCTGCCCTATCCAGAAAAACCAAACAAATGAAAACAAGCCAAACAAAGCAAAAACTTGACTTAACCTACCTATAGACCTTCACAGTGCAACTCTTTAGAGTTTCCTGTCTTCATTGCTTCAACCTTGAAAACACAAACTGCAGTCAGGGTCATTACTTCCTTAAACTAACTACTCCTCAACAGATTAAAATCTGAGCCATAGAAATCAATCTCTTCTAAAGTCAAAACTAAATCCAATAATCTATTTCATAATTTTCGTCCTTCTTGACCTTGCTGATCACATTCCAATCTCTTCTGAAAATTTATTATTTTGATTATATCATCTTTATGTAATGGTAATAGGAAATATTGTTTTTCTTTCTTATTCTTCATTAAGCAATGTTGTAAAAAAAAATTGTAGTGCAGTTTAATTCCTTACTATTAAATAGTAATCACTTGATAGCAAATTAAACTCCATCATTTACCTCAGATTATTACTCTTTAACCTTCTGAGTATCCATACCTTCATACATGGTTTGCTCAGGGTTGGTTTCTCAGTGATAGATCTGAGGGTCACACCTAAAGGTTTTCACCCTCACTCCAGACTTGCACTACACCAAGCCACCTCTACACCAAAGTGATATTTATCCCTCCATTCAACTATTTACTGATTCAGCAATGAGTAGTTCTTATTTAAAGTATTAAATACCAATGAATAGCAAACCCAATAAGACTTAGTCCTTCTCTCTGGCATTTTTGTAAAGACAAAAGCAATCCTAAACAGGTAGCAACAGTGTAAAAGGAGATTTATACTTAAATACCAAGGAAAAGTTGATGGAGGAAGAATAAATACATGTGGTGCACATATTAGAAAAGTATTCTTAGAGAAGTTAACTTTTGAGCCAGATCTTGATGGAAACAAGGAAAAGAGAGAAAAAGGAGCAACAAATGCTATCCAAACAGGGGAAAGACATATTGAAGGAAGCTGGGATATGTAAGACACTCAAAGAGGGGATGTGTCTAGTTGGGCAGTAGTGACAAATAGGTTTGAAGGTATTGTGGTTTAGGAATGGTGGAGAGGGTGGCAGCAGAGGGGATGGTATTAAGAATTATGATGAAGACGCATAGGAAGTCTAAGATAAGGATATTTCTGTGCTTTTTACCAGGACTTTCTTTGCTATTCCAATATTGTACTTTCAAGTTTTGCTATCCAGTTTTTGACAAATAGTGATTTTAGCGTCTGTCCCTTTATGTATGGTAAAACCTCATTGTGTATGCTTATTTGAATGTGTTGCCTTCCCTTCTAGACTGCAAAATTATTGAGGTCAGAAAGTCTCATTTTCTTAGCTTCCCTCTTAAAAAAAAACATTGCCGTGGCGTCAATGCCAACTCATAGTGACTCTATAGGACAGAGTACAACTGCCCCATAGGGTTTCCAAGGAATGGCTGGTGGATTTGAACTGCTGACCTTTTGGTTAGCAGCCCTATCTCTTAATCACTACGTCTCCAGGGCTCTGTTTCCCTCATAGGGTATATAAATATCACGGTGCCTCCTAGTAGGGGCTCTATAAATACTTCCAGAATGAACGAATGTCCCATTCAATTCCAGCAATACAAATGTCACAACCTCTTGCCTGTCACTTGTACACAATTCCCCAAAAACCAACCAAGCTCATTCTATTTGCCTTTCTTTGAAATTTCTCAATCTTGAAGTAGATTCTATGTAAAAATTGCTATTTACTGTTAAGAATTTCAAGAGCTGCATTCTCTACGTGCAAAGCACCATCCATGCACTTGTTCCATGAGAATGTAATACTACGTCACACAGTACACATGAAGATTGTGTTTTGAGGTCTTAAAAAAAAAAAAAACTCTGGAAAGTATGACAAACTATGCTGGTATGAAGAGAATGGCTTTGCTATTTCGCACCACTGACTGAAAGTCATATTCGTCAATTCTGTTCAATTAGTCAAGCTTCTCTAAAGTTCTTTGACAGAAGCATCACTGTTACGTGAGAAGAGAGTAAAGCTTTTATTTTAACAAAGCTTCTGTAGTTGCCATCAATGTACAAACACTGAATTTTTATCTTCATTAACTTAAAGGCATGAAATGTAGCCTTTTTTTGCCTTCAAAGTCTCTGAATTTATTTGAGATTCAGTATGCATGCTGTAATAATTAGAACACAATCATGACTCTCGAGTAATGCCTTTGAAGCGTTGTTGTCATCAAATGAAGCTTTTTATTCTTGGTACGCCCAACACAATGTAAAATGAGCTGATGCTTGCTGTAATTAACTAGTGAACTTAGTCATTGTGGGAAGTCAGACTGAAAAATTTACATTAAAAACTTCTGCTTTTATTGTGACTGAACTCATGGATTGAATTGTGCCCACCCAAAGTATTTATTAACTTGGTTTGGCCATGATTCCCAGTATTGTGTGGTTGTCCTCCATTTTGTGAGTGTAATTTATGTTAAAGAGGGTTAGGGTGAGATTGTAACATCCTTACTAAGGTCACAACCCTGATCCAATGTAAAGGGAGTTTCCCTGGGGTGTGGCCTGCACCACCTTTTATCTTACAAGAGATAAAAGGAAAAGGAAGTAAGCAGAGAGTGGGGGACCTCATACCACTAAGAAAGCAGTGCCGGGAACAGAGTGCATCCTTTGGATCCGGGGTTCCTTCACAGAGAAGCTCCTAGACCAGAGCAAGGTTGATGATAAGGACCTTCCTCCAGAGCTACACAGAGAGAAAGCCTTCCCCTGGAAATGATGCTCTGAATTTGGACTTGTAGCCTACTAGACTGTGAGAGAATAAATTTCACTTTGTTAAAGCCATCCATTTGTGGTATTTCTGTTACAGCAACACTAAATGACTAAGACAGAATTTGGAACTGAGAGAGTGAAGTGCTGCTTTAACAGATACCTAAAATGTAAAAGCAGTTTTGAAACTGTGAATGGACAGAAGACTGGCAGCTGCAGAGGACCAGCAGCAGCAGAGTCAGGAGGCCAGTGTGAGACAGTGCTGGAGCCAACTCACAAAGATAGAGAGCTGAGTACCTTTGCCCAGGAGGCTTCCTAATGGCATGGGTTGCCTCTGGGCACTTACCACTGGAGCTAGGTTTGCCAGCCCACATAGCAAGAAAGCTGAGTGCCTTCTGGCTGAACTTTACCAGCAGAGAGGGTTGCCTCCAGGCACTTATCGGTGGATCTACAGAGCTTTGAAACACTTGCCCCAGTAGGGCAGATGAGGGTATGAGGCCAAGGAACCAGGAAGCAGAAGCTGAAGAGGCAAGGAACACAGGAAGCTGAGCTGCCTCAGTCTCAAAAGATATGGCCTCTACCACTGGGGTCTCAAATGGTGGGGCCATGGCCTCTGGTGTTTCTAAGGGTGGAGTCACCACTCAAATGGACTAGGAGAATGGGGCCACCAAAAGCCAAGGCAGCAGAGTTGGCTTTTCCAGTACGTCTGGAAGGTGAAGCTGAAGACCAGGGCCGAGGGGCCTCCACTCAGAATTCAGAGTGTGGCTAATACCTAGAGTCTGAAGGGTGGGGCTGTTGTATGAATGGTCTCAGAGAACAGAGGATTATTTTCAAAGCTTTGAGGGCTAATGTAATGTGTTCTACCAACTTGCTTGGTACCTGCTATGCCTTCTTTCCCTGCAATTTCTTCCATTTGTAATGGAAATTTCTAGCTTGTGCCCACCTGTTGCACCATTGTACCTTTGAAAACAGCTTACATTCTAGATTTCACAGATGAAGAGGAATTATTGAATTTTGGACTTGGAGTTAAGACTTTTGCTACACGATGCGATGAACTTGTTTTACATGTAGCAAGACATAAATTTTGGGGAGCCAATAGGTGGAATGTCACAGATCGAATTGTGTTCCTCCAAAATATTTGTCAACTTGGTTAGGCCATGATTCCCAGTATTGTGTAGTTGTCCTCCATTTTGTGATTGTAATTATGTTAAAGAGGATTAGGGTGGGATTGTATCACCCTTACTAAGGTCACAACCCTGATCCAATGTAAAGGGAGTGTGGCCTGTACCACCTTTTATCTTACAAGAGATAAAAGGAAAGGGAAGTGAGCAGAGAGTGGGGGTCCTCATACAACCAAGAGAGCAGTGTTGGGAGCAGAGCACATCTTTTGGATCTGGGATTCCTTTGCAGAGAAGCTCCTAGACCAGGGGAAGATTGATGACAAGGACCTTCCTCCAGAACCTACACAGAGCGAAAGCCTTCCCCTGGTTCTGATGCCCTGAATTAGGACTTGTAGCCTACTAGATTGTGAGAGAATAAATTTCTCTTTGTTAAAGCCATCCACTTGTATTTCTGTTATAGCAGCACTAGGTTACTAAGGCAATGAATATCTAAGAATATAAATACTTTATTTTACCAAATTAATTGTACAGAAAATATTTCCTATCAAAGTGTACTCTTAAAGGCAGTATAATAGGAATCAAAATAGTGCTTACTTCTGAGGCAGATATTGATTGGGAAGGGTCATTAGAGAAACTTTTGAATGTTGGTAATATTCTATTTTAGATTTGGGCTGTGGTTATACAGCTGGATAGCTCACCCAGTTGGGTACTTAAAATTAGAACTCTTAATACATCTCACTGTACATGTTTTCTAGTACAATTAAGAAAAATGAAAAAATCAAAGTAGAAAAAAGCATCATGAATTCAACTATGATTTCTGAAACTCTCTATGTAAAGCAATATACACAGTTATAAATATGTAAAAGACAGTGTTACTGTTACCTAAAAGGTTATAATCTAGAAAATAAATATTGAAATCTAAGAACTCAAATTAATCAATTTTATTTAAATAAGCACGTAAGATTTTAAGTATATCTGAAATATATGCAGACATAGAATTATATGGAATTGTCAGAGACATTTGGAGGTTTTGGGGTATAAATTTAAAGTCTCATGTTGATTTAATAGGGACTTTCAGTTTTTTTTTGTCATTAAATTCTTGATTAAATATATATATGAATACACATATATTTATATATAATATATATTTACTTATATATATATTTAATCAAGAGCATATATATGGAGCCCTGGTGGTGCAGTGGTTAAGTACTTGGCTGCTAACAGAAAAGTCGAAGGTTCAAACTCACCCATTGCTCCATGGGAGAAAGATGTGGCAATCTGTTCCTGTAAAAGATTATATCTTCAAAAACTCCATGGGGTGGGCAGTTCTACTCTGTAGCATAGTGTTGCTATAAGTTGGAATTGACTTGATGGCATGTGTTTGGTTATTATTATTATTTTATTTTGGCTTTATAAATATAATTTCTAGTCTGTATTTTTTTTAATCCTTTTAATCATAAAAAAATCATATCCTCGTTAAAATCATTGGTTGGAGTTAATACTTATTTTAACATGTAAAAAAATAGGATTATCTTTTGTGATTGACTTACATCACCATCATAATGATTTCTAGGTCCATCCATGCTGTAGCATATGATCGCACTTATATGAAATATCTAGAATAGGCAAATGTATAGAGACCAAAGTTTCTTAGTCATTACCAGGGTGGGGGGCGGGGGGAAGTGGGAGTCATTGTTTAGAAAGCACTGAGTGTCTGTTTATGGTGTTGGAATAGATACTTGGCAATAGATTCTGGTAATGGTTGCACAACATGATTAATGTAATTGTAATCACTGAATTATACATGTAAAAAAATGTTGAATTTGTAAATGTTTTATGTATCTTTTTTACTGTAATAAATTTAAATGTAGGATTATGTCATGGCTATTCCTCTAGGTACATGGAAAGAAAACTAATAGCTGTCTTGTAACTGGGCTGGTAAATGACACTACGGGCCTGTGGTCTCCAGGTTCCTCCTATACCAGGGACAATTAACCAAGGCAAGGATATTTACTAATTCTTCCCTTTCTGTCAGTCCCCAGGGTAGACACTCAAAGACCCCACATTTTCTCCCAAGCTCCTTCCCAGGCAGCTACCTCATTCTCAGCAAGTGGCTTTGTTTCTTACTGCATAAAATAAAGTCACTAGAAATGGGTGCTTTGATGAATGTTCTATGGGTAATGTATTTCCATACAAATCAAGGCCTTAACCTTTGCTACCTCTATCTGTGGAAAAAATGGTCCTGGTGGCACAGTGGTTAAGAGCTATGGCTACTAACCAAAATGTCAGCAGTTTGAATCCACCAGCCCCTCCTTGGAAATCCTATGGGGAAGTTCTACTCTGTCCTATAGGGTTGCTATGAGTTGGAATTGATGCAATGGCAATGGGTTTTATCAAAATTAATTCTTCCATCTTCTGTCATTTCTGAGAACTTCTTTTCATATTTATCTTTTCTTTCCAATATCTTTAATATCTCCTTCTCCTAGATTCAAAAGGGCTGACATCCCATTCTAAAACAGAAGATCTCATAGGTTATTCTTCTCTCTATACCAAAAAGAGACGTTTATGTGTGTTTTATTGACTATGCAAAGACATTCGACTGTGTGAGTCATAACAAATTACAGATAATATAGTAAAGAATGGGAATTCCGAAACACTTAATTGTTCTCATGAGGAACTTATACATAGACCAAGGGGCAGTTGTTAAAACAGAACAAAGGGATAATTCACGGTTTAAAATCAGGAAAGGTGTGTGTCAGGGTTGTATCCTTTAGCCAAACTTATTCAATCTGTATGTTGAGCAAATAATCCAAGACACTGGACGATATGAAGAAGAACACAGCATCAGGATTGGAGGAAGGCTCATTAATAATCTGTGATATGCAGATGACAAAACATTGATTGCTAAAAGTGAAGAGAACTTTGAGCACATACTGATGAAGATCAAAGACTACAGCCTTCAGTACGGATTATACCTCAACATAAAGAAAACAAAAATCCTCACAATTGGACAAAGAAGCAACATGAAAAACAGAGAAAAGATTGAAGCTGTTAAGGATTTCATTTTACCTGGATTCACAATCAACACCCATGGGAACAGCATTCTAGGAATCAAATGATGTATTGGATTAGGCACATCTGCTACAAAAGACCTCTTTAAAGTGTTAAAAAGCAAAGATGTCATTTTGGGGACTAAGGTGCACCTGACTTAGGCCATGGTGTTTTCAATTGCCTCATATGCATGCGAAAGCTGGACAATGAATAAGGAAGATGGGAGAAGAATTGATGCCTTTGAATTATGGTGTTGGTGATGAATATTGGATATACCGTAGACGGCTAGAAGAATGAACAAATTTGTCTTGGAGGAAGTACAGCAAGAATGCTCCTTAGAAGTGAAGATGATAAGACTTCATCTCACATACTTTGGACATGTTATCAGGAGGGACCAGTCCCTGGAGAAAGACATCATTCTCGGTAAAGAAAAAGATCAGTGAAAAACAGAAAGACCCTCAACAAAATGAGTTGACAAGATGACTACAACAATGGGCTCAAACATAGCAACAATTATGAGTTTGGCACAGGACCAGGTGGTGTTTCCTTCTGTTGTATATAGCGTAACTGCATCAGAACAAACTCTATGGCACTTAGCAACATTACTTACTACCCCTATTTCTACAACTCTAGCTTTAACCAAGGGTCAACAAACTTTTTCTTGAAGTGCAAAACCTGTGTTTAGTTTTGCAGGCCATGGGGTCGCACTTACTCAACTTGGTCATTGCAGCAAGGTTGTTTTTTCTGTTCTTTCCTCTTGTTCCCCACTGCCAACCCAATCCACCTATTTATCTTTTCTCCCACAATTATTACAATAGTTCCCTGCCTCCTTTACCTCTCTGCAGAGGTCTCTTAGACTTTAATATTTCCTGCTTCAGATTTTACATTTTAACATTTCCAGGGAACTCTTTCTCAATTGTAAATATTATGTGAATATTAACAATTCATTTCTTAGGATTATTTAATGGGCTATTCTTGAAGATAAATAGGGACTCTTGACTCTAGGAGAAAAGGGGTAGCAGTTCCTGAACTTATTCCTACCCATTTATTTTTCCTCCTCTCTAGGCATGCTGTGCACTTTGCCATTCTCCAAGAAGACTTATTATATTACTTCTGTAAGATTTGTTGGGAACAATGGTGGCTCAGTAATAGAATTCTCACCTTCCATGCAGTAGATGCAGGTTTGATTCCCAACCAAAGTACCTCATGTGCATCAACACCCATGTTTCAGTGGAGGCTTGTGTATTACTTTCACACTGAACAGCAATCAGCAGAGCTTCCAGACTACAACAGGGTAGAAAGAAAGGCCTGGTGATCTACTTCTGAAAATCAGCCAATGAAAATCTTATGAATCACAACAATTTGATCCATAAATGATCATGGTGACAATACAGGACCAGGAAACATTTCGTGCATGGGGTCACCATGAGTCGAGGGCTGAGTTGACGGCAGCTAACAACAACAACATATACTTTCTTACTCCTATATGGCTCCTACCATACTATTCCTTCTGCCTCTGATGTCCTTGTCTGTGTGTATATTCATCTTTCAATTTTCTGAAAAGACAGAGTGAAAATATTTAACTCTATATTGGTTGTCTGTGTTAGGATGTTCCTTTAGGACCTAGACATCACTATACATGTTTCCTTAGGAGCTAGAGAATCTAGTATTTCATGGCTTGTATTCGATGGATGAACTCAAAGATATAGAGACATGTCCCAAGCCTCTGAATGTAGTGAGTCACCTTGATTTTCTAGAAGCTGAATGGACAGTTCCACAGCTTCTGTCACATCTAACACTGGCATCCTTTTTCATAGCATTAATGGACTACAGAAAGCTAAGCAAAGGGAATCTTATTTTCTGGCATTCTAAACCTCTTCAGTTCTTGACAGGACCTGCTCTAGCAAGACTACTATCTTAAGAAATCTCCAGTGAAAAAAAGAGGCAGCATGTCAAGTTCTCCAAAGAACTTCTTCTCCATGTAGTTCTATGGTGACACTGTGGAAGATTTTCAGGTTTACCCAGCTCAGACACAATCTAGATAGAAAATGAAATGCCACTATCTCCTTCTATCAGGTATCTCCAGTACTCAACTAATGAATTTTTTGGAGTCCCTTGATGATAATTTATCATGAGTCCTCATCTTTAATTCAGAGACAGCAACAACAAGAGCAACAAAAACTCAGTTAATATTCTGTTATACTTTGAAGTACAACCAGAATGCTCATTAGAAGCAAGGGTGGTGAGATTTCAGCTTGCTTACTTTGGACATGTCATCAGGAAAGATCAATTTCTAGAAAATGATATCATGATTGGTAAATAGAGTGTCAGTAAAAATGAGGGAAACCCTCCGTGAGATGGATTGACACAATAGCCATGAAAATAGATATAGATAAAGAAATGGTCATGAAGAAGGCACAGAAGCAGGAAACATTTTGTTCTGTTATCTGAAATGTTGCTATGAGTCAATGGCACCTAACAACAACAATAACGTGCTTTAAGTACCATTTTTGGGTCAATTTCATATCTACAGCACTGATCTCTCTCCTTACCTCTGGACCAATGTATTAAAATGGGTATTAATCATCTATCCTTGAATTCTTCACAGTCACCAATTTCCAAACATATTCAAATTTGATCTACACTTGCCTGATTGATAGATTCTTAAAAATAAAAAATAAAAACTTTGCATCCATATATTTATATAGAGATAGATAGATGATAGATAGATGGACAGAAGGACGGACGGATGGACGGATAGATAGATTGATTGAATTTAATTCATCAGCTTCTCTAAAATTATTGTTCTTCTGTTTACCTTATTTCAGTAGAAATAATCCACACCCACCCAGTTTTTCAAGCCAGAATCCAGGATATCATCTTCAAATCCTTTCTCTTTTTCATCTATCTTTTCATCCCCCCAGTCAATCACCTAGTGCTGTCTTCCAGCTCTTACATATCTCTTATCTCCATCTCTTTCAGTTCATTCTCACTGCCAAGACCTAACTCAGACAACAATAATCTCTCAACTGTTTTAATATAATTACCTGCTAAGTAGTCTCCCTTGTGACAAGTTTGTGTCTCTTTATTCTCCACACTACAGCCAGAACAATCTTTCCCAAATGTACACTGGCCGATGTTATTCTCTTCCAACATCTGCATATGTCTTATTAAAACCATCCTAATTTGGCTCCCTTTATCTCTCAATCTCATTCCCGTACCTTTTCTCTACTTTCTGTTCCTGTAATGCACTCTCTCAGAACCAGTGTTTAGGACTACTCTACCACAAGCTCATAGATTTCACTTTGAGGTGCTATGACAGTGCCTTTTCATAAACTGTTTTCTCTGCTTGGAATATTTCTTTTTCCTTCCTTATAACCCATCTTCCACTTAAACGTCCACATCTTGCTCTTCTTTTTAGTCTTAGATTATATATGCATTATTTCTCATAAGTTTTCTCTGATTTATTAAGACTTATCTACACCTCTTATATGTTCCTACATTAACAATTACTTCCGCTTTTAGGTTATATTGTAAACATATACTAATATTTGTCTATTTACCTTTTTGGATTATAAATCGCAGAAGGTGGCGTGCCATGTCTTTTTTTGTATATCCAGGGCTTAAAACACAGTAACTGATTAAAATATGTGTAAGTTAAATGAATGAATGATCACAGTGTTGATGATGAGACACAAGAAACGAGTGGAGGAGGTAATACAACATCATAAATACATTAGGAAGAAGCTATCTTCAAAACACTTCTTTTCCTGGCTAGTGGAATAAAAGACCTCGAGGGATGAGTTTGCAAGCATATGTCATATTCCTTGACTATTTAATTCTGTATAGAGTTTATAAACATATTTCATGCTTTTTGGTAATCAAAATGTATTATGTCAGACAATATAGCCAGTTTCACTAAAAGAAAAGAAAAATCATGCTTTTTATTGACAACTATTTTCATTTTTCTTACAAATATCTAAAATAGTGGTTTGAACTATTTCTATGAACTTTTAAAAAGGGGTATCTGGACAGTTTAGAAATACAGAAGAGCCTTTCTAGAATGCAAAAATGATATGAAAAGGGAATGGAAAAGAGCCACAAAGAAGTGGGGAACACATCGTTTGTATAATGCTAGATGGCTACTAATGGCAACAACAGGACTCAGTTAAGTTTCAGTGTCAAAATAAGAAACTAGCATTGATAAAATATTCTGTTCTACGGTACTATCATTTGAACAAGCATAATTAGAGTATAGAAAATCAAAGAAAAATTTAAAATATAGCAATGCAGACTTTTCGTATGTTGTGTAATTTTAAGGGGAGAAGAACAAAGCAGACATGCTGATTGACATGAACTTATAAATACCAAGTAAGTGGCTGAAAGAGTGCTTAATAAAGTTTTTTGTCAATGCTATAAACCACTACATTGATGTCTCTGAAATTTTTTGGTAACGAATGTCGAAGGATGAAAAGAAGTTATAGATTCCCTCTGTTTTTTTCCCAGAGAGTTTAAAAAAAATGTGTATATATATGTATACCCAGTGCTGTCGAGTCAATATATAAACTCATGTAAAAAGCTTTTACTGTTTAGTTTCAAGGTACATGCTGCCCATTTTTTCTTACTCAGAAAATATTTATAATAAATACCCTTTTTTTATGTGCTTGAAATACTTGAAAATAAACATTCTACTTTGCTTTTGCAGGCCTCCTTTTTTTTTTTTTTTTTTTAAACTCATTTTCTCCTTATCGCTAAGAGCAACAGCACTAAATGAGAGTGTGATATAAGTGAGTCAATAAAACACACGTACGCAGGATAGAAAAGTGTTTGCCATCTCTATGTACGTGATTAGCTGACTAAAAAGGGTTACCAGTCACTGGTTAAGACTCTAAAATAGAAGAAAAAAATATCGCTGATACAGGAAGACATTCAGAGAATCTCTATTTTCCAACCATCTCATTTAACGATTTAAGATAAAATGGCAATGAGAATGGTAGAAGGAAAAAATGCAGTCTGGGGTGACAGGATAATCAGTATGCGGCATGTCAGGAAGTCTGTTTCAGAGACTGGCTTTCGTAATGTTGGGTAAGGAGTATATAATTATAGTTATCTGTATATCCAAAAATACCAGACCCATGACTACAGGCGTGTATTATGTCTAACCAGGTAGACAAGGAAATCGTACTAATATACCATGCTTAATCCTTTACTTTACTTACAATCTGTTAAAGACTATTTCATTTATTAGACTGGTATCCTGCAGACTTAGACAACTCATTTCTAGAGTCACAGATAAATTATCATGTTTCATATGCCTGCAATACAGGAATGCATTGAAGAAGAAGATCAGAGGCATGCTTGTTTAGAGAGGCTTAAAAGGAAACCATAAAGGGCACTCTGGCAAGCAAAGGAAAAAAAAAAAAATTCAAGTAGGTAGTAAAGAGATAAAAACAGGCAGTAAATACGCAAAGAGACAAACATGAATGATGCATTCACATAAAAATAATAATAACTGCAGATCCTTTTCCATTTGGTAGAAAACTTTGCCTGGGTTCAGGGACAGGAGTGTTTCTCTATAGCATGTAACTGATGGATCAGAATACATAAAGAGTCAAGGACATGGCTGAGAATGTGACATAAATGATCCTCCACACACACAACCGAATTGTAGCAAAGACAATCCAAGTGGCCAAATCTTTCATTCCTGAGTGGGAATAAATGGGCATTATGTATTGGAATGTGGGTGGCAATTTAAGCACAGATTATATTCCAACATTTTTAGGGTCACAAAGAGAACTTGTCATATTTTGTGAAGTTTCTAGTATAGGGGGAGAAGAATATGCTAGGAAATTTCTTACCTGGGGATATCTGTAACCATCTTATGTTGAATTTAGAAGATCTATTTTTTCTCCTCAAAATAAAATAATCCATAAAATGAACCTGGAAGAAGATTCCAGTAATTTCTAACCTGTTGTGATTTGGGGCAAATCTTCCTGAGTGGGAGCCAGACTCCAGTGATTCTGTGCCTGCCAGATATACTGGACATGTAACAGTCTCTGCAGTGGTCAAGTTAAATCCTCATTTAAAAAAAAAAAAAAAAAACCACTGCCATCGAGTCAATTCCAACTCATAGCAATCCCATAGGGTTCCCAAGTCTGTAAATATCTTATAGCAGACTGCCATATCTTTCTCCTGTGAAGCCTCTGGTGGTTTTGAACCACTGGCCTTTCAGTTAGTAGTCAATCACTTTAACCACTGTACCACCAGGTCTCCAAATCCACGCTATATTTAAATTAAAGCATGTACTGCACATCCCTCTGCCCCCTGACTGGAGTTGATGGGAATCACAACACATCTTTCTCCAAAGACAACCTCCTGACAGCATCTATTTTTCCCACCTTGCATTCTGACTCATATTTTCAGTTAAATGAAGGATACAACAATTGTGGAACTAATTTTTGCCATTTGCTTGGTGTTATGGTTTGAATCGTGACCCCCAAAATAGAAGTGATAACCCCTAGTAACTATGAACATGACCGTATTAGGAAATAGGGTCCTTGAAGATGTTATCAGTTAACACGAGGTCATGCTTAAGTAAGGCGCATCTTAATCAAATCTGAGTGGTGTTCTTATGGAAGAAGAAAAGAGACAGAGGTACAGATGGGCGATACACATAGACAGAGGCAGACTGTCATGTGAAGATACATCTACAAGCCAAGGAATGCCTGGACTACCAGAAGCTGAGAGAGGCAAGAAAGGATCTTCCTCTAGAGACTTTGGAGGGAACATGACCTTGCCAACACATTGATTTGGACTTCTAGCCTCCAGAACAGTGAGACAATAATTTTTTTGTTCTTATAAGGTGCCCAGTTCATGGTACTTTGTTTCAGCAGCCCTAGGAAACTAAAGAAAAGACATAGAGAAATCTGGAAGTTCAGATTGATACCAAAATTTGGTATGCATCCTCTCTTCTATGTTAGATGACATTCCTTTAATGAATCACTGTACAGTTTGGCTGGGTATAGAATTACTAGATTTGAAATACAAATCCTTGAGGAATTGTTTTTCTTTCCTTATTTCTAACTTCCAATTTTGCCATTAAGTAGACCAGGGCCAGTGTAACTGTCTTTTTTTTTTTTTTTTTTTTTTCTTTTTCCTCATTATATTGCTCACCCTGGGGGCTTTTAAACTCAGACATTTTGTAGTCCTTGAAACTAAAAATTGTATTTTTTGGTATGGCACATTTTTCCTTTTACTTCTTTCCATTCTGGGAAATTTAATTGTAACATTTTGTTTATTATTTTTCCTTACAATTATTTTTCTTTCTGGGAAGCCTATTAGTTGAACACTGAGACTTACAGATCAATGCCCTATTTGTCTTTTATTTTTTTGTCTATTTTCCATCTTTTTTTTTTTCTTTTTATCCCAATTTCTGGACTGTTTCTTCAAATTTATCTTGCTGTCTTCTAAATTTTAGAATTCTGCTCTCACTTTTTAAAAATTTAATTTAACAATATTTCTTTTTCTCTGAATGTTCCGTTCATTTGCTGTGTTTCCTTAAACTTATATTCTTTTCTGTTTATTAATTTTCATCATTGTCTTTCATATTGAAGGTTTTATTCAACTGTCTGCCAACTTTAGCTATTCAATCGTATTTAACAGTAAGACATTTAATATTTTTTTGAAAATTACATATTCAGGTGCGCTTAACTTTTAGTGTTCTTCACTGTAGGTTGACTGGTCATTTTGTTGGAGAAAATCCAAATCCTAATATTTGAATTCTCCAAAACCTGCCAGAGAGCCAGAGTAGAATATTCCTG
Source organism: Loxodonta africana (assembly GCF_030014295.1). NCBI lineage: Eukaryota > Metazoa > Chordata > Mammalia > Proboscidea > Elephantidae > Loxodonta > Loxodonta africana. The sequence goes on along the minus strand of NC_087347.1, from coordinate 106,509,851 downwards.
ACTTTAATCATCTGGGAGCCAAGACAGAAATGGGGTTGGAAATCTGACTAATCAAGGTTTAGGTTTTTTTGTTTAACCTCGCTCGTTGGAGATCTCATTTCTAACTTTCCTTGTGTCTGATGTTTCTAAGACTTCAGCAACTGCAGGTCACCTTATCCATAGTATAATCTTCTCATCCCATACCTGACTATGCTAGATTTTTAATCAATCTCTTTTTTATTCTCACTTCCCCACCTCTGCTTTCTGAGGTACTAGCTCACATAATTTCTGAACCACCCAGGGTTCTGCAGCCCAATGTGTCTTGCTTGTATTGGCTTCCTGCGGTGTTTACTATGTTCTGCTAATGAATTGCCATTCCTGTGTCAGTTAGGACCCATAGCGATCCTATAGGAATAGTAGAATTGCCCACAGGCTCTTCAAGGAGCTGTTAGTGGATTTGAACTGCTGACCTTTTGGTTAGCAGTTGATCTCTTAATCACTGTACCACCAGAGCTCCAGCTAATTAATTAGTTAATTAATCCTAAACTAAAGAATTAGTTAGCTACTACTCTCTCATTAGCTTTCCAACATTTAGTCAATGTATTCCATCAGTTATTATCACTCTCTCACACTTCTTGTCTTTGGATTTATATCATTTCTCCCCCTAATCTGATGTTTTGGAGGGAGAGAAAGTGCAGAGATAAATGTTTGTTCTCAAATTACCACATTTTTGTAAGTGAGCCCAACCATGGTAGAATTTATTAAGAAAGATCCAAAAAATGAAAACAAGGAAATCTTACCAGAATATTGACTTTTAGTACTGGAATGGTACTTGGAAGTTACAGGCAACCAGGTTAGAAAAAGCCTGAGAATATGGTCCAAGGACACAGACTATGAATGTAATCCCGTGTATGCACAAAAAACAGCAATAAAAGTTATTGAAAACCAAATATTAGACCCAGAAATCAAGTCCCTTAGGCAGCAATACAGCATCAACACAGGAGAATAAAACATACAGAAAAGGACTCAGTTATAGATGAATTAGCATCTTTGGAAATATTGGGCCGAAGAAGGAGGAGAAGGTTAGATAGAGCAGAATAGTTGGAAGAATGACTTGATTTTGTGATGGAGGATTTGATATATACTGGCTTACATTTTCAACAACTGGCAAGACTGAGTCTGTGAGAGTTTTTTGGTGACTATGAAGATTTTAGAAGGGCACGGAGGAATGTTACATCAGTTATCCTAAGTAGCTGATGTTATAAAATGCTCTGTAATTATATTAAGCTTCCAACATTGGCTCTCTGAATAGATTTAGGTTAAGGGGTAAAATATTGAATCTTCTTAAATATTTCATGCCACTGTAGTCTTAATTTTTGTTAGAATATCTTTTCTGTCCCTTGGCTTGTCTCCACTTCATGAATCATATCATTGTTTATCCCAGACAAACAAATGTTCCGTGTCTATGGTAAGTCATAATCTATTTCTATAGCAGCAATCAGCCACATATGCCTTCAAGTCATTAAAATGATGCTTAGCCAACACCGTCTAAACTGTAATTCTATTATTCTACTTCTCTAAAATGAGGATTCACAGCACAGAATACATAGCTTTTCCTTGCTTCCATCTGCAATATCTTCTCTTATTTTGGAAAAAAAAAAAATGAAAGGGTAATTAAAATGGATTAAAGTACCTAATGGCAGTGAGGCTCTTGTTCTATTAGAGCAGACAAGTACATGTAGTGAAAGCTGTCAAAATCAGGGTTGAAATTATTTATGAAGATTTTGATTGTTGGGCTGTGGATAAACCTGTAAAATCGCACACAGTGCCCTAGGAGGCCATGGCCTTTCATTAATCAGATGAATGCCCAAGTCTAAGTATTGACTGGTGTTTTTTTTTCCTTTCTTGGAGAAGCTTAGGACATTGGGACAATAAGGAAAGAATGACAAATTCACAAAATCTAGGGCTTGGAGTAAACATGGAACTGCAATCTTTCTGAGTGTCAATCCTTGTGCTGAAAAAGAAACATCTGTCTCCTATACAAGTAAAATGTTAAGATACAGTTTGCTTTTTCACACATTTGCTATTATACTTCTAAGTGACATGTATATGCTCTGAAAACCTAGTTATTCAATTAAAATTCTAAAATTAATGTGTATCAGTATTAATAATTCTGCTTGTATATTTTCATGCATACATTAAGCAAATTTTATAACTTTAAACTGTACAATTTCTTTTATCCATCCTTAAATAAAATCCAGTAAGTATATATAGCTGAAGTTTTTAAGGTTTTTGATCACATAAAATATGTTAATTTTCTCTAAATTATGAACTTTTCACATTTATGCTAAATGGAAAGTCAAGTTGTAATGAGTTAAACAGTAGATTTTAGTAGCTTAATACATCTTTCATTCAAAACTTAGCAATATCAAGAGGTTTTTGTTTTTTACTTCTTATTCCTTTTTTCTCAAGAACGTTACAGTTTCCCTTGCTTATTGAATACTTATTGACATTTGTGGAACAGGAAACATAATTTGGTACCTACTGTCAATCAAAATCTCTTAGCTATATATTATTGCTGTAAAACTATTGATATTGAAAAAATTACTACATGTAGATAGATACTTTTTCATCAAAAATTAAGTGAAAGCAAGCCATTTAAAACAAAACTTTGAATTCAAAATTGCTTTAGGCTACTAGAAAATTCACCCGGAAAGCACTCTTAAACCAGAGGCAAAGTTTCTACGTCTTAAATAACAGAGAGGCACTTCACCTGGTCAAATGCAAAGCAAAATAATAAAATTTCTCTTCTGTGGTCTTTATGCCATTACACTTCTTTTATCACAATTTTTGCCAGTTACAAACAATGATTCTAAAAATATAGTGAACAGGTTTGGAATCTGGTCTCTATCCCAAACGTAAAATTAATAGTGTATTGGGGAAGAGGATGAGGAGAAGGGGCAAGCTTCTGTCTATATAACCAGGTAACTCTGAAGCATTCCAGTTTGCGACCCATTTCCTTAGACACTCTGGCCTTTACTCTTTCCTTTAACGTACCTGATAGCCAGAGTTCATCTCAAGATCCCTGGTGACTCACCACCTTCCAGAGTTCTGTTACTCTGCCTCCTTTGCAACCGATTTTTAATCCTTGTTCCTCATGCCATTAAACTCAATGTCATGGTTTTCTCAAGTCAGCAATTACCTAATCCTCTAAACTCATAAACTAGTTGATCTTTCCCAATTCTAGGTTATTTTCCAATATCTTTAAAGAATGATTTTCTGCCATGGTATAATCCAAAGTGGTGAATAATTCATGGGCAATTCAGCTCAACCGGGATGGGAAAGAAATTGTATTTTAAAATTTAAGATAATATACAATATAGATAATTCATTTCAGGTATCTCAGGACACTGTGTTCTATTTTAAATTCTACTACGTAAGCTACAGGAGCCCTGGCGGCATAGTGGTTAAGTGTGCTAACCAAAAGTTCCGCAGTTCAAAGCCACCAGCTGCTTCTGGGGAGAAAAATGTGGCAATCTGCTTCTGTAAAGATTTACAGTCTTGGAAACTCTATGAGGCAGTTCCACTTTGTCCTAGAAGGTGGCTATGAGTTGGAATTGAATTGATGGCAGTGAGTTTTTTTTTTGTTGTTGTTGTTTTTTTTTTATATAAGCTTCTATGTATTCTGCCTATTTTAGCTCCATCTAAATTCACAGGCAACCCTGAATCTCTCTTACGTTTAAAGAAGCACCTTCAAAGAAAAATAGAATTCCTCAGTAGAAATTTGTTGAACTAAATAGGTTTTATAAGACAAAATGATTTATCAAATGTGGGTAATTATGTATCTACCTCATGAAGCTGTAGGAACTAAAATTAGTCAATATAAAGTCAGCATCTAGACATTGTTACATTTTATGTGTTAAACAGGTTTCTTAACTCTGGAAATTTTCTAAGATTTAATATGCTGAGGTGATAGGGTGTACATATTTTCCCTTTGTTTCTGAGCAGACTGATTAATTTAGACTACTGTTCTGGGAAACACACTTTAGGAAAAACTCTCTGGGAACCTCCTCTCCTACATAGATATTAAATTCCCTGGATAATCCAGAAAACATCACCCTGTGAAACAAAAGCTAAAATAATCAACTTAAAGTGAATGAGAAACAATGTTTGCCTCTGTCTTTTACCCCAATTCTCTTTATCCTTAGCAGAGGTTCCAAATCTAACTCATATAATATAAATAAATTGCTCAAATATCATTTAGATAATAGAGATATGAGTTTTCAATATTTATTAACCATTGTGTTCCACTGTTAAATATTCTGTGATACAAAGAGAATACTGTCAGCCTTATCCTGCTTAATGAAAATTTCTTAAATTAATTCAACTTCTTTTTTGCTTGGATCCACTCGTAAAAGTAGTATGAAGGCTTCCAATTTAATTTAACTGGAATTCTCTGTGATACATAATGGTTGTTTTTAAAACTTCTGATTCTCTTCTTTAGGGTATGTGACAGTAATGTATTTCCCTGCCTTCTTGAAGTTAGGCATGGTCGTGTGAGTTGGTTTGGTAAATGATATGTAAGCTGAAGTTTTATGTCACTTCTGGACAGGGACATTCAAGATATGATGCATAGTTTACATGTCCCCTTTCCCCTGTCATAAGCTAGAAACTTTTCACACAATGCAGACTCTGTGTTTATTTACATGAATAAGAACGATAAATAAACCCTTATTGGTTAAGCTACTGAAATTTTGGAGTTAGTTTTTACCGTAGCAATGCTGAGCCCATCCTAACTGATACATCTTGATACTAGAAGAATGAAGTTCTTAAAGGTTGCTGAAAGTTTTGTCATCCAACCATTGTATTATTCATATATCCATTAAGTAAGGTGATAAAATCGGCTTTCTGAACTTTCAAGCTAAGAAGAAGACCCTGAATTTAGTTAAAATATCAGTGAGTTACAGAAGTGTGAGCAATCAGTGAGGCTCTCCCTCTGTCATTTCAGCAGAAACACAGCCTTAGTTAATCTATTATATTTTTAGAATATTATATTTATAGTCATTTTTAAGGTATTACTCATTCAACATATGTTTGCAATGCACTTTGTACCACTCATTGTAATAGGTGCTGCTATATAATGCCGAACGATCTAGAAAAATGTTTTTCAAGCATTTTTACTCTTGAGATTCCTTTCCTCTTAAAAAGCTCAATAATTTGAGCAATCCAAAAAGCTTTGTACATGAATTATTGTTGCCAATATACACCATACTCAAATTAAAACTGAGAATATTTTTAATTAAACATTTTTAGATAGTTATAGGTTCAAGTGCATTTCTAAGAAAAAATACAGAAAGACTCACTTATCATTTCCCATTTCTTGCCAATGGTAAGAACTTGAAAAACTGTAGTCTGCTATCACACATCCAGGATATGGACATTAATAAAACAGTCAAGATACAGAACATTTCTACCACCACAAATGTCCCTCATGCTGTTCTTTTGTAGCAACACTCAACATCTCTCTCACCGGCCCCCACTTACACCTTACCCAGGCAATTATTAACCTGTTATCCATTTCTATATTTTTGACTTTTAAAAAAATGTTATACAAATGGAATTAAACAGTGTACAATCTTTTGGGATTGGCTTTCTTCACTCAGTATAATTCTATGGAGATTCATTCAGGTTGTTGCATGTATCAATAGTTCTTTTTTTGTTGTATTTTAATTCTTTTGTTTGTTTGGCTCATTTTTGTTTGTTTTATTGCTCGGTATTATGGATCTGCCGTAGTTTGTTTAACCATTCACCCACTGAAGGGGATCGACACTGTTTCCAGTTATGATCTGTTGTGAATAAAGTTGCTTTAAACATTTCTGTAGAGATTTTTGTGGAAACATAAGTCTTTATTTCTCTGGGATAAATGCCCAGGAGTGCAACTGCTACATCATATGGTAGATGCATGTTTAGTTTAGTTTTGTTTTTGTTTTTTTAAAGAAATTTTAAATTGTTTCCCAGGATGGCTGTACCATTTTACATTCTCATCAGCAATGTATGAGTGATCACTTTCTCCATATCTTCTCTAGTGTTTTGTTTTAACCATTCTGATAGATGAGTAGTGCTATCTCATTCTGTTTTTTTTTTTTTTTCCCTAAAGGCTAATGATGCTGAACATCTTGTCATGTGTTCATTTATCACCTTTATGTTCTCTGGTGAAATGTCTCTTCATTTCCTTTTTCACATTTTCTAATTTAATTATTGTTTTTATTAGTGAGTTTTCAGAGTTCTTTATATATTCTAGATAAAATCCTCCACCAGATATGTAGTTTGAAATATTTTCTTTCAGTTTCTTATCTTTATTTTAACAGACTTTTTAACAGAGCAAAAGTTTTAAATATTGATGAAATTGAATTTCTTTTTCTTTCCTTTTATATCAGGCTTTTGGTGTCAAATCTAAGAATTTCTTTGCCTACCCCTAGATTCTGAGATTTTCTCTTAATTTTTTTTCCTAAAAGCTTTATTATTCTATATTTTGCATTTAAGTCTGTGACCCATTTTGAGTTAATTTTTGTATAATAGGTGACATTTAGGTCAAGGTTCTTTTGTGTTTTTTTAAGCCTATAGCTCTCTAATTGCTCCAGCATCAGTTTTTGGTGAAAAGACTATCTTTTCTGTATTGCGTTGCTTTTGCAATTTTGTAAAAAACCAATTGAATATTCATGTGGGTTTCTTTCTGGGTCCTGTATTCTGTTTCATTGAACTATGTGTCAATCCCTCCACCAATACCACAGTCTGACATCCCTCCAGCAGTACTAATAATTCTTGAAATCAGGAAGACTGATTCCTCTCACTTTTTTCTTTTTTAAAAATGTTTTAGAGAAGCAGGACCAAGATGGCTGACTAGGTAGAAGCTTCCGCTGATCCCTCTTGAAACAAAGACTTGAAAAAATAAGTGACTTGATTACATACATGACAATCTATGAACCCTGACCATCAAACACAGAACTAAGGAGTTGACCTGAGTGACAGGGGAGTGAATAGCTGTGTGCTGCAGCAGCGACCACTTCTGGAGCTGGCATGCCACGCCACAGCCTTAAGCCCTGGTGGTTTCCTGGAGCCTGAGTGGTGGGGCTGATCATGGCTTACTGAGACGGGGCAAGCATGGGACACAGCCCTAACCTCCTGGAGTAACCTTGGCAGGGACCAAGCCAGTGCACGCAGGCTGCACACCGATGAGGCTGACAGGAGAACAAGAAACCACGGAGAAGCATAGACTGGTTTCCGAGCCTACAGCACAGTGTCCCAGCCAGAAAACTTTGGTTCTGGGCTTTGGACTAAGTGCAGAGGAGCTGATCATGGCTTCCTGAAACAGCACAAGCAGGGGACACAGCCCTAACCTTTGGGGGCAATTTCAACCCATCTAGTGCACACAGGCTACACGCCCCTCAGGAATCTCAGATAAAACAGTCTGGACCAAACAAGATAAGTAATTTTGTCTATCTTGCTGTACTACTCTCTTCTGTCTATCTGATGCCTCCCCTCCCTGCCCCAGCGGGCTTCATTAACATTTGAATTCCCTGGGCCAGGGAGTGAAGTGCTCTGCAGGCTTTATTTATTTATTTTTTTCTTCTGACCCATTCTCCTGGCCTGAGAGAAACAGCAATTAACAATCAGGGGGAAAAGCCCTTCCTTCACTTCCCTAAGCTGGAATAATAACACAGAACCAGCTCCAGCCAAACTTAAGAGATCTGCAGTCTTTGGCTTTCATCCCTACAGGGAACCAGGTGGCTATTATAATGCAAAGGCAATTCTGATAGAGATCTGACTGTAATTGTTTAAGCTGAGCCGTGGAAAGGCAAGTTTTGAAGGTCCCATACCGCTCTACCTATTAAACAGAGCTCTCACTGATCCACAGCAGGGAACTGAGGGCTGAAGCTCCACCCAGAGCACCTAGCCACCTGATAAAGGGATCTGAGGATAGCGATGCCTACCAATCTTTAGAGGTACAAGCATTGGGTGCCTAAGGTACAGCTGAAAAGCCCACCCACCAGAGTGTTGTAGAGAATAGTGATACTCCTACCTCAATGGCATGTGGGTGAAGGCTGTCAGCACCCTGCCCTCTTCAGAGCATGACCCCCTGCTGCTACTAGAATCTGGTGAAGACAACCATCACCACTACTCCTCTAAGTTAATAGAAGACAGCCTACACCACACACTAGGTGACTGACTATCAGGTCACATAAGAAGATTCTATTCAAGAATAGTGAATGGACTCATAAGCTCATATATCTGGTAACAGCTCAAACCAGCTGGTAATAGGACATAAGTGATTCAAAGGCTACAACAATCAAGACAGTGCAGTCCAGTAGCCCATCTGAGTGTATTGAAACAAAACAAAACAAGAAGACAAGACTCAGTGAGCAAATATAAAATAAATCATTACAGTGTCTTATAGATGGCTCGGAGACAGCAGTCAATATCAAATCACATAAACAAGCAGACTACGATTGCTTCTACAAATTCCCAAATCAAAGAATCAAAATCTTTCCCAAATGAAGATACATTCCTGGAATTGCCAGATGAAGAATATAAAAAAACTAATATACAGAATGCTTCAAGACAACTTGGATGACCTCAGAAATGAAATAAGGCAATCTACAGAAAAAACCAAGGAACACACTGATAAAGCAGTCGAAGAAATCAAAAAGATTATTCAAGAACATAGTGAAAAATTTAATAAGCTGCAAGAATCCATAGAGAGACAGCATTCCGATATCTAAAAGATTAACAATAAAATTACAGAACTAGACAACTCAGTAGGAAGTCAGAGAAGCAGAATCAAGCCATTGTAATGCAGAGTGGGGGAGATGGAGAGTAAGGCAATTGACACCAATATAGTTGAAATATCAGATAAAAAAAATTAAAAAAAGTGAAGAAACCCTAAGAATCATGTGGGACTCTATCAAGAAGAATAACTTGTGTGTGATTGGAGTTCCAAAACAGGGAGGGGTAACAGAAAATACAGAAAGAATAGATGAAGATCTGTTGGCAGAAAACTTCACTGGCATCGTGAAAGGCAAAAGGACATCTACCCAAGATGCTTATCGAACCCTATACAAGATAGATCCCAAAAGAAAATCACCAAGACATATTATCATCAAACTGGTCAAAACCAAAGATAAAGAGACAATTTTAAAAGCAGCCAGGGATAAACAAAAAGTCACTTACAAAGGAGAATCGATAAGAATAAGTTCAGACTACTCAGCAGAAACCATTCAGGCAAAAAGGCAATGGGATGACATATATAGAGCACTGAAGGAGAAAAACTGCTAGCAAGAATCATATATCCGGCAAAACTCTCTCTCAAATATGAAGGTGAAAATAAGACATATACAGATAAGGACAAGCTTAGAGAATTTGCAAAAGCCAAACCAAATCTACAAGAATTACTAAAGGAAATTCTTAGGTCAGAACATCAATAATATCAGATACCAACACAACACAAGGTCACAGAACAGAACATCCAGATATCAACTCAGATAAGGAAGTCACAAAAGCAAAATAAGATTAATTAAAAAAAAATGCTCAAAACAGGGAATCATTGATGTTATGATGTTAAAAAAAAAAAAAGAAAGTGATGTAAAGATTACAAAAATCAAAAAAGAGGGATTAAATACAGGAGGCATAGATCTTCCATATGGAGAGGAAACCAAGACAATATAGGACAATACAAGTTAGGTTTTTACTTAGAAAAATAGGAATAAATATTAAGGTGGCCACAAAGAGGTCTAACAATTCCATACTTCAAAATAAAAACCAAGATAAACATAATGACTCAGCAAAAACAAATTCAACTACTATGAAAATGAGGAACAATTTACAAAGAAAAATTTCTCAGCACAAAAAAGCAAGTAGAAAAACGAATTTGTCAACAACACACAAAAAAGGCATCAAAGTGACAGCACTAAACTCATACTTATCTATAATGACGCTGAATGTAAATGGACGAAATGCACCAATAAAGAGACAGAGAGTAGCAGACTGGATAAAAAAACATGATCCGTATATGCTGCCTACAAGGGACACCTTAAACTTAGAGACACAAATAAACTAAAACTCAAATGATGGAAAAAAATATATCAAGCAAATAAGAATCAAAAAACAGTAGGAGTGGCAATATTAATTTCTGACAAAATAGACTTTAAAGTTAAATCTACCACAAAGGATAAAGAAGGACACTACATAATGACTAACGGGACAATTCACCAGAAAGGTATGACCATATTAAATATTTATGCACCCAATGACAGGGCTGCAAGATACATAAAACAAACTTTAACAGAATTGAAAAGTGAGATAGACACCTCCACAATTATAGTAGGAGACTTCAAAACACCACTTTCATTGAAGAATAGGACACCCAGTAAGAAGCTCAATAGAGACACAGAAGTTCTAAGTGCTGCAATCAACCAACTTGACCTCATAGACTTATATAGAACACTCCACCCAAGAGGTGGAAAGTATACTTTTTTTTTCTAGTGCACGTGGAACATTCTCTAGAATAGATCACATATTAGGTCATAAAGCAAACCTGCAAAGAATCCAAAACATCGAAATATTACAAAGCATCTTCTCAGACCATAAGGCCATAAAAGTAGAAGTCAATGACAGAAAAACCAGGGAAAAGAAAACAAATACTTGGAAACTGAACAATACCCTGCTCAAAAAGGACTGGGTTATAGAAGACATTAAGGAGGGAATAAAGAAATTCATAGAATGTGACAAGACTGAAAACACTTCCTACCAAAACTTTTGGGACACAGCAAAAGGAGGTCAATTTATATCAAAAAAAGCACACATACATAAAGAAGAAAGCCAAAATCAGAGAACTGTCCCTACAACTTGAACAAATAGAAAGAGAGCAACAAAATAATCTGTCAGGCACAAGAAGAAAAAATATAATAAAAATTAGAACAGTATTAAATGAATTAGAGAACAGAAAAACAATTGAAAGAATTAACGAAGTCAAAAGCTGGTTCTTTGAAAAAATTAACAAAATTGATAAACCATTGGCCAGACTGACTAAGGAAATACAGGAAAGGAAACAAGTAGCCCAAGTAAGAAATGAGATGGGCCATATCACAACAGACCCAACTGAAATTAAAAGAATCACATCAGATTCTGTAGCAAATTTGAAAACCTAGAAGAAATGGATGAATTCCTAGAAACACACTACCTACCTAAACTAACACAAACAGAAGCAGAACAACTAAATAGACCCATAACAAAAAAAGACATTGAAAAGGTAATTAAAAAACTCCCAAAAACAACAAAAAAAGCCCTGGCCAGGACAGCTTCACTGCAGAGTTCTACCAAACTTTCAGAGAAGAGTTAACACCACTACCACTAAAGGTATTTCAAAGCATAGAAACTGATGGGATACTCCCTAACATATTCTATGAAGCCAGCATATCCCAGATACCAAAAACAGCTAAAAAAAAAAAAAAAAGATGGCACAAAAAAAGAAAATTACACACCTATATCCCTCATGAACATAGATGCAAATATCCTCAACAAAATTCTAGCCAATAGAATTCAACAACATATCAAGAAAAATAATCCACAATGACCAAGTGGGATTTATACCACGTATGTGTGCATGCAAGGTTGGTTCAATATAAGAAAAACAATTAATGAACCAGACAAGGATGCCCTTTATCACTGCTCTTATTCAACATTGTGCTGGAGGTCCTAGCCAGAGCAATTAGGCTAGACAAAGAAATAAAGGGCATCCGGATTGTCGAGGAAGCAGTCAAATTATCCCTATTTGCAGATGACATGATCTTATACACAGAAAACCCTAAGGAATCCTCAAGAAAACTACTGAAACTAATAGAAGAGTTCAGCAGAGTATCAGGTTACAAGATAAACATCCAAAAATCAGTTGGATTCCTCTACATCAACAAAAAGAACATCAAGGAGGAAATCACCAAATCAATACCATTCACAGTAGCCCCCAAGAAGATAAAATACTTAGGAATAAATCTTACCAAAGATGTAAAAGACCTATACAGAGAAAACTACAAGGTACTACTGTAAGAAACCAAAATGAACTTACGTAAGTGGAAAAACATACCTTGCTCATGGATAGGAAGACTTAACACTGTAAAAATGTCTATCCTACCAAAAGCCGTCTATATATACAATGCAAGTCCAATCCAAATTCCAATGACATTTTTTAATGTGATGGAGAAACAAATCACCAACTTCACATGGAAGGGAAAGAAGCCCTGGATAAGTAAAGCATTACTGAAAAAGGAGAACATAGTGGGAGGCCTCGCTCTACCTGATTTTCGAACCTATTATACAGCCACAGTAGTCAAAACAGCCTGGTCTGGTACAATAATGGACACGTAGACCAATGGAACAGAATTGAGAATCCAGATATAAATCCATCCACATATGAGCAGCTGATATTTGACAAAGGCCCAGTGTCAGTTAATTGGGGAAAAGATAGTCTTTTTAACAAATGGTGCTGGCATAACTGGATATCCATCTGCAAAAAATAAAACAGGACCCATACCTCACACCATGCACAAAAACTAACTCCAAATGGATCAAAGACCTAAACATAAAGTCTAAAATGATAAAGATCATGGTAGAAAAAATAGGGACAATGTTAGAAGCCCAATACAAGGCATAAACAGAATACAAAACATTACTAAAAACGCCGAAGAGAAACCAGATAACTGGGAGCTCCTAAAAATCAAACACCTATGCTCATCTAAAGACTTCACCAGAGTAAAAAGATCACCTACAGACTGGGAAAAAAATTTCAGCTATGACATCTCCGACCAGTGCCTGATCTCTCAAATCTACATGATTCTGCTAAAACTCAACCACAAAAACACAAACAACCCCACTGAAAAATGGGCAAAGGATACCAACAGGCATTTCACTAAAGAAGATATTCAGGCGGCTAACAGATACATGAGGAAATGCTCTCAATTAGTAGCCATTAGAGAAACGCAAATTAAAACTACAGGGAGATTCCATCTCACTCCAACAAGGCTGACATTAATCCAAAAAAAACACAAAGTAATAAATGTTGGAGAGGCTGTGGAGAGATTGGAACACTTATACACTGCTGGTGGGAATGTCAAGTGGTACAACCACTTTGGAAATGGATTTGGCACTTCCTTAAAAAGCTAGAAATAGAACTACCATACAACCCAGCAATCCCACTCCTTGGAATATATCCTAGAGAAATAAGAGCCTTTACACCAACAGATATATGCACACCCATGTTTACTGTAGCACTGTTTACAATAGCAAAAAGATGGACGCAACCAAGGTGCCCATCAATGGGTGAATGGATAAATTATGGTATATTCACACAATGGAATACTAGGCATTAATAAAGAACAGTAAAGAATCTGTGAAACATTTCATAACATGGAGGAACCTGGAAGGCCTTATGCTGAGTGAAATTAGTCAGTTGCAAAAGGACAAATATTGTATAAGACCACTATTATAAGATTTTGAGAAATAGTTTAAACTGAGAAGAACATATTCTTTTGTGATTAGGAGAGGGAGGAGTGAGGGAGGGTGGGAGAGGGATATTCACTAATTAGATAGTGGATAAGAACTACTTTAGGTGAAGGGAAGGACAACACTCAATACAGGGGAGGTCAGCACAACTGGGCTAAACCAAAAGCAAAGGAGTTTCCTGAATAAACTGAAAGCTTCAAAGGTCAGTGAAGCAGGGGCAGGGGTTTGGGGACCATGGTTTCAGGGGACATCTAAGTCAATTGGCAAAATAAAACCTATTAATAAAACATTCTGCATCCCACTTTGAAGAGTGGCGTCTAGGGTCTTAAATGCTAGCAAGCGGCCGTCTGAAATGCATCAATGAGTCTCAACCCACCTGGATCAAAGCAGAATGAAGAACACCAAGGACATAAGGTAATTACGAGCCCAAGAGACAGAAAGGGCTACATGAACCAGCGACTACATCATCCTGAGACCAGAAGAACTAGATGGTGCCTGGCCACAACCGACGACTGCCCTGAAGGGGAGCACAACAGAGAACCCCTGAGGGAGCAGGAGAACAGTGGAATGCAGACTCCAAATTCTCATAAAAAGACCAGACTTAATGGTCTGACTGAGACTAGAAGGACCCCAATGGTCATGGTTCCCAAACCTTCTGTTGGCCCAGGATGGGAACCATTCCCGAAGCCACCTCCTCAGACATGGATTGGACTGGACATTGGGTTGGAGAGAGATGCTGATGAGGAGTGAGCTATTTGCATAAGGTGGACACTTGAGGCTATGTTGGCATCTCCTGTCTGGAGGGGAGATGAGAGGGTAGAGGAGGTTAGAAGCTGGCAAAATGGTTACAAAAAGCGAGACTGGAAGGAGGGAGCGGGCTGTCTCACTGGGGGAAGAGTAATTGGGAGCATGTAGTAAGGTGTATATAAGTTTTTATGTGAGAGACTGACTTGATTTGTAAACTTTCACTTAAAGCACAATAAAAATTATTTAAAAAAGTTTTAGAACTTTTAGTTCCTCTGCCTTTCCATATAAATTTTAGAATAATCTTTCCCATATTTATAAAATATTATGTTGGGATTTTGAGAGGAATTGTGTTAAATCTATTAGGTTTTGTTCTCTAGAGAAGCAAGACCAGTAAAGTGTATAAATATATATAGAGAGAGATTCATATGAAGGAAATGGCTTGCACAGTTGTAGATGTTGTAACATCCAAAGTCCTTGGGTCTGCTTTTTCTTGATTCCCATAGCCATAGGGGCTGGCGAACCCAAGATCACCAGGTAGGTGAGTAGGGCTCTTGCTCACAGGCTGTGAAGATTGATGAATTCCAAGATCAGCACGCAAGACTGCAGGTAAGCTGCTAGCTCAAGTCCCAAGAATGGAGTTCAGATGAACGGGAGCTAGCTTCAGGAAGCAGAAAGAACAAAAGCCCCTCAGTCCTGCCAGAACACCCACCCACACTTGAGGCAGGCTACATGCCCAAGAAAACTTCCCCTCAACTGATTGACTACTCACAGCAGATTCCATCATGGGCGGGATCACACACCAAATCCCAACAGGGTTGTGACCACAACATCAGATGACTGCCAAAACCCTGAGAATCATGGCCCACCCAAATTGACACAATCTTAACCATCAAAGCTATTTATCAAGTAAGTTAGGCAGAATTGATGTCTTTACTATCAATTGAATTTTCCAATCCATGGACATGGTTAAATTTCTCCATCAATTTAGATTTACGTTTCATCAGCGTTTGGTAGTTTTTGCCATACAAGTCCTATGTATGTTTTATTAGATTTGCATTTAAGTATTTTTTGAATGATTATAATTGGCATTTTTTTTTTTTAATTTTGGTGTCTATGTGTTCATTGCCAGAAAACAAAAAACAAAACAATTTTTTTTAAACTTCTTTATCATGTAAAAAAAAAAAAAATTTTTTTTTTTTTTTTTATCATGTATCTTGTGACCTTGAAGAACTCCCTTCATAATTCTTGGAGGGTTTTTTTTTTTAGTAGATTTCTTGAGATTTTCTATATTGACAATTATTTCATAGGAACTGTTTTTATTACTTTCTTTTTGACCTGTGTATATTTTTTTCCCTTTTCTTGACAGATTGCACTAGCTTAAACTTCTAGCAATACATTGAGCAAGAAGTGGTTATAGGTGAAAAAGTTCAGTCTTTCTCCATGCTTTATTTCTATTTTTCTGAGATATTTTTTAAAATCTTGAGTGGGTGTTAAATTTTGTCAAATGCTTTCTTACATCAAATTATATGATTGTGTCATCTTTTTTTCTTTACATTTAGCCTATTAATATTAGTGGATTTCATTTATTTCTGACATTGAATCATACTTGCATCCCTGGAATAAACCCCTCTTGCATGAGCGGAATTGAATCGACAGCACTAGGTTTGGTTTGGCCCACAGTATGTGACTCTTTTTTTTTTAAATTGCTAACTTATATTTGCTAATATTTGTTAAGACTTTTTGTGTCTATATGCATAAATGATACTTGGCTGCTGAATTTGTTTTTGTTAGTTCTCTCTTTGTCTAGTTTTGATACCAGGATAATATCATTTTCATAAAATGAATTTGGAAGTGCTCCCTCCTTTCCTTTTTTGGGAAGGGATTGTATAAAATACATGTTCATTATTATTTAAGCATTTTATAGAATTCTCCAGGCAAATTATCTGGACCTGGAGGTTACTGTTTTGGAAGGTTTGAATTATTAAACTTTTCTAATAGTTATTTTTATATATAATAGTTATCATCTATTTTATATCAAGTGAGTTTTAATAGACTATATTTTTCCAGGAATTGGTCAAGGTTATATGCATTGTCCAATTTACATGCACAGAGTTTTTTTTTTAAATAATATTCCTTTATTATCTTTTTGATCCACAAGATCTGTAATGATTTCTCCTCTTTTAATCCTGATATTGATAGTTTTTGTCTTGTCTCTTTTTTTTTCTTGTCAATTTTATTGACTTATTTGAAGAAACAGCTATTTGTTTCAATGATTTTCTCCATGGTTTCTGTTTTCTATTTTATTGATACACACACACACACACACACAGACACACACACCCCAAAACTTGTTGCTCTCGTCAAGTCAATTCCGATTCACAAAGGAGCACCTGGTGGATTTGAACTGCCAACCTTTGGGTTAGCAGACACAGCTCTTAAGCACCATGCTACTAGGATCTTGAGGTGAGAGTTTGGATCGCTGATTAAGAATTTTTACCTTTTGCAATGTATGTATTTAGTGCTGTAAGTTTTTTCCTCAGTACTACTTAGCTATGTATCAAATGTTTTTTTATGTTGTATTTTCATTCAGTTCAATGTATTTTTTTTAACTTCCCTTGAGACTCCCTGTTTTGACCCAGGGATTATTTAAAAGTGTTTTTGGCAGTTTTCCTTTTGGCTTTCTCCTGTTGATCTTAATTGAGTTCCACTGTGGTTGAAGAACAAACTCAATATGACTTAAATTCACTTAAATATGTTAAGGCTTATTTTATGGCCCAGAAAATGATCTGTGATCTGTCTTTGTTTGTGTTCTATGGGCACTTCAACAGACTATATATTCTGCTGTTGGCGGTGAAGTGTTTTTTAAATATTAATTATGTCTTACTGATTGACGGTGATGTTTAGGTGTTCTATATTTCTCCTGATTTTATTTTAGTTGTTCCATCAGTCACTGAGAGATGTGTGTTGAAGTCACAAGCTATAATTATGGATTTGTCTATATTTTCCTTTCAGTTTCGTCAGATTTTGCTTTATATGTTTTGCAGCTCTGTTGTTTGGTGCATGCACTTTTAGAATTACTATGTCTTCTTGGTGCATTGACCCTTTTATCTTTATATGTTGTTCCTCCCTGTCCTTGGTGATTTTCTTTGCTGTGCAATATAATTTATCTGTTATTAATACAGTCATTCCTACTTTCATTTGTCTGCATGAGATATGTTTTTCTGTCCTTACTTTCAATCTTCTTTTATTATTATTCTAAATTTTTATTGAAGTATCTTTCTTTTAGACAGCATAGAGTTGTGTCACATTTTCCGTTCTATTCTGCTAAACTCTGTCTTTTAATTAATGTGTCTGTCTTGTAATTAGTGTGTCTATTTACTTTTAATACTTTTATTGATATGTTAGGCTATGTCTGCCATGTTCTTTTATTATGTTTTTACTCTCTGTTTTTCTTCCTTCAATTTTTTTTATCTCTTCCTGTGGGTTAGTTTTACATTTTCATTTATCTGTAGTCCTTTTTGCGTGATCTCTTTGTACAGCTTTTTGAGTGGTGGTTATCACAGTCTACTGGTTTTTATCATTTTGCCAGTTCAGATGAAGTGCAGCAAACTTACTTCCCTTTACATCCTTTTGCTCTTCCCAATTTATAATGTAAAGTGGTGTGATCTGATGTGATATGCTATCTTAAATATTCCTTGTCCATATCAGATATATTCACAATTTTCTGTTTCCACTGTAAAATATAATTTAGATAACTCAAGAAGAGGTAATAAAATGCTATTGCAAAGACCAAGGAAGAATTGACGCCTTAGAATTATGGTATTAGCAAAGAATATTGAATATACCATGGACTGCCAGAAGAACAAACAAGTCTCTCTTGGAAGAAGTACAACCAGAGTGGTCCTTAGAAGTGAGGATGGCGAGACTTTGTTTGTCTCACGTACTTTGAACATGCTATCAGGAGGAACCAGTTCCTCTGGAAGGACATCACGCTTGGTAAGGTAGCGATCCAGCGAAAAACAGGAAGACTCTCAATGAGACAGATTGACACAGTGGCTGCAACAATGGGCTCAAACAGCAACGATTGTGAGGACGATGCAGAACAGGGCAGTGTTTTATCTGTTGAACACAGGGCGGCTATGAGTCAGAACCAACTTGACTGCAACTGGTAACAGTCACAACTGTAAAATGAAATGCCTATTTTATTTAACCCTATTTTTGCTTAACATGCACTATCTTCCTGTTAGATGTTCCAAAATTCCTTCTTTTATCATTTATTTTTCTGTTTAGAGAACGTCTCTTAATATGGACGTTTTACTACTATTCTTTTATTATAGATCTGCTGTAGACAAATTCTATTTCTTTATTTATTTTTTGCTAGATATAAGATTCTAGGGTCACAGTTCTTTTCTCTCAGAACTCAAAAACCTGTGTCACTTCCTCTTGGCCTCCATGCTTCCTGATGAGAAATCACTGTCATTGAATTGTTTTTCCTCTAAAAGTAAGGGGTCATTTCTCTCTTACTGTTTTCAAGATTATTATTTGTCATTGATTTTCAGAATTTTGACTAGGATTTACCTTGGTGTAATTTCTTTGAATTTATCTTTTTTGGGGTTTTCACAGCTTCCTTAATCTCTATGGTTATATATTTTGTCAAATTTAGGGACTTTTCCTTCATTATTTCAACGTGTTTTTTTAGACCCACTATTTTTTCCTTCTCTTTCTGACAAAACTCCAA
Source organism: Loxodonta africana (assembly GCF_030014295.1). Taxonomy (NCBI): domain Eukaryota; kingdom Metazoa; phylum Chordata; class Mammalia; order Proboscidea; family Elephantidae; genus Loxodonta; species Loxodonta africana. The sequence goes on along the minus strand of NC_087347.1, from coordinate 106,490,836 downwards.
TAACTCAAATGCTAGATATTTTGTTACAGTCTCAGAGGTCCCTGGGACCCTGATTATTTTTTTTTTTGTGTCTATTTGTTCTGTGTTTAAAAAAAAAAAAAAAATTTAGATTGGATAATTACTATTTCTCTATTTTTCAGTTCATGGACTACTTTATCTGTCCCCTGAATTTCACTGTTAAGCACATACATTGAGTTTTTTGTTTAAATAATTGTAGTTTTTGTTTCTAAAATTTCCCCATGGTTCTTCTTTATAACTTTTAAATCTTTGCTGAGAAATTTTTCATTTTTTTCAAGTATGTTTATAATTTTTTGTTGAAGTATTTATATGATGGATGCATTAGGTGTTTGTCAAATAATTCTAATAGCTCTGTCATCTCAATTTTGGCATCTATTCATTGCCTTTTTAAATTTTCAATAGAAAGCTGGAAATTTTAGGTATTATGATATGAAACTCTGAATCTCACTTAAACCCACTTCAGTAAGATTTTTTTTAACATTCCTTCAGTGGAAGGCATACTACTACTACTACTACTACTCAGCATTCAGGGACACTTAGGGTGGATAACTCTACTTCTTTGTAGGGTGGAGTTTCAGCTCCCTACTAGGTCTCCCTCACGGGGAGAAATCCCACAGATACCTCCCTGACTGGGAGGAATAGAAGGGCATCATTACTGCTCTTCATGAGCTCTTCACTGTAATTTATTACTGTTGGGCTGAATGTTCTTGTGATGAGCCGAGAAGGAAAAATGAAAGTAAATTCATGCACGGTAGTAACGCAAACAAAACCAAACCCTTTCCTGTCCAATGGATTCCGACTCATAGTGACCAGATATCTCTCAGCAAATGATTGACATTTACCTAGTGGCGATATCACAAGCTTTTATAACTTACACAGAAATTAGGACAAACAGGAAAGGGTAAAATTCCACCTTGAACCGACTCCCCCCACCAAAAAAAAAAGTCCTCTTCCCTTGGTGAGTTGCCAAAGAAACCTCTTCTTAACACGCATAGCAACTTGATGCTTCTTAAGTGAAGAAAACCCAGGGGCAAAGAAACTCAGGGCTTGTATACCTCAGACTGGGGGGATTTGCTTGCTGGGGGGGGCATAAGAAATGGGGAAGGGGGAGATGGAGGTACCCCATGATGCAGTCTGGGCTCAGGGTGCATGATGGTCTTGTGGTCAGGCTTGATGGCATCAAAGGAAGACCATTTCCTCTCTTCTGGGGTCTAAGATTAGATCTTGACAACATGGAATTGTATAGTTTAATATATATATTACCACTAAGGCACAAGGGGACCTCACAGCTAAAGTACCAGGGGAAAAGTTCTACTTCCCCTAGGGTATATTATTTCAGTACAATTTCAGCATAAAGACCATGCAGGTGATGGGGGGCAAAAATTGCTTCTGCTGTCCCTCAGCTCTGACTCTCTACTAGGTCTCCTCTAATACCACTGCAGCTGGGAGGAGCAGAGACACCTCGTTAATGTCAGATGTGGGTGGGAGTCACCCACTAACACCACAGTGGTGGGGCAGCATTACCATCCAGTGGGGACCAAAATCTCAACTTCCATTTTGACCTTCTCTGACACCACTCCAGTAGGTAAATTGTCACATGTAGGGTGGGACCACAGTTTTTTTTCTGGGGTATTTGGCTGATATAGAGAGGTTATTGTCTAAAAGGTGTGTTTTTTACCTGGTTGCCCTTTTCTTTGTCCGGTGGCAAAGAAAATCTGTGCCCATTTGTGCTTCCAAGTTGCTGGTTCCTTCAGATCTAAAACTAGGACATACTACTTTTTCATCCTTTGGGTCCTGAGTCTACTAGCTACTGGGCCTTTTTCTTTGTACCTTTCAGAGTCTTCTTATGTTTATATTCCATATAATGTACAGAGTCTTGGGATACAAATAAGAAAATGTGGGTCTATACCTTCCCAGAAGGATAAGTTAAAAACTGAGAAGTTTAAAAATATCTCCTGAAATCTAAAAGCCCATCATGTTTTGATATGAGGCTAGAATATATGCAATACATCTGGCATGTACCAGATCATTCAGGTTCTTGGAAACCAGGTAAGGTTTTGTAATTCAATCCAATTGCAATGAGGATATACTGAAGAATTTTAACCAAAAAAAGAGGTAAGATCCACTATTTGTGTGCTTGAGTTTCATTCATTATTGGACAACCAAAAAATAACTCCACTGACTAAGATTATTATGCTACACCAATTAGTGAATCAGGAAATAACTACAAAAATGTCAGCCCTTTATGGATCAAGACCATGCGTTTTCGTATGTTGTTGCTCTTGTTTTTTCCTGCAGATTCATTGAGGTATAATTTACATATCACAAAATAATAAGTATTTTATAGAGTTGTTTAGCAACTCTGTAAAACAAAAAAGCCATAGAACGTTTCCCTTAACCTAAAACGTTCTCTCATGTACCTCTGCAATCAGTTCTCACTCACAACCCCAGCCGCATGCAGTAATTGATCTACTTCTTTTCTCCTATAGATTTATCATTGTTGCATATATCAGGTAAATGGAATCTGACTTCTATCATTTACCACTATTGTGTTTATCCATTCACAACAAGATGGACACTTGAATTGTTTCCAGGTTTTGGCTATTCTGAAATATGCTGTTATCTCACAGATTTCTAAGGCCTTGTTAAATTTTCTTCAATCTTTTTTTTTTCCCCTCTGTTCTTCAGATTGGATAATTTATACTGATTAATCTTTAAGTCAGAAGTATTTCTTCTGCCCTATCAAACCATCTTTCTGTACTCCTAGTTTTATTGTTTCTTTGTTTTGTTTCTTATTTCATTTACTGAACTTTTCAACTTCAGAATTTCTGTTCATTTACTTTTTTTGTTTCAGCTCTTTGTTTTCTGTTTATTTTCCTTTTCTTTCATTCTCTGACTCTTTTTTCCCCCAGTAACGCGCCTATCTGGTCTAATGTTGTGGTACCTGTTTCTTCCGTGGTATACGACTACGTATACCTCTGCTTAGTTGTTTTTTGTTTTGTTTCTTGTTTTTATTTTTAAACCTAGCTTCTCATAAACTGACTGTATGTTGCATAGCTAGTGAACTGCCAATGATTGGTCAGGAGCTGAGCTACACGATTTGAGCCAGTAAGTCTTCCACACTTTATGGAAGGATGAATGAATTTTGGAGCACATTCAAAGCTCAGACAGTTTTCAACTCTTCTCCAGTTTTACTTTCTTCTACATACATGCACATATTTGCAGTGTCTGGTGATCCAGGAATGTGTAAATAGTTTGGACCCTCTTCATACTCTCCCTGCACATACGCATAGAATACAGCCAGGAATGTGTGTCAGTCTTATCAGGTGCCTGTACGTATGTCTGATTTCCAGTATCTCCCTACTAAAATTATGGCTATGTCTAGTCCACTACCCTACTTTTTGTTCCAACTGGGACTATTACCTCATGCTAGTGGAGCTACTAGACTTCCCCCTTATACTTGCTACCGAGATCGCTACTTTTACCGACAAAACTGCTTATCATGGAGTTTTGCCATTCACTCCAAATCAAGTGAGTCTCCATAGCAGCAAGTCTCATTCTGGTAGAGCTACCTCATGTTGAATAAGCTCGGGGATGACCAGAAAAACCCAGTGCCGTCGAGTCGATTCCAACTCATAGTGACCCTATAGGACAGCAACTGCAAAAAGGAATGCCACAATTCTTATCTGAGGTTCAGCAGTTTCTCCTGAATAAAAATGTCTTAATATGTTGTTTACCTTCAGGTGAATCTCTAAGCCTCGAAATGATTATTTTGGAAATTTTGCCCAGTTTTATAGCTGTATTTGTAGAAGAGAATTTTTCTTTTCCTCACTTGTCATTATTAGAAACTGTGCCCTTTTGTACTTATTGTTAAACTCATTTCTACCTTAATCGGAATAGACACTGTTATGGATTGAATTGTGTTCCCCAAAAATGTGTTGTAAATCCTCGCCTCTGTCTCTGGTTATAATCTCATTTGGAAACGGTTGTCTTTGTTATCTTAATGAAGCAGGGTGTTAGTGCAGGTTGAGTTTTGAGTCAATCTCATAAGATATACAAAGAGCAGATTAGGACAAGAAAGAAACAGAGATGGGGAAAGAGAAATGTAAAGCAGCATGAAGACTTGCCCAAAAGCAGGAGCTCAGAGAGACAAGGACCTTCCACTAGAGCCCACAGAGAGAGAAAGCCTTCCCCTAGAGCTAGCACCCTGAATTTGGAATTCTAGCTTCCTCAACTTTGAGAAAATAATTTTCTGTTTGTTAAAGCCATCCGCTTATTGTAGTGCTGTTGTAGCAGCACTAGATCACTAAGAATCTGGTACTAAGAAGTGAGACTGCTTCTCTAACAAATACCTACAATGTAGAAGTGGTTTTGGAATTGGGTAAATGAGTGAAGGCTAGAAGAATTTTAAGGTACCTAAAAAAAAAAAAAAAAATTTTTTTTTTAATGGCACAGTGGTTAAGAGCTACAGCTGCTAACCAAAAGGTAGTTAAAATCCAGCAGTTGCTCCTTGGAAACCCTATTGGGGCAGTTCTACTCTTTTCTATAGTGTTGCTATGAGTCACAACCAACTCGATGGCATCGGGTTTAGTTTTAGATTTGGTTAATAATAAAAGTCTAGATTGCCGTGAAGAGACTGTTGATAGACTTATGGATGTCAAAGGCAATTCTGGTGAGGGCTCAGAAGGAAGTGAGGAGAGCTATAGAGTAAGTCTCTATTGTCTTAGAAAATATGTATGGCACCAGCAACAGAAAGTTGCTAGAAATGTAGATGTTAAATGTTCTTCTGGTGAGGCTTCAAAAGAAAACAATGAACGTGTGATTGAACAATGGAGGAAGGGTGATATTTTGTGCAGTGGCAAAGAACTTATCAGAATTATGTTCAAATATTTGGTGGAAGGCAGAACTTGTAAGTGATGAACTTGTAAATGTGGTTGATGAGATTTCTAAGCAAGATCTTAAAGTGACTGTGTGGCCTCTCCTTATCACTTTCAGTAAAATGTGAGAGGAAAGGGATGGACTTAAAAATGAACTGTGCAAAATGAAAACAAAACTTGAAGATTTGGAAAATTCTGTTGTACAAACTAAGGACATGTGTCCTAGAATATTCACCAAGGTTGTGGCTACACAAACTTTCGTTAAAAAGATTAAGCCTGTGATTGATGGATCTTACCAAATACCACAGCAGAAAATCTATCAGCTTAGACTGGAAGGGACAAAGAAAGAACAAAAGAAAAGAATGCTGTCTGGCTCTTGGAATTCAATAGGCAGGAAACAAAGAAGCTACATCTATTGTCCTCCAAGAAAAGAAAAGGAACACCCCTGAAGCAACTTGGAGATCAGCAGAACTGTTGGAAGGAGCATGGGAAACAGGGCTGCCTTGATTTCAAAGGGTGGGAGCATGGCCTGCTGGTTTTCAAAGGTGGGGCCATAGCCTCCTAAGTTTCAAAGAGACACATCTTGACCAACTCTGTTCCGAAATGTGAGGCTGCATTAAGGTATGCCATGGAGATAGCGCTGTCATCCAAAGCTGAGGGAGTGGGGTTGCCACTCCCAAGGGGCAGAAGAAGAGGGCCTGCTGGGGATGAGAGGGTGGGGTTGCCACTCCAATGGATTAGGAGAAAGGGGCTGCTGAAAGCCTAGGGAGCAGAGTTGCCACCACAGTGGACCTGGAAGATAGAGCTGAAGCCCAGGTCCAAGTGGCCTCTACCCAGCATCCAGAGGGCGTTGCCAACACCCAGAGTCTGTAGGGCAGAGCCATTGCTAAGATGGTCCCAAACGCAGAAGATTATTTTCAAGCCTTGAGAGATAATGTAATTTGTTCTTTTGGGTTTTGAACTTGCTTGGTGCCTGTTATCCCTTCTTTTCTTCCAATTTCTCCCATCTGTAATGGAAATGTCTATCTAGTGCCTCTTCTACCATTTTACTTTGGAAGCAGATAACAAATGTGTATTCTAGATTTCACAGGTTCACAGATTAAGAGAAATTTTACCCCAGGGTGGACTATGCCTAAAGTCTCACCCATATTTTATTTAGATGATTTAGAAGATGAGATTTTGGACTTGGTGTTGATGTAAGACTTTTTGGATGATGTGAATGTGATTTGCATGTGGGAAGGACAATGAATTTTTGGGAGCCAAATGGTGAAACGGATTGAATTATGTCCCTGTCATGGATTGAATTGTGTCCCCCCAAAAATGTGTCAACTTGGTTACAGCATGATTCCCAGTATTGTGTGGTTGTCGTCCATTTTGTGATTATAATTTTATGTTAAGAGGATTAGGGTGGGATTGTAACACCACCCTTACTCAGATCACCTCCCTGATCCAATGTAAAGGGATTTTTCCTGGGTTGTGGCCTGCACCACCTTTTATCTCTCAAGAGATAAAAGGAAAGGGAAGCAAGCAGAGAGTCGGGGATCTCATACCACCGAGAAAGCAGCACCAGGAATAGAGCATGTCCTTTGGACACGGGGTCCCTGCACCTGAGAAGCTCCTCGACCATCAGAAGATTGAGGACAAGGACCTTCCTCCAGAGCCAACAGAGAGACAAAGCCTTCTCCTGGAGCTGATGCCCTGAATTTGGATTTGTAACCTACTAGACTGTGAGAGAATAAATTTCTCTTTGTTAAAGCCATCCATTTGTGGTATTTCTGTTATAGCAGCAGTAGATGACTGAGACAGTCCCCTAACATATGTGATGTAAAGCCTAATCTCTATGCCTGTGATTATAATCCCACTTGGAAATGGTTTGTCTTTGTTATGTTGACGAGCTCAAATTAGTGTAGGGTGTGTTTTGAGTCAATCTCTTAACAAGACATAAAAAGAGCAGATTAGGACAAATAAGAAGAGGAGATGAAAGGAGATGTCAAGCCACAGGAAGATTCTCCCATGAGCAGAAACTCAGAGAGACAAGGACCTTCCCAGAGCCGACAGGATGTGGAAAGCCTTCCCCTAGAGTTGGCACCTTGAATTCGGACTTCTAGCCTCCTAAACTGTGAGAAAATAAATTTCTGTTTGTTAACACCATCTACTTCTGGTATTCTGTTATAGATGCTACCACTGCCAGAGAGGGGAATCTGTGGGTGGAGCCAAGCCTGGGATGTGCTATGTTTAAGGCCCTAGTTGAAGGGTGTCCGCTTAAGCTTGTGGCACATACAAATCTGTATTCTGGCGCTGCTGCCAGTGAATCCAAAGTGAAGCTTGGTCTGTGCTGGTAGTTAACATCAATGCTGCCAATTCTTCAGGTTCAGATTTGAAAACAAAACCCAGGTGACTCTGTTATAATGTGTGAAAAATGGGCTAAGGAATCTTCTAAATTACATTTCATTCACTCTAAGAGTAGGAACAAACGCAATGTTAATTATCTTATGAACTGGAATCTTTATTATGTGTCAAAAATTGAGTAGAGGTGATATTAATATAGTAGGGAATCGGGCTTAAATTTGTTGAAATAAAATTTAAAAATGGGTATCACAATTTCAAAAATGTTTCCAAACCTTTTTTGGGCTCTGGTTTTATTCCTCAAACTGAACAGTTCATGCTTGAGGTGAGATATTCATTTGCTACTCCTTCATTTGCTTTCTTTTAATTGAGCCAGCATGAGGTAGGCTTCATAAGCAATTTATGTACTGCCCTATTTTTACCACCGCTTTTACAATACCTATGGAATTTTTTTCTCCTGACCCTGGTGGTTGAGAAGTTTAGCGTAAGAGCTAACAGGAAGAGTGAGGAATAAAATAGCCCAGTGCTCTATGAGAAGAAGAACCAGACTGGACTTAAGAAAACTTCTTTGCTTTCTTAGCTTGGCATATTGCAATATTCTCAAAAGATGGCACACCTTGGTGGCTACTGCTTACAGTCTCAGGTAAAGGGGAGCAAAGCCATTACTTTTGAAGAGCAGATATTCCTTGAAGTTTTTTTTTTTTTTTTTTTTAACGCCTAGGATTTATACCTATATGGCAAAAGGGCAGTCCTAGTAGTAAATTCCTAGGGTTGATTGTGGGTCAGGCTGAACCCTAATAAATAATGTCTAAGCAGAATTTGAACTGAGTACAAATGCTTACTGCAGAGAACTGGCGCTTCTGTTCTAAGTAATTAATTATTCGAAGAACAAAAGCTTTTCTGTTATAGTCCATATAAATATACATAAAAGTTTATAAACTTTCTTCATACAAACTAAATCCCAACCTCCTTCATTTAATTTTGATTTTTCCTACTTTTAGAAAGTTTAATGCTATATTTTCATTCTAATAACCTATGAATTTCTCAAAAACCAGTCTGACATAATAGTTGTTTAAAAGAAGACTACCACAGCTTTTATTATAAAGGCAGCTGCTGAAAATTTAAAAATAATGATTTTTAATCACTAATTCTAATGTGTAATTTGTTATTAGTGTTGATAGAAAAAATAATATAAAGAATTAGAAAGAAATGGCAAGGAACGCAGTGATAAGTCTTTTGCTCTGTGCTATTTGATTTAGAAATAGATCTATAAGTGGGAAAAGTAATTCTGAAAAAGAGTGGGATTTTATTAAAGACAAATATGGAATCTGAAAATGTGAGGAAAAGCCAGAATTTGTGACAGTTTTCTTCTCAGAGATAATTAAAAATTATATGTGATCAGGAGCTCTGGAGGTGCTGTGGTTAAAAGCTATGGCTGCTAACCAAAATGTCAGCAGTTTGAATCCAACAGTCACTCCTTGGAAACTCTACAGGGCAGTTCTGCTCTATCCTATAGGGTCACTATGAGTTGGAATCAACTCCATGGCAACGGGTTTTTGTTTATTACTGTTATTAAAATTTTCTTAAGCAAAAATACTTAGGTCAATCCTGCATTTGTGAAATGAAGCTAGATGAGGCATAACACTGAAGTGCCCCCCTCCCCTCTCCCCACAAGTGTTCACTTGATTAATTCACATATACTTGAATGATAACTTTTTTAACACAAAATTATATGACTAGGTTCTGTCTTACTAGTTCATTACTTAGTGATGCTAGCCCTGGCTTTAAAGCTAAAATCAACCGATTTAATGAAATGCTTACTTAAACACCAAAGCCATTATTACACATGTAACAGTTTGGAAATACTGCATTACACTTGGAAAATGCTCAGCACTAGTGAATCAATTTTCTCTCTGCTTTGTAAAAACAACTTCTGCTTTATTGGTTTTTAGAAACAGAATTCAAGCAATACTTGACAAAAGCCATTGAACAGAACTTGTGACACATAATACAAGACTTCTGATTAAGCTACATCATTTCTCAATTTCTTTTGAGCACCTAATGGCATAATGAAATCTGATTAGGCTATTCATATGTTCACATTCTCAATTATGATATCTGATAGTCTCAAATTAAATTGTTGATTTGTAAAATGAGGCAACAGTACAATTGAACAATCAGCCTCATAAGCAGTCTACTGCTGAGTAATCCACATTTTTAATTGGTCAAACAAAGTAGGATTTAGAGCTGGAAAATATGGAGGACCGTCTATAATTAAGGCAATTAACACAAAGATGATTCTTATATAACAGCAACACATTAATATTTAACTATGAAGAAAAGAAAATTTCAAACTGAGTGAGCAAAGAGACAATTCTTTGGGGAATTATTAAGAATTTACTTATTTTTAAACAGTTCCTTTGGGAGATACTCATACTATTAATACTACAGAAGTTATAATAGGGAAGAAAAAGAACAGCAGTATTTGATTTTATACCATTTTCTAAGAAAAAACAAGAAATATTGAGAAACTGTATCATTGCTGGAACCCTGATGACACAGTGGTTGAGAGCTTGGCTGCTAATTGGAAGGTCAGCGATTCAAGCCCACCAGCTGATCTATGAAGAAAGATGTGGCAATCTTCTCCCTTAAAAAATTACGGCCTTGGAAACCCTATGAGGCAGTTCTACTGTGTCCTAAAGGGTTTCTATGAGTTGGAATTGACTTGAGAACACACAACAATAATATTATTGCTGATGTCAGATGGATCTCAGCTGAAAGCAGAGAATACCAGAAAGATGTTTATCTGTGTTTTATTGACTATGCAAAGGCATTTGATTGTGTGGACCGTAACAAATTATGGACAACATTGCGAAGAATGAGAATTTCAGAACACTTCATTGTGCTCATGAGGAACCTGTACATAGACCGAGAAGCAGTTGTTCAAACAGAACGAGGAAATACTACATGGTTTAAAGTCAGGAGAGGCATGGGTCAGGGTTGTATCCTTTCACCATACGTATTCAATCTGTATGCTGATCAAATAATCTGAGAAACTGGGCCATATGAAGAAGAATGCAACATTAGGATTGGAGGAAGACTCATTAACAACCGGTGATATGTAGATGACACAACTTCACTTGCTGAAAGTGAAAGAGGACTTGAAGCACTTACTGGTGAGAATCAAAGACTACAGCCTTCAGTATGGATTACACATCATCATAAAGAACACAAAAATCCTCATATCTGGACCAAGCAGCAACATCATGGTAAATGGAGAAAAGATTGACGTTGTCAAGGGTTTCATTTTACTTGGACACACAATCGACACCTGTGGAAGTAGCAGTTAAGAAATCAAACGACATATTGCATTGGGCAAATCTGCTGTAAAGGACATCTTTAAAGTGTTAAAAACAAAGATGTCACCTTGAGGACTAAGGTGATTCAACCCACAGTATTTTCAGTTGCCTCACGTGCGTGCCAAAATTGAACAATGAATAAGGAAGTTCAAAGAAGAATTGATTGCATTTGAATTACGGTGTTGATGAAGAATATTGAATATATCATGGACTGCCAGAAGAACAAACAAATCTGTCTTGGAAGAAGTACAGCCAGAATACTCCTTAGAAGAGAGGATGGCAAGACTTTATCTCATGTACTTTGGGCATGTTATCAGGAGGGACCAGTCCCTGGAGAAGGACATCATGCTTAGTAAAGTAAAGCGTCAGTGAAAAAGAAGACCCTCAATGAGATGGATTGACACAGTGACTGCAACAATGGGCTCCCTCATAGCAACAATTTTGAGGATGGTGCAGGAATGGGCAGTGTTTTGTTCTGTTGTACATAAGGTTGTTATGAGTTGGAACCAACGCAACAGCACCTAACAACAACAAGAACCATGTTTTTCTTAAGGATATATTAGTCTTGTTATTTTTTTTATATTCACTGTAGTTGAAAGAAATGTGTTTTAACTAGAAAGAGATTCATTATGTTTAAGTTCCATTTTATTATGTATTGCGGTTTCTGAAACTTTGCAAAAATAATCAAGGTTGTAATGAGTTCTTTCACCACCCCTGGAGAATGGACCAAAGGATACCAAATAAATCAGCTGTGTGGGTCTGTGGGGCATTTGAAGCATAGGAATGCGGCAAGAATTTCAATTAATGTCAGTTTTTTTTCTCTAAATTTTATTTCTTTTGTTGTCTTATTTGAGAATATACACAGCACAATATACACCAACTCAACAGTTTCTACATGTACTATTTGTATTACATTATTCAAGTTGTGCAACCATTCTAACCCTCTTTCACTGAGTTGTTCTTCCCTCATTTTCATAAACTTACTGCCCCTTAAAGTTCCTGTCTAATCTTTCAAGTTGTTGTCAATTTGACCCTATATAGATAGCTCTTAAAAGAGCATAATGCTCAAGGTAGACTTTTTTTTACTAGTGAAGGTAAACTATTGTTTGGTTTTAAGATGACTGCAGGAAATATTTTGGGTTTAAGGTTTAAGGGCAATTGTTTCAGGGGTCATCCATCCTCCATGGCTCCAGAAATTCTGGAGTCCATGAGAAATTGAAATTCTGTCCTGAATTTTCCCCCTTTTGATCAGGATTCTTGTATAGAAGCTTTGATCAAAATATTGCTGTCAATTTTATTTAAAAGCTTCCTTGTTTATCTTTGTGTGTTTAAGGTTTTGGTCAAGATTAATTCACAAATGTCCTCAACATTCTGGTGAAGTAGTTAAGCAAGGAGAAAAAAAGAGAGGATGACAAAGAGGTTACCAGACTTTAATTCCTCTGTATTATAATATATATTTAAATTAAATGGAGAAAAAATAAAATATCACACATAAAATCTATTTTCCCCCCCTGTGATTACTAACAAGGTAAAGTTGCCAATTTCAGATCAAACGATTTGGTCTAAAAAAAATAATAATAATTTTTTTTTTTTTTGGTCTAAAGTAAACATAAATCAAAATAAATCCATCACCACTTGGGCCAAAACTATGTTTTGTTTTGTTTTTTTTTTTCTTTGTTTCTAATTAGGGGGAAATACAGATCCATAATGGAACACCAGGTGGGATACAAAATTATATATATGTATATATATATATATATATTTTTTTTTTACTCTGTATCACTTAGAGTCTAACCAAAAAATAAAACACATCAAGAATATACAATTAAATGTAATGCATAAAATTGGTTATACTGAATGTAGAAGCCAAACAGAGAACTGTGATGTATTCACTGGATCAGTAACAGCAGAAAGATATCCCTCTTTAACTGGAGGGAAATGGGATTAAGTACATTACCAGAACTTGGAAGTAAAATTCACCCAACAAAAACTGGAATCAAAGCTAGTCTCTCTAATGAGAACTGAAGCCATGGAGCATACACAGCCACGAGTGGGAATCTACCCAATGGCAACTTGTTTTAACTGGTTTACCCCACAAGGCAGAGGAAGAGAGGGAAAAGATGCCCTGGTTTCTCCCATCCTTCCACCCTCTAAACTCCTGCTGATGCCTCCCATAGGCTATACCCAGCCAGAAGTCAGCTGTTACAGGAGCTTAGGGAATACAGTGTTTAGGGTTCAGACTATTTCAGTAAGAACAAAGGTAGAAGAGGCTAGAAAGTAATAAGGATTCTGAGGAAAAACTTGGTCTGAACAAACTTATCTTCTCATTATACACTTCCAAGGTTTACTATTTCAGTGATGTTGAACATTTTAAAATTACTTTGTGCACAAAATGGCATAAATTGTATCATCTTCCCTATTTGTTTAGTGTAGAATAACTAGGAGAACATGAAATCTGTTGAAGGGCACCGTTATCTTAGTATAGTGATTTTCCTTACTTATAAGATATGAATTGTCCAGTTGTTTTGTGTATGTATTTGCTTTGTGTGTGTATTATTTTAATCCAAGGAAACATAACTTTTATACTCAGAGATGTGATATCTACTAGTCACTGTTAATTTTAAGCAACGAAGGACACATTTCTTTCAGCCACAGTGAATATAAAAAGAATAACAGGACTAATATATTCTTAAGAAAAACATCGTTCAGGGTTGCTGTGAATATGGTGGAAGGTTGATTCAATCTATAAAACCCTTTCTGATTCAATAATCTGTGCTATTAAACCATAAAACAGTGCCAATGCCATAAAATGTATTTAACTGAAGCTTTCTGAGAAAAAAAACAGAGGTCAATATATAGCTTATTGGCTATCACATCACTCAGGGTATAAAAAATGAAAGGTGGACTAGGTGTTTCCTTTTGTGCCCCTCACCCACAAGAAACAGGTTTCACAGATTTATTCTAGGCATGTTACTAAACAAATGAGCAAAGACAATGACCTTCAAGGTCACTATAATATATCATCTGAAATGTACAGTTTTCAGCCAAAAAAAAAAAAATTATTAGACACGCAAAGAAACACAAAAGTGTGACCTATCCCCAGGATGGAAAAAAAAGAAGTTGTTGGTAGAAACTGTCTCTGAGTGTCCCCAGATTCTGGATTTAGCAGAAAAACTTTCAAATATCTACTGTATGTATACTTAAAGAACTGAAAGGAAATCATATTTAAATAATTAAAGAAAATTAGAAGAAAAATAAAAATTATAAAGACACATAAATTATTTTTAAAAATGGGAATTCTGGAGTTAAAATGAAATACAAGGTTGCAACAGCAGACTGAGGAGAGCAGACACATCAGTGAACTTGAAGAAAAATGCTATGTAAATTATACAGTCTGAAGAACAGAGGAAAAAAACTAAGAAAAACTGAAGAGAGCTTCAAAGGCATGTGAAAAAATATAAATTGTCCTAACGTAAGTGGAATCAGGGTCTCAGAAAAAGAACAAAAACAAAACTTCCTAAATGTGATGAAAACATCATACTGATTTAAGAGGTGTAAGGAATCCTAAGTCTCTAAAAAACTTGTTGCCCATCGAGTCAGTTCCGACTCAAAGCAACTGTATAGGACAGAGTAGAACTGGCCCACAGGACTTATAGGGAGCAGCTGGCGGACTCTAACTGCGACATTTTGATTAGCAGCTTAACTCTTTTTCCCACTAGGCCACTGGGGCTACCCTAAATCTCTAAGGATAAACAGAAATACATCCACATTTAGACATATCAGAGTTCTACTCTGGCCTGTAGGGTCGCTATGAGTCGGAATGGACTCAACGGCATTGGGTTGGGTAGTCAAAAAAGGCTGAAACGAAGAAAAAAATATTGAATGCAGGAAGAGAAAAACAACTCATCGAGTACAGCGAAACATCAAAATGATTAATAGTTATTCTTTTATTTGAAGCAGTAGACACCAGAAGGCAGTGCGATAACATATTCTCAGGGCAGAAACTGTCACCCAAGATGCTGGTATTCAACACAACCATTTTTTGAAAATGAAGTTGAGATAAAGACATTCCTAGGTAAACTATGAATAAAGTCATTGTCCACGCATTTTACTTACAGGAAATGTAAGTAATTAAGAAAGTCCTTCAGATTGAAAGGAAATGACACCACCCCCTAACTCACTTCCACAGGAAGAAATGAGGAACATCTGAAAATGTTAATATGAGGTATAATATTAACAGCTCTATAAATATATTTTTTTCTTGTTTCTTCTCTTCTTGAACAGAAATATGATTGCATAAAGCAATAATTACTATACCATATTATTGGGTTTATAACATATTTAGATGTAATATATGTGACAATAATAATATAAAGAAGGGGAGGGAATGGAGATATATAGCAGGAAAGTTTGTATATATATTATCAAAATTCAGTTACTGTAAACCTGAAATAGATTGCGATAAGTTAAAAATGTATATTTTGATCCCTAGAACAACCATAAAGATTTTTGCAAAAAATACAGTTAAAAAAATCAACAGAGGTATTAAAATGGGACACTGAAAATATTTATTTAATGATATAGAAGACAGACACAGACAGACAGAAGTACACAAAATGATAGGGAACATACAGAAAAAAAGATAAGAAAATGGATGATGTAAATCCAACAATATTAATCATTACATTAAATGTGAATGCTTCAAACAGAGCACAAGCCTGAAGTTATTAGACCGAATGTAAAGTAAGATCCAACTATATTCTCTATATGCTGGCTACAAGAGACTCCTCATATTCAAAGACACAATAGATTGGAAAAAGATATACCATACAAACAATAATCATAAAAGACCTGAAGTGGTTATGTTAATATCAGAAAAAAATAGTCTTTAAGATAAGAAGTATTTTTAGTGACTGCCATGAATTTGATTATGCACCCCCAAAATATGTATTGAAGTCCTGGCCCCCATACTTGTGAATGTGATCCTGTTTGGAAATAGGATTTTCTTTGTTATGTTAATTAGGTCTGTGTTATTTGAATTAGATCATAGTTGTGGGTGTGAAAAAAAAATGAACCTGTTTGGAAATAGGGGCTTCTTTGTTAAGTCATATCCAAGTAGCTGTTGTTGTTACGTGCCAACTCATAGCTACCCGATAGGACAGAGTAGAACTGTACCACAGGGTTTCCAAGGAGCATCTGGTGGACTCGAACTGCCAACTCATTTTGATTAGCAGCCGAGCTCTTAAACACTGTGCCACCAGGGCTCCTATTCAAATAGAGTGGATCCTAAATGTAATTACTTCTGAGTTACAAAAAGAACATAGTAGACACAAAAACAAACACAAACGGAACGTCAAAGAACACCGTGGAACACAAAGGAATGTAGAGGTACTCCAGAGGCTCCCAATAAGGAAAGACCTCCTCTTTCAGTCACGCCCTGGATTCCAACTTCCAGCCTCTGAACTGTGAGAAAATAAATTCCTGGTCTTTAAAGCCACTCACTGCTATATTTTTTGTTGTTGTTATGACATTACATAACTGAGACAGGAACATAAAAAGACATTTCATGATGATAGAGTCAATACATCAGAGAGGTACAATAATTATAAAGGTATACACACTTGAAAACAAAGGCCAAAAATACATGAAGCAAAACCTGACAGTATTAAAGGGAGAAATAGACAATTTAACAGTAATAGCTGGAGAGTTCAATATCCAATTCTCAACTATTGATAGAACAACTAGAAAGAAAATCAATGATTTTCTCAGCAGAAATTGGTTCTTGGTGATCAACCAAATTTACAAACCTTTAGTTAGACTGACCAAAAAAAAAAAAAAGAGGAAAGAACACAAATTATCAAAATCAGTAAGGAAGGAAAGGATATCCCTACTGACCTTTCAGAAATCAGAAGGATTGAGAAAATATTATACGCAATTTTATGCCAACAAATCAGAAAGTTTAGATGAAATGGACAAATTCCTAGAAAAATACAAATTATCAAAACTAACTCAAGACAAAATAGGAAATCTGAATATACTTATAAAAAGTAAAGAAACTGAATTATTAATGAATAATATTCCTGAAAAATAAGATCAGCTTCTGGAGGTTTGTCTAGTGAATTTTATCTTAGGAAGAATACCAATTCTTCACGAACTTCTTCAGAAAATAGAGGAGGAAGAAACACTCCCCAACTCCTTCTATGAGGCCAATATTATACTGAAACCAAAGTCAGAAAAAAAACATAACAAGAAAACTATAAAACAATGTTCCTCATGAACACAAATTAAAAAAAAAAAAAAAAACTTAACCAAAATGTATGAAACTGAATCTAGAACACATAAAAAGGATTATACACCATGACTAAGTGAGATTTACCCCATAAATACAGAAAAATCATTTGGCAAATTTCAACGCCAATTTATAATAAGAACTCTCAACAAACTGGGAAAAGGAGGGAACTTTCTGACTTGATGAAAGGCATCTACAAAAACCCTATAGCTAACATTATATTTAATGGTGAAGAATTCAATGCTTTCCCCCTAAGATCTGAAATAAGGTAAGATGTGTGCTTTTGCTACTTCTATTCAACAGTTAGCCTTAGCTTCTAGCTTGTTTAATAAGCTCTCTTTCTCTCCAAAATTATAGGCATCTAGATTGGAAAGAATTAACACAACTGTATGATATGATCCTATGTGTAGAAAATCCCAGGTTGTCCACCAAAATAAATAACTGCTAGAACTAACAATCAAGTTTAGTAATATTACTAGATACAGAATCAATGTACAAAAATCAATTGTATTCCCACATACTAGCAACAAGCAGTCCAAAAATAAAATCAACTAAATGACTAAATTCATACTTTCATGAAAAAATAATAGGACATGTTGAACAACAGAACTATAAGACTTGTGAACTGAAAATTGCAGAACATTGTTAAAACAAATTCAAGAAGATTAAAAATCATTCGAACATTTTTTTTTTAAATATTGGTTTAGAAGATTCAACATTTGCAGGGTTATATTTGCCATAAATTAATATACAAATACAATGAAATAACCATCGGCTTTTTTTTTTTAATTGAGGATTTGATCCTAAATTTTTTGCAAATATAAAGTAATTAAACAGCTAAAGAAATTTTGAAAAAGAACAAGTTTTGAGGACTTAAAACCAGTTGCCCTGGAGTCACCTCCAACTCATGGCGACCCCATGCGTGTCAGAGTAGAACTGTGTGTCACAGAGTTTTCAATGGCTGATTTTTTGGAAGTAGGTCATCAGGCCTTTTTTCCAACACATCCCTGGGTGAACTCAAACTTTCCTTTAGCAGCCTAGGACGTTATCATATGCACCACCCAGGGGCTTATTAATACCCAATTTCAAAAGGTATTGAAAATCCACAGTAATGAAGATAGGTGAATTGTTGCAAGGGTAGTTATACAGATAAATGGAACAGAATTTAGAGTCAAGCAGTAAATATTTACGTTTATGTTGAATTGATTTGTTGAATTGATTAATTCACTTAGTAAACAGTAGTCTTTTCAACAAATGGCACCTTAACAATTGGATACCCATGTGTAAAAATGTAAATTTAGACCCTTCCCTCTGTCACCATACAAAAATAAAAATGGGTCATAGGCCTAAATGTAAAATATTAAAAAAGGGATTACCAAGGAAGAGATTATTGTTTTTGTTGGGTGCTGCGGAGCTAATTCTCACTCCTAACGACCCTGTGTGTTAGAGTAGAAATGCCCCAGATGGTTTTCTTGGCTGTCATCTTTGGGGAGGCAGATCTCCAACTCCTTTTTCTGCAGAGAAGCTGGGTGTGTTCTAATCATAAACCCTTTGGTTAGCAGCTGAACACTTAACTGTTGTGCCAGCACCTTGTGGAAAGAAAGCTACCACTCAAAACATGATGCATAAAAGAAAAAAAAAAAAATGCTCAGTTTTTAAAATTAGCACGGTACCTATGGAAAACAGTTTGGGAGTTTCTTAAAAAGTTAAATATAAATTCACCCTGTAATCCACAATTTTACGCCTAGGTATCAAACCAAGAGAAATGAAAATATGCCTGCATAAAAGCATGCATAAAATCTTCATAGCAGTTTTATTAATAATAGTCTAAAACTGGAAACAATCCAAATATCCATCTTTTAAATATTATAAAATATTATCTGCCCAAACAACAGAATACTATTCAGTAACTCAGCAATTAAAAAGGAACAAATAACTGATACATGCTTATGCTACTTTTCTGTTCTGATGTAAATTATTACAAACTTAGTGGCTTAAAACAACATAAATTTACTATCTTACAGTTGTGGAAATCTGTAATGGATCTCACTGGGCTAAAATCAACAGGGGTACCAATGTTCCCTTCTGGAGGCTTTAGGGAAGAATCTGTTTTGTTTGTTTGTTTTTTCTTGCCCTCTCTAGCTTGTAGAAGGCACCTTAGTGGTGCCATGGTTAAGAGCTGGGCTGCAAACTGAAAGGTCAGTAGTTCAAATCTACCAACTGCTCCTTGGAAACTCTATAGGGCAGTTCTGTTCTGTCCTATAAAGCTGCTATGAGTTGGAATCAACTCAATAGCAATGGGTTTTTGGTTTAGCTTCTAGAGTCTGCCTACCTCTCTTGACCCACGGTCCCCTCCATCTTCAAAAAAAAAAAAAACCTACCCATTGCCATGGAGTCAGTTCCGACTCATAGCAACCCATCTTCAAAGCCAGCAATAATTGATGCGGTGTTTCTCATATCTTAGCATTCTGACTCATCTACTTTCCTCTTCCACATTTAAGGATTCTTGTGATTAAATTGGGCTGACTGGGTAATCCAGGATAATCTCCTTATTTTAAAGATAGTAATTTGATAACCAAACTTAATTCCAACTGCTACCATAATTAGCATTTTCCAAGTAAATTAATATACTTAAAATTTGGGGGAATTAGGGTGTCCAAAGATGTTGTTAGCTGCTGCTGAGTTGATTTCAACTCATGGCTACCCCATGTGCACAGAATAGAACTGTTCCACAGGACTTCTTGGCTATAATCTTAATGGAAGCAGGTTGTCAGGTCTTTCCTTCTTTGGTACTGCTGTGTAGGTTTGAACCACCAATCTTTAGATTAAAGGTAGAGTGCAAAAAATTTAGGCCATTTAGGGACCTTGCCCAAATATATCTGTGGATATCTTTGCCTTGTTTGTGAATTGTTGTTGTTGTTAGGCACCATCGAGTTGGTTCCCACTCATAATGACAGAATGAAACAGTGCCCAGTCCTGCAGCATGCCCACAATCATTGTTATGCTTGAGCCCATTGTTGCAGCCATTGGATGAACCCATCTTGTTGAGGGTCTTCCTCTTTTTCTTTGGCCCTATATTTTACCAAGCATAATGTCCTTCTCCAGGGACTGATCCCTCCTGAGAACATGTGCAAAGTATGTAAGATGTAGTCTCACCATCGTTGCTTCTAAGGAGCATTCTGGTTGCACTTCCTCCAAGACAGATTTGTTTATTCTTTTGGCAGTCCATGGTATGTTCAACACTCTTATCCAACACCACAGTTCAAAGGCATCAATTCTTCTTCCGTCTTCTTTATTTTTCTTGTTTTGAATTAGGTATCCAAAGATATCCACGGATATCTTTGGGAAGCAATATTCTGCCTACTAAATCTTACAACATGCTGAGAGAAAGAAATCATTTACCAAAGGCTGCTGTTGTTGTTAGGTGCTGTCCAGTCAGTTCCAATTCACAGCAACTCTATGCACAACAGAATGAAACACTGCCCGGCCTATGCCATCCTCACAATGGTTGTTATGCTTCAGCTCTTTGCTACAGCCACTGTGTCTACAAAAGATTGCTTTTGTATTATTCTATTCGTATGAACTGTCTAGTAAAAACAAACTTGTAGAGGCAGGGAGCAGGTCAATGGATGTGGAAAGCTGGTGTATGAGCAGGGATTAACTGCAAATAGGCATGAGGGAGATTTTTAGGATGATGTAAATGTTCTAAAGCTGGATTACATTGATGGCTGCACAATTCTATTACTTTATTAAAATCACTTAATTGTATACTTACAGTCAGTGAATTGCACGGTTTTAAAATTATATCTCATTAAAGCTGTTAAAAAACAGCTATATAGAACATGGAAAAAGTTTGTTTCAAAGAATTTAAATATGCCTTCCCTCTAAGGAAGTTATTTGTGAGAGAGCTGAAAGTAGATTAGAAGTCAAATATACTTTAAGGAATACTCTTCATATCAAATACAAAATATGGCCTATTGTTTTTCATAAATCTGTATATTTTGTTTATAACTCTGGAGAGGGAGGTTTTGCTTTTTTTTGTCTATAGATCCATAATGAAGGAGTAATATCTTGCCTTAGCTCCGAAAAACTATTAACAAAGAGAGAAAGGTTGCTTGAGAATACATTATGCCAACAATCCCCACTTCCAGAAAATAACAACAACATTTAATCTTTGAATATTTATGTCAAAAATTCTTTCCAGTATTTTAAGGAATCAGCTTCTGAAATTCTTCAATATGGAATAACAACACATAGATGAGTGGGAAATTATGGACATGGTGATAAGACTAAACAAATGAATATTATGAAAGGAAATGTTTCATTCACACATAGTTTACTGTATTTAGTGCCATATACCTCAAAAATCAATTTACTTTTCTTGAACCCAAATTAATTTCTTCCCCCTGCCCCGGCCTACTCTTTCTTTCTCTCCATTTTTTTTTTTTTTTTGTATTTTAGAAGAAGGTTTACAGAATTAGCTTCTATTAAAGAGTTAC
Source organism: Loxodonta africana (assembly GCF_030014295.1). NCBI lineage: Eukaryota > Metazoa > Chordata > Mammalia > Proboscidea > Elephantidae > Loxodonta > Loxodonta africana. Next base: position 106,469,448 of record NC_087347.1, on the reverse strand, counting down.
TAACTTAATTTCTTAAAATCAACTTTCAAGCTACATTTTCTCTCTTGTCCTTGGGAAAATATCCAAAATTGCTACCATCTTTTTAATAAAACACGAATCCCAGAGAATTGCTTTAGCCTTCTGTAATACAACCATCCCAAAGAATTCCAAGGCTGCAGTTCACTCTGCTAGAGGATTCTCCTCTCAGCCACTTGCAGTACTCCAGGTTATATAGGAGAGCACAGAGAAGAAGGCTAGATGTCCAAGGACCTGCAAACTCTACTTAAGGATGGAATGCCTTGGGAGGCAGGGCCAAGACGGCAGAATAGCTAGACGCTTTCTGCGATCCCTTTTACAACAAAGACCCAAAATAACAAGTGAAACGATTATATTTATGACAAGCTAGGAACCCTAAACATCAAAGGCAAAGTTAAGAACCCTAAACATCAAAGGCAAAGTTAAAAAATGGACTGAGTAGCAGGTGGAGGGGGAGATGATTCAGAAGCAGAGAGGAGTTGCAAGACCTGAATGGCTGGGATCCCTTAGACATCATTTCCTGGAGTGGCTGCAGTGGGCTGGTGGTAGCATTCAGCTGCAGTTTCCTCAGGGAGAAACAACCAGCTGCACAGCCTACTCACACCTCTGGAACTAGAGAAGAATGGTGCTCTTGGCAAAAGCTAAGTACTTGAGTATATTTTACTGTACCCCCTTCCCCCAATACAGCTTCAGATGCTCTTGATTTCCCTGGGCCTGAGATAGGTCCTGTTGAGTGCCCAGAGCCATCCTCCCAGCCTTGGAATAGGAATAAATTCACATCTGGGGGAAAGGGTAATTTGCCAGCTCCACTAACCAGGGAGCTCAGGACAGAAGTGACTCCTGTCCAGGCATAAATGATCCATGGGCTTTGAATATCTTTCCCTCCTGCAAGGACCTATGTTGGCCTATTTCAGGAGAGTAGACCCTTGTTGGCAGACTGCAACCATTTCTGCTGTGCAGTGAAGAGGTGGGTGTTTGATATTTGACACCACTTTGCATATTAAACAAGGCCCTCATTTAGCCACGTCAGGGGCCTAAGGACTGGTAGCTCCACTCATGTCACCCAGCCACCCACGACAGGGGTCCGAGGATAACTGGTACCTCCCAGTCCTTACAACCAAATGCCTTGAGCACCCATGGTTTGTCTACAAAACCCACCCACCTATACACTCTAGAGAACAGGGACACTCTTTCCTCCCAGATACTCACGGGATGATTCTTAGTCCCCTGCCTTGTTCAAAGTGTAACCCCCTGCTGCAACAAGATAACTGTACCTACACCAATCACCCCTGCTCCTCTAAGACTGTAGGACAGAGCCTGTACCACACACCTGATGATTAGCTACCTGGACACCTGAGCTGAATTCATACAAGAAAAGTTAATGGACTTCTAGACCGATATACCTGACAACAGCTCTAGCCATCTGGTGACAGGACGTCGGAGCTTCAAAGACAAAAATAATCAAGCTAGCTCACTCAAGCAACCCATTTGGGCATATCAAAACAAAACAAAGCAAGAAGCTAAGATAGAGCAAACATAAAATAAACAAATACAGTAACTTGTAGATGGCTCGGAGACAACAGTCAATATCAAGTACGTAAAGAAACAGATCATGATTGCCTCAACAAACTCTCAAAACAAAGAATCAACAGATCTCCTGGATGAAGGTGCCTTCCTGGAATTACCAGATGCAGAATTCAAAAGATTAATATACAGAACTCTTCAAGACAACAGTAATGAGGCTAGGAAGGAGATCAGGCAATATGCAGAACAAGCCAAGGAACACACAGATAAAGTAGTTGAAGAAATTAAAAAGGTTATTCAAGACCATAATGAAAAACTTAATAAGCTGTAAGAACACATAGAGGGACAGCAATTGGAAATTTGGAAGATTAACAATAAAGTTACAAAATTAGAACTAAGTGGAAAGTCAGAGGAGCAGAATTGAGCAAATAGAAGGCAGAATTGGTGAGCTTGAAGATAAAGCACTTGGCACCAATATATATGAAGAAAAATCAGAAAAATGAATTAAAAAAATGAAGGAATTCTATGAATCATGTGGGAATCTATCAATAGAAATAACTTATGAATGGTTGGAGTACCAAAACAGGGAGGGACAACAGAAAATACAGAGAGAATTCTAGAAGACTTGTTGGCAGAAAACTTCCCTGACATCATGAAAGCAGAGACGGTATCTATCCAAGATGGTTATTGAACTCCACATAGGTAGATTTTAAAAGAAAGTCACAAAGACATATTATAATCAAACTTGCCAAAACCAAAGATAAAGAGAGAATTTTAAGAGCAGCTAGGGATAAAAGAAAAGTCACCTATAAAGGAGAGGCAATAAGAATAAGCTCAGACTACTCAACAGAAACCATGTAGGCAAGAAGGCAATGGGATGACTTATATAAAGCACTGAAGGAAAAAAAAAAAAAAAAACTGCCAGCCAGGAATCATACATACAGCAAAACTGTCTCTCAAATATGAAGGTGGAATTAGGACTTTTCCAGATAAATAGAAGTTAAGGGAATTTATAAAAACCAAACCAAAACTACACAAAATACTAAAGAGATTTCTTTGATTAGAAAATCAATAATATCAGGTATCAACCCAAGACTAGAACGCTGGACAGAGCAATCAGATATCAACCCAGACAGAGAAATCACAGAAATAAAAAAATGCTCAAAACATGGAAACAGCAATGGTATTATGTGAAAGAAGACAACAGTAAAACAATAAAGAAGGACTAAGAAATGTAGTCATAGATCTTCCATATGGAGAGGAAGACAAGGTGATAAAAAGAAAGAAAAGTTAAGTTTAAACTTAGAAAAATAGGGGTAGATATTATGGTAACCACAAGAGACTAACTATCCTACTCATCAAAATAAAACATGAGAAAAAAATGCAGACTCAGCAGATACAAATCAACAACAATGAATAAGAGGAAAGACAATATATAAAGACAAACTACTCAGCACAAAAAATGCAGTGGAAAAAAGAAACTGTCAACATCACACACAAAAAAAGACATCGAAATGAAAGCGCTAAACTCATAAGGAAAAAAAATACCTATCTATAATTACGCTGAATATAAATGGGCTAAAGGCACCAATAAAGAGACAGAGAGTGGCAAAATGGATTAAAAAAGCATGATCTGTCTCTATGCTGTTAACAAGAGACACACCTTAGACTTAGAGACACAAACAAACTAAAATTCAAAGGATGGAAAAAAATATATCAAGCAAACCACAATCGAAAAAGAGCAGGAGTGGCAGTATTAATTTCTGACAAATTAACTTTAAAGTTAAATCCACCACAAAGGACAAGGAAGGACACTGTATAATGATTAAAGAGACAATATACCAGGAGGACATAACCATATTAAATATTTATGCATCCAATAACAGGGCTGTAAGATACATAAAACAAACTCTATCAGCATTGAAAAGTGAGATAGACAGTGCCACAATTAGAGTAGGAGCCTTCAACACACCACTTTCGGTGAAGGACAGGATATCCATAAAGAAGCTCAACACAGACACGGAAGATCTAAATGCCACAATCAACCAACTCGACCTCATAGACATATACAGAACACTCCACCCAACAGCAACCAAGTACACTTTCTTTTCTAGTGCCAATGGAACATTCTCTAGAATAGACCACATATTAGGTCATAAAGCAAGCCTTAGCAGAATCCAAAACATCAAAATATTACAAAGCATCTACTCTGACCATACGGTCATAAAAGTGGAAATCAATAACAGGAAAAGCAGAGAAAAGAAATCAAACACTTGGAAACTGGATAATATCCTGCTCAAAAAAGACGATTATAGAAAACGTTATGGCTGAATAAAAAAATTTATAGAATCCAATGAGAATGAAAACACTTCTTATCAGAACCTTTGGGACACAGCAAAAGCAGTACTCAGAGGTCAAATTAAATCACTAAATGCACACTTCCGAAAAGAACAAAGGGCCAAAATCAAAGAATCTCTACAACTTGAACAAATAGAAAGAGAGCAACAAAAGAAACCCTCAGGCACCAGAATAAAGCGAATAATAAAAATTAGGGCAGAATTAAGTGAAATAGAAAACAGAAAAATAATTGAAAGAGTTAACAAGATCAAAAGATGGTCCTTTGAAAAAATTAACATAATTGATAAACCATTGGCCAGACTGACAAAAGAAAAACAGGAGAAGCAAATACCCCAAATAAGAAATGAGATGGGCAATATTACAACAGACCCAACTGAAATTAAAAGAATCATATTGGATTACTATGAAACACTACTCTAATAAATTTGAAAACCTAGAAGAAATGGATGAGTTTCTAGAAACATACTACCCAGCTAAACTAAAACAAACAGAGGTAGAACAACTAAATAGACCCATAACAAGAGATTGAAAAGGTAATCAAAAAACTCCTCCCCCAAAAAAGTGCTGGCCCGGACAGCTTCACTGCAGAGTTCTACCAAACTTTCAGAGAAGAGTTGACACCACTACTAATAAATGTATTTCAGGGCATAGAAAAGGACGGAATACTCCCAAACTCATTCTATGAGCCAGCATATCCCTGATACCAAAAGCATGTAAAGACACCATAAAAAAAAAGAAAATTACAGACCTATATCCCCCATGAACTTAGATGCAAAAACCCTCAACAAAACTCTAGCCAATAGAATTCAACAACATATCAAAAAAATAATTTACCGTGACCAAATGGGATTCATACCAGGTATGCAGGGATGGTTCACCATTGGAAAAACAATTAATGTAATCCATCGTATAAGTAAATTAAAAAAAAAAAAAAAAACACAAGAACCACATGAGTTTATCAATTGATGCAGAAAAGACATTTGCCAAAGTTGAACACCAATTTATGATAAAAACTCTCAGCAAAATAGGAATAGAAGGAAAATTCCGCAACATAATAAAGGGCATTTGTACAAAGCAAACAGCCAACATCATCCTAAATGGAAAGAGTCTGAAAGCATTCCCCTTGAGACTGGGAACCAGAAAAGGATGCCCTTTATCACCACTCTTATTCGACATTGTGCTGGAGGTCCTAGGCAGAGCAATTAGGCTAGATAAAGAAATAAAGGGCATCCAGATTGGTAATGAAGAAGTACAAGTATCTCTGTTTGCAGATGACATGATCTTATACATAGAAAACCCTAAAGAATTCTCAGAAAAACTACTGAAACTAATAGAAGAGTGCAGCAGATTATCAGGATACAAGATAAACATACAAAAATCAGTTGGATTCCTCTACATGAACAAAAAGAACCTCAAGGAGGAAATCACCAAATCAATACCATTTACAGTAGCCCCCAAGAAGGTAAAATACTTAGAAATAAATCTTACCAGAGATGTAAAAGACCTATAAAAAGAAAACTACAAGACTCTACTGCAAGAAACCAAAAGAGACCTACATAAGTGGAAAAACATACCTTGCTCATGGATAGGAAGACTTAAAGTTGTAAAAATGTCTCTTCTTCCAAAAGCCATCCATTGGTACAATGCAATTCCAATCCAAATTCTAACGACATAGTTTAATGAGATGGAGAAACAAATCACCAACTTCATATGGAAGGGAAAGAGGCCCAGGGTAAGTAAAGCATTACTGAAAAAGAAGAACAAATTAGGAGGCCTCACTCTACCTGATTTTAGAAACTATTATACCACCACAGTAGTCAAAACAGACTGGTACTGGTACAACAGATACATAGACCAATGGAACAGAATTGAGAATCCAGACATAAATCCATCCACATATGAGCAGCTGATATTTGACAAAAGCCCAAAGTCAGTTAAAAGGGGAAAACACAGCCTCTTTAACAAATGGTGCTGGCGTAACTGGATATCCATCTGCAAAAACATGAAACAAGACCCATACCTCACACCATGCACAAAAAGGAGCTCAAAATAGATCAAAGACCTAAATATAAAATCTAAAATGATAAAGATCATGGAAGAAAAAAATAGGGACAACATTAGGAGCCCCAATACATGGCATAAACAGTATACAAAACATTACTAACAATGCAGAACAGAAACTAGATAACTGGGAGCTCCTAAAAATCAAACACCTATACTCATCCAAAGACTTCACCAAAAGAGTAAAAAGATCACCTACACTCTGGGAAGAAGTTTTTAGCTATGACATTTCTGATAACCGTCTGATCTCTAAAATCTACATGATACTGCAATAACTCAACTCAAAAAGACAAATAACTCAATTAAAAAATAGGCAAAGGATATGAACAGGCACTTCACTAGAGAAGATATTCTGGGAGCTAACAGATACATGAGGAAATGCTCACTATCATTAGCCATTACCACAAAAAAACAAACTGAGTGCCATTGAGTCAATTCTGACTCACAGCGACCCTATAGGACAGAGTAGAACCGCCCCATAGTTTCCAAGGAGCGCCTGGTGGATTCGAACTGATGACCCTTTGGTTAGCAGCTGTAGCACTTAACCACTATGACACCGGGGTTTCCATCATTAACCATTAGAAAAATGCAAATCAAAACTACAATGACATTCCATCTCACTCCAACAAGGCTTTCATTAACCCAAAAAACACAAAATAATAAATGTTGGAGAGGTTGTGGGGAGACTGGAACACTTATACATTGTTGGTGGGAATGTAAAATGGTATCATCACTTTGGAAATCAATTGGTGCTTCCTTAAAAAGCTAGAAGTATGATCCAGCAATCCCACTCCTTGGAATATATCCTAGAGAAATTAGAGCCTTTACACAAACAGATAAATGCATACCCATGCTTATGCCAGCACTGTTTACAATAGCAAAAAGATGGAAGCAACCAAGGTGCCCATCAATGGATGAATGGATAAATAAATTATGGTATATTCACACAATGGAATACTAAGCATCGATAAAGAACAATGATGAATCTGTCAAATATTTCATAACATGGAGGAATCTGGAAAGCATTATGCTGAGTGAAATTAGTCAGTTGCAAAAGGACAAATATTGTATAAGACCGCTATTATAATAACTGCAAAAATAGTTTAAACAGAAAAGAAGATATTCTTTGATGGGAGGGAGGGAGAGGGGTTTTCACTAATTAGATAGTAGATTAATTTTATTTTAGGTGAAGGGGAAGACAATACACAATACAGGCGAGGTCAGCACAACTGGATTAAAATGAAAGGAAAGAAGTTTCTTGAATAAATTGAATGCTTCAAAGACCAGTGTAGCAGGGACGGGGGTCTGGGGACCATGGTTTCAGGAGACATCTAAGTCAATTGGCATAATAAAATCTATTAAGAAAACATTCTGCATCCCACTTTGGAGACTGGCTTCTGGGATCTTAAATGCTAGCAAGGGGCCATCTAAGATGCATCAATGGGTCTCAGCCCACCTGGAGCAAAGGAGAATGAAGAACACCAAAGTCATAAGGTAATTATGAGCCCAAGAGACAGAAAGGACCACATAAACCAGAGACTGCTCAGTCCGAGACCAGAAGAGCTAGATGGTGCCCAGCTACAGCCAGTGACTGCCCTGACAGGGAGCGCAATGGAGAGGTCCTGAAGGAGAAGGAGAGCAGTGGAATGCAGATCCCAAATTTTCATAAAGAGACCAGACTTGATGGTCTAAGACTAAAAGGACCCCAGAGGCCATGGTCCCCAGACCTTCTGTCAGCCCAAGGCAGGAACCACTTGCAAAGCCAACTCTTCAGACAGAGATTGGACTGGAATATGGGATGGAAAATGATAACTGGTGAAGAAAGAGCTTCTTGGATCAAGTAGACATATGAGACCAGGTTGGCATTTCCTGTCTGGAGGGGAGATGAGAGACCAGAGGGGACCAGAAGCTGCCTGAATGGACACAAGGAGATTGGGGGGAAGGACTGTGCTATCTAATTAGGGGGAGAGCAATTAGAAGTGTATAGCAAGGTGTATGTAAATTTTTGTATGAGAGACTGACCTTATTTGTAAACTTTCATTTTAAGCACAATAAAAATTAATTTAAAAAAAATTTAAAAAGTTGGAGGTTTGAGTCTATGCAAAAGAACCTCAGAAGAAAGGCCTGGCAGTCTACTTCTGAAAAATCACCTATTGAAAACCCTATGGAGCACAGTTATACTCTGACACACAAGGTGCCACCATGAGTCAGAATTGTCTCCACGGCAAATGGCTTTTATGACTCAATATTTCAAAAGGGGTAACATTTGGAAATTTCAAATATATCGTCTATGTTTGTTTGCCAAGTCATACCTTTGTTCTCTTAGCAGAGAACATTTACTTTTGAAATCGACCAAAGGCTGTGAAAATTAATCATTTGAGGGAGACTATAAACTGCAGTAATGAATTTAATAGTCATTTCAAGCTGGCTCATTTTCAAAATGAGCTAGAAAAAAAAAAGTTTCTTTTGGTCTCTTGCTCTGCTTTTTGAGAAAATTAGCTAGGGAAATGGGTTTTGTATTTTAATAAACACTGAGCATTTTCTATTTTTTATAGAAATGCGTTAGGTTAAGGAACTCATTTGTTCTTACACTATTGAAATACAAAAATAAATAAATAAAATTATTCAAACTTATAGGTAATTTCAAAATGATTGCAAACTAAATGCCAAAATAAGGCGGCACTCTTCACATAAAAAGGCTAATCATGGTTAATTGTTTTCCTATTTGTTTTGATGCTAATAGCCATTATAAACCCATCTGAAGCATGTAGATGCAATAAACAATTACTCTAAGACTCAGCTTTCCAAAACTCAAACAGAAGACTAAGATGGCACTGATAATACTGTTTATTGGTAAGGCTGCCAACCTGTTTTCTTTTCAAAGGAAAAATAAGTGTGTAGCTGTAGTCCAATTTTGTTTACATGCACATATTTTCTTTTTATGTGTGCTGATATAATGACTATAGTTTAAATCAACCTGTTTACTGTTGCACAAAGCAGCGGGCGGCTTTCACTTTTGTCTAGGAATCTCTGAAGAAATAGGATCTGAATCAGAAAGCGTTTAATTCCAGACCATCTTTTTTCCTATAAGTGAAAAATGTGGATCCACTAGACATTGTAAAATGCACACAGTCTTCTCAAGATCATTTATTATCCGTGTGGCTCCTTCTAATGGGACTCTGCCCTCAGATCTATGCAAGAACTTATGAATCTCTCTTTGTGACACAGGAAATGAAGTTGCGGAGTTAACTTTTGACCTACATGTAGCTTGGTACAGAAAAAAAGAGCTTGTCCTAACACATTCAACCTATACATTCTGTAGCCTTCGAAATAATATTGGAAGGATAAGTGATTATAGAACTCTATGAAAGGGAGTGCCAGCTCTCCTATGGAGTAGCCATCCTTTCATTAAGGCTTTTCTTAGAAATAACAAGATAGGCCTATACCACTGTTTCTTTATATTTGAAGAACGTTCTATTCATACCCCTTCCCTCTCTCCTTTGCCCGTTTATGATTCTCCCTGTCTTGCTAGGCAGCTTTGACTTCTCAGCCAGTCATTTCAGCAATCCGCTTCTCAGCAAGCAAAACTGTCTCTACTTGGAAACCTGCTCTAGTTGCCCTTATCCCAATAAATAGTTTTTACTGGCCTACTTCCCTCCAAACTTCATTCTTCTCCTATCACTAAAACCTCTTGAAATGCTAATCTGTTAGCTTCAACTATCACTCAATAATAATTAATCGCATATCTTCTGATTTTGCTGTGTATTTCCAGTTCTCTACTGAATAATACTGTCCTTGCTCTCTCTGGAACTTCGGACTAAACAAGACCAAGATTCAGTTGATCTTCACCCTTAGTTTCCTTCCCCCGTGTACTTCTGCACATCCCGTCAGAGGAAAGCCCCAGGAAATTGCAGAGGTCTTTTCCTGACGTTCCTCATTTGTAGAACAAACATGAGGAACCATCTACATTCATATAAATCCCCAAACCAAACCCGTTGCCCTAGAGTTGATTCTGACTCATAGCAACCCTGTAGGACAGAGTAGAACTGCCCCATAGGGTTTTCAAAGAGTGGCTGGTGGATTTGAACTGCTGACCTTTTGGTTAGCAGCCAAGCTCTGAACCACTGCACCACCAGGGCTACATTAGTATAAGTAAAATAAAACCTTGTGTATTTAAACCACAAGGGCTAATTGTCAATTATAGTAGATGAACAAAATTTCTAATTGATATACTACTGATTCCCAAATTGAAAATTATTTCAAGAAAAACAACTGTTGAACATAAGGCAAACATAGTAATAATTAGGAAAGTCATAGCTTTTCCTGTCTTACAAATTAATCATTAGCATGTATTTAATTTTATAGTAAAACCAGTGATGGAAAATACAAATGGAGAGTGCTTTCTCTTTAAAAGGATGTGGAACATTTTTGATACCTTCTCTCAAAAAAACTAGCTTGTGTTCATAATTAGGACTATTCAAGTATTCCCTCACTATTAGGAAAATTGTTTGAGTTTAATGTGAGATTTTTCATAAAAATATTAAATATTTTAAGTTTATTAAATTTAACCTTGATGGAGACCTACATATAAAATCACCCTTACTCAGACGTGTGGTCTAAATAAAAGGTTGAATTATTTCTGTTTTAGAGGTGATGCTTACTACTTATCTTTTGGAAAATGAGATACATATTCTCCATGTGATAAATCTTGAGAGCTTACTAGGAAAATGTTGTCTCCCTCCATGGTTGGTGTACATAATTTTATCTTTGTGTTTTTCTCTTTGTTTTAGCTGCCATGAATCAGAGAGCTAACTCGTATACTAAATTTCAGTAGTTTTTCTTAGCTTTAGTTCTTTGGTACGACTCTTCCCTCAATTGTGCTTTGCCTCGCACTTTTACCGTTGGATATATGGTTTCATGGATGTTGTGTTTCTCATCGTGATTTGCACATACCCAGATTTATATGACAGGGGCTCTCCTCTGTAAATTTATGTGCTAGTTTTAGATCCCATTTTTTTCACTTTGCCTACACAGGCTATAGGGTTGCTATGAGTCGGAATCAACTCAACGGCACTAGGTTTGGTTTTTTCATTTACACAGACTGTAGTTCTTGCAATATCAAGCTTTTTTTTTTTTTTCTCTCTAGAATTTTTGTTTTTATTAACTTTTATTGAGCTTCAAGTGAACGTTTACAAATCACGTCAGACTGTCACATATAAGTTTATATACACCTTACTCCGTACTCCCACTTGCTCTCCCCCTAATGAGTCAGCCCTTCCAGTCTCTCCTTTCGTTACAATTTTGCCAGCTTTCAACTCTCTCTATCCTCCCATCCCCTCTCCAGACAGGAGATGCCAACACAGTCTCAAGCATCCAGTCCACCTGATATAATTAGCTCACTCTTCATCAGCATCTCTCTCCTACTCACTGTCCAGTCCCTTTCATGTCTGACCAGTTGTCTTCAGGAATGGTTCCTGTCCTGGGCCAACAGAAGGTTTGGGGACCATGACCGCCGGGATTCCTCTAGTCTCAGTCAGACCATTAAGTATGGTCTTTTTGTGAGAATTTGGGGTCTGCGTCCCACTGATCTCCTGCTCCCTCAGGGGTTCTCTGCTGTGCTCCCTGTCAAGGCAGTCATCGATTGTTGCCGGGCACCAACTAGTTCTTCAGGTCTCAGGATGATGTAGGTCTCTGGTTCATGTGGCTCCTTCTGTCTCTTGGGCTCTTAGTTATCGTGTGACCTTGGTGTTCTTCATTCTCCTTTGATCTAGGTGGGTTGAGACCAACTGATGCATCTTAGATGGCCGCTTGTTAGCATTTAAGACCCCAGACGCCACATTTCAAAGTGGGATGCAGAATGTTTTCATAATAGAATTATTTTGCCAATTGACTTAGAAGTCCCCTTAAACCATGGTCCCCAAACCCCCGCCCTTGCTTCGCTGACCTTTGAAGTGTTCAGTTTATCCCAGAAACTTCTTTGCTTTTGGTCCAGTCCAATTGAGCTGACCTTCCATGTATTGAGTATTGTCCTTCCCTTCACCTAAAGCAGTTCTTATCTCTCTAGAATATTAATACTGCAAACTCAACATTGGGTAGCTGTGGCTTCTGTGGCATCTTCAAAAAACAGAGAGAAGGAGAGAGAGAGAGTGATTATAGATGTGTACCAAGTCAGACTATATGCCACTTTCACTAGCATAACCAAGGGAACAAAGCTATGGAAGACAGCACAGCTTATTTAATGTCATTCAGGCCAAATAGGACATGATGTAGTCTACAGTTTCTCCTTGCTGACCAACCAAGCTATTAACTAGTTACATTCCTTTCAGGATGGATTCTAATTCATCTTATAATGTATGCTCCTTGAAATTATGCCTTTATACATCCTTAATAGTCTCATAATATTGTGGATCTGATAGGGAATTACCTAGGATAGAGGTCATTAAACTTTTCTGTAAAAGCTCCTGAGAGTAAATATTTTCGGTTTTGTGTGCCATGTGGTCTCAGTGGCAACTACTTAACTCTGCCAGTGTAGAGGGAGAATAGCCATAGATGATATGCAAATGAATGGAAGTGGCTATGTTTCAATAAAACTGTTGGCAAAAACAAGACATGGGTCAGATTTGACCAGTGAGCTGTAGTTTACAGACCTATCGCCTAGGAGAAGTTACTGACGTGATGCTTGTCCTTAATTTGGAAATTCTGTCCCTATGTGAGCATTGCAGTTCCTGCAATGAGTGTTAGTCTATCTCTTTGATTTTTTTTTCTAATAACTTATGGTGGTTATTTACTTATTTACTGGAAATAGCCATTGTTCATTTACCCCTAAACTCCTTTGCAATTATTTTAACCTAAATAAAAAATTTATAACACCATAAAAAATCATCAACAAGATCTCCTCTGATCCAAAGTTCTTATGTCTATAGGGTTCCTATGAGTTGGAATCGACTGAATGGCAACTTTTTTTTTTGTTTGTTTTTTTGATTACCATTAGGCCACACTCCAACTCTTCTCTGACTTAAATGTGAGGACAGTTGAGCTGAACTCTCCAATTAAAAAGTCTAAAAATAAGCTTTTTTTAAATTTTAAACAGTTTTCAATTTGGATATTAGGTCATAGGGTAGGTTTTCATGTAAGTGTCTAGCAGCTCTGATGGAAGGTAGGGCAGAAGGTCAGTAGAACAGCCCGCTTAATAGGGTAAATGGTTCAGATGCTAAAGGGTGGGAAGGGAAGGGGCAGGCATATGTCTCAGGCTCCAAAAATGAGCTTTGTCTTTCCCATCATTTTCTCTAGCATAATAAACAGTATAGGGTGAATTCATTAAAAAAAAAAAAAAAATCAAATGAAGTTCATAGGACAAAGAAGGGTCAAAACTATTGTTCATCTGAAAAGTTTCCCTGCTTTAAAGAGCAAGACTCTGGAGTAGATTTACTGAAGATCACAGGAAAACTTTCATACTTATAAGCATAAATCGCAATATTTACTTCACCTAAACCTCAAGGATATCACTGAAGATTCACAGTAAGAAACAAAACCCACGGGAGACCATTAACAGCTTAGCACTTGCAGTGTACGTGCTTGATTTCACTTCACTTATAAGAAGAATAGTGCAGAAATGCTGTTGTTTTGATAAAGACTTCGTAATACTAAAAATGTAAAAGCGTGAATTGCATGATATGACAAGAATGAAATGCAAATGGTAAGTAGAGTGTGTGGTTATGTGGGTCAGGCTTTCCTTGGACTGAAAGATCACTCTTTTCACATGACCTAGTAAACAGCTTCTCTATCTCACAAATAATCAATATAGAAAATTAGATTTGTGACAATTATTACATTTATAAATGATAATAATTTCACATATTAGTTATGGAGTAGGAAATACAAAAAAAAATGCTCATGAGATGGGCTGATGAAATCGTTAGCTGATCTCTGGGCTTCTATGGGTATGGTTAAATTGGAAGATGGCATGAAGCCTTACTTCCCATACAAACATTGGAAGAAAATTTTCAGCTATGCATAAAAGACAAATGTAAATATCACTTCCATAAAGCCACAAGGTAATATATGATTGAAAATCTATGTAAACTAGCATAGAAAAAGAGAAACATCTATAGCCTCATAGAATCCAACAAAGTGTAAACAACAGCAACAAAATGTAGAAAGAACAGAAATGCAAACTGGACTTTGAGATCAATTGGAATCAGGGTCCTCAAAGCTGTTAGATCAATCTCTACTTTTTATTCTGCTTCTCTCTGTTGGCTGCTTTCTCCCTGAATACATAGAAACTTCCTGTATACAGTCAGACCTTGGAGATATTATGGTTTTGGTTCCAGACCACCACCATAAAGCGAATATCGCAATACAGTGAGTCATGTGATTTTTCTGGTTTCCCAGTGCATGTAAAAGTTACGGTTACGCTATACTTTAGTCTACTACATGTGCGATAGAATTATGTCTAAAAAAAAAAAAAATACCTTAATTAAAAAATACTTTATTGCTAAAAAATGCTAACCATGATTTGAGCCTTCAGCAGGTTGTAATATTTTTGCTGTTAGAGAGTCTTGCCTCCATGTTAGCGGCTGCTGAGTGATCAGGGTGGTGGTTGCTGCAGGCTGAGTGGCTGTGGCAATTTCTTAAAATAAGACAACAATGAAGTTTGCTACATTGATTGACTTTTCCTTTCATGAAAGATTTCTCTGTAGCATGTGGTGGCATTTGATAGCGTTTTACCCACATTAGAACTTTTTTCAAAATTGAAGTCAGATCTTTCAAAACCTGCTCCTACTTTATTAGCTAAGTTTATGTAATACTCTAAATCGTTTGCTGTCATTTCAACAATGTTCACAGGCTCTTCACCAGGAGTAGATTCTATCTCAAGAAACCACTTTCTTTGTTCATTCATAAGAAGCAATCCCTCATCCATAAAATTTTATCATGAGATTTCTGCAATTCAGTCACATCTTTAGGCTCCATTTCTAATTTTAGTTCTCTTGCTATTTCTACCACATCTGCAGTTACTTCCTCCACTGAAGTCTTGAAACCCTCAAAGTCATCCTTGAGAGCTGGAACCAACTTCTTTCCAACTACTGTTAATGTTGATATTTTGACCTCCTCCCATGAATCACAAATGTTCTTAATGGTATCTAGGGTGGTGAATCCTTTCCAGAAGGTTTTCAATTTATTCTGCCCAGGTCCATGAGAGGAATCACTCTCTATGTCAGCTATAGCTTCACAAAATGTATTTCTTGAATAATCAAACTTGAAAGTCATAATTACTCCTTGATCCATGGGCTGTAGAATGGATGTTGTGTTAGCGGCCTGAACACAACGTTTATCTCTTGTACATCTCCATCAGAGCTCTTGGGTAACCAGGTGCGTTGTCAACGAGCAGTACTATTTGAAAGTAATCTTTTTTTTCTGAGCAGTAAATCTCAACAGTGGGCTTAAAATATTCAGTAAACCATGTTGTTTGTAAACAGCTGTGCTGTCACCCAGGCTTTGGTTTTTCCATTTTATGGAGCATAGGAAGAGTAGATTTAGCATAATTCTTAAGGGCCCTAGAATTTTCAGAATGATAAAAGAGCACTGACTTCAGCTTAAAGTCCCCAGCTGAGTTATCCCCTAACAAGAGAGTCCACCTGGGCTTTGAAAATTTGCAACCAGGCATTGACTTCTTGTCTGTCTCTGTGAAAGTCGCAGGTAGACTCTCCCAATATAAGGCCGTTTCATCTCCACTGACAGTTCGTCGTTCAGTGCAGCCACCTTCATGAATGATCTTTGCTAGACGCTTTCTATAACTTGTTGCAGCTTCTATATCAGCATGTACTGCTTCACCTTTCAATTTTTTTGTTATAGAGACAGCTGTTTTCCTTAAACCTCATGAACCAACCTCTGCTAGTTTCAAACGTTTCTTCTGCAGCTTCCTCACCTCTCTCAGCCTTCACAGAATTGAAGAAAGTCAGAGCCTTGCTCTGGGTTAGGCTTTGGCTGAAGGGAATGTTGTGACTGGTTTTATCTTCAATCCAGACCACTAAAACTTTCTCCGCATCAGCAATAAGGCTGTTTCGCTTTCTTCTAGTCCATGTGTTCACTGAAGTAGCACTTTTAATTTCCTTCAAGAACTTTTCATTTGAATTCACAAGTTGGCTAAATGTTTGGTGCAAGAGGCCTAGCTTTCAGCCTATCTCAGCTCTCAACAAGCTTTCCTCGTTAAGCCTAATCATTTCTAGCTTTTGATTTAAAGTGTGAGATGTGCAACTCTTCTGTTCGCTTGAACACCTAGAGGTCATTGTAGGGTTATTTTTGGCCTAATTTCAATATTGCTATGTCTTAGGGAATAGGGAGGCCAGAGGAGAGGGCGCCCTGGTGGCTCAGTGGTTAAGAACTTGCCTGCTAACTAAAAAGTCGGCAGTTCAAATCCACAAGCCAGTCCTTGGATACCCTGTGGGGCAGGTGTACTCTTTACTACAGGGTCACTAGGAGACAGATTCAACACGATGGCAATGGGTTTGTTTTTTTGGGTTTGAGGGGAGGAAGAGAGCCAGGGAAATGGCCACTCAGTGGAGCAGTAAGACCATGCACAACGTTTGTCAATTAAGTTCCCTGTCTTATGTAGACATTTTTCATTGCACCCCAAAATAATTACAATAGCAACATCAAAGATCGCTCGTCACAGATTAGCATAACAGATACAATAATAATGAAATAGTTTGAAACATTGGGAGACTGGGAGAATTACCAATATGTGACACAGAGACACAAAGTGAGCACATGGGGTTGGACAAATGGTACTGATAGGCTTGCTCAATGCAGAGTTGCCACAAGCTTTCAATTTGTAAAAAAAAAACAAAAACCCAGTATACGTGAAGTGCAATAAAATGAGGTGTGCCTATATTTATTCTCTTCCTTTCTTGTTAAACAGACCTTCTTTCGAGCAAATGTATGTTCTCTTCTGCATGATCATGAATATCAGGAAAAGCTACCCTATTCTAAACCTGAGGAATTAATTCTGATTTGTTTAAGCAAATCATGTTGGTATTATTTCCCTTGACAGTGGTTGTTATAGGCATGAAGTTAAATATAATTCTAGCCAATGAACTGATAGGAAAAATCAGCAGGGTGGTTCTAAGAGAAGTCCTTGCCTTCAAAATTAAACACACTAAAATATATGATTTATTTCTGCCTGTAAACATCGTTGTTTCTAGATAAGGTGGTCAGAACTTGTAGTTCCATTTTACTGCAAGCTCATAGATAAAATCAACCCCAAGAGGGACAGATAAAAAAAAATTGGAAGAATTATGATGATGATATCATTCAGTTGCTGAATTAATATACCTTAGAGCTATACCATTTTGAACTTCTGTCATGTGTAATAATGAATTTCATTGCTATTTAAGTCCTTTGAATTGGATTTTCTGTTATTATCAGATGAAAACTTCCTAAATGGCATTAGGTAAAAAAAACATTGCCATTGACAGAGCTTAAGATATAACTTTTGCTCCTGGAGACAAACTACATGACAGAATATTTTGTCTGAAGTTTAAAAGTCCTGGGGAAGAGCTCCACTTAATCTAGGCGAATGATCCTGTACCGTTTCTTTGTGATTTTCATATTTCAAGTGAGAATATGGCATTCTCTCAGGGAACCAAATACTTAAGGCTGGGGGAAAATCAATCCCCAAAAGAGAGATGATGTTTCTGGATAAAAAGGAGGAACAATGTCTACTACACTAGGTGACTGAAGTCAGGGATATTGAACAGGAAGAAATGATAAATTCAGAAAGCAAATCTATAGTATAAGAAAAGGGAAAGGAATTAGGGTTAACTTGTAGAAATTAAATGTGATAAATTCAGGAATTTTGGATGAAACTGTAGATGTCTGTTAGACCTCATGGAGAAAGAGAGTTAAGAAGGGAAAACGACCACACAAATGAGGGAAGCTAAGCTCTTATTAGCTCTCATATGTTTTGGAAGTCAAGAGGGACTGTTCATTACCCAAGTAGTTAGACTTCCATATCGTGGTAATGATATTATTATTTTAAGTGGATGAAAAATAAGTAAATACTAATTAGATGAGTACCTACAGGATTCTAAATAATTCCTGTTTCGAAAGGAAGGAATTAGGGTGTGTTGGAGGGTTCTGTGCCTCAGAGTATGGATGATATCATAAAGTTTAAGGATGTTAGTTTTCTGTAAAGGCGAGCTTTCTGTAGAGGAGAGCTCCAGGGTCTGCTAATCTGCTTTTTCTCACTGCCTCTGTATTGATTAAAAAATCCTTTAGTTACGTATCGGTATTACCTTGACTGGTCTTTTAACTAGCATTTCTATCTGAAAGGAACCATGGCTGAGAGAACTCTTGGTTCACTTTCCCAGTTCCCTAGTAATATGGTTACTGCATTACTCATATGTTGGAGATTACTCTACCTGCCTTTTACTTTGTGGGTAAAACAGAGAGTCAATGGGAGACATAGTTTTGATTTTAATTCTGCTTCTTATTATCTCTGCAGTATTGCATAAGTCCTTTAAATTACGGATATTGATTTCCCTTTTTGTAAATTAGAAGGATAAAATTGTTCTTAAACCCAAACCCGTTGCCTTCAAGTCAATTCTGACTTATAGCGACCCTATGACACAGGGTAGAGCTGCCCCATAGGGTTTCCAAGGCTATAAATCTTTAAGGAAACAGACTGCCACATCTTTCTCTCACAGAGCAGCTGGTGGGTTTGAACTGCCAACCTTTTGGTTAGCAGCCAAGTGCCTAACCACTGTACCACCTGGGTTGCCATAGAGGATGTATTAAAAAAAAAAAAAAAAAACAACAAATCCGTTGCCATCCAGTGGATTCCAACTTATAAGGACCCTATAGAACAGAGTAGAACTGACCCATAGAGTTTCCAAGGAGCGCCGAGTGGATTCGAACTGCTGACCTTTTGGTTCCAATAAAGGATGTATACAAAAAACAAACAAACAAACTGTTGCTGTCCAGTGGATTCTGACTCATAGTGACCCTATAGAACAGAGTAAAACCACCCTATAGAGTTTCCAAGGAGTGCCTGGTGGATTCAAACTGCCGACCTTTTGGTTAGCAGCCGTAGTAGCTCTTAACCACTACACTCCCAGGGTTTCCAGAGGATGTATAGAGTTTCTTAATTACTTGGGTCACTTTTTAAAAATACACATGCCTTGTGGCCTCACTTCTCAAGAATATAAGTCAATAGTTGGAACCCAGGCATCTGAATTTTTTGAAAAGGCTCGACAGTTAAATTTAATGGCAACCCCTTAATGATAACCACTGGCATTCGATAACAAAGAGACCTTTTATTTCTGATTTCAATTATTTTGTGATTATGTTACTGTGTCATGAGTTATATAGACAGTGGTAAGAGCTAAAGTAGCTCAGAAAAAAAAATAGTCACTAACTATAATTCTTTACAGAGCCTTGGTTGCTCAGTGCTTAAGAGCTTGGTTGCTAACCAAAACATCAGCGGTTCTAATCCACCAACCGCTCCTTGGAAACCCGAAGGGGCACTTCTACTCTGTCCTATTAGGTCTCTATGAGTCGGAATCAACTCGACGGCAATGGGTGTGGTTTGGTTTTGGTATGCTTCTTTACGATAAATCTTAAAGTAAACAGGAATTGTAGGCAGATTCATACAGAAGAGCATAAATTAGGCACACTGATCTAGAAAGCTATATTTTCAGTTTGTACGGATAGCTAAGATTCATAATTCTTACATTTAATAATATTTTTCTTCCATAAGCTCCTTTGTATTCATCTACTAGCAAAAGGATGCTGTTCCATGAAAGCGGTTCGTTTTAATATGACATTGACATTATTTTCTAATTATTCTGATTTCTTTCGTACAATCATATATTAAAAACAGCAAATTTGTAAAAATCTTAGCTTGATAAATACCTTACGGATGCTTCTTTAAACTCCGAGGGCTACAAAATTAAATTTAATACATATGAGGTCTTTAGAAGCTATTTACTACTTTAACATTTAACGAGCCATACATTAACATTTAAAAAGTCATAAAAATTTACATCCATAAGCGATCTTACTTAATAGGTTAGCAATATACATTCTGTGCAATAGAAGAGGGACAGCACTAATAAAATATATACTGAACTCAGTAAAAGTAATTTATACAACTAGAGCTTAGTTGATGATTACAGGAAACTTTATAGGCCACACATGATGGTTTTATCTGTCCCTAAAAAATTATTCTTGCCACTCTGCCCCCAATAATT
Organism: Loxodonta africana; assembly: GCF_030014295.1. Taxonomy (NCBI): domain Eukaryota; kingdom Metazoa; phylum Chordata; class Mammalia; order Proboscidea; family Elephantidae; genus Loxodonta; species Loxodonta africana. The sequence continues at coordinate 106,449,241 of NC_087347.1, read as the reverse complement.
AGGAGTGACACTCTGGGTGTAGCAGAGGCATGGGCAGGCAAAGTCTATTGGAGATGATCATAATTAACTTTGAAGCAGCATTTAGTAAATGGTAGAATAAGCCACCGATCTGAGAGTTGAAGGCATAACAAGTTGAAATAATTGGGACACACTTCTTCTCCTCCTTCTTTGTTTTTCTTTTTTTTGTTTGTTTTTTAGTTTGCATACTTTCTCCTGAAGTATGTTGTTGTTGTTAGGTGCCCTCGAGTTGGTTCCGACTCATAGCGACCCTATGTACAAAAAAATGAAACTTTGCTCTGTCCTGAAGTCTAAAGGTAATCAAACAAACAATTAATTTAATTACATCAGTACATAGAGGAAAACAAAATCCTTGAAAGAATAAGGTAGTGCCAATAAAACAAATCAGGTCTGCACAACTCACCTGCTTCTTCCCCCCGCCCTCCCCGAAACTCAAACGTACCCTGTTAGGTCATGAGAAAGTCGAGTGATATTTAACTGCAAATTTCATTCATACAACATCCTAGTACACAAATTTCATTTTCCGTGTGTGAGAAACTTGAGTCTTTCCTGTGGGGACTGTTTAACAAAAGAGAAAATAGAGTATGAAATGGAAAATGGAGGAAAGCCAATGGTGGTGAGCAGTGAAGATTTTTATAATAAAAGCTTAGAAAAGGAGAAAAAAATGACATAAGGAAAATATTCCTGAGCTTTAGCTATGCTCTCGGGTGCTGAAAAAAACAGAACTAAGGAGACAAAATCAACAGCTGTGGAGTCATATAATCAGAAAGGTATTAAATCCTGAATGGAGGACCAGATGGGAAAAAAGCCTCTTACAATGTGTATTACTTGCAATAAAATACATTTCTATGTGATTCTTTCATATAATATGGGGCATCAGACATAACTACTAAGGGTTGGTGAATAGAAATCACTAGTACAGTAATATTATTAACTTAAGATGCAAAAGGTGCCACGACACTGTGTTTATTTGTTGAGCTTCCTAGTATTTTATTTTTGCAACGCAAACCAACACATTTTGTTAATGGCTTTTATATGTTTACTCTCAACCTGAGGTCCCAAAATTACTTTTTTCCTCCTATACAAAAATTTCATCACCTGTTTAAATAGAAATTGTTTTTTGTATTATTTCATGATAATAGAACTAATCAACTATCTTTGTAAAATATTAGAAATAAACCGTAACTCTCATATATTCTTGATGGGAATGCAAAATAGTATAGCTCCTTGAAAAGTGTGGGAGTTTTTTACAAAATCAAATATACACTTTCCATATGATCCAACCATTTTACTCCTAGGTATTTACTCAAGATAAATGGAAACATTTGCCCACACGAACACTTGTATATAACAGTTTTTAGAAGCTTTATTCATAAGAGCCCCAAGATGGAAACAACCGAAATGCCCATCAACGAGAGAAATGGATAAACAAATTGTGTCACAGCTATACAATAAAATAACACCCAGCAATAAAAGATAGGAAACTACTTACACATGAAACAGCATAGGCGAATCTCAAAAGAATTATGTTAAGTGAAAGGAACCAAACACCAAATGATACATACTCTATGAACCTATTTATGTAGCATTTTGGAGAAGGCAAAAATGTATGAACATAAATCACAACAGTAGTTTCCAGATGCTTGGAGTGGGGAGAGGGGATTGACCACCAAGGGCAAGCAAGAAAGTTACTGGGTGGACGGAAATGTTGTCCATCTCTATTGTGGTGGTTACATGAGAGTACCTATTTGTGAAAACTCATTGATGTGTATATCTGAAATGGGTGAATTTGACTGTGTATATATTAGAACAGAATAAACTTGAATTAAAAAATAAAGTGCTATTTAAAGAAGAAAGTAAAAATCTATCGTTAAGTTTATATTCATAAACAAATTCTGCTCTTGGCAAAAGTCTAAACTAAATGTCTAAAGGGTTCACTATTCATTGAAAGATAGTATTATTTGTTCCATATCTGAAAATAGATATTTAATGTTTTTAGAAGTTTTTTCTATAACTTCTTATGGATAGATTTAAATATTTAAATTTCCCCCATTTCTTTGTTTGTCGTTGAGGTTGTTGCTGTTAATTCCTACTCGTGGAGATACCATATGTGTCCTAGCAGAATTGCGTTTCATAGCTTCCCAAGGCTGTGGCATTTCGGAAGCGGATTGCCAGGTCTGTTTTCTGAGGCGCCTCTGGATGTGTTCAACTGCCCACCTTTCTGTTAGTCGAGCACTTATTCTTCAGATTCCTTCTCTACCCACTTCATGCTGACCTCCCAAAATTTCATCACTGGTTTCCCTTGCCCTCTGGCTTCCACATGGGATTGGGTAATGGGAGACACCATTTTCTGAGGGAAGGAGATGGAAATCAGAGCAACCACTCTCTTGCTGGCAGACCACACTTTGGGCAATGGATGCATTCCTCAGCTATCAGCACTTCTCTTTGCCATGGCTTCTCTTCTGGGCCTGCAGCTTTCACTGGATTTTGACTACACCTGTCCCTTCAGGCATAGAGGTATTACAAGATGTTAGCTCTTGCTAGTCCTTGGGACCTTGACCATTCTTCTTGGTTAGAAGAAACTGTCCATACCTCTATAAACAATCTTTTTTTAAAAAAAAATTCTCTTTTTTTAATTATTTTATTTTTAACTGTTTTCTGCAGGAGCTCTAAATGATTCAGGGATGAAACGTGACTGTAAGATATCTAAGGCTTAAGTAATTTTATGCTGGGCCATAAACAAATGGGGGGAAGGTTTAGTCAAATAACTTATGTCAGATCAATAATTAGATTTTTTTTTTTTTCTAGAATCATACCCCTTGGAGGTATTTATAAAACAGCAATCACAAAACCGGAATGGGGAAAATTCATAAGAACTAAATCTAATAGCAACAATGGGCTCAAGCATAACAACAATTGTGAGGATGGCACAGGACCGGGCAGTGCTTTATTCTGTTATACATAGGGTGGCTATGAGTCAGAGCTAACTCAAGGGCATCTAACAATGACAACAACAAATCTAATAGAAGTATACGATTGTATAAAACTCAATCTGAAGGAAAATTAGGTAATTGATTGTATTGAGGTAGAAAAAATATTGTTAATGAATAGTGTTCTCTGTTAAGGAGCCCTGGTAGCACAGTGATTAAATCAGTAGACTGCTAACTGAAAGGTCAGCAGTTCAAAACCACTTGCTGCTCCCTGGGAGAAAGCTGTGCAGCTTATTTCCGTAGAGATTGGCAGCCTTGGAATCCCTATGAAGTAACTTTGAGCTGGAATCCATTCGAAGGCAGTGGGTTCGTTTTTTGGGGGGATTGTGTAGGGTTGCCAGATTTAGCAAATAAAAATGCACACGCCCAGTTAAATTTGAATTTCAGATAAACATGAATTTTTTTAGTGTAAGTGTGTTTATCTAAAATTCAAATTTAACTGGGCGTTCTATTTTTCAACTGGTAACTCTGTCCTTGTGCATAATTCATTAACACAGTCTGCCACTTTCCAAAATCTCTTTTGATTTGTCTACTCAAAAATTAACAACATTTGAGTGACCATGTGATAGACGAAGTCACATAGATCAAGAACCAGAGACCAAAGACTAGAAGAAACTGTGAAAGGGGGCAAGTCACTCAAAGAATATATTATACTAGAGAAATCATTAATGGAGAGAGAGTAAGGGCAAAACCAGGAAAGACAAAGAAAGAGATTGTGCTTATGGGGAATACTATGAATTCTGGGGATTTAACAGGGTGGTTTCAAAACAAGCTTAATTAAACAAACAAACAAAAGATGGCAGTTTAGTACATGACCTGGGGTCTGTATGAGGAGAAACACAGGATGAAAAGTGTAGTCTAAGAATATAGATAAAGGAGCCTGGTTTGCTCATTGGTTAAGCACTTGACTGCTAACTGAAAGATTAGTTCAAACACATCCAGTGGTTCTGTGAGAGAAGGATCAGACGATTTACTTCTGTAAAGATTACAGCTAAGAAAATCCTATGGTCCAGATCTGTTCTATCTCATCGGGTTGCTATAAGTCAAAATCGACTTGACAGCATTGTTGTTGTTGCTGGGTGCTGTTGAGTCAATTTTGATTTATAGTGATCCCATGTGATAGAGTAGAACAGCCGCATAGCATTTTCTTGGGTATAATCTTTGCAGGAGCAGATTGCCAGGTCTTTCTCTTGTTGAGCATCTGGTTGGTTTTGAACCATTGACCTCTGAATTAGCAGCTGAGAGCTTAACCACTGTGTCACCAGGACTCCTTAACAAGAATATAGATAAGTGTGAAATTAAAAAAAAAAAAAGCCTAGATGAGTCAAGAGGGCACAAGCAGAAATAGCTGTAAATGTCTAGATAGCAATGAAAAAGATGGGATGATAAGAATACTTGACTGGGAGTAAAAACAACAGATTTGTACTCTTAGTCTGACCTTCTGTAACCCTCAATCCTCTCCCCATCTCTGTTACTAGAACTACAAAATGAATATTCAGTTATAAACACTTTTTAAAATTACATTATTATATTGCAGTCTCAAAAGACTTGAAAACCTATGCTGTATAATCCAGGATTTCAAATAGAATGCAAGGAGACAGTGGAAGAAGTTTAGACAATGAAACCAGACCACTGTATCAGAATCAATATAGGACAATAGGCTTAGGCAATAGTAAATTAGACAAAAATGAGATTTCGATCCTGGGATAGGGCTGTCTGCTCTTCTGTTCTTAATGCTCTTCCAAGTATGGAAAGACCATCAATGGAAAGCTTTGCATCTTTGTGGAGCAAACACTGCCCAAGGGTAGCAATTGTGGCACAAGCCAAAGGATAAGGCTGATGAAGACATTCTGTTTGTTTTAATAAGATGGAATTAAAAAAAAAAAAAAAAAAAACAGGAAACACTAAAACAAATTCAAGTTGTTAAAATAATAAAAACTCTCAGAATGAAAAATTCTGGAAAAGTTTGGAAGCACTGTCTGATTGGGAGAAAAAAAAGGAGAATGTTTCTATTCTCCCTCAGCCTTTCTTCCTCATATGCCATCGTATTTTGACTCAGACTTGAAAAGAGGTAACAAGAGAACTTGCGTTATACTCAAAACCGGTTGGTCAAATGTGGTTTGAAGGAAATGTGAGTGAATATGTCTCAGTGTATGATGAGGACAGTCCAATATGGTAGCCCTATACCATAGTGTCATGCCACAATGTGATGCAAACTTTTAAAGAAGTTATCACAACTGGTGGCACAGTGGCTAAGAGCTCTGCTGCTAACCCAAAAGTCAGCAGTTCAAGCTCCACCAGCTGCTCCTTGGACATCCTATGAGGCGATTCTACTTTGTCCTACAGAGTTGCTATGAGTCAGAATTGACTCGACAGCAATGGGTTTGGTTTTGTTTTTTTTTATGCCAACACTGCTAAACTTTTCACCAATGCCAAACTGTGAAAGAATCAGGATTAGGAGATTGGATGGGGGGAAGAATTTTTTAAATAGATTTATTATACACAGCTGTTCTGTGAATCTCATCATCTTCAAGACTGAGGAGTGGAGATTCCTGACTTTCATCATTAGCCCAGGAAAGATAATTCTAAGAACACCCTCAGAAACCTTAGTATGTATCCTTTGGGGTTTGGGATCCAATGAAGTGGTATTTGGTTTAGATAAAAATCTTAAAGACACAAGTCTGAACAAAGAAACATATGGCTTCAGAGAAGAAAATTGTATTTTTGAAAGTGATATATGAGTGACTTTCTGAAATGGAAGTCAGCCACAAACCAGAGAGAGAAAAAGTATGGGTTTTCTTGAATCCCATCAAATGGAATCATTTAAATAGGCTAATAGACCGCAGCAGGAGGTTTCTAAAATTATTGCTAGATGCCCAGGGACCCCAGAAGGAGATGTAAGCTCCCTCATTAATGGAACCACAAGTGAGAAATCTTCTGAAGCATGAGAAGAGGGTCTCAGAAGAAAATTAAGGCAACCCATAAAAGAAAGATTTAACTTTTAATGTCTACTACGTCCAGAAGAAGGATTAACGAGCTCATGATTGTATCAGAAAAGTAGAAAACTTCATAAGACCATTCCCTCCCTTACCTCTTTGCCATCCAAATATGAAAGTGTTCAAATACAAGATATAGAAAGACTAAAAAAAGAGAAGGTAAAGACTATGGAAAAAAAGAGGGCATAAGCCAAGAAAATCCCAAGCCTAGAATCTAGACTTTCCATGTATAGCAGTTCTAAGAAGGGAGGGACTGAGACACCTTCAACATTAAATTAAATTTGGAAGTTTTGACTAGAAACAGAGATTGAGCATTTTAATTATGGCTTGAAAATGTTTTTGCAACTTCATATAGGTTCATTTTTAATGTTAGAAAAAAAATTATTGCTGTCAAGTTGATTCAGACTCTTAGTGACCCTATAAGACACAGTAGAGCACCAACAGGGTTTTCAAGGCTATGTAGTCTTTTTTTTTTAATAATTTTTATTGAGCTTTAAGTGAACGTTTACAAATCAAGTCAGTCTGTCACATATAAGCTTATATACACCTTACTCCATACTCCCACTTACTCTCCCCCTAATGAGTCAGCCCTTCCAGTCTCTCCTTTCATGACAATTTTGCCAGTTTGCAACCCTCTCTATCCTCCCATCTCCCCTCCAGACAGGAGATGCCAACACAGTCTCAAGTGTCCACCTGATGCAAGTAGCTCACTCTTCATCAGCATCTCTCTCCTACCCATTGTCCAGTCCCTTCCATGTCTGACGAGTTGTCTTCGGGAATGGTTCATGTCCTGGGCCAACAGAAGGTTTGGGGACCATGACCGCCGGGTTTCCTCTAGTCTCAGTCAGACCATTAAGTCTGTTCTTTTTATGAGAATTTGGGGTCTGCATCCCACTGATCTCCTGCTCCCTCAGGGGTTCTCTGCTGTGCTCCCTGTCAGGGCAGTCATCGGTTGTGGCCGGGTACCATCTAATTCTTCTGGTCTCAGGATGATGTAAGTCTCTGGTTCATGTGGCCCTTTCTGTCTCTTGGGCTCATGGTTATCGTGTGACCTTGCTGTTCTTCATTCTCTTTTGATCGAGGTGGGTTGAGACCAATTGATGCATCTTAGATGGCCGCTTGTTAGTATTTAAGACCCCAGACGCCACATTTCAAAGTGGGATGCAGAATGTTTTCATAATAGAATTATTTTGCCAATTGACTTAGAAGTCCCCTTAAGCCATAGTCGCCAAACCCCCCCCCTTGTCCCACTGACCTTTGAAGCATTCAGTTTATCCCAGAAACTTCTTTGCTTTTGATCCAGTCCAGTTGAGCTGACCTTCCCCGTATTGAGTATTGTCCTTCCCTTCACCTAAAGTAGTTCTTATCTACTAACTAATCAGTAAATAACCCTCTCCCACTCTCCCTCCCTCCCCCCCCTCGTAACCACAAAAGTATGTGTTCTTCTCAATTTATACTATTTCTCAAGATCTTATAATAGTGGCCTTATACAATATTTGTCCTTTTGCCTCTAATTTCGCTCAGCGTAATGCCTTCCAGTTTCCTCCATGTTATGAAATGTTTCACAGATTCGTCACTGTTCTTTATCGATGGGTAGTATTCCATTGTGTGAATATACCACAATTTATTTAACCATTCATTCATTGATGGACACCTTGGTTGCTTCCAACTTTTTGCTATTGTAAACAGAGCTGCAATAAACATGGGTGTGCATATATCTGTTTGTGTGAAGGCTATTATTCCTTTAGGGTATATTCCGAGGAGTGGGATTTCTGGGTTGTATGGTAGTTCTATTTCTAACTTTTTAAGAAAACGCCAGATAGATTTCCAAAGTGGTTGTAGCATTTGACATTCCCACCAGCAGTGTATAAGAGTTCCAATCTCTCCGCAGCCTCTCCAACATTTATTATTTTGTGTTTTTTAGATTAATGCCAGCCTTGTTGGAGTGAGATGGAATCTCATCGTAGTTTTGATTTGCATTTCTCTAATGGCTAATGATCGAGAGCATTTTCTCATGTATCTGGTAGCTGCCTGAATATCTTCTTTAGTGAAGTGTGTGTTCATATCCTTTGCCCACTTCTTGAATGGGTTGTTTGTCTTTTTGTGGTTGAGTTTTAACAGAATCATATAGATTTTAGAGCTCAGGCACTGGTCGGAGATGTCATAGCTGAAAATTCTTTCCCAGTCTGTAGGTGGTCTTTTTACTCTTTTGGTGAAGTCTTTAGATAAGCATAGGTGTTTGATTTTTAGGAGCTCTCAGTTATCTGGTTTCTCTTCGTCATTTTTAGTAATGTTTTGTATTCTGTTTATGCCTTGTATTAGGGCTCCTAAGGTTGTCCCTATTTTTTCTTCCATGATCTTTATCGTTTTAGTCTTTATGTTTAGGTCTTTGATCCACTTGGAGTTAGTTTTTGTGCTTGGTGTGAGGTATGGGTCCTGTTTCATTTTTTTGCAAATGGATATCCAGTTATGCCAGCACCATTTGTTAAAAAGGCTATCTTTTCCCCAATTAACTGACACTGGGCCTTTGTCAAATATCAGCTGCTCATATATGGATGGATTTATATCTGGATTCTCAATTCTGTTCCATTGGTCTATGTGCCTGTTGTTGTACCAGTACCAGGCTGTTTTGACTACTGTGGCTGTATAATAGGTTCGAAAATCAGGTAGAGTGAGGCCTCCCACTTTCTTCTTCTTTTTCAGCAATGCTTTACTTATCCGAGGCTTCTTTCCCTTCCATGTGAAGTTGGTGATTTGTTTCTCCATCACATTAAAAAATGTCGTTGGAATTTGGATCGGAAGTGCATTGTATGTATAGATGGCTTTTGGTAGAATAGATATTTTTACTATGTTAAGTCTTCCTATCCATGAGCAAGGTATGTTTTTCCACTTAAGTAGGTCCTTTTTAGTTTTTTGCAGTAGTACTTTGTAGTTTTCTTTATACAGGTCTTTTACATCTTTGGTAAGATTTATGCCTAAGTATTTTATCCTTTTGGGGGCTACTGTGAATGACATTGATTTGGTTATTTCCTCTTTGATATTCTTTTTGTTGATGTAGAGGAATCCAAGTGATTTTTGTATGTTTATCTTATAACCTGAGACTCTGCCAAACTCTTCTATTAGTTTCAGTAGTTTTCTGGAGGATTCCTTAGGGTTTTCTGTGTATAAGATCATGTCATCTGCAAATAGAGATAATTTTACTACCTCCTTGCCAATCCGGATGCCCTTTATTTCTTTGTCTAGCCTAATTGCTCTGCCTAGGACCTCTAGCCCAATGTTGAATAAGAGCAGTGATAAAGGGCATCCTTGTCTGGTTCCCGTTCTCAAGGGAAATGCTTTCAGGCTCTCTCCATTTAGAGTGATGTTGGCTGTTGGCTTTGTATAAAAAAAAAAAAAAAATTTTTTTTGTATAGATGCCCTTTATTATGTTGAGGAATTTTCCTTCAATTCCTATTTTGCTGAGAGTTTTTATCGTAAATGGGTGTTGGACTTTGTCAAATGCCTCTTCTGCATCAATTGATAAGATCATGTGGTTTTTGTCTTTTGTTTTATTTATATGGTGGATTACATTAATGATTTTTCTAATATTAAACCAGCCTTGCATAAAAAAAAATAAATTCCACTTGGTCATGGTGGATTATTTTTTTGATATGTTGTTGAATTCTATTGGCTAAAATTTTGTTGAGGATTTTTGCATCTATGTTCATGAGGGATATAGGTCTGTAATTTTCTTTTTTTGTAATGTCTTTACCTGGTTTTGGTATCAGGGATATGGTGGCTTCATAGAATGAGTTAGGCAGTATTCCACCATTTTCTATGCTTTGAAATACCTCTAGTAGTAGTGGTGTTAACTCTTCTCTGAAAGTTTGGTAGAACTCTGCAGTAAAGCCATCCTGGCCGGGGCTTTTTTTTTGTTGTTTGGGAGTTTTTGGATTACCCTTTCAATCTCTTTTTTTGTTATGGGTCTGTTTAGTTGTTCTACTTCTGATTGTGTTAGTTTAGGTAGGTAGTGTTTTTCTAGGAATTCATCCATTTCTTCTAGGTTTGCAAATTTGTTAGAGTACAATTTTTCATAATAATCTGATATGATTCTTTTAGTTTCAGTTGGGTCTGTTGTGATGTGGCCCATCTCGTTTCTTATTCGGGTTATTTGTTTCCTTTTCTGTATTTCTTTAGTCAGTCTGGCCAAGGGTTTATCAATTTTGTTAATTTTTTCAAAGAACCAGCTTATGGCTTTGTTAATTCTTTCAATTGTTTTTCTGTTCTCTAATTCATTTAGTTCAGCTCTAATTTTTATTATTAGTTTTCTTCTGGTGCCTGATGGATTCTTTTGTTGCTCAGTTTCTATTTGTTCAAGTTGTAGGGACAGTTCTCTGATTTTGGCTCTTTCTTCTTTTTGTATATGTGCATTTATCAATATAAATTGACCTCTGAGCACTGCTTTTGCTGTGTCCCAGAGGTTTTGATAGGAAGTATTTTCATTCTCGTTGCTTTCTATGAATTTCCTTATTCCCTCCTTAATGTCTTCTATAACCAAGTCTTTTTTCAGCAGGGTATTGTTCATTTTCCAAGTATTTGATTTCTTTTCCCTAATTTTTCTGTTACTGATTTCCACTTTTATGGCTCAAGGCTATGTAGTCCTTATGGAAGCAGACTGCTACACTCTTCTCCTGCAGAGCAGCTGGTGGGTTCGAACCGCTGACCTTTCCAATAGCACCTGAACACTTAACCACTGTACCACCAGGGGTCCTTTTTAATCTTAGCATGTTCATAAAAGTGATGGGACCCACCCAAGTTTTCTTCCAATACAAGAGAAGAATGTGCTCTTCAGAGTATATCTCTAAAAACAATAGAAAACAAAAATAGAGCAGCTTTATAATTATACATCATAAGTCATCTTAACCAAAATACTAGTTATACTAGCTTTAAGACAAAATTACTTCTGAATAATGAATCAAAAGAGCATTTATATCATACTTGTATCAATCAGGATCTTGGTATCTCTCAAGATAACACACTTCAAGAGTTAATTTTAAAAAGCTTAATGAAGAGATTATTCACAAAGTTGCGGGCAGGGTTAAGTAAACCAAGAAGGAATGGTGAAGCACCCTGGAGCTATCAATAATAGGAAGAAAAAACTATCCCTATAAGCTTGAAGAAAAGGGTTACCAAAAAAAAAAAAAAAAAAAAAAAGGCTGTAATATTATGTGGTCTTCAGTGGAGGAATTCAGCCATCTTGCCACAAAATAGTTAATGATCACATGCTGAACCTTTTTCTCTAGTATTAGGAATAAGTTAAGAACATTGCTTTTCAATATTGGACTTAACATTTATACTAGTCAGTACAATTAAGCAAGAAAAACAAATAAAATCATAAAGATTAGAAAAGAAAAAGAAAATTGTCTATTTGAAGATGATGTGATTTTCTGTACAGAAAATCATAAGGAATCTGCAAAGAAACTACTACACATAATAAGTAAATTTTGCAAGGCTGAGGGGTAAAGATACATAAATCAGTTGAATTTCTATAAGTTAGCTGCAAATAATTTGAAAACGAAAGTTTAGAAATCCATTTCTAGTAGAATTTAAAATCATAAAATACTTAACAAAAGATGTGCAAGACCACTACATTGAAAACCACAGAATGTTGCTATGATCAAAAGAAGACCAGCCAGCCTAAATAAAAACAAACAAACAAATAAACCCTTTGTCATCAAGTTTGATTCTGACTCATAATGACCCTACACAACAGAGTAGAACCGCCCCATAGGGTTTCCAAGGAACGCCTGGTAGATTCAAAACGCCAACCTTTTGGTTAGCAGCCTTAGGTTTCTGACCTAAATAAATAAAAAAAAAAAGGTATACCTAAATCAGGTTTATCAAAAAGAAGGCTTAATTTTACTAAGATGTCAATTCTCCACAAATTTTTCCATAGATTAAACTTAATTGTAATTATAACACCAGAAGGTTGTTGAAATGAAATTGATATGCTGGTTTGAAAATCTTCATGAGGATGCAAAGGACCAGACTAACCAAAACGATCTGCTTTCATTAGCCTTGGGATTAGACAGTGATGAAGCTGAGTTTTTTTTTTTTTTCCTGAGCATGCAACCTGATCTAAGCAAGCATTGGAATATCTAAACTCCCCTGTATACACAAGAAATTTTAAATGCCCTGATTTCCCAAAGAAACTCTCTTCTTGGCTAGTCTTCCCAGGCTTCGTGTAGTACTCTTTGCTCCAGGTGGCTGCGGGTTTTTGTTCATCTAACAATGTTTAGGAGAAAGCCCACCACTTTTTCATCCTGAGTGGGCTCTGAGTTAGGAGAAATAGATACAAGTCTCTTGTGTTAGCCACTCAGGTAACTTCCAGGCAGTTTGAAACAGACAAGCACAAAAATTTGCATATGATGTCTGCTTTGCTTCTGCTGGAACCAGGGGCCTGGGTCCCACACCAGAACATGGGCTTCGGTCATCAAGACTGTTGCTGAGCCTGGTGGGTGGTAGTGGTGGTGGTAGGGGATTGGTCAAGGGCAAGTAAAAATGCCACAAATTTTTCCTACTGGTTTTAAGTTACTTTTTCCTCGATTCAGTGTTCACGCTGTTTCTGTAAACATTTGTGTTTTCCAAAATTTGGACAAAGTTGGTTCTGACAGTTCCTGCTTGCTTTTCAGTGTTATATTGGAGGGATGGGTGTATGGAGCTGTCTACTCCACCATTTTGCAAACATCACCTACCTGGGTGCTAGGTTTCAAATCAGTTGGATTAATACCTATGAGAGTGATCGCTAGATCACATGGTAACACAGTATTTAGCTTTGTAAAAAACTGTTTTACTGTCCATCATGGTGGCTGTACAATTTTGCATCCCCATCAGCAACGAATGAGAGTTCCAGTTGCTCCAAATTCTCACCAGCAGTTGGTATTGCTATTTTTTTTTTTATCTCAATCTACTAGATTGAGTATCCCATTCTTGTTTTATTTGCAATTACCTAATGATAAATAATATGGGGCATTTTTCCCTATGCTTATTTGCCATCTAAATATATTCTTTAAGGAGTCTTAGTATTACAGTGGTTAAATGCTCTTCTACTTACCAAAAAATTGGCAGTTCTAATCCACCAGCTGCTCTGTGGGAAAAAGATGTGTCAGTCTGCTTCCATAAAGATTTACAGCCTTGGAAACCCTGTGGGGCAGTTCTGCTATTTTCTATAGGATCGTTAAGAGATGGAATAGACTAAATGGTAATGTTTTTTGTTTTGTTTTTAAAATACTCTTTGGTCAGGGGCCTGCTCAGATCTTTTGCCCATTTTGCAACCATTTTGTTGTTTTCTTATAACTAACTTTTAAGAGTTCTTTGTATATTTTAGAAACAAGCCCTTTATCGTATATGTGTTTTGTGATATTTCTCCCAATCTGTGGCTTGTCTTTTCATTCTCTTAGCAATGTCTTTTGCAGAGTGGAAGTTTTTAAACTCAGCAAAATCAAACTTAGCAAGTATTTTTCTTTCATGGATAACGCTACTATGTTGTGTTTAAAACCTATAACTAAAACTCCAACAATGATCCTTAATGAAATGGAAAAACTAATAATCAAGTTCACAAGGAAAGAAACCTCAAATAGCCAAAGCAATATTGAAGAAAAAGAACAAAGCATGAGGCCTCACACTTCCCGATATCAAAACATACTGTACAGCCACTGTGATCAAAACTGCCTTGTATTTGTTCAACGATAGGCACATAGACTAGTGGAATAGAATTCAGAACTCAGAATTAAGCCCAACCATCCATGGGCAACTAATTTTCAATAAGGGGTCAAGGTTCATTCAATGGGAAAAAAAGTCTCATTAATAAATGGTGCTGGACTAAATCAAAAGCAAAGAAGTTTCCTGAATACAACCAAATGCTTCGAAGACCAGAGTAGCAGGGGCGGGGGCCTGGGGACCATGGTTTCAGGGGACATTTAGCTCAATTGGCATAACAAAATGTATTAAGAAAACATTTGGCATCCCCCTTTGGAGAGTGGTGTCTGGGATCTTCAACTCTAGCAAGCAGCCATCTAAGATGCTTCAATCCGTCTCAACCCACCTGGAGCAAAGGAGAATGAAGAACACCAAAGACACAAGGTAATTATGATCCCAAGAGACAGAAAGGGCTAGATAAACCAGAGGCTACATCAGCCTGAGACCAGAAGAACCAGATGGTAGCTGCCTACCACCTATGACTGCCCCAACAGGGAACACAACAGAGAATCCCTGATGCAGTAGGAGATCAGTGGGATGCAGACCCCAAATTCTCATAAAAAGGCCAGACTTAATGGTCTGACTGAGACTGGAAGGACCCTGGTGGTCATGGCCCCCAGACCTTCTGTTAGCCCAGGACAGGAACCATTCCCAAAGCCAACTCTTCAGGCGGGGATTGGACTGGACAGTGGGTTGGAGAGGGATGCTTCACCAACAAAGACATCCAAGCAGCCAATAAACACATGAAAAGATACTCATGATCGTTAACCATCACAGAGATGCAAATCAAAACAACAATAAGAGATAGCATCTCACCCCCGCCTAGAATGGAATTGATAAAAACAAAACAAAACAAAAACAGATAACAACACATGTTGGGGAGGATATGGGGATATTAGAACTCCTATCCATTGCTGGAGGAAATGTAAAATGACACAAACACTGTGGAAAGGATATGGCACTTCCTCAGTAAACTAAAAATAGAACTACTCTACAATCCAGCAAGCCCACTCCTAGGGATGTAAACTAAAACTGAAAAATAGTGACACAAACAGACTCCTGTGTTCTTTGTTGTGTTAGTCACAATAGCAAAAAAAAAATGGAAACTGAAAGTGCCCATCAGCAGGTGAATGGATAAGCAAAATGTGGTACATATACAGAATGGAATGCTATTCAACCATAAAGAAGAATGATGAGTCTGCGAAACATGGATGAATCTAGAGGTCGTAATGCTAAGTGAAAAAAGTCAAGCATGTAAGGACAAATGTTGTATTATCTCTTTTTTATAAGAAGGCGGGAATAGGCATACATAAAGAGACCAATGCTCAGTGGTGGTTACCAGGGGAGGAGGTGAGGGAGGGGGAAGCATGTTCTAGATCCACTTGTTATTTTTGGTGATGGGAAAAGTGGCACTTATTGTGGGTATAGTGAGCATAGCTTGACCAAAGGAAATGATGTCATTAAGAAGCATTCAAGGAAAAAGAATGCTTGTACTAAAGAAATTGCCAGATCTGTTTTTTAATGCAAATAACACGTGTCTTCTAAGTTTTTTTTTTTTTTTTCTAAGTTTGTTTGCCAGCTGCTCCCTTCACCCATGAGATATTTTTGTAAGTGTGCTATACTAAATTACTTTATAGCAATATGTAAAAAAAAAATTGGCAGAGTGGAACTTGTAAAAATACCTTGTGGAGGGAGGGAGTGGTTGGCAAACAAACATAGAAGGTGCATGTTATTTGCGTAAAGATATGGCATAGTTTGGCAACACTAACAATGACCAAAACATGAGTATATGGTCACACATGCATGTGTATAGGCATATAGGTATACAAGTAGGTACATGTGTATATATGAGAGCGTGCAGATATAAGTATCTATACATATGTATAAGTACACACATATGTGTGCACGCACATATATTCACAGAAGACACAATTAAGATACTTCTCTTTTTTTTCAGACATAACCACACACCTCTTGAGATTGGTTTTCTAGGTTTGAAGGCTTAGGACCTTAGTCTCATGGAACAACTCAGTCAATTGGCATAACATAGTTCACAAAGTACATGTTCTTCATCCTGGTGAAGTGAATAGTGTCTGAGACCTTAAAAGCTTGTAAGTTCTCATCTAAGATACAAATATTGATCTCAACTTGTCAGGAGCAAAAGAGTAAGAAGGTAACCAAAATTACAGAGATGAAACAAGTCTATAAGGCCGATAGTCTACAGGAGCCATGACCTCAACTACCCTGAGACCAGAAAAATTGGACTGTGCCTAGCTACCACCACTGATCAATCTGACAGGGGCCACAATAGATGATCCTGATTCGAATGGGAGAAAAATGCAGAACAAAACTCAAATTCATAAAAACGACCAGAGTAACTGGATCACTGAGGCCAGACTTATTGCCCTGAGGCACTTTTCAAACCTTGAACCCAAGCTACCCCCTGAGATCACCTTTTAACAAAGAAGACAAATTTTACACAAAATAAAACATACTACCTGTTAGATCAGTGCTCTACTTGAAAAAAAAAATCTGTATGAGTTAGAAGGTCAACGTTTATTCCAAAGCAAAGGTGAGAGGATAAGGGGGCAGGGAACCTAGAGTACTGGAAACGGAACAACCAGAACACAGTTAAGGAGAATGTTAACACAACGTGAAAAATGTGACAAATGTCATTGACCAATTTGTGTGGAAATTGTCAAACAGGAGCCTAACTTGTTGAGAAACTTTCACCAAAAACACAATAAAATAATATTAAACAAACAAACAAACAAAAAGAAACTAGTGTAGCCAGAAAAGAGTAGACCTTCAAAGAATGCATTTAGTAACATAGGTTGAAGGGAAAAGATATAGAAAAAAGATTGATGTAGCCTGTGTTCCTATAAAATGTTCTGTGTAAAGAGACATATTTATCACCATATAGGGATCTAGGAATAACATACTTTTTTTTTTTTTTTAATAATTTTTATTAAGCTTCAAGTGAACGTTTACAAATCCAATCAGTCTGTCACATATAAGTTTACATACATCTCACTCCCTACTCCCACTTGCTCTCCCCCTCTTGAGTCAGCCCTTTCAGTCTCTCCTTTCTTGACAATTTTGCCGGCTTCCCTCTCTCTCTATCCTCCCATCCCCCCTCCAGACAAGAGTTGCCAACACAATCTCAAGTGTCCACCTGATATAATTAGCTCACTCTTCATCAGCGTCTCTCTCCCACCCGCTGACCAGTCCCTTTCATTTCTGATGAGTTGTCTTCGGGGATGGTTCCTGTCCTGTGTCAACAGAAGGTCTGGGGAGCATGGCCACCGGGATTCCTCCAGTCTCAGTCAGACCATTAAGTTTGGTCTTTTTATGAGAATTTGGGGTCTGTACCCCACTGATCTCCTGCTCCCTCAGGGGTCCTCTGCTGTGCTCCCTGTCAGGGCAGTCATCGATTGTGGCCGGGCACCAACTGATCTCCTGCTCCCTCAGGGGTCCTCTGCTGTGCTCCCTGTCAGGGCAGTCATCGATTGTGGCCGGGCACCAACTAGTTCTTCTGGTCTCAGGATGATGTAGGTCTCTGGTTCATGTGGCCCTTTCTGTCTCTTGGGCTCTTAGTTGTCGTGTGGCCTTGGTGTTCTTCATTTTCCTTTGCTCCAGGTGGGTTGAGACCAATTGCTGCATCTTAGATGACCGCTTGTTAGCATTTAAGACCCCAGACGCCACATTTCAAAGTGGGATGCAGAATGATTTCATAATAGAATTATTTTGCCAATTGACTTAGAAGTCCCCGCAAACCATGTTCCCCAGACCCCCGTGCTTGCTCTGCTGACCTTTGAAGCATTCATTTTATCCCGGAAACTTCTTTGCTTTTGGTCCAGTCCAATTGAGCTGACCTTCC
This sequence comes from Loxodonta africana, assembly GCF_030014295.1. Taxonomy (NCBI): domain Eukaryota; kingdom Metazoa; phylum Chordata; class Mammalia; order Proboscidea; family Elephantidae; genus Loxodonta; species Loxodonta africana. Next base: position 106,431,620 of record NC_087347.1, on the reverse strand, counting down.
ATGTATTGAGTGTTGTCTTTCCCTTCACCTAAAGCAGTTCTTATCTACTGATTAATCAATAAAAAACCCTCTCCCACCCTCCCTCCCTCCCCTCCTCGTAACCACAAAAGTATGTGTTCTTCTCAGGTTTACTATTTCTCAAGATCTTATACTAGTGGTCTTATACAATATTTGTCCTTTTGCCTCTGACTCATTTCGCTCAGCATAATGCCTTCCAGGTTCCTCCATGTTATGAAATGTTTCACAGATTCGTCACTGTTCTTTATCGATGCGTAGTATTCCATTGTGTGAATATACCACAATTTATTTACCCATTCATCTGTTGATGGACACCTTGGTTGCTTCCAACTTTTTGCTATTGTAAACAGAGCTGCAATAAACATGGGTGTGCATATATCTGTTTGTATGAAGGCTCTTGTATCTCTAGGGTATATTCCTAGGAGTGGGATTTCTGGGTTGTATGGTAGTTCTATTTCTAACTGTTTAAGATAACACCAGATAGATTTCCAAAGTGGTTGTACCATTTTACATTCCCACCAGCAGTGTATGAGAGTTCCAATCTCTCCACAGCCTCTCCAACATTTATTATTTTGTGTTTTTTGGATTAATGCCAGCCTTGCTGGTGTGAGATGGAATCTCATCGTAGTTTTAATTTGCATTTCTCTAATGGCTAATGATCGAGAGCATTTTCTCATGTATCTGTTGGCTGCCTGAATATCTTCTTTAGTGAAATGTGTGTTCATATCCTTTGCCCACTTCTTGATTGGGTTGTTTGTCTTTTTGTGGTTGAGTTTTGACAGAATCATGTAGATTTTAGAGATCAGGCGCTGGTCAGAGATGTCATAGCTGAAAATTCTTTCCCAATCTGTAGGTGGTCTTTTTATTCTTTTGGAGAAGTCTTTAGAAGAGCATAGGTGTTTGATTTTTAGGAGCTCCCAGTTATCTGGTTTCTCTTCATCATTTTTGGTAATGTTTTGTATTCTGTTTATACCTTGTATTAGGGCTCCTAGGGTTGTCCCAATTTTTTCTTCCATGATCTTTATCATTTTAGTCTTTATGTTTAGGTCTTTGATCCACTTGGAGTTAGTTTTTGTGCATGGTGTGAGGTATGGGTCCTGTTTCATTTTTTTGCAAATGGATATCCAGTTATGCCAGCACCATTTGTTAAAAAGGCTATCTTTTCCCCAGTTAATTGACACTGGTCCTTTGTCAAATATCAGCTGCTCATACGTGGATGGATCTATGTCTGGGTTCTCAGTTCTGTTCCATTGGTCTATGTGTCTGTTGTTGTACCAATACCAGGCTGTTTTGACTACTGTGGCTGTATAATAGGTTCTGAAGTCAGGTAAAGTGAGGCCTCCCACTTTCTTCTTCTTTTTCAGTAGTGCTTTGCTTATCCGGGGCTTCTTTCCCTTCCGTATGAAATTGGTGATTTGTTTCTCTATCCCCTTAAAATATGACATTGGAATTTGGATCGGAAGTGCATTAAATGTATAGATGGCTTTTGGTAGAATAGACATTTTTACTATGTTAAGTCTTCCTATCCATGAGCAAAGTATGTTTTTCCACTTAAGTATGTCCTTTTCAATTTCTTGTAGTAGAGCTTTGTAGTTTTCTTTGTATAGGTCTTTTACATCTTTGGTAAGATTTATTCCTAAGTATCTTATCTTCTTGGGGGCTACTGTGAATGGTATTGATTTGGTTATTTCCTCTTCGGTGTTCTTTTTGTTGATGTAGAGGAATCCAAGTGATTTTTGTATGTTTATTTTATAACCTGAGACTCTGCCAAACTCTTCTATTAGTTTCAGTAGTTTTCTGGAGGATTCCTTAGGGTTTTCTGTGTATATCATCATGTCATCTGCAAATAGTGATAACTTTACTTCTTCCTTGCCAATCCGGATACCTTTTATTTCTTTGTCTAGCCTAATTGCCCTGGCTAAGACTTCCAACACGATGTTGAATAAGAGCGGTGATAAAGGGCATCCTTGTCTGGTTCCCGTTCTCAAGGGAAATGCTTTCAGGTTCTCTCCATTTAGAGTGATATTGGCTGTTGGCTTTGCATAGATGCCCTTTATTATGTTGAGGAATTTTCCTTCAGTTCCTATTTTGGTGAGAGTTTTTATCATAAATGGGTGTTGGACTTTGTCAAATGCCTTTTCTGCATCAATTGATAAGATCATGTGGTTTTTGTCTTTTGTTTTATTTATGTGATGGATTACATTAATGGTTTTTCTGATATTAAACCAGCCTTGCATACCTGGTATAAAGCCCACTTGATCAGGGTGAATTATTTTTTTGATGTGTTGTTGGATTCTATTGGCTAGAATTTTGCTGAGGATTTTTGCATCAATGTTCATGAGGGATATAGGTCTATAATTTTCTTTTTTTGTAATGTCTTTACCGGGTTTTGGTATCAAGGAGATGGTGGCTTCATAGAATGAGTTGGGTAGTATTCCGTCATTTTCTACGCTTTGGAATACCTTTAGTAGTAGTGGTGTTAACTCTTCTCTGAAAGTTTGGTAGAACTCTGCAGTGAAGCCATCCGGGCCAGGGCTTTTTTTTGTTGGGAGTTTTTTGATTACCGTTTCAATCTCTTTTTTTGTTATGGGTCTATTTAGTTGTTCTACTTCTGAATGTGTTAGTTTAGGTAGGTAGTGTTTTTCCAGGAATTCATCCATTTCTTCTAGGTTTTCAAATTTGTTAGAGTACAATTTTTCATAGTAATCTGAAATGATTCTTTTAATTTCATTTGGTTCTGTTGTGATGTGGTCCTTCTCATTTCTTATTCAGGTTATTTGTTTCCTTTCCTGTATTTCTTTAGTCAGTCTAGCCAATGGTTTATCAATTTTGTTAATTTTTTCAAAGAACCAGCTTTTGGCTTTGTTAATTCTTTCAATTGTTTTTCTGTTCTCTAATTCATTTAGTTCAGCTCTAATTTTTATTATTAGTTTTCTTCTGGTGCCTGATGGATTCTTTTGTTGCTCAGTTTCTATTTGTTCAAGTTGTAGGGACAGTTCTCTGATTTTGGCTCTTTTTTCTTTTTGTATGTGTGCATTTATTGATATAAATTGGCCTCTGAGCACTGCTTTTGCTGTGTCCCAGAGGTTTTGATAGGAAGTATTTTCATTCTCGTTGCTTTCTATGAATTTCCTTATTCCCTCCTTGATGTCTTCTATAACCCAGTCTTTTTTCAGGAGGGTATTGTTCATTTTCCAAGTATTTGATTTCTTTTCCCTAGTTTTTCTGTTATTGATCTCTAGTTTTATTGCCTTGTGGTCTGAGAAGATGCTTTGTAATATTTCGATGTTTTGGACTCTGCAAAGGTTTGTTTTATGACCTAATATGTGGTCTATTCTAGAGAATGTTCCATGTGCGCTAGAAAAAAAAGTATATTTTGCAGCAGTTGGGTGGAGAGTTCTGTATAAGTCAATGAGGTCAAGTTGGTTGATTGTTGTAATTGGATCTTCCGTGTCTCTGTTGAGCTTCTTACTGGATGTCCTGTCCTTCTCCGAAAGTGGTGTGTTGAAGTCTCCTACTATAATTGTGGAGGTATCTATCTCGCTTTTCAATTCTGTTAAAATTTGATTTATGTTTCTTGCAGCCCTGTCATTGGGTGCATAAATATTTAATATGGTTATGTCTTCCTGATCAATTGTCCCTTTTATCATTATATAGTGTCCTTCTTTATCCTTTGTGTTGGATTTAAGTCTAAAGTCTATTTTGTCTGAAATTAATATTGCTACTCCTCTTCTTTTTTGCTTATTGTTTGCTTGATATATTTTTTTCCATCCTTCGAGTTTTAGTTTGTTTGTGTCTCTAAGTCTAAGGTGTTTCGCTTGTAGGCAGCATATAGATGGATCATGTTTCTTTATCCAGTCTGTGACTCTCTGTCTCTTTATTGGTGCATTTAGTCCATTTACATTCAGCGTAATTATAGATAAATAAGTGTTTAGTGTTGTCATTTTGATGCCTTTTTATGTGTGTTGTTGACAATTTCATTTTTCCACATGCTTTTTTGTGCTGAGATGTTTTTCTTAGTAAATTGTGAGATCCTCATTTTCATAGTGCTTGACTTTATGTTAGTTGAGTCGTTACGTTTTTCTTGCTTTTTATCTTGAGTTATAGAGTTGTTATACCTTTTTGTGGTTACCTTATTATTTACCCCTATTTTTCTAAGTAAAAACCTAACTTGTATTGTTCTATATCGCCTTGTATCACTCTCCATATGGCAGTTCAATGCCTCCTGTATTTAGTTCCTCTTTTTGATTATTGTGATCTTTTACCTATTGACTTCCATGATTCCCTGTTATGTGTATTTTTTTTTTTAATTAATCTTAATTTGTTTGTTTTTGTGATTTCCCTATTTGAGTTGATATCAGGACGTTCTGTTTTGAGACCTTGTGCTGATATCTGATATTATTGGTTCTCTGACCAAACAATATCCTTTAGTATTTCTTGTAGCTTTGGTTTGGTTTTTGCAAATTCTCTAAACTTGTGTATATCTGTAAATATCTTAATTTCGCCTTCATAGTTCAGAGAGAGTTTTGCTGGATATATGATCCTTGGCTGGCAGTTTTTCTCCTTCAGTGTTCTGTATATGTTGTCCCATTCCCTTCTTGCCTGCATGGTTTCTGCTGAGTAGTCAGAACATATTCTTATTGATTCTCCCTTGAAGGAAACCTTTCTTTTCTCCCTGGCTGCTTTTAAAATTTTCTGTTTATTTCTGGTTTTGGCAAGTTTGATGATAATATGTCTTGGTGTTTTTGGATCAATCTTAAATGGGGTTCGATGAGCATCTTGGATAGATATCCTTTCGTCTTTCATGATGTCAGGGAAGTTTTGTGTCAGGAGTTCTTCAACTATTTTCTCTGTGTTTTCTGTCCCCCCTCCCTGTTCTGGGACTCCAATCACCCGCAGGTTATCCTTCTTGATAGAGTTCCACATAATTCTTAGGGTTTCTTCATTTTTTTTAATTCTTTTATCTGATTTTTTTTCAGCTATGTTGGTGTTGATTCCCTGGTCCTCCAGATGTCCCAGTCTGCATTCTAATTGCTCGAGTCTGCTCCTCTGACTTCCTAGTGTGTTGTCTAATTCTGTTATTTTATTGTTAATCTTTTGGATTTCTACATGCTGTCTCTCTATGGATTCTTGCAACTTATTAATTTTTCCACTATGTTCTTGAATAATCTTCTTGAGTTCTTCAACAGTTTTATCAGTGTGTTCCTTGGCTTTTTCTGCAGTTATCCTAATTTCATTTGTGATATCATTATGCATTCTGTAAATTAGTTTTTTATATTCTGTATCTGATAATTCCAAGATTGTATCTTCATTTGGGAAAGATTTTGATTCTTTTGTTTGGGGGGTTGGAGAAGCTGTCATGGTCTGCTTCTTTAAGTGGTTTGATATGGATTGTTGTCTCTGAACCATCACTGGGCAACTAGTTTTTCCAGAAAATCAGCTAAAAAAAAAATGCAGTCAGATCCCTATCAGAGTTCTCCCTCTGGCTCAGGCTATTCAGATGTTAATGAAGCCGCCTGGGGAGGGTGGGGGAGGGAACAGAGAGATAGGAGAATAGCACCTCAGCATATAGCCAGAGTTGCTTGTCTTGCTTGGAATGACTGTTATATCTGAGATTCCCGCGGGCACGTCGCCTATGTGTGCTGGCTATGTGGAGATTGCCCCCAGGGGGTCTGGCCCGCTGGAGTCATGGTCAGATCCTCTGCTTCCAGCCCCACGCCCAGCGTCAAGGCTCCCCTACTGGGACGGTGCACTCTCGACTCCAAAATCAGTCGCTGCCTCCCAGGGACTTCTCGTCCCTCCAGCCGCGTGGCCGTGCCACCTCCGAGAACCAGTTGGGCCTCTTCCCGGGGTTAGTTCAGGTGGGTGGAGCAGCTCCCCGTGCTTGTGCCGTGACCGAGTGTCCCGGCTGGGACTCTGTTCTCCCCGCTCCAATACCAGTCGCTGCCTCCCGGGGACTTCTCCTACCTGCTGAGTCCCACACCACCCAAGCGATCCGGCTGGTCCCCTTCCCGGGGTTAGTTCAGGGGGGTGGAGCAACTGTCCGTGTTTATGCCGTACCTGCGTCCAGTCCAAATCCCTGCGGGACGGTTCCCCGGCTCGGACGCTGCTCTTTCTGCTCCAAGATCAGTCACTGCCTCCCAGGGACTTCTCCTACAGGCTGCGTCCCACGCCACCCGTGGAACCGGCTGGTCCCCCTCCCGGGGTTAGTTCAGGGGGGTGGAGCAGCTGTCTGTGCTTGTGCCATACCTGACTGGTATGCTGGCTCCAGGCTCTGAAAACAATCGCTGCTTCCCCGTATTAGTTCGTTCTCCATCTCTAAATCTGTGTTTGTTGTTCAGGGTTCATAGATTGTTATGTATGTGATCGATTCACTTGTTTTTCCGTGTCTTTGTTGTAAGAGGGATCCGAGGTAGCGTCTGCCTAGTCTGCCATCTTGGCTCCACCCCAATAATTCCCGAATAACATACTTTTAATTAAAAAAAAATTTCATTAAGAAGATATGCAAAAGGATTACTAGCAATATAGTTTTATGAATATTTTTAAAAATATCAATCTAATTCTGCTTTGTTATAGTAAAGATATCAAAGTAATAAACTCTCTTTCCCCACAAATGAATAAATAAAATAAAACCTATGACTAGGCTGATAAAAAAAAAAAAAAAAAGGACACTAAAACCAGAAATAAATGTAGGGACATTACTACTAATTATACAGAAATAAAAAGGGTTATAAAAGAATACTATGAACAGTTATATGCCAGCAGATTAGACAATTAACATGAAATGAACACATTTCTAGAAACACACACTTTACCTAAATTGACAAAGGAAGAAATAGATAATTTCAATATAACTATATATAAAAAAGAGATTAAATCAGTAATCAAAGATCTCTCAACAACAACAAGAAGTCCAGAACCAGATGGCTTCACTGTGAAATCTAACAAACATTTAAAAAAGAATTAGCATCAATCCTTCTCAAACTCTTCCAAAAGTTAAAGAGTCTGTTTCAACTGTAATCCAGTATTGTTATACTGGAGCCCTGTTAGTGTGGTGGTAAGATGTAGGGGAGTGTCTTAGTTACCTAGTGCTGCTATAACAGAAATACCACAAGTGAATTGCTTTATCAAAGAGAAATTTATTCTCTCACAGTCTAAGAGGCTACAAGTCTGAATTCAGGGTGCCAGCTCCAGAGGAAGGTTTTCCTCCTCTGTCAGCTCTCGGGGAAGGTCCTTGTCATCAATCTTCCCTTGGTCTAGGAAAGTCTCAGCACAGGAACTCCAGGTCCATAGGACACACTCTGCTTTCAGTGCTGCTATCTTGGTGGCATGGAGTTCCCCTGTCTCTCTGTTTGCTTCTCTCTTTTATATATCAAAAGGGGTTGACTCAAGACACAGCCTAATCTTGTATATTGAGTTCTGCCTCATTAAGGCTTTAATCCTGCCTCATTAACATCATGGAAGTAGGATTTATAACTTATAGGAATATCACATCAGATGAGAAAATGGTGGACAATCACACAATACTGGGAATCATGGCCTAGCAAGTTGAAACACATTTCTGGGGGACATAATTCCAATTTGTGTGGAAATTGTCAAACAGGAGCCTAACTTGTTGAGAAACTTTCACCAAAAATACAATAAAATATTATTAAACAAACAAACAAAAAAGAAACTAATATAACCAGAAAAGAGTAGACCTTCACAGAATGCATTTAACAACATAAGTTGAAAGGGAAAATTATAGAAAAAAGGTTGATGTAGCCTGTGTTCCTATAAAATGTTCTGACACCATACACAAAAAAACAATTTGGAATTTACCAGAGACTTAAATATAAAAGTTATTATGATTATTTTCTAATCATAAAAAAAAAAAAAACGAGAATGCCTTTTTCACATGGTAGTAAGTGATTTTTTTTTTTTTTTTTAGTAAGTGTGAATTTCTTCTACTGGAATAGAAAGCAATAACCAAAAAAAGAAAAATAATAAAAATTACAAATAAATAAGTAGGCATTATCAACAATAAACACTTAAGCTCATCAAAGTTCATTGTTTAGAAAATTAATAGGGATACTATCACGGTTTGAATTGTGTCCCCCCAAAATATCTGTGAACTTAGCTGGGCCATGCACGTGTCCTAGTATGTATGGTTGTCAACCATTTTGTGTGATTTCCATATCACTATGATAAAATGGCTAGATTAGTGGCAGTTATATTGATGGGATATAGAAAATTAGATAGTGTCTTAAGCCAATCTCTTTGAGATATAAAACAGAGAAGTGAGCAGAGAGACAGGGGGTCCTCATACCACCAAGAAATCAGCGCCAGGAACAGAGCACATCCTTTGGACCTGAGGTTTCTGTGCTGAGATGCTCCCAGGCCAAGTGAAGATGATTACAAGAACCTTTGTCCAGAGCAGACAGAGCAAGAAAGCCTTCCTCTGGAGACGACTCCCTGAATTCTGACTTCTAGCTTACTTGGCTGTGAAAGAATAAACCTCTCCTTGTTAAAGCCATCCACTTGTGGTATTTCTGTTATAGCAGCACTAGATTACTAAGACACATACTATAGATCAAAAGTAAGTATTTGTAATATATGCATCTGACAACTGACTTCTATGCAGAATATTAACAGAACACTTACTATTTAATAATAAAAAGCAAATATCCCAAATTGGAAACGTGAAAAAGACCTGGACACTCCACAAAGGAAAATATACAACCAGAAAATAAAGCAAAGTGCAAAATATCATTAGGTGTCAGGTAAACACCAATTCAAAACAATATACATCCAGTAAAATGATAAAAATTAAAGAGATTAGCAGCACCAAAAGGCTGCAAAGGTGTGTACAAATGGGATTTCTACATTGCTGGTATGAGTCAAAAATGATATAACCACTGTGTTTGGTAGAATTTTAAGATGGTCCCATGAACTTCTCCCCTTGGTGCTATTCCCACAATTATATGACAAGAGGGGGGATTATTCAAGAGGATTTAGTCTAATCATATGATCTCTTTGAAAGCATAGACTCTTCTCAGGGCTAGCAGGCAGAAGAAGTCACCGAGGAGTATGATTGTGAGAAAGATTTGATGCATTATTTCTAAGCTTTAGACAGGGGGTGGAAGGTCACATGAGAAGGTGATTGTCTTATCTAGAAGCTGAGAGAAGCCCCTGACTGCAGCCAGCAAGGAAATGGGAACGTTAGTCCTACAAAAGCAAGTAACTGAATCGTACCAATAACCTGAATGGGCTTGGAAGTGGACTCTTTCCCAGAACCTCCAGGTAAGAGCTCAGCTTGGCCAACACCTTAATTTTGGCCTTTTGAGCCCCTTGTAAGCATAGAACCCAGATGAGCTGATGTGGATTTCTGACCTTCGGAATTTTGAGATAACATTTGGTTGATGTTTTTAACTGCTGAGGTTTGTGGTGATTTGTTGTGTAGCAATAGAAAAACTTAATACAACCAGTTTGATTAAAAGGTTTGTTGGTCTCATACAAAGAGGCGCTCTACTTTCTGACCCAGCAATTTCACTTGTAGGTAAATAGCCAAAATAAGTTAAAACACACATTTACTCAAAGGCTTGTATATGAATGCTCAGAGCAGTTTTATTCACAATCATTAAAAACTGGAAACAACCAAAATGTCCAACAGCAAGAGAATAAAAAACAAATTGTGGTGTACTCAAAATAGAACACTACTCAGCAATAAAAAGGAACACGCTGTTAATATATCCAACAGCGTAGATAAATCTCAAAAACAATATTTTTAGAACAAAAAGATTGAAACAAAAAAGTTCATACTTTTTTCGGCTGGCTTCTTGGGTGATTTTCCAGAAAACAGCATAAAGGAATGTATTCTTTAGTGATTAAATTACTTTCTATCTTGATGGGGTATATACAGTTACTAAAATTATGGATAGAACACTTAAAAATTATGAAATGTACTTAGTCAAATTTACCTCAAGTGGAGAAAAAAATTATAAACAAATATTGAACTCTTATTAGATTTCCAAAAATATAACAAGTAAAATGATTTTATTGGTTCATAGAATTGAAAATATCTTTAGTAGAATTTATTTTAGAGGATAATTGCTGGATGGCACAAACATTTCTGAGCAGTTGGTGGCACCTGAGAAGAAAGCCCTGGCAATCTGTTTCTGAAAGATCACAGCCATTGAAAACCCTATGGAACAGAGTTCTACTGTGAAACACCTGGGGGTCACCATGAGTCAGAGTTGACTCTATAGCGAGTGGTCTGGTTTTGGGTTTTGATACAGCAGTGAATACAATCTCACCAAGAACTTGATTTCTCTATTTCTCTCTATGGTATTCTTTGATGTTAGCTTCATTCTTAGATTCCTTTTCTTGGCCTATTGGCAATATCAGCTCTTATGGAATCCTGGTGGCATAGTGGTTAAGAATTTGGCTGCTAACCAAAAGGTTGGCAGTTTGAATCCACTAGTCGCTCCTTGGAAACCCTGTGGGGCAGTGCTACTCTGTCCTATAGGGTTGCTATGAGTTGGAATTGACTCAACAGCAGTCAGTTTATGGGCAATATCAGACTGTTTTTTGTGTTAAAATGAGTGCGTTAGTTTTAGACTTTATATTTGATACCACTCTTTCTGGAGGAAAGGGGGATCCTTTCAGTAGTAACATTAGAAAAGAGGAGCTTGTGTTTCATGTAAGTCCCAGGAAATACCATTTTGGATCTCTTTGGCTCTGATCTGTTACTTACCCATCCCAGAACAAATCATTGTATCCAAAGTGATGGGATTTGTTAATTACCTTAAAACTATTAGTGTCTCCATTTGGAAGTAGGAGTAGGTTCAATAATATTAAATACAAAAACATTAATAAGAGTGGGAAAATCCCTCACAAAATATCTGGATTCTATAACAGAAGGATGAGAAATGGATGCGAACAGAAGAAATGTGATGGTTGAAAAAATTAGTTTATTACTTTTAATGCTAAACTCAAAAAATTGGTTTCAAATTTTTGTAAGTCTATTATTTTAATTAACGTTTGGATGTAACTAAGATGTAATTTGAAATTCAAGTGACATTGTGACCCAATTATGCACTAAATATTGGACTCTTGTTAAGACTTACAAAGCAGGTGGGTATCAAACATGAAACTATTAAATTATCTTAATTGCTCTATATGTTGGCAATGGATTTATAATATGATGCTCATCAGGTCAGGTCAGATTAATTTTCCTTTAGTCGAAGTAGATGCAACATAATCCTTAAAATAATTAGAAGAGATTAAATCGGATCAAAGTTAAAATGAATTTCCAAATGTAAAAATCTGTAACATTTATGAATCTGTTTCAGTATGAGAATCATGAGATCAATGAAGCACCATGCCATTTAACATCATAATGTTTGCCTCCTACTCATTTCAGTTGCATCTACATAAATCAAATTATACAAGGATCGAATAACTACAAATCTAGAAAATTTTATTTATTTTTGCCATAACTTCCATTATGACAAGTATTATATTCTTACTACAGTCCCTTAGGGAACTAAAAGGAGAATATCAAAATAATTATTTCTTTTATTATGATGTAAGAGAAGACCTTTGAAATAAGATGGTCATCAGGGTTTTCTGTGACAGAATTTACAGGTCATTGTACCCCACATGATAGTAAAGATCATATAAATTCTAAATCAAGTGATGGGGGAAATATAGAGTTTAAAAAGTGGAAGTAGAAGCAAAGTGGTTGAAATAGTTTATTGGCTAGCAGAAAAGAAGTATATTTACATGCACCAGAAACTAAATTGTTCTTAAAGAAAAAAAAGACATCAGTATTTCTTTCATAAATAGAAGAAGAACCACAGATTGTAATTAACTGTTTCATAATATAACACTAATTTCCTGGTTAATTTTCAAGTCAAGCACTTAGTTTTTAAAAAACATACTAAATAGTCTCAAAATGACTATAAATTATTTGCAATTTCCTGTCATCAGCTATTCTAATAGAAGCTGAATATAACTATATTTTGCAGAATACACTGATGTCACTTAACTGTTAAACTTCATTTGCCCCTCTGTACTGTATCAGAGTTCTTCGGTGGAAAAATATACAAATATAAAGTACCTTTGTACCCATTTCTAAGTTCTCCCAATTCTGTATTTATGTTCAATCCTATGATTCTGCCTATCCCACAATCTGCAAATGCGAAGTTGGAAAATAAAAGGGAAAAGCCTATAAATGCTATAAGACAAAAAAAAAACAAAAAACCGACTCTGTTGCTGTCCAGTCAATTCTGACTCACAGTGACTCTATAGGGCAGAGTAGAACTGCCTCACAGGGTTTCCAAGGAGAGGCTGGTAGATTAGAATGCTGACCTGCAGCAGATCTCTTAACCACTGCACCACCAGGGCTCCATAAATGCTATACAGGATATATATTGGTCGTCTCTCTAGCATCCATTTCCTACTTTCCTTTCCTCACAGAAGAGTCACTCACATTTCTAACTGTCCTGGTCACCAGGATTCGTTTAGAGATGGAAACATTAGGCCAATCAGGACCAATGACATTTAATTCCATGCAGTCATGCATTTGTGATTGTGTGTGTATATGCATGTGTGTATTTGAAGTAAAGTTTGTGAACTTCTTCACTGTAGGATAAGAACAAGAAAGTCCTACATGTCTCTGATAGACAACTTGAAACTCAAGGAGGAATTTCTGAGAATGGGAACAGCACTAAGGAATAAAAGAGATTCACACAAATAGATATACGTGCATCCGTGTTTGCTGCAGCACTGTTTACAATAGAAAAAAGATGGAAGAAACCAAAGTGCCCCTCAACTGATGAATGGATTAACAAATTATGGCATATTCACACAATGGAATACCACACAATGATAAAGAACAACGACAAATCTGTGAAACATCTCATAACATGAAGGAATCTGGAAGGCATTAGGCTGAGTGAAATTAGTCAGTTGCAAAAGGACAAATGTTGTATGAGACCACTATTATAAGAACTCAAGAAAAGGTTTAAACACAGAAGAAAACATTCTTTGATGGTTACGAGGGTGGCGAGGGAGGGAAGGTATTCACTAATTGGATAGTAGGCAAGAATTATTTTAGGTAAGGGGAAGGGACTACACACAATACAGGGGAAGTCAGCACAAGTGGACTAATCCAAAAGCTAAGAAGTTTTCTGAATGCAACCAAACACTTTGAGGGACAGAGTAGCAGGGGTGGCGGTCTGGAGGCCATGGTTTCAGGGGATATCTAGGTCAATTGGCATAACAAAGTGTATTAAGGAAACATTCTGCATCCCACTTTGGTGAGTGGCTTCTGGGGTCTTAAAAGGTAGCAAGCGGCCATCTAAGATGCACCAATTGGTCTCAATCCACCTGGAGCAAAGGAGAATGAAGAACATTAAAGACACAAGGAAAATATGAGCCCAAGAGAAACAAAAGGGACACATAAACCAGAGATTCCATCAGCCTGAGACTAGAAGAACTAGATGGCACCTGGCTACCACCAATGCCTGCCCTGACAGGGAACAAAATAGAGAATCCCTGATGGAGTGGAAGAACAGTGGGATGCCAACCTCAAATTCTTGTAAAAAGACCAGACTTAATGTTCTGACTGAGACTGGAGGATCCCCAGAGGTCATGGCCCCAGGATGCTCTGTTAGCCCAAAACTAAAACCATTCTGGAAGCCAATTCTTCAGACAAAGGTTAGACTGGACTATAAGGCAAAAAATGATACTGCTGAGGAGTGTGCTTCTCAACTCAAGTAGACACATGAGACTATGTGAGCAGCTTCTGTCAGGAGGTGAGTTGAGAAGACAGAGGGGACAAGAGCTGCTTGAATGGACACGGGAAATATAGGGTGAAGAGAAATAATGTGCTGTCACATTGTAGAGAGAGCAACTAGGATCACTTAACAATGTGTGTATAAGTTTTTGTAGGAGAAACTGACTTGAATTGCAAACTTCCACTTAAAGTACAATTAAAAAAAAAAAGAAAGAAAGAAATGAAGGCGATATTTTGCCTTGGATTTATCAGTTGAATATTGTTTTCAGCCAAGATTTGCCTGCGACTTAATCTATCCATGAACTATTGGGATTCATGAGCCAATTAAATTCCCTTTCTTTTGGCTTAGTCAGATTGAGTCAAACATTGTATTACCTGCAACCAAGGGAGTTCTCATACATATGTTTTCACAAATATGTGTCCTCTTTTCATAGATCATTTTTTATCTCTCAGGGACTTTATTTTTTACCCTCCCAATTTAAACATTCTTCTGGAATATCATACTTTATTGAACTGCTTAAAGTTGGGAATAAATGTTTTTATGCAACATGCCTAGCTGTTTTATAATAATACAGCAGTTGAAAAGATAGAATGCTACAAATGGTAGCAGCCCTAGGAATAAACCCACTCAAACCCCTCTTTTATGCAGGAGTTGTTCTCGAAAGCTTAAGTGAATTACAGAAAATAATACAGCTTTGGAGCTAGGAACTTCAAGTTAGTATGGCTATTCTCCCATACTGCAAACACAGTGTCTTAGTCATCTAGTGCTGCTATAACAGAAATACCACAAGTGGATTGCTTTAACAAAGAGAAATTTATTTCTTCATGGTAAAGTAGGCTAAAAGTCCAAATTCAAGGTGTCAGCTCCAGGGGAAGGCTTTCTCTCTCTGTCAGTGCTGGAAGAAGGCTCTTGTCCTCAATATTCCCATGGTCAAGGAGCTTCTCAGGGGCAAGGACCCTGGGTCCAAAGGAAGCGCTCTACTTGTAGTGCTGCTTTCTTGGTGGTATGAGTTTCCCCACTCTGCTTGCTTCCCTTTTCTTTTATCTCTTGAGAGATAAAAGGTGGTGCAAGCCACACCCCAGGGAAACTCCCTTTACCTTGGATCAGGGAGGTTACCTGAGTAAGGATGGTGTTACGATCCCACCCTAAGGTCTCAACATAAAATTACAATCACAAAATGGAGGACAGCCACACAATATTGGGAATCATGGCCTACACACATTTTAAGGCGGGACATAATTCAAGCCATGAAACACAGTTTGCCTCGTTACCAAAAAACCAAACCAAACCCATTGCCGTTGAGTCAATTCCACCTCACAACGACCCTATAGGACAGAGTAGAACCTGGTGAAAATACCTGGAACATCATTTTGTTCATAAATTAAGAAGTTGGTGTTTTTCACCTGATAGAAGATTCAAAATTAGGCTGAGTTATAATACCACAAAATAACTTAAGAAATGAACCAACTTTCTCTTGATCCATTTGCTGACATGTAAGGAAGCGTTTTTGTTTTTTTTTTTTAAGGAAGCGTTCTTTGAAAGTGACCTTTGTTGCTTTCCTTTTAAACTAATAGCATAAGAACCACTTCATTCATCAATGCCTCTTGATTTTGGCTTTATTTATTGTGTACTCTGGTAACAGTCTTAAATTTAGGACTTTTAACAAAAAATCTGATCACCAAGGTATCTAAGATGAATGGATGTGGCAGATCATGAATAGCTAAAAGATCAGGAGAAGATAAGAATTAGTGACATTAAAGGAAACAAGAACCAAGATGACAGCCATCTTTATCCCTTCCAAAAATATTTGCTAAGCCTTAACTTTATCCACCCAACTCAGATATATGAATCTCGGTGGTTACAACTTCATATTCAACGAGCATAGTATAAAGAGCGTTGAAAGTTACAAAACTATTTCTTAAGCATCTCTCATTGAGTATGCTTGATCTGAAATATTACTCAAGCTTAACTAGGTTTCTGATATCCAAAGCTGGCGAAAAGGAGGGCAGTTTCTTGACTATCTTTAGAAAGCAGGATTATTTTATAGAACATTTTCTTGGGCATTTACCATATGGTTTAAGTGACATTTAAATTCCATGCAACGTTTCAGAAATACATTACAGAGAAAATAAAACTTGTATTATGACCTGACTACCTGAGGAATCAAGCCTTTGCCCACTCAACTGTATGTAGATAAAAGATTTTATATGCTCTTGAGCTACGCTTTAATTCACACATCTAGTGGTGCATCTGCTGTTAGTTCTGACTACTATTGGCTCCTCAATCTCATATTCTTGTATGCATCTTCTTTTTATTTCTATGAACCCACAAGTGTTCAATGTTGTCCTAGCTGCTTTTTCCCAGGCCATCTTGTTGACCTTATTCCCTCTCGCTTTCTGCCTCATTGGCTTTCCGCAGCAGCACTGTCTACTTGTTAGTTTTCAAAATGGCCATGCAAAAGCAGGACTCCTAAAAAGCAAGAGAGGCACCTAGGGCACAAAATTTAAAGAGGCTTTTGTTCTCAGGATTGTGCCTGGTGCCCTGTTCCAAACTTACTAACCTGTCTGTCACCCTTTTTCCCAAGAAAACAGCATGGATGTTCCCTCATTGTATTCAGATCTCCTGAACAGAGAGAAAACTTCCCTGACCACCCTGTGTCAAATGGAAATTATTTTATTCATTCTTGTATCCCAGAGCCTAGCATGGTGATGACTGGCACATACTAGTTCCTCAGTAAGTATGTGGTGAGTGAATAAGTGAATGAATGTAACAATGAATGAAAAAATATTCATTACACACTTTTTTGTGTTAGGTTATGCTAGATAACTATGTCACCCCACAACTCTTTGTCAAGTACTTCTTCTTCTCTATTAAGTTAATCACCGCAATTACCTGATGGCGACTCAACAAAGAATCAACCTCAGCCAAATGAACCTATAAAACTATCAAAACCATATTTTCATGAACAGAAATGGCCATGATAGATGGTCCAGAGATACTGACTGATGCAAGTACCATGAAAGTTTTAGAAAAGTCTGTAAACACAGCACAGAGGTAGTAAATTTATTCTATTTTCATTTTTTTGTTTTGAGGTCACTGATTGCAGAAAGAATTCTATACTAGGCACTGAAATAAAAAAAAAAGGTCATAACCAAGTCACTGGCTTTCTATAAAAATCCATCTTCAGTGTTATTTGTTTACAAGAAACTTGAGACAACTAGTACTTGGTATTTATTTTTAAAATCACTTTTCTCTTGTTATCATAAGCAATCTCCAATGTATAAAAATGTTGTGTTCCAAAGATTCTTTGGTAAATTAGTTGTTTGAGTCCCAGATCGTATTTCATCCAGAAACAATGTACTTATTAGAGCAGTCACCTGGCTCCGTCCTGTGAAACCAAAATGTGTAATCCATGATGAAGCAAATGAAAGTTAGACACTGGAAAAATATTAACAACACGAATGCTAGTGTTTGTCAGAACGTCCATTTGGAAAAATATTTCCCTTCTTATGCTTTGGAAATAATGGCCAGTATTCACTCTCGAGTGAAGTTCCAAATCTCTAGTGAAGGATATTGTGGCTGGAGCAAACGCATTGAAAGGAAGGATACAAGGGTCTAAGATCATTTCCTTTCAGTAGGAGTCAGGCTTATGTCTTTGTCCCAGGCTATTTAAAATTCTAACCAAAGATATTCCATCTAATCAAGATGTCATTGGGGTTGGGAGTGGGTGATATTAGGCAATGCATTCCCCCCTTAATGCCTGCACCAGTAGACTGCTCCCATCTCTCAGCCCATGCAGAGACAATATGTCACTGTCTAGAATTCAATGTAATGGAAACTAGTGTTGGTTTTATAAAATACTCTATCTCAGTTCCTAAGAGTGCTACCTATTTTAAGGGCTTCTGGATACTATTATTTTCCTCTAAAAAGGCACATTCCTATGCCCTTTGTATTCACTGTCTCCTCACCTCTTAGGAAAAATATAAAATATGTAATACATGATAGGTTTTGAGATACATGAGCCTCTGATTTAAAATTCAATTTGATTTGTTATAAAAAGATAATATTAACTCTCAATTCCTTTCTATCTTCAAAAATAAAGAAATTTGAGTTCAAGAAATAGAAGAGAGATATTTGAGGTAATTAATTCTAAAGGGCCTTTGGAACAGAGGTAAAGAGGTGCATAGGGTAGGGATGATGTCCATATGCCTGCCAAATGATTCAGGGCAAGGGTAGTGATGAGTGGAAGAAACCCCCAATGGAGAGGCAATGGAAACCCCCAAACATTTTGCCACTGATTGTCCTCTCATCTTATTCAATTGCTTTTCTCTTTTACTCCTCGAAGTGTGACTTCCAAAAGACAGTAGAGTAGACAGGTAATTTTACTGAAGGATTGAGAGTAACCAAATATGAGTATAACAACACAGGGCAGAAAACATTTTAATATTCAACGTTACATCCACTGAGTGGAATTTCCTTAGTCATGTCTGCTATAAGGAATTTCTTAATGGAAATTTTTACTTTGGCCCCAGCCTACATAATTTGTTAGAGCTTAATCCTCTGCCCTGTTTTTATCCAGCCCCTTCCCTTATTGTTGCTCTTTTTTAACTTCCAGTTTTCTTCAACACAGCTGTCTTGTCTTCCAAAATCTAAGTGCCATATCACACGAAGGTAAAATATTACCTGTGTTTGTAATCTAGATCCTTATCATAAATATCCATTAAGGTGCATTCCTTCTAAAAATTTTTTTTGTCCAAAGATGTCCCCATATTTCCATAAAACCTACAATCAGCACCACCATACTTTTAAATAGCAAAGTTGCTTTTCCTGTTACAAATGCCTTAATAATTTAAATTCTCATAACCACACTATCAAAGAAATGTCATGGCCCCATTTTAAAAGTGAGAATATTATGGATCTGAGAGGATAAATAAATTACCCAAGGTCATATATTTAATAAGTTACAGGATATGAGTTTTCTATCATGTTTGTTTGATTTGAGAGCCCCTGCCCCTGTCTGCACAGCATTCAGCTGTTAAGGAATAAATTTTGCTGTAATTTATAGCTATAGTTATACCTTTAACATTAATACATTAATTATTTTCAGGAAATAAAATTGGCTGTAGTGAAAAATGTCCATAAATCTGTGTTATTTTTTAATGTTAATCCTCTTTTTTAAATAAAAACTACCTTGATTTTATGTAAAACATTACTGGTGAATACCCCCTACAACTTTGCTCTGACAATATAGTCCTAGTAATACCCAAGAAAACTTAAGATGTTTAAAGGTGTGGAAACGGGAGTCTTAAATGGAAGCTCAAACAGTTCAAAACTAATCAACAGCAACAGAAAAGGAAAAACAAGATCATTCCCTCCAAATCCCGACCCCCCATGTTTTTGGTGTGGACACCCTGCAGATTAAACTGCTGTTTGTGCAAATCACTGAGCCTGGGTTGAACTCAAATCTCCTCTAGTTTACACAATTCTGCTTTCAAGATCTCTTGTCAGGGAAGCTGACAGTCTCAATGATGTTACTTTATAGATTCCTTGGCAAAGAGAGGATGTTGAAAATCTGCTCATCAAGAACTAAACCCACAAAAGTTTGCTGTCCTGGGGTCAAAGAACATAAAATGCCCTTGGTCTCATATTCTTTGTGATGCAATAATTGAGGCAATAAGAAATGGAAAAGAAGTCAGGGATTCCAACTCAAACCAAGACTCCTTATGCAAAAACAGACAAGTTAATGCACACACAAAAAACTGATACTAAATCTATTGGTTATGTGTTAATTAAAGTTCACTTACCAACATTGTTAAACACTGATCTAATGTTTGATACAGCTATTATTAGTAAGAAAATGAAGAAAAATCAAATAACACACTCAAAAGAGTTACATACAAATTGCTGTCCAATTTCCTAACATTTGATTGAGTTTCAAAAAATAATTGCAAATTGATATACCTGTGTGTGTGCATGTGTGTAGAAAATAAGACATTCACCCCAGTAGAAAAGAACAGTTATTACTAACCACCGTATTCTGATTGTTTCTAACCATTTTTTATCTAGTGCTCATGCTGCCCAACTTCTATTCAGCAGAATTTTATTCTTTACATATTTTAAATTATTAGCCAGAATTCAGATCTAGCACTGATTATTCATGAGCCCTGTTGAAAACTGATTACAGGCATTGTGATGGGAGATACAATTGACACTATAATATCAGTACCACCGTCTTCTGTTCTATTTTTTCACAAGTAAATTAAAACCGTCTTTAATTATGATATTTTCCAGCATTCATTTTCTAGTTTAATAAGGTTTCCTGATAGATAACAGTACTGATTATGTGTGCGTGATAAATGTTTAATAGCAGAAAATGAACTTACTTATAAGCACATTCTGTTTTTTTTTTAATTTTCTCAAGAGAAAACAAATGTGTATTTTTTTGTTGTTTGTTTTTACTTTTTTCTTTGTATTATTTATGTATGAAGATTTAAAAAAGTGTGAGATTTCCTGGTGTGTGTGTGTGTGTGTATATATATATATATTTGGTACATATAATATATATATTTGGTACATATAATATATATATTTTTTGGGTTTTTATATATATAATATTATACATTAAAAGAATATGTCCATTTAGATATTATGCTATACATGACCACTCAGAATACAAAGTATTATTTTAAAATATAAAGAAATTTTTGTATGTTTCTTTTCAGGCCTCTTAGCCTAGAAGTTGATGTGTCTGGAGAGGTTCATGCTTATGCAGCTTTCAAGATGGTGAACTCTGGCTGAGGTTTTTTCCTGAAAACATGAATTACTCATTGTGATTATCAAGTTAATAGCAAGTCTTTTCGTGGTAGATCCTCTTGACAAAAGTAGTTGAAACTTGTACGACAGCAATTAATCTCCCTGCTGTTTACCTGCCCTAAGTAATATTTAATTAAACACAGTTCATACCTCTGTCTCTATTCTCTCATGTTTTCAGAAGTTTCAAGCTGAATCAGTTGGCATTTTTTCTAAAAGCAAAATTATACTGGGGAGAAAAAAAAGAAAGGGGCCTTCATTATTAAAAATAAGACAAAGGACCAATTAAATGAAAAATCATCAGGTAAGTACATTAATATAAAACTGGGTAAGGTAAAAGCACTGAACAGACTCTATTTATAATAGCACATGGGTACAATTTTCCAAGAACTTATTATTGTCTTTAAGATGAATTTTTAAAGGAAATTATACAACTTTTAATATGAAAAACAGCATCTAAAGCCACCTTAAAAAGATGAGGAAAGCTAATTGTTAGGAATAATAGGTTAGAACATATATGCTGCTGTTGTTGGTTGACTTTGAGTCAGCTCCGACCCGTGGCAGCCCCATGTGTGCAGAGCAGAACTGCTTCATAGGGTTTTCAAGTTAGTGAACTTTCAGAAGCAGATCACCAGATCTGTCTTCCAATAAACCTCTGATGTACCTGTTTTCTGATTTTAGAAAACACAGTATCCCCTTGTTCTGTTTGAATGACTACCTCTTGGTCTATGTACAGGTTCCTCATGAGCACAGTCAATTGTTCTAGAATTCCCATTCTTTACAATGTTATCCATGATGTGTTATGATTCACACAGTCATTGGTGGTAGCGTGCTTAGATTAACCATTTGAGCCTCTCTGGTTATATTATCATATGTAACTAGACATTTTTTAATATGTGGGAATTTGAAGAAATTTAAATTTCATTTCAGTTTAACAAGTTCCCCATATATTCTCATTCATAACCTTATCTATTTCTTTTTTACATCAATGCCTGTAAAGGAAGATTTAGAGAGATAAAACAATGCACATTTGTGTATAATCATGTTATTCATTTTCACTATAAATCACCCCTCTTGCCAACCATTTTCTTATTGAAAAAAGTCTAAGCTGTTTTCTGGGCATTCTAAATACTTTCAGTATGTGTGTGGAATTGTCACTTGATTTATTTAGTTCAATAAGTATTCATTGAGCGAAAACTTTCTTCAGTGCTGTGTTGGCTGCTAGAGATGTTTCAAAGAAAGTACAGTTTTGACTTTTAAAAATATATCACTAATTGTAAGGAAAGTCCATAAAACCAGTACATAATACACACAACACATGAGAAGATTCAGAAAAGGAGAAGATAATATGGTATGAAATTTTCAAAGAAAGGAAGAGAGAGAGGCCATCAAACCTCACTGACTGGAGCAACAATTAGATGTATACTTTACCATTTATGAACAGAACCAGGTAAATCATTTGCAGCAAATGTGTTCTTGGAAAGTGTTTGGAGTTTTATACCACACAACCATGATGGAGCGAAACCCAAGCAGAAATTCCTACCCAGTCTCCCTTTCTTAACTGTCTTGTTCAGGTATATGACAAACTGCAAATATTTTGATCTAGAACTGTTTTTCAGCATCAACTGTTCTTCTCCATCTTATCCAGCTCTTCCATGTATCCCTGACCACGTTCCTGCAATAATTAGATATAATCACCTATGTAGAACCTCTGCCTTCTCAGAGGGACATGTGGCGAAGATCACCCCTTCCCTTTATCGCCCTGCCCTTCTGCTACGCAATACCATTTCCAAAAGTTGTGTAAATATATGTGAGTTTCCTTAGATCTTTTACCTCCTATGGTATAATTTCCTGTAATTACTCCAATTTTTTAAAGAAATGTATGATATAAATATGAATTTTTCTATATCCATTGGGAGTTCACTAAGGCATTCAGCCATCCACAGGATGGTTCACTTGTGTGTTGAACCCTGGTGGCACAGTGTTTAAGAGCTTGTCTGCTAACCAAAAGGTCAGTAGTTCAAATCCACCAGCCAGTCCTTGGAAACCCTATGGGGTAGTTCTGCTCTGTCCCATAGGGCCTCTATGAGTCAGAATTGACTCGGTGGCAATGGGTTGGCTTTTTTTTTTTGGTTACTTTACAGTTAGGTTTCTTACTTTCTCTCCCAATTCTCTTCCATGGGAACTGCCACCTACCTTTCAACAGTATGTATTTATGTATGATACTGGGGAAGGCAGAATAGATGGGTTGGGGAGAAGACTGTAAAGAGAATGGGAGAATGATGTTTGTTGATTTCTGTTGAAAGCCTTAATCTCTCAGAATAGTGTCTGCTACTAAACTCCCCTTCATTCTGATTATAGGAATAAACAAAGGAATATCGGTTGCAATTTCTTTTTTTTTTTAATTATTTGATATAGAAATCTTGAAACAAACGTAAGTGTAAACACACATAAACGTACACACACTCTTCAAAAGAAATACATTAATTCTCAAAAATATTGCGCTCTAAACTCTGAAGGACTAAAAGTTTTCTATCTCTTAGTTTGCTAGGCATTTATCTTTCACAGAGAATTTGGTATTTTTATGCAGAACATACACACCTTAATTCTCCATGAGGTGAGAGTCTTGAGGTGATCCATGAAAAACAGGCATTAGCTTCATTAAGTAAGGTTACCAAGAATCAACTATTTCCTGGGACAAGTAGCTAATTTTTTTTTTTTAGTTTTTTTTTCCTTTTGCCTAGTCTTAGTGTAATTTAGCATAGAAATGTTAATATATGCTCATCCTGGAATTGACTAACATAGAAATAAGAAAGCATATTTATTCTCAGATTGTTTAGCATAAGGAAAGAAACACATGTTGACACAGTTTTCACTGTCTTAGCATACAACGTCTGCAGCTGCATTGGCAGAAAGCATCACATAAAGGAAGGACCACTAGATTCTTAGAGACAGCTGCCCAGAAAAGTTCTGTCATTGAACCAATGCCAGCAGCTTTCTATCTTTGTATTTTTTGTTATATGAGAGAGAAACCCCAATTTATTTAAGGCACAGGAAGCAGGGCTTACTATTACTCAGAACTGATTGAATATGTCATAATTAATATTACATCTAAAATCAGGCAGATAGACTTTATTTTTTAATACTGAGAGTGCAGCTTATTGTAATTTTTAAGTGATCTTTTTTTTAAAAACAGCTGTCATTTTCAGCCACAACTTGAATATTTCCTTGAAAAAATATGTAGAAAGGCTTAAATATTTCAAATGCATAGTATCTCTACTTTATTACTTTAGACACTTTACAATGTTTGTGAAAGTTTAGGGGGAAAAATATGGACACTTTGAATCAGTAGGCTCCAACAGTTCTGGAATAAATTCAGAAAGTTAGGTTTAGTTTTAAGTTTATGGTTTATTTATACACCAGCTATAGCTCTGTTTTCATAGTCTCAATAAAGCAAATTCAATGTTTACATTAAACAAACATTGGGTCCATTGGCTAATTATGCCAAGGACCATAGGGTTTATAATAGTATCATGTTTAAGAGTGCAAGTCTCTGAGGAAGAAATGATCTATTTTTTCTATTTGTATCCCTATAAACTAGAAGAATGCTGAGTAGATTGTAGAATTTCAATAAGTATGTATTTGTTGGTTGAATAAATAAATGTGAATACATAAATGAGAACAGAAAAGTCTCAGATTTTTATTCATCCTCTGCCTGTCCCTGTCTCCAGCCTGAGGGAATTGTTATAATGAGCCATTTTTGTTGTTGTTTCCTGCCATTGAATTGCCTCTGACTCATGGTGAATGAAATACTTCCCAGTCCTGTGCCATCCCCAAGACTGGTTATGCATTGGACTGCTAGGAGCCATACGGTTTTCATTGGCTTCTTTACAGAAGTAGATCGCCAGGGTACTCTCCTTGGCCTGTCATAGTCTGGACGCTCCCTTGAAATCTGTTCAACATCATAGCAACACACAAACCTCCACTGACACACAAGTGTTGGCTGTGTGTGAAGTGAATTTGCCACAGCAACTGGTTACCTATGTATGCTGGGGTTTTTGATGTTGTCTTTTCTGCTGTTTTTTTTTTCCCCATAAAATTTGGAAAAAGGGAGGCAGGGCCAAGATGGCAGAGTAGTCAGATGTTTCTAGTGAACCCTCTTACAACAAAGACCAGAAAAGAACAAGTGAAATGATTGCATTTATGACATTTATGACAAGCTAGAAGCCCTGAACATCAAAGGCAAAGTTAGAAAATGGACTGAGTGATGGGGGAGAGCGAAACGGTTCAGAAGCAGAGAGAAATTGCCAGACCTGAATTACCGGGAACCCTCAGGGTATGGTGGGCTGGTGGTAGCATTTGGCCTCAGTTTCCTCAGGGAGAAACAGCCAGCTGCACAGCCTACTCACACCTCCAGAACCAGAGAAGAATGGTCCTCTCAGCAAAAGCTAAATACCCGTGTATATTTTACCATGCTCCCAGCCCCCAAGCTGGCCTCAGTGGCTGTTGATTTCCGTTGGTCTGAGATAGGGCCTGTTTTGCACTCTGAGCCATTCTCCCAGGCTTGGAGAAAGAATAAATTCACAATTGGGTAAAAGATAATCTGCCACCTCCACTCACCTGGGGAGCTCAGTATACAAGTGGCTCCTGTCCAGGCATAAACAGTCCATGGACTTTGAACACCTTTCTCCCCTGAATGGACCTGTATGGGCCTATTTCAGGAGAATAGGCACTTGTTGGCAGACTGCAACTGTTTCAGCTGTGTGGTGAAGAGGTGGGTGTTTGATGTATGACCCTGCTTTACTTATTAAACAGGGTCCTCCCTTATCCATATTAAGGGCCTAAGGACTGGTGGCTCCACTCAGGTCACACAGCCACCCATGACCGGGTCCAAGGATAACTGGTACCTTCCAGTCCTTACAACCAAAAGCATTGGGTGCCCATGGTCCATCTGTAGGACCCACCCACCTGTGCACTCTAGGATACAGGGACACGCTTTCCTCACAGACACTCAGGGGATGGTTGTCAGCCCCCTGCCTTGTTCAGAGCATGTCCCCCTGTTGCAACCAGATACTGGTACCTACACTAATCACCCCTGCTCCTCTAAGATAGTAAGACAGAGCCTGTACTACGCACTTGATGACCAAGTACCTGGACACCTGAGCTGAATTTATACACAAAAAGTGAATGGACTTCTAGGCTTATATACCTAATAACAGCTTTAGCCATCTGGTTACAGGATGTTAGAGATTCAAAGGCAAAAATAAGCTAGCTCACTCAAGCAACCTATTTGGACATATCAAAACAAAACAAAGCAAGAAGCTAGAATATAGTAAGCAAACATAAAATAAACTAATACAATAACTTATAGATGGCTAGGAGACAACAGACAATATCAAATCACATAAAGAAGCTGATCATGATCACTTCAACAGGCTCTCAAAACAAAGATTCATGGGATCTCCTGGATGAAGGTAACTTCCTGGAATTACCAGATGCAGAATACAAAGATTAATATACAGAACGCTTCAAGACATCAGGAATGAGACTAAGATGGAGATCAGGCAATATGCAGAACAAGCCAAGGAACACACAGATAAAGCAGTTGAAGAAATTAAAAACGTTATTCAAGAAAATAATGTCAAATTTAGTAAGCTGCAAGACTCCATAGAGAGACAGCAATCAAAAATTCCGAAGATTAACAATAAAATTACAGAATTAGAAAACTCAATAGAAAGTCAGAGGAGCAGAATTGAGCAAGTGGAAGGCAGAATTGTTGAGTTTGAAGATAGAGCACTTGGCACCAATATATTTGAAGAAACATTAATAAAATAATTAAAAAAAAAATTAAGAAACCCTAAGAATCACGTGGGACTCTATCTGGAGAAATAACCTATGAGCGATTGGAGCGCCAGAACAGGGAGGGATAACAGAAAATACAGAGAGAATTGTTGAAGATTTGTTGGCAGAAAACTTCCCTGAGATTGTGAAAGACGAGAAGATATCTACCCAAGGTGCTCATTGAACTCCACATAAGGTAGATCTTAAAGTCACCAAGATATATTATAATCAAAATTGCCAAAACCAAAGATAAAGAGAGAATTTTAAGAGCAGCTAGGGATAAACTTAAAGTTACCTACAAAGGAGAGTTAATAAGGATAAGCTCGGGCTACTCAGAAGAAACCCATGCAGGCAAGAAGGCAAGAGAGTGACTTATACAAAGCATTGAAGGAAAAAAAATGTCAGCCAAGAATCATATATCCAGCAAAACTGTCTCTCATTTATGAAGGCAAAATGAGGACATTACCAGATAAACAGAAGTTTAGGGAATTCATAAAAACCAAACCAAAACTACAAGAAATACTAAAGGGAGTTCCCTGGTTAGAAAATCGATAATATCAGACATCAACCCAAGACAAGAGCACTGGACAGGGCACTCAGATGTCAATCCAGACAGGGAAATCACAGAAATAAGTCAAGATAAAAAGTCATTATATAAAAGAAGACAACATTAAAACAATAAATAGGGACAAAGAAATGTAGTCATAGATCTTTCTTACGGGGAGGAAGACACGGCGATATAAAGAAATAAAAGTTAGGTTTAAATATGAAAAATAGGGGTAAATATTAAGGTAATCACAAAGGAGACCAACAATCCTACTCATCAAAATAAAACACACACACACACACACAAAAATACTCAGCAGAAACAAAATCAACTACAACAAATAAGAGGAAAAGACAATATATAAAGATAAAACACTCAGCACAAAAAATTAAGTGGGAAAAAGAAACTGTCAACAACACACAAAAAACGACATCAAAATGACAGTACTAAACTCATATCCATAATTACGCTGAATGTAAATGGACTAAATGCACCAATAAAGAGACAGAGAGTGGCAGAATAGATTAAAAAAAACATGTTCTGTCTATATGCTGCCTACAAGAGACACACCTTTGACTCAGAGACAAACTAAAACTCAAAGGATGGAAAAATTATATCAAGCAAAAAACAATCAAAAAGGAGCAGGAGTGGCAATATTAAATTCTGACAAAATAGACTTTAAAGTTAATCTATAACAAAGGATAAGGGAGGACACTATATAAATATATATATATATAATATATTATATATATAAATATATATATATATACTAAAGGGACAATATACCAGGAGGATATTACCATATTAAATATTTATGCACCTAATGACAGGACTGCAAGATACATAAAAGTCTAAATAGCATTGAAAAGTGAGATAGCACCACAATTATAGTTGGAGAGTTCAACACACCACTTTCGGTGAAGGACAGGATATCCTGAAAGAAGCTCAATAAAGACGTGGAAGATCTAAATGCTACAATCAACCAACTTGACCTCATTGACATATACAGAACACTTCACCCAACAGCAGCCAAGTAAACTTTCTGTTCCAAGTCACATGTAACAGTCTCTAGAACAGACCATAAAGCAAGCCTCAGCAGAATCCAAAACATCGAAATACTACAAAGCATCTTTTCTGACCATAAGTCCATAAAAGGAAAAATCAATAACAGGAAAAGCAGGGGAAAGAAATCAAACACTTGGAAACTGAACAACACCCTCCCCAAAAAAGACTGGCTTATAGAATACGTCAAGGATGGAATAAAGAAATTCATAGAATCCAATGACAGTGAAAACACTTCCAATCACAACCTTTGGCACACAGCAAAAGCTGGGCTTGGAGGTCAATTGATATCCATAAATGCACACATCCAAAAAGAAGAAAGGGCCCAAATCAAAGAATTATCCCTACAACTTGAACAAATAGAAAGCGAGCAACAAAAGAAACTCTTACGCACCAAAAGAAAGCAAATAATAAAAATTAGAGAAGAATTAAATAATTGTTCCCAGCCTCTACCACTGGGCTCAGCCCTCCACAAGCTCCAGAGGTCCTGGGTGAGTGGCGGAGGGTCCATGGAGAGCCAGGAGGCTGGCAGGCGAGGACGACAGTGACCCAGGACCTGGATCCCAGCCAGCCCAGCGGGGCAGCACCTGGTGGCGAGCTGGATCCTCTGCCTCAGAGTGAGGGTCCTGCCTGGATGCCCTGAGGCCCGGATGCCAGGGAGGCAGGGGTGCTTGGGTATACTACCAGCCCCAATGTGCTCGGCGCAGAGCGGGCTGCTGGTCCGGCAGGAGGGCTCAGCCTAGCCCAACAGCGCCCCCTGCAGACTGCACGGCCTAACAGGTGAGGAGCCCGGCTCAAGACCCACGTGCCGGGCCCCAAATGTGTGGCCCCCCACTGGCACGGCCGCACACTCACCTCTGCTCCCAGGGATACGCACCTGTGCGCCTCTGCTCCCACATGACCATCCCGACCTGCGGCAAGAACAAAAAAACAATTGAAGGGTTAAAAATAACAAGACCAAAGTTTGGTTCTTTGAAAAAATTAACAAAATTGATAAACCATTGGGCAAACTGACAAAAGAAAAGCAGGAGAGGAAGCAAATCACCTGAAAAAAAAAAATGAGTTGGATGATATTACAATGGACCCAACTAAAATTAAAAGAATCGTATTGGATTAATATGAAAAATTGTACTCTAACAAACTTGAAAACATAGAAGGAATGGATGAATTTCTAGAAAAACAGTACCTACCTGACAGTATCTACCTAACACAAACAGAGGTAGAACAACTAAATAGACCCATTACAAAAGAGGAAATAGAAAAGTTAAATTAAAAACCCCAACAAAAAAAAAGCTCTGGCCCAGACAGCTTCACTGCAGATTTTTATCAAACTTTCAGAAAAGAGTTAATATCACTACTACTAAAGATATTTGAAAGCACAGAAAATGTTCAAATACTCCTGAACACGTTCTGTGAAGCCAGCATATCCCTGATACCAAAACCAGGTAAAGATACTACAAAAAAAGAAAATTACAGACCTACATCCCTCGTGAAGTTAGATGTAAAAATCCTCAACAAAATTCTAGCCAATAGAATTCAACAACATATCAAAAAAATAATTGGTCATGAACAAGTGGGATTCATGCTAGGTATGCATGGATGGTTCAACATTAGAAAACAATTAATGTAATCCGTCATATAAATAAACAAAAGACAAGAAACACATGATCTTATCAATTGACGCAGAAAAGGCTTTTGACAAAGTCCAAAACCCGTTCATGATAAAAACTCTCAGCAAAATAGGAATAGAAGGAAAATTCCTCAGCATAATAAAAGGCATTTATACAAAGCCAATAGCCAACATCATTCTAAATGGAGAGTCTGAAAACGTTCCTCCTGAGACTAGGAACCACACAAGGATGCCCTTTATCACCACTCTTATTCAACATTGTGGTGGAGGTTCTAGCCATAGCAATTAGGCTAGATAAAGAAATAAAAGGCATCCAGATTGGTTAGAAAGAAGTAAAAGTATCTCCATTTTCAGATGAAATGATCTTATACACAGAAAACCCTAAAGAGCTCTCAAGAAAAACTACTGAAACTAGTAGAAGAGTTCAGCAGAGTATCGGGATACAAGATAAACATAGAAAAAACAATTGGATTCCTCTACACCAATAAAAAGAACATCGAAGAGGAAATCACCAAATCAATACCATTTACAGTAGCCCCTCAAAAGATAAAATACTGAGGAATAAATCTTTCCAGAGATGGAAAAGACCTGTACAAAGGAAGCTACAAGACACTACGGCAAGAAACCAAAAGAGACCTGCATAAGTGAAAAAACATACCTTGCTCATGGATTAGAGGACTTAACATTGTAAAAATGTCTCTTCTACCAAAAGCCAACCATAGATACAATGCAATACCAATCCAAATTCCAACGACATTGTTCAATGAGATGGAGAAACAAATCCCTAACTTCATATGGAAGGGAAAGAGGCCCTGGATAAGTAAAGCATTACTGAAAAAGAAGAACAAAGTGAGAGGCCTCATGCTACCTGATTTTAGAACCTATTATACAGCCACAGTAGTCAAAACAGCCTGGTAGTGGTACAACAGCAGATACATAGACCAATGGAACAGAATTGAGAGTCCAGACATAAATCCATCCATGTATGAGCAGCTGATATTTCATAAGGGCCTAAAGTCAGTTAAATTGGAAAAATACAGTCTCTTTAACAAATGGTGCTGGCATAACTAGATATCCATTTGCAAAAAATGAAACAAGACCCATACCTCACACCGTGCACAAAAACTAACTGAAAATGGATCAAAGACATAAATATAAAATCTAAAATGATAAAGATCATTGAAGAAAAAATAAGAACAACACTAGGAGCCCTAATACATTGCATAAAGAGTATACAAAGATTACTAACAATGCAGAAGAGAAACTAGATAACTGGGAGCTCCTAAATATCAAACACCTATGCTCATCCAAAGACTTCACCAAAAGAGTAAAAAGATTACCTACAGACCGGGGAAAAGTTTTTAACTATGACATTTCCGATCAACATCTGATCTCTAAAATCTACCTGATACTGCAAAAACTCAACTACAAAAAGACAAATGACCCAATTAAAAAATGGTCAAAGAATATGAACAGGCACTTCACTAGAGAAGACATTCAGGTAGCTAACAGATACATGAGGAAACGCTCATGATCATTAGCCATTAGAGAAAAGCAAATAAAAACTTCAATGAGATTCCATCTCATTCCAAAAAGCCTGGCATTAATCCAAAAAACACAAAATAATTAATGTTGGAGAGGCTGTGGAGAGATTGGAACGCTTATACACTGCTGGTGGGAATGTCAAATGGTTCAACCACTTTGGAAATGGATTTGGCCCTTCCTTAAAAAGCTAGAAATAGAACTACCATATGATACAGCAATCCCACTCCTTGGAATATATCCTAGAGAATTAAGAGCCTTTACATGAACAGATATATACACACCCATGTTCTTTGCAGCACTGTTTACAATAGCAAAAAGATCAAGCAACCAAGATGCCCTTTAACAGATGAATGGATAAATAAATTATGGTATATTCACACAATGGAATACTACACATTAATAAAGAACAATGATGAATCAATGAAACATTTCACAACATGGAGGAACCTGGAAGGCATTATGCTGAGTGAAATTAGTCAGTTGCAAAAGGACAAATATTGTCTGAGACCACTATTATAAGATCTCAAAAAATAGTTTAAACAGAGAAGAAAATATTCTTTGATGGTTATGAGAGCGGGGAGGGAGGGAAAGGGAGGGTTTTTCACTAATTAGATAGTAGATAAGTAGATAAGAAGGGAGGCGTCAGCACTGCTGGACTATACCAAAAGCAAAGAACTGTCCTGAATAAACTGAACGCTTCGAAGGCCAGCTTAAGCAGGGGGGAGGGCTTAGGGACCATTGTTTCAGTAGACATCCAAGTCAATTGGCATCATAAAATCTATTAAGAAAACATTCTGCATCCCACTTTGGAGAGTGGTGTCTGGAATCTTAAAATATAGTAAGCAGTCATCTAAGATGCATCAATTGGTCTCAACCCACCTGGTGCAAGGAATGAAGAACACCAACGACACAAGGTAATTATTAGCCCAAGAGACAGAAAAGGCCAAATAAACCTCAGACTACATCAGCTTGAGACCAGAAGAGCTAGACGGTGCCTGGCTACAACTGATGACTCCCTTGACAAGGAACACAAGAGAGAACCCCTTAGGGAGCAGGAGAGCAGTGAGATGCAGACCTCAAATTCTTTTAAAAAGACCAGACTTAATGGTCTGACTGAGACTAGAAGGACCCAGAGATCATGGTCCCCAGACCTTCTGTCAGCCCAAGATAGGAACCATTCCCAAAGCCAACTCTTCAGACAGGGATTGGATGGCACTATGTGGTCGGATGGGATAGAAAATGATACCAGAGAAGAGTGAGCTTCTTGGATCACGTAGACACATGAGACTATGGGCAGTTCCTGTCTGGAGAAGAGGTGAGAGGGCAGAGGGGGACAGAAGCTGGCTGAATGGACAGGAAAATAGAGAGTGGAGGGAAGGAGCGTGCTGTCTCATTAGAGGGAGAGCAACTAGGAGTACATAACAAGGTATATATAAGTTTTTGTATGAGAGACTGACATGATTTGTAAACTTTCACTTAAAGCACAATAAAAATTAAAAAACAAATTGAAAATGTCTGCTTTAGTGGGGTTTTGATGTTTTCTTCATAGGAATCTTCTAAGGTCTGCTGTGAGAGCTTCTTCAGAGAGGTTTAGCCTGGGATCACCTGTCACTAATTTCTTATTTTGCTAGGAAGTTACTAGAGTTTAAATTAAATGCCCAAACCCAGGGAAGTTACAGACCTATGGTTTGAAATTCTCAGGTCAGGTTTTTTTTTAAACAGGGGTTTTACACAGATGTAGACAACACCTGGATAGACTCCTGTGCCAGTGGAAAAACTGATTGTATTCTACTATTTGACTGAAACATAGGGGTAAGTTAGTGTTCCTTATCTCTAGCAGACTCAAGACCTTATTTTCTATTCATGTGTGACCCAACTATGCCAAAAGAAAGAAAAAAAATATTTTAGTCAACATTAAATTGATTTTGTGAAAATATTTTGATCATCAATCACCCATATTGCCAGCAACAGCAGTCTGGAAATTTATCTAAAAAAAGCAGCTGCTGTTTAGCTGCTTTTCATGTTAATATATGGGCCCAATATTGCCAGAACTTTCTGTTTTCCGGGAGAAGCCAGAGAACCAGCTTTATATTAAATAACATCTGATTTTTGAAGGTTGACTACCAAAGCTTTAAGAACATTGGCATAAAACAATAGCACTTTACTGGCCAATCAAAACACAACTACTGATAGGTTTGGCTTGTAAGCTGCTAATTTTCACTCCAAGCAGTAATATTAAGCACAATTTGGTACTTATCCAGTGTTTACAATAAGTCAAATCGGTATATTTTTAATACATGGGAGGACCCTGACATTAACCAAGAGGTGTCCAGGAGCGAAAACATATGTGTCACAAGGTCCAAAACTATCATATATGACCTTTACACATAAAGTAGTCCCTTGAGCAACAACTTGAAATTTATTCATCATTATTTTACACGTATTTCTAAAAAATCGGCCAGGATTTACTGCTTAGAGTTGATTTAAATTAAGTTCAATCTCTGAGAGGAAAGTGTGAGGATAAAAACAGAAGAGACAGCCCTCATAGGAGGAGGTAGAAAAAGGAATTCAGAGAGCAGATATAAAAATTCCTAAGTCATCACAATCTAGCATCATTTGATACATTTTGGAAACCTGAAGGGCATCACTATTACAATTTGCCACAATAGCTCATGTTCTAAATGTCCACCTTAAACATTAAGAGAAGCTTAAGTTAAAATTTATTTAGGCGACCAGGGCAAAAAAGGGAATATATTGAGAAGAGGTCCAAATACCCAGGGGAGATATTCAGTTTGTATGCACCAGGACAGTAAGCCGGTTGCTAAAACTATTGAAATATTTCTGTATTGGCTGTTAGGTAGCTGCTACCCTGCACTCCCCAAAGGACGCCCACCCATAGGTGATACCAGACTACCCCACAATTCAGCAAGTATAGATACGACAGCTGATGGAATTGTGGGCTGTTTCAGGACTTTGAGAACTCTCTGTTCTGTTTCCCATACTGTTGCTAAATATGTTGCACATTTCTCCTACTGTTACAAATATTTAGCAAAACATATGGGCATATAGTCACTTCCATTCACTATATGTGTATGACTTTAGGAAAGAAACGCAGTATCACAGACTGTTACTCTATGAACAGGTGGCACCTTCTCTGAGAAGAGGGTGTGGTCAGTGAAGAAATTACTTGCTACCTCACTTGAAACTACAAGCAATTATGTTCTTTGATGTGATTTTGAAAGCAAGAAAACAAACTTTTTTTCTCTATTTTATTGCAGTGAAAATGTGCACAACAAAACATACGACAATTCAATAATTTCTACATGTACAATTCAGTGATATTTATTATATTCTTCAAGTTGTACCACCATTCTCGCTATCCTTTTCCAAATTATTCCACCAGTATTAACATAAATTCAATGCCCCTGAAGCAAAATCACCTTCTTTCCCCCTTCCCACCTCTGGTAACCCAGAAAACCCAGTCCCATCAAGTGGATTCTGACTCATAGCGACCCTATAGGACAGAGTAGAACTGCTCCATAGAGTTTTCAACGAGCGCCTGGCAGATTCGAACTGCTGACCCTTTGGTTAGCAGCTGTAGCACTTAACCACTATGCCACCGGGTTTTCCACCCCACCTCTGGTAGCCACTAATAATCTTTGGTTTCTATATATTTGCTTATTTCCTGTAAGTGAGATCATACAGTGTTTGTCCTTTTATGACTGACTTGTTTCACTCAGCATAATGTTTTCAAGGTTCATCCCTGTTGTAATACACATCAGGACGCATTTCTCTTTATGGCTGACTAATGTTCTATTGTATATATGTAGCACATTTTGTTTATCCATTCATCTGTTGATGGACATTTTGTTTGTTTCCACATTTTAGCTATCATGAAAAGTGCTGCAATAACATTGGTGTACAGGATGAGAATAAACTTTTTGTTATAAACTGACTATCCTAGGGTGCTTGTTACCTATAACAAGAACAAACTAATCAAAAGATAGAACCACTTAGTCTCTTTGGGAATTTTTTTTTTTTAAGTGGTAAATTGATAAATCAACTTTCTGGTTTTATATGTCTTTTCTTAAGAGCTTAGTTAATTTGAGGAAGCCCCGAAAGTTTCTCAGTAACCTGAGAATCATACGGCTTTGACAAATCAGCTTTTCAAAGTTGGGGGCAATTCACCAACTTAATAAGCTCCCATGGGGACCTTGGAAGCCAGTAACCGTGTCATTCCAGGGAAATTCCTCTGTGACATCGCATAGGTTTAATTCTTTGCTCCTTCTGCATCTTCTAGATACTGATTTTGTACAATTGGAAAGAACTTAAACAGTCACTCTCTCTTTAAGCAACGTCTAAACTAAATTCACTGATCATAAATTTCTTGACAAGTAGGTAATCATGAACAAATTCACTTACTTGCATTACATTGATAGGTTGTGTGTGTGTGTGTGTGTTTTTAATAATGTCAGATTTCTTAGAAATTAAAACAAAAGGCCCAGGAGTATACAAAAAATCGTTTTTATATGCTACTGATGGAAGCCCTGGTGGTGCAGTGGTTAAGAGGTCAGCTGCTAACTAAAAGTCTGCAGTTCAAATCCACCAGCCGGTCCTTGGAAACTCTATGGGGCCGTTCTGCTCTGTCCTATAGGGTCACTATGAGTCAGAATCGACTTGATGGCAATGGGTTTGGTTTTGGTTTTATTTATATCGACTTGACGGCACTGGGTTTGGGTTTTTTATATATATACCCACCACTGCCGTCAAGTCAATTCCGATTCATAGCAACTCTAGAGGACAGAGTAGAACTGCCCCATAGAGTTTCCAAGGAGCGCCTGGTGGATTTGAACTGCTGACCTCTTGGTTAGCAGCCGAAGCACTTAACCACTACCCCACCAGGGTTTCCATATATATATATATATATGTATATAGATGTATATAGATGTATATAGATGTATATAGATGTATATAGATGTATATAGATGTATATAGATGTATATAGATGTATATAGATGTATATAGATGTATATAGATGTATATAGATGTATATATATATATGGGTTTTGGGTTTTTGGGGATATATATATAAATACATAGCAAAATCTGTGAGAGCTGCCTTGTTTTTCTAGGTCTTGCAAGTTTTCTGTCTTTCACAGGGTACAGTCTTACTACCTTTGTATCACTCTTTTAGTAAGTTTTCCTTCTCTGACAGGTTTCCACCTTACACAGGTTCCAGCATTTGCAGGTTTTACCATACATATAATGCACATACACATTAATATAATAAACATCACAACAAACATAGAAGGAACATATTTATATATTTCTTATATATGCTTAATCCACAGATTAGGAAACTGTTTTATTCATAGTTCTTTGGCTAATGGATGAGTATGTAAAGTTTCAACATGTAGAAGTTAGGCTTGGAATATTTTCACTTTTCTCTTAACTGACCGCCTGGCAGGACACGAAATCCCTCAGGAGCTCTGTTCTTTCATCAGTAAAACAAATGCCTCCATTTGTAGACTATGGTCCATTTCATCTCTAATATTTTATGAATCCTGTGAGGCCACCTAATTCTTTTATTTTCATTTAACAGATGATAAAACTAAAACCCAGAGAGATGAAATGACTTGCTTAGGGTCACTCACCTAATTAGTATCCAAACAGGAAATAAAATCTGGTTTCTTGATTCCCAGTCCAGCCCAGTGTTCTACCACAGCTGTGGTTTCCATGAAGTACCTACCTGTTGAGTAGTAATCCTTAGAAGAATAGTTTCAACTATCAACCAGGAAGAAATTTAAAAGGCTGGAGATTCAGAAAAGTATGTGATTTCCTTACTTGAGAGTGTCCCCACCTTAAGAACTTACCCCTAGAGCTAAGTCAAAGAACTAATTATACATCCTCACGCATTATAGAAGAGCGTTCTACAAGTCAATCAGAACTGTCAGTTAAATGAACTTCCAGCCAAGGTTATCTGAATTGCTTTTATTTCTCTTTTTAAATCATTGAAGCAGAATCACATTCCAATTCGAATGTTCTGGAAGTCCCTACAGCCTATCACGCTTCTCCCCGCAGCATTAGAGTCACTCTCTAGATTTTTGGAAAGGAACATTTCTGCTCCCTGCTGTCATTCCTGCAAAATCACTGTAAGGTTCGCTATTTTTCAAATCAGAGAATAAGAAATTGCACCCCCCCCCAAAAAAAAAAGTGCTGACTGAGAACCAAAGCCATACCCGAAGTCCACCTTTCCGCCAAGGATTGGACGGGCCTATGAAACAAACAATAACACATGTGAGCAACATGCTTCTTAGTTTAACCAGGTACATGAGGCCAAACAGGCAACACCTGCCCAAAAGCAAGAAGGGAGGAAGGGACAGGAAAACTGGAGGAATTGACACCAGGAACCCAGGGTGGAAAGGAAAAGGGGGAGAGCGCTGACACATCACAGGGATTGTGACCAATGTCACAAACCATTTTGTGTATAAATTTTTGAATGAGAAATTAATTTGGTTGTAAACGTTAATCTAAAGCACAATGAAATTAAAGAAAAAAATTTAAACACACAACCAGAACTTCAATTTTTAGTTAGAGATATATACTTTGTACGAATTCACAAAACTTTTAAAAAACAGGTTTCATCTAATATCTTATTAACAATTAGTAAAACAGAAAAAACAAGAAAGAAACATTAGCCTCCGAACTTATCTTTTTCAGGTACAATTGTCTAATTCTACAATTAACTGACCCCTCAGTAATGGTCTCAGTAATGGTCTCAATAAAGATTTATCTCAGACTGCGTTGTCTTTATTTCTGATTTACTCAGTCAATTTCTATGTGGCAATTCCTGTGTACTTTCTCAGGTCTCTGAGGACAGTGGAGGGGAAGAAGGCGATCCAGCAGTGAGGAATCCTTTACTCTTAACTTACAAAACACCACCTTACCTAAGCTTACTCCTTGCTTTAACATAATGCTGAGAAAATATGCCTAAACGTTGTGCTTTACTATATAAAAACTGAAACACATTTTCTTTCTTTTCTTTATTTGGCACCAAGAAAACCAAACCTGTTGCCATCAAGTTGATTCCGAGTCATAGGTACCCTATAGGACAGAGTAGAGCTGCCCCAAATGGTTTCTGTGGCTGTAATCTTTATGGAAGCAGACTGCCACATCTTTCTACTGTGCAGTGGCTGGTGGGTTTGAAACAGCAACCTTTTCTTTAGCATCCGAGCACTTAACCCCTGGGCTCGTGCCTTGGCACAGGGGCCTCATTTTTAATGAACTACTGCTACATTACTCTGGTAAATATCTGGTTATTCCAAATGATCTAAAAAAAAAATTCTCTGATATTTAAGAGATTACTGTGTGTTAGGCTCTATACTGCAGTCCCGGTGGTGCAGTGGTTAAGCGTTATGGTTGCTAAACAAAAGGTCGGCAGTTCGAATCTACCAGCCACTCTTTGGAAATCCTATGGGGGCAGTTCTACTCTGTCCTATAGGGTCACTATAAGTCATAAGCGACTTGATAGCAACAGGTTATGTTTTGTCTGGATAGGCTCTATACCAGGCTCTTCAAATATTTTTCACAACCAGCCTACAAAATTAAAAAAAAAGAGAAATAGAGATTCATTATTATCTACACTTTATAGATGAGTCAGCCAGGACTCAAGGAACCTAGGCTGTCTGAGTTTTCAGAGAAAGTGTATGGCAGAGGTGAGATTTGAAGTTGGTTTATATATTATATACTAAACACTCTGTAATAATGTGTTCCATTGAAATGTCTGGTTAATAATCATCAATTTTGACTCATGCCAACACCATGTGTACCTTAAAGGATGAAAATTTCATTATCAGTAATAACTAATATTTACTTGATCATTCACATATGCCAAACATACAGAATCCTATGAGTTTGCTATTACTACTCTCGCTATTTCGTGATGAGAAACTGGCATCAATAGTACTGTTGGCAGAGTTGAGACTTGAAGGCAAGTAGCCCTGCTTTACAACTGTGTTTCTATTGTTTACAACAAACAATTGACCATATTTCAAATAAAAATTTAATAAGGATGATTAAATATTTCATCGGTGATTTCAGAGCT
The DNA here is from genome assembly GCF_030014295.1 of Loxodonta africana. Classification (NCBI taxonomy): domain Eukaryota; kingdom Metazoa; phylum Chordata; class Mammalia; order Proboscidea; family Elephantidae; genus Loxodonta; species Loxodonta africana. Next base: position 106,392,279 of record NC_087347.1, on the reverse strand, counting down.
CACTTCAAGTTGTACTTTAAGGTCATCATGTATAGCACTGCCATGAACAAAACCATCATGGTAATGCCAGTGGTAGAGAAAGAGGTCAACCAGTTAGTTCATATTGGCTCCATTACATGTTACTTTTCAAAGGACTAGTTTCTTTCAAAATAAATTCCTGTGACAACCTTATATATTCTTTATTTCTCATATACAGAGTATATGAAATACGTCTAGTTGTGGAAGCTGTATGGTTTCTAATTTTAATCAATCTATTTGGATTTAAACTCCACAATAGTATTGTATAATCTTCACAATGTTTGGGTGCTGTTTGCTTTTGGTTTAGGAAGTGGGTAGTGGAAGGAAATATGGTATAGTCAGAACATTTCACATTTCATTAGTATCCATTGGTGTATCATAGTTTCCTGCTTCTTTGGATACACGCTTTCTGTGATTTTTTTTTTCTTTGCATGTAATTGTGTAACTAGGGATACCAGAAACCATAGCAACATTGTCTTACTCAGAGAAAGAACATTGAATACTGTAATCCCTCTGTCTCTAAAATAAACCAGTCATATAGTGGGGTACAAGCTGGACCTTCCCTTGTATCGCAGTACACTGTTATCTCTGTAACAATGGTTTTGGTTGACTATCTACCCCACTGATATTCTTTAAAAGCTGACAAATGTTTAGAAATTGTTTAGAGGCCTGCCAAACCACAATTAAGTGAGGTAAATTAGAATTTAGGTGATCTATGTAACGGTGAAAGTACTAAGCCATCAGAGGCAATTATCATTTGTAAAATCTTACATAGAATACATACAATATTGAGTTGTGAAAATAATTTTGCAAGAAATACATTACCAATTTCACAAAAGGGCAAAAATATCACCATTCCCCTCACAGGCCATCATAATATCCTCCTTTATGAGAATTGCTTTATTATTAGAGGAGGATTACTTTGTGTCAGAGTTATGTGTATATATATATATATATATATATATATATAAAATAAACCATATTAGGGGCAGACTATACCCACCTACCTATATTATCCTTTTCTGAGTCTTAATCATGAGTTGTGTGCAGAGAGTGATCCTAGGCAACATTTTGAAGTGGATGAAGTTTGTCTGTACCTCTTTCCCTAGGTTCCCTTTTTGCCTTCTTTTTTCTCATGCTGTACTCTAGCTAGGACCACAAATCAAGAGTTCTAGAAGGAGGTCAGGAGGACTAGTTTTGACACTGAATGTGATATTTATTAGCTGTGTGATCTTGTATGATAATTCAATTGATATATGAAAATATGCCTGCCATGTTGACAACTCATGTCATCGCCACTCCAGGCATTTTCTAACCTGGCTGTGCCCCCTCCTGCCTTTCCTTGTAACACTGGCTACTTGTCATATGGTGCTTACCTGATCCTACACTCCCTGGAAGCATATCCAAATCGTAAGCTTTATTTCTATCCTAACAAGAGCCCTGGGAGAATATGATAACTGTCTTAAACTCGGACCCGGTAACTCATCAACTGTGCAACATCTGATCATACATTATCCTCCTGCTTTCATTTTAACTGTAGGTAAATATTTATGGATGTCCTAGACTTACCTATATTTTTCCAGCAAAATTATCAATTATACCCTTTCATTTTCATTTATTTTTTTAAGCTAAAAACATTTTTTTTATTATTGTACTTTAGATGGAGGTTTACAGAGCAAACTAACTTCTCATTAAACAATTTATATATATATATATATATATATATAGTTTTTTGACGTTGGTTGCCAACATGTCTATGCTCTCCCCTTCGCAACATTAGGTTCCCCATTACCAGCTTTCCTGTCCCCTCCTGCCTTCCTATTCTTGCCACTGGGCTGGTGTGCCCCTTTAGTCTCGTTTTGTTTTGTGTGCCTGTCTAATCTTTGGCTGAAGGGTGAACCTCAGGACTGACTTCACTACTGAGCTAAAAGGGTTTCCGGGGGCCATACTCTCAGGGTTTCTCCAGTCTCTGTCAGACCCTTAAGTCTGTTTTTTTTTTTTAGTTAGAATTTTATTCTTCATTTTCTCCAGCTCTGTCCTGGACCCTGTCAGAAAAGTAGGGTAGTGGTAGCCACGCACCATCTAGTTGTGCTGGACTCAGTCTGGTGGAGACACATCCTTTCATTTTCAAAAGCATTTTTTGGGGGGAAGGGGAATGGATTCTAACTTCTCCCATCTACTCAATGTTTCCCAGGAATTCCCAAATCATCTTCATGTCAGAGTCACTTGGAAAGTTTTTGTTTTTGTTTGAAAATACTGACTTGTAGACCTTCCCCAGTGCTACTAAATGAACTGCACAATGAGACAACATCACAGGCTGTATTTCTAAGAGACGTCTCCAGCGTGAGTCGTGAAGAATCTATAACATTCCATATTTTAGGGGATAAAACTCCTTTGACATCTGGTAGCCTGCTTTACCACCTTGGGGACATTAACTGAACCTCTCTGAGCTTCGGTTTTATACAGGCTTGTCTATGTATTTGTAATTATGTAGAGTAAAACCTGTGAGAGCTGGAACTTGACAGGACTGCCTTTTTCCAGGTTTTGCAAGTTTTCTGCCATTGACAGGGTGCAGTCTTACCACATTTCTATTGCTTGTTTTAGTGGGAAATAAGGTTTTTCTTCTCTGACAGGTTTCTGCTCTACACAGGTTTTACTCTATCTGTATATCTATATAAAAATAGCTATATTTATTTCTATATCTAGGTGTAGTACTTACCTGCTATAGTAGAAATATCAGAAATATGATAATAGTACTTACCTGATACTATTGAGAGAATGAAGTAAAACAAACAAACAAGTAAGATTCTTTGCCACTTACTTTACACATACTAGGTAATAAAAAGAATAACAATTAACACTGGGCATTAGTGTGATTGGTCTCTGTTCTAAGAACTTTGATTTAACTGTTCTGAAATCCTTCTGAGGTTGAGGAAAGAAAGCTCTTTGGTCTCCAATGATCAGAGGGCTGCCTTTTGCAACATTTTTCCAGTGGTTGCCAGGGAGCTGGGTCATTTGGGCTGAACCACTTCATGGAAGGGGAGTAAGATCTCAGACTCATATAATACCGTCATGTTCTTGCTCCCTAGCTAAGCTCCAAGGGTCTAAGGCTCCTCAAGAATTTTAGGCCCGGACCCCTTTGTTGCACAGAACACTAAATTACCTTTCCATTTTTGGTATAGCCTACAGAGTGAATAGACTCAGATACTAACTGAAAGGTTGGAGGTTGGAGTCCACCTAGAGATGCCTTGGAAGAAAGGCCTGGTAATTTACTTCCAAATCAGCCTTTGCCAACCCTATGAAGAGTAGTTTCATTCTTACACATATGTAGTCAACAGCTTTTTGTTTGTTCAAATTGGTTGTTGTTGGGTGCAGTCAAGTCAATTCTGACTCACAGCGACCCCATGTGACAGAGTTGAACTACCCCATTGGTTTTTCTTGGCTGTGATCTCTACAAAAGCAGATTGCCAGGTCTTTCTCTGGCAGAGCTTCTGGGTAGGTTCAAACTGCCAACCTTTTGGTTAACAGGCTAATGCTTTAACCATTTTGCCAACAAGAGCTCCTTATTAGGTGGTTGTTGTGTGTGGTGGAGTCAATTCCTACTCATAGTGACCCTATAGGACAGAGTAGAACTGCCACATAGGGTTCTTCTGCTGTAAATCTTTTCTCCCCAGGAATGACTGCCAGGTCTTTTCTCCCAGAGCAGATGGCCGGGTCTTTTCTCCCAAGGAGGGACTAGTAGGTTCAAACCAACGACACTTTGGCCAGCAGTGAGTGTTAACCATTGGGCAACCAAGAGGCCCTTCACAGGCTGGCCAGCTCTGTGGCCTGGTTCATCTCCAAGGAACAATTCTGGGATAGGCTGATCCTGTGCACTGTCCTAAACCTCTACTCCTAACTTGCTGTCAGGAAATTTTATAATTTACACCATATATCTCCAGTAGGATGGGCTGTATACCTGTACAGTAGAAGCAGGTACTGAAATTATTATTTTACAGATGAGAAATTGAGGCACAGGGAGGTTAAGTAACTTCCCCACATCATAGCTAGTAAATGATACAGCAATCAGATGGATCTAGACTCTGTGTCTCCTCTTAATACTATTAAGATTATTACTTTTAACATTATGCAGACACTATGGGAGACTTGAGGTAAACGTTTTGGTGCCAAATGTTCTGGCATAATGAATGACAGAAAATGCTTGGCCTTAATGCTCCCTTCAAAGCATGCTATGGTATTCAAAAAAGACCCTTTTACATGAATTTTTACATAAATTAGTACAAATTTTGTAGAGTTAACACTGGTTATTTTGCATTTTAATGACATTTGGAGATGATACAGTTTTGTTTGTTTTTTGAGACTGGTTGCTTCAGTGAAAGTAAAAAACCCTCCTCACCTATATAACAAGATTAACCTAAATCAATGTTTCCCAAAGAACAGAAGAACAGATATTTAATTGACAAAATGGAGGCAGGAATAGGAGGGAAGGGAAGTGAGGTACAGCAAGATGACTGACTGTCTATATTTCTAGCCCTGAATCTCTGACAGTGCCACCCAGTCACACTCACTCACACCTCCTTCCATCTGAGAGGCACTAATGCAGGCCAGTGCACCACTATGGTCTTCCTCTGTATCTATAGGGCAGGTATTCCAGAAAACAAGCCTTTAAGGCTGTGCCTGAGGAGAACAAACAGATGACTGAGGCTAGGTAGAAAGAGCAGAATAGCCATGGAAAAACAGAATCACACATTTAGACTTCTCTTTTGATCCAAATCTTATAAGATGGTAGACTCAGGTTTGAAAGATTGTTCTAGAACGGACTAGAGTCTTGGCTCAGTTATTGCTAGCTATTTATACTTGGACAAGTCACTTCAACAGCTTTGAATCTTTTTTTATTAATTGAAAAATGGAATAATAATGCCAACCTTATAAAGTTAGTGAGATTTAAAAGGTATTTTGCATAAATACAGTCTATGGCATCTGTTCTTCTTACTGTAATTGATACAGCACATACATTGACTTGAGAGTGAGTTATTCACTCATTCAATTAATCTAAATATAATTTATTTTCAGAAGAACCTGATTATAAACTTAGCTAATATACCAAAGGCATTTTAAATATCATGGAGAAATATGAAAATATAATGATCTCTATAGGTTTTATCCAGAAAGAGCATGACAGTATGAAAGAGAAGCAACTTTATTTTTTCTCCACAACACAGACATCAGCAAATTCAGATGGACAAGTTCTGGAGATGACTTCAGACATCTTCTTGAAAGTCCAGGCGGTTAACAAAATCACTTGTTTCATAGAAATAAATATTAATGCTAACCCTTTCAGAGAAAGTGCCAAGACTTCCTTTGCCCTTTTTTGACTTCATGCACACATACATTGGGATTCTCAATGGAAGCAAATATTATAAGTAAGAAATGGAATTAATGATGTCAAATATTTTTTCTGCCTCAAAGTTACATTGAGATTACTGTTTTATTAAGAATGCATCGAAAAAGTATATTTATTCTCATTTAATAATTCATTTTGCAAATGCATTTTGAAAGTATTTGATTTAGTATACTTATATTCATTACATTTTAAAATAATAAACACCTAAAATTCATACTTAAAGTTACCTTCTAATTAGGCCAGAACATGGTTCTTTCCCAATCAACTTGACAGAAATGGGTTTAAGGGTTTTTTGTTTTTTTTTTTAAATCATGAATGCTACTGAAAAATAAGTCTTACACTGTTACCTCCAGTGAAAATAATATTGAAAATGACCTTGGCATAATGAATGACAGCAAATTCTTAAAAAAAGAGAGAGAGAAAATTCTTCTTAGAACTAAGTTCCTACAAGAGAGGAAATCTCATAAGCAAAGATTTCATCATACCAGTCACATTCAAATACTTTGCTATCTTTTTTATTGGCGAGAGGCAGTTACATGCAAACCCAACACAAAGAATATGTAAGATTTACCTTTTCAGTGTGATAAAAAACTCTAATCTATCTCTAAATATTATGGTGCAAGCAAGAGTATTTGTAGGGATATCTGCACATCTGATACTGTTCTTTGAGAGTCTTCTTACAGCCTTGCTAATTAGGCAGTGGATGGCCCATAGCCTCTGCTAACGGGGTGAGCACCTGTGCTGATGTCCTGATTAGGCTATGTCTTTGTAGAAGAATTAAGGGTCCGTGAAAGTTGGGACTGAGGTGGCCATGTGTACTCAAAAGTAGGGCAACAAGGGCTTTTTGTTATTGTTAGCTGCTGTTGAGTTGACTCTGACTTATGGTGATCCCACGTATATCAGTCTAGAACTATGCTCCAGAGGGTTTTCAAAGCTGTGACATTTTGGAAGCAGACCTTCAGGCCTGATTTCTGAGGTACCACTGGATGAGTTTGAACCACCAACCTTTTGGCTAGTAGTCAAGCACTTTACTGTTTGAGCCATTCGTTAGAGGAAGGGGAAATAAATGAAGTAAATACACAGATACTAGAATATCTGGCTGTGGTTGTTGTTAGGTGCTGTAGAGTCGATTTTGACTCATAGCAACCCCATGCAACAGAGCAGGACTGCCCTATAGGGTTTTCTTGGCTGTAATCTTAATGGAAGAAGATCTCCAGGTGTTTCTCCTGCAGAACCACTGGGTGGGTTCAAACTGCCAACCTTTCAGTTAGCAGCCAAGTGTTGAACCATTTAAACTACCAGGGCTCCTTTTTGGCTGTGGAGTGGTGTGGAATTTGAAGGAGGAATAGAATGAGAGAATGAATGACAGAGATTGCTTAGGTTCCTAATGGCTTTCTAGTTACAGCTGCGTGGTTCCTCTCCTTAGGTTTCCTGTGATAGCTTGTTGTCCATTCAATAAATTGCCCTTTTTTTGTTTGTTTATTTGTTTTGGGGGTAGCCGAATCTAAAAAGGTTGTCTGTTACTTACAGCACCATAATTCTTAAGAATCCTACCTTCATCAAGGAATATCAACATTTACTGAGAACATGAATAACATTTTTGTTTATCAACTATGGAATGAGAGTGACAATCAGGATGTGATGTTTGAAAACAGAAAACTTTCATTTTCTCTTCTCAGATGACACCCTATATATTACCAGGATGACTACTGGTAGAAACAGGCTTCTTCTTGGTCTCTAGAAGAAGAGAAATTTTACTTCATGAAGAATAGAAATTGTTGTGCTGAGTGGCAGTTAAGTTGATCTGCCTTTATTAACTGGAGGAAAAGGAACATAAGAATTTAAACTTACAGACCAACCAACAGAAATGAAGATGTAGATTAATCAAAGTCAAAAAGCTAAGGCAATCTTTCAAGGCATGCATGCAATATAGACAGTGAGGCTAAAAAAAGACTGCTGGGCAGACACTGAGCAAGTAGCAATGAACACAGAGAACTGGAATCCTGTTGAGGCTTCTCAAGTGCCAAAGGAAAGATTAAGGATCAGTGCTGCTAAAGTACAAAGCGGGAATGGGGCCAAACACTGTTAAAACACAAAACATGTTCTAGGACAAGCCTGACTCCAATAAAAAGGCAAGCAGAGTGTGACATAAGACTCTGGGTAAGGACTTTTTACATTAAGCAAGTGATTATACATCTGTCCCTAAAGTTACCCATAACAATTATAGGAGTGAAAAATTAAGAAAAGTCATTGGGAATAGGAATGGACAGCTGATTTTTTAGCTCTCTTGAAGAGATTATACACATATGCCCTTCTCATGCTCCCAGGGGCAAACATGGAGAAGTAATATCTTGAGTGCTAAAAAGGACCGATTTAAGTATTATGAGATAGAATCTATCCATTTAGTAGGTGAAATCTATCTAGTAAAGTACAACAGTTCTAAGAAACTCATTTGGGTTGGAGTGCAGAATTTTTTAAAAAAACAACCTGAATTTTGTAGTTATTCCTATAGAGTCCATTCACCTCCCATCCTCCTCTTCCTCACTATATGCATTTGGGAGAATGAATAAAACATAACATTCTCATGGGGATACTTCCTAACTGGCTTAATTTATTCATGAAGTGCTTCAATCATTGTACCCCAGACAGAGAACTCTTAGGATTAACATTCAGGATTTAGCAAAATTATCAATGATTAATATAATGGATTTCTGGTTACCTGAGAAAGAAGTGTTAGAGCCAGAAAAGTTCATTCCACTGCACCACTTTTACCATGAAACTAAATATTGCTTATGTCTAGAAAGACAGAAAGGAAGATCTTTAATATTTTTTAGGTCAAATCATGTATGCTTCAGTATAGATTTCCTGGAAGGTTGAAGGTAAAATGAGCTAGTGCTAGGGCTTTGGAGAAATCCAGGCAAAAAACCAAAACAAAACCCCCAAACTCGTTGCTGTCAAATAAATTCCAACTCATAGCAACCCTATAGGACACAGCAGAACTGCCCTATAGGGTTTCCAAGGAGCAGCTGGCTGGCGGATTTGAACTGCTGACCACCACTGTGCCACCAGAACTCCTGAAGAAAGCCAGTTACAGCTAAAATGATACTTTCTTCCTCAGATATTCCAAGTTTAAACAAAATCCAAATATCTTGACCAAGGTTATTTCTAGTATATCATAAAAAAAAAAAAATACTCAGGGATTATTCTCTGTGTCCTGAGATTCAGTAGGACTCCCATTTCTAGATCTCAGTAAGTTATTTGTAGAGGCAGCTATCAGGGAAACAAGAACTAAAGATCCCCAAGACTCAAATCCATGCACGTGATATGTCTGAATTTCCTCTAATTCTAAAAACCCTACAGGATATACTTTTCCACTTAACGGGGCCAACTCTTTATTAGTTTTTAGGCAGAACTCTCAGCAATTCTCAATTTCCTATCTTTTCTCTCATTGCCCTTGGTGTTCATTTTAAACTCATTTCACCCAGACCAAATGTGTACATGAGCATTAGAATAACTGTTCAGTCATTGAATCTTCCTAGAGAAGTTCAACTTCCTTTGTGTGAGAAAGACATGAAACACTCAGAAGGTAGTAGGAAGGACAGTGTAGGTCCAAAGGAAATTGCAATATTACTGATAACCAAACAGAAATTTGGACTTTGTGGACAGCAGTGCAATTTCAATCCAGAGATTTTAATATTATAACGATTATCACTTTACTATTTCTTTTTCTAAATGGCCAACTTCATGCATAGTATGATAACATGTACTCTGAAATCTTCTATTATTTCTATAGTTTTGCTTAAGCTAAAAGTTATAACATCTTATTATCCTGATACCTTAACTCTTAACTTGGCAAATTACAACCCAGAGGAGTCATGAGTAATATTTTATGGATTTTTTAAAATAGTTTTGTTAGAATCAATAGAATCAGAAATTTAGGGAGATCTACTTTAATAATTCCACACATCTGTCAGTTTGTCCTACTGTGGCGGCTTGCTCATTGCTGTGATATTGGAAGCTTTGCCATCGGTTTTCTAAATATCAGCTTGGTCATCCTTGGTGGACAGGTTTCGCTGAAGCTTCCAGACTAAGACAGACTAGGAAGGAGGAACTGGTGGTCTACTTCTGAAAAATTGGCCAGTGAAAATCTTATGAACAGCAGAAGAACATTGCCTGATGTAGGGCCAGAAAAATTAGCCTCTCAGATTGGAATTCACTCAAAATACGACTGGAGAAGAGGTGATTTTCAAAGCAGAGTCAACCTTATCAACGTGGATAAAGTCAAGTTTTTGAGACATTTCATCTGCTGATGCAGCATGACTCAAAAGGAGAAGAAAGAGCTGCAAACATACATTAATAATCAGAATGTGAAATTTACAAAGTATGAACTTAGAAAAATTGGAAGTTGTCAAAAATGAAATGAAAAGCATAAACATCAATATGCTAGGCATTAGGGAGCTGAAATGGACTGGTATCAGCCATTTTGAATTGGACAGTCATGTTCTGCTATGCTGGGAATGACAAATTGAAGGGGAATGGCATCACATTCACTGTCAAAAATAAATTTTCAGGATCTACCCTGAAATGCAACACTGTCAGTGATAGGATAATATTCATATGCCTACAAGGAAGACCAGTTAATACAACTATTATTCAAATTTATGCACCAACCCTGAGGCCAAAGATGAAGAAATTAAAGGTTTTTACCAACTTCAGCAGCCTGAAGTTGATCAAACATGCAATCAAGGTGCATTAATAATTCCTGGTGATTGAAATGTGAAAGTTGGAAAAAAAGGAGAAGGATCTGCAGTTGGAAAACATGGCCTTGGTAATAGAAACCACGCCAGAGATGGCATGACAGAATTTTGCAAGAACGACTTCATCATTGCAAATACCATTTTTCATCAACATAAACGGTGACTATACATGTGGATGTCCCCAGATGGAAGACACAGGAATCAAATCGACTACTTTTGTGGAAAGAGATGGTAGAGAAGCTCAATATCATCAATTAAAGAATAAAACAACATGAAGGTACAGATGATCTTAGTCCTAATTTCAGTTTTCTGGAAAATTTCCTTATTTTACTCAAATCCCCATTCTTGGTCCAATCACTGTGATCAAAAAGAAAAAGTGATCAGGTGCTCGTAAAACACTCATATGGCTTTGGATTCCCCCATTTGGGGATCTGAGGTTAACTAGAGTCACCATCAGCACAACAAATACTCCCAAAACTGTCCATGTACCCTCTGTAGGTGATTTATTCAATTTGTGGCCTCTATTTTTTTTTTTTTTTATGAGTCAGAATTGACTTGAAAGCACTGGGTTTTTTATGACTAAGATATTTTCTTTTTGTTTTCTAAGTTTTCTTAAAATATCTACATAAAAAACTTTATCTCATTATATTTCTCGAACCACAGGAGGAGTCCTTAACGCATTTGATGGGATCACATTGGCTTTCTAACTTATCTAATCAATGTAGATCTTGGCAAGACCAATTAGGTCATAGCAATTGATATCAATTAGAAAAAATTGAATTAACCACACTGAAGTCTTGCTATGTTTTTGCCACTTATCATCCAGCGTATGTCCTATTTCCAGGCTGTACAACTACTGTATAAGGGATGAAAATATTTACCCATTTAATTTGTAATCTTTTTCTCCTTTTCTTTGTGTAATTATCTGTTTTGCTGCTAACTGTAGAAATTAATGCCATTTTTTTTTTATTGTAAACCTCTTGAGACCAGGGGAAGTGTTCAAATGGTTTTGCATAAATGCTTACAAAGTTCCAAATGAAAATCCTTAATAATTATTATTATTTAATGACAATGATCATGGTGAAGATGATAGGAAATAAAATGAAACAATGTATTAATCAGTAAAATGATATAGTCAGTAACTAAGAATAATGGTATGCATCCACATTTCAAGATCATTATGCCTAGAGACAAAGCAAATGTTTCCTGTGGCTCACAGCCTTCAAATCACTTCAAATCAAGTTGGAAGAGTTAGCGAATCATCTTAACAAACTAATAGTTTCATAATATAATAGCCACCCAAAATAATTTGAGATCAAACATTGTTTAGTTATTTTCATAGTAAAAAAAAAAAAAAATCCTTCCGTTTTAAGTCTCAGGCTAAAAAAGTATACAAAGCTGACACTAGAAATAACATTTTACAAAAAGCTAAACTTGAATCAAGGATGTTTTTACAAATGTGAAAAGAAATCCATTAGCTAACTAATCACACATGAATAGGCTGATGATTTTTTTATTGAAAAGGATATAAAAACAACCATGCATAATTACAACTTATTAGAAACAAAAACTATTGTGGATAATTTTTATCATAAACTATATATGGTGGGAAATTGATAGAAAGGAATGAGATAGACAGTGACGGAGATAGAGGGAGAATAAGGGAAATACCTCTGGGTATACTGATAAGCCTAATTTTATTTACATGTGGCAAGTATTATCGAAAGTGGCATGAAGATGGGGCCAAGTAACATCTGAACAACACCTTGTTCAAAGACAAGTCACCACAGAGGCAGAGGCTAATTCATGGTGACAAAACAGAAAGAAAGCATAAATCAAGTTTGAAGCAACAAATTAGATATGTTCGGAGCAGTACCAGGATGAATTCCAGGACTTTTTGTTGTTGTTATTTGTTTATTGTTTGTGTAGATGACTTGCCCTTGCGCTGGTCCTCGTGGTCCTAAAGTATCCCAAGTCTGTTAGGCTAAAATTGGTCCTGTAGTCTGGTTTCTTCTCTGATTCTCAGATTTCCTTCTTTCTCTTTTGTTCAGAATGAATATAGACCAATAGTTGAACCTTAGATGACCACTTGCAAGCTTTTAAAACCTCCGACACTAATCACCAAACTAGCTTGTAGAACATAAACTTTATGCTAATTGGCTAAAGAGTCCCGTGAGACTAAGGCCCTACATCTTCAAATCAAGACAATTAATCCCATGAGTTGATTAATCCTATGAGCTGATTGGTTAATATCTAAGATGTATCAGCACCTGTAGCTCCTATATATATACATATATATATATGGAAACCCTGGTGGCATAGTGGTTAAGTGCTACGGCTGCTAACCAAAGGATTAGCAGTTCGAATCTGCCAGGCACTCCTTGGAAACTATATGGGGTAGTTCTACTCTGTCCTATAGAGTCACTATGAGTCGGAATCAACTCCACGGCACCCGGTTTGGTTTTTTGCTATGTATATATACATGCATACATATATATACACATATATTTGTGTATATGTATACCTATATATGTATATATGGTTGTTGTTTTGCAAGATTATATGCATAGCATCTACCAATACATTATTTTTCTTGTGTACAACTTAGTGGCATCATTTATATTAGTCAAGCTGTGTATATTTCACCCACATTTGGTACTACCTTTCCTATCACCATTAACAAAAGGTGACTACAATTTAGAGAATGATTCTTCCCTCTCTCCTCCCCCCACCCAGTAACCACCAATGAATATTGATCTCTGTATATATACCAATTCTTGTAATTTCATAAAAGTGAGATCAATATTTGTCCTTTTGTGATTAACTTATTTCACCCAGCGTAATATCCTCCAGGTTCATCCACATTGCAAATGCTTCAAGTACTCATTTTTCTTTATAGCTGAGTAGTATTCCATTGTATGTATGTACCACATTTTGTTTATCCATTCATGTGTTGATGGGCACTTAGATGGTTTACAGCTTTTTGGTATTGTGAATAGTGCTGCAGTGAACACAGGTATGTATATGTCTGTTCGTGTCTCTTCTATGAGACCCCTAGGGTATATACCTAGAATTGGACTAGGGTATATAACCAGAATTGGAATTTCTGGGTCATAAGTTAGTTCTATGTTTAATTACTTGTTTTCCACAGTGGAAGGCTTTATCATTTTACACTCCCACCAGCTGTGGGTAAGGGTTCCAATCTCCCTACATCCTTTCCAACATTTGTTATTTTCTGTTTTTTTTAATCATTGCTATTTTAGGAGAGGTGAGATATCTCGTTGTGGTTTTCATTTGCATCTCCTTAATGGCTAATAACAGTGAGCATCTTTTTCATGTGTTTCTTGGACAATTGAATGTTCTCTTTGGTGAATTGTCTGTTCATGTCTTTTGCCCATTTTTTGATTGGGTTATTTGTCTTTTTGTTGTTAAATTGTAGAAATTTTATGCATATTTTGGATATTAGACTTTTATCAGATATGTCATTTCCAAAGATTTTTTTCCAGGGTGTTTAGCTTTTGACTTTTTACTCTTTTGATAAAGTCTTTTGACAAGCATAATTGCTTAATTTTTATGAGGTCTCACTTATCTAATTTGTCTTCTGCTGTTCATGCATTTGTAGCTGTGTTTGAGAATCAATCATTAAAAAAAGTTAAATCCCATAGTTTTGCCCCTACATTTTTTTCAAGAACTTTGTAGTTTTAGCTTTAACATTTATGTCCTTGATCTATTTTGAGTTGGTTTTTGTATATAGTGTGAGGTATGGGTTCAGTTTCAATTTTCTGTATATGGACATCAAATTTTGTCAGCATTATTTGTTGAAAAAGCTGTTTTGGTTTGTTTTGCTTTTTCCATTGAGTGGACTTTGACCTCTTTTCAAAAATCAGTTGTCCATAGATGGATGGATTTCTTTCTGGGCTCTAAATTCTATTCCATTGGTCTATATGTCTATTGTTGAGCCAGTACCAGACTGTTTTGGTTATTGTAGCTGTATAATATGCTTTGAAATAAGAAAATGCGAGGCCTCCTACTTTGTTCTTCTACTTTAAGGCTGCTTCTTGGTAATCTTTGAAATAATAAGCTATTCTTTGTTTTTTGGAGAATAAAGAATTTCTTTATTTATGATTTTTTAAAGTAATGGCTGTCCATAATAATCAACTGTAGGTCATTATTCTGTTGTCATTGTTCTTGTTGTTAGGTGCAGTCAAGTTAGTTCTGACTCATAGCAACCCTATGCACAACAGAACAAAACACTGCCCAGTCCTGGGCCATCCTTACAACCATTGTTATGCTTGAGCTCATTGTTGCAGCCACTGTGTCAATCCACCTCGTTGAGGGTCTTCCTCTTTTCTGCTGACCCTGAACTCTGCCAAGAATGATGTCCTTCTCCAGGGACTGATCCCTCCTGAAAACATGTCCAAAATATGTAAGAGGCAGACTCGCTATTCTTGCTTCTAAGGAGCATTCTGGTTGTACTTCTTCTAAGACAGATTTGTTAGTTCTTTTGGCAGTCCATGGTATATTCAATATCCTTAGCCAACACCACAATTCAAAGGCGTCAATTCTTCTTCGGTCTTCCTTATTCATTGTCCAGCTTCCACATGCATATGATGTGATTAAAAATACCATGGCTTGAGTCAGGCACATCTTAGTCTTCAAGGTGACGTCTTTGCTCTTCAACACTTTGAAGAGGTCCTTTGCAGAAGATTTACCCAATGCAATGTGTCTTGTGATTTCTTGACTGCTGCTTCCATGGCTGTTGATTGTGGACCCAAGTGAAATGAAATCCTTGACAACTTCAATCTTTTCTCTGTTTATCATGATGTTGCTCATTGGTCCAGTTGTGAGGATTTTTGTTTTCTTTATGTTGAGGTACAATCCATACTGAAGGCTGTGGTCTTTGATCTTCATTAGTAAGTGTTTCAAATCCTCTTCACTTTCAGCAAGCAAGGTTGTGTTATCTGCATAATGCAGGTTGTTAATGAGCCTTTCTCCAATCCTGATGCCCCATTCTTCTTCATATAGTCCAGCTTCTCGTATTATTTGTTCAGCATACAGATTGAATAGCCATGGGGAAAGAATACAACCCTGATGCACACCTTTTCTGACTTTAAACCAATTAGTATTCCCTTGTTCTGTCCAAACAACAGTCTGTCGATCTATGTAAAGGTTCCTCATGAGCACAATTGAGTGTTCTGGAATTCCCATTCTTTGCAATGTTACTCATAGTTTGTTATGATCCATACAGTCGAATGCCTTTGCATAGTCAATAAAACACAGGGAAACATACTTCTGGTATTCTCCGCTTTCAGCCTGGATCCATCTGTCATCAGCCATTATATCCCTGGTTCCACATCCTTTTCTGAAACCAGCCTGAATTTCTGGCAATTCCCTGTTGATATACTTCTGCAGCCGTTTTTGAATGATCTTCAGCAAAATTTTGCTTGAGTGTGATATTAATGATTTTGTTCTATAATTTCCACATTTGTTTGGATCACCTTTCCTGGGAATAGGCATAAATATGGATCTCTTCCAGTCGGTTGGCCAGGAAACTGTCTTCCATATTTCTTGGCATAGATGTGTGAGCGCCTCCAGTGCTACATCTGTTTGTTAAAACATCTCAATTGATATTCCATCAATTCCTGGAGCCTTGTTTTTTGCCAATGCCTTCAGAGCAGCTTGGACTTCTTCCTTCAGTCCCACCGGTTTCTGATCATGTGCCACCTCTTGAAATGGTTGAACATTGACTAATTCTTTTTGGTATAATGACTCTGTGTATTCCTTCCATCTTCTTTTGATGCTTCCCGTGTCGTTTAATATTTTCCACATGGAATCCTTCACTGTTGCAACTCAAGGCTTGAATTTTTTTCTTTAGTTTTTTCAGCTTGAGGAATGCCAAGCATGTTCTTCCCTTTTGGTTTTCCATTTCCAGCTCTTTGCACATGTCGTTATAATACTTTACTTTCTCTTCTCAAGCCACCCTTTGAAATCTTCCATTCAGTTCTTTTACTTCATCAATTCTTCCTTTTGCTTTAACTGCTCGACTTTTGAGAGCAAATTTCAGAGTCTCCTCTGACATCCATCTCGGTCTTTTCTTTCTTTCCTGTCTTTTCAGTGACCTCTTGCTTTCTTCATGTGTGATGTCCTTGATGTCATTTCACAACTCCTCTGGTCTTCGGTCACTAGTGTTCAATGCTTCAAACCTATTCTTCTGTTGGTCTCTAAATTCAGATGAGATATACTCAAGGTTCAATTTTGGCTCTTGTGGACTTGCTCTGATTTTCTTCAGTTTCGGCTTGAACTTGCATATGAGCAATTGATTGTCTGTTCCACAGTTGGCCCCTGGCCTTGTTCTGACTGATGAGATTGAGCTTTTCTATCGTCTTTTTCCACAAATGTAGTCAATTTGATTTCTGTGTGTTCCATCTGGTGAGGTCCATGTGTATGGTTGCCGTTTATGTTGGTGAAAGAAGGTATTTGCAACGAAGAAGTCTTTGATCTTGCAAAATTCTATCATTCGATCTCTGGCATTGTTTCTGTCACCAAGGCCATATTTTCCAACTACTGATCCTTCTTCTTTGTTTCCAACTTTCTCATTCCAATCATCAGTAATTATTCTGTTATGTTATTATTATTTTTTGTTTGCCATCGAGTCAACTCCAACTCAAAGTGATGCTACTAGACAGAGTAGAACTGCCCCATAGGGTAATCTTTACAGGAGGAGATTGCCAGGTCTTTACTCTCAGGGATCAGCTGGTGAGTACAAATTGCCGACCTTTTCGTTAGTACGTGAGCACTAAACCGTTGTGCCACCATAGGGCTATGCTAAAAGTTTCATAGCCTTTTGTTGTTATTATTTTTAATACATAATGGTAAATACATGCTTTAATACTAGATGAACTAGTATATTGTGACAAGATTATGCATCTCAATAGTGTGCAAAATTGATTTTTATCTGATATAGACATTTCTAAAAAAGGAAATATTAAAACAAAAAGTGCAAATAATGATTTAAAAAGTTAAAATGTGATATAAAATATTTAATACTTAAGTTTTATTGTTCTTAAAATGAATTTTAGAACACACCAAGAATTATTATTATCAATTTTTTTTTTCTCTCAAGATTGATGTTAGGGTACATATTGCTTCATATAAATGAATTTCATATTTTAATGATTAAAACATTTTATAAACTTTACCTGATTTTGGTGTCCTCTTGAAATCAATATTGCTTTTGCTAATTCAAATTCTAGAGGTATTTCTTTATCAGATCAGAGTAATACCCAAAAATATCCACATGTGTTTCTTTTGTTATCGCTTTTGTTAAGGTATTTACAAATAACTGTGGGCTAAAGCAAGTATTCAAACTCTGAAAAGCACCAGTGCATATTACTGGGTTATATGAAAATAACCTCACATTTAGTTCTCCGAGCACTAGACAGAAGCACATTTCAAAATTGCCAGTTTAAGGGCTCATTTTTCTCCTAAAACTTGTTATTCCTTGCAGTATTACTGATACAATTTGTATAAAATGTGCAATGCATGTAAACTTATTAATATTTATAAGAATGACTCACCAGTATTAGCAGCAGACCAAATTATAAAAACACACTTATAACACAGCAACAGCTACAAGTAAAACTGCCTAATTAGATTGTGATCGGTCTCTCTTTCAAGGAAAATGTCCTTGTAAGCTTCAGCTTTGAGTATCAATGCTTCTGGGTCTTGCTTTCAACACTACACTGGTGGATTCCTTCAAATCACTATATGTTGATTATTAAGACTTAATTCTTACAGGAGACTTATGATACTTTTTCCACTTTTTCTCATTTCTTGACTAATTTTTCTTGAAATTTTAGATTTGGAAAAACATTTAAATTTCCTAAGAAATGCCAGCAAAATTCATGCATGCAAAGATGAGGTCCAGAAAAGTATGTTTGTTCCCATTATGGTTTAAAACAGGACTATAAGTTTATGTTTATTTCACTTCTAAAAGCTGATAGGTGTCAAACACTAAAACAGCACCTAAGATATGTTAAATGCTCAGTGATATTAGCTGTTATCATAATTAAAGCAACTGTGTGGATGAAGTGGTCTCTTAGAGAAGAATCTCGATGAGAAAGGAGAGGGGAGATGAAAATTTCAGTTTGGGGTGTTAAGTTTAAAATGCCTGTGTCTAAATAACCCATTTAATAAGTGGGCAAAGGATATGAACAGGCGCTTCACAAAAGAAGACATTCGGGGGGCTAACAGATACCTGAGGAAATGCTCATGATCATTAGCCATTAGAGAAAAGCAAATCAAAACTACAATGAGATACCATCTCACCCCAACAAGGCTGGCATTAATCCAAAAACACAAGGTAATAAATGTTGGAGAGGTTGTGGACAGACTGAAACACTTACACACTGCTGGTTGGAATATAAAATGGTACATGGTACAACCACTTTGGAAATCGATTTGGAGCTTCCTTAAAAAGCTAGAAATAGAACTACCATATGATCCAGCAATCCCACTCCTTGGAATATACCCTAGAGAAATAAGAGCCTTCACATGAACAGATACATGCACACCCATGTTCACTGCAGCACGGTTTACAACAGCAAAAAGACGGAATCAACCAAGGTGCCCATTGACGGATAAATTGTGGTAAATTCACATAATGGAACACTACACAATGATTAAGAACAACAATGAATCCATGAAACATCTCATAACATGGAGGAATCTGGAAGACATGGAAAAAAAAAAAAAAACCCAGGGCCATCAAGTCGATTCCGACTCATAGCGACCCTATAGGACAAAGTAGAACTGCCCCATAGAGTTTCCAAGGAGCGCCTGGCAGATTCAAACTGCCGACCCTTTGGGTAGCAGCCATAGCACTTAACCACTATACCACCAGGGTTTCTGGAAGGCATTGTGCTAAGTGAAATTAGTCAGTTCCAAAAGGACAAATATTGTATGAGACCACTATTATAAGAACTCAAGAAAAAGGTTAAACACAGAAGAAAACATTCTTTGATGGTTACGGGGGTGGGGAGGGAGGGAAGGGGTATTCGCTAATTAGATAGTAGGCAAAAACTATTTTAGTGAAAGGAAGTACAGCACACAATACAGGAGAAGTCAGCACAACTGGGCTAAACCAAAAGTAAAGAAGTTTCCTAAATAAATCGAATGCTTCGAAGACCAGAGTAGCAGGGTTGGGGGTCTGGGGACCACGGTTTCAGGGGACATCTAGGTTAACTGGCATAACAAAATGTATTAAGAAAACTTTCTGCATCCCACTTTGGCTAGTGGCGTCTGCGGTCTTCAACACTAGCAAGTGGCCATCTAAGATGCATCAATTGGTCTCAACCCACATGGAGCAAAGAAGAATGAAGAACACCAAAGACGCAAGGTAAGTATGAGCCCAAGAGACAGAAAAGGCCACATAGGCCAGAGACTCCACCAGCACGAGACCAGAAGAACTAGATGGTAGCCACCTACCACCCATGTGTTCCCTGACAGGGAACACAACAGAGAATCCCTCATGGAGCAAGAGAGCAGTGGGATAGAGATGGCAAATTCTCATAGAAAGACCAGACTTAATGGTCTAAGACTAGGGGGACCCCAGAGGTCATGATCCCAGACCCTCTGTTAGCCCAAGACTGGAACCATTCCTGAATCCAACTCTTCAGACAAGGATTGGACTGGCCTATAAGACAGAAAATGATATTGGTGAAGAGTGAGCTTCTTGGTTCAAATAGACACATGAGACTATGTTGGCAGATCTTGTCCGGAGGAGAGAAGAGAAGGCAGAGGGGGACAGAAGCTGGTTGAATGGACACGGGGAATATGGGTAGAGTGGAGGAGTGTGCTGTCTCATTAGGGGGAGAGCAACTAGAAGTACATAGCAAGGTATGTATAAGTTTTTGTATGAGAGACTGACTTGATTTATAAATTTTCACTTAAAGCACAATTAAAAAAAAATGCCTGTGTCTATAGGGTCACTATGAGTCAGAATCAACTCGATGACAATGATTTTGGTTTGGTTGGTGGGACATTCAAGTAGAGCTATCGAGGGTGTAGTTGAGCATAGGGTCTGAAGCTAACAAAATTTGATGTAGAGATAGAAATATTGGTGGGTCGTGGTTGTTGTTAGGTGCCATCAGTTCAGTTTCGACTCAGAGTGGCCCTACATACAACAGAACAAAACACTTCCCAGTCCTGCGGCATCCTCACAATCATTTCTATGCTTGAACCCATTGTTGTAGCCACTGTGTTAATCCATCACCTTGAAAACAAAAAGTCACACAACTGGGCCAATAAGCAACATCATGATAAATGGATCCGCAATCAATGCCTATGCAGACAGACTATGGGACAGTTCTACGCTGTCATATAGGGTCGTATGAGTCTGAATTGACTCAACAGCACACAACAACAACAGAGCTACATCATATTCAGTTTATACATCCATTATCAAGTACATCGCTTGGCATAGTAGCTGCTCATTAAAGGCTGGCTGCATAAGTGAAGGTGCTATAAAAGCTCTAAGTCTATTATCATGGAAGAATCGTTTATATAAGTATACATATATTTACATCATGATAGCTCTCGGTCCATGGTTAAGGCTTTTCTTTTCTCTTTTTTCCTTCTGGTGTGGTTACATAATTTTGCTGACAGAGCTCTAACACAATACACTCTTCACAGTAAGTTGGATTTTTTGCTATAAAAAACTGTATCTGAAATCGATATTCTCAATGGGCTTTTTTTAACCAATAAATAAACCAGGAGAGATGAAAAGCACTTATTTCTGAATAGGTAACTGCATCATTTTAGATAGGAAGTCAAGAATCTAATTCGACAGAAAGTAGAGAAGTTTGAAGGGCCAGTGCTCAGACATGCATGGGTGCACCAAAAAGGACCAGAATCCCGAAAAAACTACATGCAACAGTGACGGAGGAAAAAGGGATACCAATGCTATATGAATTCAACAGCCAGCAGTAGGCTACATTAGAATATAAAAGAAGCATATTTTTATTTAACAGATTGGTTCTAGAAATAGTGTTTTTGCTGATATTGGATAATCAAAGTTTTCCAGCCAGAGTTATACTATGAGCACCAAAAAAGTTGCTGATGTGTTTCATCTAAGTCAAGATTTAAAAAAAAGAATGTGCTTGTGTGTGTACATGTTATGTTGTAGGGTGTAGTAAAAAAAAAAAAAAAATTTTTTTTTTTACTACACCCTACAACATAACATGTACACACACAGGTGTAGGGTCATACAAAAGGAAACCAGAAGACTGTGTGAAGACTCCTTATTCCATTGTCTGTTTTCAGTGGCTTAAGGAAAAATAGCCTTGATCATTTTGCTAGGTTGTTAACAAAGGCAGGGTAACTGATACCCTTTGATTCATTGATTAGTGATAACACTTAGGAGAGGGATCCTCCAGTTAAAATGATATTTCCTAATATGGTGTCCTACTGATCCTGAGTCTTCTGCTGGAAGTTGATAGACATACTGTGGAAAAAACAAAAAGTATTTTGAAGTCAAGTAACTCCGGATATCACTGGGTTAACAAAGGTAAACAAATTTATTTGGCATATTGAAGTCTTGGCCGAATTCTCCAGTAACGTTCGTTGTGAAACTACAAGGGAAAGGATAGTAAGATGGGCTTTATTTGATGCTGAAACCCATTACCAAAGCATAGCATCTATTAACACTGGATTAGAAAGGGCTGGATTTGAATCTCTTGACACTTCAGAATTTCTGTCAAGAGTTATGTATCTTTTAGCAATGGTTTTCGAACAAGAAACTTCCATAATTAAAACCTTTGACTCAGTAGCAATGAGCACATCTAGCACCAAAATATTGGTTTCTAAATACCATTACCATTCCCCTCCCTCTACCCCCACAGAAAGAGAACCAGACCTCCTTGAAGATCTGGTTGATTTTAAGTCCGGGACAGGGAAAATACAAGAAATGTCTGGAGCATTCTGTGGTGTCAGAAAGGAAGGATATTGGAAGGAAAAAATAATAAACTGAACAAAATAATGAAGGTATTACAAAAGGGTACAGGAGCCAACTTGAAAGAGCTCCTGATGGCCAGAGCTACAACAACTAGAAAAATAAAATAGTGATAGTATTAATTATATTCCCCCTAAAATAATATCCATACTAAATTAATAGAATGAATGAATGAATAAATGAGAAGCAACAGTTTTTCCTTACAGAAGAAATCCAATTAATACATATAGAAGAAATGAGGGAAGTAAAAAATTACCATTAGAACTGCCTGGCAATATTTGTGGATGAAAGCTGAAGCATAAACAGAATATTTGTGTAGTCTTAAAGTATCTCTCTTGAAATATTTAGTACTTATGAAGAAAAAAAAAGTAATATATTTTGAAGAGTTCTGACAGCTACTACTTGTTATATAAATGAGCCAAAGATGGTGTCTGTCTATTGGCCCTAGGTGGTTTATTTCATAATTGGCTAAAAAATAAAGCTTGTTAACCCAAAAAAAGCATTTTAGTACAAAACTCAAATTTTTACATGACCAATTGTTTTACAAATCGCCCTAATAAACAGAATTTTAGCCATTTAGAGTCTGCCTGCTTTGCATGCCCCATGAAACTGCACCCAACCTCCACTGGCCATAGACAAGACCAACCCTGCAGTTATAATGACCGCAAGGTGCTGCTGTGCCTCAGAGATCTTTGATCCAGAAAGTCTCACTTGCTGCTAAGGCATATGCCTACACATGGAAACCTTCATCCTCCACTTCCCCACTTTCTCCCAGGAGTTCCTTGCTTTCTTTCCCTTTTGGTCTCCTCATCCCCCACCTCTGCCAACATGTCTTTGAAGAGGCTTCTCCTGTGAGGGACTACCTCCCAGCTACAAAACTGTCAAAGCGTCAGCACCGATAAATAGCTCATTGTGTACATGCTATCTCATGGCCAGAGCTCGTTCCTTGATCAGTTCTGAAATCCATCAAGCTTACTACACTACTGTAGACAATCAAGATCAACATCACCAAAAAACAAAAGAACCAAACCTATTGCCGTTCAGTCGATTCCAACTCATAGCGACACTACAGGACAGAATAGAAGCGCCACATAGGGTTTCAGTAATGCATGTAAACCTCATGTGTTCCTTAATAATGCCCTGAGAAGAAACCGCATCGCCATTGTGGTTTTCTTCCAAGTAAGGCATAACCTAGCTTTAATCATGAGAAATTATTAGAAAAATACAAATCGATGGGCATTCTACAAAATAACTGACAAGTTCTCCTCAAAACTGTCACCTACATTAAACTTTATCTCATGATCACTATTGTAATTAGATAATAGGAAGGCTTCTACTTTGCTTCAGACTGATAATTTTACCGTACTGATTTCTACTTCTCTGACATTCAAATGTACATTGTTCATTTTAGAGCAACTGGTAAAATAAAACCAAAAACCCATTGCCAGAGTTGATTTCAATTCATAGTGCCTGTATAAGACAGGCTAGAGCTGCTCCATATGCCTTCAAAGGCTGGAAATCTTCACAAAAACAGACTGTCATGTTTGTTCAAACTGCCAACCTTTTGGTTAGCAACCAAGTGCTTAACCACTGAGCCACCAGGGTTCCTAATTGTTAAAATGTTGTTGTTGTTAGGTGCTGTTGAGTTTGTTGCAACTCATAGCGACCCTATGCACAGCAGAACAAAACACTGCCCAGTCTTCTGCCATCCTCACAATCATTGTTATGCTTGAGCCCATTGCTGCAGCCACTGTGTCAGTCCATCTCGTTGAGGGTCTTCTTTTTCGCTGACCCTATGATTTACCAAGCATGATGTCCTTCTCCAGGGACTGATCCCTCCTGATAATATGTCCAAAGTTATGTGTGACAGCCTCACCATCCTCCCTTCTAAGGAACACACTGGCTGTATTTCTTCCAAGACAGAGTTTTTCGTTCTTCTGGCAGTCCACGGTAAATGCAATATTCTTCATCAACACCACAATTCAGAGGCAATTGATCCTTCTGCAGTCTTCCTTATTTACTGTCCAGCTTTCCTATTCATATATATAAAAAAAAAAAATTCATATAAGACAACTGAAAATACCATGGCTTTTTTTTTTTTGGGTCAGGCTCACCTTAGTCTTCAAAGAGATATCTTTGCTTTTAACACTTTAAAGAGGTCTTTTGCAGCGCAGATGTACGCAATGCAACATGTCCTTTGATTTCTTGACTGCTGCTTTCGTGGGCGTTGGTTTTGAATCCACTAAAACGAAGTCCTTGACAACTTCATCCTTTTCTCTGTTTATCATGATGTTGTTTACTGCTCCAGTTGTGAGTACTTTTTTTTCTTTATGTTGAGGTGCAATCCATACAGAAGGTGTAGTCTGTGGTCTTCATTAGGAAGTGCTTCAAGTCCTCTTTGCTTTCATCAAGGAAGGTTGTGTCATCTGCACATTGCATATTGTTAGTGAGTCTTCCTTCCTCCAATCCTGATGTCGAGTTCTTCTTCACATAGTCCGGCTTCTCGGATTATTTGTTCAGCTTACAGATTCAATAAACATGGTGAAAGGACACAACCCTAATGTACAACTTCCCTGATTTTAAACCACACAGTATCCCCTTTTTCTGTTTGAAAAATTGCCTTTTGGTCTATGTACAGTTTCCACATGAGCACAATTAAGTGTTCTGGGATTGTCGTTCTTCTCAATGTTGTCTATAATTTATTATGATCCACACAGTTGAATGCCTTTGCATAGTCAACAAAACACAGGTAAATATCTTTCTGGTATTCTCTGCTTTCAGGTATGATCCATCTGACATCAACAATGGTGGTGGATTTCATATCCTGTTCTGAATCTGTTGAATTTTTGGCAGTTCCCTGTTGATGGACTGCCGCAACAACTTTTGAATGATTTTTCAGCTTAATTTTAGTTGTGTGTAACATTAATGACATTGTTCGATAATTTCCACATTCCATTGGATCACCTTTCTTTGGAATGGGCACAAATGTGAATCTCTTCCAGTTATTTGGCCAGGCAGCTGTCCTCCAAATTTCTTGCCATAGATGAGTGAGCAATGTAGCCCTGCATTCATTTGTTGAAACATCTCACCTGGTATTCTTAATTCCTGGCACCTTGTTTTTTGCCAGTACCTTCAGAGCAGCTTGGACCTCTTCCTTCAGTGCCACTGGTTCTTAATCATATGCTACCTCCTGAAATGGTTGAATGTTGACAAATTATTTTTGGTACAGTAACTTTGTGTATTCCTTCCATCTTCTTTTAATGCTTTCTACGTCATTTAGTATTTTCCCTGTAGAATCCTTCAATATTGCAGCTTGAGGTTTGAAGTTTTTCTTCAGTTCTCTCAGCTTGAATAATGCTGAGCACGTTCTTCTCTTTCAGTTTTCTAACTCCAGATCTTTGCATATTTCATTATAATATTTTACTTTGTCTTCTTGAGCTGCCCTTTGAAATCTTCTGCTCAGGTCTTTTACTTCATCATTTTTTCCTTTCACTTTAGCTGCTCTATGTTGAAGGGCAAGTTTCAGAGTCTCTTCTGACATCCATGTTGGTCTTTTCTTTCTTTCCTGTCTTTTTAATGATTGCTTGCTTTCTTCATGTATGATGTCATTCCACAAGTCATCTGGTGTTTGTTCGTTACTGTTCAATGTGTCAAATCTATTCCTGAGATGGTTTCTAAATTCAGTTGACATATACTCAAGGTTGTATTTTGGCTCTTATCGACTTGTTCTAATTTTCTTCAGCTTCAACTTAAATTTGGCTATAAGCAGTTAATGGTCTGTTCTGCATTCTGCCTCTGGCCTTGTTCCTTATAAACGAGGGAAAAAGTGAAAATGTACCTGCACTCTGCCAGGTGGACTGAGAGAGTGAACCAGAGTCATAGAGAGCAGCAGAGATGAAAAATAAGTGATCAATATTAACTCAAGTACTTGATGTCTTTGCATTTCTCATTTACTTTCTAAATGACTTTCTTAAAATGCCACTAAAGTTTGGTGCTGTCTTTAAAACTACATTGGATATATGCAAAAATTAGATTTAGAAAATCAAAACTCTCTCTCTATATAGATAGATATGGTACAGAAACATTTTACTTAGCACTTCACACTCTGCAGTGTGATGCAATTAGATTTTGCAAACAATAGCAAACAAATGATTTGGCAAGGGATAAACATTCTCATGTGCTTTTTTTTGAGTATTAGCGACAGAATCAGCTCTGGCTCCTGTCCTCTTCGTCCTCTACCTCTACCACTTTATTAAAACATTCACCTCATGGAATTTCTGAGACTAAAATCTTGTGATTGCTTTTCTTTGGATCAGATTCTCCCTTGCTGTACTTTTAGTACTCTCTCTTGCTTGCACTGACAAGCACAGTGCAGAACATCAAATATATGATTTACAGAGAGATAATGTTGAACAAACCCTCCAATTAGGACGAGAAAAAAAAAAATTCATAGAAGTCGCAGGAAAAGCCTTGACTATAGAATTCAACAGACTTGGATTCATTGTTTACCAGAGGTGTGACCCTGTGGGAGTTAGTTAGCCTTCCCGAGCCTCAGCAATCCCATCTATAAACAGGATAACAATGTTTCTATGATAGGGATGCTAGGATTCCAATGAGGTCACAAATGTGAAGTGTATGGCATGGACCCTGTCATACCAGAGACACAGCACAATGATGATTATTATGCCTTGCTAGAGGAAATCCCTTACCACCCTGATTCTGAACTTGGTCACGTTATTGATGGCCCAAATCCATTTGTACTCCTTATGTACGCGGAAGCTTTCAAACTTTATTTCCAGCTGCAGAGCAGCACTCAGGTAATAACTCAGCTAAAGAGATTTTTTTTTTTCCTTGAATGAATTATGCTTCTGGTGTGCTAAATTTTCTCAAGGCAGTCAACCGTAAAAATTATATTATGTATTTCTCTTGTGTAACTTGTGTGAAAGTAGAGTTTGTCAAAACGGGCTGCTCAGCATTTAATGAGAGTCACCATTGCATTTGATCCAGAGTCAAGCTGTCTATAAAGAGGGGAACAGGAAGCCTGGAGAGGGAGGCTAAAACTAACAACATTAAGCCATAAATAATAAGGGGTAAATAAAAAATAAAATAAAATGAAGAAATCGGTGGAGAAAGTGAACCAATTGCCACTTTTTTTTTTTTCTTTTTAAGTAAGTGTAAGGTGAATTTGGTTTTTATGTGCCAAGACCTAAGATTAGGGAACTTCATTTCCCTTGGAGTCCTTAATACTCATTGCTGAAATATGAAGCAGGTGTCTCCCTGACCTCTACCTAATTGAACAGGAATGTCAGGAGGAGGAGAGTCATCAGTCTCTGAATTGTCTTGGAGAAGGTCCTGAGGACTTTGAACAAATGGTTCTGTTATATACACACACAGAGACAATGTAAGAACATTATATAAAATTTGGGAAAAAATACTGCAGCATCCTGAATCTTTGTAAATCTAGATTTAGAGCCTATGGGCTTTACTATTGAGGGTATAACATAGAAGCTTTGCTTTCTTTGTCTCTAAACTATTGCAACATTAAATGATATTATATTCTTAAATTTATTAAAAAGCATTTCCAGATTCTGAGCTCATCTTGTTTTCTAGCCACCTTGATGTGAGGGTCAAATTCGCATCCACAGTTGTACGAATTGTTGTTCTTAGACAGAGTTGCAGTGCATACCATGGTGGGCCCCTGTATTTTGCCATCACTGTAACTTACAAATACCATTAGCACGGAATACCTCGCACCGTGTCAGGATGACCATCTGCTTGCCTTCCGACCTTATTAAGCTGTGACAGATCATGCTTCTTATTGCTTGTTGTACCCTGAGCATCTACAGCGGAGCCTAACACATAGTGGTCACCTTCAGTGCCTAATAGAGTAGACACCTTCAGTCTACTGAAGGCATTTACAGTCTAGTCCCTTGTCCCTGTTTCCAAAGCCCTCTCCTGGCTTCTCATTTTTCCCTATCCTCCCTGTGGGCATCCTGTTGACCATTATCCTCCTATGACCCTTATTTTTTCTATTTCCTAAACCTCCAGCTTCTAATCTCAGAATATAATACATCAATCTGCTTTCACCAGCAAAGCTCTCAAAATTCTGAAAGCTGTAGTAACCAAAGACATAGATTGGAGTTGTTTCAAATGTATAGTGTTCAGCAGCAGCTGCTTCTCAGCCCTGCCATACGGGCCCTTCACATGTTCCTGGACATGTCCATAACCCCAAGTCTTCCAACGTTACCAGCTATCCTATGAGAGTTTCATCTTCCACAGGAGCTCCTGCCCTGACTCCCAGGCATGTACCTGCATCTGCTCCTAATCTTGCCTCTTTCCCCCTGTCTTGGAGGAAAAGGGGTTTCTACCCATTTCGTGGCAGATTCACCTTCATAGCTCTTTCACTTTCACTTTGACCTGTTTCATGACCTTGTTCCATGTTTTTCCCTCTTTTACCTCACAGCTAAATATTCTTTTCTTTGGATTCTCTTTCTTTAGTCTGAAAAGGCATGCTCACTGTCCTAGAGGGAGTACAAGTTTCAATCTTCCTCCCATCTTTTCTGTTTTCGTCTACCCAGTCTTAGATAAACAGACCCTCCATGACTCCATTAACTTGTCTTCCTTCATCTCCCACTCCCTAGCCATCTTTTCTCTTTTGCCCTTCACTATCAAATAGAAGACGATGCTATTTGTCTGCATTTGTATTTCCATTTATTTACCTTCTTTAGTAGTCTGCCTTTCACCTTCCCTTGTCACAAAAATGGAAATCATCCCCTAATTTGCTGATTATAGTCTTTCATGTATGTGGCAACTGTCCTGCATTTGACATAGTTGAATCATTTTTCCTTTAAACTTCTTCTTTGATTTATTTTGACACTACTTTTTTTTCTGCTACTATTATCTCTCTATTGTTGTTGTTGGGTGCCATCAAGTCAATTTTCTATTCACAGCGACCCCATGTAACGGGATAGAACTGCTCAAGGGGATTTTCTAGGCTGTGTTCTTCATGAGACCAGATTACCAGGTCTTTCTTACACAGGCAGTTGGATGGGTTCAAACTGCCAACCTTTTGGTTAGCAGTCAAACACTTAACTGTTGCATCACCAGGGTTCCTTTCTAGCTACATATAACTATTGAGAAAAATATCATATTGTGGTTACTTGTATACACTTAGAACTTACGCTTACTGGGGTCAGATCTCAAATCCACTTCTTCCACTTACTAACTGTTGCCTTAGGTAATTTGCTTAACCTGTCTGTGCTTCAGTGTTGTTGGTGTTTATTTTGTTTTATTTTATCATATTGTGGGTAAAAGTTTACACAGGAAATTAGGTTTCCATGTAACAATTTCTATGCATATTGCTCAGTAACATTGGTTATGTTTTCATAATATGTCAGCATTCTCATTATCTCCATTCTGGTTGTTCTGTTTCCACTAATCTAGCTTCCCTGGCCCTTCTTACCTTCTCATTTTTGCTTTATGATGAATATTGACTATTTGGTCTCATATGGATGATTATTTAAAGTGATATTGTTAGTTTTATGAACCAATATATTACTGGCTGAAAGGCAAGATCCATGTTTAATGGATACCTCAGGGCGAGAACATCCTGGGACCCTCTAGTTTCTACCTGTCCAGTAAGTCTGTAGGTTTTTAGGAATTTGAGATTTGTTTTACAATTTCCTCCCATTCTATCCAGGACCGTATACTGTGTCCCTGGTCAGAATGGTTGTTAGTGGTAGAGGGCACCATCTAGTTCTTCTGGTCTCAGGATAGATGAGGTCGTGGTTTGTGTGGTTGTTTTTGTTTTTTAATAAGCATTGTAGGAATACCCCCCTACTCGTCTGTCAGTTTGCTTTACTGTGGGGGTTTGTGTGTTGTTGTGATGCTGGAAGCTATGTCACTGGTATTCAACTGCCAGCAGGGTCACCCACGGAGAATAGGTTTCAGCTGAGCTTCCAGACTAAGACAGATTAGGAAGAAGGACCCAGCAGTCTACTTCTGAAAATAATTAGCTAGTGAAACCTTACAAAAAGCAGCAGAACATTGCCTGATATAGTGCCGGCAGATGAGCCCCTCAGGTTGGAAAGCATTCAAAATACGACTGGGGAAGAGCTGCCTTCTCCAAGTAGAACTGACCTTAATGATAATAATAATCCGAACCTGGAATGTATGAAGTACGAATCTAGGAAAATTGGAAATTGTCAAAAATGAGATGAAACACATAAACATCAATATCCTAGGCATTAGTGAGCTGAAAAGGACTGATATTGTTCATTTTGAGTCAGAAAATCATATGGTCTACTATGCCAGGAATGATAACTTGAAGAGGAATGGCATTACGTTCATCATCAAAAAGAACATTTCAAGATCTATCCTGAAGTACAACACTGTCAGTGATAGGATAATATCCATGTGCCTACAAGGAAGACCAGTTAATATGATTATTATTCAAATTTACACCCCAACCACTAAGGAAAAAGATGAATAAATTGAAGATTTTTACCAACCCCTAAAGTCTGAAATTGATCTCACATGCAATCAGGATGTACTGATAATTACTGGTGATTGAGATGCAAAAGTTGGAAGTAAAGAAGGGTTGGTAGTTGGAAAATATGGCCTTGGTGATAGAAATGATGCCAGAGATCCCATGATTAAATTTTGCAAGACCAACAACTTCTTACTGCAAATACCTTTTTTCACCATCATAAATGGCAACCACACGCATGAATCTTGCCAGATGGAACACACAGGAATCAAATCAACCACAACTGTGGAAAGAGATAATGGAAAAGCTCAATATCATCAATCAGAACAAGGCCAGGGCCAACTATGAATCAGATCATCAATTACTCACTTGCAAGTTCACGTTGAAACTGAAGAAGATTAGAACAATTTGACGAGAGCCAAAGTATGACCTTGAGTATATCCCACATGAGTTTAGAAGCCATCTCAAGAGTAGATTTGGCATGTTGAACACTAATGACTGAAGACCAGATGAGTTGTGGAATGGCATCAAGGACATTATACATGAAGAAAGCAAGAGGTTATTAAAAAAACAGGAGAGAAAGAAAAGACCTAAATGGATGTCAGAAGAAACTCTGAAACTTACTTCTAAATATCAAGTAGCTAAAGCAAAAGGAAAAAATGATGAACTAAAAGAGCTGAACAGAAGATTTCAAAGGGCAGCTCGAGAAGACAAAGTATTGTGATGACATGTGCAAAGACCTAGAGATAGAAAACCAAAAGGAAAGAACACGCCCAGCATTTCTCAAGCTGAAAGAAATGAAGAAAAAAATACTCAAGTTGCAATACTGAAGAATTCTATGGGGAAAACATTACGTGACAGAGGAAGCATCAAAAGAAGATGGAAGGAATGCACAGAGTCACTATACCAAAAAGAATAGGTCAACGTTCTACCACTTAAGGAGATAACATAGCAACAAGAACCAATGGTATTGAAGGAAGAAGTCCAAGCTGTGCTGAAGGCATTGGCAAAAAGCAAGGCTCTGGGAACTGACAAAATACCAATTGAGATGTTTCGACAAACGGATGCAGTACTGAAAGTGCTCACTCGCCTATGCCAAAAAATATGGATGACAGCTACTGGCCAACTGACTGGAAGATATTCATATTTATGCTTATTCCCAAGAAAGGTGTTCCAACCAAATGCAGAAATTATTGATCAATAGCAATATCACATGCAAGCAAAATTTTGGTGATGATCACTCAAAAGTGGCTGCGGCAGTATATTGACAGGGAACTACCAGAAATTCAAGCTAGATTTAGTACAGTACCTGGAACCAGGGATATCATTGATGATGTCAGATGGATCCTGGCTGAAATAAGAGAATACCAGAAAGATGTTTACCTGTGTTTCATTGACTATGCAAAGGCATTTGACTGTGTGGATCATAACCAATTATGGATAACATTGTGAAGAATGGGAATTCTAGAATTCTAATTGTGCTCATGAGGAATCTGTACATGGATTAAGAGGGAGTTGCTAGGAAAGAACAAGGGGATACTGCATGGTTTAAAGTCAGGAAAGGCGTGCCTCAGGGTTGTATTCTTTCACCATACTTATTCAACCTGTATGCTGAGCAAATAATTTGAGAAGCTGGACTACAGGAAGAAGAATGGGGCATTAGGATTGCAGGAAGACTCACCAACAACCTGCAATATGCAGATGACACAACCTTGCTTGCTAAAAGTGAAGAGGACTTGAAACACTTACTGATGAAGATCAAAGACCACAGCCTTCAGTATGGATTACACCTCAACATAAAGAAAATAAAAATCCTCACAATTGGACCAATAAACAACATCATGAAAAATGGAGAAAAGATTGAAGCTGTCAAGGATTTCATTTTACTTAGATCCACAATTAACACCCATAGAAGCAGCAGTCCAGAAATGAAAAGACACATTGCATCGGGCAAATCTGCTACAAAAGACCTCTTTAAAGTGTTGAAAAGCAAAGATGTCACCTTAAAGACTAAGGTGCTCCCGAACCAAGCCATGGTGTTTTCAATCACGTCATATGCACGCAAAAGCTGGACAATGAATAAGGAAGACCAAAGAAGAATTGGCACCTTTAAATTGTGGTGTTAGCGAAGAATACTGAATATACCATAAAAAAAAAAAAAAAAAAAAAACCATAGACTCCCAAAATAACGAACAAATCTGTCTTGGAAGAAGTACAATCAGAATGCTCCTTAGAAGGAAGGATGATGAGACTACGTCTCACATACTTTGGAAGTGTTATTAAAAGTGATCAGTCCCTGGAGAAGGACATTATGCTTGGTAAAGTAGAGGGTCAGAGAAAAAGAGGAAAACCCTCAAAGAGATGGATAGGCTCGAGCATAGCAACAACTGTGAGGATGGCACAGGACTGGGCAGTGTTTTGTTCTGTTGTGCGTAGGGTCGCTATGAGTCGGAATCAGCTTGAAGGCATCTAACAAAATAAGAATACCTACCTCATAGGTTTGACAATGTAATTAATATGTGTAAACTCTCAGAAATATCACTAATACAGTGGTTAGCTACTACAAGTTTAATAATCTCTTTTCGGGAAACATTTGGTACCATTGTTTTACTCTTCAGCTTTTAGAAAGACAATTAATGTATATACCATATATTACATATTATCTCTAGAGGAGTCTGAGGCAGCCTCCCATAGTCAATCACATTAATATTTCTGCAACAAATATTATGGATATTTATATTAAATAAGAAAACAAAAATCTTTGAAGAGTTCATTTTCCTGTAGCTGTTTGGTTTGGTTTGGTCACCGAATGAGTCATAAAAATAACAACAACAACAGCTAGGTTTTCTGTAGTTTAGGAATTGGGGATTCAGAACTTGTTACTCCTGCTGAGTCTCCTACTCAGACTGCATATATTCCCATTTGTTTTGGTATTCCATCTGGCACTTCATTCCTTTCTCGTCTTCTTATTTCCTTCTCTATTCCTCCTTGCTCCTTTGTTCAATTCTTTGGTTTCATATTGATCACGTCCAAATTTCCCTATTTCCATTTCAGACCTCACCACTCTACCCTAGGCATACACATTAAACTTTATACATTATGTGTTTGAATAGGTGCCTCATATCCAGCTCAAATTCAACTTGTGGAAATCCAAGCACAGCTGTCCCTCAAAAACCTCGCCTCCTACTCTAATTCATGTTATACTGAATGGCACTACCACAAACACAGTTTCCTAAGCCAGACAAACTTAAAAACCATTCAAAATACCATATTTTTTCTTTTTCCTTTCCTTCCACAATCAATCTATCTATTCAATTTTCTTAGTTTTTTATATGCCCCCTCTCCATCTTCAGTCTCAATTCTTAGTGCATTAACTTACCGTCTCTTACCTGGACTGTTGCAACAACACCCTTAAAGTTTGCTACAACCCCTTGTCTTACCTTCTTCCACACTGGACTGATCTTTACAACTAGTGAAAGCATGGTGTCATTGCTTGAGCACATTTTTCCAGTGCTTACCTGTTGTTAAGTTAATCAATGTCGGAACTTGCACTGATCTCTTAAATAAACTTTAGAAAGATAATGCACACATTATTACAAATTTTTGAATCTCTTCCAAAGGAGACCTGTGCTCCAAGTATCTCTCACATGTTTTTTTTCTTATAGCAGTTGGATTAATAAATAAACAGCATAAAAGAAATTTTTAATGTACAAGTTGTGGGAAAGTTCAGGACTACAGCTTGGCTGCTAACCAAAAGATCAGCAGTTTGAATCTACCACCTGCTTCTTGGGAACCTTGTGGGGTAGTTCTACTCTGTCCCATAGGGTCGCTATGAGTCAGAATTGGCTGTATGGTAACAGGTGTATAGCCCTGAAGGCAGTGGTCACAGAGTGGCTAGAGGATCACCTTTGTCCACATTACTTGTTAAAATTAGGTTCCTTGTACTAGCCTAGACCTGCCTTATCGAGACCTCTTTGATGTATCATGAAATTGTCAAGAATAACACACTCTCTGGTGATGTTTATGTTCACTATAATTGGAAAAGCACAGCCATAGGCCATAGGATGAGTATAGAGGGTGAGGTGAGGGGCAGATGGCAGGAATGGAAACCTATGATGTTGAACCTCAGTAACACTTGTCTGCCCTACCTACATGCATATTCTGAAGACCAGCAGCAAACATAAAAACTCTCTATGAAAACTTTTCTCACAGTTATACATGAGTGTGCATACTGTGGATTGTAGTCAAAAAGTTTGATAACTTTTCCTCTGGTAAAAAAAAAAAAGTAAACCTTAAAATATAATTTTAGTAACTATCGATGGATTTTTTACATGCTTCTAAAAAGGTGAACAAAGGAAAATTCATATGGGTTGGTACATAGTTGTATCTTTTTTGTACCAAGTCAGGACCTGGGGGAAGGGTGCTAATCCTTGGCAAATACCAGATCACGTGATGCTGTGGACCAGGGTCGTATTGCAGGTGAATGAGAGCCCTTAGAGTTCAATTCCACATCTGCTAAGTCTGCAGGCTCTAACAAATATTTTAAGGGGAGATAGAGCAGTAGGGTGACCAATTCATCCTAGCTTGTTTGAAACTTTATTCATTTTAGAACTGAAATTCTTGTGTCCTGGCAAACCTCTCAGTCCTGGGCGAACTGAGACAGTTGGTCACCCTATGTGTAATGCACTATATTTTCTAAGTTGCATATGTTGTACTCAATTCCAACACAAATCAGTTTCACGTGAAGCTGTTCTGGTTTGAATGAGGATGGGGCCCAAGTTGCCTAATTAGTTCAACCTCATCATTTTTAACTCTTACCCCAAGGCTTATGATGCCCTGTGCCTCTGGAATTACGCATGGATTTACATCACAGTCTTTCCACCTTGCTTTCCTTATTGGTTGGGTTTCAGTATAATATTTTTTCTGATCCTCAATTCCCTCACTTGCAAAATGGGCATATTTATATCAGCACAACCACAGGTATTTAAATTTATCCTACTTGAGATCAGTTTGGTTTACAGACCTCTTTTACAACAGTGGAGTCCTCATATGGCACAAATGGTTGATACTCAGCTGCTAACTGAAATATTGGAGGTTCAAGTCCACCCAGATGCCTTTTGGAAGCAGGACCTAGCAATCTACTTCCTAGAAACCACAACTGAAAACCCTATGACCCTGACTTGCAAGAGGTTTCCGTGAGTCAGAATCAACTCCAAGGCTACTGGTGGTAGCGGTGGCTTACAGCAGGATGCATCACAGAACATGAAATTAGTTGTTTTTTTATTTTGTTTTTGTTTTTCCACCTCTTAGGAAAGGGATTACAAGGGGCAATCACACCTCCTGAGTTGCCTGCTTTGCATGGATAAATTTATGCAATAGTATTTAAAGGCCGGAATGTAAGCAGCAAGTGGGATAGAAATACAAGTGTCAAAAAGTCTATATATATATACATATATTTTTTTTTTTTTTTACATTTTTTAAAATTGTGTTTTAGGTGAAAGTTTACATAGCAAGTTAAGTTTCCGTTCAACACTTTTTGTACAGCTTGTTCAATGACATTGGTTACATTTTTGACAATGTATCGACATTCTCATTATTTCCTTTTTGTTGTCGTTGTGTTGCCTTTAATCTAGCTTCCCTGCCTCTCCTTAGCTTCCCATCTTTGACGTAGGGTAAGTGTTCACCATTTGGTCTCGTGTGATTGATTAGATTAAGGGCTAACAGTAATTACACTGTTACTGTTTATTTTATAAGCTGATCTCTTATTTTGATGAAAAGTGACCAGTGGAAGTGGCTTCAGTTTCAAGTTCAAAGGGTATCTTAGGACAATAGTCTCAGAGTTTCCTCTAGTCTCTATTGGTCCAGTAAGTCTGACTTTTTTCAGGAATTTGAGTTTTGTTCTATGTTTTTCTCCCGTTCTAACTGAGACCTTCTGTTGTGTCCCTGGTCAGAATGGTCTGTAGTGTAGCCAGGCACCATCTAGTTCTTCTGGTCTCAGGCTAGCAGAGGCTTCGGTTCTCTTGGGCTGTGGACTAATTTTTTTCTTTGAGTCTTTAGTTTCCTTCACTCTCCTTTGCTCCAGACAGGAAGATACTCATAGTCTTTTCTAGACACCATCTTAGAAGATCGCTCACATATTTCTAGCACCCCAGATGCTACTCACCAACCTAGGATGTAGAACAGAATCTTTATGAGCTATGTTATGCCAATTCACCTAGATGTTCCCTGAGACTATAGTCCTAAGCCTTTAACCTAGTAACTCAGCCCCACGAGATGTTGTCTAGGAATTTTCCTACCTGTGCCCTTTATGTGCTCTGTTATATACGTGTAACACACATAAACATGGATATACATACGCCTGCAGATACACCTGTATGAAGGTAAGTTAAAAAGTATTGCTATGAAATCATGGAACATTTATTGAACAAAAATATCAAAATGTGAAGCTATTGTTTTTCAACATATCCTCCATCTAGATCTATACACTTCTAAAGGCAGTGTTTCCATCTCTCTATCCCTTCCCCAAAGAATTCTGTGCCCTTTGATTCACATCACGTCAAAATAGCAGCTTTGGCATCCTTGAGGGACACAAATCATGTTCCATTTAAATGTTCTTTGAGTTTAGGGAACAAAAAGAAGTCTGAAGAGCAAGATCAGGGATGTAGGGTGGATGGGATAAGGTTTCCCAACAAAATTCCCATAGAAGAGCCCTTGCTACTCTTCAAGAATGAGCAGGTACGTTGTCGTGATGGAGTAAAATTTTTTGATGCAACTTTCCTGGCCTTTGTCTCACCAATGCAGTTTTCAATTTCTTAAAACTTCGTAATAAGCCCCTGTGATCGTCCTGTGTCCTTCGAGAAAATCTATCAAGATTATCCCTTTGGAATCACAAAAAACAGTCTCCATAACCTTCTGAGTGGTCTTCCCTGTCTTGGCTCATCTTTGAGGTCTTCCCAGACTTCCTTAAAACATTTGATCTGTCTAAAAACTGCATTTTTATGTGGGGCAGCTTTCCCATAAACTTGTTGTAAAGCTTCAATTATTCGAAAAGATGTCCAATTACTTTTTGTTAAAAATCTGATTTCAGCCCAGACCTCTAAATTTTTTTTTTTTTCATGGCACAAAAAGTATCATTTTTTTTAGAGACATCCTAGAGAAACTAAGACGAGTGTATTGCTGAGAGAACTTGTCTGCACCATCCACCGAT
The DNA here is from genome assembly GCF_030014295.1 of Loxodonta africana. Taxonomy (NCBI): domain Eukaryota; kingdom Metazoa; phylum Chordata; class Mammalia; order Proboscidea; family Elephantidae; genus Loxodonta; species Loxodonta africana. The sequence goes on along the minus strand of NC_087347.1, from coordinate 106,354,395 downwards.
CTCAGAGACATGATTGAACATGTTTTGTTTGGAATAAGTCTGTGCAGGTATGAACTAGAATCCTGGCAACAACACTTTTTGACTTGCTTTTTTTTTTTCCTCATACATGTATGCTCATATGCTCACATGTGTGTTCCTACACCTGTATATGCATACATGTCTACCTATGTGGCCACACATGTATTTTATTGGTTGTTATTATTGTTGTTGCAAAATTGTCTGTTATAGCTTTTACTGAAATTTTCCTTAATTGCATGTGCTTCTTAGTGTCTTTGTTTACCTTGGAGAAGTTGTGTAGACTTCACTCATATTGGGCACTGCCTTTCCCATCACCCACAATAACAAGTGTCTACCCTCTAGAAAGTGGTTAAGTGCCACAGCTGCTAACCAAAGGGTCAGCAGTTCAAATCCACCAGGTGCTCCTTGGAAACTATATGGGGCAGTTCTACTCTGTCCTGTAGGGTCGCTATGAGTCGGAATCGACTCGACGGCACTGGGTGGGTTGGGTACCCTCTAGAAAGTGATTCCCCGTCCTTCCCCCTCCAATCCCTGGTAACCATCAAAGAACATAGCTTTCTGTGTATATACCTGTTCTTGATTTTTTTTTATAAAAGTGATGCCATATAATATTTGTCCTTTTGTGATTGACTTGTTTCACTCAGCATAATATCCTCCAGATTCATCCATGTTTCTGTTTTTTTGATCATTGCCATTTTTTAGGGATGAGACGGTATCTCACTGTAGTTTTGATTTGCATCCCCCCAAAAAAAAAATTTTTTTTTTTTTTTTTTTAATAGCTAATGGGAGTCCTGGTGGTGTAGTGGTTAAGAGCTTGGTTGCTTACCAAAAAGGCTGGCAATTCAAATCCACCAGCAACTCCTTGGAAACCCTATGGAGCAGTTCTACTCCGTCTTATAGGGTCACTATGAGTTGGAACCAATTGACAGCACCTAACAACAACAACAACAACAATGGCTAATGATCATGAGCATCTTTTCATGTACATCCTGTATGTTAAAGTATGTATTTTGGGCAATCAATTATAGAAAGATTAGGGCTCTTTACAGGTATTATACATTTATGGAAATTAAAAGTTACCAGACAAAGCAAACTTTTGGTCAAATAATATTCTAATGAAGAAAGTCTTACATTACCCATAAATTCTAGCATTTGTGGCTTTGATGTCCATCACTCATTGAAGTTTTACTTCCCCTTCCAAACCAAAATACAGGTATTCTAGGTTGGTATCACAAAATTATCCATTAAAAATGTCATTGGAAGCAAAGATATAGAAATATGATTACCTGTAACAAAAATTCCAAAGTTATTCTTAATGATCAATTTTTTTGGTCATAATTACAAAGTACACACTTTAACTTTTTTCAAAGATTTTATTTTATTTTTTCTTGCTCCTAATATTGTATACATGCCCATATCAAACTTATGTTTTATCCAAATTCTTTTTACAAAGGTACATTTATTTTAGGTTAATAGGAATTAAATTAACCACCCTAGAAATCTATAATCCAAAAGTGTGGCTCTGTTCATCTTGAATGTGGAATATGGGGATGGCGAGGAAAATATTCACCATGGAATTAAGAACCACTTTATTCACCTTTCAGAAGCATCTAGCTTAAGCCCAGAAAATTTAGGCCTTCTTTTAAAATGAACATTGATTTCTGGAAAGAAACCAGCTCCATTCACAATAAAATCTGATGTTTTGTGGATGAATTCAATTAATGTCCTCAACTGATTCCAAGGAGAAAAGATAAAACTACGGTTGTGAATACGATTCCACAATCTTGTACAATTTTGTCCATTGGTGTCAAATTGTTTAATAGTCTTCCCAATTACATAAATTGTCAGCTACAAGAACACAGTTAAAGTTGACTAAAACTGTTCCTTGGGATATAGTTTTGACCCAAATTACTTTTCTCATGGTTTTTCGGCCTCTGTGGCACGTATTATGATTCATGGATGCCTATGACTCTGGGAAGATGACAGCATAAACAGACCATTATTCTGACGCTCCCCTACAAATACAACAAGAAATACAAAAAAAAAAAAAACTGTGCTCGGCTTTGAGGGACTCTGAATTGGGAAGCAGAGAAAGGCAGCGGGGAACTACAGAAAGGCAAGAATCAATGACTTGATGAGTTGTGTATGATAAAAAAATTTCTTCTCCCATTATCACTGCCCTTGTCCCCAGCTACGCAGAACACTGGCTGCTATGAACTGGGGAAATGGCCAAAAAAAAAAAAAAAAAAAACCAGCTTGCTTCCCTCACCACTATACCACTGCCTGTACAAAGAGACAGGACCCCAAGCTTCTGCTTTAATATCAACAAGGCAGACCTCCCAGGGATCCGTTTGGAGTGTACCAGCACCTCTCCTACCCAGACACTGTCAGTTACAAGTCTACTCTGAATTGCTACAGAAGGCCTCTACAGTGGAGTCTGCTCTCATAGTCAGCACTGTACCTGCCCTCCTGCATATCCCATAGCTCAGGCCTCTGAAACCCACAGGACAGATCTCCTGGGGAGTCAGTTTGGGTGCGTCTGCTCCTCCTTCTGGTTGGTGCTGAGGCCTGCTGACTAAGGCTTCTGTGTACTAGAAAGCAGGCATCTAGAGTGGAAGCTACACCCACAGCCAACATACTATGGCGGTGGCGGGGGGGTGCTCTGATAGCAAGAAGGCAGACCACCCTGACCATCTGTTTGGAGCATGACAATTCCTTCCCCCCACTCCCCAGACACTGTCACCTGCAAGCTTGCTGTGAATGGCTGCAGAAGACCTCTGCGGTGGAGTCTGCTCCCATAGTCAGCACTTAACCTGCCTCTCTGCATACCCCGTAGCTCAGGCTTCTGAAACCAACAGCACAATCTTCCCTGTGGGTCAATTTGGCTTGGTCTGCCCCTACTTCCTATTGGTACTGAGAACTGCTGACTGTTGGGAAGCAGGCATCTTAAGTGGAAGCTGCACTCACAGCCAACAATCTACCAGAAGTGGAGGAAAGGGCTCTGATAGCAACAAGGCCGACCTCCAAGGGGAACTGACTGGAGTGTGACACCCAATCCCCCACCTGGTAACTGTTGGTTTCCAGACTGTTGCAAACTGCTACAGAAGGCCCCTGCAGTATAGTCTACTCCTTTAGTCAGAATTCTATCTGCCTCCCTGTGCATCCCATAGCTCAGGCCTCCCAAACCAACAGAACAAACTTCTCTTGGGGTCAGTTCAAGTTTGTCTGACCCACCACCCTTTCCAGTCTGCACTAAGAACTACTGACTAAGGCTGCTGACAAGCATCTTGAGAGGAGGCTACACTCACACCCAACATTCTCTAGGGGGCTCTGATAGCAACAAGGCAGGTCTCCCTGGGGGTCCCCACAGAGTGTGACGACCCCTCCCTCACCCAGTAACTGTCAGCTGCTTGACTGATATGAACTCCTATAGAAAGTTCCCTACACTGGAACCAGAAGGAGGGTCACCTCAGTGGAAACAGCTCCTTCAACCACAAGAGGTAACTGGGGCTCTAAAACCAACAACATAGATTTTTCAGAGGTCCTTCTGGTTAGTGCCAGCCTCTCCACCTCGTGGTATGAAGAAAAGCCTGCCTGTGTTTCCTCTGAATGCCAACTCAGATATAAGAAGCCCCATAGAGCAGGGAAGAAAGACTTGGGCAAAACCTGAGGGCAACACACAGCCCCAAAGAGGGCTCATTGGGTATAGATTTTCCAACTGAAAACATGGTTGCAGAAACAGAGAAGGAAAGGTAGTAATAACCAGAGAGAGAGGACTGCACCCCCTGGTGGAAAGATTGATTAGTGCACAACATCTCACCTGAGTGGCAGTGCCCACTGGTGGACAGATTGACCACAGCGTGTTCCTTGGTGTGTTGGGGAGACCTTGAAAGTTGAAAACAGAGATCTGGAACTTTTGAATCGTAATTAAACCAGAGAGTGAGAAGGAGATATCACAGAGAGGGAGAAGAAATGGTAAACAAGGCTGAAGGCTTTGCTCACATAAGAGTTTTTTTGCAGAAAGTAGTGTGGGCAAAAATACCAATACTGGGGAGAACTGAGAAAGTTAACACCCTTGGAGATTCCAGTGCCCCAGCAAAAAAATCACAAAACACACAAGAGACATAATGGCCCATACAAATGAACAAGACAAAGGGAGTGAAAGTGCATCTAGGGAAGACTGAATAATGAAAAAAATGGAAGAATATAACACAACAACATTAAACATAATTAAACACCTAAAGTAAAACACAAAGAGCTAAAAGAAATAAGGAAAACAATGCATGGAGAAAATAAGAATTTAAAAAAAGAGATATTGCAACTTGGAGGAACAATACCTGAAATGAGAGACATAATAGAAGGACTTACCAACAGATTTAATGAGGCAGAAGAAAAAATCAGCAAATTAGAAGATAAGATAGTTAAAATTACATGGATGCCTATGTGTCATCACTAAGTTCTATTCTCATCTTGTGTCTAAAAATGAATTTCCATAGCTCTCCAGTATTCCACCAGGATTCTGGACAAAGAACAGTTAGTCTGTGTCAATTTGCTGACAGTCTCCTGTGTAGTAAAGAGATTTTCCTGGACACTGGAGAGTCTCTGGTGAACATGTGAGTTATAATATTTTGGGTCTTCAGTGTAGGTAACATTGATGGACTTCGAAAAGTGATTTCAAAAATACAAAACCTAATTAAGAATTATCCACCCTTCCCTCTGAATATGCCAATATCTTCTTTAAAAAATTACACCTGGGTTTGAAAAGAAGGGCAGCATGTCATTTACTTGAAAAAGAATAAGGGCTTGTACAGGAATGAGTACATTATCATGGTGGTAAGGATGTACCAAACGGAATATAGCAGTGTTAGTGCAGAAAGCAAATGTGTGATGAATGAGAGGTTTATACAGTGAATCACATTTGGCTTTTAACACCGAACAAAATTCATTTTTCAAATAGTTCAAGTTTTACTCATCAGTTACCTCTTTCTTTTCACCTCACAGGCCTCCCTCACTCCTCTTCTGCACCCTCTCTGGTCTCCCCAACATACATGCACCCATAAACAGGACGCTTACAGGTGACTTGATATCACATAACAGCAGGCAGACAGATGAAAGTAAAAGACTCGAAAAGGAAGGGCATCAAAAGTCCCTAAAGAGCTTACTTGATTTTTAGTAGAAAAAAAAAAAAGAAAACATATAATTTTATAGCTCCTCTTTTATAATTATTTTTAGCAGTATTCCGGAGAACACTGTATTTTTTAAAAGTTACAAAAAAAAAAAAAAGCATCAGACAGTTTATTCTGTGATACCTTATTTCACCTATACATTGCCGTTCTGTGTTTATTTCACCGTGTGAGGTACTGCCTTCTCATTCATAGGACCTTCAAAGTTTCTCCTTCAGAAGCACTAGCCCAAGACAAATTGGCACAGCAGGGAAGGAGAGTTGCTTTTTGTGACTCAAGAGGAAAAATATACATTATTTCTCTCTAATCTGCTGAAGCACATTTGACTTGATTCCCATGTCGATTTTCATTTTGACAAGACAGATGGTGAGGGAAGCACAATTGTATAGATTTGCACATTTATTCCCATTTTCAAGGCATGGATGGAGAAATCTGTCCTGGTTGATGGCTTAAAGTGCCCTGTCACTCTGTTCTTTAGTATGAAAGTGTTCAGAAATCAGGATGCTGTAATATGCCATTGCAATAGCCCATTAACTTACGGAGCTGAGCAGTACTTTGAGGTGTCAAGGGCAAAGAAGTCTAACTCAACTGCCACTGATTTGTTACACCCACCAATGAAACAAGGCGCACTATCGCTTTTTTTTTTTCGCTAGGGGGTGATTTTTAAAAAATCATCTTCAGGCTCAGAAGGAGGTGAGCTCTTATGATAGGAGGGGCAGATTTTCTGGCATCCTTGCTCCTTTCTTTTCCCATTGCCACCAAGGAGGGCACTGACAGGCATGCTGCTGTTAGAACTGAGTGTGAAGTTGGGACTGGAAAAGATTTTTGCCTTTAGGAGCCGAGTATCTTGATGTCTTAGGTGATATTATTATCAGGGAAATTTTGACAACCAGAGAGAAGGTTGTAGGATTATTTTAATTGTTTCTTTTTTTACAAATTCTTTCTTTATTCAGGCTAAGGAAAACGGAATTGTTTTTAAAAACCATCAGAATATGATTTGGAGCTCTGGTGGTGTAGCAGTTAAGAGCTCAGCTTTTAACCAAAAGGTTAGTAGTTCAAATCCACCTGCCACTCCTTGGAAACCCTATGGGGCAGTTCTACTCTGTCTTATAGGGTCACTGTGAGTCGATTCCAACTCGATGGCAATGAGTTTATTCTTATTCTTACTGCAGATTTTTCTATCTAAAACAGATTTCAGCTGGAGTTGGTGGAGGAAGTGCCCATGATTTAGTACATTTTCAAAACAATGACAACAAAAATAATGACAAAAGCATCAGATTATGGTTTTGTATTTGGGGAGAATGATCCTATTTTTTTTTTTTTTTTCTGAATTCAATGCCTACATTTCTTGGATGATTGGTATTGCATAATAGTGAAATTCATTCTCTACAATGCCTAACTTCACTATTTAAGGGTGGAGTTTTATAGCAATGTTCAAGTGCCATAGTTATGGGATCACATGACTCACTTAGCTCTTTTATTTAATAACCACAGACTGCAGTGTAAATGTTACTGGCCAACTTGGTATTCCTTTGGAGAATGAGGAAGGGGAGGGAAGAGGAGGAATGAGTATGTGCAAATCTACCACACATCCAAAAATCACTTCAAATTATCAATCTCAAATTGAAATTGATTCAACTAATTTTATTTGTACTTCCACTATGTGTAAAAGACTCCTGTAAAATTTGTGGGAAAACCAACAATTAATAAAACACAGTGTCTGTCATCATACAGTTGGCAGTTATGTAGGGAACTAAAGCAAGTACACACACATAAATACAATCACCAAGACAAATCCCATTAAATGAGTACACACAATATCATGAGGCTGTGAAAGAGCAGAAAGTTACATCATCAAGCAAGTATAACTATAATATGGATTATGAGCAGACAGAAATTATTCATACAATTAAAAAAATTATTTTAGAATAAATTTAAATTTACTGAAAAGTTACATAGAACAGAGAATACTTGTACCCCTTCACCCAACTTCACCCAGCTTCTCTTAATATAAACGTCTTACATAATAATGGCACCTTTATCAAAACTAAGAAATTGACCTTGGTACATTAATATTAACTAAAATACAGACCTTATTTGAATTTCCTTAGTTTTCTACTAACATCTTTTTTCTGTTTCAGGATCCAATATACAATATAAATCCATTGTCGTGGAGTTGATTCTGACGCACAGCAATCTTATAGGACAGAATAGAACTGCCCCATACTGTTTCCAAGGAGCGGTTGGTGGATTCAAACCACCATCCTTTTGATTAGCAGCTGTAGCTTTTAAGCACTGAGCTACCAGGGCTTCCAATATATAATATATACAGGTAGTATACAACATTGCATTAAGATACAAATAATTTCGTTCATAATTTCCACCTTCAGTTGTAATCTTTGATAGAGATTGTGTGGTAGTATAAAATTTGGTTCTAGAATCAGAAATGCCTACTGTCAAATTCTTGCTTTGTCAATTACAGACAGAACTAAAACTTTCCAGGCCTCAGTGAGTTCATTTGTCAAGTAGGAATGATAACAGTAGTAACTTCTGAGTTGTTGTTACAAGTGAGGAGAAGTATTTAAAGTGCTTAGCTGGTATCTGGCCTAACATTTAATGATTGCTAGCAAATATTGTATCCGATTATATTGATTCACTTAAAAAAGAAAAGTGTGAAAGTAAAATGATTCCAGAGGTTTTAAAATGTCAAATATGATGCACAAATGGCAGTGAATTTAAGGTTAAATTAACATTACACATAATAAAAGCTGGAGTACAACATAAAGAGAAAGATTTAGAGGGATACTGTTTACAGTGGAGCCCTCGTGGCACAGTAATTAAGATCTATGACTGCTAACCAAAACGGAAGCCCCTCGAATACATCAGCCGCTCCTTGGAAACCGTACAGGGCAGTTCTACTCTGTCCTATAGGGTCGCTATGAGTTGGAATCGACTCGACGGCAACCGGTTTGGATTTTTTGTTTTGTGTGTAGAGTCAGATATAACAAATGAATAGGACCTGAATAGACAGTGAAAATGGGTAAGGCATTTCAGGCACACATATAAAAGAGAATATAACAAAACGAATACATGGCAGGAGATTAACTTAGCAGTAACAGTAGATCTATGAAGGTTAAAAGTAGTTAAAAGAAGACTGGAGAAAAAAACTGGGACCAAGTCTTAATGGGCCTTGAATATCAGGGTAAGAGGATTAAACTTGATTCTGTAGATAAGAGGCAACCATTGAAGATTTGGGTGCCACAAAGTATGATTTCATAAGATGGACAGCATTTGTCCATCATGGGGTAAATCCTTTTGGACACATATTGAACTCTCATTTAGTGTGGCTCAACTGTTAACTGAAAAGTTGGTGGTACCACCAACTGCTCCATGAGAGAAAAGACTGGTGATCTACTGTGTCCTACAGGGTCGCTATTAATCAGAATCAGCTCAACTGCACGCAACAGCACTAGCGGCCCATTGGGGAGATATACAAAGTAACAAAAAATTTTAGACAGTATAACAAGATTCTTAGACACATGGACACATGCTGAATTCACACAAAAATACTTTTAGAATAAGTTACTCTTTGGAGCTTTCGAAAGCAGTTTTTAGCTCTTGTGCAATAATCACATGAAACATTTTTGGATCACTTTTTATTTGAAAACCACCCACTTGGTTACTTGTAGATAAGAGAGCAATAATTCTTAACAAAGTATTGAAAATATTAGATATCTTGATCTATATCCTTGTGGGTTAGTAGAGAATTGTTTATTAAATTTTTATTAGTATTTGCTCGGTCATGATTTTCGTATTTGTTATTTTAGGCACAACAAGAGTTACGGCACACCCTTCTTGATATACTTGTTAATAAGCTCAGTAGAACTACAGTATACTTTTAAGAAAAGTACTATGTAGAATAATGAGAGAAAATTATAAGGACAGCTATTTGGACTTGGTGTTAAAAAGTTCATGTCTTGGCTACAGGATCTATGAGTTATCTGAGTTATCATTCTTGGGACTTGGGCAAGTCTCAGATTCTCTGTGTTTTGTTTTCTTTACTTATCAACTGGAAATAATAATGTATAGCACTTGTTTCTCAAGAGTACTTCGTAAAATACAAAAAATATACAAATGCCAGTCTTTATTTTATGATTCTCTCTATTTAAACATTCTAGATTTCTCATGTTTTCAATCAAGAGAGAAAAATAAATTATATCTATAAATTTTATTTTACCAAATTAGTTTCAATTTTATTTCCTACCAGTTTGTCATTTATCTTATAAAAAAGATCATGGGATAGTATGAATTTTACCCTGAACATTTTTTTTTCTGCATCCATTTTCAAATGAAAATACCATCCAGATATAAAATAACACAAAGAGGTAAAAAAGAAGTGAAATAAAAAGATTGATTTATCAAAAAAATGAAGACTATAATACCTGCCTTTTTATTCTCAGTTTCCAAGCATATCTCTCTTTCATAACATTCCCCAATGATATTTTTAGGGGAGCCCTGGTGGTACAGCAGTTAAGAGCTCAGCTGCTAACCAAGGTTGGAGGTTTGGACCCAGCAGCCGCTCCAGCGGGAGAAAGATGTGAGAGCCTGCTTCCATAAAGATTATAGCCTTGGAAATCCTATGGAGCAGTTCTATTCTGTCCTATAGGGTCATTATTAGTCAGAACTGACTTGAAGGCAACGAGTTTGGTTTTGGTTAATGATGTTTTTAAATGAAAGTACTATAAACAAGATGGTAAATCTGACCCATGAAGTGAACTGAGTAGCTCCTAAAAAATTCTGCTCCTGAAGAAATGGATATCAGAATGGGGCAGTTAAGCCCAATTCCCAGAAGTCCAAGCCCAGCGACTAGCAAAGAAAATGAGGGCTGATAAATAGGTTTGTAGAACCTCCTGATTTGGTGAAATTTTTTCAAATGAATAAATGATTAAAATGGTTCAATGAAAATCACAGGCAAAAGGGTGAAATATAATGACTATCTGATCTGTTAAAAGGAAAAAGCTTTTAAACTAATCGATCTTTTCCACCACAATTTATGTCATAGCCTTTTAAGATGATCCCATCTTAAATGGGGAAGTGACAAAGAAATATCTGTCTAATATAGTTGCTCAACGGATAGATTTTCAGTACGCTAAGCAAATGTACTTGAGAGCTTTCATTTTAAAGGGGACTACACATTAGACTCTTGTGGATTATCTTATGTCTAGTTTTACCCTTGTTGTTGCTAGGAGTTAGAAGGCAGGCAATTGAGACCAACATTTTTTTTTTTTTCTTCAGACTTGATGGACAATCCTGTGCCAATCATTTAACCTCCATGTGCTTCATTGCTGGCATCCCTCAAAGGAGTACACTAATGTGTGTCCCACTAATTCTTGTCATCCATCTCCTTCATGGACACATTACATAGGTTAACTAATAAAGCTGATAAGCACTTCGCAAATTCAAAGCACAAAAGTAGAAGCGCTAAGTAAGCTAAATCAAGAGACCCACTGGATGGTGAACTGATTTGAATTTGCAATGATTTATGGATTTCATGAATCCTATCTTATACTCTTTGCAATAAAGCTATAGATTTTTAAAAAAATCTTTTCAAAAATGTAAAGAATGAACATTGAATGTGTCATTTTTAACATGGAAAAATGTTTCATTCATATTACTTAGGTGTTTTCGTTTTTAAGATATTTACTTTGTGATCACTTTTTATCCAGAATTTTTAAGTTTTTTATTCTTCCTTCTGATGTGATACTACCTTGTGGTAAAATATGTCATAACACCAAAAGAATAAAATAATTGGTCAGAAAAGTAGAATGACAAATAACAAGATTCCCTTAGTTACTGAGGAAAAATATCTCAGCTACGGGCAAGAGAGAGAAACTCTACAAGAGAAAAGAAATTTACTCCATCTTGGTTTAATATTCAGTCCCAGTTATATCTACTTTGGCTGTCAGCACGGAGACTAATTAGTGCCAGTGGTGATGGGAGTTTTCGTGATGCCAACTTTTGTCCTTTAAGAACTGGATTAAATTCAAAATCATTTCTCACACTCTGCAAAATGGAATGCTTTGACTGTGCCTCAGCAAAGTCACATATGATACCATTTCTATCAAATTTTGACATTATAGTTATAACTAGAGGCGGGCAGTAAAGTGCAGAGTTGGGCAATTATCTGAGATAATGCATACCAATCAAACTTTGCTATGACACATTAGAAAACTGAGACCTAAATGTTCTTTGCTTGACTACTTTAGATTCTTACAGAACCACAATATCCTTGTATACAATGTGTATGTAGAGTAATCATAAAACTAAATTTTTTCTCTTAGATGAGTTTTCACACAGAACAATGTTTGTTCCATTTGAATAACAATGATGCAGTTAAGAGCAGTGGATTAAAAAATTCAAATCAGATGATCTCCAAATCTTTGGGGGCAGTGAAAAATATTCTTGACCCCTCTCAGGATCAGGCTTAGAGGTAGCTGGGAAAAAGTGATCTGCTTTTATGGTGGCCACTTTTCACACTCCAATAAGCAACAAAAAATAGCAAATGGTTAACATGCTTGGCTGCTAACCAGAAGGCTGGAGGTTCCAATCCACATCGAAAGAAAGGCCTGGCTATCTACTTCTGAAAAATCAAATGGAAAGTTTGACCACAGATATCGATGATAGTTGCACAACATGATTGATGTAACTGGTCTTGCTGAATTGTACTTTTGAAAAATGTTGAAATAGCAAATGTTGTGTTATAGATATTTTTACTACAATAACAACTTTTTTAAAAAAACCTGGGGAGTGCAGTTCTATTCTGACACACAAGGGTTGCCATAAGCTGGAAATGACTCAAAGGCAACTGGTTTTTTGCTTGAAATTCAACCGGAGAGGAAATTAGTTTAGTACATAATCCTCATGCTAAAAAGTAAGACCTCCTTTTAATGTAAAATGTAATTTTCCAGGAACCCTAAAATCCGTTCGAGTCATTCTTGACTCATAGCGACCTTATAGGACAGAGTAGAACTGCCTCATGTGATTTCTAAGGCTATAAATTTTTATGCAAGCAGACAGCTGGTGGGTTAGTACTGCCGACCTTTTGGTTATTAACCAAGAGCTTAACCACTGCACCACTAGGAACTCTGGTATTGAGGTAAACTGTGTACAGTAATCAACTATTCATTCTTCACTTTTCCTGATTGCAGAGACTCTAGCATTCATATTTCAACACAAAGGAAGCAGCATCACCCGGACCTGAAGCTAGTAACTACTTATGAGTTTGACTCAGAGATTGATTATATGGTTTTTTAAAATAGTTTACAGCCTTACATTCTTTTCAGTGTCAATATTTGCATTTTATTTTGTTTGTTTTAAAATATTTTAGTATCCAGTAGTACCAATTTAATTGTTCTAGTAAGGAGAAAGGGTAGAATTTACTCCAAGGGGAGATCAAATGCCAATTCAGGCCAGCATACAAAAAAGGACTAGACAGTCGTTTAGATGGAGACAATAGTGGGTCAGTCCCCCCACACCTAGTTCTCAGTAGCATATACCTGCAAAAACTACATCCAGTGGTCAGCAGTCACATTCGTTTTGCCAGTAGTGATTTAGTTTTAGGAAATACTCACCTGTCACATTAAACTAATACCACAATTTGAATTATTTCTGTTTAGCTGTTTTGCTATTATTTAGCTTGTAAGTACATTCTGGCTTTTGGGAAGTACATTCTGGTGATAAACTTAATTAAAAGATTTAAATGTAGAGAGCTTATGCTTAGATTTATGTCTGTACGCTTAGCAGGTTTTAGTTGTTCGATGTTTTAAAAAAATATATGAATATGTTAAATATCACTTGCTTTGGCTTACTTCAACTATTTTCTTTATGTGAGAGGATTTGTTCAGCCCTAGAGTGAATTAAACGTCACTGCCAACGAAGAAACTGAACTATGTGAAGAAGGAAGAGGCATTAGTTTTGGAGGAAGACTCATTAACCATATAAATGCAGATGACACAACCTTGCTTGCTGAAAGTGAAGAGGACTTGAAGCACTTACTGATGACCATCAAAGATCACAGCCTTCAGTATGGATAACACCTCAACACAAAGACAACAAAAATCCTCACAACTGGACCAATAAGCAACACCATAATAAATGGAGAAAATTATTAAAGTTGTAAAGGATTTTATTTTACTTGGATCCACAACCAATGCCCATGGAAGCAGCAGTCAAGAACCAAAGGACTTATTGCATTGGGCAAATTTGCTGCAAAGATGTCACTTTAAGGACTAAGTTGCTCCTGACCCATGCCATGGTGTTTTGAATCACCTCACATGTATGCAAAAGCTGGACAATGAATGAGGACACCGAAGAAGAATCAATGCCTTTGAATAGTGGTTTTGGCAAGGAATATTGGATATACCATGGAACGCCAAAAGAACAAAGAAATCTCTCTTGGAAGAAGTACAGCCAGAATGCTCATTGGAAGTGAGGATGGCAAGACTTCATCTCACATAGTTTGGACGTGTTATCAGGGGGCACCAGTCCCTGGGGAAGGACATCATGCTTGGTAGAGTAGATGATCAACAGAGAAGAGGAAGACCCCCAATGAGGTAGGTTGACACAGTAGCTGCAAGAGTAGGCTCAAGCATGGCAATGATTGTGAGGATGGTGTAGGACCAGGCAGCGTTTTCTTCTGTTGTACATAGGGTCACTATGAATCAGAGCCGACCCGATGGCACTAATAACAACAAAGAGCCCTCCCCTCAAAGGAGAGGAATTAAGGAATTTTGTTTTATTAGGCTCAAGCTCTCTATTTCTCCAAAGGCTGTTTTTTAATTGCTTATCACTTAGACTCCAAATTTAATGTCCCACTAAGACTTTTCCACCAGAGCTATTATGAAGGAGGAGCACAAATAGAGCTTTTGATAAGGAGAGCTGAAGGATAGCTGAAGTAGAGGGAGGCAGCGAGGATTCTGAATATTAGTCCTCCTAATCCATCAGTGGAGCCCTGGTAGCAAAGTGGTTAAGAGCTCAGGCTGCTAACCAAAAAGGTCAGCAATTTGAATCCACCAGCCGCTCCTTGGAAACTCTATGTGGGAGTTCTATTCTGTCCTATAGGGTTGCTATGAGTAAGAATCGACTCTATGACAACTGGTTTGGTTTTTGTACTATTGGTAATTCATCAATAGCGGGTTGAATGGTGCCCCCAAAATATGTCCATGCCCTGGGACCTGTGAATGCGAACTTACTTATAAAACTATATAATTAAGTACCTTGAGTTCATCCTGGATTAGGCTGGTTGCTAAATTCAATAACAAGTGTCCTTATAAGGAAAACGAAAAGGAAGAAACATAAAGGAGATTGGATTTATGCTGTCACAAGGCAAGATACTCCTGGAGCCACAGAGGCTGAAAAAGGCAAGGAAGAATCCTCCCCTTGAGGCTTCAAGAGTGTGGCCCTGATTAAGTCCTTGATTAAGGACTTCTGGTCTCCACAACTATGAGGGAACGCCTTTCTGTTGTTTTAAGCTACTGAGTTTGTGGTAAGTTGTTATGGAACCTTATAAAGCTAATGCAATCAGTACACCAGATTTAGTAATGAAGATCACTGTCAGCAGCCATGGGTGACAGAGTCAAGAAGAGAACTGCATCATCCCAACACCCAGGAGCCAGGTTGAATCAGAGTTCTCACTGCCCAGCTAACTGTCCAGTTGTCAGATGTGTAGGAATATTGATTTCCACGAAGTGGCCCCCATGATGAGCCCCCAGAAAAGGCATATGCTCTTTCCCATATTTTAAGTTTTGCTTTGTTGCTACCTATCACCTGTGTATGGGTGTTTCTGGAGAACTGTAAGCCCAAAATGTTCTGTCTGCAATTAACATATAATAAACCAGTTTCACTGGGCTGATTCAGTACTTACTAGAGCAAAAACCAAGGACAGTGTAAGCAATAATAGTTAAGAGAATATGTAGAGGAAGGCAATATGTAATACGAATAACTGCTCATAAACTCAGCTTAGCAGGAACACAATCGTATAAACCTGACAGGTATTGATCTTCTGAGGTAAAACGATGAGGTAGATGGACTTGGCTGTATGAGCTCAGGACTGGCGGAAAGAAGAAAGCTCTGTAGATTAAAAAGAACATCCATTTTGTGGTCAGCGGCATGGTTACTTTATGCTTATCCAGACCATACAGTCACTTGTTCCCACATTCTGTGGTTCTGCTTTAGGACCATGGTGGGGTCAATAATCTCAAAGACGATCAGTTAAGGAAATGTGGCAATTGGAGGACCTTGGGGCAAAAAAGCATATCAAATTAGCATTCACTAAATTAAAAGAATATCTTGCAGCATATCCTTTCTTCCAGGTACTTCTTAGGCCCTGGGGATACTTTAAGGAATGACACACATACAATGGGTTCCCTCAAAAATTGTCTTTACAGCTATACTTTTAAAAAGTAAGCTTTTGACTAAAACAAACACACAAAATTAAATTTATTTGTGACCTATGAGTTTCAGGCAGTGTTTGTTTAGTACTATATACCTGCTGTTTCAGAGCCTTGTCCCTTCTATGCCTTGTCCCCTCTATGTCCCTTCTGTGCCTTCAGTGGAAAACCTGGTGGTGTAGTGGTTAAGAGCTATAGCTGCTAACCAAAAGATCAGCGGTTTGAATTAGCCAGATGCTTCTTGGAAACACTATGGGGCAATTCTACTCTGCCCTATAGGGTTGCTATGAGTCAGAATCTACTTGAGGGCAATGGGTTTTTGGTTTTACGCCTCCGAAGCCGTAAATAAGATTCTGGGCTTATTTTTCTCCAGAAATTACCTTAAATCCATGAACATCTCATGTTGCAGGCCAACCATACTCCTACTTCCACCCTGAACATGAAGGTAAAAGAGAAATCTTTGTCCCCAAACTTGATTTGACCCAAATAATAATACCCTCCATTTGTCTGTAACACTTTTATCTTTTTAAGAGGCTCTCAGTGCTACCAAATATAGAACAGGAAAGGTAAGCAGGAATTTCTTTAGACCATGTTTCTGCCTCAGCCAAGGACAACTTGCATACTCCTACAATTTATTCTTCTCACATATGAACAGAGGAACAATTTTTCCTCATCCATAGAGTCTGAACATGAACTTAATATGTCAGTGAATGGCTCTGATTATGGTAAACGCATTCTGTGACTCAGGAGTGATTCTGCTGTGAGGAGTATAGCTTATCCATTTTCCTATTACTCTATGGGAAGAGGTGTCCTGGACCTTCACTTCCCATTAGAGTGAATAAAGACAGGCCTCACGTATCACACATTCAGGAAGCAGGTTACCGTTAATACCTTGCAAGATGCTTGAATGTGTTGAACACCGGAAGCCTGACTAGAAGGTCAGAAACTGAAAATTGTTTTGAGGAATAGTTTGAATGAGAGTCTTAAGGTTATAAAGGTAAAGTGTCACCTTTTTTTTTTTTTATTTCAACCTTTAGAAAGTGAGATTATTGTGGAAATAAAAATAGAGAGCAGTTAAGTACAATTTTTTCTTTTTATTCATATATTTTAAGGGCTCCTCTGAAAATATTAAAATTGACAGATTTTATAATGTTTCAAAGTAATAAAAGACTTTAAAAAAGTTTTTTCTTAAAATTAGTGATATTCATGAAGATAAAGGTAATACATATTTCATAAGAAGTTAATTGTTTTTCAAGATAATTGAAGCATTATTAATTTATGTTAGTAGTAGAGAATTACAAAGTTCAGAGTAGGTGATAGATATATATCTAGTCAGAAAACAAAGTAGTTCAAATTTTCAGTAGTTTCAAAACATAATGAGAGCCAATCTTGGAAGTACAATATAAAATAATTTCCCAAAGTCTCACAATATACATGCATGAAGTAAAAGTAATATAAAATGTACATTATATTTCTACATTAGGTAAAATCTCCAAGAGATAATTCCCTTTAAGATTATAAAATAGGGCAGGGTGTGGGGAAGTAGAACTCTTTTCCAAATAATTCTTAGTAGGAAGGTAAATCACAGGAATAATTTTTGGAATGGAATTTAGCAATAAATATCAAGAGTTTCAAAAGTGTAGCACTCTGAGGCCCAGAAATTATGCTTTTGAGACACTGATCATAAAATAATCCAAAATATTTATGTTTAAAGGTGTTCATCATATTTTTTTTTTAATAATTAGGAACAGAGAACCATCTAAATACCAAACAACTGAAAATAATTTAACATTTTGTAGTATACACCATATAGTGATATAATTCCACAAATATAGTATTACATAGGGTAAAAATATGTTTTTAAAAAGTCTCATAAAATGACCAAATGCTTGTATCACAAAGTTTAACAAAAATATGGGAAAATAAATAACAAGAACAGTGTGACCTCTAATTACCATATGTTGGCAATTTATATTGGTAATGATAGAAATTGTGAATAAATTCTTAAAACTTCATCTTATACATTTCTTTATTATTCAAGTTTTCCAATAAGCTTGTAAAATATTGTTGAAAATTGTCTGAAAAACAGGTTTTTGTATAAGAAAATCCTTAGAGCTGAATTTAGAAGCAGTGGAACGGGAAACAGGAGATGACAAATTTTACCATCCATTAAGTAAGTAAGACATCTGAAATACTGCTTTAAATTTTATAGAATATCAGGAATTGTTCCCACCCAGGGCATTCTCTCACAGTTGGGGTGCAATGGCTCATAGCAGCCTTTTACTTCATATCTCATATCTTTTTCAGAGATAAATAAATACATCAAAATTTGTGACTATGCCTTGGCCCTCACTTACCAAATAGTGACAAACTCTGATTAATCACAGAAGGTTTATCTCCTGAGGAGAATATCCTTGATGGAATTTTCAGAAAATAAGTGTTCCCCAAGGAGCTCTAGTAGTACAGTGGTTAAGTGCTCACCTGCTAACGAAAAGATTGGCGGTTCGAACTCACCAGCCGCTCTGCGGGACAAAGATGTGACAGTCTGCTTCACAGATTTGTTATAGATTGCAACCTTGGAAACCCTATGGGGCAGTTCTACTCTGTCCTAAAGGGCCTCTATAAGTCAAAATTGACTTGACAGGAAAAGATTTCATTTGTTTTTTTAAAGTGTTCCCCGCAATGCAAGGAAGAACCAGGTTGACTGTTCACTATTTGCAATCCTTTCTCAAAAACTAACCTCTAGGCATGAAGTTCTCACCACATAGAAAAAAAAAAAGCTCTGATCTGATATTTAAAATGAATTACTTAACATTATTAAATGACTCAGATAGATAAACAATTCACTAAGTTAAAATTAACATATCCTTTATCAGCTAATGAGAAAGTTTCAGGACATGGAAAAAAATTATGTAGATGGAAGAAAGTTGTTTTTGTTGCTAGAGAGACATACGTTACCCCCCACTAACTTGATCCCCAGTCCTCCCCAGTCCACTGTGATGTATGTGTCCCAAAAAAGTTTTTCAAAACTTCTATTTTTCCTACTAAAAATGCACGCACCTCATGCAACACCCTGTAGAAACAGTAATTTGCGGCATGCGCCCGTTTTTTCAGTTTCAGGCATAAAGGCATCTGTCTTGTGGCAGCATGCAATGTCGGTGGGAAAGCAGCTTCCCAATGAACCTGAAAAAAGACAAACAAACCCGTTGCTGTTGAGTCGATTCTGACTCATAGCAACCCTATCAATAGAGGCAGAAAATATTAGTGCGTGACTGTGTATCCCAATGATCGTAAAAGACTTAAACTGACAATATTCCTCTGTGTTTCATAGTTTTTTTTCTTCCCAATGTTTATGTAAAAATATAAAGAACACAACATTTGTCAAGTCAACTTTTTTTTTATTGTGTACAATTCAATAAAGCCAATTACATCAATGATGTTGTGCAAGCATTACCAACACTCATTGCCAAATTTTCCATCCCCATAAACAAAAATTCTGTGCCACCTAAACAATGATTCTCCCCTTTCTCTGTCCCTCTTGCTTCTGGTTTAAAAAAAAAAAAAAAGCCATCGAGTTGATTTCAACTAATAATGATCCTACAGGCCAAAGTAGAACTGCCCTATAGAGTTTCCAAAGTGTGGCTGCTGGATTCATACTACCAATCTTCTGATTAGCAGCTGTATCTCTTAACAACTGTGCCACCAGAGCTTCTCTATACCTTTTCTATTCTAGGTATTTCATATTAGCAAAATCATATAATATTTGCTGTTCTATGATTGACTAATTTCACTCAGCATAGTGTTTTCAAGGTTTATCCATGTTGTGGCATATATCAGGACTTCACTTCCCTTCTTGGTGGAGTAGTATTCCATTGTATGTGTGTACTTACATTTTGTTTGTCCATTCATCTGTTGATGAAGAGTTGAGTGTTTTCACCTTTTGGCTGTTATGAGTAGTGCTACAATGAACATTGGTCTAGTGGGAAGCCAGAGCATGGAAGGAAAAAAGGAACAATTAATACTTGGTGATTGACTTTTATAAGAGATACCATCACCCAAGAGCAGCAGTCACAATATGACTTTAAATGTGCCTGTTCGTGTTGCTGCTTACTGGGTTGTGTGGTAGTTTATATTTAATTTTATGAGGTACTACCATCCCATTTCCAGAGTATGCTGTTTTGCATTCCCAATGTGTGAGGGTTTCCATATCTCCACATCCTCACCAACATTTGCTATTTTCCTTATTTTTTTTTTCTAACCTGAACCATTCTAGTGGGAGTGAAGTGGTATCTCATTATAGTTTTGATTTGCATCTCCCTAATGGCTAATGGGGAAACCCTGGTGGTGTAGTGCTTAAGTGCTAGGGCTGCTAATCCAAATGTCAGCCATTTGAATCCATCAGGCGGTCCTTGGAAACTCTATGGGGCAGTTCTACTCTGTCCTATAGGGCCACTATGAGTCAGAATGGACTGGCAGTGGATTTTTTATTTTTTTTTTAGTTATGGCTAATGGAAACCCTGGTGATGTAGTGGTTAAGTGCTATGGCTGCTAACCAAAAGATCGGCAGTTCAAATCCTCTAGGCACTCCTTGGAAACTCTATGGGGCAGTTCTACTGTGTCCTATAGGGTCGCTATGAATCAGAATTGACTCGACGGCAATGGAGTTGTTTTTTTTTTTAATGACTAATGACATTGATCATCTTTCCAGTTCCATAGGGTTTTCATTAGCTAATTTTCAGAAGTAGATTTCCAGGCCTTTCTTGCTAATCCATCTTATTCTGGAAGCTTCACTGGAACCTGTACACTATGGGTGGTCTTGACAGTATTTGAAATACGGGTGGCATAGCTCCCAGCTTCACAACACACAAGCCACTGCAGTAAAACGAACTGACAGATGAGTGGTAGTTGAAAGAAGGTGAAGACAGTATCTATGCTCCTTTGCTGTGGTGTTAGAGACACTACAAAATTTTGATCTAGATGGTGTTATAGTTCTCTTTCCACAGTTGCCACAGGGCATTTTTGGCTCACCATGAGAAGACAAGATTGAATCAGGTATCTGGCTAAAAAGACGTTCCACATATAAGCAAAGTAATTGAAGAGAGCTTATAAGGAAGCCAATAAAAGTCAGTAAAGAATCCCAGGGCTGGTAATAGTGGGAGACAGTTACAACCTCTAAATTTATAGCCAAGGAGAAGGAGTCATTACTTGGAAATCATAAAATGCAGTTATAGGAAAGAGCCACTTGACAGAGGAAAAAGATGTGGCTTTTGGTAGATGGACACTGTTACTGCTGTGATCTGTCCAGGTGATAGATAGCAAAATGAACACCCCAACCTCACTCTCCTCCGTGGCTCTTATGGACCATCCCAAGCCAGAAGAAAAGGAAACCTATTGATGCAATTCACAAAGGTTACCCTCAAGGGCACAGAGCAAGATGGAGAAGGGCGGAGAGTGGTTTGGGAAATAGAAAATAATGCACAGATATTTTTAGTGCAGGTAACATGCTTAATTCTCTCTTTCTCAGTATAGGTTACAGCCATTGATATAAATAATAAACAAATTTTAATTGGGGGAGAGGAAATACGAAACCCTTTGGGGAGACAGGGAAAAGTAGAGTAGCTGTAGTTTCAACTATTCCAGTAGTCCTGTGGACTGGTTTGATCTCTATGTTTGCAGGTGAAAGAGTTGGAAATTGTAGGAAATTTTTCTCTCATAGGGACTTAGTGAAATTCCAAGCACAAGCAAGCTACAAAGTGTGGCTCAGCGTTGGGGAGGAAGATCTTCTTAACATCTCCTTTTGCAAACCACACGATAGATTGGAGGCTTTCATAGTCAACACGGACCATGGGCTTTTGATGGCAAGCAAAGTTATCAGTGAGGCTTTACCAAGTAGCATGGAGGGCAGTGGATTTGGACAGGTGGAAGCCAGAGTGTGAAAGGAAGAAAAGAACAAACAATACTTGGTGACTAACTTTGACGAAAGACACCACCACCCAGGGACAGCAGCCAAAATATGACTTCAAATTGACTGAGTTGTAAGTGTGGAGAGGAGTGGTTGAGAGAAGAAAGGTGAATATAAATATAGCGTGTGTCAGAGTGAACACAAGAATATGGCAAGCCAGGTCTAGCCTAGTGGGCTAACCCTGCTTGGGTTCCTGCTCTGTCTATCTCTACAAGCTGCCAAAGAGTGTTCTAGCCTGGGTGCCCACTTCAGCCAGAGAGGATTTATGAAGGAAGGAGGACAGTTGCAACAGCAGAAGGGATTTTAAAATTTTGACCAATCTATTAAGCGTCATTGTTTGACATGATCTTAAAATTTCTCTTTAAACAAAGTTTTGTTTGCATATCCCAAGTCTAAGTAGGGCTTATAAATAGTAATTTTTGAAAACTTCCAATAGTGAGGGAATATGCTGTTGGGTTTCATTTTTTTTAATCAAGCTGGTATGAACTCGGGTTCCCATAATCCAGGCATTTACAATCTAATTGACCTCATTTTGTGGTCACAGGCTGGTGAGTCTCGGGACATGTGGGTATAACTCTTTATCATTTATTCTAAGGATTAATGTTTGGACAACATGTAAGTCCCCTTCCCTCCCAGAAGATGTGTCTAGATGCTGTTTTTTTTTTTTTTTAATTAATTTTTATTAAGCTTCAAGTGAACGTTTACCATTCCAATCAGTCTGTCACATGTAAGTTTACATACATCTTACTCCCTTCTCCCACTTGCTCTCCCCCTATTGAGTCAGCCCTTTCAGTCTCTCGTTTCATGCCAATTTTGCCATCTTCCCTCTCTCTCTATCTTCCCATCCCCCCTCCAGTCAAGAGTTGCCAACACACTCTCCAGTGTCCACCTGATTTAATTAGCTCACTCTTCATCAGCATCTCTCTCCCCGCAGCTGACCAGTCCTTTTCATGCCTGATGAGTTGTCTTCGGGGATGGTTCCTGTCCTGTGCCATCAGAAGTTCTGGGGAGCATTGTCTCTCGGATTCCTCTAGTCACAGTCATACCATTAGGTATGGTCTTTTTATGAGAATTTGGGGTCTGTATCCCATTGGTCTCCTGCTCCCTCAGGAGTTGTCTGTTGTGCTCCCTGACAGGGCAGACATCGATTGTGGCCAGGCACCAACTAGTTCTTCTAGATGCTGTTTTTATAAATAACTTTGTTAAATGATGTGTAATTTGATCTAGTACACTTATTTATGGGGGGAGAAGGAAAAGAGGACTCTAAAATTTTTCATTTTTTCTATGCACTATTGAGAAATATAATAGAAATAGAAGACAGGATGCCACCTTCTGCCCTCTGAGATCTTCTGAAAAGATATCAACTACTTTAAATTTATCATATCTTTGGTGCTTACCTACATTAAAGCTTTCTTAGTCATGCCTCTCATTTTGTTGGAAAGGCAGGGAAGAAGATAAAGAAATAAATGATAAGGTAAGGGTTAGTGACTTTCTGTAATTCCCTTCATTAATTTGTGAATATACCCTTTTTGTGTTTCAGGCAAACATAGCAGAACTGTGTTAGGCGTTTGAAATGAAGGGGGGCATATCTATTGAACACATTACTGGGAGACACCCACAACACAGCCCAGATATAGGGTGATACTGTTTTAGCAACTTAATAATTGTAGAACAAGCTATACTAGTGCTATGCAAGTTTATCAACTCTGTAGTGTATTGATGTCTGCCTTTAGTCAGGAAGTAATTGAGCTTTTAATATCATATGGTAGTTAAATATTATTTTTGAAGTAAGTATATTAATCTTCATATCCTCACCATAATAGAAGTGTTTTTTTTAATTTTATTCCTTCCCCATAGACTAGACCTGGTTCACCATATTCTTGTATTCACTCTGACACACTCTATATTGTAAAACTGCTGTTTCATTACAAATTAGATAAGGCAGAATAACAAGAGGTGACTCATCTGGCCTTTGTGAAAGAGTTGGTTACTGGAAAAGGTAATTTGTTTTAAATAACATTTAAAAAGCTTTGATATATAAATGGGTATTTGGGCCAAATTAATTTGATATAAAAGAAATTTAAAAAGAATATGAGCAGAAAAACAATGAAAAAGATAAAAGGACTTTATTAATGGTACGGTCATTAGTGAATATGGATCTCAATTAAACCGCAAAAAGTTTAAGTTTCAAAGGCCAAATATATATTGGCAGCCAAATCACTCATCTGAATGAAAAGAAATTCAGTTATCTTCCTATGGAAACGCAGTCTAGCTTCCATTTTGTTGTTTTTTTTTTTTATGTATAGAAGCATGTTTGGGAACATAACTGAATTTACTCATCCTTGGGAGCGTGCTTTCAAATGCAGCACATTTCATATATGGGAGCTTGGAAATACTAGCTTCCTAGATTCAAAGAATTAAAAAAAGAAAAAAGTTTTTTTTTTTCTTTGAATGATGAGATGGTAAGTACTCTGAAGATAAACTAACTAAAAAAAAAAAGATACATACATATATGTCAAAAAAAATCACAGAATTATATTCTTACCATTGAGACAATTTTGTACACAATAATCAGAGATACTGCCAAAATATTTACTGATCATTTTTGCATTAATTGATCTTCCTTCTCTTCTTCAAGTCTCTGGAAAATACTACATATCATCCACACATTGACAAATTTTCGTTTGGGGCTATGGGTGTATTGTCTGTGTGAGGTTTTTCCTCCACTCAAACCCACTTTCTCTTGTTCTCTCTGCGTGGTTTTTCCAGAGGATGTGTAGCAGTGATATGAAGTCCTCTTAAAATACTGATTTCCTTTTGCCATAACATTTAGAAAAAGAGATAAGGAAAATCCTGAAATTTTAGTAACCTTTGGGATCCTCGGAATGTTAAGAACCAATAATAAAACCCAGGCCGTGAAGAGAGCATTTTAATAAAGGCATCTTGGGACTTTTCTAGACATTACAGCCTTTGTTGGTTCTATTTTCTTTTCTTCCGGTTCAAATCCTTTAGAGAAACAAGAGGATTTGGAGAGTCTGTAAAATATGTCTTTAATACCTAAAAAATGAGAAAACCTCTTTGCTAAAATCTGACTTCTTTTTTACCCACTCTCTGTTGCTGAGTCCCTAAAAGCTTGAGAAAAATAATTGGTGGGATATTTCAATGTGAGGTGTTAGACCACTTACGGAGGACTTGAAAAAAAGTGATGTTTTGTAAATATTAGCTTAACATCAATGTAGAATGTGTAAATAAGGTGGCAATTGAAAAAGCAAGCAAAATTTTAAAATTTCTTTGGAGAAAGTTGTTGGAGTGTTGTGGAATTTTCACTTGTCTCCCTGTAATGACATGAGACAGACTAGAAGGAGAAAACTCAGAAAGCTTGGTATGTATCTCCTGAATGTGAAGGATACAGAAGCTGGTTGTAGACACTGCACTGAGCAGTTTAAATGTACAATGTACAGGTTATGGATAATTGTGGAGAAAATAATGGAAAATGAGAGAGAGAAGTCGGGAGAGACAGAAACACACAGTCAGGCTGGCCTATACCGAGAACTGGCTAAACTTCAATTTCAGATACAGGAGAATGGCACATGGATATTTTCCACAGAGTAATAGGACTCCAGGATCCCTGGTGGTGCAATGGTTGAGCACTTGGCTGCTAACTAAAAGATTGGTAGTTCAAACCCACCAGCTGCTCTGTGAGAGAAAGATGTGACAATCTGCTTCTATAAACATTACAGCCTTGGAAACCCTATGGGGCAGTTCTGCTCTGTCCTATAAGGTCTGTACAATTCAGAAATTGACTCAGCTGTAATGGATTTTTAAAATTTTTTTAATATGGCTCCTGTGGAAAAGACCAGACTTGTTGACATTTGAAACAATGGTTGAAAAGGCAATGCAATCCGATAAAGGAGGTAGACTGACAAATAACCAGGGGCTGGAGGATAAAATGTATACTCCTCATGACAGGACGATGCAGTGGGCCATTCACAGCAGAGGAATCCTTGCAAAGTAGAAACAGTTCCCATGAAAGAAAAAAATTGGCTTATAAAATCCATCAGACTTAGAGAGAGGCAATGCCAGATGACAGTATTACCCATCAAGTAAGAAATTCCCTGCCCTTACCTTGCCTTCCTTCTCCAACACATCCCCAAACACTGAAGTCAGAGCCACAGTTAACATGGTGGTGGGGAAAGAAGGGAGAAAAATGCTTACCTTTTCCACTCTGAGTCCTACCTAAAACGCTATTACAAAGAGGGCAGAGGAGAAAGAGTTTTAACTTTAAATGAAATTTAAAGATGAAGTCATTCATTATGACCAGATATTTTACCTACTAAATTCTTTGTGAAGTTAAAGTTGACCAGAAGATTATTATTACATAGACATGACTTTAAAAGTGATGGGACCAGATTGAGTTACACAGGAGCAGATAAATGGGTGAAAGATAACATGCTTTCTGCTTTCCCTCCGTGAAGTTCTATGCATGTAATGTTAGGGTTCTGTTCAGTGCCTACCTTAATGATACTTGGAAAGTCAATGCTGAACATGATGCGTGGCTCTTAGTAAGTATTTAGGAATGCTTGAGAATTGAGCTGACAGTTACTATTAGGTTCTCTCAAATACATTATGACATTTAATCCTTTCTCAGTCCTGCAAAATAGATAACATTATAATCCGTTTTATACTTGATTGTACTTTATGCAATCAAGATAGCTTCTTAATCTTCTGTACTTATAAATGGAAGATTCGAATGCCAGTATATTTGCCACCAAAGTTCAGACACTTTCAACTATATCTCCACGCATTCACCTCTATCACTAGGTAATTACACAATAAGCAGTTTTAAAAAGATTCCAGCTCATAGTGACCCTATAGGACAGAGTAGAACTGCCCCGTAGAGTTTCCAAGTAGCACCTGGTGGGTTTGAACTGCCAACCTTTTGGTTAGCAGCCATAGCTCTTAACCACTATACCACCAGGGTTTCCTTAAAAAGAAGGGGGTGTAAAATTCCCTCCTAGTGAAAGATATTCAACAAATAAAACTGTAATAATTATTAGTAATTTAGTCATTTTAATTAACACAAAAAGTTTTATAATGTGCCCCCTACTGTAGTTTATCCTAAAGAAGAAAACAGTCATTACCTTTAGAAGACTCAAAATTTAATATGGAGAAAAAATTTGTAATGTAAAATACATAAATAGTGAAGATTATCCCTACAACACTTCTTGGAGTAAATGGCACATGCACTAAAACAAGAAAAATCTGAACTGGTTAGGTAAGCACAGATTTACCAAAGTACCTGAAAAAATACAGGAAGGAGATATATATATATAATAAAGTAGGTTATATATAATAAAGTGGAACTAAACGGTATATTGGAGGCTATAAATTTCTCCATCAAGCATTTGTATTCTAAAGATAAATATTGGTTGTGGGTTAAAAGATGATTTTCTGTGAAATTAATATATAAGGATATAAAAACATTGAATTACGTATGTATATATTACTTTATCTTCTTTAGTTTTCTAACCTATAAAATGAGGTCATATGCATGTCAAATTTTACCACATATATAAACATTTGAATTATCTTGATATTGAAGAAGGGAACCTTGGTGAACAGCGATTAAACACTCAGCTGTTAAATGAAAGGTCGGCAGTTGGAACCCTCCAGCCGTTCCGCAGGAGAAAGATGTGGCAGTCGGCTTCCAGAAAGATTTACAGCCAGGAAACTGTATGGGGCAGTTCTACTCTGTCCTACAGGGTCGGAATTGACTTGACAGCAGTGGGTAGGTGGGTAATATCGAAGCAGAGAAGGCTGTGTGTATTCTGTTACACAGCAAAATAACAAAGATCTATTCATTTCCTTTAAAACTGCATTTGTTACATTGAGTTCTGAGAAATCCTATTACTGATGGAAGTTGAAAGATTGTATACACCAAAAATGCACTAAAATATTTTAGGGTCAATAATTACAGAAATTATTAAACAAATTTAAGCAAGTGAATTCATTATAGGACTTTTAGCATACTTAATAAACTAATGACAACTGTCAACTCTCAAGGAGAGATGTGTTACACAGTTTTTTCAAAATGTCATTTGAGAATGAAAAATGTTTTTATAAAAACTTTTGATGCCATAAGGGATTTGAATGTATCTGAGACCAGAGTTATAAAACTTTTAAAAAGTACCTTAAATGTAAGCCAATGTAGAAAATCTTCTGAACTATTAATTAAGGTGGTAAACTTGCATTTCACGTAAATTAAAAAGTAGTTTATTAAATACTTAAAACAACACTATCATCACATAATTTCACCTAAGGGTAAAAACCTGATAATTTGGGGCTCTTTTATTTGGCTAATATGGCTGATAATATCATAATATCCAAGTCAAACACACCCTGAGACATGAAGCTTGCTTGCAGGGCTGGGGCTACCGTGAGGCTAGTAATGTAAATGAGACCCTTGCTTTGGCACACAATTTAAGGGGATTCAGAAATTCAGTGATCAATATAAATAATATTTTAATGCAATATTTTTAAAAAAAATCAAAAGTAATGCAAAAAAAATCCATGATGAACCAAATATCAAAATTTAAATTAAAGACAGAATCAGTGTTACTGAATTTTCCTTTTAACTCCTATATGGCTTGCCATGGCATTAATCTTTGCTATAGTTTTTTCCAATACTTATGTATAAATTATGTGCCTAGAATTCCAAGCTTAAAACTAGTCTCATGAAATAGCTTAAAATTTTGTAAGAGTTCTCATTGTTTGATTTATTTTTATTATTCTAATACACAGAAATCCATTTTTCAGCTTTCACTGTCCAATGAATAAGGAAGACCGAAGAAGAATTGATGCCTTTGAATTGTGGTGTTGGCGAAGAATATTGAATATACCATGGACTGCCAAAAGAACGAACAAATCTGTCTTGGAAGAAGTACAACCAGAACGCTCCTTAGAAGCAAGGATGGCGAGACTGCGTCTTACATACTTTGGACATGTTGTCAGGAGGGATCAGTCCCTGGAGAAGGACATCATGTTTGGCAGAGTACAGGGTCAGTGGAAAAGAGGAAGACCCTAGTGGTGGATTGACACAGTGGCTGCAACAATGAGCTCAAGCATAACGATTGTAAGGATGGCTCAGGACCGGGCAGTGTTTCTTTTTGTTGTGCATAAGGTCACTATGAGTCGGAACCGACTCAATGGCACCTAATAACAACAACAATAAAAAAAGAAAAAATAAAACTCTCAAAATAATGGAAAAAAAAGATAATCACTGATTTTTTAGTTTCTTTAATTTCAAAGAGTCCTTTCCCAAAGTTATCATCTTTATGTTTTCAAATTAATAGGTGATGGGAGAGTATATTTATGCTTGGAGATAAATCTACTTATCAACCAAAATTATCTTTGGTGGTATCAATTATTACATCAGCTTAAGGTCAACATTTTTTTTTAATTAACTTTTATTGAGCTTAAAGTGAACGTTTACAAATCAAGTCAGTCTGTCACATATAAGTTTATATACATCTTACTCCGTACTCCCACTTGCTCTCCCCCAATGAGTCAACCCTTCCAGTATCTCCTCTCGTGACAATTTTGCCAGCTTCCAACTCTCTCTATCCTCCCATCCCCCCTCCAGACAGGAGATGCCAACACAGTCTCAAGTGTCCACCTGATATAATTAGCTCACTCTTTATCAGCATCTCTCTCGTACCCGCTGTTCAGTCCCTTTCATGTCTGGTGAGTTGTCTTTGGGGATGGTTCCTGTCCTGGGCCAACAGAAAGTTTGGGGACCATGACCGCCGGGATTCCTCTAGTCTCAGTCAGACCATTAAGTCTGTTCTTTTTATGAGAATTTGGGGTCTGCATCCCACTGATCTCCTGCTCCCTCAGGGGTTCTCTGTTGTGCTCCCTGTCAGGACAGTCATCGATTGTGGCCGGACACCAACTAGTTCTTCTGGTCTCAGGATGATGTAGGTCTCTGGTTCATGTGGCCCTTTCTGTTTCTTGGGCTCTTAGTTATCGTGTGACCTTGGTGTTCTTCATTCTCCTTTGCTCCAGGTGGGTTGAGACCAATTGATGCATCTTAGATGGCTGCTCGTTAGCATTTAAGACCGCAGACGCCACATTTCAAAGTGGGATGCAGAATGATTTCATAATAGAATTATTTTGCCAATTGACTTAGAAGTCCCCTTAAACCATGGTTCCCACACCCCCCGCCCTTGCTCCGCTGACCTTTGAAGCATTCATTTTATCCCGGAAACTTCTTTGCTTTTGGTCCAGTCCAATTGAGCTGACCTTCCATGTATTGAGTGTTGTCCTTCCCTTCACCTAAAGCAGTTCTTATCTACTGATTAATCAGTAAAAAACCCTCTCCCTCCCTCCCTCCCTCCCCCCTTCATAACCACAAAAGTATGTGTTCTTCTCAGTTTATACTATTTCTCAAGATCTTATAATAGTGGTCTTATACAATATTTGTCCTTTTGCCTCTGACTCATTTCGCTCAGCATAATGCCTTCCAGGTTCCTCCGTGTTATGAAATGTTTCACAGATGCGTCACTGTTCTTTATCGATGAGTAGTATTCCATTGTGTGAATATACCACAATTTATTTACCCATTCATCCGATGATGGACGCCTTGGTTGCTTCCAGCTTTTTGCTATTGTAAACAGACCTGCAATAAACATGGGTGTGCATATGTCTGTTTGTGTGAAGGCTCTTGTTTCCCTAGGGTATATTCCGAGGAGTGGGATTTCTGGGTTGTATGGTAGTTCTATTTCTAACTGTTTAAGGTAACGTCAGATAGATTTCCAAAGTGGTTGTACCATTTTACATTCCCACCAGCAGTGTATGAGAGTTCCAATCTCTCCGCAGCCTCTCCAACATTTATTAGTTTCTGTTTTTTGGATTAATGCCAGCCTTGTTGGAGTGACATGGAATCTCATCGTAGTTTTAATTTGCATTTCTCTAATGGCTAATGATCGAGAGCATTTTCTCATGTATCTGTTAACTGCCTGAACGTCTTCTTTAGTGAAGTGCGTGTTCATATCCTTTGCCCACTTCTTGATTGGGTTGTTTGTCTTTTTGTGGTTGAGTTTTAACAGAATCATATAGATTTTAGAGCTCAGGCGCTGGTCGGAGATGTCATAGCTGAAAATTCTTTCCCAGTCTGTAGGTGGTCTTTTTACTCTTTTGGTGAAGTCTTTAGATGAGCATAGGTGTTTGATTTTTAGGAGTTCCCAGTTATCAGGTTTCTCTTCGTCATTTTTGGTAATATTTTGTATTCTGTTTATGCCTTGTATTAGGGCTCCTAATGTTGTCCCTATTTTTTCTTCCATGATCTTTATCATTTTAGTCTTTATGTTTAGGTATTTGATCCACTTGGAGTTAGTTTTTGTGCTTGGTGTGAGGTATGGGTCCTGTTTCATTTTTTTGCAAATGGATATCCAGTTATGCCAGCACCATTTGTTAAAAAGACTATCTTTTCCCCAGTTAACTGATACTGGGCCTTTGTCAAATATCAGCTGCTCATATGTGGATGGATTTATATCTGGGTTCTCAATTTTGTTCCACTGGTCTATGTGCCTGTTGTTGTACCAGTACCAGGCTGTTTTGACTACTGTGGCTGTATAATAGGTTCTAAAATCAGGTAGAGTGAGGCCTCCCACTTTCTTCTTCTTTTTCAGTAATGCTTTACTTACCCAGAGCTTCTTTCCCTTCCATATGAAGTTGGTGATTTGTTTCTCTATCACCTTAAAAAATGACATTGGAATTTGGATCGGAAGTGCATTGTATGTATAGGTGGCTTTTAGTAGAATAGACATTTTTACTATGTTAAGTCTTCCTATCCATGAGCAAGGTATGTTTTTCCACTTAAGTATGTCCTTTTTAATTTCTTGTAGTAGAGCTTTGTAGTTTTCTTTGTATAGGTCTTTTACATCCTTGGTAAGATTTATTCCTAAGTATTTTATCTTCTTGGGGGCTACTGTGAATGGTGTTGATTTGGTGATTTCCTCTTGGATGTTCTTTTTGTTGATGTAGAGGAATCCAAGTGATTTTTGTATGTTTATCTTATAACCTGAGACTCTGCCAAACTCTTCTATTAGTTTCAGTAGTTTTCTGGAGGATTCCTTAGGGTTTTCTGTATATAAGATCATGTCATCTGCAAATAGAGATAATTTTACTTCCTCCTTGCCAATCCGGATGCCCTTTATTTCTTTGTCTAGCCTAATTGCCCTGGCTAGGACTTCTAGCACAATGTTGAATAAGAGCGGTGATAAAGGGCATCCTTGTCTGGTTCCCGTTCTCAAGTGAAATGCTTTCAGGTTCTCTCCATTTAGAGTGATGTTGGCTGTTTTTTTTTTTTTTTTTTGTATAGATGCCCTTTATTATGATGAGGAATTTTCCTTCAATTCCTATTTTGGTGAGAGTTTTTATCATAAATGGGTGTTGGACTTTGTCAAATGCCTTTTCTGCATCAATTGATAAGATCATGTGGTTTTTGTCTTTTGTTTTATTTATGTGGTGGATTGCATTAATAGTTTTTCTGATATTAAACCAGCCTTGCATACCTGGTATAAATCCCACTTGATCGTGGTGAATTATTTTTTTGATATGTTGTTGAATTCTATTGGCTAGAATTTTGTTGAGGATTTTCGCATCTATGTTCATGAGGGATACAGGTCTATAATTTTCTTTTTTGTAATTTTTTTATCTGGTTTTGGTATCAGGGAGATGGTGGCTTCATAGAATGAGTTGGGTAGTATTCCGTCCTTTTCTATGCTTTGAAATACCTTCAGTAGTAGTGGTGTTAACTCTTCTCTGAAAGTTTGGTAGAGCTCTGCAGTGAAGCCATCCGGGCCAGGGCTTTTTTTTGTTGGGAGTTTTTTGATTACCGTTTCAATCTCTTTTTTTGTTATGGGTCTATTTAGTTGTTCTACTTCTGAATGTGTTAGTTTAGGTAGGTAGTGTTTTTCCAGGAATTCATCCATTTCTTCTAGGTTTGCAAATTTGTTAGAGTACAATTTTTTGTAATAATCTGATATGATTCTTTTAATTTCAGTTGGGTCTGTTGTGATGTGGCCCTTCTCGTTTCTTATTTGGGTTATTTGTTTCCTTTCCTGTATTTCTTTAGTCAGTCTAGCCAATGGTTTATCAATTTTGTTAATTTTTTTCAAAGAACCAGCTTTTGGCTTTGTTAATTCTTTCAATTGTTTTTCTGTTCTCTAATTCATTTAGTTCAGCTCTAATTTTTATTATTTGTTTTCTTCTGATGCCTGATGGATTCTTTTGTTGCTCACTTTCTATTTGTTCAAGTTGTCGGGACAGTTCTCTGATTTTGGCTCTTCCTTCTTTTTGTATGTGTGCATTTATCGATATAAATTGGCCTCTGAGCACTGCTTTTGCTGTGTCCCAGAGGTTTTGATAGGAAGTATTTTCATTCTCGTTGCTTTCTATGAATTTCCTTATTCCCTCCTTAATGTCTTCTATAACCCAGTCTTTTTTCAGGAGGGTATTGTTCATTTTCCAAGTATTTGATTTCTTTTCCCTAGTTTTTCTGTTATTGATTTCTAGTTTTGTTGCCTTGTGGTCTGAGAAGATGCTTTGTAATATTTCGATGTTTTGGATTCCGCAAAGGTTTGTTTTATGACCTAATATGTGGTCTATTCTAGAGAATGTTCCATGTGCACTAGAAAAAAAAGTATATTTTGCAGCAGTTGGGTGGAGAGTTCTGTATAAGTCAATGAGGTCAAGTTGGTTGATTGTTGTAAGTAGGTCTTCCGTGTCTCTATTGAGCTTCTTACTGGAAGTCCTGTCCTTCTCTGAAAGTGGTGTGTTGAAGTCTCCTCCTATAAATGTGGAGGTGTCTATCTCACTTTTCAATTCTGTTAAAATTTGATTTATGTATCTTGCAGCCCTGTCATTGGGTGCATAAATATTTAATATGGTTATGTCTTCCTGATCAACTGTCCCTTTTATCATTATGTAGTGTCCTTCTTTATCCTTTGTGGTGGATTTAAGTCTAAAGTCTATTTTGTCAGAAATTAATATTGCTACTCCTCTTCTTTTTTGCTTATTGTTTGCTTGATATTTTTTTTTCCATCCTTTGAGTTTTAGTTTGTTTGTGTCTCTAAGTCTAAGGTGTGTCTCTTGTAGGCAGCATATAGATGGATCATGTTTCTTTACCCAATCAGAGTCTCTCTGTCTCTTTATTGGTGCATTTAGTCCATTTACATTCAGCGTAATTATAGATAAACAAGTGTTTAGTGTTTTCATTTTGATGCCTTTTTATGTGAGTTGTTGACAATTTCATTTTCCCACATACTTTTTTGTGCTGAGACATTTTTCTTAGTAAATTATGAGATCCTCATTTTCGTAGTGTTTGACTTTATGTTTGTTGAGTTGTTACGTTTTTCTTGGCTTTTATCTTGAGTTATGGAGTTGTTACACCTCTTTGTGGTTACCTTAATATTTACCCCTATTTTTCTAAGTAAAAGCCTAACTTGTATTGTTCTATATCGCCTTGTATCCCTCTCCATATGGCAGTTCTATGCCACCTGTATTTAGTCCCTCTTTTTGATTTTTGTGATCTTTTACATATTGACTTCAATGATTCCCTGTTATGAGCATTTTTTTTTAATTAATCTTAATTTGTTTTTGTAATTTCCCTATTTGAGTTGATATCAGGATGTTCTGTTTTGTGACCTTGTGTTGTGCTTGTATCTGATATTATTGGTTTTCTGACCAAACAATATCCTTTAGTATTTTTTGTAGCTTTGGTTTGGTTTTTGCAAATTCTCTAAACTTGTGTATATCTGTAAATATCTTAATTTCGCCTTCATAGTTCAGAGAGAGTTTTGCTGGATATATGATATGATCCTTGGCTGGCAGTTTTTCTCCTTCAGTGTTCTGTATATGTCGTCCTATTCCCTTCTTGCCTGCATGGTTTCTGCTGAGTAGTCTGAACTTATTCTTATTGATTCTCCCTTGAAGGAGACCTTTCTTTTCTCCCTGGCTGCTTTTAAAATTTTCTCTTTATCTTTGGTTTTGGCAAGTTTGATGATAATATGTCTTGGTGTTTTTCTTTTTGGATCAATCTTAAATGGGTTTCGATAAGCATCTTGGATAGATATCCTTTCGTCTTTCATGATGTCAGGGAAGTTTTCTGTCAGGAGTTCTTCAACTATTTTCTCTGTGTTTTCTGTCCCCCCTCCCTGTTCTGGGACTCCAATCACCCGCAGGTTATCCTTGTTGATAGAGTCCCACATGATTCTTAGGGTTTCTTCATTTTTTTAAATTCTTTTATCTGATTTTTTTTCAGCTATGTTGGTGTTGATTCCCTGGTCCTCCAGATGTCCCAGTCTGCATTCTAATTGCTCGAGTCTGCTCCTCTGACTTCCTATTGCGTTGTCTAATTCTGTAATTTTATTGTTAATCTTTTGGATTTCTACATGCTGTCTTTCTATGGATTCTTGCAACTTATTAATTTTTCCAGTATGTTCTTGAATAATCTTTTTGAGTTCTTCAACAGTTTTATCAGTGTGTTCCTTGGCTTTTTCTGCAGTTTGCCTTATTTCATTTCTGAGGTCATCCCTGATGTCTTGAAGCATTCTGTAAATTAGTTTTTTTTATATTCTCTATCTGATAATTCCAGGATTGTATCTTCATTTGGGAAAGATTTTGATTCTTTTGTTTGGGGGGTTGTAGAAGCTGTCATGGTCTGCTTCTTTATGCGGTTTGATATCGACTGCTGTCTCCAAGCCATCACTGGGAAACTTGTTTTTCCAGAAAATCCTCTAAAAAAAAATGTAGTCAGATCCCTATCAGAACTGCCTTTGGATTATAACTGCCACCCTGTTCCCTGTAAGGATGAAAGCCTGAGATTTGGATGATATATGTGCATGGCTGTAGCTGGTTCTGTGTTTTTAGTCCAATTAGGGATGGATTTTTGTTCCCTGGGTTTTTTGTGGTTCCTTCTCTCAGGCCGGAAGAATGGGTTAGGAAAAGACCAAAAAAAAAAAAAAGGGGGGGGGAAGCAAATCCGCCATGGAGCCAGAGCCGTTCTCCCTCTGGCTCAGGAAATTCCAATGTTAATGAAGCCGCCTGGGAAAGGTGGGGGAGGGTTCAGAGAAATAGGAGAGTAGCACCTCGGAGTATAGCCAAAGTTGCTTGTCTTGCTTGGAATGACTATTTTATCTGAGATTCCTGTGGGGCGTGTCGCCTAAGTGTGCTGGCTGTGTGGAGATTGCCCCCAGGGGTCTGGCCCGCTGAAGCTGCGGTCAGATCCTCCGCTGCCAGTCCAAAGCCTAGAGTCAAGATTCCCCTGCTGGGATGCTGCACTCCCGGCTCCAAAATCAGTCGCTGCCTCCCGGGGACTTCTCCTCCCGCCAGCCACTTCGCGGCGCTGCCCCTGCGGACCAGCTGGACCCCCTCCTGGGGTTAGTTCAGGGGGGTAGGGCTGCGCCCCTTGTTTGCGCCGTCACAAGATTTTTGAGTTCAGCTCCCCTGGGCCCAGAAGCCCGGCGCCAAGGTTACCTGACTGGGACGCTGGCTCCAGGCTCCGAAAACAGTCACTGCTTCCCCGTGTTTGTTCGTTTTCCATCTCTAAATCTGTGTTTGTTGTTCAGGGTTCGTAGATTGTTATGTATGTGATCGATTCACTTGTTTTTCCGAGTCTTTGTTGCAAGAGGGATCCGAGGTAGCGTCTACCTAGTCCGCCATCTTGGCCCCGCCCCTCTAAGGTCAACATTTTTGACAGAACATTTACTTTTTTTGGTAGGGAGCAAGATTGTATGGAAAATTTCTCCAGCAATGCACATAATGGGTCCCTGGCAGCATTTAAAAAAAAAGAAAAATCTAGAACCTATCTAGAGCATCATTTGCCCAGGAGGAAGATCTGTTTTGTGCAGATCTTGTGTTTATTTTGAACAGCATAAGAGATGCATAGCTTATTTCATCTTGCACTATTTTTCCTTATGCTTAATTGTAACTTACAGCCAGAAAGAAGATGTAAAATTTAATTGGGGGGAGAGGGGAGAAAAGCACATTCAGAAAAGGAATTTTGATCGTACACATGTGGTATCTATAGAAGCTATTACGTTGGAAAGGGGTTTACTATTTCAGTGATCAAGTTAATGAAGGTATCATTAGATCTCTGTTCTAACATAGCAATTTCATTACATATTACACGTTATGCAACTGAGCTGCTACACTACTGATGTGGCTTTTCAGAAATTCTTTTATTTCATGGGGAGCAAAAGGAACACTAAAGATTGGAGATAAATAATTTTCTTATGTAGAAACCAGCTACAACGTTGTAGTGAGATGTTTTGATGAAAAGGTCCCTTAATCAGAACTGCATATTCTGCCTTTTCTGTGAGAGTCAGGCACATTATACGAGGTTACCAGGTCTGGCTATTATCAGGGAGAATGTACAGGTGTTAAATTAGCTTGAGGACGTGTTCTCCAGTTCCTGAAAGCTGTATCACCGTATGGGATATTATGGCATTTCTTAAACTACAAGAAAAAACAAAAGAAAATGAAGGGGTAGGGGGAGGGCTATGTGGTTCAGATCCAAGCTGTTTTCACACTGTTATACTTATTGTTTTCCATATTGCATGAGAACAAGTCTCTGAACTATGCATTAACTATTCTTTTACTTCAATTTATAAGCAAAGTTGTCCAGTTTGTGTTATGAGTTACCTATGCTGTTATTGAGAGAAGGACTTCCTATGTCATCAGCTCTGTGTTTTCAAGGTAAGGGTACATTCCAAGTTGAGGGCTTGAGCTCTCATCTGCTTTCCTTCCCCATACC
This sequence comes from Loxodonta africana, assembly GCF_030014295.1. Lineage (NCBI taxonomy): Eukaryota > Metazoa > Chordata > Mammalia > Proboscidea > Elephantidae > Loxodonta > Loxodonta africana. The sequence goes on along the minus strand of NC_087347.1, from coordinate 106,316,967 downwards.
TCAGCCACCACAAGGCCAGATAAAGAAGGCCATGTTTCTTATACTTTCTACTGTTCTCTTTGTTCCTTCTCAGACCAAACACAAAGAGTAGCTGTTCTGTAATTCTAAATATATCTCTAACTTTAAATGACACTCCATTATTTTTCAGGGGATTATATTAATCACCTACATCATTTTCTAGAGAACATTTCCAAGTGAGCTGTAGTTGGATCTGTCACTTAAATCTAATGGTGCTATCCATCTGGTGGGTTTATCCATTGGTCTCCCTGACAAAAAAGGGTATCTTTCTATGGATTTTGTGGACTTAATTTTCACATCTGTGTCTTCATTACAAAAGAGTGCTGCCTGGCATCCAGTTATTTCTTCTCACAAACTGATGCAGACTGCCATATTGTACTATATATATATATATATATATATATATATATATATGGAGCCCTGATAGTGTAGTGGCTAAGAACTCGGCTGCTAACAGAAAGGTTAATGGTTCAAGCCCACCCACTAGCTCCACAGAAGAAAAGACCTGACATTCTGCTCCTGTAAAGATATCAATCTACGAAACCCCATGGGGCAGTTCTACTCTGTCCTTTACGGTCACTATGAGTTGGAATCGACTTGACAGCACCCAAAAACAATTATATATATATATATATATATATATATATATATATATATATATATATACACGCACACACACACACACATACACACACACACACACACACACATACCTGCCCCTCCACCCCTTGGTCAGAGCCTCCTTGAAAGAAAACACATACAGCAAGCATCATCAAGGTAGAGTATTGATCTGTGCATACTGCCTGGTTTAAGTTCGGCAATCCAGGCCTACATATAAATGAGAAGCAGAAACAATGAGCAAAATCTTGTGTTTCATATTTAAAGGATCCATGGGAGAATATATTCTTTGTCATACATCCTAATCCTCCATTACTCTCTCTTCATTCTCTGCTAATTTAGTTTTTCCTTCCCCACTCTCTCAGTAGTATTCAGTTACTCCCATTACGTTCCCTCGGTTAAGCTTTAATATGGTGGCAAATCCAATGTTTTAGTTTTACAGGATAAAACACAGCTCCTTACTCCTCAACGTACGCTATCATTTTTTTTTTTTTTAATTTAATCTCAAGTGATCTTCAGAAAACTTTTCCTGAGGTTTCTACCATATACAAGGGCTTTCTGATTGCGCGAAGTTTTGGTTTATAGTTCTGCTGGTATAATACATCTATCTCCCTTGCACAAGGTAACACCTGGTCTCCATTCTTTTACATTTCAGAAGGAATTCTGGATGCTCTAAACATGTTACTCCCATTTAGGGTAAAAATGACTAACCATTCAGGTGCAATATAGTCACTCCGAAACCACTGACTAAATAATTTTGTATAGCACTAGGACTCAGATGACAGACCCTGAAATGTTCCTAGTCATCATGAAATAAATCTGCAACAATAACAAAAAGAAATAATGATGACTGAAATTTTAATATATGGAGTAGCATGCTTATTGATCCAATAATTTACTGAATAGCCTGTATGTGCCAGAACTTAGTATGCTAGGCCAAAATGAATGTTTTAGGATGCTGTAGGATCTTAGATTTTTTTAGGCAAAAGATATTAAAACAGATGCATTGGTTAGTGTCCTGCGGGAAATAAATATCACAATCAGAGGGGTAAATTATGAAAGTTTAATAGAATGACTATTTAAAAGAGATTGGCAGGAGAGAGAGGAATCATGGTCTATCAGCAACAAGAGGCATTTTTCACCCCTATGGTGCAGTGGTTAAGTGCTCAGCTGCTAACCGAAAAGCCAGCTGTTTGAACCCACCAGCCCCTCCATGGAAGAAAAGACCTGGCAATCTATCCGGTCCTGTAAAGTTTACAGCCTAGAAAACCCTATGGGGCAGGTCTACTCTGTCCTATAGAATCCTATAGCATCCCTATAAGCCAAAGAGACTCGACAGCACACAATGACTATAGCATAAGTAGATGGGCAAGCAAAGAAAAGTAGAGAGTGAACGGATCTGAGGGGCAGTCTGATAATATCCAGGACAAAACATAATTAAGTTCTAAGCTCAGTAAGAGAATTCGAGATGATTGATGAGTGGGGATCGTGGGGAATGGGAAGGCAGAAGGGAACAAGTTCACTCATTCCTTCAGGTGACAGCCTTTTCTGCTATCCATAATGTTTTGTAATGATTGCACTTCTAATTCAGGACTGAGGCAGTAAAATTGTTCATGTTCAGGAGTAGAAACTATTTTACAAGAAAACCATTAAACAGGTAGGCATTTGTATTTTTTAGAATATATATTATATATGCTTATCTTTTCCTTCGTGATAAACATACCCAAGAGAGTAGCTGGAACAGTTTTTTGTTTAGCTTTCATCTTATAGAACCTCTATTGTTTTAATATGTTCACAGCAGTTACTCTCACTATTTAAAATGTGTCATAATCATAATAGAGTCCCTGGGTGGTACAAATGGTTTTCACGCTTAATGGCTAACCAAAATGTTGGTGGTTCAGATCCACCCCACAGCATCTCTGAAGAAAGACCTGATCATCTACTTCTGAAAAAACAGTCACTCAAAAACCTTTGGAGCACAGTTCTATTCTGAAACACACGGGGCCACCATGAGTCAGAATTGACTCAATGCCGACCGGTTTTTATTGTTTATCTATGCCTGCCTCCAAAGTGGTCAATTTTGTCCAAAGTGGTCAATTTTGTTCTGCTACCCAGGAGGGGCTATTTCTTTGCACAACGTTAAGTGATTGCATGGGAAATGATTTAAAGTTAAATAATTAGTAGTTTGCTTCCTTGAGTTTCTGATTCTAAGGGTGTTACTCAAAGATCCAGAAGCCTCTATATCTATCTATGTTGCCCTATATTATTGACTGGCTTACATAAAAGGAAAAGTTAAGAAGGGGAGCGGGAACACCCTTAACTAGAATTTGAATTAGAATCAAAGATACTCAGATCAGGGGAACCTTCCTAGAATAGATGATGCCCTAACTGAATTTCAGAGGATGAAAAAGAGTTTCGTTAAGCAAAGACGAAAAGGGAAATCATTTCCCGAGTCAGGGACACGTAAAGAAGACATGGAGGTGAAACAGAGCATAACGGTGCACAGAAATACAAGGAAATCAGGTTGGTGGACGAAAAGGTTTGAAACATTAGGGAGCAGGTCAGATGCCTAAAAGTATGTGTAATATACATTTCTAATCACAATCCCCCTTTGAAATACTTAACGTCTGTGGGTGTTTGCTCTCTGTGGGTGGGCTCATTGGGATTCCTTATTTGCAACTAAGAGGACTCATTAGGAAATACTATCACATTGTTTCATTTATTAAAGAGATGCCCCAAATTGAAACTTGTTCTAATTTTTCTATGAGGTTTATGATACGGACAAGCCTTAGCACACAGGGATTATGTTTGGATTTTCCTATGTTTTTGTTTCAACAGAGATGAAAAACTACCTCTCCACTAAAATGTGTAATAGATAAGGCTGAGGGAAGGCGTTCAGCCATATAAATAAAGCAGAAGTAAAGTTAGTCTCAGCTGGAAAGTTAGCCAAAAGTCTAATCTTGGATTTTAGTTTTTAAAATAGTCTGTGACAATATTTATCAACAATGGGGTTATTTTAACATATGAAAACAAACAGGCACAATGCTGTGTTATGGACTGAACAAGTAAAAATGTCACATACGAAGGTATTTACTTAGGGAAATGGCTTCTCCTTCAAGCAGTTGGTGTGCTTACTTTCCTGTTTAGAACAATAAAATAAAATATTCAAAAATATTTTAAACTACAATAAGAAACATATTTTTACATCGGAAATTAAGGGGCTTCCTAAAATTTGTGGCCTTATACAATCTGTTGGCCAGGCAGCAGTCACGATGTGGTTGAGATTGCCTCAGCAAGGCTAAAATTAGTCATAGCCGTTCAAATTACCCTCACGTCCATTGAGTTATGTTCATTATTTGTATTGCATGTGGTGTGTTTAATTGCTGCTTAAAATACCTTTAAAAAGATGGTACTGTGATTCAGCATGGAAAAAATACGTGAGCAGGGACAAATACAGAAATACAGCATATTAATATATAATTTAAAAAATTCGTGTGAACATAAGAATTAAAATGTCTTTTCAGTAGGTGTAGAATGCAAGTTTTCATGAGATAAATATTTTGTCATAGGCGAATTAGCTGTGTTTCTTCTTGGTGTTATACTGATGGTGCATCTTACAATTGGTAGTGTCTTAGATTCAATAAAAAAGAGAATTTTTTTTTTTTTTTTTTTGAGAAACCCCCTTTTTTTATTGTACTTTAGATGAAAGTTCCAAATATTTCTCCAGCTCTGTCCAGGACCCTCTATTGTGATCCCTGTCAGTGCTGTCGATGGTGGTAGCTGGGCACCATCTAGTTGTGCTCGAGTCACTAGAGTCGGTCTGGTGAAGGCAGTGGTACTTGTGGTCCATTAGTCCTTTGGAAAAATCTTTCCCCTGTGTCTTTGGTTTTCTTCTTTCTTCCCTGCTCCAGACAGGGTGAGACCAGTGGAATATCTTAGAAGACTGCTCAAAACTTTTTAAGACCCCAGATACTATGCCAATTAAGCTAGATGTTCCCTGAGACCATGGTCCCCACAATTCTCAGCCCAGTAATTCAGTCCCTAAGGGAATTTGGATATGTCTTCGGAGCTTCCACGACCTTGCCTTGTACAAGTTGTTCTGGCTTCCCCAGAATTGTGCACTGTCTTACCCTTCACCAAATTAACCACTTATCTATTCAATGTTTAGTGTTTTAGTGTGTAAACCTTCCCATGAGTTTTTATAATAGTGGTCTCATACAGCATTTGTCCTTTTGTGATTGACTTATTTCACTCAGCATAATGCACTCCACATTCATCCACTTTGTGAGATGTTTCACAGATTCATCATTGTTCTTTATCATTTTGTAATATTTCATTGTGTGTATGTATCATAGTTTGTTTATCCATTTATCTGTTGATGGGCACTTAGATTGTTTCAATCTTTTTGCTATTGTGAATAATGCTGCAATGAACATAGGTGTGCATATGTCTATTTGTGTGATGGCTCTTATTTCTCTAGGATATATTTCTAGGAGTGGAATTGCTGGATCATATGATATTTCTATTTCTAGTTTTTTAAGGAAGCACAATATCATTTTTAAAAATGCTTGCACTATTTTGCATTCCCACCTACAGTGCACAAGAATCCTAATTTCTTGGCAGCCTCTCCAATATTTGTTCTTTTCTGAGTTTTTTTTTTTTTTTTTTTTGATTCGTGCCACTAATGTCTGGGTGAGATGGTATCTCATTAGGGTTTTGATTTGCATTTTTCCAATGGCTAGTGATTGCGAGCATTTCTTCATGTAGCTATTAGCCACCTGAATGTCTTCTTTGGTGAAGTGTCTGTTCATATTCTTTGCCCATTTTTTAACTATATTATTTGTCTTTTTATTGTAGAGGTGTTGGATTTTCCTGTAGATTTAAAGGAGTAGAACTTTGTGGAATTTATCATAGCGAAAAATTTTTCCCCAGTCTGTAGATTCTCTTTTTACTCTTTTGGTAAAGTCTTTTGAAGAGCAAAAGTGTTTAATTTTTAGAAGATCTAGCTTATCTTCTGGTGTTTGTGTATTGTAAGTTACAGTTTCTATCCTGTTTATGCTGTGTATCAGGACCTCTAGCATAGACCCTACTTTTCCTTCTATGATCTTTATAGTTTTTTGTTTTATATTTAGGTCTTTGATGCATTTTGAATTAGTTTTTGTGTATGGTGTGAGCTATGTTTGCAGTTTCATTTTTTTACAGATGAACATCCGGTTTTGCCAGCATCATTTTTTAAAAACACTGTCTTTTCCCCATTTGACGGAATTTGGGTCTTTGTCAAAGATCAGGTGACCATAGGAGGATGGATTTACATCTGGGTTCTCGATTCTGTTCCGTTGATCAGTGTTTCTGTCATTGTACCAGTACCAGGCTGTTTCAACTACTGTAGCTGTGTAGTAATTTCTAAGGTCAGGTTGTGTGAGTCTTTCCTCCTACTTTATTATTTTTCTTCAATAGTGCTTTACTTATCTGGGGTCTCTTCCCTTGCCATATAAAGTTAATGATTAGTTTTTCCATCTCTTTAAAGAATGCTATTGGTATTTGATCTGGATTACATTGTATTTGTAGATGGCTTTGAGTAGAATTGGCATTTTCACCTCTACCTGTCCATGAGCGTGGTATGTTTTTCCATTTATGTAGGTCTCTGTTGCTTTCTTGCAGTAGTATTTTGTAGTTTACTTTGTATAGGTCTTTTACATCCTTCATTAGATTTATTCCTAAGTCGGCTCCACAGCTGTCTGGCTCTGGTCTCCTAGTTCTGCTGCTGCCAGTCTGCTGTTGTCACAGGTCCTCTGCTGCTGTTTCCCATCATCTGCACCTCCTCCGGTGTTAACAGTTCTCCTCACCTCCTTCTGAGTCTTCCATCTATTCTGTTTCAGAACTGCTTCCACATTTTAGTATCTTTTAGAGCAGCACCCCACTTTCTTGGTACCAAATTCTGTCTTGGTCTTCTAGTGCTGTTACAACAGAAATACCACAAGTTGATGGCTTTAACAAAGAGAAATTTATCTTCTGACTTTCTAGTAGGCTAGAAGTCCAAATTCAGGGCATCAGCTCCAGGGGAAGGCTTTCTCTCTCAGTTTGCTCTCAAGGAAGGTCCTTGTCATCAATCTTCCCTTGGACTAGGAGCGTCTCTGGGCAGGAATTCCAGGTCCAAATGATGCGCTCTGCTCGTGGTGCTTCTTTCTTGGCGGTGTGAGGTTCCCACCACCCCCTGCTGACTTCCCTTTCCTTTTATCTCTTGTAAGATAAAAGGTGGTGCAGGCCACACACCAGGGAAACTTCCTTTACATTGGATCAGGAATATGACTTTAGTAAGGGTGTTACAATCCCATCCTAATCCTCTTTAACATAATCCAATCTTGTCTCATTAACCAAAGACAGAGATCAGGATTCACAGCACATAGGAAAATTATAATCACGAAATGAAGGACAATTACACAATAATGGGAATCATGGCCTAACGAAGTTGACACATATTTTGGGGGGACACAATTCAATCCATGACATACCTAATGGTTTTTAAGCAAAGTGTTACTCAGTTTCCATGTCTTTTTTTTTTCCCCCTCTTCCTGTTTGGAAACCCTGATGGTGTAGTGGTTAGGTGTTACGGTTTCTAACCAAAAGGTTCGCAGGTTCAAATACACCAGAAGCTCCTTGAAAACCCTATGGGGCAGTTCTACTCTATCCTAGGGCCACTATGAGTCAGAATTGACTTGAAGGCAGTGGGTTTGGTTTTTCGGTTTCTTCCTGTTGTTAATTTCTATTTTGATGGCACTGCAATCAGAGAAGATACTTTGTGTTACCTTAATGTTTTGGATTTTTGTTAAGAATTGCTTTGTGGCCTAAGATGTGGTCTCTTATGGAAAACACTCCATGTGCTTTGGAAAAGAATGTGTATTTTGCAGCTGTTTGTAGCCTTTAGATCTTTAGTGAGTTTCTTTCTAGATGTTCTTATTTTCTGTCCTTTACCTAGAGTGATGTGCTGAAGTCTCCTACTATTATTGTGCAACTGTCAATTTCTCTTTTCAGTGCTGTTAGAGTTTATTTTATGTATTTTGGAGCTTTGTCATTGAGTGTGTAGATATTTATTATGGCGTTATCTTCATGCTGGATTGTGTCTTTAGTAATTATATAACGCCTTTCTTCGTCTTTTATGGTGGATTTTGTTTTAAAGTCTATTTTATCTGAGATCAGTATTGCCACTTCTGCATTTTTTTGGTTGCTGTTTGCTTGGTATTTTTTTTTTTTTCCTGTCCTTTGATTTTTAATATATTTATGTCTTTGTTTCTAAGGTGTGTCTCATGTAGATGCCTTATTGATGGGTCCTGTATTTTTTAGTCCATTTTGTAACTCATTGTCTCTTTTTGGGTGCATTTAAACCATTTATGTCTAGTGTGGTTATTGACAGGTGTGAGTTTATTGCTGTCATTTTGTAGTGCTTTTTTCATGTTCCTGCTTTTTGTTGTTATTGTTGTTCCTGTTACTCTCCTTTGTTGAATTCCTTTTGTGGATTTTTTTTCTTTTCTTTCATTTTTGTAGATTTTGTGTTTGAGACTTTATGTTTTTCTTCTTTATTTTGATCAGTAGTTTTATTAACTTTCTTTGGGGTTACCTTGAAATTTACCCTTATCTTCCTAAGTTTGAACCAGTCTTTTATTACTTGATATCACCTTGACTTCCTCTCCATTTGAAAGTTCTATACCTACACCATTTATTCCCTCTTTTATTGTTCTGATGTTGTTGTCATTTACAGATTGACCTCTCTGGTGCCTTGTTGTAAATCATTTAGTTTTGTTTTATCCTTGAGAGTTCATTACCTAGGTTGGTATTTGGCTGATGCAGTCTTGCATCATAGATACAGGCTGTTGTCTGATCTTGTTTGTTCTCTAACTGAAGGATTCCCTTTTATAGTTTTTGTAAGTTTGATTTGGTTTTTACATTTTCTCTTAATTTCTGTTTATCTGGAAATGTCCTAATTTCATTATCATATTTTTGTGAGAGTTTTGGAGGATATATTATTCTTGGTTGGCACTTTCTTTCTTTCAAGGTTCTATATATGTCATCCCATTGCCTTCTTGACCTATGGGATTGCTATGAGTTTAAATTGACTCAATGGCAACAGGTTTATTTTCTTTAGTTTTATGGCCTTGCCTGAACAGTTTCTATCAAGTAATCAGAACTTAGTCTTATTGTTTCCCCTTCGTAGGTGACTTTTTGTTTTGCTTGAGATGCTCTCAGGGTTATTTCTTTGTCTTTTGTTTAGTGTGTGTGATTATATGGCTCGGTGATTTTCTTTTGGGATCTATCCTATATACAGTTCATTGAGCTCCTCATATGGTCAGCTTTTCATCTTTCATTATATTAGCGAAGTTTTCTGTCAGCCAATCTTCGATGCTCCTTTCTGTGTTTTTTGCTTTGTCCCTCTATTCTGAAACTCCAATCACAGTCAAATTACTGCTTTTGATTGTATCCCACATTGTTCTCAGGATTTCTTCATTTGTCTTCATTCTTTTCTCTGATTTTTCCTCAAACAAAATGGTATCCAAGGATTTTTCTTCAATTTCACTGACCCTGTCTTCCATTGTTTTAAATTTGCTCCTAAAAACTATGGTACTGTCCATTTCTGAAATCTTGTTATTTATCTTTTGGATTTTATAATTGCTCTTTTTGTATGATTTCTAGGTGTTTGTTTATTTTGAAATTTTGTTCATGTGTTATTTTCCTAATTTTTTTTCATTGTTTTGTCTGTCTTTTCCATGATTTTGTCTATTTTTCCTGTGTTTTCTTTCATCTTTTGTAGAGCCCAGAATATTAAAAATTTTAATTCCTTAGTACGTAGCTCCACCACTTTTTCTCCTACCAGGAAGTCATCTAGTGTTTTATTTTGGATATTTTCTGGAGCCATCCTATCTGTTTTTTTATGTTTTGATATTGTCTGCTGTCTTTGGGATATTCAGGAATTATTTTCTTAGTTTATTGATGGTAGATTTGTTTGTTTCATCCTGCTTTTTTTGTTTTACTTGGTTATGTCTTGGCAGCTGGGCTGGGAGTTCTTTGTTGTTTGCTTGTCTGTGTGCATGATACTTCTTACCACCTTGTGGCAAGACCAGTTGTTCAGCTATGGTGCAGCAATGTAGGTCTAGTGGAGGGGCAGATGAGGGGATGGGTCATTTGCAGAATGTACTGGGGCTGGGGGGCAGTGCGAGGCAGGGACTGGTGATCCACACCTGTGCCACTTGGGGGTGCAGTGGTCAGCTCATAGTGCAGATAGGCAGGAGGAAAGGGGGAGGATGTGATGCATGTAGCTAAGTGGGTGTGGGAAAGAAGGAAGAGAAGAGAGAGAAACAGAAGCCCCCAAAAAATGGTGTTGAAGAAGACTGCCGTTGGAGTGGTACAGACCTAGTGAAGCTGTGTGCTGGTGACTTTCTAGCCAGGCAGTGTGGCACAGCCTGTCAACAAGGGGCAGAGATGGCACACTCAGCTAGGTAGGCAGGAGAAAGGAAATGGAGGAAGGGAGAGAGAGACAAAAAACTGAGAAAGAAAAAAAAGTGATGCTCAAGGAGCCTTCTGGCAAAGTGCCACAGCCCTGGGGAAGACGTGTGCTGGTGGCTTTCTAGTCGAGTGGTGTGACACAGCTCATCAAGAAAGTACAGAGATGGCATATGATGCCACATGGGTGAGAGAAAGGAAAGGGAGAGATAAGAAACTGAAAAAAGAAAGAAAAAAGACATACATGGCTAGGTGGTCAGGAGAAAAGAAAGGAAAGAGGGTAGAGAGGAGTAAGAAGCTGAAAAAGAAAGAAAAAAAAAATAATACCACAATGGAGTCCACCAGCATGGCAGCACAGACTGAGGAAGTTGTGTGCCAGCAGCTCCTCAGCAGAGCAGTGTGGCAGAGCCATTCACAAAGCAGTAGAGATGGTACACACAGCCAGGTGGTTGAGAGAAAGGAAAGGAAAGAAGGCAGAGAGAGACAAGAAACCAAGAAAGTAATGCTCTGTGGGAGCCCACCAACATGGCAGTGCAGACCAGGGAAGCTGTGTTCCTGTGGTTCCCCAGCCAAACAGTGTGGCAGAGCCAATCAAAAAGCAAAGGAGACAGCACACGTGGCCAGGTAGTCAAGAGAAAGGAAGGGAAGAAAGGTAGAGAGACACACACACAAAAAAAAAAAAAAAAAGAGAGAGAGAAAAAAAGTGGCTCACAGTACCCCACTAGCATGGTGGTGCAGACTGGGGAAGCAGCTCCCTAGCTGAGAGGCATGGCCCAGCCCATCAAGAAGGAGCAGAGATGGCACATGGTGCCAACTGGGTGGGACAAAGGAAAGGAAGAAGTTAAGAGAGAGACAAGAAACAAAAAGTAACAAGAAACAACAACAAAATGGCACTGAAGGAGCCAGTCAGTGGGAGTGGGGTGAATCCAAGCAGTAAAGAGCTGGCTTCTCTTCAGCTGAGACCACACAGAGGGAAGAAGGGTGGGGGATGGAAAAGTGTATATCCATGGTTACTGGGTGCTCTGTCTCCTACAGGGAGCTTTGTGAAGTTGTCTTCCTATATTCCTTATCCACTGTTCTTTGTTGCTGAGTGGTCCAAGATGGCGAGTCCATGTTGCTTTAGCTGGTAGGGGACTTCCACTCCATAGCTCTCCTCATTCTCTGTTCTCTGTCAATTTTTTTACTCCATCTGGTGCTTAGTTGAGCTCTTTATCCCTTCATTTGACACTTAAGGTTCCAGGATTGATGCTTGTATCTATTTTACTTAGTTTCTTGGGTCTTTGCTGTACGGGGACTGTGTGGTGCTTCTGTCTATAGTACCATGTTGGTTCCACCCCCACAGAGAGATTATTTTTGCTAAATCATGTTAATATAAGAAATATTGCCAGGTTTACAGTGTCATGAGGTCATGTTTAAAAATTTTGCTATATGCAATTGATCTTAAGAAGGAATAGAAAATGACATGACCCAAACCTTGTTTTTTACATTGTAATAAAATACAATTCTGGACGTGCTTGAATAAACAATGGAATTTAGCAATCATTTTAAAATTGGAAAACTAATTAAATGGCTAGATTAGTTAACATTTTTATACAATAGAAATGAGCAATGTAATGAGAAATGCTTAGCAAAATTAAATGGCTAAAATTAAGAAACAGTGCAAATAATGAAATTATACTTTGACATGTAGATCAAGTCATACTTTCCTTGTAGACTGATAGAACGTATTAACTATGTATACATTGCTGATGATTATACCCCAGCTCCTACTATGGAATCATGGGGCCTAGTCTGAGGGGGTAAATGCTAGGCAGTTTTTACATCTTTAATTTTTCTAACTCTAAATCTTATTTAAAACAGATGGAAGAGATAGTTTTTCTTCCTGTATGTAAGAACAAGTTACCAGTCCTACTCCAAATAAAAGTTACAAAGTCTGAAGAAAATGCTTACCAAAATACTAAACAACTACCAGGAGATTAAACATAAGCAGTAAGATTTTGAAAGAGCAAAAAATTCAAGGAAGTAAAATGACATACAATGAGTTTCCAACTTTTATTTTTTCCCCCTTGAGGGCACGCATAGTTATTACTGTGATTGTGAAAGTTCCCCTTTCTCAAAAGGAAAGAAAGAATAAGATAGGCGAAACATTTGAAGAAACAATGACAACGAACTATTTAAATTTGATGGAAGACATAGATTCAAGAAGCTTATTGAATTCCAAAGAGGATACATTTGAAAAAATTCATACCTAGTCACATAACAGTCAAAATGCTGAAAGTCAAAGATAAGGAGAAAATCTTGAAAACCTTAAAACCAGAAAACTTATGTATTATATATAAGGTAAAAAAATTCTAAATGTCTAAAGACTACTCAAAAACCATGAAGATCAGAACAGAAAAGACTTAAAGCAAAAGAACGCAAAATAAAACAGGTCAGTGAAGAATTTTATAGGCACTGAAAATATCCTCCAAGAATACAGGTAAAATAAAGATACATTCAGATAAAGGAATACTAACAGAATTTGTTACCACAGACCCAGGTAAAAAGAAATGCTAAAAGCAGTGTTTAAGGCGGAAGGAAAATGGGAAAGAGGAAATTCTGATATTCAGGAGAAAATGAAGAGCATAAGAAATAGTAAATATATGGGTAAATAAGACTATGTTTCCTCCTACCAATAACAGTTGCTTTTGAGCCAATTCTGACTTATGGCAACCCCATGTGTGTCTTCCGAGGCACCTCTGGGTGGACTCAAACCTCCAAGCTCTGGATTAGCAGCTAAGTGCATTAACTGCTTGCACCACCCAAAGGCTCCTATATTTCCTCTTAGTTACTTTAAAATTTATATGGTTGTATAAAATACAACATTTTAACACTGTCTTTTGGGGTTTAAAATCCATGGAGATGTAATACATGTAAAGAATGGCAAGGGAGTGTTAAATGGGCCTACAAGTAAAGGTTTCTGCATTTATGGAAAGTGATAAAATATTAAATCTAAGTAGGCTGTGATAAAATTATCTATGTTCTAATTGTTTTAATCCTTATAGCAACCAATAAAAAGTGCAAAGAGAGATAGGTAGAATGTCAAGAAATAAATTTTAAAAAATAATACAAAAGGAAACAGGAAGAGGGGAACAGAGGAAGAAGAATCAAAGGGGCTAACGAGAATACAAATCACAGAATTTTAGACATAAATCCAAGGATAACAATAATTATATTACATGTTAATAGACTACACACTCCAACTGAAAGGCAGAGATTATCTGAATCATAAAAAACAAGACTTACCTTTTTGTTGCCTACAACAGACGTATTTTAAATATAGACAGACAAAAAGGTTGAAAGTAAATGGGTAGAGAAATATATGCCATGTATTAGACAAAATAGACATCAAGATAAAGAGTATTATCAGAGAGAAAAATAGACATTTCATAATCATAAAAGGGCCAATTCATTAGGAAGAAACAAGATTAATATATGTGTATATTTCTAATAACATAGTCTCAACATATGTAAATCAAAATTGGCATAATTAAAGGGAGAAACAATTTCACAGTCGCAGGAGGATATTTTAGCACTCCTCTCTCAGCAACTAGTAAAACAATTAGACCAAAAAAGGTAAAGACACAAAGCATCTGAATAACATTCTCAAACACTTGACCTAATTGATATTTATAAAATACCACAGGAAAAAACTGCAGAATACCCATTTTTTTCATGTGTACATGATATTTTCACCACAATAGACCATATACTGGACCATATAGCAAGTCTTAATGAATTGAAAAGGATTTAAATCACACAGAGTATTGCACTGGAAATAAAAAACAATAAGTTGGGCTGGAAACCCCCCAAATATTTGCACATTAACTCGTACTGTTCTAAGAAATCTATTGGTTAAAGAAGAAATCACAAAGGTAAGTAGAAAATATTCCAAAATGAATGATAGTAAAGCATAGCAAATCAAACTTTGTGGGATATAGATAAGCAAGTGCTTGAAGGAATATTTTAGCTTTAAATTTGTTTTTAATTAGAAAGCTCTAAAATGAACAACTTAAGATTATACCTCAAGACACTAGGAAAAAAAATGAGCAAAGTAAATCTAAGGCAAGTAGATGTTAGGAGGTAATAAAAATAGAAATCAATCAACTAGAAAACAGAAAATCTTTATTAAAGATTGTTATTAAGAAATTAAGATTATTAAAAAGAAATATTTTTAAAGAAACAGATTTCTGATAGAAATCTGTTTCTTTAAAAAAAAAATAAACAACAACAACAAAATTGATAAAAACCAGCTAGCCTATTCAAGAAAATCAGTGGAAACACAAATCACCAAGATCAGAAATGAAAAAGGTGTTGTCACCACAAAATACTACAGATCAATAGAATAGTAAGAGACTATTGTGAGCAACTTTATGCCAACGAATTAACGATCTGTGTGAAATGCACAAATTCCTTTGAAGTCACAAGCTACCAAAAGTTACTAAAGAAATGCATAACCTGAATAGTCCTATGTCTACTGAAGAAATTAAATTTAAAGCTAAATACCTTCCCACAAAGAAAACTGGAGGCACAGATGATTTCACTGGCAAATTCTACCAAATATTTAAGGAAGAAATAATGCTAATTCTCCACAAACTCTTCCAGAAAATGGAAAAGCAAAGAAGTATACTTCTCTCAATTTTATAAGGCCAGCATTAGAAAACCAGACAAAGGCTTTGTAAGGAAACGACAGAAAAATATTACTCACAAACATAAACAAAAAACCTTTATAACTATATATTAGCTAATCAAATTCAAAAACATAAAAAGGATAATACATCATGACCAAGTGGGATTTATCCCAGGGATGCAAATATTAAACCAATTTGAAAATAAATAAATCTAATTGATCACAATAATAGAATAATCAATTCACAAGGCACAATAAAACCAGTTGAAAACAATTCATTAAAACATTTCTCAGAAAGCTAATAATTATAAAAAGGGACTTAGAAAAACAACACATGCACAGAAACACCATCATAGAGTTGCTATAGCAACATCACTTTGAAGTCAAACAGCAGTAACAGGGATGTTGCTGTTGTTGTGAGGTGCTGTCGAGTTGATTTTTGACTTATAGTGACCCCATGTGATACACCTGCCCCATAGGGCTTTCTAGACTGTAATCTTTACAGGAGCAGATCATCAGCTCTTTCTCCCACAGAGCTGCCGGCTGGGTTGAACCCTCAATCTTTTGGTTAGCAGCTGAGCAGGTAGCCATTCCACCACCAACAGACTCCACTGTTTCTCACAGTTTTCCTCTTTCATCTACTACATTGTGTTAGACTACTCTTAAGCCAACAATTCAACTAACAAATACTTACAGCTCTATGACTTCAAATACTTACACTATACTTCTTTTCCTCAGCTATAAAATGGAAATAATGATACTTACCTCATGGAGTTTTTATGAGGATCAAACCAGTTAATTTACTTGAAACGCTTAGAATAGTATCTGACACACAGAAGTGCTATTATTTAACAATTATATGAAACTGCTAATTATTTTTCATTTCAAAGAACTTGAATAAAAATTCCTCATGTTATCTATCAGTCAGATTGCTGATATTTTAATGTCTCCAAACTGTTGCTATTTTGTGGGGATTTATCTCCACTCATAATGATTTTATTTTAAATGACCCACAGTCAGCAACCATGGAAGCAGCAGTCAAGAAATCAAAAGATGCATTGCATTGGGCAAATCTGCTGCATAAGATCTCTTTAAAGTGTTAAAAAGCAAAGATGTCACCTTGAAGACTAAGGTGCACCTGACCCAACCCATGGTGTTTTCAATCACCTCCTATGCATGTGAAAGCTGGACAGTGATAAGGAAGACGGAAGAAGAATTTATGCCTTTGAATTGTGGTTCTGGAGAAGAACATTGAATATTCCATGGACTGCCAAAAGAACGAACAAATATGCCTTGAAAGAAGTACAACCAGAATGCTCCGTAGAAGCAAGGATGGCATTACTACATCTCACATACTATGGACATGTTATCAGTCGGGATCAGTCCCTGGAGAAGGACATGGTGCTTAGCAAAGTAGAGGCTCAGTGAAAAGAGGAAGACCCTCAATGAGATGGATTGATGCAGTGGCTGCAACAGTGAGCATAACAACAATCGTGAGAATGGCACAGGACTGGGCAGTGTCTCCTGTTGTACATAAGGTCACTTTGAGTCAGCACTGACTGGATGGCACCTAACAATGACAACAACAACTTTTCCTTTATTATAATATGAGGATATCTGAAAAAAAACTTTAGTGTCACCACTTCATATATTTACATTTAATTGGTTTCAAACTATTTGAGTGTAAAAAACAAACATTTTTGGCAAACTTAATATATTAGGTTCCTAATGAACCTGAGAAAACCCTGGTGGCGTAGTGGTTAAGTGCTATGGCTGATAACCAAAGGGTCGGCAGTTCGGATCAGCCAGGCGCTCCTTGGAAACTCTATGGGGCAGTTCTACTCTGTCCTATAGGGTCGCTATGAGTCGGAATCAGCTAGACGGCACTGGATTTGGTTTTTTGGTTTAATGAACCTGACGATTTCATTTTACTTGGACCCACAATCAACAACCCTCGAAACAGCAGCCAAAAAATCAAACAACATATTTAATTGGGCAAATCTGCTGGAAAAGACCTCTTTTAAGTGTTTAAAAGCAAAAATGTCATGGTGAGGACTCAGGTGTGCGTGACCCAAACCATGGTATTTTCAATCACCTCATAAGCATGTGAAAGAAGACTGAAGAAGAATTGATGTATTTGAGTTATAGTGCTGGTGAAGAATATTGAATATACTATGGAGTGCTAGAAGAATGACCAAATCTGTTTTGGAAATACAGCCAGAATACTCCTTACAAGGGAGGATAACAAGACTTTACCTCATGTACTTTGGACATGTTATCAGGAGGGACTAGTCCCTGGAGAAGGTCATTATGCTTGGTAAAGTGAAATGTCAGTGAAAAAGAAGAAGACCCTCAGTGAGATGGGTTGACACAGTGGCAGCAACAACGGGCTCAAATATAGCAACAATTGTGAGGATGGTGCAGGACCAGTGTTTCATTCTGTTGTTCACAGGGTCGCTGTGAATCTGAATTGACCTGATAGCAATGTGTTTGGTTTTTTGTAGGGTTTAACATATTAGTAGTCATACTTTTGACAGCAATGGATTGAGAAAATTTAAATATGACAACAAAAGACTGTTTAATACAGAAACAAATTTTCATTTTACTCACAAAAATATGTGTATGTTTAGAAGAGTATCAAGACAATTATAGTAATACATGTTCAAGTCATACAGCAAATCTATGATGTAAGACTATTACCTGAATTTTTTGTAGATGAAAAAATAGAAATCAAAAGAGCTTAAGTAATATGTTCAGGGCCACAGTGCTATGGGGGATAAAAATTCATACCCAGATCTGTTCTGCCTGATTCCAGACAGGTATCATACACTGTCTCTCACAGTAACCTGTCAGACATATTACTTATGAAGTCTACAGCGAAAACGCGTTGCCTGTGCTGGACTTTTGCAGTAACTGCAGTGCCCCAGAAGCCTGTGCCTCACCCTCTGAGAGCTGGTGTTTTACACCACTTGGCACTGCAGGCTTTATCTGGCTATGAATTATCCATTACACTTCTACAATAACACACATCGCTCTCACTTCATTGGCTTCCTGCAGCCTGGTAAAAATGATTTCGGAATGCCTTCTTACCTCTTAAATTTCTGAGAAAAACAGAATATGTTCCTTCTGAAATAGCATGATTACTTATTTTCTGTTTCTTCACAGCAGGTTCCATAACATAGCTTGTAACACCCAAGTTCATTTTGTCTTTTGCTTAGAAATTAATTGCATCCTAGCAGCAGGTCCATCCCTCACCCTTGATTATATCCCTCCCTCTACTTAATGATTTATTCCAGTCAGGCTTGTCTTTAACTAAGATTTTTTGTTTCTGTTATCTAGACACTCCCCAACAATCAGGGATGCACTCTCATTCTGACAGCATGCAAAGTATGCTTAAGTATAGAATATTTTTCTTTTCCAAGTTGGAAATGCATTATTTTACTTATAAACGTAATTCAAGTAAATAATGAGAAAGAATTTATACTGGAAATCATAACCCCCTCTACCTTTCACCCTTATGTCCACAATAAGTAAATGCACATTTAAAATTGAAGAAATATATAAACTTTTATTCAAAAGACTTTATACCTACTTGACTAAAACTTACCACATACTAGAGTGCCCGTCTGCATATGTATTAGCTGTATCAGTCAGGTTCAAAGAGGAAATCAGGAGCTTCTAAGACATTTCAAAAAGAACAATTTATAAGAGGAAATTTGTTACACAGATAATGGAAGAGTTGAAAACCCAAACGGGATGGTGAGGCACAGATGAGATCAGTAACAGCAGGAAGCTGCTGCTATGTCATTCCTAGGGCTGGGTGCATTGGGAGTGGTAGCCCTGGGGGGAGAGGGTATTTAATGTCACTGACATAGTTAAGAATTGTTGGAATATGTTCATAATAAGTGCAGACTAGCTTCTAGTTGGTTTTAGTTGGGTTTGGTTTTGAGTTTATGTTACAATAGTGGTCATAATTGTTGCTATTATCAAACTTCATGTGCCTCTTCATTATAAGTTACATGGGTGTCTTTGTTACACATCCCTGAGTACCAGCCTTACTAATCAAAGGAGTTTAATATTTCTAATTTCAAAATGTGGACCTCTAAAGGTAAGCTAGATCTACATTCTATTTTAAAAGATAGGATTTTCAAATACTATAATATTTTGATTTCTCTGTTTTAGAAGACACAGAACTACATTGGGTTTTATAGTTTCTCAGTTTCTACTTACCACATGATGTTTAGAAATTCTTGGACAACTGGATCTTCCAAGGAAGCAATGCATTGCACTTTGTGACTACCAAAATTTCATTAGCAGACTTTTATTCCTCTCGGCATTAACCTTTATAATAAAATAGAGCATCACCCATTTAAAAATGATCACTGGCCATTGCATTTAAATTACCAGCAGAGAAAAGTGAAAGATTTTCTCTGGAACAGTGGCATCGTTGTATGCACAGAACATTATCAATTTCTTAGTTTTTGAAGGTTTTGTAAACCACAGAGTCACTGACGCTATTGCCAAGTACAGTACATAGAAACTATCTTTGCAAACAAAATCCCTGAAGATTGAGCAATCTCTTTCCAGACCCAATACAATCAATGCGATGCAAATGGATCTATTTCCTTCTGCTTCTCCTGTTAAGATACGAGATGGTTACCACCACTTTCTTTACAAGTGGGGAAAATCATCTATAAGGAGCTCAACTATAAAAAGTATAATCACCAGCAGATTTTTCTTTAGCATAGGAAGCACTATTTTTTTAGTTTCTTGCTGATGATAAAAGCCTAGAATTGAAACACTACTGTTTCTATGCAGTTATGTAAAATGTTATGTCTAAAAATCCTATTAAAAATGCCTGGGATTGTATACACTAAATGAGTGTGCATTATTTCTTATAACTCTCTGACTTCTGTGTTCAAAATTTTTAGCACAAAAAAGATTCTTTATTATATGATCTCAAATAAGGGACCTCAATTGCATTACAAGGTAATTCTGTCTTTGTTTCAGTATTAGAGTTGAGAGTCTATGCTGCAATAAGAGAACAAGGAAGCTCCGTTTGCATTCCGGAGGTAATATTTGCAAGTTCAAAAGACTGAAAAAAGAAAAATGGCTGAGAAGCTGTATTCATCCTAATAGTGTTTATGTAAATCTGGAATCCATTCCCTTTCAGAGTCATATAAATGCTTTGCAAACATCTGTAAAGTTCACTAGAAAGTCTGAGCCCCTTGTTATTTTTGTAACAGTGATAGGTGAATGATAAACCCCTTCTCTATGTAAGGAACTTTGAGGCAAGAATAAAGTCTCAACCTTTAGAAAACCATCCTTTGCAGACATCCTTCGCTGTCACTAATACGCAGCCTATTACCTGGGCCAAATTTTTCCTCAAGGTATGACAGTCCCACGTTTTCAGTGCTCAGCTCATTCCACACTGTCTGATTAACAGCCATTCTTCTCTTCTTGGGCGTTTTCACACTTGTGTGTTGGTTTCTATAGCAGAGCCCCACATAGTCAGTGACCCTGTAGCAATGATCAAGAAATGGGCTCCAACAGCTCCTGTGAAAATCCTAAGGCCAATTAGCTGATGATCTTGCCCGCCACCTCCACCTCCCATCCACAGCAAAGGATGAAGACTGCTCCTTCTTGCCTTTGTTCTACAATCATGGTCATCATGCTTGTGGTCTTTTGTGGGCACACAAACCACCATTCCTTTCCCATCCTGCCTTTATGTTGGGGGAAGGAGATTAGAGAAAGGAGAGATAAGGCTACAGTCAAGAGAAACACGTGGTAAGAGTGGGCTGCTTTCGCGAATTCATCACAATTACAGTATTTTGCATTGCCTTTAAACATTCAGAGTGCTACAATGGTGGTCACACAAATACACTATGAGAAGAATGATTTTGAATGTTTCAGTCTGATGAATAATAATGCAATTTTTCTGGCCTTTTATTTTTTCTTATACTAGATATTTAAAATTACTGTGAAAGTCCTTCTAAATTCTAAGAGGCCAAACAAAAATATAGTCAATAATGTATTTAAAGGTTTTGATGATTAGTTTACTAGTTTTATATAGTTTATATCTATGGCAGGGTCATATTTTTATGCATACAAATATTTTAATAAAAAAAAATTGAAGCTCCTCGTATAATTGTATAGTGTTTTTAGTAAGTTTTGTGTTTACTTCAAATGAAAACAGAAAAATCAATTTCTGTTGATACTGCTGTATTTTCTTTTTATCGTGCTTTAAGTGAAAGTTTACAAATCAAGTCAATCTCGCATACAAAAATTTATACACATCTTGCTATATACTCCTAGCTACTCTGCCCTTAATGAGACAGCACCCTCTTCCTCTCCACCCGGTATTCCCTGTGATAATTCAACCAGCTCCTGTCCCCCTCTGTCTTCTCATCTCGCCTCCAGACAGGAGCTGCCCACATAGTCTCATGTGTCTACTTGAGCCAAGGAGCTCACTCCCCACCAGTATCATTTTCTGTCTTATAGTCCAGTCCAATCCCTGTCTGAAGAGTTGTCTTCAGGAATGGTTCCAGTCTTGGGCTGGGCCTGGGACCATGACCTCTGGGGTCCCTCTAGTCTTAGTCAGACCATTAAATCTGTTCTTTTTACGAGAACTTGAGATCTGCACCCCAGTGTTCTCTTGGTCCATCAGGGATTCTCTGTGGTGTTCCCTGTCAGGGCAGTCATGGGTGGTACGCAGCTACCATCTAGTTCTTCTGGTCTCAGGTTGATGTAGTCTCTGGTTTATGTGGTCCTTCTGTCTCTTGGGCTCATATTTACTTTGTTTCTTTGGTGTTCTTCATTTTCCTTTGCTCCAGGTGGGTTGAGACCAATTGATGTGTCTTAGGTGGACACTTGTTAGAGTTTAAGACCCCAGATGCCACTCACCAAAGTGAAATGTGATACTACTATAATTTAATCTACCTGTATAGCACCAGAGATTTAAGATTTTCCTTCTAGAACAGGAGATCCTAGCCAGAGGAAAAGTTTCATAACATGCAGGCTGCCATTAAGCTATATTAAGTGCAGTCAAAAGGGCTGAGATCAGGTGCTCATTTTCATTCCTCAAGAGAAAAAAACTCTTTGCTGTCAAATAGATTATGACTCCTAGAGACCATCATAGTGTTTCTAAGGAATAGCTGGTGGATTCGAAACTGTCAACCTTCTGGTTAATAGCCAACTCTTAACCACTGTGCCACTAGGGCTCCTTTCTCAAGACAGACAACCTTAATTCCAAATAAGTATCTAATGTGGGGAGATAAATACACATGTTCCACTCACCTTTACTGGTACTGAAGGGGATTGGGGTGCTATATGCCCTTGTTTTCTATCTAGTTGGTGCTGCAGTTGTCCTCAAATGTCTAAAACATAATATACCATAACCCCCTGAATAGGTGCTCCCAGTATGTCGTTTTCACTTCTTTTTCTACATTCAACATTCAACTTTTCATGCCTCAAGATAAATGAGTAAGTTCGGAGATTCAGTGATAAAAAGACAGAGTCTTTTTATTGAGCATTTAATTATGTTATGGATTTTCTATTAGATGTGGTTTCTAGGGATCTAGTTTCATTCACCACGTTTTTAATTTTTTTTTATTGTTCCTATGAAAAAAAATTTTTTATCGTTTACAAGTATACAAATAATACATGAATCCCAACGATAAAAATCTGCAATAAAAGAGAACCTTATAATGTAAATAGTAAATGTTTTCTTCTACTTCTTCATACTCCAAATTTTCTTTGTCCCTTCTTCGAAATTAACCTCTATTGAACATTTTGCTATTTTCTCTAAGTCATTTTTTTCAATATATTTATATATCTATTACCGAGAATAAAAAAAAAAAAAAAGCTGCTGTCAAATCAACTCAGACTCGTGGCTACCCCTCCTGTGTAAGAATACAATGTGTACCATAGAGTTTTCAGTAGCTGGTTGTTCAGAAGTAGATCACCAGACTTTTATCCCAAGCTGTTTCTGGGTGGACTTGAATCTCCGACATTTCGATTAGCAGCCTACTGTGTTAACTATACTAACCAGGGATTCCTGTGACTGTGAATAAGATGTTAAAATGGAATTTTTTCAGGTCTTAAAATTTTAATTGACACATCAAAACTGAGACAGTAGGGGGGAAAATAGCCAAAACAAACCCATTGCTGTTGAGTCCATTTCAACTCATAGTGACCCTATAGGATGGGGTAGAATGGCCCTATAGAGTTTCCAAGGCTGTAATCTTTATGGAAGCAGACTGCCATATCTTTCTCCCAAGGAATAGCAGGTGGGTTTGAACCTTTCAGTTAGCAGCCAAGTACTTACCTACTTCTCCACAATAGGGAGAGGGCTGTTGTAGGGCTCCTACAATAGGGAGAGATAGTACCAATTAACAGAACATTATAAATTGAGCTGTTGCAATGTGGGTAGCTATCTTAAGCTAATGTTGGACCTGCCTTCAGTTTATGTGGCAGGTTATACTCCTTTCTTCTCCCCATGAGAAGAGTAAAGAAAACATCATAGAACACTAGATCTTCTAAAGAAATTTCTATCCTCTCATCTCTGGCAACCAAATGTACCCTTAGCATTTCTTTATGTGTTTCACTTGAATGATAGGATAATACTCAAAGAATTACTTACATAACTTGGTCTGTGTCTTGTGGAGTTTGAGAATATAGACTAATAAATGCTTGAAAATCTAAAATCTGAATCCTGACTAGAATTCTTTAGAGATTTCAGGAGATATATTGTATTTTAAGCAAATAAAGTGCTCCTTCTACAAATTGTAGTTTCTCAAGGTTTAGTTGCAATGTAGAACCTTAAACCTTAATAAGTTTTTTTTGTTTTTTGACCTGTCTTACACTGATGTTACTTTGAGGACTAAGGTGTGCCTGGCCCAAGCCATGGCATTTCAATTGCCTCATATGCATGCAAAAGGAAAATGATTAAGGAGGACTGAAGAACACCTTCGAATTACAGTGTTGGCAAAGAATATTGAATATGCCATGGACTGCCAGAAGACAAATCTGTCTTGGAAGAAGTACAACCAGAAAGCTCCTTAGAAGTGAGGATGGCAAGATTCATTTCACATACTCTGGACATGTTATCAGAAGGGACCAGTCCCTGCAGAAGGACATCATACTTGGTAGAGAGTCAGCAAAAAAGAGGAAGACACTCAAGAAAATGGATTTGCATGGTGGCTGCAACAATGGGCTCAAGCATAACAATCAATTGTGTGGATGGTGCACCACTGGGCAATATCTCTTTTTGTTGTACCTAAGGTCCTTATGAGATAGGAATGGACTTGACTACACCTAACAACAACAATACATTAGACAATTAATGATTTCTCCCAATGACTTATAAATTACAGTACACCAACACAATTTAAAATTTCTATACATTTTAGAAGCCACGTTTTTCATGCATCTGTTTTTTGTCCATTTATTGTTTTCACTGATCTATTTTCCTATTTCTATGCCTGTGTTACAAGTTTGATGGTTACATCTTTACAGTATTTTTTCATGTTGTATGAGTCAACTGTTTTGTCTTTTTTTTTCATAATTTTCTTGGGTTTTGTTCTACAATTGCTCCTTTAGAGTGACTTAAAGATCGGTTTTTGAGTTCTATAACAATAACAATTACTTTTTTAAAAAATAAAGACTATATTAAGCTAGAAATTATGTAAAATAGAGTAGCTTTTTGTGGGGGGCTTGCTTCTTTTTTTTTTGTTTCCATTTACTGTGGCATTTGGTTATGTGAGTCTTCTTTCAGGTATTTTTTCATTGAAGACTTGCACATTTCCTGTTTAGTATATTGCTATATCTGCTCTAATTTTCCCAAAAATGCAAATGGCATCTTTTCTCTATCAAAATCCCTTTCTGTGACATATATGTAAATTTTTGTATATTTTGTCTTATGTCTGATTTTTTAATTAATTCTCTTATTTTTATTTTATTTTATCTGATACTTTTAGATTTTTTTAAAGAAATTCTATAATCTACAAGTAATGATAATTATGTTTTCTTATCTTTCTTAATACTCATTTCTTATTTTTCCTCATTCTTTCATTTTTGTTTGTTTTGGGCTATTTTCTGTAGTAAAGCATTAAGTTGGGTGATGGGTATACATCATTGTTTTTGTTGAATAAAATTCTCCTGATAGTTCTTCATTATCTAGATGCTGATTTTAAATATTGTGGTTTTATTTTAAAACAGCTGTCATTACCCTTCTAATCTTAGTTTACTAAAATGTGGGTAGATTTATGTCACTATAGCCCCAACTACCCCAAAGTTTATTACTTTCAGGAGCAGTACTCTCATCTCCATTTCTAGACTTTTCATATATATTTGCAGAATATCAGACATCATGAAATGGAAGTATAATAATAGTAATAATGATAACATTAAGTAATTATTATAAGAGTAATAATAAAATTAAAGTGATTAATATATACTGAGATATTTTTTCTAAGTATTGTCTATGTATTAACACACTTAATCCTTAAAGCTATCTCATGAAGTATTTTATTTTATTATCTCCATTTTACAGATGTGAAAATGGAGGAAGAGCAAGGTAATTTCATGATAAAATGTTGCAAATGCGAAACAGCTCCCAGAACTCTGGCTGAAAAGACCATATTCTTAGGCACCATGGTGTGTGTGCTACATAGACTGTTAACTAATCGCATAGGCTGAAATAGAGCTGCTCCAAATTTTCTCATATTTTGGACTTTAAATTGACCACTTTATCTTTCTTTGGCCAAAGCTCATGAAAGCTCTTTTTTTTTTTTAAAGCTATGCTAATCACTGACAGAGCTTTATTCTGCACTACCTGGATTTTTTTTTACCTGGATTAGTTTTGTGGCTTCCACATTGGAAGAACTCTTTTCTAGGATTCAGGTTAGATGAATACAAACTTCTGTTCACCTATAGTTCTGTCAAGTCTCAGAGCAATCAGGTAGCTTCTGTTCACCTGGGAAATCTCCCACAGATTGATCCACATAAAATTTTTCTTATCTGACCATTTTGATGATTGATACTTCCTTATGTGAATATATAACAACTTTAAGACTTGGGAATAAGGTCTGTTGTATAAGCCTACTTGATTTAAAGGCAATTCATGTACTCCATGAATGTCCTCTGAAGGACAATGGCAAAAAACAGATATCAGTTTATACATACAACCAGATAATCACATAATAGCTTTTTAGAGGGAAAGGAAAGGAAATAACCACCATGAAAAAAAAAAAAAATTATTAAGTGTTAATCTGGTGTGGGCACTGCAGTAGATGCTTTTACAAACATACGCCTTGTATTTGTGTCATTACAACTCCATAAAATACCCATTATCCACATTTTTCACATGAGGAAATTGATGTTTGGAGATATGTCTGAACATTTTACCATAAGTTATGCTCGCTATACCTTGGTTCTTAAGATATATCTCCATCATCACATCTGTATATAGAAATCAGCTCATATATTCTCTTTTGCCTTAAGAGAAATTCTTGCCCAGTTTATTACCTACTACATAATAGGACCTCACAGTTAAAACCTTCTAACACTTCAAATTAAAATTTCACCAAATTGGAAAATCTTGTGAATTCAGTTCAGTAGAATAAATCTGATAAAAATAATAATACTATATATTTACATAATGCTATATAATAGTTCACACCATGACCTGAGCCAAGACCTTTATTTATTTAACATTTTTTAGGTGGTAAGTGATAAAGTTGAACTTTCTTAAATCTAGTACAACATTCAGTCTCCTCTGGTACCCTTAAAATAAAGCTTAAACTTTGAGTCCATTGCCTCTCTTAACCATAAGAAGCCAAACATCATGGTATTTGTAGTATTAGTTAACCCTGAAAAAAATGATATCTTAATCTCACTTCAGTCCCTCAACCCCAAGACATCCACTTCAAGAACTGGATGGAAAGAAATAACTGAAGTTCTTCCACAGAGACCGAAAGTTAAAATATATATATATATATACAAATACATATAAATATAAATGTATATATAAATACATATGAATATAAACATATAAATAAATATATATGTATGCATGTATACACTTGAGGTCCCCATAAATCAGAATCAATTTGATGACAAGTGTTTTATTTACATATATATAAATATGTACTGTTTATTTGTATCTCATATGTATATCTTTTATCACATAGAGGAACTCTGGTGGTTAAATGGTTAAAGAGTTTGGCTGCTACCCAAAGCTTTGGCCGTTTGAACCCACCAGCCTCTCTGCAGGAGGAACATATGGCAGTCTTCTTCTGTAAAGATTTATAGCTTTGGAAACTATCTGACGCATCTCTACTATGTTCTATAGGGTTACTTTGAGTCAGGATCAAAGCGACAGCAGTGGATTTTTTAAAAATATAATATTGTATGTATATATATATATATAGAAACCCTGGTGGCATAGTGGTTAAGTGCTACAGCTGCTAACCAAAGGGTCAGCAGTTCTAATCCACCAGGTGCTCCTTGGAAACTCTATGGGGCAGTTCTACTCTGTCCTGTAGGGTCGCTATGAGTCGGAATCGACTTGACGGCACTGGTTTTTTGGGTATAATATTATATATATTTATATATGTATCTTTAGGGTCTTTGTAAGAGTCATCCAATTTAGAAAGAGCACTGTTTTTGGAGAAATATTTCCTACCGTCATGAAGAGGACAGCCTTTCCTTGTTTCTCTCTCTTTGCGTGCCATAGGTCTATATATACTAAGATGTAATACAAAGCCACAATAACCAGATACTTTCTACACCAAAGACTGAACAGCGGCTACCTTGTAATGTTTCATAAATGTCTGTTTAATAAATTAGTGAATAAAAATACCAAAAAAAAAAAAAAAAAAAAACTTTTGCAAGCTCCTAATCAGATCCACTCTAGTGAGAAATAGCCAATTAACCCCTATGCCTCCACACTTAGCAAAATCTGGAATAAAAATGGTAAGTTTCCATTATTTACGGCATCTTGTTTATATCTGGCACTTGGTGCATATTTCCTACAAAACGGGGCTCATAATATGTTGAAGATAAAATTATTCTAAGGTACCTGAGCTGTGCAGGTGCGAGACCTAACAGAACAGCTCCCAGACACGATATGTATCTTCAGACAACCTAACTCACTTGTAAATAATTGTAGTTTAGGTTTTAGTGAAGGAGACTGCTCTGATGTAATTGAAATATATTTGACGGGGAGTGTGGTAACTTAGAATCTAGTTTTATATTTCTCACCAGCTAGGTAGTTGCTAAGAAGACCTGGTTATACAGTGGTTAAAGCACTCTGCTGCTAACCAAAATGCTGGTGGTTCGAGCTCACCAGTGGCTCCACGGGAGAAAGACGTGGCAGCCTGCTTCTGTAAAAATTACAGCCTTGGAAAGCAAATGGGGCAGTTCTACTCTGTCCTGTAGGGTCACTATGACTCGGAGTTGACTCAATGGCAACAAGTAGATAGATGATATTGGGCAAACAAACTGGGTTTCAATTTCCTCATGTTAAAATTAAGAGACTGTATCCCTACAGTTACGAAATACTATGATTATGAGAGCATGCGTTTTTTATTTAAATAATTACATATTTCAAGCTTGTAGCATTTGAAATTTTTGATAAAGAGCATAACATCTACATACAGCATTTTTCTAAGGGATAGATAATTGACTTTATGGCCATCTGCTTTACGATTATGATATAGCTTTTAGAAATGCAATCTTGCAAAAGTATAGCTTGCATACAATAGCAGAGTGCTGCTGTGCTTTTAAAAATAATACCTTTTTGCAATTTTTGCCCTGCACACTGTATGAGGTTGTAGTATACTTTAGATTGAGTTGATACAAGTGCTGTTGGCACCTGTTTATACATTCCACCCATAAGTGACCGCTATTAGTGATGACACTTTTTGAAGGTAATAACAAAATATAAAATGCATCAATCAAATCATCACCTAAGTGTGCTATTAAAACCAAATGAGGTCATCTCTTACTTACACTTGGAGAGGGACGGGATTGCACATTCTTCCTAGTCACTGAGACGATTTGGCTTACATTTCATTGCATAGCCATTACTATGCTATCCAAAGAATTTTCAGGTGGGTAAGATATTTTTTTAAAGCTTGCTATGAGAAAGGGTGACCTACATGTTTTGTCTCATGGCTCTTACAGGAAGTGTATAATAGTACATTTGGCTAACAGAAGATGGCGTGAAGTTGACAAACTGAATATGACAAAAAAAAAATGACAAAGGCAAACAAAATCTCAGTAGTCTTTTTTAAGACATATATGCTACCGCAGCAGAGCAGGAAGCAGGCCATTTTAACTGGATTCCAAGCATATTCTGTCATATTATTGTGTTTATGAATCTTCATATCTCAGGGGTGGGCATGTAACTTGAAATATGCTTTTTATCTGACTAGATGATATTTCAAAAAAAAAAAAAAGAATCATTGCTACAAAAAAGGGGGGACAAAAAGAAATCTTAGGTAAATAATATTATCTAAACTGTTTTATGAAAATTTTCTTTTCTACTAAGGAAAGTCAGACTGAAGCTTTCACTTTTTTGAAATCAATCTGTTGATTAATTTTAATAAATATTTTAGAATATCTACAATTTCACTAGTTATATTTATTTTGACCTTTACAATAGTTAGATGGGTGAAGTATTGTTTAACCAACTAAACAAATGAGAAAATTGAGTCTAAGGGAGTATATGGGACTTGTCAAAATATAATTTGTTAGAAGCAGAATATGAATGCAAACCCAGATATGTTTATTCTAAATTCATCTCTCCTACTACACTGAATTGCATCCATGTTGGAAGAGAAGATATATGAGTATGTTCCAAATACTCATTGATAAGATTTCTAAAAGTTAAACAGACATTGCCATGCCACAGTAAGGAATCTGTATACAGTTGAGGTCCATCCTGCTCCGAATAGAAAACAATATATTGTTCAGTTTACCTTTCTTCTATTCAACTGCCAGGATTTGTGGAACAACTGCTATTTACAAGGTCACATTATAGGATGTATGGATAAAAAGATGAACAAAATACGATCAACTGACAAAGAAGCTAAAATAAAGATCCAAATTTATAGTGTTTTACAATCCCTAAAGGTTTTCTACATATGGTATTTTATTTTTTCCCTCCAACAACACATCATACTCATTTGAAGAATGAGTAAGCTGAGGTTCAGAGAAGGTATATAAATTATCTACTGTCATTTAACTGTTAAATGCAGAACCAACTAACATAATTTAAACCTCTATAGTGTTTTATAAACTAAGTGCATTTTCTTCTATATAATTCGGCTTTCTAGACTGTTCACGTTACAGGTACTTACAGACTAGACCGATTTTATAGGTAAGCTACATTTTAAGAAAACACAACAAATGAAATGACGTATTTAGCAACCTCTTCCCTCTCAAAAAGAAAAGAAAAGAAAAGAAAAGGAACTGGCCTTAAGTGCCTATTTTACAAAAGATTAGGAAGAATTAGTTCATCTGAACAGGACTTTAAGCATATTTATTTAATTTGGCTTTGGTTTGTCAAAATTATATTTAAGGAATCAGATGTAATAAATATTGTTAAATTTTATTGATTATTCATTATGTCAATAAATCTGATATTTGTCAGGACAGAATTGAAGATATAAAGGATAATAAAAACATACTTTGCTTTAAATAAGCACTCTATTTTGCTAAATAGTACAGTATTTGCATTAGTCAACAATTCTTAACTATTATTAGTTGTTATTATTATGACAGCGTAGAAATTCATCAGTAGCAGTGAAATTTCTTTGGAAGGTATGAAAAAAATTATCTTAGAACATTACTTATTAGAAATTAGTTTTTAGTTTTTTTTTTTTTTAAGTGACCTTATCTTTTTCTTGGATATACCTTTCTATGATTGTACCTTTCTCTGTGATTGAAAATCAATGAGTATTAGCACAAACAATATATTTTCTGTTGTTCTTAATTCTCTTTCTTGACCTCTCTTGACTGTTTCCTTTTAAACTTTTCATGTAAAATGCAACCTGGACATAGAGCAAGAAAAAATTCCAGTACTTTCACCTTAACTAAAAGCTCTTATTGAAATGACAGTTAAGTAAACCCAAATTTGTTGGCATTGTCTTTCAAACAAAGCATATTTCTACCTGTCTAACCTACAATATGTGTGTGAAAATATAATGGTTAGATATGCCAGTAGATTATGTAGCATCTGTTAGAAATACTCTCTTTAGCTCCAGAATTCAACATGACCTTCAGACACAAAGTTTAATTAAACACTTTTAGAACTAAGTGACAATCAAATATCATTTACTAATATTATTCAAAGCACTGTGGGGAATAAAAATACTATAAAGCACAGCTCCTGTGAGAAACTTAAAGTCAGTTTTCCAGAGGAAACAAAATTACCTGGAGAGTAGATAATCTCCAAAAATGGCCACACTCAATTCCTTCAGTCCTGTAAGCACGTGCCATTCCTCACAACAACCGGGGTGACTTTATTTCTCCTCCACTTCCGTCTTGCCTAGCTCTGATAAATAGAGTGCAGCAGAAGTGATATTCTAGCCATGGAGCCTAAAGCTTTATGAAGATGGTCAGTTCTGCTTCTTTCTCTTGGAGCCCAGCCACCATGCTGCAAGTCCAAGGCAGATTACTGAATAATTAGAAGTTACCATAGGCTCTGGAAGATGAGAGGTAGGGTAACCAACACAGCCCAGTTTTTGCCTTTGGCATTCCTGCTTTTAGCTCTGAAAATTCCATGTCCTGAGAACCCCCTCAGGCCTGGGCAAACTGAGATAGTTGGTCACTCTAATGAGAGGCCATATTGGACATTCCAGCCTCAGCCATGTTCCTGGTTGAAAGCAGCTGCATGAAAAATGCCTACCTGTAACCAGCAGAAGATCTGCCAAACAAAATCCTAGTGAACATATGGAATTTTTGAGAAATCATAAATTGTTATTGTTTTAAACCACTAAAGTTTTCAGGTGCTTTGTTATACAGCAATTGACAAGCGAAAAAAAAAAAAAAAATCTGAATACTAATGACCATAAGTACAATAGTTCAACAGAGAGAAGATTAGTGAGGGCTTAATCAAAAAAAAAAAATATCAGTAAGAGAGAATTTCTGGTTGATGGCAGAATTTAAAATGTATCTTGAAGAATGGCTTTGTTAAGAACAGTGGGGCAGGCCTGTAGAGGTGATAATGAACATGCAGGGTATGTGGCTTCTGGGTGTGTGTGTAGTTGTGAGGGGTTTTGTGGATAATAGAAATGCCTGTTCTGGAGTACCACAGGAAAGACAGACCATCCGCACACTTGTCATCTTCTATATTCTCTAGTTCAGCTGGGCTTAAATTCTCTCTAAGAAATGAAATTCTAACCTGCAGCTTTTATACTATTATACTTTATATGGAAATCAAAACACTGAAAATTTATTTCAAAACTATGCTCCTTTTCACTAGATGTTATATAATAGCATCATGGGTTCCTATTCACTTTAACATTTTATATCAAAGTCTCTTTTAAAATGGGTACTCTTAGCTCTCTCCAAATAAAATTTCTTCCCAAGATTATGACTTAGGAACTTCCAAGTATCAGAAACATACTTGTAGAGGTACAAGCCTATGAAATTAATACTGCAATCTAATAAAAAGTCTATGGAAACCCTGGTGGCATAGTGGTAAAGAACTACAGATGCTAACCAAAAGTTTTGCAGTTTGAACCCACCACTCTAAGTTTTAATACAATGGATCCCATTTTCAAAGGAAGTAAAATGCTGATTTAAAAAAAAAAGAAAGAAAAGCAAATATATATCTATTCCAACTGCCATTTAAGAATATAGCTTATAGTAAAGCTGCTTTAAATGTGCAAGGACTCAGGGAGCACTGTACTTACTGCTATTAAGAGCTCAACTAGAGAGAACATCATCCAACAAAAGGATGACAGGGTAAAGCTTAGCTTAATGACTGATGGAAGCATCTGCAAGATGAAATCAAAGGTGAGGGAAAGACTGGCAGAATAGGAAGTAAATTTTATATGCTCTGTTCAGGAAGAAATAATATAACTAAGTAAATGGGCTCAATAAAAAAAAAAAAGATCATTTATTAAAGCATGCACAATACCTTGACATCAAAGGGTATCATTTAAAGCTAATAAGCCAATTAATAAATGCCTAAAGGTATTCCTGGCATTACAAGAGATATTATTATTAATTACCTAAATTTTTTTTAAGCATAAATACAAATCTTTGAAAATATCAAAATGCTTCCTTTAGAAAAGAAAAAAACAAAATAAAACAAAACAAAAAGTATATGAGGCCACATAGCGTAATGACATAATGCACATAGTAAACAAATACAGGTAATATGAGAAAATTGACAACAAAAATGTCAATCACATAAAAAACATAAATGAGCTATTAAAAATTTCGAGAATGCTAAGTTGGTAAAACTTTGCTGAGGACTAAGATTAAAGAGTCACAAAATATCTCCTAATTTTTTTAAATTAATAAAATACTATCATGTAGAGGAAGCTGGAAGACACTACATTAAACAAGCGATCAAAGTTAACATTGCCAGTAATTGACCAAACCAAAAACATGTGCCTTCTTACATGAATAACTGGGAGGGACACAGCATCACATTTTTAGTAATTCTTCTAAAAAAGGAAAATCTAAACATGAGAAAACAACAAGCAAAACTAATTGAGGAACATGATCCAAACATTGGTTGGCACTCTTTAAATATGTCCATATCAAGAAAGGACAAGAAAGGCTGAGGAAATGTTCCAGATTTAAGGACATAAAAGAAATATCAAATAAATATAATTTGTATTCCTGGACCAGAATTAAAAAAATAATCATAATTTCTTCTTCCTCTTCTTTCTTCCCCTTTCATTCTTCTCCTCTTCTCTATCTTCCTCTCCTCCTTTTCCTTCTTTGTCTTCTCTTTCTTCATCTTCACCTTTTTTGCCTTCACTTATCTCTTTTGCTTTAAAGAACATTAAGAGAAATGGCAATATTTGAATAAGGTCTATAGATTGGATAGTAGTATAGTGTCAGTGTTACCTTTTCTATTTTTGATAATTATAAAAAAAATCCTTACTCTTGAGAAATATAAACTGAAAGGATAATTTTTGCAACAAATTGTTTTGAGACATTTGTGTATTCAAAGGCAAAAGGAAGAACCTAAAGTTCCAGCTTTATACAAAAATTAACTTAAACCAGATCACAGATTTAAATGTAAAATGTAAAAATATAGAACTTTTAGAACAAAACGGGAGAAATATTTCATGACGTAAGGTAGGCAAAAGAGCTCTGGTGGCACAGTGCTTAAGCACTTGGCAGGGGCTAACCAAAAGATCAGTGGTTCGAACCCATCAACCACTCTGTGGGAGAAAGATGTGGCAGTCTACTTCCATAAAGATTACAGCCTTGGAAACCCAATGAGGCAGTTCTACCCTGTCCGATAGGGTCACTGTGAATCAGAATTGACTCGATAGCACTGGGCTTGGGTTTGGGTTTAGGGTAGGAAAAGTTCTTAGACATGACTTCAGAGGCATGACCCACAAGAGAAAAAAATTGATAAAGTGGGCTCTGCCAAAATTCTTGCCCTGAAAAAGACTCTGCTAAAAGGGTGAAAAGACAAGCCATGGATTGGGAAAAAATATTTGCAAATCAAATATCCTACCAGAGACTTGATCCAGAATATACTAAGAACTTTCTAAATTCAATTCATTTGGAAAAGAGATGAAAAATTTGAACAGACACTGCACCAAAGAGTCTATACAGATGATAAGTACGGACATGAAAAGATGTTCAATATCATCGTCCATTAGAGAAATGGAAATAAAAGTTACTATAAGATATAATAACACACCTATTAAAATGGCTGAAAAAATTCTGATAATACTAAGTGCTGACCTGAATGTGGAGCCAATAAATCTCTCATATATGTCTGGTGAAAATGTAAAATGCTAAAGCCGTTTTGGAAACATTTTTGGCAGGTTTTTGAAACTTGTCTGGCAGTTTCATATAAAGTGAAATGTATATTTACTTTATTACCCAGCAGACACACTACTGAGATTTTTCTTAGAGAAGCAAGAGTGTATGTCCACATAAAACCTTTATGTGAATGTGTGAATATGTAATAGCCTCAAACTGAAAACAAGAGTTACACTTTAATTTATACAATGATTAACAATTCAGAAAGCATTTGTTCATCTGCACTCGTTTTAGTTTACCCATGTTAAGGTGTGTGGATTAGTTTTTGGAGTCCTTGAGTGCTGGAAACAGTTAACTCGTTCAGCTGTTAACAGAAAGGCTGTAGGTTCAAGTCCACCTAGAAACTCTTGGAAGCAAGAGCAGGCAATGTTTCCAAAAAAAGTAGCCATTGAAAACCCTGTGGAGCACAATTCTACTCTGACTTATACTGGGTCACCATGAATAAGAATTGACTTGATGGCAACTGGTACTGGTTCAAAACTTGATAAGGAATAGACCAAAAATTCAGTTTAAAAATGAGCAAAGGAATTGAACTGATACTGGACAAAGAGGTTATAAAAGTGGTCAATACGTTTATGAAAAGATGTTCAGTCTTACTGGTCATTAGGGAAATGCAAATTAAAACCTACGAAATATACCACTACTAACCCACTGGAGTAGTCAAAATTAGAAACAATGGTAATACCAAGTATTGCTAAAGATGTGGAGGAACTGGAACCCTCATACATGGCTAATGGTAATATAAAATGGTGTAGTCACTTCGGAAAACCATTTGGCAGCTTTGTAACATGATGAACTTGCACTTATCATATGATGCAGCAATTTCATTCCTAGCTATCTACCCAAGAAACAGGAAACATGCATCCACAGAAAGATTTGTATGTGAATGTTTACAACAGCATTGTTCATAATAGTTGAAACTTAAAAACAACCTAAATGTTGATCAACTAATGAGTGGATAAACAAAATGTGGCATATCCATACAATAGAATACTTCTAAACAGTAAAAAGGAGCATATTTCAGACTCAGGCAACAACATAAAATAATTGCAAAAATATCATACTGAGTAAAAGAAGGCAGACACAATATTACTACAAACTGTATGATTTCTTTTATATGGAATTTCTAGAAAAGGTAAAACTTATCTTGACATATCAATAGTTGTCTATCACCAAAGATGGCAGTGGAGATTGGCTGTGAACAGGCAAGAAGGAAATTTTGGAGGTCATGGAAAAGTTCTAAAACTTATTCATCGTAATTGTTGTCCAAATGTATGAATGTACTTAAATTCATCAAACTGTAGATTTATAATATGCAAATTTTCTGGTATCTAAATTATAACTCAACAAAGCTGTTATAAATGTATTCGTCAAATATTCTAATGTTTTGTGACTAATACATTTTCTCATGTGGCAAAAATCAATCAACACATATTTATTGAGTACCATGAATGTATATGTAAAGAGGTTTGTCTCGTGTACATAAAAGGAAATGCGCTGTTATTTCCTACACTCACGGGACTTAAAATATTAGTTTCACTCTTTATCATATTGCTTTAATTCCATCTTAGAAGAAGGAACTTTCATTGAACGTGCAACTTCTATATGACCGGTACTGGTCTAGACTCTACATGCATTATGATTTTAAAATTGACAAAAAACATAGAAAATAAATAACATAGAAGTCCATATTATAACATATGACCTCAGAAAATTAGTAAATCTGTTCAAGGTCAGATACTTAGAAAGTAGATAAGCTGGAACATGAACAGTGGTTTCAAAGCCTGTGGTTTTCCTTAGTTCGGGTTTTTTCTTTTTTTCTTAAATATGTAAATGCAGCTCCCAATGTTCACATTGCTTAGCTATCGGGACCAAGAATTGAGGCCATCTTTGTCAACACGGTTTAACTGTTTACTTTAGGAAATCACTGTAAACAAATTTATCTGTCAGAACAGTATATTGTTCACCTTGTCATACAGTGGTTAAGTGACATGGCTGCTAACCAAAAGGTAGGCAGCTCGAATCCACCAGCTGCACCCTTGGAAGCCCTATGGGCAGTTTTACTATGTCCTATAGGGACATTTTTTTTTTTTATAGGGACACCATGGGTCAGAATCGACTCAACGGCAATGAGTTTGTTGAAACTCACCTTTCAAACACCAATTTACTTTTTAGGGCTCACTTTAAGCCCCTTGTATTGCTGTGTACTCTAATACTAAACAATTATATCACAACTTTCCCCATCACAATTAATTCCATGCCTAGAAAAACTCATACTAATTTTAGCTTAAACCCAAACTCTATAAATATTATCCACTGAACTCCCCATCCCGAGAAACTACTAAGACTCTTTTGATGTGATATTCTCCTTTGTTACAGTAGGCAGTCCTTGTAGGATAAGCTTTACCTTGAGACTTCTATGTAAACCACATAAGATTTTTGTCTGTTTTTTTTTTTTTAATTTTTCGTGATTGTTCTTATTTGTTTGGTTGGGTTTTTTATTTGTTTTGTCTGTGAGGCAAAACACTTCAGGAAGAAATCCATGAGGTGCAACATATTTGTTCAACCACTGCCACACTTTCAAGATTTAATTTCAATTTAAGTCTATGCCTCTCTCCTAGGCCAGATTCTAGTTTCTTACATGTATTCACATTTTAACTCTAATTTCTACCCTTCCAACTGGTATAATTTTATCAATGATTTTTAAAATTTACAGTAGCCACTTTTGGGGTACTTTCAATACAAAAAAGAGTTTATCTGAGAGTTGCCTTAAAAATACTTAATAATCTCCACTTTTTTATTGGTATGAGAAAGCTTCTAAAACAATTTTAGGTAACAACATTGTATCCTTAAATTTTCCTTGATCAAAGTAAATTAAATTTGTGAAAAATCTATAACTCTGTCTCTCTTTTAGATTCCTCCACACTGTGACTTGAACTTAGCAACCATTACACTATTCTTGTTCTTCCTTCATTTTCTCAATCTCCATTACATTCTTCCCACACACCTCTTTCTGACCTACTTCCCACTAGTTGTGGCTGGGCAGATAATCATGAAGGGAAATTGCCTCTTAAATTTACTTCAATGCAGAACATAGCAAGCCCCTTATAACCAATTTTAAGCACTGTCCTCAGCCTGAGGTCAGAGTCGTTTTTAGAGACTTCTAAAGCTTAGACAAGATAGAAAGAAATTTATAGACATATGTAGACTAGGAACACAAGATCAAGGGCTCCCAGGTGTGCTTTGTTAATTCCTGTTGTTAGAAACCTCAAATACCCTTCACTGGGGAGCTCTACCAAATGTTCATAGAAGAGCTTACACCAGTACTACTCAATCTATCTCAGAATATAGAGAAGGAAGCGATACTTCCATATTCATTCTATGAAGGCAGCATAACCCTGATATCAAAACCAGGCAAAGATGCCAAAAAAAGAGAGAAAATCTCAAACCAATATCTCTTATGAATATAGATGCAAAAATTCTCAACAAAATTCTAGCCAACAGAATTCAGCAGCATACCAAAAAACTAATAAACCATGACCAAGTAGGATTCATATCAGGTATGGAAGGATGGCTCAACATTAGAAAATCAATCAATGTAATAAACTACATAAATATAAGGAAAGAAAAGAATCACATGATCATCTCAATTGACACAGAAAAGGCATTCGACAAAGTCGACACCCATTCCTGGTAAAAACATTCCATTAAATAGACATAGAAGGGAAATTCCTCAACATAATAAAGGGCATCTATGCAAAAGCAACATTCAACATCATTCTTAAAACAGAGAGTCTGAAAACAGTCCCCTTAAGAACAGGAAGAAGACAAGGATGCCCTTTATTACCACTCCTATTTAACATTGTGCTGGAAGTCCTAGCTAGAGCAATAATGCAAGAAAAAGAAATAAAGGGTATCCAAACTGGTAATGAAGAAATAAAACTCTCCCTAGTTATGGTCGATATGATACTATACATAGAAAACCCCAAAGATTCCATAAGAAAACTACTGGAACTAATAGAAAGAGTGAGCAGTTACAGGATACAAGATAAACATACAAAAATCAGTTGGATTCCCATATACCAATAAAGAGATCCATGAACAAGATATCAGGAAAATAATACCATTTATAATAGTCCCTAAAAAAAATAAAATACTTAGGAATAAATCTAGCCAGGGATATAAAAGACACATACAAAGAAAATTACTAAGCACTGCTGGAAGAAACCAAAAAAAAAAAAGATCTATATAAATGGGAAAAATACCACACTCGTGGAAAGGTAGACTCAACATTGTGAAAATGACAATTCTACCCAAAGCAATTTACAAATACAGTGCAATCCTGATCCAAATACCAAAAACATTCTTTAAAGAGATGGAGACACTAATCATTAACATTATATGGAAAGGGAAGAGGCCCTGGATAAATAAAGCACTGTTGAAGAAGAATAATAAAGAAGTTGGATTTGCACTACCTGACTTCAGAACCTATTATACAGCTACGGTAGTGAAAATAGCCTGGTACTGGTACAACGACAGATACATTGACCAATGAAGCAGAATTGAGAACCCAGATGTTAACCCATCCACCACAGTCACCTGATCTTCCACAAGGACCCAAAATCTATCAAATGGGGAAAAGACAGTCTTTTTAACAAATGCTGCTGACAAAACTGGATGTCCACCTGCAAAAAAATGAAACAGGACACATTCCTCGCACCATACACAAAAACTAATTCAAAATGGATCAAAGACCTAAATATAAAACCAAAAACTATGAAGTTCATGGAAGTAAAAATAGGATCAATACTAACCCAAACCCAGTGCTGCCAAGTCGATGCCGACTCATAGAGACCCTATAGGACAGAGTAGAACTGTCCCATAGAGTTTCCAAGGAGTGCCTGGCAGATTTGAGCTACTGACCCTTTGGTTAGCAGCCGTAGCACTTAACCACTACACCACCAGGGTTTCCGGATCAATACTAGAGACCCTAATACGTGGCATTTACAGGATACAAACCATAGCCAACAACACACAAACTCCAGAAGATAAACTAGATACCTGGAATCTTGTAAAAATTAAACACTTATGCTCATCAAAAGACTTCACCAAAAGAATACACAGAGTACCTACAGACTGGGAAAAAAAAAAAATTGGATATTACAAATCAGACAAAGGTCTAATCTCTAAAATCGACAGGAAAATCCAGCACCTCCACAAAAAAAAGACAAATAATCCAATTAACAAATGGGCAAAGAAAACGAACAGACACTTCACCAAAGAAGACATTAAAGCAGCTAACAGATACATGAGGAAATGCTCGCACTCACTAGCCATTAGAGAAACGCAAATCAAAACCACAATGAGCTACCGTCTCACCCTGGTGTCACTGGCATGAATCAAAAAAACAGAAAATAGCAAATATTGGAGAGGCTGCATGGAGATTGGAGCACTTATGCACTACTGGTGGGAATGCAAAATGATACAACCATTTTGGAAAATGACATGGCACTTCCTTAGAAAGCTAGAAATAGAAATACCATATGATTCCGCAACCCCACTCCTAGAACTACAACC
The DNA here is from genome assembly GCF_030014295.1 of Loxodonta africana. Lineage (NCBI taxonomy): Eukaryota > Metazoa > Chordata > Mammalia > Proboscidea > Elephantidae > Loxodonta > Loxodonta africana. Next base: position 106,276,562 of record NC_087347.1, on the reverse strand, counting down.
TAGAGAAATGAGTTGTCACATGAATAAACATAAACACATCTATGTTCATTGCAGCGTTGTTCACAATAGCAAAAAGATGGAAACAACCTAGATGCCCATCAACAGATGAATAGATAAGCAAACTACAGTACATACACACAAATGGAGTATTACCAACGATTGAGAACAAAGAGAATCTGTGAAACATCTCATAACATGGATGAATCTGGAGGGCATTATGCTGAGTGAAATGAGTCAATCACAAAAGGACAAATATTGTATGAGACCATTACTGCAAAAAACTCATGAAAAGCTTTACACGCAAAACTAAATCAACTTTGATGGTTATGAGGGAGGGTAGGGGTGGGAATGGAAAAACACTAAATAAGATAATAGATATGTGGTAACTCTGGTGAGGGATAAAACACTACACAGTTCTGGGGAAGCCAGGACAACTTGTACAGGCAAGGTCATGTAAACTCCATAGACACAACCAAACTCCCTGAGGATATGAATTGCTGGGCTGAAGGCTGTGGGGACCATGATCTCTGGGAACATCTAGCTCAATTGTCATAACATAGTTTACAAAGAAAATGTTCTACTTTCTACTTTGGTGAGTAGCATCTGGGGTCTTAAAACCCTGTGTGGCCATCTAAGATACTCTGCTAGTCTCACCCCTTCAGGAGTAAGGGAGAATGAAGAAAACTACAGACACAAGGCAAAGATTAGTCCAAAGGACTAATGGACCACTACTGCCACAGCATCCACCAGATTGTCTGGCACAATGAGGTGGTGCCCGGCTGCCACCACTGACTGTTCTGATAGGGATCTCAATAAAGGGTCCTGGATAGGGCTGGAGAAAAATGTAGAACAAAATTCTAACTCACACACACACAAAACAGACTTACTGGGCTGACACACACTGGAGAAACCCTGAGAGTATGACCCCCGAACACCCTTTTAGCTCAGTAATGAAGTCACTCCCCAGCTTCACCCTTCAGCCAAAGATTAGACAGGTCCATAAGACAAAACAAGACTAAGGGCAAGGACTAGAAGGTAGGAGACAGGAACGCTGGTAATAGGGAACCCAAGCTCAAGAAGAGAGAGTACTGACATGTCATGGGGTAGTTAACCAATGTCATAAAACAATATGTATGACAATATGTGTACTAACTGTTTAATGAGAAGCTAGTTTTTTCTGTAAACTTTCATCTAAAGTACAATAATAAAAAAAAGAAACAAACAAATAAATAAATAGATAGACCTCATATACCAAAATTTACATGAAAAGGGAATAAGAGGAAGCTTCTGAGTGTTACATAAGAGACCCAGACGTGCATAGGAAACCAGAGGGGTTTAGAAAATTTGTAGATTACACACAAAATCTTCTTGATGCTATACCCAAAGTCTTTCTTGTGAAAATAGATTGACCCCTAATTCAATCCTGTAAGCAAAGAAAGTAAGAATTCACAAAGAACATAAAGGCTAGGTTCTTTAAGGTTTTTAGGAGGCATTCAGGAGTAAATCCTGAAGCTAAAAATAGATCATCTGATGGGTTACCAAAAACTGGCAATTTTGCAGATCGATTGCTAACTACCACAAAAACAAACTAGACAGCTTTCTTAGTAAATTAATACTTGCTTTGAGAATAATCCTCAATATTACTCAGGGCCCCTTTATGGCCTATCAATTTCCCCTTTGGAAAAAGAGATTGTTAGATAACACTTGGAAAACGGCTTCAACCAGGGGTCCAAAACTCAAAAAACTCAAGACAAATTCTGAACTGGTTTCCTCTATGTTAAGTCAATTAATTTTGTATTTTGTAAGAATAAAAGGAAAATTCTATACATTTTGCTTTAGAGATTAAGCAAGAAGCTATACAATAACACCTCACCCAAGAAGTTAACAAGCTTGGGCATGCAGTGGTTCCAAACAGAGCAACTCTAGGATTAATGATGTTCTCTTAAGTTAGAAGATGAGTCATTTTAGGCAAGAATATTGAACTTACATCTTGATAGATATCCCTAGATTTTTTAATATAACTCAAAAGAACTGAGAAACAAATCATGAAACTGACAATTTTCTAAATGGCTATACCTTATTGCATTCCCATGAGTAAGGAATGAGAGTTCCTGTTGCTCCGCATCCTCACAAACATTTAATATTGTCAGTTCATTTTTAATCTTTTTTCTTTTTAATGTGAGCAATTCTAATATATGAATACTGGTACCTCATTATATTTCAGATGCATTCAGTTGCATTTCCCTAGCTATAAGTTATGTTGAACATCTTTTTACATGCTTTTTGCTGCATATACATCTTCTCCGAAGTGTCTTCAGATCTTTCGTCCATTTTTTTTTAAGATGGGTTTTTTTTTTAATGGTATTATGGTCGACCTTCAAGAGTTATTTACATGTTAGCGATAAAAGTCCTTTATCAAATAGATGATTTGCAAATTTTTCTCCCAGTTTGTGATTTATCTTTCTCTAGTGTTTCTCATAGAAGAAGTTTTTCATTATAACAAATACTTTTTTTCTTTTATGAATTGTGCTTTTGGTGTCAAATCTAAAAACTCTTTGCCAAGTCAAAATAACAGATTTTCTCCTTTTTTTCTTTCCAGAAATTTTATAATTTACATTTAGGTCCATGGTTCTTTAGAGTTTTTCTGTAAATGAGAAGTATGTGTTGTGATTTATTTATTTGTTTATTATTTATTTTACACATGGACATCCCATTGTTCCAGCACCATTTTTTGAAAAGACTATTTATTTCCCTTTTTTAATTGCTTTGGCATTTGTAAACAATAACAAAAAATAATAAGTTAATTATATTCATGTAGGTTTGTTTCTAGGCTGTGTATTCTATTCTATTGGTCTCTAAGTCTATACTTTTGCTAATACAACTCTGTCTTGATTAATATACACTTATACTATAAATTATGGAGCCCTGACGGCAAAGTAGTTAAGCGTACAACTGCTAACCAAAAAGTCAGCAGTTTGAATTTACCCTGGGAATTCTATGGGGCCGTTCTACTCTGTCGTATAAAGTTACTATTAGTGGGAATCAACTGGATGGAAATGATTTTTTTTTCCTTTTTGTTTATACTATAAATTATACATTTAAGCCTAAATTTTCTCCAAATGAAAACCCTCAAAATTTATCTTATTGAAGTCACTCTATACAATGTTTCCTTATTTAATTTTCCTTTGCCTCGTTTTTTTATGTGAAAATTAACTGTTAAGGTTAGTCTGCATTTCCAAAACGTATAGAGCAAAGCTAAACCAAGAGGAACTATCCTTCGCTTCAAGAGATGAGTAGGAACATATTGAAAAAATTTGCAAGCAATGTTAGGACCATATGGTGGGGGGAATGAGGGAGGAGGAAAGTTACCATTGTAGGGAGATGTGAGAAAAGGAGCTTGGTGTAATTTAGTAGATACAATATGGACAATCAGGGGAAGAGTACTGTTGTAAAATATTTTTCCTCCCCTGACATCTTCCCTTTTTCAAGGTTAATCTACTAACATCTAATCAAGCAAGTTCAACGCGTGGATGGACACAGGACACACGGGGTACACAAATTTCTTAGAGTGGCATATTTAGCAGAGACTGAATTTTCTCATGTGAAAAAGCCCCGTGAAATAGAAACGCTGTCTAAATTTTTAAGCGGTGCTTTTCCAAAAACATAACAAGCAGATTTGCAGAGCTAGAGTCCTTCTGTTCCACTGATAAATGTCCCTTTTTTAGAGATGTTGCTCCCAGATGGCCATTCTATCTCCATCACCTACTTCCCCTAAAGAAATAATGCTATCTGCTGATTATTTTGTTCTCTAACCCAAGTATATTTAGCAGTCTTTTGCAGTACTTCATACTGAGAGTGTAACTGTGACTCAAGCTAGAGCAGTTTCTTATTCATTTTGCATGAGTCGCTCCATTTTTATTTATATTAATCTTAAGGCGATTTGGAAATAGTTTTGCAGTCATTTTGCTTTTATGATAAATGATTTTGTAGTAGTTTTCAGGGAGACATTTACAAATGTCCTCTCCTTTTTAAAAAATCTTATTCTCTTAAACGAGCATAGTTCGAGTTTGAGCACAGGCTTCATTTCTGCTGAGTTAATATAGTCAGTTTGGATCAATTTAGTCCTTGGACAATGTTTTCTTTCACTTGTTGTCTAATTCTTTAAAAAGACACTGACATTTAAGATTCCCAAAATTTCAAATTGCCCTAATTTTAAAATCAATGCAAGCCTGACAGTCACTGGTTATGGACCCTGCTTAAGTGCAAAATTTACTTCGTACTTTCAAGTTTCCTAAACACACCTGCTAGCAAAAAGTGTTCATTTTTGGGAAGTGTGAAGTGTGCTGTATGCATATGTATGTGCTAAATTCCTTGTATTGTGGCAAGCAGGGTACGTAGTTAATTCCATTAATTTTTGGAACTCTTTGCAAACATCATATAATGGCCAAATAAAACACATCCCTGGTCTACAAACCTCTCGTAGTAGACATCAGTCCACGGCTTTTCCATAGTTGCTATTGCTATTAGAATTTTAAAAGTTATGAAAGATATACTCATTGTCAACCAAAATCCATTGCCACGGAGTTGATTCTGACTCATACTGACCCTATGGGGCAGAGAGAACTGCCCTATAGGGTTTCCGAGGAGTGGCTGTTATATTCGAACTGCTGACCTTTTGGTTAGCAGCTGAGCTCTTAACCACTGAGCCTCCAGGGCTCCTTGAAAAAAAGATACTAAAAAAAAAATTGCCATGGAGCTGATTCTGATTCATAGAGACCCTATAGGACAGAGTAGAACTTCCCCATAGAGTTTCCAAGGAGCGCCTGGTGTATTCAAACTGCCGACTTTTTGGTTAGCAGCTGTAGAACTTAACCACTATGCCACCAGGGTTTCCTTGAAAGATAAAGTCCACCTGAAATATATAATTAAATCAAGAGATCTTTATTTGTTTAGGTACTCTCTGTGAAGAATTTCCCCCCTCTTCCACTCTTCCTATTTTCCTTCTCTCCTCTTTCCCTTCATTCCTCCTTTCCTTTCTCAATCCTTTTCCAAAAAGCACATGTGTAGCTCTAGATGAAGTGTTGCCCACTCTTCACTTGTAAGTACCTTGGGATGTCACCATTTGTTTTGTTCCCATGACCTGCTCATAGATGCAGGATTATGTAAATTTACCCACAAAAGATTTAAGAAATCAACTTAATACATAGAACAAAGACACACATATGTCAAATTAAACACTACCAGTTGCTGATGAGTGGACTCCCACTCATGGCAAGCCCCTGTGTGTCAAAGTAGAACTGTGTTTCATAGGGTTTTCAGTGGTTGATTTTTCAGAAACAGATCATATGGCTTTCTACTAAGAAACCTCTGAGGGGACTCCAACAGCCAACCGTTTTGTTAGCAGCAGAGCTGGTTAACTGTTATACTACCCAGGGACTCCACTACAACACTGCCTAAGAAGTCTGAAAATATTTACAATCTCTAATATATACTTACTCTAACGATAAAGTTAGCTTACTAAATCTTTCTGAAATGCCCATTACTTGTCATTTTTTGATCCCACGAATGAAAGCCACAGTTGATCCATTGTATCGTCTGTTTAAAAAAAAAAAAAAAAAGTTCCGTAGTATTAGACTTAAAACCAAAACCCATTACCATCAGTCCGATTCCAACTCATAGTAACCCTATAGAACAGAGTAGAACTACCCCATAAGTTTTCTAAGGAGCAGCTGGTGAATTCAAACTGCCCATGTTTTGGTTAGCAGCTTAGCTCTTAACCACTATGTCACCAGGGCTCCAATATTAGATTTAGATTTATGGCTAAAAAGCTCTTCCTGATATATCATCTCAATGGTTATATTACTTTGTTACAATATAGATATGCCTTCATTTCATAACATCTATCCATTTCCTTGGAGTATTAGAGCCGTGTTTATCAACAGATCATATCATATCTTTAAGGCACCAATTACCATAATAACTAATATAAAGCTAAGCATGAAAGAGTAGAGGAATTCCTACTTTTACCAGGGGTGGTCAGAACCCCACGAATACTTCTGTAGGAATGTAAAGCCCTGCCTTTAAAAATGTTTAGATCATAAGTCTAATTAGGAAATTTTTCCAAAAATAAGAATACACATCAAATTATTTTATTGCTTAACATAATATAGTACTGAAGTCTTATGCTTGTAACTATCATTTGCCTTCAAGCCTCAAAGAAAAACTTAATGCCTATGCCTTGAACTCTCTGACCCTGAAGATCCTCTCGTCAAAAAAAAAATATATATATATATATATTTAAATCACTTAAATCTAGGTTAAAGAATTTATTCAGCTGATGTGCAAGAGGGAGCATCTGAAGACCAGGACTTTTTTTTTTTTTTGCAGTCCTTATGGTTTATTGGCTAGTCAAAGCTCATGAGGTAGGGGTGATAGAAAGAAAAAAAGGGAGGAAAAAAAATGAGAGGGACAAAGACAGGAAGCCAGGTGGGAAAGGTGACTATCATGTTTGTTTTATTTCTTTTGTACCTTGTAATATTTTGCACCATTACTACAAATATTGATGTTCAAATATTTCTTGGCCTATCTGCTCATGCTGTTTAAATCATTTATTTAACTGTAAGGAGTAACTTACTGATCGGGCCCTTTAAGTTGGTAAGGTAGAAATTGCCAGTGAAGACACCACCTGGGAATTTCAAACTATTCACATAAGTTGTCAGTTTGAATTAATTGTTCAGGAAGATCTTTACCTGCAGACATTGCTTTGCTACTTCAATGCTACTTGAGGTAGAAAATATCCCACAGATTTTAAATTTACAAGCCAGTCTTTGCCCTTTATAAAAACTGCCTTGAAGGAGTGAAAGAGAGAAGCACTCACCAGAGGAAGACAAGAGACTTTTTTTCTGTAGTTCCCCAGATGGAGAAGGCAATTTAAGAAAGCTTCCAAGAATTGATTTTTGTGATATTTGATTAACCAGGGAAGAGGGTCCTCATGCTAGCCTGGGAAGAAGAGACTTCACCAGCTTCAGACAGACGGGATAGACTGAATAACTCTCAGCGGGGAAGGGAGCATTCGGTGATAAACTTACAAGTTAGCCTACTCCATACATTCCACACAAGACAGTATCAATGATATATAATTAAAACTGGTCATTGTATCTATCCTGTAAAACTTTAAAAATCTATCATTTCTTGGTATTTTATGTTTCTCTAATTATTGGAAGATAGCATTCTCTTTTTATAGAGAGGCTGATATGTCATCTTATTTAGAGAACTTACTGCTACTTGATCAATCGATCTATCATCTATCTATCTGTCTGTCTATCATCTACCTATCTATCTATCATCATCATCATCATCTATCATCTATCGCCTATCTGTCATCTGTCTATCATCTATCTATCATCTACCTATCTATCTATCTATCATCATCATCATCTATCTATCATCTATTGCCTATCTATCTGTCATCTATCTATCATCTATCATCTGTCTAATGTCTTTCTATCGTCTATCTGTCTGTCTATCATCTATCAATCATCTATCATCTGTCTATCTATCTATCTATCTATCTATCTATCTATCTATCTATCTATCTCTCTCTATCTTTCTATCTATCTATCATCTATCAATCTATCTATCATCTACGTATCTACCTACCTACCTATCTGTCTATCTATCATCTATCTATCTGTCTAGCTATCTATCATCTATCTATCATCATCATCATCTATCGCCTGTCATCTGTCTATCGTCTATCATCTATCGTCCATCTGTCTGTCTATCTATCTATCTAATCTATCTATCATCTACCTATCTATCTATCATCATCATCATCAATCTATCATCTCTCACCTGTCATCTATCTGTCTATCGTCTATCATCTATCGTCTGTCTATCGTCTATCAATCATCTATCATCTATCTATCTATTATCTATCTATCTCTCTATCTCTATCTATCTATCTTTCTATCATCTATCTATCTATCATCTGTCTATCATCTACCTATCTACCTACCTACCTATCTGTCTATCATCTATCTGTCTATCTAGCTAGCTAGCTATCATCTAGCTATCTATAGATCCTTTACTATTGATTTCTCTCATCTAGAAAGGGATTTTGTCTATTTCATTTCATTGCTCTATTTTCAGAACACTTTGTAGGCATTTAATAAAAATTTTTGAATTAATAGATATTAACCATATCATTTTGATAATGCTACATGTAGCACCCAGTACCCAGTGCCATAGCACATCAAGAGTTGCACATCAAGAGTTATTTCAATGAAAGCAAGATCATACAAAAACACTTTCTTGCCTATAAAAACAGTGTGGATAACTTGGATAAGAATCTGAATTGTATTTTCAGGATATATCAATTCAAGAGAAAAGTTACTGATTGTGTTAGGATCCCACAGTGTCTCAGTGTGCTTCACATATTTTCAAAGTACAGTGGAAACTTGTTGCACAATCAGAGCCCTGTATCAGCTCTTGGTAATATAAAGATTTCTAAGCTAATAACTATTTCCAACAATTATCCTCAGATTGTCTTAAGGAATTAAAGTAATCTGTGTAAGGAGGATTATAGTGAGTTGTTATCGAATTTCATCACCTTCAAGCAAACATATTGAAAAACTGGGTGCAGATATTACAAATTAACTAAAGCAGATTTTTGGAAAAAAAGATAATCAGGGTCATTAAGATATGATGTCACCATGAATACTAACAGCAACAAATAGTTCTTAAAATCAGTAGCTTACAATGTCAAAGGTGTATTTCCCTCTCAAAGTCATATGTGAGTTGCATAACAATGAGATTAAATACTAATCTGGTAACTCAAGAACTATGGTTCCTTTCATAGGATGATGCCACCATCATATGGCTTCCAGGGTTACCATGGCAGGGAAAGAGAGGATTCAGAAAACTTATTATTTTTAAGTACCTTGAACCACAAGTGTCATACTTTATTTCTTTTCATAGGCCATTTTCTAGGAGTAGTCTCTGTCCCCAACCCCTTAAACTAAGAGTGAGGGAGGCTAGAATATATATCTCTAGCTCTAGCTCTATCTATACCAACTCACATGTGTGCACACACACAGGCAGATACAGAATATTTGGAAAGCACCATAATCTGTGCAAAGAGCCCTGGTGATGCAATGGTTAAACGCTTGGCTGCTAACGAAAAGGCTGGTGGTTTGAAACTATTGAGAAGCACATCAGAAGAAAGCCCCGCAATCTGTTCCTGAAAGGTCACAGCCATGAAAACATTGTAGGAGAGTTCTACTGTATTACATGGGGTCATTACATGTCAAAATCAACTCTATGGCAAACAATAACAACATAATCTGTGCCATAAAGGTTTGTTAATAACTGCTAATGATGTATTATATTGAATAAAAGGAATCATTCCAAATAAACTATCAACATGGAATTATTTCAAGATTTTTTTCAATCATTTGAATACAAATTTACCAAATACATAACAGTCCCAGAGTACATTTGGATGGTGGTTGTTTTCTCATCTATTCTTTGGTCAGTCATTGAACAAAAGTTGTTATTTCCAAGTAGTAATGAAATTGGACAAAGTTGGATTCTAGACACCATAATGAAGTCAAGGAACCCATGCATTTTAAGTCGGCCCAAATGAACCGTTTGCTCAATGTTGCTAATACGTAAAAGGCACTAACAGGGGCATCTCCATTACAGCTACCTAAGATTATATCAGAGCAACAAAATGAAGCAGCAATAATTCTTCTGTGACTACTAGTGTATCACATTGGATACTTTTATACCCACATATATTACTGAAATGGAGAAAGCCTGGAAATAAAAGACTGGGTTAAGATGAAATTAGCTAAGCAAGGAAATTTTTTTTGTTTTGTTTTGTATTTTAAGAAGTCATATATGTCAAGCATTTTCTTTAGTGTATTTCATTGTCATGAGGAACTTATGTTTTATTGTAAAATCAGTAACAATAGAGAATTGAATAATCCTGTGTAAAATTAAAAAGAAAACAATAGATGTCCAAATAGTTCATTAACAGATGGGATGTTTTCTTTATGCTGAGGCGTAATCCACACTGAAGACTATAGTCTTTGATCTTCACCGGTAAGTACTTTAAGTCCTCTTCACTTTCAGCAAGCGAGGTTGTGTCATCTATGTATCGTAGTTTGTTAATGAGTCTTCCTCTAATCCTGATCTTAATATAGTCTAGCATCTCAGATTATTTGCTCAGCATACGAATTGAGTAAGTATGGTGAAAGAATACAAACCTGACGTATACCTTTACTGATTTTAAATCACACAGTAAAAGTAGATAGGTTCAATTTAAACTCTTGCCCAGCTTCCTTTAAGAACCTGGTTATATACCCCAGAATGTAGGGTGGACCTAGTCTAGATTAGTTTTTGCCTTCACAAAGGAAAATTGTTACTAAATCATTACTCTCAAAACTCACTTCTTACTACTCTTTGGAATATCAGTCCTGATCTTAAGTATCCTTCAGAATCACTTGACCTCTTGTTAAAATACAGATCGTTGGGCTTCACCCTAAAGTTCCTGATTCAGTTGGTCTGGGATGGGGCCTGAGAATTTGTATTGCTAACAAATTACCAGGTTATCATGATACTGCTGCTCTGGGGAACCTCATCTGGAGAATTACTATTAGCTCTAAATTATATGCTATTCAGCTCCCTTTTTACTATTTTCTTCAAATTAGCTGCCTCTTGTAGATGACACATTCTTTTAAGGAAGGGACCATGTGTTATTTCCTCTTTCTATCTTACCACCTAGTGGTATGCTAGCACATGATATATATTGAATACCTTTTTAATGAATGAATAAAGTATCGATGTTATATTCTCTTATAATCCTACCTTTAAAACATAAATGTTTAACTTCAAAAACTTTTATTTATTTCTGTAAAAAATAGATAAGAAATTGAGACTCTTTCCCCAATGTGGTTTGATTGAAGCCTTTGTTCATCACACAAGACTTAGCTCATCCTCAATTTTATGCCTTTTCTTAAACTAAGGGTGAATCATCTGCTTCTTCACCAACATAATACAAAGCTCATAAAGATTCACCTTCTCTGGAAACATTGCTTTATTAAATAAGATTACTTCACACTGTTCTTCCACTTAGCATCTGTATGCGTTGTCTGAAATAATATTGCAGGTTTCTTTATAAAATTACATTATTTCAGCTTTGATTCACTATGAGGCAGCCTCTGGGACTGAGGTTAGCATGTAGGAAGTTTATTAAGATCAACTATACATTATTATAGTTATTATCAACACCTGCATGAAGTAACGGACAGAAGCAGCAATAGGTAGAGGAGGAAGTTGTCAGCAATGTGATCTCAAAAGAAGGTCTTAGCCAAGCCCACAGGGAGCCTTCAAGGCTGGATGGTCCTTCAGTTTTCCCATAGAAGGGGTGAGGCCTTTCAAGTTCCATATCAAACAGTGGTTAGGCTAACCTTGGAAAGGAGAAAGTTCCTCAGGCAATGCAGCTCTCTCTAAAACCAAAACTTGTTCCAGTCAATTCTAACGCAAACTGATCCTATAGGACAGAGTGGAACTGCCCCACAGGGTTTCCAATGCTGAATCTTTAGGGAAGCTGGCTGCCATGTCTTTCTCCCATGGACAGGCTTGAAATCAGCAGTACACCAGCCACACTAAATGAACAAGGGGCCATACCAAAGGGCTGAGCCTGCCTTACTCAGTAACATAGAGAGTTAACTCCCAGCATGGAAGCTATCCCCTGATTAGGCAAAACAGGAGCTAACCTCTGGTTTTAGAGTATCTCCTTATTTAGGTATACTTCTTGTTCCAACCCAGTTAAAGAAAACAAGAGACTGGTCTTGGACCAACTCAGGCCCTCCTGAACTGTGCAATACTGATGACCTTACCCCTCAGACAATTTATTGATGTCAGAGGCCAAAAAACACACCCACATCTACACCCCAGACATGGGCAAAATGCCATCATTGTAGCCTCCCTTTCAGACTGAACAGTCGTAGAAGACTGGACCTCCCTGAGAACACCCTTTCATGTCAAACCAATCAGCAAACTGGCCCTACCCTGGGGTGCTCCTGGGGACCACAGGTCTGATTTAGTTTACCAACATAAACCCCTTGGGTTATTGTTCTGGGAGACACCTTGGCGGCTGGAGTACCAGTGTGTTCCTTTACTTGGCTAACTAAATAAAGCTGCTTCTTTCACTTTCATCAGCTCCATGTGTCTTCACAGCAGAGCAGAGCAGAGAGCAGACCTTGGAATGTCAGGTTACAGGCCTATGGGCTAGAATCTCCAACCTTTTGGTTCACAGGTGAGCACTTAACCACTTTACCGCCAGGGCTCCTTAACTAGTTAATATTAAACTAGATAATATTAAATAATAATTTATACTAAATAATAGTATTTTAGATTTTATATAATTAATCATTTTGCTATAAGTCCGAATGAACTTGACAGCACACAATAATTAATTAATTATAGATAATTAACTATATATAAAAGTTATATAAGTTAACTATATATATGTTTTCTGACTATGTTGTAAGTAATTTCGGGGAATAAAATATAACTTCTATTTCTTAGGACTATCTTTGCAAGAAGTGTTTATTGGCTACCTATGTTGATAAATTAAAACATTTATGCATTAATTTCCAATGACTCAATGAATATTAAGGGACTAACACTGATCTTTAAAGTTATTGCAGCCTCCATGAAAACAGTTAAAATGTGAAACATTCTTAATCTGGTTATTTGATGTCTTATTGACTGTTGAAGAAGTGATTGTTTTATTTATTACATGGTAATACTATTGGCCAGGATGGGTAGTGGTTTTAAGCAGGGACTGCTTGTATACACTGAGAGAATAAGATCTTTTTGGTGCTTACAGTAAGTGGACAATATATTGACTCCATACCAAAAGGGAATTTAAGCTTCCCTAGTTTTTTTTTTTTTTTTTTAGTTTAGTCCCTTTGGACAGAACTCTGATCTCCTAGGGAGTCATAAACAGTGAATCATATTAGAGAAAAAGAGTCATAGAATTAGGAAGCCCCACTGTCATTTCTTAGTATAATCACAAAAAAAATGGAGTTGTTGGGGATTACATCCTAACTATTTTGCAAACAGCAGGTTTAGATGGATTGTCCTTCAATGTGCCCATTAGTATAATTGGGAAGTATAAAAAGAAATGTTTCCATATGGTGGTAGGTGTAAATATATTCCCTGTAGTAACACTTAGCTCATTTACTTGTCACTCAGACTCTCTAATCACTTACCAGCATATGGTTATTGGGCATGTACTACCTATTGAAAATATTGGTGATTATATGGGAAAAATTTTATACATAAGTGAACACATAAATATCTGGATATGAAAATAATAATTTGAGTTTTTTTTTCCCCAGTGTTTTCATATCTGGTCTAATCTTTTTTTTTTTTTTTTAGTTCCTGATATAAAACTGATAAATAAATAAAAAATTATAACTCTTCCCTGTTTTAAATTCTCATCTTCCATATGGACTATAACATTCTTATAACTAACATGTGTTTCCCATATATATAACTCCTATGTAGACTCTGGAGGTACGGAAATTGTATCATAGGACTATCCATGATCAAAATGTTCGATAGATCCTTACCACCTATATGATATGAAAAAGTTTTGTCTTAAACTATTTTATGCTATTATGACATGTCATGTCCCTGGCTCTTATTTCTACTCAAACCTCTATTGTGGTCATGCTAAACTTCTCACTCTTCTACTCTTTTATATCTCTCTTTTAGCACCTAATATTCTATCTGGCCAAAAATGTTTTCTCTACCTTTTTTTTTTTTTTCTCCTCCAGTGAATGAAGACTTTCCAAAACAATAAATCCCAAACATTACCTTCTCAGTGCGACCTTCCTGTACTTTCTTAGGTCTGTGTGGTCATGCCCTCTACTGGTTTCCCATGGCACATGCTATATATCACACTTATGATATGGATATACTTGTTTTGCACAGTAGATCATGAATTCCTCATGATTTTGATCATATCTTACTCATCTTAGGATCTGTCATGCCTATAGTCACTGCTATCAAGTTGTTTTTGCTGTGTGCTGTCGAATCCTCTCTGACTCACAGTGACCCTATATGACAGAGTAGAACTGCCCCATAGAGTTTCATAGGCTGTAATCTTTACAGGAGCAGATAGCCAGGTCTTTTCTCCTCTGGAGCCACTGGTGGGGTCAAATCACTGACCTTTTGGTTAGCAATTGATCACTTAACCATTGTTCCACTAGGGCTTCTTCTGAATTAAGATCATTTAGAACATGGCATATCTATGATCTAAGAAACTTGGATTCATCTAATCTGTACAAATGACAATATTCCTAAGGATTAAAATTTTATATTTATTCTTGTAATTCTTAGTTAAAAATTTTATATTGCATATATGATTTTTCTGTGGGGGGTAAGATTTCTGATTAAAAAGCCCACTGCTGTCGAGTCAATTCTGACTCATAGGTACCCTATACAACAGAGCAGATCTGCTCCACAGGATTTCCAAGGATCTCCTGGTGAATTCGAACTGCCTATCTTTTGGTTGACACCCAAGCTCTTAACCACTACACCACCAGGGTTTCCATGTTTCTGATTAGTTGATAGTAATAGAAAAGTATAGAGGGAGATAAAGAAAAGGTAAGTCTTAGCATTCAATAAGAATTTAATAAAAAATCATTGTGCACCTGTTGGGTTTAAGACACTGTGCTCATTCATTGCTAGCAGAACATAGTCCCTGCCTTCCATGTGTTTGTAAGCGAGCAGATAGAGAGTGAAATCAGGCCTATCAAATATAAAAAAGTATATAAAAATGGCCTGATATTGGTAAAAACCAAAAAGAAAAAACTGTGATGCTATCAAGCCAATTCTGACTCACAGCAACTGTATAGGACAGAGTAGCATTGCCCCATAGGGTTTCCAAGGAGTTGGTGGTAGATTTGAATTGTGTACTTTTTTGATTAGCAACTGAGCTTTTAACCACTGTGCCACCAGGGTTCCTTAACGTTAGTAAGGCAATGCAAAAATGATATGGAAACAATGATGAAAATAAGCAATCATTTAAATGTTTTATAATGTCTGTCTTGGTTTATGAGGTACATCCACAATTAGGGTTTTTTGCTTTTTTGTTTTTACTCTTTTTTATTTAATTTTTTTTAATTGTACTTTAGATGAACGTTTAGAGAGCAAACTAGTTTCTCATTAAACAATTAACACACGTATTATTTTGTGACATTGGTTGCCAACCACACAACCCTGGGTTCCCCATTACCAGCTTTCCTGTCCCCTCCTCCCTTCTCATCCTTGACCCTGGGCTGGTGTGCCCATTTAGTCTCATTTTGTTTTATGGGCTTGTCTAGTTTTTGGCTGAAAGGTGAACATTAGGAGGGATTTCACTACTGAGCTATGAGGGTGTCCCGGGGCCATACTCTTGGGATTCTCTAGTCTCTGTCGGACCAGTAAGTCTGGTCTTTTTTGTGTGTGTGTGAGTTATAATTTTTTTGTACATTTTTCTCCAACTCTGTCCGGTACCCTCTGTTGTGATCCCTGTCAGAACACTCAGTGATGGTAGCTGGGCACCATCTAGTTGTGCTTGACTGTCTGGTGGAGGCTGTGGTAGTTGTGGTCCACGAGTTCTTTGGACTAATCTTTTCCTTGTATCTTTGGTTTTCTTTATTCTCCCTTGCTCCCAACAGGGTAAGACCAGTGGAGTATCTTAGATGGTCGCTCACAACCTTTTAAGACCCCAGAGGCTACTCACCAAAGTAAAATGTAGAACATTTTCTTTGTGAACTATGCTATGCCAGTTGAGCTAGACATTCCCAAGATCATGGTCCCCATAGCCTTCTCCCCAGTAATTTGGTCCCTCGGGAGCTTGGATATGTCTGTGGAACTTCCATGACCTTGCCTTGGACAAGTAGTGCTGGCTTCCCCAGCAACACAATTAGGCATTTTTAAATGTTAAGTGAACGGGTAGTTGTGACAATTATAAGTATAATGATTAAATAAGGTTTTGAATATTTATATTTCATGAAGATAGCACAGGTTAAAGTTAAAAGAAGATTATTTTGTATAAACTTCAAACTTCTCAAATTAAAATATATCTTTAACCGTATATTACAAATATGACAAATATTACTGTATTTAGCATAAATTATTTTATTTTGCAGCAAAACAAAGAAGTAGAAGACAATTGTAGACATGAGCACATTCTTTTTTCTTTCATTCTTTCTGAAGCGAGAGTTTAATTATGAGGAGAGAACTAGAAGTGCTATGACCTGAATTCAAATTAATATTTGATTAAATTTCACAACACAGCGCAGAGCTATAACTGGAATGAAGAGTTTGATGAAATTAAAATTACTTAGTAATAGATACTAAGCTAAGTCACTATTAAATTGCTTATTTCATAGAGGATAATAGCAGGTGCCAGAGGAATAACATAGATTTTCCACAAACACAACCCTGATAGACTTTTAGAGATTTGGGGGTGTTTGGCTGAACAATTCTTGATTGTAACTTATATTGGCTATAGCTCTTCAGACATGCAATATATTTTTTTCTTTTTTTAAAATGCTGTCTTGACACAGTTTTGAGGCCCTGGCTGGAGGCTTGTATGTTCCTTTTCTTGAGTAGCAAAGTCCAGTCTACATCCAGTCCCCATATCAGATTCTTATACTGCTGGTCCACTATGAACCCATCTTAATCACACTAGGGCCCTGAGAACAGCCACGGTGCCCCCCGAGCCTGCAGAATTATCCAAAATGCCCAATCCTCAGGAAGCCCATGAAACCTAACTAACCTGCCCTGCTGGCCATACATAAGTCCTGTCCTATAATTTCAGCATGTTGTTAACTTGTCCCCAGGTGCAAGTCTCTGTGTGGCCCTGCAGCATGGCGTGCTGTGCCTCCTGGTCTCTAGCAACTGTGAGTATAATAAGCCTAAGTTATTTTCAAGGCCTCTCTGACTGCTCTTTCCTGTGTCAAACTTGACTTACCATCCCATGAATCTTTTTGAGAAAGACACTTGATGATGTTTTATAAATCTCTGCAAATTACTGATGGAACTGAAGGTGCAAATAATTAATGTCCCTGCTCTATGTTTTTAAAGGCCAAAGGGAAGGGAGAGGTGTTGAAATAAGTTATCTGCTAAAGAAAAACAATAGTATATTAGCATTTAGCATTTGCAAATGTAAAAGAAACAGATACATGGGTCACCGTTCTCTCTCCTGTTGGGGAGAGAGACATTTCTAATTAGTAGTTCTTAACAGACATCCTTAGAAGAAGATCAAAAGAGATGGAGAAGAGGAGGCTGGGCTGGGTGTTCAGTAGTTATTCAACAACTTTCCCTTAGGTTCAAGGCACTGTGCTTCTTTTTAGAAAACCACAGTCCCTGCCTTCAATGTACTTGCAAGAGAGTAGATGAGGGTGAATGTAGGCTGCTGAAAGGTAACAGAAAACAAAGTGAATACTCTACCATAATTACAATTTATGATGTACTTTAAAATTAAAGAATAATCAATCACATGCTGTGAGCAAGGGGAAAGGATCAGCAAAACCTTTCAAAGGGAGAGTTGCCTTTGAGATAGTCTCCACAGCACCAGTTCAGACTTTGGTAGCAATAAATGGGATAGAGGCCAGAAACTAGTTCTTTGCAAAGAACAAGTACTTATGGTTGAGGAGTGTGAAAGTAGCTCCACGAACTTATCCTGGAGAACTAGGTTTTGATCTTCACTTTCCACCTACGTACAGCATTGAGGATGAGTCACTTAGCCCTTCAAGGCCCAGCTTTCTTAGCTCCACATAGAGCAAAGTGAACTAGGTAATCACTAAGATTGTGCCAGTTCTAAAAAGCTATGCTCTAAAAATAATACATTTGTTTCTCTTTTAAATGGCCTGGAATGCTAAGTTGAGGAATTATTATTCTTATTTTTTTTTAATTTGCAGGCAACCAAAATCACTGAAAGGTTTTTAAGCAAGGTAGTAGCATGGAAACCCTGGTGGTGTCGTGGCTAAGTGCTACGGCTGCTAACCAAGAGGTCTGTAGTTCAAATCTGCCAGGTGCTCCTTGGAAACTCTATTGGGCAGTTCTACTCTGTCCTATAGGGTAGCTATGAGGTGGAATAGACTCGATGGCAGTGGGTTTTTTGGGTTAGTGGAGTAGTATAATTGAAGTTATATATTCAGAACATGAATCTAAGGGGGTAAAAAAAAAAAAAATTTTTTTTTTTTTTTGTATGAAAGATTAATTCTGGTGGGAAAATCACTTAGAGGTTCCTAATATTCTAGGTAAGAGGTAATGAGGGGCTGACAGAAAGAATATGTTATAGACATTGAATCCAGAAGACCTGTCCTCCCTATTAATCAGTACCAAAGGATGAGAACAAGAAAATGAAATACAAGTACATAGCTTCTGGACTTGGTATTTGAATTTTTTTTCCCAAAACTAGCCAGGAAAGTTTTACGTATAAGAACCAATGTAGGACATACAGAATGAAGCTGTTCAACTACCAGCTGTAAATACAGACTTGGATGTTTCCTTCTCAAGCTATGGATTAGGTCACACTTGCATCCTCATAGGTTTATAGCTCCTACTATAATCTACTACTATAACAATGGACTGTGTTTAAAAGAAAGTCTTGGGGAGTGTGGCAAACTGGAGAAATACGCCTTTCTAAGGGAGATAGCTGCCATTCAGCTTCAACATTTGGAGCCTCTTATAAGTGTACACTCTGTTTTTTTAAGACAAGCCACAAATTTAGATCATCTCCAGTTTTTAATTGCTGGTAAGGAAATTAATCCTCCACGTGTCTGTCAGTTTGTTGCACTGTAGGGGCTTGTGTGTTGCTGTGATGCTGGAAGCTATGCCACCGGTATTCAGATAACAGCAGGGTCACCCATGACGGACAGGTTTCAGCTGAGCTTCCAGACTGGATCCTGGCTGAAAGCAGAGAATACCAGAAGGATATTTACCTGTGTTTTATTGACTATGCAAAGGCATTCAACTGGGTGGATCATAACAAATTATGGATAACATTGCGAAGAATGGGAATTCCAGAACACTTAATCGTGCTCATGGAGAACCTTTGCATAGATCAAAAGGCAGTTGTTTGGACAGAACAAAGGGATACTGATTGGTTTAAAGTCAGGAAAGGCATGCGTCAGGCTTTTATTCTTTCACCATACCTATTCAATCTGTATGCTGAGCTAATAATTTGAGACACATCGGGATTGGAGGAAGACTCATTAACCACCTGCGTCATGCAGATGACACAACCTTGCTCGCTGAAAGTGAAGAGGACTTGAAGCACTTACTAATGAAGATCAAAGACCACAGCCTTCAGCATGGATTGCACCTCAACATAAAGAAAACAAAAATCCTCACAAATGGACCAGTGAGCAAAGTCACGATAAAAGGAGAAAACTTTGAAATTGTCAAGGACTTCATTTTACTTGGATCCATAATCAACAGCCATGGAAGCAGCAGTCCAGAAATCAAAAGATGCATTGCATTGGGTAAATCTGCTGCAAAGGACCTCTTTAAAGTGTTGAAGAGCAAAGATGTCACCCTGAAGACTAAGGTGCGCCTGACCCAAGCCATGGTATTTTCAATTGCATCACGTGCATGTGAAAGCTGGACAATGAATGAGGAAGACCGAAGAAGAATTGATGCCTTTGAATTGTGGTGTTGGCGAAGAATATTGAATATACCATGGACTGCCAAAGGAATGAACAAACCTGTCTTAGAAGAAGTACAACCAGAATGTTCGTTAGAGGCAAGGATGGTGAGACTGAGTCTTACATACTTTGAACATGTTGTCGGGAGGGATCAGCCCCTGGAGAAGAACATCATGCTTGGCAAAGTACAGGGTCAGCGGAAAAGAGAAAGACCCTCAACGAGGTGGATTGACACAGTGGCTGCAACAATGAGCTCAAGTATAACAATTATAAGGATGGAGCAGGACCAGGGAGTGTTTTGTTCTGTTGTGCACAGGGTCGCTATGAGTCAGAACCGACTCAATGGCACTTAACAACAACAATAACAATGAAATTAATTAAATGAAATTAAATCACTGTGAGAGATAAACAAAACATGGCTCTAGGTCACATTTGGTCTGCACGCTGCTGGATGTACGTTTGGGAACTCTTTATTAACATTTTTAGCATTAGTAGAGAGAGAACAATAATTGAAATTGTAGGGAAGCATAGAGATTTTCTAAAGAGCAATTTTAAAGAGAGAATTCTAAGAAGAGATTCTCAAAGGATTTTGATGCTTAAAAAGCCAAATTAAAAACAACAACAACAACAACAACAGTGATCTCTGTAGAGTGAAGTCACCAGAAGTAAGAAAATTGTGAGGGCATTATTCAAAGAGAGTGGATTGGTGAGGAAACAGGACAACCACAATGTCCACCAACAGGAGGAATTTAAAATTTACACAGAAGACACACCAGCTGACAGAAAGGATAATGAACTAGAGAAAAGCAGTAAATTCTACCTTGCTTTTTTTTTTCTACATACTATGTATGTTTCGGAAACCCTGGTGGCGTAGTGGTTAAGTGCTATGGCTGCTAACCAAAAAGTTGGCAGTTCAAATCCACCAGGTGCTCCTTGGAAACTGTGGGGCAGCTCTCTGCCCTATAGGGTTGCTATGAGTCAGAATCTACTAGACGGCAATGGATTTTTTTTTTTTTTAAATGTATGTTTCTTTCATTTTGTGTTTTCAAAATGTGCTTCGTTGTTAAACCAACTTATGGGATTGCTAACACCTGGAGCTGTTTACTTTAATTGTGAAGCTGCCAGCCAATATGAGAAGACAACATGGAAACAAACCTTAGCAGATAAAATTGTTCACTTGTATCATAAGGTAGACAAACATGTCCATTGTCATGCCTTTATTGAAACATGCATAAGAGAAAGCGGTACAAAGAGTTTCATCTGATGTTTAGAAACTATCTTAATGTGTTCCCTCAACCATGTTTTATGTGCTGACTTTGAGAATTCATTAGAAGGGCAAGTGACTGTATCTTGCTGGACACTGCTCAGTCTCCTCTGGTAGGAAATTAAGAGTCAAAATTGTTGATAAGCCTTATGTTTAATATGAAAAGAAACAGCTCCTTGAACAGATGGTTGATGGCAAGATTTTGTCACATTTCTCAAATATTCTTTGTAAACCACCAGCAGCCAGATTTAATTTTGTCTATGAGGAAGGAGCGATGAGTAGGTGATGAATCAGGAATCATTAACTCTAATTTAAAAAAAATCAAATTGCAACAATATCTTGAATAGTAATTATAATATATTAGAAAAGCTTCCTTTTGAAAAGATTTTCAAAATGTACAAAGGATTGTCAAGAAAGTGCTAGTACATGACAATAAAGAATATTAAGGTAGGTGAAAAAAATTGAAACATAATTGTGTGTTTGTGTGCACACACACAATCCGTATGTGGAACATAGTCCCCCAAAACAAAAAACATACTAGGAACATACTAGGTATGTAATAATTATTTGCTGTTTTATAATACTTCTAATCTTTCTGGTAACAGATTTGTCCTGAATTTTTTCTGATGCCATCTATAGGGCCCAAAGTCCTGACTGCCAACTCTCTTTTTTCCCCTCCCAATTTGTCTAACCATTTTGATTGTCTCTAGAATCTTCCTTCATTTATTTCCTTTTCTGGTCTATTATTGATCCTTTCTTTCAATGGTATCCTCCCCCCACCCTTGGTTTACAAACAAGTTCAAATTTTCTTCAAAGTTTAATAAGCTTTTTTTTTCAGTTATATTGATTTCTAACACTGTCTTAGTTTTCTAAAAAACAATGTGTTGTTTGTTGTTCTAGGTCTGCTATAAAAGAAATACCACAAGTGGTTGGCTTTAACAAAGAGAAATTTATTCTCCCACAGTCTAGGCGGCTAGAAGCCTGAAATCAGGGTGCCAACTCCAGAGGAAGGCTTTCTCTCTCTGTTGGCTCTGGAGGAAGGTCCTTATCATCAATCTTTCCCTGATCTAGGAGCTTCTTTGCACAGGGACCCTGGGTCTAAGGGAGCTGCACTGCTCTTGGCCCTATGTTCTTAGTGGTATCAGGCTCCCTTGTCTCTCTGCTTGCCTCTCTCTTTTATGTCTCAAAAGAGATTGACTAAAGACACAACCTAATCATGTAGATTGAGACCTGCCTCATTAACATAACTGCCTCTAATCCTGCCTCATTAACATCATAGAGGTAGGATTTACAACACATAGGAAAACACACCAGATGCCTAAATGGTGGACAGTCACACAATACTGGGAATCATGGTGTAGCCAAGTTGACACACATTTTGGGGGGACACAATTCAATCCATGGCAAATACCAAAAAACAAAACCCATTGTCATTGAGTTGATTCCAACTCATACTAACCCTAGAGGAAAGAGTAGAGCTGCACCATAGGATTTCCAAGGAGCACCTGGTGGATTCAAACAGCCATCCTTTTGTTTAGCAGCCGAGCTCTTAATCACTGTGCTACCAGAGCTCTGCTTTCTAATACACCACTCTAAAATTAATAGCCTAAAAAACAATCATTTTATTTTGTTCATGGATTTCATAGGTCAGGAATTCAGACATGGCACAGAAAGCATTTTTTTTAATCCTGCTCCTGTTTTTCTGGGACCTGCACTATGAAGTCCTGATGTCCGGAGGTAACTCAAAACTGTGGACCTAACTCAAAATCCTGGGCCTGGAATTACCAGGAGGCTTTTTTATTCCAATGCTTGACACCTAGGGTAGAATGACTTCAAGTCTGGGCTCAGCTGGAACTTTTGACTGCAACACCTACACTTGGCTTATCCAGTAATAGCTTGGGCTTCTCATAGCATGTGACTGGAGAACAACAGTCCAAGAGACCCAGGTAGAAGTTGTATGACTTTTTATGACTTCGCCTCAGAAGTCACAGAGTATCACTTCCACCAAACTCTATTGGTTGTAGCAGTCACAACCCAGATTCAAGGGTGGGGACATAAATTGCATGGGAGGATATTTCAAAAATTTATGACCATTTTTTTAACACAATTTTTCTCTATCTGGCTTTCCATAATTTCAGCCTTACGTTTTTCCTTAAATACCAAACTTCCTAAAAAAAATGCTTTACAATTGCTAGCCCCACTATACATTTTATTCCATAACCCCAGCAACCTGCCCTTTGTCAATATCCTTCCATTGCACTGCTCTCTAAAAGTCACCAACAGCTCTTTAATTGACAAATCACAGTCTATTTTCAGTCCTCACAGTATTGATTACATTCATTAAGCATTTACTTTACATCATATACTGTCTCTTTAGTCCTTAAACCACGAGGAGGGTAATATTCCTTTTCTTAGAACACAAAAATAAGACAGGAAGAAAGTAAACAGTTTACAAAAATCATTCAAATGATAAACCTTGCAAGCAGAAGTTGAATCCCTTTGGACAAGAAAAATGAAAAATGTAACAATCCCTACTGGCTGTCACTAAGCAAGAGAATATTTAACACTCACAATGTGACTGCCATGTGCAGTGCTAGAAGATAATGCGGTTCTGTGTTTCAGTCTACAGACATTTCCAGACACATTTTTAAAAGTTCAGGCCATGCAGTCATCAAAAGTGTATATTTCCACCTCTGGTTACCCCTATAAAGAAAAAAAAGTCACCAGTCAGAGGCTTGTGCTCTACTAACCAGAAGGCAAATGTATCCTGCTTCATGCTCTGACATCAATGTCTTTTTTTTGTCTTGTAAAACTAAGTGAATGCCATTCAAAATGTGCACAACTTCTAACCTCTGTTCTAAACAAACACAAATACATACCCATCCTTATCCTTGTTTGGTTATTTGGTATGTATGACATAATTGTTACAGTTTCCAGAAGACATTGATTGGTAGGTAGGGGTCCTAACCCATTGCCTTCGAGTTGATCTGGACTCATAGCGACCCTATAAGACAGAGTACAACTGCCCAATTGGGTTTCCAAGAAGAGGCTGGTAGCTTTGAACTGCCAGCATTTTGGTTAGCAGGCAATTTCTTAACCATTGCGTCAGGAAAGTGATGGTGGTGGTGAGTGAATACTTGGCCAGCCTTCACTTGATGGCAGGATAACTGGGACTGGGTGCACTATGGCAGCAACAAGAATAACAAATTGGTCAAAGTCAATTGTGATGACCAATTACAACTCCCCTTAGATTAGACTTATCAAAGGTATCTAGCTGGCTAGGGAGAATTCTAAGACAAAATTACACGTCCCTAACTAGGTAAGAATATCAGCTCTTTATCTGCTGAGATCAAGTCCCCAACTGTTTTTAAGACTGAAATTCAATGACATTTCTCTATTTACGGTACCTGGCAAGGGCAATAGGTAGGATATAAGAGTTTTAAAGACCATTCAGAATGGGAAATAACTTCTATGTATATATATGTAATGTAGGCCGATTGATGAAAAAGTGAGGGAAAGTGGAATATTAGTTATAAAGGGTGTTCAAAATTATATTCTGAAATAGAGCTCATTGAGAAGGATGTGTTTCTTCCTCAAAGCTCTTAAAATGCATTACTCATAGAGAACTTTAGTGTCCATTTCATTCTCTTTTATATTTCTTTTAATTATATAAAAAATTGCTTACTCTGCTTGATGGTAAAGCCCAATATGTTTTATTCACCTGCGAAAGAAAGAAATGTTTTATTTATGTTACCTTCCTAGAACATAGAAAATTCTCTTTCACATGGCTAATACACAATAATTCTTTTTTAAATTTAATTGGATTGCACTTAGGCGTTTGAAAATTCAGTGCACAATATGATAGCTAAGTAATCAGAATGAATATTGCAAAATCCCCAATGTATATATCCCAAACTGGTCCAGATAGTCAATGGCATGCGTGTGTATGTATAGGACAAATTCAAGGAAGGTTTATATTAATAAGTTAAGCGGGGATTGTTTTGGAAAAATAAATGGCTGGCAATTTTTTTTATACTTTTCTAAATTTCTTAAAATTTTATAATGAGAGCATACCACTTAAATTTTCTATTGAAAATATACAGCTACAGTGAATACTGACCTGACTGCAAGACAAGTGGAATACAAATGCAAGTGAGAGGTGAAGATTGTAGTAGATGGGACCTAGTTGAAAGAAAGTAAGATAAACGACAAAGAGGCCAGAGGGGAGTATAAGAGGTAAAGTGAAACACAGTAATAGATAATGTCCTTTTATTTGAAATCTTCATAGATGCTAACCCTGCCTTTATAAAAAGAACTTGTGATTCAGAGAAAAAACCCTCTTCACTTCTTGAGCATTTCAACATAGAATAAGCTAAACAAAAAACAAACCTGTTGTTGTCAAGTCGATTCCAACTCATAGCGACCCTATGTGTTCCAGAGTAGAGCTGTGCTCCATAGGATTTCAATAACTGTAATCTTACGAAAGTAGACTGCCAGGCCTTTATTCTGTGATGTCGCTAGGTGGATTTGAACTGCTAATCTTTTGGATAGCAGTTGAACTCAAACCATTTGTTCCACAACAAGGCCATAGAATAAGCTAAAGCATTTAAAATACTTAAATCCTTCCGTGTTTTAGGTATTGTGATAGACATCGTAGATATAAGTTGTTGAAAATCATTGAAAATCAATGCCAACAGAATTTCTGTCTTTTGCTTAAAAAATACTGAGGTTGGACATAATATCCTATATGTACATTAAGTAATCCTGAAGCCAAGCAAAAATAACCTAGTATTT
The DNA here is from genome assembly GCF_030014295.1 of Loxodonta africana. Taxonomy (NCBI): domain Eukaryota; kingdom Metazoa; phylum Chordata; class Mammalia; order Proboscidea; family Elephantidae; genus Loxodonta; species Loxodonta africana. The sequence continues at coordinate 106,250,780 of NC_087347.1, read as the reverse complement.
GCTCCAGGAAATGCCTATTGATAGAAAATAAGACTGAACAGATTACTTAGAAAAGGGAAAATGTTCCTTATCAAGACATGGTTCAAGTCTTTCATTTCTCTGTGTCCGATAATCCAAATTTTGTCATAAATTCTACCTAATTCCAAACATTTCCACAACTAAAACACTATGAATGTCTTCCATGACTTCCTCTTATGAGATACTGGAAGTCTCTGTCAAGGCGTTGTTCTTCCTTGCTGCATTACAGTAAGTATTGCCAACTCAGTCCATCTCCTATGATTTTTCAGGGAATCCATGTCCACTCACTCATTCAACTATTTCAAATGAATGAATTTGCAAATTAAGAACACGTTATATGCACGGAGTGGTGTCTAAGATACATACATGGCAATAGATACTTCCTATGCTCAAGGAGATCATAACTTATGGAGAAGCAAACAGAATTTTAACACAAAATACAAGTAATAGTTAGAATTCAGGTTGTAACAGAATTTCAGAGAACAGCCACGGGTACCTGGAGAAGTTAGGAAACATGTCAGGGAAGAGTTTGTCAGTAGAAAGTTAATAGAAAGGCATTTGAAGAGGGAGAAATGGTCTGTACAAGACTACAAAGGTGTAACTGAGAATGACTTATTTGTAAATTCTCAGAAGCCTGTTCTTGGATTTCATTGTTTAACGTGTGTACAGGCAGTAGATTTTGAAGGGACATGTATGACATGCTAGAAGTTGGTACAGAAAAAAAAAACAGTATCCTTTAAAGGACAGCAATCATTTAAGAATGTTCAGCATGGGAAAAAATTAGCTCTTCTTTAATCGTTCACTCTTTTTCTCTATCAGCACTGTGAAAGAGTTTTTTTTGAGGGATGAGAATAGAGGTAGAGAGATCAGCTACAAATCTATTGCAGTAGTTCAGAGGAACATAAAGACAGTGACGTCAGAAGTAGCAGTAATTATAAAAAGCAGAGAATTTGAACAAAAGAAATCGACGAAATAGAAATTAAGACAACTTGAAAATTCATTAATCATTAAGATGAAGGTGTTCAAAGTGAAGGAACAATTTTCAGATCTCTATCTTGTTTAGTTGATTATTGTACTTTTTAACCAAACTACATGATGATGGACAATTATTTTTGTAATATATTAGTCTCAAAACATTCCTGGACTCTGTGCACATATCAATCTTATATGATAAGTCAATAATATTGATCCAAACACACGCAGCTTTCTTAACTGACTGTGTAAAGACTGATGGTCATGCAGAAAGTAGTTAATGATAAAGAGAAATGGTGGCTATAAAAGTACTTAAAGTAATTCATACGTGGTTTCTGTATCTATCAGTGCCGGCAATTGTCCAGTATCAATTAGTTCTTGAATTTAAAACTATTTAAAAAGTAATAAATAAAATAGTTCGGGCTAGGATGGCTACTATACTAAGTTTTATTACCTATTTTGTTATACTGGTCCTGGTCAAGGGGCATTGAGGGGTAAGAAAATCATTTTTGGTCCTTCATTCTTTTGGAAATCTCTACATGAATATGGCTGAATCAAGTACAGCCCTAAAAATACAAAGATTGGGGAACTGGGTAGGAAAAGAGAGTGATTTTTATAAAAGTCAAGTGAAATTGAAACTGAATCAGTTTACTCCAAATGTCGAGGAACAGCATCGATAGGAAGTCTATGAGCTTTTTTTTTTTTTTTAATGAATAATATTGCTTTCAGAGCCAAGCTTTTTTTTTTTTTTTAGTCAGACCTGTGCATTTCAAACCTTTACCTGTATAAATCAAAGTAGAAAAACTCTTACTTCTTAATGTAAGGCCCAGCAGAAGATTTTGTTTTGTTTAATGTCAAGGTAAAGAGTATTTTCATCACGCTTCTTTTAGCCAGATGTACCATGCGTTGTTGTTGAATGCATAAACTAACTCTATTTGTAGCAGGGGTTCTAACTCTGTGGTTGGATGGGTAGAAAGTTTGAAACTATGAAAAATATTTGCTTAAAGCAAATGTGTATTTGCTTAAAGTCATACCACATCTAGCAAAGGTAAGAGGTATCTGTTCTATTAATGGTACAAGTTCTTTTCACTCATAAATGTCAAAACTTTATGTTTCTCAACCTCTCTTTCCTTCTTCTCCCCACACACACAAAAATTAAATCTTACTTACAACAGGTTAATCCTCCAATTGGTTAATTCCACTAACAACTAGAAACTCCGTTGCTAGCCTTTATTGCTAAAGCTGAGAGAGCCTACTGGCTACAAAATTCATTTGTCTTTTGGTTTTGTTCCCACAAAGACTTTTTAAAAACACATGAACTTAAAAAAAAAAAAAAAAAAAAACTATGTTTAATTAAAGGAGTATTTCTTTTCTTATTTTGCCTAGTGGGATAAGAATATAAACTCACATTAAAATGATCCCAGAGAAAGGAAGTTTATATAGGGATAGAGTTTGTCCCTTTTTCCTTCAAGCAAAGTAACCTATAGCCTGTTTACAGCAGATGGAAATGCATTTCACTTTAAAGCAAGTAACAAGGGAGGTTTTTTTTCAACCTTTGATATTGTACATCCAAAAATACAGAAGGACAGTCTATGGATTGAACCCTTCAGGATAAGATAGGTCCCAAATAGGTTCAGATCAGAACTTACAGAATTGTTTTACACCTTTTGACAATGCCATTTGGTTTCACTACAAATATCTTTCAGACATGTGAGATAATTTTTTTGTATCTAGTAAATTTCTTAAGACTGAACTTAAGATCCGTGCACCATATGGTTTTCGATGGCAGATTTTTCAAAAGCAGATCACCAGTCCTTTTCTCTGAGGCATCTTTGGGTAGATTCAAACCTCCAGCCTTTCTGTTAGCAGAAAAGTGTGTTAACAGTTTACATCACCCAGGGATTCCCCTGAGGGAATAAAAAGCCCAAAATCAAATCCTTTGCTGCGGAGTTGACTCAGACTCACGAGTGTTATGAGTATCCCATGTTTGTCAGAGTAAAACTGTGCTCCAAAGTGTTTCAATGAATGTGATCTTTTGGAGGTAGATCTCCAGGCCTTTCTTCCATGGCAGAGCTGGGTAGATTCAAACTGCCAACCTTTCAGTAAGGAGTCAGTCACAAACTCTTTGCACCAACCAGGGAACCATTCTTGAGAGAATAGACTGATCAAATTTCAAGTTACTAGGAATTTTAGCAATTTTTAAGTCTAAATCTCAATCTCATGCAGGAATCCCATCTACAACTTACTTAACTGTAATTATCCAGCGTTTGATTATTTAACTATCATGGTAGGGAATTCACAGTCCTAGAAGACAGGCCATTCCAACGCTGGAATATGTAACTCTTACATTCACTGAGTACTCTCCTTCCATCCCCTGCATAGGTCCTAGTTCTCTGGAGCTACATTCTCATCCCCTTCCCCCTATTGATCTATCCATCCAGTGACTATTAAGCTGATGGTACTTAAAATAAATTTGGTGAAGGATATCATTATTACAACTAATAATTATTTTTGCTTTTTAGAAATTTAAAGTTCAAACTGTTAATATCTTTTCCATTCCACAATTAAACAAACAAAAACTAGCATGACTCCATCAGTCACCTCTTCTCCTTCACTGCATGCCATGTAATCACTTAAATGTCCCTTGTATGAAAAGATTTTGAAATTAACATTATCATAACCATTTCACTTATCAAGTACTCAACTTTAAAAAAAAAAAAATTCCTTCCTTAAAATGAAGTACCTATAAACCAACACAATGTTCTAAATTTGAAGTGTTAATGCTTTGATTTAATCTCATGAAAATATACAAATAGTATTATTATTATTATTTGTAAAATATGCTTCATACATCCCTGAGATTTACTCCGTTCTTCACACTTAGCCCTCCCCTGGAGTGAGAATCAGATTGGGTAGATTATGAGTAAGGATCAGGGTTATATTGAAAACATCTGTTGCAAATATCACCAGCTATTTTTAAATATAATTTCCAAAGGTCGTTTTCTTTCGTTTTTTTCCTTTTTTTTATGCCGTAGCTTTGTTCATTTGTTTGTTTGCATTTGTCTTATACCCGGTAGAAAATCTCTGTGGTACCAAATTTGAGCCCCCAAATCATGTATCCTTCTACATATCGTCTGATTGGTGCAGAGAAAAATAGAATTACCTCCTCCTTGGAAAAGTTATATTATGTGTCTATTAATTTATCCTAAGATTGCAATAGTTTTTTTTTTCAACCATAATTCTTAATTGGATTATACTTATTTCGCAGTAAAATAGAAGCACAATACTTTTCAAGTTAATAATTGTTTTGTAATATAAAGCCTTTGAATAAACAAAGAAAACATGCATTATCTTGAGTGTGTTGTGAGAAGATAGCGAAGTGACCGTTTCCTTTTTTAAATACATTTATTCACCCATTGATTTATTCACTGCACACATTTAGGGCATCTCTTCTGTTTGCAGTGCAGCACGACTTCATTCCAAAGCGGTTAGACAGCTGAATCAGATAACTGAATGAAAACATTTAGTTATCCAAGGGAAAGCTTTTCATTTTGTTGGATACTATCTAGATCAGTTTCTAAATTATACAAAATTCTAGGTAATTTTTATTTTTCTTAATAAGAATTCAATTGCTTGGGTTTAATACGCTGCTCTGTATGTAAATGATTTCTCATGGACTTTGTATTATGGATAATTTTAATACTGAAGTTGTTGTCAGGGGAGAGACAAAACAGTTCTGGGGTGGTAGGTATTGAAAAGGAAACCTAGGAAGTGTTGCTAGCACATTAAAGATAATCCTACCATGCAAGAAAGCAAACACTTTTTTTTTCTTTTGAGAACACAACCAATTTTCTGTTGAACTGCAAAAAAAAGAAATTTTCAAATAAGACTTTACCTGAGCCTTAAGTTATTTCTTTCCGTTTTAATTTTTTTTTTTTTTTATTGTGCTTTATGTGAAAGTTTACGGGTCAAGTTTATTTCTCCTTCAAAAACTTACACATATATTGTTTTGTGACATTAGTTGCAATGCCCACAATACGACAGCACACTTCCCCTTTCTACCCTGGATTCCCTGTGTTTGTTCAACCAGTTCCTGTCCCTTCCTGCCTTCTCATCCTGCTTTTGAACACGAGTGCCCAACTGATCCTGTATATCTGATTGAACTAAGAAGCACATTCCTCATGTGTATTATTTTTTGTTTTATAGTCCTGTCTAATCTTTGTCTGAAGAATGGGCTTGAGGAATGATTTCAGTTCTGGGTTAACAGTATGCCCAGGGCCATAGTTTTGGAGATCCCTCCAGTCTCTGTCAGACCATTAAGTCTGGTCTTTTTATGTGAATTTGAGTTCTGTTCTGCATTTTTCCCCTGCTCTGTTCAGAATCTCTGTTGTGTTACCTGTCAGGGAGGTTATTGGTGGTAGCCAGGCACCATCTAGTTCCTCTGTATTATCTGAATGGTTTGGATTTTGTTGACGGTTGCTTTGTTGCCTAAGACGTGGTCTATTCTGGAGAATGTTTCATGTGCATTGGAAAAGAATGTGTACTTTGCTGCTGTTGGGTGGAGTGTTCTATATTACATCCATGAGGTCAAGTTGGTTGATTGTGGCCTTTAGATCGTCTGTATCTTTGCTGAGTTTCTCTCTAGATGTTCTGTCCTTCACTGAGAGTGATGTGTTGAAGTCTCCTGCTGTTTTTGTGGAACTATCAATTTCTATTTTCAGTACCATTGGACTTTGTTTTATGTATTTTGGAGCCTTGTCATTGGGTGGTAGATATTTAGTATGGTTATGTCCTCACAGTAGTTTGTCCCTTTAATCATTATATAATGTCCTTTCTTGACTGTAATGGTGAATTTTGTTTTTAAGTCTATTTTACCTGAGATTCATATTGCCACTCTTGCTCTTTTTTGGTTGCAGTTTGCTTGATATATTTTTTCCATCCTTTGATTTTTAATATACTTTTGTCTTTGTTTCTAAGATGTATCCCTTGCAGGTACTATATTGATGGGTTCTTTTTTTTTTATCCATTCTGTCATTCTCTGTCTTTTTATGGGTTTGTTTAAGTCATTTACATTCATTGTGGTTATTGATAGGAGAGAGTTTATTGCTGTCATTCTGTAGTGCTTTTTTTTGGTGCTGACATTTTCTTTGTTCCTTTTATACTTCTGCAATGAATTCCTTTGTTTGTAGAGTTTTTTATTGTTGTTTCTTTCTTTTTTGTAGATTTTGTGTTTCCTGACACTTTATGTTTTTCTTTATTTTGATGAGTAGGTTTGTTAACTTTCTTTGGGGTTACCTATCTTTCTAAAAAGTTTAAACTAGCCTTTTATTACTTGACAACTCCTTGACTTCTTCTCCACTTGAAAGTTCTGTACCTACACCATTTATTCCCTCTTTTATTGTTCTGACATTGTTGTCATTTATGCATTGACCTCCCTGGTTCCTGTTGCAATTTTTTTTAGTTTTGTTTTATCCTCGAGAGTTCATTACCTAGGTCAGTACATGGTTGATGCTGTTTTACGTACTAGATTCAGGTTATTGCCTGATGGTGTTTGTTCTCTAGCCAAATGACTCCCTTTAATAGTTCTTGTAAGTTTGGTTTGGTTTTTACATACTCCTTTAACATCTGTTTGTCTGGAAATATCCTAATTTCACCATCATATTTGAGCAAGAGTTTTGCAAGATATATTATTCTTGATTGGCGATTTTTTTCTTTCAAGGTTTTATATATGCCACATCATTGCCTTCTTGCCTGCAAGGTTTCTGCCAAGTAATCAGAGCTTAGTCTTATTGTTTCCCCTTTGTATGTGGCTTTTTGTTTTTCTCAAGCCACTCTTGGGCTTCTTTCTTTGTCTTTGGTTTTAGCAAGTGTGATTATGATATGGCTTGGTGTTTTTCTATGTGGGGTTCATTGAGCTTTTTGGATGGCCCGATTTTTGTCTTTCATGATATAAGAGAAATGTTCTGTCAGCAAATCTTCAGTGATCCTCTCTGTGTTTTCCATTTTCTCCTGATGTTCTGGAACTTCAAACACATGCATATTTTTGCTTTTTATTGTATCACACATTGTTCTCAGGGTTTCTTCACTTCATTCTTTTCTCTGATTTTTCCTTAAAGTGGTATCCAAGGATTTGTCTTCAATTTTGCTGACCTTGTCTTCCATTGTTTCAGATTTGCTCCGAAAACCTTCTATTGCACTATTTCTGAAATTTTGTTGTTTATCTTTTATAGTTCTAATTGCTGTTTTTATATGATTTGTATTTGTTTATTTTGACATTTTGTTTCTGTATTATTTTCCTGATTTCTCCCATTGTTTTGCTGTCTTTCCCATGATTTTGTCTACTTTTTTCTTATTTTTGTCTGCCTTTTCCTTTATCTGTTGGAAAACCCTAAATATTAGAGTTTTGAAATTCCCTATTAGGTAGTTCCAATGGCTTTTCTTCTAGCAGAGGATCATTTGGTGTTATATTTTGGTCACTTTCTGCAGCCATCCTCTTCTGTTTTTCTGTCTGTTTTGATATTGTCTGCTGTCTCCAGTACATTTAGGAATTATTTTCTTTGTTTATTGATTGTAGATTTGTTTGTTTTATCCTGATTTTTTTGTTTTATTTGGTTATGTCTGGACAGGTGGGCTGGGTGTGTTTTGTTGCTTGCTCACCTGTGGTCATAATACTTCTCACCACCTTGTCCAGGTGGGCAGGGCTGGTAACTCACTTATGGTGCAGCTGGGTGAGTCCAGCAGGGGTGGAGGGGTAGGGATGGGTAGTTTGTGGCATGAACTGAGGGCAACAGGGTAGGGCTGGGGGGAAGTGCATGGCAGGATCCAGGAGACCAAGTCAGCACCATTTGGGGGCATGGCACTTGGCACACAGTGGAGGTAGGCAGAAAGAAAAGGAGAGGATGTGATGTACAGAGCTAAATGGATAGGTCAAAGAAGAGAGAAACAAAAGCACACAAAAAAAAGCAGAAAGTGAAGTGAAACAAGAAAAAGAAAAAATAAATAAAATGGCGGTGAGGTAGAATTCAGTGGTGGGGGTGGGGCAGGCCTGGCAAGACTGTGTGCTGGTGGCTCTCTAGCAAAGTGGTGTGGCTCAGCTTTTTGAGAAGAAGCATGGGTGGTACAAAGGCTGGGTGAGTGGGAGAAAGGAAAGAAAGGAAAGAGAAGAAACTAACCAAAAAACAACTAAAAGAATAAGTAAAAAGCAACAAAAACAAAATGTGGTGGTGAGTGACACAGCCATTGAGGGTGGGGTGGAACTGGGATGGTGACGAGCCGATGCGTCTCACCAGGTGGCACGTCAAGGCCCATCAGTGACAGCGCAGGGCATGGGTGGGAAGGAGAAGGAAAAGGAGAAGTAGAAAGATAAAAAAAAAATAAAAAATACAGTGCTGAGGGAGCTAGCCTGTGGGGGTGGCACAGACTCAGGAAAGCCATGTGCCAGAGGTTCTCCAGCCTGGTGGTACAGCACAGCCCACAAAAAAAGTGTAGAAGAAACAATAACAAACAAACAATAAATAAAATGGCTCTGAGGGAGCCAGTTGGTGATGGCGGTGCAGATCCAAGGACGCTGCACAGCAGTGACTCTCCAACCGAACTGTGCAGCAAGGCCCCACTGGAAGGACAGGGGGTGGTGCACAGGGCTGGTTGAACAGGAGAAAGGAATGGAGTGAGAAAGAAGAAACAAGAAGAAGGGGGAAAAAAAAAAAGAATAGGCCAAACAAACCAGAAAATCACAGCCCATCAAGAAAGGGAGGGGATGGCATCTGGAGCTAGCTAGGTGGGAGAAAGGAAAGGCAGGAAAAGGGAGAGAGAGAAGCAACCAAAAAAAAAAAAACCCAATATCAACAAAAACAAACAAAAAATGGGGCTGAGAGGGCCAGCTAGTGGGGGTGGGGTGGACCTCAGTGGCAGTGAGTTGATGACTCTTGTCAAGCAACAGTGGCCCATTGGAAAGTAGTGGAGGCCACGGAGAGGGAAGAAGTGTAAGGGATGGAAAACATGTGTCTCTGATTTCTGGGTGCTCTGTCTCCTGCTGGGAGTTCTGTGGAGTTGCCTTCCTGCACTCCCTGTCTGTGTTCTTTGGTGGCTACAGTCCAAGATGGCGAATCCAGACATGTTAGCTAGTAGGGGACCTCCAAGTCATAGCTCTCCTCATTCTCTGTTCTTTGTCAGTGTCTTATTTCATTCAGTCCTTGATCACTTTTTTTATTACTTCATTTGGTGCTTAGGGTGCCATTTGAATCTGTTTTACCTAGTTTTTCAGGTCTTTGCTGCAGAGGGATGGCATGCTACTTCTGTATATAGCACCATGTTGGCTCTGTCTCCTTAAGACTTAACCTAAATCTTGATTCCTACCTCCCACCTTCCACTTTTCTTCCATTCTCATATTTATTATCCTTTTCCAGTATTACGTGCTTCATCTCTATTGACCCATTGCAGACAGCCTGGTTCTGCAGCAAGCTCCAAAGTATGGTTATATATCTATGAGCAGGCAATATTATAGATTAAAAGAAAAGACTTTGAGGTAGTTCAAATGAGGAACCCTATCAGATTTCTGCAATTTTGGATAAGTGGCTTGACCAATCAAAATGTACATTTCTTCATCTGTAGGATTTGGGAATAACATCAACTTTTTGAGTTATTGTGATTTTAAATGAACTAAGTATATAATAGCTGGTGTTTAAGGAGCCTGAGTGGTACAATGGTTAAGTGTTTGCCTGCTAACCTAAAAACAAGCAGTTCAAACACATCAGCCCTTTGTCAGGAGAAAAGACTTGTCAATATGCTCTCATAATGATTTCAGCCTAGGAAACTCTATTGAGAAGTCTGCCTTACAGGGTTCCCGTGAGTCAGAATCAACTCAACAGCACACAATAATACAGCTGATATTTCAGCTGTTACTGTTAGTTTAGGAAGCACGTCCATTCCCTTACCTCCTGTTCCTTTGACAATGGCTTTCTCATTAATAAGCTTTCTTTAACCCACTTTTTGCACATCTATTGCTTTGTTGTCTACCACACTCTCACACTTCTCAGACTAGCATGCCTCTTCTTCTCAGAACTGCTGTTCCTCTCATTTTCATCAACTTTCTTCTAGGAGTTGCCATGTTCTTACACGTCCGTGACCATCTGGCCACGCTTAGTTTAACAATAGGAATCTGATTTGTGTTTAGTCAGTCTTCTAAAACTTTATAAAATATTTTAGTATTTCATCCTGTGCTCCAGATTAAAAAAAAACACTTGGGGGGGAGGGAGAGGTGGTTGATTTATGAATCTAGAAGTGTGCCTTGCATTTAATAAACATTTTAAAATATTTGTTAGATAAATTATCAAAAAGATTTCATACCAAAAACCTATCACCATCAAGTCGATTCCAACTCATAGTGACCCTATAGAACAGAGTAGAACTGCCCCATAGAGTTTCCAAGGAGCGCCCAGTGGACTCAAACTCCTGACCTTTTGGTTAGCACCTGTAGCACTTAACTACTACACCACCAGGGTCTCCAAGATTTCATAAATAGAGTTAAAAGGAGTAGGAAATATTCTTTAGGATTAAGCAATTGGCTGTGTTTTGCTATCTTTTATTTTTTTTTTAACTTAGTCTGCAACTTTGCAGTAGCCTTTTTTAGCTAAAAGGGCTTAATTTTCTCTTCTATGCCAGTAATATGTGAATCACATTTACACCAAAAGAGGATACTTAGGATTTAGATGCACCATATAGACCACAGGGTAAACAAGTAAAGAGCTCAGTTTTATTCAAACAGTAACTCAACCTCATATGTTATATTAGGCAAGAATAATATGAAATTTGTGGACCATAAATTGAAGACACAAGGAGATAATGGAATCAAGAGGAATTTCTTTCTAAATCTCTGACTTGTGGCAAATTTACTAAAAAAAAAATGCCTTGGTGATACATTCACAAAGATAAGAAAGAGGCTGAGGTCAATGAGAAATCTGAATAGAGTTGTGGTTTGATAGTCAATTTATTAGAACTAATTGATGACTTCATTTTTGGTAATTTGATGACTGTTTTCTAGTTTCCCACAATCTGCTCATCCAGCCACCCAAGGAATGCTGCTGAAGTCAGCTGTTTCCATATTCTCTTCCATCTGTTGTTTTTTTACTTTTTACTCCTTAATTATGAAATTAGGTCCACGAAAAATGGAAAAATTTGCAATGTTCTATAGCTACAGAAAATTTATCATCGTTATATGGAACAGTGGTTGGTAATGTGGTTTCAAGAATACTGGGCAAGGTTACAGGTGACCAGAGCTCTTATTCCTGCTCTATCACTGAGTGGTTGAGTAACCTTGATCAAGTACCATCTAATTCTCTTACTCTGATTCCACTACTTAAAACAGCTAGTTTGGTACAGATTATGAATGAAGAAAAATATTAGTATTCATTTGTTCAGAAGTTACTAAAATACAGATCTAGATCTATAAAACAGACTTTTCAAAAATAATCTACCTATACAAATACTGGATTGAGTGAGGTCAAATAAGTAAAGTCCATTTTAAAAAAATCATAAATGGTATTCTATCTGCTATTATTTTTAAAAGCTGCTTTTTCAAAGTTATTTTGAAGTTGCAAAAGAAGTAAAATAGAAAATTTAAGTTTATTTAGAATTGTATACTTTTTTTGCCTTAGTTGACATTCTTCCCAAATAAAGCAGAAGCAACTGTTTAAACAAGTAAATTTTAAATATAGATGTGTACCATACATAAATACCGTGCACATACACACACACATATATTTCAAAGAAGGTAAGTCCATCACATTTTTTAAGAGAAGTGTATACTAGGGTAAGTCTGATAAATCCTGGACATTGTATGACCCATTCTCGTCTATGAAATCACTTTGTAAAATAGATAGCTGAACCATGAAGTCATAAGTAAAAAAGAAAATTTCATTCTATTAGCAGCCTATGAAAACAAGATGAAGAAATAGAAGATTTTTATCAGCTGCTACAGTCTGAAATTGATCGAACATGCAATCAAGATGCATTGATAATTACTGGCGATTGGAATGCGAAAGTTGGAAACAAAGAACAAGGATCAGTAGTTGGAAAATATGACCTTGGTGATAGAAACAATGCCAGAGATCAGATAATAGAATTTTGCAAGACCAACGACTTCTTCATTACAAATACCTTCTTTTACCAACATAAATGATAACTATACACATGGATCTCACCAGATGGGACACACAGAAATTAAATTGACTACATCTGTGGAAAGAGACGATGAAAAAGCTCAATACGATCAGTCAGAACAAGGCCAGGTGCCAACTGTGGAACAGACCACCGATTGCTCATATGCAAGTTCAAGCTGCAACTGAAGAAAATCAGAGCACGTCCATGAGAGCCAAAATATGACCTTGAGTAATCCCACCTGAATTTAGAGACCATCTCAACAATAGATTTGACACATTGAACACTAGTGACCGAAGACCAGACGAGTTGTGGAATGACATCAAGGACATCATCCCTGAAGAAAGCAAGAGGCCACTGAAAAGACAGGAAAGAAAGAAAAGACCAAGATAGATGTTAGAGAAGACTCTGAAACTTGCTCTTGAGCGTTGAGCAGCTAAAGCAAAAGGAAGAATTCATGAAGTAAAAGAACTAAACAGAAGATTTCAAAGGGCATCTCGAGAATACAAAGTAAAGTATTATAATGACATGTGCAAAGAGCTGGAGATGGAAAACCAAAAGGGAAGAACATGCTCAGTGTTTCTCAAGCTGAAAGACCTGAAGAAAAAATTCAAGCCTCGAGTTGCAATAGTGAAGGAGTCCATGGGGAAAATATTAAATGATGCAGGAAGCATCAAAAGAAGATGGAAGGAATACACAGAGTCATTATACCAAAAAGAACTAGTCAATATTCAACCATTTCAAGAGGTGGCATATGATCAGGAACTGATGGTTACTGTAGGAAGAAGTCCAAGCTGCTCTGAAGGCATTGGAGAAAAACAAGGCTCCAGGAATTGATGGAATATCAATTGAGATGTTTCAACAAACAGATGCAGCTCTTGAGGTGCTCACTCATCTATGCCAAGAAATATGGAAGACAGCTTCCTGGCCAACTGACTGAAAGAGATCCATATTTATGCCTATTCCCAAGAATGGAGACCCAACTGAATGTGGAAATTATAGAAAAATATCATTAATATCACACGCAAGCAAAATTTTGCTGAAGATCATTGAAAAACAGCTGCAGCAATATATTGATAGGGAACTGCCAGAAATTCAGGCCAGTTTCAGAAGAGGACGTGGAACTGGGGATATCATTACTGATGTCAGATGGATCCTGGCTGAAAGCAGAGACTACCAGAAGGTTGTTTACCTGCGTTTTATTGACTATGCAAAGGCATTCGACTGTGTGGATCATAACAAACTATGGATAACACTGAGAGGAATGGGAATTCCCGAGCACTTAATTGTGCTCATGAGGAACCTTTACATGGATCAAGAAGCAGTTGTTCAGACAGAACAAGGGGCTACTGATTGGTTGAAAGTCAGGAAAGGTGTATGTCAGGGTTGTATTCTTTCACCATACCTATATAATCTGTATGCTGAACAAATAATACAGGAAGCTGGACTATATGAAGAAGAATGGGGCAGCAGGTTTGGAGGAAGACTCATTAACAACCTGCATTATGCAGATGACAGCCTTGCTTGCTGAAAGTGAAGAGGACTTGAAGCACTTATTAATGAAGATCAAAGCCCACAGCCTTCAGTATGGATTACGCCTCAACATAAAGAAAACAAAAGTCCTCACAACTGGACCAGTGAGCAACATCAGATAAAAGGAGAAAAGATTGAAGTTGTCAAGGATTTCATTGTACTTGGATCCACAATCAACAGCCACGGAAGCAGCAGTCAAGAAATCAAAAGACGCATTGCATTGGGTAAATCTGCTGCAAAGGACCTCTTCAAAGTTTTGAAGCACAAAGATGTCACCCTGAAGACTAAGGTGCTCCTGACCCAAGCCATGGTATTTTCAGTCACATCATATGAATGTGAAAGCTGGACAATGAATAAGGAAGACCGAAGAAGAGTTGACTTTGAATTGTGGTGTTGGCGAAGAATATTGAATATACCGTGAACTGCCAAAAGAACGAACAAATCTGTCTTGGAAGAAGTGTGGCCAGAATGCTCCTTAGAGGCAAGGATGGTGAAACTGCGTCTTACATACTTTGGACATATTGTCAGGAGGGATCAGTCCCTGGAGAAGAACATCATGCTCGGCAGAGTACAGGGTCAGCGGAAAAGAGGAAGACCCACAACAAGGTGGACTGACACAGAGGCTGCAACAATGAGCTCAAGCATAACAATTGTAAGGATGGTGCAGGACCAGGCAGTGTTTCATTCTGTTGTGCATGGGGTTGCTATGATTTGGAACCGACTCGACGACACTTAATAACAACAACATGCCCCCAAGACTTCTTTAAGTTTTTCCACTGATACAAGGACTCAGTGTGATTTTTTTTCCCAATCTTGAGGGAAGCTTAGTTCTACATCAGTATTAGTGCAGAACTGAATAAAGACCACATATATGGAAGGAAGCTATAGCACATAAATTAAATTAATTCATTGGAAAGGGGGGTGCAGTCAGAATTAACCATAAGAACATAAGTCTACCAGAATATTAGGCCACTAATTTTAGGGTGGTGTATTAGGAAGCAGAGCCCCGGTGGCACAGTTGTTAAAAGCTCAGCTGCTAACCAAAAGGTCAGAAGTTCTAATCCACCAGCCACTCCTTGGAAACCCTATGGGACTGTACTGTTCTGTCCTATAAGGTCACTGTGAGTTGGAATTGACTCGATGGCAACAGGTTTTGGTTTATACATTTTTAAGTATTCATAATTATAATAATCCTTATAGTTGAGTGAAAATATACTTTAACAAGAATTATGAATAACTGAAAAAAATATATATCTCATCATAACGGATAGTATCAGTTAGCTGCACACAGAGAATGCTTAAACAAACTCACCTCCTAACCAAACCTCAACATCTGGCTTGTTGGCAGTTCTGCATTATCGAAACCCTCTCCAAAGAACATTTGAATAGGCTCGTTTATTGGAAGAAACCAAAATATAACAAAAGTATAACAAGGATAACTATGCATTGTGCTTTGTCTACGACATGCCCCTTTTATGCCTGTGAACCTGGCTAAATTATTAATGGTATCCATTTCCCTCGCAAAAGTGTTCAAGTTTATAAGATAAATTATGTGGTCACTATAAATAAACTAATCCAGAAGGTCATGTTGGTAGCATATCTTCATGTCTTCATTAGCTATTGAGGGATTTTAGAGTCTCGGACAGAGGTTAGAAAAGGTTTAATGGAAGAGACAATGTCTCATCAAACACCAATAGAATGTGAACAGCTTGGAATTGGAAGATCGTTTCTAGAAACACAACAGAACTCATTTAGCTAGGCCCAAATTTACAGATGTAGCCAGTAAAACCTAGAAATGTAAAGTGACTTCCTCAGAGTCACACCATTTGTTAAGACCTGAGGTTATGTTATCATGGAAATTACTCGGAGTGCCAACCTGTTGATACTTCTACTATTATCTGAAGAGATTTTTAAAGTTAAAACTCAAATCAATTTGAAGTTTCGATTATCTATTTATGTCTGTTTGTTTATTAAGCAAACATGTTTGCTCCTACTTGGCCCAAAAATAAAAACTTTACAGTAGACCCTCTTTCTACTCTCTCGTAGGCTGTTTGGAAGGTAAATATACAAGAATACAATTTCAATCCGGTATTAATAGGGGCAAAAATAGAACATATGCTGTTATTGAGCTCCTAACAAAGCCCTTGAACTTACAATCTAGCGAATCAGGGAAAGTTTCCTGGAAGAAGTAGCATTTATGCTTTTGGAAGAAGTAGTATTTAAGGCAAGTCTCGAAGGAAATTAACAGTAGAAAGAGGGCAGTGTGAGGAAGAAACAGCATGTGGGAGGACCTGGAGATAAGAGAAAGTGTGGTTCATTCTTGGACCTGCCAATAGGTTAAAGCATTTGGCCACAGAGTTTATGAAAGAAATGAAGCAGTGACTAGAGACTAGAAAAGGAAGGACTTCAGGTGCACCGGTAAGAAATTGAATTTTATCTTGAAAATAAAATGGAGTGATTGAAAGGTTTTTAAATTGGGGAATAGCACAATTAGATTACATTTTAGAAAGACTGTTCTGTCTAAAGCATGAAAACTGTGTTGGGGAAAAGAAGAGACTAAAATTGGAAGACAAGTGTCTTAGTCATCTAGTGCTGCTATAACAGAAATACTACAAGTGGATGGCTTTAACAAAGATAAATTTATTCTCTCACAATCTAAGAGGTTAGAAGTCCAAATTCAGGGTGCCAGCCCTAGAATAAGGCTTTTTTTCTCTCTGTCAGCTCTGGGGAAGATCCTTGTCATCAGTCTTTCCCTGGTCTAGGGGCTTCTCAGCATGGGGACCCCTGGTCCAAAGGACACTGTATTCTCTTGGCTCTTGTTTTTTGGTGGTTTGAGGTCCCCCGTCTCTCTTCTTACTTCTCTCTTTTATATCTCAAAAGAGATTGACTCAAGATAAAACCTAGTCTTATAGACTGAGTGCTGCCTCTTTAACGCAGCTGCCTCCAATTCTGCCTCATTAACATCACAGAGGTAGAATTTACAACACATAGGAAAATCACATCAGATGACAAAATGGTGGACAATCACACAACACTGGGAATCACGGCCTAGCCAAGTTGACACACATTTTTGGGGTACACAATTCAATCTATAACAGCCAGCTAGTAAAATAAAAAAAAAATATTCCTTGCTAATCCAGACAAATGACGACAGTGTCCTGAACTGAGACAACACCAGTGGAGATCTAGAGAAATGGGGAGAAAAGAGAACTTCTTAAGAATTATTACTGACAAAACTTAGTGGTTGGGTATTATTCTCAGATTCCATTTCAGGGTATGCCCTGTTCTTTCTTCCTTCCCTGAACCTTAATTAGTTTCTGATGTACAGTTAAAATTATCTTGACTTTTTTTTTTTTTAATAATGAATAGTTCCAAAATATAAGTATCCTAAATGGATGTTTATTCTGTGGAAAAGTTTGAACCACGACTACCACAAAGAAACTTTACCATAAGTTAGCTGTATTGCTATAACAGAAATACCACAGGTGGACAGCTTTAATAAACGGAAGTTTGTTCTTTCACAGACTAGGAAGCTACAATTCCAAATTCAGAGCATCAGCTCCAGGGGAAGGCTTTTCCTCTTAGCTCTGGAGGAAGATCCTTGTCATTGATTTTACCTTGGACTAGGAATTTCTCTGCACAGGAACCTCAGGTCCAAAGGACATGCCCTGCTCCCAGCACTGCTTTCTTGGTGGTATGAGATTCCCCTGTCTCCCTGCTTGCTTCTCTCTTCCATATCTCAAAAGAGATTGCCTCAAGACACAGTCCAATCTTGTAGATTGAGTCCTGCCCCATTAACATAACTGCTGTCTATCCTACCTCTTTAACATCATAAAATCGTAAATTGATACAGATTTTTGGGGGGACACAA
Organism: Loxodonta africana; assembly: GCF_030014295.1. Lineage (NCBI taxonomy): Eukaryota > Metazoa > Chordata > Mammalia > Proboscidea > Elephantidae > Loxodonta > Loxodonta africana. The sequence continues at coordinate 106,233,232 of NC_087347.1, read as the reverse complement.
TTCAATAACGACAGTGCTATTGGTTATAAATATTGGGTGGCATTTTTCAAAGCCATATATCCTGGCTTCATATTTAGTATACGTCTTGGAGACTGTCGTGGATTGAATTGTGTTCCCCCAAAACATGTGTCAACTTGGCTAGCCCATGATTCCCACTATTGTGTGATTATCCACCATTTTGTCATCTAATGTGATTTTCCTATGTGTTGTGGATCCTCCCTCTGTGATGTTAATTAGGCAGAATTAGAGACAGTTATGTTAATGAGACAGGATTCAATCTACCAGATCAGGTTTTAGTTTTAAGTCAATCTCTTATGAGATATAAAAGAGAGAAGCAAGCAGAGAAATAGGCGGACCTCATACCACCAAGAAACAAGAGCCAGGACAATAGCGTGTTATTTGGACTCAGGGTCCCTGTGCTGCAAAGCTCCTAGACCAGGGGAAGATTGATGACGAGGACCTTCCCCCAGAGCTGACAGAGAGAGAAAGCCTTCTTCTGGAACTGTCACCCTGAACTTGGATCTCTAGCCTCCTAGATTGTGAGAGAGTAAATTTCTCTTTGTTAAAGCCACCCACTTGTGGTATTTCTGTGATAGCAGTACTAGAAAACTAAGACAGAGCCATTGCAGGTTTTTTTTTTTTTTTAAAATATGATGAAAGTGACGTTTTCAGGAGAACAATTAGTATTTGAGGGCAAAATTTGCCTGGTAATTGAGAATTGACTACATATTAACAAGATTTACCCAATTTTACCATGATTTTATCAGAAGATAAAAGCTAGATAAGACATTGAATTTATTTTCCAAGATGGAATTGTTTTAAATATTGCCTAGTGAATTGATCTCTGACAATCATCATATAATATTTACTTTTTCTATATTACCCAATGTAAATGGATATGTTTCCTGCCTTTTAGTATCTTTGAGCCTAAAATGGGTGACAAAAACAATAAACATAAACACAGAAAAGCAGATAAATGAACCTCCACTACATAGAAATTAATGCCTTGAAAGAGTATAAGTTGAAAGAAAATAAATTCAATAAGGAAGGGCTTATATTTTATGTGACCCTATGTAGGAAATTAAATAAATGTAAGCAGATATGAGACAAGAATTGGAAATGTTCTTTGGGTATTCCTTTCAACATTCCCAGTGTCTATAATTATATTTGTTGTAGAGCACTTTCATGTCTATTATTCCTCTTTTTAAATCCTTCAAGTTTATTAAAAATTATTTACATATTATACATATTTACAATCCAACTCCCCTGAGCCAGTCCAACAAAGTTTCTACATAAATTGAATATCAATTACTGAAAACTGAATAACTATATGCTAAAAGTTTGTTTCCCTTACCTTTGTTATTCTCATGTTGTATTTATTTTATTTACATTATTCTAAAATGTTTATCTCCAGGCATTGTATTACATGTATATGTTTCAAGTGTTTGTGCTACTCAGAGTACTTTTTCTCAAATTATAATTAGCATACCTTTCTTTTATTTTTTCCTTAATTTATTTTTTTCTTTGTAACTGTAGTGCATTTGCTCTTCTTTTCTATTAAGTTAATTAGGTTCAAAAGTCTTATACTCACCATATTAAGAAGTTTAATTGCTTTATCTCTCATCCCCAGCCCTTCAATCTTTCTTTCAAGCAGATATGTTCTTTTTAAATCCAAACTTTAGGAAGGTTTTAAGAAGCCATATGACATACCTCCTTTTCTTATTCCAGCTTCCTTCTTCCTTTTAGATAAACTTGACTTCTGTTTCCTCAAGCCATTCTTTCCTGATCACTGTCATTGTACAGATTGTGTCTACTACGTTCCTCCTTTTATCTTCTACTTTCTTATTTTTATAAGGCCCTTTTCACAACTTGTACTTCTTTGTATTCCAAAGTTTCTTTTTGGCAGGGTACTCCCTTCACAAGAGGCTCAACATGAGCAGGAAGAATTAGAAACTTACCCTTTAGTCCTTGTCATCTTCCTTTAAGGTTGAAACATGAAAGTTCTTGAACTACAGCAAATCTGTATTGATTCTGCTTTACCATCTACCTTCAGTGCCAGGCATACGAGCTACATTTTGCTTGAATGTGTCCTGCTTTTCTAGAAGGGAGAGTCTGTAAAACTTGGTGTGAGGCTGAAACTCATCACCCATAACTAATGCTCAAGACAATACTTGTCTGAGTGCATACCACAGGTAATACACCGCTTTTAAAAACTCCACATGACTTCCTTTCCATTCCTTTCCCAAATTTATTTGCTATTCCCTTCCTTCAACATGTATGGCAAGGATCTTTGCTGCTCTTCCACTTTGATAAATCATATGACTTTTGTATATCCAATTTCTGGTGTATTTTTTTCTGTTGACTCTATTCAACATTCTCTGGCATGATTTTTATATATTTTAAATAGTCTCCCCTTTCTTTTTCTTATTTTGCCAAAGAAATATTAGCAAAACAGCCAATATCATGAATATAACCCACTTGTTACTTTCCCTTTTACATCTTTGCACTGCTTTCAAATGTGAAATGCATTTCCCTGTAAGAAGTGTTCAATTCATAATCACAGCTAGAAGCTAAGTGGGTAGCTTGACCTCACTCCTGTTGTCACTCTCGTTTCTTCCGCTAGCCACCCATTGAGATTAGGGATGACTGTCACATTGGCAAGTCGAGCCCTCAAGCATGTTAGCACAGGACACAGCATTCAGCATATTTTTGTATTTTCTTAAAGAGAAATTATTAGTTGCTTCTTCAAACATAATGAATAGCCCTTCTATGTCTCTCCTTTGGCAAAATTTGAGATTCTTCATCAGTCAATAGAAGAGTTATTTTTGTCCTTGAAAGCTCATCGTTTTTACTCTAAAAATCCTTCAGTAGAACATATAAATTTTACTTTTACAATCAGAATTTAATAATGTTAAATAAAGTCTTTCTACTCCAAATCTTCCCTTCTGGTCCCCCAATTTTCTGTAGTATATCAAATGAAGAACCAATACATTAGGAAAATCTTATGAGAGGCTTAGTTGCCTACTAAATGGGTAACTGCAGCTATAAATTCCAGTAACAGGTGTCTGCACCTGCTATCAAAAACTCCAGACCTGGCCAGACCCAGTTCATATATGTTTTTAATGCCTTCACACCTGGGAGCACCTCCCCCTTTTCAAACTTTTCTCCTCCTGAATTCCTTTAAACAATCTTATGAAGTATATAATATTATATTCCTCCTTTTAGAGATAAACAACAGCCCAGAGAATTGTATTAACTGGCCCAATGTCAGACAGCTAGTAGGCTACAGAAACAGGTTTGAACATTGAGTGTGACCCTCTTGTAAGGTCCTTTACTTTGTGTCTGTAGCAAAAAATTCTTAAGATTTTGGTGAGTGGTAGGAGCCCCAAATCCAAGGAATCTGTATCTTGTCATCAAAATACGATGGACTTTTATTTGTTGACAAACATGAGAATCTTTGTTTTTTATTTAATTAGGAGAATTTAACATATTTGTCTTAATTATCAAATGTATGTATTTAATCTTAACATTACCTTGCTATGTTTTGAAATGTTTCTATTATGTTTTCTCTTTTGAAATGTAAGATATAATTTCTTCTGTTATTTTCTTTAGCTATTTTATTGCTATTAGAAAAAAACTTCATAATTCTACTAGAGATAGCTTTTACACTTTAAACAAGCTAGAAACTGCATTTGTCTTATTGTCACATCTAAATTGATATGCTACATACCAGTTCTTCATTTAAGATGAGAAAGTTGACACATTATCATTTTCCTATTTTTAATATACTTTAAAATTCTTAGCTTTAAATCTACTTTATATTTACATTATATATCTTTTCTCAAGCATTTATGTGGAATTTGTTTTCAGCTTTTTAAAATCTGTTATCTAAACGCTATATTTAAATGACTTCATGTTGACCATTAGACTTTTGTTATCATGACTGCTATATTCTCAACTTTTTAAAATTTTGATACAGCTTTCAAAAAGCTAGAATATATCATTGAGGGCCCACCCCCATGAGAATGTGAATATTACATTGTTTGAATTCTGTTTATTATATGGAAATTTCCTTCTTTTTCCTTCAAATGTAAAAGAATTATAAATCCTTGGTGGCAATATTTCCTCCTCAGAACTCTTTAGATATTATTTCATTGTTTTCTGGCGTTTAGTGACTTAGAAAGAGTTTGATATTAACCTAATATTATTCCTTTGTGTGTAAGCTTTATTTTGTCTTGCTTGGATGCCCTTAAGAATTATTTTAACTCCATGTACTTCAAAAACTTTGCCCGGCTACCAAGCTATAGGTGTATTTTAACTAATAAACCCAGAGGTTCAAATTATTCTTTGACTAAGATAGACTGCTTCTAAATCCTTTATTATTGTTATTCCATTGTTTTGTGTGTGTGTACATATGTATACATATACATTTTTTTCTTTGGGATAAAGCCCACATTCTTATTCTGTATTATTTCACTTCTTCCTTTTATTTGCCTTAATATCTTAGCTTTTCTTCTCTGAAGGCTGAAATAACTACTTAATTTTATCCTACCCTATTAATTTTATTTCTTACATTATTATGAGGAGCTCTGGTTTTGCAGTGGTTATGAACTCAGCTGTTAACCAAAGGGTTGGCAGTTTGAATCCACCAGCCACTCCTTGGAAACCCTATGGGGCAGCTCTACTCTGTCCTACAGGGTTGCTATTTCCCTGTATCATCCATGTTTAAAACCTTATTCACTTTTATAGTATTTCTCTTTGTTTCATATTCCAAGATTTCTTGAATTTTTTAATTGACTTTATTCTTTACAGTTTTAGCTTCATAGAAAAATTGCACAAAAAGTACGTAGAGTCTCCATATTCTACCTTCTGCTCGCCTCCACACACTGTTATTCCTTGTATTAGTATGATGCATTTGTTATAATTGATGAACCAATATTGCCAATTATTACTTTTCACTAAAGTCTGCAGTTTACATTAGGGTTAACTCTGAGTTCTACAGTTCTATGGGTTTTGCTAAATGCATAATTCCATGGATACAACATTATAGTATCGTACAGAATAATTTCAGTACCCTAGACATGCCCTGTGCCACACCTATTTATTCTTCCTTCCCTATCCCTGAGCACTTGACAATCACTGATCTTTTTACTGTCTCTATAATTTTATCTTTTCTGGAATGTCATATGGTTGGAATAATACTATATGTAGCCTTTACAGACTGGCTTCTTTCCGTTAGTAATATGTATTTAAGGTTCACCATGTCTTTTTATGTCTCAATAGCTCATTTCTTTTTATTTAAAAATAATACTTCATTGTTAGTATGTACATCAGTTTGTTTATCCATTTACTCATTGCAAGACATCTTGGTTTCTTCCAATTTTGGACAATTATAAATAAAGCTGCTATAAATATTTGTGTGCATGTTTTTCTATGGACATGCATTTTCAGCTCATTTGTTTAAATACCTAGGAGCGTGACTGCTGGATCATATGATAAGCCTATGTTTAGCTTTGTAAGAAACTAACAGGTTGTCTTCCAAAGTGACTGCACCATTTTGCATTTCCACTAACAATGAATGAAAGTTCCTGTTGCTCCACAGCCTCATCAGCATTTAGTGTTGTCAGTGTTTTGAATTTTAGTCATTCTGTAGGTATGTAGTGGTATCTCATTGTTGCTTTAGTTTGCAGTTCCCTAATTACATATGATATTGTGCATTTTTTTAAGGGGTTATTTGCCATGTGTTTATCTTCCTTGGTGAGGTTTCTGTTCAGAGCTTTTGAACATTTTGTAATTGGGTTGTCTTTTTTTATTGTTAAGTTTTAAGAGCTGTTAGTGTATTTTGGATATAAGTCCTTTATCAGATTTGTGTTTTGCAAATATTTTCTTTGCAGACAATGAAAAATGAATTTTGTCTTTTTTTTGTTTCCTTTTATTCTCTTAACAGTGTCTTTCATGAAGCAAATTTTTAAAAATTTTAATGGAGTCCAACTTATCTTTTTTTTTTTTAAGGACTGTGCTTTTAGTGTTATACCTAAAAACACATCATTAAACCCAAAGTCACCTAGAGTTTCTCCTATGTTATCTTCTAGAAATTATCTAGCTTTGTTTTTTACACTTAGGTCTATTGTCAATTTTGAGATAATTTTTGTAAGAAGCATAATGTCTCTGTCTAGACCCTTTTTTCTTTTTGTATGTGGATGTCCAGTTGTTCTAACATCATTTGTTGAAAAAGTTATCCTTTCTCCTTTGAATTATCTTCCCTCCATTGTCAAAGATCAGTTCACTGTATTTATGTGGATTTATTTCTGGGCGGCTGTTTCTTTTCCATTGACTGATTTTCTATTCTTTCACCAATACTGCTCTGTCTGGATCACTGTAACTTTATAGTAGCTCTTGAGGTTGGGTAGTATCCTTCCTCTGACTTTGCTCTCTCTCAGTATTGTGTTGACTATTCTGACTGTGTCTTTGCCATTTCCTATCAACTTCGAAATCATTTTCGCCATATGCGTGAACTAATTTGCTCAGATTTGGATTGGGATTTCATTGAGTCTGTAGGTAAAGTTGGGAAGAACTGACATCCTAACAACCTTGAGTTTCCTATTAATGAAAATGGAGTGTTTCTAGACTTATTTAGGTCTGCTCTGATTTCTTTTATCAGAGTTTTAGAGTTTCTTCATATAGATCTTGTACATATTTTGCTATCTTTAAACCTAAGTATTTCATTTTATTTGTGCTAATGTAAATGGTGTTTTGCTTTTCATTTCAACTTCTAATTGTTCATTGGTAATGTGTAGGAAAGCAACTGACTTTTGTATATTTGCCTTGTGTCCTGCAAACTTGCAATGATCTGTTGTTAGTTTCAGGAGGCTTTTGTTGTTTTGTTTTTGTCAATTATTTGGGATTTTCTACATAGGCAATCATGCCATCTGTGAACAAAGAGAGTTTTATTTTATCCTTCCCAATCTGTATATCTTTTCTTTTCTTTTCTTGCCCAATTGCTTTAGGTAGGACTTCCAGAAGGATGTTGAATAGCAGTGGTGAGAGGGGATATCTTTCTTTTCTTTCTAATCTATAGATAAAAGCATCTAGTTTCTCAATACTAAGTATGGTGTTACCTGTAGGATTTTCATCAATATTCTTCATCAAGTTGAGAAAATTCACATTTATCCTTAGTTTGCTAAGAGTTTTTATCATGAAAGGGTGTCAGATTTTGTCAAATTATTTTTCTATATCTCTTGATATTACCATATGATTTTTCTTCTTTAGCCTATTAATGTGGTGGATTGTATTAAATGATTTTCAAATGTTGAAACAGCCTTGCAAACTGTGGGGTTTACAATTAACTTTACCTGAAGATTTTGATCTTTGCCCTTAGTTTCTGAGAATTAACCTTTAAAACTTTGAAATTTTCCATGATTGCAGTCTTTGTTATTTATGAGGGCTTTAGGCCACACCTGAGAATTTATATTAATAAGATGACTATTGGGTTGGTGCTGGTCATGCCAGAAAGACCCACAATATGGTATTAGCTTGATCTCAGAGGAAGACTGCTGGAGGTTAATTCAACCATTTGGGCAGTGATCCAATCAACCATGCCTATGTAATGAGACCCCAATTTAAAAGCTCTGAACACTGACTATCCAAGAGCTTCTTGGTTATTGAAAGACATTGGTGCTCAGGAGGGTGATCTACCCTTTTTGGGACACAAAATCTCTCTGTTGGAGACTGTACCATATCTCGACTTATGTGTTTCACTTTTATGCTGGTCCTGATTTGTATCATTTTTGCTACATAAAAACTATAATCATAAGTATAGCACTATCCTGATTTCTGTGAATCATTGCAGAAAATTACCAAACCCAAGAAAGTAGTGGGAACCAGCAAGTCAGACATGAAGAATGCCCCTGGAGGCCCCAAGCTTATAGCTATCATTCTGAGGGGGTAGAGGAAATCCCTACATTTGTAGTCAGCAGGTCAGAAGTGAAGGTGTTGTAAGGACCCCCATGGTTGCAGCTGGTGTCTGGACAGACTTGGAAGCCTGGAGGACCGCACTCTTTAACTTCTGAGGTCTGACTAAGCTCTAATGGCTATGGTCAGAGGAAAATGCCTTTGCATTTGGGATCAGAACAGAATTAAATTGATTTCTTTCACATACTCTGAAGAAACCCCACTTGATTGTGTTGTATAATTCTTTTCATACGTTGTTGGATGATTTCTTGAATTTTGTTTTTTAAAAAGCTGATACTTTCTAAAAGTGTTTTCTGTTTTTGCTCATCAGTATTCCTTTCCTCAGTATCTGCTATACAACACTACCATTCCTTGTGTTTCAATATTTGTTTATTGGTCCCAAAGAGATTTGTTTTTGTTTTTTAATTACAGGATATGGAAAGTTCTAGCAAAGTCAGATATTTTGAGAGGGAAGGCATATTTCCTTTGCCTGCTTTACTCACATCCTTTTACTTCTTACGCTGAAGTAGAGGTTGAAGAGTAAAACTCTTAGTGAATTTTCAGGAATTTGTAGTTGTTAAAAATGGGACTCATATCAGCTCTGTTCTTGTCTGACTATGTTGAAGACAGTTTATTCTTTAGTAATTTGGAGCATTTTGTAGTTTTTACCTTCTCAGGAAAGTATATGAAAAAGCACAACCCTTTTAGAGTATATCACTCTCGTGATTCTGCCAGTATCTACCAATTTCTACCATAATGTTCATGCCACAAGATGAATGAGCAGGAGTGCCTATTTACTACTCTAAAAGTGCATCACATTAAAAATAGAGGTATTGAAGAATTTCATTCTGGCTATAATGAAGTAATTGGGGATGATCTTGCTTTCCACAATAAACAACTAGAATACCGAAAGAAAATATGAAGCGTGTTTTTAGATAGACATTGGTCCATAGGCAGCCAGACATTATTATCCTTGAGAAAAAGAATATAAAGAGGTGAGCCCAACCATAGTCATGTCTATTGTCCTGGAGGTACTTTGAGACTATAGTATAATATAAAACAAACCCATTTGCCGTTGAATCAATTCTGACTCATAGCGACCCTGTAGGACAGAGTAGAACTGCCCCATAGGGTTTCCAAGACTGCAAATCCTTTCAGAAGCAGACTGACACATCTTCCTCCCACATAGGGGCTGGTGGGTTCAAAGTGCTGACCCTTTGGATAGCAGCTGAGCCCTTAACCACTGTGCCACTAGGACTCCTCAAACTATAGCATACCAAAAACCAAACCCATTGCCATGGAGTTGATTCTGACTCATAGCGACCCTGCAGTATACAGTACAACCACCCCATGGGGTTTCCAAGGAGCACCTGGTGGATTCAAACTGCCAGACTTTTGGTTAGCAGCAGTAACTCTTAACCACTACGCCACCAGTGTTTCCCAAAGTGCAGTATTAAGAGGGAATCCAATTTTATTTCTGCATATTACCAATACGCAGTTGGAATTTTTTTTTAATCAATATAAAATACCTACAGATAAATTTAATAAAATTTATTCAAGACCAGTATACTACAAAATTTGTATGGGGCTGTACACAAAACTACCCAAAATTGCGTAGGGTAAAGAAGATACATAAATAGATGAAGACATAGGCTGTTTATGAAATGTTGTTGTTGTTAGGTGCCCTGAGTCGGTTCCCACTCATAGCTACCCAATGCACAACAGAACCAAACACTGCCCTGTCCAGAGCCATCCTTACATCGTTGTTATGCTCGAGCTTATTGTTGCAGCCACTGTGTCAATCCACCTTGTTGAGGGTCTTCCTCTTTTCCGCTGACCCTGTGCTATGCCAAGCATGATGTCCTTCTCCAGGGACTGATCCCTCCTGACAACATGTCCAAAGTACGTAAGACACAGTCTTGCCATCCTTGCTTCTAAGGAGCATTCTGGTTGTACTTCTTCCAAGACAGATTTGTTTGTTCTTTTGGCAGCCCATGGTATATTCAATATTCTTCACCAAAACCACAATTCAAAGGCGTCAATTTTTCTACCGTCTTCCTTATTTATTGTCCAGCTTTCACATGCATATGATGCTATCAAAAATACCATGGCTTGGGGTCAGACGCCAAAGTGTCAGCAGTTCCAGTTCGCCAGGTGCTCCTTGGAAACTCTATGGGGCAGTTCAACTCTGTCCTATAGGGTTGCTATGAGTTGGAAACGATGCAAAGGCACTGGGTTTGGTTTGGTTTTGGGTGGGTCAGATGCACCTTAGTCCTCAAGGTGACGTCTTTGCTCTTCAACAATTTGAAGAGGTCCTTTGCAGCAGATTTACCCAATGCAATACGCCTTTTGATTTCTTGACTGCTGCTTCCATGGCTGTTGATTGTGGATCCAAGTAAAATGGAATCCTTGACAACTTTAATCTCTTCTCCGTTTATCATGATGTTGCTCATTGGTCCAGTTGTGAGGATTTTTGTGTTCTTTATGTTGAGGTGCAATCCATATTGAAGGCTGTGGTCTTTGATTTTCATTAGTAAGTGCTTCAAGTCCTTTTCACTTTCAGCAAGCAAGGTTGTGTCATTTGCATAACGCAGGTTGTTAATAAGTCTTCCTCCAATCCTGATGCTCCGTTCTTCTTCGTATAGTCCGGTATTATTTGCTCAGCATACAGACTGAATAAAAAAAAAAAAAAATTTTTTTTTTTGTAGGTATGGTGAAAGAATACAACCCTGACACACACCTTTCCTGACTTTAAGCCAATCCGTATCCCCTTGTTCTGTCTGAACAAGAAGACTTAAATTGTTAAGATTATTCACGGAAAATACATGTATAAATTCAATAGAATACCAATCAAAACCCCAGATTCTAAAATATATATATAAATGCAAAGGACTTAGAATAGCCAAAAATATTTTGAATAAAAGAATGAAGTTAAAAAACTTACACCTACCTGAATTTATAAAGCTGTAGTTAATTAAGACAATATAGTATTGGCCTAAGGAGGTGTGTGTTTACGCATGTGTGTGTGTTTGTGTATCTCAAAAACAGAATAGATAATTCAAAAAGAGACCTGCATATGTAGATATATAATCAATTTACATTTTAAAAAGGTGCCAAGGTGATTCAATGTGAAAATTAAAGGCTTTTCAAGAAAAAGTGCTCGAATCAGTGGATATAAAAAAAAAAAAAAGCAAATAAGCATTGGCCTTTACCTAACACTGTATACAAAAATTTAATTCTACATCTATATGAAAAATTTTAAACTCCTGCATAGAAGAAAATATTTTTGCCCTTGTGGTAAGCAAAGATTAGATTGGACACTAAGCCCCCTCAAAAAATAATAATATTGATAAACTGGAGGTCATAAAAACTAAATACCCCTATTTGAGATATATCATTAAGAACACGAAAGGTCAAGCTATACTCTGAGAGAAAATATTTGGAATATGCATACCTCACAAAGGACTCTATAAAGAGCTCTTAAAGCTAATAATAAGTGAAAAAAAAGAAAAAAAGAGGAAGGAAAGAAGAGAGGGAGGGAGGGAAGGAAGGAAAGAAGGAAGGGGGAAAAATTGAGTGTAGAGAATTAGCAATGAGGATTTAGGAATGGTCAGCGAGCACATGAAAAGATTTTCAACAACATTGACCATCAGGGAAATGCAAGTTAAACCACAATGAGATAGCACTAAATACCCATTAGAATGCCTATAATTAAAAGGATTGGCCATACCAAGTGTCAGCGATGATGTGAAGTGACTAAAACTCTCATACATTTCTAATGAAAAAGTAAAATGGTATAGCCACTTCGGAAAACCGGCGTTTTTGGAAAAGTGAAATGTATACCTACCATATGATCCAATCATTCTATTCCTAGGTATATACCCAGGAAAAATCAAAACATATGTGCATAGATTGTATGTGAATACACATAGCAACTTCATTTATAACAGCCCCAAATTGCAAACAGCCCAAATGCCCATCAACAGATTGATAGATAAATACTCTGTGGTATGAAATATCATGGACTATCATATGGCAATAATAAAAAAGAGTTATCAATGAATGCAGCAATATAGTTGAATCTCAAAAGCATTATACTGAGCAAAAGTAGCCAGATACAAATGAGTACATCATTTGTGATTCTATGTATACGAAATTTTAGAAAAAAGGGAATTTAACCCATACTTACAAACAAAGGAGAATGAGAGGGCTTTGGCGGAGATAGAAATTTTCTAAATATTGACTGCAATGATGGTTCCTAAGGTGAGAAGGTCTCTAGGTAGCACAAACAGTTTTCTCTCAGTTATTGACATGAGTTGATGGTTTGAACCCACTGACAAGTGCCACAGAAGAAAGGCCTGGAGATCTGCTTCCATAAAGGTAATAGCCCAGAACACCTGATGAAGTTATTTTATGCCATAGTACAGGAGGTTTTCATGACTCAGAGTTGACTCAGGTGAGAATATTTTATTGTATTGTCTTCAGGAAGTAGTACATACAAATTTCAGGAGAGGCTGCTTACTTTGTGCGGGCCAAGAAAACAAAAATCAAACTAGTTAGCATTGAGTCCTTGCTGACTCATGGTGACCCCCCCGCCCCCCCGCCCCATGTGTTAGAGTAGAACTGTGCTCCAATGAGCCTTCAGCGACTGATTATTTAGAGGTAGATCACCAGGCCTTTTTTTCTGAGGAGACTTTGGGTGGGCTTGAACCTCCAACTTTTCTGTCAGCGGCCAAACATGTTAACAATTTGTGTCTGTGGAACAAAGAGCCTCCATTTTAAGTGATGATATCCAGGTGGGAGATGTGTTAATCTCGTGCAATTTTTCTTTGCCAGCTTCCTTTTGTCTCTACTGAAGTTCACTAGGTTGCTGATACCTATTACTCATGTTCAACATTATTACAACTTGGCATTTGTTGTTTACTCTCACTAGCACTTCCAGAGAGAAGTGGAATATAGAAAATTGACACTGCTAACTAGCCACAGTCTACACCTGAGTTAAACCTTCTCTGAAACCGAAGGAGATTTCTTTGCATTCACAAGGACAAAACTCCAGTCACCTGAATCTTGAAAATACCAATTGTGCACGCTTTAACTTCATTATAGCTGCCTTTGATAAATTTGCATAGCTGTGACTTTTTCATCAAGTGTTTGCATATATTTCTCTTTTTAACTGAAGCCTTTGCTGTGTTTCTCTTTTTCACACATTTAGAATGTTGAGCTGCCTCTAGAGCTTCTGGGTGGCTAAATAGCTAATTTCAATTGTTATCTTATACTTTGCCTAAACATAAAGGTCTGGGAAACTTTTAAATCAAACATAAGACTACAACACCCCAACAGAAAAACTGACACAAGAGACAGGTTACAATAAACACGAAGGTCTCACATCATAAGTAATCAAAAGAATGTAAATTAAACAGTGAGATATCATCCTTGCCTCTTGTCAGGAAAAAATAAAAAAAAAAATTCATTGTTTAAAAAGCTGCAGGGAGAGGGGCTACTGGTAGAAATGTAAATTGCTTCCTGAAGGGGAATTTCAAATAGAAATTTTTTTTAAAACCTGAAAAATATGTGTTATTTTTTGCATGGAAATTTTACATTAGTAGCTTATTCTAAGTAACTCATCAAGGGAACAAAGATGAAAATACAAAGATATTTATGACAATATTTTTCAAATGGTAACCAAAACCAAACCAAACCTGTTGCCATCAAGTCAGTTCCAACTCCTGACAACTCCATGTGTTACAGAGTAGAACTGCTCCATAGGGTTTTCTTGGCTATAAGCCAAGGAGATCACCAGGCCTTTCTTCCGTGGCACTGCTGGGTGGGTTCAAACTGCCAAACTTTAGGACAGTAGTAGAGTGAAAATTGTTTCTGCCACCCAGGACCTAATCCCTAAATTCCTAATAAAGAGGGTAACTAATGGTACATCACATAAATGATGTCTATGAAGACATTGTAAAAGATCCTATCAAATATTTGATGGCTTAGGAAAAAGTTTATGAACAGAGTATTTCACAGAGAGGCCATAACCTTTACTTTAAAATATACATGTATATATAGAAAAGGAAGTATAAATTATATGTACTGAAAGGTTAATCACTGCTATGTAGTGATGTGTTTATTTATTTTTTTGTGATTTTTCTATATTTTCCAAAAGTCTGAAATTACGCTACTGATTTTGTAAATTCCAATCTCAGGCATGTGATTAACTCTGTATTCCACAGGTTAATTTCATACCTCTCAGGCTCCTTGCTACTTCTCTGCGTTTGGTCTCATCTGTATCCATCCATACCATTGTCTGATATATCCTATGGAGAAAAAATAATAATAGTATATGATCAAGAGAGAGAACAAACTGTAACCCTGAGAACGTTGAGAAGCAGTGGCAGGAGAGACTTGGCAGCAGAGAGCTGGCAGCAGGAGAAGCCACAGTGGGCTTCAGAGCCGACAGAGAGAAAAAGCTGTGCTGCCACTGCAGTGAATTATCGAACCCAGCAGAGAAGTAGAGAGTGCTGTGTGAGGGACGGTTGGTGTCAGAGTTGGTAAAGACAGTGGAGAGAGGAGGCATGTCTGACCTCTGCCTCACAGGAATCAGCCTTGGGCTGTTGATCTTGGTTCTCTTCCCCCTTGTAGAGTTGGAGGAGGTCAGACACTGACCCCAAGCCAGTTTTATAACCCTCTTTCCCAGCCCCGTTCTTCTGCACATAGTTTTTTCTATGCCAACATTCTTTTCTTATGACATTTTTGTCTGGCAAACAACTAATCTTTCATATTATCAGGTAAATTAAATATTTCCCTTGAAACCATCCTGACTCTGTCAGAACCTTCCCTTCTCTGGACTTCTGCAGTGTTTTGATCATACTTCTTTGATAATCATATATTTTATTTTATGATATTGATTAATATATCTATCTCATAGGCTGAGAACCTGAAAGTAGGGGACATGTCTTTCTCTTTTACATTCCTAGACTTAGCAAAGAGCCTAACACATCATAAACCTCATTACCTGCTTGTGGAAGGAAAAAGGAAGAGTTCTGAAGTTCATGTCAAGATGAGGAAACAGAGGTGCACAGGAGTTAAATTATTAACCATATATTACATCTAGTAATGAGCATAATTAAATATAAAACTTAATGTTTTCTGATCGTTCTTTCTCTTAAAATCTGCTGCCTTTGCAAATGTGTTTTAATTGTATTCCATGTGTTAAAATATCAAGTAAGGCTCCGAATGAGAAGACTTGTAAACTAAAAGCAGTAAATTATAATTTAAAAAAAAATAGCACAGAAATTCATTAACTGCCATTGAGGATACCTGTGTTATCCATAGTAATATGGTTTAAGACTATATTTGGCAGATACCTATAAAAGTTTTGTAGGAGAAAGTTCTGTTTTAATCCTTAAAGCTCAATGATTGCAATTTCTTTCTCCTTGTTCTCAGTAAAGACCAGATAAATGAAGCTGGATGCTGTTATTGAGGAAACTATTTCCTTACAATCTAAAATATCCGGTGATTTCTAGATAGCATTTTATTCACTAAAAGAGTATGTATCAATTTACCAAAAATTAAATGAAGCAACAAGCAATCTAACCATCCAAGCAAAACGATATCTTGCCTAACTAAGCACTTGAATTATGGTGTTGGACAAAAATACTGTATATACCATGGACTGCCAAAAGAACAAACAAATCTGTCTTGGAGGAAGTACAGTCAGAATGCTCCTTAGAAGTCAGGATGGCAAGACTTTGTCTCACATACTTTGAACACGTTATCAGGAGGGACTAGTCCCGGGAAAAGGACATCAAGTTTGGTAAAGGAAATGGATTGACACAGTGGCTGCAACAATGCGCTCAGACATAGAAATGATTTTGAGGATAGCATGGACTGGGCACTGTTTCGTTCTGTTGTGCATGGGGTTGCTGTGAGTCTGAACCAACTTGTTGGCACCTAACAACAAACTCCTCTTGACATTTTCATTGGTTAAGGAATGACTCTTTGTGACTAAAATTACTCAGGGGTTCGATAAAAACAGCCGCTGACTCTTGAAAATTGTAAATAAAGCAGTATTTGAAAATACTTTGTATATTCATTAGAAAATTATTTGGAAGTTTTGGATGAAAATGATAGCTATTTTGGATGCATATTTTAAATTCCATACACTTTTTTTTTTTTTTTTAGAGGTACAGTTTCCCATCACTACACTGTTTTAAAGGAATCTTTAAGAAAAACATGCTCTTTTAAAAAAAATGTAAATTAGTACATAAATATGTTATTAAAGGAAAAAGTGGGAACACAACTTTTCTATCATCTGCACACCCATTCCCCTCTTCAGAGAGAAGCACTGTTTTTGTTTTGATAGGGTCCTTAAGAAGGTTTTCATACAATGACCGCATGTAAAATACATGGCTATAGGTTTTCCTATGTGATTCACATCATATGTTTTGTGTTGCAATTTGCTTTTCTTTAATTATCAATCCGTATTTTCATGCTATCAAATCTATATATTCTTATTCTTTTTAACTAATACATACTATGAACGTATTGTAGGTTCTTTAGTCATTCTTCTGTTGATAGAGATTTAGATCATTTATTTATTTACTGTTGTTTATACCTAACACTGGAAACCCTAGTGGCATAGTGGTTAAGTGCTACAGCTGCTAACAAAAAGTCAGCAGTTTGAATCCACCAGACGCTCCTTGGAAACCCTATGGGACAGTTCTACTCCATCATTGTGTGTCCCTGTGAGTCAGAATCCACTCGATGACAACAGGTTTTTTTTTTTTGGTGGGGTAGGGTTATACCTAACACTTATTTGAGGGTTTACTCTGGCCCTTATCAAAAGTGATTTAAGCAAAATAATTTTACTCTTTACAAGAATCTTATAAATAAATTCCACTATTATCTCTATTTTACACTTCAAGGAAATAGGAACAGAAAGGTGGGATAATTTTCTCAAGATAACATGGCTAGGAAGATGTGAGTTTAGGGTTTAGCCCCAGGAAGTCTGATTTAAGAGCCAGGTTCTTCACTAGTGCTTTGTTCTAAAAAAAAAAAAATTTTTTTTTTTTTTTTTTACTAGTGCTTAAATGTTGAACTTCAATTCTCAAAAGACCATCAGGGCCATCAGGTAATGTAATAGAGCAATAGTAAATTTTTTAGACTGATTGTAGTAAGAGAGACTATCACCTTGACAATGTCTTAGGAATGTCTCAGAAAGGAGGCTCTGGGCCTTAGGGCCTGAACTAGTTTTTTTTTTTTTTTTTTTAAGAAAGTCTTGTGAGGAACTGATGAGGATTGGGCAGAGTCTATGATCTAACACCTTTGGATTTGTGGGCATCAGAGGCAAGGGTCTTGAAGCTTAAGTTTTGATGGGAAATCTGTTAATCCTGTCAGTCAGCTATTATAGTCAGTACATAACCCTATCTTCCGGGAGCAAGTATTTCCCTGAGCAAGTTAGCTAAGTTATTTTTGCCTGTTCTCAATACTGTTTAACAAAGGGACAGGAAAAGATGTTTGATTAAGTTCTCACCAATCCTGCTACAACAAAGAATTGTACATGACCATGTATGTGCACAAGTATTTCTCTAAGATTTCGGAAGTGTAAATTCTGAGGCTGTAGGTTTACACAATTAGTAATCTAATGTTGTTATTGTTGTTAGGTACTGTTGAGTTGATTTAGACTCACAGCAACCCCATGACAAGATAGAAAGACCCCATAGGGTTTTGTAAGTTGTAATCTTTACAGGCCTTGGTGGTGCAGTGGTTGAAGTGCTTGGCTGCTAACCAGAAGGTTGGTGATTTGAACCCACTAACTGCTTCACAGGAGAAAGATAATGGCAGTCTGCTTCCATAAAGATTACAGCCTCGAAAACCCTGCAGAGCAGTTCTACTCTGTCCTACAGGGTCACTATGAGCTGAGAAGGACTCCACAGCAATGGTTTGGTTTTGGAATCTTTAAGAGAGCAGGTCACCAGTATTATTTTCCCCGTAGAGCTGCTGGGTGGGTTTGAAATACCAACCTTTCAGTTAGTAGCAAAGCACCTAACTGTTGTGCCACCAGAGCTCTTTAATAATAGATACTGCAAGCCTGAATTTCAAAATAAGTAACATTTTCACCAAAGGCATATGGTACTCAATTCCTCATATACTCACCAATACTAACTACATGTTATCTGTGCATTTTTCCAGTCTGGTAAATTAAAGGAGATGTATTATTTGATATTTTAATTATATTTCCCTGCATTTTCCTAACAAAGCTGAATTTTTTTTATGTCACTCATTTAAATTTTGTCTTCTGTGATATGTCTGTTCATATCCTTTGTCATTTTTCCTACTGATTTGTAGGAGCATTTTACACATGAATTTCTTGCTTATGTGTCTGATGGCTGACTGGTTTAGCTCTGCTAACAACTAAGCTCAGATCTCTTCCATCTGGATTATTTTGAGGTCTTGTCTAAGCAGCATCTCATGGTAGAAATTAGAAGTTCTCAGTAGGGTGAATAGAAATACGGAATTTCTCTTACAGACTGCCGTATTCTTACTTCCATTTACATTCTACTGCTGAAAAAAATTTTCGGCATACATACTGAGTAGCTTGATATAATAATAATGTTTGAGATACGGTATGGGTGAACCAGCACTCATCTGTCAATTATCATACTTGGGTGGCTTGAGTGTTTATATGAAGGTAGAGGCTATGCCACTGGCATTTCAAATACCAGCAGGGTCACCCATACTGGACAGGTTTTAGCAGTGCTTCCTAACTGAGACAGGCTAGGAAGAAAGGTCTGGCAATCTACATCTGAAAATTAACCAGTGAAAATCCTATGGATCATAACAAAATATTGGCTGATAACATTCTGTAAGATAAGCCCCCTAGGCTGGAAGGCACTCAAAATACACAATGGCCATCACAGTTGGCTCAAGCACACCGTGAAGATGGCACAGGACCAAGCAATGTTTCCTTCTGTTCTACGTAGGATTGCCATGAGTCGAAGCTGACTTGATGGCAACTAAAAACAGCAACAAGGTCGGACACAAATCAAGAGAAAGAGGCCAGAAACATTTGAAGATTTATAATACTCACAGTCTCTGCTGTTCACAGCATGTCTGAAGGGGCACATGAGGAAAATGTAGGGAGGGGTCAGAAGGCAGAGATATTGAGGGACTACGAGCAAGCACCTTTATTGTGATTTTCATGCGAAACATGACAGGAAGAGGGGAGCCCATGGAGATTGTATCCGTCAGCTATATTTAAAACATGTGTGTTTGGTCATAGGGCATTTACTGAAGAGGATACTGAGGGAGCTTCTTATCTAAGCACAGTACAGCAAGCATGGGCGGAGAAGGGTTACTTGGTGTGGATATTATTTCATCATATTACAGAAGCTAGAAGATAGATGATGATTTCCTGTGACTGATAAAGCTTAAGTTGCACATGCCCTACAATGAAAACAGCTTCCCATGTTTTTCTGGAAGAGTTAATAAAATACAGGAATTATCTATTCCTCCAAAGTTTTGTAAAACTCACCCATATAACCTTTGGAGACTAATGAATATTTAGGCACAAAACTTAGACTACATTTCAATGTTTTGTATAGTTATTATGATATCCAAGTTTTCTCTTCATTCATGAGTCAGTTGGACAATTTTTATTTTTCCAGATAAATCATTTATTTTATCATGGGATTTCAGTGATATTTAATTTATATTTCCTCTGTTGAGCTCTCCTTGTTCTCCAGTACTGCTCTCATCTATTGCTATTTTTTAGATCTCTAATTCCCAGAAATCAAAGTTGGTAGTGACCTCACTTCTTTCTCATTTTGCTTACTGATGAATATTCTGTGATTCATTGTTTTTAGGTTGATTCAAGCTCTTCATGTTCAGATGACTTGGGAATCAGGCCAATTTTCAAAGTAAAATGGGGTATAAAATCCAGTGTTTTCTGGCCAGTTCAGGAAATATTCTTAATTTAGAGACTCATAGATGGACAAATTAAAGCCACTCCATACTCTATAATTAGAGCTTATTTGCAAATTATATTTAAATATATACATATAGGGCAAATTTTAGTAAATGCTCTCATGGATTATTGCAACGATCTGTAAAGATTTTATAATTGGTCTTTTTCTATATACATCAAATATTCTGGAATTTGGATTCTCACTTATATTTTTTCTAAGACAGATAATTACATTGGGAAGGATACAAAGTTGAACAATTCTAGATTTGAAATAACTAAAGTCCTTGTATACTTTATAGAGTTGATTTTCCAGTGAACTCACTCTTGACCACCAGATCTAAAAGTAACCCACCTAATCGGAAATCTTAAAATGGAATTAGTGGCAAAACAATTATTGTAATACACCTGCAATTCCCAAATCATCCTCAGTAATGATCAATAAGTCATCTGAATTCAAAAATCTCTCCAGGCAACTTACCCTTAAAATTTTACCAAAAATACCTCTGTATATAAACCTATGAAATGCCTGATATCAAAACAACCTTAGCCCATAGTCTTCTGGTGAGAGGGTAAATAAATAGAATTTTAACTTAGTTAAATACCTTTCAGAATATTCATTCTGTATCCCCACCAATGCCAACCAACTGGCCTGTAGTGAATGAGCCTGCTGTCTAATACTTTTCAAAAATGAGATCAGATACATATTTTAATGTAACCCTAAACTTCCTTTTTATTTTTTAAACTTCCTTTTTATAAATAGAAAGAAATCTCAGCTCCAAATTCACAGTTGTTTTTATATGTCAGAATTAAAGGGACATAAGTGAAATTTTAACATATTTGAACATATTTGGAGGTCTCAAGATAAAATTCTGTTTTAAAATTTCTTTGTATAAGCAAAATTGCTATTGAAAATGATAATTGCATTTCTCAAATACCAATAAAATTGCAAACATAAAAAAAAAAAAAAAACATTTCCCACTCATTATTTATGCTTCAGGCATAGTGCTGCTCATATTCTAATTAGTCATTATCATGCATTTTCTAATTATCTCACTTCTAAACCATTAAAATTTAGAAGAATCAAAGTTTTAAATGATAGTAGCAATGAATTAGCCACCAAGTGAATTAGTCACCAAGAATGGTGAGAGAATAGAATTCAATACAAGAAAAAAAAATCTATTATTTTCAAATGTCATTTTTTAATTAAATGGATTTTACTTTATATTACCTGAAAATATCATTTTAGAAACAAATTGAAACGTCTGATTATTGAGGGGAAAGATCAACTGATTAACAAGATGATATTTCAAAAGCCTCTATTCCCTCTAATGACACAAACTTATAAAATATTAATACATTTTTGCTGCCCACACATACCAGAACAATTTGCCATTTTCTACATGAGAGATTACTGAAAAATAACCTGTGATATTTTACAGACAAACCCCACCAAAGCATATAATCTCTTTCTCTGTCACATAAGTGATCCTAAGAGATCAAGTTGAATTGAAAATTTATATAAATATCAATTAAAAGATCTTCAATTCTGACCAAAAAGAACCCTATTCCAACAGGTCAATAGGACCAAATGACAGAGCTATTAGGTGAATCAGGAAGATAACATTCAAAACGCTTCAGGTTACAAATAGTCTTCGGGGTAGGATACCAAGTTCTTTGGGAAAAGTGAACATACATGTTTGGTTGACCTTAATAAATGCTTTCAGAATAAAAGCTGAAAGCTGATTCCAAATTCAGAGGATTCAAACTCAAAGAGGTTTTAATGTTAGAGCAGTGGAAATCAGAGGTAATGTCAATGAAAATATAAAAAATTTGCATATTTTTCTAAGAAAATGAAATCTACAAAATAATAACATGAGGAGCAATTTAAAGTTGAGACAGCTAAAAAGGAGTCCGTGCATCACTGTTAAATTAAAAACTTGATTAATAGAAAGCAATGGCACTTTAAAA
Organism: Loxodonta africana; assembly: GCF_030014295.1. Taxonomy (NCBI): domain Eukaryota; kingdom Metazoa; phylum Chordata; class Mammalia; order Proboscidea; family Elephantidae; genus Loxodonta; species Loxodonta africana. The sequence continues at coordinate 106,211,352 of NC_087347.1, read as the reverse complement.
GAGCAAATAAGCATGCGGGAAGTTCACAACACTCAACTGAGTTGAAACCGTGTTCTGCTATTTAAAGCAATGCTGTTATTGGCAAGGTTAAACGTATAAGAATTCCTAACAAAAGACAGAATTTGACTGGAGAAAATCAGAAAAGAGCCTTATTTACGTGAATGATAAGGTGTTAAATAGTTGTGAGGGTTGTTGTTAATTTGGTCAGAGTAGGGTAGATTAAATAAAATTTTTTAGGGTAGATAAACTGAAGGATAAACTGGAATAAAAAATAATTAGCAGAGAAAACTGAAAAAAAAAAAAAGACCCTGGAGGACAATAGATATGGCATGGGATAAAAATAGCCTGACAAATTAATTCCCCCACGTGTCTGTCAGTTTGTCGTGCTGTGGGGGCTTGTGTGTTGCTGTGATGCTGGAAGCTATGCCACCAGTATTCAGATACCAGCAGGGTCACCCATGGAGGACAGGTTTCAGCCGAGCCTGCAGACTGAGACAGCCTAGGAAGAGAAACCCGGCAGTCTACTTCTGAAAAGCATTAGCCTGTGAAAACGTTATGAATAGCAGCAGAACATTGTCTGATATAGTGCTGGAAGATGAGCCCCCCAGGTTGGAAGGCACTAAAAAGATGACTGGGAAGAGCTGCCTCCTCAAAGTAGAGTTGACCTTAATGATGTGGATGGAGTAAAGCTTTCGGGACCTTCATTTGCTGATATGGCACGACTCAAAATGAGAAGAAACAGCTGCAAACAGCCATTAATAATCGGAACCTGGAATGTACAAAGTATGAATCTAGGAAAATTGGAAATCATCAAAAATGAAATAGAATGCATAAACATTGATATCCTAGGCTTAGTGAGCTGAAATGGACTGGTATTGGCCATTTTGAAACAGACAATCATATATCTACTATGCTGAGAATGACAACTTGAAGAGGAATGGTGTTGTATTCATCATCAAAAAGAACGTTTCAAGATCTATCCTGAAGTACATCGCTATCAGTGATAGGATAATATCCATATGCCTACAAGGAAGACCAGTTAATAAGACTATTTTTTAAAATTTACACACCAACCACTAGGGTCAAAGATGAAGAAATAGAAGATTTTTATCAGCTGTTGCAGTTTGAAATTGATCATACATGCAATCGAGATGCATTGATAATTACTGGCGACTGGAATGAGAAAGTTGGAAACAAAGAAGAAGGATCAGTAGTTGGAAAATATGGCCTTGGAGATAGAAACAATGCTGGAGATGGAATGACAGAATTTTGCAAGACCAATGACTTCTTCACTGCAAATACCTTCTTTCACCAACATAAACGGTGACTATACACATGGACCTCACCAGATGGAACACACAGAAATCAAATTGACTACAGCTGTTTAAAGAGGCCATGGAAAAGCTAATATCATCAGTCAGAAGAAAGCCAGGGGCTGACTGTGGAACAGACCATCAATTGCTCATATGCAAGTTCAAGCTACAACTGAAGAAAATCGAAGCAAGTCCATGAGAGCCAAAATATGACCTTGAGTGTATCCCACCTGAATTTAGAGACCATCTCAAGAATAGATTTGATGCATTGAACACTAGTGACTGAAGACCAGACAAGTTTTGGAATGACATCAAGGACATCATCCATGAAGAAAGCAAGAGGTCACTGAAAAGAGAGGAAAGAAAGAAAAGATCAAGATGTATGTCAGAGGAGACTCTGAAACTTGCTCTTGAGCGTCAAGCAGCTAAAGCAAAAGGAAGAATTGATAAAGTAAAAGAACTGAACAGAAACAAAGGGCGTCTCAAGAAGACAAAGTAAAATATAATAATGACATGTGCAAAGAGCTGGAGATGGAAAACCAAAAGGGAAGAACACGCTCAGCGTTTCTCAAGCTGAAAGAACCGAAGAAAAAATTCAAGCCTCGAGTTGCAATAGTGAAGGATTCCACTGGGGAAAATATTAAATGATGCAGGAAGCATCAAAAGAAGATGGAAGGAATACACAGAGTCATTATACCAAAGAGAATTAGTCAATATTCAACCATTTCAAGAGGTGGCATATGATCAGGAATTGATGGTACTGAAGGAGGAAGTCCAAGCTGCTCTGCAGGCATTGGTGAAAAACAAGGCTCCAGGAGCTGATGGACTATCAATTGAGATGTTTCAAGAAACAGATGCAGCACTGGAGGTGCTCACTCATCTATGCCAAGAAATATCGACGACGGCTTCCTGGTCAACTGACTGGAAGAGATACATATTTATGCCTATTCCCAAGAAAGGTGATCCAACTGAATATGGAAATTATAGAACAATATCATTAATATCACACACAAGCAAAATTTTGCTGAAGATCATTCAAAAATGGCTGCAGCAGTATATTGACAGGGAACTGCTGGAAATTCAGGCTGGTTTCAGAATAGAACGTGGAACCAGGGATATCATTACTGATGTCAGATGGATCCTGGCTGAAAGCAGAGAATGCCAGAAGGGTGTTTACCTGTGTTTTATTGACTGTGCAAAGGCATTCGACTGTGTGGATCATAACATACTATGGATAACACTGTGAAGAATGGGAATTCCAGAACACTTAATTGTGCTCACGAGGAACCTTTACGTAGATCAAGAGGCAGTTGTTCAGACAGAACAAGGTGCAACTGATTGGTTTAAAGTCAGGAAAGGTGTGCATCAGGGTTGTATTGTTTCACATTACTATTTAATCTGTATGTTGAACAAATAATATGACAAGCTGGACTATATGAAGAAGAACAGAGCATTCCAGGATTGGAGGAAGACTCATTAACAACCTGCATTATGCAGATGACACAACCTTGCTTGCTGAAAGTGAAGAGGACTTGAAGCAATTACTAATGAAGATCAAAGACCACAGCCTTCAGCATGGATTGCACCACAACATAAAGAAAACAAAAATCCTCACAACTGGACCAATGAATAGCATCCTGATAAATGGAGAAAAGATTGAAGTTGTCAAGGATTTCATTTTACTTGGATCCACAATCAACAGCCATGGAAGCAGCAGTCAAGAAATCAAAAGATGCGTTCATTGCATTGGGTAAATCTGCTGCAAAGCACCTCTTCAAAGTTTTGAAGAGCAAAGATGTCACCCTGAAGACTAAGGTGTACCTGACCCAAGCCATGGTATTTTCAATTCCATCATATGCATGTGAAAGCTGGACAATGAATAAGGAAGACCGAAGAAGAGTGGACGCCTTTGAATTGTGGTGTTGGCGAAAGATATTGAATATACCATGGACTGCCAAAAGAACAAACAAATCTGTCTTGGAGGAAGTGCGGCCAGAATGCTCCTTAGAGGTAAGGATGGTGAGACTGCGTCTTACATACTTTGGACATGTTGTCAGGAGGGATTAGTCCCTGTAGAAGGACATCATGCTTGGCAGAGTACAGGGTCAGCGGAAAAGAGGAAGACCCTCAACAAGGTGGATTGACACAGTGGCTGCAACAATGAGCTCAAGCATAACAACAATCATAAAGATGGCTCAGGACCAGGCAGTGTTTCATTCGGTTGTGCATAGGGTCGCTATGAGTCAGAACTGACTCAACGGCACCTAAGAACAACAACGACAACAAAATAATTGTGCTTTATTTTTAAGCTTGCATTAAAAAATGCAGGAAATTTGGAAATCACATTAGGATTATAGATTTCTAGGTATACAAACAAAATGTGCTGATAATTGTGGGATTAGATCTTAGGTCAAAAATATAAAAATAAAATTGAAAAAGTGCTATGGTATCCAAATAATATAATCAAGTGAGAAGTGGAGGTAGATGAGGAATTCTAGACATTATGAAAATAGATAGAACACGTTTGGATGAGAATCAGAGAAGAACAGAGAAATGTTAACATTGTGTAGTTTACTAAACTCTTCCATGAAAACAAAAGACATTAATGATTTTTTTTTCCCAACAGAATTTATAAAATGAATTCATTGGAAACATATAAAACTGATAGAATGCAAAGGAAAGATGTGAGGAATGCTTCACTTTTCTAAATTCAAATTTCAGATAAAGCCTTCGTTTATCTTGCTGAGCACTGAAACAATAGAGGAACAATGAGGCAATCCTTCTCTGGTCTTTCACCTCAGTAAGAAAGAATTTGTTCATAAACTGAATTTGATACGAATTGTGGTAGGAACTAACCATGCTGTTCAGAATGTATAATATCACAGGACAGAAATAAAAGATATAGTCACATGTGCGATAAAATTGAGTTGTTTCTCTAACAGTTCTCTAGCAATAAGAATACTTAATCATATTGCACTGTCGTCTGTTGGTATTTCATCTCTCTGGATAGACTTTGAATCTCGAAATCAGCAATAATTTTTTGTTCATCTTCACGCTGTTAATTGTTAGCATAACATTTCCTGCATTGGGAATGTAGTGTATTTATATATATATATATACATATATATATACATATATCCTTGAATAAGTGGTATTTCAAAGATGTATTTATTATTCATAAGGATGATTCCAAAAACAAAACAAAAAAACTGTTTCCATAGAGTTGATTCTGGCTCATAGCAACCCTATAGATCTGAGTAGAACTGCCCCATATGGTTTCCAAGGCTGTAAATCTTTACAGAAGCAGACTGCCACATCTTCCTACCAACAGTTTGGTTAGCAGTCAAACACTTTAACCACTGCACAACCAGGGCTTCTCTAAGGATGATTCCAACCCCTTTGCTGTAAAGTTGATTCTGATTCATAACGACCCTATAGGACAGAGTAGAACTGCCCCATAGTGTTTCCAAGGAGTGGCTGGTGGATTCCATCCAACTACTGGCCTTTAGGTTAGCAGGTGAGGTCTTATCCATTGGGCCACCGGGTCTTCTAAGGATGATTAGGCTTCCTTTTTTTTTTTTTTTTTTTTTAATAAATGCAATATTATGTGTTTTCAGAAACATTTAGTTAGCCTGCAATTAAATGCATTCAGGTTTAGGTTTTTAAAAGCTGTAGTTCCTGGCTTTAATTTGTAGCTCTACAGTTGCATTCCAAATGGCATGCTGTGACTTTGCATAAGTCTCCAACCTCTTTGAATTTTTGCCCTCATCTGTGTAAATAATTGCCTCATAAGGCTGTTGTAATGACCCAAAGAGATAGTATGAAAGAGAATATTTTCTAAACTCTAACATGCTGAACAGATAATTGTTACCCTTTTTAATATATCAATTTTATCTATTGAGACAATTAAACTTATCAAAATAATTACTACCACACTAAAGATTTTATTTACCTTTTACAAAATAATGATTCAGCAACTACTTGTTATTTCGAAGTCATCATACTTGGTGCTGTGAGCATAAGGAATGCAAAATGTATAAAGGCTTCCACCATTCTAAGAACTTACAGTTGAAATGGAGAACTGTGACTTTCATAGATTTTTTTTTTAGCTTTGTCTACTTTGTTTTATCTTCTGAGATATTAGTCTTAGCAGTGTCTGATTTTTTTTCATGAACTTCTGAGAATTGAAAGTTTGTAAATTCTTTCAATGTAAATTATTTCTTTTCTTCAAAAAAAACTTTATTTTGAACAAAAATCAACCTTACAGAGAAGTTGCAAAAATGGTACAATAAACCCTATAAACCCTTCAGGTTTACCCATTGTTAATATTTTGCCACTTTGCTTTTTCTCTCTCTGTTTTCTCTTTCTATCCGTATATATACTATAACAGCCCTGGTGATTCAGGGGTTGAATGCTCAGCTGCTAACCAAAAGGTGAGTGGTTTGAACCCACCAGCCTCTCTGTGGGAGAAAGATGTGGCAGTCTACTTCTGTAAAGATTACATTTCCTATGGGGCAGTTTTACTCTTTCTTATAGGAAACCCTGGTGGTGTAGTGGTTAAGAGCTATGGATGCTAACCAAAATGCCAGCAGTTCAAATCCACCAGGTGCCCCTAGGAAACCCTATGGGGGCAGTTCTCTTTCCAACTGGATTGCTATGAGTTGGACTTGAGGTCAATGTGTTTTTGTTGTTATAGGGTCCCGTGAGTTCAAATTGACTCAACTGCAATGGGTTTTATACATACTATAATTAGTGCTATTTTTGCTAAAACATTTGGAATTTAAATTACAGACATCTTGACATCTTATCCCTAAGAATAAAGACATTCTGTCATATAACTACAATGTTGTCGTTGTTAGCTGCAGTAGAGTCAGAAGACTCCACGCACAACAGAATAAAATACTGCCCAGTTCTATCCCCATGAGTGTATACAGATTGGTTCATGTGATCCACAGGTTTTTCAGTGATTAATTCTTAGAATTAGAGCTCCAGGCCTTTCTTTCTAGTCCAACTTAAACTGGAAGCTCCACTGAAACCTGTTCAGCAACATAGCAACACAACCTCCTCTGACAAATAGGTAGGTGGTGGCCGCTCATGAGGCGCATTGGCTGGGAACTGAACCCAGGTGTCCTGCAGGGACTGCAAGAATTCTACCACTGAACCCCCACCTATAACCACAATACAATGATCATATTCAGGAGATATTGATACAATACTATTATCTAACGTTCAGTCTATGTTCAAATTTTACCTATTGAGCCAATAATGTGCTCTAGAGAAATTATTTTTCCCTTTCCAGAATCTAGTCTAGAATCACATACTGCTTTTAGTTGTCATGTTAAAAAGAAACAAACTAAACCAGTTGCTGGCAAGTCAGTTCCTACTCATGACAACCCCCATGTGTTGCAAAGTAAAACTGTGCTCCATAGGGTTTTCAAGGCTGTGACCTTTCTGAAGCCGATCACCAGGACTTTATTTGATGGGCAGCCTTTCAGTCAACAGTAGAGCGCTTAAGCATTTCCACCACCCAGAGACACCTCATGGCACATTACCAAAACAAACGAACAAACAAAAAACCCATTGCCATGGAGTCAATTCTGACTCTTAGGGACCCTACAGGACCGAAAAGAACTGCCTCATAGGGTTTCCAAGGAGTGGCTGGTAGATTCGAACTGCCAATCTTTTGGTTAGCAGCCAAGCTCTTAACCACTACACCACCACCATTAGCCTCCTTTAATCTGAAATAGCTTCTCAACCTTGCTTTTTTGTTTTACGTTGTATTCATTTATATATACATGTAACATAAAAATTGCCATTTTAATTGTTCCTAAGTGTCTAGTTGAGGGGTGCTAATTACATTCACCATGTTATTGAAACATTATCTCTATTTCCAAAACTTTTTCCTCATCTGAAATAAATTCTGCACTCTCTAAGCAATAGTCCCAAATTTCATACATTAAAAAAAAAAAAAACGAAGTAGTAAATATTAAGAATACACACACGCAAACAATTTCTACCAGAGCACTAAGAAAGGTAAAACGATTAAACGCCAAAAACAAAACAAAATTTCCTTCAAAAAAGCATTGTATGTGACACGCAACTCCCTTGTAGCCATTTTGATTATGTCCTATCCTGAATTTTTACTTTAGAGAAAAACCACGTGTAAATAGGTAGAAAGAAAACAAAAAAAGTTAGTTTTTTTTTTTTTCTGGAATTTTATTTTCCATGATTTTAAAATTATTTAAAATATACAAAGAAAAAATTCCTAAGAAACATTATTTCCAGTAATAACCCTTACCTAGATGTGTGTTTTTATTCGATGTGAAGTACACTGTTTTGATGTTGAACTTGTTCCAAATTATAATTTTGGAGTTGATCCAATGCATTTTTTTCCTGTAAAAATACAGATTCTTTTAGATGTGTTATGTGATTTAATTATGCTTGCTAGTTGTTACATGATCCAGCCCTATTTACACTAATTACTAAGTGCTGTAATTATACAAATCACAGCTATACGCACTAATTTACTTAAGATGATATTTAAACAAAAATACACCTTTTTCCTGCCTACGACAGGGGAGAATCAATGCTGAGATTATATGAATGGGGTCAAAAGCTGTAGACACATTATAAGTGAATTGTGAAAATAAGTGCGTAAGGGAGAAGTGGGCTGGGTAATGCGGGGGTCGGGGGGCGGTGAGGCAAGGATCCTTTACTATGCTGAGCAGCTCTCTGCAGTGCCTTTATGCCTTAGTCATATCTGTGAAACCCAAAAAAAAAGACAGCTGGGAGCCAAATGAGAAGGAATTTACTTTGTGGGAGACGTAGCACCACCTAGATAGCATTTCTTTGTAATCCTTTACTTCTCTAAGACAACACTTTTAATGTTGGGAAGCACATTAATAAATCAGCAGCTAGTGACTATAGGAGGCTCCTGAAAAACCCAGTCCTTGATCCATGTATTAAACAGAAGAGAGGAAGGCAAAGAATATGTTAAATCCTGATTACATATTTTACTTGTGGTGCTCCACTTTATTTTCATAACAATCCAATGAGATTATAGGTAGTTACATTTTTCCTATTTTTTTTTAAAGGCATGTTTTCATGAACAGTTTTCCAATACATAGTTAATAAGTAGTAAAATCTGCATTGGGAACCTGATTCCGGTACCGATGTCTATTCTATTTTATGTTACATCAACTGTACCTATATAAACCCTGTTAGAATGTCATTGAGCCACAGTGCACAGGCCTATAGCCCAGACACAGCAAGAACATTCCAACAAATCTGAAGAAAAAGTTACTTTTTTTCTATGATAAGAGCTCATTAATATTTGCTCTATTGTTTTTCCCTTTGATTCTGGATCTTGCTGGGCTGAGCCTGTAATTGCCTACTGGGATCTGGACCCCTGGTTCCTATTGCTCCTCTTGTGCCCTTTTAGTTGTTGCTCAAACTCTGATATGTCCTTTGGCTTGGTGCTGGACAGAGATCAGTACAATCAGTAGTTCCCCTCGTAAAATTCTTTCAAACTTGATGTTGGAGGTAAAACATTTAAACTTATATTCCTAGTGTCAGATACTAAAATTTAGTTTTTCTATAAGCCAACCTGTATTCAGTCTTTATCTGAGCAAATAATTTGAGAAGCTGAACTGTATGAAGAAAAACAGGGCATCAGGGTTGGAGAAAACTCGTTAATGCCCTGAGATATGCAGATGACAGAACATTGCATGCTGAAAGTGAAGAAGACTCGAAGCACTTAATGATAAAGATCAAGGACTATAGTCTTCAGTATGGATTATACAAAAATTCTCACAACTAGACCAATAAATAACATCATAATAAATGGAGAAAAGATTGAAGTTGTCAAGAATTTCATTTTACTTTGATCAACAATCAGTGTCCATGGAAGCAGCAGTCAAGAAATCAAACAAAGTATTGCACTGGGCAAATCTGCTGTAAAAGACCTCTTTGAAGTGTTAAAAAGCAAAGATGTTATGTTGAGGACTAAGGTGCGCCTGACCCAAGCCATGGTATTTTCAATGGCCTCATATGCATGCAAAATCTGGATAATGAATAAGGAAGGTGAAGAAGAATTGATACATTTCAATTATGGTGCTGGCAAAGAATATTGAATATACCATGGATGGCCAGAACGAACAAATCCACCTTGGAAGAGGCACTGCCAGAATGTTCCTTAGAAGTTCCACTTACTTTGGACATGTTATCAGGAGGGCCCAGTTCCTGGAGAAGGACATCAAGTGCGGTAAAATAGAGGGTCAGAGAAAAAGAGGAAAACCTTCTAGGAGATGGATTGACAGTGACTACAAAATGGGCTCAAACATAGCAATGATTGTGAGGACGGTGCAGGGCTAGGCAATGTTTTTTCTGTTATACATAAAATGGGCACCAGTCAGAACTGACTAGATGACACCTACCGACAACAACAGAAGCCAAACATAATGCAAGCGGCTGTTTTGGTTGGTAGTTGACATCAACAAGGTGATGTGGAGAGTGGAAACCCCCTAAATCTCAAATGGCTTGGCCATAGTAGGGAAAACTAGGATAAGGTCCAATTTCCCTTTCCCCTACTTATGTGGTAAAGAAACTGGCACAAGTCTCTCTGCTTGTTAATAAATCAGTACACTTAAGTAAAACAAAAAAGGAAATGCTCCATGACCCATGTTATCTGATTAAAGATAAAAGTTTGGGTCCTGGTAGGCTTTTCCAATCCCTTCCCATTTCACATAGAATTATCTTCATATTTCAAGAATCTATTCAAGTTTCCCTTTCTCCAAGAAGCCTTCTCTGACCTCCCCAGTTTTGATAAGTACTTTTTCTAAAGGTTTCTTCACACGAATCTCAGCACTTATCATAAAATTAGTATGTTAAGGACAGGGACTCTGCCTTTAAATGTTTGTATCCCCAGCACCACTGAGGGCACAATGGTTAAACAATTGGTTACTAACTGAAAGGTTCACAGTTAGAACCCACAGCTGCTCCGTGGGAGAAAGATATGGCAGTCTGCTCCTGTAAAGATCACAGCTTTGGAAATCCTATGGGGTAGTTCTACTCTATTCAGCGGGGCGGCTAGGAGTCAGAATTGACTCAGTGGCAATGTTGGTTTGTTTGTTTTTGGTTTTATCGCCAGCACTAAACACCATGAATGTCTGGCACTGAGTAGGCACAAGATACATCTATTATTCGTTTTGTTTAACAAATGTGTTCCTGGAACTAAAAAGATACATAACATAATAACAACCAATCTGGTTGTATAGAGTTTCCCATGTCAGGTTTTATGATATGTTCTAAACTTTGTTGCATCACTGTTCATATTTGTAAATATATATAATATTCTTAGATGCTATCGTTGTGTTGTCTCTAAGTAAATTAAGGCTTAGTGAAGTATGACAGTTCTTGTAGCTATTGGTCAAGGCAATACTAAAGAGATCTTTTTGTGTTTGTGTCAGTTCTATTACATAGTCCCTGAACACTGACTTTGAGGTCATGATGGTTTTTTTCTCATATTTCAAACTTTATTTTTACTTCAACAAAGTTATTATAAATGTGTGATGCTTATTCAAGGACGAATGAAAGGTAAAAACCTATTTACAAAAGAAATGGATTTATTGATTTAAAAAAAAAAAAAACAGGAAAAAAAGAAAGCCAAATAGGATTTCTTGTTTCAGAATCCATAGATGTCATATGAGTGAAGGTTATGGCCATGACTCAAGAATGCAGTTTTTATTAATATTGCTAAGTTAAAATCACAGCTTAATTAAGCAATATAGAAATGTTAATAAATTGAGCATTCTTAGAATTATCTTATAGAACTCAAAACAACAACATAGGAAAGTAAATTAATGTGAAGCAGGTACCATTTAATAATACAAAAATGGTTGTTTTAAGCCACTTGCTTTGTAGTAATTTGTCATGGCTGCCCTAGGAAACTAATATACCTGGGAAGGAAGGAAAGAGAACCAATGACACTAGTTCTAAGGAAGCTATTATAATACTTCTAAGACCTTTTTTTTTTTTTTAAGACCTTTACTGAGAGAAATCCACCAGGCCTGTATTTTTCTGGAAATAGGGTCACAGCTGAGTAATTTTATTTCATGACACTTCATGTTTGTTTTAATTGTTTCAAGCATTTTCAAATGTGTTTTTTCTTTCTATGAGATGCAGAAATTCTATATTATTACCATCAGTTTTTGGAAGTGAAAAGCAAGTATTCTGGGTAGTATAAACTGGAATCTCAACTGTAACTTCATTACACAACCAGGAATCCTAAACTACTTGAGGAAAACCAATAATATAAGAGAGAGGCACAAAATTCAAAAAATAGTTCACACTGGAGGAAATTTAATCAAACAAACAAAGCAATACTTTAGATTGCCATTATTATCAGAGAGATATCAGTACCAGTGATCATAGAAATTTGAAATTGTATTATGACAAAACATATTTCTCAAAATCTGTGTTTAATAGCACATCGGACTACAGTTGTGAGCGAAAGGTCAAGCTCACATTGAGAAGGCAACACAAAAGGAAGAGGAAATAATACATAAAAGAGAGACTCAAAAGTCCCAAGATGTATTTAAAATATATTACAGAAGGAATGAAGAGATAAAACAAAAGACTACATGTACTTAAATAAAAATGGAAGAAAATTGCCTAGAGCTGAAGAATAATGGACCCATTAGATCAAAAAACCTAGCAAAGTAAAGAGTGGCAGGGATTTTAAACACACACACACACACACACACACACACACACATCCCTAGACACATTCCTAAGAACATTTTTAAACTACCAAAATTAAAAAAAAAAAACTTTCAGAGGTAAGAAATATTACAGGAATTAAATGAAATTGAAAACAGACTTCTATTGGCAGTATTTGCTGCACAATTATTGTAGAAATGTATCTTCAGAAGTCTGAGGAAAAAATGACCTTGAATATAAAAGCCTGTGCAAATCAAATTATCATATACTGGAGAGGGCATGCAAGAACTCATATTTTATATTAACAAAGTACCCAATCTGTAAGAATTGTTAGAGAATAGACTGAAAAGAGGAAATGCAAAGAAACAATGAAGAACAAAGCAACCCACAAAACTTACATTCAATATGAATGTATTGCCAGCCTATAGGTGAATGCCAGCCTATAGGTGAATGAAGCTTATGGGTGAAATCTTAGATTTTATCCATCAGAAGGCGATGGTTAAGAGTATGAGAGAGGACAGTAGAGAAAAAAAGAGCTTAGGTTTTTCATTTTGTTTATTTTGTTTTAATTATGTGTTGACATTGCTGGTGCAGGGAACTAAGACCCAGTATGCTTGTCAAATATAATTCCAACTTTTCGTTTGTATGTGTATTTCCTCAATTATGAGATCTTTGAGGAAAGAGACCATATCCTTAGTATTTTCAGTCCCTGGCATGATACCTAAATACCATCGATTTTGGAATAGTTTTGTACAGTGTTATATGAGAAGCAGTGGCTAAGCCAAGAACTGGGAAAGTTTCAAAATGAGGAAGAAAACGTGTCTGTATTCATTTACCATCCCCTCAACTAACTCTTTCCACACTAGAACACTTAGCCCCTGACTCCTACAGTACGCTGGCCTTGTTTCTTCCAACATTAGTTAAATATGTCAACCTGTGGCAATATTCGTTGTCAGTATCAATTGTATATGTGGGTAATATGTGTTAATTGTTAACACCGACACCATGAACTCAGTTAATTTAAAAAAAAAAAAAGATGAAATGCATATATGAAATAATTCTTCCTGACTTCCGTAATTCAAATCCGTGAACACATATTTCCAAATATGATGTTGAACCTCCTGACAGATGAATCACCCTTTCTTTCTAGTCAACAACTGGCCTTTTCCCTTATGTGGTAAAATATTAAAGAATTTAAATATGTTCACATTGATAGTTCATTAAGCTGACCCATTCAAAATGTGGATCTGTAGACCTTAGTCTGGTTTTTGTGCCTTCACAAGCAGGCTTCCCATGATTTATTTGTCCCGCAATGACTTCTACTTTCCAATCTTCTTGTCACCAATTTTACATTCTCTGATCACCCTTTTCTGTCACTCTCTCTGGAGTCTCATTTCAGTCTGCCTCATAAAAAATATATTAGTTGTCTCCCTAAAAGACTCTTGGCTTCTGTTTCTGTTCCTATCTACATGTAAACTGCTCTAACAGACATCACGAACTCTGCTTGCTAGAGTTTGTTGAGATCCAGGATTATTATTCAGGGTAGCTTCTCTGGGCCCCAATGATCCCCTGGCCTGTGCTAATGGATTTTTCTCCTAAAGATGCAAATGACGGCTGCCCAAATTTCTGTTTTAATTGTCTGAAAATGAGGCAATCTGGCATACTTGCAGAACCATAAATAATCCTCTGAAATCACTTACAGAAATGCTCTATCAAGATGTTTTTTCAGGGCTTGACGGTGAAAAATGTGCAGTGCCAAGTGGCCTCTATGAAACAGATTACATCCATAGAAGAGGGTTTGCTGAAAGAAGTTATTCCCCAATATTCCCCTTCCCTGTAGCACAAAAACCACCTCAATTGGTTAATATTACCCTAGCAGTTATGTAAGGACTCAAAACATTACCCCAAGAGCCTTTCCCAGCATAAAGTTAGGGTAACCTGCCAAAATCAAAGTGGCATTTCTCCCTGCTGCAGTTGGATTAATCTTGCTTATGTCTTTTTTTTTTCCTTCCTCTCTACTATATAGGGGAAAGATTGATTCTATATCTATTTGAATTTATTTCTTGAAATTATATAAATCTCAGCTTCAGGCTTTTTGATAATTTATTCTTCAGATTGGGAGAGTAAATAGAGTAAGTTCGAGTGGTAAAGAGTTCTTGACGACAAGTGGAATTTTACGGTCACATATTTAATACAGTATGGTTGAACCATCATGGAAAATTAAATCCAAGGAACTCTTCAAAGAAAGGCGTGGATGTAAACCAAGCCTCAATATTTATAATTGGTATTTATTTTTATCATTTTGTGTTTAGATACACTATATCTGAATCATAGTAACTACCTAATAAATACTTTTCGAATGCATGAATTAAGAAATATCACCTTTAATATAGTCTTTAATTACCCAGATAAAAGCACGATGTATAGTTTCATAGGAACTCACCTGGACAGTGATTTGGCATCATTCAGAAACCAAATTTCTTAAATCTAGCCCTTCGGCAAGGAGTTAAGGACCCTACACACAACATGTGGGAGTATGTTCACAAACAGTAACTCTGACATCGCAAATCCCTTTTTTTGTTGTTGTTCCTTTTGTTTAAAAAGATAAGAAAGACTACAAAACATACTGTAAATGATATCAAATTACTGTTCAATATTTTAGAATGTAGGCAAACAGAGGTAAGTTTTAGTAATGTACAATACAGTTGTCCTTAGGTATCTGCAGGGGATTTGGTTCCAAGACCACCAAGGATACCAAAATCCATGGAAGCGCAAGTCCTTTATATAAAATGATGCAGTATTTGTATATATCTAAGCACATCCTCCCATGTACTTTAAATCATCTCTAGATTATTTATAATACCTAATGCAATGTAAATGCTGTGTAAATAGTTGTAAAGTGCTTTGTAAATAGCACATTATGCTCCCTTTTAGCCTTTGAGGAATTTATTTAACCACTTCATTGCTTTGTAGGAGCCATTTTTTTCACAGGAACAAAGGGTGCATACAACACACGTAGCGAATGAACCAGACATGAAGCAAACAACATCCAAACGAGTGCTGGAGGGAGACTGAGGATCTGTGAAATGGCTGGAGGCTACAGCAGGGGATGCTTACACATCATTTCATTCACGTGGATTCCGCATAGTGCCCAGCTCATGGCAAATTCAAGTTTCACTTTCTGGAGCTTTCTTTTTCTTTTTTTCCTAATATTTTCAACCCACAGTTGGTTGAATCTGTGATATAGAACCCATGGATGTGGAGGGCTGACTGTATTAATTTTCACTGAAGTTTTATATCATAAGAGGAATTGATACATATGTTATTTTTTCCATTTAGAAGACTGGGCATCCAGGAGAAAAAGGGTAGACAGGACGTGTATCATTATTCATCATTACGATGCAGTAAATTACTTAATATTTTTAGCCATAGACTTTGTGACTCCCACATAATAATTGAGTGGTACTGTGTAAATAAGGCGTATGAAATCTGTAATGGTTAAGATTATGTGTGAATTTGGCTAGGCCATGATTTTCACAAGTTTGGCAATTGTAAAATGATGTAATTTGACAGTTATATAGTGATGTAGCCATCCTCCGTATTGTGATATGACATAATTATCCTCCATTGTGTTGTAGTGTTGTAAATCCTAACCTCTATGCCTGTGGCTATGGTCCAATTTGGGAGTGAGTTGTTGTCATGGATTGAATCACATACCCCCAAAATGTGCGTATTAACTTGGTTAGGCCATGATTCCCAGTATTCAGTGGTTGTCCTCCATTTTGTGGTTGTAATTTTATGTTAAGAGGATTAGGGTGGGATTGTAACACCCTTACCAGGTCACGTCCCTGATCCAGTGTAAAGGGAGTTTCCCTGAGGTGTGGCCTGCACCATCTTTTATCTCTCGAGAGATAAAAGGAAAGGGAAGCTAGTGAAGAGTGGGGACCTCATACCACCAAGAAAGCAGCACCAGGAACAGAGTGCGTCCCTGCGCCTGAGAAGCTCTTTGACCAGGGGAAGATTGAAGATGAGGACCTTTCTCCAGAGCTGACAGAGAAAGAAAGCATTCCCCTGGAGCTGATGCCCTGAATTTGGACTTTAGCCTACTTTACTGTGAGGAAATAAATTTCTCTTTGTTAAAGCCATCCATTTGTAGTATTTCTGTTATACCAGCACTAGATGAGTAAAACAGTTCTGACGGATGATATTGAGCTTTTCTATCACCTTTTTCCACAGGTATAGCCGATTTGATTCCTGTGTGTTCCATCTGGCAAGGTCTATGTGTATATTCACTGTTTATGTTGGTGAAAAAGGTATTTGCAATGAAGAAGTCATTAGTCTTACAGAAGTCAATCATGAGATCTCCAGCATCATTTCTATTACCAAGGCCATATTTTCCAACTACTGATCCTTCTTCTTTGTTTCCAACTTTTGCATTCCAATCACCAGTAATTATCAGGGCATCCTGATTGCATGTCCGATCAATTTCAGACTGCAGAAACTGGTAAAAACCTTCAATTTCTTCATTTTTGGCCTTAGTGGTAGGTGCTTAAATTTCAATAATAGTCGTATTAACTGGTCTTCCTTGTAGGCTTATGGATATTATCCTATCACTGATAGTGTTGTACTTCAGGATAGATCTCGAAATGTTCTTTTTGATGGTGAATGCAACACCATTCCTCTTCAAGTTGTCATTCCCAGCATAGTAGACTATATGATTGACCAATTCAAAATGGCCAAAGCCAGTTCATTTCAGCTCACTAATGACTAGGATATCAATGTTTCTGGTTTCATTTCATTTTTGATGACTTCCAATTTTCCTAGATTCATACTTCATACAAACCAGGTGTTTGCAGCTATTTCTTCTCATTTTGAGTGATGCCACATCAGCAAATGAAGGTTCTGAAAGCTTGACTTCATCCACATCATTAAGGTCAACCCTACTTTGAGGAGGCAGCTCTTCCCCAGTTGTCTTTTGAGTACTTTCCAACCTGGGGGGCTCATCTTATGACACTATATCAGACAATGTTCCACTGCTATTTATAAGGCTTTCACTGGCTAATTCTTTTCAGAAGTAGACTGTAGGGTCCTTCTGCCTAGCCTGTCTTAGTCTGGAAGCTCAGCTGAAATTTGTCCTCCTTGGGTGACCCTGCTAATACCTAAATACCGGTGGCATAGCTTCCAGCATCACAGCAACATGCAAGCCCCACAGTATGACTAACTAACTAACAGACACAGCAATTAGATATTGAAAAAGAAGAGGTCAGTGAACTTGAAGACAAAGCAATAGAAACTATCCAAAATGAAGCATGGAAAGAAGAAAGACTGAAAAACAAACACAGTGACCTGTGAAACAATATCAAGTGGCATATAATATGCATAATATAACTCCCAAAAGGAGAGGAGGCAAAGAGAAGCGTAGAAAAAAATTGAACCTTTTATAAATTTGATTTGAAAACTATAAATTCATAAATCCAAGAAACTCAAAGAACCCAAAAAGAATAAATATGAAGAAAATCACATCAAGATATATTAAAATCAAACCACTAAAAACCAGTGATAAAGAGACTATCTAAAAGAGGCCAAAGGAAAGGAATATATAAATACAGGAGAGCAATGATTAAAATGGCTGTAGAAGTCTTGTCAAAAAATATATAAGTTGAGAGGGGCGGGGCCAAGATGGCAGGGTAGCCAGATACTTCTGGTGATCCCTCTTACAAGAAAGACCTGAAAAAACAAGTGAAGCAATTATGTTTATGACAAGCTAGGAGCCCTGAACATCAAAGGCAAAGTTAGAAAACCAACTGAGTGGCAGGGGGAGGGAGAGATGGTTCAGAAGCAGAGAGGAGTTGCCAGACCTGAATCACTGGGAACCCTCAGGCACCATCCCCAGGAGTGACTGTGAAGGGCTGGTGGTAGCATTCGACTGCGGTCTCCTCAGAGAGAAACAGCCAGCCGCACAGCCTACTCACACCCCCAGAACCAGAGAAGAACAGCACTCCCAGCAAAAGCTAAGTACTTGTATATATTTTATAGCACTCCCAGGCCCCAGGCCTGCTTCAGTTGCTGTTGATTTCCTTGGGCCTCAGATAGGCCCTGCTGAGTACTCAGAACCATTCTCCCAGCCTTGGAGAAGGAATAAATTAATTGGGGAAAAGATAATCCTCCAGCTCCAATAACCTGGGGACCTCAGTTCAGAAGCAGCTCCTGTCCAGGCATAAATGGTCCATGGGCTTTAAATACATTTCCCCCTGCATCGACCTGTATGGGCCTATTTGAAGAATAGGCTCTTGTTGGCAGACTGCAACTGTTTCAGCTGTGTGGTACAGAAGAGGGTGTTTGATGTTTGACACCATTTTGACTATTAAACAGTGTCCTCACCTACCCACATCAGGGGTCTAACGACCAGTGGCTCCCCTCAGGTCACCCAGCCACCAGTGACAGGGGTCCAAGAATAACTAGTACCTCCTAGTCCTTACAACCAAAAACATTGGATGCCCATGGTCAGGCTGCAGAACCTACCCACCTATGTGCTCTAGGGAACAGGGATGCATTTTCCTCACAATCGGGGAATGGTTTTCAGCCCCCTGCCTTATTCAGAGCATGACCCCCTGCTGCAACCAGATACTGGTACCTACGCCAATCACCCCTGCCCCTCTAAGGCTGTAGGACAGAGCTTGTACTACACACTTTATGACCAACTACCTGGACACCTGAGCTGATTCCAAACAAGAAAAGTGAATGGACTCCTAGGACCGTATACCTGATAACAGCTCTAGTCATCTGGTGACATGATGTCATAGCTTCAAAGGCAAAAATAATCAAGTTAACTCACTCAAGCAACCTATTTGGGCATATCAAAAGAAAACAAAGCAAGAAGCTAGGATACAGTAAGCAAACATAAAATAAACTAATATAATAACTTATAGATGGTTCGAAGACAACAGTCAATATCAAGTCACATAAAGAAACAGAACGTGATTGCTTCAACAAGGTCTCAAAAAAAGAATCAAGGCATCTTCTGGATGAAAGCACCTTCCGGAATTACTAGATGCAGGATACAAAAGATTAATATGCGGAACTCTTCAAGACATCAGGAATGAGATCAGGAAGGAGAGCAGGAATACACAGAACGAGCCAAGGAACACACAGATAAAGCAGTTGAAGAAATTAAAAAGGTTATCCAAGAACATAAAGAAAAATTTAATAAGCTGCAAGAATCCATGGAGAGATGGCTATTTGAAATTCAGAAGATTAACAATAAAATTACAGAATTAACTCATTAGAAAGTCAGAAGAGCAGAATTGAAGAATTGGAATGCAGAATTAGTAAGATTGAAGATAAAACACTTGGCACCATATATTCAGAGAAAAATCAGAGAAAAGAATTAAAAAAAAAAAAAAAATGAAGAAACCCATAGAATCACGTGGGACTCTACCAAGAAAACTAACCTACAAGTGATTGGAGTACCAGAACAGGGAGGGATAACAGAAAAAAAAAAAAAGAGAGAATTGTTGAAGATTTGTTGGCAAAAAACTTCCCTGATATCATGAAAGATGAGAAGATATCTATCCAAGATGTTCATCGAACTCCACATAAGGTAGATCTTAAAACAAAGTCACCAAGATATATTATAATCAAACTTGCCAAAACCAAAGATAAAGAGAGAATTTTAAAGCAGCTAGGGATAAACAAAAAGTCACCCACAAAGGAGAGTCATAGGAATAAGCTCAGATCACTCTGCAGAAACCACGCAAGCAAGAAGGCAATGGGATGACTTATATAAAGCATTGAATGAAAAAAAAAAAAAAATTGCCAGCCAAGAATCATATATGCAGCAAAACTGTATCTCAAATATGAAGGCGAAATTAGGATATTTCCAGATAAACAGTGAGTTTAGGGAATTTGTAAAAAACCAAACCAAAATTACAAGAAACACTAAAGGGAGTTCTCTGGTTAGAAAATCAATAATATCAGACGTCAACCCAAGACTAGAACACAGGACAGAGCAACCAGGTGTAAACCCAGATAGACCCACATAGAGAAAACACAAAAATAAATGAAGATTAAAAAAACGCTCAGAACAGGGAAATAGCGATGTCATTACGTAAAAGAAGACAACATTAAAACAATAAAGAAGGACTAAGAAATGTAGTCATAGATCTTTCATATAGAGAGGAAGACAAGGCAATAGAAATAAATAAAATTCAGGTTCAAACTCAGAAAAATAGGGGTAGATATTAATGTAACCACAAAGGAGACTAATCCTACTCATCAAAGTAAAATACAAGAAAAAAAATGAGACTCAGCAGAAATAAAATCAACAACAAAGAATAAGAGGAAAAGACAATATATAAAGATAAACTACTCAGCATGAAAAATTAAGTGGGAGAAAGAAACCGTCAACAACACACAAAAAAAGGCATTGAAATGACAGCACTAAACTCATACCTATCCATAATTACACTGAATGTAAACGCACTAAATGCACCAGTAAAGAGACAGGGAGTGGCAGAATGGATTAAAAAACATGATCCGTCTATATGCTGCCTACAAGAGACACACCTTAGGCTTACAGAGTCAAACACACTAAAACTCAAAGGACGAAAAAAGTATATCCAGCAAACAACTACCAAAAAAGAGCAGGGGTGGCCATATTAATTTCTGACCAAACAGACTTTAAAGTTAAATCCACCACAAAGGATAAGGGACACTATATAAAGACTAAATGAACAATGTACCAGGAGAATATAACCATATTAAATATTTACGCACCCAGTGACGGGGCTGGAAGATACATTAAAAAAAAAAAAAAAAAAACTCTAACAACATTGAAAAGTGAGGTAGACAGCTCCAAAATAATAGTAGGAGGCTTCAACACACCACTTTCAGGGAAGGACAGAACATCCAGAAAGAAGCTCAATATAAGACACAGAAGATTTAAATCCCACAATCAACCAACTTGACCTTATAGACACATACAGAACGCTCCACCCAACAGCAACCAAGTATACATTCTTTTTCTAGTCCACATGGAACATTTTCTAGAATAGACCATATATTAGGTCGTAAAGCAAGCCTTAGCAGAATCCAAAACACTGAAATATTACAAAGCATCTTCTCTGACCATAAGTCCATAAAAGTAGAAATCAATAACAGAAAAAGCAGGGAAAAGAAATCAAACACTTGGAAACTGAACAATATCCTGCTCAAAAATAACTGGGTTATAGGAGACATCAAGGATGAAATAAAGAAATTCATAGAATCCAATGAGAATGAAAAGACTTCCTATCAGAACCTTTGGGACACTGTGAAAGCTATGCTCAGATTTCAGGTTATATCAATAAACGCAACGCATCCAAAAAGAAGAAAAGGCCAAAATCAAAGAATTATCCCTACAACTTGAACAAATAGAAAGAGAGCAACAAAAGAAACCCTCAGGCACCAACAGAAAGCAAATAATAAAAATTAGAACATGATTAAATGAAATAGAGAACAGAAAACAATCTTAAGAGTTAACAAAACCAAAAGCTGGTTCCTTGTAAAAATTAACAAAATTGATGAACCATCAGCCAAACTGACAAAAGAAAAACAAGAACAGAAGCAAATAACCCAAATATAAATGAGATGGGCAATATTACAACAGACCCAACTGAAATTAAAAGAACCATGTCATGTTGCTACAAAAAAAGTACTCTAACAAGTTTGAAAACCTAGAAAAATGGATGAATTTCTAGCACAGAGGTAGAACAACTAAATAAGCTCATAACAAAAGAAGAGATTGAAAAGGTAATTTAAAAACTCCCAAGAACAAAAAAGGTCTAGCCTGGACAGCTTCACTACAGAGCTCTACCAAACTTTCAGAGAAGAGTTAACACCACTACTACTATAGGTATTTCAGAGCATACAAAAGGACGGAATATGCCCAAACCCATTCTTTGAAGCCAGCATATCCCTGATACCAAAACGAGGTAAAGACACGACAAAAAAAAAAGAAAACTACAGACTGATATCCCTCATGAACTTAGATCCAAAAATCCTCAACAAAATTCTAGCCAATAGAATTCAATAACATATCAAAAAAATAATTCACCATGACCAAGTAGGATTCATATCAGGTATGCAGGGATGGTTCAACATTAGAAAAAAAATTAACGTAACCCATCATATAAATAAAACAAAAGACAAGGACCACATGATCTTATCAATTGGTGCAGAAAGGGCCTTTGACAAAGTTCAACACTAATTCATGAAAAAAACTCTCAGCAAAACAGGAATAGAAGGAAAAGTCCTCAATATAATAAAGGGTATTTATACAAAGCCAATAGCCAACATCACCCTAAATGGAGAGAGCCTGAAAGCATTTCCCTTGAAATCAGGAACCAGGCAAGGATGCCCTTTATCTCCACTCTTATTCAACATTGTGCTGGAGGTCCTAGCCAGAGAAATTAGGCTAGATAAAAAAATAAAGGGGATCCAGATTGGTAAGGAGGAAGTACAAGTATCTCTATTTGCAGATGACATGATCTTATACACAGAAAACCCTAAGGAATCCTCGAGAAAACTACTGAAACTAATAAGAAAGTTCAGCAGGTATCAGGATACAAGATAAACATACATAAATCAGTTGGATTCCTCTACACAAACAAAAAGAATATCTAAGAGGGAATCACTAAATTGATACCACTTACAGTAGTGCTCAAGAAGATAAAATACTTAAGAATAAATCTTACTAGAGACATAAAAACCCTATACAAAGAAAAGTAAAGGACAGTACTGCAAGAAACCAAAACAGAACTATATAACTGGGAAAACATACCTTGCTCATGGATAGAAAGACATAACATTGTAAAGATGTCTATTCTACCAAAACCATCTACAGATACAATGCAATTCCTATCTACATTGCAACAACATTTTTTAATGAGATGGAGAAACAAATCACCAACTTCATATGGAAGGGAAAGCAGCTCTGGATAAGTAAAGTATTACTGAAAAAGAAGAATAAAGTGGGAGGCCTCACTCTGCCTGATTTTAGAACCATTTATACCACCTCAGTAGTCAAAACAGCCAGGTACTGGTACAACAACAGATACATAAACCAGTGGAACAAAATTGCAAGTCCAGATAAAAATCCATCCACAAATGAGCAGCAGATAAAGGCCCAAAGTCAATTAAATGGGGAAAAGACAGTCTTTTTTAACAAATGGTGCTGGCATAACTGGATATCCATCTCTGCAAAAAAATGAAACAAAACCCATACCTCACAGCATGCACAAAAACTAACTCAAAATAGATTAAAGACCTGAATATAAAATCTAAAATGATAAAGATCATGGAAGAAAAAATAGAGACAATGTTAGGAGCCCTAATACATGGCATAAACAGTATAAAAACAGTACTAACAAGACACAAACACCAGAAGAGAAACTAGATAACTGGGAGCTCCTAAAAATCAAACATCTATGTTCATCCAAAGACTTCAACAAAAGAGTAAAAAGATTAACTACAGACTGGGAAAAAATGTTTAGCTATGATATTTCCGATCAGCATCTGATCTCTAAAATCTACATGACACTATAAAAAGACAAATAACCCAGTTAAAAAATCGGCAAAGAATATGAACAGGAGCTTCACTAAAGAAGACATTCAGGTAGCTAACAGATACGTGAGGAAATGTTCATGATCATTAGCCATTAGAAAAATGTAAATCAAAACTACCATGAGATTCCATCTCACTCCAGCAAGGCTGCCATTAATCCAAAAAACATAAAATAATAAATGTTGGAGAGTTGTGGAGAGACCAGAACGCTTATACACTGCTGGTGGGAATGTAAAATGGTACAAACACTTTGGAAATCGATTTGGCACTTCCTTAAAAAGCTAAAAATAGAACTACCATACAATCCAGCAATCCCACTCCTTGGAATCTATCCTCGAGAAATAAGCACCTTTACATGAACAGATATGTGCACACCCATGTTCATTGCAGCACTGTTTACCATAGTAGAAAGACGGAAGCAACCAAGGTACCCTTCAATGGATAAATGGATAAATAAATTATGGTATATTCACATAATGGAATACTACACACTGATAAAGAACAGTAATGAATCCCTGGAACATATCATAACATGGAGGAATCTGGAAGGCATTATGCTGAGTGAAATTAGTCAGTTATGAAAGGACGAATATTGTATGAGACCACTATTATAAGAACTTGAGAAACAATTTAAATAGAAGAAAATATTCTTTGATGGTTATGAGAGTGCAGACAAGAACTATTTTAGGGAAGGGAAAGACAACACACAATGTAGGAGAGGTTAGCCCAACTGGACTAAACCAAAAATGAAGGAGTTTCCTGAATAAACTAACGCTTTGAAGGTCAGCATAGCAGAGGTGGAGGTTTGGGGACCATGGTTTCAGGGGACATGTAGGTCAATTGGCATAATAAAATCTATTAAGAAAACATTCTGCATCCCACTTTGGAGAGTGGCCTCTGGGGTCTTAAATGCTAGCAAGCAGCCATCTAAGCTGCATCAATTGGTCTCAACCCACCTGGAGCAAAGAAGAATGAAAAACACCAAAGACATAAGATAATTATGAGCCAAAGAGACAGAAAGGGCCACATAAGTCAGAGAGTACATCAGCCTGAGACCAGAAGAACTAGATGGTGCCCAGCTACAACCAATAACTGCCTTGACAGGGAACACAACAAAGAACCCCTGAGGTAGCAGGAGAACAGCGGGATGTAGACCTCAAGTTCTCATAAAAAGAGCAGACTTCAGACTTATTGGTTTGACTGAGACTAGAATGACCCCAGAGGTCATGGTCCCCAGACCTTTTGTTAGCCCAAGACAGGAACCGTTACCAAAGCCGACTCTTCAGACAGGGATTAGACTGGACTATGGGATAGAAAATGACACTGGTAAAGAATGAGCTTCTTGGGTTATGCGGGCAGCTCCTGTGTGGAGGGGAGATGAGAGGGCAGAGGATGTCAGAAGCTGACTGAATGGACAGGAAAATGGAGAGTGAGGAGAAGGAGTGTGCTGTCTCATTAGGGGGAGAGCAGCTAGGAGTATATAGCAAAGTGTATATAAATTTTTGTATGAGAGACTGACTTGATTTGTAAACTTTCACTTAAAGCACAATAAAAATAATATATATATATATAAGCTGGAAGACAATGAATGACATATTTAAAGTACTGAAAAAAATAACTGCCAACTCAGAATTTTATATCCAACAAAAAATATTTCAGTAGTGAGAGGAATAAGGACTCTTCAGAAAAATAAAGATGAAAGAATTTATCAGCAGCAGACATGTACCACTAGATATGTTTGAAAAGCTCTAATGCCAGGAGAGGAGTGATACAAGATGGAAATTTAGAACACTAATGCTAAATATATGGGTAAATACAAAAGACATGTCTTAATTATTTTAACTTTCTTTAAAATGTATTTGACCATTTATTACAAAAAACTAGATAAATAATATATTACAGTATTTCTAAACCGAAAAAACCAAACCCACTGCCGTCGAATCAATTCCAACTCACAGTGACCCTATAGGGCAGAGTAGAACTGCCCCATAGAGTTTCCAAGGAGCGCCTGGCAGATTTGAACTGCTGACCTCTTGGTTAGCAGCCGTAGCACTTAACCACTACATCACTAGGGTTTCCACAGTATTTCTAACATATGTAAAAGTGAAATATATGATAATAACAACGCAGAGGCTAGGAAGTGGGAAGCAGAAGTCTAAGGTGGTTAGAGTATATGGGAACAGGTATAATTTTATCCGAAGGTAAGCCGTGATAAACTAACTGCAAACACTAGACTGACCACTGAAAAGAAAACAAGGATGCATAGCTAATAAGCCAATAGTGGAGAAAAATGGAAACCTAACTACTGAATTAATTGAAAAGAAGATAGGAAAAGGGGAAAAAGGAACAAAAAACAGATGGAACAAATAGTAAGATGGTAGATTTGAAACAAACATATTCATAATTCCACTTAAATGTTCTGTGTCAACACTATCTTCTAGAACTTCATGCAAATTTTATATGTGATTTTCAGTTTTCTAGTAGCCACATTAAAAAAAGAAAAGAAACAGATGAAAGTAAATTTAATACTACATTTCATATAACTCAATATAACCAAAATATAATTATCTCAACATGTAACCAATATAAAAATTATTAATGAGATATTTTACATTTTTTTTTTTTTGGTACCCTTTAAAACCCAGTGCATCTTCTGCACTTATAACACATTTCAATTGGGACAAGTCACATATCTAGAGCTGAATAGCCACATGTGGCTATCGGTTACCATGTGGAATGTATAGTTCTACAACATGATTGTGGTTGTGGTTACATGACTTAAAAGATTTATTAAACTTAACAAATTACACACTTAAAATTGGGGAGTTTTATTTTTTTGTATTGTACAGAGCCCTGTAGACTCATCCGA
This sequence comes from Loxodonta africana, assembly GCF_030014295.1. Taxonomy (NCBI): domain Eukaryota; kingdom Metazoa; phylum Chordata; class Mammalia; order Proboscidea; family Elephantidae; genus Loxodonta; species Loxodonta africana. The sequence goes on along the minus strand of NC_087347.1, from coordinate 106,184,849 downwards.
ATCACAATATCGACCATACAGAATTGTGGAATGACATCAAGGATATCATACATGAAGAAAGTAAGAGATCATTAAAAAGACAGAAAAAAAAAAAAAGATCAAAATGGATGTCAGAAGAGGCTCTGAAACTCTTGAACATAGAGTATCTAAAGTAAAAGAAAGAAATGATGTAATAAAAGAGCTGAACAGAAGATTTCAAAGGGAAGCTGGAGAAGACAAAGTAAAGTATTATGACGAAATGTGCAAAGACCTAGAGTTAGAAAACCAAAAGGGAAAAACACACTCAGCATTTCTCAAGCTGAAAGAACAGAAGAGAAAATTCAAGCTTTGAATTTGAATTTGAGATCCAATACTGAAGGATTGTACCTGGAAAATATTCAACGATGCAGGAAGCATCAAAAGAAGATGGAAGGAATACACAGAGTCAGTGTATCAAAAAGATACATTTCAGGAGGTAGCGTATGATCAAAAACCAAAGGTACCAAAGGAAGAAGCCCAAACTGCACTGAAAGCATTGGCAAAAAACAAGTCTCCAGGAAGTGACAGAATACCAACTGAGATGTTTCAACAAAGGAGTGCAATGCAGGAAATGCTCATTCTTCTATGCCAAGAAATTTGGAAGAGAGAGCTACCTGGCTAACCCACTGGAACCAAAAAAAAAAAAAAAAAAACCCTTGCCATCCTGTCAATTCTGACCCTTAGCAACCCTAGAGGACAGAGTAGAGCTGCTCCGTAGGGTTTCCAAGGAGTGGCTTGTGAATCTGAACTGCCAACCTTTTGATAAGCACTTAACCACTGTACCACCAGGGCTTAGCTACTGGAAGAGATCCATATTTGTGCCCATTCCAAAGAAAGGTGATCCAATAGAATGCAGAAATTATCAAACAATAGCATTAGTAGCACACCCAAGTAAAATTTTGCTAAAGATCAACATTGACAGGGAACTGCCAGAAATGCAAGCCAGATTCAGAAAAAGTCGTGGAATGAGGGATATCGTTGCTGATTTCAGATGGATCTTGGCTGAAAGCAGAGACTATCAGAAAGATGTTTAACTGTGTTTTATTGACTATGCAAAGGCATTCGACTGTGTGGATCATAACAAATTATGGATAACGTTGTGAAGAATGGGGGTCCAGAACACTTAAATGTGCTTATGAGGAATCTGTACATAGACCAAGAGGCCGTCATTCAAACAGAACAAGGGGATACTTCATGGTTTAAATGCAAGAAAGATGTGTCAAGGTTGTATCCTTTCACCATACTTATTCAATCTGTATGCTTAGCAAATAACCCAAGAAGCTGGCCTCTGAAGAAGAGTGGGGCATCAGAATTGGAGGAAGACTCATTAACAACCTGCGCTATGCAGACGATACAACCTTGTTTGCTGAAAGTGAAGAGAGCTTGAAGCACTTACTGATGAAAATCAAAGACTACCGTTTTCAGCATGGATTACATCTCAACACAAAGAAAACAAAAATCCTCATAACTGGACCAATAAGCAACATCATGATAAATGGAGAAAAGATTGAAGACGGCAAGGATTTCATTTTACTTAGATTCACAATTAACACCTATGGAAGCAGCAGTCAAGAAATCAAAAGACACATTGCATTAGGCAAATCTGCTGCAAAAGAACTCTTTAAAGTGATAAAAGGAAAGATGTCACTTTGAGAACTAAGGTGCACCTGACGCAAGCCATGGTATTTTCAGTCACCTCATATGCATATGAAAGCTGAATAATGAATAAAGAAGGCAGAAGAATTGATGCCTTTGAACTGTGTTGGCCAAGAATATTGAATATACTGTGGACTGCCAGAAACACAAACAAATCAGTCCTGGAATAAGTACAGCCAGAATGCTCCTAAGAAGCAAGGATGGCCAGACTTCGTCTCATGTGTTTTATGTACATGTTGTCAGAAGTTCAGGAGGGACGAGTCCCTGGAGAAGGACATTATGTTTGGTAAAGTAGAGGGTCAGCAAAAAAGAGGAAGATGCTCAATGAGGTGGATTGACACAGTGGCTATAACAATGGGCTCAGGCATAACAAAGATTGTGAGGATGGCACAGGACCGGGCAGAGTTTAGTTCTGTTGTACATAGGGTCACTATGAGTCGGAACAGGCTTGATGGCACCTAATGACAACAACAGAAAGTTCCCTTATGATGGTTCTCGTCAATCCCAACCATGTCCACTTAAGTAAGCACTAATTTGATTTCTATCATCATAGATTAGTTTCTTGACCTTCATGTATATGGACTCATATTGTTTGCATTTTTTTGTGCCTGCTTTGTTTTGTTGAGATAGCACTTGGAAGATACACCCTTATTATGTGTGTATCAGTATTTTATTCAGTTTTTTTATTACTAAGTAGTAGTCATTGAGGGAATAAAATTGGGGTACCCATTTTTCTATTGGCAAACATTCAATTTGATATCAGTTTTTGGCTATTATAAATACAGTCACTATAAACATTCTTGTATACATCTTGTTATAGACATTTAAAAATATTTATCTCAAGGCAATACCTAGCAATGGAATTGCTGTATAATAGAGTACATGTATTTTTACTTTTATCAAACCTGGTAAATAGTTTTATAAAATTGTAGTACCATTTTATACTCTCATCAGCAATGTATGAGAATTTGATTTGCCTCACAGCCTTGCCAATATTTAGTAAGAGAGTCTTTTTTTTTTTTAATTTTTGTCATTCTGGTAGGTAAGTAGTGGTTTTAAATAGGTATTTCCTTAAGGAGTGATGATAATGAGCATCTTTTTTTTTATACTTCTTGACCATGTGAAACTCTTTGTAAAGTGCCTGATAAAATCTTTTGTTCACTTTTAATTTTGGCGGTCTGTATTTTTATTACTGATTAGTAGAAGTCCTCTATTCTTTCTCTGGCCATAGAAATTTCTTTATCCTATTGCTTTTCTGGTGGCGTAGTGGTTAAGTGCTATGGCTGCTAACCAAGAGGTCAGCAGTTTGAATCCGCTAGGCTTTCCTTGGAAACGCTATGGGGCAGTTCTACTCTCTCCTACAGGGCTGCTATGAGTTGGAATTGACTGGACGGCAACGGGTTTGGTTTTTATGGGGTTGCTTATCTTTATAGGAAAGCATCTCAGGTTTTTCCTTCATATTAGGTGTTTGATTATTTAGAGCTTTTATTTCTCCCTTCCTGATTCTAATACAGATATTAATTCTTCCGATTTATTTTTCTTTCTTTAAATACAGCCTTGTTTCATCCAGTTCACTTTCCCTCAGTCAGATTTCACATTACATTCAATTATGTCCACAACTTCTCATCTTTCATCCCTTATTTGGTAAAATAGATACTTGAATGTACAGAAAAGACAAAAACAGATGATTCCTAACTTTTATTTGTTTTCCATAACAAAATACTGTTGTTCAAATTTGTATTTCTTATTCGTGTTGAGCCAATTTAACTTAATCTAGCAGAATATTTTTTAATGCCTTGTATTTTATTTCTCATTTGAGGTTGATTAATGCCTTCTCAAAGCCTGGGTGGCTACTTTTTATCGGTTCTTTTACAACCTCCTAGAAACCCTGGTGGCTTAGTTGTTAAGAGCTATGGCTGCTTAACCAAAAAAGTAGGCAGTTCAAATGCACCAGGCGCTCCTTGGAAACCCTATCGGGCAGTTCTACTCCGTCCTATAGGGTCCCTATAAGTCAGAATCAACTAGATGCAACAGGTTTTTTTTTTTGTTGTTGTTACAACTTCAATTGCAAATCAAATATCTCTTATCTAATGATGACTATGCTGAGAACAAAAGTCCTATTTCCAAGAGGCCTAATTATCTGATCATGGAAAGGGGAACCTATTCTTTCAGGTTTTCCCTTACTCCACACTGTGCTTGAAAAGCTGCCACTCAGAGAATGCACAAATCCCATGGCTTTTATCTGTATTTGCACTTTTTCTTACTTTACTTTGTCCACTCTCCAGCGTCTCTCTGTTATTCTGCCTCTGATATTTTTTGCATTATTAGAACATGAGGCACCATTTGATATAATGCACAAGATTGAAAGGTATTATTCACCTAGGTGCCTCAGAAAGTAGATCATGTGCAATAGGTAAAGTGGTTTCTGACTGCTTACTGCCTCAAATGGCTCTGTAGTACTTACATATCATATTATATACAGCTTTTCTTTTTAATGACTGCTGGTTGAACTCAGAGCTCATTCACAGTACATAATAACTATCATAACGCTATTTGCCAAGCCTTTTATCAAGCAGTTCACAAACACTATTTCTTTTAATTCTGAAGACAACATTTGAGATGGATACCATCATTCCCTTCCTTTTACAGATGAGAAAACTGCTGATTAAAGGTGTAAGTAAGTGCACTGCTCAAAGTCAACTGGCAAGGTGAAAATAAATAAAAATCTCAATGGGTCTCTCAGTGGTACAAAAAGTATATTGGTAGAATCTGTACCATTCATCTTCATCATTTTCTTGTAGACCCAACTCAGTGTTCGTATTGTTCAAGAAGAGTTGCCTGAGTAACACTTCTCATGGTGATTTGTTTTCATTCTATGCGGCCTCTGATGCAGAGATCCTGATGGTGACAGTAGGTTAGCATGGACACAGCTGAGTACATATAGGGTGCCAGACAGAATTCAAATCTCTCCTGTCCTTCTACAACTCTAATTTTTCCTTTTAAAAATAGTAAAATTGTTTAATATCAGCACTTGTGATGTTCATTTGAATTCCCAAATAATAATGTAAATTCTCGTATCATTAACTACCTCTAAATGCTGCACCCTCAAAAAAATTAAATATCATGGAGATAGTGCTGACCAGGCAGTGTCTCTTCTGTTATACATAAGGTTGCCATGAGTCAGAGCCAACTTGACACCAACTCACAACAACAACAAATACTAAAAATAAGAACTGATACTAAAAAAACAAAAAACCTGTGAAGTGAATTTTATCTACATTAAAGAAAAATACAATGGCTTCACGTAAGTGTACCCAGTGAACTTCTTTGTTAAAGATATTGCAAGGCAAAGTAGAGAAAACGTAAACCTTTCCATTGGAGACCATTTTTACAAGCAAAATGTAATTGTTTTTATTAAACTAGACAGATAAACAAAAACATATGTTTAAAAGAAATGTGCTGAGATCTCAGAACCATATGGTTCTTTTCTTACCATATTTTTTTTTTTTTTTTTTTTGGTAAAGACATGATGAGAAGGGCAAAAACAAAATAATTCCAGACATAGTCTGATTGAGGTGTGCCTGTGTGGGGGAGAGACTCAATTCAGTCAACCAGTTGATAGAAACAATCCTATTTTAATGAACAGTATAATGTTCTATAACATAAAAATTTTATAGCTTCAAATATCTTCAACTTCAAGCAATTTTTAATATTTAACATGACTTTCTTGGCAGATGTTAAAACTTTTCCCTGAAATATTTTGGATCCTTTCTGTCTGAAGGGAAGAGGAAAATATCAGAACACATTTCTCTAGATGACGAGTAATTTTAGGGACAGGGTTTAACTACATCAAAGTCCTTGTATGATGCAGGTAGTTTGCACTTGACTGCTAACCTAAAGGTTGGCAGTTTGAACCCAGCCAGCAGAACTACAAAAGAAAGTCCTGGCGATCTGCCATAAAGATTACAGCCAAGAAAATCCTATGGGGCAGTTCTACTCTGTGACACATGGGGTCGCCATGAGTTGGAATCAACTTGAGAACAATAAGTTTGTTTTATACTTATCTTCCTGCATCTTGGTCATTTTTGTAGTCCCATTAACTAGCCCTAGATTTGACACTTGGTCATATTCGTTGAATAAAATGAACATGTGACCTGGTAATGTTTCAATGTAATTGTCTTGTAGAACTCTAAAGCTTTATACCTCTGGCTTTGTTAATTCTAAAACATGTGTTCTTGACATCTGGCTTTAAGTTTCTCATATCCTTCTCATCCCTATTTGTGACCTGTCATGTTTAGCTCTCATCATTGAATGTCATTTCTTGACTCCTAATGCCTGAGATAGGTCTTCCTTCAGCATACTTCTTTTGTCCTAAATTCAGCTGAGACTTTTTACCATACAACATTGACCTTCAGATCCATCCAGCAGAGCCCTTTTTCTTCTCTGCTGACTGAAAGCAAAAGGAAAAGAATTTCTACCCTGTCAGCTCTTTGCTATCCTTCATGGATTTCCATTGCTTGTAACTTTAGCTGTCTAAATTTAAAGTCATGCTTTCAGACTCTGAAACTCAAAAGTGTAAGTGAACATCTAGGGTCATTTAACTAGTATAGACAGTTTATTAAGTAATATCAATTTTTGATGGTATAAACACAAAACAATTCTATTGATGCTTGTATTGCTATGTAGTGAGTGCCTTTATATCTTGGACAGTTTTCAATAACTTTCCAGTCATTTCTCAATAATTAAAAGAGTTTTGTTATAGTATTTAAGATGAAATTGCTGTTTTTTTTAAACTTCTACTTTAAACTAAATGTTTTTTCTAGCATCCACCTGCCCAGGTAAAGTCTCTTGTTAATTTTAGTGATTTAGATTGTATTGAAAAAAGCAAGAAGTAGAGAATTACCACTTACACGTCTCCCCTCCTTTATTTTCTAGTGCTAGTTCTTCAGGTTGGAAGGAGGGATGGACACAGGAAGTGACCAGTGTCCCTTGACTTAACTGGGACATGTGGCAGTTCTAATCTGGTTGAATACTGCTGCTTCTCTGGATAGCTGAAACTGGCTCTTGCCTTCTATGTAGCAGTTACCAAAATGCTAGCTGTCTTGAGGGTCACCTTACAAGTTATTAAGAAGCTTTTTCTAAGGGAGTATTCTGCGACATAGTTTCCTAACGTTGGAGGTAAGGCTCTGGCTAGACCTTTTCTAAGGCCTCTCATCTCTAACCAGCATCAGTGTATCCCACAGTCTATTACAAAGGAAGTTAATCCCTTCTGCCTGTTCAGCCCACATCGCCAAATGATGAAGGGCAAGCAGTTCCAGTAGGCCTCCTCTTTCTCAGATCTACCATTTCTTTCTAATTCTCTCTCTCTGCCTGTGTAGTAGAGTCCCTGGTTGATGCAAATGGTTAATGACTTGTCTCCTAAATGAAAGGTTGGAGATTTGAGTCCACAGAAAGGCACCTTAAAAGAAAGACCTGGCAATCTACTTCCAAAAAATCAGCCATTAATAACCCCACAGAGCACGTTTCACTGTGACACACATGAGGTCGCCATGAATCGGAGTTGACTTGACAGTAACGGGCTGCTCGTGTAGTACAGAATCCTATGGGCAAAGGACCAAGCTAAGCAGACAGCCATTAGAGAACAAAATTCTCTTTTTCCTTTAGATACCCCTTCTTAAGAAGAGATTCTCTTGGCTTTGGGAAGGGGTAAACTCTTCAGCAATACTCAAAGCATCGCCAAGTGGATAGCCATTCTTCTCATCTCCTAGTATAAGTACTGTCTCCTCTGGTCACATTTAAATTTTGGAAAAACCAGAAAAAAACAAAATTCAACTCAGTCTCATCCACCACAAATAAGAAGTACAACCAGCCAGAAGGCTTTCCAATCCTTTGTCTCCCAAGGAAAGCATGGTGGGGAAGACCCATGTGAAGGGGTCCATGAGTGTTTGACTTGTGCTAGAGCTGACAGATCTTTAAGCTAACCAGGTCAAGCAGGATGGGCCAAGATCTAGAGAAGTATGACCAGATGGACAGTCCAAGCAAGAACAGATAGTAGGCGATATCTGTTGTCACAATTCGGATTAAATTAAGCTGATTCCTATAAAATGTCAAAATAAAGCATATGACATAAAAGAATCCTATATATAAAGCAACTCAAAAATAAATTAAAACTCATAAACTTATCTTTTGAGCAAATCTGAATTTTCAGACTTAATAGTTATTTCTTGAACCGCAGCAACCAAACAAAGGTAGAATTCAGGTAGAAGGGGCAGACATAAGCTAAATATAATAGCGTAAGTGGAAACTTTCTCACATGTCCCTAACTAACTAGAATCTTCAGGCCCAGGCCTTTCTAGGTGTTTTACAGATAGAAACAGAATGTTTCGGGGCTTCCTGCATGAGATTTGAGCAGTAGTACTGGGTTCATACCACTGACAACTGTGTTTAGATGCCACATTTTGCTACAGTCATCCCTGCTGCAAACTTCTCCCACCACCTGAAGTGGCATGAATGCTACACTGTCTACCCCAATTGCCATCACTGTGGATGTGGATATTTCTCATTTCTCTTGTAATCATCCTCGGCGGTGTAACCCTGTGTTTGGTTGTAAAAACAGCAATGCTTTATGCCCTTTGTCTTATTTAGAAACCCCAGCAATAGAGCACTTTAAATATACATGGCCTCCCTTTTCTAAGAGTTCTTGCCCTGATCCAGAGGTGCTAATATGGAAGCAAGGATGAAGTCAATGGAGAGGTGAGGCTGAGATTGTCTTCATACTTATCACAGTTCAGACCTTCTTTTGGTCTTCAGTATGCTGCCTAAAGGGCTAAGAAATGACCTGATTATGAAGCAATTTAGGTATGGTGATTTAGTCTTGGGGAGGTCTGCTTAGTTGCTGTGGAGCATCCTGTAATGTGATATAAGGTGATTCTGCACTCAAACCTTATACAAACATCAGACTTGTCAATGTGCAAAACCTTAGGCTTTCACTTTGACACCTGTGTTTCTCATACATTTGTTTTCCTTAAAGTAAGGCACACACACACAGGCACACATGTGCATGCAAAACAAATTTAAAAGGTTAAGAACATACTCAGTGAGGAAAGACTCTAAAAACAACAATGAAATAGGGTACTGAAAAAGAACAGCTAGGCCAGCATTTTTCAAACATACTTTTCCTTATAAAATGTGCTGTTAAAATAATCCCCTGCTGTTACCAACATCAATTTTCTTAATGTTTTTTGATAGAGAAAAAAGCCAGTTAATTTCATTCATTTAAAAAGACAATATTGTCCAATTAACACTAACGTGTTCTAATTACTCACCATTAATGAGGAAGTTATTCTATCAAATGAATAACATCATGAAAAATGATTTCCAATTGTTTGGTCTCATAGAACCTGTTATTTCAAATATGGCCTTTAAAACATATGCCCTAAAAAAAACAGCGGCATAAATTGTTGATGTGTTATTGAATATGGCCACAGCACTTAGTTTATTTAGATCATTCCTGGGATGACTTGGTAAGTGACATGAGGCTATCACATCTGGTCACGATGAACATGAAAAATTGGAGAATAAAAATATCCATCGGTAATCAAAGAAGGCAATAGTAAAGGAAAGTCACCCTCTCTTTATTTAAAGACAATGCTTTACTTTTCCTCTTCCCCTTCCACTTTCTATTCACTTCATGAAATAGTCAACACTCGAGTTATTAGGTGGCGCTTAGTTTTTTTTTAGGACAATAGATATCCATGTAAGGGGTAGAGGCAAAGAACTGAGTGAAATTTTGGAATCCCTTCAGGGTAAGAAGGATATTCCAAGGGAAGATGGCTCAGTGCCGGAGGTCAAAACCCAAATGTGGTGAGGTATATCCGGGGGCAGCTTGATATGGGACATCACATACCATACCAAAGCATGGTAAGGGGGGTTTCCACATTGGGGTAAAAATCATTATGGGGTTTCTTACATTAGCAGGGTGATACGGGTGTTCATGTGGTCGGTGGCGAGTAGTCCTGTGTGCGGTGTGGGATCACTACAAATATGATAAAAGTATTCAGTGTCAGTATAGGTGTCAGGGCTCGCTCAAGCAAAGTGAGGAAGGCATGCAAAAGGTAGGAGGTTGCAGGGTGGTCTGGCATAGGCTGTTGGAGCCCAAGTGGAGTGAGAAGAGGTTTACTCAATGTGGGGTGTCAGTATTTGAGCAGCATTAGAAAGGTATTCCAGTTGGTGGTCAGCTTGGCATGGGGAATCAGAGCATGAAAAGTATGAGGAAAGTATCCGCAGAAGGGATGTCACTGGGTGTCAAAGCCCAAGTGGGTTGAAGAAGGCATCTGTGCATGGAAGATGGCATGGTATTAGGAGATAGGTTACATAAAGGGGAAATGATCATATAAGTAAATGTGCTTAGGATAATGGGAGCTAGATTTCTAACTATCAGAGAAGGGAGTAAATAATATAGAAAGGGAGAAGACAAGAATGAATTCTATGGTGTTATACTGAAATTAGTTGTATTGGTGTGAATTCATAGTTTTAAATACATGTTATACATACATTCAGTTTCCTTAGTTGACGTTCAACCATTTCAAGAGGTAGCATATGATCAGGAACCGATGGTATTGAAGCAAGAAGTCCAAGCTGCACTGAAGGGACTGGCAAAAAACAAGGCTCCAGGAATTGACCGAATATCAATTGAGATGTTTCAACAAACTGATGCAGCATTGGAAGTGCTCACTTGTCTATGGCAAGAAATTTGGAAGACAGCTACCTGGCCAGCCAACTGGAAGAGATCCATATTTATGCCTACTCCCAAGAAAAGTGATAAAACCAAGTGCAGAATATATCAAACAATATTATTAATATCACATGTAAGTAAAATTTTGCTGAAGAACTTTCAAAAGTGGCTGCATGCTGCCATATATTGACAGGGAACTGCCAAAAATTCAGGCCAGATTCAGAAAAGGCTGTGGAACCAGCAATATCATTGACGATATCAGATGGGTCCTGGCTGAAAGCAGAGAATACCAGAAGGATGTTTACCTGTGTTTTATTGACTATGCAAAGGCATTTGACTGTGCGGATCATAACAACTTATGAATAACATTGCAAAGAATGGGAATTCCAGAAAACTTCATTGTGCTCATGAGGAACCTGTACATAGATCAATAGGTAGTTGTTCAGACAGAATAAGGGGATACTCAGTGGGTTAAGGTCAGGAAAGGTATGCATCAGGGTTGTATCCTTTCACCATACCTATTCAATCTGTATGCTGAGCAAAAATGAAGAAGAATGTGGCATCAGGATTGGAGGAAGACTCATTAACAACCTGTGTTATTCAGATGACACAACCTTGCTTGCTGAAAGTGAAGAGAACTTGAAGCACTTACTGATGAAGATCAAAGACCACAGCCTTCAGTAGGGATTACACCTCAAAATAAAGAAAACAAAAATCCTCACAATTGGACTAATAAGCAACATCACTTTGAACAGAGAAAAGATTGAAGTTGTCAAGTATTTCATTTTACTTGGATCCACAATCAATATCCATGGAAGCAGCAGTCAAGAAATCAAATGATGCATTGCACTGGGCAAATCTGCTGCAAAGAACCTCTTTAAAGCATTGAAAGGCAAGGACGCCACCTTGAAGACTCAGGTGTGCCTGACCCAAGCCATGGTATTTTCTGTTGCATCATATGTATGAGAAAGCTGGACAATGAATAAGGAAGATCAAAGAAGAATTGATTCCTCTGAGTTGTGGTGCTGGCAAAGAATATCGAATATACCATGGACTGCCAAAAGAACAAACAAATCTGTCTTGGAAGAAGTACAACCAGAATGCTCCTTAGAAGCAAGGATGGAAAGGCTGCATTTTACATAATTTGGACATGTCAGGAGGGATCAGTCCCTGGAGAAGGACATCATGCTCGGTAAAGTAGAGGGTCAGCAGAAAAGAGGAAGACCCTCAACAAGATGGATTGACACAGTGGCTGGAACAATGGGCTCAAGTACAGCAATTGTAAGGATGGCACAGGACTGAGAAGTGTTTTATTCTGTGGTACATTGGGTCACTATGAGTCGGAACCAACTTGAAGGCACTTAACAACAACAACAACATATATGTGTTCACATGTATATATGTGTGTGTGTGTATATATATATATATAAATCCGTTGCAGCCAAGTAGAAATGTCCCATAGAGTTTCCAAGGCATGGCTGGTGAATTCAAACTGGCAACCTTTTGGTTAGTAGCCTAGCTCTTAACCACTACACCAGCAGAGCACCATATATATGTGTGTATATATATGTGTGCATGTGTCTGTATGTATGTATATGCATATATATAATATCTATATGCATGTATACATATATGTGTGTGTGTTTTGTTTGTGTACATATTTTCTAGCTTCTTCCAGAGAATGCCCAGAAGCAAAGACATTCTGATATCAGTAAGCACACTTTGAACCCCAGTCTTGGTTTCTAATTCCATTCTCCTGTAAAAGAGCCAGAACTCTTTGGAAAAAAGTCTTATTCCATAGGTAGGGCAGGAAAAGGCAAAATTAGCCTGGAGCGTCATATTTTCATAAAACAAAAATAGGCTCAAAACATGAAGGAACATGTCAAAAGAACATAGAAGCCAACTTGAAGGAATCCCGCTGGGCAAATCTGGGACAATTTGAGAATCAAAACGATGGTAGTAATGAATTACAACCCACTGAATAGGATTGGAAATTCTAGTGATAAGGATATACAAAAATAAATGAATAGGTTGAAAGTATGCATAGTGGAGGAGCCTGGCAGACACCACCTTGAATGAGTGATCAAAGTTATCATTTACCATAATAGGACAAATTGAAATATTGGGCAGTCAAATAGGATGCAATAAAAAGAGCACAGTGTTATTTCTTTGATATTTCCATCAAAGGGGCATGACCTGAGTCTAATTTTAAGTTATCATCAGATAAACTCATTTTGAGGGACGTTCCACAAAATGACTGGTCTGTATCTATGAAGGTGCCAATGCAATGAAAGCCAAGACTGAGTAATAGTTTCAGAATGAATGAGATGATTTTAGTCAGGGTTCTTTAGAGAAACAAAATAAGTGATCTATCTAAAAAACATTAGAAGTGTTACACTGAGTCATATTTGAGACTGAAGAAAAAGGGAAAATCAGTAATACTGATTCTGTATTTAGCTGAAATGTTGATATTTTGTTCATCATGGATACTGTACACTCATTTTTATTTTAAAAAAGTGTTGAGCTAAAACATTATTTATTTTGATGCTTGAGGTTTTGGGCACATCTTCAATTTTGTGCCTGAGGTTAGTGCCTCACTTGCCTCACTTAAGTCCTGCCACCTAGAGTAATGTTGGTTATAAAACAAATAATGATTATCGCTATTATTATTTTTATATGAAGCTTAGATTGTCATAACCATAATATCAACGACAGCTGTCTACACTCTGATTTCATGGCCCTCGTGGCAGCAGACACGTGAGTGCATGTGAATATGTGTTTCTATGTAGATTTCTCTGCAAAAACCCCTATGTTGAAGAAACTACAAGAAAATTTCTCTGTTCTCAACCTATCATCCACTGAATAGATGAAACACCGAATAAGAAAGGCCTAGGGAAGCATTCTCCACAAAAATTTATCTTTTCATGTTACACCATAACCGAAGTAGAAAATAGCCACCCATTAGCCCAAAGTCTCCCATTCCACAAAGGAATTACAAGGGAAAGGTTTTTTGTACCAATAGATTGATTTAGACTTATAATTTATCTTAGTTATTGTTTTTCTTGAACCTGCTTTAAGGCTCAAAGAAGTCCATTTATCCACACATGTTTTCAATCATTCATTTAACAAGAAATTTCTGAGTACCTGAAAAGCACATAGAAGTAGTTAATGTAAGACTTTCCATAAAACGTGACATTCGAAAAAAAATATTTTAAAACAAGTAGGCAGCCTCCTACTACAGAAGAATGAAAGATCATTTGATGCAGAAGAAATAGGCAGAAATAAAATTTCCTGGAAAATTCTGGGAAAGGAAACAGATAAAATTAACTTTAATAATATAATTTATATAACCTAAACAATAAAAAAAAAACCCATTGCTGTCAAGTCCATAACGACCCTATATATATAACCTAGTATATCTAACGGGTTTTTTTTTTATGGGTATCCAAAGTACTATCAGTGCATATAATCAAAATAAAAAGCTATTAATAATATATTTTATATTTTGCTCATATTATCTTCAAAACCAATTGCATGTTTTGTATTTACAGCACATCTCAATTTGAACTAACCCCATGTCAAGTACTCAATAGCTACATGTGGACAGTGCACCTCCAAAAACCCACTGCTGTGGCGTCCATTCTGACTCATAGTGACCCATAGGGTTTCCAAAGCTTTAAATTCTTATGGAAGCAGACTACTACATTTTTCCCCCACAGAGTGGCTGGCAGGTTAGAACCACAGATCTTTTGGTTAGCAGTGGAGTGCTTTTAACCAGTGTGCCAACATGGCTCCTTATCCAGCTCTATAACCTCACTTTATTTAATTCTCAAGGTCATGTGGTTAAATATGGCTGTCCACAGCTCCCAAGTTTTCTGGTCATATTCAAAAAAATGAATACACTCTTGTAGTCTTAGCATAAGCCTTAAATTCCTTGGCAAGACAATCTGGTAATATAGCTTGGGGTAGATCTCTACCCCTCGTCCAATGACCCATAACCTCGGGTCAGCATCACATAGTGTAACACAAACATAGCTGTCAAGGTCTCACTCCTCTGAGTCAGAGGACAATTTCTAGATAAAGAAGCAGCTGTTCTGAGCTATATAGAAAATTCCAAAAGATAATACAGTATCCCTTAAGATAACACATGATTTTGAATTTTGTCTCTATGAACTCTAATTGTTTTTGGTGAATTGGAAAACAACTTACTTTCCTCTTTGGTTTTTAACTTTATATTCTTTCTTTAATTCACAATCATTGCTGCGGATTTATGCTACTAAACTACCACCATTACAATAATTCTCCAACATCTGAAGTAGTTGATTGAAATCATTTCCTCTCAAATCAGTGTTACAGATAATTGGAATAGATTTTCTGATCTATTTTGAATAGGGTCAATAATCAAATAGATCTGTGCTACACTGGGTCATTGTAAGGCCTTGATTCCATTTCGATAAAGAATAAAGAGTTCACATTTAAAGACAAACATGAAAAATAATATCCGTAGACATAAAACAGTTGTGAAAGAAAAAATAATCATAATTATTTGTTTGAGACAAAACCCATTGCTGTCAAGTCAATTCCGACTCACAGAGACCCTATAGGGCAGAGTAGAACTGCCCCATAGGATTTCCAAGGACTGGCTGGTAGTTTCCAAGGAGTGACTTTTGAGACAAATTAACTTTGTTTTCTTATCTTATAATATTATTGAATGGTAAATATAATTGATGGTTATATTTTACCCCAGCAGAAAATAAGCCCAGTATTGCCTTCTAATTTCATTGACTAACTCTGATTCCATGGCAGCTTCTATTCTGTCAGCAATGATCATGATACATTTCTCTTTGACTTGAAAATGTTTATATCATCTAAAAGGTGGGGGAAGAAAAGAATATTCCAGGAAGCTGACCTTGTAAACGTTAATGGATTTTTAATTAGCCTGCCAAGTTTGATATTTGGTAAAGAAAGAAAAGTAACACTTGAGCACATTTCAATTAGTCCCTTTTCAATTCTTCCATCACTGCCACAGGAGATCTGCATGAGGGAGAGATTCGGCAACTGATGTCATTTTTTAGCTCACTTCTCCAAAGAGACGATCATTTAGATGATTGTAGTGGATAGCACAGTATATCCTGAAAGCATTAGGCAAGGGAACACTTCCCCACTCCCCAGTCACTGAATTGCTTGAGTCCATATTAATATCTGCACACTGCATCTATCTTATCCTAAAGTCTGGGTTGCCACTTGAAATGTTTCAGAAAGTTTTTTTTTTTCTTTTTGTGGCGCCATCCAGTAAAGTTTTATAAAACAGCATGCCTTCATTCACAGTGTTTTCCAAAATATATTTTATAAATGCCAACAACTGAGTACAACCTGAAACATCTGTGGATCTGTACATTTATGGGGCGAAGTAATCAAATCCCATACTCTTTAAAACCAGCTGTTCACAGGCATTAATTACCATGTCATTTCTACATTTTAGAACAGCAGCATTTGACAATGCTGCACGTGTTAATTTATCACATCTGGTTCTTTTCCAGTGAATACCGTCTTCATGGCAGATGGCAATAGAAGAGTCGTTGCAATTACGTAGTTTAAGAGGGCTCTGAGTTGCTATGGGAAGAGTATGCATTTAAGTGACTGAAATTTTAAATTATAAAACCCATGTGTGAATTTCTTCAAATTTCTGGCCAGAGAGTTACATAATCTACGTTTTGGTTTATTTTCAGAAATATGCATATTGACTCTAGATGGCAAAATAACTTTAAAGACTTAATACTTTCATCTCCAAAACATGTACTAGTGACTATCTTGAAAGAGATGGACAGGTCTCTGCCTTCTCTTCCTCAAGCGATCCAAGACCATCAAAGACCCATAAATAGTGTTCAAACATTGCCAATTTTCAACAGGACATTTGGGACAGTATTAAAAGCACAGACATTCCTGGAGTTTGCCTGGGAACAGTGGAAGGCCACCATAGTCTGGTACGCAAAAAGTACACTGGCTCTTTTTCTGTGTTCTGCTTCCAGCAACAATGAAAATCTACCTTCCCTGAAAATCCAGTCAACCTGGAAGAAGACATTTGCATACGGCTTCCATCAAACACTTAATCTCTTGAAATCCTTCTGAAACTGATATAAATTTCTAGCAACTTCTATCCACTAGCCCTACCTGGACTTGCCTTCTCAAGCTAGTTTACCCTCTTGAAGCTTTGTCCTTGGAAATCTGTATTTCCTTTGCAGTATTTCTCCTGATTCTACATAGTTGATCGTGAATTCTCACATCTTTTTGACTAATTCTTCTTACTCCCACCCTTAAAATGTTGGTACTCCCACAAACAATGGCAAGGTAAACAACTACTGAGAATAATATTTGCAGAAGTTGTAACAAAAGACTAATTTATTAATAAATCATTTCTACCAATAACAATAAGAAAATGCTATCACATCTATTAGAAAAAAAAAAAAGCTCCTGTCATCTCACAGCTCCTCTGTTACTGCCTCATTTTCTCCTCTTTTGAGAAACATGTAGTTATATTTGCAATTTCTAATTTTTTTCTTCTCGTTCTCTCTTGAGCCCACATTAATCACACTTTAGCCCACAACACTCCACCAATCAGCTCTCACCAAGGTCAACAGTGACATTTCTGTTACTAAATATAATGGTCAATTTAAGTCCACATTTTTCATAACTCATGAATAACATTTGACACAGTTGATTCACTCTTCCTTTTTGCAACACTTTTCTCACTTTGCTCCCATCACACCACTTGCTAAAGATTTTTCTCTCCTCCACAATCCTTTCTCATTCCCTTTTCTGGTTTATCTTTAGCTCTTGGATTTCTGAGCATCAGGATGTACCAGAGCTCAGTTCTGACATCTCTACACTTCTGTGGACCTTCCTTCTTAGGTCATCTCATCCTGGTCATTGAGATATACTTACATGTGTGTAGAAAATAGTATACATAAAACTGCCTTTTGGAAATCTTCACTTGAGATCTAATTGATATCCCATACTTAAGTGGATGTGTCAATAGAGTTGATTTTTAAAAAAAATCTTAATGGATGTATTTAATTGAACATAAAATCTCACTACATTGGCAAACTTGTTTCTCCTATTGTGTTCCAGGTCTCATTAAGAAGGAATTCCTTTATTCCATTTGCTTTGGACAGAAAGTTTGCAGATTTTTTCATCTCCTCTCTGTTTCTGATGTTTCATATACCATTCAGAAGCACTTATGTCAGCTCTGTTTTCAAAACATATCTAGAGGCTAGCTACTTCTCCCACTACCATTGTTACCCCTCTCGTTCCAGCAACATTGGTCTCTGGCTTGTATATGCCAATGGCCTCTAAACTGGTTTTGCTGCTTCTCTCTCACCCCTTGTCACCACAGTCGGTTCTGAACACAGGAGATAAAAGAGTCCTATGAAGAAGGTAGTCAGGTCATGTCTCTCCTTTCTTCAAAACCCTTCGGTGATTCCCTATCCCCCCTCAGATTAAAAGCAAATTATTTTA
The DNA here is from genome assembly GCF_030014295.1 of Loxodonta africana. Lineage (NCBI taxonomy): Eukaryota > Metazoa > Chordata > Mammalia > Proboscidea > Elephantidae > Loxodonta > Loxodonta africana. The sequence goes on along the minus strand of NC_087347.1, from coordinate 106,166,926 downwards.
AAGATACACAACACTTTTTGTGTTTTTACCTGTGGTTCTTAAGTCTGGCTGCACACTAAAATCACCTGGCAAGGTTCTAAAAGATAGGAATGTGGGGGCTTTAGCCTAGAGATTCTGCTTTAGTTTGTATGGAGTGAGACCTTGTTATTAGTATTCTTTGAAATCCTATGCAGCCACATTGAAAACCACTGCCCATGGCCCTGCTCGTAGTGACCTCTCTAACCTCGTTTTCAGCCTCTCTTCCCCTTGCTTGTTCCACTAAAGTGCACTAGCCTCTTTGCTATCTCTCAAACATACCAAGCACAATCTCTCTTAGATGTTTTGTGTTCCCATGATGTCACTCTTGTAATGACCTTCCCCCCAGTTATCTCCCTGGCATTCACTTCCTCAATGCCTTCAAGCCTCTTCAAATATTGCTTAATAGTTAAGATGTAACCCATTACCATTTATCAAGCAACAACTCTACTGCCACTACCACTGGTCACTCTTCAATTTCATCTTATATATCATATATTTGTTTATGTGTTTACTCTTCCCCACCCCCACCCCCATTAAATGTAAATTCAAGTGGGCTGATTTGTCCAATGCTACAGAGGCTAAAGAGTCTAAAGCAAATGCTGACTTAGGTAAGTGCTAAATAAATACTTCTGTAACAGATGATAACAGAAAGTGATCTTTAAAAACAAGTAATAAAGAAAAACAATTGACTATTTAAAAGTTCAAAGAGTATATATGAGAAAGTATGTTGGACATTCAAAATACAGAGAATATGAAGAGAGCTTCTTAAGAAAGGGACTACTTGCAAAGGTGTAGGTGCAGGGAAACGATGCAAAAAGATGCAAAACCCCAGGTTTTATAAAATGCAGGATCGCAGGTTCTAAAACTAGGATCTAAGGGACAAGAAAATGGAACAGTGTCTTGTACCTGGAATGACAGAGAGTTGTGAGGAGTCTACTGTCCTGAGAAGAGCTGAGAGCAGTTGGCTTAAGGTGTCTCACAGTTGGGGCAGAGATAAACAGGGGAATAAATACTCTGATTTTACCCTTTTCTCTTCCTCTCTCTGTTCTCTTTCTACTGGAATCCCCACTGGTTGAATTCAATGGGAAGTTTGAGGGCATGCAACTCCGTTGATGTGTACTGGTTAGTATCCCTAAACAGACAGCAAGGCAGAAAAATGAAAAGTAGACCTGGAGAGGAAAACAAAAGATATTTAATTAAACACATTTCAGCCTTTTTTTTTTTTTTTTTTTTTTGCCATTAAATCTCCACTCTTGCCTTGCCTTTCGGCCTCTACTCTTATCCTTCATTCAACTGAAATTTGTGTCACAAACATGGGGAATGCATGTAATCATACCAACTACTGTATCGTTGAAAAGTGATGTCAATTTACTGAAAAAAATTTCACCTGAAATATAATGCATTATCTACTTGCAATGTTCTTCATAAAGGTAGCGGGGAATAAAACAAGGAGGATATAAACAATTTAATTCCATAAACATAGCTGCTATGGTTACTGCCTCTATAGCTGGCTGCAGGATTTGTATTAAATAACATAGCTGATTTCTTCAACTCATTCCATGGTCTTATTTCCCTTTGCTCTCAGCTTACCTAACTGGGTTGTTTACCTGGTTTAATAACCCAAATCTATATTCTTATAGGAATCTTTCATGGTCATGTCTTTATTAGATTGCTTCAGTTTTCCATTGACCAGAACTATTTGCAAAGGGAGTATTAAGATACACCCTGATTAATCCTTTGAGTTTCAAACATAGTCTTCTTGCAAAAATGTCATATCAGCAACTTGTTTCCTTTTCGTAATCGAGATGAAAAATCCCAGCCAGTGTAGTTTATCTCTTCCTCATGGCTCAGTCTCATGAAAAGTCCTTTCATCCGTGGATAGTCTTAATTTCCAATTCCTTGTGGAAACAGTACTTCCTTTGTCACAAGAACTCCAAATCTATTGAGCCAAATGTCACGAGGTAAGAGGAACAAAATTTTTTCAGTAGGTCATTCTCACCGCTATTGTTCACTCTTTCTTCAAGAGTTTAAAACATATACCCCATTCTGTAAAATTGTATTCCAACCTTGCTGGATGAGGTCCTCCAGCTGATATAGCAACTGAACTTTCAGCAGGCCATCCAACAGTTTTGTCAGGTCAGTCACTTCTGGATGATAGGACACACAATAAAACTAGTATATTCCATAAGGCTGAGCCTACTGCCACACATTCTTTGCCATAAAAAAAAAAATTCCTTTGGTTGGATGCAATGTGTGGGATACCATGGTGAAGTCCACAACTGGCAGAAGTTTTTTTTTTTTCGTGAAGGGAAGACAAATTCATATATCAAATATGTATTATCTTATGAAGACAAAGTGTGGCATCCTTCATGGATATAATATAATTAGATTTTCATCATGATGCATTGGTCCCCAGCACTCATCTGGAGATGATGCTGTATTGAGGCTCAGTGTTGGCTGAGACAATAGGGAAACCAGGGCTCATTGATGTAATCCATCCACCTCAAAGAGAACAACATAGAGAAGGCAATAAAGTAGATCTGGAGAGCAAACAAAAGCTATCCAGCATGGCAGTCAAATAAAAAATAATAAACTTATAAAAAAGATGTTTAACTTAACTCGTAATTAAAATTTTGCTATTGAAAAACAAGGGCAAACCATATTTCATCTCTCAATTTGCCCAGTTTTTTTTTTTTTTTTTAAACAATGCAGAAAAAGGACAGTATTGTAGATAGAAGATGAGGTGAAAGGAATTCACACAACTTCCACATACTACTGCTGGGTATAAAAATTAAAATGACCTTTGGGAAGTAAATTTTCTTCAAAATCTAAATGAATTGAACCAGATTCTACTTCACAAAATAGAGGAACGAAATATTTATAAAGAGCACAGAGGTATTGTTCAAGTTGTTTATTGCTTCACCTTGCAATAAACAAAATGCGTAAACAACTTCAAAGTACATAAATATGGGATAAGAAATAAATTACGTCATAATGAAGTACAAAGAGATTTGATCCTGATGCTTTAAAAAAAGGATTAACCTGTGCTAACATGGAATGGATTTCATGGTATAAAATGGAAAAAGAAAGTTGCAGAACAATTTGTAAAACATGGAGGTTCAAAACAGTTATGCATGAATATTCCAGATATAACTATCAAATCTTGTAAAACACATCCATTACCCAGTTTTACTTTCTGGGGCAGTAATTGTCCCCTTTACATTTTCTGTTTCTGATGCTTTCTTTCCTCTCTGGCCAAGTATGAAGATGGATTTGCAACACAGGTTTTCTTTCTCTCTCTTTCACACACATGCACACACACACACACACACACAACTCACAGAGAGTTCAAGTCTTCTTTTTTTTCCCCCTTTCTTTTGGAACTTTGCTAAAATTGGGGGAAGGTAAAGGGAAAACGCAAATCTAGAATCCCAAAAGTTTCAGCCATCTTTCTTACTTTAAACTCAGTTTCTTCTCTTTTTTTCTTATCTTCCCAGAGATATAGACAGATTATTCTCTTGTTTACCAAAAATTCTTTCCCTATTTTTTCACATATTTAAATTCTTTAAGTCCCTTGGGATGAGGAAGGGGGTCTTATCTACTACATTATGTTGTCTAATGAAATAATTTTTCCATAAAAAAAATACCATGATCTTCCTGGAAGTAATTCTGTTGAATGTCATTTCTTCTATTTACTTGTGTAACCCATATGTTTGTATATTCTTTAAATTATGTATTGAGGAGTATTCCTTAAAAGGTTAACAGTTCCTACCTACAGGCGTGGATGTCCCTGGGTGGTGCAAACAGTTTACATGCTTGGCTGCTAAACAAACAGTTAAGGCTTCATAATCTTTCATCTGTTGCAATAAAATAGTCTTCCTAACACATTCCTATTAACCCTGAAATCATGCAAACGGATGTTTGAGTTATCTTAATAAAATAAAATTTAAGTATGGCACTCCACTACTTTCAACTGTTCACTGGCTTCTCACAATAGAACGTACTTATTTATTTATATAACATATGTAACATCTACTCAGTACTTCTATGGGCCAGGTTAATGTATCATATCTTTATAATAATCCTGTAAGTAGATTTTGCCACTGTTCTTACATTACACATGAAAAAACTGAGGCTTACAGAGAGTAAATGAGAGTTAAATGAGTTATTTGGTCCATTGCAGAGTAAATCCAAGCTTAGTGATTGCTGGATTGATAGATTGCAAATTACATAGTGGTTATTCATGGAAGAGCTCCCTGCTTCAACCCTATAGGCAAAATATATCCTATTTAAAAGCTTTTAAAATGTCTTAGCTTCTTTGGCGTGGATCATCTTGCCAACAAGTTGGTATGCTCTCATTGTTAACTGTAAGATAACCTTGGAAAGTTCTAACAGTTTGGAATTAAGCCTAGTAAAAACATTCTTTGTGGTGGTGTATCAGAGTGTTTAGTTTAATTTTTTTTACATATTTGTAGGAAATTTCCAAAATTTTACCTTTTATTCTACATTTACACTCAAAAAATAATTAAGCATATCCATTTCAAATGAATGATCTTAAAGATGAACAGAAATATTTTTCCAACCTAGGGATAATTTGTACAATAAGGACTAGATTTCTTTCAAGTTGTGAGTCATTAGAATTGAAGCTCACTTTCTCTACTAATGTATAAATTGAGCCTGATAAGCTCAATATCTGTGCTTATTGTTCTCACTCCTCTCCCCACTATACCAGCAGCCCTCCAGAATCAGATTCATTTCCTGGAGAAGGTTACCAGCCAGCTCAACCAATAGTGGCACCAGCAGACTTTAATAAAGCAAGCTTTAATAAAAGAAGATAACATGAAGTGACAACTCTAGAATTTCACAGAGAACCAGCCTGTTATCAAAATACACATCATATTTTCTTACCTTTACTGTCTTCCTTCTCATCCCATAGTTAAGAAGAGCAAGAATTGGAGGTGATTTGTAACTCAAGGGTCAGAGTTTCCTTTTCAACCTGATGGCACTGGGTTTTATATAGTTGAGGCAACAACTTAATCTTTTTGAAGATTTCAGTTGTTTTTGAATTCTATCAAACCTGGTCAGTATGTATCAGGAAAAATAATACTGATATATATGTTAAACACAAACATAGGCAATGAGCAAAATATTTTTAAAATTTATACTTTTCCCACTAGTGTGGGAGCTTGCTTTTCTATAGTTGAACGATGTGACCTGATTAACAAGCTCTTGCATACTTAATCTTTCTCTCTTGCTAAACTAGAATTTTCCAAAATGAAAAATCAGAATGACTCTCATGAAAAGATAAATGAGCCACTTTCAGAGATTTTCTTCAATTCATTAAGTAAAAAGGGAATTAATGAAATGTTAAAGGTAGTTGAAAGAATATTAACAGAGGTGTGGATAGGAAGTCAGAAATACTGAAATTGACTAATAGATATAAAATTTGTTAATATTTTACACAGCAATAAACTGTAATGATTGGGGCTATCTTTTCTACAGGGCAGACATCAATGATAGCTTTAACTGACAAAATCCATTTGGTTTATTATAGGCAAGAAACATTTGTATTACCACTATTTTTCTGTAAGTTAACTTCTATTGCTTCAGAGATAAAAATAGTCTAGTTAATGGAAAGTCAATTAAAGGTGAACACAGTTAAAGACGAAGACATTCCCTCAAGAGTATGGTAGACAAGACTACGGTAGACAAGAATATCCAGGGTCTATTTTGTCATTTCCAATTGTTGGAATTTTTTTTTACCAACATCCCACATTCCTAAACATCACTTTCAGCTCATACGTGTAACCATAACCAAATATCTATCACAGTGTTTGCTTAATGAGTATACTTTTCCCTGCATTTGGTAATACTCATGGGGGTAGTTTGCTTAGTAACATCTATGTGCATGCCACTGAGGGCAGGAGGTCCTTCTGGGTCTAGACTGAATCTCCTCTTCTGCTATCCTGACCAGTATGTAGGTTTCGTTCATTGGCTATCAGCTAACAACCAGAAGCTTTGTCTTACCCAGATGCAATATACAATCATCATTCAACAGACACAAAATACCAGATTCTTAAAAAATTAACGAGGCTGCTCATACACCTCAATAAAAGGGATTTCTGTTCATTTATACATATACAAATTTGTTTTGAATTTTATGACTTCCTCACAAAAATAAAATTCATATTATTTCTATTGATATTTAGTTTTTCAAGTAATCGTGAGGGTCCTGAGGGAGGGAGTAGTATAGGAGAAATACAGACAGCATTTAGAAAATGGAGGTGTGTGGTAATAATCAAACTTCACCTTCCGTATAGAATTTGACAGGGCCATCCCTGCTCGTAAGTCATAATCTCCCTGATTTTATTCATTCGTGACCTGATTTATTTTTAACTACAGGAGAATAATTTAACATTTTTAGGACCCCTCTGATAATCAGTGTAAGACTGAAATAGCCTGTAATAGAACATTTGGGGAGATAACTAGACCTGGGTAAACTGTAAATTTAATACATCTTTATTCAGGCTTTCTGCTTCTTCCTCTCAGAGTCTTTTCAACATTTTCCCCTAAGGCCTACTGTTAGGAATACATAGGAAATGTCATACTCCCTTACTGCTCTTTCTTGAAGCTTATGTGGTAGACTTGGGCCTAATTTGTTTTTCCTATTTGACATCAACTTCTCTCAACAAATTGAAACCTTTATTTAAAATGTTCCAATTGCCCAGTGTAAAAAGAAAAGGGAGCTGAACGTTTGACTTAGCAATGATCTGTGAATGACAGTAATAAGTGTGGGGGAGATGAAGAACACGAACTTTTGAAAGTGCCTCAAAAATGACATTGTTATTTAAAGTACTGATCGCTTAGTGATTTTTTTAAAACGTGATATTCTTGTTTCATCAAGAGAAGATTAAGCTGTGCTTTGCATTGCACTCTTTCCTCCAAAATACTGGAAATATCCTCTTTGTTCAGTCCATGTCCAGCTGCTGCCCTAGAAAGACCCACAAATTCGGCTTCGCAGCTGTGCCGGCTGCTCCAGATTTGGGAATTTGAATTATCTCCTCAGTAATCTTGGTGATTTGAAGCCAGATCTCAGGTGAACACTCTTCATAATCCTCAGGTGAATATTATCACTTTGTATGAAGATCACAAGCACAATGTTTTGGTCTTTGGCTGGGGTTTTCTTAGCATTGTTAAAATTATTTAAACAGACCTACCAACTTTTTAAGGAAGCTCAGGAGATGTCAAGTGAAATGACCTAACATTTTCAGTGACCCAGAGAAGCTGAATGTCTGAGTGATTTTGAATAATTCTATTCCCTTCGTCAGCTTTCCTCAACCAGGCTTGACAGCAGCTGAGGGCATGTATAAATTGACCTCTATGCTTAATTTATCACCCTAGAGTTCAAAATCTATTCTGCTTTGGCACTTACCCAAGACCAGTCTTTCTTTGCTTCCTCTAGCTCCTCCCTTCAGTGAGTTTCTACCCACACAAGAGTCAGATGCTTTCCTTCTGTTGCCAGTCTCTCAGTGTTTAGCACCTCAGACAACTTCCTAGGCTCTGAATCTTTGCTTAACCTCTCCCAGAAGCAAAATTTAACCGTTTTTGTTCGTTTGTTTCATCCCCTAAGTGGACTATTTAGTACAAGGCTGAATAACATGATCAACTATAGCTCATAAACTATAAAATTAGTGCATATTGATTTGTGATATTTATTCTCTCCGTATTCAAATTAAGTTGACACTTTTTTTTGTCATTTATTAGATCATGAGTTCCTTGAGTCCAAAATCATGTCTTAATCATATTTCTGTCACCAAAAAGAAGCAATCAAGTGCCTTTTAAATGTAAATTCTAATAAGAATTGAACATTTGAACTTCAGTAGGGCTCATGCTATTTTAACCCAGATTTTGGTATTAAAATAACAATTTAAAAGAAATAAAAAATCATAGTAATGAAGGCTGCAAAGGTCACCACCTCAGGCCCCACCCAGCCTTCCAGGACGGAATGATATTTCTTTGGATCCAGAATTTTGTCTTGGTGATGGGATTGCCAGTTAACTAAAAAAAAAAAAAAAAACACTAAAATGAAAGAAGACTGAAATGCTCTTCACTGGAAATATCTGAGAGCCAGCAGACACATAAAAGATAATTTTGGAACTGGGGAAGGAGTTTTACTAGACAAAAGCCACAAATTCTGAACTTTTAAACATTAGGAGTAAGAAAAGCAAAAACAAAACACTAGGATAGAATCCCTCTTTGACATTTGTGAGAATAAATTAAAATATGGCTTTTCAAGATTTATTTAAATATTGGGTTTTGTTTTGCATGGTGCCCCATGCAGAAGACTGACTTATACACAATTCAGTGTTGTGTGGATTATGAGGATTATTTAAAAATATAACCTCTTTAGCGAGGACAGTGGTGAACAGCTGGAGTGAGGTGGGAGTGAAGGGTGGTGTTTTTGTGGCCGTCAAATCATACCACATAAATGATTGTGTAAAACTGGTTCCATTCCATAGCCTTCTGATATATTTCAAACATTTTTCAAGTAACAGTTTAATTCAGAGACATTCATTACAGCAGACAAATATGTGTAAACTTTCTATTTACTGCACATCTATTTTATATAAACCTTGTATTACACTAAATAGCAGATTTTATAAGTTAAATTATTTATTCATTTATATGAAAAAATTAAAGTTATATCTAAACCTACTGCCATCAAGATAATTCTGACATATTGAGAGTCAAAAATAAGAAAATCGAAACACTCATAATCCCCCCTATGTCCTGGATAATCAGAATTTAGATAGAAAGATGAATAGATACACACACACACTTCCTCTCTCTTCACACGCACACACACACACATGCACACACAGAGTTTTATAATAAATTAAGATGATAATGTACAAGTTATTTCAATGTCAATGCATAATCATTAAAATATTTTCTTTAAAAGAATTAGATGTCATTTTTTTGATACACATCACTTATTTAACTAATATCAACTATCACATTTCAAAGCAACAGGATTAATTATAAGCATTTAACCAATGATCATTGTAATATAGCTATAAAATCTTAGAATGAACAGACTATACCAAAAAGCGTAATCTCACAAAAGTTGTAGCAAAAAGCAATAAAACGTGACTGTCCATAACACTTTCTATTTTCTCTCAAATTAAAAAAAAAAAACTTCAGAATTATCATTTATGCAAAATATAGCCAATAATACAAAAAAAAATAGCTATCTGAACTCTGAAGGTATGACATTTGAAACTAATGTATAGAGATTCATTTTTTGAACCAAGCTTTATTGTAACAAAACTTTCAATTTATTTGAAAAGAAATACACAGGAGGATTTTGGATGACTGAATCTTTGGATAAGCTGAGACATTCTAATCAAAAGAGACAAAAGGAGCATAAATCAAATTTCTCATAAAAACTAAAATCAATAGAATCCTGTCAGGCCGAATTAAGCAATATTGTATTATTAACTTCAAATATTATCTGCTGTGGTTACATTATTTTATTTATTTTTTACCAAAGTTTTATTTTCTTGAACATAAGACTCTAGAGCCACATAATTTTTGAGTATAAAGGACTTGGATATTGATTAAACATGCCATATTGTTGGAGTGTAAACTCCTTTGAGGCAAATATTGCGTTTTCTTCACTTTAGATCACCACAGAGACTTGTACTCAAGTATGTTAGATTTTTTAATTTAATTGAAAATGAAGAAATTGTGTCTTAAGAAGTGGCTTATTGGATGTCCCATAGTGACTTAATGTAACTAAAATTTAGGCTTCTTTTTTTCAATCCTAGAAAATTAACAATAATATAATACCAATCTCCTTCTCTCAATATGTATTTCTTTATTACAAGGAAGGTGTCAGACATGGAAGCTCTTCTCTAATGAAATTCCATAGTGCTATGGAGTTACTTATACCTGGGGTTGCATTCTCAAGTGCATAGGCAGGGTGGGACGGTAAAATAGATGAGAAAATAAGGCCAGTGTTGTACCTAAGGAGATTGTGATAAGCTGCATAAGGCAGGTCCTTCCTAAATAAGGCACCTACTTCTTAGCTCCAGGAAATCTTACAGGTTTATTACTGCTGGGGTTGCAGGAAAAAACTATCTCCAGGTCAATATTCAAAAGGGTCATAAGGCATAATTTGGCTGCTATTGAGGGAAGGAGGTGGAGGGTGGACTAAGAGAATGGAGAGCCTTTTTCAATTTCTCAACTCCTGCAACATGGATATAAACCTTCCACCACGTAAAAAGCATAATTAGCAACCACAGTCTACAGATGGGGCAGGGTCAAGAGTCTGCAGAGAAAGACCCCTTTCTGGTGCAGGCATTCAAGGATTGCTGAAAGCTGAGAGTGAAGCACAAATATTGGGAATAACTCTCTAGTACATAAGGTCACACAATAAGCACAAGAGAATAGCCACCTACAGCTGGAAGAAAATACCCAACCAGTGACAGTAGCGTTGACTCAGATTCATAGCAACCCTGTGTGTGTTAGAGTACAACGGTGTTCCATAGGATTATTAATGGATGTGATCTTTCAGGTATTTTTACCAAGATGCCTCTGGGTGGACTCAAACTTTCAAACTTTTGGTTAGCAGCCAAGCACGTTAACTGTTTAACCACCTACAGACCTAGCTCTGAAACCTGCTAATTGACATAACCCACCACATTAGTGGTCTCCAGAAGAACAGTACCCATTTCTGGTATGAACAGTATTTCTCTCAGCCTCTGTTGTTCTTTTACAATGATCAATACTTAAGTGAAATTAGGAAACACAGAGAAAAGCAAGAAAAATGCAGTCTGCTGTCAAGAGATAAATCAAAAAATAAAATAAAAACAATACTACAGATGATGCTGATATATCTGATATATCACACAAGGATTTTAAAATAGCTGTAATTAGTAAGGAAACCCTGGTGACACAGTGGTTAAGTGCTATGGCTGCTAATCAAGAGGTCAGCATTTCGAATCCACTAGGCACTCCTTGCAAACTCGATGGGGCAGTTCTACTCTGTCCTGTAGGGTCACTATGAGTTGGAATCGACTCGACGGCAGTGGGTTTGGGTTTTTTTTTAATAATTAATAAGGTAAACAATGTAGAAGAATGGTTGAAAATGTTATTAAAAGGATGGAAAATTCTAGCAGAGAGATGAGAATTACAAGAAAGTGAGAAATAGAAATGCTAGGGAAAAAAATCCTCATTGTATCAGAGATATAGAATTTGATATATAGAATTATTGGTAGATCAAAAATGACTTAAGAAAGAATCAGGAAGCTTAAGGGTAAGTCCATAGAAATTATCCATACTAAAATGCAAAGAGAAAAGAAAGAGTGAGAAAAATATAACAAAGCATTCCACAACCGTGGGACAAGAGCAAGCAGGATAATGTGCACGTAACTGGAATCGCAGAAGGAAGAGAGACGGAGAACGAGGCAGAAGAACTACAGGGAAAGATAAAGGCTAAGAATTTTCCCAAATTAATGAAAGACAACAAACTACAGATCCAAAACTTTCAGAGAAACCTAAGAAGAAAAAATACAAACGAAAGAATATATACCTAGATACATAATCATCAAATTGGTAAACACCAGAAATAAAAAAAGAAAATTTGAAGGCAGCAAGAGAAAAAGAACTATTTCATACAGAGGAACACAAGGCGTGAATTACAACAGAACGTTTATCAGAAACTTTGAAAGTCAGAAGACAGTGGATCAACAACTTTAAAGCACTAAAAGAAAATACCTGTCACCTTGTAATACTTAGTAAGAATACCTTTCAAAAATTAAGGCAAAATAAAATATGCTCAACTGATTTTTTGACAAAGGTGCAAAAGTTATTCAAGGATACCCTTTTCCACAAATGGTGCTGGAGGAACTGGTCATCTACAGGCAAAAAAAAAAGGACTATGGTATAAACCTCATACCTTACGGCAAGAAAAACAAACAAAAAAAAAAACTCAAAATAGATCACAAACTTAAATGTAAAAAAAAAATACTATAAAACTTTTAAAAGAAACATAGTACAAATATTCAGGACCTAGGATTTAGTGAAAAGTTATTACACATGAACCTGAAGCATAATCCATGAAGAAAATGGATAAATTAGACTTCATAAAAAATGTTTGCCCTGTGGAAGTTCATGCAAAGAAAATGAAATGTCTACCTACAGATGGGGAAAAAAAATTTAGAAACCATATAAATCTGAGAAAGGACTGGTTTCTGGAATCTATGAAGAACTCTCAAAACTGATGAGTAAAAACACCAAAGAATCCAACTAAAAAAATACACATAAACAGACATTTCACTGAAGAGGATATACGAACAACAAATAAGTACATGAAAAATTGTTCAACATTCTTAGCCATTTGGGAAATTCAAATTAAAACCACAATGAGCTCTGAGTGCATAGCTATCAGAGTAGTGAAAACAAAAGATATTAACAGCACGAAATGCTGGTGTGGATGTGGAGACACTGGGTCACCAGTATGTGGCTGGTGGGAACATAAAATTGTACAGCCCCTCTATTAAATTTTTTGACTGACTCTCGTATGCCTAAACATACAGATACTTCATGACCCAGGTGTTATGAATGTTCATAGCAGCTCTACTTCTACTAGACAAAAACTGGAAAGCACCCCAATGCAGTTCAATGAGTTAATGGTTCAACACACCATACCATCAAATATTAAGCTCTAAAAAATACCCACTGCCGTCGAGTTGATTCCGACTCATAGCAACCCTATAGGACAGAGTAGAACGGCCCCATAGAGTTTCCGAGGAGTGCCTGGAGGATTTGAACTGCTGACCTTTTGGTTAGCAGCCATAGCACTTAACCGCTATGCCACCAGGGTTTCCAAGCACTAAAAAGTAACTAATATTTATACTCACAAAAACTTGGATGGATTTCAAGGAAATTTTGTTGAGTGAAAAAAGTCAGCCTCAAAAGATTGCATAGAGTAGGACTTATTTTACATATAACATTCTTGAAATTATGAAATTATGCAGATTGAGAGCAGATTAATGATCTCTGAAAGTTGGGGACGGGAAGTGGTGTGGTAGTGAGGTGTGTGTGGCTTTAAAAGTATAGCATGAAGAATCTTCAAGTTCTGTATCTTGTCTGTGGTCTTTGTTACAAAAATTTCCACATGTGACAAATTCGCATAGAACTGAGCACACAACACACACACACACACACACACACACACTAGTGCATATAAAACTAATGAAACCTGAATAACTTCTGTGGATGGTGCCAATGTAAAATTCCTGGTTGTGGTGATGTACTATAGTTAATCAAGTGTTACTATTGGTGGAAACTAGGTGAAGAATACACAGGTCTTCTCTGTACTCTAGGTCTTCTCTGTACTCCATTTTTTTTATTGTAAATTTATAAATAAATAAAAAAAAATGAGAGACAAAAACTTAGGGCCAGCATTGCTATCAAGCTGTTATCACAAAAATTGTTAAGAAAAATTTCTCAAACAGAAGAAGCATCAAGAAGGAAAATTGGATTTATACAAAAAAATATACAGGGCCATTGTTGTTATTTGCTGTCTAGTCAGCTTCAACTCATGGCAACCTCACGTGTACAGAGTAGAACTGAACTCCGTAGGATTTTCAAGGATGTGATCTTTCAGAAGCAGATTGCCAGTCATTTCTTCCAAGGTACCTCTAGGTGGGTTCCAACTGCCAAACTTTTGGCTATTAGTCAAGCGCTTAACCATCTGTGACTCCCAGGGACTCCTGAACAGGACTAGAAAAGGAAAAATAGAAAAGTAACTAAAATATAATTTTAAAAAATTTTTTCTCACTTAAAAAATAATTGACCCATCTAAGGAACAATAATTGGTCTCTATTCACCTGGAGCAACAGAAGAAGAAGGAGAGTCAAAAATAGGAGAAAGATACGTACCGTGTTGCTAATTGCCTCCATGAACAACTGCCTCCTTTGACATGAGACCAAAAGAATTGAATGCTGCTCAGCAGTCATCACCAAATATTTTGATCAAAGATCCCACAGAAGAATTCTGATCAAAGGGGGAAAATGCGGCACAGAATTTTAAATTCTCCTGGACTCTAGGCTTTCTGGAGCCATGGAGGGTGGATGAACTGCTGAAATTACTGCCCTGAGATATTCTTTAAATCTTAAACCCCAAATATCCCCTGAAACCTCCTTAAAACTGAACAGCAGTTTAGCTTAACTAGTGAAAAAAAGGTCTGCATTTAACATTATGCCCTTTTGGGAGCTATCTGTATGGGATCAAATTGACAACACCAACTTGAAAGATTGAATAGGAATCTTAGGGGGCAGTGAGTTTATGTTAGTGTTGGTGAAACAACTTTGAAAGGGAAGGTGAGAAGGGTTGCAAAACTCAAAGGATATAATCAATGTCACTAAATCGATCACGTGGAAGCTGTTGAATTGGTGTATGTTCTGCTGTGTGTATTCTCAAAAACAACCAAATAAATTTAGAAGAAAAAAAATTGCTGGCCTACACAAATTTTGTAACAATATATTATTTTATGTATGCATGTAAAAATAAAATACTTAACAACAACAGCACCAAGCCTAAGTGGCTCTAAGATTCCTGTACTATATGGAAGTAGTATAATAAAGTTTAAAATGGCCCTATGATAACCCTAGAACAGTATTTTTAGCTGAGGGTGATTGTTTTCCAGGGGATGTTTGTCAATATCGGAGACATTCTTGGTCATCACAATTGGGATGTGGTGTCGATATTCACTAGGTATTGTTATACATCTCACGTTGCAGATGCAGAGGAGAGCTCCCTGTAAGAAAAATGATCTGACTCAAAATATCAGTGGAGCTGATGCTGAGAAATCCTACTCAAGAATTATCATTACTTTCAAAGTGACATATCTAATAAGCCAAAAACCCCCCCCCAAAAGAAAAATAGGCCATCGAGTCAATTCCAACTCATAGCGACCCTATAGGACAGAGTAGAGCTGCTATTAGGGTTTTCAAGGAGCGGCTAGTGGATTCAAACTGCAAACCTTTTGGTTAGCAGCGAAATGCTTAACCACTGTGCCACCAGGGATTCCATAAGCCAATAGTGGAGACCAAATGAAATTGGGGAAAAAAAAAAAAATCCAATTAATTCATAAGAAGTAAAAAAAGAACAGATGGGAAAATTGAACACAACTAATATTGTCACCAAGTTATTATCCAGAAGAACATTGAGAAACACCTAGAATGATTTCTGACACATAAAATTTTTTATGACTCTAAAACTCAGCCAGTCATCCATTCTTAGCCTCTAACTAGTTATTGAAAAGAATTTGGAATCCTTTCAATGTCTTCAATTCATATTTTCTCCCTTAAATTCCCTCAGTGATCTTTACTTTTCTGCCTTTATATGAAATTTGAATGCTGACAAGGAAAGTTTGATTTGACTCTAGAAAATTATTTTTATTTCCCCTAACTTTATGAATTATAACCTATACTTTTTCTCATTATATATTCCAATTTCCTCATATCTCTCAGCTGCACTAACATAATTAGCTCTAACTGATTTGTTAAGCTGGAATATTTTCTTTCTATGCCTCAGTATTTTTGAAGTACCTTTTCTTCCCCCCCACCCCTATTTTTCTCTTTCATCATTATCTTCGTCAATACTGAATGTCTTTTTATGTATCCAGAATCATTACAGGTGTTTCCTAATTTTTTCGGCTAATAACTACAATAGCAATATTATTGTTGTTAATGGTTGTTAAGTTGATTTCGACTCATAGTGACCCTGAGTGACAGAGTAGAACTGCCCCATAGAGTTTTCTTGTTTTTTTAACCTTTACAGGAGTAGATTGCCAGGTCTTTGTCAGATCTTTCCCAAGGAGCAAAAGGAGGTTCAAACCTCCAACCTTTTCAGTTAGCAACCTAGCACTTAACCATTGTGCCACCAGGGCTCCTTTATAACAATATTAGGTAAATATTATTAACTCCAATTTATGGATAAAGGAGAAGTGAAAATCAGAAAGATTAAGTAATTTATCCAGGATTCCATCGATAAGAAGTGGAGCCAGACAACTTGGACTTCAAACCTTATTTTACAGACTCTCACTGGATAGATTTAGTTCTTAGTTTGTTTTTCAATTTCATGTGTATGGTGGGTTTCCAGATGAACGTATTTTTATATATCTACATAAGTTTTTAGAAGGCTGAGTCTAAAATCATGCAATTGAGATGTAAGAGAAGAAACAATGTATTGATCTAGATAAATCTAAATTTGAATCTCAGCTCCATGACAGCACTATTTAGCTGGGTACTCCTCGGCAAGGCAGTGAATCTCTCCAAAGCTTGCACAGTTGTTGTAAACATGGCGCCTGTTACTGTTATTTCAGTATCAGCAGTGGCTAGATCACACTTTAATCCAAGAAAGCACTGGAAGAAGCTAAAATTATACAGACTTAAAAATAAACATTTAAGTTTTGAAACACATCAAACTTAAAATGTTTCTTTTTCTTCCAAAAAATCATTCAATTATTCTTCTACAAAATTATTTTTCTGAATTATGAAATAATATCAGTACTTGCTGTTGTCGTTGTTAGGTGCCATCAAGTCAGTTCTGACTCATAGCGACCCTATGTACAAGAGAACGAAACACTGCCCGAGTCCTGCACCAGCCTCACAATCATCTCTATGTTTGAGCCCATTTTTACAGCCAATGTGTCAATCCATCTCATTGAGGGTCTTCCTCTTTTTGCTGACTATCTTACCAAACCTGATGTCATTCTTCAGGGACTGGTACCTTCTGATAACATATCCAAAGCACATGAGATGAAGTCTCCCATCCTCACTTCCAAGGAGCACTCTGGCTGTACTTCTTCCAAGACAGACTTGTTCATTCTTCTGGCAATATTCTTTGCCAACACCATAATTCAAATGTGTTAGTTCTTTTTTGGTCTTCCTTAGTCATTGTCATGCTTTCTCTTGCATAGGAGATGACTGAAAATACCATGGCTTGGGTCAGGCACACCTTAGTCCTCAAAGTGACATCTTTACTTTTCAACACTTTAAAGAGATCTTTTGCAGCAGATTTTGTCCAATGCAATATGTTGTTCAATTTTTGAACTGCTGCTTGCATGGGCATTGACTGTAGACCCAAATAAAATTAAATCCTTGACAATTTCTATATTTTCTGTCTATCATGATGTTACGTATCTTTCCAGTTGTGAGGATTTTTGTTTTGTTTATGTTGAGGTGTACTCCATACTGAAGGCTGTGGTCTTCGATCTTTATCAGTAAAGGCTTGAAGTCACCTTCGCTTTCAGCAAGCAAAGTTGTGTCATCTGCATATTATAGGTTGTTGATGAGTCTTCCTCCAATCCTGATGCCACATTCTTCTTCATATAGTCCAGCTTTTCGGATTAGTTGCTCAGCATACAGGTTGAATAAGTATCGTGAAAGGATTCAACCCTGACGCACACCTTTCCTGACTTTAAACCATGCAGTATTCCCTTGTTCTTTTTGAATGACTGTCTCTTGGTCTAAGTACAAGTTCCTCATGAGCACAATTAAATGTTCTGAAATTCCCATTCTTTGCAATATTATCTTATCCATAATTCGTTATGATCCACACAGTCGAATACCTTTGCATAGTCAATAAAACACAGATAAATATCTTTCTGTTAATCTCTGCTTTCAGTCAAGGTCCATATGACAACAGCAAGAATAACCCACATTCCATGTCCTCTTCTAAATCCAGCTTGAACTTCTGGCAGCTCCCTGTCAATGTACTGCTGCCACTGTTTTTGAATTATCTTCAGCAAAATTTTGCTTGTGTGTGATATTAATGATACTGTTTGACAATCTCTGCATTCTGTTGGATCACCTACATTTGGAATGGGCACAAATGTTGATCTCACCCAGTCAGTTGGCCAGGTAGCTGTTTTCCAAAATTTCTTGGCATAGACAAGTGAGCACCTGCAGTGCTACATCTGTTTGTTGAAACATCTCAGTTGATACTCTATCAATTCCTGAAGCCTTGTTTTTTTTTTTTTAACCAATGCCTTCAGTGCAGCTTGGATTTTTTCCTTCAGTACCATCTGTTTTTGATCATATGCTACCTCCTGAAATGGTTGAATGTCGACCAATTCTTTTTGGTACAGTGAGTCTATGTATTCTTTCCATCTTCTTTTGATGCTTCTTACATTGTTTACTTTTTTTTTCGTAGAATCTTTCAAAATTGCAACTCATATCTTGAATTTTTCTTCAGTTGTTTCACCTCAAAAAATGCTGAGCATGTTCTTTCCTTTTGGATTTCTAATTTAGACATTTCATTATAAAGCTTTACTTTGTCTTCTCTAGCTGCCCTTTGAAATCTTCTGTTCAGCTCTTTTACGTCATCATTTCTTCCATATCGGTGGTATGCTATGCTATTTAGTAATATCAGTGCTAAAATGTCAAGAGATGTCTGGTCACTGGGATCTCAAATTTCATGAGAGTTGCCACCATTCACTGATAAGTATGGATCACTGTGCCCAAACCATTCGTGCAATTAGTTTATGCTGAACATCAGCTCTCTTTTTCAGATTCTTGAATTTTGGTATGTGCCAGGCAGCACCTGCATGAAAAGCCCACACAGTATTTAACTCTTTTCTGGAGAGTTTTAAGATTTCCTGCTTACCCTTGATGATTTGTAATTTCACATCAATATGTCTAAGTTTCATTCATTTATCATTCACTACACTCATGGATCAGAAGACTGGGCCCATCTAATTTGAAGGCATTTAAACCAGAGAAATTTTCTTTTATTATTATTATTATTATTATTGACAATAACTTTCTCTGAACTTTTCAATAGTAAGTTGATCTTTTTTTAAGTAATTTTTTCTCTCTTTTTACCTATGTGTTTTTATTTTCTCTTCAGGGACATTTTTTTCAAATTTATCTTCTAATATTTTTGAATTTTGTTTTTAGTTTCCAAGAATTCCTGTTTATTCTCTGATTATTTTCTTTTCATTGTATCTTCTTTTAGTGGATACATTGCATTTTTTTTCTTTTTTTTTTTTACTTTCTATCTCTGAAGCTATTAGTTACAATTTTGATTTTGTGTTATTCAGGTTTTTTTGGCTTTGTTGTTTCTGTTTCCTAACTTTTGTCTCTTTCAGAGTTGTTTTTCTTTTCTTTTGTTTTTTCTCTTTCATGTTAGAGCCTTGTCATGTGGTCAGTAATTAATTGCTATTTCTGAGGCAAAAAAATGGTTGACTTATAGCTATATACACCTGTATGATGTTTGTCACCTGGAGGTCGTTTCTTCTGGGTGATGGGCTGGCACATGGTCACTTTGCTGGGAACTCTCATGTGCAAGGATGAGAATCAGGATATTGATACCACTCTTCCTGCCCGTGTCATTTCTGATATGTTGTTTTAATTCTTTCAAGAAACCTGATTTCAGATTGTACGCTTTGTAGGGTGGAATTGAGGGCAGGCAAGGCAATCACTTCCGTGGCCCTGCAATTAACCCCACTTCTCACTCCTGCCTTCTGTGTAGACTGTCAGGAAATCTAGACTACTCCATTGGTTATAATCCTCTTGGCTTATATGCTAGACTGTGGCTGTCTCTTGTCATCAGTCAACACTCTGTCTATTTGCTTTCTGTCTTCTGTAAGCTTGTTAAAATTTCGTATCCCCTGATTGCCTCCATTTGGCTTTCTTTATTGTTGTGGTTTATATTATTTATTGCTTTAGTATTGTTTTCACGATCTGTTAAGAGAAAAAAGAAATACGTTTGTGTTTAGTCTGCAAATTTTCAAACATAAGTCACTATTAAAGCATTCTTGATGGTAAGACATAAGAATTATTGTAGAATTTACCAGTGGTAATTTAGAGATTAATAAATATTTCTCTATTCTGAAAAAAATGTAACCGAAAAATAAAGCCAGAATTATATTTGTGTAACTAACAGCTAATTGATCATGAGTTGTTTTTTCATCTTACAACTCATGTTTTATGTGATCTAAGCTACTAGTCATTCTCCATTAAAAGTATGTTCAATTTCTTCCAAAGTATTTTGAAATCCTTACCGGAAATAGTTTCATTGATCTGTAAACAGATGTTTTCCCACATTATCTGGTATTTAACCAATATTGGAGACACAGCACTCAGTCAAATAATACTTGTTGGTTATCTGTAGATGACCACAAGTGTAATTTTAATGCGCACTGGTGTGCAGCTTTGTGTTCTGTAAATCTCAGTTTTCTAACATCTCCTCTCCCGCCCCAAAATCAATCTCCCTTTCAACCTTGTCATAAGTTTTGCTGACAGTAAAGTCACTCTTCCCAGCGGAGCAAAAAAGTAAAAGCAGAATCATTGTTTGGAATTACAGACACATCATAGGTTTACTCCATTTAATTCAAGAACCAAAACATTCGAGTCATCTTAATCATGCCAATAATAGCAAAATATCATCTGAGCCCTTCGGTCTCCTAACAACTACAAAACTTCAATTATACGTCTTTTTTTTTTTTTGCCTGACATTGTTCTTCTGTGAGGCCATTTTGTGTAGCTCCTGTATTCCTGATTAGAAGACTGGAACAAAGGCAATAACAAAAATAATAACCAAGGAAAACACTTAAAACACACTAGGAAAAGCAGTCGTGGGTAATCCTGTTGTAACTATTTTCTGTGAAGGGTTATGTTAACAGACACAATATTATTTATCATTTGGAGAGCTGCTGTTAAAATTTAATTAGCATTGAAGGGAGATAGGAACAAAAAACCTTGCGCTAAAGCAGTTTGTCTTTGAATGTCTAGACAGCAACATGGTGGCTTTCTTCATTTGGTTACCTACCTGTAAAGAAACAGATAAGACCTTTCAGAAAAAAAAAAAAAAAAGGCCTACTGTATCAAAGCATTAAGCTAGTGCGACCTTGTAGTTATAAAATCATTGTGAATGCCTGATCACGGAATGGATTACCTTCCATGGTGTTACTATAGAAAAATAAATGTTATTAAATTCTTATTTATGTTATTTCTAGGCTTTACAGAGGAGTCCCTGGGTGGCACAAATTGTTAAGCTTTCAACTGCTAACTGAAAGGTTGGTGGTTTAAACCCACCCAGAGGTACCTCAGAAAAAAGGCCTGGAGATCTGCTTCCCAAAGGTCACAGTCATGAAAACTCTATGGAGTGCAGTTCTACTCTGTAACACCTGGGGTCAGACATGAGTCAGAATTAACTCAATGGCAACTGCTACTGATAGGCCTTAGAGGTTGGGGGAGATAGAGTAGGTTAGAGGAAGGGTCTAGATTGTTCTAACTTTTGGGGGGATATTCTTAAATTATCAATTGAAACAACCAACAAAGTAGTTATTATTCTTGGTTTTAAGATCTTTGGTGGTGCAAACAGTTAAGCACTTGACTGCCAGCCAGGTTGGCAATTCGAACCCATCCATCTCTGCACGAAAGAGCTGGTGATCTGCTCCCATAGAGATTACAGGCAAGAAAATCTTATGGGGTAATTCTACTCTGTTACATGAGGTCACTATGAGTCAAAATAGACTCAACGGCACCTAACAACAGCAACAAACATCCTTAGTTTTACTCCCATTGTTGTATACAGAAATGTTGTTTCTTGGGGTATAGCTCTTCGCTTTTACGGTAAAATGTGTTTTATGCAGGAGAGGCCAACTGCTATAATAAACAATCTGAAAATATAAGGGGCTTCTTGTTGGGTACCATAGAGTCAATTTTGACTCGTAGCAACCCCACGTGACAAAGTAGAACTGCCCCGTAACGCCATAATTCTTTTTTTATTTTTCTAGGCTAAAAAAAAAAAAAAAAAAATTTTTTTTTTTTTTATAATCATTTAAGGGAGAAATTGCTAGGTCTTTCTGACACAGAGCTGCTGAGTGGGCTGGAACCACCAACCTTTCAGTTAGCAGTCAACAGCTTAACCATTGCACCAACAGGGCACTTTGTGAGGGGTTTAAGGTAATTATGCAGGTTAGTAGGGAACTTGTTACTCAGGGGATCTATTTTTGATTTTGGTTTTTTCAGTCTAGTGGGACCCAGAATTTCCTGGGACTTCAGAGTCCTTACTGGATCTTCTAATTTCTGTTGGCTAATGAACAAGAGACATGGTGGAGAATTGGTAAATTTTTTGTTATTTTATTTCATGGGTCGAATCTCGAAATGGCATATATCACATTTGTCAATGCCACTAGGCAGAGCACAGGCCTGTAATCTCAATAATAATAATAAAATAGAACCTCCTAAATAATTTGCAGACCCAGTGCAAATGAAAATATGGAACTGATAGTTCAAACATTATTTAGAATTTCAAGACGGCAGCAATAGAGCATTAACCCAAGTGCAGGGCATGTCTATGTGTAGAGTCCCGTGAGACTGTACAGTTCACATACCATTGAAGCTGGCTGTAACTTTAGCTTAATTTCCAAGATCCTGGGAATGTGGTTTAGCTTTGCCTAGCAGGGAGAGACAAGGGGGTTCAGTAAGTGTTTTACTTGTGGCTGTAACAAAATGCTGCAAACTTATTGGTTTAAACAATATAAATTTATTATCTTACTGTTCTGGAAGTGAGAAGTGGGTCTCACTGCCCTAAAATCAAGGTGTCTGGCAGGGCTGAATTCCTTTCTGGAGGTTCTAGAAGAGAATCTGTTTACTTGCCTTTTCGAGCTTTTAGAGACTACTACATTCCTTTGCTCACGGCCCCACCCTCCATCTTCAAAGGAAGCAATGTTACATCTCTCTAACCATTCTTCCATAGTCATATTTCTCTCTGACTAAAGTCAGAAAGACTTCAAGGACATGTGTGATTAAATTGAGCCTGCCCAGAAAATCCTGGATAATCTCCCCAACTCAAGGTCCTTAATCAATCACACATGCTAAGACTCTTTGGTCAAATAAGGTAATATTCACAGATTCTGGGGATTAAGATATGGTTCTACTGGGGCGCTGTTATCCTGCCTACAGTAAGCATAGAACATTGTGTCTGCTACAACCTGCTATGTCATACGATTTAGTATAAAATACTTCTTTTAGTGAATTATACTCAAAGAAGTTTAGTTTCTGAAGGTAATTCATCCTAGTTAAAATAGTGTCACATCATGGAAATTATGGAATAGAGTGTCGGGTGCTGTCTTTCCTTTATACGTTCTCCCTAAGAAGTTCATTTTCAAGAGTATGTGGTTGCTATTTTTAATGAACATCTATCAAATCACCCAGTCCTAGATCTCTTTTTCTACCTTTGTTGTGACTAATCTTATTTCTAAAAGGAACAAGGCTATTTAAATTATGCAGGGATTGAATTACTGAAGTTGAATTAGTGTCAGAAAAAAACACATATATATAATAAGTAAAATAGTTATATCTAATACCCATAATTTGTATTTCATAAAATCATGTCTTTTCTCTATGTTAAATATAGTTGTTTTGAATTCTGATAAAATGTAGCCTGCCAACTCAAACAGAGATTTTTTTAAAGAAAATTTATTGAGTACCCCCAAAAGCAAGAGATACTCTATTTTTCCTCATTTTTTAATTGGTAGCAGCAAAATTGTTTATTAGATGTTTGGAGGCATGTGAAGTGGGATTCAGTGAGAGAAAATGGAATTTTTATTCTTCCTCAGGCAACTTTGATTTAGTTCTACTATTTCTGAAAGCAGGAAAATCCCGCTTGAATGTCCTCTGCTTTATTTCCTCTATGCTTCATTTCTTGTTCCTTTATTAATAGGCGAGCTTTGGAGAACGGATGAGAATTGGACAAAGGATGAGAAAAAGGAAGTGAGAAAATGGGAGGAGCAATTCTAAGTTGTTTTTTTTTCCCTCACCTCAACTGGTATGTGTGAGGAAATACAATGGACACTACGTAGGACAAATTCAGCAGGAATAGTGTCTGGTAACAGTAAAAACCCACCTTCAAGGGGAGGAAAAAGATGTCCCTGAGGGGCAGGTGAGCTCATATTTCATGTTTTTTATTAAACAATGTTAATAACATCAGACCAAAAAAAAAAATTAGAAGTAGAATTTTATTTGTATACTTGCTATTAGAATAAGTAATTTATGTACGTATGTGCTAGTCAACTCTCACAAAATTATGCTGTAAATAGTAAGTAACCCTAAAATCTTAGCTACATACAATTATAATAAAATTAGCTCTTGTTTATGTTATATGTCTGTGACTGAGAGTGACCTTTGCCCCTGTTGTACATGCCTTTTCCTTCCAGAATGCAGGCTGAAGGAGGAGACACATTTGAGATATGTCATTCCTATGGCAAAGGGAAAAAAGCAAGATCGCTGATAAAAACACAAAACGGCACTAAAGCTTCCTATAAGAATAGGCTTGTATTACTTCTGGAGCATTTTATTGGCAGAAGTAAGTCACATGGTCAAGCTTGGCACTGAAGAGGGCAAGTATATTTCATCTATAGGGAGGCAGTATAGGTCACATGACATAATCCGCTAACAGGAAAGGGAGGGGCAAAGGATTGGGAATCATAACATGACCAACCACACTCATTAACATGTCTACCAGTAAGAAGGAAAGCTAATCTTTTTCTTTCTATAAACACTGAGGTATGCAAACTACAACTCCTTAGGTTATAGAAGTTATAGGAATTTGTGTAGAAAGATGTTGAGGTTGTAATGCTTTGAGTAATTGAACTTAAACTGAGAGTGTAAAAATTCAGAGAAAACTGGAGTATTCATTGAAACATTACACTTTTTTTTTTTCCTTCACCTGTTAGGTGCAGAATGTACTTTAAACTGAAAATATAGGTTCTTACTTAAAGTTTATTCTCCTGTTTTTCTTAGGAATGGATTACTATTTCATTACATGTAGTCATGTCCTCAACTGAATGGCTACATTTCTCAGGCTTTCTTGCAGCTAATTATATATAAGTGGGAGTTGATGAATGGGATTTCTTAGTGTGATGTTAATTTCATGTGTCAGCTTGTCTAGGTAATGGTTCCCAGTGGTTTGGGCAAACTCCAGTCTAGTTGCTGTCATGTAGTAGTCACATATGATTAGATCAGCTGGCGTTGGGTAGACCATATTACCTTCCATAAGGTAATGTAATATAATATAATCAATTAATCAATTGAAGTTAATACCAGTGTAGGGTGGATATTAAACCTAATCACTTCCCAGTATCAAAACATCTGAATAGACACAGAGATACACACACAGGGGAAGACAGATGGCACATGAGGATCATCTATAAATAAAAGAGTTCAAGAATTGCTGGCATAGACCAGAAATTAGGCAAGAGGCTTCCTGAAGGAATCATAGGGTGAGACTCTGATCTGGACTTTTTTAGCCTCCAGAATTGTAAAAATTTCTGTTCTTGAAAGCCACCTACCTACTTGTGGTATTTGTGTTATGGCAGCACTAGGTAATTAAGATGCTGAAAAACACCTACAGGGTGAGGAAGAGGGCTAGTGTATACCCTTTTACCACCATTTCCTTCTGTTTTCCTCCTGGAACTCAAACCCAGCAGATGAAGATCTGCAGTTATTTTGTACCTGGAACTTGAGGGTGGAATCTGAATGCTACGACTGCTAGAGTAGACAAAGTTGTTTACCTTACTGATGGCAATTTGTAGCCTGCATATCAGTCCTTGAGTGCTTCACTCTGGATTTCGTTTATGAAAGGGAGAAATCAACTTCATTCTTTGTATCAGTATGTGAAGGATCCAGAGAGAAAAGGAACTTGGATACTATCAGACTTCTCTGAGTAAATCCAGTCTTGGAAATGTAATCAAATCAGAGATCAACATAATCTTGCTCTGTGCTCCTCTTTGGTATCATCTTCCACATAATCTCATTTCCCCGTTAATCATCTCACACAAGACTCTGTTGTAAAAGCTGCAACAGACTGTCCTCATTTTTTCCTCAATGTTCCTTAATTAATTCTTGTACCATATAGTATGTGTCCAGTTGCTATTAAGAGAAACGGAAAATGTCTTCAAACAAGAATGAAGTTTATTTCTCCCTTTCATAAAAGATGTCCAAAGCCAAAGAATGGTTGTAGAGTGTCCAAGGAGGAATTGAGATTTTTTTTGACCAATTGTAGTAAAGAGAGAATTATTTGTGTATATGGGTTAAAATAAGAAAAGGAAGGAGGAGGAGAAGGAGGAGGAGGAAGAGAAGGAAAAAGCATGTGTGTGTGTGTGTGTGTGTGTGTGTGTGTGTACAGCCACGTTTTAATTAAGCAGAGGGGAACTAATTGAACAAATATTGGAGGTGAGCAAGGGAAAGTTGGCTGAGGACCCTACAGTAATAAAGGAGCCAATCACAGCAGCCAGCTAGAGGCCTACGTACTAGCAGGTTTTGGCTATTTGAAAATCTGCATCGATTTCTGTTGACTGGAATTTGAAATCCACACTTAGGTATTTCAAAGAGGAAGCAGGGCTAATGCAGTGCTTGAATAACGTTGACATCCTGATTATGTGGAGATAGTACCCTAATTCTTTTTAAGGCATTTGCTGTTTTTATTCTAATAGCTAAATGCATAGTATTTTATACTTACCAACCATAGCTAGATTAAAAATTAATAGTTAATTATTAAAATGAGTGCCTTGTCAGTTAGTCAACCAAAATTTTTTTTTTTTAACTGTAATATAAAGAAGCCATCTCTTTCCTTTCTGTTATATTCTTCTTTCTCCTGGAAAAATGAAGTTGTTTTTTTTTTTTTCCTAGCTCAAAGTCTGTTTCTTAGAAGCCCATCAATTGCATTCAAGATCGTATAGTTTATGTCCATTTAAAGTTATTTTCTGTATTTACCTTGCTGATGCTACTTAGTACAGAATAGCTAGCTATCTTGTTAAAACAGAAATGTCCACGGTTGGCTCTTTTTTCTTTCAGAAATGATTTCAAGCCTGATAAATAAAGAAAAAGATTAAGCCAGTAAAGCACTTGTCATTTTTTTAGTGTTGCACTTGTTTCTTTAGGCATCTTGGAAAACACTGAATGTGTTATTTGATTTGTTTTACTGTCTTTTGGAGTACGTTTGGTTTTGTGTATTTTAAACAGAGAGAAAGAAATCACTTGATAAACAATATCCATCAAAACAACTTGGAAACCACTTAAGATGTTGGTCTTTAAATGAAGTCAAGATAGCTTTTCTGTCCAAGTACCTTTGAGCGCTTCTGTTAAAAGTATATAGAGGGAAGGAGACAAGGAGGGTGGTAAGGTGAAGAAACAGAAAGTTTTGAGTTAGAAATATGACTTTAAATGTTGTTAGTGCCTTTCAAAACAGATACCCAACTAACTGTGTAGAGCTTCCTACTGTCAACATTTGGTCTGAAGCTAAAACACTGTTGAGAAGCTCCATTGGCTAAATCTGAAATTCTGGTTGAAATAAAAACCTTTAAGATTTTCTAATTGATTCTTGGTGCCTTGTTCAAAGGAGATACACAATTTATATATACTGGACTACATTATCATCTTCCCGAAGCCTAACTGGCATTTTCTGTCTTAGAATATCAGTGAATCAGCTTTGAAATGTACCATGACAAAAAATTTAACAGCAGACAACACTGAATAATGAGAAAAATGAACAGAAATTGCCCAGTAAAATAACAGAAAAAAAATTAGTAAGTTGATAGAAAATTATCCAATTTGAAATTTAGCCAGAACACACTGCCTAACACACACCCACAGCCTCCTTCAGCAGTATGTTCTCTGCTATTTTAAATGGACATAAGCAGCCATAACAGGAGCTTTGGAGGCCTATGACAAAAGAAGGAGTGGAGAGCTAGCGCCCTTAAGACAGGGAGCAAAGGCCCTGAGATCAGAGGATGACTGAGAAAAAATGAAGAGACAGCTGTGGTTAGAGGAGAAGCAAGCAAAAGAGAAATAGATTATACTATCAGGGCACTTTTTTTTTTTTTTTTATCAGGGAGGTAATAGGAGGTTGGGTGTAGAACCTAGGGACTTATTAAGACAAGGAACAGAGGGGCCCCCAAATCTGCAAACGAAGTCACAAGAAATGGGCCAGTGTGCAGAAACAAAGCCATTCCCCAGAACAATGGGGCAGGGTATCTAAAAATAGCCCACAAACTCTTTACAATTGCCTTTCAGAAGCAGCTGGAGAAAACTAGCCTCAGGGACATGCACAGAACATCCTCCTGTGACTGCTGTGTGACCTTCCACCAGGGGCAGTGAGGGGTTACAGCCCCAGCCAGAGAATCGAACCCAGGGAGCGAGAGACTGTGCAGGCATGACACCCCATAATAAGTCCTGCTATGAATCCCAGAGGCCTCAGGGACAGGAGCCATCTTGGAAAGCTGCTGCGGACGCACCTTAGGTAACATAACCCAGCCTGTGTCTATGAATAGACGCACCTTAGTTAACATATCCCAGCCTGTGTCTATGAATAAACATGAATCTTCTCCTGCCCAAGAACTTTTAAAAACTCAGGCTCATCTTTTGTTCTGTGAGATGGGGGTATGTGTTGCATAGACCCTCCTCTTCTTCACTTGCAAGCCTTTTCAATAAAGCTTTGCTCATATGGAAAACTACGTGCCTTACCTGCTCATTCTTGACCAGTGAGAGACAACATCCTGAATTCTAATCCCAAACCCCGTATTTATTTTGTTTATGAAAATGCCTCAATTTCGTGATTAGCCTATTTTATGAAAGTCTGTAGGGCTTAATTCATGTGATATAGTTAAGCTTTCTGTCAAGACCCAGGAAATTAGAATGACAATTCAATATGCAATAATCATTATGTCTGATAAGAAGAACATGTATGATCAGTACTAGAGGGCATGGGGAAGCAGAAGGAAAGAAACTCCTGTAGCCTAGAAACTATTAGATTTTAAAGACAAACCACCACCACCACTACAACCAAAACAAAAAGCAGGACAATCCTCCACACCAATTCCATTTTCAGCTGCTGCCGTTTATAGCAGTCTGTTGTCTGTCTGAACCAGCTCCCCTTCTGGGTATAGCAGAGTTCCACATTTTCATATTAAACCCCCCCAAACTTTTGACCATGAACAGCATGCTAGACTGCAAGGAAGGATGGTGGTTGCTTAATCTAACCACCAACCAGATGGACAGTAGGGTTTTCTTTGCAAGCGTTGACTAAGGGTAAGTGTGGTTAATTTTCGCAAACTGAGAAAATCACCTTTTAAATGCCTTGTCGGCAGGCCATTTATAGCTATTGAGAATAAGCACATTTCTCTAAGGCTGAAGACTTAAATAAATGTTAAGATTATACAGATAACTCACAACACTGATGGATAATGCTTTGTGCAAGCTAGAAATAGTTTTGACTACCTCCTTGATTATATCCTTTCCCAACCTGTCTACCTTCATTTCACCTCTCTTAACCAACAAACGGAAAACAATTTTGGAAAACAAATAATAAGAGGCAGTGAGGAAGTGAAAGAAAAATGAAGCTATTCCATCAGCTTATCCAAAAAATAGTACTGGTTATTTCTAGGTTGATATTTTCAATGGACATTTTAAAGTCATCTTATTTGAGCTCACAGAACCATTAGACACTATTAATCATTTCTTTTCTCTTGAAATTCTCTTTTCCATCGACTTTTATGATTCACCACACCACCACCCCCACATACACATACACGCACGTTTTTGGCCCAGTCATGCTAATCTTCACTGCTTTCTCTTCTCCCTAATTTTTAAATGTTAGAGACCCCCAAGATTCAGTCTACTTCTCACCATTTTTTTAGATGTTTATTTATTTTGTTTATTTTAATAAAAACAACCATAATAATGGTTGTTACTGATTGCTCATAACTTGTAGGCTTACCAGATATGAAACTTAATCTTTTAATTTTTAATTTATTTTTTGTTGTTGTTGAGAATATACACAGAAGACTATATACCAATTCAACAATTTCTACAAAGGCCATTTAGTGACATTGATTACATTCTCCCAGTTGTGTCACCATTCTCAGCCTCCTTTCCTGACTTGTCCCTCCCTCATTAATATAAACTCACTGCCCCCTAAGATTCCTATCTAATCTTTCAAGTTTCTGTTGTCAATTTGGTCTCATAAAGGTAGCCCTTAAAAGAGCACAATGCTCAGTGCAGAGATTCTTTGCTAGTTAAACTGTTTGGTTTTAAGAAGACTTCAGGGAATATTTTTGGTTTAAAGTTTAGAGTTTAAAGATTATCTTGGGGCAAGAGTTACAGGGGTTCAGCCCTTGGCAATCACATCCACACCTGTGGCTTCATTTGATTTTTTATTTCTCCATCCCAGAGATCCCTTTTATTTCTGTATTTCACAGTTCCAGACTCTTAACCACCCTTTTTCCACATGGCAACTGCATTTCAACATTTCATAAGGTAACATTCTCTTATCATGTCCAAAATATAATTCAGTGTTTTTCCTTAAATATCATCCCTCTGTTTTAATAAATGGGACAACAATCCATCCAGTTACGCAGACTAGAAATCCAGGGGTTTCAGTTCTTCCTTTATTCTTACCCCACCCCATACCAAATCAGTTTCCAGATTCTACCATTTTTATAAATATGTCCTCTTTGTGTGTCCAATACCACCACTCTGGTCATAGGCTTTATCTCACCTGACTACTGCCATAGATTCTCCCTCATGTTTCCCGATCTGATCTTGCCCATCTTCAATCTGTTCTCACAGTGTGGAGGGAATAGCATATTTTAAAAATAAGCATATTCGTGGTATTTCCCTGTAGAAAATTTTCCAAAAATGGCTCATTGTTCTTGAAATAAACATGCATTCATGATTCAACCTCTGACTGTCACTCCAGGTAATTTTACACCATTCTTCACCTCTCTTTCTGCATTTCATCTTTATTAGCTTTTTTGTATCTAACAATCGCACTTTGATCTTCCTGCTCGTGCCTTTGCACCAGACTTACTGAACAATACTATCTTAACCGGGCCTCCTCTTTCCCATTCCTCATTTCAGCTCCATCACCTTGCCCACTGCCAAGCCTAGAACTAGCCATTGTAAACTTTCATGACTCACAGATGTTTCCTCTTTATCAAAAGTACTATAACTTATAATTAACATGTGTGTCCCCAATTAGATGATAAGCCCCACACATGTCTATTTGTATTCACGTGAATGATAAGTGCCTAGGGCCCACATATTTGGCACTCAAGAAATGTTTTTGCGGAACAAAAGACCCACATATTTTCTACTCTTATCTCTTTTTACTAGGGTTTAGTAAATAGTAAGATTTACTGGACCAGTGAAGATCCTCCTGACTGTCATTTCTGAAGCTTGTACCAATGGTTATTAAGAAAGACAATTCAAAATGTAGAATCATGATGACTTAGCAGTTTTTAGTCAATCTGTGAAAAGGTGAAGCTTTCAATGATTTTGTTGATTTGCAATGTTAATATATACTGATGATTTTGTAACATTCCTCAGACATGGCTCTGGCAGCATGCTTGTCCATTTCCTACTTTTGCCTCTTGGAACATATGCCGAATAAATCTTACTTTTTGCTTTTAAAAAAAAAAGAAAGAAATGTTTTTGAATGTCTGAAGAAGAGGCCTGGTTTATCATGTATATCAGGCTCAACGTTGCTTTATATTGCCTGTGCTCTCTCAATTTTCCTACTATCTTTTAACTTTTTTTTAATAGCAACTTTTTCTAACGTCTTGTATCTCTTTCAATCTATGAAGGAGCTTAACCTAAGGTTAAGAATACGGTCTCTAAAAAAGGCTGTATGGATTCAAATTACCTCACCATTTTTTTAGCTTTGAGATATTTGGCAAGCCAAGTCATTAGTTACTTCCCTCATCTATAAAAATGAGAAATAATAATATTGACTTTGTGAGGTTCTGTGACGATTAAATAAAACTGTCCATTTAAAGTTCTTAGAACAGCACATAATACATGCTCAATAAACATTAGCAAGTGTTCTTAACCAGATTTTTCATGTGTTAGAGTCTTTTAGGAGACATACTGGGTGATACTGGCTGTAGATGCTCTATTTTCGAGGAAGCGGTAAGTGTAACCAGTTCTGAGGTCAAAATTTGGAATCTGTCCACAAAATTGATTTACAAAACCATCAATTTTTTTTCTTGGTAATGAGGCAATTTTCATAAACTCTAAAGCGAATACATGAAAAGGACACTATCCCATATCTTCCGACACTTCTAAAGAGGAAAATGGCAAAATACTGGTCAGCAATCTATTTTTGGTATAAAAGCGTAACGTCTGTGTAGACATTTTTAGTCCAGCCTTGCCTCAGGCGTTAATTTACAGTAAAAAATGCTAAATTAGTTTCTATAAAGAACATAATTATTCTAGATCTGATTTTTAAAAAGGATAGTTACTTTGATAAGGGTATTACAGCTATAGAATTTTCTAGTTCATGCTAATATGTTTCTGGAAAAAACATTACACAGCTAAGAGAAGGTGAGAATAAGAACCAATTTATAGAACAGTTGAATTGTGACAAAGATCATATATATTTGGTATCTTTTTATCTGGTAGCACTGAATATTTTTGCTCTTCACAACTGTCTTGACTTTTTGGTACATTTTGAATTTGGCTATCCTGTTTAGTTTCCTTATACACAGAATTATCCATGGCAGACTAAAAGTATATATAGGAAAGTATTTAATATTTCCCTCGTTCTAAATTTAAATGGTATATAAATCTGCAGTCATCACTTGTTTATATAACCTTCCTTTATCTTTTATAGCAGAATTATAGCTGGAAGGCAGCTTCAAGTGTCTTTCCCAGAGGTAAAGACAATACGAAATATAAAACAGCATATGAGCATTCTCACTGATTCCATTCAGGAGACTTTATCTTATCCTCAGTATACCGCAGGACACCAGAAAAATATTTCAAACAACAGCATAGATAGGCAACAGTGAAAATATACCCAAACTGTGGGAGATAGTTTTGATATTAAAATGTTCCTGTTAATTCATATAGTTAATATATAAAGTCTTAGAAATTGATGCAAAAGGGCAATTAACATATGAAAAGACAATCAACTTCATTATTAAATTTGCGAATTTTTAAAGTGATATTTTAATCTAACTTTTAAAAATAATTGAAAGTATTATAATATTTTGAGAAGAGTATAGTGGTGACAAATATATACTCTCAAACTCAGTTTACGTACATTGTACAATTTTCTCAAGAGCAATATGAATTTTCTATATATATTTCAAATATGAATATACTTTGACCAAGAATTTTTCCACTTTTGGAAACTCATATTAAGTAGTTAATTGGCCAGTATGCAATGCTTTGGATAAGGTTTATTTTATTTTTTAATAAACTTTTAATTTTTGAACACTTTAGATTTACTGGAAAGTTACAGAGTGTATATCCCATACCCATTTTTTCCTATTAATACCTTACATTAGTATGACACATTTGTTACAATTAATGAACCAATATTAACACATTATTATTAACTAAAGTGTAGACTTCATTCAGATTTCATTCGTTTTTCTTTCTTTTTTCCCGATGCCTGTTTCCTGTTCCAGGATCCCATCCAGTTCACCACATTACGTTTAGTCATCGCGTCTCCTTAGACTCCTCTTGGGTGTGACTTCTGGCTTTCCTTGTTTTTTGTGAATGTGACATTCTTGAGAAGTACCAATTAGGTGTTTTGTAGAATGTCCATCTATTGTGATTTTCCTGGTGTTTTTGCATGATTAGACTGGGATTATGTGTTCTGTGGAGGAAGGTCACAGAGATGAACTATCATTTTCATCACAGGGATGTATACTATCGACTTAACTTTTCACTACTGATGTTAACCTTGATTACCTGGCTGAGGTAAACAAACAAACAAACAAACAAACCCATTGCCATCAAGTCGATTCTGACTCAATGGCTGAGGTAGTGTTTATCAATTTTTCTGCAGCAAAGTGACTCTTTTCCCCATTTCAAACTTAACTGTTGGGAGGATGTCACTATGCACAGGGCATACTTCAGAAATAGAGAGTTATACTCTGCCTTCCTGAGGGCAGAGTATCATCAGGAATATTTAGAATTCTTCTGCATGAGAAATTTTTCTATTCTTATCCCTTTATTCCATTATTTATTTACCTGAATATTTTGAAGAAGTTTTATCTTAATATTGTTTCTTATGGCCCAATTATGAAAATACTTTAAATATCTATTATTAGTGATTGATTAAATATTGTATGAAATCTTACACAACGAAATAATGTGCAGCATAAAACATGCCATTATAAATATATTTATTGACATGGAAAGATATTCATATGCAAAAAGGCAAGATACCTATCCATAATAGATTTGTAGTTTTATGAAAAAAAAAAAAGTGTGAATAAGTATGTGTGTGTGTTGTGTGTGTGCATTGTGTGAATAAATAATAAAGTCTGAGAGGAAAGACCACTACGTGGTTAAAGTGATTGATTATATCTAGGCGGTGGCATTACAAAGGTGATTTTTAAGGGTTTTTTTTTTCATAGTTCAACTACTTTCGATATTATTCATACTGAATACCTATTAGTGTCATTGTTTTTCTCATTAAATTTTTTCCATTTTGAATTCTCATTTTAAATGAG
The DNA here is from genome assembly GCF_030014295.1 of Loxodonta africana. Classification (NCBI taxonomy): domain Eukaryota; kingdom Metazoa; phylum Chordata; class Mammalia; order Proboscidea; family Elephantidae; genus Loxodonta; species Loxodonta africana. The sequence goes on along the minus strand of NC_087347.1, from coordinate 106,132,359 downwards.
CACTATTAACCATCGCTGACTTTTTTTTTTTTTTTCATGCAGAGTACGCAGTGGAAAACAATCTGCTCCTTCGGGGTCTCTTTAAATGGATCTGGTTCACCCATGAAATACAAAGAGCTGCCATAACGTAAGCTCTTAATGAGTTCTGTGAACTCTGCATGGGTGATCTCATTTCATGATGCGAAAATCTATGAGAAAGGTACCATTAACATCAATGCTATTACACAGGTGAACTACCTGAGACTTTTAGAATTTGCCAGATGTCTCCTAATTAGTAAAGGGAATAGCCAAGTTTTAAACCCAGCCATGTTTGAATCCAAAGTTCTTATGTTACATGCAGGAACACTTGTTCCTGTATGCATTATACCGCACTGCCCTCCACTCACCCATGTAATGCTACTTGCTTTCTTCTCTTACTCATACCCACCCTGGCTTTTCCATTTCCTGTCTTTTGCCTTACCTCCAAATAATCTTCAGCCTTTCCTTATTAGATAACACATTTGGATGCAAGTCAAAATTGGTTTTGCCTCTTAAACCTCAAACTTATTCATAATGAGATACTGCTTTCTGATTCCACATGCTAGAGTTATAGGTAGAAAAATATCTTTGTGAGGTTTGGACAATACCGGACACGGTTCTCATAAGTTATACCCATAAATGCTGTATCTGCTGCATTGGTTAGCTGAGGCAGAGAGGATTTTTCATTAGCCTTTAATACTGATTCTGTGGAAAGAGAAAATATGCCACCACCACTCCATTTAAGAATCACAAATATAATTTTTTTATTGAGTTACACTTCAAGAAAGAATTCTGTTTTACTTAAAGTATGGAGTAATCACTTATTCTCATTGTTTGACCACGTTTAGTAAATCGTCTGTGGCCCTGAATATTTTATATACCTAGTTCTACTCTGTCCTGTAGGGCTGCTATGAGTCGGAACCGACTTGAGGGCAATGGGTTTGCTGCCGGCTGGGCCAAGAGCAAAGCTTTAACTGTGGTTGCCTTTTGTAACACTGTTCTGTTTCGGTGAGTTTTCAGACATATTTTTTTTCTGATACCTGAGGTCTGAGGGTATATGTTTCTCACTAATGTTTACATATCCTATATTTAGCTTTTTTTTTTTAATAACATAAGTCCTAACTTTAAGTTTTAGTGTTCTCCAGTGGTCGTGAAATATGTTTTGGGTAACTGCATGACATTGAAACATGATTCCTATAGGAGATTATGACATTTCAAAACTAGAAACTGCTGTTAATTACTAAAGATGTAAATAGATTTATGGGGAAATGGCTAGCCTTTTTTTTTTTTTTTTTTAACTTTTTGCAGTTTTTTGTCCTGTTTTTTTCTTTCTTCATTAAAAACTCAACATTGTGTCTAATTTTGATATATAAATTCATTTTCTCAGGTGTAGAGGTTATAAGAATTGTGCATTACTTAGAAGATGAATCTGGTATGTTTTCCTTCTGAACAAATCTCCATTCTCCAGGTTATTAAGTGTTTTTACAGGAGTAGAGATACTTTTGGATAATTTAACATGAAATCTGGGTAATTTAACATTCTCCGTAAGGCATGTTAATGTTAGTTTGTAAAATTATTCACGTAGCACACCAGAATGCATGCAGTCAACCAGCATCAGTGTGGATCAGAACTAAGCTCTGGATTTTGACATTCATTTTATCTAATCTTCATGGCAGTCAAGAAATGTAAGTATTATTATCCTCATTTTTACAAATGAAAAAACAAGTGCTTAGAGATCATTCTTGAAAAATGCACTTAAAAAAGCACTAGGAAAACAGATAGATCCCAGCAGATGTCATTAAGAATAGGACCTTTTTAGGCAAGATTTCTAAAGTACCAGGAAAGGAAACATCCTTTTTGGCAAATGTAAGAGTCTTTACCTAGGTAGAAATCACCAATTTCTGTTTGGAAACAATTCTTCCAAGAGATAAAGATTACAAACTTCTATAAAGCCTTCCCAAAAGCTGATGATGTGATTCTGCTTCTAGCCTAGGACCACATGTGGCCACAAGATGTTTAAAAACCAATGAATCACATCAATGATTAAGAAGCCTCATTGATTACAATGTTTTTAACTACCCAAAGCATGTCGCTTGGGCCCCTTCTTCTGTACCTACTGTCACGTAATTTCTCTACAGAAGTTTTTCTATTTGTGCTGGGACTTCAGGGAATGAAAATAAAAGAAGTGGAAATACATTGATGGCTATGGTTAGTGAAGAGGTCCGATGAACTTCTCCTGGCTTTGTACTTTGCAGCCACAGAAGGCAGTGGCTTCCACATGAAATAGCTCTGCTAAAGAGATCTGAATCCTGGGAAATAAAAACACGTGGTTCTTTAGGGATGCTAGCGCCAGAAAGAAATGTAAATCTTACTTTCATCAATTATGTCCACGTGGCCTTCTTATATTTTATAATTAATCAAGAAAGCTAAAGAGAGAGCGATCGCTTTTTCTAACATCAACATATCATTTGAAAGAGTAAGTACTTTTTAAGTATTACCACATTTAAAGTCACCAGATTGAGCAAATATAACTATAATGCATCCAGTAAATTGAAATTTTAGATAAACAAATGATTTCTCACATAATTATGCCCTAATTATCATTTGAAACGTACAGAAAAGTCTTATTGTTTATCTGAAATTCAAATCAACTGATAATCCTGTATTTTATTTGTCAACACTCCTAGAAAATGTATCAATTGGAGGACATTTTGGGAATATGGAAAATAAGAGGATGGTTCAATAAGTCTTCGGGAAGAAGAATTGATTTATCAAAATAAAGTTCTAATATATTAGCCCATGAGTTAACATTTTTCTGGGCCAAAGTGCATTAGGCATGAAAGAAATGACAGTTCCCTGAAATAAGGGCAAGGTGGCTACTCTCTGTCCAGCTTTGTAGAGGTAAATGCCGTACTTTCTGTAAATGATGTCGCCTTACTCACTTCAGACACAAAGGCCCACATATCAGATCTATTCCATCTCTTGGCTTTTCTAACCTTGATTACCGAGAGGCATTGGCCTAATCTTTATTTGGTTTTGCCTGCAGACTTTATTTTGATCAGTGTTTTTATGTAATGCATAAGCTTGGTTTTGAAGGACTTCTAGGACTTAGAAACTAAATAGGATTCCTGATTTTCTCTGTGTAGCTGTGTCATTTACATTTTATAATGTTGACAGTTGAGAAAATGAACAAAAAGGGCCAGTTTTCAAAAAGCTCAAAGAACCCCATAGCTTTAGACATTTGAGTTAATAAGAACAGGGCTCAAAAAGTCACTCCAGCTAGAAATGAAATGACAAGAGCTATCCAGTCTCATGCTTTGGAACATATACTTATTTCCTAAATTTAAGACCAAGTGCCCACTCCCCCATGTTCTCCTTGAAAAACTGGAATGCACTATAGAAAGAATGTCAACGCTCTGTAGATTGCCTGGCATTTATTATTTTCCCTGAAAAATTTGCAACTATATGTATCAAAGAGATACGGCACTGAGGTAGCCTGTTCCAACAATCTATATAGAGAAACTGGATGTCATGCCTCAGAGATCAACAAAGTATTTGACAACTGGTCTGGCGAATCCCGAACTGAATTGGAACTAAGGATCCCCAAATCTTACCCCCCAGCAGCCTTGCTTAGTTACCATGTCACCTCTGACCAAGGCCTCAGAACCTCTCTATCCTTCTATTCATACCTCTGGTAAATAGGGGTTTTTACCATTCTGTCCCCATCTGCCCCATTTTTAGGGTGTACTTTTGTTTATAAATAGTATGAACACTTGGGGATTGTGTTCAAAGCCACACAAAATACCATGCCAATTTCCTCTTGCTCATCATAAGCAAAGGTTGAAAATTTTATACCTTGTAAAATTTTCTTTATCCCTCTTGTATGCTTAAAATTTATAGATGTAGATAGTAGGTATAGATATAGATGTAGGTGTATATAATATATACCCATTACAGTCAAGCCAATTCTGACTCCTAGTGACTGCCCCATAGTCTTTCCAATGCTGTAAATCTTTACGGAAACAGACTGCCTCACCCTTCTCCCATGGAGCAGCTGGTGGATTTGAACCATCGACCTTTCAATTAGCAGCCGAGAGCTTTAACCACTGCACCACCAGAGCTCCTTTATATAACATATACCATACCAAAACCAAACCCATTGCCGTTGAGTGGTTTCCGACTCATAGCAACCCTACAGGACAGAGTAGAACGGTCTCACAGGGTTTCCAAGGAACAGCTGGTGAATTCCAGCGGCTAACCTTTTGATTGGCAGCTGTAGCTCTCAACCACTGTGCCACCAGGGTATATAGTTATATATAATACATAGACATACATAATAATACAAGTCTATAACGGGATTTTCTCTGATTTGTAGTGCTTTCGCATTACCGCACTAATTCTAATTGTTTTCAAATGATGTTGCTAAACTTCTAAAATGATGCAGATCCTAATATAGTCTTGGAAATGCACTCCCTCTCTGACAATCCTGAATGCACAGAAGAAAGACAAATTTGTCATGTTTTTATTTGCCTCATATGGCTGGTGTTTGCCTAGCCAGCTCCAAGTCTCTAGTAAGAGCACAAGGCTTTCTCTGAGCACTGTAGGAGTGCAATGAATAATTAATCCTCAAATGGAGCTGCAACAGTTGCCAGGAGGTTAGCCATCAGGCATCAACAGCTATCCTGTGCTGGCTTGGGAGGAAAATAAATGCTGACATGAAATTAGGTAATTAACGAAATCTAGGAACTTTCTTTAAAGAATCAGGTCTGCTGCTGGAATCATCCAATAATAATAATAGTTATTTTAAGGGATAGGAGAAGAAAACTAATCTCTGAATTTTTTTTTTTTTTTTTTGCAAGTCTCCACAAGTGAGTTGGTAAAAACCCATATACTTGTCATCTTAAATGCATTTCCAGATTTTGTATCACTTTCTCAACTTCCTTGATGTTCTTTTGGCAGTTTTATTCCTCTTTTCCCCCAACAGCAGCACGTCACTGTGCTGTAGCAGTGTTGAGTTACTGTGTCTTCCCAAGACATTGATAATTTCCACCTAATACGTTGTAGTGCTTGCGAGTCGGAAAGGAAAATTGTGATGTGTCATCATCTTGTCTTTAAGCAATTTCATTTGCAAAATTCTCTTAGTGCATAACATACTCTGATTTTAAGTTAGACAACTTGAATACCACATCACAACCTGGCAAATCCTAAAATAGTCTAAATTATGAGCAGGGAAATCAAATAAAGAGTACATACATTTGCCAATCTCTTGTTGGGGGGGGTAAGTTAGGGAGGAGGGGGAAAAAGACAAATATAGAGAAATAATATAGGTAGTATATTTTTGTTCCTTGAATAAAATTGTCATATTGGGTTAGCCCTGTAGAAACATGCAAATGTACTAGAGTTACAAAAAGCCTAGACATATTGAGACTCAAATCAGATAAAGCTCTTTATCACATAACCAGAAGTTGTGGAAAAATAGAGGCAAAGATTTTCTCAATAGTACACTGAAGGGTTGTCTGAAACATCATTCTATCATCCCCAAACTTTTGATTCTCTTGAGTTCTTTGGTACCCAATTGTATGAGTCACATCAAGCCACCCTATTTTCTCTCTCATAACCTGACAGATTTGAATTTCCATTGAGGATAAAAGAAGAACAAACTACACATGAACCATTCAAAATGGCTTTCTCCTTTGATTTTTTTTTTTTTTTCTTGATCTTCCCCTTCTAATACCCTCTCTTCTTCGTTCTTCTGTTTCATGTTTACTCCTCCGAGAGTCTTTTCAAGGGAAGCCCCCAAAGCAGGAAAGTGTCTTGATCTGGGACCTTTGACACTGAGTATGCTGTTCCACTCTATAAATTCTTTGTTTCAACTGAAACTTTTTAGTCTTTCATTTTTTTGTTCACAAAAGAAACTAAAATAGAGGAATATGCTTGAAAATGAGTTTTCTCATTCGGTTTTTAAGTTCCATGCTAAAGCACATGATTTCTTAAAATGTCAAACTAAAAACCTTGCAAACATCATTTGAAAACCTATTCTTATTTATCCCTTATGATCCAAAGCATTAAACAAGCCAGAGAGGTAGATAAAGAAGTGAGATACGCAGAAATTTTTTTCATAGAAATAAATTATAAGGCCATCTCTCTCTCACCAAATATTGATATCTACAGTCTTAAAATGTGTGTATTATTTTTTCTCAAGCAAATATTAGCACATATATCACTAAATTTAGAATAATTTTATATCCTGAAGTATAAATGTTATCTTGCTGAAACAGGGGTCTAGAAGAGATGATTAAACCCCTCTTCTGATCTAAGAAGAATGATGTAGAAGCTCTCGTAGACTCATTTTGAAAGCCAGTTGTTGTTTAAAAATTCAAGTTATGATTAGTAATGTTAGGTTTCTCCACTTAACTTCCAAAATGCAATATTCAAATGAATTTACATGATACTTTGGTCTAGTAATATGTGCTTCACCCTAAAAACACCCTTACTTCTTTATTGTTTGAGGAAACAACACTAAGAAAACTTTAATCTTAGAGAAAGAACCCCCTAAGAGTTCAGTATACATAGATTCGTTGCTTCTTTGTTTATTTGACATGAAAGCAAGATACCTCTTACAGAAATATCTGCATGGACCGATGACTCCAGTTATTTAGACATTGTCCTTAACTTTAACCTCTAAGTTATGAAGCATTACAGTCATGTATACTCCATTTATATGTGTTTTCTGTCTGCTGTTGTGGAGTATAAAAACACAGCTTTATTTGAACTCTCTATATCAAGGCATTACTGAAAAGGGAAGTTTAAAAAAAAAATTAAAAACTAAAGGATGCATGGCTGAAAATGATTTACAAAACAATTGAAACAAAAAAGTAATTAAAGGACTTTAAGGAAAATAGCCCAATTAGTAGAAATTAAAATGAAAAATTAAGTGTCAAAATCATCACTCTTTTCCAAATGCAATGAGAGCAGGGACAGCCTTTCAGTGGTAGAAAACATTTCCTTAAAATGTTGTCAAATGCAGCTATGAGCACCCCAGAGCGTACTAAATGAGTGAGTGTGTTTGCAATAAAAAAAGGTCACTTGTTTTCTAATGGAAAAGAATTAGAATGGAAAAGCTGTGTTAATCAGCACTTGTTTCTTCCAAAAAGCTTGCTGTCAGTTGTCACCCAACTTGGCCGTGCACAACGGAATGAAACTCTGCCAGGTCCTGGCCCATCCCTGGAATGTGTTGCAGATTGGACCATTGTGATCCACAGGGTTTTCACTGGCTGATTTTCAGAAGTACATCACAAGACCTTTCTTCATGTCCCACCTTAGTCTGGAAGTTCCACTGAAACCTGTTTAGCATAATAACAACATGTAAGCCTCTGTTTCTGGGTAAGCCTCCACAGACAGACAGGTTGTGGCTGCCCATGAGGTGCATTGGCCAGGTTTCCCATGTGGAAAGTGAGAATTCTACCACTGGACCACTAACACCCCCTCCTAGAAGCTTAACATGAGTGTTTCCTGTACAGCAAGGGCCTGGTCCTTGGGGAAATCCATACTGTTACTTGTTTTTGTAAATAAAGTTTTATTGGAACACAGCCATGCCGTTACTATTGTCTACGAATGTTTTCACTCTACACTGCAGAGTTGAATAGTTGTGACAGAGACTGCATTTACTAAAATATGTACTATCTGGCCCTTAACAGAAAGTTTGCTAATTCCTCTTTCTCAGTAAACTTTTTAGAGTCAGGTTATAACACTTTAAAAAATTGAATAATTAGGCTCTGTCTGTCAATACATTTGAGTTAGCATTGAAATAACAAAGGTAAGGAAAGAAAATAAATAAAACTTTTATTCCTTTGGGACATTACTGATAATGACTAATTTCATCTTTCCAATTGTACGCACTGCATTTGAGGTAAGGATGCTGCAGTTAGACATAGAATTATTTTTCCTAAAAGTTTGATATTTCACACTAGAAATGAGTGTGGTGAGACCAAGGATGGAAAGGATGGAGACTACACAATTTGCATCTGTTTCAATGCCGTCTGGTCCTCTCAGACATTTGTGTTCAGGGTGCTGGCCATTCTCTTTCTGTCCCTTTGTCTTTCTCTCTCTCTCTTTCTCTTGTTCTCTCTGTCTTTCTCTTTCAGTCTCAGTCCCTATCTCTCATCCTCTTTTGGTATTTTCCTCTTTGTGTGTGCCTGTCCCGTTCTCTTTTGCCCCTCTCTCTTCCTCTCCATTTCACTTATTCTTTGTCCTTAATCCACAGAAGCCACGCAAATTCAATACGCTACAGTTCTGCCCCTAAATTGTAGCTTTCAATATTTTATTAGGAAATGAAATTGAGGGCTGCCTAATGATCCCAAGAGAAGACTTTCCCAATTTAACATAACCTCTAAACAACATTTGAGAGGCAATTTCATAGGGCCACATGGAGTGGGTATTGCAAAGCCACTGGTGCAGGGGCAGTCTAAGTAATATACATTTTAGTTCCTCCTCTTTGCTTTTAGCACAGCCATGGGGTCCTGCAGACATTTGCTCCTGGTACTGCTGGCTTCTTACTTTCATTTTTATTAAAAAACTAACAAGGAGCATTAACCAGCTCCCTGTTTAATTTCCCATAGAAAAGCAATAGTTTTGAGCAAAATGCACAGCTGTGCCAAATGTATGCGCCAAAGCTAAAAGGGTTTCTTAATATGACAGGTTAATACCATGGATTTTTATTTCATTTGCCACTGAAACAGCTAATCAGGGAGAATTGGACCAGTGGAGGCAGAGGTGAAATTGGGTAGTTGTTAAGAGACAAAGGACGCAGCTTGACAGCCTTCTCTGGGTTTAATGTTATGCTAGTTCGCTGCTGTGAAATTGACCAGAAGTTACCCCATGGGGAGATTTGCCCTGACCTGCCCACGCTTATCTGTGACGTCTAGAAGCTTCCTACACAGGGCTGCTAAGCGAGACATGATTCTGCCCTGCCATGAGCTCTGGTCCTGCCCCTGTCCCATCTGATAAAAACAATTACATTAAGACAAAGCAAGAGAAGATCACACAGTGGAAATCTCTAAGACTTCATATTAATCTCAGCATTTGGTTTCCCTTTGGCTCTGAGAAAACGAACACATAGTGAAGTGAAGAATTATAGAAAAGAGAATGCCCTAAGTTCTGATTTTATGGAAACTGAGGGCAAGCCAGACAGCCTGGCCATATCAGATGACCAGCCCAGCCCAGCTCAGCTCAGCTTTACAGAAAAACAATCCTTTAATGTGGTCTTTCTGGAGCCCTGGTGGTATAATAGTTAAGAGCTCAGCTGCTAACCAAAAGGTGGGCAGTTTGAATCCACCAACCTCTCTTTGGAAACCTTACAGGGAAGTTCTGCTCGTCCTGTAGTGTCATTATGAGTCAGAACGGGTTTGGTGGTTTTTCTATCCAATTCTTCTTCCTTAGGCCAGGTTTCCTAACCACTCTTGCTTCTCTTTAGTTTATAACCCTGTTTGCTGTCAAGTCAATCTCGACTCATGATGACCCCATGCGTTACAGAATAGAACTGCTCCATAGGGTTTTCTTGGCTGTAATTTTTTACGAAAGCAAATCACCAGGCCTTTCTTTTGCAGAACCACTGGGTGTGCTCAAACCGCCAATCTTTATGTTAGTGGTTGAGGGCAAACGATTTGTCCCTTCCAGAAACCTTCTTCTTTATTTCATAGCATACACAGTTTTGTTAAAACGTGTGTAATTCATCACAATACTCTTTGATAGCGATCTTAGCAAAGCTTCTCAATGTTGGTTAAGTTCTTTAGGTAAGGGCATAATTTTGATCTTTATAAAAGTTAGTTCTGTTTTTCCTCTTAAACAGCAAGACTTTGTCAAGGCATAGGTCAAAAAATAACCTTCCGTGTCAAGATGAATATTGACAAGCATGCTTTGAGTTGTCTGTTTTAGATTTTTTTTCCTTTCGCTTCAAATGAATTTTTGCTCGGACCCTGGAGATCCTCTCTGACACCACTACTTGAGTTCTAGTGTTCAATTTTTAAAGCCCAGACCCAGTGCCGCCAAGATGCCATTAGAATACAACTACAGAATTTTGACAGATATATTCTAGTTTTCAAACAGTACAAGGGTCAAGGGATTAAGGTGTATACAAGGCCCCGACTCGCATACCTGAAGAAAGCAAGGAGCTAGAAGAGTTCAAAGCAGTAGACAGCCTGCAACAGAGTAAAGGAAGGAGAAATTTTCAGTTAATTTGTTTACTTATAGCTCAGGGAACAATTCCCTTGCTTTCAAATTAAATCATTTCTGCTCTGCTTCCTTAGACAGGCATCAGGAAGGCACCATCAGAGGTTCTGAGTAATGTTTTCCACAATAAATAGAAAATGGCCATTTACAAATGACTCTGTGAGTGACTTCTGTGAGCTAAGGCATGAGTGGTTAGCTTTCTAAGATGGTAACAACAACAAAAAAGAACAAAGAAAGGAAAAAAAAAAAGGAAAGTGTGTCTGTAGAAACAACCAGCTGAAGAATTGATCAAAAGGAAAAGCTATTATATCTCCAGAGAAGGAAACAATTAGATCACCTGTTGCTTCTTCAAGTAGAAAATATGATGTATTAATGACTCTTAAAAGCTGTTCCCATTTATTCTGGTTGAATGATGGTAGCGGCTATGTAGTGCAGCACCCTGAACACTAAGCCCGGGACACACATGGATAACAATACTTGCTGCTATTTGGTAAGTAGCTACTGTATGTCAGGTGTTATATTAAGTGCTTTGTAAAAGGAAAAAAAAAGAAAAGAAATTCAAAACCTTGCTCAGTGTTTGAGATGACTTAGGTCAGCAATGAGAATAACTGGAGAATGATACTTGGATGTTAAACTTTCTCTCGAATATCTGGTTACTTCAAGATTGTACTTCTTTCTTCTTCAAATGCATTCTTCCCCAATCTTTGCTATTATTCTTTTCTTACAGAGCTTCCCTCCATCCTCTCATTCCTAACAATATATACTCTATGTGCTGATGAAATCTCCCTTGGCCCAACTCCAGACAAACTCAGAGTATAAAAATAATCATTTACAAATAAATGTATCCCTATTTCCTCTTTCGTTTTCTACTCTCCCCCTCTTTCCTCTTTGTCAATAAATGTAAGTAGATTGATGGTGCTAATTCACACGTCTGAAACACTCTTTTTTTCTGCTGTAGAGTTTCACCAATAACCCTTCCAACACTCAGCTTGTCTTTGATTTAAATAATAAATGCTAGGAAATATATCTTGTTCAGAGACGCTAACATTAAAAATGGCTCCAGCAACACTGAGATCTGTTTGCCTCTCTCGAAAAACCTCTCCAGCTTGGAAATACTCTTAGAATGTGAGAATAGCTCTATCCCCTTGAGCACAGTTCACGATTAAGCCCTACGATTTATTTACTTATAATTATGCCTGTCTCTGCAGATTGCTTTTTCTATAGCTTTTCAAAGCCTGACTCTGAAGGCTTAGTGTGTTTACAGGCAAAAGTACCTTTTGAAACCCTTGTAAAGTGAGTTTTAGTGGTTCTACTGACAAGAACTTATTCATCCAGAGACCACACATAGACAAGAGTAACAGAACTAGCAGGATTCTAGGTGCTAAAATCAATGAAGTCCCAATTTGGCAAAGTCAAAATGGAGGGTTTGCTAATATGTAGTTTCTGTCATTTTATGGTATGTGTTCTTTTTGTCTGTTTTATGTCTTCAGGTTTACCCTTTTATTTGAAAACGAAAGCATTAACACCTAAGGAGAAAGAGTCAGCATTTACAAAAAATTGAGAAGATTGAATTCAATCCAGGGATTGACTATTATTACCCAGTATTGGTTTCAGGTGACACCAATAATGGTAAGGAAAACACGTTTCACATAATTTGTTTTAACACCTGAGACTAAAACAAGACCTTTGAAGGCTAAACAAAAGCACAAAGCTCTAGCACACTTTCTTCATAACACACTTTATCTTTTCAGTATATTTACAAATATTATAATCTAAATCCTACTTCAAAAACACAGTGTGGTTTTAGATATGTCCATGTTTTATTTTAGTTTTTTCATCTGACACTTTCCCCCTCCTCCTCCTCCTTAGTTTCTCATTCCTCTTCTTCCCCCTCCTCTTCTCCTTTTTCTTCCAGGATTCAGTTTATCTAAGTATGGAATTTTCTGTGTGTCTATATATAAGGTGAAACTCGTGCCTCTACAGGGATCAGCCTTTGGTTATCTTCAGGCTTCAGAATCAGGTTAGAACCTGGGATAATTTGGAAAAAAAACAAAATAAGCTCTTTGGGAGATAAACAACACTTGAATGCCCTGGAACACAGAAGCAAAGTGCATAACTCAATGGTGATGCTTATGAAAGGCCAGACTCTCAACGAGGACTGACTGTTGAGGGCAAACAGAGCAGAGAACAAATCAACAGGGTCTGAATAATAACAAGGTTCTACTGCCTTTGCACTGGTATGTGTATTCACCTTGAGGGCCCTGGGAAAGCAGCCAGGCTGACCATTGGAGATAGGAATTGAGTTGATGACATTTAGCAACAGCAAACCATTGGTTTTAGCTTGTTTGTATTTATGTTTTTAGCATGTTATAGTTGGCATATCGCTGAACAATTTCTTCATTTCTAGTTTTTAATGTTTTATCTTTTTTTCCAATTATGAAAGTGCTGTGCGTTATTTATAAAAATGTAGAAAATACTGATAAAAAGCAGAAAAAAAAAAAAACACCACAATGAAAATCTCATTCAGTGTCCTACTGCAACCCAACGCCATTCAGGTTCTTGTCCTGTCTTATTAGCCGATTGAAATAACAGGGACACTAACTGCAAGGGAAACAGAAAGTGGCAAGTTTATTGTCTGCAGCATACAAGGAGCACATGGGGTCTAGCAAACCTAAGGCCACGTGCTTGCCGTCTAAGGGGGCTGGGGCGCTTTTTGTTTCCAGTGGCCTCAGGGGTTGGGTTTGGTACCCGGGACTTTCCACCCTTAGGCCTCTCATGCCCATATTTGGGGGTCCGGATATTAAATCATCTTCTGTCGGATGTGTGTGTAATGCGACCCCTCGCTTCTAAAGTGGAATTGGGTGAAATCATGGGCTGGGAAATATCGTTCCTTCTGGTGACAATTGGGTCCAGGGGTTGGTTGAAGGATGTGATTTCTTCAATCTGGGCTAGGTGAGTGGATGGAGCCACTACCTGCTGTGACTTCCTGGAAAATGTTGCTCAAAAGAAGCTCTTGGTTAGCAAGAGAAAGAAAGGGGGAAAGGTTGTTGATTGGGGTTTTCACTACCACCCAGAGACAATCACTGTTAAGAATATGACTGATGTTTTGACTTGCTCCTTGGTATGTTCTGTACATTTATATCCCAAAACATTCAGTTCTATAAGTATTAGTTGACTTCACGTCAGCTGGAAACTCCCTCTTATATAAATTGGAAAAAAAGAAAAGAGATGCATAAGGCATACATTTCTACAGCCTATCCTATGTGTCAGAGCCGACTCGACAGCAGCGGGTTTGGTTTGTTTTATCCTTTATCAACCTCCATATGAGACGGAATATACTAAGATCTGTGATTTGAGGCAATGAAAGTTTCCAAATTTATTCAGAAGTGAAGAATAAGAGAACAACAAGAAATGAAGATATATTGAATTAAAAGGACTATAGTTATCTTCCCCACTTTCCATGGTGCATCCATCTGTACTCAGCCTAATCACTAGAAGAGGTAGAAAGAAATCATCAACGATACTTCAAAGCCTTTATATTCCCAGAAGACACAAAACACTTCAGTTGCATAAGTAAGAATAGAAAGAGACAATCATTTGCCCTGCACTTCAGCAGCCCTACAGAGTGTCCGTGCAACCTCCTCCATTTCTGCAAACAAAACAATGACAACACAATAGTTGTAGGTCCTTGGTTTACGGGAGATTGGCAGGGAAGGGGTCGTAAGTAAGATGGTATGGCAGCTACACTGAAGTAACATCTTCATTAAATCTTAATTAAAAAAAAATATGTTTGTAAGGTGTGTTTATTTGAGACTTCAAATACTTGTTAATTTATACTTAGTGCGTTCTGTTTAAGGGTGTGTGCCTCTTTTCATTCACAGAGTGTTTGCTCAAATCTACCGGGCAGCGTTTCGTTCTGTTGTGCATGGGGTCGCTATGAGTCAGAACCGACTCGGTAGCACCTAACAACAACAACATTTCAGGTGTGTCTCTTGTAAGAAGTTACGCTTTGTTTAGGTTTTTTTTTTTTTTTTTCCATTTTGGAAAGATTTGTAATTTATTTGGGGTCTTTAATCCACTACATTTAATACGATCACTGAATAATTTGGGTTTAACTCAACTGTCTCAGTATACATCATCTATTTGCCATACTATTTATGTTCCTTTTTCCTCATATTTTGATTTATTTTGATTAATTATACATTTTTATTATCTTATGTTCTTTTCCATTAGCTTGATTCTATACATTCTTTTGTTATTTTCAGTGGCTACCCTAGAGATTAAAAATGCATTCTTGGCTTACTAATGTTGTCGTTAGGTCCCATCAAGCTGGTTCTGACTCATAACAACCCTATGTAGAACAGAATGAAACACAGACCGGTGATGGAACCTCTCCACAATCATTGTTATGCTTGAGCCCATGATTGCAGCCACTGTGTCACCCCATCTCTTTGAGGGTCTTCCTCTTTTTTGCTGACCCTCTACTTTACTGAGTATGATGTCTTTCTTCAGGGACTGGTCCCTCCTGATGACATGTCCAAAGTACGTAAGACAAAGTCTCACTGCCTTTGCTTCTAATGAGCATTCTGGCTGTACTTCTTCCAAGGCGGATTTGTTCATTCTTCTGGCAGTCCATAGTATATTCACTATTGTTTGCCAACATCATAATTCAAAGGCTTCAATTCTTCTTCAGTCTTCCTTATTCATTGGTTAATTAGCATCTAATACAAATTAGTACATTTACCACCTCACTGATAATGGGGGAACTTAAAATATTCTAGTTCCATTAAAATTCTTTCCACCTTCTGTGCTATTGTTGTTATGTAATTTAGTAACCTTGATATTTCAAATTTCATGAGTTTTTGCTATTATTATTGAATTATTTGACAATATGTTTAAATTAGCCTAAATGATTAGTTTCTTCATTTTTTAAAGTTCATTCTTGAATGTTTGCTTTTTTATGCTCATTTTCTTTCTTTTTGAAAAATTCCCTTTAATATTTTATCTAGCTCAAGCTAATAAGTTTGACAAATATTTTCATTTTTTGTTATTTTTTTTTACATCTTTATTTTGCTGTAATTTTTGAGGGATAATTTTTCTGGGTATAGACGTCTATATCTTGACAGATATTTTCCTTCAACATTTAGAAGGTATAATTCCATTTTTGTTTGGCTTCTCTTGTTTCTGTTGGGAAATTGGCAGTCAATTTTATTGTTGCTTCTGTGGTAGTAGGGTGTGTGTGTGTGTGTGTGTGTGTGTGTGTATCTACCCTCCAAGCTACTTTTAGGTTTCTTGTTTCTTTGTATCTTAGTAGTTTTATTTGTGTCTAAGTGTAGTTTCCTTTTTATTTATCCTGCTTGAGATTTGAACCAATTTTTGAAACTTTGAATTGATGTGTTCTATTATTTTGGAAAAATTCTGGGCCATATATTACTTCTTTCTCATTCTTTCTATATTTTATTGTTGGGTCTGAAATTATATATATAATGGAATTTTTCTATGCGTTATATGTCTAATACTCCTTTATTATATAATCCTTTTTTCTTCTCTTTCCTTCAACCTGGAAAACTTCTTCTAATATATTTTCTAGTTCACTAATTCTCTCTTCAATTGGATTAAATCTGTTTTAAAACCCATCTTGAATACTTAAATTTATATCTTGTGGAGTTCTGTTCTAAACTGTCCATTTTTCTTTTACATATATATTACATTCTCTGTTGAGGTTCTTCATTTAATCTTTTAAAAAAAATTATCATGGTTTATTTAAAGTAGGTCTCGTAAAGTCATCATCTGTTTACATTATCATTTTTCTTGTGATTTTCATTCAATTCTTTCTTTTGAAAAAACTTAATTTTACTTATTAAATGCCAGACACTGTCTGTAGATTTTTTTTAAAAGCATAAATAGGTACGTACACACAATGGAATACTATGCAGCAATAAAGAACAATGATGAAATCAAGAAACATCTCACAACATGGATGAATCTGGAGGGCATTATACTGACAGATAAAAGTCAATCACAAAAGGACACATATTGTATGAAACCTAATATTATTTAAAAAACCAAGAAAAGGTTTACCCAAAGGAAAAAAAAAATCTTTGATGGTTACAAGTGCGGGGAGGTGTGTGGAGGGAAAACCACTAGCTAGTAGGCAACTTAACTTTGGTGAAGGGAAAGACACACAATACAGGAGAAGGCAGCACAACTTAACCAAGGCAAAGTCATATAAGCTTCCTAGACACATCCAAACACCTTGAGGGACCGAGTTACTGGGGCTGAGGTCTGTGGACCATAGTCTTGGAGGACATCTGTGTCAATTGGCATAACATAGTTCATAAAGAAAATATTCCACATCCTACTTTGGTGAGTAGTGTCTCGGGTCTTAAAAGCTTGCAAGCAGCCATTTAAAAATATATCTATTGGTCCCATCCTGTCCAGAACAAAGGAGAATGAAGAAAACAAAAGACACAAGGAAGATATTAGTCCAAAGGACAAATGGACCACATGAACCACAACCTCCACTAGCATGAGCCCAGAAGAACTAAATGGTGCTTGGCTACCACCACCAACCTCGCTGACAGGAATCACAATAGAGGGTCCCAGACAGAGCAGGAGAAAAATGTAGAACAAAACTCAAATTTACAAAAAAAGACTAGACTTCTTGGTCTGAAAGAGGCCAGAGGAACCCCCGAGACTATGACCACCCCCCCCACCCCAGCAAGCTGCTAACTCAGAACTGAAGCTACTCCCAAAGACTACCTTTCAACCAAAGATTAGACAGTCCTATAAAACAAATAATAGCACATGTGAGGAATATGCTTCTTAGTTCAACCAAGTATATGAGACCAAATGGGCAACACCTGCCCAAAAACAAAGACAAGAAGGCAGAAAGGGACAGGAAAACTGGGCAAATGGACATGGAGAACCCAGGGTGGAAGGGGAAAGGTAAGGAATACTGACACATTGCAGGGATTGCAACCAATGTCATGAAACAATTTGTGTATGAATTTTTGAATGAAAAACATTTTTGCACTGTAAACTTTCACCTAAACCACAATAAAATTAGGAAGAAAAAAAAGCATAGATAGTTTGAGGCTCTAAATGCTGTAACCTTCCTCCAAAGATAATTTGTATTTGCTTCTGATAATCAATTAGGGCAGGGACGGAGGACCTCAATCCAATCATTGAGTGAGTTGATTCAAATCTGGGCTTCTATCTTTGTAATAACCCTTTGTTATCAAGTGAACTCTGACTCATAGCAACCCTGTAGGACTTCTAAGGAGAGGCTGGTGGATTTGAACTGCCAATATTTTGGTTAACAGCCAAGCTGTTAACCACTGTAATAACTGATCGATTTTCAACCCTGGAGTCAGAAGTGACTCGACAGCACTGGGTTTTTTTTTTTCTTTTTACTCCCAGGGTATGGGAATCAAGGAAAGAAATCATGAGCCTCGACTGTAAGTCTGAGGTATTTACCAGGACCAGCTGCTCCTTGAAAGACCTTGAACTCCAATTTTTTCCACCCAGTCCAAAAAGATGGCTAATGCTCTCCTCAGCTTTTTGTATTCTCAGCCTGCAATTTTCAGAGAAAAATGTGGTGCCATCTCTTTGGGCCTCCCTTCTTCCCAGATTCTTCACCCCTCAGGATTGATTGCTTTTGTAGTTTCTCAAAACCATCAAATAAACAAACAATACTATTTTATTCAGTATTTCTATTGTTTTCAGCAGGACAATTGAACCGATATAGCTAGCCCATCATTACTAGAGCAGATACACATAAAAAATTAAATTCTGTAAGACTGAAGCCAAAACATGGTAAATAGGAGAAGCAATCATTACCAAATCCGAAAAATTTTGCTACTCAGTGAATCATACCTCTGTTTCAGATAGCCAAGTGTATTTGTTTCCTAAGTCTACCATAACAAAGAACCATAACTGGGTGGCTTAAAAAAACAAATGCATTCTCTCATAGTACGAAAGTCTAGAAGTCCAAAATCAAGGTGTCAGCAAAGCCATGCTGTGAAACTCAGTAGAATCCTTCCTTGCCTTTTCCTAGCTCCTGGTGGTGGCCACCACTACTTGTTTTTCCTTGACTTATAGAAGCATCACTTTCATCTTTGCCTCAGCCTTCACATGACTGTCTTCCATTGTTTTCTTATAAGGAAATCTGTTTCATTAAATTAGTGCCCAATTTTTTATATCCCAGTATGACCTCATGTGAACATAACTAATCACATCTGCAAAGGTGCTACTTCCAAAGAAGTTCACATTGACAGCTACAGCATATATCTTTTTGAGGGACACATTTCAGTCCATAATACTAAGTTTTTATCTGTTTGTGTGTGTATCTGAAGAAAAACCAGCTTAATTTATCTGCACTTTGGAATTTAGAAAGCACTTTTCTTAAACTTTGCCTAGTTTATTACAACAAACCTGTGTGTTTGTATATTTCATATGCATGCAAAAGCTAGACAATGAAAAAAGAAGATGGAAGAAGAGTTGATGTATCTGGATTGTGGTGTTGGTGAAGAATAGTGAATATATCGTGAACTTCCAGAAGAATGAAAAAATCAGTCTTAGAAGACAAACAAGAAAATGCTCCTTAGAAGTGAGAATGGTGAGACACTGTCTTGCTTATTTTGGAACATCAATATTAAAGACCAATTGTTAGAAAAGGGCATCATGTTTGGTAAAGTAGAGGGTCAGTGAAAATGAGGAAAGCAATGGGCTCAAGCATGTCAAAAATCATGGAGATAGCAAAGGACCAGGCAATGTTTTCATTCTGTTATACATAATTAGGTTATGAGTTGAAGTTAAACGGACAGCAACTAAGGAAAACAACAACCATGTATACACATATGTTATGTGTATTTTACGTGTATATGAATTAAGACGGCACTGGGTTATATGAATTATATCTCTATTATATTTTCTTCCATTTATTTTTATCACCAATTGAATACTGTCTCTAACTTAATCTTCAATAAGCAGCATTCACGTCCTGACCAGTATACCCATGTTTGCAAAATTCTGCTCGTGGTGCTACTTAATGCACTAAGACTTTACAGCTTGTTAGAAGAAAATAAATCCCTATCATTAAAAAAATCCTGAGTTTTTTTTTTTTTTTTTTTTCGTAATTAAAAACAGACCCAGTTGTTTTTTGCAAAGCAACTAAAAATGAAGGCTTTGACAATAAACATCCTGGGGAGTGAAAGAAGGTGTGAGAGGGCAAGCAGGCAAGACAAATTTTGAAAACATTTGACCCTAACCCAGTTTACCATTTTAAAGTTCTCTTTCATGTTTTTCCTCCTTCCTTACTTTTTTCTTTTTTGTGCTATATGCAAAGAGGTAGGGCTAAAAAGTATTCAAAGAGCACTTGTTTTAGACTTCACAGTATTCCTACAGAGCTAGAAGATCAAAGGGAAGACTTCACATACATTTTGGCTTATCAAATGCAGAGTATGTCACAAAAGTTGTGTTTCTTTTATTTTCTTTTCTCTTTTTCACACACACATACAATGTAATACGATTAAGAAGGCATTGTTGAAACTTGTGTTCTGCATCTTTTTAAATGAGCATTGTACTCTGAGGAGGAGAGCAATGTGTTTCATTTTAATTAATGCAATGACACGAAGTTTCCAATTGAGTCATGGAAAGAGTGAAAGAGAGAAGAAGAAAATTGAGCCAGACTGTGAGGCAGTGCCGAATGCATAGATAATAAGGAAATGGTTTCCTTGGCAACAACAGCATTTTGGAAGGTTTCAGGCAAAAATACAACTGGATAAAAGTATCTGATTAAAATTTATTGTGGGAGAAGGAAACAATGCAAATTCTAAAGGTGCCAGAATACGTACCATAAATCTCAATGTGATTGGTTAAAACTAATTTATAGAATTTGCTTAATTAAGATCATTTTCTCTTAAAGCAGATTTTGGGAGGCCATGTCAATCTGGCAAAGAAGGGTTCGAAATACCCAAATGGCACTTATACTTAATTTCCGACCTAAGATTCAAAATCCATTGACCAAAGCAACAAAACACATATCTAAAAGATCAACACTAGATACTCATTTATGGGGACTTCTGATATCTCTTCTAAATTCCGTTTTGTCTGAGGAAGACACTATGCAGTCTTCTTCAACTACCAAGAATAAGATTTATTACAGATCATTTTCCGTGCATTTAGAGATAATCCTTACCAAGCCTTTAGCTTTTCAAAGCTAAGTTGGTAAATGCAGACCATCAGGATGAAAATCTGTTGCACATGTAAATTTTGGATAAACAAAGCCAACTGGTCACTCTGTTGGGCATATTTTTCTACATCCATTGCTGACAAACTAGTATTCCATCTTCTTAGGCAATGTCTTGGGATGTCACAAACTACTGGGAAATAGAAGATGAAAGGATGATGGATCTCTAAAATTTTGTCAGTTCTGGGAAAAGAATTCAAAGGTCTTAGGTAAAATGAATCATCAACAACATACAAAAAAAAAAAAAAACCCTCATGTCTGCTAGTGGCCAAAATAACGCTTATTATCATAACATGATTTTATGAAGATAGTCTTTGATTTTCTTAGCACTAACATGGAAGGGCATTGCAACATTCAGTTCTCATTTACTTTACCTCATATACTGGAGATAACCAATATAGAAAGTGATTAATGAGCTTTAATTCATTTTTTATTTGTGATTACCGCTAAGTTTCCTGAGAACTCAGCATGAATCAGATGTTCAATTCTAAGGAAGCAACTGAAGTGATGTTTCTGTAAGTGAAAGTATGGAAACAATTTCAGTTTTTTAACATACAAGATGATGTTTTGATGAAATACTTGGAAATCTTTGCTGAAAAGAGCTAGGGAAGCAGGCATTATTTCTATTTTATTACTTTTGTCCTTCGTCACAGCTAAAATTAATGAATTTAAATAAAATATATGCCTACACTTAACTGTAATTTTGACTAGTTAGAAAAAAAAATTCCAGGTCAAAAATTTAGCAAAGGTTATAGTTCTTACTAATTTATGTGATTTATTCACCCCTAATAATTATGAGTAATTAATAATGAGCAGAAAGTGGGAAATAAAATAATGTACGGCACAGTAGATAAGTATCCACGTGTGCTTTCATTACTTCTATTTCTGGTAAGTGGTACTTGAAATAACAATTGTCTTGAAAGGACAATGAAATTTTGAATTCAAACTCTTCTGTAATACATTTTGGCAAATAAAATGTTCTTGTCCTTGGGCCTGAACTTTCACCATTAATTATTTAGTTTATTCAGATTCCTGAATTAAAAGACAACTGTTTTGAGACAGAAAAGTACTCTGCTTATATAAACTTACAAACTTTTTTTTTCCTTTTTATAAAATTGGTACAGTGCAGAAATCATTATTAACAATGCTAATTGCTTTGCAGTTAAAAATCTGCTGATTCCTTCAGAGATAATTACTAATGTTCACATTTCCAGTAATTTTAAGCATGACACCTAATTCATTTCATTAAAACTTTATTGAGGGTCTATTGTGGCCTTAATATTCTAGAAGATACTTAAAATCTAGATGTTGAGAGCAAGGACTTTGCTCTAAAAGAGACATGAGTCGGAATCAACTCGACGTCAATGGGTTTGAAATGGGTTTGAATTTGGAAGGGAAAAAGACATGGATGCTGTCATGAGTAGAATAGTGTCCCCCCAAAATATCTGTCAACTAGGCAACGCCATGGTTCCCAACATTGTGTGATTGTACACAATTTTGTTATCTGATATGATTTTCCTATGTGTTGTAAATTCTGTCTCTATGATGTTAATGAGATGGATTATTGGCAGTTATATTGATGAGATCTACAAGATTAGATTGTGTCTTAAGTCAATCTCTTTTGAGATATAACATACAACCAAGAAAGTAGTGCAGGGAGTAGAGCATATCCTTTGGACCTGAGGCTCCTGCACAGAGAAGCTCCTTGACTGGGAAGATTGATGACAAGGACCTTCTTCCAGAGCTGACAGAGAGAGAATGCCTTCCGCTAGAGCTGGCATCCTGAATTCAGACTTCTAGCCTCTTAGGCTGTGAGAGAATAAATTTCTCTTCATTAAAGCCATCCACTTGTGGTATTTCCATTATAGCAGCACTAGATGACTAAGATAAATGCTAAATTACTTCTACATACCTCATGCTGTCTTAACTGGGGGCTTTTGCACACACTACAAGTCAATAGCTTATGTAGCCACTAAGGTCTTTTTCAAATGCCACCCTCTCTTTTCCTGCACTGATAAACCCAGCTGAATGTAGATTCTTCCACTATCTTCACTCCCACCCCACACAGGATTTTCTTGAACTGAGTCATAAATTCTAATGCGTAGTTTTTCAAAATTGTGTCACTTAAGAACTATAGTTGAAAATAATGATAATATCTAATTTATAGCCCTTGTTGTTGTTAGGTGCTGTCGAGTTGATTCCAACTCATAGTGACCTTAAATACAACAGAATGAAACACTGCCCGGTCTTGCACCATGCCTCTAATCCTTGTTATACTTGAACCCATAGTTGCAGCCACTGTGTCAATCCATCTTGTTGAGGGTGTTCCTCTTTTTCGTTTACCCTGTACTTTACCAAGCTTGATGTCCTTCTCCAGGGACTGATCTTTCCTGACAACGTGTCCAAAGTATGTAAGATGCAGTCTCGCCATCCTTCCTTCTGAGGAGCATTCTGGTTGTACTTCTTCCAAGACAGAGATTTATTTGTTCTTTTGGTAGTCCATGGTATATTGAATATTCTTCACCAGCACCACAATTCAAAGCTGTCAACTCTTCTTTGGTCTTCCTTATTCATTGTCCAGCTTTCACATGCATATGATGAGAAAGAAAATACCATCACTTGTGTAAGGTGCACCTTAGTCTTCAAGGTGACATCTTTGCTTTTCAACTTCTTTAATGCAGATTTACCCAATGCAATGCGTCTTTTGATTTCTTGACCACTACTTCTATAGGTGTTGATTGTGGATCCAATTAAAATGAAATCCTTCACAGCGTCAATCTTTTCTCCATTTATCATGACGTTCCTTATTGGTCCAGTTGTGAGGATTTTTGTTTTCTTTATGTTGAGGTTCAATCCATACTGAAGGCTGGGGTCTTTGATTTTCATCAGTAACTGCTTCAAGTCCTCTTCACTTTCAACAAGCAAGGTTGTGTCATCTGCATAATGCAGGTTGTTAATAAGTGTTCCACCAATCCTGATGCCCTGTTCTTCTTCATAAAGTCTAGTTTCTTGGATTATTTGCTTAGCATACAGATCGAATAGGTATGGTGAAAGGATACAACCCTGATGCACATCTTTCCTGACTTTAAACCAGGAAGAATCCCCTTGTTCTGTCCCAACAGCTACCTCTTGGCTTATGTACAGGTTCCTCATGAGCACAACTAAGTGTTCTGGAATTCTCGTTCTTGGCAATGTTTTCCATAGTTTGTTATGATCCACACAGTCAAATGCCTTTGCATAGTCAATAAAACACAGGCAAACATTGATGTCAAATGGGTCCTGGGTGAAAGCAGAGAATACCAGAAGGATGTTTAACTATGTTTTACTGACTATGCAAAGGCATTTGACTGTGTGGATCATAACAAATTATGTATAACATTGCCAAGAATGGGAATTCCAGAACACTTAATTCTGCTCATGAGGATTCTTTACATAGATCAAGAGGTAGTTGTTCAGACAGAACAAGGGGATACTGATCGGTTTAAAGTCAGGAAAGGTGTGCATCAGGGTTGTATTCTTTCACCATACCTATTCAATCTGTATGCTGAGCTAATAATACGAGAAGCTGGACTATATGAAGAAGAACGGAGCATCAGGATTGGAGGAAGACTCATTAACAACCTGCGTTAGGCAGATGACCCAGCCTTGCTTGCTGAAAGTGAAGAGGACTTGAAGCACTTACTAATGAAGATCAAAGACCACAGCCTTCAGTATGGATTACATCTCAACATAAAGAAAACAAAAATCCTCACAACTGGGCCAATGAGCAACATCATGATAAAAGGAGAAAAGATTGAAGTTGTCAAGGATTTCATTTTACTTGGATCCACAATCAACAGCCATGGAAGCAGCAGTCAAGAAATCAAAAGATGCATTCATTGCATTGGGCAAATCTGCTGCAAAGGACCTCTTCAAAGTGTTTAAGAGCAAAGATGTCACCTTGAGGACTAAGGTGCACTGACCCAAGCCATGGTATTTTCAATCACATCATATGCATGTGAAAGCTGGGCAATGAATAAGGAAGACTGAAGAATTGATACTTTTGAATTGTGGTGCTGGTGAAGAGTATTGAATATACCATGGACTGCCAAAAGAACAAACAAATCCATCTTAGAAGAAGTACAACCAGAATGCTCCTTAGAAGCAAGGATGGCGAGACTGTGTCTTACATACTTTGGACGTGTTGTCAGGAGGGATCAATCCCTGGAGAAGTACATCATGTTTGGCAGAGTACAGGGACAGCGAAAAAGAGGAAGACCCTCAACGAAGTGCATTGACACAGTGGCTGCAACAATGGGCTCAAGCATAACAACGATTGTAGGGATGGCTCAGGACCAGACAGTGTTTCATTCTGTTGTGCTAGGTTCTCTATGAGTTGGAACCAACTCAATGCCACCTAAGAACAACAAACATCTTTCTGGTATCCTCTGTTTTCAACAAATATCTATCTGACATCAGCAATGATATCCTTGGTTCCACATCCACTTCTGAATCTGGCCTGAATTTCTGGCAGTTCCCTGTTGATATACTGCTGCAACCACAGCATAAGTAGACTGCTGGGTCCTTCTTCCCAGTCTGTCTCAGTCTGGAAGCTCAGCTGAAACCTGTCTGCCATGGATGACCCTGCTGGTATCTGAATATTAGTGACTTAGCTTCCAGCATCACATCAACATAAAAGCTCCCACAGTG
The DNA here is from genome assembly GCF_030014295.1 of Loxodonta africana. Classification (NCBI taxonomy): domain Eukaryota; kingdom Metazoa; phylum Chordata; class Mammalia; order Proboscidea; family Elephantidae; genus Loxodonta; species Loxodonta africana. The sequence goes on along the minus strand of NC_087347.1, from coordinate 106,107,173 downwards.
TGACAAACTGACAGACACATGGGGGTTATAGCCCTTATATGCCAGATATTTCCTAAGTGATTTACGTATATTAACTCATATAGTTATGACAACTAATAGAACTCCCATACTTTATGTGGTAAGCTCAAGAACGCTTAAATACAAAGAATTTAAATGTTCTTCTCAAAATCATACACCTAAAAATTGGTGCTAAGTGGTTTGGCTCCAGAAACCGTAACTTTAACTGCTATAGTCTACTGCATATTCTGAAGCAAGAATGATTCTTTGAGGTAATGAGTTTGCTTACTATTTGGCTTAATCCAAATCTAATATAAACCAGTCATGTATAATATAATAGTTGGTTTGTTAGCTATGAGAAAATATGGTACTTTCCTAACATGTATTTTTTTATAATTAGGTATAACCAAGTTTATACTCCCCTACTGAGCACAAAATTATTTTGAGGACCATCTGATTCATCTTAGACTATCTCACAGTATCAAAAATAGGATCTTGCTGATGATACCAAAAACAAAACCAAACCCATTGCCGTCGAGTCTTTTTCGACTCATATATACCTATAGGACAGAGTAGGACTGCCTCATAGGGTTTCCAAAAAGTGGCAGGTGGATTCGAACTGCTGATCTTTTGGTTGGCAGCCTAGTTTTTAACCACTGTGCCACCAGGGCCCCGATGATAGTATTTAATAAATATTTATCATATAAATGAACAAAAAATAAATACGATAATCATGTAATAGCATTCACATAAAGTGCCAAAAGGGAAGATTAATATTATACAAACTTTGAGTAAAAAGTGATGATAAATTAAGCCTGCTTTTTTTTGTTGTTTTTGAGAAAAAACTTTTAGAAGATATCATATGGGAACTGGACTTTGGAATTTTGTTTGTTTGTTTGAGTAAACAAACAAGAATAGAAGAAAGAATTTATCAAAAGGAAAAATGTGTAAGAATAGGTTTAGAGGTAAAATGACATAGCTAGGCTGACATGAACATAATTTTAGTAAAGTAAATGATTCCCGCCATGAAGATAAACGAGAAGATACAGGCAGGTGTAAAATGAGGAGGGTCACTGAAAGCCAGTTAAGGAGTTAAGACTCTGTTAAAATATATATAGAGTACGGTTTTAGGAAGATTAATCTAGTGGCAACATGAAGGATGAATAAGCTAGAAAGGCTTTTACAACCTGGAGGGGAAAAACTAAGAAAAACTAAATAAGTTGCAAGCTGGAAGAAACCTGCCTAAAGAAGGTAACTGCAGTAATACCAAAAGGGGGCAGGCGTTAAATAAACAGATAAGCTGACTGGCCTTGGTGATGGAGTGGATATAAGGGTACAGAGAGAAAGAAAAACTCAGGGCTGAAGACAGTGCAGGCAGGAAGTCAGAATGAAGATTAATAAAAAGAGAGAGTTACTAAGTCAGATGTTCTGGGTTCAATTCTCAAATTTTCTACAAACTGGGAGATTTTTAATAATTCTCTTAGCCTTTGTAGTCTCAGGGGTTTCAATTGTAAAATGGGAAAACAAAATTGGTATTAACTTTGCTCGGTGGCTGTCAAGATTAGGTGACATGATTCATGTAAATTTCTTAATTGTCTGCCAGTAAGGAGTACACAAGAACTATTATAAAAATGTCTGATAGTATTGTGCTTATTTGAGTCTAGGTAACTAAAAAGTGGCAGCTGGAAGGACATCTAAATGAAGCCTGGGTTGGGGGAAAGATACTGAGTTTGTTGTCTGAGTCTAGATGAAAGTGGAACCCAGCCTTCTCCTAAGAAGCCTCAGGATGCACAAAGTCAACAAAAATTTCCTCAGATTCTGTAAGCCAAGTAGACTCTGCCTTTTGAATGTTACCCTAAGTCTGGGTGTTTTTTGCATAGACTAATAACTGACAGTGGTATATAATTTGAATAAAGGGAATATCAGGCTAGAAAGAAAAGGAGTTTTAGAAGATTTACGTGAATAAAACTTAGAAGGTTATAAAAACAAAAAGAAAATATCACTAGACTGTAAGTTTCGTGAGGGCAGACATTGTGTCTCTTCTATTCACCACCCAAAACCCAAAAAAGAACCTTGAACTCCATAAGCAAATTTTGAATGAATAAAATATTTTCAAGGGAAAAAAATATTGATCACAAGTTGTTGTGAGCTTAGTCAAGGCTACTCATTTTGTAAGAAGTGGAAAAGAGAGGTAATTTCATATCATTCTAATTCCAAATCTATTTTGTCTTTTCTTTTCACGTATGTGTTTGTGGCTGAGTCCAGTGTTTGGTGAGGTTCTAGTCCTTTTCATGATGCATAGGGCTGAGAATGCGACTGATCGATAAGGCTAATTTTCAGGTTTTATTTTTTTTTTTATTCACTAATTAGAGCATGTTCTTTAGTTTTGAGAAGTAATATCAAAAATTGTTATGAAAAAGTTGTTGTTATCTCCAATTATGTTATATAAATGATAACATTAAAAAAAGTATCAAAATATATTTTGAAAACTCATGCCTCCAACTAGAGAAGCTTTTCCTTGATCAAACCTATACCTTTACCCTCTTGCTTTTAAGCAATGAATGTAAAATATTTTGAGGGAATAAGGGTTCAGAGTCACTCCGTAGAAGTCTTCAAGAAAAGTAGAGCCATCTGTCTGAAATTCAGTCCTGAGGAAACCTTCTACTGAAGAGCTTCATGAAATTAGCTCCATTTGTATTAACCAAAAAACCAAACCCAGTACCGTCAAGTCGATTCTGACTCATAGTGACCCTAAAGGACAGAGTAGAACTGCCCCATAGAGTTTCCAAGGAGCGCCTGGCGGATTTGAACTGCTGCCCTTTGATTAGCAGCCACAGCACTTAACCACTATGCCACCAGGGTTTCCTCCATTTGTATTATGTTCTTTAAATTGGTCTTTTAAAAAATTGAACTGCTGAATAGTAAAAACCTTCAAAAATATCATTAAAATTTTTAGTAGGCATCAGAATTTTTAAAGGAATATTTAACATTAGTATAGATAAGTGTCAAGAGGTCAGTCCTAAATACACATTGGATTGAAAGCCTTCTCAAAACTAAAGATATAAGTAATTTTGTTTATTTTCATATCTATTAGTTTTCTGAAAATAGCATATAAAAATGAATATGTACCAGTTTTCTGGAGAAACAGAAATGCAGATTTTAAGCTGCTCATATCTTCCACGATTTCTTCTGTATCTCAGCTGATGCTGAAACAAACTATGTTTTACATGCATCAATATATAGATCTCTCCTTTCAAAAATAATATTACCAGTAGACCTTTTTATCTAGAGTTTTTGATACAACCTTACTGATTCTTCATTTTCCATAAGTTCACTTTTAGAGTCATTCTATCCAGTAAAGCTGAAGTAAACGTGGCATATAACCACATAGTATGTTCTCGATGTTAGCCAAACATTAATTTTTTGTTTTCTTTTTAGTAACTCTGTTTTTCTTTTTTCCATTTAAAGGAACACTTGGTGGCAATTGAATGTGGACAGCATGATTCCTTTCAAATGGGTTTTAGTACTCTTACTCATTTCTTTGTCTTACGTTATTTTATTGATAAATATTCTAAGCATAAGGAACAACTTATCTCTACTGCCTCAACAATTTAAAAGCTACATCTGATTTAATTAATAAACGGAGCTTATGGGAAAAGCTTTTATCGATGGGCATTGGTTTAAGATATCTTGGCCTCTTGAGGGAGATGCACTATAATAATTGATCTGAGATCATGTTAGAAAGGGCAGGTCACTTTATATTCTCTTCTAACAAATAGAGAAGTCAGGTGAGGTTGTTTCCTGACACAGCTACTATTTCATTATTTTGGCTGATATCACAGACCCGAAGAAGCTATTTCCAGTATTACTTGAGCCAAGCAAACATAGTCATTGGCAAGCACAGTGTAAATATAGGTAACAAGCAGATATGTTCATACCAGGACATGGATTTGCCATTTATTTTTCACTCAATTACAGGATAAATCTCGCCTATCGAAGCAATAATATTCTGCTCTAAAAGCAAGGTAGGCAGCTGTATTGTCAGTGACAAAGGTTAATTATTGTTCTGGGTGTAGGGGAAGTTGTGGTCTATCCCAGGTTTTGACACTGTAAGACTTTGGCCAAATAACTTTAGTGATACCCAAACTTCAATGCAACCTACAGTTTTTGGAGCATCTTAAATTAAACAAAATGAATCAGAATGCTGATGCCTGAGCCCTACTCAGAGCTTTATTCTTTCATGATTTTTTTCAGGGCATCAGAAGTTCCTAATACAATCTTAAAGCATCTGAATTTTTCTTCTAACTAGGCAGTAACACGTATAACCCAAAGTTGGAAAGTCAAAGTCGACATTTAACTTAGTAAATATTTTTAATAAGAAAAGCCCACTTCCATTTACTAAAGTCATTTTGAAGGTGTAGATATTATATCTACATCTTTTTTCCTAAAGCATCTTCTCCCTCAGTTTCTTCTTTAAATGAAGTCCATATATTGTAATCCCAAGTGAAATTATTTTAGAAAGTGTAGACTCCTAAGTCTTTTACATTTTCAGTGAAAAATCTCCTTCTAAATGCATTTTAGATAAGTAAATACATTTTCAAACTATACCCAGAAGTAAGAAAGTTTAACTGGTTGGCTATTACATAATATACACCTTTTTACTGTTATACCATTGAGTTTTGGAGTTGTTTAACATTCACGTTGTAATCTGGAGGAATTTTCAGTTTACAATCTTTTTTATTTCTAATATAGTGGAAAAAATATATACTAATTATCTTAAATATATTACTAGTGTGTTGGATGACAAGAAGAAGATGATCTCTGACTTCATGGACCTTAAATTCTCATAGTAGAAGACCTAGCTACTGTCAATCCAGAAAATGAAATGAAAAATTTTGATTAATCAGCCATTTAACTTAAAAAATACATGAACAACAGATCAAATATAGAGATTTTCAGCCTCAAAAAGAATAAGAAAACATAATGAAATTGATACTAAAGAGTTAGAAAGAACAGCTCTGTAACTTAGATTTTCATGCGTTTGAAACTCTAATATATGATGCAATTGATGTCATCCTGACCTCAGGATTTCTGGTTGTCCTTTCCATCTGAACCCAACTATGAGAATTTGCACAGGGCATGCATCTCAACCTGCCTTATGGTAGTTCCAAAAGCTCTTGAATTCCTACTGACTTTGTGTACAAACCACTGAAGTTGACAAAGGAAGACAAACCTATGATCATATTTTCAAAGTTTATATCAAGGATACTAATTTAAAGTTGAATATCAGACACGTATAGTTGAATTAATGGGATATTCAGAAGATATGAGAAGCACATCTCCAAAGTGGGAGAAAAAGTTGAACAAAGACACATTCCATCTTCATCTGATAGAGAAAGTTAAGATACCCTGGAGACGAAAATATCTTTGGTTCTGTATTGTCTCTTTTTGCCCATTTCTAGTCTCCTATTTTTTTTTTTATATAGGGTCACTTTTCCTGACTTTAAAACCACTCAGTTAAAGTCAGGAAATGTGTGCATCAGGGTTGTGTCCTTTCACCATACCTATTCAATCTGTATGCTGAGCAACTAATCCGAGAAGCTGGACTATATGAAGAAGAAAGAAGCATCAGCATTGGAGGAAGACTCATTAACAACCTGCGTTAGGCAGATGACACAACCTTGCTCACTGGAAGTGAAGAGGACTTGAAGCACTTACTGATGAAGATCAAAGACCACAGCCTTCAGTATGGATCACACCTCAACATAAGGAAAATAAAAATCCTCACAACTGGACCAATAAGCCACATTATGATAAACGGAGAAAAGACCGACGTGGAAGCAGCAAACAAGAAATCAAAAGACCCATTACATTGGGCACATCTACTGCAAAGGACCTCTTTAAAGTGTTGAAAAGCAAGGATGTCACCTTGAAGACTAAGGTGCACCTGACCCAAGCCAATGTATTTTCAGTTGTATAATATGCATGTGAAAGCTGGACAATGAATAAGGAAAAATTGATTGAAGAAGAATTGATTCCTTTGAACGGCGGTGTGGGCGAAGAATATTGAATACACTATGGACTGCCAAAAGGAGGAACAAATCTGTCTTGGAAGAAGTACGACCAGGATGCTCCCGAGAAGCAAGGATAGGGAGACTGCATATTACATACTTTGGGCATGTTGTCAGAAGGGGTCAGCCCCTGAAGAAGGACATCATGCTTGGTAAAGTACAGCATCAGGGAAAAAGAGGAAGGCCCTCAACAAGGTGGTTTGACACCATGCCTGCAACAATGGGCTCAAGCATAACAATTGTAAGGATGGCACAGGACCGGGCAGTGTTTTGTTCTGTTGTGCATAGGGTTGCTATGAGTCAGAACCTACCAACAGTACCTACATAGGGTCACTATGAGTTGGAATCGACTCATTGGCAACTTTTTTTTTTTAAGACATTCATTGTATCCATTACTATCATACTATTTTTTTTCTTGGTTTTCTTTATACAATTTTAAATTAATGAGATTAAGAAAAACCTCAAGAGGTTATCAGTCTTATCTCTCTCCCAAATCAGGATTCTGTCTTCACAATCACAAATTGCAAAAAATATTCAGAATATTTCAGTTAATTTTCCCACACGTGTCTGCACCAGATAAGATTCTGCCCTTTATTTCCATTCTTCAACAGAAAAAAAAAAAAAAAGGCATTCCTTTATATAATTTTTAAAACCTACTTTTGATACAAATTTATTCTATGCCACATGAATTCACAGATTTACTCCTTGGCCTCATTTCAATTTAATCTGTTATTTTATTATTTTATCCTTTTGAGTATATATTTGCTTTCTATCTCCGTTTTAGTCAAATTTTGCCTTTGTAATATTTTTCTCCTTACATAGTCCACCAACAAAAATCTAGAAGATTCTTGTTTTTCGCTATTTGAAGATCTAGATATTTCCTTTTTTCTCAGAAGGAAAAGGAACTTAAAATGTAAACATATATTCTGAAATTCTATATGCTATTCCTTCATTCTACTGTCTTTACTTTTTCCTGTTCAATCCAGTTAGCATTTATTAATTCCCTACTAATTGATGACATTGCAGTATACGCTTGGAGCATAGAGCAACTAACCTGAGAGAACCTTACAAGCATGGACCCAAAAGTCAATATGCCACAAGCATCCATCTATTTAATTTGATTTAAAATTAGCTTTTGCTAGTTACCTGAATACACCAACAGTTAATTGTTCTCTTCAGTGAGCTAAATGCTGATAGTTATTATCCTACAACCATTTCTCCCAAGGTGAGAGAAAATGTTAGCTCTTATCATAGATAACCTTATCACCCTTGCCCACAACCTTCTGAAGACCTGACCCTACATGTATTTGCAAGACATTTTACCATCCTTTCTAGTAAATAAGAACTTAAACTTAATTACAGCAAGTCCAAAATTATAGCTTTTGGGAAAGGGTCACATACTGAATCCAGGTTTATAGATAACCATAAAATTGAAAAACTTGGTACTTAGACCCAACTTAGAACTGACTTTTAATACCAAGCTATTGAGCAGCCTATTTAGTTTAATGGAAGAAGCCAAACATTTCACTCAAGGATTGCTATCTCTTATTGAAAACTGGTGGCTTATTTTTAGTTTAGTTTTTTTGTTTTATTTTTTTTCCTAAAGCTATTATAAAAGTGTAAAATGTTTTATATGTATAATTAGCCATGGTAATAAAAATACTTAAATACAACTCAGTTATTTGTCAAATATGTCATTTCTAATCTTTTTCTCTAGATTATAAATAACATAAGTAAAACATGTTCAGTTGAAATTGCTTTTGTTTTCTACCATATTACACATGAACATCACAATAAAGATCTACCATATTTTGTTCTTATTTGTTATTAAAATTTTGTGTTGAGTATATTTTGTTATTTCTGAGGTGTGAATTATTTCACAATCCAATGGATATTAATATTCTGTGGGAAACAAGGAAACAGAATAAATGACATTTTGTAGAAAGGGAACTAAAACTCTGTAGAAAAAAATCATTTTTCAGAACAGAAATTTGGTGAAAATGCTGACTTTCCCATCAAATACTTTATGCAGGACCTAGCCTCTTTGAAGTTTAAATGTTTTTTTCTTTGTTCTACCTTTCCTTTCAGTGTCATTTCTTTTCATTTTCATCTCAATCATCTCATAGCAAATACTAATTGAGCTAATTATATGTTTCAGATACTGTTTTCAGGGCTTTCACGTATTATCTAAAATTCATATCCACACAATGGGTTAGATATTATTATCACCACATTTTGAACAAATGAGAAAGTTGAGGTATAGAGATTTATATTTCTTCTTATCATATTCTTGTTTCCTGAAAACCCTCAGGCATCTTAGAAGAGATGAGTTTTCCTTAAGGTGTTCTTGAACAAAGCGTTTACCAAGTGGTTGAAATGCAGGTAGATTTTTTTCTTGTGCCTGGACTCCTGCTCTTTTTTATACTCTCTTTAAACTAAAAAAAAAAAAAAAAAAAAATCCAGAGAAAAAAGGGACCTACTGTTTTATAGCATTTTCAGAAAGGAGAGAAAAAGAGACTAAACCTTGAAATAGGAAAATACAGATGAAAACTAGGAATTTTAACATCTACTATTCTTTCCCTTCCCTTTGTTCCAACCCTTGGACAAATTTACATATCTAAACTAAATAAGATTGAATAATTTACAAAATATTACTTGAGCTGCTAATGTATAAAAATATAAATTTAAGTACCTCGTTTTCCCATCCTAGTGTCATGAGGTACATTGTGGAGCAATCTGACAATGGAATGGAATATTTGAAATTAAATTGTTCTAGCGTGGAAAGGAAGTAGTTAAAGCAACTGGACTGTGATGAATTTCTCCCCTGAATGCTGGAGGTTCATACCTAGGAGAAAGAAAAGCCATTTGACCAGGTTTAATTTTTTTATACGTGTGATGTTTAGATTTCCATGACAAATACATTGATATTATTTGCTAGGGAGAAAATTTATAGAATTCTTTGAACAAGCTATTCTTGGTTTAAGCTCACTTGTGATAAACAAACCTTCAGCCTATATATTTATCGAACATGGTATATTATTTTTCTCTTAATGTATAACAAATTATCATGAACTAAGAAGCGTAAAACAGCACTTGTATATTAGCACACAATTCTGTATATCTAAAGTCCATGAAAGGCATGACTGGGTTGGGTTTTCTGCTCAGGTTTTCACAAACCTGTAATCAAAGCAGGGCTGTGTTCTCATCTGAAGGCTTCACTAAGGAAGAATCAGCTTTCAACTCATTCAGGTTGTTGGAAGAATTCAGTTCCTTCTGATTGCATGACTGAAGTACATTTCATTGCTGGCTGTCAATCAAGGCTAGTCTCACCTTCTAGAGGCTGCCTGCATTCTTTGTCACATGGCCTCTAAAAAATAAATAAAAATCAGTAATGGAGAAACTCCCTACCTTAGAATCCCTCACACTCTTTGATTGCCTCTGCCAGGAAGGACTCAGTATCTTTTTAGGTCTTCCTTGATTAGGTTAGGCCCAATGATGATAATCTCCTTATCTTAAAGTCAACAAAAATTGGACCTTAATTACGTCTGCAAAACCTCTTCAGTTCAGCACTAAATTTGTGTTTGACAGAGTAAATAGGGGAAGGTGCATGTACAAAAGTGGGTGGAAATCTTGGAGGCCGTCTCAGAATTCTGCCTACTACACCTGGCCTTTGGAGTGTACCGCATAAGCAATTGAATACTCTGGGGCATAAAATTGAGATGTTTTATATCTTAAATATTTCCTACTGTGTGTGATAACCTGCAGAACTCAGAGACTTCATTTTTTGTTCTGGGTCAGAAAGCATGTGACTATTGCAAAAACGGAAGATTTGGGAAGAGCAATAACTACCTGCTTGGCTTATGCTCTTTCATAACTGGTATTCTTGAAAGTATTAAAAAAACTTTGTACTTGTTGCTTGTTTGTGTGTCTGGTGTGATAATCTGATCCTTTGTATTAGTTAACTGTGAAAATGTATTGTTTTTGTGCAGAAAAGTACTTGTTAAATATCTTTTCTAAACAGTGTTACAAACTTACCCTGCTCTTATTTTATGTATTTATTTATTTTTTTATTTATATTGTATTCTTTATGTGCCAGGCATTGTTCTAAACATTTTGTAAATATCAACCAGTTTAATTTTCACAACTGCCCTGTAAGGTAGAAACTATATTCTCCCCATTTTACAGGGGGAGAGCATCAGGCTGAGGAAAGTTAAATAACTTATTAAAGAACACAGAGCAAATAAGTGTCAAAATGAGATTCAATCCTAGGCAATCTGCTTCTTCCTAATTCAGGTTTTTATTAAGGTACTAATTACAACTTTCAAATAAATACAATGACATATTTTTGAAATTATTTGGAAATGATTATTTCATTTAATTAATCCACATGAATATAAAATAGGAGATATTAGACCTTTGTAGAAATAACCTAATTTAAGGGATGAGTGACTGATAATACAAGGGTATTTCCAGAGCTTTCCCAAACATATATTTGTTTTTCTTACAGAACTTGTCAAACAAAAAGGTCTTTCCAATTGTATATATGATTATATGACTATTTTTAAATTTAATATTCACTGTTGTTAAAAAGTGTAACCTTGGGCTCTGCATGAGTTCTAGAGAAATATTTGTGTGTGTTAGTCGATAAAAACATATCAGGAAGACCAGTCAGTGTTCAAGGAAGAGGATGCATTTACTGACTAACGTGACTATGTAGAGAGATGAAACTTCAGGCTATCTACCTATTTGATAGATACCTATTTAACGTACATCTATTAAATTATTGTTGTGTGCTTAAGTGCCAGCGAGGCAGTTTTGACTCATAGTGACCCTTTGTACAACAGAGCAAATTGTTGCCATGTTTGGGCCCATTGTTGCAGCCACTGTGTCAATCCACCTTGTGGAAGGTCTTCCTCTTTTTCACTCACCTTCTACTTTACCAAGCATGATGTACTTCTCCAAGGACTAGTTCCTCCTGAAAACATGTTCAAAGTATGTGAGATGAAGTCTTGGCATCCTCCTTTCTAAGGAGCATTCTGGCTGTATTTCTTCCAAGACAAATTTGTTTGTTCCTTTGGAAGTCAGTCCATGGTATATTCGACATTCTTCACCAACACCATAATTAAAAGGCATCAACTCTTCTTTGGTCTTTCTTATTCATTGTCCTGCTTTCTCATGTATATGAAGTGATTGAAAATACCATGGCTTGGATCAGGTGAACCTTAGTCCTCCAAGTGACATGAGCACAACTAAGTGTTCTGGAATTCTCACTCTTCGCAAAGTTATCCATAATTTTTTATGATTCACACAGTTGAATGCCTTTACATAGTTAATAAAACGTAGGTAAACATCTTTCTGTTTTTCTCTGCTTTCAGCTGAAATCTGTGATAAGAGCAATGATATCCCTTGTTCCACATCCTCTTCTGAATCCATCTTGAATTTCTGGCATTTCCCTCTTGATGTACTGCTGCAACTTTTTTGAATTATCTTCAGCAAGGTTCTAATTCTGTGTGATATTAATGATATTGTTCTATAACCTCCATATTCTGTTGAATCACTTTTCTTTGGGAATGGGCACAAATATGGATCTCTTCCAGCCAGTTAGCCAGGTAGTTGTCTTTGAAATTTCTTAACAGAGTGCCTGGAGAGTTACATCCATTTTTTGAAACATCTCAATTGGTATTCCATCAATTCCTGAAGCTTTGCTTTTCGCTAAAGCTTCCAATGCAGCTTGGACTTCTTACTTCAATAGTATCAATTCTTGATCATATGCTACCCCCTGAAATGATTGAACATCAACCAACTATTTTTGGTACAGTGACTCTCTATATTCCTTCCACTTTTTAAAAAATATTTTTATTTGTTTATTTATTGTACTTTAGATGAAGGTTTACAGTGTGAATCAGTTTCTCGCTAAACAGTTAATACACATATTGCTTTGTGACATTGGTTGCCTACCTCCTTCCTTCTTCTTTTGATGTTTCCTGCGTCATTAAATTTTTTTGCCCATAAAACCCTTCAATATTACAACTGGAGGCTTGAGTTTTTTCTTCAGTTCTTTCAGCTTGAGAAATGCTGAACATGTTCTTCTCTTTTGATTTTCTAACTCCACATCTTTGCACATTTATTATGATACTTTACTTTGTCTTCTTGAGCCTACCTTTGAAGTCTTCTATTCAGCTCTTTTACTTCCTCATTTCTTCCATTCACTTTAGCTACACTGCATTCAAGGGCAATTTTCAGTGTCTCTTTTCTGACATCTGTTTTGGTCTTTTCTTTCTTTCTTGTGTTTTTAATGACTTTTTTCTTTGTTCATGTATGGCGTCCTTGATGTCATTAGTGTTCAATGCATCAAATCTATACTTGAGTTCTTTTAAAGTAAATTAATATAGTTTTATATTTATATTTTATTTTACATTTATATTATTGTAGTTTTAAATTGTTAGATAATGCTATCCCATTAAGACTTCCTCAAATCCATAAGTACCTTTCTCATGATGTTTCTTATGTTGAAGTTCTTCCTTTATACCTACTTAGTTAATATCTGTCTTTAATTGTCTTCTCTCTTTCTTTTTTCCTATTTTTAGTCTTTTCCTAATAATGTCCTTTAAATCCTAGTTGGAGGTTATATTTTTTCTACTACAATCTAAAGTTATTAGATAACTATTAAAAACATTCATTCATATGCACTTTAAATGATCTCAGATACCATGGAGTATATTTTGAGAAACATACAACTAAAGTTATTGAAATATCTTTGTTCTAATCCTATATTCCCCGAGTGACTTCCTCATGCTGAAATTCCCACAGTAGACTTTCCTACTGGGAAGGGAATGTTCTAATCAATGTGCACAAATGTCATTGTGTGTGGAAATTAAATTTCTTACTGCAAATTTATATACTGGCATTTTGGTTTATCAGAGATAATTCTGTGTATTTGATTAGCATATATTTTTTATGCTGCAGTTCTGTAATATTCTGGGTTAACTGAAACACTGAGCTTCTGAACTTGTAAAAGTGAGGACCAGACTGATCACTGAATAGCAAAGAGGGAAGGATGTGTAAGTTACATCCATATCTGATTAATACCAACTCTACTCTTTAGTCACCTTCTGAGACCCAACCTAGACTCTTAGCTGCCCTTTTTAAAAGAGATTTACTATTCATCATCTTCTCTGACCCCAGTCTGGTTCTCATCCCTATTAGCTGATTTCTAAAAATATCATAATACTATCATCCCAATTAGTTTATGTCCTCAAAGTAGTTTTTCATTTGTTTCCTTTTTTTGTTGTATCATTGTAATGTGCCTTGCTTTTTACTCCTAATGTTATCACTCTACTAAGAAATATCATCATATTCCTGCCTAGGAAGTTTCAATAATCTTTGAAAGTAGTATCTAATATTTTTTTCTATATTGCCAGAAGATTAATTTTCTTAAAGTGTCGCACAAATAATATAATTTCTTTCTAGATGTTTCCCCTTTGCCTACTGAATTAATGAATAATTATTTTAAAAACATATTTCAGTATTCAAGATCCTTCAATATATCAGTAAACATTTTCATATATTGCTTATGGTTTTCTAAATTAACTCTCCATTTTTCTGACTTATTCACTCAGTTCCTTCTCCTGGAATAGCTTCCCTTCTCATTTCTTCTTAAAATTTTCACCACTCTGCAAGACCATTTTAAATTTCAACTTCCCCATGAACTCTTCCAGAGCTCCAACAGATAGATGTCATGTATTCTCCTTTGAATTCTCAGAGGGTTGCATTTTTACCTTTCTCATCACACTACAATTCATCTTTATTTTAGAGCTACTTGTATAATCATCCAGATTTCCAACATCCCATTAGACTATGTCTTATAATGAAAAAGTGTCATGTTGAATCCATCTCTTTACCCCTATACTATCTGTTTACCAAGTAGGTATTTAACAAAAGGATGTTTCATTTAAAACAGATTGAAATGATCCACTGGGTGTCTCTATTTTTACATTATTTCATTTTGATACTTTACTTTTCTGGCATTTCTCAAAAAAAAAAAAAAGGTTTATACTTTGTGTTTCAGCAGGATTGCTTATTAAAACAACAGTTTCAATGTTAAGCTCAACTCAGGAGCAGCTGAGTCTAAAGGATTGCCTATAAAAGGTAGTTGTTATAAGGAAATGGAATTTACATAGAAAATCAGCCATTTGTTTAATTTTAGACCTTTTAAGAACCATCAGTGATGGTTCATCTCAGTTTCCTCTTAAAGCACCTAACATTGTTCAGGGTTCAAATAATTTTCAAAATCAATTGAGTTACTTTACCATTTTACTCAGACACCATGGCTCTTTGAAACGTTTTTGTTAGTGAGTTTAGTGTAGTAGGCATTTTCTGTAGCTCTCCAAGTAAACATCTGGGAAGAGAACATTGCTGGGGAGAACTGCAGCATATGAAGAACTGAGATATGCACTGGGCATGAAAATGCTGATGGTTTATGCTCATATATAGGGCACGTTCACAAATGAACTCAAGAAAGTAGAGGGACACTTGGCATCTTCCTTTCATATCTGCTTTAGAATATTATTCATGGTATGGGCAATCCTTTTTTTAAAAGTAATAAAATCTCACTGCACACAAACATAAGAAATTATAACATGTCAGCTAATTAATAAAATTGTTAAACTAATAAGAATACCCTCTATTAGAAGCATATATGGAAAAACATCCTCTTGAGAACAAACTTATTTTTCCCTCATATTCTTAAACCAAGGGGAATTTTCCCTCTGAGGAACCTTGCTTAAGTGTATTAAAGCCTCATGAAACATCTCTTATACAATGTTCTTTGTTAATCTAAAATATATTTCTCTCTATACCTGTTAAAATCTGGAGCTTATATTTTGCTTTCTTCACTTTTTGAGAAGATACTTTGGGCAATAAACCCATGTCCAACTTTATTGTTTTTTTTAAGTTTGCTTTTGACTTAGATTAAGAATTTTTAGCATTGTTTTTTTTCACTTGTTTGTCTTGTTTAATTTTAAAATTGTAAGATACTCAGGTCAAAATAAATCAACAGATAGCAGTAGACGTCATACTATCTGGGCCACTTGCCTTTTTTTTCTTTCTTTACTTGTGTTACAGCTAGCTAATCAGGTCAGCTGCCCTCACCTGCGGGAATTAAACTCAGGAGAGCAGAGTTAGCAATACAGCCCAGTGAAAAGCCACGGACCAGGAGTCAGAAAACTGTCTCTAATCTTTTCTTGGGTATAACCAGCTGCATAAGCTAAGTCACATCATTTCTTCATTAAGCAAATGGGTATAAAAAATTATTTGTTTCAGGTTTTTATGAGGTTCAACTGAAATATTAGATTCAAAAGCATTTTAAAAATAAACTTATTATTATTATTTTTTTATTGTACTAATTCAGGTGGAAGCAGCAAGTTGAATGATAGCGGAGAAAAAATAAAGTAGGTGGGATGGGGGTAGATGGGTAAAACATCCATGAACATTTCCACTGAGTAATTATCTTCTCACTCAACTATAGTGAATCATGACATTTCTAAATAAATCCTTTCAGTCTTCTTTTGGAAGTCAGTCAAGGGTAATGAGCACTAACATGCTGTAGTTTTAGCTGCCCTGGAATTGTCCCTCCAATCCTAGGGATTCCATGTATTTAGGAGAGCTGTTCCATAGCATTTTTTTAGCTATAATCTTTAAGGACCAGATCATCAGGCCTTTTCATGTACTCCCGAGCACTGATTACAGAATGTAAATAATAATAAAGATACAGGATATAGCTGAATCTCATGTAAAGGTTAGTATACCTATAGGATGGTAGAGAGATGGTGACTAAAAATACTGAGAAGCTCCTTCTAGTTCTAACAGTGAGAAGCATTCCCTAAAATTCCTAAATTTTTTTCCCTTTAAACTCAAGATCTTATAAAACCAAATTAAGTATTATTGAATAGGTATAATGTCAAATTAGCAAATCAGGTAACCAGTTAATAGGAAACATTATGTCCAGCAGCAATTCTAAATAATGCATTGCCATAGCTGTACTTGGAAACCCTGGTTGCATAGTGGTTAAGTGCTACGACTGCTAACCAAAAGGGCGGCCGCTCAAATCCTCCAGGTGCTCCTTAGAAACTCTATGGGGCAGTTCTACTCTGTCCTATAGGGTTGCTATGAGTGGGAATTGACTCGACCGCACTGGGTTTTATAGCTGTGCTTAAAGGAGCCCTGGTGGCCGATAGTGAAGCCTTCGACTGCTAACTAAAAGGTCAGAGGTTTGAACCCACTAGCAACTCCACAGGAGAAAAGATCTGGCAATTTGCTCCCATAAAGGTTAAAATCTGTTGCTGTTGAATCAATTCTGACTCTACAGCAACAGGTGTTTTTTTTGGGGGGTGGTGGTGTTTAACAACCCTATAGGACAGAGTAGAGTGCCCTGTAGGGAAAGACAGCTTTTTCTTTCTCTCCAGAGTAGCTGGTGGGTTTGAGCCATCCTCCTTTTGGTTAGCAGCTTAGTGCTTAACTACTGTATCACCAGGGATCCCCATAAAGATTACAGACTAGAAAATCCTATAAGTCAGTGCTACGCTGTCCTATATGGTCACTATGTGTCAGATGGACTCGACAGCCCACAACAAAAACAACACAGCTGGACTATGTTGTTGTTAGTCGCTGTGGATCCAGTAGATTCTGACTCATGGCGGAGCCCATGTGTGCAGAGTAGAACTGTTCCACGGGTTTTCAAGGCTGTGATCTTTTGCAAGCAGATTGCCAGACCTGCCTTCTGAGGCACCTCTGGGTGTGTACAAACTGTCAACATTTAGGTTAGTAGTTGAGTGCCAAACCATTTGCACCACCTTGGGACTCCTATAGCTATACTATAGGTCTCAAGTTAATTCCTAATGTTTCAAAAATATTTTTAAAGCACAGAGTGACTACGTTGTCTCTGTCTCAGTTAGTCTGAAGCATTTTTCTTTTGTCATTCTGGCAATTTTTCTCCCCTCAAGCATGAATCAGCTACTTCTAGCTGATAATTTTATAACATCAGTGACTATATAATATTTTGAGTTTCTGATCGCAATTAATCAAAAGCCAGTATTTTAAGTGTACAGTCTTTCTGAATCATCTCAGCATAAGGTTGACATGTATTTTGCTATTACTCAATGGTTTGTGTCTGTTCTTTCCTGTTAGTGCACTAAATCTGAAAAATAAGGATTCAAAGAGATACAAGTAAATGATATGTCTTTAAATAGGAGCACGCCGGACAAGTTTGTTTGTCTAGAATACTGCCTATTTCTTCAGGGTAAGGGATATTATAAACCGTACTGGCTTTAAGCACGCAGACAAATACCTTTTGGAATGAACTCTGCCTACAGCACTGTCCTCCATTATTCACGAGTCTCTTTCCGTGGTTATTTCCCACCAGCAACTACTATAGGTTCCTGCAGCCAGGGGCCAAATTAAGCATTCTGCAAAACGATGTTGTTTTTCCAGGACCTTATTGTTTCACTCACACTAAATAATGGTTACAAATGGAATGGTGATATGAAGCCTTGCTTTATATAAATGAAGGATGCGCAGGTTCTCTGGGCAATGGCAAAGATAAAAACCAAAGATTTTGTGGAAGCAATAAGCACATTCGGAAATAGGATTTTGATATATATGTTGTCATGGACTGAACTAAGTCCCCCCAAAATTCATGTGTGTATCAATTTGGTTAGGCCTTGATCCCCAGTATTCTATGGTTGTCCTCCATTTAGTGATTGCAATTTTATGTTAAAGAAGATTAGGGTGGGATTGTAACACCCTTACCAGGTCATATTCCTGATCCAGTGTAAAGGGAATATTCCCGGGGTGTGGCCTGTACCACCTTTTATGCTTCAAGAGATAAAAAGGAAAGGGAAGCAAGCGGAGTGTTGAAAGGACCACATACCACCAAGAACACAGTGCCGGGAGCAGAGCGTGTCTTTTGGACCAGGGTCCCTATGTGGAGAAGCTCCTAGTCAGGGGAAAAACTGATGAGAAGGCCGACAGAGAGAGAAAGTCTTCCCCTGGAGCTGATGCCCTGAAGTTGGACTTTTAGCCTGCTTTACTGTAGAAAATCAACTTTTCTTTGTTAAAGCCGTCCATCTGTCGTATTTCTGTTATAGCAGCAGTAGATGACTAAGACATATGTGTAAGCGAAAGTGTTCTAAATAGAAAAGAAAAAAAAAATGGCACAACCCACAGAATATCATGATAAACTCTTGAGGGAGTCCAAATTCTAGACATTTTTCTTAAGAAATCTGATGATATAATTCTATAAGATGATGCATCTTAGTTGTGATTGCTTTGCCAGTGTAGAGAGACAATTTTCAAGTATATTATCCAAACGTTTTCTTAAACAAAACACACACATTTCTGTTTTTTTTTTTTAACATTTTTTAAATTGTATGATCAAATATCGTATTCAGGTAAGAGTTTTAATTTGAATTTAAAAGTTTCCATGTAGTTGGTAGAGGGCAGAGACGATGTCATCAGAAACAAGATATTTCTACTGAGTTCTAGATGCAGCTCCAGGACCTGTGGAGTGCCAGTATCAAAGAGAATACTTGTAGTATTAAAAAAATATATATTGGAAATGACAAATACTTCATACTCTGCCCAAAAATCATCTTTAAAAAATGGATTTCTGAATTAAATCTGCCCTATTGTACTTTATGTCTTCTGCATTTGAAGCTGATGTTTCAAACAGATCCACTGATCACCTTCTCCTCCATATATTCTTAAGACAACTTTTTTGTGCTTTTCCAGATACTATACTTACCTTTTAGCTCTAAATTTAGTTTTGAAAATATGTGTTGGCTAATTTACAGGATATCTAAGGATGGATTTAAATCCAAGCTATTGTACTGGGATACTCAACAAAAATATAGTTGCAATTTTTAGTTTGTATTTTCCTTTGGCAGTTCGAGAAAATCCATGTCTCTGATACCATCCACATACTACAGCAAAGGATAGCATGCCTTCTCAGTAATTTATCACTTTCTGTATGATGGAAAGCCTCATTTTCTAGAAGAAATATCAGAAAAGTGAAGGAAAGCTCTTTGTACATTATATCATCATTTTATCAAGAACAAAAAGAACGGTTTAATACTTCCTGTAATTCTACTTTCTCCTTTTGCATACAAAGTAAGTTGCACAAGTTCAACAGATCCTAATTGAAATGCTAAAAGACAAATATACACTGTAATTATCCACTTGGAAGTTTAACATTTTTGAAGATATTTCTATGTGAAAAAATCTGTTCAGAGACTTAACACATGTCATATTATAGAAAGAAATGAGCACTGATTTTTCTAGATATTTTCAGTGCTTAACAAAATATGATATTTTATCTTGACTTTGTAACCAAGTACCATATTTTTTAACAGATGCCATTTCTCTTCTGATTACTGCATCCCATTATGAATTACTTCTGTTGGGAAAAGAAAAAAAAAAAAGGCTTCCATCGAAACATAAATCTATGCACCTGAAATACACTATGTTCTGAATACAATAAAAAATTATACACATACAATAATTTATCTTTGCCAATTTGAAAAACCATCAAAACCTTTAGAGCAAAAATACTGAGGCCTTGGGAGACACCATAAAATCACTAGAGCAGTATATTTATACTTCCGAAGGTGGTATTCTTCTACCCCAATAAAACCTTTCCATATATGCAAACAATTATGGCAGCAATGTATATTGAATTATCCATAAAAATATTATGTTTTTCTTATAGGATTGCAAAAAAGATGTTTTAGGCAACAATGTTGTTAGAAAGTGCTATCATGTTGCATACAACAAGGCTTCTAATTAGTCTTGTCAATCATTGACTGATCACCATCATAAGATGAAAGAGCAGTTGTATCCCAGCAATTATATTACCTTACGGGTACAAAATGCAATGTTCTGCTCTCAGCTGTCAGCAAGATTTCACTGAATAAAAGTTTGTTCTATCACCACAGGCTGTTCAAAGGCCCTTCTGAGAACCTAAATGGCACATTAAGTTCTAGAAATATTGCTCCTCAAAAGAAAAAGTGGAGTAGAGTGAAATTGACTAAATTTTAATTGATGAATGAGAAATCACGTGGCTCTGTAGCCTCATATTATGCAATTTTAGGAAAACATGGTTCAGGGACACATGCAAAATTATACTGTTTCCATAGTTCACTTTTGTGATGATAGACGTGTACTCATATAGTGAACTTCCCTTTAGGTGTATTAAACTTTTTAAAATAATTTGTGGAAATATATTTTTCAATGTATTCTAGCAACATATATTTTCTTTTTTCTCCTCTTTTTAAGAATGAAATATTGTGAGGTCAGTTATTATTTAATAATGACTTAAGAATTTTTTTTTTTTTAAG
Organism: Loxodonta africana; assembly: GCF_030014295.1. Lineage (NCBI taxonomy): Eukaryota > Metazoa > Chordata > Mammalia > Proboscidea > Elephantidae > Loxodonta > Loxodonta africana. The sequence goes on along the minus strand of NC_087347.1, from coordinate 106,086,715 downwards.
AATTATTACTCAATGTTTTTTGTAGTCCAAAATACATTTTGGATTATAAATCTCTCAAAAGCATCGTATTAAAGCACCTCTTTTAAGTGCCTAAGTCTAGACTAGGAAAGATGTAAAGGCTGTGATTTAGAAACTGCAGCCCTAATAGCTGTTATACTTTCATCCTTTTTTTTTTTTTTTTAAGGTAGTCTGGTTTGGAATATAGAGGCTGCAAATTAGAAAACAGCTTTTTAACTTAACATTTTTGTTTTTAGCTTTTACGTTAAGAAATAAGGTACTACTGCTAAATAATATAGCACCTAAAACTAAGAGTGTAAAACAACGCCATTTTATTATCCTTAAGGATTTCACAGGCCAGGAATTGGAACAGAGTACAGTGGGGAAAGTCTCTGTGCTTCATAATGTCTGGGCACTCACCTGGAAAGATTTGAATGGCTGGGAGCTGAAATCATCTGGAGGCTCCATCTTGCACCTATCCGACAACAAGAATGCTATTGTTGTTGTAAGTTGTCACCGAATCAATTTTGACTCATGGTGACCCCAAGCGTTACAGAGTAGGGCTGCTCCATAGAGTTTTCTTGGCTGTAATCTTAACCAAAGCAGTTCACCAGACCTATCTTCAATCATACCACTGAGTGGGTTTGAACCAGCAGCCTTCAGAACAGCAGTTGAGTGTAAAGTGTCTGCAGCACCAGAGATGGGATGACCCAAGTAATGGGCTCACCTGAGGCTATCAACTAGAGAACCTATCTGAAGCTTTCCATGAGGCTAGGGATTCTCACATCATAATATTTGGGTTCCTAGAGAGAAAATCATGAGTGAACATTCCAAGAGAACCCAGAAGGAGCTATATGGGCTTTTCATAAACTGTCCTTAGAAGTCACATAGGATCATTTCTGCTATTGGTTGAAGCAAATACATACCCATTCAGTCTCATGGGAAAGGGACATAGAAAGATCGTTTATGTCAAGAAGGCCAATTTGCCATTATTAAAAAAAAAAAAAAAAATTACCATAGCCTACCACTACACTTTTCTCACAAAATAGATTCAAGTCCTTCCAAGAGATTAATGAATGGGTCGGCTTGGTACCTAGATGGATACCAGAAATGGATGACAGCTGTATTGCTGTTGTTGTTAGGTGCCCTCGAGTCAATTCTGATTCAAAGCGATCCTATCTACAACAGAATGAAACACTACCCTGTCCTGCGCTATCCTCACAATCCTTGTTATACTTGAGCCCATTGTTGCAGCCACTGTGTCAATCCATCTCATTGAGGGTCTTCTTTTTTTTTTTTTTTTGCTGACCATCTACTTTACCAAGCAGCTGTACTACAGCTACATTAATAGATGCTCTTGAAAGATAGTGAAAAGAGACGTTCTTCTTAATAGGCAGAGGTGTGAGCGGTACATCTATCAACTTTTGTGGAAGGAGAAGTGGTAGCCTGAAGCAGGACTATGTGTAGGTTACTGGCTGTTGTTAATGGTCTGGCTGTCTATCTGGTCAGAGGCTTAAAAGAAAAATAACCAGAAGACTAAAGACAAGGTGGTCTGTGACAGAAGCATCTTGTTGGCCTTACAGGAGTGGGCACAGGGTTTCAAGAAATTTGAACCACCTTTTAATGCCTACCAGAAAGTACTCACTTTGGAGAGGGTACTGAAAAAACAGGTACAAAAATTACTTGGCCAGTTGACAATAGTCTACCTTCATCTCTGGGCAGTCTGGAACAAGCATCATGAGCATACGAACGCAGTGAGTGGACATGGTGGTTGAGATGAAGGCTACATATGGGCTCCAAAACACAGTTACTCACGCATCAAGCCCAATCTGACTATGGCTGCCTTTGAATATATAACTTATCACCAGTAGAGACCAATGATTAGTTCCCAGTATGGCATTATCTCTCAAGGAGAAATATTTGGTGGCAAGTTGAGTATGTTGGTCTACTTCTATCCTCATAGTAATATAGAGTTATTGCAGGTATAGGTTTCCTTCTCTTTCTTGAAAAGCCTGAGCTAGCACCACTATTCAAGTGCTTTTGGAATGTCTTTTTCAAGGCAGAAAATCCCATGCAGGATAGTATCTGGCCTAGGAAGACACATCACAGCAATGGAAGTGCATAAGTAATCAATCTTATGACCATGGATGTCCTGGTTGTATCACATGCCCACACTCTCCAGAAGCAGTTGAGCTGTTGGAATACAGGAACAGCCTTCTAAAGGCATAACTAACGTGCCATCTTGAAGGAAACACTTTCAAAAGATGTGATGTGCTATGGGGCACTTGTGAGTCCTTGTGTTCAGGGAACAATAGGAAAAAAAGAAGAATCACCATTTTCTCAAGGAATATTGACCCTGATCCACAGGAGGAGATGGGGCTTCTTTTAATCAATGCAGACCTGGAGCAATATGTGTGGAATCCAGTTGATTGACTTGCAAACCTCCTGGCGTTACTTTGCTCCACTGAAATTGCTAATGGACTCATGCATCAACCCTAGTCTAAAAAGGGTACAGTTGACAAGAATTTAGACCCCTTAGAAATAAAGATTTGGGTCACACCACCAGCCAGCCACCACGACCTGCCAAGGTGAAGCTGAGAATGACTGGAATTTAGACTGAATAGTGGAGAAGGGAGAGGATGAATACCAGTTGTAACTCCAAGATAAGGTACAGGTATGGAGGAGTATAGTTCATCTCACTAACCTCACCGTTATACGTTTACCCTTGGGAAAAAGAGGCCCATAGGAACTGTGGAAAAGCTGCTCTCTGCTAGTAGTGGACTGGTGTTGGTCTTGAAAATGTATGACTCAGATTTCCTGCTGCAGAGAGCGCAATTAAAGATGACCTTAGCTGCTTCACTCTGAAGCTACTGTCTCGTTCGTACCAAGGTCTTGATTCCCATATATTACTGTCAGCTAATAAGTGAGCACAGCAAGGATATTAAGACAAGTGTATTCCCGCAAGATGGAGAATTCCTTCAATGGAAGACTATGATCTCTCTAACTCTCCATGCAACTGCACTGTTGTCTGAGACTCTGCCTATACCATTCTCTTTCCTTCCCTCTCTCCTTCACCTGTGTCATATCTGCAGCTCACCCCACTTCCCCTGGCTCCATTCTCTTTTTTACTTCACAGGGGTTTACCCCAATAAATCTATTACAATCTAATCATGTCTTCACATCCACTTTTTGGAGGACCAGAAAAAGCACTGGGGATGAGTTGTTACATTTTCAAGGCCAGGAAGTTCTGGATGCTTTGTATTTTTGCTAAATTCTGCCTGAAAAAACTAAGTAAGTCCTTCTTTATTTCATCTCTCTGTATTCTCACCTTATGATGCACAAGTAAAGAAAGTAATTGACACTTTACCATTTTGCCTGGCAATCTCCTTAGCCAGATCTATGTCCGTTAGATACTTTGTCTGTTTTCCTTGTTACTACAGGGGTCAGTTGCACTTAACTCTCCACTACTTAAGAAGAGATCTTCTTTCCTTCAGCTTCCAATAATAGTTTCCTGACTTTCCTTTAAGTCCTCCCAGTCTCCTCACAGTCCATCAGAGTTCCACTAGGAATCTTCTCAAGTGTCTCCCCATGTCCCAGTCCCAGAACTAATCCCACATATTTTAGATTTTTGTTTTATGCTTCATCACCTCTCAAGGTATTAAATTCCATTCCAATTACTACAGTTGCATAACTGAGGTCATAAACCAACAATCATTGGATCGTGATCATGCATGTACTTCTGCTGTACCCTGTGTTCAAAACAGCCCCCAAAATCCACCCACTTTCAAGAGGATAGTACATAGACCCTACTGATCAATAGAAAAAAGTGGGAACAAATTTTCAACCATGTATTAAAACTTTCACAGATGATATTCACCAACTGATTACCATTTTGAAAACCTGTAAGATTAATGAGAGAACATGTGTGAAGCTAATATTCTAACAGCCTGGGTATTTTTTTTTTTTTTTTGGGAAATTTTTAGACCTATAAAAGTATTCACTAACCCTTTCTGTATTAAAAATTCTTTCTTTTATGGCTTACTACTACTCCTTTCAGTAATGAAGAGCTATTGTCTACAAAACTGGTTCTCTACTGTCCAGTGGCACATCTCCTCTCTGTTCATGAGTCTTTATTCACTTCACAAACTTCCTTTGCTTTTCTCTCTCTTGAATTTGGATTCTTATCTTCCTTTTGACCTAACCACCAGTCCTCTATTCCAGAAAGTTCAGTACCTCATTTGTGTCTTCATGGTGCCTGGTTTTTCTTCACTTCTCTTTTTCTGGTTAAATGGAATTTCTTTCTCCCCTGTCACTTCAAATCTTATGTTTTCTATAACAAATGAGTTAAATACCTAACTTGTCCCAAATGATTTTTTGACCCACCATCTCACAGTTCTCTTTTCTTTTAATTTCTATGTCACATAGGGCATATGTGTAAGTTTAGCTATATACCCTGTTAGCTGAGTGTCATGGATTGAATTGTGTCCTCCAAAAATATCTGTCGACGTGGCAGGGTCATGATTCCCAGTATTGTATGGTTGTCCACCATTTTGTCATCTGATGTGATTTTCCTATGTGTTGTAAATTCTGTCACTACGATGTTAATGAGGTGGATTATTGCCAATTATGTTGATGAAATCTATAAGATTAGATTGTGTCTTAAGCCAATCTCTTTCGAGATATAAAAGAGAGAAGGGAGCAGAGAGACATGGGGACCTCATACCTACAAGAAAGCAACACCAGGAGCAGAGTACATCTCTTGGACCTGAGGTTCCCATGCAGAGAAGGTCCTAGACCAGGGAAAGATTGATGTCAAGGGCCTTCCCCCAAAGTTGACAGAGAGAGAAAGCCTTCCCCTGGAGATGGCACCTGAATTTGGACTTGTAGTCTACTAGACTGTGAGAGAATAAATTTCTCTTTGTTAAAGCCATCCACTTGTGGTATTTCTGTTATAGCAGCTCTAGATGACTAAGACACTGAGAAAGAAATTCACATTTCTAATTGGTTTGAGTTACTTAAAACCTTTTTCTGTATTTGTATCAATTCTGTTTCTTTGGGTGTTTTTGTAAGTTTCTCTTATTTTTTTTTTTTTCCTCTCCCATTCATAGTGTTGTCCTCCTAACATGTTTGGTGCTTGTTAGTTTTATGATTTTGTTCTGCAACAGAATTCTTACATTAGTATTTTGGGCTGTGCTGATCTCCCATGTGGGCTGTGACATTCTATGTAATCCCTTAGCTTGTTGTTGTGGGAGTAAATTTCAGTTAAATGTCTTTTATCAAATACGTGTCACACATTTATTGCCTCTGAGAATTCTTTATTTTGGTCATGGATATGTGCTTAATAATCAGTTGTTACATTTCCTCTCCTGAACTTTTACAGATTTGGTGTAGCAACGGGTACTTGGTCAGTCACTTTGATAATCAAAATGTCCATTTTATACTTTGTATTGCCTTCCACACAACTGGCCTGGGTCATAGTTTTATCATCTTATAGTAGCTAAAAGAGTAACTTAGAAGTGATAGAAGCTCAATTAATGTTTGTTGAATGACCTAATTGAATGCTTTGCTTCTAACTTTTTATTAATGATTAATTCCGACTCATCTTGGAAATATAGTTCTAAATTTGAATAAAACCACAATGTTTTTCCTAGGATGTAGAATGTCAGAAAAGTATTCGTAACAGGAGATGAATTTGGGAATTAGGATTCACTTCAGAGAGCACCACCGTTCTAGATTAAATCTAGGTTTCTCTAGCCATTTCATCTCAGAATGTGGCTTGTTCTTTCCTTCAATAAGGATTTATTGAGTAATTATTATTTTTAAGGTATTGTTCTGGGTGCTGGGTTTATAGCATTAACATAATAAAAAGATACTCAGCCATCATGGTGCTTATAAGTGTCAAGGTGCTGTGGTGAGTGCACCTCTTGTTCTCAAAGAGGCCAGTATGGCTGCGACAGAAAGAGTGACAGGGAAGGTACCAGATAAGGACAGAAGGAAAGTGAAAGCAAGATTGCATGGAAAAGATTTTGATGGTTACTCTGAGTCATACAGGGAGGTAGAGCATTGGAAGTTTTGGGTAGGAGGAGTGACATGATTTTACTTATATTTTAGCAGGATTACCATGCTGTGAAGGAGCCCTAGTGGGAAAATGGCTAAGTGCTGGACTGCTAACTGAAAGATTGGTGGTTGGAACCCCCCCCAGCGACTTCATGGAAGAAAGGCCTGGCAATTAGCTCCCACAAAGATTAAAGTCTAGGAAACCCTATGGCGTAGTTCTACTCTGTCACATGAGGTTTTTATGAGTCAAAATCAACTCCACAGCATATAACAATCACATAACAAAAACCTTGCTATGTAGTTGTCAACCTGCTATGCAGATACCAGCTGGGGTTAAGTGAGGTTAACTAGCACCCAGGGACAATCTCTAAATAGTGTCCCACCCCGTTTGGGTAAGTAGCATCTAGGGTTTAAAAACCTGTGAGTGACCATCTAAGATACTCCGCTAGTCTCATCCCTTCAGGAGTAAGGAATAATGAAGAAAACTAAATATACAAGGGAAAGGTTAGTCCCAAGGTCTAATGGACCACATCTACCGCTGCCTCCACCAGACTGAGTTCAGTGCAGCTAGATGGTGCCCAGATCACAATACAGGGTCCTGGACAGAGTTGGAGAAAAATGTGCAACAAAATTCTAACTCACAAAAAAGACCACACTTCCTGCGCTGACACAGACTGTAGGAACCTTGAGCGTATGGCCCTTGGACACCTTTTTAGCTCAGTAATGAAGTCACTCCCGAGGTTCAAACTTTAGCTAAAGATTAGACAGGCCCATAAAACAAAACAAGACTAAAGGGGCACACCAGCCCAGGGGCAAGAACTAGAAGGCTGGAGGGGACAAGAAAGCTGGTAATAGGGAATTCATGGTCAAGAAGGGAGAACGTTGACATATCTTGGGGTTATTAACCAATGTCATAAAACAATATGTGTACTACCTATTTAATGAGAAACTAGTTTGTTCTGTAAATCTTCATCTAAAGTACATTTTTTTTAAAAAAGTGAAATAATTAAATTAAAAATGTAGGCAAATACTCCAGTGGGCTACACATGATTTCCCACCATGCCTAGGACCTGGCAGCAGGGGGGCTGACAAGCAGGATTCCTGGGAGCCCAGCAGTGATGGCAGCAACAGTGGCGGTGGCTTGATCAGTGCTCCCGGTCCAGTGAATCATTCTGGCAGACACCAGAGCCACTGCAGCAGAGAGCAGCTCTGAAACATGACTGAAGCCAGCAAGGGCTTTCTGGAGCAGCGCAAGTACTGCATAATTTGACCTTGAATGTATTTCTGCACTGTGTGGTGTCACTCCTAAATAATTATAACTAAGTTATGATAGAATAACTAAAAAGATAAAAAGATAACTCTGAAGGGTACCTTAGGACTGTGAGAGAGAGTAAACAAAGGAGGTCACACTAGGAAGGTAAACTCTGTTCCCAAGGCTGGGGTTCAGACTTCAAAGAAGAAAATCTGGTTGCAGATCCCTGGATGGTGCAGAAGTTTGCTGAATAGAATGCATCAGAGTTGCATCACAAGTCACTGGGAAAGGAGGAACTTCCCTCTGGGTGCAGGTGAGCTGAAGCTAGTGGCCAGGCTCTCAAAGTGAGTCAGAGTACCACTGTGGGCATTGTTGAAACTAAGACCTGGAGAGGCCTAGCCAGAAAAACCTAACACACTCTGTGTGTGACCTAGACTGTTTGGGACAAATGTTGGGTGGTCTGATTGATTGTTAGATGGCAGAACATAGAGGCCTTTGGCACATGCATGTGTGCATGGAACTGAAGAAGCAGGTTTAGGATTTAGGAAGCAGTGACTGGGGCTGTGCTGCAGACCCTACACTGTCTGGGGGTCTTTGCTACATACACTTCTGTTGTCTAAATTGAAATATGAAGAAAACAGCTGTCCAGGAGCCTGAAAGTGAGCGAAACAGTGGCAGGAAGAAAAGTCCTCCAAATCCAGTATCAGTCTAGTGCCCTTTACTGCCAGATCTTAATACCTTGCTCACTGGCAAAAGGTAAATATTTATAAGGCACAGCTCTATTATCACAGAGCAGGCAGAAAGAATGAATTCAAATAAATAAATAAATTTGAAATTGAAAGATAATAAATGGTGAATCTGCACAAAGACCCTGTGATGGTGAAAGGTGTGTATCAATTTGGCTGGGCCATAATTCTCAGTGATTTGGCATTATGATGTAAGTTAAAAAAAAAAAAAAAAAATTTTTTTTTTTTGATGTAAGTTAGCAGTGAATAAATGATGTAATTTGGCAGTTATGTAATGATGTAATCAACTCCATGATGAGATCTGCTATGAGCAACCAATCAGTTGAAAAAGAGTTTCCTTGGTTGTGTGGTCTGCCTCCAGTAAGTAAATGGAGATTCCAGCAAGGGTCTCGCTCTGGATCCTGCACCTGGCTCATCATCATGTGTCCTCCAGTTCTTGGGACTGAGCTAGCAGTTTACCTGCCAATCTTGAGATTCATCAGCCTCTGCAGCTTGTGAGCCAGTGGCCTGCTGTCTGACCTGTCAATCTTTGGTTCATCAGACACTGCAGTTATGTGCGTCAGGAGAAGTCTCCAGCCTGATAACCTGACTGATGTGCTTAGGACTTCCAATCCTCTACAACTGCATGAGCCATTTCCTTGCTATATATATATATATATATATATATATATATATATATATATATATATACACACACACACATACACACTTCACTGGTTTTGCTTCTGTAGAGAACCCAACCTAAACCAGACCCCAAAGAACTTCTGTTTCTGTGGATTAAATCTATTAGAAATTTAGACTATCAAATTTAAAAAATATATATTTTTCTTTATTAATTTAAAATGACAATATAAACTCATTACATGTTAATATATATAACATATTTTATGAGAAATAACTATTTTTAAAACAAATAGTGAAAAGAGTGACATTTTTCTGCATTTTCACAAATTTTTCAAGGATGTATGATTTAACAGAAGACAACTGGGTTTTCATATCTGCTTCTGTACTCAATCTGTTGCAATACATTTTTTTATTTCAGTGTATTAAAAAAACTGCTATCATAAAGTTATGTAGCTAGAAAAGGGAGGAATATATTAACAACCTTTTCATATGACTGTGGATAGTCTTTTTTGATACAACACAAAAAATGGACAAGTGGTAGTTTCTCAAGGATTGGCTGCACTCTGAAATCTGAAATAATACCAATGAGCTTTCCATATTCTAAGCCCATTGCTGTTGAGTTGATTCCAACTCATAGCGATCCTATAGATAAAGTAGAACTGTCTCATAGGGTTTCAAGCCTGTAATATTTATGGAAGCAGACTACCACATCTTTGTCCTGTAGAGTGGCTGGTGGGTTCGAATTGCCAGATCTTTAGGTTAGTAGCAAAGTGCTTACCCACTGCGTACAACCAAGGTTCCTTTTGATATTCTGCTACACTAATACACATTGATCATTCTTGCATTTTAAATGGATGTTTTACCCATACATGATTTTGTAACATAATGCATTGGTCATTTGGAAAATAATGACTCATTGATTTATGCAGATGTCTTAAATGCAGACACAATCCATAATAGAATATTTAAAAATTCACATTCATTAATAGCATCACTTATCAGAAAGGTCTGTAAATATTGCAAAGCTTATAGGCTTACATGGCAGATAAAGTTTTCCAAAATTCTTTAAATTTTCCCTTGCAAGCTCAAATGTTATCCTTGGCAGCATACATTATCACTTACTTTCATCAGCTGTTTATTTTTTTTAGAAAATGTCTGACGAATACTCAAGTCAAAATATCTATAGTTTATCAGCTTCCTGTTCTTTCAAGTAAAAATGATGTTCCATGCAAAATGCAACTAGTTCAGTAGGTACACAACTTAATCACAAAGGGATTTTTCTCTAGGCAGCCATCATACTTGAGTATGTTGCAAAATTCCTTTATGTGTACTTTCCATTTTGTTACACAGAATATTAAAAACATCTGTACTCAAGGGTTGAGATTTAATAAAATTAATACTTTTTACGTCTTCATCACAGAAATTCATGAGTAGAATTGGCATTGTACTACTGAGAAAATGTGGCCATAAAGAATAAAATGACTATGAGTACTTGCCTTGATCCCTACTAAGGTACCAGCAATTGTACCTACCCTTGCCTTTGAATGACTATTTCTCCCTTTTCTGAAATCCTGCAGCTCTTTTGATAGATATATTTCATGCAGCGCCTGTGCCTTACTCATCCTTGAATTAGGAACATTTATGTGGTTATTCCTGCTTTATTGCCAAAGCTCCCTGAAGTAAGAATTTAGATTTAATTCCTCTCCATGCCAACCACTCTTTCCTCCCAGTGCCTAACTCAGTGATTTCCATATACTGGGAGTCTAATAAGTATTTATTGAATGGGTAAATAATTTAACAGATTTTTTTTTTTTTTAAAAAAGGAGATAATTCCTTTCTGCTGTTGCCATGGAGGGCCATCACTACCTGGGGCCCCGAACTGGGACTCAGTTCCCGGGGCCGCCGTGGAGACCACGCAAACCCAAGGGAGCATGGTTGCAGTCCCATTGTGGAACACCCAAGACAGGAGCAGCAGCCCACCGTGAGGTTAAAAATTTGACCTGAGTATTGGAGTTAGGACCATTGGCCTACCAGGAGGGTTTATCACTGAGTGCTAGGGAATAGGACCTGCAGTGGGAGAGTTTTAGAGCTGGCAACCCCAGCGCAGCCTCCAAGGCTATGTTCCCAGAGAATGGTCAGCTGGAGCAGGGGCAAAATTTGAAGTCCAGGAACCCGGGGTCACCATGAATTTGAACTCCGAAAACCTCGGCATTTAATCTAACAACTTGCTGGAAATATGCTCAATTGGTTGAATATCAGCCAAGAAATGTATTTGGCAACTTTTTTTTTTTTTTTCCCTAGGACAGGCGCATTTATGAGCCAAGCTGCCCCAAAAGATATTTTTTTGCATTTTAATATTTAACTTTGGCAGGGCTAAGTTCTTAAAGCTAAAAGCTGTAAACTACGATTTGTCCTAAAATGTTCCCGTGCAATTATAAACTAATAGTTGTAATAAAGGGTTGTCTTTGGTTAAAAAAAAAAAGGGAGACAATTCTTGTTATAATTTTATTGATTATTATTCCCACTAAGTCCTCTGTACTAGGCTGTACACAATGTCAGGCTGTAACAAATGTGTGCATTGTAATTTAAATTTGCCAGAATACAAGAGTAATTATTTGCCTTACAGGAATACTCATGTGTGTGATTTTATTTTAATTATTAATTTACTTCTCAGTATCCTTTATGACAATGGAGCTCCTTGTGGGGGCTAATGTGTCTTCTTTCTTCATGTGAAAGCTCAGTATCTAACACAGTGTCTTGTATATGAGTCACTCAAAAAATGGTTGCCGATGAAGGAATGAACAAATAAATAACTTGGATTAAAAAAAAAATTATTCACACATAAAGAAAAAAAGAATTTGCCTTATATCCTGGTTTCCAATGAATGTAACATACATTTTAAAGTTTACAATACGTATGAACACAATTTCACTTGTCCTTATGATACACAAATTAAGTAAGAAGAACAGATATCATTAACCATTTCCTTCACTCATCATTACTCCACAATTATGCTAATATTAACCAGACTCTTTACTAAAAACATTAACATTAACTTTTGTTCAAGCTTTGGCTGTGAGATGCATGGATATACACTGATGAAATTACAATTAAGTGAATGCTTGGCTAGCTTGACCATACTATTAAAATTATAATAGGACCAATAGTTAGCATTTATTGAGTATGTACTAAAAATTATGCCAAATGCCCAAATTTAATTGTCTCATTTATTTTTTTCAACAACCATGGAAAGAAGGCTATATATTTTCATCACATAAGGAAACCAAAGTATAGAAAAATTAAGTACAGTAATTTACGGAAAGTCACAGTTAGCAATTAGAGCCAGGCTTTCAACCCAAGTGAACTGACTTAAACATTTCATTATAATAGCTCTCTCTCAGCACAAATAATCATTAAATATCATTAAAAATGTGATATTTTACTAGGCATTCTAAATCAGACACTGCTTAAACTTTTAATGGTTTGTAATCCAAGATGTCTGCTGTATAAATGAAAAAACAACATGTAACTGTAGTTTGTATTAGTCTTCATAGCTGGTGTGAAATTAAATAACAGTAATGATTCAAATTGCACTGGCTTGTTTCTCCAACTGCTCTTGTAATACTCTAACAACATTTAGAGTCTTCTCCTCCCCACCACTGGTTTCTGGAGTACCACAATATGCTGATAAGCATCTCTTTTTCCTTCAGTTTTTTTCAAGTCCCACCATCAATCACCTTGGCTGTGATGGTTACCAAGCTGCTTGGTGATTTGTGGTAAAGTAGAGTAACAGGCCACTCTCTCTCATGTAGTATTCTTCCGGAAAACATTTAAAACAGCCCTTCGTGTCCCAGAGTTTTAGAGTTTTTTATTCAGTGAATGAGCACTCTTACCTGTTATTTCTCCCTAGGATTCATGGGATTGGGCTGGAAGCATTCACCATGCTGTACTCAGAATCATGACTCCTCTCTTACAAGTATTATTTCTTTCCTTAGGATAAATTATTTTCCTGTTAGTGTTACTCTGGTTGGCCTGTTCTACCATTGTTTCAAAACATGCTCCAGATAGTTCTGCACCTAAGCTGGGTTCTTTCCTAAGGGTCTTTTCAGATGCCACGCAAAGGAACTTCTTTTAGGAAAATTTTCTTCATTTTTCTATTTAACCAGGTTATCAATAAGCACACAACACTGAAAAGTCCAACTACCTTCACAGATGGACATGGAAAGGCTAACCTGTTGCTGTTGAGTGAATTCCAACTCATAGCAACCCTACAGGACAGCTAAGAACTGCCCTGTAGGGTTTCCAAGGAGCAGCTGATGAATTCGAACTCCCGACCTTCTTGGTTAGCAGCCGTACCTCTTAACTACTGTACCACTAGGGCTCCATGGAAAGACCATAATTTAATATGTGTTTCGTTTGTGTAAGAACAGTCTTCTGCATGAGGATTGATGTATATTATAACCCCATAATGGGCTGTATTTTGGTAAGTATATACTATACATGATGATTGTTTAGAGTACACTTAGGGGACAATGAGGAGCATATATGATACCTGAACTATCCAGTAAACGTAGACATTTATGTTAATAACCACATCCTACAGAGGTGGTTAGAAAATATAAAGTAAGAATAGAAAAATATGTAACCTCAAAAAAACAAAATAAAAAGGTTTCATTGAATTTTTCAAGATAGTGAACAATGACAGTTAATTCAGGTTTAATGTTTAACTAGGAAAGGTCATAGCCAAAGTTTGATTTTTCTGCTATTATTAAGCCTTCTAAAAAGAGGTGCAATTTCAGGACATATTTGAGGATCAGAGGAGAAAACGTTATCTATCAGTCCAGGGAATAAAACGATTGTCCAGACGTTATGACAACTTCAGCGCTACCTACACTTTATCTGTCTTACAACAGTAGCCACCTTGTCAATGACTCATCCAAGCCAAATGTGCAAAGTGTACAACAAACTTTCAGTAAGATCGAAAGCCTCATCTTATGGCCTCTGGTATTAAGAACAAGGCATTTAAGTGGAAGAAATAAAAAATAAAATATGATGGAAATTTCACTACCGTTACCGACTGTCAGGGGCTTCCAAATGAACCGACCTCAGTCATCTGTTGTTCAAACAAGTGTGTTTCAGCTAAGTCCCCAGAGCTGTGTCTACTAAGCTTCCGGGTCCCCTCTGGGTGAATTCAGGAGGTAATGGTGCTGCAGGTCGGCTTGTGCATTCAACTCAATTTCTGCCACATTAATATTGGATAAGTCAGAATCTAACCCATATTGTGGAGGGAGCACTTCCTTATTATTAAATTCCTTGCTCATTTTAAAATCTTTAAATAACACTGTTACAATTTTTAAGCAAAAATATTGCCTACACTATTAACCTTTTCTTAATGCTGTTCTTGATTTTCTGTGCCGAAGTTTCCAGACCTAAATTAACATGATTAACTTTCTTACAACTTAGTGATAATTTACTAGCTTTGAACCTTTTCTTCATACTAGCGTTAAATTTGCATCAGAAAATTTAATATACACAGACAGAACTTTGAGAATAGCATTTGGGTGTCCTAAAAATTAAGTGTATATATTTCAATGTCAAATAAATAATTATTTCTTATTTCACGTTTTAAAACTGTCTTCTTGAATCAAGGGTTCTTAAGTATATTCCTTGTCTGTTGAAAAAAAGAAATGCAAAACAAAAAAAATTTTTTTTTACTTGTCCATATTTATTGTCTCTAGTATTTTGGGATTAAAATGATGTTTCCTTTCAAATGCATAGTCTCACTATCCACATATTATTCTTATTTTTATATGCGATTACTCATCGTAAGAAAGACTAGCAAGAAAGAGCGCTATGGTGACATTTCTGTAAACGAGGGATAGTACCAAAGTTCTGTCTCAGACCTTCAGAACAAATTCCTTTTTCTCATCCTGTTTTTCCTCTCATCACATTCCTCTTGATATTTTTTTCTGGCTCCTTTGAAATGACGCTATCAGGCCTTATGGCAGATACTGTTTGTTGCTCACCCAATAGTCATCTTTCCCCAATGTTTCTTCGTTAATGTAATCAATCAGATTTACTCAAGAATCAGGTAGCTATCTGCTTTAGAAATAGGGGCCCTGGTTGCACAGTGGTTAAGAGCTTTCCTGCTAACCAAAATGTTGGCAGTTCAAATCCAACAGTCCCTCCTTGGAAACTCTATGGAGCAGTTCTTCTCTGTCCTATAGAGTTGCTATGAGTCAGAATAGACTCGACTGCAATGGGTTTTGGTATGTGCTTTAGAAAAAGGGCCTCCTCCTTAGACTCAGAAGGTGAATCTTGATTATTAAATCCCTTGGCAGTTCTGCTATGATTGTTTCAAACTTGATCATTTTAGGAAGAATTTTGTTATATAATTCCAAAAAAAGGGCAAGTTTGAGAAAACGTAACAAGGGCTTTGGGAAAATTCACTCTGGGCATTTCTATGTGTGTTGTGAGGATGGGATCCTGAGAGTTAGTGAGGTTAGTGGAAACTGGAAAAAGGGGTTACCTCTGAAGGCATTTGCTGACAAGGTAAAGATGACAGCACAAGAAGATGAAAGGAACTTGGGTGTTTGATGATTTCAGTAAGCCACTGATTTAACCAATTCTGGAACAATCCCACCTTTGGAAATATTATTTAAGCAATTTTGAGCTGGTGGGCATGGTGCAATATGCAGCTGGGGAAATTCTAATTAATATACTCTGCATCTAAGACTCATATATATTTATTATCTGCTTTTTTAACTTTAATGCGAGTCCCTGCCCTCAGAGACTTTTTTTTCCCTGATAACCACTGGTGAAGCTGCTAAGGGGCACATTCTAAAAGGATATATGCTAAGAAAAAAGACATTAAATCTGAAATTAGGAATTCTCATCAAATATTGGTGGTAACTGTACAAAGCTAGGCACTATATTTTAAAATATGGAAATAATGTTGAAATAATTAGACCTTAAATTTGTATATCTTTTTTAGAAGGTTTAAGATTATCTCAGGCATTTTGATGGCCCCGTGATTAAGCATTCTACTGCTAACTGAAAGGGTGGCAGTTCAAACCCACCAGCCACTCCTCAAGAGAAAGATCTGACAGTCTGTTTCTATAAACACTACAATGTGGGAAATCCTATGGGGCAGTTCTACTCTGTCCTCATCGGTAACTATGGGTCAAAACTGACTCCGTGGTAATGGGGCTTTTAAAGTTATTTTTATATATATGTATTATTATATATTCTTTCTTATAAGCATTTTAGACTAATCTATCATCTGTTTCAATATCATGCAAATGATGAGATTTGTAATCCAGAAGTCTCACTAAATTTTCAGAGTGCAATTTGGAAACTACAAAATTTCTTGTTAGAACAGATGGTTTTTTGATTGATGCACTAGTACATAATTCTAACTGTTGACTCATTTTAACAAGAAATTGTTTTAAGAATTCCACCAGTTGGCTGGTCAAATTAACATCAGGCACCAGTTAAGGTGTAAACCACAAGCATAAATCCATCTAGTGGCCCATGAGCAAGTGAAACTATATCTATAAAAGAATCTCTCTAGTAGAGAAGACCATAAATTAAAGCCTCAGGGAAAAAAACAAACAGACTCATTGCCATCAAGTTAATTCCAACTCATAGAGACCCTATAGGACAGAATAGAGCTGCCCCTTAGAGTTTCCAAGGAATCTCTGGTGAATTTGAACTGCTGACCTTTTGGTTAGCAGCCATAGCATTTAAGCACTATGCCACCAGGGTTTCCAGAACTCAGGGAGTTGGATTAAAACAAAAAATTTCCATTGGTTTAAATTCTTTTTTTGTGATAAGATCTATCATGAAACTAGTCCAAATATTTCAAACAAACCATAAAACAAGTGCAATTAAATAGTGATTAATAGCACATACTTTTAGAGTCTTTGGATTTTAGTCTTCACAGTTTTCTGAAGATGTGTATTGCCTGGTTTAAATCCATGGAAATGACTGGAGAAATAACATCTTCAACTCACATATCCATAGTTCATTAGGGGTAATAGTGTGTAAACAGCATATTTAGAGCATTATTTGTATTACCCATACATCCCCTTCCATCAGCAGCCAAAATCTTTTGCATTCAAATAATTTTAGTAAAGACTTTCACATTGGAAATGTGGTTATGATCCACTTTTGAAAGTTCCTGCAATTTACCCATTCAATTCCAATGTATCTCATTTCAAAGGCCTTTTAATTAAAAGGAAGCCTTTATATTAAAAATGCTCACAAGTGCTGCTTCCGTAGCTTTAGCATGTAACATAATTTTGCTAAAAAATACAAGGATCTTGAACTTTAAACTCTGTCCTATGGGCTAACCAGAAAGTCACCAGTAAGTTACTATTACTGTTTAATATAAGATGGAAAGAATCAAGGTAATGGGTGGGTTTGGACTCCCCTGAGAATGCTGCTGGCTACCTGGGTCTACTAGTGGTTCTGCTGCATTCAAAGTATAAGAGGAAGCATGCCACTTCCAAGATTTTCTGATTATATCCTTATTAATTTCTTCCAGTGTAATTATTTAATGGTAACATAATTATTAAAGAATAGTGGTCCATCAAGAGCCCTAGCTCCTTTTCATCACCTCATTCACATACACATACATCTTTCTAGTTTTGTAACTTACTTTAATTTACTGAGTGAGTTCTTACATATTTTCTGTATGGCTACATGGATAAATTAAATGCCAAGTAGTACAGTAAGATGGTCATCATAATGATATTGGTTTAAAAGTTAGTCAGTTCAGAATAAGTTATGCTACTATGACAAACAACTCCAAAGTCTCTGTGGCTTAACAAAACAAAATTCCCTCTCATGCATAATTTGTTGTAGATTTGGACAAATAATCAGGATAACGAGGGTCCCAGCCATCCAGATTGCTGTCTTAGCAGAAAGACAGCTGGAGAGTTGTGTGTCGCCTTTTCAAAGCTTTGGCTGGAAGTGATGCACAGTCCAGAGACCAGAACTACTAATCACATGTTGTTGTTCAGTGTGGTTGAATTGTTTCTGATTCATAGCGACCCTATGTATAACAGAGGACAACACTTTCCAATCGACTAATCACATGGTACCATTTAACAATACAAGGTGTCAGGGAGATGTCATGGTGAAGATGAAATTTTTGGCAAGTACAGCTGTCTCTGCCATAGTGGGGGTCTGAAAATATTCATGGTTAGATGAGATCAGTTATCATTTAACAATTTGGAACCCCTTTGATCTATTGATTCTATCATTTTTCACACCAGGAAATAAATTGATTTATTTTTTCTTCTGAAAGAGTCAAGAAATGTTAATAGACCAGATGTTAAAAATATACTGGTCCTCCAATTATATTCATGGCCTTTTCTTCTTTCTTTCATTTACATCACATTACTAGAACAAAATTATAAAGAGTAAAACTTGCCCTTATTTAAAAATATATATATATTTTGTGTATAGGTCAAGTAAACAATGATTTTCAGACATTCAATATAGCTTATGATTATATGGAACCCTGGTGGCACAGTGGTTAAGAGTTTGGCTGCTAACCAAAAGGTGGGCAGTTCGAATCCACCAGCCCCTCCTTGGAAATCCTATGGGGAAGTTTTACTGTGTCCTATAGGGTAGCTATAAGTCAGAATCAACTGGACAGCAACAGGTTTAGTTTTTGGTTTTGCTCTGTACAGTGGAGCACCAGTGGCACAATGTTGAGCACTACAGAGCTAACTGAAGGGTGGGCAGTTTGAACCCACCAGCTGCTCCACAGGAGAAAAGACCTGGTGATCTGTCTCCATAAAGATTAAAGCAAACGCATTGCCATGGAATCGATTACAACTCATAGTGGCCGTATAGGACAAAGTGGAACTGCCCCATAGGGTTTCCAAGGCTGTAAATCTTTACAGAGGCAGACTGCCACATCTTTCCCCTGTAGAGCGGCTGGTGGATTCCAGCTGCTGACCTTACATTTAGCAGCTGAGCACTTAATCACTGCATCACCAGGTCTCCTCAGCCTAGGAAATCTGTGGGGTAGCTCTATTCTATCCACTCTAAGTCGAAATGGACTCAATGGCACACAACAACGACACTCTCTATATATGAGAAAATTGAAGTGACCCCCAGAGTTGAAATGACTACCACTGTCTTGAATTTAAGCACACTGTGAAGGGACCACATCCTCTGAGTCCAAGCCCTATGCTCATACCTTGCTCCCATTGTCTGATTTTAAAAATATCCTCGTGCTGTGTTCTACTTCACCCACTAGATGGGGAACTCCTTAAGGTCAAGCAACATGGCTTTTAGTATATGCTTGGTCTACATTTGTAGGGGTCATTTTTTTGATGCAGGTGATCTGACCAGGAATTCACTGTCTTAAACACTCCAAAGTTCTAAGAAGGCAAAAGGATGTAGTCACACCTATGTACATACTGATGTCCTCAGGTTCAGGTTTAATAGTTTGGGAGATACCTGCTATCCATTACTGATTAATATCTGGACCGCCATTATAATTCTGCAGATATAAAAAAATTCCAGGCTAAACCACTGGTGACAAAAAGGAAAACATGGAAATGGGACAGACTCTGTTCTAGTCATAATACTTACATTATATTATTTAATATTCACAGCAATCACATTTACAAATTGGCATGATGCAGGAAGCTATGCCACCAGCATTTCAAGTACCAACAGGATTATCCACAGTGGACAGGTTTCAGCAGAGTTTACAGATTAAGACAGACTAGGAAGAAATGCTTGGTGATCTACTTTCAAAAATTAGCCAATGAAAACCTTACAAACCCCTGAAACTGTTGCCCTGAGTTAATCTTTAAAACTTAAACCAAAAATATTTCCTGAAGTCTTAATAAAACCAAATAATAGTTTAGCTTAACTATTAAAAAATGTCTACCTTGAGTATTATTCTCTTCTTAAGAACTATCTATATGGGCTCAAAGTGACAACAGCAACTCAAAAGATTAGATAGGAACCTTAGAGAGTAGTGAGTTTATGTTAATAGAGAAGGAGTAACTCAGAGAGGGAGGGTGAGACGGTTGCACAACCCAAAGACTATAGTCAACATCCTTAAATTGTACATGTAGAGATGGTTGAATTGGTGTATGTTTTGATGTGTATATCCTCAACAGCAACCACAAAATTAATTTTTAAGAAAAGAAAACCTTATGGATCACCACAGACCATTGTCTGACTCTTTGGATATGCCATCAGGAAGGATTGATCACTGGAGGAGGACATCATGTTTGGTGATGGCCAATGAAGGCGGGGGAGACCCTCAGTTAGATAGATTGGCAGGACAGCCTCAATAATGTACTGGAACATGACAAGTGTGGAGAGCATCACGCAACAGCAGGCAAGTTTCATTCTGTTTTACCTAAGGTCACCATGAGTCAGAGTAGAGTCAATGGCCGACTATCAAGCTAACTAGCAAATGATCGTTGTCATGAAAAATTATATGTCCTTAACTCTATTCCTTTTCTCATTCCTTGACATATTATTTACTCTTGTATTGGGCATGGATTGTATCCACCAATACCAGCTTTAAGCCTACCAGCTGATCCAATTTACTAAATAAGTTTGTAATACATGAAGGTTACTGTTTAACTATTTCCCCTGGAACTCAACTCTACATTTTCCTTCTTTGGGGAAGGTCAGAGGGCATAGTTGTTCTCAGACTAGGTAAACACATCTTTTGGAAGTCAGGTAGTGTGTGATAATAGTTATCCCTCTTATCTGCATGCCAAAATACTTTAAATGGAGTATATTCTAGGATTAAAAGCAGGGAGGCTTCCCACTTCTTTCTGTGATTTTCCAGCCACTTTTATATTCCAAAAAAAAATCTCTTGGGGCAGTTTCTTTTCTATTTTTCATGGGAGATCAGAGACATTTCTTTTAGCAAAGAGATTTCATATATTTATTAATTTATTCTTTCGTTATATTTATATTTATTGAATTTTTGGATGCCTGACTCTGTAGGCATTGTATATAATAGGAGTATATCTCCTGTTCTTGTGCTTATGGTCAAGGAAGAGGGGACAGATGAAAACAGCATGAAGGCAAAGGAAAGAGCAGTTGTCTGTTCTCTATAGCTTCAAACGTAGGTCAGAATCGACTCGACGGCAATGGTTTTTTTTTTTTTTTTTTTTTTTTTTAATAGCTTCAAACAGAACAAGACAGATTTCAGTGTTTTAATAAAATTTGCAATCTGAAGATATTGGGACTAAAGAACATCTCAAGAGTCTTTTATTAGAGTCTTGGCTCTCATTCAGCTCTCCAAGTGTTGCATTATCCTCTGGGCCAAGGGAATAAGCCAGCTCTCTTTGTTTGCACTACTCGCTTTCTTGGTGTCAAATTTGTATGTCAGTTTCTTGTGTTTGTTGTTCTATCTAAGCCACATGTTATTCCAGTCAGGAAAACTTGTTACCAATTTCGGGGGATGTGGGAGAACACAGACAAAAATATTTAAGTAGATATTTTTGCTGACTGTGAACTGGTGAGCAGCGAGGCAGGCAATAAAAAAAAAGGAAATAGGTGGTCTAAATTAGGAAGAAATTTTCTGACTATTGTTGCTAGGTAGAACTTGAATGGACTGCCCTGGGCTAATCAATTATTCCTGTATGTGTTTGGACATAAACTGGATATGCAACCAGCAAGGGTGTTGTCAAGGGGTTCATGATTTAGACAGAAGATCAGATAATTTCTAAGAATTGTTGTTAGATGCTCGAATCACTTCCAACTCACAGCAACCCTGTATGTGCAGAGTAGAACTGCTTCATAGGGTTTTCAAGCTGTGACCTCTTGGAAGCAGATCACCAGGCCTGTCATCTGTGGCGCCTCTGGGTGAATTAGAACTGACAGCCTTTCTGCTAATTGTTGAGTGCTTAACCATTGTCACCACTCAAGGGCTCCTTAGATTATTTCTAAGAATATCCTAAGATTTATAGGAGCAGGGGTTCATAAAACATTACAGGTTTTGAAAAAAAATTCCTTTCTAGTGTAGAAGAAATAGATTTTATGAGAAAAAAAGGAAAAAAATAAAAAGAGAACACAGTCCATTTGAATAATTGGACATTTGGTTACATTTGAGAACAGTCATCAATGATGTCTAAGCATCAAATAAATGAGTTTGTTAAAACGTTTGTTTTAATTAGGAATCTCACAGTATACAAAGCAGCACATTGAATATATTCAGTAATTAAAACATGACCTCATATTTTGTGTTCACATTTGCAATTTGAGTGAAGTTGGAGTCTACCTTTGATTTGAAAGCTTGACAAAAATTGGGAAATGCAGTGGTATTTTACATTCCCTCATTAAGAGATGAGAACCTGTGTCCTCTTCCCTAGGTGGGGTTTTTTGACTGCTTTGACAAATAGAATGTAATGAAAGTGACACAGTTATTTCTGAAGTTAGCTTAGAAAACACCATGCAGCTTCTGCTATTTCTCTTGGGGTACTTATCTGGGCACATGAAGTCATCATGGCCAATGTTCAGCTGCCTAAAGCTGCCACACTGAGCGACCACGTGGAGCGACCACAAGAAGAGAAGACTGCACGAGCAGTCCGATACCAGATGTGTGAGTATAAAAGTCTTCTAGGTTACCCAGCCCCAGCCCTTGTATGACTGTGGCCCCATGATATACTTTGTGCAAGAATTGGCCCAGCTGAACCCTGCCAACCCCCAGATTCACAAGCAGAATAAATGATTGCTTTGTGAGTATATTGATTTAAGCTACTGTTTGAAAGTGGTTTGTTACACACATACACACAAACTGGAACACAAATACATCCCACTAATATGCTTTCTTTACACAATGCTTACGCATTGACTCGACACTAGGAAAACTACAGTCAATTGATCAGTATTTTTGGTTTTCTCAGTCTAGACATGTCTTTCCATTGACTAACTGGAGAAAGCACATTTTTGATGACTATGGGCAACTAGAGTTCATATATGAATTAAAAAAAAAAAAAAAACTCACCCTATATTGTTAGAAGCTTAAGACCTGTGATGTATGAACTCCAACCAGTAAAAACGATAAATTTATACAAAATATAATTAGTCATCAGACCTCTAGATTAAAGAAAGTGTTTCATTATGTGTCAGAATCAGACAAAGCAAGCCCTGCTGGGTACTGAGAAAAATAAACGTCTTCGCTATTAAAAGCCTGCAGATAAATCACCTTCTCGTGAAGGAATGATTGTGGAAAGAATGAATGGTCAGTCAGTGCCCAGAGCTGTGGGTGGGTCTCACTGACAAGTCAGGTTAGTGGAGAATCTCTTTACCTGAAACTATCCATATGACACATTGTTTTCAATATGTCACAGAGCTAACAAGAGCTTAAAGAACTAAAACCTCATTAACCTTTTCAAACATGTAGCTTGCTAACATATATACCCAAACTTTACCTGTTACTTTTTGTCCATTTGGTGTATAAACAAATATAAAATTTTAATCAGTGTTATCTATTCTCAGTGTTATAATAAAATCAGTATTTTAATGTTGTCATTTGACTGCTGTAATGACAACATCATCACTCATGATAAAAATTAAGCTGTCCCACGCAAAAGCAATAGCTAAAAAAGATCACTTATAAATGCATTATTTTCTAGATTCCAAGTTTGGATTAAAGCAGGATGAGGCTATATATATATATATACTTGTTTAATATTTATTGTTGTGTTGTTAGGTGCTGTCAAGTCGGTTTCAACTCACAGCCACCCTATAGGACAGACTGGGAGTGTTTCCTAGGAGCAGCTGGTGGATATGAACTGCCAACCTTTTGGTTAGCAACCAAGCTCTTAACCACTATGCCACCAGGGCTCCTGTTTAATATTAGGGCTTTCCAAATATATTTGAAACAAAAAGGTATGAATTTAGTAATCCAACTTTGATGTGTAGTAAGATTTTTTTGCATGTATTTAAAAATAAATTAACATCATACAAAAAAATAAAAATGAGAAAATCGAAATGATTGGACTCAATTCCTTTAAAAATTTCTTAACAGACATTGATAGCTATGAACTTTACTTTTTCTGTGCAAATCAATTTTATGACCATCACTGGTCATGGTATTATATTCCATGACATATTTTAATATAATGCTACTAATTTTCTATAGTTTTCTTGAAAATTTAAAAATTGGCTAGTGAGATTGGTCCTTGTCAAAAATGTCTCTGAGTTCCTGTTGATTGTTCTGCTTTGGATAACACCAAACTTAAATGAATATACTTTTTAAAACGGTGGAAATTCATCATCTGAGTAATAGACATTACTTATAAGCCAAAATTTATCCTCAAGCTAATTCTTAGGTGACAGCCTAAAACCCTCCTTTCATTCTTTAAGGGCATGAATGAAATTTGTTTTATTATATGAACAGGGAATTATTTATACCAGTAAAAATTACAAGGTGATAAATACAAATAAAGTCAAAGTTTAAATACCACAACCAGTGTTAATTTCCCATCCCCGACTTATTGTTAGAATTAAAAAAAGAAAAAGAAATAAAATCTAAAAGCTTCATATACGGCATTCTGATAGTATATATTCTACAGTGCAGCGGTATAAGAGTGCCTCCAAGTGGCATTTGTCAAAATTCTATAGGAAAAATTTAAAGTTTAATCCAAAATTAAACTTTGCTAATGATAAACTCTAAAGCAACACTATCACTCTTTTCTTTCAGCTTATTTGTGTTCTATTCTTGATATTTATGATTTCAGTTTATTGGAAATTCCTATGTGTCATTAAAAACTATTAAAAATGGGCTTAAGTTCCATTAATCATCAGAA
Source organism: Loxodonta africana (assembly GCF_030014295.1). Lineage (NCBI taxonomy): Eukaryota > Metazoa > Chordata > Mammalia > Proboscidea > Elephantidae > Loxodonta > Loxodonta africana. The sequence goes on along the minus strand of NC_087347.1, from coordinate 106,062,227 downwards.
TTCTAGATTATTTTTTAATAAATAAATTATACTGTCATGATGTGGTGTCAGGTAAGTAATCATTTCATTTTCCATACATTTGCATCACACCACCTTTTTTGTTTAGTTATATGATGCCTCTTTTTTACTATTTTTCTTAAAAATATATTTACTATATTTGTATATCCCAGAAGGTAAGAGGAACAAAGGGCTTATCTCATACCCGTAGAATCACAGAGTTGAAGAATCACCTAATTCCACCCCAACAACTTTACAACTGAACCTGAGAGTTTAAGGAATTTGCCTCGGTCACCCTGGTAGTCACTAAACTAATGGACTCTGACTCCCCAGACTTGTAATTCTGCGCTTTTTCCATTGTATTGGCTATGAAGCCAGAAACAGAGCTTTCCAATTCCCTAAACAACTGCATTTTTTTAGCACATGGTCCTTAAAACTCAACCAAGCTCTAAAATACCAAATACATCTTAGAAGTTGCCTAAGGCAAACAGTGCTCAGAAATTGGCAAATAACCTGATAGGTTCTCGGTAGACTTTGTTTTAATTAACGAATGTTTGGCGTTTTGGAATTATCCCAGTCACAGAAATGTTTACGTCAGGAGAGTAAAAAGAATTCTAAGACACTCATAACCTGGGCAACTGAGCTTATAATGCAACTTAGAGACTGAAATTTTTTCTTTCTGGAGAGGTAAGCTTTGTAGTGAAGCTTATTTCTCATATAAGCTTGTTTTTTCAAACTGGTTTCATTTATGCATGTTAATATGTCTATTATTTTGCCATCTTTTTTGATATATTTATTCTAAATTTCATGCTTTACTGTTCATATTCCCTTTTCTGTTCCATTTAAATTATTCCAGTAAGACATTCTTTTTTTCCCAACGGTGTAATACCAGTGTTCTTCTTTCCTAATTCTTATTCTTTTTCCACGTCTAACTGCTTTTTATGGCTCTTTTTTCTTCCTTTCTTTTTTTTTTTTCTCCTGCCACTTCATCTACAACTTCTTGTAATGAGTTAGCCAACATCGATAACAATATTCAGAGTTCAGTCTCAGAGGAGCTATACTTCAGAAATACCTAGAGAATTAAATATAGAAAAGTGCATGTAAATTTTCACACAGATATGTGCATTTCCTTATGTATAATATAAACTATTAACTTTTAAAACATTTGAATATAATGCTGTAGTATCTATGGAGCTCTTTTGCTGCCAAATTAAAACAAAATGTCTTAATTTAATATTTACTCTTATCTATTTCTATACTGCCTTTTAAAGATTGAGCTCACCCTTCAGCTCTATCCCTTTTCAAAAATTAAATGCATTTTAACTTTCTCGCCAAGGTTCTACCAGTTTAAGGTAGTTTCAAACAGTGACCTTTTTCTTAGTGGTATTTTCACTTCCTGCCAATCTGAGCTCATCTCAGAATTTCATTAGTACACTATTTACCCTGTCTTTCAGATCATTAATGAGGTTTCAAGTAAGCAGAGGCTGACATTCATTCCTATGGCACCCAGTGAACATGATATTGTTTACCATTGTTCTTTGATTCAAGCCTACATCCAGATTTTAAACAACACGACAATGCTCGATGCAAAGCCTATTTAAATTAACTTTTTTGAACAAAATTTGTGATGGAAATGTAATAAGACACATCAAAATTTGTCTGTAATTAACACAATAAAATCTCCGACGTCTCTATAGCTGTTAATCTTTTTTAGTTCTCCCAGGATTTCTTATTCATATGTTTACTTTTCCCATAATGAGTCCTTCGGATATTTTCCTTGATACTTGCATTTTTTTGTGAGTGATGAAAGATTCATGTCAACCTTCATAAATACTTCAATACCTTTTAGTCTGATAAAGATTATTTAACTTTTTATATTGCATGCCAAATAAATCCAGATGATATGCACATATCAAAACTAAATACATATGATTATAAAATCCCACTTAATATTTTGCCACATTTTTGATGACTTATTCCCAGAATTAGAAAAGGGGATAAACTGAAAAATGAGTAAACCACATGTTTTCTGGGCTTTATGCTGATTCAATATGTCAATAGAATCGTTTTAAGACGCCAGAAAAAAAAAAAAAAAAAAAGACCTACAGATTAAACTGGCCTAGAGGGAAAAAAAAAAAAAAAAAAAAAAACTCTCTTTTTTTTTAGAGGATATTTTATTAAATCAAATAATAATAACTTATTTATATTTATAGACAACTTTCCAACCAGTTGACAACAATACTTTATACCACATATTAGGAAAGATATAAAATTACGTGTATATTTTTTGCTGTTGTAAAAATACATATAACACAACGCTTGCCAATTCAAATTTTTTCAGGTGTGAAATTTAGTGATATAAATTGCATTCATCATGATGTACAACCATTATCCAAATTTATTGCCAAATTTCCCATCACCATAAACAAACATGCTTCCTAAACAATGGCTCTCCCTTTTCCTCTCCCTTCTGCCCCTGGTAATCACTAACAAACTTTTGTCTGTATACTTTGGCCTATTCTTCTTATTTCATGTAAGTGAAATGACACAATTTTTGTCCTTTTGTGATAGACTAGTCTCATCAACATAGGTTTTTGAACTTCATTCATGTTTTGGCTTGGATCAAAACTTCATTTCTGTTTATGCTAAGTAGTATTCCAGTATACGTATTTACCACATTTTGTTTATCCATTCACCCATTGAGGAACACTTAGGATGTTTCTTTTAGCTATTGCGAATAGTGCTGCAGTGTACTGTACCTCTGTCTGTGTTGCTGCTTTCAGGTCTCTTAGGTGTATACCTAGGAGAGGAATTACTGGGTAATTCTTTGTTTAACTTTTTGAGGAACTGTCAAAATATTTTTCACAGCTGTACCATTTTTCATTCTCACCAGCAATGGATAAAGGTTCTAATTTCTCAACATTTTGCCAACATTGGTTATTTTCCTTTTTTTCTTTTAAGTTTTGTCATCCTAGTGGGAGTGAAGTGGTAACTCATTGTAGTTTCAATTTGCATCTCTCTAATTTTTTTTAATGGCTAATGATGTTGAACATTTCTTCGTATGTTAGTCGGCCATTTGAATACTCTCTTTGGTGAAATGTCTGCACAAATCCTTTGCCATTTTTTGATTAAAATTACCTATATTTTGAGTTCACCTTAAATCAGAATCATCAGGGAAAATAATGTTGAAATAAAGGCAATGAAGAGTAAGTCGCAAATTTTCAACATAGGCATTTGAAAATTATGGTCATTAGAAACTACTGAACGTTATTATATCACAATTGTTCTGCAAGTGTCCTAAAATGTGTGTGCATATCTCATCATTTTAAAAAAACGTGATCCAACAGAATGCAGAAATTATCAAAAAATATCATACAAAAGTAAAATTTTGCTGAAGATAATTCAAAAACATTTGCATCAGTACATTGACAGGGACCTGCCAGAAATTCAAGCCAGATTCAGAAGAGGACGTGGAACAAGGGATATCATTGTTGATGTCAGGTGGTTCTTGGCTGAAAGCTGAGAATACCAAAGAGATGTTTGCCTGTGTTTTATTGATTATACAAACGCATTTGACTGCGTGGATTATGACAAATTATGGATAACATTTCAAAGAATGGGAATTCCAAAATACTTAATTGTGCTCAAGAGGAACATGTACACAGACTAAGAGGCAATCATTTGAACACAACAAGGGGATACTATATGGTTTAAAATCAGGAAAGCTGTGTGTCAGGGTTATATCCTTTCACCACACGTATTCAATCTGTATGCTGAGCAAATAATCCAAGAAGATAGACTACACAAAGAATAATGGTGCATCAGGATTGGAGAAAGACCCAGCAACCTGCAATATGCAGATGAAACAACTTTGCTTGCTGAAAATGAAGAGGACTTGAAGCACGTACTGATGAAGATCAAAGACCACAGCCTTCAGTATGGATTGTACCTCAACATAAAGAAGACAAAAATCCTCACAACTGGACCAGTAAGTAACATCATGATGAACAGAGAAAAGATTGAGGTTGTCAAGGATTTCATTTTACTTGGATCCGCAATCATAGCCTGTGGAAGCAACGGTCAAGAAATCAAACTGTCAGCACGACTTGACCAAGGCAAGGTCAGCGAAAAAAAGATCTACAACAAGATGGATTGACACAATAGCCACAAAAATGAACTCAAACATAGCGAAGGTTGCGAGGATGGCTCAATATTTCGTTCTGTTTTACACAGGGTCGTGATGAATAGGTGCTGACTGGGCAGACCTAACAACAACACACTAATCAAGCTGGTGTCAACCATTGACCTGGAAAACTAAGTCAAGACATCTTCAGATAGATGAGTTCTGAATCCTTTGGTCAACTGCCTCTAAATTACAAAATTAATATTCCAAAATGAAAGTTATCTGATTTCCCCAATACCACCTTAGGACAAATGTAAAAAGAAAGTTATATTTTAGAATTAAAATATAAATACAACCTAATGAATGATGTTCTTAAGTCATCCCTTAGGTTACATTTATTTGTTTAGCCAAGAGTGTGGCTTTGGAGAAAAATTTATGTTTAAATTCTCATTATAGAACTTGTTAGTAGAACTTATCTCCTCTAACACGGAAACAACAAAGCCCACTTGGTGGGAGTCTATTACAGGGGATGAAGAAATGCAATAATACAACGTCTGGGACCTAGTGCCATCTTAATGATTGATGGTTATTATTTTAAAGCTACGGGACTTAAAGCAATTTCAGTGTTTACATCTGAAGATTCTACAGCTGAGGGTCTGGTGGCAGAGCATAACTGAGGTACTTCTCAAGTAGTATTAAATGTGCACACAACCCTGTTCCTATGCGGATAGTATTTAGTGAGTTTAAACTATTTATTTGCTTCAATAAAATTTTGTAAATTATCATTTTGTTCCAGCAGAAATATTATACTGAGGAAGAAGCAGATGCCAGGGAAATCTTTGCACATCCTGTGAATTGTAGCCTCTGGAGTGACTATTTGAACAGAAGGAAAGTGGCTTTGATTAGAGAGCTGTGGGAAAATGGTCCCATTTGTGCTCATGCAGATAGCTTTTCTAATGTTTTAATAATAGATGAGCAAAAATTTGCTATTGGGCTAGACATAGGTAAAAGACTAGTAACTAAATGATGCACAATCTTAAATACCATTGTCGATGTCTAGATTGAATAAAAAATGATGTTAAAAAGTTGTGAATTACATCTGCTCATGATGACCCAAAAATGGTCTATAAAAGTAAAATTAATGAGACATGGATTACAAAAATTATTTCATCCTTCAATCAATAGGCTGAGTACATACAATATTTAGTCACAAGATGCTAGGCATTTCCAAATATTTAAAATACACACACACAAAAAAAAACTCAATTATACCTTCGTGGATTGTACAACTCTATCCAAGAGTGTGAATTTTAATTTTTTTCATAAAAAATTTATGAGACAAGACAAGAAAATACTGACAGGAATACTGCAGTAATTCAAAGGGAAAGATTCACAGGGTATAAATTAAGAAAGCATCCTATGGAGATGAGACCTCCTTTAATAAGTTGTAAGTTTTGGGTGAAAATAAGTGCCACATGAAGAATTTTGAAATCTTAGTTTCATTTACTGACTTTACAATATTTGCATTTTGAAGAAGCTTTTATGTATGTACTATTTGAAGCATAGTTTGACTCTTAACGACCCCTGAATTAGGCATTACAAAGTGTAGTGCTCTGAATTAACAGATTTAATAAAGAACAAATTATTATTCAACATTGGCCAAAAAAAGTGAGTAAAAAAATTAAGTCGAACTTAAGTGGCAAAACCAAAACACAATAAATAGAAGTTAAAACATCATTACAATACACATGAGGTATTAATATTTTTAAGACCAAGCTCCAATAATGGAAGAAACCAAAACTCTACATATGTGAAGAAGAAAAGGTGATCAAAAAGAAATAAAATATTAACAAAAAATATTTTAAACTCAATCCAATATACACATTTTTTCCTTATAAAGAGAAGAAAATATGTAGAAAGAGAGCATCTGTGGCAATATAAGAAAAGACTTCTCATTGTTGCCAGTGAAATTATGTATTAACACAAAAATTATATGATAAAGATCAATAAGGCTATTTGTTTTGATAGAAACTTTCTGACATGATTTTTTAATATAATTTAAAAAAAAAGACTCTATGTACCTATGAAGGAGTTCACTTATTCTAGGTCAGGCAATGTTTACGGTATAGTGAAAAAATTCAGCTACAAAAAATTTCCATGTTGATGCCTCAATAATTTTAATAAAATATGTGTTTTTTGACCTTTATTTTCTTTTTAAACTACCATAATTTCCCTCCGTCAATTACAAAAAAAAAAAAAGGCAATGAAGAATTAACATAAGATTAAATTATTCTCTATTTCAAAATTAAATGCTTATGTTTCTTTCAAAATGTGAAGTTAAAATTCTTCTGAGAGAATCTCAAAATAGCAAGTTTGTAGCCTAAGTCCCCTTAAGATACATAGCATATTCAGTGTTTTATAGCACATGGAATAAAATGGAAAAAATAAGTTTAAAATTATCAGACTTGATAATACAATCAAAAAGAAAGATTTCAGGCTGGATTTTTTCAGATTTTGGGGATTTGTGTGGATAGTGGGTAGTGATCAGTCACATGTCTGCATAATGCAAATAAAAACTACTTCAAAATTCTGGACAAGAAAAATTTAGAACCTTGCAGGACAAAAACAAAAAGATGGAACTTCAAAAAGACTCAAGAGTTGTGAAAAATGGAATTGTCAGAGTTCAATTAATTAAAGTTAATTTTCATTACAGAGAAGCACAATAGTGTAAATTATTTTATAGCAGTGAAAACTTCCTATTTACATATATGTAACAGAGATGACTTGCAGCAGCAGACCAATTGCCCATCTTCTATAAAATAGCAATTTGGAAATTATTTTCATTTCTGATGATATCTATTTCTATACCTTTTTTTCTGCCTCATTTCCCAGGTGATCAAGTGCTACCTCTTTCTAAACTAATCATTTTCTGAGCATAATAAACTCAGATTAAAATATCTGAATAGCCATATATGTTTAAATGTGAGCTCCACAAGGCAAATATTTCCTGAAAACATAATATTGTGTAAAATATTGTGAATAATGTGGAGACTTATAATATTAACCAGAAAGTGTTTTTGCTTTTAAGGATATGGAAAAAGGAAACATATATGCATACCACAAAATGTAATTTGAGGTTGACCATAAAAGTGTTTAATGTTGTATGACACAGAACTAACTATGGAATCTCAAAGGAAATTCTTCTGAATCTACTGAGCAATAAACCATTAATCGTGGCATGCATGGCATTTGAGATGTAGTCGAATTGATGTGTGGGATTTTAGTTGGTACGCACAGAGAATTCAGTTAGGAGGTGAGAATGGGAGAGGAAAAACTTTGAACGTATTTTTTACAGCTATAGAGGCAGAAGATGGGATTTATCTTCTTGGGTTGAAAGGAGGGGTCTGGAGATATTTTACAGCAAAAAGCCAATGTTGAGTATTAACTATTGCATATTGTTCTTCTGTCAGGATTATAGGACTCTATTATCTCACTCCTCACTTGGAAGTATTGCCGACATTTGTGCTGTGCTGTTTTGTAGTATGATGGCCCTTTCATATATTCAATTCTCCTTTTTCTGTTCATTTAGAAAACTGATTATCAAATTGAGGATATCCATTTAGGTTTCTCTTCTTATTAAGTATTTTTATTTTACCTAAGGTTCAGAATTTTCTTTGGTTAGATTTTAAGAAAGAAAAATTTGTAAACCTGAAGTCAATTTCATTTTATTTGGGATTCACAATGCTGTCCATTGTTTTTTTCTTCCCAATGCAAACTTAGGGAAATGTTGTTACAATATTTCCCTATTTTATTGTATTAGAAATTAATGTAAAATGAATGGACTCTGAATTAGAATATAGGGATTCAAATTCCAACTTGGGTGACCTTGGAAAATGTATTTAGTCTTTCTCAACCTCAGTTATTTCATTTATGGAATAAGAATAATAGTAATATTTGAAAGAAATGGCTTGAAGATATTTTGTTTGCCTAGCCATCAGTTACTACATAACCACCTCAAGAAAGTTAGTTATAACAATAAGAATTATTATTAAGCAATTAGGTTTTTATTATACAAAGAGCATTGTGTGATCATAATTAAATGTTTTTATGATGCTGTATTTAAACGCGTTTTATTGCCCAAATTTCAAAATTAACACATTATTAGTGAATTTCTATTCCAAATAAACAGTTTATACATAATTATTTTCTAAAACATAAAAGTGTGTATTCATAACTAGTCAGTAATTATAACAATCTCTCTTGTGTCAAATATTCTTAATTTTTCAAGAAGGCTTAATCCTATATTTAAACACATGCGATCATCCCTTTGTTTCTTATCTGGGAAGAATCCTACTGGCCCTTTATTTTAGGTAATGCTCATTCTGATGCTATCAGGCCTCAAACCAAATATATTGCACTTAAGAATCCATAGGTTTAGAGTGGTGTTTAACTGTATTTTGTCTGATACTATTAAAATATCAGGATTCACTTCTGAGTTTTTTTTTTTTTTCCTCTAAAATTAGACACCAGTGAAAATGCTTTGACAATATAACATTTTAATTTTGGAATAAGCACGGGATTTAAAGTTGTACATCTCAGATAAATAATGTCAAAAACTACAGTCTGTATCCTGAATTTCAACAACAATTCAAGTCAAGGACCAAACAATCAATTTTGAGCATCTTTTAAATATCTCACCAATAGCACATACAAGACTGTTTTTTTTTTTTTTTCCAGTGAAAATAGATCCCAAAAGCCTGTCTTGCAAGATTAAATGAAGGCAAAGGAACTGCAGATAACAACTGAATCAGCCCAAGCTTGTTTTCACTCTTGTTTATGGAAATATAATGGAAAGAAGGGAAATGTTTACAAACAATTCTCCACTTAAAGAGAACACAAAAACTGAAATTTTTCTAGCCCTAATTTATTTCTATCGTAGTAAGATTAAAACTCAGACTTTCCCATTGCCTTTTTGCTTCTAACTTCGTTCAACCATTCAGAGACAATGTAATGCCTCTAGAATATTTCAACTCTTTGATTGACAAGAAGGATTTTAAATGAAATTTTCTAAATTACAATCACAGAGACAATGCTAACAAGAGATTATAATTAAGAAATAATTCTCAAGATCTGATGGCAGGTTTATCTGAAACAATAAGAAACAAAGGAAACAAATCCAACAATTACTATATAGCTACCATTTTCCTTGCATAACTAGCACAAAAACCTGTGAAGCAGTCATTATCAATATACAGTGAGTGGTGAAATTGAGACCCAGATATATAACTTGACTAATATCACGTAGCCAGGAAGTAGATGAACCACTGTGTCTCAAATCTATGAGTTGACAGTCAGATAATCCTTCTTCTTATCCCCACATATGTCATTATCCATAAGTGAGATCAGTAAATCTTTAAGCTCTCTGGACTACAGGGCTATTTGAATAGAAGCTGTCTTTCTGCTCCATAACTCTATGATATCATAATTCTGACAGAAGGCACACATTGATAGACTAATTGGCTAGGAAGATAGGTCCCGTAGCATCATCTCTGAAGCTTGCCGTAACTGATCTGAATAAAGAAAATCCAAATATCTAACAGCTCTATTATAATTCACCCAATAGTGCTCCTTTGGCCTGAGTGAGTTAACATACCACCCTGCATGCCTCGCCTGGTGTCAGACAGTAAATGAAGCAGTTGGGATATGGAGATCAATGACATCCCTGCATGCACATCAATTGTAGGATAATTAACTAAAACCTAAAACCAGGAAATTCAAAAATTGAAATTCTCTCCAGTGCGTCCTTCCATCACCAATCATTGTTGTACATTACTGTACAGGATGTTCTTGTGATTGAAGATAGCAGCCTTGACAATTTAATGAAGAAAAGATAAAACACAGCAATCCTAGAGAGAGCTAAGCTGGCCTCCTATTTATCAACACATGCATTAGGAATCTTCCATCATTAAATTATACATCAGTAATGGTATGAAACGAAAGGAAACAAGTGCCAAATAAGTTCTTTGGTGTAACTAAGATGATGAAAATCTAAACCTTTATATTCAAGTTAAAAAAAAAAAAAAACTACTGATCTATGACCTAATTGTATAGGAGCGGGTCTACAGTTCTTAAACAAACATTCCATTGAAATCAATAAAGATTTGCCTGAGTAAGAATTACAACATAAGTCCCAATAAATTGCACAAATAACACAGAGCAGTTTTTTAACTTATAAGGATGCATAAAGTAATACTGCTGTTGAAATCATACAGTTCTGCAATGCAGAAAGCAAAATAGCCTAACAGACAGCAAAGAAAACAAATACCTCCTCTTGGAGCCTGCTGTAAAAAGTGAGTTCTCCTTGGTCCTCCATGCCTCAAACTTTGAGGAAGGCTAACCCACAGAGCCCTGGTTGAACAGTGGTTAAGACCTACAGCTGCTAACCCAAAGGCTGGCAGTTTGAATCTACCAGCCACTCTTTGGAAACCTTGTGGGGCAGTTCTACTCCGTCCTATAGGGTCTCTAGGAGTTGGAACCGACTTGACAGCAACAAGCCTGGGCTTTGGAACCCTTATGAACAGGACCGCCTGCCTTGATCCACTACTGTGATGTCTGGCTGGGTAAGTCTGCCATATTTCTGGAATTTATGTAGACAGCTTGTTTGTTTCTCACACTACAATCTGTTTTATGAATTAGACCTTATCTGCTCTAAGATGACAATTTTTATACCCACATTTACATTTTAAGGCACAAATTATCATTTTGTTCAGACCTTGGTAGAAACTCTCAGTACTAAAATTAAAAAGAATACATCATAAACTCTGAGGTTGATTTGAAATAAATGTCAAGAAATCTATAAAGGCAAAATTTCTGGAAACTGTGGCCTGTCTCAGGGATTACTGATAATTTTAACACTCACCTGTTATATATGTCCTGGAATGTTGCAGAACTAAATTCAGAGTTAAAGGGATCTTTTAATCTTGCAGGTAGATGTAAGTCTACCTGCAGAAAAATAAGAAAATACTATAGCATGTTATAGCATGTTACATGTATTTTTGTGATTGTTAATTGTATTCCATGCCAATAGAAATGGAATGTGAGCCATAAATGTGGGCCACAAATATAGTTTTAAATTTTCTAATAGCCACATTAAGAATAGAAAGAAATGGGTGAAATTATTTTTAATGATATATTTTTACACAATATATATAAAATGTTACCATTTTAACATATAATTAATATAAAATTATCGATCAGATATTTTACATCCAAATTGTTCATACTTTTTTTTTTTTAATTTCATGTGTACTTGACACAGCACATCTCAATTCAGACTAGCCACATTTTTAAATGTTTAATAGCCACACACTCTGTCAAATAGAGCAGGTCTAGTACTTCAAGTGTACTATGTCAAAACATCAGAAACAAACACACACAGGAATTCATGTATATTAAAGCATAACCTTCATTTGCCAAAATGAACTAGGAATGGAATACTCTGATTGATTGAATGCTTTATTTGACCCCTTTCTCTTCTCTTGCATACAAGATATATATATATATATACACCAATCATCTTCCATTTCAGTGTAATTTAGTGAAAATAATTATAAAGTTTTAGACAAGAAATATTCAATTGAGATGATGGCTTCCTCCCACTTCGGAAGAAAAAAGAACAGATCTACATGGACTAATTTAGTACCGAGTAACCCTGGTCCATTTAAATAACATTTTTTTTTTTTAATTTCTAGCACCACAAATCGTCACTCAGTGCCAAAGCAACTTAAAACATATCAGAGGCATTCAGCACTGGAGGAATTGAGTGTTAAGTGGTTTTATCAATATATTGAGATTTATTGCGTTGATTGATGCATTATTCATTCTAATCTTTGTTCCACATTATTCTGAGCTGACTTACAAAACTAATGTATGCCAAAAGTAAAACTTCAAATAAAAGAAATTTAGGGACATACAGATCAAAACAAGACCGGTGACCTATGCTTGCCATGGTATTCTGCAAATATTCACATAGATACAAAATTTTACTCTCTATTTGACTGTCTGTGGAAAACAGAGACTTTGGTCACTTACGTAGTACTTGGTAAAGTATACCTGTGCCTCAGAAGACAAAAAACTTTCCTCTAACTCACATTTGAAATTACACTTAAAATTTAATTTCTCTGATATTTTCTTTCTAATCCCTTATTCTCAATCATCCCTTTCAAGAAGACTGAAAGGCAACAGAGGAAAGATCTGCAAAACTTTCCCCGCACTTTGCCCAGGCCAGGCCAGTTCTCACGAACCACCAGTGACAGCTGAGGAAGGCTTCAGCTGCAGTACTTCCTCAGGGTGAAAAAAGTACAATTATTACTAGAATATCTCAGCATATATAAATAAGTATGTGATTTTCTAATTTAAAATCTTTTGTAATTTTTAACACTGCAATATAAAACTTTAAAAAGTTTTTCAAACTAATTTGAATGCTAGATTCTATCTTCTGGGAATAAACCTCAAAATAAACTTCAGAAGCACTGAAAAATGGTATATAGAAACCCTGGTGGCATAGTGGTTAAGAGCTACAGCTGCTAACCAAAAGGTCAGCAGTTTGAATCCACCAGGTGCTCTCTGGAAACTGTGGGGCAGTTCTACTCTCTCCTATAGGGTCACTATGAGTTGGACTCAATGGCAACGTGTTTATATGTGTGTGTGTGTATATATATATACACATGTATATATACACTAATCATAAAAAAATATATATTATGATTGCAATCGTATTTAAAATAAAAGTACACATTATAAGTACTAAAGAAGTACTAGAAGAAGCCTAAATGTTAGCAACTGTTGGTTTCTTTGTGTTGAGGGGTACAATTTTGTTGTTTCTTTTATTTTGGAGGCTGGTTTTCATTATGCAATAAGAAAGTATTACTTTTAGAACTATAAATCTTAAAAGAAACCTCTGGAAATAAAAATGATGCATGAATGCATAACTGTAAAAAAAAAAAAGAAGATAATTTTGAAACTTCTAAATGTGCAAGGGATTCAAAAAGATTGTGCCAATTTATCAATAGCTCACTGAGTTGTTTAAATACCCTAGAAGTGAGCAGTACCGTGAATGAGAAACTGTAAAAGAATACACACCCCCAGTACGATCTGAAGTAAAGCCATAAAAATCACAGTTTGAACAGGTCCCAGTCATTATTTTGCTCCTCACTGCAGAAATTTCAGCATTCAGACTGCCATTGTTTTGGGTCAGAATACTTCATCCCTATTCCAAATAATCTTTCAAGTAGATTTTACTTTATTTGCCCTCACTTTTTTGCTTCAAGGAAAATATTATCCTTTAACTATTGTATATTCTTCTATTTTTCACAGTGATTATGATTAAATTTTAAAACTTGCACATGAGAATATAGTTCAAGCTGAAAACAAATCACACTAACTTCCAGAAAGCGTAGCTATAGAGGAAAATTCTTAATACTTTTGTACTCACGCATTCAGACAGGCAAGCATGCAAAGTGTTTATATTTTTAAAAATTTTAATACTGAAATGTTTTAAGCATACAGACAGAAACAAAGAATATTATGACAGATACCCACGTTCCCACTATCAGATTTACAACTGCTAACATTTTGCTATAGTTGCTTCAAACCTTTGTTCTAATATAATAAAACATTTCATAAACAGTTAAAGCCTTTCAATCCATTCTATTCCCCTTTCTATCTAAAAATAATAAGAATCCTCAACTTGAAGTATATCCTTCCCGTTCATAGTATCAGATATCTAGTATTTTTTGCCCATGAAAATTAATAATATTATTCTGTATTTTAATCTGCACAGATGATGTCCATACTGTTACAACTTGTTTTAGTGCACATTACATTTTTGAGTATTATTACTGTAAACCAAGTTGATCTAGCTTTTTTATTTTAATCACTACTTAACAATTTATTTATCCACTCCCATATTGATAGACATTTAGATTTTTTCCAAATTTTTGCCAGGGTAAGCAATATTTCAAGGAACCATCTTACCTCAGGCATTCTTATGCACATCAGTAGGGCAAAAACATTATAAAAGAAAATTCTATGTTGACAAGAATGACCATCTTCAATTTTACTTGATATTGCAAAATAGAATTCCAAAAATAATTGTGTCAATTTACACTCCCTCCAGCCATGTTTATTTCCCATATCTTCAAATGAACTTGTGGGAATTTTGATTGGAATTGCAATAAACTCATAAATTAATTCGGGAGGAATTAACATATATTATAGATTCTTCCCATTATGGTATCCAGAAACCCATTATGGTATATGTTGAGAAAAAGTCTTCTTGAGCCTCTTGCACTCCTACATATCTTGCAAAATAAGACAAGAATGCAAGGCCCTGATTGTTCTTTAAGGAGTCCTGGTGGCATAACGGTTAAAGCACTCGGCTACTAATTGAAAGATTGGCAGTTGGAACCCACCCCGAGGCTTCACAGAAGAAAAAACCTGGCTATATCTTCCTTTAAACATGACAGCCTAGGAAACCCTGTGAGGCAATTCTGCTCTGTCACATTGGGTCTCCTGGAGCCGAAACTGGCTTGATGGTACGGAACAACAACAACAATTGTTCTTTCCAGGGCCTGAACAGGCTCTTTCACAGGGCTGTTTATACAGCTAGTAACTTTTAAAGATGAGATAATGCCTCCCTTCTCCCAATAAAGCAAGGCTTATTTATTGCTTGCTATAAAAGCAATGGAGCTTCCAAACTCAATGTTCCTCTCCTTTAATGCAATCCACTACATGTGCAGACGTCCATATGGGTCCATCATGTCACTCTATGAATCTTGGAGATCAAGGGAAACTGAGGCAAAATGGTAATACTCAGGGTGCTTGTTTGCTGTGAGTAAAGAAGTTAATATGCCTCTGACCCAAGAGCTTCTTGTCTTCTGACAGAATTCACAAAAGAGTAACAGGATAACTTGGCAGAGTGTTGGCAGGGTAAAATAAAATCTCAAAACCAACAATATACATTTTGTTTGTTAAAGACTTTTCTTACAACACTCAATACAAATTTATAATTTTCTCTGTATAACATTTGCACTTATTTTGTTAGATCTATTGTTAAATATATTACTGTTATCATTGCTACTTTAAATGAAATATTTTTTTATAAACTCTATTATGTTTTATCCCCCATGTGTCTGTCAGTTTGTCATACTGTGGGGGCTTGCATGTTGCTGTGATGCTGGAAGCTACGCCATCAGTATTCAGATACTAACAGAGTCGACCATGGTGGACAGGTTTCAGCTGAGCTTCCAGACTAAGACAGACTAGGAAAAAGGACCTTGTGGTCTACTTCTGAAAAGAATTAGCCAGTGAAAACCTTATGAATAACAGAGGAATGTTGTCCGATATAGTGCTGGAAGATGAGCCCACCAGGTTGGAAGGCACTCAAAAGATGACTGGAGAAGAGCTGCCTCCTCAAAGCAGAGTTGACCTTAGTGACGTGGACGGAGTCAAGCTTTCAGGACCATGACTCAAAATGAGAAACATCCATTAATAATTGGAAAGTAGAATACATAAAGTATGAATCTAGGAAAACTGGAAATCATAAAAAATGAAATGGAACACATAAACATTGATATTCTAAGCATTAGTGAGCTGAAAAGGACTGGTGTTGGTCATTTTGAATTAGATAATCATATGTTCTACTATGCCAGGAATGACAACTTGAAGAGGGATGGTGTTGCATTCATCATTGAAATGAACATTTCAAGATCTATCCTGAAGTGCAATGCTGTCAGTTATAGGATAATGTCTATACACCTACAAAGAAGACTAGTTAATACGACTATTATTCAAATTTTTGCACTAACCGTTAAGGCCACAGATGAAGAATTCGAAGATATTGACCAGCTTCTGCAGTCTAATATTGATCAAACATGCAATCAGGATGCATTGATAATTACTGGTGATTGGAATGCAGAAGTTGGAAAGGAAGAAGAAGGATCTGTAGTTGGAAAATATGGCCTTGGTGTTAGAAATGATGCCGGAGATTGATTGATAGAATTTTGCAAGGTCAATGACTTCTTCATTGCAAATACCTTTTTTCACCAACATAAACGGTAACTATACACATGGACCTCCCCAGATGGAATATACAGGAATCAAACTGACTACATCTGTGGAAAGAGATAATGGAAAAGCTCAATTTCATCAGCCAGAAGGTGGCCAGGGGCAGACTATGGAACAGAACATCAATTTCTCATATGCAAGTTCAAGCTGAAACTGAAGGAAATCAAAACAAGTCCAGGAGAGTCAAAGTATGACCTTGAGTATATCCCACCTGAATTTAGAGACCATCTCAAGAATAGATTTGACACATTGAACTCTGCTGACTGAAGGCCAGAAGAGTTGTGGAATGACATTAAGGACATGATCCATGAAGAAAGCAAGAGGTCATTAAAAAGACAAGAAAGAAAGAGAGAGAGAAAGACAGAGAAAGAGAGAAAGGAAGGAAGGAAGGAAGGAAGGAAGGAAGGAAGGAAGGAAGGAAGGAAGGAAGGAAGGAAGGAAGGGAGGGAGGGAGGGAGGGAGGGAGGGAGGGAGGAAGGAAGGAAGGAAGGAAGGAAGGAAGGAAGGAAGGAAGGAAGGAAGGAAGGAAGGAAGGAAGGAGAGAGAGGGAAAGGAAGGAAGGAGAGAGAGAGGGAAAGGAAGGAAGGAAGGAAGGAAGGAAGGAAGGAAGGAAGGAAGGAAGGAAGGAAGGGAGGGAGGGAGGGAGGGAGGGAGGGAGGGAGGGAGGGAGAGAGGGAGGGAGAGAGAGAGAAAGAGAGAAAGAGAGAAAGAGAGAGAGAGAGAGAGAAAGAGAGAAAGAGAGAAAGAGAGTAAGAGAGAAAGAGAGAAAGAAAGAAAGAGAGAGAGACCAAAATGGATGTCAGAAGAAACTCTGAAAACTAGCTCTTGAAAGTCAAGTAGCTAAAGAAAAAGGAAGAAATGATGAAATACAAGAGCTGAACAGAATATTTCAAATGGTGGCTCGAGAAGACAAAGTAAAGTATTATAATGACACGTGCAAAGAGCTGGAGATAGAAAACCAAAAGAGGAGAACATGCTCGGCATTTCTCAAGCTGAAAGAACTAAAGAAAAAATTCAAGCCTCAAGTTGCAATAGTGAAGGATTCCATGGGGAAAATATTAAACGACTCAGGAAGCATCAAAAGAAGATGGAAGGAATACACAGTCATTATACCAAAAAGAACTGGCTGACATTCAACCATTTCAAGAGGTGGCATATGATCAGGAACCAATGACACTGAAGGAAGAAGTCCAAGCTGCACTGAAGGCATTGGCGAACAACAAGGCTTCAGGAACTGATGGAATATCAACTGAGATCTTTCAATGAATGGATGCAGCACTGGAAGTGTTCTCATTCTAAGTCAGATTTGGGAGACAGCTACTTGGCCAACTGACAGGAGGAGATCCATATTTACGCCTATTCCCAAGAAAGGTGATCCAACCGAATGCAGAAATTATGGAACAATATCATTAATATCACACACAAGTAAAAATTTTTTCTGAAAATCATTCAAAAGCAGCTGCAGCAGTATATTGACAGGGAACTTCCAGAAATTCATTCCAGATACAGAAGAGGGTGTGGGACAATGGATATTATTGTTGATGTCGGATGGATCTTGGCTGAAAGCTGGGAATACCAGAAATATGTTTCTTATGTTTTATTGACTGTGCAAAGGCATTTGACTGTGTGGATCGCAACAAATTTTGGATAACATTGCGAAGAATGGGAATTCCAGAACACTTAATTGTGCTCAATGCAGAACCTGTACATAGACCAAGAGGAAGTCCTTCAAACAGAACTAGGGGATGCTTCGTGGTTTAAAATCAGGAAAGGTGTCCCTTGTCTCCTTTCCCCGTGTTTATTTAATCATTATGCTGAGCAAATAATTCAAGAAGCTGGACTATATGAAGAAGAACGCTGCATCAGGGTTGGTGTAGGACTCATTAACAACCTGCATTATGCAGATGACACAACCTTGCTTGCTGAAAGTGAAGAAGATTTAGAGCACTTACTGATGAAGATCAAAAACTACAGCCTTCAGTATAGATTACATCTTACCATTAAAAAAAAAATACAACTAGACCAACAAGCAACACCATGATAAATGGAGAAAAGATTGAAGTTGTCAAGGATCTACTTTCACTTGGATCCATAATCAACACTCATGCAAGCAGCAGTTAGGAAATCAAAGGATGCATTGCACTGGGCAAATCTGCTGCAAGGGACCTCTTTAAAGTGTTAAAAACCAAAGATGTCACTTTAAGGACTAAGGTGTGTCTGACCAAAGCCATAGTGTTTTTAATCGCCTCATAAGCATGTGAAAGCTGGACAATGAATAAGGAAGGCTGAAGAAGGACTGATGCGTTTAAATTACGGTGTTGGTGAAGAATATTGAATATACTGTGGACTGCCGGAAGAACAAACAAGTCTGTCTCGGCCAAAGCACAGCCAAAATGCTCCTAGAGGCAAGAATGGAGAAACTTCATCTCAAGTACTTTGGACATGTTTTCAGGAAGGACCAGCCCTGCTTGGTAAGGTGGAGGGTCAACGAAAAAGAAGACCCTCAATGAGATGGACTGACACAGCGGCTGCAACAATGGGCACAAACAGCAATGAATGTGAGGATGGCTTAGAATCGGGCCATGTTTCATTCTGTTGTACATAGGAACACTACAAGTTGGAACCAACTCCACAGCACCTAACAACAGCAACATATTTTTAATTAGAACTAGACAATTTCCTTTTTTTTCCCAAGCTCATTATCTCCCTCCTGTAAAACAATCCTCTTTAGGTGCAGGCATACACCTGGGCCCATCTCTTTCTCCCATAAACCTCGAGAGGCAAGGCAAACAAACACAAATATGGTGCTTGCTGTGTTGTGAATAATAAAATAGTTTATATCTAAATCAGTAGTCTTGTGTCTTCTGCCTGCATCCACAAAACAGTAACAGGCTAACTTGTTAGTTCATAAGTATTCTATAATTATTGCTTGCGTGTGTATTTCAAACAGATCAAGTTGTTTACAGTGCTGTTGAAAACTTAAATACCTTGTTCATCATCACTTTCTGGGTTGTGTTAAAATTTCTCCCCAGGTTTGTAAACTTGTCTATTGTGCCTTATAATTTTCACCAAATTTGACTTTATAATCTGAGACTATGTGTTTATCTTCATGTGAGTTCAGAATTGTTATACCTTCTTGGGATTTTTTTCCCTTACCATCAACTAATGATTATTCTACCCTAGTAATTTTTTTTTTTTTTTTTTTAGTATAGCTTAGTATAGCTTTATGTCTTAAAAATTGATTTGTTAGCATTATTTTACTGGCTTACTTTCCAATAAAATTTGCCTGAAAATTTTACTTTCATCCTTTCTATGGCCTTATGTTTTACATGTGCCCTTGAAAATGACATCATTTTTTCCCCAAGAATTTATACTATTACATCGAAAGCACAATCTATTTATGTCACTTGTAAATATGAACCTACTTGCATTTGTATCATCTTGTCACATATTTCCTATACATTTTTTAAAATAATTTTTATTGTGCTTTAAGTGAAAGTTTACAAATCAAGTCAGTCTGTCACATATAAGCTTATATACACCTTACTGCATACTCCCACTTAATCTCCCCCTAATGAGTCAGCCCGCTCCCTCCTTCCAGTCTCTCCTTTCCTGACTGTTTTGCCAGTTTCTAACCCTCTCTATCCTCTCATCTCCCCTCCAGACAGGAGATGCCAACACAGTCTCAAGTGTCCAAATGATACAAGCAGCTCACTCTTCATCAGCATCTCTCTCCAACCCATTGTCCAGTCCCTTCCATGTCTGATGAGTTGTCTTCAGGAATGGTTCCTGTCCTGGGCCAACAGAAGGTTTGGGGACCATGACCGCCAGGATTCTTCTAGTCTCAGTCAGACCATGAAGTCTGGTCTTTTTATGAGAATATGGGGTCTGCATCCCACTGTTCTCCTGCTCCCTCAGGGGTTCTCTGTTGCGCTCCCTGTCAGGGCAGTCATCGGTTGTGGCTGGGCACCATCTAGTTCTTCTGGTCTCAGGATGATGTAAGTCTCTGGTTCCTGTGGCCCTTTCTGTCTCTTGGGCTCATAGTTATCGTGTGACCTTGGTGTTCTTCATTCTCCTTTGATCCAGGTGGGTTGAGACTAATTGATGCATCTTAGATGGCTGCTTGTTAGCATTTAAGACCCCAGACACCACACTTCAAAGTGGGATGCAGAATGTTTTCATAATAGAATTATTTTGCCAATTGACTTAGAAGTCTCCTTAAGCCATAGTCCCCAAACCCCCACCCTTGCTCCGCTGACCTTTGAAGCATTCAGTTTATCCCAGAAACTTCTTTGCTTTTGGTCCAGTCCAGTTGAGCTGACCTTCCCTGTATTGAGTATTGTCCATCCCTTCACCTAAAGCAGTTCTTATCTACTAATTAATCAGTAAATAACCCTCTCCCACCCTCCCTCCCTCCCCCCTCTCGTAAGCACAAAAGTATGTGTTCTTCTCAGTTTATACTGTTTCTCAAGATCCTATAATAGTGTTCTTATACAATATTTGTCCTTTTGCATCTGACTAATTTCACTCAGCATAATGCCTTACAGGTTCTTCCATGTTATGAAATGTTTCACAGATTCGTCACTGTTCTTTATCGGTGAGTAGTATTCCATTGTGTGAATATTCCATTGTGTGAATGCACCATAATTTATTTAACCATTCATCCGTTGATGGACACCTTGGTTGCTTCCAGCTTTTTGCTGTTGTAAACAGAGCTGCAATAAACATGGGTGTGCATATATCTGTTCGTGTAAAGGCTCTTATTTCTCTAGGGTATATTCCAAGTAGTGGGATTTCTGGGTTGTATGGTAGTTCCATTTCTAACCTTTTAAGAAAATTCCAGATAGATTTCCAAAGTGGTTGTACCATTTTACATTCCCACTAGCAGTGTATAAGAGTTCCAATCTCTTCGCAGCCTCTCCAACATTTATTCTTTTGTGTTTTTTGCATTAGTGCCAGCCTTGTTGGAGTGAGATGGAATCTCATGGTAGTTTTAATTTGCATTTCTCCAATGGCTAATGATCGAGAGCATTTTCTCATGTATCTGTTAGCTGCCTGAATATCTTCTTTCGTGAAGTGTGTGTTCATATCCTTTGCCCACTTTTTGATTGGGTTGTTTGACTTTTTGTGGTTGAGTTTTAACAGAATCGTATAGATTTTAGAGATCAGGTGCTGGTCGGAGATGTCATAGCTGAAAATTCTTTCCCAGTCTGTAGGTGGTCTTTTTACTCTTTTCGTGAAGTCTTTAGATGAGCATAGGTGTTTGATTTTTAGGAGTTCCCAGTTATCTAGTTTCTGTTTGTCACTTTTAGTAATGTTTTGTATTCTGTTTATGCCTTGTATTAAGGCTCCTAGGGTTGTCCCTATTTTTTCTTCCATGATCTTAATCGTTTTAGTTTTTATGTTTAGGTCTTTGATCCACTTGGAGTTAGTTTTTGTGCATGGTGTGAGGTATGGGTCCTGTTTCATTTTTTTGCAGATGGATATCCAGTTATGCCAGCACCATTTGTTAAAAAGACCATCTTTTCCCCAATTAACTGACACTGGGCCTTTGTCAAATATCAGCTGCTCATCTGTGGGTGGATTTATATCTGGGTTCTCAATTCTGTTCCATTGGCCTATGTGCCTGTTGTTGTACCAGTACCAGGCTGTTTTGACTACTGTGGCTGTATAATATGTTCTAAAATCAGGTAGAGTGAGGCCTCCCACTTTCTTCTTCTTTTTCAGTAATGCTTTACTTACCCAGAGCTTCTTTCCCTTCCATATGAAGTTGTTGATTTGTTTCTCCATCGCATTAAAAAATGTCATTGGAATTTGGATCGGAAGTACATTGTATGTATAGATGGCTTTTGGTAGAATAGACATTTTTACTATGTTAAGTCTTCCTATCCATGAGCAAGGTGTGTTTTTCCACTTAAGTAGGTCCTTTTTAATTTCTTGCAGTAGTACTTTGTAGTTTTCTTTGTATAGGTCTTTTACATCTTTGGTAAGATTTATTCCTCAGTATTTTATCTTCTTGGGGGCCACTGTGAATGGTATTGATTTGGTAATTTCCTCTTCGATGTTCTTTTTGTTGATGTAGAGGAATCCAAGTGATTTTTGTATGTTTATCTTATAACCTGAGACTCTTTCAAACTCTTGTATTAGTTTCAGTAGTTTTCTGGAGGATTCCTTAGGGTTTTCTGTGTATAAGATCATGTCATCTGCAAATAGAGACAATTTTACTTCTTCCTTGCCAGTCCGGATGCCCTTTATTTCTTTGTCTAGACTAATTGCTCTGGCTAGGACCTCTAGCACAATGTTGAATAAGAGCGGTGATAAAGGGCATCCTTCTCTGGTTCCCGTTCTCAAGGGAAGTTCTTTCAGGCTCTCTCCATTTAGAATGATGTTGGCTGTTGGCTTTGTATAAAAAACAAAATAGATGGCCTTTATTATGATGAGGAATTTTCCTTCAATTCCTATTTTGCTGGGAGTTTTTATCAAGAATGGGTATTGGACTTTGTCAAATGCTTTTTCTGCATCAATTGATAAGATCATGTGGTTTTTGTCTTTTGTTTTATTTATGTGATGGATTACATTAATGGTTTTTCTGATATTAAACCAGCCTTGCATACCTGGTATAAATCCCACTTGATCAGGGTGTATTATTTTTTTGATGTGTTGTTGGATTCTATTGGCTAGAATTTTGTTGAGGATTTTTGCATCTATGTTCATGAGGGATATAGGTGTAAAATTTTCTTTTTTTGTAATGTCTTTACCTGGTTTTGGTATCAGGGAGATGGTAGCTTCATAGAATGAGTTGGGTAGTATTCCGTCTTTTTCTATACTTTGAAATACCTTCAATAGTAATGGTGTTAAGTCTTCTCTGAAGGTTTGGTAGAACTCTGCAGTGAAGCCATCTGGGCCAGGACTTTTTTTTGTTGGGAGTTTTTTGATTACCGTTTCAATCTCTTTTTTTTGTTATGGGTCTATTTAGTTGTTCTACTTCTGAATGTGTTAGTTTAGGTAAGTAGTATTGTTCTAAGAATTTATCCATTTCTTCTAGGTTTTCAAATTTGTTAGAGTACAATTTTATGTGGTAATCTGATATGATTCTTTTAATTTCATTTGGTTCTGTTGTGATGTGGTCCTTCTCGTTTCTTATTCGGGTTATTAGTTTCCTTTCCTGTTTTTCTTTAGTCAGTCTAGCCAATGGTTTATCAATTTTGTTAATTTTTTCAAAGAACCAGCTTTTGGTTTTGTTAATTCTTTCAATTGTTTTTCTGTTCTCTAATTCGTTTAGTTCAGCTCTAATTTTTATTATTTGTTTTCTTCGGGTGCCTGATGGATTCTTTTGTTGCTCACTTTCTATTTGTTCAAGTTGTAGGGACAGTTCTCTGATTTTGGCTCTTTCTTCTTTTTGTATGTGTGCATTTATCGATATAAATTGGCCTCTGAGCACTGCTTTTGCTGTGTCCCAGAGGATTTGATAGGAAGTATTTTCATTCTCGTTGCTTTCTAAGAATTTCCTTATTCCCTCCTTGATGTCTTCTATAACCCAGTCTTTTTTCAGGAGGGTATTGTTCATTTTCCAAGTATTTGATTTCTTTTCCCTCGTTTTTCTGTTATTGATTTCTAGCTTCATTGCCTTGTGGTCTGAGAAGATGCTTTGTAATATTTCGATGTTTTGGATTCTGGAAAGATTTGTTTTATGCCCTAATATGTGGTCTATTCTAGAGAATGTTCCATGTGCGCTAGAAAAAAAAGTATGTTTTGCAGCAGTTGGGTGGAGAGTACTGTATAAGTCAATGAGGTCAAGTTGGTTGATTGTTGTAAGTAGGTCTTCCGTGTCTCTATTGAGCTTCTTACTGGATGTCCTGTCCTTCTCCGAAAGTGGTGTGTTGAAGTCTCCTACTATATATATGGAGATGTCTATCTCACTTTTCAACTCTGTTAAAATTTGATTTATGTATCTTGCAGCCCTGTCATTAGGTGCGTAAATATTTAATATGGTTATGTCTTCCTGATCAATTGTCCCTTTTATCATTATATAGTGTCCTTCTTTATCCTTTGTGGCAGATTTAAGTCTAAAGTCTATTTTGTCAGAAATTAATATTGCTACTCCTCTTCTTTTTTGCTTATTGTTTGCTTGATGTATTTTTTTCCATCCTTTGAGTTTTAGTTTGTTTGTGTCTCTAAGTCTAAGGTGTGTCTCTTGCAGGCAGCATATAGATGGATCG
Source organism: Loxodonta africana (assembly GCF_030014295.1). Taxonomy (NCBI): domain Eukaryota; kingdom Metazoa; phylum Chordata; class Mammalia; order Proboscidea; family Elephantidae; genus Loxodonta; species Loxodonta africana. Next base: position 106,037,762 of record NC_087347.1, on the reverse strand, counting down.
TGTTTTTTTATCCAGTCCGTGACTCTCCGTCTCTTTATTGGTGCATTTAGTCCATTTACATTCAGCGTAATTATAGATAAGTAAGTTTTTAGTGCTGTCATTTTGATGCCTTTTCATGTGTGTTGTTGGCCATTTCATTTTTCCACATGCTTTTTTGTGCTGAGACGTTTTTCTTAGTAGCTTGTGAGATCCTCATTTTCATAATGTTTAACTTTGTGTTTATTGAGTCGTTACGTTTTTCTTGGCTTTTTTCTTGAGTTATGGAATTGATATTCCTTTTTGTGGTTACCTTTTTATTTACCCCTATTTTTCTAAGTAAAAACCTAACTTGTATCCTTCTATTTCGCCTTGTATCACTCTCCATCTGGCAGTTCAATGCCTCCTATATTTAGTCCCTCTTTTTGATTATTTTGATCGTTTATCTATTGATTTCCATGATTTCCTGTTGTGTGTATTATTTTGTTTATTTATTTATTTTTTAGAATTAGTCTTAATTTGTTTGTTTTTGTGCTTTCCCTGTTTGAGTTGCGTTGATATCAGGACGTTCTGTTTTGTGACTTTGTATTGTGCTGGTACCTGATATTATTGGTCATCCGGCCAAACAATCTCCTTTAGCATTTCTTGCGGTCTTGGTTTAGTTTTTGCAAATTCTCTAAACTTGTGTTTATCTGTAAATATCTTAATTTCTCCTTCATATTTCAGAGAGAGTTTTGCTGGATATATGATCCTTGGTTGGCAGTTTTTCTCGTTCAGTGCTCTGTATATGTCGTCCCATTCCCTTCTTGCCTGCATGGTTTCTGCTGAGTAGTCTGAACTTATTCTTATTGATTCTCCCTTGAAGGAAACCTTTCTTTTCTCCCTGGCTGCTTTTAAAATTTTCTGTTTGTCTCTGGTTTTGGCGAGTTTGATGATGATATGTCTTGGTGTTTTTCTTTTTGGATCAATCTTAAATGGGGTTCGATGAGCATCTTGGATAGATATCCTTTCGTCTTTCATGATGTCAGGGAAGTTTTGTGTCAGGAGTTCTTCAACTATTTTCTCTGTGTTTTCTGTCCCCCCTGCCTGTTCTGGGACTCCAATCACTCGCAAGTTATCCTTCTTGATAGAGTCCCACATGATTCTTAGGGTTTCTTCATTTTTTTTAATTCTTTTATCTGATTTTTTTTCAGCTATGTTGGTGTTGTTTCCCTGGTCCTCCAGAAGTCCCAGTCTACATTCTAATTGCTCGAGTCTGCTCCTCTGACTTTCTATTGCGTTGTCAAATTCTGTAATTTTATTGTTAATCTTTTGGATTTCTACATGCTGTCTCTCTATGGATTCTTGCAACTTATTAATTTTTCCACTATGTTCTTGAATAATCTTTTTGAGTTCTTCAACAGTTTTATCAGTGTGTTCCTTGGCTTTTTCTGCATTTATCCTAATTTCATTTGTGATATCTTTAAGCATTCTGTAAATTAGTTTTTTATATTCTGTATCTGATAATTCCAGGATTGTATCTTCATTTGGGAAAGATTTTGATTCTTTTGTTTGGGGGGTTGGAGAAGCTGTCATGGTCTGTTTCTTTATGTGGTTTGATATGGACTGCTGTCTCCGAGCCATCACTGGGAAACTAGATTTTCCAAGTAGTCAGCTAAAAAAAAATGCAGTCAGATCCCTATCTGAATTCTCTCTCTGGCTCCGGGTATTCAGATGTTAATGGGGTCGCCTGGGGTGGGTGGGGGAGGGATCTGAGAGCTAGGAGTGTAGCACCACAGAATATAGAGCTGAACACCACGTTCACGCTCCACCCCCGTTTGCCAAAATCCGGGCCGGATGGGTCCCTGGCTAGGACACTGCTTTCCTTGCTCGGAAACCTGTCACTTCCTCCTGGGGACTTCCTCCGGTGGGCGGCACCACTCGTGGGCACTGGGTGGGCGTTTCCCGCACGAATGGGTGGGCCCGCCCCCAGGGTCTATTCAGGCGATTATAATTGGGTCCCGCGGTCACGCCCCGCCTGTGCACACGCCCAAATCCCAGCGGGATGACTTCCGGGTTGAGACGCTGCTTTCCCCGTTCCGGAACCAGTCACTTCCTCCCGGGGACTTCTCCTTCCAGAGCGCCACACCTCTCATGCGAACTGGGTTGGCGTCACCTGCACGGCCAGGTGGGCCCGCCCCCTGGGTCAATTCAGGGCAATAAAAATGGACTCCGCGCTCACGCCCCGCTCGTGCGCGCGCCCAAGTCCCGGCAGGACGGCACCCCGTCTGGGACGCTACTTTCTGCGCTTCAGGACAAATCACTTCCTCCCGGGGACTTCTCCTTCCGGTGTGCCACACCTCTCGCGCAAACTGGGAGGGCGTCACTCGCACGACCAGGTGGTCCCGCCCCCTGGGTCAATTCAGGGTAATAAAAATGGACCCCGCGCTCATGCCCTGCCCGCGCGCGCCGCACCCAGATCCCAGCGGAATGGCTCCCCGTCTGGGATGCTACTTTCCCTGCTTTGAGACCAGACACTTCCGGGGATTTCTCCCTCTGGTGTGCTGCACCGCACGCGCGGACTGGGTGTGCGTCCTCCCGCACGAACGTGTGGGCCCCGCCCTGGGGTCACTTTAGGGAAATATAGTTGACCCCCCCCCCCGCTCGCGCCCCGTCGGCTTCTCGCCTAACTCCCGGTGGGACGCTGTCCTCCCCCCTCCCAGATCAGTCACTGCCTCCCGGGTGCTTCTCCCTCCAGCTGGGCCCCTACGCCGCCTGCGCCAACCTGCTAGACTTCCTCCCGGGATGGGTTCGGGGGGGAAGGGGTGGGCCCCCTTTCTGTGCCGTCTGCCCCCCTGGGCTCTGCCCCAGATCGAGCTCCGAAGGTCACCTGCCTGGTGCGCTGGCTCCTAGTTCTGAAAACAGTCGCTGTCTGCCCGTATTTGTTCGTTTTCCGTCTCTAAGTCTGTGCTTGTTGTTCAGAGTTCGTAGATTGTTATGTATGTGATCGATTCCCTTGTTTTTCCGAGTCTTTGTTGCAAGAGGGATCCGCGGTAGCGTCCACCTAGTCCGCCATCTTGGCCCCGGAGTCTCCTCCTGCTCTTTTTTGCTTGTTGTTTGCTTGATATGTTTTTTTTCCATCCTTTGAGTTTTAGTTTGTTTGTGTCTCTAAGTCTAAGGTGTGTCTCTTGTAGGCAGCATATAGACGGATCGTGTTTCTTTATCCAGTCTGAGACTCTCTGTCTCTTTATTTGTGCATTTAGCCCATTTATATTCATCGTAATTATAGATAAGTATGTGTTTAGTGCTGTCATTTTGATGCCTTTTTATGTGTGTTGTTGACAATTTTGTTTTTCCACTTACTTTTTTGTGCTTAGATGTTTTTCTTTGTAAATTGTGTGTTCCTCATTTTCATAGTAGTTGAATTTATGTTTGCTGAGTCGTTATGTTTTTCTTGGTTTTTATTTTGAGTTATGGAATTGTTAGACCTCTTTGTGGTTACCTTAATATTTACCCCTGTTTTTCTAAGTAAAAACCTAACTTGTATTGTTCTATATCACCTTGTTTTCCTCTCCATATGGCAGTTCTATGCTTTCTGTATTTAGTCTCTCTTTCTGATTTTATTGATCTTTTACATATTGACTTCAATGATTCCCTGTTTTGAGCACTTTTTTCTTTTTAAAATTACCCTTGATTTGTTTTTGTGATTTTCCTATTTGAGTTGATATCAGGATGTTCTGTTCTGTGACCTTGTATTGTGCTGGTATCTGATATTATTGACTTTCTGACCAAACAATATCCTTTTGTATTTCTTGTAGCTTTGGTTTGGTTTTTGCAAATTCTCTGAGCTTGTTTTTATCTTTAAGTATTTTAATTGAACCTTCATATTTGAGAGAGAGTTTTGCTGGATAAATGATCCTTGGCTGGCAGTTTTTCTCCTTCAGTGCTCTATATATGTCATCCCATTGCTTCCTTAACCGCATGGTTTCTGCTGAGTAGTCTGAACTTATTCTTATTGATTCTCCTTTGTAGGAGACCTTTCTCTGATCCCTGGCTGCTTTTAAAATTTTCTCTTTATCTTTGATTTTGGCAAGTTTGATGATAATATGTCTTGGTGATTTTCTTTTTGGATCAATTTCTGTGGGGTTCAATGAGCATCTTGGATAGATATCCTTTCGTCTTTCATGATGTCAAGGAAGTTTTTTGCCAACAGATCTTCAACTATTCTCTCTGTATTTTCTGTTATCCCTCCCTGTTCTGGAACACTAATCACACGCAAATTATTCTTATTGATAAAGTCCACATGATTCTTAGGGTTTCTTCCTTTTTTTAAATTCTTTTATCTGATTATTTTTCAGCTATGTTGGTGTCAATTCTTTTATCCTCCAGATCCCCCTCTGCATTCCAATTGCTTGATTCTGCTCCTCTGCCTTCCTGTTGCATTGTCTAATTGTGTAATTTTATTGGTAATCTTTTGGATTTCTGAAAGTTGTCTCTCTAAGGATTCTTGCAGCTTATTAATTTTTCCACTATGTTCTTGAATAATCTTTTTGATTTATTCAACTGCTTTATCTGTGTGTTCCTTGGCTTTTTCCATAGATTGCCTTATTTCATTTATGAGGTCAACCCTGATGTCTTGAAGCATTCTGTAAATTAATTTTTTATATTCTGCATCTGGCAGTTCCAGGATTGTATCTTCATTTGCAAAAGATTTTGATTCTTTAGTTTGGGGAGTTGTAGAAGCAATCATGGTCTGCTTCTTTATGTGGTTTGATATCGACTGCTGTCTCCGAGCCATCTATAAGATATTGTAATGATTTGTTTTATATTTGCTCGCTGAGTCTTATGTTGTTTTGTTTTCTTTCAATATACATAGATGGGCTACTAGATTGCACTGTCTTGATTGTTGTAGCCCTTGAATCACTTATGTCCTATTACCACCAGTTTTGGGCTGTTACCAGATATATAAGCCTTAGAGTCCATTCACTATTCCTGAGTAGAATCTGATTTTGGGTCACCAACTCTGTGGTGCAGACTGTCACCTATCTACCTAGAGGAGTAGTGGTGATAGTTGTGTGCACCAGATTCTAGTAGCAGCAGGGGGTCACATTCTGGGGAGGGGGGCAGGATGCTGACAGGCTTCCCCCAAGTGCCAGTGAGCTAGGTGTGTCTCTATTCCTAAAGCACTTTGGTGGGTGGGCTCTGCAGCTGTACCTTAGGCACCCAATGCATGTACCTGTACAGATTGGTAGGTGTCACCATTCTCAGACCCCTAAGGCAGGAGGCTAGGTGGTTTGGGGGGAGCTTCAGCCCTCAGTTCCCCTTTGTGGGTCAGTGAGGGTTCTGTTTAATAAGCAGGGATATCAGACCTGGGAAACTTTTCTCTCCAGGTTCCACTAAAACAATTACAGTGAGATCCTTATCAGAATTGCCTTTGCATTATAATAGCCACCTTGTTCCCTGTAGGGATGAAAGCCCAAGACTGTGGATCTCATATGCTTAGCTGGAGCTGGTTCTGTATTTTTAGTCCAGTTTTGGGAAGTCAGGGGAGGATTTTTGGTCCCTGGGTTTTTTGTAGCTGCTTCTCTCAGGGCAGGAGAATGGGTTAGGAAAAGACCAAAAAAAAAAAAAAAAACAAAAAACCGCAGAACACTTCACTCTCTGGCTCAGGAAATTCCAATGTTAATGAAGCCACCTGGGAAGGGGAGGGGACGGATCAGATTGATAGGAGAGAGTAGCACCCCAGAATATAGACAAAATTACTTATCTTGCTTGGTGATGACTGTTTTATCTGAGATTCCCGAGGGGTGTGTAGCCTGTGTGCTTTGGCTGGGTTAAGATCCTCCCCGAGGGTCAGGCCCACGTCACGTGCTTGTGCTGTCTCAGAAGCCATGGTCAGTTCCTCCGCTCCCAGTCCAAGGCCCAGAGCCAAGTTTCCCTGGCTGGGACACGGCACTTCAGGGTCCAAAACCTGTTGCTGCCTGCCAGTGACTTCTCCTCCTATCAGCCGCGTCGCTGCATTGTCTGCGTGCACTGGCTGGGCTTCCCCCGAGATCCCTTCTGGGAGCTAGGGCTGCATCCCATGTTTGCGCCGTCTCAGGGTGCCGTCCTCAGCTCCCCTGCGCCCAGTCCAAAGCCCAGCGCCAAGGTTTTCTGATTGGGACACTGGCTCCAGGCTCCAAAAACAGTGGCTTCTTCCCCGTGGTTGCTCATTCTCCATCTCTGTCACTCAGGTCAACTCTTTAGATCTGTGTTTGATGGTCAGGTTTTGTAGATTGTCATGTATGTGATCGATTCACTTGTTTTTCTGAGTCTCTTTTGCAAGAGGGATCCGAGGTAGCTTCTACCTAGTCAGCCATCTTGGCCCCGCCTCTATTTCCAATACTTCCCCCCCCCGCCCCGCAAGTCTTTCCATGTTCCATTGCATCTATATTCTGCCTTCCTCAAAACTGATTTGGGAAGTACACATTGTATTTCTAGAGTTTAATTGATTCTCCTTAAATTTTAAGTGTCCTATTTGGCGGAATAGAGTTTAAGGAAGCCTTTGGAACGCTTTAAGCCCCTCAATATCTTTTACAATATCCTTAACTAGTATTTATGGTAGTTTTATGCAAATAACATGTACTCTCTGCTTTCGTTTGCTCAACACACACTCCCACCACAAGGCATCCTCATAAGCGCCGCCATGCCAATCCTCTTCCACACGCTGCTGTTAAAAAAAAAAAAAATTACTGTAGCACGCTTATGAAAATATCTTGCAGGTGAAGGGTGTGGCTGGCAAACAAACACAGAAGGTGTGGTGTGCATTATTTGCATAAAAATACAGTAGTTCTGTCTTGTGTTTCATAATTAATGAATCCTTGATTATCTTTTTGTATATCATTAATAAGATTTATTCACACATTTAGTCTTTTTAAATATTTTTTTTTTACTTCACCTTTACTACTTGAAGATACTTTATTCTCTAGGCTTATTTTATTTTATTGCCAAGGATTGCGAAAACACCAAACCCATTGCTGTCAAGTATGATTCGAACTCATAGCAACCCTATAGGACAGAGGAAAACTGCTCCCTTAGGGTTTTCAAGGAGCAGCTGGTGAGTTTGAACTGCTGACCTTTTGGTTAGTAGCCTTAGTTCTTAACCACTGCACCACCTGGGTTCCTGCTAAATATTAAAACCTTCAGTAATTCTTAGAGTTGATTTATGAATGTCAGATTCTTTTAGTATTTTTTTTAAAGTTCTAAATTTTATTCTGTCTTTGAATATAATTTAACTGACTATGGATGTCTTTGGGTATGGATGTCTAGGTGGTGGTCAATAATTTTCTCTCCTAATTTTGAACCCTGGTGGCATAGTGGTTAAGTGCTACAGCTGCTAACCAAAGGGTCAGTAGTTCGAATCCTCCAGGCACTCCTTGGAAACTCTGTGGGGCAGTTCTACTCTGTCCTATAGGGTTGCTATGAGTCAGAATCGACTCGATGGCCCTGGGGTATTTTTGTTTTTTTTCTTTAATGTTGAAGTTATTATTTCACTGTTTTCTCATTTATGATGGCTGATGAGAATTCTGTTGCTATCCTTACTGAACTTTCCCTGTAGGCCTTAATCACTCAATCCTTTCATTATTGTCTTAGTCTTTCATGGTCTGTAGTTTTAGAAGAGAAAACTACATATATAGTCAGTATATTTACAGAAGAAATTATTTTTGTTACCCTGCTTGGGTTAAGCTGCTTGGAAACTCAGTGACTTTCTTAAATCTGAAGACCACATCTTCAATTATAGCATATCCCCCCAAATATGGGATTTCTTGTGCACTCTGGTCTTTTTTTATTTTTTTATGGAAATCTTATTAGCCTAATTATAGGATCAATCCTATTAATCTAGTTATAGGACCGTCCCATGTATTTTATGTTTCTCTTAACTATTCTTGTATTTCTACCATTGTATTAGTCAGGGTCACATTCTGGGTAATTTCATTTACCCCCATTTTTTTTAAAGAATAAATTGCCTGTTCATCTTTTTCTAACCTAAGCAAAAAAATCAAATCAAACCTGTTGCTGTGGAGTCAGTTCTGACTCATAGTGACTCTGCTGTTAAACATATCCACTGAGGTTTTAATTCCAGTTTTTTTTCCTTCATTTTTAATAGTTCTTTTTGTCCCCATTTTATAGACTTTGGTTATTTCAGTGTGATTTCTATTCATTCTTATATTTTTGTAGTTGTTTTATAAATGCTTATTTTATAGCCTCTTTCAAAGTATAGGAGGAGTCCTGGTGACACAGTGGTTAAGCACTCAAGTGCTAACTGAAAGGTTAGCTGTTTCAACCCACCAGATGTGGCAGTCTGCTTCTGTAAAGATTACAGCTTAGAAAACTCTGTGGGGCAGTTCTTCTCTGTCCTATAGAGTTGCTATGAGTCAGATAAAATACATCTTCCTGATTCCAATTCCTTGCCAAAGCTTTAATTCAAGTTCTATCACCTCTCGGTTCTATCAGCTTCAGTGAACTATGATGATAACTCTCTATGTGGTCTTCACTAACTTTCCTTAATTCTAATCTCATATATTTCTATGCTTAAAATCCATCAATAATAACTTTTTCAAAATAAACTTATTATTTAACAACAGGGTTAAAGGTTTATGATTTTTTACTTTTAACCATTTTATATTAAGGAACATATCATAAATACAGAGAAACATTTAACTACAATAACTACAACACATTTTAAAATAGTGAAAATATTGAAGATACTGTGAAGAATGAACAATAGAGAAAATTACCTATTTTGGCAATCATAAGGCCTTTAAAACTTTAACAATGGATTGAAGATTACATGGAGAAAATATGTCAGCATAATAAAAATTTAATAAAACCAGAAAAAAATGCATATGTAACATGATGAAAGCCACCTAAAACAAATTAATGAAATAGATGCATTGATTACATGATTAAAAAATATTACCAAAGGTAAATGTAATTATTAGGAAATTTCTTCTACTTTTTATATTTTCCAGTGTTTCCATAGTGACCTAATCTTTTTTACAAAACAAAATTTTTACAATAGAAAATAACACATTTAATTTAGTATTTTTAGTTTTCAGAGACACCTACAATAGTGATTCTCAACTTTCCCAACTGTCCCTAGAACTGAGAGGGACAATACTTTAGACAACAGTGTGCCAGGACTTGGTGGTTTAGAAGCCCTGCTATGAAGTTGAAACTCCTTGGCATAATATATAATTCCCTTCATAGTTTGACTCCTATCTGCATCACTAGGGTCATTTCTACCATTCCTCGATATGCATCTTTTGAAAAAGAACTGTAGTTTTTTTTATCCTTGTCTGTTTTATACAGTCCTTTTTATTTTTCTTTCCCTTGTTTACCTGGAGAACTAATTTCCACTATCAAAGCATTGTCTCACTGTTCCTGTGCTGTGACACTTCTATAGGAATCCCAAGTAGAAGTTATAGACTCAAATATTCAAGAATGTTATCGATTTAATAAAGATCTTTGTTTTTGTTTTCGTTCTTCCCAACCCATTTTTAACACTGCTTTCTTCACTCAAGTTCTAAAACCTGTACATGCTAAATCATGTTAAAGGGTAAACTTGTCTCTCAAATCCATAACCAAATAAAAGAAAGACTAAAAGGGAAGGAGGGAGGGAAGAAGAGAGGGAGAATATGACACTGCGTTGGACAAATAAAATTAATCTTCTGATAATGTTTGGGATCACAGCGTGCCAGATTGTCACCACTGTCCTAACCCATCTAACTTTGGTGTTACATGTGCTGTGTGCAAGCCTGCATTATTCCACTTTGCCAATTTTATTGTAGTTATTTGGTTGCATTTGTTTTTCTTACTACTCCTCTAAAGTAGGTAATATGCCTTAATATCACATTACATAGGTTTTATGCCTTAATATCACCATACTTTAAATTTTTTGCATTTGATATATAATGTACATGTGTTAAGATTGCATGTGGTCCCTTTAAACCATGATAGTTTTCCAAAAAACACAGATCATTTATTCTTCCTATCTCACCAGTTGGCATAATATAGAATTTCTCATGTATACTCATGAAATAAATGCAGTTGACCGATTGACTGATTATTCTAGTTAGAGATATATTTTAAGATGCCCCCAGCAGCTATTCTCAGTATTCAAGATGTATTATAATCAAATGATCACTTTCATTTGTATAATGCTTTTTATTTTCTGAAGCCCTTTTTCAAGTACATTATTCAATCTGATCTCATAATATCCCTGGAACTACACTAATTAACATAAATAGTACCCATTTAGCAATATAAATTGATTATACATACTTTTTACAAATAACTAAAATAAGCCAACATTTAAGCAAAAAATCAAAAAGCAAAGGACATAGCTGCTTGTTATTTTACCTCTGGTATTAATCCAAATCAGTTAAGTTGTCTTTGATCAAGCTATATCTGTTTGTAAAAGTACTTTGATCTGTTTTACAAAGCTAATTGCCTCTAGGGTATTAGTAGAATGAGCAGAAGAGGCTAGAATTATCCTTTCTTTTCAGATTTTGAATTAGATAGATTTATTTAGTGAAAATGTCTCAGGGCTGGGAATATTACCATTCTCAACGTAATTTATAAATGTGTTCAAAATTTCTTTATCTTTTTTCCTTCTTCCCAACCCATTTGTAATATTGCTTATTGCACTCCAGGTTTAACACTTTGCATCCTCAATCATGTTAAAGTGTAAAATCGTCTCCCAAATTGAAGATCACTAAGATGGGCTGTTTCTCCGAGAATAATTAATATCTGGAGACCCAGTTTAGTTCTTTTTGTTCTAATGTTCAACAAAGATACTCATTTATCAATGTATGTTTCCCATGTGTCACATTATATCTGGAAAGTAGGTTGGGGGGGAACAGTATTGACTTTTAAGGTCTAGTATTCAAAGATGCTGTTCCAGAGAAATTAATTGTCCCCAAAGCAAGGGTATATAAAATGTCATTTTGGGGACAACGGCAACCACTAATAATGATGACAGAAGTTCAGAAAATGTTTCGAAAGCGGTAGAAAAATGGGTTTCAATGGAATAGTGTACTATCATAAACCCCGGGGGATGTATTTATACATGCATTGTATTTTAAATCTTCAAATGACTCAACTGCTTAAATACTGTAATTGATATGACTAAAAGGCCTACCAAGATTTTAGAGATTATCTCTTTTACTAGTATACTTGAGGCCATAGCACTACACAGCCAGATCAATTAAAGAAGACTCAGTCTCAACAGGAATATGTTGTGGCCAAGGATAACTTTGACATAAACACGTTTAAATTATGTAGACTTGAGGTGAAAGAAATACTAAAAGGCAAAGAAGGAAAAAAGGAAAGAAGCAGTTGAAAACCTTAGTTCTTATATACTTACATCTCATATACTTTATCAAAGGAATACAAGTTTTCTAACATATGTTTGCTTTGGCATAACCAAAAAATTCTAACACTGTATAAGTTTCATAAAGTTTTAGTGACCACTTTTAAGAAGTCTTTTTAGGGACCTACTTTTGTTCATAGTATGTTTTTTCAACAACCTTTTACTTCAAAAGTCTTTATCCTTGATGAAGAAATATCATTATTCACAAGAGTTATGCTTCAGATACTCTCACTAGGTAGGCAAGAATTTTTTAATTTATGCATTTCCCAGAAAGAAATAAATTGCAATGTTTGATTAATTTAAATATTGTAAGTTTTTCTCTTTTAATTCATTTATTTAACATTTATTAACTATTATGTGCTTCTCTTTATTGATATATAGAAAAAATAAAATATGACTAAGTAGATTATAATCAAGGGGAGAGAGAGAAATGTAACAATAAGAATAATTCTGTTTTTTCTAGAGCAGAAAAAAAATACAGGTTATTTTTCAGGATCCAGGTAATGTATTTTCCCCACACATTTCAATGTGTGGTCATTAATACGACATTCTGTAATATGGAGCTACCATTTATGAGATTAAACAACTAGCTTAAGGACTCAAAATTTTCTAGATAAAATAAAAAGCAATTTCAAGCCCAAACAGTGCTGTTTTCCAATAAGAAGGAGAATGCCCCCTTGAGTCCAGTAATTTATTCACAATATGGCTTTGTCAGATTAGATTTGTCCTCAGTATTCATAGTATTGAGGCTCATCTTTTCATGTGGTGATAGTCCTGCTAGAGTATCCCATCTATTTACTCTCGTTAAGTCCCACACCTCACAGAAAAGAAGTATGTTATCTGATTGCTGGTGGCATGAATCTGTTTACGCTTCTCACTGATGGAGCTAATTGTTAAAAATCAGCAGACACTGGGGACTCATTCTCTTTTTCTTTTTTCTACCCCAAATATGAGGCAACAGTCCTTGGCTAGTGTCACGGGTTGGCAATTTTATGATTTAGACTGCAGAAATAAAGGCAAACCCTCCATTCACCATTATCGGTATTAAAGCTGACATTGTGAATTCTATTGTCTCTTAGAAATCACTATTTAAATGTTTCTAAATAATTCGGTATTAAGATAAAAGTCATTTTTTAGCATTCTAAAACCATACCATCTTGGCCTTCTACTAGAACCTTGAGAAATAGAAAAACAGTGGTATTTAGAGACAGAAATGTCATGTGGACCTGCAAGTTCCTGTGGAAGGCATGTGGGTTGCTTTAGAGTTTCATGCTTAAATTAGTGCAAGTGGTGTGAGTGTGTTCTTGATGGGTCATTGCAGTTTATGGCACTTTGTCTTCTAGTTAGTGGATACCGTTATACACCCAGGGCCATCATTAGTTTATGGACAATGGCCTTAGTGAGGGCCTCAATAAGGGTAAAACAGACAGATGTCTTCAAATATTCTTGACTTGGCTCTTGTACATAGTACAACACTGCTAAGGACAATATTATGTTTTGTGGGATGAAGACTCTTGAAACCCAAGTTAATGGTTTTGGTATAAGGGCCTTTTAGGTATTAGTGGATGGACACATTTTTAACTGCATTTATTGTATTAGTCAGGCCTATATTCCTAGATATTAAAATGCAAAAACAGCTAAATTCCATGTTGGCTGCAGAACAGTGTGGCAATTGGTACCAGGCTTACTTAATTATCACTCGATCAGCTGTTAAATTCTGTTCATCTGATGTTTTACGCTGCATTCAGGACTAGTAGAAATGTGGAAGGGCCAACCTCCTGCAATTATACGGCTTATTCACACGCTCAGAAGTCATCATCTATCATGTGATTTCAAGTTGAGTCGGTCTTTGTAAACTACATACACAATGATAAATGGCATTAGATGTCAGGTACCTGGTCTATGGCTTCATACAGAGATAGGTGAAAGAATTTATTAAGGATATATTAAAGCGAATAGGGGCATTGTTATATACAGCAGTGTTCTTCAAATTTATTTTTTGTTCATGTGTATCTAAATGAATTTGAAATCTATACACTGTATCCTAAATTCTTATTGGTATTGTCATTAGCAGCTGCTGAGTTGACCCCCAGTTCACAGGGACACCATGCACAATGGTTCATACTACTGCCTGTCATACACCATCTCTATGAGGAGCTGTGGACGGACCATTATGATCCATAGGGTTTTCACTGGCTGATTTTTAGAAGTAGATCAGCAGGCCTTTCTTTCTAGTCCAATTTAGCTATTTCGGGGAGGCTTGCTTAATTTCTGATCTCGTCCCGATAAGGCTAGCCATCTCCTTGATTGACCTATATATTAAGCCTAATAAATGAAGAAGCTGGAAATACAAAGTATTGGGAGGGAGATAGAGGAAGGACACTTATTCTTTGTGTATACAGAAGAGAAAAATTGGTGGATAAAAATAATGGGAGAAACATTTTCATCTTCTTTGTGCCCTCACTCATTTCCCTTCTGGGAGGGGTGCCTCATCTGATTAAAGATTTTGGTAAAAGAAACTGTTTCCGAAAAGAGGTTGCATTTTTCCTGCTCCCCTGGGACAGATTGTGGCTATCCAGCTGAGTCTAAAACTGGGTAGATAAAGATGTTTAATTTAAAGAAGTATTAGCCCACTTTTCCTGTTACTCCATAGCCATGTTTTTCAATCAAATTTATTATCAATAAACACAATTTTTATTTCCCACTGTTTGTTTGATCTATGTCTACATTTCAACTAGTCATAAACTCAGTGAAGGTGTTGCTTCTATTCAGGGTAAACATGGGACTGCAGAAGTTTTCTAAGGACCCATGGTGGAGCAATCGTTAAATGCTCCGCTGCTATCCAAAAGTTTTGCAGATCAGACCCACCCAGCACCTATACGGGGGAAAAGACCTGAGGATCTGCTCTGGTAAGATTTCATCCTAGAAAACTCTATAGGGCAGTTCTCCTTTGCCACGGACAGTGTCTAGGAGTCAGAATCGACCCCAGGGCACGTAACAACAACAATATGAAAGTATGGGTACTACATGTCAACCAACTGGGTTTACCAACTCCCTCATACCCTGAAAGTCCCAATACTTCCATATAAGCCCTGCATCTATTTTTTTAATTATATCAGATTTACTTTCTTATGACACAGACTGTAGTTGGTACAAAACCTGCAGTCTCCTGCCCAGAAATATCAAAACCATCTGTGAGTGCTAATAGGAAATAAAGGAGAAAGAGCTGGGTTTCTAATATAGGGGAATCTATGATTAACAAAAAGAAGTTGGAAATGGAGAGAACTAAATTATTATTCAAAATATGAAAAATCAGACTTGGTTTGCTTTTCAAAGAAATTTTTTTGACAAATGAGAGTCTGTAATTAAACAAAATACCCTGTATTTTACAAGCTTCACCTGGTTTCTGTCAAAAGGAAAATGATCACATCTGTTAGAAGTTGTAAGAAATTAAAAAAAGAGAAATCCAAAGAAATTAAAATAAATCACACAATATTTGTAACCATTAGATGATTAATTGGAAAAGTGTTTTTCTATCGAAAGCAAATACAATTATTTTAAACTGATGACTTTTAATCTGAGTAGTAATTACTTCCTGTTCTTTTTTTTTTTTCTTTTCTTACACATTTTGCCATCTGATCAAGGTATGTAGAATGTTTTAACTTACTACACCATATGGGTTATTCACTGTGTCAGGATGATTTTGGCTGCCAAGAAGGAAAACTCAAGAAAAGGGTCTTTAAAAAAAAAAAAAAGTCTTAGTTTCTAGTGCTGCTATAACAAAAATACCACAAGTGGGTGATTTAAAAAAAAAAGAAATTTATTTTCTCACAGTTTAGGAGGCTAGAAGTCTGGATTCAATGTGCTAGCTCTAGGAGAAGGCTTTCTGTCTCTGTCAGCTATAGGGGAAGGTTCTTGTCTCTTCTCAGCTTTTGTTCCTTGGCTTCTTGGTGTTCTTCATATGCCATGGCATTTATCTTCCCCTAGCTCCGTTTGCTTGATTGCTTAATCTACTCTCTTATATCTCAAAAGAAATTGACACACCCTACATTAATACTGCCTCATTAATATAACAAAGAAAATCTATTCCCAAAGAGAATTATAATTACAGGTTAAGGGATTAGGATTTACAGCACATTTTGTGGGGACACAATTTAATCCATAATATCCTGCCCTTTGGCCTTCCAAAATTCATATTATTCCCATATGAAAAACACATTTACCCCATCACAGCATCCCAAAAAGTCTTACATCTATTCCAAGTCCAATATCTCATCTTCTGAATCATCTAAATCAAATATGGATGAGACTTTAGGCATATTTCATTCTGGGGCAAAAGTTCCTTTTCATCTGTGAAGCTATGAAATCTAGAATACAAGTTATCTGCTTTTAAAGTACAGTGAAACATGTACAAGGTAGACATTTCTATTACAAATGGGAGAAATTAGAGGAAAAGAAAGGATAATGGGCACGAGCCAAGTCCAAAACTCAGCAAAACAAATTAGTTCTCAAGGCTTGGAAATTATCCCCTGTTCCTTAAAAAAAAAAAAAAAAAAAAAAATCTTTTCTTTTTTTCTTTGGAACCATTTGGGCAAGGTCCGGTGCTCCAGACTCTGGATTCTGGACAGAGGCTCCACCTTCTAGGCCCACTGGTATGGACACCTTGTCCCCTCAGCTTTGGGTGGCCCTGTTCTCCTAGGCCACCTGAGCTGTGATTCACCCCCTTTGCCCCGGTAGGCTCCTTCTACTGCCCTTGGGCATGGCAGACCCGCCCCTTCAGCTTTGGGTGGTAACCGCCATTTTCTTGGCCTTTGGGCTTGGCAGCCCTTCCCCTCAGCTTTGGGCTGCGGCTCCATACTCTTGGCCCACCTGAATGTCAGCAGCACACCCTTGATCCAAGTTGGTGGAGATGTGATACTTTGAAACGTAGAAGACTGTAACTCTACCCTTTGAAACTAAGGCAGCCCTGTTTCCCATGATCCTTCCAACAGTTCTGCTGATCTCCAAGCTGCTCCAGGGATGGTTCTTTCTGGGTTTTTTTTTTTTTTTTGAGGACAGCAGATGTAGCTCCTTTATCTTGTTTCCTGCTTGTAGAATTCCAAGATGCACACAGCTTTTCTTCCTTTCATCTTGACACTGTCCCCTTCAGGCTAAACTGATGGGTTTTCTGCTGTGGTAGTTGGTTAGATCCATCAGTCACAGCCTTAAGTTTTTAACAAAATATTTTGTAACTTCATCCTTGGTGAAAGCTCTAGGACATGTCCTTAATTTGTACAACAGAATTTTCCAAATCTTTTTAAGTCGTGTTTTCATTTTGTACAGTTTATTTTTAAGTCCATCTCTTTCCTCTCAAATTTGACTATTAGTAGCAAGAAGAAACCATGCTACCCCTTTAAGATATTGCTTAGAAATCTCCTCAGCCAAATATACAAGTCTGTCACTTACAAGTTCTACCTTCCACCAAACATTTGAACATAATTCAGACAGGGTTTTTGCCCTTGCATAAAAAGCATCGCCCTCCTCCATTGTCAATCACATGCTCATCATTTCCTTTTAAAGTCTCATGAGAAGCACAGTTAACCTCCACAGGTCTAACAACATTCTGTTGATGGTGCCATATGTATTCTCTAAGATGATAGAGACTTTATAGCTCTCCTGACTTCTTTCTGAACCCTCACCAGAATTGCCTTTGACATCCACGATTCTACCAACAGTCTCTTTAAGGCAATCTAAGGCCTTATTATGACTAAAAAAAAAGTACATCAAAATTCCTCCAGTCTCTATCCTTCACCCAATTCCAAAACCATTTCCACATTTTAGGTATTGTTTAGAGTGGCACCTCAGTCTTCTTTACCAAATCCTATCTCAGTTATCTAGTGCTGCTATAACAGAAATATTACAAGTGGGTGGATTTAACAAACAGAAATTTTGACTACACCTGTGGAAAGAAACAATGGAAAAGCTCAATATCATCAGTCAGAACAAGGCCAGGGGCCGACTGAGGAACAGACCATCAATTGCTCATATGCAAGTTCAAGCTGAAACTGCAGAAAATCAGAGCAAGTCCACGAGAGCCAAAATATGACCTTAAGTATATCCCACCTGAATTTAGAGACCATCTCAAGAATAGATTTGATGTGTTGAACACTAGTGACCGAAGACCAGACAAGTTGTGGAATGGCATCAAGGACATCATCCATGAACAAAGCAAGGGTCACTGAAAAGACAGGAAAGAAAGAAAAGACCAAGATGGAAGTCAGAGGAGACTCTGAAACTTGCCCTTGAGTGTCGAGCAGCTAAAGCAAAAGGAAGAATTGTTGAAGTAAAAGAACTGAACAGAAGATTTCAAAGGGCCTCTCGAGAAGACAAAGTAAAGTATTATAATGACATGTGCAAAGAGCTGGAGATGGAAAACCAAAAGGGAAGAACACGCTCGGCGTTTCTCAAGCTGAAAGAACTGAAGAAAAAATTCAAGCCTCGAGTTGGAATAGTGAAGGATTCCATAGGGAAAATATTAAACGATGCAGGAAGCATCAAAAGAAGATGAAAGGAATACACAGAGTCATTATACCAAAAAGAATTAGTCGATATTCAACCATTTCAAGAGGTGGCATATGATCAGGAACTGATGATAATGAAGGAAGAAGTCCAAGCTGTGCTGAAGGCATTGGCAAAAAACAAGGCTTTGGGAATTGATGGAATATGAATTGAGATGTTTCAACAAACAGATGCAGCGCTGGAGGTGCTCACTCATCTATGCCAAGAAATATGGAAGACAGCTTCCTGGCCAACTGACTGGAAGAGATCCATATTTATGCCTATTCCCAAGAAAGGTGATCCAACTGAATGTGGAAATTATAGAACAATATCATTAATATCACACGCAAGCAAAATTTTACTGAAGATCATTCAAAAATGGCTGCAGCTGCTAACCAAAGGGATGGCAGTTCAAAACCGCCAGGCGCTCCTTGGAAACTCTCTGGGGCAGTACTACCCTGGCCTATAGAGTCGCCATGAGTCGGAATCGACTCGATGGCACTGGGTTTTTTTTTTTTTTTATATATAAAGTATTCCTGGTGGTTCAGTGGTTAAGTGCTGGGCTTCTAACTAAAAGGTTGACAGTTGGAACCCACAAGCCACTGCAGGAGAAAGATGTGGCAGTCTGCTCCCTAAAGATTACAGCCTCAGAAACACTATGTGGCAATTCTATTCTTCCCCATAGGGTTGCTATGCATCAGAATTGACGCTATGACAATGGATTTTTTTTTTTTTTTTGGTTATCTACCTATTTATCTGTCTATCTAACTAGCATAATAAGACCTACATTTTAGCATAGCATTGAGAAATCCTGAAGAGTTACAGAGAGTGATCAGAAATAAACAAATTAAAGAAAATTAATACTACTTTGTGGTTAATTACATAGCATTTGCTTAAGAAACTTGTAGTGAAAATAATCACAAAGAAAATTATGATGATTATGGTAAATTGGAATATGCTGGAGATATTTCAAACAGAAATAAATTATGTAATTCAATTTAGAACTATTGAGTACCTACTGTATGCCTCATTCTCTGATGTACACTAATCCTGCATTTCTTCTTAAGGTAACTTTAAAGACCTCTTCGAAGTATGTAAAGGGGGTCAGACATCATGAAGGACTCTCTTAAATCTAAGATTGTTTGTTTCTTTGGGCCCATGGATTCTTCTTATAAACAATAAATCATTGATTTATTATGGAGTAAAACAATGCTGATAGCCTTGGTATAGAATGTATTAATAACAAAAAACCAAACCTGTTGCCGTCAAGTTGATCCCTACTCATAACTGTGTGGGCAGAGAAGTAATATTTTACTAATCTATAACCCCTTTCAATGGTTTCTGTCACCTTTTATGACCTCTCAGGAGTGAGTCACTTGTAACACTTTTAGGGTAAAAATTTTCAGTTCAGATCTGCACTTCATTGATACATTCCCTACGGAGATTGGAAGAACACAGTTATTTTCTTTAAAAGAGGTGTAAACTAAAGAAAAAAAACAAACTTTAAAGCTTTCAGGAAATCAAACAGAAGGATCAGATATTTTATAAAATATATATCTTTATCTGTCAACCAACATGTGCTTCCAACAGAAGAAAACGGTTGTGAAAAAACCTCAAACAATAATGCTTTTCTTGCATACAAACATAAATGTTAACTTTGGGCTTATTTTAATTCTGCCAAAATATTTAAACTAGTTTTATCATATCGCTTCTTTTTTCCCAACTCTTCTGACAAATAGGCTTTACACAAAAAGTGAGACATTTGCAAGCTGAGTCACTATCACTTCATGAGATATGAATAAGCACTAAATTTGCAAGCCCAAAGGATATCAGTAACTAGAAATTTTGCAATTATTTATTATGTTTCTTGTACTCGACAGGTAACACTGCTTTGAAAATTCTGGATTTGTCGCGTATTATAGAACGCAGACTACAACTGGAAGTTCTGGATAATAGGTGGAAACATACAGTGTTCACTTAAACATTTCCCAATTTTGAGAATCTTTGTCTATATTTTTTTATTCAATTTTATGTTTTTCTGCTAAAAAATATCTAATATGAAAAAGTAAGAATCTCCAACATTTTGTCTAGCACATTTGAAGGATGCACAATTATTCTGTTTGCAGAAATACAAGAAATCAGACTCATGAAGTGGCTAACAGTAGACTCCACCCTCTTCAAACAAAATCTTAGAGATTGCACTCAAGTGAAAATTTTTTTCCTGATTGCAGAAGCTAAATGCTTAGAGGTTACTTTACTGGGTATGGCAACTCCATTAAATTTGAGACGACAGACACATCATTATTTTATATGCTCCTGAAGAAAGTGGAACAATTGGGATTAACATTGTAAGATGTCATTAATTGTAAAACACATCCTGACTTTAGAAAGGTTAAACTATGAAGATGATTGTGTCCTGGACTAATGAAATTACCTCATATATGTTTTCCTTCCCTTTGGCAACATTTCCAGAGGGGCTTATACAATTAAAGGGAGCTCACTGCAACTGAAAAGCATATTATGTCTTTGGAAATTTTTAATAAATCTTGAACTCTAGAATTCAGGTTTTTAAATTTAAGTAATTAATTATTTTATCTTGGCTAAAACCAATACTAATTACTAAAATGATTTTGCTAAAGGAGTTACCTTAAGGTTCAGAGCTGAAAATGCCACAATAGTTTATGAAAAATTTGGAATCTGGGACTAAATCACCATCCTAAATAACGAAGCTCCCAATTAATGCTCATTAATGGCTCTCCACTGCCTACTAGAGAAACTGCAGACCCTTCGCACAACCTACAGGCAGAATGTAGTCAAGTCCGTATCTCCCCTCGACTCATCCTACTGTACCTTATGTACAGTCATACACAATACTTCTTATAATCCCCAAAGTCCTCAAGCTATTTCATTCTTCTGTGGTTTCACAGATGATCTTCCTCTCTCTACAATGTTCTTTCCCCTGAAGACTGCTTGAAAAATTCCACCTCATTGTTCAAGTGGCTCTTTCTCCCTGTAGACTTTCCTAAACTATCTACAGAAAAGCTTTCCTTCAGCTACCACCATTTCGATCACCTCTTTTATAGAATTATGCTGTGTGTCTGTGTCTCTGTGTGTGTGTGTGCGAAAGAAAGAAAGAGGCTGTATGTGTGTGAGTTTCTTAAAGGACAGTTATGCCTTTCATCTCTGTTTCCCCTATAACAATCACAGTGCTATGCACATACGTGAAACTCAAAGCTTGTTGAATCACTACTTAATTAAATGAAGAAATGTTTATATTTTGGTCAAACACACCTGACTCAAGTGCCTTTTTAAAGAGCTAGTTTTCATTGTCTTTATTCTGAAAACAATGAAACTTGAGCATTCTTTTTTTCCCACCTGGAAAAGGATGTTAATAATCCTTTCTGTATGAAGGAAGTGAGATCCTTGGCTTAAGTCTTCATTTTTGAAAGGAAATTTAGATGTCTTGTTCTTAAATTTCTTGTCTTCTACTTGCTGTTATTGTTGTCATTAGGTGCCATCAAGTCAGTTCCTACTCATAGTGACCCTATGCACAACAGAACGAAACACTGCCCAGTCCTGTGCCATCCTCACGATTATTGCAATGCTTGAACTCATTGTTGCAGCCACTGAGTCAATCCATCTCCTTGAGGGTCCCTCTCTTTTTCACTGACCTCTACTTTACCAAACATGCTATCCTTCTCCAGGGACTGATTTCTCCTGATAACATATCCAAAATATGCCATCCTTGCTTCCAAGGAGCATTCTTGTGGTGCTTCTTCAAAGACAGATTTGTTTGTTCTTTTGGCAGTCCTTGGTATATTCAATATTCTTCGCCAATACCACAATTCAAAAGCGTCAATTGCTTTTCATTCTTCCTTATTCATTGTCCAGCTTTTGTATGCATATTAGGCAATTGAAATGACCATGGCTTGGGTGAGGAGCACCTTAGTCCTCAAGGTGACGTCTTTGCCATTCAACACTTTAAAGAGATCTTTTGTAGCCAATTTGCCCAAAGTAATGCATTTTAATGCATTGCTTGATTTCTTTACTGTTGCTTCCATGAGTGTTGATTGTGGATCCAAGTAAAATGAAATTCTTGATTACTTCAGTCTTTTCTCCATTTATCATGATATTGCTTATTGGTCCAGTTGTAAGGATTTCTGTTTTCTTTATGCTAAGGTATAATCCATACTGAAGTCCGTGGTCTCTGATCTTCATCAGCAAGTGCCTCAAGACTTCTTCACTTTCAGCAAGCAAGGTTGTGTCATCTGCATATTATAGCTTGTTAATGAGTCTTCCTCCAATCCTCATGCCCTGTCCTTCTTCGTATTGTCCAGCTTCCTGGGTTATTTGCTCAGCATACAGATTGAATAGGTGTGCTGAAAGGGTACAGCCCTGATGCACACCTTTCCTGATTTTAAACCATGCAGTATCCCCTAGTTCTGATCAAACCACTGCCTCTTGATCCATGTACAGATTCCTTATGAGCACAATTAAGCGTTCCACAATTCCCATTCTCCACAATGTTATCCATAATTTGTTATGTTCCACACGGTCGAATGCCTTATCATAGTCAATAAAACACAGGTAAACATCTTTCTGGTATTCTCTGCTTTCAGCCAGGATCTATCTGACATGAGCAATGATATACTCGGTTCTATGTTCTCTTCTGAATCTGGCTTGAATTTCTGGCAGTTCCCTATCAATATACTGCTGCAGCCACTTTTGAATAATCTTCAGCAAAAATTTGTTTGCATGTGATATTCATGATATTGTTTGATAATTTCCACATTTGCTTGGATCACCTTTCTTGGAATTAGGCCTAAATTTGGATGTCTTCCAGTTGGTTGGCTAGGTAGCTATCTTCCAGATTTCTTGGCATAGACGAGTGAACACTTCCAGCGCTGCATCCGTTTGTTGAAACATCTCAGTTGGCATTCTGTCAGTTCCCTGAGCCTTGTTTTTTCGCCAATGCCTTCAGTGCAGCTTGGACTTCTTCCTTCAGCACCATTGGTTCCTGATCATACGTTACCTCCTGAAATGATTGAACATCAACCAATTCTTTTTGGTATGGTGACTCTGTGTGTTCCTTCCATCTTCTTTTACTTAGATTGTGTATATGAGACAGTAAAGAAATAATTCAGTTTTAGTAGGATTTTTAGGAAAAGTAAGGAACAGAAAACTCTAAGAAATGCCTTACATCTGTTTTTTTTTCCTTACGGCATAAACAAGAATTTTTCTGAGTGAGTTAGAATCAGAATTCAGATTTGTGCTTTCTCCTTCCTTCTTGAATAAACTGTAGATAACTTAGGAAGCCAGGAAGGACTCTGTATTCAATATAGGTGCTCCACATTCACACTTGGTGTAAAAACTGACACGTTTGATTTTAGTCCTTTCACATGCTTTTTGTTTGTTTGTTTACTATTTATTTTACTTTATTGTTTTTCTCTCCTTTTTTTTTTTTTTTTTCTTTTGGTTTGTTTTTTGTTCTCTGATTCATTCATTTGCTTTTGCTTTCCAGTGGTGGTCGTATTTCTTTCACTAACACTCCTGACTAAGCATATATCTCGGCCACTGTAAGAAAACCAACTACCAAATATTTACCCACACCAAGTACCATACCTCTCACACTCTTTCCCTTGCATGAAGAAAACAAACAAACAAAAATACATTGAAAATACTCTTTAGTTTCTCACATTCCAATTGACAGATGAAACCTCAGGAAGAATTTTATTTCTTCTTCTACCCCACTCCCATTCAGTATGTTTTGCTGTGATTGTTTAGTACTTTTAGTTCTTTATAGCAGTCTGTATCTTCTATTTTAAGAAATGGTAGCTAGCATTAGTTACGTATCAGTCACACTACCCTTACCCACCATTCACCACTCACCAGTGCATTTTTCTCCTCCTAGTTGAGATGACTGTTTTGATTATTTCCCAAGAGTTTTTCTTGAATATTAATCTCATTAAATATGAGGGTAATATATTTTATGAAGCCTTATATATTCTTTTTTTTATATATATATGTATTCTTCAATACTTCATTGCTAAGTGAAATCTGTTTCACCTAGATAGGAGATTCTTGGGTTGGAATGCATTTCTCAAGGATCTGTATTTTAACCTGTACACCAATGTTCATTGTAGCACTCTTCTCACTAGCCAAAAAATGGAAACAACCAAAATGTTCATCAATGGATGAATGGATAAACAAAATGTGATACATACATACAATGGAATAGTACTTAGCCATAAAGAGAAACAAAGTCCTGATACTCGCCATAAAGTAGATGAAAATTGAAAACATGCTAAGTGAAATAAATCAGTCTCAAGAGAGCAAATACTGTAAGATCTCATTTATATGAAATACCCTATTTTTACTCAAATAATGCACACCTTCTGCATTTGTTGCCAACCTTGCCCTCCCCCAGGAAAGTATTTTGGCAAGCACATTATGCTAATTTTTTATAGCAACATATGAAGGATGACCGGCATGGCAATGTTTCTGAGGGTGCTCTGGGGTGGGAAGGTGTAGCTGGCCAATGAACTCAGAAGGCATGAATTATTTGCATAAAAATACTGTAGGGAAACAGAAATCAAAGCTTGGTAGAGGTTACCAGGGGTGGAAAGGAGGAGGAGTGGGGAGTTATATCATAAAAAAAAAAAATGGGGGACACTTAATTTAGGTTAATGGTGGTGGAATAATACAGAAAAGGATAGTGATAATGGTTGCACAACATGAATATAATCAATATTGCTAAATGATACAAGTAAAAATTGTTGAACTGGTAAATGTTTTGTTATATATTACCTAGTTAAAAAAAAAAAAAGTCTGTATTTTACTGTCATGTAACTGCCACAGTCATTAATGAGAAATTATTCTTTTCCTTTGTATATAACTTCAGCCTTCTGTCTGACACTCTGTAAGATTTTTATTTTTGTTTTTTTTAAATCTTGAAGTTCAGAAAATTTACCAGACTATACCTAGTCTGTGTAATGTATATATCGGTTTTACCAGTCATGCCTGTAATTCAGTGAACAAGTTTAATTTGCAGACTCAAGTATTTGTTCACACCAGGGAAATTTTCTTCTTTGTTTGCTTAATTACTGTCTCTTTTCCATCTGTTCCTTTTTATACTTCTGATACCTCTATTATTCACATTCTATATCTTCTGTCAGTTCTCCATGTCTCTTTTCTTCCATTTCATGATTTCCATCTCTTTATATTTTTGCTGTGTGTTTTGAGATATATCACTATTTGATTTCCCAGACCACTGATTCAAATTTCAACAATGACACTCTTGCCTTCTATTTCTTTGAAATTTTAGTTGAAAAAAATGTCCTTTTACTTTCAGTAAGTTATTTTTTGTGCTGTTTACTCTCCTGAGATAGATACAGATAAAGATATAAATATGTATATAAATATGTAAAACTGAAAGTCTAATATGCATAATATTTTTTTTTTTATAGTCTGAATCTTCCCATGATATTAAATATTTTTTTAAACACCTCTTTAATGGTTGCCTTGTATGTCATTGATGGCTACATCAAAATTTAACTAATCATTCAGTAACTATTACCAAACTCTTTTGCAATTATAATTGTGTTTCGCTGTTTTAAACAATATTTGGGAATCCTTCTAGTTTTATATATTCTAGAAATATATATGTGTGTGTGTATAAATATTTAAGTGTTAGGTGAGATTATGGGTGTTTTTCTTTTTCTTGGCTTCAGCCCCTACATTACAAAAAAAAAAAAAAATTCACAATAAATGCATATTCTATTTATAATTGAAAACCTTATTTAAAGTTAACAAACATTTAGAGAAAGAAAACAATTCTGTTTATAGCACAAGTTTAGCTACATCCATGTTTACTTATTTCTCAACTCACTTTCTGCCCATCCACTCATTTCTCTCTTTTTCTTTTTTAATAATATTAATAATATGCATTATATTTAATAATTTTTTGTGTTTTTTGGTTTACACAGCAAGTTGGTTCTCATTTGACAATTTCTTGATTTCTTTTTTGGAGTAGTCTTTTTTACTGTAGAGGAAACCAACTGATTTTTGTGTGTTGATCCAGTACCCTGCAACCCTGCTAAATTCTTCCACTAGTTCCAGCACTTTTCTTGTGAAATCTTTAGCATCTTTTATGCATTGGATAGGAGCTCCAGTGGCACAATGGTTAAAACTGCTTGGCTGCTAACCGAAAGGTCAGCTGCTGGAACCCACCAGAGACTCCATGAGGGAAAGATGTGGCAGTCTGCTTCCCCAAAGATTTACAGTCTTATAAACCCTATGCAGCGGTTCTACTCTGTCCTGCAGGGTCACTATGAGTCAGAACCAACTTGATGGCAGTAGGTGTTGGTGGATGTATAGAATCACCTGCAAACAGAGATGGTTTTACTTCTTCCTTTCTGATTTGGATATGTTTTATTTCTCTTTCCCGTCTTATCCTCCGGATAGGACTTTCAGTACAATGTTGAATAAGAGTGATGATAATGGGCATCCTTTGTCTTATTCTCATTCTCAGAGGGAAGGCTTTTCGTCTCTCTCCATTGAGTATTATGTAGCTATTGGTTTGCATATATGCCCTTCATTATGTCGAGAAATTTTCCTTCTATTTCTATTTTACTGAGAGTTTTTATGAGAAAAGGGTGTTGAGTTTTATCAAATGCCTTTTCTGCATCAGTTGATATGATCATGCAGCTCTTTTATTTATATGGTGGATTACATCGATTGATTTCCTAATGTTGAAACATCCTTTTGGAATCCTGGCATGAATCCCACTTGATCGTGGTGTATAATTTTTTTGATATGTTGCTGAAGTCTGTTGGCTAGAATTTTTTTGGAAAATTTTTGCACCTATGTTCATAAGGGACATTGGTTTGTAATTTTCTTTTTTACGATCTCTTTGCCTTGTTTAGGTATCTGGGTTTTGCTGACTTCATAGAAAGAGTTCAGTAATGTTCCTTCCTCTTCTGTATTTTTGAGGAGGATTGAGTAGGATTTGTGTCAACTCTTCTCTGAACGTTTAGAAGAATTCTCTAGTGTAGCCATGTAATCCTGGGCTTTTTTTGTTGTTGTCGGCAGTTTTTTGATGACGTCTTCAATTTCTTGTTTTCTAATGGGTCTGTTTAAAATTTCTCTTTTTGTGTTACTTTGGGTAGGTAGTGTTTTTAGGAATTTGTCCATTTCATCTAGCTTTTCAAATTTATTAGAGGACAATTTTTCATACTAATCTGTCATGGTCTTTATCTCTGTTGGATCAGTTGTAAAGTCACCAATTTAATTTTTTATTTGTTTTTTTGCCTCCTCTGTTTTTTTTTTTTTTCTTTTGTCAATCTAACAAGTGGTTTGTATAATGTATTGATCCTTTCAAAGAACCAACTTCTGGTTTTGTTGATTGGTTCTATTATTTTTCTGTTTTCTATTTTGTTTATTTCTGCCCTGATCTTTATCACACTCATGCATCAATTAATGTCCACAGTATGGTCTATGAAATAGGATGTTATATAATTTGGATGTTTTGCCAACACCTGGGTCCATGGAGTGCGGGGCTTCTGGGTGTCCAGGCCCAAGGACTGCTGTGCAGTGTGAAGCCTGGCCAGCTTCTGCTTTGGATGCCTCAGGTAAGTGCTCAGCCCTGTCTCACCTGGCATGGAGCCCCTCAGCCCAGTGAAGGGCACAGCCGGGAAACACAAGCCGGGACAGCAGGAGAGTGGACTCAGCAACCTAACATCCCCACCCTGTCTGGGCCTTACAATACTTGCTGACCTTGGCACTTGGGAGCAGGATTGGCCACCTATTTCTCCCAGCATCAGGGGCTCCTATGCCCCTGGGTGGGGGGCAGTGGAGTAGGTTTGCTGCAGAGTTGGTCTGTGGACATCCCATGGAGGAGAGGCACTGGACCACGGATGTATATGCAGTTGGTTGTTGCCCAGACAGTTGTTAGGCAGCACATATGACCGTATTTCCTTTTTCCTGTTAGCTTTCGGCTTCTTTGCTCTTCCTTTTCTCTTTGTTTCAAGTTGTTGGTTTAAGTTAATGATTTTGGATCTTCTTTTTTAATGTAGGTATTTATTGCTGTGAATTTTCCTCTGAATGCCACTTTTGCTGTGTCCCAAAGGTTTTGTTTTTTTTTGTTGTGCTTTCATTTTTGTTTGATTCTAGAAATTTTTTTATTTCACTTTTGATTTCTTCTGAAACTCAATGGTTTTTTTTAGCGCAGTATTATTTAGTTACCATGTGTGGTTTTTTTCCTCTTATTTTTCCTATTTTTTATTTCTAGCTTTTTTTTTTCCACACTATTATGGTCAGAGAAGATGCTTTGTAGGATTTCAATATTTTTTAAATTTGCTGAGACTTGTTTTGTGTCCTAGTGTGTGGTCCACTCTGGAAAATGATTCAGAATCTGCAGATTCTTCTGTAGTGCATTCTTCTGATGCTGGATGGAGTGATCCATATACAACCATTAGGCCCAATTGGCTTATGGTTTTATATAAGTTCTCAGTGTCCTTAGTGATCTTCTTTTCAGATGTTGTGTCTAAAATTAAAAGTGGTGTGCTGAAGTCCTCTACTATTATTGTGGAATTGTCTATTTTTCCTTTCATTTTAGTCAGTATTTGTTTCATGTATTTTGGAGCAGTGCAGTTAGATACATACATATTTATAATTGTGATGTCTTCTTCCTGGATTGACCCTTTTATTATTATATAATACCCTTCTTTATCTCTTAAAACTGATTTTGATTTAAACTCTACTTTCTCCTTTATCAGTATGGCTACCACTGCATTTTTTTTTTTTTTTTTTACTGGTTGCACGAAATGTTTTTTCCAGCCTTTCATTTCCAGTCTGTTTGTTTCCTTAGGCCCGAGGTGTGTTTCTTGAAGACAGCAAGAGGGCGGATTTTTTTTTTTTTAGTCCATTCTACCAGTCTCTACCTTTTGCATGAGGCTTTTAGATCATTTACATTTAAGGTTTTTATTGAAAATGAAGCGTCTACCTCACTCATTTTGCTCTTTGATTTTCAGTGTTTTCTATCTTCTTTGTTTTTTTTTATTATGAGGTTTTTGTTTTTGTATTTGA
Source organism: Loxodonta africana (assembly GCF_030014295.1). Lineage (NCBI taxonomy): Eukaryota > Metazoa > Chordata > Mammalia > Proboscidea > Elephantidae > Loxodonta > Loxodonta africana. The sequence continues at coordinate 106,008,772 of NC_087347.1, read as the reverse complement.
CTGTTTTCTTGTGATGAGCCTTTTTTGATTCTTCCTTCTTTTCTTTCGAGTGTTTTTTTCTTGGTGGTTTCTTAGTGGTTGCCACATATATTACTTTACACAACTTACAGTTGCAAAAGCGTTTAGCACATGAACAACAGTTAACATACATCCTTAACATAAAAAATCTATTCCTGATATGCTCCTGCCTCACCCACTTCTGTTTGTGTGTCCCTTTAAAAATCAATATACAACCTATATTCTATAAGTTTACTTTGTACTTATTTCTTACAAACTTGATGTATTTTTTGCGGGTTTTAATTATTGAGTTCATTCCCTGAAAATATCATTTACTTTGTCCTTATGATTGTCCTTGTTGTTGTGTTTTTTGGAAATCTCTCTTTTATTTTTTATTTATTTATTTTTCCCCATGTACAAAAAAAAAAAAAACAGATACGAGTAAATGTTTAATGCTCTTGCCTTTCCATTTGGAGTGCTTCCTTGAGTAATACTTGCAAAGCTGGTCTGGCAGAGCTTCTGTTTTTTGGGGGAATGTCTTGATTTTCCCCTTGTTTTTAAATGACAGCTTTGCTGGGTAAAGAATTCTTGGACAGCAATTGTTTTCATTCAATATTTTATATACTTCACTCCGTTGTCTTCTGGCCTCTAGAGTTTCTAGGGTGAAATCCACAGTGATTCTTATGAAAGACCCATGGTATGTTATATTATGTTTTTCTTGCTGCCTTCAGAATTCTCTCTTGGTCTTTGATTTTCAATAATTTTATTAGGATATGGTATAAAGTTGATCTTTTTGTGTTTCTTCTCATTGGGGTTCATGTTGTTGTTCTTAGGTGCTGTCAAGTTGGTTCCGACTCATATTGACCCTGTGTACAAAAGAACGAAACACAGCCAGGTCCTGTGCCATCCTCATAGTTTTTGTTATGCTTGAAACCATTGTTGAAGCCACTGTGTCAACCCATCTCATTGAGGGTCTTCCTCCTTTTTGCCAACCCTCGACTTTACCAAGCATGATGTCCTGCTTCAGGGACTAATCCTGCCAAATAACATGTCCAAAGTATGTGAGATGTAGTCTCGCTATCCTTGCTTCTGAGGAGCACTCTGGCTGTACTCTTCCAAGACAGATTTATTTGTTCTTTGGGTAGTCCCTGGTATATCCAATATTCTTCACCAACACCATAAATCAAAGACACCAATTCTTATTTGTTCTTCCATATTCATTGTCTAGCTTTCACATGCATATGAGACAATTGAAAACACCATGACTTGGGTCAGGCACACCTTAGTCTTCAAGGTGACTTCTTTGCTTTGAACACTTTAAAGAGGTCTTTTGCAGCGGATTTTCCCAGAGCAATGCATCATTTAATTTCTTGGCTGCTTCTTCCATGGGTATTGATTGTGGATTCAAGTAAAATGAAATCCTTGACAACTTCAGTCTTTTCTCCATTTATCATGATGTTGCTTATTAATCCAGTTGTGAGAATTTTTGTTTTCTTTATATTGAGGCTTAATTCATACTGAATGTTGTAGTCTTTGATCTTCAACAGTAAGTGCTTCAATTCCTCTTCATTTTCAGTAAGCAAGGTTGCATCATCCACACAATGCAGGTTGTTAATGAGTCCTCCTCCAATCCTGATGCCATGCTCTTCTTCATACAGTCTAGCTTCTCCGATTATTTGCTCAGCGTACAGATGGAATAAGTATGGTGAAAGGATACAACCCTGACCCACACCTTTCCTAATGTTAAAACATGCAGTGTTCCCTTGTTCTGTTCAAACAACTGCCTCTTAATCTATGTACAGATTCCTCATGAGCACAATTAAGTGTTCTGGAATTCCCATTCATGCAATGTTACCCATAATTTGTTATGACCTACACAGTCCAATGCCTTTGAGTCATCAATAAAACACAGGTAAACATTTTTCTGGCTCTGCTTTCAGCCAGGATCCATCTTACATTAGCAATGATAGCCCTGGTTCCACATCCTCATCTGAATCCTGTTTGAATTTCTGGCAGTTCCCTGTCAATGTACTGCTGCTGCCACTTTTGAAAGATCTTCAGAAAAGTTTTACTTGCATCTCATATTAATGATATTGTTGGATAATTTCCACATTCGGTTGGATCACCGTTCTTTGAAACAGGCATGAATATGGATTTTTTCCAGTCTGTTGGCCGGGTAGCTGTCTTCCAAATTTCTTGACATAAATGAGTGAACACTTCCAGTGCTGCATCCATTTGTTGAAACATCTTAATTGGTATTCCATTAATTCCTGGAGCCTCGTTTTTCACCAATGCCTTCAGTGCACCTTGGACCTTTCCTTCAGTACCATCAGTTCCACATAACATGCTACCTCTCGAAATGGTTGAATGTCAACTAGTTTAACCCTGTCTTTGCAAGGTTGGTTCTCTGTTGAAGTCTGGGAATTTTTCTCTGATTATCTCTTGGAAAATTTTACTATGCCTTTATTGTCATGGTGCTCTTGCTTCCAATAATTCTAATGTTAGATTTCCTTTTTTTTTTTAATCTTTATATATTCGATATTTATTTATCTTTGGAGGTTGGGACCATTACATATAAACATAACGGATATATTTTAATACCTACATACATACACAAAATATATACAAATCATAAAAATTTTCTCTGATGATAAAGAGTTGGATGATGTCGGCATTTTGTCAGATGTAGTAATAACTCCATACATGGAAGATTCTGGATCATCTGGATTATCCCTAGGGATAACGATGACATTTCTAGTCAGAAAATTAGTGAGTGTCATCTGTATGGTTCCTTCTTTTTTTCTTCATATATTTTGTGGTAACATCTCACTTCTTCTCGAATCTGCCTATTGACTTTCACAAAACAATTAGCATTTGGGTCCATGTTTTCAAGCAACTGTAGCCCCTGATTTAGTTTAGAAAAGACTTCAGCTAATCCTTTCACTGTAAAAAATAATTTAAGGTAGCTGGCATTTATTACCTAATCCACTGCCATCGAGTCGATTCTAACTTATAGCTATATTTATTTATTTATTTATTTATTTATTTATTTATTTAATTAGGAAACACTGGTGGCGTAGTGGTTAAGTACTATGGCTGCTAACCAAGAGACCGGCAGTTCAAGTCTGCCAGGTGCTCCCTGGAAACTCTAGTGGCAGTTCTACTCTATCCTATTGGGTCGCTAAGAGTCGGAATTGACTTGATGGCAGTGGCTTTTGGGTTTTTGGCATTTATTAAGCTCCTACTGTGTGCCAGGAACTGAGTAGGATACTCTCCATGGTTCTTCTCATTTCTTTTTTTTTTTTTTTTTTCCTCATACAAGGTTTATACACATATTGTTATGTGACATTAGTTGCAATCCCTATAATGTGACAGCACATCCCCCCTTTCCATTCTGGATTTCTTGTGTTCATTCAATCAGTTTCTGTCCCTTTCTGCCTTCTCATATCGGCTGCACACAGGAGCTACCCATTTGGTCTCATGTTATCTACTCGATCTAAGAAGGACATTTTTCACAAGTGTTATTTTATGTTTTATAGTCCAGTCTAATCTTTTTCTGAAGAATGGGCTTCAGGAATGTTTTTAGTTCTGGGTTAACAGAGTGTCCAGGGGCCATGACTTCAGGGGTTCCTCCAGTCTCAGTCAGACCATTAAGTCTGATCTTTTTACATGAATTTGGGTTCTGCTCCACAATTTTCTTCTGCTTCTTCAGGGACTCTCTGTTGTGTTGCCTGTCAGGGTGGTCTTTAATGGTAGCCAGGTACCATCTAGTTCTTCTGGTCTCGGGCTGATGGAGTCTCTGGTTTATGTGGCCCTTTTGTCTCTTGGGCTAGTGTTTTCCTTGTGTCTTTTGTGTTCTTCATTCTCCTTTGTTCCAAATGTTAGATTTCTTAATTGAACTCCATATTTCCGTTTGAGTCTGTTTGCTTTTCTTTGTTCTGTTCTCCTGCTTCCTTTGAGACTTGATAAGTTCAGTTATTTTGGCTTCTAGTTCACTTATTCTATCTTATGTCTCTTCAACTCTATTTTTAAGTGTTTCTCTTGATTTTCCTAATTCAGATCTTTTATTATTCAGTTCCAATAGTTCTCTTTGGATTTTTTCTGTTTTTTTTTTTTTCTTCTTTCAATATCCTTGTAGAGTTTTTCGTTTTATTCCTCTATCTGTTTCCTAATCTCCACTGGTTTGTTCTCTGTGTGCTTTCTGCTTTCTTTAAACATACTTAGGACCATAGCTTGAAAATTATCAATTATTTCCATTAAAATGGCCTCTGTAAGGGAAATTTCCTCTTCTTCATGTTTTGTTTTCTTTTGTTCCTTCTTACCTTGTTATTTTGTAGGTTATTTTTGTTGAATTTGGGCCATTTCTTTATCTTCTTTTTTTTTTTACTTTAAATTTTGCATTCCAGTTTTTGTGGGAAAATTTTCTGATTGGGTGCCCTGGTGGCTCAGTGGTCAAGGACCTGGCTGCCAACTGAAAGGCTGGGGCCCACACCAACCAGTTATTCCATAGGAGAAAGATGTGGGAGTCTGCCTCCAGAAAGACTCACAGCCCTAGGAACCCCATGGGCATCTCCACTCCACTCCACAGTGCTGCTATGAGTTGGAATTGACCCAGCAGCAGTGGGCTTGGTATCTCCTTCTCAAAACCATTAGAGGACACTCTTATCCATAGGTTTTTTTTTTTTTTTTTTTTTCAGTGTTAATTCAGGAGTTCTGGATCCTTGATTTCTGGAATTCAGTTTGCATGCATGGGGAAGAGGTAACTGGTCGCAGACACTAATGTAAGTAGTGAGACTCGACTTTCCTGTGGTGAAGGTAGGGGGCTTTCTATGTCTTTCCCTCATGGGCATCCCTGTACACCCTCTCTCACGGTGTCCCACTATGTACAGGCAGCCAGCCATTTCACTTTGTGTTGACCATCTGCCTGAAGTATTCACCTCACACTCCTGACCTTGCAAGTTCCTTCTAGTCCTAGTGCCCATCTGTCTCTAGCCTCAGCAAGATTCAACAGCACTCTCTCCCAGCACCATGATCTCCCTTTACCCCAATTCCATGGCCTGTGAACTCCCATGGACAATGTGCACTGCCTTAAAAAATCAGGATACAGCTTCCTCAGATTAGCTCTCCTTCTGTGTTCCCTGTTTCGGGTGTTGCCCAGCCCTGTCCCAAAATGGCTGCAATAAGTGAGTGCTCCAAATGTTAGTGGGTAGGTTCTTCAAACTCCTATGCTGTCCCCGTTCCTCCTCTCTCCTACTTCTGGAGTCATCCCAACTCTCCAACACCTCAACTGTGTCCTGAGTTCTGATATCTTGGTCTGCACTAGTTTTATTTGTAGTTCAGTGGGTTAGTTGCTGAGAGCATAAATAGGAGCAACAGCTCACTTCACCATCTTGCTCTACCCTCTCTTTTGATTGTTTCCATCTCTGTTTACAATTATATGATCTCTTTAAAATGGAAGTTTCTTCAAGAGGGAGAACTGTCTTATTCTTTTACATAGATCTAAAAATGTTAAAACATTCTTTAAAAAATGTGGATGTGGAAAAGGTAATAAATTAATAGATAAAAGTCTTTGCTTTAAGTTCTATTGCTAAAATTATATTCAGTTTCTACACAAATATTTGTCATTCAACATAGATGAAACTCAAACCTAGCTTAAAAAAGTCTTTTCAGCAGAATGGATCAGAAAAGTACATTCACATATTCATTCATTAATATATCTTATCTATTTATTCAATGATAATTATTTTCCAAATTCTCAGTTTGGAATAAAGTATTCTTTCCTCTTTTGCTTTTTCTTAAATGGAAAATGTCTGAAGACATTCTTCGTCTTGTCACTTAACATTTGCTTGACTGGCCTCATTAATTGCATTGGACAAATCTGTTGCAAAAGACCTCTTTAAAGTGTTAAAAAGCAAAGATGTCAATTTAAGGGTTAAGATGCACCTGACCCAAGCCATGGTGTTTTCTATCACCTTATATGTGTGTGAAAATTGGACAATGAATAAAGAAGGCTGGAGAAGAATTGATGACTTTGAATTATGGTGTTGGTGAAGAATACTGAAATATACCTTGGACTGCCAGAAGAACAAACAAACCTATCTTGGAAGAATACAACCAGAATGCTCCTTAGAAGCAAGGATGGTGAGACTTCATCTTACATACTTTGGGCATGTTATCAGGAATGATCAGTCCTTGGAGAAGGACACCATACTTGGTAAAGCATACCAAAAAAAAATATATATATATATGTGCAGATGCAACTATTTTGTTTACCAGAAAAAAAAAAAAAAAAAAAAAGATCCCTTAGCCTGCTACATATGATGCTTCCCATTTATTGGATTAGAAAAAAAAAAAATCACTATTTACCTCATTTCCCCTTCACCAGTGCTCCAAAAAAGATGGGTGCTGTGGGCTAATATTAACTTTTAAAAATCAGCAAAGACATTCTGAAGAAATCCTTTGCATCTGCGTTAAAGACTAATCAATTTGAGTCGGCTGGATAGGTGCACAAAATGGAAAACAGCCTAAATCTTGCGATCATTTCTGAGCTGCTATCATACTCCTACGTGCAGACAGACTGAACAAATACCATAAGAGCTGTAAATAGCCTCAGGCATTATAACAGTGATGCTGACTAAAGAGAAGCAAACATTGCCATGAGATCATGGGCAAACAAAACCATACCGATAACTATGGTTTAATACTCAAAAGTGTGGTATTGGCAAGAATATTGCTTTGCCTCCTAGCTCGTGTATAATATATTCCTGATTAAACGATAATTACTCAGGCCTATGAACAATATACTCCTCTGAGGTTATGAGTACATCAGTTTACAGTACTTGATTTTAGTACTGTCTCAGGTTTCTTAACGTTGGAAGGCAGAAAAGGTTTACATGTGCAGTATGAAGCAACAGATAGAAATGAGTTCTAAAGAAGATTACTCTGTAAGGGTACTGATTATTGTGTCAGCCTTTCAGTATAAAGTGAAATTATATATTAGAACTATGCAGACAGCTCTTATTTGCCTTGGATGTATTGAAAAAGAAAAAAAAATTAAAAATAACAATTTTAAAAATTCTATGAGAAAGACAAGATTTTTCCTATAGAATAACAACCACATAGTTAATCGTGTCTAAACTCATAGAAAATCTACTTATACTGTGCAGTATAATACTGGAAATGACTTGTAATTATGCCTCACAAAGGTTTAAATGTAATTCTCAGCCAGGCTAAAGAAATTTTCTCTAATGGCACAACCTGGATTCTCCCTTTGATTAGCTCAACAGCCCATGTTTTTCTAGAGCCAGTGGGCTCTCTATTGGAATGGTAGGCGCATTACATCAGTGCATTACACTAATTGAAAATAATTTCCAGACTCTTGCTTTGCAGTGGCTCAGATTCTAAGTGCTGTTATAACCACAATTATATTTTTAAAAAGTTCCTTGCTTTCTGCACACACTGCGGAATGTTAACTGCCTTTTCAACTCAGAAATTGGCTCTTTGGGCACTACTGTGGTTCCCAAGTTTGTTTTTCCCACCCATATCTCTGTGGGCAGGTGCCAAACTACTTGTGTTCAACTCCCACCTACAGAAAAGGAAAAGTTTTATTGCCTCTTGTTTTGAGATTCCAACTGAAATGTTGTTTCCAATTAAACAGAAGTTGTGATCATATTAATAAGTATAACTCCAATGCATTATCAATCAGTGGCTTTGAAATTTACTTTTTGTCCCATTTTATATCCGTGACTACATGTTTGGTTTGCAAGAAACAGGAACTCACACAAATCAGTGTTATTAACAATAGCAAATTTGTGATAAAACTAAAGCTAATGCTCGAGGACCTAAGGGTTGGTAGTGAAGTCAGCCTTCTAGACGAGAAAACTAAAAAGATATCAGGAATTAAGGCAACTTCTTTATAGTCCCTCTGGTTATTCTCATTCTTTTTTTTTTTTTTTTCCTACTTTCACTTTTTGAGGCTGCAGAGTCTTTTGTATCTGATCCATTCTCTGTCTTAAAATTCACTCTCTCTGACTAAGCTGTTTTCTTGCTTTTTCTTTATGTGGGGAAAATGCCTGACCTACTGCTTTACAGTTTGTAAGTTTCAGTTTAAGGAAAGAGCTGAAATTGGTTAGTATCTCTGGTTCTCAATTCAAAATCCCTGCTCTGTTCAGGTTTCTAAACCAATTATAAATAGCTATGTTCAGGAGAATAAAGTCATCCAGAACAAACTCAGCTTGTAAGGCCTGCACTGGGAGCTTGATAGGCAATCTAACGGGTCTCTATTACTCCAAAAATACTTATTTTTTGCGACACATGCAAAGCACAAGTCCTCCTAGGTCATGAGAAAATGAAGAAAAGAAGAGACAGTTGCTAAAACAGTTAAAGTAAAAAATGATATTAGTGCAAGTTGGTTTTCAGACCTTAAATTTATGGAAGGATAGGCTTGTAACTTCGTCAGGAAATTTCACACTCTTAAAATGGAGGGCTAGTGTCTATTTAGAACTCTGGTGGTGTAGTGGTTAAGAGTTCAGCTGCTAACCCAAAGTTCAACAGTTCAAATCCACCAAGCACTCCTTGAAAACCCTATGGGGCAGGCCTACTCTATCCTGTAGAGTCGTTTTAAGTCAGAATTGACCCTATGGCAATGACTTTTTTTTTTTTTTTTGGTTTCAATGTGTATTTATTAGCAACCTCGTAGTTCCCATACAGAAATAAATGCAGCTGTAATGCAATGAGAGAGGACAGCTATTCCTTTCTTTTAGGGGTAGACACTACTTAGTTTATGGCAAAACACACTTTTGGTATGTCAAGAGAGCCATATTAGTTTTAAACTCAAGTGCTAGGTTGTTGTTTTTAGGTGCCATCGAGTCAATTCCGACTCATATCAACACTGTGTACAATGGAATGAAACACTGCCCTGTCCTGCGATATCCTCACAACTTTTGCTATGCTTGAGCCCATAGTTGAAGCCACTGTGTCACTTCATCTCATTGAAGGTCTTCCTCTTTTTCACTGACCCTCTACTATACCAACTATGATGTCCTTCTCTAGGAACTGGTCCCTCCTGACAACATGTAAAAATACATGAGACAAAATTTCTCCATCCTCACTTCTAATGTGCATCCTGGCTGTACTTCTTCCAAGACAGATTTGTTCCTTCTTCTGGCAGTTTATGATATGTTCAATATTCTTCACCAACACCATAGTTCAAAGGGATTAATTCTTCTTCGGTCTTCTTTATTCATTGTCCAGGTTTCACATGCATATTAGGTGGTTGAAAACAAGATGGCGTGGGTCAGGCACATCTTAGTCCTTAAAGTGACGTCTTTGCTTTTTAACACTTTAAAGAGGTCTTTTGCAGCAGATTTGCCCAATGCAATGTGTTGCTTGATTTCTTGACTGCTCCTTCCATGAGTGTTGATTGTGGATCAAGTAAAATGAAATCCTTGACAACTTCAATCTTTCCTCTATTTATTATGATGTTGCTTATTGGTCCAGTTGTGAGGATTTTTGTTTTCATTATGTTGATATGTGATCCATAATGAAGGCTGTCTTCTTTGATCTTCATCAGTAAGTACTTCTACTCCTCCTCACTTTCAGCAAGCAAGGTTGTATAGTCTGTATATCTCAGGTTGTTAATGAGTCTTCCTCCAATCCTGATGCATATGGTCCAGCTTCTCAAATTATTTGCTCACATACAAATTGAATAAATACAGAGAAAGGATACAACCCTGACACACAATTTCCCTGATTTTAAACCACAAAGTATTCTCTTGTTCCGTTTGAACGACAGCCTGTTTGTGTACAGATTCCTCATGAGCACAATTAAGTGTTCCGGGATTCCCATTCTTCACAATGTTATCCATTATTTGTTTTGATCCACACAGTCGAAAACCTTTGCATAGTCAATAAAACACAGGTAAACATCTTTCTCCGCTTTCAGCCAAGATCCATCTGACATTAGCAATAATATCCCTTGTTCCATGTCCTCTTCTGAATCTGGCTTGAATTTCTGGCAGTTCCTTGCCTATGTACTGCTACAATTTCTTTTGAATGTTCTTAACAAAATTTTACTTGTGTGTGATATTAATGATATTGTTTGATAATTTCTATATTCTGTTGGAAATATAAATCTCTTCCAGTTGGTTGGTAAGGTAGCTGTCTTCCAAATTTCTTGTCATAGATGAGTGAGTATTTCTAGCACTACATCCATTTATTGAAACCTCTTAATTGGTATTCTGTCAGTTCCCGGACCCTTGTTTTTCCCCTAGTGCCTTCAGCATAGCTTGGACCCCTTCTTTCAGTACCGTTGGTTCTTGATCATATACTACCTCCTGCAATGGTTGAATGCTGACCAATTCTTTTCGGTATAGTGACTCTGTGTATTCCTTTCATCTTCTTTTGATGCTTCCTGTGTCGTTTAATATTTTTCCCGTAGAATCTTTCAACATTCTAACTTAAGGCTTGAATTTTTATTTCCGTTCTTTCAGCTTGAGAAATGCCAAATGTGTTCTTTGCTTTTGGTTTTCTATCTCCAGGTCTTTGCACATATAATTATAACACTTTGTCTTCTCAGGGAGCCCTCTGATATCTTCTGTTCACCTCTTTTACTTCATCCCTTCTTCCTTTTGCTTTAGCTACTTGACTTTCAAGAGCAAGTTTCAAAGTCTCTTGTGACATCCATTTTGGTCTTTTCTTTCTTCCCTGTCTTTGCAAAGATTTTTTGCTTTCTTCATGAATGATATTCTTGATGTCATTACCCAAGTCGTCTGATGGAAGATATTGAGATTTTCCATCGTTTCTTTCCACAGATGTAGTTGACTTGATTCCTCTTTGAGGTCCATGTATATAGTCATTGTTTATGTTGTTGAAAAAAGGTATTCGCAATGAAGAAATCCTTGATCTCACAAAATTATATCATATTATCTCCAGTGTTGTTTCTATCACCAAGACCATATTTTCCAATTACTAATCCTTCTTCTTTGTTTCCTACTTTCTCATTCCAATCACTGGTAATTATCAACACATCTTGATTGCATGTTTGATCAATTTCGGACTGCAGAAGTTGGTAAAAATATTCTATTTCTTCATCTTTTGCCTTAGTGGTTGGTGCATGAATTTGAAGAGTAGTCATATTAACTGGTCTTCTTGTAGGCAGGTTTTCTTGTAGGCAGGCATATGGGTATTATCCTATCACTGACAATATTGTACTTCAGGATAGATCTTGAAATTTTTTTTTTACTATGAACACGATGCCATTCCTCTTCAATTTGTTTTTTTTTAGCATAGCAAACCATATAATTGCCAGATTCAAAATGGCCAATATCAGTCCATTTCACTTTACTAATGCCTAGAATACTGATCTTTATGTGTTCCATTTCATTTTTGATGACTTCTAATTTTTCTAGATTCTTGCTTCTTACATTCCACATTCCTATCATTAATGGATGTTTTTGGCTGTTTCTTTTCATTATGGGTCATGCCACATCAGCAAATGAAGGTCCTGAAAGCTTGACTCCATCCACATCATTAAAGTGGACTATATTTTGAGGAGGCAGCTCTTCCCCAGTCATCTTTTTACTGTCTTCCAACCTGAGGGACTCATTTTCTGGTAGTGTATCAGAAGATATTTTGCTGTTATTCATAAGGCTTTCACTGGCTTAATTTTTTTTTTTTTTTTTCAGAAGTAGACCGTCAGTTTCTTCTTCCTAGTCTGTTTAGTCCGGAAGCTCAGCTAAAACCTGTCCACCATGGGGGACCCTACCGGTATTTGAATACTAATGGCATACATTCCTGCATCACAGCCACATGCAAGCCCCCATAGGAGGACAAACTGACAGATGTGTGGGGGAAATGCTAGGTAAAAAAAAAAAAATTTTTTTTGGTAGCATGATGTAAATTATTAGGGCTACTAGAAATCAGGGGAAACAATTATTAACGTAGGTTGTAATAACAAACAGAAGTTTTATATTGAAGACTGCACTTATCACAGCCTTTTTTTAAAGTATAGGATTGCCAGTGTAGGAAGGCAAGAAGGGCTGGGTAAACAATATGAACAGAATTATGAAGGTAGGAATAAGAATTGTTTGGCAAAGGACTAAAAGAGACAATAAGTCAGTGTCAGGGAAGATGTTGATAGAGCAATCCTGCTTTCTCATATAATATACTGATTATACAAGCAGATGTTTAATTTTGTTCCTCCTAAAACAATCAGGAAAACAGTCAATTTTCTTATCTGATTAATGTTAAAACTGGTTTTTGACATTCAAATGTCATAACCTCATATATAAAGTGTTACCAATATTACTTTAATTGTTAGCAACCAAAATTTGAACCTGGCAATGTTTTTGTAATATTTAAAATAGGAAAATGATACATTACAGTTACTAAAATAGATTTAGATCTAGAAAAAAAAAAGGTAATATATTAAACAGAGTTAGTAAGCATTTGGAAAATGTAGTTCCCACAGAACAAGCCAAAGTAACCTCATGTTTAATGCGCTTGCTGGTTTGGAAGACAAGAAAAATCCCATAAACGTAATATATCTTGATTGCAGCAAAAGTTTTGATAATGATATGACATTTTTTAAATGACTGTTTCAGTCTCACCTAAGGAGCAGGATCTAATTCTGGCTGATTAAAAAGCAAAGAGTAAAACACATAATATAAAGATTATCCAAAAATGGTGGATTAAAAGAAAAACACTTCTTCTGAAAGACTGTGACATAAATAATAGTTATTAGGACGACTTAATCAGACGCCCAGCCCAAAACCAAGCCACAGGTCTAGTCTTTTGTGGAAATCACCCTACTTCCAGCACCAGCACCACTGATTGTATGAAAGAATTGTCAATATTTCAGTTTAGGAATGGTGTTCTTTTTTAGCGAAGAATATGAGCTTTGACATAAGAGAGTTCGGGGTGTAAATTTCGTTTCTAGTAATATCCCAGAGAAGCCTTGATGGCGCAGTGGTTAAAATGCTCTACTGCCAACCAAAAGGTCAGCCAATCAACAGCTTCTCAGCAGGAGAAAGATGTGGCAGCCTGCTTCTGTAAACATTTACAGCCTTGGACACCCTATGGAATAACTATGAATCACAATCAACTCTATGGCAGTGGGTTTTTTTTCGGGGGGGGAGGTTAATGTATCTCTTGTGTATATCCTTAGTAGTTGGTTTCCTTGTCTGTGTAACATCAACAAAAATACTCAGCTGATATTGTATAAATAAATCAAACTGCTTAATGTAGTACTTAACACATAATAAGCGACTATGGAATGGTAGTACTATTGGTATAGTTTAAGGAGCCTAGGTGATGCAAGCAGTTTGCAATCAGCTGCTAATGAAAAGGTTGCTGGTTCAAACCCACCCAGCGGCTTCACAGAAGACAGGCCTTATGAACTGCTTCCATCAAGATTACAGCCAAGAAAATCCTGTGGAACAGTTGTGCTCTATAACACACGGTGTCCCCATGACTCAACAGCACCTAACAATATTGGTATAATTATTTACTCATCTACTCTTGAAAAACAAAGTGGCATGGCTAGGTAAAAATGATTTTAAGCAACACTAATGTGCATATACATCTATACAGAAGAAAGAATGTACTGGTTAGGTTATATATATATAGCAATGTGCTCATTTCTGGGAAACCCTGATAGTGTAATGGTTAAGTGCTATAGCTGCTAACCTAAAGGTTGGTGGTTCAGATCCACCAGGTGTTCCTTGGAAACTCTATGGGGCAGTTCTACTCTGTCCTATAGGGTCGCTATGAGTTGGAATTGACTCAACGGCAATGGGTTTGGTTTGGTTTTTTTGGTTCATTTCTGATTGTTATAGGAGGAATTTTGAATTCTGGGTAGTTAGTATTTGATATTGAAGGAACATCATATAGACATAAAATAAAATGTAATCTGTATTGTTTCAAATGTGAGAGTGGGAACTAATGAGTTGGAATTACAAGGCTATAGATTTCAGATCAATGTAAGAAAAACTTCCTACTGATTATGGAAATAGGGTGCTCTTTCACCTCTAGAAAGAAATAGAGTGACTTTCTTTGAAGTAATGAGAAACATAGACATCTTCAAGCGAAAGTGAAATGAGTATTTTTAGGGATATTATGGAAGTTCCTATATTTTGTGGGAACTTAAAGGCATCTAGGATTGTTTTCCACGCTTAATGAATTGGTATAAGAATTTTTGCCTATGCTGAAAAACATGTTCTACAAAGTAACTTCTACCAGTAAACCACAGAACCTACTTATATGAAAATATCTATTTGTAATAATGAACCAAATGTTCTTTCTCATATTTAGAAATTTCCATTAATGCTGCATAAAAAATAATGACAAAATAAAAAAAAAAAATTTTTTAATAAAGTTGCCCTAAAATCTTTGCTGCTCAGGTGGTCTCCTTTTTTGGAGATTTTGTGTTAACAAGAATAGAAGACAAGTCTTAGAATATTTCACACACAGAGAAAGATCAACAGTGAATCTTTCAGCTACTTCATAAAAATGTAAAATAATGCCAGCAGTTCCCATTGCCATCAAGTTGATTCTGACTCATAGGGGCCCTATAGGACAGAGTGTTATTGCCCCATAAGGTTTCCAAGACTGTAATCTTTATGGAAGCCAATTGCCACATCTTTCTCCTTCGGAGCGGCTGGTGGGTTAAAACCACTGACCTTTCGGTTAGCAGCTAAGTGCTTAACCATTGTACCTCCAGGGCTGCTATGTCAGCAATTGAATGAAAATAATCGAGGCTTTTAAAGCTAGCAAAAGCAAACCCAAGCTACCAAAAGCAAATCAAGTCAATTCCTACTCATAGCAACCCTATAGGACAGAGTAGAACTGTCCTACACGGTTTCCAAGGAGTACCTGGTTGATTTGAACTGCTGACTTTTTGGTTAGCAGCCAAACTCTTTAACCATTGTGCCACCAGGGCTCTGCTTTTAAAGTTAGGAACAATTTATGAGTAGATATCCATACTAAATTTTGTATTCTCAAATAACAGCATAATGGTATACCTTAAAGAATAAAATATGGGCTAATAAAGGAACTTTACTTATTTATTTATTTTTAGTGACCTAAAATAAGACAAATTCTTTCTCTTGGTTAAAAAAAAAAAAATTGCTGGTTTCAAAGTGCTGTAAAGACTGCATCTCCTAATCAAAATGCCAAGGCAAGCTATGGATAGTGTGATACCAACATTGTATTCATTTTCAATTTCCCTTTTGTACAGAGAAAACATACATAAAAGTTGTTTTGGCATAGATAAAGCTTCATTTTCCTCTAACTTACTTGAAAGTGAATGTTCTTAAATCTAAGAATTTTAGGATAAATTCTAGAATAAGTATACCAATTATATCTACCAAGCTGCTAACCCAGGAGAAGTGCCTTCCTTGTAGAGGAGAATCAAAATTTGCAGAAGTCCAAGGAATGATAAAGTGGTGCAGTATAGACAGGAAGAGTTAAGTATGGTGTTTGTGCCTTGTATTATATTTATTCGCCATTCAAAAATGATATAACCTTGTACAATTTGTCTACATTTTTTTCGAACTATTTTTCTTCTTTTGATAAATAATAGAGATAAAACATCTTCTGATTACATTATAGCTCTATAAAGATGTTGATATATCACAAATCATGATGCAATGATAAGAGTTTCTTATTAGTAGTGTTCATTAATTATTATTATTTCTACTATAGACGGCTCAGAGGTACATACTTGTTGAGTGGAGCAATTTTCTGGAATTGCTTTCTATGTTAAGAACATAAATTCTGAGAAGTTCAGACATACAGTTTTTAAAAGGAAAAATAGCAATATATCAAATTGCTAAAGTTAAATTCAGAACCTAGTATTAAACTGTAGTTCATGTTATTATGTTAGGGCATCAGGTAAATACTGAGAAAATGGAAAAATAAGCAAAAAGGGCTGTGATCAGAGAGTTGTCACAGCATTGTCCATTATTGCCCATGTTCTGTCCAATAATCATATATGGGGAAATATAAAAATAAATAGAAGAATAACTTATTGATTGCTTACCTGCGGTGGATTCCTTATACACATTGTTTCCAGTCCCTCAACAACCTAAAATATGGTATCATTTATCCTTGTTTTAGAAAGGAGGAAAGAGGTTCATAGTAGCTGTGATTTGCCCAAGACAACACAGTGACTAAGGAGCAGAACTGAACTTTATTTTAGGCTTGTGCTACTTTAAAATCAAGGTTTGTCTTACTCCAATTCTTTCCAAGACACTATGATATTTCTACTCCCAGCAAATGGCTTCTCTTTTCATGACTGCAGAACAGGCATGGGAAAGACAAATGCCTTTTCCAGTTTCTTATGCTCCATGCCTTCTTATTCCTGAAGATATTCTCAATCATATCCAACCCCAAATCTGCCTGCATTCCAGTCTTTTCTAAATGCCAATAAGGAAAGAAAATGTAATAAAATCATGAATTATTAATCTGAGGTAGCACCTAAAGCCCTGATATTTAAGATACTAAGTGCTTTAATCCCAAAGACAAAGTGCTAATTGCTAAAAATGTCTGTGGATATGTCTCTCAAGACATAATCAAGAGAACTTTGGAAAAGCGAAGAAAGAGAATAATCATAGGCAACAACAAAGATAAGGAAACACATACAAAGAAGGTGAATTCATACTGCCTAAGAGAAAAGGACAAATCATGAAGTGTAGGAGAAAAAGAGGAAAGAAAAAGAAATAAAAAGAGGAATTAGTGGATAAGTGTCAAGAGAAATGTGTGCTATTACTATAAAATGGCACCATAAATCACTCGCTCTCTATTGCTATGCAGCAAGGATCATCTGCAAAAATAATTGCATTCTTGTATATTTAATCATATTTACCAATCAAGTAAGTAAGATATTTTTGAACAGCCATTGGTCAGTATTTACATGTAGCAATTTGAATTGGTTTTGTACATGAATTGAAATCCAAATCTATAGCTATATTGCACAGATGTCTAAAATAAATGTTTACTTTGATCATAGAGTCAATGGATTTTTAAAAAAAATTATTGATGGCTTGTTTTGTTTTAAAAATCAAAATATACTAATTACTTGTAAAATTTAGGTGCATGAGCAGAAAATTTTGTTTTAAAAATGTGGTCCTCTATTTCAAAATAAACAAATATCAATCAGCCCAAGCTGAGTCAACTTTCTTTCAGTCATCACAAAGACAAACAGAAGCCTCTTTCTTTCCTATATTTGGTGTCATCAAGATGCTCCAACTGACTGAATATATTATACTAGCCCTGAATCTTCTCAGCAAGAGCTTCATCCAACAACCTCCACGTTCTTCACCTGACCATCTGTCTTTCTTGGTCCTTAGTCATAAGGAAAAAACTTCTCATTTTTTGCAACACCCATAACAAGCTAGTCTAATGACAGATTCTCATTGACTTCAGAGAATACTCAGCATTTGGATTCTTACCCAGAGAGTGCAAAGAAAAGTGTGAAAATGATCCAGAGGACTGTGTAAATGAAGTAGTGGGAACAAATACAGATGTCTTCACTCTTCTACACTCTGAATTCCAGTGAACTAAGGTCTAACATTCTCATGTATTTAAACACATTACAAAATAAGCTATTTTTAAGAGCAGAAAGGAAGTACAAATGGGTTCTCTATGATATACTTTAGTAGATATGTTTTCACATATCATTCATTTGATTTGACAGCAGACTCATATGCAAATCTAATTTGCCCTTATATATCTATCAGTCATTAAAATTGTCACTGGCCTTTGTATCTATGATTTAATTACAACCAACATATTGGCCTTCATTTATACTTAATAGCGTTTTTTGCTAACTTTCTAACATCTTCATTCTCTAAGCATGTCATTAATTTGCATATGTTCAACATTTATGAACATAGGGCATACAACATCAATAAAGGTTTCTCATATGGGATTTATAATTGCTTTAGGTTAATTCAGACACCAGAAAGTCATTGTAGACTTCAGTGCCTTCTTGCTATGCTTAGACTAAAATGTAACTCAAGCAAATTCCACCATCTGGAATAGGGGATAGCTAGTTCAAGTGAGTATATATATATTTTTTTCTTCAAATGAACTGGAAACTTCTTAAGGGCAGAAACTATGCCCTCTTCAACATTAGCAGTTTTTACTATCCTCTCAATAGTTTGTTTAGATTAAAAAAAAAAAAAAAAATTTTTTTTTTTTTTAGATACTTGGGCATAATTCCTATGCTAATGGTGAGGATAAACAGATCATGTCAATCATGGCTACATCTAGAAATATCTTCTCTACAGTCATACCCATGCTGTTGTGCTTGTGCTCTCTCCACATTGGAAGGACATATAGGGCAAATTCTATTCACCATTATTTTCCTCCGAGGTCTAACACAATGCTTGGCACATAGAAGAAAATATTGAAGGAATATATTTTCTTGACTATGAAGGGAAGAAATTGCCTCAATTAAGCCTCTCAATGGCTGCTTTTTAATCATCTATAGTCTGTACTAAATTGTTTTGTGATTCTGTCATATTTCTCTGTGCATTATGTTACTCTACATGGTAACAGCATTCCCTTTGTTATTTTTCCTCTTGAGTAGAAGCATTTGATCAAAAGATCTACAATTACAAATATTTATCATCTTGACAAAACAGCATTATTACTATTCCATTTAGACAGCAATCTTTGTAACTTATGCTTACAATAGAGTTCTGCAAAAATAGTCTACATCAGTTCCAGTCAAAGCATTTGTGGGTTTATCGGAAATACATTCAAAATGGCTCCATTGGTATAGGGGATAGTGATAATAGTAGGTCAAAACATTTATGGCTTTCTGCAGTCTCAAATACTTTGGAGAACTTAGTAATCATCCAAAGTTATTCCTTATGAATGATTGCAGCTTTCTTCCAGGCATTGAATGCAAGCCTCATTGATTCTCTTCATGATTTATTAAGCCAGGGCACTTTTGTGGTTAAATGACAGAATTCAGATTTCACCGTAATATCTTTTGTAATGGTTTTAAAAAGCTTTATAGAAGAATATGAAGATGTATATTGCCTAAATCAAGTGTGTACTAATTCAAACAAATGTGACTTGTTTTCAAACTGTTTTAAAGCTATTCATTGCTGGTGTTTTCATCAGAATAGAATTATTCGATTTTAGTGCATGATTAAACATTATGCAGATACAATGCCTATATTTTGTGTATTATCTTAACTAGGTCTTGATTAGAAATAGGATGGCACAGTCAATAATGATCAAGTACTGGGAAACAAGTGGATTAGAGTGTTTGGAAAAGACCCAGGAAAATGGGCAGTCATCTGAATACTGTTGAAGGAGTTTGCTAGGCAATTGGCCTCGACCAATCTGGCCTGTTACCATTGAGTCAATTCCAACTCATAGCTACTGTCGTGTATTGAATTGTGTTCCCCCAAAATAATGTGCGTCAACTTGGCTAGTCCATGATTCCCAGTGTTGTGCGATCGTCCACCATTTGGTCATCTGATGTAATTTTCCTATGTGTTGTAAACCCTACATCTCTGACGTTAATGAGGAGGGATTAGCAGCCTCATTGGCTGCTAATGAGGCAGGAATCAATCTACAACATTAGGTTGTGTCTTAAGCCAATCTCTTTTGAGATATAAAAGAGAGAAGCAAGGAAAGAGACAGGGAGACCTCATACCACCAAGAAACAAGAACCAGGAGACTAGCACGTTCTTTGGACCCAGGGTCCCTGCTTTGAGAAGCTCCTTGACCAGGAAAGATTGATGGCAAGGGCCTTCCCCCAGAACCGACACACAGAGAAAGTCTAACCCTGGAGCTGACACCCTGAATTCAGACTTCTAGCCTCCTAGGTTATAAGAGAATAAATTTCTCTTTGTTAAAGCCATCCACTTGTGGTGTTTCTGTTATAGCAGCACTATGTAAGTAAGACAGAGACCCTACAGGACAGAGTAGTGCTGTCCCATACAGTTTCCAAAGAGTGGCTGGTAAATTCGAACTGTTGGCCTTTTGGTGAACAGCTGAGCTCTTAACCACTGGGTCACCAGGGCTCCCAATTGGCCTCAGAGGGCTCCAAAAGCCAGTAGTGAAGACTATACTGTGCAGAACTGGCACAAGAAAGGAAACCTGTACCTGTGAGAATGGAGGACAGAAGAATGAAAAGCCTCGATTCTAGTAGAACACAAATATTACACAGAAAAATGTAGATACAAGAGGGTTGCAATAATTAAAAACATAGTATAAGGCAAGCTCCTGGTCGCAATCACTAAAAGCCCTGTTACTAGGCCTGGTATATAAGTCAATCTGGGATCAAAGCTTGGTTGACTTGCTCTCAAAGAAAAGAAATAGCTATTAAGAGTTTATTTATAAAATATTTTGTTTATCTATTTTTTAACCTACCCAAGAGTTTCAGATTCTGTAGAAGACCTAAACTCCCATAAGAAACTTAAATGGTCCAGCTTCAAGGGTTGGAGGGCTGCAGGAGCAGAGAGCCTGGCACGTCCCTGCATTCATTGCATTTACAGCATTTTCTCACTTCACATACTTCTTGTAAGAGTTGGAAACATAAGGACATTTGAGACGGGGAAGAAGGTGACTCTAAGACTTTAGCAGCTGTCTAGAACTTTTGTATGAAAGTGTACAAAGGGGCTGTACATTTAGTTTGCTGGTGCTTTTTATTTTTTTGAGAAAAAAAAATACAATGGAATCAGGAATTTTCTGGCCTTTCCAACAAGATAGGAGTTGGATAGAGGAATGACTTATACCTGACAAAAGGAATGGTGTAGGAGTTGACATTTTTATTGCGCTTTTTTTTTTACGTTATCAAGGGATTTTAGTTCACCGCCAAGAAGGAGGCAGAGGGGGAGAGAAGGAGGGAAGAAGAAACATGAGTTTTTTCTCCCTTTTAAATATGCATCAAGCTTCGTTTATCCTGATCACTGCGGTATTGCATGCCACTCTTTCATTTATGGTCACATTTTTTTTTTTTTCTTTTAAAATGTTTCCTTTCTTTGGAATGGATGGAACAATAAGAAAGCAAAAGTAGAAAATGATGCTTTGAAAATAAAGTCTGAATTTCTGTATTAGTGAAATTATCCCCCCTTTCTCTTCTTCATCTGCCCTAGCCTTTCCTTAATAGTTTAAACCGGAAAAAAATCAATCCACAGCTGTGTATCGGTTCTTTCCCCTTTAGGTATGAAGGAATCAGTGTGTGAAGTGAACACATACTTCAGAAATAAGATTTCTGAATGAGATCACTGCCTCTATGAAAAGGTTAATGAAAGTGAGTCCTGCTATAAAGAGCATATTATTTTGTGTACAATAAATGTACAGAGGCTTAATAATAAATTGTAATTAGCCTTTTCATAATACATTTTACAAATACCATTGATTTTTGATCACCAGTTTAAGAAGCTCAATAAGTTTCACAATTTTTAACATTTAAAACATGTAAGTAAACTGAATAAATCTGTACCGACCCTCAGATTGAAAAGCCATGCGTAGAGTCAATAGAAGCTGACCGATAATTGGAGACCCTTAAATTTCAGAGAACTCCTGAGATTTTTCTGAAGTTATTAACATTTTATGGGCTGGTGAATTTGCTTGCCCTTCTTGCCAGCTGCCATAAGTTATCTCTTTCTCCGCAGTCACAAAGATGCAAATATGGAAGCTTCATTTGGATGCAAAAAGATGAATCTAGGTCATTAAATAATTTATGCTGTTGGGGCAGATTTACACCCTTCTGAACTCTGTGGGAAGAAGCTCAAGTTCTCGCTTAAGTTTTTTTGCTTCAGTGCATGGCCTTTGAGCCAGTGTCTTAAACTGTCTGAGTCTTTTTCATCATCTTTAAAAGCAGAAGCGATCAAACCTACTTTACTCTTCTTACACCACAGATGTTTTAGGGAATGCCAAAAGAGTGTATGTCATATTCCTTGGATAAAATTTTATAAAAATACAAGATATTTGGATGAATCAGCGTGTTCCAAATCCCTTAATTTCTTTAACTCTGAGGCCATCTGTATCTATTCCTGAAATATTATGAGAATATTCTGAGGGTATGAATTGCCCCTGCCAGCCAGAAAAAGATCTTAATTATAACTGTAAGGAAGCAATCTTCATTCATTCAGTAAATATTTATTGAACACACACTATTTGTGTATCAAGCATTGAATTAGGTGCTGTGTACAATGGTGAATGAGATAGACATAATTTTTATCACAATGGAGGTTAAAATCTAATAGTGAGGCAAAATAGTATATTTCATTGTGTTTTTCTTTTAGAAAACAATCTGTTTTTATTAATAAATAAGCAAATTCTTTTAAAGTTGGTCAGTGTGACTAATCTGTGGATGTCAGGCCAAGGACCCTTTCTTCTGTGTAGCTTATGGCTTAAGTATCATCTACAGCTCTAGGTGTTTATCACTTTATCTTGCTTGCCTGAACCCAAATGTATGTTCAGATCAGCAAAAGTCATGCTATTTTTATAACACAATACCACAACTACAGATTAGCCAAAACCTTGGTTTTTACTTGCCTCTACATTCTGAATGTTATTCTCAAGGTCAGAGTGGCTGGGCTTCCAAACTGAGCAGTAGATATATATGAGCAACTTCCAAGGTTGAACATCCTCCTTAAAGCATCTGGGGGCAAGTCACCGTGTTACCAGATCACTAGAGAGCTACATGATGTGGCAGCCCGTGGCCATTTCTGGCTGGAAATATGCCAGAGGTACATGTCCCCCTGCAGAATTCTGAGCAAATGCCAAACTGCCTCAAGAAATAGTCCAACCACCAACAAACCATTTTACAAGAATTTTACTTAAGTGATCTCCCTGGGAGAAATAAGTTTTCCCATGAAAAGCAACTACGTATTTAATTTAAGCCTATGAACTATTCATAAAACCAAAGCAAACTTGGAGTTAGTCAAATTTCTACTTTGAGCCAGATTTTTAATTCCTAGAATCAAATAATAGTAACATAGGAGAATAGGACAAACCATTATGCATAAACAAAAATAAAATAAATAATAACAACAACACATTCCTTTTCTCTGATTTCTTTGAGTCTAGAATTGGACAAAATTTCTCAGCTAACTTGCTTCTGTAGCCTACCAAAAGACAGAATTAAATGGAAGGAAGGCATAAGGCTGATTTATAGTTCATCAAAATCCTACTAGTAGAGATTCATCAAGATCAACTGAGTAAAATTCCGGCCGAGTTACTGAAAGTCAACATAGTGCTGACACAGTACATCTTGAACTTAAGAATTATAGCTATGAACTGTGTGGCTAAGAGAATTGATACTACATTTGCCTCAGTAAAACCTCAATTTATCAGGAAATTAAAAGACAGGGAAATTTGTCCGTATCAGTTCTTCTGGTTAACAAAAAGCCAGTCCATTTTTGTGCCTTAGTAGGTATATAGCTGATTGAATATTTTATGATTCGGACTCTTGTTTTGCTTCAAGTTACGTTATCTATGAACAGCCATTGAAGGAGTTGCTTTATGTTAAAGACCGCCAAAAAATATATATTCAGAGGTACTTTACACCATAAAAAAAAAAATAATTCTGTAATAAACATTACACATGAGAGATGACATGATGTATCGATTAAGCAGGCATACTCTGGGCCCAGACTTTTGAGTTTGGTATTGCTCAATAACTAATTAGGTGTGTTTCGATGGGTGATGTTTTGGTTATTTTATGCATAAAATTAGGATGATCATATTTCCTGCCTCATGCTGTTATGAGGATTAAATAAGTTAACACTTAGAAAGATCTTAGGACAATGTTTCCGTCATATTTAGCATATGAGTGTTTCTTAATAAAACAAATGTTGTTAGGTGCCATCTCATTGGTTTCAACTCATAGCAACCCTACTATGTACAACAGAACAAAACACTGCCCAGTCTGTACCGTCCTCAAAATTGTTGTTATGCTTGAGCCCATTGCTGCAGCCACCGTGTCAGTCCATCTCCTTGAGGGTCTTCCTCTTTTTCGCTGACCCTCTACTTTACCAAGCAAGATGTCCTTCTTCCTGATAACAAGTCCAAAATATGAGATGAAGCGTCACCATCCTTACTTCTAAGTAGCATTCTAGCTATACTTCTTCTAAGATAGATTTATTCCTTCTTCTGGCAGTCTATGGTATATTCAATATTCTTCACCAACAGCATAATTCAAAGGCATTAGTTCTTCTTTAGTTTTCTTTATTTACCGTCCAGCTTTAACATGCATATGAGGCAATTGAAAACACCATGGCTTGGGTCAGGCGCACCTTAGTCCTTAAAGTGACATCTTTCCTTTTTAACACTTGAAAGAGATCTTTTGCAGCAGATTTGCCCAGTGCAATGCATTGTTTGATTTCGTGACTGCTGCTGCTGCCATGGGCTTTGATCACGGATCCAAGTAAAATGAAATCCTTGACAACTTCAATCTTTTCTCCTTTTATCATGATGTTGCTCATTGGTCCAATTGGGAGGATTTTTATTGTCTTTATGTTAAGGTGTAATCCATACCGAAGGCTGTAGTCTGTGATCTTCATAAATAAGAGCTTCAAGTCCTCTTCACTTTCAGCAAGCAAGGTTGCATCATCTGCATAAAAACAAAGAAAAAATAATTTTCTTAGGTGATTCATAAATGCGTTCTGAAATCAAATGAAAACAAAGCAAACCAGAATGTTTAAAAATATTTTGAATAATATCAATTTCATTAGAATAAGTAAATGACCCCTCTTAAGCTGATCCCTTAGAACAAAGATTCTTGAAAGCTTTCATTTTTCTGGAATCCCGCCTTACATAATGGCCTAGATATGTCTGCTAATCATATCAAAAGTTTTGTTTCTCAACTTCCTCTGGAACAGGAAAGGAGCTTTGAAATCAGATGACAAAAGTGAGACCTAGGACATTAGACAGAATAAAGGATTCTCTTTTTTTCAAACTAATAAAATTTCATTAGCTTTTTTTTTTTATTAACTTTTATTGAGCTTCAGGTAAACGTCTACAAATCAAGTCAGTCTGTCACATATAAGTTAATATACATCTTACTCCTTACTCCCACTTGCTCTCCCCCTAATGAGTCAGCCCTTCCAGTCTCTCCTTTCGTGAAAACTATGGCAGCCTCCAACTCTCTCTATCCTCCCATCCCCCCTCCAGACAGGAGATGCCAACACAGTCTCAAGTGTCCACCTGATATAATTAGCTCACTCTTCATCAGCATCTCTCTCCCACCCACTGTCCAGTCCCTTGCATGTCTGATGAATTGTCTTCGGGGATGGTTCCTGTCCTGTGCCAACAGAAGGTTTGGGGACCATGACCCCCGGTATTCCTCTAGTCACATCCAGACCATTAAGTCTGGTCTTTTTATGAGAATTTGGGGTCTGCATCCCATTGTTCTCCTGCTCCCTCAGGGGTTCTCTATTGTGCTCCCTGTGAGGGCAGTCATCGATTGTGGCTGGGCACCAACTAGTTCTTCTGGTCTCAGGATAATGTAGGTCTCTGGTTCATGTGGCCCTCTCCGTCTCTTGGGCTCTTAGTTGTCGTGTGACCTTGGTGTTCTTCATTCTCCATTGATCCAGGTGGGTTG
The DNA here is from genome assembly GCF_030014295.1 of Loxodonta africana. Taxonomy (NCBI): domain Eukaryota; kingdom Metazoa; phylum Chordata; class Mammalia; order Proboscidea; family Elephantidae; genus Loxodonta; species Loxodonta africana. Next base: position 105,983,199 of record NC_087347.1, on the reverse strand, counting down.
AGACCAATTGATGCATCTTAGATGGCCGCTTGTTAGCATTTAAGACCCCAGACGCCACATTTCAAAGTGAGATGCAGAATGTTTTCATAATAGAATTATTTTGCCAATTGACTTAGAAGTCCCCTTAAACCATGGTCCCCAAACCCCCGCCCTCGCTCCACTGACCTTTGAAGCATTCATTTTATCCTGGAAACTTCTTTGCTTTTGGTCCAGTCCAGTCCAGTTGAGCTGACCTTCCCTGTATTAAATGTTGTCCTTCCCTTCACCTAAAGCAGTTATTTTCAGCTAATTAATCAGTAAAAAAACCCTCTCCCTCCCTTTCTCCCTCCCCGCCTCGTACCCACAAAAGTATGTGTTCTTCTCAGTTTATACTATTTCTCAAGATCTTATAATAGTGGTCTTATACAATATTTGTCCTTTTGCCTCTGACTGATTTCACTCAGCATAATGCCTTCCAGTTTCCTCCATGTTATGAAATGTTTCACAGATTCGTCACTGTTCTTTATCGATGCGTAGTATTCCATTGTGTGAATATACCACAATTTGTTTACCCATTCATCTGTAGATGGACACCTTGGTTGCTTCCAGCTTTTTGCTATTGTAAACAGAGCTGCAATAAACATGGGTGTGCATATATCTGTTTGTGTGAAGGCTCTTGTTTCTCTAGGGTATATTCCGAGGAGTGGGATTTCTGGGTTGTATGGTAGTTCTATTTCTAACTGTTTAAGATAACGCCAGATAGATTTCCAAAGTGGTTGTACCATTTTACATTCCCACCAGCAGTGTATAAGAGTTCCAATCTCTCCGCAGCCTCTCCAACATTTATTACTTTGTGTTTTTTGGATTAATGCCAGCCTTGTTGGAGTGAGATGGAATCTCATCATAGTTTTAATCTGCATTTCTCTAATGGCTAATGATCGAGAGCATTTTCTCATGTATCTGTTAGCTGCCTGAATATCTTCTTTAGTGAAGTGTGTGTTCATATCCTTTGCCCACTTCTTGATTGGGTTGTTTGTCTTTTTGTGGTTGAGTTTTGACAGAATCATGTAGATTTTAGAGATCAGGCACTGGTCGGAAATATCATAGCTGAAAATTCTTTCCCAGTCTGTAGGTGGTCTTTTTACTCTTTTGGTGAAGCCTTTAGATGAGCATAGGTGTTTGATTTTTAGGAGCTCCCAGTTATCGGGTTTCTCTTCGTCATTTTTGGTAATGTTTTGTATTCTGTTTACGTCTTGTATTAGGGCTCCAATGGTTGTCCCTATTTTTTCTTCCAGGATCTTTATCGTTTTAGTCTTTATGTTTATGTCTTTGATCCACTTGGAGTTAGTTTTTGTGCATGGTGTGAGGTATGGGTCCTGTTTCATTTTTTTGCAAATGGATATCCAGTTACGCCAGCACCATTTGTTAAAAAGACTATCTTTTCCCCAATTAACTGACACTGGGCCTTTGTCAAATATCAGCTGCTCATACGTGGATGGATTTATATCTGGGTTCTCAATTCTGGTCCATTGGCCTATGTGCCTGTTGTTGTACCAGTACCAGGCTGTTTTGACTACTGTGGCTGTATAATAGCTTCTGAAATCAGGTAGTGAGGCCTCCCACTTTCTTCTTCTTTTTCAGTAATGCTTTGCTTATCCGAGGCTTCTTTCCCTTCCATATGAAATTGGTGATTTGTTTCTCTATCACTTTAAAAAATGACATTGGAATTTGGATCGGAAGTGCATTGTATGTATAGATGGCTTTTGGTAGAACAGACATTTTTACTATATTAAGTCTTCTTATCCATGAGCAAGGTATGTTTTTCCACTTAAGTATGTCCTTTTGAATTTCTTGTAGTAGAGCTTTGTAGTTTTCTTTGTATAGGTCTTTTACATCCTTGGTAAGATTTATTCCTAAGTATTTTACCTTCTTGGGGGCTACTGTGAATGGTATTGATTTGGTGATTTCCTCTTCGATGTTCTTTTTGTTAATGTAGAGGAATCCAAGTGATTTTTGTATGTTTATTTTATAACCCGAAACTCTCCCAAACCCTTCTATTAGTTTCAGTAGTTTTCTGGAGGATTCCTTAGGGTTTTCTGTGTATAAGATCATGTCATCTGCAAATAGAGATAATTTAACTTCCTCCTTGCCAATCCAGATGCCCTTTATTTCTTTGTCTAGCCTAATTGCCCTGGCTAGGACTTCTAGCACGATGCTGAATAAGAGCGGTGAAAAAGGGCATCCTTGTCTGTTTCCCATTCTCAAGGGAAATGCTTTCAGGTTCTCTCCATTTAGAGTGATGTTGGCTGTTGGCTTTGCAGAGATGCCCTTTATTATGTTGAGGAATTTTCCTTCAATTCCTATTTTGGGGAGAGTTTTTATCATAAATTGGTGTTGGACTTTGTCAAATGCTTTTTCTGCATCAATTGGTAAGATCATGTGGTTTTTGTCTTTTGTTTTATTTATGTGGTGGATTACATTAATGGTTTTTCTGATATTAAACCAGCTTTGCGTACCTGGTATAAATCCCACTTGATCGTGGTGAATTATTTTTTTGATATGTTGTTGAATCCTATTGGCTAGAATTTTGTTGAGGGTTTTTGCATCTATGTTCATGAGGGATATAGGTCTGTAATTTTCTTTCTTTTTTTTTTTACCTGGTTTTGGTATCAGGGAGATGGTGGCTTCATAGAATGAGATGGGTAGTATTCCGTCATTTTCTATGCTTTGAAATACCTTTAGTAGTAGTGGTGTTAACTCTTCTCTGAAAGTTTGGTAGAGCTCTGCAGTGAAGCCGTCCGGGCCAGGACTTTTTTTGTTGGGAGTTTTTTGATTACCGTTTCGATCTCTTTTTTTGTTATGGGTCTATTTAGTTGTTCTACTTCTGATTGTGGTAGTTTAGGTAGGTAGTGTTTTTCTGGGAATTCATCCATTTCTTCTAGTTTTGCAAATTTGTTAGAGTACAATTTTTTGTGATAATCTGATATGATTCTTTTAATTTCAGTTGGTTCTGTTGTGATGTGGTCCTTCTCGTTTCTTATTCGGGTTATTTGTTTCCTTTCCTGGATTTCTTTAGTCAGTCTAGCCAATGGTTTATCAATTTTGTTAATTTTTTCAAAGAACCAGCTTTTGGCTTTGTTAATTCTTTCAATTGTTTTTCTGTTCTCTAATTCATTTAGTTCAGCTCTAATTTTTATTATTTGTTTTCTTCTGGTGTCTGATGGATTCTTTTGTTACTCACTTTCTATTTGTTCAAGTTGTCGGGACAGTTCTCTGATTTTGGCTCTTTCTTCTTTTTGTATGTGTGCATTTATCAATATAAATTGACCTCTGAGCACTACTTTTGCTGTGTCCCAGAGGTTTTGATAGGAAGTATTTTCATTCTCTTTGCATTCTATGAATTTCCTTATTCCCTCCTTGAGGTCTTCTATAACCCAGTCTTTTTTCAGGAGGGTATTGTTCATTTTCCAAGTATTTGATTTCTTTTCCCTAGTTTTTCTGTTATTGGTGTCTAGTTTTATTGTCTTGTGGTCTGAGAAGATGCTTTGTAATATTTCGATGTTTTGGATTCTGCAAAGGTTTGTTTTATGACCTAATATGTGGTCTATTCTAGAGAATGTTTCATGTGCGCTAGAAAAAAAAAAGTATACTTTGCAGCAGTTGGGTGGAGAGTTCTGTATAAGTCAATGAGGTCAAGTTGGTTGATTGTTGTAATTAGGTCTTCCGTGTCTCCTTTGAGCTTCTTACTGGAAGTCCTGTCCTTCTCAGAAAGTGGTGTGTTGAAGTCTCCCACTATAATTGTGGAGGTGGCTATCTCACTTTTCAGTTCTGTTAAAATTTGATTTATGTATCTTGCAGCCCTGTCATTGAATGCATAAATATTTAATATGGTTATGTCTTCCTGATCGATTGTCCCTTTTATCATTATGTAGTGTCCTTCTTTATCCTTTGTGGTGGATTTAAGTCTAAAGTCTATTTTGTCAGAAATTAATATTGCTACTCCTCTTCTTTTTTGCTTATTGTTTGCTTGATATATTTTTTTCCATCCTTTGAGTTTTAGTTTGTTTGTGTCTCTAAGTCTAAGGTGTGTCTCTTGTAGGCAGCATATAGACGGATCGTGTTTCTTTATCCAGTCTGAGACTCTCTGTCTCTTTATTGGTGTATTTAGTCCATTTACATTCAGCGTAATTATAGGTAAATAAGTGTTTAGTGTTGTCATTTTGATGTCTTTTTATGTGTGTTGTTGACAGTTTCATTTTTCCACATATTTTTTTGTGCTGAGACGTTTTTTTTAGTAAATTGTGAGATCCTCATTTTCGTAGTGTTTGACTTTATGTTTGTTGAGTTGTTACTTTTTCTTGGCTTTTATCTTGAGTTATGGAGTTGTTATACCTCTTTGTGGTTTTTTTTTTATTATTATTTACCCCTATTTTTCTAAGTAAAAACCTAACTTGTATTGTTCTATATCACCTTGTATCACTCTCCATATGGCAGTTCTATGCCTCCTGTATTTAGTCCCTCTTTTTGATTATTGTGATCTTTTACATATTGACTTCAGTGATTCCCTGTTTTGAACTTTTTTTTTTTTAATTAATCTTAATTTGTTTTTGTGATTTCCCTATTTGAGTTGATATCAGGATGTTCTGTTTTGTGACCTTGTGTTGTGTTGGTATCTGATGTTATTGGTTTTCTGACCAAACAATATCCTTTAGTATTTCTTGTAGCTTTGGTTTGGTTTTTGCAAATTATCTAAACTTGTGTTTATCTGTAAATATCTTAATTTCGTCTTCATATTTCAGAGAGAGTTTTGCTGGATGTATGATCCTTGGCTGGCAGTTTTTCTCCTTCAGTGCTCTGTATATGTCATCCCATTCCCTTCTTGCCTGCATGGTTTCTGCTGAGTAGTCTGAACTTATTCTTACTGATTCTCCCTTGAAGGAAAACTTTCTTTTCTCCCTGGCTGCTTTTAAAATTTTCTGTTTATCTTTTGTTTTGGTGAGTTTGATGATAATATGTCTTGGTGTTTTTCTTTTTGGATCAATCTTAAATGGGGTTCGATGAGCATCGTGGATAGATATCGTTTCGTCTTTCATGATGTCAGGGAAGTTTTGTGTCAGGAGTTCTTCAACTATTTTCTCTGTGTTTTCTGTCCCCCCTCCCTGTTCTGGGACTCCATTCACCCGCAGGTTATCCTTGTTGATAGAGTCCCACATGATTCTTAGGGTTTCTTCTTTTTTTTTAATTCTTTTATCTGATTTTTTTTCAGCTATGTTGGTGTTGATTTCCTGGTCCTCCAGATGTCCCAGTCTGCATTCTAATTGCTCGAGTCTGCTCCTCTGACTTCCTATTGCGTTGTCTAATTCTGTAATTTTATTGTTAATCTTTTGGATTTCTACATGCTGTCTCTCTATGGATTCTTGCAACTTATTAATTTTTTCCACTATGTTCTTGAATAATCTTTTTGAGTTCTTCAACTGTTTTATCAGTTCCTTGGCTTTTTCTGCAGTTTGCTTTATTTCGTTTCTGATGTCTTGAAGCATTCTGTAAATTAGTTTTTTATATTCTGTATCTGATAATTCCAGAATTGTATCTTCATTTGGGAAAGATTTTGATTCTTTTGTTTGGAGGGTTGGAGAAGCTGTCATGGTCTGCTTCTTTATGTGTTTGATATGGACTGCTGTCTCCAAGCCATCACTGGGAAACTAGTTTTTCCAGAAAATCTGCTAAAAAAAAATGCAGTCAGATCCCTATCAGAACTGCCTTTGGATTATAACTGCCACCTTGTTCCCTGTAAGGATGAAAAGTCTGAGATTTGGATCATATATGCTTGGCTGTAGCTGGTTCTGGGTTTTTAGTCCAATTAGGGGTGGATTTTTGGTCCCTGGGTTTTTTGTGTTTCCTTCTCTCAGGCCGGAAGAGTGGGTTAGGAAAAGAACAAAAGAAAAAAAAGGGGGGGGAAACAAAGCCGCCACGGAACCGGAGCTGTTGTCCCTCTGGCTCAGGAAATTCCAATGTTAATGAAGCCGCCTGGGGAGGATGGGGTAGGGATCAGAGAGATAGGAGAGTAGCGCCTCAGAATATAGCCAGAGTTGCTTGTCTTGCTTGGAATGACTATTTTATCTGAGATTCCCGAGGGGCGTTTCGCCTATGTGTGCTGGCTGTGTGGAGATTGCCCCCAGGGATCTGGCCCACTGAAGCCGCGGTCAGATCCTCTGCTGCCAGTCCCACGCCCAGCGTCAAGATTCCCCTGCTGGGTCGGTGCACTCCCCACTCCAAAATTAGTCGCTGCCTCCTGGGGACTTCTCGTCCCGCCAGCCGCTTTGCCGCACCGCTCTCGCGAACCGGCTGGGCCCCCTCCCGGGGTTAGTTCAGGGGAGTGGAGCAGCTCTCCGTGCTTATGCCATGACCACGCCCAGTCAAAAGCCCGTCGGCAAGATTCCCTGGCTGGGGGCTGCTCTCCCAGGTCCAAGACCAGTCACTGCCTCCCGGGGACTTCTCCCACCAGCTGCGTCGCTATGCCACCCGCGCGGACCGGCTGGGCCCCATGCCAGGTGAGTTCAGGGGGGTAGGGCTGCGCCCCTTGTTTGCACCATCAGCTCCCCTGGGCCCTGCCTTAAATCGGGCGGCAAGGTTACCTGACTGGGACGCTGGCTCCAGGCTCTGAAAACAATAGCTGCTTCCCCGTATTTGTTCATTTTCCGTCTCTAAATCTGTGTTTGTAGTTCAGGGTTCGTAGATTGTTATGTATGTGATCGATTCACTTGTTTTTCCGAGTCTTTGTTGCAAGAGGGATCCGAGGTAGTGTCTACCTAGTCTGCCATCTTGGCCCCGCCTCCCTTCATTAGCTTTTTAGCTGAAATCAAAATTGAAAAAGATAAAGTACAGCTGTTATGAGTAAGAGTAATGTAGAAAGACTGGAATTATTTAGTTATTGTGTGTGTTTAATATTCTGCAGAAAGATTTCATCACAAAACTATACTGTTTATCACAATTTATTTAAGGTTAAAAATATTAGAACTTTTGGTGTCAACCTCAAAGAATTAAATTTTTTTGGAAGCCTAACTCTAATAGTCAATTGTGAGAAAGTAGCTAATTTACAAACATTTTGTATTTAAGTTTCTAAGGATATATTTTCACAAGGCCAGTCAGCATCAAGGAAAATGAAAATCTATTAAAATAGTTGGAGGGAGGACCTTGTTTGTTTTGTTTATTACACAATACCAAATAATCAAATTGACTTTAGTTTGCTTTACTTGTTGACTTCAGTTTCTTTACATGTTAGCCGTGGTTTTACCATTATCAGAAAACCAAAAACCAAGTCTGTTTCTCTGCGGTCAATTCTGACTCACGGGGACCGTATAGGACAGAGTAGAACTGCCCCATATTGTTTCCAAAGCTGTAAATCTTTATGGAAACAGACTGCCATATCTTTCTCCTGTGGAGCGACTGGCAGGTTCAAAGCTTTCGGTTAGCAGCTGAGCACTTTACCCACTGCACAACTGAAGCTCCTGTATCATTATCAAAGCTAGACTTAATTGGAAAATTTTTAAAATGTGGGGATGATATGCACACTTTGTCATGGAAAAGTATTGATACATGCAGACTATTTTAAAAGAAGACAAGGTATAGGAATCAGGAAGATGGAAACCGTAAGTGAATTTAATGATTATCAGTTTGCTGAACAATATACACGCTACAATAAAAAACTATATACAAATAAAAATCCTCTGACTGTGAGTCAAAGCTAACAATGCTGACATCATCTCCAATCACTCTCAGGCCTCATTCACTCTGGCCCAGGCACTCTGGCCTCATTGTCCTCTTGAATTCATCAAGCAACCTGCCTTATCCCACTCAAGGCCTTCATGTTATTCCCTGTCACAGTAATATTCCTTCCCTAGTGGTCTGTGCAACCTCTCCCCTCACTTCCTCCAGGCATCCTCTGTTACTCTATTGTATATACCCTTTTCCCTGCATTATTCCTTGGTACTCGTTGCTACTTGACTTACATTTGTTAGAGTTTTTTTTTTTTTTTTTAATTTTGTTTCTTTGTACATTTTTGTTTATTGTCCATCTGCTCCTACTAGGACGAGTTGAGAAACTTTGTTCACCACTGCTGACTCCCCAAACCTACAATAGCACTGAAACATCATAGGCCTTCAATGAACATTTGTATAAAAATATGAATGAGGATATGTGTCCTATTATTTTTGATCAACTCATTCGTTATAGGGACTGTTAGGAAGGTCTGTAAAACCTTGCAGAGGGTCAGCAAAAGAGAGACAGACCTCAATGAGATGGATTGTTGTGGTGGCTACAAGAAATTGACTCAAATATAGCAATGATTGTGAGGTCGGTGCAGAGCAGGGGAGTGCTTCGTTCTGTTGTATATAGGGTTGCTACGTACTTGACGACTCTTAACAACAACAAGACCTTGTGCCTCTCGCTCAGACCACCTAATTAGAAGCCTTGGGCCCAGAACATTCCCAAAAATGGAGTCTGGGAACACAGCCTCCGCCTGTCCGTTTCTTCTTCTTCTTTACCAGGGAAACTCCTTCACTGTTCTGGGCTTAATAAATACCTCTTTATTCTGCTTGTCAAGGAGTCCTGGCAGCGCAGTGATTAAGCACTTGGCTGCTACCCGAAAGGTCGGCAATTCAAACCCACCAGACACTCTGCTGGAGAAAGATATGGCAGTCTGCTTGCATAAAGATTACAGCCTTGGGAACTCTTTGGGGGCAGTTCTACTCTCATCTACAGGGTCACTCTGAGTCAGAACTGACCCCTTGGCAGTGAGTTTATTTTGCTTATCCATATGATGTCATATGACAACTGGCCAACCCCACTACTATATCTGTTACTGGTGGGAAGGGAACGAGTTCTCTCACCTGCAGCACGGGAAGGGTGTATGCAGAACATCCACCCCGTGCAGGCCGCCAAAAGTGACTTCCTGTTCGTGGGGGACAGAAACCCACTACTGAAACTGACCTTGTTCTGTCTCTCCTTGAAGTGAGAAGAGCATTGCTCCACCCACTGCCTGTGTATGATTTGTGATTTTTGCTGGCAACCCTGGACCTTGGCTTGACAGGGAGACACTTAATCTCTGTAATAAATGGAACAACTCTCTTTTATACAAATGTTGAGGAGTAAATCAGAAAGCATAGGCTGATATGCTATGTTGTCTCTCTCTGCTACTGGATTCATAGCTTAGGCTATGGAAGGGTGGATCCCAAAGAGAACACTATTAAAATCTCTGGGTCCCCCTAACAGTTTTCTATTTTATCTCACATATGTTATATCAGTTAGGATTATAGTAATTGGTTGCAAGGGTTGCAATTCAAGCTGCTTAAACAAAAGGGGATTTTATTAGCTCATATAAATGTAAAAGATCAAGAGCCAGAGCTAGTTTAAACAAGACTAGATATATTAAGAGATCAATGGGTAAACAAAATGTGGTATATATATACAATGGAATATTATTTGGCCATAAAGATAAGTAAAGTCCTGAAACATGCTACAGGATAGATGAACCTTGGAAACATTATGCTGAGTGAAATAAGTCAGTCACAAAATGTCAAATATTGTATAGTTCTGCTTGTATGAAATATCTAGAACAGGCAAATGTAGAGAGACCAGGCAAATGTATAGAGACCAAAGTTTATTAGTGGTTACCAGGGGTGGAAGGGAGAGAGAAAGAGAGTCACTGCTTAGAGGGTGCTGAGCTTCTGTTAAAGATGATGGAAACATTTGGAAATGGATAGTGGTGATAGTTGTACAAAATGATGAATGTAAGTAATATAACTGAATTGTACATAGGAAAAATGTTGAAATAGTAAAAAAAAAAAAAACTAGCTCCAGGATCTAAAACCCTGTGTTGAAAAATTAGCTTCACATTTTCCAAATCTCAGTCTTTTTTTTTTTATTATTCTTTCTTAAGTAAGTTTCTAACCTTCTGCGGCAAGATGGCTGCCAATAGCTGAATGCCTAAACACACGCAGCTCAAAGTCTGGCAGAAAAGAATGAATAACTGTTTTCTTAGACCCTCCAGAAAATCCTTTAATATATGCTCTGATTGGAATAATTTAGATTATATGCCCATCTATGAAACAATCTCTGTGTTTGTGCACCAAGCCTGGATAGCATTCCCACTAACGGAACAGGGCCTCAAGTCACATTGTCTCAGAATGAGTGAGAAGTGGATTTGTGTGTGTGTGCTGAGTATATATGTAAGTAAGCATTTGCCATTTCAACATCCTTCACATTTCAGAATAATATTAGATTTATAGAAAAAATTGTGAAAATTGTACAGAGAGTTCCCATATATCCTGTATCCAGTTTCTTCTATTAACATCTTACATTAGTCTGGTATATTCATTACAACTAATGAGCCAATATTCATATAAAATTATTAACTAAAGTCCGTACTTTATTCAAATTTCCTCAGTTTTTCATCTAATGTCCTTTTTCTATTCCAAAATTCCATCCGAGATACCACATTAAATTTAGTAGCCATGCCTCCTTAGGTAACTCTTGGCCAAGACAGTTTCTCAGACATCACTTGCTTTTGATGATCTTGACAGTTTTGGAGAGTACTGGTAAGATATTTTGTAGAATATCTCTTGATTCAGATTTGTCTGATATTTTTCTCATAGACTACGGTTATGTGTCTTGGTGGGAAACCACAGAGGTAAAAAGTGCTATTTTCATCACAACATCTCAAGGATACATACTATCAATGTAACTTGTCACTATTGATGTTAACTTTGAGCATCTGACTGAGTTGGGTTTTGTCAGGTTTCTTCGCTGTGAAGTTATTCTTTTTTTCCCCATTTCCGTGCTGTATTTGGAAAGAAGTCACTATCTGCCACCTACACTTCACACTGAAGGAATGAGGAGTTATGTTTCACCTTCTTGAGAGTAGAGTATCTACATAAATTATTCGTAATTCTTCTTCATGAGAGATTTGTCTATTCTCCCTTGCTTATTTCTGTATATTCCATCACTTGTTCATACCCATAAGAATTCATGAATATTTATTTTATACTTTGGGTTATAATCCGAGACTATGTTTTTAATTTTATTGCTCCAATTTTCCCAGCTTTGGGCAGTGGGAATTCTCTAAGCCAGGTTCTGCATTTTTGACACAACTTCTTTATTGTGGGGGTTTTGTGAGATTTTTATTTTTTTTTTTCTGGTATTACCAGATGCTCAAGAAGTAGATTTTAAAAAATAATCTCTGAGCAGTTATCTGAAGAGTTGTGATTGGATAGATCTAAAAAAACTCAGACCAATCAGATATACCAAATCCTTTGTGTAGCATTAGACTAAGAGAATTTCTATGAACTGATCTCAGATCCCATTCTACGAGGTATAATACTTTATTTTATCTACCAGAAAATTATGGCTTAGATCTTGAATGTATATATGCCATTGAGTGTTAGATAAAAATAGTTTATTTAAGAAATTTCATTACATAATTAAGCATTGAGGGTGACATTCCACCTCAAATGCTAATGTCTACATTGATTGCATTTCTTTCAGCTCACATATCCATTTCATTATTTAACATAAAAGATGTTAAGTAGAAGAAGACTTGTCTAAATTAGTAGACAAGAGTTTCTTCATCTTTAAATTTTCATGGGATTCCAAACTTTTGTTTTAGAAAATATTGTCTTCCATGACAGATCCAAAAATCCTGACTAACCAGCGTTTGATATTAAATCACCCATTTTATTGCTTCAATTCCCATAAGATAGTTTCAGTTAAGGAACCTCGTGTATAAATGCTTTTCATAACAGTGCAAATTTAAGGCAAAGAAAGAGGAAACATCTCTGCCAAGTCTGTTTCTGTGAAAAATATGAAGACTTTAGACTTCTTTATTTCTTCAGAACCCAGATTCCTCTTTTGTCTCTCTACCCTGTCATACTCTGACTCCTATAAATTATCTGTAAACTAAAATGATTATTTATTGGTATTCTACCTGTAGTCCCTCAATCTAAAGCCACTTTCTCTCAGAGCCACGTATTTTTAGTCTCTTAGATAAAGACCATTGTCCCTTTCTTAGAAAAAAATCTGTAATCTACAAACAAAATGTTTCCAGCTTAGTACTATTCAAATGTTTTTTCTCTATGTTAAAATTATTATTTTTGCTTGTGGTAATTCCTTACTTATTTCAGGGAAGTCTTAACATTGGCTATTACTTCAGAGCCAGTAGAAAGAGAAAAAAAAATGTGCATCTCTGGATTTCTGGCCACTGAAATTGTTTTCATAGAAACCTGCTTGCTTTTTGAGAGGATTGTTAAGCTCTGTGTGTATGGCATTCTTACAACTGCATGGATCTCTAAGTTCACTTTTTTTTTTTTTTTTTTTTAGTATCTACAACCCGTATACTCCATGACCTCATCTGCTGTTGAGTAAAAATGCAACCCACTTATAACTACATCACAAAATTCATGCTCTGGCCTCTCTCCTCTTTTGTGTGTTTCTCTTCCTGAGTACCTTCAATGAAACTCTGGCTGCTGCCTTACAGCCCTTCAGCCTCTCAGCTTTGGTATCTGTTGGGAGTCTCCCCTAGATGACTGACTTCAAGTGCACTTCCCATCTATAGCCAACATGCAAGATCCTTCTGCTCCTCGTGAAAACTCCTTTAAAGTAGTTCATCAGAGCAGTGCAGTTTGGAAACAGTAATATGTTTTCTGTTATATCAGAGCTTTCTTCTTCATGAAGCAAAGACCACCGTGTGTTTGTGTGTGTATAAGTGAAACTTTGAATAAGGCAGCAACATACTAAGCAATCAGAAAGAATTTTCATTGTCTCTTGCTTCCGCTTTTAAGTTGATTTCATGGCAATAGTGGAGGTAGTGGTGGTGCTGGTGTGTGTTGAAGGGGGCTTATAATTCCCATACCCTCAAATAAAAAACTAGAACAATCCTATAATATCTCTGATCATCTAACAGTGTCCTTAGAACATTTGAAATCACAAGCACTATTTCAGTTAATCTCATGTAACAATCAACCCTTCCAAGTTCACTCAGGTGGATAGTCAGCTGTGATGGGATGAGGGTGGTAGTCAGCAAACTCGTTCTTTTTAAGAAACATTCCTCCAAAATCTCAGAAGCAATGTTAAATGTCACATGGAATTAAGATGAAGAAAATATGGACATGGGTAGTAAATAGTAACTTTAATTTTTAGAAATTTGAAGCAAGTTTCAAAACACAAACAAGATCATTTCATCACCCCTTTCTTTGATTAAAACCCTAACTGACTCCTTAATATCCAGAGAATTAAGATTGACTTGTGTACACCAGAAAACCCATTGCCGTCAAGCCGATTCCAACTCATAGCAACACTATAGGACAGAATAGAACTGCCCCATAGGGTTTCCAAGGAGTGGCTAGTGGAGTTGAACTGCCAACATCTTGGTTAACAACCATAGCTCTTAACCACTGTGCCACACAGGACTCCTTAGTTTGTCTAGGAGTTGCAAAAATTACTGCATGATTTAGCTCTCACATTCCTCCCTAACTTCACTTCTTACCACATCTATCTGTGTATTTTCTTTCTTGCCATATAGAATTGCTTGTAGTTCTCAATATTCATCCTGCTAATTTCAAAGCTGTCATTTTCTTTCATGCCATTTCCTCTTCTTGGAATGTATCACCTTCACAATTTTTCTCCTTTTTGTTTGTTATGTATCAATGGCATTGTTCAATGATGATACATATAGTTTAGGGATATGTACAGATTAGCCCTCAGTGCTAATATGAACCCTGGCATGCAAATTCATTAGAAAGGCATTCCAATACTCTTCCCAACAGTAACAGTTCCTGAATCCAAATCCATATCACACCCATTCCCAATGACTAAGATGGAGGTTCCTTATTTTCTGCCCATAGAGCCTCAGGCCATTACCACCTGAGGGTTCTCATCCTGAAAGTCTTAAAAAAAAAAAAAATGCTCCGTGCAAGGAGATACTACACTTTTCAAATCCATCTTTCTTCCCTAGGCTTCTTCTTCCCTTTCCTTCTTCTCACAACTGATTTTAAAGTTCAAATAATCTTATTACCTTCTTACCAGTAATACCTTGCTGTTCCACAATTCTGAAAAACTAGAGTGCCACCAATGAAAGAAGCAGAAAATGACATAGAAAACCGTAAAGCAGAAATGAGGGGAAACTATAAGTTTTGATGGGAAAATTTGATAAAATCACAATTTTTAAAAGGATTTCTCTCTTTTTCATCAACATTTCTATTATAAGTAAAAATCACAAGAATGGAAGTATCTGGGGTCTTCTCCCTCTTGAAAAACAAAACTAAGGGAGAGTGAGTCGATGTGAGGAAGAACTTAGAGGAAAGCTCACCAACGGAAGGAAGCAAATTTTTCACTTTTACTAATGGTGAATATAAAGGCTGTCGTAAAAACAATAAAGAACTAATGAGGTGATGAGGAATTATAGGTCTGAAAATCAGGAGAGGCAAAAATCAGAGGTTATCCCAGATTTGGGGATACTTTGGACAATGCTCAGTGCTTTGGAAGAAATTGCTGAAGTTGGTTCATATCATTATTCCAAATTCACCTTTTCTTACATAATACGCTTCTCATACATAGTTAAGCTATTGAAAACAAAAGACTTGGTGCAGGTTGGTTCTAAGGGCTTAACACCTGCAACATTTTAAGCCTTGCATTTCAAAATATGTTCATGACCTCAAAGAAGAAGAGAACACATACATATTTTGGTATGAAAGTGGGGAAAACACATGAAAATGGGGAAAACACATGAAAATGAAGTACAAATTAATATTATATTAAAATTCTCTATGTCACTGTTAAATTATTAAAAAGGTTAAATTATTTCCAATGCCTCCAGCTTGAAGAAGGTGCAAAAATACGAAATTTCCTTCCGTAAAATCACCCATACGCAAATATATGGAATAAAGGTGTGTCACTGGGTGGCACAAATGGTTTGCACTAAACTACTAACCTAAAGATTGGAGGTTCAAACCCACTCAGAGACACTGTAGAAGAAAGGCCTGGTGGTATGTTTCCATAAAGAGCACAGCTAATAAAACCCTTTGGAGCTCTTCTACTGTATAATATATGGGGCCACCATGAGTTGGAATCGAGTTGATGGCAACCCGTTTGGTTTTTATGTGTGTATGTGTTTTTTGTTTTTATTTTTTTCTTACAGATGCATCTGTTTTTTTAACAATCCAAGAAGTGGAGGCAAAGTACCACTCTCATAGGTCTTATAAAAAAAAAAAAAAAATTGTTGAATAGAAATGCATTTTTATGTCTGTAATTATTTCACTGGAAACCCTGGTGGCATAGTGGTTAAGTGCTATGGCTGCTAACCAAAGGGTCAGCAGTTCAAATCCACCAGGCGCTCCTTGGAAACTCTATGGGGCAGTTCTACTCTGTCCTATAGGGATAGGGTTGCTATGAGTCAGAATGGACTCGACGGCACTGGGTTTAATTATTTCATAAACCACCAAAAGATGGCATCAAAGTCATCACAAAAAAAAGTCATCACAGGCAAAGGCCAAACAGCCTTGACCCCTCCACAGAGCCACTAGGAAAGCCCCAGTGGGGCACAGTGCTGACTTATTGACACTGTTTCAAAGAGAACATGGATTCATCAGGAATCCAATTTGTTGTAGGTTAATAACATTTAGCATTTGACTGCAAAGGCCTATTAGCATAGGATTTAGAAAATGTCTGGATAATGTAGACGCTGATGAAGGGGAAGCTAAAGAATGCCAAATTCAGGTATTGCTTCTTTAGTGAGCAATTTCTGTTAAGAAAAGATTATATAAGGCTCTAAGTATAGTTATTAGGAAAAGGATGAGACCCTAGAATCACCATGTTTTACCAAACTGAGAAACTAGACATGGCATGTTATTAACATTTTCACATTTTGAAATGAGGTTTTTATTTATTTCCTGACATTCTGTTGAGAAAAGGCATGGTCTTTATTTTCTGCCCTGTATTACAAACAAAAGTGTTCTCTTAAAATACAAAATGGTAGTTGAAACTAGTAGGATTCATGATTTGTACTATTAATAAGCAGTTAAAGATTAACTAGAGACATCAGCAGTACTGGGGAAATCTATAATTTATATCATTTTTCAATTTTTTCTAAATAAAATATAAAGGAGCATATTGCAAAAACTGTGAAAGAGATTTTAATATCAAACTTGAAATTCACGAAGATAATATATTTAAAAAACTTAATTGCAATTTTGCACTGATACTGAAAAACAAGACAAATGTTTTCTTCCCTTATTAAAGAATATTGATGATGACACATAACACAGACAGAAATAAAGAGTTTGACAGAGCAACTGACTTCAATTATTTTTCAACATATTTGACCAAGTACTTCTCCAAATTTTTTCTAAGCAAACCTTATTGACTACCTGTCTTGAAAATTCTTAAATCAATAAGAAAGACAAAGTTCATTTGACTTGTAGTCAGATTCTAATTCTACTCTCACTTTTTCTACAGGCTAACTAATTACAATTAACCACTGATTAATGCTGTATTTAATGAGAAATTAAGGCATTCTTCAATTTTCTCGCCATTGCTGACAAGGGAAAGCAAATAGTGAGAAAATACTTTTTTTAAGTTAAATGTTCATTGCAATCTCTTTCTTTTTTAAATTTAATACATAAGTGTATTTAAGCCATTAATATTTTTCTCCTCCATTATACAAGTAAAAAAAAAAAAAAAAAACCCACTGCCATTAACTCATAGTGACCCTATAGGACAGAGTATAAATGCCCCACATGCTTTCCAAGGAGCAGCTGGTGGATTCGAACTGTCAAGTTTTTGTTAGCAGCTGAGCTCTTAACCACTGCACTACCAGGGCTCCCGTATTTTAATAGTGTATCTTATTTTAAGTTAACATGATGTGATAATACATTTTTTATATCAGTCAAGACGTTATTTTTCCAAATAAAAATCCATTATAATCAAAACAAAAAATTTTAAAGAAGCTGATAGAATATTTTCAGCAACACATTTACACTCTTTCGTTCCCTTCCACACACAACTGAATTTAATCCAATTGTTTTGCTTAACTATAAATCCATTTTAACTGGCATAAAGTTGAAGGAGAGAATGTGGGGTAGTTTGAAGAGCAAGTTGATCTGTAAAGTTAACCATTTTAACTATCACAAGGAAAAGTTTAGTGCTAGCTCAGTTAGAAGAAAGATCATGGTCTTAAGATAGTCTCTTCATTGTAACCTTTATAAATTTTGATTGAATTAACTGTTTGCCATGGAAATTAATTACCTAATTTCAGTGATGGGCTAGATGAATGGATAGCTTACCAACGCATTCTTTAGCACAAAATTCTGTTGTCACTGTAAATTCCATCACCCCACCTATCTAACAGGGGTCCAGTTTAGTATATGACATGGAAAATTGCTAAAAACAATCTTAAGGACTAAATTGATAACTTATTCTGTCTAGCGTCCTTATTCTATTTTAAGTTTTCACTGTCTAAAATGAGAAGGGAAACCCTGATGGCATAGTGGTTAAGAGCTACAGCTGCTAACCAGAAGGTCGGCAGTTCAAATCCACGAAGTGCTCTTTGGAAACCCTATGGAGTAGTTCTACCCCGTCCTTTAGGGTTGCTATGAGTCAGAATCGACTCGACGGCTTCAGATTTGGATTTTTTTGGTTTTAAGATGAGAAAGGACAGAAAATGATGGTATGCTTTTAAATTTCCATATTTACATTTATTTAGCAATTTCTGTTGGTCATCCAGTCCATTCTAGGCAAGTTTTAGGAAAAGTTGACATTTGGGATCTTCTCACATTCTTATTTCACCTTTACTTGCTGTGGTTCATTCTTCTACCAAGTGTCTGACACTTTCATTCTGGTCACCCAGAATTCTCCATCATAACCTCCAATGAGCATTTCCTCTCTGAATAGAGCTGTATTTTTCCTGGCTTCTTTAAAAATTGTCACTGTGCAATTACTCTTACAGAAGATACAAATCAAGTCCAGAGAGATTAAGTTTCTTGCCAGCTGTTATGAGATGGAGCCATAGGTTTCATAGATCGTCAGATTCCATATCTATGAATGTTTTGTTCTCCTACATTGCTGATTATTGATTAGATAAAAAGAATGGGTTAGAGGAATTCTTTAGAAATGTGACTCTATACAACTTTAATGGGTATCATTCCAGCCAAAGAACATGTGAATAAAAACATTTGTCCAGTGTTCAACCTGAGTGACCATACATGGTGGCCCAATGTTGATAATGAAAAAAAAAAAAAAGGCAGAAAAATGTATAGATTTCAAACTTGATAATAATTAATTATTAAATGTAAAGGACTTGAGAGAAGGAGACAACAAAGATGATTTGTAACTTGAATCCTGAAAGATGATTTTAGTCTTAAGAAAATAAGGAACATAGTAAAACTGGCAACTGTGGGAGAAAAATGGTAACTTTAGCATTAGATACATTAGATTTGAAGTTCACAAGTACCTGCAGATAGAGATGCCCAGAAGATAGCTGAAATTATAATGCTGAATCTTGAGAAAGAAAGTCTCATTGAAGATTCAGATATAGTACTCACTGACAGAGAAGTAAGGATTGAAGTCATGAAGTTGCCTGAAAATAGATTTCAGAAAAAATAGGAGAGGTTCAGTTATGGAACATCAGGGAAAAGATGGTTTGCTGTTCAGAGAAGTGTTCATAAGAAAAGCAAAATCGAAAACATTGCAATGATATGGACCTCAAGGAACGAGAAGACTTCAACAAAATATCACAGTGAATGTAGTAAAAAGAATCTTATTGGTAAAAGTAAAATAAAATAAATATTTGCATTTAGATATGCATAGCCAGCTAGGCCCACTCACTTAGCTAGGAGACTTTTTCTTCACGTTGGTCTCAAAATGTATCATGTATTTTAGCTTATGCCTCAAATATTTTGTAAACACCATTTGGTAAGGGTGTTCAGGGTAGCTTAAGTTTTCTCAAAATCTGGAATTCAAAAGATCTACTATATGTAAAGCTACAATTTTAGAGTTGAAAAAGACCTAGATTTAACAATGGGAGCTCGTCAGAGAGGAAGATGGAAAGAGAGATATCCCTTTCTTTACTCCATTGCTCTTTCTGCTGTTGTAGAGAACACTGAAAAGCAGAGAGAGACAAAAGATATTTCATCCCATAACTCTTACCTGGTTTGCTTTTTTTCCCCCCTCTCTCTTTAACACATCACTGTCTAAAACACATAAGATTTATTTACTTATTCTTTTTATTGCCTGTCTCTCACATTATATCTCTAGCACCTCGAACTGTGCCTGGCACCAAGTATGTGCTGGACATACATTTATTGAATGATCACTTTCTTAACTTCGAACTTCCAAGAACCAAGGCCCTAGAAATTTAAGTGTATTTTAAAAGATTTTCAAAGTTATTTGAAAACATGTCAAATAAATTTTCATTTTATTCAGTGTCTTTGAATCTATTCCTTTTGCAAGCTGGGGCAACATCATTTTTGGACAAATGCTGTGCACAAAATTTATGCGTGTGCTTATGTATGACATCTATAACACAAAGCATGTTCCTCATGTATACAACCATTTTCTAGTATAAGTGTACAGTCAATTCCTACTCATAGTGACCCTATAGAACGAGCAGAACTGCCCTATTTGGTTTCCAAGAAGCTCCTGGTAGATTCAAAGTGCCGGCCTCTTGGTTAGCAGCCGTAGCCCTTAATCACTCTGCCACCAGGGTTTCCAAAACAGAAGCTAGGGTCTAATAAATTAGAAATATCAAGAAAGAAAGATTAACCTTTGTCATGGACTGAATTGTCCCCCCAAAATATCTGTCAACATGGTTAGGCCATGATTCCCAGTATCGTGTGATTGTCCACCATTTTGTCATCTCGTGTAATTCTGCTATGCATTGTAAATCCTATCTCTGTGATGTTAATGAGGTGGGATTAGTGGCAGTTATATCAATGAGGCAGGACTCAATCTACAAGATTAGGTTGTGTTTTAAACCAATCTCTTTTGAGATATAAAAGAGAGAAGCAAGCAGAGAGACGGGGACCTCATGCCACCAAGAAAGCAGCACAGGCAGCAGAGCTCATTCTTTGGACCCGAGGACCTGACAAGCTCCTAGACCATGGGGAGATTGATGACAAGGACTTTCCTCCAGAGTCAACAGAGAGAGAAAGCCTTCCCCTGGAGCTGGAACCCTGAATTCGGACTTCAAGCCTACTAGACTCTGAGAGAATAAGCTTTTGTTTGTTAAATACATTCACTGGTGGTGTTTCTGTTATAGCAGCACTAGATGACTAAGATAACATTATATTTAAATTAAAAAAAAAAAAAACTTTTCATTTGTATCTCCAGTACTTTAGAATTTTGAGTATTTTCATCAATTCACTACAGTTTTTGGCATTAGACAGTGTCCATGAAACCCAGAAGTATCTCATTATTGGCCGTCCTTTTGAAATTAAACCAAAATGTGTAGATTTTAAAATATAGATGCTATATTTTAAAATCTTGCATTTTACCAGGGAGCAAATCCATAGATTTTTGTCAGATCTTAAAAAATAAAGTTAAGGAATACTGATTTATGCAAAAAAAGTAAACTATACTTTTATATCATACAATCCATTGGTATTTTTAATTTATTCAACAAGTACATATATACTAGGAGTATATACTAGGAAGGGCCTATGGTGGCACAAGGATTAAGTGCTTGACTGCTAACCAAAATGTTGGCCGTTTGAACCCATCCAGTGGTTCCATGGAAAAAAGGCCTAGTAATTTGTTTTCATAAATATTACTGGATTCTACTCTGTCACACAGGGTCACTGCAAGTCTAAGTCCACTGGACAGCACACAACAACAACAAATACAAGGTACATGCTGTGTGCCCCAGCTAGCCCCTTGGAACACAGCAGCAAATAGATACAACCGATTCATGTCTCTTTAGAGATCGTCTAGTAACATCTCTAACTATTTTTAAAGCATATATGTTTGGAACAATCTTATAAGTATTTTCATATCCTTTCTGATTTTACTTCATTAAAATTCAAACCAAATAATCTCTCAAACAATTCAAAATTTATTACAAGGGAGAGATAAGACATTTTACTTATGATTTTGAAAAAGTATTTAAAGAACATGAGATGGTACATTTCTCATTATGTGGTGTAATATCATAAATTATTGATTGTCAGCTTTCCTTTTACTTGTTAAAATATGCAGCATTTGGTTCTGATATTTTAAGTATTTTACACATTTACAAAAATAAAATAGTCAGCTCTTTAGAGTTGTTAAGCTCCTCAACCTTATCTTAATGCAAATGTATGTTTTCTTCTTGCAAACTAATAAGAAAAATACATTTAAAAAAAAAGCTAATATGAAATCATTTATTCCTTTTAACTCTGAATAATGCTTTTTTATACTTTCCTAAATGTATTTTTAGTTGAGTATTTAAAAATCTTCAAATCACATCATTTTGTTCCAGAAGTGATAGATCTCTTCATGTACTTAATCTGTTGGACTTCTTTTTTTCCCCATTTACAGAATATTTGTCTTCTGACACAAGATAATATTACCCTTGTGGACAGTTTTCAAATTTCATCATTGTTTTCTTGATGTATGAATAACTAGGTCAAAGGTCTGTCTAAAGCCTTTATGAGATAATGGCTGTTGGTTTCAGATTCATTTTCCCTCCCTTCTACAATTCTTGATCCTACAACACGATAGATAAATGATCAAGTCATGATTCCATTTATTTTTTAAAAATCTCTCTACATAGTTGGTATCAGAAGTCCTGTGATCTGAGTAGAAATTGAGGCTCCATTATATTGTGGGACATATTGGCTTCTTCTAACGGGCTTGTGCGATTCTTTGTTTTTGTTTGTTTGTTTTTGTACCTGATAAACCAAGATTAAAGTTAAATATTTATTTAAGGCCACTGTTACCTGATGTAAACCCAAAATTATCTCAGAGTTCTGCATTGTATTTATCGTCAAATTCATATTGTGTTTTTTCTCAGACTAAAGGATTTAAATGAGTGGACTTCCAGAGAAATGATTTCCATTTAATATACACTTTGGTACTTTATGCACTGCTAATCTGCCTTTGAACAGCATTTTTTTTTTTTTTTACTTCTGCAGACATTCACCCTCCTCTTGCACTACACGTGAACTTTAGAACATGTTAACTCTGTTTATTCACCTCCTAAATAATATTTTATGTATTTTAATATTACGTATTTTAAATTTCACAGTATTTTTATTGTTGTTGCTGTTAGCTGCCAACAAGTTGAATATGACTCATAGCGACCCTATGCGTGCAGAGTAGAACTGCTTCAACGGTTTTTCAAGGCTGTGACCTATTGAAAGTAGATTTCAGGGCCTGTCTCCAGAGATGCCTCTAGGTGTGTTTGAACTGCCAACCTTTTGGCTAGTAGTTGAGTATTTAACTGCTTGCACCATCCAGAGACTCCACAATATTGTTATAATATGTCTATCGTGCTGGCATCCATTTAGATTTATCCTAATACTCCTATTCTTTGCTTTTGTTTCTTGTTTCATCTCTGAGATTCCATCTGGGATCATTTTTCTTCTTCGTGAGAAATACTCCTTATAATTTCCTTTTGTGTTTGCATGCTGAGAGTGGATAACTTTACTCTGCATGAAAATGCCTTTGCGTTACCTTTATTATTAAAACTATTATTGATGATAGTGAAATATAGTTTAGTGTCTTGAAGATGCTTCACCGTTCTCTTACTTCTATTGTTATTCAGTATTCATTCAGTCATTCCTTTGAGGTTAATCTCTGGCTACTTTTAGTATTTTTAGTCTTTGTTTTCTTTGTCAGTTTTGGGAAATTCTCAGCCATTGCCGTTATCTCATGAAAAAAATCTCTCCGTGTCCTATTTTTCTAGCATTTCAGCTAACAGGGTATTAGACCCACTCATTGTATCCTCTCTTAGCCCTCTTTTTAATTTCTATATTTTGTCTCTCCATAGTTCTTTCTTGTTCAACTGTGTCTAACCTGCTATTAAAATCATAGTTTGACTTGGTTTTAATCATTGCATTTTTCAGTTCCATAATTTCTAGCTGATTCTTATTCAAATATGCAATATCACTTTTTTATAGTTTACAGTTCCTTCCTCTAAATCTTAAATTCATTTTTATCCCTCTGAAAGCATTAAGTATAATTATACTACAATCTATGCCTCAAAACTCTCATAACCAGAATTCCTCTGGACCAACTTCTGTTGAATGTTATTCTATTGATTGTAGCTTACACATATTTATTTTTCCATTTGCTTCATATTATCTCATAGTTTATTTGAATACTTATTTTCAGAAATAACTGGAGACCTGAGATCTTGGTGGCGCAGTGCTTAAGCTCTCAGCTGGTAACCAAACCTACCCGCAGCTGTACAAGAGAAAGATGTAGAAGTCTGCTTCTGTAAAGATTACAGCCTTGGAAACCCAGTGAGGCAATTCTACTCTGTCCCACAGGTCCCTACGAGTCAAAATCGACTTGACGGCAATGGGTTTTTTAAGATGGTGCTACTTTCAGTGATAACTTTTATTTTCTTCTGCCAGGTGTAAGTGTGTACTAGTAGACCAATACCAAAGCTTGAGATTTACCTGAGCTACCTAGATGACTTGCCAGAGCCTAGTTCATACCCCACTTTCCAGAGGCAGTCTTTCCAGGTTCCCACCCAAAGCAAAGGTTTTTACACAAGTTTTCTGCCTTTAGCAATCACTGAATATTATCTCTTATCTCTACAGCTCAGCATATCTCTGCTGGGTGATAGCTTTTCTCTCAGATGTGTCCTGAAGAGAAGTTGCTGCTACAAAGATAGCGGTGGAGTCCTAGCTCTCAAAGAGAATTCTTGCTCCTAGTGGTACCAGGAGTCTGACTTCTGTTTCTTGCTGTCTCTGAACTGTCTATTAAGATTGAAAATGTCCCTGAGGAAGAAGTTTCTCATCCTATCCCTCACTAGTCTATGAGATACTCATCATTTAGTAAGATGCATTTAGGTCCAGCTTTTTAGGTCTCTTTGGCAGGAGGTAGTCTTAATCTCCTGATTCACTGTTTCCTAGAAGCAGATTTCCCTACACTGTTAAGTTTTCATAGATTTTTTTCCACAGACATATTATATATGAGAGAAGTTAACAGTTTGTAAATCTGTACCAGAAATCTTAAAAATAATAATAACTTTTGCCCTAACAATACCACTCTGGAAATCTATTTTAAGGAAAGAGACCAAAAAACTGTGGGACCATTTTATGCAAAAAGATATTAATTACAGCGTTTTTTAAAGTCTAATTTTAAAAAATAAATCAAACATTAAGTATAAGGTATGCACGTGTTATCTATGGTTCATGGACTCAATGGAATATTATCTAGCAATTAAAAATAACATTTAAGCTATAAGCATACTATCTAAAGATTAAAATATAAAGTATCATAGATTACATGATTAAAATTATATAAAGAAACAGGACTATAAACTAAAGATAAAAATAAAAAGATACTAGAGGACAATTAACTAAAAACCTGTGGTAGTTATTATATTCATTTGCATTTTTATATTTTTTGTAATTATAAATTAAACCATACTACTTTTCAAAACAGAAAAATTCATCTGACAGTGTATATATCAGATAGAATGAATAATTTTATTTGAGTAGAGGAAACTCCCTTTTGTCCCCCATTTCTATTTCTTTGTATTTCACAAATTCTCAAAAATTAGCATTCCCTGCTTTTTATGATCATAAGGAAATATATTCCATTTTTTAATGAAATGTTAAAAAAATGAAAGTATTATACCCTGGAAATAATGTTATATAGGTTATTGCTTATATATGTAAATGTCATGGATTGAATTGTGTCCCCCCAAAATATGTGTTAAATTACTTAGGCCATGATTCCTGGTATTGCGTGGCTGTCCAGCATTTTGTGATCTGATGTAATTTTCCTATGTGTTGTAAATCCTAACCTCTCTGATGTTAATGAAGCAGGACTCAATCTACAGGATCAGGTTCTACCTTAAGTCAATCTCTTTTGAGATTTAAAAGAGAGAAGTGAGCAGAGAGGATAGGGACCTCATACCACCAAGATAGAAATGTCAGGAGCAGAGCACATCCTTTGGATCTAGAGTGCCTGTGCTGAGAAGCCCCTAGACCAGGAGAAGATTGATGATAAGGAGCTTCCTCCAGAACCAACACACAGAGAGAAAGAAAGCCTTTCCCTGGAGCTGGCACCCTGAATTCGGACTTCTTGCCTCCCAGACTGTGAGAAAATAAATTTCTCTTTTTTAAAACCATTCACTTGCGGTATTTCTGCTATAGCAGCACTAGATAACTAACACAGTTAATAAAACTGGTCTTGAAATAAGATTAAAATCAGTCAAAAGGATTAGTTGTAAAGTTCTGTAAAAAACATTCTAGGTAACATGGCTGCCAATTCACTTGTGGTATTTCTGTTACAGCATCACTAGATAACTAAGACAGCTAATAAAACTCTCCTTGAAATAAGATTAAAATCATTGAAAAGGATTTGTGGTAAAACTCTGTAAAAAACATCCTAGGTAACATGGCTGCCAGTTGACATTGTTTAGAACAATAGTTCATAAAAATAATCAGCATGAATTGACAGAGTTTTTTTCAACTTTTCTTTTCAAAATAACCTAACTGAAAAAAAAGAAAGAAAATGCACTTACAATGTTTGAATAAGCAGTTTAAATAAGGCCTCCTCAATTAAAATAAAATTTCATATATCATTAGTTTTTCAATAATTTTTCCAATGTAAAAATATAGCCGAAGGAAGTAAAGTAGTTTGTAAAGACTTTTTAATAGAAGTAAAATGACAAACACTATTTTTTTTAAAGTCTTTGTTAATATACCCTCTGTGTAATAAATACTGCACTGTTAAAGGGTAATATAAATTAATTGTATGAAAGTACAGACTTCTGGCTCCTTTCTCTTCCAAAATGAAATTGCTTCTTGCAAAGGATCCTTGAGTACTTTATCTTGTTGTAAATGGTAAAAGAAACAGTTTTCTAATTCATCAAATTATTGTCTTGGTGTCCAAATCTAATTGTTTTCCTGATCAATCACCTCCCTTTAATTCTAGCTTTGTTTCCTCAGACACTCTTCAAAACACCTACAATTGGTTTTGATGCTGAAATGGCTGTTATATAATATTCATCTTGAACAGTATTTATAAATGTACATGTATTTTTTTGTTTACAATAGTTTGTAGTTACAGAAATAAAACAAATTAAACAAAAACTCATTATGCCATTGAATTGTTTCTTGACTACTCAGCCAAGTAACTGTGACCTCAACATAGAGGAAGAATGGCTAATTGATTATAATTAGGCTACCGAAGACACTAGGCTTGTTTAGAAAACAGAAAGTTGCTCTTTGCAAACCAGTCCTGTAAAATTATTTTTACTTTCTTCACAAATCAGTGACTTTCAAACACACATTTGGTCACTCTTGATATTTGAACAAACAAACCAGCAAATATTTTTAAATTCTAAATTTGACAAGATTTTTTATCCTGTTCTCCCCACGAAATCTGTTGACCAGATGGTCCTATGCCAAACTTGAAAATGAAAGTTTTAAACACAAATTTTTTGGTGCCTTAAGATACTTTATAAAATCAGTCTTTATTTATTTATATCCATTTATTTGTTTTTACCCACCTTGTCTGAAATGTTTTAAGATACAGATGTGTATGTAATAAAATAAATAGAGAAGAAAAGTGGGGCAAAAGGAAAATGAGAAAAGAAAATGTAAGATGAAGCCAACATGACATTATGTGTGAACATAGGTGTGGGATGCAAACTTGACCTTAAATCCTTCAGTAATTAATATAAAATGAGAAATATGAAACAGAATATAGTTCAGTCAGAAAAAAGAAGTCAGTTGTTTAAGAGAAATATCACTCTTTCAGTACTAAAACCAGAGAGAAATTACTTCTGTAAAGCCTCACCAAGAGGACTCTGTGTTATCCAAACAACAGTTCTAACAGTAACCAAAGCAACTGGCTTCATGGAGCTGTTTCCTGCATAATATGCTCATAGTAGGTGGATGACAAAATACCATCATTCAATTCAGTAAAAATAGTTCCATAGGGGGGCTAAGATGAGGGCAGATTTATATCTCTCTTTTGGTCAGGTTTAATTCAAGGCTCTTTCAAGCCTGTTTTCTATAAATAATGGTTCTCTCTATTGAACTCTTTAACAACCTTCAACATGAAGATAACACAACCTTGTTTGCTGAAAGTAAAGAATGCTTGAAGCACCTACCGATGAAGACCAAAGACTACAGCCTTCAGTATGGATTACACCTCAAAACAAAGAAAAAAAAAATCCTCACAACTGGACCAATAAGCAGCATCATGATAAATGGAGAGAATATTGAAGTTGTCAAAGATTTCGTTTCACTTGTATCCACAATGAACGTACATGGAAGAAACAGTCAAGAAATCAAACAATATATTGTATTGGACAAATCTGCTGCAAATGACCTCTCTGAAGTGTTAAAAAGCAAAGAAGTCACATCGGGGACGAAGGTGCATCTGACCCAAGTCATGATATTTTCCATCACCTCATAAGCTTGCAAAAGCTGGACAATCAATAAAGAAGACCAAAGAAGAATTGATGTCTTTGAATTATGGTGTTGGCAAAGAATGTTGAATAAACTGTGGACTGCCAGAAGAACGGATAAGTCTGTCTTGGAAGAAGTACAGCCAGAGTGCTCCTTGGAAGCAAGGATGGTAAGACTTCATCTTATATACTTTGGACATGTTACCAAGAGGTACCAGTCTCTGAAGAATGATATCATAGTTAATAAGGTAAAGCGTTAGTGAAAAAGAGGAAGACCTTCAATGAGATGGACTGACACAGTGACTGCAACAATGGGCTGAAATATAGCAACAAATGTGAGGATAGTACAGGACAAAAAAAAAAAGTGTTTTATTCTGCTGTACATAGGGTCACAGAGTCAAACCAATTCGACGGCACCTAACAACAACAGAAACTATTACACCTTTCATTCATATTGAACAAAAGATTTTAAGCCTTGACCAATGGCTATTCCATGTTCCAAGTTACCCATAGAGCCACAGACAAAATCAATTCGTCAAGCTGGAGTATACATGACATTCACTTATTTGGATGGAGGACTCTAACAAGGTCTTGACCTAAAGAGAAGACCACTGTACCCTCTGCTCAGAAATGAAAGAATACTCATGGGGAGGATAAAGGCTCTCCTAGGAAGCAGTTGTGGATATTGTCAGAATAAGGGTTGCAGTTTACAATCAGGTATGCTGTGCACTGCATGATCCTCTTCTCGCCAATATGCCACCTGAAGCAACTCATCTAAGGGAAATGTTTTCTAATTCACAGAAACTTAGCAGTGGCCTGGTCAAGGTGCATTAAAAAGTTAAATACAGCTGTCACTGCTTTGCTGGTTCCAACGTGCAGACATTTTGGTAATCATGATTTAGTTAAATAACACCAGACTCCTCCCCAAAGTTATTCAAATTTCAGTTACTACATATTTTTTTTTTTTTATAGTCTAGTTAAATAACATCAGTCCCCCAACAACATGGTTTAAATTTCAGTTATCCAGGTATAAGAAAATAGCATATGTGAGTATATGAAATACAAATTCTGTTACTATCTATTTAGTGCATAAATCATTACATGAATGATAGGTGTGCATCATGATCAGTGACCAGTCCTATTGCTGTGTCAAAGCTGTTGGTGACTGTCAGGGCACATCCATTAATGAGTTCACGCACAGACAGCAAGACATGTCAAAATGTAGTTTCCTTGTATTCCAGTGATAAGTCCATATAACGTTTTATAAAAATGGATACTTGAAAGAGGGAGTTGGCCATCAAATGTGAATGTGCTTCAGAAATGAAAATGATAACACTGGAATTGAAATTCTAAATAAATGTAAACAGAATTACAGAAGAACTAGCCTACTGTGGAAATGCTGATACTGCTACAGTTGGAGGGACTCAAATATGTTGCCAGAGAAATTAGTGGAGGGGAACTTATAGACTTAAATGAGGAAAGTGGTTGTGATGAAAAGATGATGATATTCCAGAGGAAGTTAGACTGGCAAAAAACTCCACATTAAAGGAAATTTCAGAAATATTTCATGACATTCAAAGTACAAAGGATAAAATATTAGAAAGGGACATGACGATTCTCCAGGGCACAGAAAAGATGCACATTCTGTATGGTAAGTTATATAATGAAAAGAAGGAAAGAGTTATTCAAACTATTCTTAAGTTTTTTTTACAAAGAAATAGGGCACTTTAATTCTCAATGTTTTTAATGTCTTATAACATATGAAGTAAATATTAATTATACAATTTTTCATTTTATCTATATATTTGTAATCAACAATAAAAGAATTTTAATGTCTTCACATATACTTTTAAAGGTCTTAGAATAATCTTAATTTTTCCCATTGATTATTAAGGTTGCTCAACATAGCTTCAGCTTGCAGCATCAATTTCATAGTCCCATACTACTGTGCAAAGAGCAGTTTGCTTGCATTAAAAACAAACAAGTACACAAATAAGTAAATAAACTAGAATGTAATATTGGTAAAATGCAAATAAATTGTACATATGAAAAAGCATTTTGTAGTATTATAAAACAGGAAAAAGCATAAAAGAAAATACACTCATTTTAATAGCATGAGTGCCATCCAACGCACAATGATTGGTCTCTAGACGCCTGGAACAACAAAGGAAGAAGGAGAGTCAGGAATACAGGAGGGTATGGAATGCGTGGCTAATTGCCTTAGCAATCAACTGCCTTCTTTGCCATGAGACCAGAAGAACTGAAAGGTTACCATTACTGAATGTTTTGATCAAAGACTGCATAGAAGACCCCTGATTAAAGGGAGAATGTGTAGTACAAAATTTCAAATTCTCATGAAATCTAGAATTTCTGGAGCCAAGGAGGCTGGATGAACCTCTGAAACTATTGCGCTGAATCTTTAAACCTTAAACCAAAAATGTCACCTGAAGCCTTCTTAAAACCAAATAATAATTTAACTTAACTAGTAAAGAATGTCAGCCTTGAGCATTGTGCCATTTTAAAATTTATCTATATGGGATCGAATTGACAACAGGAACTCGAACCATCAGGTGGGGAACTTAGGGAGCAGTAAGTTTATGTTAACAACTCAGAAAAGGAGGAAGAGAATGGTTGCATAACTCAAATAATGTAATCAATGTCACCTTCATCATCATGAATGGTGTATGTTCTGCTGGTTATACTCTCAACAACAACAGCAAATAAGCAAAATAAATTGTAAAAAAAATTACCCCAAAAGCGGTATAAGCAAAATTAAAAGGCAACAAACTAGAAATACAAATTTTTAACATATATGGAATAAAACAGCTTGATAAATAAGTAATTTTTAAAAATGAATGAATATTCCAACTGATAGTTGAGACATCATACAAGAAAATAAGCTCTATAAAACAATATTTTTGTTATAAGGAACAAAAATACAGTTACGCTAGAGCAAATAAAAAAGAAATAATTGAAAAGCAAGAAGTATATTTTGTCTTCTTGAAATTGAGTCTTGGAGATAGAAAGTGAGAAATGAAGGCTGTTTATTTTTTGTTCATATGCATTCTCTTTCTGTCTGGTTTCAAGTCAAGCAAAAGATGTATATTTTCACTTTGCCCCAAAATGGTCATGTCATGCCAAATTCCCATGACTTTTGGCTACCACACTGACTACAGTTTCTGGGATTTGCATAGCTACTTCTCAGTAAAGAATCTGGTCAACCACCAATTGTTTGGCTGGTCTCGGGACAAGATCATGCACTCTGTTGGGCTGTTATTTCCAGGCACAGAGTTTAAGAGCTTCGGCCAGTTCGAATCCACTAGCCACTCCTTGGCAACCCTATGGGGCAATTCTACTCTGTCCTATAGGGTCTCTATGAGTCAGAATCAACTCGATGGCAATGTTTTTTTTTTTCTTTTTTATTGTAAGCAGGGCAGATATATTTACTAACAAGTGCAATACATTCAATTAACAGAAGAGAAAATAAAAGACTAATGAACCTTGAAAGATACTTAAAATTGGAGAGTTGCTGAATAAAGTAAAAAAGATATATCATTTTATATGTTTTCACTTTGAAATTTCAACTATTTTATTTATTTGTTCTATCATAATAAGACACAACTAATCAGGAAAATGTATGAGGAAAGCGACTCACAAGAGCTGCTTGAGACATGACAAATTAGTACAATTATTTTCAGAGAAATTTCTCAGTGTATAACAGAAGCCTCCAAAATCTGGATTTCCTGTTATCAAATTTCACTATGAAAATTTATTTTGGAGAAATAATTACAGGTTTAAAAAAAGTTTATAGGTAGGAAAGTTCATTTTTATGCTATTCATATAGAGAATAAAATGAACAAATTCAATATTTAATAAGAGAATTAATAAGTGGTTGTGTTTTCATGTAATGAAATATTCATTTATTACGATTCATAAAAGCCCCAAACTCTTTTTCATAGACATTTATACGCATGTGCAGCAACATGAAGAAAAGTGTTGGTTCTGTATTTCCTGTGAGAGGATAATTTTAGTGGTTGGACACAAAAATCTGACAAAAGTTACTTAAAACAAAAGTGCTTCTCAAATTTGATGTGGTCAAGAACTAGTTTTATTGTTGTTGCTCCCCCTCCCCCTCAGTTCCAATCAATTGCAAACAAATATTTAAGAAAGAAAAAATCTACAATAAAATATAGTAGAAAAATGAAATAAAGCAACACAAGAAAGTGCCAATTTTTTATTACTAGTTTCAATAGACAAAAAATTACGTTATCAAGTCATTATAGTTTCTAAACACTTGCTCTCAATTTCTGTAGGTATCTCATCACAGATTAATAACAGTCAATTTGTAGGCCAACAAATTGTGGAACACTATTTGGATAGTACTGCAATCCATCTTCATTATCCTACCTTCTAAAGAGGATGGCCATGTTAACTGCAAAGCTTCTGACTTGCTAAATGGTATGCAAGTTTTATTGTTAAAGTGACTAATTATTATAACTAACAATGTTGAAGGCTTAATGTCCAGGTATGGTACTAATTGTTTATATCCATTACTTTATTCAAGCCTCATAATAACCATATAAAACCCAAACCAAACCTATTGCCATCGAGTTGATTCTGACTTGTGGCAACCCCAGGTATTACAAAGCAAAACTGCTCCAAAAGCTTTTCTTGGCTGTAATCTTTAGAGAAGCAAATCACCAGACCTTTCTTCCATGGTACCATTGAGTGAGCTCAAACTGCCAATCTTTAGATTAGTAGCCAATCACACACTGCTTGTACCAACCAGGGACCTAATAACCGTATAAAAAAAATTTTTTTTTTTTTTAGATAACAAATTATTTTATTCATTTTACAGAAGCTCAGAGAAGTTAAATAATTTTCCCAGGGACACACACCTGGTCAGTAGCACAGCTGGGATTTGAACTGAAGCAGTGGTGACTCTAAAGACCACTTTCTTTCACACAATCCTTCCTTCTCCCATATCATATTGCTTCTTGAGCTGAAGGTGAACTGTTTGGAACCATGGAATAGAGGTTTAGCACCCTATTTGGAAAGTACAAGATGGCAGCATGCTGATGATGGTAAGAGAATTCATATACATGCCTGGAAAAAAGAATTAATAGAGCTTAACATGGAAAGTGTGTTAGGAACTCCTTTGTCTTTCCTATGACAGCTTTGATAAATTTGGACACCCTAATCTCTTAAAATATTGAGTGTAATTGGATGTAGGGGGACAATGGAGAAATGACTGAGGTGCATTTCCCTGTACTAGTTGTCATGGCCCTTCATCATCAGTTATGGCATAAATAACCAAAACTAAGAACCTCAGGTAGAGAAGGTTTACCTCAGTTCATGACACAAATTAATCTGGGAAAGGCTCCTCATGTATTTATTTTTATTCCCTTTGTCCCAATTTCCTACTTTCATTTCTCCGTGGTTGTTAGTTGCTATCACATCAGCTCCAGCTCATGGAGAACTTATATATAACTGAACTCAGTCCTGTGCCATCTTCATGATCAATGATATGTTTAAGGTCATTATTGTAACTATTGTGTAGTACCTAGAGGGTTCATTTTCCAGCACAATATCGTACAATATTCTGTTGTGATTCATAAGGTTTTCATTGGCTAATTTTCAGAAGTAGATCACCAGACCTTTCTTCCTTGTCTGACTTAGTCTGGAAGTTCTGCTGAAACCAGTCCACTACCAGTGACCCTGCAGGTATTTGAAATACTGGTGGTATAACTTTCAACATCATAACAACATGCAAGCCAACACAGTATGAAAAAATGACAGATCCAACAAAGAAGGCAATCATTTCAATATGTTTGTGAGGAATGTGATATATATATATATATATATATATATATATGGAAACCCAGGTGGCATAGTGGTTAAGTGCTATGGCTGCTAACCAAAGGGTTGGCAGTTCAAATCTGCCAGGCACTCCTTGGAAACTCTGTGGGGCAGTTCATCTCTGTCCTATAGGGTCGCTATGAGTCAGAATTGACTCAATGGCACTGTTTTTTTTTTAATATATATTTTTATATAAAGCACATTCTTTTATTTGTATGTATTCTTGTAAATACATATTTTTGTGTAAATATTTCTTTTTTTCTCTTAATGCCATGTTTTTAAGATCTAGCTACCTTGTACCTGGAGACCTAGTGGTATAGTGGTTAAGAGCTTGGCTGCTAACCAAAAGGTCAGAGGTTCAAAGCCACCAGCCTCTCCTTGGACACCCTTAGAGGCAGTTCTACTCTGTCTGGTAGGGTTTCTATGAGTCGGTAAGGACTTGAAAGCACCTAACAACAACAACCACACCCTGTCCTGGAGTCACTAGGTGATAAAATTGGTACTCCAGAAGGTTGGAGTTTCAAGTCCACCCAAGGGCACCTAGAAAGAAAGTCTTGGTGATCTACTTCTGAAAAATCAGCCACTGAAAACGCTACGGAAAACAGTCCTATTCTGGCCCACATGGAGTCTCCATGAGTCGAAATCAACTAGACAGCAACCAATTTACCCGATCATCTAGACATCTAGCTCATTGCTTCTGTGTAGGCCATAGTGTGCATCCAGTATGCATTTTAACTTCAAATGCTCTTTTCCTCTTAAGGCCCTAGATCAAAACAGTGATAATCCACTTCTTTAAAATAAGTCAACATATCAAAAAGAAAGTTTTTTTCATGTAAAATTAAGCAAGCAAATCTCTCTACTGGCTTTTAGCTTAATTATATGACATGCTAAAATATATTAGTTAGTTATGATGAATTAAAATAATCCTTAAGTGGTGTTATTTGACCCGAGGATTACAAGTCATTATTTTCCTATATGCAAGGTTCTAGAAGCATAAAGTCATAAAATGTATAATTTACAGATGTGTATGGCATTTCTAGAGAGTTACTTGAAGAACTATAGATCCCAATTACAACCCAAATAGAGCTCCGGATATGCTTAGGATTCTGGGCAAACAGAATAAAAAACTAGATGCTTTAAATTTGCCAATTTCTGACAATCAGTCCTCAGTGGAAAAAAACAGGAATCAGTGGATGATTGAACCTACTCAGTATATATTTTCTATAGGAAAATCCACTAACTCAGTCAAAATATTAAGAATGATTTAAAAAGAGCCTGATTTCATTTATGTTTAGAAGATTAGTGTTCAACATTATTAAAGACTTAATATTAATATCCTAAATAATGTGTGATGAGGAAAACATTTTATGTTATTTATTTTTGTTTTGAACTACAGAAAGAATCACATACTTAATGACATTAAGAAATTTACTGTGCATAAATTAAAAATAAGCAAATGAGCAGTAGTGCTAGAATCAAAGACTAGACTATGGATTTGTAAGGGGATATAATATACATGCACTTATCTTTGTACCCCAAGCACCTAGTGCTGGGCCAGGCACATTGTCTACACCCAATAATATTTGATGATTGATGATCAAATGGATACTTTAATGTAGTTGGTAATATTGCCCATGTTTTGTTTCTTTTTTATTTTTTTTAAGATTTTATGGAAAGAGTAAAAAAAAAAAAGAAAATTGTACAGAACTTGGGAAAGGGGGATATGTCCTCTATGGGAA
This sequence comes from Loxodonta africana, assembly GCF_030014295.1. Lineage (NCBI taxonomy): Eukaryota > Metazoa > Chordata > Mammalia > Proboscidea > Elephantidae > Loxodonta > Loxodonta africana. Next base: position 105,948,000 of record NC_087347.1, on the reverse strand, counting down.
TGTAATATTTAATGGTGGAGATAACATAAACCAAATTACAGTCAAAATAAATTTTTGGAAGTGAAAAAGGAATTTAGCATATACATGGAGAGAGCACTTCATAAGATGCCTTAAGATTACTAACAGTCTAAAATTAAATGTAGTGCCAATACAGATATTCAATCTGCTAAAGTACCTCCAATCTTCCTATGAATAAGATATTGTAAATAAACCTATAAAGTGCTATTTTTGAATATGAAAATGATACTACAGACCTACAACTTTTTAGGTTCATTTTTATTGTTGGCTAGACCATTCTGATCTCTATTGTAACATTATTTATTATTCTTTTTTTTCTGGTGAAAAATGGCTTAAAAGAACTTTAAAACCAGTAGTTATATACAACAAACATGTGATAACATGGGGATCAAGTCCATGATTTACATGTTTAATGTCCTACTTCGGCCAGCTGTCTTTGCAGATACTGATATATGCCCAGTAATGAACTTGCTCATTACACAATTGTGTGCTATGTACCAGGTGCAGTCACTATCATCAGGGTCTGAAGAAGAAACAGAGAGGTTGACTCCTCTTACAGTACTTGAAATCTGGGAGAAAAAGCTAGTATATAAATATAACATAATAAGGTGAGAAAATATGAATTAAAACGCAAAGATAATTTAAGACAGACAGAAATTACGATTAGACACAAAGAAAGAGGTTATATTTCAGTCTGTATTGAGAGTTTTATGTCAAGTAGCCCGCACATACCTTATTTTTAAACAAATAACTTACACCTTCTACGTTTGTTTGCCAGCCGCTCCCTCCTTCCGGGAGTTATTTTTGTAAGTGCCACTATGACAATTTTTTTTCACATGTTGCTGTAAAAACATTAATATAGTGCATTATAAAAATACCTCATGGGTATTTATCTTAGGCATGTCTTTACTTCTGCTGAGCCCCATTTTCCTAATCTAAAATATGAAAAATAACATTTTATATTTCCTTGGTTGATGGTCAAAGGGAATAGCCTTTATAAAGGGAAAATTAGTGTGTTGTAGAAGAAAAATTATTATGAGCCATGGAGTCAGAAAGCTCATAGGCTCTACCCCATTCTTTCCCCTTCTGTGAACACGAGGAACTTCATTAGCATCTGTTAATCTGGGTTTCTTCATTCATAAAATTGGGATAATATTTTTCTACTTAATTCTCAAAATTATGGTTCTTAATAAACTAGATAGATATAGATACAGATATAGATATTAGAGATAGATAGAGATAGGTAGATATAGATGATATAGATGTAGATGTAGATGATATAGATGTACACATATATTCACTTGGCATACTTACTGGGAGGCTCTGTATATAATAAGGTATTGTTGACAACAACAACAAAAAAAGTGGCAACATGAGGCAAAATCCCGTACGAAATATGTTCAGCTATTTTGTACTCTGGTGAGTATGACATAGAGTTACAAGCGGAAGGAAAAAACTTTCTACACGAATAGACTGTGTAGTTAGATTTTGTGAATTGTGATGTTGAAATTCCAACTTCAGCAAAGAGTAATCTTAGACCAATGACAACTTCTGTGAGTCTCAGGCTTCCTTCCTGTAAAGTGGAATTAATTATACCTATTTTTTTATTTTTATTTTTTTACTATTTAATAGTTTTGTGAAAACTGAAGGAGATAATACACAACGAGTTTAGTACTTCTGTTCTACCTCCTAGTTTGTTGTACAGATTCCAAGGTTTTAAAAACTTGCAAGCAGCCATCCAAGGCATAATAAATGATTTCTATTCACCTGGAGCAACAGAGGAAGAAGAAGAGTCTGGAATAGGAGGAGGATATGGATTGTGTAGCTAATTGCCTCCATGAACAACTGTCTCCTCTGCTTTGAGACCAGAAGCATGGTGCCTGGCTAATGTTACTGAATGTTTCGATCAAAGTTTCTATACAAGAATCCTGACCAAAAGGATAAAAATGCAGAACAGAATTTCAAATTCACATGAACTTCAGCCTTTCTGGAGCCACGGAGGCTGGATAAACCCCTGAAACTATTGCCCTGAGATAATCTTTAAACCTTAAACCAAAAATATCCCCTGAAGTCTTCTTAAAACCAAACAATAGCTCAGTTTAACTAGTACAGAATATCTGCCTTGCGCATGGTGCTAATTTCAGATCTATCTATGTGGGATCAAATTGACAACAGCAACTGGAAAGATTGTATGGGAAACTTAGGGGGCAGTGAGTTTATGTTAATGGAGGAGAGACAACTTGGAAAAGGAAAGTGAGAATGTTCTCACAACTCGAAGTAATCAATGTCACTGAATTGTAAATGTAGAAACTGTTGAATTGGTATATGTTCTGCTGTGCATATTCTCAACTACGACAACAAAATACAATTAAAAAAAATAATGCATTTGAAGCACTTAACATAGTATTGTCATTATAGCAATTATTCTATACATATTAAAAAAAAAAAAACCTTTGCAGTTGAGTCAATTCTGACTCACAGTGACTCTATCGGACAGAGTGAAACAGCTCCATAGGGTTTCGAAGGAGTGGCTGCTGGATTCAAACTGCCAACCCTTTGGTTTGCAGCCTTAGCTCTTAACCACTGTGTTGCCAGGGATCCCAATCCATATAAGCTATCATTATGTTGTGTTTTTTGTTGATATATTTAGAATACACATTCATGAGTTAAAATATAGACGTAATAGGAAGAGGAAAAAGCATTCCCCTGCAATTTTTTGTTTAAATATTTTATTGTGTTTTAGGTGAAAGTGTACACAGTAAATTAGGTTTTCATTTAATAGTTTTTTATGCAAATTGTTCCATAACATTGGTTACAGTTTTCATAGTGTCAGCATCCTTATTATTTTCATTCTCTTTGCTCTTTTACCATTGACCTAGCTTCCATACCCCTCCTTGCCTTCTAATCTTTGCTTTTGGGTAAATGTTGACTGTTTAGTCTCATATAGTTGATTGTTTAAGGGAGCACATTACTCATGTGTGATATAGTTTTATTTTTTTTTAATAAGTCAGTCAATTATTTGACAAAAAGGTGACCCCGAGGAATGGCTTCAGTTCCAAGTTCAAATGGTATCTTAAGGCAATAGTCTTGGGAGTTCCTCTAGTTTCTATAGGTCCAGTAAGGCTGGCCTTTTCAGAAATTTGTGAATTTTGTTTTACATTTTCCTCCCATTCTACCCAGGACCTTCTATTGTGTTCCTGGTCAGAAAGGTCAGTACTGGTAGCTGGGTACCACCTAGTTCTTGTCAGGCTAGAAGAGGCTATGGTTGCTGTGGGCTGCTAGTCCTGTGGACTAGTTTCTTCTTTGAATCTTTGGTTTCCTTTATTCCCTTTTGCTCCAGATGAGTGAAGATCAATAGTTGTGTCTTAGCTGGGTGCTTGCAAGCTTTTAAGACCCCAGTTACTACTCACCAAACTAGGATGTAGAACATTATCTTTATGAGCTATGTTATGCCAGTTGATTGAGTTTTCCAATGAGACTTTTGTCCTAAGACTTTTAACCCAGTAATTCAGTTCTGCAAGGTGTTTGCACATGTCCACAACCTTGTCAGCACTTGTTATTTTCTTTTTAATTGGTGCCATTTTTGCATTATCTCATTGTTATTTTGATTTAACTCTCTCCAATGGCTAACGATTTCAAGCATCTTTTCATATGTTTGTTAGCTGCCTGAATGTCCTCTTTGGTGAAGTGTCTGTTCATGTCCTTTGCCCATTTTACAATTGGGTTGTTTGTCTTTCTGTTGTTGAATTGTTGAAGTTTTCTATATCAATTAGATATAGACCCTATCAGATATTTCATTGCCAAAGATTTTTTCCCAGTCAATAGTTTCTCTTTTTACTATTTTGGTAAAGTCTTTTGATGAGCATCAGTATTTAATTTTTAAGAGATCTCAGTTATTTAATTTATCCTCTGTTGTTCATACATTTTCAGTTGTGTTTTATAGACTATTTATGCCAAAAATTAGGCCCCCAGTTTTTGTCCCTATGTTATCTTCCAGGATCTTTATACTTTTAGTTTTAACATTTAGGTTTTGATCCATTTTGGGTCAGTTTTTGTGTATGGTGTGAGGTATGGATCCTGTTTCATTTTTCTGCAAATGGATATCCAATTTTCCGAGCACCATTTGTTAAAGAGCCTGTTACTCCCCCATTGAATGAACTTTGGCCTTCCTGTGATTATTTTAAGGTATGTTCTATGAACAAATACTACATCAAGAGGAGTATTACACAAAAATGGGCCATTAAGTAAGATATGCCACTATGAAAAGGATAATATAATAGAGAGGCTAAGACGTTGTTGAAGAAGGTATGCTGACTGCCCACAAATAAGAATTATGGACCCATTTCCTTGGTGTCAAGTTTGCACACTAAGAAATTTGAAGTGAACGGGTTATAAGTTAACTCATGCTAATCAATCAGGCTTTGTTTTTTTTAAACTGTGTTTTAGGGAAAAGTTTACAGCACAAATTAGTTTCAGTTTCTAGTTCAAAAATTTATATACAAATTATTTTGTGACATTGGTTGCAATCTCCACAATGTCAGTGCTCTCCCCCTTTCCCTTTATACCCCAGTTCCCCATGTCCATTCATTCATTTCCTGTCCCTTTCTGCTTTGTCATCTTTGCTTTTGGGTAGGTGAGCCCATTACTTTTCCTATATACTTGATTGCACTAAGAAGCATGTTCCTCACATGTGTTATTGTTTGTTTTACAGGCCTGTCTAATCTTTGGCTGAAAGGTGGACTTTGGAAGAGTCTTCAGTTTTGAATTAGCAGGGTGTCTGAGGGTCATAGTTTTGGGTGTCCCTCCAGGCTCTATCAGACCAGTAAGTCTGGTCTGTTTTTGTAAATTTGAATTTTGTTACACATATTTCTCCTGCTCTGTCCGGAACCCTCTATTGTGATCCCTGTCAGAGTGGTCAGTGGTGGTAGCTGGACACCATCTAGCTCTTCCAGGCTCAGGCTGGTGGAGGCTGTGGCTCCATTAGTCCTTTGGACTGACATTTTCCTTACGTCTTTAGTTTTCTTCACTCTTTCTTTGCTCTGAACATGATGGGATCAATAAACGTGTTTAGATAGCTGCTCACAAGCTTTTAAGAACCCAGATGCTACTCACCAAAGTAGGATATAGACCATTTTCTTTATGGACTATGTTATACCAACTAACCTAGATGTTCTCCAAGACCATGATACCCAGACCTCAGCCCCAGTAACTTGGTCCTTCAAAGTGTTTGGATATGTCTAGGAAGCTTCTACGGCTTTGCCTTGGCCAAGTTGTTCTGTCTTTCCCTATATAGTCTGTTGACTTTCCTTTTACCAAAGTTAACACTTGTCTATTATCTAGTTAATAAATTCCCCTGCTCACCCCCCGCCTTGTAACCATTAAAGATTTTTTTTTTCCTGCATAGAAAACTTTTAATCAATTATCTTAATTGAAGTTTCTCAGTCAGGGTTCTATATATATAAACTAAAGAACACAGAAAATGTTTTGAGAGATTATTTTCTTAAATTTCCCAATAGTACCATTTTGGATTCATAGTTGAGAAGTTAATTTATAACATTTAATGGATGTCCTAGAGTATTGGTGTGTAATTCTCTCATGAAAATCCAGTTGAGAAAGACCAAGTAACTGACCTCTCTCTCTATCATCTACCTATCTATCTGTTGTCTGTCTATTTATCATCTATCTATCTATCATCTATCTAGCTCTATATATCTATATAGATAGATATATATAGATATATATAGCTATCTGTGTATGTGTATGTGTGTGATGTATAGAGACAGAAGTTATCCATTTATAATAAGAAATATGATTATTGAGTTTACCAGGTACTGATCAGTATTTTCTATCCCTTCAGGCAAACCTATCTATGAAGGCTAATTATTATCAGAAATATTCAGTTGGAATGTCAAGTAGTAGTACCATTGAGTCATGAGGACCTGGTTTATTTCTCTCTCAAATAGAGACATATTTGCTGAAAATACTGAAAAATTACTTTGCTCAATAGCGTATTCTCCCTTTACCTGAGCCTCAGGCACAGTGCCAGTGCTTGCCGCCCTGACTCACCTTCAGTACTTTCTTGAAGACCTCCATTTTAATTGAAGCACTGTCTCTTTAGATATCTCATATCTTTAGATAGCTCATCTATCCCAAGAAATTTGGAAGATGGATACCTGGTCAACACACTGATCGATAGAATACGGAAATTATACAGCAATATCATTAATATCACACACAAGTAAAATTATGCTGAGGATAATTCAAAAACAGTTGCAACAGTACTTTAACAGGGAACTGCTGGAAATTCAAACTGGATTCAGAAGAGGACATACCATATGTTTTTACCTATGTTTTATTGACTATGCAAAGGCATTTGACTGTGTGGATCACACATATTATTATTATCTTGAAAATGGATTTGAAAATCTAACTTCACAAGTCAAAAGGTTTGCATGTTTTAAGGACGGGATTCTCTTCCCAAGAGATTAAAACATTATAAAATTCTTAATTACACGTCACATTTTGGAGGTGATCTTTGCTGATATATTTCAAGCATTTCATGCATTTCCTTACTTTTTTCTTTCCCTTCACAATTGAACACACAGTTGACAGACTTAGGTCTAACGAACACTCATTTGAGTCAAAATATTCTCCACTTTTGGCTCTCCTAATCATCTCCACCTTTGCCTCAGGTATATGAAAGTTATGAGAACTGTATTTCTCATCATTAGAATCAGCACTTTCATTTTCTGTTTTGCACTCATTTTAATAAAATTAAAAAGTACAAAAATTAGGTTTAAGAGTAGTTTTAAGTTTTTCATCAGCAGAATGGTCCTTTATTCAAATATAATCTTATCTAGCTGTACAATATGCAACATCCATGAAAGAGAAACTGCTATGTTTGAAGTGTAGTAGGTGCCAGGAGACTTCCTCTCAACCTTTCTTCAATCTCTTACTGCAAAGAAATTCTTAAGGTACATTCATGGTGACATAGTGCAAAGTTTAAAAGCCACTGCAAAGTTAGAAGAGAGAAAGACAGATGATAGATACATAGATAGACGAGATAGATGAGTAACTGGTCTCTAGTGCAGTGTATTAACTTCTTATTGCTGCCATAACAAATTACCACAAACTTAGTGGTTTAATAACACAATTGTATTAACTTACAGTTCTGTAGGTTAGAAGTCTAACTTGGGTCTCACTGGGATAAAATCAAGAGGGCAGCAGGGATGAATTCCTTTCTAGGATTGGATCCCTTTCCTTGTTCGTTGGGTTTTGGCAGAATTTAAATTTTTATACTTGTAGGACTGAGATCCCCATTTCCTTCCTGGGTATCAGTTGAAGGTGATTCTCAACTTCTAGAGGCCACCAGTATTCCTTGGCTCATCCCTTCTTCTTCCGTATTTAAAACCATCCACAGAGGCCTAGTTTCTCTCGTGCTTTAAATCTTTCCTCCTTCTTTTTTTGTCTCATCTCTCTAGCCCAGCCAGAAAAGTTTCTCCTTTTATGGACTCGTGATTAGATTGAGCACACCCAGGTAATACAGGATAATCTCCCTATCTGAAAGTCCATACTATTGATAACATCTTAAAGTCACTTTTACCATGTAAAATAATAGGTTCCAGGAATGAAGTTGTGGATGTATTTGGTGGGGTGGGGGGTGGGGAGGTGGGGCAGTGTCATTATCTGCTTACCATGCTTATCCAGCTATTTGTGTTTGCTTCTAGAATGGGGTGCTTGACCAAGTAAAGCTACCATGAGATACTTTGATTAGCCATTTTATATTTAAACAGTTTTTCCAGTTAGCTATGTCCTGAGGTCCTGGAGATCATTCTAATCTTTGAGGAGGCTTTGAATACTGAGAGTTTGATTAATTATACACTGTTTTTATTTTGAAAAAAAAGTCTAACTTCTCTGTTTCCAATATCTACACTAAACATAAGTGTTGGGGACTCACAATTGCCACATGAACCGTCAGCATAATAGAGGAGGAGCAGCATTTTCAACTACAAGTTGTAAGGTTGATTAATAACAGACCATTATCAGTTCTGCCAATAATTTAAACACACACACACACTAAACAGAGAAAGTACTAAAGTGATGGAATTGACCCAGGGCCAGGCTGGTCACAGTTCTGAATACACTGGAGAACCAAATTTTTACATGCTTATCTGAATCTAATTGGAAATTCAGACCTCTATACGGTCATTTATCCTTAGGTTCTAAGCCATTGCATTTCATCTGTTATTTATGATCTCATTTAGATTTCAGGGAAAAAAAAAATCCAATACTTCATGACACATCTTAATTTATACTTTAAGATCTGGTTACTCCTTGAACCAAGAGAACAACACTTATTCATGTGCACAGGAGTTACGAGCCACCACCTAAGGTGAATGTGCTACATATAATGAAGATAGAGTTATTCGTCCAACGTTGGTGTCTGAGTGGTGCTTTGAATATTGATGAAAATGTCACTACTCCTGATAATTCCAGTCCTAAATATTCCCATGAGATCATGGTTTTTGGATAGCCACTCGTCAGGAGGAGAAGAGGAGGAGTGGAAGGAGGGGATACTAATAGTCACCCTGGGGTTCTTTTCATTAGTTCTAGTTCTAGTGCTGGAAAATGAGCCACTCAGGTGGAAAGGCACTCAAAATATGACTGGGGAAGAGCTGCCTTCTTAAGATAGAGTAAACTTTAATGACGTGGATGGAGTAAAGCTTTTGGGACCTTCATTTGCTGATGTGTCATGACTCAAAAAAAGAAGAAACAGCTGCAAACATCCATTAATAATCAGAACTGGAATGTATGAAGTAAGAATCTAGGAAATTTGGAAGTCATAAAAAATGAAATGGAAAGCATAAAGGTTGATATCCTAGGTATAAGTAAGCTGAAATGAACTGGTATTGGCCATTATGAGTTGGACAATCCTATGGTCTACTATACCAGGAATGACAAATTGAAGAGGAACAATGTCTCATTCATCATCCAAAAGATCATTTCGAGATCTATCCTGAAGTGCAAACCTGTCAGTAATAAGATAATATCCACATGCATACAAGGAAGACCAGTTAATATGACTACTATTCAAACTTACACACCAACCACTAATGCCAAAGATGAAGACATTGAAGGTTTTTACAAACTTCTGTAGTCTGAAATTGATTAAACTTGCAGTCAAGATGCATTGATAATTACTGGTGATTGGAATATGAAAGCTGGAAACAAAAAAGGAAGAGAATAAAAAAAAAGGAAAAGATGGCCTTGATGATAGAAAAGACACCAGATATGCGTGATACATTTTGCAAAACCAATGACTTATTCATGGTAAATACCTTTTTTCAACAACATAAACAATGACGCTACACATGGACCTCACCAGATGGAATATACAGTAATCAAATCTACTACATCTGTGGAAAGAGATGAAGAAGAAGCTCAATATCATCAGTTAGAACAAAGTCAGAGGCCGAATGTGGAACAGACCATCAATTGCTCATATGCAAGTTCAAGTTGAAGCTGAAGAAAATTAGAGCAAGTCCATAAGAGCCAAAATACAACCTTGAATACACACCACCTGAATTTAGAGACCATCTCAAGAACAGATTTGACACACTGAACATTAATAACTGAAGACCATACGAGTTGTAGAATGACATCAAGGACATCATACATGAAGAAAGCAAAAGGTCCTTAAAAAGATAGGAAAGAAAGAAAAGACCAAAATGAATGTCAGGAGAGAATCTGAAACTTGCTCCTGAACATTGAGTAGCTAAAGCAAACTGAAGAAATGCTGAAGTAAAAGAGCTGAACAGAAGATTTCAAAGGGCATCTCGAGAAGGCAAAGTAAAGTTTTATAATGACATGTGAAAAGACCTGGAGATAGAAAACCAAAATGGAGGAATATGCTCTGCATTACTCAAGCTGAAAGAACTGAAAAAAAAAATTCAAGCCTCGAGTTGCAGTACCGAAGGATTCTATGGGCAAACTACTGAACAACACAGGAAGCATCAAATGAAAATGGAAGGAACACATAGAGTCACTATACCAAAAAGAGCTGGTTGACATTCAACCATTTCAGAAGGTAGCATATGATCAAAACCAATGCTGCTGAAGGAAGAAGTCCAAATTGCACCAAAGGGAATGGTGAAAAACAAGGCTCCAGAGACTGATGGAATACCGCCTGAGATGTTTCAACAAATGGATGCAGCACTGAAGGTGCTCTATTATAAGTCAAGAAATTTGGAAGACAGCTTCCTGGCCAACCAACTGGAAGAAATCCATATTTGTGCCCATTCCAAAGAAAGGTGATCCAAAGAAATGTGGAAATCATTGAATAATATTATGAACATTACATGAAAGTAACTTTTTGCTGAAGATTATTCAAAAGGGGCTACAGAAGAATATGGACAGGGAACTGTGAGTTCAAGCTGGATTCAGAAGAGCACATGGAACTAGGGTTACCAATGGTAATGTAGATGGATCTTAGCTGAAAGCAGAGAATACCAGAAAGATGTTTACCTGTGTTTTATTCATTACGCAAAGGCATTCATCTGTGTGGATCATAATAAATTATGGATAACATTGCAAAGAATGGGAATTCCAGAACACTTAATTGTGCTCATTAGGAATCTGTACATAGACCAGGAGGTAGTCATTCAGACAGAACACAGGGATGTTGAGTGGTTTAAAATCAGGAAATGTATGTGTCAGGGTTGTATCTTTTCACTTATTCAATCTGTATGCTGAGCAAATAACCCAAGAAGCTGAAATATATGAAGAAGAATGCAGAGTTAGGAGTGGAAGAAGAGTTATTAACAACTTGCGATATGCAGATGACACAACCTTGCTTGCTGAAAGTGAAGAGAACTTGAAGCATTTACTTATGAACATCAAAGACTGCAGCCTTCAGTATGGATTACATAAAGAAAACAAAAATCTTCGCAGCTGAACCAATAAGCAACATCATAATAAAGGGAGAAAAGATTGAAATTGTCGAGGATTTCGTTTTACTTGGATCCATAATCAACACTCGTGAAAGCAACAGTCAAGAAGTCAAACGATGTAGTGCATTGGGCAAATCTGCTGACAAGACCTCTTTGAGGTATTAAAAAGCAAAGATGTCACATTGAGGACTAAGGTGCACATGGCCAGGCCACGGTGTTTTCCGTTACCTCATATGCATGCAGAAGTTGGACAATGACTATGGAAGACCAAAGTAAAATTGGTGCCTTTGAATTACACTGTTGGTGAAGAATCTTGAATATACCATGGACTTTCAGAAGAACAAAGAAATCTGTCTTGGAAGAAGTACAACCAGAATGCTCCTTAAAAGCAAGGATGGAGAGACTTCGTCTCATGTATTTTGGACAAATTATCAAGAAGAACCAGTCCCTAGAGAAGGACATCATGCTTGGTAAAGTAGAGAGTGAACAAAAGAGAGGAAGACTCTCAAGGAGATAGATTGACACAGTGGCTGCAACAATGGGCTCAAGCATAGCAATGATTGTGACGGTGGCACAGGACTGGGCAGTGTTTTATTCTGTTGTTCATAGAGTGGCTATGAGTCAGAATCGAATTGACGGCACCTAACAGTCGTTGGAGGCTGATGTGGTTTTCGCTCAAGGGAGAACTCCTACAAACTCCAGTAGGAGAATATTATACATGCCTAATGTGCTAATAAGAGAGAGGAAAACTAAAAGTTTGTTATCTTTTACTTGCGATTCTAAAGGACAATAGGGCAGCTACAAGGAAAAAGTACAGAGGCACAAGTCTAGCAACACAGACAATTCAAAAGGTTCATTTCACAGACGGTGAACACAAGATGTGTTTTCTTTGCATTCTTTATGGGTCAGGCTATTTATCATATGCCAATCCCCATCATGATTGGCAGCTTTGACATTTACGATATGCTCAGTGTTCTTCATTAGGCTAGGGAGTTTGTGTGTTCAGGAAACAAAGGCTGAAAGAACACAAGCGCCCAGGTCAACTACTGCCAGTCACTACTCCCTGCTCCATAGGGATTTACTCAAAGGAGTATACAGCTTTGGGTCGTCCTTTAGGGAAGTTTCTTCTTATTGCTAGAATAACTCCAAGTAGATTTTCTACTGTCCTCTAAAATCCTGACAAGCCATAGGGGAAGAAACAACTTGCACATTTCTGAAAATGGAAAATATGTACAAATAATAACATTATATATGGTAAAATCACAGACTTTATTGAAAATAAAACAATCATGCTGCACGTATTTGAAAAATAACACAGTTCACAGGCAATCTATTCAGGATTTTAATGAACTTCACAAAACACAATGACTACGTTAGTGAATACACTATTGCTTTCAAGAGTTTGATTCATTTCTAAATAACAAGAATGGCAAAACAACCTCCCAGTCCCAAAGGGTCAAATTCAGGGTTACATTACAAGACGTCTTTCAGATTTACCTCGTGACAAATGTATTTTAGGAATGATTAAATCAAAGCGTCATGACCCAAAGAGAGAAAATAACAAGCTCGCTGGTAAACCTATCAATGCTGGCAGAAAGATGGGCTATGTGGATGATCCTCTTAAAAACTAAAAGTCTTTTTTAAAGCATTACATTGTCTACTATCAACACCAGTTGAGAGCACTGGAGTAATTATCAAAATCCAACCAGCTATCAATTCCCATTCACCACAAAAAGATATTTCTCACATTCTGATGTAAGAAAGCACAAGATTTGGTTTTAAGGTTGTGCTAGAGGAATTATAAACAGCAGGCACCATCAGTGCTTAGATTAGTAGCTTTATTTTTTAAAAGAAGAAGGACTGAACACTAGTTAAAACGCCACGGAGATAGGCAGGTGAGCATATAAAGACCAACCAATTTCATTAGAAGCTTGAAAGTCTGAAAATGTGTGACCTTTGTATTTTTGAGCAGACATAATAGCTTACTTCAGTGCACAGCTGTAGGGAAGAAATGAGACTGTTTTTATTTGTGCAAATTTATACTGACTTGTGTCTGAAATGCCCAAGGTATCTCATACTAAAATAGTTTTGGAAGACGGTTAAGTCTGTGGAAAGACTATTTGGGTTGTAAAATGCACATGAACCCTGCACACAAACTCTGTACATTATCATTGCTTCCACAACATTTCTCTCTTCACATTATAGGTTAAGAGGGTATAAGTACGTCCTTGCAGTAAATACTTGAAGCATAATATGCATTAGCATTCCCCACAAATAAATAATCCCTTGAAGAGACAAAGTAGAAAGGACTAGCAGAATACATTACACTGATTTGGCTTCATTGCATCATTTTATTTAGGGTCCCAAGCTGATCCCCTTGGCATAGCTATAATTTCTATTGGTCTTACATAGTGTCTATTGGGTTAATGAGGTCAACTTGATCTTTATACTGTCCCCCAAACCCATGCCATCTCTTAATAAAGCATAATCCTCTGTTGATAATAGAGAAAAAGAGAGCAAATTTATATGAATCAGACCAAAATTTGAAAACATTCTAAATTTTATCTTTTCCTACTACCCCACATTTGTTAACAAAAATAGTCCACAGATGGGCCCCCTCCCTGCATTTCTAACTGCCTCAGTTTTAATTCAGGCTATTACCACTTCTCAACTGGATTGTGGTTGTAATCAAACTGACCTCTTTGTCTCCAGTTCTTTTCTGTATTTACTCTATCATCTTCACTGATACCACAGTGATGTATCTAAAATATAAATTTGATGTTTGTTTTCAATATGGTGGCTTGACAAATCTTCTCACGTTCACTAATAAGACCTCTATTAGTGGTAATAAACTTTTCCTGCATAATTACCACATGGGCACACAAACAGGAGACAAGCAACATGCCCTGGGCTGCTGGGACTTAAAACCTTCACAAGTAAGAATTTGAATGCATTGAAAGTTGGAGTTCAATTCTATAGAAATAGAAATATGCCTGATATATTGGGAGAAATTTAAGAAAACTGATTTTAGAAAGTGACAACTTGTGGAGTTAGCCAGGAGAGACAATTTCCAAGAGAAGAATAAGTTTATTAAGGTGGACTATATCCAACAATGGGGCATGAGTTTGCTAATAAGCTATATTTTTGAGTTGCATTGTGCAGCTACATAGCTGTGTGCCCCACGCTTGAAACATCTATGTACTCTGAGAAGATGAGTGCCATACAATAAAACCCTGATATAATTATGTCAGTACGAATCTCAGGATCTCTAAAACTGGACATCTTTTCATTGTCAAGAAAAGAAGTCCAATATTAGAGATCCTGAGAGTCATAGAAATTAATCTAGAATGAGATGCAGTAGAAAATAAGATGCAGTAGAAAAATATGGTCTTTCTTTGCCAGCCAGAAAGAAGTGGCAGTTAAGATAAGTAGAAAACATGGTAAGGAAACCTACAGGTGGAAGTGGAGAGAAAACAGAAATCCCTGAGTTTGTGAAGCCAGGTATGGGACTCAGAGCATCCGTAGGTCAGGGAAAGGTAGGCTCGGTGATCATCGGCAGACACATTAAATGTCTTGGGATCCAGAGGTAGAATGAAAAGTCACAAACGATTGTTAAGAAAACATGTAGGCACCTCTTGTCCCTTTTGATTATGGGTAAAGAGACATTAAAAAAAAAAAAAAAGACATGAGATTCTGGTAGAGACTGGTGATAACAGCAACTTCATCTTGCATCTGTTAGTGTTTGTAGCAGGTAGATTTGGCTGAAAGTTGTAAAAGACACAACTTGGTGTGGCTCAAGCAATAAAGATACGTTATCTCTCATAACAAGAGTACAAGGGTAGGTTGGATCCAGTGTTGTTAATTCAGTGGCTTAGAAACATTATCAAGGACATGTTAATCTTTCTTCTCATCTAAGTTTAAAATGTCACCTTGATCCTTTGGCTCACTGCTCTCATGGATGAAGCAACTGCAGACCTCATCTCATCATCCAAAAGTACGTAAGGCACTTCTTAAGATCAGAGACACTTTTCTCAGCTATACACCCAGTACATCCTTCACATCACATTGGCTAAGCTAGGTCATATGTTCACCTTAAATAATTACTAGCAAGGGAAATGGAACACCGTGATAGAGTTACACAAATTTTGATTTACCCTTCCCAAATGAAATTGAAGTCTTATTATCAAGGGCAATGGGGCAGAAACTAGTTGGGTAGGCAGAAATAGTGTCTGCAATATATAGGAGTCACAGACTTCTGTGGCTTAGTTCAATGCTTTGCAAGTTTTAGATTCTGATCAGTCAATCTGGGATGAGGCCCCAATTCTGCATTTCTAATGATCTCTCAAGTAATGTTGTAGCTGGTCCACGAACCACGCTGTAAATAGCAGGCGTCTAGATGACATGTAACTTTTTATTTTAGTGGCTTCAATAACCTTCAGAATAAAATCCAAACTCCTTAGCATGTCTGTTATACACAGCCCTTGATGATATGATCCAATCTTGTCACTTCTCATTGCTCGTCATACCCTCAACACAACTCTGGACTCCCATATGGCCGTGTTACATTACAAATGCTATAAGAGTTTAGTCCTCTATGGCTTCTTGTTCTCACATTTACTACTTCTTCTGCTTATAATATAATTTCTCATCCTTTCTCCGTATTCCTGGCTAAATCAATTCCTTTACCTGGTTAAATCAATTCATTTCGACCATCTTCTGTATCTCTTAACTCCTCAAACTCTACTGTGTGTCATCTTTCCACCACTTCCAGTATTTGCAACCACTGATCTGTTCTCCATCACTATAACAATGTCACTTCCAGATTGTTATATAAATAAAATCATATAGTATGCAATCCCTTGCTATTGGCTTTTTTTTTACTTACCACAACATCATTTAGGGACACGAGAGTTATGTGTATCAATCACTTGATCCTTTTGATTGCTGAATGGCTTTCTATTGTAGGAATATACCACAACTTGTTTATCCATCACCTCTTGAGGGACATTTGGCTTGTTTCCAGTTTGGAGCTATTACAAATAATTTGTATTCCATTATATTTTTGAGCGGTCTTTCACTTTTCTCAATTTCCATCTCAAGGGACTATTTTAAATTACAATGGGAAATTTGAGATATATTCTCTAAAGTTTTCTTTCATCTATTACATTTCTAGAGCTATATTTTCAGATAACTACATATCTTGCAGTTCACCAGTTTATTCTTCAACTATGCCTACACTGTTATTCAGCACATATATTAATAGGTTATTTTGGTGATTTTTTTTTTAATTTGCAGCATCTAATATCTCTGTGAATATACAATTGTATGAAACTAAAGATCTTTCTGTTTGCTCTGTTACTCTGTTTTTTAAGATGAAAATGTTTCTACTTACTGAATTTGTTGCCTCTTTTGTGATGTTTAGTTTCCTGGTTGCATGTTTATCTTTGATTTACGTTAACTTATATTTTAAAAAAAAATTTTTTTATTTTATTTTTTTTATTTTTAAGTAGCCAAAACTGTTTGTTACAGATTTCAACCTAATATTACTGGGGGTGGTAATATGGGCTGCCAAGTTCATTTTCACAGTAACCAGTTCTCTAGGTGATTTTCTCCCTGGGTAAACTCCACAAGTTTTCACTTTCTGAAATCAGTTTTAAGTTCTCCCAATCTATCAGACATATCTCTATAGGACTGAACTCCAACTGTCAATAGATTCAAGTTATTTCTTGTGAAGGTTTCAAGTCCCAGAAGCTCGAGATATGTTGCTTGTCTCCTTTCTTCTAGTTGTCACCAACACCCCAGTCATGACCCAAACATCCACACTTACTACCGTCGGGAGCAGACATCTTCATTTCTCCCTTTAAGGCCCTACTGCTCCATTGTACTTCTACAACCAATCCCATAGCCTGTGGTCCCAGGCTGTGCTTTCAATCAATTACTGTGTCCGCCACCTCTGTGCTTGGAATACTTAGGGAACTGATTCGTTTTGTAGCAAGACTCTTACTTTTGTTTTGGGCTGAGTTTTTTTGATAATCAATCAGATTCTATTTGACTTTGTTAGTTCAGAGACTCCTTATAGTTTCTAGCCCATGAAGGGTATAACATTTCATATTTTCAAATATTTTTGTAGAATTTTAAAAAAGGTAACTTCTCTCATTTCTAAAGATTTAAAGCACCAGAGAGAAGTTATGGTTAGTTTGCAATCTTAATTTTGTTCTTCTATACTTTTTTTCTTCTCCCCACACCACCCAACTATATATGTTTATACTTAAAAAAAAAAAAAAAACTGAATTTCTCCATATCAGCTAGCCTAAGAATGGAATTGTTTTTACTAATAGATATAGAAAAAAAATATTATATTGCTGCTTCTTTACTGACTTATTCTTCAAATGCCTGAGTATGCAGTGGATATTTTTGTCTTTGTTGTTGTTTGTTCATTGGTTGGATGGTTTACTTTTGGGAGAGGGGGTGGATCATTCCCTAGTTACAGTTTGTGAAAATCAGCCAGTGAAAACCCTGTGGATCACAATGATCTGATCTGCACCTCATCATGAGGAAGGCACAAGACCAGGCTGACATTTTGTCTCATTTTACATGGGGTCTCTATGAGTCAGAGCCAACTTGACAGCAGCTAGCAACAACAACAAATTATCAGAGGTACTAAAAAACCCTCTCAATTACAGCTGTCAAAAAAAAACAAAAATCAGTCTTTAAATTGTGTTTGAATAAGACCTATCAAAACTAAAAGACAAAATTATTTTCTGAAACTATAGCAAAAAGAGAGGCAAAATATTTTCTGCTCAATAGGAAAATCCTTGCTGTATAAATATTGTTGCATGATTGACACAAATCTGGTAAATTTTTATAGCTATGATGGAGTCCTGGTGGCACAGTGGTTAAGAGCTTAGCTGCTAACCAAAAGGTCGGCAGTTTGAATCCACCAGCCACTTCTTGGAAACCCTATGGGGCAGTTCTACTCTGATCTATAGGGTCGCTATAAGTCGAAATTGACTCCATGGCAACAGATAGTAGTAGTATAATGTATTTGAACTATATCATAGTACCCACCCAAAGCCATTGCAGTCGAGTCTATTCCAACTCAGCAAGCCTATAGGATAGAGTGGAACTGCCTTGTAGGGTTTTCAAGGCTGGACTTCTTTACAGAAAATGACTGTCACATCTTTCTCCCACAGAGGAGCTGGTGGGTTCTAATTGCTGATCTTTCTGTTAGCAGCCACATGCTTAACCACTGTGCCACTAGGGCTTTTTCCTACACATATAGTCTAAATACTTAGGCAATTAAACAATTGTTTGTAATAGTTTATATTTGTAAGCTTGATAGCCAGACCACTGCAAACACATTTCTTGAGCTTAAATAGTTAAAGCATTACCTTTGGAAGACTGGTATTCAAATAGTTAAATTCTGAGAGTCTTTTTACTTCTCATTAACTGTTAATTACTACAAGAAGAAGATCTGTAACTGAGGTAACAAGGAACAGGAAATGAATAGTGTAACCTTAAGAAACCTTGCCCTACCTGGCTCTGTTTACAACAGTGCATCATGTTCATTGTATTCCTGAGAACCGGAGCATAAACATGCTTTGACCTTCTTTTCTTTACTTTGCTGCGAAAGGCGATTTCACCAGCATATTTAAATTCTCTAAAAACAGTTTTTCATAGATACAGTTGTAACTTATGTTTCTATGATTATGGTCAGTCAAATAAGTCTATAATTTCTTATTCATTTCTCTGGGCAATCACTTTAACACAAAGTAAAATGTACAGATGATCTCAAGAGAGATGAACCTATAAGAACATTATTTTTGTAGTGTTTCATGTCTCCACTGACTCTACAGTGCTGATAAGATTTATGTGGTACAGGTTTTTTTGTTTTTTGTTTTGTAAAGTTTATACAAGGAAGCATGCATGTACTAGTATTAATTCATTTTTAAATGTAGAGTACTGGTTTCAAAGAAAATGGTGGCATAATCAAATTGCTCCCATTATTACAGAATTAATTTCTTGTGAAAGAGATACAGCTCTTGAATGAGCATCATTGATGACAATGCGTATAAAATTCTGCATTTTTAAGAGTAAGATTTCCCAAGGTAGATCTATTTGCTCAAGCATATATGGCATAAAAATACTGTGAAATAACATGATTTTCTTCTTGCCACCTTGATTACCTACCAGTTAAGTCAGTGGCATATCTTGCTTAAACTGGTGGCGGTTATATGGTGGAGTATATAAGCAAAAGGCAAAGTAGCCAACTGAGTTTCTTAATAGATTTATGGCTGGTAATATAGTCTTAAACCAAGGCACTTTGAATTTGCATATCTGGTCTGTTTGAAAGCAATTTTGATGTTTGGTCATAGTCTTCTTTTTTGTTTGTTTTTTCTTCAAAAATCAAAGCACTTAGTATATACCATAAACAAGAAAGTGAAAAAATACATGAAGATGTAGGATCCACTTCTTGCTCAAAACTAGATAAAGATCTGTGATCTTAAATGAGAAAAGAACTGTGAAAGGAAATTAGACATCTTTGGAAATTACAAGTGATGCCTTGCCACTTGCCCACTGGTCTTTACTCCCCAAGCTGTCTATCAGGATCAGGAGAGGATGACAAAAATCCAGTAGATTTAGAAGAACCTAACTGCTGGATCTGTGTCTCACTTTATATATTGGAGCCTTCAAGGAGACAATTCAAAGGACAAATTTCAGAGCATGAGATGGCAGAAGGAGACTGCTAATGCTCTGCAGATCTTCTTGCACTCAGAAGGACAGGAAAGCATTTAAGAAATCAGGATACCCCGCCATAAAAGAAGCACAGAGATAGCTAAAGGCCTTATAATTTGGAGTGAAAATGGACAATAGCCTAAATAGTCCCAGGGACAAGAAAACAAAGAATCTAGAACTTGAGCAGTGGGAATAGAAGCCAATGACCAAAAAATCAATTGGAATTATACATTCCAGTAGAAACCAGGTAGATACATGTCAATACAAGGACAAGACATGTTTCTGCTATGTCAGAATAACATATGATCTCACTTGATTGGTATTATGGATTGAATTGTGCCCTGAAAAATATATGTTGAAGTCCTAATCCCAGGTACATGTGAATATGAGTTTGTTTAGAAATAGGTTCTTTAAAAAATGTTATCAGTTAAATTAACCTGAGGTCATACTGGAGTACGGTGGACCCTAATCCAATATGACTAGTGTCCTTATAAAAGAGAAGAGACACAAATATTTGCACAATGGGAAGATACTCCTGTAAAGGCATAAGCGGAGACTGGAGTGATGCATCTACAAGCCAATGAATGCCAAGGATTGTTGGCTGTTACCAGAAGCTAGGAGAGAGGCATGGAATAGATTTTTGCCCAGAGCCATTAGAAGAAATCAATATGAATGACACCCTGATTTCAAACTTCTAGCCTCCAGAACTGTGAGACAATAAATTTCTGTTCTTTTAAGTCAACCAGTTTGCAGTACTTTGTTATGGTTGCCCTAGGGAAAGAATACAACAGGAATTCTCTGTTTGTCCCTCCAGACCTTTTCTCCTTTGCCTTGCTCTGAACCTGCTGGCTTACAAAAAGGATATTTCAAGATCTATCCTGAAGTACAACACTGTAAGTGATGGGATAATATCCATATGCCTATAAGGAAGACCAGTTAATATGACTATTATTCAAATTTATGCACCAACCACTAAGGACAAAGATGAAGAATTTGAAGACTTTTACCTACCTCTATTTTTTTTTTATAGTCTTAAGTTGATCAAACATGCAATCAGGATGCACTAATAATTACTGGTGATTGGAATGTGAAAGTTGGAAACAAAGAAGAAGGATCCACAGTTGGAGAATATGTTTTGGTGATAGCAACGATGCAGGAGATCTCATGATAGAATTTTGCAAGACCAGTGACTTCTTCATTGCAAATACCTTTTTCACCAACATAAACAGCAACTATACACATAAACCTCCCCAGGTGGAATACACAGGAATCAAATTGACTACATCTGTGGAAAGAGATGATAGAAAAGCTCAGAATCATCAGTCAGAACAAGACCAGGGCCCAACTGTGGATCCCAGAACCAGTAACCCGAACCCAGTGCCATCGAGTTGATTATGACTCATAGCGACCCTATAGGACAGAGTAGAACTGCCCCGTAGAGTTTCCAAGGATCAGAGCATCAATTACTCATATGCAAGCTCAAG
The DNA here is from genome assembly GCF_030014295.1 of Loxodonta africana. Classification (NCBI taxonomy): domain Eukaryota; kingdom Metazoa; phylum Chordata; class Mammalia; order Proboscidea; family Elephantidae; genus Loxodonta; species Loxodonta africana. Next base: position 105,926,813 of record NC_087347.1, on the reverse strand, counting down.
TAGAAACTGAAGAAAATTAGAACAAGTCCACGAGAGTCAAAGTACAACCTAGAGTATATCCCACCTGAATTTAGAGACCATCTCTAGAATAGATTTAACTCAATGAACAATAATGACTGAGAAACAGAAGAGTTATTAATGACATCAAGGACATCATGGATGTAGAAAGCAAGAAGTCATTAAAAAGACAAGAGATAGAGAGAAAAGACCAAAATGGATGTCAGGAGAGACTCTGAAACTTGTGCTTGAATGTTGATTAGCTAAAGCAAAAGGAAAAAATGATGAAGTAAAAGAGCTGAACACAAGATTTCAAAGAATGGCTAGAGAAGACAAATTAAAGTATTTTGATGACATGTGCAAACACCTGGAGATAGAAAACCAAAAAGGGAAGAAAATGCTCAGCATTTCTCAAACTGAAAGAGCTGAAGAAAAAATTCAAGCCTCAAGTTGCAATATTGAAGGATTCTACAGGGAAAATATTAAATGACACAGGAAGCGGCAAAACAAGATGGAAGGAATACACAGAGTAACTATACCAAAAAGAATTGGTCGATGTTCAGCCATGTCAGGAGGTAACATATGATCAGGGACCAATGGTGAAGGAAGAAGTCCAAGCTGAACTGATGGCATTGACAAAAATCAAGGCTCCAGGAATTGACAGAATACCAATTGAGATGTTTCAATAAATGGATGCAGCAATGGAAGTGCTCACTCACTTATGCCAAGAAATTTGGAAAACGGCTGACCTGGCCACTGGAAGAGATCCATATTTATGCCTATTCCCAAGAAAGCTGATCCAACAGAATGTAGAAGTTATTGAACAATATCATTAATATCACATGCAAGCAAAATGTCTTTGAAGATCATTCAAAAGCAGCTGCAGCAGTATATCAAAAGAAAACTGCAAGAAATTTAAGCCAGATTTGGAAGGGGACATGGAACCAGGGATATCACTGCTGATATCAGATGGATCCTGGCTGAAAGCAGAGAATACCAGAAAGATTTTTACCTGTGTTTTATTGACTATACTAAGGCATTCAACTGTGTGGATCATAACAAATTATGGATAAAATTGTGGATAATGGGAATTCTGGAACACTTAATTGTTCTCATGAGGAACCTGTACATGGATCAAGAGGCAGTAGTTTGAACAAAATAAGGGGATACTGCATGGTTTAAAGTCAGGAAATGTGTGCACCAGGGTTGCATCCTTTCACCATACCTATTCAATTTGTAAGCTGAGCAAATAACCTGAGCAGTTGGACTATATGAAGAAGAACAGGGCATCAGGATTGGAGGAAGACTCATTAACAACCTGCATTATGCAGATGACACAATCTTGCCTGCTGTAAGTGAAAAGAACTTTAAGCACTTACCGATGGAGATCAAGGACCACAGCCTTCAGTATGGATTACACCTCAATAAAAAAAAAAAAAAAAAATCCTCACAACTGGACCAATAAGCAACATCATGACAAATGGATAAAAGATTGAGGTTGTCAAGGATTTCATTTTACTTGGATCCACAATTAACACCCATGGAAGCAGCAGAAATCAAAAGATGCATTGCATTGGGCAAATGGGCTGCAAAAGACCTCTTTAAAGTGTTGAAAAGCAAAGATGTCACCTTGAGGACTTGACCCAAACATGGATTTTCAATCGCCTCATATGAATGTGAAAGCTAGACAACGAACAAGGAAAAACTGAAGAATTGACGCCTTTGAACTCTGGTGTTGGTGGAGAGTATTGAATATACCATAGACTGCCAAAAGAATGAACAAATCTATCTTGGAAGAAGTACAACCAGAATGCTCCTTAGAAGCAAGGATGGTTCGACTACATTTCACATACTTTGGACATGTTATCAGCAGGGCTTAGTCCCTGAAGAAGGACATCACGCTTGGCAAAATAGAGGACCAGCGAAAATGAGGAAGACTCTCAACAAGATGGATTGACAAAGTGGCTGCAACAATGGGCTCAAGCGTAGCAACAATTGTGAGGATGGCGCAGGTCCAGTCAGTGTTTTGTTCTGTTGTGCATAGATAGAGTCACTATGAGTCGGAACTGACTCAAAGGTACCTAACAACAACAGCATAGCACCCACACGTCTGTCAGTTTGTCATAGTATGGGGCTTGTGTATTGCTGTGATGCTGGAAGTTATGTCACCGGTATTCAAATACCAGAAGAGTCATCTGTGGCAGACAGGTTTCAGCTGAGCTTCTAGACTAAGACACACTAGGAAGAAGGTCTACTTCTTTGAAAAGAATTAGCCAGTGAAAACCTTATGAATAGCAGTGGAGTATTGTCTGATATAGTGCCAGAAGATGAGTCCCTCAGGTTGGAAGTCACTCAGAATACGACTGGAGAAGAGCTGCCTCCTCAAAGCAGAGTCGACCTTAATGACATGGATGGAGTCAAGCTTTAGAGACCTTCATTTGCTGATGTGGCACAACTCAAAATGAGAAGAATAACAACTGCAAATATCCATTAACAATCAGAACCTGGAATGTACAAAGTATGAATCTAGGAAAATTGGAAATCATCAAAAATGAAATGGAGTGCATAAAGATAGATATCCCAGGCATTAGTTAACTGAAATGGACTAGTATTTGTCATTTTGAATCAGACAATCATATGGTCTACTACGCCAGGAATGAAAACTTGAAGAGGAATGGCATTGCAGTCATCAACAAAAAGAACATTTCAAGATCTATCCTGAAGTACAACACTGTCAGTAATAGGATAACATCCATGTCCCCACAAAGACTGCAAAAAGAACGAACAAGTCTGCCTTTGAAGAAGTACAACCAGAATGTTCCTTAGAAGCAAGGATGTTGAGACTTCTTCTCACATACTTTGGACATTTTATCAGGAGAGATCAGTCCCTGTGGAAGGACATCATACTTGGTAAAATAGAGGGTCAGAGAAAAAGAGGAAGACCCTCAACATGATGGATTGACTGCAACAATGGGCTCAAACATAGCAACAATTGTGAGGATGGCACAGGACTGGGCAGAGTTTCATTCTGTTGTGCATAGTGTCACTATGAGTTGGAACTAACTCTACAGCACCTAACAACAACAAAAACATATATATATGTGTGTGTGTGTGTACATATATACATATATATATATACACACACATATACATATACTGGTTTTGCTCCTCTAGAGAGCTCAGCCTAAAATAATTGGGTTGCTGAGAAGTTAAATCAATTATACCTATAAAATAGTCCAGCATTTTCTTTGCATTTTGAAAGAAACAATATCTTTAGCAAATATTTGGCAAACAAATGTTTGTTTAAAAATATTGATAAAGCATAACGTTGACAAGGATAATAATCTTGACCTCCCATTGGAAATTTATCTCCACTTCTGTCTACACTTTGAACCTTGAACAGAGAATTAGCAAATGACTCTTCCTAGTTTTATGGGACTTGGGTAAAAGAGTACAGCAGGATCAAAGGAGGTCTAAGCCTGCTCTGGGGAAAAAAAAAATCTCAAAGTATATCCCCTACTTAAAGCAATTCAAGGCTATATAATGTAGAACAAAGAACAGCACATGGTCAATGAGTATGTTTTATGGCCTTTAAAGAAAACCAGTACAGCAAAACATGATATAGTTTTGAAAACATACAGGAGAAATATAACGCTTACTCAGTGTTAGAAAGATAAGGAAAAGGGATTATTTGGAAAGAAATGATTTCGAAGGAAAACAAGCTGCAGTTTTCTCACAGCTTAAGACCACAGAGTAAAAGATGAAAGCTAAGCCTCTTAGGTGAAAATGCTACAAATTCCAACTGTATACAGTAGAAGAGTTGGCAGAGACTAATTTCTCAAGAAGAAAATGTTTTAAAAATTAAGCACTTGAATCAATATATCAGTCTAGTTTAAAAGGAAAAAAGTGGTACCTGGGGAATGGATTCTTGTTTTTTAATCAAATGTAAAAATTAAAAAAAAGACCTTTTACAACTTTATTTTAACCGGTCGATGTTATCATGATTGAGTGCTTTAATTTTATTTTTGTAAGGCACATATCGATTAAACAAATTAACTCTTTGTTTCCAGTAGTCATTTGTCAGCCATATGGTATTATTTTTACAAAATATTCTGAAGTGATAGAAATTTTTGTCATTGTAAAAAAATCTTATTCACTTCAAGTATTTACTAATAGTTCTTATAACTAAGTTATAAAAACTTAGACTTTTTATAGCTCATTTTAGAAATAAGTACTTTAAAATTAAGGCTTTCATTTTGTTGCACAGTATTTTTCATACTAATTAATCACTTGTTTATTTCCAACTCTCTAGCTGGTAGTGAAATGTGAATTGGAGAGTCATATTCACTCATTTATGTCCTTTTGGTTAGCAGCTGTAGCTCTTAACCAATACACCACCAGAATTTCCCATTTAAGTCCTAGGGAAACAAATTTGCCTGCTACTTGGTCTTTTCCAAGATTTTGGTACAATTTTTTTTAAGCTAACAGCGGTATCAATTTTAAGAAAACTTCAATTGCATTTATAACCAGAGAAGCTCAAAGTATCCTAGCAACTGAAATTACCATTTTCTTTAATGTCTGAGTAAAATGACTCAAGTCGGACCCAATGTGGTTTCAGAAAGTAGAGTCCTGCCTAGAAATTGCATGAAGATTGGGTTAGGGGAAGGGAGGATGAATGATTGTTTTCTGACCATGGTCTTACACCAGTGTTCTCTTGCTGCAAACTTCTCTAACAACTCTTTGACCATCTCCCACCATGCTGCCTCAGCTTCCTCCAGCTCACTGTAACCACAAAAGCCAAGGTTTGCCTAATTCTCCAAGGCAGAGTAATTTCAAGACTAAAATTATCTTATGAGTTGATAGAACTTATTTAAATTTTGGTACATGGAATAGGGAGTTGCTGACAACAACAGTTTGGAACAAGAAACAACCTAACAGTAGCAGGCAGATAAAAGTGAATGAATTATTGATACTGATAGATACAACCACACAGATGAACCTCAAATGCATTGCATTAAGCGAAATAAGCTGGACTCAAAAGATATGGTTCCTGTATCAGTCTGGGTTCTCCAAAGGAGAAAGTGCACACACAAAGACACACACACACACACACATTACACATACATACATACATATATATACAGGTAGTCTCCGGGTTACGAATGACATCCGTTCCTAAATCTGTCTTCAAGTTGAATTTGTAGGTAAGTCAGAACAGTTATATACGGTTCTTATTTAGCATCAATTAGTCAAATGTTCGTCTTAGTATATATAAAACATATATATTTTACCTTTCAGTGCATATAAAACACTTAACAAGCACTCCAAAAAATGCAGTGTTTTCATGAGCATCACAAAGTAATGCATGTGTTCGTTATTACAAACCATTGTACGTATTTAACTCAAATTTTTAATATAATAAGCTTTATGGCAGTCCATTGTTAAGTACAAGCTGTCCATAAGTCTGACGTTCATAACAAGGGGACTGTCTGTGTACAGGTTCAAAAGGTTAAACGCTCAACTACTAACAAAAGGTTGGTAGATTGAACCACCCAGAGGCAGATTTAGTTCCCACCTAGATAAAATCTAAAGCCTTGGAAGAAAGGCCTAGAGATCTGCTTTTGAAAAGGTCACAACCTTGAAAACCCTATGGAGTTCCATTCTACTCTGCATACATGGGGTCTTGAAAGCAATTAGTTAGGAGCCCTGGTAGCACAGTGGTTAAATACTCAGTGCTATGCTGATGTTTTGAACCCATCAGCTACTCTTTGGACGATAGAAGTGGTAATCTGCTTCCATGAAGATTACAGCCTTAGAAATTCTATGGGGCAGTTCTACTCTATACTACAGGGTCACTATGAGTTGGAATTGACTCAATGGTAAAGGGGTTTTCTTTTGCTTTGTTTTAGTATATACACACACACACATATATTAAGAGCTACGGCTGCTAACCAAAAGGTCGGCAGTTCAAATCCACCAGATGCTCCTTGGAAACCCTATGGGGCAGTTGTACTCTGTCCTTTAGGGTCGCTATGAGTTAGAATAGGCTCAACAGCAATGGGTTTTGTTTCTGGGTGTTATGCAATACACACGCACACACATAAACACATGCATACATACACTAGGACAAAAAGGCTGACGATCTACTTTTGAAAATCTGCCAGTGGAGATCCTGTGCATCACTATGATCCTATGTACAACTGATCATAGAGATGGCACAGGACCAGGTAGCATTTTGGTCTGTGATGCATGGGCTCACTGTGATTGGGGGGCTGACTCAATAGAAGCTACAATAAAAACGATATATATACACACACAGAGAGAGAGAGAGAGAGAGAAATATACTTATTTAAAAAATTGGCTCATGCCTTTGTGGGGCTGGTGAATCCAAAATCTGTAGGGCAGGCAAGCACACTGGAAACTCAGGTGGGATTTCTACATTACAGCCTTGAGGCAGAATTCCTTCTTCTCTAGGAAACTTTAATTTTTGTTTTTAAGATCTTCAACTGATTGAATAAGGCCCACTCATATTATGGTGGGTATTCTCCTTCACTTCAAGTCACTGATTGTAAATGTTAATCACCTCTACAAAGTACCTTCACAGCAGCACTAGTTCGACCAAACAACTAGGCACTATAGCCTAGCCAAGCTGACACATAAAATTAACCATCAAAATTCCATTTATATAATAGTCAATTCTCTATCGAAAAGACAAAACTATAGGCACAGAAGCAGATCACTGGTTGCCAGGGACTGGAGCCCTGGCAGCACAGTGGTTAAGTGCTTGGCTGCTAACCAAAAGGTTGGCAGTTGGAATCCGCCAGGCACTCCTTGGAAGCCCAGGGTCAGTTCTACTTTGTCTTATAGAGCCCCTATGAGTCAACTGTATGGCAGCAGGTTTAGTTTGGTTTGGGGGGCAGAGAGGGGATAGACCAGAAAGGAGCACAAAGAAACTTTTGGAAGTCATGGAAAAATTCAATACCTTAATTGTGTCAGGCTTTATTTGACTGCATATATTTATCAAAATTCATGGAAATATATACAGCTGAAAAGGGGAATTGTACTGTATATAAATTATACCTCAATAAACCTGACTTAAAAAAAATGGATGCCAGACAATATTATTTCTCGTATCCTGTGTATACATTTTCTCAAGATTTTTCCACTTAAGCCCTAGCTCCCTAACTCACCCTCAAACCTGCAAATTCTATCTCCTTGTTCCTCATTTCTAGGGTTCCCAAACTCCTTTCTTCCTAATCCACAAATCTTTTAAAACTAAAATAATTCACTGAAAAAAAAAATTAGTTGGCAGAGATATTTTTGCCACTTGGTTAGAACAAAATCATTGCTTTTACCTTACCATACCAAGTATTTATTTTCCTTCATGTTTTGCTTTCCACAAATAAAACCAAACCCAAAACCCATTGCTATCAAGTCAATTTCAACTCATGGAGCCCCTATAGGACAGAGTAGAACTGTCCCATAGTGTTTCCAAGGCTGTAATCTTTAGAGAGGCAGGCTGCCACATCTTTCTCCCACAGAGCCGTTGGTGGGTTCAAACGGGCAACCTTTTGGTTAGCAGCCAAGCCATTTAACCACTGTGCCATCAGGGCTCCTTAACACAGAAAAGAAGAAAAGGACACGTGAAGATGAAGGAAAAGGCTGAAGTTATACAGCCGCAAGTCAAAAATGCATGGAAAAAGCCAGAAGGGCCAAGGAATGATTCTCCCATAGAACCTTCAGAGGCGGTGAGGCCCTGCTGATGCCTTCATTTTGGGCTTCTGGTCTCCAGAACTGTGAGAGAATCAATTTCTGTTGTTTTAAGGCACCAAGTTTGTAGTAATTTATTGCTGTAGGCACAGGAAACTAGTACACTCTTTATCTTTCATATCTCAAAGGCTTTCAAAAGCTTTGTATTTAGAGTTATTCTTCAAAGTCTCCTGGTCCCAGATGCAACTTTTAGGAAGGGATCTGCTGCAAAGTACCCGTGCTTCCATACTCTGCCGAGCAGTTCCCATAAAAAGGAAAGGAATAAGTACTAGGAAATTAATCTCTTTGAAATTTCTTTTCAAACTGTCATTTGTGGTTGCCAAATATCTCTTTAATCATTAAGCATAATAATTGTTCAAAGGCTACTAAGAGCATAGTGTATTAATTTATGCACTTATTTTGCCCACCTTCTTCCATGGATTGCTATTTAGAAGATATTTTATATTCAAGATTGAATTTACATTAAGAGAAAGAAAATTAATGTTAATCCAAGGGGATGAAGGTTTTGAAAACGACTTTACACAGCTGCCTTTATAAGTATAACCCAGCAGTCTCAAGCTTCCATGGACACAAATAAAATTACATTAATATCTCTGGCTTCTCCCCCCATTCCCAGAGTACTTGGGTGGTACAAATGGCTGAGCGCTCAACTCCTAGCAGAAAAAATGGCAGTTCGAAACCACCAGAGGTGTCTTGGAAAAAAGGCCTGGAGATCTTCTTCCAAAAGGTCACAACCTTGAAAACACTATGAAGCGGTTCTACTCTGCACACATTTGGCCACCAAGAGTCAGAATTGACTCCACAGGAACTAACGACAATGACAATTGCCTTCCCCAACTCAGTCAGTCCTAGGGCTATCATGCCTGTTGGGAGACAATTCTCCATGGGCCTCACATTTCTTCACATCATCTCAGCAAGAGTCATTGATAGCTTTGTTCCAGAACATCTTTTCAAAAATATTTGTGTATCAAAGTGTCTTGGAAGATATAGTGTCTCCCTTCAGAGCAGAAGACAGATTTGTTTCCTGAACAAAATAATAAAAATAATGCTTCCCTCCTGAACAAAGGTTAGGCAGGTTTTATAGGAACCCTTTTTAAAAGATTGGGGTTTCCTAAGCTTGGGGATACTGAACTGTGATGCAAACCCTCTGCCTGCACAGAATCTACTGGGACCACTCTGCTTCACCCTATGAGACTCATGGAATGAAGAGAATGGTTGCAAATATGAAGTTTATGCTGACTGCTACGCCATGAATAATAAAATCCTTGTCTTTGACCTAGGAGTCCCATGTCTTCTGCCAGCATTCATGAAACTATGGTAGACTAGCTTGTTAGCTTTCAAGCAGAGTAAAATCTCAGCCTCCTCATGGTTCTTGACTACATCGTACCCACAAATTATTATGGTTAACATCTTATGTGCCTTTATGTAGGATGATATCACCTCCCGCAAGCTATTGAGCCAGTACTCACGGGGCCACCATTACTAGCATATGGATCATAGCTCTGCAGATCTGCCAGATTCCCGGCCAAACCAACTACATGGTGCTGCTCCAGAACTGCTGTCAATAGCTACACTCAAGCAGCTACTCTTTGTGGTGTGCTTCCTTGGGGCATCCTCTCCCTGCTGTTTTTGGACTACTACCCAAATGCAAGATGCCATCTCCACTAACTGCCCTGCTCAGGGCTCCAGAGATGCTCCACTGTAGAACAGGTAGAGAAACAACTTCTCTTTCCCCACATGGGCTCTTTTGTGTGTTTCTTAGCAGAGTTGCCTGGCCCTGGAGCTATTACAGTTCAGTTTGGCTTTACAAATACATGGCCTCTCCAGGATGCACAGCCAGGCCTAGGCATTAGGGTTAAGGTAGGCTGAAGTAAAGCCAAGAAACTGTAACAAGTATGATTTTTTTCCTCCTTGATTTTCAAATCGTGTTGCTGTGTCAACCTGCATTTGATGCACACTCTCTTAATTACCATGGACTCTCTACTGGGGGCCTACAGGTCACAGAAAGTTGGCATACACCTGGAACAGTGCCTTCCCACCCCCTACAGTTCTACAAGAAGCACAGACATTAAGTGAAAACAATGGATCCTTACGTGACTCTGGCTTTGAGGAATGCTTGATGGCAGCCCCTGGCTGCAGTGGGACTGTCATTTGCCTGGTGTGGAACACATAATGTTTATTGATTTTTATCTTTTATAAAACTTCCTTTGATACCTTCATCATGAAAAATCTGATGCCGCAAACTGGACTATTCAAGGGAATGAGCTGGACTATTCAAGGGAAAGATTTCCACAAATTGCTACAAGAGACTGGTGTTACAAGAACCGCGAGTTTTCTATGCAGCAGCTTTGACCTTATAGATCAGGAACATTGTGACACAGGAGCTAACTAACTTTTTGGAAATTAAAAATTCATGTTTTTTTGTCCGTATCCATGATCAGCAAAGCATAAAGAAAAATAAGATATCTATTCTGTTTTTATAACTTTAAAAATATTTTCCCTAAGGACCTTTGGTATGTCGACAATTATAAAACCATATTGAATCCCAATTCAGAAATACTCTGAAATGCTAAAATTATCAATCTTTGCAATTGTAGTACATTTTTGTTATAATTTAATTTTCATATTTTACAACAAAATTATGTGATTGATACAATCATAGTATTTTATATTTTTACAGAGCTATAAATTTACTGATATGAATGACATTACATTAATCTCTCCAGCTTCTCTCCCCATCTCCAGAACCCTTGGGTGGTGCAGATCGTTAAGCACTTAACCACTAGCAGAAAGGTTGGCAGTTCAAACCCACCCAGAGGCGCCTCGGAACAAAGCCCTGATTATCTGCTTCCAAAAGGTCATAGCCTTGAAAACCCTTCGCAGCAGTTCTACTCTGCACATACACGCTGGCCAAAATTGAGTCCCCAGCAACTTTTTTTTTTTTTTTTTTTTTTTTTTGAGGCTTGGGGTTCTTCTTTTTGTAAGTTTTCCTAATATTTGGTCCTGATAGGGGAAAAATAAAAATTATCATCACATATGATTTCAGTGAATTCAATCCTCACCCAACAATAAGGTTTGTCGTTAACAAAACAAAACAAAAAGCATGTTTACAATAAGTTTAAAGGATGGACTACATTTTATATGAGAAATTTTGTGATCTCTTCTTCCTCTGTGATGGCAGTCTGTAGATACTGGGTTAAATATGGAGAGAATCCCTCTTGTTATCTTTCAAATGTCAAGGGCTTTTTTTTCCCATTGTTATTTGTTTTCTTCCATGTAAGATACCAAAGGAAAAGGAATAACTCCTGGAAATTTTGAAGGGGGGATTTGTTAAATGACTGAAGCAGCCCTGGGCTATTTGCCCTCAGCAATCTGTTCCTTGCCCCCTCCCGGCTCTGCTCTGTTTCACAGATTGACCACCCTGGGGACTGTGTTTCCCAGGATTCCTTGGGTTCAGCTGATAGGAGACCAAGAAAAGACAGAATATATCTCCCCCTCCTCCTGCCTCAGCTACTCCTGCAGCAGCTTCCGCATCTCCTCCATGGTTCCAGGTACCACAGGATGGTGGATGGTCATGACCTCTGTGCTCTAATACCACCCTAGTCCATTTGTCTCTACAGCCTACAGACGGCAATGACTTTCTTGTTTTGCTGTTAGTTGCTGTTGAGTCAATTCCCACTCATGGAGACTCCATGTGCGCAGAGTAGAACTGTTCCATACAGTTTTCAAGGCTGTGACTTTTTGAAAATAGATCATTAGGCCTTACTCCCAAGGTGCATCTTTGTGAGTATGAACCACCAACCTTTCACTAGTAGCCGAACACTTAACTGTGCCACCAGGTACTCCTAATGACTTCCTACTATTGCTGATATCTGGGTTACTTCATTCCCTCCACAGCTCCATCACCTGTGTCACTATTCTCTTACCACAAACCCTCTCCATCATGAATTCCTGAAGTAGATTTGATTTTCCTGTTTAGATCCTGGCTAATACATTTGATTATTTACTTGCTTATTCACTTACCTATATGCTGCCTCATTTCAGACGAGGTTTATGGTAATTTGGCGAAAAAATGTAAAATTCAAGAAAATACCAAAAATTAGAAGTAGATTTTTATTTTTTTTAAAGCCAGGTGGGAGGATGAACTAAAATAATTAGATAAAACAATGTCAGGAATAAAGCTGAAATAAGTACAATGATCTCTACATTTGCAGTAGATGACCCATATTTTTACCTCTAAACTTTCTAGCAGTCAGTATGAAAAGTTACATGGTCGGTTATGCAATTTACATTTGAAAAAATGCAAAACCAAGTCAATTCTGATTCACAGTGACCCTACAGGACAAAGTCGAACTGCCTCATAGGGTTTCTAAGGCTGTAATCTTTACAGAAGCAGACTGCCACATCTTTCTCCTGCAGACCAGGCTGGTGGGTTTGAACCAAGATCTTTTGGTTAACAGCCACACGCTTTAACCACTGCTCCACCAGGATTCCAGTTCACATGTAAGAGAAGAAAAAGTAGAGAAAATGAAAGAGAATGAGGAAGTGGAGCCAATTGCTTATGTAAATATTAGCGTCTGCTGTTATTTGCAGCATCTGCCTAAGCTACGTAATGTTTCGTCTTTTGTTTTGTTTTTCTTAACAGGAAAATACTCAAACATTTATATGGCAATCTACAATTGCTTGGTGCACTCACACCAAACCACTGTTCAAAGCTCCCGGAGTTGTCTCAGTGTAAAAAGCATCTCTAATGACTCCTGGACACTGTAGGGATTACATCCTTGCTGATCAAGGTCTCTTCTAAGGTTTTTTCCAGTTGCCCTCAATTTGCTTCCAACTCCTGGCAAGCCCAGACGTGTCAGAGCAGGACTGTGCTTCATAGGGTTTTCGATGGCTGATTTTTTGAGAGGATATCACCAGGTCTTTTTTTCAAGGTGCTTCAGAGTGGACTTGAACTTACGGCTTTTCAGTTAGCAGCCAAATGCGTTAACCATTTGCACTACCCAGGGACTCTAAGGCTTTAGCGAGTCTCCTTTCTTTCAGTGTAACATTCTGCCAAAGTCACCCAACATTTGAGTTCCCCATGGAAGCTCTTTATTATACCCCAGTGTTTGGCTATCTTCTTCAAAGCAATTCCTCCATGCAAGGGAGGGATACGATCACAGAATTTGCCAAAATCAACTCTTCTTCCACATCCAATTAGTCTACAAAATTTAGTCACAGCTACACTGGACCAGACACCCCCATTTCTCATGGAGAGTCTTCCTGTTTGGGAGCCAATAGATCTTTTTTTCTGATAGGGACCTCAGTAAGGACAACTCTGGCTCTCAAAAGGCGTTGTTGTTGTTATTGTTGTTAGTCGCCGTCAAGTCTATTCTGACTCATGGCAATCCTGTTGTTTCACAGTGGAACTGCCCATAGTGTTTTCTTGGCCAAATTTATGGAACAGATCACCAGGTCTTTCTCCTGTGGAGCAAATAGATGGGTTCAAACCCCAACCTTTCAGTTTGCAACCAAGCACTTAATTGTTTGCACCACCAGGGCTCCTTAAAAGGCTCTAGTAGCATTCACTACTGGACACACAACTTATTTTGTTCCTTCTAAACTGATGCATAATATTTCACAGTATCTTCGTCACTTTTCTTTCTTTTTTTATTGTCCTTTAAATTAAGTTTTACAGAACAAACTAATTTCTCATTAAACAGTTAGTACATATATTGTTTTATGACATTGGTTAACAACACCACACCATGTCAACACTCCCCCTTCTTGGCCTTGCGTTCTCTATTACCAGCTTTCCTATCCTTTCCTTCCTTCTAGTCATTGCCCCTGGGCAGGTGTGCCCCTTTAGATTTGTTTTGTTTTATGGGCCTGTCTAGTCTTTGGCTGAAGGGTGAGCCTCAGGGCATGGCTACATTAGAGCTAAAAGGATGTCCGGGGGCCATACTCTTGCGGTTCCTCCAGTCTCTGGCAGGCCAGTAAGTCTGGTCTTTTTTGTGAGTTAGAATTTTATTCAACATTTTTCTCCAGATCTGTCCAGGACTCTCTACTATGATCCCTGTCAGAGAAGTCAGTGGTGGTAGCCAGCACCATCTAGCTGTACTGGACTCAGTCTGGTGGAGGCCATGGTAGATGTGATCCATTAGTCCTTTGGGCTAATCTTTCCTTGTTGCTTTAGTTTTCTTCATTCTCCCTTGCTCCAGAAGGGGTAAGACCAGTAGAGTATCCTAGATGGCCACTCACAGGATTTTAAGCCCCTCAGACTCTACTCACCAAAGAAAAATGTAGACCATTTTCTTTTTAAAATATGTTATGCCAGTTGAGCTAGATGTTCCCTGGGACCATGGTCCCCACAGCCCTCAGCCTAGCAACTCAGTCCCTCAGGGCATTTGGATGTATCTATGGAGCTTCCATGACCCTGCTTTGTATAAGTCACATCACTTTTATTCATTTCCCGTACATTGTTTTAAAATTCCCATAACCACACAAAGTGTTGTGATTAAATGCTTAATCATGTCACCTTTGTGCTCTGTGAAAGAATTTCTCTGAGATGTACAGCTTGTTTTTCACAGGCACATGAATCCACATATTTGGGATCACTAGGTACGGACAGATTGTTTCCCAAAATTGTTGTTCCAGTTTATGCCTCCATAATAATTTACAAAATGCATGGATATTACCATTTACCCACATCTTTGACAATGTTGATTTTATCTAATTTCTTATGTTTTACCTATCTTAGTGTGTGAAGTGTTATTTCATTGTTCTTTGGCTTTCCCTGACGCTGAATGGGTTTCAGCATTTTTTCATGCACTCTTAAGTCAATTATTCTTTTTTACTGACTTGCCTGCTCATCTTCTTCACCAAACTTCTATCAGCCTTCACTTCCTTCTCTTGCAGGTTAACACAAATTTAGTTCATGTATCTATTTAATGCAGATTTAGGGCATTGTAATTTTTTTCTTTGTACATACTTCTGTTTTTTTAATCTATGACAACATAGAAAAGTAAAATTTAAATTGGATATAGGCAGACTATCAAAAATTATTTTATGTTTGGTGCTATATAAAAAGTCTTTACTGAAAACTTTTATTAGCATTAGATAGTATTTTTCGTACTTAGATTTTTAATGTATTTGGAGTCCACCTTGACACATTACATAATGGCATCTGCCATGGTTTGAATTGTGTCCCCCCCAAAAATGTGTGTATCACTTTGATTGGGCCGTGATTCCCAGTATTGTGTGATCTTCCTCCATTTTGTGATTGTAATTTTATATTAAAGAGGATTAGAGCGGAATTGTAACATCCTTACTAAGTGGCCTGCACCACCTTTTATCTTACAAGAGGTAAAAGGAAAGGGAAGCAAGCAGAGAGTTGGGAACTTTATACCACCAAGAAAGCAGTGCAGGGAGCCCAGTGTGTCCTTTAGACCCCAGGTTACTGCACAGAGAAGCTCCTACTCCCAGGAAAGATAGACAACAAGGACCTTCCTCCAGAGCTGACAGAGAGAAAAAGTTTCCCCTGGAGCTAATGCCCTTAACTTGGACTTACAGCCTACTGGACTGTGAGAAAATAAATTTTTCTTTTTTAAAGCCATCCACTTGTGTTATTTCTGTTACATCAGCACTAGATGACTAAGAAACCATCTCAGTTTTGGCTTTTTATTTTATTTTATTTTTGCTTTTGTATATTTAAAAAAAGAAAAACATTTGCCATTGAGTTGATTCCATCTCACGGCAACACCATGTGTTTCAGAGTAAAACTGTGCTTCATGTTGTTGTTCATGTTCAGCAACGGGTTCATGTTGTTGGTAGGTGCCTTCATGTTAGTTCTGACTCATAGAGACCCAAGGTACGATAGAACAAAATACTAGCCTATCCTGCTCCACCCTCACAACCATTGCTATGTTTGAGACCGTTGTTGCAGCCACTGTGTCAATCCATCTCATCTAGGGTCTTACTCTTTTTTGATGACCTTACTAAGCATGATGTCCTTCTAGGGAGGGTCCCTCCTAATAACATGTTCAAAGTACATGAGACAGTCTAGCCATCCTTGCTCCCAAGAAGCACTCTGGCTGTACTTCTTCCAAGACAGACTTGTTCGTTCTTCTGGTAGTCCACAGTATATTCAATATTCTTCACCAACACCATAATTCAAAGGCACCAATTTTTCTTCACACTTCCTTATTCATTGTCCAGCTTTTGCACGCATGTGAGGCCACTGAAAATATGGATCTAAGTAAAACAAAATCCTTCACAACTTCAATCTTTTCTCTATTTATCATGATGATGCTTATTGGTCTAGTTGTGAGGACTTTTGTTTTCTTTATGTTGAGGCATAATTAATACTGAAGTCTGCTGTCTTTGATCTTCATCAGCAAGTGCTTCAAGTCCTCTTCACTTTCAGCAAGCAAGGTTGGGTCATCTGTATATCACAGGTGGTTAATGAGTCTTCCTCCAATCCTAATGCCCCATTCTTCTTCATATAGTCCAGCTTCTTGGATTATTTGCTCAGCATACAGATTGAATAAGCATGGTGAAAGGATACAACCCTGATGCATACCTTTCCTGTCTTTAACCACTCAGTATCCCCTTCTGTTCAAACGACTGCTCTTGATTTATGTACGGGTTCCCCATGAGCACAATTAAGTGTTCCGGAATGTCCATTCCTCACAATATTATACATAATTTGTTACGATCCACACAGTCAAATGCCTTTGCATAGTCATGTTAAATGGAGAAAAGACTGAAGTTTTCAAGGATTTCATTTTACTTGGAACCACAATCAACACACATGGAAGCAGCAGTCAAGAAACAAAATGACTCACTGCATTGGGCAAATTTGCTGCAAATGACATCTGTAAAGTGTTAAAAAGCAAAGATGTCACCTTGAAGACTAAGGTGCACGTGATCCAAGCAATGGTGTTTTCAATCACCTCATACACATGGGAAAGTGGACAATGAATAAAGAAGAGCAAAGACAAATTGATGTCTTTGAATTGTGTTGTTGGTGAAGGAGATCGAATATACCCTGGACTGCCAAAAGAACGAACATATCTTTCTTGGAAGAAGTACAGCCAAAATGCTTCTTAGTAGAGAAGATAGCATGACTTCATCTCACATACTTTGGACATGTTATTAGGAGGATCAGTCCCTGGAGAAGGACATCATGCTTGGGAAAGCAGAGGGCTGTCAAAAAAGAGGAAGACCTTTAACAAGATGCATTGACACGGTGGCTGCCACAATGGGCTCAAGAATAACAAGGCTTGTGAGGGTGGCGCAGGACCAGGCAGTGTTTCATTCTGCTGTACACAAAGTCACTATGAGTCAGAACCAACACGATGAGACCTGATAACAACAACAACAGGTCTCTGCACATTTCTTTATAATACTTTACTTTGTCTTCTGGAGCTGCCCTTTGAAATCTTCTGTTCAGCTCTTTTATGTTAGCATTTCTTCCTTTCACTTTAGCTATTCTATTTTCAAGTACAAGTTTCAGAGTCTCTTCTGACATCTATTTTGGTCTTTTCTTTCTTTCCTGTATTTTTAATGACCTTTTGCTTTCTTCGTGTATAATGTCGTTCCACAACTTCTTTGGTCATTAGTGTTTGATGTGTCAAATCTATTCTTGAGAAAGTCTCCAAATTCAAGTGTGATATACTCAAGGTTTGATTTTGGCTCTCTCAGACTTGTTTTAATTTTCTTCAGCCTCACCCTGAATTTGCATGTACATGAGCAGTTGATGGTCTGTTCCTCAGTGGGTCCCTGGCTTTGTTCTGATTGATGATATTGAACTTTTCCATTAACTCATTCTATACCCAGTGCCATCGAGTCGATTCCGACTCATAACTCTTTTTATAGATGTAGTCAATTTACTTCCTGTGTTTTCCATCTGGACAGGCCTACTTGTACAGTCACCATTTATGTTGTTCAAAAAAGGTATTTGCTATGAATAAGTCGTTTGTCTTGCAAAACTTTATCATGCAATCTCTCTGGTCGTTTCTATCACCAGGCTATGTTTCCCAACTACAGATCCTTCTCCGTTTCCCAGTTTCACATTCCAATACCAGTAATTATCAATGCATCTTGATTGCATATTTGACAAATTTCAGACTGCAGAAGTTGATAAACATCTTCAATTTCTTCATCTTTGGTATAATTTGTTTGGTGAGTAAATTTGAATATTAAATAGGATGAACTAGTCTTCTTTGTAGGTGTATGTATACCATCCTATCACTGACAGCTTTGTACTTCAGGTTAGATCTTGAAACGTCCTTTTTGACGATGAATGCAACACCATTCCTTCTCAATTTGCCATTCCCAGCATAGTAGACATATAATTGTCTGATTCAAAATGGCCAACACCAGTCTATTTCAGCTCACTAACGCCAAGGATATTGATCTTTATGCTTTCCATTTCATTTTTGATGACTTCCTATTTTCCTAGATTCATATTTCATACATTCCACATTCTAGTTATTAATGGATGTTTGCAGCTATTTCTTCCCATTTCGAGTCATGCCTCATTAGCAAGTGAAAGTCCTGATGCTTTACTCCATCCATATCTCTGAAGTCATCTCTCCTTTGAGGAGGCAGCTCTTACCAGCTGCATTCTGAGTGCATTCCAACCTGAGAGGCTCATCTTCCGGCACTATGCAGACAATGTTCCACTGCTATTCATAAGGTCTTCACTGGCTAATTTTTTCAGAATAGCCTGCCAGTTCCTTCTTCCTAGTCTACCTTAGTCTGGACAGACTGAAACCTATCCACTATGGGTGACCTTGCTGGTATTTGAAAAATACCGATGGCATAGCTTTCAGAATCGGAGTGACACACAAGCTACCAAGTAAGACAGACAGATAAGTGGTGACGCCTGACATCACTTCTAAAACATCAGTCCTTTCCCATGAATGTGTGGGTCAAAATTATCATACATCATGTTATTATGTAGAGGCAGATCTTTTCCTGAGCTTTTTACTGTGTTTGCTATTTGGTTCTATTTGTTCCCACACTACTATTGTTACTACTAGAGTATTGTAATGTATCTCAATACCGGCATGATCCGACCTTCTGCTCTATTTTTCAAAATTGATCTGTTTGCCATTGATACATTTTTATATAAATTTAGAATGGTTGTATTTTTTTCCTCAAGAAATCCAGCTAAAACTTTGATTTAAAGCACATTATATTTATAGATTTATTTGGGGAGAATGAATATCTTTAAAATCTTAAGTTATCTTATCTATTTTTGCTCTTCAATAGAGTTTTAGTTTAACACATTCTTACATTCTTAGACACCCTTTATTTTGTAAAATGTTACTTATTTTCTATTATATTACTTTTTGGTTATTTCTGGCAGAAGAAAACACTGTTGATTTGTTTAAGTTGACTTGGTAAACAGTAAATTTACTGAACTACCCTATTCCTTGTAATTATTATTTTATTCTGTTTAATTCATTTTTGTTTAGATGATCATGTAATCTGCAAATGAATACATTTTTACTTCTTCCTATTCATTGTCACACCTCATTTTTTTTTTTTTCTCTTCTACTAGTATTAACTGTTGTTGATTCTTCTGATTCCGACTCATAGTGACCTTATAGGACAGACTAGAACTGCCCTGTAGGGTCTCCTAGGTGATAATCTTTATGGGACAAGATCTTCAGGTCTTTTCTTCTGAGGAGCGGCTGGTAGATTCAAACCTACCTTTCGATTAGCAGCTGATCGCTTAACTAGGGCTCCTTCTAGCATTAACTACAAATATATAAAATACTATTGGGGGGCGAAGCCAAGATGGCGGACTAGGCAGACGCTACCTCGGATCCCTCTTACAACAAAGACACAGAAAAACAAGTGAATCGATCACATACATAACAATCTACGAACCCTGAACAACAAACACAGATTTAGAGATGGAGAATGAACTAATATGGGGAAGCAGCGACTGTTTTCAGAGCCTGGAGCCAGCATACCAGTCAGGTACGGCACAAGCACAGAGAGCTACTCCACCCCCCTGAACTGACACCGGGAGGGGGACCAGCCGGTTCCATGGGCGGCGTGGGATGCAGCCAGTAGGAGAAGTCCCCAGGAGGCAGCGACTGGTCTTGGAACGGGGAGAGCAGCGTCCCAGCCGGGGAGCCATCCCACCGGGATTTGGACTGGACGCAGGTACGGCACAAGCACAGGGAGCTGCTCCACCCACCTGAACTAACCCCAGAAGGAGGCCCAACTGGTTCTCGGGGGCGGCAAGGCCATGCAGCTGGAAGGACGAGAAGTCCCCGGGAGGCAGCGACTGATTTTGGAGTCGAGAGTGCACCGTCCCAGTAGGGGAGCCTTGACGCTGGGCGTGGGGCTGGAAGCGGAGGATCTGACCTTGATTCCAGCGGGCCAGACCCCCCGGGGGCAATCTCCACACAGCCAGCACACATAGGCGACGTGCCCCGCGGGAATCTCAGATATAATAGTCATTCCAAGCAAGACAAGCAACTCTGGCTATATTCTGAGGTGCTACTCTCCTATCTCTCTATTCCCTCCCCCACCCTCCCCAGGCGGCTTCATTAACATCTGAATAGCCTGAGCCAGAGGGAGAACTCTGATAGGGATCTGACTGCATTTTTTTTTTTAGTGGATTTTCTGGAAAAACTAGTTTCCCAGTGATGGCTCGGAGACAACAATCCATATCAAACCACTTAAAGAAGCAGACCATGACAGCTTCTCCAACCCCCCAAACAAAAGAATCAAAATCTTTCCCAAATGAAGATACAATCATGGAATTATCAGATACAGAATATAAAAAACTAATTTACAGAATGCTTCAAGACATCACAAATGAAATAAGGCAAACTGCAGAAAAAGCCAAGGAACACACTGATAAAACTGTTGAAGAACTCAAGAAGATTATTCAAGAACACAGTGGAAAAATTAATAAGTTGCAAGAATCCATAGAGAGACAGCATGTAGAAATCCAAAAGATTAACAATAAAATTACAGAATTAGACAACGCAATAGGAAGTCAGAGGAGCAGACTCGAGCAATTAGAATGCAGACTGGGACATCTGGAGGACCAGGGAATCAACACCAACATAGCTGAAAAAAAATCAGATAAAAGAATTAAAAAAAATGAAGAAACCCTAAGAATCATGTGGGACTCTATCAAGAAGGATAACTTGTGAGTGATTGGCGTCCCAGAACAGGGAGGGGGGACAGAAAACACAGAGAAAATAGTTGAAGAACTCCTGACACAAAACTTCCCTCACATCATGAAAGACGAAAGGATATCTATCCAAGATGCTCATCGAACCCCATTTAAGATTGATCCAAAAAGAAAAACACCAAGACATATCATCATCAAACTCGCCAAAACCAAAGATAAACAGAAAATTTTAAAAGCAGCCAGCTAGAAAAGAAAGTTTTCCTTCAAGAGAGAATCAATAAGAATAAGTTCAGACTACTCAGCAGAAACCATGCAGGCAAGAAGGGAATGGGATGACAAATACAGAGCACTGAAGGAGAAAAACTGCCAGCCAAGGATCATATATCCAGCAAAACTCTCTCTGAAATATGAAGCCGAAATTAAGATATTTACAGATAAACACAAGTTTAGAGAATTTGCAAAACCAAACCAAAGCTACAAGAAATACTAAAGGATATTGTTTGGTCAGAGAACCAATAATATCGGATATCAGCACAACACAAGGTCACAAAACAGAACGTCCTGATATCAACTCAAATAGGGAAATCACAAAAACAAACAAATTAAGATTAATTAAAAAAAAATACACATAACAGGGAATCATGGAAGTCAATAGGTAAAAGATCACAATAATTAAAAAGAGGGACTAAATACAGGAGGCATTGAACTGCCATATGGAGAGTGATACAAGGCGATATAGAACAATACAAGTTAGGTTTTTACTTAGAAAAATAGGGGTAAATAATAAGGTAACCACAAAAAGGTATAACAACTCTATAACTCAAGATAAAAGCCAAGAAAAACGTAACGACTCAACTAACATAAAGTCAAACACTATGAAAATGAGGATCTCACAAGTTACTAAGAAAAATGCCTCAGCACAAAAAAATATGTGGAAAAATGAAATTGTCAACAACACATATAAAAAGGCATCAAAATGACAGCACTAAAAACTTATTTATCTATAATTACGCTGAATGTAAATGGACTAAATGCACCAATAAAGAGACAGAGAGTCACAGACTGGATAAAGAAACACGATCCATCTATATGCTGCCTGCAAGAGACACACCTTAGACTTAGAGACACAAACAAACTAAAACTCAAAGGATGGAAAAAAATATATCAAGCAAACAACAAGCAAAAAAGAAGAGGAGTAGCAATATTAATTTCTGACAAAATAGACTTTAGACTTAAATCCACCACAAAGGATAAAGAAGGACACTGTATAATGATAAAAGGGACAATTGATCAGGAAGACATAACCATATTAAATATTTATGCACCCAATGACAGGGCTGCAAGATACATAAATCAACTTTTAACAGAATTGAAAAGTGAGATAGATACCTCCACAATTATAGTAGGAGACTTCAACACACCACTTTCGGAGAAGGACAGGACATCCAGTAAGAAGCTCAATAGAGACACGGAAAACCTACTTACAACAATCAACCAACTTGACCTCATTGACTTATACAGAACTCTCCACCCAACTGCTGCAAAATATACTTTTTTTTCTAGCGCACATGGAACATTCTCTAGAATAGACCACATATTAGGTCATAAAACAAACCTTTGCAGAGTCCAAAACATCGAAATATTACAAAGCATCTTCTCAGACCACAAGGCAATAAAACTAGACACCAATAACAGAAAAACTAGGGAAAAGAAATCAAATACTTGGAAAATGAACAATACCCTCCTGAAAAAAGACTGGGTTATAGAAGACATCAAGGAGGGAATAAGGAAATTCTTAGAAAGCAACGAGAATGAAAATACTTCCTATCAAAACCTCTGGGACACAGCAAAAGCAGTGCTCAGAGGCCAATTTATATCGATAAATGCACACATACAAAAAGAAGAAAGAGCCAAAATCAGAGAACTGTTCCTACAACTTGAACACATAGAAAGTGAGCAACAAAAGAATCCATCAGGCACCAGAAGAAAACAAATAATAAAAATTAGAGCTGAACTAAATGAATTAGAGAACAGAAAAACAATTGAAAGAATTAAGAAAGCCAAAAGCTGGTTCTTTGAAAAAATTAACAAAATTGATAAACCATTGGCTAGACTGACTAAAGAAATACAGGAAAGAAACAAATAACCCGAATAAGAAATGAGAAGGACCCCATCACAACAGAACCAAATGAAATTAAAAGAATCATTTCAGATTATTATGAAAAATTGTACTCTAACAAATTTGAAAACCTAGAAGAAATGGATGAATTCCTGGAAAAACACTACCTACCTAAACTAACACAATCAGAAGTAGAACAACTAAATAGACCCACAACAAAAAAAGAGATTGAAACGGTAATCAAAAAACTCCCAACAAAAACAAGCCCTGGCCCGGACGGCTTCACTGCAGAGTTCTACCAAACTTTTAGAGAAGAGTTAACACCACTACTTCTGAAGGTATTCCAAAGCATAGAAAATGACGGAATACTACCCAACTCATTCTATGAAGCTACCATCTCCCTGATACCAAAACCAGGTAAAGACATTACAAAAAAAGAAAATTATAGACCTATATCCCTCATGAACATAGACGCAAAAATCCTCAACAAAATTCTAGCCAATAGAATCCAAGAACACATCAAAAAAATAATTCACCCTGATCAAGTGGGATTTATACCAGGTATGCAAGGCTGGTTTAATATCAGAAAAACCATTAATGTAATCCATCACATAAATAAAACAAAAGACAAAAACCACATGATCTTATCAATAGATGCACAAAAGGCATTTGACAAAGTCCAACACCCATTTATGATAAAAACTCTTACCAAAATAGGAATTGAAGGAAAATTCCTCAACATAATAAAGGGCATCTATGCAAAGCCAACAGCCAATATCACTTTAAATGGAGAGAACCTGAAAGCATTTCCCTTGAGAACGGGAACCAGACAAGGATGCCCTTTATCACCGCTCTTATTCAACATCGTGCTGGAAGTCCTAGCCAGGGCAATTAGGCTAGACAAAGAAATAAAAGGTATCCGGATTGGCAAGGAAGAAGTAAAGTTATCACTATTTGCAGATGACATGATTATATACACAGAAAACCCTAAGGAATCCTCCAGAAAACTACTGAAACTAATAGAAGAGTTAGGCAGAGTCTCAGGTTATAAAATAAACATACAAAAATCACTTGGATTCCTCTACATCAACAAAAAGAACATCGAAGAGGAAATAACCAAATCAATACCATTCACAGTAGCCCCCAAGAAGATAAGATACTTAGGAATAAATCTTACCAAGGATGTAAAAGACCTATACAAAGAAAACTACAAAGCTCTACTACAAGAAATTCAAAAGGACATACTTAAGTGGAAAAACATACCTTGCTCATGGATAGGAAGACTTAACATAGTAAAAATGTCTATTCTACCAAAAGCCATCTATACATTTAACGCGCTTCCAATCCAAATTCCAATGTCATATTTTAAGGGGATAGAGAAACAAATCACCAATTTCATATGGAAGGGAAAGAAGCCCCAGATAAGCAAAGCACTACTGAAAAAGAAGAAGAAAGTGGGAGGCCTCACTTTACCTGATTTCAGAACCTATTATACAGCCACAGTAGTCAAAACAGCCTGGTACTGGTACAACAACAGACACATAGACCAATGGAACAGAATTGAGAACCCAGACATAGATCCATCCACGTATGAGCAGCTGATATTTGACAAAGGACCACTGTCAATTAATTGGAGAAAAGAAAGCCTTTTTAACAAATGGTGCTGGCATAACTGGATATTCATTTGCAAAAAAATGAAACAGGACCCATACCTTACACCATGCACAAAAACTAACTCCAAGTGGATCAAAGACCTAAACATTAAGACTAAAATGTTAAAGATTATGGAAGAAAAAATAGGGACAACGTTGGGAGCCCTAATACAAAGCATAAACAGAATACAAAACATTACCAAAAATGATGAAGAGAAACCCGATAACTGGGAGCTCCTAAAAATCAAACACCTATGCTCATCTAAAGACTTCACCAAAAGAGTAAAAAGACCACCTACAGACTGGGAAAGAATTTTCAGCTATGACATCTCCGACCAGCGCCTGATCTCTAAAATCTATATAATTCTGTCAAAACTCAACCACAAAAAGACAAACAACCCAATCAAGAAGTGGGCTAAGGATATGAACACACATTTCACTAAAGAAGATATTCAGGCAACTAACAGACACATGAGAAAATGCTCATGATCATTAGGCATTAGAGAAATGCAAATTAAAACTACGATGAGATTCCATCTCACACCAGCAAGGCTGGCATTAATCCAAAAAACACAAAATAATAAATGTTGGAGAGGCTGCGGAGAGATTGGAACTCTTATACACTGCTGGTGGGAATGTAAAATGGTAGAACCACTTTGGAAATCTATCTGGCGTTATCCTAAACAGTTAGAAATAGAACTACCATACAACCCAGAAATCCCACTCCTCGGAATATACCCTAGAGATACAAGAGCCTTCATACAAACAGATATATGCACCCCCATGTTTATTGCAGCTCTGTTTACAATAGCAAAAAGTTGGAAGCAACCAAGGTGTCCATCAACGGATGAATGGGTAAATAAATTGTGGTATATTCACACAATGGAATACTACGCATCGATAAAGAACAGTGACGAATCTGTGAAACATTTCATAACATGGAAGAACCTGGAAGGCATTATGCTGAGCGAAATTAGTCAGAGGCAAAAGGACAAATATTGTATAAGACCACTATTATAAGATTTTGAGTAATAGTAAACCTGAGAAGAACACATACTTTTGTGGTTACGAGGGGGATAGGGAGGGAGGGTGGGAGAGGGTTTTTTACTGATTAATCCGTAGATAAGAAATGCTTTAGGTGAAGGGAAGGACAACACTCAATACATGGAAGGTCAGCTCAATTGGACTGGACCAAAAGCTACGAAGTTTCTGGGATAAAATGAATGCTTCAAAGGTCAGTGGAGCAGGGGCGGGGGTTTGGGGAACATGGTTTGCGGAGACTTCTAAGTCAATTGGCAAAATAATTCTATTATGAAATCATTCTGCATCCCACTTTGAAATGTGGCATCTGGGGTCTTAAATGCTAACAAGCAGCCATCTAAGATGCAGCAATTGGTCTCAACCCACCTGGAGCAAAGGAAAATGAAGAACACCAAGGCCACAGGACAACTAAGAGCCCAAGAGACAGAAAGGGCCACATGAACCAGAGACCTACATCATCCTGAGACCAGAAGAACTAGTTGGTGCCCGGCCACAATCGATGACTGCCCTGACAGGGAGCACAGCAGAGGACCCCTGAGGGAGCAGGAGATCAGTGGGATACAGACCCCAAATTCTCATAAAAAGACCAAACTTAATGGTCTGACTGAGACTAGAGGAATCCCGGCGGCCATGGTCCCCAGACCTTCTGTTGGCACAGGACAGGAACCATCCCCGAAGACAACTCATCAGACATGAAAGGGACTGGTCAGCGGGTGGGAGAGAGACGCTGATGAAGAGTGAGCTAATTATATCAGGTGGACACTTGAGATTGTGTTGGCAACTCTTGTCTGGAGGGGGGATGGGAGGATAGAGAGAGAGAGAAGCCGGCAAAATTGTCACGAAAGGAGAGACTGAAAGGGCTGACTCAATAGGGGAAGAGCAAGTGGGAGTATGGAGTAAGATGTATGTAAACTTATGTGTGACAGACTGATTGGATTTGTAAACGTTCACTTGAAGCTTAATAAAAGTTAACAACAAAAAAAAAATACTATTGATAACAGGCATTCTTTTCCTTGATTTTTAAAGAGAATGTGTTGTAATGTCCTCAAATACTTTAGTATAGTTTTTAGGTATAAACATGGAATTTTTCTTTAAGGATGTTCTTTCATTCCTAGTTTTGTCAGTATTTTAATGAAAAATATGTGTATGTGTAATATTATATGATTTATTTTCAAGATCTTTTGAAATGTTTATGTGTGTTTTTTTTTTCCCCATGGATCAACAATGTAATTAACGTAATGCTTTGATTGTTGCCATTATAAATTAATCACAATACTGACAATTTTCTTTTGTTAAATCATCTTTGCATTTTAGAAATATACTACATTTTCATTCTTCAAAAAACTGTTTAATGCAGGTAGCTAACTTTTTATTTGAAAATCATGCATATACATTATAAGTGAAATGGGTCCGTAATTTCCTTTCCTTACATTTCCTTACCAGTATTGAAATCAGGTTATACTAAAAACCAAAAAATAACAAATCTGTTGCTGTCGAGTTGATTCCAACTCATAGCTTCCCTAAAGGACAGAGTAGAACTGCCCCATAGAGTTTCCAGGAAGCACCTGGTGGATTCAAACTGCCAACCTTTTTGTTAGAAGCCATAGCACTTAACCATGAGTTGAACAACTGTTCTCCCTGTCTGTGTGTAACTATTCATTTAATATTTTTTTTCTTTATGAGGATGAGATTTGAACCAACTTATATCTAATAATGTCTGGATCTGAGGTATTTTGTGAAAGGATAGGAATCTTTATAATTTTACTTTATTGCATACAAGTTTATTAAGTTTTTTATTTCTTTTTTCAGAAAATTTTCTTTCACATTTTTTCAGAAATGTATTAATTTCTTTTCTTATTTCCAGATGCAGTTTCTACAATCTTCATAATATTCTTTTAAATTTTAATCTTTGGATTTTCCATTTATCATTTTATATTTTCTTATTCTCTCTTTCTTATAATCAGTTTGGCTACATGTTTTCCATCTCATGAATCTTTTCAAAGACATTAATTTTGTCTATTTTTCTTAGATCTCGATTTTGCTGAGAATATATTCTCGCTTTATGCTTTATCATTTATTTCCTTCTTATTTAATTGTGTCTACTTTGTCACTATTTTTCAACTCCTTGAGTTAAATGCTTACCTCACTTCATTTCTATCTTACTTAATTTCCCAAAAATGTATTTCTTAACTCTCTGTTAGGACAACAAATATTTCCAATGTATTATGTTTTAAATGCTGAGCCCTGGTGGCACAGTGGTTAAGAGCACAGCTGCTAACCAAAAAGTCAGCAATTCGAATCTACCGGCTGCTCCTTGGAAACCCTATGGGGCAGTTCTGCTCTGTGCTGTAGGGTTGCTATAAGTCAGAATCAACTCAGTGGCAATGGATTTTATGTTTTAAACATATGATAACGTCCTTCTCAATTTCTTCTTGAGCCCAAGGGTGTTTTAGTTATGTGTGTATATATATATATATATATATATATATATATACACACATACCCAAACCTGTTGTCATCGAGTCGATTCCTACTCACAGCAACCCTATGGGACAGAGTAGAACTCATCCATAGAGTTTCCAAGGCTGTTAATCTTTACAGAAGCAGACCACCACATCTTTCTCCCTCAGAGAAACTGCCGACCTTTCGTTTAGCCACCAAGCTCTTTAACCACTGTGCCACCAGGGCTCTTCCTGTGTATACACACACACACACACACACACTCACACATATGTACGTAGATATATATATATATATAATATATATATAATTTTTTAAGGGTCCAGGTAAATATATTTTTAAACTGTCCCTTAATTTATTATAACATATACACACAAACATTAATAGTGTGTGTTTGAAATTAACTTATTTAACCTCAAAATATTCCTATAAGTACATTCAGCATTGCCATTTTATAGATGACAAAACTGAGGCATTGGGAAATTAAATAACTTGCCCAGGCTATAAAGCTAAGAGTAATAGACTCCAGATTTGACCCTAATGTTTGAATCCAGAGTTCAAGTTCTTCACCACTGTGATAGTCTTAAACCAAATCAATACTGAACAAAAATGCAGTGTTTTCTGAATATAAACTATGATAAAACTATAAGTAGATAACAATAGAGATGAAATGTGAACTCTGAGGGAAATAAAAATATCTTAGATACCTCAAATGAAAACATATAAGAACTAATTCCAGCTTTGTTAGGCAGATGCAAATTAGAAACTCTATGGCCCATTTAATGAATAAAAGCATTTGGGTGCAATTCATACATTTAATAACCCATAATCAGAATTCTTGTTGGCTATTTTTGCTAAGAAGATAAATTTCTAGTAAAATGGCCAAAAAAAAAAAAAAAGCCGAAGAGCTTATAATTTAAATAATAATGCTAATAATTACATCCTGGGGTCACACTTCACTGAGTGGCATAATTTATTTAGCACATTTCCCTTGTGGTTAAAAAAAAAAAAAAATGCTTTTGTTCCTGTGAGGGTTCTTGGTCTTCACTTTGCAAACCTGTTTAATAACCAACTTGAACGGAACAAACCACATCATATTTATGGAAGGGCTTTCTGAAACAAATACAAATATTGTCAATTTATTTTTATCATGTAGATTTCCTTCCTGGAAAGCAATATCCTGAGTAACATTGCCAACTGAAATTGTATAATTTGTATAATTGTATAATCCCCAGAAAAAATAAAAATTGTTGGAAATTGAGAAGTATTCTTTCTGTGATGGCTCAATTTCAGTACCCATAATTTTTACATAATTTGTAATCCCTAAGATAAACAAATAACTTTAATGTAAAATATTGTTTGTTTTAGTTTAATAGACACCAGGATACACTTGTCTTTGGAAGATATTAAAAGATTCCAAATTACTTAGGTTTATCACTATTCAAAGAAACAAGTGAAAACTACAAAAAAAAAAAAAAAAAGCAATGACCACAAAATACATTATAAAATAGGAAAAAGTTTTCAATTCCAACATTGTGAACTCTAAAATAGAAACTGTAATGAACTTGAAAGGCAGAAGGTCAGAGGTCACACATAATCAAATCAAGAGTTTTGGTAACATTTATACTACAGTCGCTTAGCCTTAGGAGGTATGCACCTTCCTATCCAAATAAAAAATAAATAACTAATTTTATCTACCAACATCTCTAAAAAAATGTTCAACAGAGCACTTTCTAGCGCTAGTGATTGTATACTTCTTGAGGGAAGACATTTTGAATCATTCATCTAGTCATATCTAAAGGACTTCTCACCTAGCCAGCCAGACTGAAAGAAAACACTTACAACACATATATCTGATCAAAGGTTTTTCTCCAGAATATATGAAGGACTTCTACAAATTCACATTAGTAAGGAAAATAATCCAATTAGAAATGATCAAAAGTCATAAAGAGATATTGCATGAAAGGAGATAGACTAATGCCGATACTCTCAATAGTCACAGGGAAATGCAAACTAAACCACAATGACATACCACTTCTTACCCACTAAAGTGGCTGATAGATAAAAGACCAGTACTACCCACTGCTGGCAACAATATGGACCGAATAGACATCCAACAAGCAATGGGTGGGAATGTAAAATAATATAACCACTTTGTAGACCTGTTTGACAGCTTATTAAAAATTAAATATATAACTACTTTACACTTATATTTTCATAAAGATGTAATTTTCTTCCAAATTGGTTGGTATAATCAATTGAATACCAATCAAATTCAATTTTTTTAAAACTTCCAAAGTCAATCTGGAAATTTTATAAGAAAAAGCAAAATACCAAGAATAGGCAATACACATTTGAAAGGGAAGAACAAGTTGGCAGAACTTGCTTTACTGAATATGTAGTTTTGTTATAAAGCTATCTTAACTAACAGAATGGTTTTGGCATAAAAACCCACTGCCATTGACTCCAACTCATAGCAACCCTTTAGGACAGAGTAGAACTGCCCTATAAGGTTTCCAAGGAACAGTTGGTGGATTTGAACTGCCAACTTTTTGGTTAGCAGCCGAATGCTTAACCACTGCGCCATCAGGGCTTCTTTCCGCACAAGGGTTGCTAAATACACAACTGGAACAGAACGGGGAACCTAGAATCAAGGTGATGCATGTATAGAAATTCAGTTTATGACAAAGGCAGTATTAAAGACCAATGGGAGAAATTGTTTTGTTAATAAAGAATGCTGGGAAAATTGAGTATCCATTAAACAAAAGTGAATTAGACTCCTATTTCACACCGTATGCTAAATAAATGTTGCATGGAGTAAAATGCCAAAAAAACTTGAAAATTTTAGAAGAAATCACAGAAGAATATCTTTGGACTTAAAGGCTACGGAGTTTCTGAAACAAACTACAAAGGAATAATATCTACAATTAATTCACTGATTCACACATCAAATATTTAATGAGGATCAACAATATTCCAGACACGGTGCCAGGAATTGAGGATGTAATCAAGAGCAAGCCCTTGCCTAGATAGAATTAACATTTTACAAGGAGAAGAGTGATAATACACATATAATTATATAGCACTACTGGTGGTAATATTGAGAAAAATAATAGTATAAGGGAGAAATGGGATCTTGAGATGGGGTAAGGAAAATATGTAAGTTGTGTGTGTGTATATACACATATATATGATGTGTTTATTTTAACCAGCTACATAATTTATAGTGACTGGTGCAAAATGGAAATGTTGGAACTCTTGTTCAAAAAGTAGGGGGAAAAATACCAACAGACTGAAAGAGATCAATACTTGTGTCCATTCCAAAGAAAGGTGATCCAACAGAATGTGGAAAGCATCAAACAATATCATTAATATCACACACATGTAAAATTTTGCTAAAGAGCATTCCAAAGAGATTGTACCAGTGCACTGACAGAGAACCTTCAGATGTTCAAGCCAGATTCAGAAGATGACATGGGACGAGGGATCTCCTCTCTGATATCAGATGGATCTTGACTGAAAGTGGAAAAATTCTGAAAGGTGTTTGCCTGCGTTTAACTGACTATGAAAAGGTATTCGACTGTATGGATCAAAATCAATTATGAATAACATTGCAAAGAATTGGGATTCCAGAACACTTAACTACACCCATGATGAACCCCTACACAGGCCAAGAGGCAGTAGTTTGAACAGAATAAGGGGTTTCTATGTCTTTTAAAATCAGGAAGGGTGTGTGTTAGGGTTGTATGCTTTTACTATGCTTATTCAATATGTATGCTGAGCAAATAATCAGAGAAGCTGGACTATACGAAGAAGAATGAGGCATCAGGATTGAAGCCAGACTCATTAACAACCTGCGATATGCAGATGACACAACTTGCTTTCTGGAACCCAAGAGGACTTGAAGCACACTGATGAAGATCAAAGGCTACAGCCTTCAGGATGATTACACCTCAACATAAAGAAAACAAAAATCCTCATAATTGGACAGATAAGCAACATCGTGATAAATGGAGAAAATACTGAAGTCGTCAAGAATTTCATTTTACTTGGGTCCACAATCTGTGCCCATAGAAGCAGCAGTCAAGAAATTAAATGGCATATTAAAAAAAAAAACCCACTGCCATCGAGTCAATTCCAACTCATAGCGACCCTATAGGACAGAACAGAACTGCCCCATAGAATTTCCAAGGAGTGCCTGGCGGATTTAAGCTGCTGACCACTTGGTTAGCAAAATGGCATATGGCATTGTGCAAATCTGCTGCAGAAGGCCCAAGTCATGATATTTTCAATCTCCTCCTATGCATGTAAAAGCTAGAAAATGAATAAGGAAGACTGAAGAAGGATTGATGCCTTTTAGTTATGGTGAGGGCAAAGAATATTGAATATTTCATGGACTCCCAGAAAAACAAACAAGTCTGTCTTAGAAGAAGTACGTCCAGAGTGCTCCTTGGAAGCGAGGATGGCAAGACTTCATCTCACATACTTTGGGCATGTTATCAGGAGAGACCAGTCCCTGGAGAAGGACATCATGCTTGATAAAGTGGAGCATTGACGAAAAAGAGGAATCCCCTCAATAAGGTGGGTTGACACAGTGGCTGCAACAATGAGATCAAGCATAACCATTGTGAGGATGGTGCAGGACCAGGCGTGTTTCTTTCTCCTGTACATACTGTCACTATGTGTCAGAACAGGCTCCAGGGCACCTAACAATAACAACAAAAGTGCAAAATGGAAATGTAGGAACTTTTGTTCAAAAAGTAGGGGGAAAAATACCATTAAAGCTACTGCAATATAAAGCTTTTTCCCTTCCTCCACAGTCTCTCTTTCAACGTCTCATGATATTTTTTATTTGCTATTAAATTTCATTCTAACTAAAGAAACAGAATTCTAAAATATTAGCATACATCTTATCGTTGTCTTTATGTTGTGCAATGACAGTTTCAAATGCAAATATGATCATTTAACTTGTGTGAAATGTCTGAAATTACACAGTTCATATTTCATAACTGGGACATGAATATGTATTTTGTTCCTACCAGAAGAGAGGAAACATGGACAAACTAACTCAATTGATTTTATTTAACTCCTTGATATGAGCATGTTCAACTAACACTCTCTACCTTCAGCTCACTTCAGCAAGGACCGAAAGAGAAAGGAACTAAGGTTGCTCTGTATTTCCCCTCCTTCCATGTCATCATTTTCATTGTAAGTGGTTTGTTAATAGATGGAAGTAGATGACTAAGAAAGATATAATAGGCTTTCTTGATCATCTATGTTTCTTAGAATACTGTTGCCTTCTTTCTGTGTTGGAAGTAAGTTCTAATTCATACAGAAAGTGTGGCCTCTTGGGGCTCTCTGCAAGTGCACTTAGTCATGGACATAACACATTTACCTTGTTCTTGCTTCGAGCCTTCTGGACTCCCACACATTGCGGTCCTCCCAGAATTCTGTGCTGTTGGGCATCACAAAAGCTATATGTGAATGGGCAGCAAGGACTGACAGTGGTTATGCCTACTGCACGTATCTCCTCTGCTAGCGTACATGCTCCATTGTCTTATCAGATTTCACTTTCAAAACATAAGTTTTGCAAATTATTTTTATTAAAAAAAAACACTAATTATTTTTATTAAACATATTAAGAATTGCAAGTTGCTAACAGCAGAGCACTAAAGCAAGCGTAGGTCTTCCTGAGCATGGACACTTTGCACAGGTCACACATGCAAGAAGCCTGCCCCTGATATAAATAGATAGATAAATAGACAGACAGACAGATCATTCTTGGGGAAGGCCTCTTAAAAGGTGAAAGAAATCTGAAGAAAGAAAGAGGTGATGACAAGTGATCAAAATCTGGATACACTATGATTAAGACAAAGGCTTTCAGATGTGAGTTTTAAGAGGAAAATAGATAAAGAATGACTCAAAGGTTTGACCTGAGAAAAAACTAAATTGAGATATTATTTAATGAAACAGGGACCACTACAGGCGGAGGTGTTTTGAGAGAGGAGAGATATCCGAAGATACATTTTGGACGTATTAAGCTTAAGGGTGTATTAAACATCCAAGTGTAAATGTCAATTAGGCAGCTGGCTGTATGACTACAGAAAGCAGAGAAGACATTGGAGCTGGAGCTTTAATTTGAGAGCAATCAGCACAGTGGGGATATGATATTTAAAGCATGAAGAGTGAGAAAATCTCACCTTTGGAGTGAGCATAGTTGGAGAAGAGAGGTGTGAGGACTGAGCCTCAGGACACTCTAGTATTGAGAGATTAAGGGAATGAGGCCTGACTTACAATAAAAACTTGAAAATTAATTTGCAAATGATTAATCTCTCCAAATATTTGCAGTCATCTGTAAAGTAATAGCATTAATACCTTCTTCTAAGATTGCTGGGGAAAAGGATTAAAAAGTGCCTAGAGTATCCAACAAACTTGCCTCGTTGCTCCGGCTGTAGTGTCTCCCTCCTGGGGTTTATTCCTCACACTTTCCCATAGGTGTCAGAACAAACAAAAATAACTTAATCATTTCATTTATTTGTATTATTACTATTTCCTTTCTTAATGTCTTCAATTACTTGTTAGTTTCTCAGGACAGGAGGCATGTCTTCTTCATCTTTGTAATTTTACCATTGAACACATTGTCTGGTAATAAAAGACAGTAGTATTACTATCTTTTTCAAAGAATGGAAGTAGTTTCAGTAAACAAGACCTTTCCTTTGCCCTAAAGAAGTCTTTAATATAGCCCCTATTCTTTCTTCTGAAGGCAAAAAAAAAAAAAAATCCAAACTATAAGAGCTAATACTTTGTTTCTCACAGACATGGAGAAACATCATCTCTACAACTTGAACTAAAAATTTTCTGAGAATGAATTATTCATAATTTTTCTTCCTGATTAGAAAGAACAACAGTGAAGTCTTTAAACATGACAGTGTCTATTGAAGTAACTCTTCCCACCCACTCGGAGATCTAAGTTGAAAACGAAGGGTTCTTTGGTATTCTGTAGAGTTTAAAAAATGTCAAGATAGCCTCCACTTTGATTAGTTATTCATAACTTTGAAATACTTCCATTTATCACTCATGCTTGTAAAGTACTTCTCTCTGTTTTTAGTGGAAAAACAGAGCCTTTTATATTAGAGATAACTTAAACAATTGTGTTAAAGCACCAGTCACGAAACCTAAGGAGAAGAATATTGCATCTACCCCTGTCCAAACCTCCCAAGCCTCTGAGTTGGGTTCTCTATAAACCCCAAAACCAAATCCATTGTCATTCAGTCAATTCTGACTCAGTGAACCTGGAAGGACAGAGTAGAACTGGTCCACAAGGTTTCCTTATGGAAGCAGGCTGCCACATCTTTCTCTCACAGAGCAGCTGGTGGGTTTGACCCTCCAAGCTTTAGGTTAGCAGCCAAGCACTTTAACTACTGCACCACCAGAGTTCCTGGGTAGGCAAGTCAAAAAGCCACATAAACTTTGCCTACATTATAAAGCCTTTTTTGCACAGCTTTCTTCAATGCCAAGCCATTGAAAATATTCAGATCTTCCTAGAATATTAGAGTTAAACATTTGCTCTCATATTTCTTTCTAATAGCTTTGATTCAAGCAGGTATCCTTCAGTTAAAGAGTGATTGGATAGACCTGTCATCTGGGAATACTGGTCAGTCTAGTGGATGCTGTGGTCAGGATGCAAACTGGAAAAAAAAAAAAAAAAAACACTCTGCATCTCTAAAGCAGAGGAATTGAAATGCAAAGGATTGGCTACCTAAATGATAAATTAAAAAGGTAGCCAGGTGGACAAGAGACAGTGAAGCAACTCAGAGATTAACAATAGGAAGTTCCTATATCCCCATTACCAGAATGAAGGGACAAAGTGAGGAGGTGACAGTACATGTAGAAACTGTTGAATTAGTGTATGTTCTGCTGTGTATAGTCTCAACAATAAAAACAATGACAAAAAAAATATTGTGGGTAGCTAACTGCTAAATTCATGTTCCAAATAAACATTCACTAGAAACAATAATTTAACTGCTGCTCAAACGTTTGTAATAGAAGCAATCACGCTATAATCTGTCTGTGTATTCTATCATTGTAAATCATTATTTTTCTTCCTTACAAGATGCCAGCAACTCCTTCACTGAAACTTTCATAAGTATATCCCAATGATGCCTGAAAAATACATAGAAAATACAGAATCTACTTATTTTCCAATGGAACAGCTCCTCAAATATTTAAAATATCTGTTGTGGCTCTCCTGAGTATTTTTCTCTCCAGACTAAATTTTCTCAGTTCCTTTCATCCTTCCTCATGTGTCATAGTTTCCAAACGCCTCAGCGTTCTGAACACATTCTAATGTTCCATTCACGTGTGTGTGTATTGTGGTGTACACTATTAGACAAAATGTTCCAAATGGGAACTGCATAATAAATGGGATAAATAACTCTCCTTATCTGGTCATGATATTTAACTCACACAATTTAATACCACATCATGACAATATTATCAATGGTATGATAGAACTTAAAAATCGATGGCAGTTGGTTTTGGGGTTATGACTGGACTGTTGACTCATGTTGAACTTGGCAATAGTAAAAAAGAAAAAAATTTCAATTAAAATGTGTTCTCTACCTGCACGATTGATTGTTTCATTCTGCTAAAAGCAGAAGTTGACATTTATTCCTTTTAAATTTTATCACGTTGATTTAATCTAATTATTGGTTTATATAATAATGGCTTGAAATTTCAAAATTTTTAAATCTTAGAACTAAAAAATGATTTTTTTTAATCAATAGAATCAAAATAATCAGAATGGACAAGATGATCTCTACAGTCCAAAGAGTTAATAAAATGCTGTCCCGTATACCAATTGTATGGCCCCTATTTCCATGTCCAACCATATACGTTCCATCTGAATATTTGTAACTATAATTAATAAACCTAATTTGTTTTGAGAGAGATTGACACAGAGGCTGCAACAATGGGTTCAAACGTACCAATGACTGTGAGGGTGGCATTGGACTAGGCAGTTTTTCATTCTGTTGTACATCGGGTAGCTATGAGCTAGAACTGACCCGACAGCACCTAACAACAACAACAATTTCTTCCCAGTTATCAAAATAGTAAAATAGAAGTAATATTGCCTCATTTGATGTTTAACGCATCTCTGAAAGAGACAGCTGAAGTTATCCTCATTCCGAGATTCACAGATGTCAAATGTTTGCTTGAGATATCAGAGCTCATATAATACAGATCAGAAAATAGAACAGAAGGCTTCTGGTTCCTGGAACTATGTAATACTTTCCCTGTCATATGTTTGGGTCAAAAGTGATGTCTCACATGTTAGAATAATGTTACATTCTAAATTTGTTTCTGTATCTTCTTATGACATTCCATGTTGTTGTTGTTGTTGTTGTTGTTAGGTGCCCTCCAGTTGGTTTCAACTCATAGTGATCCTATGTACAACGGAATGATACACTACCCGTTCCTGCACCCTGCTTGTAATTGTTGCCATGCTTGAGCTCATTGTTGCAGCCACTGTGTCAATCCATTTCTTTGAGGGTCTTCCTCTTTTTCACTTACTCTCTACTTTACCAAGCATGATGTCCTTCTACAGGGCCTGATCTCCTGATAACATGTCCAAAGTATGTGAGATGTAGTCTCCACATCCTTGCTTCTGAGGAGCATTCTTGTTGTACTTCTTCCAAGACAGATTTGTTTGTTCCTTTGGCAGTTTATGGTATACTCAATATTCTTCGCCAACACCGCAATTCAATTCTTCGGTCTTCCTTATACATCGACCAGCTTTTGAATGCATATGAGGTGATTGAAAACACCATGGCTTGGGTCAGGAGCAATCTTTGCTTTTAATTAAGCACTTTAGAGAGGCCTTTCGTGGCAGATTTGCCCGATGCAATGCGTCTTTTGATTTTGTTACTGCTGCTCCATGGGTGTTGATTGTGGATCCAAGTAAAATGAAATACTTGACAACTTCAATCTTTTCTTCACTTATCATGATGTTACTTATTGGTCCAGTTGTGAGGATTTCTATTTTCCTTATGTTGAGGTGTAATCCATACTGAAGGCTGTAGTCTTTGATCTTCATCAGTAAGTGCTTCAAGTCCTCTTCACTTTCAGCAAGCAAGGTCGAGACATCTGCATAATGCAGATTGTTAATGAGTCTCCCTCCAATCCTGATTCCCCATTCTTCTTCATATAGTCCAGTTTCTTGAATTATTTGCTCAGCATACAAATTAAATAGGTATGGTGAAAGGATACAACCCAGACACACACCTTTCCTGACTTTAAACCACTCAGCAACCCCTTGTTCTGTTCAAATGACTGTCTCTTGGTCTATGTACAGATTCATCAAGAGCACAATTAAGTATTCAGTAATTCCCATTCTTTGCAATGTTATCCATAATTTTTTATGACCCACACAGTTGAATTCCTTTGCATAGTCAATGCAACACAGGTAAGCATCTTTCTGGTATTCTCTGCTTTCAGCCAGGATCCATCTGACTTCAGCAACGATATCCCTGGTTCCACATCCTCTTCTGAATCCACCTTGAATTCCTGGCCCTTTCCTATGAATATACAGCTGCAGCTACTTTTGAATGATCTTCAGCAAAATTTTGCTTGGGTGTGATATTGATGATACTGTTTGATAATTTTTGCATTCGGTTTAAATCAACTTTCTTGGGAATAGGCATAAATATGGATCTCTTCTAATCAGTTGGTCAGGGAGTTGTCATCCAAATTTCTTGGCATAGATGATTGAGCCCTTCCAGCATTGCATCCATTTGTTGAAACATCTCGATATTGGTATTCTGTCATTCCTGGAGCCATGTTTTTCATCAATGCCTTCAGTGCATCTGGGACTTCTTCCTTCAGTACCACCAGTTCCTGATCATATGCTAGCTCTTGAAATAGTTGTATGTTGACCAATTTTTTTTTTTTTTTTGGTATGGTGACTCTGTGTATTCCTTCCATCTTCTTTTGATGCTTCCTGCATCGTTTAATATTTTCCCTGTAGAATCCTTCAATATTGCAACTCAAGGCTTGCAATTTTCTTCAGTTCTTTCAGCCTTGAGAAAGGCTCAGTGTGTTATTCCCTTTTGGTTTTCTCTTTCCAGGTCTTTGTACATGTCGTTATGATACTTTACTTTGTCTTCTCAAGCCGCCTTTGAAATTTTCTGTTCAGCTCTTTTGCTTCATCATTTCCTCCTTTCGCTCTACTTACTCAGCTATCAAGTACAGGTTTCAGAGTCTCTTCTGACATCCATTTTGGTCTTTTCTTTCTTTCCTGTCTTTTTAATGACCTCTTTCTTTCTTCACATATGATGTCCTTGATGTCATTCCATAATTCGTCTGGTCTTCAGTCATTAGTATTCAATGCATCAAATCTATTCTTGAGATGGTCTCTAAATTCAGATGTGATACACTCAAGGTTGTACTTTGGCTCTCATGGACTTGTTTCAATTTTCTTCAGCTTCAGCTTGACCTCGCGTATGAGCAATTGATGGTTTATTCTGCAGTCAGCCTCTGGCCTTCTTCTGGCCAATAATATTGAGCTTTTCCATTGTCTCTTTCCACAGATGTAGTCAATTTGATTCCTGTGAATTCCATCTGATATTCCACAGCATGGTCTAAAACAATGTTTCTCACACTTGTAACTCTCAGGCCCACATTATGCTCTTAAAAATTATTGAGAGGACATCATATTTGGCCAAGATGAAAACTGGGTTTGGGTTTACCAGTATAGAACATATCCCAGTCCACAAAACAAACCTCAAGAAATTTAAAATTATACAAATCATGTTCTCTTACCAAATGGAGTTAAACTGCAAATTAATAACTGAAATAGATCTGGAAGAGTCTGCAACTATTTGAAAACCAAATAAAATACTTACCAATATCCCATAGGCCAAAGAGGAAGTCAAAAAGATATGAGAAAGTATTTTGGACTAAATGAAAATGCAACATTTTAAAAACATGTGGGGTTTAGCTGAAGCAATATTTAGAGGAAAATTTATAGTTTTAAGCAATACATATATTGAAAAGCCAAAAGGTCTAAAATTAGCTTCCACTTAATCAGCAAACAACATATTAAGTCCAAAGTAAACAAAAGAAAGAAATAATAAAGATCAAGGTAGATCAATGAAGTAGAAAACAGAAAAAACAATAGAGAAAAATGAAGCCAAGAGCTAGTTTGACTTAAAAAAAAAAAAAAAAAAAGTAAGGAAACTGTCTAGACTGATCAGGAAACAGAGAAACTACACAAATGACCAATATCAGAAGTGAGATAGGTGACATCAGGTATTAAAATGTTAATAAGGAATATTATGAAAAATTTTGTACCAACAAATTTGGCAATTTAGATGAAACTAACAACTTCCTTGAAAGACAAATTACCAAAGCTCTCTCAAGAACTAATAAATAACCTGAATACTCCTGTACCTATTGAGTAAATTGAACTTGTAGTTAAAAACATTCTTACTAAGAAAGCTCTAGGCCTAGATGTCATCACAGATGAATTCTACCAAACAAAGAAAAATACTAGTTCTAAACAAATTCTTCAGAAAATTGAAGGATGAGGAATAGATACCAACTCATATCATGAGGCCAGCATCAAAAAGATACAAATACATTACAAGAAAAGAAAACTGTGGATAAATTATCAGATATCAAACCAACGATGAGGGTATAACTAAGCTCCATTTTCTACTTCTCTGTTCAGTTCTGACACCAGCTGCCCATGCAACACTTCTTTCTCCGTCCCTAGCCACCTAGAGCTAGGTCAGATCTTACAAGTTAAAAGGACACCATCCTTCAGACTGCAAAGTAGGCCCAAGACTTCAGATGCCAACTGCAAATTTGGGAATTCACATGACACCCTTACTTCTGAACTGCTGGCTACACTACTCCTTCACAATGCCAGCCACAAGCTTGGGGCTCCTTAGGTTCCCTCACTTCTGACCTGATGTCTACAAATTTTAGGATTCCTTCTCTCTCCTTAGGAGAGTCCCTGTAAGCTCAGGGGTTCCCAGCCCCCCTAGCTTCTGACCTGCTGACTTCCACTACTCCCTTGAATTTGATACTCCATTGGAATGACTCACAGGACTCAGGGAAAGTTCTATATGTATTACAGTTTTCTTATAGAAAAAAAAAAAAAAAAAGAATAAGATGAAGAAATGCATAGGGCGAGGTCTGCCTGCAAAGATGAGATTCTTTGGCGTCATATTAGGTAAGCCTCATTGACCATCTAGAATAAGATTGGTGTCTGTGTGTGTGTGTGTGTGTGTGTGTTCATGTGTGCTAGTACAGCAGCTGATCCTAACACTTTCTCAGCCTTTGCATGAATGAAGGAAGCGCACTCCTTCCAGCCAGATGCAGCTATGAACATGGTTTGGCAAGCTGATAGAATTGTAATGATGCAATGAGAAATAGGTATGTATTCCTCTGGCTGGCTGCAGCCTCCAGTGGTAGGGAGGAGACAGAAGGCTGGAGTTGGGTTTTAACTACCCATTAATCATCAGGCAGGAACCCTTGTAAGGCCCAATCTGCAAAACCATTCCTGTAGCCCTGACCCTTTCATGGCACTCTTTACTTTGCATCATACAACGGCGTGTCGCCAAGTAGGATAGAAGCCCCTGGAAAGAAGAATCCCTGCTTTAACTGTATCTCCGGGGTGCAGCACAGAATTGGCGCGCTAGAAGTGCTCGCTAATTGTGTAATCAGTAAGGGACTTTTTGGTGAAACACGTCAAGATGAAAACCTGTGTGCAAGGAGAAAAGATATCCATCAGGGACCCTCTGAGCTTATGGCTTGGTATATGATTTTCCCTCCACTGTCAAATTCATCATGTATTAATCTTCATAGGATAGATTCGTGTGGAAGGTTAAAGCATTAAAAGGAAAGCATTCACAGGAAAAGAATTTTTTTTTCTCCTTTTTAAAATGTAATTGTGGAATATCAAAAATAAATAAATGACATGAACAAGTATATTTAAAAATTTACCTTGGCTTTTAATGATGGAAGGGGAGGCCTGGAGGCTTAGTGGTTAAGACTTGGGCTGCCAAACCAAAAGGTTGGCAGTTCGAATCCACTAGCTGCTCCTTGGAAACCCTGCAGGGCAGTTCTTTTTGTCGTATAGGGTCTCTGTGATTTGGAATCAACTTTAAGGCAATGGGTTTTGGTTTAGTGACGGAAGGAGAGAAAAACAACAATTTTCAATCCTGCTTCTGAGTCGTCAAGCTTCAGAGGGCTTGTGATGCCATGAAAGGAACACAGACTATTTGTTTGACGAATCTGGGCTACAATCCTGGCTCAGCCACTTTCTGGACACATGAATTTGGGCAGATTGCTTACCCACTCTGATCCCAGTTTAGTCAATTGCAAAATAAAGGTACATTTGCAATAATAATTACAGGGTTGTTGTGGAGATTTAAAAAAAAGTGATGAATATAAAATACCTACAACAGTACTTGGCGCTGAATATTTGGTAGTTCTGAGTAATTATGTATACATTCAGCATTGTATTACAAGTAAAAGAGAAAATAATTTTTAGAAAGAGAAACTAATTTTTAGATCTGAAGTTTAAAAGATGGCAATTCTTTATTTTATTGATTTGTCTTTTATGTTTAGGATATTTCTTTAAATTTGCAAATTCATGTTAGTGATACCAAACCAAAAACCAAACCCAGTGCCATCGAGTCGATTCCAACTCATAGCGACCCTATAGGACAGAGTAGAACTGCCCCATACAGTATCCAAGGAGTGGCTGGCAAATTGAAACTGCCGACCCTTTGGTTAGCAGCCATGGCACTTAACCACTACGCCACCAGGGTTTCCATATTAGTGATATATGCATAAAAATATGTAAATTTTAAAATATTTAAATCAATATACATTAATAAAAGTATTGCAGGGTGACTTTATTATTTAGTAATACATTTGGCTTCAAATAACCAAAAATGTAACAACGAATAGTAACTTTAAAAATTAAAGTTTTGTTTCACATAACAAGAATTTAGAGGGGAAGTGACCACGGACTGAAATCCCTGCATGATGCAAACAGTTAAAATGCTCAACTAACTGAAAAGTTTGGAGGTTCAAGTCTACTCAGAGATGTCTTAGAATAAAGGCCTGGCAATTTATTCCCAAAAAGCCAGCCATTGTAAACCCTACTCTGATACACATGGGGACGCCGTGAGTGGGAGTCAACTCAACAGCAAGTGAGAACCGGGCTGGTGAAAAAGCTCAGCTTTCCAGGATGGAAGACGATTCTTTCTCTCTTTCCTCTCTAATCATTCTTTGATGTAGGGTTTTCAATCCCATGCTTTTTCCTTCCTGTTGGCAGGGTAAATTCTGCACTACCAACATTGCTTGGCTGCCCCTGGCTGCAACGGTGGATGAGAAGCTTAATTTTTGACATTCCAACACTTGTAGTAGAGGAGACCTACTAAGAAGGAATTAGAAATGGTGTTGACTGGGGTCAAGTATAACGTCTGCTACAGCAGCTAATCGCACTACATTTACATATTTTCATATAAACGTCTGAGTTAAATTAAACAAATTTATCAATATTCTACATTATACTTCTTGATCAAGTTGCTTTTGTTCTTTAACAATTAATACATCAGTTGCAAAAAATATATATATATCCATGAGTATTGTGAATTTAACAAAGATTTGGCATAAGATTTTCATATGCAGATTTTGTCGAAATGGATGTTAGTTTTATTTTGTTAACCCTAATAATTAATATTAGATTTTAGTTTACTTGGCTTGTTTATTATTATGTCCAAAGGCTTAAGGCAATGACAAAATATCTAAGATCTAAATACTTTAAATAAATTTTAAAATAAATCTTATAAAATTTTCTTAACCCATTGCTAACTTGTGAGTAATATGTAGATAAGTCATTTTGCTATAACCATCAATATTTTATAACAACATGGTAGTCTTTACAGTAGTTGCAGATGAGAGTAAGGACTGCATTGTGTTAGGAAATTGGGTTACTATAAGATCAGACACCCCTAAGGAAGGGATAGATTTCTGTCTAAATTTGTAAAAGATCTGTCAGTAGATCAGAGAGCTTTATAAGTGGGTGTGCCTTTTGTATCAATGCCAAATTCTTTTGATAACAGTTTATGATATTTATATTTTATTTTGAATCTGCTTGTGAAGGTGATTTTTGACCCTATTGTATTTGTCAAAAACTAATAAACCCTGTGCATATTACGATTAAAGAAGGCAACCTGACTTGAAATATGACACAGCCTTGAGAGCCTTCAAAAGGCTCATATCTTTTATTTAACCAGATTTTTTCTTCCCCTCTAATATCCCTTGTACTTGTCTCTTTTTTAT
Organism: Loxodonta africana; assembly: GCF_030014295.1. Classification (NCBI taxonomy): domain Eukaryota; kingdom Metazoa; phylum Chordata; class Mammalia; order Proboscidea; family Elephantidae; genus Loxodonta; species Loxodonta africana. Next base: position 105,882,259 of record NC_087347.1, on the reverse strand, counting down.
TAGCCGTTAATTTAGCTCTTATTGAAGTAGGAATCATTACAAAAGAATCCTTTGATTTTAGCAGAAGACCAAAAATGTCAAATTAATTCAATCTACAGTATAATAATTTTTTAAAACACAATACATTTACATAATAACTTCCCTCATTTTTCCTTCTTTTTTCTTCTGTGGTACATTTTAAGCCATTGATCTTTTTTCTCATGTTTTTATTAATTTTATATAATTATTGACTCTGTTCCCAAGAGTCTGTTTGCATTCTGGGGTGAAGAGAAATTTTAAAACGTAGTATAAATACTTGTATGCATGTAAGAGTGGTGGCATTGGTCCGAAGTGTGAGGGATGATGGAAACCAAAGAAATTGTACAGAGGAGTTGTTCTTGTTGTTAGATGCCCTTGAGTAGGTTCCTACTCATAGCAAACCTGTGTACAACAGAATAAAACTCTGCCCAGTCCTCTGCCATCCTAAAATCATTACTATGCTTGAGCCCATTGTTGCAGCCACTGTGTCATCCATCTTGTCCCAGCCAAGATACATCTGACATCAGCAATGATATCTGTTCTTTCATGTCCTTTTCTGAATCCAGCTTGAATTTCTAGAAGTTCCCTGTTGATGTACTGCTACAACCATTTTTTTAATTATCTTATGCATAATTTTACTTGCACGTGATATTAATGATATTGTTCGATAATTTCCTCATTCTATTGGATCACCTTTCTCTGGAATGGGCAAGAGTACGTACCTCTTCCACTAGGTTAGCCACGTAGCTGTCTTCCAAATTTCATGGCATAGATGAGTAAGCACTTTCAGCGTTCTGTTTGTTGAAACATCTCAATTGGTATTCCGTCAAATTCTGGAGCCATGTTTTACTCCAATGCCTTCAGTGCAGCTTGGACTTCTTCCTTCAGTACCATCAGTTCTTGATCATATGCTACCTCCTGAAATAACTGAACTTCAACCAATTATTTTTGTTACAGTGACTGTATGTATTCCTTCTATATTCTTTTGATGCTTCCTGTGTCGTTCAATTTTTTTGCCCACAGAATTCTTCAATGTTGCAACTCCAGGCTTGAATTTTTTCTTCAGTTCTTTCAGCTTGAGAAATGCCAAGCATTTTCTTCCCTTTTGGCTTTCTATCTCCAGGTCTTTGCACATGTCATTATAATACTTTTTTTTGCCTTCTTGAAATCTTTGAAATCTTCTCTTCAGCTCTTTTATTTCATCATTTCTTCCATTCCCTTTTGCTATGCTACGTTCAAGAACAAGTTTCATAGTCCCTTATGACATCCATTTTGGTCTTTTCTTTCCTGTTTTTCTATTGACTTTTCACTTTCTTCATGTATGATACCCTTGATGTCATTCCACAACTCATCTGGTCCTTGGTCATTAGCATTCAATTTGTCAAATCTATTCTCAAAATTCAGTTGTGGTATACTCAAGGTTGTACTTTGGCTCTCATGGACTTGTTTCAATTTTCTTCAGCTTCAACTCGGACTTGCATAAGAGCAATTGATGGTCTGTTCCACAGCCCCTGGCCTTGTTCTGACTGATGATATTGAGCTTCTTCATCATTTCTTTCAACAGATGTAGTCGATTTGATTCCTGTGTATTACATCCTGTGTGGTCCACATGTATAGTTACCACTTACATTGTCATAAAAAGGTATTTCCAGTGAATAAGTGGTTGGTCTTGCAAAATTCTATCATTTTATCTCCCAGGTCATTTCTGTCACCAAGACCACATTTTGCAACTACTGATCCTTCTTCATTGTTTCCAAGTCTCCTATTCCACTTATCAGTAATTATCAATTAATCTTGACCATATTTTTGGTCAATTTCATACTGCAGAAGTTGGTAAAAATCTTCATACTTGGCATAAGTGATTGGTGCACAAATTTGAATAATAGTCATATTAACTGTTCTTCCTTGTATATATCTGGTTATTATCCTATCACTAACAGCATTGTATTTCAGAGTAGATCTTGAAATGTTTTCGACAATGAATGTGAGGACATTCCTCTTCAATTTGTTGGTCCCAGCATAGTAGGCCATATGATTACCTGTTCAAAATGGCCAATATCAGTCCCTTTTAGCTCACTAATGCCTAGGATATTGATCTTCAATAGTTTTATTTCATATTTGACAACTTCCAACTTTCCTAGATTCATTCTTTTTACATTCTATATTCCTATCATTAATGGATGTTTGCAGCTGTTTCTTCTCATTTGGAGTTGTGCCATATCAGCAAATGAAGGTCCCAAAAGCTTTATTTGGAGTTGTGCCATATCAGCAAATGAAGGTCCCAAAAGCTTTATCCCAACCATGTCTTTAAGGTCGACTCTAGTTTGAGGAAGTAACTCTTTCCTAGTTGTATTTTGAGTAACTTCCAACCTTAAGACTCATACTCTATCACTATATCAGGTAATGTTTCACTGCGATCCATAAGTTTTTCACTAGCCACACTTTTCAGAAATAGATTCTCAGATATTTCTTCCCAGTCTGTCTTAGTCTGAAGCTCTCCTGAAACCTGCCCACCATGGGTTACCTTACTGGTATTTGAAAATATCAGTGGCATAGCTTCCAGCATCACAGCAACACAAAAGCCACCACAATACTCCAAGCTGACAGATGAGCAGTGGACAGGAAAGTAGAAGGAGAAAAAAGAATGGAGTTATTTAGAAAGCAGAAAGTAGTATCTAGAGATATAAAAGTTAGGGATTAACATTTAAGTTTTTTAGAAAAATGTGAAGTTCATATGGTCCTCCAAAAGAACTCACTAATATATTTTTTTAAACACCATTGCCATGGAATGCAAAATTATCTGATAGAGAATGCTAGAAATGAAGTCTGTGTTTATTGTTGTTGTTATTTACCATCAGTCGTTTCAAACTCAAGACAACCCCATGTGTGCAGAGTAGAACTCCTCCATAGGATTTTCAAGGCTGTGACTTTTCAGAAGCAGATTATCATGCCTGTCTTATGAGAAACCTTTAGGTGAATTTGAACTATCACCCTCTGGGTACTTAACCAGAGACTCTAGAAATGAAATTTAATGATGCTAAAATCTTTTTCATAGAATTATCAGCATATTACACGTAACAAATATGTAAGTTCTGTATTCGTTATTGTAGAAAAAATATTATATAGCCCCAATACATATAACTTGTTCAATTTATATGATCTCTCCTATATTACTCCACATTTACTTCCCTTCAAAACAGCCACCCATTGCCAATGAGTCAATTCCAACTCATAGCGACCCTATAGGACAGAGTATAACTGCCTCATAGGGTTTCCCAGGCTGAAAGAAGACTGCCACATCTTTCTCCCACGGAGCAGCTGGTGGCTTTGAACCACTAACCTTTCAGTCAGCAGTAGAGCACTTAATCACTGTACCACCAAGGCTCCTCCTCTTCAAAATGCTAAGTCAAAAATGCTAAGCAAATGATGATTGCTTTGTTTTTCAAGTTTTCTCTAAGTCATAGCAAATTACACAATTTTTTTCCTTCCAACTGTGCAATTTGAGTGTCCTTTTTAATCTTTGAGAAATAGTGGTCAAAGATTTCCTTGATTCATTGAGAGCAAGATGCTCTTCCTAGCCATCTGTTTCATTGACTTAATAGGCAATTAGTTGTCTCAAACAGGGAACCGGTTCCAAATGCATAGACTATAGGAAATATTAGCTAGAGGGCACAAGAGTAGTTAATGAAAAAGTTTTGAGATGAAATACATTTTTGAATGTGTCTTTCATAAGATTCATATTATTGATGAATATAATTTTATTACAATACCAATTAATTTGCTGTTTTTTATCTTTTTAACAGCTTTATTGAGATATAATTCACATACCTAAAAAATCACCCACTAAAATTGTACAGTAAAGTAGCTTTTAGTATATTCACAGACTTTTGAAACCATCATCACAATCTAATTTTAGAATATTTTTATCACCCTCAAAACAAACTCCACACCCAAGAATAGTAACTCCTCATTTGCCACATCCTTCCCAGACCTCAGTAAACACTCATCTAATTTCTGTCTCTATAGCTTTGCCAGTTCTAGGCATTTTATACAAAGGAAATCATACATGTCCATTGTATGGAACCATACCAACAAAAGCTAATGTTTTATGAAATCCAGACTCTGGAGCTATGGAGGCTGGATGAACCCCTGAAACTATTGACCTGAGGTAATCTTTAAACCTTAAGCCAAAAATATCCCCTGAAGTCTTCTTAAAACCAAATAATAGTTCAGCTTAACTAGTAACAAATGTCTACCTTGAGCATTCTGCTCTTTTATGATCTGTCTATATTGGATCTATTTGACAACAGCAACTCAAAAGATTAGATAGGAACCTTAGGGGGCAGTGAGTTTATGTTAATGGGGGAGGAACAACTTGGAAAAGGGGAGTGAGAATGGTTGCACAACTCAAAGAATATAATCAATGTCACTGAACTGTGCATGTAGAAATCATTGAATTGATGTATGTTCTTCTGTGTATATTCTCAACAACAGTAACAAAATAAAATGAAAAAAAAAAACCTAAGTTTTAAAGGTTCATCCATATTTTAGTATGAAGCAGTACTTCATTTATTTTTTATTGGGTTGACACAGTGCCTGCAACAATGAGCTCAAACATAGCAACATCTGTGAGGATAGCACAGGACCAGGTAACATTTCATTATGTTGTACATAGGGTCATTATGACTCTGAACCAACTGGAAGGCACCTAACAACAGCAGTATTGCAATATATGGCTGTACCACATTTTGTTTATCCAATTCATCAGCTGATGGACATGTGGGTTGTTTCTACTTTATAGCTGCTATAAATAAAACTTCTATGCATGTTTATATACAAAGTTTTTTGTTTGTTTTTTGTTTTAACCTATTTTCACCTTTCTTGAGCATATACCTATGTATGGAATTGGTGGGTTATATGGTAACCCTATCTAATCTCTGTATATTTTTTGCAAACACTATTCTACACTTTGTTCATTTCCCCCCCAGATAAATAAATAAATCTAACAGTGTATTTTATACATACAGGTGTTTTTTTATTCATTCTGTAGTTTTTAGTTGTCATTGAGTCAACTCTCATAGCTACCTCATGTACAAGAGAACAAAATGTTGCCTAGTCCTGCACCATCTTTATGATTGTTGGTATGCTCAAGTCCATTGTTGAGGCCACTGTGTATTCTGAATACCTTCCAACCTAGTGAGCTTATCTTCCAATGTTCTAAAAAAAAAAAAAACTATTAGATAATATTCTATTGTGATCCATATGGTTCTCACTGGCTAATTTTTGGAAGTAGATTGCCAGTTCTTTCTTCTTAGTCTGTCGTATTCTGGAAACTCCCCAGAAAAATGTCCACCATGGGTGACCCTGCTGATATTTGATATGCTGGTGGCATAGCTTCCAGCATCACAGCAACATGCACACCACCCAAGTATAACAAACTGACAGATAAGTGGTGGTCACTCATGTTAATAACTACCAAATTTTATTGCATAAATATACCAGAGGTGATTTCTCTAGTCTTCTACTGATATTTAGCTTTGTACAAATCTTTCTAATCCATACTATACTGCAGTGAATTTCCTTATGCAATTGCCATTTTGCATTAGTGAATATGGCTGTAAGATAACTTGTTAAAAGTAGAATTGCTGGGTTAAATGACAGATTCATTTTTAATTTTGATAGATATTGCCACATGGTTGTCCATTAGGGTAGAAACAATATATCTTCTCACCATTCATGTATGATTTTAAGTGTTTGAGTTTTAGAAAGATAATTGTATAGGAAATTAGGAAGATGAATGGTGGGAAGCAACAATGACATGTGGGATTCTAATTAAGAAGCTAATACAATAATAATCTGTGCAAGTAGCTAGTACAAAGGCAATAAGAAGTGAGAGGATGTAACAGTTTGAAGAAGTGTTGAAGTTGCAGAGTTGAGAGGACTGAGATAATGACACCTTTGAGTGCTCTATCCATAATGGCCTTAAGTATATCTTTTACTAAATCATCCAAACTGAAGTCCCAATAATTCAAGAGACATTCAGTCCATTACCACCTCAACCTTTGACTTGTCAGACTCTCGGCTCCTCTTGCCAAATTCTCACTTCATTAAAGGGCTAAATGATTTCCCTTTGTCAAATGTCTCCACTATTCCCCATTAAGCTATTAACTTGGGCTCTTCTCTCTCAAGGCTTTTGGCCTAAAAGGTTAGAAAACTCCAAGTTCAAGTATTTGGCCTTTATCATTAAAAGCCTAAGAAAAAGCTAATCTTAAATCTGCCTCCATGTTTGACCTCATGCTCCACATTAACAACTATCTAATCCTCAAAGGAGAGCTTTCCTCACAATTTACATGGGAAGAAACATTTGAATTTTTTCCAGAGAAATTGAAGCTTGTCAGAGAATACAAACAGCAACTCTTGATGACTGGCATAAATCTTTCACTGATCAGTTTCCAAAATCTTTTTAATACTCATGAAATACCCCTTTTTCCTGCAATGAGAAGACCAGAATCTCTACGTTACTCCTCCAAATGTTATGAACATATACATTTGGAAGATAACCAGAGCTAAAATTCTGATGCAATTTATTCTGTTATCCAACTCATAGTGACCCTATAGAACAGAATAGGACTGTTCCATAGGGTTTCCAAGTAGCGACTGGTGGATTCAAACTGCTGACTTTTGATTAGCAGCCAAACTTTTAACCGCTGTGCCACCAGGGTTCCTGCTGGAGAATGTTGCTGTTGTTGTGTGCCACTGAGTCGATCCTGACCCATAGCAACCCTGTAGGACAGAGTACAGCTGCCCCACAGAGTTTCCAAGGAGTGGCTTCGAACCGTCAACCTTTTGGTTAGCAGCCTGAGCTCTTAACCACTTTACCACCAGGGCTCCTTTTGGAGAAGAGTGGGGCAGAAACCTGTTTCTTTGTGAAAATTTTAAACAGTTATGCTTAGACTTGCCTCCCACTTGAGAAACCTCATTTTGGTCTGACAACCCCATAGTATTTGCCACTCCTCTCCTCCCAGCTGGTATAACTGGCTAATTATAACGTAAATACAAATTGAGGCATAGAAAACTCAGCGATCCTGAAACAGCATATAAAAGCAATAAGTAGACTGGCAGAGGAGGGGTTGAGAAATACCAGATACTTTGACTCCAACTTAGACTCAAGCTTCATGCAAATAACTTTGAAATCTGAAGCTCGCATAGATAGGGTGGAGGAGGTGAAGAAGCAAAAAAATAAAAATTAAACTAACAAACCTATCCTTCTAAAGCAGTGTAAGCATTTTCTGCCTACCAGTTGTTAGAGATGTATATTCAACTTACAGGGAGGTGGTTTTATTATTCCAGAAAAACCAGGCACTGAAAATGTGCTTTTTAATTTTGAAGACATAAAGCAGAGATGTGACTGGCTCCAAGGAATGAAAGTGCTCTGTGAGATAATATAAAAAGGTTGGCTATGTTTCAAATAGAGTTGCACAACTGCAGATTGTGCTTCCCTTGGGGACTGTTTTTTCCAAGTATGGATTTAGAACACACTGTCTCTGAAAATTACAGCCTGCCCTTGGGGGAAATTCTTGTGAAAACGATGGACACAGGACATCAGCAATCGGAGACCTCAAAGGACTTAAGGAAAGACGAGAAAGGCCAATTAATTTGAGCTTGAAAAGTAACTGTCTGTTGGAAACAAATTGGACTTGACTAAACGTTTGACTGCTGCATTGGACTATTGATGCCCCACACTTTTATTACTTAAGACAAATACTTGTTTGTTAGGAGACAGGCTCATGTGGGACTACTGTGTTCCAACAGTATTGTTCTTTTGAAGGCTTTGGGGAAGACCACGTCTTTGTGTTGGAGATGGAATCTCTCTTAAAGGAAGTAGAAATGCTCATTAATAATGATCCTGGGAACATGTCAAACTAGGGATAGAATATGAACTTAGTGGGTCTTAGATTGTAGGAAAAGAAAAGAATAGTCCGTGCTTGAAGAGTTTGGCTCCAGGCCAAAATCATATATGTGATCTTTCAGGTTAGATCACAGGCAATTACAAAGGTTTTACCAAGTTGGTCTCATGGGAAAGTTGCCCACCCTACACCAGACATGGTGTACAGTCTGGAGGAAGTTACAGTCAACTACTCAGCCCCTTACCCTACTCCATCAGTCGACTGTGCTCTTAAACATATCTTCATTCTTGGCCCATATGCCTTCATTAGGAGGCCTGCTTATCAACAGGCCCTCCACCAGGGTCATTTCCAGGTGCCTCTGCTGAGATCTCCTTGTAGGGTGCCTTGAAGACAGTTTTCTCCACTTTGATTCAGTGCTTTTCCAGTCCTGGCCTTCATGCTTTCCCTTCCACTGGCCCCAGGTCCATAGACTGGCAGGAACATTTTGTTTGAGGCTCCATAGGCAGTAAGACAATCCCTGCCCTCTTGTCTGGACTGATATATCTGACCCTCACCTAGTACAGTTCTATGGGGAAAAATGGAGCATTCAGTAAGCTAACAACTTTCTGGCCTCTTTCTTATGCTATCACAATAAGTGAATAAAATCTTAATTAGTGCTTTCAGTTTGGCTTGTTGTCCTAACTGATCACTTCAACACCTGGCAGCTCAGCTTTCTTCAGCTCAGCTCTTCATGGTCTTACCCAGGGTAATAGAAGTATCATGCAAGTCTCTTAGGAGCCTGGTTAGTAGAAGGAGTAGGTAGGAGGTAAATTGGTCACTACCACACAGATACAGGCTGGGAGGGATACAGGAAATCTCCTTGTCAGGAACCCCCTAACAATAAGTCTGGTTTAGATCATACTTTTGGGCTCTGGGACTTGTATATCTAGTACCAATTATAAATTACACATATGTTTTATTTCTCTTCTATTTTATTACAATTTTCAGCTTCCCCAGTCTGTGTCAAGAAATTGTCTATGTTAACGAATTGAGGCAATTCATTAATTTAAAAAACTGACAGTCATTTGCTACATATGTATAATTAGCATGATTTTCCATAGTAATTGTGAGTCTTAGTGTCGTTTTGTAATATTAAACATTGAACATACAATGAGATTACAGTTAGTAAAACTCATGCTAGACTCACTATCATTATTGAATGGGTATATCCTGCCCACCAGACTGCCTCAATATCTGATACTTTAAATTAAATGAGCTCAGTTTTCAACTATTCAGTGATTGCTGTCCAAATATTCAAGTTTTTTTCAATATCTTTTTAACACAAATGAGAAATGGTGTATCTTCCCATAGACTAGTCAAGAGAACGAAATACATTTTTCATTTACTTTTTATAAAATCCCACTAAAATGAAATAATGATGAATTTTTGTAGAGTATATTCTTACAAAATGTTACTGGAAAAAGAATCGACTTTAACTCATAAATGCTTTCTAGATTAATATATGTTACTAAGAAATTCATTTTGGTGTGCACATCACTTTAAGTTACTAATTCAATTGTCCTGGCCACAAAAGGCCACCTTAGATACTGCAGGGTCATGAGTCAGAAAACCTAAATTCTACTTCCAGTAAATTTTTCCCCTGAAATTGACATAGTCAAGAGAACAGGTAATTTAACTTTATATTTTCTTAATAATTAGAGATTTCTGTAATTCAGGTAAAAATTGCTTTTAATTAATAATAGTTTTCACAGAAGTTTCTATTTTTAAAAAATTACCAGGTAATTTTCAAATTTAAAATTTTCAAATATACATCTGTTGCTTTCTAAAATTGCTAAAATCTTCATTTTTGACTATTATTTCTCAAGACTTACTCAGGATTTTTAATTTGAACTTGTCAGTGTTGATAACACTGTGGATGCACAAAGTTGTTCAACACATAGTTGAATCAAAGCATTCCTAAATTTTACTTCATAACTGAATTTACAGTTGTTGCTATTGAATAACAGCTTCATTATAACATATGGTGTGAATTGTGCACATACGCACACACATCAATATAATCTGTATAGTAGACCTCTTTACACAATCTTTAATCTTGATGCATAGTGCTGAAATGGGATATTCCAGAATGGGTAGGATTGCAGGATTATAGGATTCAGATGCACATTTGAAAATTTTAAATTTGGAAATTACCTGGTAATTTTTTAAAAATAGAAACTTCTGTGAAAACTATTATTAATTAAAAGCAGTTTTTACCTGAATTACAGAAATCTCTAATTATTGAGAAAATATAAATTACCTGTTCTCTTGACTATGTCAATTTCAGGAGTTTTAAAAATTTACTGGAAGTAGTATTTAGGTTTTCTGACTCATGACCCTGCAGTATCTAAGGTGACCTTTTGTGGCCAGGACAATTGAATTAGTAACTTAAAGTGATGTGCACACCAAAATGAATTTCTTAGTAATTTGAGAAGCAGCTACAGGGTAAATGTCATGGATTGAATTGTGTCCCCCCAAAATATCTGTCAACTTAGCTGAGTCATGAGTCCCAGTATTGTGTGATTGCCCACCATTTTGTGTGATTTCCCTATGTATTGTAAATCCTATTACTATGATGAAATAAGATGAATTAGTAGCAGTTATATATTTTTTTATATTGATGAGATATACCAGGTTAGATAGTGCCTTAAGCCAATTTGTTTGAGATATAAAAGAAGCGAGCAGAGAGACATGGGAGACCTTGTACCACTAAGAAAGCAGTGCTGGAAGCAGAGCGTGTCCTTTGGACCTGAGGTTCCTGTGCTGGGATGCTCCCAGACTAAGAGAAAACTGATGACAAGGATCTTCCTCCAGAGCCGACAGAGAGAGAAAGCCTTTCCCTACAGCCAGCGCCCTGAACTCTGACTTCTAGCCTCCCAGACTGTGAGAGAATAAACTTCTCTTTGTTAAAGCCATCCACTTGTGGTATTTCTGTCATACCAGCACTAGATGATTAAGACAGTAGGTATAAAGTACTGTTTCAAAGATGAAGTTTAGGATGATATAGCTGGAATAAAATGGTCACAGTAAATTAAAATATTTAAGGAAAGTAAATTGATATAAGAATTTTAGAGAGTAATTCATCAGTGCTTTAAGCTTCAAATGAAGTTATATATTTTAATCTGGTCATCTTATTCCTGAGAATCTATTCTTAAGGAAGATAACTAAAAAAAATAAGTAAATAAGGACCAGTATTATATCGGTAAAGATGTTCTTTGTGGTGACAGCATTTTTATTGACAGAAGTTAGAAATAATCTAAAATTCCAACCATATGCAATTAGCTTACTTATATCATCTACATGACGTAATAGAATTTTTTGCATTAATTTATTTACTCAGTAAAAATTCATTGAATGCCTTCTGCATACAAGGAAATGGGCTAGGTGTTGGAGATAAAACCAAAAAACCAAACCCAGTGCCGTTGAGTCGATTCTGACTCATAGCGGCCCTATAGGCCAGAGTGGAAATGCCCCATAGAGTTTCCAAGGAGCGCCTGGTGGATTTGGACTGCTGATCCTTTGGTTAGCAGCTGTAGCACTTATCCACCAGGGTTTCTAGGTGTTGGAGATAGAGTGGTGAAAATTAATACATGAGCCCTGCCTTGTTTGAATTGACAGTCATCATCAGTTATGATACTTCCGAAGGCTCTACAAGTACATGAGACAATGGTTATTAATAAACTTATATGAAAATGTATCTTTCAATTACAGACTTTAAAAAATTATTTACATAAAAGCTGCAAATACAGTACAGAGAATACCCATGTACCCTTTAGTTAGTTCCCCTATATAATATCTTACATACAAAAGTATAATTATCAAATCTAGTAAATTGACAATGACACAATATTATTAACCAAACTACAGACCTTGGATATCATTTGAACAGTAACTAACAACAAGGTTTTACAGTTACTCTTTGTGTGGGGGGCTATAATTCTATAACATTTTGTCACATGAAGAGATTAATCTAGCACCACAGTCAGGATGCAATATTATTTTCTCACCCAAAGAAACCCTTACTTGCTACTCTTTATAGTCACACCCTCCTCATAACCCTAATTTTTGAATATCGCTAATCTTTTCCTCATCACTAGAAATTTTATCATATCCAGTATGTTATGTAAGTGGGATCATACTGTATGGAAACTTTCAAAACTGTCTTTTTGAACTCAGCACAATGTCCTTGACATCTTTTGAAGTTGTTGCATATATCAATAGTTTGCTCTTTTTTTATTGACAAGTAGTATTGCATGAACATATCATAATTTGTTTACACTTTCTTCCACAGGACATTTAATAATTGACATTGTATATTCTGATGGCTAAGATTGTGTGTCAACTTGGCTGGGCCATGATTCTCAGTGTTTTGGCAGTTGTATAATGTTGTGATCACTTCCCTGTTGAAATTTGATATGTGATCACCCCCATGATGGAATCTGCTGAGTGGTACCAGTGGGGTTGGGGCCTGTGGCAGCTCATTGCCTCCTCAGCCTTCATCTCTCCACCGTCCACTGCCTACTTCCTGCTCACCTTGCCAAGGTTTTTGGCTTGTTCTGGATCCAGTGGCTGCCTCTTGGGACTCTCGTTCTTGGGACTTGAGCTAGCAGCTTACCTGTCCATCTTGGGATCTGTCGATCTTCAAAGCCTGCGAGCAAGAGTCCTGCTCCCTGAACTGCTGATATTGGGTTCGCCAGCTTCTGCGGCTACGTGAATCAGGAGAAGCTTGTGGTCTTGCCTGCTGATCTTGGGATTCCTAGACCTTCACAGCCTGTGAGCGGGAGCCCTGATCTCTGACCTGCTGATCTTGGGTTCAAGAATTTCTGCAGCTCAGTAAGTTGGGAAAGGCTCTATGCTGATCCAGCCTCTACAATCATGGGAGTTGTTTCCTTGATATAAATCTCTCTATATATATATTTACACCCTTCACTGGTTTTGCTTTTCTAGAGAACCCAGCCTAAGACATATATTATTAGAGCAATATATAAGCTAAGTGTATGTATTTCAAGGAAACCCTAGTGAAGTAGTGGTTAAAAGCTACAGCTGCTAACGAAAAGGTCAGCAGTTTGAATATTCCAGGCACTCCTGAAAACTCTATGGGGCAGTTCTACTCTGTCCTATAGAGTCTTTATGAGTTGGAATTGACTCAATGGCAAGTTTTGTTTTTTTCATGTATTTTAAAAGCATAAGATTACATGTGCTTCCTTAAAATCTTCTAGCAAGGTGTCTAGAAATATTAGATAACTAATGAATATTCATTGATTGAATACATTTCCAAAAGCATGGAAACATGAAGAATTTAATTTTCTGGAGTAATGTATAGTGATTGTTGTCATAATTTTATTTTTCTAGGGTTCTATTCTGGAAGGAGCATGGGCTATGGAACCTGGTAATCAAGCTTCCAACTCTATCTTTTATTACCTATAGTACTGTTGATACTACACTAATATTTTTTCTCCACACTGTAGGTTACATTATCTCATTTAATTATGATAATAAAATACTCCATGAAGAAATATTATTCTCTCTATGTTATAGATAAGAACACTGAGGCTCAGTGAATAATAAAGAACTCTTACAAATCAATAGAAAATAGACTTACTTATCAAATTATAAAAGTTTCTAAAAAAGTAATAAACCTACCATTTGTGACTCATTACCGGTGGGATCTAAAGTTGACACAAGGGATTCTCAGAAATGGTGGCATAAACAGACCATTGTTCTGATCTTCTTGAAAAAACAACAAGAAATACAGTAAGGAAAGGGTAATTGGCTTTGAAAGACTCTGAATCAGGAAGCAGAGAAAATAGTGGGGAGCTGCAGATAGGCAAGAATCAATAAATCAACAACAAGTCACATAGGATAGAAAAATTGTTTCTCCCACTATCCCTGCCCTTCCTCCGGCCTGCTTCATGGGCCTCTGGTGGCTGTGAACTGGGGAAGCGGCCCCAGCAAAAGAGCCTATTTCCTAATCACAGCACACCCTGCTGTAAGAAGAAACAGGACCCCAAGCTTCTGCTCTAAAATCAGCAACTCAGACCTCCCCAGGGGTTTGTTCAGAGAGTGTCAGTACCTCCCCTTCCTAGGCACTGTCGGCAGCAAGGTTGCTGCAAATTGCTACAGAAGTTTCCTGCAGTGCAGTCTGCTTTCATAGTCAACACCTTACCAGCCTCCTTGTGTACCCCATAGCTGAGGCCTCTGTAACCAAGAGAATAGACCTCCCTGGAGGTCAGTTAGGGTCTGTCTGCTCTCCCTTCTAGTCAGTGCTGCAGATTGCTGACTGAGGCTGCTGTGTGCTAGGAAACAGACATCTTAAGTGGTGGCTATACCCACAGCCAACATACTATGGGGCGGGGCAGGGGGGAGACTTTGATAGCAACAAGGCAGGACTCACTGGGGGTCTGTTCAAAGCTTGACAACCCCTCTTCCACCTGAATTCTGTCAGCCCCAAGCCTGCTACGATTCGCTACAGAAGGCACTCTGCAGTGAAGTCTTCTCCCACAGTCAACATTCTACCTACCTCCCTATGTACCCCATAGGTCAGACCTCTGAAATCAACAGGACAGACAACCTGGGGTGGGGTCAATTTGGGTTAGCTTGACCCCACTTCCTGTCAGCACTAAGGACTGCTGATCGAGGCTTCTCTGTGATAGGAAGAGTGTGACTTGAGTGGAGGTTTCACTCACAGCCAACAACCTACCAGGGTGTCTCTGATAGCAACAAGACAGACCTCCGTGGAAATTCAATCGGAGCATTGCATCCCTTCCCCACCTGGCAACTGTTGATTGCCAGGATGTTGCAAACTGCTACAGAAGTCCCCTGTATTGGAGTCTGCTCTCATAGTCAGCATCCCTCCCTAAACACCTGCCTCCCTACACATCCCATAGTTCAGGCCTCTGAAACAAACAGGACAGACCTCCTTGGGTTCATTTCTGGTCTGTCTCCTCCCCTTTGTGGCCAGTGCTGAGGATTATAAACTGAGACTTCTGTGTGCTAGAAAGCAGGCATCTTGAGTGGAAGCTACACCCACAGCCAACATATCACAGGAGGGTTCTGATAGCAACAAGGCAGACTTCACTGGCTGTCCACTTGGAGCATGACAACCCCACTCCCAACTTTTAACTGTTGGCTGTTGGACTGATACAGACTCCTACAAAAAGGTGCCTACAGTGGAGCCAGGAAGCTGGTCACCTAAGTGGAGACTGCTCCCCCAACCACAACAGGGCCACTGGGGCTCTGAAACCAACAAGACAGATCTCTTCCAGATCATTCTGGGGAATACCACCCCCTCCTCCCCTGAAACAGGGGAAAGTCTGCCTGTGTTTCCCCTCAATGTCAGCACACATATAAGCAGCCCACACAGGGCCAGGAAGACAGCCTCGCACAAAACTGGAAGGCAACACTCAGCTCTGAAGGGAGCTTGCTGGGTGTGGGTTTTCAGACTGAAAACACAGTTGCAGAAACAAAATAGGAGTGATAACCAGAGAGAAAGAGAGATGAGTGCGCTCCCGGAGGACAGATGGATTAGTGTGCAGTATCTGCCCTAAGTGGCAGTTCTGGCTGGTAGACAGACCAACCACAGGGTATTCTCTGGTGTGTACAGGAGACACTGAAAGTTGAAAACTGAGATCTGGAACTTTTGAATCCTAATTAAACCAGGGAAAGAGAAGAAGCTATCACTGAGAGGGAGAGGAAACAGTAAGCAAAGGACAAAGGCTCTGCCTGTCTAAGAGTTTTTTTTTTTTTTTGCAGAAATAGTGAGGGCAAAAGCACAAAATAATTGGCAGAACTGAGAAAGATAACACTCTTGAAAATTCCAGTGCCACAACAAAAAGTGACAAGACACACAAAGAACAGAAATGATGGCCCATGCAAATGAAAATGACAAAAGCAGTGAAAATGAATCTATAGAAGTGTGAATAATGATAAGAATGGTAGAACATAATGGAACAATGTTATAAGACTTAATATAAGCATCACATGAATTCTAGAAGGAGATGAGAGAGAGAAAAGCACAGACAATACTGGAAGAAACAACGACCGGAAATTTTCCCAATCTGACAATATGCATCCACAAATCCAAGAAACTCAAAGAACAGCAAGCAAGATAAACCCGAAGAGATCTACATCAAGGCACATCATAGTTAGGCTCTTAAAAAGTGAGGATAAAGAGAAAATCCTGGAAGCCATGAGAGAAGCAGTCACATACAAAGGATCCCCAAAAAGATTAAGTACCAATTTCTCCTTAGAAACATTGGAGGCCAGAAGAGCAAAGGACAGGTATATTTAAGGTTCTGAAAAACAAAACGAAAAAATCTGTTAACCAAGAATACTATTCACAGTGAAACTGTCCTTCAAGAATGAGGGTGAAATTAAAACATTCCCAGAAAACAGAAGTTGAAAGAGTTCATATGCACCAGACCAGCCCTACAAAAAATACTAATGGGAGTTCTGCAGATAGAAGGGAAAAGACACTAGAAAGTCATTCAAAGTCATTCATAAAAAGAAAGACCCCTAATAAAGGAAATTGCACAGACAAGTATAAAACCTAGCAATGAGGTATTCATGCTTGATAATTCCAATTGTTGTGTCTTTCATGCTTTTTAACAACAAATGTATAAAAAGCAAGGATAAAATTATGTTATAGGGCATATGAAATATAAAGATATAATTGGCTAAATGACAACTAAAAGAGGAGGGGAGGAATGGTACAGGTATAGAATTTCTAGTATGTTACTGAATTTAAGTTGGTATCAGTTTACCTTAGGGTGTTATGAATTCTAGCTATGAAATGTAATACGCATGGTAATCACTAAGAAAGTATCTAAACATATATGCAAACAAGAAACAAGGGAACCAAAATGGCTCACTACAATAAACCAACAAAACATAAAAGCAAGCAGTAGTAAAGGAAAAAGACAAGGAAGGCTTAAGGCATACAAAAATAAATATTAAATGACAGAAATAAGTCACTTTTTATTAGTAATTACAGTGAATGTAAATGGACTAAACGCTCCAATCAAAAGAGAGAGAGTGGCAGAATGGATTGAAAAAAAAAATGATCCAGCTATATGCTGTTTACAAGACACACAACTTAGATCCAAGGACACAAATGAGCTGAAAGTGCAAGGATGGAATAAATACTCCATTCAAACAATAATAAAAAGAAAATTGGGGTGGCTGGCAATCTTAATATCAGATAAAGTAGATTTAAGACAAAATCTGTTACAAGAGATAAAAATGGACATGATATAGTGATAAAAGGGCCAATTCATCAAGAAGATTTAACAATCATAAATATATATGCACCCAACATCAGAGCACGTAAATATATAAAACACCTATAAAATTGGAGGGAGAAATAGACAGCACTACTACAATAGTTGGAGACCTCAATACACCACTTTAAATATTGGACACAACATCTAGAAAGAAGATCAACAAGGAAACAGAGAACCCAGCAATACTATAAACCAACTTAACAGACTTATGTATAACACTCCACCCAACGACAGTACAATATGCATTCTACTCCAGTGCACATGGATCTTACTCCAGGATAGACCACATGTTAGGTTACAAAGCAAGTCTTGATAAATTTAAAAAGATTGAAATCATACTAAGTATTTTCTCTGACCACAACTCATTGAAGCTGGAAATCAATAACAAAAACTGGAAAATATACAACCGTAGGAAATAAAAGAACACACTATTACCATATATTTATGGAAATAGCACAGCCCTTCTACATTTGTTTGCCAACTGCTACCTCCCGTCATGGGGTATTTTGGTATGCACTGCTATGCCAATTTTGTTTTTACGTTACTGTAAAAAAATTAGCATAGCACCTTATGAAAATACCCTACAGGGGGTGGGGGGGAGCAGTTAGCAAGCAAACGTATTAGGTGTGTGTTATGTGCATTAAAATGCTGTAAACTACAAATATATCAAAGAAGAAATCACAAAGAACTTAGAGTCAAATGAAAATGAAACCACAACATACCAAAACTTATAGGAAATAGCAAAAACGATACTCAGAGGGAAACTTATAGCATTAAATGCCTACATGAAAAAAGAAGAAAGATCTCAAATCAATGCCCTCCTTCAAAAACTTGAGGACCTAGAAAAAGAAGAGCAAACTAAACCTAAACCTACCAGAAGAAAGGAAATACCAAAGATCAGAGGATAAATTAATAAAATTGAAAACAGAAAATACAGAGAATCAACAAAACCAGAAATTGATTCTTTGAAAGATGAATACACTTGACAAATCTTTAGCCAGACTGACAAAGAAAGAAATTGAAAAGATGCAAACAACCACAACAAGAAATGGAAGAGGGACATTACAACAGACCCAATAGAAATGAAGAGAATTATGACAGAATATTATGAAAAACTGTACAGCAATAAACTATATAACCTAGATGTAATTAACAAATTCTTAGATCCACACAATCTACGCAAACTGACTCAAGAGGAAACAGAAAGTCTCAATAGATCCATAAAATGTGAAGAGATAGAATCAGTGATCAAAACCTCCCAACAACAACCAAAAAAAAGGCCTAGATTAGACGGATTCACTGGGGAATTCTACCAACCGTTTGGAGAAGGATCGAAGCCAATACTGCTCAAGCTCTTCCAAAAAATAAAGAAGGAATCCAAAAGCCTATTAAAAGAGTCATACACCAGAGGCGGGGCCAAGATGGCTGACGAGGTAGAAGCTACCTCGGAACCCTCTTGCAACAAAGACTCAGAAAAACAAGTAAATCGATCATGTACATGAGAATCTACGAACCCTGACCAACAAACACAGATCTAAAGAGTTGTCCTCAGTGACAGAGACTCAGCCAGTGCTAGAAGGCTGCACAATGACGCAGCTAACGAGAGAACGAGCAACCACGGGGAAGCAGCGACTGTTTTTGGAGCATGGAGCCCGTGTCCCAGTCAGAAAACCTTGGCGCCAGGCTTTGGATTGGGCGCAGGGGAGCGGAGCATGGCATCCTCAGATGGTACAAACACTGGTCACAGTCCTAGCCCCCTGAAGTGATCTCGGGGGAAGCCCAGCCAGTGCACGCAGGCAGCGCAATGACACAGCTAACAGGTGGAGAAGTCACCGGGAGGCAGTGACTGGTTCTGGAGCCTGGAGTGCAGCATTGCAGCTGGGGAACCATGCAACTGGGCTTTGGACTGGGACCGGAGGAACAGTCAACGGCTTCTGAGACAGCACAAGCACGGGGAAGTGGGTCTGACCCTCGGGGGCAATCTCGACCCAGCCAGCGCAAACAGGCTACAAGCCCCCTGGGAATCTCAGATAAAACAGTCATCACCAAGCAAGATAAGTAACTTTGTCTATATTCCTGGGTGCTACCCTTCCTATCTATCTGATCCCTCCCCTCCCTTCCCAGGTGGCTTCATTAACATTGGAATATCCTGGGCCAAAGAGCGAAGTGCTCTGCAGGTTTTTTTTTTTTTTTTTTTTTTGTCTTTTCCTAGCCCGTTGTCCTGGCCTGAGAGAAGCAGCTACAAAAAACCAGGGACCAAAAACCCTTCCCTGACTTCCTGATTGGAATAAAAATACAGAACCAACTCCAGCCAAGCATATGAGATCCACGGTCTTCGGCTTCATCTCTATAGGAAACAAGGTGGCTATTATAATGTAAAGGCAATTCTGATAGTGATCTGACTGTAATTGTTTTAGTGGATTACTGGAAAGACAAGTTTTCCAGGTCGGATATCTCTACCTATTAAACAGAGCCTTCACTGACCCACAACGGGGAACTGAGGGCAGAAGCTCCACCCAAACCACCTAGCCTCCTGCCATAGGGAACTGAGGATAGTGACACCTACCAATCTGTAGAGAGGTACATGCTTTGGGTGCCTAAGGTACAGCTGCAGAGCCCACCCACTAAAGTGCTTTAGGAATAGAGACACACCTACCTCACTGGCACTTGGGGGAAGCCTATCAGCATCCCTCCCCCCCCGGAGTGTGACTACCTACTGCTATTAGAATCTGGTGCACAAAGCTATCACCAATACTCCTCTAAGTGAATAGGTGACAGTCTACACCACACACTTGGTGACCCAAAATCAGACTCTACTCAAGAATAGTGAATGGACTCTTAGGCTTATATATCTGGAAACAGCCCAAACCAACAGGTAACAGGACCTAAGTGATTCAAAGTCTACACCAATCAAGACAGAGCAATCTAGTAGCCCATCTATGTATATTGACAGAAAACGAAACAAGATAAGACTCAGTGAGCAAACATAAAAGAAATCATTACAATATCTTATAGATGGCTCGGAGACAGCACACACATAACGCAGCAGACCATGATTGCTTCTACAACTCCCCAAATTAAAGAATCAAAATCTTTCCCAAATGAAGACACAATCCTGGAATTGCCAGATGCAGAATATAAAAAACTAATTTACAGAATGCTTCAAGACATCAGGGATGACCTCATAAATGAAATAAGGCAATCTACAGAAAAAGCCAAGGAACACACTGATAAAGCAGTTGAAGAAATCAAAAAGATTATTCAAGAACATAGTGGAAAAATCAATAAGCTGCAAGAATCCATAGAGAGATAGCATTCAGAAATCCAAATGATTAACAGTGAAATTACAGAATTAGACAACTTAACAGGAAGTCAGAGGAGCAGAATCGAGCAATTGGAATGCAGAGTGGGGGAGTGGGGGTTAAGGCAATTGACACCAATATAGTTGAAAAATCAGATAAAAGAATTAAAAAAAAATGAAGAAACCCTAAGAATCCTGTGCACTCTATCAAGAAGAATAACTTGTGTGTGATTGGAGTTCCAGGACAGGGAAGGATAATAGAAAATACAGAGAGAATAGTTGAAGATCTGTTGGCAGAAAACTTCCCTGACATCATGAAAGATGAAAGGATATCTATCCAAGATGCTCATTGAACCCCATATAAGTTTGATCCAAAAAGAAAATCACCAAGACATATTATCATCAAACTTGCCCAAAACCAAAGATAAAGAGAAAATTTTAAAAGCAGCCAGGGAGAAAAGAAAGGTCTCCTACAAAGGAGAATCAATAAGAATAAGTTCAGACTACTCAGCAGAAACCATGCAGTCAAGAAGGCAATGGGTGACATATATAGAGCACTGAAGGAGAAAAACTGCCAGCCAAAGATCAATTATCCAGCAAAACTCTCTCTCAAATATGAAGATGAAATTAAAACATTTACCGATAAACACAAGCTTAGAGAATTTGCAAAAACCAAACAAAAGCTACAAGAAATACTAAAGGAAATTCTTTGGTCAGAAAATCTGTAATATCAGATACCAACACAACACAAGGTTACAGAACAGAACATCCTGATATCAACTCAAATAGGGAAATCACAAAAACAAATTAAGATTAATTTTAAAAAGAAAAAAATGCTCAAAACAGGGAATCATTGAAGTCAACATGTAACATCACGATCATCAAAAAGAGGGACTAAATACAGGAGGCATAGAACTGCCACATGGAGAGGAAAACAAGGTGATATAGGATGATACAAGTTAGGTTTTTACCTAGAAAAATAGGGGTAAATATTAAGGTAATGACAAAGAGGTCTAACAATTCCATAACTCAAAATAAAAACCAAGAAAAACATAACAACTCAGCAAACATAAATTCAACTACTATGAAAATGAGGAACACACAATTTACAAAGAAAAACTTCTCAGCACAAAAAAAGTAAGTGGAAAAATGAAATTGTCAACAACACACACATAAAGGCATCAAAATGACAGCACTAAACACATACTTATCTATAATTACACTGAATGTAAATGGACTAAATGCACCAATAAAGAGACAGAGAGTCTCAGACTGGATAAAGAAACACGATCCGTCTATATGCTGCCTACAAGAGACACACCTTAGACTTAGAGACGCAAACAAACTAAAACTCAAAGGATGGAAAAAATATATATCAAGCAAACAACAATCAAAAAAGAGCAGGAGTAGCAATATTAATTTCTGACAAAATAGACTTTAAAATTAAATCCACCACAAAGGATAAAGAAGAATACTACATAATGATTAAAGGGACAATTGACCAGGAAGATATAACCATATTCAATATTTAGGTACCCAATGACAGGGCTGCAAGATACATAAAACAAACTTTAACAGAACTGAAAAGTGAGATAGACACCTCCACAATTATAGTAGAAGACCTCAACATACAACTTTCAGAGAAGGATAGGACTTCTGGTAAAAAGCTTAATAGAGACACGGAAGACCTAATTGCTACAATCAACCAACTTGACCTCATAGACTTATACAGAACACTCCACCCAACAGCTGCAAAGTACACTTTTTTTTTCTAGTGCACATGGAACATTCTCTAGAATAGACCACATATTAGGTCATAAAACAAACCTTTGCAGAATCCAAAACATCGAAATATTGCAAAGCATCTTCTCAGACCACAAGGCCATAAAAGTAGAAATCATTAACAGAAAAATCAGGAAAATGAAATCAAATACTTGGAAACTGAACAATACCCTGCTGAAAAAAGAGTGGGTTATAGAAGACATTAAGGAGGGAATAACGAAATTCATAGAATGCAAGGAGAATGAAAACACTTCCCATCAAAACCTCTGGGACACAGCAAAAGCAGTGCTCAGAGGTCAATTTATATCGATAAATGCACACATACATAAAGAAGAAAGAGCCAAAATCAGAGAACTGTCCCTACAACTTGAACAAATAGAGAGCGAGCAAAAAAGAATCCATCAGGCACCATTAGAAAACAAATAATAAAAATTAGAGCTGAACTAAATGAATTAGAGAACAATTGAAAGAATTAACAAAGCCAAAAGCTGGTTCTTTGAAAAAATTAACAAAATTGATAAACCATTGGCTAGACTGACTAAAGAAATACAGGAAAGGAAACAAATAACCCGAATAAGAAATGAGATGGGCCATATCACAACAGACCCAACTGAAATTAAAAGAATCATATCAGATTATTATGAGAAATTGTACTCTAACAAATTTGCAAACTTGGAAGAAATGAATGAATTCCTAGAAAAACACTACCTACCTAAACTAACACAATCAGAATTAGAACAACTAAATAGACCCATAACAAAAAAAGAGATTGAAAAGGTAATCAAAAAACTCCCAACAGAAAAAAGCCCTGGCCTAGACGGCTTCACTGCAGAGTTCTACCAAACTTTCAGAGGAGAGTTAAGACCACTACTACTAAAGGTATTTCAAAGCATAGAAAATGATAGAATACTACCAAGCTCATTCTGTGAAGCCACCATATTCCTGATACTAAAACCAGGTAAAGACACCACCAAAAAAGAAAATTACAGACCTATATCTCTCATGAACATAGATGCAAAAATCCTCAACAAAATTCCACCCAATAGAATTCAACAACATATAAAAAAAAAATCCACCACGACCAAGTGGGATTTATACCAGGTATGCAAAGTTGGTTTAATATTAGAAAAACCATTAATGTAATCCACCATATAAATAAAACAAAAGACAAAAACCGTATGATCTTATCAATTGACGCAGAAAAGGCATTTGACAAAGTCCAACACCCATTCATGATAAAAACTCTCAGCAAAATAGGAATCGAAGGAAAGTTCCTCAACATAATAAAGGGCATCTATATTTTTTATAAAAAGCCAAAAAAAAAAAAATTTTTTTTTTTTTTTTTATACAAAGCCAACAGCCAACATCACTCTAAATGGAGAGAGCCTGAAAGCATTTCCCTTGAGAACGGGAACCAGACAAGGATGTCCTTTATCACCGCTCTTATTCAACATTGTGCTGGGGGTCCTAGCCAGAGCAATTCGGCTAGACAAAGAAATAAAGGGCATTCGGATTGGCAAGGAAGAAGTAAAATTATCTCTGTTTGCAGATGACATGATCTTATGCACAGAAAACCCTAAGGAATCCTCCAGAAAACTACTAAAACTAATAGAAGATTTTGGCAGAGTCTCAGGTGATACGATAAACATACAAAAATCACTTGGATTCCCCTACCCAAACACCCTCAGTGCCATCTACATCAACAAAAAGAACATCGAAAAGGAAATCACTAAATCAATAGCATTCACAGTAGCCCCCAAGAAGATAAAATACTTAGGAATAAATCTTACCAAGGATGTAAAAGACCTATACAAAGAAAACTACAAAGTACTACTGCAAGAAACTAAAAGGGACCTACATAAGTGGAAAAACATACCTTGATCATGGATAGGAAGACTTAAGATAGTAAAAATGTCTATTCTACCAAAAGCCATACAATGCACTTCCAATCCAAATTCCAATGGCATTTTTTAAAATGATGGAGAAATAAATCACCAACTTCATATGGAAGGGAAAGAAGCCCTGGATAAGTAAAGCCTTATTGAAAAAGAAGAAGAAAGTGGAGGCCTCACGCTACCTGATTTTAGAACATATTATACAGCCACAGTAGTCAAAACAGCCTGGCACTGGTACAACAACAGGCATATAGACCAATGGAACAGAATTGAGAATCCAGATATAAATCCATCCACATGTGAGCAGCTGATATTTAAGAAAGGCCCAATGTCAGTTAATTGGGGAAAAGATAGTCTTTTTAACAAATGGTGCGGGCACAGCTGGATATCCATTTGCAGAAAAATGAAATGGGACCCATACTTCACACCACGCACAAAAACTAACTCCAAGTCAATCAAAGACTTAACATAAAGACTAAAACGATAAACATTATGGAAGAAAAAATAGGGACAACATTAGGAGCCCTAATACAAGGCATAAACAGAATACAAAACATTACCAAAAATGACCAAGAGAAACCAGATAACTGGGAACTCCTAAAAATCAAACACATATGATCATCTAAAGACTTCACCAAAATAGTAAAAGACCACCTACAGATTCGGAAAAAATTTTCACCTATGACATCTCCGATCAACGCCTGATCTCTAAAATCTATATGATTCTGTTAAAACTCAACCACAAAAAGACAAACAACCTAATCAAAAAGTGGGCAAAGGTTATGAACACGCACTTCACTAAAGAAGATATTCAGGCAGCTAACAGATACATGAGGATATGTTCTCGATCATTAGCCATTAGAGACGCAAATTGAAACTACGATGAGATTCCATCTCACTCCAACAAGGCTGGCATTAATCCAAAAAACACAAAGTAATAAATGTTGGAGAGGCTTCGGAAAGATTGGAACTCTTATACACTGCTGGTGGGAATGTAAAATGGTACAACCGCTTTGGAAATCTATCTGGCGTTTTCTTAAAAAGTTAGAAATAGAACTACTGTACAACCTAGAAATCCCACTCCTTGGAATATACCCTAAAGAAATAAGAGCCTTTACACAAACAGATATATGCACACCCATGTTTATTGCAGCACTGTTTACAATAGCAAAAAGCTGGAAGCAACCAAGGTGTCCATCAACGGATGAATGGTTAAATAAATTATGGTATAGTCACACAATGAAATACTACGCATTGATAAAGAAGAGTGACAAATCTGTGAAACATTTCATAACATGGAGGAACCTGGAAGGCATTATGCTGAGTGAAATTAGTCAAATGCAAAAGGACAAATATTGTATAAGACCACTATTATAAGATCTTCAGAAGTAGTATAAACTGAGAAGAACACATTCTTTTGTGGTTATGAGAGGGGGGAGGGAGGGATGGTGGGAGAGGGTAATTTACTGATTAGTTAGTAGAGAAGAACTACTTTAGGTGAAGGAAAGGACAATACTCAATACAGGGAAGGTCAGCTCAATTGGACTGGACCAAAAGCAAAGAAGTTTCCGGGATAAACTGAATGCTTCGAAGGTCAGCAGAGCAAGGGCCGGGGTTTGGGAACTATGGCTTAAGGAGACTTCTAAGTCAATTGGCAAAATAAATTCTATTATGAAAACATTCTGCATCCCACTTTGAATTGTGGCGTCCGGGGTCTTAAATGCTAACAAGCGGCCATCTAAGATGCATCAATTGGTCTCAACCCACCTGGATCAAAGGAGAATGAAGAACACCAAGGTCACACGATAACTATGAGCCCAAGAGACAGAAAGGGCCACATGAGCCAGAGACTTACATCATCCTGAGACCAGAAGAACTAGATGGTGCCTGGCCACAACCGATGACTGCCCTGACAGGGAGCACAACAGAGAATCCCTGAGGGAGCAGGAGAACAGTGGGATGCAGACCCCAAATTCTCATAAAAAGACCGGACTTCATGGTCTGACTGAAACTAGAAGAATCATGGCGGTCATGGTCCCCAAACCTTCTGTTGGCCCAGGACAGGAACCATTCCCGAAGACAACTCATCAGACATGGAAGGGACTGGACAATGGGTTGGAGAGAGATGCCAATGAAGAGTGAGCTACTTGTATCAGGTGGACACTTGAGACTGTGTTGGCATCTCCTGTCTGGAGGGGAGATGGGAGGGTAGAGAGGGTTAGAAACTGGCAAAATGGTTATGAAAGGAGAGACTGGAAGGAGGGAGCAGGCTGACTCATTAGGGGGAGAGTAAATGGGAGTATGGAGTAAGGTGTATATAAGCTTATTTGTGACAGACTGATTTAATTTGTAAACCTTCACTTAAAGCACAATAAAAATTATTTAAAAAAAAAAAAAAAAACTTCACCTAAAAAGTAAAAAGGCAAACTAGAAATTTGGAGATCATCTTTTGAAACCATGTATCAGATAAGAATTAAATAGCCAATATATATATAAAACATCAACAACTTAACAGCAAAAAGAGAAATAACCCAACCAAAAATGGGCAAAGGGCTTGAACAGACATTTCACCAAACAAGACATTCAAATGGCCACCAGACATATGAAAAGATGCTCAAGGTCATAAGTAATCAAAGAAATGCAAACAAAATCACAATGAGTTACAATTTCACTCCTATTAGCTTGCTAAAATTAAAAAAAAAAAAATAGAAAGTAACTAATTTTTAACTAATGTTGGTGAAGGCGTGGGGAAATTGGAACCCTTGGTCATTGCTTGTGTAGAAAACCATGGTAGTTCCTCAAGAAACTTAAAATAGAACTACCATTTTTGTTGTTGCTCTTGTTAGATCCATCGAGTCAGTTCCAGCTCATAGTGACCCTATCCACAACAAAACGCTGCCCGGTCCTGCACCATCCTTACAATCGCTGTTATGCTTGAGTCCGTTGTTGTAGCCACTGTGTCAATCCACCTTGTTGAGGACCTTCCTCTTTTCCACTGACCCTGTACTTTACCAAGCATGATGTCCATCTCCAGGGACTGACCCCTCCTGACAACATGTCCAAAATATATAAGACGTAGTCTCGCAACCCTTGTTTCTAAGGAGCATTCTTGTTGTACTTCTTCCAAGACAGATTTGTTTGTTCTTTTGGCAGTCCATGTTATATTCAATATTCTTTGCCAACACCACAATTCAAAGGCATCAATTCTTCTTTCTTCGGGCTTCCTTATTCATTGTCCAGCTTTCACATGCATATGATGCAACTGAAAATACCATGGCTTAGGTCAGGTGCACCTTAGTCTTCAGGGTGACATCTTTGCTTTTCAACACTTAAAGGAAGTCCTTTACAGCAGATTTGCCCAATGTAATGTGTCTTTGATTTCTTGACTCCTGCTTCCACGGGTGCTGACTGTAGATCCAAATAAAATGAAATCTTGACAAGTTCAATCTTTTCTCCGTTTGTCATGGTGTTGCTTAGGTCTAGTTGCCAGGATTTTTATTTTCTTTATGTTGAGATGTATCCATACTGAAGGCTGTGGTCTTTGATCTTCATTGGTAAGTGCTTCAAGTCCTCTTCACTTTCAGCAAGCAAGGTTGTGTCATCTGCATAATGCAAGTTGTTAATGAGTCTTCCTCCAACACTGATGCCTCATTCTTCTTCACATAGTCCACCTTCTTGGATTATTTATTTGCTCACCATACAGAGTAGATATGGTAAAAGCATACAACTCTGATGCACACCTTTCCTGACTTTAAACTACTCAGTAGCCACTTGTTCCATCTGAATAACCACCTCTTGATCTGTGTAAATGTTCCTCGTGAGTACAATTAAGTGTTCTGAAATTCCCATTCTTTGCAATGTTATCCATAGTTTGTTATGATCCACACAGTCAAATGTCTTTCCATAGTCAATAAAACACAGGTAAACATCCTTCTGGTATTCTCTGTTTTCAACCAGGATCCATGTAACATCAGCAATGATATCCCTGGTTCCACGTCCTCTTCTGAAACTGGCCTGAATTTCTGGCAGTTCCCTGTCGATATGTTGCTGCAGCCGCTTTTGAATGATTTTCAGCAAAATTTTGTTTGCAAGTGATATTAATGATATTGTTTGGTATTTTCTGCATTTGGATCACCTTTCTTGGGAATAGACATAAATATGGATCGCTTCCAGTTGGTTGTCCAGGAAGTTGTCTTCCATATTTCTTGGCCAAGATAAGTGAGCACTCCCAGTGCTGCTTCCATTTGTTGAAGCATCTCAATTGATATTCTGTCAATTCCTGGACCCTTGTTTTTTTCAGTGCAGCTTGGGCTCCTTCCTTCAGTACCATTGGTTTCTGATCATATGCTACCTAGAACTACCATATACACAGCAGTTCTGATGGGAATATGCCCAAGGTACTTGAAAACAATGACATGAACAGACATATGTACACCAATGTTTATTGCAGCTTTATTCACAATAGCCAAAATGTGGAAACCAACTAAATACTCATCAACGGATGGATGAACAAACCAAATGTAGTACATAGATACAATGGAAAAAAAAAAAGACAAGAACAGGCAAATGTATAGAGACCAAAGTTTCTTAGTGGTTACCAGGACTTGGAGGAAGGGGAAAGAGGGAAGTTAGTGTTTATGACATATTGAGTTTTGGTTTATGGAGATGGAAAAATTGCATTGATTAACTTATAAAAAGGTGAATTGGCAAAGGTTGTGTGATAAATATATTTACAACAGCAGCCCAAAAAAGTAACTGCCGAGGCTGCAGTTTCACAAATATCTCATGGAATTTCGTTCCTTGGTTTGGAGGTTAAGGGTCATGGTTTCATGGGACATTCCAGGTAAATAGCCCAATAACACGTTTAGTGCTTCTGTTCTACCTCCTAGTTCATTGCATATTGCCTGGAATCTTAAAAGCTTGCAAGCAGCCATTCAAGGCACCACAATAGGCCTCTATTCACCTGGAGCAACAGAGGAAAAAGGAGAGTCAGGAATAGGAGGAGGATATGGAATGTGTGGCTGATTGCCTCGATGGACAGCTGCCTCATTTGCCATGAGACCAGAAGAACTGAATGGTGCCCAGCTGCCATTACTGAACATTTTGATCAATGATTCTATAGAACTTTGTTCAGAAGAGAGGAAGGGCAGAGCAGAATTTCAAATTCTCATGGACTCCAGACTTTCTGGAGCCATGGAGGCTGGATGTATGCCTGAAACTATTGTCCTAAAATAACCTTTAAACCTTAAACCAAAAATACCCACTGACGTCTTCTTAAAAACAAACAATGGCTTAGCTTAACTAGTAAAGAATATCTTTCTTGAGCATTGTGCTCTTTTAAGATCTATTTATATGAGCTCAAATTGGAAACAGCTGCAAGAAAGACTAGATGGAAACTTTAGGGGACAGTGAGTTTATGTTAACGGTGGAGGGACAATTCAGGAAAGGTGAGAATGGTTACACAACTTGAAGAATGTAACCAATTTCACTTAATTGTGCATGTAGAAACTTGTATTGGTGTGTGTTTTTTGTGTGTACATTCCCCAAAACAAAAAATAAAATAAATTATTAAAAGATAATAATAATTCAAAAAGCTAAAAAAAATTGACACATTAAGTATGGAAGACAATTGACTAAATATTCTCACTTGCCCATTTGACTAATTGTTGTTGTTAGGTGCCATCGAATAAGTCCAACTTAATAGCAACCCTATGTGCAGGAGAATGAAATGTAGCCTGGTCCTTTGCCATCCTCACAATCAATGTTTTGTTTGAGCCCATTGTTGCAGCCATTGTGTCAATCCATCTCATTGAGGTCTTCTTTTTTTTTGCTGACCCTCTACTTTACCAAGCATGATGTCCTTCTCCATGGTTTGGTCCCCCCAATATGTCCAAAGTAAATGAGACAAAGTCTTGCCATCCTTGCCTTCAGCAGCATTCTGGCGAAGTACAAAGGTGTTAATGCAAATTTAAAAAAATACCAAAGAAGTAATCTAAATATCTCACAAAGGTATGATTACATAAAGAATGGAATAGCAATATCTATAGAATTTTATAATTATTAAACTGATGTTTTCATATATAGATACTTAAGCATGATCCTTATAATTTTTATATTTCCTCAGTTTTATGATTATATATTTTTTATTATTAAAACATATACACATAAATATAAAAAATACATACTTTATATTGTTAACACACTTTCTGTATTTAAAAAGTACTTCTCACTTATGTCTCATCTGATCTTCACAAGAACCCTTTAAGAATGTCATTACTACCCCATTTTGCTGATAGGATAATGAGACTCAAACGGACTAAACAGTTTTCCAATATCTCAAAGATATCAATAGCAGACTTTGTTCTGAAAGTCATGTTTTCTTTCTGAGAGTGCAGTATTCTTTGTACTGTATAATGACAGCATAAGAAGTATTACAGTTTATGAAAAATAAATCTATTTCATTGTGTTTATGCACTAGAAAGCTTACACTTGCACAAGGAGCAGGAATGGCTTAACCAGTAAGAAAGGTACACACCCGCTTACGTTAAGCAAAGTATTCACGGGGTTATGTTAAGCAAGGTACACCTCAGTTTACATTAAGCAAGGTACATTACATTAAGCAAGGTGTACATGGGCTTACTTTTGTTTACCTACTAATCAGTAGTGCACAATTTCACATGGTTCCACATCTTTGATGTGGTGAAAAACAGGTGAAATTATGCACTTCAGATTAGTAAGTAAATGCAAGTATGCCCATGTATAACCTGCTTATTCAGTAATTGGTCCCTGATAAGTAGGAGTTTTAAGTACATAGATCTAAACTGATTACAGCAATTTTTAAAATTATTCAGTGCTTGACGAATGTAAACTGTGTCAAAGACATTTCCTATCAAAAGATTGTCAAATAGCTAAACATTGAGTGGAACACGGCCATTGATATTTTCAATATTCAGGTGCTACCAGGGGCTTTGAACTTCCCTATAATACAAGTATAGCCCAGGGGTTATTTCTGTTAAAATCCAAGAATTTCAAGGGTTTAGGCAAAAGCCATAAAAATTCTATTTGATAGAAATAGAGAAATGGAAGTCTCTGTGAAGATTGTTTTCTTCCCTTTTCATACAAAATTAGCCTGCCTGTTGGTTTTCTTCATGGAATTTAAACTCTTTAGAAGAACATGAATCTTGGATAATTATTAAGGTGTACCAGCTCTCTAAAGATCTGAGAAAATTGTGAGCTGGTTATATAGTCTGAAGCCTGGCTTATTCTAAACTTTCTGTTCTTAGAAATCTAAAAGCTTGTCTGATAATAAGGGACACCAAATTCAGAACATCTTGAGTAAGTTCTCCAGCAGAATCCGTCCTTTTTCCTCCAGCCAATAGTTTCCTTGAGGAGAGAAAAGTATTGAGAAAAACCTATGATTTCTATTTTATTTTTAGGAAGGTGACACAAGCCTGTTGGCTATCACTCAGAAGCATATGAATTTTAAAACCTTACTTTTATAATTATTTTTCTTTTGTTCAATTAAATATGCCTTTCTTGAGTCCTAGCATTCTTTGCTTAGTATCGTGTTCTAACTGTAAGAGATAAAAGAGAAGTAAGGTACATGGGTCTGCCCTCAAAGAGTTTATAATATCATTGGGGAGATAAGATAAACCCATGAAGCAGTTTGGTATGGATACATAATCACAATTTTTCAGAAACAACTTGCTAGGAGCATGGATGTAAAATGTGGTTGTTGTTGTTAGCCACCATTGAGTCGGCTCTGACTCATGATGACATTATATACAATAGAATGCAACATTGCCCAGTCCTGTGCCATCTTCATGACTGTTGATATGTTTGGTCCATTGTTATGGTTATTGTGTCGATCCATCTCATGGAGGGATTCTCTCATTTTTGCTGATCCTTTCCTTTATGAACCATGATGTCCTTTTCTAGGGATTGCTTTTTCCTGATGGCATGTCCAATAAACTCTAGTTCTGTTGAATACAATTTAACTAGCTATTGCCTCACTTCTTAAGGATTTCATGACTAAAACAACACGATGCAACTGTATGCATAAGAATCATTAAAAAAATTGTAGAGCTTTATCGATCAAGTTGAGTCTCAGTTTTCTTAAGTATTAGGTGAGAAGTAGATATGTTTTTAAACTAAAAAGACTCTTGTACTCCCCTTAGTGATTTAGAAATCAACTTATTGGGTCACAACCATCATTCTTTTAAAAAATAAAATAATATAGAATGGATAAAATAGAAAATATCAAAATGCATCCCATAATAGGAGTAAATGTTTCATGAAAACTTTTCTTTTTAGTTGTGTGGGGAGGTAGGCATAGCTGCATAACAAAATATATTTTTTGTGGGTTATAATATATAAAGTTTGCCTAGACAGACTAATTTCCCTCTCTTTCTTAAGGTCTCTGAGTTTGTAAACTGTCTCATCTTTCATCAGGCTGTAACTACAGTATGTCACATTAAACATTGTCTTCATCGTTAATCCAAGGAGGAAATGCACCTCTTCAAATGTCCTTGCTCTTGCCTTCTTTTATTGTAAAGAATATAAAGTTTGATGGTACCTCACATGTGACATGACAAGCCTAATATAAAAGTCTAACATAATTCTTTCTACTCTGGCCTCCTTTTCTAGGTGCTGAGCTGCATCCATCCTTAGAAGCATTGCCAGTCCTAGAAGTCTCTGTGCAAACATACTGTATTTCATGCAGGATATTGTGTTGGCCGAGAAGCACCACGCCTCACTCCTGGATCTCATAGAGTTCTTGAACCAAATTCTTTTAGCTTCTAGATTAAGTCTTTTTGTTTGTTTGTTTTTACCAGAGATCAAATTTAGTCTATCTGGCTGGTAGAGCAACAGATATTACCCACTATCTCTATTTTCCTTGTCACTGCTCTCTCCTCTCCTTAAGTTCTCCAGCAGAATCCCTCCCTTTTCCTCCAGCCAAAATATAGCTATCCTTTGTGTAGATCGTTTGTCTATTTGCTCATGGCCCTCAACCCTTCTGGAACCTACTATGTGCTTTAGGAGTCTTGGGGCCAGCACACTGTATTTTCCAGTTACCTTTTTTAACAATTAACTTCCTATGCGTTCTATCATTAGGAGGCCGGACAGGAGATCAGAAAGTGGGAAGAAGAGAGAAGCTTCCAGGTCCTGCTTCTTCAGTGTGGCTGTTGTTGTAAGTTACTGTAGAGGCAGAGGGATAGTATAATTTCAGACTTCAGTAACCTCACAAAGGAAGCCACCTTTTCAGTGTTTTCCAACCTGATCAAGGTGGCATATCTTTGGTGGACAAGAACCAACTACAACAGGGTTTTCAACTGTATAAGCATCAAGTAAAAACTCATGGATTCCATCTCAGGGACATATGCAACACTAGATTTTTAACTATCACATCTTTGTCCTTTCATTTTTCTAGATAACATCACCTTTTCTTCCCTTTGCTCTTCATGTCCTGCCAACACTTATGTAATGAATTTTCCATATTAAATTTCCTTAGAAGTACTGGAGTTGATCTGATTCCCTGACTGAACCCTGACTGATACAGTCCTATGCAAATTAAATCCTCCAATTTAATAGAGGAAAGGAAACATATCATCAAACAGCACAACCTGAAGTATCTGAGTTTCAGCTCTGGTTTAGTCTATGGAATAACAGAGGTAAGTGTCTGCTTGTCATGGGTTGAATTGTGTCCCCCCCTCCCCCCCCAGAATATGTGTCAACTTGGTTAGGCCATGATTTCCAGTATTGTGTGGTTATCCTCCATTTTGTGGTTGTAATTTTATGTTAAAGAGGATTAGGGTGGGATTGTAACACCCTTACTAAGGTCACATCCTCGATCCAGTGTAAAGGGAGTTTCCCTGAAGTGTGGCTGGCACCACCTTTTATCTTACAAGAGGAAAAGGAAAAGGAAGCAAGCAGAGAGCCAGGACTTCATACCACCAAGAAAGCAATGCTTAAAGCAAAGTGCATCCTTTGGACCCAGAGTTCCTGCAAGAAGAAGCTCCTAGTCCAGGGGAAGACTGATGACAAGGACCTTCCTCCAGAGCCGACAGAGAGAGAAGGCCATCCCCTGGAGTTGAAATTTGGACTTGTAAGCTACTAGACTATGAGAGAATAAATTTCTCTTTGTTAAAGCCATTGACTTGTGGTATTTCTGTTATAGCAGCACTAGATGACTAAGACATTGTCTTTGGTACATTAATAGTTTAAGCAACTCATTTGTCCATCACTGGTGCTTGAAAGTAGATTAGAATATTGGTCAACAAAAATTCATTCCTCCCTGACCTCCACAGGGAGTATCTCTCTGCTCTGTAGATATTGACCACGGCCATGAGATTTCCTTTGACTCGTGGGATGTGAGGCAAATGAAGGCATTAAAGTAGCAAACTGAGGCCATAAGGGGTATCTTCTGAAGTTCCTGATTGCAGCTAAAACAAAAACATGACCACTAAGTGCTCAGAGGAATACATGTGGTATAAAACCTCATGTGGGCCTGCAGCCAAAAGCAGAGTACCCTCAGCAAACCCTCAGTCCCATGAGCCTAAGAATAAAAGTGTAGTCCTTTGTAGCTGAGATACTGCAATTGTTTGCCATAGTTTTTTTTTTTTTTTTTTAACATTAGCTTAGCTTTTGCTAACTTGTTGAGTTCTTTGGACTTCATTCTATTGTTTACGTACTGCTGACATCGATAATCCCTGCTGAAGTCAACATCTGGATTCACCTGACCTGACCGTTCTGATAACTATGTTCTGCTACATAACAGATCTGGCTATTTTGTTTAAAGCCTTGAGAAAATGAAAATGTGGTTAGAATTTCAGGATTTACACACACAGAAAACAGCTGGTGGTTTTAGTCAACAATTTCAAGTAATAACATTTCTCAACAACAACAAAAAAAAGATACTGTATTCTGCTAAAAATGTGCTATCCTTCATTCATTCTTTTGTTTATTATCATTGTCAAGTGCAGCAAACCAAACCAAGTCCCCTACTCTCATTCTAGAGGTGAAAACAGACCCCAAAATATAAACAGTTAAATCTATCATATAATGCCATACGATATTTTAGACAGGGATCTGCAATAATCTTTAGTCTTCTGCCAGAGTTGTAATAAACACTAACAGAGCTTATTTCTGTTATTAGTAAAATATATGTAAAACTCAATTTTTTTATTATATAAGACTAGTCCAGAAAATAGTCTTTATTTTGTTCTGTAATTATTTTCTTAAATGGGTTCCTGTCTCTTGCAGAGTACCTGAAGATGGAAAAAAAAAAAAAAAAAGGCATGTATTGGAAAGTTACAAAGGGTTCCTTTTAGAACCTGACAGCAAAGAGTATGCCTAGACATAACAAGGGTTTCGAATCAGAAACTAGAAAATTATTTAAAGAGCTACTTTCTCCATCTCTCTTTCTCCTGAAGTCACACCGTCTCTGCTCTGTTCTTTGCTTTTTGAATATCTAATTTATTCCCTTCTCTACCAACTGACTTTTGATTTGCATATAATCCAACATAAAAAAAAAAGCCACTCCCAAATTCATAGATTTGATACACAAAGATAACTGATACCATCCCTAATTACAAATTCTTAGTGAAAGGAATCTTGTTGGCTTTGCCCAAGATCAGGACTTTTCTATATCAGTGATTCTCAATGTGAGATGCCAGCAGCGTCAGCAGCTCCTGGGAATATGTTAAAAATGCAAATTCTCAGTCTCTGCCCCCAAACTACCAAACCAAACCCATTGCCATAGAATTGATTCTGACTCATAGCAACCTTACAGGACAGAGGAGAACTGCCCCATGTGGTTTCCAAGGAGTGCTGCTGACATTTTGGTTAGCAGTTGAGCTCTTAACCACTGTACCACTAGGGCTCCAGTCTCTGCCCCAGGTCTACTGAATTAGAAACTCTGGAATGGGATCAGAAATTTGTATTTTAATAAGCCCTCCAGTCAATTCTGACCATTGCTGAAGTTTGGGAACTACTGTTCTGTGTCATATCACAAAACAGTAATTTCATTATTGATGAAATTAGCTGAGACTACATTGCTTAGTTCATATAATAAAATTTAATTATAACCCATGAGGTGGGGTGAGGGTGAGGATGTTGGGAAAGAAATTTCTGTAAAAGAGAAAAAGAAAATGCATTCTAGAGATTAACCTCTTTAGAGCATTTTCTATGACTCTTTTCATCTATTGTTTTATTTTGGAAATTGATCACGGGTAGATTTCATTCTATCTATCTATGAACTGGGCTATTTTATTAAAAAAAAAAAAAATGATTGCCGTCAAGTCAATTTCGACTCATAGCGACCCTATAGGACAGAGTAGAATTGCCCTATAGGGTTTCCAAGAAGTAGCTGGTGGATTCGAACTGCTGACCTTTCTGGTTAGCAGCTGAGCTCTTAACCACTGAGCAACCAGGGCTCCCCATTTTACTAATCGAAATTTCTTACACTAAATGTGAGAAATTTGTTTCTGATGTATAAGCAAGTTAAAAAAAAAAAAAAGGAGGAACATACAAGAAATGTTTGCTTTTTATTTTTTTTTTTTCCTGCTGGATCAGTTCCAAAGGCATAGAGAAACACTTTATTTATATGACCCCTCATAATGTGGAATAATTCCATTTGAATTCCTCCTATCTTGAGTCTTGGATTTTAAAATAGTATGAACATTGTTTTTAGGAGAATCTGATGGCTAAATAACTCCATAGGCCTCCCAACAAAATACGGTTAATACATACTGGATAAAGATATTTGATATTCATAAAGTCTTTTCTCTGGCATCCTTAAATGTTATGTTAGTATTAAATTTATAAAGACAACAATGAGATTTAAAAGGATTTCTTGTTCAGAATATTTTTCAGTAGAAGTATGAGTAAAGACCTTGAGGGTACATCTCAGTAAAAGGTGAAACGAAATTTTTTGTAATGTAATATCCACTATTTACTCTGAGTAAGTAGGAATCAAAGAAAAGCCTCACTACCATAATGCTGTCCCAGGCTTTGAACAAAAAAAAACTACAAGATGTGCCCTTTGTCCTTGAAGAGATTACAACCTAAGAACATTTATTATTCCTTAAAGGAACTGATTTCAGGTGACCCAGAGCCAGCAAAAGTCACACATAGTTCCTAGCCAGTTAATACGTGGAAGAAACAGAAATAGGAAAAGAGAGGACTCATTTTATATAGATGGAAATGCAAACCTTCTAAGAGAAGGAAGAAACTGATCTTTTAACCTGTGTTAAACACTCATAAGACACTGAATAACTTACTTGATTTCTGTTCAAAATTCTTTCACTGCAGCTCACTGCTTTTGCTTCTGTTTCCTCTCTCAACTGTCAACTGTTAAATCACAGGAAGCAAGATAAATATATTTGTTCTGGGAATAATAAAGTCAAATAGAACACATTATTGAGCCAGATCCATGAAGAATGCAACAAAGAGAGAAAACATGTTTCTCTGTGGTATAAAACCTGTTGCCGTTGAGTCGATTCTGACTCATAGCCATCCTATAGGATAAGTAAAACTGCCCTATATGCTATCCAAGGCTGTAATCTTTGTCAAAGCAGACTGCCTTATCTTTCTCCCATGGAGCGGTTGGTGATTTGAACCAGCCACCTTCGGGTTAGCAGCCAAGTGCTTAACCACTGCACCACCAGGGCTCCTGTCTCGTGATATTGGCAGGGAAAAAGTTGAAAACAAGACTATGAACATTTCCTAAATGATAACATCAATATATGTAAAGAAGACAATAAGAATTAGAAGGTGCCGGGAAAAAAAAAAAAATTGAAAGCAGCAGTGAGCCTTTTTTAAAAAGTATGCAGTATTTAATAAATACAAACATGAATACATCAAAAAAAACCCTTCTAAACCCATCAATAAAATAAGAACTGGAACACTTTATACCTATGTGCTCCAACTTGATTTTATCACTATCCTGAATTTTTCTGTCATTATTTCCTTTCATTTTAAAATGCTTTTCATCATTCCACTTTGTATGAGTGCAAAGAAAAGATGGATAGATTTACAACATCAAAATTTAAGTACTCTGATTACAAAGGGAGAAAAAATAATCCCCAGAGATATGCAGTAGATGATGAAACACATTCGCAATTCATATGATTGATAAATTCTAGAAGGAAAATGAAACAAAAAAATCAGCAAATAATTTGAAAAAGCAGTTTATAGAAAAGGAAACAAAAAGGGCCTATACAAATATGAAAATATGCAAATTCTCACTAGTAATTATAGAAATTTACAAATGTAAAAACAATAATATATTACTTTATCACCCCACAGATTTGAAAAAATTTAAAAGCTTGATATTAATATGCTAACAATGAATTGACAAATTGCAAGGAAATAACGTTTTCTTCCATTGCTAATGAGAGGGTAAAGTAGAGGAGCAATTTTGGAGACTAATTTGTCAGTATCTATTGACATTGAGGAAACCCTGGTGGTGTAGTGGTTAAGTGCTACAGCTGCTAACCAAGAGGTCTGCAGTTCAAATCCACCAAGCACTCCTTGGAAACTCTATGGGGGAGTTCTACGGCGTCCTATAAGGTCGCTATGAGTCGGAATCAACTTGACGGCAGTGGGTTTTTGGATTGACACTGAAAATGTACGAACAGTAACTATGAATCCGCAATTTGAATTTTAAGTATCATAGAAAAAGCAAATGCACTGTCATAAATTAAATTGTCTCCCCAAATTATGTGTATCAATTTAACTAAACCATGATTCCCAATATTGTATGATTGTCCACCATTTTGTCATCTGATGTGATTTTCCTATGTGTTGTAAATCCTGTCTCTATGATGTTAATGAGATGGAATTAGTGGTAGTTATATTAATGAGGCAGAACTCAATCTACAAAATTAGATTGTGTCTTAAGCCAATCTTTTTTGAGACATAAAAGAGAGGAGAGAGCATAGAGACATGAGGACTTCATACGACCAAGAAACAAGAACTAGGAGAATAGTGAGTCCTTTGGACTCGCTGAGAAGCTCCTCAGCCAGGGGAAGATTGATGACAAGGACCTTCCTCAGAGCCCATGGAGAGAGCAAGCCTTCACCTGGAGCTGGCACCCTGAATTCAGACTTCTAGCCTCCTAAACTATGAGAGAATTAATTTCTCTCTGTTAAAGCCATCCACTTGTGTTATTTCTGTAATAGCAGTCATCGATGAGACATGCACATATAAATGTAAGGTGTTTATTGACGCCTTGTTTGTCAAATTGAAAAGTAAGACAACCATAATCCCAATAAAAGGAAACTATTCATTTAGGAAATAAACTAGATGTAAATTAGTTAGCACAAGGAGCCCTATAGTTACAGTGGTTAAGCGCTCGGCTGCTAACTGAAAGGTCAATGGCTCAAACTCACCGGTGGCTCCAGGAGAGAACAATGTGGCAGTCGGTTTCCATAAAGATTTACAGCCTAGGAAACCCCATGAGGCTGGTCTACTCTGTCCTATAGGGTTGCTATGAGTTAGAATGGGCTCAACAGCAACAGGTTATATGAGTTAGCATAGATAGACTGAAAACATATTTGAGTGAAAAAGAAAGCTGCAAAATTATATGTACACTATGGTATTGTTTAATAAAAATTGAAACCTATTCCAAAAATATCATGTATTTTCTTTGCATGTGTTTGTGTATACAAAGGGTCTTTTTGGTGTCTGTTAGAAGGATACAAGGTCTCTAGGTGGTGCAAACAGTTTGCTCTCAACTAATAATCTAAAGATTGGCGATTCAAACCCACGCAGTGGTGCTATGGAAGAAAGTCTTGACTGTCTGCTTCTGCTAAGAAAACCCTACAGAGCAGTTCTAATCTGTAACACATGGAGTTATTATGAGTTGGAATTGACTTGACAGCAATGGTTTTCTTGGTTTAAAAAGTATACACACAGAATTCAGGCAAGGAATGCAAGGAGGGCGGTCAAAAGGGACTTTAGATTCAAATGTGATATTCTTATTATTTTAAAAGAGCTATGCAATAATGTACTGTTGAGCACTTAAAAATTTGAAAATGAAGATAAAAGTACATAAGGTTAGGGAGGCACTTTCAGGGAAGTGGAAGCTTGAATTACACACTCAACCTAGATTGTAAACCCAATGTACGTAATATCTTCTTTGAAATGGATGCATCCGATTACCATAATGTGAAACATCCCAATAGTTGCTCTTCCTTGGTGCGATGGTGGCATAGTGGTTAAGAGCTCAGCTGCTAACAAGGAGGTCAGTAGTTCGAATCCACCAGTTGCTCCTTTAGAAACCATACGGGACAGTTCCACTCTGTCCTATAGGGTCTCTATGAATTGGAAGCAACTCAACAGCAATGGGTTTGGTCTCAATCAATATTCACCTAGCATCTTAGAGTTTTGTTATCTGTCTCCAAAGAAGGAATTTCTTTAGCTTGACAGAATAAAGTTTGCCTTTCACTGAGTATTGAGCCTACCATGCTCCAGCCACTGTTCTGCCAGACAGGGGTACAACGAGGAACAAAACAGACCATGATCCTTGCCCTGTGCATGTTATATTGAAGTGTAATATATAAATATGTTAAATGGTAGCAGGTGATATAGAGAAAAAGAAAGAACAAGCAGGGAGTATGAAACTTGAGAAGGGAGTAATTGGAAATGACAGGTGGGCATAAGCATTATTAGGGTTTTTTTTTTTTATAGATTATCCTAAGATTTTAAATCTTTTGTGCAGAATTGTCAAAGGACAACCTAAATTGCTGTACAAACTTTCATCAAAAACACAATAAAATATTATTTAAAACAAAAAGATTTTGAATGTTACCCTGAGTTGGATGGGAGGCAATTGATGAGTTTTAGGCAAAAGAGGTTTCATTAGGATCTCTCTGGGTGAAGTGTTGAGAACAAAACAGACCAAGGGTGGAAATGCTGAGAACCCTTAGGAGGCTACCACAAAAATCTGAGCAAGGGAAGATGATGGTTTGGACCAGTGTGATAACAGGGGAAACAGAAATGTTTAAATTCTATCTCTGTTTTGAATGTAGAGTCTAGAGGGTTTGCTGTAGAATGGTCACTAAAGTTTAGAAAAACAAAGAAGTTAGGACTCCAAGGTTCTTGGCTAAAATTATAAGGCTGCAGTGATAATTAACCAAAACAGGCAAGACTATAGAAAGAACCCACCACTTTTCTGTCAGTCTGACCTCTTCATTAAAAAACAA
Organism: Loxodonta africana; assembly: GCF_030014295.1. NCBI lineage: Eukaryota > Metazoa > Chordata > Mammalia > Proboscidea > Elephantidae > Loxodonta > Loxodonta africana. The sequence continues at coordinate 105,840,829 of NC_087347.1, read as the reverse complement.
AGATGTCACTTTGAGGACTAAGGTGTGCCTGACCCATCCCGTGGTATTTTCAATCACCTCATATGCATGTGAAAGCTGGACAATGAGTAAGGAAGACCAAAGAAGTATTGATTTCCTTGAATTATGATGCTGGTAAAAAATACTTAATATGCCATGGACTGCCAGAACAAACAAATCTGTCTTGGAAGAAGTATAGCCCGAATGCTCCTTAGAAGCAAAGAAGAGTGGCAAGACCTCAATTCACATACTTTGGACATGTTATCAGAAGAGACAAGCCCTTGGAGAAGGACATCATGCTTGGTAGAGGGTCAATGAAAAAGAGGAAGATACTAGACGAGATAGACTGACACAGTGGTTGCAACAATGGGCTCAAACATAACAACAATTTTGAGGATGACGCAGGACCAGGCAAAGTTTTGTTCTGTTGTACATAGGGTCACTATGATTTGGAACCAACTAGACAACACCTAACAACCACATAGAAAGAACAGATTTGCATGGATGCTAAAAATGACAGATATTTCTTAATATATGACTGCTCTGTTTCCCATTATAAATTAATAGTAGGAAACCTAGTTAATATGTCACTGCTTTTGAGTAATGACTATCTGTTTCTCTGTAAGACAGCACCACTATCAATGTGCAGGTTTGATTATGAGTTTAGACAATAAAGAGTAGGAAAAGACTGCATTTTAGAGTCTCTTGGTAGCCAGACATAGAGTGTGTCACCACATTTTTTTTAAGGATGTCTCTGCTTCATCATCTACTTTCTTCAAGGTCATGGTGGAAGAAACGTGCAACTGAAGCATGATGTCACCTATTGAACCATTAACTTAGAAGAGAAAAGGGGAAAAGGACAAGGGCTATGTTTTCCAAGGGTACTTATTTAGTAAGATGTACCAAGCAGAAAGGAGAAAGTACCAAAAGGGGAACAATGTAAACCTCAGTTGTCACTGCCACTTCTGCTAGTGGAGTTGTGTTTACAAAGTCATCCTTCTTTTGTCCTCATTCCTCTTAAATGTGACTGCTTTTCAACTTCCCTGAGGGCTGAAGAACCAGGAAGCAGCCTTGGTAAATTCAGTTGCCTTTAGTTTAATTTTCATACACCTCCATGGTAACTAACAACTAACGACCGTCATCCTGGCTAACTTCTCCAGCTTCAAAGGCTCTAAAAAAACCCCACTGCATAGCTCTATCTAAGAAAAAAAAGGCTCTATCTAAGAAAAAGCAAAGCTTCTTTTGCCAGGTAAGTTTACCCCAGATTTAAATGCACTGCTATAGCAATAGCTACTGAGGATTTTTGTTTTCTAGAGCTTTCATAGACCCTAATAAAGAAAGGGGGAAAGTGGATTTCACAGAGATATTTAACTCCAAAGGATGCAAGTAATATCAGGACAAGTAAGTCATTTGGTACTTTCGAGATGCACATCAAGGCCTACATTAATTTAGCTTATGGAACAAAAAGAAAAATGAGAGCTTACTGAAATATTTATATTGAGCCTGAAATGCCTGTTTTGTTATAAAAAGCTAATACATTAAGGTACAATTTTGGACTTTGAGTTTTAGGCCTTACTATAAATAAGAAGTTCTTAAAAATGGCCAGTTGCTTTTTTGATTATAGAAAAACAAAACTAAGTACAATTAAATAAAAACTGTGACTCATGTTCTTTTCACTGACCACCCCACTTAAAGTGGTAGCCACTCTGTTACCTGCGTCTGCTTATTGTGGTCACAGAATGTCTTATATTAATTAAAAAAAAATTAGCATCTTATATTTTTCTTTTTTTCAATGATCCTCTGCTCTCACAACAGCATAATCTCCGCAAGTGCAAAAAGCTAGCCAGGCTTCTTCCCTGCTATAACTTTGGCTCCTAGAGAAGTGTCTGAGATACGGGAGTGTTCAATAAATATTTGTGGAATGAATGAACAAATTAGGTGCTTGGGAAGAGCTTTGGGCAAAGGTACCTAGCACTTCACAAATTCAATGTGCTGTTTAGAGTGAGACAAAGGATGACAAACACATCACCCTACATTTTCAAAGACACCCATTTATATAGCATGCATTCTTATTTGAGGCCATGTCTACTTGTCTGTGATATCCTGGGAGAGTGGTGTTTTTAATCTAAAGGATAAGGCAAGGGTTAAGAAAATCAAACTTGGTATTCCTTTCAGTCTCTAGCTTCTCTTGCTTTCCATCGTGTCCTGACATAGCTTAAGAGAAATTTTAATGTCACATATTCTATGACATGCAACAATTTGGTGACGGCTGTAACAAGAATTTTGAGAGTAATTTTTATATCATACTTACTGAAACTTAAATTATTCTGTTGTCTTTTGAATTGCTATGGTTATGGATTTCTATTATAAATTCTCAAAAAAGAGTTTGTTACTGCTTTTGCTGTTCTGCCTTCTGTTGAAATTTGGAATATATGTTTTAGTTATTAGTGAAAATCTATTTCTAAATAGTTTAGTCTGAACAAATTGTTGTTGAACTTTTTAGATTTAGATATCTGTATCGTCCATGTATGGAATAAATTTTAATAATTCCATATACCTTTATGTTCATAGTACAAACTTGACCTTACAGTAAACAATTTTGCAAAATGTGGTTAGTCAATGTATATATATATTGACACTTAGAGAAACCTATCAGCCTTAAGGAAGCTCTGGTGGCATAGTGGTTAAATGCTATGGCTGCTAACCAAAGATGGGCAGTTCGAATCCACTGGGTGCTCTTCGGAAACTCTATGGTGCAGTTCTACTCTGTCCTGCAGGGTCACTGTGAGTCAGAATCAACTCAACAGCAAAGGGTTTGGTTTTTTATTTTGCTTATGAGTCTTTAATTGTGTTTTTGAAAAATGTACTGGTTAAGCATATTTAACCTCTGGTTATGTATCTAGGCACAATTACACAAATGATCAATTTTTTTTAATTGTCAAAGGACGTTTTTCATATATTTTCTTTCCTCATTATACAATCTAATGCAGGTGAAACATTAAAGAATAGCTGGTTAATCTTTAGAATTTTCAAAATTTGAGTCTCTGGGTGGCACAAATGGTTAAACGCTCAACTAGCCAAAGGCTGGCAGTTCAAGCACACCCAGAGGCACCCTGGAAGACAGGACTAGCAATCTGCTTCTGAAAGGTCAGAGCCTAGAAAATCCTATGGAGCAGTTATACTCCGTACACATGGGGCTGCCATGAGTCAGAAGTGACTTGACGGCAACTAAAAACCAAACAACATCTTCTCAAAGTCCACAGATTAGTACCACTGAGATGGAGATTGATACACTAAGCATCTTCTATAATGATTTAACCTAAGTTGATTACTCACTTTTCTGTCTTTCTGTGTAAGTGTAATTTAGTCAGGCTATAAAAGTATTATTAACAACAACTGAAGTTTGTATGTCCTAAGTAACTGTCATAGCCCTGGTGGTGAGTGGTCAAGAGCTTGGCTGCAAATCAAAATGTTAGCAGTTTGAATCCACTAGTTGCACCTTAGAAACTGTATGGGGTAGTTCCTACTCTGTCCTATAGAGTTGCTATGAGTTAGAATCAACTCAGTGGCAATGGATTTTTATTTTGTTTTGTTTTTTGGTTAATTAAATGTCACTTAGCACTAGTATAATGTTTTGTAACTAAAGTACTAAGGGCTGTACATATATTGCCTCATTTAATCTCACAACAATCCTATGAGATAGTTAATATTTCAGAATCTAGGGAAGTAATATAAAAAAATATAGAGAGGTAAAAACGTCTGCTCCAGATCAAACAGCTTTAAATACAGGTCTTTTCAACATTAGATTCCAAATTTTCACCATGATGCTGTAAATAAACACCATACACTAATTAACTATATTACATGTGATAAAAAACCTATACCTGTTGCCATTGACTCAGTTCTGACTCAAAGCAGCCCTATAGGACAAGCAGAACTGCCCAATAGGATTTCCAAGGATTATGATGTTGGCAAAGAATATTGAATATACCGTGGACCCAGAAGAACTAACAAATTTGCCTTAGAAGTACAGCCAGAATGGTCCTTAGAAGCAAGGATGGTTGGTGATAATTTATCTTACATACTTTGAACATATTATCAGTTGTGACCATTCTTCTGGAGAAGAATATCATGATTGGTAAAATAAAGAGTCAACTAAAAAGAAGACCCTCAATGAGATGGATTGACATAGTGGCTGTAACAGTCAACTCAAAGAAACAATTGTGAAGATGGTACAGGACCAGGTAGTGTTTCATTCTGAATAGGAGCTGACTCCACGGCACCTAACAACGATCTTTATGGAAGCAGACTGCCACAGCTTTCTCCTGTGAAGTGACTAGTAGGTTCCAATCACTGACCTTTCAGTTAGCAGCCAAGCACTTAACCATTGTGCCACCAGGGCTCTTTTTGACCAATACAGTCTTTTAAAAATTATTCAAGTCATTTGCATTACAATTTTTCACACTATCTAGACATATTTAAATGTAAGTTCACTCAAATTAAGCTGCAAAAAATACTCATATTTTTATCTGTGGATCTTAACACTTGCCATGTAGTAAGTGTTAAGTAAGTATTTTTAATAAATGGAAACCAGGAATAGCACTTATGTCAGAAAAGTAATTATTCAGGAAAAAAGACAAGACACATGTAATTATAAAGTATCTACTTGATTGCTCTGTAATTGTCTTAAGGTGAATTTGTAATGTGTGGTAGGCTAAGTAATGGCCTACCAAAGTTATCCATGTGCTAATCCCCAAAACATGTGAATCCTCACATTTACCTTCACCTGGTAAAAAGGAACTGTGCAGATGTGATTAAGAGTCTTGAAATAGAGAAATCATCCTGAATTTTTTTAGGTGGACCAAAGGTAATAATTAGAACTTAAATTTGTGTATATATTTTTAAAGGATCTAAAATTAGAAGATCTGGTGGTGCAGTGGTTAAGTGCTTGGGTGCTAACCAAAACTGGCGTTTGGAACCCACTAGCCCTTCCAAGGGGAAAAAGATGTGGAAGTCTGCTTCTGTAAAGATTGCAGCTTTGGAAACCCTATGTGGCAGTTCTACTCTGTCCTACAGGATCATTATGAGTCAAAATTAACTTGACAGCAATGGGTTTATAAACTCACGGTTCTAACAAGCATGCACCATAAGTACAAGAAACCTGAGGAAAACTACACCACCACAGAATATAATCAGATTGATCAAAGCCAGTGAGAAGGAGAAATATCTTAAAAGCAGTCAGAGAAAAATAACACATTACATACACAGAAACAAACATAAGGGTAACTAACAGTAGATTTCTTATCAGACTCAATTTAAGCAAGAAAATAGTGCATTAATAAAAGTTTAAAGTACTAAACAAAAACAACAACAAAAAAAAAACTAGAATTCCAAGTAAAATTATCTTCTGACAACAAGTGGGAGATACAGATCTTTGCAGACATTCAAAAGCCTAAGTAATTAATCATCTGCAGATTTGCACTATAAAAAACATTAAAGGAGATCCTTCATGTAGAAGAAAAATGATAGCAAATGAAACTAAATCTAAACAAAGGAAAAATAAATTACTCAAAATGGTGAAGAAATGGATATTCATATGCAAAAATTAACTTTTCTCCATACTGTGCACCAGGTACAAAAATTAACTTAATATAGTGTACAGAATTAACTGCAAATTAGAAACTATAAGATTTCTAAGGGAAAAAAAAGTGAAAATATTTAGGACATGCATTCAGCAAAGATTTCTTAGATGTAATACCACAAATACAATTTATTAAAGAACAAATTGATATATCAGACTTCTTCAAAACTAAAAATCTTTTTCTTTGAAAGGCACTGTTAAGAAAATTAAAATCAAGACACAGTCTGGGAGAAAATAATTGTGAAGCATATTTCAGATTAAACAGATTTGAATAAAAAATAAAAACTCCAGTTCACAGAAATGGCAAAACTTTGAACATTTTACCTAAGAAGGTATGTTGATGGCATATAAAGACACAGAAATATGCTCAATATTATTAGTCATTAAAAAAATAAAAAAACAAAATGAAACAAAACCCATGCTGTAACCTGACACTTCCAGGTCTGCTTGGCTTGGCTAGGAAGGCACACAGAGTGGACAAAAGTGAAAAAAGATGCTTTATTTAGTTGGCCAAGTAAAGGAGCACATCGGGACTCCAGTCGCCAATGTGTCTCCGAGAACAATGGCCCAAGGGGGTTATATGGATGAAGTAAATCAGGTCTGGGGTCCCCAGGAACACCCCAGGGTGGGGCCAGCTTGCTGATTGGTTTGAACTGAGAGGACATTCTTGAGGCAGTCCAATCTCTTGTACCTGTTCAGTCTGAAAGGGGGACCACAAAGATGGCATTTTGCCTCCATCTAGGGCATAGATGGGGGTGTGTTTTTTGGCCTTTGACATCAGTAAGTCATCTGAGCAGCAGGGTCATCAGTATTGTTCAGTTCAGGAGGATCTGAGCTGGTCCAAGACCAGTTTTAGCTGGACTGATGACCCCCGTTTCTTGTTTTCTGTAACTGAGTCGGAACCGGAAGTATACCTAAATAGGAGATACTCTAAAAGCAGAGATTAGTTCCTGTTTTGCCTAATAACAAGATAGCTTACATGCTGAGAGTTACCTCTGTATATTACTGAAGATGGCAGGCTTGGCCCCTTGTTTATTCAACGTGGCCAGGATAATGCCAGTATCATTCTTTCCTCTTCTTTTCAGGATTTGCATCCTTCATAGAGTTCAAATCCTGTTTATACACGGACATGGGCTGAAGGTCATTCTTTGGTAACTGCTTCTTGCTGATTAAGGGTATTGGTGTACAATCAAACTCTGGTCACAACTGGTTTGGAGGGAATGAGACTATACTCTCACCTTAACATGAAATGAAACTTTTGAAGCTTGGAGGACACAAATTTAACTAACATGTTAAACAAGCAAGGGCAAGTAAACATATCAATAGTAGATAAGCAAGTGGAGTGAGGAAAGGCAATATCCATTTGGAGGGGAAACAAGAGGTGATCCAGGTTGACAAAGACTCAGACCCACCATCAGGGAAGAGTCGAGTATTGATTTTGTCCAGTTTACTATCATGCTAAGCTTTTTTTAATCAGTCTTTATTTGGGAAGAAGTGTTGATCCACATATAGCAGGAGGTGTTAGCAATAGTGAACACTCCCCCTTGTTTAGCTAGGATGTAGTCAAGGACCACCCAATTATCTAGAACTACTCTAACCAGAGAATTGAAGGACTGTTGTTGTGCCCTTACAGCTGATTGGGTGATGCTGGCAAGGATATGAATGGTTTCAGTAAGGTTTCTTATAGAGTCCATGGCACTGGCTATTCCTGGCCACAGAAAGATTACACCAGCAGCATTTTAAGCTTGGGAACTGTAATAAACTGGGCTAAATCCACATGGGTTGGGACCCCTTAGGTCCCAACTGTCAGCCTCTTGCTTGATTCTGAGGGAAGTGGGAGACATGAGGGAGCATAAATGAATCATCAGTGACCAGGAAAGGGATTGTCAGGTAGTCATATGCATAGGTTCCAATCAATATTCTAGGATGGATCTACGCATTTGACTGCCTTTGTGTGTGATGGTGGTGAGTACCCGCAGAGAAAGAAAAAGCTCTTGTGAGCACAGACCATACCTGTCTTGGGGGAGGTGTAATTGTTAATTAGCTATAGCCACTCATTTGGGACAGGCATGGTGAAATTGCAACCAGGGTAATTTCCTATATTATTGTTTCTATTGAGTCCATTTTGGAAAGTCTCTGTCAGAACTGCCAGAAGTCTTCTACAGAGATTTTGATCATTATTGTCAGACAGATCGGAACAATTTATAGTAGTAGTGTATGGTTTACTTCCAGCCACAGAATGGTGGATATGTTTAAACAGGGGGCAGGCTGTAGATGTGCCCATACCCTGAGCACACTCCAGTCACACATCTAGTTTAGGGTGCAAGGACCTAGTTCAGGGTCAGTTAGGTTGGGAATGGGGGAGACCCAAGGTGTATGAAGATCTTCTGAAGAATTGGGTTTGGGATGATAAATCCAGCAGTTGGTTAGGTTACCCCCCATGGCTACTGACTAGGTTAGCTGTAGAAACCTACCAGTGTAAGCATATTTAATACGGCTAACAGAAGTAGCAACAACAGCCACATCTTGGGTGAGAATAGGTTATTTGGGGCAAAGAAAATGGTTAAACTCAGCAGGGAGGAGACACCAGGTCATGCAAGTCCAGAGAACAACTACTTGCAAAGCCAGGACAACATATACAGCCAGTAGGGGGTGACAGTCAACTGGTATAGCAAATCAGTTATCTGTTTTCTTTTTCTTAAAAAGCCACATCAGTTCTTCTATTGGTTCGGCTTCCCAGTTGTCATGGTTTTGTTTAGCCTGCTCATCAAGGCTTGGGACAGGGGCTGGTTTGATCCTGGTGTGGTAAACTCAAGCTCCTTTTCTGCTAACTTTGATGGCTGTTGGGGTGGACATCAACACTTCACAGGGTCCATTCTATTTTTCTGTTAGCACAATACTATCCCAAGCTTTAATGCATACCCAACTTCCAGGCTTTGCCACATGGAACAGCACCTCAGGTAGTGGGATAGTCTGCCAGGTGACATGGGCATGGAGACAGATGTGGAGAGATTTAAGAATTTGTCCTGCTAAGCTCAAGTATTGTTGTATAAACAATTTACCTTGTTCATGAATACCATCAGCTCCCAGATCTTTGGTCATATTTGTAGTGTTTAAGTCAGATTCATTATAATTACAGAGCAAAGGGCACTCATACATAAACTCAAAGGGACTTAACTTTAACTTATTTCTAGAAGCAACTCTTACCCTGAACAGAGCCACAGGGAGAGAGCTTTTGTCCAAACTAACTTAGTTTCTTGACATATTTAGACTATATGTGTTTTTAACATCCTGTTCATTCTTTCTACTTTTCCACCTAACCGTGGTCTCCAGGCACTATGGAAATGCCACTTGATGCCAAGATGTATAGCCACTAGTTGTATTATCATGGCAGTGAAGTGAGGTCCATTGTCACTTACAATCTGTTGTGGCAGGACAAATCTAGGCATGATCTCTCCTAGGAGATATTTTGCTACTTCTATAGTTTTTTCCATCCTACAAGGATAAGTTTCTACCCAGTAAGAAAAAGTATCCACAAAAACTAACAAATATTTGTAATTACCTGGTGCTTGTGGCATCTCTGTAAAGTCTACTTGTCAACCTTCTCCTGGGATTTGTCCCTGATATTGTGTTGCAGGTGGAGTTGTGACAAATGTTTTTGGGTTATTTTTCTGACAAGTGACATATTGTTGGGTAATGGACTTTATTGTTGCTTGAATGCCTTCAACCACTAGGGGTCGGTGCACCCGATTGTACATAGCTTGCCTTCCATTCGACTCGACGGCACTGGGTTGGGTCTGGGTTGCCTTCCATAGTGGGTGGCCTCATGTAACTCTTTTAGGACTGGTGGTATCTTTTTTTGGGGGAGGAAAATCGTCCTTCTATAGTGCAAAACCGCTTACCCCTTTTTTTGAGTTTCCATTCATTAGCTACATATTCATCTCTTTCTGTATAGCCGGGGTTGTTGCTTAATTTGGGGAGTTAGGGAATAAGAGCTGCTATTACAACAGGTGTAAGAGTCCATGCAGCTCCCCTCGCCTCTTCTATTGCCCTGAGCAGTGAGAGACTCACCTTGATGATAATTCCTTGCAGTGGATTACAGCCACAGCTTTTGGTAACAGGCCTGCTTCAAGGAGTAGTAATATTTGTTGGCCGTGCTTAATTTCTTTTTCTGCTGAGGTTAACAATCATCTCTGCCTCCAAAGTGCCCCATGTGCATGTAAAACTGAAAATGCATATTTCGAATCCATGCAAATATTTGCCTATTTTGCCCTGGTCAGTCTTAGAGCTTGGATCATGGCTATCAGCTCAGCCTTTGGAGCTGAGGTGCCGCTAGGGAGAGCATTCACTTCCAGAATTGCAGTAAGACTGACAATTGCATAGCCTGCCTTCCGTTTCCCATCTTCTATGAATCTACTCCCATCAGTAAAGAGTTCAAGATCTACTTGGGCCAGGGGCCTGTCCTGTAAGTCAGGGCAACTGGCATATACTAATTCAACCATTTGAACACAGTCATGATGTATGGGATCACCAAGGGGCAAAGTAAGGAGGAGGGTGGCTGGATTCAGGGTGGTTGCTGGCTGGATTGTGACATTTGGATTGTCCACCAGGGTGGCTTTGTACTGGGGTATTCAGCTTTGAGGTAGCCAGTGGCTGCCTCTCTTTTCTAAGACTGTCAGAACTGAATCACTGGTATACATTCACACTGGCTGCCCTACAGTGAGCTTCTGCGTGGCTTTTAGCATTCTGACAGTTGCTGCCACTGCTTTCAGGCAAGCTGGCCACCCTTGAGTCACTGGGTCTAAAGTTTTAGAAAAATAAGCCACAGGGCATCTCCAAGACCCTAAATGTTGGGTGAGCACTCCTGTTGCAATTCCTTGATGTTCATATACAAATAAATCAAACGGCTTATGTAAGTCAGGCAGACTCAGGGCTGGGGCCTCTGGTAAGGACTTTTTGACCTATTCAAATGCTCTTTGTTCATGGTCAGTCCAGACAAATGGATCTGTCTCTTTGCCCTGTAGAGGGCGTACAAAGGTTTGGTTAGCACACCAAAATTTGGGATCCAGATTCTACAAAATCCTGCCATTCCTAGAAACCCCCGCAGCTGTTTGCCATTCTCAGGTGGGGCAAGCCTACAAATGGCCTGTTTTCTCTCAGGTTGTAATTCTCATTGTCCTGCACTGATGATGAATCCTTAATAAATAATCTTTTGTTGCACAATCTGAGCTTTTTCTTTAAACACCTGATACCAAGCCTTAGCCAAGAAGTTTAACACAGCCACTGTGTTGGTACTGCAATCAAATTCATTATTACTTGCAATAAGGAGATTGTCTACATATTGTAGAAGAACCCCATTAGTCAGTATTAGTCTCTGAAGTTCTCTAGCCAAGGTGGTCCCAAATAATGTTGGGGAGTTTTTAAATCCAGAAGCAGCATTATTGCTGCTTCTGCCTAGAATTTGGATCCTTCCACTCAAACGTGAATATTTCTTGACTTTTTATGCCCAAAAAACACAGAAAAAGGCATCTTTTAGATCTAAAACTGAGAAAAACATATCTTTTAGATCTAAAGTCCAAGCAGGTGACAGTCCTGAAAGTAAAGTATAGGGATTAGCTACCATCGGATGTATGGTGACCGTTACCTGGTTAATGGCTTCCAGGTCCTGGACAAAACGGTATACCCCAACCTTCTTCTTAACTGGCAAGATAAGAATGTTGAAAGCAGAATGACAGATCTGCAAAAGTCCAAAATCTAAGTACTTACCAATGAGCTGATTAATGGCCACCTGGACTTCTTTGATTTAGTAGATACTGCCTGACGTGTGGTGGTGTGATGTTAGGTAGCAGCTGGGCTCTAACTGGTTCTGCGTGGTGGGAGTATTCTGGCCATTGAGTGGTCCAAACAAGTGGGTTGACTTCAGTCTTATTCTAAATTCAGGGCTTAAATGGCACCTGTATTTATCTTTGACAATTTTGGACACTCTTTCTTCCAGCGACCTTTTTCTTTACAGTAGGCACACTGGTCCTTGTTTTAGGGAGTCTTCTTGTGCACTCCCCCCACTGGAGGCCCTCCTCTTCTTTGTCTAATTAGATTCTCCCTGTAGGGCTGCAGCCAATAAGGTAGCTTGTCTCTTGGCCCTCCTATCTTCTCTGGCATCTTGTGCTTTTTCTTTTCCTCTGTTATTATAAACTCAACTAAGTGTCCAAGGTTCACAGTAATGCTCTCTTCTATTTTTGACGCTTCTTTCTCATGTCTGGGTCTCTTTTTACAATGAAGATAGCATTAATCATTCTGGTATTTTCAGGCAGCTCTGGGTGTAAATCCGTATACTGTCTGAAAGTAGAGAAGATTCTTTCTAGGAAGGCAGAAGGGTCTTCATCTAATTTTTATCTGACTTCATAGACTTTATTTAAACTCTTTTTCTTAAGACCTACAAGTAAACAGTCCTGGTGCTGAGTGAGCCTACAACACTTGTCGGTGTTGTTCGGATTCCACTGAGGGTCCCAGAAGGGGATGGCCTCGTCTGGCATGGGGTTACCCCGCTGGTCATCACGTTGGTGCTGGGCTTCTTCCCTGGACTTTTCAAACACCATTCGCCTTTCTTCGGGAGTCAATGAAGTATTTAAAAGGGACTGGCAGTCTGCCAGAGTAGGGTCAAAAGAACTAAAAATTGTAGCAAACAATTCATACATTTTAAGTGGGTCCTCCCTATATCCCGGAGTGTAGTTTTTCCAACTGTATAAATCAGATGTGGTGAAAGGCACATGCGCTCCCACCATGGTGCTGTTTCTCCCTGGGGCCTGCCTAAGGGGGAATTATTCTGAGGCCCCCTGAGCATGGCTCTGATCAGGCAAGGGCTCTTTTGGAGTCAAATTGGGAACTTGATAGGGGGCCCCCTGCCTCATATGGGGTGCAGAGAGAAGACGCTCCTCTTCCCTGAGACCCTCAACAGTTATCAAGTCTACTGGCTCCAGACCTGAGACCAGACTTTGGGAAGACTGGAGTCTATAGGGTGGCAGTGACTGTGGGAGCCTGAACGGATCATAAGGATCCCCTCCTGTTAACACATTGGCTTAGGGCTTTTTCTTGGTTTCTTTTTGAACAAAACTTTGACAAACTTGTTACATTTCCTCATCATTATACAGTGACATAAAAGCTTCTACATAATGTTTCTCATCCCATTTTCCATTTCTAGTGCAATACAAATCTAACTGTAAAATGGTGTTATACCCCATCGAATCATTAGGGAGACACTTTTCATTGTCTTTGAGTGATACTGTGGCCAAACTGTGTTACAAAGGGTCATAACCAAACTTATCCCAATGTTTTACTGTACTTCCTAAGGGGGAACATTCAGGAATGCTTCTGGTATTTCCCATTTTCTTTTACCTATAGCAAAATAACCAGTAGAACCAAAATACCAAAATTCCAAAAGTAGCTAACAACTGACTGGTTAAGCAATCCAGCGCTTATTGCTTCCTTTTCCTGCTCGAATACTGGGCCCTAAAGGAACCCTCAATGGAGGTCCAAGCAGCACAGCTATCAGGTGGAAGTCTCAAACAAATTCATTTACCCGAATTCTCAAGGTTCTTCTCCCACTTTCCAAGGGCTGCCATTGGGACTGAGACAGGCCAAGAGAAATCTCCAGTGCTTGCTGGTTGTTCTCCTCCAGTCCTTGGCAGAGCAACTCCCTCCTGGCTGGTTCACCCAATCCACTGCCCTCAAGTTGATTCCAACTCATAGCAACCCTATAGAGCAGAGTAGAACTGCCCCATAGAGTTCCCAAAGAGCACCTGATGTATTCAAACTGCCGACCCTTTGGTTAATAGTTGCAGCACTTAACTACTACACAACCAGGATTTCCGGCTGGTTCACCAGAGACTGTAATCTGACACTTCCAGATCTGCTCAGCTTGGCTAGGAAGACAAACAGAGTGAATGAAAGTGAAAGAAGCAACTTTATTTAGTTGACCAAGTAAAGGAACACACTGGGACTTGAGTCGCCAAGGTGTCTCCCAGAACAATAGCCCAAGGGGTTTATATGGATAAAGTAAATCGGGTCTGGGGTCCCCAGGAATATCCCAGGGTAGGATGGGGCCAGCTTGCTGATTGGGTTGACCTAAAAGGGTGTTCTTGGGGCCCTCTGATGTTTTGCACCTGTTCAGTCTGAAAGGGAGCCACAAAGATGGCATTTTGCCCACATGCAGGGTGTAGACAGGGATATGTTTTTTGGCCTCTGATATCAATAAGTGGTCTGAGGGGCAAGGTCATCAGTACTGCACAGTTGAGGTGGACCTGAGCTGGTCCAAGACTGGTTTTAGCTGGACTGAAGACCCCAGTCTCTTATTTTTTGAAACTGAGTCTGAACCAGAAGTATACCTAAATAAGAATAATCTCTAAAAGTAGAGGTTGCTTCCTGTTTTGCCTAATAAAGGAACAGCTTACATGCTGGGAGTTAATGCTCTATGTTACTGAAGATGGAAGGCTCAGCCCCTTGGCAGGGCCTCTTGTTTATTCAATGTGGCTGGTGTAATGTCGGTCTCAATGCCTCACACCATACCCAAAATCAAATTCAAAATGGATTAAGGACCTAAAAGTGCAAACTAAAATCATAAAACCCTTTAAAGAAAATGCAGGGGCAACACTGTCAGGCCTAGCTTTTAACAATGGATTATCTAAAATAATAATAAAAGCACAAACAGCAGAAGACAAAATAAATAAATGGGACTTCATAAAAATTAAAACTTTTGTTCATCAAAAGACTTTTCCAAAAAACTGAAAAGACAACTACCAACTGGGAAAATACCTTCAGAAACCATACATCCAATAAGAATCTAATCACCAAAATATATATAAAACTTTGACAACTTAAAAGTAAAAAGACAAATAACCCAATCATAAAATGAGTGAATGGCTTGAATAGACATTTCATCAAATAAGAAATTCAAATAACCAGCAGACACTTGAAAAGATGTTCAACATCATTAGCCATCAGAGAGATGCAAATCAAAACCACAATAAGATAACATTTCACTCCCACTAGGATGGCTAAGATAAAAAAGAAAAAAGAAAAAAAATCTAGTGTTGGCGAGGATGTAGGGAAATTGGAAAACTTATCCATTGCAGGTGGGAATGCAAAATGGTTTAGTGGTTGTGGAAAACAGTGTGGCAGTTCCTTAAAAAACTAAAAATACAACTACCATATGATCCAGCAATTTCACTCTTAGGTATATATCCAAAAGACTTGAAAGCAGAGACTCAAAAATAGACTTGTATACCAATGTTCATTGCACCGCTATTCACAATTGCCAAAAGGTTAGAAATAATCTAAATGCCCATTAAAGGATGAATGGATAAGCAAAATGTGTTACATATACACAACGGAATATTATTCAGCCAGTAGGAGAAATGAAATCTTGCTACAGTATGAATGGAGCTTGAAGTCATTATGCTGAGCAAAATGAGCCAATTACAAAAGGACAAATATTGTCTGACCTCAGTTATATAAAGAGATAATATGATTGTTAAGGTTGTGTGTCAACTTGGCTGGGCCATAACTCTCAGTGGTTTGGCAACTATGATGTAGTTTGGCAGTCTAATAATAATGTAATCATCTCCATGATGAGATCTGATATAATGTGATCACCTCCAGGATGGGATCTGCTGTGAGTAGTCAATCAGTTGAAAAGGAGCTTCCTTAGGGGTGCAGCCTGCATCTAATACATGTGAACTTTCTGGCAAAGCTCTCTGGCTTTTGCTCTGCTCTGGATCCTGCATTTAGCTCATTAGCATCTGACCTCCAGTTCTTGGGACTTGGGCCAGCAGCCTGTCGTCTTACCTGCTGATCTTGGATTTGTCAACCTTTACAGCCATGAGTCAGCAGCCTACAACAGGGACCTTGGGTTTGTCAGTCCTTGCAGCTACGTGAATCAGGAGAAGCCTCCAGCCATTTCCTTGAGATAAATATCTCTCTCTCTCTCTCTCTCTCTCTCTATATATATATATATATATATATACATATGTGTGTGTGTGTGTGTGTGCTTCACTTGTTTTGCTTCTCTAGAACCCAGCCTAAGACAGGAAATAAAAAGCAAATGTATAGAGACCAAAGTTTATTAGTGGTTACCAGAGGTGGGAGAGAGGGGGAAAAAGGGTTAACAGTGAGAGAAAAATTGCACTGATTAAGGGCATTGCACAACGAAATATTGTAATTGTAATTGCTGTCAATAAGTTGTACACCTGTAAAAAGTTGAATGGCAAAGATGGTGTCACAGTTATATTTACAATGACAAAAAAAAAAAAAAAGAGTAGATGCTAAAGCTGCATATGTACAACCAAACGTTTCATGATATTTGGTTCCTTGGTTTGGAGATTTAGGGACAGTGTTTCATGGGACACCCCTGGTAGTTGGACTAATAACATGGTTAGTGCTTCTGTTCTACCTTTTAGTTAGTTGCATACTGCCTGGGGTCTAAAAAGCTTGCAAGTGACCAACCCAGGTACTACTGGTTTCTATGCATCTGGAGCAACAGAGGAATAAGGACAGTCAGGAATAGGAGGAAGATATAGAATGTGTGGCTAATTGCTTCCATTAACAACTGTCTCCTTTGCCATAAGAACAGAAGAACTCAATGATGCCCAGCTACCATTACTGAACATTTTGATCAGAGATTGCATAGAAGAATTCTGATCAAAAGGGGGAAAACGTAGAACAGAATTTAAATTTTCCATGGACTCCAGACTTTCTAGAGCCATGGAGGCTGGATGAAAGCCTAAAAATATTGCCCTAAGATAATCTTTAAACCTTAAACCCAAAATATCCCCTGGTCATCTTAGAACTGAACGATAGTTTAGCTTAACAAGTAAAAAAGGTCTGCCTTGAGCATTATGCACTTTTAATAACTATATGGCATCAAATTGACAACAGCAACTTGAAAGATTAGATAGGAAACTTAGGGGGCATTGAATTTATGTTAATGAGGGAGGAACATTTCAGAAAATGATAATGCGAATGGTTGCACAACTTGAATGTAATCAGTGCGACTAAACCTCACAGGTAGAAGCTTTTCAAATTATTGTATGTTTTGCTGTGTATATTCTCAACAAGAAAATTAAAAAAAAAAAAAAACTTAATTGCAAAAAAATAAAAAACCAAACCAGTTGTTGTTGAGTCAATTCCGACTCATGGGGACTTCATGCGTATAGAGTATAACTGTGTTCCGAAGGGTTTCCAAGGCTGTGACCTTTCAGCAACAGATTGCCAGACCTGTCTTTCAAGGTGCCTTTTGGGTGGATTTGAGCTGCCAACATTTCAGCTAATGGTGGAGCATGTTTTGTCATTAGTGAATTGCAAATTAAAACCACAATGAGACACTACTACACACCTATTATAATGGTTAAAATTTAAAAGACTGGCCTTAACAAATATTTGAGAAACTGGAATTCTCATACATTCCTGTAAAACCACCCAGTGCTCCTGTGGAGAATGTAAAATGGTGCTAACCACTTTGTAAAAAATGTTTGCCAGCTTCTTACAAAATTAAACATACTCATCGCGTATGAGTCAATTATTCTACTTTTACGTAAATATCCAAGAGAAATGAAAACATATGTCCAAACAAAGACTTGTATATGAATGTTTGTAATAACTATGTTTGTAATACACAAATCTTGAGACAATCCAAATGCCAGTCATAGGTCAAAGGAAAAACACATATATTATACCCCTACAGTGGAATAGTACTCAGCAATAAAAAGGAATAAACTATTGGTATACAAAATAACATCTATGAATCTCAAAAGAATTATGCCTTATGGAAGAAGCCAGACCAAAAAATACTCACACTGCATGAGGAATCTTTTAAGTATAACAGGTATGTCCACTATCTTTATTTTAGTGATGGCTTCACATGTGTATTCATGCGTTAAAACGTATCAAATTATGCATTATAAATATGCACAATTTATTGTATGTTAAAGTATACACCAACAAAGCTATTAAAAAAAAAAAAAAAAGGACTTCTCCTGTATCCTTTATTCTGATAAATAAAAGCAATATATACCCCAAATTAAGTTCCCGGTGAATAATGTGAAATCAATGTTAAAGAAATGGTTGGAAAAATCTTAAATTCTTCACCCATAAAAGAGTCAGGAGTCACCGGGTGACGCAAATAGTTAAGTGCTTGACAACTAACCAAAAGGTTGGCAGTTCAAACTCACCCAGAGGTACCGCGAAAGAAAGGTTTGGCAATCCGCTTATGAAAAATCACAGCCTTGAAAACCCTGTGGAAAGCAGGTCCACTTTGCAGCATATGTGGTTACCATGAGTTGGAATCAAATCGCTGGCAACTGGAAAAGAAAAAAACACGTTAAGAGAGGATTGTGAAAAGTAATTTTGGAGTAAATTGTGATTTCACTGTTAATTTCCCCCTTTCTTCTTCCTACATTTTCTTTTATTTGAAGTCATTAAAGAGGAACTATAAGGAAGCCTCTTAAAGAGCTCAATATGTTTCCTACAACTGAGGGTTTGAGTGGACAGGTGTCTTTTGTGGCCTAGACTAGCATCTGAAGTGAGAGCTACCTACTTTGATCTTGAAGGAAAGAGAGGCCACACTAGCAACAGTGGTATACATAATCAAAGCAGGAATATTTTCTGTGAATCAGTTCTGATCTGTGCACATAAGAGAAAGTTATTGTGAAATTGAATTTGATGCTATAGGCGGGCTACCTGGAAGGTAATAGACTGGAGCAGAGGGAAGCTGAAGAAGGACAGGTGCTTAAGGTCTTCGTATCAGTCGGCACAGAGATGTAGTTCACCATGTCAAAGGAGATACTAATGATTCCCCCTGGGTGCTCAGGAGAAAACATAAAAGTATTTAGGAGAGAAAGTCAGCTTTAAACATCTGCAAGTCTCAGAGTGTGAAACACCAGCTCATAACAGATTCAAGCAAATGAAAACTTTCCCACTTCCTTTTTCTCTTCTCCATCTTGTCCACACAATCATCTTACTCTCCTTATGGGTGCCACCCTCCCTTCTCCTACACTCCCTGACAACAGAAACTAGTTTGAGCCAGCTAAGGGAGGTGTAAAAGGGCCAGATGGGAAAGCCAACCACTATTCTTATTCCTATCCTTAAGGAGCCCTCCCAGGTGGCACCGTGGTTAAAGCGGACGGCTGCTAACCAAAAGGTTTGTGGTTCACACCCACCAGCCACTTCACGGGAGAAAGATGTGGCAGTCTGCTTCCGTAAGGATTTACAGCCTTGGAAGCCCTATGGGGCAGTTCTACTCTGTCCTGTAGGGTCACTGGGAATTGATTCTGACTCGAGGGCAATGAGTTTATTCCTATTCTTACGGCAGCGCTTTCCATCTAAAACAGATTTTGGCTGGACTTGGAGAAAGTGCTCAGGGTAAAAGCTCAAAGTTTGGATTATTACATAGAATTAGACTATTTCCAAAACTGAGGTGATGGATTTGCTTTTTTCTTTGTCTCATGTTTTAGTTTGAAGTGGTCAGCAAACTATTGGTATTTTCCAGAAATATCTTGGAACCGGACAGAAGCCAGGATTGCAGGGCTAATCCCTGTTGAACCAATATAAAGGGATAGTTGGAGAAGAAGTTTCGTTATGATTATATGCCATTTGTCATAACTTTATTTAAACTATTGTGATTCATTTAGTAAATAATAGATTGCTGATAAATCATTCAAAACAGTTTTAAATTTCTTACTTTTTAACAAGGAGTTTCAGGAACAGAAATAAGGTCAAGGAGTACACAGATAATCACCAGATTTTTTACAATCCCTGTAAAAGAAGCATCAGAATGTTCCTTTGACTATGATGCCATTGATGATAGAGCTCCTGGTGATAACAGGCCTGTGGACACATTTCTGTTAAATACATTCTGTTAAATACAAGAGAATTGTGTCAGAGTGACCTTTAAATGTTATGAATATTTATAATAGAAAATGTTATACCCCTGTGTAAGTATAATTGAAAGATCTTCAATCCTTTCTACCTGAAAATAAACACATCACCATTGGTGGTTTCATTAGTATTGTTTAGTAATGTTTTCCTAACTGCCTCCCACGAAAACCCTGGACTGGGAATCAGCAGCTCTAGGCTCTTTTGTTGACTTGTTGCTGGCTTAGTGCACATTCTCTAGTCTCCCTTTCCACATTTGTTAAAGACTCACACAATAACAACTTGAAATAGATCATATTTGGCCTCCTTTTTCATGTCAGGCCTGTATATGATGTGGTTTCCCAATATCTGAAACAATGCTTTACCTTGTGCTTTTAAAGGAAACACACGTTTGAAGATTCAGAATCACCTAGAAATACAAAATTGGAAAAGTAATTTAAAAATACCATGTATGGTACCATCAAAAAACAAAAATAAAGAATACATTTGCCAGCCTTTGCAGAGAGAAATTAAAGATGACCTAAGTAAATAAAAAGATTAACCTTGTTTGTGGATTGGAAGTCTCAATATCATTAAGCTCTCAATTCCCTTAAAACTGATTTATAGATTTAATACTATTCCAATCAAAATCTCAGACTCTTTTTTTTTTTTTAATAGAATTTGATGAGTTGATTCTAAAGTATATATAAGGAATGCAAAGGACTTAAAGAGCTGAAGCTATATATGTATATACATTTGCTGCTGTTTTTGTTGTTAGGTGCTGACAAGTCAGTTCTGACTCATAGTGACCCTCTGCACAACAGAAAGAAACACTGCCTGGTCCTGCACCATCCTCACAACTGTTGCTATGTTTGAGCCCATAGTGGCAGCCACTGTGTCAGTGAGGATCTTCTTCTTTTTCGCTGACCCTCCAGAGACTAATCCCTCCTGATAACATGTCCAAAGAATGTGAGATGAAGTCTCACCATCCTTGCTTCTAAGGAACATTTTGGCTGTACTTCTTCCAAGAGATTTGTTTGTTCTTCTGGCAGTCTATGGTATATTCAGTATTCTTTGGCAACACCATAATTCAAAAACAGCAATTCTTCTTTGGTCTTCTTTATTCATTGTCCAGCTTTCACATGCATATGAGGTGATTGAAAAATACCATGGCTTGGGTCAGGCACACCTTAGTCCTCGAAGTGACATCTTTGCTTTTTAACACTTTAAAGAGGTCATTTGCAGTAGACTTGCCAAGTGCAATACATTGATTGATTTCTTGACTGCTGCTTCCATGGACGTTGATTGTAGATCCAAGTAAAACGAAATCTTTGACTTCAATCTTTTCTCCATTTATCATGATGTTGCTTGTTGGTCTAGTTGTGAGGATTTTGTTTTCTTTATGCTGAGGTGTAATCCATACTGAAGGCTGTGGTCTTTAATCTTCATCAGTGAGTACTTCAAGTCCTCTTTAATTTCAGCAAGTAAGGTTGTGTCATCTGCAAAAGCAGGTTGTTAGTGAGTCTTACTGCAACCTTGATGCCATGTTCTTCTTCGTATAGTCTGGCTTCTCAGATTATTTGTTCAGTATACTGGTTGAATAAGAATGGTGAAAGATACAACCTTGATGCACCCTTTTCCTGACTTTCAACCATGTAGTATCCCCTTGTTCTGTTCGAACGACAGCCTCTTGGTCTATGCACAGGCTCTGCATGAGCACTATTCACATTTTTTGCAAAGTTATCCACAATTTGTTATGATCCACACAGTAGAATGCCACTGCATAGTCAATAAATCACGGGTAAACATCTTTCTGGTATTCTCTGCTTTCAGCCAAGACTCACCTGACAACCTGACATCAGCAATTATCTGATATATATATATATATAAATTTTAGAAGACTAGGTGTTTAAAGTTTATCTAAAAAAATACACTAATCAAGACAGTTTGGTATTAGATTAAGGAAAGAAAAAGATTAGTGGAATAAAGAGTTCATAAATTGACATATTTTGTCGATTTTTATAAAGGTGCCAAAATTCAATAGAGAAAAAAAATATTTTAATGGAATAAGCTAGAATAACTGAATTTTCATGTGGAAAATATTAACTGTGGCCTCTGTCTCACATCATACATAAAAAATAATTCAAGTCAGGTGATAGGCAAAAGCTTAAAAGCTACAAATATAAAGCTTCTAGAATAAAAAGAGAAGATTATCTTTTTGATCTTAGGGTAGACAAAGATTTCTTAGACAGGACGCAAAGAACATTAACGATAAAATTTTTTGAATGACGAATTACACTTTAACAATAACGAACGTGTGTTCATCAAAATGAACCATTAAGAAAATTAAAAGGCAACCCACAGGTTTGACGATAATATTTGCAATGCATGTACCTGACAAAGAATTAATGGCTAGACTACACATAATCCTTAAAACAGAATAATAAAAGGACAAATGCACACACACATACACACACACACACACACACACACACACACAAAGCAAGAGACTTGACAGACATTTCCCCCAAAGAGACATACGACTGGTCAATAAATATATGAAAAGATGTTTAATATTATTAGACCAAAAATCCAAACCCACAGGCATCAAGTCGACTCTGATTCAGGGTGGCTCCATGTTTGTCAGAGTATAACTGCTCCATAGCATTTGCAATGGCTAATTTTTCAACTCGACGGCAGTGGCTTTTTTTTGGTGGCTCTAATTTTTCAAAAGTAGATCATCAGGCCTTTCTTCTGAGACACATCTGGACTTGAACCTCCAATCTTGCAATTAGCAGCCAAATACATTAACCATTGTACCACCCAGGAACTCCTAGGTAATATGTTACTCCTTCATTAATTACTATTTCTGCACACTGTTTTTTTTTTTTTTTTTTCTTTTCAGTGTATATTATAGTATAATAAATTACAGGACAAAGTCATATATGAAGGAGAAGAAAAAGTGAGGGAAAAATAAGTAGGATATAGGTATACAGGGAAACCCTGGTGGTGTGGCGGTTAAGAGCTACATCTGCTAATCAAAATGTCGGCAGTTGGAATCCACCAGGTGCTCCTTAGAAACTCTATGAGGCAGTTCTACTCTGTCCTATACGGTCACTATGAGTCAGAATCGACTGACCACAATGCGTTTGCTTTTTTTTTTTCTGATATATCTACAGGGAAGGGGGAATACTACCACAACATCTACAAAGTCATTTTACATGTGGAGACTAGTGAGAGTATCAAAGTCCATTCAGGAAGATGAGACGGTTGTGGGGAAAAGTGGATTTGGGCCACATTTGACAGTGTTCTGTGTAATAAACTGAAGAGATTTCTTTTCATCCAGTCATCCCTAGAAGCACTAACTAGGCCCTGAGACACCATATTCTACCAAATTCAAATTTTGTCTTTTTTTTTTTTTTTTTTACTTAATGTATCGTAAACTAGTTTCCAAATCAATAAATACGTGCTGGCACCACATCACGTTTAGTGATTTCATCTAACCTTTTCCATGTGGCAGGACATTTCATGTTGTTCCCAATATTTGGCTGCTAGGATACTGATGTTCATAAGCACCTAGAAGTGGCATCTTGGACATTCTCTGATTATTTTGCAAAGGCTAGATCCCCAGAGAGTGAAATTTCTGAATTGAAGAATTTGTGGGATCCTAAAGTTTAAGACTGAATATACCAATTTATAAAACAACCACTATCCTGTAATAGTGGGTGTTTTGCCACATCCTCTCTAACATAGGATATGGTTGATTTTCAACATTTTTGTCAGTGTAATAGAAGTCGACACCATATTTTGATTATGAGAGAAATTGAACATCTTTTCCTATATTTATTGATTTGCAGTTCAATGTCTATGAGACAATTTTTAGTGTACTCTTACCATTTTTCTTTTTAGACATCATATTTTTAATAAACTTGAATAAATTTTTATTTATTAATATGAGTTTTGATTGATAGTCTCAACTGAGCAATTAGGAAATATGAAATTATTTTATTTTTATCAACACTTAAAGCAAATTTGTTTTGTGTATTCCCATCTCCTTATATGCAGGTGAGAAAATTAACATGTAATGGTGTTCTTTGTTCTCAACTCTTTTGTAAAGTTAATGTGGCCTTTTGGTCTCAACTATAAAATGTCTCTAGATACATATTCATTTTTCAAAAAGATTAGTAGAACTTTATTATACATGGTGTACACACCTTAAAAGTTTGACATTTAATTGTTTTCTACCTTCTTTGCCCTATTTAAAGTTGTAATTTTTATGTGGTTGAACCTGTTTTTTCTTTACAGCTCCCTTTTTTGTGTCATACTTAAAAAGTAGTTTCCTACCTGAAATACACTTATTTTTTTTTCATCGTCTTATAATTTCCTTAGAGAGAGACAGAGCAAGCACCTAGAATTTATTTTGATTTATCTTCAAAAATAGAGATTCTGAGTCATCATTACCTAAACATCAGGTATAGAGTAGATATAGGTATAGATGTAACTACACACGAGCACACACACACACACACACACACCCCAGATCTGCTTCTAGGCATTTTGCCCTGGTTAATTGATACATTCCTTAACTTCTATAAAAGTCCTTCTTAATGACTATTAAATAGAATTCTAATTACATATTATCTTACTCATTAAAATTTTACTTAATCTTTACTTAGTAATGAAATTAAAGAATTAAATATAGTATCTAACGTCACAGCATTTTATATATATAATATGAATATTTTAATACATTCTAGGACAAAGCAACATGCTTTCTTCTTTTAAAAAATTATGAAGTGTCTGATTTTGTTTATTGCTAAAAACAGTACAATATTACATGGTTATCTTAAACCTAAAATAAATTAAAAAAAAAATTGAGGGAAAAATCACATTTGACGAAAAAATGAGAGTCATCTAGGGATTGGAAAAAATACAGGGAGAGAAATATTCTCTGTAGAACTGAGATAAAACTAGATTTCAAGGATTTGCACAACCTTATTATGATTCATCCATTGCAGTACTGAGCGCAAAGAAATCTTTCAGTAAATATGTATTGATTGCAAAACACTTTTGAAGGCATTTAAAATGTGAATGATTTGTCCAAGTTGTTCAAATAAAATCACGCAGATAAAAAGTTGTCCTTTACATTTTTTATGAGACATGAGTGAGCGTCCATTTACTTTGAATCAATAATTAATACAAGTTTATTGTTTATCTTTAGTAATCCCAATTGTTTTTATGATATATATAAAGAAGTACAAGAGGTAATAAACCTTTCCTCTCAATGAGTTTGCAATCAAATTCAAGAAATATATAATGTGCATTCAACCATTAGTGAAAAATTAAGAATTTGGGGGGAAGAGAAGTTTGTAAGGTCTGGAATCTCAGATTTCTCCCTTTCTGCCAAACATCCCTGTGGTTGCCCCTCAGGTACCTGGAACAGTGTTGTTCTTGCTGTTATTAGTTGCTGTTGAATCGGCCCAGGACTCAAGCCAACCCCATGTGTTACAGAGTAGAACTGCTCCATAGCCTTTTCTTGTAATCTTTATGGAAGCAGTTTGCCAGGCCTTTGTTCAGAGCAGCCTCTGAGTGGGTTCGAACCACCAGCCTAAAGGTTTGCAGCTGATCACAAACCACTTGTGCTGCCCAGACTCCTGTTCACAGAACAATAAATAGGCAAGGAAAATGTTAACACAGCAGAGATTCTCTCCTCTAATACTTGGGGACCCTGATGAGAAAATTCTGATTAACTCTTGCCACAGAAACAAGTAAGTTTCTTGGGTTCTATGAGAAGCTTTAAGTGGGATTCTTTCTTAAATGTTGTATTTGATTGGAAAAATAAAACATGGTA
The DNA here is from genome assembly GCF_030014295.1 of Loxodonta africana. Lineage (NCBI taxonomy): Eukaryota > Metazoa > Chordata > Mammalia > Proboscidea > Elephantidae > Loxodonta > Loxodonta africana. Next base: position 105,815,438 of record NC_087347.1, on the reverse strand, counting down.
TTTTGGTTTTGGTATTTTATTTATGCATAGTGAGGTTTCTTTTTTTTTTTTTCCTTTCTTATTTTTTAAATTCCATTTTGAGGCAAGAAGGTTGGGCTCTTGAGAAGGGCCATCAACATAAGCAATTCAGTGTCTAGAATTTCCAGAGAGCTGAGTCCTGCCCAGTTATTTAGAGTATCTATTTTTTTTTAAGTATTTATTTTCCTTTGGTAGGTACTAACATTATAAGCACGCTCTAAGTTAACACAGAAGAAAAAACAATTAAACTTATTCAATCTCAGTACCTGTTTTTCCTGTAGACATGATGCTCGGACATCTCCATGAGAATACACAGAGCTGACCCTGGAATAGATGTGACACTGATACACTGTGTTAAGAAACATTTAGAATAAAACAAAACCATTAAGAAGCTAATGAATTTTGTTATTGTTTTTAATGAAGCTCAAACCTAAATAATTAGAAGATGGTATTGGGTGATAATAAGTATGTCATACACCCTTAAAATCTCTGTAATATGTTATATTTGGAGAATTAAGTTTAAAACAAAGAGCTTCACAACAGATGTGTCAACTGAAGCATGACTTTTCATATTTTATCTTGTAATGTTTATGAATTCTCTGCTCCATTAAGTTTTCACCCTAATAACTTTAGAAGGCCCTTTGAGATGATCCATTCTGATGTCCATTGATTGATATTTATATCTTTCTGCAATACATGCTTTTATTTTGAAATCACTTATGAAGGGGTTAGGCTAGTTTACTGCATGCAGAAAATAAAAACACAGGTTTCCCCCTGAAAAAATATCAAGAAAATGAAAATAAATAGGTGGATTTATGGATGTGTACCAAAATATCTCTCCACTCACCAAAATATCACTACAGCTTAGCCAATTCTGCTTACAAACCACCTTAATAATCAGTAAAGATCACTGCCAAATCCCTTTGAGAACAGCAATTGATATTAATAATAAAGACAGTCAGAATCATCCCACCAGCTATATTGCATTCTAGCTCACCTTTCTAGCCTAGACAGGCATGATTCTAGATATTGAACTCTCTCTGTCACTATCTCTCTCTTTCATTCTCTTTAACCTACAAATATTTTATAGAAAATAGATTTATGTAGCCCACTTTTGGCACTTGAGTTTCAATATGAAAGTGAAACAGACTCTCTCTTTCTTCTAGATTCAAGTCAAGGTGGGTGGACAGGGTCCTTAGGCTTAGATGTCCTCAGTAACTTCGTGCCTTTGATTCATGGTAATAACTGAAAATTAAGTAACCAGGACATCTGGTTCCCAACTGTCACCCCGTACACCTGGAGAGAATTGATCAGTTTGACTGGCATGGTTCATGTTCCCCAGGAAGGCCCTGGGGATGGATAGATAGCAATTTATGCTGGTGTGAATCATTTAATAGGTTGTAGTCTTGGTGTTAATGATTTTTCTTCCAAGAATTTCACAAAGAAGCTCCTGGGAGACTGGAAGATGCAGCGTATCCGACAACTAAGACAAAGTCTTTTGAACTTCTTCATCCTTTGGCAAACTAATGTTCTAATCCTAGTATGTAATACACCATTCCTAATGACGTGTAGAAGCTTTTCCATCTTTTCATGCAGCAAAAGTGATGGTTTTCTCTTCTAGTTTCTCCTAGTTTGTAAACTCTCTCAAAGGAACCCTCAAAACATCATACCTATAAGTATGACAGTCTTCATTAACTAATGATAATTAACTGAGATGTGTTTCTATTAATATTTATTATTATCAAAATTATGACACTGAACCATGGTCAGAGTAAAAATAAACGAACCAAACCCATTGCCGTCAAGTTGATTCTGACTCACAACTACCCTTTAGGACAGAGTAGAACTGCCCCACAAGGTTTCCAAGGAGTGGCTGGTGCATTCGTACTGCTGACTTTTTGATTAGCAGCCAAACTCTTTAACCACTGTACCACCAGGACTCCTATGGTCAGAGTAGCAGCCCTCTTTTGATTTTCTCTCCCCTCTATTAATTCGTTGTGATTATGATTCACATATAAGTGATAAAACATCTTCATAGTGTTGGGAGAATTAAAGGAATTGATAGATCATAGCACTTAGAACAAATTAAGTGTTCCATAAGCATTAATACTTGTTACTCTTTTATTTCTGGCTATGGCTGTTGTTACTGTAATTATCACTGTTGAATGCCAACCTGCATGACTATCTTACCCTTTCTGTCTATGAACCTGAAGGCAGGTGAGAATAGAAGGATGGAGGTTGGAGAAGGCACAGACCTCTACCATTTTGACACAAGAGTTAAAAAGATCCTTCCCTAAATCTCCCTCTGCAAAGTGTTGGCTCTCAACTTTTAAGAAGACTTAAATGAAATTTCATGGATAACAAAGAGCTGTACAGTCAACAGAGTCCCCGGGTGGTCCCACTGGTTAATACTCTCAGCTGCTAAGCAAAAGGTTGGGGGCTTGAATCTACCCAGATGTGTCTCAAAAGAAAAACCCAGTAATCTACTTTCAAAAAATCAGCACAGTTCTAGTCTGACACACATGGCGTCACCACAAGTTGGCATAGACTCCATGGCTATGGTTTTTTACTGATAGTCAACAGTTGTACTGTTAATAGAAGGTTCATTTCAGAACTCACCAGTCCTGGCTTACCATCATGGACCTTCACATCTATAACATGGTTTAATGTAGCTTACTCCACTCTAAATCTTCTAAAAAAGAAAATTTTACCATCTGCCCCCCCCCTTTTTTTTTTTTTGCCCTCTCCTGGGGGAGCCCTGGTGGTGCAGTGGTTAAGCACTTGGCTGCTAACCAAAAGTGCTCAGGTTCGAACCCACTAGCTGCTCTGTGGGAGAAAGATGTGGTAGTCTGCTTCCTTAAAGGTTGTAGCCTTGGAAATCCCATAGGGCAGTCCTACTCTGTCCTATAGGATCACTATCGGTAGGAATTGACTGATGGCAATGGGTTTGGTTTTACTCCCTCCTGGCTTCTTACCAGGCAAAACAAAGAAAGAAAGAAAGTCAGCAGAGATAGAGCTCTGACTCAATCAAATGTACAAAATTTTATATTGCAAAGATGAATAGTTTACTTCCCCATCTGGATTTAGGTGAACAGACTTCTGTTCTTCTCGTAGGACAAAGGTGAATATATTATAAACATCAGGAACATTCATAGATGTACACATTAATTTATTCCAAAAAGTGTTTTAATTGCCTGTTATGCGTGGCACTTATAAATATAAACAAAAAAGAAAAATAAAATACGGGCTTGTCTTCTTAAAGCTAAAAATCTAGTGTTAAAGAGATAGTGAACAACAAACAATATATTATTATGAATAAGTTTTATGAAAGAAGCAGGCAGGTAGCAGGGCAAATAATAACAGATGGAATTAGCAATGCTATGGGCCCCTTGAAAACCCTGGTGGCATAGTGCTTAAGTGCTACGGCTGCTAACCAAATCCACCAGGCGCTCCCTGGAAACTCTAGGAGGCAGTTCTACTCTGTCCTATAGGGTCACTATGAGCCAGAATCGACTTGACAGCACTGGGTTTGGTTTTGGTTTGGTATGGGGCCCTTATAGTCACTGTGTTCTTAAAAATCCAGCAATGGTAAACTTTCTGAGAATATCAGAATGCTTTCTAAGCTTGTTTTTGGGAATATCATTGTCTCCACAAAGTCCAAACAGGACAGAAGCTAGGCAAATGTTGAAAATACTGATAAAAAGAAGCATTTTACAATGATGTAACTAAAAGTGGCAGTAACAAAAGAAGTTTTTTAAACATGGAAAGAAAATGGTAAATTTGGCATTTGTAAATCTTTTGAAAATAGTGTCAATTTCAAGGAACAAATGGGAACATCACACAATAGTCAATAACCAGCAAGAGTAGCCAGTTGCCCTCTCTCACCCCTTACTTGCTCTCTTGTTTCCATAGTTTTAACTGCCTTTAAAAACACCGCATGCTTTTTTTTTTTTCTCTCATATACCAGGTATCTTCTTTCTTTATTCCTGTTAAAATGCAAGTTCCACAAGGGCAGAATGCTCTTGTCTGATCATCACACATCCAGAATAGTGCCTGAAGTACATACAACAGGGACTTATAAATATTAGATAAACAAATATGTAAGTAAATAAGTGACAAAGAATATGATAACTTCAAAATGAATAGTCTTGTAAGAATTACAAAAATAACTTACATTTGTGTTTCTCAAAGCTCTCTTAAGTGGTTGCAATTAATTTTCACGATGTTTTCTTTCTCTTATACATGCCCCATGTAATTTCTACATACAATCTTTTTGATATCTTGCATCTTTTATTAAAATACAAGAAAACACGGTGAAAAGACATTAAGCAAGTGATTTATATAAGCAAACGTGGGAATTTTAAAGTAAGCTAATATGATGGTCAATGTATTTGTCCATCATTTCAACAAATATTTATTATCTCCTAAACCCTGGTAGTATAGTGGTTAAGAGCTACGGCTGCAAACCAAAAGGTTAGCAGTTCAAATCCACCAGGCGCTCCTTGGAAACTCTATGGGGTAGTTCTACTCTGTCCTATAGGGTCGCTTGAGTCAGAATCAACTCGACCACACTGTGGTTTTAAATGGCACAAAAGCATAGCGTGGGGGTGGGGATCTTGCTTTTAGTTAGAGTGTTCAGGGAAAGTCTCCAAGTGGAGGTGACTTTTGAATGAGACCTGAATAGGAAGAAGGCATATACTACGAAAAGATTGGAGAAAATGGAATTCCAGGCAGAGAGAACAAGTACAAAAGACTGTTGTTATTGTTGCTGTGTTAGTTGTTTTTGAGTTCATTCTGATTCATGGGGATCCCATGTGTGCAAGTAGAACTGCTCCACTGGGTTTTCAAGGTTGCGACCTTTCAGAAGCAGATCTCCAGACCTGTTGTCTGAGGAACCTCCCAGTATGTTCTGACAACCTTTCGGCTAGTAGTCAAGTGCTTACCCATTTGCACGACCCAGGGACTCATGGAGGTGAGCAAAATAGGAATGTTGAGACTAGAAAGAAGGCCAACATGCCTAAGGATAACTGAAGAGAGGGGAGAATGATACGAGTTGAAGTCAGAAAGGTTGTTGTTTTTCTTAGCTGCCTTTGAGCAGGTCTCCAACTCATGGCGACCCCATGCACAAAAGGATTGGGCCATTGTAATCCATAGGGATTTCACTGGCTTATTTTTTCATTAGTACTTTGCTAGATCTTTCTTCTTAGTCTGTCTTAGTCTGGAAGCTCCGCTGAAACCTGCTCAGCATCACAGCAACACGTAAGCCCCCAGTGACAGATGGATGGTGGCTATGCATGAGGTGCATTGGCCCAAAATGGAACCCACGTTCTGTGAAAAGTGAGAATTATAGGACCTTGCAGACTACGGGTAGAATTTGGCCTTTTTTCTTGTTCACCTGTAATTTATGTAAGGTTTTTGTGCTGTAAGTGACACACTTTGACTTAAACTTTTAAAAGATATCTCAGTGTGTAGATAAAAATGACCTTTGCTAGTGGAGAAAATATATTTGCCGTGTGTAACCAAAAACCAAGCTTGTTGCCGTGGAGTTGATTTTGACTCATAGTAACCCTATAGGACAGAGTAGAACTGCCCTATAGGGCTTCCAAGGATTAAGCTGGTGGATTCCAATTGCTGACTTTTCGGTTAGCAGCTGAACTCTTTACCCACTGTGCCACCAGGGCTCCTTACCATATGTAGGTTTTGTTTGGTTGGTTTTTTTCCTCTTAAATTTCTCAGTGAGAAAATATAATTAAAATATAGTATTTTGAAGTACTGTGTATACTAATTCTACATGTCTGTTGTCTTTCATGCTTTAAAAGTCAACAGTTTTGCAATTGTATTCATGCATGTTGCAAATACAGAACTTTCAATTTTGATTAATTTTGTCTAAAAGACATCCATTGATTTAGAATTAATTTTTACAATTGTGTTCATGTACATTGGAAATATAAAACTCTTTTGGTTTTATCCTTAATTTTGTCTAAAAGATATCCATTTATTTAGAATTAACCTAAATTTTTCTAGATGTGGAAAAAGAAATTAATTACAGTTACTCTAGCCCAAGGGTATTATTATTTTCTATAGAAGCAACTCTAAATCTTGTTTTATTTCAACCCTTTACGATTGCACGTTAAACCTGGCTGATTGCAATGGGCAAAAATCATCAATGTTTTGCTTCTTACACCTGCTAAAAAACTAAAACCTGACGAGCTGATGTAAATTTAAAATCTAAACCACAAGGTTGTATTAAATTTAGCTTGGGCAGTTAGCAGATACTTTTTATCCTGCAACAACAGATGTGACTAAAAGAATTGATCTTGTTGACATTGTTGCCCTTGTATGGCTAGGAATCAATATTAAAAATGTAATTTACCATTACACATTCTTGTAAGGGATTTTTGCCATTCATAAAGACAGGTTGAGCTTGTTCTCCATTGTAGTGTCACAGCCTACTTTTGATGGAAAACATTTTTATCTGCAGTTGGCTAAGTCATTTATCTTAGTGAGACATCACAGGCAATAGACAGCATCAGCAAGTAGATATAGGAAAACTGTCATCATTAATTATACTGAGGGCTGGAATTTGGGTCCCTGAGCTTCCAGCGCAGACTCACGAAGAGAGTAATACAATTTGTGATTCAAACACAATTAAGTGCGATACATTGTTAATGTCTTTTTTGTCACCTCTTTAACGGTAGGACCAAACTCTAAGTGTTCATGATGGTGACTAGTGACCAAAGAACTCTTTGGCTATTTAATCTGGATTTACCCAGTGTGTTATGGGTAACTTTAGCCAGTATCTAAACAAACGAAGTGGAAGGCTGAAGAGATTCTCTAGCTTGCTTTTCTCCCACCTTTTGTTTTCCTCAATAATTAAAATCCCAAGAGAAATTTGCAGAAACACCAGGTTTCTTTTTTTTTTTTTTTTTAATTTTCTGTTAAGGCCATTTAATATACAATCACCTAATAGCAACATAATTTTGACAAATAGGGCATCATTTCAAGATATTTTCAATTAATTAAGATTATATGAAAAACTTGCTGCACATTTTGCCTATGCCATGAGATATGCAAAACTAGCTGACCTTAATGGTCATTAAGTCAGTATTAATTAGCTATTTATGCATTTAACTATTGACCCTAATAATTTCGCTTGTAACATTTACAGTTTTAAAATGCATTTTCTATTTATGTTCTCCGGTATTGATTGTTGTACATAGGGTTGCCGTGAGTTGGAACCAACTCACACTTAACAACAACGATATCGATTAGTTTGTTTCTTACTAGCCTCTGGTTATTGTATCTGATGAGTTATGCAGAATTTTGCTATGTTCTTCTTTTCGTTTCTACTCTTTCACCTCTTTAATGTTTTCGGTCTGTTTAACACTAAGTTTTCATTTTGGCCTGATACTCTATTTTTCTTATCTAAAATAACACAACACCAGAATTTCTATTAAAGTTTAACAGAAATTTTATATAATGGCTCATTCATTTTTGCCTTACTTAAATTAAAATATATATATATATCCTTATATAGCTAAATTCTGCCCCACTCCTCATGTAGAGAATTCTTTGATTAAGTAAATCAATGACCAACAATGCACATACCTATTGTAAACACCTTTTCATTGTATTAAATTCAAAATATTTTATAATATGTAAGATTGCTCTTAATAGGAATCTTTAATTTAGTTTCAAAGAGATAAAATTTGTAAAGCCTTCAGAAATTCATATGGTTCTTAGAAACACTCATTGTTTACCTGTTAGCCACCAATATTTGCATTTATAAATAAATAAGCATATATGTGTGTGTATGTATGTTCAAATGAACAGTGGATTTGGGGACAGTTGTTGGCCTGGCATGATTATATGAAAACCATATTTCACCAAACACTTGGCTCTTGCCTTCCCCTGCACAGATGCAAAATAACTTGCACACATATTGTTAGGTTTTTTTCTTGGTTGTGAGTGGTGTGTGTGTGTGTGTGTGTGTGCGTGTGTGTGTGTGTAGTGGGACATAGGGTTGGGAGGTGGGCTGGGAAGAATACTGGAAAACAGCAGAAGACTTCAGCCTGATTATATCATATCTCCTCACACGAAGTCATCTCCTTCCTGCTCTTTTGCTATTACTGGCTGAACTCAAAGAAATTTCAGACTGGCCAAACAGTCAATTTCTGACATTTTGTTCAGGCAGACACATTCTTACACACCACAGCCTTAACTCATTTTACTGACGTCTTCCTTGTCTTCTCCATGCCTCCTCCTCCCACATTCAAGAGGAAAAAAAACAACCTTAGGTTCATCAACCAGTGAAGAAATACATTTAATACTGTGCCGTAACTCAGCAGTGCCTTGTCTCACAGGTCTCTTTCACATTGCTAAAAGCAAAACAAAACACTCCCTGACTTAAAGGAGTCTAAGGTCAACAACTACTCATATTATGAAGATTAGCCCTTTCCAGATACAACCCTCCTCCACACAGACCTGGTGTTTCGTCTTCCACTTTTTTTTTTTTTTTTATCCACAGAAAATTCTACTAAGGGATGGAGTGAAAAATGGAAGAAATGAACTCTCTCATGAGCATCTGGTCATATCCTGTGACCATGATTTCAGCTAGTGAGCATTCCATGGAAATATTGCTACATGTATATAATCTCATGTAATCCTCCTAACAGGCCTGTGAGAGAAGTAGACATGTCACAATATTACAGATGAGAAAACCAAGACTCAAAAAGGTTTCCTTTTGCCAAGCGCAAAGTAGCTAGAAAGAGGCAGATTCTCGATATGAATTCAGTGAGTTCTGCCTTTAAAGTTCGCATTCTGTCTTCTACATCCTGTAGCCTCTAAAGCAGGTCTCTACACACCTTGTCGACGTTCACAGAACATAACGGACTGACTCCAAACCTGGGAAGATCAGAGTTCTACATCATTCTTAATAGATAAACCCAACACGGAGACAAATTATTTCATCAGGGAAGAAAAAAAGGCTGATAAAATCTTACATTTTTGTAGAGCTCTGCATATTGCTATGAACTTTTTTATTTACTATCATCTTTGATCCTTGTAACAATTTTACCTTATTTGTCTCCATTTCAAGGATTGAAAATTATCTTAGAGAGATCCTGAAACCTAAACAGTTCCCTACAATCAAGTATCAAAGCTGGGCTTGAACATAATTTTTTAGGTTTCTTGTTTACTTTATGATCCATTGCAACCCACTGGCTTTTAAGAAACATCAATGATTATGGTATTCTGCTCCTCTGGAGCTTTTTGGCCTGCTTACACAGCATCAATCCCTCCAACATAAGGCTCAGTCTCTTTATGTGGTAATTAGGAAATAACAAACTTTGCTAAAAGAGAAATAGAAACCATTAGGAGTCAGTTTTGTGACCCATTCCGGTAAGAAGTAATATCTATAATTTTTTAAAAATTTGAATATGCTCCAGATACCTGGCCATGATAGCTTCAAATTCCATCAATCCTGATGTATTAATTCATAGAAGTCATTTTCTTCTCAGGTTCAAATGTTTCTGGAGCAAGTGGAGCACTGGAACTGTTGTTAGGTGCCAGCTAGTCAGTTCCAACTCATAGTAATCCTATGTACAATGGAACAAAACACTGTCCGGTCCTGCGCCATACTCATGATCACTGTTATGCTGGAGCCTGTTCTGGCAGCCACTTTGTGAATCCATCTTGTTGAGGGTCTTCCTCTATTTCACAGGCCCTCCACTTTTACAAGCGTGATGCTCTTCTCCCCAGACTGGTCCCTCCTGATAACATATCCAAAGTATGTGAGATGAAGTCTTGTTATCCTCATTTTAAGGAGCATTCTGACTGCACTTCTTCCAAGACAGATTTGTTCATTCTTTTGGCAGTTCATGGTATATTCAATATTCTTTGCCAACACCACAACTCAAAAGCATCAACTCTTCTTCAGTCTTCCTTATTCATTGTCCAACTTCCACATGTATACGAGGTGATTGAAAACACCACAGCTAGGGTCAGGTGCACATTAGTCCTCAAAGTGACATCTTTGATTTTTAACACTTTAAAGAGGTCATTCACAGCAGATTTGCCCAATGCAATGTGTCATTTGGTTTCTTGACTGCTGCTTCCATGGGTGTTGATTATGGATCCAAGCAAAATGAAATCCTTGACAACTCTAATATTTTCTCAGTTTACCATGATGTTGAATATTGGTCCAGTAGTGAGGCCTTTTGTTTTCTTTATGTTGAGGAGTAATCTATACTGAGGACTGTGATCTGATCTTCATAAGTAAGTGCTTCAAGTCCTCTTCACTTTTAGGAAGTAAGTTTGCATCATCTGCATAAAACAGATTGTTAATGAGTCTTCTCCAATCCTGATGACTCATTCTTCTTATAGTCTAGCTTCTCTGATTATTTGCTCAGCATACAGATCGAATAAATATGGTGTTGCATGCATTCCTGACTTTAAACCACGCGGTATCCCCTTGTTCTGTTCCAACAACTGCCTCTCGATCTATGTAAAGGTTCCTCATGAGCACAATTAAGAGTTCTGGAATTCCCATTCCTCACAATGTTATCCATAGTTTGTTATGATCCACACAGTTGAATGCCTTTGCATAGTCAACAAAACACAGGTAAACATCTTTCCGGTATTCTCTACTTTCAGCCAGGATCCATCTGACATCAGCAGTGATATCCCTGGTTCCAAGTCCTCTTCTGAATCCAGCTTGAATTTCTGGCAGTTCCCTGTCAATGTACTGCTTCAACCACTTTTGAATGATCCTCAGCAAAATTTTACCTGTCTGTCCTATTAATGATGTTGTTGGATAATTTCTGCATTTTGTTAGATATGCATCTCTTCCAGTCAGTTGGCCAGGTAGCTGTCTTCCAGTTTTCTTGGCATAGATAAGCGAGCATTTCCAGTGCTGCATCGGTTTGTTGAAACATCTCAATTGGTATTTCATCAATTCTTGGAGCCTTTTTTTTTGCCAGTATCTTCAGTGTAGCATGGACTTCTTCCTCAGTACCATTGGTTACTGATCATATGCTACCTCCTGAAATGATTGAATGTCGACCAATTCTTTTTGGTACAGTGACTCTGTGTATTCCTTCCATCGTCTTTTGATGCTTCCTACGTCATTCAATATTTTGCTCATGGGATCCTTCATATTGCAACTCGAGGCTCAATTTTTTTTCTTCAGTTCTTCCAGCTTGATAAATGCCAGGTGTGTTCTTCTGTTTTGGTTTTCTAGCTCCAAGTCTTTGCACATATCTTTATGCTACTTTACTTTGTCTTCTCGAGTCACCCTTTGAAATCTTCCATTCAGCTCTTTTACTTCATTGTTTCTTCCTTTTGCTTTAGCTATTCAATGTTCAAGGGCAAGTTTCAGAGTATCTTCTGACATCCATTTTCATCTTTTTTTTTTCCTGTCTTTTTAATGACCTCTTGCTTTCTTCATGTATGATGTCCTTGATGTCATTCCACAACTTGTCTGATCTTCAGTTATTAGTGTTCAATGCATCAAATCTATTCTTGACATGGCCTCGAAATTCAGGTGGGATATATTCGAGGTTGTACTTTGGCTCTCGTGGACTTGTTCTAATTTTCTTCGTCTTCAACTTAAATTTACATATGAGCAATAGATGGTCTGTTCCATAGTTGGAGCCTGGCCTTGTTCTGGTTGAGGATATTGAACATTTCCATTGTCTCTTTCCATAAATGTAGTCAATTTAATTCCTGTATATTCCATCCAGTGAGGTCCACATGTATAATTTCCATTTACGATGTTGGAAAAAGGTATTTGCAGTGAATAATATGTTGAATTTTCAAAATTCTATCACACGATCTCTGGCATCATTTCCATCACCAAGACCATATTTTCCAAATACTGATCCTTCTTGTTTGTTTACAACTTTCATATTTCAATCACCAGTAATTATCAATATATCCTGATTGCACACTCAGTCAATTTCAGACTGCAGAAGTTGGTAAAAAATCTCCAATTTATTCATCTTTGGACTTAATAGTTGGTATGTAAATTTGAATAATAGTCATTTTAACTGGTCTCCTTTGTAGGTGTATGGATAGTATCCTATCACTGACAGGGTTGTACTTCAGGATGGTTCTTGAAGTGTTTTTTTTTTTTTGACAATGAATACAACACAATTCCTCTTCATGTTTTCATTCCTGGCATAGTAGACGATGTGATTGTTCAATTCAAAATGGCCAATACCAGTTCATTTCAGCTGACTATTTAATGACTAGGATATTGATGTTTATAGGTTCTGTTTCATTTTTGATGATTTCCAATTTTCCTAGATTCATACTTTGTACATCCCACATTCTGATTATTAATGGATATATGCAGCTGCTTCTCCTCATTTGAAGTCATACCACATCAGCAAATGAAGGCCCGTAAAGCTTGACTCCATCCAGATCCTTAAGGCAGACTCTACTTTGAGGAGGAACCTCTTCTCCAGTTATCTTCTGAGTGCTTTCCAACCTGAGGGGCACATCTTCTGGCACTATATCAGACAATGTTCTGTTACTATTCATAAGGTTTTCACTGGCTAATTTTTTTCATAAGTAGACTGCCAGGTCCTTCTTCCTAGTCTGTCAAATGTTTCTAGAACAAGTGGAGGAACAGGTGGCACCAACTTAATTTCCTAAATAATTAGAAAAGCAAGCTGTGTGGGAGCACTGGATAAGTGAAAATAGAAGAGAAAACTGAAGGAGGATACATAAAAAGAATGAGAAGAGGCTTTTCCATGTCCCAGTTCCTCCTATATTTGACCTTGCTCATAAATCAAGTGATTGTACAAGTTAGAAACATAAATAGCATCGTAAATGTCAAGAGACACACTGGCTGCAGTTTCATACAGGCCTTCAAGGGAACAATGGCAGCTTTGGAGATCTTTTCTGACATTGGAGATCAACATCAAAGACAACACATCTACCCATAGCAATTTGTGGTGCTCTACAGTATGGATCACACCTCAACATAAAGAAAACAAAAATCCTCACAACTGGACCAATAAGCAACATCATGATAAACGGAGAAAAGATTGAAGTTGTCAAGGATTTCATTTTACTTGGATCCACAATCAACAGCCATGGAAGCAGCAGTCAAGAAATCAAAAGATGCATTGCATTGGGCAAATCTGCTACAAAGGACCTCTTCAAAGTGTTGAAGAGCAAAGATGTCACCCTGAAGACTAAGGCGCACCTGACCCAAACCATGGTATTTTCAATCACATCATATGCATGTGAAAGCTGGACAATGAATAAGGAAGACTGAAGAAGAGTTGGCACCTTTGAATTGTGGTGTTGGCAAAGAATATTGAATATACCATGAATGAACAAATCTGTCTTGGAAGAAGTGCAGCCAGGATGTTCCTTAGAGGCAAGGATGGTGAGACTGCGTCTTACATACTTTGGACATGTTGTCAGGAGAGATCAGTCCCTGGAGAAGGACATCATGCTTGACAGAGTTAAGGGTCAGCGGAAAAGAGGAAGACCCGCAACGAGGTGGATTGACACAGTGGCTGCAACGATGAGCTCAAGCATAACAATGATTGTAAGGATGGCGCAGGACAGGACATTGTTTTGTTCTGTTGTGCATAGGGTCGCTATGAGTCAGAACTGATTCGACGGCACCTAACAACAACAGCAACACTAAGTGACAGAATTCTGATAGGGACAGTTCCCAGCTTACTTAGTGTGGCAAATGTCATACTTCTGACTCGTATGCATGGCCTCTGCTTTTACGATGCCAACTGCAGAGAAATAAATCATCATGAAGTTGACTGAGTGTGTCCTATGTTCATCTGCTTGACTGTGTTTGATGTAACTGACCGACAGCAACAAAGAGGGATTAGAGAAAAGAGACATCAGCACTGTCAAGTGAGTGTCACCTGACCCAGAACTTGTGAAGGATGATCAGGATATGCATGGGCTGACAGGAAGGAAGAAGCCATCCCAGGAGAGTGGGGGCAGAGAGTACATGAGGAGCGTAACTTCATGTCATCTGTGTCTGTGTTGGGGAAGGGCTGCATCTGATGAAATAAAGAGGAAAAGAGGTATTTTGCACAGTTAGAAGGTAAGTCTGCTTGAAATAGATAGTTCATGTTGTTAACTAGTCTTTGTTAATTTTAAAATTATAGGGTTCGTTTAAATTATTAAAGATTATAATTTTGGTTTATTTTTATATCACATTTTATTACTTAGCACAGTAGCCTATATAGCACACTAAGAAATAGTTACCCTTAAGGGATCACTCTGTATAGGGTTTGGCGTCATGCTTTTTCCTCCTCTGCGTACCAGAATACTAGCCTAATAGAAAGTCAATGACAAGCCAAACCAGGACTCTGTACAGGAGACTCTTGAGGAGTTTTGAAGGGATTATATGAAGAGAAATAAAGAATATGTATAAAAGAGCTGAATTGTTATCTGTCATAAGGGTCAGGTGTACTTTAAATATTTACACTAGCATCTCTGCACTGGGTGTTGATTGTACCCTTTGGTTTTTTCCCATTAAAGAACTAATGGGAACTATTGACCAGAATTTTTCTGACAGTTTGATTTATTTTCTGGCCTGCTCGTCTCCTTCTTGCTGCATGATTCTCACGACTCATCTCAAAGTTCTTAACATTTGCTTGTTAATCCTTTCAATTGCTTGAAGCTTTAATTCTGCTTTTCCAACTTGAGTGTCCTGTGTGTGTGTGTGCAATTTTGTCTTTTGAGTAGCAGTTTTCGAAAATGATGGAAGATTTTAAACTTTTCTTGGAGGGAATATTAAATTTGTAAAAAAGAGTCAATCTAAATATATATATATATATATATATCCCTATGTCACTTATTGACATTGATTTTCCTACCTCCAGATTCCTCAGTTTTAGAAACCTGGAATCTTTTGAACCAGTAAACATCATCTTTTAAATAGATGCACAGAACATTGTACTTAATCACTTAATTTTCAAATCCTTTCGTTTGGTTTTTGGTTTTGGTTTGGAGTTCTCTGCAAATCTTTATGGTTGTACAATTTCCTTCCATGCTGTCTTAGTTATCTAGTACTGCTATAACAGAAATATCACAAGTGGATGGCTTTAACAAAGAGAAATTTGTTCTCTAACAGCTTAGGAGTCTGGAAGTCCAAATTCAGGGTGCCAGCTCCAGAAGGTTTTCTGTCTCTGTTGACTCTGGGAGAAGATTCTTGTTATCAATCTTCCCCAGGTCTGGGAGATTCTCAGCGCAGGTCCAAAGGATGTGCTCTGCTCCTAGCTCTTCTTACTTGGTGTCATGAGGTCCCCCTGTCTCTCTGCTCACTTTTCTCTTTTATATCTCAAAAAGAGATTCATTCAAGATACAACCTAACCCTGTAGATTATGTCCTGCCTTATTAACAGAACTGCCTCTGATCCTGCCTCATTAACATCATAGATGTTAGGATTTACAACATATAGGAAAATCACATCAGATCACAAAATAGTGGACAACCACACAATACTGGGAATCATGGAGTAGCCAAGTTGACACACATTTTGTGGGGACACAATTCCATCCATAACTCATGCTTAGATGTAATATTCAATACGAGAAGCTCAAACACAGAATTGAAGTCTTCCTCAGCCCTGCTATATGGTGTTGCTATAAAGATGGATGGCAACAACAAACCTAGACTGCTGGTTTGCAGGGAGTGAAATGGGAATGACAGATAGCTTCACAAATAAAAGAAACAATTAATGGCAATATCGATACCTAGTACTTCTACTAGGTTCCATGCTGGGCATTAAAGAAGGAGATCATACAGGCTTGCATTAGAAGATCTGATTTGGAACTCAGAACACATATTTATTAAATAGTCTAATTTAAATCATTGAGAAGCAAATGGTGACATTCCAAAGAGTTAAATATTAATGCTACGTGGAACCATTAGGCCTGAAAGATTTAGGGGAAATTGTTTTCAAAAGAATAGGATATAAGATGAGGGAGCTGAAGAAACAATTATGTTAGAGATTGTAAGGGGTAGGAACAAATGCAGCAAAGAAGGTCAAAGAAAGGGGCATATTGGGGAAATAGAGATTTCACTTAAAAGAAGGCTTCATCAGGGTAAGTCAGAGTCGACTTGATGGCTGCCAGTTTTGTTTTTGTTTTTTTTAATCAGGACAGAGCCTGAAATAACAGCAAAGCATCTGTCAGAAATGGAAAGATTCACCCGGCACAGGCACAGGGGCCACGGTTCAAGGGACAAAGAGCAAAAGCTGTTGAAAAAAGTTCAGCAATTAAAAGGCCTTTATGGTCACACTTCTTACATATGACCAGCTGACATTCTGGACACAGTAGGTGTCCAAATATATCTGATCAGAATAAAATATGTCACTTTGAAAGTCAAATGGAGATTTTGCTTCTCTGAATATCTTCTTAGAAAATTTACAATGATCAATTTATATCAGTTGCAGAGTGCCATACTTTGAATATTGACTTAGAGATCTATCATTTGCTTGAGCTACACTTATAGTACGTTTAATTTGCAGAACGACATTGCTGAAATAGTTTTTATAAAGGAGTTAGGTAATAGATTGTAATACAGATGAGAAGGAATTGCTGCCCATTTCTTCAGGGTATGAAGCAGGTGCAGTTCTGTCTCTGCGTATGTATCTGATGCTTGTGTGTTTTAAATGCAAATTGTTTTCTGTTAAGAAAATATTATATTGAATATTGATGCAAAGGCATTATATGTTTGTGTTTTATTTTCCTAAGTTGTAAAATTCATTTTCTACCTCTAATGAGATTTTCATGAAATTCTCCACAGTGCTTATAACAAATCTGGCTTTAAAGGGACCAGACTTAAAAAACTATAACTGGGCTTTTTTCTGTATCTATATGCAATTTCTTTCTTTGTAACATTTTACGCAGGCTTATTATGGTTTTATCTATACAATCGTTTAAGTATGTTTTTGAATAGTGGAGAAATATCAAAATCTGAAATTTAGCAAAGAACTCAAAATGAGTTACCAAGACAAAGAGTTCTTTAATAATGAATTTTAGAAGTTAAAATTCTCCTGAAAGGATTTCACTATATGGAATGAATATCTGAACAATTTCAGATTGTGACCTAGTAATCAAACTTTTCTATAGAGCTGCCTACAATTGTCATCCTTCAGAGAGGTATAAACATTGTGTGTGTGTATGTGTATATATATATGTACATATACCCATATATGTAGCCTTCGTGCCACAGTCATTAAGAGCTCAGCTGCTAACCAAGAGGTAGGCAGTTTGAATCTACCAGCCGCTCCTTGGAAACACTATGAGGCAGTTCTACTCTGTCCTATAGGTTCTGTTTGAGTTGGAATCAATGGGTTTGGTTTTTAGTTTTATACACACACACATACACACACATATATATGTACATACATATATACATGTATGTATAAACCCATTGCTGTCTAGTCAATGACAACTCATATCAACCCTGCAGGACAGAACAGAACTGCCACGTAGGGTTTCCAAGGCTGTAATCTTTACATAAGCAGACTGCCATATCTTTCCCCCCCGGAGCGGCTGGTGGGTTCGAACTACCAAACTTTCAGTTAGCAGCTATCATGCCATCATATATATAAAACATTGTAATAGATAGACGATGTAACTGTGACTCAGAGGTATTTGCATGAGTAGTTACATGTGAGCAATACTTTGAGGTAAAGAACAAGGTCAGTGGTATAAAAGTTTGAAGTTAAAACGTGAATTGGTACCAAAGCGAGTGTCTGTAATTATTACAGGAATATGCTGTTGAATGGTGTGCATGTTTTTCTCATTTTCTAAGAAGATAAGTGAGGCATGGTGGAGGTACTTTTTCATTGGTACTATTTTCAATAGATCCTTTGTAATGAACATAAGGTGGCTTCAGGAGAAGCTTGACTGATAGATATGAAAATGTGGGTACTAGAAGGGTTGGTCTAGGCAACTACGAGCAAAGGGAAGTAGTAGAATGTCATCAGTGTAACGCATCCATGAAACATAGGTCATGCATTGTTATTGTTGGAAACAGAGCTGGAACTCCTCAAATACCAAATAAAAAGTAGTAACTCAAAAGGGATTCTGCAAAGGTGATCCCTAAATGCGTGTTTCTGCCAACCTGCACTCCCATTTTTAATCATATCCTCAACTACTGTTCCTGAATGAAGTACTACTAAATCGTTTTTTTAAAGTTGCAGGCTCCACTGGCTATTGAGGTAATGGAGGGATAATTACTTAATCATACTACTATGTATGCTGTAGGTTCATAATAGCTTCACTACTGTCCAAAGGCGGTTGAAGTGTGGTAGCAGTGGGCTTCTTACTCCTAACATAAGAATGTACTTGCAGTCCTCCAAAAATGTAGGACTTTGCCCTTTTGGAGGCAGATCCTGCCCTGATACCACATATGTGCCTTACCACATAGGTGAGCCAACCAAAATGCAACATCTCTGCGGAGAAGAAGTTCTGAAACAGAGAATACTCAGAAGTAGCTAGAGCTGAAGTGTCTCCACATGGAATCTTGAGGCCAAATAAATTGAATTCCCCAAACCCAACCTCAAACAAGGATCTGGGAAGAGTAAATGTATGCAGAGAATATATCTTTTTTTAGCTAAACAGATGTCTGGGGACTGAGCGTAGAGAGTCTGGAATGAATTAAAGTTCTGAAGTTCCTAGATAAAGCTTGATCA
Source organism: Loxodonta africana (assembly GCF_030014295.1). Taxonomy (NCBI): domain Eukaryota; kingdom Metazoa; phylum Chordata; class Mammalia; order Proboscidea; family Elephantidae; genus Loxodonta; species Loxodonta africana. The sequence continues at coordinate 105,796,726 of NC_087347.1, read as the reverse complement.
GCAGAAATCCATGACCACCTAGAAGGGTGGACAAGTATGTGGTCCTAGGAGTATCTGCTGTCCTTCCTGGACTTGGAAAATATTTAGAAGCATTTTAGAAGTAGACACACTCTAACCTGAGTCTTGGAGAATAGTAAATTTTAAAATGAGAGGTAATATGAACTATATAACATTCTTTGTGGAACTTCAACAGAAAGCAAACAGATTGCCAGCTGGTATATCACCATAGTCCAGTTGTGGAGACTTCTGAACCTCTCATCACTTGTATCCCTCTGGTTATCTCAGTAGCTTGTCCTGAGTCCTGAAAACAAATGAAACCAAGAGTAGATATATGCTAAAGGGAATTTAGCAAGTAGAGACCACAACAACCCAGTAAAACAATCCAAACAGGTAGGTATCTTCAAGTGAATTTCAATCTTGATCTGAATATGAATTGAGATTCAAAATTGAATCAGATAAAAACTGTCAAAGAAACAAAAATGAACACAGATTAACTCAATTATATCATAATAAGGGATTCAGATATTAAAAAGCAATGTTTTAAAATTATAAAATCAATTGGAGAAATAGTGATTGTTAAGAATGAGGTTATTGTCTTACAATCTTTGAAGATAGACAAGGGACTATTAAGACATATCCAGGAAACCTAATGTGAAATACAGAGTTCCAGAAAATAAAAATGAAACAGGTTAGGGAAAGACAACAACTAGAGAAATGATAAAGAATTTTCCCAATTTGAAGAATATTATTCATTGGTCTGCAAAACAAAATCACTCACCAATTCCAAGTAAGGTTAATTAAACCACACACACACATACACAACATACACACATATCTAGGGATCCAAAACTACCCACTGCCGTCGATATCTAGGGATACTTCGACAAAATGTCTGAATTCTAAAAATAGAAATAAATTCTAACAAGCTTCCAGACAGAAAGAAAAATCATTTATAAAGGAAAAATAGTTAGACTGGTGGCTACAGATTGAATTGTGACCCCAAAAACATGTACTGTAAATCCTAACTCCTTTACCTATGGTTATAGTCCACTTCAGGCTTAAGTTTTCTCTGTTATGTTAATGCGGTAGTATTAGTGTAGGGTGTGACTTAAATCAATCGGCCTTTTTTTCTTCTGAGATTTAAAACCAAAAGAAAGAGCAAAAAAAAAAAAAAAATCCATTGCCATCAAGTCTATTCTGACTCATAGCGACTCTATACGACACAGTAAAACTGCCCCATAGGGTTTGCAAGGAACAGCTGGTAGATTTGAACTGCTAACCTTTTGGTTAGCAACCTGAGCTCTTAAGCGCTGTGCCAACAAGGATCCTTGGGATATAATAGATTAAGCAAGCAAGTAGCCAGGCACAAATGGATGGGGAGGATACAATCCTCATGATTGCCAAGGAAACTAGAAATAGAAGCTGAAAAGAAACAAGGACCTCCCCCCAGAGCAGACAGAGAGAGACTTCTCCTAGAACCAGTACCCTGAATTTGGACTTCTACTCTCCTAAACTGTGGGGAAATAAATTTCTGTTCATTAAACCCACCCACTTGTGGTATTTCTGTTATAGCAGCACTAGATAACCAGACACTGGCATTGGGTTTTTCCTTTACAGTATTGCGGGGAAGAAGTCAATGGAATAACATCTGCTGCCTACAGAGAGAAAAAGATTGCAATTAATAATCACTACCCAACTGAGGAGCCGGGCTGGCACAGTGGTTAAGAGCTCAGCTGCTAATCAAAAGGTTGGCAGTTTGAATCCACCAGCAGCTCATTGGAAATTCTATGGAGCACCTCTACTCTGTCCTGTAGGGTCACTATGAGTCAGAATCGACTCAACAGCAATGGGTTTACTTTTATTATTATTATTATTTTACCCAACCGAGAATCATTCACCTGCCAGAGTGAGAAAAGATATTTATTGATATTCCAGTATTCAAAACCATATCATTCCAGACCCATGAGAGGAAATACTCGAGAGCGTACTTAAAACCAAATGAACAATTCCAACAGCATTCTTCACTGAAATGGAAAAACTAATCACCAATTCCATATGGAAAGGAAAGAGGCCCTGAATAGAAAAAGCAATCTTAAAGAATAACAATGAGGAGGCCTCAGACTTCAGGATTTCAAAACATACTATATAGCTACAGTAATCAAAACAGCCTGGTACTGTTGAACAATAGACACGTAAACCAATAGAATAGAATTAAATAATAATGGAAATAAATTCACCGATCTATGATCACTGATTTATTTACGAGGTGTCAAAGTCCATTCAATGGGGAAGAAACAGTCTCTTCAACAAATGGTGCTGGCAAAATTGGAAATCTACATGCAGGGAAATGAAACAGGACCCATACCTCACACCATACACAAACACTAACTCAAAAAGGGTCAAGAACATAAATGTTAAAGTTAAAACTATAAAGTTTGTGGAAGAAAACATAGGGGCAAAACTACAGGACATCACTTTTTTAAATGATAGATTACCAAACACAACCACAAATGCATGAATAACAGAAGACATATGAGATAATCGAGACTTCATAAAAATTAAATACTTATGCTCATCAAAATACTTTATAAAAAAAATTATCAAAAATATAAAAAGACAACCTACAGACTGGGGAAAAAAATCTTTAGGAATAACATTTAGATCCAAGAAGAGTCTAATATCCAAAATGTATATAAAACTTCTACAACTTAACAACAAAGAGACAAATAACACAATCAAAAAATAGGCAAAAGACATAAATAGACACTTCATCAAAGACGACATTTAAGTGGTCAACAAACATGTAAAGATGTTCACTATCATTAGCCACTGTTGTTACGTGTCCTAGTTATCTAGCTATAACAGAAATACTACAAGTGGATGGCTTTAACAAAGAGAAGTTTATTTTCTCACAATAAAGTAGGCTTGTCTTAGTCATCTAGTGCTGCTAAAACAGAAACACCACAAGTGGAAGGCTAGAAGTCCAAATTCAGGATACCACCTCCAGGGGAAGGCTTTCTCTTTCTGTCAGCTCTGAAGAAAGGTCCTTGTAATGAATCAGTCTTCCGTTGGTCTGGGAGCATCTCAGCACAGGAAGGATATGCTCCACTCCCGGGCTGCTTTCTTGTGGTGCTGCTTTCTTGGTGGTATGAGGTTCCCATGTCTCTCTGCTCATTCCTCTCTTTTATATCTCAAAAGAGATTGGCTTAAGGCACTAACTAATCTTGTAGACCCTCATCAATATAATTGCCTCTAACCCATCTTATTATATCATAGTGATAGGGTTTACAACACATACAGAAATTACATCAGAAGATAAAATGGTAGACAATCATACAAGTGAATCATAACCTAGCCAACTTGACAGATACTTTTAGGGCACATAATTCAACCCATGACAAGGCTAAAAGTCCAAATTCAGGGTGTCACCTCCAGGGGAAGGTTTTCTCTCTCTATCGACCTTCTCATCAATCTTCCCCCAGACTAGGAGCTTCTCTGTGCAGGGACCCCAGGTCCAAAAGGATGTTCTCTGCTCCCAGCAAAGGTTTCTTGGTTGGTATGAGGTTCCCCTGTCTCTCTGCTTGCTTCTCTCCTTTTATATCTGAAGAGATTGCCTCAAGACACAATCCAAGCTTGTAGATTGAGTCCTGCCTCACTAACACAACTGTCACTCATCTTCCTTCATTAACATCACCGAGGCAGAGTTTACAACATATAGGAAAATCACACAATACCAGGAATCATGACCCAGCCAAATTGATATACACATTTTGGGGGGGACATAATTCAGTCCACGACATTCCACCTTTTGGCCCCCAAAAGATCACATCCTTGCAACATGCAAAACATATTCACCCATGATATCATAGCGAAAGTCTTAACTCCAAGTCCAAAATCCAAAAATTCTTCTTCATCTGTGAAATCTAGAATACAAGTTAACTGCTTCCAAGGGTACAGTGGCAGAACGGGCACAAGTTAGATATTTCCATTACAAATGGGAGAAATCTGAAGAAAAGAGGGGATAACAGTCACCAAGCAAGTCAGAAGAACATATTACATTAGAGCTCAAGGCTTTGAAAATAATTCTCTGTTCTCTAAAACAATTTATACAATGACCCTGTCCTCCAGACTCTAGGTATTGGCCACACTCTCCATATTGTGAGCGGAAGCCCCTCAACTCTGCGTTTCAGCTCTGCCTTCCAGGCCCACTGGGACAGCAACTCTGCTCCCTCAGCTTTAGATGCACCATTCTCCCCGTCCATCTGAGTGGCAACTGCACCCTTAGAAACACCAGAGGCCATGGTTCCACCCTTAGAAACCCCTGAGGTCACGGCCATACCTTTTGAGACTGAGGTGGCTCGGCTTCTTGTGTTCCTTGTCTCTTTAGTTCCTGTTTCCAGGTCCCTTGACCTCTTGATTCTTGGACCTCACACCCACAGGGCCTCACACCTGCATCTGCCCTGCTGGGGTAAATGTTTCAAAGCTCGGTAGCTCCACTGATATGTGCCTAGAGGCACCCCACTCTCCCAGGAAGCCTCCTGCGCAGAAGCACTCAGCTCTTTCACTCCGTGGGTTGGCACCAGCACTGTCTCATGCTAGTCTCCTGGTTCTGTTGCTGCCAGTTCTCTGTTGTTGCTGCTTCTCTGTTGCTGCAGGTTCTCTGCTGTGCTGGTCCTCTATCCATTCACAGTTTCAAAACTGCTTCCACATTTTAGGTATCTGTTAGAGCAGCACCCCACTCTCGGCACTGCTTTTTGGTGGTATGAAGTCCCCCTGTCTCTCTGCTCGCTTCTTTCATTTATATCTCAAGAGATTGCCTCAAGACACAATCCAATCTTGTAGAATAAGTCCTGCCTCACTAACACAACTGCCACCCATCCTCCCTCATTAACACCATAGAGGCAGGATTTACAACATACAGTAAAATCACACAGTACCAGGAATCATGGCCTAGACAAATTGATAGATACATTTTGGGGGGACATAATTCAATCCATGACATTAGGTGACATAGAGTCAGTTCCAACTCATAGCAATGCTATGTACAACAGAAGGAAACACTGCCTGGTCCTGCACCTGGTCCTATACTATCCTCACAATCCTTTGCTATGTTTGAGCCCATTGTTGCAGCCACTGTGTCAATCCATCTCGATGAGGGTCTTTCTCTTTTTCCCTGACCCTCTACTTTACCAAGCACGATGTCCTTCTCCGGGGACTAGTCCCTCCTAATAACATGTCCATAGTACATAAGACAAAAAGTCTCACCATCCTTCTAAGGAGCATTCTGGCAGCTCTCCTAAGTTCTTCTAAAACAGATTTGTTCTTTCTTCTTCTGGCAGTCCGTGGTATATTCAGTATTCTTCACCAATACTATAATTTGAAGGCACCAATTCTTTTTTGGTCTTCCTTATTCATTTCCCAGCTTTCATATGCATATGAAGAGACTGAAAATACCATGGCTTGGGTCAGGTGTACCTTAGTCCTCAAAGGGACATCTCTGCTATTTAACACTTTAGAGAGATATTTTGCAGCAATACGTAGTTTATTTCTTGACTGCTGTTTTTCTTGACTGCTGTTTTCATGGGCATTAATTGTGAATCAAAGTATAATGAAATCGTTGACAACTTCAATATTTTTTCCATTCATCATTATGTTTCTTATTGGTCCAGCTATGAGGATTTTTGTTTCCTTTTATGCTGAGGTGTAATCCATACAAAGGCTGTGGTCTTTGAGCTTCATCATTAAGTGCTTCAAATCCTCTTCACATTCAGCAAGCAAGGTTGTGCGATCTGCATAACACAGGTTATTAATAAGTCTTCCTTCAATCCTGATGCCACATTCATCATCATATAGTCCAGATTCTCTGATTATTTGTTCAGCATACAGCTTGAATAAGTATGATGAAAGGGTACAACGCTGACACAAACTTTTTCTGATTTTAAACCGCTCAGTATTACCTTGTTCTAACTGCGTGACTGCCTCTTGGTCTATGTACATGTTTCTCATGAGCATAATTAATACTCTGGAATTCCCATGCTTCATAATGTTATAATAATTTGTTATAATCCACACAGTCGAATATATTTGCATAGGCAATGAAACACAGGTAAACATCTTTCTGGTATTCTCTGCTTTCAGCCAAGGTCCATCTGATATCAGCAATGACATCCCTCATTCAAAGTCCTCTTTTGTATTGGCTTGAATTTCAGGCAGTTGCATGGTGATGAACCGCTGCAACCACATTTGAATTACCTTCAGCATAATTTTGGAAACCCTGGTGGCATCGTGCTTAGGAGCCCGGCTGCTAACCAAAAGGTCGGCAGTTCGAATCCACCAGCCACTCCTTGGAAAGTCTGTGGGGCAATTCTACTCTGTCCTATAGGGTCACTATAAGTTGGAATCGACTCAACAGCAACAGGTTTGGTTTTGGGTTTTCAGCATAATTTTACTTGAGTGATATTAATTATAGTGTTCTATAATTTCCATATTCCCTTGTTTGGAAAAAGCACATATATGATCCCTTCCACTTAGTTGGTCAGGTAGCTATCTTTCAAATTTCTTGACATAGATGAGTGAGCACTTCTAGCATTGCATTCATTTGTTGAAATAGCTCAATTGGCATTCCGTCAATTCCTGGAGCCTTGTTTTACACCAATGCCTTCACTGTAGCTTGGACTTCTTATTTCAGCACTATAGGTTCTCAATCATGTGCTACTTTCTGAAATGGTTAAACATCCACCGATTCTTTTTTGTACAATGGCTCTGTGTATTCCTTCCATCTTCTTTTGATGTTTCCTGTGTCATTCAGTATTCTGCCCATATACTCCCTCAACTTGAGGTTCGAATTTTTTCTTCAGTTCTTTCAGCTTGAAAAATATTGAGTGTGTCCTTCCTTTTTGATTTTCTAACTCCAGGTCTTTGCACATGTCATTATTATAATACTTTTTCTTCTGAGTCACCTTTCGAAATCTCCTGTTCAACTCTTTTACTTCATTGTGTTCCCATTTGCTTTAGCTACTCTACGTTTAAAAGCAAGTTTCTCAGTCTTGTCTGACACCCATTTTGGTGTTGTCTTTCTTTCCTGTCTTTCTGATGACCTTCTATTTTCTTCATGTATGATGCCTTTGATGTCATTCCTTAACTCTTCTGGTCTTCAGTCATTTCTGTACATTGTGTCAAGTCTAATTCTTGAGGTGGTCTCTAAAATCAGGTGGGACATACTCAAGGTCATACTTTGGCTCTCTTGGACTTGTTTTAATTTTCTTCAGCTTCAACTTGAACTTGCATATGGGCAATTCATGGTCTATTTCACAGTCACCTCCTGGCCTTGTTTGACTGATGATATTGAGCTTCTCCATTCTCTCTTTTCACATTTGTAGTTGATTTGTTTCTTGCATATTCCTTCTGGTAATGTCCACTTGTGTAGTAGCTATTTATGTGGCTGAAAGAAGGTATTTGCAATGAATAAGTCATTGGTCTTGCAAAATTCTATTAAGCAATCTCTGGCATTGCTTTATCTCCATGGCCATGTTTTCCAACTACCGATCCTTCTTCTTTGTTTCCAACTTCAGCATTTCAATCACCAGTAGTTATCAATGCATCTTGATTGCTTGATTGATCAATTTCAGACTGCAGAAGTTGGTAAAAATCTTCAGTTTCTTCATTTTTGGCATTAGTGGTTGTTACATAAATTTGAATAATAGTCATATTAACTGGTCTTCCTTGTAGGCCTGTGGATATTATTCCATCACTGACAGCATTGTACTTCAGGACAGATCTTGAAATGTTCTTTGTGAAGGTGCATGTGACACCAATTCTCTCCATTTTGTCATTCCCAGCACAGTAGACCACATGATTGTCCAATTCATAATAGCCAACACCAGTCCATTTCAGCTTACTAATGTCTAAGAATATCCATCTTCAAGCATTCCATTTCATTTTGACAATTTCCGATTTTCCCTGATTCTTACTTCATGCATTCCATGTTTCAATTACTGATGGATGTTTGCAGTTGTTTCTTTTCATTTTGAGTTGTGCCACATTAGCAAATGAAGGCCCTGAAAGATTTACTCTATCCGTGTCATTATGGTCAACTCTACTTTGAGGAGAAAGCTCTTCCCCAGTGTATTTTGAGTGCCTTCCAATCTAAGGAGACCATCTTCCAACACTATATCAAACAATATTACTCTCTATCCATAAGATTTCACTGGCCAATTTTCTTAGAAGCAGATCACCAGGTTCTTCTCCTTAGTCTGTCTTAGTCTGGAAGCCATCTATATTTTTTTTATATTTCTAAAAACAAATAGGGACTGCAGATGCTGATACTTCTTAGACACAACCAATCATCTCACAGGATTAGTTTTCTTGGTTTGAAAACATAGGGTCATAACCTTCTAGGGCTATTGGTCCATTGGCATAATATAGTTCATAAAGTTTATGTTCTACATTCTAGTTTGATGAGTAGTGTCTGGGGTCTTAAAAGAGTGTGAATGGCCATCTAAGATACAACTATTGATTCCTATGCATCTGGAATAAAAGAGAAAGAGGAAACCTGAGAATCAGACAAGGAACCACAGTACAGGAGCAATTGTCTCCATGAACCAGAGCCTCCTCTACCGTGAGATGAGAAGAACTAGATGGTGAAAGGCAGAAAAATGTTCGGAAATTTCCAATTCTCAAAGAATCCAGACTTACTAGACCCATTGAGAATGGAGGAATCCCTGAGACTATTGTCCTGAGATACTCTTTGAATTTTGAACCAAAACTATCCTCTGAAGTGACTTTTTAAATAAATAGCAGGTTAACTCCAAAGGTAAAGAATGTCACCCTTGAGTATTGTGCTCTTTTAAAAAATATCTATGTAATACCAAATAGACAACAGTTACTCTAAAGCGTGGATGAGAATGTTAGGTGGCAGTGAGACTAAGTTAATGAGAATGGAAAACTAGAACAGAGATAATAAGAATGTTGACACAATGTGAAGAATATTACCAGTGTCACTGAACATATGAAATTATTGAATGGGAACCTGTTCTGATGTGTATACTTTCACCAAAAATACAATAAAATGTTATTTTAAAAAACAACAACAATTAGAACAGATTTCCCAAGTATCATTGTAGTGGAAGACCTTTTCATCAAGAAAAGCGAGTTTTGTTATCCTTATCCTGCAGTGTTGGTGTATGAGCTATATGTTGCTCTCATTTTATGAGGATTTTTATTGTCTTCATCATGGTTTTCCTCCACTGTTTTAAATTGGAGATGGAATTTGTCATGGATTGAATTGTGTCCCCCCAAAAATATCTGTCAATTTGGCTAGGTCATGATTCCCAGTATTGTATGATTGTCTACCATTTTGTCATCCGATGTGATTTCCCTATGTGTTGTAAATCCTATCATGATGATGTTAACGATATGGATTAGTGGGAGTTACAATGTTGAGATCTACAAGTTTAGATAGTGTCTTAAGCCAATTTCTTTTGAGATATAAAAGACAGAGTGAGCAGAGAGACATGGGAACCTCATACCACCAAGAAAGCAGTGCCAGGAGCAGAGAGTGCCCTTTGGACCCGAGGTTTCTGTGCTGAGATGCTCCCAGACCAAGGGAAGATTGATGACAAGGACCTTCCACCAGAGTTAACAGAGAGAGAAAGCCTTCCCCTGGAGCTTACACCCTGAATTTGGACTTGTAGCCTATCAGGCTTTGAGAGAATAAATTTCCCTTTGTTAAAGCCATCCACTTGTGGTATTTCTGTTATAGCACCACTAGATGACTAAGACAGGGTTTGTGATCAAATTTATTATGAATCATAAGTGCCACAACCAGAATCTGTATTGGTTTTCAAGTTTTCCCCTCATAAATTGCTTATTCTAATCCCTTGCCCATTTTTCTATTGCATTTTCATCATTTCCCCAGAAGAACTCCGTAAATATTCTAGATATTAATCTTTTCCTGATTTGCCACCTTTATTTTAACTGTATCTATAGTATTAAAAAAAAAAAATTTTTTTTTGTAGTATTGTCGGAAACCCTGGTGGTGCAGTGGTTAAGTGCTATGGCTGCTAACCAAAGGGTCAGCAGTTCGAATCCACCAGGTGCTCCTTGGAAACTCTATGGGGCAGTTCTACTCTGTCCTATAGGGTCGTTATGAGTCGGAATCTACTCAACAGCACTGGGTTTGGATTTTTTTGGTTATAGTATTGTCTGCTTCAGTCTCTTGCTTTGTAGAGACAAAAAATAGTACCTATCTCCCTTTTCTTTCCTCTAAGGATTAAATGAGATAATACACATAAAGCACTAGTATAACACCTGTCCCATCTCAAGGATTCAACATACTAGTTATTTATGAAAAAAAAAAAAATGAAAACTCTTTCAAATTGAGTTGATACTTTTGTTGGACCAAGATACACATTTAAATGTAGATTTCAATTTAATTCTAATCTATAGATTTTAATTGATTGCTTTGTCCTGTAAATAAATATATTTAACACAGACCAAACTCTCAGGCTAGAGATCTGAAGTTTAGGATATGTAACACTGCGATTCTTGGAGGAAGACGCGGCTGGGAAATCAGAAGTCATTACTCTGCTCTTGAACTCACATTAGCCTGGCACTCATGCTGCCCATGTGCTAAGTAGACCCTGCCTGCAAAGCTGACCTGCATTTCTGTAGCAATTATCTGACCTGCTGATGACAGAGGAACACACACTGTCTTGATTTGAGCACAAATGTATCCAATAAATCTATATGTTGGTATCTTCAAAACTGCAACACTTTCATCACTATTACTCTTGTGCCTAGTGCATGATTTATCACTCAATCAGCCAACATATTTTGAAAAAGGCTACCAAGAAATACAAAGTCTAAATTGTATCTGATTTCTTTTGGAGCCCTGGTGGCACAGTGGTTAAGGGATTGGCTGTTAACTGCAAGAATAAGACAAAATGTAAAAGAAAAAAAAAAAAAAAGCACTGTTATTGTCATGATGGAAATAGACCATTCATATATTCATGAAGCAAAACATGTTTTCTAAAACATTTTTTTATATTTTATTTTCTAAAATATATTTCAGATGTTGGCAAATAGACATGGGTGAAAATGGTGCAATTAAAATGTTTTCATAAGTGTATGAAATTTTCCTTTAGATGAAAATTTTCTTTCAATTACAAAATAAAGTCTTAAAATATTGAAACTATTTCAGTTATCAGGAAATGATAAAGTAAATTACTCGTGTTTGGTAAATTCCCACTCCAGTGTCCATTCTTGGCTCTTTTAGTCATTATCTCTGTTCTTAGCTGGAGTCTTTCCTCACTAGGAGTTCTGGGGTACACTTTATGTTCACTTATCTAAATCACATTGCCTAAGATTTACATGTTTGTACATAATATTGAACAAGATTGTATATGTTCAGCCTAGGCTGGTATAAACATTTCATCCCTTAAAAGTAGTGCCTGGAGTAGACTGTTGAGAAGAAATGAAAGGTCACATCCAGGCACAGAGAAATAGAATGATGTATGAGCTCCATTACCAGTGGCTGCCGCAGGCAAGAGAGAAGCAAGCAGATTCATTTATAGACTATTCTCTGACTTCCCCCAGGAAGAACAATCTTGCCAATTCCATAGGGATGTACTTTCAGAATACTTTGGATAACTCAATTCTAATCATGTTCTCTGGAGATCCAATAGATCGAGTGCAAATTTGAAATAAGTGCTTTTCATGGGACCTTTCAGACCTGCTGTAGATCTTTATTATATTAATTAATAACTGCACTCAAGTAGGTTACCAGGTAATGTGGACTTACCGATTGTGCTTGTTAGAGGTTTCCAAGCTAAGCTAACCAACTTACATATTCAATGAACGATATAGGTATGCCGGTTGCATTCTGAATTTGGTGTTTGAACTATTAAGAAAGGTTTATTAGATAGTATGCAGTTGTCTAATCCGTATGTCAACAGTCACAGCCTCACAAACATAAAGAGAAGCATCCCTTCTATTGCTTTGTACTGTAATTATATAGTAATCAAGATGTACAACATAAAAATCAATAATAATAGACATATTTGTCATGCCTCACAAATCATGAGTATAACTCATTCAAAAGCAAAGGCTTTGGACAACTATTAGGCAAAGTGGCAGAGTTGCAAAGAATAAGCTTTTCATAAAACCCTTTTAGCTGCAAAATATAAAGCACAGGTTCCACCCAATACAGTGCCTTAGATACACACACCTTAACTACTCCCTGACAACAGAGACTCAAGAAACTAAGTAAAACAGACACAAAAAAAATGACATCGAATCCCAGAACATCTAATTGAGAGTTCGAGAAACAGGCTATTGACTGGAAGTAGAGGCAGAACAAGGCCAGTGGAAAAACAGAGATTTGTGGCTCATCTGTGCTCTGCCTGCAGGTGTAGAGCAGTATGGTTGTTTCAGGATGGCATTGAGCAACAACCCAGAGTGAGGACTCCAGGAAAGCAACTGCTAAGAAAGCAGAGCTGGTGGCAGAGACTCTATGCAAACGATCCTGGAAAGAAATGACCAGGTGGACAGGATGCAGCCAGCGACAGGGTACCCCTGAAGTTGGGAATTGCAGGAGTGGTATAGCTATGAAACCAGGGAACCATGAGGAAGTACCTCTAGAGCAAGCAAAACAGGCTGACTCATTGGAGCCATAGAGAAGGAGAAAGTGTAGACAGGGAGTACACATTTTTAGGCAGTAAAGGGGTGGAAAAAAAGAGGCGGATGAGAGCTCCAGTCCCTCTGGTGAGTGCAAGAAGGGAGGGAGCTAGGATTTAGCTCAGAGGCTGCTTCTCATTGGAGGCACCTGGCCATTAATACGGGAACCGCTCAGAGAAAAGCCAACTCACAGAACAACTAGAGCACTCCCAGCCCCAGAACCCAGTGCAAGCAGTCATTCCACCTGTCATCTGCATTAGCATGTGCCCTAAGATGCAGGTGGATAAAGCATAGGCACACAAGCCTGGCCATGCCCACCATACCCCTCCCTGGGGTGCAAGTGGTTAGCACTCTTGCATAAATCTGGCCATGCCCACCACCCCTCCCTGAAGTGCAGGCAACCCATGCTAATGCCCTGCAAACCCAGCCAAGCCCACCACAACTCCCGGAGGAGCAGACTCTGTGCAAACCTGAGCAGCCTCTTCTTTGCCCCTTACCCCAACCTGGAAGTGCACACACTGCCCCTTTCCTCTTCCACTCACAGATCCCTCCCAGCTAAGCCAGAATCCACGCCCTGTCCTGCCAACCCCTTCCCCCTGCTGACCGGGAGTCCTTGCCTCTCTGTGCCGATCATCCCCACGCCCAGCTAAGCAAGATTCCATACTTTCCCCAGCTGCTCCCCCTGGTCGAGTGGAACTCTGTGCCCTCTCCTGAAGACCCTCCCTGGCCACATGAGCCTTCATACCCTATCCTGCCTGCCCCTCCCTCTGCCCCATCCTGCACTTCAGGGGTCACACTAACTGCTCTTGGCAACACAAAGGGAACACATTAGTCCTCAAGTGCTGTGAAAGGACCTTGATCACCCAACCCCTCGTATCTCACATAGGGAACAGAACTTTTCACAGCAAAAAGCAATCCTCTAAGAGAAAGCATTATGTGCCTGACCACACAGGAGCACAGAGTGTGTGTGACCCACCATACCCACCAGTAAGAAGAAAACACACCTAGCCCACCAAAAGCCCCAGACCCATACAGAGTCCAGATAACCAACAACTACATAGTCATACTATATACTACATACATTGTTATTGCTGTTAGGTGCTATCGAGTTGGTTCTGACTTAGAGCAACCCTATGCACAACAGAATGAAACACTGCCTGGTCCTGTGCCATCCTTACAATCATTGTTATGCTTGAGCCCATTGTTGCAGCCACTGTGTCAATCCACCTCACAGACGGTCTTCCTCTTTTCCGCCGACCCTGTGCTTTGCCAAGGATGATGTCCTTCTCCAGGGACTGATCTCTCCTGACAACATGTCCAAAGTGTGTAAGACACGGTTTCGCCATCCTTGCTTCTAAGGAGCATTCTGGCTGTACTTCTTCTAAGACAGATTTGTTTGTTCTTTTGGCAGTCCATGGTATATTCAATATTCTTCGCCAACACCACAATTCAAAGGCGTCAATTCTTCTTCGGTCTTCCATATTCATTGTCCAGCTTTCACATGCGCATGATATGATTGAAAAAATACCATGGCTTGGGTCAGGTGCACCTTAGTCTTCAAGGTGACATCTTTGCTCTTTGACACTTTGAAGAGGTCCTTTGCAGCAGATTTACCCAATGCAATGTGTCTTTTGATTTCTTGACTGCTGCTTCCGTGGCTGTTGATTGTAGATCCAAGTAAAATGAAATCCTCGACAACTTCAAAAGATGATGGAAGGAATACACAGTCCTTATACTATATACATACAATACTACAAAACAGCATCAATTAAAACAATATAAAGGAAGGTAAACATTATAAAAAGAAAGAGAAGAAGCTAAGCTCCAGGTGGATCAAAACAAAAGGAAAACAATACCCCCCCAAAAAATCAAGCAAATAATCACAAAACCAATTAAGAAATACATAAACAAATATAAAAGAACCTCAAAGATAGCAGTCAATTCCAAATCATCATGCAGAAACAAGATATGATGGCTCAAAAAACTGAGCAAAATAAAGAGATGGAAGTCTTTGCTGAGGAGGAAGAGATAATAAATCTACCTGACAAGGAATTTAAAAGACTAATATTTAGGTTCCTCAAAGAAATCAAGTAAAACACATACACACACACAAAATCCTAGAGGAATTCAGAATAACAATACAAGAACAAAATGACAAATTCAACAGAGAAAAAGAAACCATACAAAAACAACTAGAAATTCAGACAATTAACAAATAAAATAGCAGAAATAGGTGACTCAATGCAAGGGCATAGAAGTAGAATTGAACCAAGGGAAGAATCAGTATCGCTTGATACTAATTTGTCTGAGGCACAATCAGAAAAAAGAATAAACAAAGAGTTTTAATCAACATTTGAAGAAATGATTAGATTTGTGTTTAAGAAAGACGAATCTGTGGATGGCTTGAAGCTTAAATTATAGAAGGAGAAAATGTATGCATGGGAACCAAATTGGGAGACTGTCCAAAGAAAAACATAGGTGATGACAGGCTAGACTGGGATAGGCAGTAACTGTGGAAACATAATGGAAGAAAAGAACATACAGTACTTTATCAGAGTGAGGACTCCATGCTTTCTGTAGAGCACCAATAGGATAATGATTCTGTGATCTTAGTGAGCAGTCATGGATAAAAAGAAATAAGGAAACAATTCCTCTTGTATATTTCTTCCTGTTGACAGTGTTTTTATTTATTTAGATTTTAACTTTTCCTAAACCAAAGCCAAGAGCCCAGGTGACACAGTGGTTTTGCACTTGGCTGCTAACCAAAAGGTAAGCAGTTCAAACCCACCAGCTGCTCACAGCAGAAAGATGTGGCAGTTTGCTTACATAAAGATTACAGCCTTGGAAATCCTATGGGGCAATTGTACTCTGTCCTATAGGGCTGCTATGAGTCAGAATGAACTCAGTGTCAATGGGTTTAGTTTAAATCAAAAACCAAACCCGTTGCCATCAAGTCGAATCTGAATCATGGCGATCCCATGTGTTATTGAGTAGAACTGTTCCGTAGGATCTTTCTTGGTGGTAATCTTTACAGAACAGATTGTGAGGACTTTCTTTCATGGTGCTGCTGGATGGGTTTGAACTGCCAACCTTAATTTAGAACTGCCAAACCATTTGCACCACCCAGGGACCCTCAGTTGTCATACCTAGATACTTATTGGTGTTAGTGAAACATTAACCTACTATTGCATCTATCCTGTGTCAGGGAGGTGAGTCTGAAGAGTCATTTTTACAAGCACAGTAAAGGCGAAATAGGTGCAAGAGATTTCTTAGTCAAATAGGACAATGAAAAAAAGCAATTAACTGAAAAGTTAGGAGTTAGAGGGTAGACAAACTGCCCTATTTAGAAATAGGGCCTATGTAAACTAAAAGCAATAGAGTACAAGTGTGCAGCTGGAGGTAAAATCTAAAGTATCTGAGAAGTATCCCAGATGCCAACTGATTTGGCCAAGTTCCTTTAAATGCCAATGGCATGCGCTTGAACCCCCCATCCTCAGAATGCCTTCCTTTGCCCCAGGGATGGTGGAGAAGAAGCATTTGCTTCTCATCAACTATTGTCTGAGTTTTTACTTCAACAAACTTATTTCATTTTATAGACTATCTCATTCTACAAAAGACTGTTTCTTTTCCCCCACCAAATCATATTCAGTGAAAACCACCTTGATTCTTTTATCTCCCCCCAAGTATAATACAGACACAACCCTCTCACTAGAATTTTAGGTTTAAGGTGGGAAGTTTACATTACAGGACTACAGCATTAATGCTAATCAAGCTTCTTGGTCTCGCTGTCTCTCCTTTTACCTTCTCATCCATCATTTTTCACCTTCAGGAATTTTAATGCTGCTTCTACTTTAAGTGCAGAGAAATTTTGCTCTCTATCAGCTCCACCCCAGTTAGTTACACTCCCATCGCAGGGTGAGCTGCTTAAGAGCAAATTTGGTTTGGTGTTCGTTTGTTTTTTTTTCTCTCTATGGTCTGGGGGTTGAGAGGGCAGAAGTTAACTTTAATCTCTTGGAAATCCTGGTGGCGTAGTGGCAAAGTACTATGGCTGCTAACCCATTGCCATTGCCATTGAAGATATGTTCAATTACTTTGGGTCATTAAATACAATTTTCCGGCCTCATCCAAGATGAAAAGTAGGGCTCAGTCAAAATGCCTAGTTTGTCTGACATTAGAAAAATGAGTAAATAATTCCATATACAGGGGATAGGGTGTAATCAACTTCTTGTATCATCAAGTTTGTAGCAAGAGAGAAAGATTAAAGGGAAAATGCTTGGGCTTTAGGTTAGCCACGTGTCAACCCTGTTCTCTCACTCCAAAAGCAGTCTGTTGATGGGAATAGCCACACACAAAATATTGGGAAATGTTCCCACTAATGGGATACCGAGCAACCTTCTGCCAATATCCAAGAAGAATCTATAATGGGAAACTGTGCCTTAAGATCCCACCCAGAGAAACCACCAGTTAGCATGCTCCTCAGGACCCAGAAGATGACAACCATTAATCACCCTGGCCATTATATGCATCAGAGCTTATTATTTCAGCTTCTTTGCTATAGGCCACCCAAATCACACAATACTTTGTCATCAGAGCTTTGACACTAGGTTCCAGGAGATGCTGATCTCTAAATTTCTCATCCAAATACATCAGTATTTGAGTACGTGTGAGATAATTAATATCCTCTTAAAAAGCAGATGTTCTTTGATATTGAGATGTGGTTAGACATATGTAGGTAAATACATTAAGGCATGTGGATATTTATTAAGCTGTTGCTGTTGTTGTTGTTGTTAGGTGCCATGGAATCAGTTCTGACTCATAGGGACCCTATGTACTACAGTACAAAACACTGCCTGGTCCTGCGCCATCCTCACAATCATTGTTATGCTTGAGCCCATTGTTGCAGCCACTGTTTCAATCTACCTGGTTAAAGGTCTTCCTATTTTTCTCTGACTCTTTACCAAGCATGATGTCCTTCTCCATGGATTGATCCCTCCTGACAACATGTCCAATGTGAGACGTAATCTCAGCACGATTGCTTCAAGGGAGCATTCTGGTTGTACTTCTTCCAAGACAGATATGTTCGTTCTCTTGGCACTCCATGGTATATTCAATATTCTTGCCAACACCACAATTCTAAGGCTTCAGTTCTTCCTCAGCCTTTCTTATTTATTGTTCAGCTTTCACATGCATATGATGCAATTCAAAATACTATGGCTTGGATCAGGAATACCTAAGTCTTCAAGGTGATATCTTTACTTTTCAACACTTGAAAGAGGTCTTTCACAGCAGATTTGCCTAACAATACATCTTTTGATTTCTTGACTGCTGCTTTCATGGGGTTGACTGTGTATCCAAGTAAAATGAATTCCTTGACAATTTCAATCTTTCCTCCTTTTATCTTGATGTTGTTTATTGGTCCAGTTGTGAGGATTTTTGTTTTCTTTATGTTGAGGTATAATCCATACTGAAGGCTGTGGTTTTTGATCTTCATCAGTAAGTGCTTCAAGCCCTCTTCATTTTCAGAAAGCAAGGTTATATCATCTTCATAACACAGGTTGTTAATGAGTCTTCCTCAATCCTGATGCCCCTTCTTCTTCACACAGTAGAGCTTTTCTGATTATTTGCTCAGCATACAGATTGAATAGGCATGGTGAAAGAATACAACCCTGACACACACTTTTCCTAACTTTAAACTACGCTGTGTCCCCTTGCTCTGCTTGAGCAACTTCCTCTTGTTCTATGTACTGGTTCCTCATGAACACAATTAAGTATTCTGGAATTCCCATTCTTCTCAATGTTATCTACAATTTGTTATTATACACACAGTTGAATGCCTTCACATAGTCAATAAAACATAGTTAAACAGCTTTCTGGTATTCTCTGCTTTCAGCCAGGAACCATCTGACATCAGCAATGATATTCCTCGTTGTATGTCCTCTTCTGAAACCAGCCTGAATTTCTGGCAGTTTCCTGTATATATACTGCTGCAGACACTTTTGAATGATCTTCAGCAAAATTTTACTTTCGTGTGATATTAATGATATAAATGATATTATTCCATAATTTCCCCATTCCGTTGAATCACCTTTCTTGGCAAAAGGCATAAATATGGAACTCTTCCAGTCAGTTGGCCAGGTAACTGTCTATTTAACTGTCTTCCGTATTTCTTGGCAGAGATGAGTGAGCTCTTCCAGCACTGCATCTGTCTGTTGAAACATCTCATTGGTAGTCTGTCAATTCCTGAAGCCTTGTTTTTTGCCAGTGCATTCAGTGCAGCTTGGACTTCTTCCTTCAGTACCATTGGTTCCTGATTATATGTTACCTTTTGAAATGGTTGAATGTCAACCAATTCTTTTTGGTATAATGGTTCTGTGTATTCCTTTCATCTTCTTTTGATGCTTCCTGCATTGTTTAATATTTTCCCTGTGGAATTCTTCACTATTGCAACTCAAGGCTTGAATCTTTTCTTCAAATCTTTCACCTTGAGAAATGCCGAGCATCTTCTTCCTTTTTGGTTTTCTATCACCAGCTCTTTGCACATGTCATTATAATACATTTCTTGTCTTCTCAAGCTGCCCTTTGAAATCTTCAGTTCTTTTACTTCATGATTTCTTCCTTTTGTTTTAGCTACTTGACATTCAAGAGCAAGTTTCAGAGTCTCTTCTCACATCCATTTTTGTCTTTTCTTTCCTTCCTGTCTTTTTAATGACTTCGTGATTGTTCATGGATGATGTCCTTGACATCATTACACAACTCCTCTGGTCTTCCATCATTAGTGTTCAATGCATCAAATCTGTGGTCTCTAAATTCAGGTGGGATATACTCAAGGTTGTACTTTGGCTCTTGTGGACTTGTTCTAATTTTCTTTAGTTTCAACTTGAACTTGCATATAAGTAATTGATTGTTCCACAGCGAGAACCTGATCTTGTTCTGACTGATGACATTGAGCTTTTCCATTGTCTCTTTCCACAGACGTAGTCAACTTGATTCCTGTATATTATGTCTGGCAAAGTGCATACATATTATTAAAAAAAAAAAAAAAAACCTTGCTGTCAAGTTGATTCTGACTCATAGCGACCATATAGACAGAGTAGAAGTGCCCCATAGAGTTTCCAAGGAGAGCCGGGTGGATTTGAACTGCTGACCTTTTGGTTAGCAGCCGTAGCATTTAACCACTACACTTACAGGGTTTCCTCCATGTGTATAGTCATTGTTTATGTTGGTGAAAAATGTATTTGCAATGAAGAAGTTGTTGGTCTTGCAAAATTCTGGTTAATGCTTATTCAATAATAAAACTTTTCTTTTTTGAGGCCCCGGATAATAAGGCATTACTGAAAAAGAAGAACAAAGTGGGAGGCCTTACTTTACCTGATTTTAGAAGCTATTATACCGCCACAGTAGTGAAAACAGCCTGGTACTGGTACAACAAAAGATAAATGGACCAATGGAACAGAATTGAGAATCCAGACATAAATCCATCCACATATAAGCAGTTGATATTTGACAAAGGCCCCAAAAGAGTTAAATGGGGAAAAGACAGTCTTTTTAAAAAATGGTGCTGGCATAACTGTATATCCATCTGCAAAAAAATGAAACAAGACCCATACCTCACTTCATGCACAAAAACTAACTCAAAATGGATCAAAGCTGACTGTAATTGTTTTAGCGGATTACTGGAAAGACAAGTTTCCCAGGTCTGATATCTCTACCTATTAAACAGATCCCTCACTGACCCACAATGGGGAAATGGGGGCTGAAGCTCCACCCAATCCACCTAACCTCTTGCCATAGGGGTCTGAGGATAATGACATCTACCAGTCTGTAGAGGTACATGCATTCGGTGCCTAAGATACAGCTGCAGAACCCACCCACCAAAGTGCTTTAGGAATAGAGACACACCTACAGCACTGGCACTTGGGGGAAGCCTGTCAGTATCCTGCCCCCCCCAGAATGTGACCCCCTGCTGCCACTAGAATCTGGTGCACACAACTATCACCACTACTCCTCTAACTGAACAGGTGGCAGTCTCCCCCACACACTTGGCGACCCAAAATCAGATTCTACTCAAAAATAGTGAATGGACTCTTAGGCTTACATGTCTGGTACCAGCCCAAACCAGCTGGTAAGAGGACATAAGTGATTCAAAGCCTACAACAATCAAGACAGTGCAATCTAGTAGCCCATCTGAGTATATTGAAAGAAAACAAAACAAGATAAGACTCAGTGAGCAAATATAAAATAAATCATTACAATATCTTATAGATGGCTCAGAGACAATAGTCGATATCAAATCACATGAAGAAGTAGACCATGATTGCTTCCACAACTCCCCAAATTAATGAATCAAAATCTTTCCCAAATGAAGATACAATCCTGGAACTGCCAGATGCAGAATATAAAAAACTAATTTACAGATTGCTTCAAGACATCAGGGATGACCTCAGAAATGAAATAAGGTAATCTACACAAAAAGCCAAGGAAAACACAAATAAAGCACTTGAAGAAATCAAAAAGATTATTCAAGAACATAGGGGAAAAATTAATAAGCTACAAGAATCCATAGAGAGATAGCATTCAGAAATCCAAAAGAGTAACAGTAAAATTACAGAATTAGACAACTCTATAGGAAGTCAGAGGAGCAGAATTGAGGAATTGGAATGTGGAGTGGGGGAGCAGGAGGATAAAGCAATTGACACCAATATAGCTGAAGAAAAATCAGATAAAAGAATTAAAAAAAAAATGAAGAAACCCTAAAAATCATGTGGGACTCTATCAAGAAGAATAACTTGCGTGTGACTGGAGTTCCAGAACAAGGAAGGATAACAGAAAATACAGAGAGAATAGTTGAAGATCTGTTGGCAGAAAACTTCCCTGACATCATGAAAGACGAAAGGATATCTATCCAAGATGCTCATCGAACCCCATATAAGATTGATCCAAAAAGAAAATCACCAAGACATGTTATCATCAAACTTGCCAAAACCAGAGATAAAGAGAAAATTTTAAAAGCAGCCAGGGATAAAAGAAAGGTCTCCTACAAAGGAGAATCAATAAGAATAAGTTCAGACTACTCAGCAGAAACCACGCAGTCAAGAAGGCAATGGGATGACATATATAGAGCACTGAAGGAGAAAAACTGCCAGCCAAGGATCATATATCCAGCAAAACTCTTTCTCAAATATGATGGCGAAATTAAAACATTTACAGATAAACACAAGCCTAGAGAATTTGCAAAAACCAAACCAAAGCTACAAGAAATACTAAAGGACATTGTTTGGTCAGAAAATCAATAACATCAGATAACAACACAACACAAAGAAACAGAACAGAACATCCTGATATCAACTCAAATAAGGAAATCACAAAAACAAATTAAGATTAATTTTAAAAAGGAAAAAATGCTCAATACAGGGAATCACTGAAGAGAGACTACATACAGTAGGCATAGAACTGCCATATGGAGAGGAAAGCAAGGCGATATAGGACGATACAAGTTAGGTTTTTACTTAGAAAAATAGGGGCAAAAATTAAGGTAACCACAAAGAAGTCGAACAATTCCATAACTCAAAATAAAAACCAAGAAAAACATAACGACTCAGCAAACATAAATTCGACTACTATGAAAATGAGGAACACACAATTTACAAAGAAAAACATCTCAGCACAAAAAAAAAGTGGAAAAATGAAATTGTCAACAACACACAAAAAAAGGCATCAAAATGACAGCACTAAACACATTCTTATCCATAATTACACTGGATGTAAATGGACTAAATGCACCAATAAAGAGACAGACAGCCTCAGACTGGATAAGGAAACACGATCCGTCTATATGCTGCCTACAAGAGACACACCTTAGACTTAGAGATGCAAACAAACTAAAAATCAAAGGATGGAAAAAATATATATAAAGCAAACAACAAGCAAAAAAGAGCAGGAGTAGCAATATTAATTTCTGACAAAATAGACTTCAAAGTTAAATCCACCACAAAGGATAAAGAAGGACACTACGAATCATTAAAGGGACAATTGACCAGGAAAATATAACCATATTAAATATTTATGCACCCAATGACAGGGCCACAAGATACATAAAACAAACTTCAACAGAACTGAAAAGTGAGATAGACAGCTCCACAATTATAGTAGGAGACTTCAACACACCACTTTCAGAAAAGGACAGGACTTCCAGTAAGAAGCTCAATAGAGACACGGAAAACCTAATTGCTACAATCAACCAACTTGACCTCATAGACTTATACAGAACACTCCACCCAACAGCTACAAAATATACTTTTTTTTCTAGTGCACATGGAACCTTCTCTAGAATAGATCACATTTTAGGTCATAAAACAAACCTTTGCAGAATCCAAAACATTGAAATATTACAAAGCATCTTCTCAGACCACAAGGCCATAAAAGTAGAAATCAATAACAGAAAAATTGGGGAAAAGAAATCAAATACTTGGAAACTGAACAACACCCTGCTGAAAAAAAGACTGGGTTATAGAAGACATCAAGGAGGGAATAAAGAAATTCAAAGAATGCAATGAGAATAAAAAACCCTTCCAATCAAAACCTCTGGGATACAGCAGAAGCAGTGCTCAGAGGCCAATTTATATCGATAAATGCACACATACATAAAGAAGAAAGAGCCAAAATCAGAGAACTGTCCCGACAACTTGAACAAATAGAAAGTGAGCAACAAAAGAATCCATCAGGCACCAGAAGAAAACAAATAATAAAAATTAGAGCTGAACTAAATGAAATAGAGAATAGAAAAACAATTGAAAGAATTAACAAAGTCGAAAGTTGGTTCTTTGAAAAAATCAACAAAATTGATAAACCACTGGCCAGACTGACTAAAGAAATACAGGAAAGGAAACGAATAACCCAAATAAGAGACGAGATGGGCCATATCACAACAGACCCAACTGAAATTAAAAGAATCATATCAGATTATTATGAAAAACTGTACTCTAACAAATTTGCAAACCTAGAAGAAATGGATGAATTCCTAGAAAAACACTACCTACCTAAACTAACACAATCAGAAGTAGAACAACTAAATAGACCCATGACAAAAAAAGAGATTGATAAGGTAATCAAAAAACTCCCAAGAAAAAAAAGCCCTGGTCCGGACGGCTTCACTGCAGAGTTCTACCAAACTTTCAGAGAAGAGTTAACACCACTACTACTAAAGGTATTTCAAAGCATAGAAAATGATGGAATACTACCAAACTCATTCTATGAAGCCACCATATCCCTGATACCAAAACCAGGTAAAGACACCACAAAAAAAGAAAATTACAGACCTGTATCCCTCATGAACATGGATGCAAAAATCCTCAACAAAATTTTAGCCAATAGAATTCAACAACATATCAAAAAAATAATCCACCAAAACCAAAAGGGATTTATACCAGGTTTGAAAGGTTGGTTTAATATTAGAAAAACCATTAATGTAATCCACCATATAAATAAAACCAAAGACAAAAACCACATGATCTTATCAATTGATGCAGAAAAGGCATTTGACAAAGTCCAACACCCATTCATGATAAAACCTCTCAGCAAAATAGGAATTGAAGGAGAATTCGTCATCATAATAAAGGGCATCTATTCTGTTTTTTATACAAAGCCAACAGCCAACATCACTCTAAATGGAGAGAGCCTGAAAGCATTTCCCTTGAAAACAGAACCAGACAAGGATGCCCTTTATCACCGCTCTTATTCAACATTGTGCTAGAGGTCCTAGCCAGAGCAATTAGGCTAGACAAAGAAATAAACGGCATCCAGACTGGCAAGGAGGAAGTAAAATTTTCTCTGTTTGCAGATGACATGATCTTATACACAGAAAACTCTAAGGAATCCTCCAGAAAACTACTGAAACTAATAGAAGAGTTAGGCAGAGTCTCAGATTGTAAGATAAACATACAAAAATCACTTGGATTCCTCTACATCAACAAAAAGAACATCGAAGAGGAAATCACCAAATCAATACCATTCACAGTAGCCCCCAAGAAGATAACATACTTAGGAATAAATCTTACCAAAGATGTAAAAGAACTATACAAAGAAAACTACAAAGTACTAGTGCAAGAAACTAAAAAGGACCTACATAAGTGGAAAAACATACCTTGCTCACGGATAGGAAGACTTAACATAGTAAAAATGTCTATCTTACCAAAAGCCATCTATACATACAATGCACTTCCGATCCAAATTCCAATGACATTTTTTAATGTGATGGAGAAACAAATCACCAAGTTCATATGGAAGGGAAAGAAGCCCGGATAAGTACAGCATTACTGAAAAAGAAGAAGAAAGTGGGAGGCCTCACTCTACCTGATTTTAGAACATATTATACAGCCACAGTAGTCAAAACAGCCTGGTGTTAGTACAACAACAGGCACATAGACCAATGGAACAGAATTGAAAACCCAGACGTAGATCCATCCACGTATGAGCAGCTGATATTTAACAAAGACCCAGTGTCAGTTAATTGGGGAAAAGATAGTCTTTTTAACAAACGGTGCTGGCATAACTGGATATCCATTTGCAGAAAAATGAAACAGGACCCATACCTCACACCATGCACAAAAACTAACTCCAAGTGGATCAAAGACCTAAACATAAAGCCTAAAACGATAAAGATCATGGAAGAAAAAATAGGGACAACATTAGGAGCCCTAACACAAGGTATAAACAGAACACAAAACATTACTAAAAATGACCAAGAGAAACCAGATAACCGGGAGCTCCTAAAAATCACACACCTATGCTCATCTAAAGACTTCACCAAAAGAGTAAAAAGACCACCTACAGATTGGGAAAAAATTTTCAGCTATGACATCTCTGACCAGTGCCTGATCTCTAAAATCTATATGATTCTGTTAAAACTCAACCACAAAAAGACAAACAACCCAATCAAAAAGTGGGCAAAGGATATGAACACGCACTTCACTAAAGAAGATATTCGGGCGGCTAACAGACACATGAGAAAATGCTCTCGATCATTAGCCATTAGAGAAATGCAAATTAAAACTAAGATGAGATTCCATCTCACTCCAACAAGGCTGGCACTAATCCAAAAAACACAAAATAATAAATGTTGGAAGGGCTGCGGAGAGATTGGGACTCTTATACACTGCTGGTGGGAATGTCAAATGCTACAACCACTTTGGAAATCTATCTGGCGTTTTCTTAAAAAGTTAGAAATAGAACTACCATACAACCCAGAAATCCCACTCCTCGGAATATACCCTAGAGAAATAAGAACCTTTACACGAACAGATATATGCACACCCATGTTTATTGCTGCTCTGTTTACGATAGCAAAAAGCTGGAAGCAACCAAGGTGTCCATCAATAGATGAATGGTTAAATAAATTATGGTATATTCCCACAATGGAATACTACACATCGATAAAGAACAGTGAGGAATCTGTGAAACATTTCATAAATTGGAGTAATGTGGAAGGCATTATGCTGAGTGAAATTAGACAGTGGCAAAAGGACAAATATTGTGTAAGACCACTATTGTAAGTTCTTGAGAAATAGTTTAAACTGAGAAGAAAACATTCTTTTGTGGTTACGAGAGGGGGGAGGGAGGGAGGGAGAGAGGGTGGGGTGGAATTCACTAATTAGGTAGTAGATAAGAGCTACTTTAGGTGAAGGGAAAGACAGCACACAATACAGGGGAGGTCAGCAGAATTGGACTAAACCAAAAGCAAAGAAGTGTCCTGAATAACCTGAATGATCGAAGGCCAGCATAGCAGGGGCAGGGGTCTGGGGACCATGGTTTCAGGGGACATCTAAGTCAATTGGCATAATAAAATCTATTAAAAAAACATTCTGCATCTCACTTTGAAGTGTGGTGTCTGGGGTCTTAAATGCTAGCAAGCAGCCATCTAAGATGCATCAATTGGTCTCAACTCACCTGGAGCAAAGCAGAATGAAAAACACCAAGGACACAAGGTGATTACAAGCCCAAGAGACAGAAAGGGCCACATGACCAGAGACTACATCAGCCTGAGACCAGAAGAACTAGATGGTGTCCGGCTACAACCGATGAGTGCCCTGACAGGGAGCACAACAGAGAATACCTGAGGGAGCAGGAGAGCAGTGGGATGCAGACCCCAAATTCTCATAAGACCAGACTTAATGGTCTGACCGAGACTGGAAGAACCCTGGTGGTCACGGCCCCTAAACCTTCTGTTGGCCCAGGACAGGAACCATTCCTGAAGCCAACTCTTTAGACATGGATTGGACTGGACAATGTGTTGGAGAGGGATGCCGGTGAGGAGTGAGCTTCTTGGATCAGGTGGACACTTGAGACTGTGTTGGCATCTCCTGCCTGAAGGGGAGATGAGAAGGTGGAGCGGGTTAGAGGCTGGAGAAAAGGACAGGAAAAGAGAAAGTGGAGGGAGAGAGCGGGCTGTTTCATTGGGGGGAGAGTAATTGGGAGTGTGCAGCAAGGGGTATATGGGTTTTTGTGTGAGAGACTGACTTGATTTGTAAACTTTCACTTAAAGCACAATAAAAATTATTAAGAAAAACAAAACAAAACAAAACTTTTCTTTCTCTTCTGTTTTTGAGGAGAGGTGTTCCAGATTGAGAGTAGATTTATTTTTAACTGTATTTCCCCAACAGCACCAGATAGCCTGCAGTATCCAGGAAGCCAACAGTCCAAGAGATGCCTCTGAAGTAGAAATGGAACAGAATATTGGGCCTTCACAGAATAAGGACACTGTAGGCATCATGAAGAAACTGATTAATTTCTTATAAAAATTATAAATAGGAAGAAAACATTTCTAACAAATAGAATTAATATTATTTAGAATATAAAATTTTCTGCTACAAATAGCACAGTGGGAATATGGACAAAAGATGTGACCTACCTTTGTCCTTCACTGTGTTCAGCTGTTGCTGCTGTTAGTTGCATAAAGGGTACTCTAAAACTGAGGAGTTTGACATAACTAAAATGGCTGACGCATATCAGAATTGATCTCCATTTTGTCCTAGGCACCCGGTTCTGCTTTTTAGACTAAGTGACCCATAACCACACTTTTGATCAAGATAACTTGCTCTGCAACACTTTGAGGTGGCCCATCCAGAATACTGAAAGAAACAGAAAGAATAAGTTCTAACCAAAACCAAACCCTGTGCCGTCTAGTCGATTCCGACTCATAGCGCCCCTATAGGACAGAGTAGAACTGCCCTATAAAGTTTCCACAGAGCGCCTGGAGGATTCGAACTGCAGAGGACCCTTTAGTTAGCAGCCGTAGCACTTAACCACTACACCACCAGGGCTTCCTGAATAAGCTCTTTGAATTTTAATAAAACTCTTATTTTATATAAACTTTGTTTTATTTTTAATAGGTACCATCATGTCAATTCCAACTTATGGTGACCCCACGTCGAAATTGACTTGACGGCAATGGGTTTGGTGGTGCAATGGTTAAGGGCTATGGCTGCTAATCAAGATTCAGCAGTTCCAATCCATCAGTTGCTCCTTGGCAATCCTATGGGGCAGTTTTACTCCATTCTGTAGGGTTGCTATGACTCAGAATCAATTTGATGGCAATGGGGTTGGGTCTTTTCAGATGGGCAAAAAGTTGAATGACACAGAAAGAGTCAAAAGAAAACAGAAGGAATTCACGGAGTCACCATACCAAAAAGAATTGGTCAACACTGAACCACTTTAAGAAGTAGTATATGATCAAGAATTGATTCTGAAGGAAGAAACCCAAGCTGCATTGAAGGCATTGGTGAAAAAGAAGCCTCCAGGAAGTGACAGAATACCAATTAAGATGTTTCAACAAAAGGACGCAATGAGGGAAGTGCTCACTCATCTATGCCAAGAAATTTGGAAGATAGCTACCTGGCCAACCGACAGGGAAGAGATCCGTATATGTATCCATTCCAAAGAAAGGTGATTCAATAGACTGCAGATATTATTAAACAAAATCATAGTATCACATACAAATAAAATTATGCTAAAGATAATTCAAAAACAATTGCCCCAGTACATCAACAGGGAACTGCCAGAAATTCAAGCCAGATTCAGAAAAGGACACGGAACATTGCTAATGTCAGATGGATCTTGGCTGAAAGCAGAGAAAACCAGAAAGATGTTTACCTGTGTTTTATTGACTATGCAAAGGTATTCGACTATGTAGCTCCATAAAGGTTTCAGCCTAGAAAACCCTATAAGACAGTTCTACTGTATCCTACAGGGTCACTATGAGTCAGAATTGACTTGGTGGCAACGCGTTTAATTTCCATTTTGCTGAGTCATCACAATGTCAATAAAAATGTCGTGAATTCAATGACTTCAGTATGACTCAAGTTGCTCGTGTTCTGTTTTACTCAGAATTCAGGGAACTTCCAGTTTTCAAGAGGGTCGTGATAACAGTAGCAATATAACTTCGAGAAAAGCTGTATTAGTAAACAAATAAGCAGTAACAACAACTACTACTAAAAATCAGTGTATTTGAAAGCACAGCTTGCTCTACAATGGGAGATTAATAATCCTTAATTGTCATTTGCTAATTAATGAAAGTTTCTATAGAAGACGTGATGTCATGACTCACCGAAACAGGCCAGCAATGTTAAAAGAATTTGCTTATTACAAATTATTTTGGAAACTCTGTGGAAAGAAAATGCAATCAACTAGTTAATTAGAGTAAAAAAAATTGAGTGAGAAAAGTGTTTGTTAACAGTAAGAAAACATCCAAACTGAGGTGCTTAAGTTTACAGAGTCACAATACCTTTTTTAAAAAAAGCTTTAGATGAGTACCTTGTCCTTTGGTTTGATTGGTCAAGCACATTTAATTTTCCCCTTGCTTTTTTTGAGTACTGGGGAGCCCTGGTGGTGCAGGCATTAAGAGCTTGGCTGTTAACCAAAAGTTGGTAGTTCGAATCCACCAGCTGCAACTTGGAAATCCTATGGGGCAGTACTGCCCTCTCCTATACAGTTGCTATGAGTCAGAATAGACCCAAGGGCAATAGCTTTGGTTTGGTTTTGTTTTTAAAGTACTGAACGCTAAACTGGCTTATCTTGATTGAATGAGTGTTGCTAACTTATGCTAATTAGTACTGTTAACTCATACCAATTCATGTTGATAGGTAAAACTTGCCTTATGCCTAATATTTGTCTGGCTCTTGGCTCTGGGATGCCGTTTTAATTCTTGTCCCTGTTAAAAAAAGAAAATTAACAACTCTACATCTCAGCTCCAATTCTCTTATCAGATTACTATTTGAGTAAAGAAAAAAAGGGGGAGTAGATTATTTCATTAATTCCAATCCCTTTTGTAAACAATCAAAATTTGGGCAAATAGACATGCAAACACATGTAAGGGAGCTAAAGTTCTCCTGCAAAAGCAGAACGTATAAAAAAAGATTTCCTTAAATACTGCTGTGCATTTAGTAGTGAAGAAGTTCTGATCTAGGTTAAAGTGAACGGGAGTCAGGGTTTTAGTTTCTAAATGAATTTTGATCACCGTCTGGTAGAATGTCATTTGCTTGTCATGAGTCTTTACATTTTCCTCTAAAAACTGAAAATACTGCATTTAAAGGATAGGAAAGTCCCTGCTAGTTACTGGGAAATTTTCTAATAACCAGAATATATACCTCACAGGAAGGGATGAGGAAAATTGTCTAAAAATAACCTAGTGTTTTATTGGTGTATTAATTTGCTTTGCTTTCCCTGCTGTAGAAATCAGGGTGTGGGGAAGGGGAGAGAAGAGAAGAGAGGAGGGAGAGTGGAGTAACGTGGAAGGGAGGGAGGAGGGAAGGAGAGGAAAGGAGAGGGACAATGAATGAGCAGAAGGGGAGAGTACGGGAGGAGGGAAGAAAAGGGAGGATACTGCAAGGGACAATGAGAAGGAAAGAGTGTGGGAAGGGAAGGGGAGAGTCAGGAAGGAGAGGAAATCAGGGAATGAATGAGAGGGGGAAGAAGAGGAGAAGAAGGAAGGGAAGGAAGGAGAGGAAGAGGGAGCACAGGTGGGGATGGGAGCCTAGGAGAGGAGACAGAATTATTGGTGTGAGTACTCTGTTCTTTTTTCTCTACTCATTTAGAGAAAATCCCTCATTCCTTGGCCTCAGAGGAGAAATTGTTTGAAAAGAATCTTCTGACCTGGCTTCCAAGAAAGCTTAAAAAAAAAAACTTCCAAGAAAGCTTATGTTATGTTATAATGGTTATTTCCAAGAGAAAGGGCAAAGAGTTGCTTGGGTGTGCAGGGCAATGGAGTGAGGTCAGGAGAGAGGCAAAAAAAAAGAGAAGGAAGCTAATAGG
This sequence comes from Loxodonta africana, assembly GCF_030014295.1. Classification (NCBI taxonomy): domain Eukaryota; kingdom Metazoa; phylum Chordata; class Mammalia; order Proboscidea; family Elephantidae; genus Loxodonta; species Loxodonta africana. The sequence goes on along the minus strand of NC_087347.1, from coordinate 105,765,751 downwards.
CCCCTCCTGGACTATTTTGCTCTTTGTAAAACCTCTGGGAACTTCCCACTACCTCCTTGGAAAAAGGATGGAGACTCTCAATAATGGCTCATTAAATTTTCTTCCAAAGAAATGAGAAGCTCCTAAAAAGGTTTTTATTTAATTAAAAAATAGAGTAATTGTTTTGTTTCTATTTCCTATATACCCAGTTTTGGGACTGAAGCTTCCCCAACTTGCCCCCATTCCCACCCCAGATTGAGGTTTTCTTTCCCTTTGAGAGACCACTGTTAAGTAGTCTGACCGGAATTGGCAACTGAGCAGTATCGCAGTCTTCAATTTCATCACCTTTTGCTACTTGCTAAACATCTGGCATTATAGTGTCATAGTTAGTTGGATCTGTCATCTCACCTTGGATTCTTACAGAAACAGGCTGCTACACTGAATTTACTTTGGTTATTCATACAGCAAACATGCCAGGCACTGGGCTAGCCAATGAATCCTGAAGAAAAAAGATATAGTTCTCGATTCAGGAATTACCTCTGTTAAAATAAAAATCATGTTAAGCCAATGATAGAAATGATTGAAGTTTGTTGAATATACAGTTTGAAAACTGGGGTAACATTTCTGCTAGATTGAGAAGAACTTCCAAAACTCTTATTCCAAATCTTACCAGCTTTGTCATCGAAAAAAGAGTGGGAACAGAACTGATAAATTTGTGGTCAGAAAGGATTTTCACAGCATTGTCTGGAAGAACAACTAAAAAAAAAAAAAAAAACTGCTAAAGTAACTACTAATTTACCTTAAATATAGCTCCTTGTTTGACCTTTTAGAAACCCTGATGGCATAGTGGTTAAGAGCTACATCTGCTAACAAAAAGGTCAGCAGCTTGAATCCACCAGGTACTCCTCAGAAACTCTATGAGGCAGTTCTACTCTCTCCTATAGGGCTGCTATGACTGGAATCGACTCAAAAGCAATGAGTGTGGTTTGGGTTTTGGTCTGAACTTTGGAACTGTTTTCTCAAAACTGACTGAATTATTCCAAAGAGCACAAAGCCCAAGGCAAAATGATCTTATTAGTTTACCTGGTCCATTGTTTGATCCAAAGATGGCTTTTAGGAACCAGTTTTTTCAGGACTCAAGGTTCAAAAGGACACCTAAGGGCAATGGCCTGTGTGCCTTGCCCCAATTCCCATGAAAGCCAGAAATGTGGATTCCTGGAGAATTAAAACAATTTTGTCACCTCTTAGGAGATTGCAATGAATTACTTAATATGCCTTTTAGCCATAGCCTTTGTGACTCCCACCAAATGACAGGGTGAAGACTATGCAAATGAGGTGCTTGTGGACCACCAAGAGAATTGTATAGTTTGCAAATAATGTAAATAAGGTGTGTGGATGCCTTGCGGGGGTGGGACTATACAAAAAGGGTATACGGAGCCCTAATAAGGAGGTTGATCAGTTTTGCCATTCCACTAGGCTTAAAATGAGCCATCCCAGAAACAGTAAGGGAAGATCTCACCATCACCAAGAAATAAGAGCCAGCTATGGAGCATGTCCTTTGGATGCAGGATCCATGCTCTGAGAACCTCCTAGATCCAGGAGAAGATAGATAGAGCTATAAGAACAGAGATGACAAGAGACAGCACGAAGCAGTGGCAGAGAAAGAGAAACAGAGGCAACAGAACCAGGAGTCTGACAGGAGATGGTGCAGTGGGCTTCCTGGTCCATTGAGAAAGATGAGTGCCTACAGGCAGTAGGCTTACTGGCAGAGTGGGGTGCCTCCAGGCACTCATCCTCAGAGCTAAAAGATCTTCGTAACACTTGCCTGAGGAGGGCAGGGGCCCAGTGCCGGAGAGAGGCATGCCTATGGGAATGGCTGAGAAGCTGTCCTGACCCAAGAACTGTATTCTCAGTCATTTATGATCCTGTACCGTAACCTGTTACTTCCCTAATGAGACAATACCATGGGTATTGTCTTCAAGTTCTGTGAGCCCATTGTAATGAATTATCGGACCCAGCAGAGAAGTAGAGAGTGCTATGGGAGGGACGGTTGGTGTCAGAATTGGCAAAGATGGCAGAGGGAGTAGGCATGACTGATTTCAGCCTCATAGGAATCAGCCTTGGGCTGTTGATCATGATTTTCCTTCACTCTTGTGAAGTTAGAGGAGGTCAGGTGGCCCCGCTACACCATTTTTACACTTAGTTCCACAACTTCTCCCAGGGCTTGCTCTCATGGAGTTCCTTTATATTTTCAGGGGTTATATTTTTATTGTAAAGTTTTTGTTTCTCATTGTATCACTGACATTTAGCTTTGGGCCTGGAGCAGAGTACATGCTTATTTATTTTAATGAATGAAGGTATAAATGAAGGTAACAAATAAATAGAGAGAGACATTTACAAACTATAAGAAATAGAAATGTAGCTTAGACCCCAAGCAAACTCTCTAAGAATGACTATATTATAGTTTTTAAGATAATATTTTGATGAGATGGTTTTAATATTATTATTAAAAGATTTTAGAAGAAGAAATGTGAAAGAAAGCAAGACCTTGGTATGTATGTGTATATATATGTGTATGTATATAGATATATTTCTATCTCTATACCAATCTCTATAATCAGTAGTTAAGGAATTGTGACTCCCCTACCAAAAATGACACAGACCCCCAGTTTGGGTTCACTTTTCAGATATTAGAACTGGCAAATCTTTCAAAGTTCTTACAGCACAAGGCACAGCACAGTAGGGGAAAAATAAAATAAATAAAGTACAAAGTATGAGGCTCTGACTGGATTCAAATTTTGACTCTTCCAACTTAATAAAATAAGAATACATCACTTGCCTTTAGGACTGTTGTGAGGAAAGAACTGACAGGATAAAATATATTTTCTGTTCACTGGTAATTTCGTGTAGTATATCCCCCTGTGGAAACTCTGGTGGTGTAGTGGTTAAGTGCTATGGCTGCGAACCAAAGGGTTGGCAGTTCAAATCTACCAGGCGCTCCTTGGAAACTCTATGGGGCAGTTCTATCTGTCCTATAGGGTCGCTATGAGTCGGAATCAACTCAATGGCAGTGGGTTTGGTTTTTTTTTTATATCTCCCTGTTATGGGTTGAATTGTGTCTCCTCGAAGTATGTGTTGGACTCCAAATCCTATACCTGTGGATGTGATTCTGACAGGAAATAGGTTTCCTTTGTTATGTTAATGAACCTTACCATTGTAGTTATTGTTGTAATTGTTGTATGCCATTGAGTAGAGTCAGAATCCTATCGACCCTATAGGACAGAGCAGAACTGCCCCCTAGGGTTCCAAGCTTTTTTTTTTAAAACTTTACAGGAGCAGATCACCAGGTCTTTTGTCCTGTGGAGCCACTGCTGTGTTTGAACCAACATTTCCCTTAGCAATTAATCACTTAGCAGTGTAGCATGTGTCCTAAATCTGATCACTTCTGAGTTATAAGGAGCAGCAGAGACACAGAGACAGGCAAGCAAGCACAAACAGGGAAAGATAGATGCCACCTGAAGATCACTGAGGAACTGAGGGACACTGGGAGTACAGAAGATAAAAGGAACAAGGATCTTCTCCCAGAGCCAACAGAGAGAGAAAGAGCCTTCTCCTAGTGCTGGTTCCCTGAATTCGGTTTCTAGATTCTTAAACTGTGAGAAAATAAATTTCTGTTCTTTAAAGCCACATGCTTGCAATGTTTCTACAGCAGCAGCACCAAGAAACTAGAAAGACACTACCTCTCTTGGATCCTGGAGGGTAGTAATTTCTGACCTATTAATAGTAATAATAGTGTACCACTTATTGGGGTCTTGGTGGCACGGGGTCTTGGTGGCACACTGTCTAAGAGCTTGGTTGCTAACCAAAAGGTAAGCAGCTCGAATCCACCAGCCACTCCTTGGAAACCCTATGGGGCAGTTCTACTCTGTCCTATAGGGTCACTATGAGTCAGATTTGAATCGACAGCAGTGGGTTTGGGGATTTTTTCTTTTTTTGGTACCATTTTTTTAGCTACTATTATATGTCATGGTATGCTACGCTTTCTACAGACATTATTTAATTATTCATTTATCTTGTCAGGACTTTTATCCCACATTTAATAGATAAACTGAGGCTCAGAAAGGGTAAGTGACTTGTCCTTGGTTATAAGGGGAACACATGGTAGAGATGACTAAATCAAATATTACTTTACCTTGCATGTTGCGGGTGCTTAACAAGTAATTCAGTTATTTAGTCCCAGTTCCATCTTTAATTCTATTTCTGACAGTCTTTGTTAGTGGTTTTTATACCAGAAATAATGTTCATCTGTTCTATTGACTCACCCTAGAGAGTTTTTTCATTGGACAAGCACAGGAAAAAGCCTGAGGAGATAATGCGTGTAGAACAATAAATAGCCCATAGGCTTAATTTGCATTTATGAAATTTCCCAGACTAATTTTCTTGAGACTCTTCAGATCCTAACTTTCTTCCCTTCATTGCCTTTTTAACTGTCTAGATTTATTTAAAGTATTTAAAGCCCACAAATTAGGCAATAATGTGTATTCTGGAATTGAGAGAGTATTTTAAAGTTTTGAACAAAATGTTCACCTGTTAAATAAGCCATAAACTCTGCTGTCAGACTCTGAACTCGCAATCTATTTGACAGTGAGTTACTGCCTCAAAAGCCACGTGAAATGTCTTTTGAGAGTTGGGAAAGAAATTGTTTCTGGTCCATGCCGTATTCCTCAGTCCAAAGCAGAGGAAGAAATGCAAAATTTTGAATTTAGCTTCAGGACAATTACATGTCCAATAAGCTAAGTTAGAGGGCTAGGAAGTGTTTACAGGAGTCTAAAGGGCAGAGAGGACTGGACTAGGTTTTGTTCTGCTAAGCCTGAAGTCCCTGTGAGTCTGAACCAACTCAAAGGTAGCTAACAGTACCAGCAAAAGGCAAAGCTGTTTAAGGGAAGGAGCAACAAGGCAAGGCACAGCGTTTGAAACCAGGAGCTCGAGTACAATTTTGCTTAGATTTTTGTGTATGACTGGAGATTTACAATTAGATTAGACAGGGTGGGAGGAGCTAAAGTTAGTTTAGAAATTCCCCACAGGGTGGAGTCTGAGTAGAAGTGCTTTCAATACCTTACCCTGACAGCTGACCTATAAACTTACAAGAAATACTTAAGAGATTTTTTTTTTTCCTCAGACTGGAAGCTGTGGACCTCATTGGAAACCCAGACGGTAAGTATCGAGGCGCTGATTATACAAACACAGTGATTTTCCAAAGAAAAATTCTCTCTGGTAGAATAGTTGTTACACTTTAGAAGTATCGTCTTTATTTTCTATACCATCTTTAGAACAAAAATAGCCCAATCCAATTTTCATGGACTCCGCCTTGAAAATTTGGATTGAAAGAAGAGAACTTTACTAAAGTAGGGAAAAAGAATGGATGTCAACAGTACACTGCAATTCATCTACTAAGTGATGGTTATATTTGAATAATTAAAGTTAATCCTGTTATTCCTTAAATTTACACTGTAAAATTAGATCAAATCAAAGGTAACAAATGAGGAAAAGATATTTTTAAATAAGCTTTGTTCTTTTTTGTGAACTTTAGAGTGTTTTATGCTGCTGTTAGTCATATTAAATATTTATTTAGAGAAGTGAGAATGTCTACTTCTTGGGCAGAGTTTCTTCCTCTTTCATATTATGAAACATTTGCCTAAGAATGGAAAGTTAGCATACTTCTTTCTACATAGTAAATGAAGATTTTGTTCCTTTGTTTGCTTGCTTTTATTTTGAGGAGGGTAGAGTGTTATTGGGTAGTAACATTGGAACAAATGTGTTGCTCTTATTAATGTGAAGTTCAACAGTCAAATCATATAATCCTAGGTATGAAATATACACTGTAGCTATATCACAGTCATTTCTTAAACAATCATACCTTTAAAGAAGGTTACTCTGTACATGTACAAATATATCAAATAAGACTTTCTTACTGCCTCAGTGGAAAGCTACTCTCTTTCATTATAATTTACCAGGTTCTAAACTTTGAACTCACACAGTTTGCTCATTTTAGGCCTGAGACCCAAAACTGTGTAAAGATTAACCATTGGGTCACCACAGTCATCTATTTAACTGTTTAACTGGAGGCCCCTCTGTGAATAGATCTTGAATTTGATGATTCTATAATCAGCCTTTAAAGTTTTAACTGTCTTAAAAAAAAAAAAACTGTGAAAACATAACTTATGAGATTTCATAAGTTAAATTGAAGGTAAAATGGGAATTTCCTTTAGAAGGTATTGATATAAAAAGATAGCCAAATATTATAAAAAATATCTTTTATCTCTTTATAAGGGACTTCTCTTCATTAATAGCATTTGATCCTGAACTCAATCCTCTGAATAAAGCAGAGTTTACATTTACTTTATAGAACATTGGAGCACAGAGATGTTAGGTGACTTTTCTAAGGCTATACGGTATGTGTGCTCACCTCCTCAGTAAAATTAACACTAAATACAGGGTCACTTTTTTATGAGTCGGAATCGACTCGACAGCAGTGGGTTTGTTTTTTTTGTTTTTGTATGTAAAATATGGAGTCCCTGGGTGGATTGTGGCAAATGATTAGGTGTTTGACTGCTAACCAAAAGGTTGGAGGTTCGAGTCTACCCAAAGTGCTTCCAGAGAAAGGCCTGGTGATCTACGTACAAGAAAACAGTTAACTGGAAACCTTACGGAGCACAGTTCTACTCTGACACAAATGAAGTCACCATGACTTAGACTATATATATGAAATATAAAATTTGAAGCTTTTTTTTTCCTTTAACTTGGGTTTAATTTCCTTTTTTCAAAATAAGAGGATGTCAGTTTACTCTTAAATGGTAAAACTAAATAAGGCATAACATTATGGCTTGTGAAACACTAATTCTCTTAGTGGGTGGGAAGGATACAGAATTAAGCGGCAATTATTATGGGTTAATAAATTGCTTCCTTGGAGTGACGGCATTGTCTATGTTATTATGGGAACTAAGGATTGTATTTGTGCAGTTGGAGGCTGTGAGTAGTGGTGGCATCAGGCAGACTTTCTTTTTCTGGAAAAACTACTATGCCACCCGATATCTTAATATCATTGTGGGTGAGATTATGAGTAGACTTCACTGGGGCTGAGACAGGCTCAGACTTGGAACCAGCCACTTTAGCCTTTGTCAGGGTGGGACTGGATTAGGCAGGATTGATTTAAAAAGAGGAAATGAATTTGGATTCAGATTTGTAGCCTTTTGGTACTTTGCAGATTGAATTCAGAGCTGAAAAAAAAGAAGTCAAAGAAAAAAAGAATGAGGTAAAGAAGCAAACAAAATCAGGACTCGAGATAAAAAATAAATAAATAAAATGAGAGTTTCCAAGTATGAATTCTGCTCTGTACATTCCACCCACGTGGCCCTGACTCAACTCCTCAGCCAAAGATCAGGATCAGTTCCTTCTGCTTAATTTTTATTTCTGCCCTTCCTATTCCAGGGTTTAGTTTCTAAATGGAGGAAAACGATTCTGGTTCCTCAGGATTGTTAGAAGGATTAAATGAGGTACAAATATAAAGAGATTGATGAATATCCTTTAAAAAAAAAAAAAAAGATAGTTGAATTTCTCTGGGAATACGACAGAAGCACATAACTGGTTTATTTTTTAGTTAATCTCATTTAAGGGGAGCAATAAACCCTCAAAAGTGCAGACTCCTCAAAAGAAGTCCAAAATCTTAGGCAAATTTTCTTGGATTCTGAGTCTCACTGGAAATGTTCCTCTGTTTCCCCTGTGGATAGAATGAGAGGACATTCTTTAATAACAGGCCAGATAATTCACAAAGCTCTTTTGTTTATTCTCTTACTCAGCTGCCATCTTTTGAAACATTCTGTCTACAAGGTATTGCTTGACAATGGATGATTATAAAAGCAAATTAAACAAGATTCCAGCCTCAGATAGAATGTAGTTTAGTAGAGTAGGCCAGGAACTCAATCAAGCTATCACAAATAATGAATTTATAAGAAAGATACACTTGATAATAAAGCAGAAAAACAGCACATAGGGTTTAGGACAAACCAAGCAGGTAGGCTTCCAGAGCCTTGTCTAGAAGGAGTCAGTAACTCTTGTAAAGACTGGGTTGTCCTGTCACCTTTTCAGAAACCATAGCTAGTCCATCCCCAGCCATTATGTAATGAGGTAATTTCTACCGCTGGACTCACTTGTTGCATTACCCATTGTTTGTTCTGTTCTACTATGAAAAAACGAGTCACTCGTGAAAATACCCTTGCTAGACCCTACCATTCCCTAGCTTCTCTCTATGGTTCTTTTAAATAGTCTCCTGTTTCTAACTGAATGAATAATCTCACCCATCAGGTCCTGTTTTTTATATGTCAGTGGTTTTAAAACTATGATCCAAAAATGACTGGGGATCGGCGGGGGCCAAGATGGCGGACTAGGTGGACGCTACCGCGGATCCCTCTTGCAACAAAGACTCGGAAAAACAAGGGAATCGATCACATACATAACAATCTACGAACTCTGAACAACAAGCACAGACTTAGAGACGGAAAACGAACAAATACGGGCAGACAGCGACTGTTTTCAGAACTAGGAGCCAGCGCACCAGGCAGGTGACCTTCGGAGCTCGATCGGGGGCAGAGCCCAGGGGGGCAGACGGCACAGAAAGGGGGCTCACCCCTTCCCCCCCGAACCCATCCCGGGAGGAAGCCTAGCAGGTTGGCGCGGGCGGCGTAGGGGCGCAGCCGGAGGGAGAAGCACCCGGGAGGCAGTGACTGATCTGGGAGGGGGGAGAACAGCGTCCCAGCTGGGGTGCTGTCCCGCAGGGAGTTAGGCGAGAAGCCGACGGGGCGCGAGCGGGTGGAGGGTCAACTATATTTCCCTAAAGTGACCCCAGGGCGGGGCCCACACGTTCGTGCGGGAGGACGCACACCCAGTCCGCGCGTGTGGCACGGCACACCAGAGGGAGAAATCCCCGGAAGTGTCTGGTCTCAAAACAGGGAAAGCAGCATCCCAGACGGGCAGCCATTCCGCTGGGATCTGGGTACGCGCGCGCGCGCGCGGGCGGGGCATGAGCGCGGGGTCCATTTTTATTACCCTGAATTGACCCAGGGGGCGGGACCACCTGGTCGTGCGAGTGACGCCCTCCCAGTTTGCGCGAGAGGTGTGGCACACCGGAAGGAGAAGTCCCCGGGAGGAACTGATTGGTCCCGAAGCGCAGAAAGTAGCGTCCCAGACAGGGTGTCGTCTTGCCGGGGCTTGGGCGCGCGCAACAGCGGGGCGTGAGCGTGGAGTCCATTTTTATTGCCCTGAATTGACCCAGGGGGCGGGCCCACCAGGCCGTGCGGAGGAACTGATTGGTCCCGAAGCGCAGAAAGTAGCGTCCCAGACAGGGTGTCGTCTTGCCGGGGCTTGGGCGCGCGCACGAGCGGGGCGTGAGCACGGAGTCCATTTTTATTGCCCTGAATTGACCCAGGGGGCGGGCCCACCTGGCCGTGCAGGTGACCCCAAACCAGTTCGCGCGAGAGGTGTGGCGCTCTGGAAGGAGAAGTCCCGGGGAGGAAGTGACTGGTTCCCGAACAGGGAAAGCAGCGTCTTAACCCGGAAGTCATCCCGCTGGGATTTGGGCGCGCGCACAGGCGGGGCGTGACCGCGGGACCTAATTATAATCGCCTGAATAGACCCTGGGGGCGGGCCCACCCGTTAGTGCGGGAAACGCCCACCCAGTGCCCACGAGCGGTGCCGCGCACCGGAGGAAGTCCCCAGGAGGAATTGACTGGTTTCCGAACAAGGAAAGCAGTGTCCTAGCCAGGGACCCGTCCAGCCCGGATTTTGGCGAACGGGGGTGGAGCGTGAACGTGTTGTTCAGCTCTATATTCTGTGGTGCTACACTCCTAGCTCTCAGATCCCTCCCCCACCCTCCCCAGGCGACCCCATTAACATCCGAATACCCGGAGCCAGAGAGAGAATTCAGATAGGGATCTGACTGCATTTTTTTTTAGCTGACTACTTGGAAAATCTAGTTTCCCAGTGATGGCTCGGAGACAGCAGTCCATATCAAACCACATAAAGAAACAGACCATGACAGCTTCTCCAACCCCCCAAACAAAAGAATCAAAATCTTTCCCAAATGAAGATACAATCCTGGAATTATCAGATACAGAATATAAAAAACTAATTTACAGAATGCTTAAAGATATCACAAATGAAATTAGGATAAATGCAGAAAAAGCCAAGGAACACACTGATAAAACTGTTGATGAACTCAAAAAGATTATTCAAGAACATAGTGGAAAAATTAACAAGTTGCAAGAATCCATAGAGAGACAGCATGTAGAAATCCAAAAGATTAACAATAAAATTACAGAATTTGACAACGCAATAGAAAGTCAGAGGAGCAGACTCGAGCAATTAGAATGTAGACTGGGACTTCTGGAGGACCAGGGAAACAACACCAACATAGCTGAAAAAAAATCAGATAAAAGAATTAAAAAAAATGAAGAAACCCTAAGAATCATGTGGGACTCTATCAAGAAGGATAACTTGCGAGTAATTGGAGTCCCAGAACAGGGAGGGGGGACAGAAAACACAGAGAAAATAGTTGAAGAACTCCTGACACAAAACTTCCCTGACATCATGAAAGAAGAAAGGATATCTATCCAAGATGCTCATCGAACCCCATTTAAGATTGATCCAAAAAGAAAAACACCAAGACATATCATCATCAAACTTGCCAAAACCAAAGACAAACAGAAAATTTTAAAAGCAGCCAGGGAGAAAAGAAAGGTTTCCTTCAAGGGAGAATCAATAAGAATAAGTTCAGACTACTCAGCAGAAACCATGCAGGCAAGAAGGGAATGGGATGACATATACAGAGCACTAAACGAGAAAAACTGCCAACCAAGGATCATATATCCAGCAAAACTCTCTCTGAAATATGAAGGAGAAATTAAGATATTTACAGATAAACACAAGTTTAGAGAATTTGCAAAAACTAAACCAAGACTGCAAGAAATGCTAAAGGAGATTGTTTGGCCGGATGACCAATAATATCAGGTACCAGCACAATACAAGGTCACAAAACAGAACGTCCTGATATCAACACAACTCAAACAGGGAAAGCACAAAAACAAACAAATTAAGACTAATTCTAAAAAATAAATAAATAAACAAAATAATACACACAACAGGAAATCATGGAAATCAATAGATAAACGATCAAAATAATCAAAAAGAGGGACTAAATATAGGAGGCATTGAACTGCCAGATGGAGAGTGATACAAGGCGAAATAGAAGGATAGAAGTTAGCTTTTTACTTAGAAAAATAGGGGTAAATAAAAAGGTAACCACAAAAAGGAATATCAATCCCATAACTCAAGAAAAAAGCCAAGAAAAACGTAACGACTCAATAAACACAAAGTTAAACATTATGAAAATGAGGATCTCACAAGCTACTAAGAAAAACGTCTCAGCACAAAAAAGCATGTGGAAAAATGAAATGGCCAACAACACACATGAAAAGGCATCAAAATGACAGCACTAAAAACTTACTTATCTATAATTACGCTGAATGTAAATGGACTAAATGCACCAATAAAGAGACAGAGAGTCACGGACTGGATAAAAAAACACGATCCATCTATATGCTGCCTACAAGAGACACACCTTAGACTTAGAGACACAAACAAACTAAAACTCAAAGGATGGAAAAAAATATATCAAGCAAACAATAAGCAAAAAAGAAGAGGAGTAGCAATATTAATTTCTGACAAAATAGACTTTAGACTTAAATCCGCCACAAAGGATAAAGAAGGACACTATATAATGATAAAAGGGACAATTGATCAGGAAGACATAACCATATTAAATATTTACGCACCTAATGACAGGGCTGCAAGATACATAAATCAAATTTTAACAGAATTGAAAAGTGAGATAGACACCTCCACATATATAGTAGGAGACTTCAACACACCACTTTCGGAGAAGGACAGGACATCCAGTAAGAAGCTCAATAGAGACACGGAAGACCTACTTACAACAATCAACCAACTTGACCTCATTGACTTATACAGAACTCTCCACCCAACTGCTGCAAAATATACTTTTTTTTCTAGCGCACATGGAACATTCTCTAGAATAGACCACATATTAGGGCATAAAACAAATCTTTCCAGAATCCAAAACATCGAAATATTACAAAGCATCTTCTCAGACCACAAGGCAGTGAAGCTAGAAATCAATAACAGAAAAACTAGGGAAAAGAAATCAAATACTTGGAAAATGAACAATACCCTCCTGAAAAAAGACTGGGTTATAGAAGACATCAAGGAGGGAATAAGGAAATTCTTAGAAAGCAACGAGAATGAAAATACTTCCTATCAAAACCTCTGGGACACAGCAAAAGCAGTGCTCAGAGGCCAATTTATATCGATAAATGCACACATACAAAAAGAAGAAAGAGCCAAAATCAGAGAACTGTCCCGACAACTTGAGCAAATAGAAAGTGAGCAACAAAAGAATCCATCAGGCACCCGAAGAAAACAAATAATAAAAATTAGAGCTGAACTAAATGAATTAGAGAACAGAAAAACAATTGAAAGAATTAACAAAGCCAAAAGCTGGTTCTTTGAAAAAATTAACAAAATTGATAAACCATTGGCTAGACTGACTAAAGAAAAACAGGAAAGGAAACAAATAACCCGAATAAGAAACGAGAAGGACCACATCACAACAGAACCAAATGAAATTAAAAGAATCATTTCAGATTATTATGAAAAATTGTACTCTAACAAATTTGAAAACCTAGAAGAAATGGATAAATTCTTGGAACAATACTACCTACCTAAACTACCACATTCAGAAGTAGAACAACTAAATAGACCCATAACAAAAAAAGAGATTGAAACGGTAATCAAAAAACTCCCAACAAAAAAAAGTCCTGGCCCAGATGGCTTCACTGCAGAGTTCTACCAAACCTTCAGGGAAGACTTAACACCATTACTATTGAAGGTATTTCAAAGTATAGAAAAAGACGGAATACTACCCAACTCATTCTATGAAGCCACCATCTCCCTGATACCAAAACCAGGTAAAGACATTACAAAAAAAGAAAATTTTAGACCTATATCCCTCATGAACATAGATGCAAAAATCCTTAATAAAATTCTAGCCAATAGAATCCAACAACACATCAAAAAAATAATTCACCCTGATCAAGTGGGATTTATACCAGGTATGCAAGGCTGGTTTAATATCAGAAAAACCATTAATGTAATCCATCACATAAATAAAACAAAAGACAAAAACCACATGATCTTATCAATTGATGCAGAAAAGTCATTTGACAAAGTCCAACACCCATTTATGATAAAAACTCTCACCAAAATAGGAATTGAAGGAAAATTCCTCAACATAATAAAGGGCATATATGCAAAGCCGACGGCCAATATCACTCTAAATGGAGAGAACCTGAAAGCATTTCCCTTGAGAACGGGAACCAGACAAGGATGCCCTTTATCACCACTCTTATTCAACATCGTACTTGAAGTCCTAGCCAGAGCAATTAGGCTAGACAAAGAAATAAAGGGTATCCAGATTGGTAAGGAGGAAGTAAAGCTATCACTATTTGCAGATGACATGATCGTATACATGGAAAACCCTAAGAAATCCTCCAGAAAACTATTGAAACTAATAGAAGAGTTTGGAAGAGTCTCAGGATATAAAATAAACATACAAAAATCACTTGGATTCCTCTACATCAACAAAAAGAACACCGAAGAGGAAATAACCAAATCAATACCATTCACAGTAGCCCCCAAGAAGATAAAATACTTAGGAATAAATCTTACCAAGGATGTAAAAGACCTATACAAAGAAAACTATAAAACTCTGCTACAAGAAATTCAAAAGGACACACTTAAATGGAAAAACATACCCTGCTCATGGATAGGAAGACTTAACATAGTAAAAATGTCTATTCTACCAAAAGCCATTTATACATACAACGCACTTCCAATCCAAATACCAATGTCATACTTTAAGGGAATAGAGAAACAAATCACTAATTTCATATGGAAAGGAAAGAACCCCCGGATAAGCAAAACATTACTGAAAAAGAAGAAGAAAGTGGGAGGCCTCACCCTACCTGATTTCAGAACCTATTATATAGCTACAGTAGTCAAAACAGCCTGGTACTGGTACAACAACAGGCACATAGACCAATGGAATAGAATTGAGAATCCAGATATAAATCCATCCATTTATGAGCAGCTGATATTTGACAAAGGACCAGTGTCAGTCAATTGGGGAAATAATAGTCTTTTTAACAAATGGTGCTGGCATACCTGGATATCCATTTGCAAAAGAATGAAACAGGACCCATACCTCACACCATGCACAAAAACTAACTCCAAGTGGATCAAAGACCTAAACATAAAGACTAAAACGATAAAAATCATGGAAGAAAAAATAGGATCTACCCTAGGAGCCCTAATACAGGGCATAAACAGAATACAAAACATTACCAAAAATGATGAAGAGAAACCCGATAACTGGGAGCTCCTAAAAATCGAACACCTATGCTCATCTAAAGACTTCACCAAAAGAGTAAAAAGACCACCTACAGACTGGGAAAGAATATTCAGCTATGACATCTCAGACCAGCGCCTGATCTCTAAAATCTACATGATTCTGTCAAAACTCAACCACAAAAAGACAAACAACCCAATCAAGAAGTGGGCAAAGGATATGAACACACATTTCACTAAGGAAGATATTCAGGCAGCCAACAGATACATGAGAAAATGCTCTCGATCATTAGTCATTAGAGAAATGCAAATTAAAACTACGATGAGATTCCATCTCACACCAACTAGACTGGCATTAATTCAAAAAACACAAAATAATAAATGTTGGAGAGGCTGCGGAGAGACTGGAACTCTCATACACTGCTGGTGGGGTTGTAAAATGGTACAACCACTTTGGAAATCCATCTGGCGTTATCTTAAACAGTTAGAAATAGAACTACCATACAACCCAGAAATCCCACTCCTCGGAATATACCCTAAAAATACAAGACCCTTCACACAAACAGATATATGCACACCCATGTTTATTGCAGCTCTGTTTACAATAGCAAAAAGCTGGAAGCAAACAAGATGTCCATCAACGGACGAATGGGTAAATAAATTGTGGTATATTCACACAATGGAATACTACGCATCGATAAAGAACAGTGACGAATCTCTGAAACACTTCATAACATGGAGGAATCTGGAAGGCATTATGCTGAGCGAAATGAGTCAGTTGCAAAAGGACAAATATTGTATAAGACCACTATTATAAGATCTTGAGAAATAGAAAAAACGGAAAAGAACACATACTTTTGTGGTTACAAAGGGGGGAGGGAGGGAGGGAGGGAGGGAGAGGGCTTTTTATTGATCAATCTGTAGATGGGAACTGCTTTGGGTGAAGGGAAAGACAACACTCAAAACATGGAAGGTCAGCCTAATTGGACAGGATTAAAAGTAAAGAGGTTTCCGGGATAAAATGAAAGCTTCAAAGGATAGCGAAGCAGGGGCTGGGGTCTGGGGAACTTGGTTTGAGAGGACTTCTAAATCAATGGGCAAAACAATTCTATTATGAAAACACTCTGCATCCCACTTTGAATTGTGGCACCTGGGGTCCTAAATGCCAACAAGCAGCCATCTAAAATACATTAATTGGTCTCAACCCACCGGGAGCAAAGGCAAAGGAAGAACACCAAGGTCACACGACAACTAAGAACCCAAGAGACAGAAAGGGCCACTTGAACCAGAGACCAACAATATCCTGAGACCAGAAGAACTAGTTGGTGCCCGGCCACAATCGATGTCTGCTCTGTCAGGGAACACAACAGACAACTCCTGAGGGAGCAGGAGACCAATGGGATGCAGACCCCAAATTCTCATGAAAAGACCACACCTAATGGTATGATTGCGACTAGAGGAATCACAGAGACAATGCTCCCCAGAACTTCTGATGGCACAGGACAGGAACCATCCCCGAAGACAAATCATCAGGCATGAAAAGGACTGGTCAGTGGGGGGGAGAGAGATACTGATGAAGAGTGAGCTAATTAAATCAGGTGGACACAGGAGAGTGTGTTGGCAACTCTTGACTGGAGGGGGGATGGGAAGATAGAGAGAGAGGGAAGAAGGTAAAATTGGCACGAAACGAGAGACTGTAAGGGCTGACTCAATAGGGGGAGAGCAAGTGGGAGAAGGGAGTAAGATGTATGTAAACCTACATGTGACAGACTGATTGGAATGGTAAATGTTCACTTGAAGCTTAATAAAAATTAAAAAAAAAAAAAAATGACTGGGGATGTGACAGTGGATTTGGAATGAGGAAAAGAAGAAGCTAGGTGGCACATTGTTTTTCTACACTTTTACAAAAGCATCTTTAATGTTGACTCTTAGTGAGATATTTGGAGAAAAAAGTGATACAGTTAAATGTTTGAAAGTCACTAACAGGCCCACTTTTCCCTCATAATATGAATAAGAAGAGCTAGCATTTAATACTTACTCTGTCCTGAACACTATGAAGCTACAGCTGCTAACCAAAAGGTCGGCAGTTCGAATCCACCAGGTGTTCCTTGAAAACTGTATGGAGCAGCTCTACTCTGTCCTATCCGGTTGCTGTAAGTTGGAATGGGCTCGATGGCAACGGGTTTGTTCAGTTTTGGAACACCATGATTTGGAATCAGTCCTTGGCAACGGGTTTTTTTTTTTTTTTTTCTGAACGCCATTGTAATGGGTTTACACATATTACCTAATTTAGACCTTTCAACAACCCTAAGTAACTATTATTTTCTTCATTTTATGGATAAACACTCAGACATGGGGTTTGGCAGTTATATTATTTCTGAGTATGAAAATTTTCTACAGGCAAATGATGGTTGCTAATTTTTTTTTTCTTAATTTTTAGAGAACAACTTGCAATGGAGCCCTCACCTCTTGAATTACCAGCTGACACAATACGACGTATTGCGGCAGAACTCAGATGTAGCCCCACAGACGTGCAGGTTGCTCTCCGCCTCGATGAGGAAGATAAGCTGAGGCACTTCAGGGAGTATTTTTACATCCCCAAAAAGCAAGATCTGCCTCCAAGTAAGGATACTGGGAAATTTTTTTTTAATCACTTTATTAATTTATTGACATTTGCTATTGCATGTATTTATCATAAATCTTTGAATCATTGTTCCATTGCGTAATAGTCATTGCAATTGTGTCTGAGAAACAGCAGGTCTCTGGTGCTATTAAATCAACCTGTCAGTCTGCCTAAGCCTCAGATTCTTTATGGTTCCTCTCCTCCTCTGAATAAAATGCTTACGGGGTGCTTATGCTGTCATCTACTTCTCTGAACAATAGGGTGACTGATTGAAAATTATAGACAGATGCATTTGCTTGTTCTCTAAGCCCTTAAAGCTCAAAACAATTGCTTTTCAATGCAGTATTAGAGTATCTCCTATTTGGTGACATCCAGTTTATGATAGCATATTTATCTTAGAGGGAATATTATTTTGAGACTTGGGGTATAATAGGAGAGGTGTTACTTGAATGACCATCTTTGCATGCTGTGAGTAAAGATGGAGTATGTAGAACTTTAAAAAAAAAAAAGAAGCAGCAGCAATAAATGCCTAAGGAATATATACTGCATTTTTTTTTTTTTTAAGAGTACAATAATCTGGCTCTATTTTTAGTTTGGTGAAAAAAATAGGGAAAACAATTTTTTTATGTTTTCTTTATTCCATTTTACACCAATGAACAAGGCTATCAAGTTGAATGGAATAATCCACCTAAATGCGTTTCATGTGATTTACGTAGTCTGGTTTTCATTTTTTTTCTTCATACTGAATGAAGCAGGTACAGGTTTAGGTACTCAGAATCTAAGAGCATCAGCTAATGTAATTTGTGGATGAGATGGGGGTCACAAAGCTGTGTTATTTGGCACCTATGTTATGTAACATATGATGACAGTCTCTACTTCAATATTCACCCTAAAACGTATATCTAGCTCCTCATGCTCTCAATATCCTGTAGAATTCTGGAACTAGGAAAGAAGAGAAAGTCATACACTCAATTTAAAGTTGTTTAATATCAATTGAGGGAGACATTGATACAAATGACAGCTACATGAGATCAAATAAAGTAAGGCTGTAAGTGAAGTAATCTGAGATCACAGAAGAAAAATATTCTAGATCTTTCTAGACATTTTGATTTAACTTAGTTATCCATCAGAGCTTGAAATTTGAAAAAAAATCACAATCTTGGAAAAGTCATTGCTGATTCTGAAAAGAAATAAGAGCAAAGATGAATTGATTCAACAGAGAATTCCAACAATTTATTCATTTAAAAAATATAGCTGCGAATAACATAAAATTTTATTTCACTAACTTAGAGTTCTTCTAGATCAGTGATTAACAAAGTGTGGCTCCCTGACCAACAGCATTAGCATCTCCAGGGAATTTATTAGAAATGCAGATTCTTGGATCTCCCTCCAGAATTTCTGAATAAGTGACTCTGGAGGGTGAGGTCCAGCAATCTGTGTTTTAACGAGCCTTTGAGGAGATTCTGATAACACATTAAAAGTTTGAAAATGACTATTCTATATAGGATAGCATAGTGGTTAAATGCTATGGCTGGTAACCAAAAGGTCGGCAGTTTGAATCCACCGGGTGCTCCTTGGAAACTCTATGGGGAGGTTCTACTCTTTCCTATAGGATTCGCTATGAATAGGAATCTACTCAACGGCAACAGGTTTGGTTTGATTTTTTGGTAGGATGATATCACAAAGTTGAATGAATTTCCATTCTTACTCTTCTTGTTCTTGTTCTGAGGGTGCGTCCGTTCAACAAACATGCATTAAGCACTTACTATGTTCTCACAGAGTGAGAATGGAAATTAATTGATCCAACTCTATGATATCATCCTAAGTGATCTAGAATAGTCGTTATAAAATTTTAGTGTGTATCAGAATCTCTTGGGGGCTTGTTAAAACACATTGCTAGGCCTTACCCTCAGAGGCTCTTATACAGTAATTCTGGAGTGAGGATCGCTATGAATTCAAATCAACTTGATGGCAACTTTTTTTTTTTTTTCATTTGTGTTCTAGACCCTTTTCTCAGAACAGTTTGTTAATGAACTAAAGTCCAAGGTTGTCACCTATCTGAACTTATATTCTAGTAGGAGAAGGCAGATGTAGTAAACAAACTTAATAGTAATGTAATATACGCTCACTACCAGATAGTGCTCTTTGTGTTATGAGTCCTAGAAGGCTGAATGTGGGAGTGTTATTTAACCCAGACTAGGCTGAGAAAGGAGCTCTGGTGACACAGTGGTTAAGCATTTGGCTGCTAACCAAAAGGTTGGCAGTTCAAATCTACCAGCTGTGCCTTGGAAACCCTATGGGGCAATTCTACTCAGTCCTATAGGTCATTCTATGATTTAGAATCAACTCAATGGCAACAAGTAAGGTAGCATAATATGGAGAACAAATGTTCTTTAGCAACTAAAACAATTAAAAACAAAGAACCTAAACAAGTTTTAAATCATAACTTCCAATATATAATTTTTTTTTTTTTTTTTGAATCCTAAAGAAAAACTAGTCTCTGGGTGATGCTTTCAGCTACTAACCTAAAGATTGGCTGTTTGAGCCCACCAGTGGTTCCCCTAAAGAAAGGCCTGGTGATCTGCTTTCATAAAGATTACAGCTAAGAAAGCCCTATGAGGCAGTTCTATTCTGCAACACGTCTCCACGAGTCGAAATGAACTTGACAGAAAGGGATTTTTTTTTTTAAGGCTACAGGCACAAGCCAGTATTATGAAAAGTTCCCTGATGTTTTGCCATTAAATATAATGCTTGTGTTGGGTTTCTAATTAAAATTTTCTTCAAAATAAGTAAGTTTTCTTCTGTTCCTAGCTACACTCTGAGATGTTTTTAGAGAAAGGGTCAAAATCATTTTTACTTACCTGGTGTTGCACTTATGTTTAATATGATTCTGAAGGTCCTAGACGACAAATAAGACCAAAAAACAAAACCGCACACACACACACACACACACACAAACTTTAAGGTATAAACATTGGAAAGGATATATATAAATTTTTTTGAAATAATAATATTCCCGTTTGTAACATCCTTGTACCTGAATCTCTGACAGCATATTGGATATTCCCAGAAGACATACTCTTTTTGCAGAAACATAAGACAAATCTTTTAAGGCCTTTACGTTGGAATGCCAAACGGTTATTCAGGAAGACAGTTGTGCTAATTTACGTTTTCTCCAGAAATAAAGGGAAGTGGCTCATCGAATCTAGGTATCAACAGTGTTTTAGTCAGGGATCTCTAGAAAACTATAACCACTGAGATGTATATATAAAGAGAGAGAGAGAAGAGACAGAGAGAGATTGATTTACTTCAAGGAACTGGCTGATGAGATTGTGGAGGGCTGTTGGTGTTAGATGCCTTGAAGTTGGTTCCTACTCATAGCGACCCTATGTACAACAGAAAGAAACATTGCCTGGTCCTGTGCCTTTCTCACAATCATCCCTATATTTGAGCCCATTCTTACAGCCACTGTGTCAGCCTCTCTCTTTGAGGATCTTCCTCTTTTTTGATGACCCACTACTTTATTAAGCATGATATTCTTCTCCAGGGACTGGTTCCTCCTGATAACATGTCCAAAGCACGTAAAACGAAGTCTTGCCATCCTTGCTTCTAAGGAGCATTCTGGTTGTACTTCTTCCGAGACAAATTTGTTCGTTCTTCTGGCAGTCCATGGTATACTCTATATTCTTTGCCAACACAATAATTCAAAGGAATCAAATTTTTGGTCTTCCTTATTCGTCGTCCAGCTTTCACATGCGTATGAAGTGATTGAAAATACCATGGCTTGAGTCTTTTTTTTTTTTTTGAGTCTAATCCTCAAAGTGACATCTTTGCTTTTCAATACTTTAAAGAAGTCTTTGACTGCACATTTGCCCAGAGCAATATGTCATTTGATTTCTTGGCTGCTGCTTCCATGGGTGTTGATTGTGGATCCAAGTAAAATGAAATCCTTGACAACTTCAATGTTTTCTTCCTTTATCATGACATGATCTTGCTTATTAGTCCGGTTGTGAGGATTTTTATTTTCTTTGTCTTAAGGTGTAATTCATACAGAAGGCTGTCATCTTTGATCTTCATCAGTGTTTCAAGTCCTCTTCACTTTCAAGCAAACTTCCCTAACTTTAAACCATGCACTATCCCCTTGTTCTGTTCGAACAACTCCCCCTTGGTCTATGTACAGGTTTTGCATGAACACAATAAGGGTTCTGAAATTCTTATTCTTCCCAATGTAATTCGTAACTTATTATGATCCATGCAGTCTAATGCTTTTGCATAGTCAATAAAACACAGGTAACGTCTTCCTGATATTCTCTCCTTTCAGTCAAGATCCAGCTGACATCAGCAGTGATGTCCCTCATTCCACATCCTTCTCTGAATCCAGCTTGAATTTCTAGCACTTCCCTGTCTGTTATGCTGCAACTGTTTTAGAATTATATTTAGCATAATTTTACTTGAGTGTGATATTAATGATATTATTTTAAAAATTTCTACATTCTGTTGGATCACCTTTTTTTTGGAAGGAGCACAAATATGGACCTCTTCCAGTAGTTTCGTCAGGAAGCTGTCTTCCAAATTTCTTGGCATAGACGAGTGAGCACTTCCAGCGTTGTATCAGTTTGTTGAAACATTTCAGAAGATACCACATGATCAAGAACTCATGGTGCTACAGGATGAAGTTCCAGCTGCATGAAAGCATTAGCAAGAGATGTGGAGGCTTAGCAAATCCAAACTCTGTAGGTCAGGTGACAGGCTGGAGACTCTTGTAGTCCTCTGTCCCCCAGGCTGTAGGTCAGGCAGTGGAAAGAAAGCACAGTGAAAAGTGGAAAGTTCTGCCAAAATAACTATTTATAGTTTGGAGCCAGAACACATCCTAGGGAAACTGTTTTCAAGGAATCAATTTATTACATTACATTATGTTGTTGTTGTTAGTTGTCGAGTTGATTTTCACTCAGTGACTCCATACGTATCAGAATAGAACTGTGCCCCACAGAGCTTTCTTTTTTGTTCCCATAGGGTTTTCTTTTATTTACTTATTTTTTTTTAACTGTGCTTTAAGTGAAAGTTGAAAACTCTGGTGGTGTAGCTGTTAAGTGCTACAGCTGCTAACCAAGAGGTCAGCAGTTCAAACCTTCCAGGTGCTCCTTGGAAACGCTATGGGGCAGTTCTACTCTGTCCTATAGGGTCTCTGTGAGTTGGAATTGACTTGATGGCAGCAGGTTAAGTGAAAGTTTACAGTTCAAGTTATTTTCTCAAATGAAAGTTTATACACACATTGATATGTGACCCTAGTTACTCCCCCTATAATATCACAGCACATTCCTCCTTTCCACACTGTATTTCCCTTGTCCGTTCAACCAGCTCCTGTTCCTCTCTGCCTTCTCATCTTACCTCCAGACAGGAGCTGCACATTTAGTCTCATGTGTTTACTTGAGCTTCACAAGTATCATTTTATGTCTTATAAAAAAGTCTAATTTTTGTCTGCAGAGTTGGCTTTGGGAATGGTTTTAGTTTTGGGCTAACAGAGAGCCCAGGGCCATGTTTTCTGGGGTCCCTCCAGTTTCAGTCAGACCATTAAGTTTGGTCTTTTTTCTAGAATTTGAGCTTTGCACCCCACTTTTCTCCTGCTCCATCACGGACTCTGTTGTGTTTCCTGTCAGGGCAGTCATTGGTGGTGGCCGGGCAGTGTCTAGTTCTTCTGGTCTCAGGCTGATGGTATCTCTGGTTTATGTGGCCGTTTCCGTCTTTCCAGCTCATATTTTCCTCGTGTCTTTGGTGTTCTTCATTCTCCTTTGCTCCAGGTGGGTTGGGACCCATTGATGTATCTTAAATGGCAGCTTGCTAGCTTTTAAGAACTCAGACACCACTCACCAAAGTGGGAAGCAGAGCATTTTCTTAATGAACTTTGTTATGCCAATTGACCTAGATGTTGCCTGAAACCATGGTCCCCAGATCTGCACCCCTGCTACTCTGTCCTTCAGAGAGTTTGGTTGTATTCAGGAAATTTCTTAGCTTTGGTTTAGTCCAATTGTGCTTACTTCCCATGTATTGTATGTTGTCCTTCCCCTCATCTAAGATGATACTTGTCTACTATCTAGTTAGTGAATACCCCTCTCCCTCCCTCCCCAGCCTCATAACCATCAAAGAATGTTTTCTTCGTGTTTAAACCTTTTCTTGAGTTCTTGTAATAATGGTCTCATATGACATTTTTCCTTTTGCGACTGACTAATTTCACTCAGCCTAATGCCTTACAGATTCCTCCATGTTATGAGCTGTTTCACAGATTCGTTGTTGTTCTTCATAGTTACATAGTATTCCATTGTGTGAATATACCATAATTTGTTTATCCACTTGTCTTAGTCATCTAGTGCTGCTATAACAGAAATACCACAAGTAGATGGCTTTAAAAAAGAGAAATTTATTTCCTCACAGTAAAGTAAGCTAAAAGTCCAAATTCAGAGTGTCAGCTACAGGGAAAGGCTTTCTCTCTCTGCCAGCTCTGGAGGAAGATCCTTGTCATCCGTCTTTCCTTGGTCTGGGAGCATCTCAGCACAGGAACCTCAGGTCCAAAGGACACACTCTGTTTCTGGCAGTGCTTTTTTGGTGGTATGAGGTCCCCCACTCTCTGCTTGCTTCCCTTTCGTTTTATCTCTCGAGAGGTAAAAGATGGTACAGGCCACACCCCAAGGAAACTCCTTTACCTTGGATCAGGGAGGTGGCCTGAGTAAGGGTGGTGTTACAATCCCACCCTAATCCTCTCAACATAAAATTACAAGCACAAAATGGAGAACAACCACAGAATACTGGGAATCATGGCCTAACCAAGTTGACACACATATTTTTGGGGGGACATAATTTGATCCATGGCATTCTACCCTTTTGCCCCCCAAAAATCACATCCTTGCAACATGCAAAAACATATTCATCCCATCAGATCATAGCAAAAGTCTTAACTCCAAGACCAAAATCCAAAAATTCCTCTTCAACTGTGAAATCTAGAATACAAGTTATCTGCTTCCAGTGGTACGAGGACAGAACAGGCACAAGCTAGACATTTCCATTACAAATGGGAGACACTGAAGGGAAACAAGGCATAATAGGCATTCAGCACATCAGCAGAACACGTTACATCAGCCTTCAAAGCTTTGAAGATAATCCTTTGTTCCCTGAGACAATTTACACAATAACCTTGCCCTCCATCCTCTAGGCAGACACATCGGGGAGGGGAAGAATAGAGTTAAGGAAATCATCATCTAGGATGATTTTGTAGAAATCAAGAAGGATTTATGAAAATCCAAGCAAATGCAGTGGCGGTGGAGAGAGGGGAAGTGATTCAAGAAATATTTGAAATACTCACTAAATAAACCTGATATAATATTACAACAAGCATAGCATAAGCTAAAAATTTCTGGTAGAGGTGAATAGTGGTGCTATTCACTGATGTTATTAGTTTGTTTGAGAACTCTTCATGAAAAAAGAAAAAAACAGTTGTTTCTCTGTTGTTGCTTTGTGAATTTTGGCCTTGATCTCATAATCCAAGAAGGAAGCTGCTGCATTTCAAACAGTTGGAAGCAGGATTTTAATCTTAGAAATAATAGAGAGATAGTTTTGTTGTTGTCATGAATTGAATTGTGTGCTGCCAAAATTTGTGTCAACTTGGCTAGGCCATGAACCGCAGTATTGTGTGGTTGTCCACCATTTTCTGATCTGATGTAATTAGCCTATGTGTTATAAATCCTAACCTCTATGATGTTAATGAGGCAGGATTAGAGGCAGTTATGCTAATGAGGCAGGACTCAATCTATAGAATTAGATTGTATCTTGAATCAATCTTTTCTGACATATAAAAGAGAGAATTGAGCGGAGAGCAGAGGAACCTCATTACCACTAAGCAAGAGTAGTCAGGAGCAGAGTACGCCTTTTGGACCCAGGGTCCCGGCACTGAGAAGCTCCTAGACTAGGGGAAGATTGACGACAAGGAGCTTCCCCCAGAGTAGACAGACAGAGAAAGCGTTCCCCTGAAGCTGGCACCCTGAATTTGGACTTCTACCTTCCTAAACTGTGAGAGAATAAATTTGTGTTTGTAAAAGCCATGCACTTGTGGTATTCCTGTTGTAGCAGCACTTGATAACTAAGACAGTCATGCATAAACTTGTTTAGTTTATTACAAGGTAGTCATGAAAAGGTACGCAAATAAGACCTTGCAACTTTCATTTTAGAACTGGAGAATTAGAATGAAAAATTATGATTACAATGTTAGTTCAATGGTTACAGTCTCAGTGTTTAAACTTTACACTTTTACCTTTTACAACAGGTTCTCGGGAGGAAGGCTTGACTATGGCCCGAATTTGGTGGAGGTACCTTATAGCTAGGGTTTGAGATAAGTGTTGGTAGACAGAATCTCAGTCGAGAGTCTCAGTCTTTCTAGAGTCAGTCTGTAAAGGGGGCTCCATCTCTGCCTTCTCTCAGTGAGTAAGCAGAAGAAATTCAGGGTTTACATGTGAATTTTCCACCTTGGCCTCTCATGATAAGGCCAGCGTGATTTCAAAGACTAGTTTGCTATACCTTCTCTCCGTGGTTAGAGACTAGCTGAATGTTACATCTTCTCTTCAAGGTTAGAGATTAAGGAAGTTATTTAAATTTCTATCTCAAGGCTAGTTTACAAAGATAACTTTGTTATGCATTCTTTTATTACTGCATACCAAGTCAAAATCAACATAAAGATTGTTTGCCACATTCTTCATGCTTCTATGTCCAAATTCAGAAATTTTCTAAATACTTTCAAGTGACTTATCAAAAGAAAAAAAAAAACCCATTGCCATCTAGTTGATTCTGACTCGTAGTAACCCTATAGGACTGAGTAGAACCGCCCCACAGAGTTTCCAAGGAGCACCTGGTGGATTCGAACTGCCAATCTTTTGGTTAGCCGTCATAGTAGTTAACCACTATACCACCAGGTTTCCAAAGGACTTACAATTGCCTAAAAACTTATTGTTAATGTTAGAGACCCTCACAAAGGTAGACATATTTCTGTTTCCAAGTTCGTATTATCAGTGCTTAAACATATGTATTGTCCTAAACCAAACCAAACCCACTGCCGTCGAGTCGATTCCGACTCATAGCCACCCTATAGCACAGAGTAGAACTGCCTGATAGAGTTTCCAAGGAGTGTCTGGAGGATTTGAACTGCCAACCTCTTGGTTAGCAGCTGTAGCACTTAACCACTGTGCCACCAGGGTTTCCTGTAGAGGATTTTTAATTTCAGAAATTTAGAAATCAATAGATACTAGTTTGTCCTGATGAACTCATTTAGTTTACTGCAAGATAGTCATGACAAGGCATACAAGTAAGACCTCATGACATTCATTTTAGAACTGGAGAATTACAATTACAATGTTAGTTCAATGGTTAGAGTCCTCCTCTTTAGATTTCAGGCTTTTACCTCTTATGACAGGTTCTAGGGAGGAAAGCTTGACCATGGCTTGAACTCAGTGGAGGCCTTTTGTAGCTAAGGTCTGAGGTTGACAGTGGCCGGCAGAGTCTCTGCAAGCTCTCAGTCTTCAGAGAGAATGAGACACTGAAGAGAGAGATTATTTGCCTCTGCCTTCTTGTCAAAGAATGAACTTACTTCCATTGCTTCTGTATAAATTTTTAGCTTTGGTCTCATGTGATAAGGGCCAGGTGATGTCAAGTTTAGTGCATTACATCTTTTCTTTGAGGTCATACATTTGCTTAATGTTGCATCTTTAGAGATTAAGGGGTTGCTTACCACATTCCTAATGTCTCAGAACTACCTTACAGAGATTTAATTTTATGTTACATTTCTTTTATTATATCAGGTATTTGCCAAGCCAACTCAGGAAGGTTGTTTATGACATTGCTAATGTCTCAAGAACACCTTACAGAGATTTAACCTTATGTTACATTTCTTTTATGGTATCAGGTACGTGTCAAGAGAGTTTGTTTGTGACATGTCTCACATGATTCACACACTTCGATTTTTTTTTACTTTCCAAACAACTTATGGTTTCTAACAGTTTGAAAGTTAGAAAGGTTTTTAAGTTTCAGTTAGAGAGCATCACAGAAGCATATATACACATACATATGTATATATATATAATATGCATATTGTATATGTATATACACACATTACGTAGGCATACATAACCATTGACCGTTGACCTCAAGTCACATTCATTTCAAACCTTAACACACAATCTTTTTAAAGCAAGTTTTAACAATAATATTCCAAATATAATCAGTATAACAAAAATAACAGCTTCTTTTATATGACTTAAAAATTCATTCCCCCAAATTCCAAAAATCTTATATAACTATCCAAACAAACTTCCTTGACAATTCTTTGTCCAGGCAAACATCATTTTTACTATACTTATGGTGGTACAAGCATTGTTAGCATGGTCTAAGGCATGTGCACTTGCCATAAATGCAGTATTTAAAGTGGTCATTGTTGGAGGAATTTGTCCTTCTGTTTTTTATTTACCTTTTGGATCATAGATTGTATATGCTTTGTTTCCTGCTTCAGATAAATTGCTTACACTGTCATGTTTATCCAGGGTTGATTTTATATTAACCAGAGAAATATTTGGTTTGGTTAAAAGAAAAATTTCATTAGTAATTATTATTATTCCTTTAGCTCATTAAAAAAAAAAAAATTATTATTCCTTTGGCTCATAAAAAACCAGGAATAGTATGCTTTACCTTAAATAGAGATATTTGGAGTATTAATTATTTTTGTGCAAACTTGAAAGGGAAATTCTGCATTATTACCATCTGTTCAGTAAGTTAGATTTATCAAAATTTGGAGTACAGTACAAAGGTCTGGTTTCCCAAACAATAGACAATTGGTTGTTAAGACATTAAGACTGTAGTCATAAGAATTTGGGCATCTGGAACTTTAGTGTTGTCAGGAGTTATTCAAGTATCACAGTTCCATTCTAATAACTAAACCACGTGGAATGTTTATGCCAACAACAACGTTTGTTGATTTTTTTTATGTATAGAGGTGTTTGCTTAGCTCTAAGCATTCATTCTCCCTTTTGAAATAGGGATATGGCCATGATGTGTTGGCTCAATTTCATAGTATCTTCTTTTAAAGCTAATATTTTAACCTCACATGTCCCAGTGGCATCATACCCATTGTCAAATGTTATATTAATTTTAGACTTGGTAGGAGTATTTGTTATAGCAGCACTCCAATATCCACCATTGCTCTTATTAATGGTAGATATTTAATATTTGAAATATTTCATCTTGCATTTAATGTAGTCATAAGAGGTTATGCTGTGTCTCAATTTATAACTTAATCATCTTGTTATTAGTTTGTTCCTGTCTGATAGTCATTCTTTGAATATCCATAGATGATTTCTTGTAGCATTATGTTCATTAATGTTAACAATGAATTGAGAAATATCTATGATTTGTGCACCTAAATTTGACAAAGCTGTCATAGCATGTGAGTTCAAATATTAATTTTATAGCAATATCATTAATCTAGAATTGCATTAGTAAGGTCCCTATCAGGCCTTCTATGAGGCTACCTAAAAAACTGTAGTGGTTTTCTTAGTCTTAGGGAATCCCTCATGGCCATAACATCGAGACAGAATGTTCAGGACAAGTAGATGATCATTTACTTGTCAAGAAGTAGTAGTAGAAAAAGTATAAGTATTGCAGTATATATTTTAAATTTACAATTGTAGGGTACTCCAAAAGGGTGTATCTTTATTTTGTCTAGAAGGATGCAACCTTGGCAGCAAATAGACATCTAAACTGATTAAGGCCTGTCTTGCTGGGAGGTTCCATGAACAGTGGAATTCCATGAGCCCATTGACTATATCTGTAGTTCTTTCAACCATGTAAGTCATTCCTGCAAGCAAATTAGGCATATAGTGTGGAAAGTCTAGACAGAGACACTATATACTCTCTAAAGATGATTGGGTTTCAATCAAGAAACCTCTGGGAACACTGGGTGCAAAGTACCTGGGGATGAATCATCTAGTCTTTCAACAGACTCAAACATCTGGGAGCTGAAATAGTAGGATCCACAGTCAGATCCAGAAGAGATGCTTTCCTGGAGAATGGTGTTTTGCCACTCTTCGAAAGAGCTGTAGTTGGAATGGTGAAATGATGGAACCATGAATGATTCAGCCAGGCTCAGTGAAGGAGTTGATGGCCCCGCAGAATTGGAGAGTACATTTGAGGAAAAGGGTGTTGGTGATTTGGTACCGGATGATGCATTAGGTGGATGGGTAATATCTAAAGGAAGTGGAGAACCCAATGCTGTTCATTTGGAACTCATTGCCATGAGCTAGGGTGTCAACGACAAAACAAATACTGAGAAAAGTAAATGCAAGCAATAGGGGAAAATGATTAAAATTAGGAAGTGTTCTTAATCAGCAATAGCTTAGATTTCCTTGTAGTTACCTACTGTGTTTTTCTCAAGGCTGAGGCAATAATTTCCTCTCAGCTAAATGAGTTATTATATGCTTATTATGCCGTTTATCTTTTATAATATTATATAACTTAATATCATTAAGGAGAGTAATCATCACATCTAAGAGGCTTGGAGTATTAATTCTTTCTCCATGCTGAAGAGATTTAACTGCTTTCCACAAATTTTTAGACCACCTTCTAAGTTTCTGATATTGATTATGAATCTTGATTTCTGTTTAAAGACACCACTATACATTTTAAAATTACAAGCTGCTGTGCAATTGTAAGGTAAACGGAAGTTCCACAAGATTCCTTTATCATCAGCCTATTTTTGTACTTGATGTCTAGTGAAATACTTTCTTTCATTAGATAAGTATGGATACATAATGCCCGTCCCTAAAATATTCTCTAGTGCAGGTCCCATTAAATAGTTAATTTTTATGGGAGTATTATCATCAATTGAAGAATGTCTATGAACCCAAATTCTTTCACTTTGTTTACTACCTAAACCTGTTGCCACCGATTCTGACTCATAAAAAAAAAAACCCAAACCCATTGCCATTGAGTCAATTCCAACTCATAGTGATCCTATAGGACAGAGCAGAGCTGCCCCACAGAGCTTCCCAGGAGCGCCTGGTGGATTTGAACTGCTGACCTTTTGATTAGCAGCTATAGCACCTAACCACTAAGCCACCAAGGCTTCCTTCTAACTCTTAGCGACCCTATATTTTGCTACCTAGACCTTATATATAGCCTCGATTATTACTTATCTCATCTTTATGTAGTTCTCCACGAACCATGGTGATTTGGGATCCTGTATCCACAAGCATGTGGAGCCCTGTTTGTGCAGTGTTTAAGAGCCTGGCCGTTAACCAAAAAGGTCAGCAGTTCAAATCCACCAGCCACTCCCTGGAAACTTTATGGGGTAGTTCGACTCTGTCCTATAAGGTTGCTATGAGTCCAAATTAACTGGACCACAATGGGTTTGGGTTTTTTTTGCTGTTTTTTTTTTTTTTTTTTTTTTGGTTTTAGGTACAAGCATATTTTCATATTTACATTTATCTCTAGGAATGGCCACAGTCATATATGGGCAATTATCCCCAGCTTTGGCCAGTAGACAGAGACTGCTGATTCCCCATAATGTGATTATGTCTCCTTGCTCAAGTCTTCCACTTCTGGTGATATTTGGTATGGATTCTATATTTCTACCAATAAATTCTCTACTTTGGCTCTTTTCTCTCCTTCTGAATTCTCTACAAAGGATTTGATCATTATTTCTCCTTCTGAATTTCTCTGTTTGGGTATTGGTGATCTTTTCCCTTCTGAACTCCTCCTGAATTCTGGTTAGTGCAACTAAACTCACTTCTGTATATGTTATCCTCCATTTTTCCCTACCACCTTCTCTGTTGTTCTCTATTGTAACCTGGCTGTGTCGGTCTAGATTGATTCCAATCTGGATTAAAGTGAGGTCTTTTGGGTTTAAAATTGGAGTTACACTTATTGTAGGATTTGAATTTAAAATTGGCTTTAAATGCATAATGTTTGCCTTGGCTTTACTCATCAACTGCTCTAACTGAATTAATTAGGTTGTTTTCTCCAGCGAATACAGTAAATAAAACAGTTCTTTCTCATGGGGGTGTTGACCTAAGAAGTCCATTTTTAATTTGATCTGTAGCTTCAGCTTCTGATGGATTGTTAACTCTTCTATCACAGATCATTGTAAGTAAGCCTAGCTTTATTAGGATATTTGTGTCTTCTTCTGCAGTTGTCCTCTGTCTCATCTTTATGGCCATTCAGTTTGGGAGAAGTCATCTGTTTTTCCAGGCTTTTTCCATCTAACAAACAATAATTTTTCCATGGCTGTTTGGTTTTCCCCTAAAGCTCTTAATTCTTCCCTTAGTCTAGCATCATCAATGATTGCACCCAGTTGTATTATTTCATCATTAGTGAGGTTTAAGTTTCTTCTACCCTTCGAACAAATTCTAAAAGTCATTGTGTTTTGGTGGAAGTGCCTGTTTGTTGGAATTCTTATCTAAGTTTAATTATTTTCTGTCTTGCAAATTCTGTTCTGTAATTCTGGTGAGGTCTTTATCAACATTATTTTTGGTAATTTGTCAGTTGTCATGGGACATGCTATTCAATTAATTATTTAGTAATATGCACAAATCACACAGCTCTATGATCTTACAATGTGAACACACCTGTATAACAAGATGTTAGATCAAGAAACAAACCATTACCAGTACTGAGAAGAGTGCTTTGTACCCTGTTTGAGGTGTGATCTCCTTAAGGGTAACCATCATTGTGATTTTTATAGCCCATATTGGAATACCAACTCTTCATGTTTTGATCTAAAACCACTCATATTCAAGGGTTCAAGAATCTGGGCTAATATTTCCAAATGTCACAATTTAAATATATTTTATACTCTTTCATAATTTTATTTTTCTTACTAATGGCCATATTTCAATCATTTGAACCAGACACAGTTAAACTGTCTTTTTTTTCTTTAATTATCCACTGTTCCTATTAAAGCTACAAGTTTCTACATACCTTCTATGGATGGTAGTTCCAATGTCAGTTCAGTTTTCAAAGCCTATGAAGTACTAGTTTGGTCTGTCCTGCAGGTATGCCACACAGTGGCCAATTTGGAAGTTAGGTTTGGTTCTCAAAGCTTTGTTATACTGTTTAGTGTCAGATCCATGCAGGCATAGTGCACAGGTGAACCCAGGAGTCCATATACAACTTTACAGGATCATTTTCTTGACCTTCCTCTTCTTTTCAACCTCCCTGGGGGCCGTCTTCATTTTCCTATGGCTAGAGAACTGAAGATTTAATTTGCTCTTTTGGCCATGCCCTTTCTATGACTGTGCCTGTCTTTGGCACCAGGAGACAATAGGATAGAAAGAAAACAAAAACAGATTTTTCCACAATTTAGGAACCCCCATTCCTCTGGTCAGAGAGAAGGGCTCTCTTCCTCAACGTTTAGGGTGCTTGTGAAATTACTGATGCTGTAACTGTCCCAATTGTCACAGGATTGACTGTTAGCTAGCATGGAAGAGAAGAGAAAAAGAAAATACACAGGGTACCCCCCACCCCCACCCCAGCCCTTCAGGGGCCTCTCTCCACTCCTCTGATCAGAAATAAGGACACTGGGCTTCTCCTGGAGCTTTTTTCAGTCCACAACCACTGGGAATAGAAAGGAATATCTGGCTATCTTTGAATTCAAGACAGGAGATAACAGAGAAAGGAAAGGAAATATGAAATTCAATGCCAGTGATATTTGAGTTCTGGTTTTCTCCCCAGTACACCTGTTCCGTGCAATCTGTTCAGGGCTTTTAGTTACATTTAATGGAATAAACAGTGGAGTAAGCTTGTGCCATCTTGACCAAAACTGAAGCTGCTCCTTAGGGATTTTAAGATGCAGGGCTATGTACACTATACAAGGAAAGTAAATGAGTCCTTACTCCCTTGGTTTGCTTTTGGAGAGTATTAGTCTGTCGGTAATACTTTGATGTATGTGCTCAGAGGACTGTGGTCTTAGACATATCTGAACATAAACATAAATTCCAGTTCGCAGTCTTCCAAATTGCCAAAATCCAATTCAATAATGTAAAAATAAAAAACAACCATATTTGTGCTACAAATATTAAGATTTAGATAATTAGACAGTTCTTACCCAACAAATTCATAGTAGATACTTGTAATTTTCTTAATTTTACCAGGGCTCAAAATAATCAGAACGCAAATGAAGCAAACATAGCTGGAATCTCTATGTGTTTTATTACTAATTGTAACACACTCAGCAACAATCCCATGTTCACCAATCCTCGAAAACATTGCGTATGTTTGGAAAGGATATTTTCTTTTAT
This sequence comes from Loxodonta africana, assembly GCF_030014295.1. Lineage (NCBI taxonomy): Eukaryota > Metazoa > Chordata > Mammalia > Proboscidea > Elephantidae > Loxodonta > Loxodonta africana. The sequence continues at coordinate 105,732,292 of NC_087347.1, read as the reverse complement.
GTTAAAAAAAAAATAAGTCCATATTATTTTGAAATTTTTGTCTAAGAACAGTACTTGAATAATGCTTCTCTATATTATATAAAAAAAAAAAAAAAAAAAAATTTTTTTTTTTTTTATATTATATATTATTACCCACATTTTTCTCATGGCCTTCCAGTAGGGTTACATCCATTTATATGCATCTGGAGGAACCAGAAAACCTAACCTGTTGCCATTCATTTGATTCCGATTCATAACAACCCTACAGAACAGATTAGTGCTCCCGCATAGGATTTTCAAGGTTGTAAATCTTTAAGGAAACAGACTGCCACATCTTTCTCCCATGGTGTGGCTGGTGGGTTTGAGCTGCCAACTTCTCTGGTTAGCAGTTGAGTGCTTAACCACAACAGGCCTCCTCATCTGGAGGAAAATACCTCTTAATTAGGAGTTCTTTTGAAACCAAAATCTTTCTAATAGGGATTAACTACCACATAGTGTTTTGTTTTGTTTTGTTTTCCTTTGTTTTTGCTCCACACCTTTAAGCCAATAAATTGACAAAAAAAACTCCAAAATTACAACAACCAATCTCAGGACATTATTTACCAAAGCAGCTTTTGAACTTTCGAACTCTTTCCTGAATCATAGGCCATAGCTTAGATTCAGCTCCGCTTCTCCATGTGAAGTTGTGCCTTAGACATCTCTTCAAGTATAAAAAGTAGGAAATGGAGCCCTAGTGGCACAGTGGTTATGAGATTGGCTGCTAAACAAAAGGTCAGCAGTTCAAATCTACTGATCCTTGGAAACCCTATGGGGCAGTTCTACTCTGTCTTATAGGGTTGCTGTGAATATGACTTGACTTGACAGCAATGGGTTTGGTTTTGGTTTGTTGAACTTAAAAAGAAAGAACATTCATTAAAAAACAATTTTAAAGTGGAATATGACAGCAAACTAATCTTTTGATCTAATGAACAAACAGCTAATTGATAATATTCCAAAAATTCAAGTTAATTAGATTTTTAAAGATTAAAAATTGTTTTGCAATGCCAAAAGGAAATATATAGACATTTATAACACTGAGACTTCTGTTGACTGCTGGTTTCTGTGTATACCACAACCTTGAGGCCTGGCATACATATCAAAGAAACACAAAGAAGAAAGGACAAAATATGCGTGTGTGCAATCCCTGAAACCTGATAAGCAAAATCATTAAAATTTGAGTTCCTTTTTACAATTAACAATTTTATTTTAGAAAATATGTTTTACACAGAGAAGCCATCTTAAGAATTTGTGGAACTTACCTTTGCCTCTGGAGCAAACCATAGGTTTCTTCTACATTTCCTCTTTAATTTGTAAAAAGAAAAAAAAAAGTTACATTCTATTTTCTGTTTAAAACTTACACTTGCTTTTTATTTATTTATTTATTTTTGTTTAGTGTATGTGCTCGTTTGGGAGTTAGAGGTATGCTGAGGTCTTTACTGTGTTAGCTCTTGGGGCAACTGGAGTGGGTCCTTTTCCTCTGTCCTGAAGCATCCTTAACTATGTGTTTCACAATGCGAAAAGGGTTGGGAATTTTTGCTCTAGAATGATTTCACATGTGTTTTATTACTGATTCTTAAATTATTTAAAATGGACTAATTAAATTGTAATATATTAACTTGAACTTGAGGATAATCTATATTCCATGACCTTGGGTAATGCAGTTAAACTAAAGGAATCTCAGTTTTTCTTTTGTTTCATTTTTAATAAAAAAGGCCAGACCATCTGACGTATGGTCATACAGTGAAACTAGTTGGTGGGATTTTAGAAGAATGCCTATCCCCAAGCACTACACAGACCAATTAAATTAGAATTTGCATCAGGCACAGGCACTGGTATCCTGTCAAGCTGTTAATGTGAGGAACCAGTAGGTAAATCCAAATGAGAGATATGAAAATCTCCTTTTTTATTTTTAGAATTAAAAAAAAAAAAACTATTTCATTAATACATGATCATGACTAGATGAAAAAGTAACATGTCTTTATGTACATGATTTTGATGTCAGTGGTAGTTTATCCCTTTGAAACACAAGATATCTGGGACTAGTATCTAAAGTATTTCCATTAGTGTCACGTTTGGCAAACTTTAATGATATTAATTGGATGCTCCAAACATTTATTGAGTGTGTATTGTAAGCAAGCCCCTATCAAAGGAAATCAGTATATGAAGAAGACATAAAACTTTACTCAAAGATACTAAAATGATTACGACTCAAAGCTAAAAGGTAGCTTCATGGGTATAACTTAAACCAAACGAAACTCTTTGACATTGAGTGGATTTCAACTCATAATGACCGTATTGGACAGAATAGAACTGCTTCATAGGCTTTCCAAGGCTGTAATCTTTATGGAAGCTGACTGCCACATGCAGAACAGCCGGTAGGTTTGAAACTCCTACCTTTCAGTTCTCAGCCAAGCATTTAACCACTGCACCACCAGGGCTCCTTTCATTGGTGTATCAAAAATGAATATATTAATGGGGGCTGTTTCTTTTGGATTAAGTGAACTCAATGAAAAGTAAGAGAGCTACGTCACTTGGGGAAGACCCTACTTGAAAAGTCTGCTTGTTAGGTTATAGTAACTTTAGCAGAAAGAGTCTAGAAGTATACTGCAAGAGGTGGGAAGTGGAGGTAGTCAGGAGAATGATAATACATCAGCTGAAGTGTGTGTTAACTACTTTAGGGAACTGGAAGTTCCAACAAAAAAATAGGAAAGGGCTAACATAAAGTCACCAAAGTCAGATTACAACAGTGCTAGTCAAATAAGGCTTTCTTGCATTTTCTACCTTACTCCCTTGGAGGAATTTGAACCAGGAGTCATGGGGAACAGGAAAACAAACTACAATTGACAGCTCCTCTGTTCCAAACTGCAATTTCCTAAATTTAGATCAGGCCTGAGCTGGAGGTGGTGAGAGGCTTTGAATTTGAAAATATGCTGTAATTTTTTTTAATAATTTTTTTTTTTTATTTGTTGAGGATATACACAGGAAAACATACAGCAATTCAACAGTTTCTAAATGTACAGTTCACTTATACTGATTACATTCTTTGAGATGTGCAACCTTTCTCACCCTCTTTTTCTGAATTGTTCCTTCCCCATTAACATAAACTCACTGCCCCCTAATATTCCTATCTAATCTTTTGAGTTGCTGTTGTCAATTGATCCCATATACATAGATTTTAAGAGTATTATGCTCAAAGCCAACGTTGTTTACTAGTTAAGCTAAGCTATTGTTTGGTCTTAAGAAGAATTCAGGGGCTAGTTTTGGTTTAAGGCTGAAAGATTATCTCAGGGTAATAGTTTTGGGGGTTCATCCAACCTTCATGACTCCAGAAGGTCTGGATTCCATGGTAAATTAAAATTCTGTTCTGCATTTGCCCACTTTGATTTGGAATCTTCTACAGAATCTTTAATCAAAATGTTCAGTAATGATAGCTAGGCACCATACAGTTTTTCTGGTCTCATGGCAAAGGAGGCAGTTGTTTGAAGGAGGCAGTTGTTCCATTTTCTCCTATTCCTGACTCTCCTTTCTCTGTTGTTCCCTGCAAATAGACACCACTTGCTGTGCCTTGGATGGCTGCTTGCATGCATTAAGGCCCTAGGCACACTACACAATGAACTAGGAGGTAGTATATAAGCACTGAACACGTTATTAGACCAATAATTGGGATGTCCCATGACACCATGATCCTAAACCTGCAAATGAAGGAACTAAATCCCATGAGGTATTTAGTTGTTGTCTTAGTTATCTAGTGCTGCTATAACAGAAATACCACAAGCAGATGACTTTAACAAACAGAGATTTATTCTCTTACAGTCTAGGAGGCTAGAAGTCTGAATTCAGAGTGCCAGCTCCAGGGAAAGGCTTTCTTTCTCTGTCGTCTTTGTGGGAAGCTCCTTATCATCAATCTTCCCTGGGTCAGGGAATTTCTCAGCGCAGTGACCACAAGTCCAAAGGATGTACTATGCTCCCAGTGCTTCTTTCTTGGTAGTATGAGGTCCCTGTGTCTCTCCACTCACCTTTTTCTTCTATATCTCAAAAGAGAATGGTTTAAGACACAATCCAATCTTGTAGATTGAGTCCTGCCTCAGTAACATAACTGTTACTAATCCCATCTCATTAACATCATAGAGATAGAATTTATAACATATAGGAAAACCACATCAGATGACAAAGTGGTAGACAATTACACAATACTGGGAATCATGGCCTAACCAAGTTGACAGATACTTCGGGGGGACACAATTCAATTCATGAGAGTTGTTCACAATCACATAAGCAGCCTCAGCAACTACTCTTTTTTTTTTTTCTGTCATTTTTGTAAATATATCTATCATACAGCTTTTGCCAATTCAACATTTTACACGTGTCCAACTTATTGACAGCAATTACAGTAATTAGCTGTGCAACCCTACCCTTAATCCATGTGATTTTCTATCACTGTAAGTGGAAATTCAGTACTCAATAAGCAATAACCTGCCCCAATAACCACTAGTAAACTTGGATCTGTATACCTTTGTCTTTTCTTATCTTTTATGTGAGTGAGGTCATACAATATTTGTCATTTTGTGATTGACTCATTTCACTCAGCATATTGTCTTCAAGCTCTATCTTTATTGTAGCATTTATCAAGACTTTATTTCTCTTACTGGCTGAGTAATATTCCATTGTATGTATGTATCACATTTTGTTTATCTATTCATCTGTTCATGGGCATCTAAGTTGTTTCCACCCTTTTGACTGTTGTGAATAGTACTGCAATGAACACTGGTGTACAAATCTCTTTTTGAGTCTCCACTTTTGAATCTTTTGGGTATATACCCAGGAGTGGAATTTTGATTTATATATATATATATATATATATAAAAAAAAAATGGGGTATATACCCAGAAGTGGAATTTTAATTTATATTTAAGAAACAAAAATGAAACTTTTTCCCAGGTTAAACTTGGAACCTGTAAACAAATAATATAAGTAGATAATTAAGGTCCTGAGTGGTGGTGACATTTTTGATGCATTCAAATGCTCCTTAGAAGCAATCAGGTTAGGATTCCAGAGCCATGAGCAAGGAATTATTCTGTGGTTTTTGTCAAGAAAGAAGACGTCCTGAAGCATGACTCTGAAATTTTTGACTTAAGGCCTAAATACAGCGAGCCTTGATTGCAGAAAGCTGCAACTTTTGCATTTTTAAACCAGTTTGAAGTTAAGTGAATCTTTAAGCAAGGCTCAATAACATGAAGGAGCATTCTAGCTCAAGGAAGGTTTAGAGAATATGAAGACATGGCTAACAGAGAAAATTCAGAAACATTTTGAAAATGTCCAATCTGTGCCAGAAGTTGAAGAGTGACCCTAGCACAAGGATCAGCAACCTCTTTTTTGTAATAAAATTTTATTAGAATACAGCCATGCTCATTCATTTACATATGGTCTATGACTGGTTTCCTGCTACAATGAAAAAATTGAATCATTGTAAGAGACCACTTAGGTTTAGGCCTGCAAAACCTAAAACATTTACACTCTGGCTCTTTGCAGAAAAAAGCTTGCCAACCATAGGACAAGAACACTACTACCATTAGTGGATCTCGCCTACTGGGAACTAATAAAGCAAATGCAACAGATGATCTGATTTGAAAAAAAAAAAAAAATCCACAGATCATGACACCTGTCAATGTCTTCTCAGAATAGATCAGACAAAACGGATTAGGAGGAGGAAATTGAGATAGCTCATACACCTCTTCTTCCCCAAAATGACACCAAGCCAGAGGCAATGGAAGAAGATCTTTCAGAGAACAAGAAGCAAAGGCATTTAAAGAAAAATAGCTGGAAAATTATATCTATAGGAAGTTGGTCACAGCTTGCAGCATTATGACTTACTAAAGATTTGGAACCCATTGAAAAGACATAATGTGCTAAGCAAGCAGAGGTTTACTTTGAAAAGGAAGATTGTAGTGAGTTCCATGACCTTCTTGAAAAAGCCGTTAAAGTGAGGAAGAAAAACAAGAGGACTATTGACATATTGCAAAAGTCTGTGCCCAAATTGGCAACTGCTATTTCAAAGAAGAAAAGTAATAAGGAGGCTGTCATTTCTACAATAAACATTTTGGCGGAAAACCAAACCCTGAAATGCTAAAATTTGTCAACAGACAGAAAGTATCCTGAAGAACAAGAATGACTGTTGTACATAAATCCTCACTGGTGTTTGAAAGAATAAATGCAATAAGTGTTTTCAGAAAAGAGATTTTCTCCAGTCAATGAGCATTAAATATTAAACAGAAGCCTTCCAACAAAAGCTATATGATGCTGAGTTGTACAACAGCCATGAAGCTGGCCTTGAAGGACTGAGAAGTACGTACACACCCAAAGCCCAACCAGTCTCAGGAGTATACACAGAAAGCAGAATCTCTAGAATCCATGAACAACTACATGAAAGTCTTTCAGGAGACTCTAGACCTGAACTCTAGCTATATAAGGAAGCAGCATATGGCTATCAGCAATGATTGATGTCTCAATATAAACGATGTGACAACCTTGAGGACAGGAAGAAATAAGTCATGATTGACCTGAAGTTCAGTAAATAATCCTCCGGTACAAATACAGAACAACCCCCAGTCACTCAGGGAACATGGAAAAAATCCTGTAATTGTAGACGTTTCAGAAGCTAATAGATGTGAATCTGATCACCATTTGATAATGCTATGATCAATCTCCCTTCCTTACCTCTCACTTATGGAATAAGTTGCTGGGCCTGCAGCAAGCATAAAGAAGCAAAAAGGAGAGAATGGGATAAAGGGAGAATGGCCTTGATCCATATAATTGTAAATATCTCTGTGAATGATACATTCTTTGTACAACTGCTGTCTGAGGGCCTCTTGAGGCAGTTTCAAAAGGTCTTTACCGGTGGGGCCTAGACGGCTGACTAGGGAGAAACTACCTCGGATCCCTCTTGCAACAAAGACTTGGAAAAACAAGTGAATCGATCACACACATGACAATCTACAAACCCTGACCATCAAACACAGATCTAAAGAGTCGACCTGAGTGACAGAGACTTAAATGAACAACCAAGGCGAAGCAACGACTGCTTTCGGAGCCTGGAGCCAGCATCCCAGTCAGAAAACTTTGGCGCCGGGCTTTGGACTGGGCGCAGGGGAACTGAGCACGGCATCCTGAGACTGCGCAAGCATGGGATGCAGCCCTAGCCCCCAGAAGTGACCTCAGGGGAAGCCCAGCCAGTGTGCGCAGGCAGTGCAGCAACCCGGCTGACAAGACGAGAAGTCACCGGGAGGCAGGGACTGATTTTGTAGCCTGGAGTGCGGCGTCCCAGCCAGGGAACCTCGGCACTGGGCTTTTGACTGGGAGCAGAAGAACTGACCATGGCTTCTGAGACAGCACAAGCATGGGACACAGGCTTGACCCTTGGGGGCAATCTCAACCCAGCCAAGCCACACAGGCTACACAACCCTCGGGACTCTCAGATAAAACAGTCATCACCAAACCAGATAAGAAACTTTGTCTATATTCCAGGGTGCTACTCTCTCCTATTTATCTGATCCCTCCCCTCCCCTTCCCAGGCGGCTTCATTAACATTGGAATTTCCTGAGCCAGAGAGTGAAGTGTGCTGCAGTTTCCCCCCTTTTTTTTTTTTTTTTTTTGGTCTTTCCCTAACTCATTCTCCTGGCCTGAGAGAAGCAGCTGCAAAAAAAAAAACCCAGGGACCAAAAATCCTTCCCTAATTGGACTAAAAACACAGAACCAGCTCCAGCCAAGCATATGTGATCCACAGTCTCGCGCTTTCATCCCCACAGGGAACGAGGTGGCTATTATAGTGCAAAGGCAATTCTGATAGGGATCTGACTGTAATTGTTTTAGCGGATTACTGGAAAGACAAGTTTCCCAGGTCTGATATCTCTGCATATACAACAGAGCCCTCCTTGACCCACAACAGGGAACTGAGGGCTGAAGCTCCCCCCAGACCACCTAACCTCCTGTCTTAGGGGACTAAGGAGGGTGACACCTACCAATCTGTAGAGGTACTTGCATTGGGTGCCTAAGGTACAGCTGCAGAGTCCACCCACCAATGTGCTTTAGGAATAGAGACACACCTACCTCACTGGCACTTGGGGGAAGCCTGTCAGCATCCTGACCCCCTGGAGTGTGAACCCCTGCTGCTACTAGAATCTGCTGCACACAACTATCACCACTACTTCCCTAGGTGGATAGGTGACAGTCTGCACCACACACATGATGACGCAAAATCAGATTCTACTCAAGAATAGTGAATGGACTCTTAGGCTTATATGTCTGGTAACAGCCCAAACCAGCTGGTAATAGGAAATAAGTGAGTCAAGGGCTACAACAATCAAGAGAGAGCAATCTAGTAGCCCATCTACGTATATTGAAAGAAACCAAACAAGATAAGACTCAGTGAGCAAATATAAAATAAATCACTACAGTATCTTAGAGATGCCTCGGAGACAGCAGTTGATATCAAACCACATAAAGAAGCAGACCATGATTGCTTCTACAACTCCCCAAATTAAAGAATCAAATCTTTCCCAAATGAAGATACAATCCTGGAATTGCCAGATGCAGAATATAAAAAATTAATTTACAGAATGCTTCAAGACATCAGGGATGACCTCAGAAATGAAATAACGCAACCTACAGAAAAAGCCAAGGAACACACTGATAAAGCAGTTGAAGAAATCAAAAAGATTATTCAAGAAAATCATGGAAAAATTAATAAGTTACAAGAATCCATAGAGAGACAGCATTCAGAAATCCAAAAGATTAACAGTAAAATTACAGCATTAGACAACTCAATAGGAAGTCAGAGGAGCAGACTCAAGCAATTGGAATGCAGAGTGGAGGATCTGGAGGACAAGGGAATTGACACGAATATAGCTGAAAACAAATCAGATAAAAGAATTTAAAAAAATGAAGAAACCCTAAGAATCATGTGGGACTCTATCAAGAAGAATAACTTCCGTGTGAATGGAGTCCCAGAACAGGGAAGGATAACAGAAAATACAGAGAGAATAGTGGAAGATCTGTTGGCAGAAAACTTCCCTGACATCATGAAAAATGAAAGGATATCTATCCAAGATGCTCATCGAACCCCATATAAGATTGATCCAAAAAGAAAAGCACCAAGACATATTATCACCAAACTTGCTAAAACCAAAGATAAAGAGAAAATTTTAAGAGCAGCCAGGGATAAAAGAAAGGTCTCCTACAAAGGAGAATCAATAAGAATAAGTTCAGACTACTCAGCAGAAACCATGGAGTCAAGAAGGCAATGGGATGACATATACAGAGCACTGAAGGAGCAAAACTGCCAGCCAAGGATCATATATCCAGCAAAACTCTCTCTCAACTATGAAGATGAAATTAAAACATTTACCGATAAACAGAAGCTTAGAGAATTTGCAAAAACCAAACCAAAGCTACAAGAAATACTAAAGGAAATTGTTTGGTCAGAAAATCTATAATGTAAGATACCAGCACAACACAAGGTCACAAAACAGAACATCCTGATATCAACTCAAATAAGGAAATCACAAAAACAAATTAAGATTAATTTTAAAAAGAAAAAAAAGCTCAAAACAGGGAATCATTGAAGTCAACATGTAACAGATCACAATAATCAAAAAGAGGGACTAAATATAGGTGGCATAGAACTGCCATATGGTGAGGGAAACAAAGTGATATAGGACAATACAAGTTAGGTTTGTACTTAGAAAAATAGGGGTAAATATTAAGATAACCACAAAGAGGTATAACAACTCCATAACTAAAAATAAAAACCAAGAAAAACGTAACTACTTAGCAAACATAAATTCAACTACTATGAAAATGAGGAGCACACAATTTACAAAGAAAAACATCTCAGCACAAAAAACTAAGTGGAAAAATGAAATTGTCAACAACATACACAAAAAGATATCAAAGTGACAGCACTAAACATATACTTATCTATAATTACACTGAATGTAAATGGGCTAAATGCACCAATAAAGAGACAGAGAGTCTCAAACTGGATAAAGAAACACAATCCGTCTATATGCTGCCTACAAGAGACACACCTTAAACTTAGAGACACAAACAAACTAAGATTCGAAGGATGGAAAAAAATATATCAAGCAAACAACAAGCAAAAAAGAACAGGAGTAGCAATATTAATTTCTGACAAAACAGATTTAAAGTTAAATCCACCACAAAGGATAAAGAAGGACACTACATAATGATTAAAGGGACAATTGACCAGGAAGATATAAACATATTAAATATTTATGCACCCGATGACAGGGCTGCAAGATACATAAAACAAACTTTAACAGAACTGAAACGTGAGTTAGACAGCTCCACAATTACAGCAGGAGACTTCAACACACCACTTTCGGAGAAGGACAGGACTTCCAGTAAGAAGCTCAATAGAGACACGGAAGACCTAATCACTACAATCAACCAACTTGACCTCATAGACTTATACAGAACACTCCACCCAACAGCTGCAAAGTACACTTTTTTATCTAGTGCACATGGGACATTCTCTAGAATAGACCACACATTAGGTCATAAAACAAACCTTTGCAGAATCCAAAACATCGAAATATTACAAAGCATCTTCTCAGACCACAAGGCCATAAAAGTGGAAATCAATAACAGAAAAATTAGGGAAAAGAAATCAAATACTTGGACACTGAACAATACCCTGCTCAAAAAAGACTGGGTTATAGAAGACATTAAGGAGGGAATAAAGAAATTCATAGAATGCAAGGAGAATGAAAATACTTCCTATCAAAACCTCTGGGACACAGCAAAAGCAGTGCTCAGAGGTCAATTTATATTGATAAATGCACAAATACATAAAGAAGAAAGAGCCAATATCAGAGAACTGTCCCTACAACTTGAACAAATAGAAAGTGAGCAACAAAAGAATCCATCAGGCACCAGTAGAAAACAAATAATAAAAATTAGAGCTGAACTGAATGAATTAGAGAACAGAAAAGCAATTGAAAGAATTAACAAAGGTATAAGCTGGTTCTTTGAAAAAATTAACAAAATTGATAAACCATTGGCCAGACTGACTAAAGAAATACAGGAAAGGAAACAAATAACCCGAATAAGAAACGAGATGGGCCACATCACAACAGACCCAACTGAAATTAAAAGAATCATATTATTATGATATTATCATAATAATCAGATTATTATAAAAAACTGTACTCTAACAAATTTGCAAGCCTGGAAGAAATGGATGAATTCCTAGGAAAACACTATGTACCTAAACTAACAATCAGAAGTAGAACAACTAAATAGACCAATAACAAAAAAAGAGATTGAAAAGGTAATCAAAAAACTCCCAACAAAAAAAGCCCCGGCCCAGATGGCTTCACTGCAGAGTTCTACCAAACTTTCAGAGAAGAGTTAACACCACTACTACTAAAGGTATTTCCAAGCATAGAAAATGACAGGATACTACCTAACTCATTCTATGAAGCCACCATATCCCTGATACCAAAACCAGGTAAAGACACCACAAAAAAAGAAACTTACAGACCTATATCCCTCATGAACATAGATGCGAAAATCCTCAACAAAATTCTAGCCAATAGAATTCAACAACATATCAAAAAAAAATAATCCACCACAACCAAGTGGGATTAATACCAGGTATGCAAGGCTGGTTTAATATTAGAAAAACCATTAATGTAATCCACTATATAAATAAAAGACAAAAACCACATGATCTTATCAATTGATGCAGAAAAGGCATTTGACAAAGTCCAACACCCATTTATGATAAAAACTCTTACCAAAATAGGAATTGAAGGAAAATTCCTCAAGATAATAAAGGGCATCTATACAAAGCAAACAGCCAACATCATTCTAAATGGAGAGAGCCTGAAAGCATTTCCCTTGAGAATGGGAACGAGACAAGGATGCCCTTTATCACCGCTCTTATTCAACATTGTGCTAGAAGTCCTAGCCAGGGCAATTAGGCTAGACAAAGAAATAAAGGGTATCCAGATTGGCAAGGAGGAAGTAAAATTATCTCTATTTGCAGATGACATGATCTTATACACAGAAAACCCTAAGGAATCCCCCAGAAAACTACTGAAACTAATAGAAGAGTTTGGTAGAATCTCAGGTTATAAGATAAACATACAAAAATCACTTGGATTCCTCTACATCAACAAAAAGAATATCAAACAGGAAATCACCAAATCAATACCATCCACAGTAGCCCCCCAGAAGATAAAATACTTAGGAATAAATCTTACCAAAGATGTAAAAGAACTATACAAAGAAAACTACAAAGTACTAGTGCAAGAAACTAAAAAGGACCTACATAAGTGGAAAAACATACCTTGCTCATGGATAGGAAGACTTAACATAGTAAAAATGTCTATTCCACCAAAAGCCATCTATACATACAATGCACTTCCGATCCAAATTCCAATGACATTTTTTAATGTGGTGGAGAAACAAATCACCAACTTCATATGGAAGGGAAAGAAGCCCCGGATAAGCAAAGCATTACTGAAAAAGAAAAGGAAAGTGGGAGGCCTCACTCTACCTGGTTTTAGAAGATATTATACAGCCACAGTAGTCAAAACAGCCTGGTGCTGGTACAACAACAGGCACATAGACCAATGGAACAGAATTGAGAACCCAGATATAAATCCATCCACATATGAGCAGCTGATATTTAACAAAGGCCCAGTGTCAGTTAATTGGGGAAAAGATAGTCTTTTAAACAAATGGTGCTGGCATAACTGGATATCCATTTGCAAAAGAATGAAACAGGATCCATACCTCACACCATGCACAAAAACTAACTCCAAGAGGATCAAAGACCTGCACGTAGAGACTAAAACGATAAAGATCATGGAAGAAAAAATAGGGACAACATTAGGAGCCCTAATACAAGGCATAAACAGAATACAAAACATTACCAAAAATGACCAAGAGAAACCAGATAACCGGGAGCTCCTAAAAATCACATACCTATGCTCATCTAAAGACTTCACCAAAAGAGTAAAAAGACCACCTACAGACTGGGCAAGAATTTTCAGCTATGACATCTCCGACCAGTGCCTGATCACTAAAATCTATATGATTCTGTTAAAACGTAACCACAAAAAGACAAGCAACCCAATCAAAAAGTGGGCAAAGGATATGAACACGCACTTCACTAAAGAAGATATTCAGGCAGCTAACAGATACATGAGAAAATGCTCTCGATCATTAGCCATTAGAGAAATGCAAATTAAAACTACGATGAGATTCCATCTCACTCCAACAAGGCTGGCATTAATCCAAAAAACACAAAGTAATAAATGTTGGAGAGGCTGCGGAGAGATTGGAACTCTTATACACTGCTGGTGGGAATGTAAAATGGTACAACCACTTTGGAAATCTATCTGGCGTTTTCTTAAAAAGTTGGAAATAGAACTACCATACAACCCAGAAATTCCGCTCCTCGGAATAAACCCTAGAGAAATAAGAGCCTTTACACAATCAGATATATGCACACCCATGTTTATTGCAGCTCTGTTTACAATAGCAAAAAGCTGGAAGCAACCAAGGTGTCCATCAATAGATGAATGGTTAAATAAATTATGGTATATTCACACAATGGAATACTATGCATCGATGAACAATGACGAATCTGTGAAACATTGCATAACATGGAGGAACCTGGAAGGCATTATGTTGAGTGAAATTAGTCAGAGGGAAAAAGACAAATATTGTATAAGACCACTACTATAAGATCTTGAGAAATAGTATAAACTGAGAAGAACACATACTTTTGTGATTACGAGGGGGGGAGGGAGGGAGGGTGGGAGAGGGTTATTTACTGATTAGTTAGTAGAGAAGAACTACTTTAGGTGAAGGGAAGGACAATACTCAATACAGGGAAGGTCAGCTCAACTGGACTGGACCAAAAGCAAAGAAATTTCCAGGATAAATTGAATGCTTCAAAGGTCAGCGGAGCAAGGGCGGGGGTTTGGGGACTATGGCTTAAGGGGACTTCTAAGTCAATTTGGCCAAATAATTCTATTATGAAAACATTCTGCATCCCACTTTGAAATGTGGCATCTGGGGTCTTAAATGCTAACAAGCGGCCATCTAAGATGCATCAATTGTTCTCAACCCACATGAGTCAAAGGAGAATGAAGAACACCAAGGTCACACGACAACTATGAGCCCAAGAGACAGAAAGGGCCACATGAACCAGAGACTTACATCATTCTGAGACCAGGAGAACTAGATGGTGCCCGGCCACAACCGATGACTGCCCTGACAGGGAGCACAACAGAGAACCCCTGAGGGAGCAGGAGAACAGTGGGATGCAGACCCCAAATTCTCATAAAAAGACCAGACTTAATGGTCTGACTGAGACTAGAGGAATCCCGGCAGTCATGGTCCCCAAAGCTTTTGTTGACCCAGGACAGGGACCATTCCCGAAGACAGCTCATCAGACATGGAAGGGACTGGACAATGGGTTGGAGAGAGACGCCAATGAAGAGTGAGCTACTTGTATCAGGTGGACACTTGAGACTGTGTTGGCATCTCCTGTCTGAAGGGGAGATAGGAGGGTAGAGAGGATTAGAAACTGGCAAAATCATCACGAAAGGAGAGACTGCAAGAAGGGAGCGGGCTGACTCATTAGGGGGAGAGTAAATGGGAGTATGGAGTAAGGTGTATATAAGCTTATATGTGACAGACTGACTTGATTTGTAAACATTCACTTAAAGCACAATAAAAATTATTTAAAAAAAAAAAAGGTCTTTACCACTGATAAAAAAAAAATTCTTTTTTTTTTTTAAATATCAGCATGAAGCTTACTGCTGTCACTTGAATTCTATACATCTTCTCTATCCTCCCCTAAAGATATCATTGCTACTTTTCCTCATAGTCATTTGGAGGGAGTGAAGGTGCAGTGGGCAAATATGAAGACAGGAGATGGCTGTTCCCAACCTTATGTCCCAGTGATCTTTCTCACATTACTAACTCTATGCCCTCTTTTCTCCAAGAAAACAAGCCTTTCTGGCAATGCTGAGACAGAGAGAGGGGGAAAAAGAGAAAGAAAGACAGAGTAGAAAGGGAGGGAGGGAGGGAGGGAGAAAAGGAGGAAGAAAGGAAAAAAGGAAGGAAGGAAGGGAGGAAAGGAGGGAAGAAGGGAGGGGAAGAAGGAGGAAAGGAGAAGAGGAAAATTAATCTGAAATATCCACAACTGCGGAGTCTGCAAAGGATATCATCACCCAGATGAGTGAACGGGGTTTAAGTTGTCTGAAGGGCAGCTCTGTGAGACAAAGCTCATTTATGACTTATTCTACAGAGACCAAGTGCAAAATAAACTAGTTCCAGGTGTTTATAAGAGTTAAAAAGAGGGAGCGGTCACAATGGGGAAGAGGAACTTTTATTGATGCGATTAAAAAGTCATTCTCCTTAATATTCTCATAGTGGTTATATTACAGTAATGGATATAGTTTGCTGTTTCATCCTGAAGGTGTAAAAAACGTTACCATTCTTTATAAAAAAAAAAAAAAAAAGGAATCTAGCTGGACACCTAATAGATATGATGAAAAATCTTGGCTCATTTGTTTTGGAGTTTCCCTTCCCTCTTCTTCGGGTGCCAGAGCTTTTAGAGATCTCTTTGAAGCGAGAGGGCTCATCACGTCACACCATGACCAGCTCTCTTGCTTCCTCTTTCCCCTAGCGCACACGCAATTTGAGGACAGGTGGCTCCATTGAAGTCTTATAGAAGGCACCTATCCATAAGGTTGGTTCTCATATTTTTCTTTCAGCCCTTAGCGCCCTCTTCCCTGTGTTTTGTTAGAGCTGTATGCTGCCAAGAGTATTAAAAAAAAAAAAAAATTGGTGTCCTGCCAATTCTGGCTCATAGCAACACTGTAGGACAGAGTAGGACTGCCCCATAGGGTTTCCAAGGAGAGGCTAGTGGGCTGGAACTGACAATCTTTTTGTTAGCAGCCTGAGCTCCTAACCACTACACCACAAGGGCTTCTGGCAAGAATACCTTTAATACCGAATTGTCATTTGTGGGTACATGAAAAGCATAGGCTCCAAGGTTTAAAATCTTGCTAGTCTTTCATATTGTGAAGATTACATCGGACTGGGGGTGGTGGGGGAGTGGAGGGTTGTCTTATCATTCTTCTTTTATAATCGTTTGGAATTTTACTTAAAAAAAAGAAATCACAACCATTAACATTGTTAGAGTTAGAGGCCCTCTTGGTTCTCCATGACACTGAGCATGCTCACAAGGGGTTCCCGTTGGTTTAGTCTTAACCATCTTATCTTTAAAAGGGAAAAACAAAGCAAAAGATAAAGACTTGGCACACTACCATTTAACTTGTTTAATGTTTCAACTAGAACAGTGAAAAATACTAAGTACAGACAAGTAATAATCATAATGTTAAAATGTGGTCAACATTGTAAATACGGAATTATAAATTTAAAACATTTTCTGGTTTAAAAAATAAATCTGGTAGTCAGTGCAGCTCTGCGAGGTCTTGTCTAGCAGGGGCTGCCTCTGCACTCCTGGCGGTGCTCGCCTTTATGCATTTTCCCAGGTCCTCGGCATCTGCCTTGTTTTCCTCCACCAAAGCAACCTTGGTCCACCTGGTCACCACAGAACTACCTTTGTCTCTACCACGGCCACCTCTGAATATTCCACCAGGACCGCCAAGGTCCGTGAGGCCATCCCCCTTCCCTGAGCATGCCATGGTTACCACCTGGGGCAGGAAGGGTGGCATGAGGAAGCGTTCAGGATTCAGGTTGCATTCTATTCTCCAGGTGAACTCCTGGTTTTCACAACCCGGATTGGAGTGCTACCAGTCTCCAGCTCAGTTCTGGACATTTCCTCCTCCAGTTGGGTTCCCTTGGGAACCCCCTGGCTCTCTTGGGGGGTTGCCTCCTCTGTCTTCCTCATGGCCTCCCATGCAACCCATGGGTTCCCCAGGACCTCCTGGGCCCCCTGGACCTCCACGGAGTGGCATTGGCATCTCTCTGCCCTCACGGGGTGGCATTCTGCCCCACATGCTATTCATGGGAGGCTTTTTCAAGCAAGAGAGCCTTTAAGCTTGTTGCCTTGGAAATCTTCTCCATCAATGTACTCCATGGGAGCCTGGGTCTTCATAGGACACTGTGGCATGGCCTTTGTGCTTCTCGGTTTCTTCGCCCAGGCAGATATGGATCATGGGTTGCCCAGTTCTCTTTTTTGTCTTAACCCCTCACTGCTTAAAGAAGTCCATTAGATCATTTAAAGTCACATTGTCATTTAATCCTTGCACGTAAATCGCACTGTTGTCAGAGTCTTCATCCATATCTACAGGTGGGCATAAATCAAGATCTAGTCCTTCGTCCATGGGTCCACCAGGTTTATTGAAGCCACCTTGCTCTCTAGCGCTGCCCATTCCATCACGTCTTCCTCACCACCCACCCCTGCTCATGTGTCCACGATCAAATCCCCCTCTTCCCCTGCCATGGTTATCATGGCCACTCATGCTTTGGTTCCCTTTTGGTCTATAAAATCCTCCAAATTCCTGCCCATAGACATCCATGCTACTGAGGTAGTCCTATAGGAATGAACTCTGCTCCCCTAGCTGCTGCTCTGTTGGTTATATTGACTAGAGTCTGGCTGTAGAATGTAGTTTGGAAAGGGGCAGGGGGGTGTGGATAACTAGTGGGCAACTGCTGCCCATAGCTGCTGTGTTGCCCATAGCTACTCTGCTGTCCATAGCTGCTCAGCTGCCCATAGGTATTCTGCTGAGAGTAACTCCTGGGCTAGTCAGTTGTGAAGAGGAATAGCTGGTAGGAGGATAGGATGGAGGTAGAGTGACTGGCTACATGGGGTAGGTCCCAGCTACCTGGGGATAACTGTAGTTATTCTGTCCATACCCCATGCTGGGGTGGTTGTAAACTCCTGTGCTAAACTGAGGTTGGCTAGTTTCAGCAGACTTGCTACCAAGCAGCAGTCTTGCAGGTGCAGTGGCTGCTGCCCATATGCCGGGTAGGCAGGCTGAGTGCCATATGTTGACTGAGCTGCATAGGAGGCCTGGGTGGTGGTCACTGTAGCAATAGTGCTGTCATATGCACAGATGCCATACCCCTGAACAGGCTGGCTGTACTCCTGGCGGATAACCAGAGTGGTATAACCAGTAGGAGGCTGTCCGTAAGAAGCTGCATAGGCGATCAGCCCATAGGTTGCTGTGGTCTGAGGCTGGGTATGGCTGACATCAGTGGGCTATCCATAGATTCCATAACTTTGTTGCCCATATGCATGCGTGGTCTGTGCATATCCTTGAGTGGGCTGGCCGGTAGAAGCACTGTTGGCCTCCTGGGCTGCAGCTTGGCTGTAGGTACTGTAATCTGCGGACACCATTTTCTCTCCTTCTCGTCCTCTCTCTCTTTTTTTTTTCCTTAAAAAAGAAGAAAAAAAAAAAAACATTATTTTAGGACAGTTTTAGATGTACAAAAAAAATATTGAGATTTAGTACAGAGAGTTCTCATATACCCCACACCTAGTTTCCCTATTATTAACATCTTAAAGTTTGTTGCAGTTAATGAACCAATATTGATTCATTATTATTAACTAAAGTTAATTCAGATTTCTTCAGTATTTGCCTAATGTCTTTTCAGATCCAGGATCTCATCCAGGATTCTACATTACATTTATTTATTTATTTGTCTTTCTTGGCACCAATTTATTCCTATTTGTGTGTGTGTGTGTGTGTGTGCTTTAGGTGAAAGTTTATAGCTTAAGTTAATTTCCCATACAAAAACTTACACACATACTGTTTTGTGACATTAGTTGCAATCCTTACAATGTGACAGCACACTCCCTTTCCACGCTGGGTTCCCTGTGTCCGTTCCACCAGTTCCTGTCCCTTCCGGCCTGCTTTTGGACAGAAGCTGCCCATTTGATCTCTTATATCTGATTGAACTAAGAAGCACACTCCTCATGTGTATTATTTTTTGTTTTATAGTCCTGTATTACCTTTGTCTGAAGAACGGGCTTCAGGACCGGCTTCAGTTCTGGGTTAACAGTGTGTCCAGAGGCCATAGTTTCAGAATTTTCTCCAGTCTCTGTCAAACCATTAAGTCTGGTCTTTTTATATGAATTTGAGTTCTGTTCTACTTTTTTCTCCAGCTCTGTCCAGGACTCTGTTGTGTTCCTTGTCAGGTCAGTCATTGGTGGTAGCCAGGGATCATCTAGTTCTGGTCTCAGGCTGGTAGAGTCTCTGATTCATTTGGTCCTTTAGTCTTTTGGGCTAATATTTTCCTTGTGTCTTTGGTTTTCTTCATTCTCCTTTACTCCAACTGGGATGTGACCAATTGATGTATCTTCGACAGCCAATAGTAAGCTTTTAAGACCCCAGACACCACTCAGCCAAGTGGGATGTAGAACATTTTCTTAATAAACTTTGTTATGCCAACTGACATAGATGTCCCCCTAAGCTATGGTCCCCAGGCCCCAGCCCCAGCAGCTCTGTCCCTTAAAGTGTTTGGATCTGTCCAGGAAACTTCTTAGCTTTTGCTTCGGTCCAGTTGTGCTGACTGTGTTGTGTGTTAGTTGCCCTTCCCTTCACTGAAGTTGACCCTTGTCTACTATCTGGTTAGTGGCATCCCCTGCCTTTCCCTCCCCACCCTCCTAACCAACAAAGAATGCTTTTTTTTTTCTGTGTTTAAGCCTTTTCTTGAGTTCTTATAATTATGGCCTCATACAATATTTGTCCTTTTGTGACTGACTAATTTCACTCAACATAATGCCCTCCAGAGTCATCCATGTTGTGAGATGTTTTGGGGATTCTTTATTGTTCTTTATGTTCCATTGTGTGTATGTACCATAATTTGTTTATCCATTTGTCTGTTGATAGGCATTTAAGTTGTTTTCATCTTTTTGCTATTGTGAATGGTGCTGCAATGAACATGGGTGTGCATATGTCTATTCATGTAACAGCTCTTATTTCTCTTGGGTATAATATTCCTAGGAGTGGGATTGCTAGACTATGGTATTTCTACTTCTAGCTTTTTAAGGAAGTGCCAAATTGTTTTCCAAAGTGGTTGTACCATTTCATATTCCCTCCAGCAGTGCATAAGAGTTCCAGTCTGTCCCACATTTGTTATTTTGTGTTTTTTTGAATTAGTGTCAGCCTTGTTGAAGTGAGATAGTATCTGATTATACTTTTTATTTGCATTTGTCTAATGGCTAATTATTGAGAGCATTTCCTCAGGCATCTGTTAGCCACCTCAATGTCTTCTTTGGTGAAGTGTCTTTTTGTGTACTTTGCCCATTTTCTAATTGGATTATTTGTCTTTTTGTTGTTGAGGTGTTGCAGTATCTTGTAGATTTTAGAGATTAGACCCGTAATCAAAATTTTTTTCCCAGTCTGTAGATTCTCTATTCTTTTGGTGAAATCTTTTGACGAACGTGTTTGATTTTTAGGAGCTCCAGTTATCTACTTGCTCTTCTGGTGTTTGTACATTGTTAGTTATTGTTTGTATACTATTTATCCCATGTATTAGGGCTCCTAGGATTGTCCCTATTTTTTTCCCACTATCTTTATCATTTTAGATCTTATATTTAGGTCTTTGTTTCACTTTGAGTTAGTTTTTGCGTTATGGTGTGAAGTATGGATCCTGTTTCATTTTTTTACAGATGGACTAGTTATGCCAGAACCATTTGCTAAAGAGTATTTTTTCCCCGTTTAATGGACTTTGGGCCTTTGTCAAATATCAGCTGTTCATAGGTGGATGGATTTACGTCTGGGCTCTCAATCCTGTTCCATTTGTCTATGTATCTGTGGTTGTACCAGTATCAGGCTGTTTTGACTACCACGGCAGTACAATAGATTTTAAAATCAGGTGATGTGAGTCCTCCCACTTTGTTCTTCTTCAGTAATGCTTTACTTACTTATCCAAGGCCTCTGCACTTTCCATATGAAGTTGATTTATTTGGATCGGAATTGCATTTGGAAACCCTGGTGGCGTAGTTGTTAACTGCTACAGCTGCTAACCAAAGGGTTGGCAGTTTGAATCCACCGGGTGCTCCTTGGAAACTCTATCGGGCAGTTCTGCACTGTCCTACAGGGTCGCTATGTGTTGGAATTGACTTGACAGCACTGGGTTTGGTTTTTGGTTTTATAGATTGCTTTGGGTAGAATTGACATTTTCACATTGTTGTGTCTTCCTATCCATGAGCATCGTATGTTTTTCTGCTCGTGTAGGTCTCTTCTGTTGTTGTTTTTTTTTTTTTTTTTTTTGCAGTAGTGTTTTGTAGTTTCCTTTGTATAGATCTTTTACGTCTCTGGTTAGATGTATTCCTAAGTACTTTATCTTCTTGGGGGCTATTGTAAATTGTATTGATTTGGTGATTTCCTTTTTGAAGTTCTCTTTGTTGACGTAGAGGAATTCAACTGATTTTTGTATGTTTATTTTGTATCCTGATACTTTGCTAAAATCTTCTATTAGTTCCAGTAGTTTTCTTGTGGATTTTTGAGGTTTTCTGTGTATAAGATCATATCATCTGCGAATAGGGATGATTTTACTTCTTCCTTACCAGTTTGGATGCTCTTTATTTCTTTTTCTTGGCTTATTGCTCTTGCTAGGACCTCTGGCACCGTACTGAATAAGAGTAGTGATAAAGGGCATCCTTGTCTGGTTCCTTTTCTAAAGGGGAATCCTTTCAGTCTCTCTGTTTAGAATGATGTTGGCTGTTGCTTGTTGCTTTGTATAAATGCCCTTTATTATGTTGAGAAATTTCCCTTCTGTTTCTATTTTGCTGAGAGTTTTTATTAGGAATGGGTGTTGGACTTTGTCAAATGCCTTTCCTGTATCAATTGATAAGATCATGTGGTTCTTTTGTTTTATTTATGTGATGGATTACGTTGATTGATTTTCTAATGTTGAACCTTTCCTGCATACTTGGTATGAATCCCACTTGGTCATGATGAATTATTTTTTTGATCTGCTGTTGAATTCTATTGGCTAGAATTTTGTTAAGGATTCTTGTGTCTATGTTCATGAGGATTATTGGTCTGTAATTTTCTTTTTTTTGTGATCTCTTTACCTGGATTTAGTATCAATGTTATGCTGGCATCATAGAATGAGTTCAGGAGTATTCCTTCCTCTTCTATGCTCTGAAATACATTAGCAGTAGTGGTGTTAACTCTTCTCTGAAAGTTCGGTAGAATTCTCCAGTGAATCTGTCCCCACCAGGGCTTTTTTTTTGTAGGGAGTTTTTTTTTTTTTTTTTTTTTTTTCTTAATTACCTCTTCAATCTCTTCTTTTGTTATGGATTTATTTAGTTTTTCTACCTCAGTTTGTGTAGGTAGTATGTTTGTAGAAATTTGTCCATTTCCCCTAGGTTTTCAAATTTGTTGGAGTACAAGTTTTTGTAGAATTCTGTTATGATCCTTTTTATTTCATTTGGGTCTGTTGTGATATCACCCATCTCATTTCTTATTCAGGTTATTTGCTTGCTCTCCTGTTTTTCTTTTGTCGGTTTGACCAATGGTTTGTTGATTTTGTTGATCTTTTTGAAGAATCAAGTTTTGTTCTTGCTGACTCTTTCAATTGTTTTTCTGTTCTCTATTTCTTTTATTTCTGCCCAAATCTTTATTATTTCCTTCTTCTTGTGCTCAAGGGCTCCTTTTGCTGCTCTCTTTCTACTTGTTTGAGTTGTAGGGATAATGTTTTGATTTTGGCCCTTTCTTCTTTTTGGTTGTGTGCATTTATTGGTATAGATTGACCTCTAAGCACAGCTTTTGCTGTGTCCCAAAGGTCCTGGTAAGATGTGTTTTCATTCTCATTTGATTCTATGAATTTTTTTATTCCATCCTTGATTTCTTCCAGAACCAAGTAGTTTTTCAGCAAGACGTTGTTCAGTTTCCATGCATGTGATGTTTTTTCCTTGCTGTTTCTGTTGATTTTCACTTTTATATCATTGTGGTCAGAAAAGATGCTTTGTAATATTTTGATGTTTTAGATTCTGCGAAGGCTTGCTTTTTGGCCTAAAATGTGATATATTCTGGAGAATGTTCCATGTTTCTTGGAAAAAAAATGTATACTTGGCTGCTGTTGGGTGAAGTGCTTTGTGTATGTGTATGAGGTCAAGTTGATTAATTGTGGCATTGAGATCTTCCATATCTTTTTTGAGTTTCTTTCTAGATGTTCTATCCTTCATTGAAAGCAGTGTGTTGAAGTCTCCTACTATTATTGTGGAGCTGTCTATTTCTCTTTTCAATGCTGTTAGAGTTTCTTTTATGTATTTTGGAGCCCTGTCATTTGGGTGCGTATGTATTTATTATGGTCATGTTCTCCTTGTGTAGTGACCCTTCAATCATTGTTGAGTGTCCTTCATTATCCTTTGTGGTGAATTTTTCCCTAAAGTATATTTTCTCAGAGGTTAATATTGCCACTCCTGCTCCTTTTTGGCTGCTGTTTGCTTGATATATTTTTTTCCATTCTTTGAGTTTAGTTTGTTTGTGTCTTGAAGTCTAAGTTGTCTCTTGTAGTCAGTATGTAGACAGATTGTATTTTTTTTAACCATTCTGCCACCCTGTGTCTCTTTATTGGTGCATTTAATCCATTTACATTTCAGTGTAATTATTGACAGGTTAACCTCATAAAAAAAAAAAATTTTTTTTATGAGGTTACTGCTGTCATTTTGAGTTTTTTTTTTTTTTTTGGTGTTGACAGTTTCTTTGTTCCACTTAATTTTCTTTGCTGAGTCATTTTCCTTTACGTATTTTCTTTTCATCTTTTTCATTATTTCTGATTTTGTGCTTGCCGAGTCTTTATGTTTTTCTTGTTTTTTATTTTGATGGATAGTTTGTTAGCTTCCTTTGTTGTTACCTTAAAATTTGCCTCCATTTTTCTAAGTTTAAACCAATCTTTTATTTCTTGATATCACCTTAGCTTCTTCTCCGTATTGAAGTTCTTTGACTGCACTGTTTATTCTCACTTTTTTGTTTTGACATTGTTATCATTTACATATTTGACATCTCCGGTTCCCTGTTTTCAATCTTTTAGCTTTGACTTGTTTTTTTAACTTCCCTGTTGGGTTGATAACTAGTTATTCTGTTCTGTGTTCTACTCTTGGGTTGTTGTCTGATATTGTTGGTTCTCTAACTAGAGGACCCCATTTAATACTTCTTGTTATTTTGGTTTGGTTTTACAAATTCCCTTAATTTCTGTTTATGTGGAAATGACCTAATTTCACCATTGTATTTGAGAGACATTTTTGCTGAATACATAATTCTGGGCTTGCAATTATTTTCCTTCAAGTCTTTATATATGTCATCCCATTGCCTTCTTGCCTGAATGGTTTCTGCTGAGTAGTCAGAGCTTACTCTTATTGGTTCTCCTTTGTAGGTGATTTTTGCTAATACCTAACCACTCTCAAGATTCTATCTTTGTCTTTGGTTTTGGTAAGTTTGATTATGATATGTCTTGGTGACTTTCTTTTGGGATTTGCCCTGTATGGGGTTCATTGAGCTTCTTGGATAGATATTTTCTAATCTTTCATGATATCAGGAGGTTTTTTGCCAGCAAATCTTCAACAATTCTCTCTTTGCTTTCTGTTATCCCTGCCCCCCCCCCAATTCTGGTACTTCAGTCACTCATAAGTTTTTACTCTTGATATTGTCCCATGTAATTCTTAGAGTTTCTTCCTTTTTTCTTTAATTCTTTTTTCTGATTTTTCCTCACATACATTGGTGTCAAGTGCTTTATCTTAAGTCTCACTAATTCTGACTTCCATTGCCTCAATTCTGCTCCGATGACTTTCTATTGCATTGTCTAATTCTGAAATTTTATTGTTAATCTTTTGGATTTGTAGTTGCTGTCTCTGTGTGGATTCTATCAGCCTGTTAATTTTGTCACTTTGTTCTTGTATTGTTTTCCTGAATTCCTTTATTGCTTCATCTGTGTGTTCCTTGGTTTGGTCTGAGTTTTGCCTGATAGCCTTCCTGAACTCTCGGACAACTCTGTGTATTAGTCTTTTGAATTCTATCTCAGGTACTTCTGTTACCTTATCTTCCTCCAGAAGGCTTTCTGACTCTTTATCTTGGTTGCTTGCTGGAGCTGCCTTGACCTGCTTCTTTATGTGGTTTGATATTGACTGTTGTCTCTGAGACATCAATAAGTTATATTTATTTGTTGTATGTTTGTTTACTGTGTCCGAAGTTTTTTTGTTTTGTTTTAACATGCCCAAGTAGGCTGAGGATGTGAGTTACTTTGGTTATTGGTGACTCTGGAGCTCTCATGTCCTGTCATCAGGTGGTCAGAGTACCTACTAGGTGTGTGAGCCCAGAAGTCTGTTCACTTTTCTTGTGTGAGTGCAACATAGGTATCCAGGTTGTTGGTCAGTTGGTGTGTGATACAGACTCTTACCTACTGTCCTAGATGAGCAGGGCTGCATAGGGATGTTCGGAGCAGGCACAAGTATCTGGCTATAGTAGGGAACTATATGTGGAGCAAGTCAGGGGGCTGATGACTACCCCCTGCAGCCTGGGTGGAGGGTGTGTCTCTGTCTGCTAGAGTGCATAGGGCGGGGGCACTGTAGCCAGTCCTTGTGCATCCAGTGCTGTTGACTGGAGGGTCAGGGAGGCACTACTTATCTCAGACCTCTGTCATGTGTGGTTAGGTGGAGTGGGTCCTACCTCCAGCCCTCAGGCCCCTGATGTGGGTGGGTGAGGCTCCTGCTTAAGGGGCAGGGCATTGTCAAAAATCACGAATCTGTATCTCCCCCTTGTTTACATTGAAAATGGGCTTCAGGTGTACGCCCTGCTGTTTTGTTCTAATGAGGGCATGAAGTGTTGAATCAGCTGACACACATCTAGGCAGGGGTGAAGGGAGCTGCAAGTCTGTGAACCCCTTGTGCCAGTGGCTGGGCAGAGGGCCAGGGCCTCCCAATCCACCCTGAGTTCCTGCCTTAGGAGGCATGGCATTTTTAAACCCAGAAACTGGTGTGGGCGTGGATAGCCCTGAGTTCCTGGCTAAAGGGGTGTGGCAGTTGTTGAATACCGCCAGACTGGTGTGCAATCGGAGGTGGGGTGGTGGGTGACTGAGGAGAAGGAAGCACTTCTCTGCTGTGAAACTTTTGAAGGGGAGCTATCTTGCCCCTGGGCAGTAGGTTAGATGCTTGCACTTAACTTTCGTAGGTCCTGTGCTGACTCACTGCTGCCTGGCCTCACCCAGTGTGGTGAGATATATCTGGAATGCTACTGCCCACTTCAGCCCACGTGCACTGGCCGACTCAGCCAGCAGGGCACCAGTGAGCTTGCAGCTGTCACTTCCCCATTGCTTTTGAATTGTCTTTCCTTCCTTCCTCCTGCTGCTCAGTCTGACTCTTCAGCTTTGCCTTTGGTAATCAAGACTCCTAGATTGTCATACATAATCAAATTATTTGTTTTTTTCAGGTCTTTGTTGTAAGAAGGATGATAGGAAGCATCTGACTATTCTGCCATCTTGGCCCCACCTCTCTTCATTTTTTTAGGTCTTTTACAAAATATACTTTATTGATATTCTATCCTACCAATATTGATTGAATACTCACATAATGCCAAATGATGTGACTTGAGGTTTATTAAACAAATAAGCAACTCAACCAAGAAAAGAAACATAGTAAAAGGAAATGGAGATCGGTACTTTTGGCTAGCATGGGACAAAATACTTAGGGTTTCAGTTCTGCTTTTCTTTCACTTTGAACAGCATTTTAAAAACAACTTTTTAAATGAGAGTTGTACACTACCTATTTGTCAGTAAAAGTATCAGCAATCAAAGACTAAGACAGGATAATGAGAGTCACTATTTGAATGATTACTTCCTCATCGTAGGTCATTGATGGGCTGACACACACACAGAATGTTTTGGCTTCAATCTGTACTTATTTAAACGCTTAGTTGAAATTTGAGCCATAGTACTACATCAATTAAAATATCTAAATTCTAAGTAAAAGCCTTCCATTAGACTGTTATTTGTTCTGTAGGTCAACAAAGAACTGTTAATGAATCCAACTGGAATGTGTGAATGATATTTACACCTCTTTTTTTGGGTCAGGCTTAGAAGATATCGATGAAAGAAGAGGCACAGTATCTATAAAAGTAATCAGGGTTGGAATAGATGTTATGTTTTTAAAAGGTCTTTAAAGGTTTAATTAAGAAGTCTGAAGTAAAGACAAGTATACAACCAAATGAGTCCAGTGAAATATCGAGAAGCTTAATCTTTCTCTTTTTTTTCCTTGCATAAACTAAGTGAAATTTGGTAGAACAAAATTATAAACTTGTGTACTTCTGGCCTATATTTTAAGCACATGATTGGTTTGTTAATGCAACTGCGTTTGTTTGCAGTCAGGGGAATAAGTTATAAGGTAGACAAATCAATATATTTCTGATTTATTTGAATGAGAAGTAGATATGGGAAATAAATGCTGATTTTTTATATGTGCATTAATATTACACGTATATGTTTATGTTGTTGTTGTTGTTGTTAGTTGCTGTCTAGTTGATTCCTGCTCATAGTGACCGCTTGTGTTACAAAGTAGAACTCTTCCATAGAATTTTTTCTGTCTATAGAGCCGCTGTGAGCTGGAATCGACTAGAAGACAATGTTTTTTTTTTTTTTTGGTAATCTCAACAGAAGCAGATCAGCAGACCTTTTTTTCTGTCGTATCACTGGGTGGGTTCCTATCTCCAACCTTCAAGTTAACAGTCGAGCATAAACCATTTTGCATCACGTAGACGCCTTTATATGCGTATTAAAGCAACCAACTGCTAGCCTAAAGGTCAGCAGTTCAAAACCACCAGCAGCTTCACAAGAGAAAGATGTAGCAGTCAGCTTCCACAGAGGTTTACAGTCTTGTAAACTCTAGGGGTTTCTTTTTTGGTTTGTTTTATTTAGGCATCTGTCTTAGTCATCTAGTGCTGCTGTAACAGAACTACCACAAGTGGATGGTTTTAACAAAGATAAATTCATTTTCTCACAGTCTAATCTAGTAGGCTAGAAGTCCAAATTCAGGGCATCAGCTCCAGGGGAAGGCTTTTTTTCTCTGCTGGCTTTCTCATCAATTCTCCTCCAGACTAGGAGCTTCTCCTCGCAGGGACCCTGGGTTCAAAGGACGCACTCTGCTCTTGGCACTGCTTTCTTGGTGACATGAGATCCCCTAATCTCTGCTTGCTTCCCGTTTCTTTTATCTCTTGTAAGATAAAAGGTGGTGTGCGCCACACCCTAGGGAAACTCCCTTTACATTGGATCAGAGATGTCACCTTAGTAAGCATGTTACAATCTCACTCTAACCTTCTGTAACATAAAATTACAATCATGAAATGGAGGAGAACCACACAATACTGGGAACCACGGCCCAGCCAAATTGATACACACATTTTTTGGGGAACACAATTCAATCCATGGCAGCACCTTTATATGTGTATAAAACAAAAAACAAAACCTGTTGCCATCGAATCGATACTGACTCATATATGTGTATAAAAAAACCTGCTGAGTCGAGTTACTTCTGACTCATAGCCACCCTACGGGACAAAGTAGAACTGCCTCACAGGGTTTCCAAGGAGTGTCTGGTGGATTCGAACTGCTGACCTTTTGATTAGCAGCCGTGGCTGTTAACCACTATGCCATCAGGGTTTCCATATGTATATATAGATATGTAAAATTAATAAGTGTATAAATCTAACATGTCTACCTCAGGTCTGTAAACAACATTTTAGATTTTTTAAATGTGCCATATCTATAAAAACACTGATTAATGCAGAGGGTCAGTATGTCCGCAATTGTATTTTTAATACATTTACATAGGCTATATGCTTTTCAGAAAAATTGTATTTTTAACTCTTTTCTATTGCCTTTGTCTATTTACTACTGAAAGTGGTTGGTAATTTAGATTTCCTCAGGGAGTACAATAAATATGAGAGATCTCAACAATAGCCTCTCTAGATTTAAATTATATTTTAAAATATAAATGTAAGAGGTTGATTTTTTTTCAGAGAACTTGATGTTATCCTTGGGAGGAATTGTAAATTATTTATTATCCTTCTTGGGGTTAATGATATTAATTGTTTGCACTGAATTAACAATGCCAAATGGGAGAATGTTAATTAATTGAATAAACAATTTTTATATTTTCTTCTCTTTCAGTTGATTTATCTTTAGTGAATAAGGATGAAAATGCCATCTATTTCTTGGGAAATTCTCTTGGCCTTCAACCAAAAATGGTTAAAACATATCTGGAAGAAGAACTGGATAAGTGGGCCAAAATGTAAGTATTATATTAAAAACTATTATTCAACATCTCATACAAGAATTTAAAAAGTCGTGCTAGGTTGTCTAATATTTGGAAAGGTATATAATAGAACCCAAATACAGCAGAGAGGAACCTTGGGGACGGCGTAGTTCAATAGTCTCATTTTATTGGTGAAGAAGCTGAGGATCAGAAATATAACATAAAATCACATGGCAAGTAGTGGCAGAGTCAAGAGTAAAACTTGTAAACTATTAAAAATATAAGTCTCTAGCCTGCATTGATACATTTAAACCATACATAATCATTTTATTTTATTTCTTTAACGACTAACAAAGGAATGAATATTTAAGATTTATTTCAGTTTTTCCGTGATTAGTTCTTGGCCAAACTCTATCACCACCATCCGAGTGTCAGTTTGTTGTACTGTGGTAGCTTACTCGTTGCTATAATGTTGGAAGCTATGCCACCAGCATTTCAAATGCAGCAGGGTCACCCACAGTGGACAGGCTTCAGCAGAGCTTCCAGGCTGAAGCAGGCTAGGAAGAAAGGCCTGGTGATCTAATTCTGAACTTAGCCAATGAAAGCTCTATGTATCACAACAGAATCCTGTCCTCTGTAGGGCTAGAAATGACCCCCATAGGGGGTCAAAATACACAGTGGCTGCAATGATTGACTTCAGCAGACCAAGGATAATAAAGATGGTTCCAGCACCAGGTAACATTTTGTTCTGTTGTACATGGCATTGTCATGAGTTGGAGTCAAATTGACATAACTAACTACAACAAACTATACCAACACTATATAAAACAAAAATTGATGGAGGGGTGTATACACAAGTCTGTCTCTCTGCATTATGGATGCAGACAGGCTGTGCCTCATACTTCCCAGGTAGCCATTAGACGGTCAGGAATGAGGCACATACCCCCATGGCATCCAACATTCTATGGGTGCTATGTTCATTGTGATAGAGCCAGACATATGGGACACTTACAAAGTGTTGGCAAGGTAAAAGCCATTATTATTATTTATAGAAAGCAAACATTAATAAAAGATTCCCAAGTAAGAACTGTTTATTCTTCTCCAAATTACCCATGGTCTTTCTTATGTCCCTGGGCCGGGGGGCTGTGGTACAGGTCAGATGCTGTGTTCATGTTACCACTGCATCTGGCTACCACCATGCTGCTTGGGGGGCCTGCACAGCTCCTGAGACTTCTGCTCTGCACCTGGGCCTCGTTACCTGCTGGAAGACCTCTGCACAGGATCTTCCGAGCCTCTGCAACTGGGCCTTTCTAAGCCTCTGCTGCTGACTCCCACCTCGCTACCTGGACCTGTGGGGCTCTCTTGCCATTATGTTAGTTGTCCCCTGCACAGGGCACACTCAGGCCTCTCTTGCCCTCACAAGCATTACATCTCCTAGCTCCGCTGGCAAGCCTCCTGCTCAGAAGCATCCAGCTTCATCCTGCTATAGGAAGACACTTACACAGGACCCTCTGATGCAACATCTGCACGGGGCACACTCAGGCCTCTACCCTGCGTGGGCAAATGTTATAGCTCTTATAACTCCTCCAGCAAGCCTCCTGCTCTTAGCTCTTGCTCCATGGTCCAGAAGGCTCACCATCACTGTTTTTCACCCATCTTCAGCATTCACACTTTCTTCTGGTTCTATGAGGTTCTCAGCACAGTGACCCTGGGTTCTTGGTCCAAAGGACAAGCTGCGATCCAGACTCTTCTTCTTGATGGCAGTGAGCTTCCCCCACCCCCAACCTCTGTGGGATTGGCTCTTTAAAGCCTAGCAGGATGGCAAAACTGATCAGTCCCCTTGGTAGACCGCAGTCACCTCATTTTTTTTCATATGTAAGCCTCAATGTAAAGAAAACAAAAATCCTCACAACTGGGCCAGTAAGCAACATCATGATAAATGGAGAGGAGATTGAGGTTGTCAAGGATTTCATTTTACTTGGATCAATAATAAACACCCATAGAGGCAGCAGTCAAGAAATCAAAAGATGCACCACATTGGGCAAATCTGCTGCAAAAGACCTCTTTGAAGTGTTGAAAAGCAAGGATGTCACCTTGAGAACTAAAGTACACCTGACTCAAGCCATGATGTTTTCAGTTCCTTCATATGCATGCGAAAGCTGGACAATGAATAAGGAAGCCTGAAGAAGAAGCCTTTGAATTATGGTGTTGGTGAAGAATATTGAATATACAACCAGAGTGCTCCTCAGAAGCAAGGATGGTGAGACTACATCTCACATAATTGGGACATGTTATAGGAGGGATCAGTCCCTGGAGAAGGACATCATGTTTGGTAAAGTACAGGGTCAGCGGAAAAGAGGAAGACCCTCACTGAGATGGATTGACACAGTGGCTGCAATAATGGGCTCAAGCATAACAATTTTGAGGATGGTGCAGGACCAGGCAGTGTTTCATTCTGTTGTGCATAGCGTCGCTTTAAGTCAGAACCAACTTGACGGCACCTAGTAACAGCAACAACAGGAGAGTTTTATGCCCCTTAGTTGCATAACCTCAGGCCACTATTTTGTGGTAGTTACAGAACCATGGCTAGAAAAGTCATATCAAAGCAAACCACTGCATTACAAGGGGCAAGAGGTTGGGTGAATTAGGGGTACTTCTATCTGCAAACTTAAATACGATTTACTGAGAAAGATGTTCCATTTTGCTCTTAGCTAAGGAGGTTTGCTCCACCTATACTGGAATCTTCATTAAATCAGAGTCTATTTTTTTTCTCCCTCTCTTCTGTTTTATTCTTCTGACCACGAAACCCTTCATTCTTTAAGCTCAACCATCTCAGCCACACTGATTAACCCTCCCCGAAAGTCTAGTGCATTAATGGTCACTAATGTACATTTTTTTTTAATGTAGAGTAACATATTTTTACAAAAGTAACAGGCGCCTTCTACATTTGTTTGCCCACCATACCCTCCTTCTGAAAGGTATTTCCTTAAGTGCAATATGCTGATTTTTTTTTTTTTTTTTTTGTACAGAAACATGTAAAAAAAATAAAAAGGGCATGGCAGTGCTATGGCTACATTGGTAAACAAATGTAGATGGCACACACTTATTTGCATAAAAATACTGCAGGCAGTTTCGAGGTGTCTTTTGGCACAGTGGTTAACAGGTTGGCTGCCAACCAAAATATCAGCAGTTTGAATCCACCAGCCACTCTTTGGAAACCCAATGGGGCAGTTCTACTCTGTCCTATAAGTTTGCTATGAGTCAAAATGGACTTGACAGCAATCTGTTTAGTTTTTTCGTTTGTTTTCATTAGTTTTATATTCTCAGCTATGTTATAGAGACCTTAAAGAAAACTATCTAATCTAAGGTATTTTATATCCTTCCACAATAATTGCTTATAAAATCAAAGCTAGAATTTTTTTTTAATTTCCTTATTCTTTTAATCTGATAAATAGGTATGAAGGAAAAGCCAAACCTGAAGGTCCAGAAAAAAAAGTTTCAAAAAGATGAAACCAAACCAATTAAGAATTTTGGAGGCAAGACATTTAGCTCTCAGAAAAACTCAGAATGCCTTTTCCATCTTCCTTTTATTTTCATGCTACTGGTCCTTCCTTTTGGAAACAGTACTGCTTGCACCGCCTGGACTAATCATTACTAGCATACTATTAGATAACTCGCTCTAAAAATCAAATTCTTAATTTTAGTGGTTAAGAATGTAAATTCACAACTTAATGCAAGAATGATAAAGGTTTATATAATTTACCAAGCCTGTTATGATATCTTTGTCTGCATAACTTTTATGCATAAATTACAAAATAAATATCATCACATTTGGAAGCATTTTGCACTAGCAGGTTTTAGTATTTGAAAAATGAGTGTCATAGCTAATAAAAATGGTTAACATTTATTGTTGGCCTTAATATAAGAGAGAGCAGAGAATTAGACTGAGTGAGTTTGAACTTTAGAGAGTGTCCTTGTCCCTAGGATATTCATTCAGCAAGGCTGTGCAATTTTTTC
The DNA here is from genome assembly GCF_030014295.1 of Loxodonta africana. Classification (NCBI taxonomy): domain Eukaryota; kingdom Metazoa; phylum Chordata; class Mammalia; order Proboscidea; family Elephantidae; genus Loxodonta; species Loxodonta africana. Next base: position 105,698,988 of record NC_087347.1, on the reverse strand, counting down.
CTCTAGGCACTTACAAAAGATGCTTTTCTGCTATTCTATTCATATCTTTATGGTTATCCTACTTTATTAAGGGATGGGCTGATTACTTTCAAAACTTTAAAATTATATTCAAGGAAAGTGTTTCTCTATGATAACACTTATCCTTCTATTGTTTTCACCTTTCACTTTTATATTTACTGTGCGACAATAGAAAATTTTATAATCTTAAACCTTCCTCCCTATTCTTCATTGGATATGATTCAGAGAAGAGGTGCATTTTAATGCTTCAAGCAATATAAACTGAATTAAAAAAGACTTCTTCTGAGAAAAATATCAGATAGCTTGTATCTATCTCATTTTCGCTTTTTTGTTTTATTTAGTCTTCTTGCTCTATACGGACCAACTCAGCAACTTGTCTACTTGTAAATGTCAGTGGAGTTTAAAGTGGAGTTTAAGGTGCATAAAACAAAAAAAAAACAGAAATGTTGCTCTTGAGTCATTTCAGATTCATGGAAACCCCATGTGTTACAGAGTAGAACTGCTTCACTGGGGTTCTTGGCTGTAATAGTTTATGGAAGCAGATCGCCAGGCCTTTCTTCCGTAGCCTCACCGGGTGGGTTCTGATGTGCAAACTTGAAGTTAGCAGTTGAGCACAAGCCATTTGTGCCACCCAGCTACCTAGATAAAACCTGTTCCCATCGAGTTGAGTCCAACTCATAGTGACCCTATAGAGCAGAGTAGCATGAAACAGGCAGCTCAGCCGTATCTTGAACAGAACCTGTGCCATTTTTCCTTTCCCTGGCCTGTCTCTGTCTCCAAGTACGATTTTGCTGTTAGCTCCTCTAAGAGTTAAATGTTAACCAATGTTTCCCCTAGGACTGTGGAAAAAGAACTGATATCTATCTAAGCCTGTCAAACAGGACAAAAGATGGTGCCAGCCACCTCCTGGACTGATGGGATAATGGCAGGAAAAAATCAACATGTTTGAAATATGACCACCGAAACCAAACAGAATGAGAATGGACATTCCACAAGTTCCTGAAACCAATGTTGCCCTTTCCCTATAAAACCCCAGCTGGACAGCAATTCCTCAAGACAGACGGCTTTAGGAGGAGATCATTCCCCTGTCTCCATACACTGGTGTATATATAATAAAGCTCTTACTACTCACCTCACCTGTCTTAAGAATTGGCTCTTTGGGGCAGGCGGCACTAGCTCACGAAATTGCGGCAACAGACTGTCCCATACGGTTTCCAAGGAGCAGCTGGGAGATTCGAACTGCCAGTTTTGGTTGGCAGCCACACTCTTAACCACTGTGCCAAAAGGGCTCCGCTACCTAAATAATGAGCTTCAAATCCCACCTCTGGCCTTTTTCAGCTATGGTTCTTTTTCTGACAATCATTTGGGTTTCTGGACTTTATCCCTCCTGCATGTGTTCAGTTCACCTCTAGACCCAGAACCACCAGTTGTTGGAGGTTTTACCTGATTACCTGATCCTCTTCGCCTTCTCCAACACCATCTCTGCTTTACTTCTCAGCTGATGCCCTAGCCAGGCCAGTGTCTTCCTCTCTTCTTGACCAGTGGAAGACTGCAAGAAGATCTGAGACAAAGAGCTGTACATTCACTAAGTACTCCAACACACATTGGAATTAGTTTATTTGGAATAATAATAAAATAATAATGATAATCTTAAAATAACATAAAAATTAGACAAAATGAGATATTGCTCATGGTGTGCATATCAAGCCCGTAAAGCAGGAGAATGCCTTTTTGTTCATGGCGTTTTCCTGCTTTATAGGCTGTTGCCATTTTGTCCCCACTTTTATGGCCTATTGCAGTCATACTACCTATCATGCTCATCTACAGAATAAACCCTTTTTTTTTTAAGTCATAGTGCAGCCTGACCCTGTAATTTATATGACTATAGTCTTTGATTACTTATACTAAAGGACAGTCGAGAGCAGAGGTATACTTAGAAACATTTTAGGATCCAAATGATTTCTTTAAAAACTTTCAATTATTCAAGGCAAAACTGTAAAAACAGAGTTTCCTTAGAAGTTTGCTTTTGTTTATTTTTATTGTTGTTTTTAACGTTTATTATTATTATTATGCAATTTCATTTTCAATTCTGTGATTTCCAAAACAGGTTAATAACACTTTACTTTGAAGAATACATGTGTTTTGCAAAATACGTGACAATATTCTGGAATGGAAAACTTTAGGGTGATTTGATGCATTTGATATAATTGTCAGATAAAACATGTTGTAACAATAAGAAGCAACAATGTGCTTGGACCCTGTTGGTACACTAGACTGGATAGGCAAAAAGCATAAAGAATTTTTTGAAATTATTTTATATTAAGTATTTACTAATGGCTGGTTATTGTCAGGTGCCATCAAGTTGGTTCAGACTCATAGTGACCCTATGCACAACAGAGCGAAACACTGCCCAGTCCTGCGCCATCCTCACAATCGTTGTTATGCTAGAGCCCATCATTGCAGCCACTGAGTCAATCCACCTCGTTGAGAGTCATCCTCTTTTCCGCTGACCCTGTACTCTGCCAAGCATGATGTCCTTCTCCAGGGACTGATCCCCCCTGACAACATGTCCAAAGTATGTAAGATACAGTCTCGCCATCCTTGCTTCTAAGGAGTATTCTGGTTGTACTTCTTCTAAGATAGATTCGTTCATTCTTTTGGCAGTCCATGGTATATTCAATATTCTTTGCCAACACCACAATTCAAAGGTGTCAACTCTTCTTCGGTCTTCCTTATTCATTGTCCAGCTTTCACATGCATATGATGCAATTGAAAATACCATGGCTTGGGTCAGAATCACCTTAGTCTTCAGGGTGACATCTTTGCTCTTCAACACTTTAAAGAGGTCCTTTGCAGCAGATTTGCCCAATGCAATGCGTCTCTTGATTTCTTGACTGCTGCTTCCATGGCTGTTGATTGTGGATCCAAGTAAAACGAAATCCTTGACAAGTTCAATCTTTTCTCCATTTATCCTGATGTTGCTCATTGGTCCAGTTGTGAGGATTTTTGTTTTCTTTATGTTGAGGTGTAATCCATACTGAATGTTGTGGTCTTTGATTTCATTAGTAAATGCTTCAAATCCTCTTCACTTTCAGCAAGCAAGGTTGTGTCATCTGCATAACGCAGGTTGTTAATGAGTCTTCCTCCAATCCTGATGCCCCATTATTCTTAATATAGTCCAGCTTTTTCTCATATTATTTGTTCAGCATACAGATTAAATAGGTATGGTGAAAGAATACAACCCTGCCGCACACCTTTCCTGACTTTAAACCAATCAGTATCCCCTTGTTCTGTCCTAACCGCTGCCTCTTGATCTATGTAAAGGTTCCTCACGAGCACAATTAAGTGTTCTGGAATTACCATTCTTCGAGAAGACAAAATAAAGTATTATAAGGACATGTGCAAAGAGCTGGAGATGGAAAACCAAAAGGGAAGAACACACTTGGTGTTTCTCAAGCTGAAAGAACTGAAGAAAAAACTCAAGCCTTGAGTTGCAATAGTGAAGGATTGCATGGGGAAAATGTTAAATGATGCAGGAAGCATCAAAAGAAGATGGAAGGAATACACAGAGTCATTACACCAAAAAGAATTGGTCGATATTGAACCATTTCAAAAGGTCGCATATGATCAGGAACGGATGGTACTGAAGGAAAAATCCAAGCTGCTCTGAAGGCACTGGCAAAAAACAAGGCTCCAGGAACTGATGGAATATCGATTGAGATGTTTCAACAAACAGATGTAGTGCTGGAGGTGCTCTCTTATCTATCCCAAGAAATATGGAAGACAACTTCCTGGCCGACTGATTGGAAGAGATCCATATTTATGCCTATTCCCAAGTAAGGTGCTCCAACCGAATGTGGAAATTATAGAACAATATCATTAATATCACACACAAGCAAAATTCCACTGAAGATCATTCAAAAATGGCTGCAGGAGTGTATCGACAGGAAATTGCCAGAAATTCAGGCCAGTTTCAGAAGAGGGCATGGAACCAGGGATATCATTGCCATCGTCAGATGGATCCTGGCTAAAGGCAGAGAATACCAGAAGGATTTTCACCTGTGTTTTATTGATTATGCAAAGGCATTTGACTGTGTGGATCATAACAAACTATGGAAAACTAATGGCTTAGATTATTTAAAAGAGAACAACATGAATTAATAATCATAGTGGGTAAAGTTCAGCTAGAAGGGAAAGATATGTCAGTCCTAAAGAACACAAAGTAAGTTGACAAATGGTATTATGTCCCTAAAATAGAACCACACAATATTTTAGATCATCTACATTGTCAGATTTGCCAGAGAAATGCTGTTCTTTCCATTTCATAAGAACAGCTGTAGTGGTGTCTTTATAGCGCTTCCTCTAAGAACTGTGATATTTTAGGTGGGATTGTGTAAAGTGGGAAATAACCCATTGGATTACATGTTAGAACCAAGCTGCCTGGTTCACAGACAATGACTTGTTTTATATGACAGAGTGTGTGTGGAAAGTGCAGGAATGAAGCATCAGAGAAGTCTTTCCTGCAGATCTTTGCAGCCTTATTCATTTTAGGTATTTCCTTCTTAACAAAATAAAAATAGAACAAGAAAGTGTAGGGATAAAAAGGACACGGTATAATGTGTGATGAGGATTTTCCTGACGTCAGTGCTGGCTATCAATGCGGTCAATAAAAAAAAAAAAAAAAAGTTGCGTTATAACCAAGGGAAGGCCAGGAAATTGGATTTATTAGCTTATTTGGCAGGATGGGGGGAGCTTTTTAAAAGCAGGGCCACTTTTCATTTCGTAGGACAGTTAAAGTATGGTCCTATCTCAGAGGGGATCCAAGTTTCTATTACCTGCTTAATCAGATTTTATATCCTGAAATCTAATTTTGTGAGCAAATACTGCTTCATAGACAACTCAGAAAACATCCCACTCACGGCAGTGATTTATGCCATTTGTTAGAAATAATCAAAACTCAAAGAAATGGAAAAAGGTTTATTCTGAGCCGTTATTCTATAAGCATATAGAAAGACCTTCTGATTCCAAAAAAAAGCAAATGGCTGGAAGTAACCTAGTTACAATGAGGCTTATAGTGAGAAGAGGAGGGCAAAGAGTAGAAGATCAGCCATTGGCTAATCTTAGCATGATTCATTGAACCCTGCCTGCCCTTTTTCCAGAAAGCCATTGATACCTGGTCACAAGGTGGTCTCTGGCCCTTCACCCACCTGCAGCCAGGTTATCTTTTGAAATTTAAATTAAGTAAGCCTGGCTTCAAACAGGAAAGAAAAGATTAGCAACTTTGAGTGAAACAGCCTTGACAGGATTTGGTCAGGAAAATTTTAGAGTTAATATTTGGTTGCATGGGTAAGAAAAACTCTAAAATCCAAGTAAAATGTCTGTTAGTAATTTTTCTCTTTAACACATGGTAATGAGTTAACTGTCTCCTATGTTCTCTTTTCCTCTCCAGTATTCATAGAAGGAGATGGTAGCTATGCTGCAACTATTTTAGGTAGTTTTGAATAAAAGCAATGTCATCTTTTCCTTAATTCTAATACGTACGTTTCTAGCTGCACTTGCATCTACAGCAACTTTTCCTAATGACAGGCTATTTTACTTGGAGTTTATTTGGGTAACACCTCTAACTACATTTCACTACCCCAGGGTAGTAGGCTGACAAAATAAGGAAGCGAACTCTGTGTGATATTTTAAAGGGAGGGAGATGCCAAAAGCATTGCAGGAAGAAACGTATCCTTAAAGATTATTACTGCTGTGTCTACTGGAGTAAGGAGTAGGTGGTATAATATTCTGAGATATAAATTCTCTGAGGCAGAACATAGAATTTTACTACCTAAATGTAATAAGATGCATTGTGCTATCAGCAAAGGCCATGGTGCTCTATGTGATTAAAATAAAAAAGGATCCAAGTATCTGCCTTTAACTACCATTTAATGATAATGATTTTTGTCTTTAGCATTTATATTGGAAGTCAAGAAAGAGGCAAGCTGCAAGCTATCTAATAATAATATGAATAATAATAACTACCAATTGCCCTTCTCTTCCTCTTCAGTTCTTGATGATACAGTAACCATTTATTCTCAAAGAAAAAAAAAAAAAAGCCCTCTTCTTTCATCTCAGTTTCTATGGTAATCGAAATATTAGTTTTAAAATTTTGTTATACACCACACATGGATGGAGGGAGTTTTCACATTAGATTTACATTATGAGCAAAAACTCAGAAAAGGGGGAAAGAAGCACATTTCTTGAACCACTACTCTGTACCGATTTCTGTTACATGCATTAGCTCATCTATTTCTCACAGCAACCCCTTAAGGTACATACTGTTGTCACCATTTACTTTTACAGATGTGGAAAATTAGGCCCAGTAGCTTCTAATAAATGGGTTTCGCAACCTATGATGACCTGAAGTAGCTTATACCAGGTAGCACAAGCCAACTGCTTAATATTCAGAATTTTTGTTGACAGTTTCAAATTGGTCACAATGGGAATATTTACAACGTGGAAATCAGCAAAGGCTAAAAAATGGCTTCAATCCTCTATCCCCTTCCCCTCACCACACATGTACACATACTTCTGAGAACTGGCTTACTAGCTCACTATTGCCAGTCTACTGAACTTCAGAGCACGGATTCAAACCCAGCAGGATACACAAAACACAAATCCATTCATTGCTTCCAAGTTTGCAAAGTCTTTGGATTCCTAAAGAGTTAATAACAATCAAATTCAGGGCTATATAAGATACAAGCACCTGACAGCACTTAAAAGCACTTCACCTTGATCCCTTTGTTTTAACTTTGTCTTACACATTTTTCACATTTATTTCCCTTCTTTATTTGATGGAAATTTCTTGAGGGTTGAAGTCCTGTTTTGTTTATCTTGTGTTTTTCCATAATATCTACTGTGACACTTGCTAGGAAAAAAAAATAATAATTGAGCTGGGATATGATAGATGGAATTGCTAGAAAATTGTCAAGGTGTAGTGTTGAACTTGACTAGTGTGAAGCTCCATTATCTACCTAAAATGGCATCATGATTATAGTCATATTTTATGCACTTCTACAACGCACAGATTGTAACTATAATTTAAAATGTAATTTTGGTCTCTAGACTAAAAAAACCTTTTGTATGTTTTAGTACCACTGTTATCTAAAGCAGGTTCTGCTCAGTGTGGCTTCTTGTCAATAAAGACACACCAAGGTGAGGAGAAGGGAAGAGTGTTTACTGCAGGCATGCAGGCAAAGGAGCAAGGAGGTTATACCTTAAATCAAGCTTCCTGAATAGAGGGAGGCAGAACCTTTTATACCATCTATCCTAAGGAAGTATATACAAATATTTTGGACTACATTGGTTATCAGGGTGCACAGGAGCAATAAGAAAAAATTGTATTTTTCCTTTGTCATGTAGACTAGTAAAAAGGGTTTGACTGGCTTGAGCAACACTCAGCACTTTGAGGACAATGGATGGGGGCAGGTTCCCCTTGGTCTGAGCAGCTCCCAGCTGAGCCACACTCATCACCATCACCTAAGGTTTTGTTTGCTAATGAACAGGAGGAGCATGTAAGCAGCTCCTGAGTGCATTGGCCATCACCATCACTGCTGTATGTCACATATGTACAAGTACAATGTTCACATAGTCTTGAATTTTTCAAAATAAAAGTGAAAAAAATAACATCTCAGACTCTAAAATATAGAAAAATAAGGAAATAATATATGGGTAATACCTCCGACTCCCAACAAAAAGGAAATCAAAGTAATAATAATAACGTTGTTAGGTGCCATTGAGTCGGTTTTGACTCATAGCAACCCTATGTACAACAGAACAAAACTCTGTGCAGTCCTGCGTCATCCTCACAATCCTTGTTATGCTTCAGCCCGTTGTTGCAGGCGTTGTGTCAATTGCTGTCATTGAGGGTCTTCTTTTTCACTGACCCTCTACTTTACCAAGCATGATGTCCTTCTCCAGAGACTGATTCCTCCTGATAACATGTCCTAAGTATGTGAAGCGAAGCCTGGCCTTCCTCGTTCTAAGGAGCATCTGCTATACTTCTTCCAAGACAGATTTGTTCACTCTTTGGGCAATTCATCATATATTCAATAATCTTCACCAACATGATAATTCAAAGGCATCAATTCTTCTCTTCCTTATTCATTGTCCAGCTTTCATACGCACATGAAGTGATTGAAAACACCGTGGCTTGGGTCAGGCACACCTTAGTCCTTAAAGTGACATCTTTGCTTTTTAACACTTTAAAGAAGTCTTTTGCAGCAGATTTGCCCAATGCAATGCATCTTTTGATTTCTTGACTGCTGCTCCCACAGATGTTGATTGTGGATCTAAGTAAAATGAAATCCTTGACTACATCAATCTTCTCTCTGTTTATCATGATGTTGTTCATTAGTCCAGTTGTGAGGATTTTTGTTTTCTTTATGTTGAGGTGCAATCCACACTGAAAGCTGTGATCTTTGATCTTCATCAGTAAGTGCTTCAAGTCCTCTTCACTTTCAGCAAGCAAGGTTGCGTCATCTGCATAACACAAGTTGTTAATGAGTCTCCAATTCTGATGCCCCATTCCTGTTCATATATTCCAGCTTCTCAGATTATTTGCTCAGTATACAGGCTGAATAGATATGGTGAAAGGGTGCAACCCTGACTCACAGCTTTCCTGATTTTAAATCACATAGTATCCCCTTGTTCTGTTCGAATGACTGTTTCTTGGTCTGTATACAGGTTCCTCATGAGCACAGTTAAGTGTCTGGAATTCCCATTCTTCGCAACGTTATCCATAATTTCTTATAATAGTAAATATAAGTTAAACAAGACCCTCCAAGTATTACTTTTTGGTTTTAAATAGCATGCTTTCATGTAAGTACTAAAACACTCCAAAGCCCAACTCAGAAATGTACTAGCTGCTAATGCTGATATTTGAAGAGTTAACATCAAGAAAGTTAAGGAACATTTATGTCTCTTCAATTTCAGTGGAGCCTATGGTCATGAAGTAGGGAAACGTCCTTGGATTACAGGAGATGAGAGTATTACAGGTCTTATGATTGACATCGTAGGTAAGTACAAAACACAGTGAATCTTTTCCAAAAGGACTGTGAAGATATTATTGTTTAGTTAATCATGGGTTATAAATTCAAAATTTTATTGAAGAACATCCTGATTTTCTATTTTAACCAGTAACAGTAAAGTCTTAGTGTACTTGTAACTTGGGCTGGTTCATTCAAAGTTACTGCAATGAACATACCAAAAATAAACAAACCCAGGGCCCTGCTGAGTTGCTGACTCATAGCAGCCCTGTAAGAACAGGGTAAAATTGCTCGGTAGGGTTTCCAAGGCTGTAAATCTTTTAGGGAGGCACATATTTTTCTCCTCTGGAATGACTGGTGGTTCCTAACCATCGACCTTTCGGTCAACAGCCGAGCCCTTAACCAATGCACCACCAGGGATACTTGTAATGAACATAACCAAGTTATTTGGTACAAAAATAAAATACGGGTTTTTTTTTTTTTTTTTTGCATACTTTAAAACTCATATTTACTCATGAAAAGGACATACATTTTATTCATTTCTAATTAAATAAATTTCATAAAAAAACTTAAATGAATTTTCAATTTCACTATATGGTAAAATAAATAATTCATATGTTAAATATTTAAATCCCTCTTTTTTTTTTTTTTCTCAGCATGTTTTAAGCTCATTTCAATTAGATTCTTAAAGAGCTTTTAAGAATAAGCTCAGGGTTATTGACAAAAATAAAGCCAATCCTCTTTTTTGGTCTATGTTGTCCCTTAAGTGAGTTATTTGCAATATTTATACCATTCAATATAGTTTTCGATGGTACATGTGTTACCATCGAAAAAAAGAAATGTTATTGAATTGTGTCAAATATAGAGCATTGCCTAAAACCTTATGGGAAATTTAGGATATTGGACAATACTAGATATTCCAGCAATTGTTCAAAAGTTATTTGAAAATATTTGTAGTTCTTAAGAAACCTCAACTTTCAAAATCCTTTTAAAAGCTCACTGCCTTATCCAGTTCTAGCTGCCCTTAAATAGAGTCTGACTCATGGCTATCTAGCCCATGTGTCTCAGAATAGAGCTGCGTTCCATAGGTTAGTTTTTTGGAATTAGATGGCCAGGCTTTCAATGGTTGATTTTTTGGAAGTAGATGGCCAGGATTTTCTTCTGAGGCACCTCTGGGTGGACTGAAACCTCCAACCTTTAGATTAGCAGCTGAGGGGGTATAATCATTTCTCACTCCTTCATAGGCAAACACAAAAATATCTTTATTACTTTATCCCTAGTTGTGCCTTGGCCTTTAACCAGAAGACAAAATCAACTTGGGATGGGGGAGAAATGGACTTGAGAGTGGGGAAAGTAGAATTTACATTCAGAAACAATTATGGCAATTGGCAAATTATTAAAATCTGAGGAATATTTCATTTATTCAAAAATAATTATTGAACCTCCAGTATATGTTAGGACTTGTGGTAGGCACACAGGATGAAATGATGAACAAGAATATTCACCATACTTATCCCCCACGAGGCTCTTCCACAAGAAGCTAGCTCCAGGGGGATTCTGCAAAGCACTGGATGCTTAAAGCTGAATGAAACTCAGCTACTCACAAAATAGGGCCAGAGTCCTTGCCTGCCAGGTCCAGCAAAGGCCAAAACCAAGCAAATCCTGCCATAGTTGTCAGGTTCTAGGAAACACAGCAAGGTAGTTCTTTGATAATAAGGGTGTCAACTTTCATGAAGGACAGAACATACAGAAAGAAGTTCAATAAAGACACAGAAGATCTAAATACCACAATCAACCAACTTGACCTCATAGATATACAGAACACTCCAACCAACAGCAGATAAGTATACTAAGAAAGTATGGAACATTCTCCAGAATAGACCACAAATTAGGCCACAAAGCAAGCCTTAACAGAATCCAAAACATTGAAATATTACAAAGCATCTTTCATGATCATAAAGCCATAAAAGTAGAAATCAATAACAGAAAAAGCAAGGTAAAAAAAATTAAACACTTGGAAACTGAACAACACTTTGCTCAGTTATAGAAGAAATTAAGGACAGAATAAAGAAATTCATAGAATCAAATGAGAATGAAAATACTTCTTACCAGAACCTTTGAGACACAGTAAAAGCAGTGCTTAGAGGTCAATTTATAGCAATAAAAGCACACATCCAAAAAGAAGAAAGCGCCAAAATAAGAGTTATCCCTACTACTCGAACAAATAGAAAGAGAGCATCAAAGAAAGCCCTCAGGCACCAGAAGAAAGCAAATAATAAAAATTAGAGCAGAATTAAATGAAACAGACAACAGAAAAACAATTGAAAGAGTTAACAAGTCCAAAAGCTAGTTCTCAGAAAAGAGCAACAAATTTGATAAACCACTGGCCAAACTGACAAAAGAAAAACAGGAGAGGAAGCAAATAACCCAAATAAGAAATAAGATGGGTGCAATCACAACAGACCCAACTAAAATTAAAAGAATTATAACAGAATGCTATGAATAATTGTACTCAAACAAATTTGAAAACCTAGGAAAAATGGACAAATTTCTAGAAACACATTACCTACCTGAACTAACACAAACAGAGGTAGAACAACTAAATAAACCTACAATAAAAGAAGAGATTAAAAAGGTAATTTAAAAACTTCCAACAACAAAAAAAGCCCTGGCCCTGCGAGCTTCACCACAGAGTTCTATGAAACTTTCAGAGAAGAGTTAACACCACTACTACTAAAGGTATTTCAGAGCATAGAGAAGGATGGAATACTCCCAAACTCATTCTATGAAACTAGCATAACCCTGACACCAAAATCAGGTAAAGACACTACAAAAAAAGAAAATTACAGACCAGTATCCCTTATGAACTTATGAACTTAGATGCAAAAACCCTCAACAAAATTCTAGCCAATAGAATTCAATGACATATCAAAAAAATAATTTACCATGACCAAATGGGATTCATACCAAGTATGCAGGCATGGATTAACATTAGCAAAACAATCAATGTAATCCATTACATAAATAAAACAAAAGACAAGAACCATATGATCTTATCAATTGATGCAGAAAAAGGCATTTGACAAAGTCCAACCCTCATTCATGATAAAAACTCTCAGCAAAGTAAGAATAGAAGAAACATTCCTCCAGATGATAAAGGGCATTTATACAAAACCAACAGCATCCTAAACGATGAGAGTCTGAAAGCATTCCCCTTAAGAAAAGGGACCAGAAAAGGATGGACTTTATCACCACTCTTATTCAACATTGTGCTAAAGGTCAAAGCCAGAGCAATTTGGCTAGAAAAAGAAAAAAGTGCATCCAAATTGGTAAAGGAGTGGTAAAAGTATCTTTGTTTCCCGATGGTATTATCTTATACACACAAAACCCTGAAGAATCCACAAGAAAATTACTATAACTAATACAGAGTTCAGCAGAATATCATGATATGAGATAAACATACAAAAATCAGCTGGATTTCTCTGTACCAACAAAGAGAACCTCAAAGAGGAAATCACCAAATCAATACCATTTATGATAGCCACCAAGAAGATAAAATACTTAGGAATAAATCTAACCAGAGACATAAAAGATCTATACAAAGAAAACTATAAGATGCTACTACAAGAAACCAAAAGAAACTTACATAAGTGGAAAAAACATACCTTGCTAATGGATAGGAAGACTCAACATTGTAAAACTGTCTACTCTACCCAAAGGAATCTGTAGGTACAATGCAATTCCAATCCAAATTCCAAAGGTATTTTTTAATGAGATGGAGGAACAAATCACCAACTTCATATGGAAGGGAAAGAGGCCCTGGCTAAGTAAAGCATAACTGAAGAAGAAGAACAAAGTGGGAGGCCTCGCGTTACCTGATTTTGGAACCTATTATATCACCATAGTAGTCAAAACAGCCTGGTACTGGTACAACAGATACACAGACTAATGGAACAGAATTGAGAATCTAGACTTAAATTCATCCACTTATGAGCAGCTGATAGTTGACGAAGGCCCAAAGTCTGTTAAATGGGGAAAAGACAGTCTCTTCAACAAATGGTACTGGCATAACTGGATGTCCATTTGCAAAAAAATGAAACAACACCCATAGCTCACACCATGCATAAAAACTAATTCAAAATGGATCAAAGACCTAAATATAAAATCTAGAACAATAAAGATCATGGAAGAAAAAATAGGGACAACACTAGGAGTCCTAATACATGGTATAAACAGTACACAAAGCATTTCTAACAATGTGCAAACACGAGAAGAGAAACTAGATAACTAAAAAAAAAAAAAAAAAAATCAAACACTTATGCTCATCCAAAGATTTCACCAAAAGAGTAAAAAGACAATCTAGAGACTGGGAAAAATTTTTTGGCTAAGACAAATCCAATCAGCGTCTAATCTCTAAAACCTACAAGATACTGAAAAACCTCAACAACAAAAAGACGAATAACCCAATAAAAAAATGGGCAAAGGATACGAACAGGCACTTGACCAAAGAAGACATTCAGATGGCTAACAAATACATGAGGAAATGCTCACGATCATTAACCATTAAAAAAAAATTAGAGAAATGCAAATCAAAACTACAGTGAGATACCATTTCACCCCAACAAGGCTAGCATTAATCAAAAAAACAGAAAATAGTAAATGATGGAGAGGTTGTGGAGAGACTGGAATACTTACACACTTCTGGTGGGAATGTAAAATGCTACAACCACTTTGGAAATTGATTTGCCTCTTCCTTAAAAAGCTAGAAATAGAATTACCATACGATCCAGCAATCCCACTCCTTGGAATATATCCTAGAGAAATAAGAGCCATCACATGAATAGATATATGCACACTCATGTTCATTGCAGCACTGTTTAAAATAGCTAAAAGATGGAAACAACCAAGGTGCCTATCAACAGATGAATGGCTAAACAAATTATGGTATATTCACACAATGGAATACTATGTAATGATAAAGAACGATGATGAATCCGTGAAACATCTCATAACATGGAGGAATCTGGAAGGCATTATGCTGAGTGAAATTAGTCAGTCACAGAAGGACAAATATTGTACAAGACTGCTATTATAAGAACTGGGGAAAGGTTTAAATACAGAAGATAACATTCTTTGATGGTTATAAGGGTGGGGAGGGAGGGAGATTGGTATTCTCTAATTAGATAAACCCAGAAATTCAGTGCTGTCGAGTCAATTCCAACTCATAGCAACCCTATAGGATAGAGTAGAACTGCCCCATACAGTTTCCAAGGAGTGCCGGGTGGATTTGAACTGCTGACCTTTTGGTTAGCAGCCGTAGCACTTAACCACTACGCCACCAGGGTTTCCCACTAACTAGATAAAAAAATAGATAGTGGACAAGAATTATTTTAGGTGAAGGGAAGGACAACACAATAGGTAGGGGAAGTCGGCACACCTGGACTAAACCAAAATCTAAGAAGTTTGCTGAATACAACCAAACACTTCAAGGGACAGAGTAGCAGGGTAGGAGGTCTGGGAATCATGGTTTCAGGGGACATCTAGGTCAACTGGCATAACAAAATGTACTAAGAAAACATTCAGCATCCCACTTTGGTGAGTGGCATGTGGGGTCTTAAAAGCTAGGAAGCGCCCTTCTAAGAGGCATCAATTGGTCTTAACCCACCTGAAACAAAGGAGAATGAGGAACACCAAAGATACGGGAAAATATGAGCCGAAGAGACAGAAAGGGCCACATAAACTAGAGAGTTCATCAATCTGAGACCAGAAGGACTAGACTGTGCCCAGCTACCTTCAATGACTACCCTGACAGGGAATAAAACAGAGAATCTCCGATGGAGTAGGAGAAAAGTGCGATGCAGGCCTCAAGTTCTAGTAAAAAGACCAGACTTAATGGTCTGACTGAGATTGGAGGGACCCCAGAGGTCATGGTCCTGGACTCTGTTATCCCTGAACTAAAACTATTCCCGAAACCAACTCTTCAGACATAGACTGGAGTAATAGACATAAAATTATTCTGGTGATCAGTGTGCTTCTTAGCTCAAGTAGACACATGAGACTATGTGGCCATCTCCTGCCTGGAGGTGAGATGAGAAGGCAGAGGTGGACAGAAGGAGGTTGAATGGACATGGGAAATACAGTGTGGAGAGGAGGTGTGTGCTGTCACATTGTAGGGAGAGCAACTAGGGTCACACACATAACAATGTGTTTTTAAGTTTGTGTTTGAGAAACTGACTTGAATTGTAAACGTTCATTTAAAGCAAAAGAAAAAATAAGAAAAAAAATAAGCATAAGAACACAGTCAAAAAATAATAATAAGGGCGTTAGAGAAGAGGAGTGTATATTCTGATGGAAGAAATTACCACTTGAACAATTCAGGATTACATTTAATGTGTTAAATACTTGCTTAATAATGCCTTCGTTTGTGCTTGTTAATGCCTTCATTTGTGTTCTCTTTTATTGTTGTAAAAATATAGATAATATAAAAAGATAATATAACATTTACCAATTTAACATCAGTGCAGTCATTTTTTAGGAGCCAATTTTCAAATGCCCAATAAATAAACAAACCTGAAAAAATCCCTGTATTAATCTGACCTAAGAATATATGTTTTCCTGAGCTGTGGATTTATTTATTTTTTTCCCCTCCCTAGATTTACTTTTAGAACATAAACTGCATTCTAATACTGTTATTTTGTGCTTAATATTTACCATCCGTTAGGATGTTTTATACAGACCAGAAAAGTGGTAAGGTGATATTATTTATGAAGCCAATAAACCCAGCAAAAAGATTTCCTTTGACTATTTAAAAGTTTATTGCTTTATTGAAACTTATTAAATGTGCAAGTGTCTTGTTGCCTAGTAAATACATATATGTCACATAAAAATCACTGAAATTTCAAACCAGCCACCTCTCATTATCATTACTAAGATAAATGGGGGTGGGGGAGGAACTATAAATATTCAGACTTGTTTTGTAAATCAAAATCACTGAACTTATTTGTTGTTGTTGTTGTTAGGTGCCGTCGAGTCAGTTCCGACTCATAGCGACCCTATGCACAACAGAACGAAACACTGCCCTGTCCTGCTCCATCCTTAAAATCTTTGTTATGTTTGAGCTCATTGTTGCAGCCACTGTGTCAATCCATCTCGGTGAGGGTCTTCCTCTTTTCCGCTGACCCTGTACTCTGCGAAGCATGATGTCCTTCTCCAGGGACTGATCCCTCCTGACAACATGTCCAAAGTATTTAAGACGCAGTCTTACCATCTTTGCCTCTAAGGAGCATTCTGGCTGCACTTCTTCCAAGACAGATTTGTTCATTCTTTTGGCAGTCCATGGTATATTCAATATTCTTTGCCAACACCACAGTTCAAAGCCGTCAACTCTTCTTCGGTCTTCCTTATTCATTGTCCAGCTTTCACATGCATATGATGTGATTGAAAATACCATGGCTGGGTCAGGCGCACCTTGGTCTTCAAGGTGACATCTTTGTTCTTCAACACTTTGAAGAGGTCCTTTGCAGCAGATTTACCTGATGCAATGCGTCTTTTGATTTCTTGACTGCTGCTTCCATGGCTGTTGATTGTGTTTCCAAGGAAAATGAAATCCTTGACAATTTCAATCTTTTCTCCATTTATCATGATGTTGTTCATTGGTCCAGTTGTGAGGATTTTTGTTTTCTTTGTGTTAAGGTGTAAGCCATGCTGAAGACTGTGGTCTTTGATCTTCATTAGTAAGTGCTTCAAGTCCTTGTCACTTTCAGCAAGCAAGGTTGTGTCATCTGCATAACGCAGGTTGTTAACGAGTCTTCCTCCAATCCTGATGCCCCGTTCTTCTTCATATAGTCCAGCTTCTCAGATTATTTGTTCAGCATACAGATTAAGTAGGTATGGTATAAGAATACGACCCTGATGCACAACTTTTCTGACTTTAAACCAATCAGTATCCCCTTGTTCTGTCCAAACAACTGCCTCTTGATCTATGTAAAGGTTCCTCATGAGCACAATTAAGTGTTCTGGAATTCCCATTCTTCGCAGTGTTATCCATAGTTTGTAATGATCCACACAGTCGAATGCCTTTGCGTAGTCAATAAAACACAGGTAAACATACTTCTGGTATTCTCTGCTTTCAGCCAGGATCCATCTGACATCAGCAATGATATACCTGTTTCCACGTCCTCTTCTGAATCCAGCCTGAATTTCTGGCAGTTCCCTGTCGATATACTGCTGCAGCCGTTTTTGAATGATCTTCAGCAGAATTTTGCTTGCGTGTGATATTAATGATATTGTTCTATAATTTCCACATTCGGTTGGAGCACCTTTCTTGGGAAAAGGCATAAATATGGACCTCTTCCAGTCAGTTGGCCAGGAAGCTGTCTTCCATATTTCTTGGCATAGACAAGTGAGCACCTCCAGTGCTGCATCTGTTTGTTGAAACATCTCAATTGATATTTCATCAACTCCTGGAGCCTTGTTTTTCACCAGTGCCTTTAGAGCAGCTTGGACTTCTTCCTTCATTATCATCAGTTCCTGATCATATGACACCTCTTGAAATGGTTGAATATCAACTAATTCTTTTTGGTGTAATGACTCTGTGTATTCCTTCCATCTTCTTTTGATGCTTCCTGCATCGTTTAATATTTTCCCTATGGAATCCTTCACTATTGTAACTCGAGGCTTGAGTTTTTTCTTCAGTTCTTTCAGCTTGAGAAACGCCAAGCGTGTTCTTCCCTTTTGGTTTTCCATCTCCAGCTCTTTGCACATGTCATTATAATACTTTGCCTTCTCTAGAGGCCCTTTGAAATCTTCTGTTCAGTTCTTTTACTTCATCAATTCTTCCTTTTGCTTTAGCTGCTTGACGCTCAAGAGCAAGTTTCAGAGTCTCCTCTGACATCCATCTTGGTCTTTTATTTCTTTCCTGTCTTTTCAGTGACCTCTTGCTTTATTCATGTATGATATCCTTGATATCATTCCACAACTCATCTAGTCTTCGGTCACTAGTGTTCAATGCCTCAAATCTATTCTTGAGATAGTTTCTACATTCAGGTGGGATATACTCAATGTCATATTTTGGCTCTCGTGGATTTGCTCTGATTTTCTGCAGTTTCAGCTTGAACTTGCATATGAGCAATTGATGGTCTGTTTCGCGGTGGGCCCCTGGCCTTATTCTGACTTATGATATTGAGCTTTTCCATCGTCTCCTTCCACAGATGTAGTCAATTTGTTTCTTCATCTTTGGCCCTAGTGGTTGGTGAGTAAATTTGAGTAATAGTAGTATTAATTGGTCTTCCTTATAGGCATGTGGATGTTATCCTATCACTGACTGTGTTGTACTTCAAGATAGATCTTGAAATGTTCTTTTTGACGATGAGGGCAACACCATTCCTCTTCGAGTTGTCATTCCCAGCATAGTAGACTATATGATTGTCTGATTCAAAATGGCCAATACCAGTCAATTTCAGCTCACTAACGCCTAGGATATTGATGTTTATGCTTTCCATTTCATTTTTGACGACTTCCAATTTTCCTAGATTCATACTTCGTACATTCCAGGTTCCAATTATTAATGGATGTTTGCATCTGTTTCTTCTCATTTTGAGTCGTGCCACATAAGCAAATGAAGGTCCCGAAAGCTTTACTCCATCCACGTCATTAAGGTCAACTCTACTTTGAGGAGGCAGCTTTTCCCCAGTCATCTTTTGAGTGCCTTCCAACCTGGGGAGCTCATCTTCCAGCACTATATCAGACAATGTTCCACTGCTACTTATAAGGTTTTCATTGGCTAATGCTTTTCAGAAGTAGACTGCCAGGTCCTTCTTCCTAGTCTGTCTTAGTCTGGAAGCTCAGCTGAAACCTGTCCTCCATGGGTGACCCTGCTGGTATCTGAATACCGGTGGCATAGCTTCCAGCATCTCAGCAACACACAAGCCCCCACAGTATGACAAACTGACAGACACGTGGGGGAACTTATTTAAAAACCTTATATTTTTAAAAGAAAATTTGTCAGCTCTAACTTTAGGTTTTTTTTGTCTCTTTGAAATGTGCCTCAATGTTTTAATACAGATGTGTTTGTCCTAAAATATAATATGGGTTATGAAGATAACAATTATCTCTTGAAACGGGCAAAGTCAGTTTTGTAGACATAAAACTCAATAAACACCATATATATTTATAAAACTTCCCAAAGTGTCAACCCTTATATGATAAATGCACTGTTATACTTCATTTGCAATATTGTCAGATAATGAAGGTAATCTTTATTTTAATGGTTATTTTGTTAAATATCACCTTTATTCTCCATAATTTTTACCATTTTGTTGGTGATCAAAAAAATGGAAATTAACAGTGTCAACAAATGTGAATTATGAACAATATTTTAAAAGGTTGATATTGATTCATATTTTAAAATTTCTAAAATTCCTTTACTTCTGAAATTGTTTATATTAGTCATAGAAAAACACTTAAGGTAAAAAATGAATGAGTTCACTGTTTATCAGGAACTGATTTCTTTACAGATTTTTTTTTAAGTAGGTGTATTTTATTATTTTATTTTTCTTTTGTTGCTGCAAACTCCATGCAGATTTCCTTTTTTTGCATGGGTTGCTGGGAAGCGCTGAGAAAAGTTTGGTCAAGTAATAAAGACATCTAGTAGCCTCTAAATTGTTTCTCATCTGCATTGTATTCCATTGTTATTTTTATCATTCTATCTCACATCCTAATATAAGAAACCTAAAATCCTTGTCGGAAGTAGTTGTGGTATAAATCATGAAATAATTAAAATAATTTTATGGTAACTACAGTGAAAATCACTAAAAGTCAAATTTATTTTGCTACTCTCTAGTTTATCTAAATATGTCATTAGCAAACAGACAAGTTGTATACATTGAACTATGATTGAATCTTCCATATTCTTAAAATTATAGCCTGTATTCCACCATAAATTTTTTCAAAAAGAATAGGAAGATAATTATTATTATGTTTATAAATTGATAGGATGGATAAAGAAGAAAAAGAGACATATTTACTTGTTGATAGAGAAAAGAATTTCAATTTGAGATGAGAAGAAAAACTATTAATAAAGCATTTTACATAAAGTCAACAACCCTACAAAACATGGAATAACTTTCCCTTATAATTGATGTCATATTATCAAGATGCTAGAAATAGAATTGCTGAAGAATATTAGTATTATTATTAAAGCTACTTCCCCCTGGGTACATAAAAATCACAAAAAGCTAAATACATGCATTTGAGCTGATAAACATGCTGTAATGTGAACATAAATTTGCTTTATGAAACTGTGGTTGACCCTTAAAAAAAAGCAATAATCCCCAGAAGCTCTCTCCATTTGCCAGCCCTCAGCCATATACTAAAAAAAAAAAATATACTAGCTGCCTCTAAAAAAAGGCTGCAGAAATTTGCTACTAAAAATTAAGTGTAAAGTTTTTGGACTTACCCTGACTACAAACATGACAACATTTGGATTTGCATCTGGCTTAATAAAATGTACAGAACATGGAAGGGCAGTTAGGAGGCACATCATTAACCCTCCTATCAAACACTAAGCAGCTTGGAGCCCTGTCGTCCTCACTCTGCAAAAGATTTGAAATTATGTTAGGATTAGAAAGATGGAAAGGAAGATTGGTAAACAGGGTCTCCTATATTTGACTTACAAGGAGTAGACAGTGCAAACAATGCTCCATGGGTAATCTTAAACAAAGCTTTTTTTTTTTCTAAGACAGGCTATGATTTTGTCCTCTATTTCCAATATGTGAGATTTTAGGCAAGTTAGTTCATCGATTTGAGGCTCAGTTTCTGCATTGATAAAATGAGAAACATTTTATAGAGCACATATCTCATTGGGTTGCTGAGAGATTACGTGAAATAATGCAAATCACTTACTTAAAACAGTGTTGAAATGTAGTAAGGGCTCAATAAATGTTTGCTTGCCAGACATTGAGACAGAAGGCAGTGCTTCCATTTGATTAAGCTTCATCTTCGGGTAAAGACAATTGTGATGATCAATAGATAAATAAACTAAGTAATAAGAAAACAAGAACACACTTTTCGAATGAGAATCTTGGCTCAAATCCACCACAGATGAATTGATTCAAATCTGACATTTATTTCAGTGAGTTCTAGATGATCTTTTAAAGATTCTTTCAAATCGTGTTAAGCTTTCCAGAAACTTAAAAAAAAAAAAAAGTTTCCCCCACATACTTGAATTTTTGATGATTCAACATTAACTCAAAGGCAGCTTTTAAGAAGAAGGAACAAAGGAAAGCAACTTGAAAGAATTTCAATTTCCTTTTGAAAAAAGTTTTATTATTTTATTTTATGGAAACCTGATGATATCTAAATATCTTAAAAGAACAATGTTGGTTTTAGAAACATAATTTTAACCAAAGGAGATGGATCACGTAAGGAAAATTTACTTTGAGATACACTAAAAATCAGCCTGATTTGTGGCACTTTGCTGTATTATGAACCCTAGATTCTTAAGTGCCTTTAGGTTATAATTGTAATAAGCATTTCTATTAATGTTTTGAAACTTTAGTATTAGCACCACCTCCAGATATAGGGGTGTCTGGAGGCTGACTCAGTCCTCAGAGTTCAACAGCGGTTGTCTTAGGGTTCCCTAGAGAAACATAATGAGAGAGAGAGACAGAGACAGAAAGAGATTAATTTACTTTAAGGAACTGTCTCACATGATTTTAGGGGGCTGGTGTCTTAATTATCTAGTGTTATTGTAACAGAAATAACACAAAGGGATGCTTAACAAAGAGAAATTTATTCTCTCACAGCCTAGGAGGCTAGAAGTCTGAATTCAGGGTACCAGCTCCAGGGGAAGGCTTTCTCTCTCTGTCAGCTCTGTGGGAAGGACCTTGTCATCAATTCTCAGCCCAGGGATCCCAAGTGCAAAGGACGTGCAATTCTCCTGGCTCTTGTTTCTTGGTGGTATGAGATCTCCCAGTCTCCCTGCTCACTTGTCTTTTATATCTCAAAAGAGATTGACTCAGGACACAACCTAATCTTGTAGTTTGAGTCATGTCTCATTAGCATAACTGCTTCTAATGCTGCCTCATTAACTTCATAAACCCTTGCCTCCCAGTGGATTTGGACTCATAGCAACCCTATAGGACAGAGTAGAACTCTCCCATAGGGTTTCCAAGGAGGGCCTGGTAAATTCAAACTGCTGACCTTTTGGTTAGCAGCCGCAGCTTTTAACCACTACGCCACCAGGGTTATCCATTAACATCATAGAGGTAGGATTTATATCATATAGGAAAATCACATCAGATCACAATACTGGGAATCATGGCCTAGCCAATTCGGCACATATTTTTGGGAACACAATTCAATCCATGACAGCTGGTAAGTCCAAAAACTGTAGATCGGGCAACAGACTGAAGACTCCTACTGGCTCATACGATTGTGGGGTACTGACAAGTTCAAAGTCCATACGTCAAGTGACAGTCTTGAAATTCCCGCAGGCTTGGGTCCCAAAATCCATAGGTCAGGCAACAGGAAGAGTGAAGAGAGAATCCTGCCAAAGTATCTGTTTATAGTCTGGAGGCAGAACACACTCTAGGAAAACTCCCTTTCTGCTCTTAAGGCCTTCAACTGATTGACTGAGGCCCATCGACATTGTGAAAGACCATCTGCTTTACTTAAGGCCAACTGCTTTAATCACGTGTAACCAGCCTATAACAGCAACCAGTGTTTGCCAAACGACTGGGCAGCATAGCCTAGCCAAGGTGACACATAAAATCAACCATCACAGCAGACAAAAGTGACATGTAGAGAAACAAATTTAATAAAACTAGTGGTTTTTTGTTTTTTTTTTTTTGCTTACCATACTTCAGAACCAAACCCATTGCCATGAAGCCCATTCCATTTTGCAGTAACCCTGTAGGATAGAATATAATTGCCCCTTAGGGTTTCCAAGGTTTTAAGCATTTACAGCAGACTGCCACAACTTTCTCCCGCAGAGAGGCCGGTGGGTTCAAATAGATGATCTTTAGGCTAGCAGCTGAGTGCTTAACCGCTGTGACACCAGGGCTCCACTAATGCCACCAGGGCACCTATATTTCAGAAAGATTTTCGTATTGTAAAAGAAGAAATATGCCACCATATGCAACACAAGCCTATTGCATTCATCTCTCTCTAGTATGTGTAGATATTCTTTTTTTCTTCTTTTTTTAGTGCTAAGAGTAAGACTGTTCTTGTCCTCTGACTTCAGGAACTGTTCACCTTACCACAACCAGGGATATATCTTGAACACCCACCATTTGTTTCCCAACCTTGCGTATAAAATGGAGAAATCCATTTGGCAAATACAAGAAACTGGTGGCACAGTGGCTGCTAACCAAAAGGCTTGCAGTTTGAATCCACCAGCCGCTCCTTGGAAACCCTGTGGGGCAGTTCTACTCTGTTCTATAGGGTCGCTATGAGTCGGAATCGACTCAACGGCAACAGGTTTTTTGCTTTTTTTTTGGATAAAGATATAGTTAGTTCCTTTCTTAAATGGTTCTAATGAAATACAAAGTCCTAAATTAAGATGCTCATTTCAAATGGGCTCCGTTCAAGTGAACTTATCATGGAACTACTTATTAATTAGATTTATTCTTCTTTTTACTGTTTAGTCTTTTAAAATGTGGCTCTATCAGAAGTATCTCTTTGGATACAAAACGTAGGACTTGTATGATAACTTTTTTTTTTTTTTTAACACCTAGCACAGCCTTAAAACATTAAGGCACATAAGCCCCCACCCCTTATTATTATTTTTCTTTTTTTCTGAGTAATGGTAAAGAAGTATTTTTCCTATTACACTCTACTAATTGCTTTCAAAGACATCATAAGATCTCAGAACAGGGAAAGGATTCTTTTCAATACTGTCATGCTCTGAGTTTTTAAGTATCCAATGTATTCTCTGACTCTGAGTCTGTTTCTAGCGCCAAAAAACTTCGTCAATAGGAATTACATCTAATTATGATTATGTCGTGGATATCTTAATTTTGCATGTGTGCTCTATCAGGCAACATACACCTATATTAATCATATCTCAGTGTATAAGAATAAACCCCAGTGCTATTTAGATCTTTGTATTTTGCTCCCTAGCTCTTTTGTCTTCGAAACTATTATATATCTCACTGGCACTGGGTTTTCTGGGTTTTGTAATCATAGTGAATTTTGTTTGGCAAAGGAGCCTTCTTTTATTAAAGATGCATTTTAATTTGACGTTACAAACAACTGGCTTTAAAAATGTGATTGGCCTTAATATCTTTTTAGATCTCTTTTGGAGATATGCTTACTGCAAAAAATGTACCGCTTGAGAATTTGGCAAACTAACTGATAATAGGATACATCATTTTTAGTTTACAGGAAAAAGCAAATGCTTCATTTTTCTTGCTGTGGTTCTTGTTATTTACTATATCAAAAAGGAAATACAGTTTTTTTAGCTAGCTATGTTCATGTGAGTCCAGATACCATTTGATGAAAGGAGTCAAGTGGGAAGACTTCCATTTCTTTGTATTGACAATTCAGACATGGCCTTATCTCTAAAAACATTAAGAATGATAGACTGAGGCCTCCCTACCTCTCTTTTCCAAGTGTCTTTAATAGAGCTGCTTTAGAGCTAATGGAAACATCTAAGTTATGATACATTTTACCTTACAGGAGCCAATGAGAAAGAAATAGTTCTAATGAATGGTTTAACTGTGAATTTACATCTTCTACTGGTAAGTTTCCTTCCCCACCAATGTTTAGTATACACTCATTTACAGAATCTGACATTTTCCTATGTTTAATTCATGAGCATCTGGTGGTTTACTTATTTTTAAATAAGTTGTGAGGTTATTGTCATTCTTACCAGAAAATGCTGGACCATGATATAATGGCTTCTTTATTATCATAGGAGTGTTGACTCTTGCAAAGAGCTTTAGAGTAATGAACAGTTCTTATCTCAGAACATAAGGAATAAGAATTATAGTGAGTAATATGCAAAACTACTTAGAAAAAAAATTTTTTAGCATACACAAAACAATGATGTACAAATGCTATGAAAGCATTAAATTTTTTAGAAAGATACCTTTCCAAAATACGAAATACTGGACTTTAGCAGAATAGGATCATGGATCAGTATTTTTTTTGGATTAATATTTTGGAGGTGGGTTAAAAGGGAACTGGAAAATGAAACTAATGTGGAAAAAGAATCTAGTTTTTTTTTTTTTTACCTTAAACAAGTTACTATGTTTAAAGTATGTATTTCATCCTAAATATTCAATACATATTTATATCTAAAATGTCAAATATATTCTTGATTTGGGATACGGTACCTATAGTAATTGCTTGATGCTTTGAAAAATTTGGATTCATTTTCTAAGTGTGTTTTGGAAACATGTCTACATGAATAAGATGTACACTGAAGATATTAATATTTTATTTAAGTAAAATGGAGAAATGGTTACTGAGAAATGCCTGAAGGAACATGCCTGTGAAATGTTTTAAGTTTGGTGGTAAACAACACAGTTTTTAAATCCAGACACTCTTGAGTTTGACTTCTAAGTTACTGAATGTCTATTTGACTTTGCATAAGGTTTTTGACATCTCTAAGTCTTTTCTTCTCTGTAAGAATGCGGACAGTAATACTTACCCATAGACCGGCCTTAGGATTAAATGTGATGATGTGTGAAAATTGCTTCAGCACCCTGGCCCATCATCAACACCTAATTAGCAGTAGCTATTTTTTTTATTGTTAGCATTGTCACTGCCATTGCTCAGGAACCACCTGGAGAAACTAGAGGGCCCAACTGAACAAATACGCTACTTTTCCCTGGTGCCTCTAGAGATGTCAATTTTCTCATGTTAAGGCTGAGGTATTTTCAGTTGAACCTAAAATAAAATCCCATAAAATAATAAAAAAGTGGTAACATTTTGTAATGGAAACTGAAGTAGCAATGAAAGATAAAAAAAAAAAAAATTTTTTTTTTTTTTTGTTTAATGAAAGACAAATCAATATAATTATGGTATCCACATAACATGGTTATTTCAGATTCATGTTAGAGAAATTACCATTAAACACTTTGGGAAGATAATTTTGCAATTAAAATTTTAAGTTTGAATATTTGTTTTCATCTGATTCACATTCCCCCTGGGCTTGCTTTTCACATAAATATAATGAGCCAATATCTTGCTCTTCTTTATAATTCATTGGAATCAAGGCTAATTGGTAAATGTACCCTTGACAGACATCATAGATGTTTAATTAATTAATGCCTATAAAATGCTGGAGATTATAAAATGAAACTGTGATATAAAATGAAGAAATGAATAAAGTATGAATTAATGCTTTTTCAATAAATCCATTTCATTGCAGTTATCGTTTTTCAAGCCTACACCAAAACGGTATAAAATTCTTCTAGAAGCCAAAGCCTTCCCTTCAGATCATGTAAGGATTTCTTCAAATTATATTTATATCCTTTCTACTCTTCTTAGAGTTGCATATCATTTGCCTGACTTGAATGTTTATTCAGTAGTCTTTTCCAAGTAACCTTACAATAAAAAGATCTGTTAAATGCTTTTGATTTAGGCATTTTTTAAAATAGACTGTAGCTTTATTTCTTTTGTTCAAGTAAAGCAAGTGCTAAGGGAGGAAAAGACTGAATAGGAACACTGATTTATTAGTCTTTTTAAAGACATTGAGCAAACTGCTGGTCTAAATCAAGTGCAGTTATAAATGTTTTATTAATTCTTGTTGCTGTTTTATTTTATAAAATCAATTCAGTACAAATCCTGGTGCTTCACACTTTAACCACATACAATAGAAATATAAAATTTTATTTGTCCCTTTGGTTTCAGAGTATAATCCAATAATAATTGGTGCTTTAATTACTAAAAAGTTATTTATTAAAGGTTAAACGTACTTCTGATGCACTAAAGAAGTCATTTTATTTCAACAATTCAGTTGATAAAAAATTTGATTTATCAGGCAGATGAAAGTATGTTGCACATTTCAGTTTTAATATCAGATAACCTTGATTTCTACATTTTATACTACCATCATTAATTATTGTAGCCCACATTTTGTGTAATTTTAGAGCACTTAATTATGCTCAAATGGGTTTCTGAATTATCATTACTTTACTAAAAAGGAGGTAAACAATATTTTGAAAACATGCAAGATCCTTGTAACTGATTGT
Source organism: Loxodonta africana (assembly GCF_030014295.1). Classification (NCBI taxonomy): domain Eukaryota; kingdom Metazoa; phylum Chordata; class Mammalia; order Proboscidea; family Elephantidae; genus Loxodonta; species Loxodonta africana. The sequence goes on along the minus strand of NC_087347.1, from coordinate 105,671,741 downwards.
TCCCCCTACACTCTCAATAAAATAAACTATTGTTTATTGTGTAAATAAACAGTTTCAATTTCAACATTTTTACATACATAATTCAGTGGCATTGGTTATGTTCACCGTGCTGTACGACCATCACCACCCTCTGCTTCCAAATTTTTCCATCACCCTTAACAGAAGCTCAGTGTCCCCTGAAATCAACTATTATTGACTTTTCCTTTTAATAACCTACTCTTTCTAGGTTCTGTGTTCAAGCATAACAAGCCCATACTACTCAGTTTGTTATTTTATAAACTTTGGTTTTGATTTAGATGAGGTGATTTAATAACTTATTCTAAAAATCTCTTCTAATTCTTGAAGTCTAGATGACCCCTAACTTTCCATCCATCTCTAACAGTCAGTGTTTCCAAGAGTGTTCAGATTTCCATGTAAATTATATTAAGTGGTTCTTCTCTGAAGTATTGTTTAGTTATTTTGACCTTGGACTTAATATAATAACACACTTTTTTGTTACCTTATTATTTGTTTTTCAGAGTTGTTGTTTTAAGGGTATTTCTGTGCACTGGATTTGATTAAATACCTCAACCTTCTTTTCTAGTACGCTATTGAGTCACAGCTTCAACTTCATGGACTTAATGTTGAGAAGAGTATGCGGATTATAAAGCCAAGAGAGGTATATGAGAAAGAGAAATAAATAGTCTTCATTCTTTTATTTTTTCTTCAGTTTTCCTCAAAAGTTCATTCTTTTCATTATTTTAATGGATCTTTCAAGAAAGCATAAAAGACCTAATCTGCTGTTAATATTAGGTAATTTGCTTAAAATAGAAAATTAACTCAGAAGTGTTTTTATATTCAGTTTCCAAAGGATAGCCATCTGGCAAACAATTTTTCTATTCATGTCACTGGAGTCTGACATATTCTTCACTGGGATGAAAGGTGGACAATTAGGTTCAAGTTCAAATGATATCGCCTGTGTGTACCAACAAAATCATGCTGAAGGCCAGCAACTTGTGTTGAACATTCCAGTTGCTATCTTTATGTTTACGTTTCCTCCTAAGTGTCAAATGCTTTCTTTAGTGCTTAGACTGAGATGTAGAAAGGGATATGGTGTAGTGGAAAGAATGAGCTTTGCAGCCTGGCTGATTTAGCCTAGTCCCATAGTAGATGCAGCACTTAACTGGACGTGTGACTTTTTTTTTTTTTTCCTCTCTCTCTCTGAGGCTCCTTTATGTTAAAACAGGTAACTAAAGATTGATCTAATTAGGCTTGACCGTGTGTTCAAGATCTGAAACATTAATAGAGATATAAGGCCAAGTTGTACAGACTTTGACATATAAACCCTGTAGCTTGTATAATTTGGCACCGAGAGAATCAGACAGAATCAATTTTAGGTTTTAGATACAATGCTGCCAGGCTGTTAACCCAATGTTTGAACAAATATTTCTTTCAACCTCTGGGTTGAAGAAATTAAACACCTATTCTTTTCTCTTTGCCAAACTTCAATAAATTAACGGAATAAAAAGTTCTCGCACTTGTAAGAGGTTATCTGTATCATAGGTCATACATAAAAAATTACAAACTTCATGTATAAATGAATATTAAAAAAAAAAAAAAAAACTAAACCTGTTGCCACAGTGACCCAGCAGGACAGAGTAGTACTGCCCCATAGGGTTTCCAAGGAGCGGCTGGTGGATTCGATCTGCTGACCTTTTGGTTACCAGCCAAATGCTTAACCACTGCTCCACAAGGGCCCCAGAAATGAATATAACCACTAATATATTATAAATGTTATTCTTAGCAGCTTAGTAGAGCTTCATGAGTTACACTCACCTTGGGATGAATTTTTAGCATCACTATATATATATATTTTAATTTTTTGTTGTTGAAAATACGTACAGCAAAACATATACCAATTTAACAGTTTCTACATGTACAATTTAGTGACACTGATTACATTCTTTAAGTTGTGCAACCATTCTTACCATCCTTCTCTGAGTTGTTCCTCCCCCAGTAACACAAACTCACTGTCCCCCGAGCTTCCTATGTAATCTTTCGAGTTCCTGTTGTCAGTTTGATCCCATATAGATAGTTCTTAACAGGGCATAATGCTCAAGGTAGATATTTTTTACTGGTTAATCTAATCTATTGTTTGGTTTTAAGGAGACTTCAGGGAATACATTTAGTTTAAGGTTTAAAGATTATCTCAGGGCAACAATACTTTTGAGGGTTCATCCAAACCTTACCACTTTAGAGCAAGCCAGCATGCAGGAACATCAAATCCTACAATTGAAAAGTATATTTATTTGTTTAATACTGATGCTTTAGAGATTTTTTAAGTATTAGCACATATATTTTCTTACTTTTTGTTTAAAACTGTGATAGATGAACCTTATTAGATTCTTCTGAGAATAAAGAGCTTTAGATTGTCATGCTACATTTTTATTTATTTTCATATATATGTGAAAATATACGTAAGCACACATGCATGCACATGCATATATACCTTATTAATCCTTCACTTTGTGTGTACCGTCTACTTAATAATTCAGAGATTTCTATAGAAATCCTGTTTTTTAAGTTTAAAAACATACAACTTTAATTAATTGAATATTTAATACAAGTGACTATTGAAACTGAAGAAAATTAGAACAAGTCCACGAGAGCCAAAGTACAACTTTGAGTATATCCCACCTGAATTTAGAGACCATCTCAAGAATAGATATTACACATTGAACACTAATGACTGAAGACCAAATGAGTTGTAGAATGACATCAAGGACATCATACATGAAGAAAGCAAGAGGTCTTTAAAAAGACAGGAAAGAAAAAAAGACCAAAATGGATGTCAGAAGAGACTCTGAAGCTTGCTCTTGAACGTCGAATAGCTAAAGTGAAAGGAAGAAATGATGAAGTAAAAGAGCTGAACAAAACATTTCAAAGGGCAGCTTGAGAAGACAAAGTATTATAATGACATGTACAAAGATCAGAAGGGGAAGAGGATGCTCTTTGCTTTTAGGTGATTCAAATTAAAGAGTGACCTTTCCAATGATGAACGTGATAGCAAATGTATTAGATATATATACAAAGGAAGTCTTTAAAGCATGAATTATTTAATATCTCTGTAAGTCTAAGTAATTGCATATAAGTGTGAAGATAAAACCAAAAAAAATGCTTTTTTTTTTTTGGTTCCATTGAAAAATACTGTCTTCATACTTAATGTCCATTGGCTACTTCTTTGAAGGCCAGATATAAAAATGCCTATGTTTAAGCACTGTATTTTGAAATAGTGGTTATTCCAGATTTTTAAATATTTGTTTAGAAAGCTAAATTCTCTAATTCTCAAATTTTGACTATTCTTTTCCTTTTAAATGTTATTTACTTTGTTGCTTTTGTTGAGAATATACACAGCAAAACATACACCAATTCAATAGTTTCTACATGTACAATTTAGTGACATTGATTACATTCTCAGAGTGTGCAACCATTCTCACCCTCTTTCTCTGAGTTGTTCCTCACTGATTAACATAAACTCACTTCCCTAAAGGTTGCTATCTAATCTTTCAAGTTGCTGTTATCAATTTGATCTCATATAGATAGTTCTTAAGAGAGTATACTGCTCAAAGCAGATCTTTTTTTTTTACTAGTTAAGCTAAATGATTGCTTGGTTTTAAGAAGACTTAAGGGGATACATTTGGTTTAAGGTTTAAAGATTATCTCAGGGCAATAGTTTCAGGGGTTTGTTCATCCTTCATGCCCTGAGAAAGTCTACAGTCCATGAGAATTTACAATTCTTTTCTACATTTTCCCTTTTGATTAGGAATCTTCTATAAAATCTTTGATCAAGTTGTTTAATAATCGTAGCCAGACACTATCTAGTTTTTCTGGTCTCAGGGCAAAGGAGGCAGGAGTTCACGGAGGCAATTAGCCACACATTCCATTTCCTCCTCCTATTCCTGACTCTCCTTCTTCCTCTGTTGCTCCAGGTGAATAGAGACCAGTTGTTGTGACTTTGTTTGTAGCTTGCGAGCTTTTAAGACCCCAGGCACTACACGAGGAACTAAGAGGTAGAACAGAAGCGCTAAACATGTTACTAGGCCAATTAACTGGGATACCCCATGAAACCACGACCCTAAACCGCCAAACCAAATCCCATGAGGTGTTTGGTTGTACATAAGTAGCCTCAACACCTGCCTATTTTTTTGTCCTTGTAAATACATCTATCACTGAACTTTTGCCAATTTAACTTTTTACAGGTATACAATTTATTGACAGCAATTACAATAACTGACTGTGCAACCCTACCCTTAATCAGTGCAGTTTTTCCATCACTGTTCACCCCCCTTCTACCCCTCCCTCCTGCCCCTGAAAACCGCTAATAAACTTGTTCTGTATACATTTGGCCTTTCTTGTCTTTTTATATAAGTGACCAAAACCAAAAACAAACCTGTTGTTGTCAAGACAGTTCCGACTCACAGTGACCATATAGGACAGAATAGAACTGCCCCACAGAATTTCCAAGGAGCATCTGGTAGATTTGAAATGCTGACCTTTTAGTTAGCAGCTGAACTCTTAACCACTATGCAACCAGGTTTTCCTTTTATAAGTGAGGACATACAATGTATGTCTTTTTGTCATTGGCTTATTTCACTAAGCATGATGACTTCCAGCTCTGCCCACACTGTAGAATATATCAAGACTTCATTTCTCCTACTGGCTGAGTTGTATTTCATTGTATGTGTGTACCACATTTTGTTTATCCATTCATCTGTTTATGGGCATTTAGGTTGTTTCCTCCTTTTGGCTACTGTGAATAGTGCTGCAGTGAACATTGGTCTACACATCTCTTTTTGAGTCTCTGCTTTCAAGGCTTTTAGGTATATACCTAGGAGTGGAATTATTGGGTCATATTTTTTATGGTAGTTCTATTTTTTTTTTTTTTTATATAGTAGTTCTATTTTAGTTTTATGAGGCACTGCCATTGCTTTTTTCTACAATGGTTATACCATTTTGCGTTCTCACCAGCAATGGTTAAGGGTCCCAATTTCCCCACATCCTCACCAACATTTGTTATTATCTTTTTTTTTTTTTTTAAATCTCAGCCATCCTAGTGGGAATAAAATGGTATCTCAATGTGGTTTTAATTTGCATCCGTCTGATGGCTAATGATGCTGAATATCTTTCCAAGAGTTTGGTAACCATCTGAATGTCCTGTTTGGTGAAATGTTTGTTCACGTCCTTTGCCCATTTTATGATTGGGTTATTAGTCTTTTTTGTTGTTAAGTTGTCAAAGTTTTATATATATTTGGGTTATTAGAATCTTGGTGGATATATGGTTTTGGAAGATATTCTCTCAGTTGTAGATTGTTTTTTCAATTTTTTAGTGAAGTCTTTTGAAGAACAAACATTTTTAATATTTATGAGGTCCCATTTATTTATTTTGTCTTTTTCTGTTTGTGTTTTATTATTATTATTATGTTAGATAATTTATTGTTGAAAGCTAGGCCTAACAGCATTGCCCTCCTTGTTCTCCTAAGAATTTTGTGGTGTTAGTTTGCACATTTTGGTCCTTAACCCATTTTTAAAATGCTCTTGTGTATGGTGTGAGGCTTGAATTCTGTTTCATTTTTCTTTATGTGGAAATCCAATTTTTGAGCATCATTTATTGAAGTGACTCTTCTTTCTCCATCAAATGAACGTAACACTCTTGTCAGAAATCAGTTCACCATAGATGTGTGGGTTTATTTCTGGACTCTCAATTCTATTCCATTGATATATGTGTCTATTGTTATATCTGTAACAGGCAATTTTGATTGCTGTAGCAGTATAGCATGTTTTAAAATCAGGAAGTACGACTCCTCCTACTTTTTTCTTCTCTTTCAGCATTGTTTTAGCTATTTGGAGCCTCTTGTCATTCCATATAAAGTTGAGGATTTGTTTTCCTGTTTCTGTAAAGAAGGCTTTTGGAATTTTGATCAGGATTGCATTGAATCTGTAGATTGCTTTGGGTAGTATTTATATATTAATAACGTTAAGTCTCCCAATCCATGAACATGGAACGTCTTTCCATTTGTTTGTTTTCTTTAATCTCTTTCAGTCTTGTATTATAGTTTGCATTGTATAAGTCCTTCATGTCCCTGGTTCGATTTATTCCTGGGTATTTTATTGTCTTAGATGCTATTGTAAATCGAATTGCTTCCTTAATTTCCCTTTCATGTTTCTCATTGCTGTCGTAGAGAAACCCAACAGATTTTTGTTTGTTGATCTTGTACCCTGCAACTTTGTTAAATTCCTATATTAGCTTGAGAAGTTTTCTTGTGGACTCTTTGGGATTTTCTATACATAGATCATATCATCCATGAGCAGAGATAATTTTACTTTGTCTTTTCCAATCTGGATACTTTTTATGTCTCTTTCTTGTCTTAGTGCTCTGGCTTGGACTTCTAATACAATACGGAATAGAAGTGGTGAGAGCAGGCACCATTGTCTTGTTTTCAAGGGGAAAGTTCTTAGTCTTTCTGCATTAAGTGTAATATTGACTTTTGGCTTTTCATATGTGCCCTGAATCGTACTGAGAAAATTCTCTTCTTTAGGGTTTTCATCAAGAAAGGGTGTTGAATTTTATCAAATGCTTTTTCCACATACATAGAGATTATCACGTAGTTCTTTTCCTTTGTTCTGTTGATGTGGTGCATTGCACCGATTGGTTTTCTAATGTTGAACCATCCTTGCCCTCCTGGACTAAATCCCACTTGGTCAAGGTGTATGACTCTTTACTATGCTGTTGGACTCTCTTCACTAGTATTCTGTTGAGGGTTTTTCCATCTGTATTCATAAGAGATATTGGTCTGTAGTTTAGCAATCCTGTTTTGATAGATGCCCAAGGGATGGAGAACCCATAGCCTATTTTGCAAACAGGTGCCAGGCTTCTGGTTGAAACTAAAGTGTGTATTAGATTGGTTTATTTATATACTTAACATGTAGCAGAGTAACTGACAAGTAGCAGGACTTGAAAAAATTATAAGTAACAGAAGGAAAAATCATAATTACCTTAATAATACTTCCTTCAAATATTAATGCAATTAGTGATGCTTGTCCTCAGAATATTGTTGGTATTAGAGCTGAAGAAAATCCATGGAGGCTTCAAAAAGAGATCAGATTTGTTAGGATAAAAGCAAATACTTTCTTTTCGGCTGATTCCTTTCATTTTAAGATATTTACATTATCAAATCTAAATTTATTCACAGTTCCATTAACTGATCAATTATTTGTCCAAGGTGGGGATATGTGGAGGAATAAAACCTTGATCACACAGAGATTTGTTGCCATTTTTCTTCATGTTTGAACATTGGTCTGTTGATTGGTTTGGGGGAGATTTTACTCCTTCAATTGATTGGCAATACGGAGATGAAAGATGTATGATAGTTTTTTTTTTTTTTTCTGGAAAAATAACATGATATTGGACTTATAAGTAAAATGCTAATTTCTAACATAAATTTTTCTTGTAAAAATATTTCTTGAATTCCTTGCACTTTCTGGTGTTTATTAGATTGGAATAAGGAGGAAACAATTTGTAGGTGTGCAGACCAACTAAAAACATGGAGGCCAAGTCAGTCAAGTAGGCTTTTATGATAACTTACACTTAGATATCTCATTTTTACTATCTTATTCTCATTTCTTAATAATAAACAAAAATCATTCCCAAATGCTTCTCGTTTGCCAAAGTTTTAAAGATTATTAGTCTGAAATAATAATAATAATAAAGAAAGCCTTTGATATTCCTTTTGATGGTAAAGACCTCATGGTGAAATCTAGATTGGAAATATGAAATGACAAATACATTATTGTAGAGATAATGTAACTTGTGTCTAACTTTATTTAGGGGGAAGAAACCTTGAGAATGGAGGATATCCTTGATGTAATTGAGAAGGAAGGAGACTCGATTGCCGTAATCCTTTTCAGTGGGGTACATTTTTACACTGGCCAGCTGTTTAATATACCTGCCATCACCAAAGCTGGACAAGCAAAGGTATGTACATCATTCCCTCCTTCCCACCTTGCCTGAGCTCATACTGAAGAGTGCTCTAGTGTCTGTTCTAGTGAAACACATTTCTTTGTACATGTCTAAAATTATTTTGGAGTCCCTGAGTGGTGCAAAAAAGTGAAGCACTGGGTGGCTACCTGAAGGGTTTGAGGTTCGAACCCACCCAAAGATACCTTGAGATACAGGCCTGGAGATCTACTTCTGAAAAGCCACAGCCTTGAAAACCCTACTGAGCAGCTCTACTCTACACACATGGGTCACCATGAGTCAGCACTGACCAAACGGGAAATAGCAGCAACAAAATTATTTTAAAGTTAGAAAAAAAAAGAGTAAGCCGTCACATACACATGAAAAAAAATTGCATTCTTTGCTTTAGGCATTTCTATTTAAATTGCTTTTTGACACTTCTGTGGTCTCACCTCCTTACTAGCAGCTGCTCTCTGGTATTTTGCCTCTAGTCAGCAGGACAGGTGAGCTTATTACAGGTGATATCATTGGTACTCAGCTGCTCAGTCAGCAGAAGGCAGGCAGAAAATGGGAATATTAGCTATACACTAGAACTGCGAGCGACTTAACTCTGGTATTTTGTAATAGCATAACTCATTCTAAATAGAATTCATTTCTCACTTAATCCTATGTTCCTAATGGAGGACAGATCCTAATTAAGTTTTATCAGTACATAGGGTTTTACACTTGTTATTTTAAGGAAGTCATTTTTTTCTCTGGCTCTACGATGCCATGGATCACTTTTGTGTGGTCTTTTTAGCCATGGTCTTGTAACTCCCACCCAGGTAACTGGGCAAGACTGTGTGATAGGATGATTATGGCTCACCAAAGGGGATTGGTCAGTTTTGCCACCCTGCTGGGCTTGAAATAAGCCACCACAGAGGCGGGAAAGAGAAGAGCCCACCACCACCAAGGAAGGAGAGACCAGTAGGAGAGAACTGGCAGCAGAGACTCAGTAGCAGGAAACAATGTGGTGGCTTTCTAGCCCATGAAGAGAGAAAGCTAAGTGCCTTTGGACAAAGACTGAGGATTAGAGAGAGGCATGCCTATGAGCACGGCTGGGAAGAGGTTATCCTGATGGAAGAACTGTATCAGGAATGTTCCTGAGCCTGAACTGTAACTGTTACTTCCCTAAACCAAAACAAACAAACCCATTGTCATCCAGTCGATTCTGACTGACAGTGACCGTATAGGACGGAGCAGAACTGCCCCATAGGGTTTCCAAGAAGTGGCTGGTGGATTTAAACTGCTGACCTTTTAGTTAGCAGCCAAATGCTTAACCTCTGTGCCACCAGGTCTCCTTCCCTAGTAACCCCATAATTGTGATATGGTCTATGAGTTCTGTTTGACCATTGCAATCAATTATTGAACCCAGTAGTGAGTGCTCTGGGGGGAACATTTGGTATCAGAATTGGTAAAGATGGTGGAGAAAGGAGGCGTGTTGAACCTCTGCCTCATAGGAATCAGCCTTGGGCCGTTGACCTTGATTCTCCTACCCAATTGTGAAGTTAGAGGAGGTCAGACTGTGTTCCCATGCTGTTTTCACGGGCTCTACCAGATCTATGCTAAGAATCTTGAGAGATTATTATACTGCCTATGTAAATTTTCCCTTATACGCTACTAAATCACACTTAAATTATTGTTTCAAAACTGTATCTCTTTGTAGTCAGTGCTTATAAAAAGTGTTTTTAGTAGTTGTTTGCCTAAGGAAAAAAATCAGAGGAACAATATTCAGTAGTTACAATTTGTATTTAAAACCCTTAAATAACAGTTCTATTTGATTTGGCAATCAAGCCATGTATTTAAAAAGGTGACAATCGAATTTTATTCTGAACTTTAATAAGTTATGGGATTAATATATGTGTGAGGTCTAGTTAATATATTCGGTTATTGAAGCTAATGAATGGAACTAATGAAAAGAAATTTAGCGGTGTTATCAGTAGTCTGTAGGAATTTCCAACCACGACTTCCAACTGGTTTGATGAATAACTGTGAAAGTGGTGCATTACAAAAGATATAAAGATAATGTCTTCTTAATTTAGATATTAAAAGTTAAGCACCAAAATAAAGGGAGGCCTATAAAAAATCATATTTTCAAACGTTACACAAGTAATCAGCAGCCCTGTTCCCCTTAGTATACATGCATGTCTCATTGATCTTCATAGAAATGAGGCAAGAAAATATAGAAGAAGGACTATAGGTTTTGGAATCACCTAGTCTGAGGTTCAAATCTTGCCTAGGTCATTTAATTGCAATATGATCTTGAGCAAGTTAACTTTTATGGGTCTCTGTTACTGAATCTGCTAACTTGTAGTAACAGTAATGACCTCATGCATTCAGTGTGAGTATGAAGAATATAAAACATTTCTTAGATTGGCAAATATTGAGACCTTAAGTGGTAGTTCCCACTCTGCAACTGTCCCCAGAGAACCTGAAAATATGGGAAGTGGCTTAGATATACTTATTCTTTTATTTCCTGTTTTAAAAAAGAAAGAAATTTGTCTACTTCAGGGGTATATGTAATTCTTTTTCTTGACTTCTTTGGTTCCCACAAACCATTTCCTCAATGTTTTGGAGACTTTCTTTCACTAAAAAAAATATATATATATATATACATATGTATGTATATAGTAAGTGATCAACAAGTAAAGCTCTCAGGGAGCTCTCAGTTAAGTAAAGGAAGGTAGGAATGAGAAATCACAATTTAATTGTTGCCACAAAATGTTAGATGCTATGGGATTAAAATGGGGTATATAACAGACTTAGATTTATCCATTATCAAAAAATTCTTAATGAACGGTTATGCTTTAGCTAGACAAACCCTTCCATTCTCAACTAAGACTGATAAAAATTTCTCTTTAAAATGTAGACCTACATAGCTCTCCTGGGCGGTCTGTGGAGACAAGGCTGAAAAAAGAGGCAGAGAGAAAATTAAAGGCATCAGTCAAGAAAGTGATAGGCAATTCTAGAAAAAGAGGGCATAGAAGAGTCCCTCTTAGGGCTCCATTCTAACCATTTGGGGGAAATTGCAGTTAATATCGTTCTGACCATTCTTACAGATTTCTTTGGGTAAGCATTTGTACATGTTTCTGTAAAGTATGTTAAGTGGAGTTCCTGGATTATAAGGTTTGTAAATATTCAACCATAATCTACAACACCAGTTTTCTAAAGAGTTGTTATCAATTTATACTTCCACCAGCATGTATGAAATTCCTGTTGCTAAAAATCTTCACAAACAATTGTTATTGTTAGTCTTCGTAATTTTAGCCATTCTGACTAGTTTGTAGTTGTTACATTATAGTTATAATTTGCATTTTCCTGATTATTGATGAGGTTGAGTAGCTTTCAGATCCTTATTGGTCTTTTGGATCTCTTTTATGAAATGCTTGTTCAAGGGCCTTGCGCATACTTGTATTTGGTTGTCTGTCTTCCCATATATATTGTTTGTAGAAGTTCTAGAAGTTGATTTTAAGGAGAAAATAAGAGTTTTCCAAATGATCATTAAAGAGGAAAAATAAATACATTAATAAAAAGCATAATTGGTAGAATGATTTGGTTCACATAATGAATTTAAGATGCTGAGATTTTCTTAACTGAGGAGAAAGCATGAGATGGCGACAGGTGGGAGAGATGGAAGAAACTAAATATAAAGTCAGGGTGAAGAACCATATTACAAGAGAAGGCCAGCCTGCGGCAAGAGACGTCAGGTTTTCTTTTTCTCTTTCCATTTCAACATTTTTTACATGTACAATTCAGTGACATTAATTACGTTCATCTTGTTGTTCAACAATTACCGTCATCAGTTACTAATTTTTTCATCACTCTTAATGGAAGCTCAGGGTCCCTTAAGCAACAAGTCCCTCTTTTCTCCTCACTTCTACACTTGGCAACCACTAAGTGGGATCATACAATATTTTTCCTTTTGTGACTGTTCAATTTTACATTATTGACCACCTCACCTTTTTGGAACTCTGGCTTGCACCCATAAGAAAAAAAAAAATACTTCTATATTTTTCATGTTTTATTACTTGTATCTATGAAGAATTTCTTCTTTTCTACACCAGGTAAATGTGCGGATCCGCCATTGTCCTTAGCATTCCTTTCCCTGGTGATTTTAACCACTGCCATGACTCAGCTCAGAGGTAACTTAAAATAACATCAGCAACATGACTCAGCTATCACTGCCACATGAAAGCTCCAGCCTATTCCTACACTCAAGCTTTCTTATTTATGCCCCCCTGCCTACTATTCTTGGAAGTCCTACGTATGCAGCTTGACGTCAGTTTACTCCAAACAGATTGGTCTTTCCATTAAAGACGCTGCTCCTGTTTTGTGGCACCATCTTTCTGGTTCTTTTGACTCAACTCTAACATTTTCCTGTTCTTTTTTAATTACCAATCATTTGTTAATTCCACTGTTTCAGGGTCTGTCTTTCCTTTAACATTCCTCAATCAATAACGAAAGTTTTCAACTTGGAGAAATAGAATCACTGTTAAAAGTAGCCTAAAATTAGAGATTTATTTTTTTCACCCAAGAAGTCTTGAGGCTAGAGCTTCTGGGATGTGTTCAGCATCTCAGTGATGTCTGAGTGGCATCTTCAGGGTCTCTTAAACTTTTCTCTGACTTTTCAAATCATTGTCTAAATCAAGATATCACATTTCTATTTAAAGAAGGAAGAAGTAGTAGTGCAGGTTCATCTGTTCTTTTTATCCAAAGTGCAAAATCTCTCCCAGAAAAACCCAGCAGATTCCTGCTTATGACTCACTGCCTTCTTTTAGCAATGTTTAGCATTTATGGCCCTATAGTAGAAAGAGATTAACATAAAAGGTTTGAAAAGGGGAATAGGGTTAGCCAACTGACAATGCTTCTTACCTTTCTCAGTTACATCTCTTTGTTGCTGTTGTTGTTAGGTGCCATTGTGTTGGTTCCAACTCATAGTGACCCTATGTATAACAGAAGGAAACATTGCCCGCTCCTGTGCCATCCTCACAATCGTTGCTTTGCTTGAGTTCATTGTTGCAGCCACTGTGTCAATCCATCTCGTTGAGGGTCTTCCTCTTTTTTTGCTGACTATCTACTTGACCAAGCACAAAGTCCTTCTCGAGGGACTGGTTCCACCTGATAACATGTCCAAAGTATATGAGACAAAGTCTTGCCATCCTTGCTGTTAATGACCATTCTGGCTGTACTTCTTCCAAGGCAGATTATCAGACAATGTTTCATTGCTATTCATCAGATTTTCACCAGCCAGTTTTTTCAGAAGTAGACTGCCAGGTCTCCTTAGTCTGGAAGCTTTCTGAAACCTATCTACCAAGGATGACCCTGCTGGTATTTGAAATACGAGTGGTAAAGCTTCTAGTATGGCAGCAACACACAAGCCACCACAGTGCCACAAACTGACAGACATGTGGTGGTACACCTCTATAGGATCTCATTTAGAAGATACATTTTTTTTTTTCTGTTGCTCTTCACTCAACTTATAGCAACCCTATAGGACAGGGTAGAGCTGCCCCATAGGGTTTCCAAACAGTGGCTGGTGGATTCAAATTGCCGACCTTCTGATTAGTAACAGCTCTTAACCACTGCACCACCAGAGCTCCTATAGGGTCTCATTTATAACCTGTTTCCCTCCCTCTTTATTCTTCCATCCCACCACAATTTTTTGTTCTCCCTTTTTTCTTTTACTCTTTGCTTCTTCCCTTTTTTTCTTTCCTACCTCATTTCACAAAGCATTTGAAAGTAATTCATAGGAAATTGATTAGATAGCATAATGAAATTAAAAAAAAAAAATTCCTGGATCATCTTGAGGAATGAATAGATTCCCTCCCACATGCACACACAAATTACAATATCTCAACTTGGATTATGAAAAGAATTAGTTAACAATGGAAAATTTCTGGTGCATTATTTAGGTAGACTAGGACTTGGTAATAAATAAATGGAGGCATAAATACCTTCACTATGAGAGATATTTATTTCCTGAGTTCAGGAGAAACTAATCATTTTCCCTACAAATAATCCATCCTAAGTATGGTGGTGAGCAAAAAAGATAAATACCATATCATTTATTGCAACTAGTTTCAAAGGAAGAAATTTAAGACAAATTTCTTAAAAAATTGCCCTATTAAGTTCTACCAAACTATTATTGAGTTCAGCATGTAAGTGAATAAAAATAAATAAATAAACAAATTTGGTTGATAGATTTCCAATTTAAATTGACATGGTACTCGCTCCAAAAATATGTATATAGGAGAGTGTTCTTCCTTCTCACATTTAAGTGAGGATCTCTCCATATGCAATTGTCATTACCATGTGATACATGAATTAAATAGAGCTTTAAATCCATTTTCCTATGAGACAGGTAGATATAAATAGATAAGGTTAAATGTCACCATGCATCTAAATGGTCAACTGTACTTTGTTGGGAAGGTTACAAACACTGAAGTATGTACTCTCAGCTTAGTAGTGATTGGGCCCATCTGCCTCCTACTTGAATTCTTCTGTCTCATGTTTCTCCCATGTGATGGCCTTAATTCTTCTGTCTTCTATCTTTTGTGGAATAGAGTTCATACCATTTTAGGCCTTCCATGATTTTATCCATATCTAAATTATCAATATAGTATTTTCCACTGCTCTCTTTTTCATACATATATATGAAGTATATACATATTTTGCATATATTTATTATATTTCAGTTAAACCAAACTCTTTATATGTTCCCTGTCCAGAAACATAAAAAAGTTTGGTTTAACTTTGCTCTTAGCTTTTCCCTCCCTTAGAATTCTCATCTGTGAAGATTCTCTGGTCCTCCATTCCAGCTCAGACACTTACCTGCATCACAGGTTACAGCCTGTCCTAGAGATATGCTTTGTATTAGCACACACAGTATATCTTTAAAGTTTTCATCAAATGCCAACAATTAACAATCAAGAAATTTGATGTAAAAATGCTCACTTTCAAATATTTTCTGAAAAATTAGAAGTTAGACAACACTGGGCTGAGTAGCATCTCTGTCCCTTACATGGGACTTAAAATCCTAATACAACCCCGACCTTTCCCTCTTGTCCTAGACACTGTCACTGAGTGACAGCTACTATATGTGTTCATGTTGCCATTGTGGCATTCTTACGATAAAGGGTAAATTGACGGATTTCTTACAGGATCAACTCATATTACTTGCCTGGTCCCTATAAAAACATGAATGTGTAATCCCTGATCTTCATCATCAATATTTTCTTGCTCTTCTGTGTTTTTTCTGTCTCAGAATAAATATTTACTCTTGCATCTTCATAACATGTTGTGAAATGTATCATTGGCCACTTTTTGCACTGTATTGTAATTATTTCTATGTCTATGTTAAGTCTCAGATTTGGATAGCCCAGGTCTCCATTTTAAGTGTCAAAATTTGGATAGCTTAATAACTTAATGGAAACCCTGGTAGCACAATGGTTAAGAGTTTGGTTGCTAACCAAAAGGTCAGGAGTTCAAATCTACCAGGCCCTCCTTAGAAACCCGATGGGGCAGTTCTACTCTGTCCTGTAGGGTCGCTATGAGTCAGAATCAACTCGACAGCAATGGGTTTGGTTTTTATATTTTTTAATAGCCTAAAATGTCAATAGAGTGTTGAATTATTACTCGAAGGCTGACTCTGCAAACCTTATAGACCTGCAATAGTGTTTTGCAAATAGTTTTCTCTGAATACTGTTTGGCCAGTAAATGGTAAGTGTGTATACACCACCGATCTAATGGATCAGATTGACTTAATGGATGACAGTGTCGCATTACAAAAGCGCTACCGCATTCTCATGTAAAAAGAATCAGACACTTCTGAATAATTACTCATAAAAAAAATTCATTATTCTAAAAATCAGTATTTTTAAAATAAATTTCAAGCTGTTTTTCAAATTTCTTTTCTATTCTTTGACAAAATCAGGACATGTAGGCTGTTACATTAAGTCATTAAATATTAAATGAACTAAATTAAGCTTGAAAAATCACCTTAAGCAATTTCTCCCATCTTGCGTCTCTGAAATAAACCAAACAAACTATACTTTGTGTGCAGTCCAGCCAGCCAGAGAAAGACTGCGGAAGAGAACTGTCCTACCAAATTTGTTTTCTTTTTTCCCTCTGGTTTTATACTTACTTCCGACATTAAAAAGAGAAAGACAATCACTGCTCTTTCGGATAAAAGAAATAGCTGAAACTTGCTCTTCCAAGCACACTTTTTGTGAGGTAATAAGAAACTTAACACAAGGCTTTAGGGTCTCAAGATTGTTTTGCTTTTCCGCTCTCCCAAATCCTTTACTCTTTCCTCGTGAAGCTGTTAACTCTGTCTCATTCCTTCTCAACTTACACATCACGTTAAATTTCATTAGCAAAATGCTCTCAATTCTCACCTCTGGATTTGCCAGTCTCATCAATGTCTGCTTTAAGAAAGCAATGCTAAAACAATGTCTCTGGTTCCCGAAAGTGCTCTGCACAAACGTATATAATAATAGCTACTTTTTTTTTTTTACTGTTGATGGTCTACTCTGCATCAGACGCTTGGTATGCCCTGTGCTCCCAACAACCCTAACAGGAAGTTTTCACCCTGACTCTGTTGAGGACTCTGAGCTCAAGGGAGGTTAGGCACTTGCTCACGGCAACTTAGCCAGGTAGAAAAGGCTAGAATTGAAGTCCACCTATGGCTGAAACCAAAGCACTCTTTGTACTCTATCACACGGTTTATTTTTATATATGTAATCAGTCTACATGAATTCTAATTGCAAAGAAGCCTCAAAATTTATAAAAGTCATAGAAAACATATATAATCCTCCTTTCTGGATCATTTCTTTTCTTGGGAATGTGTGACCTATATCTTACATGTCCAACTAATTATCTCTGTACAGGGAATGTTACTTTGCCCCTAGATGTTGAGACTGGAAATCATAAGTTCTTGCCTAATAAGACTCTGCTCAATTCCAGCTTTCAGCAGTGCCCATCTTGGAACCTTTGAACAGTTCCTTCCATCTACTGTAAGATAGGCTCCAAGTCACTGGTCCTTTCATCCCTCCTTCTGATGTGTCTTTCAGGGAATGATTCGATTGGCAATAGCTCCCAGCAATGATGGCCCCATTGTTACTACCATCAGCTGCTCTTCAGGGCTTTTTGGGTTGTTTCCAAGAGCTCTCCCTCTAGAAGATCTTTCAAACTTTTGTATGGCTGGGAAACTGCTAATCTACATGCCACCAAGGAGAATTCTCCTAGGAAGTCCACTGAACCCTCCAGTAGGGTAGCTGAGTCACACAGTGCTCTCAAGAAACTTCATTGCCTCATATGCATACTGGCCTCTCACTTTATGTTAGGTTCTGGGATTAAAAAAAAAAAAAATTGTGTATATATATATATACATATATAAAAAGAGAGATTTAAAAAACAACAACAAACAAAAAAGGAAATGGGGCAGGCATATTCTCACAGAAATAGACAATTGTTTCGACTGTATTAAGGGCTTGACAGAGATGCACAAATCTGCTAAAGTGTATTAAAAAAAAAAACAACAGTATAACACCAGAAAAAGGCACATTTATGCATGCTCCTTTTTACCTTAAGGTTGGGCCAAAACCACATACTGTGAATTAGCTCCAGGGAGCATTCAGGTAGCTTAGGAGTTATATTTGCACTGAAGTTCAGAGCCATCATTTCCCCTTGGCATCTATAGGAGACATAATTTTGGTTGTAGATTCTTTTTACCAGTTTTTCCCGTACAGAATCTGGATAGCTATGAAAATCCTGTTGCTGGAACACTTTTGAATTTAAACAAAGAGTAACTTGGGTTACATATTAACTTTAAAAAATGGAAAGTTTCCCATTTCTGTTACATAAATGGAGCCCTGGAAGGCCTCCAAAAAGGCAATAATTTGACAATCTTCAACACCAAAGTAAAATTTCTCCACCCATTCAAGAATCCTGGGTTTTCATTCAAGGACAAGGTCTTTGGTTTGCTCGTGCCCATTCTTTTTCTCTCTGAAATCCCATCCCCTGTTGCTGTCCTTTTGCAACAAGACACTTCTTTCATATTTTCCTTTAGGGTAACTACAGCTACAAGCTACTGCAATTTTTAGAAATATTATTATTATTATTAATAGCATTAATTATAATAATATTAGGGTATATCTTTTTGGTGGGTATATTTATTTATATATTGATACTTTTATACCCACTTGGTATGGTGTTAGCTGCCTTTGGGTTGTCTTCGACTCATAACAACCTTATGAACAACAGAATAAAATGTTGCCTGGTCCTGCATCTTCCTTAAAATAGCCAAAACGTTTGAGTCCATCATTGCAGCTGTTGTGCCAATCCATTTCACTGAGAGTCTCCCATGCCCTTGTTGGTCCTCTACTTCACCAAACGTGATGTTCTCCACTAGTGACTGATCCCTCCTGGTGGCGTGTCCAAAGCAATTGAGTTGGACAATGTTGTGCTGTGATCCAAAAGGTTTTCCCTGGCTAATTTTCAGAAGCTTATTATCAGGCCTTTCTCCTAGTTTGCATTAGTCTTGAAACTTTGCTGAAATCGATCCACCATGTTTAGCTCCTATGGTATTTGAAATACTGGTGGCATAGCAGCCAGCATCATAGCAACATGCAAGCCACTGCAGTATGACAAACTGGCAGACAGACAGGTGGTAGCACTTGATATAAATTGGTAATAAAATCCGAATTCCGTATGTTTAATTTGCATAAATTGATAAATAGATGAAACTTTCAGAATCATTTTCAGTTTTTACCTTACCCTTGGATCCAAACCAGAGTTTTTAAATCACCAAATAAAAACATTCTTTTAGATTTCATTCTTACTCCAGATTGAAGTCACTCATTTTTAATTTAATCAGTCCCTTGATTTCTATGCACACCCTTTCTTATGCAAGATTCTTTCTTGATTCAAAGTACTCTTTTATTGGATTTTTTATCTTTTAAAATTAAGTTCTCTGGAAACTGGAATTCCCTAGCATCTGCCCACATGAGTGGCACTGAGTAATTTTCATATTATCAGAGCCTATTGTCTCCTCAGTATGCACTTAAATACCATCAATCACTAACACACTGGTAGCTTTTCTTGATTGACTTACCAGGTTTGGCAAGAGTTGTTTGTGATTACTACCCTTCTTTATAATACTTGCATTTTAAAATAATATTTTGATAAGAGATGCACTTGCAATTATTAGACCTCAATTTCAAGGTAATTCAGTATATGGTTGAGGGTGATATCTTGTCTATCTCCTAGGTTTTCTTGTTTCTCTTTCTGTTTACTTTTGAACTTTCATGTGATCATTTGGAATTAACTATCAGGTGACTAGTTTTAATATTGTGCGTGTTTATTTTTCTTCAGTACATATGCTGATCATTTATCTCTTGGTCTCATATATTATCTATAACAGCCTTAAGACTATATTAGCTTTGAGGGGCATCCAGGTTCTACCCCACAGAAAATTTTGAGCCTTAATTGTGTTGCCATGCTACCTGGTTACTAAAACATACCCCTGTGGTTCATTTGTAAGACTATGTCACGTCCCTTTTATTTTTTGCTTACTTTCATTTTGCTTTATGTTTCAGTAGCGAAGAGCTACTAATCTCATCAAATTATTCATATAAATAAATGAAATTTTAACACACTTCATCAGAAAAATTAGAAGATAGATGTATCAAATAACTTTTGGAAGGAAATAGTGGTGCATATAACTTATTTATAGTAAAACAAAGTAAGCATAATACAAGAAATAATGCTTAATTCCTGCTCATAACCACAGAGATATAGGTAAAAAATGAGGGATTTTTTAAAACCATGGTAAATTTAGGTTGAATAAAAGGAAGAGCTTTTATTTTTTTTAATCTTCACATCTATGTATGCTTTTGAATCATAGCACTTGAAAGACTTTTTGAAGGTCAAAAGTTCCAAGATCATGGAAAGAAACCCTATCAGGTTTCATCTTCCCACTTTCCATTTTTGTTCTCCCACAGTACTATTCAGCCACTCTGTAATAATGAGCGTCTTTGGGAAATCTCAAGATCTGAGTTAACTGGTCAACCTGTTATTGTTAATCCACCTACCACCTATGCAGAGTTGACCAATACAAACACACCCTTGTATATTTTTCTTTTTTGGTTCATGCTATCCTCAAATTTCCCATTACACTTTTTCTTTTTAAGGTAATATTGCCCAGATGACTCATATAAAATTTATAACACTCTGGCTCTTGGATTGTCTCCTATTACCTT
The DNA here is from genome assembly GCF_030014295.1 of Loxodonta africana. Lineage (NCBI taxonomy): Eukaryota > Metazoa > Chordata > Mammalia > Proboscidea > Elephantidae > Loxodonta > Loxodonta africana. The sequence goes on along the minus strand of NC_087347.1, from coordinate 105,651,449 downwards.
TGCATCAAGACAGGAGTGATATTCAGAATACGTAAAGACTTAATTGGTATCATGTAAAAAATTCCTACAAACAGTCACAAGAAGGTCACTCTACAGGAATGCAGGCTAGTATTCATCATTAGCCTTGGAGGAACAGATGGGCACCTGAAATTCACCCTCCAGGATGCTAGAGCCACTGCCAAGGGCATCATCTCATCCATAGAAGTCTGGGCCAGCACTGGCCAGGGAACAAGCAGAGGCTGGTCTGTATGAAAGGCCACAAGCTATCTTGCAGACATGCCCTGTAGGCACTTCCCAGGCACTCTGGGGGCTGGAACAGTGGGTGATTACTCAGGTGGCTCATGGAAGCTACTGTTTACATACCTTAAGTATATTATTATTTTAACAACCTACAAGAGAGTCCAGTGCATACCAGTTCCATATCAGCTCTACGTACTACCACAAGTATTTTACCTTGTATTTTTTTAATTACCGTTTTTCACACCAAATCTACTCTTTATTGATGATCTTCATAATTCATAGGATTATTTTGGTAAAGAATAAATGATAATGATCAGTCCAAAGTTAGTATGTTATAGAATGTATCAGTACAGTTATGAGGATTTTAAAGCTACTAGGTAAAAAAAATAAGCTGTACCAATGCATGCTCCATTTTAATAAATAGACAAGTAGTGAATGATTGCTGAGAGACAGTGAATTAACTCTTTACTTAGAAATTCCAGTAAAGACATATGTTTCATATTACTCCACTGGTTAGAAAAATTCTCGTTATCATGTTAATAAGGACAAAAACACATGAGACTCTGCTTTATTGAGAGGGATTCTGAACATAAACTGCAGTTGTTTGTCCAAAATACTTCATTTTAAAAGATGCCAAGTCGGAATAAATAGCATATGCAATAAATTATTAACAGAAACAAAGGACCTATATAATACTTTTTTAAAATTTAAAGCCAGGCTAGAAAATATTCATTGATGACAATTGTATGACTTCACTATTTGCTCACTCATTTACTTATTTACTCAACAATTATTTGAGGAGTTGATATTGTGTGAAAATAGAAGACACTAAGATTGGATAATTGTTATAGGAGGGATATGTAGAAGAAGACAGAGGAGAGGGTTGTTGTATAGGTGTTCTCCAGAGAAATAGAACCAATAGGATGTATTTCTCTATCTCTTTCTAGAGGGAGAGAGAGAGATTTATTTTAAGAAATTGGCTCACACGATTGTGAGGGCTGGCAAGTCCAAAATCTGTAGGTCAGATGACAGGCTGGAAACTGGCATGATATCTGTGTTAGAGTTTTGAAGCAAAATTCCTCTCATCTCAGAGACCTCACTTTCTACTCTCAAGGCCTTCAACTGATTTGGAAGGGTACACTGCATTATTGAGGGTAATCTGCTTGACTTAGTGTCAATTGATTATGAATGTTAGTAATATTAACAAAATACCTCCACAACAACATCTAGACTAGCATTTGACCAAACAACTGGGCACCATAGCCTAGCCAAGTTCGCACATATAAAATGGTGGTGTCAGAAGTCCTCTAACTTCACAAGGGGGGGGGTGGTAATCATGATCAGCCCAAACCTGATTCCTATGAGGTGGAGGTCAAATGTACCTCTACTCTCCAACCTTTTTACCAATTCTGAGACCAGCCACTCAACCCATGGCACTCTCTACGTCTCTGCTGGGTTCAATAAGTCATTGCAATGGCCACGCAAAACTCACAGACCATACTCATGATTATGGCGTTTATTAGGGAAGTACCCATTGCCATTGAAGTTGAGTTGATTCTGACTTATGGTGACCCTATAGGACAGAGTAGAACTGCCCTATAGGGCTTCCCTGGCTGTAATCTTTATGGAAGCAGACTGCCACATCTTTCTCTCGTGGATCAGCTAGTGGGTTCAAACTTTCCATTTAGCAGCCAAGCACATAACAACTACACTACAAGGACTACTTCTTTAGGGAAGTAACAGGTTTTAATTCAGGATTATACAAGATAACGTATTTGTGGTAGTACACAGGGCTGATATTAAACTGGTATGCACTGGTACTCTGGTGTGGGTTGTTAAAATAATAGTATACTCAAGTTTTGTAAATAGCTGCTTCCATGAGGCACCTAAGTTCCATTAGGGAAAGAACAGGTTACAATTTGCATCAGGACCAAACTGGAAGTAACAGGAACAGCTCAGAATACAGTTCTTGAATCAGGACAGCTTCTTCTCGGCCATGCCCACAGGCTGACCTCTGCCACCAGGCCCTGTTTGGGTCTGGCTTCTACCCTGCTCTGGCAAGTGTGATAGCTCTTTAGCTTACCAGGAAGCCTCCCGCCTGAAGGTTCACAGCACTTTGACTCTGCGGTTCAGCAAACCCACTGCATGCAGCCGTCTGCTGGTCCCATGACATTGTTGCTTCTGGTTATAGCTCTACAGTGTTACAGTTCTCTGTCTCCTGGATCTGAGAGGTTTCTCAGCACAGGGACCCTCGGTCCAAAGGATGCACGCCACTCCTGGCTTTCCTTGATGGTAGTGAGGTCCCCACTCAACCTGTGGGACTGGCTCTTTTTAAGCCTGGTGTGATGGCAAAACTGACGAATTCTCTTGGTGAGCCACAGGCACCCTATCGGCATAGTTCCAGCCAGTCCTTTTGTGGGAATTACAAGACTGTGACCAGAAAGGCCGTATGTAAAGAAAAACCCATTGCTCTGCAACACATAAGATTGCAATACATCATCATTGGGCAAAGGAATCTTCTTGTGGGAGTCATCTTGTGGTCAAAATCTGAGTTAGCCAGGCAAATGAGGCGAGAAAGAACAGCCCAATGAAAGAAAAGAGTTTATGCAAATACAGAGACCTAGATATGGGTCACCTGAGACAGGAGAGCTAGAAGAGACCAGATTATAAAGGTCTTTAAGAAGTAAACCAAGAAGTATGAGTTAAGTTCTGCAGTTAATGGGGGCTCATGGATTTTTTTCATGGAAGGGAATCAGTGAGTCTTACAATCAGATGTGTGATTTAGAAAATTCACTCTGGTTATAGTACCGGGAATTCACTGTAGGAATTCAGAATTGCTGGAAGACGACTGCAATAGTTTGAGGATTTGACTATATATAAGACCAGGTGGCAGCCGAACCCTGCTATGCTGATATGATGTGTGGTTGTGTCAATATGAATGTGAATTCCTGTGGGTTAATTTTGAAGAAAAAATCCGTTGCAAATATTTTTCTTTAATTGCATAAAGTAGGCACTCAGATTTGGAGTTTATGTTTTCACCTATTCATATCATGTTATTTAATCTTAGAGATAAAGTAATGAAAAATATTTAACTGGATGGCCGTAGAGAAGGTTTTGACGTTTTCATTTTCTTTATTTTTAAGATGCTGCCATCTAGTGGTACTTCTGTAAAATCACTTTTTACAGATCTCATTCAAGTTCCTATCCTGAGGTCTTGCCTCAAAACCGTCACATTTTAATAATTTATGTTTTCTTCTCTCCATGGGGAAAGAATTGCGCAGGCACTAAAACATACTGTAGAAGCCGCAAGTGATTTTTTGATGTGGTGCCATAGATCTGGCTACAGGGCTTTTAATAACGGGATACAGTATTTGAAGTTTTGTGGTTTTTTCAACAAGCCATTCTTTATAAATAATTAATAATAGGGTAAAAGTACTGCCTCCTCTATTTCTTGAGTTTTCTAAGTAAAGTTAAGTTATAAAAATGCGACAAAAAGTTGAGTTGCTAAAATCGCTTGATAAAAGTCATTGCTTTAATTAGAAATGTTGGTGAGAGAAAAGAGTTTCAAACTCAGAATAATTCGCTTTTTCCCCCTATTAAAATTTCAATATTAAAAAAAATTTTTTTTTTAAATTTCAATATTAAATGTGCGTCTTAAAAAGCCAACAGACGTGCCTGTTAAACGCAAACATTACTCTGCAAATCCAGTTTTTTTATAACCTCTCAATTTTGGTGGGAACTAATTGTATTTCTCTCCCATCACTCCAAAAATTTATGTTAGCATCTGTCTTATCCTTATGACATTTATTGTTCATTTTTCTTCTGAAAAAAAAAAAAAAAGCACAAATCCAGGCTCCCACACACGGAAAAAACATCAGTTACATCCTACTGGTAAGACACCTCCTTTTGTGAGATGCTGGATCAGGCACACTGTAATGTGTAAGGTATCTAATTAAATGACTCTTTTACATATTGCCTTGCTCTGTAGCAGGCCACGAAACCCTGGTGGCATAGTGGTTAAGTGCTATGACTGCTAACCAAAGGGTTGGCAGTTTGAATCTGCCAGGCACTCCTTGGAAACTCTATGGGGCAGTTCTACTCTGTCCTACAGGGTTGCCACGGCCAGAATCAACTCAATGGCAATGGGATTTGTTGGGGCTGGTAAAAGGCCAGATAGTAAATATTTTGGGTTTGAGGGACCATAAAGATTCTGTTGCAACTACTTAATTCTTCTACTGTAGAGTGAAAGCAGCTATAGACAAATGAGAATGTTTGTTCTTCAATAAAACTTTATTTATAAAAATGAGTCACATTTTGCATCCCTCTGCTCTAGGGAAAGTGCCTGCAATAGCTGCAGCGAGTTATCTATCTCGCCAGACCAAGGTTATCGGAAGGGGTCTTAGAATGATCCTGAAACTGGTTCTGCTGCTTTTGTTTTAGGAAAAGTTCTAACAATAGATATGTACCTTCAAAGTTTCAGAAAATCTAAAGTTTGGAGGATGGGATTAATATATATGCATTCAGTAAGCTGACCATAGAAGAATCCAAAGGTGAAATATTGTGTGAAGCTAATTATCACCTCCATTTAAGATCAGTTTTTTGGTTTTCAAAATTCATTTTCATGTATACATTTGTCTAAACGTGGAATGAATTACTATATAGCTAAGCAAAATTCTAACGTTTTGACATGTAGAAAGTGAAATGATTTTGATGATAAGTCATTTCACTTGAAAGTGATTACTTGGGTGTACTTTGCATAATACGTACTCATTGTTCCAGGTCATTCTTCTGGGAATTTAGTAGAGACAAAGGCTTGGTTTCTACACTAAAACAGTGTGAATTCTACTAACCAGAATACAAAACACTTGAAACCCTGTAACAAGTAACTAACTCAGGAAGACAGATGAGAATCAGATCTTGAGTGGCTGTTAGGGCCTAAAGTCAATAAGTACAGAGAAGACTGTGTAAAGTCAAAAATAACTTTGAAAATCTCTCCTAAAATGATTTCTTTTGCTCTATCATTGGATCAGAAAACTTTTTTTCTTTTTTAATTGAGCACCCTATAAAACTTCAGGCTATGTTGTCTCAAAAGTTCACATCTTTAAACACAGAATTATGCTGAGCGTAGAAGAGAGACCATTTTTTCTGACGACGTGGGAACTAAGAAGGACTGAATTCATACCTAGGTCCCTGAGTGGCACAGATGGTTTGCATTTGTCTGCTAACCTAAGGGTGGCAGTTTGAACCCACCCAGCAGTACTGTGAAAGACAGGCCTGGTGACCTGCTTCCCTAAAGATTACAGCCAAGAAAACCCTATGGAGCTCAGTTCTACTCTGTAACACATGGGGCTGCCATGAGTCAGAATTGGCTCAATGACCATGGGTTGGTTTGTTTGTTTTTAAGTGAGAACTGATCTAGACCTCGCATCTTGTGATTCTACTAGGATATGCACTCCCTGAATGGAATGGCAGCTGTAATTTCCAGGACTCTATAAATTGTGCCTTCTTCTTTTTGGGCTGAGTGTATGTATCAATTAGTTCTTGGCATAAAAATGGTGTGTAGGAAACCATTTCCAAACTTGGTGCTTTAATAATAGTTTATTTGTGGATTATATGGTATCTGCTGATCTTTTTTTTTTTTTTTTTTACCCGCTGATCTAGGCAGGACTTGTCTAGAGGGGTCCTGCTAAACTTAGCTCAGGTCATTCATATGTGTTTAGCCAAGTTAGGGGGCCGGGGATCGGGAGCACCCAATCCAGGCTGAGCTCAGATGGGGATGATTCTGATCCATAGTTCTCTCATTTTCCATCTGGGCCAGCAGAGATAGCAGACGACAAGAAAGAGCCAGCTGAACCACTCACATGCTTCTTGAGACTCTGCTTGCTTTACACCTCCCAACATTCCGTTGGTCAAAAAAAAACCACATGACTGAACTCGGTGTCAGAGATTTGCACCCTGCCCTCAGTGAGAGGAACTGAAAAGTTATATGGCAAAGGATGTGGGTAATAGAAGAGGAAGGAATTGGAACCATAAATGCAATTTACCACAGCTTGTATAGTGAATTGATAACATTAAAATGTGTGTATGATATAAAATTAGATACTAAACCAAAATTGATTCCTTAAAATTTCTGTTTTTGTTGCTGTTATGTGCCATTGAGTGAGTTCCAACTCATAGTGACCTATGTCCAACAGAACAAAACACTGCCTGGTCTTGTGCCATGCTCACGATTGTTATGTTTAAGCCCATTGTAGTAGTCACTGTGTCAGCCCATCTCATTGAGGGTCTTCCTCTATTTCACTGACCCTCTAGTTTACCAAGCATGATGTCCTTCTCCAGGGACTGGTCCCTCTTGATAACATGTCCAAAGTGCATGAGATGATATGTCAATATCCTTGCTTCTAAGGAGCATTCTGACTGTACCTCTTCTAAGACAGATTTGTTCATTCTTCTGGCAGTCCATGGCATATTCAATATTCTTCACCAACACCATAATTCAAAAGCATCAATTCTTCTGTCTTCCTTATTCATTATCCAGCTTTCACATGCATACGAGGCAATTGAAAACACCATGGCTTGGGTCAGGCACAGCTTGGCCTCAAACTGACATCTTCACTTTTTAACGCTTTAAAGAAGTCTTTTGCAGCAGATTTGCTCAATGCTGTACGTCATTTGATTTCTTGACTGCCGCCTTCCGTGGGCATTGATTTTGGATCCAAGTAAAATGAAATTCTTGACAATTTCAATATTTTCTCCATTTATCATGATGTTGCTTATTGGTCAAGTTGTGAGGATTTTTGTTTTATGTTGAGATGTAATTCATACTGAAGGCTATAGTCTCTGATGTTCGTCAGTAAATGCTTCAAGTTCTCCTCACTTTTAGCAAGCAAGGTTGTGTCATCGGCATTACACAGGTTGTTAATAAGTCTTCCCTCAGTCCTGGTGCCACTTTCTTCATGTAGTCCAGGTCCTCAAATTATTTGCTTGGCATACAGATTGAATAAGTTTAGTAAGAGGACACAACTATCATGCACACCTTTCCTGATTTTAAGCCACGCAGTATCCCCTTGTTCTTTTTAAATGACTGCTTTTCAGTCTATGTACAGATTCCTCTTGAGCACAACTAAGTGTCCTGGAGTTCCCATTCTTCGCAATGTTATCTATAATTTGTTATGATCCACACAGTCAAATGCCTTTGCATAGTCAATAAAACACAGGTAAACATCTTTCTGATATTCTCTGCTTTCTGCCAAGATATATCTGACATCAGCAATGATATCCCTCATTCCACATCCTTTTCTGAATCCAGCCTGAATTTCTGGCAGTTCCCTGTTGATATACTGTTGCAGCCATTTTTGAATTATCTTCAGCTAAATTTTACTTGTGTGTGATATTAATGATATTGTTTAATAAGTTCTGCATTCTGTTGGATCACTTTTCTTTGCAATGGCCACAAATATGGATCTCTTCCAACTGGCTGCCTATGTAGCTGTCTTCCAAATTTCTTGGCATAGATGGATGAGAGCTTCCAGCACTGCATACATTTGTTGAAAGAACTCAATTGGGGGTTCCATCAATTCCCGGAGCCTTGTTTTTCACCATACCTTCAATGCAGCTTGGCCTTCTTTGTTCAGTACCATTGATTCTTGATCATATGCTGCCTCCTGAAATGGCTGAAACTGACCAATTTTGGTACAGTGACTCTGTGTATTCTTACCATTTTCTTTTGATACTTCTTGCATCGTCATTCAATATTTTCCCCGTAGAATCCTTTAATATTGCAATTCAAGGCTTTAATTCTTTCTTCAGTTCTTTCAGCTTGAAAAATATTAAGCATGTCCTTCCCTTTCAGTTTTCTAACGCCAGATCTTTGCCCATTTCATTATAATGCTTTACTTTGTCTTCTTGAGCCGCCATTTGGAATCTTCTGTTCAGCTCTTTTACTTCATCATTTCTTCCTTTCACTTTAGCTGCTACTCTATGTTCAGAGTCTCTTCTGACATCCATTTTGGTCCTTTTTTATTTTCTTTTTAATGACCTTTTGCTTTCTTCACATATGATGTCCTTGATGTCATCCCACAACTTGTCTGCTCTTCGGTCACTAGTGTTTACTGTGTCAAATCTATTCTTGAGATGGTCTCTAAATTCAGGTGGAATATACTCCAGGTTGTACTTTGGCTCTTGTGGATTTGTTTTATTTTTCTTCAGCTTCAGCTTGAACTTTCATATGAGCAATTAATGGGCTATTCTGCGGTTGACTCCTGGCCTTGCTCTGACTGATGCAGTTTAATAGTCTTTTCAATTAATTGTGGATATTCTCTGATACTACACAGAATTTGGAAAGTGAGAACTTCTTAGTGGTTAGTTGTGATATGGAATGTGAAACCAAATTGTTCTATTTCCTGTATTTTGTTACATTAAACCCCATTCATCGATCTTGCACTTTGAATGGATCTTCGATCCATGCATGATCTGTAGCCTCAGTCATTGGTCATTTGAAAAATATTAGTTCACAAGATTATACAGGTCTTCCAAATATTGACATATTTCATATGTTAAAAAATCATATTTGTTAATATCACTTCCAAACTCATCTGCAATGTCTGGGTATGTGCTGGGAAGTAGTCATACTTATAGAAGTGGATACACGTTTTCTAAAATTCTACCTTTCTCTTGAAAATTCTAATTTTACCATTGGCGACAAATACAGTAAGTTGTTTTCTTTGAAGTGGCAGAATCACTATTTTCAAAAGAATGTCTGTCAGATGTTTGAGTTTAAATTATCATTGTTTGTTTGTCAGTTGCTCTTTCATGTATAAATGGTATTCCATGAAAAAGGGGGCTAGTTCAGCTTGCAACTGAAATAATTGCACAAGTGCATTACTATGAAACAGCCATCCTACTTCAGAATGTAGCCAAGTGTTTTATAAATATTCCCTTCAAAGAATATTAAAAGTATGACAATTAAGGTGTTAAGAGGAAATAAAAATTAATCATTTTTACAGCTCTATCAAAGAACTTCTTAAGTGAAATGTTTTTTTGTTTGTTTTCATTTTGGTTTTTTGTGGGGGCATTGAGAGTGAATGTCTGGGTTGGGTACAATACAATGACTGTTAGTACAGTTTGGTGCCACTGCCATGATTTATATTAAGATGCAAGAGTTTTACCCACCACTGTTTGTGCACTGTCAGTACAAATGTCAACACAGCAGAAAAGGCAAAGAATGTCTTAGTATTACGAAAATTGTTTGACCTGGTGAGTCTCCTGAAAGGCCTTGGGACCTCAGAGTTCCACATTTCACTCTCTGTGAACCACTGCATTAAAGGATGCACCTTATTTACGGTACTAAAAAAAAAATTAAACCTACTGCTGTTGAGTCGATTCCGACCCATAGCGATCCTACAGGACAGAGGAGGACTGCTCCATAGAGTTTCCAAGGAGCACCTGGCAGATTCGAACTGCTGACATTTTGGTTAGCAGCCTTAGCATTTAACCACTACACCACCAGGGTTTCATTTATGGTATAGCGGATTGTTAAAAGGTTTTCTTAAAGATATTTGTATTAACTATTTACAGTCACTAAGCAAATCTAATATGTTTGATTGTTTTCTTCCCCAGGGTTGTTTTGTTGGCTTTGATCTAGCACATGCTGCTGGAAATGTCGAACTCCACTTACATGACTGGGGAGTTGATTTTGCCTGCTGGTGTTCCTACAAGGTACAGATTAGTTAATGTGTTAGCATCCTTTTATTTCACCTTGACATTAACCCAGATGAAAAACTGGATAGGTGGGCCAATTTTAAGGACCTGAGTTACTTTTTCGTATGTCTTTCATTTCTGTGTTTCCTGATTTTAGTTTATAGTAAGAGTTACATGATAGAATAGTATGAAAAATAATTACTTCTGGTATTTTCATCCAGTCTCTATTCCAACTCATATTGACCATATAGAACAGAGTAGAACTGCCCCATAGAGCTTCCAACAGTGTTTAAGACCTTGGCTGCTAACCAAATGGTCGTCGGTTTCACTCAACTAGCTGCTCCTTGGAAACCCTATGAGGCAGTTCTACTCTGTCCTAGACAGTCGCTGTGAGTCGGAATTGACTTGACAGCAACTGGTTTCATTCGATGATTTTTTTTTTTTTAATAAAGAACCCGTTCCTTCAATCCCTAGGCTTCTATAAAAATGTCAGGAGGTTCTTGAGAAAAAGCCCCACACATTTAGAACTTAATTCAAATTGATTAGGTTCTTAGTTTTGACATTGATGTAAATATCTACTTCCTTCAAGATAATTCTTAGAGTCAATTGGTATTGGCATTTGAAAAAAAAAAAAAACAATTTGACAGGGAGGATAAAAATAAAACCAGTTTTAGTTTAGGCATTTTTAAAATATGATACCTTTATTATTATTTAAATGTTTTCATGACCAAAAAAAATTTAAATGATTGACCACTGAAATCAGACAGGCTTCAGTGGCAATGCTGTTTATTAAAAAAAAAAAAAATTAGTTGGGGCAAAATAGTCCTTCTAAACTAGTTTCTTGATTTCTATGTTGAAATTGCATATCTTTTGTCTCATGGTCTTTAAGGACTTACTGAGCAAGAGCTTTGGGCTAATGCCACTTAAAGAAGTTTTCTTAGTTAAAAGGACATCTCTTATTTTGTAACAATTTACTTTTTTTTTTTTTTGGTAAGGATTTATCTACTCTTTTAACATTAATGCTCTGTCACAAAAATACAAAACCACCAAATTTTGCTACATATCTAGAATGAATATTCAGTTTAGCAATGTATATTATGTTGCACAAAATTGATTTGCTGAAGTTCAAATCAATTGTATCAATCAGTTTTGCCACCCTATCAGGCCCAGTATTTTGTCATATTAAGAAATGAAATTAGCAGAAAGAATTGGTCTTTTCAAAGCCTCCCGTATTTGCTTTACAGTATTGGTTTCTTTTTATTTTATTTGACCAGAAATAGAATGATTATTTATCCTCAACCTAATCATTTTTTTATTTGTTTTCCCTTTAACAAAATTTCTAATAATTACACATTGCCAAATAGCCAAGATTTAGTTTCATTAAAAAAAAGAAATGATTATATTGTTTACTTTTTGTTATGTATTTAGGTAAGCCCATGCAATTTAATTTATTTTTGGTTCAGTATTTAAATTCAGGAGCCGGAGGTCTTGCTGGCGCCTTTGTCCACGAAAAGCATGCCCACACGATAAAACCTGCGTGAGTACCCATTTCATATTCTTTTTTGATGATGAATAGATTAAATTGCATGAATCAGGTGTTACATTTACACGAGTTCCTTAAGAAGCTATCCAGTAGGAATTTAGATTAATGATAATTATTTTACTAGTCTAGTAACAATGATGTGCTTTATCAGAAATAAATGCTTTCCAAAAAGTTCAGTCGATTGAGTGAGAAATTCAATCACAAAAAGAGGAGCTTCCGTGCTAAAAATGAGTCACGGCAATCACACAGAGCAGATGGTTGAACGCAAAGGGACCACTTCAATTTTTTTTTCAAAAACTAGACTTTAGAAAATTTCAGATTCCTGGCATTGATGCATAAATCAAAGGCAACCAGAGCTGTGCCTAATAGAGCCTTAAAAGTGGCATCTTATTATTAAAATTACATCTGCTTTTAAAGCCAGAAATGGTACATGATGTCTTGTAGGGAGTATCTTCTGTCCTAAAAGACTTTGTAATCCATGAAAACTGAAGAAGCTGAACACCGCACAGCAGACTGAGTACAGAGCAAGCAGTACTTTTCTATTTGATTGGACTTTCTTCGTATTTTAGAGCAAGAATAAATGTAAATGTAACAGACCAACAAATTTACACATTTTTATTTGACTGGGTAACTTATAAGTGTTCATTTTATCTTGATCTGGTATTGAGATACAGAAATAACATTCAGGAAAGAAAAAAAACTTAGCATAGTTGTTATATTGGAGCACATGTCATAAGGAGACTGTCTAGACTTCTAATAGATAATGTAATAATGTTTTATTCGTTTTCTGAATCTTCTCAGCCACTGGCTAAGTGGTACAGTCTTTACAAGCTTTGAGGCTGAATTGGTAATTCGGCTTGGAACACCTCATGTTTTTAGGCTCTATGCCTGTAAATCTTAGGAATTTAAGATAATTTTCTAAAGTTCATTTAATCATGTCTAAAATTTCTTCAAGGTTTCAAAGTTTTGAATTTAAATAGAGCATTTTCTTTAGATAGACATTTTGTCAGCCTGACATCTTCCTGGAGCATATTGTCAGTGCATTAGATTTCCTCACATGTCCTGATATCTCTGAGAAAATTATAAGCTATATATTATATTGTTAAGAATACCACCGCATATTTTAAAAACACATTTTTTTACAATGTTTTCCACTGGTAACATTTTATCTAGCATAATTTGTTTCTCCTATAGGCCATATACAACATATTGCTTGCTTTTGTGAAAACTCAATACCTTGATCATTTACCATTCTCCATTTATTTAAAAGGTAATAGAGAATCTGATGTATTATATTAACTCAAAGGGCAAGCTGTTGAGGCAGAAAAAATTAGGTAATGGGTATCAATTCTAGAGAATGAAGGAGTTAGAAGTTAAGTCTTAATATACTTGAGATATGTCTCTCCATCATGTGACCTTCATGGCTGGAGTGAAGGGGTTGGAGTGTGCTCATATGTGTCTCATTTTGTGTAATCTCAAAACCTTATGAACTCGGTGTATATCATTGTGAAATTATGTATCCAGGAGAAAGGCCACATAGACATTCCAGCTGGGTTATTTCATTGAGAAACTGACTTTATAAATCTCCATTCCTCTAATTCTCTCTTCAGCTGACCTTACCATCTTTTTGGTTCTCTCATTAATGAATCAGTGGAATAAGATCTTCTATGTGTGTTCATTTTATAGGTGTATGAGAGTCACAATTTTAACTTTTTGGGAAATTATACATCATTAGTTATTACAGCATTTTAACTATATGGCTTTGGAGACTGACAGGACTCCAATCAAGTTTCATTCATTAGAGGCCTCTTTTACAAGGAACTCTGGTTCATTTTATTTGTTCATATTTTGTTTCCTCCAACTGTTAAAGCTTCTTTTGATGTGATGTCAGAGGGATTCATTCCAGTGCTGCCAACTTCTAACCGTAACTATCCCCTTTGTAGCAAGTGTCGCGTACTATATTTAATTTATGTTAGGGAACTGGATCCCTAACTGGGAATGGGATACAACAGATTCCTACAAGCCAAGGGCAGGCAATTTTCAGATCATCTATTCATAGTCCCTCGTGGTAAAATAAATGCTTTGGTAGAACTTAACATTGTATTCTGTTCTGTGATTTACCCCTTGATACATCTGCAAATCAAACACCATCTGCAGAAAGAGTGGTAGTAAGAGCAACGAAGAGATAGACAAGGCTAACATACCAAGCTGTCTGAAAAAGACAAATTGCACAGCTATTGTAATGATGCTCAATAAATTGTTTTCTTAATAGATTGGAGGGGTGTTCCCTTGTGAATAGTATTTACAATAGAGAAGTAAAATACAACCTAAACTACAAAAGCTCCAGCCTGAGTAGTGATTCCACTGTGAAATGCAATAATTATATTTCAGCTGTTAGGGTTCTGTGATCAGCTGGTCAACTCTTTCTGTTTAATAAGCCTTCTGCCACCTATACATTTCTCTTCTTTTTGGACCATACAGAGACTAAAGAGAACTTTTCCTTGTTATTTAATACTGTAGCTGATTTAAATTAAGAACATCAGATAGAATGGAATAAAATTGCTATTGAAGTTGCAAACTTTGTGAAGTAATCTTTACGCTTAAAAAGGATGGCACCTAGTGGCCAAATATGTTATTTCAAATAAATAATATCCACACAACATTTTTCTTGGTCAGTCATTCACCCTTTAGCAATTTTTTAAAAAAGTGAATATGCTTAAACCATTCTTTTATTTTAGATCATGTGTCTATATATTTATAGTGTAATATTTATGTAAGCAAAGGCTTCAACAAAGAGGTAGAACAGGATGAAGGTAGGAGCACAGGGCAAAGGGGACATTTTAGGCGTGGTAAAGGTTCATCAAGGCTGGGGTAAGAAGGCATTATGAAGCAATGTCCCACCTAGTGTGGGGAGTGGATCACAGGATACGTAATACTGTATTCTAAGAGTTTAATAATTAGTGTGTTGTTTCCAGAGTCCCTGGATGACACAAATAGCAAGCACTTGGCTACTAATGGAAGGGTTGGCTATTCGAATCCACCCAGAGGTGTCTCAGAGGAAAAGCCTGGTGATTTACTTTGAAAAGATCAGAGCCATCCAAAACCCTACAGAGGGCAATTCCCCTCTGATACACACGGTTCACCATGAGTCAGAATCAACTTGGCAGCAACTGGTTTGGTTTTTTGGTTTGTATAGTTTTCATAGTCTTTTACAAAGTTTGCATTAGCAACTGGTAAATTAACATCTGTACCAAGAAGTTTCTTTTCCTTTTTTACCTTAATGAGGCATTTTGACCATTGTTCCAAGTTGATGACCTAGGATTTTTTTCCAAGAGACTTTTGCCAATTGTGATGGCTAATGTTATGTGTCAACTTGGCTAGCTCATGATTCTCAGTATTGTGTCATTATCCTTCGTTCTGGGATCTGATGTAAGGGGAGTTTCCTGGGGTGTGTGGCCTGCATCCAATGTGTATGGATGCTCTGGCAAGGCTCACTCCCACCTGACTGGTCACCATCTGACTTCTGGTTCATGGGACAGGAGCTAGCAGCTTGACACCTCACAGGCAGATTTTGGGATTTGCCAGCTTCTGCAACCCTGTGAACCAGCAGCCTGTCATCTGACCTGACAATTTTTGGGCTCATCAGCTCGTGCAACCATGTGAGTCAGAAGAAACCTCCAGCCTGATGTCAGACCATGGATTTGGGACTTGCCTGCCTCCACAACTGTGTACGCCATTTCCTAGAAAAAAATCTCTCTCTCTCTTTATATATATATATATATGCTTCACTGGTTTTGTTCCTCTAGAAAACCTAGCCTAAGACATTTGGTACTGAGAGTGATTCTAGAGGAACCAAATCATAGGGCTGAGCTTTCTGGAATTGGTTCTCAAGCCTGGCTAGTCTTAAAGGTGCTAATGACCCTCAGCGAAATTTCTAGGGAAGCTTTGGTGTGGGGCATGTCAAGGTATTCTTTCTAAAGTGAAGGATAAGCTGTTGCATCTGGCCCCTCCTACAGTTAAAAAGAAGGCACAATGCCTGGCAGACATCTTTGGATTTAGAAGGCAGCCGATCCCTCATTTCAGTGTGCTGTTCTGGCCTATTTATCAAGTGACTCGAAAAGCTGCAAGTTTTGAGTGGGGCCCAGACCAAGAGAAGGCTCTACAACAACAGGTTTAGGCTGCCATGCAAGCTGCTCTGCCAGTTGGGTCTTATGATCCGGCTGATCCAATAGGGCTTGAAGTGTCAGTGGCAGATAGATATGCTGACCCATGGATTTGGGACTTGCCAGCCTTCTCAACTGCATGAGCCATCTCCTTGAACTAAATCTTTCTGTCTCTGTATGTGTGTGTATGTATACACGTACACTTCACTGGTTTTGCTCCTCTAGAGAACCCAGCCTGAGATTTCAATAAAGCAAATGAGTAAATTAGGTGCCAGACTTAATCTGCTGCATTAAGCATTATAATTCAAGCTGCTGTTCTCAACCAAAATTTGACCTTTTCTTAGTTGGTCATCACCTTTTCTCACTCCAGGGTCGGATTGTAAACCATGTCTACAGTTAAGAATTATAGTAAATTAGCGCTGATTGTAATGAAATGACTTCTTAGTCCCTCCCCCCTTCCCTTGGGGGCAGACTTCAGTCTACAAAGTTAATAATTACCGCTTCGTGACTTGAAGGAAGACACTTTTAATTATAAGTATTTGACAATCAGAAATGTATTCCTAAAAAAAAAGTGCTTAAATAATCTTGAATTTTTCTTTTTTACAGATGTTGATCTTTCTGGCATACATTCGAGAAATACTTAACCTTTTTATTTTAGAGGTCTCAAAATATCTGAAGCCCATGGAAAGACTCTTCTGTAAGACACCATACACTGAAATTCAAAGATCTTTTTTTTTTTTTTTTTAAATAGGGGCTCTAGTATGAAAACAGGAGCTGATCAAAGGAGATAGTAAGATTCCTTCTAGAATTTATTTTTTTACCCTGTCCGGTGAAATCACTCATACAGGAAAAACACTGTTCACTTTTCACACAGGCTTAACAAACCTCCAAACGCCCCCCCCCCCCGCCATGTGTTAAACACGTTGCCGTCAAGTTGATTCTGACTCACGGCAACCCCATGTGTTACAGAGTAGAACTGCGTCCATGGATTTCTTAGCTGTGATGTTTATGCAAGCAGACCACCAGGCCTTTCTTATAAGGCAACGCTGGATTAGTAGTCGTGCACAAATCGCTTGCCCTGCCCAGGGATGTCTCTCCCCTTCTCCTCAAGGTCCCTTGAAAAGCTTGTTTTCCTTGGGGTATATTTTTGAGCTTTGCTGAGTTGCCAAGAGTGGACCTAGCAATAGTTTTCTTGAAAATGCTAGAATCTTAAATCATGCTAACATATTTCCATAACCAGTTAGAGGTGTTTGATTGAAGGCTTTAAATAGAGATGACATTTTGTAAAGCTTTATTGAGGGCTTGAGTCATCTCCTTTATTGTAACAAGTGATTTGCAAGTTAAAAAAAAAACAGCCGATGAGGCTAGCTGACTTTGGTGCCTGGCTAAGGCAATTTTTAGACCTCAGAAATGTGAGTGATTATTATAATTACTTCGCAACTGAAAAAAAGGAAAGAAAGAAAACATAAAGAACAGGTTTCAGAAAAGTCCAAGAAAGGATAAAAAGAAGTGAAAAAGGCTTAGAAACTATAAGCTTATGTCATGATTGGCTTAACTGTACAATCAATGTTCGTCTTATGGGGGGCTCATCTTATGCACATTTGTTCTGGGAAACACAGACCTGACATATTTAGATTCTATGCACTTCTCCAAGAAATGGTTGAGAATGCAATGGCTCAAAAGGTCTCGATAACTGAAACCTTGTTTTCAGTTTCTTAATGATCTTTTCCGATTTAGTACTTAATAAGTCTTTGCCTAGTACTGACATAAGGTGTTCTTGTTTAAAATCTGAGAGAATGAAGAGTTGTAGGTGACAATGTCAAGGATGGGAATTCAGGAGACTTCAGGTGGTTCCAGATGTGACAGGCCACATCTGGTAGGAGTTTTCACAGAACCCCCAAGATGAAATGTGGCCTAGGCCTTGTGGGGCATCTGCCCTACCTATTTAGCCTGTTGTAGAAGGATGTTCAGTATTAACATAGATAACTTCCCAGCCACAGTTTCTTGACCTCAAGGCTACATTAGGTACAGTCGGCTGTCCTTTGTCTTTAATAGTTATCTCCCACTCCTCTAAGTTTTCACGGCACCGTTTCTGTTGGTTCTGCTAGAATGTATGTGATGACGTTTCTGTATCTATTACGAAGTATACTTTCTCACTTTTTCTATGATTCTCCCTAAGCCCCAGCCCTTGATCCTCATCCACATTCATGATTTCAACTTCTCCTCATTTGTAAAGGAAACCAGTTTGCCCTTCCGGTTTTACTGCTTGCTTACTTTTCAGCCATTATTATAATCTTATTGCCAATTACAAGAGTTCCTTGTTGTCCAAGCATTATCCCAGGCCTCCAGCATACACAGTAATGTAAGAAAGCCATGATTGTCATCACAGGGACGTATTCACTAATGGACCACCCACATATAAATTAATCCTTACCTGGACACTCTTTCCCAATTAGTTTAGCATCTATCTCTATGAACTACTTACAGCAATCTTAGTCTCTTACTGATTATAGAATGTTATCAGCATCAGATAATACAGTGGAAACAGATTCTGAAGCAGAATTTTGCAAGAGATGCAGGATTTCATGATGCTGGAGAACTGCTGAATCACAAAATTATGGGCAGTGAGAACCTGTCAAAGTTAGAGAAGTTTACAGTAAAAATTGACAAGGTACTTCAAAAGCAAATGACTCAAATATCAAGGATTAAACAGAAATGATGAACTCCTCAAAAATATTTTTTTTATAAAAATCTTCATCTTTATGGTCATGCTGAGAACTTAATATGAAAGAAATTATATTTTGCTATCATAACATTTTGTCAAAAAATACACCAAAAAAACCCAACATTTGATTTAGTATTTGTTATTTCTGAGAATTAGCATATTGTTATTTTAATCTCAGTTTTGGTAAATTCTAAGTCAAATTTTTAACGTAATTTTCAAGATAACATCTTAATTAAACCATTTTTCTTCTCCATTAGTTACTAGAAATTTATGGTTACTGGCTCACAATGGATTTCTTTTAGTCTGCCAGTCGCATAGATCCCATTTGCCATTAGATAACGAAAACTTCCAATACGCCTGTCTGTCTCTCTAATGCGGGGATAAATATGGTAAAACTTGAATTTTATCTTACTCAAAACAGGTGTTCTTTCCAAGGTGCTCATTGCTTCATCATGTAAAGGGAATGGCCTTGAGTCTATTAAGGAGACATGAACAAATGCAACCTAAAAATTTTGCGGGCAGAAAACCTTCATAGATGCAAATAAATATAGGATTAAAGAAAACTCATTCCAACTCATGGCGATACCATGTGTTAGTGGAGTTGTCTCATAGGGTTTTCGTGGCTATAATCTTTTCATGGAAGCAGATTGCCAGGTCTTTCTTCTGTGGTGCTGCTGGATGGATTTGAACCACCAATCTTTAGGTTAGAAATTGAACACAAACTATTTGGGCCACCCAAGGACTTAAATAGTACCTATGATTTTAAAATCATAATCATTGGAAGAGGTGTTATTTAAATAGTCTAATAAGCATTGGGAGCAATGGCAGAAGAGATGTCTTCAGCTTGAAGCTGGTTGGGAAAAGCTTGAGCCAGGAGATAGAGAAACTTGCAGGTAAGTATCCTCTATAAAATAGAATGCTATGTTAGCCAAGTGAATTAACTTATTTTTTGTTACTTTGAAAGCTGAAATGGTTGCCTACAAGAGAGATTTCAGTTGAAAAAGAATTACTTAAATGGTATTTCTTAAAAGGATGTATCAAGTGATCTTTTCCTTTTTATACTCTTCACTAGAATTTTTATGGAATCTGAGTTATTGACTTAACATTTTAAAGCCTTCCTCATTATCATAAAATTGCTCTTTCTTCCTATTTTACAATATTTTAGAAATTATAAACTGGTAAGATCAACAAGATTGCTTCAAGCTCACACTTAGTTCCGGAGCTGTGATCTTGGAGTGGATTATACCCACTGTAAGTTCAGATCTTCAAATCATCATTGTATGGAATCTGAAAGAGGACAAATCCCTTGCACAATACTCATCTGTGGAGTAATTACGTGTAATCTATGCCTCTCCTTATTTGGAAATTATTTTAGATCAATAACTTGAAAAGGATCCCCCCATTTTCTTGGCTTGACAATTTTTACTATGCAAAATCTTCTAAATAATTTCCCTGTGTGGCAAATTTAAGCTATGATCATAAAAATAACTTTTATGCATTAAAGCACAATCACAGTTAAAAATAAATTTAGTAAACAATCTGTTTTTCTCAAGCTGGGAGACAAGGTAATAGTGGCTCTTTAAAGAAAGCTGATAGTAATTATCAGTAAAAAAAAGATATATTAAAGCCATTCTTAGCTCACAAATCACTACTCTCAGATAATGATGACATTATCATTAATTTGGAAAAAACTGAAGTCCTTTGAAATCTCAACATTTATTTTCTATTCTAAAATTACCATCTAGTGTCTCTGAAGATAAATGGGGTCATTGAACCTTTCAGACACAAAAAGTAAGACTTGTCAAAGAGCTTCGGCTCTTGTTTTAATTACTTCCAAGTTTTGTCCATAGAGTAACCTTTGAAATCTGCAGGGCTTTTGATAGTAACTCTGAAGAGCTACCGCTAAACTTTTGTTTGTTCTCGCTTAGAAAACATGTGTATCAATCTGACTCTTTGTAATGGCCAGATCAGCTGGTGGTGGAAAGGGCAGCTGTTGAATCTGCCCCTGACTCACGGGGAACCCATGCACTGGGGAACAAAACACTGCCTGGTCCTGGGCCATCCCAGTGACGGATTGTGGTTCAGACTGTTGTGATCATAGGGTTTGCACTGGCTGATTCAGAAGTAGATTATCAGGCCTTTCTTCCAAGCCCATCTTAGTATGGAAGCTCTGCTGAAACCGGTTCACACACAAGCCTTCCAATAACAGGGCTGGTGGCTGTGCATGAGCTACCCCGGGTGGGAATCAAACCCAGGTCTCCTGCATGAAGGCAAGAATTCTACCATTGAACCAACACTGCCTACAACTGGGGTGGAGACTTGTTGCAATAATACATGGAAGTGTGGGGTAGCACGGGCAACTGCCTCATCGCACACAGTCCCAGTGGGTCCCAGTGCTTCCAGATTGGTGTGGGCTGACTTCTCAGACCTGAAGAACACTTGGAATACTTTACTTAGAACAAAGACCTGAACTTAAGCAATCCTTACTTCATTTACCTGTTTGTTTTTTTAAATTTTTCCAGAGGAGGGGATTTTACTGAGTGGGAATTATCTGTCTAGAGTTGGGGTCTGTCTCTCTTACGCCCAACTCATATATAGAGAGCTTGTTTGGGCTCCCACGTCAATTCCTTCTCCAATCAGCTTTGGTCAGGGCAACCGAAGGCTTGGCATAAACTCTGGCAATATAGACAGGAAATGACCTTGAGGCTTTTTTTTTTTTTTTCTACGTGGCCTGTAATCCTTGTAAGATTTCATCTTAGTGTAGCCAACAGAATTGCTTGAAACATGATTATACAATTAAACCTTCTTGATTTTAAGCTTTTGAGTACAAAGGTATTGGCCTATCAATATGCATTTTCTTTAGGGATCCATAATGCCTGTTATGAATTGAATTGTGTTCCCCCAAAATATGTGTTGTAAATCATAACCTGTGGTTTGAGGCCCTGGTGGCACAGTATTTAAGAGCTTGGCTGGCAACCAAAAAGGTTAGCAATCCGAATCCACCAGCAGCTCCTTGGAAACCCTATGGGGCAGTTCTACTATCATATAGGGTCGATATGAGTTGAAATAGACTAGACAACAATGGGTTTTCAGGGTTCGTGCCTGTGGTTATAATCCCATTTGGGAATGGATTGCTTTGTTATGTTAATGAGACAAGATTACTGTAGGGTGTGTCTTGAGCCATCCTCATTTGAGATATTAGCAGAGATGAGGAGGAGAGCTGCCCAACCACATGAAGATCACCCAGAAGCTGAAGCTCAAAGAGACAAGGACCTTCCTTTAGAGTCCCCAGAGTGAAAAGCCTTCCCCTGGAGCCAGCACCCTGAATTCAGACTTCTATCCACCTAAACTGTGAGAAAATAAATTTCTGTTTGTTAAAGCCACCGATTTGTGGCATTTCTGTTATAGTAACACTAGATAACTACAACAATGCACAGTGAAATATTTATATTTTTTGTTGTTGAATATACAGCCCTTTCTTTACTTTTTGGCATAATAGACAAACCACCTTCTAGCATATGGAAACATTTCTACTTTGCAAATTATTCTGAAGGGGGTATGATTTGCAAAATACTGTCAAATTAAATATGCATTTCCATATGCTTCTAAGAAAACCAAATATATCCATGAAAACTGACTACAGACAATTTCATGAGTATTTTAATCAACAATGATGAATAAAATTCAAGTAGTTTTTTCTAAAATCCTAGATCCAGACATCTTTTTTCTGTTCTTATGCTTGTAACATCACTATTTCTCAAAGGATTATAAACCAATATTTCAAAGTAAGGATTTCCAAAAAGTGAATGTAGAAATTTCTCTAAGGTTTCATTTATTAATGCTTTCAAACCAAGAAAATACTGACTTAACTCTTGTAAGGACAACATATTATCCTGAAATATCAGGAAACAAATGTTATTATCGTGATCTCAAGAAGTGTTTTTAATTTTTAATATTTATTTATGACTATGGGAGCCCTGGTGGTGTAGTAGCTAAACACTCAGCTGCTAACTGAAAGGTCCGCAGTTTGAATCCACCAGCCACTCCTTGGAAACCGTATGGGGCAGTTCTATTCTGTCCTGTAGGGTTGATACAAGTCGGAATCAACTCAACAGCAACTGCTTTTATGGTTGTAATACTGTTAGCTCACCGGACTCATCTGAACAAGCCCCCTATAGGTGAGATTTTGAAAACCCAGTGCCGTCGAGTCAATTCCGACTCAAGATGTAACTAAATCAGTAACAAACCCCAGTGAACCACCTTATCTTGCAATATGTCAAATGGAATGGATGGGAAATGAGGGGAATAAAGAAATTAAACTTTATGATCTTTCCTCAAATTACTTTCTAGAGTTAAATCAGTAGACTTAGAACAAAGTATAGAAATTGTGAATATACAATTTTTTTTAATAGAAAATAGAAATTCACTAAAAATATTCATTGACAACTTAATGTGATTTGGTAATATTCTGCCTGCTTAGTGTCATGGTCATCTCAAGCTTCAACAGCCATGTCCAGGAATCTATTGCTAGCTTCAAGGGTTAAATAATTTATGGACTGAAGCAACCTACTGTGCCTGTTTCAATATTTTTTTTTAGTTATTGGTACCTTTGAATCTGTCTCCATCGCTTAGCCATGCTTTCATTTTTCCTCCCAATATTCTGGTTACCAACTACCTAGGTGTAGACTCTTCATTGCTGTCTTATTTTTAGTCTCTTTGGTGTTTGTCTTTTTCAATACAGTTTATATCACAACTGCTTTTTCTAAATCTATGCCTAAACTCTAGCTCCATCTTCCAGAAGTGTGCCTGATATTATCACTTCTGTATTCCAATATCTACTTCAGTTCTGACACATGTGTCTCTGTTTCCCAAGCCCTTCTTCTCACTCCACAGGGGAGGTTATCAATATCAATGCCCTGCTGTGAGGACCTGGCCTTAGAACTTGACTGGGGGACTTAAATACTCATGCAACCACCCCAAATCCTACCAAACTGAAGTTAGATCCCTGAAGGGGAGTGTTAACATGCTCAATTCCATGCTTGTTTTTTTTGGTCACCCAAATTGGATTGATTGTCTAGAAAAGACTGGCAGTGGAAGCTAGAAGAAATGCTTTGGCTGATGCATGAATGGAGCTTGGGGAAACCAAGAGCAAAGTGCTGAAAAGTCTAATTATTCATGAAAAGAATTTAATATTTTCACTAAAAGTAGTGGAAGAATTTTTACTTAAAAATAAAAGGGACATGACATAGTCTTACAAATGAACTGCAGGGGCATGTTTTAGTAACCAGGTATCATGGCAATACAATCAGGGCTCAAAATTTTCTGTGGGGCAGAACGTGGATGACACTTCCATGTGATACTTTCATTTATTAAAGACATATTTATTGAGCATATAATATATACCTGGCAACTTTTTTTTATTATTGTTAGAACTTTCTTTAATTGTACTTTAGATGAAGGTTTAAAGAACAAACTAGTTTCTTATTAAAGAGTTAGTACCATATTGTTTTATGACATTGGTTAACAACCCCAGAACATGTCAATACTCTCCCTTCTTGACCTTGGGTTCCCTACTGCCAGTTTTCCTGTCCCCTCCTGCCTTCTGATCCATGCCCTTGGCCTGGTGTGCCCCTTTAGTTTGATATAGTTTTATGGGGCAGTCTAATCTTTGGCTGAAGGGTGAACCTCAGAAGTGACTTCATTACTGAGCTGAAAGGGTGTCCAGGGGCCATACTCTTGGGGTTTCTCCAGTCTCTGTCAGACCATAGTCTGGCCTTTTTTTGTAAGTTAGAATTTTGTTGTACATTCTTCTTCGGCTCTGTCTGGGACCCTATATTGTGATCTCTGTCAGAGCAGTCAGTGGTGGTAGCTGGGCACCATCTAGTTGTACTGGACTTAGTCTGGTGGAGGCTGTGGTAGACGTGGTCCATTAGTCCTTTGGACTAATCTTTCCCTTGTATCTTTAGCTTTCTTCACTACCCTTTGCTCTTGAAGGGGAGAGACCAGTAGAGTATCTTAGATGGCCACTCACAGGCTTTTAAGACCCCAGACACTGCTCACCAAATTAGAATGTAGAACATTTTCCTTGTAAACCATGCTATGTTAATTGAGCTAGATGTTTCCCGAGACCATGGTTCCCATAGCCCTCAGCCAGCAATTTGGTCCTTTGGAAGTTTGGATGTATCTATGGACCTTCCATGACCTCGCCTTGTACAAGTTGTGCTGGCTTCCCCAGTATTGTGTACCACCGTCTCACCCTTCACCAAAGTTACCACTTATCTACTGTCTATTTAGTGTTTTTCCATCCCCATCCCTCCCCTCCCTCATAACCATCAAAGATTGTTTCTTTTTGTGTGTAAAACTTTTCGTGAGTTTTTACAGTAGTGGTCTCATACAACATTTGTCCTTTTGTGATTGACTTATTTCCCTCAGCATAAAGCCCTCCAGGTTTTCCATGTTATGAGATACTTCGTAGATTCATCATGATTCTTATCATTGTGTAATACTCCATTGTGTCTATGTACCACAGTGTGTTTATCCATTCATCTTTTGATGGGCATCTAGGTTTTTTCCATCTTCTTGCTATCACAAACAATGTTGCAATGAACATGGGTGTGCATATGCATATGTCTATTCATGTGATGACTCTTATTTCTGTCGGATATATTTCTAGGAGTGGTAACTGGCAATTTTTAAGGTGTTTGGGGTATGATGACAAACAAAGCAAAGATCCCTGTCCTCAGGGAGCTTACGTTCCAGCAGGGAAAGAAAGGCTACACATATAATAAGGAGGAGATCATGCAATTTGTTAAAAGTTGATAACTCCTATGGACAATTGTAAAAGGAGGACAGGAAAAGAGAGTATAGAAGCACCCGAGGTGGGATCCTTGGCAGCTTATGGTATTAAAAAGGCATTCAGGGAAGCCCTATTGAGAAAATAAGGTTTGGATGAAGAATTAAAGAAGGTAGGGAATAAACCAAGCAGTTATTTGACAAGGAGATTTTCAGGCAGAGGGAATATTTAATCAAAGGCACTAAGGCAGGAGTGTATCCTGGATGTGAGGAACAGTAAAGAGGCCAGCTTCGCTGAAATCCATTGAGCAAGCTAGAGGTTAGCAGCAGATGAAATCAGAGAGATAAAAGGGACCAGATAATGCAGGTTATTATAAGACGATAGAAGGACTTGGGAGACATTTCCCATTTTGGCAGAAGAGTGACATGGCATAACAACTTTTAAAATCATCGCCCTGGCTGTTCTATTGAGAATAGGCTGTAATTGTGCTAGAGTGGACATTGGAAGACCTGCTGAGGAACACTTACAGAAAATAAGTAAGTAAACTCTGCTCCAATTCAAAGAAGAGGAGTAGGTGAGAAGTAGTAGAATTCTGGATCTATTCTGAAAGATAGGTGGCAGTCCTCTGAAGGAGGCCAAGAAGAGAAACAAGAATTCAGTTATTAGATGTCTGCCATCATACGGAAGCAAAGTGCCCATTATCTAAAATATGGTGGCTGCAAATGGGATGAAGAAAATAAGACAAATTTGAGAGCTATTGGGAAATTGAATCAAGAGGACTTAGACGTTTGGATAAAGGAGTGGGGGCAAGAAAGAGGGAAGAATCCAAGATCAGTTCAATCTTTGGGCAAATGGATGCCATTAGTCCAATGTCATGCAGTTGTTTCATTTATCAACTAAAAAATATTTATTGAGCAACTAGTATAGGCCTACCAGTACGCAAAGCATTGGAGATACAGAAATGATTGAGCCCCTATGGTCCAGGTACTTCAGTGAGAGCAAGAACAGGAAAAGGAAAGGTTAGGGAAGCCTTTACTGAGAAGCTGACTGGAGAAATACTTCTAACAGACTTGATGGGGCCCTTGGCAGGGGTGGAGTGTTCCAGGCAGCGTGGTTTTATGTGCATGCCTGTCAGAGACCAGAGCATGGAGGTCCTTGAGTTCCAAATAAGGAATTTTGATTTTATCTGAAAGGCAAAGGGGATCCACCGACGACTGTTCATGTGGAACAAGATTACAAATTCAGGTCCTTTTACCTCTCCAGCTAAAATAAATAGACCTGGGGGACTCTCTAAGGTTCCCTTTCAGCTTTTAAGCTCTGTGATTCTCAAATGATAAATATAAAGCATCGGAATGAGTTGAATTACTATAGTGATAGATGAGAAACGAAAACACAGTTGATGGAAACCTGTGTGCCATCAGCTGTGTCGATGACTTCGGTGCTCCTTTTCTGTGACAGGTGACCTCAATAAAGCACAAAGCTAAATCTGTAACAAACTTTACGAGAACATCCTCAGCTTCCCCCCCTTCAAGTATTAAAGAGT
The DNA here is from genome assembly GCF_030014295.1 of Loxodonta africana. Taxonomy (NCBI): domain Eukaryota; kingdom Metazoa; phylum Chordata; class Mammalia; order Proboscidea; family Elephantidae; genus Loxodonta; species Loxodonta africana. The sequence goes on along the minus strand of NC_087347.1, from coordinate 105,624,743 downwards.
ACATATTTCTTAAAAGTTCAGTAGCCAATATTTTTATTAAGAAAATTAAGAATATACAAAAGTAATTGGAATATATTGATTTCTGATTGCTTTCTGAATAACATAACATTTGTGGAATGTTTGGCTCCATGAAGCACGATTATTTGATGAGGAAAATAAGTAATATACTTTTTGTGAGGTTAGGTTATAGAGGACCCTAGGATTCCACCCTAGGGAATCAACCCAAACATTCGGTTGCCTATCCCCAATTGCTATCATAAAATTGCTATCATAGATCCTGTTTAAGAATAAACAGTTATGCTGTACCCTAAATGTTTCATGTCTTTGCAGTCCTGTAACAATTTAATTCAGCACATTTTTTAAGGCCATGAAGGCCAGGCAATTGTATTTAGTTCTAAGCTGTGACCGTAGAGAGAGAAAGAGACAAAACAAGAAAGAAAAGAAAAAGAAACTTACTTCCAGTCATGTTCACATTCCTACTTCCAGGCTTAAATTATTAAGTATATGGTCATTAATTGTCCATTTAAAAGGCATCATAAAAGCAGTTTTTTATGCAAATGTACTTCCTTAAAAACGGTTGTGATCTGATTTCATTTTATGTTGGATTTTGTTCCAGAGATGAACGCATATTTAACATAGGCCCTGAAAATCGGAATCATTTTTGTTTAGTTTTGGGGAGGTTCGGGGTGGGGGGGGTAAGTTAAATTAATTCATCACATGAAATATTTAGAAATTCGTACAGAAGATTCTGTCACTAAAGGCTTATTAAAAAGATCAAGGAGAGTTTGGATATTTCATTTCCTAACTCCTAGCATTGGAAATCATATTCAGCAGATCCCTGGAGATTTTCCCTTACTGTATCTGAATATCATAGCTCAAAGATACCTTTATAATAACTCATACTTTTTATTTGATATCATCTATCTGAAAATCCTTTTAGGAAATTTATGGTGTTTTAAGAACACAAAGCAAATTAAAATCTGTACTTTTTAAAATTGATTGGATCTCTTCCAACACCTTCTGTTTCTGGAAATTCTGTTAATATCTCCCCTTCTGAGTAAATTAACTCCCTGGTTGATTTTTAATTTTTGATGACAAAAGATTAAAATTTCTAGTCGAAGTACAATAAGATCGCATCTTAATTGCTATTGCTTATATTCAGTTTGTAGGAATGATTTATGAGCTTGTTATGATAATACCCACAAACAGCTACTTATAATTACTAATTTAATGGTTTTTAATTTTATTCATTAGCTTGAGAATACTTGCTTTTTAGAACTCGTGGCAAGGTTTCATTTAGATTACATTTCTATTTTGTTTTGATTTTACTTTCCAAAAATTACAAAAATGAAGTGATGGGCTTTTAAAATTAATTTAAATTTTCTTCAGTTCTCTGTGATATATTTTGATTTTCAGTGTCTAGTTTTTGAAACAATCATTTTTATTTGCTTTTTAAAGATTTTAAACAGTCCCCATGCCCATTTGTGAAGACTTGGAACTATAGTACGTGAATGATAAGTTTACCCAAGATCACTAAATCAGATGCCTAATCCATGTGTTTTGAACAAAGGTGACTGACTGCAGAGATTCTAAAAGAACAGAGATTGTCAAAAGAATAAAAACAGCAACAACAACAAAAAAAAACATTGCCCACACTAAAAAGAATGGGACAGATCTGCCTTCCTAGACTATCATCTAGCCAAGCATTCTGCCAGCTCAGAAACCTAAGTACAGTCTTAAATATTGCTTTTATAGACTGATGAATTTGTTCAAAATATCTGCTTCAGGTGAGTTTGCATTAGTGTGTGCATATCCTTGGTCGTCATAGTCTGTATCTCCATTAGGGCTTCAATGATTCATAATTAGGTACTGTTACCATTGAGTTGACTCTAACTCATGGTGACCCCATATATGCAGTGTAGATTTGCTCCACAGGGTTTTCAAGACTGTGACCTTTCAGAAGCAGATCACCAGGCCTGTCTCCCAAGGTGCCTCTGGGTGTATTCGAACCACCAACCTTTCAGCTAGTAGTTGAATGCTTAATGTTTGTACCGCTCAGGGACTCCTTAATAATTATGTAACCTTAAAGTACTTATCGAGCTTCTTAGAGCCTCAATTTCTTCGTCTGTATAGTAAGGGTAATAATAGCACCTGCCTCATGAGAGTTTTGAAAATTAAATAATTGCTTAGAACAATATCTGCCTCATAATGAAAGCTCAATTACATTGTTTTTGTTGTTTTCAAAATTATTAGAACAACTATAAGAACGTAAATCTGGAAAAACCCACATGTCTCTAAGTTAAACTTGTTTGACTATTTCTACAAGGCTTTATTTAGTTAAATGTTTGAAGGGTCATCAAACATTCTACTTTGCTTGCATTCTCTCAACTGGAAGATAATATGAGAGATGGAATTTACCTCTTTAAAATGTTATTTTCTTTTATTAAATAGAATATATTTCTTTTTTGTTTTACTTAAAATAGTAATGCTATTTGAAATTTTGATCTAGTTAAGGTGATAATATTACACTAGTATTGGTTCTTATATTGAAAATATGTTATCAATGATGTTGTTCTTCATGAAAATATCCGGAATTACCTGGAAAATGTCAGATTTACCAAAGAAGAGGGCCCAAGACCTCTTTACTTCAAAAATGGCTATGGATTGGAATAAATTTTAATAAGATAAAAATGCCATCTTCTTGTCATAATATCCCATTGAAGTGATTAAATTTCTTTTTATCGAGTAAAAGTATAGAGCAATTAATCTTAGAAAGTTGCAGTTTTTCAAGAAGAAATAACTGTTAGAATTTCATTAAGATTGAAGATGGATACTACCAATGATTAAAAGAACATGGTGATTATTAATACTTTATATCAGAATAAAGATGTACAGGAAGAAAAACACCATATGAAAAATCAACTACAGTCTGAAACAGTTAACCACCAATGGCCCCAGCACTTTTTAATGCATAATATATGAAATTATTCTTTTTTTTTTTTACATGGCAGAAAATTATATAACAGAATTTGTTTTTGTTACCTAGAACTGCCATAATGCAAAGACAAGTGGATGGCTTTAAAGAACAGAAATGCATTGTCTCACAGTTCAGGAGGCTGGAAGTCCAAATTCAGTTTGAGGTTCTGGAGTAAGGCCCTTCCTTGTCTCTTTCAACTGCTAGTAACTGCTAGAAATCCTTGTCATTTCTGGGCTGATAGATATGTCTGTCTCTGTTGTCTGTCTTCCTCTTCTCCCTGTGAGTCTCTGGTTTCATTTCTTTCAGGGTTTCAATCCACCCAATTAATGTCTGACCCCTGATGGAGTATGTCAGCAACTCCATCTTACTTAGTAGATATTATTTAATATCAGGCATCTAGCTTTGAGTTCATTTTCCTGAATATCTCTTAATTCTTTTCATCTCACCATGTCCCCTATGGGAGTCCTGGTGGCATAGTGGTTAAGAGCTATGGCTGGTAACCAAAAGGTTGGCACTTTGAATCCACCAGCCACTCTTTGGAAACCCTATGGGGAAGTTCTACTCTGTCCTATAAGGGCACTAGAAGTTGGAATCGACGTGGCAGCAACAAGTTTGTTTTTTTTTTTGTTTTTTTGTCCCCTATATTCTTCCTTCTTGATGTGGGGCCCAACTGTTGCCCACACTCAAGGAGAGCTTGCCTACCACATTTTTGTTTGAGTTAGTGTTTAATTATCCCCATCCCTGGCCACACACACACACCTGAGAAACTTTCAACTGTGTGGGCAGGCACCATGTCTGTTTTGGTCCACTATACCACTTCTATCTTCTGGTAGCTTCTCTTTGACTATTTTTGAAGAATTAGTGAAAAGCAGAAACATTCTACTAAGCCTCAATAAAGGAGGGTGATTTAATTGGAAGTGTAAAGGATAGAAATAAAGCCTCTAGTAACAAGTGTCAACACAATTCTAACTTTACTGTTATTAAACTATCTTACTTTACCCAGATCTACTTTTAGCACCTGCATTTCTACTCACCTTCCAGGGTTGGGTACCTCAGCTTCTACTTGCCTTTTGGCTTGTTGAGACTGTCACTTTCATCCTTGCACTAGCTTCCTAGGGCTGCCATAACAAAGAACCACAACTTTGGGTGACTTAGAAGAATGGAAACTTAATTCTTTCGTAGTTCTGAAGACTGGTAGTCTGAATCCAGGGTCTCAGTAGGGATGTGCCCTCTCTGAAGGCTCTAGGGGAAAACTCTTCCTTATATCTGCTAGCTCCAGGCATTCCTTGGCTTACAGATTCAACATAACTCCATCCCTGCCTCTGTCTTAACATGGCTGTCTTCCCTCTGTGTCTCTTTTCCTTTTTTAGAAGAGTACCACTCATATTGAATTAGGACCCACCCTACTCCTGTAGGACCTCGTGTCAACTTAAATAAAAACATCTTCAAAGATCCTATTTCTAAACAAGTTCACATTCACAGGTACTTGGATTAAAACTTCAGCATGTCGTTTTGGGGGACACTGCTCAATCAAAACAACAACCCCCTTCTTCAGCCTTCTTCTAATGGTACCACCTGGACCACAGCCATCTGGACATTGTGATCGATGTCCCAGATTACTTACTGAGCAGGACACGGGCTTCCCACTGGGCTCTACAACTTAATTAGCTGTGTTGCTTTGAATAAAGTCACCCAATCTCTTCAAGCCTTACTTTTCTGAAATCTAAAGTGGTGGAAATAACACCTACTTCAAAGGATTATTGCAAGATTAAGTGAGATGACTTGAGACTATCATGCCCATTTCCCAGCAAGCAGATCTTTCTTTCCACCCTTCTTTCCTCAGAAGTTAGCTGTGCAGAAGATTTGCTTAACCCTACTTTTTGAACAGAATTTTCTATTGGCATGTGAACCAACAACTTGATTAGCTAAACCAATATTAAATATTTTATAAAACCAAAACCAAACCTGTTGCTGTCGAGTAGATCCCAACTCTTAGCAAATCTGTAGAAAGAACAGAGTAGAATTGCCCCATAAGGTTTCCAAGGAGTGGATGATGGATTCGAACTGCCGACCTTTTGGTTAGCAGCCAAGATCAATATATAACTTCCATCCAAGGTTGATAGATCCACCTGTTGTGGGGATGGCTTGGAGGTGATGGATGGTGGACAATTAGAATATTCGATGGTGCTGGTCCAGGGTCCAGTGGTCTCTGAATGCCCTGCATATTCATCTGTTGGATGCTTGATTATTAGGAGGTAGGAGATCTTAGTGATTTGGGCAGTTTGGGGCGGTGACTATTTAACACAGTTTAGAAGAATATCAATATTTTAACAACTCACAGGACTGTACCATGGGTTCCTGCTGATTATCAGCACTCCTTCCACCTCATCCAAATTGCTAGCTTCTTAAAATAGTAGATGAATAAAATCCAAACTTGTTTCCCTCTTCGTTCTTGTCATACCAAGGTTCGAAGTCGCCAACAGAAGACACAAACCCGATGTTCTAACAGTGCATGGGGTAACACTTTACTCACAGAGATCAGCTTCAATTGTTGGCACAGTCCCCTATGGCCACTAGGTGGCGCTCACAGCTGCTGCAGGGAAGATAGAGTCCATCCACATTCCTCTTGTGCTGCAGTGGAAGGAGACCCTGTTCCCTCCCTGCTGGGAACAGATATAACAGTGGGGTTGGCCAGGTACCATATGGTATCTGCACATTAGCAAAAGACAGAGAAAGCTACTATGTGCCCAGAATAAGGAGGATGGCTTCTCTGATAAGAAGAAATGACTAGTAGAGAGACCCAAGACCCCAAGACCCAGCCTCCTTATCAGGGAATGTTCTGGGCCCGAGACCTCTGCTTAGGCAGCCCAGGTGGAAGACGAAGAGGCAGGCCATGCTCTCAACAGTCTTTATTTTTTTTCTGGTAACTAGCAAATTATAATTTCTTTAGTGAATAGATACAAAAGAGCCATACCATCATCAAATAACAAGGTAGGCCACTTGGAAATTCTTCCTTTTTAAACAATCATAATATAGTGCCAATACTCTTTCAGATACAAAGTTAAAGTACTTTTATACCTTCAGTAAATAAAGCATAAACATGACGCCTTGGCCTCAGCTGTGGAATCAGTTCAGTTTTTCTTTTCTAAGAATGAACACATTTTTCCCCTCATGTAGGACATTGTTCCTTTCGTATTTAGGTTATAAACATGTCATCAGTATTTTCAAGCACAAATGATTATTCCCTCCTGTGATGCTATGTTCTCACACTAGGCCTTTGATGCTTCCGTCAGATATATCCGGCAATCATCATAACCCACACTCTTGAATCTTTAATATCATTCCACAAACAGAAATGACAAATGCTTAGTTCTTTAGTGAATACGCAAATATGAAGGAAAAGTTTGCTAAATAAGAAAGCAGTATTGAAATAGTGCCCCTGATTTTTCTTTTGATCCTATGAAAAGAAATGGAAACAGTTGAGATATATGTATATTCTTTTTTTTTTTTTTTTTCATTTCCCTGACTCACAGTCATTGTGTTTGATTTTTAAAGAAGAAAATGCCAAGAGGTAAATTTTGAATCAGTTTCCACAGAAAATGTTGTGAGCATAAGGGCTCATATGTTACTTTTTGATATGTGGCTACGGAAGTGATTCTCCTTAAAAACTGTAGTATTTTTCTTCTTTCCTAAAAGATAGAAAAAAACAATAGTCAAAATCTCTGTTCTAAATAATAGTGAATGGACCTAATTCATCCAGGCTAGACCCCCGACTTTAATTCCTCCTCTTTATGTAAGCACAGTCTCAAAAGTCAAAGAGCTTTTCATCCCTGGTGGAAAGCGTCCTACTAGTTCCCCTCAATACTCAGCCCAGTGCTGTGTGTATGAAAATGCTTGCTGAAAGGATGGGTTTTGAACAACAGCATTAATTTCTGCTGAAAATAAAACAAAACAAATAAGCTGGTATTTTTGAATTATGTCTTTTTCCTAAACCAATTCTCAGTGTACTTAGAATTAAATAAATATGATCATGATGAACTTCAGCACCTCAAATAAACAATTACTTTGTAAGATGGGTATATTTTTCACTTTATTTCATTGATATGGTTCAGTTATATATTCAAACTGAATGTATGATAGGCTCCAATTTTGATTCTGATAATTAAAATTTCTTTTCAGAGCTTTGATAATCATACTTTTACATAAAATGGTTTCAATTGCCTTCAGAATTTGATACATTTTTTAAAAGTTATATATGTAAATATCATCAGGTGCGGAAATAATGGAACTTTACTTATTTTTATCTGCGCTTAATTTCTATCTTCAGCCCACATCTGTTTGGTGCAGGTAGCTCAGTCTGGTAAGTTCTTGTAATTTTAGTGACTTTCGTGATTTTTCTCATTAAATTCAGAATTTAAGCCCTGTCAGTTCAGAGTTTCATCCTTATCCCTTTCTTTCTTAGGATGGTACTAAGCTTGTAGGGGAGAGGGGGGACAGAACACTCAGACATAGCCAAGGATTCACAGCCATCTTCTGAAATCCACTGAGATATGCTTCCACCATTTTGGTCATCTACTCCCATTATTGTTGCATCCTCCAAGATGTCAATGGAACTGCCATAACTCTATGCTGGTTACTCCACTGCTCTTATTCCTAAATGTCAAACTCTGTTGGGGTCCACTGGATGTCTCCCAGTTCCTTCCACACTCTTCTCTGGGATGAATGGGACTTCCAGGGCACTCTCCATTTTCAGGCCCATTCTACTAACATTTTCAACTAGGACTCTGATGCCAAGCTGGCATGGAGGAGTTCTCTACAAACTCTTTGGATTGCCTCCTGGGGCTTAAGGAGCATGGCTCAGGCCATTTCTATCATCGAATCCTCCCAGTCATATCTGGAGTTTCCACTAACCTTCCACATCCCAATACTTACTCCTTTGAATTTAACTGGAAGTGGTAGTTGGGGGTTGGAGGGAAGGCAGAAGCCTGGCTCAGTAGTAGGAGGCTGAATCCAATATTCCTCTTCCCTCTCTGAAATTCCCTTCCCCAACATGAGCAAGTTTATTTAATTCATGGGTTAGGTTCATTGTTTCTTCTATTCTTTTTTTATAATCTATAATATATAAATTTATATATAAATTTTATGCTGTGCCGCATATGTGCTTTGATCCCTTGAGTTCTAAAATATCTATTACAAATCAAAAGCCTTGACTTTTAAAGATTCTCATTTCTGTTATAAGTTTTACAAACTTATTTTGCAACTCTAAAGTAAAAAGTTTGGTAGTTTGGGGTATTATATACATTCTTTGGTATTCTTTCCATAAAACATGGCCCTGAAACAATAAAATTCATTGATTCATTGTGGAGTGGAAAGCTTTGGGAAACTATTTGTAAATGATGATAAAAATCCATAATTAATATCATTCTTTATCAAGTAGATATCAAGATATTAAATAGATGCTAAAAATTTAGTAAACATGGATAGGAAAGCCAGCAAAACTCATCTGAGGTTAATTATTGTTAACCTCAGATGAGTTTTTTTTTTTTAAAGATTAGAAAAAGACCCCCAAAACTATGGCCCCCAGAAGCACTATTAACCCAGAACTGAAACCATTCCTGAAGCCCACTCCTCAGACAAAGATTAGCCAGGAGTATAAAACAAAAAATAATACATGTAAGGAGTGTGCTTCTAAGTTCAATCAGATCCATGAGACCAAAGGGCAGCTCCTGTCCGGAGGCAGGATGAGAAGTCAGGAAGGGACAGGAACTGGTCAAATGGACACAGGGAACCCAGGGTGGAAAGGGGGAGTGTGCTGTCATATTGTGGGGATTCCAACCAGTGTCGCAAAATAATATGTGTATAAATTCTTGTATGAGAAATTGAGCTGTAAACTTTCACTTAAAGCACACACACAAAAAAAAACCTACATGGAATCAAATTGACAACAGCAATTTGAAAGATTACATAGGAAGCTTAGGGGGCAGTGAGCTTATGTTAATGAGGGAGAAACAACTCAGAAAAGGGGAGCGAGAATGTTTGTACAACTTGAGGAATGTAATCAATGTCTCTAAATTGTACATGTAGAAACTGTTGAATTGGTGTATTTTTGCTATGTATTTTATATTCTCAGCAACAACAAAATGAATAAAATTTAGGAAAAAAAAAAAAGTAGGAAAAGAGGTGGAAGATCACCCCACATGTCCTATATATGTGTTGGGAATGAAGTGGGAAGATCAGGGATATCACAAAATGTTCAGTGAGCCACCCAGAATGTACTGGTATGTAATGATGTCATGTTTATTCCCATTGCCAGTGTACCAAAACTGAAAATCTCATCAGTTTTCAAATGCTTCCTGTGACTGACTGATAATTGGATAAAGAATTAGAAGTAACTTCTTAATGCCCTTAAACTTTCTCATGTTACCTGGAACCACAAAGATATGCTAGATATAGTCTGATCATTTGTTTATTTGCTTATTTGAAAGACATTTCCGTCTTACTTCCTGGGTAGTTTTTCCCCACCTTTGCTTTGTTCTTTTCACTTTGTCATTTTTTTGTTTTGTTTTGTTTTTTATGTAGATGAAATTTGACATTATGTAGGATTAGTAAAATATAATCATAGATTTTGAGCATATAAATGAGACCATCCAAAACAATTTCTCCTTTAGTCTAAACTTTTATACTTTGAGATGGAGAGGAATAAGTCATAAAAAAAAAAAAAAAGAGAACAGGAAATTCAGATTTCACTAGTAACAAATAGTGTGGCTTAGATAGAATGTCCACTTCAAGCAATGAGAAATTCATTGATTGGCTCTTTGAATTCAACTCAGTGGCTTGGTTTGAGTTTAGAGTAATGTCAAATAAATGTTTTCGCCAAACTGAAGAATTGCCCTTTCTATTTCCTTCAACATGAAATAAATCCTTTCTAACTTTTTCCCTGCAAATCATTCAACATTCATCATTTAGCTATGAGTCTAAGGAATAGCCAACTGCATGCTCTCGAAGTTTACTCTCTTGAAATAGTGTAGTGAGTTAAAGTTAAAATAAAGCTTCGCCTGAGGCTTTTAAAAGTGAAAGTGGACATCTGTACAGATAAATATCTGGTTAACGACTATCACGTAAAGTTTTACACAGTGAATGATTTTTTCACTAGGAATGAGATGATTTGTTCTTCAAGTCTTTTTTTTTTGGTTCTGTGGCAAGACCTCCTATTCTGCCTTATTTCAGATTCTGTTTTTTCAAAGATACGTCCTTCAATACGTTAATATGTACTTTTAGAAAAGATTTGGTTGTTTCTAACAGCCAGTTGTCAGCAAGTCAATTCTGAGTAATGAGGACCCCATGTATGTCAGAGTAGAACTGTACACCGTAGGGTTTTCAATGGCTGATTTTTCAGTAGATTACCAGGTCTTTCTACCAAGCCTCCTCTGGGTAGACTCTAACTGCCAACCTTTCAGTTAGCAGTTAAGCATTTTAACCATTTTTACCACCCAGGGATTCCTTATATCCAATAAAAAAAAAAAAGGATTATCAAATTCATCCTTTGTTGTACACAGCATAAGTTGAAAATTTTCTAAGTACATGTGAAAAATCTCAGTTACTTTTATATGCCTGCCATTTAAGTTAGTTCTTAATGTTTCTCAAATAAATACCTTCAGTATCTTGTATACACATTGTGCTATAAAAGGTTTTCTCACCCAGTTTATCCAGTTGATATAGTCAGACATGAGCTCCTATTTATATGAGATTGGGGATAGGTTCTGATTTACATTTAACCACTAATTAAAAAAAAAAAAAAAAACTTCCTAAAATTTTTGGCAATAATGCTTTTACAGTTTGATTCCAGTTTGAAGAATTAAAAAAAAGTTAAAAGTAATTTTTAAAAAATGTTGAATAAGTTTCAAGTAACACTTCTTCAGTACATAGTGAATACGTCTCAAATGATTGGCATAATTGTCAATGATATAACATGGAGTAGTCTGCTTCGGGAAAGTCACTTAACTTCCCTCCTCACCTTGCCCATCTCACCTGTGGGCCTTTGCACCTGCTGCTTCCACAATGTGGAACACTCTTTCTTCTCTTTGGCTAAAACACACTCATTCTTCTGATCACCCCAGGCTGGCTCAGTTGCCCTAACCCCTGTTTCACATACCAATGTTTACCACACTTCACAACACCACATTATACACACTTTCCACAAACGCTAAGACACGAGTCCTTGATCTCATGAGCTTACATTCTAGTTGGGGGAGAAAAACAAGCACAATTTTAATATTTTAATAAAGGTACTATACTATTCTATGCTTTTTTTGTTTGTTTCACGTATCTTGTAATAATTCCCTATCAGCACGTAGAATTTCTCTTCATTCATTTTTATTTAAGAATTGTACAGCAGTTTATTTTATAAATACATAACCAGTCCTCTATTGGTGGGAATTTAGGTTCATTTCAATCTTGGGCTACTACTAAAAATGATCCAGTGAATATCCTTATATATAATTCACTGCGTACTCACGTGGAAACCCTGGTGGTATAGTGGTTAAGAGCTACAGCTGCTAACTAAAAGTTTGTCAGTTCAAATCCAGCAGGTGCTCCTTGGAAACCCTATGGGGCAGTTCTACTGTGTCCTATATCGGGTCACTATGAGTTGGAATTGACTCGACAGCAGTGGGTTTAGTTTTTTTGGTTTGTCATACTTGCACAAGTACTTCTGGAGAGTAAATTTCCAGAAGTAAATTTGCTAGGTCAAAGGAATATCCATTTGTCATTTTTACAGCTATCCTTCATTTATTATCCACAGGGGTTGCAACAAATCATACTCACAATAATAATATATGAGAGTTGTTCTTTACCCAAAGTCTCACCAATAGAGTTCATAATCAAACTTTTGAGTTTTTGCCATCTGAGATGTAAACAATGGAATCTCAATATAGTTTTAATTTGTATTTTTCTATCCTTAGTAAGTTGGAGAGATTTTCTTTTTAAATTTTAAGAGGATTTTTTTTTCCAATAAATCATCTATTCATATCCTTTAATGATTTTTATTGGGTTATTTTTGGCTTAATGACTCCTAGATATTTTTAGGAAGATTAACCTCTTATTAACATGAGTTGCAGATGCTTTTTTTAAAAAAAATAGATTGTTGCTTGTTGGGACTTGCTTCTGTGATTCTTTGGTATGTGGAGATGATTCTATGACTTTTTTAGCATTATTAATATAATGAATTGTAGATTAAGTAATTGGCTAACATAGTATCACATTATTTTCATCCTGTAATTTTATAGTATAGTGAAATCTTGTAGGAATATTCCACTTAATTTCTCTTATTTTTTAGAGATTTTTTTATTCTTTATTTTCCCATGTGGCATTATTGTCTAGTTCAAAATAAAAACAAACCAGAACATATTTGTATTTTCACTACAATTGTGTTGAATTTATAAATCAATTTGAGGAGAATTAACTTTTCCATGTTAAATACTGGTCAAATCTTTGTTTTCATTGTTCAGTAGTGTTTTAAAATTTTCTTTATGTAGATCTAGCATTATTTCTTGATAATCTATCATTTCTTGATAATCTGTAACAATTTTAAATTTTAAATAGTGATTCTCTTTTTTTTTTTTTGCTACAATACCTTGCTAATTGTGTTTATCCCAGGTACAAAATTATGTAATTTGAAAGTAGTGAGAATTTATTTCCTCTTTTCCTATTTCTATATCTACAAAATCTTGGTATTCATGCAAGCACCAAGTGTTTCTCCATTAAGTCTGAGTTTGACTTTTAGACTAGCATAGATAAATTTCATTACCTTAATTATCTCTCCATTACTATTTTGTTTAGTTTTAGTTTTGTTTTTTAATTAAGATTAATTTCATAGTGCTGCAAATGTCTTTAGAGCATTTATAGAGTTGATCCTATGATTTCTCTCTAGCTTTATTAATGTAATGAATTATACCAAATAATAGATTTGGTAATATAGAGCAATTCTTGCATTTCTGAAATGAACCCCACTGTTTATAAATGTATGATTATTTTAACGCACTGCCAGAATCTGTTTGCTAATGCTGTGTTTGTGATTTTGTGGTAAAAAATTTTTAGGTAAGATTGGCTTGTGTTTTCCTTTTTCATGCCTACAATTCTAACCTGGTTTAATAACAGTGTAATATTTGTTTCACAATAATAATAATAATAAGTCTCTGCCACAGCCCTTTTTTAATTTTTTTGTTTGTTTGTTCTCTATGCTCTGGAATAGTTTAAATAGCACTGGAACCTTAGAATCATTTGTTCCAAAAAGTATTGGTAGAATTTTCCTAAGAGACCATCTGCTTTTATGAGTTTTAGCTGTTTCTCTTTTTTTTTCTATTAAAACCAGTTGGTTTCATTTTTTCTCTTCTGCGATTAGTTTGAATGAATAACGATCTCTTAGAAAATTACTCCTCTCATCTAGGTTTTTAAATTAATTTAAGCAATCTGTCTCTTATGATGTTCTTACTTTTCCTTATTTTGTGACTATCCCTCCCCCTTAATATTTTTTCATAGTTACACTATCTTGTGGTTTCTCAACTAATCCCTCCACTGCAATAAAATTGATTTTTGATTCATGTATCAATGTTACCATTTTTTTAATTTTGCTTTATGTATCAAAGTTACAGCTTTATTTTTCCATTATCTAATCATTATTTCAGCTTTTATACTTATTGATTGCATGGTACTGCTTTATTTTGGCTTATTTTCTTGTTCTTTTTTAACTCTTTAAGTCTCCTAAGTGAATTATTTGTATTCATTTTTTTTGTGACATAAAATGTAAAGCTATGAATTTTCCTCTGTGCATTGTTCTGTCAACATCCCAAAGATGCTGATATACCATGTTTTCCTTATCACTCTTTTAAGGCAATTCTACAAATTCCATTTGCATTCCTCTTTAACTTAAAAGTAACATGAGATAAACTTTCCAGGTAATTGAATCTTTTTTTTTTTTTCTTATTAATTGATAGTTTTCTTGGATTGTAATAAAAAAATACGTTGTTGCTACTTGACCAAAATAAGGTCAGGAAAGCTTCATAAAACCAAAACCCAGACCCACTGCTGTCGAGTTGATTCCAACTCATAGCAACTCTATCTGACAGAGTAGAACTGCCCCATAGAGTTTCCAAAGAGCATCTGTGGATTCAAACTGCCAACCTTCGGTTAGCAGCCGTAGAACTTAGCCACTATGCCACCAGGGTTTTAAACTCCCTGAGGGACTGAATTACTGGGCTGAGGACTGGGACTATGGTCTCAGGGGACATCTAGCTCTACTGGCATATCATAGTTTATAAACAAAATGTAATGTATCCTACTTTACTGTCTGGGGCCTTAAAAGCTTGTGAGTGGCCATCTAAGATATTCTACTGCTCCCACCCAATTTGGAGCAAGGGAGAATGAAGAAAACCTAAGGCACAAGGGAAAGATTAGTCCAAAGGGCTAATGGACCCCAACTACCACAGTCTCTACCAGACTAAGTCCAGCACGACTAGATGGACAACTGCTCTGACAGGGATCACAATAGCGGGTCCTGGACAGAGGTGGAGATAAATGTAAAACAAAATTCAGACTCACAAAAGAAGACCAGGCTTAACTGGTCTGACAGAGACTGAAGAAACGCCAAGAGTATGGCCCTCAGACACCCTTTCAGCTCAATACTGAAGTCACCCCTGAGGTTCATCCTAGAGCCAAAGATTAGACAGGCCAATAAAACAAAATGAGACTAAATGGGCACACCACCCGGGGGCAAGGAGGAGAAGGCAAGAGGGGACAGGAAAGCTGATAATGAGGAACCCAAGTTCGAGAAGGGAAGCATATTGACATGTTGTGGGGTTGGCAACCAATGTCCCAAAACAATATACATATTAATTGTTTAATGAGAAACTAATTTGCTCTGTAAACCTGCATCTAAAGCACAATTTAAAAAACGTGTTGTTGTTGTTAGGTGCTGTCCAGTCATTTCCGACTCATAGTGACCCTATGTAGAACAGAGCAAAACACTGCCCGGTCCTGCACCATCCTCATAATCGTTGCTGTGTCTGAGCCCATTGTTGTAGCTGTTGTGTCAATCCATCTCACTGAGTGTCTTTCTCTTTTTTGCTGACCCTCTACCAAGTATGATGTCCTTGTCCATGGACTGGTCCCTCCTGATAACATGTCCAAAGTACATGAGATGAAGTCTCTCCATCCTTCCTTTTAAGGAGCACTCTGGTTGTACCTCTTCCAAGACACACTTGTTCTTTCTTCTGGGAGTCTATGGTATATTCAGTATCTTCACCAACACCGTAATTCAAAGGCATCGATTCTTCTTTGGTCTTCCTTATTCGTTGTCCAGCCTTTGCACGCATATGAGAAGACTGAAAATTCCATGGCTTGGGTCAGGCACACCATACTCTTCAAAGTGGTATCTTTCCTTTTTAACACTTTGAAGAAGTCTTTTGTAGCAGATTTGCCAAATGCAATAATAGCTCGTTTGATTTTTTGACTGTTGCGTCCATGGGTATTGATTTTGAATACAAGTAAAATGTAATCGTTGACAACATCAGTATTTTCTCTGTTTATCATGATGTTGCTCCTTGGTCCAGTTATGAGGATTAATAAAAAATATAGCCTGTAATATACTCACTTTGTAAATATTAGAGTTTTTGTATAGTTAGTTTTTATTAATGTTTTATGAAGCCTTTTAAAGAAGCTATAATCTTTATTTCCAAGGTTCAGCATTAAATATTTATCAGTTAGATTTATCTTCTTGATTGTGTTAAGTCTGCCTATATAATGGATAATTTTGTCCTATTTATCTGTCTTGGACTGAGAGAAGTTAATGAAACTTTCTACACAAAATATTTCTATTGCTCCTTGAATGTTTGTCAGTGGAGGCTTGCATGTTGCTATGATGCTGAACATGTTTCAGAGGAGCTTCCAGACTAAGATAAATTAGGAAGAAAGGCCTGGCAATTTACTTCCAAAAATCTACCAGTGAAAACTCTGTGGATCACAACAGTCTGATCTGCAACCAATCATAGGAGTGGGACCGGATTGGGCAGTGTTTCATTTCATTGTGCATGGGGCCACCATGAGTCCAGGCTACTCCATGGCAGCTAACAACAACAATGTAGGCACGAGGTTAGGGTCAGGACAGACTCATATTTCTCCTTCCCTGCTGCCAAGCACACTGGCTGCTTCCAGCTCTTAGGGCTCATCTTGATTCTTGATTCTTTTGTATGGCTATGCCCTCTCTCCTTTTCTGTGGAAGACCTGATATAAAAGCCCTTCTGAAAACAGCTCTGCTCACCTCTGTTCTCTTTCCATGGTTGCATCAAGGGTGTAGCTTTTTATGTACATATTAAGCATCTTGTCTTCACTTCAGAAAGCATATTTTACTGGCAGTTCTTAGATATTTCATCACTTGTGCTTTTCACAACTCTGCCCTCATTCTTTTCTTCACTTCCCTCTATGCAGCTTCTACCCAATCTCAGCATTTCAGCAAGAGGAACCAATGAGGGCCAGGGGAGGGGTGAGCTGTTCTTCCTCTCCTAGCTCACTCTCTCAATGTCCTTTATAATATGCTATATCTTGTAAACCAAGCTCCTCTTTATGCCTTTCTATTTCAAAAAATATATGTCATATAAACCTTTTAAAAAATGTGCCCGGTCCCAAAAGAGTGCCTTGAAATTTTTATTTTGAAAGCATTAAAACTAAAAATGTATTTAGGGATAGTTGAGTATCAGGAACATTGTATTACTCTTTCTCAAGCTGTTGTATTTTTCTCTAAACTATTTCATAGTTTTCTTCATCTAATATGCACATTATTATTATTATTTTATTTTTTTAATATGTACATACCCACATGCATATTTTTTCCTGTGTATTTTATGTCTAGCCAATTAGCATTCGTGTTAGCAACATGAAAGTGGCCAGTGCTTTGGGAAATTCATTCAAAAGCTTTTAAAAGTGATTTTTTTTCTTTTGGTAATGTTCCTCTTTAGGTATATTACTATAAAATATTATTATTGTATGAATCACTTTTACCCTTTTGTTCTATCAGCATTTTAAAAAAACTAATCTCTTTTTATGATTTATTTTAACTTAAATAAGAAAAAAGTCACTTTAAATGTAACTCTTTAGAGAATTTTACTTCACAAAAATAATATTGCTAATAATATAAATAAATTATTTTTATTTTTCTTGATAAGATTATAAGTAGTAATTGCCTATTATGTCATGTAGCATTTATCTACTTCAAGTATTTGATGACTTGCACCACAAATAATTTTAATATTCAGGCCCTAAGTACTTATATTAATTGAAGTTATTCTTGTAGACCAAAATATCTGATGTTTGCATTTATATTTTAGGTTGGTGGGATGGTTTGGCCATGAACTCAACACCAGATTTAAAATGGATAACAGTAAGTACATTCCATTTTACTTCACAACTCTTTTTTCTTTTTTGAACTTTAGATGAAGGTTTACAAATCAAACCAGTCTTTCATTAAATAGTTAATATGCACATTATTGTATCACATTGGTCAACAATCCCACTACATGTCAAGGCTCTCTTTCCCTTCTCAAACCTGGGTTCCCTATTACCAGCTTTCCTGTTCTCTCCTGCCTTCTAGTCCCTACCCCAGGGCTGGTGCACCCCCCCCCACACACACCCACCCCCATCTTGTCTCATTCCATGGGCCTGTTCAATCCTTGGGTGAAGGATGAATCCCAGGTGTGACCCCATTACTGAGCTGAAAGGGTGTCTGGGGGCCACACTCTCAGAATTTCTCCAGTTTCTGTCAGGCCAGCAAGTCTGGTCTGTCTTTTTGAGTTAGAATTTTGTTCCACATTTTTCCCCAGCTCTGTCTGGGACCCGCTATTGTGATCCTTGACAGAGCAGTCAGTGGTGGTAGCCAGGTCCCATCTAGTTGTAGTGGACTCAGTCTGGTGGAGGCCACGGTAGACGTGGTCTATTAGTCCTTTGGATTAATCTTTCCCTTGTGTCTTTAGTTTTCTTCATTGTTCCTTGCTCCCGAAGGGGTGAGACCAGTGGAGTATCCTAGATGGCCACTCACAGGCTCTTAAGACCCCAGAAGCTACTTTCCAAAGTAGAATGTAGAACATTTTCTGTATAAACTATGATATTCCAATTGAGCTAGATGTTCCCTGAGACCATGGTCCCCCCAGCCCTCAGCCCAGCAATTCGGCCACTCAAGGAGTTTGGATGTATCCATGGAGCTACCATGACCTTGCCTTGTACAGGTTGTGCTGATTTCCTCCAGAATTGTGTAGTGTCTTAAACTTCACTATTAAGTGTTTTTCCACCCCCACCTCTCCCCTTTCACAAATCATTTTATTTTAACTTTCTTTCTACTCTCTTCTGTCTTTGTAATATATGTAATACCACATGCCCCATGGAGAGTGCACTTTGAAAATGTCACTGAGAACTCTTAAAATAAAAAGTGACATTTCCAGAGTGTAAGACTAAGTGTTTCTAGATTTTTACATGACTTTGAGTCTATCCCTTTGTAGAAAGATAAGAGGGAGTGAAATCTAACAAGCATGTGGATTGCTCAGCTCTCATAAATATGGAGTACCCAAAACAACAGGCACAGGGACAGGAGGGAATTTTTGGCTTGGAGACAGACCCAGAGAAACTTCAGTATGAATCCCAGTTTGCTTCTTAATAGTTTTGTGATTGTGTTCAAGTTATATCATTCAAATGTGAACAATAATATCTGTCTCAGGGTTTGTTGTAAGGATAAGACAATTTTAAAAGTGTAAACCATGTAGTACATAGCGGTACTCTAATAAATATTCATTTTTCCCCTCCCTTGCCCAAAAGTTTCTCCCTCTGTTGCTAGCTTTTGCCACATACCTAAGTGTGTAGCAATCCTTATAAATGGTTAAACCCCAGTGGGTATAAATTAGAGTAAACCATGTGTAGGGCTCACAGGTTGCCCTACTTCTTTTTCCTGGATGACTCTATTCCTCAATCGCAGGGGAAAAAGAAAGCATCATAATTGTTTTTGTGAGTTCAACTTAACCTTGATCCTGCAGATTGCTTCCAACCCTGAGATACTATTTTAAATATATTTAGATTTGCAACGGTCAGGATGCAAAGAATCAAGTTGGGCTATTTCACTCAAGTCAGAACACCATATTTTACGTTGGCTGCTGAAATAATTAGCTTTGCCATTATGTAAGTTACTTAACTACTTTGAAATGGGTTTTCTCATCTGTAAATGAAGGAATCAAATTAGATCAGGGTAGGCCAACTTTCTGTAAAAGATAAGCTAGGAAATATTTTAAGCTTTTCAGGCGATACAATCTCTGTGGCAAATTCTCAACACTGCCAACGTAGTGCCAGAGCAGCCGTAGATAATATGTAAATGAAAGAGCATGGCTGTATTCCAATAAAACTTTAGAAAAACGGGTGATGGACTGAATTTGGTCTGCAGACCATTGTTTGACTATTCCTGGATTAGGTAAATAAATCTCTAAGGACCCAGAATGTTCTAACATTGTTTCAGTCAGTCTTAACTTTCACTTGATCTCTAACTATCCATCTTAACTCTATTGTGTTTAATTTGCTACTATTTACTTAATTCTAATTAGAATAAAAATTTTTTTTTTTTTTTTTTAATTAGACTAGTACATATGAGTCTCCTAATACATGGTAGTTATATAATCACAGGAAACATTGAATTAGCGAATACAGAACCAGCTTTGTTCAACTTCAGTTGTGAATATGTGCGTTGAGTGATTCAAGTCTTTTTTCCTAAAGGAAGCCACTTGATCAAATAAATCCTAGAGCTTAGAGTCACCTTCAGGGGTCATTTCATTCATCTTTCAGCCATTGGATGACATTACAAATAACACCTCCCACCCAAGCCATTTAAATCTTGATGCTCTCTCTCATTGACGTGATTTCATAATAGAAAAGCAAAGCGTGGGGCAGAACAAAGAATGCTGGCTTGGGAATGGGAGAACCAGAAAAGCTTCCAATGGAGACCATTTTTATCCCGTGTTTATGGGCTCAGGCGTTTGGTGTGCTGCTGAGAAGATGGGTATGGGGGAGATGGGCATTGCAGGTGAAGAGGAAATATGACAGTATTTTAGCTCCATGGAGTTTCTCTTAAATACCTCAGAAATTCTAGGAATAAAAGTTTTTAAGACTCACTATTTTACTCTCTGTGGATACTTTTTTGGGTATATTTTATAAGAATAACATGATATTAACTTTTCAGAACTTCAGTTAATCCCCGGGGCCACTGGATTCCGAATTTCAAATCCTCCCATTTTGTTGGTCTGTTCCTTACATGCTAGTTTAGAGGTAAGTGATCGTTGTATCAAACTTCCGATATCATTACCTTTTCCTTTATCTGATTCTGACAGTATTTTCTCTGCTAATTAGCAGGATTATAAATGTGCACTGCTCTTGAGTAAAGACCAGGGGAGAGTGTTCTTCTTTAGGAGAGTGACTGTGTACTGATCATCACTGTTTATCTCTCTGGCTCCAAACACAATGCTTGGCACATTGGTGGCGCTCAGGAAATGTTAAACAGAACTGATGTTGAAAACTACATTTTGGGTTCTACTTAGAATCTGTGTGAACTTGTAATAAGTTCTTTAACCTTCACTTGGTCTCTGTATGTACAAAACTAGCATGTAATATTTAATTCTTCATTAATTTAGTTATTCAACATGTATTTGAGAATGCATTGTGTGTCAGATGTTGTGATTCTAAGGACTCCAGAAAGGTTTTATTATTTATTATTTTTACCATTAGACAAAGTATTGAACTGACAAATTTCTATGTGAAGAAGCCATAGGAAGACTTACATTAAGAAAAAACATAAGTAGTAAACCAAAGATTTGTCTTTGTAGCTGTCTTATGAGGTAGACTGGTTGTTTTTTGTTTGTTTTTGTTCTTTAACTGGGACTTTTATGCCAGTATATCCATGTATAATCTCTACTGTTACTGAGTTATCAATTTTTTTTAATTTGTTCACATTTTTCCTTAAATAAGTTTGGTCTCACACTGAATAAAATATCCATGTAATCAGTTTAGTTTTCTATCTATCTATATCTATAGAGCCTTTTCACAGTGGTTAAGAGCTCAGCTGCTAATCAAATCTCTACTTATTATATCCATATCTATCTATTTTACATATCTATATTTGTAATTATTTGTATATTATTTTCAGGGTGAGAAAATCTGTTTAAGTAAATATATATTATTAATAATGACATTATATATAGTTAAAAAACTATATATTATGTCATTATTATATTATTAATAATGACATTATATATAGTTAAGAATAATATTAATCCATATATTAAGTAGATACATATTTTATATTCATGTATTTAAGTAAAATTTACATTTTAAGTAAACATACATATATTTCTATTAAAACCCATTGCTTTCCAGTGAATTCCAACTCATAGTAATCATACAGGGCAGAGCAGAACTGTCCCATAGGGTTTCCAAGGCCGTAAATCTTGAAGGAAGCAGACTGCCACATCTTCCGCGTAGCAGCTGCTGGGTTCAACCGCCAATCTTTAGGTTAGCAGCTAAGCGCTTAACCGTTGTATCACCAGGGCTTCTTTACAGTTCTACAATTTTAGGGTTATAGCAGTTTCTTATGTTTGGCCACTGGGTGGCAGTGTCAAGCTCCTCTGTTTTTATTTTTTTCACCACTTGGCAGTGGTAATAGACTCATTTCATTCATCCAACTTACTCAGTTTGACCACTAGATGGTGCTTGTGCTGTTTTCACTTTTTCGCAATTTTTTGTTTTTATGTTGAAAATAGACCCAGTGATAAGATTTTGCAGCCAGTCATACATCTGTTGAAAGTTTTTGGGGGGTGAAAAATAATCTTAATAAATCATATAAGTGGTATTGACTTCTTTTTATAATATACATCCAGGGCAACACTATTTAAACATTTTAACACAAAGTAAAATTTCTGCTTGCTGTGTAAGTTTATATCAACCAGAAAATGAGTTACAATATGAAAGGCACCAAGACATAGCTTAAGAAGAACTAATGTTTAAGATTATTTTCTCTGATCTTCCTTATCTCTGTAAATGACTTCTCTGCCTTATCTAGAAATTCTAGACACTTACACTGTATGGTATTTTACCTACAGTGGGTTGGCTTTTCTTGCAGTATTTACCCCTTCTGCCGTGGGAAAGGTGGCAGATTCTTATTTTTTCTACCACTAATTTTTTGCCACCCTGTATTATAGTCACCTCAACCAGGTTTTTATTCTCAACTGGAAACTAAAGACTGATTTATTTTTTCTCTTGATTATCTAAATGTAAACTTAGCAAAAGAACCCCGAAAGCCACACAAAGAGGAATATACATTTCCCTGGAGCCCTGGTGGAAGCTGTGTGGGTGTAGTGGTTAAGAGCTTAGCTGCTAACCCAAAGCTGGCAGTTCGAATCCACCAGCGGCTCCTTGGAAATCCTGTGGGGCACTTCTACCCTGTCCTATAGGATCGCCATAAGTCTAATCAACTCAGTGGCAACGGGCTTGGAGATTCCTTAAGAAATATTTTAAAATATTTACTGCTGAAGTGATGTTCTAACTGAGAGTATCTTTAGTGAATCAAGCCTTATGCTGGAAAAAGTGTTTTTCAAACTTCTTCCCCATTATAAGTTGTAAAATATAAAGCTAGAAAATAATACATTTAGTTCCCCATTCTCTGACTGTAAAATCTTGACACTTCTAAGCCTGCCTCTAAATGGGTGAGTATCAGTGAATTAACCAAGTAGTTACATTACCTGTTTAAACGGTTGCTGCCTTGTAGAAGATATGTGGTTAAAGTTCGAGTAAACGAAAGAAATAAATGCAGGAAACAAATGCCTCTCTTAGTTGTCTCTACTTGCTTTTTGAAAAATATTCCTACATAATGGACTTGAAGTCAAATACCAACTGCAGGAGAGATGTTACACTTAAGAATTATTTGTTTATGAACACGACCTCAGATGGACAATACAGTGATTTTTAAAAAGATATCAATATGACTTTCTTTACAGTTACACGTGCAAACATCAGTTGGTACCATTACAAATGGCACCCTAGAGTCAGTTTCAAATTGTCCCTTGATTAATAGTGTTGAATATTAATCATTTATACAATAATATGTGGGAAGGGAAAAGAGCAATGGGCTAAGAACTAGGAGACACGTACTCTAGCCTTCACTGGGACACACTGAGTGTGATCTTACACAAGCAACAATTCTTGAATTCATTTGCCTCATTTTTTAAATGGATCAGCGTACTTCTGAAGTCCCCTCAACCTGCCTATTACCTGATTGAAATTAAACAATACCTACCTTGTAATTTGAATGTTCGCATTTATATGCGGCAATGGGTAGATAATTTTTTATACCCTTTCAGTAAATAAATCTATAATAAACATCCTCAAAATACCAAATCAGAGCATTCAGTTAAAATGCATGGCAAGTCAGAAGACTCAAAACAAAGAAATGCACTGTGTGTTTCCTCAGAAAACTACTGAAGAGCCAGTTTAAAGAATTTAAAAGAAAAAAATGACAACTGAAAGCATCATACTAGTTTTTCCTTCCTAAACTTATCAGAATTTTCTAGCTTTGTATTCATTTTAACTCAGTAAGGAAAATAACCCAAGTTCTTGAAACTCTACCAAGAATTCTGTTATACACTGAATATTTATCAAATTATTCTTTTTTTCTAATTTTTAAAAAAATCATTCTTCCACAGTACTGAAGGCATAGAAATAATAAGAAGAAAAAAGAAAAATGGATATTTATTTTACTTTCCTTTTAACCCTGGTTATCCTTTCTTAATATTATTTTTATATGAGGCTCAGAATAGAATTTTACACTCTGTGAGAAGAACTTGAGTGCTGAGAATAGAACTGCCTTTGCGTTTTTATGTGAAAAACAGTTTTAGATTTGAAAGTGACTTTATTATTAGAAGTTCAACATTCCATGATATATTGAAATTATGTGTATTAAAAATACTGGTTTCTAGTTATCACAAGAAATCTCTAAGTGCAAAACACCTTTTTATAAACGCAAACCTATGAACACAAATGAAATCACATTAAACGAAAAGTTAGAACCCACCAGTCACTCCGTGGGAGAAAAGACCTGGCGATCTGCTCCCATAAAGACTATAGCCTAGGAAACCCTATGGGGCAGTTCTACTCTGTCTTTAGGGTCACTATGAATTGGATTCAGACTCAATGGCACACAACAACATAGAAGAAGCAGAAAATCTCCTAGAATTGCTTCTGAAAATCTCCTAAGAGAATCTTGAGAAGATTCATGTCATATTCCTTTCATTCTTATCACTTTATTGGTGCCCTCTGGCAGCCAAACACTTGTGGGCTATGCCTTGCCTATCCCTCCCTACCTCTGCTCTTTGCAAGAATATTGACTCTTTACCCTGGTCTGCTTGAAGCCAAAACCCAGCTGTGTCTCCATGGTACCAGATCTACCTATGTTTTATTTACACAAGTAAACGAAAAGATATCTTCCACCAAGCCTCATGTAACCTGGGGTACCCAGTTTCTGAAAAATCATGTTTGCACCCCAGATCCTAGATGTTTCCTTAAACAATGGGAGCAGTCTCTACTTGCAACTGATCTCTTCGCAGACTTGACAGTCTGTGAATCGTGGTTGGAGAGAGACAGATACCATTCTGCCTTCTCCATTTCTCTTCTCTTCCTTAGATACCATTACCTTCAGTACAACTCCCACACTCTCCTTCAACCAAATCCATAGCTCCATACAACAGAGTTTAAGAAAAGCCACGCCTGAATGCTCTGAGCTCACTCCTTCAGGAGATGCAACCAGATTGTGAGCTCCTGTTTGAGTCTTATTAGAGTGCATGCCCACACATGTCACACATGCATACGGAAATAACTACCTTCAGAGACTTCGGAGTGTCTAGATATCGCCAACAACCCTATCTTTACTCTGTGGGATAATATGATACAGAAAACGGACATTAAGGAGCATACCATACATCACGGCCTGTTCACAGTTCATTCAGTTTTTATGTGTAGGATATATTCTTAAACTCTACTTGACCCTAAGAGATAAGCTAGAAAAGCATGTCTGTTCTGACCCCTAATGTCCCAACCCTAGTTATTATGTGCCCTTGCCACTCATCTTTCTATAAAGCACCTCCGGCAGCAAGTGGCAGCATTTTCATGCCAAAGTTAGAGTTTAGTGCAATGAAAAATGAGAGAGAGGGAGACAGGGAGAAAAGAAGGAAAAATATTTCAGTAATAATAGATGTAGGGATCCCTGGATGGTGCAAATGGTTAAGTGCTAGAAGCTTGGCAGTTTGAACCCACCCAGAGGTGTCTCAGATGACAAGCCTGGTTATCTGCTTCCAAAGGATCACAGCCTTGAAAACTCTGTAGAGTAAAATTCTGCTCTGCACACATGGAGTTTCCATGAGTCGGAATTGCCTCGGTGGTAACTAACGACACAGGTCAAACGATGATGGGTGTATTACGAAGGAGTTGTTTTCTTTTCGGTCCAAGATGATTTGGCTTTACCATTTAACTGCTGTTTTCTTCCTGTTAAACTGGAGAAGATTTAAGAATTGATCAAAAGAATCACAAATAATATTGGTAACACTGTCTTCCATATACGCACCTGTGTTGGGGCCCTGGTGGCACAGTGGTTAAAGAGCTTGGCTGCTAACCAAAAGGTCGGCAGCTTGAATTCACCAGCTGCTCCTTGGAAACTCTATGGGGCAGTTCTGCTCTGTCCTATAGGGTCACTGTGAGTCAGAATCAACTTGATGGCAATGAGTTTGGTTTTTGAGTTGTTGTTGTTTATAGTTTGCATTGCACTATTGTTGGACTTAACAAAAATTACAGCAGAATAGGAAAAAAGCCTTCTGGATTATGGAATAGTTTGGGGAGGGGAGTTTAAATTTTATGATTTTTGAATGCGTTTATTAAGGTGTGTTTTGCTTGGCGATTATATTAAGCAAAATAGCTCTGAAGTGACATCATGGTAACTTTTTTTTTCCTTCTTCTTTGCAAGTATTGTTTTAAGGACATTTGTACAGTTTTCTGTCATGGGCACTTTGCTTCCAGTTTATAATGGCAAAGCATTTAAAAAGAGGGCATTTTTTTGTTTTGTTTTGTTTTTTTAAATATCTGAAATGAGATGTTCATTGGAAAGGTCAAAAGTGGTCATTTTCTTTTTATGCATAATTTACCACTAATTTTTGCAATGTTAACCTGATTGTTTTCATTCTGCAGATCTTTAAGCAAGCAACTATGCAAGCATTGAGGAGAAAATCTGTTTTGCTAACTGGTTATCTGGAGTACCTGATCAAGAATTACCATAACAAAGATAAAGCAGAAAGCAAGAAACCAGTTGTGAACATAATTACTCCACCCCATATAGAAGAACGGGGCTGCCAGCTAACACTAACATTTTCTGCTCCAATGAAATATGTTTTCCAAGAACTAGAAAAAAGAGGAGTGGTTGTAAGTACATCTTTTGCTTTGCTACCAGACTTTCTGTATGGGCTGCGTGTTGGGGATAAAATTTGAATTCTTTGGTTTATTCACTGTTGCATATTATTTCACATCAGTCAGCAATCCAAAACCAAAAAAAAAAAAAACCCACTGCCGTCGAGTCGATTCTGACTCATAGCGACCTTATAGGGCAGAGCAGAACTGCTCCATAAGGTTTCCAAGGAGCGCCTGGCGGATTTGAACTGCCGACCTTTTGGTTAGCAGCCATAGCACTTAACCACTATGCCACCAGGGTTTCCAGTTGATAATCAGTGAGTATGAATTAAGGGCCAACTAAGCATCCAACACTGTGGTAGCTGACGGGCACCAAGACCTGTCATTTTCAATAAAAGGAAAATGATAAATTTTGGTTAAGGAAACAGTTTTGGGTAGCATTCACTCTTCTCATAACAATTTGGGCAGAAGAAAAATATTTCACTATACTGAATGAGTACATGATTTTCACTATAAGTTTATTATTAAACTATAAGTTCACAAAAAGTTTATTGACTTATTATTTTTACAATATTTATTGACTGTGGAATTAAGCAATATATCAGTTTAGTGAAGTGGAAAAAAAATCTTATTTACTTGTTTAATTGAACTAAGTTGTCATCAACCTTGTCACTTTATACAAAAATGATGTGTAGACACATCTAAGCAGTAGTAACATTACATGGAAAAATTTTTTTAACCCTTGAGCCCAGGTGGCCTTCTTAGTCTCATCAAGAGAACTAATAAATGTTAGCTTCAGGAAACCTCATTCCAGTGCTAAAGTAATTTAGGAATTGTTTCATCCAAACCTTTAGGAGAGGTTACCCTAGATTCAGGAGGCATAAGTCAGAATATCAGGACTCAGATGAAGCAAGTCATTTCCAAGTTGTGTGTTCTTGGAAAAGTTACTTAACATCTACCACCTTGAGTTTTCTCATTTGCATTTTGGGCATAAATATATTTAGAGAGTTGTGATGGGAGTTAAATGCGACAGCACACATGAACCATGTACCATATTGGTTAGGAGCCCTGGTGGCTAAGTAGTTAAAAGCTTGGCTGCTAACCAAAAGGTCAGCAGTTTGAATCCACCAGCCACTCATTCAGCTGCTCCTTGGAAACCCTATGGAGCAGTTCTACTCTTTCCTATGGGGTTTCTATGAGTCGGACTCGACTCAACAGCAACGGGTTATATTGTTTAGGCCTGTAGTAGGTGTTTTATAAAGCTATCCAGAGGTAACCTTCAGGCTAGACCAAATTCTCTAGTCTTACTTCTGGACCTTTCAGCCTTCTGAGGGATATAACCAGCTCTTTTTTTTTTTCACCTACAAGATTAGAAATTAGAGAATTAAATGTAAAGATAATTTGCTAAAGCTCTCCCAATCGCAGTGTCCTCATTCATTTAAGTTTGTCCAAGGGTTCAAGTCCCTCTAGGGCCTCCCTCATACAAATTGTATATATGATCTTCAGATGCTTAAAGATGATAATTGCTTAGGGGACTTCAGCAAAGTACTTTGGATATTCATGTACCAACCCATTAGTAATTTAATTACTAGTGAGAAATACTTTACAAAACACTCTGCTTTACTTCAAGTGAAAATTTCTTTCTTTATATGTTAAGTTTTAGGGAAATCAGCATGAATACTTTAACTTTATTTTGAATGGAGATTTTCATTGTGTGAATAATGCTAACATTATTGTGGCTTTATTCCCCCTTCCCACAGTGTGACAAGCGGGAACCAAATGGCATTCGAGTGGCTCCAGTTCCTCTCTACAACTCTTTCCATGATGTTTATAAATTTGTCAGTCTACTCATTTCTGTACTTGACTCCACAGAAACCAATAATTAGAAGTGTTTTCTAGAACAACTTAATCAAATACACTGAAAGCTGCTGTAGTTATTATTGTTATTATCTAACTTTAATTAATGGAACTACTTCAAAATCGATTGCCCCTAGCTGGGGATGAATTGCATACTTTACAGAAATATCTAACACAATGTTTCTGAGTCTATAGCCCTTAGGAATCCTTATGGCTGTCCAGTTTCCCCACCCACACTTGGGTCCTAATCCACACTTTTCAAGGATGTTTCTTTATTTAATGTTGTCACAATATTTTGTTTTTCTTTGTTTTTTTTTAAGGGGCTTTCTCTAGTGCAAGAGTTTAAATATTACTCTGTCTCCAAAGCAGTAAAAAAATCACCCCAAGGTACTTGTGATTAAGGTTTTAAAGATTAGGAAATAAGAACCTCATCTCTCTGACTGTATTTATGGACCTTTCTGATCCACTATGACAACTGAAGTTAAATCAGCTCTGTTGGACTTCCTTAGTTTTCAGTTGTTGATGCCACAACCAGTATTACTGAATTTGCAAAGTATTCTATGTTTGTGTACATGAGAAGGAAGAAAGTGAATATGACATAGTTATTGCTCCTGATTAAACAGATTTGAATGAAACAAACTGACTTAGACAAACAGATTGATGGTAGAGTTAAATAAAAAGATAAGGAACTCCAACACCAACACGCACCAACATCAGCAACTACTGACACTTATCAAGCACTTACCACGTATCCTGGTGGTGCAGTGGTTAAGAGCTCAGCTCTTAATCAAAAGGTTGGCAGTTTGAATATACCAATTGCTCTTTGGAAACCCTATGGGCCAGTTCTAGTCTGTCCTATAGGGTCACTATGAATCAGAATCGACTTAATGGCAACAGGTTTGGGTTTTTTGGTATCATGTACCAGGTACTATGCTAAACTTTTTTTGTTATCTTGTTTAATTGAGTGGTCATACAATTGCTTTAGCAAAGCTTCTCACTCCATCTTTTGATGACACTCATCACAAATGGAAGCATGCTCAGAACCTTAAACCAGGACCATTCTTGATTTCAGATAGAAGGAATCATTTTTAAATAAATAATGGTGAACAAAACAGACATGTCTTTAGTTCTCGTAGAACATGTAGCTTAGTGGAAGAGCAAATAGTAAACAAGTAAATTCCCAAGTAAATATACAATTATAAATTATTACTTCTGTGAAAGACGAATAGACGATACTATGAGAAAAAAGATCTGAGGGGTATGAATTACATGGTTAAGTAGGAGAAAAATACATAGGTTTATTTTCTAAAATATTTCATACTAATCCCATTAAAACTGTATGTACTAGTCATTCCAGGAATAATCAGCACCACGTACTCACCAGTTAGGTTAAGAAATAGAGCATTTAGAAACTACTTCTGTGACATTCCCAGACAACACCCTCTTCCCTCCTCAAATCCAGAGATAACCATTTTGTGTTAATCATTTCGTCACTTTCTTTAAAGTTTTACAGGTTTGTATGTATCCATAAAACTATTTAATTTTTCCTGTGTATGAACTTTGTAGAAATGGAATCCTTCATACTGTATTTATTCTTCAGCTTCTTTAGCTCAACATCATTTTTTGTTGTGATTCATCCATTTGTTGTATGCAGCTCTTCATCACTTTCCTTGCTGCACAGGATTCTGTTATATAATTGGAGTTAATTTACTCTTCTACTGTAGAACGTTTGGGTTGTTCTAAATATTTTACAATTTCAACAATGCTGCTATGAATATTCTTGGCACACGTTTAAAATTTTGTGTAGGACATATAGCTGTGAAAATGCTGTGTCATAGGGAACATACATTTCCAAGTTTACTATGTAATCTCGAAATGGTTTCCAAAGTGGTTGTACCAGTTTCCACCTCAACCAATAAATAAGAGTTCCCCTGGTCCAAATCCTTGCCAATAGCAACTACTGACTTTTTTTTTTTTTTAATTGTGGAAAGCTGGAAGGTATAAAATGGCATTTCATTGTAAGTATATTTTTTATTTCCTTAATTAATAAAAAAAAGTTGAGAGATGATTCATAAATTTTGGGGGCCTTTGTGTTCCTTATTCTGTGAAATGCCTGTTGATACTGTTTGTCCATTTTCTATTCAGTTCTTTGACTTCTTCTCATTGATTCAAAGGCTTTAAAGATAATGTTGAAATTTATATTTATTCCATATATTTTCTCCCAGTTTATAACTTGTATTTTGTGTATTTGTGTGTGTGTGTGTGTGTGTATAGGCTTTTGATGAATGTAGCAGCTAGTAAGGGCTGCCATCGACTCAGCTCCCAGCTCATGATGACCCAGTGCACAACAAAATCAGATCTTTATTTATCCATAGGGTTATCACTGGCTGATTTGGGGGAAATAGATTGCCAGGCCTTTCTTCCTACTCTGTGTTAGTCTAGAAGCTCCATAGAAGCCTGTTCAGGACCATAGCAACACGTGAGCTTCCACTGACAGACAGGTGTTTGATGAGCATGAGATGACTTCGCTGGGAACTGAACTTGGGTCACTCGCATGTTAGCTGAGAATTATACCACTGAACCACCGCTACCTCCTCCTTTGATGACCCGAAGTTCATAATTTTAAACTAATCAAGTGTATCAACATATGACAATGTTTGTGTTTTTTTAGTTTTTATTCAAATAGTTTACCTATCCTAAATAGGAAAGATACCAGAAAGCTGTTTACCTGTGTTTTATTGACTATTCAAAGGCATTCAACTGTGTGGATCATAACAAACTATTGATAACTTTGTGAAAACTGAAAATTCCAGACATTTAATTGTGTTCATAAGGAATCTGTACATAGACCAAGAAGCAGTCATCTGAACAGAGCAAGGGGATACTGCATGGTTTAAAATCAGAAAAGGTATGTGTCACGATTGTATTCTTTCACCATATATATTCAATATGTATATTGAGCAAATAATCCTAGAAGCTGGACTATATGAAGAAGAACATGGCATCAGGGTTGGAGGAAGACACATCAACAACCTGAAAAATGCAGATGACACAACCTTGCTTGTTGAAAGCAAAGAGAACTTGAAGCACTTACTGATGAAGATCAAAGACTACAGCCTTCAGTATGGATTACACTTCAATGTAAAGAAAATGAAAATCCCCATGACTGGACCAATAAGCAACATCACGATAAATGGAGAAAATACTGAAGCTGTCAAGGATTTCATTTTACTTGGATCCACAATCAACGCTCATGGAAGCAGCAGTCAAGAGATCAAAGGATGTATTGCATTAGGCAAATATGCTGCAAAAAAACTCTTTAAAGTGTTAAAAATCAAAGATGTCACTTGGAGGACTAAGCTGTGCCTGACCCAAGCCATGGTATTTTCAATCGCCTCATATGCATGTGAAAGCTGGACAATGAATAAGGAAGACTGAAAAAGAATTGGTGCTTTTGAATCATAGCGTTGGCGAAGAATATTGCCTATACCATGAACTGCCATAAGAACGAACAAATCTGTTTTGGAAGAAGTACAGAAAGAAGTGATGATGGTGCGACTTTGTCTCAGGTTCTTTGGGCATGTTGTCAGCAGGGCCCAGTCCCTGGAGAAGGACATCATGCTTAGTAGAGGGTCCGAAAAAAGAGGAAGGCCCTCATTGACACAGTGGCTGCAACAATGGGATCAAACATAGCAACAGTTATGAGGATGTTGCAGGACCAGGCAGTATTTCATTCTGCTATACATAGCGTCGCTATGAGTCAGAACCTACTCAACGGCACTGAACAACAACAACATCTTAAATATAAAAAAAATAGTCTTTTCTATTATAAATTTTTATGACTGCTGTATAGGAGAGTTATAAATCATATTTAATTTTTATAAACTTATAAATATATATTTATAAATATATAAATACTTCATTTTTTCCATGTGGATAATTTTATTTTTTTATGCTCCGTAATGCTTGCTTTGTTGTAAGTCAAGTTTCTATAGATATGTGAGTTTCCTTATGGGCTATCTGTACTTAGTCATTGGCCCATCTGTCTATTTTTGCATCAATACCACATTGCCTTAATTACAATAATATAATAGGGCCTGGCATCTGCTAGATTACATGCCTCAACTTTTTTTTTTTAAGGATTTCCTTGGTTCTCATGGGTTCATTTATTTTTCCTTATACATTTTTTAATACATGTTATTATTCCTGAAAAATGATTTCACTTAGTATAAAGTTCTATGTTGACAGTCCTTTTCTCTAAGGATATAGGAAATATTTCTTTTTGGCTGCCATTATTGCTATTAAGCATTTAGACATTCCTTTCTTAAAAAAAAAAAAAAATTTTTTTTTTTTTCCTTAGGTTGCTTCTAAGATCTCATTGTCTTTAATGATCTGTAGTTTTATTATGTGTGTAGGTGGTTTTTTTTTTTTAGGTGGTTATTATATTTGTTATATTTGTGATGTGCTGTGCTCCCAAGTTCTGAAGATTATTTTTTTTTTTACTTCTGGAAAATTCTAAGACATTATTTCTTCAAATATTACCTCTTCTTCATTGTCTACTTTTGGAACTTCAGTAAGAGGCACGAACACTTTTTCACTCTCCATCCTTATCTCTAGCCTTTTATTTTCTATTTTTCTATTTAATTTCCATACTGTTCTTGATTATTTCTTCAGATCTACTTTCCTAGTTTATTAATTCACCCTTCAGTTGTTTTAACTATCCATTTTTTTATTAATTCATTATATTTTTCAATTTCTAGAAGTATTTTTTTTTTCCTCCGTAATTTACTTGGACATTCTTGATCTTTTGAACCTGCTTATGTTTTCAGTCATTTGTAATAGACACTCTGATTCCCCATGAGCATCCCCTTCACCAGGTGCTGAGAGTTTTGGTGCTAACAGACCATAGGCACATCTTTTTTTTCTGGAGGAAACCCACAAACTATGACTGATTGAGAGAATAAAAAAAAAAATCCTTTGTATCAAGCAGAGAAGGAGGGGTACTTTACAATGCACTTTATGTTTCAGAGACCATTCTAATCTGTTGATTAAGCCGAGACTAGAATTTAACCTGAGACCGTACCCTTGTTTAGCTCTTACTTCTTTCATATCCTCCTGTACTACCTCCTTAACTTTGTTTGCGCTTGCGTGCGTGTGTGCGTGCGTGTGTGCTTGTGTGCGTGTTTTCCCTCTGAGAAGCAGCCCTCGATAAAACATACTCGACAAAATTCCCATCTCAAGCTCTTCTTCTAGGGAACAGAATCTAAGACAGGTTTTCCTTTAAAAATAATAAATATTTTACCTTCTGTTATCTATGAAGACTTTATAGTTTGGCTTCTTTTGGTTTTCTCACATAATGCCTTGTTTCCTTATGTGCATTGTTATTGTTAACCTAGAACTGTTTATTTAAATTTCAATTTGTATGGAAGGCTGGGTTAAAGTTGAGTTTTTCCAAAGAGAATTCAAGTCTGCTTCCAACAGTTGCCCAAGGCCACTCCTGATATAAAAACACTTCAAATTTTTGGTTCCAGCTTACTCAGACCACATGAATAGGATGAAGTTGGATACATTAGTCCATGTGAGGGCCAGTTTGTCATTACAAATCTCAGAATATAATCATTTGTCTTGATGACCCTTATATATCTTTTTGGGGACCAACATTAAGGAGGACTCACCTTTTAGCTTGTTTACCTTGCATTAGACCTGTTAGGTGGCTGATTCAGCTATTGACACTGAATCTTAATATCCCTCAGATTTGGAAGAAACTCTTGTGATAAATGCCAGCTTTGATCCTTGTTTGCTTCCCAGATTCCTGCCTTCATTTCGTTTTGGTATTCTGAGAATTCTTTACTTTCATGCCATCTTGCTTTTAAAGTTTTTTTTTTTTTTTTAGTCTAGCATTTGTAATTGGGAGAGTAATTCATGGAATCTAATCTCCCACAACATGCCAAACTATCAAGAAATGTTTAATGACTGAAAACTTCCTGTTTTCGTAAGTAGAATATGTGATCAATAAATTAGACTTTCTTAAAAAACTCATGCACATCTATATAAATACCACTGTTTTTATAGTGATGCCCTTAGGAGCTATTGTAATATAAGGTTGTTTGTGGAACCCCACATTATGCATATTTTATGCTGCTGAATTTATGCAAAACTAACTGGAGAAGAGGCTGGAAATTAAGTTGATAACTTCATTTCAAATTAAAAATTTAAATTTTTTACAGATACTTTCTGCTGAAGAACTTCCTACTTATTTGAATTCAAAACCATATGGGTTTACCTACAAATTGTTTCATGACTTTGTTCCACATGGCTGATATTTTGGTTCTCTTGGTGTGCCCCTCAGCACTTAGCACTGTGCTGAACCTATAGACAGCCCTTAGCAAGCAGGTAATTAATGGGAAATGGGCAGGCTTGACAATCACATCTGTTCTACTAATCATCTCATCTTTGCCCCAAAAGGAAGCTAATAGAAAATCCTTTATGGTTGAATCTGATTCAAACCTGAGCACACTACAATATGCCAGAAATGTCTGAGATATTTAAAATAGCTAGCTTAAGTAGATACAAGTTTTCCAAGGTAGGAATTCAATTGTATTCTGTTATCCAGGTTGGAGACCGTTCTACAATTTTCAGAATTGAGGGCATCGAATGTACTGATTATGTCAAGTTTACTATCACATTGCAGCCTTCTTTACCTTATAAAGAAGCCCTGGTGCCACAGTGGTTAAAGTGATCAACTGTTAGCCAAAAGGTAGATGGTTCAAACCCACCAGCCACTCTGTGGAAGAAAGATGCGGCAGTCTGCTTCCACAGAGATTTACAGCCTTAGAAACTCTATGGGGTTGCTATGAGTCAGAATCGACTCGATGGCAGTGGGTTTGGTTTGGGGGTTACCTTATAAGGACCCCAAAGACCCTCTCCCATTGCCCCATCCAGGACCAAAGTTCATAGTGACTTAATTGTCCTAAATCAAATGAGAGAAATGCAGTCAACCTCTTGCCACCAAGACCCTTTCACTCTCTCACAAAAGACAAGCAAGCTAACTTTGGGTTTCTTGGCTTCAATTGAAACTTCAATCTCGTATACTCACAATATTCCTTTAGGTGAAAAGAACTGCGTTTTTGTGCCAATATTTACTAAGCAGAGGTCTTAATTTTCTCTTTCCCAGTGTGTGGGAGCTTCACTTCACACAGCTCTCCCTCCATTCTATTGTGTTAAAACAGCAAGCTTGTCAAGAATGGAGACATTGTGGTGATATATGCAGACACTATGGGAGGGAGACATTTTCTCTATGGGTTAAAGCAAGTAGTTGGATCAAAGTCAGGATGTAGATGCTACAGCTGGTCTGGGAAAATGGCAATTAGAAGGGAAAAAAGAACAGAAAGAGAGAATCACAGACAGTCTTTTTTTAGGTGGCAGCAACAGAACCAGACTGCTTGAAACTGGTAACTGGCTCCAAATGTCACCTTTTTTCACTGAATTCTGAATAATATTGCCATTTTATAACTGTTATTGTGTTGTATTGGTGGCCATATTAGTTCACAACGAAATGGTTACATTTTTATACATTATAAAAAAAATACATTATAGATGCTATTTATGTCTTAGATTTCTTTCTCTCAACAAAATTTCAGAGGATTGAAGAAAGGCATGTTAAAGCTTAGGGAACACTTCCTTCCAATGACTTTCAGGCCAGACGAAGCTGGTACATTCATTGCCATCAATTTCAGCACTTTTACCTGGTTTAACACCCCAGTGCCTGTCCAATTACCTGTCTTTTGGAAAATCTCAACTTTTCAACATGATCTAAATGTATAGCGGTGTCAGAGAGAATAGAAATATAATAAAGCAATAAGAAAAATAAACATTTTAGTATTTTCTCTGGTAGGTTTGGTAACTGACAATCACTTTTCCAAAAAAAAAGTTATAAAATTACTATATGATAATCCATGTTTTCAGGTAATGCTCATCTTCTACCTCACAAAAAATTATAATAAAGGAATATAAGTAACAAACACATTAAAACCACAAAGAAATGATGGGGACAATAGCATGGGAGATGCTGTAAAGTGGAGGGAAATAATGTAGCTGGTGGAGAAAGCCGAAACATAATTACCTGTATGACAGGGGAATGGTATCAAAGGATAGTAATAGGATTCATGAGCCCCTGGGTGCTGTAAATGGTTCACATATTCTGTTGCTAACTGAAAGGTTGGAGGTTGGAGTTTGTCCAGTGATACCTCAGAAGAAAGGCCTGGAGATCTACTGAAAAATCAGCCATTAAAAATTCTATGGAGCACTGTTCTACTCTGACACACATCCAGTCACCATGAGTTGGAGTCAACTGGATGACAACTTGTTTGATAATACCATTCAAGAAAAGGAACCATTGGAATGTTAGGTATTAGGGGTACCACCTAACTGTGAAGGCCAGGATAAGGGTGGAACTGAATTAAAAAAAAAAAAAAACTTTATTATTTTTTTTATTTTTTTTAGGTAGTTGAAAATCTGTAAAACTAGCAATCAGCCTCCCAGATCCCTTCCTGCAGCCCGTGCAACCATAACACTGTATCTTACCCACACCCACAACAGCAGGAGTTTACTTTCTAGAGAACTTGGAGGAGTGTAGCTCTGGGCATGAAACATGAAGATAGCTGAGGAGCAGGATGAGGCATTTGATGGAACACAGGGTGACTCAATGACTATTTGCATTCTAATTGGTGAAAGTTTCAAATTCCTTCCACCACATGGCTTCCAAGAGCACACCGCCAGGCTCATAACCATCACACCAGGGATATGTTTGTTGATTTCTCTGTGGGGAAAAAATGTTCAGTTCAAATATTAAGAGTTTCAAATCCTTACAAGGGTCTCATTGTGGTATAAAGATGCCCAACAATCAAGAAGTCCCGTTTGTGCACAGAATGAGTTTTAGAGTTTCAACTTCTAAAAATGAAAGAACACAGAGTAATGCTAGACATTTGATAACAACATTTAACATGCAGAACGGAGTCCAAAAGACACAACTTAGTGGAAACAGCATGGAAAGAGGAGAAAAAGAAAAAAGCTATCATAAATACCTTCAGAGAGACAAGAAAAGTAACACAGAACAAAGAAACTATGCTTTCAAACAAAGTCTTGGAAATTAAAACTACTAGGAATAAAAATTCAAAGGGCATACTGGAATACAAAATTATGGGACTATTTTGAAATTAGAACAAAAGTGATAAAACAAATAGAAGATTATAAAGGAAGTCAACAAGTCTACTAGCAGTTACAGAATAAGAGCAGATTAAATTTTTAAAAAATTATCAAAAAATGAAAGAAGAATTTTTCCTAAAATTGTAGACTATGTTTCCAAATTAAAAAGGCCCAATGGGTGCTTAACATTTTTTCTGTGGGTAATAATTTTTTTTTTTTTATTTATTTCAATCACATCTTGGGAAAAATGTAAAACACTGGAATAAAAAAAAAAATTCTAAAATCTTTTAGCAAAAACAAAACAAAAAAAAGCCCATTCAAAACATAAGCAATCAGGATGGTAAAGGAATGCTCAACAACATATCTGGAAGGTGATGATACAAGAATGCTTTTGAAATTCAGATAGAAAATGATTTTCAATTTATAATCCTATGACAAGCCAAAATATCAATAAAGGTGGAAGTAGAATAAAGTATTTTCAGTTGTGTAAGGCTTCAGAATTCTTTCCCGTTTACTGGAAGGGAGCTACTGGAAGACATACACACACACACACACACACACACACACACACACACACAAGAAATTAATCCAAAAAAATAGGAATATATTTGAACCAAGAACAAGGGACTCAAAACAAGAGAGAGATAAGGGATATTTCCAGAAAGAGGATGCAGGAAAGTCTGGTGACAGAGTCGCTCAGCCTTAGAGAGGAACCTCACCAGAGCAGAGCAGATGTTCGGTGGATTTGGAAATGTCTCTCCCTCTCCGTCCCTGTGTCTCTTTCTCTCTCTCACATACACACAACACAATACCTAATGCCTGATATATTTGACCATCATGAGAAGAGTTCCAAGTTCTGTTAGAACTAATTTGAGGATCCAAATTAATAGAAACAGGAAAAATTGGACAAATATAAAAAAAGGCAATTATTCACTTTAGGGAAAATATGTTTGTATAATAAAAGACACCTTATCATATCGGACTATACTATGTGGTATAGAAGGTATGCCCACTATTTCTCAATTTAATATTTAAAAATCCTAAATTTTCCTACTCTTTTGTTATATATTCAGCGCTAGCTGTGAACAATATTTATGTAGCTATAAACTTGCAAACAATGAATACTGATTTAATCAAAAGCCGTGGTTTCTCTACCTGTGGAGGATGAATGGGGAGAAAGTGTATGGGTGTGTATTTATGGGTCATGGGGCAGAGGAGAGCTATGACACTGTAGTTAAGTCCTCAGTATCCACAGTCAGAAAAATAATATTGCAAATTTGAAAATAAGGAAATCACAGCAAACTCATATGATTTAAAAATATGGAGCTAAATATAAGTAGAAATAGCTAAAATAATTAAAAGCAGTTGCCTCTAGGTTCGCAGGAATTAGAGGTTGGTGTGGAGGGTCAGAGGACTATTAATTTGGACATAAGACTTGTTACATGCAAAGAGGTGCACTGCAGGGATTAAGTTCACAGATTTTGAAACCAAAACTCCAGTGTTCAAGCCCTGGCTCCACAATTTACTAGTCGGGAAACCTTATAATTTAAATACTTGGAGACCTTGGTGGTGTAGTGGTTAAAAGCTATGACTGCTAACCAAAAGGTCGACAATTTGAATCCACCAGGAACTTCGTGGAAACTCTGTGGGTCAGTTTTACCCTGTCCTGTAGGGCCGCTATGAGTGGAAATCGACTCAACAGCAACAGGGTTTTATTTTTTATTTGTTATGCCTTTATTTGGGCCCTGGGGCAGTGGTTAAGCATTTGGCTGCTAATCAAAAGGTGGGTGGTTGAATCCACCAGCCACTCCGTGGAAACCCTATGGGGCAATTCTACTCTGTCCTATAGGGTCGCTATGAGTCAAAATCCACTGGATGGCCATGGATTTGGTTGGTTTAGGCCTTTATTTCCCTGTTTATAAAACTGGAGAATAATAGTACTTCTTCATAGGATTGCCTTACTGATTGAGTGAGTTAATGCATGAAATCATTTAAATTATTTATGGCACAGATTACTAGGATTAGCGGTACTATGTAACTTAACTGCTTACATAAATTACTTTGATAAAAAAAAAAAAAATGAAGACAGAAGCTTGGCCCATTGTGTGCTACATGGAAAGTGGTCAAAAACTAGAAAAAATCATATTTAAAAACTAAAAATTGATGAATATTCAATAATAAAATCAGTCCATTTTAAAATGTTCAAAGTGTGTTTTTTAATGTCTGAAATCTATAAACAAGAACATTTCATTAATTATGTTTAACTATGAAAAAGTAATTTGCTTCCATTGTAACTATCAGTATGTGAACATCTTGCCTAAGATGTGAATTAAAAGAGGCTTCTAGAAAATCAGAACTTCATTTGCTGAAAGGAATGAAGATGGTAAAATTAAACTAATAATTAATATTTGCCAGAAGGTTAATTAATAATGAAAATAATATTTCTGTCCTGCTGAACATTAGTCCTGCATCTGCTTTAGAGATACTTATAGGTTGGCAGGTATGCCCTCTATTTCTAAACTTAATATTAAAAAATCTAAGTTCTTGATATACTTTAACATGTATCTCTACTATTTCACAAAAATTGAATGTAAAATTTCATCACAACTGATACTGAATGTATTTGCTTCTTGATAGAGATTAAGGACACGAAGTTTTCCAAATATCGACTGTGTTTAAAGAGACGTTGTGAAGCGGGGAAGGAATTTGGGGAATGTTTTGATTTTGGTGGTTTTATTAATTGTAACATGCAGTAAACCATGTATTTGTTTTTATTTATATTTTCAACTACGATGTAAATAAGAACACCTCCAGATATTCTTTTTGGCAGGCACAAAAGCTGTTTATTCAACAGATGATATAGACAATAATGCATGGTTCATAATTAGTGAGAAAGCTGTAGCTTATGAAGTTCTGATGGCATTCAAACAGTTTGTGTGTAACTAAACTAAGGCTGTTAGGGGATGGCAGCTTAAGACATTTTGAACATGTGGACAAAAAAAATTGAATTTTTATTATTGTAAATGAAAAAGGGAGATTTCTGGGAAAGCTAGACAAGCATACTGTCATCTAGGCTTGAGTGAGTTCAGAAGGAACGCTGTCATATAAATAGAAACCTGCTTTTCCAAGTATAAAGTCCCTGGGTGATGCACACGGTTAAAGCTCTTGGCTGCTAACTGAAAGGTTGGAGGTTCGAACACAGTTCTACTCTGCCACAGGGCTGCCATGAGTCAGGATCGTCTTGACGGTACAACTGGTTTGGTTTTTGGTATCCGTATATTGAACAAATCTTTGCCTCAACTCTCATGCACAACGTGAGGGACAAGTATATCTATATGGTACAAGCAATGTGTAAAGAGCATTGTTGGGTACACACTATTATGTTCAATTTGATTGATAATTAGTATGCTCAGTTCATTTGGTAATTGATATGGTTTGCCTAAAACTTAGGCCAGTTCTCCATACATATAAAATAATGACTACACATTTCTTCCAACTTTGAATGTTTTAACTACCATGTTGGGTTGTCCTTTGATTGTCAATCCAAATGATCACTAATCCAATTGAGTAGAAATATAAAACCAATCACACCCTGGATTTTAATTTTGTCAAGTTACACTATCATAATTTCAAGAACTAGGTTTATACTTCATAGCTGATGGGATTTTCCTAGACTAACATGTAAAGAAAGTTTACAACATGGAGTAGGCTCTGCTACAAATGAAAAAAAGCTCTATTTGACTGATTTAAATCTTATATGGTAATTTATATTTTAATGAATATTTGATGGAATTTAGAATCATATATAGCCAAATATATTGCCATCTTTCATGTTTCCAAATAGTAAAGAATAAAATGTTTTATAATTACCATCATTAGATTGGGTTGTCATTCAATTTCCGTTAGACATGAAAATATAATTAAAAATAGCATTTGTTAAGAATTTACAATATACAAGACACACTGCCAGGTGCTTTACATAAATTATCACATACAGTCTCCAGGCCAGTGTTATGAGGTTATCCCTGTCCTCATTTTATTTATAAAGAAATAGAGGCTCTGAGATATGAAGTAAATAATCTAATGCCATATTCCCTTTAACATACATAATCTGAAGAAGAGAAATATCTGATGAAAATGTACAGCATCATGTAGATAATGTAGACCTAGTGTGTTTTATTCTGAGCATCAGAAGCTTAGGAAAAAAATTACAATGAAACATACATATCTTTACAAGACTAAGTGCACTCTGGACATTTTCATTACAATACACTTTATAAAAAAAGATGAAGCTAAAGCATTTGTGCATATATGTGTATGTGATGTTTAAAAAAGAATTTACCCGAAAGACAAAGACTAATCTAGTTATCACTACTGGACATATGACAACATTTAAAGACATTAATAGTCAGGAAATTTTGAGTGCCAGGAAACTGTATTCAAAGAAAACAACTGTTTTCATAGTTCTCTGACTCCCAATCCATATTTTAAAGGAATTTATGTTATTTACAGTTTAGAAATATATTTCAAAATTACATTCATAGTTTCCTTACAAGAAAGAAAATAATAAGGAAGGAAAGAAGGAAGAATTAACTAGTAAGACTGAGAAAGTAAATTGTTGCTTTCCTTTGGAAGTGTTTCCCATAGAAAAATTTTTAACTCATTTTATTTTTAATTTTCAGGAATTTAAAAGAAAAACACATTT
The DNA here is from genome assembly GCF_030014295.1 of Loxodonta africana. Taxonomy (NCBI): domain Eukaryota; kingdom Metazoa; phylum Chordata; class Mammalia; order Proboscidea; family Elephantidae; genus Loxodonta; species Loxodonta africana. The sequence continues at coordinate 105,582,486 of NC_087347.1, read as the reverse complement.
TAATATAGAAGCTTACATATAGTTGAAAAATATCTACTAGTTAAATAAAAGACAGAAAGACACACTGGGTCACTTAAAAAATTGGGTATTACATTGAGATCAATTTTATCACAAAATCTAAACTCCCTTTTGCAGAAAATTATCCATGCTCTTTATACTCCCTGAAATAATCCAATGTATGCACCGAGTACCTGAGGTGTGTAATATAATATTTCTGCTGCTTGCACAATTACAAAGGAAACAGTGTTGGCGTGGTATCGATTACCTCCATCAGAGGAACCCCAGTAAGGAGAGGACGCGAGGAGAATTAGACCCAGAATGTCAACTCACTCCATTCCCAGTAGGTGTTGAAGCCTCCAAAGAAGGCATGACTCATGGGTACTGGGTAGAACAGCATTTACTCACAGAAAATAGAGGCACATTAAGATCAACTTCAATAGTGGTGTTGGTTCCTTGTGGCCTACAGGTTTCGCTTGGCAGCCAATTCCGAGTGGAGGACTGTACGCACTCCTTTTGTGCTGCAGGCAAAGGACCCCGTTTCCTCCCGCTGAGAACAGATATAGCAGTAAGATTGGTCAGGTGCCATGTGATGCCCACATATAAGCAGAACAAAGAAGTACGTGTTAGGCCTGTAACAGGGAGATATTCCCAAACAAGGCAGAACACCCAGTTCAAACTGTTCTCTCCCTGTAATAAGATGTTTCAGGCTTGAGGTCCTGATGAGACAGCCCAAAGGAGGGGCATAGAGTCTCAGATGACTGCTTTCCCAACCAAGAGCTTACTTCAACTAAATACTTGAAGAACCTTATTCTACTTCATCTAGTAATAGTCCTTAAATATAAAGTGAGCCTGAAGACTACCTTATGTACTAAGAATGGAAAAATAAACATTTTTTGAACACTTAAATAGGTGTATACTTCAAATTATACAATATTACAATAATATTGAGAAAAACAATATATATAAACCAGTTTGATCATAATAAAATAGGCAACTCCTAAAAGTGGAATGAATTATCCACTTCCAGGCAAATGAAGTAATGAATTGAACCGACTTAAAAGAAAATATGGCAATATATACTGAACAATGGTTCTCAGACTTTGGACTACAAGCACCACAGAACTGTGCTTCCTGAAAAAAAAAAGGAAAGAAAACAAAGTGACCCTGGTGACTTTACTGGCTTATAGGCTGAAGACTGTTACCGGGATGCAACACAGGAAAGACAAACTCTAAAAGCCTACCTATAAGTCTCATTGAGTTGAAGAGACTGAGATTGTTAAAAACTCTTAGCAATCCACCTCTCAAATCAGGAATAAGGCAAGGGTATCTGTTCTCCCCACTCTTATTCAACATAGTACTTGGAGTTCTAACAAGTACAATAAGGCAAGAAAAATAAGTAAAAGATATACATATTAGAAAGGAAGACATGTAACTGCCCCTATTTGCAGATTCCCTCATATGTCTGTCAGTTTATTGCACTGCGGGGGCTTCAGTGTTGCTGTGATACTGAAAGTTATGGCACCGGTATTCAAATACCAGCAGGGTCACCCATGGCGGACAGGTTTCAGCTGAGCTTCCAAACTAAGACAGACTAGGAAGAAGGTCTACTTCTGAAAAGAATTGGCCAGTGAAAAGCTTATGTGTAGCAGCTAAACATTGTCTGATATAGTGCAGGAAGATGAGCCCCCAGGTTGGAAGGCACTTACTGGGGAAGAGCTGCCTCCTCAAAGTAGAGTCGACCTTAGTACATGGTTGGAGTCAAGCTTTTGGGACCTTCATTTGCTGATGTGACATGACTCAAAATGAGAAGAAACAGCTAAAAACATCCATTAATAATTGGAATGTGAAATGTACAAAGTATGAATCTAGGAAAATTGGAACTCATCAAAAATGAAATAGAGCACATAAACATCAATATCCTAGGCATTAGTGAGCTGAAATGGACTGGTATTGGCCATTTTGAATTGGACAATCATATAGTGTAGTACTCTGGGAATGACAACTTAAAGAGGAATGGTGTTGCATTCATCAGCAAAAAAAAAAAAAAAAAAAACTTCAAGATTTATCCTGAAGTACAACCAGTCAGTAATAGGATAATATCCATACACCTACAAGGAAAACCAGTTAATACAACTATTATTCAAATTTACATGGCAACCACTAAGGCCAAAGATGAAGAAATTGAAGATTTTTACCAACTTCTGCATTCTGAAATTGATCATACATGCAATCAGAATGCATTGATGATTAGTGGTGATTGGAATATGAAAGTTAGAAACAAAGAAGGATTGGTAGTTGGAAAATATGGCCTTGGTAATGGAAATGATGCTGGAGATCACATGATAGAATTTTGCAAGGCCAACAACTTCTTCATTGCAAACACCATTTTTTAGCAACATAAACAGTGACTGTACAAGTGTACCTTGCCAGACAGAATACACAGAAATCAAATTGATTACTTCTGTGGAAGGAGACGATGGAAAACCTCAGTATCATCAGTCAGAACAAGGCCAGGGGCCAACGGAAACAGATCATCAGTTGCTCATATGCACAAGCCCATGAGAGTCAATGAATGACTTTGGGTATATCCCACCTGAATTTAGAAACCATCTCAAGAATAAACTTGACACATTAAACACTAATGTGGAGGACCAGACCAGCTGTGGAATGACACCAAGGACATCATACATGAAGAAAGCAAGAGGTCATTAAAAAGACAGGAAAGAAAGGAAAGACCAAAATGGATGTCAGAAAAGGCTTTGAAACCTGCTCTTGTATGCCGAGTAGCTAAAGCAAAAGGAAAAAATGATGAAGTAAAAGAGCTGAACAGAAGATTTCAAAGTGTAAATTGAGAATACAAAGTATTATAATGACATGTACAAAGACCTGGAGATACAAAGCCAAAAGGGAAGAACACACTCAGGATTTCTCAAGCTAAAAACAGAAGGAAAAATTCAAGCTTCGAATTGCAATATTGAAGGATTCCATGGAGAAAATATTAAAAGATGCAGGAAGCATCAAAAGAAGATGGAGGGAATACACAGAGTCATTATATCAAAAAGAATTGGTCAACAATCAGTTACTTCAGGAGGTAGCATGTGATCAAGGACTGATGGTACTGAAAGAAGAAGTCCAAGCTGCACCGAAGGCATTGGCTCCGGGAATTGACGGAATACCAACTGAGATGTTTCAGCAAATGAATGCAGTGCTGGAAGTGCTCACTCATCTATGCCTAGAAATTTGGAAGACAGCTACCTAGTCAACTGACTGGAAGAGATCCATAGTTCTGCCTTTTCTCAAGAAAGGTGATCCAATCAAATGAGAAAATAACAAATGATATATCAAGTAAAATTTTGCTGAAGATACTTCAAAAGCAACTGCAGAAGTATATCAACAGGGAACTACCAGAAATTCAAGCTGTATTCAGAAAATGACATGGAAACAAGTGTATCATAGCTAATGTCAGACAGATCCTGGCTGAAAGCAGAGAATAGCAGAAAAATGTTTACTTGTGTTTTATTGACTATGCAAAGGCATTTGACTGTGTGGATTGTAACAAATTATGGATAACATTGTGAAGAATGAGAATTCCAGAATACTTCATTGTGATCATGAGGAACCTGTACATCGATCAAGAGGCAGTTGTTAGAACAGAACAAGGGTATACTGCATGGTTTAAAGTCAGGAAAGGTGTGTGTCAGGGTTATATCATTTCACCATACCTATTCAATCTATATGCTGAGCAAATAATCCGAGAAGCTGCACTATATGAAGAAGAAGGGGCATCAAGATTGGAGGAAGATTCATTAATAACCTGCATTATGCAGGTGACACAATCTTGCTTGCTGAAAGTGAAGAGGACTTGAAGCACTTATGATGAAGATCAAAGACCACAGCCTTCAGTATGGATTACACCTCAACATAAAGAAAACAAAAATCCTCGCAACTGGGCCAATAAGCAACATCATGATAATCAGAGAAAAGATTGAAGTTGTCAAGGATTTCATTTTATTTGGATCCATAATCAATGCCCATGGAAGCAGCAGTCAAGAGGTCAAAAGAAGAATTGCATTGGGCAAATCTGCAGCAAAGGACCTCTTTACAGTGTTGAAAGCAAAGATGTCACCTTGAAGAGTAGGTGCACCTGACCCAAGCTATGGTGTTGTCAATCGCCTCATATGCATGCGAAAGCTGGATGATAAATAAAGAAAACTGAAGAAGAATTGGCACCTTCGAATTGTGGTGGTGGTGAAGAATATTGAATATACCATGGACTTCCAAAGGAACAAACAAATCTGTCTTGGAAGAAGTACAACCAGAATGCTTCTTAGGAGCAAGAATGGTGAGACTGCGTCATACATACTATGGAAATGTTAGGAGGAGGGATCAGTCCCTGGAGCAGACCATCATGCTTAGTAAAGTAGAGGGTCAGCGAAAAAGAGGAAGACCTTCAACAAGATGGATTGACACAGTGGCTGCAACACTGAGCTCAAGCATAACAACAATTGTGAGGATGGTGCAGGGCAGAGCAGTGTTTCCTTCTGTTGTACACAGGGTCACTATGAGCCGGAACTGACTCGATGGCACCTAACAATAACAACAACATTTGCAGATGACAATTTTTTAGCCATAAAAATTCCAGGGAATCTACGATAAAACTAGAATTAATAAGCGATTTTAGCAAGGTTACGAGATACAAGATCAACACCCCAAAATTAGTTGTATTTTCTGTATACTAGCTATGAACATGTAGAACCTGAAATCGAAGACACAGTACGATTTTCAAGTGCTTTGAAGAACATAAAATCCTTAGTTATAAATCTACCAAAACATGCACAGGATCTGTATACTGATAATTTTAAAATGATGATTAAAAAAAAAAAAATCAAAGGAGACCTAAATAATTGTAGAGACTTAAGGGTGGGTGGTGACCATATTATAGATTTGAAGGTTCATCACAGTAGAGATGACAATTCTTCCTAAATTACTCTTTTTGTTTAAGCCATTTCCTATCAAAACCACAGCAAGGTTTTTTTGTAGACATATAAAGGTCTATTCTAAAATTTATAAGGAGAGCAAAGATTTCAGAATAGTAAAAACTATTCTAGTTATTGCAAAGAATAAAGTGGAAGGTTTCACTCTACCTGATTTTGAGGCTTACTTAGGTAACCAAGTGATTAAGACAATGTGGCACTGGTAGGTGAAGGGGCACATACATAGATCAATGGAACAGAATAGAGAGCCAAGATGCAGACTCACACCAATATACCCAATTGATTTTTGACTGAGATGCAAGAGCAATTCAATTCAATAAAGGAAGGACAGCCTATTTGAGAAATGGTGCTGGAAAAATTGGTCAGCAATAGACAAATAATGCATTTCTACCTAAACCTTACATTTTATACAAAATTTTATACATTTTATACAAAAATAACTTGAAATGGATCACAGACTTAAATATAAAACACAAAACTATAAAACTTTTAGGGGGAAAAAAACACTTAGGAGAAAATTTTTAGGACCTAGCAAAGTGTTGTTAGATTTGATACCAATAGTACAATCCATCAGAGAAAAATACTGATAAATTAGACTTTATCAAAATTAAAAACTTTTACTCTGAGGAAGATCCTGCTAAAAGGATGAAAATACAAGCTAAAGAATGGAAGAACGTTTGAAAATCACATATCTCACAAAGGTCTTGTAGCTAGAATATATGAAGAACTCTCAAAACCCAGCATTAAAAATAATCTAAATAACCCAATTAGCAAATGGTCAAAAACATGAGACATTTCACTAAAGAGGACAAAGGGAGAGCAAATAAAAGACACCCGTTACAGTTCAGTTCATTCCGACTCATAGCAATCCTATAGGACAGAGTAGACCTGCCCCATAGGGTTTCCAAGGAGTGGCTAGTTGATTCAAACTGCTAACCCTTTGTTTGGCAGCCTGATCTCTCAACCATTGCGCTACCAGGATCCTGAGAACCATAGTATCATACAATTGGAATACTACTTCTAAATATAAAGGAACAAACTATTGACACATGTGAAAACTTGGGAAGACCTCAGGGGAATTATGTTGAGAGAAAAAAAAAAAAAGCCTATATCAAAATGCTACATACTGTATGGTTCCATTTATATAATATTCTTGAAAAAACTATACAGAAATAGAGAACTGATTAGTGATTACCAATTGTTAGGGTCGGGGAACTAGGTGGGGGGGGGAGTAAAGTAGCTACAAAGGAGTAACACAAGGGAGCCTTGTAGTGATGGAAGAGTTCCGTATCTTGATTGTTGTGGTAGTTATACAAAGCTATATATGACAAAATTGTAAAGAACTACACACACACAGTTGAGTGTATGTATAACTGATGAAATGTGGATAAGGTCTGGGGATTGTACCAATGTCAATTTCCTGGTTTGATATCATACTATACTTATGCAGGTTGTCAACATTACAGAAAATGGCGTGAAGTGTGTACTGAACCTCTTTGTACATTTCTTGGCAACTTCCCACGTGTCATGGATTGAATTATGTCCCCCCAAAAATGCGTGTATCAATTTGGCTGGGCCATGATTCCTGGTATTGTGTGATTTTCCTATATGTTGCAAGTCTTGCCTCTATGATGTTAATGAAGGACAACGGGCAGCAGTTGTGTTAGGGAGGCAGGATTCAATCTATAAGATAATCTTATGACTTGAGGCAATCTCTTGAGATACAAAAGAGAGAGTCGAGCAGAGAGAGGGGGTCCTCATACCATCAAAAAAGAAGCAGTGCTAGGAGCAACAGCGCATCCTTTGGACCCAGGGTCCCTGCGTGGAAAAGCTCCTAGTATAGGAGAACATTGATGAGAAGGCCAACAGAGAAAGAATGCCCTCCCCTGGAGCTGACGGCCTGAATTTGGACTTTTACTTTACGCTACTGTGAGGAAATAAATTTCTGTTTATTAAAGCCATTCACTTGTGGTTAGAGAAGCACTAGATGACTAAGATGTCATGCATCTATAAGTATCTCAAAATTTAAGGTTTTAAAAAGTTGGTAATAAGATGGCAATAAATGCACAAAACTTCATTTCCTACTAATTTTATTATTATTTATTACTCGAGTTTATTCAAGTCTATTTTATCTGTAAGGTAGAAATACTATATAACGGTGCGCATATCTTTTTCTAATTCTGCTTTCATTACCATTACGTTGGTGGCTTGAAATCAGCCACAGTAGAAGTACTTTTACCACGGAAATTGGCAAATGCTACAAATCAGAGGTTGATTTATTATTTTATCGATTGCCTAGACTTAAAAGAATTATTGAAAAATATTAATAATGCAGATAAAACTAATAAGTGTGTAATGTCTGTAGCCTCTAATTGTGAATAACAAAAATAATTAAGGAAATAGTCTCCCTGTATTCAGAAACTATTTATATTGAAATGTCAATCAAAATGTCACACATCATTGAAGAATGATTAAAGTTATATTTTTGTTGTTTCATTTTTAGCTCCCATGTTAGTGTAAATAATCAACCAACATTCATGCTGGAAGTATACTCAAGCTGCTAGTTGTTAAACATTTAACAGCACACTGCTACTTAGAGTGAGCATGCGATCCCATAAGCGGACAAGTGTGAATAATGAGACTGAGGAATCCTGACCTCACTGTTGAAATTTAAACTTCTGCAGTGGAAGCACATGCTGGAAATTCAATAGGTAGCTAGAAAGGAGTTGATAGAGGCAGGTACAGAACTGTAGGCCACTTATGTGGATTAGGCAATCTCTGTGTGATTCACACTGGTTAAAGCACTTGGCTGCTGACCTGAGCTGCTGACTGAAAGGTCAGCAATTGGAAACCACCAGCTGCTCCTTGGGAGAAAGATGTCACAGTCTGCTTCCATAAAGATTACAGCCTTGGAAAGATTAGTCTAAAGGACTAACAGACCACAACTACCACAGCCTCCAACAGACTGAATCCAGGACAAGTATATGGTACCTGAATACCATCACCAACCTTTGTGACAGGGATCACAATAGAGTGTCCCAGAGAGAGTGGGAGGAAAACGTAGAACAAAATTCAAATGACAAAACAAGACCAGACTTACTGGTCTGACAGAGATTGGAGAAACCCCGGGACTATGTCCCACAGACACCCTTTAAATTCAGAACTAAACCCCGAACCCCGCGCCGTCGAACTAAAGCCACTCCTAAAGTTCAATCTTCAGTCAAAGATTAGACAGGTGTATAAAACAAACAACATGTGTGAGGAACATGTTTCTTAGCTCAATCATGTATGCCAGACTAAATGGGCACACCCGCCCAAAAGCAAAGACGGAAAGTAGGAAGGGACAGGAAAACTGGACGAATGGAAATGAGGAATTTACGGTGGGGAAGGGGAGAATGTTGACACATCTCAAGGATGGCAACCAATGTCACAGAACAATTTGTGTATAAATTGTTGCATAAGAAACTAGTGTGCTCTGTAAACTTTCACTTAAAGCTTATTTAAATAAATAAATAAATAAAAAGAAATTAAGTTATTTTACATCCTATTTGTTGAATGAGGCCACTGTAGCAAAAACACCCAAGTAAAAACTTATAAATTACTCTAGGATCATCCCTCTACCTTAATCTCTCAGTCTATTAGTGACCTTCATAATGTCTTGTGCGCCTGTGCTCTCTCCACCCACTTCTAAGTGGCTGTAAACATTTGTTGCCTTGGTTAGGCTAATAGACTCCTATTGTCACAGCTTTCAGTCTCAGTCCATTCTAATTAAGGCAACACCACTGCCAATATGTTCATGGAAGCTGGACTTCAAATGTACCACCTAATGAACCATTACCCCTGGTGGTCAGGGCCTTGGGTAGTCCCATCCCACACTGAATCTGGGCTGATCCTGTGACTTGCTTTGACAAAGAGATGACCGTACGTGTATCTACTCTACACTTCCATCAGTGGACCATCTCCATGTTGCTGGATCTACTTGAAACTCTCTTTCACTTTTATCTCCCTAGTTAATTTCAATTAATTTTCAGGAATCAACTCACCTCCACTTATTGCCGTCCAGTCAATTCTAACTCATAGTGACCCTATAGGACAGAGTAGAACTGCCCCATAGGGTTTCTAAGTCTGTAAATATTTACAGAACCAGGCGGCCACATCTTTCTCCCTCAGAGCAGCTGGTAGGTTCAAACCACCCACCTTATGGTTAACAGCTGAGTGCTTTAACCATTCCTCCACCAGGGCCCCTTCAAGAGTCATTAGAAACTTTGATTTGCCTGAAATACTCCCTGAGCCTACTAGGCAAAATTGAGTATCTCCCACAATGCACTTATGCACCTGGGGATACCTTTATCATGCTTTTATTATACTCTATTGTAATTTTCATTCACCTAAATAAGCATTGAATCATGGTTGACTAATCTTCGTATCCCCAAAGTTTAGCACCGTGCTTAGCACGATGAATGAGTGAAGCGCTTTAGGGCTGATGATCGTACTCTGAGACTTGGGGAATATTTGAACAATTAGTATCCCATAAGAGAAAATGAACCCTTATCCAACGAAGAAGCTACTTCTGTTCCTTTCTAATTTATCTCAATTGAGTTCCTAGAAGTTAAACCCTCAAGTGTTTCTCTAATAGGTATCACTATTTTGTTATGATAAATAATAGCTAAGACATGGCTATAGTTAATTCTGTGCTTAATGTGTGCCAGACATTCGTCTAAGTATCTTTGCATTTAATCTCTGTTACAATAAGTTGGAATCCACTCGGCGGCAACGGGTTTGACTTCTTGTTTTTTATAACCCTATGAGGAGCCCTGGTAGCATAGTGGTTAAGAGCTAAAGCTGGTAACCAAAAGGTGGGCAGTTCGCATCCACCAGCCTCTCTTTGGAAACCCTATAGGGCAGTTCTCCTCTGTCTTATAGAGTTGCTATGAGTCGGAAGCAACTCACCGGCAATAGGTTTGGTTTTTTGGTATAACCCTATGAGATAAATACTATCATTGGGTCTATGCTATAATAAGGTAAAGTAGGAGAGGTTAAGTAACATCCAAGATCAGACAGCTAACAAGTGGTAGAGTTAGGATTAAAATCTGTCTGTCTGGGCTCTAGAACCCACTTGCTTAACCAGGTTTAACAGATTTGGAGCACACTGAAAACCTGGTTTGTTTTTAATTGTTCACAGTTTCGTCCACCTTTCACAATACTAACCATTGCACATCAATTTCCTTAGTTGTAAAATGAGGCTTTCGAGAGACACATTTAATACATACAATGTCTTACTTAAAAGTTCAAAATCTTTTTATAAGTTTTCTGACATCCTTTCCAGTTTGAAAACTATATAATTTGGTGAAATAAACTGAAAACATTAATCTGTGAGTGTAATTTTAAAAATTAATTTTAGTCTTTTGTAGCTAACCCTGTTAATATAAACAGCCTACTAAGAAACATGGGTCTGAGGTGGATGCATAATTATTATGAATCATTATTTGATATCTGAACTTTCCTTGTATTTAATCTGTTCTCACCCCTAAGAGAGAAATGTTCTTTTATTTTGTCCTGAATTGACCTTTCAACTGAAGCCATTATTCCAACAGCGTCTGCAAACTACGGCCCCTGGGCCAAATCCTGTCACCGTCTGATTTTGTTCAGACCAGAAGCTAACATTTTACATTTCCAAATGCTTCACAAGAATCAAAAGAAAAATAATATGTCACGACACATAAGAATTATATGAAATTCAAACATCAGTGTTAATAAATAACTTTCCAGGGAAACGGAGCCACATGAATTTTTTAACATGTTGTCTAGGATTTCTTTCATACTACAACATCGGGGTTGAATATTTGCAACAGAGACCTTATGTTCATAAAGCCTGAAATATTTGCTCTCTAGCCCTTCACAGAAAATGTCTACCAATTCCCAAATTATGACTTTAGTATGTTGAAGCATTTTTGATAACACTCTCATGCCACTAATATCCAATAGATTTGTGTGTCCATGGATTCGATTGTAAGCTTTAAATGTATATGGGCTACTTTTTCTACCTTTAATTTTCAGGAATACTATGCCATTAGCATACCAGACAAGCAAATACCTCATTGGCTATTTATATATTTGAAAAACTGACAGATAGTTTTACATTAATTCTTCAGTAGCTTTCTGAATTTTATTTTGGGATATTGAAAAATCCTCTGAAGCTATAATACAAAAAGTTAACATTAGGTGTCAGTATTTTACATATTATTTAGTAAGTGTATCAATGAAAAAATGTATTAGATTATTACAGACAGCATTTTCACCAGAAAATTGTAATTTTGTTATGCTAACTCTTTTAACTCTACCATTTTTTCATTCTTACATTATTAAAAATTCTTTATTATAAGCACAAAAGAATATTTTAAAATCTTCACCATTTTTTAATGTCTTTTGCTACATTTCTTTCATATGTCTGTGAGTAGAAAAAAATACTAACAAGTGTCTTTTATATATTCTCCATAATGATCTGAAGGAAGTTTCAAAATAGAGATAATTTAGTGGCGGGGTAGTTTTGTTGGGAGAACAACGGGGAGGCATTCCGGGAAAGCAGAAAGGGTACTAAATTGGATTCCTAATCTAAGACTTACTAGCTTTGTTATTTAGGTCAATTTCCTTAACCTGTCTATATCTTAATTTTCTAATCTATAATATTGTGGTGGGGTGTGAGGAATTATCTAGCTTTTATTCTACCGAATTGCTGTGAGGATTAAATGTCCTCTTGTTATTGTTGTTAAATGCTGTCAGGTGGGTTCCCACTCATAGTGACCCCATGTACAACAGAACGAAACACTTCCCAGTTCTGTGTCATTCTTATAATTGTTGCTCTGTTTAAGCCCATTGTTACAGTCAGTGTGTCCAATTCATCCCGTTGAGAGTCTTCCTCTTTTTCACTGACCCTCTACTTTACCAAGCATGATGTCCTTCTCCATATACTGGTCCCTCCTGATAACATGTCCAAAGTACTTTGACGAAGTCTCTCCATCCTTACTTCTAAGGAATCTTCTGGCTGTATTTCTTCCAAGACAAATTTGTTCCTTCTTCTGACTGTTCATAGTATGTTCAATATTCTTTGCCAGCACCACAATTCAAAGGAGTCAATTCTTCTTTGATCTTCCTTATTCATTGGCCGTTTTTCACATAAATATGAGGCGATTGAAAAAACCATGGCTTGAGTCAGGTGCACACACTAGTCCTTAAAGTGACATGTTTGGTTTTTAACTCTTTAAAGAGGTCTTTTGCAGCAGATTTACCCAATGCAATATGTCGTTTGATTTCTCGACTGCTGCTTTCACGGGCATTGACTGAGGACCCAAGTAAAATGAAATCCTTGTCAGCTTCAGGCTTTTCTCCATTTATGATAATATTGCTTGTTGGTCCAGTTGTGAGGATTTTTGTTTTCTTTATGTTGAGGTGCAATCCATACTGAAGGCTGTGGTCTTTGATCTTCATTAGTAAGAGCTTCAAGTCTTCCTCACTATCAGCAAGCAAGGTTGTGTCATCTACATAATGCAGGTTGTTAATGAGTCTTCCTCCAATCTTGATGCCCCATTCTTCTTCATATAGTCCAGCTTCTCAGATTATTTGCTCAGCATACAGATTGAATAAGTATGGTGAAAGGATACAACCCTTACACATCTTTCCTGATTTTTACACCATGCAGTACCCCCTTGTTCTGTTTCAACTACTGCCTCTTGGCCTATGTACAGGTTCCTCATGAGCACAATTAAGTGTTCTGGAATTCCCATTATTCACAATATTATCCATAATTTTTTGATCCGCACAATCCAATGCCTTTGCATAGTCAATCAAACATAGGTAAACGTCTTTCTGGTATTCCCTGCTTTCAGCCACGGTGTATCTGACATCAGCAGTAATATCCCTCATTTCACGTCTGCTTCCAGAACTTGACTTGAACTTTGGGCAGTTCCCAGTTGATGTACTGCTGCAACCACTTCTGAATGATCTTCAGCAAAATGTTGCTTGTGTGTGATATTAATGATATTGTTTGATATTCTGTTGGGTTAGCTTTCTTTGGAAATGGTCACAAATATGGATCTCTTCCAGTTGATTGTCTAGGAAGCTGTTTTCCAAATTTCTTGACATAGAGGAGTAAGGGCTTCCAGCGCTGCATCCATTTGTTGAAATATCTCAGTTGGCACCCCGTCAATTTTCCAACTGGTATTTCGCCAATGCCTTCAGTGCAGCTTGGACTTCATCTTCCAGTACCATCAGTTTCTTGATCATATGCTACCTCCTGAAATAAGTGAATGTCAACCAGTTCTTTTTGGTACAGTGACTGTGTATTCCTTCTATCTTCTTTTGATGCTTCCTATGTTGTTCAATATTGTGACCATAGCATCCTTCGATATTGTAACTCGAGGCTTGGATTTTTTCTTCAGTTCTCACAGGTTGAGGAATGCTTACTGTGTTCCTCCCTTTTGGTTTTCTAAAACCAGGTCTTTGCACATTTCATTATAATACTTTATCTTCTCCAGCTGCCCTTTGATATCGTCTGTTCAGCTCTTTTACTTCATCACTTCTTCTGTTTGCTTTAGTTACTGTCCATTCAAAAGCAACGTTCTTAGTCTTTTCTGACATCTACTTTGTTCTTTTCTTTCTTTCCTGCCTTTTAAATGACTTTTTGCTTTCTTCATGTATGATGTCCTTGATATTGTTCTACAACTCATCTGGTGTTTGATCATTAGTGTTCAGTGCACCAAATCTGTTCTTGAGATGGTCTCTAAATTCAGGTGGGGTATACCAAGGTCATTGGAAACCCTGGTTGCGTAGTGGTTAAGTGCTATGGCTGCTAACCAAGAGGTCAGCAGTTCGAATCCGCCAGGCACTCCTTGGAAACTCTATGGGGCAGTTCTACTCAAGGTCGTATTTTGGCTCTCGTGGATGTGCTCTAATTTTCTTCAGCTTCAACTTAAACTTACATATGAGCAACTGATGGTCTGTTGTGCAGTTGGCCCCGGCCTTGCTTTAACTGATGGTATTGAGCTTTTCCATTGTCTTTTTCCATAGATGTAGTCAATTGGATTGCTGTGTTTTTCATTAGGTGAGGTCCACTTGTGTAGTCACTGTTTATGTTGTTGAAAAAAGATATTTGCAATGAAGAAGTCATTGGTCTTACAAAATTCTCTCATGCAATCTCTGGCATTGCTTCTACCACCAAGGACATATTTTCCAACTGCCAATCCTCCATTTCCAACTTTTGCATTCTAATCACCAGTAATTATCAGTGCATCTCGATTGCATGTTTGATCAACTTCAGACTGCAGAAGTTGGTAAAAATCTTCAATTTCCTCATCTTTGGCATCAGTGGTTGATATGTAAATTTGAATAATGGTCATATTAGCTGGTCTTCCTTAGAGGTGACCATCAGTGACAGTGTTGTTCTTCAGGGTAGATCTTGAAATATTATTTTTGAGAATGAATGTGACATCATTCCTCTTCAATTTGTCATTCTGGCATAGTAGATCATGTGATTGTCCAATTCAAATAGGCCAATACCAGTCCATTTCAGCTCACTAATGCCTAAGATATAGATCTTCATGTGTTCCATTTCATTTTTAATGATTTCCAATTTTCCTAGATCAATACTTCATACATTCCATGTTCCTACTATTTTTATTTTTTATGATTAGTGGATGTTTGCAGCTGTTTCTTCTCATTTTGAGTCATGCTATGTCAGCAAAAGGAGGTCCTGAAAGTTTTACTCTATCTACATCATTAATGTAGACTCTATTTTGAGGAAGCAGCTCTACCGCAGTCATATTTTGAGTGCTTCCAACCTGAGGAACTCATGTTCTATCACTATATCAGACAATATTTCCACTGCTATTAATAGGGTTTCACTGAGCAATTTTTTCAGAAGTACACTGCCCAATCCTTTTCCAAGTCTGTCTTAGTTTGGAAGCTCAGATGAAGCCTGTCCACCATGGGTGACACTACTGGTATTTGAAATACCAGTGGCATAACCTCCAGCATCATAGTAACACGCAAACCACCACAGTAGGACAAACTGAGAGGCATGTGGGTAAATGTCCTAACGCTTTCTAATAAACTACTTGTTGAAGTGGCTAGCCCAATGGGTACCTGACAAACATTAGCATCCTCACTCCCAGTCTTCCATGATACTTTTATTTAAAAATTCTTTTTATTTTTTTGGATTTTTATTGTGATTTAAGTGAAAGTTTGCAAACCAAGTCAGTTTCTCAAACAAAAACTTACATATTTTGCTATATACTCCTAGTTGCCCTCCCTCTAATGAGACAGCACACTCCTTCCCTCCACTGTCTATTTGTCTGTCCATTCGGCCAGCTTCTGATAGCCTCTGCCTTCTTATCTCCCCTCCAGACAGTAGATGCCTACATACTGTCATGTGTCTACTTGATCCAAGAAACTCACTCTTCACCAGTATCATTTTCTATCCCATAGTCCAGTCCAATCCCTGTCTGAAGAGTTGGCTTTGGGAATGGTTTCTGTCTTGGGCTAACAGAAAGTCTGGGGACCATGACCTTTGGGGTCCTTCTAGTCTCAGTTAGACCATTAAGTCTGGCCTTTTCACTAGACTTTCAGGTCTGCATCCCACGGCTCTCCTGCTCCCTCACGGGTTCTCTGTTGTGTTCCCTGTCAGGGCAGTCATGGGTTGTAGCCATGCACCATCTGGTTCTTCTGATCTCAGGCTGATGTAGTCTCTGGTTTGTGTGGTCCTTTCTGTCTCTTGGGCTCATAATTACCTTGTGTCTTTGGTGTTCTTCACTCTCCTTTGCTCCAGGTGGGTTGAGACAAATTGATGCATCTTAGATGGCCATATGCTAGCGTTTAAGACCCCAGATGCTGCTCTCCAAAGTGGGATGCAGAATGATTTCTTAATAGATTTTATTATGCCAATTGACTTAGATGTCCCCTGAAACCGTGATCCCCTAGTCCTCACCCCTGCTACGCTGGCCTTCAAGGGATTCAATTTATTCAGGAAACATTTTTGCTTTTGGTTTAGTCCAGTTGTGCTGACCTCTCCTGTATTGCGTGTTCTCTTTCCCTTCACCTAAATACTATCTAATTAGGGAAAATCCCTCTTCTTCCCTCCCTGCTCTTGTAACCATTAAAGAATATTTTCTTCTCTGCTTAAACCATTTTTCCAGTTCTTATAATAGTGGTCTCATACAATATTTGTCTTTTGCAACTAATTTCACTTAGCATAATGCCTTCCAGATTCCTCCATGTTATGAAATGTTTCATGGATTCATCATTGTTCTTTATCAATGCATAGTATTCCATTGTGTGAATATACCATAATTTATTTATACATTCATCTGTTGATGGGCACCTTGGTTGCTTCCAGCATTTTGCTATCGTAAACAGTGCTACAATGAACATGGGTGTGCATATATCTGTTCGTGTAAAGGCTCTCATTTCTCTAGGATATATTCCAAGGAGTGGGATTGTTGAATTGTGTGGTAGTTCTATTTCTACTTTTTTAAGAAAGCGCCAAATTGATATCCGAAGTGGTTGTACCATTTTACATTCCCACCAGCACACCAGCAGTGTATAAGTGTTCCAGTCTCTCCACAACCTTTCCAACATTTATTATTTTGTGTTTTTTGGATTAATGCCAGCCTTGTTGCAGTGAGATGGAATGTCAATGGAGTTTTGATTTGCATTTCTCTAATGGTTAATGATCATGAGCATTTTCTCATGTATCTGTTAGCTACCTGAATGTCTTCTGTAGTGAAGTGTCTGTTCATATCTTTTGCCCATTTTTTAATTGGGTTATTTGTCTTTTTGTAGTTGAGCTTTTGCAGTATCATGTAGATTTTAGAGATCAGGTGCTGATCGGAAATATCATAGCTAAAAACTTTTTCCCAGTCTGTAAAAAAAAAAAATTTTTTTTTTTTTTTTTTTAGATAGTCTTTTTACTCTTTTGGTGAAGTCTTTGGATCAGCATAGGTGTTTGATTTTTAGGCGTTCCCAGTTATCTGGTTTCTCTTCTGCATTGTTACTAATGTTTTGTATACTGTTTATGCCACGTATTAGGGCTCCTAGCATAGTCCCTATTTTATCTTCTATGATCTTTATCATTTTAGATTTTATATTTAGGTCTTTGGTCCATTTTGAGTTCATTTTTGTGCATGGTGTGAGGTGTGGGTCTTGTTTCATTTTTTTTTGCAAATGGATATCCAGTTATGCCAGCACCATTTGTTAAACAGTCTTTTACCCGTTTAACTGACTTTGGGCCTTTGTCAAATATCAGCTTCTCATATGTGGATGGATTTATGTCTGGATTCTCAATTCTGTTCCATTGTTCTATGTATCTGTTGTTATACCAGTACTAGGCTGCTTTGGCTACTATGGCAGGATAATAGGTTCTAAAATCAGGTAGAGTGAGGCCTCCCATTTTGTTCTTCTTTTTCAGTAATGCTTTACTTATCCAGGGCCTCTTTCCCTTCCATATGAATTTGGTGATTGGTTTCTCCATCTCATTAAAACACGTCGTTGAAATCTGGATCAGAGTTACATTGTATCTATAGATTGTTTTAGTAAAATAGAGATTTTTACAATGTTAAGTTTTCCTATCCATGAGCAAGGTATGTTTTTCCATGTATATAGGTCTTTTTTGGTTTCTTGCGGTAGTGTCTTGTAGTAGTCTTTGTATAGGTCTTTTACATCTCTGGTAAGATTTATTCCTAAGTATTTTATCTTCTTGGAGGATACTGTAAATGGTATTGATTTGGTAATTTCCTCTTCATTGTTCTTTTTGTTGGTGTAGAGAAATCCAACTGATTTTTATGTTTATCTTACATCTTGATACTCTGCTAAGCTCTTCTATTAGTTTCAGTAGTTTTCTTGAAGATTCTTTAGGGTTTTCTGTGTATAAAATCATGTCCTCTGCAAATAGAGATACTTTTACTTCTTCCTTACCAGTATGGATGCCCTTCACTTCTTTATCTAGCCTAATTGCTCTGGCTAGGATCTGCAGCACAATGTTCAATGAGAGTGGTGATAAAGGGCATCCATATCTGGTTCCCAGTCTCGAGGGGAATGTTTTCAGACTCTCTCCATTTAGGATGATGTTGGCTGTTGGCTTTGTGTAAATGCCCTGTATTATGTTGAGGAATTTTTCTTCTATTCCTATTTTGTTGAGTTTTTATCATGAATGTGTGTTGAACTTTGTCAATTGCCTTTTCTGCATCAATTGATAAGATCATGTGGTTCTTGTCTTTTGTTTTATTTATATAATGGATTACATTAATTATTTTTCTAATGTTGAACCATCCCTGCATACCTGGTATGAATCCCAATTGGTCATGGTGAATTTTTTTTTTTTATATATGTTGTTGAATTCTATTGGCTAGAATTTTGTTGAGTATTTTTGCATCTAAGTTCATGAGGGATACAGGTCTGTAATTTTCTTTTTTTTGGTGTCTTTACCTGGTTTTGATATCAGGGTTATGGTGGCTTCATAGAATGAGTTTGGGAGTATTCCATCCTTTTCTATTCTCTGAAATACCTTTAGTAGTCATGGCGTTAACTCTTCTGTGAAAGTTTGGTAGAACTCTGCTATGAAGCCCTTTGGTCCAAGGCTTTTTTTTGTTGGGAGTGTTTTTTATTACCTTTTCAATCTCTTCTTTTATTACGGGTTTTTTTTCAGTTGTTCTACCTTTGTTTGTGTCAGTTTAGGTAGGTAGCGTGTTTCTAGAAATTCATCCATTTCTTCTAGGTTTTCAAATTTGTTGGAGCACAATTTTTCATAGTAATGTGATATGATTCTTTTAATTTCAGTTGGGTCTGTTGTAATATTGCCCATCTCATTTCTTATTTGGGTTACTTGCTTCCTCTCCTGTTTTTCTTTTGTGAGTTTGGCCAATGGTTTATCAAATTTCTTAATTTTTTCAAAGAACCAGCTTTTGGTTTTGTTAACTCTTTCAATTGTTTTCTGTTCTCTATTTCACTTAATTCTGCTCTAATTTGTATTATTTGCTTTCTTCTGGTGCCTGAGGGTTTCTTTTGTTGCTCACTTTCTATTTGTTCAAGTTGTAGGGATAGTTCTTTGATTTTGGCCCTTTCTTCGTTTTGTATGGGTGCATTTATTGATATAAATTGATCTCTGAGCACTATTTTTGCTGTATCCCAAAGGTTCTGATAGGAAGTGTTTTCATTCTCATTGAATTCCATGAACCTCTTTTTTCCATCCTTAATGTCTTCTGCAATCCAGTCTTTTTTGAGCAGGGTATTGTTCAGTTTCCAAGTATTTGATTTCTTTTCCCTGCTTTTTCTGTTTTTGACTTCTACTTTTATGGCATTATGGTCAGAGAAGATGCTTTGTAATATTTCGATGTTTTGGGTTCTGCTAAGGTTTGCCTTAAGACGTAACATATGGTTTAGTCTAGAGAATCTTCCATGTGCACTAGAAAAGAAAGTATACTTGACTGCTGTTGGGTGGAGTGTTCTGTATATGTCTATGAGGTCAAGTTGGTTGACTGTGGCATTTAGATCTTCTGTGTCTTTATTGAGCTTCTTTCTGGATGTTCTGTCCTTCACCAAAAGTGGTGTGTTGAAGTCTCCTACTATAATTGTGACACTGTCTATCTCACTTTTCAATGCTGTTAGACTTTGTTTTATGTATCTTGCAGCCCTGTCATTCGATGCATATACATTTAATAAGGTTATTTCCTCCTGGTATGTTGTTGTTGTTGTTAGGTGCCGTTGAGTCAGTTCTGGCTCGTAGCGACCCTATGCATAACAGAATGAAACAATGCCTGGTCCTGAGCCATCCTTACAATCGTTATGGTTGACCCCATTGTTGCAACCACTGTGTCAATTCACCTTGTTAAGGGTCTTTCTCTTTTCTGCTGAAACCCTGTATTCTGCCAAGCATGATGTCCTCCAGGAACTGATCCCTGCTGACAACATGTCCAAAGTATGTAAGATGCAATCTAGCCATTCTTGCTTCTAAGGAGCATTCTGGTTGTACTTCTTCTAAGACAGATTTGTCCATTCTTTTGGCAGTCCATGGTATAGTCAATATTCTTTGCCAACACCACAATTCAAAGACGTCGATTCTTCTTCTGTCTTGCTTATTCATTGTCCAGGTTTCACATGCATATGATGTGATTGAAAATACCATGGCTTGGGTCAGGCGCACGCAGTCTTCAAAGTGACATCTTTGCTCTTCAACACTTTAAAGAAGTCCTTTTCAGCAGATTTACCGAATGCAACGCGTCTTTTGATTTCTTGACTGCTGCTTCCATTGCTGTTGATTGTGGATCCAAGTAAAATGAAATCCTTGGCAACTTCAATCTTTTCTTTGTTTATCATGATGTTGCTCATTGGTTCAGTTGTGAGGATTTTTGTTTTCTTTATGTTGAGGTGCAATCCATACTGAAGGCTGTGGTCTTTGATCTTCATTAGTAAGTGCTTCAAGTCCTCTTCACTTTCAGCAAGCAAGGTTGTGTCATCTACATAACACAGGTTGTTAATGAGTCTTCCTCCAATCCTGATGCCCTGTTCTTCTTCGTATAGTCCAGCTTCTCAAATTATTTGCTCAGCATACAGATTGAATAGGTATGGTGAAAGAATACAACCTTGAAGCACACCTTTCCTGACTTTAAGCCAATCAGTATCCTCTTGTTCTGTCTGAACAACTGCCTCTTGAGCTATGTAAAGGTTCCTCATGAGCACAATTAAGTGTTCTGGAATTCTCATCCTTCGCAATGTTATCCATAATTCGTTATGATCCACACAGTCGAATGCCTTTTCATAGTCAATAAAACACAGGTAAACATCCTTCTGGTATTCTCTGCTTTCAGCCAAGATCCATCTGACCTCAACAATGATGTCCCTGGTTCCAAGTCCTCTTCTGAAACCAGCCTGAATTTCTGGCAGTTCCCTGTCAATATACTGCTGCAGCCATTTTTGAATGATCTTCAGCAAAATTTTGCTTGCGTGTGATATTAATGATATTGTTCTGTAATTTCCACATTCAGTTGCATGACCTTTCTTGGGAATAGGCATAAATATGGATGTCTTCCAGTCAGTTGGCCGGTTGTGTGTTGCTGTGATGCTGGAATCTATGCCACCAGTGTTCAGATACCTGCAGGGTCACGTATGTAGGACAGGTTTCAGCTGAACTTCCAGACTAAGACAGACTAGGAAGAAGGACCCGTCAGTCTACTTCTGAAAAGAATTAGCCAGTGAAAACCTTCTGAATAGCATCTATTGTCCCTTTAATTGTTATATAGTGTCCTTCCTTATCCTTTGTGATGATTTAACTTTAAAGTCTATTTTGTCAGAAATTAATATTGCTACTCCTGCTCTTTTTTGATTGTCTGCTTGATATACGTTTTTTTCCATCCTTTGAGTTTTAGTTTGTTTGTATCTCTAAGTCTAAGGTGTGTGTTTTGTAGGCATCATATAGATGGATTGTGTTTTTTTTAATCCATTCTGCCACTCTCTATCTCTTTATTGGTGCATTTAGTTCATTTATATTCAGGGTAATTATGGATAGGTATGAGTTTAGTGCTACCATTTTGATGTCTTTTTTGTGTTTGTTGACAGTTTCTTCTTAATTTTTTTTGTGCTGAGTAGTTTATATATTGTCTTTTCCTCTTGATTGTGGTTGTTGATTTTGTTTCTGCTGAGTCTATTTTTTTTCTTGTATTTTATTTTGATGAGTAGGATTGTTAGTCTCCTTTGTGGTTACCTTAATATTTACCCCTATTTTTCTAAGTTTAAACCTAACTTTTATTTCTTTATATTGCCTTGTCCTCCTCTTCATATGAAAGATCTATGACTACTTTTCTTAGTCCCTCTTTATTGTTTTAAAGTTGTCTTTTTTAACATAATGACATTGCTATTTCTGCGTTTTGAGTTTTTTTTTTATTATTATTTTGATTTATTCTTTTGATTTCCCTATCTGGGTTGTGATCTGATTGCTCTGTCCAGTGTTCTAGTCTTGGGTTGGTATCTGATATTATTGATATTCTAACCAGAGAATTCCCTTTAGTATTTATTATAGTTTTGATTTGGTTTTTACAAATTCCCTAAACTTCTGTTTATGTGGAAATGTGTAATTTTACATTCGTATTTGAGAGACAGTTTTGCTGGATGTATGATTCTTGGTTGGCAATTTTTTTCCTTCAATGCTTTATATAAGTCATCCCATTGCCTTCTTGCCTGCATGGTTTCTGCCGAGTGGTCCAAGCTTGTTCTTTTTTATCTCCTTTGTCATTTATCCCTAGCTGCCTTTAAAATTCTCTCTTTATCTTTGGTTTTGGCAAGTTTGATTATAATGTCTTAGTGACTTTCTTTTACGATCTACCTTATGTAAGTAGGTAGAACATCTTGAATAAATACCTTCTCATCTCTCACGATATCAGGGAAGTTTTCTGCCAACTAACCTTCAACACTTCTCTCTGTATTTTCTGTTATCCCTCTCTGTTCTGGTACTCCAGTCACTCGTAGGTTATTTCTCTCGATAGAGTCCCACATGATTCTTAGAGTTTCTTCATTTTTTAAAATTCTTTTATCTGATTTTTCTTCAAATATATTGGTGCCAAGGGCTTTATCTTCAGTCTCACCAATTCTGCCTTCCACTTGCTCAATTCTGCTCCTCTGACTTCCTATTGATTTGTCTAATTCTGTAATTTTATTGTTAATCTTATGAATGTCTCATTGCTGTCTCTCTATGGATTCTTAGAGCTTATTAAATTTTTTGTTATGTTCTTGAATAACCTTTTTAATTTCTTCAATTGCTTTATCTGTGTGTTCCTTGGCTTGTTCTGTGTATTGCCTGATCTCCTTCCTAATCTCGTTCCTGATGTCTTGAAGAGCTCTGTATTCTTTATTCTGCATCCAGTAATTCCAGGAAGGTAACTTCATCCAGAAGATCCCTTGATTCCTTGTTCTGAGAGCTTATTGAAGCAACCATGGTCTGCTTCTTTATGTGGTTTGATATTGACTGCTGTCTCCAAGCCATCTATAAGTTACTGTATTAGTTTATCTTATGTTTGCTCACTGTATCCTAGCTTCTTGCTTTGTTTTCTTTTGATATACCCAGATAGGTTGCTTGAGTGAGCTATCTTGATTATTTTCACCTTTGAAGTGCTAACGCCCTGTTACCAGATGGCCAGAGCTGTTATCAGGTATATGAGTCTCAGACTCCATTTGCTTTTCTTGTATGGATTCAGCTCAGGTGTCCAGGTAGTTGATCATCAAGTGTGTGGTACAGGCTCTGTCCTAGTCTTAGAGGGGCAGGGGTGCTTGGTGTAGGTACAGGTTTCTAGTTGCAGCAGGGGGGTCACACTCTGAATAATGCAGGGGGCTAACAACCTCCCCCCGAGTGTTGCTGAGGAAAATGCATCCTTGTTGCCCAGAGCACACAGGTGAGTGGGTGCTACAGATGGACCATTTGTACCCAATGCTTTTGGTTGTAATGACTGGGAGGTACCAGTTATCCTTGGACCACTGTCACGGGTGGATGGATGGTGTGAGTGAAGCCACCATTCCTTAGACCCCTGATGTGGGTAGGTGAGGACCCTGTTTAATAGGCAAAGCCATGTCAAACATCAAATACCCACCTCTCCACCACACAGCTGAAAAAGTTGCAGTCTGCCAATGAGGGCCTAGTCTCCTGAAATAGGCCCACACAGGTCCAAGGAGGGGGCAAAGTTATTCAAAGTCCACGGATCATTTATGCCTGGACAGGAGCCACTTCTGTCCTGAGTTCCTCGGGTTAGTGGAGTTGGCAGATTATCTTTTCCCCAGTTGTGAATTTATTCCTTCTCAAGGCCAGGAGAATGGCTCAGAGCATGCAGCAGGACTGATGTCAGGCCCAGGGAAATTGACAGCCACTGAAGCCAGCTGGGTGGCTGGTGGTATGGTAAAACATACGCAAGTACTTAGCTTTTGCTGAGAGCGCCATTCTTCTCTGGTTCTGGAACTATGAGTAGGCTGTGCAGCCTGCTGTTTCTCCCTGAAGACAGTGCTGCCAAATGCTACCACCAGCCCACTGCAGCCTGAGGGTTCTCGGTGATTCAGGTCCAACAACTCCTCTCCACTTCTGAACTGTCTCTCCCTCTCCCTGCAGCTCAGTCCGTTTTCTAACTTTTCCTTTGATGTTCAGGGCTCCTAGCTTGTCATAAACATAACTGTTTCACTTGTTTTTTCAAGTCTTTGTTGTAACAGCATTTACCAGCATCGTCTGACTACTCTTCCATCTTGGCCCCACCTCTCTAAGTTCTTTTTTAATAAATGGATTAATATGTATGCACATGGCCTTCAAGAAATAGAAGTTTTCTTATCTTAGATTATTTAATCATGAAAAATATGTAACTCCTTGTGTGTGTATGTGCCTTGTGTATATCTCAAAGACATTTGATATCACTAAGCTTGAAATAATTCCCCAAAGAATCAGGAATTAAATAAGATAAAATTTACTCCATAACTCTATCTCTAAAAAATGGTTTAGTCTAAGTTCATTTCAACAGCTTTCATATCTATATGCAAAGTATAAGCAACAAAGTTTCCTAAAAAGATAAAAACTATATTGAGTTACTATAAGTCATTAATGGGAAAAATAAGCACCCAATAAAGTAAAGGACAAAGACCACAAACTGGCAATGCACATATACAAAAACTGTAAATGATCGATAAATATTAAATATGTTCACCACACTAGTAAATAATAAGGTAGAAATGGAAACATGAGATTGGGAAAATGATAGCTAAAAAATTGTCATCAGATGTTCCTATTTTTTTCCCTGTTTTTAAATGATTGTAGTAGATTAGAGGTGGCCCAGAATTTGTTCTTCTTCCCTTTGAGATGAGGAATTGAATTATCTTCCTTTGAATCTGAACCAGCCTTGGTAAGTTACTTGACCAATAACATATGGGCCTTTGATGCTGTCATAAGAAACCGTGCAGCTTATGTTCTAGTCTCTTGGAATACTCTCTCTAGGAGAAGCTTGCTACCATTTAGTAAATCCCACTACCCTTGCAGTGTAGTAAGTTACTTAATATGGCCCATTTAGCCATGCATGTTCTTATAACTCCCACACAATTATTAGATGGGAGTATGCAAATAAGGTGCTTGTTGCCTACCAAGAGGTTTGGATAGCCTGCTAACAATGCAAATAAGAACTCTTGTGGGGGCAGAACAATGCAAGCGAGGTGTACAGAACCCTAACCTGTGGATTGGTCAGTTTTGGCATACTGCTAGACTTAAAGCAAACCAATTCCAGAAGCAAAGGTGGGCCTTCACCACCATCAAGAAAGAAAAGCTAGAAACAGAGTGTCCTTTGGAACTGGGGTCCTTGCCCTGAGAAGCTCCTAGACCCAGGAGACACAGGGAGAGTGTGGCACCAAAGATCATGTGAGATGTCCAGAAAAGGTGGCAGAGGAAAGGTGGTAGCGGAACCTGGAGTCTAGCATGAGTTGGTGCACTGGACTTGCCAGCCCACAAAGTGAGGTGGCTACAGTGGGTATGCTACTGTGGAGCCGAGTGTCTTTGGGCTGAGGCTTACTGGAGGAGCGAGGTGCTAAACAGCATTGTAGTACTTGCCCAAGCAAGGCAGGGGCCAGGCTGAAGGCTGAAGGGTCAAGAGACCAAGGGCCAGAGGGAGGACTGCCAGCTGACACTGCTGAAAAGAAGGAGTCCTCATCAAAGAACTATATCCTGAGACATTCCTGACTCTGAATTGTAACCTGTTATTTCCCTAATGAACCCCATAACTGTGAGTGTGTTCTGTGAGTTCCGTGTGACCATTACAACAAATTATTGAACCCAGCAAAGAAGTACAGAGTGCTATGGGAGAGACGGCTGGTGTCAGAATTGGTAAAAATATTTGAAGGTGGAGGTATGCGTGACCTCTACCTCCTGGGAATCAGCCTTGAACTTATGTTGATGATGATTCTTCCCCCTTGTGAATTTAAAAGACCTCTGACGCTGTGCCGCCATTTTTACATCCCTAAAAGAGTCATGCTGAAGAAGGCACATGTAGGTACTCCTGTCAGCAGTCCTAGTTGAAACCATCCATCTAGCCAACCACATTAAAGTGCCAGAGATTTGAGTAAAGAAATATTGACAGCTCAAGACCAGGCAATTTGTCAGCTGAATACAACCGACTGGTCTCAGCTGATGTCACAAAGAACCAAAGAATCATTAAGCCCTGTGTTAATCCTTCAGGTAGCTCCCAGACAAGATAGAACATATAAACAATCATTTGCAAATACAGTCGACTCTGCTCCATCTAGAGCCAGGGGCCAAGGTCCCTCTCTGGGAATGCAAATTTACAGCTACCACCAAGCCTAGCAGCCAGTGGGGCACGGGCATGTAGAAAACCAAAGCTTTCCCACAGTTTTGAAGTAGACTTTTTCTGATTCAGCATTCGCTTAGTTACTGTAAACTTTGACTGATTTCTAGAGTTCTAAAAATATTAGTTCTGTCAAATTCTGCTTGCTTTTTTTTTTTTTTTTTAATGCGTGTGAATGTGCATGTGTGTGTTTCTGTGGGGGGAGGGCAGGAGCATGGAGATGCTAACACCACCATCTTGGTGACAAGAGCACCCAATGCAATATTTTAAAAAGACAGAATGCCTTCTCCCACTACCAACCCTTACCTGACATTCTCATAGGGGAAAATTTTCAGCTTTAAATGGAATATTACTTTTTCCTCAATAGCTACATACATTTTAGAAGTAATAATTAACAAAATTGAAAATGATAATTTTTTTTTTTTAATGGTAGTTTGTTTTCTGGTCCTCCAGTTTTTTTCTTTTTTTTTTTTTAGTATTTAGTCCTTCCAGATGGGCAGGACTAGTCTGGCCTCACTGAGTTCCATGTGTTCCTTTTGCTTGTGCATATTATTCAGTACCTTTGATAAATAATGCTCACTTATTGTGTCCAGTCATAGCCCTTTCTGTTAATTGGAGAGTCTGGGATTTGTCACATATTGTAATATTTTTCCAACATGTGGAAGGATCTTCATAGATCTTTAATAAGCAGCCAACAAAGAAAGGAGCAAAACTTGGTTATCTAATCCCTGATGTCTGGGATGTCACTTACAGAACTGACTTTGTTCCTTCCCCAAACTATTGCTCCTTCCTCCAAGTTGCCATCTGCTACTGTTACTGTAATTCACCACATCCTCAATTAGCCTTTTCTTTTTTCAAGTTCTTCCCTAGGCTGGTGCATTAATTTTCTATTGCTGCTGTAACAAATTACTACAAAAATTACTGGCTTAAGACAACACACATTTATTATCTTACAGTGCAGTGTGTTAGAAGTCCAACATGGGTCTCGCTGGGCTAATATCAAGGTGCTAGCAAAGCTTCTTTCCTTTCTGAAAGCTGGGGAGGGGGTGGAGGGGCTGAGGAAAGTCGGTTTCTTTGCCTTTTCTAGTTTCTAGAGGCCGCTCACATTCTTTGGCCTTTTCCTTGATCTTCAAAGCCAGCAACCATGCGTGTCCCTGGTCATTCCTCTACAGTCACATCTCCTTCTCACCACAACTGGGAAAGGTTCTAAGCTCTTAAAGATCCAGGTGATTATATTGGGTGTACCAGAATAATCTTCTCATCTCAACATCCGTATCTTGATCCAAAAAACCAAACCCAGTGCTGTCGAGTCAATTCCGGCTCATAGCGACTCTGTAGGACAGAATGGAACTGCCCCATAGAGTTTCCAGAAAGCGCCTGGCATACTCGAACTACAGACTCTTTGGTTAGCAGCCGTAGCACTTAACCACTACGCCACCAGGGTTTCCATATCCTTGATCACATCTACAAAATTCCTTTTGCCTTTAAGGTAACATATTTACTGGTTCTGTAGGTTCTGTTGGGTGTAGGCATATTTGGGACGCGTTATTCTTCCTACCGGAAACCCTGGTGGAGTAGTGGTTAAGTGGTATGCCTACTAACCAAAAGGTCAGCAGTTCGAATCCACCAGGCGCCCCTTGAAAACACTATGGGGCAGTTCTACTCTGTCCTACAGAGTCGCTATGAGTCAGAATTGACTCGACAGCAACTTTTTTTTTTTTTTTTTCTTCCTACCACAGTTGGTTTCTGATCACTCCCCTTAGCCTTCCCTTACTTCTAGTTTGCCACATTTTGGAGTCCTGAACTCCAGGGCAAATCCTTTCTACCTTGAAACAGTTTCTTACCCTCATCCTTTACTACCTGTTGATAACCAAAGACATCTTTTCCCTGAAGAAACAAAGTCCTTCTATTTTGCCTACTTATACCTGGCCTGCCTCTCGCTCTCTAACTTGATGGAGGAGGTTAGCTCCACATTACCGCTCTGTGTTCTCTTTGAAGTTCACTGTTGCAGGAAGCAGATTCAGCGGGAGATTTGTGTGCAGGAAATTTATTGGGCAATGCTCTTGCAATCAGTATGTGTAGGGAGAGGTGATGAAGGAAGCAGTACTGGACTGATGGCAAAAGATAAAATGTAATACTCTTGCAACAAAGGTCAACCAATCCCACAGGGAGCTAGGGAACTGAAATGGCTCTTCTGAATTGCTCTCCAATTGAGGCCTTTTGCATGGGTCGCAACCTCCCTTCCCCAGATGCAGGTCGTTCATACATGTAGAGAGGGAGAAGAGGGTGTGACTTCCGGCTACTTACAACAATTCATTCAAATGGGTCAGCCCCCAAAACTCCCTACAATGACTGTTTTGAGGAATGAATGTTTTAGCCTTTAAGGGCAAGGGACAGGCATTAAAGTCAGAGAACAAAGGAAAGACTGGGGCCTGAAAACCAAGATCAAACGATTTGGGAGCAAAGGGAGTTTCAGTGGACTCTTATTTTCTATATCAATCACCTCTACTTGCTGTAGGATCACTAAAAGTTGGAAATAACTGGGTGGCAACAGGTTTTTGGTTTTTATGTGAGAGGTCGAGGTATAAACATTAAGAAAGCAACAGGCGTAATGATCTCCTTCCTGCTACCCAGTACAATGATTCCGCCTTTTCCATATATGGTTTCTGATCTTTTATGCTTGGTCTAAGGAGCCCATGTACATGGGTATATGTGTGTATTATATGGCAAGCCCTCACAAGTTCACATTTAGTGTTGAAACATTATAAAATATAAGTGAGCCACACACACACACGTACATATAAAAAAAAAAAAAGTTGCCATTGAGTCTGTACAGTTAATCCTGTTTGATAATTGTGTTTGGTTTTGGGAGGCCAGTAGGGTGTCTTTGAGGGTGGTTTTAAGGCATCTAAAAATCTAATCTGAAGTTCCATTTGTTAGAAACAAAGTCAAAAGAAAAACCTAGTCTTTTTGAACAATTGGAATCAGCTTAGAAAATTTATTTTTCATGTATGTCTAAAAAATTTAAATAAATTTAATAATTAAAAATGTGCATAAAGAAAAATTTGTGCCTAACTGGGTCTGGGACAGACCTTTGAATTTTCACGACCTCCTTCTGGGAAAAATTAGCATTTCTGATGAACTGCTTAATAAGCAATTTTCAGATAAACTTTTAATGGGATTAAGACCTCTTCTGGGAATCCACTTGTCATCCCACTCAGCTGAATGACAGGCAAGACCTTAAAGATCTTTCACCCAACACATTTTTTTTACTTTTTAGTATATGTCTAAGAAAGATATCTAACCTTTCCTTTTTCTTCTTTTTAATTTTTCTTAATGTCTTTATAAGAGAGAAAGCTTCAATTTGTCCAATTTGGGATCCATTTCCTTGTAACTATTTTGAAATAATATTTGGTCAGTACACATAACTGAATTTTCTGGAAAAGAAAATGTATTTTACAGATAGAAAATATTTTCATTAATATTTGATCCCATTTTACAAACCTTTAAATATTTTAAATGATAGTTGTAAATTTAATATGTTTGATTTCATTTATTCAACATTTAAACTGCGTGAAAAATCTTCTCAAGTACTTATGTAATTCTTATGGAACTAGGAAAATAAATTTAAATATATATATGCTACTAACCAAAAGGTCAGCAGTTGGAATCCACCAGCCACTCTTTGGAAATCCTGAGTCACTTGTACTCTGTCCTATTTTAGGGTCATTATGAGTCAGAATGGACTGGATGGCAATGGGTTTGCTTTTATATCCATATATGTTCAAACACTGTATATGAACTTATTGACCATGCCAAGTTGTTAAATCAATTATGCAATTGTATATTTTAAATTAGGATTGTATGACTAACGTGTTATTCTAATATGCAAAATTCTCCAAAAGATGTCAGATCCTTAAAATATCAAGTACACACAGTTTGCTCAGCAATAACAAAATAATAATAGTACCATGGGATATGATCCTTTTAAACATTTTAATACAGTTCTAAATTTTCCTGGGGTTAAAAATGCTGCATATAGGGAAATAATTATGTTACCCATCATAGTTTTGGGGTTACTTTTCCATGTAATTTTGGGAGGTGTCTTTCACTTTTCTGAGGTTCCGAGTGACCAGGAAACATTGGGCAGGGAGCACTGGATCCATATCTGGGATTCTTAATGAAAATTTCTGTATCTATTCCTGAGATCCAACAGGGATTTTGGACCATGTTCTTAGACTTGAGTAATATTCTCACCAAATTTTCAAGTCAAATAAATTTGTAATCCGTACAGAGGAATTACCGCATTTGATTAGATTTGCATTTCCTTGGCTCTTACGATATGAAAACATTTCTCCCATCTGGGTCTAACAAGCCATGAACTTGAAGAATTTTCAGATTTTCTTTTTTTGTTGTTGTTTCAATTTATTCTGCTTTAGGTGAAAGTTTACAGCTCAAGTTAATTTCTTATACAAAAATTTATACACATATTGTTATGTGACCCTAGTTGCAATCCCTACAATGTGACAGCACACTCCCCCTTTCCACCATGGGTTTCCCATGTCCATTCAACCAGCTCCTATCCCTTTCTGCCTTCTCATCCCACCTCTGAACAGGAACTACCCATTCAGTCTCGTGTACCTACTTGAACTAAAAACTGTGTTCACCAGTATTATTTTATGTTTTATAGTCCAGTCCAGTCTTTGCCTGAAGAGTCGGCTTCAGGAATGGTTTTAGTTCTGGGTTAACAAAGAGTCTGGGGACCATGTCTTTGGGGGTTCCTCTAGTCTCAGACCATTAAATCTGGTCTTTTTACTAGAATTTGAGTTCTGCACCACACTTTTCTCCTGCCCTGTCAGGGATTCTCCATTGTGTTGCCTCTCAGGCTAGCCATTGATGGTAGCTGGGCACCATCTAGTTCTTCTAGCCTCAGGCTGATGGAGTCTCTGGTTTATATGCCACTTTTGTCTCTTGGATTAATATTTGCTTGTATCTTTGGTGTTCTTCATTCTTATTTGCTCCAGGTAGGTTGGATCAATTGATAACTTTTAGATGGCTGCTCACAAGCTTTTAAGACCCCAGATGCCACTCACCAAAGATTTTCACATTTTCTTACCTACTGCTGTTGAATCGATTCCAACTCCTAGGGACCCTACAGGAGAGTAGAACTGCTCCATAGGGTTTCCAAGGAGTGGCTGTTGGATTCAAACTGCTGACCTTTTGGTTAGCAGTCATAGCTTTTAACCACTATGCCACCAGGCCTCCATACATTATCTTAGTATCACATAACTTTGGCAAGTATGAAAATTATATCCAATTGGTTCTGTATATCTCTCTTGGCTTCATATGATTTTTCAGCCATAATTTCCAAGGTCATTTTATGAACACTATCCTTTCTCTAAGCTCTTGAACTTCTTGCTTCCCTTCTCTGAAAGCAATGTCATCAATACTTATTTTCCTTCCCACAAAATAGGAATAATATTATCCAACTCACAGGATTGTTGTGAACACTAAATTAGGTAATGTTTATAAAATTCCTTTGTAATAAAATTAGCATTGCTTTTTTTTCTGGGAAAGGCCTTTTTTTATTTTTTTTGTTAAGAATATGCACAGCGAAACATACACAAATTCAAAAATTTCAATAAAGAAAATTCAGTAACATTTGATTAGATTCTTAAAGTTGTGCAACCATTCTCACCATCCTTCACTGCCTTCTAAGTTTCCTATCAAATCTTCCGAGTTGCTGTTGTCAATTTGATCCCATATAAACAGTTCTTAAAAAAGAAGAATGCTCAAGGCAGAGATTTTTTACTAGTTAAGCTTAATTTTTGGTTTGGAGGTTTAGAGTCGTGGTTTCATGGGACATCTCAGTTAATTGGCCTAATAACACGTGTATTGCTTCTATTCTACCATCTAGCTCATTGCACAGTGCCTGGGGCCTTAAAAGCTTGCAAGGTACCACAATTGGTATTTATTTCCCTGGAGCAACAGAGCTAAGAGGAGAGTCAGGAATAGGAGAAAGAAATGGAATGTGTGGCTACCTGCCTCTATAACAACTGCCTCTGCCATGAGACCAGAAGAACTAGATGGTGCCTGGTTACCATTACTGAATGTTTTGATTAAAGATTCTATAGAAGAATCTTGACCAAAAGGGAGAAAATGCACAGAAGAATTTTAATTTCTCATGGAATCCAGATTTTCTGGAGTCATGGAAGCTGGATGAATCCCCAAAACTATCTCCATAAGAAAATCTTTAAACCTTAGACCAAAAATATCCCCTGAGCAAAGAATAAAAGGCAGGAGGGGATAGGAAAGCTGGTAATAGGGAACCCAAGGTGGAGAAGGGAGAGCGCTGACGTGATGTGGGGTTGGTAAACATTGTCACAAGCCAATATGTGTACCAATTGTTTACAAAGAAGCTAGTTAGTTCTGTAAACCTTCATCTAAAGCACAATTTTAAAAAAAGAGAGGAAAAAAAATACCCAGAAGTCTTTTTAAAACCAATTATTGTTGTTGTTAGCTGCTATTGAGTCAGCCTTTGATTCATGGTGCCCATGTTTAATAGGAGAAAATGTTGCCCAGTCTTTTCACCTTCACCATCCCAATGATTGATCAGACCACTCTTTTCTGTCATTGGAGGCTTGTGTGTTGTGATGATGCTGAACAGGTTTTATTGGAGCTTCCAGGCCAAAATGGACTAGGAAGAAAGTTAAAGAAGTCTGGCAATCTACTTCCAAAATCAGCAAATGAAAGCCCTACTGACCACAACTACTAACCACCCTTTATTTGAGCTTTCAGTATATATTAAACACTAAACCATTTGCTATTGAGTCAATTATGACTCCTGGCGACCCCATGTGTTACAGAGTAGAACTGCACTCCATAGGGTTTTCATGGCTGTGACCTTTGGGAAGCAGTTCACCAGCCTTTCTTCAAAGGTACCTTTGGCTGTGTTCAAATCACCAACCTTTCAGTTAGTAGCCAAGTGCATAACCATTTGTGCCACCCAGAAACTCTGATCAGACACTACAAAGGAGGTTTTTTTGATTTTTTTTTTTTTTTAAGTGAAAGTTTACAAATCAGGTCAGCCTCTCATACAAAAATTTACATACACCTTGCTATGCACTCTTAATTGCTCTCCCTCTGATGAGGTAGCACAGTAATTCCCTCCACTCTCTCTCCTCATGTCCATTCGGGTAGCTTCTGGCTCCCTCTGCCCTCTCATCTCCCCTCCAGATAGGAGATGCCAACATAGTCTCATGTGTCCACTTGATCTGAGAAGCTTGTTTTTCACCAATATCATTTTCCATCCTCTTTTTTATTCCAGTCCAATCTCTGTCTGAAGAGTTGGCTTTGGGAATGGTTCCTGCCCTGGGCTAACAGAAGGTCTGGGGTCCATGGCCTACAGAGTCCCTCCAGTTCCAGTCTGACCATTAAGTCTGGTCTTTTTATGAGAATTTGGGGTCTGCATCCCACTGCTTTCCTGCTACCTCAGGGGTTCTCTGTTGAGTTCCCTGTCAGGGCAGTCATTGATTGTGGCCGGGCACCATCTAGCTCTTCTGGTCTCAGTCTGAAGTAGTCTCTGGTTTATGTGGTACTTTCTGTCTCTTCGGCTCACAATTACTTTGTGTCTTTGGTGTTCTTCATTCTTCCTCGTTCCAGGTGGGTTGAGATGAATTGATGCATCTTAGGTGGCCGCTTGTTAGTGTTTAAGACCCCAGACGCCACTCTCCAAGGTGGGATGCAGAATGTTATCTTAATAGGTTTTATTATGCCAATTGACTTAGATGTCCCCTGAAACCATGGTCCTCAAACCCCTGGCCCTGCTACACTGGCCTTTGAAGTGTTCAGTTTATTAAGGAAACTTCTTTGTTTTTGGTTTAGTCCATTTGTGTTGACCTCTCCTGTATTGTGTATTGTCTTTCCCTTCACCTAAAATGAAACTTATCTAATATCTAATTAGTGAATACTCCTCTCCCTCCCTCCTTCCCTCCCCACTCCCATAACCATCAAAGAATATTTTCTTCTCTGCTTAAACTGTTTCTTCAGTTCTTATAATAGTGGTCTTATACAATATTTGTACTTTTGCAATTGACTGATTTCACTCAGCATAATGTCTTACAGATTTCTCCATGTTATGAAATGTTTCATGGATTCAACATTGTTACAACGGAGGTTTTATATTACCCATTTAAACCTCTAAAAATGCTATGTGATGGACTTTAGGCAACTCAACTTCAGAACAAGGGATTTGAAAGACTAAGCAACGTGCCCATGGTTATGGGACTAATGGTAGCCAAACCAGGATTCAAAATCAGATCTGACCACCAACTCTAACGATGGCTTTTTAACCTTTGTTCTATACAAGCAATCACTTTAAAAAACATTGTTATACACCAAGTGCTCTCAGCAATCAGGAAAGAAGTAATTGATGTGAACTGAAGTGCCCAGGTCTTATTACAGAGGCATACTACTATTTCCTTTTCCATCCTTTTTCTTTCACCTTCACAAATGACTTGTTATTGCTATTTAGTCTTTCACTTTTGCAGGGCTTTTAAGCTGTTCCAAGACAAGGAGTATGTTTCACATTGTTAGGGTTTCATCAGTGACATGTAACATCACTCCATACATGAGGTAGGTGCTGAGAGAATAGTCGTTAAATGAATGAGACAAATACTTAGAAAAGGAGCACAGATTTATGTTAAAGCAGAAGAGCTAATTTATGAGGAGAGGATGAACCCTTAGAAAAATATTTAAACATTTCTTTTTAGTTCTGCTAATGCAATAATACCCTAGGCATTTTCACATATTTATTTTATTCAAGCCTTTCAAAAATCACACCAAGAAAGGCTGTTATTATTGTTGTTGATAAGACACTAAAGAGGTTAAGGAACTTCTCAATGAGTAAAGATCAAGCAAGTGCCAGAACCAGACTTTGGAGACTAGTGTGTCTGATTTCACTGAAATGGAAGGGTCTTTCTTTTGATGAAAAAGTGAGTACTGATATTGTTGAAATTATTTTCTACCAAAATACTGATCTTTAGGGTCCTTTAAACAAATTTCCTGTATTCCTCAACTAAATTGATATAAATGCAATATCCCTCATCCTGGGTATCAAGAAAATATAAAATATGCCAAATTGATCTCGATGTCTTGCCACTCCATTTTTGGCATACACCCATCACACTCCAAACACCTAAGAGCTCTTCATCACCCAGTGGGTCCTTAGAACTCTCCTGTGATACAATCCCATGCCTTCCTAAAGAGTTCTGCAGTGTTGACTGGCCACCTAAGATACTCCACTGGTCTCACCCCATCTGAATCAAGGGATAATGAAGAAAATCAAAGACACAAGGGAAAGATTAGTCTAAAGGACTAATGGATCACAACTACTACAGCCTCCACCAGGCTGAGTTCAGCACAACTAGATGGTGTCTGGCTATCATCACCAACTGCTCTGAGAGGAATCACAATAGATGGTCCTGGAGAGAAAAGTAGAACAAAACTGTAACTCAAAAAAAAAAAAAAAAAAAGACCAGGCTTACTGGTCCGACAGACACTGGAGAAACCCCAAGAGTATAGCTCCCAGACAAGCTTATAGCTGAAGTCACTCCTGATGTTCACCCTTCAGCCAAAGATTAAACAGACCCATAAAACAAAATGAGACTAAATGGGCACACCAGCCTGGGGCAAGGACAAGAAGGCAGGAGGGGACAGGAAAGCTGGTCATGGGAAAGCAAGGTTGAGAAGAGGAGGGTGTTGACATGTTATGGGGTTGGCAACCAATGTCACAAAACAATATGTACATTAATTGTTTAATGAGAAACTAGTTTACTCTGTAAACCTTCATCTAAAGTACAATAAACAAACAAAAAAGAATATTAGAATAAAAGCTCCACAAAAAAAAGAAAAGTGTTTACAGTGGAAGTTTCACTGACACCTCATTGTCAACATGGTTAAAACTGTATTCGGTCTGTCTCATCTCTTCCAAATAAACCTTGTTCCTACTCTTCTTCTTTCACATTCTATCTCATTTGATCACCTTACCATCCATTCATTCTCCCAAACCTGATAGGTATGTATTTATTGTCTTCTTTCCCAAGCACCCATATCTAATCAGCTAAATTTTGTTGATTCTACTTACTATCATACTTAGAGATTTGTTGTTGTTGTTGTTCCCCCTCCATTCCCATTGTCAGGATTCTAGTTGAATGTCTTTTGCCGTTGTTTTCCACCTTGACTTAATGAAAATTAACCTCTTAAACATTTTTCTGTCTCAGGCTATATCCTTCTTCTTTAAGTTCTGTATACTGTAGTCAAATTTTCTTTTAAACGGCAAGTGTGTTCTGATTGTGTCCCCGTTTAAACTGCTCACTATTTCCAGGAATTTGGGGGACAGAATGCATATTTAGCTCTGATACCTTTTCCAGCCTCACCTTTCACCGTTCACCTGCTCCTCCAAACTGCTCTCTGGCCAGAAAAAACAAAAAAAAAACATGTTTTGCTCTTGCTTTGTGGCATTTTCCATGCTCCACCTAGAAGACATTCCTCATGTCTCATCCCCTGACTACATTTTATGCATCCTTCAAGCCTCAGCTTCTAAAGAAATTCATGCTGATGGATGTCATCCTCGCCTCCCATGGCAGGATGCTAGATATTCTCACGCAAAATTAAGGACTTACTTTTTGGTATCTCCATTTCAGTTTTATACTTCTGTTGTTTTATCCCCATCCATTGCATTATACTAAATATTAAACAGAGATCTGGAATGTAGTAGGCACTATAGAAAGCTTGTTTCTTGAAATATTGAATGCACACATTATATTTATTATTCATTTAATGGTGAAAACTTCATATAGTTGAGGTTCAAATTTTTAATAGGTCCCCCCACATTAGAATTATGTATATATATAAAATGAAACCATTGCCATCGAGTCGACTGCTACTCATAATGACCCTGTAGGACAGAGTGGAACTGCACAATGGGGTTTCCAAGGAGCCCTGGTGGAATAGAACTGCTGAGTTTTTGGTTAGCAGCAGTGCTTTTAGCCAGTGCACCACCAGGGCTCCTAGAATTATACATAAATCAAAGAGAGAAAAAAATAAGAAAAGAAATCAACTAACTAAAAGGAGAATGTTGTGCTTATATGCATCTGAGAAGCATGAGAACTTAGTAATATTAATGTAGAGACATTTTTAATAAAATTACGCTAAATGAATGGATGAGTAGTTAACGAAAAAATATTTATAAAATTCTCATAAGACACATGTTATATATTTTACTTTTCTTCTATTTCTAACTCCTTTTAGAATATAGCTGAATAATCTATTCAACAGTCCTTTAGGTCAATTTGATTAATTTAAATCAATGGGATATTGAAACTTTAGATTTTAAAAAAGGGGGCAATACTGAAGTCAAAGATAAGACAGAAAGAGTCATAAAATGGTGCTGTTGGTGTGAGTGAGAGAATGCAAAATGCTCATCTAGAATAGAAATTTCTTTTGTTTGATATTGTGGCATGTGACTGTCACTGATTTAACATATTTTTTAAAAAATGCCAAAGTCACAGAGATTCATTGAATTTGACATTGACTGGTTGGAATGGGAATGTAAAAAAAAAATCCACAAGAGACTTATGGTAGATAACACCGATCAGGCACAGTTTTGACCATTTTACTAAAGTTTTTTGTTGTGGTGGTTTTTTGTTTTGTTTTGGAGGAGGGAGTGTTTTGTTTTTATCATGCACCAAACTTTCACTCAATATTGATGACACATTTTATTTACATGTCCTTCACAAATGGCTCAGCTATAGATCAGTAATTCATGCTTTTTTCTTCTCCAATTTTATTACCTGAACTTACTCTTCTAAGCATCTTTTTACGTTTCTAGTTTGGTTTTTTTTAGTTAAATACAAGTGAAAATTGATTGGAGTATTTCTCAAAGGAATTTTATCTTTATTTCATCATAATTGCTTCATATTTGAATAATGACAGATGAACTGCCTCATTCAATTGCAGTTTTAAGGCTTTGAAGTCACAAGAACAGCACAGGATTTAAATTCTCAAGCCATTATTATCACAGAAAAGACACTGGGGAAAATGAAAACTTATGGTCCCATAATTTCCTGGGGAAAAAAGACTCCAACGGTTAAAACAAACCATTTCCTGGACGATTTCTAACCTAAGACTTTACAACACAAGAGTGAACTGGCAGTTACTCCATGGCCCTGCCTTCCTAAATTACTTCTAGAACAATATTTTATAATATTGAGTCAAATTTCACATAGCAAGTAAATGACATTATGATTATTTTGCTTCTTGATAAACATCTCAGAGGCATTTATAATTCTGTTCAGCAACAATCTAGTATTTCACCAATAGAGAGTTCATGTGATCTTTTTCTTTTTTTCTCTGACATTTATATCAAGAGCTGAGTACTTGTCAATACTCCAAGGTATGCATTTCAAAGTTCCCTCTGTCTTTGTATTCAGTTTTAAGTAATGAATCAAAAAATATGCAGAGGCTAAAAGCAAAAATGAAACCCTGGTGGCGTAGTGGTTAAGTGCTATGGTTGCTAACCTAAAAGGTTGGCAGTTCGAATCCTCCAGATGCTCCTTGGAAACTCTATAAGGCAGTTCTACTCTGTCCTATGGGGTCGCTATGAGTTGGAATCGACTCGATGGCACTGGGTTTGGTCTTTTTTTTTTTTTAAGTAAAAAAACACATCTTGCATTTAAAATTTTATTAAATATGGCTCATATATTTTTATGGTGGCTGACTTATACATACAACACTTTCATTTCTTGACTAAGACACTATATTTTTACCAAGATGACATCAAAAGTTTTTTAAGACCTCAGTACACACTGGCAGGAGATGCAAAGTAAACAGTGTAAATGAAAATATAAAAAATATGCTTAACCTAATTTGAACCCCATAAAATTATATCAGAAAAGGATAGTTATAAAGCATTATAATAAAGAGCATGAACATGAAAATTGACTCCCACTTGAAATTACTGGAAGGCCCCTTTTTCATGGGACTTTTTCTCTAGTTATTTATCAAAGCAAGGTGACACTCTCAGTAGGTCAGTGACTTCTGTGAAGAATATTATATGGAACAAAATTGATTATTTGCATTACAAAAATTGTATTTTATGGTAATACCAAATTTCCTGAATACAGAAACCCATTAAATACCAGTTTTCAATTCAACGGAGAAGAACACCATTATATATTTCTTCTGTAATGGATCATAGCCCATTAAGACAAACACTCTGTAGTCAGGCAAAGCACCCGGCATTGCTATAACTGATTGCTTAGATGTTTTCTGTGCTTGTGGAATCCATTTAAACCCTAAAACATTGCTGACTTACATCTTAATGCTGTTTAACTCTTCAGATACCCTATGTCATTTAGGCCTCAGAAGAGAAGTGAGATCATTGGAATACTTACTCTATATGCCCAGCCAACTTCTCCATAGGCTGCAGGCTATGTAAGAGACTACGAAGTTCTTTTGGATCTTGAAGACGAGTCTATATTTTAAGAAAAAATATATTTTACAATATACCGTGACAAAGCCAATATGCACATATTTTGCCAATTGACTACTAGTTCTTTTCAGGAAATATTTTTATGTTTTCATTTCATCCTTTCCCATTCTATCCCTCTTCAGTAGTTTTAGATTCATGTCTGAGTTGAGGAGAGCTTCTTTTGGAACATTTGTATATTCGAGTTTAAGTTGGTCAAGATTTAGCAAATCAATTGATTAATTGCAGAGTGTCTCAATTTTTCTACTTTTCTCTCTTAAGTTTTTTTTAAAAAGAAGATCAGAATATCAGAAACTTAGAAGTAGAAGTTGTCAGCAGTTGATGGGTTATGGAGATGTCCAGGAAGAATGATGTTGAACTGTATCAATCTGTATCAAAGCTATTTTGACTTTCTGTGTCTGAGTGTACAAGATGGTATCTGGCATCACATGTCTAAGAAAGAATCACAAAGAAAAATACTCCCATACCATGCTCACGTCTTACTTTCTGAACCCAGCTCCCCGCATTCTGGGTACCTTCTCCCCTGGGTTTCAGTTGTGCTGAGGAGACCTTTACATATACAAAACCCTCCTCTGAAAAATACCCCTTCGACTTCAATGTTCTGGCACCAATATAATGTTCCTTCTGCCTATTGCCCTCCTAGATTCACCTCTAACATTTCCAGGACCCAGAGCAGGAGTACTAATAGAGTTCTAAAGCAAATTGTTAATGAACTATTAAATGAAAAATAGTTCCATTTTCCTACTTTGACATATATTGTCATAATGACCTGGAAAACCAGATTAAAAGTTAGAATTCTTGTACTCCTTGGAGTCTACTCTGAAATGAGGGTGCAGAGAGCTGATCACCTGTCCCTAATCCATAGTTTGAGCACCACTCTTTCTTCCTACACTGGGCTTCATCCCACACCACTAGGGCTGCACTGGCATGCATGTCCAATCCACAACAGCTGCCCCTTAATGAACCCTGAGGCCTCAGGGTGCATATACTTAGCAAAGAGGCCAACCCTTGGAAAGATGGATGCAGGGAAGGGGCTTTGCAATAATACACTAGGTTTTCCATAATTTAGGTATTGTTTTTTGGATCTCATTAATCTTGTTTTAGAGAAATTAATTCAAATAGGAAAGTTTTGCATAACAAGGTGTGCAAGTGACATGAAAGTGTAAGTTTGGACAGCAGAGTGTCGACCAATTGTGAAGGACTCCTACATGCAATTCTACTAACTAGGGAAGGACTCCCATATTAGCAGCATTTTTGTTTTATGCTGTGTGATGTTGCCCTGTATCAGCCAATATGTCCAGAATTATTTCCCTGAATTAAGTGGAATAATAAAGGAAGTTACAATCCATTCACCAGAATATGTTTGTTAACACAGGTTGGTTGACAAATTTTGATGGCTCTTCCTTAATGCTAGATGATAAACACCTAGGAGAATGTGAACTGAAACTGGACCTTGGGAATATGCATATATACATATAGAACTATATATACCTATATCAGTATATATGTGTGTGTATATGTGTATGTATATATATACACACATACATACATACATATAGAACTATTTTTATTCCATGAATCATGTAGGACTTACATGTCTACAGTTGAAGATATAGAGATGCATCCTGCTAGATTTTGTGATCTGTGAAGTAAAAAATAAAATCAGTCAGATTAAAATTGTTTAAACAGCTCTCTAGCAAAACTGATTTTGGATACCAAAAACAGTGATTTATATAATGACCACTTTTCCCTCAGTCCTAGGTAGCAGAACCCTGATTTTATTTCTGGTTGAAAATGTGCCTAGCTTAAAGACCATGCTTACATAATTTTTTTTTCTTTTCTTGATCTGTAGCCACCAATAAGATATAAGACAAATTATTAGGTGGTACATTTCTCTAATCTGTCTTCTGTACTACATGAAACTTAGAGATGAAGGCAGGAGCTTAAGCAGCCATCTTGAGACAATGAGGTAAACACTAAAATAGTCATAAGTACGTATATCATGACCATCCTTGAGCCACCATCAGTGCCAGCAAATGCCTACTTCTGCATTTCTCATTATGTGATAAAAATAAACCCTTATGTGTCTAAGTGATAGTCATTTTGAGTTTTATATGCAATTGAATCTAATCTGAAATGATATAGAGAATAAATATTAATACTTATTAATCACCTTTTTATGCCTATCTTGAGTATAAAGGTGCAAAGGCATTCAGCTGTGTGGATCATAACAAATTATGGATAACATTGAGAAGAATGGGAATTCCAGAACACTTAATTGTTCTCATGAGGAATCTTTACATAGATCAAGATGCAGTTGTTTGGACAGAACAAGGGGATACTGATTGGTTTAAACTCAGGAAAGGTGTGCGTCAGGGTTGTATTCTTTCATCATACCTATTCAATCTGTATGCTGAGCAAATGATACGAGAAGCCGGACTATATGCAGAAGAACAGAGCATCAGGATTGGAGGAAGACTCATTAACAACCTGCGTTATGCAGATGACACAACCATGCTTGCTGAAAGTGAAGAGGACTTGAAGCACTTACTAATGAAGATCAAAGACCACAGCCTTCAGTAAGGACTGCACCTCAACATAAAGAAAACAAAAATCCTTACAACTGGGCCAATAAGCAACATCATGATAAACGAAGAAAAGATTGAAGTTGTCAAGGATTTCATTTTACTTGGATCCACAATCAACAGCAATGGAAGCAGCAGTCAAGAAATCGAAAGATGCATTGCATTGGGTAAATCTGCTGCAAAGGACCTCTTTAAAGTGTTGAAGAGCAAAGATGTCACTTTGAAGACTAAAGTGCACCTGACCCCAAAAAAAGACCCAAGCCATGGTATCTTCAATAGCATCATGTGCATATGAAAGGTAGACAATGAATAAGGAAGGCCGAAGAAGAATTGAAGATTTTGAATTGTGGTGTTGGCAAAGAATATTGAATATACCATGGACTGCCAGAAGAACGAACAAATCTGTCTTGGAAGAAGTACAACCAGAATGCTTCTTAGAAGCAAGGATGGCAAGGCTGGGTCTTACATACTTTGGACATGTCGTCAGGAGGGGTCAGTCCCTGGAGAAGGACATCATGCTTGGCAGAGTACAGGGTCAGTGGAAAAGAGAAAGACCCTCAACGAGGTGGATTGACACAATGGCTGCAACAATGGGCTCAAACATAACAATCATTGTGAGGATGGCTCAGCACCAGGTAATGTTTCGTTCTGTTGTGCATAGGATCGCTATGAATCGGAACCGACTTGACGGCACCTAACAACAACAACAAGACCCAGCACATAGTAGATAAGTGTTTATTGAAATAAATCAAACTAGTATTTTCCACAGATTTTTACTATTCATAAACTGAGCTCACAAATATTAATCTTATTTAAGTATTAAAAATGCAATTAATTTAATCATTGTTTATTAGGCACTGATTACAGGCTGGAGTTCCTGGGTCACTGAGTTTTTGGAAGTAGATCTCCAAGCCTTTTTTCCAAAGCACCTCTGGGTGGACTGCAGCCTCCAACTTTTCAGTTAGCATCCAAGAGCATTAGCTGTTTGCACCACCCAGGAACTTTGTATCTTTACTTTAGAAGAAGTGAAAGAATCTACCAAACTTCCTTAGCAGGATGATTATAACTGAATTTGAATGAGAAAATAACTCTATTTTCTGATTGTTATTGATACATAGTTTATTACACAAAAATGTGTAGATTGCTTCTGAATGTGCAAGAAATTTAATATATTATAGCTAAAGCATTATAATGGGCATTACCATATGAAATGGTTTAGAATAGGCTGAGATAAAATTGCATCTCCTAGGAAATTTTTTATATGAATATTTTCTGTGCCCTGGGCCCAGGTATTATGATTCAGTAGGTCATAGACTGAATGTTGAAATCTTTATTTAAAAAAAAATTTCTGGTCATTACAGTACAAGGGATTTGATCAGCTTTTGGTAAAAATAAGCAAACAGCTATCACCCTTGATCATTCAGTTAACCAGTAAATATCTTCCAAAGGGTTAACCATAAGAAAAAGGTGATATTATTTCCTAAAAGGAACAGATTTTCTTCATTGTATGGAAGAATAAAGATATGTTTTCAGTTTTAATAATCAAGCATATCTTTGAGAGTAAAAATGTAACCTAGCTAAACAGTCATTATAGGATTTTTTTTTTAAGCTGTAAACTCCCCCCCTCACCCAGATGTCTGCAGAAATAGATTATTTCTCCTAATTTCCTGATTTAGTTATAGTCATACTGTACATAAAAACAGATTTGATTTTCTTGGAATCAAACATAAAATGAAAGCCAAGTCCTTATCAGTGAAACAAGACAGCCGTTTTGCAGAGCTGTGTACATCCTTTGAACTCAGATGACATTGTCTCAGAGGAAAAGATGTTTGATGAGTTTTTTACACTTTAAAGCTCTTGCTAAGAAAAACGAGCTGGGAATCTCTTTTGGTAGAATTGAACGGGGGTGGATCATTTCGTCTTCAAAAGATGAGGGAAAAAGTGTCATTTTCTATTTCCCTTAAGTATCCTTCTTTCAAATACTTATGTGACAAGAGGTTCAACAGGCTTAGATTTGGGGTTTTAGCTTTTCCAGAAATGCATGGAGGACTAAAATGGCCCGGCACATCAAAAGGGAAAATCCCCTAGAAAGAACGAAATGGTGCAGCAAACCCTTGAAAAATATAGTTCACAAAATTGCTATAATCAATTCTATAGCCTACAACTTAAAAAGAAATTAACAATCCAAATCCCAAACTGAATTAACTAACATTATGCACTTCTAATTCAAATTGTCAATGATAAACTGAGGAGGAAATGCTCTTTAGAGATAAAACTTTTGAAATCCATTGGTTTATTCTACAAATGTATATATTATGTGCCAACCTTTGCATAGATGCTGTGTCCATATATAAAGGGTAA
Source organism: Loxodonta africana (assembly GCF_030014295.1). Taxonomy (NCBI): domain Eukaryota; kingdom Metazoa; phylum Chordata; class Mammalia; order Proboscidea; family Elephantidae; genus Loxodonta; species Loxodonta africana. The sequence continues at coordinate 105,537,644 of NC_087347.1, read as the reverse complement.
GGTCAGGTCAAGTCAATAAAGAACGGGGAGAAGAAAGATGATGTAGAAAAGGGTTGGGAAAGAAAGCATGAAATGACCAGCGACTGAAATAGCGAAAAGTGCAAGGAAGAAAAGTCAAAATTGGAAGGACTGGGTGTGTTAAGATCTGCAAAGGGTCTGAGGTTTGGCCCTACTTACACACTAACAATTTAGCCTGCCACTATTTCATAGATGCTGGCCAAAGACATGAGACTCCTAGGTCAGAGACACTCACATGCTAACAACTTAGCCGGCCACTGTTTCATAGATGCCGGTCAAAGACACGAGACTCCTAAGACAGAGACAAAGGATTTTTATAGCACAGAAGGCAGCATGAATTTTAGGTTCACTTCACTTTCACTTGCCCCCCAAGTCCCATGCAGATGATGAAGAGATGAGCTCAGGCAGATACCATTCACACACAGGTTTGCGTCATAGTTGAGAAAATCTTGACATTAGGAAACCTCTATCATATGTAAAGACAAACTGGTCCAACCAATGTCTGCTCCAAAGGGAGAGAGAATCTATATTATCCTGAACAATTAACAAACCTGCTCCGTACTTCAGAGGAAGGTACTGTTTCTGTCTTCCAAGGCTGCTTATTACACAAAATCCTAGAAAAGATACTCTGAAACAAAGCTTCCAATGCCTCTTGCTTATTAGCCAGTTGCTGTCAAGTCAATTCTGACTCATGGTGACCCCGTGTGTTTCAGAGTAGAACCGTATTCCGTAAAGTTTCTAGTGGCTGATTTTTTGGAAGTAGATGGCCAAACCTTTCTTCTGAGGCACCTCCGGGTGGATTTCAACCTCCATCTCTTCAGTTAGCAGACGAGGGCATTAGCCATTTGTACCAACCAATGACTCCTCCTGCTCATGGAGGTCCAGAAATGTGTAAGATCCATGGATAATTGTCTTCCAACAGTAGGCAGAAGGTACATCAGTTCCAACTAGCATTCTTGCAATATTGTGTCAAATTATATTTTAATAGGCTCATTTGACCAAAATCTTATAGGCAAGAATCACTTTTCCGCATGATCTTTTTAAAACCCTGGTCAGCTGTGGTTTTTACTACATTCAATTCCTGAGCCATTCCTGAGCAAAGAAGGCTAGACATATCTGGTTTTGTTTATAAGACACACAGGTGCATAAAATCCACCACAAATTCATAAAGACATAGTTTGGGGAGAAAAGTTGTAGGTATTTTTTTACTGTACCTGTATTAAATGTTATTTTAAAGGATTCTTGTTTATTTATTTTTATCTTTATGCAAGAATTTATGTTGTGGGATACATATATCATTGCAGAGAACAGAATACATCTCAAAAGAATGCCAGAGAATGGGAATAGGAAAAAATGAGAGGAGAGAAAAATTTAGAGAAATAAAGCCTAAGGATTTCCTCGAATTGATTAAAAAAAAAAAAGACTTGACTATGTTATGGGAGTACATAGAATGGAAGATGGTGGATTCTGATGAAAGATGGGCTCAGATATGACTTCCGTGAACTGAGATTTTTCTGAGCTGAGTTTGAAGAAATGTTCTGGTGAGTTATCAGGGTGTATACGTATGTGTAGAGATGGGGCAGCTACGGGGTTGTGCCCTATATACTGTCATAGATAAGCTTTCTTGCTATTTATTTATTTCAGCTCCTCATTCATAGCAGTCAAAACTCTCCTAGGGCCTGTCTTTAAGCAGGTATCAAGCCATCGCTTCTTTTCCTTAGCGAGCATGAAACTCTCTGACCCAATGGACTACATGTCCCCACAATCTGCCGTAGCAGCAACCTGTAAGCTTATTCATTAGGTTTTGTTTCCCTTTTAATCCTGTCTCTCAGTGATTTTACTTTCTTTTTTGGGAGCCTTAGCTATGTATTTAATATTTTTTAATTCACATCTTTTATTGCATTTCTATCATTTCTCTGTGTTTGCAGTGGGAGACAGATCCATGTCAGCTCTGTAATGTTAGAAGAACAGAAAGTCCTTCCATTACATCTTACAGATACCACTATGGCATGAATTGTAATATCATGTAAATAGCAAGTTTCATCTTCTGTTTATCTTGTTCGACAGTGATATACTCAGAGGTTCCCAAAATGGAGATAGAGGCCGGCTGGCAAGGCCTGAGTTCCTGGTACCTGGGCCCAGTGCAGAAACCCAGAGCCCTGTGGTCCCAAAAATACATTACTGAGTCAGGAGCAAGTTCTTGAGACTTCTACTTGTGGAAATTTAAGTCAATAAAATGAAGGCAACCCTTAGGCCTGCTACAAAATGCACATGTGTAAGAAGAAAAGAGTAAGCCAAGATGTGATGACAGTACTTCAGCAGTGGTGAAGGCGGCAGAAGGGAAGTGAAGACTTTTATCTCTAAATTCTCAGAACCTAGCACAGCAACTTGCACAACATGCATAAAAATCATGCTTCTTAGCTTGGCATCCAGTGCCCGATTAGTCTCCCCCCTTTCCCTGCTTTCCAGCCACTCATATCTCTTTGCTATTCTTGAAATTGCTAAGCACGCCTCTTTCTTCTGCTTGGAACACTGTTCTCCAGATATACATAAGCTCCCTTCCTGACTTTTTTCAGGTCTTCCATCAAATGTCACCTTATCAGTGATGTCACTACTGAAAACCCTATACTCATCACCTTCATCTTTTCTGGATACACTTTTTTTTTTCTTTTTTATTACTTTGAATTCGTATACGCCTTGATACCAAGATCAGCACCTCTTCTCCAAAGTACTTAGAGTCATTGTCCAAGAAGTCTCCCTTTTCTGTGTTACATCAACAATTTTCTCACTCTTCTGCATCATTCCAAAGCATATGATCAAGCTATTCTTCTCCCATCTTAAAAAAAAAAAATAATAAATTTCTTTTGACACTTCTTTCCCCTCAAAACACTACATATCTAACGTATATCTAACTTCCCTTTACATCATGACCTCCTGAGTTATGCATACTTGCTATCTCTTGATATCTCTTTACTTTTCTTCATACCTTTTTACCACCTCCTGACAAATTGTTTATTAATGAACTTTTTATTTTGTTTTTACTGTTTGTCTCTATTGTTTGTTTCACCCAACCAAAGCCATTAGTAGTATCTATAAAATTGTACCCTTGGAGCTTGGAGCTATGTCTAGAACAAAGTAAATGTTCCATATATATTTGTTGGATGAATGAGTAACTGACTCCAATTTTTTTCTATACTATTGTATTTTTTCTATTTACTATTCCATGTTTATTTTATACTATTGCACAGATTCAATACATGCTCTTTGCAAAATTATTGCTTACAAGAAATGTCACATTTCTTTCTTTTCTTCTCTTTGTAAGTAATCTAAATCTTATCTGGTTCTCAATCACTTTCTTTGGTGGGAAATTAAATTACCATCACAGTTTTTCCCCTACCTCTACAACAACCTTCATCCCTTAGAACCATACAGGATTCCCAGGGCCTTCCATGCTCCTCAGAAAAGTTTCCCAAGTGATTATGAATGTTTATGAAACATTTGTTGTCCGAGTTCATGTGTACAATTTGAAACAGGAGGTTCTGACACTCTTGGCAAAACGTAGGGTATGGAGACATGTCTAACCTCCACTCCAGAGTCCTAACAATGTTGGACTATTTCACATTTTCTCCTCTCTCCTAGGACTTCTAACCCCCCTACTCCATTTTTCCTTGTTATATTTCTTATTCCTATCTTCCTACTTTGGCTGCTAACCAAAGGGTTGGCATTTTGAATCCACCAGGTGCTCCTTGGAAATTCTATGGGGCAATGGCACTGGGTTTGGGTATCTTCCTACTTTACTGACAACATTGTTGCAATCAGATCTTCCATCAACTTACCTGCATCTTGCCCATGTACTCTGTTTTCATTCCTGTTACAATGAATAAGCTGTTCATTCTTCTAGCCAAGGCCAAGACCTCCACCTGTGCCCTAGAATCTCCTCCCTCGCTACTCAAAGTCATGCTTCCACAATTCTTCCCTTTCCCCGGGATCAACATTTTTTCCCTCTATAGGATTACGGCCTTTGGCCGGCACACATACCACTCTTCTCCCATCAAATCAAAACAAAACTAAACTAATTATCTGACTTCACCCTTCTCTTAAGGAGCCATACCATTTCTACTACTTCTAGCCCTTCCTATAGAGTAAAACTCATTAAAAGAGATATCTGTACCTGCTGTATGCAATTTCTCTCCTTTCATCATTTTCTGAATCCACTAAAATAAGGTTTTTTCACCCATATTCCATTTTCCAACTGTCTAGGCTATAAACTCAGTTTATTCTTAGCTGCTCAAGAGAAAATCCTATTGGATGCACTTCCAAAATACATACAGAATTTGACCATTTCTCCTTATACCTGCTGCCACTACCTTGGCCTATGTTCCAATCATCTCTCCTTGAATGGTTACAATAGCTTGCTAACTGGTCTCCCTGGATCTGTGCTTGTCCCTCCTCAGTCAATTCTTCATATAACAGACAGAGCAACCTTGTAAATCATCTATTTTTTCTTCTCACTCAGATTAATAAAAGGTAGGCAGACCACAATGATGTACCTTCCTATTTCTTCTCTGACATAATGCCCTATATGTTTCCCTTCTTCACTCTTCTACAGTCATACTCGTCTCCCTGCAGTTTTTCAAACATGTCAGACACAATTCTCATTCCCGAGAATTGTACTAGCTGTTTCCTCTGTCTGGAATCTTCTTCCTCTGAGATCCACATGGATAGCTCCCTCACTATCCTTAAGTGTTTTTACTTAAGTTTCCTTGGTGAGACCTCTCTTACTCATCCAACTTATATCTCATCAACATTTCATACCCCATTTCACACCCCATTTCACTGTTTTCATTTTTCTCCTTATCAATGATTGCTAAAATGTATTTAATTATTTTAATGATTTATCTTTGTTTTCCCAGCTAGTATATAATATGTAGAATATCTAAAGCATAGTATATGGACTGGTACATGATATGTGCCCAATAAGTGAATAAATGTTGCCCCCAAATCGAAGTTTTCACAAATGCTGAGCAGCTGCTCGAGAGTGGAGCACAAGACTCCACTGATGAGGGAAACCCTTCATTCTCCCTCATCCTAGTCATGGGGAGGAGAATCTCCTTCTTAGTGCAAGGCAAGCCTTTACTACATTTTCTAACGTCCTTTAGTGCCCAACTCTCATCTGATTAGAAGGGCTACAAATTTTGATTTTTTTCCCCCTAAACATGTCATATTTTTATGCAAATAGCACACATGTTATACATTTTTTGAAAACTGTGCAACCCCTTGCACATTATTTTCATAAGTTTACTATACCAATGATTTTTACATGTTGCTGACTTCAATTTCATTTTCTTTTTCTGTCCAATGCATTTAATGTTACTGGTATAAAACCGATCTCATGGAAACTTCATTTAAGGTAGGCATTCTCCTAAACCAAGTGCAGCCAATGATGAACTGAATGGGCTCCTGATAGAAATGGAATGCTGTCTTGCTGTCTTAGTTATCTAAAAAAAAAAAAAAAAAAAAAAAACTAGCTCTGCTATATAACAGAAATACCACAAGAGAATGGCTTTAACAAAAAGAAATTTATTCTCTCACAAATGCAAATTCAGGATGTCAGTTGCAATGGAGTGCTTTCTTTCTCTGTCAGTTTTGGAGGAAGGTCCTTGTCCTCGATCTTCCCCTGGTCGAGGAGCTTCTCGGTGCAGGGACCCAGGTCCAAAGATGTGCTACTCTCCTGGCTCTTGTTTCGTGGTGGTATGAGGTTCTCAGGTCTCTCTGCTCACTTCTCTGTTTTATATCTCAAAAGAGATTGGCTTAAAACATACTCTAATCTTGTAGATCAAGGCCTGGCTCATTAACATAGCTGCCACTAATTCCATCTTATTAACATTATAGAGAGAGGATTTACAACACACAAGAAAACCATATTAGTTGACAAAATTGTGGGCAATCACACAATACTGGGAATCATGGCCTAGCCAAATTGACACACATATTTTTAGGGGACACAATTCAATTCATACTAGATTCCATGTTGAAACCAAAGAGTATGAATGCATGAAGAGCTAAAAATTAGTAACTAATAATCCTAATCCTAAAACTACAAGAACTTGATGCTGCTTAAATTTTATTTCTTTTATAAATCTTGAACTAACACAGAATTTTTAATAATCAATGTCAAATAAAAGTCACCAGAAGAAATTGTGTTTTCATCTTAAGATAAGCCATTTTGGTTTATTCGTTCATTATTATCAACATCTGTTGCTCTCATTCTCACGGAAAGACCATTCTTTTTAATGAATTTAGAAATTCAGGTGAAGCCTGCCTTGAAATCTGGGATTCTCCTTTCATTTGCCAGAGGTTTCGCTTTGATCTGAATTATGACAGTAGAGACAGCTTGACTTTGTTTCCTTTGAGAAATAATCTACTCTTTCAAGTCGTTTTCCAGCTCAGACCATTTTGCTTTGGGCCCACAATGTGTGCATTTTTGTGGATTCATTTTTTCCAACTCCTTTTTCTCCTTTCTCCATTCGTGAATGAACAATTCCTCAACTTCAAACTCTCTGGCTGCTGCTTTGTTGCTTGTTTCTTCCATCTTTGCAACGACTTTCAGTTTGAAGTCAGTGGTATAGGACTTGCATTTAATTCCTGCCATGATCCTAAAGGGTTCTAAGATTTATATTTATAAACTGAAAAAATGTGCACAATATAACTGAAAACTCTAGTTCTAGTACAGAGATTGCAAAACTTAAATGTGAGGCGTACAAGAAGTGAGGGTCTTTTTATACGTTTGCAAGCGTATGACTAAAAAAAAAAAATGACTAAGGTGAGTTATAATCATTGGTCAAAGACACTGGCACTAATAAGACATAATTAAACTAGGAAATAAGCAGACCTAACATAACTTAACGGTTTCACATAAGATGATCTGATAAGGCTGTCTATTCAACTGCTGAGTCAAGAGCAATCTTATTATCGGCTCTGCTTTGTTTACTACCCCAGCTGAAAGCCAGAGTTGGAAGATGACCATGATAATTAAGTCAATACAGATTGAACAGAGACTCCTATTGATAGCTACTCTATGCCATTTATACCAGTGCAGGCTTCACCAGGTACACACTTCAATTGATAGCACATGATTTACCGACAGGCTTCAGTAGGTTCAAGGTTCCAAATGATGACTCAAAACTATGGAAATACAACTATCAAATTAATAAAAAATTAATAGAGACACACAAACAGCTTCAATTGTCTATTTTCCAATTACTGGGGTACTTCCAAACAAATTTGATTCCTGTGAATTCCACCTGGTGAGGTTCATGTGTATAGTCTCTGTTTATGTTGTTTAAAAAAGGTACTTGCATTGAAGAAGTTGTTGGTCTTGCAAAATTCTATCATGTGATCTCATTTCTATCACCAAGTCCATATTTTTCAACTTCCAATCTTTCTTCTCTGTTTCTAACTTTTACATTCCAATTGCCAGTGATTATTAATGCATCTTCATTGCATGTCTGGTTAATTTCAGACTGCAGAAGTTGGTAAAAATCTTCAATTTCTTCATTTTTGGCTTTAGAGGTTAATGTGTAAATTTGAATAATAGTTGTATTAACTGACCTTCCTTGTAGGTGTATAACTATTATTCTATCACTGGCAGTGTCATATTTCAGGACAGATCTTGAAATGTTCTTTTCAACAATGATTACAATGACATGCCTCTTCAATTTGTCATTCCCGGCATGGTAGACCATGATTTTCTGATTCAGAATGGCCAATACCAGTCCATTTCAGCTCACTAATGTTTAGGATATCATTTTTGATGAATTCCAATTTTGCTAGATTCGTATTTCCTATATTACACATTCTGATTATTAATGGATGTTTGCAGCTGTTTCTTATCATTTTGAGTCATGTCTCATCAGCAAATGAAGATCCTGAAAACTTGACTTAATCCATGTCATTAAGGTTGACTCTACTTTGAGGAGGTAGCTCTTTTTCAGTCTTATTTTGAATGCCTTCCAACCTGAGGGGCCCAACTTCTGGCACTGTATCAGACAACGTTCTGCTGCTATTCATAAAAGTTTCCACTGACCAAGTTACTTCAGAAGTAGACTGCCAGGTCGTTCTCCTAATCTGTCTTACTCTGGAAGCTCCACTGAAACTTGTCCACCAAGTGTGACCCTGTTGGTATTTGAAATACCAGTGGCAAGGCTTGCAGTATCGCAGCAACATACAAGCCACTACAGTAGGACAAACTGACAGACACATGGTGGAAAAGTTTAATATCGTAAGTCAGAGCAAGACCAGGGGCCAGTTGTGTAACAAACCATCAATTGCTCCTATGCAAGTTCAAGTTGAAGAAAATTAGAATAAGTCCGCAAATCCAAAGTAGTACCTTGAATATATCTCACCTGAATTTAAGATCATCTCAAGAACAGATTTGATGAATTGAACACTACTAACTGAAGACCAGATGGTTGTGGAATGACATCAAGGACATCATACATGAAGAAAACAAAAAGTCATTTAAAAGACAGAAAAGAATGGAACAGAATTGAGAATCCAGACATAAATTCATCCACCTATGAGCAGCTGATATTTGACAAAGGCCCAAGGTCAGATAAATGGGGAAAAGCCAGTCTTTTTAACAAATGGTGCTGGCATAAATGGATAACCATCTGCAAAAAAAAAAAAAAAAAAAATGTAACAAGACCCATACCTCATAATATGCACAAAAACTAACTCAAAATGGAACAAAGGCCTAAATATAAAATCTAAAATGATAAAGATCATGAAAGAAAAAATAGGGACAATGCTAGGAGCCCTAATACATGGCATAAACAGTATACAAAACATTTCTAACAATGCATAAGAGAAACCAGATAACTGGGAGCTCCTAAAAATCAAACACCTATGCTCATCCAAAGACTTCACCAAAATGGTAAAAAGATTACCTACAGACTGGGGAAAAGTTTTTAGTTATGACATTTCCGATCAGCGTCTGATCTCTAAAATCGACATGATACTGCAAAAACTCAACTACAAAAAGACAAACAACCCAATTAAAAAAAGGGCAAAGGATATGAACAGGCACTTCATTAAAGAAGACATTCCGGTAGCTAACAGATACATGAGGAAATTCTCGCAATCATTAGCCATTAGAGAAATGCAAATCAAAACTACAATGAGATTCCATCTCATTCCGAGAAGGCTGGTGTTAATCCAAAAAATACAAACTAATAAATATTGGAAAGGTTGTGGAGAGACTGGAACACTTACACACTGTTGGTGGGAATGTAAAATGGTACAACCACTTTGGAAATCAATTTGGTGCTTCCTTAAAAAGCTAGAAATAGAACTACCATAGGATCCAGGAATTCCACTCCTTGGACTATATCCTAGAGAAATAAGAGCCTTTACATGAACAGATACATGCACATCCATGTTCACTGCAGCAGTGTTTACAATAGGAAAAAAGATAGAAGCAACCAAGGTGCCCATCAATGGATGAATGGATAAATAAATTATGGTACATTCACACAATGGAATATTACACATTGATAAAGAACAATGATGAATCTGTGAAACATTTCATAATATGGAGGAGTCTGGAAGGCATTATGCTGAGTGAAATTAGTCAGTTGCAAAAGGACAAATATTATATAAGACCACTATTATAAGAACTCGAGAAATAGTTTAAACAGAGTAGAAAATATTCTTTGATGGTTATGAGAGGGGGGAGGGAGGAAGGGAGGGAGAGGGTTTTCACCAATTAGACAGTAGATAAGAACTATTTTAGGTGAAGGGAAAGACAACACACAATACAGGAGAGGTCAGCACAACTGGACTAAACCAAAAGCACAGAAGTTTCCTGAATAAACTGAATGCTTCAAAGGCCAGTATGGCAGGGGCTGGGGTTTGGGTACCATGGTTTCAGGGGACATCTAAATCAATTGGCATAATAAAATCCATTAAGAAAACATTCTGCATCCCACTTTGGAGTGTCGTGTCTGGGGTCTTAAGAGCTAGCAAGTGGCCATCTAAGATCCATCAATTGGTCTCTACTCACCTGGAGCAAAGGAGAATGAAGAACACCAAAGACACAAGGTAATTATGAGCCCAAGAGGCAGAAAGAGCCACATAAAGCAGATACAACATTAGCTTGAGACCAGAAGAACTAGATGGTGCCCGGCTACAACTGAAGACTGCCCTGACAGGGAACACAACAGAAAACCCCTGAGGGAGCAGGAGAGCAGTGGGATGCAGGCCCAAAATTCTCCTAAAAATACCAGACTTAATGGTCTGACTGAGACTAGAAGGACCCCAGAGATCATGGTCCCCAGACCTTCTGTTAGCCCAAGACAGGAGCCATTCCCAAAGCCAACTCTTCAGACAGGGATTGGACTGGACTATGGGATAGAAAATGATACTGGGGGAGAATGAGCTTCTTAGATCAAGTAGACACATGAGACTATGTTGGCATCTTCTGACTGAAGGGGAGATGAGAAGGTAGAGGGGGTCAGAAGCTGACTGAATGGACACGAAAGGAGAGAGTAGAGGGAAGGAGTGCACTGTCTCATTACAGGGAAAGCAATTAGGAGTGTATAGCAAGGTGTTTATTTTTTCTATGGGAATCCAACTTGATTAGTAAACTTTCACTTAAAGCACAATAAAAATTAAAAAAAGAAAAGAAAGTCAAATTATAAAACATGTTAGCATATTGTAAGGATTTGATTAGTCCCCCAACACAAGGCAATCCCATACATGACAGAACGAGGACACTGTCCAAATCTGCACCATCACCATTACTAGTTGTGGATTGGACAATATTCCCCTGTTATCCATAGGATTTTCATTGCTTGATTTTCAGAAGTACATTGCCAGGTTTTCCTCCTAGTCTGTTTTAGTTGGGAAGCTCCACTGAAACACGTTCAGCATCATAGCAACGCACAAGCCTCCACTGACAGATGGGTTTTGGCTGTGCTTGAGGTGCCTTAGCCAGGAATTGAACTCTGGTCTCCCACATGGAAGGGGAGAATTCTACCACTGAGCTACCACTGAAGCACCAATGCCTCATCATAAGGATTTAAGAAGCTAGCAATCCATGTGAAGTGCCTGATGAATGATAAGCACTCAATAAATGTTAGCTGCTCCTAAAAAAAAAAAAGACAGGAAAGAAAGAAAAGACCAAAATGGTTGTCAGAAGAGACTCTGAAAGTTGCTCTTGAATGTAGAATAGCTAAAGTGAAAGGAAGAAATAATGAAGTAAAATAGCTGAACAGAAGATTTCAAAGGGCAGCTCCAGAAGACAAAGTAAAGTATTATAATGAAATGTGCAAAGACCTGGTGTTAGAAAACCAGAGGGGAAGAACACATTCAGCATTTCTCAAGGTGAAAGAACTGAAGAAAAAATTTAAGCTTCGAGTTACAATACTGAAAGATTCTGTGGGGGAAATATTAAATGACTCAGAAATTTAAAGAATACCAACTGAGATGTTTCAACAAACAGGTGCAGCACTGGAAGTGCCCACTCATCTATGCCAAGAAATTTGGAAGACAGCTACCTGGCCAACCAACTGGAATAGATCCATATTTGTTCCTATTCCAAAGAAAGATGATCCAACAGAATGCAAAAATTATCGAACAATATTATTAATATCACACAAAAGTAAAATTTTGCTAGAGATCATTCAAAAGAGGCTGCAGCAGTACATCGACAGGCAACTACCAGAAGTGCAGGCTGGATTCAGAAGTGGGTGCGAAACAAGGGATATCACTGCTGGTGTCAGAAAGATCTTTGCTGACAGCAGAGAATACCAGGAAGATGTCTACCTCTGTTTTATTGACTATGCAAAAGCATTCAGCTATGTGGATCATAAAAAATTATGGATAACATTGCAAAGAATGGGAATTACAGAACACTTAATTGTGCTCATGAGGAACCTCTACTTAGACCAAGAGGCAGTAATTGGAACAGAACAAGAGGATACTGTGTGGTTTAAAACCAGGAAAGGTATATGTCGAGGTTGTATTCTTTCACCATACTTATTCAATTTGCTTGGTGAGCAAACAACCCGAGACTATTTTTTTTTTATATGAAGAAGAATGTGCCACCAAGATTGGAGGAAGACTCGTCAACAACCTATGTTATGCAGGTGACACAACCTTACTTGCTGAACATGAGGACGTCTCAAAGCACTTAGTGGTGAAGATCAAAGGCCACAGCCTTCAGTATGGATTACACTTTAACTGGACCAAAAAGCAATATTATGATAAATGGAGAAAAGACTGAAGTTGTTAAGGATTTCGTTTTACTTGGCTCCATAATCAACATCCATGGAAGCAGCAGTTAAGAAATCAAAGGATGCATTGTGTTGGGCAAATCTGCTGTAAAAGACCTCTTTAAAGTGTTGAAAAGCAAAGATGTCACTTTAAGGACTAAGGTGTGCCTGACCCAAGCCATGTGTTTTCAATCACCTCATATGCTTATGAAAGTTGGATAACGAATAAGCAAGACTGAAGAAAAACCGATGTTTTTGAATTATGGTGTTGGCAAAAATGTTGAATATACCATGGATAGCCAGAAGAACGAATAAATCTCTCTTGCAAAAAGTATAATCAGAATATTCCTAAATTGCAAGGATGGGTTGACTTCATCTCAAGTACTTTGGACATGTTATCAAGAGGGACCAGTCCCTGGAGAAGGACTGGTAAAGTAGAGGGTCAGCAAAAAAGAGGAAGGATCTCAACAAGATGGGTTGAGACAGCGGCTGCAACAATGGGCTCAAGAATATCAATGATTATGTGGATGGTATAGGACCGGGCAGTGTTTGGTTTGTTGTACATAGGGGTGCTATGAGTCAGAACTGACTCAGTGCCACCTAATAACAACAGCATAAAACTCAATCCATGACCTCTTAACCTTGGCTTATACCTTTATTTTACAGATACCATCAAAAGTGACATTTTTGAACTATCGAATGAGGGGGAATGAAGCCAAAATTCAGTTCTGGAAATGTCAGGAGACATTCTTGGTATATGCATGGTTGTGCTATGCCAGAACTTTTTTTTTTTACATAATTTCATCATTTCTGCGTGTTGTATGCATTTTGGCATTTATGTGGGCACACTGTTTTAGAAAAAATATGGGTCACTCATACACAAACATCCATACATGACACAGGTAAATTTTACCTGAGACACAAGAGCCAAGCTTCAAATCACCAAGGCTTACCTAACTTTTTGTAATAAAGGAAGGAAAACAACTTTGTATGAGGAGTTTATCTGGACCATGTATTTATACCAAAGTGCAGTTGCTGGAACATAGTGTATGATATATTTTGTTTCAGTATATATTGCCAGATTGCTTGTCAGAATGGCTTAAGTTTACAGTCCCACCAGCATTGTATGAGAGTTCCTCTTTCCTTACATTTTTGCCATTTCAGTGGCAGCTGATTTAATTTCTCTTTACTATTATTAGGAGCCCTGTTGGCTCAGTGGTTAAGCGCTCAGCTGCAGTGGTTATGCCTTTGGCTGCTAACTGAAAGGTTGGCGGTTTAAACCCACCAACCACACTGCTGGAGAAAGACGTGGCAGTCTGCTTCCTTAAAGATTAAAATTAGGGCCTTGGAAATCCTATGGGGCAGTTTTACTCTCTCCTACAGGGTAGCTGTGAGTCGGAATTGACTCCATGGCAGTGGGTTTGGGTTTGGTTTTACTGTGATTACTGGTGAGCTTGTATGTCTCTTCACATACTGGTTGGATATTTGGGTTTTCCCTTTCAAGAATTGCTCAACCAACTTATATTCTAATTGACTGCCTATTGTTTTTGTATTGATTTGCATAAATATTTTGTAAATTCTAGGTATTTCCTACTAGTTTCTCATTTGTCTATAACCTTTTTCTATTGTTTTATATGTTTAACAGAAATCCTTAATTATTGTGTCATTAAATTTATATATTTTTGCTTTTTAATTTTAGGGTATTGGTTAAGAAAGTTCTATATTGCAAAATTTTTATTGTGTCAGCATCTTTGTTCTACCTTTCAAATGTAGGTTTTCAATCCATCTGGGGTCCATCTTTGCATGTGGTCTTATGTTGGGGCCCAGATCTATTTTCCTCTATTTAGTGAGTGCATCCTGCCAACACCATCTACTAAACAATCTGTTCCTTTTTGTTTACCTTATGATGCCATCTTTGTCATACATCAAGTTCCCAAACAAATACAATCTTTTTCTGAGCTGTTCCTGGGCTAGCACTAAAATGTTTTTATTACTGTGTTTTTGGTCTATGTCAATATCCGACAGGGCAAGTCCCCAGTCTTTTCTCTTCTGTTTTAAAATGGACTTGATATTTTTTGATCATTTGTTTTTCTATGGAAATTCTGGCATGGGCTTGTTCATTCCTCAAAATATCCAGCTACAATTATAATTGCAATTTTTTATCAATCGATTTGTAGGTTAATTGGGTCAGATTGACAGAGTTCCAATGTTAGCTCTCTTATCTATGAACACAGTGTGTTTCTGTTTATCCTCCATTTAAATTCTTTGATATGGATTTAAAATTTGGAAAAGTTTTTGGGGATCTGATTTTAGTATCATTCCCAGGTATGACTCCTACCTGCTAGTCTATCATTCTAGTCAGTGAACAGTTTGGTACCACCAGGGTTTCCTGCTATAATGTAGAAGAGGCAAAATGGAATACCAGAAGTAGAACTTTTTCTCAGCATTTTTCACTTGCAGTTGTCCTGCAAGTGGTTAGGAGATAGTACAGTAATTTAAAACAAGGGTTCTGAGGTCAGAGTTCCTGGGTTTTACTCTTGCTTCTACTCTTTACTAACTTGGGTAACAACTTAACCTCAGTTTCCTCATATATTAAAAAAAAACATTGCCATCGAGTCAATTCCGACTCATAGCGACCCTGTAGGACAGAGTAGAACTGCCCCATAGAGTTTCCAAGGAGAGCCTGGCGGATTCGAACTGCTGACCCTTTGGTTAGCAGCTGTAGCACTTAACCACCAAGCCATAAAAAGAGTAAAATAATATCAGCTAACTCACAAGGTTATTGTGAGTATTAAATGAAAAAATGAATGTAAAGTGATTAGTATAATGCTTAGCTGATGGTAAACCCAAACCAAACCAAACCAAATTCATTGCCATCAAGTTGAATCCAACTCAGAGTGATCCTACAGGACAGAGTAAAACTGCCCCAGAGGGTTTCCAAGGAGCGGCTGGTAGATTCAAACTGCTGACCTTTTAGTTAGCAGCTATAGCTCTTAACCATTGCACCACAAGGGCTCTCTGGCTTATGGTGATCATTTAGTAAATATTAGCTACTAGAAAGAGTGAACATACCAAGCCGTAAGTGTCAAAGCACTACAGCCTTAATCAGAAGTATGTCTCCTTTAGAGACCAAAGTCAGATATATCAGTGCCTTAGTTGCTCAGTTCCCACCCTATACAAATAAAATGTGCTTTTATCTCCATTTAGTAACTAGTGGTTAAAAAAAAAAAATTTTTTAACCACTAAAATGTTGTATTGTTCTTAGTGTAGGTGTTGACATTTATTTATCCCCCCAATGGATATAGCAATGTTTTATAATTTTCCTATTCAGAAGTCGTATGTCAGCACCTATGTAAAAGAGAAGGCCTAATTTATTTCTCTGGTCTTAGATTCCTAAGTCGACTTTGGATTTAACCCAGGGCTGTCGAGTCGAATTCCAACTCATAGCTCCCCTGTAGGATAGAGTAGAGTAGAACTGCCTCATAGGATTTCCCAGGAGCAGCTGGTAGATTTTAACTGCCAGCCTTTTGGTTAGCAGCCGTAGCTCTTAACCACTGTGCCACCAGGGCTCCGACTTGGATTTACAAAAGCTTAAATTGTGTAGGACATACAGAATTTTTTTGGGTGCTTCTAAGGAGGCATCAGCATTTCCCAGCTTACGCAAATGTAAAGTGCATCTACAGTTCTTCAAGGTTCACAAAATATTGAAGTCAATTTAGTTATTTTGTTCCCTGAAAGATAGATGTTTTTTATTTGTAAGAAATTATTGCTTGGATAAACGGACTGAATCTCATAGAACTTAGCCAATCCTGGTTTCCTTTAATACACTTTCATACATTTACCTTTTATACACTTTCCACCTTCTCTTCAGCATTAAGGAGGAACATTGAATATGAATCTTCAGGGCTCTAAACAGATTCATTATGAAATGAAAATTGACAATCTGAAATATTAGTTTAAAAAGTAGGGTTCTGGAGAAAATAGATTAACTGGGGGAATATCCATCCTTTCCTTTAGCCATATGCACCAGATATATTTTTAAAGGTAGCCTTTGTTTGTGCCAAACATGGCACATCACTGAGAGCTAATACACACGCTCCTAGTCTAGTTGGTTTACACCCAAGAGACAGGGATTCAGCTTTCTCATATATTTGTAAGGGAAACATTTCCTTTTGTGCGTATCTTACAAATCTCACAAAGCCAGACAAGCCTGGAAATCCAAAGATTATTCCTTGAACTCTATTGTTGCTGTTGTTAGGTGCTGTCCAGTCAGTTCCAACTCATAGCAACCCTGTGTACTACAAAATGAAACTCAATAAAAATGCCCATCCTATAGTGATTGCTGAGTCCCCCAAAATACTGGATTGTTGTTTTCCAGGGGGGCACACCGCAGTGTACCAGAACGGCACCCTTTGTTTGTTTTATTTTCCCGCTAATTCAGTCCAGGTGAAGAATCATTCAGCTGGAGCAAAATCTCTTCAGCCGATTTTGGCACCGCTTAGGAAACTGGCAGGGAGAACACACCAGTGAGGGGCAAACCCGTGTCAGAGTCACAGTCAGAGCCTGTGTTAGACAAGTCCCCTACTTTCTCTCAGAGACGCTCAGATGACACCAAGGCTCTGGACAGTGTTCTCTGAAGTTCAATTGCAACCTGTTCAAGATGCCATTAACATGTTAACTGGAGCAGCTCCTCCTGGGCGTACTCTTGACTGAGGCCAAAGTACCAACTGTGTGGGTTGGAGGTGACTTCTTGACTTCCCAGGTCAGTACACAGAGCCTCCTAATAGCATGTAGACACTCTCAAACTTACCCAGAATAGTAGAATCTTATGTTTTAAGCCCTTGCTAGAAGGCAGAAAAAGGGGAAGTTTCCTCAGTACATAGCAGCTGGCTCCTCCCCCGCTAATTGTCTAATCACACATTTTTTTCCCTATTAAATCAGAATTGATGAAACCTGTATAAACTTATTGTGTTTGAAAATCAACAATCACATTATCAAATAACAGTACTGTTGACTATACAAGGCAATTTCTTCAAATCAAGTGGTTGTGATGTGTGTGGTTAACCGGATCTACCCAGGAAGTGGTTTTATTTAAAAGTTTGTATGCTCACCCCCACCCGCTGCCTTTTTTTTTCCTCCAGTACAGAAATTAAGTGGCATCCGACATAGGCCTTCTCTTACGACATGTGACTTTACTGTTTTCCGTTTTTGTTGAAACAGTCATTAACAGTTAGAAGTTGATGGCAGTTTCAATAACAAGTCATCACTGAGAAAAGGTAAGTTTTAACTTTATATTGTCCGTGAAACTTAAACTTGAAAATGCTTGGTAGATTATCCTGTCTTGGTGTGAACATAAAAACATTTCTACAAAATGTGATGCCTTCGCCTGTGATGGAACACCAGCTTGCCTCCTTTGGTGTAAAAAGGAATATTCTTTTCATATTCACAGCTGTCGAGTTCTGAAGTCCTTTACTGAGATATTATACAGGGATCATTTGCTAAGATCTTCTACTAAAATATTAAAGACAGACTATCATTTCCGTTTTAAAGGGCTTTTAAAAAAAACTGTTAGAGAAAAAACAAGACTTTGCATTTTTAACCGGTGGTTTTATGAGAATACACGCTATTCAAGATCTAGATAATAATAGAGAAAAGGACATTTTCTACCAATAAGAAATAGCATCTGAACTACGGTGTGAAAGAGATCCCTTTAAAGCACTGAATTTAAGTTAGGATTAAAATTAGAAACCATTAAAAAGGTTCTCAAATGTGTAGCTTATTATGTAACCATTGAAAAGCAGCAAAGTTTTAAAATGTAAAAGACTGCTTTTTAGCATAACATTTGAGTATTTTTCCTAATTTTTAACTAGGTTATAGGGTAAAATGAAGGCATGTTTTTATTTCATAATCAAAACTATGTTTAAAAGATAGCCGACTTCGCTGAAAGTTACTTGGAGGAAAAGACGTAAATTAGAGATATACTTTTGTTATTTACGTAATTATATCATTTGCCTTTTTTGAGATTTTTTGAAAATAGTAAACCTTAGATATGAGATGAAATCATAAACCTACAAGAGCTTATCTTTATATTGACATCTTGCTTTTATGGAATGTCTTTGTATGCGTGACGTATGTGCAGAAAACATAAAAATGCTGCTAATCTTAGAGACAAATACCTGAAATAAATCTGACTGTAGATTTTTGAAAGAATTTTAATAAAAACCCAAGATATGATATCCTCCACTCTTTCCTAATATTATTTTTACTGTGTTCTTTAATGAGAGAAGTGATGGCCCCAACACATATTTTTTTTGTATGTTATTAAAAAATGGTTACAGGGTTGATAAGTAGGAACAGGCCTCTTTTCTTTTATTGTCTTCTATTGAGAGACACATATAAATGTTTTTTGACATGGTCGATTTAGTAGGAAATTATTAGGCATGCTGGCACGCTCCATTTTAAGACCTCTTCACTTGTCAATACTGAAGCTAGCTACTTGTTGACTATTAAAATAATCAAAGAAAAATAGAGATTAGGACTTGGTGTTCAATAGATTTTTTTTATTGTTAGAGTGTAAGAAGACCTTGGTAATATGTATTTGCTTTGATATTCTGATTAGCTTTTCAATTTGTTACATTTCCACACAATGGAAAGCGTTATTGAAATCTGTCTTCAATATTGTGGTTCTGAACCTCTGTATCTATAGAAGCTGTGTAATTCAGATAATTTTGGTTGATATGTTTTTACTTTATTTCATCTTATTGTAAAAGAACACCACATGAATAAACATATGTAGTACTTACACTTTAGCAAGAATGGCTATCCTGATATGCAACTGACATAGAAGAAAAGCCCACTAAAGTTTTTGTTTTTTTTTTTTTAACCATTCAATAGCTTAGAAAGCTAGGTTCTTTGTGAAATAAAATGTTTCTTGCAAAAACTGTTGAAATTAAAACATAAATGTTTTATGAAGTATCGACTTAATTAATTAAACATAATGGTATGAATTTAGAAAAAGCAGCAAGTAGAAAAGATAGACATGTAAAATAAGACACTGAAAATTGTTTGTAAAAACAATTAATGCATTAGTTCTTGAACATGAGACTAAACTTTAGGCGAGTCCATTAGAAATGAGTAAAATGTGAATAGACTCTTAGGCTACTATCCCTTTATAAAATTTTAAGTGGATAAATAAGAAACATTTTGGTGAAATAAGTACAATGTAAAAAATGTATAGGAGCTTATTTGAAAAATCATTTCAAAACTGAGAGAATATCATGTTTTTCCACTTGGGGCCAGCATACAGCAAAATTCAGAAAGGAAAATATTCTCCTTGATTTTCTTCCTCTTCCTTCCTTTTAATCTGTTTGGAGCAGCCTACTCTGTCCCTAATTAGGGTCCCACAGACTTGATTACCTACAAGGACAGTCACCTACATGCTCCTTCCACCCCACTTCCACTGCCATTTAAACTTACCCATTCAATTTTCCAGCTCTTATAGAATCTCATAAAAAATAATTCACACTCATAGGAGGAAGCTAAAGCATTTTGCTACCTTTAGTTTATTAGCCAGGGCTCTCCTTCTCCTCCCAGTGGAATTTCTGTAGGGTCTTTGCAGACATGATCCAAAGGATTGGCTTACTATTGAGGACTTCATGATGAAGAAAAGTGACCAGTACCATAGTAAATATTTAAGGAAATACTTTTGTGCACAAAGACTGTTTTGTTAACCATTGGTATTTGCCTATCTCCTGCATGAGCCTGATCCTGCCTGTGGCTGTGGCATTTAAAAACAGCACTTCTTAGAGTGTCTCATATTAAAGGTGTGTTATAGAGACATGACCATTTCTCTAAGATATTCCTAAAGAAATATGCACCTCTCTGGTAGTGCATAAAATTTAATCGCTCTATATTTTCAGATTATTTTGATATTCACATCTACTTAGAAAATATTTGATATAATTAATTGCTATTTATGTGTATTTTTAAAATAATTTATTATTGTAAATTAGTTCTTTGGATACCAGAGACATATTTTTCACATTTCAAATTGAATGTTACATAATTAGACTTTAACAGGCATCTGTAAGTATTCTAAATTTCAGTCCATAGTAGGTTAAACTTTTTCTTTTTCTTTTTTTGCAAATGATAGCAAATGAATTAAAATTAACCTAGCCTGTGAAACTACACTGCATGATACTGTAATGGTGGGTGAATGGCATTAAGTGTTTGTGAAAAGCCATAGAACTATACAATACAAACCCAACGTAAACCATGGACTTTAGTTAACAGCAACGCATCACTATTGGTTCATTAATTGGGACAAATGTAGCACAATAATGCAAGATGTTAACAGTAGGAGAAACTCTGTGAGGAGAAGAGAGGGAATATATGGAAACTCTACTTTCTGCAGTGTGTTTTTAAACCTAAAACTGCTCTAAAAAATTAAATGTAATAAAATTAAAAAAAAATAGTCTAGGCAATACAGATATTTCTGATTGGTATACTTGAAAAGTCCAGGGGTAGTAAAGTCAGGCATGGTGGATCCAGGAGCTCACACAGAATAATTAGGATTAGCTCTCATTTTTTCCATTTCTTACCACTTCTTTCTACTGTGCGTATGTCATCTCTGGCAGAACCTTTCACTTAGCAGACAAAAAACTTCAAGTCTATATTTGACCCTTTCAGCAAACTTTGTAACAGTAGCAATTTAAAAAAGCCTCCTTCCCAGTCTCCACAGCAAAGTTCTCAGATTTAAATCTGATTGGGCTGAGTTGGGTCATGTAACTACCACTGACCTAATGGTTGAATCTGAGGACAGACAGAAACCCTGACTGACCAGGCCTTGGTGGCAAGCCCGCTCTTGGAGGGAAGATCACCTAAACGTGGGCCACGTGGACTTAGCTCAAGAAAGGGAGCTCCTTGAGTAGAAATTAAAATGCTTGCCCAGAAGGAAGGTGATTGCATTTCTTACAGGCAAAACCACAGAACTCCACTACACAGCCACAAAATGATCACATCTAAAGGTTTACTTACTCAACTTCCTCAGACTCTACAATCAGGCAGAAATACAGTATGAGTTTAATGCTAGATTTGAATGAAATAAGAGTTTCAATTAAATGAATTAAAACATATTTTTCAACAGTTACTCCATGTTGGAGGTTCTGCAATACTTGTCATCATGAAGCTTAAAATTTAGTAGGGCTGGAATTTTAGTAATTGTTTTGTCAACTACCATGAAAAGATGCAAAGAATGTCCTATTAGGGTTCAGAAATTGATGTAACATTGCTTAAACTTCTCTCAGGTGCCAGGCAATAGGGTAAGGAATTTTTCGGGTATTATATTATTTGATCATATCCTGTCTGGGAAATCAGCACAGTTTGGGGGGAAATGTTTGTGATGATTTTCAGAGAAACCTAGGACTGGGGAAAGAAACATTCCAAAGGACAAGAAGGGAACATGTCAAGGCACAAAAATGTGGAATGTCAGAGAAATTTCAAGGAAAAATGAATTGTCCAGCTTTGTTAGCCAGAAGTATGGTAGTGGGAGGTAAGGCCAGAAAGATAGTTTGAGATTATATTACCAAATGCACTGCCGTTGGGTCAATTCTGACTCATAGCAACCCTATAGGACAGACTAGAACTGCCCCATAGTTTCCAAGGAGCAGCTGGTGGACTCGAACTGCTGAACTTTTGGTCAGCGGCTGTAGGACTTAACCACTACACCACCAGGGATTACAGCAAATTTTAAATGACCTTCTGGGCAGATTATACACATAGCTCAAGATTATAAGTAACAACAGGATTTTTGTGCATGGAAAATACATACTTGCATGTGCACACTTTAACATTTTGAGAGGTTGTCTAGCGTTAGGATTTATCCATTTCTTCCATTTATCACACTATTGAGTCACCTGTCCTTCAGGTGGTTTGCAACAGTGGTTGCAGTTAGTGAAGGGTAGTATTCTTGTAAGAACATTCACTAACTTACCTGCTCAGATACCTTGAGGTTTTATATAGGCTGTGGTTATAATGAGTTTTTTTTTACCTTATAAAAGTCATTTTTGTATGTTTGTTTATATTTTTATTTTTAATTTGAGAATAAGTAAAATAGTGAGATATGGTTCAAATATCTAAATATAAAATACTCAGAAAAAACATTGCTCACAGTCCTGTTTCTTTCATTTACCTCCACATTAACCAACAGGCAATGACTTTTATAATTGTTGCTTTTTTTTTTAATCTTCACAGTTTCTTTATGTGTGTGTGCCGTGTGTGTGTATCTTCTTTTTTTCTATTAAAGGTCTTATAGTACACACCTCTGAATTCTGCTTTTTTTTTCTTTTGACAGTATATCTTGGAGATCTTTCCATCGCAAAAATAAAGAACTGTCTAATACTTTTTTTAACAGCTGTATAATATACTTTTTTTAATTGTACTTTAGATGAAGGTTAACAGAGCAAACTAGCTTCTCATTAAACAATTAATATATGTATTATTTTGTGACATTGGTTGCCAACCCACGACATGTCAACACTTTTTTCTTCTCAACCTTAGGTTCCCCATTACCAGCTTTCCTGTCCCCTCCTGCCTTCTAGTCCTTGCCCCTGGGATGGTGTGTCCATTTAGTCTCATTTTGTTTTATGGGTCTGTCTAATCTCTGGAAACCCTGGTGATGCAATGAACAGTTGTATAGTATATTACTGAATGGATAAAGCATATTTAATTTAACCAGTCTCCTATTGATAGACTTAAGGTTTTTTTTTCAACTTGCTAGTACAAATGAATGTTTTACCATAATTATGAACATTTGAAAATGTATCAGAGAATAAATTCCCAGAAATACTCTTTATAAGACAAAGCATAAAATATTTTTTATAGATGTTGCCAAACTACTTTTTGTGTTGGTTGCAACTTATTTGAGTTTCCACCAGTGCATAATGAGAATACTGGTGGAAGCTCTAAAACTTCTCCAACAGATTATGTTGCCAGGCTTAGACAATCTGTAGAAAATTGTATTACAATGTAGTTTTACTTTGTATTTCTGTTATTGTAAGTTTGAGCATGTTTTAAAAGATTAAAGCATCAAGTTTTCTTCCTAAAAAGAGAACATGTTCTTCCTCAACTGTGTAATTGAGGACCAAAAGCATCAGTGAACTTCGAGTCTTGGCTTGAGACATCAAAGGAAGTAAGGAATTAGGGATAGCATATGTCAAATACTCCTTTTCAAAAGCTTGAAAGAGCCAGTAGTAAAAAGGTGATGAAATATGTACATTCAATAAAAAATAGGAAAAAAGGAGTGAAAATACAGAAAACAAAGAAATATATTCAGAAACCCAATATAGATGGATATAATCACTAGGTCAAGTAGATAAATTAACCTTACACTGAAATAACCTTTAAACCTTAAACCAAAAACATTCCCTGAAGTCTTCTTAAAACCATAGTTTAGCTTAACTAGTAAAAAAATGTCTGCCTTGAGCATTGTGCTGTTTAAGAACTATCTATATGTGATTAAATTGACAACGGCAACTCAAAAGTTTAGATAAGAGCCTTAGGGGCAATGCATTTATGTTAAAAGGGGAGGAAATACTTAGAAAAGGAGGGTGAGAATGGTTACACCACTCAGAATGTAATCCATGTCACTAAATGGTACATGTAGAAACTGTTGAATTGGTATATGTTTTGCTGTGTATAGCTTCTACAACAATGAAATAAGTAAAATTATATACATAAAAGAAATTAACCTTTAAACAGATACGAAATTAATAAGTATAGATGTAGATAAATTGGTTGTAGATAAGATAAAGTGGAGAGAGGAAGTTGATGGAATATATGTTCCAGAACATCTATCTTCTCTGAAATAGCAGGGCAGCTCATTTGGTAGCAGTGAACATTTCCTAGATGCCAGGCACAAGGCAGAATATCTTATTTTAATAATTGGCCTTGCCCATAAAACAATGTAATCATTGGTTTTAGAACTAATCTTTTCTCCTTGGTGGGCATACACCCAATTCAATTCAATAAATACTTTTGTGCTCCAACTAGGTATGTTGTGTTGTGCTGGGAATTATTGGAGACAGAAATAATTCAGTATGCTCTCTAGCCAATGAAAATTTTTTAAGTGGCTACAAAGTGCATAATAACAACATAAACTTAAATATATAGCTATGGATAAATCCAACGGCATATAAGTGTTGCAAAACATGCTGCTGTCAAAGTCCCCAGGGTCTGCATTTTGCCAAGTCAAGTGAGTGTTTATTTGTCTTCATATTGCTTGAGCTGTATTTGATGCAACAGAACACTTCTTCCCTCTTGAAACTCTCTTTTCACTTGACTTCTGAAATATTTCGTTCTCCTCCAAATTTACTGGATGCTCCTCTGTCTCCTTTGACAATCCTTCCTCATCATTCAACCCTCTAAATGTTGGAGGGCCTTTGGTTTTATCTTCTTATTTCTTCTCCTCTGGTCTCAGCTCTTGTCTTCAGAGTCTATTCTCAGTTGATCTTATGTAGTTCTATGACTTTAAACACCACCTATATTCTAATTACTGCCCAAGAACCAACTTTTCTTCTCAGCAACTACCTACTAGTCTTCCCCACTTCCATGTCTCAAAGAGATGTTAAAATGAATATATTCAAACCAAACCTTTTCATTATTCCCCACCTGCCTCCACCCAACCATTTTGTTTTCCTATTTTTGTCCATCTCAGTTAATGACACCAGAATTTAATTGTCTATTTAGAACAATAATCTAAGAATTACACTCTATTGTTTTTTTCCCTCACCCCCCCACTCCAAACCATATCCAGTTTATTAGCAATAAGTAAATCCTCTGAAAAATAGATGGACTGCCCATTAGAGTGTTGCTATGAGTTGGAATCGACTGGAGGGTAACGGGTTTTTTTGTTTTGTTTTGTTTTATTTTTCCAATACACTTTTTACTTATTTTCCTCAATAAATGCTTTTGAAAAATTATGCTGTTTTCAGACTAATGGCTATAATTTTTTTTGTTTGTTTTGATATAATGACATTCTATACAAAAACTTGCTAATACACTACAATAAGTGATATTTTGATGACATTACAACTTCCAGCAGACCACACTTACTATTTCACTTTTTAGTTTCTAGTTAGAGGCAGTCATATGGAACAAAGCAGATCTGCACACTATGTTAGAATGAATTCAAGAAGGGTGAGGAGATGGCAACTTCTAGCACCTTGCAGTCAAATGTTTTTGTCCTGAATCTGTTTTTCTATGCTGTTATTTATTATTAAATACAACTTGAGCACAAGAAAGCCATAAGTTCCACAAAGGTTTAAAATACCAGTGAAGAAAAAGATGAAAAAAAAAAAGTAAAATTATTAAAAAAAGAAACTTTTTAACATTTTATATACAAACTATATTCCTTCAAATTATTGTTATTATTTATAGGGGTCCATTTTTATTGTTCTATTGATGTATTTTTATATTTGTAAATCTTGATTGGGTACTTCGCTTGGGTTAGAAAGCGTCATGAATTTTTCATTAAAATTAAAATGGGAATTTTTTAAAATTATTGTACTTTGGATGAAGTTTCACAGAACAAACTAGATTCTCAGTAGACAATTAGTACACATATTGTTTTGTGACATTGGTTACAAACCCCATGACATGTTAACACTCTCCCTTCTCGACCTTGGGTCCCTATTACTAGCTTTCCTGTCTCCTCCTGCCTTCTAGTCCTTGCCCCTGGGCTGGTGTGCCCCTTTAGTCTTGTTTGTTTTATGGGCCTGTCTAATCTTTGGCTGAAGGGTGAACCTCAGAATTGACTTCATTACTGAGCTAAAAGGGTGTCTGAAGGCCATACTCTTGGGGTTTCTCCAGTCTCTGTCAGGCCAGCAAGTCTGATCTTTTTTTGTGAGTTAGAATTTTGTTCTACATTTTTCTCCAGCTCCTTCTGGAACCCTCTATTGTGATCCCTGTCAGAGTTGTCATGGTGGTAGCCGGGTGCCAACCAGTTGTGTTAGACTCAGTCTGGTGGAGGTCATGGTAGTTGTGGCCCATTAGTCCTTTGGACTCATCTTTCCCTTGTGTCTTTGGTTTTCTTCATTCTCTAAAATGGGAATATTTTAATTTTTTTTAATAGCTTTTCACATGGTAGAAATTAATTGGACATTAGGAAAGGTGTAGACATATATCAGTGTATACTGAATTAAATATATTTATCACCACCTCCACTGCTACTACGGCAGGGTTCTCCTGACTGGTCTCCCTGTTCTAATTTACCCCCAAGAATCACTCTCCATTGAGCAATCAGACTGATCTCCTAAAACTTCAAATTCAAACAACTCTCCCACTAAGGGGTTCCAAATGACTTCCTATTATATTTCAATTTCAACTCAAACTCCTTTCATGCTCTTCAAGACCTTCTCTATCTCATTATTTTGCTTTTTATTTCCTTCCTAACATTTTTGATATGGGGAATTATATTATTTGTTCACTTGTTTAGTAACTGTCTACACCTTTGAATGAGAATATTGACCTTGTCTATCTTTTTGCTATCTAGAACCTAGAACTAGATAGGAATATAATAGACAGTAAATATTTGTCTAGTGAGAGAATAAATACTATAAAATTTATTAAAGGCTGCAGCATCAGGGAAGGACTTCTGGAAATCTATGACTTCTCCAAGGTCAACAAAATATGATCAGTTTAGAAGTATAAAATCTATAAGCATATTCAAACAGATGATATTATGTTAGTACATTTGGAGTAACCCAGCAATGATAAAACCTGGGCAGAATTCTGGATTTATTATATATTTGTATATACTGTTCTAAAACTCAGAAAAATAACCTGCCGCTAGAAAACATACTGATGGAAAACACCAACAACCGCTAAGCATTTAAATTTTAAGCTGTTTTACTAAAACCATGGCAAAAGTCAGCGATTTGTGCCCACCAACTGCTCCATGGGAGAAAAGATCTGGCGATCTGGTCCTATAAAGATTACAACCTAGGAAACCTGGTGGGCAGTTCTACTCTGCCCCATGAGGCTGCTATGAATTGTAGTTAACTTGATGGCACACAACTACAACAAGGATTGAATAATTTTAATTTCACTCTAGATAACTTTTCTGAAAACTTAGAGAACTTTTTATTCTAGGCTGTACTGATGTAATGAGAAGCTTGTAGTCAAAACAAGATATTGTTTTAAAAGAGGATGAAAGGTAGAATGCTCAGGAAATTGGGCACTGAATCAAGGGTAACTTTTGTTGCTTTTAATTTATCTGTTTTAGTTTAATTTTGTATTATAACTTTAAGGTAGAAACAGAAACTGAGCATTGGAGCCCATATTCATCTTTCTGCTAAATGTACTGGGAAAATCAAGTAATCTGAGGCCTCCAGATAACATCATCTATTTGTAACTTGACAATTCTCATAAAGGAAGTGGAATGTTGGAAGGAAAAATGAGTGTAGATTACCTCAGTGGTATCTTCAACACTGTGGTAGATACTATGGGGTTACCAAATATATACAGTATTCCCCTATTCTCAAGATGCTTGCAGGAGCATGGGCCGTTCATCAGCATAAATTATTACGGTGGGATTGTTAATAATCATAATCATAGCTATGATTTACTTAATGCTTATTAGGTGCCAGGTGTTTTGCATACATGATAGTGTTAAGTATCCACAAAGATCACATAAGTTAGTGTCCCCATTTTGAGGATAAGGAAGTTAATGTTAAAAGGTTAAATGTCCGCATTTACAGAGCTATTAGGTAGGCTAGATCATGATTTGTTGGCAGATTTGGGTAATACAACCAGCCATGCTGCAATTTCTAAGCCTGTTTAGTGTCAGCAGTCAAGCAATGCTGGACTTCATTCATGAGGCCCTAGAGACTGAAAGGGTCTAAAAGGATCCTGCTTTTTTTGATCTCCTAAAACAATGCCATCTGTGGAAATCAGACTGCTTGTTCTGTGCATATAGTGCCTCATGTAGAGGTTTGTATAACATCGAGGAGGAAGAGAACACTCTTTTGCCTTAATTTTTGTCAGACTGCAGGTGACTTTTCCACTTCTAAATCTCTTTATATCTCCTCTGGATCTTCTGTCTCACCTCAGTCCCTAAATCCCCCAGAATTCCTTCTTAGACCCATGCTGTTCAGTATGGTAGCCATTAGTCACAACTGGCTACTGGGCACTTGAAATGCGGCTAATCCGAATAGAATGTAAAATAAACAGCAGATAATAAAGACTTACCAAAAAAAAAACTAACCTTTTGCTGTCAAGTCGATTCCGACTCATAGAGACTCTATAGGACAAAGTAGAATTGTCCCATAGAGTTTCAAAGGAGAGCCTGGTGGATTTGAACTGCCAACCTTTTGGTTAGCAACTGTGTTTTTAACCTCCATGCCATCAAAGACTTAGTACTAATAAAAAGAATATAAAATATCTCATTAAAATCTTTTACATTGTTTACATGCCGAAATAATAAGTTTTGATATATTGGGTTAAATAAGATATATTCTTGAAACGAATTTCAACTATTTCATTATAATCCTCTAATATGGCTATAAATTACTCATGTGGCTCACATTATGTTTATATTGAATAGCACAGCTCTAGACTGTCTTTTCACAAGACTCCTTTACATTCTTATTCATTATTATGGTTTACAGTTAATTCCTCAGATAGTCCTTAAATTTCCTTCTTCAGCCTTAGACTCTTTTCCAAAATTGTTCTTCATTCATAATTGCCACCTCTTCCATGATGTCTCATCAGCAGTTCAAACTGAATGGCTGTGTAAACTCATAAGCTCTCCACAGAATCCTTCTCTTCCTCCTTTTAATTTCTGTTATGACCTCTATTCCTTAAATCATATAAACAAGTGATCTTGGAATCTTCCTAGACTCCTTCATATCACTTATTCCATAAAAAAAAAAAAAATCCAGTCAATTGCTGTGCTTTAATGCATTCATTCTCTTCTTTCCAGTTTTACTTATTGTAATAATCACTAATTTAGTTACCTATTAAGTCTTGTCTAAGCTATGGCAGGAAGCCCTGGTGGCATAGTGGTTAAGAGCTACTTTTGCTAACCAAAATCTCTGCAGTTCAAATCCACCAGGTGCTCTGTGGAAACTCTATAGGGCAATTCTGCTCTGTCCTATAGTGTCGCTTTGAGTCAGAATTGACTCAGTGGCAATGGGTTTGTTTTTTTTCAATAGGTGAAGCTATGGCATCACCACTTAATCAGTTGCTGTTGGGTCAGTCCTCATGTGTACAAGTAGAACTGTGCTCTGTAGGGTTTTCAATGGCTTTTTTTTTTTTTGGAAGTAGATCACCGGCCCTTTCTTTCTAGATGCCTCTGAGTGGACTAGAGCTGCCAATCTTTTGGTTAACAGACAAGTGTGTCAACTTGTTTACCACCCAGGGGCAAACAATGCAAAGAGTCATACTTGCTTCTGTCCTTGCTATTTCTCTTAGCCCTTTTATTTTTCCTATATCATGTCTTTAGGGTGATAGTTGGGTTCAAGTTAATTAGTCCAAGTAAGAATATCTGTCATCTATTTATAGTCTACTTAGAGTGTTGAAAGTAATTTTGCATACAATATTTTGCTTGATCATTCCAGCAAGCCAGTGCAAAAAACAAGATTTTTAATAGATATAATAGAAGATGACAACGAAACATGGGAATACTAATTGTTTAAGGACATGCAAGGATTAAACATATATCTGGTGCAACTTCTCCCAAGTTCTTGTCTAGAAATTTTTTCTTCCACATAGAAATGGTAAAGATATTAAGAACACAGGCCTGGGAGTCAGCAAAACCAAAGCTCGAAACCAGACTCCAGCACTTGCTGGGCATTAAATACATTATTGGGAAAATTATTTAATCTCTCTGAGCCTGAATTTCCTCATCTGTAAAATGGGGAGTTTCCTCACAAGAAAAAAAAAAAATATATATGTAAAGAACTTTTCCTGGTGCCTGGAACATAATAATGGATTTTAAAAAGTTAAGTATAGTACTAGGAGTAGCAGTAGTAATTTTTGCATCAGGTTGTCTTGAATCAAAAGATGACCATTCTTTTTCCTTCACTGGATATAAAAATTCTTCCAGGATAATTCTGATTTAATTTAATTCTAAGTATTAAGATATATTTATGACATTTGTCAAAAACAGTTTATTGCTGTTAGTTTCATTTCCTAACTACAGCCCTACATTAAAGCCATGTGTGGGAGAGGGAAGAAGAGCTAACTGTTTTCTTTGTTTATCTAGTTTTGGTTGTTATGGAAACTTTCCTCCAAGGAGCTCAAGATGTGTCCTCAGCACAAATAACCTTTAATTCTGAAGAATTAATATTCAACATACCTTGCAATTCAAAAACTGGTAGGCAGCCATTGACTATTGGACCTGAGATTAAAAAAAAAAAAAAAAAAGGTAAACTATAGAGACAAGGAGAGAGGAAAAAAGTAGAATTCTTTTCATCCACGTTTATTTTATACCTACTGTGCCAAGGATCATAAAATGGTAACATGGCTAGACCATGATATAGATATGATTGGGTTCTATCAAAATGAGTCCAGGGAGGGAGATAGGAAATGAAATTGGGAGGTCCTGTGTCTAGGTTGCTGACTAACTGAAGAAGTCTTATTTTGTTTTTTTAAAAATTTCCCCTAGGGACATCAGCTCAGTATTCCACATGTGAAGTTTGAATGAATGCACAGGTCTCAGTTCAAACTCTGAAAGAAGGTGGTATTAGGGCATTCAATTAATGAGAGCAAGATGGGGTGGTGGGGGATCCAAGTCACTGACAAAATGCTAGGGAGATCAGTAACTGCAGTGCTGCCCTTGGAGAGCTATATTTATCCTACAGGCCACCTGTCAGTGGGCTTTAGGTCAAAAGCTTGGCTTCAAGAAAGGGGACTAGCAAGTGAGCCTTAGGTTCAGCACGGCAAACCAGCTTGAAAGGAATATTGGAGACTAGACAGCATGGCAGATGGATAAAGTATCACTTGGGGCAGGGAGTGGGAGGGATGTGACAACAGTGGCTTGTCTGATTCCCTTTGACCATAATGCATTGTATCCCTGGACCATTTGGTAGCACTAATTGTGGACAGGTAGAGAGGAAACACTGGGACCCAACAACACTTGGGATTGGGAATTACAGACATTCTAAGTATGGCAGCAAACCTGAACTTGTTGAAAATACTCATGGGTTTGTCTGTTTGTTTTGCTGGTGCTGAGGGAATTAGAGGCAGTAGATTACAGATAGACACCAAGTGCTGGCAATGTTCTAGGTACAGAACAGAGCAACACTGACAAATATAGTGTCTGACTTTAAGGAGCCCACTGTCAATTTAGGCAGAAAAGATAACTCAACTCGAAAACAGAGAACAACACAAGTCAGGGTATGATTATCTGCCAAAATGTAATAGGAAGACCATAGGAGGTCACAGCAGAGCGGGGGGTTGAGAAGAGGAACTTACTTAGCAATAAGCAAAGAGCATAGCACAATATCCTACTCTTTATAATTTGACATCATATTGAAAAAATTGTAGGCAAAAATAAAATCCTGTATGATGAAACTCTTTCTAAATCAGTCTCTTAGTTCTCCTTTCCATTTCTAATCCAACCAGCTTGGATGTAAAAATAACAAAAAACTGAAAGTGCTATTGATTTAGTATGTAGCAGAAATTTTGATCAACCCATACATCAGAGAAGCAATGCTCCTAGAGGTGAATTGATGCCAGGGTTCATAGTCACAAATGTCTCCAGACCAGTGCAGGCATCTATGTGAGTAACATAGGCAGGAGGAGACCATCAAGAATTGCCACACCTAAAGGATGTAGAAGCTACCCATCTCTAGCTGAATGCTACCATGCAAACCCTGGTCTAGTTTTCCACATTTTAGGATTTTTCAAGAGAAGTCACAGATATACACCTTCTTTTAAATTAAAACCCCTCATTTTTCAATTAGGAACTGATTCAGAACACTCCAAAACATTATTCAGGCCCAGCAACATATGTCTGTGGGTGAATTGGTTTGGCAGTCTATGGGTTTTCACCTGTTCTTGAAGTTATCGCTGCTCTCAAGAAAGCAGGAGGAAATCACAATGACTAGGCAGGACTGGAGTCCTCCAAATTACTGCTGTATACATAATTCCAAAAACCAAAGCAAACCCATTGCTGTCGAGTCGATTCTGACTCATAGCGACCCTATAGGAAAGAGCACAATTGCCCATAGGGTTTCCAAGATGCAGCTGGTGGATTCGAATTACCCACCCTTTTGGTTAGCAGCCATAGCTCTTAACCACTGCACCACCAGGGCTCCTGTATACATAATAAATTCTAATAAATATTTAAAAACAGACTAGAGCATTTGTTATTCTATGAAAAAAAAATCCATTTATGTATAGCTTTAAAAAATTAGGTCCTTGTAAAAAAAAAAACTTTTTTTTTTCTTTTTTAGTTTGTCAAGCTTTTGTGAGTGGGTTCATTGTCCTAACTTGAAAGAACAAGCTTTCTTCTGCTGAACACTCTCCCCATAGCATTTTCTTTATCCATTAAAAGATGTCTCCAAAAGTTTCACCCTTGGAAGTAACAATGAATATAATATCCTTCCTTTGCCTGTTATTTTACAAGTCACGTGATTTAGGTTATGCACTAGAATATCCACACTTTTATGGATGGAATGTTGTAGGGGAAATAAAAGAAAAGAAAGCATTTTATACTTGGGGTAGTGATAGCAGTAGAGACTAAGTTCACACACAAAGTCTACCGGTACGCAAGAAGGGGAAATGCAGCTTGGGTGTGGTTGCATAACCTATTTCATCACACATATTATTATCTATTATAGTCTCAGAAGTAGTCGGTGATGAAGAATATAAGTAAATAAAGATAAGATTTTGTTGTTGATTTTGTGCCATTGAGTTGATTTTGACTCATAATGACTCTATATGAAAGAATAGATTTCCTAAGCTATAATCTTTATGGGAGCAGATCACCAGGTCTTCCCTGACCCCTGACTGGGTGGTGGGTTTGAACCTCAGACTTTCCTGTTAGCAGCCTTACCGAGAACTGAACAATTGTGCCACCAGGGCTCCCTAAAGATAAGATAGACAGAGAGAAAGAACAAGAATGTTTAATAACTTTTTACTTAAATAGATAATCCTTATAACCATATTAAGGCTCTAAATACTTATACTTTTTCTTTTAACTTCAATTTGCCCAAGCCCGAATCATATATTTTGCTTATTGTGAGGATCCTAAATGAAAATAATAATTTGCTACATAACTAATTCAAATTATATTAACATTCAGTTAACTGAAACCTAGTTAGGCAGTTATCTCATCTAAACTTCTCCTCTCCCCACCACCTCCTGAAAAGAGAGTTCCGGGAATTCTACTTTTAGGAAAGAGAAGCCAAAAAAAAAAAAAAAAAAAAACTGTTTAAATGAAAATCTAGCCCCCAAAATGGATTGACACAGTGGCTGCAATGATGGGCTCAAGCACAGCCATGGTTGTGAGGGTGGCACAGTTGAGAGGGCAACATCCCGTTCTGTTACACTTAATGTTGCTGTGAGTTAGAGCCTACTTGGTAGCACCTAATAACAACAAGCCCCCCAAAACTCTTGAATTGAGGTTTCTTTTGATGCAGGTGAAGCTCTTCAAGAGTCTAAGCCTTCAAAAGAGCCTTCGGTTATATTCGCTCTAGAAAGAAAAAGATATGTTTTGAAATATAAAGTGAATGTAGTACACTGAAGGATCTTCAAAGACCAGGCTTGAAACTCTCAGTCAAAAACTTCCGACTTAAGTCATGTGACCTGGTTGTTTTCTGCCCTCTTGTTGGATAAATCTTCCTACTTCAACTTGGGACCCTTTTTGCCATTGTTTATACAGTGGTGACCAGAGATCTATGTAATTACTGTACACTACTATTATCTTTCAAACTGTAGTTCTTCTCAACTCTTGTGGCAAGGAGGGAGTTCTCCAGTATCTGTTCACTTCATATAGACAGCCTAATGCCAGGTTCTTGTTTTTTCTCACTTGGATAAATGATGGGAGATGATGGGACCTTCCAATTAAAAAATATGAAATATCTGTATAGAAAGGAAATTATCCCCACATCATACCAAATGCAAAAATTATTACCACATGAATTCATAAAACCAAACAAAATCATTCTTTTATGGAAAAAACGTAAGAGCAGCTTTATGTCCTAGAGTAGGCAAGATTTTGTAAAAGGACGAAAAGGCACTCATTGTTAAAAAAAAAAAGGTAAATAGGACAATGTTAACATTAATAACTTCTACTAATGAAAAGATACTATTAAGATTATAAAAAAAGTAACCCCTAAGTGGGAAAAGATAATTATTGGAAGATGTATTAAAAAAAAAAAAGAAGAAGACTTGTATCTAGAATATATAAACAACTCCTACAGATCAATAAGGAAACATAGACAACCTAACTGAAATATGAGCAAAAGCCTTGAATAGGCACATCATAAAAGAATCACACAGCAATGAGAGTGAATGATCCTACAATTACACAAACAAAAATCTGGGTGAAATAAGCCTGCCTCCCCCCCCCCCCCCCCCCCGCCCCCCGCTCCCGGCACAAAAGAGTACGTACTATAAAACCAAAAAAACCCAAGCCCACTGCTGTTGAGTTGATTCTGACTCATAGCGACCCTATGTATATAGGTTTCCATTTATATATTTTATTTTATTTTAAAAATAGACAAAACTGAGACAACCATACTGGTTACCCTTGATGGGGTTTAGGGTGGGTAGTGACAGGGGCTTCTGGAGTGCTGATAGTGTTGTGTTTCCTGTTTGGGTGTGGCTACACCAGCATGTTCAGTTTTTTTATGGTTCATTGAACTTTATACACAAATGCACTCACACAAATACGCACACATGGGTTATTGAAAATGTATTGCATTCATAAATAATTGAGGCTTCATCTGTCAAGGAGAAAAACTGATACTCTGAAATATTTTTTCTAACAGTGTAGTCATTGTCCTTCACAACAATGGACTACAAAATCACTGTCCTGTCCTCAAATGTCAAAACCTTTTGGCATTGAAATCCAATCCAATCAATTCAGAGCGTCGAGACAAGAACATTAGAAAAAGGCTAATCTGATACAATAACAAATTTGCTAAATAAAACAAACGTCGGCCATATTTGACTACTGTCAATTACTGGTTTCTGCTCATTACAATCAAGCACTAATTATGCAATGCGTGTCTTCCCCGTATTTTAACCCAAGATAGAGCTACAGGGAGCCTGGTGTACTGCAGCCAGTGGGTGATTAGATCTGCTGATAAAAGGGCTCTGTGACTGACTCAAGTCCTTTACGAAAAAACACTATAGAAGGACAAGACACCCCAGGAAACTGAAGCAGTTGCTGGTTGAAATGTGCTTTTTGCATCTGATTCTCTTCCAACAAAGATCAGAGAATTAGGCTTGTCTCCGAGAGCGCCTGAGACCCTGCTTGTTTGGCCAGTGTTTGTCAATACTGTGGCTGCTGCGCAACTTGCTCTACGGCTGATGTTTTCCTCTTAATGACATTTCATCATCAGTGCCCAAGGATAGTCACCCTGTTTTCCCTTAATTGATTCTTTTATGCAAGAGGCGGACAATGGCTCAGCATTTTTTGCTAGATTAGGTCAAAACTGACGGAGGAAACAGAAGATGGCATTATTTATGCTCCTTATGGTTCTCCTCTGTATCTAAGGAGATCGCCATGTCATAAAATTTCATATGCTTTCTAAATTTAATTACAATGGCCCAGGCATTTTGTTTCTATTTGCATTTGGAATTTCTTAGTATCCACC
Organism: Loxodonta africana; assembly: GCF_030014295.1. Lineage (NCBI taxonomy): Eukaryota > Metazoa > Chordata > Mammalia > Proboscidea > Elephantidae > Loxodonta > Loxodonta africana. The sequence goes on along the minus strand of NC_087347.1, from coordinate 105,501,523 downwards.
TGCTCACCAAGGAAAACTCAGATACAGTTTCACTAATCTTAACTTCATTTTTCTTCTATCTCCTTAATTAAGCGTAATGGTACCCTTGTTACTCTTTTCCTTGGATATTTGTTTTATACTCCTATGAGGTGGCATAGTGGTTAAGTGCTACGGCCGCTAACCAAAGAGTCGGCAGTTCGAATCCGCCAGGCGCTCCTGGGAAACTCTATGGGGCAGTTCTATTCTGTCCTATAGGGTCGCTATGAGTCGGAATCGACTCGACGGCACTGGGTTTTGTTTTTGGTTTATGAGGTTTTTTACCTTTCTTTTCATGTGATTGATGAGAACCAAAACCAAACCCAGTGCCTTGTCGAGTCGATTCCGACTCACAGCGACCCTATAGGACAGAGTAGAGCTGCCCCATAGAGTTTTCAAGGGGCGCCTGGCGGATTCCAACGGCCGACCCTTTGGTTAGCAGCCTTAGCACCTAACCACTACACCACCAGGGGTTCCTGATTGATGAGAAGAGGTATTAAATACGTACCTGGATGTTAAAGGCTAAGTTCCTAAAATTCTGGACTATGTTTTTGTTAGATGACTAGAGGCTCTTGTCATATTAGCTTTTTTCAGATAGATGTGATATTTATTCTGGTTTAAATGTAATTAAGAGGCCCGTTGACAAAGTGGTTAAGTGTTTAGCTGCTAACCAAAAGGCTGGCATTTCAAATTCCACAGCTGCTCCTTTGAAACCTTATGGGGCAGTTCTACTCTGTCCTATAGGGTCGCTATGAGTCGGAATCGACTTGACAACAATGTGTCAAGAAGCTTCTCATGTGAATGCATGAGAACGCGTGAGAATTCATTTTGCAACCTTAGTGGCTGAGGATTCATTCTTGCAGGCCTCTTTCACGCAGTCTAATGAGTGAGGACAGTGCCTTCAACAAAGGCATCAAGGAAGTCCCCCCAGGACTTATAAGACAAATCCCAAATTCTTTAACAGGAACTGCAAGTTTCTCCTAGTCCATCCCTAACTAACATCTCTCTAGCTTTCTGATGTAGCCACGTGCACTCTACCATTTGCTATGGATTTTCACTCCTCTTTTCCTTAAATCTTGCACTCTCAGCCATACTGCTCTTGAGATTCCTTCTCTGCCTTTTGGAGTTCTATTTATCATACAACATCTAGGCCAAATATCTCTATTACATTGAAATGGCCCCTCATTGCACCTTATCAGACTTTGTGCATGCATCTTAGGCAAGCATGCTTGAGTCTAACTCAGCCACTAGAGTATGGTGACCATCGAGGTCTTAATAGTTTTTGTAGGACCAGTGGGACCTAGCAAGTCTATTTCTCAGAGTGGATGCTCAACACATATTTGAAACGTAAAATGCTTGTTTTGTGCTGAGTAGGAGGGAGTCTAGGAGGCAAAGGTGCCCAGGGGATGAGAGATAGTGAGGGGACACCAAGAGCTAAAATGATAACGGTTACCTTCCACATAATTTTAGATGGGAACTATTCTAATTACAACTCATATATTACTTCTTATTTTCACCATTTTGGGTACCCACATACAATGTGCTCATGTAGCTGACTTGCCAGACTTTGTCAGGAAATGCTGCATACTCCCCAGATTCCCTGTTATGAAGTTAAGTAAATGCAAAGCCTTATTATCACAATTCCTGTATATTATACCTGCCCAGTTCAAGACAATGGCACCCAATGGGGTGGCTATGGTCAAATTCTTTTACTGTGATCTTCTTTTCTCATTACATTTGACATTTTTGAAACTGAGTTTTATTGTACTCTCTCAGCTTATGGAAGTGGTCTGGGGAAATTAGACTTAATAGAGATGTAGAAGCCACAGGGAGAAAAAGAAAGTGAACTGGAAGGAAATTGAAATTAAAATGTTATTTTGGTAAATGGCTGCTGTGGTGGAGAGGACAAACAATTGCAAAGCACGTTAATTACTGACCTGTCAAGGAAGTGTAACACAAAGGTTGTGCCACACATTACTGGAGCTGCCATGGCCACAAGTCATTTTCACAGAGGAGCAAACAGAACTTGTTCTACCACAGAGCAACATAAGGTCTTTCCAGGGGATAGAAATGCATTTCTCAGAGAAATAATATTTGTCTGTGGAGCTGCCATGTACTCTTAGTGGACCTGGAGAAACAGCTCTTCCCACACATGCTGAGAAAAGAGGGGACAGAGTGTCACTGAGCTTACCTCCTATACCTTTAGGCAGAGGAACCTGTGGCCCTTGGTGGTTGGGTAACCATACAGTCCATTTGTCACACAGTGAAAACCCAAGTTAACACCCTACAGAATGAGAATTCATTGGGGTACACTCAGTGCTTGGCTCTGAGATGATTTTCCTCACAAAAGCCTCAGTAGTAACCCTTGTCAGGCAAGAAAGTTCTTCCATTTTTATAAAGAACATCAACCACCTAAAGAAATTTAAAACTTAGAGATTTTCTCTATTCTTAGAACAAATAATCCTGTTAAATTCTAAGACAAAGATAAACTGATTTTTTTTTTTTTTATTGAAAAAGAAAAAGTAGGGGTTGTTCTGAAAGGGAACTAGGGTATTCAGATTTTTGAAAATTCATGTATAGCTGTGGATCTGCAATTATAGAGTTGGCCTCAGGAGGTCTCGAAAGCATTCCTTTTGTCTCTAAATTGTCATGAAATATCCATAGTTCATTGGCTCTTAGAAACTCTGGTCAGAGTGAGTTATACACATTTTTATTCATATTTTTGAAAATACGAAATTAAATTGGTTAAAAACATCTTCCTATTGGTAATATTTTGCTGGGCTATGTACACTGGCATTAACTAGACTCATGTTTGTTTTCCACTTATTTATCCAACAAAACTTTACTTAGCCTCTGTTGTTCTGTCAGGAAGCAAAAGAACATTCATAAACATTTAAATAGAAAAATCCACATGATGTGTACCTAATACAGTTGCATTTTCAGCTGCTCAGAAACCCTGGTGGCATAGTGGTTAAGTGCTACGGCTGCTCACCAAAAAGTTGGCAGTACCAATCCACCAGGCGCTCCTTGGAAACTCTGTGGGGCAGTTCTACTCTGTCTTATAGGGTCGCTGTGAGTTGGAATTGACTGGGCAGCAATACTTTTTTTTATCGGCTGCTCACTGAAAGGATGAAGGTTTGAGTACATGCGGAGGTGCCTCAGGAGAAAGACCTGGTGACCCTCCTTCTGAAAAGTCAGCCACTGAAAACCCTATGGAGCACAGTTCTACTCTGACACACATGGGATCACCATGAGTTGGCAACTGAGTATTTTATTTATTCATTAACATTTTGTGTCCCTGATCTCTGACAGATACTCTTCAGAATTTTTGTTACTTTATTTTTCCATCAATAGTGTCCACTTGACTTTGGGTCAGTGAAAATACCAATGATTTGTGGATACAGGCCCTGGGTTCTCTGCTGCGACGACTTTACACAATCTGTGGCACCTTGGGAAAGACACTTGGTCTCCCTGATCCTCAATTTTTTCTTCTCTGTAACATGGACATTCCATCATGGTATCTATTCAGTTTTCCCTGGCTTGAAAAAAATCTTAATATACTTTTAACACTCTTGATGAGAAATAAGTGTCAAAAACACACTTTCTGACTCAAAAGGGCAAGCTGCTGAGCCTCAGTATAATTAAGAGAGTGCAACAAATAATTGGTGGAGCAGCTATGAAATTTGTGATTAGATGAAATATTGCATTCACTCTTGCTTGAGTGTTTACAATGTGAGCTGGGAAATTGGGACCAGAATACCACTTAATCAAGCCTGCTGAGCAGAGCCACAGTGTGTGTGGCTCTTACGAAGTGTGTTCTCATCAAAGCTTCCTGTTTTTAAAATAGTATTGAAAGTGGAACTAGTGCAATATCACAAGCTATTCTTGCTCTTCTCTTGGTACATATAAAATCAGGAAGTCTAGAGAAATCGAGAAGCCAATTTTAAGTGATTTACATTTCAATTTCTAACTCAGGGATATTTATTTGGATGGGTTTTATAAAATCAATGGATATTTTAGATACATATGAAATGAACCAATGTCTTGGATATTTTCATTAGTCACTGGCCAAGGATCTGTTTGCTTCCTGTAAACACATAAATGCGTGAGGTATTAATGTTTTTGCTAATAAAAACAATAAAGAGTGAACGACGTATTAGAGGAAGAACAAATGTAATACTGAATAGGCATGCAGTGTAAGATCAAATAAAACTTAAAGTTGAATTGACTTATAGTTAATAAAATGATTGGTGTTACTAAGTTATATAGAAAGAAGCATAAACAAATATTATCGATTTTACATTCTGCTTTACCAAATCTAGAGTACTGAGGGTTAATGAGGAATGAAATCATGGGTGGAACAACAGAATGCGATTTAATATCCCTATGAATATTCCTGGAATAGTAATAATACCAAAAAATTCATAAAATTGGACCTCTTCATCCCTTTATTGAAATAAATTCCCTGAAATTAATGCATATTTTCCTGGAATCACAGCCACTAGAGATGCCAGCAGCCAAGTCATGAGAGACACTAGAATATGAGTGATTCTTTTGACTTGAAGTTGCCCAAGCTTTACAATGGAATTTGTTCCCCTGGAAACTTCTTTTGTTAAAAACTCAAAAATAAGGCCACCATGGTAAGCCCTTCACATTGCACAATTATAAGGGGCACCATTTACTACAGTGCAATGCTAATATCCTATCCCTAGTCAAAAATGCTGCTCCTCCCCACCCCCCGAATTTATTTAAGGGAATACACAGAGTGTACTAAACAAAGCTCTTCTCCAAGATATTTCTCCTACATACCCAGAAGCATTTTCAATTTGATATTTAGGTAGATACTTCTCTGAGAGTTAAGTAGAAGCCCGATTAACGATTTACAATGTTGTGTTAGTCTATGTTTTACCACCACCACCCATCCAGTCACCCCCATATACATCTAAGAGATGAATTTAGAGGATGTATATTCTTAAAACAAAAACAAAAAAAAATTTTTTTTTTTTTATATTCTTAAAAGACAGGGAAAGAAGAATAGATGATGGAAATTTCAGAACTTTTGGCTCTGAAGGAGTTGAGGCCTGAGTAGGTACCACAATGGGAGACTTTGGCAGCCAAATTATGAAAAAGATCACAGGGTGCTTGGGGGTAGGTAGAGGAAAAAGAGTGCTGGGAGGTACATGAGGGAAAAATGGGAAGTCAAAAGAAGGTAAAGAATGGACTGTAGGTGAGATCTGAATACAATTTGCAAAATGTGGCCCAGAAACAACTCTGTTCACTTGGTATGAAAGACTCCTAACAGAATGAGTGAGAATAAATCATCTCTGTACCCACAAGCACAGCAGTTCCAAGTATCAGGGCCATGAGTATAACTGTCATTTCAGTCCTGTCAGATTTCCTTCCCCTTTCATCCTCTGTCCTTCCTCCCACACCTCCCTCTGTCCTGCAGGGGGATCCTGCTACTCTTTGTCTTGCACTCCATTCATTCATAGAGGACATTTATGTGTTATGCCAAGGAAAACCTTCTTCCCACATTCGTTTCCTCTGTGTCTGAAATGCTAGCCCCTAATAGCACTGGTTGGGGGTATTAGTCAGTCATTCAGACAGGGAAGCAAGATGTTCAAACCCGCCCCATAGAGATGTCAAATGCCACCTCCTTCATGAAATCTATTGTTTCTACTTCACTGGTACTTTGGTTTTCCTTTAATGACACATTTTGATATCCACCTTGTAATATGACAGTTATTTTTATACTTGGCTCTGCAACTTGCTGAGTCCTTTGATCGAAATGCCCAGCCTACCCTGATTTAGATGCAGCATGACCTCTTGTTGAGTCACCTTCTCTCTACCTACCTCCACTGGAGTTTGATGCTATTAAGCTTCTCCCCGCTTGGGCACAACTCTATTCTGATTTAATTATTGATTTGTGTCTATTGCCTTCACCAAATTCTAAGGCACTTGGTTTAAAAAAAAGAAAGAAAGAAAGCTGTCTCTAAATCCTAATATAGTCCCTGGCATCTAGGAGAATCTCAATAATTGTTAAATGATTTTTTTTTTCCTGCTAGTAGAAATCTTTGAGAAGAGGTTTTGTTCTTTTTCTCCTTACTCCTCAAAGAAATACAATGCCCTAAAAAATTAGAGACCCCCAAATGTTTGCAAATATGAGAACAATTATGGAATAGTATCAAGTGAATGGCATTGTAGAACAAACTACCAGGGTAGCTGAATGGACCAAGAGAGTGCAGTGAGTACAAAAGGTGAGGGTGGAGTCTGAATGGAATGCAAGTGGCGGCTAGAGGAGAGAATGGATGAGGAAATTAAGAGAAATAGCATCAACACTGTGGTAGGAAAAGAGATCAGTCTGATGTAAACATCTGAAGCAGGAAGATTTTTTTTTTTAATATTTTATTGTGTTTTTGATAAAAGTTTACACAGGAAATTAGGTTCTTATTTAACAGTTTCTGTACATACTGTTCATTGACATTGGATACATTTTTCTCAATATATCAGCATTCTCACTAGTTCTGTTCTGGTTATTCTCTTTCCATTAATCTAGCTTCCCTGTTCCCCTTGCCTTCTCATCTTTGGTCTAGGGTAAATGTTTACCATTTGGTTTCATTTAGATGATTATTTTGAGGTACACAGTGATATTATTTATTTTATGGGCAATCTTTCATTTGGCTGAAAGGTGACCTCTGGGAGTGGTTTGAGTTCCAAGTTTAAAGGGTATATCAGGGCGATAGTCTTGGGGGTTCATCTAGTCTCTACTGATCCAGTAAGTCTGGCCTCGTTTTAGGAATTTGAGTTTTGTTCTACACTCTTCTTGCATTCTAACCAGGACCACCTATTGAGTCTTTGGTCAGAATGGTTGGTAGTGCTGGCCGGGCACCATCTAGTTCTTCCGGTCTTAAGGTAGGTGATATAGTTGCTCATGTAGGCTATTGGTTCTATAGGCTAGTTTCTTCTTGAGTCTTTGGTTTCCTTCTTTCTCTTTTGCTCCAGATGAGTAAAGACTAATAGTTGTATCTTAGATGGCCACTCACAAGTTTTTAAGACCCCAGATGCTACTCACCGAACTAGGATGTAGAACACTGTCTTTATGGACTATATTGTGCCAATTGACCGAGTTGCCCCCTAAGACTATGGTCCTAAGCCTTCAAACATAGTAGACCAATTCTGTGAGGTGTTTGGTTGTGTCTAGGAAGTATCTGTAACTGTGTTCCCATGTGCTTTATTTTATATTTGAAAATATATGCAGCACATCTAAACATGTATATACTTATGCCTACAGTTATATCTATACATGCATATCTATATATTCATATATGCCTTTCTGTACAGATATAAAACCAAACCAAACCCATTGTCATCGAGTCGATTCCGACACATAGTGTCCCTATAGGACAGAGTAGAACTGCCCCATATGGTTTCCAAGGAGCACCTGGTGGATTCGAACTGCCGACCTTTTTGGTTAGCAGCCATAGCTCTTAACCACTATGCCAGCAGGTTTCCCCTGTACAGATATATGCATACATATATGTCTATGTAACCAAACACACATTTTTTAGTTATTATTGTTGTGACAAAATTGTATACAAATTTCCACAAAATTGTTCACATTAGTTGGGTTTATCACAATTTGTCACTCTCTTTAATTGTGTCTCTACCTTTCTGTTTGTGCTCAAACACTCTTCAGTAAAGTTGTACTGTGCTCACTGCTTCCACATTGGCACCACATTTCCCATCACCAAAAGTAACAAGTCTGTAAGTTCTAAAGCATACTTTCTCTTCCTCCCCTCCTCCCTGGTAAACCACCACAATGAACATTGGTTTCTCTATATTTATCTGTTCTTGTCAACAAGGAAGATTTTGAAAATGCTTTCTGCAGCCTGCCCCAGAGAATACAGGGGTGGGGAAGCTGGATAAGAGGCTTTTAAAGTAATCTCATCTTTTGACAGTAACACATCAGTAGGCAAATTATGGGTTGATTGTGAAATCAATAAAAGAATGCATATTTTGATTTGACACTGAAATTTGTGCAAACTCTGAAAAAGCAAGATGCCCTATAAATGCCATATGGCTAGGCTATGTAAATAGTGTGACTTAATGTACTTGGTCAAAAGGTAGTAACTTCAGTCTGCATTACCTGCCCATCAGTACTACAAACAGCACCTACCTAAAAGTTTGAATCTAATGAATGGTATGGAAGATCAAAGCCTTGAATGCACTCACAGGAGTACCCAAATTTTCCTAGAAAAGATTTATGTGTTAGGTCATAGATTTCCCCCAAGTCCATTGGGCATCAATTCAGATCAAAGCATTTGCATGGTTGCTTATCTGCCTTAGTATCCTGTAATACTTTTTGAGCTCCCAGACTTTCTGCATATCAGAGCTGAAGAGTAACCTACACGTCACGGCAGTTCTCTTTACTGCCCCTGCCCCTCACTATCAATTCTTCCCAAGGATGAAAGTGAGTTGTAAAGATCTCAAAGTGACCATCAGAGACAATGCTGCCCCTAGAAGCCACCTTGGACTCTTTCAACTAAACCAGGCTATTAACCATGAATTTGAGACCTTCATTATGTCAAGACAATTCCTGGATTTTCATTTCTTCATTCGTCTCTGTTACATTCATGTAAATATACCTTGAGGAAACTCATGCCGTTAGCAGTAGATCTGCAACGTATCATGGGGATGGTGCAAGACTGGGCAGGCTTTCGTTCAGTTGTGCATATGGTTGCCATGAGTCAGGAGCCAACTTAATGACAGCTAACAACAACAACCATCATAGATGTCAAAGATTCATAGGTTGCCTTTGTTATTTTGAAACAGTTGATTTCTCTTGGGCTAAGAACAATTAATGGACTGAATAATAGGTAACAAATACATAGAATACAACAAAAACTTATTCATTATCCCATATTGGAACAGGGGTATATGGAGAAATAATCATTTGTATTATCTGCATACAATTATGTTTAATTTTTTTAAGTTATATAATAATCTAGAACTTTTTTTAGTTAGATACAAAGATAAAATCCCTTATGCCTACAGTGTTGATTAGATTCAACACATTTTAAAATCTTCTCATCAGAGTGGCTGTCACTATACTTCTATGGAATAAAGGGGATTTGAGACTCTCTTTTTATTAGTTCAAATTTTCATTTCCTACTTAACTAAAAGAGCTCTTGTATTCTCAATTAGACATAAATTTTTATAATGCATCTCTCATGTTGGCACACAAAAAGGAAAATTTAAGTAAAATAGATTGGTTAAAGAATTATTAAAATGATTTTCTTGGGACCAACTTTGTAAGATATAACTGAAGTCCAATAAAATGAAAATATTTAAAATGTACGATTATTTTTGCTCCATGTATACACCTGTGAAACCATCACCATGATCAAGATAATGAATATATCCATCACCTCCAAAAGTTGTCTTGTGCTCAATGCAATTCATTCTTCCCTTCACCTCATTCCTAGACATTTGTTGATCAGCTTTCTATCACTATAGGTTAGTTTGCATTTTCAATAATTTTATGTAAGTAAAATCATACAATATGTACATTTTATTTTCCTGGCTTCTTTCATTCATCATAATAAATTTGTCTGCATGTATCAATAGCCTGTTCTCCTTTTTTTATTGAGTAGCATTTAATCGTGTGGATAAACTAGTTTATCTATTTACTTGTTAATAGACATCTGGGTTTCCCCTTCTGGAATAAAATACCCACTCTTCACTTCTTTCTGCCCTGTGTCCTTAGGCAAATTAATTAGTCTCTCAGATCCTTGTTTTTCTCCTCTATAAAGAGTGGACTTAATGTCTATCTCATAGGGTTTTTATAAGAATTAAACCACTGGGCACATTACCTGTCACATTGTAAATACTCAATAACTATTAATTTCCTTTCTATTTGTTATTCAATTGCCTTATGGTATCAATTATGAAGTAACATTTTTCTACTTATTTAAATGCTTTCTTTTCTAATCATTTTAGTGTCTAATTTGATCATTATAATGACTCTAGTCTCATTGTCTGTCCAATAACATAGCTGTACCAATACAGTTGGCTCTATAAAATGTAATCCTTCTTAAAAAAAAAAAATGTAATCTTTCTTTATGCTTAGAATAGTTCCTTTAACTGACTGATCACAGTCTTATACAATTTTGTGTACACATGTCCAGTGCCAGCTATGGAATGTCTACATAGGTGAGACTTCTAGACTCAGTCTAAATGGTATCTGCTTCTAGAAGATTTGAAGCTGTGTTTGTATCACAAATACACTATTTTTAAAGAGTTGGGTAATGTGTTCATTTGAGGAGCTTGTGAGGAGGGGCCTTTGAAAAGTGTTATAGATTGGGGAGCCCTCCCAGTTCACGCACCAATGTCGCTACAGTTTAGTTCTGTTTTCTTTCTCCCAATTATTTTTTCCTCACCACTACTCCTTTAAGATTTTCCCACACTGAATTTCCCTGTCTAAATCAAACTCCTTGTATTAAAACAAACAAATAAACCAACTGTGTCGATTTTCTCTTTCTTCATACTCTTTATAAATATTATGCCCAACCAAGCTATCAAATCTGCTTCTGTTGTCAGAAGGCAGTGGACAAAAAAATTTTAATTTTCTCCCCTGCGAATATGCTGAGTGGAGGTAGGGGGTAGCACAGAGCATCCTGCTAAGGAGACTGAGACAACATGCCGGATAGATAACAAGATCTGTTTTGCTTTGATGCTGGTCTACTCACTTAAATTTGATCTTTAGGCATATAGATTTTTATTTACCAAAAAAAAAAAGGACACTGGTGGTAGTGTGTGTGGGGGTGGGGGGAGACAATAGATCAGTGGTACTATTAGGTTTCTTGATGGGATTAGGAACCACACAGACTGTGAGTGTTCTGCCCACTGCCCACCAACTTGTGAAGTCATCTGGCATGTATAGCACTGTCCATATACAGATGCCCTGATTAATAAAAACAGCTATAAAATAGTTATTTTGTTATTCATTGACTTCTATTTATTAATTTTTATTTCTTACTGGTTAGTAAACACATGTTTTCCACCAAGAGTTTTAGAGTTTTTTTCATGCATAAGTATATGTTTGGAATAACATAGTACTTTTATATTTTATCAGGATAACACTTTAATATGCAGAAATCTACAAATTCTGATAGCTCTGTGGAACCACTGAGTTCTACCTGCCAAGGCACAGGAGCAGTGCAAATGAGAGTCAAAAATGCCAACAGCCACCACGACAGACTGAGCCAAAGTAAATCCATGATCCTCACTGATACTGGGAAGCTCCCTGAACCCGTAAGTCAAATACCCTAAGTTCCCTATCATACAAAATTTTGAAGAAAAAAGCTAATTAGCCTTGTTTTATTTGTTTTCCTAATGTGCATGAGAAAACTCCTTTTGTAATGCATTTTATCTTGCCTACTTATAGTCATAATAATATCCCCAGTTGCCAGAGAAGAGTTGGGCTTAATGCAGAGTGATAAAATGGATTTGGAGCTAGACTGAAGAGTACCTTTGACTCATTTTAAGGGCCTCCACTACCATGCTTCAGTGTCATAAAAATAATGAGGTTATGCTAGCATGTGGTGTTTGTACTTCCAAATACAGTACATCACTTTGAAAAGCCAGAGGCTAAAATTAGCTAAGAATAAAGTGGGAAACAACATCCTTAAAAAAAAAAAAAAAAAGAGAGAGCAAGAAAGAAAAAGAAAAATCTCTTCTTTAAAATTTCCCAATAATATATGATTCTGGAAATTAAGATTTGATTTGGATAGGCTTCAACGATGGAAGTGGCGTGGCTATTTAAGGCTTGGAGAGGAAGCCATTTTGTCCCGATAATGTGTCATTAGGAAGATTTGAAATAAAATAGTTAGAGATGAACTCTATTGCCAATTGTGTCCCGGCCCCTGCAAGCATCCTGAGCCATGAAACACACTGATTGCAATGAGTCTCCTCTGGTTAATTTTCCTCCATAATGGTGGTAACTTGCAGCTGAGGCCATAGGATGTTACAAAATTATTTATGCAATGCTAGCCACTCTTCTGGACCCCGGATCTATTTTCTTTCTCACAGTGAGATCAAGGGCGAGAAATAGGTTAGCTGGGGACAGGCTGTGAGCCCCAGTCACTCTGCAGAAACATGTGAGCTATTAATTGAGTGTTCTGTTAATATCGTAGGGGCCTATGAAATATTCAGTTCCCTAACTGAGTTATTAAATGAGATAAACTTGCTGAGTAGCATGTTACCGCTTATATTTATTCCCGATTTTTTACTCGAATTTCAACCGCAAAATTAACCTGCAAGCCATCTCAGGAGCTGGAGAAATATATTATTTTAATCATTTTTTTCTTCAGGTGTCATAGACAAATCTAGCATTAGCAAGCCAGTGATTATATACTGAGAGTGAGAAATGCTTCCTTAGATAAGATAACTAATGAGAGATTCATTTTGTCTCACTTACTTTCTCATTTAAAAGTATTGTCTGCTGGGAGGCACAACACTGCCAGCCTGGCTTTCTTTTAAACCAGCTAAAATGTTCCTCAACTATGAACTTGAGAGAGCGGTTCAAGTAAATTATTGGGATCTCTCTAATGGATTATCAAGTCAGAACTGTACCTTTGAAAAAGTTTAAAAGTTAAGTATATTTAATGATGCCTAACATATTTTATTGGCTGTGTTTAACAAAAGGCACTATGCCGCAGTTGTTTTTGACAAGCATGAAAACATCACAGCATGAGACTGCAAAAGGAATTATGGAGAGAAATTACAAGTGATCCATCTCTCAATGAATTATCCACCTCAATAGCCCGCAGAACTCAGCTACCAATTAACACCTACTTTATTACATGTTGGGATGTACTTAATAACTTTCATGTGTTTATGCACTATTACCTTGACTGATGCCTCTTGTACAATTAGGCATAATTGGCATATCAATATGCAAAAGTTAAAAGGATTAACCCTCTTAAAACTAATGAGCATTTCTGTATCCAGCTGCTAAATGAGACAAAATTAGCATTTTTCACTTTTGGGCAGGATTTTATCATGCCGTTTCTCATTGTTGATATTACCTTGTTACATAACTTTAGTTTGAGGGGTTGTATCCTGGACTGTTAGAGAATAAGAGTTTTCCAAAGTTAAATTAGCTATAATTATCTTCGCTTTTGTTTCCCCATTCTTAGCCTGGGCAATATGTATTCCTCGATAAGGAACAAAAATAAAACTTACTTTTCGTGATGTGCGCTCAGTGCATAATTATATAAAAGGGGTATTTTAGTGAGGATATGTCATTCCACCGAGAAAACTTGGCTCAGAGATCCTGTATTGAAAGCTTGCCATGGCACTAGTTTTCTTTCTGTCTCAGTTCTTTTCATCTCTTTTTTCCATGCACAATTTTCTGACTAGATACTGACAGAATGTAAAGTATTTTGGCATATTTATTCAAACAAGCCTGTTAAAGTTTTCTGCTGAAGCTAAACTAAGAATATGAATTTTCAGAAGCTGGAGGGGGACGGGGCAAGGTCAAGGGGGGAGACTTTGAACTTAGGAAAAGGGGGAGGACACGTATATTAAGAAGGTGTGTGCATGTTCACGTGTAGCACGGTTCGTTGTAACAGAGACACATTTAATCTGTCTGGGAAAAATTAAGAGCACTTAGAGACCATATATATGCATATTACTCATGCTATTTAATATACAGTGTGTATAGTATTATTTGTTCACTGGCATAATGATTATGTGCCTATAATATGGACTTACTAGAGTATATAGTAACACAAGAACCTGATAATTATATTAACAGTGATTTAATTCATTACAAAATTCGTTCATTCATTACAAAAACGATAGCATGTTCTGGAGTCAAATCAACTCTAAATTTTGTCATTAACTTATAAATTCCATTCTTTTATTTTGCTCAACTAAAAATATTTTAACATGACTGTGAACTCGGAACACAATATAAAATTATCCTATCTGTATCACATCAGAGGAGTATTTTGAAATTCCAATATAAACATGTAGTTGTCCCTAAACTATAGACACACAAGAGAATTTACTCGTTAAAGATTGTGTTTATCTAAATGCCAAAGGGAGATTTTACAGTAAAGCAAGTATTGATACTCCAATAGTATTTTATTGATGGTGTGCACCATTTTCTTTAGACGCCAAATAATCATTTTTATTTGGTTAGTAAAACCAAAGCCTTTTCAAAATTCAAAGAGGCTACGGTACTACATGGGAAATATCATAGAGCTGGAAAGTTTAGACTTGGAGAGACGTGGTTAGCAAGAAAATTGCTCATTCATAGGAGAAATCTGGAGACCTTTGCTAGGGAAGAAACACTCCTTAGTCTCAGTGATTTTTTGTCTCATCCTGAACATCAGAGTGAGATCTCTTAAAGGTGGGCTGTGTATTTACCTGAATAGACGGCTTAGTGAGAATGAGTGGGGGGGCAAGTGAAGTGTGCTTTTTTAAAGGTTAAAAAGACTAATGTGCAACCCAGCACATAGCTAACACAAAAGTTTAATGTGGCTTTGATGTTATTTATAAGAGGGATGCTCTATCCTACTAGACAGTTTAGAATAGACATTAATGAAGAGTTTAAATAGCCCAAATCAGTAAACTGCAGACATAGGGGTTGAAAGTGGGAGCTGCCGCAGCATTAAATGCTATCTTAAGCAGCAACATGTGTGAATATTCACTGTTTCCATCTTATAAACCCTGTAGAAACGCATTTCTTCATTCATGACCATCAAGAACGGGGACGTATCTTTTTACTGGTGTTCAGATAAAGACTTAGATCGAGCCATTCCTGAACGTTAACATACAAGACTTCTTTTGCTTCCATTATCAGACGGTGTTGGTTCATTTTTCTTTTTAATGTGTTATCAGGAAAAAGGGGGAAACAATTCTCTTTTGTTTCTTACTTCTGTGATTATAGGATACTTGCCAAACTTGTGGCTAGCCAAAAAGGCAGACATAAAAAATTGCTACTAAAAATGTAAGCCTTCTGTTTAGCAGAGTTTTCGAGAAATATTGTGAGATTGTAGAGCTTGTCCATGTTTACTTCAAATCAAGCCTATAGTTGGGTTTGAGGCTTTGTTTGTATAAATGGTCCTGAAGTGGATCCTGATATTTAATTAAAATGACACTAAATCACATTGAATTGATAAGACTTGGCATCTCAAACAAAGGTAATTGCCCGTATTGGTTTTGTACAAAAATAGCGCTGCTTGGAAAATGTGCAGCCAACACAGACTGTCAACTCCATTTATAGATCGATATGTGAAAACCATTGATCAGGCAGGCATGTGTAACAGTAACACTTTGCATTTATTTGTTGTTTTTATACCACATTAAGGCTTACAGGATTATAGGCTTCCTAAATATTTTGACTTCCTCATAAATATATGATCTGTTGCATGTTAATTAAATGAGAGTCTGCAGCCATTTCTAAAATTGTTTTTAGTTTGATGATTTCTTTTTATTGCTGTGGACCGTATGATCTGAAAATGGATTAGTTTCCTTCTGCATAAAGATTATTAAAGCTTACTTTAATGTGTCCTATTTAGGGTAAGATGCGGTTGCCTTTTTGCTTTGAAAGGTAGACATACAGGCAATTATTTTCTCTGAGCGAGTGGCTGATCTTTTTTTATTAACTGGGCACCCTCAACGCTCAGGGTAGAATTATTTCCTGATATATTTTGCACACCCCGTAGATAACGGGTCTTCTTGATTTCTCCTGATGGGATTTATTTTCTTTCTTTTCTTTTTATCTAGTTCTGTAGTTCAGGCATCTGATCAAACATTATGCGGAAAATAAACTGATCATCTCAATTAAATTCTAGACACACACAAATATAATTTGAATTCTATTTTTCTGATTCAAGAACAAGCCTTATGAGCTGTTCTGACACACTGCGTTCTGCAGTTAAATCTTTCTTATCTCATCAATGTAAGGACAGCGTTTTGTTCCTAATCTTTATTGGACTATTGTGGATGACATTTGTAAGCCATTTTGGCTTATAAGGCAGAGCTGTAGGACAGTGGCGTGAGACTCTCTGTAGATCCAAGCCTCAGATATGACTATGCAATAATGTGTCTTCCACTGCAATTTTCTTCGCCACTGAGAGGTCAATTTTGTTGAGAAATCTTTTTTATATCCTCTCTATACATTAGGAGTGCTGCTTTCAACACAAGACGTGGCTTTGTGTACAATATTAAAATGATAATAAAAGAAACTAGATTTCAGACACTGCCGCCCTCCCCCCCCCAAAAAAAGGCATCATATGAAATCCAAGGGTTACTTAAGGTAACTAGCCTGATATAGTTTGCAATCATGCTGTACAGCAGACAAAAAGTTTATTACCTAGAATTTGGACTTTCACCCGATATGCCCCGGAGTAAAAGATGATTCAAAAAACCACCAGAGATTTCTTTTCCTTGTTCTTGCCATCCTGTGTCATCTCATGCTGTGAAAATCTTTAACTGTGTTTACCAAGCACAAATTGGACTTGCCAAAGGTTCAGAAAGTTTATGATGCTAGTGTCGAGTCTCTCTGCTTCAAAGAACCAGCCAGGGCTCTCAAATTCACGTCTGTGGCTGTACGTTTCCATTTTAACTTGAGCAGAGCTAAATTTGTTTATAATCTCCTACTGATTGAGCGTGGCGCTGAATGTACATGAGATACATTTTTTTTAAAGTTAGTCCTCTGATTACTAATTTGAATCCAAAACTCTAACCTTGTTAGCATCTG
This sequence comes from Loxodonta africana, assembly GCF_030014295.1. Taxonomy (NCBI): domain Eukaryota; kingdom Metazoa; phylum Chordata; class Mammalia; order Proboscidea; family Elephantidae; genus Loxodonta; species Loxodonta africana. The sequence goes on along the minus strand of NC_087347.1, from coordinate 105,484,734 downwards.
GACTTATTTCCATAATAACAACCCCTTCAGAACCTACAAAGTAATGAATAATTGACAACAAATGAAATGTTTTGATAGTTGTCGGCACAAAGCATGTTTAATGTTTTGTGTTGCTTCCTAGCTAATTATGTAGATGACACATTTGTCAGACCTTGACTGCCATTAGAAACGTGTTTCCAGAGGGGAGAAAAACAGGCTATTCATAGAGTAATTAACTAGAATGCTCAATGACCTGTGAGAGATTCAAATCGCTGCCAGTTCAGACATTGTTTTGTTACAAAAGCAGAGGGGTAATTAAAATTCCAAATTACAGTCCTATGATGGAGCATTTGTTTGTTGACAGTATACTCTTACTCTAGTTTGTTAATTCTTTTTTAAATTGCTTCTAATCCATTTTATAGCTTTAGGAGCTCCATCTTTGAATCTACTGACAACTAATATTATAGTAAATTGTTCTTCAAGCGAGTACTGCTAGTGCCTCACTGTTTCAAGGGAGCACAAGGTGGGTGGAATAACAGACCTCAGCTCCTTCCCTAAACAGACATATCAGGTGTTGTCAGTGGGAAGGCTGCAAACGTGGAACATCTTGTCACATGCTCTGCTCCCAATTCTGTACGAGGGGAAAATGTTCCAGCAGGAAATACGGAGATAAAAAGGAAAGCCACAATCAACAACTAAAAAGGGGGAAGAAGCCTAATCCTCCAACAAGAAATGACTGACGAAGGTGTTCTCTTACCAAGAAGGAGGAGAGTTAGATCCAGGATGATTTGAGGAGAGGTATTGAGAGTGTGGTGTTGAGTTTAATGCAGAAGATGCAACAGTCTATAGGAAACCACACACAGATGACACAAAAAATGGCAGGCTTCAGAGCAATACCTTCCATCTCAGGTGAATAACAAACCAGGCAATAATGGATATCACCATGAAAATCCTCCAGCAAATATTGGGAGAGTTTACAAACCTAGATAGCTAAAGTCGTCTACAGATATCAGCTCAAGTGAAATATTTACTTAGGTTGCTGAAAGTGAGAAGATAGTTTTATTAAAAAGATCTGACAGAAGTCACACGGCGTTTGATGCAGGCGAGCTGACAGTGGCATCCAGTGAGCGCTGATTATCCCGAAGTCACTGTCAGCTAGGATTGATTTTCACTTTCTCCATTTATGTAACGGTTCCTGTAATACAGCTGACCCCGAATCACGTTACCTTGTCATTTCTCTGCATGGATCAAGAAGAGATGAGCTGAAAATAGCTAGACACTGACCTTGAACTTGCCAGAAAAGTGAGAAGTGACAGTGGGGTTTTTCTGTAGTTCATGTTCAAAGACTAAGGCAAAGTGTTCCCCTGTTGAGTTCACTGCAGCAGCACAAGGGGGCAGAGCAGTACTAGAGATTACAGGTAAAATAGATTCTGCTCCAGCATGTACAGACTCTGAAATACCCAGTTAAAGCCAGACGTCTCATTTTCACATCTTAGTGTCGACATAAAGGAGAATTACTGATGGACCAAAATCTCAGGTCCCCTGATGTTCCTAATCACTAAATTATTTGCAGCATCTCCTATTCAATTCATACAATACTCTTCAGCCTTAAAATAACTTTGGACCCATCCCAAAGTGGTGTGTGGCCTTTTAGGTATAATTGTGTTAGAAGAAAAGGATATTCTTTTTATACTTATTAAGGATAAAAGCCCCAAGAAGGTAGAATCGGAGAGCATTATTTGAGGATATGGAGTCACAAGCAGGAAAGAGAAGAACTGGAAAGTGGTGTTTGCCACTCGATTTATGATCATTTTTTTATATCTTGTACAGAAACCCTGGTGGCATAGTGGTTAACAGCTGTGGCTGCTAACCAAAATGTCAGCAGTTGGAATCCGCCAGGTGCTCCTTGGAAACTCTATGGGGCAGTTCCACCCTGTCCTATAGGGTCTCTATGAGTCGGAATCAACTCAATGGCAATTTTTTTTTATACCTCTCACATTTTCATGTCTTCCTCGACTTCCAAAAATGTTCTTTAATGCATCATCCTTATAACCACGATTATTCTTAATCACAATAGGCTGAACGTTGTCCTTTGCTTGCTAGCACTTAGTTAAGCTAAACTCACTGTTGCACTGACGATCAATGTTTCTCATCATTGGCACTCCGTCCACACTCAAAGAACCTGCCAAGTGAAGCAGAGAACTGAAGCAGGTTGAGAAACAGAAGAACAACGACATTGACTCTATCCCCTACGTTGTAAGTGCCTTATGTGATGGCGCAGTAGCATCTTTGCATGCGGGAGGGCGCGATAGCATTTTTGCATCCCCCACAGTGCCCAGCCCAGTATCTGGCTCTTTTTTGCTTGCATATGGCGGATTCGTTCTCTCTCTGTCTCTCTTCCTTTCTCTCTCTCCCTCTCTCCACCCCCACCTCCTCTCTCTATATATAAAAGAACTTAATTTTATATTCCAAGGAAAAGGACTATATATAAAAAATATTTACAACCTGAATTATCAAGATTGCCCCAATACTTCTTTGGGTTCAGCTAAGGATAAATGGACAATGTTGATAAGAGAAATGAGTAGAATTTTAGTATGATTCAAGGATGGAATAAACAGGTAAACAGGAAACCATTCTATTGCCAAGAATGAGGCTGAAAAGATTCAGAACACCTGTGTCATCCCAGAAATCTAGGATAGCTTTGGGACATAGGCAGAAGAAAATGGCCTTGTGCTTTAAGCTTGAGGCCACTGACTTAGAGGTATTCGCGTTTGGGGAGGGGGGTGGCAGTGCTGGATTTAACATTACAAAAATTGTGTGTCTACACCTGATGTCTCCGAGGGCCATCCTGAGGAACGGCTGCGTTCCTTTACAGTTGTGCAGTCTACTCTGCATTCCTGCTCCTCGAAGTGTGAGGAACCCTCTAGCTTGCCCCCCCTTCCTAAAAAAAAAAAAATTCCTAGGCGGTAGAAAACCGATTCCTAAATGGCTGATTAGCCTCTGCTCCCCAGGTCAAGGCAGACATAAAGGTGTCAGCTGCTGAAACACTTCCCCGGAGTATTTGGGTTTTTATTTTTTGATTTTCCCCTTCCTTCAGTGTGTAAGTTTTAATAAGGGACTTCAGTCCCTGATGTGTTCAGATTCAGTTTATTGTTACCATCTGTTTAATTACCTTCTCAGGTTTGTGTTGGGAAGCATGAAAGTATTTTATCCAGCCTTTGAATCCCTGTGTTCCTAAAGAGATGTGGGTGAAGTACGCGTCAGATTTCAAAGAGCATATTAAAAACTGATAAGCAGCTCCACCTTCAAACGATAACTTATAAGGACAAGGCATTATTTTTCGCATTAACGTGTGTTGCAAGTAATTAACATATATAGGGCCATGAGGCTTTCCCAGAAATACTGCCATCTTCTTTGTGTATAACCTTGCAAGGGCCTCCTTTGAGGTGATGGATTTTAAAAGTCCCAATCACTTCCATCGCAGTGGCAATAAGGTTACTGGGGGAGAGTTACAGGATTTGAGTTGTCACAGGATATAGATATTAAGTGTTAAGCAGGTTTAAGAATGTACTAAGGAAAAAATAAAAACAGAACCTTTGAGGGAAGTTGAAATATTCCAAAAGGGTTTCAGAGTTACCTTATTCTCTTTCTTCTTTTTCCTCCCCTCCTCCTCTTCCTCTTCCTTCCTTCTTCTTATTACAATGCATCCCCCACTTTTTTAAAAGAAGTCCCAGCATGTTTCTAGTAGCCACCCTAAAAAAAAAAAAAAAACCACCCTAGTCAACACTATATCTAGTACATATTTCCATGTGCGAGTACCTTTGATTACAAAAGTATACTTGCTGTCACAGACATCTCATTAGTTTATTGTCCAAATTATTTTATACATCAGTATGTGGGTAATAAATAAAAATAAAATGAAACAAAACCAAATTCGAGAGTTTAGGTATCAAAGTCTTTCAGAGGTCTGACAGGGAACTCTGAAAATGAAAAGAAAATAAATCAGATATTCTTACTTTCTAAATCAAACAAAGAAGGTAACTGACTGCTAATGTTTTATTTTTACTACCCCTGAGGAGGTTATTTCAATTAATGAAAATGTTTGCTGGGGTGTCAGGATGCTACTAAATTAGGAATGTGTTTGAAAGTGTTTAAGAATAGTAGTCTTGCTTTTTTCTGCCTGTGCCCTTCCACAATAAGATAAACATAAATGGCTAAAATGCCATTTTTTTTATCCCTTCATGAAGAAACCAGTGCTGTTCTTTCCTTACGCTTTTGCATTATTTCTGAGAAGGAAGAGGAACAGTGACGACACTCAACTTGCCTTGACTACTTTTGGGCACCTGACCTGCTTTCTTTCCCACAGGGTAAAAGGAAGCTGCAGTCCTCACATTTCCAATGCGAAGGGACATGTGTCTCCTTGCATTGAATTGTCTTGGATCATATCATGTAGCGCAAAGTGACCCAACAGAGGAAGACAGGAAAACAAAGTGACAGTTTCGTTTGCTCTAATACAAACTCCAACATGAAAACATAGAGGCACATCTTAGCGGCTTGCTGTCAGATCACGAGAATGTATCCAAGGCATATTTAAAAATCAGCAGTGCAATGTTAATGAACAAATAAGCTTACTTCAGGTTAGGCAAGCTGAGTATAACTACCACTGTTTTTAAAATCTATGAGAAAATGAATCTGGCTGATACTTGATAATATATCACACACTGTGGTCCTACCTATTGATCATAGCCTGACAATGGGTAACCTTTCACGGCAACTTCCTCTTTTACCATGAATTATTGACAGAGCTAATGCCAACAGCACAAGATGAAATAGACAGGAAACAAGTTTACATTCCTGGGTGGGTTATCCTTAATCTCCATGCTTTTAATATCATAGCAGAAGGAAAACAATAAACAAGCAACCAAAAAGAAAAGAAATAGCTTCTTTCTTGTCTTGAAAATACTGAGTGAGCGTTTGCTTTCAGGTTATTAACGTGACATTGTTATAATTCTCATCTATGACTCTATGTGGGATCTAATTCCTGATATTAAAGGGAACATTATTATTCTTTCACTCTAGTGTCTTCTAGGCCTGTTATCTTATAGATCCTAGGAACTGTTACTTTAACAGTGTGTCTTGAGGTCCCCTTTATTAATATCCCCCTCCTCGCTGAGTGGTCACCATCTCAACCCTACCACTGTGTGTGTCCCTGCAAGTATCTCCAAAGTAGAAAATGGTCTAATTTACAAACCTACCAAAACAGTCCCTATCATTAGTGTCGTTCTTGTCTATTTAAGGGGAACAGACCAACATTGCCCTTAAAACACTTTGCTGGCCCACAGTATAATGCATGCCCTCACTAAAACAAAGGGGATAACACCAACCATAAAGGAAAGATCAGAGACATAGGCTCAGGTCAGTATGAGTTGCCTTGAGGCTTACTTTTTTCATTCAGTTAAAAACAAGAGAAAAGACAGAAAGGAAGAAGAAATTACTCCATCCATTCAGTTAAAAACAAGGGAAAAGAAAGACAGACAGAAAGAAATAAAGAAAAAGGTAAAAAAAATTAACAGTAATTTACTCATTACATTAACCTGTTGTTGGGTGCCATTGAGTTGATTCCAACTCATAGCGACCCTATAGGACAGAGTAGAACTGCCCCACAGGGTTTCCAAGGAAGTGCTGGTGGATTCAAACTGTCGACCTTTTGGTTAGCAGCTGAGTTCTTAACCACTGTGCCACCAGGACTCCATCATAGATCTACCAGGGCCAAAATACGGTAACAGCCAGGTATTGAAATTAACTAGTCAGCTAACAATTTTAAAGATTTGGCTCTGCCTAAGGCAAGATATTTCTTACATCTTTTTGATTACTTGATCACGCACAAAATAGGCTCTATTGAGACCTTACCATTTCTGTTTTTCTCATGTGTGGATAACTGGACAGCAGACTTCCTATGAGAATGGGTAAGGAAACCCAGATCAGATTCAAGGTGCATTAAAAAGAACAGTTTTGCACTATTACACCAGGGTTCTGAGCGTTCCTCCAGGCACACTGCCCTTTCTACCTCTGAATCCCCCATCTCCTGCCTGACTGGTTAACTAAAATCAGTCTTGGAAGATTAATACTTTCCAAGACCACCAAGGTGTACCTAGGACTGATATTCTTCCTTTGACCTATAGTCTAGGGTCTGTATATAGAGATTTTCCCCATTAAGGTCAATATTGACTCCAGGTACACTATCTGCATGCTGTAGTGAGGCTAGGCTAATGGGTTCTACAGTAGGAGTTACAAACGGCTAGGCTACTGACCTAAATTGGTCCACTGATGTTTTTCATTTCGTAGGCATGATATTTTTAAAATTTGGAATCTGAAAGCCTTTCATTAGAATTGCTTCATCAATGTATCTTACCTGCTTGGTCATGAAGGCATTTGAGTTTGTAATCTCTTAAAGTTCTTTCACTGACTAACTGTTCAGAAGTCATAATGCAGCAAGTCAGAAGAGGACAATCGTTAGTTATAAATTCAGAAATGTTGTTCCTACCACATTTTACTGATAGTGTCAAAACAGATTTTATTATGCAGCTAAATATGAATTTTCTTATTCAGATTTTCTCATTTAGGTTTAATTTCAAGTTTAGGCTCTTGTATTATTATAAATTAACAAACGTTTGCTGCCTTTTAAACAACACTAAAAAAAAATTGTGATTGCCTATGGAAATGGCATCTCCTGTCACAAAGTTATAAATATTACTGTTTATTCTGGGGTATCCATGATGTAACTTTTGTGGGGTTTTGAAATATTTCGGAAACTTGATGAGAAGTTACTTTGTGTTTAAGTAAAGCAGTATGCTTCTAAATCTTATGAAGAAGAATCAGAAGGGCCTTGAAAAAGAGAAGCCACGCTTTCTATCAGTTCCCAGCATTGCACAGAACTTACATCAGCTTAGACTTAACTAGCCATCTAATTACTTATTGTGTACTTGATATTCCAACTAATTTGACTCAATTGGAAGACTTTTAAACTTTGTTGGAATTTACATTTCCTCTTCCATTGACATGCAACGTCCCGTAAGAAATGAAACACACACACACAACCACAAAACCTCCTCCTCTCAGCTCCTCATAATTTCTTTTCTGGAACATCTTTACCAAATCAGAAGCTGTATTTCTTTATGGAGAGAAGACAGATGCACATGAAGAAAAACCTACTTAGAAACAAAGATTGAAGGAATCTCAGAGATCACTGGACTTGCAACTTGCATGTTGAAATATGACCTAAAGAGGTGCTTTATTTGGCCTAGACAGTGTTTGTTCCTTCTTCCTTTTGAATTGGGCTGACATCATGATCTTCCACATAAAAATTTATACTTGTGACTTCTCTCAAAAAATCAGAAAATCTGGCAACGCTGGGTTGGCTACTCCAAAGAACAGGCAGTAATCAGCTGAAGTAAAGTTGCTGTTGCCCTATCCAAATGGGAAAGTGCCCCCTACTTCTCAACAGTCCCAAGCAGGCCCACTTCAGTGGTTTGCGTTACTTATCTGTCATTTGAGTAGGCAAAGCTTGCTCTAGGGGCGTAACCTAATCTTCTTTACATGCAACTGAGGATCATAAAAAGCTAAATTATTCAGGGAACTGCAAAACTCATGTCTCCTTTTAGAATGATGTCTTCCATTTTTCCATGCCCTCTCTCCTAGGTGGGAATAAGATTTTTATATAGAAAGAAATAGCCCTTTCATATATTTAGGAAGTTATTTCCGTAAATGATGCTTTAGAGAACTTTATCCATTGTCGATTCCCAGAGACACTAATTAGCACCCCTGTGGCACATAAATCTCCAACGACGAATCAAAGAGTCAGTCATGGAGAGATGCAGCAAGCGTCTGTCCCTGATGTGGCCCCTCCAGGTTCAATCAGAATAGTCAGTGGTCAGTGTCACAGAGAGGTTATAACGCCCTTGTTTGCTAGTTATGATTATGGTGGAAGTTCATTATTTTCACCAGCAAAATTTTACTCTAGCAAGGATTAGAATTATTTTTAGGCAGTATAAAAAAAATCAGTTGCCATGATTCCAACTCATGCCAACCTCATGTGTGTCAAGGGAGAGCTATGCTCCACAGGGTTTCAGTGTCTGATTTTCTGGAATTAGATGGCCAAGCCTTTCTTTTCAGGCATCTCTGGGTAGACTTGAACCTCCAAGCTTTTGGTTAACATCTAAGCACTTAACCATGTGCGCCACCCAGGGTCACCCAGACAGTATAAAGCTAGGTATAAATTATGCCCTCAAGTAAGCCTACATAATGGTTACCTTCACAGTGCTTGCTACTACATGGGAGCAAAGAGGAGCTTAGTTATTATGAGCATGAACTCAGTGTTGTATAGACCTGGAAGCAAGTCCTAGCTCTCCCTCTTACTCACTATGTTACTTGGGCAAGTTCCTTAGTGCCTTTGGACCTTCCTATCCACACTTAAAAATGAATATAAAATTATCAGTTACCTAAAGAGCTGTTATGAAGAGAAAAGGAGATAATATAGGTAAACTGCTAAGTATGACACCTGTGTATAGAGGAAATATTCAACAAATTATAGAAAATTCCTATTATAGTTATAGCTTACCCATTTGCATAAAGTCCTTTGGCAAGCCTGGCTCTGTACCCTTAGGCTGGCCTATGTGCCAGACTAAGATAGAACAGGAAGAAAGGCCTTGCAATCCATTTCCCAAAATTAGCAAATGAAAACATTATGGATCACAAGAGTATTGTTCAATATGGTGCTGGAATATGAGCCTCCTAGGTTGGAAGGCATTACATAATAGCTACAACCATGGACTCAAACATGCTGATGATCAGTGGGGATGGTTCAGGACCAGGCAACATTTTGTTCTGTCATACATAAGTTCATCATGAGTTGGAGCCTACTTGACGGTTACTAACAACAACTAACAAGCATACTCTTCTGACATCTGACCATCACTTTTGTACAAATGGGCTCCCAACACCCATCTGTGTTCTAAACCACACTGACTAAACTACCTTGAACTCTATTTCCCAGCCTATTCTTCATTTCAGCTTCTGATTCTTAGACAAATCTTCTTTGATGTTTGATATTGTTCCCACAATAATGCCCACTAGTCTCCATCCTCAGCTACAACTCACAATTACTTCTTCTATTATAATAATAATGGAAACCCTGGTGGCGTAGTGGTTAAGAGCCACAGCTGTTAACCAAAAGGTCGGCAGTTCAAATCCACCAGGTGCTGCTTGGAAACTATGGGGCAGTTCTACTCTGTCCTATAGTGTCTCTATGAGTCAGAATTGACCTGACAGCAATGGTTTTTTTGGCTTGGTATTATAATACAAGTATTTATCATCAGGGAGCATCGACTGTATGCTTGGCACTGTGCTGAATGCCATAACATGGACAATTTTATTAAATCCTCATACCAAATAAAGGATGGAACTGAGATGTGAACCCAAGGATATTTGATACCAAAGCTGAAGTTTTGGCCTTTCTGAGCCATACTCTGTATCAGAGACCCTAAACACTGATACCCTACCCTGTTGCAGGCCTTTGTAATAATATTCCTGCTATATTCAATCTGGCCTGGAAAAGAAGTGAGAATCAGATGTATATTCTTTTTTATGCCTATTAAAATTCTATTCTGCTTTAAAAGACCAGTTAAAAATCTCCCGCCTAGTTTTCTGACAGGCCTTTTCCTTGTCTGAATTTCTATAGCAACTATCATTTGATCAATTCTGTGATTATTAATTACGCACAGATTTAGTGTCTTTCCCTCTGTTTTCTTTTGAGAATGTATTAACCTTCATTATTTTTTTAATTTTTATTGTGCTTTAAGTGAAAGTTTACAAATCAAGTTAGTCTCCCACAAAAACTTGTGTATACCTTGCTACATATCCCCAATTGCTCTGCCCCTAATGAGACAGCCTGCTCCCTCCACTCTCTCTTTTCGTGTCCATTTCGCCAGCTTCTAGCCCCCTCTACCCTTTCATCGCCCCTTCAGGCAGGAGATGCCAGCATAGTTTCAAGTTAACCTTCATTATTGTTGTTGAACTTTATATGTGTCCATATTATAGACCAAAAAAAAAAAAAAAAGCTCATTGCCATTAAGGCGAATCCAACTCACAGCGACCCCTGTAAGACAGAGTAGAACTGCCCCATAGGGTTTCCAAGGAGCGGCTGGTGGATTTGAACCACCAGCCTTTTGGTTAGCCATTGAGCTCTTAACCACTGTGCAACCAGGGCTCATGTTATGTATTCCCTACTAAAGACATCAGCTACTAACCAAAAGGTTGGCAATTAGAATCCACTAGCTTCTCTTTGGAAACCCTATAGGACAGTTATACTCTATCCTACAGGGTTGATATGAGTCAGAATTGACTCGATGGCCAAGGGTTTGGTTTTGTTTTTATTAAAGTGAAAACTCCTTAAAGTCAGACTTCACATCCTATCCTCATCAGAACCTTGTTGAAAATAGACTTTTTTTTTTTTTAAAGTACTTTTAAAAGTTTAAAATACTGTATGGCTAGTAATCCCTAGTAACATCTCCTCTGATTTATGAACAAAACACCTTGAAGATACAGGAAGGGCAAAAGGACTCACAAGAGCAACAAAGCTTAGAATCTAGGAATATCTCATAACCATAAGGGTAGAGAAGCTAGAATGTGGGGGAAATCAATGATCCATTTATGCTTCACCTCATGGAACAGTGAAGTCACTCATGACTGCATCTTTTGAGGTAAAATGAGCAGCTCAATTCATGTACTGCCTGCTTTGCGATTGAAAGATTACAACGTGTGAGCCAACCAAAGAATCAGGCAAGCATCCCTCCACTGCACAGGTGCTGTTTTCTGAAACGGCCTGTATACTGTTACTCTACATCCTTTCTCCATCTTTTTACATTCACTTGGAGACTGAAACTCCCCAAAAACGACATGGCAGGGAGAGAAGGGAACTGGCAATGGAATAAGGCATCCTGGGAGTTACTGTACCCACAAATATATTGCTAAAGATGGAGCTGGAGTTACAGTGAGCACCAGTAGGGGGGCAGGATGGGAATTTAATTTTTTATATATACCTAATTAGTTCATTACATCAGAGAACAAAGCAGGGAAAGCAGGAGATGAGCCCACCTGTACCTAACAAAACTATGCTAGGTAATGTCTTGTTGACTAAAAATTTGATGAGAAAGGGTACAGCTTTCAAGTTGTACCTACTTCCAAAAAGATAATCCAACCACCCATCTGGAATGAATTCAGCCCAGAAACAGTCACGTGGCCTGTCGTAACCATTACATATTGCACTTGGCCCAGTGTAACAGAAGAGTGGACATAGTGGCTTAAATAAGTAATTGGGTCTGTTTTTCTTGTTTAACAATAACCCAGAGGAAGGCATTCCCCAGCAGTTGCAGTACTTGACTAAACAAATTACCAGAGACACAAGCTTCTCTCTTTCCACTCATCATCTTTAGAATATGGTTTATTTCCTGTTGCTTATCTTTTTGTGACCAGCAGATGGCTGCTTTACCTTCATCATTTCAGCTCCATTGCAAGCTGGAAAGATGACAAGCAAAGGGCAAGAGGCACATGCAAACTGAAACTCCCCTCTTCCAAATAGCTTTCCTGGAAGGCACCTTCGGTGATGCCTACTTACATGTCATTGTTGAAAATTGTATCATGTATTCAGATTTACCTTCAAAGAAGAATTGGAAATGTAATTTTTAATCAAGATATTTCACTGCTACAAACAAAATAATATTGGATAGAGATCAGATTTAAATGACAGTGAATTGGAAGTGAGGTAGTGGTGGGGGGAGCATTCTTTAGATCATACAGGTCGTCTGTAAGGAGTCTAGATCTTATTACTCAATGTGCAATGGGCTGTCACTGAAGGGTTTTAAGCAGATAAACCTCTCTTCTGGATGAATAATAGGTTAGGAGAGGAACAGAGAAAAAGGTGACACTATTAAGGCGTAGTGGTTAAGTGCTTACGGCTGCTAACCAAAGGGTCAGCAGTTCAAATCCGCCAGGCGCTTCTTGGAAACTCTATGGGGCAGTTCTACTCTGTCCTGTAGGGTCGTTATAAGTCAGAATCTACTCGACAGCACTGGGTTTGTTTTGTTTTGTTTTTTTGTTATTAAGGGTCTAGGAGCTGTGGTGACACAGTGGTTAAAGTGCTCGGCTGTTAGAAAAAGGTTGGCAGTTCAAACCCACAAGCTGCTCCATGGGAGAAAGATGTGGCAGTCTGCTTCCATAAAGATTACAGCCTTGAAAGCCCTATGGAGCTGTTCTACCCTGACCTATAGGGTGGCTATGAGTTGGAATCCACTCGATGGCAATGGGTAGTAAGGGTCTAGGAGGCACTGGGTAGTGCAAACAGTTAAGTGCTGGATTAGTAACTGAAAGGTTGGTGGTTCAAACCCTCCCAGAGATGCATGGGAAGACAGGCCTGTCAATCTGCTTCCAAAAGGTCACAGCCTTGAAAATCCTATGAAGCAGTTCTACCCCGCACACATGGGGTTGCCATGAGTCAGAATCAACTCAATTGACAACTAGTTTGGCTCTTGGTTATTAAGAGTCTCTTCTATTCTCTACCCAACGAATCATGATAATTTGTGCTAGATTGGTTGAGTGGAGACACATGGAAGAAAATAAATTCAATACATATTTTTACATAGAACTGGAAAGAGTTGCTGATGCATTGAACACAGGTGTAAGAGAAGTGCAAAGGTTCCCAGGTTTCTGGATGGAGGAACTGGGTCAATGGTAATGCCAGTCACTGCGATGGGAAAGATGGAGAGAGACACAGATCTGGCAGGATGAGATGCCATGTGGTCAGATTTAAGTGTGCAAAGTTTGAGATTCCCCACATCAAAGTGACATAGAGGGAAAATGCTAAGGGGACAATCAATTATGTAAATTTGAAGGTTAGGGAATAGATATATCCTGGAGATATATTTTTGATATGAACAACCAATATATAGCTCTCAATGTCAAGGGAATGGCCAAGATCCCATTGGGAAAAAGTGTAGACATAAAAGAGAGTTCAAACCTGCAGAGAAGTCAGTGGAGTAAGCTAGAGAGGTGAAAATGAACCAGGAGATGTCAGTTGACATCATAAATTTCATTAAAGAACAGATGTCTGAGAATATTCAAATACACTTCACTTAGGTACCTCAATTTCTGGGAAGGCAAAATAGTCCACAAGAATTAGAAATGAAGTAAAACTACTCACCCACTGCTGTCGAGTCGATTCTAACTTACAGCGACCCTATAGGACAGAGTAGAACTGCCCCGTAGAGTTTCCAAGGAGTGCCTGGCGGATTCAAACTGCCGACCTTTTGGTTAGCAGCCGTAGCACTTAACCACTACCCCACCAGGGTTTCCGAGGTAAAATTAGTAGATCTAAATTTAGGGATATAAGATCTCAAGGTAAAATAAAAGCGGATTTTGTTTGTTTCATGTACAAGTATTTTAGATATAATTTATAGTGTGAATATACATAGACATAAGAAGTATTGTTTACTTACATGGAAACCCTGGTGGGGTAGTGATGAAGTGCTATGGCTGCTAGCCAAAAAGTCGGCAGTGCGAATCTACCAGGCACTTCTTGGAAACTCTATGGGGCAGTTCTAGTCTGTCCTATAGGGTTGCTATGGCTCAGAATTGACTCGGTGGCAATGGGTTTTTTTTTTTTTTTTTTTGATTATATGCATTCAAATGTATGCTTTAATAAAATCCAAGAAATAGAGATTGGTAGTGTATTTTAAATTTTATTTTTTCTTATCCTAGTAGAAGAAACCTCAAAATTTATTTTGCACTCTTAACTTTCCCATAAAAAGTATCCGATTCTGGTTCAAGAGAGGCAATTTCTCATTGCAAGATTACAAAGAATAAGAAATTTCAAAATGTCTGGAAAATGATAACTGGTTTAAACATGCCAAATAAAAGTCCAAAGATAGAATCAAAGATAAATATCAAGGTAAACAAAAGGATAACCTACACACGGATGATAAAGATAATCCAAAAACTTAAAAAAAAAAATTACTCTAATTTTTTCCTGAGTAGATTGAGTGGATGTTTTTGAACTTTATTTTTCATTTACAGTTTGCCCCAGGATAAAAAGATAAGCTCTATTAATCAGAAAAGGTTAATGGTGTATTATTTCTTTGGTAGGTTGATAACAGTTTCTGGACCAAGTTGTTTGTGACTTCTGTCCAAGAATACTATTGTACTTCAGCAGCAAATCACATGAAAATGTCAACTGTATGTTTGATTTTACCCACTTAAAGAAAAATCCCACAAGGAGCATTATAAGATAATGGAATGTGTAAAATTAATCGCTTTTCAAGGGGTCTTTTCCAGTTTTATTTTCCTTGGTTGAATTCCCTTCCCAATTTTGCCCTCAGATATGCATTCTCTTATTGGAAGACGTGTTTGTGGCAAATGTTCCAGGGCCCATTTTGTGTTAACTCCACGTTTATCAAACAATTCCCTCTTACCTAAATATTCCCAGTGTAGTCACTTCCAGCAATTCTCCTTTATTTGTACTCTCCGTTTGTACCTGGTGGATTCTATATTACATTAATTCATAAAGCTAGCTGTGCCAGGCTCCCTACGGTTACAATTATTAAGGCTGTAACTGAAATGATATCTCTCATATTGATCTTCAACCAGAAGTTCTTGTCCCGAAGCTTTTGGTTCACATTAAGACAGTAATGATTGCCTCCACCAAATGAACACTTAATAGTCACAGAAAGCTGAATGAAAAGACTTTGATCACCACCTTTGAGAGCATTGTATTCCAACATCTCTACCATCCATAATTGGCAAACACCAACCTAGCTTTTAATTAAAAGAGAGAGAGACAGAGAGAGAGATACAGAACACTTTTAAAAAATTAAAAAAACTTTATTTCCACACAAAAATTATCTCCCTTTTTGTTTGTATTCTGTCAAATAAATTTATCCCTACACATTATATTTGTTTTTCAGGTCATACATAGATTTTATTTGCCCATGGGTTATTTTTTATATTTCGATTTTTAATAATTTCTTTCTCTTCTTTCTAGAAGAACTGAGCTGAGTTATAAATCTAGTAGAAAGCATAGAAAGTGTGCAGCACTTTAGAGTGCCTGTATGATTTGTTTGTTAAAAGAATTGGTACAGATTAATCAGCATAGTCTCCCCCATGTCTGGAGGGACAGTGGAAGTACTCGATGGTTCTTTCATATTCACATTTCCTCCTGGAAAAAGTAGAATAATGACTCTATAATGAAGCCCTTATCCAAACACAATGTATTCTCAAAAATATTAATGATATTTTTGTAATTGATCAAATGGGAAAAAAATCTCTTTAGGTATTAATTAGACATATTAACGTTATTCACTCTTCCTGCAAAAAAAAGTAACAACACTACAGAGACTTTCTATATCCAAGTTTTAAATCAACTTCATATTGTAGACTCTTAATTTTCCCTAGGAGCCTGGAGATGCATAATTTGAAAATGGACACTCTATAGTCAGTAACTCCACACATAGAAAGAAAACTATGGAGGGTTAAAAAATATCAAGCCTTCATTTTTATGGGTCATTAGCTCTTTAATGCATCTCAAGGGCTTCTAAACCAATGAACTGAGAGTCTTGGTAAGTCTCTAGTCTGACCTGAATGGAAGAATGAGGAAGAGCTCAAGGATTAGCAGTGCTCAATGCTATTAAAATATTCACAGAAGGCTAATTTGAAAATGTATTAACCACATAATAAGTTAAGGCCCATCACAGATCAAAAGCTAAGTTTCGAAACAGGAAACAATTGGCAGCAGTAATTGGCCAATATTCAGGGAGGAAAGACTAGAGAGTGAAGGCTGGGATTGAAAATGACCTGATAGCTTTTTAAGACCTTGTGGTTGGCAGAGATCCCTGTAATATTGTCCTGTTTCCATTGGTATATCTTCCCTTAGGAGACAAATGCCTGAAAAATAGAAGCCCTGATACCTTCTCCATGGATATGAAACAGGCTTTGGGGTAGACAAAGTGAGGAAAAATTATTCCCATCACTTTTATTTCCAACCACAAGTCATCTTCAGAAACCATTATAACTCTTTCACTATTAAGGTTTCTTCCTCAAATTTAGAAAGCAGTGCAGTATTTTCAGGGAGACTTCTCAGCTACCACCAATGTCTCTAGGGCTATGCATGTTGACTGTCTTGAAAACTCAACCTAGTTGCAGTTGTGGTTTGTATGGAAAAGAAAAAGTCAAATTCAAGTCATAGAAGCAGGAAAAATAATAAAAGTTTTCTATTAGAGTGATATAATAATATAATTGGATAATAGATGCTATACCTGAAATATATCAATGTTTTATAATACATTCAAAATTAAAATACATATTTCTGTCTAGAGAGAACAAGGCTTTTTTTTTTTTCCTCCAGTTTGGCAAATTTCTGGGGACTCACCCAAATATTAGCTTGAACACAAATGAGTTCCTGTACCTTGAAAGATTTCTCCTATCACCAATTTGCTGGTAAGAAAGAGAGATGACCTCATTTCCTTAAACTAAATACTTCAGGGCGCTTTTGCCACACAATTACAGGATTAACAAAGATTGTTCCAGACTGATGAAAAAGGCTAAGTAGACAATGATATAAGAAACTTTTCTATTATTCACCTATACCAGTTAATACATTTTTACCACAACTTCAGTTGCAATTTTCAAGCACAATTAGGAAAATAACTCAGTAAGGAAATAAATCTAATTACTTCATTAATTGAGGTTATCTGCTTCCCATTATTCAAAAATAAAGTAGACTTGACATTCTTATGCAGAAGGAAACTATTAATAAATTAATCATCATATATCATAGACAACAATTGGGTTTTGAACAGCTGGTTAAAATTATTACATGATAGCAGGAAAAAAATTTTCCTTTCTTTTGTCTTCTCTGCCACGTAACATTAAATAGTTGAAACCAACTAACAAATGGAAAAATATATACACAAATAATTTTGTACTAGCCAGTTCTCTTTTGGTTACAAATGCAGAAATACAATTTGAACTAGTTTAACAAAAATAAAGAAATGTACTGGCTCTTGTAACATGTATTAATTATCTGTTGCTGTATGATACCCAAAAAAACCCAGTGCCCTCGAGTATGATAAGCCAGCCCAAAATGTTTAACGAACAAGTCTGAAATTTAGGCAGGACTCAAGGGAAGCTCATCTCTACAGGATCTGCTGGGGCAGCTCAACCCAGACCTGGAGGATTTAGTTCCAAATGGTCACTCAAGTGGCTGGAAAACAAGTGTTATCAACTAGAGCTCAGCTAGGGCTGAGGGCTGGGGACCTCTATTATTTCTCCCACATGGCCTTTTCTATGTCCTGCTTTCACTTCTTCCCATTGTGGCAGGTTCCAAGGGTGACTATCCCAGGAGTACCAGGTAGAAGTTGGATTATCTTCCATGTACTACTTTTGAAAGCTGGATGGCATCACTTTCGTTGTCGTGAGGCCTCCTAGATTCAAGGGGAGGGAACACAGAGTCTAGGTAAGGCATGTCAAAGTTACATTGTAATAACAGCAAGTGGGATGGGAAATCTTGTAGCCACAATGGAAAGTAAAATTTACCACATAATCAAAATTTAGAAAAGCTCTACTCCTCTACCTTTGCCCTACTGCCCCCTCTCTATATTGTTGATAGTTGCCATTGAATTGGCTTCAAATCATGGCAACCCCGTGTATAACAGAATGAAACAGTGCCCTTTCTTGCCATCTTCATGAACTTTGGCATGTTTGAGTCCCTTGTTGTGACTATTGTGTAGGGCCTTCCAACCGAGGAGGTTCATTTTCCAGCACTGTATTAGACAATATTCTATTAGGATCCACAAGGTTTTTCTTAGCTAATTTTCAGATGTAGATCACCAAGCCTTTCTTCCTGTTTGTTTTAGTCTGGAAGTGCCACTGAAACCTGTCCACTGATGAGCTCCTGATGGTATTTGAAATGTCATAGCATAGCTTCCAGCATTATAGCTGCACACAAGTCACCACAGTCCGACAAACTGACAGACAAGTGTTGGAATTTGCTTGAATTTGGATGTGTCTATGCAGCTTCCATGACCTTGCCTTGGTCAAGTTGTTCTGACTTCCCCAGTATTGTGTACTGTCTTATGCTTTATCAAAGTTAACGTGTCTCTATTGTCTAGTTAGTGTTTTTCCTTTCCCACCCACCCCAACCGCCATAACCACCAATGATTATTTCTCTGTGGAAACATTTTCATGAGTTTTTATAATAGTGGTCTCATACAGTATTTGTTCTTTTGTGATTGACTTATTTCACTCAGCATAATGTCCTCCAGATTCATCCATGTTGTGAGATGTTTCACAGATTCACCATTATTCCTTATTGTTGCATATCATGTGTATGTACCATAGTTTGTTTATCCAGTCATCTGTTGATGGACACTTAAGTTGTTTCCATCCTTTTGCTATTGTAAACAATGCTGCAATGAATGTGGGTATGCATATGTCTATTCGTGTGACTGGTCTTATTTCTTACTTCTCTGCTATATATTCCTAGGAGTAGGATTGCTAGATCCTATGGTATTTCTATTTCTAGCTTTTTAAGGAAGCACCACATCATTTTCCCAAATGTTTGTAGAATTTTATATTCCCATCAGCAGTGCATAAGAGTTCCAGTCTCTCCACAGCCTCTCCAACATTTGTTATTTTCTTTTTTTAAAATTTGTGCCGGTAATGGTGGGATAAGATGGTATCTCATTGCAGTTTTGATTTGCATTTCTCTAATGCCTAGTGGGAGCCCTGGTGGTGCAGTGCTTAAAAGTGATGGCTGCTGAGATTGGCAGTTTGAATCCACCATCTGATCCTTGGAAACCTAAGGGGCAGCTCTACACTGTCCTATAGGATGGCTATGAGTCGGAATCAACTCATCGGCAATGGGTAAAGGCTATTGACAGCAAGCATTTCCTCATATGTTTATTATCTACCTGAATGACCTCTTTGATGAAGTGTCTATTCATTTCCTTTGCTCACTTTTTAATTGGATTATTTGTCTTTTTGTTGTAGATTTAGATTTTAGAGGTTAGATCTTTGTCGTAGCATACTCATCTTCTTAAGATTGTGGAACAGAAGGGCTGGCATAATTTCCACTCCAATAAGGCTTGTTCTGGAGGTAAATTAGGCCCATTAGAAGAGCTGGCCTTCAGAATCTAGGATAAGCAAAGGTAGAAAAAAATCATCAGGGGTTGTT
Source organism: Loxodonta africana (assembly GCF_030014295.1). NCBI lineage: Eukaryota > Metazoa > Chordata > Mammalia > Proboscidea > Elephantidae > Loxodonta > Loxodonta africana. The sequence goes on along the minus strand of NC_087347.1, from coordinate 105,465,479 downwards.
TTGCATTGTTAGGCATTGTGACTTATTCATACCAATTATTTCTTTATTCATAACCTATGATCCCACTCCTGACAAGACAACCTTGGAAACCCTGGTGGCATAGGGGTTAAGAGCTAAGGCTGCTAACCAAAGCGTTGGCAGTTTGAATCCATCAGGCACTCCTTGGAAACTCTAGGGGGCAATTCTACTCTGTCCTATAGGGTCGCTATGAGCCAGAATTGACTCTACAACAACAGTACCAATGGTATATGATTAGTAAGTACTAGCCAAAAGAGGTCCATGTTGCTAGAATTGTAGAGATTCAAGTTCTCTTTTGGGTTTAAGCCATGTTTCTTCTGAGATAAGGAAACAATGACCAATGAGGAAAATGGAAACAAGTGGGCACAATCACAGGTTGCTATTTTTCTTCATACTGGTGTAAATATATCTCTGAAAGAATAATCAAATATATAAAGGTATCTCAAAAGGATTGAATAAGAAATGGGAGCACATGAAGGGGAAATAGAAGTGTATAGCAACCAAAAGGGTCACAGTTTTGTATTTGTAGTTTGAGTGTGAAAATAAGGCATTAGAGGCAGTCCCTGGGCTATGAACGCAGACTTTTGGACAACTCGTATTTAAGAACAGACTGTCACAAAGCCTATTATATTAAAATTTGAGTTAAATAAAATGGTTCATACTTTGTGGTGCTCATGAAAACATTGTGTGGTTTGGAAGTGTTTCTTAAGTGTTTTGTATGCATAGAAAGGTAAAATATATGCCTTATATAGTAGTTGCTAAATAAGAACCATATGTACCTGTTCCAACTTACCTACAAATTTGACTTAAAAGACAGATTTAGGAATACATCTTGTTCGTAACCCGAGGATTGCCTGTACTTAAAACATTGCAGATTTCTTTGCTTTGGATCCTCTCTCTCCATAAGTTAAAGGTGTAATGCTGTCGTATCACAGTATTTTTTTTTTTTTTTTTTTGCTTAAAGAAAAATTGACCAAAAGAAAAAGGTGCTGTCCTTAAATTGAAATTTAAAGTTGGAACCACATAAAAAGAAGTCTTTATAAATCATCAAGTTGGCCCGGCAGGGTGAAAGACAGCAATGTAAGATTAAGCAAACCAGAAGTTTCTCTGCTGTGATTGCCCTTGCTCTTCAGAGCTCTTTCTTTCTCTTTGACGAGTAGCCCATGGCACTTGACTGCAACTGGGGAGGTCAGCTCAAGCCTCATGAAGAAAGGACAGAAACAAATAACCTGAAATGACACAGCCGCTGATGCAGCTTGTTGCTCTGTTTGCTTATATTTTGAAGTATATCATGTGAGCTCAATTGCAAAGAATAGCACTGGACAGGGTGAAGGGTTGCATACACTGAAGAGTGGGCAAGATTCTTGGTGAGGCAAAAGTCTGAAGGACAAGAGCCTTTAGCATCAACTGAAAGTCTTTCTGTATAAATACGACCTCAAAAAAATTGGACAGCACTGCACAGCCAATAGACAAATAGCAAACTGGACAAACTTCCTTAGTTGTGTTGCTACCTAACAAGCTTATCTAAGAATTTTCTTGGATGACTTTGACCCAAATGAAGCAGAACTATTTTCTTTATCCCTTTGGTGACCCAATTATTTTCTGCTTTGAATTTTTTGTTGATACCATGTGTTTCATTAACAGAAGCATGCTGAATCATTGAATGTGTTTGAATTTTTGGTAGGTAGTATGGATTTTTTGTTGTTGTTGCTGCCCCCTCTCACAAGCCTGCCCTAAATGTTTAGCGGTACATAAGAAGTGCCACTAATTGTACCTCCGAGTCCCTGTCGGGGTCTATTGGGATATGTGTAACAAATCAAAATTTTCAAAATTTGTTTTCCTACCAAAAATTCTGACACCTCATACAATACCCTGTAAAAACAGTAATTCGTGGTGCGTGCCCATTTCTCTGGTTTCAAACAATTGTAAAGGCTGCTGCTTTGTAGCAGCGAGCACTGTGAGTGGTACCGCAGCTTCTCAATAAACCCCCAGAAGCTGAAAAAGTTCATGGTAGCTGTACATACCTCTGTGCTTGAAAGGGTTGTTAACTGGATACTTGGAAATTGGATGTCGCAGTGAAGAAAGCACAGGTCCTACTCTCCGTGGCCTGAAGACAACATTGTGTATCACAAGGGGATGAGACAACTAGCAGTCTAGTATCTACTTACTTACTACGTTTGAGCCTCAGTTTAGAGTGCAATAATACCTATTTTTATATCAAATAATATTTTGGATGTAAATAAAAAAGAAATGCTGTTTATTGCAATAGTAATGCTACCTTGCCTACACAGTCATTGACCCAATATTTTGCCCATAGAAATCTCTCGAGAAATATTCACTTAACCTGTGGCTCAATTTTCTCACCTTCCTAATGGATGTAATGATTTTTTCTATACCTTAAAGTCAGTTGCTTTTATGAAGATAGTAGATATGAAAATACTCTGAGAAATAAAGTGAAGTGTTTTTATTGAGACTCAAGATTCATCTTAACTGTTTATTCCATGCCTGCCATATACCAAGTACACTGCTGGTCTTTGGCATTGCTTGATCTTAAACTAAAATTCTTTATTCTGATTGAAGTTGTCTCTGCCCCATCACTTTTAATGACTAACACATGTATTGAATGTTTCTCCATTTTGTCCCTTGTTTCAAACTTTTGGCCCTCCCATGGATTTTTAATCTGGAATCACAGTGGGAACAGATCATAATCACATGGGAGGCTTTTTTTTTTTTTTTTCCAAACTGCAGTCACCTGTAAGTTTCGGCTATATCTTCCAGAGGCGCTGCCCAGTACCAATAATCACTGCAGTGTGAGTTGCTGTACTTGCAGGTTTGTTTCCCTTAAGTGTGTTTGGGTTAAAAAAAAAAAAAAAAAATGAGATTCCCCCTCTAGAAATGTCCTTGTTTTATGGTGAGACTGAATTTTGCCTTCTACACCTTGCATTGTAGACTCCCATTATTAATTGCTATTGTAGGAAATCTATTTATCCTTTGTCAGTATCCTGAGTAGGGCTTCGTAAATCATGTGAAAGCAATTTCTTCTTAGAAATTTTAAATACTGTTTCAAAGCATGAAAAAAAAGTATTTTTATCCTAAGTTTACAAGAGAAGGTATGACTTTTTTTTTTTAATTTTCCACTCCAAATTCATTAGAGATCTTAACCAAGATCTTCCACTCCTCCATACAATTTCTTCTACCCCCATTGCTCCCTGACACGTGTCCTGTTTCCTGAGAGAAAAAAAAAAAAAAAAACCTCCTGCAAAATATATTTAATAAACCCTCTCCAGGAATTCTTCAAGAACTTTGCCATTAAACTCTTGAGCTTGTGACCAAAAAAGCAATTCTTAACTTTTTCCTTTTTATTGCTGTTGAGCTGGGGGTGCCTTTCACTGTGGCTGGATAAGGAAAATTAAATCAGTGGTAAAGCCACAAATTTCCAGAGAAATTTGAGAATATGTAATAAGAAACAAAATTTTTTTTCTTTGTTTATGATTAAAATTTAGGAATCTCTTTTTATATATTTAAATCATTTCTACTTACAAAGAGTGAAAACCTGCCTTACACTATAAAAAAATTGTTTTGAAGGTTTTTAAGCTAACCTTTTCTGTTTTAAAGTTTAGCTGTACAGCTTTCATTTCAAGAATTTACATTATAATTTTTGACTTCAAACTATAAAAATTTCCTTTTACAATATGACTTAAATAATTGGTTCCTAGGTTCGTTTTGTACCTGTTTATATGCTACAGTTTAAGTTTTTTGTTCATTTTTTAACTGCCACAGATTTCAAATCCCTGTCCCCAAACCCATATAATGACCATTCCATGTCCCATTATCTTCCAAATATTCCCACTTGGTCCTATAGTTTATCTGCCTTCACATTTCCCTTAAAATATCTCCTAAATGAACCACAGAGGATTCTCCCCTAAATGCCCAGGATCACAATTTGGGAAACATTACTCTATGTGACTGATTTCTCCCCAAACAAACACTTTGATCATTTAAAAATGATGGCCCTTGCCGAGAGCACTAATGAGCTAACTCGTGCTTGCCGTGTGTACACAATGAAGGATAAAAAATGGGCCTGGAATTAGGCTCCCTCTTTATTCATCCAAGGGGAGCGTCAGTGAGCTTTTTTTTTTTCTTTAATTAATACTATTTTGGCAACTTCCTTTGATTTGAAAACGAAAAGGCTTTAAGTAGGTGACTTGTGGAAGGACTTTCTCTTTGTAGATGTCTGTAAAAAGTGGAAAGGTGAACATCTTCCAGTGGACTTCGGAGAGTCAGGGAACTGATGGCACCTCACCCACTAGTAACAACCAAAAGGGTCTTGCTCAGCTTCTTCCACTTAATGTCCAGAAAAATAGACTTATGGCTAAATACTAACTTGATTTTTTTTTTTTTTTCCCCTGATACGGTGCTAAGTACAAATGCAAGCGTTTCCTTCCTGGGCGATTTCATTGGGAAGGCTCCTTTGTCTGTGTAAAATGCCTTCCACAGCACAAGAGAAAACCAAGGACAGAGGAATGGGAGAAGGAATTTTCTTCTGGCCTTCTCCTTTGAGCCTGACTCTTCTCACTGTCTTTCATGGGTACACTGGGGAGTAAGGCATCAATCTGAAGACCCAGGGAGCTCAAAAGGCTAAGGCTTTTACTTTAGGAGGGGTTTTTGTCAGGGTTAAGAACGCAGGAGGTCTTTTGATGATATAGTAGCTAACATTTATTGAGCACTTATTATATACTAGCCCTCTTTAAGTGCTTTAATACATTCAATCATTTTGCAGCTCTATGGGTTGGAAGTTGGAAGTTATAATTACCTCTATTTTGTAGATGAGGAAACTGTAGCAGAGAGAGGTTAAATAATCTGTTCCAGGTCACACAGATTAGCATGGCTTGAATTCACTAGTTGCTTTAATTGTGATTGTATAAAATTATTTTGTATGTAAACTTTCTTTTATTTTACTTCTCTCTTTCTTTCCTTCCTCTTTGGAAGATTTTAGAATTCTTTTTTTTTTTTAATCCCCAGTATTCTATAATTGTGTACAGACGTACTTTTTTAAGGAGCCCTGAGGGCACAGTAGTTAAGTGCTAGGCTGCTGACGGGAAAGGTTGGTTTCAGGAACTCACCAGCCGCCCCACAACAGAAAGATGTGGCAGGAAAAAGGTGTGGCGGTCTGCTGCCATAAAGATTTACAGCCTTGAAAACCCTATGGGGCTGTTTTATGCTGTCCTATAGGGTTGGTGCATAGTGATTAAGTGCTATCTATGGCTGCTAACCAAGAGGTCGGCAGTTCGAATCCTCCAGGCGCTCCTTGGAAACTCTATCGGGCAGTTCTACTCTGTCCTATAGGATCGCTATGAGGCGGAATCGATTCGACGGCACTGGGTTTGGTTTTTGGTTGGTATAGGGTTGCTATGAGTCAGAACCAACTCCACACTCTGGGTTCTTATTCATTTGTACTGGAGACTTGGTAGACTCTTTCCATCGGAAACACATATGAAGATATTCTGGAATATTCTCTTGTATTTTATTTAAAATTTTTTGCCTATCCACTTAAAAAATTTGTTCTCCTTTTTGAGTTTTCCAGTTAGATGTTGAACTTGCTGGATTATTTTCCATCTTTTGTTTTCTGTGATTCATCTCTTAGTTTTTTCTAATATCTCCTGAGATAGTTGTCATTCTTATTCTCCAAAAATTCTGTTGATTAAAAAAAAAAAAATGCTTATTTGTATTTTTAATTTCCAGATGTCTTTCTTGACTATTTTTATGAATCCTATAGTTGCTATGAGTTGGAATTGACTCGACAGCAATGGCTTTTATTTTTTAATATACTTTCATATCTCAATAATATTACTAATGTATTTTTTTTAATTTTCATCTGATTTCTGTAATATCTATGCTGATTTTGGGTCTATTCTATGTTTGCTTATTGTGCTATTTCCCTTTGATTTTGCAACTTTCCACAAAGGCTGTAACTTAAATATCATGAGTGCAGAGGCTATATTCTTCAGTGCTTAGAACAGTATATGTCACCTATTTGCTGATTAATAAATATAATTAATTAACTTATTAATTAATTTCTGGAAACTCATACCTGCACATTGATATTTTTAAAAAACAAAATCAAAACCAAACCATTGAGCCGATTCCAACTCATAGTGACCCTTTAGGACAGAGTAGAACTTCCCCATATGGTTTCCAAGGAGCGCCTTGTGGATTCGAACTGCCAACTTTTTGGTTAGCAGCCGAACTCTTAAACATTACGAGATACTAAAACGCTGACTGGAATTTCTATGTGTTTGAAAGTGGGTGCTGGGCTTGGTGATTGAAGACTTCTCTGTGGAGCGACGACTTGATGAAGCAGGCTTTCACTGAGGATCTCCAAGTTTCAGGATCTGAAGGACTTTGGTGCCATTTGATCTCATAGAGAATACTCTTCCAGAGTCTAGAAGAAGGCGTACATTTTTGCCTCTGTCATTACTGGGGGAAGGGGTGAGAATAGGGGCTAGTGGCCCTATTACTTAGTAGGTAGACTTTTCATTTCATAGTTTGCAGACCCATGCTCTGTCCTCTACAATGCCTGGTATCCCTGAATCTAGACTATAGAGGCTGCCTAGTTTAAAGTCTCTTGTCTCACACAGGTCTGGGATTTAGTGCTGTGGATTTAGATGAGTAAAACGTGACCCCTACACTCAAGAGTTCAACCCTTGGCAGTATATCTGCTCTTCTTTTCAGTAATGCGCTTTGTCTTTTCAATAAATTCGTTATATGTAACTCTTACTGTTACCTCCTCAAAGATGAGAGAAGTGTGTGATAAATAATGAGGGAGATTATTTACTCTGGGAACTCTGACAGTCTAACCATAGGCATAGTAATCAGATTGAGGAGTTTTTGATGATTCCACCCATTCCTTTGTCGATTTTCCCTAGAAACTCCCCAGATAATCCCAAATTCAGGTTCACATAATATTTTTTCAAACTATATCAACTTACCTCTACTTTGGGTAGTGTTCATTTAAGACTACATCTAAACAAATAGTGTTAACTTCAAGGTCAATCAGAAAAACAGGATGAAGGATTGGTCTTTTGTGAAAATGTGCTGCCTTTGAGAGTTAAAAAGAAAGAAAGAAAGAAATGGCAGATTTTCTCTTATAAACCGTATGTTCTTGCATTTCTGATATCTGGAATCAACAGCTTGCCAGAAACATTCCCAATCAAAAGTCATTCTAACTCGTAAAGGTGTCCAAAGAAGTCTGTTCTGATTACTGAAGATGTTGAACTAATCTTGACTTCAAACAGTAGATATTTCCACACTTTAGTGGTATATGACAGCTCCATTCATTCCACAATGTCAAATTCTTTGGTTTTGGCCATTGGGTATTTATGCATTTCTGGCTAGGGAAGCAGAGAAGCCTAATTTGATTCTGGAGCCAAAAGTTTTTAGGCCCTGTTCCTTTGGAACTTGGACTCAAAGATTTTGGCACTGAATAAAGACTAGGACAGATCAAGTAGTCACACGTAACTAACTGACTCAACAGAGCATATTCAGGGAGAAAGATCATGCCTACACATTGGATAACCATTCTCCAAGGCCGACTGACAACACCCTGAATTCAATCACCCTTAAATAAATACACAAGGAAAACACAGCTTCAACATACCTCCAGGCGCTGCTCTCTATTGCTGCCTGATTGGTTTGAGTGCCATAGGCCAGGCTGCAGATGCAGCCATTACTGTTGTTCTTACTTATGTCTGTCTGCTGTCTGCTAACAAGCATTCATATGCTTTGGATCATTAAAGTCACAACCTCCTATGCCAATCTATTCCCATCCATGGGTCTGCCGGAGATTGGAAAGAGAAATGCTATTTCTGTTTCTATTTCTTTCCATTAGGACCTCCAGCCAGGGTTATTTCTGAGGTCTGAATATCATAGCTTGCACCTTTGCCCCTATTGCGCATATAAATTGTGTTCCCATTAAGCTTGTTCTTTTTCTTGATTTATTTTGTTTGCTATTGTGTATGACTTTTAAAAGCAAGGCAAGTGATTTGTGTGGAAGCTTCGACAGACAAAAAGTGCTGTAACTTAAGCTGTTTCCTGGTGCCATTGTTATCTGTGAAAGGTCTGCTATACTTGTACTCATGGTAAATTTCTTCTGACAGACTCCAGGTGGTCGGAATTTTCACAATCCACCCCCATTTCAGTGTTAGAAATTGTCATTGGGAACTCAGTGAATTCTTTCCTTTCATTTTACTCCCAATAGCAGGTTGCCAACATTTGTACATCTACCTGTACAAGGCCACAGGTACCCTTAGGTATAATTAAAGGTAGAGAAACACAAGTTTCTCTTTCAGAGAAGGCACAGAAGACAGATATTATACAGAGACAGAAAAAGATTGTCACTTGTAGTATTATGCAGGCTGCCCATCTAAACCCATCATTGCCTGGCACCTACACACTAAGGGCAAGGATCCAGCCAACTTGTGAGTGGGCACCATGCCATTTGAGCAGATGGGCATGGAAGTCGACAGCCAGTAGACCATGTATGTGCATCAACGGTGGGTGTTGAGGGCACGATTCCCAGAGGAGAATGTCCTAACAGCTGTCTGGCCTGAGTCAACATGCTTACCACCAAGGAAAAGTGCCATCCTTCAATCCTGCTGAGTGGGATTAACCTTCAGAACTAAATTTGCTTTTTCTGCAGCATAAGGTGAGTTTGGGGTCTCTGAAAACCTCAAAGAATAAACGAAGAAAGCAAACTGGGAAGATAAAATTATTAGATCTTAACTAAAGATGCTGAGGGCATTCAATATGCTTATCTTAAACATTTGACCAAACGCCTGTTAATCCTTGAGAGAGCATTATAATTGCTAAAAACTTTGTCATCAGCAATGCTTTTAAAAGTGAGCTTTCAATACAGGCAGAGTATTTTCAGTGAGTTAGTACATCTCTGCTTTGGCATTAAGAAATAATGCTGTGTGAGGAAAGGTGTCAGCAGATGATAGAAGCCACTGTTGGCAGGTATCTTCATCAAACTTTATGTATCATGGATTAAACTTGATATATTGTGGATTACAGTTATCCAAAAAAAAAAGGGAATTTGTCTTTAGTGATTAAATATGCACTTGAAGAAGTAAGAAGTAAACTTGGTATTTCAACTAAGCCTTTCTGGGCAATGAAAGAAACTTTATATTTGAGACCAAAAATAAAGCCTGATTCTAGTTTGTTGAGAATTTCCAGACTGTTAAACATGAAATCAGATATAGGTTGTTTCTGCCCAACATAGCATAATGGCGATTCAACAATCAGCTAAAATTAGGTAAAACCCACTGCCATCAAGTAGATTCCGATTCATAGCAACACTATAGGACAGAGTAGAACTGCCCCATAGGATTACAAGGCTGTAATCTTTACAGAAGCAGACTCCTATATCTTTCTCCCGAGGAGCAGCTGGTGGGTTCGAAATGCCAAACTTCTGGGAGGAAGATAATCTTAACAATTCAGAATCTCATTTTATTTGTGTGTTTTCTGTTTTGCCTTGTTTTGAAATGTTTGTGAGATAGTTTTGTTGGTTTTATTTTCTGTTGTTTTGAATCTTTTTCTTTAAAGGTAATAGTTGTGAAGAAGATGTCAGTTTGGCCCAAATATTCTAGATTGCCTCTAGTTTATATTAACAGAGTAAATATCTTTATTATGGGGAGTAAAAAAGATGAGTAACAGCAAGCTTTTTTACTTGCTAATTGTGGGAACTATAACTGTGGCTCTACCAGATTATATAATTGTTGTTGTTGTTAGCTGCCATCGAGTCAGCTCCAACTCGTAGTGATCTTATGTGTAACAGAAAAAAACCTTGCCTAATCCTTTGCCATCTTCATGATCATTGGTATGTTTGAGGCACTTGTTGCAACTATTATGTCAATCCATCTCCTTGACAGTTTCCCTCATTTTTGCTGACCCTCTCCTTTATCAACCATGATGTAGTTTTCTAGTTATTGATATTCCTGATGATGTGTCCAAAGTAAGCAAGCCAAAGTCTCACCATCCTCACTTCTAAGGAATATTCTGGTTGCATATCTTCTAAGACTTATTTGTTCATTCTTCTGGAAGTCCACGGTATATACAAAATGTGTAATACCCTACATCTAATACCAGTGGTAGTCTTATGGGTAGAGTAGAATATTTATGTGTCTATTTTCCCTCCTATCTTCTCATTATATCGATTTAAAAACTTATGGCTAAACACAGGTGATCCCACAGAGAAAAAAACAAGGCAAACTAAACATTAAGGCAACATGCGAATGCATTTCACATGGAAAGATGGGCAAATATTTTCTCCCCTAGACCTCTCTGCATTTCTAGGTCCTGGTAGTTCTTATCCTATGAGCAAGTGCAAAGGCTGAAATTGTGATGTGTCCAGCTTCCATATGAAGGGCAACTCTCACTCTGAGAAAATTATTTGAGAGAAACATTGTACTGAAAGCATCTGAGAAAGAAATGAGAGAACTAAAGAAAGTAGTATTCAGCAGTAAACAAGGAAACGTGGATGCTATATATAAGTAATTTTTATTTAAATTGGAATGTCACTAGGCAGCCTTATTTTTTCTTGGAAGAACACATGTGTTTAGGAATAGACAAAGGAAAAATTTTAAGGCATTAGAGTCACTCCAGCAAGTGCTTCCCTTTGCTATCTAAGAGACAGGAAAATTAAGCTGAATTTAACTCAAGTAGACTTACCCTGGGATGGAGTGGCTGGTGAGCCCTGCAGGTGACACAGATGCTGACTGAAGAATATTCAACAAATAAAGAAAAAAATGCTGATAAACAAACTTTATATACATCCTCAAGAAGGTTTTTAAATCATTTCCTTTTGTTTTTGCCGGGGATAAAAGATACTAGTGAGTGTCAGATTTCTGACTGACAGTATACAACCAAAGGAGGCCTAGGAAAGACTCAGAAAATTAAAAAAAAACAAAAAAAATGTTATTTGGTTATTGATGCCCACTATGGTAGTTAAATGATACTGTAGAGAGAGAGGAAAGCATAAATACTAAACAATTTACTTGATGTACATTAAGAAGGAACAAAAAAGAAGAACTTGGTCTTTTTTTTTTTTTTTAGTTTATGTAATCACCTCCCATTAAACCATTGCCATAAAGTCAATTCTGACTCATAGCAACCCTCTAGGACAGAACAGAATATCGTTGCTGATGTCAAACGAATCTTGGCTGAAAGCAGAGAACACCAGAAAGACGTTTACTTGTGTTTTATTGAATAAGTAACAAGTTATTTATATTCAATAATGAGTAATTATTGAATTTTACTCATTACATGGACTGTGTGGATCATAACAAATTACAGATAACATTTCGAAGAGTGGGAATTCCAAAACACTTAATAACACTCATGAGGAACCTGTACATAGACCAAGAAGCAGTCGTTTGAGCAGAACAAAACAGGGAGATACTGCATGGGATAAGAACAGGAAAGGTGTGAGTCAGGGTTCAATTCTTTCCCCATACCTATTCTATCTGTATACTGAGCAAATCATTCGGGAAGCTGGGCTATATGAAGAATGTGGCATCAGGATTGGAGGAAGACTCATTGGCAACCTGCTATATGCAGATGACATAAACTTGCTTGCTGAAAGCGAAGAGGATTTGAGGCATTTACTGATGAAGAGCAAAGATCACAGCCTTCAGTATGGATTACACCTCAACATAAAGAAAATAAAAATCCTGATAACTGGACCAATAAGCAACATCATGATGAACAGAGAAAAGCTTGAAATTGTCAAGGATTTCATTTTACTTGGACCCACGATCAACACGCATGGAAGCAGCAGTCAAGAAATTAAATGATGTATTGCATGGTGCAAATCTGCTGCAAAAGACCTCTTTAAAGTGTTAAAAAGCAAAAATGTCACTTTGAGGACTAAGGTGCACCTGGCCCAAGCCATGGTATTTTCAATTGCCTCATAAGCATGTGAAAGCTGGACAGTGAATAGGGAATACTGAAGAAGAGCTGATGCCTTTAAATTATGCTGTTGGCAAAGAATATTGAATATACCATGGACTACAAGAAGAACAAACAAATCTGTCTTGGAAGAAGTTCACCCAGAATGTTCCTAAGAAGGCAGGATGGCGAGATTTCGTCTCCTATACTTTGGACATATTATTAGGAGGGCCAAGTCCCTGAAGAAAGACATCATACTTGGTGAAATAGAGGGTCAGAGAGAAAGAGGAAGACCCTCAACAAGAAGAATTGACATAATGGTTACAACAATGGCCTCAAACACAACAATGATTGTGAAGATGGTGCAGGACCAGGAATTGTTTCATTTTGTAAATTTTTTTTTTTTTTTAGGGTCACTATAAATTGGAACCAACTCAAGAACACCTAACAACAACAAAAGGACTATACAAAGATACATTTAGATAGTAGTAGAATAATTGTGAGACATGGATAAATTTTATATTTGTCCACATAGAGGTAAAATTACAAGATTAACTGCTTGGTAAAGTCCCCAATCTTAACGTTCCTTTTTTTTTTTTTTTTCCAAAAGCAGTTACCTACCACATAAAAAAAAAAAAAAAAACCACATACACGTGGTTAAAAAGATAGCTGCCAGATTTTGCTTATTATTTTAAACAACGAAATTGTTGCTTGCATATTAAATATTGACCAAGTCTCCGTATTAAAAAAAGGAAAATAACCACCAAGTTTCCTTAATTTTTGTAAAAAAAAAAAAATAGCTTTAAGAAAAAAAAAATTGGCAAAACAAATGAAAATTTGAATACAAGAATTGGGATACACCAAAAAAAAATTTGAGAAACTGTGAAGATAGAAACTCAACCACAGATTTCTTTCTTTTTTTTCATCCAAGTATCGAGGGAGGTTGCTAATAGGAGGTATGCCTCAAAAAATGTACGTCTGTGAAAATGTTGGAACAAACTAATGCTTTTCTTCAAGTGATTTTATTTCAGCTCTAAGCCACAAGATGTAAACTTTCATCAAAAATGGTAATCTATTTAAAATCAGAGCTATGTGGAATGTTTCATGTTTATGTATAACTTTCATAGTAGGCCCCCCTACACCAGGAAAATAATATCTCCAAATTCTGTTATTTTTATAGTGTGTAATATATCAAGTACTAATCCCACCCATCAGATTTATATTCTTTAAATAGATAAAAATGAAAAAAGAATGGAAGAAAAACTGAAGACGTTTTGAAAATTGATTTTTTAATTCCTCTTTTTGGAGGATAAGACATCTGAAAAAAACATAATCATGATACATATTCTAATAAGAACAAAGGGGAACTTAAAGGAAAATCTACATTGCACGTTCTGCATATTTTTCCTTTCTGCTTTGCTCCATTAGAGAACTAAAGTACCTGGAGAAGGAGGATGGGCAAGAGCGGAAGAGGGGAGAGTGATGGGTAGAGAGAAAGAAAGAAGAGCTCATTGATTTGATCTAAAAGTGTTCCAGGGATATAGATTAGTCAGATATTGGATTCAAAGGCATCTAAGCCAGAAGGCAATTATATTTGGGGTTTTTTCAATGGAAGCAACAAATCATTCCTTTTTACAGGATATGAAGATACTACAAAAAGATGGGATCATTGAGAAAAAGACTGCAAAAAAAAAAAAAAAAATGAGATCTGACATTTTTTTTCCCTCCCCAAAAGAAGAGTTACCACCAACTGAAATGTTTTTTAGGAAAGATTGGTTGCTTCAGATGCAAAATACCGTGATAGAAAAACACTTGAAGACACAATTGCTTTACCCCAAAAGGAACTGTTATGTGACATTTTTAATAAATAGGCCAGAGAAACTTTAAATTGTTCAGGCCTCATTTTGGTAACATATTGGAACTAAATGGAAAAGCAGTAATTCTCAAAACTTTCAAATGGGAAGCGTAAAATGATATTGCAATTTCATAACTTAAGAATATGACAACTAGCAAAAAAATGACGTTATGAATATTTAGTAGTTAATAGGCCTACATACATGTTCATTCTGTTTAGAAGGAAGATCTATATACTTTTGAAAAATATTCGGAAACAAAAAGGAAAGCAAACAATATCAAAATCGTATTTTTAAGGCTTCTTTAGAAGAAATCCTTCTATAATTCAGAGAACATTATTTATTAAAATAAAATTGTGCCAAGCTCTTGTTAATATATTGCTGCTGCTTGAGTTTTTCAAATTCAGTAATTAATTACGGATGCTTGTAAAACTGAAAAGGACCTAAGATCAAATAATGGGCTCCACAGTTGCCAGTACTCTGAAGCTTAAGCCTAGAAGCAATTTGCTGGGGGCAAATGTAGTTTGTTTTGTTTCATGTCATTTCTGAAATTCTTGAGAAAAAAATCAGGACTGTCAAATACAAAATACCCTCTTTGTAATACTGAGATATTTTATAATATTAACACACAAGTATATTTTGAACACCTACCTTCAGAGACTACTGACATGCGAGTGTACAAAATGTGAAATGCTTTCCAGTTAAAAATGAGTGGTTCTAATGTCTTCAGCCAAAAATATTTCTCGAGGGTGATTTTTACAATATAACAATTTGCAAAATTATCTGATGATAACAATCAACCATTGATAACCACTTAAGTAAGTGTTACAAGCTTTTCTGTTACTTGCACTGTGGTTTCTGTTATTTGTGCTGTGGCTTAGGAGAACCTTTTTCCCTTCAAATTTTTCTCATGCGATTTTGGTCAACCTCAAGTTGTCTTTATAATTATTATTTGAATTAAGTATATCCTGCAAAGAAAACTCACTTGAAATACCTTCACTCTTCCTAACACCCACGTGAGATAATTTAGCAATTTGGGAGCTAGAATTTCCTAAATTCATAAGTCTCAGTCAGTATAACCTGATTTGGTATGTTGGCGTGTATTTCTCTGGCTGATGCTTTACTGAGAAGAGCATTAAAGCAAAAGACAGGTGATAAGGGTTCTATCTTTTCAGCTTCTTCATAACTTGTTTGAACATGATAGATTGGCTAGCTTATTGATTTAGGAATGACCAGCAATATTACTTCCCCTAAAGGAATATTAAGATGATTCATAACAGATTCGAAACATGATTTTAACTGCCTGTATAAACGTGTACAAACTTATAAGTTGGATGCACTTCAATTTTCTCCCTTGGAAATATCCCCTCTATGTACACAGGGAACTTAAATTTGTACTTCCCCCCAAATTTAGTGACTTTGTATATATACATTTATATTGCTGGAGAAACACTCCCGTGTAGTTGCTGAGGATTTAGGTCTGGGTTAGCATGGCACCCATGTTTTTTCCTAGATGTGGATTTTCAAGGTTACTTAATTAAACTGTGTTTTCATTTTTGCATTAGTTACGTTAATACACACAAAACACTTAGAACAGCACCTGGCAAATAGTAAGTACTCGATGAATGTTAGATAGTATTATCATTGCATCATTTCTCTATCTGAATTCTTGTTTATACCATGTACTTAGTAATTCCCTTCAAGAAGGAAATAGGCATGTGCTCAGTAAATGGTCCTTTCCGCTCCTTTGCCTTTACATTAAAATTTGTTTCCTAAATGCCTGTCATGGACTTACTATGTTTGCGTGCTTTTTCCCCCATTTCATATAGGACATATTACTTATTTAATTATATTATTTACACTTAAATCTTTATTTTAAAAGAAAATGAGCTCATATCCCTTCAGTATGAGCTTTTTTCCTATTTAACCATAAGATTATGTAAATACCAAAATAAAAACACATATCAGATAAACTAATCTCATGCGCCCCTGACAATATGTACATAAATTACTGTGAAATGAAATATAGCCTTAAAGGAAATCTTTCTATAGGTGTATGGAAGAGATCATGTAGAGGATGGTGGGCCATTCTGCCCATCAAAATCTAGTAGAGGTCAGGACAAATGAGGGCATGAACTTGGCCATGGAAGAAATGAGAAGACTGACACAGGGGAATGTCTAGGTGCCCACGCACCAATGTTGTGGAGATATTGACTGGCTAATACTTTCTCTAACATTTAAAGCTTCAGATGCTTCACATGCTGGGAGAACGCCTTTCACCCCAAGACTGGGAATCCAGCAAGGCTTCAAGGAAATAAAACAAGGAAACCCCTCTACTCCAGAAATCTTCTGCCCTTGTAGTTGAACATAAACCATATATATTAAATGATCAGAGGACATTGTAAACACATGAGTAGTAGTATCTCATTATAAGACTTTGTTGTAGGTGCCGTTGAGTTGGTTCTGACTCTTAGTGACCCTATATGACAAAGCAAAACGTTGCCCGGTCCTGCATCATAATCACAATCATTGTGCTTGAGCCCGTACTTGGAGCCACTGTGTTCATCCATCTCATTGAGGGTCTTTCTCTTTTTGCTGACCCTCTACTTTACCAAGCATGATGCTCTTCTCCAACGACTGGTCCTTCCTGATAACATGTCCAAAGTACATGAGATGAAGTCTGGCTGTCCTCGTTTCTAAGGAACATTCTGGCTGTATTTCTTCCAAGACAGATTTGTTCATTCTTCTGGCAATCCATTGTATATTCAATATTCTTTGCCAACATCGTAATTCAAATGCACCGATTCTTCTTCAATCCTCTTCTTTATAGGATTAAAAACAAAAAAATGATTGCCGTCAAGTCTGTTCTGACTCATAGTGACCCTGTAGGACAGAATAGCACTGCCCCATAGGGTTTCCAAGGAGCAGCTGGATTAGTGAATTCTAAATGTCTAACAATATAAAATAAATTCCTAGTTCCTCAAGAGGTTTAAATACCAAATATTTATACACTGAATATGCATGCACATATCCCTTCAATGTGACTTTTTTTCCTATTAAATCATAAGATTATGTAAATAACAAAATAAAAACATTTATCAGCTAAAATAATCTTAAGTGCCCCTGACAATATGTACGTACGCAAACTATATACTCCGACTACAGGACTGGGAAGAAGCTGAAATTTCAATAAATAAAAGGTAGGAAGTCCTGGTTTCTACGATCACTCTCCCATCAACTAACTACTCTGCTTCTCAGTCTCCTAATGCCTAAGACCTTTCACTTCCACGTTAACTAAGCATCAACTACCAAAAACCAAAGCCAAACCTGTTGCCATCTAGTCGACTCCGACTCATAGTGACAGAGAAGAACTGCTCCACAGGGTTTCCAAAGAGCACCTGGTGGATTTGAACTGCTGACCTTTTGGTTAGCAGCCCTTAACCACTATTCCATCAGGGTTTCCACCATCAACCAAGGTTATCTTATTTAGGTTAATGCTTGTTATTGTTAGTTGCCATGGAGTTGATTCCCACTCATGGTGACCCCATGTGTTACAGAGTAGAACTGCTCCATAGGGATTTCTTCGGTGTAATCTTAACGGAAGTATCCCCAGGCCCAGGCCCTTTGTTACACAATACCGCTGGTTGGATTCGAAGTGTCAATTTAGGTTAGCAGTGGAGAGCAAGCCATTTGCACCTTTAAAATTCTCCAAGAAATAGGCGATTATTTCTCACTTACATTACATAACAGTCAGAAGGAAGTCTTCTACAGGAACTCTCTGTACTATTTCTGCAAATTTTTTGTAAATATAAAATTACTCCAAAATAAAACATTTTCTAAAAAAAAAAAAAGTTTTTTTTTTTTTTTTTTTTTTACCTGTTTGTCTTTTCCACAAATTCATACAGGGGCGTGGGCTCTTTTCATGTTTCAAGCCTTCTCCAGTGCTTACTCCCAGCCAGCACAAAAGGACGAGAACACTGAAGGAAAATTCTCACTTGGTAACAGCCTCGGCGAGGGAGTGGTTCGTGTCGTTTCTGCTCTCATTCCATTGGCCCGAACTAGTCACATGACCATTCCTAACTTCAGTGCAGGCTGAGACATGTAGTCTAGATATGTGCCCAGGGAAGAGAGGACAGAATTTTGGTGAGCAACCAGTGGACTCTGCCACAGTCCTCCCTCCCGTTCATCGTAGATCAGTTTGCACCTGTCTTCCAACACTAAGAATCCATCCACCCACTTCCAGTTACTGCATACAGCTCAATCCCAGAATCTCTAGCAATAAATGGCTCTCTCCATCTGGCCTAGATCCCTGCCCGTGGTCCAGTGTTTTAGACCTTGAAATATAAGCTTTCTGTTCCAATTTCCCCATTGCATCCAATAGACAGTGGTGGAGCAAGAATTTGGCAACAGAAATATTGATTAATTAATTAATGCTTCTTATCTGATAACAGAAAGAATGGCAAACAGACATATGTCAATGGACCAAAACAATGATTTAGTCCTGGAGAGAAGGCCATTTGAGTCTCCTGGCCTGGCAATGGGGACAGTCCCTGTCTCTGCCTTCTGGGAAGATTCCATGTATTCATTGCCCTCCAGGGCTTCTGGCTCCACTTTCTGGGGGCTGTTCCTTCTCCACTATCCTCCAGAGGCCACGTCTGAAGTGGGCACTGGGGAGGATGTCCTCCATGGATATATTACTGCCTCATATCCCACTTTGTGTGGAGCAAATATGAGGTTCAAGGGTTGTTCATAGTCAGAGGTTTCTGAGGCCAGCCTTCTGGATTCTATGGTAATATAATTCCTTCAAAATTGATCTAAATCCTTCAATCAGTCACATGTGCCAGTAACCACAGTCAAACACAGCCAAAGCTCTTTTCTGGACATAACACTCAACATGCTTTATTTCTTTGTTTCCTCATACACTCTTCTTTCTCTCTCCTATTCCTCTTTCTTTCTTTTTCCTTCAGGTAAAATACTAGAAAATTCCTGTTTAATATAATAGTATTATTACTAAGAGCTTCTGTTTAAGTTTTCAAACTGTATGAGATTTAAGTATAGATTCTCTGTTTTCTTATAGAACCTGCCTATAGTACTACTTTAGGAGGAAGAACAATACAACATTTATTTGTTTCAAAAGTGGTGGTAGAGTGATTTTTGTGTATTTACATAAATCTGGTTCTGAAAAGCTGAGCTCACATGATAAACACAAAATGTTTCAATATTAAGTATTTTCCAGTTACTACTATAACAAATCACCGCCCCCCCCCAAAAAGGTGTAAAATAACCATTTTTATTATGCTTATAGAATCTGGTCAAAAAATTTTTTTTCAGATAAAGCACAGTAGGAACATCTTGTCTCTACTGCACAATATTGGGGGCAGTTGCTGGGAAGACTTGAAGGGGGTGACTCAATGGTTGACAATAATCAGGAGGTCTTTTCACTCACCTGTCTGGTGGTTGGTGCTGGCTGTCTGCTGAAACATTAGCTTGTTTGTCAGCCGGAAAACTTATGAGGACTCTCCCTGTGGTCACTCTGTGTGAGGTAATTTGGATTTCCTCACAGCATGTTGACTGGATTATAAGGGTAAGCATTCCAAGAAAAGGGGAAAGTGTGTGGCATTTTTATGATTAAACTCAGAAAGTGATATACTGTCACTTCCACCATACCTTTTGATTGAAGCAACCATAAAGGTCTGCTCTGGGTAAAAAGGAAAGAAAATAGACTCATCCCTTGATGGGAGAAGAATTGAGGGAAAAGCATATGTGACCTGAGATACTGTTACAGCCATCTTTGGGTACACATTTTATTCAGGTAAGCCAATGTCCAAAACATTTACTTCTCATTTTTTATTGACCTTATTTATCTACTTGAATGAACCAGAATATGATTATTTTAATACACATTCTTGCTGAATTGAGCTCTTTTAAAATATGTAAATCCTTATTTTTTAAAGGAAAATGATAAAAAAAATATTAAATATAGATATTTCTACAGATATCCCGGCACAGAAGAAATCTTTCACAGCATGTCTTGAAAGATATCATCCCTCCATTGGAACAATTGGTAAGTGATTATTTCACTTCAGTGTTGTATTACTTATCTACTGCTACACAACAAATTACTCCAAAACTTAGTAGCTTAAAACAACACATATTATTATCTCATGTTTCTGTGTATCAGAAATCTGGGCATAGCTTAGCAAGATCCTCTCACTCAGAGTCTCAAGTCTCTTTAAAGGCTGCGATCAAAGTGTCAGCCAGAACCAAGGTCACATCTGAAGGCTTGAACGAGGAAGGATCTGCTTCCAAGCTCACTTATGTGGTTGTTCACAGTATTCAGTTTCTTGAAGGTTGTCAGCCAGAGGCTGTCCTCAGTTCTTCACTGGATGTTGGCCAGAGGCCACCCTCAGTTCCTTGCCTTGGGGACCTACTCAACATGGCAGCTTACTTCATTAAAGTGTGCAAGCTGAGAAGGCAATTGAATGAGTCTGCTAAACAAGACCAAAATCACAATCTCTTGTAATCTATCATAGAACTGGTATCCAAAAACTTTACCACATTTTATTGGTCAGAATCCAGGCACTAAATCCAACCCAAACTCAAGGGCAGAAGATTATACAAGGGTATGAATAACATAAAGGGGCCATCACTGGGCCTACAACAAATACTGACACAGGGTTGTTGTTTTTTTTTTTTTTTTAATTAATTTTTATTTGCTTTAAGTGAAAGTTTACAAACCAAGTAGTCTTGCATACAAAAATTTATATACACCTTGCTATACATTCCTAATTGTTCTCCCCCTAATGAGACAGCACATTCCTTCCCTCCACTTTCTCTCCTTGTGTTCATTCAGCCATCTTCTGGCCGCCTCTGCCCTCTCATCTTCCCTCCAGATGGGAGATACCAACATAGTCTTATGTGTCTACTTGATCCAAGAAGCTCGTTCTTCACCAGTATCATTTTCCATCCCCATAGTCCAGTCCAATCCCTGTCTGAAGAGCTGGCTTTGGGAATGGTTCCTGTCTTGGGCTAACAGAAGGTCCAGGGACCATGACCTCCAGGGTCCTTCTAGTCTCAGTCAGACCATTAAGTCTGGTCTTATGAGAATTTTATTTGTGTGTGAGAATTTGGAGTCTGCATCCCACTGCTCTCCCGATCCCTCAGGAGTTCTCTGTTGTGTTCCCTGTCAGAGCAGTCATCGGTTGTAGCCAGGCACCATCTAGTTCTTCTGGTCTCAGGTTGAAGTAGTCTCTGGTTTTTGTGGCTCTTTCTGTCTCTTGGGCTCGTGATCACCTTGTGTCTTTGGTGTTTATTCTCCTTTGCTCCAGGTGAGTTGAGACCAGTTGATGTATCTTAGATAGCCGCTTGCTAGCACTTAAGACCCCAGACATCACTCTCCAAATGGGATGCAGAATGTTTTCTTAATAAATTTTATTATGCCAATTGACTTAGATGTCCCCTGAAACCATGCCCCCCAAACCCCTGCCCCTGCTACCCTGGCCTTTGAAGCGTTCAGTTTATTCAGGAAACTTCTTTGTTTTTGGTTTAGTCCAGTTGAGTTGACCTCTCCTGGACTGTGTGTTGTCTTTCCCTTCACCTAAAATAAAACTTACCTACTACCTGACTAGTGAAAACTCCTCTCCCTTCCTCCCCCCTCTAGTAACCATCTAAGAATATTTTCTTCTGTGTTTAAACTGTTTCTCCATTTCTTATAACAGTGGTCCTACATAACATTTGTCCTTTTGCAAATGACTAATTTCACTTGGCATAATGTCTTTCAGATTCCTCCGTGTTATGAAATGTTTCATAGATTCATCATTGTGCTTTATCGATGCATAGTATTCCATTGTGTGAATATACCATAATTTATTTGTCCATTCTTCCATTGATGGGCACCTTGGTTGCTTCTATCTTTTTGCTGTTGTAAACAGTGCTTCAGTGAACATGGGTGTGCATCTATCTGTTTGTGTAAAGGTTCTTATTTCTCTAGGATATATTCCAAGGTTGCTAACTAGTATGGTAGTTCTATTTCTAGTTTTTTAAAGGAAGCAACAAATCGTTTTCCAAAGTGATTGTACCATTTTACATTCCCACCAGCAGTGTAGAGCTGTTCCAGTCTCTCCACAACCTCTCCAACATTTATTATTTTGTGTTTTTTGGATTAATGCCAGCCTTGTTGGAGTGAAATAGAATCTCATCATAGTTTTGATTGCATTTCTCTAATGGCTAATGATTGTGAGCATTTCCTCATGTATCTGTTAGCTACTTGAATATTTTCTTTAGTCAAGTGCCTGGTGCTATCTTTTGCCCATATTTTAATTGGCTTATTTGTCTTTTTGTAGTTGAGTTTTTGCAGTATCATGTAGATATTAGAGATCAGGTGCTGATCGGAAATGTCATAACTAAAAACTTTTTACCAGTCTGTAGGTAGTCTTTTTACTCTTTTGGTGAAGTCTTTGGGTGAGCATAGGTGTTTGATTTTTAGGAGCTACCAGTTATCTGGTTCCTCTTCTGCATTGTTACTGATGTTTTATATACTGTTTATGCCATGTATTAGGGCTTCTAGCATTGTCCCTACTTTTTCTTTCATGATCTTTATCATTATAGATTTTATATTTAGGTCTTTGATCCATTTTGAGTTAGTTTTTGTGCATGGTGTGAATTATGGGTCTTGTTTCATTTTCTTGCTGATGGATATCCAGTTATGCCAGCACTATTTGTTAAAAAGGCTGTCTTTTTCCCAATTAACTGACTTTGGGACTTTGTCAAATATCAGCTGCTCATATGTGGATGGATTTATGTCTAGATTCTCAATTCTGTTGCATTGGTCTGTATATCTGTTTTTGTTCCAGTACCAGGCTGTTTTGACTACTGTGGTGGTGTAATAGGTTCTAAAATCAGGTAGAGTGAGCCCTCCCACTTTGTTCTTCTTTTTCAGTAATGCTTTACTTATCCAGGGCCTCTTTCCCTTCCATATGAAGTTGGTTATTTGTTTCTCCATCTCTTTAAGAAATGTCATTGGAATTTGGATGGGAATTGCATTGTGTCTATAGATGGCTTTTGGTAGAATAGACATTTTTACAATGTTAAGTCTTCCTATCCATGAGCAAGGTATGTTTTTCCACTTATGTGGGTCTCTTTTGCTTCCTTACAGTAGTGTTTCGTAGTTTTCTTTGTATAGGTCTTTCACATCTCTGGTAAGATTTATTTCTAAGTATTTTATCTTCTTGGGGGCTACTGTAAATGGTACCGATTTTGTGGTTTCCTCCTCGATGTTCTTTTTGTTGGTGTAAAGGAATCCAATTGATTTTTGTATTATCTTGTATCCCGATACTCTGCTGAACTCTTCTATTAGTTTCAGTAGCTTCCTTGAGGATCCTTTAGGGTTTTCTGTGTATAAGATCATGTCACCTGCAAATAGAGATACTTTTACTTCTTCCTTACCAATCTGGATGCTCTTTATTTCTTTATCTAGCCTAATTGCTCTGGCTAAGACCTCCAGCACAATGTTGAATGAGAATAGTGTAAAAGGCATCCTTGTCTGGTTCCCATTCTCAAGAGGAATGCTTTCAAAATCTGCCCATTTAGGATGATGTTGGCTATTGGCTTTCTATAATTGCCATTTATTATGTTTAGGAATTTTCCTTGTATTCTTATTTTGCTGAGAATTTTTATCATGAATAGGTGTTGAACTTTGTCAGATGCCTTTTCTGCATACATTGATAAAATCACGTGGTTCTTGTCTTTTGTTTTATTTATATGATGGATTATATTAATTGTTTTTCTAATGTTGAACCATCCCTGCGTCCCTGCATACCTGGTATGAATCCCATTTGGCCATTGTGAATTTTTTTTTTTTTTTTTATACATCGTTGAATTCTATTGGCTAGAATTTTGTTGAGGATTTTTGCAGCTAAGTTCATAAGGGATATAGGTCTGTAATTTTATTTTTTGTAGTGTCTTTACCTGGTTTTGGTATCAGGAATATGGTGGCTTCATAGAATGAGTTTGGAAGTATTTTGTCGTTTTCTGTGCTCTGAAATACCTTAGTAGTAATGGTATTAATTCTTCTCTGAAATTTTGGTAGAACTCTGCAGTGAAGCCATCAGGGCCAGGGCTTTCATTTGTTGGGAGTTTTTTTTACTTTTTCAATCTCTTCTTTTGTTATGGGTCTATTTAGTTGTTCTATCTCTGTTTGTGTTCGTTTAGATAGGTAGTATGTTTCTAGAAATTCATCCATTCCTTCTAGGTTTTCAAATTTGTTAGAGTACAATTTTTCATAGTAATCTGATATGATTCTTTTAATTTCAGTTGGGTCTATTGTAATATCACCCATTTCATTTCTTATATGGGTTATTTGCTTCCTCTCCTGTTTTTCTTTTGTCAGTTTGGCCAATGGTTTGTCAGTTTTGTTGATTTTTTCAAAGAACCAGCTTTTGGTCTTGTTAATTGTTTCAATTATTTTTCTGTCTTCTATTTCATTTAGTTCTGCTCTAATTTTTATTATTTCCTTTCTTCTAGTGCCTGAGGGTTTCTTTTGTTGCTGTCTTTCTACTTGTTCAAGTTGTAGGGATAATTCTTTGATTTTGGTCCTTTCTTCTTTTTGTTTATGTGCATTTATTGATATAAATTGACCTCTGAGCATTGTTTTAGCTGTGTCCCAAAGGTTCTGATAGGAAGTATTTTCATTCTTATTGGATTCTATGAATTTCTTTATTTCATCCTTAATGTCTTCTATAACCCAGTCTTTTTTGAGCAGGGTATTGTTCAGTTTCCAAGTATTTGATTTCTTTTCCCTGCTTTTTCTGTTATTGATTCCTACTTTTATGGCCTTATTGTAATATTTCAATGTTTTGGATTCTGCAAAGGCTTGCTTTATGACCTAATATGTGGTCTATTCTAGAGAATGTTCCATGTGCACTAGAAAAGAAAGTATACTTGGTTGCTGTTGGATGGAGTGTTCTGTATATGTCTGTGAGGTCAAGTTGGTTGATTGTGGCATTTAGATCTTCCGTGACATAGGCTTTTTGTTGTTTTGTTAGTTAAGTAATAATCATTTCCTCTAATTTCCTAAGATTAGGAATTTTTTTAAACTTTTGTTTGTTGCTGTATCTTAATGACTAGAATAATTCCTTATGACTATAAATATTGTAAATAACATGATTGAATGAAATATTAGAGTTGTCAAAAACATATAAGTACCAACTTTTCTGATATATTCTATTACCTCTTTCTTTGAATGACCTCCTTTTTAATAAACGTGATGCTCTTTGCTCCATCCTCATTCAACTTGTCCTTCTTGTTGTATTTCACATTGGTCATCATGCTTCCAGTGCCTTCAATTTATAGGATATTGTACCATCATGACTTTACCTCTTCTGCTATTCCATCCCTGTTATCTTTGAGATTTTTCATCCTCAATACCAAAAACTGGAAACCCTGGTGGCGTAGTGCTTAAGTGCTACAGCTGCTAACCCAAGGGTCAGCAGTTCAATTCTGCCAGGTGCTCCTTGGAAACTCTACGGGGCCGTTCTACTCTGTCCTATAGGGTCGCTATGAGTCGGAATCGACTCGACGGGACTGGGTTATACCAAAAATATTCCTTTACTTGTTTCCATTCTTTTCTTTTCCTTTACTTTGCATGTTCTAGGCCACTCACCCGCCCCCACCCCCAGGTGTTGCCCCATTACTATGCTTTACTTTAGAATAAATATTTCCCAAAATGATTGTCTTATTTTTCTGTCTCTAATTTTTTTTCCTCTTGGGATAAGACACCATTTAGTGTCTTATCCCAACCACAAAAGCAGAAAAACATTCAAGGTCCTACAGGTAGCCTGTTACCTCTCTGAACTTACCTTTTTGACTCTTCTGGCTCATTCTGTTCCAGCCACACTGGCCTTTATAGCTTCTCCTCTGTGCCATTTCATCTACTTTTTCCTCTGCCTGGAATGCAATAATACCTTCTGTGCCCAGAATTTTTTTAAATCTCATTCCTTCATTTGGTTCACATCTCTGTTCAAATATCACCTTTTTAGATAGGTGAGATTGGCTGCTAACCAAAAGGTCAGCAATTCAAATCCACCAGCTGCTTCTTGGAAACCCTGTGGAGCAGTTCTGCTCTGTCCTGTAGGGTCGCTATGAGTCAGAATTGACTCGATAGTGATATTCATTGGTTTGGGTCTCTGATCTCCTTTCCAAAAAAAAAAAGTACCTTTCCTATCCACACTCCTTCTCTCTTATGCTAATTTATTTTTCTCCATAGAATTTATTATATTCCCTTCATTTCAATACATGCTCATACAACACTTTGTGTTGTTCAACTCTTATTTCACAGTTATACTGTTATACTGTAAATGCCCTGAAATTAGACACCATGACTCGTATTTCTTTTATATGCCCTACTTTGCCTTGCATTGCTTTGGCACTCAGTGCTTGTTCAGAAAAGACATGTTTGTCAGCTGATGTAAAGGTTTATTAAAATAATGCTGGTAGCTACAAATATTAATAAATACAAGCCTGTTGTTTATAATGAAGTCAATTTTTTCAACTTAATTAGATATAACAATATCTTATTTTTCAAAATTAATTACTCAGGTCTCATTTTCTAGCATTTTCTCTGGGAGGTATTTCTCTGATTCACCAAATTTGAATTAGGTAGCCCTTCTTTGATTGTCCCTCCCAATAGCAGCCAGGTCTTGTCTCTATCCTAGTCCAATCACACTGTGATTGACTCTTTACTTTTTATCTCTCTTCCTGAATTATAAGCTATTTGAAGGGAAGAATATGCCTCATTTGCTGTTTTTTTATTAGGTACATTATAGCTGTCCAATGAATAATAAAGTAATTGTGTTCCTTTTCCATAAATTTGGAGTAGGCCCTTGACTCCTGGAGACACCATGTGTAACAGAGTAGAACTTCTCCATAACATTTTCTTGGATGTAATCTTTACTGGAGTAGATTGACAGGCCTTTCTTTCCATGGAGCTACTGGGTGCATTCGAATCGACAACTTTTTGGTTAGCAACCCATAAATACATATAAATAATCCTAAATAGCTGTGCTCTACAAATACAGCACATGTGAATGTTCTAAAGTATTTGATGAAACATAACTAAAGTTTGAGAATAGAGCTACATACATATATATGTGTATAGCATAAGTATATTATATATATAAACATATATATGTATACACACATATATATGCAATTATATTTGAACAGTGCCTAAAGTTGTCCCAAAATTTTTAAAATAAAACATATGAATGAATTTTTAAAATCCAGATTATTGTTATTATTTAACTTTAATCGGTAACTATGTATCTCATTTTCAATAATGTATATGTGTTATGGCTTTATTTCATAAGCTAATATCAGAGAAACAAATAGAATGTTCAGAAATAGTTTTCTCAATTTACCTTCCTCTCACTAAGGTGATTTGTCGATTTACTTGGGTATAGCCCACTGTCCTGACTCTGCAGCCTCAATTCTTAATAAATGAAATTCATTTTGAATGTCTCATAATACAGATAGTATACTGTTGTTGTTAGTTGCCGTTGAGTTGACATCTGTGTGCTCAATGCTCTATTTGAGGTCAGAAAACTTGGGAAGTGACATTAGGAAATGACACTAAATAAAAGCAAAACCAATAATTTGTTAAACTCATGAGCTTGCAATATCTCTAAGTCTTTTTCTCTGCTTATGTGTGCCTCTCTCTTGACATTCTTTCTCTTTGATACACACACACAGAAAGACAGCAAGCAGGCTACTAGCTCTATACATTTTTGGAACTACCAATCAATTTACTTCCTATTTCTGACTCAGTTTTCCCTGGATCTTTTGTTTGAGTATTTGTTTATATTACTGTGACTTGTGAACACAGATTATAATCAACTTTTATCCATTAGTCTTTATTTAAATTGAATTTCTTATTAATATTATATTAAAAATGGAAATGCTTATCTTTCCTGTACAACTCTTATTTATAACTTTCACCATTAAATTGTGCAATGCTAAAATAAGCAATTACCCAAAGCAACTTCTGGTTAATTTTTAATTTTCTAATGTCATTTACACCAGCTATTGAAATTATTTCCAGAACATATAATTTTTTCTTCACATCTGCCTAATCCAACCTTAGTTTCTTTTTACCTGGACTTTCTCACGTATTTTCTCCCCAGTTCTGACATGCTACAGTCCTTATTCCCATCATACCTCAGTATTGTTTTCAGAGTCTTTCCTAGATTCATGGAAACCCTGGTGGCATAGTGGTTAAGTGCTATGGGTAGTAACCAAAAGGTCAGTAGTTTGAATCCACCGGGTGCTCCTTGGAAACTCTGTAGGGCAGTTCTGCTTTGTACTATAGGGTCACTATGAGTCAATATTGACTCGATAGCAATGGGTTGTAGATTCTTGTAGTAGATACTCTTGGTAGTGCCTACCAGGATGAGCTACCATATGTACTAAAACGTGCACTGAAACACTTTAGAAAATAATAAAATCCTTTAAGTTGGTATATTACTAATTATTTTCACCATATGAATTCTCAAACTTATCTGTTTCCAATATTTTATGCTATACATATATAATTTATTATATATGTATAATATATATATAATTTCCTAGATCTTTCATATTCAGGACTGCCCTGAAAATTCTCAGAAATCATGAGAGGCTTTGACTTTAGGTATAACTGGTAAAATATACTATTATATTGACTGTCTTTGTTGAAAAATAATTTACAGAAGTGAAATCTGCCATTGCAGATGCTCCAGTAGATACTATTGCCATTTAGTAGCCATGATTTACCTCTTAATGTTCTCTTTAATAAAGTAGATTATTATTAACATGGTTAAACAGAGGAATCATTCATTTTTCTCAAATATTGGCAAAAACACATTCCTTATTAGAGTCAAAAATCTCATTGTGAAAACTACCTAGTTCAAAACAATATGTGCACTATTTAATGAGAAGCTAGTCTGTTCTGTAAACCTTCATCTAAAGTACAATAAATAAAATAAACTAAAAACTACATAGTTCAATGATAGGTGAAGTTATTTATGCTACACAGTATACAAATTCATATGCTTTCAGTGAGATATAGAGACCTAAATTATTTTCTGAGATTCCATGTGGCTGCTTAACAAGGTGCTATCATGTGTTGAAGCTATCATACATCAAATATCGAATATACTAATAGGCATTTTGTTTCCTGATCTTGTATACTCCATATTATCACTATTCAGGAGACCTATCTTCAGGACACTCTCCCTTGTTCCCTTAAAAAAAATGTTCAGGAAAAATAACCCTGCTTATAACATGTTAAATCTTTACCTTCTTTATTTTTACCAAAAGAGTATAAGGCATGTCTGTGGAGAACCCTGCAGGAGTCCAAAGCCTGTGGCCGGTTTTAGAGAGTCATCTGCTGCCTCCGGAGCTGAAGGAGTTCGGACAGAGCTCAGGAAGTTACCGTGGCTTGGGGGCAAAGCAGGCTTGTGCAGATAAACCTTAAGTCACAAATTCTACCTTTCAGAGCCAGATATCATTTTGTGGATTAGTTAATACTTGGGAGGACTTTGAGGATGAAAGACATTGTGAGCAGACAGTGTTTTCTTATTTGAAAACAAAGAACAGCCACTTGGGAAAACAGTTCTCTCGATCAGGCTGTGCTTTCCTCAAATTGCAAACATTTCCAAAAGCTCTGCAGTCTTTCAAAATTCTCCTCTAATATGATCAGATTAGGTTTTCTGGAACAACATCTTCCCAAACCTTCAAGCTGATAGTATGTTAATGTTGTTGTTAGGTGCCATTTTGTTGGTTCCAATTCATAGCAACCCTTTGTACCACAGATCGAAACACTGACCGGTCCTAAGCCATCCTCAAAATCGTTGTTCTGCTTGAGCCCATTGTTGCAGCCGCTGTGTCAATCCATGTCATTGAGGGTCTTCCTCTATTTTGCTCACCCTCTACTTTACCAAGCGTGATGTCCTTCTCCAGGTACTGATCCCACTTGATAACATGTCCACAGTATGTAAGACTAGTCTCGCCATCTTTGCTTCTAAGGAGCATTCTGACTGTACTACTTCCAAGACAGATTTGTTAGTTCTTTTGGCAGTCTAATTCAATATTTTTATATATTGTATGTTCATGAGAACTTATAAATTTAAATAATTCCAATAGAAACTGTCTTAATGTTCATTGATTTATGTGTCCATCCTTTTCTGAAGCAGGAGTGTGTTTATTAATTCAAGTAATTGTTGAGGTCATCACTGTGCTAGCACTGTGCTGGATTTGGGGTGTGCAATGATATGCTAAATAGACATGTCCTTTTCCTCTAGGAGCTGTTGTCCTAGTGATGCAGGGAGATATTAATCAAATAAAAAAAAAATAAAGGCACACATAATTCGGTATATGCAAGTTAGAAAATGTGTTATGAAGAAGAACATGTTTCAGTGAAAGAGGGAAAATCTACCTTATTTTAGGTAATCATGAAAGCACTCTTTGAAAGGGGCATTGAAGATGAGATTTGCAGGATGGATAGGAGTTAGCCAAGCAAAGAAATGGAAGAGGAATGTCCAAGCAGAAGGAAAAACAAGTGCAAAGGCCTGAAGGTGAAAAAAAGTTGCTACATTTCCAAAACTACAAGAAGGCCATAGAGGATAGAATACAGGGAAAGTGGAAAATGAGGCAGAAGTCATGGCTGAGAAGGAGGCAGCGCTCAGATCACCAGGAGCCTTGAGTTATCATATGGAATTTGGAAATCACTGAAACATAAAAACAAGTTATAATACATTCTCCCATCCAGGCTCACATTTGAAGCTCACTTAAATCTAGAGTAGAAAAAAAAAAAAAATACAGACACAACAGTAACAACAAAAAGCTTTTAACATTGAGCAATCCTTCCTTCTCTACTGCCTGGTCTCAAATTAGGTTATAACAAAACTATCGAATTACAGTAATAGGTTGCCTGGACAGTAACCGGGAAGGCCATTCTCACTGAACTCCAGTGTCGGGGAGAGAAAGAGCAATATACTTATATCAAAGACACAAAGAAATAGAATTCAGGAGAGAAGAAAAGAGAAACGGAAGAGGAGAAGGAAAGGTGGGACACAGAGAAGGCCTCCAGACGAAAGAAGAAAGTTATTGAGATACAAAGATGTTCCCTCATCAGCCACCTCCCAAACAGAACCTGAATTTCTTGGTGATAATCAAATGGAACACACCTTTGCAAGAGGAAAGGCACAGAAAAAAGGCTTGTGGGAGTTCTAAGAACATCCAATAACTTTTACAAAATGATATTTTGGTGAGTTGGGGCAAATAAATC
The DNA here is from genome assembly GCF_030014295.1 of Loxodonta africana. Classification (NCBI taxonomy): domain Eukaryota; kingdom Metazoa; phylum Chordata; class Mammalia; order Proboscidea; family Elephantidae; genus Loxodonta; species Loxodonta africana. The sequence continues at coordinate 105,434,342 of NC_087347.1, read as the reverse complement.
AAAGGCACATGCATAAAATTTTCCGTGAAATACCCAGGGGTTTAAAAATGATGTGGAAATGCACTTGGCGAAACGTAGTGTGTGCTTTGCCAAGCCCAACGTTTAAAATATGGTTCAAGACATTTAGCCAATCACCAATCCCTAAATCTCAACATGTTTTCTCATCCCGAGAAAGAGAAAAAGGGAGAATATCCGTAAAAGCTTTGCATAACATATATATATGCATATATATATATGAAGCTTTGCATAACATGTATATATACATATATATGCGTGTGTGTGTATATATATATGAAGGAGCCCTGGTGGTGCAGTGGTTAAGCTCTTGGCTGCTAACAAAAAGGTCAGCAGGCAGTTCAAACTCACCAGCCGCTCCATGAGAGAAAAATGTGGCAGTCTTCTTTTGTGAAGATTACAGCCCTGGAGACCCTATGGGGCAGTTCTACTCTGTCACACGGTGTCAATATGAGTAAGAATCAACTGGATGGCAAATGGGTATATATATATACACACACATATATAAGGATATAAACAGGTTATAATGAGCCAACCATACCTAATTCTGGGGCTTGAAATCAAGACCAGGTTTTCAAGACCTTCTTTGGGAATTTATATTTGCCCTTTTCTGGGCTTCCCTCATGTGTGAAACAGACTCATTTTTCTTTGCTTTTATTCAGCTCTCCTTTTCATGCAATCCTTGTATTCCACCTGAGAATTCTGATTGACCACTTTTTATGAGTATGCTATTAGGCAAAGCATCCTGCATGTTTCTTTAAGCGTCATATTTCATTCTGGAGCTAAGTGTAAGGTACTTCTAAAATTAATTCTGAAAAACTATTAGTATTATATTAGCTACAGATCAGTTGGATTTTAATCTGATTTTGTTTCTGCTTTTGTTGATGTTCTTAATAGCTTGTGTCCACCACTAGTCCACACATATGGTCAAAAGATTCAATATAGCAACAAAAACAGAGACAGCATAGAAATAATTGCAGGCTATGAAGAAATACATAAGCAATGAGTCCCTAAGAGGAAAGGGGTGCACTCTGAAAAGAATGTGAAGAAAAGGAAAGCCAAAGGAAAGATGAAAGAGAGAAATAGCTATTTTACTGCTTGTAAAGAAGCAGAGATTTAAGATGGAAAGTAACATATCAGGCAGAGGTGAAAGGATGTAACCAAATAAGATTGTGTCCTCATTTTTTAAAAAACCATCAAAACAAACAAGAATTGGGGGGGCCAAGATGGCTGACTAGGTAGACGCTACCTCGGATCCCTCTGGCAACAAAGACTCGGAAAAACAAGTGAATCGATCACATACACGACAATCTACGAACCCTGAACAACAAACACAGATTTAAAGAGTTGACCTGAGTGACAGAGACGGAAAACGAACAACTACAGGGAAGCAGTGACTGTTTTCGGAGCCTGGAGCCAGCGTCCAGCCAAGGATCATATATCCAGCAAAACTCTCTCTGAAATATGAAGGCGAAATTAAGATATTTACAGATAAACACAAGCTTAGAGAATTTGCAAAAACCAAACCAAAGCTACAAGAAATACTAAAGGAAATTGGTCAGAAAACCAATAATATCAGATACCAACACAACACAAGGTCACAGAACAGAACATCCTGATATCAACTCAAATAGGGAAATCGCAAAAACAAATTAAGATTAATTAAAAAAAATAAATGCTCAAAACGGAATCATTGAAGTCAATATGTAAAAGATCACAATAATCAAAAAGAGGGACTAAATACAGGTGGCATAGAACTGCCATATGGAGAGGGATGCAAGGCGATATAGGACAATACAAGTTAGGTTTTTACTTAGAAAAATAGGGGTAAATATTAAGGTAACCACAAAGAGGTATAACAACTCCATAACTCAAAATAAAAACCAAGAAAAACATAACGACTTAGCAAACATAAAGTCAAATACTATGAAAATGAGGATCTCACAATTTACAAAGAAAAACGTCTCAGCACAAAACAGTAAGTGGAAAAATGAAATTGTCAACAACACACATAAAAAGGCATCAAAATGACAACACTAAACACTTACTTATTTATAATTACGCTGAATGTAAATGGACTAAAAGCACCAATAAAGAGACAGAGAGTTTCAGACTGGATAAAGAAGCACGATCCGTCTATATGCTGCCTACAAGAGACACACCTTGGACTTAGAAACACAAACAAACTAAAACTCAAAGGATGGAAAAAAATATATCAAGCAAACAATAAGCAAAATGAAGAGGAGTACCAATATTAATTTCTGACAAAATAGACTTTAAACTTAAACCCACCACAAAGGATAAAGAAGAACACTACATAATGATAAAAGGGACAATTGACTAGGAAGATATAACCATATTAAATATTTATGCACCCAATGACAGGGCTGCAAGATACATAAATCAAATTTTAACGGAACTGAAAAGTGAGATAGACACCTCCACAATTATAGTAGGAGACTTCAACACACCACTTCCGGAGAAGGACAGGACATCCAGTAAGAAGCTCAATAGAGACACGGAAGACCTAATTAAAACAATCAACCAACTTGACCTCATTGACTTATACAGAACTCTCCACCCAACTGCTGCAAAGTATACTTTTTTTTCTAGTGCACATGGAACATTCTCTAGAATAGACCACATATTAGGTCATAAAAAAAAACCTTTGCAGAATCCAAAACATTGAAATATTACAAAGCATCTTCTCAGACCACAAGGCCATAAAAGTGGAAATCAATAACAGAAAAACTAGGGAAAAGAAATCAAATACTTGGAAACTGAACAATACCCTCCTGAAAAAAGACTGGGTTATAGAAGACCTTAAGGAGGGAATAAGGAAATTCATAGAACGCAACGAGAATGAAAATACTTCCTATCAAAACCTCTGGGACACAGCAAAAGCAGTGCTCAGAGGCCAATTTATGTCGATAAATGCACACATACAAAAACAAGAAAGAGCCAAAATCAGAGAACTGTCCCTACAACTTGAACAAATAGAACAAAAAAAGAACAAATAGAAAGTGAGCAACAAAAGAATCCATCAGGCACCAGAAGAAAACAAATAATAAAAATTAGAGCTGAACTAAATGAATTAAAAAAAAAAAAAAACTAAATGAATTAGAGAACAGAAAAACAATTGAAAGAATTAACAAAGCCAAAAGCTGGTTCTTTGAAAAAATTAACAAAATTGATAAACCATTGGCCAGACTGACTAAAGAAATACAGGAAAAGAAACAAATAACCCGAATAAGAAAAGAGAAGGGCCACACCACAACAGACCCAACTGAAATTAAAAGAATCATAACAGATTAATATGAAAAATTATATTCTAACAAATTTGCAAACCTAGAAGAGATGGATGAATTCCTGGAAAAACACTACCTACCTAAACTAACACAATCAGAAGTAGAACAACTAAATAGTCCCATAACAAAAAAAGAGATTGAAACGGTAATCAAAAAACTCCCAACAAAAAAAAGCCCTGGCCCGGATGGCTATACTGCAGAGTTCTACCAAACTTTCAGAGAAGAGTTAACACCACTACTACTAAAGGTATTTCAAAGCATAGAAAATGACGGAATACTACCTAACTCATTCTATGAAGCCACCATCTCCCTGATACCAAAACCAGGTAAAGATATCACAAAAAAAGAAAATTACAGACCTATATCCCTCATGAACATAGATGCAAAAATCCTCAACAAAATTCTAGCCAATAGAATTCAACAACATATCAAAAAAATAATTCACCACGACCAAGTGGGATTTATACCAGGTATGCAAGGCTGGTTTAATATTAGAAAAACCATTAATGTAATCCACCATATAAATAAAACAAAAGACAAAAACCACATGATCTTATCAATTGATGCAGAAAAGGCATTTGACAAAGTCCAACACCCATTTATGATAAAAACTCTCAGCAAAATATGAATTGAAGGAAAATTCCTCAACATAATAAAGGGCATCTATACTTTTTTTTTTTTTTTTTATACAAAGCCAACAGCCAACATCACTCTAAATGGAGAGAGCCTGAAAGCATTTCCCTTGAGAACGGGAACCAGACAACGATGCCCTTTATCACCGCTCTTATTCAATATTGTGCTAGAAGTCCTAGCCAGAGCAATTAGGCTAGACAAAGAAATAAAGGGCATCGGGATTGGCAAGGAGGAAGTAAAATTATCTCTATTTGCAGATGACATGATCTTATCCACAGAAAACCCTAAGGAATCCTCCAGAAAACTACTGAAACTAATAGAAGAGTTTGGCAGAGTCTCAGGTTATAAGATAAACATACAAAAATCACTTGGATTCCTCTACATCAACAAAAAGAACATTGAAGAGGAAATCACCAAATCAATACCATTCACAGTAGCCCACAAGAAGATAAAATACTTAGGAATAAATCTTACCAAGGATGTAAAAGACCTATACAAAGAAAACTACAAAGCACTACTACAAGAAATTAAAAAGGACATACTTAAGTGGAAAAACATACCTTGCTCATGGATAGGAAGACTTAACATAGTAAAAATGTCTATTCTACCAAAAGCCATCTATACATAGAATGCACTTCCGATCCAAATTCCAATGTCATTTTTTAACGTTATAGAGAAACAAATCACCGACTTCATATGGAAGGGAAAGAAGCCTCGGATAAGCAAAGCATTACTGAAAAAGAAGAAGAAAGTGGGAGGCCTCACTCTACCTGATTTCAGAACCTATTATACAGCCACAGTAGTCAAAACAGCCTGGTACTGGTACAACAACAGACACATAGACCGGTGGAACAAAATTGAGAACCCAGATATAAATCCATCCACATATGAGCAGCTGATATTTGACAAAGGCCCTGTTTCAGTTAATTGGGGAAAAGATAGTCTTTTTAACAAATGGTGCTGGCATAACTGGATATCCATCTGCAAAAAAATGAAACAGGACCCATACCTCACACCATGCACAAAAACTAACTCCAAGTGGATCAAAGACCTAAACATAAAGACTAAAACGATAAAGATCATGGAAGAAAAAATAGGGACAACGTTAGGAGCCCTAATACAAGGCATAAACAGAATACAAAACATTACCAAAAATGACAAAGAGAAACCAGATAACTGGGAGCTCCTAAAAATCAAACACCTATGCTCATCTAAAGACTTCACCAAAAGAGTAAAAAGACCACCTACAGACTGGGAAAGAATTTTCAGCTATGACATCTCCGACCAGCGCCTGATCTCTAAAATCTATATGATTTTGTCAAAACTCAACCACAAAAAGACAAACAACCCAATCAAGAAGTGGGCAAAGGATATGAACACGCACTTCACTAAAGAAGATATTTAGGCAGCTAACAGATACATGAGAAAATGCTCTCAATTATTAGCCATTAGAGAAATGCAAATTAAAACTACGATGAGATTCCATGTCACTCCAACAAGGCTGGCATTAATCCAAGAAACACAAAATAATAAATGCTGGATAGGCTGCAGAGAGATTGGAACTCTTATACACTGCTGGTGGGAATGTAAAATGGTACAACCACTTTGGAAATCTATCTGGCGATATCTTAAACAGTTAGAAATAGAACTACCATACAACCCAGAAATCCCACTCCTCGGAATATACCCTAGAGAAATAAGAGCCTTCACACAAACAGATATATGCACATCCATGTTTATTGCAGCACCGTTTACAATAGCAAAAAGCTGGAAGCAACCAAGGTGTCCATCAACGGCTGAATGGGTAAATAAATTGTGGTATATTCACACAATGGAATACTATGCATCGATAAAGAACAGTGACGAATCTATGAAACATTTCATAACATGGAAGAACCTGGAAGGCATTATGCTGAGCGAAATTAGTCAGAGGCAAAAGGACAAATATTGTATAAGACCACTATTGTAAGATCTTGAGAAATAGTATAAACTGAGAAGAACACATACTTTTGTGGTTACGAGGCGGGGAGGGAGGGAGGGTGGGAGAGGGTTTTTTACTGATTAATTAGTAGATAAGAACTGCTTTAGGTGAAGGGAAGGACAATACTCAATACATGGAAGGTCAGCTCAACTGGAGTGGACTGGACCAAAAGCAAAGAAGTTTCCAGGATAAACTGAATAGTTCAAAGGTCAGCGGAGCAAGGGCGGGGGTTTGGGGACTATGGCTTAAGGGGACTTCTAAGTCAATTGGCAAAATAATTCTATTATGAAAACTTTCGCATCCCACTTTGAAATGTGGCGTCTGGGGTCTTAAATGCTAACGAGCGGCCATCTAAGATGCATCAATTGGTCTCAACCCACCTGGATCAAAGGAGAATGAAGAACACCAAGGTCACACGATAACTAAGAGCCCAAGAGACAGAACGGGCCACATGAACTAGAGACTTACATCATCCTGAGACCAGAAGAACTAGATGGTGGCCGGCTACAACTGATGACTGCCCTGGCAGGGAGTGCATCAGAGAACCCCTGAAGGAGCAGGAGATCAGTGGGGCGCAGACCCCAAATTCTCACAAAAAGACCATACTTAATGGTCTGACTGAGACTACAGGAATCCCGGCAGTCATGGTCCCCAAACCTTCTGTTGGCCCAGGACAGGAACCCTTCCCGAAGACAACTCAGCAGTCATGTAAGGGACTGGACAGTGGGTAGGAGAGAGATGCTGATGAAGAGTGAGCTAATGATATCAGATGGACACTTGAGACTGTGTTGGCATCTCCTGTCTGGAGGGGGAATGGGAGGATAGAGAGAGTTGGAAGCTGGCAAAATTGTCACGAAAGGAGAGACTGGAAGGGCTGACTCATTAGGGGGAGAGCAAGTGGGAGAACGGAGTAAGGTGTATATAAACTTATATGTGACAGTCTGACTTGATTTGTAAACGTTCACTTGAGCGAGCTCAATAAAAGTTAATTAAAAAAAAATTAAAAAAAAAAACAAGAATTGACCCAAAGTACTATAATCAATTAAAAGTTCAGAAAAAAATATTTTAGGTGCCTCATTATTAAATTGGAAAATAATTAAATGCTGAATCTGCTTGAAAACCACAGTGGCCTAGGGTTTAATTACATGGAGATGATGCAAAGTTCTCATAGAAGACCAATTAGTCATCCAGCAAGTATCACAGGCAGGGCTTGGAAGGGCTCACATCGTTCAGAGTTAGGGTCTGTCTCACCTCTGTGGGTCCAGAAAATAAAATTTATCAATATTATTGGTGTTATCTGAGATGATGAGCCCTTGGGACTGACTATTTCATGGTAAATAAATTTGTAAGAATCCGACGTATAAACTGTAATTCTGAAGTATATATTTGTAATGAGGGATATATGATTCTAAGTCATCCACATTCTAAATCGAAGTACCCAAGATGGTAAATAAGGAGTCAGAAGATGTTAATGAACACTGAATCAGAAGAAAGGAGAACAACAACTTAAATACATTAGCAGAGCAAATATAACGCGTAAGTACCATGTGGTTTGGTGTTAAAAGCTAATCCCCTCTCATCAAAACCTGATGAAAGTCTTTGTCAAAATCGATGAATTTCCATTTTAAAAACTTATACTGTTGGGTAGAGTGGCGTAGAGAAATCGGTTGTTTGGAATTATACTTGTTGTGTCTGAGAAAAACAGAACCTTCACATAAAAAATTACAGTGTCTATACTTGTGATTATAGCCCAGGCTGATCTTTCTTTGAGTATTTTTATCATTAATCAAAGGTTGTTTTCTCTACTCCTGGCTTGTCCATTGCCTCCAACTTAGGTTGATAAACAGGTGCTGTCTGGGTATCCTACTGCCATTCATTCTTCTCATCTGTATCTCAGCACGATTGTGTCTGATAAACACTTCCTCAATGCCAACAGACTGGCTGGCATCCAATCTAGACAAATTACTAATCTTTCATACCAGTTAAGGTTAAATAGTGTTTCTAGGGGACATTGGACAAATAGCTCAAGAACCCAGACTTAACATCTAAAAATTGATGTTCTTAGGTATGAATAGTTTAGGGAGTACAACTGCTTTAAAAAACTTCAATCTGCCCTGGATCTTGGCATATAGAATCCTAAATTTAGATATAAAACTATGTTTAAATTTTGTAAATTACTAGAGAAAAAAGCATCTGAGTCCCGACCTACTCAACTATAATTTATAGATTATTGTCCTTTCAGACATGGGATTAACATAAAGTATAAATAATTAATTAGAATAATTAGTAAAGTACCATGTATAAACCCACATAAAAAATCTTCTGTTTGCTCTAATACTTTTTTCAGCTCACTATGAGCTTCACAGAATAACTGATTTCTAGTGCCTTGAACTTTGTAAGGTTTTCAAAGTATGATGAGAAGGAATAATAAGGTATATCGTGGAATATACCAAGGAATAATATAGTATATCATAGAAGCTTTTCTTGCTAGCATGGGATAAAACACAATGCAGTGATTTAATTGGAGAAGCCTTACTGGAGCTTTCTATCCGGGCAAAAGCTGGCCTGAGTCCCTGAGATGGCTAGAGGGGGTATGCTATCACTTAAAAAGAGGAATAAGAGTACCTTGAATGTGAGCTTGCAAGAGTGCAAACATCTATAAAGATCATGGCTGGCCTATTAATCTTTACAGTCCCATGGAAGCAAAATATCTTGCGTTTTGGGGACTGTAGGGAGTTACTCATTGAAAATTTATTGAAAGAATGAATGAATGGACATCATGTACAAGAGACAATGGAAAGAAATGAACTCCTGATCCCCAAAGTGGAAATAAGTATGAGACTAGTACATGTATATGACTACATGTAGAAATGCATATGGAGCCCTTGGGTGATGCAAAGGGTTAAGCACAAGACTACTAGATGAAAAGCTGACATTTCAAACCCACCCAGAGATGCTTCAGAAGACAGGCCTGGTGAGCTGTTTCTGAAAGGTCACAGCCTTGAAAACCCTATGGAACAGTTCTACTCTGCACACATGGAGTCACCATGAGCTAGAATCAACTGGGTTCAGCTAACAACAACAACGACAACAAGAAAAGCATATATGTAAAAAAAATGCATGGCAGTAGTAGGTAATAGTACATAGTAGAGAAGTACATGAGGTTCTTCTAATGGCCTGAAAGGCAGCTTGAACTCTGGAAAGTGAGTTGAGAGAGGATGACTAAAGTGTTCCTCAGCTCTTCTTGCTTCCTACTCCTGGTACAACTGTTTAGTTAGTCATGACTGGTAACTCTATTGCATTGACTGAGAACTGTAGGAATGGCTTGGCCTGTTTGATGGCAATATCTCATGTTTATAATGTTCTAACATGAGAAATCCATCCACTGACTTGAATCTCAGCTATCCTGAGAAAGGACCAGAGGTTTCCAGGGGAATATTGCTTATAGACTCTAGGAGAAGGAATATTGTGGTCTACATCTCAAGCCTACTTGTGGTGATTTCTCCCTGTAAGAGACTTCACTTTTGTCCTTTCACATTTCCCTTCTCTTTTTAGAGGAATGCATCCCTGGTTGTGCAGTGGTTAAGAACTTGGCTGCTACCCAAAAGTTCGACAGTTTGAATCAACCACCTACTCCTTAGAAACCCCATGAGGCAGTTCTACTCTGTCCTATAAGGTCACTACGAGTTGGAATCGACTTGACAGCAATGGGTTTTTAGAGAAATAGCCATCAATAATACATCATTATAACACATCATTGTGGGCCCACCCACCAGTCTTTTAGTGACTATTTTAAAACAAACAAAAGTAATATTCTTAGCTGAGATTTCATACGCCGATTTTTCATGGTGGGTTGAGAGGTTCTGTACCTTTTTGATAGATCAGTTCCGATTTTTCATAACTTTTTTTTTTAATCAGAAGAAAGTTTAAATAAAGCAAGCAATTTCATTGGTAGTTGCACAACACACTTTGTCAATGTACATTCTTAAAGGAAGGGACCTCCTCTGCAATACTAATTGCTACTGAAAACATCTTTGTTCCAAATATTTATAGAAACCAGTGATGCCCAAAGTTAAATATTACAATTTTATATAAGATTTATGGGGTAGACAAATAAGATTACCTGACACCGTAAAAAAGGGACAGTATATGTAGAATAAAAGGTGGAAAAAGAAAACAAATCAGATGTATCCAAATGCAAAAAGTCGACCATTGAACACCATGCTTCTTAAAATTATCCAAGGATGCTTCCTTAAACTCTTTCAGACTTGTGGAGCGTATGCTGAAGGAAAAGAAGTTCTTTTCTGGAAATGTAGACATGTGAAAAATACTTCATATTATTTCCATAAGTCATTTTCATTATCATGTTCATCATTTATTCAATCGAAATGTATTTATCAAGTACACCTTGAAAACTTAGTACTGTACTATGTATGAGGAATATACAATTAACAAACCAAAAAAGATCTCACCTGTACCAAAGTAGGCCTTGTAAACAGGGAATTGTTTGACCTGTGAAACTGTACTGTGTTAGCACAACTCATTTACCCCCAAATATCTCTTTCTTTCATTTGTTTAACATTACAGATGATTTTTTTTTTTTTGCTTGATTGAATCTGCTGTAAAGATTTAAACATCCATTCATTCATCCACTCAAACAATATTTGTTATTGTGACTACTGATGGCAGTAAGTACTCTAAATGCTGGGAATCCAGGTGTGAAAGACATAGTCCTTTGCCTTTAATGAGCTCACAGCAGTGCAGGTGCAGAAGCAACCAAATAAGCAGGCAATTACAATCGGATCTGATAAGTGGTTTAACAGCAGTAATGACAGAAGGCAAAGGGAGATTCAAGACAGCACTTCAAAGTGATTTCAGAGGAATCATGGAAGGACTTCCTGATAAAAGATATATAAACTGATATTTAAAGTAGATTTAGGAGTCTGTGCAAAGAAGAGATGGCATAGCAGAGGGAGAGTATGACAACTGGGAAGAAAGCATATGGAATGACACTGGGGGATTGTGGTCCTCTGATATTCACCAGGTGACTTTTTAAAGCTCTTAGCAGATAGCACAGGAGAAGTGTTGGCAACTCAGTAAGAGTGAAAAGACGGGACACAGATTAGGGACTTGGGATAGTGGTGTGGGGCAGATAAACTCAAAGCATTGCCATCAAGTCAATTCTGACTCAAAGCAACTCTATGGGACAGAGTAGAACTGCCCCAGAGGGTTTCCAAAGGAGAGACTGGTGGATTCGAACTGCTGACCTTTTGGTTAGCAGCCAAACATTTAACCACTGCACCAGCAGGGCCCTAGTAAGGCAAATGAGGTGGTAGAAATAGGGCACTAAGAAATTAAACCACCCATTATAGACTTTCTGGAAGCCAATACATCACCATTCATGTTGTGTTATTTGTTATATCTTGAACCCCCAAAAAAACCTTTGCTATTGAATCTTGTTTAAGAAACTTCCAGCTGTATTAAAAATGAAAGCTAATAAATATAAATAGGACAGGAATCAAATTCCCATCGTGGAAGAAGATAATGAGATGATGCTATAGCGTATCTTGATAATTGAATGAAGTGCATGAAATACTGTATCAGTTGGTTCACTTACCTGGTTCCATTGAATTCCTTCTGCTCTCTCTCTCCAGTGGTACATAGGGAAATAGGGATGAGGAGTGAAAAGGAAAAAGCTCTCAAAGATGACAGGTAAAATTAAGGAAGAAACTATTTTTAAAATCATTTTTGTAAGCAAATAACCTCAATGTCAATGCAGCTGAGGTAGCTTATGTACAACCAAATGCCTCATGGGATTTGATTTCTTGGTTTGGAGGTTTAGCAACATAGTTTCATGGGACGTCCTGGATAATTGGCCTAATAACATACCTGGTGTTTCTGTTCTACCTCCTAGCTCATAGTTCCTGGGGTCTTAAAAGTTTTTGAGCAGACATCCCAGACACAAAAATTGGTCTCTATTTGCCTGGAGCAACAGAGGAAGAAGGAGAGTGAGGAATAGGAGGAGGAAATGGGTGTGTGGCTAACTGCCTCCATGAACAACTGCCTCCTTTGTCATGAGACCAGAAGAACTAAATGGTGCCCAGCTACCATTACAGAACTCAAAATGGGGAAAATGAAGAACAGAATTTCAAATTTCCATAGAATCCAGATTTTCTGGAGCCATGAAGACTGGATGAACCCCCAAAACTATTGTCCTGAGATAATCTTTAAACTTTAAACCAAAAATATCCCCTGAAGTCTTCTTACAACCAAACAATAGGTTAGCTTAACTAGTGAAGAATGTCTGCCTTGAGCATTATGCTCTTTTCAGATATATCTGTAAGAAATCAAATTGACAGCAGCAACTCAAAAGATTAGATAGGAACCTCAGGGGGCAGTGAGTTTATGTTAACGGGGAGTAACAACTCCAAAAAGGAGGGTGAGAATGGTTGTACAACTCGAAGAATGTAATCAATGTCATTGAATTGTACATGTAGAAAATATTGAATTGGTGCATGTTTTGCTCTGTATTTTCTTGATAATAACTACAAAAAATCATTAAAACATGAGTAAAGGTGTATCGCTATCTAACAAATCATTCACTTTCCTCTTCATAGTCTGCCTTCTGGAAATTTAACTGCTTGTAATGACTATGATCTTATAGGCACTTCCCATAAGCTATCTATGCATTAGTAATGAAGTTCTATGACTGGAAGCTTCCATCACTGCAATGGCTCTTGGAATGCATTAAGTTCATCCAGACTATTAATGCATAGGAGTTTGTCAGTTGTTTTTTTTTTTTATTTTAATTTAGATGAAGGTTCCCAGAACAAACTAGCTTCTCATTAAAAAGTTGGTACATATATTGTTTTATGACATTGGTGAACAACTCCACAACACATGTCAACACGCTCCCTTCTTGACCTTGGGTTCTCTGTCTCCAGCTTTCCGGTTCCCTCCTGCCTCCTAGTCCTTGCTGCTGGGTGGTGTTCCCCTGTAGTCTTGTTTTGTTGTATGGGCCTTTCTAATCTTCGGATGAAGGATCAACTTCAGGACTGACTTCATTACTGAGCTAAAAGGATGTCCAAGGGCCATATTCTTGGGGTTTCTCCAGTCTTTTTGTCACAGTTTTAACATATGTGTTCTTCTTGCAGATGGTTGAAAAAGAAGGCTATCTTCAAAAAGCTAAAATTGCAGATGGAGGGAAGAAACTAAGGTAATAAAAATTCTTTAACTCAATTTTATATAACTATGCTAGTTGTTCACATCCTCAATTTGTGTCATTGCTCTTGTTCAGGTAGCAAGGTCCTAAGGTACCAAACTAAAAGCCCATTGCTGTCAAGTCGATACCTACTCATAGTGACACAATAGGACAGAGCAGAACTGCCCCACAGGGTTTCCAAGGAATCATCGGTGGATTCAAACTGCTGACCTTTTGGTTAGCAGCCATAGCTCTTAACCACTGTGCCACCAGGGCTCCACCCTAAGGTACCAAAAAAAAAAACCCCAAACCCATTGTATTCAAGTCAATTCCGACTCATAGGACAGAGTAGAACTACCATAGAGTTTCCAAGGAGTGTCTGACGGATTCGAGCTGCCAAACTTTTGGATTGCAGCTGTAGCTCTTAGCCACTATGCCACCTGGGTTTCCACTCTAAGGTACAGGACTATAACATTTCCCCTTGTTCTCACTATGATCATCATTTTCTAAATCAGAATTAGAGTTTTCAAAGAAAGTTCTACATTCTATACTGCACAGAACATACAAACAAGGTTTTTTTTTTTTTTCTCCTGAGATTTGAAGTCTAAAAATAATTATAAATAAATGAGATAATGGATCTTGATTTATGGGATTAACAGATTACTGGATTAAATGGACTCATTTTCAATATATTAAAAGGTCCCTATGTTTCATTGAGAGCATAGTTTTTTAAAGGGTAGATTTAAGCTATGTTTATGAAAAATAAAATTATTTGTCAGATAAGAAATTGGAAGTTACTGTGTTCTGAGGAGAGATGAATACAGGGTGGTTGTAGAGGTTAGCTGCTGTCAGGTTGGCTCCTGATTTATTGAAACCCCATGGCCAAGGGGATTGGACCATTGTGATTCATAGGGTTTTATAGGGTTTTCACTGGCTGATTTTTGGACGTAGATTGCCAGGCCTTGCTTCCTAGTCTGCCTTAGTTGGAAGCTCCAGTGAAACCGGTTCAGCATCATAGCAACACGCAAGCTTCCACTGTGGTGGCTGTGCTTCAGGTACGTGGGCTGGCAATCAAATGTGAGCCTCTGGTATGGAAGAGAAGAATTTTACCACTGAACCACCATTGTCCCCAGTGAACACAGGGCAGGTGAAAGAAATCGGACAAGGGGAATTCCCTGTCTGGGGAGTTCTTATTAACTTGTAAACAACAACAACAAAAACCTTGAAGAAAAAGTAAAATGAGATTGACAGGAGGAAAGAGAAAGGTGATGGGCGTGTTGTATATATGGGATATTTAGAAATAAAGAATCATCTCAATTTTTGCTAGTTTAGTTTTCATATTTTCAGCCTATTATGTGCTTAGCGTTGTGATAGGTGATATGCAAGCTACAAAGGTATGTGGGACATGTTCAAACTGGGAGACAATGCATTTATTCATGAATGTATTACTAACAGGAAAAGCCATATAGGATAAATGTGCTAATTAGCTGCACAATGGGACACCTGTTAATTGTGTAATGCAATTCATTACTGGAATGACACCCTGGCCAACACTAGACAATAAAGTATGCTTTTGTTTGCTAGCTGTGATGGAATATGTATATATTTATTTAAAAGAAAGAAAGTTGAGGAAACAAAACATCCACGATTTCACTACTCGAAATAGCTATTTTAATTTTAAATAACAAGCACTATTTTCTGACCATATTTAGTCTTACCCAGGGATAGCATGTAGTGTTTCTGAATCCTGTCCTAGACTGTCCCCCAGAAGGGGACATGAAACATCCAAGAGAGATTCATAATGAGACAAGATCAAGTTCAAAACTGCTTTACGAGCCTGGGCAACTCCCCACCAAAAGCTGAGCTTGGCCTGGGTGTCAGGAGGAGATCATTGGCTTTGATTTTACCAGTCGCTGTAGAGCCAATTCCAACTCATGGTGACCCCATGTGTGTCAGAGCAGAACTGTGCTCCACAGGATTTTCAACGGCCAATTTTTCGGAAGTAGATCTCCAGGCCTTTCTTCTGAAGTACCTCTGGGTGGACTCAAACCTCCAGCCTTTCCATTAGCAGCCGAGTACATTAACCATTTAGAACACCCAGTGACTCCTAGCTTTGACTAGACCAGCTTAAGTGCCTCCTTTACCCTTTATCTCAGCCTCACTCCAGATCTTGTCAGCTCAAGGAAGGAGTGTGAAGGGTGCAACGATGTCCTGTCCAGCTTCTCAGTTTTGCCAAATTGATGGCTCTAGAATGTTCTCAGTGTTGCTTTTGTTTGTATTTCTCTGATTAGTATTGCAGTTGAACATTACTTCATATATTAAGAGTCATTCATTGTCTCCATCTGAACCGCTAACTGTTTTCTGTTGAGTTTCTTGCTTTTTGTTGTTGATTTGTGGGAACACCTGATATATTCTAACCAGTAGTATCTTGTTAATTTTGGACATTGGAAATATCTTCTCCAAATCTCATCACCTATTTACTTTGCCTATGGTAGTCTATGAGGACAGTAATCTTTAAACTTGATCCACACTGTTCCACAATTTTACTCTTTATAGTGTATGAATTTTTTTGTTTTATTATAAACAATTTACTAATTGAACATAGAATGCATAACCGCAGTGTTTAAAACATAAAAGTACCAAACCATCTTTATCCTTCTTTTTTTATTTCCTTAAGTAGATTTCAGTTTTAGACTAAAATTAGTTTCCATTGCTAATCGATTTCTTTTCTTTTATATTTTCTTAACATAAATGCTAAGTCTGGGATTACTTCATCAAATTCTATGCCATTTTTTTCTATAATTATGATAGTTATTTTTATTTTATAAAATGTGCTTCTTGTAGAAATTATAGAAAGAAAGCCACACTTGTAAATAATTTGTATGCATACAAAATTACATTATTAAAAGGCAAAGTTGAAAGTAAATTGATGAAGTATTCAGCTGAAGAATTTTTGTTTTTAGAAATAATTTTTTTGTTTAGATGAAGGTTTACAGAACAAACTAGTTTCTCATTAAACAGTACATGTATTGTTTTATGACATTGGTTAACAAACCCTACGACATGTCAACACTCTCCCTTCTCAACCTTGGGTCCCCTATTACCAGCTTTCCTGTCCCCTCCTGCCTTCTAATCCTTGTCCCTGGCCTAGTGTGCCCCTTTAGTCTTATTTTTGTTTTATGGGCCTGTTTTTTTTAATCTTTGGCTGAAGGGTGAACCTCTGGAGTGACTTCATTGCTGAGCTAAAAGGGTGGCTGGGGGCCATACTCTCAGGGTTTCTTCAGTTTCTGTCAGGCCAGTAAGTCTGATCTTTTTTTGTAAGTTAGAATTTTGTTCTATATTTTTCTCCAGCTCTGTCCAGGACCCTCTATCGTGATCCCTGTCAGAGCAGTCAGTGGTGGTAGCCAGGTACCATCCAGTTGTACTGGACTCAGCCTGTTGGAGGCCATGGTAGTTGTTGTCCATTAGTCCTTTGGACTAATTTTTTCCTTGTGTCTTTCAGTTTTCCTCATTCTCCCTTGCTCCTGAAGGGGTGAGACCCATGGGGTATCTTAGATGGCCACTCACAGGCTTTTAAGACCCCAGATGCTACTCACCAAAGCAGAATGTTAGAACATTTTCTTTATAAACTATGTTATGCCAATTGAGCTAGATGTTCCCTGAGACCAGGGTCCCCACAACTCTAGCCCAGCAATTTGGTCCCTCAGGGAGTTTGGATGTGTCTAGTGAGCTTCCATGACCTTGCCTTGGACAAACTGTACTAGCTTCCCCATTATTGTTTCTTACCCTTCACCCAAGTTCCCACTTATTGTCTATTTAGTGCTTTTCATCCACACCCCTCCCCTCCCTCATAACCATCGAAGATTTTTTCTTTTCGGGTACAAACCTTTTCATGAGATTTTACGGTAGTGGTCTCATACAATATTTGTCCTTTTGTGATTGACTTATTTCACTCAACATAACGGTCCCCAGATTGATCCATGTTAGGAGATGTTTCACAGATTCACCATTGTTCTTAATCATTGCGTAATACTCCATTGTGTGTATGTACCATAGTTTGTTTATCCATTCATCTGTGGCTGGGCTTCTAGGTTGTTTCCATCTTTTTGCTATTGTGAACAATTTTGCAGTTAACATCAGCGTACATATGTTTATTCATGTGACGACTCTTCTCTAGGATATCATCCTAGAAGTGGGATTGCTGGATCATATGGTTTTTCTATTTCTAGCTTTCTAAGGAAGCGCCATATCATTTTCCAAAATGGTTGTATCATTTTGCATTCCCACCAGCAGTGCATAAGAGTTTCGATCTCCCCGAAACCTCTCCAAAATTTGTTATTTCCTGTTTTTTTGGTTCGTGCCATTAACGCCAGAGTGAAATGGTATCTCATTGTGGTTTTATTTGCATTTCTCTAAAGGCTAGTGACCATGAGCATTTCCTCATTTATCTGTGTCTTTGGTGAAGACATTCCTTAGCCTATTTTTTAATTGGATTATTTGTCTTTTTGTTGTAGAGGTGTTTGATTTTCCTGTAGATTTTATAAATTAGACCTGAATTGATAATGTCTGATTTGTAATAGCCAAAATTTTTTTCCCAGTCTGTGGGCTCTCTTTTTACTTTTTTGGTGAAGTCTTTTGATGAGCATTAAGTGTTTAATTTTTAGGAGATCCCAGTTACCTAGCTTATCTGCTGGAGTTTGTGTGTTGTTGGTTATGGTTTTTATCCTGTTCATGCTGTGTATTAGGGCCTCTAGCGCTGATCCTATTTTTTCTTCTATGAGCTTTATAGCTTTTGGCTTTATATTTAGGTCTTTGACCCATTTTGTATTAGTTTTTGTGTGTGGTGTGAGGTATGGGTCCTGTTTCTTTTCTTTCTTTTTTTTTTTTTTTTGCAGATGGACATCCAGCTTTGCCAGCACCATTTGTTAAAAAGACTGTCTGTCTTTTCCCCATCTGATTGGCTTTGGGCACTTGTCCAAGATCAGATGACTATAGGTGGATGGATTTATATTAGGGTTCTCAGTTCTGTTCCATTGCTCAATGTTATCTGCTGTTGTACCAGTACCAGCCTGTTTTGACTATTGTATCTGTATAGTAGGTTCTGAGGTCAGGTGATGGGAGTCCTCCTACTTTGTTCTTCTTCTTCAATAGTACTTTACTTATCCAGGGCTTCTTCCCTTTCCATATAAAGTTATTGATTAGTTTTACCATCTCTTTAAAGAATGTGGTTGGTATTTGGATCAGGATTGCATTGTATTTGTAAATTGCTTTGGGTAGAATTGTCATTTTCAAAATTTTGAGTCTACCTATCCACAACCATGTATGTTTTTTTGTTTATGTAGATGTCTTTTGTTTTCTTGTTTTGTAGTTTTCTTTGTATAGTCTTTCATATCCTGGGTTAGATTTATTCCTAAGTATTTTATCTTTTTAGGGGCTATTATAAATGGTATTGTTTTCCTGATTTTCTTTTCATCATTCTCTTCATTGGTGTATAGGAATCCAACAGATTTTTGTATATTTGTCTCATATCCTGCTACTGTGCTGGATCTTTCTATTATTTTCAGTAGTTTTTTCATGGAGTCTTTTGGGTTTTCTTTGTATAGTATCATTTTATCTGCAGATACAGACAGTTTAACGTCTTTATTACCAGTTTGGATGCTTTTTATTTCTTTTTCTTGTCTTATTGCTCTAGGTAGGACTTCCAGTCCAGTGTTAAACAGGAATGGTGATAAAAGGCTTCCTTGTCTTGTTCCTGTTTTCAGCCTCTCTCCATTAAAAATGATGTTGGCTGTTAGTTTTACATAGATACCCTTTATTATGTTGAGAAATTTCCCATCTGTACCTATTTTATTGAGAGTTTTTATCAGGAATGGGTGTTGGACTTTGTCAAATACCTTTTCTGCATCGATTGAGAGGATCATGTGATTCTTTTCTTTCCTTTTTATTTTTGTGGTGGATTACATTGATTGATTTTCTAATGTTGAGCCATCCTTGCATACCTGGTGTGAATCCTACTGGTCATGGTGTATAATTTTTTGATATGACGCTGAATTCTATTCACTAGAATTTTGTTGAAATTTTTTTCATCTATATTCATGAGAAATACTGGGCTGTAATTTTTCTTTTTGGGGTCTTTTTGTCTGGTTTTGGTATCAGGGTTATGCTGGCTTCATAGAATGAATTCAGAAGTATTCCTTCCTTTTCTATGTTCTAAAACAGTTTGAGTAGTACTAGTGTAAGCTCTTCTCTGAATGTTTGGTAGAATTCTCTAGTGAAGCTATTTGGGCCAGGGTTTTTTTTGTTGTTGTTGGGACTTTTTTTTAATCACTTTTTAAATCTTTTCTCTTGTTATGGGTCTGGTCATATTTTCAACATCATTTTGTATTAGCTTGGGTAGGTAGTGTGTTTCTAGAAATTTGTCCATTTCTTCTAGGTTTTCAAATTTGTTGGAGTATAGTTTTTCATAATGCTCTGTTACAAGACTTTTTTATTTCAGTTGAGTCTGTTGTAATGTCCCCCATTTCATTTCTTATATGGGTTATTTGTGTCATCTCCTGTTTTTCTATGCCATTGTTTAACAAAACTTATTGTCATTGCTATATTGCTTACTAAAACTCTGTATGCTTTTGTCATTAGCAAAAAAATGATCAGTTTAATCATAGCCTTGAAATAGCCAATGATAATTTGTCCCAGTGATAATTTTATAACTATTAAATAATAGACTATAGTTCCTATAATTTGTACTTTTTTAAAAAAAAATTGTGGATGGTCTTTTTTTTTTTTTTTTTTTTACCACTTATCAAATGCCTTTATAACTTAATTTTTTTTTTTTACTGCATTAATAATAAGTAGTATTAATAACCACCACCTGTTTGTCAGTTTATCATACTCTGGTGGCTTCTATGTCGTTGTAATACTGGAAATTGTGCCACAGGTATTTCTGTGGCAGATAAACTTCAGAGAGCTTCCAGGCTAAGACAGACTAGAAAGAAAGGCCTGGCAATCTACTTCCAAGAATTAACAAATAAATACCCTGTGGATCACAACAGTCCAATCCCCAACAAATCATGGGTATAGCGCAGGACTGGGCAATATTTTGTTCATTGTGCATGGCATTGCCACAAGTCAAAGGGCTGACTTCATAGCAGTTAATGACAATATATATATGTACATATGTAAGTGTATATATATATATATATATGGTGGGTGTGGATAGTTGAGGGTTTTTTTTTTTTAACAATTCTTACTTAGTGTGCACTTTTTTTTAGAATATGATACCAAGAAACCATCCTAATATGAACTTATTTTTTCTTCAGCACTTTGTGCTTAGGATCAAAATCAAGTCTTGTAGGCCTAGCCTGCCTGTCTTTATTTTTGTAATTTACTCCTGGGGACTAGGAGGAAAATTTTGAGAGTACAGCGTACAGAAGTTGATTTTTGAAGGGTTACTTTAGCTTTATGATTTTCATCATATGCTCTGTTAAAATTCCCATCATCTGCAAATGCTTTGTCTTTAGAAAGCTTTTACATTATGCAATATGGAGACAGATGGGTGTATGTATACCTCACTGTCTCGTTGACCCACCTTTTAACAGTGGCAACTTACAGGAAGCTTAGAATGGAAGAGAAGAAATGAGTTCCTAGGCCACCCAGCTTGACAAGGAGTCAGAACTTTTAACAGTGTCTGAGTGATTTAGCAGTAAATCAGTCAGGACACTTTCAGTCCTGCCACTGGTGTGGAATTGAGTCCAAGACAGCATGACCAAGTCAGATAACAAAGACAGGTGGCCCAAAGAAAAGCTCTGAAATTTCCAAAGTAATCTCATATATACTTCCCTCTGACTTTTTGGTTTGCCATCCTATCATTGCCTAAAGGAGGTATAGGTGAGTACAGAAGGGGTGAGTGTAGGCTATAAAGCTTTGATGTTAGAGCAAATGAATGTGTTAAACCTAGAGCTCAAGCTAATAGATTCGTATAATGGTAATGAGTATTTTAAGGACCATTTTCCATCAAGCATTCTCCAGACAAGCAGCTACAGTCAAAGTTGCAGTTATTATGTGCTGCCATCAGGTGTCCATTTTGGAGAATGCAAACAGTGTTTGGCCATGTTGCATCTTTTTTGCACTTTCCACCTTCACAATTTAGGATTTGTTTTAGGGAAGTTCTGTGAGATGTTTCCCTTGGATAAAATATCCCCATCAATCTCATAAAGTGAAATTAATTATCTTAGTATGAATTTACTTCTTCTTCCTTCCCAATTGTAGTTTTTGTTTTGTTTTTTTCCAGTTGTCATTGAATCAACTCTGACTGAGGAGACCTCATGTTTGTCAGGGTAGAACTGTTCTCCAAAGGGTTTTCACACCTTTCTTTTCTTAGATGTGATTTTTGTTTGTGTCCAAAGATTAAAGAAAAAAAATGGAACCCTGGTGGCAAAACGGTTAAGAGCTCAGCTGCTAACCAAAATGTCAGCCATTTGAATCCACCAGCTTCTTCTTGAAAACCACATAGGGCAGTTCTACTACTTCCTATAGGGTGGCTATGAGTTGGAATCAACTCAACGGCAGCGGATTTGTGTGGAAAAACAGAGAACACTGCTCTCAAAGTTAAGATGCTGGAATTTTGCAGCTTTTGGCTCCCACAAATGGGTGAATTTACCTGGTAGGCATGGATGGCAGAGATAAAAGGGATTGCTGGTCAGAATTGCAAAGCAGGCTGGGCAGGCTAACAAGTGGCCTTGCTCCAATGAGACAGAGATTCTAGCACAGCTTTGACAACAAAGTCTCTATCTCCTTCCCTTCAGCCTTTCTTCAGTCTCTACATAAAACATGTTCAATATGTAATTGCAAATTTATTAATAAAGAAAGAGTTGAATGTCACCTGCTCTAGAGACAACTGAAACAGTGAAATGAACATGGACTTCAGCGTCCAGGAGGCTTGGCCTGGATTCCCTTTTTATGACTTGTATGCTCTGGGGTAGGATGCAACCTCGCTAGGCTTCAGTATTCTCTCCTATAATAAGGGAGTATCACCCACCAATCAGAGTAGCTTGGAGGCTTTTTGTTTACATGTTGTCTGTATTCCACCATTAGAAGTCAATTCCTCGAAGTCTCTGTTGTTTACCTTTATATACTCACCCCTTAGAATTGTGCCTGGCATGTGGTAGACATTCAAGAGATACTTGTGACCAGTGAAGCAATGAAAACACATGATTCATAAAAAAAATGCTGGGTGCAATATCTGGCACATAGTGGGGGTCGATGCATGCATGATAGCTCATATCATTGACACATGTCCGAAAAGTCAGGAAGACCTCTGGAAGGAGCTCAGGATCAGCCACTAGAATTATTAATTAGAAAAAATATCATAAACTAGACGTTTTACACATTTAAGACTAAAAGGATAGGAATGACATGTATGATCACTAGGGAAGTAAGAACAGAAGAGAAATGCAGGAGGTGGATGTGTCCCCTGTTAGTAAATTAATAAGAGCAAGCACAGAGCAGGAACATGTTTTTTTTTTTTTTTTTAAGAAATCTGTTTCCTGAGCTGAGTCACAGACATCAATCTCTCGCCGGATCGTTACCTGTAACAATCAGGTGACCTCTCTTGAAATTTGACAGCCCATATATTCTTTTAATCAAACACCCTTTAATGAGCACTGTGCCAAGTACTGGAAAAGCTCTAAGAGGATAGGAATGGTATCTATCAATGTGGAGGAGTTAGGAGAGGAGAAGGGATTTCTTTCCACTCTAAAAACTACACGCACCTATAAAGGTCTATTTAAAAGATTCCTTAGAAACTGCCAGGCTCACCTGTCCTGGCTAAGCCCCTTAAGCTTGCAGGAGTTACCCATTTCCTGAGCTGTCTCCCAGTTTATCGAAGGGCAGTCACTTATAATGATTTAGTTGCATATGGAAATCATTAAAGGTTCAAGTTAGGGCAAAATCTTGCCAATTGACCCTTCACTTTTCAAACTCTCTCCAAAGCCGACAATGACTTCCAAGAATTCCACTGTGTTAGAGTAACTGGATGAGAAATCTGTTCCTTTGTAGCCCTAAGAACTAGGGGCAACACAATGGACCTAAGGACATCAGAATAGGCAGCGGACTGGACAGAGCTTGTAAGGAAAAATGGTCAAGTTTCTAGAGGAGTCTATTCAGAAAGGAGTGTTCAGACTTAAGTCACAGGCTAAAAGTTGATTTGTTAAACTGAGTCTCAGCTCCTTCCAGACTAGAGGCATTCAACTCCCTTCTGTTTTGTGTTGTTGTTGTTCCTTACTAAATGCAGATGAGTTTGCCAACCACAGACCAGAATAATCTCTGGCAGGAAAGAGACAGAAGGGCCAGCATTGTTAAAAGCACACATGCCCACTTCTTCTAGAAAAAAATACACATGGAAAATGTGGGGCCATGTTGTGTGTGGTTCCTAATGAGGAATTGAATGCCACATCCTCTTACACGGTTGAATCAGTGTGACTTCTAAAGGAAAAGAGTTTGGGCGTGGGCCTCTGATCCTTCTAGTAAAGGGAGCAGATAAAATAGTTAATAAGGAAGCCCGCATGGCTGATGTGTTGGCACAAGCTGTGCACGCTGGCCTTTATAATCTGAGAATTAGAGGGAAACCAAAACTGTGTCAAAATACGACACTGACAATTTCTTTAACCATGAGTATTGCTGCCTAATCTTTAAAGAGTAATGTAGTGAAGGGATTACAGGCTTTGGAGTCAGAGAAACTGAGTTTGACTCTAAATCCAAGTGCGTGCCATTCAGTGAGTCACCTAAATTCTTGTGTTCCACATTAGTAAATGGAGATATTAGTACCTTCATCTTTTTTTTTTTGGTAAAAAACTGGGTACTCAAACTTACTCTGTTGTTAGTCGCCATCGAGTTGATTCCAACTCACGGCGACCCCATGCATTACAGAGCAGAACTGCTCCATAGGGTTTTCCTGGCTGTAATCTTAACAGGAGTAGATTGGCAGGCCTAACTTCTACACTACAGCTGTGTGGGTTTGAATCCCCTACCTTTAGGTTGGCAGTTGAGCGTAAGTAAACCTTTTGTGCCACCCAGGAATCTCTCAAACTTAATCTAAATACTCAAAATAACTTATGCTAATTGTTATTTTAAAAGAGATCATGGAAAAAAAAACGAAATGAAAGCCATCTGAAGGTTGTCGGCAGCATTTTATTCTTCATTTTGAAATAAAATTATTTTCAAACAATAGAATTCAAACTTTGGAAAAATCTTCACTTTTATTCTAACACAATTAAGACAGCGTAGTCTATAAATTCAAGGCCAAATAGCACTGTATGTAAGGTATCCAAGACCTGAAGTGCCTACCTCTTCAGCTCATTCATCTGATTTCACCTAATAGGAAACAATTCATAGAAGTTCAAAGTCCTAATAGAGAACCACGAGATACTATATTTTTATATAATAACACACATTATACATTTTTTTCGTCAACCCCAAAACCCCCTCATGCATTATTTTCCTAGGCGCATTGTGTGCGTTATATGCGTGGATGCACTATTTACGTGGACATGTTATTTGCGGGAAAAAAAATGCAGTAATTGGCTTTCATGCAACTCCAATTCTAGCCAGTTCCAGTGCCAAGTTTAAGGAAATGGAGAGTAATGCCAACAAGTTCTATAAATGATCAACATCTGAAAGAGATTCAGATCAGAACCATTTATCCAAGGCTTACTACAGACAGGAAGCAAATAAAGTATTATATCTCCCTGCCAGAAGATTAAAAATATAGTGGGAAATATAACAGTCAGGTTAAATATGGGTTTCATCACTGTGAGGTCGTTCCATACTCCCTGACCACATGCCAGCAAAATAAAGGTGGTGAGAAAAGATACCCAGTCCAGTCCAGCAGTCCTTCCAATGTTTCCTTCATTTCTCTAGTTGGGGCCATCTAATATTATGACCTTAAGCATTCAGCTGCTAACCAAAGGGTTGGGAGTTTGAATTCAACAGCCACTCCTTGGAAACCCCATGAGGCAGTTCTACTTTGTCCTATAGGGTTGCAACGAGTTGGGATTGACTCAACGGCAATGGGTTTTTTTTTTTTTTTTTTTTTTTCGGTAAAATTACAACCTGCACGAATAGACAACTGCTTCATTTAACCTTGTTTCTGCTGGAGAAATTGGCACCAGAGCAAAGGGTGGAAAACTCCTATGCGATTTTTTGTTCTTTTTTTTTTTTTTTCCATCTCCTTCATCATTTGATTGAAAAAGTGACTCTTCATTTGAAGATAAGTGGGAAAAATACTCATTCTGTTTGCTGTGGTTCTTTTTTAACACAATAGTGTATCATTAAGAAAACTTCATGCATGTAAGAACAGCCTAATTCTTTTTGTAAATATTAATCTTATTGAATCGAGACTGTCCTTTTTTTAGTCAAGTCCTTAGATTCTACGAAGCAAATGAAAATAAATTACAAAAAGGTCTTGAATAACATTCTTAACATATTTTTGTGTAGTTTTCTATTGACCAGGATAAAGCCTTTCTGTAAACTTTTTTTTTTTTTTTTTTACCACTTTTGTAAACTGAATTCAACTATTTTGAAATGAGTGTTGTTGTTAGCTGGCTCCTACTCATAGCAACTTTATGAACAGAATGAAAAGTTGCCCAGTCCAGTGTCATCCTCACAATGGTTGCTATGTTTGAGTTCATTATTACAGCCACGGTGTTAGTCCGTCTAATTGAGGGTGTCCGTCTTTTTCTCTGACTCTACACTTTGCAATCTGTGGCAATACGATATAATGGGTAGAAAATGATGCATGTTAATATTCTTAATGTTTTAATCATTTTAAAAAAGATTATTGATCATGACATAAATATACACATATTCTTAGTACAGAAATAATACATGCTCAATGCAGGAAATTCTGCAACCACCAAGAAATGCAAAGGAAAAACAAGAGCCATGATTCCACCACCTGATTTACCTATTGTTATATCCAGCCATTTTCCCCCTTGCCTAGAGTCACTTATTGACTCAATAAATATGTACTTTAGTGCCTACTCTGTCCAAAGCCCTGCACTAGGCATTGGGAATACATCTGTGAAGATGAAATTTATAATTTTGGGGACTATTTTCCAGTGCGAGAGATAAAGATGAACTACTTACAATATTTTTTTTAATTATTACGTGCTACGTAGGAGGTCATGGAAGGCATATTGGAGAAGGTGACACTTGGCATCCTGTTCAATGGAAATTAATTACCAGAAGGGGCCGGGATGGGTGACAAACAAAACCAAAAAGTCCGATGCCATCAGACCAATCCGACTCAGAGCAACCCTATAGGACAGAGTAGAACGGCCCCATACGGTTTCCGAGGAGCAGCTGGTGGATTTAAACTGCCAACCTTTTGGTTAGCAGCCGAACTCTTGTATTATAGTCCGCATTGAAATCTTTCTGTCAGTATTCTTCTACAGCATGGGTTTCATTGTTCCATTTTATGAACTTACGGTATGCAATTTACTGAACCAACCTCCTATCTTATGCTATCTTTGGTGCAGGATTAGAAATAATGGTATACTTCATTCTTGTGCATTTTTGAGATTATTTCTTTAGGATAAATTTAAATTCATAGAAATGGACTTCTTGGTCAAAGGATATACACATTATCAAAATTTTTTGTTAAAACATATTGTCAAATTATACTCCAAAAATGTACCAGTTTACACTTTCATCAATAGTGAATGAGAGAATCTATTCCTCTACACTCTCACTAACTCTAATTATTACCATTCCTTTTAATCCTAGAAAATTTGACAAAGAGACAAAAAGGATTTCATTGTTTTTGTTTGCATTTC
This sequence comes from Loxodonta africana, assembly GCF_030014295.1. Lineage (NCBI taxonomy): Eukaryota > Metazoa > Chordata > Mammalia > Proboscidea > Elephantidae > Loxodonta > Loxodonta africana. The sequence continues at coordinate 105,407,375 of NC_087347.1, read as the reverse complement.
TTTGATTTCTAGTGAAATTCAACTCTAAAAAATATTTTGAACTAAGCAATGACCCATTAGCTGGTGAGTTATTCAGACTCTGAAATATACTAAACCAATGAACAGAAGTAACAATGGAGGAAGAGGTCCTGATTAATATTTTACTCTGCGTTTTTTTGTTTTGTTTTGTTTTGTTTTATGTTTGACTTGCTATAGAAACATAGGAGCCCTGGTGGCAAAATGGTTAAGGGCTCAACTGCAAATCAAAAAGAACACGGTTCAAATTCACCAATCGCTCCTTGGAAACCCTGTAGGGCAATTTTACTCTTTCCTATAGGGTCACTCGGAAACCCTGGTAGTGTAGTGGTTAAGTGCTACGGCTGCTAACCAAGAGGTCGGCAGTTCAAATCTGCCAGGCGCTCCTTGGAGACTCTACGGGGCAGTTCTACTCTGTCCTATAGGTTTGCTATGAGTCGGAATCGACTCAAAGGCAGTGGGTTTTGGTTTGGATAGGGGTCACTATGAGTTGGCATGACTCAACGGTGATGGGTTTGGTTCTTATAGAAACATAGGCTCTTTATTGGTGTTGTGGATACATAAAAATAGAATTTTTAGTAGTTGATTCCATACCATCTATAAATTTTAATAAAGAGAAGACTTTTTGGAAGGCCAGTTACAAATAAAGAAGATGGTATCTACTCCTTCCAAATGTTGCTTATATCATATGTATGAATGCTTTCTTCAACTGATATCCTTTTTTCTTTTTCCCTAAGGAAAAACTGGGCTACCACCTGGATTGTTCTTTCTAGTCAAAAAATTGAATTTTACAAAGAATCCAAGCAACAGGCTCTGTCTAATATGGTAGGTAGTTCTTTGCGTCTACTGCTATCGTCTTTTCAGAAATATTGTGGAATTAAAGTTTGGTTTCACCAGAAATCACACCGAAACTTCCCAGCTACCAAAGTCTGAAAGCAGATGGAGGAAATGACTCAATAAACTTTTAATCAGATGGAGGAAAAATAGAACTTAGTGTCTGTTTTATTAAGTGCTGCATTTGGAGAATAATCACAAAATGAGATGAATGGTGAGCAGCTGTCTAGTAATGGGAAGGTAACACTTTAAATTAAGGTCCCATTTATAAATGCTTGATTCTTATTTATGAAATGATCACTAAGTGAGGCGACTTGCTCAAATAATGTGTTATAAAATATGTTATAAAATGCATTAGTAATAAATGCTTAAAGGATGATGCTATGGGAAGCTGTTTTAAAGAATATTATAAGACGTAAATCGTATTAAACCATGTGTGTGCATCTTTAATACATGAATTTAAGTTGTTATCTAGCATGCTATAAAGTGCTTCACACATTAATAAATAATAATAAACTGTTTATAAATGGCACCTTAATATAGGGTGTTACCAATGAGGAAACACTCTAAGTTAATAAAGTGATTTTTTATCTTAGTCTAAGTGTGACATTCACTGTATTCAGCTAACCTTTTCGAATATTTCTCATGACTCCATCTAATGGAGCTAATGCAATTTCTGTATCCTGTAGTTATTTCAAAGTAAAATTTGTAGGATATCTCCATTGTACCTGGAGGAGGGACTCACATATGCCTAGAGATTTGACAGTGGTAGTAGGAGCAATTCGGAGTTAGTTACTGGGGTAATTCAAGCTCGGAACCTTGCTGTCCAAACAGCAGAGCTGCCACATGATGTAGGAGACAGTGGACAGGGAGCATGTCAGACAGTCTCCTGTTTAAAAAGGGCTCGGGGCAGAAACAGAACTGCCATACCGCTTTGGCTTGAGGGGCGGCAAGAAAAGGGGTTCCTGGCAGGGGTTAAGCACAGTGAACTAATTTATATTTGGCAGGTAATAAAACAATGGAAAGTTCTTTGCTCTCCAGCCAGTAGTTGTATTTGCTATGTAATCCTCTTTAAATAGGAAGTAGAAAATCATTTGCTAGGAGATGTTTTTTTAAAGAAGATTTTAATAAGAACAAAAGGTAACATTTGGCTTGCTCCTGATAATTGCAATAGCCTTTATCCCAAAGTGGCTTGCTGATTTTGGAGTCTTGGTGTGGTCCAATCTGTAAACTAATTATGAATAAATAAAAACTATATCTCTGTCATTTGTATTTTTAAACTGCCTCAGAAAATTTGTTTTAGCGTTTTGTTTTGTTTTGATTTTTTGGCTACAGTGAGGTTGAGATAATCTTTTTAAGAAAAATAAAGTACCCTTAAGGGCAAGGCACAAAACAACTCCCATCCACTGGCAGGCCCCTTGGTCTTTCCTTTGAACGAGTTCTAAAGCAGAAGCCAGGAAATGGACGAAAGTCTCTTGCGTTGCTAAGTTTTGCTGCTGAGAAGATGATTTTCGTCCTGCTGAGAGGAATTCCACTGGAGAGAATGTGCTGGGAGAATGGGAGAGATTGGATTCCAAATTAAAGCATTTGATTTATTTTTATTTTATTGTTTTAATCACCTGGTACTAGGAGATGTACTTATCAGCTCCTTAATTTTATCTAGGTGAGAGAAAGCTCCATTTAACTTGTAGGCAAACTTTGCAAGTCCAATCGCTCACTCATTGCATTCATCCTGTTCAACCTTAGGAATTGTTGAAAATTGACAATAGATTTTACTTTTAGGAGAAACTGGTTAACATTTATTGGCAGTCCCTATTTATTTATTACTTCAGGCGTTGTTTTCCGTGGTATTATGGTTTCTCCCAGGCGCTCAGTCTTCAAAGTGAGTTCAGGCAGGCAGGAAGTAACTGTGTTTTGTGGTAATGGGGAAGAGAATTACAGATTCCTGTTTGTACTGCATGAATTGTCTTGCTAGTCAACTTCTTGGATTCATTTCTAACCAAGTATTAAAGGCCTAGTGGGATAGCCCACATTTACCAATTCCAGTCTCAGAGAAACGATCCGATGATTGCCAGGCCTTGATTAAAGATGCTGTGGTTTTATTGTGAAAGAGATTTATGCTCAAGTTTCTGAATTTCCCTTGCACCCACTTACACATGTCCTGGTGTTGTTCATTGTGCTTCGGGAAAAATGTCTATCCTTTCCTCCAAGGGATCAGTAGGAACTGCCTGAGTTAATGCAGAATGTGGTTTAAAAGACTAAATGGCATTTTATTCTTTACACAAATGATCTTTTAATGTTAATGCTTCAGACGAAGTAGCTAAGAACAGAGCTTTGAAGTCCAACCACAGGGGACTTAATTCCAGTTTTGCCATTTACTAGACGACAAAGTTGCTTGACTTTTTTGAGCTCCAGAATCCTCATCTGCAGAATGGGGATGGTGATCTCTGCCAACAGAATTAATAAAAAATGAAATTACCTGGTGCTGTCAAGTTGATTGCCACTCACAGCAATCCTATAGCAACCATATAGGACAGAGCAGAACTGCTCAATAGTTTTCCAAGCAGTGGCTGGTAGATTTGAACTGCCAACCTTTTGGTTAGCAGCTGAGCTCTTAACCACTGCACCACTAGGGCTCCAAGAAATTAAATTAGTTAATAAAAACAAAAAATATGTAAGAGCCATAAAATAATTACTATGCTCTGTTATAATAGACTTTGTTAAAATATGTGGAATATAGATTCCGTACTACACAATATATTATAATGATAATATAGTGTTATACTGTATTAGTTTTGCACTTAAATTTATTCAGACATTTGTAGAAAAGAAAAAATATTAATTCAAGGTACACGCCATGCACAACCTCTTAAAAAAAAGAAATGTGTTATCTATAAAAATTTTTTTTTTAGGCAGCATAAAATGTTGTGCACTGAATACTGAACATGAAGCCGTTCATTCATTTGAGGCTGTAAATGTAGCCTCTTGCATATCCATATCTATTTTCCTGGAGCCCCCATCTTCTTCCCTTGGCTCATATTCTTACCATTTTCACTTTTAAACCAACATTTATTCCATGTTTGCTACCTTTCTTTCTCGCTGGTGTTCCTTCAGTTCATACCAAGTCATATTTTTATCAAAAGCAAACTTACCCTGAAAATAGACACAGAATCACTTTACTCATAGAGATTAGAGCTTCGTGGTCTTTGGGATGTCAGTGACCTATTGAAGGAAAAGGAGAACTCTCATAGAATTGCCAACATCCTGTTTTTCTTTTTTACTAAGGATATTAAAAAGTAACAAGCCAAGTGGGGTCTGGGGTCTTAAAAGCTAGGGAGTGGCGATCTAAGATGCATCAATTGGTTCCAACCCACCTACAGCAAAGGAGAGTGAAGAACACCAAAGACACAAGGAAAATATTAACGAGAGACTACATCAACCTGAGACCAGAAGAACTAGATGGTGCCCAGCTACCACCAATGACTGCCCTGACAGGGAACACAGCAGAGAGTCCCTGACAGAGCAGGAGAACAGTGGGGTACAGAACTCAAGTTCTAGTTAAAAAAAAAAAAAAACAGATTTAATAGTCTGAGACGGGAGGAATTCTGGAAGACATGGCCCCCAGACTCTGTTAACCCAGAGCTAAAACCATTCCTGAAGTCAACTCTTTAGACAAAAGTTATACTGGAATATAAGACATAAAATGATACTTGTGAAGAGTGTGCTTCTTAGTTCAAATAGATACATGAGACCAAATGGGCAGCTCCTGTCTGGAGGTGAGATGAGAAGGCAGAAAGGGACAGGAGCTGGTTGAATGGATACAGGATATCCAGGGTGGAAAGGAGTAGTGTGCTGTCACATTACAGGGAGAGAAACTAGGGTCATGTAACAATGTGTGCATAAATTTTTGTATGAGAAGCTAACTTGGGCTGTAAACTTTCACTTAAACCACAATTAAAAAAAAAAAAAGCAACCAACCATCTACTATCACTATCACCCTTAGTTACCTAGTGCTGCTATAACAGAAATACCACAAGTGGATGGCTTTAACAAAGAGAAACTTATTTTCTCACAGTCTAGTAGGCTAGAAGTTCAAATTCAGGACATGGGCTCCAAGGGAAGGCTTTCTCTCTCTGTCGGCTCTGGAGGAAAGTCCTTGTCATCAACCTCCTGATTAGGAGCTTCTCCGTGCAGGAACCCCTGGTCCAAAGGATGTGCTCTGAACCCAGTGCTGCTTTCTTGGTGGTATAAGGTCCCCTTCCCTTTCCCCCCTTTTTTTTTTTTAAATTGTACTTTAAATAAAGGTTTACAGAACAAACTAGTTTCTAATTAAACAATTAGGACACATATTGTTTTATGACATTGCTTTACAACCGCATGACATGTCAACACTCTCCCTTCTCAACCTTGGGTTCCCTATTACCAGCTTTCCCAATCCCTCCTGCCTTCTAGTGCTTCCCTTACCTTTCATCTCTTGTAAGATAAAAGGTGGTGCAGGTCACACCCTAGGGAATCTTCCTTTACATTGGATCAGGGATGTGACCTGAGAAAGGGCATTACATCCCACCTAATCCTCTTTAACCACAGGCAGAGATTGCAATTTATAACACATGGGAAAATCACAAAATGGAGGGCAACCACACAATACTGGGCATCATGGCCTAACCAAGTTGACGCACATTTTTGGGGGACACAATTTAATCCCTGACACCTTAGAATATTTTTAATCCATTTATCCCATTTCACAATGTATCTGGTATTTCTGGCTGGTATTTTAATTCTTTCTTTTCTTTTTTTAATACCAATACAAATTATTTATACTTTTTTGAAGAGTCAAATTTGGCTTACGTTTTCCCAATATTTGCCATATTTTTTGCTATTTATTTCTTCCTGCATCTCAGACCTTTCATCAAAGGTCACTTTTCCTTTTACTCAAAGCATATTCTGAGAAATTCCAGTAGTAAGAGTCTTGTGGTGACAATTTGTCTCATTATTTGCTTGTTTGAAAATGTCTTTATTTTTCATCATCTGAGAAATATGTATTCTCTGTATATAGAATTTTGACTTGGCAGTTATTTCTTTCAGTACATCAAAGATACTCTACTGTTGTCTGTCATCCATTATGGTATATCAAAAAGTCACCCATTAGTCTAACTGCTGTTCTCTGGCTACTTTTAATATTTTTCTCATTACCTTTGGTTTTCCACAGTTTTACCATGATGTATCCATATTTTTTTTTTTTTTAATGTCAATTTCTTTTTATTTTTTCTTCCTGGATTGTTGGGTTTCTTGAAATTATTGGTTACTGTCATTAGTATATTTTAAAAGATTATGTTATTATTTCTTCAAATATAGCCCCTTTACATTCTCTCTCATAGCTTCCTCTAAGCCTCCAGTAAAACTTATGTTAAATTTTCTTACCCTACCCTCCAAATTTTTTACATTCTTCTATTTTTTCTTTTCTTTTTTTTTTTTTGTCTTTCTGAGCTACACTCCAAATAATTTCTCTTCCAAATATTTAATTCAATCTCCTCAATTACTAACCTAAATGTTGATGGCTTGAACCTACCTAGTGGCACTGTGGAAGAAAGGCCTGGAAATCTGCTTCCTTAAAGATTACAGCCAAGAAAACCCTATGGAGCAGTTCTACTCTGTAACCTATGGGGTTACCATCAGTTGGAATCAACTCAACAACATCAGATTTTATTTGTTTGCTTGTTTTATTGTGATAAATGTTAAGCTTCCTTAATTTTAGTTATTATAATTTTTATTTCTAGAAGGTTTTTTTTTAATTTATTTACTATGACATTTGTTATAATTTTTCCCTGCAGATATTTTCAATTCTTTCATTTATTTTTTGAAACCTAGAAAGCTTCAAAAACTTCAGGTTTTTAAATCTGTGTCTTGTGATTCTAAAATCTGAAATCTATGTGTGCCCATTTCTGCTGGTTCTTACTCATGTTGCTTTGTTTCCTTGAGTGTCTGATTATTTTTGACTGTGTGTTAATCATTGTTTTTGAAATATTGTTACGAGGGGTTCTCTAAGATACTCATTTTGTTTCACAGCTTTCTCAAGGGATCTAAAAAGTCCCAGTGAGGGATTACTTCAAAATAATTTAACAGTTTAAAATTCTCAGGTTCTACTTGCATGAGGTGTAAATCTATAGCAGGGCTACAGCTGTGCTACAACTTCTCAGTTACAAGATTGTTCTTCCCCCTTCCTTTATTTTTCACTTAAATTATTTGTCACTCCAAGGCAGTCTTCTTTATAGTCCCTTGGGATGAGAGAAAGGGAAGCTTGATACTGGTTCTCCTTTATCCTTTTATAAGACCTCAGGCAGTTCCTCTTTTCATCATTCCATTAGATTCATTGATCAAAGCTCAAATGCGTAGTATAAACAAATATTCTAAAAAAAAAAAAAAAAGGTGTAATTTTGTTTCTTTGATATTCAGGTTACTCCACTGGGTTCAGGTTCTCTCCTCCCCGCCAAAAAAAATTGCCCTAGAGGTCCCCACTATCTTTCAGCTTTTCAATTTCTTTAAGGCAATTTAAAAGATATGCTTCATTCAGCATTTTTCATTGTTTTCAGTGGGAGAGTTGAGCCAAATAACATAACTTCTTATTACAATTTACCTCACTTTAATTTAAATATACATTTGGTTAATCAAGTTTGTGCTATTTATATAAGCCTTGGTGGGAAAAGACTTCATAAGAATATGTACTGAAATCCTACAATGAACAGCTTGCTCATTAGGGCTGCATATAAGGCATAGAGATATAATCAAGACATAGTCTCTGCCTTAATACAGCTCTGCCAAAAAATAGGGTGAGCTGAAACAAAAAACCTAGAAGAGTTTTTGGAGATTTAGGGGAAGGAAAGTGCACATCTGTGAAAGATTTGAATGGGGCCTTGAAGGATGGTTATAATTTCAACATGTGGAGATTTGTGGGCTGGGCATTCCAGTGGAGTGAAAAACATGAACAATGGCAGGAAACTGAGAATGGGCAAGGTATGAGTACTAAGAAGAAAAGCGGTTTTTCAGTTTAGTTAGAATATAGGATAAAATAAAAGAATTGAGAAGCGTGCCATGAGCTGAGATTTGCTACCAGGGCAAATCTTTAGCAAGGTGTGTTAGTACTCTCTTGGCATCTTTTCCCTAGAATAATCTATTATAGCTATTCTATTAACAAACATATGCTGAACAGCGTTATGTCCCTGGGGTTATGTGTCTTCAAAGGGCCAAACCTACGGTAGGGCAAAAGCAAGGGAGGAAACTGATTCTTCTAGGATTACGGCTTCATCTCTTCATCTCATTTAGTCCAGGAGCAAGACCTTTGCCTTGAAAGCATTTATATCTGGTGCTGGAATCTGAAATCCTAAAAAGCATGCCACTACCCATCTGTCAGTTTGTTGTACTGTGGTGGTTTACATGTTGCTAAGATGCTGGAAGCTATGCTACCAATATTTCAAATACCAGCAGGGTCACCCATGGTGGACAGGTTTTAGTGGAGCTTCCAGACTGAGAGGAAAGGCCTGCGAACTACTTTTGAAAATTAGCCAATTTTCTCTGGATTCTATGGGTCACAATAGAATATTGTCCAATATAGTGCTGGAAGATGAACCCACTAGGTTGGAAGAAACTACACAAGAGACACAAAAATGGACTTAAACATAACAATGATCAAGAAGATGGCATAGGAACAGATAATGTTTCATTCTGTTATACATAAGATTGCCATGAGTTGAAGCCAACTCAATTGCAACTAACAAGAGTAGCAGGAGTTGTCCTCTGAGGTTTTCATTCACATCTTTTACATTTTTCAGGTACCCTTGCCATTTTAGTAATGGTGAAGGATTTCAATTGGCTCCAACAGTTCAGTTGTAACTTGCTTCCTAGGTACCTGCTGTGCTTTGTGATTTTAGAGCTTCTGCTTGATAGCATGGGGTAGACATCCCACTATAGCAATAGAATGGCAAACCTGAATACTTGGTTGAATAAAACCCATTGATGGGTTGCCTCATGAAGAGGAAGCTCTGTATTTTAGAGTGTCTGCTCATCTATTCATTTTATGAAGAATTATTAGTTAAATTCCAGGTGTTAAGCATTATATATATATATATATATATATATATATATGCCCTAGAGATTTCCAGGTAAATAATATATGATTCCTGCCCTCAAAGTGCTTATACTCTGGTAAAGATGACAGAATCATATACAGATATATTACAATAAAACATGACTAAACTGATTTTAAAAAGAAAGAAAAAAAGGAAAGGAAAGAAAACACCCTGGGGAACCATAGATCTAGCTCTAGGTACACCATTAGCATAGAAATTGTTGTTCCAATTAATGTTCAACCTATGTATCTCTCAATTGTTCATTCTGCAAATACCATTGAGTATCTTCTATGTTTAAGCCACTATGCTAGGTGTTATGAACTATTAAAAAAAAAAAAAAAAAAAGAGGCAGACTCAGAACCTTGAGAGATCTAGAAACAAATAGAAAGTATGCCCATAAATCAAGTAAGTGTAGTGTAAATGGACATTTAGAGTTGCCCTAAAATGGAATGAACAGGGGCATGGGTTAGTTTTATGGTAACACAGATGAGGGAGAGGTTGCTTCCAGGTGGAAAGGGTTCTAAATATATTCATGGAGGAAGTGACATTTGAGCGTGATTCCGAAGGATGAATAGAGTTTTGATGCAGAAATGGAAAAAATAACATTTTATGCAGAAACAAGAGAATAAGCAATGATGAAATAAGAGACATTAATTTTTTAATTTATTTCATTCTATAGTTAAGTATTGATGTCTTCCCACACCCCATGTACTATGTGCTAGTCATTGTCTTTGAAAACTTAATGGAAGTTCCCCGAAAACTAGGATGAATGTGCACAAGTCCAGAGTATTTTGCGTTTCTTCTACAAGATACGCGAGATCACTACCAATGAGAGATTGCCTCAAAATAAAGTGAGGGACAGCATTGTGGAAGAGCAAGGAGTCTGATTTAGCTGGAAGGTCAGTGTGGAACCATTTCATGGAAAACATTGGGCAGGATTATGACAAGAAATGGTTTCATTATGTATACAATGTGGAGTTCTTTGTAATCAATATTAAAGGCTCTCAAATTAAGAGAGACTAAGAGTTTTCAGAGACGTGTTTGGGGAAATAAGACATATATATATATTTTTCTATTTTTAAACAAAGAGATATAGGACTTGCTAAGTTATCTTGAGGCATATTCTAAAAATCTATGCAAATAGATGGAAGTAACAGGGCCTGTAGTCTCATTGATAGAGAAAATAGCAAAATGGCTAAGTTTGCCATTGTTATGACTCGATGCATTTGTTAAATCACAGGACATCTTCTCACTCACAAAATACTCAACTTTCTTACATGTGTTTGACCTTTTAACAGTATAGTCATTTCTAAGGAAGTCGTGCTACCAAGAAAGCAAGCAGGACAATTCATCTAAGAACTAAGAACATGTTATCCCAAGACCATGGGTGCATCAGCACATCAGTGAGCACAAGTAGAAAATCTGGAAGTGTTTTCATGTGGTTCTGGAGTATATGTTCAGCGTTCATCTTTCACCTTGTGTTGTACTAATACTTTAATCAAAGACAACAAGTGGAAAATTTCACTTCTAATGACAGAAAACTTTTCCAGGGCATTTAATACACTATTAGCTTTTTCAAAGTACTCATCCAGCCATAACCTTCAAAGCAAAAAAAGAAGAGTATAAAAGGCCTCATTAAAATAATTTGAATAATTAGTTTACTTTTTAAAATATTATTTACTACCAATAAGAATAACGAACTCGAGCATTAATTGAATAATGGAATACATCCAATGCTCATTCACTGGAATATGCCTTTAATAACAAAATGGACTTATTTATGGGAGTAAAAAGATGTGATTTAGCAAAAAGATGAAAATAGTTTTCAATCAGAAAGCTATTCATGAATTATTGAGTATTATGTGCAAAATGAATATGGAATGACTTTATCTTTGTAAAGTGTTAAGCCCTTATTCCGATCCCTGCTCAAAAAACAGAGTAGAAAGTGAAGGGGCAAACATAGATCTACCAGCCTTAGCCTAATAAAGGAGTTTTAAATTTCTGTTTAATATTTTAATTCTCATTATGATAATGCCCTTGCAAAATCAGCATGGTTATCACTGGTGCAGTTTTCAGCATAGCCATAGATTATACCATCATATGACCTCATCATGTGTTTAATAATTAGAAAAAATAACAGTCCAAAATCTGGAGGATGAAGAGTGTATATAGAAAGAAAGAAAAAGAAAAAAAAAAGGGAAATTGAATTCTAGTATTTTATTAACATAAACTTTGTAATGAAAAAAATGAAATCAAGGGATCAATATTAATATAAATGAAGCCATGTTCTCTGGTTATAATTTTCTCAAGATTTGGCCATTAACCACAGTAAATTCTATATCTTACATAATTTTTAATAATCACAAAAATCTATGAAATTGATACAATGCTTTATAAATGGATAATAGGTTACTGTCCCTCAATAAACCTCACCTTAGGCTCTCTCAGAAGAAAACCATTTTAATTATGAAGCTTGACTCTGTGGTTTATCATTTTGGTCAATATAATGCATTGCATTTAAAGTTTACATTGTTATCTAAGATAAAATGACTATTACCTTATGGTTCATTTTTTAACCTATATATATATACATATACACTCTTTCTTTAAAATGTACTACTAAATTGAAATGCTATGGGAAGCAATATACCAGAATAGGTAAAAATATGGGCTTTCCAGTCAGACTACCTGGGTTAGGATTCTGAGGTTCCCATTTTATTTACTGCTATAATCCTTGGTTTTCTCAACTGCAACGTGGGGTTAATAAGAGTATATAGCTCGCAGAGTTCTTGTAAAGTTACGTGAGATAACTGACGTAAAGTGAGTAATACATAGCCAACATATAATTAGTCTTAATTATATTTTTTATTGTTCTTATTGTTGTTATTACATGAAGCAATAGACCATAGTAGTTAAGAGAACAGACTTTCGAACTGGACTGAATTGGATTGAAATCCCTAAATTATCACTTAATAGGCATATGACTTTTGTCAGTGTACTTAAAATCTCTCTGTCTTAATCATCTTAGTTATAATAGGGAGGTTCATCAGGTAGGGGAGCACTACTGATCAAATAAAAACAAAACTTCTGTTGAACATCCTTTCTCACTCATATCACAGTTCCAAACAAATATTCCTGGTCAGCTTTCTGCTGCACAGTGATTCTTCCATCTTTTGGCTCTGCCATCCTCTAGCAGCAGAAGAGGGAAGGGGAAAGAAAACATGGGGAAGGTCTTCATGTTCTTTAAAATCTTAAGCCTGGAAGCTTCTCACATCATTTCTGCTCACATTCCAGTGGCGAGAATGGGCAACGTGGCCACATGTTGATGCCGAGGGGGTGGGCAACAAAATGGAGTCCCTGACTGGTAGGCTGCTTCGTAGATTCTTCGAAGACGGAGCCCCCGTTTTGGTGGAGAGCTACCCATCTCAGACGAAACATAGTAATCCCAATTCTTAACCTGGTTTCCTAGAAAACAAAGCCTGAATTAAGTTTTCATGATTTTATTTGGGAGGTACATACCCAGGACAAAGAAAGCAAAGCAGAAAGGAGGTATGTAGGTAATGATGGGAAGGCGATGTGTTGCCATGGCGGCAACCACTCCAAAGAGGCAAAGCAGATCGCTGGGCAGGTGAAGCACTCAGCTCCAAAAGAGGCTGCGCACCAACTGTCTGGAGGAATCTTGAAGCAGTTCATAGGAGGGACAGAAGGGGAACGTATCTGCCATATTTGCTCCCATCTCCTGCTTCCCGTTGGTTAACGTTCACCATTCACAGAGTTAAATTGTCCACATCATGTGAACCTTAGGCACAACTTTGAGTAGCTACTCAGAAAGCCAGATCCCACGCCCGATATGTGGCTTTTCGCCCAAAACTGGATGTGGTGGGAGGCTTCAAAAGCCTGTATGCACTCTGGTAGCCTGGGTGGAAGGTCTACCATTCCGAGAATGTGACTGGTCATCTCCAGGAGGTGGGATCATACAGAGAGCTGAGAGGGAGGGACAGTCTAAGGAGGAACTCAAAGGTGACACCTCAGGCATCAAAATATGACCAAACTTTGCAGTATTAAATTAGATTTTGTATGATATAAATGTAAAACAGTATCTCTGCACACCAAAAGTACACTAAATAGAGGCTATTATATTTGTTATAGCAAGATTTTGATTAAAAAATAAATGTAGCAGGTGTTTGTTTATTGGAAAGGTGAGAATACGTTCTTCTCAAAAAGACAATAACAAAACACACACCCACGCCCACAGACACACAACATTATAGTGCTCAAAATCACTAACAAAGTTTTACTTTTCTGAAAATCTGGTTTGATTTGAGATCATGTAACATACTGAGAAATTTCACTGTAGAAAGAATTTCAGTTATTATTAACATCATTTATATTCATATACATAAAACCCACATCTTACAATCAAAGCATTCTCTTCTGTGTTGACAGGGGCCATACTTTAGACATTAATAAGATCAGGTATCCATTCAGCACTCTTTCCTAAATCATTTTGCCCAAATGAGGATTTATAAGTGAGTTTTATCCTCCTCCATGAACAATTTTCCAGAATCAAAACCAGTTAGCTGATAAAACTTAATTCCCCTAAACAGATTTTGTGTTTCATGTTTCAAAATGATGAGGACAGTCCTGAGTCTATATTCTGGAATAGCAATTAATCCAAAATAAAAAATGGTAGCTAATAACCCATTTCATAAAATCTGACCTTGTCTTAAAAAAAAAAAAAAAGCTAGTAAGAAGGATATGGGCACGAGCGTTTCGATGATTTGTTGCCTGCATACACGCCCAGTCTTCATCATTGAAAATACCATCAAGCAAATGAGCACCTGGCCTTTGTTATTTTTTAAATGTACATTAAAACACAAAGAACCCCAAATATCCTATAAAGAAAAATGAGAAACCTAATCTGAAAGGTTTAAGTCAGAGGAAAAAAAAAAAATATACTATAGAGAGGTAGATACACCCCATCAGTATTACTGGGAAATGGTAATGATGGAATAAAAAAAAATAAAAATCAGAAGTAGACAAGACCTAGCATCAATTTTTAATGACTTCACTTTGCTCCACAAAGAGGCTTTCATGTTTTGTTGACCAGAAGCAGTAACTTTTAAATAATTCTACTTAAATATTTAAAAAATCAGTCATTTCTATTTTAAATTTACTCCCAGAAGAGAGATGATATGTACATTCTTGGATTTAAATCCATGTTTAGTCAATTTTTAAAAAGTATATTTTTATAATAATGTACAATACGATCCATTGGCATCATGCAGTTCATTAGCAGACTTTTTCCTGTGTTTTATAGTTATAGAATCAGAAATATATTTTCTATTAAAGGATTCTTTAATTTCAGGCTTCTTGAATAAAATCTTGATTGTCTTCCAAAGAAATTCTATAACTTTCTGAGCAATTTATCCAATATTTAACAACTCTTAAACACTGAAAATTTTCTCTTCAAATAACCTTTAATCCCCGAAGTTGTTCTTCAAGCCCAGATTTTTTTGCTTTAGCTTAATGAAATGAACTATTGGGTAGGGCCATTTTTATAATAGTCCTTTGTCTATTTATTTTAATTTTCTCCCCTTAAATCTAATATACATATATGTATGTATATATAGAAAGTTAATGTATTTGTTTCGATCTTCTTCAAATCTCTTTAGTCTTTCTATTGTATTTGTGAATTCACCCCATCACTGTTCCGAATTCACCTCAATCACTATCATTTGCTTTGATTGTGCTGTAGGATCAGTTCTTACTAAATATCAGTCTGAATGGAAATGCTGTGCTTTTACTCCCTTACATAGTTTTCATTTTGTAATCTATTATTATGAGATGTATTATTTATTTTTATTATTTAATGCATTGGAAAATCTTGATATTTACCTTTGTAATTCTCCTTCCAGTTCACAAAAAATTCAATAATCCACAAATATCTGTTGAATGCTTATTTTATCCCATATTGCTAGATTCTGGAAAAAAAGCGTAAGACAAACACCAGCTTGATGTGGGAGGTGATTGTATAGCTGGGGGAGGGGGAGGAGCACACCAAAAAGGAAGTCACAAGGTGTGGGTAACAAAAAAGCTGTAACAAATCATGTTGCAAAATGGAGGAAATGGCCAAAGGAGTGACTAAGTGTGCCTCCAGAGGTAAGGGAAAGCCTCGCAGAGGTTCTTTTGGAGTTGTGTCAGGGTTAGGACAGACAGCAGGCAAGGAAGATGGGTTAAGAGAGATAAGTGTATTCCAAATGAAAGGAGTGCCTGCATTCTCATATCCTAAATGTATAGATTTGTGAAAGTATGTTACATTTTAGAAACTGCCATGAATGTAGTATAGCTGGTGTGTAGGAGAATGGGAGAATGAAAGGAACCAGAAAGCATGGTTCGGGGATGTTTGTAATTCCATATAAAGGAATTTAGACATTATTCTATAGATAATAGATTTTTCAGAAGAAATCTGGTGAACTTTGTGTTTTAGGAAAAAAAGTTAAAATGTGGAGAATGAATTTAGAAGATTTAGACTGGCTAGAGGAAATGGCTAGAAAAAAAAATTGAGAAGAAAAGATAAATATACAAATGAGGTTGTTGTCATGGGATGGAGAAGAGAGAGCTAGTTGTAGAATTAGGATTTGTACCCTTTGCTTGTGGGTGTAGAGGGAAAAGTGATGAGTTAAGAAATTTTCAGATAGAATGGACAATGAGACAATTAACCAAAACAAGCAATAAATAAAAGAGAGCAATTAAAAAAAACCACCAAACCTGTTGCCTTCTAATCAATTTCGACTCATAGCAACCCTATAGGGCAGAGTAGAACTGCCCCACAACGTTTCCAAGGAGTAGGTGGTGGATTCAAACTGCCAAGCTTTTGGTTAGCAGCCGAGCTCTTAACCACTGTGCCAGCAGAGCTCTAACTATGGGAAGAAAATAATGATTTCACTGAAATGTCTGTGTTCATCTTAATGGAAGTTAGAAGATACAGTTCTGGCATATAGGAGTGAGATGGGAGCCAGAGGAGACCAATGAAAAGTCAATATGTTATAGGTGATGGATCAGATCAAGGGTAAGAGCAAAACCACAGGAAGAGTGTGAATTGTGGGATACAATGAAGACCTTATAACAGTAAACGTGAGATTACCAACATTCAGAAAATGAGAAGAGGAAGAGAAGTCAGTGATAGAAGTAGAGAAGGCAGAGGACTAAAGGTAAAAGAATTTGAAGAGAAAATAGCTCCTTAGCTGGGGGACAAGTGATCTTTAAAGAGAAGGGCCAGTAGAATCTAATAGTACAGAAAGTTTAAGTAGGATGTTGACTAAAAAGAAGGCATCAGTGTGTTCACCTTAATAGTTAAAATGTTTTAGATTAGTCAAAGAAGACATGAAAATCAGACTGCAGTAGATTGAGAAGAGAGTGGAGCACAAGGAACCATGAAATGTGGTTGTAGAAAACTCTTTGAAGAATCCTGACAAAAATGGAAAGGAAATACGTAAAAATGAGGAAAAGTGAAGGTGCAAGGTTGATGCTTGTTTTCTTCTATTTCTTTTTAAGCCAGAGTGATTTAAGCATGGTTATAGAATGAAGAATACAATCTATTTGATGGAGGGATTGAAAAAAGTAGGAGAGAAGGGACAACTCAAGAAACAAGAACAAGATTAAACGGAACTGGGAACTGGAGAGGAAAAAGACTTGGGCCTAGAGAAGGAGCATCTCTTTGTCTGAGACAAAGCACGACATGCCTATGAGCTGTTTGTCCACTGTACAGTGCTGATGAGGTAGTTAATTTTTTACAAAATTTTATCGTGGTTTAGGTGAAAGTTTACAGTGCAAATTAGTTTGTCATTCAAAAATTTATGCACAAATTGTTTTGTGACATTAGTTTCAATTCCGCGATGTGTCAGCATTTTCCCCCTTTCCCTTTATAACCCAGGCCCCCACATCCATTCATCCAATATTCTGGTGCCTCCCTGCCTTCTAGTCTTTGCTTTTGGGTAGTTGATGATCATTTGTTCTCATATACTTGATAGAACTAAGAAGCACACTTCTTACATGTATTATTGTTTGTTTTGTAGGCCTGTCAGATCTTTGGCTGAAAGGCGGACTTTGGGAGTAGCTTCAGTTCTGAGTTAGCAGGGTGCTTTAGGGCCATAGTCTCAGGTATTCCTCCAGTCTCTGTCAGACCAATAAGTCTGGTCTTTTTTGTGTGCGTGTGAATTTGAATTTTGTTCTACATTTTTCTTCAGCTCTGTCCAAGACCCTCTATTGTGATCCCTGTCAGAGCAATCAGTGGTGGTAGCCGGGCACTATCTAGTGCTTTTGGGCTCAGGCTGGTAGAGGCTGTGGTTTGTGTGGTCCATTAGTCCTTTGGACTAATATTTTCCTTGCATCTTTAGCTTTCTTTATTCTTTTTTGCTCCAAACGTGATGGGACCAAAAGATGTATCTTAGATGGCTGCTTGCAAGCTTTTAAGACCCCAGATGGTACTCACCACAGTTAGATGTAGAAAGAACATTTTCTTTAATGAACTATGTTATGCCAATTGACCTAGATGTCCCCCAAGACCATGGTCCCCAGGCCTCAACCCCACCAACTTGGTCCCTCAAGGTGTTTGGATGTGTCTAGGAAGCTTCTATGACTGCCTTGGTTAAATTGTGCTGACTTCTTTTATATTCTGCACTATCTTTCCTTATACCAGTTTTAACACTTGTCTGCTATTTAGTTAGTAATTTCTTCTCCCCACCCCTTCTCTCCCTCATAACCATCAAAGATCCTTTTTTTCTGTATGTAAACTTTTTCTTGGATTTTTATAATAGTAGTCTCCTATAATATTTGTCCTTTTGTGATTGACTTATTGCATTCTGCATAATACCCTCCAGATTCATCCATGTTGTGAAATGTTTCCTGGATTCATCATTGTTCTTTATCCTTGTAGTATTCCATTGTGTGTATGTACCATAATTTGTTTATCCATCCATATGTTGATGGACACTTAGATTGTTTCCATCTTTTTGCTGTTGTGAATAGTGCTGCAATGAACATGGGTGTACATATGTCTATTCATGTGCCTCCTCTTATTTCTCTAGGATATATTCCTAGGAGTGGGATTACTGGATCATAGGGTATTTCTATTTCTAATTTTTTAAGGAAGCACCAAATCATTTTCCATAGTGATTGTACCATTTTGCATTCCCACCAGATGTGCGTCAGAGTTCTAGTCTCCCCACAACCTCTCCAACATTTGTTATTTTCTAATTTTGATTAGTGCCAGTAATGTCGGAGTGGGATGGTATCTTATTGTAGTTTTGATTTGCATTTCTCTATGTGGCAGTTCTACTCTGTCCTATAGGGTTGCTACGAGTCGGAATCGACTCAACAGCACTGGGTAATGGCTAATGATCTTGAGCATTTACTCATGTGTCTGCTGGCCGCTTGAATGTCTTCTTTGGTGAATCGTCTGGTCAAATCCTTTGCCCATTTTTAAATTGGATTATTTATCTTTTTGTTACTAAGTTGTTAAAGTATTCTACAGATTTTAGAGAATAGACCCTTGTCAGATATGTCATAGCCAAAAGTTCTTTCCCAGTCTGTAGGTTCTCTTTTTACTCTTTTGGTGAAATCTTTTGATGAGCATAAAAACCTAAATATCAAACCTGTAGCGATTCCAACTCATAGCAACCCTATAGAACAGAGTAAAACTGCCCCATAGGGTTTCCAAGGAGCAGCTGGTGGATTCTAACTTCTGACCTTTCGGTTAGTAGCTGAGCTCTTAACCACTGGACCACCAGGGCTCCTTGATGAGCATAAGTTTAATTTTTAGGAGTTCCCAGTTATCTAGTTTATCTTCTGGTGTTTGTGCATTGTTAGTTATGGCTTCTACTCTTGTTATGCCATATATTAGGGTCCCTAGTGTTGTCCTCTAGGGTCGCTATGAGTTGGAATCGACTTGACGGCAGTGGGTAGTGGTAGTGTTTTCCTTATTTTTTCTTCCATGACTTCTAATCCTTTTATATTTTATATTTAGGTCTTTGATCCATTTTGAATTAGTCTTTGTGTATGATGTGAGGTATGGGTCCTGTTTCATTTTTTTACAGATGGACATCCTGTTTTGCCAGCACCATTTGTTATAAAGACTATTTTTTCCCCATTAATGGACTTTGGTCCTTTGTCAAAGATCAGCTGACCATTTTTTTTTTTTTTTTTATAGGTGGGTGGATTTATACCAGGGTTCTAGATTCTGTTCCAGTGGTCAATGTGTCTGTTGTACCAGTACCAGGCTGTTTTGAATACCATGGCTGTAGAATAGGTTCTGAGATTAGATAGTGTGAGGCTTCCTACTTTGTTTTTCCTTCAGTAATGCTTTGCTTATCTGGAGCCTCTTTCCTTTCCATAAAAAGTTGGCGATTAGTTTTTTCATCTCCTTGAAGAATGCAGTTGGTATTTGGATGAGGACTGCATTGCATTTGTAGATTGCTTTGGGCAAAATTGACATTTTCACAATGTTGAGTCTACCTATCCATGAGCATGGTATGTTTTTCCATTTATGTAAATTTCTTTTGATTTCTTGCATTAGTGTTTTGTAGTTTTCTTCATATAGGTCTATTATGTCCCTAGTTAGATTTTTTTTCCTAAGAATTTTATTTTTTTAGGGACTATTATGAATGGTATTGTTTTATTGATTTTCTTTTCGTAGTTCTCTTTACTGGTGTATAGGAATCAAACCGATTTTTGTGTGTTTATCTTGTATCTTGCTATTCTGCTGAATCTATTAGTTCCAGTAGTTTTCTCGTGGAGTCCTTTGGGTTCTCTATGTGTAGCATCATATCTTCCGCAAATAGGAATAGTCTTACTTCTCCCTTACTGATTTGGATGCCCTTTTTTTCTGTGTCTCGTCTTATTGCTCTAGCTAGGACTTCCAGCACAATGTTAAATAGGAGTGGTGACAAAGGGCATCCTTTCCTTGTTCCTGGTCTTGGGAAAAATTTTCAGCTTCTCTCCATTGAGAATGATGTTAGTTATTGGTTTGTTGTAGATGCCCTTTATTATGTTGAGGAATTTTCGTTCTATACCTATTTCGCTGAGATTTTTTTAATCAGGAATGGGTGTTAGACTTTATTAAGTGCATCGATTGAGATGATCATGTGATTCTTTTCTTTATGTAGTGGATTACGTTGATTGATTTTCTAATGTAGAACCATCCTTGCATAGCTGGCATGAATCCCTCTTGGTTGTGGTGTATTATTTTTTCAATACAACGCTGAATTCTATTGGCTAGAATTTTGCTGAGAATTTTTGCATCTATATTCATGAGAAATATTGAGTTGTAATTTTCTTTTTTGTATGGTGTGTTTGCCTGATTTTAGTATCAGGGTTATGCTGGCTTCATAGAATGTATTTAGAAATATCCCTTCCTTTTCTATGTTTTCAAATAGTTTGAGTAGTACTGATGTGAACTTCTCTCTGAATATTTGGTAGAATTCTTCAGTGAAGCCATCTGGGCTAGGACTAGGTTTTTTTTGTTTGTTTTGTGTTTAACCTTTTTAATCTCTTGTTATGGGTCTGTTCAAATTTTCTACCTCAGTTTGTGTCAGGTTAGGTAGATAGTGTGTTTCTAGAAATTTATCCATTTCCTCTGGGTTTTCAAATTTATTGGAGTACAGTTTTTCATAGTACTCTGTTATGATCCTTTTTATTTCAGTTGGTTCTGTTCTAATGTCCCCCTTCCATTTCTTGTTTGGGTTATTTGCTTCCTCTCCTATTTTTCTTTTGTCAGCTTTGCCAATGGTTTGTTGATTTTGTTGATCTTTTGAAAGAACCAACTTTTGATTTTGTTGATTTTTTCTATTGTTTTTCTGTTCTCCATTTCATTTGTTTCTGCTCTGATCTGTATTCTTTCTTTTTTCTGGGGGCTGTGGGCTTCTTTTGCTGTTCTCTTTCCCTGTTTCTTCTAGTTGTATAGCTAACATTTTAATTTTGTAATTTTCTTCTTTTTTGATATGTGCATCTATGGCTACACATTGACCTTTGAGTATTGCCTTTGCTGTGTTCCAAAGGTTTTTGTGTGATGTGTTTTCATTCCCATTTGATTCTAGGAATTTTTGTATTCTGTCTTTAATTTCTTCTATCACCCAGTGATTTTTAAGCAAAGTGTTATTCAGTTTCTATGTATTTTTTTTTCCTTTGCTCTTTCTGTTATTAATTTCTACTTAAATGATGCTGTGATCAGAGAAGATGCTTTGTATTATTTCTATGATTTGGATTTTTTTGAGGGTCATTTTGTTGCCTAAAATGTGATGTATACTGGAGATTGTTCCATGTGCATTGGTAAAGAAAGCATACTTTGCTACTGCTGGGTAAAAAAAAAAAAAAAATTATTTTTTCTATATAATGTCTATGAGGTCAAGTTGGTTGATTGTGGCCTTTAGATTTTCTGTATCTTTGTTGAGTTTCTTTCAATACATTCTGTCCTTTACTGACAGTGGTGTGTTGAAGTCTCTTACTATTATGTGGAACTGTTGATTTCTCTTTTCAGTGGTGTTAGAGTTTATTTTATGTATTTTGGAGCCCTGTTGCCTGATTTTTTTTGTTCATTAACTGAAGACTTCATTTAATAATTCCTGTAAGATTGGTTTGGTTTTTATATAGTCCCTTAATTCCTGTTTATCTGGAAATGTTCTAATTTGACCATCATATTTGAGCTAGAGTTTTGCAAGGTACATTATTCTTAGTTGGCTTTCTTTTTTTTTTTTATGTATGTCATCCCATTGCTTTCTGGCCTGCATGGTTTCTACTGAGTAATCACAATTTAGTCTTATTGTTTTCCTTTTTTTTTTTTTTTTTCAGCTTTCTCGAGCTGCTCTCAGGGTTCTTTCTTTGTCTTTTGTTTTGGTGAGTGTGATTATAATATGTCATGGTGACTTTCTTTTGGGGTCTACCCTATGTGAGATTCGTTGGGCTTCTTGAACTATCAGCTTTTCATCTTTCATTATGTTAGGGAAGTTTTCTGTCAGCGAATCTTCAATGATCCTCTCAGTTTTCCATTATTTTCCTGTTTTTTAGAACTATCAGGTGTAAATTTTTGCTCTTGATTGTATCCCACACAGTTCTCAGGTTTTCTTAATTTTTCTTTATTATTTTCTCTGATTTTTCCTCAAAATGGTTTCCAAGGATTTTTTTCAGTTTTGCTGATCCTGTCTTCCATTGTTTCAAATTTGCTCCTAAAACCTTCAATTGCATTGTCTGTTTCTGAAATCTTGTTTTTTATCTTTTGGATTTCTAATTGCTGTTTTTGCATGATTTCTAATTGTTTATTTATTTTGACATTTTGTTCCTGTTTTATTTTCCTGAATTCTTCTATTGCTTGGTCTGCGCTTTCTCAGATTTTGTCTGTATTTTCCATGATTTTGTCTATTTTTCCTGTAGTTTCCTCTGTGTTTTCCTTCATCTCTTTCCTAATCTCTTGGTGAGCCCTGAATATTACACTTTTGAATTCCCTATCAGGTAGTTCCAGTGCCTTTTCTTCTACCAGGACGTCATCTAGTGTTTTAGTTCGATCATTTACTGGAGCAATCCTGCCCTGTTCTTTTGTATGTTTTGATATTGTCTGCTGTGTCTGGGACATTCAGGGATTATTTTCTTCTTTTATTGTTTTTAGGTTTGTTTGTTTCATCCTGCTTTTTTGTTTTATTTGGTTACATCTGGGTGAGTGTGCTGGGTGTTTCATTGTTTGCTTGTCTATGGGCAAAACAGTTTCCACCACATTTTCCAGGTGGGCAGGTCTGGTTACTCAACTATGGTGCAACAGGGGAGGCAGTGGGGATGGAGCAAATATGGGTCATTTGCAGTACAAACAGGGGCAGGCAGGGTGGGAACAGGGGGCAGTATGGTGTGGGGCCCAGGGATCTGTGCTGGTGCCACTTGGGACACTTGTTGCATGGTACAGATAGGCAGGAGGGAAGGGAGAGGATGTAATGTGCAGAGCGGGTGCTCTGTCTCCTGTTGGGAGCTTGGTAAAGTTGTCTTCTCATACTCCCTGTCCAGGGTCCTTTGTGGCTGTGGTCCAAGATGGTGAATCCATGCCTTGTTAGCTGGCAGGGGACCTCCACTCTGTAGTTGTCCTCATTCTCTATTCTCTGTCAGTTTCTTCTTCCATTCGGTGCTTGATTGAGTTCTTTACCCCTCATTTGAGGCTTAGGGTTCCAGGATTGACATTTATATCTGTTTTACTTAGATTTTTGGGTCTTTGTTGCAGAGGGATGGTGTGGTGCTTCTGTCTATAGCACCATGTTGGCTCCACCTCTGTTTTTTATATATTTTCTGCTTACTGAGTCTTTATATTTTTCTTCCTTTTCATTTTGATGTGTTAGGTTTGTTAATTGTCTTTGTGGTTACCTTGAAATTTACCCTTATCTTCCAAAGTTTGAACCAGTCTTTTATTACTTGATATTGCCTTGGTTTCCTCTCCATTTGAAAGTTCTATACCTACATCATTTATTCCCCCTTTTATTTTTTGATGCCATCTTCTTTTACAGATTGACATCTCTGGTTCCCTGTTTTAAGTCTTTTAGCTTGTTCTATTACTGCAAATTCTTTACCTAGGTCAGTATCTGAATGATGCCATCCTATGTCCTAGACTCTGGTTGTTGTCTGATGTTGTTGGTTGCCTAACTAAAGGAGTCCCTTTAATATTTCTTTTCAGTTTAGTTTGGTTTCTACAAATTCCTTTAATTTCTGCTCTTCTGGAAATGTTCTAATTTCACCATCATATTTGAGACAGAGTTTTGCAGGATATATTAGTCTTGGTTGGCAGTTTTTTTTTTCTTTCAAGGTTTTATATATGTCATGCCATTGCCTTCTTCTCTGCATAATTTCTGCAGAGTAATCAATTAGTCTTATTGTTTCCCCTTTGTAAGTGACTTTCTGTTTTTCTAGAGCTGCTCTCAGGACTTTTTCTTTGGTTTTGGGGAGTGTGATTATGATGTGTCTTGGTGACCTTCTTATGGGGTGTATCCTGTATGGGATTTCTTGAGCTTCTTGGATGGTCAGCTGTTTATCTTTCATGATATTTAGGAAGTTTTCTGCCAGCAAATCTTCAACAATCTTCTCTGTGTTTTCCACTCCCCTGCCCCCTTCTTTGGAACTCCCATCACACACAAATTTTGCTCTTGATTTTGTCCCACATAATTCTTAGGTTTTCTTCATTCTTTTCTTTGGTTTTACCTCAAAGTGGCATCCATAGATTTTTCTTCGATCTCGGTAATTCTGACTTCCACTGTTTCAAACCTGCTCCTAAAACCTTCTATTGAGTTGTCTGTTTCTGATATTTTGTTGTTTTTGTTTTGGATTTCTTATTGCTGTTTTTGTATGATTTCTAATTGTTTAATTGTTTTGATGTTTTATTTTTGTATTATTTCCCTGGATACTTCTGTTGCATTGTCTATGTTTTCCTTGATCTCTTTCTAAATTGCTTGGATAGCCCAAAATATTGGTCTTTTGAATTCCTTATCAAGTAGTTCCACTGCCTTTTCTCCTAGTGGAAGCTTCTCCGATTCTTTATTTTGGTCACGAACTGGAGCCATGTTGTCATGTTTTTTTTTATATGTTTTGGTATTGCCTGCTTTCTCCAAGACATTAAGGCATTATTTTCTTTACTTATTAATTGTATGTTCATTTGGAACCCTGGTGGCACAGTGTTTTTTTTCCTGCTTTTTTGTTTTGTTTCAATATGTCAGCATGGGCAGACCAGGAATGCTTTGCTGCTTGCTTGTCTGTGGGGGTAGTAGTTCTCAGTAACTTGTCCAAGTGAGCAAGGCAGAAGTAGGCAGGGAAAGCCTACTTTGCTGTATACTGGATTGGCGAGGCAGCTGAGGGCAGACTGAGTGGGTGCTTTCTGACTCCTGGTGGTTGAGGGCAGACTGGACGAGTGCTATCTGACTCCTGATATTGGTCCAGCAGTGTGGAAGCATTCACAGCACCTGGCCAGATAGGTGGGGCATGTCAGAAAGGGAGTGGTACATATGTCCCACCATTCAGCAGCTGGTCAAGTAGTGGAAGGGGAGTGGTGGTGCAGGGCCAGTGTGGTAGTGGGCCTGAGCACTGGGGATGCTATAGTCATGGTGGCATGGCAGAAGCTGGTGGGAAGGGGGAGGTGGCGTATGGAGCTAGATATGGAGGAGAAAGAAAGGAAAAGAGAAAGAAAAAAAATGTAGCTGGTGGGTGGAGGCAGGGCATACCTAGGGGCCAGTTGGAAAGGGGGATAGGTGGCATATAGGGCTAGGTGGGAAGTAGAAATAAAGGAAAAGAAAACAAATAGTGCAGTGGGGGGCCAGTGAGTGGGGGAGGGGCAGATCTGAGCAATGATGTGATTATATGCCAGTGGCACTCTATTCATGGGAGCACAACTGGGGGCTGGGAGGAAGGGAGGGAAGTGGTATACAGGGCTAGGTGGGAGGGAGAAAGAAAAGTGAGAAAGGAAAAAAGAGAACAAATGGTGGTTGGTGGTGTGACGGGGCTGGCAAATGGGGGCAGGATGGCCCCAGGGACCAGTGGGAAAGGAGGGCAAATGGCTTATGGGGCTAGATGGGAGGGTGAAAGTAAAGCAAGAAAAAAATGGCAGCACAGCAGAAGCCAGTGGGTAGGGGTGTGGTGGACCCAGGATGATGGTGGGTAGGTGCACCAGTGGCTGTCTAGCCATGGCAATGTGGCAGGGTCCAGCTGGAAGGAGGTAGTATATGGGGATAGGTGGGAGAAAGAAAAGGGAGAAAGAGAAAAAAAAAATTTTTAATTTAAAAACTGGCAATGAGGTGGGGGCTGGCAAGTGAGGATGGAGCAGACCCAAGGGCCAGTGTGAAGGGAGGTATCTTAGTTATCTAATGCTGCTGTAACAGAAATACCACAAATGGATGGCTTTAACAAAGAGAAATTTATTTTTTCACAGTCTAGTAAGCTAGAAGTCTGAATTCAGAGCATCAGCACCAGGGGAAGGCTTTCTCTCTCCATTGGCTTTGGGGGAAGGTCCTTGTAATCAATCTTACTTTGGTCTAGGAGCTTCTCTGTGCAGGAACCCCTGGTTCAAAGGACATGCTTTGCTCCTGGCACTGCTTTCTGGGTGGTATGAAGTCCCCCATGTCTCTCTGCTCACTTTTCTCTTTTATATCTGAAGAAAGAGATATACGATGTAATCTTGCGGGTTGAGTCCTGCCTGGCCAACATAACTACAACTAATCCCATCTCATTATCATCATAGAGACAGGATTTACAACACACTGGAAAATCACATCAGATGACAAAATGGTGGACATTACACAATACTGGGAATCATGGCCTAGCCAAGTTGACACATATCTTGGCGGGACACAATTCAACCCATGACAGGAAGAGAGGTGATATACGGGGCTAGGAAGGAGGGAGAAAGAAAAGAAAGAACAGGAAGAGAAAAAGCAATAAATAAATAAATATATGGCAGCACAGTAGGAGCCAGCAGGCAGGGGTGGGCTGGTGGTTGTCTAGCTGTGGCAGTGTGGTGGGGGCTGGCGGGAAAGTGGCAAGCTGGCTTATGGGGCTAGGTGGGTGGGAGAAAGAAAAGGACAGAAGAGGAAAAAAAAAAGAAAAGAAATTTTAAAAATAAAAAAAAAATGGCATAGCAGGAGCCAGCAGGTGGGGCCAGGGTGGGCCCAGGGTGGTGCCAGCTGGTGGCTCTCTAGTAGCAGCAGTGTAGGGTTGCCAGCAGAAAACGGGGCCGGAGATGGCATATGGGGCTAGGTGGGAGGGAGAAAGGGAAGGATGAAAGAGAAAAAAAAAAAAAAAAAAACATGCAGCAGAAGAGGGTGGGGCAGGCCGGGAGGGGGGACTCATATTTTGGACCCTGGCAGTGGGGGCAGCCAAGATGGGGATGCTCTTGCTTCAACTCATCAGAAGGGTGAGGGGTGGGAAAGCATGTTTCTTTGGTTACCCGGCTGCTCTGTCTGCTGTTGGAAGCTCTGTGAAGTTGCCTTCCTGTACACCTTGTCCTGGCTTGTTGCAGGCTGTATTCCAATATGGAAACACTGTGCCATGTTAGTTAGCAAGGGACCTCTACTCTATCTCTCCTTGTTCTCCTTCAGTTTCTTCTTCTGTTTGGTGCTCGATCTAGTTCTTTATTTCTTTATTTGATGCTTAGGATTCTAGGATTGACGTTTATATCTCTTTGACTTAGTTTCTTAGGCCGTTGCTGTAGAAGCAAGACATAGCTTCGCCCTCTGAGGTATTTAGTTTTGATGATCAAACAGGCCACTGTCATGCCCAGGCATGGGAATTCACTAGACAGAAGAACCAGAGTCGTAGGCCCAGGCCCAGAATCCTCAAAGCTAGAAGAGAGACTGGGAAATGGTGACACTTACAAGGGGGAAAAAGAAAATATGAACTCTAATTCCTGGGCCTTTAAAGGGGTCAAGATTCTGTTGTAATCCATAGGGTTTTCACTGGCTAATTTCCAGGAGTAGCTCACCAGGCCTTCCTTCCTTATTTGTCTTAATCTGGAAGTTCCACTGAAACCTGTCCACCAAGAGTGACACTGTTTATATTTGAAATACCAATGGCGTAGCTCCCAGCATCATATCAACACACAAGCCACCACAATATGGCAAACTGACAGATATGTAGTAAACAATGGACTCAAACATACCAACGAT
This sequence comes from Loxodonta africana, assembly GCF_030014295.1. Taxonomy (NCBI): domain Eukaryota; kingdom Metazoa; phylum Chordata; class Mammalia; order Proboscidea; family Elephantidae; genus Loxodonta; species Loxodonta africana. Next base: position 105,379,732 of record NC_087347.1, on the reverse strand, counting down.
CATGAAGATTGTTCAGGACCAGGTAATGTTTCATTCTATTAAACATAAGGTCTCCATGAGTTGGAGCAGAACTGACAGCAACTAACAACAATAACAGCAATAGGGAGAAAAGGATGGCTATGAAGGAAAGGGTGTGTAATGTATTGTGGACAAGAACTTGCAACTTGAAGTCAGGTAAAAGGGAATTCAAATCTCAATGCAGGCACCTACTAAGTGTGTGACCTTATATAAAGCATTTAATAGCTCCCTGCTTGAGTTCCTTCAGGTGTAAACTGAAGGCAATAGTGATAATTCCACAAAGTTGTTTCAAGAATTAAATTAGGCACAGATATAAAATTTTAATAAGAGTACAAAGCATATAGGAATCTGTTAATGAAGGTATAAGTGTCTGTTCATTCTAATTACCTAGAGTAAATATTATAGGATCATTATGAGTTGGAATCAACTCGACGGCACTGGGTTTGGGTTTTTGGTTAGAGTAAACTTAAGAACTGAGAAAGTTCTAGCACAAGGGCTCTATGTTCTCTGTGAAGTAGGAGTAAGCCATTTGATGGAGCAGACTTATAAGGGGTAAAGCTTTGGGAGAGAGGCATCATGAGAAAGTAACTAGGAATGTACAAAAGGCCGCTAAGCAGAGTTAAAGACCCAGCTGAACAAGGTAGCCGTTACTGGTAATGTTGATGCCGCGAATAGTAAAAAGTTTTTTCTCCAGAATTATTCCCTGGTGAGGAAGTTTGTGGAAGAAGGACAACGGATAAGAGAGGTATCATTGAAGGACAAAGAGAGAAAGTAGGTAAAATGACCTAATCAAGGACACCAGTCTGGACATAAAAAGCAGCGAGACAGGCAGTGAGATTGGAGGAATGTATAATCTCTTTTTGAAAACTTCTAAAACAAATATAACAACAGGGTGAGAGCGATGAAAATTCACAAGTTATGTCCAAAAAGTGAGATTTGTGAGATGAGCACTGGAATGAGGATCACTGAGTGGGAAGAGGAGGGAAGCAGTGAGATCATGAGGAGTGCATGAGACGGGCCAGGGTCACTGAGCGTGAGCTCACAGGAGTGAGCATCCTGAAGAGACTGAGAGTGATGACAAAGTTCAGACCAAGATAAACCTGAGCCAGGTGCCAAAGTCCTCCTGGACATGCGAAAGAGACATGGGATGTTGGATAAGACACAGATAATAGCTGTTAGAGATCAACATAGTTAGATGGTGAGAATACTGTGAAAGCTTAGATTGCTTTTCACCTATAGACCTTCTTTAGTTCCATATATATTTGAGTTTATAGATTATCTAAGGCTAATATGGAATTCTTAAAGGGAGAATTAGTGTCTTCACTACCTCTGGGGTCTCATTGCCTAGCACAATGGCTAGCACATAGTAGGTACATGATAAATATTTATTGAATGTTCAGTGAAATCCCATATTCAATCCCTTGAATCAGTACACCAAACTGTTTATCACTTTTCCAAATCACAAGCAAAATAGAAACCTTAATTGTTGTAAAAGTAATATTATAACACTAAAGAGAGTTTGAAGACATGCAAACATTTCTTCTAAAGCACAAAGTTTAACTTCATTTTGTTTATTTTTTTCTTCATTCATGAATTCAGCCAGTATTCATTGAACAGCAATTCTGCTACGTGGCATTCTGTGAAACACGGTGGTGGAAACAACAGACAAGGTCCCCAGTTAGGGAGCTTAATTCTAGGGAAAATCTTAATCCAGGGAAAAGCAGACAGTCTGCATGTAAAAACATGGACATTAATTTCAGCTAGGAGGCGGACTGTGGTGAAATTAAAACAGGTAATGAGATGGAGAGTAACTAGTAGTTCTGGAGCACAGCTCTTTTATATAGATGGTTAAAGACCTCTGACAAGGTGACATTTAGCTGGGACCTGACTGACAGGAAGGAGCCAGTCATGCAAAGATTGGGAGGTATTCCAGGTTGCAGGTGGTGTAAAGACCCAAAGGCAAGATCAAGTTTAACATAGAAGGACAGAAACCAGATCGAGAAAGCCATAGCTTTTCCCAAATTCTCACATATATTTTAAAAGGAGTTTGATTGTAGTGTATATTCAATTTTCAAAGACTTCCTAGTGGTTTAATATAAGACTTCGGGATCTCGTTCTTGTCTTTAAACCCTGGCTCCTCCTTTTCTACCTGTGTTACCTTGGGAAAGCTTACCTAATTATTCTGGCTTGTTTTCTTACCTGTAACATAGTGCTAATAATTTTACATCATATGGTTGTTGTAAGAAATGAGTTAATAGTTGTAAAGCACTTATAGAAAGTGCTTGGCGTGTAAAAACTGTTTCTTATAGAAAACAATTCTGCCTTAAATGAGGAAATAATCCCTTTTGTTACATATACCTAAAGATTGTTTATGTAGGTTCTGAGGATCCCATAATTTACTTAACTATAGAAGAAATGGAATCCCTGGTGGCATAGTGGTTAAGTGCTACAGCTGCTAACCAGAAGGTTGACAGTTCAAATCTGCCAGATGCTCCGTGGAAACTCTATGGGACAGTTCTACTCTGTCCGATGGGGTCACTATGAGTAGGAATCAACTCAACGACAGTGGGTTGGTTTTTGTTTTGTTTTGTTCTTTTTGGTATAGAAGAAACAGGTTGTTTTAAATTTTCAACATCACAGATCACTTGACATCATAATCAAGCTTTGAGATCTTACCCAATAGTGATCACTTTAGTGGCAGAGTATAGGGGAACCAATAACACTTTTTCTCCGATCAAAATATCTTTAAGGACAATGGCTCATCTTGATTACTTTTGAATGAGGTTACTGCTAAATAACAAAGGAAGGGTATGCCCTTTGAGTTAACTGCTATCCTGCCAGCCTCATTTATTCTGCAGGCAAGACATATTTGGCTTGTACAGTATTTCCAAGAAAAAAATTTAGTGAGGTGCCAAAAATTAAAAATCTCACAATTTACTATAAAAACTCCACATTTCTGGCTTTTTGTGAAGATTAATCTACTAAGCTGATAGAATTGAGCATATTGGCTATGAGACAGCAATTGTGAACAGGTAATTTCTTTTGACATTTATACCATTCTTCAAGAATTTCATGTTTTAACCTGGAGTTTATACTCTTAAAAACATCATCCAAAAATATTGCAAGGTCTCTATGATAAAATGTGTGAAAGCATTCTACAGAAAATGGTTTAAGAAAACACTGAAAGAATTTATCTGTAGTGAAACCTAAAGTGCCTCAGACCATATGAAAATAGTTGGAAAAATTCATTGAAAGGTGGTGTCACCGTCTTGAAAAATAGCAAAGAAATTTCCAAAACTGATAAACTTTTGTTTAATATTTGCAGTTATGAGAATTCAAAGTTACATAAGTGTGATTCACTTGAAACAAATGAAAATGTGGACAAATGTAGATGAGAATCCTGTAAATTGATTATTATGAATTACCTGAAATAAAAACTTTTAAATAACACCAATGTTGTAATTGCTTAAAAGGAAGAAAACACTATAATCTATTTGGCCCAAATTGAATTTATTCAGTAAAATTATATGTATACATGCGCATATAGCCTTAAAGCTCTGAAAATTAAACTGCTAAAAGGCATACAGTTGGCACTTAATAGATATTTGTTGAATTTGTTAATATATGAAACACAAACCTGCAAGGGGACTTTGAGATTAATTAATCCACCTGCTCAATTTTATGAATAATATAGCCAGATTCTAAATAACTTTCCTAAGTCACAAAAGTAAAACTCTAACATTTTTTCCATTACATTATGGTTTATTAATTTTTTCTTTTACTTTTAGACTTTTAAATACATGAATTAAAATGCCTTTATCCTACATTAACCATTGAATATCTTACATTAACCAGTGACTAGCAATATTAAATATTATTGAATAGCAGATTTTAAAATCTTTACTTCCTTACCAAAAAAAACAAAACCAAACCCACTGCCGTCGAGCCGATTCCGACTGATAGCGACCCTATAGGACAGAGTAGAACCGCCCCATAGACTTTCCAAGGAGCACCTGGTGGATTTGAACTGCCAACTTCTTGGTTAGCAGCCATAGCACTTAACCACTATGCCACCAGGGTTTCCTTACTTCTTTAGGATTAGTAAATAAACATCATTTAAAACATCAACACTTTAATATTAATTTTTCTTATTATCTGCAGTTAATGAAATTTTAAACATCACCTTCTTATTACAGACATCTAAAAATATAAATTCCCAAATGGAAATTCCTACAAACTGAATTTTATGGAAAAATATGACAGGTTTTTAAATCATAAATATGTTTAGTTGCTCACTCAATAAGCTCCCACTTTCTCTGACGTGCAACTCTAATGTACTTTTTATTCTTATTTCATTTTTGTTTACAGAAAACTGGACACAAACCAGAAAGTGTGGATTTGTGTGGAGCACAAATTGAATGGGCCAAAGAAAAATCAAGCAGAAAGAATGTCTTTCAAGTAAGAATATTACGTATTTTCAATTTATTCCTACTCCCTCTAAATCTGAACTCTCTTGGGTAATCAAAATAAGACTACCTTGTTGCGATGTTTTCATATGCATGAACTAGTTGTCTGCATGTCATTATGAAAGACTGACTTCTCTCTTCTGTTGAATTTTTGGTTTACTTTGTCCTTTTCCCTGGTGACTAGTTGCTAGTTGCTATCTACCACATTTTCATGCAAATAATGTGCGGTTTCTACATTTGTTTGCCAACCATGCCCACTCTCCACAATATAAGCACTGCTACGATAATTTTTTTTACATGTTGCTGTAAAAAATTAGCATAGTGTGCTTACAAAACTACCTTTTGCGAGGGAGGACATGGTTGGCAAATAAACATAGAAGGTGCGCGTTATTTGCATAAAATACGGTAAATACAAAATATATGTTGATTCATTTTAAACACAAAAATTGTTGAATATTGCAATGTGTTTGATATTTGTTTGGAGTTCAACCTAGAATGCTTGACCTAAATGGATTTAATATAGGAATTTCCAACGTATATAAATCGAGATATACTAATTATAATAAATTATTTACATTCACTTACACTTCTGCCTTCCAGTAAAAATTACACTTACCTATAACTTGGAAACCCTGGTGGCGTAGTGATTAACTGCTACTGCTGCTAACCAAAGGGTCAGCAGTTTGAATCCGCCAGATGCTCCTTGGAAACTCTACGGGGCAGTTCTACTCTGTCCTATAGGGTTGCTATGAGTTGGAATCGACTGGATGGCACTGGGTTTGGTTTTTTGGTTTGGTAGAGATGAACGTCTATAAAATTTGGACCCTCTATAAAATTTGGACCCTTTCATATTGTAAAATTTCATCATTTGAAAAAAATAGCTGCGATTATTTTCAGTCAAGTTTCATTGAATGTCAAGAGCCAAATAAAAATCCTTGAAAGAGAGAAAATACGAAAATGTAATATTTTGTATCCTATATTGCCAAAATCTTTTCGGTAATTTATAATTTTAGATTATGGAAATTAATCTTTTCCTATTTTTAAATGAGATTTAGTTTACTTTTAATTTTCCAAAGTAACTAATATTTCTATAGCTATTATTAAATTAATATCAGTTAGTAGCCAAGGGTGCCAGATTATTCTAATTTTTTTTAATTAAAGCTCTTTTAAAAGCATTTGAGTCTTTGAAAAAAATAAATTCAGCTGTTCTTAAAGGCATTGATGAAATTAATATATTGGGACTTTTAGAAGCATAAAAACCCAAACCCGTTGCTGTCAAATCAGTTCCAACTCACAGCAACCCTGTAAGACTGAGTAAAACTGTCCCATAGGCTTTCCACGGCTGTAACCTTTAGGCAAACAGGCTGCCACATCTTTCTTCCATGGGGCAGCTAGTGGCTTCGAACCTCCAACCTTTCAGTTAGTAGCTGAATGCTTATCCACTGTACCACCAGTGCTTTTTTTTAGAAGCATAAAAAAAAAGAGAGAGAGAGAGAAAACCCTAGCCCGATGCCATTGAATCAACTCCAGCTCGCAAAGACCTTTTGGACACAGCAGAACTTCCCCATAGGATTTCCAAGGAGTGGCTGGTGGATTCAAACTGCTGATTTTTCAGTTTGAAAACCGCTGCTCAACCAGGGGTCCTTTAGAAGCATAGGTAGGTGATATTTCCTATCTACACTCTTCCTGGAAAAAAAAAAAAAAAAACAGCTGGTTTTCAGTTTGGTCTGCATTCTACGGTTGCTAATACAGGCATCCAACTACTTTGGATCTATTAGAATTAAAACAACACTTTTAACATTTTCTGGAATAATTTATTTACCTGACTATAGTTTGTTCTATTTAAGTACCCATTTTTTATATGATAAAGTTGTGTGCATATGTGCTTTACAAAAAAATCAAACAAAGAATGAAAGAAACAAAGAAGAGAGGGAGAAAAGCAGGGAGAGGGGGCAAAAGGAGAGGAGGGAAGGAAAAAAGGAAGGTAGGATGGAAAGAAAAACCAAAACTAGTTACCCAGAAATTAAAGGTCTAAAAGAAAAAGTGATTAGAATGTGGCTTTACAGATTCAAGACAGAGAAATAAATTTTGTTTTAAAGTAAGAAACTGTAGGTCAACGAGTATATCTTGTTTTTCAGTTTCTTATTCCTTTGGTTATTCTGCCATAAATAACAAAATGCAGAGATTATAATCCTAGCTTCTATGGCAGTTTAGATAATCAAGATGACTAGATCTGAACTGGATTTTAGATGAGCGGAGTGGTTTAGCCTTATTATGCATTGTGAGTTTAACAACCTAATCACCAAGGTAGTTAAAAAAAAAAAAAAAAAGGATCACCTGAACACAACATCTTAGGTAAAATTTACTAATACGTGTTTTTTTTTTTATCCATCAGACTATGAGAGTAAGCTTTTTGAGAGAAACAATATAAATAGCTTTTATAGTTCTGTTAAAGAAAAAGCATAGGGAAGGCTTTGCTAGAGAGCTGAATCTAGATGACTTGCATCAATATTTGATTAGATACATTAGCTGGTCTAACTCTCAAATGATCAGAATAAACATGATTATATCTCAAAAACATGGTATTAAGGCATTGTTGGGTGTTCTGAGTGTGTGTTCAAGGGTTTCATTACCTACAGAATAATGAAGTGTTTCTTCCTGACTGAAAAAGACCATCATAGCTTCAGCCGATGTACCACAGCAGAAATAGCTTTAGAATTCCAAGTTTGAATTAGGCTTGGTGTTCAATCTCAGTCTATGAATTATAGATTACAGATAGCAAATGACTATTGAGATTTTTGGTTCAAGAAAAATCAAAGAAGAGCAAAATTAGAAATAATTTAAAATTTGAAACCTGTCTTTAAAAGGTGGTTGGATTAGCAACTATATGCCACATAATTACAATGTCTGTAGAGAAGGCACACTTAAAATGAACGGGAAAACAAACAAAAATTGTTTGCCTGAGATACGCCTGAAAGACTCGGTCAGAGTGCACATTCGTGACACACGCAACAGTTGATTTCATTTGTGTGTTCATTTTCTCTTTGTATGCAAAGCCAAATTTCCTTCATAGTCAAAGTCCTATCAAACTTTTGATGTGGATTCGATCTCATTTGAATTGGTTTGTGGCAACAAAAGAGAGATAACAAGGCTTGGTATCCAATTGCTCTTAGTAAATCAGAATGATACTCACTGAGTTCAAGAATATTCTGCCTATTTTATAACAGTACCTTCTTTGGCCCAACTGGCACTATTTAATAACAAATAACCTATTAAAAATTGTTAACGACTTCTACAGTGAAGCATGTGTAAATAATCCTAGTACATGTTAAAGATATGAATTGTGCACACGTAATATGTGTATGTGTCTACACACAATAGCTTGTCCTTAGAAAGCAAAGTGAGAATTTCAGCACACATACACCCACACAAACACAGAAAGACACTTTGTACTTATAAAAGGTCACACAAATTCTAGTTAAATATGCAAAGGTTCACTGCTGGTAACTTTTGTTTAATTCTGCATTTAGCATAATTGTCAAGGACCATAACAAGTTTGACGTAGCTTAGGAAAACATTTAGCGACCGAGTGATTTGTAGTGAACTGTGATATGAGATTTCATAGTCAACGTAAGAGCACCACTAGGTCTTCATCAGGGGAAGAGTGAATAAAAAGATTTATGCTCAAATCACAGGTTTTAAACATTCCTGCTAAGTGGTAGTTTGCTCTTTGGTGTTGAGCCTGAAATTTAAAGCACTGAGGATTAAAAGGATTACAACATAATCTTAAATAATCCTAAATGTCATTTACAGTGAGATAGTTGTAATAACTAAATAAAACCATGTTAAAGATGGCAGTATTGTCAGGCAGCATCTGTACCAGAAGCTGTTCCCTTTCCTTGCTGGGTATATCAGGCATTTAAAAAGCCTTTCAATAGGAAGTTCAACTGAGATAATAGCTGCAAAACAATCCAAAATAATAAATAATATTTTCAATTTATAATATCTTCTTGTTTCAAAGCGGAAGGAATATTTCCACCTTCCTTCTTTCGAAGGTGAGGCTAAGTTAAATATTTTCAGAAGCCTGGGGAAAGAAAGTTCATGACACAGCTGTCAAATAGACGGATGATACATCTCTAGAACAACCCCCAACCTCCAAGGAGCAATACCCTATTAAATATATGAGAGCCCCAAAGCTCTGTAATTAATTCTGTACTGTTTAATTTAGCACTTAAATATTCTTTACTTCTGTCATGTAAATTAGTTTTGTCTCCCCAAAGAAAATATAAAGACAGAAACTATATCCCAAACTGCTTCATAGATATTAAACCCGAGGATTGGACACTTTTTAGCTGATTAAATTGTTACTGCTAAGGCTAGAGTTGTTTTTCTTCAGTAAGAAAAAAAAAAAAAAAAGATTTACGAATTTGTGGTCACAGTATAGGGTACTGGGTTTTTAGTATAAGCCCTGTACTCCAAGATGATTTCCAGGGTATCAACTCAATTCTTTTTTGTAAATAAGGAGGAAAGAGTAAGAAAATACTATCCATTTCTTTGGTCCTTTTCATTACAAAGTACAAAACATAGATGATTATTCATTTAAATAATTAAGTCGGTTCCACTCCAAAAGTTTACATTTTCTGAGAGCTGGAAATTGGTGAGGCCTCAGTTTTTTTTAAGTTTACTTTAAAATAAAATAAATAAATAAATGTTTTTACCCATTGCAGCCATGATTACACGCTTTAAGTGGAATAATTAAGCCAATTAATGAATTACGTCTGATAAGACTCTATCATTTGTCTGCAAAAAAAAAAAAAAAATTAATGACTCCAGAAGGTGAAAGTCGGTCCACTTTTCTTGATCACCAATATGTAATCTAAGTGAAAACCAGGCCATATTCCTGGGTTTCAGATTATTTTTTAATATGTAAAAATCTATCTTAGGGGAATAGGTTCTAAAGTGAAATAAGCTTATGAATAGATTTATCATTACTTGTATTTTTCCTGACTTTGAATGGAGTCTGCTGGTTATAATGTATAGTAAACATATTCATGCAACGTTTTCCGTGGATATGCATTACTTTAAACATAATTTAATTGTTCGTCCTGATCTGAATATGGCTTAGCTTAAAATGTCTAAGTACTACTTAAGTTTATTAATGCAAAGATAATTTAATAATATCTTGGAAAATGTCATTTTAAGCCAAAAGGAAAACTACTGCTATTTTGCTTTTATCCATTTCCCTGTGTTAATAGTGGTGGTTTAAAATAAATGTGAGCTTCTACCAATTTTCTCTTTCATTTTTCAATGCTCGTTGTTAGAATAAATGGAAAAGGATAATTCTTCACATTCATATATGCATTAGATTTCGAGTAAAGCTGGTTTCACTTTAGAGAATTCCTCACAGTATCTTAAAAGGCATGGCATTAAAAATAAACCAGAGTAAGAGAAGCATTCATGTCTAATACAGTTGCTGTTGCTTTATAGCTTGTCCCCAATCATTTTCTCTACCTATCAGATATTCATCCATCATTCAGGATGTGTGGGGAAGCAGGCACTACAGTCTGGGGAACTGTGTTCCAGTTTTGACTAAGCCAGTCGTAATTCTACGTAGAACCCAGGGTAGGATCCTTCCTCCAACTTACAGTTTTTCACATCAAGAAAATAAGAGAGAACAGCCCTTACCTCACACCTTCCTCCCACTTGTGTTGAAGTTGAAAGGAAGGAATCGTGTATGTGAAAAGCAACTACAAAGTTGAGGCATCAACATAAAAACAGCAGGGTATCATTATTCGCCTCCTAACCACATCATCTCACAATATTCTGAGGGAAATTCCAGTGTAAATTTCAGAAGAATCTGGATGAAGGAAGTAAATATTGTGAAATACAATTGTGAATTTCTGCTCTACTTCTTTTCTTCTGCCTTGTGAATCTCATCAATAGCCTAAGATTTAATACACCATGTGGCAATTTGTTCTTTGTGTAACTTAGACTATGTGTCTCAAATCTTCCTCATTTCTAATATTCAGCTCTTACAAATAGTAGAATTAATGTAATATTGAATCAATATAAGGTAATTAATGTAATTATATAATTAATGTCATATCCAAGTTAATACTTTAAGAAAAGTATTTTTCCCTGAAAGCCTCTACCAAGCAATTTATAAAAGGGAACTTAGAGACAAGTGCAGAAATTATGCCCAAAAATGAAAGAGAGACATTGATGACACTTCTTATTCCCCTACTGAGATTCCAGGACAGTATATTTTTTCTTCTTGGAAGAAAGGAGATGTGATTATTTTTATGATTTTGGCTGTTCTTTTGTCAGTGGGATTTCATAGGAGATTTTTGATGAATGGAGTGATGTAATTTTATAATTGGAGCTTTGATTTAGGAATATTAATGTCAGAGGTATATATGATGAACTGCAGAAGAAAGAGCCGGGGGTTAGGAAATTAAATTCATTTTATGAACCTAGGTAAGACCTAAAGATCATAGTAACTTGACTGAAGAGAAAGGAGAAATGGAAGCAAGGAAATGGATGGAAAGTGTGCTCCTCAAGGGAAGACCATACCTATTCACTCAAACTATGTGCAGATTCATTTTTGAGAAATTAATAAAGCTCTTCCTTTAAGACTTTAATCTCGAAGTCTAGAGTTATTAAGACATTATAAATTAAGTATCTTATTAGGAAAAACCATATTAATTTCATGTTGACTGGGTGACTCCATGCACCTGGGTGGTCTAAGCCTTACGCGCTCATTTCCCAGCTTCCTTATTCCACTAACTAACAAACGCAATGATGCTGCCTTTCAGCATTTCTATCTCTTTGAACTATCATCAAAGCAGAGCATAACTAGATGACAGTGAAAATGGACAATAACCATATTCGTACATTTTAGTCCCAAATTAGCCAAAGGAACTAAGATTTTAAGTTTCTAAAATAAAGTAACAAATGAAATAAAAATTAAAAAAGAAAATGTCAACTTGGCTTCTTATGTTACTAGCTTTTTAGCAGAAGCATGGATGCATGTGACCTAAAGAACTTAGATCACTGGTTAGCTCACTTCACTTTGGCTTCTTGAATAGCTGGTTACATGTGCTCCAAAGTATGAGTTGTACATTTGTAATAAAATTTGAGTTTTACTCTATACCGAGTTACCCTCAACATGCTGCTCTTCACTTGCCGACATCATGATATGAATACCCTCCTGTCACGTGATGTGCTCTGTTTCTTGATATTTTGCTAGGGTAAGCATGATGGTCACGGTGAGTGCCATCCGTGTGTTCCTGTAGCTAACAGGGCAGTTGCCCCATGTCCGCATGACCAGAGTGAGGCTAGCTGAGCCACACGGGCATCAAACCTGCAACTTCAGGTGATGTACCCCAAGCTGCGCAAAATAAACCACTGACAGTGGGAGATTTCGTGGGATCTAAGTATAATCCTCAAGTGTTAGGACTTTTCCATTTGTGATTTTCAACCTGTATAAGGTACAGAAGGATCGCCGAGTGGCACAAACTGTTTGAGCTTGACTGTTAACCAAAAGGTTAAAAAAAAAAAATTTGCCTAGTGGCCCCACAAGGCAGAAGAAAGCATGGAGGATATGCTTCCATAAGATTATAGCCAGGAAAACCCTGTGGAGTGCACTTCTCTTCTGAAGCACATGATGTTGCCATGAGTTGAAATCTACTCCATTGCAAAGGGTTTGGTTTGGGTTAAGGTACAGAAAATATTACATTGATGATAGCAAGACAACATTCAGACCAAGGAATCCCTTTTTCATATCTGTTTCAAAATTCTTATGTGTTTAAAAAGAGCAGCCTTGCTTATTTCATGCTAAGTATGATTTTTTAAATACCAAACAGACCTCTTCCAGAAAAAGGAAAAATTTAATCCCTAAAGCTGGTGCATAATAGTTGGGGCCAGTAAATGGTATCACATTTTACAGCTTATCCATAAGGATGACACAGGGTCAAAGAAAATTGAGTGCTTTTGGAAAGCGTAGGATCACTGGCAGATAAATAACCAACGCCACTCAGTTTTTAGAAACATAAGGTAATGAGGCTGGATCCGAACGCAGGAGAAAATATATATTCAGTGTTTATATGCCACAAGGCACTGGGCAGGAGAAAAATCTGGGGCAGTGGTGAGCAAAACTCTCAAACCTCAGAGCGATGTTTAAAGTAGGATAAGAAAACAACAAAGCAAGCATCCATAAACAAAAGCCTAAAATGAACACATGGAAAGAAAAAAAAAAAGTTTAAGAAGAAAGGAAAATGCCAACCTTCCAAAGGAGCTGGAGAGGCCACTTGTGAAATCTAGGTACCGAATCTCTCAATATATGAGTTGCATACGTCACCAAAAATTTAGTAGAAAATAAATATGCAAAAGCAAAGACATAAAATAATGCAGAGCGGTTAAGGATTCGTGGTATGTGAAGTGGGGAGAAGGCTGCTGTTTTATCTTAACAAAACAGGATGTTGAAGGATGACCTAAGTGAAACAATAAAATGAAATGCCTGATGCTGGGGAGAAATCAGGAAGGAAGCTGTTTGAACTATTTTCAGATAACAGATCAGTACGAGGTGACTTGACCAAGGAGGAACATTCACAACCAGGGTTTAGAGGAATTTCTTTTTAATAGAGAGCTATTAGACTCTTGGCCTCAGTCCCACCAATTTCCCTAACATTTCATTTTGAGCACTGGGAGAAATCCTAGCCATCTGACTTCCTTGGTGATCATATACAAATCAAAAAGTTTTGAGTGGCTAAATTCAAATTGCTGCAAACAACTACGAAAGGAAAAGAAACACTGATATTAAGGATTTCTTTCCCAAGTACATTAAGAAGACATCAATAGTTGTTGGGTTTTTTTTAACTTGAATTTAAGCAACGCTTTGTTTTCAAAATTCCCACATCCATGATCAAGTAAACACCAAGCTTTTGATATTCGAGATCTGTGATAGATTTGAGAGCCAGCCACGTGAAGGGAAACTGAGGGCTGAAAACACACTCTGGATGTGTAAGAAGGCAGCGATAAGGGTGGCAAAAATGATGTGACACTCTTCTCTTTTGACAGTAGCACTGAAACATTTATGAATGCAGATGTTCTCTGCCCCTCACAAAGGAAAATATTTGTCTCAAGCCACAGGCATTTTCTAGCCACAGTGTCAAAATCAAACTTGACAATTTAATGTGTAGGGGAGTAAATCTGTTCAGGGGTAAATACTAGAAAGCAAGTGGATTTCTCAAAATATAGCCAGTGAGGTGAAAAAAAATGACTGGCTTCATTACAAATATGTCCTTTTACTAAAGTAAGGAGTATTCTATTAACATAGACAGTCTTAGATGGCCCGCACAGAATGCTCTATTATTCATAAAAGCATTGCTGCCATCTGGTGGTTCCTTGGTGTTTCGGCATTGACTTCTCTGATTCTGTCTGGCTGGGTGCTCTGGCGAGGTATTCAGAGGAGGGCTTTATGTGACAAAATAGAAATGTGAAAATTTCCTGGCCCCAGACGTCCTTCGTCTGATGGCAGCCCTTTGTTCTGTAGAAGAATGGAGATTCGGGGAAGGCAATGATACACTTGGATTTTTTTTTTTTGTCCTGAACATGAACATATATTTTGAACAGCTTTTCCGAGAAAGTTAGTTACTTCTTGGCTGTTGTTCATGGATGTCTTTTATCCGCACACTTTCCTATTGGCAAATAAATATGTAGTCAAATATTGGAAAAACTTATATTGGCTCTAAATTTAAGCTGTTTTGGTTTAATATGAATATACGTGAGATGCTGGAATCCCTAATTTGCATCCAAATATGAATTTTTTTTAAGTTCTCGCTCATTGAGTTTGCTTTTGAGAATAACAATTTACAATGTCAGTGGAGAAAAATATACAGGGCTTCATAAAACTCAGGATTTCTTACCAATCATTCAACTGTTCTATTAAAGAAATCTGATTGTTAACAACCCAGAAACTTATGAAGTAGTCTTTCTTTATGGATTAACTTCTTAAATGACAAATATTATCCAGCTCGTATTGCAGTTTTAACAAAAACAAAATCGTTAAGATACATTTTAAGAAATTTTGCTCATTCTCAAGCATCAGTTTCTAATAATTATAGAATACCTTATTGAATGCAGTGAAAATCCTGATCCTTAAGTGAGTTTTTGCATATATCACAAGTCTTTGAAGATTTTAAGAGATAACGTCTTAAAATTGTCCTAGGAGGAAAGTTGAATTTTCATACTAAACTTTCAGGGATTTAATAGTTAACACTCAGTTTCTGCAGCAGCTGTGGTGGTACAACAGTTAAGTGCTTGGTTGCCAACTGAAAGTTTGGCAGTTCAAACCCACTCAGGGTCTCCACGGGGAGAAAGCCCTGGTGACCTGCTTCCGTAAAGATTACAGCCTTGGAAGCCCAGTGGGGCAGTTCGACTCTGCCACATGGGGTCCCTGTGAATTGAAATCCCCTCTACAGCCCTTAACAGCAACAACAGTGGCTACTTGCCCGTATTATTCAACCACCTTATGATTTAGTAAAAGTCAGATAATAAAGAGCCTTTGCACTACACTTAAAGAAAAAAAAAAAACACTTAAGGAAGTATAATATTGAATGAAGGATATGCTTTGCAAGACAACTTGTGCCTATTTTCAAAGAAATACGTTTAGGTTTTAAGCTTTTTTTTTTTTTTTAATTTTTTTTTGTTGCTGTTGAGAGTATATAATACACAGCAAAACATACACCAATTCAACCATTTCTACATGTACAATTCAGTGACATTGATTATATTCTTTGAGCTGTGCAAATATTCTCACTTTCTTTTTCTGAGTTGTTCCTCCACCATTAACATAAATTCATTGCCCCCTAGGGTTTCCATCTAATCTTTCAAGTTGCTGTTGCCACTTTGATCCCACACAGATAGTTCTTAAAAGAGCATAATGCTTAAGGTAGACCTTTTTTACTAGTTAAGCTAGACTATTGTTTGATTTTAAGAAGACTTCAGGGGATATTTTCGGTTTATGTTTTAAAGATTATCTCAGGGCAATAGTTTCAGGAGTTCACCCAGCCCCCGTGGCTCCAGAAAATCTGGACTCCATGAGAGTTTTAAATTCTGTTCTACGTTTTCCCCTTTTTGATCAGGATTCTTCAATAGAATCT
Source organism: Loxodonta africana (assembly GCF_030014295.1). Taxonomy (NCBI): domain Eukaryota; kingdom Metazoa; phylum Chordata; class Mammalia; order Proboscidea; family Elephantidae; genus Loxodonta; species Loxodonta africana. Next base: position 105,364,086 of record NC_087347.1, on the reverse strand, counting down.
TTAATGTTAGCCGGATACCATCCAGTTCTTTTGGTCTCATGGCAAAGGAGGCAGTTGTTCATGGAGGCAATTAACCCCATAGCCTATATCCTCCTCCGGTTCCTGACTTTCTTTCTTCCTCTGTTATTCCAGTCGAAAAGAGACCAATTGTCATGCCTTGGATGGCCACTTGCAAGCTTTTAAGACCCCAGGCACTACACAACGAACCAGGAGGTAGAACAGAAGCACTAGATGTCCTATTAGCCCAATTAACTGGGATGTCCCATGAAACCATGACCCTAAACTTCCAAACCAAGGAACCAAATCCCATGAGATTTTTAGGGGACATAAGCAGCCTCAACAGCTACTCTTTGTTTTTGTTGTAAATATATCTATTACACAACTTTTTACAGGCGTACAACTTATTGATAGCATTACAGTAATCAGCTATGCAACCATACCTTTAATCAATGCAATGTTTGCATCACCATTAACCCCTTTCCCTTCCTTCCCACCCCTGGTAACTACTAGTAAACTTTGGTCTCTATACATTTGCCTTTTCTTGTCTTTTTATATAAGGGGGGCCATACAATGTTTATCCTTTTGTGACTGACTTATTTCCCTCAGCATACTGTCTTCGAGTTCCATCTATATTGTAGCATGTATCAAGACTTCTTCTACTTGCTGAGTATAATTCCATGGTATGTATGTATCACATTTTGCTTATCCATTCATCTTTTAATGGGTATTTAGGTTCTTTTCACCTTTTGGCAATTCTGAATACTGCTGCAATGAACATTGTTGTTCAAGTCTCTGAGTCTCTGCTTTCGAGTCCTTTGGGTGTACACTTAGGAGTGGAATTACTGGCTCATATGATACAGTTCTATTTTTAGTTTTCTCAGGAACCATCACACTGTTTTCAACAATGGCTGTGCCATTTTGCATTCTCACCAGCAATGGATAATGGTTCCAATTTCACCACATCCTCATTGACATTTGACATTTGTTATTTTCTGTTATTATTATTATTTTATCTTCTTGTTGTGTTGTTGGTGTTAGGTGCCAAAGAGTTGATTCTGACTCATAGCAACACTATGCACAACAGGACGAAAGACCACGCAGTCCTGCACCATCCTCAAAATTGTTGCTATGCTTGTGCCCATTGTTGCACCCACTGTGTCAATTCATCTCGTTGAGGGTCTACCTCTTTTTTGTTGACCCTCTACTTTACCAAGTATAATGTCCTTCTTCAGTGATTGATCCCTCCTGATAACATGTCCAAAGTTTGTGAGACGCAGTCTTGCCATCCTTGCTTCTAAGGAACGTGCTGGTTGTACTTCTTCCAAGACAAATTTGTTCTTTTAGCAGTCCATGGTAAGTTCAATATTCTTGGCCAACACCGTAATTCGAAGGCATCAATTCTTCTTTGGTCTTCCTTACTCATTGTCCAGCTTTCGCATCCAAAACCCTGTTACCATTGAGTTGATTCTGATTCATAGCAAACCTATAGTGGGAGTGAAATGTTATCTCATTGTGGTTTTGATTTGCCTCTTTCTGATGGCTAAGGAAGTTGAGCATCTTTTCATGTGTTTGGTGGCCATTTGAATGTTCTCTTTGGTGAAATATCTGTTCAAGCCCTTTGTCCATTTTATGATTGGGTTGTTTTTTTGTTGTTAAGTTGTCGAAGTTTTATATAAATTTTGGTTAGTAGATTTTAATCAGATATATGGTTTCCGAAGATATTCTCCCAGTTAGTAGTTTGTCTTTTCATATTTTTGATGAGGTCTCTTGATGAACAAAAAGGTTTAATTTTTATGTGGCTCCATTTATTTATTTTGTCTTTTGCTGTTTATGTTTTTGTCATTATATTAAATAATCCATTGTTAAAATTTAGGCCCAACACCATTGCCCTTGCATTTTCTTCTAAGAATTTTATGGTTGTAGTTGGTTAATGTTTTCATCATGTAACTACAAACTTGATATTACCTTTGTTACAAGCTACTCTTGCCACGTAAAACTTTTCCTTCCTAAAAACATGGAATTTGGCTCATGGAAGAACATTGCTCATCTTTCTCTTGAAAGAGTGTTCAGTTCCCTGCCCCTCCTCCACTCACTGTTATATCTGCATTTAAGAAGAGGATGTCAGCAACAACAACAACAAAAGCTTGCAAAGAAAGCAATAATAGATCATTATTATGTCCCTGTCTCTTTCATCTGTAAGTATAAAATTTCAAGTAAATTATTCTCCGATTCAATTTGGATAGAAACCTGTGGCATGTTCCTAATGGGTCTGTAATAGATAGTAAACCTTGTAACTATGGTCAAGATGCCCCAGGTTTTAGTCCTAAGTTACTAATGTTTGTTTTAATAACATTTACTTTTTGGCAGCTTTCACAGCTATTTAACACTGAAATCCCATTTAGTCAGGAGGATCACTCATATACTGTAGTCAATAATGTCACCTTAAATTCCTTAGTATATAATTACTGGGTATTATGTTTTATAGTGGGGCATTTAATGGGGTATTTGTTTATGCCAAATTTTATGACAAAGACAGCTGTATCTCAGAGGAGGAAAGATCCTTTTCTTTCATGGGAAGCCAGTTTGGAATTCTCTTTAAGCAAATATGTCTGTCATGTATTCCCTCTGTCTTAGGTCGTGTTCCTCCTGAAAGCAAAGTTTGAGACTAGGAATTGTTGTGTTGCAACCAGTTTATTTGGGAGTTGATCCCAGACAACAGGAATTAAGAACTATCGACAGTGAAGCAGGGAAGGAAGAAAAGCCAATACAAGGCCACTGTTGAGTTGCTCACAGGGTAGCTAAGATGCTTTGTCAGAATTCTCCACCCAAGGATTGACAGGAAGAAACTTTTGTCCATCGCTTCTGACCTCTTTGGTTTATGGTTGCCCCTGGGGCAGGAGAATATCATTAAATTTTCTTGAATTTCAGGTTACACTTTTGTGGGTATGGCAAGAAGGTTCTCCCAGGTATCCTACTCCATAGAATCAGAGAGTAACCTTGGCAGAAAGTGTAAGACACGTGGTACATGCTTGAGGCCAGATATCTTCAGTATGAAGGGAGTTGAAGCCCACACGGAACTGTTTATAACAGTTGCATCTGGAATCACAGATGAAGCCAAGAGAATGTGAAGCAGGGCATAAGAATTATCTGGTGCAGCACACTCCTTGCAGTGTTCACGTTTACTTGTACTTCACATGAAGATGAATCCATTGCTGAGTCTTCAAGATAGTTGGCTTCAATCTCTAAAAAGAGCAAATAAATAAGGTTTGTGGAACAAACTACACTCCTCTGCTACAACAGTGTCTGAAGCCATAATTGTTATTTATCATCTGCCTCCTCCACCACTCATTCTAGATTTTTCTCAGCCCCAACCAGCACTTTAACTAGTCTATTGTGCTTGCCTGATGAGGTAAACCAGAACTTAATACCCAAGGTGTCTGAGTTCTTAATTTTTTTGACATTGTCAGGCTTTGTTTGCTGTAGTTGATGGTTCACTGTTCTCACCAGGCGTGGAAACACAAAGAGAAATCTCAATGAATCCTCTGAGTTCCAGAAACACCCTTCCTGACACCATTGGTCAGTAATAATCTTAGCATCTCACAATAATTAGGGCCAATAATCCCCATGAGAACAGTAGTTATTTTATTTGCCTGCTGGCCCACATCTTGAGTACCTATCATTGCCAAGCAATGATCATAGCTTTAATTTCAGGGATACCCTTATGAATTTTTGCTAGACGTACATATCCCTGCCCCATCTCAAGAACCAGAATTTCTAATCCAGCAGAGCCGGAGTTGCAAAACTCAGAGCAGAAATGTTGCAAATTGGTTACTGCTACTTCTACATCTTGCTTATTAGGTCTATATAGTCTATTTTGGACACTGGGCCATATGTAAGTTATTAATTCAGTGCACATACTGCATCTTGGACTATAGCATGACAACTACGCAGAATCTTGTCCTGAAACTGTCTCTTTAGCTGAGACTTCAAGGCCATTTCATTATTTTATTAGGTTGATAGCTTCCAGGAGATGTGTCATTTTATATGGCCAGTGGAACCCAAGGACATGTTCCTAGTGTTGTACTTTCCTCAACATTGAATGGTTTTCTTGGTTTGGGGTAATTTCATAAAGGATCCTGTGTTGCTAAACCAGGCATTCTAAAAGCTTTGGGATGGTGAGGTCAGCAGAAACACCATAGGAAGAGAAGACAAACTCATATATCTAGAGTTGTTATCAGTTCCAGTGAAGATGAATCACTGTTACCTCCAGAATGGAAGGAATCCATAGTCAATTTGCATTCAAGAGCCTGGCAAATCACCTTGAGTGATGCTATCATATGAAGGGCTCAGTGTCTGTCCCTGCAGATGGAATTTGGGCAATCAACAGTGGAGGAAGTTACATCAGCCTTAGTGAGAGGGAGCCATGTGTTGTGCCCTCACATTATCTCCATTCCTGTGATTGTGACCACTCCATTAATGGACCTATTATGCAAGTTCTGAGTGATGGGAGACAGAGTGGACTTCAACAGATTAAGTTGTCTGGTTCATGACTTACTCTCTGGTAGACATTAAGGCAAGACACAAAGCTCTGCATGCGTTCTGCTTACTCCCCATCAACCCATCCACATTCACCAAACTTCCTTGTCTCCAATCTTCTAGGCTATCGCTTTCCAGGTCTCTGACCAATAAGCAAAGCCGTTCTCCACTGTCTGGAAGTAAATCTATATCCTTATCTCAGACTACTCTGCTCTGTATGTTGTTGCTGTTGTTGGGTGCTATATACTAGATTCCAACTCATAGTGTCCAAGTGTGGGCAGAGTAGAACTGCCTCATATGGTTTTCAAGGCTGTGACCTTTCAGAAGCAGATTGTCTGGCCTGTCTTCTGAGATGCCTCTGGTTGGGTTCAAACCACCAATCTTTCAGCTAGTAGCTGAGCACTTAAATGTTTGTGCCACTCAGGGACTCTACTCTGTACAAATTGAACAAAATAAGTTTGTGTAACTCTGTACCCCGGGACAATTTCTCTTCACCACTGTCACAGAGTCAACGCAAGGTAAGCCTAAGGTGTATTTCATTTTTGGTGCCCACCAACATAGTGAGCTGACTCAGCCATGGATCAAGCCTGAGTTTTTTTCCTCCTTAATCAGTTAGCCTTAGAGGACGCCGGTGAGGCTATAGGCACACATTCCAGGAAAGGCAGTCGTGTAACAGTGGTAGGTAAAATGGGAGTTAGAGCCACCTATTCATGTAATTCACTTAGGTCCTCTCAAACTGCTTGGACAAATTCTGAATAGAGCATTTACATCCACGAGTTGCTGCTCAATCTTAAGATTCAGTAGATTTGACAAAAGCCATCTCATGATGGGAAGTTGATGCCACTTGTCTTATGATCAGGTGGTCAGTACCTCATTTGACCCAGGAACTAATTTTTAATTGCTGGGTATTCCTTTGGTGGTGAAGGCATGGCCTTCCTCCAGAATCCTAGGGACCTGTGCTGTGATGCTCTTATTAGACCCTGCCAGAAACTCCATGGAAGATTTATATTCCATTTCCTCGATGGATTTGCTAAGTCATGTGGCCCATGAATCAAGGAGTTTGCACCATAGCCAGGACCTACTGCAGACATTGATAAGTTATGGATAGCTGCCCCAGTGTATGAATGGCATCCACAAATACCCCGGCTGCCCAGTGTACTGACTCACCAGGTGATGAAGGTGAAGGAATTGTGGCCATATGACTGACTATATGAGCATATCTAAGTGCAACTGAGACTCCATAATTTTAAGCAAAAAAATGGTTGCTGTTTTAAGCAACAAAGTTTGGGGCTAGTTTGTTATAGAGTAATAGTTAATTGATAAAAGTGATTGTCTACAAATATAATTCAATGGTTTGATTTTTATGAGAAATGATTACATAATAGAAAGTAAAGTTTAACCACGAAAAAAATGCTTTTTAAGTGGTTGTAGAACCATTGTTCATGGTGTCGGCTTCTGTAAAAATGGCTTGGGGAAGGTATCTGACCGCCTCCAACCCCACAAGGGGAAAAGAGAACCAAGATCAACAGCACAAGGCTAATTCCTGCGAGACAGAAGTCAGACAAGCCTCTTCTCTCTGCCATCTTTACCAATTCTGACACCCACCATCCCTCCCAAAGCACTTTCTACTGGGTTCGATAATTCATTGCAATGGCCACACAGAACTCACAGACCATACTCACAGTTATGGGGTTTATTAGGGAGGTAAAAGTTACAATTCAGGCTCAAGAACAATGAGGATATGGTACCTCCTTCAGGGTAGCCTTTTCGCAGCTCTGCTCAAAGGCACACCTCTCCCTCGTCCTAGGCCTCTCCCCAAAGCTCTCTCCACGGGCTGGAAAATCCACCATTCTGTTCCCTGCTGCCAGGTCTCTCCTGCCACCACTTCTCACTGTCTTCAGGGTTACAGCTTGGTCTCTCTCTCCTCTCTCTCTTGCTCTCTCTCTATCTTGCTTTCCTGCTTCCAGGACCTTTTCAGTGCAGGGATCCCGGGTCCAAAGGATGAGCTCTCTGCTCCTGGCTGTTCTTCCTTGGTGGTGGTAGGATCCTCCTCTCTGCTCTGGAATTGGCTCTCTTTTAAGGCAAAATTGATCAATCCCTTTAGTGGCCACCTACGCAATCACCTGGGTGGGAGTTACAAGACCTTGGCTGGAAAGGCCACACCAAGGTAATCAATTACCCGGAAGCTTCTAATAACTAATGACCAAGCGCTAGCTTCTTACCGGCTTATAGAGAAAATGCAGGTAGTGGCATTTCATCTGGTCATGTGGCTTTTTGTTTATAGAAATAGCTGCTTAACAAAGTTAACTACCAGGACGGGTGCCAGGTTACATGGAAACATACCAGAGTCTTTGAATCACTTTGGGCTTTCACCCAAAGTTTTTGCAACATTAGGTGGAGGCAACATGATTTGGCTTGAAAAGTTATAAGGGAAAAATGACTGAAAATGGAACAGTATGTTCAGAGTCTTAAAGACAGTGTCTGTAATGGCCCTTGAGAATTAGAGAAAATGGTATATCTGTGCTTTTTTTTTTTTTTAATAGTTTGAGGACCAATGGAATCCAGGGCCATCACAGATCACTGTTAGGACAGGAGCCACATAGGTTCTAACATAAAAGTTCAGCTGTAACACATAAGAGCAGATAGAGTAACACTTGGGAAATCTAAATACTGCAGAAAAGTTTTGGGACTTCAATAGTTTCCTGAGGAAAAGAAAAGAAATTTGATTCCTGTGCCATTGATGGAAAAAGTTCACAAATGACCTATAATATTGTATTTGTCATATTTTCATTGCAAACAGTATTTTTCTGTTTGTTTTTACTAGTTGAAGATGACCTTTCAAGTTAAAAATCATTAGTTAAGAAAACACATGAAGTCTTCATTGCTTTTGGTTTTGGAATGAAATATTCTAGCAATTTTTTTTTTTAATTTCGAAAAATGTACAAATCAGAAAAATGTTGTTATTATTTCTGAGGATTCTTACAGATCAAAAGGTATTTGTTTCTGTGCGTGTTGTAAGGGGAACATAAGATTCCCAGACCTGCCTTCATCAAACCATTTCTTAGTTTATCTCTTCTTCCAAAATATGTAAATAAGGTTTAATTCATTCTTTGTTCCCCCCTTCCATAATTAAACCCAAAGATAAGCATGATGTATTTACTTTAAAGCTGCAAAATGCTGAATCTGTTATGTCCTGGATTAAACATGAATTTGAATTCTTCAATTAAATTAAGTTTTATAAGTTCAATATAGTTTATTTATTTATTTTCTTTGCCCTGGTCAAGTCGTGCTAACTTCCCAGTATTGTATACTGTCTTACCCTTCGCCAAAGTTACCACTTATCTACTATTTAGTTACTGTTTTTCCTTCACTACCCTCCCCACCCTCATAACCATCAAAGATTGTTTCTTTCTGTGTGGAAACATTTTCATGTGTTTTTATAATGGCGGTCTCATACAGTATTTGTCGTTTTGTGATTAACTTCTAAATACAAACAAAATTATTTTTCCAGTATAAAACAATCAAATGACGCTGAAAATTTCAGTGATGGGAGAAAGTAGCCGGGATATTTTTCAGATGCAAGTCCTAAGAAAGTGGCTTAACACTTGGATTTTGTACAGTGCTTACTGTTATGGGTGAATACCACTAATTTTGCTGGGATCCAAAACTGGACAAACCAGAGGTGATCGGTAGTTGCCACTGTAAGAAGTTGGGTTTCTTTCACAAAAAACATGATTTGGAGATGATATATAATATACTTATGATTGCTGATTCATTTATTTTTTATTATGTTCATTGAGCATATGAATTTGTTAAATTTATTTATTAAAAGTTAAATACTTCTGAGGGAGTAATAATTTTTTACTTTGGTGAGCCTAATCTGACTCAAAAGTACAGAGATGTTAGAGGGACCACTTCTTAAATTATTTTGTTTAGAGTTTCTTTTGTGTGGACCAAATTATTATAATTAAACACTTTTTTTCATTGACATTGCTCAATATTCACTCATGCTTACATTTCTAAATAAGTGAAAGTGATACAATAATTTAATGAAGAAAAAAGTAACAGAATATTACAAGGGACCAGATAGTATCAAGATTTTTATTTACCACAGCTCGAACTATAGTCCCTATATCTATATCAGGCAAGGTAGGCTAAGTTATGCTTTAAACTATGGCCCCTATATCTATATCAGCCAAGGTAGGCTAAGTTATATTTATTGTTCAGTGCCACCCTGTCTTCATTCCAGGTCTTAGGTTGATGGAATGGCCTCCATCTTGAACAGATATGACAAACCAGACTGGCTTTTAAAGCTCCTGTCCAAAGTGATTTATGTCCTATCTGCCTTCATTTCACTGGACTAAGGAAGTCACAGAGCCAAAAGAGAAGAGTCCTATAATTCTTCCATATGTAGGGCCACTGCAGGGGGAGACACCAATATACCAGTATAAAGCCCACCGTAGCCCCAACACAAGTACATATTCAAATAACCTGATACAGCATGATCAATCTAAATAAAGGGTTGTTGTTGTGATTGTTGCCATTTTTTTAAGTGAAATAAAATTTTAGTAAACCATTCCAGAGATAAAAGCATATTTAACATAATTTATTGCACACTTGTAATTGATGATAACATAATGACTCAGTGTGTGTGTGTGTTTGTGTGTGCACTTTAGGTGAAAGTTTAGAGAGCATATTAGTTTTCCATTCATTAATTTATACACAAAGTGTTCTGTGACATTGGTTGCAATGCCTACAATGTGTAAACACTCTCCCCATTTCCACCCCGAGTTCCCTGTTTCCATTCCTCCAGTGTACCTGCCCCTTCCTGCATTCTGATTTTTGCTTTTGGGAAAATGTTGCTCTTTTGGTATTGTGTATAGTTTACCGTTTTAAGGAGTACTTTCCTCTCAGGTATTACTGTTTATTTTATAGGCCTGTCTATTATTTGGCTGAAAGGTAATCTCTGGGAGCAGCTTCAGATCCAAGCTAGAAGGGTGATTAAGGGCCATAGTCTTGGGGGCTGCTCCACTCTCTATCAGACCAGTAAGTCTGTTCTTTTTTATGAATTTTATTTTGTTCTACATTTTTCTCCCACTGTGTCCAGGACCCTCTACTCTGATCCTGGTCAGAGGTCAGTAGTGGTAGCTGGGCATTATTTAGTTCTTCTTATTTCTCAGCCTAGGGGAGGATGTGGTTCCTGTGGGCCATTAGTCCTGTGAACTAATTGCTTCCTTGAGACTTTAGTTTTCTTTACTCTCCTTTACCCTGGGCAGGAAGAGGCCAAGCTGTTATCTTAGATGGTTGCTAGCAAGAGTCAACTCATAAATTACTGTTTGTTATTGCTATTGTTGCAGGATTGTATATATTGTAGTATTTAGCATAAATTTTATTCTTGCGTACCTCTCAGCATCTTTCTTTGCCTTGGTCATGTTGTGCTGACTTCGCCCGCACTGTGTACTACCTTTCCTTTCAACAAAGTTAACATGTGTCTACTACCTAGTTGGTGGTTTTCCCTCTTCCCCCCGCCCCCATCCCTGGTAACCATCAAAAAATATTACTTTCTGTGTGTAAACCTTTTTTTAACTTTTTATAAGAGTGGTCTCATACAATATTTGTCCTTTTGTGATTGACTCAGCATGATGTCCTCCAAACTCATCCATGTTGTGAGATATTTCACAGTTTCATCATTTTTCTTTATCATTGTATAATATTCCATTGTGTATATGTACCAGTTTTTTCAATCCATTTATCTGTTGATGGGCATTTAGTTTTCCATCTTTTTGCTATTGTGAATAATGCTACAATGAACATGGGTGTTCATATGTCTGTTCATGTGACAGCTCTTATTTCTCTTGGGTACATAGGAATGGGATTGCTGGATCATGTGGTATTTCTATTTCTAGCTTTTTAAGGAAACACTATACCACAGTTGCACCATTTTACATTCCCACCAGCAGTGTAGAAGAGTTCCAATCTTCCCACAAGCCCCTCAACATTTTTTGTCTTCTGATTTTTGAATCAGTGCCATTCTTGCCAGGGCAAGCTGTTATCTCATTGTAGTTTTGATTTGCATCTCTCCAATGGCTCATTATTGTCAACATCTTTTCATGTGTTCCTTAGCTGCCTGAATGTCTTCTTTGGTGAAGTACCTGACAATGTCCTTTGCCCATTTGTTAAATGGATTTTTTGTCTTTCTGTTGTTGAGGTGTTGAACCTTTCTATAAATTTTAGAGATTAGACCCTTGTCAGATTGTCATAATTCAAAATTTTTTCCCAGCCTGCAGGTTCTCTTTTTACTCTTTTGAAGAATCCTTTTGATGAGTATAAGTGTTTAATTTTTAGGAGTTCCCATAGTTTATCTTGAACTATTTGTGAATTTTTAGTTACATTTGGTATTCTATTTATGCCATATACTCAGGCCCCTAGCATTGTGCCTATTTTTTCCTCCATGATCTTTATAGTTTTAGGTTTTATATTTAGGTCTTTGATCCATTTTGAATTAGTTTTTGTGTATGTTATGAGGTATGGATCCTGTTTCATTTTTATGCAGATGGATATCCAGCTTTGCCAGCACCATTTGTTAAAAAGACTGTGTCTTCCCCATTTAATGGACTTTGACACTTTGTTGAAGATCAGCTGTCCATAGGTGGATGGATTTATTTCTGGGTTCTCAGTTCTATTCCATTGATCTATGTGTCTGTAGTAGTACCAGTACCAGGCTGTTTTGACTACTATACCTGTATATTAGGTTCTGAGATCTGTGAGGCCTCTTACTTTGTTTTTATTCTTCAATAACACTTTACTTACCCGGGACCTCTTTCTGTTCCATAAAGCTGTTGATTAGTTTTTCCACCTCATTAAAGAATGTTGTTGGAATTTGGATTGAGACTGCATTTTATCTTTAGATCGCTTTGGGTAGAATTGACGTTTTCACAATGTTAAGTCCTATCCATGAGCATGGTACGTTTTTCCATTTATGTAGGTCTCTTTTGGTTTCTTGCGGTAGTGTTTTATAGTTTTCTTTGTATAAGCTTTTTAAATTTCTAGTTAGATTTATTCCTAGGTATTTTATCTTTTTTTGTAATTTATATTGTAAATGGAAACCCTGGTGGCGTAGTGGTTAAGAATATGGCTGCTAACCAAAAGGTCAGCAGTTCAAATCTACCAGGCACTCCTTGGAAACCCTATGGGGCAGTTCTACTCTGTCCTACAGGGTCGCTATGAGTAGGAATCAACTTGACAGCAATGGTTTTATCTTTTTTTTTTTTTTTTTTTTAATAAATGGTATTATTTTCCTGATTTCCTGCTCTAAGTTCTCTTTGTTGTTGTACAGGAATCCAACTGATTTTCGTATGTTGATTTTGAGCCCTGCCACTGTGCTGATCCTTATATTAGTTGCAGTAGTTTTCTTGTGGAATCCTTAGGATTTTCTATGTATAGGATCATATCATCTGCAATAAGGAATAGTTTTACTCTTCCCTTACAGTCTTAGTTATCTAGTGCTGCTATAAAAGAAATACCACAAGTGGATGGCTTTAACAAAGGAAAGTTTATTTTCTCACAGTAAAAATAGGATAAAAGCCCAAATTCAGAGTGTCAACTCCAGGGGAAAGCTTTTTCTCTCTGTCAGCCTTCTCGTCGATGTTCCCCCAGACAAGGACGTTCTTCACGCAGGGACCCTGGGTCCAAAGGGTGCTCTGCTCCCAGCACTGCTTTCTTGGTGGTATGAGGTCTCCAACTTTCTGCTTGCTTCCCTTTCCTTTTATCTCTTGAGAGATAAAAGGTGGTACAGGCTCCACCCCAGGGAAACTTCCTTTACATTGGACCAGGGAGGTGACCTGAGTAAGGATGGTGTTACAATCCCCACCCTAATCCTCTTCAGCATAAAATTACAATCACAAAATAGAGGACAACCACACAATACTGGGAATCATGTCCTAACCAAGTTGACATACATTTTTGGGGGGACACAATTCAACCCAATTTGGATGCCCTTTATTTCCCTTTTTGCCTTATTGCTCTAGCTAAGACTTTCAGTACAATATTAAATAAAAGTGGTGATAAAGGGCATCCTTTCCTGTTTCCAAAAGAAGAATGCTTTCAGTCTCTCACTATTGAGAATAATGTTGGTTGTTGTTTTTGTACATATACCCTAAATTATGTTGAGAAATTTCCCTTCTATTTCTATTTTGGTTCTGTGCCACTCAGAGAGCTACGTTGGTGGGTGAGGGGTGAAGTCAGGTGGGCAGGGTCACCAGAGTGGTCCTATGCCACTCAGGGGGGTGGGGCAGTGGGTGAGGGTTGGGATTCATAATGACTCATTTAAAAGTATTGTTCAGCTCCTTCATGAACACTGTTAGGTGTAAAACTAGAGGTCAAGTTATTCAACAGCATATATCATCCTGCATATCAATTATAGGTACTTAAAGTTAGTTCAGTAGTGTTGAGAATATGGTAAATTTTCAGCAACAGGTACCTATTTATGTCCAAGTCAGATGCTTGAATTATAGGAGCTAGCAGCCAAAGAAACTGGAGTGAAATAAATACTTTCTGAGGGTGGCAAAAATGAGATAAGGGTTGAAAAATGTTTGCATTTGGCATTCAAGCTATGTTAATAGGTTGATTCTATTTTCCAATGGTAGACGAATATATGTGTCTTACATCAACAAATAAGTTTGTGCTCTATCCATGGTATGAATGTGTGTGTATGTATATATACACATATGTATGTATACATGCATGTACCTATGTATACATACACAGTTGGCCCTCCGTTATCTGTGGGTTCTGCATCCATTCAACCAACCTTGAATCAAAAATATTAGGGAAAAAAATATTTTTTTCTTGCCATTATTCCCTAAATAATGCCTTAAAACAACTATTTACATAGAATTTACATTGTATTAGGTATTATAAGTAACCTAGAGATGATTTAAAGTATACAAGAGGTTATACATAAGTTATACACAAATACTACACCATTTTATATAAGAGACTTGTATATCTGTGAATTTTGTTATCCACAGAGGTCCCAAAACCAATCCCCCACAGATACTAAGAGACAACCATATATATGTAAAAAAATATATATATGTTTATATTGTTGGGAGCTGTTGAGCTAATATGTATATATATACATATATATATGCACACATACCACCTTTAAAGATATAAAGTGCACACATACTGTGCCTGATTTTGTTGGACTGTCAGGAAATGCTCTGCAATTACATACTGTAGGGAGCCTTTGTTACTGAAATAACAATTATTGTCTGGAATACAAATTTTTGGCATAAGAAATTAAGATTTTTTTCCTATCAAATTTTATGAATTATATCCTTTTGGGGTGTACATTAAAGAGATAATATTAGAATGGAAGAAGGAATGAGGGCCGTTAATGTAAATTGCTCAATAGCAAAAAGAACTTTTGCTTGGGAAAAAAAGCCATCTATATTTTCAGAATGAAGCATAAAGCTCATTTTTAATGCTCTAGATTTGTTGCAACAAGTAAAAACTACTTTAATTTTAGCAAAAGTACCAACTAATGTCAGTGAAAAATGATTGCAATTTTTTTTTTTTTTAATGTAGCTATCATGGCAAAGTAATTTTACAGAGCGTAGTATTTTTTTTTTTTTTTTACTTTGAAGACATCAGTTTTAAGTTCTATTTTTCTAATGTACAGCATTTTGGTTTAAAACAAACAAAAAGGCTTTCAAACAGCAGTCCCAGTAAACCAAGTTGCAATTAGCTGCCACTCCTGGGAAATATTCTAGTATATGTTGCTGGCATTTGAAGAATTTACACCTTCTGAGGAGAGGCAGGAAAATTCTGTCAAACAATTAAACTGATTGGAATTCCCAAGAACATAAAAAACAAAATGAGAAAATGTTAGAAAAGAATGGCAAATAGCTTTGTACACAGCTGTGAATTAGCTTGGAAAAATTAAAAGATTTTTTGGACCTTGTATAAACTTTTTTTTTTTTTTCTTTAAAAGACTAATTCCAAGTCAGGTAAAAATCTTTAGTGCTGATTTTTTTTTTTTTTAATTACCCATGCTACAACTGGAAAATGTAATTAATTAAATGGCCTCTAAAATAACAAAAGAAAGAAACACTTGGTATTAATATTTTTTGAAGGCGTTATTAAATCTGTGAGTTATATACATTTGACAACCAAATTGGTTAACATAAAATATGGATATGTTACTGTTCCAGTGCCGTCGAGTCGATTCTGACTCATATGTTACTGTTAAATAATGTAGAAAATAATAAGAGAACAAATATTTGGGTTAAAGGTAAATAGAAGAAATTGGCATTTATAAGATTAAATTGAGATCAACTCTAATGACATTTTTTGAAAGAAAATTATTCAGTGCAAGATAAAGTTAAAGCCCTGCTCAGCTGTATGTTGCCTTCCGAGGTAAATATATTTCAAGGAACCATAAAAAATTAGAAAAATCTTGGACTCTCAAGGATAAAAAATAAACCTGCAGCTACTAAATGAAAGCTTGGCGGTTTGAATCTACCCAGAGGTGCCTCAGAAGAAAGGACAATCTACTTCCGAAAGATAACAGTCACTGAAAAACCTATGGAACACACTCATAATCTGAAACACGTGGGGTCCCCATAAGTCGGAACTGACTTGAAGGCAACTGGTTTGGTTTTTTTGTCCTCATTTAGAAGGCTATGTGTTGGTAGTCTTTAAGCAAGAGAAAGTACTATGATTTACATGTTTCCTATGCCAAATATTCTTATGCCAACATTCCTAAATACAGGTTCATTTTGTTCACATGCTCTAATTTATATAGAAATTATAAGCTCATTAAAGTTATGCTTCTCAAACTTTTCCACTAATACACCTGTAAAGAAAGAATATAGAACTCCAGGATTGGAGCTGAAAGTCTGGGGTGGGGTCACAGCTAAAGATATAGATTTAGGAATCTTCAGGATTTAGATGGTATTTAAAACATGAGGTTGAATTTTTGCTATTAAAGGTATAATTTTCATCACATGTAAAAGGGATGTCACACAGGTCATGATCCTCATAATCAACTTGATTTATTCAATTTTTAAATTTCACTTATCACAGTGAATTTTTTCCATATTTTAAAGCCTTTTCCTTGGCAGCTGATGATTGAGGCTCTTGAGCTTTGACATGATATCTACTCAATGAGCCCATCCTTTTATAAGTAAGGTGAAAAATGGATTCCCATTCACACAATCAGATTTTCACCATTTTCCGTGAAGACAAGTAACAATAAAAGCCTGAATTAAAAAATTCTGACTTGGTAAGTGTATACCTTCCAGTTGAAAAAGTGTTGCAGGTCACTTTCTATAAATTATAAATTTGGTTAAAAGATTAAAAAAAAAAGTCAAGGTATTTTAACAATATTTATCATTGTTACTGCTTCATTGATCACACTGAGAAAATCAAGAGGAAAATAACTCGAAACAAAATTGTCCTTAGTGAATGAGATAGTGGCTGCCAGGGCATACACGGAGTGTGCTAGCACTCCTGGAGGTCTGCCTGTTATATATAAAAAAATATATGTGTATTAATACCTTTAACGAGATTTTCCAAAATAAGGTGCAAATATTTTGTTACTAAATTATAAGCTCTTGTCTAATAAAAAAAAATAACCTTTGTTATATATTCTGTACCAACAACAAATATTTTTCTTAAAATTTTATTTGCTTTTAACTTCATCAGAAGTACATTTCAAACCTGTGTAGACATTTCTGTTTTACTTTCGGTATGATTTCTTTTGCATGTTTGCTTTAAAGTAAATTCCTTACGCATTAGAGATAGTAAACTTTCACCTGTTTTGCCTGTTTTTGAAAGAATTTCTTTTAAAAAATGTAGTTGTGTAATCCATTGGCAATGTTTAATTTACTTGTAATTCATTTGTGCGTGTGGTGTAAAGTCACTCAAGTAGCCAATCATTCAATCTGCTTGGTGAATAATCACCACTTCTCTACGGTTTTATGATGATTATTTTGTTTATTGTCTATTATCTTCCTTTTGAAAATATATTTTCAGAATTATCAATTCCGTTCTTTGACATTGCACCCAACAATACTGTTTTCATTATTTTAACCATATAATTTATTATAATTACTGGAAGACCAAATCTCCTGGCCAGCTTTCCTTTGTCCAAAACTTCTCAATTTGCTCTGTTGTGTTCAGGCAGTGAGTGTCATCTGAGGACAGCTTGATTTTGATCTTGGCAGATAATCTGCTTTACCTCCCTGTTTATATCTTTTTCTTGAAAACTTTTTTTTAATAATCGTTTTTTTTATTAATTTGCCAGTTACATTAAAAATCTGTTTAATACATACTCAAACATTTTTAAACCCAAATAGGTTACTATTATGAATGTTCATGTCTTTGAAGATGTTTCAGTTCAATTTTTCATCTTCAGTAAATCCCATTTTATGTAAAACTGTTCTTTCCCATTTTTCACATCTATAAAAAAAAATCATTTTCATCTCAAAATTTCCCTCTTTGTCTTTTTCCTCTGTATTCTTAGAAATTGCAGAATTTTCCCTCTCCATTGTTGGTATAATTTTTTTGCAGTGTTAATCCTACTCTTTCCTTCCCTAATAAAGATTTCAATTCTATTGTGTATAGAGTTTCTCTGCATCATTTTCTTACCTTTGCCTGTCTTACGTAAATCTAACTATATATAAGTCCTTTAAAAAAAAAAACCCGAATCTTCCATTTTGGACCATATAAATTAGAAGTTTTCTTTTACTGAGAAGGCAAAACAGGTACATTCCTGCTAAAAATTTACTAGAAATTTACATTTCTAGTAAAAATCTTTTTTTTTTTTTCCCCCCGTAGATATGTTCTTTCTTCATACCCTTAAAGTTTGCAGACTCTTTTTATGGGACCCTGGTTTTTATATATACTTCTAAGATTTTTTTAAACCTTCAAAACTGACAAATTTCAAGCTGAGAAACACACTGTCATCTAAAATGGTTTGGAAGATCCATGTGTCAAATATTTTCTTTTATACATTCCTCTAATTATTGTTGTTGTTGTGTGCTGTCGAGTTGACTCTGATGCATAGCAACCCTATAGGACAGAGTAGAACTGCCCCACAGGGTTTCCTAGGCTGAAATCTTTAAGGAGCAGATCGACAGGTCTTTTCTCCTGTAGAGTGGCTGGTGAGTTTGAATCCGAGTTTGAATCATTTAGCAGCTGAGTGCTTTAACCATTGTACCAGCAGGATTCCTTTCTAATTATAAGAAGGTGTATTTATTCATGAGAATTTCAAAATCGTTTGTTATTCTTCTTTTACTCAAATGTGGGCCTGAATCTATATTTCTTTAGAAGAATGAATCATTCCTTTTGTTCTCTTTAATCTCTAGTCATATTTAAAATATTAATCATCAAGCAAAATCTGTCATCTTCTTGGGCTGGACTTACTGCCTTCTTAGAAGTTTATAGTGGCAGAAGGAGGAGACGAGTGTGAAAGGGACGTGATTGGCCTTGGTGGCCCCAGAAAACAGTTCCCGTAAAGTAGACTGATGGTTACAAGGATTGGGAAGCAGCAGTGCAGACCAAAGCCTTTTAGAAAGGAAGAGTTACTGGGGGATTTAATACTCTACCTTTTTCTAGATTTAGGAGTGTGTTAGCTGCTAATCTTCATCCAGGTGATCTGTGAAGGATTTAAGGAACAGTTATTACTAATGAAGTCGAGCTCATTGATTGATATCCTCATTTTCCAGTGCTACTAGGACTTGATTTCTCCTGTATTTTCACGAGTGTTTCAGGAGAAAAGCGTTAATCAAGTATGTACTTAACCACCAGGTTAGTCCAGAGTCTTCGTTTTAATAGACTGTGATTTAAAATTTATATTTCAGCCATGGTATTTTTCTTCTTGTAGACATCATGATGACAAAGTTTGGCAATGGAAAAAAAGGATGCCAACATAAATTATTTTTATTTCATGTGTCCAAGGACTTTGCCTAGATTTTTAGCTGTTGGCTGCTGACAAAAAGGTCGGCAGTTCAAATCCGCCAGGCACTCCTTGGAAATTCTATAGGGCAGTTCTACTCTGTCCTGTAGGGTCGCTATGAATTGGAGTCAACTCAACGGCACCGGGTTTGTTTTTTTTTATCATTTCATTGTCTTTGTATATATTTTTGATAGTTTTTCATCATTAAAAATAGAAAAAATTAGGTTAAACAAATTATTGACACTGTTCTGACACCATAGTTACTCCATTTTCTTTGTGGAACCTGCATTATATGAAAACATTTCCATTTGAAATATGGCTACATTGATATCTTTAAGTTACTAATATCCAAAAAATGAAAACAGGTTAAAACAATTTCAGTAGGTAAATGACAAAATAGATTGCAGTAGTGCAGCGAGCTCTAATGTAATCTAATACATATTTCTAGATAATTTGAGGATGATTTTTGGTAGGAATTACTAATAGCTGCTTTACTTTACAGTAGACAATGCTTGCCATTACTCTAATTCTGAATAATGAAGTTATAAAAGGGCCACTTTTAATTAGGTGAAATGTATTACACATAAAAATTTATGACGCATATGGCTTTTTTTATCCTTAAGACATATATTGTATGAGATTTTAAAAAGATTAAGTGTTTCAAAATATGGGTTAATATATTATTTTTAGATTTTTTTAAATTTTATAAATTTTCTTATCTAATATTGAGTAGTTTTTAAAATTACTTTTTAACTTCTTTTTAAAATTCTAGTCATGTCCTAACATTTCATATCATATTTTATTTCTATAAAATTTCATCCACTTAGCAATTAAAAAAAAAAAAAAAAAAACTACTGCTACTGAAACAATTCCAACTCATAGCATGACCCCATAAGACAGAGTAGAACTGCCCCCATAGAGTTTCCAAGGAGCAGCTGGTGGATTCGAACTGCCAACCTTTTGGTTAGCAGTCATAGCTCTTAACCACTGTGCCACTAGGGCTCCACTTAGCAATTTACTCTTGATTTGTTGCTAACCTATTCCCAGACAGCTCTAAAGAGCCTAGGACAAAATCGGGCAGGTAGTACAAATTATTTTTTAATGAATCAGTATTTTCTGTACTTTTTCCCAGAATTCCAACAACTCCTGTATTACCTTGTTACTGAGAAGCAACTTTTAATACAAATGAATGTTCCAGGAAACTAAAGCTTTATCATTCAATCACCATCAATTTTATTGTGGTCACTGCTTAACCATGAATTTCAGATTTTTGTGTAAAATGGCCTGTGCTCTTCTGTTACCTGTATCAGTTAGACGAACGCTTTGCTTTACTAAGTATTCTGCTGTTTTTTAAAAAATAAATAGTATAATATACAACTTCGCAACCTATGTGAAAAGTGACAAATTTATCTCTTTACTGCGTGTTATCGGTGACCAAGCTAGTTATTGAAGTCCTGACTATATTCAAAGTCCAGGATTTTGGGAGTACAGAGCTGTCTTTAATAACTAGTTTGTTTCCATAGAGGAAAAAAAAAAATCCAAAGTACTACATTAATTTTCATTGTTGCATTAGAAGTAGCTTTTCTCTGGGTCTTCTCATCTGCACTTCATTAAGTCACATTCTGTGGTACAATGTTTTGCAAGTTTGGAAATGCAGAAACAGTTCAAGAAATTGATTCTATTTGTTCTTTCTGTTCAATAGACCTTTGATCTGAAATGTTCAATGGTGCCTGGCCGTTCCATGCAAGCCACTTTTAAACCATTGTTTGCATTGTAATAGCCTTGTTATCAGGTTGTATGAATTAATTCCATCATATTAGGAGGAGGAAGTTTTGCTCACACAGCACAGCCTCATAACTGTCTCCTGTTACTGGCCAATTGATTGGGTAATAAGACGACACACCACGTTTATAATTCAATTGTTTTGCAAGGTGGTCTTAATTTCAGAATTTCATAATGACAGTAATAATTTTTTTTATTTCCCCAGGACACCTTGCCAAACAGGCTCTGGGAACTAACAAAGTATAACTAAAAAATGTCACAAATTAAGTAGGCCACCACTCTTCGTAAAATTCCTGAATCAAGAAAAAAACATAAAGGAAATCCTTCTGCATAATGAAACCACCACCCAGACACAAAAGCAGAAACCACCCACATACTAAAAGGCTGAACCTCTAGGGGGGAAAAAAACAACTTGGGAGAAAGATCAAACTTCTTCAAGCTGCTACTATCTAACTTTGGGCAGAGAGTAGCTACCGATTTCAACTGTTAGCAAGAGGGACGAGATTCCAGAGACCCCAGAGTCTGACCACATCATCACTGAACTATTGAGATACAATTGGCAAGGGAATGTGATAACATGTTATGTTCATGTCTACATCGCATATAGTTAATCCTCCTGGCGATTGTGAGACAGAGACAATTAATTGGAAAAGAACAATTCAGAAACTGTTTAATTCAACATATTAACAAAATAATTATTAGATAAGCTAAATTCATTTATTTGCTTGATTAAGTCTATGAAAACAGCCCCATTTATTTATTTACTTACTTACATACTTACTTACGAAGATCCTGTGGCCAAATTTTCCCTAAGGCAAGCTTCTTGGTATTCAAGTTAACATCCCTAGAGAGATGAGCAAGTCAATTCCTGGCTTAATTTATGTAAAGAACCTTCTAGGTCTACTCTTCTGTGGTGACGTACTTCCTTGGGACCTAGAAGTCCTCTGATATACCAATTGGTTAGTGCCCATAAAAAAAAACTAAAACCAAACTCATTTTCATCAAGTCAATTCTGACTTATAGCAACCCTACAGAACAGAGTAGAACTGCCCCATAGGGTTTCTAAAAAGCAGCTGGTAGAGTCAAACTGCCAACCTCTTGGTTAGCACCAAGCTCTTAACCACTGCACCAGCAGGGGACCTAGTGCCCATGTTGTTGCTGTTAGGTACTGTTGAGTCAGTTCCAACTCATAACGACCCTATAGGACAGAGTAGAGCTACAGCATAGGGTTTCCAAGGAGGGGCTGGTGGATTTGAACTGCCGACCTTTTGGTTAGCAGCCGAGCTCTTAACCACTATGCCACTAGGGCTCTACCCGTATACCAAAAAAACAAAGCCAACGCTGTCAAGTCAATCCCAACTCATGGCAACCCATGTGTGACAGGGTAGAACAGCTCCATAGGGTTTTTTAGGCTGTAGGTTAAATGCTATGGCTGCTAACCAAGAGGTCAGCAGTTCAAATCCACCAGGTGCTCCTTGGAAACTATACAGGGGAGTTCTACTGTGTCCTATAGGGTCACTCTGAGTCGGAATCAACTCAACGGCAGTGTTTTTTTTTTTTTTTTTTAATCTTTACAGCAGCAGGTTATCAGCCTTTTCTTCTGCAATGCCACTGGGTGGGTTCAAACTGCTATCGTTGCACCACCCACGGAATGCCCATAGTAGCTTGGTGATAATGCGTGACTCCTTTAAAAGTAGTGATAAGCCCTTTAACACCACTGTTATTTGCCCCTTCCTGGGATGCTATCACACTGCCTCTCTTCCTATTCAAGTTCCACCATACTTGGCAATACAATTCTTCCATGAATTTCTCCTTCATTCTTATAGCTACAATGAACTTTCTCTACCTCCAGACTTCTGTAGTGCATATGACCTTTTATAGGGTGGTGTGAAAATTGAATGAAATAACTTAGGCAAAATGGTGCCCACACTGAAGCATTCAATAACCTTTAACTAGTTTTTCACACTATGAGTTGGAATCGACTTGACGTGAATGGGTTTGGATTTTTTTTTTTTAAATACTTATGAAGATCAAATATTCAACATGCCATTACCAATCTTATTATAATATTTTTTCCGAATGAATATAAGCTTTACTATTTATTTATTACTTTCTGGAGTTCTCATCATCTTCCTTGTCTTCCCTCACCTCTTCCCCAATCCTATCCTCACCTTCTGCTTGGCTAACTCTTTCCTCTTCAAAGCTCAGCCTCAATATTATTGCTTAGAGAAAGCCTTCTCAGTCTGGGTTATGCCCCTTCTCCCCAATTTTCAACCTGGTGTCCTGTGCTCATGCTACCCCAGATTCATTATAATTATTCACATATTGGCTTTGTCACTAAAGACACTGTTAGTGACTTTTTATGTCTTTCACCAGGCAGTCCACTGAGGGCTTAGCTCTATTGGATACTTCACAAGCATCGTTTCTCCTCATACAACCAATCCACCAAACCTATCATTTGGTCTGTTCTTTAGTTACAAATGTGAGAAAAAGGATTCACAGAGGGGTCAGTTAACTGGCTCTATTTTGTGCAACTGTTACGGCAAAGATAAGGTTTAAACTCTCAGGTAGGCTGTCTCTAGTCTCCACACTGTGAACCCTTTTTTAGTATTACCTCTGGATAACAGCTTTGCTGTTTTTGTGCACTATTATTTTTACCAGCTCTGTCCATTAGATGTTTTGTGCTTGCTACTTAGCATTTTATTCATATTTTCATATGCCTCTGCATTATCAATCTACTTGCATTTTACACCTTTGAAAAGCAGGAGTCACGACTCATATATATATATTTAATATTCTTCAGTGCCTGACATAGTGTCTTCCATGGTGATATTCAAAATTGTGCTCATTTTTTGTTTGGTAAACTTTTCTATCTTATAAAACATTGGCTCGGAATTAGGTACTTGATAGAAACTAGAAAGAATTTGTAGAGTGGTTAGGAATCCCATCACTGGAGGCTTAACCACACCTCCTTACGATTCCTCAACTTGCTCAGATGCCTCATATTTTTTAGTGTTCTCTGTATTTTTGTTTTCATTGCTGTTGTGGTTTGTGTTTTTATGCTGGTGTTAATTGAAAAGCTGTCTTATACCCTCCCGAACTTCCTTTGTTTCTTCTCCTCTAGTGGGTCCAGGGAACTTAAGGGTGGAAATGAATTCATTCTCAGCCATTCGCTTTTCAAATAACAAGAAATGATGTAGTTTATTTTTCATTTGCTGTGCACTCCTCAGTAAGAAAAAAAAAAGAGCAGTTCCATTAGGTATCATTTGTTGCTTATTTGTTTAGTGTAACTGGCAAACATGGCTTGTTTACTTTCTGAAAAATGAATATGCAGTAGATGGATTCAGGTACTCACACCAACACCCAGGATGCACCTCCCGTGTCTCAGAATTATGTACGCTCTGGCCATTTTGATGGATTGTCTGCCTGGGTATTTGGGTAGGTGGAGCTTTTAAATCTTAAACTATTAGCCATACTTGGGTACCTTTCTCAGAGAACTTTCAAACAGCAAGAAAAATTTCTGCTTTGCTTACTAAATCAACCTATTCACAGGTAGCCCTTGAAGCTGGTCATGTAGACCTATATGGTGCAACAGGGACCTACATATTACTAGATAATCTTTTAGTTATTCTCAAGTTAGCACCACTCCAGGGTAAAATAGACCATGATTTATTCTTCATCTTAGTCCTCCCATATCCTTTCTTATCAGGGACCGTTTCCTGCCCAATTTTTCCCTGTATTTCATTTAGGGGGAAGTACACATTTTTACACAGAATAAGGAAACCCTGTTGGTGTAGTGGTTAAGAGCTACAGCTGCTAACCAAAAGGTCGACAGTTTGAATCCACCAGGCACTCCTTGGAAACTCTATGGGACAGTTCTACTCTGTCCTATCGGGTCGCTATGAGTTGGAATTGACTCCATGGCAATGGGTTTGGTTTTTTGTTTTTATACAGAATATGTTTATACTCTGTGAAGAAATTTATGGGGACAGGCTATTCAACTCTAGGCTCTCACAAGCCTCACGCTCATCATTACCTCAGTATCTTTACACTGGTTGGTAGTAGCAGGTGTGGGATGCCACCAGAAGTAATGACAGAAGAATACTTTTGAAAACTATCCCCTACAGGTTGTACTGGTTACAATTCATTTATACAGAAAACTCCACATTTCTATACTAAACGATATAGAAAGTTTGTGTCACTTAAAAAGAAAGCCCCAAGGCAAACAGTTTCAGGGTTAACAGTAGATCAACAACATCATGGAGAACACAGTCGTTCCTTCTTCCTGCCCTGCCTTCCGCAGTGTGTCAGCTTGTCTCACTCACGGTGACAGGCTGACTATTGCTGGTCCAGACAGCCCATGCAGACATAACAAAGGTAAGCAGAATAGGGAACATTTTCTTCTATCTCTAGAAGACCAAAGAAGCCTCTCCTGGGCGCAAGGAGAATAGAGGTGATAAGAGTGACAAAGGAGGAAGACTCACACCCCCAAAATTTGGATTCTACCTGCCAAGCAAAGAAAGAACTGGCTTTCAAGTAGGTAACTGAGAGTGCCTGCTAAGTTAGGCCACTATTTTAGACTCTGACTTTGGGCATTATCTATTGCCCTTCGAGTTTCCTACTCTTAGTGCCTAATTACCTGGTCCAAATGCATATTTCCCTTCCATTCCCTAATGCATAGTTCTATTAAAAAGCCATTCAAATATTTCTATTCTGCACTATTTAAATAATGCAAAATTGACTAACCACCAAAACCCTTTGCTGTCTAGTCAATTCCATAGAGTTTCCAAGGAGCGCCTGGTGGGTTCGAACTGCCAGCCTTTTGGTTAGCAGCCGTAGTTCTTAACCACTATGCCACCAGGGTTTCCCTAAAATTGACTACTACGGTGAAATTTAAAATATAGGAACTCTTATTTATAGTTGAATAAAAATAATCTCTAGCCTTTTGGTCCAGAAGCCACTGCTAAATTCACAAACACGTTTGGAGGTGATTTTGCTCACAGATATTTTGTTCTTTATACCTAGCAATTTCGAAGAATTTTTCTGGCCAGGCTACCTGTAGGCTAGATTAAAAAAAGGCAGATTTAACATGCATTGTAGGTGCTGTTTTTACTCAAATAGCAGAGAATTTTGAGTCCATGTATTTAAGTGCTAATGCTGCCTCCTACCTAAGTCACTTAATCAGGACACTTTAATTTCTACAACTGCTAAATTCGGATGATAATACCTGCCCCCTATCTCCTTCTCTGGGAAGCTGGGAGGATTAATTAGATAAAGCATTTAAAGCTCCTCAGAGAGAAGTGGCATATGTAAAAGATGTTATTATTTCTAGGGAAGAATGAGGCAGTGTCTCTTTTATGGACAGTCCATACTTCTAGATTTTTTTCCTCTTATTCATTCAGCTGAAGTGCCAATTTGGTGGATTTTAATTCATCATGTGAGACCCTTCTCGTTCTCAAGTAGTTGCAGTTAGAGAAAAGATTTTCAAGTGTTGCCTCAGATGATGGGAACTGCAAATGATTCCTGGGTTTCGCTGAATATTTGAGAGCATTGCCTTGCAAATTAGTATTTACGCTGGAATTTGGTTACGACATTTCTAAGAAATAGCAGCCATGACTGCATTGAAGACTGTGACCTGGGTC
Source organism: Loxodonta africana (assembly GCF_030014295.1). Taxonomy (NCBI): domain Eukaryota; kingdom Metazoa; phylum Chordata; class Mammalia; order Proboscidea; family Elephantidae; genus Loxodonta; species Loxodonta africana. The sequence continues at coordinate 105,338,160 of NC_087347.1, read as the reverse complement.
AGCTTGTAAGGCTGCACCCAATTCTGATTTTTCCCATGAAGGATTTGCTAATGACAACTGTTCTTGCTGGGCTCTTTTCCTGGGAGCTTGTACCATCTTCCCTCCTCAATTTAGAACTGGCTCTCAAACACAGAGCATCTTAGTTCAAATCGGGTCCTATCTTGAATGCACCAAAACCTGTTCAGAGGTTACTCAGCTTTGTGTGAAACTGTTCCCGCCCACTTGGCACAGAAGTGGGCCAAGTTGGATCATTTTGGACGTAGAAAATGACAAATTAAGAGCGCAATCTTTATTCATTCTCTTACAAACCTTGTTAAACATTTTACATTTAAATATCCTTTTTAAGCAATAAGTTTTTATATTTAGGGACTCTATCTCTCATTTTCTTTAGAATTCTCAGTTTTAGTTATACAGTTAAAATTGATCCACTCTTCCCCACCTATATTCCTTTTTACCGAGGTTTACCTTTGCCTGACTCTTAACTCAGTGTTGGACGTTGAACACCTTTTTAATTCATTTGGTTGGACACTGAACACCTTTAAATCTTACACTGCTGGTTTCTAGTTTACAAATTCAGTTATTAAGCCCTCACGTGTTTTGATGACTGCATCTCCTGTTTAGTGACAACACGTCTGTATTACTGTCCAGTCATGTAGAAGCTGCTTACAGAGAAGGGCCTCATTTTTCCACAGTCAGTTCAGAAGCAAGTGAGTCACTGGATTCACCAGAGAGTCTGGGGAGTGGGTGCTGCTGGGGGCTTCAAGGTAGGCTTTTCCGAAACACTTCACATCAGCTTTTGATAACTTGAATCATCCACTCTTCCTAGAAATAAATTCAACCAATAGTTCTTCACAAATCAAACTGAAGACTTCCTTCACAACAACAGCATAGCCTTGGAATTTTATCTGAATCATAGTTACAGGCTCTCCTCAGAAAACTTAAATCTGAGAACAGAGAGGGTCAGAAGCCATGTCTAGGAAGGGCTCCATATGCAACATGCACAAACACACGCACACAACTGCATTTCTGAAAATTTCCACTGCAGAAATAAGAGAATCAGACTATTAAAGAAAGAGAGGTATGGTAGAGTGTTAACTGTAAAATCCAAGTGGTGGGTACATGGCTATCCGTTTTTTTATTTTCTACAGTTTTATTTGCAAATGAGATATTTTATATGCAAATTTTTAAAAAATAAAGAAAAAAAGTGGTATGTTATAAATCAGTAAATACATCATTAAATGACTATCGATAACTTACAATGTATAAGATTTCAGAAAGAGAAGCCAGTATCCTTTGAAGTTGTCTTGACCATATCGAACCTATCATTTTAACCATCAAGCCTAGATTTTTATTGTAGAAAGTTTTGTTGTTGTTGTGTGTCATCAAGTCAACTCTGACTCACAGTGACCCTATATGACAGAGTGGAACTGCCCCACAGAGCTTCCTAGACTGTAATCTTTACAGAAGCAGATTGCCAGGTCTTTTCACCCGCAGAGCAGCTGATGGGTCAAACCTCCAACATCTTGGTTGGCAGCTGAGTGCTCAGACCCTTTATGGGTTGAGAGGTTCTGTGACTGCATAGTGTCCTATTTGCCCACTAAAATGGGCAAAGACACAATAAATGACTGATTCAGAAATAGCTCACAAAACATACTATTTAAAAAAAAAATGGTGCTATGTAACACTAACTAGATTATACTGTTAAAGTCCTAAGACTTTGACCCATATTCATAACTTTTAAAGTTATTCATCTATCACTTGATTTTTTTTTTTTTTTCATAATTGCTCTACTCCAGTGCAATTAAAGATATTTGGCCTACCTACTGCTAAACACTGGAGTCCTTGGGTCGTGCAAACAATGCACTGGGCTGCTAACCAAAAGGTTGCAAGTCTGAGTCCATTCAGAGGTGCCTTGGAAGAAAGGCCTGGTGATCTGTGTCTGAAAAATCAGCCACTGAAAACCCTAAGGAGTACAGTTCTACTCTGATACACATGGGGTGACCATAGGTCAGAATTAACTCAACAGCAACTTATTTTTGAATGTCCCCACATAATCATTAATCTTCTAAAATATTGATTTATAATAGGGTTTTTCTTGGTAGCCATTCAGCAAGATAATGCATGGAGACCAGTATATCAAAGTGGTAAATAAACATTTACGTGTCCTGGTGGTACAGTGGTTAGCGCTTGGCTGCTAACTGAAAGGTCGGCAGTTTAAACCCACCAGCCACTCTGCAGGAGAAAGATGTGGCAGTCTGTTTCCATAAATATTTATAGTCTTAGAAGCCCTATAGGGCAGTTCTACTCTGTTGTATAGGGTCACTATGAGTTGGAATTGACTGGACATCACGCAATGACGACAACAAATAAATGCTAGCATTATTTTTCTAAAAATGAAAAGCCTATAAATGTAGAAAACATTTGGGGATCAATATGCTTGTATAGTATGTGCACTTCTTGGATCCTCTTTAATGTTAAGAGTTTGATCTACAACCAAAACATAGACTCTAAGTCTCATATTCTTTTAAATAACTATCTGCAGAGCCTATCACAACACCAAGGACACCTGGCTATTTAATTCAGTGATGTTCAGTTTGTCACGGTGATGATAGATAGTTGAAGTAGAAAATGAGAGGGAGCCCACTCAGTGAAGTACCTAATAAGAAAGAAAGTTTAATTGCAAATTACCCTCTCTGCGTAAACCTTGGGGTGGGACTTCCATTCTACTATTCCCTATCCATTTGCTCTAAACCTAAGCATTTCATATTTATCACCACAGCACAAGGAAAGAACACTATGAAGCAAATACACTAGTTTTAGAGGAAAAAGAGAGAAATGGGCATTCAGAAGTAATTAGTGATAAACCTACTGCCATCGAGTCGATTCCAACTCATAGAGACCTTATAGGACAGAGTAGAACTGCCTCATAGAGTTTCCAAGGAGGGCTGGTGGATTCAAACTGCCAACCTCTTGGTTAACAGCTGAAGCACTTAACCACTACCCCAAATTAGTGACAAACTCCAAATATTCCAGTTTCCATTTTTTAAAATTCTTAGTTCTATTGTGATAAAAACTTCTTATTCTTCTTTATGGTTTTTGATTGCTGAACTACGTCAAAGTGTTACCTAGCCAAAATTATTTTTTAAAATCTTCTATGAATCCAGTATTCATAAGCTTATAAAACTCCTTTTTCACTTTCAAACTAAATTATCTTGGTATAGATGAAATCCAATAAGGTTACCGTCTACTACAGGTAATCCCCAGTTTAGGTACAGGTTCTATTCTGGTAACAATGCCAATGTAAGTCGGTTCTGAGGCAAGTCGAATACCTTTTTTTTTTTTTTTTAATTTTCATTATTATTGTCTTTTATTAACAGTCTCTCTATAAATCCAATCTTTATCTTTGGGGATTGGAAACATTACATCTAGAATGACAACATCAGAAAATTACAAAAAAAAAAAAAGGATGGTCGTAAGTGTGGTTCCTCGAAATTTAATACATCGAAAGTTGGGGACTACCTGTATAAAAAAGAATTATTTCTTTTAGTTGTCTTACAGTTATCTCTCAAAAATTGTCTTTCTAGTCCTCTTACCCTTGTAAATAAGTTTGTGACTACTGTATGCTAAAAATATTATTTATTATATATGTACATCTAGATCTCCCAAAGAAATGTCTATAGACCTTCAGTCTGTCCTCCTATAAATGACCCACTGTTGCTTTTCTAGGAATTCCTGGTGGTGCAAATGGTTAAGTGCTCAACTACTAGCCAAAAGGTTGGCAGTTCAAACCTACCCAGAGGCACCTCAGAAGACAGGCCTAGTGATCTGCTTCTGAAAGGCCACAGCCTTGAAAACCCTATGGAGCAGTTCTACTCTGCACACAGGGGTCGGAATTGATTCCACGGCAACTAAAGGAGCCATAACAATTGCTTTAATAATGATGATGTTAATAATGATAAAGTAATAGAAATACCACTTAGGCATGCATCTACCACTCATGCAATATCACTAATCTTTACAACAGTCATTATCGGGTAAATATTAACCTCCCCCCCCCAAAAAAAAACCGCATTGTTGTCAAGACCAACTCATAGCACCCTATAAGAGAGAGTAGAACTGCCTCACAGGGTTTTCAAGGCTATAATCTTTGTGCAAGCAGACTGCCACATCTTTCTCCTGTGGAGCGGCTGGGTGGGGCTGGTGGGTTTGAAACGCTGACCTTCCGGTTAGTAACCAAGTGCTTTGACCGCTGTGCCACCAGTGTTCCTTAGATAAATATTAATTCCCCTATTTTAAACTTGACAAAACTGAGAATCAGAGAGGTTAAGTAACTTGCAAGGAAACCTGGTGGCACAATGATCAAGAGTTCGGCTGCTAACAAACAGAAAGTTTGGTAGTTTGAACCCATCAGCCACTCCATGGGAGAAAAGACCAGGAGATCTGCTTCCTTAAAGATTATAGCCTGCCAGAGACACAGAAGATGGTCCTACATAGGATGGGAAAAAATGTAGAACAAAACTCAAATTCCTGTAAAAGATCAGACTTACTGGACCAGTAGAGTTTGAGGAACCCCGGAGACTATTGCTCTCAGATACTCTTTAAACCCAGACTCAAACCACTCCTGGAGGTAACCTATCAGCCATAAGACCCATACCCATTGCTGTTGAGTCAATTCTGACTCATAGCGACCCTTTGAGGACAGAGTAGAACTGCCCCATAGGGTTTCCAAGGAGCACCTGGTAGATTCGAACTGCAGCCATAACTCTCAACCACTACACCACCAGGGTTTCCAGCCAAAAGACAGAGGCTCACAAACTAAATAATACCATCTGTGAGTACTGTGCTCCTCTGAACAAACATCTAAGTGAGATCTAGTGGTCAACATTTACCCTAGACCAAAGATGAGAAGGTAAGCTGAGGCAAGGAAGCTAGATGAATGGAAAGAGAACAACCAGAATGGAAATAATGAGAATAATGAGAATGCTGACACATTGTGAAAAGTGTTAACCAATGTCATTGAATAATATGTATAGATATTGATAAATGAGAACCTAAATTGCTATGTAAATTTTCTCCAAAATCACAAAAAAATAAGTAAAAAGTTTACAGTCCAGGAAACTGTATGAGACAGTTCTACTCTGTCATATAGGTTCACTATGAGTCGGAACTGACTTGATGGCACACAAAAACAGCAAATTACTTGCCAGATTTCATATGGCTAATAAATAAACCAAACCCATTGCTTTTGAGTTTCCAAGGGGCAGCTGAAATTCTTTGCAGAAGCAGACTGTCAAACCCCTTCTCCTGCGGAACAGCTGGTGGGTTTGAATTGCTGTAACTGAGTGCTTAACCAATGTGCCCCCATGGCTCCTTCAGCTAATAAATGGCACAGCTGAAATTTGAAGCCAGATCTGTCTGTATGCAAAGCTTGTGTTCTTTCTACCATGGCATCTACTTACAAGTTTGGCCCTTTCCTGGTTCTCCTTCTTCCTTTACTTTACATGTCATTAAGTGCTGCCTCCTGCTGATTTCCAATGGCATTACACTGTAGCCAGTCAACAGGATCCTGTGAAAACAATCAGTTCTTGTTGGGAGCAGATAATTCGGGAGTATTGATTCTAAATTTATCATTGCTTTCCATGAAAGCTAAGCATAGAGTATAAATTGCCGCTCACGCCATAAAGTTAGTGACTTTCCGTGCCCAAATGATTTGACAATTTGTGATTTTTCCTCCCCAGGAAATTCTTTGCTAACATTTTTCAAGGCAAAATATTCAATTCCTGTCTAAAATGATCAAATTTTGCCCTGCAGCAAACTTGTAAATTTTTGTGAGGACTTGTGAAACTTCGCAACGCAAAAGATCAATAATTTCACACTGTTCTGTTCTTGCTGCTTTGCTCAGTACACACTATTTAGTTGGAAGTTGCAAAGATGAGAAAGTAAAAAGTTTCAGGACAAATCATGAACCCTGCCCGTCATTTAAAAATCTAAGTGATATGTTTAAAATAGGAGTGATGAATCTGTAATCAGAAATTAGAAAAAAAAAAAGTGGAAAATTTGCATCAGATATTTCAAAAATTAATTTTGGAAAAAAAGATAAAATTTATGGATCTCCTCTTATAATACTCTGTTGCATATATTCACATACCCCCCCCCGACACACACACAATTTTTTTTTTTCCCACCTATGATGCCGAATGCTGCCAGCCTTTGTTACAATATTCAGGATTTAGGCAAATCTGCCTGGATGGGTTTTGACTGCTGATGTGCCAAGGTAACAAGAGATTTTGTTCCTACCTGTAATAATATTAAATTTCAAACGTCCAGTATTGATTTAATGCACTCTCTTCTGTTTTCAAATAGGCCAAAAAGTTTGAGCAAATAATGAGGTGTATTTTATTATTCTTTCTCTTGAACCTTTCTGTCTTCCTATCTGGGTCCTTTTTCTCTCTTTGTATCATAATTGTGAATATTTTTCCAGGTTTGGTGACTGTCCTTTCATTCTTCTTGCTACACAATTTCTCCTTCAGAGAACTCATTCATTTTTATAGCTTCAACTGTGCCTTTACTTGAATGATTCCCAAATCTCTATCACCAATCCTCTCCTTTCTTCTAAGCACCAGTTATTTATCTCCGGCTACTTACTGGACATTTCTTCTTCGATGATTTCTTACGTCTCGAAACTAACTATTCTGAATCCCTCATTCCACCCCAAACCACCTCCTCCTGATTTCATCTTTTTATTTTCAAGTATAGAAACAGGTGTTCAGTCACCCATGCTTGAAACCTGGGACCAGGGCACAAGAATGGCAACACAAATATATACAAGGTACAGCAGGTGTTAATATACCTGTGTGAAGTGGGCCAGGCACACTTGAGGAAATGGGAGCTTTTGCTCTTGTTACTAAGCATCACCCAGTGGTCATCACATAGAAAACAAGACTCAGTTTTGTCAGAATTTTCCAAAGAAAAACGTAAATCTCAGTTTTATAGCGAAGTCTACTGGCGAAGTGGTTAAGAGCTCGGCTGCTAATCAAAAGATCAGCAGTTTGAACCCACCAGCCTCTCCTTGGAAACCCTTTGGTGCAGTACTACTCTGTCCTATAGGGTCTCTATGAGTCGGAATCAACTTCATGGCAACGGGTTTTATTGTACAAAATTTAACCCTGTGGAAGCAGCAGAAAGTTGGCATTTGGGCATGCCATCCCAAGGGCTGCCAGTTGGAACTGACTTGACCACAATGGTTTGTTTTGTTTTGTTTTTAATATATACAGAAACTGAGCTAAAAGACGAATGGAAAAATATGAAAAATGAAAGGAAACTGATGTATAAGTACTCATAGTTGTGATAATGATAATAGAACTAACAGAGCCAACCCAACAGACTGGAGTCATTCCAAGACTTTGACCAACTTGACATAGTGTTCTAGATAAATGGGCTAAAAGAATTTCATCAGTGAGGTGATTGACATTGAGCTAGAACCTGTAAATCTGAAATTAAGAATTATACATTCTAAATCAGTGGAGCAAAATTAGACAAGTAAGAAGGATCTACAAAAAGTGGTCCTGACTCTTCCAGAATAGGCTCAGGTTGTTTCTTTTCTTCAAGATTCCCTGGGCATAATGAGGCGAATTCCTAACCTAGGAGTGACTGATTGCAGTGAATATACAGTCCATATGTCTCTAATTCTTACTTTATCCTTTTGTTTTTTTAGAGCTAATATACATTTGGGTTTCATATAATAAACTTTTGGAAAAAAATAGTACAGGCTTCTCAAATTAGATTTTTGGAGATTGATTCAGAGATACACCACACTGATGACATAAAGCAATCTTGTGACAAGATCTCTTAAAGCCATCCAGAAGACATGTGCAGATGAAATTAAGCACATATAAATTCATCCAATGGTTACTTACAAAAAGATTTTTAAAGTTGATTCAATACCTCTACACTTGGGGCTTTTAGTTGTAAACCCAATATATAATTGAGAAAATGAAAGAACTGTGGAAACTTAATTCATCCAGTATAATTTTCACTACATGTACATCTTTAAAATTGCAAAGGGAGTTTTTAAAACTTAAAGAAAATGAAAAATATAAGCATACAAAAATCTGGTTAAGTTATGTAAACACTCAAACTATCAGTGGAAAATCCATATATATATATATATAAATAACTGAATAAATCAACTAAATTAACTATGAGCCAAGTAACTGAATAAATACTACCAAACTTGTATTTTATTTGTATGTGCTTTAGTAGTAGTTTTTATTTTCCAATAATTACTTGGATCGGGTGTGTAATTGGTTTGATTAGAAATATCTTTAAGGACGAAAGTGGAAAACACATAGCATGAAATACTATGGTAGAGTGCCTTTTGACTTTTCCAGAGTTGCCATTGACCTGTTTGCATTCACTTTTTAATTTAGAGAGTATTTAATATTTTTGAGGAGAGTATTCATTTTTTTTTTAATTGCGGTAATAAATTTCCAATGTTAATATAAAAAAATAGTATCAGTTTATTGTACTTCAAATTTCCAAAGCACAAGCATTTCGAAACTCTGAAAGACTATATTTAGAGTGAAATTTACATATTCTGTAGAGATGGAATCAGTCCATTAATACATGTTGGTATCATTCTTGCCAGTCCTAATAAAGCTATCTTTAGAGTGTTTGAGCAAGACTTTAGTTTTACGTGAAAACTGAAACATCAAACCACTATATACCCTTTAACTGTAGATAAAATAGTTTTACTTCCATACAATATTTTTAAATGTTGACTTCAGTAAAAACTTAAAAAATTCTGAGGTTTGAAATGAAAATTCATGATGCACAAAATTATGAAGGGAAAAAAATGTCTACTCCAAATATTCCATAACTTTTTTGAACAAAATCTCAGTGTTGTGATTTAATCTTTCTCATTTACATTTACATTCGCCAAGTGTATGTGAGTATACAAAGTGCTTTCACATATAATGCAACATTTAACCTACACGAGTCTTTTGTGAAAGGTGATCTTACTACACCTTTAATGATAGTCTCCTGGAGGTAAATGCCCATTCTCATCATGACACAACTAGAAAAAATGGCAGAACTAAAGCCTGAAGCCCAGGTTTCCTGGCTTCAGTCCAGCGTGTTCTTTCTAATAGACCATGATATGCTGTGCCAACTTCTGATCAGATTTCTATTTTCCACCACCCATTGTACCCACATACAATATGTGAGGGCAACGTAAACGTGACCATTTAAAATTTTGGAATTACTCTTTTTAATTCTTTGTGCGTGTGTGTGTATGTGAGTACACATACACACAGGTATACATATAACAAGTTTCTACAGAAGTAAATTACTTCCTTTTAATTTCTTTAAAAAGAACACTGATATGATTTTGAGAAGACAATAGAAAAAATGAGAATCTCAACAACTGGGCAAGAGTCAAGGTTTTAGTAAAATGGAAATGGATAGGCAGGAAGACATAAGTTTACGTGTAGGGATATATATATATATAGCTAGATGAATAAATAAGTAGATAGGTAGGTAGGTAGATATAGATATAGATAGTCAGCTGTGTGGAACCCAGTCTAGACTGTAGATGTATAATTCCTATGGATCCAAATTCTAGTGGTGGAATGGCTTGACCAGGTTTTATGAGAAAGGAATACTAAACTGAATAAGTGTGTAATTCTGTTTCTTAAACTGGCATAAATCTAGCCCATACTACTATAGTTGCCTGGCCATGTATGTTTGCATGGACTGTTTTTGTCTAATGTTGATATAAAATTTGCCTAGTAACAATATAAATTATATTAGCCTCAGGAAGGAAGTCTACTCTTGACTTCGATGGAAAACATACCCACAAAGACATTGGAAGAGTTTAGACTTAATCTAATTATCTGGCCTTGGAGTTATTTATGACAAATATTTTCTTCCTTTCTCCAAATCCATTTTGTCTTCTGCTTGATTCAACTGTAGACTTGAAACCACATTTTATGACATCAACCTGTCACCCTGAAAATAATTGATATCACAGATGTGGCATTGAAAGTTCACTTCAGAAACAAAGGGGAAAGTAGGATGGGCTCTCATGGGCTTCTGATCCTGTCTGAAGAATTGTCTGCGGGTTCTGCTTTGTGAGTCTCTCCAGGGGAGGTTAACTTAACCCCAGACTTAGCTCACTCCTTGGGGGCTGCCTCTTCTGTGCCAAGTGGAGGATGCTTAGTTCCCTGGTCCTTTCCTGGACTTTCTGATCTTTCAAACTTTGGGAGACTGTGTCAAAGTCATTATTGGAAAAATTATCTCCTCAAGTTCCTGGCATTCCTCCATAGCTCAAGAACCTTTGAGCACGCTGTCTGAATCCACTTTGCGTTTGATGAGAAGCACAAAGAACCAAGCTCAGTACAAGCCCACATGGGAAAACATGTTACGTGATTCAATAGTACATAAACCTGCCTTGGATGGTGACAGGTGTCAATCTGAGCCACAGGCCCTGTGGATAGCGTCACTCATATATATGCACACTCAGTTAAGTCTTGCGTGCATCCTACACCTCATAACTGCAGACCAACCAAATTTCCTTTGGAGTCACGCACACAATATGCAGAATGGTTATGCAGGCAAAATCCATGGCAACAGCACATACAGCTTGTTGATTTTATATGAAAAAATAAGTTTACATTTTTTCAGTTTTAACTTTTTAAAAGATACGATTTTTTAGATTTGCTTCAAACGTGAAAAAAAATAGTGCTGTGCAACTTGTGAGCAGTATCTTATCTTGGGGCTTTATGAATAACTCAAAGGCTATTCAGCCTTCCCTTTAGAAATCTTGGAGGTATTTTTTTGTGCTGTGTACATTTTCATCCACAAGAATATTTTCTTCTCCCCTAGATACCTTGGGACTTTTTTTTTTTCTTTGCAGATACCTTGGAGGACTGTTTAAGACCCTGTCCACTTCATTCTTTCTTAGCTTCACCTGAAGGTCAAAATACCTAAAATTGTGACACAAATACTGATAAATACATGGAATTATTAAAGGTGCCATCTCAGCAGAAGAGGATTGTGGCTTTCTTTGTTCTCAGGGGAATACATACATCACCCAGTAGCAAGACACCCAACTGCTGCTACAGTCAGAATTCTCTGCAATGCGTTTAAGCTAATCATCTTTGAACATAAGCCTTTGTTGTTGAATGAGGGACCTTCTAGATGCAAGGCACAGAAACCTTTTTTATTACCATTGTTTTCTTTTTTTCCACCTTGCACAAAACAGCATCAAGCCTGTCACTACCGACAGTAAGGTTCAGTGATCTGTCAGCATTCACCCCTGATGAAGACAGTGAGAGAAATCCTAGCTCTGGAGAGTTCAGGAGCAAACCAAACAGTGTGTTTGCAAAAGAGCATTTTTATATGTTTTCTTGTGACAGCACTAGTTTAACAGAAAATAGTTGGAGTGTGCCAAAAAAGGGGGGGGGGGGAGAAGTAGTAGTAAGTTAGGCTAGCATGACATGATGGATCTGGGCTATGACAAACCGAATTGGAAAAAAGCTTCCCTGGGGACCAACTATACCAGGTTTGCTGAATTGTATTTCTTGATTTCTTACTGTGCAACAGTGCTTTTTACTGTTAGATTGACTAGGCTTCAGAATATTTTTAAAATTGTACAAATCAAAATCCATGTAGCTTAAAAATGAAGGATGTAAAAGGTTTAGGAGTTTGATGTATTGAAAGGCATTCTGTATTCCCTCATGTGAGTATTAAATATACACTTTGTCTGTTTGATGAATTTCAAATCTTTGTGGAAGGCAGTACACACGACAGCAGTTTACAGGGCTGAAAATCCAGGGTGGAAAGAAGGACAGAGGCTGCAGAGATTCAAAGCCTCTTCCTTCTTATCCCACCCAGATGTGCCCAGGAATTACAACATGCAACATCTGCAGGATCACACTTGGTCCGAGATGTTTCCGTAAAATGCAAGGAAAGAAACTTGAAAGCTGGTGGTCTCTTCACAAAGGTGTGATGCATTGCTCTTATTCCTTATCCTGTTACTTCTTACATCGGGGTCTCACACACCTGAAGATGAGGTTAAAAGAAAAAAAAAAAGTGAGGAGAAGAGGAGAAAGAAGAGTTATTTCAGCAGCTACTAAATTTGTCTAGTTTGCATAAGCCACATGACACCAAATAGTTTGATTCTTCAAAAGTCATCCATCATAAACTTTGAATAAATATCTAAGTGGATGGACTATGTTAGGCACTCAGATGACTTTAGATACTTAAGCTACTGAGGCAGAAACAATTCGGGCCCCTTATGTTCAAAGAGTAGGAGTCCTGGTGACACAATGGTTAAAACTCTCAGCTGCTAACTAAAAAGTCAGCAGTTTGAACCCATCAGCTGCTCTGTGGGAGAAGGATGTAGCAATCTGCTCATGTAAAGATTTACAGCCTTGGAAACCCTATGGGGCAGTTCTATTCTATTCTATAGAATTGCTATAGGGTCACTATAGAGTCTCTATGAGTTGGAATCAACTCGATGGCAGTAGGTTTGGTTTGGTTCAAAAAGTTGATAATCAATTTGGATAATTAAGGAAATTGTCAGAGTGTGATGCAATATGTACCAAGTGATGAATGGTCAAACAAAAGTAAAAATGTATTTTTGCTGAAAATAGATAGCAGGCTATCTCTTGGGCTCAGTCAATGCAGATCCATGACTTCCCCATCAACTATTCATGGTCCAAAATAAGGAGCAAGGGAAATGGATAGTGAAAGTGAGTTGGTTGAAGTTGAATAAAGTAGATCTTAGCATTGAGGAATGAGAACTAAATGATAAGACACACCATCAGAAAACACGTAAGTAGGAGCCACAAACTGCAATCCTAAATGTAGGCAATAAAGTGGTAAGGTTGAAGTGCTGAGGAAAATAGGAAGAGGCAAGGACGATTGCAAACTGGAGTTTGTCCCATCTGAAAACACTGCAGCTGCCATTCAGCTATAGCCAATGGATGCACACAGGAATAGGGGGGCAGTATTGTATGTAGTTAAGTGCTTGGCTGCTAACCCAAAGGTTGGTGGTTCGAACCCACCAGCCACATCAAGGGAGAAAGGTGTTGTAGTCTTCTTCCATAAAGATTTATAGCCTCGGAAACCCTATGGGGGCAGTTCTACTCTGTCCTATAGGGTCACGAAGAGTCAGAATGGACTTGTTGGCAATTTTTTTTTTTTTGGTTTATTGACAAATCTTCTGGATTTTCAAGAAAAACTAGAAATTTTGGTTTTAACATGATGAATCCTCTTCATTTTAAATATTAAATAATTGAAAAAATTTTACACATTATGTTGACGAAATAAAACACACATAAGAGTTATATTTTGGCCCATGTACTTTTTTTTTTTTTTTTACTTCTTTTAGGTATAATGAGTTAGCAGGTAACCATGGATACAGAGTATAGAAGAGTCTTTGAGTTTGAGAACATGGAAGATAAACTGTTGTGGGTAATTGTAAGCCATACAGTTTTAGCAGTAGATGGCTAGCATTTAGGGCTGAAGAAACAAAAGGTATTACGAAGTCAGGGAAACATAGGGGCTATTAGAGAGGTAATTAAAGTAGCTGGATGTTAGCAGGTAACAAGGTAGAGAAAAAGAGCATCAGCTAGTGTTGGTATCATCGAGAAATATTGAAGGTTTGTGTGACAGTCTTTGGATGACAGAGATAAAGAAGCACATAGGAAGCTATAAAGTTGTCCATAAGATTATCAGTGCAGTCACTTGTCATGCATGGTCCAGAACTGGTATTGTGCTGGTCACAACAGACCCAAAGTCTAGGTAAAAAAAAAACAGAATTCTTAAAGCAGGGAAGAAACTTCAAATAAATTTGGCCTTGAGATCCTAACTGATTTTCACTCAGTTTGATGATTTCTATAAACAAATATATAAAATCAATTGGTTAATCAAATTCAATTCATTCACAATAATTTATTAAACATTTACTATTTGTGAGGTATTGGATTAAATAGTGGGGGCATGTCTCGGGGGAGAACAGTGAATGAAGATAAGTGAGATATTCTGTCCTCAGGTGTTTAACATCCAAAGTAACACACACGGGTGCACACATACTTTTTTTTTTTTTTTTTTTTTAACCCTAAGTGCTCTGACAGAAGGCCTAAGAATTTTCTATGGTAACTCAAACTATTGTTTTCAGATACTACAAATTACTATTTTTTTTAATCATGTTATAGTTTTTTCCCTAATTTTAAAATATTGCAATGCATCATTACATGAGTTTCCTAGGCCTGCCATAAAAAAGTACCATAAACTGCGTGACTTAAAACAGCAGAAATTTATTCTCTCACAGTTCTAGAGGCTAGCAGTCCAAACTCAGATTGTCAACAAGGCCTGGCTCTATCTGAAGGGTCTAGGGGAAGAGACTGCCTTATCTTTACCAGCTTCTGGTAGCCCCAGGAGTTCCTTGACTTGTGGCAGCAGGTATCCAATCTCTGTCTCTGTCGTCACATAGCCATTTTCCCTCTCTGTCTGTGTCTCTTCTCTTTTTATAAGGACACCACTTATATTGGATTAGGGCCCAGTCTACTCCAGTATGGCCTCAGGTTAACTAATTGCAGCTGCAAAGGCCCTATTTCCAAATAAGGTCGCATTCAACAGCTACTATGAGGAATATGTCAGGAATTCAACATCTCTTTTTGGGGAACAGGATTCACCCCATAACAATTATTATCTGATGGGTTCTCATCAGATATCCCCAGCAGCAAGCCAGTGGGAGCACTTGAGAAGATGTCAGGCAATTCAGATAGGAACTCCTTTTTTTCCTCTTCTTTCTCTTGTCTTTTTTGCTGAGATCTGGCTCAGGTAAGCACTTAGCAAATGTGCACTGAGTCAAATGTTTTAAATAGGCTGAATTGATTTGAGTTCAAATTGATTAAGTTTGAACCTTTCCCCCTCTACATCTACCCATTTTATCATTTTCCTGCTTGGCTAAGACACGAAAGCCTTCCTCCCTTCTGCTGACCAAGGCTGGAGTTGAGAGTACCACATGAAAAAGTAAATTCTTGGTAGAAGACTCCAATATCTTCAAAAGTTGTATATGGCTGTTGGGCAATATTTAACTAGTAAATTCAGTTGAGGAGATAGACTTGACATGTTTTAAAACTGTAGAATAAAAATATTTCAGAAACTAGGAAGTTTGGAAAACACTTCTGGAAAGCTGTAACCACCTCTTACAGGAGCGTCCATCTCTCAGTGGTGCTAATTGACAGGTGTAGCCAAGAGTCCCTGGATTAATCACAATGAGTGTAAATAAAGTTTGCCTCTTCTATCCTATAAGCACATCCCATTCTTATTTTGAGATACAGTTGCTAGAGCTTTGTGATGATTTACCAATTTCCTCAGGCTTTTGGAATCAGCATTAGTTTAGTATATTGTATAAGGGGAAAATTAACATGAACCTGATTGCTTTCATATGAGTATTGTTGCTGTTTTAAAAGTTAAGTTCATTGTTTACCAATGTATTTTTCAATATGAAATGCAGGAAGATGCAAATATTACTCAGTAATTAGATTCATTTACACCTTGGACAAGGAAATAATAGGTATGCCGCCCCTATTATTCGCTCACTGTTAGATTTGTATCCTCTTTGGTTTGGTTTTATTCATGTGTAACTATGCATAGTTGAAAACTTGTTAGTAGCAACACTAATAATGTCATTTATATACTTCACCTTGTCCATTTAAAATGGATTGTTCTATTTATACAGTAACATCCTGTAAAATTAAATTAAAATTTTTAATAGAAAAGACAGTCCTTTTAAAAATTATTACAACAGAAGGAGGGTGATTTTTTTTCATAAATTACCCCCAAAGCAACTTTAAAAAAAAATCCTTTTTAGTTATAAAACTTTAAAATAGTCTTATTGATTCTTTAAAATAATTATTTATGTAAAATAATTTATGGTAGAGTTTTTAATACTTGAAAATATATTCTTATAATAGGAATTTTACAAGACCATTAATTTCAGCAGTGCTAGGAAACACAGCTATAATTTAGGAGCTACTGTTGATTGTTTCTAGAAATATATATTGACCCCATCAGTTTTAAGTGATAATATTACTAAGCCAAAGTATTAATCTAACAGTAGCAGAATTACTGGTTTTAATCAGTTTTTCCCTTTAAACCCTTTCTTTAGCATTTGGATTTTATTTAGCTTATTATGGCACTAGTTTTTTTTTTTTTTTATTATACATAAATATAAATACACGTCTTTAAATCAATTATCTTAGAACTTGTGTTCTTAATCTTATTGCACTACGAATGCCTATGGAAGCTCTAGTGCCTACTGTCTTTTGGTTGTTACAGTCACTCTGTTGTGTATTTTGGGTCTGATGGCATTGATGCCACACTCAGACACTGTCTCATTCATCAAATGGTCATCCAGAGAAGGGAAGGTTCAGAGAATCCTCTAGGCCAGACAGTCGTTCACTGAATCATTTATTCATCAAGAAATGTTTTCAAGAAGAAGCCCTTAACAACAATAATAGCAGCTAACATTTATTGGGTCCTTAGTAGGTGCCACATATGGCTCTGAATCCTTCACCTGGATTCACATATTTACTCCGTACAACAAATCTATGAAAATGGTTTTGTGACGCCTGTTAGCTGCATCTGCAACTGTTACATATTTAGACATATGGCATGTACATCTCCATTTACATTCTTGTCTTGAGCCCCATAAATGTTAGGGGTAGGCCTGATGGAGGCCACCCACACACAAATCTATTTTGCACCAACAAAAGTCTCATTTGTATTCATTTTGGCAGAAGTTACATTCAGCACTGATTCTAGAGTTTTAAACCACCTCAGTGCATGGAAGACGTCAGGCTTTGTTGCTGATGGGTACTCCAGTAAGCACCTGGGGAAAGGCAGGGCTGAAAGTTTCTCAGTATGGCTCTAAGGCTCTGAGTGGACTAAAAGTAATCTATATGTTGCAAATATTAAGGATAAAATGATAATGTGATGGGGTGTTCATACTCAAATCCAGGTTTAGGGATTAATTGGTGAAAGTTGCTTAACACAAAAAAAAATTATACATAAAATTAGAGATATCTGCAATACCAATAATATATATTTGGAGATACACACACATACACAGGGAAACTGAGGCACAGGGACATGTGTAGATTCCCCAAATCCATATGGCAAACATCAACTGGAATCAGTATCCCAATCTAGGCAGCCTGACTCCATCAGACTTTTTCATTTCCCATGAGAGATTAAAAAATACCTTTTGAGAAGAAAGGGGAAAAACAGGGTGGGCATATGGGGTTGGGGATCATTTTCTTCTGGAAAGAAACTTCCTGTAATTAGACTTGGCTTAGGTTACACAGTTTGTATCTCTTTAATTCAAAGCCCCTGATCATTTCCTTATAGGCTGTTTCCTACTTATCCATGTTATGCGGCTCAGAAGAGGGAAGTACTGAAAAAATGACCTTTAATACCAAGGAATTTAGACTCTGTTGAGGAGAAAAGAGATTCTAAAATGATAGAAAAGGACAGTCATGATTAAAGGACAACTAGGAGGTTTTTTTTTTTTTTTTTTTTAGGAGGTAGGTAAGAAGATTTCAAGGAAGGGTGGGATCACTACATGAAGAATTATCTAGACAGAGCTTAGGAGCCATGCAAGACTTTAGCTGGTCCTTAAAAAAAGTGGGCAGGATTTCCTGAGTACAGCGGAAGTACAGAGGATATCAGAGGAGGAGAATAACGGGAGAAAGCATTCAGGTGGGTAGAGACAGTATGTGTAGCAGCATGGCTGTAATAGAAGGCAATTTTGGGAATTAGTGAGAGTTGTGCCATTATCCGTTTTTATTTTAGAACTTATTTTTGCATAGATTTTTAATTCTATGTAACCATCTGGTAAGGCCTGGCACTCTATGATTTGTTGCAGTAGTAGTGTTTATCTAAGGAGCTACGTATGTCAGCACAGGAAAATGAATGCTGAGTTCTGGGAACAAAGGCTGGAGAGAGATTTCCAAACAACTGCCACCTTCTACTCACTTCAACAAGTGTGTGCGTTAAGAAGTGTGCTTCATTGCCACCACCACATTTCTGGGCCCCTGGGGCTTGTCACAGGAACTTAACCAACACCTCAGAGTTCAGTCCCTCCTGCTTCGAACTACCTGTGTAGTAACTGACCACCCTTAAACACCTATATCACTTCTCAGCTCTACTCTCTCATGCAGAGAACGCTTCATCCCTCTTCAAATCAAGGGATGAGCCCCTGGAGGACATTGAGTGAGTTCTGAATTCTCTGAGGAGCCACCTCTGACTATGACTGCTCTTCTTTGTCAATCACAGAACACTCCCAGTGACATCATTGCTGTTTTCGGCATTATGTTGTTGCTGTAGGCTGCACGAAATTGACAAGGAATGGCACAGAGAAGAGCTGAAAGGGCACTTCTGCTTTTTTGATGCATCTGACACCTGTAGTTACAAGAAAGAAAACAGCTTTCATAAGCATATTGCTGGGTGATGTAGAAGGTGAATGATTATTTAGAAGTAGCTTTTCAATGCAACAGCACAATAGGCTCTAAACTGCTTCAGTGCACTTCTACCTCAAGTGTTTTCCTAAGTACAAGCGATCTGGTCCAGTAGTTTCCCAGAAGCCTCTGGCTAGGGAGTTAGGCTTCAGTGCAAACCTCAGAACTTCTTTGGTCTAAGGAGACAGGGTCTCACTCTCTCTGATTTCAATAGCATATCCCCTTTGTTCTTAAATTGTATGCTTGCTTGTGTTTCTCCTATTTGGATAATAATGTTATAGATAGAAAAGCTAGTGTCCAAACTGAAAAAGAAAGCAAGAGATATCCTGATGTCTTCGGCGGGGGCGTGGGGGAGCTTTCCTAAATGTGTCCCAATAAATCTGCCTAAATTCAATTTATTATTACTAATGTAACAATAATGGTAACTCTGGCAGGTAAGCAACTGCACATGAGAGGAGTTAACCCCAAATAAAGTCAGTTCTATTGATAAGTGGGGTAGTTTTAACACTAAGTTTATGGACTACAACATCGATGATTGATCATACTGAGGGATGACAAGTTTCCATACCGTCAATACAGTATTCAGCAGTTGAATGTGGTTGACTCTCTAAATCTCCACCTTCCTGTAGCAACCCGCAGTGTGGACTCCTTCTTGATAACTCCCTCCTGAGTGGCTGTTACTTTGATCTTTCTCCTGCTGTCTGTCCATGATTTCCCCCCTTTTCTTCCTGTTCTCCTTTACCGCTGTATGAGTGAAAGAATATTTTTGTCTTTAGCAGACTGGGAGCATTTTCAGGTGACATTAGTGACTGTACTGTCTCTCTTGCCAGTACATCTTTTCTGTTGCAGCTTGTTACAGTGAATTTAAGTTGCATGGGGAGATAAGCCATCATCGGCTTTACTTACAAGAAAGCGAATATGAAACAGAAAGGGAAACGTCTCCCTGTAATTATTCACATATCTTCTGCTCAGTGTCTACTAAGAAAAACTACAAGAACTGAAATAAAGCTTATGTACCCCAGGATAGTCCAAATATTCAGCAAAGAGCCTGATTATTTCATCTATATCCAGTGAAGTAATAACGATGAGTCCCTGGGTGGTGCAATCAGTTAACATGCTCGGCTGCTAACCAAAAGGATGGTGTTCAGAGGAGCCTCAGAAGAAGGGCCTGGCAATCTATGTCTGAAAAACCAGCCCTCGAAAACCCTATGGAGTACAGCTTTACTCTGACACGCATGAGGTCTGTGGGAGTTGAAGTTGACTGACTGGCAACTGGTTTAATAACAACAAATACAAACAACATTCACAACAAAACTGTATTACTGAGGACATATTAGGTGCCAAGTACTAGGCCATGAGTTTTGCATACAATATCTCACTTAACCCTAGCAACTAACTATATTCAGTTGCGACCTTTCCTTGATACATGAGAAAACGGAGCAGTAATTGTTTAAAATCATGCAACTAATAATGACACAGGGATTTCTATCATTTCCCAAGGATGCCCTGCATTTTAGATTGGTTTTGCTTTGCGGTGTCTCTCATATAGTACATTCTTGTTTCTACCTTTTCTTTAGGCCATTCCTCTACATTCTTACATCATTTTGTAGATTTACCATTTTAATTCTTACGTTTCATTGTGCTGGCTGCATAGGTTTATCATTCTCTCCAGTGGGGGTCCCTTACTCATCTGCCTACTCCCTGGCACATACTGGGTTATCAGTTGCTCAAAAAATAATAATAATAATAGGTAATTAGGGTTGATTTGTTCTCTATTACTGCCCTTCTGGGTCTAGATCATGTCCAGTCCTCAGGTACCTCATCCACAGGTGTACTGCTTTAGAGATTCTGAGACTTCAGGCACAGACTTTCCATGTGGAAGAATTAGTAAAGAGGTAATGCTAGGATTACACCTCAAACGAACGTAATTCCTAGTTAGCGTCTTAAAATGCTAAAGCTGTAGTATTATCCTCTCAGCACACCACTGTATTGACAGCACTTTGTTTTACCTTATCATTATAACATCATCTCTGAGAATTTCCACTTGTGTCATTACAAGATGATTATGACAGCTTCACTAAGCCTCAGTCATGTGAATGGAAAATTAGTGCCAGAAAGAAAATTCCTAATAATTATTTCCCAAGACATATTGGGACTTTTCAAACTTAAACTCATTAAACCAATTTGAATCTCACTACAGCAAATTCACATAAACTGAATGTTCTTATGAATATAAGTCAGCCTATGCTGCTTTTTGGCAAAGCTTTAATCGGAAAATATGTTAGTAAAATCCACATGCCTCATCATTTATATGGCAATAGTGTATATGGATCTAAACGCTTGGGGAGTAATTATCAAAATAGCTTATATAGTAAACTAAATTATCAAAATAATTTAAATAGTAGACCAGACGCTGTGCTAGGTGTTTTACATTCATAATCTTGGTCAGCAAGCACAATCGCCCCAGATTTTTTGTCCCCATTTTACTGGTTTGTTAACTGAGTATCTGAAATGTTAAGTAATTTAACCAGGGTCACACAATTGGTATGTGGCAAGAACCTTTTTCAGACACACTTCTCATTGATTCTAAAATCCTTGTTCTTTTAATTTTGCCACACTGCTGTGTTAATTCACAATTCCAGCACTGGGTCCTTTCTTCCACTGTTTTGTTTTATTTTGTTTTAATCACAGGAGAAAGAAAAAGAGAGTATGAGGAAGAAAAATAAGTACTGAGTTTTCTTATTAAGTTCCAGCTCAAGATCTGAGAAAAAATAATTGAGGAATTGTTTTTTTTTCTGTGACTCCTATAACAAATTGCCACAAACCCAACAGAAATTTATCCTTTCACAGTTCTGGAGGCCAGAAGTCCAAAATCAAGGTGTCTGCAGAGTTGTTTCCTTCTGGGAGCTCTGAGGGAGAATCTGTTGCATGACTTTTGCCTAGCTTCTGGTGGCTTCCTTGCCATTTCTTAGCTTGGTAGACACATCACTCCACTCTCTGTCATCACATGGCATTCTCATCTGTGTCTCTGTGTGTCTTCTCCTTCTCTGTCTCTTATAAGAACACTTGTCATTGGATTTAGGGTCCACCCTAATCATGAGATCATTAATTACATCTACAAAGACCTTTTTTCAAATATGATCACATTCACAGCTTCTGGGTGGACATATCTTTTGAGGGGAGCCCGTGTTCAACCTATCCTAAACCACTGCTAGGGATGATTAAATTTTATTTCCTCAATTTATCTATTATAATATTTGAAAAAATGCATAGTGCAATATTTGAAATCAGCATGTAAAATATAAGTCAGAGAAATAATGACTGTGTTATGTCTGTTTGTATTATATATTTTATATACACATACAGAGAGAGAAAGAGAGAGAGACAGAGACCTCGGCACTCTGAAAAACTTGTTTGTGTAGTTGTTTTCCCAATGACTGAGATTCTCCTTTTTAAACACCAGTAGAGAAAATATCCAACATTTTGGATGGAAATACTCTATCATACATTTCCACGCCCTGTATGTACATAATCTAATATAATGCTTTCCTCTCATAAACATATTTTATCTGTCATATATTTTTATAGTGCTGCCCTCAGTGATTACTGAGGTGTTTGGACTCTTGAACCCTATGTTAAACAGTCCCAGACTTTTTATAGATTTTCACCCCTTAGTCTCATCTTATCTGCCATGTCTTTCTACAGGGTGTGTTTCATTCAGTGGCAGTTCCTCTTTTTCTATTTTGCTGTAAGGTTGAAAAACTGACTTTCTTAGAATTGTGTCTAAAATAAACATTAGCAGGCCTTGAATGAGGATCTGAAGAGTTCTTCTATAAGCAAAATACAAGTGTTTTCCATGAACGTGTAACTAATATGTGGCGAAAATTAACAACAAGAAAAAATAAGGTTGATTTACAGTGAGTTAAGACAAGACAAGTGGTTTATTTGCCTGGGAAATATTTATGGGAGATTTTGAAAACAACCATATTGGAGAAAGGGTATTTGAGTAATAGTGGGGGTGGGGTACAGGGATGTTTCTTTCAGGCAGAAATCAACATTAAAAGTCTTTTTTCTCTTTCCTATAACAATAAAAGTCTACAAAACCCTTGCAAGTGGCAAGGTAATTCCTATCTCTGCAACTTTAATAATACCTACTAAGGGAAATAGATTATAAAGGTAAAAGTGTTGAATTCTGTGTAGACAAACCGAAAGCCTGATCTTAAAGGGATAGACTTTGAGTACTTTGGGGCAGAAAGTCTAGAGCCTTCCTAGAGGAATGCTATCAGCCAGATAGCTACACGGAAGAGCCCAGAGCTGCTTGTGCTGAGTGGCACCAGGTACAGCATTCAGTTCCATTAATAGATTTAGTACACTGAAAAGATGGACATGATGCAGACCGGGATCAGGTGTGGCCTTACTGAGGTGGAATTAATAGATTATATTTCACAGTGTTTAATAGGATGTTTCCAAACATATTAACATGTAGTAAACTGCATCTACTTCATTTTATATATAACCTTAAGTTATCGCTAAGTGTTCATTCTGTTATCCTTATAAGATCCTCAATGTATAAATTGGTTTCTCCCTAACTAATATAACAAATAAGGGGTCAGCCAAAACAGACATTATTTATTATAAACATTATGAGGGGAAGGGGCCCTTAGACAGGAGCTCTCCTCTATGCAGTGATTCAGGGACAGTGGCTCCTTCCATGTCGCAGCTACTCTTGCTCCAGAGGCCTCATTACTGCTATCTGCATCCAGCAGTTGGAGGGAGAGCTTTAGAGAGGGCAAAACCGCTGCTTTAAAGCCTTGTCCCAGAAATAGCACAAATCTCATCGCTTTACATCCTAATAACTAGAACCCAGACATATTTTCATCCCAATTGCAAGGGAGTCTGGGAAATGGAGTCTAGTTGTGTGCCAAGTTTGAAAAGGAGAACACGGCATTCTATTACAGGACTTATAATGGAGTACTGGAGTCACTGGATTGTGCAAAGAATTAACTCACGCAGCTGCTAACCAAAAGGATGGAGGTTCAGGGTCACCCAGAAGTGCCTCAGAAGAAAGGTCTGTTGATCTTCTTCTGAAAAATCAGCCATTGAAAATCCTGTGGAGCATAGTTCTACTCTGACACACATGGAGTCACCAAGAGTCAAAACCAACTTATGGTAACTGGTAGTAGTAGTAGAAGTATGGAGAACACCAAACCAAAACGTGTAGCAAAAGCATCATTGTATTGATAGAGTAGCCAAGTTGATGAAACCCTAAAAATGTGTATTCAAAGTTTACGACACTTATGTCAATGTGTAAGCTCTCAACGTGAAATCTAAGACAATTTTTTTAAGTGTCCTATTTGTTTTTCACCAGTGACTACTTCCTGGCTGAATTCCAAATGGGTGAATTTAATAAAGGGTAAATATTGATGAGGTGTTCCTGAAGTGTCATGTCTAATAACCAAACTTCAAAAATATATATCTGTAACCAGAAACTTAATATTTTCATCTTTTCACAATTTATTTATTAGTTCTTAGATAATTAAAGAAGAGTTGTTAAATGTCTCCACAGTAATAAGTTCTGAAGATAATACCCAGAGCAAATTTATCATCTTAGTAAACTTATCACTCTCTTAAAGAAACGAAAGCACTGATAAAATAAGAGTCAAGATATTATAAACTTTAGCAATGTGGATAAAAATGGTCCCCACAGGTGACTTGGATTACTGATAGCTGAATGAGATACACATATTGCCACTGGTATCTCTAAAATATCTTCATCCTTAGACTTTATGACATAGGGCATTTTTAAAGGCAAAATTATTTCATAAGAAAATTGTTTAATGCTAACTCAGCACTGCTCGTGCGTTGCAAAGAGTTGCAATGTTACAGAGAATCTGTATACACACACATACATATACATGAATATTGATAGACAGGTAGATAGATGGATATATAGACAGATAGATAAATAGCTACGTGATAGAAAGAATGCTCCTTAAAGGTTTTAAATTGTAAATATCATCCCACTCAGTTTATCTAATCAACATATGGTCAAAGTGGTTATATATGAAAGGTTAAGAACTTGCATTTCTAAGACAGGGGTGCATTTACTTTCAGACTCTGATATTTATTACAAGTAAGATCTTGAATAGGTTTTTAATCTCACTGCATCTGTTTCTTCATGTATTAAATAGGTATAATAACCTCTCCTCCATAGGCACAATAAAATGATTACCTGAGATAATGAATAACAAGTCCCTCTAGAGTGCATTCTTGGTGTTTCACAGCCCTTACTCTTTTCTGTGTGAGTCTACATTTTTAAAATATCACCCACCACAGCTACCCCTGCAAGATACTGCTAACAAGAGCCTTTAATGCAACTGTTACTCAGATTTTACTTTTTCCCTCAAGTCAAATTTTTTAAACTTTTACATAAAAAAACTATAGCTAGGTTTAAATAATACTTCTTGCCTTGACTAAAAATAATTCTGACACTTTATATTCTTTTTGAAAATTTCAGTCCAATGTGGTGTGAAATTCTGGGCTGAAAATCTGCATTTCGGTGAAAGTACTTATTTAACTTAGTGGCACAGATAATCTGGAAGGTGGGAAGTAATTCTATTTTGTGATTTTATGACAAAAATGTCTAGAAGAGGAAGTAGATCAGGCATTCTCCTGTCTACAGAAGACTCCAAAATCTCCCAGGTAGTGAAATGTCAGCCCTTAACCAGTAGACAGCTGGGGAACAGAGACATGACTATATTATACCTGCATATCTATTCTTTTTCTATTTGAACTGAGAAAGAATACCTGCCTCCTCACAAAAATAACTCTTTTACCAGAGAAGAAATACTCAACTCTATAAATCATGGGCCTGGCCACAACGAAGCTCTTGTGGTTTTATAATCTAAACCTACTTCATAACTGGTGAGAATACACATAATGGCCTATATCCTTGAGCATAAATAACACTGTCCATTTGTAAACAAGTATAAAATTACAAAATAAATATGCACGTTCACAGGGCTGTGCTAGTATCATTTCTTATTTCTAGCTTGTCCATTTAATTTTTTTTTAGCAGACTGGACTAAAGTATGGTCAGTCTTAAAACACTGCTCATTGAGTTTTGTGGATACTTCAGAATCATAAGTCTTGTTTGATCATATGAAATTACTATTTTTCTAGGTCAAAAATGGTCAAATATTAGCCCTTCTAAGCCTTTACATAACACGGCACTTCCAAAAAATGAGTATGATAGTTATAAAATTAAATAGCCAAATTGTTTAGAAACATCAAACTTGCAAAGCAATCATCTTATTTTTTTTTTTTAAACATTGTTTTAATTGTCAACGGA
The DNA here is from genome assembly GCF_030014295.1 of Loxodonta africana. NCBI lineage: Eukaryota > Metazoa > Chordata > Mammalia > Proboscidea > Elephantidae > Loxodonta > Loxodonta africana. Next base: position 105,312,276 of record NC_087347.1, on the reverse strand, counting down.
CTCTTAGGCAACAATAAATCTGTAATGTGAAGTACCGGAATATCAGTGCTTTAGGGGAAAATGGTCCTTCTATACAAATGGAATTCGAGCAAATGTTGTAAACAAATTAAGAGTAATTTAAAATATATAAATATCATTTAGTGCCAAGAGTATGCCAATCAAATAAAACTGGTTGATATTATATTTTTAAAGATATTTTCTAAATAAGTGTACCGTGCGTCTTTCAAATTATTTTGTTATAAAACACAGTTTGTAAGAGACACCTAGATTGAATTTTTAACAAAGGTTACTTATTTTGAAAAATAAAAATCCAAACACCTGTTTCCCCATCTCATCATTAAAAACTATTGGAAATATCTCAGTAACATTATGAGGCATGGTTTTTTGTTTTGTTTTGTTTTAGTATATAAGGACATGCCACTTTTATTCCAATGAAAAGGCTACATTATAGTAAGAAAAATCCCTAATATACTGGCTAAAAATGGGAGAAGGATATAGAATATCTTTCTGAGGTTTATGGGCAGAGATTGGAGAGAAGAGTGTTCAGATTAGAAGAGATAAGGAGGAACTACTAGCTGTTTAACACACACACACACAAAAACCCCAAACCCACTGCCACTGAGAAGATTCCAACTCATAGTGACCCTATAGGACAGAGTAGAACTTCCCCGTAGAGTTTCCAAGGAGCACCTGGTGGATTTGAACTGCCGACCTTTTGATGAACAGCCGTAGCTCTTAACAAATACACTACCAGAATTTCCAACCGGCTGTTTAGGGTGAGAAAATACAGTGGAGTGTTCAGATCATAGGGTCTGGCACTAGTAAATCTGTGTTTGAATCTTGGCCCTGTCATTTACTAGTTATGTGATGGTGGGCACATTATTTAACCTACGCAAAAAGGCAGTCAAATCGTCTGATAAATAGGGCTAATGATAGGGTTGTTGTGAAGCTCAAAAGAAAAAAAAAAAGGTATGTGTAAAGTTCCTTGTACGGTCCCTGGTACCTAAGAAATATCAAAAATATTAGTCATTATTGGTATTATATAGGTGAGGGTATTTAGGACAAGTGTGCCTGGTCTGGAGACAACCAGAGCTGTGCTTGGGTAAAATGGGCTCTAGGTTCTGACCCCAGGCCTCCATTTAATCCAACCACTTCTCCAGAGAGAGCATGCATTTTTCTGAGCAAGAGTAGCCCTTGGGTAGTTATTTTTCTCTCACATTTACCAGTCTCCCGTCAACCTACTGATTCTTTGTATTAGTTTTCTATGCTGTATAATAAGTTACCACAGATCTAGTGGCTTACAACAACACGTATTCATTATTTCAGTTTCTGTGGGTTAGGAATCCAAGCACTGTCTAATTGGGTCCTCTGTTCATGGTCAGACAAGACTGTAAATTAGGGCTGTGCTCTCGTCTGAGGCTCAGAGTCCTCTTCGAAGCTCACCAGTTTTTGGCAGAATTCAGTGTCTTAGGGTTGTAAATTGAGACACTCTGTTCATAACATGGTGTTCGCTTCTTCAAGGTCTGCAGGAGAGCAACTCTTCTGCTTCAAGTCTCTTCTTTCAGGGAAGGCCTGACCTTTCTTTTATAGGGTGCACGTGACTAGGTCAGGCCTACCCTGGATAATCTCCCTTTTGATGAACACATAGCCAATTGATTTGGGACCTTAATTATAGCTGTAAAATCCTTTTCTCTCTGCATATAAGGAAACCTAACGACAGGAGCGATGTCCCATAACATTTGCAGGTCCTGCTCAGACTAAAGAGAAGATATTATACTGGGCATTTACATTGGAGAAGAGAATCTTGGGGGACCATCTTAGAATTCTGTCTGCCAAACCCCTAAAGTATTTAAACTAAAGAAAGGGCTTTTCACTTGGAAAAAATGCTGACTCAATAACTATAACAATATAACATGATCAAGATACAACTGAAGTATAATCGGTCAAAAATACTCTGATCAGTATCTCCTGTTTTATATTGTGAATTGGATTAAGAGGGAAAAGTTCGGCCTAAAGATAGCTGATGGATATTGTCAGTGGGAAAAGAGAGAGATAAAGAATGAGAAACTTTACCCATCAACCAAACAAAAACAAATTTCAAATAACCTGTTGTCATTGAGTCGATTCCGTATTACAGAGTAGATTGCTCCATAGGGTTTTCTTGGCGTTGGGTTTTTGGGAATCTTTATGCCAGGCCTTTCTTCTGTGGCACCCCAGGTGTGTTTGAATCACCAACCTTTTGGCTAGTAGTTGTGTGCAAATCATTTGCAACACCTAGGAGCCCTGGTGACACAGTGGTTAAGTGCTATGGTTGTTAAGCAAAAGGTCAGCGGTTTGAATTCACCAGCTGCTTCTTAGAAACCCTATGGGGCATTTCTACTCTGTCTTATAGGGTCACTATGAGTAGAATCAACTCTATGGCAATTCGTGTTTTTTTGGTTTTGGTTTAGGGATATTAAGCTTTAAACACCTACTGCAAATTTGTTTTGAGCCCATCCAGTTTGCCTTCCAGTGCTTTGGGGCATACAGAAGCTGAGTACTGTGGGGTTTTGATCAGGCATCTATTAAAGCTGACATATCTCAATCACATAATTATGAATATTTTCTTGTTATCAATCATGATACAATTCTTAGGGTGTAATTAGTTCTCGTTAAATGAGGTATCACTGCTTTGTTTATGGATTCTTATATTTGTTGAATGACCTTAATCAGTTTAAGTCTTTTAGGATTATGAAACTCAATATACAGCTTTATACATTTCTTGATGAAAGAAAGTATAAGTCAAAACCCCTTTCATCAAACAGGTACACGCACGCAACGTTTATGAAGAGACAATATATAAACTTTGAACTGTGAGCAAAATTTTTTATATTTAAAATCCCTCAGATGACATGATATGCTGTGAGGTCTGTGACAGAACTGTAGGCTAGGGGTAGGGAGCTAAGAAACAGAATGGGAATAAAATTAATTAGTACTCGATAAAAAATCGATAGATTAAATTAAAATAGCCATATCAGAAACAGAATTAAATCATACCTAGACTTCTACCTTTAAATTTGATTTCATATTCTATTAAAAATTTTCTACTGTTCTCATGCACTAAGTAGACTAACACTACAAGTGAAAAGGAGCAAGGACTTTACAGTCAGGCAGATCTACACTGGGGTCCTAGGTCTGCCACTGGCTCACTGGGTATTATCAGGCAAGTTTCTGACCCTCTGCATGGTTCTAGGTTTTTATCTGCAAAACAGGGATAATTGCACCCAGTTTGCAAGGACTGAGTTGATGATAAGAGAAAAACACAAAAAATGCACAAGTCTCAGCTCATTGAAGAGCTATGGTATCTATTATAATTATAGATGTTTAGATTGTTTTAAGTAGGAATATAATAGAGCAAGCCTCTCTGGTAACCTATCTTGGAATACTAGGGCTGCAAAATTGTTGAGTAAATCATGGAAGTAGGAAAAATGTGTGTTAATTATTCAGTTTTTTAACCATTTGGAATACTGTCATTCCATGACACTATGAAGTAAACTTCCTAGGGAAATAGAGACAATATCTACTTAAATTATATATATATATTTTTTTTTTTACTTTTTTACTTATACTTCTCCACATCTTAAAAAGAAAAGATAAACAAAAAACACCAGAAGACAATAAATCTGGGCCATGAAAAAGATACAGAAACAGATATGTTACACATAACAGACTAGTATTTTTGCTGCTATTGAAATTCGTATTTGGCTCTGATCTTCCTAGAAGCCAGGGCAAAAGAAGGAAAATAATACCTCTTAAGTTTTTTTAAGAAGTGAGGAGCCCTGGTTGCCCAACGGTTAAGAGCTATGGCTGCTAACCAAAATGTTGTCAGTTTCAATTCACCAGCCGCTCCTAGGAAACCCTCTGGGTCAGTTCTACTCTATCCTATGGGGTTGCTGAGTTGGAATCTCACTATGAGTTGGAATTGGCTGGATAGGAACTTTTTTTTTTTTTTTTAAGTGAAAGGAGCCCTGGTAGCACAGTGGTTAAAGTCCTTGGCTGCTACCCAAAAGGTCATCAGTTTGAACCCACCAGCTGCTCTGTGGGAGAAAGTTGTGGCAGTCAGCTTCCATGAAGAAGATTATGGCCTTGGAAACCATATGGGGCAGTTTTACTCTGTTCTAGAGGGTCACTACGAGTCGGAATCAACTCGGTGGCAACAGGTTTGATTTTTTTTTAAAGAAATGAAAAGTTTTTTCTGGACTGAAATTCTGAAAATATTGCCTCAAACTGTTCCTTAGATGTTAGAGCATTGCCAAAGGAATTTTCATTATCGTGGTTCCTTAACAGAAGGATCCTTAAGAGCAAAATGAGAAGATATTAAAAGATAGCCCTCAAGTGAGGAGATTCACTTAGCTAACCCCAAACCAAACCCAGTGCTGTCGAGTGGATTCCGACTCATAGCGACCCTATAAGACAGAGTAGAACTGTCCCACAGAGTTTCCAAGGAGTGCCTGGCGGATTAGAACTGCCGACCCTTTGGTTAGCGGCCGTAGCACTTAACCACTACGCCACCAGGGTGTCCACACTTAGCTAATGAGGTCTAAATAAATATTACCGTGGAATCAACCTTTATCCTTCACTCTCAACCTCTATTTCTTAAGAGTTACCAACAAAGATCTTATTCAAAGCAGTGAAAGTAAACTGGAATTGTAGGCAATATGTGAAAAAACGCATACAGAGTAAAAATCCACATTATACAGATACCAGTCCCAGTTGCTGGGTCTGCTGAGAGCAGAGGTTCCAGTATGCAAAGATTTGTTTGGAGTCTAAGAGTTAGGAAAACTCAGTTTAAATCCAACCATGCCAAGGTGAGCTTGGGCAAATCACTTCGCTTGCGTGGGCAGTTACTTACTAACCTTTAAATGAAGAGATTGGACTAGACTAGTGCCAGCTTGTTTCAGAATAATGCCTACAACAAGACCTGAAACAGAGTATGTGCTCCATAATTATGGGCTAATACATCCTATTCCATACTTATAATGATGGAAGTCTGATTTTACCAATTTGGTGGCTAAAAAGGTTAGTTAATGTAAATACTTCATAGTTCTCAATTTAAAAGGGCAGATGGTAATAACAAAAGCTATATGTATATATCAGGGTTTCTTAACCTTAAAAACCAAAAAACCAAACCCGTTACTGTTGAGTCAGTTCTGACTCATAGCAACCCTGCAGGACAGAGTAGAACTGCCCTATAGAGTTTCCAAGGAGTGCCTAGTAGATTTGAACTGTCAACCTTCTGGTTAGCAGCTGTAGCTCTTAACCACTACACCACCAGGGTTTCTTAACCTTGGCACTATTGATATTTTAGATGGGATAATTCTTTGCTGTGGGGGGTGTCCAGTGCATTGTAGGATGTTTAGCAGCATTCTCGGCAGCTACTCACTAGATGCCAGTAGCAACCCATCCCCCCACCACTCCCCTCTCCCCCCCGCCAAGTTGTGACAACCAAAAATCTCTCCAGACTATCTAGACCCCAGGTGACAATTACTGCAGTATGTATGCATGTGTAAGTAGATAGATAGTTAGCTTTGTATGTAACATATTATTTACTTTTATTGTGTCTTGACTATGTGAGATCCATCACTTTCAATTGTTAATTTTGTGTTCTCCATGGCATTACTGATAATTGACACAATTAGCCCCATGGCCACTTCTTATTTTGAATATAGCATGAGTAGAGTCAAAAAGAATTGAGTGCTTTCCCAAATTACAACTAATATACTTCATTCCATTGCTTATGGTTCTTGATAAAATCATGCAAACACAAGCAATCTGATGCTATTTTTTTGTTTACAGTATTACTGTGTTGTTTTGGTTAACAGAATGAAAAACAGCACTGTAATACTACAAGTAAAAATGTTTTATTCTTAGTTTGTTTCATCAATAAAAGCTGACATTTTTGCAAGAAAGATGTTATACTATTGAAATTAACTCTTAGTCAATTGTAAATAATTGTATTATATCGGTATGTTATCATGAAGATTAGAAATCATTTCCTACAGAATCATGTTTTTGCTTCCTCAGCACTGTTTCAATTGAAAGGAATTTAAATGAAGTGCATCTCATTACTAACATAAAGTAGATGGAGCTTGAATAATTTTTATATTTATTTTCCATGGATGGCTATTACATTTCTTATCCTATCTATCCAAATTTTATAAAATAAATTGTTTTAATCCATTCTTTGGATAGGAGCAACAAATTTATTTTTGCAAAAGCTATGCATCTGAATATACTGTAATATGCATAAAGCTCTGTTAACACAGTTATTTATATAAAAAGCATAGCTGCCTTACCTTTTATTTAATTTACATACTTTATTTATTTTCTGACAGGTTCTTCTCTTTGCATTTTTATTTACATACCAAAAATGTCTTTCCAGATAAGTCAACTAAAACTTTAATGTACTGTATAATTTTATACTCCATAAAATGTTTTATGTATTGTATAGTATCGTATGAGATTTTAGCCTTGTGATATAGAATTTTGGAAATATTTTACTACTGATACGTATACAATAATACCATATTTCTTAAACAGAGTATCATCTTTTGTCTGCAATCATGTTTAGAAAGAATTATAAAATTTATGCTCAGTTTGTTTCCAGAAGGGAAGGAAAAAAAACTATCGCTGGTTATTTTTAAACGTTACTTTTTCTTAAAATATTATTATTAACCACACATAATATGGGCATCTCACATCCTTAGAGAATTTGGTACCTTTTCTCTAAGCTGTACAAAAGACCATTCATTTTCCATTCAAATGTTGGGAACAATAAAGGTTTCCCTAATGTGTTTCCTAAGCTCTAACAGGGATCACTCACAGGGAAGTATTAAGGCCACAATAGGTCAGTACAAAGGAGTCCAGTTTTAGAAAGATAAAGGTAACCCTCTCCCCCTCCCTTTTTTGTATTTAGCTTTTGTAAGCATGGTTTGTATTTGCATAACCCACCATTCATATTCTTGTGAGTTCATGATATAAATAATTTGAAAAATTTCATTCAGTTCCCCAAATTATATTCTAGTCATTATGGATGATTCATGAGAGGATTAATCTCTTGGATGTGACATAAAACTAGAGAGGAGAGACACTACCTATCATATCATTTGCAGTTAAGAACATGCTGCATATCTTTAAGCTTTACTTAAAGTGCTTATAGTAATTGGGTGTGCATGCCTTAGCTCTGTTAAAACCCAAACAGCAATATGGGAGAGTGTGGTTTGTTTTTTAAATGTGCAAGGAAGGAAAATTAGTGAAATCTGTTTAAGTCACAAAACTGCCTCATTCAGGACCCAATTCAGCAGCATGGAAAAAGTAACTCAAGTTAACTGTACTCTTAGCATATGTCTAAGCTCACAAATTTCAATTCACTTCAAATTCCCTTTCTCTTCTCGTGGATCTGCCTGCAAAGAAAAGAGATATAAAGATGGCAAACTGGCTCAACAGTTCATTAGCTTTAGATTCTCTTAAGGTTTTCAGAATCAAAATGGGTCGAGTTACAGGCCGAGTTCCATTATGAATTGGAATAGTGGTATACGTAAAGAATCGTTTTAGTTTTATTATGGGCCCTCCTCTTTTCCTACTCTCTACCCTCTATTAAGGAGTGTGGTGGTTAAGTGTTTGGCTGCTAGCTGAAAGGTCAGTGGTTTGAACCTACCATTCGCTCCAGCACTCCACAGGAGAAGGATGTGGTAGTCTGCTTCCATAAAGATTTCAGCCTTGGAAACCCTTTGGGGGCAGTTCTATTGTCCAATAGGGTTGCTATGAGCTGAAACAGAGTTGACGACAATGGGTTTGGTTTTTGGTCACCTTCTACCACTTTTTTTTTTTCCTACCACAGGCACACACAATTACAGACATGCATACGGAGTTAAGAGTAGAATGTATCTTGATTTTATCCATGCAGGTAAAACTTTGGGAAAAATAAAACTAAAATAAGCTAATGAACATTAGATTTAGGCATTAAACAGAGATTGTGGCTTAGTGACCTAACCTGCACCATAATCTTTTAAAGCATTACAGTATTTGGAAAGAAAACAAAAATTATCTCTCTTTTATAATGGAATCTCTGTGTAAGAGGATATTATTGGATATGAACTACATGGCAGCAGCAGATTTTTCTCTATGTATCTTCCAACAATTCACAGTAGTTCTCAGATACATTTCAGAAGTAGCACTGAAGAATTAGTCTTCATTTATAAGGAAACATTTTTGAATAACATTGTCTTCCAATTTTTGTTTTAAAGGTCTAACATTTGATAGTATGTTTTCTTTAGTTAACTTTCTATATTATATGGCAATCTCTGCAGTTATTTTTTTTTCAAAGATAAAAAAGAAAAAAAGCAAGCTCAAAATGTAGAAGTTATTTTTGCAGTAACGTATGTCATGATTTTTAAACATTCAGGCCTTTAAACTTTTTTTATAGTGTATGTTCTTGCCAATCCCAGCACAGTTCTACAAAGTAAAATATTTGGCAGTGAAATCATATTAACAGATGGAACAAGAAATTAACACGTTTTTGCTTCGCTAATTCACAGTTCTTTTAATACGCTAATTCTAAATCACCTGTTCTGACTTTGACAGGCTACAGACACCTGTTTGGGGTAATATTCCACAGTTAATTATTACATGAGAAATTCACTTTCCAACAAAAGGGTTTCTGTGTGAAATTGTCATAGTTAAGAAATTGGTAATACCAAATATACACAAATATATTTCTGATGTCTTTATCTTTAACTAAAGAATGGTGTATGAAAACTAGAGACTGTCCTCTTAGTGTTTGAATTCTGTCTATCACACTTTACACCATGGTTGCACTGATCAAGTCAGAATGTTCTTCCCAGTAGCAGTGATTTACTATAATACTGTATTTTAAATGGCAGGAAAAGAGTATAGAATTTTTAAGTGGCTGGAAAAATTCCTAACTGTATGTTAAAAATGACTCAGGAGAGTTTAAAAAAAAAACACTGACAAGACGGGGTGGGGGGGAAAACAGCCTGGGTAAGATCATATGAAAGATAGAACAATAAATACGAAGCTCACTGAACTGCAGAGTTTGAAGTATCTGACTCACGTGGGCACCAGAGGACTAATGACTTGTTTGCTAAAAGGAAGTAGAAGAAATGATGCCAGACCTTTATGGATATGGAGTCAAATGCCCTCCTCTTCTTACATCTCAATCTCTTAATGGACAAACTACTTCTGTTTTCCACTACATCCTGATTTGCTTTATCCCCTCATATTTTTCTTCATCATCCCAACAGGGTCCTTTTCCCTCTCACCTGGGAGGACTTCTTTTCATAGTGACTCCTTTTCACTTCCATTTTCCCACAAAACCATGCTACAGGAGAGTGTGGCAGCAGACTGTATGTGTGGGAGGGTAGGACGGTGGAACAAGAAGCAAAAATCAGAAACGTAAGGTTTTTAGATGTTTGTAACATAACGACAGATGCTGAGGTAGAGTCTATCTTTAGGTTTGCCAAAGGTTCCATTTTGTGTGTCTGTTTTTTGATTCTCTCTAATTGCTGTTCAGCTTTGTGTGTGGCTTTGCTAATGTGTCTTCCTTAGCCACGTTAGGGAAGCAGAGAACTTGTCGTTTCTTTAATTAACCTTTATATCTTAGCACTCAGATAGTACGGTTCACCGAGCAGGCACTTTTGGAACTTTTAAGATTCATGCTGTTTTCCTCTGATTTTAAGTTACTGCATGAAGCATATTTTTAAGATGCATTTTTATTTTGCAAAACTTGAGGTGGATGAGGAAAAAGCTTGTTTTTTTACATTTAGCCTCCTTGTAATTGTGTTTTTCTCCCAATTGCCACTGTAGAAAGCACATGGTCTTTCTCTAAAACCATGCTTTATGACATTGCTATTTGCAGAAATTTAACTGGCAGCCCACCCCAGGAAGATAAAATTCTGTTTCATCCAAGTTTGGTTCCCCTCCTACACCCACACCTGAAACCATATTTCTGCCAGAGCCTACATTCTGCTAAGGAGGAAACCAATCTTTTATAATACTTTAACATACGTGAATTTTATTTTATTTTTAATTAAAAAATTTCATTTCTCATCCAAAAATGCTAGATGACATTTAAAGCTAGAAAAGAGTTTCCAAATAACTCACCTTTACAATTAACTCTTATCAGAATGAGACAGTTATTTCGCTGCACAGGGTACAACCGAATGGTTATGACACAGCTGTGAAGTGAAAAGCCTCCACCACCAGCAACACCACTCAAGCTCCTGGGGCTGTTCAGAAGTACATTATCCTACAAGGTTTTGCTCAGGGCTCAAAGTTTTGGACACAGTTACTGGTACAGAATATTTTCGGTTAATAAGATGCCTTAAGAATAAACTAAACTTCCTGGCCTGTAAAAGACAAAAAAATCATACTTTAGGGAGCTCATAAATCTCTTAAGTTTCCCTGGAAACAACATTTAGACACAGTACATATGCTGTCCCCAAAACGACTTGAATGAATGAGAACTATCTAGATTAAAATACGAAATACTCAATTTTAACATTATAGGATAATGACCTTGAAAAATGTGTTGGGGATTTATAGTCAATATGAATTCTTAGGAAAACTGTTCAAGATGATGAATGACATCACAATGCAATTTCACTCATCTGTCCTCAGTTAAAATACGTGGACAAATCAATTAATTAATAAGAAAACTTAGCATCACCAGGGTGTCCTATTTTAATACACTCCTTATGTAAAATGTATGAAAAATTATGCAATTTTCTATGGACTAATACAAAGTATGTATCTCCATTTTTATGCATGTCTATAAGTGTACACACACACACTTATACATACATTTTATGGAGCCTATTTAATCCTTCAAAAAGGACTGCAAATTATAACAGATTAACGTGTTAATTATATTTAGCTTAATCATTTCTCTAAGCAAGCAAATTTACGATACATCAGACTTATTTAAAGTGGAAAGATTTTCTTTTTATGTAACTAGCAGATGCCATTAATTGATAATCACCATTTAAATCCTTGTATTTTAAGATAGTTGTCTATATATATATATGTTTGTAAATATATGTATATAACTTCATGGTACTATATTTGGTATCTTATTTACATATTCTATGTTAGAAATAATTAAGTAACCTTCATTTTAAAAATTAAACTTTTAATTTAATTCATCCTAAGCCAACTCAATTAATATGTCACCTGTCCTAGAATCATGATTTTATTATAACAATAATTTATTATTTATTGAGCACCTAATGGGTACCAAATGCTCTATATAAACCACTGCTAATCCTAGGTTTATTATTCCATTTCACAGATTAGGTAACTGAAACTCAAAAAGGTTAGTAACTTCTCTAGCCTCATAGCAGTGGACAAGATAAAATTACAACCGGGGTCTTTTTTACAAAGCCCATTATTTTCTCATATGATACTGATGATCAACATTTGAGAAGCTGGATATGCAGAGTTCAGGTTTAGCAGCAGGCATCATTAAAAAAAAAAAAAGTAATTAGATTATGATAGAGTCAAACGAACTATCTACGTAAATTAAAACTAATCTGCATGAAAGACCCAATGTAAAATTGCTCTGTTTTAGTAGTAATCTACAGGGATGTTTGGGTATGCCTTAAAGTTTTAGTGTCCAAAAGGTTATGATATTGAGTATCTTATATTTTAAAAGCTCAATTTATTATGTTGTTTACAAATTATTTATTGACTTTGGTTCTGATTTCAAGGAGTTTACAGTCTAGTAAATTGCAAAGTTCATAACTTGGAACTTTTTTTAAACTTTAAAATGCTTCTTTATGTGTTTTTTTAAAAAATATTCTTTTCTTGGCAAACTTTATTTGGATGTATTGTTGCTTTAAAAGGTGTTCTTTTAATTTTTACCCTAAAATATATTTGGCAACTCTTTTATAATGTCCTATTTAATTATAAACTATGATTAGATTCTAATCTTCCTGAGCCAAAGACCATATTTGTCTTATTTATCACTGATTTTCAGCCATCATCACAGTCATGGTCCATGATGAAAGGTTAATGACTAAATGTTAAATTGTTGGATGGGTGGATGAATGGATTACACACCAATAATCCAAATGAAAAAAGTTAAAAGACTTGAATAATTTCATTCAGCAAAAATCTATTGAATGCCTACAATATGCCAGTCATGAGTCATACATGGGGATATGATGATGAACAATTAATAATAGTTAGGCACATAATATTTACTTTCCAGTGGAGGAAGTATATACAATAAATTTATAAGTGAACATAGTAAAATACTTGCTTTAGTTGATCATTGCTATAAAGGCAGTAAACTGCATAATGAGACAAAACTTATTTGGGTGGAGAATGTGGATAATATAGGCAGGGAAGATTGAGAGGAAGAAACTTTTGAGTTGGGACTATGCTATGTGAAGTAGAAGGAAAAGAGCATTCACTACGGGTAGGTGTACATTTCTGGGCTATTGGCAATGAGGATGAAGAAAGAGGAGTGATGTCTACTTTAACACTGTCAAAACATGCTCATGATGAAACATTTGTCTTTGTGTGCCTTACTTAAATGTACTTTATTATCTGTGGCTTCTAAACACAGCTAAACATAAGAATTGCTGGTACCCCTTTGAAAAATACAGGTATCAGAGCATTTACTGAATTGCCAAGGACTGAGACACAGCAGACTGTATTTTATAAAAGTTCCCCAAATGCTTCTGTGCAGGATAGGAAAAAATAAACAAACAAAAAACCACTATTGGTCCATGGTGTCTACTAGCCCCAAATGACAGCTACCTAATAATATGAACGACAGTTATAGTAATAATGATACCAATAAGAACACCACTAAAACCTACTCTCTTCAATATTTTTAACCCAGAAAATGACCGGAGTCATGTTATTTAGCCCTGAACCACCTTACTCTCTTAAGAAACAAACATATGTTCAATATTTATTCATAAGCATCAAGTAATTTTCAACTAAAATTGATCCAAATGGTTGTTATTTTGTGTAGAATTCTAACCATCAGTCTTTTCCTAGTTGTATCAATCAATCAACCAAACAATCATCTAGCACCTTGTTTCATAAGTGTAGTCCTTGGACAGGCAGCTCTGAAATCTCCTGGGAGTTTGTTGGAAACGTAGAATCCCAGGCTGCCCCAGATCTACTGAACCAGAGTCTGCATTTTGACAAGTTTCTTGGGTGATTTGAAGCACAATAAAGTTTAGAAGAACTTCTTGAGCCCTACTTACGCTACCAATCCCAAACTAAATGCTTGAATACACAGAAGCAATACAGACTTACCAGGATTTAGCTTTATCCAGTAGAATTTAACTAGTTGTAATCAGGGGCGAAACATGAAGATAAAAAAAATCTGGTTTTGGACACTTTCATTTCAAGTTTGCATTTCAGCCAAAATTCTAACCTTAGTTACTAACTCAGGTCTATAACATGAGAGCCTCTGGTCAATTCTGTTTCCAAAAGAAGTAATCTCACAGTAAGTATCATATAATCCAATCTATCTACCTTTGAAGTGTAGCCAGAATTCCCCCATCATTTCTAGCCTAGATTATAGCAACTAGCTTCCTAATGGGTTTCCCTGCTTCTATATTCTCCCTATTATATTTTCCAATAAGTAGGCAACTTAATGACTTTTTAAAAGACTTCAGGCTTATTGTTCTCCTCCCAAATTGATCTTACATAGTTACGGTGTATGTACGTCAGGTATCTGTTCAGCTGGCAATGCTCACATCAACTATTCCTGACTATTTCATTTAAACTAGACTCCTTCCTGTCTACTTCCCCTTCTTTCTCCAACTTTATCTTTCTTTTTTTTTTTTTTTTTATGGCTCGTACTCTCTTTCTGTAAGTATATTATGTCATGTTATTCATTGATTTGCTGTCTGTCCTCACGACAAAATATAAGATCCAGAAGGCAGGGACTTTGTCTTTCTTATCTTCCAGTGTCAGATATATAACAAGGGTAGAATAAATAATTCTTGAGTGAATGTTGAATGAAGTTAGTATTGTAGAATATTCACAGCAAGTGTGGCTATATCAACATCAGAAATACTTACTGAGTACCTAATAAATATCACTGAGACAGATTCTGAAAAATGGCAAATAAAATATAGTACATGCCCTCTACAGACATACAATGCAGTTGAGAATTAAACAAATGAATAAAAATTTAAAAAAAAGGGAGGCATATGGTATACAAAATAAATTCCTCAAGCATTAAAAGGTGACTTCAATTGCAAGAAATGGAGAAAAGAAGACCATTTTGATAAGTAGATAATACGGTGATGTCATTTTCAGAAGGATAAATGACAAGCATTAGGGTCAAAATATTTGGAGCATTATTCATCAGTAAGCACACCTGTGAAACAGAGACAGAGTGACAAGTAGCACCAACTTACGGTGCCTTTAGCTTCTAAACGGAGGAATCTGTACTTTTTTATGTAGGCAACTTTTTTGAGAAAATACTTTTGTATTCACCATGGTGCTTTAGGAAGATTCATGTGAATGAAGGCAGTGTGCAAGATGAACTGGGTCAGGAAGAGGCTGCCCAGAAAGACTATTGCCAGGAGCTATGAAATCATACATGGAGCGCAGCATAGCCTAAGACATAGCATTGGGAATGTAAAGTATCAAATAAATTAATAAAGTATTACATGTTAGAAGAGTACATAGCAAGAAAAAAACACTATGTGAATAACTACTATCATCATCATCATCATCTTCTTCTTCATTACTATCATGGCATGTAAAAACACCCAGAAAATTTTCCCACAATCAGAACTATGAGGCTATTAATATAAGCTGTATAAAACTCAATCCTTTCAGAGATGTGGATATTATCATTTCTGGTGATTTAAAGCTCAAATCGTTGGGCTACACTTTAGTGCAGCAGTCCTGGCAATTAGAAATCTAAAAACAGGAGTTCTTTGTCATCTCAGAAAAAGCCATAATCTTGCTTCCAGATAAAGAGCCTTTTTTCACATGGCCAACAGAAGAGACAAGAGTCTTTTCTTATATTTCAAAGAGCCTTTATTTGTTTAATATATGGTAAACCCCTCATAGGCACAAATCTTTTATTCACCATTGTTTCCTCTTTCTGAGCAACAGTTTTCTCAACCAAAAATGAGAATGCTAAAATCCGTAAGGCAGGGTTGAGATGGAGGTTAAATGACATAAAAGCTAACTCTCAATCTCTGTGCCAGTGGGCACTCAACAAATTATTTGTTGCCCTCTCTTCTCTGCCCGGGGAAACCCTAGTGGCATAGTGGTTAAGTACTATGGCTGCTAACCAAAAGGTTGGCAGTTTGAATCTGCCAGGCGGTCCTTGGAAACTCTATGGGGTAGTTCTACTCTGTCCTATAGGGTCGCTACGAGTTGGAATTGACCCGATGGCACTGGGTTTGGTTTTTTTTTTTTTTTTTTTTCCCTTCTCTACCCAGCACCTAGTACAGTGTCTTGATAAAGTTAATGCTCAATAATTGATTGTCAAATAAACAAATGTTGTTGAATTTGCACTAACTAAATATTGAATTTTTAAAGCATTGAGCAATAAACTGAAGTGGCCAGTTTCAGAGAGCTCCAGATAAATATCTTCCAGTATTGAACCTCCACTGTAAACTTGAAATTTTTTCTTAATCTCTCCTAATCCAAAAATTTCTCATCCTATGAATTTATTCCCTTCCCCCAATATATTCTCCCTAATAATTCCATCTCTTCTCTCCTAGCTCTCAATATGTTTGTTATTTATGATATCATTTTGATGTTCTTGTATTGATTACTCCATTTCCTTTTTCATCTCTTTCACTCCCTACTTATGTTTATCCCAATGGTTTCTTCTTATTGGGTTCCATCTTCATTTTATGTAATGCTGTAAGGTTTTTGTTTTTGTTTTCAATAAATTCATGTTCCTATACACTGTGTACCCTCAAACCACTTAAACTCTTCTATCTATATTTCTTTCCTACTGCTTTTATGAAACCCTTTACGAACCGTCCATAAAAGCATTTCCGTCTCTTTGCACATTTTGACTGCTGCCCAAGGTATTGTATTCCTAATTAGATTTAAAAAAAACGTCTTTATAGGGCCTTTTATGTGTTCTGTGCACTTATGGTTTTCTGTAAACAAAAATAATAAATAACAGGTGGATAGCTAAATATATAACTCACTGAGAATGAAGAATTTCAAAGATGAGGAAAAGGCAATGTCAAAAACACTCTGCATAGATTACACTGAGACTGGTAGAAATGTAAATGGTCTTTGGTTGTTACTTTTAATAGAATAAAACCTATTTATTAGTAAAAAAAAAAAAAAAAAGTCTACTATGTACCAAATCTCAGAAAAGCATTATAATAAAACGTTATCATGACTGTATGCTTTTTATAGCACCAGACATGAAACCTCTTTTCTGTCCCATTTCTACCCTGTTCTTGGTAGATGGAGAGACAGATGGATTCAGTGAAGGGTAATTAAAACTTCATGGGTAATAACCAAAATGTTAAACGTTTCTAATATGAAAGACATGACTTGGTTAAGATTCTGTAAGTATGGGCAATTCTGTCTCCCTAGATCCCACCTCCTACCAGAAAATGAAGAACCAGGACAGAGGTGGGTTGGCGCTAGCTGCAGAGCTGGTTGTACACATCTTTTCCCAACTCACAGTCAGTTGACATCACAGTAGTTTGCTTGAAATCGGCTGTGGTGGAAGTATTCACACTACCGAAATCAGTGAACGCTACTAGCCAGGCCTTGTTTTTTTTTTTTCTCCACAGAGACTATTTCAGACATTTACTAGAGAATACCACTGGGTCGGGGCTGGGAAGTTTGGGCAAAGGTATGCGGGCAGTCACTTGGCTCCAAGCTTAGAGAGTAACCACTGAGAGGGAGCAATAACAAGGCAGATCCTAGAAAATGACTGAGCTCAGAAGAAGCGGGGAATCCAGGGATGAATCCCCGTGATGCCATTCTGGAAGAAAAGATCAGAGCAAAGAGTTGAAGGTGAGAGTAGGCAGTGAAGCCTGGTGAAATTCCCTGAGCAGAAAAAGGGAAGCTGTGCATACTTTGTATTGGACAGCTGCAGTATCCTGGAGCGTGGGGTGTGGGTCTGAGACTTCGACAAAAAGAAACTTTTAGAAATGAATTTTACAGTCAAAATAATGCCAAAAAAAAAAAAAAAAAAAAACTAAGTCTCGTGGCCAGTAACAAAGATTTACCTGGTGAGACTAGGTTGTTGTACTCTCCTGCGCACCTAGAGACAGAGACCTCTGTCCAGGGCCCAGCTGCCTCCACGCCTCTGAGGAGAACCCGCCACCCTGGCTCTGGACACTAGGGACACTTCGCCCTGGCTCTCGGGACTCGCAGCTATTTTCCTGGTCTCCTGAGCACTCTCCCTGGAGAAGGGTGAAGCCCCCGAAGGAAGATCTTGTGGATTTAGATACGAAAAAGGCCTCGGGGCACCTAAGAGTGGAAGCTCAACTTTATACAAAACCCGTAACTGCATTTAAGCGCCTCAGTCCAACTTTGATTCATGGAGATTTTTCTGGCCTTTTGGTTGCAAGTGACGAAAACGCAAACAGATTTTAGGAAAAAAAAAAAAAAGAAAGAGCAGGTTTAAGTCTCTCTCCTGTCCCTCTCCTACGTCTGTCCATTGTTTTTATTTCTAAACAGATTTTCTCCCACGTCGGTTTATACTGACAACTCCGCACTTAAGCAATCAGCGTAGAGGAAATTGCCTCCTCCCTGAAATTTTCCTCAAATAGTCCGGAGAGAGTTTCTCATTGGCCTGACTGTGGTCACGTGCCCTGCACAGACCCAATAACGGTTGGCAGAGACATGAAAATTTTTTTCTGGCCTGAGGTCGTGAGCTGATTTGTGGAGCAGAGCTTGGACCACGTGGACTGAGAGGAAAGAATATTTCCTCCCTCAGGAGTGGCCGCGAGGACGTACAATATAGAGGTGTCCATTACGTCTTGGTAGAGTCGCAGGGGCCTTACCGATGTCTTCTAAAAGTAGGTAGAAGCTTAACTATAATCACTGTCTAGAGCCTGGCTTCTTTTATTGCTAACGCTTAGGAATTCATTTTCATCCCCTCCTTCCAACTGCGCAACTCTACGTCGCATTCCGCATCCAGGATTTCTCTCCTGCACGTGCCCACTGATCTTTATTTCTATTCTGTTATCCGTTTGGTTCCAGTCAGGCTGCTCAAGCCCTCTGTGCCATGCTTACGCTCCTTGTGGCATCCAGATCTATACCGGGGACTCTCTCCGAGGTTGAGCTCATATGCAATTTGTTTCAGTCGGACTGACTGAAGGCAGTTGATGTTAGGTGCCATCTGTAGGTTCTGACTCGTACAGACCTACAGAATAAAACACTGCCTGGTCCTGCGCCATCCTCACAATCCTTGTTATGTCTCAGTCCATTGTTGCAGCCACTGTGTCAGTCCATCTCATGGAGGGTCTTCCTCCCTTTTGCTGGCAGGGACTGGTCCCTGCTGATAACATGTCCAAAGTACATAAGACAGGGTCTCTCCATCCTCACTTCTAAGGAGCATTGTAGATGTACTTTTTCCAGGACAGATTGGTTCATTCTTGTGGCAGTCCATGGTATATTTAATATTCTTTGCCAACACCATAATTCAAAAGCATTAATTCTTCTTTGGTTTTTCTTGTTCGTTGTCCTCCTTTTGCATGCATATGAGGAGATTAAAAATCCCATGGCTTGGGTCAGGCCCACTTTAGTCCTCAAGGTGCCATGTTTGCTTTTTAACACTATAGAGGTCTTTGGCAGCAGATTTGCCCAATGCAATACGTCGTTTGATTTTTTTTTTCTACTTCTTTCTTTTAATTTTATTGTACTTTAAGTGAAAGTTTACAACGCAAATTAGTTTCTCATTAAAAAATGTGTACACAAGTTGTTTTGTGACATTGGCTGCAATCCCCATAATGTGTCAGCACTCTTCTCCTTTCCCTTTACCTCTGGGTTCCCCGTGTCCACTAGTCCAATTTTCCTGCCGCTTCCTGCCTTTGCATTTTTTGCTTTCAGGCAGGTGTTTTGTTTGATTTCTTGACTGCTGCTTCCATGGGCGTTGATTGCCCATCTAAGTAAAATGAAATCCTTGAAACTTCAATATTTTCTCCATTTATCATGATGTTGCTTATTGGTCCAGTTGTGAGGATTTTTGTTCTTTATGTCCAGGTGTAATCCATACTGAAGACTGTGGTCTTTGATCTTCGTCAGTAAGTGCTTCAAGTCATCTTCACTTTCAGCAAGCAAGGTTATGTCATCTGCATATGGCAGGTTGTTAATAAGTCTTCCTCCATTCCTGATGCTGCATTTTTCTTTATTACAGTCCAGCTTCTCAGATTATATGTTCAGCATGTAGACAATAAATATGGTGAAAGAATATAACCCTGATGAACACCTTTCCTGATTTTAAACCATGTAGTATCCCCTTGTTCTGTTGGAACAACTGCTCCTTGGTCTATGTACAGGGTCCCACATGAGCAAGATTAAGTGTTCTGGAATTCCCATTCTTTGCAATGTTATCCCTAATTCGTTATGATCCACACAGTCAAATACCTTTGCATAGTCAATAAAACACAGCTAAAGAATTTTTTTGTGTGTGTGTGCTTTAGGTGAAAATTTATAGCTCAAGTTAAACATCGTTCGTGTATTCTCTGCTTTCAGTCAATAGCCACCTGACATCAGCAGTGATATTCCACGTTCCAAGTTCTCTTCTGAATGCAGCTTGAATTTCTGGCAGTTACCACACTTTATTTTCTTTGCATGTGGCATTAATAATATTGTTTGATAAATTCCACATTCCTTTGGATCACCGTTCTTTGGAATGACCACGAATATGGATCTCTTCCAGTCATTTGGCCAGGTAGCTACGCTGTCTTCTAAGTTTCTGGGCACAGAGGAGTGGGCGCTTCCAGCATCACAGCCATTTGTTGAAACATTTCAACTGGTATTCTGTCAATTCCAGGAGCCTTGTTTTTTGCCGGTACTTACGCTGCAACTTGGACTTCTTCCTTCAGCACTGTTGGTTCTTGATCATATGCTACCTCCTGAAATAATTGAATGTCTACCAATTATTTTTGGTACAGTGACTGTGTATTCCTTCCATCTTTTTTGATGCTTCCTGTGTCATTCAGTTTTTTGCATATAGAATCCTTCACTACTGCAACTTGAGGCTAGGTTTTTCTTCATTACCTTCAGCTTGAGAAATGCCGGGCGTGTTTTTCCCTTTTGGTTTTCAAACTCCAGGCTTTTGCACATTTCATTATAATACTTTACTTTGTCTTCTCAAGCTGCCCTTTGAAATCCTCTCTTCAGCTCTTTTACGACATCATTTCTTCCATTTGCTTTAGCTCGTCTACATTCAGGAGCAAGTCTCAGAGTCTGTTTTGACATCCATTTTTTTTTTCTTTCCTGTCTTTTTAATGACCTTTTGTTTTCTTCATGTATGATGCCCTTGATGTCATCCCACAACTGGTCTCCTCTTCGGTCATTAGTGTTCAGTGCATCAAATCTATTCTTGAGGTGGTCCCTAAATTCTGGGGGGATAGACTCAAGGTCACACTTTGGGTTTCATGAACTTGTTTTAATTTTTTTCAGCCTCAACTTGAACTTGCATATGAACAAATGATCATCTGTTTACAGTCAGGCCTTGTTCTGACTGATAATATTATGCTTCCCCATTGTCTCTTTCCACAGATGTAGTTGATTTGATTCTTGTGTATTCTGTCTGGCAAGGTCCATGTGTATAGTCGCCATTTATGTTGTTGAAAAAAGATATTTGCAATGAATAAGTCATTGGCCCTTCAAAATTCTGTCATGCGATCTCTGGCATTGTGCCTATCACCAAGGTAATATTTTCCAACTACCCATTCTTCTTTGTTTCCAACTTTCACATTCCAGTTACCAGTAATTATCAATACATCTTGATTGCATGTTTGATCACTTTCAGTCTGCGGCAGTTGGTAAATATTTTCAATTTCTTCATCTTTGGCGTTAGTGGTTGTTGCATAAATTTGAATAATAATCGTATTAACTGGTCTTCCTTGTAGACATATAGATATTATCCTATCACTGACAGCATTGTAATTCAGGATAGATCTTGGAATGTTCTTTTTGAGAATGAATGTAAACATCTTCCCTCCTCTCCCCTACCCCCTGTTGCCGCTGAGTCGATTCCAACTCATACAACCCTATAGGACAGAGTAGAACTGCCCCATAGTGTTTCCAAGGAGCACCTGGTGGATTCGAACTGCCGACTTTTTGTTTAGCAGCCATAACACTTAACCACCATGACACCAGGGTTTTCTGTAAACATCTTAGAAGTAATTAAATATCCATCAGTATAAGGAAAATTATTTGAAGTTTGGAAATCTGTCATACTTCAGAAATGATTCACTGTTTCATTCATAATTAAAAAAATATATTTTTAGATAGAGAAGCAGTGAGCCATCTATCAGTGAGAGCCAAACCTTAGGACCTCTTTAAAATGCTTTATAATTACCTTTGAAAAAACTATACCAAAAGATTTAAGCATGGAAGAGAGGTCAAGGCCGTGTACTATGCCATTTCACAGGTCTGGGGTTCAGATCTCAGCTCTACCAGTTGTAAACTAATTATATGGCACTGGTGAGGTCCCTGGATGGTGCAAAGGGTTTGCATTCAACTATTAATTGAAAGGAAACCCTGGTGGCATAGTGGTTAAGTGCTACAATTGCTAACCAAAAGGTTGGCAGTTCGAATCCACCAAGGTTGGCAGTTCAAGACCATCCAGTGGCACTTAAGAGATTACAGAAGGGGCACTTCTTAAAGATTACAGCTGAGAAAACCCTATTGAGCTCGGTCTAATCTGCAACACATGGGGCTGCCATGAGTTGGAATTAACATGATGAAACAGGTTTATGGAGTCCCTTGGTGGTGCAAAGGATTAATGTGCTTGTCTGATAACCAAATGTTGGAAGTCCAAGTTCACCCAGAGGTGCCTCAGAAGAAAGGCCTGGCAGTGATGTACTTTTGAAAAATCACCTGTTGAAAACCTTATGACGCATAGTTTTACTCTGACACACATGAAGTCACCATGAATCTGAGTGAACTTGAAGGAAACAGGTTTTATGGCGCTTTGGTTTAAAACTGCAAATATACATGGAAATACATGGAAATACAGCCATAATACATAGAACTACGGGGAGGACACAGATTAGCATGTGATCATTTCTTTCCTTAGTTTTAACATTGATTAAAATTAGTGTTTGTCTGGCTCGTATTTGGTTCTGCTGGCATAGTTTCTCCTTCTTTGGAATTACAGTACATTCTTTGTTAGATTAGGGAAATAGCCTGTTGATTTCTTTTGGTATTTACATACTTAATTCCCGAGGTCAGTTACCAAGTAAAATGATTTATATGTATCTTTGATGGACCGCCACCAAAATAAAAAACCTGACATACTCTCCATGGCAGAAATCCTTATTACTTTATAACCTAATACTTATTTGTGTTGCCTTTTAGTGGGGGAAATACAGGGAGAGTAAAACTGAATTGGTTAGTTCAGCTTCAGACATTCACTTGTACTCTCTTTTCTGTATTTTAATTTACAAGCCTAGCTGGGAAAAATCTATGCATTGGTTTTGAAGCCATAATCTCATGTTCAGTTTGTATGCTAGTCCATTGTGTAAACGTGAATTTTTAAGCAATTTAGCATTTCATCAAAGTAACAGGGCACTTGATTTTCATTCATCCATATGAAAACAATTAGGAAAAAAAAGCCACTTATCTTAAATAGTATTTGTCAGATTTTCTTCATCAAACTTGGTAAATACAGATCTCTTGACATTTTGATGAATTTTCATCACTCGGTGGTAAACCTAAGTGACTAGGCTGTGGCCCGTGAACAGCTCTTGTTTCTATATGGCATTAAAATGTATTTTTTTTTTTAAAACATGACTATAATGAATATTCAAAATTAGATTCATTCTCCAGCATGTGCGGAATAGGTCAGAAGTCGTGGCTGGAGAAGAGCACTTACTGGTCAATCTCAAGCTTTTATTATTTCTTCTGAGTCACATTTTTCACATGGTTCAGAGAGATAAATATCAAAGATGAAAGTAGCTGAACGTATATCTGTTTCAGTTTACCTAGACAACTTTGAAAATTCATTTCATATGTAGTTAAGTTAAAAGTTTAGTGCATCTCCCTAGCTGTATATTGTCTTGACTCAAAATTTCTTGGACCGTATGTTCAAGACAGCTTGAAACAGACATTATAAATGAAGAATAATCATTTACCATAGTTCAGAGCTCTTTCTTCAAATATTTTTCAATTTCTGGTTCCAGCAGAATTTTATTTACTCAAATATAAATCTTTTTTTTTTTTTTTAATACTCTAGAGCCTTAGAGCCTTATCCTCAACAAAACACCTCATTTTAGTACAATTGTTTTTATATCCTGTCACAGGATGATGATGATAAATGGAAAATGATTAAGTATATTGTTTGTCAGATTTCTTCTTTCGCAGTTCAATAAATTTTCCGAGAGTCCTCCCTTGTCACCTTATGTACAATGATTATCAAATGAAAGATATGTTTGAAATCCAAGGACAAAATCTAGTTTTTACTTTGGTTCTTCTTTTACAGACATATAAAATATGAATTAAAATTTGGGGGGTGGGACTACAGACCATGTTAATCAATGAGAGATATTAAATCCTTTATTTGAAGACATTGAGCTATTGTATACTTAAATAAGGAAAAAATATTTTGAGCATCTAATTCAGTGGAAGGTATATCTGTAATGACTAATGCTTGTATTTTGGGTAAATGGTTGTGATTCAAATGATTGCTTTCAATATATAATGCATTTATTCAATGAAAATTTACTGCATGTGGTACTTGTTTGTATAGTGTCAGTTTGTCATACCGTGGTGGCTGGCGTGCTGCTGTGCTGCTGGAAGCTACACCAGTAGTATTTCACATACCAGCAGGGTCACCCATAAACCCAGTGCCGTCGAGTCGATTCCGACTCATATTGACCCTATAGGTCAGAGTAGACTTGCCGAATAGGGTTTCCAATGAGCTACTGGTAGATTTGAACTGCAGACATTTTTGGTTGGCAGCCGAGCTCTTAATGACTAGGCCACCAGGGGTCCACGTGTCCCCCGTGGTAGGTGTATTTTAGTGGAGCGTCCAGACTAAGACAGACTGGGAAGAAGGACCTCGAGATCTGCTTCTGAAAAAATCGGCCGTTGAGAACCTTTTGAAAAGCAGTGGAACGTTGTCTGATATAGTGCTGAAAGATGAGTCCCAGAGGTTGAAAGGCACTCAGAATATGACTGGGGAAGAGTTGCCTTCTCAAAGTGGAGTCGATCTTAATAACGTAGCTGGAATAAAGTTTTCAGAACCTTCATTTGCTGATGTGGTGCAACTTAAAATGAGGAGCCCCAAACATCCACTAGTGACTGGAACATGAAATGTATGAAGCGTGAATCAAGGAAAATTGGAAGTCATCAAAAGTGAAATGGAACGCATAAAGATCTATATCCTAGGCATTAGTGAGCTGAAATGGACTGGTATTGGCCATTTTGAATCACCCAATTGTATGGTCTGCTATGCTGGGAATGACAAAGAAGAAGGGCATCGCCTTCCTCGTGAAAAAGAACATTTCAAGATCTATCCTGAAGTGCAGTGCTGTCATTGATAGGATAATATCCATACAATTACAAGGAAGAGCAGTGAATACAACTATTATTCAAGCTTACATACCAACTGCTAATACCAAAGATCAAAGACTACAGCCTTCAGTATAGTTACATCTCAACATAAAGAAAACTAAAATTCTCACAACTGGAACAGTGAGCAACATCATGATAAATGGAGGAAAGATTGAAGTTGTTGAGGATTTCATTTTACTTGGATCCACAATCAATGCCCATGGAAGCAACAGTCAGAAAATCAAATGACATATTGCATTGGGCAAATCTAGTACAAAAGACCTCTTTCAGGTGTTAAAAAGCAAAGATGTCACATTGAAGACTAAGGTGTACCTGATCCAAGCCATGGGATTTTCAATCACCTCATATGCATGGGAAAGCTAGACAGTGAATAGGGAAGACCGAAGAATTGATGCATTTGCATTATGATGTTGGAGAAGAATGTTGAATATACCATGGATTGCCAGAAGAATGAACAAATCTGTCTTGGAAGAAGTACAGACAGGATGCTCCTTAGAAGCAAGGATAGTGAGACTCTGCCTCACTTCCACGTGTTATCAGGAGGGACCAGTCCCTGGAGAAGGACATCATACTTGGTAAAGTAGAAGGTCAGCGAAAAAGAGGAAACCCTCAACGAGATGGATTGATTCCATTGCTGCAACAATGGGCTGAAACATAGCAATGATTGTGAGGAATGGTGCGAGACTGGGCAGGGTTTTGTTCTGTTGTACACAGGGTTGCTATGAGTTGGAAGCGACTTGATTGTACCTAACAGCAACAACATAAACCTGTTGCTGTCAAGTCGATTCCGACTTATAGCCATCCTATAGGACAGAGTAGAACTGCCCCTATAGGGTTTCCAAAGAGCAACTGGTGAATTCAAACTGCCGACCGTTTGGTTAGCAGGTCTACATGTTCCCCAAAATTCGCACAATTTTTTTTTTTACTTTTGTGGTGTTAAATTATAAAAATTCTCAGTTGAACTTTGGTGAGTAGCATCTGAGGTCTTAGAAAGCTGTGAGCAGCCATCTAGGTTACTCCACTGGTCTCACCCCTTTGGGAGCAAGGAAGAATGAAGAAAACTAAAGATACAAGGAAAAGATTAGTCCAGAGGACTACTGGACCACATCTACCACTGCCTCCACCAGACTGAGTCCAGAACAACGATACGGTGCCTGACTACCACCACTGACTGCTCTGACAAGGATCACAATAGACAGTCCCAGACAGCTGGAGAAAAATATAGAACAAAATTCTAACTCAAAAAGAAAGACCAGACTTGCTGGCCTGATAGAGACTGGAGAAACCCTGAGAGTATGGACCCCAGACACCCTTTCAGCTCAGTAATAAGGTCACTCCTGAGATTCACCCTTCAGCCAAAGATTGAACAGGCCCATGGAACAAAACAAGACTAAAAGGGCATACCAGCCCTGGGGCAGGGACTGGAAGGCAGGAGGAAACAGGAAAGCTCGTAATAGGGAACCCAAGGTTGAGAAGGGAGAATGTTGACATGTTGGGTTGTTAACCAAGGTCATAGAACAATGTGTGTACTAACTGTTTGATAAGAAACTAGTCTGTTCTATAAACCTTCATCTAAAGTACAATAAAAAAGAACCAAAAAATTAATTAATTTTTTAAAAAGTCTCAGTTGACAGGTTAACTTATTTGTCTTTTTTTTCCTTCTAAATTTCCTTGTTTCAGAATGGTCTTAAAACTGCTTGCATGTTTATTTTGTCAAATATCAAATCAAACCCACCGCCATCAAGTTGATTCCAACTCATAATGACCCTATAGTGACCATATAGTGACCCTATAGGACAGAGTAGAACTTCCCTGTACAGTTTCTAAGAATGTAAATCTTTATGGAAGCAGACTACCACATCTTTTGCCTGCAGAGCAGCTGGTGGGTTTGAACTGCTGACCTTTCGGTCAGCAACTGAGCATTTTAACCACTGTGCTATTGGGGCTCCTTATATCAAACCCAGTAAGGCAATAAATTAGAAATATTTAAAAAGAAAACATTGCTAGGGAACTTCCAGTATGATTGACCTACATTTATGGCTCTTATGGTTTCAAAGGTCCTTTTCTCATATATATATATATGTATAATTTTTTTATAATATATATAAAATACGTTATTTATATATATTATTTACAAACATGCAATAATTTAGCAGCAGCATCTCCGTGTTAGAGTTTCAATTGCAACATTTGCACTGAACTTGTGGACGCAGTCTACATATTTATGAGAGGATGTATTTTGAAGGAAATTGCCTGGTGATTATGAAAAATTTTAGGGAAAAAAAGTTGACATTAAACTTAAAATTTAAGTGTGTGCTTGTTGAAACCAAAAGAGAGCAGTTTAAGTAAAAATTGGCCTATAATATCTATAAAGTATAAATAATGTAGTGTAATGTTAATATTTCAATGTCCCTGCCTAAAAAATTTTCATAGACATAACTTTCAAGCATGCTACCATTTTTGCATCAGATTTTAATATATAAAGTAATGTTTATTTTCAAATGGAACTCTATAAGACAAGTACATGAAATATCCATTTTTATACACAATTAAAATTACAAGTATTTCATAAGTAACCATGTTAAGATTCCTAAATTCTTGTCACTTTACAGTTGAATATAGCCTCTTTTTTTGAGGCTCTTGGGGACATTGTGTAAGGACAGGGAAATCTAGTGAATCATGCCTTTAGAGTTTCAAAGGAGCATATGCACAGTATTGCTATATACTGTTTGTGCAATTTCAACATATTAGCCAAATAGAATTACAATTTTTTCTAATCCAATTTTGTCCTTAAGGTTTCATTTCTCCATCAGTGATATATTGGGAACTCCTCTAGGCAATAAATACACACAGGATGAATTGTAATTTTTTATTTCTAAAGTAATATGTTTGGTAACTGTCAGTGTTTCAAGATCAATTTATATGTCCACAGGGAAGATATTTATTTGCAGATTAAACATATGTATCTTACATTGTAGACATATTTTTTAGTTTTCCTTATGAAGATGTTCAAGTCACTATAGTTAACCTGATGTCACTTTCTCCCTGATGACATCATTTCTTTGGTTTGTGTGTGAGTTGATGTCCTAACTCTACCCTTCATTAGACATGGATCTTTGAGTTGGTCGCATATTCTCCTGAACCACAGCTTCACCTTCAAAAGAAGAGAAATCATACCTGCATCCAGAACCTACTAGGAGAATCAGATATGTATTACATTACTGTAGTACATAACAGCCAAGCGTACCTTCTTTAGACTACGAGTATGCCATGGACCCGTTTATCTCTATTCTGGCACTCAATTACAAATATTTGTTTGTCTCTCTACCTCCTCTACTTGACTATCAACTCCTCAGAGTGTCTCGTGTATTATTTTTGTCAAAATTCAGCAGAGCCCATAATGCAGAGTGATCACTAAATGCTTTTTTTTTTAGTGATTTTTAACTTTTTTTCTTTGGTGAAGGGGATATATGACTGAATGAGGGAATAATGAAATGCTTAACGGTAGAATCCAAGCAGGGATGATACAGATACATGTCTCCACTCAGTGTCAAGCTTAACTGTCTAAATGGAATATTGTTGATGTTAAACAAAAAATATAAGGAGTACATGAAAAAAGAGTTAAAAATGTATAGTCACTTTAGAAAGACTAAGACCTTCATTTGAAGTAAATGAGATGACGATACCTTAGCAATAGCCCCCATTGCCATCGAGTCTATTCCAACTCGTAGGAACCCTATAGGACAGAGTAGAACTGCCCCATTGAGTTTCCAAGGAGCAGCTGGTGAATTTTAACTGCTGACCTTTTGGTTAGCGGCTGAGCTCTTAACCACTGCACCACCAGGGCTCCTCTTAGCAGTAGAAGAAGGGTTAATATCATTTCTTGAATCTGACCCCAGATTTAAATTGTGATTCTAATGTTAATCATTATAAGACATAAGCTTCACACCTCGTAAATTCAGCCGGCCGTTTCCACCATCCAGAGCCACGTGAAATAAAGAACAGTTTCACAAAGCATACGTTTCTAGAGTCCTTTCTGCACTTTTTCACATTACGTTTCTCGCACAAGCTACCTTTCATGAGCTGTCTGCCACAAAGCTCTAAAAATAACAATGCAGATGTTTTAGTCAATAAATGGTCCATCTCACTTTCAGTCAGCCTAATGTATAAATAAAAATTGTACCCCCTTCCCATCTATGTCTACCATGCTTGAATCACAATATCAATTCAAAAAAAGAAAGAAACGTTCAAGAAACTGGGCATACACATACTTCTTACTCTTCCCTTTGCAGTGAGTAAAGGGAAAGAGAACTAATAATAATTTGACATTGTTGATGACCCCCTAAAGGCAGCCTGGAGTAAAAAAGTCTTCTGTTGTTTGTCTTGATGGGGAGATATAACTGGCTTTCATAATGCTAGAAGTACAGATGTCCTCATATTTAAAAAACTGTTTGATAAGATTCTTATCTGTCATATATTTCAGTTGAGGCATTTCATGCATTATATTGTATCTAATAGGCTTATTCACAAACGAAGAGTATATGAGGGAAAAGATGAGAATCACTTCATAACAAGACATTGAGATAAACTACCCTAAATGATGAAAGCTTCTAAATGCATATGGCCTTTTTATTCATGGCTTTTCTATTCAAAATATCAAACTGCTTCAAGTGGCTTTGATGACCTACTTAGGAATTCATGAAAGTGTTTTTCATAATGTGCTCACCTTTGGTGCTTCGAGGTTATGCAGATTGCTTTTATTTGCTTGGCTGGAAAAGAACAGCCAAGCGTGTGTTGCAGATACATAACACTTTGAAACAGTTTCTTACACAGTCCTTAGCTACTTTTCACTAACTTCCTGGAACTCTCTACCCAAACATCAGAATAAATGTCAAATATTATTAGTTCTGGAGAAGAACTACTAATTTTGGTTTCGACTGCACGGTACATACAAAAACCTTGGAACATTTCCAGTTATCTTCACTATCATTTAGTTCTTACAACCCAGAACAGACATTTAAAATGAAAAAGAGGGGGAAAAAAAAAGTATGCCATTATATTGAAGCTGCAGATGCATGTTAGCATCATCAGGAGATGAATACTTATAGTCTTTACTGGCAACCTGATCAGATATATTCTGTATAATTAAATAAGGGAGCAGTTTAAAAAATAAAATTACAACATCTTGGGCAATCCTTGGTGAATAATGGAGTAAGCAGAGGAGAGAAAATCCAAATGTGATTAGTGGTTGCTCTTCATGAGAAATTTTCCCCACCTCTAATTTGACTTTTCTGAAAAGCTTTAATGAATACTTTCCTCAGTGATAGTGTTTGTTGTTTTAAATATCATCATGGACTCTGTGCAGCGTGATTACCATATGAAGATGACACATTGGCGAACTTTATAAAATACCAAACGGCTCTTGCTATGACAAAGTCTAGTTTAACTCACTTAAGCCCGTCTCATCCATGCTGCAGGGCTCTTTTGCATAAATGTTAAGGTTATCATAATTCCAAAAAGAAACTGGCATTTTCAGAGACTTCTATGAAGAAAAAGACTTCGAAAGAAGCAGGAAATATTAGTACATCAAACACAGGGAAAGACAAGGTAGTTTAACTTGTTGGTTTGTTTCCTGAAACTCAAAAGTAAATATACTGTGGCTAAAAGTGTTCCATTTTTTTCCGCCTGCTGCAGTAATGGCTGTGTTACTTCGGGGCTTACACTTCAATAATTGATCAGGGTTTGTATAGCACCGGCTAAGAGCAAAAATAAGAGTGTTGCTGTGAACAAACTGCTGCAATGTTATAGCATTAGGCACGGAAACAAGATTCAGGAAATATAGATATAGAAGAAACAGGAAAAAGATGGATACATTGAGTGGTAAATACTGCTTCAGGCTAGAAAGTAATGAGAATTTTTCCGTAGAGAGTTTTGACCTGCTATTCAAAAATTGTTTCTTGTCTTAATAAATCCTAAAAGTGTAATTTACTTGCAAAGGGAAAGAACAAAGGCACCAAAATTCTTTTGATAACAACACTTGTTAAGGTTGATAAGTTGGGTTTCAAATGTGTGAAGAAAAATGTGTGACAGTTTGTTTTAAGGTGACAACCTAAGTGTTCAGATACTTTCATCTTATGCTATTTATCAAGCAGTACCCTAGTTGTAGCTTACACGTGTACATTTGCAGTATAGACTGTACTGAAGGAATATGTGTTGAATTCACCTGGAAAATACATTTCTATTTATTGGTAAATTGATAACCACAGATCTCTGTATTTTTTCTTAAACTGGTAAAAATAAGACTTTCCTGTTTTTGTTTTGTTTTAATTTGTTTCGCATTATATATAAGGAACATCAATCCTTTCAGGAAATGATTTTTTCTTAGTGTAGATTTTTTCTGCGCTGGATAGATGATAGTCTTATATTTTCTTCTTTTTCTGGGTTTAATTTCACATAACTCATAGAGGTATCAAGTGATTGGTACCAAAATGTATTTGTGTATATATGTCTGTCCATTCTACCACAGTTTCCATTTGTTTTATAAGCTATTTATGAATTTTTAGTTTGTTCTTCATGTTTGTGAGTGTGTGTGTATGTGTGTGTGTGAGAGAGAGAGAATGAGCATAAATAAGAATGAACGTCAGAAATCAACTTGAAGACTTTAACACTAGGAAGATTTAGGTACTAAGTTCTAAATTTAAATTACGATTCATCTGTTGAAATAACTGTTGCAACCTGAGGCTATGGTGTGGCAACAGTGATAAGATGTAAAGCAATATTACCAAACTTTAATACTAGTATAGAGAAGAAACTATGCTCTTAAAAATAATCAACCTGATTTTTTTCCATCATGAAATGTATCCTGAACCAAAAAACCCATTGCCGTCAAGTGGATTCTGACTCATAGCGACCCTATAGGACAGAGAACTGGCCCATAGGGTTTCCAAGGAGCAGCTGATGGATTTGAACTGCTGACCTTTGGTTGGCAGCTGAGCTCTTAATCATTACACCACCAGGGCTCTGTCATGTACACATACCATCTTAATTAAAAGGCAAGCTTTAGGATGAAAATTTGTGATCAAGACCAGATTTTACCAGTAAGTTCTTATAATGCTAAAGGAGCTCCACAACCAAATGAATTTGGGAAATGTTCAACTAAATAAAGATAAACAGATTTCTTTACTGAAGACTTTCTCAAGGCCTGTAATATTCTAGTGTACAATACGAACCTCCATGCAGGGCACTGAGTGCAGTGTCACCAAACTTATCTGATCATGGACACTTCTGTTCAGAATCTCAAGTATCTTGGAACACACTGAGAAAGACTGATCTTGACTCATACCGGAGCCAACCCTGAATTACTGGGCAACGAGAAAACCACTTTTCTTATTCTCCAACTTTATGAATTAAAAAATGTCCATAGAATGTCTGATATATTTCACAAGAATTGAAAATCCTCTTAAAAATTCTAGTAATAGAATATTCTTTTAAGTAAAAATGATGAAATTGTCTTAATGCAGAGCCAGAGCAGTTGACTCTAAACTCTCTTACTAGCTAAAGGGAGTTTATGGGCAGTAGTCTCCCTGAGTGCATGATTCTGTTGGAGATTCAGCAAATTTCTATATGGCACACACTTCGGGTTATCTCACAATGAGTTGAAATCATAAGTATTAAATCTGCAAATGCCAGGGAACTGTTTCAATTGATTCAACCTTTCTTTCATTCATTTAGTATACATTTATTTTGTCAAGTAGTAACCTAGGAGGTAAGGACACAGAGCTGACAGATGCAGAAACTGTATTTAAAGAGATAACTACCTAGGCAGGGAAGACAGACGAGAAAGTAGACAAGAACCATTCAGCGTCTTCTGACCTATGGTGTGGAATGAGACAAGAGTCCTATGGATGCATGTGCTAGGAGGTTGGGTAAATTACCCAGACTGGGAAAAGCAGATGATAACATTTGAATGAGTTCATGAAGGAATTAGTCAGTCAGAGAAAGTGCATTCCAAGAAGGGGAGCATGACAAGTATATAGGCACAGACAGACATGGGAAGAATATATACAGGTTCATATATACAGATAAAGAGGAAGGGAAGGAAGCTGGAATGGTAAATGAAAATAACTGCAGAGACGTTAAATGTTATGCTGTGGACTTGGGTGTTTTCCTCTGGGCAATGGGAGAACCATTGAAGGACCTATATGTGAGGAGAGAGAGAGGGATGGGTGATGGACTGACAGCCAGAGATAGACAACGATACCTGTTTTCTGACATGACTGAATATACAAGAGTGTGATTGTGGACTAGAAATAGAGTCTGGCTATTCGAAAACTTATGTCAGCTAGTAATGTATTAGCTAAAGCTCACCAAAGGAGTCCTGGCGCCACAGTGGTTAAAGCACTTGACTGCTAACTGAAAGGTCGATGGTTAGGAGAAAGATGTGGCAGTCTGCTTCCGTGGAGATTTACGTCCTTGAGAACCCTGTGGTTGCTATGAGTCAGAATCAACTCAGTGGCAGTGGTAGGTAGGTGGGTAGGTGGTAGGTAGGTAGGTAGGCAGGTAAGTAGGTAGGTAAAGTTCACCAAGGGCAACCTGCCCTTGCTATGAAATTTAAAGACAATTCATCATTAAGTCATTGTATCCTATTTTTATCCTATGTCATTGATTTTCGAACTACTGTTTAGTCTCTGAATCTTTTGCTCATGGATTCTTCAAAAAGGAAAATACAGCGAAGAAAATACCAAGAAGAGATGACTCTGCTTTAATTGTGGGGGTGTGGGAATGAACACCTCTGTGGCTTTCCATTTCTTTCCCTTCTTCTCCAGACCCAGGTCTGCCCTGAATCTCAGAGAATTCAGAAAAATCCCTGAAATGCAGTGAGGCAGAGTTTGAAAATTAGTCTTCTAAATATTGAAAAGCCTCTGTAGAACGAAACAGACTGATTCATTTTTTTTTTTTTTTTTTTTTTTGTATTTTAAGGAAGGCATTTTGCTTTCTTTTTAAAATTTTGGTTTGATTTTGTCATTTCATAGTGCTCGTTGAGAACATATTATGTGCCAGGCCCTGGGCTAAACCAAAAAACAAACCAGCTGCCATTGGGTGGATTCCAACTCGGTGGCCCCATATGTGTTAGAGTAGAATTGTGGTCTTTAGGGTTTTCCATGGCTGATTTTTTGGAAGTATATCACTAGGTGTTTCTATTGAGGTGCCTCTGTGTAGACTAAACCTCTAACCCTTTGGTTAACAGCCAAGCATATTAACTACTTGCACCACTCATAGGCTGCTCAGGCCCTGGGCTAGACATTGGGAACAGAGTGGTGAGCTTAGACAAGATCCCTATTCTCAAGGAGCTTACAGTTAAGTATGGGTGAAAACAAAAAAAATAACCTCTTAAGTGTGAAGTTGCTACTGTGCAACGTATTGCAGGGCGTCCTCCACGCTCAATCATGTAAGTGGTTGATCTGCTCAGTGAGGCCAGAGGAGGCTCCCTAGGAAGTTTCCATTCTACCCTCCAAGATGGTGGAGAAGATAGAGCTGAAAACTAATTCCCAGCAGAGAGAAGAGTGTGCAGAAGTGCTGTGAAGACAGTGAGCCTTGTCAACAGGCCAGTCTAGCTGGAAAGGAAAGAGCGGGGGGTGTAGGGTTGGGTAGGACGCTGGAGAGGTAGCAGGGAGTTTTGTAGGCTGACGTAAACATTGAGTATTTATCTGAAGAGCAATGAGAAGCCATTAAATGATTAAAAGCAATGCAACCTCAGGTTGTTTTTGAGACTACAGGTGACATTGTTTCTCTAGGCTTTATGTGGAGAATGTCAAATTTTGCATCAATGATTTGGGAATTTTGCCTACATAGGTGTCTGACTGATATTGTTCTAAGATTCAGGAATTTTTAGGAATCTAACCTAATGTTAGGAACCCCTTCTGGAGTTCTAAGTTTTCATACTTTCAGGATCACAAGACTTACTCTCAAAATAACTTCAGGTCAACTAAATTCAGCAATGACTGGCAAAATATCAGACATTCACAGAAAGGGTGGTAGGTGTGCTACATTTATGACAGCAAAATCCTACCCAAACACTGGAAGGTAGAATGTCTTTGACCTATGATAATTAACTTGAAGAGAAAAGTGTGGCTTTAAATTAATTGCTCAGCTGGAAATTATTTAGTAATTCTCTGACTTTCAAATCCCAGGGGTTTTCTACTTGCTATAGTATTGTTAGACATATTAAAATCATCCAAAAATGTAAATTTTGGAAAATAGTGCCTCTCCCTTTCACTTCTACTTTTGAAGGGTTTGTTTAGGTGTCTAATAATAATTTGAGTACTTTTTTTTTTTAAATATATGAATGGACACTAAGTATTTTACATGTTCTATCTCATTTTACCCTCACTGTTACTTCCAGGAAGTAAGGGCATTATTATTCTGATGTACAGATAGGAAACTGAAGCTTTAGAAGACATAACTTGCTCATCCAAGCCTGTATCAGCTAGGAAGTGGCTGAGTAGAGCTTTGAACACAGGAAGCCCAGCACAGAACCCGTATGATTACTACAGTGTCCTGCCTTGAAAATAATAAGATAACAAAGAATTGCTCATTTCATGGCACTCAGTAAATTTTTAACAAGTGGAACGGAGCGTGAGAAAGACTAGTACTATAAGCTCATGGGTTAATGTGGATCTGATTCAGCGGTCCTTTGTGTTACAAGGAAGACTGTCAGCCATTTCAAGAAGCTTTGGTGGCGCCAGCTGTTTGCACTTGGCTGCTAAACTAACGGGTGATGGTTGGAAGCCACCCAGTGGCTCTACAGAAGGAAGGCTTAGTGAATTACTTCTGTATAAATTACAGCCTAGGAAATCCTATAGAGCAGTTCTACTCTGTAACACATGGGGTCACCATGCACCGGGGGCCAGCTTGACAGCATCGAACAACAACATTAGCTCTCTCAGAGATCAGAATCTTACCACAAGCCAGTTTGACATTGAAGACCTATGAGTGAGACTTCCACAATCTCCCCAACCAGTAGAATCCAGACACTGTATTTGGTTCCTTGATGGGAAGTAGGAGATGAAAAGAAGGCTTTGTATCAAATTCTTAATTCGTAGGAGCAGAAAGACCTGTGGAATAATAATTTATTTCATTCACGCACCTTCTTCTTGCTAACCCAGTTGGCGCCTTTTAGGTAAAATAAACCAAACTAAAAGCTTCACATTAGGGCATGACTTTTGACCCATTTTTCCATCAAGGGAAAGAAAATAAACAAAACTTGTACACTTACACCATGGAGTCAGACAGCCTGGTTGAAATTCTGCTTCAGTTAGTTTTTTTTTTTTTAGCTAAGTGACCCTTTATAACCTATTCAGCCTTTCTAGATTGCAATTTGTTAATCTAGAAAATGAGAATAATAGTACCCCCCTCACAGTGTTGTTGATAAAACCCTGGGTTCACCGGACTTGAAAGTCCATGTTCTTTCCACTGTGTCATGCTACATAATTAAAAACAAGAACTAATACCATAACAAGCAATGAATAGGAGGTAATGTGCTCTCTGTTGGGGATAGCTATCCATTTTTTTCATAAATATTGATTGAATGCCCATTATATGTCAGACTTGATTCTGGCAGATATGCTCCTTAAATGTCATGCCAACTTACAATATTTAATTAAAGAACAGAAAAGGAGCTGTTGTTATTTCTGCTGTTGTTGACTGAAAATGCAGTGTGGGGTCACTACTTAAAAACCTCAGATCTTTACTCGTGGTCCCTTCATTTCTTTGTCTGTAAAGGGAAGAACTAGATTACGTACAGGTCCAGATATTTTCTACAAGTTTATGGTAGATTTCACAAGGTTTTGCTGGATAATAAGAGGTAAGCAAAGGATGTAAGGGATAGGAAGGAAGATGAGTTACAGAAAGAATGGGTGATGCTGCTTGTCAGTGAAGAATCAGCAGTCTGGCTGTGAAGATAGATGGAGTTATGCTCCGGGAACTTGGAGTGCCTGGAAAGGGACCTGGAATTATTCCAGTAGACAATAGGGCTACCAAAGGAAGCCTTTTCCCAAGTGTTTCTCTTATGTCGTCAAACGTGAAACTCAGGCCTATACTCTTCCTACTTAAATTACCTTAGTGTCTATCTTGCTTCTCTCTGGTGCCATGGTTTTATCTACTGAAGATCTGCTCAGATTCTCAAGTTACACTTTTGTATGTGTTCACAGAAAACACCATAATATACTTTAAAATGTTGCTGGCTAGTGTATTCAGCATCATCCTTGTAATTTGCATTGGGATTATTTAAATTAATCCTGTGTCTCACTTGAAACTCTTTCTAGAGTATTTGATGCTCTCACATACAACTTTTATATGACTTATACATTAATAAGGGATATTCTTTAAGTCAAATTAGTTATTTTCCTTTTCTCAATGTTTCAATATCTCAGAATCCTATAACCCAAAGTTACTCAAAGTTCTTTCTCCTTGGAGACTGCAATCATTATGTTTAAAACACACTGCTCCTATATACACAAAAAACATAACAGAGACCAAAAAATATGAGTAGTCGATTTCCTTCCTCTGAAGAAGGAAAGGCGTTTTGCTGGATTTTCAATACTTTTGTTTTGCTCATTGGAATGATGCAGAATGAAAAAGAACCAAGAAAGACTGGAAACTTCTCAGGGTAAGAGTGAACCCACCCCAGTAACCCAGTGCTGTCGAGTCGATTCTGACTCATAGCGACCCTAGAGGACACAAGGATATAAAAAACCAAACCAAACCCACTGCCGTCGAGTCAATTCTGACTCATAGCGATCCTATAGGACAGAGTAGACCTGCCCCATAGAGTTTCTAAGGAGCGCCTGGTGGATTTGAACTGCCAACCTTTTGGTTAGCAGCCGTAGCACTTAACCACTACGTCACGAGGGTTTTTGAACAAGGATATACCAGGCAAAAAAGAGGAGAGAGTCACAAAGAGAAAAAGGCTTGCAGGCACTAAGTTTTGAGACTTTTTTAAGGAGAAAGTGGGGGTGATGTTGATGTTGATCTACTTTGAGAGATTTTGGGGTAGGGCTGGGAAAAGGAGGTTAAGGTTTTCTCTGTCTTGGTATTGTAATTTCCATTTGTCATCTATATTGCTCTTTACGATATTGTCCCCCAGACTTTCAGTGGTGAATTTTTTTCTTTTTCCCTTTTCTTTCAAAAGAAATCAATTACTTTTTATGGATGCAGTAACACATACTGAATGGAGCAGCATGCATGCAGCTTTGTTTAAGTTGATTGTAATCCACATACCTAGTAACCTCTAAATTGAAGAAGTCAGGAGTCACATTCAGAGCAGAGATTCCTGGGATGTTTACTCCCAAAATGCCCATTTTTCTCAAGGAAGGCAACTTTGGTGGCAGACTTGCTGCTCTGTTCATACAATGAGACTGTAGCACTAGTGAAAAGGGGGGAGGTGGATGGACGACAGTAAAGCAGCAAATATATTGACAAAGGCATTTATTCTGTTTTCCTGATATTTGAGTTGACAATGCTAAAATGAAAGTTAAAAGAATATAAATATAAAAAACTAGAAACTGGTCAATAAGAAATGAAATATTGAAATTTTCCAACTATGTCAGTTTATTAATGGATGATAGGTAGCTTTCTGTTAACTGTACTTTTTGGGGGAAGTCTATGGGGCAGTTCTACTCTGATGGCAATGGTTTGGTTTTATGCTTCCATTTGACTTCGTTTTGGCTGTTGACAATTTGTTTTCCATAATCATGCAGGGAAGCTCCCTCTTATCTGTGAATGTACTGGAGGCTGTGGGTCCTGCTATTGTGATTTTGTTATGTTGGCCTTTAATTGCTGTATTTGTTCGCCTCTCTATCTTCCCTTGCTTTGGAATTTCATTGAGGATTGGTGTTAATTTATATTTTTCTTTGATATTCATTATCTTGAAAAACATCTCGTTTAAGAGTAGGACTCATTGAATGTCATATTTGAATTGAAATCTTTTTACATTATTCACTACTGTCCTGGAAATATAAGAAAGGATTTTATCTATATGACAGTTTTTGAAGATGAAACTAACAGATTCTTCAGACATCTCTGGTCAGGGCAGCCAATACATGAGGTTCTCTGTAAGATATAAATAACTCCTAAAAATATACTAGGACCTCTGGTGGCACAATGATTAAGGGCTCCGCTGCTAACCAGAAGGTCAGAGGTTTGAACCCACCATCCGCTCCACGGGAGGAAAGACCGGGCTGTCTGATCCTGTAAAGATTACAGCCTACAAAACTGTATGGGACAGTTCTACTCTGTCATATAAGGTCGCTATGAGTCAGAATCGACTCGATGACACAATAACAACATAAACACACTAATGTATTTTCTGGAAATGATTTTAAAATGATTTACACTCAATTTGGCTCTACCCTTAGATCCCTCATGTCTTTCTCTTTTCCTTCTTGGTTTTGGGTGTGCTTAGTCTGAAGTAACACCTGCATTTGAAAGAAATAGAACAAGGAATTCCTCTACATCAAATTGTTTCACCAAAATCATTTTTTTTAATAATAATTTTTATTGAGCTTTAAGTGAACGTTTACAAATCAAGTCAGTCTGTCATATATAAGCTTATATACACCTTACTCCATACTCCCACTTACTCTCCCCCTGATGAGTCAGCCTTTCCAGTCTCTCCTTTCGTGACAATTTTGCCAGTTTCTAACCCTCTCTACCCTCCTGTCTCCCCTCCAGAACCAAAATCATTTTATTTGCCCCATCAGTGTAAGCTTTAAAACTTTATCATTTACTCCATATCATTGCTAAATAACCTTACCTCTCCTTGATTTACAGCTAGAGGCATATTGCTTATTGTTTCTCCCTTCTACTTATTGAATAAATTCAGTGGATCCAATTGACTTGACCAGACTAAAAAGAACCATTATTAAAATTTTTTTAAATTTAGAATTTAACAAAATCCTCAGCATTCTTAATTCTCTCCAATTCTACTTTTTAAATGTTTTAGAAGGTTAATTACTTTCAGGTGGATGACATGAAAATTTATGTTGTTTCAAACTTTAAAAAATAGTTTTAACCACTAAAAATAAGTATAAATCCTATTTCATATTTGGCCTCTCCAAAGTCCTCCATAGTGCACATGTGGTGGGACAGAGCTGGAGACAGCTCTGCAGTTATGTTTCCAAACCCCACAGACTCACTGTAAGCTATGTTCATGTAAGAGCAAAATTTTACCCATTGTACATAACGGCATCATAGACAATTGTGGTGATTTGGAGACTGGTGAAAATTGCAAGCTATATCCCAAGTATCAACAGACACTTTCTGGGCTTTTCATGGAAATCATGGTTATTGCTGGTGTTTTTAGAAAAAAATATGTTCAT
Source organism: Loxodonta africana (assembly GCF_030014295.1). Lineage (NCBI taxonomy): Eukaryota > Metazoa > Chordata > Mammalia > Proboscidea > Elephantidae > Loxodonta > Loxodonta africana. The sequence goes on along the minus strand of NC_087347.1, from coordinate 105,272,113 downwards.
AAGGGAAGTTTATATATCTAGAAATGCAGGACAGGGTAGTCTTTGGGAGGAAATAGTACCCATTTAGCAGTATAATATTTCATAAGAAAAAGAAGGTCCTGGAACAGAAAAGATGATTTATTTTCCGTGCTATTAATAAAGCTTTAATAAAGGGATTTTTAATGTGAATACGCCATGATCGTTCTCCCCTGTATAGCGATAGAGTAATTTGCCTACTTAGAGGGTATTCTTCCAGACACATGATGATTCTTCAGTGTTATTGTATAAGTAATTGCATTTTAAAGTCTATAAGCCTCACAGGGTCTATGTCTAGCACTAAAGTTCCAAGAGGCAGAAATAAATCATTGCATTCCACCCATCACTCTGACGACCTTTGAGTTTGCATAGAATTATTTCTTTGTAAGTCCTAGACTCCATCTACTCACTCATTTCTATGTGCCAGAAACTGTGCCGGATTCTGGATGAGGGGATAAAGTGAAAACATCGCCGAAAAATAAGCTTGAAGAGTAGTGGATAAGACCCATAATAAATATATGATTACTAGATATCTCTACTCAAAATCTCTCCATGGTGAGCCTTCCCTGGCCACAACAATATTGACAATGTTAATCACCCCCTCCCATACCACACATCTTTCTTCCTTGCTTTAACTTTTCTTCATAGAAAAATAACCAAAAAATAGTATTTTATATACATATGTATGTATTCTTTTTGTCTTGTATACGTATACCTATTTGTATCTAAAAATACCTCTTATTTATTTTTGCAACTTGAAGACAAGTTCCATGAGATGAGAAAATTATGTCTATTTTGTTCTCTGATGTATCCCCAGTCCAAAAAAACAAACAAATATTTCCTGAGTGAATGAAGACAGTATGATTAGTAGTATGGTAGTTTCATACAGTGATATGGAAGCCCAAATGGGAAGCCAGCACTGGTTAAAGTTCTGTGGAGTAAGTCATATTTGATCTTGAGGAAGGAGTAAGAGTTAACCTTGCAGACAAGGAGGCATAGAGAGAGGCTAATTGAAGAAGAGAGAGCAGCACCGACAGAGCACAGAGTGATCAGTTCTGAAGGGAGAATAAAGTCAACAGGTCTTGTGAGGAATTTGGTGGGGAGTGGGGGTGCTCAGGAAGGATCAAGGAAGAAAGTTGATGAAGGAGGATCAGAAGACAGGTAGGGATTGGATTATTAAGAATCTTTTATGCCATGGCCAAGAAGTTTCAATTTCATCCTTAAGGTAATGAGTAATCTTTGAAGGATTTTCTTCAGGGCAGTGGAAAAATCAGATTTGCCCTTGAAAGATCACTCGGTTGGCAATGTAGAGGATGGATAGATACTCGATATTTGTTGAGTTAATGAATTCTCTCTCAACATTACTTTAGACCTTATAATATGGTGATTCTTCAAGCTTTACTATAAATATTGACAGACTGAGAAATAGATAACTCTGAGTGATTGAGCAGTTCTAGTGAGGAAGACAGGATTTAACCCAATTTTTGAGAACATTAAAAATGGGGAACTCTCCCTAAACCTCTCACTGTTTCAGGAACTATTCCTGTCACTACACAGATCTTAGTTACTCCCGTTAATAATCTCTTTTCTCTGAAACCTTTAACTGTCTTAAAAAGAAGCTTTCTACTTTAAAAACAAAAACAACTTTTTGACTTTTTAGTGTCTGCCAAGACTGATTTGATACATATCAAGTTTAGCTATGTACTTCTTATTCATTAAGGAAAGTTAATGCAAATTTAAATATCAACACTTCCCACCACAGAAAAAAACAAACCTACATGGAAAAAAAAAAAAAAAAGATTGCCAGATACACTTTGAGGAGTCTCTGATGTACACAACTTTGAGAGCGATTAAAACACACAACTTTGAGAGCGATTACTCATTCTGAATTCCTGTTCTACACACCTCTCGTTCTCTCACCTACTCCAGTACTATGGGAATTGGGTATAATGAAAAATGAAAAATCATTTTCTCAAATGTTTGTCTGAAAGCAGTTAGCTTCCTTAATTCTGAGTAGAAAAGTACTATTTGTTAATCTTTCTTTCAGCCTAAAATATTGCTATCTCTATCAGAAACAGAAATTAGGTGTAGGTGGTCTCACAGTTGGAGCCCTGGTTACACAGTGGTTAAGAACTCAGCTGCTAACCAACAGGTCAGTAGTTTGAATCCACCAGCCACCCCTTGGAAATCTTATGGGGCAGTTCTACTCTGTCCTATAGGGTCGCTATGAGTTGGAATCGGCTCAGTGGCAACAGGTTTGAGTTTTTTGGTTTAGTCTCATAGTTAAGGAGCCCCAGTGGCACAACGGTTACGTACTTGGCTGCTAACTAAAAGGTCAGTGGCTTGAACCCATCAGCTGCTCCACAGGAGAAAGAACTGGAGATCTCCTTTAAAGATTACAGCCTTGGAAATCCTATGGGACAGTTCTACTCTGTCATGTAGGGTCACTATGAGTTGGAGTGGACTCCATGGCACACGACAACGAGTCTCATAGTTGCTATTTGTATCTAAACATCAACAAGTTGTTTAGTTAGTATGAACTGGCTTAATTTAAAAAAATCTCTTGAGCTAAGCCTTCAGTTATGAAATCATTTCTTCAACAAAGGATTTGAGTAGCAATGTCATAAAGTAAATATTAAGGAAGTGCTAATTTTACTTAATTAAATAAGATCCCTTACTGGGAGGGCTTATATAACCCAGCATTAACACCACGTAAAAGTTTTCATTTGGTTTTAATAAAATGGCATTTTGTGGAAACTTTGACATAATATGTTTATAAATTTAAACTTGGCCAGTAAATTCTGACCATTCCAGAGAGAAGTTGAGAACATCACCCAGATCATGGCTTGCAAAGGGCATTGTATATGCCACACTTATTCATTTTATGGGAGCACTGGTAGCACAGTGGTTAAGAGCTTGGCTGCTAACCAAAAGGTTGACAGTTCAAATCTACCAGCTGCTCCTTGGAAACACTATGGGGTGGTTCTACGCTGTCCTGTCGGGTAGCTATGAGTTGGAATAGACTCAATGGCAATGAGTTTTTTTTTTTTAATTCATTTTACAAATTTTTACTGAGTGTCTCATAGAGGCGAGGCAGATAGGACTGAACAAGATCAACAAGACCCCTTTTATGACAGAGCTTATACTTAGGTAAAAAGGGGAGAAAGACAATAAATAAACAAGTAAAATACAAGAAATGTCAAGTAATCATAATGGCTGTGATGAAAATAAAACTGATGAAGAAAGGTGCAAGGTGACTTTTTTTTTTTTTAATAATTTTTATTGTGCTTTAAGTGAAAGTTTACAAATCAAGTCAGTCTTTCACACAAAAACCTGTATACACCTTGCTACACACTCCCAATTTCTCTCCCCCTAATAAGACCCCTCTCTCCCTCCACTCTGTTTTCCTGTGCAAGGTGACTATCTTAAGGGATCAGAAAACCCTGCTGAGAAGACAAAACTTACAGCTGATCCCTGGTTTTCCCACTAGGCCAGCTGATCCCTGGTTTTCCCACTAGGCCTGTCTTACTTAACAATCCACAATTCAACAACAACAATGATCACATCGGCAGTTCAGGTTTGGTGGATCTACCAAATTTTTTACCTCACACAGTTAGCATTTTAAATTTGCCTTACATTATTAGCACTTACCAGTGGATTTCGTTTCAATCTGATTTTCCATTAGTTTGATTCAAAACAATCTTAAAAAAAAAAACTGAAATTGTGCTCTCAGTAGTTAAAATTATCTTACAGGTTTGGAGCATGTGAAATCAGAGAAGAGCTACAATTAGCCTAAGCCAGTATCAGTTCAAGCTTCCCCCACATGGTTTACTAATACTCTTCAAATTCTGACTTCTGCCATTCCAGCCATATGTCTCTTTAAGCAGATACACTCTGTAGTGCCAAAGTGTGTCAAGGACATCAGTAGGTTACCAAAATCATTTTTATGTGCAACTTCTTGCAATATTCCAAAGTACTCTTCCACCTGAACCCCACCCCAACTCCTAAAATATAATTTTAATAATACACATTAAAATGTCAGGCTGATAATAAACCCAGAGTTATATTGCAGGGAATCTGTCTGGATTTTTTTTTTTTTTTTTTTTACGTCTTTTGGCACTAACATAATGGCGTAAGCACATGGACTCACACACATTGCCTAAATTCTTTTTCTTTTTTTCTTTTTCAGGTTTTGGGTACAGAGTAGTGCAAAAATTCATAATTATGTGATTCAGTACATAAATGTTAATTTCAGAAAAAGCTAGGAGAATAGGGATGTAAATTTGGGTTTGATAGGTAGACCAAGAGAAAAGAACTATACATATATGTAATATGGTTTTCTAGTTTGTGATCACAGCTTTGTCACCATATTATCCTGTGTTGCTGCTGGGGGAAAGCGAAGCAGTGGCTTCTGCCATCTCCGTGCACAGAAATCTCTGGAAATTGCACCTGTTCATTATGTGAGAAATCCTTCCGTGGGCAGAGAGGAGGAATTCAGTTTTATTCTCAAACTGTGGCCTAATTCTTGTAACTTGCGCATATTTTTCTTTGAGTCATGATTGTACAATCTGGTACCCATTTTGGGATAAAAACATTATTGAAATTGAGCATTCTAACTTTAACCAAGCTGCATTTTTTTATGAATCAGGTTGTAAAGTTGACTGCCACAATACAGCCGTGTCCTGTAAAAAGTAGCGCGCACACACACACGCACACATACACACACACGCACGCACCACAGAGGGCATCATTTAACACTTGGAAGCTGATTAGTCTTCTAAAATAAAGAGTTAAAATTTTTCCCTACTGGGCTTCCCATCTTTGAAACACCATGAGTCACGGTGTTTCCCATTTAACAAACACCACAAATTTTTATTGTCTGTGAGACTTCCATGTATCGCAGTAAATTTCAGTTGAATATGTTACGTCCACAATGACAGTAGTGATTGAGCCAAAAATGAGCGCCTTCTCCTTTAAATGTTAGCTGCAGCATCAAGTTACGTTTCCTCCATTATGCTAGACTGAAACAAGTCAGTCTGCACAGACCAAAATGTTGATAGATACACAGCAGATCAAAAAGAGGAGAGTCATTTTGAAGTGCTTGCTATCTGTCTGAGACGATAGGCTTCTGAATTTGTACTTCTTTGCAAAAAGAGACTTCACATTATTTTGTCAGTTTGTTTCAATTTGAGAGGTGTTGAAAATTGGTATTCATTTTTTTGATATAACCCTTAAATTGTACAATTTAAAAAAAAAAGGCTGACTGAAAGAGATAAATTAAATGGGTAGAAATATTTTCAAATCAAAGACCAACTGACATATATAAAAATGATGTATGTTTCTTACATGGTCCGCAGGGAGAATTCTGCAGGCTTGCTATGATCTCTACAATTTGCTTCAGGGCAAACTAGATTCTGGGATATTCTATTATTCCTTTGGTCTGTTTATCATGGAAAATGATGTACAAATGGAGAGTTCTTTTTGGTCTCTTTCTTTATCTATGGTTGGAATGGGTAAGAATTCACTTATCTCATGCCCTCACCTTCAGTAAAGTGCTACAGAAGAGTTCAGTGACCAGTAATCAATTATTATTGAGAAGCAATCAATTGCTAATTTCCATAATTATGCACATCTAAACACTATGAACAAGAAAGAGAAACAAAGCTGCACTCCAAGCATTGCCTTGTTAGCAGTATTTTGTTAACACAGGCTCTAAAAAAAGCTGCCGCAGCTGGTACCACAAATGTGTTTCCAGTATTCAGGCCATCAACGTGATTCGTCGCTAAATGTATAGAATCAGCTTCTTGCTAAAAACTACAATTACAGGTGATATACAGATTGAAATCACAGGGCTGGTTTGTCGAAGAAAATTGTCCTAATGATGGGTTTTCGGATGGGGAATGCAGCTCTTTTCTTTCTCTGTGATGGGTTGTGAAGGCAGCTGCACCTGCCTCTATGCTGTATTCTGCCGCACTTAATGATATCTGATGATATCATTAGGCAAAGTGTTCATAAACAGATGTTGAGCCTGTGCCTAAATGCTGTCAGATGAGCGGTTGCTGGCCTGAAACAGTATTATTTATATAGAACATTTACGTTTGTTATGTTAATAACCCCACTATTAGCTCTCTGGATGTTGCGTTAGGAATGTAAATGTAGTTAATATGAATAACAACCTCTTTACTCTTTGTGCTGCAGTTGAGTATAACTTTGAGGCTTTGGGAGAGAAACAAAGATACCCCCACCAAGTCCTTTTGACTTCATGATTTTTTTTTTTTTTTTTTGGCACCATTCAAAATTTTGATCAGAAGATAAATGGTAAGAATCCGCCGGACAGATGTTAAGTACTAGAATTTGATTTTCCCAACAGTATTTTCAAGAGATTCTGGTATCCATGGGTTTTCTTGTGTAAGCCCAGACCATAACCCTAATATGTTAGAGTGGTGATCATAGATGCCAAATTCACAAGTATCCATATCAAGGAGAAAGTCCTCAAGAAACAGTTGGCTATGGATCCATTTTTGTTGTAGCCCTTTCTCTATCACTACCTCATTTATTTCCCATATAATGTGTTGGGACATTGTGGTCATCTGTCACAGTCATTTTAGTTTTTTTTTCTTTAATTTTTATATTGGTGATTTAGGTTTTTGTTACCTTGATGTCATGGTTGCAATGCCCGAAAGTGTCACATGACAGTTAGTCTGTGTGTGTTTAAGCCAAAGTTGAATTTTATACCTCATGGTTAATCCATGCAGACTAAGTTCTGTAAATTCTGACAGCCGTCAAATGTACACTGTTTGCCTGAAACACTCTTCCACTGTGATAGCCATAATAGGATTTTTTTTTTTAAGTGCTTTTTTTCATTGATTTGGGTTCATTTTATGTGACATTTTAACTCTTTCGGAAAGATCCAGTACTGAAAAATTGCACTCGCCTGTTTTCAAGATCAGAAAAACAGTTATTGCGAATTTTTAATGAAGAAAAAAACAGTGTTAAACCAATGCTTTTTTCATTATAACCATAATTAGAGGTTACAGTGATTTTTTTTGAAGTGTCATTCTCATCTCAATTAATGCTTATGCTGTAAATGGTAAAGATGTCCATGTATGTTTGCTTCAGCCTGTAGGTGTGCACGGTATACTGGAGGTATGTGTTTACGTGTGTAATTTCTTTCCATTTGTCCTATACCTAAGGATAATCTGAATTATTTATGATTTTAAATAATCATGATAGAATTTCACTCATGTCATATTTTCCTATGCCTCCATTGCCCATCACTTCAATTTTGATTTTCAGGAAAATGCTGGAAACTCCCAGATTCATTTTTATATGGAGATTTACCAGCATCTTGCAAATAAGGAAATGAGAAAAGTTTATTAAGTCAGAGGACACATATTCTGTCCCATATGAATTGATTTGTGGCTAGGATATTTATATGGGGTAGATTTTTAAAAATTTGTAACTGCTCAGTTAAAAAAAAAAAAAAAAGGTTGCTGTTGAATCAATTCCAACTCATAGTGACCCTATAGGGCAGAGCAGAACTGCCCCATAGGGTTTCCAGAGAATGCCTGGTGCATCAAACTGCCAACCTTTTGGTTAACAGCAGAGCTTTTAAGCACTGTGCCACCAGGATTTAGAAGGTAGCTTTCCCTCAAATGTGACTTAAGCTAGTAAAACTATAAGGATCTTTTCCTAGAAGAGAAATTTGGGTACTGAAAGGAACGTAAGAGCACTCAACATATCCTAATTAACATCTGGCAGATCCAGAATGTGGAAGGAGTCTGAGAGAACCTGTAGAGTTATTTAGATTTTCCAACACGGCTTGTATAGGGGAGAATCTAAAGCAGAGTACGAGCTTCAACTTCTAGGACATTGTGCTTTGATTTACTTCACACTGCTGGAAGTTGTATAGAAGAAAACTTGAGGATCACCTTTTTACTTGTTCAACCAGTCAACAATTAGGAAAGCTCGCCAGTAAAAATGCTCATTCTAAACTCCTCAGAAATTTAGATCGATTCAAGTGACAGGATAAAAGAAACTGCTGAAAACGTCAACTATTGTTGAAATGAGATCAATTCATCAAAGTCTGTTTAAGAGGCTACCAAGCTGGAAGCCCACCACTGTCTCCAAGAAGCCTTTTCATTTCCTGTCTTCTCTTCAGTAGCAGTAATTCTGACCAGTTCCTTCAGAGGAAAGCATGTCCCTGGCTTGTATTAATTTCCCTTCATTCTTAAAGATGGTAGATGATATAACCATTGAATTTGTAATTTTCCAAAATATTTTGTTTTCTTATGTTGAAATTAGGTCATGGTCAGTTTGAATATGAAAATATCTTTTATAAAGCTAATTGGTTCATTCTAGCATTTTTGTTGTTGTTGTTGTCGATGTTTCCATTTACCTAGAAAACCAGACTTTCATGCAAGTTTTTAGATAATAATAAATATAATTTATATCAGTATGATGGGATGACGTGATTACCCTATGTGTAGGGGTTGTTATACATTGCTAGGTCCAGTTGAGCAAAAGCATTACCTATCTAGGCCTCAGTTTCTCAATTTATCCCATCTTACTTTCTCTTGCTTCTTGGAAATATATGCATATGAATGATAAAATGCTAAGACCTGTGGAAGAAGTCATACACAAGTCCACTATTTCCGTTTAAACTTAGCGGCAGTCACCCATTGCTGTCGAGTCGATTCTGACTCATAGCAATGCTATAGGACAGGTTAGAACTTCTCCATAGGGTGTCCAAGGCTGTAATCTTTACGGAAGCAAACTGCCACATCTTTCTCCATGGAAAGGCTGGTGGGTTCGAACTGCCGACCTTTTCATTAGCCGCCAGATGCTTAAACCGCTCTGTCACCAGGGCTCCTGGCAGTAAGTCAAGTTAAAATATAACAGGGCTTTTAGAGCAAATACATTAAATGAATACTTGTTACAGAATATCTTCTTGTGATGATAGCAATAATAATATTGCCATTATTTTTGATTTTTTGTTATTTTTTTTGTTTATGCCCTAAAAATGAAGAGGAGGTGAATGAAAATATATTTTACCAACACACAAAAATACAGAGATTTGTTGATTGTCACAATAGCCCCACTTAACTGAAACCTGTTTTAACTGAGTCTGTCTGTTCATGTTTATAATTAGCTTAATTTTCAACAGGTTTTTGAGAAACGTTATCTTTTATTGATTGATATATATTCCCGCTTTGCACCTCCTGTATGTATTCTCGCTGGAACAACCAGGGACTTTTATCAGTTGCCTGAGTATCAACATCTGTAATAGTTAGGAAATTTCATGAAGAACTCAACACTTCAAAAATTATAAGAAAAATGCTTGCTTTTTAAAAATAAGTCTAGTATCTTCAGAAATGGGTCCTAACTGGTTTTATAACAAAGACAAGCTAGAATCACTTAAGGGCTGCTAATTTATTCATTATTTTATTTTGTCATTTATTTTTCCAGTTGATAGAATTAAGTATTTTGTGGTAAAATGGCCTCAAGGAGCAAATAAGAAATATAAAACATTTGTGAACTGTCTCTGCTCTCTTTATGTGTCTTATTAAAATATCCATTATATTATAGTATGTATATAAAGCCAGTTTGGAAAGTGCTATTGCATTGATTCCTACTGACGGCTACCCCATGTGTATCACAGAACTGTGCTCCATGGGGTTTTCAATAGCTGATTTTTTAGAAGTAGATCTCCAGACCTTTCTTCTGAGGTGCCTCTGAGTGGACTTGAACCTTCAGCCTTTCCAGTAACAGTCAAGTCAGTTAAAGGTTTGCATCACCCAGGGAATACGTGGTTTATAGTGTGCTTTGAAGATGATATGGGCCTTGGTCAAGACGAAATTTGGAGATTTCAGGTCAGCTGATGTGCCATAGCTGTTAAGATGAACAGTTTAAGAATGGATCAAGTATGCAGAAGGTACTTTTGTCAATAATAAATGTAAAAGCATGTGTATTAATATGACTTCCCAGTTGTTATTTAGCATGTGTAAAGACTATTGACCTATTCCTTACTGTTTCATTTTGGTGCCTTAGTCTAAACCAGCCAAAAGCATCAACTTAATAATAAAAATGTTTTAAAGGATCAATATGTGTTTCTGATAGGGCCCATCCTTTCATGGGGTGCTATCATCAGGAAATTCTCCAGCAAATAACATAGTACTCCTGAGCTGATTTTCACCTGGAAAGAGGGGTGGGGGAGTGGGGAAAAAAAAGGAGAGTGAGAAATTAAGACTATTGAATTTCTGAATATGACATCATTAATCAAATTCCACCTTCATTAAGCAAAATGCTTAAGTGAACAAAATTTGTTTGCCATGATGAACAGAACTTGCCCCAGGTAGTTTGAGTCACCAGTTACTTGAGTCCATTTCTTTTACAAGGGATCACTTTTTAACCATGGGGGGATATGTGATGACTCTGAGAATGGCTCAAATTTGGGCATCTGTAATTATGTATGTTAGCTTGCGATTAAGTAGCAGACTTGTGGTGGGAGGATTAATGTCAGAAGATTCTCCATTTTTCAATCTTGTGTCTACATCAATAAGATTGAACTAATTGCTATTTGGCATTTAGAAAATGAACTACTCTTGTACCCTGGAGCGTTGCTGTAATATGTCAAGGAATAAGGAATATGATATTTCTATCTTAGATAATATACAAAGGTATTTACTCCTGGTAGTAGCATAGAATCTCATAATTACTTTAGCCTAAGATATAGCCAGTATATGAGCCATCAGAGTAGTGTTTAACGGACCAGTTAACTACATATAACATACGTTTATTCACAACGTGTGGATTTCTTAGAATCCATTGCCTTACACTAAGTTATTAGAAACTGACATTGTTTATCAAGGATGAAGACAAAGCTTCACCTTGAATAGCCCTGTTTGTCCCTGTCTCCTGCCACCATTACTATCTTTGTTTTTGATGCACATTGTATTGCAGTAAATGTTTTTTTCCTCCATCCATTGCCTTTGGCATTGACTATCCTAACATATTTAGGGATTTTCAGGTTTTTATGGTATTTTTCCAAAGAAATTTATAGTTTGGGAAACATTTATTCAAAGAGTTTTCTTTATGTACTACCACCATCTAAATGAAATAAATACATATTCTCAACAAATTACTATTAGAAAATTGTATATATTTAGGATTCATTGCATAGACTGCCTTTCTCGAGTCATTGGAATACAATAATGATCATTATAAGGTGGTTTTCTGCCAAATGGCTAAATATTTGGGGTTTAATTTCAATCATCTGCGATTAGTAGAATTTGTTTTTAGAGTAGTATTTTCCAGAATGTGGCTCATGGTATCAATTATGCTCTACGGAAGAATTATCCATGATCGCGTAAGTTTGAGAAAATTTAAATGAGCTGTTACTCTCTTGAAGAGTCACAATATGCATTAACATTAAAGGTTCTGAGAAATTGGGCATAAAGAGAATTCTTTACTGAACTCAGTATTTTAAAAAATTGTATGTCATCCTTCCCTCCCCCTCCCTGCCTTTGGAATACATATTGTAGAACTGCTTTGAAAAGCACTGTTCCAAAAATTATTTTGCATTAAAGGGATAGGCAGATTACTTACACATAAATATCTGAGTCATTTCAAAAATTCTACTTTCTTCCACATTCCCTGAATCTGTTAATTACCTAAAATACTTTAACCAAGTTGGAAAAAATAATCTTAAAAAGTGAACTGTCTTTGAAAATTTCATTACATTATTATTATCAAAATGATTGTGTTGAAATTTTACTTTAACACTCTGAATTTTCAAAGTTAGAGTTTTTCATTTTGTTGAAAAGACTCACATTGAATCTGTGTAAGCCCTTATGAATAAAAAAAATTCTCTTTCAAAAACCTAGGATATCTATGATTATGAATTAAAAATTAGAGGAAGAGTGAACAAAAAATGATTGAGATTAAGGCCAAGAAGGAGACCTGGCCTTTAAAGAAGACCTTGTTGAGATATGGAGTTTTTGCCACTCTTTGAACACACTGGAAAAGTGCAACAGTGTACTGATACCCTATTAGTTAATAGGTAAGCTTCCATCCTACTGCCCTCCACAAATATTTAGGTTGAATATATGGTGTAGAGGAGCCCTGGTGGCGCAGTGGTCAAAGTGCCCAGCTGCTAACCAAAAGGTCGGTGGTTCTAACTCGCCAGCCGCTCTCTCACAGTCTGCCTCTGCAATGATTTACAGCCTTGGAAACCCCATGGGGCAGTTCTACTGTGTCCTAGAGGGTTGCTATGAGTCGGAATTGACTTGACAGCAGTGGGTTTGGTTTGGCTTTATATGGAGTAAGGGTGGTTTGCATTTCTAAAGGCCTTTCTGTTTTTTGACCATCTCAAAACTATTATTTACTCAGCTATATAAATCAAGAACTACGTGAATTACATGACATGAGGAAAATATCCAGAAATACTGCCTATCGGTCTTCAACTTGTAGTTGAAATCAGTGAACGAAAGCTTTACTCCGTTCTAGGGATCTAAATGGATGTAGTCCCATTTCGTAAATTCCATATACTTGTTGAAAGACTGGAAAACTAATGAAATATTACTATAATTTTGATAGTGTTTTAGAATACACTGAACTTATTCAAGGATGCCATAGTAATTCTGAGATTTTCGTTGCTAAATATTTCTTCATGGAGCCTTGGCGGAGCAATGGTTAAGAGCTTGGCTGTGAACCTAGAGGTTGGCAGTTTGAATCCACCAGCCCCTCCTTGGAAACTCCATGGGGCAGCTCTACCCTGTCCTATAGGCTCGCTGAATATTTCTTCAGAATGTCAGTAATTGTTTTTCAGTTCAAGAGTATCAATAACCAAATCATTATTGCGGTCTAAAAAAAAAAAAAAAATGCGGTCTAGCACCCCAAAATTGTAATGATGGAGCAAGAGTATCATTTAAGTCTCTAAAATAATGTTCTCTGCAGTGTGGTTTCATCTGCAGACATATTATTTTCTTAAAGCTAGAACCCCTTATTTGAATTGGCCCCAGTAAAACATAAATGGCCCTCTGAACTACTTCCTGATGAACAGATTGACAGTTACCTCATACTCACCAATTAGAACAAGAAATCATATCTTCTCCAAGTATCTTCGTACTTCCATAGGAAACTAGCAAGCTCCAAGGTTCAGTATCGGAGGCAGAGTTTTGAAACTGTAGTCCCTCCTTACGTCGGTCTGATTGAGCATGCTGAAATCTGTGACACAATGATAGAGGCGAGATTTGTGCAAACAAGTGTTTCATTGAAAGCAAAGATGTGCACTGCTTGGCAGGATCCTTCTGAACCTTAAACGTAAAAAGTATGGCTGCCTAAGAGCACACTCACACACTCAGAGTATTTCAGTACCGCTGGCTTAGCAAGCAAACAAAATGCAGTTCAAATGGCTTAACGATCCTACAGACGGGAGGCACCAGTTTAATGAGGTCTTCTCTGCTTGGAATTAAAGTAGAAGGAGTTTTACAGAGAACAGTATTCAATAACAAAATATTAAATGATAAACACAGATTGCTGAAAATCAGACGGGCCATTTTAAGAAAAGCATTTTAGCTCATCATGATATGTAGCACCTTATTTAAATTAGGAGGTGTTAATTCGTAGCTTGAATAATATATTAATATAATATGTAAAGTGAATGGCATTGTTAATCACAGTCGCGCCTGGAACGACTTTGCTTCTGTGCACTGAATGTTAATTTTGCAAAACATTAATTTCAAAGATTTTGCAGCAGTGCTTTTGTAATTAAATATTAATGTCACATGTTATTGCAGTAGCATGTTTATGAAAGCCGGCAACACTTCAAGTCAACTCATTTGTTTTTATATTTATTCTTGTACATCTGCAATCCCTTCCATTTCACAATTTCGAAGTGAAGGCCATTTTGAATAGTCAATATGTGAACATTTTTCATTGTAAGCGTTTTTTAACATCCAACAGGGTAAATATTTAATGTTGTGTTTTTAGCTGGTATAATTTTTCAGAAAATTGGCTATAACTTTTAACAACTCAAAGGTACCTAAACTGTCTCCAGTTTTGGCTTAAGTGATCTGAAAATAAAGTAGCAATAAATGTGATGAAGCTGTGTAAAAATATTTAAGAATTACAAGGCTTTATATGAAAGTTTTTGAAATTAGAACTGCAGTTCTATGCACAGGATAGTCAGTAGTTATTTATCTTCATATATTTTTATTATGGCACTCTGTTATCTTAAGAAAATTGAAAAGATGGAATCGACTTTGGTTAACTTTTTTCCAAGTTCCGTAATTTGAGAAAGAATAGAGAATTCTTGCTTTGCAGAAGTGGGCTTCACCTTTGTGACATGTTTGAAGTTATACATTTGCTTTAAAAAAGAACCTGTTTTCTGCTTATCATCTTATTTCAAGTATGTGCAGTTTATATGTTATTGGATTGTCCATGACTACTTTGACCAATTTGCTGTATATGGTGGTCTTACCCATGAGACTCTCAACCTGTGAATGACATTAGCCTAAATTAAGTCATTTCCATTTTTGAACCTTGACAACAAGAAATACATCCAACATATTGTATTTTAAAGTTATTTTACCCATCTAGTAAAGTTGCATTTTACAATCAAATCCCTTAAGTACATTTTTTTTTTTTTTTGAATGATGGAATGAGTTACCCACAGTGCCAGAAAGAAAAAAAAAAAAAAAAACCAGGAAAAATCAAGATACATTATGTTTGGTTATGGGCACATTTAACAGTTAAAAATTATATCTGCACCTGATGTTGCATGTTAACAGCTAATGCCATTTGACAGTGATGAAATTAAAGGATGAAGAAGAGATACAAACTACATTTTACAAGCATGATGGGTCTCCAACAATGCCATTTAAATATTATTTGTCACTATTTAAAATGAACCTTTCCCCTTTAAGCTATGCCATTACGCTCATTTGTCCTGTCACCGCTGACAGGCTATATGACTCACACACAAAAATGGTCATTAGGTACTGCATCTTCATCTTATTTGAAAAAAAAAAAAAAAGAAAGAAAGAAAGAAAGCATTCTGATGCCTCTAAAAGCCTGTAATTATTTTCATCCGAAGAGATAGTGTTGCTCAGAAGGTAATTTAATAACCTTTTGCATGTACCTGGGGAATGCCTCTCCAGGGAACCAAGGTGCCGACATGCCATTCAGTCGTCAAAACATGACCTTTAATGGTTGCTTGGAGAGAAGTTAGCGTGGAATGTTGTACACAGTGCAATGCTAATTCTGCTTTCTAATATATGCAAAATTTAGTTCTTGAGCAATGATCTTTGTAAGATGAATTAATATAGGTACTGCTCCAGGAAACAAAAGAAATTGCAATGTGAAAGCCTCTTCCCCCCCATGATCTTTTATACTTCAGTTTGAAGTAGCTAACAACTTGCACAATTTGTATAAAAAATAGTGTGAAACATTCCAGAAGTCATTTGCTTCTTTTCTCCCTTTAAATTGTTTGAGGAATTCTATCCTATATACTGTGGAAATGTAAAACAGGATTTAAGGGATTTCTTTGATAAGTTTATTTCCCAAAATAAGGCATTGGCTCCAACTCCATGAAAAAGAAACCAGAAAAGCTTACCTTTAATATATTTTCTGTTTTATAACACAGCCTAGGTAGCTCGATGAAATTACTAATGCAGTTAGTGAGTTAATAAAAAAAAACCCTTAATGGATTTTCATGTTAAAATACGGTATTTTGAACATTGGCATGTACAAAAAGATGCGCAGGCGGTTTCCTGTGACAACCAGGTTCAGAAACTCCTTATTTTGGCGCTCTGATATTAGATCCCGCCTTAGTTAGAAATGCTAGGATTTCAACTCCTACCCCTGACATGCCATCCGTCAATTTATTAGCACGCTGGTGCAGTAAGCCACTGAACAGGCTATATCAATTCGTTTAGTTTTTTTTTTTCTTTAAAATGTCTGTAATCCTCAGCTCTGCTCTCTCAACCAGTCAGCATTAAAGATTTATGTTGCACTTTTTTTCATTGCCACACCTGAATATGGATTACTTAAATGGGCTGTAAATAATTCATATCTGGGAATAAGTTTCCATTACTGACCAATGTTGTAATTTAATATACTGTATTACAGGTTATACAATTTTAGATTGTTTTCTGTGTGCATTCAGCAGTAAGGCAGACAACAGTTTAAGTAAAAAGGGTGAGATGTTTGTTCAGCTTATTTCCATGTTCACTCTGTAGGCTCAAATCAGCAACAGGGCTAAAGGAAGCAGAAAGCTACTTTCAACTTCATGTCTTTTTACTATTTATGGAAACCTTTCAAAAAAAAAAAAAAGCACTTGACCCAAAATAAAAATAATGTAATAGCAAATTATTGATAAAGTCAAGGAAGAAATAAAATGTGTTAAGGTAGGTGGCTAGGAATCTTTTAGTTCTTGGAATTGAAAAATAATCCTGATTCTTGAACCCAGAGGTTAACTTTCCTGTTCAATGCTTGATTATCCTATGCATAAAATGCCTGTAATAAAATTATAATTTATTTGACAGTGAAGTTTGAGTGAGGCTACCAGATCAAATATGCAAAATGTTCAAGTACAAGCTATCTTTAAAACCTAAGCAAGTGTTTACTCTTAACAGAGATTTAAACAATTTAAGATTAAGTTGAGTATAGTAGAAATTAATAATAGATTAATACATGAAAATCTACGAAGACACATAAGATAATGATTTAAAAAGGAATAATTTAAAAAGATGAATTAAAAAGTCGAATCAGAAAAGAAGGCCAGCATAAACTAGGGAAAAACATGCTGTGAATAAAGTCTGTTAGATCTTGAAATAGGAGAACTGCTAAATAATGCATAGTTTTATTTTTCTATAATTTGCATAAACCTTAAGAGAGTATTTATTTGTGTAAAACTTGATGTATCGAGTAAGGAGAATGAAAAAATGGCATTCATTTTGTTTTCATTTTGGTATTTAGGAAAAATATTCTGTTACATATGGACTACTTAGACCTAATCATCTGACTGAATGTGATGTGTGTCTTGAGCCAGGTTGGAAAGGGCTGGCTGGAGAACAGTGCCCTGGTCTTGCTGCAGGCGATGCAGGTTGGCCCATGCTCTGCTGGGGAGCAGATGGTGAGCCAATGCTTGTAGTCACACTTACCTTCCTTGCTAAATCCATAATCCCTCACTGGACACGGAGCCAAGGCAGGCTTTGGAGGCAGAAAGGAGGTTACAATCTGGACTTGGGTAGTGACTGCCAGAACTGAGAAAACAGCTCAGAAATTTCAAATGCTTAACAAGTTATCTGTCTTGTCCCTAAGCCAGTGCAGCATTTTTAAAAGTAATTAAGACATGATTGAAAATGTGTATGCCATCTAAATACAAAAATCTTCGGAAATCATCAAAACCAATAATTAAAAGATACACTTAATATGCCATTATGAAAAAAAAATACTTTTAAAATGGATTACATTTTTGTGTTTGAAAGAAAATATATAAAGTTAAAAACAAGAAAGAGGAAGCATTTATATAATGAGAAAAGGCTTTTTTTTCTTTACAATCTAGACCTTATAGAAGGAAAATATTTCATACATGCCTGTAAATGTGTTCCATGTATGAAATATTTTCCTTCTATGATGAAATTGATGGATATTCAACATCTATAGCTACACTAACATATATTCTTTTCAAGTTATCCTTTGAGGGTATTAAATGATTGCAGTTATTTTTTCTATATATGATAGTTATGCATGTATATGTATGTTTTTCTCTGTGTAAACGGGGTTCATCATCAACACAGACATTATAGCTCAGAAAGACAAAATAAAAATATTGAATGGGTAGCCAAATTCTAATCATCTATAATAAAAGGGATAGTAAGTGCCATCTGTTTAATGTAAAAAAAAGAAAAAAAAACTGATAGAATGCATACATTTCTAGTAAATTAAAACCATGGAATAATTCATATAAAACAAAATATGTATAAAGTGTCAACATACTCCATTAGGATGGGATTGACTTAAACATGTACTGTCTAGATAATAACATGATCAGAGGAGAAGTAAAATCTTCTGATTGTGGTTTGCACTATACCACAAATATTTTTTAACAACATGCTTTAGTCTCCTTAGCGGCTGTAACAAAACTCCTTAGTGTTCTCCATGAATTTTCACCATCCTCACTCCCTTAAGCAAGGTGCCTTCCTTGCAAATCACTTTAAGGCATACTTGCTCTGATGTTCATTGGCTTGAGTAGATTTCTTACAGCTTTCATTAGTTCCTTCTATCACCTTCATTTCCTAAGCTGGGAAATGCTGCCAATACCCTCCACACATAGCTTAATAACTTCATCTCTCCACTCTGAGAGTATCACCAACTCCTTTCCACTATTCTTTTTTACTCCACTTTCTCTATTCTCTCTCCTGTGAAAAGTATTACTATCAATACCTATTCTTAGGAAACTTGTCTTAATTTCTCCTCTTTGTGAGTCTCCTTTAGGGTTCATTTCTTGACAGTGCCCTCCACCCCTAAATGCACCTTTTAGGAAAAGTGTTAGCAAGTGTTAGTAATACCGTTTTCTTAAAAAGGTAATGTAAGAAAATAAACAAAGGTAAATGTGGAAGCATCTTTCTCAGGCTCACCCTACAATTCAAGAAATGTGCCTCAATATGTGCTGTGTACACGGTCAGGAGACCTAAGAGCAAAAATGTTCAATGTTTATAAATTTTGTAAAGATATGTGTAGTTTTATCATACAATAATATTCCTATTATTTTTAGCTTTTTTCTTAGCCTACATGGGAAAAGTAAGCTCAGAGCATAATGATATTTACAACAAACAGATTTTTCTTAGACTATTTTAGTAGGAAATATGATTTTAGTAGGAAAATTTTACTGTAAAATGGCATCATCAGGTAGTTTATCACTTTACTCCTAAACCTGAAATGAAGCAATAGCTCATGATACTTACATTCCTGTAATTGTTTTTTTTTTTTTGAGGGAGGGATTTCATAAGCTCTCAAAAGGCCTAAAAAAGATTGACTTAATGTGATTTCTCAGAGTTGAAAGGAACAAAACTTTAATGACTGATTTTAAAAATGCCAGTTTCTTGGACATTGATATTTCTCTTCTTATCCAAAGATGAATCTATGGTAGTTGTTGCCATTAGCAGTTTCAAACCAATAGATTAACAAAAGATATAAAATACTTTACTCAGAGCTAAAGACAATACAAAGAAGTGTAAGACATAACTCCTTCCTTTACGAGTTTTAACAAAAAAGCACTGGATTTGGAAACAGGAGACCTGGGTTTGCATTCCAGCTCTGCCGCTTGCAGACTACAGAAATATAAAAAAGCGTTTATGTCTTTGGTCCTCAGTTTCTTCATCTATATGACTGTAGCATTTGACTAATGATTTCCTGCCTGTAGATCAACCACAGAACATTCTGTAACTATGTGAAACTGGAGAGATAAACTGAAGTAGTAAATAACAGAGTTAAATAACAGTACTTAGAACAATACAGGTGATGTCTCTGGACAATACAAGATTAATTATTAAATCAGTAGGACAGATAAACTTGAAACCAGTGAAAAAGAGGAATATTAATACAGGTCCCTAAAGTTTTATATTTTCAGTTTCTCCATTGCATAAGGCTTGACACATAGTTTGAAACACATTTGGGCCAAATTAAATTGAGAGGTTAACAATGCCTCTAAGCAAAATTTGTAACTTCTGATTCTCAGGACATTGCCATGAAAAAAGTCATTGCTGCGCATGGTGCAGGAACCCCCCATCCTTGGGGAAGCTAAGGCCCCAGAATTGCTAAGAGTGGAGCTTTATCTATAGACACTAGGGAGAAATTGAATAGAAGTTAGCTACACAAGCAAAACGTGTCCTAAAGATTGAATTAGAAATGCAATTTATCAGAATTCTTGGAAGTGCCTTCAGATCTGTGGTTGACTCTTCAACGCTTTGATGTATGTCACCTATTAAACAGCAGAGGCATATGTCAAATCTTATGTAGTATCTAAAGACTCCAAGTGATTATTTTAACCATCAACATTATCACAAACATTATTAATTAGGAGAGACTTTTGTATTTCCTTAAAGGGGAATAGAACTCTTATGGCAAGTGACCTATTTTAGATTTGGAAATGACTATGTTATTATTATTTTTTTTTTATTAGAAGTTGCATGTCTTAGATGAAGCATAAAGCAGAGATCTTGGTGTTAATGGTCATGAAAGAGTCATTGTCGCTGTCTGTCAGGAATTATTTACCAGGTTTTGCTGACCAAATTCCGAATTAAGGGGTTCTATTTTATTATCTCGAACTTACCCTCTATCTTAATTTTAAATAGTATCCATCTTTATGATTTATGTCTTATTGTAAGATAAATGGACTTTGGACTTAGGATTGTTTCTTAAGTTCCACTTCCTCTCTGTTAGTTCAGGCACTCATCACTTCTTGCTTGAATTTCCACCATAGTTTCCTGAACAGTGTTCCTATCAGCATTTTCGACCTAAGTCATCTTTCCAGGGCTGCCAGAGTGATTATTCTACAATGAAGATTGTGTTCCTAGTTGTTCTTCTATGATTCTTCCATGATTCCCCATAGCCTTTAAGAAAAAGTTCAGACTGTTCACCATAACTTTGAAAGTGGCCTCTGCTGATCTCTCCAGCATTATATCCTATGCCGCATCTACGCTCCATCCATCCTGGAAGCATACCTATAGCTGCCAAACGTTGAGTTTTCTCCTTTTGTTAGTTTTTCACAAACTATTCTGTTTACTAGTGTACTCTTTCCCCAGCCCCATCTCCTAAGTTTTCTCCTATCAAACTCTTACCTCCCTTCAGATGGCACTTCCTCCAAAAGGCCGTTCCTAATTGCTGCCCTCAGCCTCCCAGTCTGAGGGGACATATCCTCCTTATGAGCTCCTATAATACTCTGAGCTTTCACAAATATATAGTGGAGTGAAATTGTCCCTATCTCCATTGGCCCCATTAGAATATGAACTTCAAGTTAGGGTCCAGGTTATACTACTCTTTGTACTTCCAAAGCCTAGGTTGGTGTGGGGCAAAAAGCAGTAATTGGCACAGTTGTCCTCTTTGTTCCTGAAATTCTTTCTTTCTTAAGTTTCTTTAGCATCATGCTCTCAGTGGACACTCCTTCTGTCTCTTTGGAGGATAATCTGCATCCTCTTTGCCACCTCTAACTTTTGGTTACCCAGGGCTCAGCTCTTGACCTCTTGACCCTTGTCTCTGTATTATCTAAAATAGTCTAGTTGAAGTTACTGAAGACCAGGACTTGAAATGACCATGTACATACTGCCTTCACTCAAATCTCTACATCCAGCCTTGACCATAGATCTCTAGACCTATGCATCCAACTGCCCTTTCATGTCCTCATTTGGAAGTTTAACATACATCTTAATGAAACTAACAAGACTAAACAAGAATACCTGTCTTCCTCCCCACTTAAAACCTGTTCCTCTTAGTGTTTCCCATCACAGTAAACCCTTTGAAAAAAAGTTTGCTGTCGAGTCTATTCCAACTCATAGCAACTCTATAGGACAGAGTAGAACAACTGCCCCATAAAGTTTCCAAGGAGCGCCTGGTTGATTTGAACTGCCAACCTTTTGGTTAGTAGCCGTAGCTCTTAACTGCTACACCGCCAGGGTTTCCACTCTAAACTCTGGATTGTTCAATGCAAATGTCTAGAATTTATCCTTGACTCCTTTCTAAACCCCATGTAATCTAAACCATCTGTATGACCTGTCAGTCCTACATCAAAAGCAACCTGAATGCGTCTACTTTTTTATGTCTCAATTAAACCATCCTTGTCCAGGTCACCATTGTTCTCTGGAATACTGTAATTCTAGCTAGTCATCATGACTGTTCTAACCCACTTCTCATCCATCCTTCAGCTGCAGCCAGAGTGATCTTTTAATATGTAAATGAAATAATGTAATTTCCCCTTTCAAAGCTTTACAATAATTTTCATCTTATTTAGAATAAAATTCTAACATCTAAGCCTGGCTTACTCCACCCTGCATGATTCAAACACCCTAGTCTTATCCCATTCTGTTCTCTTAATTCACTTTGTTCCAGCCTCATGGATCTTCTCTCACTTTCTGGAATATGTTAGGCTCAGTTTTGCCCTAGAGGCTTTGCTTGGTTTCCTCTGTCTAAAACTCATGGTCTTTATATGTTTTTTTATCATTCATGTTTCACCTTCTCAACAAGGCTTTCCCTCACTGTTTTTCTAATAGTAGCTACATTGTCTTTTGCTATCAGATTGCACTATTTTAATAGTTTGCTTAGTTGGTATCACTATGTAATACGTTTCTTAATCAATATTTTTCTATCATCTTTGTACTCACCAACATACTAACTCCACCACAGCATGGAAGCTTGGCTATCTTATTCATTGCAGTATCTCCAGCACCTAGAACTGGATTCCAAATAGTAGCAACCCAATAAATATTTGTCAAATGAATGAAATAGTAATCACATAGGGAATCCTGTTTGAATGAGTGAAATTTAGAACATATAAATTTGGGGATGGCTAGAATAGATGGAGAGTGGAAGTCACCACACCTTTTGTCTCAAATCTTAGGGTGCTTGACTGGATCAAGGGGAAGCATTAGAAAGCTCCTTCTAACAAAGGCATAGTTTGCTAGAGTAGAGAAGCCCCTCATTCAAAATAAAATACATGGACTGTGACTTAGATTTTTTCTGTCTTTGACAACTTCTTTTAACTTGACTCTGCTGGCCTAGTTTTTGCTGGACTTAAAGTAATTTTTAAGATGTCATTTATGTTCTTCACATAATTGGCAGGTGCGTAGCCCTTGCAGTCAGCTCTGAAAATGCTTACTGTAGAGAAGATGCAATAGTAACCATGTTTAATTTTACCTTTTGTTTTCAAATAGAATGAACCATGTAGAAGGAAACAACTGCCTCAATTGATTAGACATTCCATAGCAGTCTTAATTTCCTTCAAAGTTTCATTTTTATCTTCTCGGAAATGTATGGCTCTGTTTACCATGTTAGCCTCTCCACTATTTGTGGACAGTAAGGCAAAAATAATAATTCTGTTTTATCAACACCTCTACCTTTGCTGTCAATAACTTATCCCTTCCATCTCTTTGGGGCTCTGATCTCTTGGCCTTTCTGTAGCTGAAAAATGTCATTTTTCCCTTTATTTCCCACCTTGCCTTTCTTATCATGTTGCACTCTCTTAACTTCTTTTTATAACCCTACACATTCTGTTCTGAGTCTCATGCAACTTATCCTGCGTATTGCTCTTCGTTATTCCTGATTATTTTTGCACTTTCTTGTTCATACTAATTGGCTCCATTTTTATTTCCAGTATATTTACTACTAAATGGCATTCATTGCCTTTGGGCATACATTAATTTATCTTTCAGGACTTTCCATTTGCTCTCTGTGTCTTTTCTTTATATATTTCTTTTTGCAACCTCCATTTCACTTCACTTTTCTCATACGTGTTGGGGTATTATTTTTGTTGTTGCTTTTTAATATGCCTTCATATCTGTAATTTATGCTTCGTGTATTATTAGGAGAGCTTATAAAATAAACCACTGTATGTTTGTCACAAACAGCATTCATTTCGACCTTCTAAAAATAGGCTTGGATTCACTGTACTACAATTTGCCAACCTCCTTCTTTACAGCCGTATTATAGGGTTTTACTAAATAAGTAATTAGAAGCTAATTTTGCAATTAAAAGTACTATAGATATTCTGATTTATGTATCTGAGGTCAGACAAGAGTTTATTAAAAGGTGAATAAGCAAAATGGAAAACTTATAACTTATTTCAAGAGAAAGATGTTTAGACCTTTTGTGGTATGTTCCTGATAGGAAAGTGGTGTAAAAATTCTAGCACCATTAATCTTCACGCTTTTTTATGCCTTTTTGCATGTAATAAGCTAATGTTTAGAACAAAATATACCTTCTTTAGGGATACCCTTGAAAAGCACCATATGTAATAAGGCAAATAGAAACATACCAAATAAATTATAGCACAACGTGATAAACATTGTAAGATTAAATAGAAATATGTTTAGTGTGTAATAGGAGCAAAGAGATGTGAAGAGGGTCATGGAAGACTTAGAAAAAAATGATATATCAGTTGAGTATCAAAGAATCATTTAGCCACCTGGAGATGAGGAAACGGAAATATTTAGAGACTAATAGAACATTATTCAGTGTTACAGTTGAAAGGTAGACTTCAACATGATAAGCAGCAGGACGTAAAATTTAAAATAAGTATATTTTCCTAAGAAATTTAGAATTTTCCTAGAGCTCAATGGGAGCCATTGGAAATTTTAAGTAGAGAAGTGGCATATCAGATTTGATTTCTAAATGTGAACTCTAGTTCACCACGATGGCTTACGGTAATAATTTAAAAATATTGGCAAGAGAGGGAAAGGGCCCAATTAAGGTAGAAACTGAATAATAAGGAAAAGATATATAAGGGTTATTTAAAGGGTTCAATCAAAAGAACCTGGGGATACTTAGGCATGGGTGCAGGAGAAAGCAATGGAGACATTTTTTCCCTAGAGTTCAAGACTACTGACTTAAGTTAGAAAAACGAAGCTTTGAAATGGCTGTCTGTTAAATCCAGTGCTATCCAGATAAATTCTCCAGTTTGCATTGACTGTTTAGTTCACTAGCACCTTACAAGAGTGGTTAGTGAATTACTATTAACGTTTAAATAAATTAAATGTATAGTCAATGGGGAAAATAAAAAAGGTAAATATTCGATTAATACTTTCTAGATTGCATAAATGAGTAGTGACGTATCCAGACTTCCTGACATGCGGCGAGGGAGCCCAAAAAACAATAAAAAAAATATTGCGCAGACACTCAATGCAAAATGAACGGTGATGGTAGTAAATTCTAAAAATGGCAGAATTTGGTTCTAAATCAAATGCAGTTTCCACATTTGCATACTATGTAAGAAAGCATCTTATAACTGTGTTCCTAGTATATTGTTCAGCTCATTTCCATAATCTAATTCAGTGATACTTATGCTCTTCAAATAGTATTCAGTGATCATATTTTATCTCTTCTTTATCCTAAATTGTGGTTCTGTGAACTATAGACCACATCAGGGAAAGATTGTAAATATAATAATATTATGCCAATTTTTCTTTAATATGAGAAATTGTGTAAAATTTATTTTCTGCTTTTTCTTAGAAGAATAAAAAAAAAAAACACAAACCTTTGAACTTAAATGTAGGTTTTAATTCCTTTAAATCACATATACAGTTTTTAAAAATCACTTTTTTAAAAGGAAACGCTGGTGGCGCAGTGGTTAAGAGCTATGGCTGCTAACCAAAAGGTTGGCAATTCAAATCCACTAGGTGCTCCTTGGAAGCCCTATGGGGCAGTTCTACTCTGTCTTATAGGGCTGTGATGAGTCAGAATCAACTCAGCAGCAACGGGTTTTTAATTAAAAAAGACTCATTTTAAGAAAATAATCATGTAATGTAGAGTGGATGATTTTACCTCATTTTGGTCAGTTTTCTCTTTCAGACTTCCAAAATTTCTAGTTAAATTTCTGGTTAAATTTGCAGTAAGTAGTGCAGGTATTTGTTCCTTAGATATAATTTGCTATTTATTTAAGCTATGTTAATTATCATCAATAAAATGATGACTGTGATATATCAAGACCGTATTAGGGACACGGTACTCTACCAGGCACTCTGCAGAAGTTAACTTTCAGAGAGTGTAAGCTTATTATTATTAGTGCTATTACTATAGTTCCTGGATGGTGCAAACAGTTAACACGCGCAGGTGCTAACCGAAAGTTTGGAAATTCAAGTCCCCCCAAGTCTTCTGCACCTCAGAAGAAAGGCTTGGTGATCTACTTCCGAAAAATCAGACATTGAAAACCCTGTGGAAGACAGTTCTACTCTGACACACATGGGGTTGCCATCAGTCAGGGTGCAATGGGCAGCAACTGGTTACTGGTTAATTACTGTTACTGGTAGGTTTCATTCCTCCTCCCACCCTTGGTCCCAGAAATAAAACGTCAGGGAGCTTACATAATTTGCTTAATATTTCTCTGCTTGTAAATGTAAAAGTCTTGATAGGAATCCACACCAGTTATTATTCTAAAGCCCATGCACTCTTGTCATAATTTGGCATCACTGCTCTCATTCTGGGTGACAGTAATAGATAAAGAATTCACAAAGAGATCAACAAAATAGTTCTTTCTTGGTGCAAAGGAATAACATTTTATTTTTATACACCAAAAAAAGATACAACCTTGAACAACAAACAATGCTTGTGGCAGAGATACTAATTTCCCCCAGGTATATTATATATATTTAGTCCATTTTTTTAAAATACCAAAACTCAAAAAAATTTTGAATGTCCCAGCTTCTAATGACTTATGATTCTTATTTACCTCTTGCTTTGTCATTTCTCCAGTCCACTTCTAAGGTACTGTTATACCAAAACCATCCTGAAAATACCGCATACACTCTGAACTTTTATAATTATTTGGCTTAGCTGTAATGTTCTTATGATATGTGCTAAGAAATTCAGTGTCATACGTGTGTTTATGAAAAAATTATATAATTAGAAGATAACATCTTATATGTCATTTCTAAAATGATTTGATTATACTTACTTAGCGATAGCTAGAATTCCTAACTGTGGCAAGCATCTACCAAAAGGGGGTTAAATCTAGTTTATCTACCTGTGTGCACAAGCACACTTCACAGGTGCCCACAGCAACTTCCGCTTCCTTTTCCCAGCAATGTTGTGCGTAATAAGGAAACACTGCATGTTCTTTCCTTTATTCTTTTCTGTTCTGTCGCATTTTGTAAACTCAAAAGGAAAAGTGTTTAGTTTTTCCATGTTACAAATGATTACGCAAGACGAGAGGCCTTGTTTTCTTGATCGTTACTTTTTTTTTCCTTTGAATACCTTGGCACAAAGTTGCTATCAGTTGCATAATATCCACTACTAAATTTGGGAGAAGAGATTTGTTCTTTTTTCCCCCATTTATTTGTCGTTGGTTGTTGCTGTCTTTGTTGTTTGGCACTGTAGAAACTAACTTTAGGTCTGCTTTTGACAAAGAATGTTGTTGAATAAAGAATATAATTCAGATATTACTAACAAGATAAATTTCTGAAAGGCATATCATAGCAAGGATCAGTGGATGAGGACTTCTTTATCCAATGTTGAAGAGAGTTTGTATTTTGTTCAGTGATCTCTGAAGTTTCTGTGAGACTCCAAGCTGGCATATTCTCTCTGTCTTTTTTCGCTCTCACTTTCAACCTCTCTCTACACACACTCACACACATACACACACACACACACAGTAGTACAACAGAAATGAATATATTCAGAATATACATACAGATTGTTTTGTTTGTTAGCAATTCAGGAACTGAGCCAAGTCTTACATCTTTGTTTGTTTGTTTGTTTTTCCCAAAGCTAGCTCAAAATCAGTACAGGATCAGTGCAGGTCCTGTCCTAATGTTGCAATGCTGACTAGTAGGTCTATGAAAGGTAGTGTTGCAAGCCCCTGTTTTAAAAAATTTCTCCTTGATTGGAACATGTTATTGCAGCCAGTATTGTACTCTTGTTGTACTCTGTTGTTCTTTTGTTATAAATCTGATGGTCTGGTCTGCTTTTAACTTTTAAGTACCATGACTAGACTCAAACATGCCAACAATCATGAAGATGGTGCAGGACCAGGCAATGTTTCCTTCTGTTACACGCAGGGTCTCCATGAGTCAGAGCTGGCTTGATGGTAGCTAACAATAACAGTCTTAAGCAATCATTTCTCTGTATATTGCCAGTGCAGAAGACTTCAACAAAAGCTTTCAATTTGTGTATCGCATTACCATGAATATACTTAGAAGTGACATAATGGTTTATCCCTAAAGTTAAGGAATATTTCCACAAAATTATCATAAGTCTTTCAAGAATAGGGACCAAGTATTTTATTTCACCAAACAACACTATGGCGTTTAGTTAACAACTAATGCATGTGTGTGCCTATGTCTGTAAATTAAAATTTCAAAAATTGCTTAAGTACAAATTAGATGAACAAAAGAAATGATGAAGACAGATTACAATACCGTGGATTTTTTTTTTCTGATAAATGCTTACATAAACTACAGATTACACATTCCAAAGGGATCTAAAAATTTTCAAATTGTGGAAATTTAGAAGACTTCTTCTTTACCATTTTTGTTACATGGGTTTCATTAAGAATTTGATGAATGATATGAGTCTTTGTCTCAGAAAAAAATTGCACATAAGCATTTTCATTTTGTTCAGTTTCTGAAGTTCATTCGTGAGCCTCCTTGGGATCCTCGATTCCGACGTTATATTAGTTAACATTTATTAAACTTTTATTGTATATTAAGTGAGTTTAAGAGAGTTTGAAAGGTTTGGGGAACAAAAACAAATGACGTATTCTTGCTATTAAATTACACATACCCTTGATAGAGACATTCACTTAATCATATAACTCTGCAATGTTAAAAATATCACGTACATACACAGCACTTACTATATGCTAGGTCCTCTTCTAATCCCTTTTTATATATTTACTCAACTTATCCCCACAACCTTATTAGTTAGGTACTGCTATTTTTCCCATCTTATAGATAAGGAATGGAGGCACAGAGAGGTAAAGAAACTTGCCCAAAATGATAGAACTACTAAGTGGCAGAACCAGGATTTAAAATCAGGTAGTGTGTTTTTTTTTTTTTTTTTTTTTTTAGTGTGTTTAGAGGAACATGGGATGGCAAGATGAAAAAGCAGTTACTTCTGTTGTTGTCTAGGGAGTCTCAGAAAAGCATGTTGGATTTGAGTTAGGCGTGGAATAAGGAGTAGAAGAAATACATAGTACTTGAGTCTGGGAGTCTTCAGATTAAATAAAAATAGAATATACCATGTCTAGTTTAATATTAAATAAATTCTTATGTCTCCTAACGAAGGAGTAAAATGTAATTGTAATTGAGTTAATCATGATCAAGAAACCCCAAAGAGATGAAAAGTTTTTCAAGCTTAGCAGAGCGGCAGAGCTATTTTACTCAGATTAAACTGTTATTAGAATTACGGTTCGCTCTTAAAAACAGATCCATAACAATCCCAAATGGTGTGTATCTATGAGGTAAAATTATCCTGGTTAATCATATGTAAGTGGACTCACAGTTTTTTTACTTCTCAAACCGTTGGCAACTAACACTACACAGTAAGTTGATGAAAACCATCATAATGGAGGAAATAGAACCCAAAGGGAAAGAATGAGCATATTTCCTAAATGGCAACACGCTGCTCATTTCTTATTAAAAATATAGGATATAAGAACACTGTAGGTGGATTATAGGATGTTAGTGCTGGAATATACACTTTCATGTAGAGCTGCCACTACTTGCCTCCATTTAGATGCCTACTCTTGCCAACAACCTCCCACCTCACTACTTTCCCACTCTGCCTGATCCTGTAGAGCGATGATTTATGTAGAGTGATTCTTCTTGAGGCTGCAACTGTAACTTTTACAGAGAAGATTCACCTTGTAGCCATAAAACCCACTGCTGGTGAGTCAATTCCAACTCACAGTGACCCCATAGGACAGAATAGAGCTGCTCCATAGGGATTCCAAGGCCTTAACCCTTATGGAAGCAGACTGCTGCATCTTCCTCCTGCAGGGTGGCTGGTGGGTAGTAACCGCCGACCTTCAGTTAGCAGCCAAGGGCTTTAACCACTGAGCTACCGGGGCTCCTTCCCTGTGGCTTAGTAGCTACTTATTAAGGAGTTTTTCTCTCTCACTAGACTAATGACTTCTCTAGGGCAAGTGTAATGTCTTTTCCATTTTTATAATCCCTGAATTTAACACTGGTAATAAATACTTACCCAAAGAATTAATAACTAAGGAGGGAGAACAAATTGGTAGAGGATGGACATCAAAGCTTGTACATTGGAGGGATCCAAATTTGTAGAATAAAGTGGGGAACAAATGACAGGTCAGCAGGAAGAAAATTTGGTTGGATGTGTACCTTTGAATGTATTCTAAGTCACTTTCCAACAAGACAGGTACTGATATGTGACAGTTTATATTTTTTTAAAAAGCAAATGGTTTATTTAATTTTAGGGTAACATTCAGTGTGGTTGCATTATTGTGTATATTACTAATAGTGGTTGTATTACCAGCATCGTACTGGAATCAGAACTCTCTACCTACTGATTTTTGGTAATGTAGTCGGCCTCTCTCTCTCTTCACCTCCCAGTCATGCCCTTCTCCCCAGAGCCCTATTAAATGTAGATTTCCCGAATTCTTTTTGGTGACTTTTATGGCCTGAAAGTAAGTAATCTGATTGGTGATGAAAATTCAGAGCAAAATAGCCCAAGTACCCTGGGAATCAGATCTCTGCCAAGCACTTATGAACTAAGACAAATATACTCACTTGCACATGTGGAATGTTGGGGGGAAACCTGTGCAGCTGGCTAGGTGTTAGAACAACAGTGCAAGGGTACCCAGTGGTGACATGCATAAAGACATGACCTCCCTGAGAGCTCCAGTGATTTAGAAATGAAAACTTAGACTGCCCTGTGAAAGTTGAAGATGCTGTTTCTTTGGGAAAGGATGGAAATTGTATAGGTTTAAGGCAAAGAGAGCAAACCAAGTGATAACACTGCCATGGTTAACTGTTTCTATTGAAAACTTCCATCGACACTACGGCTCTAAAGAGTTCATTCCGTAAGCCAGAAATAGTGAAACACCAACAGACTGAGAACACAAATACTCCAAACATTCATTCATAGCCTGATTTTATTTTTCTTGTTGATCGGTGCTTGGGGATGGAAGCCGAGCACAAGCCCTGCTTTAAAGAAAAATGTAGCAAATGACAATAGAACAAGTTCATATGTCTAATTTATTATTTCAGAGATAAACACATGTTCAGTATGGTCTAAAGTGAGTATGCATTCCTTCCTTCTCATTTCTGACATCTTAGATGTCACATTTTCCATTGGGTACAATCAGAGCTGATGTTTAGAATCATGCCTGCTATGTACTCTAAAATTCTTGACATTATAGATATATTCCATTATGGGACACTCAAAAATGCTAAGGTGGAGAAACAAACTAACAGATTTTTAAGATAAAATTTAAATTACAAAGGCAAGAAAGTAAATGGCTTTTTGTTCATCAAGAACAAACCAGGAAAATCTATTAGCCAGAATTCCTTATTGCCAGAATATTCCAAACAATTTTTTGTTCTATTAGTTTGGATTTTACTTAACTTGGATTATTTGTAGCCCATCAATGATGATATTTCCTGAGCAGTGCTTAAGTCTATCAATCAACATCAATAGAAAGAACTGGTTCTTGAGGTCTGCTTTCTGCCTGGCATGTGCGAGAAGCCTGTGTTGGGAGAGTAAACCTTCCAGAATCATGATCCTGACCAGAAGATATATGTATATGCATAAGGAGTCCTGATGGTGCAGTGGTTAAGAGTTTGGCTGCAAACCAAAAGGTTTGAATACACCAGTGGCTCCTTGGAAAACCTATGCGGCAGTTCTACTCTGTCCTGTGGGGCTGCTGTAAGTCAGAATCGACTTAACGGCAATGGATTTGTTTTTTGTTTTGGGGTTTTTTTGTTTTTGTTTTTTTTTGGTTTATATGTATAAAGGCCAGATTTTCAAATCCTCAAATCATGTTTTATATTTTTGGTAATGGTAAATATTTTCCTGTAGTCACTATTTTAAAAATTTCTCTAAAAGTAATAAACTAAGGAGCATTAATACATTTGTCCATTCCTATATAAAAAAATAAGACTGCTTCTTTGTTGAGGAAGTGCAAGTTTTGGATTTTATTTGCAAATGACATATATAGATTACATCACCCAACATCTAATAAGGTTTTCAAAGACAGAGTAATTTTAATAAAAATGTATCTCAAAACATTTTGATAAATTGCAATGTCTTAAATATAAAGATACTTTATTTAATGTATAGCTAGTATTTACTTAATGAAATTATATACAGAACAATAGACTTTTACTCTTGAAAGAAACTTTAGCAATGATTTCTTCTAGGTTCTTGTGATTAACATACTTTATAAAACCTCTTTGTAGAAAACAGAAAATAATTTAAAGCATATTTTCACTAAATTTTATTCTTTTTATGATTAGCAAAAATATTATTTCATAATAGGGGAATATTTCCAAAATTAGAAAGGAAATAAAAGTACAAATAATGGTTCCAAATCTACCCATTATTACATTATAAAATAAAAAAAAGCCAAACACAATACCATCAAGTCAATTCTGACTCACAGAGACCCTATAGGTCAGAGTAAAACTGCCCCGTAGCGTTTATTATTACATTATAAACATACATATTTCCTTCTTTGTTTTATTTATATACATATTTTTATTTTATAAATTGCGATTCTATAGATAATTTTGTTTTCTGATTTTTTCACTAAACTTAGCATGTGTGGGGTCAAAGACACTAAATATATATTTTGAAAATGAATTTAATAGCTACATAGTTTTATCATACATTTAATATGACAAACACAATGTTAAAAAGATTTGAGTTGAAACTTTTTATATTAATTTTACAGTAATAAATTAGCAAGGTGTTAGCAGTAAAATATTCTGGAACATATATGCCGTCGCATCAGAACTTTTCCATTCATGACTTCAATACATTTACATTTCATTCTTCTCATGCGTTTCTCAAAGGCTAATTCTTTGGCTGGTGTTTATATTAAATAGCCTTTTTGCTACATAGTTAAAGTCTCTCTCTGGTACCTTGTACTGCAACAAGGACATAGTAATGTATTATTCCCATCTAAAGATTAATAACTAATTTAATATACTTAATATGTCATAACACTTAATGAGTAAATAACAACTCCAGCTTTAGAAATAGCCTTTGGAGTACAGAGAAGAAAAATAAATGAAAAAACTTTATTTTTACTTTATGTTTATCCAAATTTTGAAGGGTCCCCAAACCATAGGATTGATGTATGTATGCCATTGGGAGATATGTTCAATTCAGCAAAGCACCATGATAATAGTGACTGGTATGATTAGTGCATGTAAAAATGAGGTCATACAGCACAATTCTTAAGATCTTTTAGAAATAGCATGCTGAATAATTGGAAGTTCAAAACCATTCCTGAGTCTGGTGATCTTAAACAATTTATTAAATAGATATTAAGGCATTTCTACTACTTTTAGAAATAAAGACACTTTTCTATAAATCTGTTCGGGTATTAAGGCTAATGCTATGTATCCAAGTTACTTCTTTGCATATTAGGGTCAGCTTCTACCTGTCTATCCAAAACAGTATACAATGGTTCAATCCCATTGCCCTTCCTCTCCCTGATAATGGGAGTAGTTTATAAAAGTTCTGAATTCTCTCTCTGATAACAGAAGTAGTTTATAAAAGAAACACAGTAACCCTTAGAGCCTTAGGGAAAAGATATACTCCCAAAACAAAAATCAATGAAAACCTCAAATCACTCAAGAGTATCACTTCAGCTAGCTTTTTCAACATCTCCTTATACACCATCCCCAACCAGTTCTGCTAAAAGTAGAAACATTGATTGATGTGTTTTATCTTCTTCCCCATCCACTCTCACCCTCTAGCAGAGATTCTAGAGAGAGAAGAAATGGCCTAAAGTCAGGTTGCATGAGGGAAATGGAGAAGTCAAGACCTGAATTATATCTACAAACTGGATAATCAATCTCTGAAGTATTAAAAGTTGACTGTACAGGAGAAGTGCATTAACCAATAGATAAGTGTCATAGTTTGTAGTTTGAAGTATTTAAAATATTCAAGGAAACAGACGCAATATTTGGTGGCACATGTAAGGAACCTTGGAATCATGTGGTGCTTTGGTTTGGTTTTTTGGAATGGGGATTTCAAAAGTTCTCAAGTTACAGCCCTCCACTGACGTGTTTTGAAAGTTTTAAATTTTTAAATATGTGAACATTAAGAACAGAGAAGATTGATTGTCTCATGGGTGTACAGGTCTCCCACTCACGTAACTGAAGCAGAAAAAGGTGTGAGGCTTGTGAATTCAGTCTGGGCACAACCTTGATGAGCAAATCATCTTCCGAGCACATATGCTGACCATTGGTGATGATCACGGCCACAGTTGAATTCGTAGTGAAGTGGTCCACAGTGACCTTTAACAAGAACATCTTCTAGACCCTGTCAACATAGCATAGTTTACAAAATTTCTGTTTTTCATTTCCTGAAAAACAATTGGAATTTCCCACTTTGTATCTCCATTTTTTTTCTGTGTTCTACAGAGACAAATTGTCACTTTTATAAAGAAGTGAACAACCCAAAATTATGATAAAAGTTAGACTGAAAATCAAGGAACCTAAAAGAGTAGGATTTGCTCATTGGAGCAAATATATGCACTCCAAAATGCTAAATAGAAGAAAAGAATGGCTGTTATTTTTTTCAAAGAGAAAGTGAAGGAAGCCAATAGGGGTAGGTACATGTTAAAGAGGTTCTGTTCAGGATCCATTAAACAGATATTTATTGAATACTACTCTGTACCAGGGCCAGGACACTCATTTACCATCCTTAGTATATGCAGTGAATCAAGCAGGAACAAATTTTGCTAAATTTGCTTACTTTATGCACAGCGTTATGCTAGGCGCTTTGCAAGGAAAATGATGCAGGAAGGAATGACAACAAATACATCAGAACTGTGGTTATAGCCCTTGTGCAGATCTAATCTAATTGGAGAATTGAATATGCATGTGGTAGGATAAGCAAAACAGATTAAGTCGATTAATAAGGAGTACTAATATAAAATGGTGATATGCTAGTACTCTGCTTCTTATTAGTCCCCTACTTGATCTAGTCTGTTTAAAGCAACAGCGAGGTAGAGTGGGAAGAATATTATTCTGTCATTTCCAGTCCTGGCTGTGTTAGTATCACAGCCCTTAGTAAACCCCTTAATAACAAGAATAATAGCTACCTTTGATTTGATTGCCTGGGTGCTTTGCATCCATTGTTGCATCCCCTCCTCACATCAACTGTATGACGTAGGTATCACCCTGACAGTAGTCCAGTTTGCTAGAGATATTCTCCTCTATCCTTATTATTCCAGCATGCTTATTATTAATATTCCCTTTTTTACTTTCAAGAGCATCCTAGTTTGGATAATCAATTTAATTGCTTCCATGTGATAAGTAACTTGGTAGGTACACTTTAGCAAGTAGTGGAGCCAGATTGAATCTAAGACTATTGATGGCCCATACACATAACCACTCTCTATGGTCCCTCCAAGGAGCTCTGATGGTTAAGTGCTTGGCTGCTAACCTAAAATGGCACACAACAACAACATGGTCCCACCAGTTACATGGTTCCACCACTTAATTAGGAATAAATAAATTGAAGACGCTAAAGTAATTGATCTCCAGGATCTCTTCCATCTTTAGACTGTAAGACTCTAACTACACAGAGAAAACTATGTGGGCTCATGATACTGGGATACAAACTTTACATCAGGGTTAGCAAACAGAATTATGAAACAATGAAGGAAAAAGAGGGGAGAATGGAAGATTTAATACATGATCTTCTTCAAAGTAAGAGTGCAGTTCTGAATACTTAAACGAACCAGCCTTGCCTAGCAATATGAATGACAGATAACCCTTGACCACAGGTAAAAGGGAGCTATACATTTTTGTGTGACTAGTGTGTTAACAGCATGAAATAGTGTCATTCTGGTCCTTACATTTTAAAAATATTTGAATGTCTCTCAAATAGTTTGCATTTATTTAACACAAATTCTATTTCATAAGGTAGTGAGGTCTTCATTCATATTCTTTATTTTTCAGAGTATGATTTTGCCTACAAAGAGTTATTTGGCTCTGCTGTGATTTTAAGGTGCACTTCAGATTTATATTCTCCCCAGATAATTATATTTTACTGGAGAATGTTGATGCATTCCCGCCAGCTTTGACTTCTCATATTCCCTTCTTTTACCCTCATCTTATTGGATGCTTGCCATCAATAGTAAATTGTCTTAATCCTGATTTTTCCACCTATTGCTACTTTTGCAGTTGGC
This sequence comes from Loxodonta africana, assembly GCF_030014295.1. NCBI lineage: Eukaryota > Metazoa > Chordata > Mammalia > Proboscidea > Elephantidae > Loxodonta > Loxodonta africana. The sequence continues at coordinate 105,235,992 of NC_087347.1, read as the reverse complement.
ACTGATTCTTATGCCCCTTGAAAGGTACTTGTGTGGCAAAAGATTGAAAAAAAAATTGGCAGTTGCTGTCAGGGTTAATGTAGAAAAATAAATCTCTTATATCACCAGTTTGGATTTACTTTTCATTTTTAATGGCCCCAACAGATGTTGGAAGAATCCTCCACTCCCTGCTCACTTCCGTTTTTACAGCTGGTATCGCTTGACTGGTTCTTGATGTTGGAGGAGCAGTTCCTGGGTGTTCACACAGTAATTTACAGACAACCTCTCCTATAGACTACAGCCATTCTCTTGTTTTCTTTCGGAATTTTCTCTGAAAATGATTGACGTCACTATCAACCCAGTCCCTTACCAGGTTTCTCCATCTCAGTGCTTCCTAGCAATTGATTCTTTCCCCACTCTGAAGCATTAGGAAATGCTAGGACTGTTAAATAAAAAAATATATAAAGGGAAGAGGACATAAATGAGAGGTGGCTTTCAAACTCAAAATCAGGCGCTCTGTGTTTTATGGTGCCTCATTTGGTGTGTTTTCCTCATGTTTTCGAAGACACCACAATTTGCATGTTGGCAGTTCACTTCCTTTGGGACTTTTTTCTTTTCCTTCCTTCTTTCTTCCCTCCCTCCTTCCTTGTATCCCTCTCTCTCTCTTCCGCCATTTCTTTCCTCAGTCCCTTCCTTCTTTTTTTTTTAAGATACTAGCCTCAGTGGCGCTAACTTCACCAAATAAGAACAGAATTCTCTTCACACTTGCTTCCGAAGGAAATGGTGACAGCTTTTAGCAATTGGGAGGATCCCATGAGGCTGAAAGTGCCACTGACGGCTGCTGTCTTCATCTGTGACTTTTCTGAGCTGTTCACTTGCTCTCGTGGTTTGAGAGTTCCCATAGAAAAGGGAGAATCAGACTCAAGACACTGATCAAAAAGCATTTGCTTAAGCCTCCAATTTGAACAGCAACCTTTACAAGCAGCTCTTTAATGTACTATATAAAATTTGTTTGGTAAACATCCTGACTTGAGAAAAGGAAAACACTGAGCTATCAAGTGTTGTGAGAAAGAAAATTATCAAGTATCAGTAACACCAGCCATGGTTTTATTTTCTTTTTCCCAAATTTTATTACTTAGGCCTGTATCAAGGTACCAGTTCACAACTTTAATACCTTGCTGCAGTAACCAATGAAATCATTTTCAAGATTTTTGAATTATGGTAGGGGGGAAAAAAGAAAGATAAAACCATTTCAAAGGAGAATTATTAGAGTGTTTACTAAGAAACTTTCTGAGTTTTCTTCTAATGACAATTTGTGGTTGTTATTGTCACTTCCATTATGTATTTATTTATTTTTTTATTCTAGAAAATTGAGGAAAATGAAGCATTTTATTCAGATAGATATCTGGACTCATTTAAACTGGAGTAGCATGGCAATGTTTTTATTTGAATGTATTTCCAATTAAAAATTAGGGGTAGCTATCAATGAATAGAATATTCTTGAAGTTAGTAATAAAAGTAATTTTTTCTAATGTTCAAAAGAAAATCATCTATTGCTATTAATGCAGCTATAACCCCATGGCAGATCCAAACCATCTCTCTTAGAAGTGCTTTTTTAAAAAAAATAATTATGCCAAACATGGAAAGTATACAAAAATAATTTGTGTCACATATTCTATATTGAGCCAGATCCTCGCAGTCCTCAAGCAATTCTCCAGTGTGTTCGATTTGATTAAAAAAAAAAAAAAAGTCAATTCAGGAAACTGTAGAGAAAAGAAAAATAGTTAAGCCAGTTGTTCAGACAAAACTAGTAATTATGTGCCTAAATTATTTTGTCTCCTAATTCATTTGCTTTGACATCACACAGACCTACTTGTATTCACATGTGGTTGCTGGTACTAGACCACAACGGTATTATGCAGGGAGTTACTAAACAAGTTACATTGGGCAAATCTGATGAAATCAGGATTCTACAGGCAGGGCTTATGAGATGGGGTCTTGGAGGGAATGGTGAAATCTTTACTGTGGCATTACAGAAAGAGAAAAGTATTAGAGAGGAAACTGAATTTGACAGCCAGCTGTATGTTCTTCTGGGCCACCTTGGAAAGTCCTTGCTGTCCCCCAGAGACAGAAGTCATCATTAGGCTTCCAGGGGTGATTCAACCTTGTAGGTAACTATCCTTCCACTTGGCAATAGTCTGATTATATGCAAGAAAAAAAAAAAAAAAAAAACTAAGAATTTTATTTTAAAAAATTATTTAAAATTTTTCAGGACATTTAAACGCATGGGTTTTGTATTTTTTTCTTTTTGCTGATTTTTCATGGAGTTGATGGAGATAAAAAGATCAGCCTGTCAGCTTGCTGGCATGGAACTGGAGTGTTTAGGGTTTGTTTTGCCTTTTTGCAAGATTGGTCCACAAGAACTTTAAAAGGAGAAAAAGACGATGCAAATTAAATACGTTAGAAACGTATGTCCCATCTGTTTTTATTTCATTTTTAGAATAAGGTTTTCATACCTTCTTTTATTTTTATATTCTATGATACCACACTATAATGTTGGCCACCTCAGAGACAAACTAAATTAGCTATCCTGACCATATGGAAAGGAAAAGCTTTACCAGCTAAGGAAACAAATTTAACTCAGGCAAAAAGGCCTATGTGTTTTAGAGTTAAAAAAAAAAAAAATGTTGCTAAGTACATAGTAGGGGAATGTAACCCACCTGCATAAGTAAAATTTGAAAAAGGGTTTGGGTATTCCAAAATAGCTGTCTCTTTTCCTGGCGTCATTCAGGAATTACCCATATTTCAAGCATCCTTCTGTTGTAAGCTGTCATCTGGATTTTGTATTTGTAAGTAAACTCATAATCACAGGCATGAAGGCCCCTTGAAAGGTCACTTACTCCTTCACTCTGCCTCCAAGCAGAATTGGACCTAACCTGTCTAGATATACCTTTTCCCATTATGAAAAAAAAAAAAAAAAAAAGCTTCAAAAAACTTCAGTGAAGAAAACTTCCCCACTACTACCTTTTCTCTGGAAAATTGAATAAGACATGCCTTTATAGAAAAAGAGATTTTTATTTCATTTTACAAATGCCGATAGTGTAAAGCATTTGATAGAAGCCCTAGGCTACCATTTTATTTGACCTGGAGAGAAGCTTCTCATAAATTCACCGTGTAAAATTGATGACTACTTCAGAAATCTCCCAATCTTAGGTTTTTATATAAACCACAGTGATGGTATAGAGCTTACAGAGGTCAAGCATGTGTTTTCTAACCACACAAAGAATAGAGGACTGTCTTCCTGAACCAGGACCACTTCGGGGTGACACGTGCAGTTATTTACAGTGATTGGGAACATCAGGTTTTATGCACAACCCGCAAAGACAAGATAAATAGGTTGATAGGGAAGCTCTAGCTGAAAGAGTCAATCAAAGTGTTTTGCTGTCCCCTGGCTGTAACTCTCAACATGGCCGAGGTAAGGCTACTGGACCTTAAGAGAGTTTAAGTGAAAATTCACTTTATCAAAATAATAGCTAAACTCTTAAGTAAAGACATATGTTTTGAGAGTTTGTCGATAGACATTAGAATGGCTTTTTTTCTGGACACCCAGACCAGCAGGCATTTCACCAAACTGCACATTGATTACTGAAATTACCTGAATGTATTCAAGATGTGTCTCAATATTTTTTTCTGTACTAAGGAAGGTGAAATTACAGTAATACTTCCCCTTCCCAAATCACAGGACACCCAGAGTAACCATTACTTAGCCTGCAAGATAACATCCCAGCTCTCAGACACTAGATTTTAATAAAATAACTTTGAAGTGCCCTATAACTCATACTAGTTGCTGTCACGTCAGTTCTGACTGATGGAGATCTCCTTTCTGTCACAGTGGATCTGTGCTCCATAGGGTTTTCAGTGGCTGATTTTTATAAGTAGATTGGCAGACCTTTCTTCCGAGGCACCTCTGGGTGGACTCAAACTTCCAACCTTTTGGTTAGCAGCTGAGTGCCTTAGCTGTTTGCACCACCCAGAGACTCTGAAGTGCCTTATAATTCTCCTAAACTAAAGCCACTTGTTTTCAAGAGATGATGTGACGTAATCAAGCCAAAGTTATTTTGGCTTAGAAAATGTGGAAGTCTTTATATACATATTGAACCAGCTTTTATAGGTTTTCCCATTCATATCTGTATTCATGTTAAGATAACCAGAGAGAATAGAACTATAAGCACCAGATAAAAGACCATTTCAGGTCCCAGCAGTCATCTTTGGCAGTGGAACATTGTGCTAATGCTCTGAGCTACATAAATAAATACTTCCTCTCTATTGTTTCTTGGGACTTCTTAATGTTCGTATTCACCTCTAATCATTGTCATAGTACATTTTATGGCCAAGCATTAAAAATAAATGGTTTTCTCAAGACATACATGATGTAATTCATATTATCGATGAAGAGAGGAAATGCAGATGAATTCCACTTGAGGTGTATTGCAGCCTGAAACCACTCAGCCACGAACACATAGTTCATAGATCATCTGTGTATTGACAGGAGGGATATTATTAAGTAGGCCAAAAATGACCAAGTGGTGTTGGGTTTTTCCAGGCAAAAGGATTGTTAAAAATATTAATAGATTTAGTTGAGTGTGCTATGTGTATCCACTCTGAAATAAGCCATATTTCCAAAAAAGAAAAGTTGTTGTTTTAATTTAGAGATTGTTTTATAGTTAAGGAATGAAATTACTGCAAGCCCATTGAAAGAGAAAGCACAACTTGTCTTGGATTAAAAGGAGGAGAAAAGCAATGCTTTCAGAAGACCCATGTTAGAGAAGAGAAAATGTAGCTAGGAAGGCCGATGATTAGATAAAATAGAGGTGAAAAGAGTTTGGAAGAAAGAGACTGGGATCATCCTTTATAATATTTACTTTTTTGCATGTATTCAACAAAGGCCTTCAGCAACAACAACAAAAAGACACTGGAAATTCTGCTTGTGCAGGCATTGATCTTTGTTGTAAACGGCCAGTTGAGCTTCTCATATTGCGTAAATGTTACCTATTTTAAAGGAGCCCTGGTGGTGCAGTGGTTAAGCACCCAACTGCTAACCAAAAGGTTGGCAGTTTGAGCCCAGCAACCACTGCGTGGGAGAAAGATGTGGCAGTCTGCTTCTGTGAAGATTCCAGCCTTGGAAACCCTGTGGGGCAGTTCTACTATGTTCTAGGGGGTCGCTATGAGTTAGAATTGACTTGACGGCAGTGCTTTTTTTTTTAAAAAAATCTGTTTTAGAGCAAAAGTTCATACATAACAATCTCACTACTTTGCCATATAATAATCAAGTTTTCATCAGAAATATTTATCATAGATGTATCAATAGGAAAAGTAAAACAAAATGGAAAAGTAGTAATATAGGAATTGCACATTTTTGTAATAGTGGAAGTTCACTGAGCCAACTAAGGGAATAAAGGGACGTTGATGAATGTTGAATGAAAGTAATTTTTACTTAATTTTTAAAAAATGCCCATTGACAGTTGGCAGCAGTTTGTACCATTAAACAGGATGTAAGAGTCCCAATTCAGGAATCTCCTTTGTCGTTAGATCTTAAGCCTTGATGAGTGGATCCTTAAAAAGTTTTAAGACCAGATGGCAATAATATTGACAACATAGATACACGTATTGAGTAACCACTATGCACCCTATTCTATGCCATTTACATTTACTAATATACTAAATTCATAAAGTAACCCAAAACCCAGTGCCGTCGAGTCGATTCTGACTCATAGCGACCCTGTAGGACAGAGTAGAACTGCCCCATAAGATAGGCACTACAATTACCATTCACGTTTTACAGATGAGGAAACTGAGACACAGCAAAGAACGTGCCTAAGATCATACAGCTAGTACGTGATGGTTCCATGATTTATACCTAGACAATCTAGCTTCCAAAATAAAATTATCTCGTAAATCCAGAATCAGATATATCACAGGAGAAGACTAAATGTCAATTCTGTGCACTAAAATAGGTAAATTTTCCAAAAATTACTAAGAAATAGACTCAAGAAGGTAATGATGAAAGGGAACTTAAACGATATCCATGCTAACCTCCAATCTCATACTTTATTTATGTATTTATTACAAGGGGAAAAAGAAAAAAAATAGAATACATCGTTGAATTTTTCCAAAATAGAAAAAAAAAAGAAAGAAAAAACACTGACTCCTATAATAAAATGTGGGAAAAAAATAGTAAGTACTTAACTGACACTCAACCCTACTCATATCCTGGGGCATGCATGTGCATGTGCGCACACGGCACAGGCACACACACACACACTGACAAATAGAAATTCAGAAGATATCCTAAATAGCTTCCGCTTCAGTGTCTCAAAGATGAGCTGATATTTTCCCTTTTTTTCTAAAATGTTCTGACTGATACCATCAGTAAGCTAAATGCTCACAGCTAATATTACACTTTCTGGTATGCCTGTGGTATTTTGTGTCTAACAGTTGAGTGGTATGCTTGGGAAGATACTTTTTCTTTTGCTTCCAAATCTATATATGTCATTTGTAGATATATAAATGCATAATTTATTAAATATTACATGAACTAGTGAAATATGAATGTTCAGAGAAAGGGAGCTGTTGTTTCCATGAGACCAAAAGCTAAACCAAACCCACTGCTGTCTAGCCTATTCCAACTCATAGCAACCCTGTAGGGCAGAGTAGAGCTGCAGTCTTCCCCACCAAGGCTGTAATCTTCACCACTCATCTGTCAGTTTATCATACTGTGGTGGCATGTATGTTGCTGTGATCCTGGAAGCTGTGACACTGATATTTAAAATACCGGTAGGGTGACCCATTATGGACAGGTTTCAGCAGAGCTTCCGTACTAAGACAGGACCCGGCATTGTGATTTTAAGTAAATTAGCCAGTGAAACCATTATGAACAGCAGTGGAACATTGTCTGATATAGTGCCGGGAGATGAGCCCCTCGGGTTGGAAGGCAACTGGGAAAGAACTGCCTCAAAGTAGAGTTGACCTTAATGATAGACATGGAGTAAAGTTTTCCAGACCTTCATCTGTTGTGGCATGATTCAAAATGAGAAGAAACAGCTGCAAACATCAATTAATAATCTGAATGTGGAATGTACGAAACATGAATTTAGGAAAATTGAAAGTTGTCAAAAATGAAATGGAACACTTGAAGGTAGATATCCTAGGCGTTAATAAGCTGAAATGGTCTGGTACTGGGCACTTTGAACTGGACAGTTTTATATATGGTCTGAGGTCGGAATCAGCTGGGCAGCAACAGGTTTGGTTTTTGGGGGGTTTTGTGCTTGGAATAACAAATTTAAGAGAAACAGCATTGCATTCATTGTCAAAAAGAACATTTCAAGATCTACCCTGAAGTGCAATGCTGCCTGATAGGATAATATCTATATGCATACAAGGAAAACTAGTTAATATGACTATTGATCAAATTAACATACAAACCACTAATGCTAAAGATGAAGAAATTGAAGATTTTTACCAACTTCTGCAGTCTGAAATTGATGAAACATGCAATCAGGATGCATTGATAATGACTGGTGATTGGGATGTGAAAGTTGGAAACAAAGCAAAAGGAACGGTAGTTAGAAAATATGGCCTTGGTGACAGAAGCGACGCCAGAGATGATATAGTAGAATTTTGTAAGACTAATGACCTATTCATTGGAAATACCTTTTTTAAATGACATAAATGGTGACTATACATGTAGACTTTGCCAGATGGAATACACGGGGATCAAATAGACTACATCTGTGGAAAGAGACTATGGGAAAGCTCAATATCATCAGTCAGAACAAGGCCAGAGGCCGACTGTGGAACAGAGCATCAAGTGCTCATATGCAAGTTCAAGTGAAGCTGAAGAAACTTAGAGCAAGTCCCCAAAAGCCAAATACAACCTTGATATATTCTACCTAAATTTAAAGGCCATCTCAAGAATAGATTTGATGCATTGAACACTAATGACCAAAGACTAGACAAGTGGTGGGATGACATCAAGGACATAATGCTTGAAGAAAGAGAAAGGTCATTGAAAAGACGGGGAAGAAAGAAAAGACCAAAATGGATGTCAGAAGAAACTCTGAAACTTGCTCTTGAACATCAAGTAGCTAAAGCCAAAGGAAGAAATGATGAAGTGAAAAAGCTGAAGAGAAGACCTCAAAGGGCAGCTTGAGAAGACAAAGTATTAAAATGAAATGTGCAAAGACCTGGAGTTAGACAACCAAAAGGGTAGAACACACTTAGCATTTCTGAAGCTGAAATAACTGAAGAAAAAATTCAAGCCTTAAGTTGCAACACTGAAAGATTGTATGGGCAAAAAAAAAGGAAGCATCAAAAGAAGATAGAGGGAATACACAGAGTCACTATACCAATAAGAGCTGGTCGACATCCAAACATTTCAGGAGGTACCATATGATCAAGAACAAATGATGCTGAAGGAAAAAGTCCAAGCTGCACTGAAGGCATTGGCGAAAATCAAGGCCCCAGGAATTAATGGAATACCAACTTATATGTTTCAACAAATGGATGCAATGCTGAAAGTGCTCACTCATCTCTTCCATGAAATTTGAAAGATAGCTATCTGGCCAACTGACTGGAAGAGAGCTGTATTTGTGCCCATTCCAAAGAGAGATGATCCAACAGAATGCGGGTATTAACAAACAATGTCATTAATATCACATGCAAGTAAAATTTTGCTGAAGATAATTCAAAAGTGGTTGCAGCAGTACATAAACAGGGAACTGCCAGAAATTCAAGCCAGGTTCAGAAGAGGATGTGGAACGAGCGATATCATTGCTAATGTCAGATGGATCTTGACTGAAAGCAGAGAATACCAGAAAGATGTTTTTCTGTGTTTTATTGACTATGCAAAGGCATTCGACTGTGAGGATCATAACAAATTATGGATAACATTGCAAGAATGAGAATTCCAGAACACTTAATTGTGCTCATGTGGAACCTGTGCAGAGAGCAAGAGACGGTCATTCGAACAGAACAAGGGGATACTAAAAAAAAACCCATTGCCGTCGAGTCAATTCTGACTCATAGCGAAACCCTGGTGGCGTAGTGGCTAAGTGCTATGGCTGCTAACCAAAGGGTCAGCAGTTTGAATCTGCCAGGCGCTCCTTGGAAACTCTATGGGGCAGTTCTACTCTGTCCCATAGGGTCGCTATGAGTCAAGGGGATACTAAAAGTGGTTTAAAATCAGGAAAGGTATGCGTCAGAATTATGTCCTGTCACCGTTCTTATTCAGTCTGCATTGAGACATTCCAAGAAGCTGGACTTTATGAAGAACAGGGCATCAAGATCAGAGGCAGGATCATTAACAGCCTTTGATATGCAGATGACACAACGTTGCTTGCTGAAAGTGAAGAGGACTTGAAGCACTCACTGATGACAATCAAAGACTACAGCCTTCAATATAGATTACACCTCAACCTAAAGAAACAACAGTCCGCACAGCTGGACTGAGAAACAACATCATGATAAACGGAGAAAATATTGAAGTTGTCAAAGATTTCATTTTACTTGAATCCACAATCAATGCCCATGAAAACAGAGTCAAGAAATCAAAAGGTGCATTGATTGCATTGGCAAATCTGCTGCAAAAGATCTGTGTAACGTGTTAAAAAGCAAAGATGTTACTTTGAGTAGTAAGGTGTGCCTGAGTCAAGCCATGGTAATTTCAGTCCCCTCATATGCATTCAAAAGCTGGACAATGAATAAGAAAGATCAAAGAAAAATTGATGCATTTGAATTATGGCATTAGCAAATAATGTCACATACACCACGGACTGCTAGAAGAACAAGCAAATCTGTCTTGAAACAAGTATAGCTATAATGCTCTTTAGAAGAGAGGATGGTGAAACTGCGTCTCACATACTTTGGACATGTTATCAGGAAGGACCAGTCCCTAGAGAAGGACATCATGCTTGGTAGAGTAGAAGGTCAGGAAAAAGAGGAGGTCCCTCAATGATATGGATTGACACAGTGGCTGCAACAATGGGCTCAAACATAGCAACTATTATGAGTATAGCAAAGGATGGGAAGTGTTTCGTTCTGTTGTACATGGGCTCACTGAGAGTCAGAACCGACTTGATGGCATCTAACGGCACAATACAATTTTCATGAAAGCAAACTGCCATACCTTTTTTCCACAAGGTGGCTAATGGGTTTGAACTGCCAACCTGTAGCTTAGCAGCTGAGCAGTTAAGCAGTGCACCGCCACTTTCTGTGAAAGCTAAAGGTAAATATTTTGGAAGACTTGATAAAGAAATTGCTAAGTAAATTGATTCAATTTCAATATGGGTAAGACAGCTGTAAAATTTGAAAATCCAGTATTCTGTGCTTAGTTTACATATATCTGAGTTTTTACCCTACTTTAAAGAAACCAAAAATAGAAATCCTACATAATACTTTACAAATAGATTTATGGAAGAAAGAGCAAGAACCCCTCAGATTACACCCTTATGCAAAGAAAAGATTTGGCCCTAAATAAAAATGTTGACAAATAAATATATATGTTCATGTATATTAAATTGCATTAACAGGTTTAGGTATGTATTATATATATATAATTTTTTAATGATTCCTCAATGCTTTAAATTGCTCAATTATTGGTCCTAATTGCTTAAGTAAGAGTATTTCTACTATGATTAGATCTAAATTGTATGCTTATTCTATCAATTTGTGATTTATTGTATGTTTCTCATAAAGTAGTGACTATCAAACTTTTTCCAAAGGCCAGGGACATTTTGGTAAAATTTTTAGAAAGGCAATATGCTTATGCTAAAATAAAATGAAAACATCTGTATGAATTACCTCCAACCTCTGGTTCATTTTGGTATGCCAAATGGAAAATTTGCCTTTTTATTCACATTTTTAAACTAGTAGTTTTGAGAGTTTCAGGCTAGGTAATCTTGTCAAAGCACCTAAGTAGATTGTGCAATTATCCCATATATCTCAATAATTTCAGTGTTTAAATGTTTGTTTTTTTCTATTTTCTTTACTGAAGTATTATTCTTTTTTATAAATTGTGTCCAGCACATCATTTTGAAACACAAAAATGGCATATTTCCGTATATGATGCATTTACTAATAAGTGCAGGTCTGTACCAGATGGGCAGGTGAAAATGTGATTATGAGGTGTGTGGAGATGGCTCCATCTCCATGATACATCCCTCTCCAGGTTACTTCTGTGTCTGTTACCATCAGGAATGCACTTTACTGCGACCCTTGGAGGTACTAGAAAGAGACAATTTTATATCACAGAAGTTCCAGAGAAGAGGGAAATTTCCCTCTTTTAACACAATCGTAGTAAATGTTTCTCCCTGTTTTATGACAATCAAATAAATAGGAAGATGTTGGCATTTTTCCCTGGCAGGTTGAGAAATTTAATGCCGAAATACTAGATAGTCCTTGTAGAGCAAGACCGAAGTGAGGTGGGTATTCAGTACAAAAATGTATTTAGTAGAAAGGTGCAAATTGAGTCTTTAGTGATACCTTGCTGCTCATTCTTTTGGGAAGTAAACACGGGGCAGACAAAACCAGGCCCAGTCCAGGTGGTTGAATTCCCTGCGTATTCATTTGGGCTGAAACTTTGAAATGTCAGGTGCCTGGAGAGCTCATTTAATGAAAAGGGTTATCTCTGCCAACCAGTCAGTGGTGGATATATTTTTTTTTTTTTTTTCACCAGAAGTTGTGAAATATTATTCATGTATGTAGAAGACAGGGGCTTCCCGCCGTTGTTGTTTACTTGTGGGTTTGGGCAAGTTTCCTCCTTTCCAGAAATCAAGTTTTCCATAAAAGCAACTTTGCAACCACTTCACCCCTTTTGTTTGGTACCCCAGGCAGAAAGCTTTTCATAGCGTTGAAATAATTCTCGTTTAAAAACAGGGAGCTCAGATGAACCAGTTCTTTATTGAAAATAAAAAAAAAAATGGAGGCAGTAAGGTATCCTTGGTTAACTTTTTAGTTATTTAAAAGTAGCTTGTTGAAGATTGAATATTTCTATGTTTCACTAGAGCCTTTAAATATAAAAGAGATATGAGACTATATCTGACACCATCAGGCATATTATATTAAAATTTATGAACAACTTCATCAAAAACCACTTTCCCTCTCCTGCATAGAGACAGATTTGTTCTGACATAAACGTTACATGGCTGGTTGCAGCCTTAGATTAATGCGAAGACCCTGGCGATTCCTTTTAGACGTTATTTTATGAAATAATACCTGTCAGCTGCTGCCTGATCCTAGAAAAGGGGGCAGGTTTTCCAGGTCATCTTGCCATCTGTCAGCTAAAGCTCATCTGTCCCTCCACATTACCACCTGATCTGTGCTAACAGGCCTCACAGGGAGGCCTGCTTCATTGGCCCAGTGGGAACCAGGGAAAGAGACTGTGTGAGGACATCACCTGTGATGCTGAGATTTAATTATCGCTGAAGTGATGAAGATGTGCACACAGATTGAAACGCTTTTGAATAAATTCATGGAGCAGGAGATGCTGGGCCCCACTCTCTCTTCCCCCCTCCCTTCACTTTCTCCCTCTTTACCCCCAACCCGCAGCTTAGTATGCTTACCGGTTCCAATAAAATCTTTCAGATTCACCCTTAGATGTTTGCCAGTAAACCCTTAGAAAACACACATACACGCGTGCGCGTGTGCACACAAATACAACTAAATATACCTGCTAATGTATCAATCTAAAGCAAAGAATGCACCCTGTACTTGGGAGAAAATTTGCCTCAGCCTTTTACAGCAAACCTGATTATTTTCCGCCAAAGTTTCTTGTTATCAAATTTTAAATCCGTATTGATTGTTGCTGGCTAGAAAATCAGATTTCATTGTAGGGCCAGCTTTTTACCTGTGGTTTTACTCAGTCTGTGGTAACTCCACTGCAGAGTTACCTGGGGTCTCCCGCAGAGAGTTAATGTGAGTTCACAGTGGAGGTAGAAGTGTGGTAGAATGTAAAAGGTAAAGAAGGGCATAGAAAGCTCCCAGAAACCCCTGAGACTGTGGGCTCCCTCGTGCTCTCTGAATCAATACCCAGCACAGAAGTTATTACGGGTCCAGGCTTTTTTTTTTTTTTTTCCTTCAAAGCTGCTTAGGCGGTATGTGGCATTAATTCCCTCCTGTACAAAAATGTAGTTGATAATCACCTGGCTGAGGGAAGGATTTAGGACTAGAACAGCAGATTTCCTCATAGATTACAGAATAAAACCTAGTTTCTTGGGATAAATCAGGATAATTAACTGTAGTGAAATATGTTACTCTCGTTGATTCATGCCCATGTGATACTTTTGTTAGGTGCAACCACAGAGAAACGTTTATGTCATTATGTGAGGCGAGATCTGATTTCTACCCTGTTCTAAAACATGCTACGTTGCACAATAGAAGTTTTTATTTTCTGGGTTTTGGGAGCCTGCCTTTAGTCTGGAGACCAATTATTAAGCCAACACTTAACTCAATTGACTCCTAATTATAAAGTTACAAAAGAAAATGATACACTACAGCTACACCCTTTTTCCTGCCACCTTGGGAACACTATTGCATGGCTCTGAACCATCCTTGACCACATGACTGTAAGCTGTTACAGAATTTCCTTTCCCTTGCCCTGAGAAGGAAGATTTGGAATGGCCAAAGAAGACAACCCAAGGCTTTTTCCAGCCCAACAGTAAAGTGAAATTGTACCTTTTCTTTTCCTTTTTAAAAGAAAATCATGAGTAAACATTGCCTTAATTCACATTTCAAAAATAATTACTATAGATTCAAGACATTTATCATGTTGTCATTGGAACCTGGGAAAGGTTATTCTTGTGGTACTTCAGGTCACAAACAAGAACGTATTATTAGAAACTAACACATAGGCTATCCAAGAGTTTCCCGAGGGAAAAATAGAGGTCCATTGGCTTTGAAAAAGTGTGACAGGAATAAATTAGGTAACAGGGACCCACAGAAACTTAGCAGAATCTGAATGGTCAGTTTCCAAAGTAATCCCTATCTATTAAGTTATTCATTTTTGTGAGAACATGTGGAGAAAGTACCTATAATTATTTTTTACTTTTCCAAATACTACGTTTGTTCTCTGAAAAGGTATGTATTTATATGAAACTACCATTTTGCAATAATCCAAAAGGTAACTCAAATATATAACACAGAAAGGAAATACTACCATCCTGCCAAGGCTTTGCCAGTTGGTCCATGTCTCAAAATTATTTTTTTAATTTTCAAAAATATATATTGAAATTATACTTTCTGGAGGAATTATTGTATATTTGTCAACAGACGCATTGTTGATACATCGATTCAAAGCATTATACATTCTATTGAGTATTAAATGCCATCTACTTTGCGTGAACATGCATGTAGAAATGCACATTAAAATAATGAGTATATCCCCACAATATATACCCTTTAGCTCACAGTGACACACATATACTCTACTCACAGAAGACAAATGAGATTTATTTTGGATAGCTCTGGATGACTGCATGTTTGTTTCAGCAGCTTGAGGTATGTTAGGAAATCAGCAAGGGAAGTGGACATGGATGAGGTATTGAAGAAACATAAATAGAAAACTAATGAACATGCTGAGAGTTTTTTGTTGTTATTTTGGTTTTGGGGCGCTAAGGGGAAATTCTGGACAGTAAGTGTGGCTCCTTGATATGATTTTAACCTCTGGATGACTGGTTTAGTTTTCAAGGAAAGTCGCTGACATTTGATAATTGTTCAGTAATCAGTGAGAAAATGTATCCTTAAACTAATCGAGTGTAGGTACATGTTCCAGGAAAAAAATCTTGATAGCTACATGTTCTTACAAACAGAAGGCTTAAAAGTATAGACCTTATGTTAAATATATACATTAAAGATGAATAAGCAAAAGATAGATTTTTCTCCAGACAAATTTTTGCTCCTCCTTTTTACAAAATAAATTACAAAATTTAATTTTTCCAAAGAGATTGTTTTTAATATGTTTAATTCTAAGGATCTCTGGTCCTAGTTTCAGTTTTAGATTTGGGGGGAGGGGGCTGAACCCAAAAGAACTACTAGACAGCCAAAGCTAGCCTCGTTGTCGCTTTGGATTTTTGTTGTTAGTTGCCCTGAAATTGGCTCTCATTCATGTACCCCATATGCAATAAAACGAAACACTGCCTGGTCCTGTGCCATCTCCACGATTGTTAGTATATTTGAGTCCATTGTAAGGCTTAGATTTTTCTAAATCTTATAATCCAGCAACTAATTTTCAATACTGCAGTTCATACACTGAGATCTAGGACCTATATCACCAATATTGATTTATTCACGGGACAGGCATCATTACTTATATTACTATACACAGTGCAATCTATCCATAATTTAGATTTCAAGAAAATCCCTCCAGGTAATTTACAAGAAATCTTATATTATTACATAATTGGTACTTAAAAAATGCAAAGTGAAATTGGGGGGAAGGCCATTATGAAAGATGTCTTTGGCAAGACCATCCTTCCAGTTGGAATGTAAATAAAACACAAAGGTACACTTCAAATTGATGTTACCGCAAAGCCAGTCTAACGGGAGAAAAAGCAATCCCCTGAATGTGTCCATTTAGCAAGCCTACTTCCCATTAAACCTCTGTCAGTGTTGCGTTCTTATGTGCCAGTGGTTGAACTCTATCGGGGTCATGGCTAACCTGCTTCTATAGCTTAAAAAAAAAAAAAAAAGTGAAAATTAACAAGTGTTTTTTCCTAAAACTCCACCCTTTTTTAAAACTGAGGCTGTTAATTGTTGACACATATCTACAGTCATCACTAAAAAAGCACACAATACACACAATGACAACTTAATTAGAGCTTTTCAAATGGACTTCTTTGCTCATCCAATGTGACACTTAACAACTTCCCTACAACTTTCAGCTACAACCTCATTACCATTCTGCATAAACTAATAGACTCTTAGAGATGAAAGCAGCCGTAAATATACTAGTCTGTGAAGCATAGGGGGGATGTCCAAGGTGACTCAAAACCTAGCGACAGCGAAGACTAGAGCACGAGTGACTCTCCTCCTTGTTGGCAAGTTTATAAAAATTAAAACGACTGCAAAACACAACTCCCACACTACAATCGTGGACACAGGGAAAAGTAATGAAGACCGTGGTCAAAGTAACTGTTCACAGTGCAAGGTGGTTCTCGAGAGGGAGAGGCGCTGACTCTATATTATTAAAAAATATGTCAAAACTCAAACCTGTTGCCATCAAGTCGATTCCTACTCACAGCGACCCTATAGGACAGAGTAGAACTGCCCTATAGGGTTTCCAAGGAACAGCTGGTAGATTCAAACTGTAGACATTTTGGTTAGTAGTCAAGCTCTTAACCACTGTGCCACCAGGGCTCTGACTCTATATTATAGATGACAAAATTCTTGCTTTTCATGCTGGAGACCTGGGTTCACATCCCAGCCAATGTATGTCACTCGCAGCCACTACCAGCCCATCCGTCAGTGTAGGCTTGTGTATTGCTGTGATGCCGAATGGGTTTCAGCAGAGATTCCAGACTAAAGCAGACTAGGAAGAAAGGCCTGGAGATCTACTTCTAACAACTAGCCAGTGAAAACCCTATAGATCACAACGGTCCAATTGACATCCGATCCTGAGGATGGCACAAGACTGGGTGGCATTTTCTTCCTGTGAGCGTGGGGTTGCCATGAGTTGGGGGCTGATTCAATGGCAGTTAACAACAATATACTCTGTGAGTCACCAACCTCAGAGGTACTTTTAATAGTGATAATGATAAAAAGAAAGCCTTTCAATTTCCCGTATTCCAAACGGTAACCTAAAATGACGAATATTGTCTTCTGCCAACTGAGAATAACAGAAATGAAAATTTGAAAGGGGATTCCCAGGTAATGGCAGCCGTGTTTCCTGATTTGTCATCTTTTTTCATCCTAGTTAAGGGCTTAGGAAGTACAAAGAAATTGTCCAGTACGTTTCAATTGTGAATTTTGAAATAGTTATTATTATATTTAGAGCTAAGGAGGCTGGTAAAGTCGAAAGTTATGTGGTAAAATGTATTTTCAAACAGAGAGAAGTGAGGCAGCTTATTTGTCAGCAGAGGTTTTTCCTTGCTACACATCGTGACAAGAGGAAGATAAAAATTCTAACACTCCATCGTGCATCATATTATCCAGAAAAAATAAGGTGTGAAAGTGGTCAAAATTTCCACTCAGAGGATAGAGGGAGAAAGAGAGAGGAAGAGAAAAAGGTTGCTGTCTTTGCCTGTAAGACACTGTCTTTCTGGGTTACCTACCACCATAGTTTAACAACAAAACCACACGTGATTAATGAAAACTCGGTTCAAAAAAATATCTGTAAGCACCTGGAGTATATAATGTGGAGAATGCAATGGTTAAAAAAAATACGTAATTCTTAACATTGAAAGAGCTTAAAATTTATTGAGGAACAGATATAAGCATACAAGAATATAAAAGAGGAAAGAGATGGTATTTGAGCTTGACCTCGGCGAACTTAGTTGGTATTCAACAGGCAGAGAGGAGCAAGAGATCTCTGTACTTTAAAATGAAAATGGGTTCTCTTTCAGTCAGTAGATATTTTTGGAGCCCCATTTATGTTCCAAGAACTGTATTTAGGGCTAAGAATTCAGTGATGAACAAAACACAGTCCCCACCTTCATGGTGTTTAAGGTGTAAGTGAAAAGACAGATGTTAGGAAAAAAAAATTATTCACACATTTGAAGAGTGATATTTAGGAAGAGTACAGTGTGAGCACACCAGATCAGTTAGCTTCAGGAGATTTCTTTGATATATGAAAAGCAAGGGACATAATTAGTGTTAAAGACTCTAACAGTATGTAGTCTGTTGAGTCAGGGGAAGGGCTCCTAAGGACAAGATCTTTAAATTAAGAACAGAAGGATGAGTGGGCATACGCAAGTGAAAAGAGAGGCTAACAGAATTATAGACAGAAGGAGCAACTTGTTCAAAGGGCCTGTGGCAGAAGAGATCATGGCTTGTGTGAGGAACCAAAAGAAGTCTGGAAAGAGTGGAGTGAGGAGGTTAGAGCGTGGAAAGAGAGAAGGCCAGTGAGGGAGGCAGAAAACAGATGATGCAGGACCCTGTCAGCTATGCTAAGCATGTTGCAGTTTTATCCAAGAGCAATGAAAAATCACTGAAGGTTTTAGCCAACAGAAACAAGGCAAGTTACTCATGGAGTGCATGGCGCCTAGTGGCACATATTGACAGATGAGGATGGTGCTGGCCAAATCTGAACCAAACCAGAAAAAGGCCAGACCCGCTGCCATGGAGTCAATTCTGACTCACAGTGATCCTACAGAACATAGGGTTTCCAAGGAGAGGCTGGTGGATTCAAAATGCTAACCTTTTGCTTAGCAGCCAAGCTCTTATCCACTGCATCACCAGGGCTCCAGTTCCAGGGAATGAAGGATATCATTCATATTTTATTAATTTTTTTGTGGAACTGTTAAAATTCATCGTTACACTATAGACTCTGCCAACTGCTGAGCAAATTTGACTCTCCTAAAATTTAATCATAAAAGATGATTCACTGATGGTCTCATCAAAAAGGAGGTGAAATAATGCTGCATATTAGTTTCTGTTTTGTTGAGTCTTTTTTACTCAGCTAAGTTTGAGGGCATCAGAAAAAACACAAACGTTTGCATTATCTTGCTTCTGTACTTCTAGAAAATTCTTCCGTTTTAACATACTAAAAACATTGTCAGAAATATCACAAGGTCATGAACCAAATCACAGGATCTTCTTTAGGCCATGATTGCATTCTCAGTAAGGTACCTAGGAGTAAAAACCGATGGCAGGCTTAGATGAGAAATACGTCAACTGGTATAGGTTCGCGTATGTAGTCAGTCCCCTCTCAAGGGGCCCCTTGTGGCTAGAACAGCATGTTTACTTACTGATGCAATGATGGAACAAGTAAAATGTCTGATCCAATGAAAAGGACCCTAATTTTTTTTTTTTTTTTTAGAGAAAGCTCCGAGTAAGGATTCTAAAAGAGGATTTAAATCATTATCTTACTAATCAAAGCTGGCATCTCCAGCTTCCTAAAGGTTCAGAAGCTTCTTCCTAAGGAATTCAAAATGTCTTAGAGCACAACCTGTCTTTTGAGATATTTGTTGCTCTACTAGATGTGTGCATGAAGGTCCACGTGGCTATAGCATATTCAGTCAAGAAGATGAAGGACTCCAATGCACAGTATCCCAAGAGCACAGTGACCTGCATTAACAATTGTCATTATAGTAGTTTCTTTCATGGCTATAGCTCTTTGCAGTTTGTAAAGGCTATTTATATGAATTATCTCATGGTTTCTTACATTTAGTAGTAGAAACCCTGAGATGTAAAGAGACTACATAACTTACCCAAAGTTAGAGATGAAGTAGAATACCAGAAATTTCCTTGAAGATAGCGTTCTTGTCCTCCATGTTCTTTTCTAACTTTCAAGGGCTACAAAGAGTAAAAGGCTGACAGACTACATTTTGCCACGTAAAGTGAGATAGATACAGACTCTTGGCAAGAGAAAAAGACTGAGGGTCAGATGACGTGAATTCCTAAACGTAGCATGGACAAGTATTCCATTTCAGTGAATGAAGTGGATGTGAAGATCACTGATTTGTGTGGATAATAATAAGTAAGAATGATGATAAAGATAATTATCGGCAATAATAATAAATTAAAAAAAAAAAAAAAAAAACCCATTGCCATCAAGTCGATTCCAACTCATAGCGACCCTATAGGACAGAGTAGAACTGCCCCATGGAGTTTCAAAGAGCACCTGGTGGATACGAACTGCCGACATTTTGGTTAGTAGCCATAGTTCTTAACCACTACACCACCAGGGTTTCCATAATAAATAAATATATTTTGTCAACCTACATTTCATGTAATGAATGTGTGAATAGAACTTAAGTTTCTGGTCATTGTCTTCAGTGGAATATTTTTAATATAAAATTCTAATTGCTTATTAAAATTGCTAAACAGAAGGTAAAGTTGGTATATTAGAGACACTGTGATGAATGGGGTATGTTGTTGTTGTGTGCCGTCAACTCAATTCGGACTTATAGCAACCCTATAGGACAGAGTGGAACTGCCACATAGGGTTTCCTAGGCTGTAATCTTTACAGGAGCAGATTGCCAGGTCTTTTCTTCAGCGTTAAAAACTATAGGTATTTTATAACTGTATTGATTTGGGGCTAAAAAGTAAAGAAAAATATAATGTGAACCTAGAACATTTTACTCAGTCTTTTTATTTTTGATGTTTTTTTTTTAATGGTTAGAAAGTTAAAACAAAGTGAAAATGCACAAATTCAGCACTTAGCAAAAACTGGGCTCTAGGATGTACTTTGCCTGCCAAGATGCTGGGTATATAATGACATGGTCATAAGTTCTCCACTAACTTGAAATTTCCCTATCAGCAAGTCTACCTTCTCAGTGTTTGGAATATTTGAAATGTTTCCCTGTAATCGTTTGAAATGTGTACAGATAGGTTCATATCTTTGATGAATTGGTTATAAAAATTCTCCAAAAAAATTAAATAATAAATAAATAAAAGGAAAGCGGTGAATTATTCTTCTGAGTAACTGGATGAAAGCTGAAAGCCGAGTGAAGACTATGATCGTTAACTTCTTTCCGCCTTGAAATTTTCTTCTTTCTGTCTTGAATGGCGGTTACTTCGCTAATCTGCCTTTAAAAAGCTTCGTTAGTAAGTGTATGGAAAGTCCCATATATATGAATCATTTTTAATTCATCCTCCCACATTGCAGATGTAATAGCAAGAATCAGATTTCATACTCCTCAGGCTGAGCACTTAGATAGACTCCAATGTGGATGCAAGGGATGTCAGTTAAAGAGATACTGTTTGTGCGATTTATTCAAAGTTAATGTACCACCTCGGTTATGGGTAAAATGCCATTTACCATAAACTCTAAGGAAATTGGACTTTCCAGGGATTTTATTTTCTCTACCATTGCTTAAACCAAGTAGGCTAGATGGAGTTTGGGATGTTTTCATATGTGAGCTTTTGTAGTTGTTAATTCAGCTTGCTGTAAATGCATCCAACCTGTATTTCCATCTGCAGCATTGTTGATTTCCTCCAGAAAACACTGAGGCACTCTCAGTTCATAGGCACAGATGACTGGGTTAAGAGTTTCCTCCGAGCGTAATGCTGTATATGATTGAATGTAAACGACCGTCTCTGATCATCACCCATACGGTGGAATGGAAATAAGAGTTTGCCGAACGACCACGAATTTTCTGGTTCATAAACAAATAGAAAATAACAAACCTAATATATTGACTTTTCTGTGCTGTTTGGCCATGAAACAAACTTTTCCCCCCTGCAACGTTTAATGAGAAGCATCCCTTTCATTGCACTTCTGTTTTAAATTTAAACTTCCCTATCTCAGATAATCGATTGCTTATTGTAAATGGAAAAATCCTTAAATTTTTAAAAATGGATTCTGGTGTTTAATTATACAGGATTTTTGACCTGGCTAGACAGATAACATTAACACAGCTTCAATTCTAAACAAGCCTGAACATGTGTGCACTTGACTTTTATTAAACTCCTACTGAAGAAACAGATTAATTGGAGGCTGATTCACTGGTGAACAGGCGTTAAAGACAGAAGGACCTTCTCACATTTTGTTCTGTTATCCAGGCTTATGCCATCTCAGGTTGGCAAGGAGATCCCAACTGTAGTGTTTTGAAATACAACTGAAAGAAATTGTAGAATAACAGGTGCAAAAAAAAAAAAAAAAACGCAAACCACTTATAAAATGTTGATCTGATTCCTTCTTTTTTCTCTTGCCAAATGGCCACCTGACACTTCATGGACTCAGGTACTGCCCAGATAGCATTTCACATAATAATATTATGTGGAGGCTGACTATGGAGGCTTGCAGCTGTCATACTTATTCCTTACTTTTTACACCATTATTACTTTTTTGTTCTTTTTAGACAGTTATTTTATTTTTTTTTTTAAAGAAGAAGATGGGTACAAGCTGTGAATAAGTCATTTGAGATAGCCTCAAAGTACACTGAGGTGAAAGAAAATGTCCTTCTTGGCAGCTTTGCTTCTATCTATAAAAAAGCTGGATTTTTATCTCCTGATGTGGCCTTTGCTGTTTAATGGTTTATATCCTGTGAGATAAGCAAGACAAAAAATAAAATAAAATCAAAGAACTGGGAACCAAGTTGCTGATAATTTGGACAGAAGCCCTGTAATGTATTTGTGGTCTACATTATGGTTTACAGGTTTTTCTTATGTATTATCTCATTCATAATACCTCTATGAAATAGGTGTCACCAGATTTTTACAGATGGGAAAATTGCCTCTTAGAAAGGTTAAAAGACTTGCCTAAATTAACTCACAGGGTAAGTTGAGCAGCTAGGATTCCAACCCCGACCATTTGACTCCAGCCTGCCTCGGACCCTTCTAGGAATATGCTCCCTGGAAAGCCCCTCAATTCTTCTGGGTCTGAATCCTTTCCTTTATCAAATAAGGTCATTGGGGGAAAGATGACCTTTAAGTTTCCTTCCAGCTTCAAAATGTGCTTTTGAGATTTGATTATAAAGTGCTAAAATTATGGAAATTAGCAAAAGATTAGTTAACAAATATCAGTTGAAAGTTGACTGCAGGCCATTGTGATCTGTTCGGACCCTCAAGGTCACATTCTACATGCACTCAGATCTAGTTCATATCACTTGGTGGTTCTGTTTGGTGGTTTCTTCTTGACAAAGCTTCATTTTATCATCTGTGAGAACACTTCTGCACACACCATTAACTTAAATTTTGGGATGAGTGTAAGGATTTCAGTATTACACATTTAAAGGTCCAATAGTTAGAAACTAAATAATTGCTATGGACATTCGGGAGCCCTGGTGGCACATGGTTAAGAGCTTGGCTGCTAAACCAATAGGTTGGCAGTTCGAACCCACCAGCCACTCCTTGGAAACCCTACAGGGAGGTTCTACTCTGTCCTATCGTGTCACTATGAGTCGGAAAAGACTCGATGGCAGTGGGTTTTATTTTGGATGGACATTTGGAAGGAGCCCTGGTGTCGCTCAGTTGATAACCCAAAAGTTGGTGGTTCGAAACCAAGAGCTGCTCCACAGGAGAAAGATGTGGCAGTTGGCTTCTGCAAAGGTTTCAGCTTTGGAAACCCTATGGGGCAGTTCTGCTTTGTCCTATAGAGTCACTGTGAGTCAGAGTCTACCTGATGCCACACAGCAACATGGACATTTGGATGGATTACATTTTTCATCACATTTCAGGGAGTTTAAGGCTCAGCATAAGGCAAGAATAAGCTCAATTGAAAGTAAAAGATGGAAAATTAAGGATGATGGCTCTCTGGGAGCAGCTTGCGCCTCAAATTATTTGATTTACAAATACGGTAAAATCTGATTGCTTTAGAGAGGCAACAAGGAATGGTTGTTGTTTATGTAGACCCTGTATCTACATAAGAGGCATCCATAACATTAGTTTGTTTTGTTTGAATTAAGTGCCCTGAGATCACCTGGTGAATATTAGCTATTGTATTAAAATAGTCAATTGCCCTGCACATCGTTGTATCAGTTCACTTCAAGCTAAGATACGCATTCTTGCAGTTGTAATACGAGATGTGAGGATAATGAAAAACCAAGTGATGTACTTATTTTCAGTAAATAGCTTTAAAAATATTATGATCCACTATACTTTCTGTCTGTCTTTAATATATGGTCTGGTTGTTCAGCTTTTCTTGTTTAAGTTCTATGCTGGATAACAAATAACACTAAACACGATAGATAGATTTGCGGGGTGTTTTTTAGCCTCAGTTGCTAGGAGAGGAGTAGAGTGGGCATTTCTATGTGTGTTTTGCAACAGCTGATTGGAGACATACTAATGTAGAATGAAAGTCCAAGAACTGAGTGAACTTTTTTGTAATCTCAACATTCCAAGCCTGGTAAAAACCGTTCCGCTTGCTAAATGATGTTATAAATATCGAGATTAGTTTCTTCTGAAATTACCAGTGCCAGGTGCATTCTATTTCTCATGTCATATAATATTCTGTTACCAGTGTTCACAGTTTAAAAGAAGGTTTAAAGAATGTTTAGACAAAAAAAAAAAGTAAAGATATTTAAATGTGACAACTGTATTTATATAACCTACATGGGAGATATGGAAGAGTTGGATTGATTTTTTTTTTCCCTTGGTCTTCTCTTTGTTTTGTTTTGGTAGGATAGGGACGCACAGTTATGAATTAGCGATTGTCGCTTTCCTAAATAGATACAAATGTTTAAATATATCAATCAGTTGCAAAGCCAATGTTATTGTATTTTGTTAGTTCTACTGCTTGTGCATAAAATCTCAGCACTCAAGATGGCCCCATAAAATCTTTCACTAAACCTTTGTTTTAAAGTATTTGAAAGGACATCATTCCATGTGGGAATATTACATACAGCTACTGATTCAACAGTAACTGAGAACTTATGTACAAAACATTCTTTACATATTGACAAATATTTCTCAGAAATGAATTGGTATTTTTTGTTGTTGAGTGTTTCATGAATGACCTTTACCTCTGTAGACATATGCAGTTTTCAGTTTTTTGGGTGAGACTTTCAAAATATTTTTTTAGAGTGTTCAATGTTAGCAGTGACATTTTTACAGTGATTTCAGAGCCTTGTAGTTTAGAATATTCTATTTGCTTTATTTCTAATTACTTATACCACCCTCGTTTTAAATACCGTGCAGATGTAATTGACAGTGATGATATACAATATGTATGAAATGAGCTTTTCCCTATCGGTGGTGTGTGTCATGCAAGACTCCACTGCAATATTTACAGTTAAACCAAACTTTTTAGAAGGAGCAAAATTGCATTTGTTTTGCAGATTTGCTCATCATTAAATGTGAAACATTTCACATTTGTCTTTTTGAGTAATTGGCTTTTTAAAATGATAAGGTGCTCTGAACACTTGTTATGTGGATAGGTCTGACGTTGTATCCCAGAAATCCATATGCCATACAGACAGAACAGAAGAAAGATATTCACAAGCATGTCACAGATTGGACTAAAGCAAGCCAAAAACCCAAGTGCCATGGCATTAACAATAGCACCAGATTTACTGTCACGATCACAATCTGTGCTGCATCACAGACAGAAGGAGAACTTTTGATAGGTAACACCTCAGTGTTTTTTTAATCTTTTTGGCAAATTATCATTTATCATTATATTTTTGCCTGCCATATAATATTATTACAATCATATAAAAAATACTGGATAAGTTTAATAGGCCATAACAAAAAGACTGACTTATTAGCCGGGCCATGTAGGATTTAAAAAAACAAGAAGGAGAGAGAGAGAGAGAGAAGCACATATTTTGTTGTTTTATTGCAGATCAATCCAAAGTTGGAAAAAAAATAGAAAGTAGCTAAGGTACTAGTGAGGATTTTAGCTTTTGAGTTCACAAAAGGAAATGGCATATTAATGACAGGGGAGACAAAAGAATTATCCCTCTTGAGAACTTGAAAACTCTGAAGTTTCCAAAATAGTGGTTTCCCAGGATAAAAGCTCACAGCTCAAATAGGAAGGGGGTGGGAATATTTTGAGATGTGAAATTGCCCGATCTTTTCTGGTCTTTGTGCATTTCCCCAGGATGCAGATATGGAGAGACCACGGTTCGCAGGGAGACCCAAAGGGTACTAACAAAAAGGTTTATAAAATCACAGCTTGAGACAGAGCCTCATGTTGGGCTGATTGAAGGAAAAACTCCAGAAACACTGCATAAAACTTCCTGGCATCAAATAGAGAAACATCAGTCGATTGTAGGCCACTTTGGGAATTCACTGAAAATAATATTTCCACCTATCTTTTAGCTGTCTAAATTACCTGGCTGAGAGAGATTTCTGGGGGACAGCCTCAATGTCCCAACCCCCCCCCTTTTTTTTTCTTGGAAAATAATGTATTCTAAAATCATCCAGTTTTGTTAGCATAATTGAAAACATTAAAGCTGATGTCTCAAAGATATAAAAGAAATCTTACAAAAACCTAAATAAATTTAATTAGCGAGATGTTACACTATAGTTGTGGCTGGCCATAAATTACTTTGAAATTGAGTTAATTGAAATGAAGAGGTTTGTTAATTAAAATAAATATAGTATGTTCTAAAGAAAGTAAATAAATATGTTTTTATCTTTTTTCAAACTGTTTTTCCACCAGAATTATGATAATTTTTTATCCTTTAGCCTTGAAACAAGTAAGACTGATTTCTAGTTTTGTGTCAGTTTGCAGATCTGAGCATGCCATTTTCTTTCAGCATTCCATTTGCCAATGTCAGTCTTCCTTAAAACTCTGAGGATCCCTCTCTTCAGACAAAGATTAGACAGGACTATAAAACAAAAAATAACACGTGTGGAATGTGCTTCTTAGTTCAATCAGATGTATGAGACCAAATGGGCAGCTCCTGTCCAAAAGCAGGATGAGAAGGCAGGAAGGGACAGGAGCTGGATGAATGGACACAGGGAGCCCAGGGTGGAAAGGGGGAGTGTGCTGTCACATTGTGGTGATTGCAACTAATGTCACAAAACAATATGTTTATAAATTTTTGAATGAGTAATTAACTTGAGCTGTAAACTTTCACCTTGTTGTTGTTGTTGTTAGGTACCGTCGAGTGGGTTCCGACTCATAGCGACCCTGTGCACAACAGAATGAGTCACTGCCCAGTCCTGAGCCGTCCTCACAATCGTTGTTATGCTTAAACTCATTTTGCAGCCACTGTGTCAATCCACCTCATTGAGGGTCTTCCTCTTTTCTGCTGACCCTCTACTCTGCCAAGCATGATGTCCTTCTCCAGGGACTGATCCCTCCTGACAACATGTCCAGAGTATGTAAGACACAGTCTCGCCATCCTTGCTTCTAAGGAGCATTCTGGTTGTACTTCTTCTAAGACAGATTTGTTCATTCTTTTGACAGTCCATGGTATATTCAATATTCTTCGCCAACACCACAATTCAAAGGCGTCAATTCTTCTTCGGCCTTCCTTACTCATTGTCCAGCTTTCACATGCATATGATGCGATGAAAATACCATGGCTTGGGTCAGGCGCACCTTAGTCTTCAAGGTGACATCTTTGCTCTTCAACACTTTGAAGAGGTCCTTTGCAGCAGACTTGCCCAACGCAATGCGTCTTTTGATTTCTTGACTGCTGCTTCCATGGCTATTGATTGTGGATCCAAGTAAAATAAATCCTTGACAACTTCAATCTTTTCTTTGTTTATCATGATGTTGCTCATTGGTCCAGTTGTGAGGATTTTTGTTTTCTTTATGTTGAGGTGCAATCCATAATGAAGGCTGTGGTCTTTGATCTTCATTAGTAAGTGCTTCAAGTCCTCTTCACTTTCAGCAAGCAAGGTTGTGTCACCTGCATAATGCAGGTTGTTAATGAGTCTTCCTCCAATCCTGATGCCCTGTTCTTCTTCATATAGTCCAGCTTCTTGTATTATTTGCTCAGCATACAGATTGAATAGGTATGGTGAAAGAATACAACCCTGACACACACCTTTCCTGACTTGAAACCAATCAGTATCCCCTTGTTCTGTCTGAACAACTGCCTCTTGATCTATGTAAAGGTTCCTCATGAGTACAGTTAGGTGTTCTGGAATTCCCATTCTTCCCAGTGTTATCCATAGTTTGTTATGATCCACACAGTCAAATGCCTTTGCATAGTCAATAAAACACAGATAGACATCCTTCTGGTATTCTCTGCTTTCAGCCAGGATCCATCTGACA
This sequence comes from Loxodonta africana, assembly GCF_030014295.1. Lineage (NCBI taxonomy): Eukaryota > Metazoa > Chordata > Mammalia > Proboscidea > Elephantidae > Loxodonta > Loxodonta africana. The sequence goes on along the minus strand of NC_087347.1, from coordinate 105,208,186 downwards.
TCAGCAATGATATCCCTGGTTCCATGTCCTCTTCTGAAACCGGCCTGAATTTCTGGCAGTTCCCTGTCAATATATTGCTGCAGGCATTTTTGAATGATCTTCAGCAAAATTTTGCTTGCGTGTGATATTAATGATATTGTTCTATAATTTTTACATTTGGTTGGATCAAACTTTCTTAGGAATAGGCATAAATATGGATCTCTTCCAGTCAGTTGGCCAGGAAGCTGTCTTCCATATTTGTTGGCATAGACGAGTGAGCACCTCCAGTGCTGCATCTGTTTGTTGAAACATCTCAATTGATATTCCATCAATTCCTGGAGCCTCGTTTTTCACCTTAAACACAATTAAAAGAGAAAAAAAAAAAACTCTGAGGATGATTTACTGGTGACCACTTCCAATTCACATACCTCACTTTCATATGATTTCAATATGATTTTTCTAATTTTCAAATTCTGTCAACTCCATTTTTACTTATTAGTCATTGCCTCAGTGATCAACAAAGTATTATAAGGGTTGTGAAGAATTACATAATAGTTTCTGATTTTATGAAATTATGTTGTTATTAGGGAGCAAACAAGAAACCAAAATAAAAGCCAAGATAAAATATCACAAATTGCTTAAATTGTTTAAAGAATTCTGCAGTACATAATCATGGGAAAGAGATGCTCAGAATTGATAGAAATTTATGAATGAGATACCAAAACATACCAGAAAAGGAAAGCTTGAGTTTCAGATGTCAAGGGAAGTGAAAGGGAGAGAAAACAACTTCAAATGCAATTTTTATCAAGTTTTATAAAATAGATTGTTCTATAAAATCTCTCAATCATGTATTCAGTTTCCGTTAATTCATTTGTTCAGTAACTATTGATTCATAAAGCAGATACCAACAGGGCTTAAATTTTTCACTGGAGAGACAGGAACAACTAAGTGTACAAAATACTTCCTTGGGTAGTGCACAATACGGATTATTGAAGTGATAATGGAATATAAACTTTAATCAACAACAACAACAAAAAAAAATCAGGCAAAGAAACCATTTTACTTTAAGTCTTATTCAGGCCAAAGTTTGTTTAAATTTCTCCAATTGAGAATTAATTAAGAATCTTTGAAAAGTTACTTTTTTTTTTTTAGGATTTAACGTAGACAAGAATCATGATTTAGCCAGTATATTAAAGGCATATCAAAAAGAAGTTCAGAGGCAGCATGGTGGCAACTGTTGGCATGAGTAGATAGGGCCTTGAATGTACTGATTGCGAACATTCAAGGGGAAAGGAATCATTATAAAGGATTATATATTGGGGGCAAAGGAGGTGGTAAAAACAGAATGAGAGTTGTAGAGCAAGAATGATGAAGAGGAAGATTGGAAGAATTATGAAAATCTGGGAGGTGGATCATTTTAAGGAAGGAATTTTTATTAGGAAAGTAAAATTTGTTAGAAGCTCTAAGATATGTATAGAATATGAATGAATATATTGACAGAAAGAGATAGCAATCAAATTATAGACCAGAAATCTTGGCGTCCATCACTTAAGTTAACATAATAGAAATTTTTATATTATTTTCAGGAACATGCTTATCACCTAAAGCCTGGTGTACTTCTGATTATTAAAAAAAAAAAAAGGTCTAATGCTACATATATGGCTTCTGTTAAATTTTTATTGGTTTATTAATATTTCATTTAAGTAACCTTTGATCAACTTAAGTAAGATGTAAACTATTAAGTCATGACTGGTTTATCCATTCATCAGCAAACCCTTGTGATTCCCAACATATACCAGGCCCAAGCTAGGGAGAGTACTTGGAGAAGATCTGGCACAAAGCAACTAAAGTAAGATGAGGGCAACATAATAATGAAAATTGGTGAAATGAATTTATGAAATAAGATAAAGTAAATAAGAGAACTCTGCCCTGGTGGCATAGTGGTTAAGAGTTGCTAACCAAAAGGTTGGCAGCTCACATCCACCAGGTGCTCCTTGGAAACCCTGTGGGGCAGTTCTACTCTGTTTTATAGGGCTGCTATGAGTTGGAATCTACTCGACAGCAATGTTTTATTTTATTTTATTCAAGTCATGCCCTTAAATAAAAGAAAATTATTACTATTTAGGTAGTGACAATAACTTAAGCCTTAAGATAGAGACATTTTCTGTTGGTATACACAGTATGTAGTTTCTCAAATGTTACCTGAGTGAGACACATGTTACGAGAATGTACGATTACTTGAAAATAAGTTATAGGTTCAATTTTTTTCTTTGCAATTATTCCAAGTATGAAGATAATTTCTGGGAAACCAAGGTAAATTTAAAAATAACAGAGCTAACCGTAGCCAAACAATTTGAAATACAAGGAAACAAATCCTTTTCACCAATTTAATGTGTGATGTCAAAAAAAAAAAAAATTTTTTTTTCTTTTTTGTAACTCTGATATTACAAGGTAGACCTTGCTATGACAAAACAAATAAATGAGTACCTATATTTTTTTTTTATGAGTAAATAGATCTTGAAAATAGATCTTAAAATCTTTAAAAATAGGAAAAGCCAAACCAAACCGGTTGCTAAGTTGATTCCGACTCATAGTGACCCTATAAGATAAAGTAGAGCTGCCCCATAGGGTTTCCAAGGCTGTAAATCTTCATGGAAGTAGACTGCCATATTTTTCTCCTGAACTGCTGACATTTTTGTTAGCAGCTGAGCACTTAACTACTGTGTCACCAAGGCTCCTTTTTCTTCAAAAATAGATCTTAAAATTTTAACTTAATTAAATATTTTGAAAAAACTGATTTTGAAGTTATTATCAGTCATCATAAAAATTCAAGAAGGAATAAATGGAAAACAAGTATGCCTTTTTTTTCTAACTTACTATTGTATACTTTTTAATTCACTCCCTTATAGAAATTAGTTCTTTATAAATTTAATATTTGCTCATCAACTTAAGCAAAATTAACTGAAAAATGAGATGTATTCACACATACTTTCTCATAAACTACATATACATTTATTATATTTTTATGTTGTCAGGTTTACAATACTTCTGTCACACTAATGGGAAGAGATTTCTGTCTTAATTAAGGATTGTCACTCATTTTATACTACAACTTCTTCACTTGAAAATATTTTCATTGAGCTGTTTTGATTGGTCACTTTTAATTGGTTGGAACTAAATATAGTATGATATCCATATTGCCTGAAAAAGTCTTAATAGTGTCTTTATATGTGAGTATGGAGCCCTGGTTCAGAGCTCAGCTGCTAAACAAAAGTTCAAATCCACCAGCTGCTCCTTGGAAACCCTATGGTACAGTTCTACTCTCTCCTGTAGGGTCGCTATGAGTCAGAATTGACTCAATGGCAACGTGTTTGGCTTTTTGTTTTGCTTTGGTTTATACACGAACATAAACCTTACTGGATACAAAACAGTTGGGTAATGCTTTCATTTCTAAGGACTCGGTAGGCTTTCTCCACCATTTTTTTTTTAGTTCAAATGTTGATATGGAGAAGTCTGATGATAGCCTGTTTTTTGCTCTAATAAGGACTTGTTTCTGCCTAGAGATCCGTAGGATTTTTTTTTTTTTTTTAATCCATAAAGCTTGGTAATTCTTTAAGAACATGTCTTAACATTTGAATTCTATAGCAGATTTTCTTGGACACTTGCATGTTATCTACTTGTAAATTTGAGTTTCTATTTTAGTGAAATTTTTATCTGTCATATCTTTCAATATTTTTCTGTTTCATTTATTTATGGTTTTTTTTTTTGGTACACCAATTTATGTTTTTCTTTTTTGGTATACCAGTGATGAGTATATTACATCTACTGGATTGTTTCACCATATCTGTTATCTTCATGGTAGGTTTTCTGTAAATGAAGACATCTCAGTTAATTTTCCTACTAGTATTTTCATTACATGCTCACAAATTTTATACTCAAATGTTGATTTTTAAGAGTTCATAGTTTTAGTTGTAATGTCCTTTTTAACCCAGATATTATTTAGAGGACTGTTTTTTGTATGTTTATGTGTTACTACTTCCAAGAGAATAGATTCTTTTCAGCTGTCTTTTTTTTGCTTTTAATTTCTAATTATAAGACATTGTGGTTAAGAGGTTTGGCTTTGGAAAACATAGATATTTTCTTTGTGGCTTAATCTATAATCAGTTTTATAAAAAGCTTCAAATATTCTTGTTTTCTTTGTTATATGTAGATAGTTGTATTTATAGTCATTGTATTCTTCAAATCCTCAAATTTCTATTTTATTGTCAGTGTTTTATTGATCTTCAAATTTACCCTTGCATTTCTGACCATTTTTGATTTATGTATTTTAAGCTAGGTATTCAGATTATTATATTGTGTCACTTGAAAACGCCTTTTAACAAGATAGACTACCCATCTTTATCCCTTTTGCATGAGTAACAATAGTACTTGCACATACGAATCCCAGATTCTCAGTGTCTTAATACATCCCTGAGTGTGTTCCCTGTAAATTGATGAACTGCATGGCCTTTTAGGAACACAGACTGCTTCCTTCTTATGGTTCCACTTCCCTGTAGTTCCTCCGAACCTTCTCCATTCAGCTAATAGATGAGGTAGGAGATGGACAATTGCAAAAGAGAATGTTAAAGGGCCAGGGCTTATTGTCCATATTCTACACATAACCACAAGGGAGGCTGACATTTAAATAAGAAAAGTGGACTAGCTGTGTTCCTAGGGGGAAGAGGAAAGTATTTTGGTGAACAAATACAAGTATCTGATCTACCATTTAATGCTTATTGCTTTAACTTTTTTTGTTTTCCTGATATTGGAAATAGTACTAGTATTTTGATAATTTTGATTGGCATAACTTTGCATCTGTCATTTTCAACCTCATTGTTCCCCTAGTTGTATTTCTTATGAATAGTGTATTGATTTTTTTTTGTTTTGATATGATGACTTAAACTCTATTTATTAATGAGAAAATGTAACCCTTTCACATTTTTAAAGATGAATGATATGTTTGAAAATTCTGTGATTTTATTTTACAGTTTTCTTTTAGCGATGGGTTGTGTTCTATCTATATTTTTTTCTATCCTTAGTGAATTGAGTGACCTTTTGTGGAAGGGGGCTCTTTTTCGTCCATTTAGTGACTCGGAAGTTAAAGTTCTATTTATAAGTGTCATTAACTCCATATTTTAACACTTATTTAAATTATGTATTTTACTTAGTTATCCAGTATTTATATCATCTGTTGAATAAGTCAAGATCTTTTAGCATGCTTTCCTGCCCCCCGCTGGAAAAGGGAAAAAATAACCCCGGGGATATTCTTCATGCAGGTGTGGATTTCTTTTCCTTAAGTCTGTTCTCCTTGTTGATAATGTTGACCTTGCTATTTCTTGCTACTGTAGTGTAGTTTTAATTTTTGCAAAGATATTTATTGTAACGCTAAACTCCTCTTTCAAGCTTTGCAAACTCTTATATTTTTGCTAAATTGTTTCTTCTTTGACTGCCTGTGTTCATTCTTGTGTCCTTCTTTCAGTAGATTCAAGGTCATATGTTTTCTCCTGAGGGTCTAGAATATTATGTGTCTGATTTCGTCTCCTGTTTCCTAGAATAAATTTTCTTCTGATGTGGATTTTTTAATCTGACTTTTGGTTATTTTCTGTCTTTTTTTCTCACTTTTTTTCTGAGGGAGTGAGAGCAAGAGTTGCAGTGTCTGTGCAGTAGTCTCAGATGGGATGCTTTCTGCATATTAATCTTAGTATAGAAATAGTTCCATTCAAACCCAAAGTGTATAATCTAAAGAAAGCTGCAAATTTCCTTTTAGACATTATTTCTCTTTCTCATTCTCTGCCTCTGACCTTTCTTATTTTTATCCTCATACTGAATATGTTCACTTTCCTATTTCGATACTTCTCTTCCTCCTTATTGAGAACTCTGGATGGGACTGTTAAAGTCCCTTCCAGCGTTAGGCTCATGTATCTATGTCTGTGGTTATTTTTGAGAATATATTATTCTCTCTTAGGAATTATTTAATTCTATCTAAAAGTTGAGATTGAATTAAGGATTGCACAACACCCACTTTTTTAGAACTTTTCTGCCCTGAATTATGCTAATAGTCCTCAAATCATTTTGCCAAAGATAATTTTAAGTAGATTAAAAACTCCATAGACATTTCATAACCTTTTTAAATAAGTCAATATTGTGCAAGTGTTTAAGTGCCTTTATCATGTAGGTAATTGCTAAAAAGAAACGAAATGGCCTCTTTAAATACAGAGAGTATTTGCAGCATTTGATTAGAATTTATATATAAGTATAAAACAATCACATGTTAATTTTCATCAGTTTGAAACATAAAGACTCAGTCATTCTAATAATGAAGTAATATATTAGCCATTCGGGGGAAAAAAAAAAAAAAACCTACATGCTGTTTGGAGAGAAATAATGGTGACTGGAATAAATTTTCTTTTATCATTTTGAGATTTTTGTTCAGCTGGGATTATGGATAAAAAAGGAAGATGAGTTTATTTTCTTTAAATCTTGGTTTGAAGTATACATCTTCCATGTATTGCCTATAATATAAAATGTTCTGATAGTGACATTATTTAATTATGAGTGTTTGATTTAAAAGGCACTGATCTCTGACACTTTTTCAGAATAAAGTAAAAGATGTACTACCTGGTTACCTAACCTGCAAAGATGCCACCACTTTCTAAAAATAGAAAACTTACTCTAAAGCAACTTCAGCTTCAGAGAGAAGCTAACTTCTGTTAAGCATGTTCTTTGAAGACACAAGCCTAACACATTGACACATCTATCACACACCCACACCCACCAATGGAAAAACAACAACAACAACAACAACCTCATTAAATTTAATGAGGCAAATGGTGCTATTTTTGATGGGACACTAATGAGAGAGTCTTTTTTTTTTTTTTTTTAACCAAAGAGAATCTTATTAATTTATGTCAGAAACAGAAGTGGAGACAGAGTCATATTAGAAGTGTTAATTCCACAAGGGAATATCTCTGATAGTCCTTTAACTGGGCTTAGCCACTTATTTAATCAAACATACTGAGCTTCATGTTATGGTGACTTGATTTAAGGTAATTCCTATATCACACTGTAAGTGCTTTAACGACAAGAATTATAATTATCCAAGTATATATCTCCAATCACAGGGAACCGTGCTTTCGACATTATGGGACCACCTTTTCATCACTTCTTCTAACTCAAGAAACTCACTTTATTTCATTTTTATAGTCTTTGCATATAAAAGAAGGCCTAGTGATTAAGCACTTGGCTCCTAACTGAAAGGTTGGTGGTTTGAGCCCACCAGTGGCTCCAAGGGAGAAAGATGTGGCCGTCTGCTTCCGTAAAGATTTACAGCCTTAGAAACCCTATGGGGCAGTCTTACTCACAGAATCGATTCGATGACAGCGGGTTTGGTTTGGGTTTAGTTGCATTAAAAAAAATAAATGAAATTAAAATATTTTTTAATACAACCAAAAATCATTGTGAAACCAGTTTGGTACACATCATTTTAAGAAGAAATGTATAAAAAACTAAAAGTTAATAGAATTTTAATTTATACATATTATAAGAAAACTTGGATTTAAAATAAAAGCCACAATGAATTCTCATATAAAATGAAATATTCTTTGTAACATGTGAATCTTCTACCTTATTATTTCATTTTGTAAACCTACAGATTCATGTGATGTTTTAAAGACTACCAATGTGGACATATGCACAAACGTAGTCACAATTTCATATTTGGGGATAATGGGAAAATATTCATTTAATGTATTTATTGATCTACAGCACCCTGCGTGATTATCTATTGCAATATGTGCTCTTCTGTGCCAGCATGTGGAAATATGTGATTATTCATTTAACAGTTAAATGAGCATGTACTTTGTGCCAAGCATTGGAATGTGTTTGTGCCAAGCACTGGGATAGATATTGGGGAAAGAGCAATTGACAAACAGAAAATAAAAAAAACCTTCATGGAGTTTATATTCTAGTTTGGTGAAGCTGACAATAGCCAAAAAATAAAATAAAATATATAGCATATTATGTGTTGATAAAAAAAAAAAAGCCCATTGCCATCAAGTCAATTCCAACTCATAGCAACACTATATGACAGAGTAGGACCGCCCCACAGAGTTTCCAAGGAACGCCTGGTGGATTCAAACTGCTGACCTTTTGGTTAAGGCTATGAAAAAAAATTAAATCAGGGACCAAAGATTGGAAATTTAAATAGGATGGCCAAAGAGGCAGATAAAGTTAATTAAGGTTAAGGTTAGGTTTGATGATGACAATTATTTATACACTCATGATAGTTTCAATCATAGTGATAATATAGTATGAAGGGCTAGATTAATTAGAAAACTTCTGATAATTATATATTTTAAAGAGCATGGCATCATTAATATTTTAAAACCATCACCTTTAAATCTGTATTTATTAAACCTAACAGAAAATGCTTATCTAAATGCAGGTCGATGGCACTGGGTTTTTAAATGCAGGTATGTAGGGTAATCATCTATTAGCTGTGTGAAGATAGATAAATTACTCAGTTTCATTTTGACCACACACACACTTCACATTACTGTACGTGGACTTTATATATAATCTATTATATTTATCACATTGATTATTAATTGGTTATGTGCTTCTCTCCTATAATTCTGTGGATTTTTTTTAATATAATGACCTGGTGTTTTTATCTTTTCATCCTTTGCCCCAAAACAGAGTAATACATAGCACTCATTTATTATAACTTGAATAAATTGATTGCTTTACTAATTCAAAGAATATTTTTTGAGGTAGTACTATTTTAACAACTGGTGATACACTGGCAACTAAGACAGAAAAAATTCCTGGACTCATGGAGTTTACATGCCAGTAGAAAATAAAGAAAATAAGCAAAAAGTACGTAATATGTCAATTAAACTATATTATGAGAAAAATAAAGTAGGGAAAGGAGAAATAGTGATAGGATGATCCAGGAAGACCTCTCTGAGGAGGTGATATTTAAGCAGAACCATGAATGAAGGGAAGTGTCTGAATAAAGAGCATTGGTGGGAGAGGAAATGAAAAGTTCAAAGGCTCAGTGGCAACAGCTAGTAGCCTAATATGGGTGAATCAGGAGGAGGAGGTGACTGCAGTAGGAAAGTTGGTCAACAAGGTAGACAGTGTTCAGGTCATATAAACCTTGTAGACCATGATATAGAATTTCAGTTTTAACCCTCAGAGTGCTTTAAGCAGGGAAATGACATGATTCTATTAATATATTTTAAAGATCGCCCTGTCAGTTGTGTAGTGATTGAGTACAGAGGATTAAGAATGGAACCAAGGAGGCCAGTAAGAGGCTCTTGTCATGCAGATGAGAGGTGGTTACCGTATTGGTCTAGCGTGGTAGAAGAGAAATAGTTAAAAATGAAATAGAAATGGATTGAATATGATAGTACAAAGGGAAACTCTTTGAGACCATCTTGTTAGACTTTTCAAGCATATGTTTTCAAGTAACTATATTGATAAAGAAAATGCTCGTATTTGAATTTCATTATTGAGATGTTTGACAGTTTTTAGCAAAATATTATTCAGAACCAACCTCAAGGAATGATTAAAGAGCGTTATACTATTTTGTCATATGTTTCTTATAGGAGTAAATTTTACCTGGTAGTATTAGCTTATAAATTATTATTGCTTCTTTTAAATTAACCTCATTTTTCTTTTCTTTTTTTGAGTGCTTCTAAGATTTTTTCTTTGTCTTTAGTTTTTAGCTGTTTAATTATAATATAACAAGGGTGATGTTCTTGTATATATCCTGTTTGGGATTTGTAGTGATTCTTGAATTGGTGGCTTTATTGATGTATTTCAGCACCTTTGGAAGATTCTCTGACTTTAAATACCGAGTCTTCGTGTTCTATAGTCCGTCTCTTTTTAGGACTGTAGTTACATGTATCTTAGACCTTTTCTTATTGTCTTATTTTCCATTCTTTTGTAAAAGATAAATATGTATAGAAAAACAAAACTTTATGTTTTATTCTGACCTGATTTCAGTTCATTTTTCTCTCTAATTTGCTATAAATTTTGTCTTAATTTCATTATTTTAGCTCTAAAAATACATTTTGTTTTTTAATTTATGGTTTCCGATTCTCTGCCAAAACCAGCAATCTTGTAATTTATTTTTTGACTATATTAACTCATGTCTAATAACTGAATTATCTAGATTTCTTTGGGTCTATTTCCACCATATTGTCTTTTTTTGTTAGTCATTTCTTACCTATTTGCAAACTTATTTTTCTTGTAATCATATTCAGGACACTGTGCATAAAAAAAAAAGCAGAGATAATTTAAGAGTCTGGATGAGAGAACTTATTTTAGTTCAGGTAGGTACTCAAGTCTGGGATTAACCAAAAACCCAGTGCTGTTGAGTTGATTCTCCTTAATTCAGTTAGACATTGAGCCGTTATATGTTGGATTTCTGTGTTGGTGAAGACTGGTCTGTTTGTGATTCACTCTTTTGCCTGGGGTGCAATTCTTTAAGGTCCTGACTGAAAGAGTATCTACCTTGGCAGAACCTAAAGTCCAATTTTGTTCCTCAAGCCTTGTGAGACCACTGTCAACTTTGATGAGCTTCTCCATCTATTACCAGTAGCTTTTAAATCCAGAATGCTTCAAGGGATGATGCAAGACCAAATGCTGATCTCACTTTTCTGGGCTTTCCTTCTTGTTAAGATCCTGTTCCACAAGTTTTCTGTACCTCGTTAGCTCTTCAGTGTCTCCAAATTAATGTGTCGTGTACATGTGTGTCTGCTTCTCTGGCAGAAAATTGATCTGAAGCTAGCCAGCCCTCACCTGAAATTCTTGATTAGTAACCAAAATTAATGGCGAAATACAAAGTAGCTGTTAGAGAAATATTTATTACCTTACTGCATATATTATATGTATGTAAATAAGTAATCTAACAAATATTAAAAAGCCTAAAGTTACAAAAATCAAAATAACTTTAAAAGAAGGTATAATTGAGAACAGAATAAAGATAAAAGCAGAAAATTATGATGGAGAAAACAACAAAAGAAGCAGGTTTTATCAGTATAACTGAAAGCTAGTCCATTAAAAAGAAACACTAATAAATTGGACAAAATTAGAGAATTATAACCAAAAGAAGAGAAAATATACATAAATCGACTCATAGCGACCCTATAGGACAGAGTAGAATCGTATTAGAAATAAGAAAAATGACTACAAATAAATAACTTGCAAGGGAATTTTCATAAATATGGTTAATAACAATATCTAGATGAAAAGGATTTTTTTTAGAAAAATTTAAATCTCTAACAGTAACTCAAGTAATAAAAAAACTAAAAAGAAAAATTGCCAAAGAATTTGAAAAAGGAGCCAAAGACCTATACCTGAAATATGCCAGAAAAAAAAAAAAAATTTCACCAAACCTTAATAACATAGGTGATCCTCATGTTATATAAACCCTTCCACAGAAAATGCGGAAAACTTAGTTCATTTTATGAAGCTTGTGTAACCTGAACACAAAATCAAAGAAGAATAGCAACACAAAGGAAATTAACTGCCAACTAGTCTTTATGAATAAAATGCTATGATTTCTAAATATAACATTAGTGATTAAATCTAATTGACCAAATGAAATACTTATCCCAGGAGTGCAAGTATCTCCAACATCAGGATTATCTATTTTTGAACATCTTTACTATAACAGATTAAAGTAGAAAAAACTATATGATTATTTCATTGGATGTTTAAAAAAGAAATGTTCAATAAAATTCAACACCTGATTAAAAAAATAAGTTTGGCAGTAATAGAAATAATTTTTTTAGCATAAAAGAGGATAACATATATGAACATACAAAATTAGGAGTTATGGCTGCTTACCAAAAGGTTGGCTGTTTGAATCCTTGGAAACCCCGTGGGGCAGTTCTGTTCTTTCCTATAGGGTGACTATGAACCAGAATTGACTCGACAGCAATGGTTTTTTTTTTTTTTTTGTATGAGGATAAAGGCATCTAAATCAAAGTTAAAGAAAAATGGCAGGTGGAAAAAAAATTTGCAAAACGTATCAATGAAATATATAGAAAGTACTTCCAAATATTAAAAAGCCTAAATAGAGAACTAAGAAAAATTATTAAAAAGCAATTAATTAAAAATTGATAATTAATTACTGGAAAAATGTTACTTCATTAATAATCAGGAAATTGCAACTTTATATGTGACACCATTTTCACCCGTCAGACTGGTAAGTATTAAAAAGATGGATAATGACCATTATTGAACAGATATTGGGGAAAAGCATTCTGATTCCTTGTTAATTTAATTGTAATTTTATAGGAAAATCTGATAGAATCTATTAAAATTAAGTGTGTATTACCTTTGATCCTTTTAAGAATCTATCCTACTTGCGCCAGTGTAAATAACCATATGTACAAGGTGTTGTTTGTAGCATTTGTTTTTTATAATATAGAACACATTTTAAGATGTATTTATAGGAAAGTAGTAAATAAATTAAGGTGTATATATTATCCACCACTCGTCTGTCAGTTTGTCTTACTGTGGTGACTTGCATGTTGCTGTGATGCTGGAAGCTGTGCCACTGGTATTTCAAATACCAAGAGGGTCGCCCATGGTGGACAGGTTTCAGCAGAGCTTCCAGACTAAGACAGACAAGGAAGAAGGAGCTGACAGTCTAATTCTGAAAATATTGGCCAGTGAAAACCTTATGAATAGCAGCAGAACATTGTCTGATATAGTGCCAGTCTGATATGTGGCCTGCAGGGGAAATCCCATTGCCCTTGAGTCGATTTCGACCCATAGAGATTCTATAGGACAGAGTAGAGCTGCCCCATACGGTTTCCAAGGAGCGCCTGGTGTATTTGAATTGCTGACCTTCTGGTTAGCAGCCGTAGCTCTTAACCACTACTCCACCAGGGTTTCCCTGAAAGGGGAAGGAATTCAAAATATACCTGAGGAAGAGCTGCCTCCTCAAAGTAGAGTTGACCTTAGTGACGTGGATGGAGTCAAGCTTTCTGGACCTTCATTTGCTATTGTGGCATGACTCAAAATGAAAAGAAACAGCTGCAAACATCCATTAATAATCGGAAAGTGGAATGTACAAAGTATGAATCTAAGAAAATTGAAAGTCATCAAAAATGAAATAGAACTCATAAAGATCAATATCCTAGACATTAGGGGGCTGAAATGGACTGGTGTTGGCCATTTTGAATCAAAAGTCATATGGTCTGTTATGCCAGGAATGACAAATTGAAGAGGAATGGTATTGCATTCATCATCAAAAAGAACATTTCAAGATCTGCCCTGATGTACAATGCTGTCAGTGATAGGATAATATCCATACAGCTACAAGGACGAACAGCTAATACAACTGTTATTCAAGCTTACACACAAACTGCTAAGGCCAAGGATGAAGAAATTGAAAATTTTTACCAGCTTCTGCAGTTTAAAATTGATCAAACATGCAGTCAAGACCTACTGATAATTACTGGTGGTAGGGATGATAAAGTTGGAAACGAAGAAGGATCAGTAGTTGGAAAATATAGCCTTGGTGATAGAAATGATGCTGGAGATCACATGATAGAATTTTGCATGACCAATGACGTCTACATCGCAAATATCTTTTTTCACCAGCATAAATGGCGACTACACACATGGACTTCACTGAATGAAAAACACACGAATCAAATCGACTAAATCTGTGAAAAGAGATGATGGAAAAGCTCAAAACAATCAGCCAGAACAAGGATAGGAGCGGACTGCAGAACAGACCATCAGTTGCTCATATACAAGTTCAAATTGAAGCTGAAGAAAATTCGAGCAAGTCCAAAGTACGACCTTGAATATATCCCACCTGAATTTAGAGACCATCTCAAGAATACATTTGAGGCATTGACCACTAATGACTGGAGACGAGATGAGTTGTGGAAGGACATCATACATGAAGAAATTAAGAGATCACTAAAAAGACAGGAAAGAAAGAAAAGATCAAAATGGATGTCAGAAGAAACTTTGAAACTTGCTCTTGAAGGCCGAGTAGCTAAACCAAATGGAAGAAATGACGACGTAAATGAGTTGAACAGGCAATTTGAAAGGGCAGCTCAAGAAGACAAAGTAAAGCATTTTAATGACATGTGCAAAGACCTGTAGTTAGAAAACCAAAAGGGAAGAACACATTTGACATTTCTCAGACTGAAAGAACTGAAGAAAAAATTCAAGCCTCGGGTTGCAATATTGAAGGATTCTACAGGAAAAGTATTCACCAGCACAGAAAGTGTCAAAAGAAGATGTAAAGAATACACAGAGTCACTGTACCAAAAAGAATTGATCGATGTTGAGCCACTGCAGGAGGTAGCATATGATCAAGAACTGATGGTACTGAAGGAAGAAGTAAAAGTCGCACTGAAGGCACTGGTGAAAAACAAGGCTCCAGGAATTGACCGAACACAAGTGACATGTTTCAACAAAGGGATGCAGTGCTAGAGGTACTCACTTCTCTATGACAAGAAGCTTGGAAGACCAAATGACTGGAAGAGATCCATATTTGTGTTCATTGCAAAGAAATGTGATCCAACAGAATGTGGGAATTATCAAACGATATCATTAATATCCACACAAGTAAACTATTGCTGAAGATCATTCAAAAGTGCTTGCAACAGCACATAGACAGGGAACTGCAAGAAATTCAACATGGATTCAGAAGAGGACCTGGAATGAGGGATAAACTATCACTGCTGATTTCAGATGCATCTTAGCTGAAAACAGAGAATACCAGAAAGATATTTACTTATGTTTTATTGACTATGCAAAGGCATTTGACTGTGTGGATTATAGCAAATTATGGATAACATTGTGAAGCATGGGAATTCACAAGAAACCTATACATAGACTGAGAGTCAGTCATTAGAACAGAACAAGGGGATAATGTGTGGTTTAAAGTCAGGAAAGGTGAGCGTCAGGGTTGTATACTTTCACTGTATTTATTCAGTCTCTATGCTGAGGAAATTACCAGGGACGCTGGACTGTATAAAGAAGAATGTGGCATCAGGATTGGAGGAAGAATCATCAACAATCTGCAACATGCAGATGACACAACTTTGCTGACTGAAAGCAAAGAGGACTTGAAGCACTTACTGATAAAGATCAAAGATTATAGCCTTCAGTATGGATTGCACCTGAACATAAAGAAAACAAAATCCTCACACCTGGGCCAATAAGCAACTTCATGATAAACAGAGAAAAGATTGAAGTTGTCAAGAATTTCATTTTACTTGGATCTACAGTCAGCTTTTTTTTTTTTTTTTTTCTACAGTCAGCATCCATGGAAGCAGCAGTCAAGAAATCAAACAATGTATTGCATTGGGCAAATCTGCTGTAAGAGATCTATGTAAAATGTTAAAAAGCAAAGATGTCACTTTGAGGACTGAAGTGCACCTGACCCAAACCATGATATTTTAGTTGCCTATTTGCATGTGAAAGCTAGACAATGAATAAGCAAGACCAAAGAAGAACTAATGCCTTAATGCTTAAAGCTGCTGAGAAATCAGGTAAAGTGGACATAATTTTAGTGGGATCAAAACTCAGCTACTGTCAGGAAGTTGGAACCCTTGTGCATCGTTGATAGGTTTTCCTCAGCTTCTGTGGGAAACAGTTTGGTGGTTCCTCAAAAAGTTGAGCATAGACGCAGCAACCCACTTCCAGCTAAATACTCAAAAGACTCAAAAGCAGGGACTCGAATAAACACTTGTATGTTGTTTGTTGTTGTTAGGTGCCGTTGAGTTGACTCCAGCTCATAGCGACCCCATGCACAACAGAACGAAACACTGCCTGGTCCTGCCCCATCCTCACAATCGTTGTTATGCTTGAGCCCATTGTTGCAGCCACTGTGTCAGTCCACCTCGTTGAGGGTCTTCCTCTTTTCTGCCGACCCTGTACTTTGCTAAGCATGATGTCCTTCCCCAGAGACTGATCCCTTCTGACAACATGTCCAAAGTATGTAAGATGCAGCCTCGCCATCCTTGCTTCTAAGGAGCATTCTGGTTGTACTTCTTCCAAGACAGACTTGTTCATTCTTCTGACAGTCCATGGTATATATTCAATATTCTTTGCCAACACCACAATTCAAAGGCGTCATTTCTTTGGTCTTCCTTATTCATTGTCCAGCTTTCACATGCATATGATGCAATGAAAATACCATGGCTTGGGTCAGGCGCACCTTAGTCTTCAAGGTGACATCTTTGCTGTTCAACACTTCAAAGAGGTCCTTTGAGGCACATGTACCCAATACAATGCGTCTTTTGATTTCTTGACTGCCCCGTTCTTCTTCATAAAAACACTTGTATACCAATGTTTATTGCAGCATTATTACTAATAGCCAAAAGGTAAAAACAACCAAATGTCCATCAACAGATGAATGGATAAACAAAATGTGGTATAACCATAAATGGTATATTATTCAGCCATAAAGAAAAATGAAATTCTGGTACATGTTATAATATGGATAAACCTTGAATACATTATTGCTGGTGAAATAAGTTAGACACAAAAGAACAAATATGATACCACTGACATGAAATATCTAGAAAAGGCAAATGCACAGATACAAAAGTTTATTAGTGGTTACCAGGAGTTGGGAGAAAAAAGAATGGGGAGTTACTGCTTAAGGGGTGCTGAGTTTCTGTTTGGGGTGATGAAAATCTTTTGAAAATGGATAATGGCGATAGTAGTATAACACGGCAAATTGAATTGTCACTGAATTTCACACTTAAAAATGGTTGATATGGCAAGATGGTTAAGAGAGCCCTCCCAGGTCTCTTTCCCAAGGTGATCTTTAGGTGCGTGGGAATGCTTACTTCCCTCGTGGCAAACAAAGGACTCCAGTTTCTGTGTCTTTTATTCATTCATTAATTTAATACATACTGACTGAGTACTTACTATGTACCAAACTCTAGTCAAGGTCCTGGGGACACTTCAGTGAATAAAAGAGGTAAAAATCCCTGTCCTCATGGAGCCTACATTTTAGAATGAGACTTTACTGGCCTTCTCTTGATTGTACTTAACCTGATCTGCTCCCGGCTCTTCTCTGTCCTCTGTTATTAGGTTAAGCCTACCTGATGTTGGTTGTTTATTTATTTAGTTTGGTTTTGGTTTGGGCTGGCATCAACCTTCCCTCAAAGTTTTTGGCCCTTGCTGTTTGCTTTAACTCTGAGCTTTCTTCTTTCTTCAGCCTCCTTGACCTGACCTCAGACCTCCTCTGCTCTCTCATAACCCTGAGCACATCCATGTCTGCCCTCAGGGGGTGGGGGACGGGGGGTGGGGCTCGGGGACAGGGTCACAAGGGGCCTTCTCCAAGCTGTGTATAGGCTGGGATGTCAGGAAATGCTCTCAGACCTAGTTACAAACACTAACCTCTGCTCTTGCTGTCCTGCCAGCCACTCCCCACTCCCCCCCAATCAAGGCCTGAAGGGATAAAGGGATGCTACCAATAAAAATCAGGAGAGAGAATGGCTGTGGAGCTGGGCACTTGTGAGGAGCAATGATCCTGGGCTGATGGATGTAACAACCTGGTGTAAAATAAGTTCCAGAAAGAAGTTTTGCCAGAACATAAGATTTCAGCTTATTTTCTTAATTTTATCAGTCACATTAGAAAGCCTCTGTGCAGAAGTCTAAAAATCCATTTTATACTTCCTCGTTGCTGTTGGTTGCTATCGAGTCAGTTCCCACTCAAACAGATGCCATGTGTGCAGAGTAGAACTGCTCTGTAGGGTTTTGAAGGTTGTGACCTTTTGGAAGTAGATTCCCAGGCCTGTCTTCTCAGGTGCCTCTGGGTGGGTTTGAACCGCCAACCATTCAGCTAGTAGTTGAATGCTTAACCATTTGCACCATTCAGGGATTCCTATTTTATACTTTATACAGAATAATTTAAAAATTCTTCGAGTTCCCTTTATTCTGCCTTCCTTGAAAATGTTTGGGTGTTACAATCCTATTGATTAATAGGTGCCAATAGAAATAAAACTCATAATAAAATTAACCCATGAATCAGTAAGGAATGACCATTTGCAGTCCTTTAAAACTAGAATGTTTTATGGCGACCTGAATCTAATTTTTCATCTAAAGTCCAAGTCAAGTGCTACTCCACATACTTAGCAAATTATTTTAAGTACTTATGCTAAATCTCTTTTAAGGAAAAATTAAGACATTTAGTACCAACAGTAATGCTAAGAATACATAATGAACTAAGTAAAGGTGTCCTGGTGAATGAGTCAGCATTGTAGATAACCGTCACACCCGCCTTTCCAATTTTAGCTAAGGCATCAGTCGTCGATTATAGAGAATGGCTTCAAGGAGACACAAGGAAAATGGTACTCATATCCCCAAAACATAAAGTGAAGTATGTTAGCAATTTTATTTCTTTCTCTTTAGTCAGTCTATCTGTCTGTCTCTCTTCCCCTCTTTGTATATTTTTACCTAAGTTGTGATCTGAAGTATAAACAGTTTTATGTTCCACCTTTGTGTTCTACATGTGTCCAAAGTGACACGCTCTTATTTTGATAGACACTATGAAGATACAAAATAAGTTAAAGGTGTATTCCAGAACCTGGGGGATGGAAAATGATATGCCTAAATAACAGAATATTACATGACTGCAAAAGAAGTTGTTCAGGAGGAGTTTACAGTAACTTGGGAAATAGATTTTTGGAGAAAAGTAAAAACTTAGATCCAAAATTAGAGGAAAGTTTTTGCTGCTGCTGGTGGGTGGAGTTTTATGCCATGATTTTTGGAACTGATAGACATGGTACATTTTGTATATTAATAACTCTTTTTTTTTTTTCTTGCCAGAACATGTGCTTGGCTTTTGAATAGATTAATAGCACCTGTTAGTTTAGAATCACTTATAGGGACACTGATCACTTTTAGGCTGTGAAAAATGCTTGCTGCAGGCCAGATAATGAGAACAGTGATAGAAGAAGGGATCCTCAGACCTCAGGACAGAGATGGCAGGCTAAACCGTTCAGTAAAAAAGTGCTCCCCGTCTTTTTTGAGCTTTTTTGTCTCTTAGGAATCAGATTTTCTCTTTCACTTTAAGATAGCATTGCCCCTGTATTCTGTCCCTCCCTGTATCAAAATTCTCTTTCAGATACCTAGGACTAAGTATACAAAAAAAAAAAAAAATATGAATACACCTGTAAAAGTCTACTGAGAAATAATCAAAACCTTAAGATAGTGAGAGACTTATTCAGCTATAAAGAGAAATGATAGCATTACGCTAAGTCACCCTTCAGCTGAAGATTAGACAGGCCCATAAAACAAAAGACTAAATAGGCACACCAGCCCAGGGTCAGGGGCTAGAAGGCAGGAGGGAAAGCTGGTAATGGGGAACCCAAGGTCGAGAAGGGGATAGTGTTGACATGTCGTGGGGTTGACAGCCAATGTCACAAAACAATATGCATATTAATTATTTAATGAGAAACTAATTTGCTCTGTAAACCTTTATCTAAAGTATAATAAAAGAAAAAAAAAGATACTATAATTGAAAAATATAAAAGACTACTAGCAGCCTATTCCAAGGAGGAAAAAAATGCAAAAGGCAAATTAAAAGAGAAATGCAAACTTAACAAAAATATTTTTTAATGCAAAATTTGCAAAATATACAAAATTATATTACTTAAGGAAAACATGACTTGAAATGGGCCTATTCCAAAATGGTTCATGATATAATAAAATTTGGAACAATCTTTCAAGACAGTAATTAGTGAAGCATTTCAAAATTGCATTATTTGACATAGAAATTCTCTAAGGGGAAAAAATCAGAAATTTTAACAGAAAGTCATGTTTATTGACATTCAGTGCAGCCTTATTTGTAATAAAAAAAAAAATGAAAACAACTAAACTATGGGGGGAGAAAGGAGAACAGTTAAAGCTATTATGATAAATTCCTCTGACAGAATATTATGAAGGCATTAAACTGATGCTGTCAAAGAGTAATGTCACGGAAAAACCCTCATGATGCAATGTTAGAAAAATAAAAAGGAAGATACAATGTTGTATATTTAATCTGACCTGTATATGAATGCACATATATAGTCAAACACATAAATATAACATACGCATTAAAAGGTCTGGAAGGAAATACATTAAATATTAACAATGCTTTCTTTGAGTCGTGTGATTAGAAATGATTTTTAATTTTCATTTTATATATTTCCAATTTTGTATATTTTAAAGTATTCATGTGCTATGTTTATAATCAGAAACAAAAATAATTTGTTTTAATGTATTTTCCCAGAAAAAGTGGTATTATACTAAAGTTTGAACAAATAAAGAGAAATATCATCCCTCCATTTAAAAGTTTACAAGTCTTTATCTAAAGGAACAACATGATAATTAAAATTCTAGACCTTAGCCAGCAAGTCCAGGGAATTAGTTTGTCGTCCGAAAAGGCTTCTTACTGCTTCTAGAATCACTCTCTCTCTCTCAGAATCACACTACATGGCAATTGACAATACTGCCAATGTAAGTCTTCAGGTCAGGTCAGCATATGGATACTGAAGCCTCACTTATGGGAAATGTGGAAAAAATGGAGCTAGTCAATATGTAAGGAGATTCAAATGCAGCGTGTAGCGTTTATCAAATTGTAGTGGCAGTTTTGGAGTACCGTAATGATAATTTACTATGTAGAAAAGACTCTGTTTACTAACCATTTTTTGGAGCCTAAGAATTTGGGGAAAGAATGCCAAGGGGGAGAGGAAGAAAAATGGGGGAGAAAAGAAGGCAGAAAGGGAAGAGAGTGCAATCTTAGCATAGTGATCAGCCTGAACTGTAGTCTTGTGGAAGATGATGTCGAAGGTCAGGATGGGTGAGGGGGAAACTATTTGATATCTGAAATATAGCATTTTGTAGTCCTTCTGCCATCAGATTATCTGGGTTGCATTACACAAACACTCTACTCCACATGGAGCATAATCTTTCTAGTAGTTTGGGCACAAGAAGGATGAGTAAGTCTACTAGATTTAATTATCATAGTGGCAGGGGTTCTCTGAAAACCTTGATATAGCCTGAGCCTCTAGCATAATTTCCCAAGAAGTCTTTGGAGTCCACTTTCAAATCTTACCGTTGTGGGCCCTCTGAGGACCCTGACTTTTTGTGATTTTCCTCAAGTTATCATATCAGGTATCTGCCAGACATCATGGGAGCATAAGGGCATCTGTTGATGGCAAGAAGACCATGGAGTCATATTCTCTGATAATGTTTATTCCACATCTGTGATTTGTGTCCTACAAGGCTCTTGGGACTTAAACCACATGTGCTGTGTTTGCATTAATGGGAACTTGAGAAGGAGAGGCCATAATACTATTAAAATGTTTAGCTTTCTTTCTCCCATCACACAGACACATGCTAATAACTACTCCCAGACCTTGTATCATGGCACTGCAGGATGCAACGTGGAGAGCACTCATTGTTTCGATACAAGGAACTTAAAAACAAATAGCTGCCATTGCTGCCTCTGATAGTTTGCCAGGCTTTTAACTTCTTTGGTTTTTCCCTCTTCAGATCATGGTGAGGTATCTCAAATGTATTCCAAACAGCACATTATCCCAAGTCTTTGTTTCGTCTTCTATAAAGAAACTTTTGCTTTAAGGTATATTTAGAAAAGCCAGGGACTAAGCCAAATTCCGAAGAACCACATCCTAATTCTATTTTCAAACGGCAGGAAATGACTTAACAGTGTAGAATCCCCCACAGAGCCTTATTGATCACTCAGGTCTAATTGTCAAAAACATGACATATATTCTGGAGGCATTCCATACATTTAAATACCTAACTTTTAAACTATATGAAGGGACACTTGAAACATCTTATAACCTAGCAAAGAGGGAGAAAAAGCCAAGGAACAAAGCTTAAAGACTGTATCTTTCATTACTCCCTAGGCCAGTATTTTTCAAATTGCATTCAAGGCCCTTTATTGGGTAATGGAATCAATTTAGTGAGCTGGAACCAGCACTTTTTAATGAAATCAATTAAAGAAAAAAGAGATCAGAATAGATAATACCAGACTATATAATGTATAGTAAGGAGATGTATTATTTCATGAAACTTTTGCTTCGATTATATGACACATGTATTGAATATTAGATATATAGATAGAAATAGTTGCGTGTGTGTGTGTGTGATGTGTATTCATTGGCATTGTAAAATATATTTCTTACTAAAAAGGTTTGAGAGCCATCATCAGACTACACCTCCAGGGCACTTGCTTTGGATGTAAAATTTTCCCTCAGTGCCTCTCCCATCTGCTTTCAGGTAAATTCACAAACTGCCATATAAATCTAATCTAATTAAATCTCAAGTGTTTTTAGAAAACTTTTTGGAGGAAACTCAGTAAGATTTGGATCACAATGCCATAAGCCTTTCATCAAGGGTAGCAGATCATAAACCCAGCACTGGTTCTCATGATGGAAAATTGTTCTCCTTAATGTCCTCCTCCTCAGCATCTTAGAGAATGATAAACTATCCAATACCTCACCGTGGGCCTTGGACTTTGGGGAAGCCACTCACAGTATTGATGATTTTTAGATATTTATTTAGGAATTGGGATTATTACTGGAGATTGGGAATAGCCCAGTTAATGGTAGCATAACCATCTTGATGAAACCAGAAAGCAACTATAACTGGGAACAGGTGCTAAGAAAAGTTTGAGCTGATAATGTTGAAAGTTAGTGTGTCAGCTGGACAGAATACAGAATTCCAAAAGTATGCTCATGCTATTAGAATTAGAATATAATATAGCCCATGCTATTAGAATTAAGGAGTGAGTCCAAACCTTATAGAACAAGGGTATTTTAATAAACCAATTGGATAATCACTTATTATACTGAAATAGTTCATTTCCAGATATTGCCTTGAATGCAAGTATGGATTGTTGTATGATATTTTCATGTTTAGTAATTTAGGTAGGTGAGGCAGATAGAAGGTGGAGGTTAAAAACAGGGGAGGGAGTAAGAATTAGAGAGATTCATAGCAGAGCCCCAATCTCTGAACGAAGGACTGTCAAAGGACTCCCACCAGCTAAGAGGGTCTGGTGCACTGGGCAAGCTACCAGAATAGGGTATGTAGTATATAGTTACAGAACTGAGGGTATATAGTATATAGTACATAGTATATAGTATAGAGTTACAGAACTGAGTTTCAGAAAAGACAGGGTATTGACGACCAGGTGTGTTATCAACTATCTGAACACAAGATAGTGTCAGGTCACCTGGAGGTGAGTTAAGATTGTCAAAACCCTACCATCTGAATTCGATGGCAGAGAAGCAAGCTGTCTGAGCTGTGTGGAAAGGAGGGCAGAAAGGCTGGCAACTAGTAAGAGCCTAACAAAGCTCAGGACACCATGGAAGAGATACTGTACATCAGATGGAAGTAGTAAATCTTTTTTTCAGAGTGGATACATTGGCACGACTCATTGACACAAAGAGAGTGCCGTGTTGACTGGAAAATTTCAATACAGGCCCAGCTTTAAGGGAATGCCGCCTCTCCTCTCCTCTGACACTATGGTGTGGTATGGATCTACTGACATATCTGCTCAGGGACCTATCGCTGTTTCCCTCTTGCCTAATCAAACTTATGTTTTCTAAATACCACAACCTTTTGTTGTATAGGCTACTGTGACTGGAATTCCTAAGGCAGCTGAGCTATTATTCATTCTGTAGCCTTTATGGTATTCAGGGTACTCGGCTAAGTGCTGAGGGAACATGGTCTTTGTTGACAGGGAATTTAGGGTATAACAAGGGTTCGACTAGTATGTAGATAAATACAATAGTGAGATGCATGCCATCATGGAGTAAGGAGAGGCTGCTGGAAGGACACCCTTTCTGACCTCCAGAAATTAGAAAAGCCTGTCCTGAAAAAGTGATTTCTGAGTAATTTCCTGAATGAGGAGGAGGAGTTTGAAAAAATCCAGGAGACAATCAATGAATCAATCCATCACAACAACAACAGTGACAATATTTTTGAGTACTTTCTATGTGCTAGCCACTATGCTAATTTTTTTCCTAAATTATATCTCATATAATCTGCACAATGGCTCTGTGAGTTCTGTACTATTATTTTCCTAAGATTATAGGTGATGATTTGAAACACAAGAATTTTAAATAACTTACTAAAAATTATATGTCAATAAATGGAGAAATTGAAGAGAAAAAGAGAGCAAAATGGGAACCAGATCATGAAGGCCTTCTTAATACTTATTAAGGAATTTTGGTTTTATTCTGAGGACAACCAGGATCCATTCAGTGACTTTTAAATGACTTTTGACAGATACAGGTTTGGATGGATCGGACAGAACACCTGTCTGTAGCCTAGAGCAGCAGGCCCTAACACTGAGTAACTTTCAAGTCACCTGTGAAGCCCTAAACACAGATTCTAGACCCCAACTCCAGGGTCTGATTCTTTAGGTCCCAGGGAGCATGAGAATTTGTGCTTATAGAGATCTTCAGGAACAATTCTGGTATCAGTCAAATTAGGAATTCACTAGTGAAGGATGTAGAGAATGGATTTTAATAGCACAGAAGTAGCAGCAGGCAGATTAGGTCAGAAATGATGGTGGCCCAAATTAGATGCCATCTGAACTAGATGTATAGGTTAGGTATTTCTCAGTTTGTAACTCTGATTTTAAGAATTTAGAGTGAGTAATATCATTCAGGAGTGTGTCTCTAAACGAGAAGAATCATGGCTTATGGGAGAATGGTGAGAAACACCTACATTTAAGGGGTGAGTAATGGAAAAAGTTTTGAAAAGCAAAGATATCACCTTGAAGACTAAGGTGTGCCTGACCCAAGCCCTGGTGTTTTCAATCACCTCCTATGCATGTGAAAGCTGGACAATGAATAAAGAAGACTGAGGAAGAAATGACGCCTTTGAATTGTGGTGTTGGGGAAAAGAATATTGAATGTACCATGGACTACCAAAAGAACGAACAAATCTATCTTGGAAAAAGTACTACCAGAATGCTCCTTAGAAGCAAGGATGGAGAGACTACGTCTCACATACTTTGGATGTGTTGTCAGGAAGGATCAGTCCCTGGAGAAGGACATCATACTTGGTAAAGTAGAGGGTCTTTGAAAAAGAAGACGACCCTCAACGAGATGAATTGACACAGTGGCTGCACCAGTGGGCTTAAGCATAACAAGGACTGTGAGGATGGCGCAGGACTGGGCAGTGTTTTGTTCTGTTGTACATAGGGTCACCATGAGTCAGAACTGACTCGATGGCACCTAACAGCAACAACAATGGAAAAACACCTTAGAAAGGACTTCTTAACGTCCTCTAGAGTTTCTGTAGTCTTCCTTTTCTCTGAGCTGTTCTACAACCTGCTCCTGTTGCCTGTGTTATCCTCTTCCCCTCCTTTCCTTCCACTAAATCTCAGTAGTCCTTGTAAGATCCTTCTCTAACCATTCTTCCCTGAGTACCCCAGTCTACCCTTAGAGAAATTCTGGTTTGTTACATAAAAATTAATATCCATGCCCCCACCCTGAATCATAATTGTTGTTTTCTAATTGTTTTCCTTTGTTGGTCTTGCATGCCATACAAGACTATAGGCTGCTTAAGAGGCTGGGGTCGTGGCTAACTTTTTCTTTGTATCTCGTAGTTCCTAGAATTGGATCTATAGTAGAGATTCACTAGGCACCTAAACATCAGTGGTTACTGAATGACTATTCAATGTTTTGTGTGAATATGTCCCATTAGTCACAGAAGAGACTTGATTTACACCTATTGTCCTAATATGGTTATTAATAGTGCCCCTTTTTACCTTAAAAATTATCATAGCTTGAGAAATTATGTACCACCCTACTGATAATTCAACCAATATTTTTAAGTTTATTGTTTTTTAATGGTTCTATTTCCAATACAAATATCATTTTGTGTGTGGAGTCAGATGTGTTAAGCAGGTTTTGCAAACATCTATGGGTCAGAAATCAACTTGATGGCAAGTAGCAACGACAACATGGAGTGGTGTGTTATTCCAGATTAGTTATTAAGTGTGTGATCTGTTGCTCAGTTGACAGATTTCATTGTCTATTGTATGTTCACAGATTGTTTATTTAAAAAAAAATACCATTAACTATAGTTTTAGAGATAACCTTTTTGAGAAATAGAGATTTTTTTTTTTTTTCACAATACACAGAATTACATTTTTTCTTGTACATTTTCAGGAATTTCCCCAACATTTTCCATTTATTTAGTCCTATAATTCATTAAAAGGGAGAAATTTCTACTTATTCATTACCTTCCTCATTACACATATGACCAATCTGTCACCCTTAATAAATGATGGTACTGTTTTATAGAGAGCAAAGTCTAGATCTTCAAGCTCTTAGTTAAACAGAGTTTCAAAAGTTTTACTATAGTATTAACTTTACTTCTTGAGTTATCTAATTTTGATTCCAGACAATAAAAATTGACTAGTTGATCCCCAAATCCACAGCTAGTATTTGTTAGTCTGCCAGACCATATAGCTAAACAGCAGAGCAGGAATGAGATCTCATTCTTTCTTGTGATCCATATCCTCTCCAAGGGCAATTCCCAGTTCCCTCATTTTCCAGGCCAAAGTGGCATAAATCTCTGTGGGAATAGTTCATCTGTGCTCTGCCTTTTCTGTGTTTACTAGTATAGCACAGAGGCACTCTGTTTATGTTTGACAAAATAGTTATAAATCACACTTTTCCTTCAGATCATAAATACACATTTATCTTTAGAATATATCACCAACTGAGTCATTTTGATGTAAATATTGCACCTCTTAAATATAATGATGATAATAGAGGCTGTGAATCCACAGATTTACCAAAGTGCTCCCTTTTCAATAACTGAAAATATTTAAACCACAGAAGCGTTAACGTCTTAACGTCTTACGGGGAGTGGCAGACAGATGTGTCAATAGAGTGGGACCTATGAAAGTTGTGACTGTTTTCTCTGAGTGATGAGTAAGACAGACTCGCTGGCTTCTGTAAGGGGATTAAGAAGTATTTTCTAAATCGATGGGTTCTGGCTGTGTTGTGACCAGCAGCCCCGGAAGTGATGGACGCAGAGGGGGTCCTCAGCAACTTTGCTCCTTTCAGCTCTGTCCTAACATAGAAAGGGCTGTGTGGCAAAGGTCTGAAAACAACACAAGGTGGGGAAGTGTCTGCTAGATTTCCTCATCCAGTCAGAAGATCTGGAGTTGTCCAACTTGCAGCCTGGTGAAGACCAACTTTGGGCAGGAGGTTCCCACGACCACTGAGGAGCTACATTGTAATGGAATTGTCATCCTTTTCTTGTTGGCATCCTTGTCTGGAAAACATCCCAGTTGGCTGTAATTTTACTTGAAGACTAAAGCCCAGATTTTTATATGTATCTTCTGTTCTCCGAATGTAAAAAAATACAAAGTACATCTACATTCACTTCTAACTGGCACTATTGTAATTCAGCAGATTTCTGTTTTACACTGAAACCTGGAGCTGAATTGTCTTGAGCCGGAAGGCATTCAAGCTGCTGTTTTTTGCTCAGCTATATTTCTCTATAAGCATCTAATTGTTTCAAAAAGTGATGTACAGTGTGCGAAAACCTGAATCTAATGCAAATAAGTCTGTGTAGCACTGAAGTTAACAGGTGTTCTCATTAATGTAAGTAGACATGGAACAATTCTTGAATGTTTTATAAACACTCATAATCATGGCCAAATATGTTACAATAGCATAGAGATACTTACATACTTCAACATCTTTTATTCTTGTTATGCAATCTCAGCACTTATTAATAGGAGACATGTGTGAGTAATAAACTAGTGGCAACAATACCTGCTTCTGCTTAAGTCACTGTAACTTCAAATTAACAAATGTTTCTCCACAACATTTTTGGTAACATAACTACTGCCACCTGTCCTCCCACAGTTTCCTTGGTTATTAATGTTAAGTGTGCTTTCGTGAAACGAATGGCTACCACATTGATGAACCAGCTGTGAGCACCTTTGCATCATTGAAGAGCTCTAAAGACTTGACTTGTTTACCTATGAATTAAATCTTGAACTTGATTCCAGTTTCCCACACTGTCAACTTTCAGTTAGAAAGATTCATGCTTAGGGTGAGATATTTTGATGATCTAGTATAGACTGGAGCCCTGGCAGCACAGTGGTTAAGAACTACAGCTGCTAACCAAAAGGTTTGCAGTTTGAATCCATCAGCTGCTCCTTGGAAACCCTGTGGGGCAGTTCTACTTTGTACTCGGAATCGACTTTACAGCAGTGGGTTTGGTTTTACTATAGATTACTCCTGAGAAGCCCATGGGTGGCTTTAGAATATAATCATGAAGAACATTCTGTTCTGGGGATACGCATTGGTGCTTCCTGATCCCTCCAAGTTGGTCCTGTTGTCTGAATCTTGGGGCTTGTTAACTAATGGAAAACCATAGTCTTCAGACTGTTGTTCCCAGCCTGCAAAAGAATTTCCTGCTCTCATAGAAGTTTTGTCAGTAGATGTCAGAATAAACTACTTATGTTACCTGAAGAGTCCAGGTGTACTTCAACCTTCAAAATAATATTAAAATGGAGGAAGAGTTAAATATATTATGGCATATCAAACAATGAAATATTATGCTGAAATGAATAGGGTAGATATGGTTTATCTATTTTTTTATTTAGTGCCCTTTATGTGTGGGTTGTTCAGCCAGGCACTGGATAGACAATTATCTTTGGCTTCTGAGTGGTTATAGTCTAGTGGCTGTACAGAACATTGCAATGGAGAACAACATGAGCGATGACAAAGGAGGATTTAGGATATAACGGAAGCAAACAGGAGGGATATCTATTTCAGAGAAGCCTTTTGGGAAGAGATGACACTTAAACCAATTTGAATATGATAGAGGGTGTCAGAGAGTTCTGGGAAGTGGAAACAACCTGCTGTAAGGGAGGAAATGAGAATGACTATGGGACATCTGAATAACAAAAAAGAATTTCGGTATAACTGGATCATAGAGATGCAGAAGGAAGTGTAGAACGAGGAGGCTGCAGAGCGGATAGTTGCCAGAGCACACAGGACCTTGGAGACCAAATTAAGGAATTTGCTCTGCAGTGTGATACCTGTGGGGAATCTCAGGCTGGTGTAAACTAGAGGAACAGCATGATTAGACCCAGTTTTCAAGGAGATCACTTTGGCTGTAATTGGAACATGGATTGGAAGAAAAAGACTGGATCTGGGGAGATCCAAAGATATTTTTATTAAGTTCATGTGAGAGATGATGGTAGTTAAATGCATAAAAATATTTCATAACCGTATACACGGTATGTTCTTTAAAGTATAAACACACATATAATGCCTATGCATGGGTCCAAAAGGTGTGGAAAGATAAATAACAAATCAGTGAGTCTTGGGGAAAGGAAGATTTTATTTTTACACTTTTGAATCAGTTTAAGAAAAAAACTCTGGGCATTACTTGAATAATGACAGAAATAATAAAAATAATTTTGATTTGAAAATAGTAGAGGTAGCTGATTCCCAAACATCATGTGACTTCATGAGTAATTGGAGCACAGTTTGGATGGCTCTGGGTCAAAGCTGGCCTCTGGTCGGCAGTGAGTGACTGCTGTATGCAGGCAGAACAGGAGTTCTAGCATGATGAGTTTATCTAGAGACAGCCACTCTCCCCAAGTTTAAAAATTAACTTTAAGAGCGCTGGAACTCGTAAATTGATGTCTTTATACACCAACTACTTCAATTAGTCACTTTCTCAGTCTTTGTCATATAAGCACCACAGGCAAAAGTTTTGGTATAGCTGACTGCAAAACAGTAGAAACTGCTAAACTATCTACTAATTACTTGGATAGTATTCTTTCATGAATATTGAGAAGACTTTTTCTCAGTACTTGAAATATTTTAGTACAGATAAAAGAATGAGCCCAAGTTTTCGTGTGTTCGTTTGTTTGTGGAGTAAATGAAGGACTGAAGGGAAAAGATACCAGGTCCTCCCTTTGAAATGAATTTGCAGCATAGGTATTTTGTTAATAAACAGAAAGTTAGAGTGGGCAGGTGATAGGTGGTGTGATTGTTCACTGCAGAGCTGATTTTATTATGCAGAACAAATCTGTGCTGTAAGAATGCATGGACAAAATTATTTGGGTGTTAAAGGTACAGCTCAATTTCAATTAAAAAACACTGTTACTTGAAATGTCGACCTTAAACCTTAGATTTTGGAATGCACTTGAGACTTGTCGTATATGTAGCCTAACATTTGTTTGCTTTCCATTAAATAAGAAATCGCTTACATGGGCAGGTTATTTTGATATGATGACACCACTGAGGGTTTCAATAAATTTACATGCAAATCAATCAACCCCAACACGTTGAAAACATATCCAATAAACATCTGGAAACTAATGAACGCACATTTGTTAACACAGGGGGAGTTGTGGAAATGCAGGATCCATTGGTGGCCCAGCTTATTTAGTAGCATGTGGATTTAGGAACATTTCACAGAGTCAGAAGAAACAGAGTAATTATAACATAAGGTTCAACATCTTTAGATATGTAGAACATTTTCCGTTGCTTAAAACAAATATTCCCAAAGAAAATATAAAACATTTTTCTGACTTGCAAAGTTTTTGCAGTCTATCATTTAAATTACTTAAATAAAGGGAGCTTTACTGCTCCCCAAAGCTGCGAATATAACACCCTCCATGCATATTAGCTTGATCTTCTTGACAGACCAGAAAAGTGTTTGTGTGTGCCAATTAAAACAAAAATGGATCCCTAGTGGCTTGTTCCTCACACAACTTCTGAAGACTGCTATCATTGTTTGCTAGGGTAACCCTGGATAAGGCTGCTATCCAAAGTAAACAAACTTTTCAAAACTTTCATGACAGATGGGAGTTACAAATGCATTTTAATAAGAGAGTTGCCAAAGCAACTTTTTTTTTGCGGGGGGGGGCAGTAATCAGCATATATTTACTTAACATCTAGCAACATCAGGAACACAAGGCAGATACTTTCTCACAAAATGTTTTAACGAGTAACATTTTTGGAAAGATGTACTGAAGACCTTTTACTTCTAACTGATGTTTTACCCTTAGTTTTATGTTAACTTTGCTCAACATGTCAAGAAAAATGTTAGGAGTTACTCAAGCCAGCCAGTAATTTGAGACAGACATGCAGCCTGATAATGTAATTTCTTTAGTGATCATAAACACCTTTGAGACCAAGTAATTTAACTATTACTATAACCATGACAACCTTCATTTGATCAGCAATTAAATATGGAGTGTGATGCAGGATGAATAAAACCTGACTGAATCTCTTTGTATTTTATTTATTTTTTAAGCAGCATTGCTTTAATTTTAGGTCTTGATAGCTCACTACAATAAAGCCCAAATATACATCTATATTTTATGCTGTTAGTATTCAATAAAAATAGAGCAAAAATTAATATCACAAAGAAAATAATTCATCTTTATTTCAAATAAATTTATTATATTTTGACATGACTTTTTATTTCTACTTAATTTAATTCAAATATAATTTAAACAAAAATGATTTCATCATGAAGTCCAAAGTATGTCTAAATTTAATAATAATTAAATTCTATTCCTCTTAAATGGTTAATCCACTTACTTCTAGAACCACCACGATAGTCCTGTCATTTAATGTGGTTTTAGGACTCTTTGAATATTTGGCATGTTTTATTACATATTTCCTATATATAATTTCAATTTAGTTAAGATGGAGCAAACACTCTTTAGGTTCTTAATCAAAGTCTAATCCTAAGGAAAATGGGAAAGATACTTAGTTCAAACACAATTTTTTTTAGTCCTTCTAGTACCTGATGGAATTATTTGGAGGCCTCAATTCTGTTTTATTTATATTTTTTCGTAGCAAGAGAGTATTTGTTTTGGGGGGGAAATATCTGAATAAGGGTTTGGGGTGAACTTTTAAAATCGTGATTATCTTCAGCGTATAACTAAGGAATCAAGCAACTTTTATCTATGGTATATATTCCAAATTTCACATGGGAAGCTCAGTCATGGCCTCTTCTGAGTACACACACACACACACACACACGTAGTCCTTGGCTGTGTAAAACTCTTTGCTGACGACTAGTGCACAAGCTTTGTAATCTCTTAATTCTATCATTTAAACTGATGCCAATTTGATAGAACGGCATTCTCATTTTCCTCATTTGCTTCATTTTCTTCATTTGCAAAATTACTTTATGATAGTGGAGGGAAGCTGCATTTGAGCAATGTTTATTATGTGCTTTGAGATCATTAAAGCTGATATCACTTTGCATACCAAGTGGTAGTATTCATATCTTTAATACACTAACATCCTGATACAATCAACTTTTAAAGAATAACATATCATGACCAACAGTTTATGCATAATTCCGTGATGTAAATATATTGGCAATAATTACTCCCCCCTCTGAAATCTTGACATGAGCGTTGTCTGTGCCACTCACATTGAGACTTAGTATAAGCAATTTTCTATTGTTATTTATCTTGGAATGCATATGTCCTATTTATCCTAACAGATTGTGAGCTCTTAAGGGTGGGGGGGTTGTGTTTCCCCAGCTCTGAGCAATGTGCCTTCCACTCAATGGATGCTCGATCAGTGGTTGTTGAGGATTAGGTGAGTGTTCTGTCCTCTCAGTCTCCTAAACACAAAATTATTTGTGAGATTTATTCTGAAATTGCAAGAGTGGTACTATCAAAGGAAAGAGAACACAAGGTCATTCATCATCTATTTCATCTTTGATAGGCCCCCAATGTGTGTTCAGGGTTTGGAAAGTAGTAGCCGTAGCCGACATTATTTTAGCCATCAAATATGTTTTACTGATGAGGTACCTATCTGTAGCATAAAGTTATCCACTGATCATTGTCATAATTGTTATTATTTATAAAAGACTAAGTTAAAATGTCTACAGTGTTTACCTCTATGTAGCTATGAATATCTTCTCCGTTGTCTTTTTTTGTTTTTCTAAACTCTCCACAATAAATTAGTATTACCTTTATATTCAGAAAAAAAAAAAAAAGGAATGTTATAAAAAGATGTTGTGTCTATTCTGGTATACGAAATTATTGAAAATTTTAACAGTTTAAATGCCATTCTAAATATTAAATTAAAATCTAACATAATAAAACTTAAATTTTTTTTTTCTTTTTTTTGCCAGTTGAAGAAGATGTTACCTGATGTTGTTGTTATTGTTAGATGCTGTTGAATCAGTTCTGGCTTATAGCAGCCCTATGTACAAAAGAACAAAACACTGCCTCGTCCTGCAGCATCCTCACAATCATTATTATATTTGAACTCCTTGTTGCAGCCACCGTGTCAGTTCACCTCACTGAGGGTCTTTCTCTTTTTTGTTGACCCTCTACTTTACCAAGCAAGATGTCGTTCTCCGGGGACTGGTTCCTCCTGATAACATGTGCTAAGGCTGTGGGACAAAGTCTCACCATCCTTGCTTCTAAGGAGCATTCCAGCTCTACTTCTTCCAAGACAGATTTGTTCATTTTTCTGGCAGTCTGTGGTATATTCAGTGTTCTTCACCAATTCAAAAGCGTCGGTTCTTCTTCGGTTTCCTTCCTTATTCATTGTACAGCTTTCGCATGCATACAAGGCAATTGAAAACACCATGGCTTGGGTCAGGCGCACCTTAGTCCTCAAAATGACATCTTTGTTTTTGTTTTTAACACTTTAAAGAGATTTCTTGCAGCAGATTTGGCTGATGCAATTCACCGTTTGATTTCTTGACTGCTGCTTACATGGATGTTGATTGTGGATCCAAGTAAAATGAAATCCTTGACAACTTTCAATCTTTTCTCTGTTTATCATGATGTTGCTTATTGGTCCAGTTGTGAGGTTTTGGGTTTTCTTTATGTTGATGCGTAATCCAAAGTGAAGGCTGTAGTCTTCGATCTTCATCAGTGATTCAAGCTCTCTCACTTTGAGCAACCAAAATTGTGTCATCTGCATATTCAGGCTGTGAATGAGGCTTCCTCCAATCTAGATGCCACATTCTTCTTCACATAATCTAGTTTCTCAGATTATTTGCTCAACATACAGATTGAATAAGTATGGTGAAAGGATACAATCCTGACGCACACCTTTTCTGGTTTTAAACCCTTGTTCTGTTCGAATGACCACTGTTTCCTGATACACATCTACAAATGGGAAAATGGCAGTACTTAAATAAACGTAAACAGAACTCCTTAAAACCCTCTTAATATGTTTTAAATTAGTGCACAATACTCCATTTATTAATTAAAGCTTAAAAAAAGCAAAATTTTTCCTTCTCTTCTCGTCAGTGAAGGTTAGAGTTTTGGTATACCTGTCTCCACCTTCAGAGCAACCACAACAAGGAGACAGAGCCAGGTTTCTAGACCAAGAGAAACTGTCCTTGAATTAATACCAAACACTTGTTAGCAATGTGTCTGCTCTGCATGTTGCTTAGTGGACATGCTTATATAAATTTCGGGCATTCAAATGGACCCTTATTCAGTGTGAAAAAGTTCAAGGCAAATGACCCCAGACATCTCCTTAAAGATGTCCATTACTGACACCAGTAGCACATTGCATTAGGACTTCTTGGGTGCTCGGATATATCCTTTCAAAGTACAACTTTGTGTTGATGATAGATTTTAAGGAACATTTGTCCGGTGGCACAGTGGTTAAGCACTCAGCTGCTAACCGAAAGGTTGGTGTTTTGAACCTGCCAGCCAAGTTGCGGGAGAAAGATGTGGCAGCCTGCGTCTGTAAAGACTACAGCCTTGGAAACCCTGTAGGGCAGTTCTGTTCTGTCCTACAGGGTCACTATGAGTCAGAATTGACTTGATGGCAGTCATTTAGGCTTCTAAGCAAAAGAGAGATTAGCAGCTCTTGCCCAAACTGGTCACATTTTCTGTAAATTGCTCCTTCCTCTGTTTCACCCTAGTTTCTGGTATCACTTAGGCAAAACATAGAAAGAGTACATTAGCATGGCTCAGTATCAAATCTTTTATGTCTGTTATTAGTTGTACATCACTTTAGATTGCTGTCATGAGTTGTTCAATCAAAAGGTTTAGTCAAAGCTAGCATTCTTTACTGATGTCTTTTTTCCCAAGAGTGTAGAAAATTCGATTGTTCAGAGTGCAAATATGATTCAGCAAACCATTTATCAGAAACCCTAAAGAGGTAATGTAAAAAAGTGGATTGAGAAACCTGAATTAAATGGGCTTTACCAAAGACTGCTTTCCTGTGAGTGACTGGAATGGAGCAGAACAAAGTCAATTACTGACTGTAATTAAGAAGTGGATGCATTTAAACTGTAGAGAGCAGTAGCAGTCTTCTCCAGACAGTCTAGTAATTCGAAAGACTAGTGGGAAGACAGAGGATATGAACTGTATCTCTCTGGAAGTATGTTTTGAATGAATTGCATTCATATAGTTCTCTGATCTAGCTTTCAGACATAAATTTGTAAATCACTGATTATGTATGATTAATACAGTAATAGATTTGGACAAAGACACTTTTAAAATGTGTTTTGCTTTTGGTTGTGTTAGCAGTGAAAGAGCCCCATTGCATAGTGTGCCCCCAGAATGCAGACATATCACTGAAGTACTTAAACATTTTATCACTGTTTGAATTTACTAAACTGAACACTGAACTATGTTGTCTCTTTCATAAACCGTCAGAATACAGTAAATCTAATTATGTTTATTTCTTGTACTTTGAAAATGTTATTCCTTTTTATAATTTTAATAATGGTTTATTTATACTGGCAGAGAAATATTACATTAGATTGTACATTGTGCTTGGTCTAAGTCATTTTTTCTTTGGGTATGTTAATAAATGCTGATGTTACGTAAGTGCATTCATAATCAAAATATTTAAATTTATGTTAGGATAAAGGTAGAGGTCAGGGATGTTACTAATTTTCTTGGGTTAGTTAGAAGCGACCTTATATTTTTAGATTAGTATTCTGTGGCAACACTTCATAAAGTAAATATTTGGAACTTTATGTAAGTAAAGAACATTGCAGTGGATGGTGTTCAGATCATTAGGCAAACATCAGCCTAACTACTGTTTTTTAGTGGATGTACAAAACAGAAGAAACCCTGGTGGTGTAGTGGTTAAGCACTGTGGCTGCTAACCAAAATGTTGGCAGTTCGAATCCACCAGGCAGTTCTCGGGGCAGTTCCACTGTGTCATATAGGGTCGACTTGATGGCAACAGGGTTATACAAAACAGAAAACCCAGCTATTTTGAGCATCCCAAATCTCACATGCTGTTTTATAAAAAGGAAAATTACTGGCCCCAGTATTCTGTCAAATTCTAGTGTAGGTAATTAAATTACTATCATTTCTCAATCTTTCAATTTTTTATACTTGGATATACTTTGGGGCTTTTTTGTTGTTTATTTTTAGTTTTGACTTAAAGCAGTAAACATTTATTGTGACAGATAGTTTATTTGGGTTGGGATTATGGGAGTGAAATTGGATATACCTTGGATAGTTCCTCTCCTTGCAGTTGTCAAAAATACAGTCTAGATATGGAAATTCATCTCATTCAAGAATGAGTGCATTTTACTAGATAGTTCTTCTAGAAATAAATGACATGTGTATATATATATACACACACACCCACGTGTGTCACTGAAGATTGCTTTAAAACTTCAGGATCATCATCACTAAATGTTGCTGGAAGAATCACTGAAACTTTCAGAGTGAGCTCTTTGGAGTAATAATTGCCACTTTAATGGTAGAATTATGTAAACTTACTGAAGCATAATTTGTGATTATCAGAACCTGTTCCACATTTCAACCTTCACCCTCTATTTAGAGCAAGTAAGGCTGAGAAGAGTTGACTGGCTTTTGAATGAGTATCTTGAAATGACAGTCCTCTAAACCTCCGAAGTCTTGCTTGATGTGTGACGCTAGCGGGGAAATGTTGGGCAGAGGCTCATCTTCCTGTTGAAACGAAAAGTCAATAATACAAAGGGAAAATCTTCACAGTTCAGATTGATGGCCTAATACAAAAAGCGTTTCTACACCCACTCTAATCAAATTCTTCTGTAAGTAGCCCTTTATGTGAAATCAAGAGCGTTGCTCTGTTTCTATAAGGCCACAACCTTCTCTTCCAATTCTGGGGAGAAAAAAGTTCACTGGAATGGAAAATGTTACATGCTAAATATTACC
Source organism: Loxodonta africana (assembly GCF_030014295.1). Taxonomy (NCBI): domain Eukaryota; kingdom Metazoa; phylum Chordata; class Mammalia; order Proboscidea; family Elephantidae; genus Loxodonta; species Loxodonta africana. The sequence continues at coordinate 105,170,982 of NC_087347.1, read as the reverse complement.
AAACACATAGCACCATCATAAGTTCAGAACCAGGGTGTTCACGTGATAAATAATCTTCATGAGGGGGTTGAATATTTAAATGAACTTTTATTCTAATAAAGTTCCTTTGTGGGGAAATTGGTTCTTTTTGACTTTCCGATTGATTTTTATGATAAGAAAGTAGAAGTAGCCAAATGTTATTCATTTGAATGACCTTTTGGAAACGTCTGCATTAGTCTCTTTGGTAAATAATCTGTTTTAGAGCCCTCTATAAAAGGAAATCAAATATAGAGATACTATTAGATTTGAAAAAGACAAACAGGAAAGAGCCAAAAGTGCAGAATGAATTCTGACACACCCTCGTGCATTTTCTTGAGGGTTCTGACTTAAGTGTGTTCTGTCTGCATTAGTCTGAACTTCCTGGCTTGTTTCTTCTTGAGCTGGAGTTATTCAGCTTTAGTCCTACTCTGAGTTAATCGTTCCATTATTAAAACAATAATGCGTTTGTTATGAAATGAAAAAACAGTTTATAGAGAGCAGTTCAAAAAGATTCTGGTCTCCCAGTTCCCAGAAAGACAATTACTGGAATACAAGAAAATATTTCAGTGTATTAAAGTGTATTTTTATAAAAGGATTTTTTGTTTTTAATGTAAGAGATTCAGCTCAAATGGTTTGCTTACCTGTCGATTTTTTTTTTTTTTTTTTTCCAGATCACAACAGTATCAGGAAATGAGTTCCTTCTACAGTCAGATATTGAATTCATCATATTGGATTGGTTCCACGCTATCAAAAATGCAATTGACAGATTGGTATGTATTTGTTTTGGCTGTTACCTTTGTTCATTAAACTGTAGTCATTTAAATCTTATTGCATAGAGCACACACACATTTAAATGGATCCTGTGCACTGAGAGATGTTAAGTTCTTTTGAGTTTTAATAGAGTCCACTAAAAACCTTTTCAGCAGACGGGATTTGTGAGGCTAAATGTCATTTGATTTCTCTCTTTCAAAAATGCGGTGCATTCATTTTTTTTTTTCTGAAATAACACAGACATTCATTTACTGGAGGCTGTAAAGTGCACACAAGCGCTTAATAACTACTGAATTTTTACATTTTCAGTTTATGCAGCCCATAATACATATTCTTGAAAATAAATATCAGGGTATTTAAGCCCCTGCTCACTGTTATAATACCGGTAAATAATAGTCCTTTGCAACTAAGTATTATTTTTCCTCTAGCTAAGCTAGATTATTCTTCTCATGAAAATTACACATCTAGAACTTTATAAAAATACCCTAAATCACACATTGAGTGTGTTTTTTACAAAGAGTCAAATTCCTTAAGACTACTTATTTTATACTAACTCTAGAACAAATATTTAACTTCATGATGTTAATATTCACAAAATATTGAGGAAAAAAAATATTCTTGAGAGCTTTTGATGAGGTATACAATAATAGAATACATGTCCTGTGTGATTTTATTGATATTTATTTATAGTCTTTCATTATATTATTTTGGTACTCCAACTTTAAAGAAATAAAATACAAATTGACTTTTCTGTATCATCAGTATAATCCCCTTAGACACACCCTGTCTTTAGAGACACACACAGGCATCAGTAAGATGTTGTCATTAAGAGTGGACTCTGGAGCCAGAATGACTAAGTTTAATTCCTTGTTCTGTTGTTACTAGCTGGGTGGCCTTAGGCAAATGACTTAAATTTTTGGCCTCAGTTTCCTCATCTGGAATATAAGGACAATATTAATACTACCTTCCTAATAGGTCTGTTATGATGACTGAGTTAATGCATGTGGAGCGCTTGGGATAACACACATATGTAAAACAATTAGTAATTGAGTATTGAGCTGACCATATAGCCTTTATCCCGAAATAATTATTGGATTTCAAGCTTTCCTTTAAATCTATCAAAATACACCCCAAAACATTAACCATTTGGTGAATCCTTTATTCCTAGTAAAATTATTTGGCCTAATTGTTATTTCCAGCCAAAGGATCCATGCTGTCCGTCGAGAAACCTGGAATTATTCAAAATCCAGAGATCCTCCAGTACTGAATTGCTAAGTCACTATGATGGTGAGATAAAAGAACAGAAACCAGAGCACAGAAAATCTTTAAGTAAGTATTTTCTTTGACTTGCTCTTTTAACTTTGTCTAAATGCAGTGCTTATGAAATATAAATGCAATGAAATGAGATTTGAGCTAAAGTCATTCGACTCATGGAAGATTTGTAGCCATTTCCTGACCTGGGATTTGTGCAGCGTGGGGCAGTCTGAGCACTTCGCTCGCGTCATTGTTGGTAAAACCTTTTGAGAAAATGCTTGTTCCAAAGTCATGGGCTCTGCTTACAGCAAATCTCTGAATCTCTGAGTAATAGCCATGGTGTTCAGATTGGTGATCAATTTTGAAATGTCAAGTGTCCCCATACCTTGGAATGCTATTTGATTTCCATACACGAAAAGATACATCAATGACAATTATGGTTAGCCCAACTTTGGCCAACAGGCTGCACAGGTTTACACGCTTTCAGTCCACCAGAAGAATTTAGAAAGGTTTTTCTAGAGCTTGGTCATGTCTACTTTTAACATTCTCAAATACCTGAATTAGGAGTCAAAAGATTCAATTTCATCATTTACACAGTGATTTTGGGTATGTCTCTTAAATCTTCTCAGCCTACTTCTTCCTCCTTAATAGAGGGTTATTGAAACACATCACACATATCTTACAAAGTTGGTTTGAGTCTCAATCTCCTAAAAGAGCAAGTAGGTATTTTTGGAGGCAGAGACACTCAATTTCCCAAAGTCTCAAAAATTATATTAGTTTCCTAGCTGTCCCCAAACCAGTTTTTTCTGGTATTTCCCTCTGACCGGAGGTCAGTATAGTTACATCCTGGCATTTTGAATTTAAGGAGAAATCAGTAAGTGGAAGAGATCTACTGAAGGATTATATATGCATGTACATATGTATATATGCTGGAGGACTGTGTGTATATATGTGTATGTGTGTATGCGTGCATTACGGAATATATGTGTGTATGTGTATATATATATATATATATATACACATATCTGTTGTTATTAGGTGCTTTCAAGGCGATCCCAACTCATAGTGACCGTATGTACAACAGAACAAAACACTGTCCCGTCCTGCAGCATCCTCACAATCATTGCTGTTTGAGCCCATTGTTGCAGCCACTGTGTCAGTCCATCTTGTTAAGGATCTTCTTTTTTGCTGACCCTCCAGGGAGAAGTGCCTTCTGATAACATGATATATATATCTGGTTATCTATCTATCTATCTATATATATATATATCATGTTTTCATGTATATCTATCATGTATACATATATGTGTATAACCAAACAAAAACCAAACCCACGGCCATCGAATCAACTCCGACTCATAGCAACAGAGTAGAACTGCCCCATAGAGTTTCCAGGGCACACCTGGTGGATTCGAACTGCCAACCTTTTGGTTAGCAGCCATAGCACTTAACCTCTATGCCACCAGAGTTTCCATATGTGTGTGCGCGTGTGTGTGTGTATATTTACACACACACACGCGCACACACACACGCACAAGGAATCTAATTATATATGATAACATGTCTTCCAACTCCGAATTATTGGTAGCCCACAAATCTAGAACTAGCATGAGTACCTAAAGTAAAAGTGCCTTTTTGAAAGTAAACAATTATTTAAAGAACTACACTGTAATTTTCAACAAATGTTAACCAATACCACCAGTTTCTGTTGAGTCGATCCCCACTCATGGCAATCTCATACGTATCAGAGTAGAACTGTGGTCCATAAGGTTTTCAATGACTAATTTTTTGGATGTAGATCCCTAGGTCTTTCTTCCCAGGTACCTCTGTTTGGGCTCAAACCTCCAATCTTTTGGTTAGCAGGGAGGCGCATTAACTGTTTCCACTACCCAGGGACTCCCAACGAGTGTTAGAGAGATTTTTGCTTAGCCAGTTGCTCTAACTTGGAGTTTAAAATTATTAGTATTAATGCCCTGAACATGTATAGTGCTTTAAAAATGTAGTCATTTTTCCATGTGATGGTACAGTTTAGAGTTATTTCACTTAAGCAACTTTTCCTTTTTATTCCTAGTTATTTTCTCCTTTGTATGTGATCGGACATGATGTAAGATTTTAGAATTAGGATTCAATTGTGAGTATATCTTTAATGTTAATTATTTAAACATTTTTCATAGGTATAAAAAGAATATATGAGGCAATGACCAGTAAATCTGGAATCTCAGATATGATTGCTGGTTTAGAGGAGACCTTAACATGATTCTAAAACCTAAATCTATGGAGAAAGTAAAGGTTTGCAAAAATGCACTTGAGAAACTTTGAAGCTAATGAATTCTGTATTCAACAGTAGTCACTTGAAATGTTTTAGGATAATATTGGGAAAAACATCCTACAGATAGAAAACAAGCTACTTCTCTTCAGAATTATTTTTTAATTAGGAAAAACGATAATATCTACATTGGGCTTATATTCAGTCCTACTTAAAAACAAGGGAAGAGACATATGCTTTATTCTATCCATTTCAAAATGTACTTAATTGTACAATAACCTCGTATGCACCTTTTTCTTTGCAGTTAAAAAAGAATGATCTAGCAAATATTGAGCACTTACTATACACCAGGCATTGTTCTAAGTGCTTTTTTGTATTGACTTATTTAATTCTGCCTATAACCCCAGGTAATAGGTATTGGTATTAATCTTATTATGTTATAGTTGAGTAAACGACACAAAAAGTTAGGTCAGTTTGTTCCAAGGCAAGTTACAGAGCTGTGATTCAAACCCAAACAATCTAATTTTAGAACCTGTGCTTTTAACCATTAAACTGTATTAAAGTGTACAAATAAAAGATAAACTTATTTTTTGTCAACCTGGTAATTGGATAGATACATTACATTAAAAATAAAATCCATAGACATCAATAAACTTAAATAAGGACCCCTCCCCCCCCGGAAAAAATTAGTAAACGTCTTAAAACCAGTTATTCTCTTCCGTCCTTGATTTAAGTATGAAAATACAGCAATCTTTGATAAAAGCCATCATTTTAGAAAATGCATCTATTCTATATCTTGGTCCATGTATATAGTTTTAAATTTTTTTTTGTTTGTTTTGTTTTAGGACTATTATATCTTTTGCATTGTGGGCTACAGTTAATATCCATCTATTACTTTAAGTTCTTTCAGTATTTATGTATTTTTTTTTTTTTCATTTGGAAGGCATAATGATTGACCCACTCACACTATATCAAGTTAGACTAAGCATTTGAAATAGTGGTTGGCATATTTTATATTTGAGGGTTTTAAAATATTTTTTTCAAGTTGGAAATGCACTATGTGAAATCCCTGTGATCTCAGTCCTATATTTGAACACCCAAACTTAGGTTTCTTAAAACATGCATTTGGCTTTATTTCACCCTCTTGAGATTAAATAATTATGTGGAATTAGAGATTCACAGTATTTCTTTCCTTATTAGTAGTCTAAGCACAAACTTTATTGTCAGTTTGCTGCCTTTGGCTTCCTGCGGCCTTGATGTTCCCAAGAGTTTTGTCGCCAAGATTGTAGGCAGATAAAGCCAGAATTACTTTTTTAAAAGGCATGTGAACATCATTAGCAGTAAACAGGTGGTCATTTCATTGTCCATTTGTCTGTATGACATGGGAAAATAATATGTGCTCTAAATAAGTGAACTTGGAAAGTTTTGTTTAAATATGCTTTTTTTTTTTATGATTCTAACCTGCCAACTCTATTAAATACTGATCAGATATTTTAAGATTTCAGTTGAATCTAACAGACAAGAAGCCAGAAAATTCAATGGGGTAAGGGCCAAATCACTGTGGGAAATTCAGGACACTAGCATGGGATGAGAGTAAGAGAGCAGCTCTCCAGGGAGAGCTGTTCGGGAAAGTGAAGAGTCCATCAAAGAAGATGCTAGCATATTTCTCCAAGAAAAGGGAAGTGTCTTCCATTGATGGTAAAGAGGAAATACCCAAAAGTAAATCGTGCATCAGATAACATTGAAGAGGATTTTTTTTTTAATCTTTTCTGAACTTTACTCTCCAGATCTGTAAAAATGGGTCTGATACTGTCCTTGTAGGACTGTGTGAGAATTTCAAATTAGATATGTAAATACTTAGCTCACAGCAGACACTCAGTGAATAGAACCTCTGTGTCCCCAAGCAGATGGCACCAAAATAGGGCATGACCCAAGGGTAGTGTCTGATTGGAAGACTGGAGCAGGGCTGTATACACTTGACATCTTACTCCCTGGGTGTAGAGAAAATAGGGGAAAGGAGCCAGAATTGGATATGGGAGTCATAGCTGCAAACATTTAATATGAGCAGCTGGCCTTTCCCCTGGCAACTCCCCAGGTGAAAATGGCAGCCAGGGCATTCTTGGGATAAGCACATGAGGAAATGATAGATGGGAGCCAAGAGATACTCTTGATTCTTTTATACCCAGAAGAGCATGTCGTTGAGAAGGTCTAGCTGATGAAAAGGATTCAGTTTCCAGGCATTTCAGTGTTACTTTAGACAAAGCTCTAGTTCATTTATTCATTCATGCATTCTTTTATTAACAAATATAACTCAAGGTACACACATAAAATTCTTGACTCCGCAAGACTATTCTTTGAATTTTTAAAAATTATTTTTGTCTTTGGGCTATGCTTTTTATAGGACTGTATCTCCATACTAATCAATTGCTGAACTCTAGACTCCATGAGCATGGAGACTTTGGATAACTATTATAAAAAATTGACACTTATGCTTTACAAATATGCACCCCCAAATGATCATGAGTTAGAAGAATAAAATAAAAAGCTGAGAGAATTAAATGAAATGATTTCCCTTTAATGGCTTTTGATTAAATTGTCTCAAAAAACAAATGTGTTCTGACTGAAATCCTGAAGTTATTTAGACATGGATTTCACAATTCCATATCCCTTAGTGATTTGTGCATAAAGGGTGTATATGTAAGCCTATGGGGAGAAAGAGGAATGGAAAATTGAATTGAGATATTTATGAAATGCAGAAAATGAAAATGCTTATGGATATTTAGAATTATCTTTGTATAACATTTATATAATCATGATGATGCTAAGAGAAAACAAGTTTGATAGAAGTTGCAGTTATTTTTTAGACTCAACTAAGTACTTATAATACTAGCCAGCCACAACTGTTAGTAGGCTATGTTCACAAAATCCAGTTGTAAACTGGTTGGTTAGACCTCAACAAGTTTTCATACGGAAACCATGTACCAGGCCACAAGGGCACACTAGAACCTTACGCAACCTTTTAGAATGTTGTTTCTAGGGAACAGCTCATTCTGAGATGGCTGCACCTCCTGGCCGTAGGAACTCAGACTTCCAGTAGCATTACTTTCCATCTGGTTTCCCTTTTCCTCCTCCCCCACACTTGCACCAACTCCTCCAAAGCAATCAGAATTCTCAGAATGGCTTTGGCTACGAGGCCTCTGGACCCTGCAAATCCCCAGTGGTGGCAGGGAGAGAATATGGAGCCTCTAAGCCAGAAGAAATAGTAGAGAAAGGAGAGAACAGAGAACTGGAGAGGAAAATTTTGTAGCATGGGCAGGAAGGAAGTTTGTCCTCAGCAATGGCAGATGATATTTGTAAGAAATGTGTGCAGTGACAGATTAGGTCAGGCATTGTCCCAAATGTTAACATTTGGTGAATCTAGGTCGTGGGTATATGGTAATCATTATATCATTATTGTTTCATCTTTTCTGGATGTTTGAAAAGTTTTATAATTTAAAAACTGGTCTAAACACACTCACACACACACACCACAATGTTGGCATTGCCTTTATTCATAATTCAATAAAACAATATATGTATTTTCTAATTACATCTTGAAAACTCTTTAAAAAATTTCTGAATATGAGTTACATTAATACGTGTATAAATGGATAACCCATTATTTTCCCTTTTTTCCGAAAAAAATATATATTTTTTTCTTGTGACCATTATGACCTTTTTGGTAACTGTGCAATTAAGAAAATTTGTAAGATGTTTATTATTTATCCAAAATGAAAAAGTCATACTAGTCCTGGATAAATATGTAATTAGCAATTGTTTAAAACACATATTGAGAAGGCTGTTCTGGAGACTCATATAAATACATTTTTTTTAAGCTCCTTCTCACTAAGAATTTTGTATAAAACAGCCTAATCTTGGCAATGCATGAAAATAATAAGATGAACAAGCCATCTGCCAAGAAAATTAAAACAATATTAAAATTTCACAAACAAATTATATCTTGCTCTGATGAAAAGAAGAAGAATCGATTAGTATTTGGGAAACATGGCATTGGTGATAGAAACAGTGCCAGAGATCAAATGATAGAATTATGCAAGGCCAAGGACTTATTCATTGCAATTACCTTTTTTTTTTTTACAACATAAATGGCAATTATACATGTGGGCTTCACCGAATAGAAAACACAGGAATCAAATTGTATACATTTGTGGAAAGAGACAATGGAAAAGCTCAATATCATCAGTCAGAATAAGGCCAGGGGCCGACTGCAGAACAGACCATCAATTGCTCATATGCAAATTCAAGTTGAAGCTGGAGAAAATTAAAACAAGTCCAAGAGAGCCAGAATGTGACCTTGAGTATATCCTACCTGAATTTAGAGACCATCTCAAGAATAGATTTGCACATTGAACACTAACGGCCAAAGAGCAGATGAGTTGTGGGATGACGTTGAGGACATCATACATGAAGAAAGCAAGACGGCATTAAACAGAGAGCAAAGAAAGAAAAGACCAAAATTAATGTCCGAAGAGACTCTGAAAGTTGCTCTTGAATGTAGAATAACTGCAACAAAAAGAAGAAATGATGAAGTAAAAGAGCTGAACAGAAGATTTCAAAGGATGGCTCGAGAAGACAAAGTAAAGTATTATAATGAAATGTGCAAAGACCTGGAGTTAGAAAACCAAAAGGGAAGAACATGCTTGGCATTTCTCAAGCTGAAATAATTGAAGAAAAAAATTCAAGCCTTGAGATACAAGCCTTGGTGGTGAGGTTGTTAAGAGCTCGGCTGCTAAGCAAAAGGTTGGCAGTTCAAATCCACCGGTCATTCCTTGGAAATATTATGGGGCTGTTCTACTCAGCCCCGTAGGGTCATTTTGAGTGGGAATTGACTATGGCAATGGATTTTTTTTTTAATTGGCAAAATATTGAATGGCACAGAAAGCATCAAAAGAAAATGGAAGGAATACACAGTCAGTATAACGAAAAGAACTGGTCAACATTCAACCATTTCAGGAGGTAGCATGTGATCAAGAACCAATCGTATTGAAGGAAGAAGTCCAAGCTGCACTGAACACATTGCTCCATTTAATAAATGAATGCAGCACTGAAGATGTGCACGCATCTATGTCAAGAAATTTGGAAGACAGCTACCTGGCCAACCAACTGGAAGAAATCCATATTTGTGCCCATTCCAAAGAAAGGTGATCCAACAGAATGCAAAAATTATCGAACAATATCATTAATATTACACGCAAGTAAAATTTCCCTAAAGATAATTTAAAAATGGTTGCAGCAGTATATCAACATGGAACTGCCAGAAATTCAAGCCAGATTCAGAGGACGATGTGGAATAAGGGATATCATTGTTGAAGTCAGATGGATCTTGGCTGAAAGCAGAGAATATCAAAAAGATGTTTGCTTGTATTTTAGTGACTATGCAAAGGCATTCGACTGTGTGGATCGTAACAAATTATGGATAACATTATGAAGAATGGGGATTCCAGAATACTTAATTGTGCTCATGTGGAATCTGTACATAGATCAAGAGGCATTTCAAACAGAACAAGGGGATGATAACTGGTTTAAAATCAGAAAAGATTTGTGTCAGGGTTGCATCCTTCCACCGTACTTATTCAATCTGTATGCTGAGCAAATAATCCAAATAGCTGAACTATATGAAGAAGGCAGCATCAGGATTGGAGGGAGACTCATTAACAACCTTAAATATGCAGATGACACAACCTTGTTTGCTGGAAGTGAAGAGGACCTGAAGCACTTACTGATAAAGATCAAAGACTGCAGCCTTCAATATGGATTATACTTCAACATAAAGAAAACCAAATCCTCACAATTGGGCCAATAAGCAACGTGATGATAAATGGAGAAAGATTGAAGTTGTCAAGGATTTCATTTTGCTTGGATCCACAATCGATGACCATGGAAGTAGCAGTCACGAACCCAAAAGATGTATTACATTGAGCAAATCTACCACAAAAGACCTCTTTAAAGTTTTCAAAAGCATAGATGTCACTCTGAGGACTAAAGGTGCACCTGACCCAAGCCATAGTATTCTCAGTTTTTTCATATGCATGGGAAAGCTGGACAATGAATAAGGAAGACCGAAGAATTGACACCTTTGAATTATGGTGTTGAGAAAGAATATTGAATATACCATGGACCAGAAGACATATAGGGTTGCTGTAAGTCAGAACTGACTCAACAGTACCTGACAACAACAACAACCAGAAGAATGAACAAATGTGTCTTGAAAGAAGTACAGCCAGAATGCTCCTTAGAAGCAAGGATGGCGAGACTTCGTCTCATGTACTTTGGACATGTTATCAGGAGAGACTGGTCCCTGGAGAAGGACATCACCACGCTTGATAATGTAGAGGGTCAATGAAAAAGAGTAAGTTCCTTGGTGAGATAGACTGACATAGTGTCTGCAACAATGAATTCAACCATAGCAATGATTGTGAGGATGGTGTAGGACCAGGCAGTGTTTCGTTCTGTTGTACATAGGGTCTCTATGAATCAGAGCCAACTCGACAGCACCTCACAACAACAACAGCTCTGATGTAACAGAAAAGATCTTACCTGAAAGCAACAACAAAAATATAATATTTGGGTAGAATTTTATGGGTTATTGTATTTTGTTTTTTTTTGTATTGACTCTCTTACTCAAATTGAAGACATTTGTCCCCCCTTGTGTTGTTGGGGGACAAATGTTTTCAATTTGAGTAAGAGAGTCAATCACCTGATTCTTTTTTTCCCCAAAATAAATATTGCCACCCTGGCACCAGATTCATTCAGTATTCACCTGAGTAAAATAAACTACTGAATTAAAATGTAAAAATAAAAATCATTCTATTTTACTCTAGTCATAAGACAAACATCTTAGAAAAAGCTGAACATCAATTTCTCTCAGTTGTTTTCCACTTTAGGGCAATTTTTTATTGAAAAATATTTTAGTTGGTGAAGAGAAAATGGAAAAATTTTAAGTGAAAATGTTAGCTATTAAAGCTGAAGGATTTAAGCATCATGAGAGAAAAACTTGTTAATCAGGCATCCAAATTAGTCAAAAGCACTGTATGACGTCAGTGATCTTACTGACATGTGTTCCCAAGATAGTTACCGGCAATCTCAACTTTCCTAGGACTCATAGATTGCTGTTTCTTCAAAACATTCAGTTCTCAATGAATCATTTGATAAGAGGACTTACTTATGAGCTGAGCAAAAAATGTTCTGATTAATCTCTTCTTTCCCATCTAAGGGGTTGATCCTGCCCTCTGACCTGTGAGCGTCTGTTGTCATGTATCTTGTAGCATCAGCTACTCTGAAAGTCTATCTAACCCTATCAAGCACTCAAGCACTAGATCACCCCATCTTCCTCCTGACCCCAGCAGTAGCATGGTGACCATATTTCCCCTTAGATGAACTGCATTTAATCAATTTCTGATTTCATTAGGTCAAATGGCATCTTTCTTTCAATAATAGGCCAAAGCCAGAGGGCTCTTTGTTCTAACTCACAAGCAATATTTTCTTAGCATTAATACACTACTGTGATTGTAAACAATAGAAAAAAATTGCTCTTTGAGTTCTAAAAGTTTCCCTCTCTTTTATTCCATGGTTCTAGAATAAAGATATATTAACATTTTCTTGTAAAGTTAGGCATATAATATTTGTACATGATTGTCATATCAAGTTTAAAGTACACTAAATAAGCATGGTGTTTAAGGCATTCTTCTTATATATATGTATATTTTTATTTTTTATTGTACTTTAGATGAAGGTTTACAGAACAAACTAGCTTTTCTTTAAACACTTAGTATACATATTGTCTTATGACATGTCGACACTCTACTTCCTCAACCTTGATTTCCCTATTACCAGCTTTCCTGTTCCTTCCTGCCTTCTAGTCCTTGCCCCTGGGCTGGTGTGCCCCTTAAGTCTTGTTTTGTTTTATGGGCCAGTCCAATCTTTGGCTCAAGGGTGAACCACAGAAGTGACTTCATTACTGAGCCAAAAGGGTGTCCAGGGGGCATATTCTCAGGGTTTCTCCAGTTTCTGTCAGGCCAGCAAGTCTGGTCTTTCTTTTTGAATTAGAATTTTGTTTTACATTTTTCTCCATTTCTACATTTTCTATGTCTAGGACCCTCTATTATGATCCCTGTCAGAGCAGTCAGTGGTGGTAGCCAGGCACCATCTAGTTGTACTGGACTCGGTCTGGTGGAGGCCATGGTAGATGTAGTCCATTAGTCCTTTGGACTAATCTTTCCCTTGTATCTTTCACTTTCTTCATTCTTCCTTGCTCCCGAAGGGGTGAGACAAGTGGAGTATCCTAGATGGTCACTCACAGGCTTTTAAGACCCCAAACGCTACTCACCAAAGTAGAATGTAGACCTTTTTTTTTTTAAACTATGTTATGTCAATTGAGCTAGATGTTCCTCGATACCATGGTCCCCACAGCCCTCATTCCATCCCTCAGGGAGTTTGGATGTGTCTGTGGAGCCTCCATGACCTTGTATTTAAGGCATTCTTATAGTAGATCCCTATGCAGAGAAAAACATTATTTTGAAGGCAAATAATCATCTCTTTCTATGTACAGGATTTATTTAATGTACTCCTTTTTTCTGGAATGTAGGAACTTGACTACTTTTCTGCAAAATCCTAAATGAAAGTAATTTGTGTTTCCATGCATTTATTTTAGTTTCCCAAATAAGCCTAATGGTATGCTTAGGAAAAAATTTCATCATAAACATATGTAATCTGTGAGATTTTCTGGGGGAGCTATACCTGTTTACTTCTTATTACTCCTAGTAAAACCTATACCCATGTAACCAAACTCAGTTATTGCTTTCACCCAAAAGTATAAAAGGTATCCCTAAGTACCAGATGTTTTGATTCAAATTCGATAAAGTGTGATACATAGCACTAGGACTTGTAGCTTCCTTCAAAAATTGGCTCCTGGATGACTTGAGAAAGATAAATCAATCCACTGGTTCACCTCCCTCTGATTTAAATAGTATCTGAAGCCAACTATATTCCTGCTACCCGATTTCCCTAAAGTAAATGAATATACCATATATGTATATAAAATTAATTGGCCTAGTAAAATAGGGGCAAAATAGGAGGTGCAGTAGAAAATGTAGAATTGCCATCAAATGTGTTGTCCTCCAAAATTGAAGTCAAAAGTTAGGAACAGAGGCAGAGCAAAGATGGTGGAATAGACAGACACTTCAAATGAGCCCTCTTTACAATAAAGACCCGAAAAAACAAGTAAAACGAGTATATTTGTGACAAGCTGGGAGCCTTGAGCATCAAAGGCAAGCTTAGACAATGAGCTGAGGGGCAGGGGAAGGAAGAGACCGTTCAGAAGTGGAGAGGAGTTGCCAGACCCAAATCGCAGGGAGCCCTCAGGCACCATTCCTGGAGTGGCAGCGGCGGCAGCGGAGGGTTGGTCCTAGCATTCGGCCGCAGCTTCGTCAGGGAGAAGCAGCCAGCCACACAGGCCACTCACACCTCTGGAACCTGAGGAGAAGGGCGCTCTCGACAAAAGCTAAGTACTTGCATATGTTTTACTGCGCCCCACCACCCCCAACCCAGCTTCGGCGGCTGAATCCCTAGGCCTGAGATAGACCCTGGTGAGGGCCTGGAGCCGTCCTCCCGGCCTTGAGGTAGGAAAAAATTTGCAACTGGGGGGAAAAGATAATTTGCTAGCTCCATTAACTGGGGGAGCTCAGGACAGAAGCAGCTCCTGTCCGGGCGTAAACCGTCCATGGACCTTGAGCACCTTTCCCTTCTGCATGGACCTGTGTGGGCCTATTTCGGGAGAATAGGCCTTTGTTGGCAAACTCCAACCATTTCAGTGGAGAGGTGCGTGTTTGACGTTTGACATTGCTTTGCCTATTAAACAAGGTCCTCACCTACCCACAACAGGGACCTAAGGACTGGTAGCTCCACTTAGGTCGCCCAGCCACCCACGACAGGGGCCCAGGGATAACTGGTACCTCCCAGTCCTTACAAAAAATCTTTGGGTGCCCATGATCGCTCTAGAGAACAGAGACGTGTTTTCCTCAGAGACACTTGGAGGTCGGTTCTCAGCCCCCTGCCTTGTTCAGAGCGTGACCCCCTGCTGCAATCAGATACGGGTATATACGCCAATCATCCCTGCCCCTCTAAGACTGTAGGACAGAGTCTGTACCACACACTTGATATCAGCTACCTGGAAACCTGAGCTGAATTCATACAAGAGAACTGAATGGACTCCTAGACTGATATACTGATAACAGCTCTAGCCAGCTGGGGACAGGAAACCAGAGCTCCAAAGACAAAAATAATCAACCTAATTCACTCAAGCAACCCATAGGGGTATACCAAAACAAAACAAAGCAAGCAGCTGTGACACAGTGAGCAAGCATAAACTGATACAATAACATATAGATGGCTCAGAGACAACAGTCAATATCAAGCCACATAAAGAAACAGGCCATGATCACCTCAAAAGGCTCTCAAAACAAAGAATCCAGGGATCTTTTAGATGAAAGTGCATTCCTGGAATTACAAGATGCAGAATATAAAAGTTAAATATACAGGACCCTTCAAGACATCAGGAAGGAAATGAGGCAATATGCAGAACAAGCCAAGAAACACACAGATAAAGCAACTGAAGAACTCAGAAAGATTATTCAGGAACATAATGAAAAGTTTTATAAGCTGGAAAAATCCATAGACAGACAGCAATCAGAAATTCAGAAGATTAACAATAAAATTACAGAATTAGATAACTCAATAGAAAGTCAGAGGAGCAGAACTGAGCAAGTAGAAGCTAGAATTTCTGAACTCAAAGATAAATGACTTGGCACTAATATATTTGAAGAAAAATCAGATAAAAGAATTAAAAAAAAAAATGAAGAAACCTTAAGAATCATGTGGGAGTCTATCAAGAGAAATAACTTACGAGTGATTGGAGTACCAGAACAGGGAGGGATAACAGAAAAAACAGAGAAAATTGTTGAGGATTTGTTGGCAGAAAACGTCCCTGATACTGTGAAGGATGAGAAGATATCTATCCAAGATGCTCATCGAACTCCACATAAGGTAGATCTTAAAAGAAAGTCACCAAGACATATTATAATCAAACTTGCCAAAACCAAAGATAAAGAGACAATTAATTATAAGAGCAGCGAGGGATAAAAGAAAAGTCACCTACTACAAGGGAGAGCCAATAAGAATAAGCTCGGACTACTCAGCAGAAACCATGCAGGCAAGAAGGCAATGGGATGACATATTTAAAGAATTGAAGGAAAAAAAATTGTCTGCCAAGAATCATATATCCATCAAAACTGTCTCTTAAATATGAAGGTGAAATTAAGACATTTCCAGATAAACACAAGTTGAGGAAATTCGTAAAAACCAAACCAAAACTACAAGAAATACTAAAGGGAGTTCTTTGGTTAGAAAGTCAGTAATATCAGGTATCGACTCAAGACTAGAACACTGGGCAGAGCAACCAGAAAACAACTCAGACAGGGAAATCCAAAAAAAATAAAAATAAAAAACAAAGCAAGATTAAAAAAAAAAAGCCCAACACAGGGTAACGGCAATGTTATTATATAAAAGAAGACAACATTAAAATAATAAAGAGGGACTAAGAAATGTAATCGTACACCTTCCATATGGAGAGGAAGATACGGCAATACAAAGAAATAAAAGTTAGTTATAAACTTAGAAAAATAAGGGTAAATAATAAGGTAACCACAAAGGAGACAAAACTATCCTACTCATCAAAATAAAATACGAGGGAAAAATACAGACTCAGCAGAAACAAAATCAACAACAACAAATATGAGGAAAGGACAATATATAAAGAAAATCTACTCAGCACATAAAATCAGCTGGGAAAAAGAAGCTGTCAACACACAAAAAAAGACATCAAAATGATAGCACCATACCTGTCTATAATTACCCTGAATGTAAATAGACTAAAAGCACCAATAAAGAGACAGAGAGTGGCAGAATGGATTAAAAAACAAGATCCATCTGTATGCTGCCTACAAGAGACACACCTTAGACTTAGAGACACAAACAAACTAAAATTCAAAGGATGGAAAAAAATATATCAAGCAAACAACAATCCAAAAAGAACAGGAGTGGCAATATTAATTTCTGACAAAATAGACTTTAAAGTTAAATCCATCAGAAAGGATAAGGAAGGACACTATATTAATGATTAAAGGGACAATACACCAAGAAGATATAACCATTTTAAATATTTATGCACCCAGTGACAGGGCTGCAAGATACATAAAACAAACTCTATCAGCATTTGAAAAGTGAGATAGACAGCTCCACAATAATAGTAGGAAACTTCAACACGCTACTTTCAGTGAAGGACAGGACATCCAGAAAAAAGCTCAATAAAGACACGGAAGATCTAAATGCTACAATCAACCAACTTGACCTCGTAGACATATACAGAACACTCCACCCAACAGCAACCATGTGTACTTTCTTTTCTAGTGCACATGGAACGTTCTCTAGAATAGACCACATATGAGGTCATAAAGCAAGCCTTAGCGGACTCCAAAACATTGAAATATTACAAAGCTTCTTCTCTGACCATAAGGCCATAAAAGTGGAAATCAATAACAGGAAAAGCAGGGAAAAGAAATCAAACACTTGGAAACTGAACAATACCCTGCTCAAAAAAGACTGGATTATAGAAGACATTAAGGATGGAATGAAGAAATTCATAGAATCCAATGAGAATGAAAACACTTCCTATCAGAACCTTTGGTACACAGCAAAAGCGGTGCTCAGAGGCCAATTTATATCAGTAAATGCACACATCCAAAAAGAAGAAAGGGCCAAAATCAAAGAACTATCCCTACAACTTGAACAAATAGAGAGCAATAAAAGAAACCCACAGGCACCAGAAGAAAACAAATAATAAAAATTAGAGCTGAACTAAATGAAATAGAAAACAGAAAAACAATTGAAAGAATTAACAAGACCAAAAGTTGGTTTTTTGAAAAACTCAACAAAATTGATAAACCATTGGCCAAACTGACAAAAGAAAAACAGGAGAGGAAGCAAATAACCCAAATAAGAAATGAGATGGGCAATATTATAACAGACCCAACTGAAATTAAAAGAATCATATCAGATTAATATGAAAAACTAAAACAAATTTGAAAACCTAGAAGAAATGGATGAATTCCTAGAAACACACTACCTACCTAAACTAACACAAACAGAGGTAGAACAACTAAATAGACCCATAACAAAAGAAGAGATTGAAAAGGTAATCAAAAAACTCGCAACAAAAAAAAGCCCTGGTCCGGATGGCTTCACTGCAGAGTTCTACCACACTTTCAGAGAAGAGTTAACACCACTACTACTAAAGGTATTTCAGAACATAGAAAAGGATGAAATACTACCAGATTCATTCTATGAAACCACCATATCCCCGATACCAAAACCAGGTAAAGACACCACAAGAAAAGAAAATTATAGACCTATATCCCTCATGAATGTAGATGAAAAAATCCTCAACAAAATTCTAGTCAATAGAATTCAACAACATATCAAAAAAATAATTCATCATGACCAAGTGGGATTCATACCAGGTATGCAGGGATGGTTCAACATTAGAAAAACAATTAACGTAATCCACCACATAAATAAAAGAAAACACAAGAATCACATGATTTTGTCAACTGATGCAGAAAAAGCATTTGACAGAGTTCAACACTCATTCATGATAAAAATTCTCAGCAAAATAGGAATAGAAGGAAAATTCCTCAACATAATAAAGGGCATTTATACAAAGCCAACAGCCAACATCATCCTAAATGCAGAGAGCCTGAAAACATTCCCATTGAGATCGGGAACCAGACAAGGATGCCTTTTATCACCACTCTTATTCAACGTTGTGCTGGAAGTCCTAGCCAGAGCAATTAGGCTAGATTAAGAAATAAAGGGCATCCAGATTGGCAAGGAAGAAGTAAAATTATCTCTATTTGCAGATGACATGATCTTATGCACAGAAAACCCTAAGGAATCCTCCAGAAAACTACTGAAACTAATAGAAGAGTTCAGCAGAGTATCGGGATACAAGATACACACACAAAAATCAGTTGGATTCCTCCACACCAGCAAAAAGAACATTGAAGAGGAAATCACCAAATCAATGCCATTTACAGTAGCCCCCAAGAAGATAAAATACTTAGGTATAAATCTTACCAGAGATGTAAAAGACTTATACAAAGAAAACTACAGTACATTTCTGCAAGAAACCAAAAGAGACTTACATAAGTGGAAGAACATACCTTGCTCATGGATAGGAAGACTTAACATTATAAAAATGTCTATTCTACCAAAAGCGATCTATACATTTAATATAATTCCGATCCAAATCCCAACGATATTCTTTAATGAGATTGAGAAACAAATCACCAATTTTATATGAAAGGGAAAGAGGCCCCAAATAAATAAGGCTTTACTGAAAAAGAAGAACAAAGTGGGAGGCCTTACTTTACCTGATTTTAGAACCTATTTTACCGCCACAGTAGGGTTGCTATGAGTCGGAATCGACGGCAGTGGTTATTTGGGTGGGTAGTCAAAACATCCTGGTACTGGTACAACAACAGATACACGGACCAATGGAACAGAATTGAGAATCCAGACATAAATTCATCCACGTATGAGCAGCTGATATTTGACAAATGCCCCAAAACAGTTAAATGAAGAAAAGACAGTCTTTTTAACAAATGGTGCTGGTATAACTGGATATCCATCTGCAAAAAAAGTGAAACAAGACTCATACCTCACTCCATGCACAAAAACTAACTCAAAATGGATCAAAGACCTAAATATAAAATCTAAAATGATAAAGATCATGGAAGAAAAAATAGGGACGTTAGGAGCGCTAATACATGGCATAAACAGTATAGAAAACATTCTAAAGAACATAGAAGAAAAACTAGATAACTGGGAGCTCCTAAAAATCAAACACTTATGCTCATCCAAAGACTTCACCAAAAGAGTAAAAAGACTACCTACAGACTGGGAAAAAGTTTTTAGCTATGACATTTCTGATCAGCACCTGATCTCTAAAATCTACATGGTACTGCAAAAACTCTACTGCAAAAAGACAAATAACCCAATTAAAAAATGGGCAAAAGATATGAAGACACTTCACTAAAGAAGTCATTCAGGTAGCTAAGAGATATATGAGGAAATGTTCACAATCATTAGCCATTAGAGAAATGCGGATCAAAACTACAACAAGATTTCATCTCACTCCAACAAGGCTGGCATTAATCCAAAAAACACAAAAGAATAAATGTTGGAGAGGCTGTGGAGAGATTGGAACACTTCTACACTGCTTGTGGGAATGTCAAATGGTACAACCACTTTGGAAATCGATTCGGCGCTTCCTTAAATAGCTAGAAATAGAAATACCATACGATCCAGCAATCCCACTCCTTGGAATATATCCTAGAGAAATAAGAGCCTTTACACGAACAGATATATGCACACCCATGTTTATTGCAGCATTGTTTACAATTGCAAAAACATGGAAGCAACCAAGGTGCCCATCAATGGATGAATGGATAAATAAATTATGGTATATTCACACAATGGAATACTATGCATTGATAAAGAACAGTCAGGAATCTGTGAAACATTTCATAACATGGAGGAACCTGGAAAGCATTATGCTGAGTGAAATTAGTCAGCTGCAAAAGGACAAATATTGTATAAGACCACTATTATAAGAACTTGAGGAATAGTTTAAACTGAGAAGAAAACATTCTTTTGTGGTTAAGAGAGGGGGGAGGGAGGGAGGGTAGGAGAGAGGGGTATTCACTAATTAGATAGTAGATACGAACTACTTTAGGTGAAGGGAAAGACCACACAGTACAGGGGAGGTCCGCACAATTGGACTAAACCAAAAGCAAAGAAGTTTCCTGAATAAACTGAGTGCTTCAAAGGCCAGCGTAGCAGGGGCAGGGGTCTGGGGACCATGGTTTCAGGGGACATCCAAGTCAATTGGCATAATAAAATCTATTAAGAAAACATTCTGCATCCCACTTGGAAGAGTGGCGTCTGGGGTCTTAAACGCTAGGAAGTAGCCACGTAAGATGCATCAATTGGTCTCAACCCACCTGGATCAAAGGAGAATGGAGAACACCAAGGACACAAGGTGATTACGAGCCGAAGAGACAGAAAGGGCGACATGAACCAGCAACTACATCATCGTAAGACCAGAAGAATTAAATGGTGCCCAGCTACAACCGATGATTGCCCTGACAGGGAACACAACAGAGAACCCCAGAGGGAGCAGGAGAGCAGTGGGATGCAGACCCCAAATTCTCATAAGGCCAGACTTAATGGTCTGACTGAGACTGGAAGGACCCCGGTGGTCATGGTCCCCAGACCTTCTGTTGCCCTAGGACAGGAACCATTCCCGAAGCCAACTCTTCAGACATGGATTGGACTGGACAATGGGTTGGAGAGGGATGCTGGTGAGGAGTGAGCTTCTTGGATCAGGTGGACACTTGAGACTATGTTGGCATCTCCTGCCTGAAGGGGAGATGAGAGGGTGGTGGGGGTTAGAAGCTGGCAAAAAGGACATGAAAAGAGAGAGTGGAGGGAGACAGCGGGCTGTCTCATTAGGGGGAGAGTAATTGGGAGTGTGTAGCAAGGTGTATATGAGTTTTTGTGTGAGAGACTGACTTGATTTCTAAACTTTCACTTAAAGCACAGTAAAAATTATTTAAAAAAAAAAGTTAGGAACAATTTCTAGTAAAATTTGGTATTGGAATGATTCAAGTCCAAGTTTCTCAATAGGAAGTGCTTTATGCCTTGTGCTCCCTTCTCCAGTTTTTTCCCACCACTCCTTGTCCACAATTTAAGTTCCAAGAAAACAATACTTATAATCCCTGATAAACACCATCTCATATGTTGACCTTTACCTTAAGTCAAGCTTTTTGCCAATTTAAAATTTGTTAAGACTCCGTTCAGGCTGCTTCTCCTCCAGAAAACTTTCTCAGACATCATTGGTGGGTTAAATGATCCTCCTTAGTGTTCTTTTCCTATAATACTCAGCCCATGTCTGTCATTGCAGTTGGTGAATTATATTACAATAATATGTTTATAGTTCTTCGTCCATGTAAAAATGGCGTGGGTGCCGTGTTTGACCTCCTCTAACTTCACAAAGGTGAAGGAGAATCAGGATCTACAGCCCAAGGCTGATTCTTATGAGGTGGAAGTCAGACATGCCACCTGTTTCCTGCTATCTTTGCCCATGGCACTCTCCACTTCTTTCGGTTTGATAATTCATTACAATGGCCACCCAGAAGTCACAGACAATACTTGTGATTATGGAGTTTGTGTAGGGAAGGAACAAGTTATTATTCAGGTTCAGAAACACTCAGGATTCAGTTCTTCCATCAGGACAGCCTCTTCTCAGCCATGCTCCCAGGCACACCTCTCTCCAGCCACGCGGCCTTTTCCATGCTCCGGCAAGTGTTACGAAACTCTCTTGGCCCCTTAGCTTCTGTCCTGCTTGTACAAGTGCTACAAAGCTCTTTTAGCTCTGCTAATAAGTTCCCTGAGGCACCCCAATCTGCCAGTAAGTCTTGGCCTGAAGGCACCCTGCTCTAGGTCCGTGGGTTAGCAGACCTAGCTCCGCCAAGTGCCCAGAGGCACCCTACTCCACCAGCAAGCCTCCTGCCCAAAGGCACTCATGAGCTGGGAAGCCCGCCATGCCATCTCCTGACAGTCTCTTCTACTGGTCTCTCCTGCTGCCATTTCTCTACCACTGCTTCTTGCCATCTTCAGTGTTACAGCTGTCTCTCGCTGGATCTCCTGATTCCAGGAGTTTCTCAGCACAGAGACCTGGGTCCAAAAGACCGACTCTGGTCTTGGCCCTTCTTCCTTGCTGGTGGTGAGATCTCTTTCCCATTCTGGAGTGGCTCATTTCAAGACCAGCAGGAGGACAAAACTGACCAATCCCCCTTGGTGGGCCACAATTACCCATATTTTCACAGTCCTGCCCAATCACTTGGGTGGGAGTTATAAGACCATGGTGAGAAAGGCCACACTAAAGCAATCCATTGCACCACAGTCCACAAACTGCCAGATTCTGAAAAGGATTCTGTCTAATTCACCTTTATACCTGCAACTAGCAGAGTATCTTGATGAGAGAGTATCTTTGAGAGAACTCAGAAATGTGCTGTGTTAATAAATTCAAAAATGAATGAATGAGAATATTCAAATGACCAGTATCAGTTTATTTGCATTCTGTGCTTAAAACAAAGATGGAATCCCTGAAATTTCTTAAAGTAAAATATTAGATTATTACTTCTTTCTGACTAGTTATACTGGTTTGATATTTTTAGATTGCTATTTATATGTCATTCTCCATTTTCTGTTAGAACAGTAAATCTCAAAGCAATAGTAAGTTTTATGCCGGTCGTATGTACTGTGCCTAGCAAAATCACATACAAATAGGTGCTTTATAATACAATAAGGATAAAAATGACTTAAGATCTTGGGGGTGAAGAAAAAGAAAATCTAACTCCTTTGCTTAAAGTTAGTATTGTCTTGACATCTTTTGGCCTAGGGAAATATTTCTGTCATCCATTCAACACCCTGTTTTATCTGATTCCTACTTATTCCTTAGTCTCTGTTATGGGCTGTAACTTGGAATTCTCAATAATCTATCGGAGACAAGAAAAAAGAGAAACCCTGTAATACATCAAAAATAGAATTAGTGGTGTTGATAATTTTAGGAAAGTCAGCATAATTTTCTGTAAGATCAGCTTATTTATGAAAATCCAGTTTAACACAGAAGTTACAAAAGTGTTGGCCTTCAGAGCCATCTGCAAAAGCTTGTATGGGATTGTGTAAGAAATTTAGAGCTAATAGCCAGAAAATTTGAGTACAAGTCTTACCTCCATGATACGCTAGCTATGATTTGGACAAGTTTTCTGAATCTCAGTTTCCACATAATGATGAGAATTCCTATATAAATATAACATAAATGTAAATATGTATGTGATCTAAGATAATATATGTATTAGATCTAAGAATAATGTATATAATGGATCTAAAATATATCCAAGAGCTTTGTAGGTTATATGTAGTGATATATTGTGATATAAACATTGGGCATAATGATTTCCATATGGATGAACTTTGAGAAAAATAATCACATCCTTTATTTCCTTGTGTACTCTAAATCCATCAGTTTCTTTCTTTAGAAATACAGCAAAAATGCGCTTTGGCTACTGATTTAAACCATTGCCAAAATACAGAATAAACAAATGTGTAATTTACTAAAGACTTTAAAAAAAAAAAAATCTTTATTATTGTATTGGCTCAGGGTATCATGTGTACGTCTACCTTTCATTTCCTAAAGGGATTCCGAGTGTCATGAGAAATAAATGCTCAGTTGTGCTGTTCCTGAGCGTGAGCCTGATGTTACAGCAGTCTCTAAAGATTCAAATTCTGAAGTGCCAGTTGCCTTTCCTATTCTTATAAAAAATAGTAAGGTGATACAATGGTAGAGTTTTGACTGAGAGCGTTTTATAACTTCACTTTAAAGATAGAACGATTTTGTTTAGTCATATATACATAATAGAACTGAGCCAAATATCGTAAAGCATCTGGTGATAAAGATAGGACCTTTGCTGACTAAAGTAAAAATAACAAACCACATGGATACAGAGCCGCTACTTATAAGGAATGACCTGAAAGATGCTAGAAGCCTGTCTTCACCAAAACGTACTATTAGCTGGCTGGCAAGCATGCCTGGACACCCACCGCATCCACTCTATCTGAATGAAGGGGTTATGGTATTGGCGAGAGACAGTGCTAACTGACCAAGGCTTCTTTCATTTGCTTAAATCAGGATCATCCCATGCATTTGACAGTGAGTGCCTGGAGGACATAAACTGTGACCTTTTGATGATTGCAGTCCCTCTCTCCCATTACCTAGAACAGAGTCTGAAACTTAGTGGTGACCAATGTTAAATGTCTGAGTGAGTGAGTAAATAAATGGCTGAGTGAAGAAGATGAGAGCCTGAAGAGGAACTCAGTTAAGGTTTGTATGCATGAAAGAAGGAGAGAAATGTTGAATTGTGAGGCACTGACCACTTTGATGAGTATTTAGGTTCCTTCAGAAACAGACCCTGAGATAAAAATTTGGATGTGGGTAGTATTTTTAGTAAGTGACTGTCCTGGTTATCTAGTGCTGCTATAACAGAAATACCACGAGTAGATGGCTTTAACAAACAAAAGTTTATCCTCTCACAGTCTAGTAGGCTAGCAGTCCAAATTCAGGGCAAAAACTCCAGGGGAAGACTTTCTGTCTCTGTCAGCTCTGGAGGAAGGTCCTTGTCATCAATCTTCCTTGGTCTAGGAGCTTCTCTGTACAGGAACCTCGGGTCCAAAGAATGAGCTCTGTTCCCGGCACTGCTTTTTTGGTTGTGTGAGTTTCTCCTGTCTCCCTGCTCACTCATTTCTTTTATATCTCAAAATAGATTGGTTTAAAACACAATCTAATCTTGTAGATTGAGTCCCGTCTCATTAACATAACTGCCACTAATCCCATCTCATTAATGTCATAGAGATAGGATTTATAACACATAGGAAAATCGCGTCAGATGACAAAATGGTGGACAGTTACACAATACTGGGAATCACAACCTAGCCAAGTTGACACAAAATTCAATTCAGTCCACGACAGTGACCCTAGGAGACAAGGTAGGGGAGCAGGGAAGAGAGCCAGGAAGAGAGAACAGCCAATAAAAGGAAATAAAGGTTACTGGAGTTTAACCGTGCGGTAGTACTCTGAGAGTTTTTCAGATGAAGAAAGGAGGAATACCAGAGAACACAATAGGTGTATATTAGAATAGGCAACAAAGAATCTTAGAGCATATTGTGTTTGGAGAACAGCAATTGATTGCAGAGTCTAAGAGTATTTGGTACAGTGGGGTAACTGCAGTAACTGGAGCTGATGCTGGAAATGAACAGTGAACCATTGGCAAAGGGTCTTTCATGGAATGCTAAAAAAGGTGGGCTTTATCCTCTAAATAATGGGAGCCTCATGAAGGACTTGTGGAAACCCTGGTGGCATAGTGGTTAAGTGCTATGGCTGCTAACCAAAGGGTTGGCAGTTCAAACCCACTAGGCGCTCCTTGGAAATTCAATGGGGCAGTTCTACTCTGTCCTATAGGGTCGCTATGAGTTAGAATTGACTGGACGGCACTGGCTATTTAATGAAGGACTTTTATGCAGTCAGAAGATGTTAACAATCTGATTGTTAGAGTAATAACTGTGGGACAAATGTGAAGTACGGCAAAGAGTTGTATAGCACAGAAGAGTGAGAGCCGGGAGGTAAGGAGATCAGTTAGGAAACTTATCACAGAAAACCAGGTAACATCTGATGTAGGCCTAAACTAATCAGTGGGAATGGGAGGAGAGATTCCAGAGAGAGTATTGATAGAATCCTTGGTAGTTTCCAAATACCCACTGTTTCTGTGGTTTGAAAAAACAAAACAAAACAAAACATCATGATAGTGTGTGTGTGTGTGTGTGTGTGAGTGAGTGACAGGAAGTGTTGGCTGCTATTTTATGTGGAATTTGGCTGAGCTATGTGCCTATAGGTAGCCTGGCTTGGCTAGTAAATTGAATCAACCTTGGAAGAAGAGTTGTTGTTATCTTTAATTATGAAATGTGCTCCCAAAATTAAAGCAATAAACTCAGAAGAGACTGTTACCAAATAGAGATCTTTTACAAATCCCAAAACATTGAGATTTTACTAGCGAAAAGGACATAAATAAATCATTCACTAAAAAAAAAAAGGAAAGGAAAGGAAAACAGGTACCAAACTTTGAAAATACACTGTCTCTTAGTAAATAAAAATGGAAATTAGATGTTTGCTTTACTATCAAATCAGTATTTTTAAAAGAAAAAAACAGCAAGGTGAGTATGAGATGTTAGACATGACAGTAGGAGAGAAAGCTAGTATATTTCCTGAAGAAGATTTGAAAGTTCATATCATATTATATCTTACAATACATGTCATATAAATATAGTTAGGTATTTGTACTTAATAATTCCATCTTTATGTATTTTAACCAAGAGAAATTTCTCAAAATAGGTAATGTTAAGTTCAAAGGTATTAGGATAAAAACAATTTCTCTAAGTAGGTTTTTGGAAGTCCAGAGTCAGAGCGTTGCCTTTGGCCCTTTGGCACATCTTATGGTGGCATAGTGGTTAAGAGCTACGGCTGCTAACCAAAAACGCAGCAGTTCGAATCCACCAAATGCTCCTTGGAAACCCTATGGGGCAGTTTTACTCTGTCCTTTCGGGTCGCTATGAGTCAGAATTGACTTGACAGCAATGGGTTTTTTTTTTTTTTTTTTTTTAATGTAAAAGAGCTGTCTAGCCTGTCTTTGTGTAAAATACCTACATATGGTTATCATATTGGCCATGACACAACAACGCATAATTTTAGATGTTGAATATCTATTTAATCTCTCAATAGCTCTCAACCCAGGATTACAGACAACTTGGGGCAGAACCAAGACTTAAAATTCCTGTGCCACACCCAAGTCATGAACTCTGAACTGCCCATGTCAAAAAGTCAACAGTTCTAGCCATAAAATAACAATAACAAAACAATTATTCTAAGAAATAAACTACCGTTACCAAAATAAACAGTAATCAAAACTCAAAGTAATTCCCTGGATATAATTCATGAATTCCCTGGATATACCCATGTGTAAAATCTATCTGAAATGCTATTTATCCTTTATCTTCCACTTGACTCTTTTTCCGGGAACATGTAACCTCACATGTAGCCTTCTTTTTGTTACTTCTCTTCTCCAAATGCAAAAATAATAGTATTTTATTGCTTAAATGTTTTTATTTTCCTGTTATTCTTGGGTACTTGAATTCATTTCCCGTAGGCATTTCCAGTTAGTAGTCATAATTCTGAATGAAGCACAACTTAGCTGTTTTCCTCACAGAGTAAGGTTATCTTTTGTGCCCGCCAAAACAATCAAGGCTGCCAGGCTGATTTTTAGTCAAGCTGTTTTGAAATATTGCAAAGAAGACAAGAGTAGCCTCACAATTACGATATCAAAAAATAGAGGATCAATTCAAAATAAAGTCTGCTAATCTTTCTAGTAGCATGTGATTTCATTCACTAGGAACAACTGACAATGACTGTTTTTGAAATCAAGCATCATTTTCTCAGGTCCACCTTTATATTTTCTGGGAAATAAAAACTGAAATGGACGAATGATATTCCTTTTCTCAGTAATAATCTGGCTCACAAATTTGCCACCAAACATCTAGTCTTTTAAAAATGTGTCAGGTAGTATCGAGTCAAATTGAAAGAGTTTCCTCAAAATTTTCGAAGTGCCTGGATTCTCTTCACTATTTCACTTTATTACTCCAGGCAGCTTACATAAGAATAATTAATCACCTCTTTTTTTTTTCCTAGCCAGTACCTGGGTTTGTCATTGAGATTCCATGCCTTATTTTTAAATTGGGCATAACTGATTTCCACAGAAGGGTTTGGCTAAGAACTTGTAGACTTTTCACTTAACACATTGAACAAAATCCAGAATTTTAGTCAAGAAGCATTAGATATTAATCACTTGTGAGGGGAATCATTAAAATTTCCTTTACTTTCCAGAACACCAGGTCATTGTGGAATCATAAGAAGTGAACTCACTTAATAATCTTCACAATTACATAAAAGCAATCATTTTCATAAGTCTTATAAGAAGCTTTTAACTATTACTTGAAGAGCACGTTGGAATATTTGAATGTATTGTGTTATTATAGATGTGACTTGTGAATTGAAAAAAAAAAAATTCTCAGACTCAAAACTCTTAGAAGTTATCCTTTTCAGTTTGAATGGTTTTAATTGTTTAACACAGCTTGTGTTTTGTTTTTTCCCCTGGCAAGTACAGATATTGTTCCTGCAATATAAATTCCAGTATCATCTCTTATACTCTTAACATTGATATATTAACTTTTAACATTTATTACACTCTTAACTTTATAGAAAATTTGAGAAGGTATGTAATACTTTTTATTGCAGTTAAGAACAACAATCAGTGACATTTAATTGAAGGTGAGGGGCAAAACTAAATCAGAAATCCCTCTTCCAAATTACTACCACCTTTCTCCTTCCGTTTCTTGTAACCACTTCTCATCTTTGACTTTGAAACCCAACAGTTTAAACTTGGTTCTTATTTCAGTGGGCTAATCCCCTTTCATAAATCATGCTCAAGAGCTGAAATAATTTGCACATCATTTAAAGAGTATTTGCTTTGAAATATTCACCTCCAGCCCTTTTGTATATCCTTTCTCTCTAAAGATTTGTAGTATTTGTTTTGTTCTCTGAGGTATAAAAGACCTGGATAAACTTTATTCCTGTTGTTTCAAGATTAGTTAATGAAAATGCATATTAATTCAGCAGGGATGGGAACAAACCTCAGTAAAGATGATCAGACATGTGCCTCTAGGGAATAGCAAAGTACAAAATGTCAGTCTTCAAATCTCCTTGGACTTGTTCAAAAGAGCATTGAGGGATTTAAATTTCCAGAATATGTCTACAAATTTATTTTCTTTGTTTTGGAGAACAGGAGCTATACTGATTATTTTTCCCTAGAAAATGGATTCTAATTTGTATTTAAACAAAAATTAAGCTATCTACATACAATGTAACTCCTCAAGAAGACAGAACAAAACTGCTGCAGAAAAGGTAATTTTAACATTACAAAGTTATATACCTGATATGTCATTACTTTTTGATTTATTTTTAGACCTCAAATCCTAAAATAATGTTTAGCAGCAGAACATCTATATACTTTTCTCTTAAAAAATGAAATTGAAAGGACCTCAGACAATCAGAAATACACATATATAGGTAAAGTTCAATTCTACTTTTACATTTATAAGGTCAAATTTTACAATTAACATGGTAAACCCATACGAAATACAGATTTCTCCAAATAATATATCTGTTTAGTAGGCTCAGATGTGTCCTGTTCTTTTCTTAAACAGAAAATGACCATAAACTTTTGGCACTTAAGCGCTTACCCGGAAATGACTAAGTGGATTCAGAGGTAATAAATCACTCATATGGATCCAGCCACCCACAGTCTTGTTCCACATCTATTCTTTACAAGTGTAGTAATAGACATTTCCACAGTCCTCAGGGTGCCAAACTTTGCACCATTAGGAAAATCTGCAAGTAGCTTGATTTATCTTCCTCACTCAGTTAGCTAAGACCCAACTCAGTAAAAATCAGCAGGAATGAACTTGACTTGTTAAACTTTTTTAATAGGGAGATTGAACGATTACAACTTTCCTCCTTTGCCACTTCAATTTACTTTGGATGTGAAGCCCCTGGTGAAAAATATTCAGATGAGATCTCAAATTATAGGTGCATGGCTGGATGATGCTGACTCTGGGTTTTCATTATACACAGAGGATTGTCTGCTGTTTGCAATTAATCCAGACACAATCCTCTCAGTACTTGGGGAGGAATGTGGAAGAAACAGCCATTTTATAAGTTGTAAACTCCTAAATTACCCTAAATTAGAGACACTATTAATCGGACACTTAGGTATAGATAGGATCTGCTTATTGTGTAGGCTCATCTTTCCCTGATGGAGAAATCAATTAAATATTTAGAATGTGGAATACCTTCCAGGTTGGATAATGCATTTCATTTAAATTATGGCCCTCCAATCTGAAACATGAAAGGGGATCTTAACGGATGGAAGCACATTACTGTCTCTCGAATTGGGTGCATTAACACTTTAAAAATGAATGTGCTTCCCAGGATTTCCTATTTGTTCCACCAGCTGCCTGGCGATGTACCAGATAAACAGTTTAAGGATAAGTATGCAAAAGATGCATGTGTCGCATTTGGTGTGGTGAGGTGCACCGTTGTGGGAAGAGTCCCCAACTGTGGCCCCTTTTTTTTTTTTTTTCCTTGATGCCTTAGCAATCGAAAATGAGAGGGCTCATTTAACCATGGAGGGGAGGGAAGGATGAGTGGGAAATATAAAAAGATAGGCAATTAGGCCTCTCTCAGTGGTTCTGTATATTTCTAACCTTTTGTCATTTCTTCACATAATTTATCTGATAATTATAATAAATAATTAGGCACAGAGGTTAAGCCATTGATTGCTAACTGAAAGTTTGAACCCACCAGCCAGCCACTCCACAAGAGAAAGATATGGCAGTCTGCTCTCTAAAGATTTACTGCCTTGGAAGCCCTATGGGGTAGTTCTACTCCGTCGTATAGGGTCACTATGAGTGAGAATCAACTCGATGGCAGTGAGTTTTGGTTTATTCCAAGAGACTCTTGGAATAATATGGTAAACTAGAAATAAGCATATGCTTTTCCATTATGAAAATATTTGACCACTCCTCGGTATGAAAGTAATCACACCCAAGGTTGATTCACACCCAATGACTATTATTATGTCAAATTTATGAACAGTGTTGTAAGAGTGAAGATCCCATGTCCCCAGACTACAGAGGCATGGTATAGAAATCACTAATGTTTTGGAGTGCCTGCCAAGCTGTAGGCACTGTTCTAAGGGCTTTATATGTATTCTCTCACTTAATCGTCTGGATAGATACGGAGATAGCTGCCTTTGAGTGGACTCTCATGCATGATGACTTTATGTACAACAAAAGGAAACATTGGCCAGTCCTGCGTCATCATCATGATTACCAACATGTTCAAGTCCATTTCTGCAGCTCTTGTACCAATTTATCTCACCAGGTTTCTCCCTTACTCTCTTTGGCCCTCTGTTTCAATCCTCTTGATAATCCTGTGAGATAAGGTGGTTTTATTATCCCCATTGTATATATCCAGTAACTGAGGCACTGAAAGGTTAATCAACATGTCCAAGGTCATACAACTAAGACTTGGTATAGTTAGAATTTGAAACCAGGCAGTCTGACTTCACAGTTTGGAGGCATAACTACTCTTCTGTAAGGCCACTGGGTTCTGGAGTGGGGCTTGAAAATGTCAAGAATAGTACCTATCTCACTGAGTTGTTTGGAATCATAAATTCAACTATGTATGTGAAGTTTATTGGAGTGTTTGGTACAATGTAAACACCCAATAAATGTTAGTAACAATATTAGTACAAATATTTTGTTTTTGCCCTTATTTTTCAAAAATTCCAGTAATTTGGTTAAGAAAATGTTACCTTAAAGATAAATGATTGCAATCCCTAGGTAGTGACATATTCTCAAAAAAGTCTTTTAGATTTGTGGGG
This sequence comes from Loxodonta africana, assembly GCF_030014295.1. NCBI lineage: Eukaryota > Metazoa > Chordata > Mammalia > Proboscidea > Elephantidae > Loxodonta > Loxodonta africana. The sequence continues at coordinate 105,139,329 of NC_087347.1, read as the reverse complement.
GAAAAAAAAAATGTTTATTGAGTGCCCTACAGAAAGCTATATAAACAAACTCCTGAACTCAGTTAAAGTCTGTACTTATTCCTTTTCCATTTATAAAAGTCTTAATTCATACTTGATGTAAATATATCATATTAGCTTACTTAGTGCAAACAGATTTACCCAATCATAAGAGAGATGACGAAGATAGGGGTTAATGTCTTTGTTTCTAGAGAGAGACTCCTCATGCCAAATCTGATCTAATACATGCTTCAGTGCATTTGCCTTGTTTCAGAAGAGAGCAGGAAACTCAACTAACTGGTATAATTAAATAACTCGGATGGTCACATTTAGGGGGTTAGCCTTTGGCAATAGAACACAGAATTATAAAGATCAATGAAGTTGCAGGAATTTAACTAAAAAGAATTTATCCGCTTTTTTGACAGGGAATAAACAAGCAAACAGAAAAGGAAACAAATTGATCCTTTCAAAGTTGGGTGGAAAGAATGTTCCAGAAGCCATCCCTTATAATCACTGTCATTGAGAGACCCTAAGGCCTCTTATTTGTTAGTAATTGATACCTAGACTTCATGCTGAAATACTAAAGACAACTGCTATTTTAAGGACTTTTCAAGAAAGTTAGGAATTAGTTGGAATTCTTTTTTTCTAGTCAGTCTTTCACTAGTCTTTTTTATTTTATTTTTTTAGTTTCTCATTCAAAAATTTACACACAAATTGTTTTGTGACATTGGTTGCAGTCCCTGCAATATGTCAGCACTTTCCCTCTTTCCCTTTCCACCCCAGGTTCCCCGTGTCCATTCGTCCTATTTTCCTGTCCCTTCCTGCCATCTTGTCTTTGCTTTGGGGCAGGTGTTGCCCCTTTGGTCTCCTGTGCTTGATTGAACTAAGAAGCTTGTTCTTCACGTGAGTTATTGTTTGTTTTATAGGCCTGTCTGATCTTTGGCTGAAAGGTGGACTTTGGGAGTGGCTTCAGTTCTGAGTTAGCAAAGTGTTCAGGGTCCATAATCTCTGGGGTTCTAACAGTCTCTAACTGACCAGTAAGTCTGGTCTTTATTTGTGAATTTGAATCTTGTTCTACATTTTTCTCCTGCTCTGTCCAGGACCCTCGATTGTGATCACCATTAGAGCAGTCAGTGGTGGTGGCCAGGTACCATCTAGTTCTTCTGGGCTTAGACTGGTAGAGGCTGTGGTTCACGTGGTACATTAATCCTTTGGACTAATATTTTCCTTGTGTCTTTGGTTTTCTTCATTCTCCTTTGCTCTGGACAGGATAGAACCAATAGATGTATCTTAGATGGCTGTTTGCAAGCTTCTAACACCCTGGACCCTACTCACCAAAATGTAGAACATTTTCTTTATGAACTATGTTATGTCAGTTGACCTAGATGTCCCCTGAGACCCTAGTCCCCAGCCCTCAGCCCCAGTAACTTGGTCCCTCAAGGTGTTTGGATGTGTTTAGGAGGTTTTTATGACTTTGCTGTGGTCAAGATGTGATGACTTCCCCTATATTGTGTATGACCCTTTTCCACTAGTCTTTTACTGTTAGCCTAAAACCTATTGCCACTGAGTTGATTTCAACTCTTAGTGACCCTACAGGACAGAGTAGAACTGCCTCATAGAGTTTACAAGGAGCGACTGGTGTATTTGAACTGCTGGCTTTCTGGTTAGCAGACCAATGCTTAACCACTGCGCCACTAGGGCTCCCTATTACTGTTAGACCAACCTCATTGTAAATCAAGGGCAGATCATATGCACATACTTTTACCCTTTCGGTGTGTTAGGAAGATACTTGTGATACAGCCAGAATCATGTATTTAAAACAACCAGCGATGTGCTTTATTTTACCAGAAAAATGGCCTGATCAGCAATTAGTATCTATTTGCTTGTTTATTTGGAGGTCCTAACAGTGAAGTGAAGCTCCTCACCTACTCTTGAGCCCCGCTCTTCTTGCATGAGCACATAGGTAAGGAAAAGACTTAGAATGGAACGATGGTAAAGGAGTGGGACCCCAGACTAACTGGATAGGTCAGCCAATCAACTCTGAAACCCAGTGAAAAAACAAGTTGCACAGATGAATAATTCTCACATTTTTGTCATGTTCATGGCATAAAAACAAAAACGAAACCCATTGCCATTGAGTCAATTCTGACTCATAGTGACCCTACAGGACAGAGTAGAACTGCCCCGTAGAGTTTCCAAGGAGCACCTGGCGGATTTGAACTGCCGACCCTTTGGTTAGCAGCTGTAGCACTTAACCACTATGCCACTAGGGTTTCTGGTTCATAGTATAAAGGGATTAATAATTCCTCCATGTTGTAATATGTACATAATATTAACTCAGATCAAAATTATCTATGTCTGGGGCCTAAGGGAAGATGAAATAGGCTTTGAAAGCCAAAATCTCTATTTGGGGACTAAGAAAAGATGATGTAAATCCTAAAAGCTAGAACCATAAACACTCAGTGTCCCATCCACTGCCCAGTCATTTATGAGAAGTGGCTTTGCACCAGGCACTGTTTCAAGCACTGGTTTTAAAGAGGTTCCACATGTTCTCAACTCTATGTTGACTAAACAAAGCTTATGGTCACATTTTTAAGTAGATATTTTCTATATCAAGATGATTTAATTTAAACTTACATATGAAATACTGTTAAAATATACCTGCTCGAATTTATCAACAAAATATAATAATAACTCATTAAATAGGCTTTTGGCAAAGGAATTTGCTCAAATTTATAGTTACATCTCACATTGAATTTATTAGAAATTTTGTGTTCACCAATAAGGACAAACTCTCGCCTACAGAGTGTTAAGGAGCACCATGGACTGTGGTCCACCAAGAAGGGGAGAATTTAATAAATCAAAATCCTATTATCTTGAGTCCTGGTGGGTTTTTTTTTTTTTTTGCTTTGTTTTTGTTTTCATCCCAACCCTCTAGAGGCTGGAGTTGTTTCCTGACTGACTCTAGAAATGAAGATTTGTTGCTTTTTGGTAATAGAAACAGTGTTAAATGACATAGATCGCAGCCTTTAAGGAGTAAATGCTACCAGTTGCCTAAGTCCAGGTTAGAGCCTCTGACCTTGACGCCAGGTGCAGTGCAGTGACGAAGAGCATGGTTGCTAGAGCCAGATGGGCTGGGCTAAAGTCCATGTGACTTGGATAACATTTCCTCATAGAATTGTTGTGGTGGCTAAATTGCTTTGTCCCTAAAATGCTTAGAATACTGCCTGGGATATAGTAAGTGTTCATTAGGTGTTAGCTGTTAATATTAGAGAGTTCTGTCAGGCCCAGTGGAGACCCTGGTGGCATAGTGGTTAAGTGTTATGGCTGCTAACCAAGAAGTCAGCAGTGTGAATCTGCGAGGCGCTCCTTGGAAACTCTATGGGGCAGTTCTACTCTGTCCTGTAGGGTCGCTATGAGTCGGAATTGACTCGACGGCAGTGGATGGGTATCAGGCCCAATAAATCTAACAGCTGATGTAATATAAAACCACAATTGTAAGCATGTAAGCAATCGAGTGGCAGATTAATTTAAGGGTGTACAAAATGTTTAGAATCGTTACAAATGAAACAATTTTGAATTTCCCACTGTTTCTTATATTAAAATTAAATACAGTAGGTTATGATATGAAATAAACAAAGGTATAAAGAGATATACCCAAATTTATTTCAAAAAAGTTAAGGCATTTTTCTCCAACAGGGATAAGAATTTTGATCAGTATTCACATATTAATATCAATATTAATAATAAAAATATAAACATAGTATGTCCATCCAGTGTTCTGAGCACATGGCATGTATTTATCTTCACAATGCTTTGTATATTAAGAATTATTTTATATTCATTTATAGAGGAAGAAATGCAACTATTTAGTGCTGGAGTCCAGGTTACAACCGAAGTAGTCTAACTGAAAACACATGCTTCATTTGCTAGGCTTTGTATAATTTTGTTTTATTTTCTCTTAGCTGTCTTTAACTTGTAGTTGTTATTATGTATAAATAATTATATTGTTAAATGATTTTTGTACATGTGTTTTGAGAGACAAAGATCTTTATACAGATATGTGTGTGTGTATGTATAGTTTATAAAAATAAATTTTAGGGGCCATATGAGCAGATGGAAAAAGCACAAATGTCAAAGTAAGTTGATGTAGAAATTAGAGTATAATAACAAAATTTAAACCCTAGCATTTATTGATTTAACAGATGGTGAGTAAAAAATTATCTTAAAATGTAATTTAATTTTTAAAATTAGTGAGATTATTTTCTGAACTTGTTCAGAAGTTGGCTATTTTCTAGTTCTATTTTTAAAAAAGATATTCTAGCCTTTGGGTGGGTTGGAGCCTTTGTTGTTGTGGTGGTGGTTAGGTGCCGTTGAGTTGATTCTAACACATAGCAACCCCACGTACAAGAGAACAAAATACCGCCCAGTCCTGCGCCACCCTCACAATCTTGTTATGTTTGAGCCTGTTGTTACAGCCACTTTGTCAGTCTGACTCATTGAAGGTCTTCCTTTCTTTTGCTGACCCTGTAATTCACCAAGCATAATGTCCTTCTCCAGGGACTGATCCCTCCTGATCACGTATCCGAAGTACTTGAAATGAAATCTCACCATCCTCCCTTCTAAGGCACATTCTGGCTGTAGTTCTTCCAAGATAGATTTGTTCATTCTTTTTGCAGTCTGTGGTATATTCAGTATTCTTTGCCAGCATCATAATTCAAAGGCGTCAATTCTTCTTCGTTCTTCCTTATTCATTGTCCAGCTTTCACATGCATATGAGGGGACTGAAAATACCATGGCTTGGGTCAGGCACACCTTAGTCCTCAAGGAGGCATCTTTGCTTCTTAACGCTTTAAAGAGGTCCTTTGCAGCAGATTTGCCCAGTACAATACGTCCTTTGATTTCTTGACTGCTGCTTCCATGGGCATTGATTGTGGATCCAAGTAAAATGAAATCCTTGACAACTTCAATCTTTTCCCCATTTATTATGAAGTTGCTTATTGGTCTGGTTGTGAGGATTTTGGTTTTCTTTATGTTGAGGTGCAATCCATACTGAAGGCTGTGGTCTTTGATCTTCATCAGTAAGTGCTTCAAGTGCTCTTCTCTCTCAGCAAACAAGGTTGTGTCATTTGCATATTGAAGGTTTTTAATGAGTCTTCCTCCAATCTTGATCACACGTTCTTCTTCATATAGTCCAGCTTCTTGGCTTATTTGCTCAGCGTACAGTTTGAATAAATACAGTGAAAGGATACAACCCTGACACACACCTTTCCTGATTTTAAACTATGCAGTATGGCCTTGTTCTGTACGAATGACTAACTCTTGATCTACGTACTGGGTCCACATGAACACAATTAAGTATTCCAGAATTCCCATTCTTCACAATGTTATCCCTAATTTATTATGAGCCGCACAGTTCAGTGCCTTTGCATAGTCAACAAAACACAGGTAAACATCTTTCTGGTCTTCTCTGCTTTCAGCCAAGATGCATCTGACATCAGCAATGGTATCGTTTGTTCCACATCCTCTTCTGAATCTGGCTTGAATTTCTGGCAGTTTCCTGTCAATATACTGCTGCAACCATTTTGGAATTATCTCCAGCAATATTTTACTTGCTTTTGATGTTAATGATATTGGTCAATAATTTCTGCACTCTGTTGGATCACCTTTCTTTGGAATGGGTACAAATATGTATCTCTTTCAGTTGGTTGGCCAGGTAGCTGTCTTCCAAATTTCTCGGCATAGATGAGTGATGGCAAGTCTTCGTCTCACATACTTTGGACACGTTATCAGGAGGAATGGGTCCTTAGAGAAGGACATCATGCTTGGTAAAGTAGAGGGTCAGCAAAAGAGAGGAAGACCTTCAATGAGATACATTGACACAGTGGCTACAACAATGAGGTCAAGCATAACAATGATCATGAGGATAGTGCAGGACTGGGCAGTGTTTCGTTCTATTGAACATGGGGTCACTATGAGTTGGAACCAACTCAGCGGCATCTAATAGCAACACTGTAAATGATAGTAAATTAGTCAGGAGGACTGAGGTTGTCTGACCTCTTAAATCTGGCTCTTAAGACTATTAGATACATCATACTTTTTTTTTTTTTTTTCATGGAAGCAATCAGCTAGGACTTTAGCTTCAGTAAACTAATTCTCTGAAAGGGGATCCTGCTACCATGATTTCAATGCTTGGAGGAATAGCTGCATATTTTTATGTAGCAACTCAATGGTTTTTTAGATTGCTAGTGGCCTGGGTTTGCCAAGAGGAAGACAGCTTTTTTTTTTTTTTTTAATTGTGCTTTAGGTGAAAGTTTACAGCTCAAGTTAATTTCTCATACAAAAACTTATATGCATATTGTTATGTGACACTAGTTGCAATCCCTATAATGTGACAGCACACTCCTTCTTTCCACCCCAGGTTTCCCATGTCCATCCAACCAGCTCCTGTCCATTCCTGCCTTCTCATCCTGCCTCCAGGCAGGAGCTGCCCATTTGGCCTCGTGTATCTGCTTGAACACTCTTCACGAGTATTATTTTGTGTTTTATAGTCCAGTCTTATCTTTGAAGAATGGGCTTCAGGAATGGTTTTAGTTCTGGGTTAACAGAGCATCCAGGGACCATGGCTTCAGGGGTTCCTCCAGTCTCATTTAGTCTGATCTTTTTATGTGAATTTGAGTTCTGCTCCACAGTTTTCTCCTGCTCCATGAGGGACTCTCTGCTGTGTTCCCTGGCAGGGTGGTCATTGGTGGTAGCCGGGCACCACCTGGGTCTTCTGGTATCGGGCTGATGGATTCTCTAGTTTATGTGGCCCTTTTGTCTCTTGGGTTAATATTTTCCTTGTGTTTTTGGTGTTTTTCATTCTCCTTTCCTCCAAGTGGGTTGAGACCAATTGATACATCTCAGATGGTCACTCACATGCTTTTAAGTCCCCAGACACCACTTACCAAAGTGAGATGAAGAACATTTGAGGAATACAGCTTTTAATAGACTATTTCTTGCCTTAACATATAGCCATTGCCATGGAGTTAAACTGAACACTGTCTCAGAGTTCATAGTGTATACAGGAATTAGGATGTTTTGAGTAGCTATAAAGGAAGATCCCGTGTTGCAAAGATTTGCTTTTGCCACCTTCCAGTCCAGGTCAAGAGTTGAGGTACCTACATATAATGAAAATGGTGAAATGCTGCACATGGTTAAAGGCAGGAAAAGAATTTGTTTTATTTACTTTGTTTCCCTAATCTACCCCGTAACATCTCTAATCATAGAGATGAAGGGAATCATAGAATTCCGATCCATCATTTAAAAATAAAATTAAAATCAAAATAATTAACAAGTTACATTTTTCATAAATCTAATGATCAAACTTAATATATATGCTTAGTGTTAGAATAGATACAATGGCTAATGTGATTTGAAAGTTAATATGTCAGATACTAGTCCAAGATTTTAACATGTGTAAACTTATTTCAGACTCGTAATAGCCCTATCAAATAAGTTCAGTGTTATCCCCATTATACGTACAAGGAAACTGAAGCTTGGAAAACTTTCACAAAATCATATAGCTAGTAAGTCACATAGCCAGAATTTGTAACTGGGCAATGCAGTTTCAAAGCCTATGGGCTTAACCACTCTACTTCACTGCACAATGATCATGGAAATACAGAAGCATTTTTTTATTTCTGTTGTATGTATAGGCTTTCTGTGAAAGGCACTGTGAGCCTTAAACATTTTTGAAGTCTTCGAACTCAATTTAAATTCTAAAAATGTATTCAAAGAAAATAATTAGAATAAACTAAAAGAATGAGTTCAAGTGCTCTTTGTTCATAGAGAAAATTTTGAAATAGCCTGTCAACAGTGGGCATTGGCTAAATAAATCATACTATGTCTATATAGTGGCATATTATGCAGCAATGAAAGTATGTTTTCAAAGAAAGAACAAATGTTCAGGGCATAATGTAATATGAGAGGGAGAAAAAAAGCAGGATATATGATATATTTGATAAAGAGTATGAAAGGAGGAAGCTTGTCTGCTTATTCAGGATCTCTGGCCCAATGAACCCAACCTAGTGCCGCCAAGTCATTAAATATCTGTTAAATAACTAAATTAATATGTGATATAAAAGAAAAAAAATTTTTTTTTTTTTATAAAAGAAAAATATACCAAAATAGCAACAGCAGCCATGGTTATCATTAAGTAATAAATTTATCATTGTTTTCTTTTATTGTTGTGCTACACCCTTTACCCTCTAAATTTTCCATAACAAATATGTGTTAGTTTCAAAAATCAGAAAAATTACAAAAAGATGACATTATTTTAGAAAAAATGGCCATTATTATAGGAAGTGCATTTTACAAAGTGCCTGCTATGTTGTGTTCATGAGTGTTCAGCTGTTCCCTTAGATTAGAAATCCTCAGGTCTTCTCACGCAACTTTTCTTCCCGAACATCACTAGCCCTTGACATGTGAATATAGTTCATATATTCTACTCCAAGTTTTATCCCTTTCATTTTATTCTCTGCATACTTGAAGATATGACTGACACGTGTGTAAAAATAGATACCCAGAGACTGAAAACAAATTGTTATCAAAGAGCTGGAATAGAAATGTTTCAAATGTTGTTAAATTCTGGAGTCTATTTTGTACCAAGCAGACCTCAGATATGAAGCATAAATTTTGATTTGTTGCTTGATATTGTAATTGCATCATGGTTATTATTCTTCCTCATATCATTTTTTTCCCTCACAGTTGGATTGTATCCAAGAAGCGATAAAATTTGCTAGAAAGATTTTACCCCAAATTTGATCCTTTTTAACTTAATATAAATGTGTGATTTCTACTTCCTTTGACACGAATAAAATGGAGAATGAGGAAAAAGCTAAAGTATTACTATTTTAGAGGAAACTCAGGGGTGGCATTCAGAGTATGGGTGGGCTCAATTGTTTCTCTGCACTGCTGGGGCAGAAAGGCTGGCAGCTTCCCATGAGTACTTCAGCCACCACTGTCAGAAGGGAACAGACACATGGCACATAGATAGAATAGCACACCTGCTATCAGCCTGGGGAGAGAGGCCCTTTCTGACAGGAAAAAAAAATCCTTTAATTTGAAGTAAAAGGTTAGTAATAGTTCACTTTCCAGAGACTTCGCTCACTCAATCTAGAAGACTCAAGCCCACCTTCAAATGGAAATCCTTGAACCTTTTCTTCATATTTGGCTTGTACTATAAGACTATGTTTTTACTTTTGGCACACACCTGTGGAGCAGCGTAGCTGTGATGTGGGCTCTTCATTTCCCTGAACTTAGAGCTAGCCCCAGGGGGCACAGATACGTATCATTTCTTCATTTGGGATAATCATTTAAGAATAATTATAAGGGCTAGATGACCGTAGTTTTGCTACTGTGAGAGAAAATTGTTTTTATTTTCATCATCAAAAGAAAGTAAACTAAAATAATGGAATCTGTCTATAAATGTAAGAACATCAGTGTAACCATCAGGAAAAAATTGAAACTGTGTCCAAAAAAATATTAACTGTTTTTCAGAGCCTGTTTTCTTAAGCATGACCTAGCACACTCTTGTCTATAAAGGAAAATTCAGTCATTTGCAAAACTGAAAGTGCTAGTAAACTCCGCTTCTGAAATTATCTGTAAATTTAAATCCTCTTTGGAATATCCTCTTGTGCACAGACATTAAACAAATAATCTTCATCTTATTAAAATGTAGATTCTGACATAAGAATCACCTGGAGGTCTTATTAAAATATAGATTCTGACTCAGTATTTACTGTCTGGTGTGGAAATGCAAATTCTCAACAGGGGGTAGAACCAGACTGAACCAGTTTGAAGCCCCATCTTCCAATCTTTCTTCTGAGGTGATCTTTCTTCTGAGGTGATCTTTCTTCTGAGGTGATCTTTCTTCTGAGGTGATCTTTCTTCTGAGGTGATCTTTCTTCTGAGGTGATCTTTCTTCTGAGGTGATCTTTCTTCTGAGGCTTGTCTGGGTGGCTTAGAAACTCCAACCTTGGTTAGCAGCTAAACTCATTAACCATTGTACCACCCAGGGACTCTATAAGTATATATAACCATTTCTATATACAAAAATGCTACTCTTAGTTCTTAATTTTCCCCTATATCGTAGGTAATCATGTTTTTACTTACGTTTGTCTTTGGATTTCTTTATCAACTTAAAGCTTTTTATTGGAAAGTTTTTCTTTATAAGAAAATTCTTTTCATCTCATGTAAAGCAATGGTGTCATTTTCATAAGTTAATATTTATCATAATAATTTTATTTTCAAACGTGTTTTTATTTTTGAGTATATTCAGGCACGAAGTAGGTAATTGAGAGGAGCCATATTTTCTGTAATTCCCCCTCTACTTTGTGCATTTTAAAAAAAATTACTTAGATTAATGAACTTATTTTAACTTTGAAATTTTGAGATTAAAGCTTTTCTCCTATCATTTCCTCAAAATGGTTCTACTTTCCCTTCCTTTTAACCCATTATTATTGTCTCTTCCTCTTCTTTATTTCTCTCTTCCTTTCCCTTTCCTGTTTTTGTCGCTATGAGTTGGAATTGACTCTTTGGCAATGTTTTTGTTTCATTTTCTTTTAATGGCTGTCCGTTAACATTTATACATTTTAACATCCTTGTTGTGTGCCTTGGCATCAATTCCAACTCATAGCCACCTTGTAGGACAGAGCAGGACTGCCCCATAGAGTTGCCACTGCTGTAATCTTTATGGAAGCCAAGTGCCACGTCTTTCTTCCATGGAGCAGCTAGTGGGTTTGAACCATGGACCTTTGGGTTAACAGCTGAGTGTTTAACCACTACACCACCAGGGTTCCACATTTTAATAAGCGCTAATCAAAGGACCCAGGATGAACATAGGCAGGAGCAAAAGATACAGGAGATAGAAGAGGAGGAAAAGAGGAACAACTGGGCATTGCTTCCTGCATTAAATTATTTTCTGCAGCTAGCTCTCACTTCCAGGGTTGAACCTAAATTCTCCAGCACTTAGTAAGGTGATTAAATCACAACAAAGAAAGAGTCTTGGTGTTAAGAATTCTGCAGTACTTGAATTAGAGATTGTTGTTATAATCTTTCCCTTAAATGCTATGGATATAGGCTATTACAAATATAAATAATCTAGTCACTGGAGGACTTTACTGCACTGATATCTGCATTTTTTAGGTAGGAGTTACATAGCATTTTTAAATTCCATTTACATTTATTTTAGCAGATAGCTAATGCTTTATATGCTTTTTAGTTTAAAAATCCAAATGCTGATATGTTACATATAAAAAAGCATAGAATGTTTGAAAATATAATTGTCTTTTAGGTGCTAATCAAGTAAGGAAAAAATATAAATATTTTTTCTTTGCATTGCTACTTTTTGACATCTCAGCTCATAAAAATTGACCAAAGGCCACCTTTTGTAATATTAGCAACTGTGGCGTTTTTAATTAGCTTCACTACCTCCATTTGTGCTTGGGTATGACACTTTTCACAAACCCACATTCACATCATCCCTCCATTTCCTTCCAGAAAGATGACAGGAAATCCCTTACATGGCTTAGATACTCCATTATGTCTCCTTCAGGCCCCATTTACCAGATACCTCAACGTTTGCGAGTCAACAAACTGGTTCTGTAAACTGTGATGACTTAATGTGGATGGAAATTGACTTCTTCCTTTTTTTCCCCCCTTCATTCCAAAATGGTTTTTTATTCTTGTTTCTCTGTAGTTTGCTTTTTTTCACACTGGGGTTTAGCGGAGTTAGCAAATATCCTCAGGATGGTGAAGTTATTTCAGATTAGTATTTTTATTTGGATTGGCTATTGTATTTTCAGTCTGTCATGGTTCCCAACTTCCATATAGAAGGACAAATTATTTGGGCCAAACGATACAACGTGGCTTGGAAACAATTGGCTTTTATGGGCACAATCTTATTCTTTCCATATCCATTTTTTTTTTTTAATTTGTGAAAATCAAGCCAATTTTTTTTTCAACCCTGTGCAATTTCCCAAGACTCATGAAAAATACAGCTTGGGTTGAGTTTTTTTTTTCAATTTTTGCTTGTGAGGAAAAAGAGTTTATTGTACAAATCCAGCATATATATTCTTGTACAAGCATTCATACATTGTGTTTGAGTATTAGTGGAAAAGTGTTGTATCTTACATGATGGGCTTTGTCTTCTGGTTCAGTTCTTCAAGTTTCTGACTCCTAGTCCTATACTCATAAATCAAGCACATCCAGGCACAAAGCAGGTAGTTGAGAGGAGCCATTTTCTTTGTAATTCTTGCCTCTCCTTTGTGCACACACTTGCAAATGTCAGTTATTTGCATCTGTTCAGACACCTTTGAGGTACTTGTCTATCCTCACATCGTTTTTAGATATCCAAGAAGTTTTTTTGTAAAACTCTCATTCTGTGATGCCAGATGGTTGATACCACCGTATTAAGACCATATTTTGAGCAAGAAGGACCAGCTTAGCAGGTAGAGGAAACACCTCCAGTTCCAGTTATTGTCACATCTCCTCATTCAGCAATGGCACAATGTACTTCTCATCACATATTTGTTCCAAACACAAAAATGAGTAAAATTGTTATGGTTTTCCTTTTATTCTAAGAATTGAGCACAACTGCTCCCTTACAAGTATTAAAAGGAAAAATTAAAGATAATAAAATCTTTACTTTCTCATGTTTCTCAGCATCTTTTAGAAAAATAGCTTAGTGATCCATGGCTCAGTGGCCTGAAAATAGCTGCTCTTGTTAGACTCTCATATACTGTTTCCTTCTCTATTATAATATAACAAAGGGAAGATTTCTCATAAACAGACAGACTCAGATATCAAAGGAAGATCATCTAAAAACCTGAAATAATGCCTGGCCATGCTATTCAATTATTCCATGACTATTGTAACTTCTGCAGTATTTTCTTTGATTACCACTTTATGCAGTCTTTACAACGAGTGTACCTTTTTCTTCCTCTGCCTGAGAAAATATGTTAAACTAATAGCTCTATACATGGCAAATATTAAGTAAAGATGAATGCTTTAAATACTTGTTAGACCTTCAATTATTTGTTCTGTCCAGAAAATGAAAATCCATTGATCAGGTAAGTAACAGTAGTTGACTTCGGGTTGTATAATCTTCAGGAAATTGCATGGCCAATAGATTAGTGTGTCAATATACCAAGGTGGGCGTTTCTTACTAGCTTAAAAAATCCTAAGGTGTAACAAGGTGCTAAAAAATATCGTTTAACTCCACCATAAGACTGATTAGAAACTTTCCTGAGAACATCTTTATATGACAACATAGACATAATACATAATTCACGTTATTAACTTTTCCCATTTAAGCTTGGTGATCTTATAGACGCAACTATTTTAAAAGAAGAATAAGATTTTCATGCAAAAATATGAATTATACAGTAGTTTTATTGAATATTGCTAATGCACATGGGGTTCAGAGCCATAATGACGATATTGGGCACTTAAGTCATTAGGCTGTCATATTACAGCAAAATTATTTGTACTATATAATCATTGCTTCCTTTTTTATATTGCTCAGATCTCAGCTTAGTTCATCTATCTTTGCCATTACAGTACTATTTTGTCGTAAATACCTATTTTTTTAAGGATGATTTGAGTATGTTCCTTGTAGTACAAGTTCATGTTTATTAGACCTTTGCCGCCTTAAAGCCGGAGAAACGTGATCCGAGGAAGTTTACAATCTGCCTCACAGTATCTTGTTTGATTATGTATTGCTTCCCTGTGTCAATTGCTATATAATTTATATTTTAAGTACTTGTATATTGATGGCAATGGGTTTTTATACACAAAAAAAAATTTCAAGGAGAATAAGAGCTAGTTTATTTATTTATTTTTTCCTTTCCTCAGCATCGTTTCCATCTTATTCATCATATTTAAGACATGCTCTTGTTCTTAAAGTGGAATTCTGTTTGTATTTGGCTTTTCCCTTTAGGGACTTTTAAAGATGAACATGTTTAAATGATCTCTGATGGTTATTTGCAGCAAGAACAAAATCATTGTTGGGATAAAGTAAAGCTGAATCTGAAAGCTTCAGCTGAACATCATTTGTGAGCATAAGGTGAATATGGGTTTGGTTTGGGGAACTGGTTACAGGGTTTCATATACTTTTTTAGAAATTGCTATTGATTATTAGTATTCAACTGATCAAACTGCTTTTTCAGTATTGGCTTTGCTTGAGTTCAATGCCATCATGAATTATTTGCTTTATTATTAAATCCTTGGGATACAGCACAATACAGTTCGCCAGGGACATAGGCTGCCATGGGTTCCTTTGTGAGTGTGTGCGTGTGTGTGATATAAAAATTGGGAGATGTATACACTTGAGAGTAGGGCTCATCTTTAGCTTGGGCAAAGTGAACTGAGCCCCATCCCATACTGGGGAATTCATATAAGTAAAATCAGCAGTCTGTTCAAATCATTGTACAGTCAAGTCAGGTAGACGTTATGCAGTAAGAAAAAAAAAAAAACCTTAAACTGACCAAAACCAATTTCTTCTGTCATCAAGTATACATAGCATCTGAGAGTGTTTCCAACTTCTCTCCCTAGACCAAATCATGATTTGAGGGATACACCGTAAACCAGAGAATACCTATCCAGTCTTTTCTATATTAAATGAGATAATCTGAAACTGACCCTTTGTGAGAATCTAAATTTCTGATTTGCCATGAGTTTTCGAAAATGAAATATTGTTTAATAGGAGAGAGAGTCGGATAAGCCCTGCTCCTTTAAATGTCATAAGCACAGAGAACAGAGATTATAGACTTAAAACGTCCAGCAATCCTGAGAATCTGTAGAAACCCTATCTACTCCTCCCAGGTGTATTTAGGGTTTGGATATAAATACAGTTACGGGAAAACAACCAGCATTTGAAAATGGTGGCAGACTAGAAGTCAGAAGCCTAATTATGCAAGTAGAAGAATACAGTGTAATTTGTATGACCCGCTCTACCAACTTCAGATACAACTAAAGTAAGTCATGTTGCTTTTTCCTTATTTTTTTCTTTTTTAATGAATCACTCTAATTCCCTGTATAAATTGCCCTACTCAGACATTTACATAAAGCCACATGGAGAAAGAACTAGAAATACAATCTGCTTTTTGGTTGCTCTAACTTCGGTCACTGACACATGGTTTTGTGGTTGAAAACTAGCTTTTCTCATTCTGAAGCACCCCTGCCCACAGCTGCAATGAGCCCATTTCTAGGCCGGGCCACCGTACCAACCGCAGCAACGCCCTACGCATGGGCTCCAAGAGGTTAGTTCTTCATGCTGACATGTGCACGTGTTCAGCCATGACTTCCAGAGGCTTGCTTTAGAACTGCACTGTCCAATTTAGGTGCCACTAGCCACATGTAACTATACCACCGGTTCCCATTAAGTAGATTCTGACTATAGTGACCCCATGTATGTCAGAGTAAAACTATGCTCTATAGGGTTTTCAGTGACTGATCTTTTGGAAGTATCTCCAGGCCTTTCTTCAGAGGGACTACTTAATGGACTTGAACTTCCAACTTTTTGATTAACAGACAAGCACGTTAACTGTGTACACCACCCAGGGGACTATATGTGACTTTTTTTTTCTTTTTCATTGCTGTTAAGTTGGTTCTGACTCATGGTGACCCCACGTATTACAGAGTAGAACTGCTCCATAGGGTTTTCTTGGCTATAACCTTTACGGCAGCAAACTGCCAGGCCTTGCTTCAGCAGTGCTGCTTGATGAGTTTGAATCGCCAACCTTTAGGTTATTAGTTGAGCGCTAAACCATTTGTGCCAACAAGGGCCTCACGTGTGATAATAGAGCCTTGAAATGTGGTTGATCCTAATTGAGATGTGCTGTAATTTTGACATACACAACAGAATTCAAAGATTGTACAAGGCAAAGAACGTAAACTATCTCGTTAATACATTCTTATATTAATTCCATGAGAAATGATAATATTTTGGATAAATCGGATTAAGTAAAATATATTATTTGAATTAACGTCAGCTGTTTCTTTTTTACCTCTTCTAACATGGCTACTAGAATATTTAAAATTGCATGCATGATTTACTTGTATTCTTATTGAACATTGCTGGTGTCAGGGGTCTATGGCCTCAGCTCCATGCTGGGCTAGAAGCAGCCTCACCAGGAATCTTCAGTCTTTCTCCTTAATTGAAGCAGAGAATTGAGTTAATCACCCTTATCATCTTTATCATCCTCATCCTTATTTGCCATGCAAGGCTTGTTTCTTTAATTGTTTTTTTTTTCTTCATTTCCCATCCCACTATTGTTCACTTTCTCTCAATAGACAGCTGGGAGAATAATTTTAATATATCCTTGGATGTGTAAGTATCTTGAAAAGATATTTAATATTGTTTTGTATATGAATGCTTTTTTTCTTTAAGCAATATAACAAGAGGAATAACATGATTTTGTAATCTTACCCGTGAACAGGTAAATAAGGAAAAAATACTACAACTCTGTCTAGATGTTCAAGATTTGACGAACAGGGCCTGAGAGCCAGGATATGTTTTTCTTCTGAAATCTGGTGTGGTTAAAAACTCAGACTGTCCTTCAGTGATAATGACCAATTATCATCTTCCTTCTTCTTAAAACATTTGTTTAAGGTTTACTTCTTATAGCAGGAAGCTTATCAATAAGTGTTAAAAATATTGAAAATAAGTAATTGAGAAGTTTTGCTTTTTCTGAAAAAGAAACTGAGGATATTCTTTCATTCCTTAATTGAGCACTTAATTACCATTCACTCTGCATTGTTCCAGACTAGAGTTGAGACTAGAATTGCTAAAAAATAAATTAATCAAAATAAAATACAGGCAAAAATCTTGCTTTTATGGACCTAACATTCTGGGGAAGAAAAAGAGAAGTTAAATAATTAATATATGGATTCACCCAATAGTGGTATGAAAATATTAAAAACAAACAAGCAAGGAAGTAATATAGAGAGCACCTGAGTGGGAAAGTATTATAATTTTAAATAGAGAGAAACAGAGCCTATAAGAAGGTAACATTTGGAGGAAAGACCTGAAAAAAGTAAGGAAAGTAGCTATGTGGCTATCTAAGGAAAGAATGTTGAGGAGAAAGTAGCATGTGCAAAGGCCCTGGGTCACAATAGTGCATAATATAAGCGAGAAGGACAATGTGTCTAGGGTAGAATTAGTGACTAATTGTCTCCATATGGGGGTATGGAAGCTTACGTGGGAGGCGTTTCTTCTGAGGAGACTTCTTTTACTCTATTGGTCAAAGCTAATCTAACTTGAAAGTGCTGAGTATGGCTCTATGACCTGCAGAAACAAAACCAAGGGTCTTCTGCCTACTAGCCTGTTCCCTTACTCAACACACTCATGATACAGCTTTATGCATCTGTAGATTCTCCCAGCACCAAAATTCCACCTGCAATTAATCAAAAGTTAAGGGACTTATTAAATGTTTTTTTAATAAGTAAAAGATGTTTTAGTTGTGATTATTAAAGTAGGCATTTGTGTGCCCTAAGGCTGCATGACATGGAATGTACTTCTGATACAGTTCTGATAACAATTATCACTGCATAAGGTTACTTTGCTGCTGTATTTATCAAAGCAGACCTCCTGCCACTTGCATTTGGGTAGGCACGGGATTTAAATCTTAAATTAAGGTATGAAATAAAAGATTTTGATGTTTGTTATTTTTTGAGCAAATATGATTATTAGCAGTAGTGGTAGTAGTAACCCACACGACACATTTGCCTGGGGGGATAAAAACTGCCAGTGTATTTACTGTCAGCAAAGCCGTAAGTAGTAAATGTTCATGCAGTTGGAGAATTTGGTATGAAGTGTATTAAAAGTGTGAGGGAACGTACTCTGTCTCAGCAAGAAATTCCTAGGGACCTTCCTATGTAATATGGGCATAGCTCTTTATTACAGTTAATGATAATATAAGCTTTAATTTTTATATACTTATTTCAAATCCCTTAAATTCTTCACATCCTTTTTCTGTTTAGAGACGTAGTATTGTGAGTTTTGATTATTAGCTCCTAATGTCCAAAGACCGGAGCCCTGGTGGTGCAGTGGTTAATCGTTTGGCTGTTAACTAAAAGGTTGGCAGTTCGAATCCACCAGCTGCTCTTTGGGAACCCTATGGGCCAGTTCTACTCTATCCTCTAGGGTTGCTATGAGTCAGAATCATCTCGATGGCAACAAGTTTTTTGAGAGTCCGAAGACCATCATTAGTTACAGAGTCTAGTACAAGTGGTAAATTATAATAATGGTGGTGAGGATGATACTGAGGAGGGAGAGGATAAAATTAGTAATCTATTTGAATACGTACACAACATTGTGATCTTATACATCATAGTATCTAATCCTTACAACAGTGCACCACAATATTTTTGTCTCTATTATAAAATAGAAAAACCAAACCCGTTGCTGTTGAGTTGATTACAATTCATGCCAACCGCATGTGTTACAGAATGGAACTGAGCTCCATCAGGTTTTCTTGGCTGTAATTTTTATGGAAGCAGATCCAACCATTTTAGATTCAGGGAGGCTAAATGACACACTTACTAAGTGGTTGAGGTGGGACTCAAAATCAGAACTTTTAACACAAAAGCCTATACTTTTCACCACACATCTTGTTTAGACACTATTCAGTTATCAGACATTTATTTACTGACCACCAATTGTGTGCCAAACTTGAGAGAGTAGAGGGTGCACCAGTAAACTCCAAACTATAATCTGAAGATCTGCTTCACCCCACCCTCATCCTCAACTTCACGATGTATTCCAACAGCCGTTCACTTCATGCGGCCACAAAACTGGCAAAAGAAAAATTCTTGCCAAATTGTTCTCTGACCCAGAGCAAGTCTCAGTCAGCCATTCCCTCACAATGGAGCAATTAAGTTCAATTTTCCTTTGCGAGGGCCCACCCGTGATTCACCGCTCTGCCGCCCACCCCCATCACCCTCTGTTTCTTCAGTCATTACGTAAACCAGCACCTGTTTGTGTTGTCAGGCGTGTTTTCAGACTAAAGTCCACAGGAGGTTTTTAATTTTTTCTCTTGTGCCATAGAGTACAAACAGCTAAACTTGCTTTCTGATGACTAATTTAAGGATACATTTCCTGGTTGAAATTTCCTAACTGAACTGCTTGACAAAAACAAGGAGAGAGGCAAATCCTACTAGAATATTTCTCTTTTACCCTTGGTTCTGCTTTGACAGTTTGAAGGATTAAGGGATAACAATGAGAGTACTTCTTTTTACCCTAGTCTTACCGTGTCTTTCTCACCATTCACAGTGCCCCCGTCGGAATAGATGCTGATGACTGCATCTGTGGTGTTACTTAAAGTAGATCTTTAAGTCAAAACGAAGATGTGTGTGTGAGTTTGCTTAATGTTTCCAGCCATATTTTAGAAATAAATCCCAAATGCTTTTTTGCTAAGTGCATTTTTCTTCGATTTTAAACCTATGTGTATTTTAAAGGTCATTTAATCCGTGCGTTTCCAATTCCTCAGGCCTTAAATCATCACTGTGTGTTTTTTTTTTTTTTTAATGTACGAGGTACTTAATGTCTCGAGAAGCTTTTGGAGACCTTTAAAACCCAGAGACATTTTTCCAAGACCAGAAGTTCCATTTTGTCAAGAGTAAACAAGCTTGAAGAAAACGAAGATCTCAGCCTGTTCAATAGTCCCAAAGTTAGAATTTCAGAGGGGTTAGAACTTGGCAAAATGCAATTTCCCATCCTTAGCTCAGTCCTCTCTATGTTCGCTCTTAGCTTAGGCTGAAACACATGGAAAGGCTATCCAGCCGAGCACTGTAGCCAGTGACATCTGCATCTGGGGGAGTGTCCTGGCATTCAGCAACAAAACCCTTTTCCCCGGGGGAAGGGGAAGCTCAGAACCCCAAATAATAATAATCTGTTACAGATTTTAGGTTACCAAAAGTTAGAGAAAAGGATAATGGCAAAACACTTAGCATTGCTACACGTTAAAAGAATGGCTACTGTAATTCCCCTCCCCTTGGGGGCATGTATTTTTCATATTATTATGTATACTTATGCATGTAAATTTAAATATATGTTCATATTATATTAAAAACTCCCTAATTCTAAATATGTAAGAGAAAATAGAATTAAGTGATGCCAGTCACCACCTTTAGACTCCAATCTAAAATTCCTGGTCACTGGAAGGAGCGGGCCTGTAGTGGGCGCTTAGAGCAACTCAACGGGCTCCTCTGAATTCTTTTGGATTTAGGAACAGTTATCCTAGTAAAATTAAATCTGGGCTTAGAGAGCCATAGGGGTGTGCTGACAAAAACTCAAAACAGTGGTTAAGAAATTTAAGTTTGATCTTTACTGTGCTTCTTACTAACTATGTAGCCTTGGAGATATGTCCCTTAAACAATTTAGGTGTCATATTCTTCATCTCAAAAGCCGGGGACATTTATTCTGCGTTCTCTAAGGTTCATTCCAGATTTAATGTCATATTTCTATGACTCTAACATGAGCTCTGCCCAAGAATGTCGTTATCTGAAATTCAGAAACAACAAAAAGCTTGGCAATTTGATTACAATTAAGTCATTTATGAAGAGAAATAAAATATTTGTGATAACAATTGCTTTTTGGCGTACGGCAGTCTCCCATCACTTTTTTTTTTTTTTCTTTTTAGTGGAAAGAAAAGTTAATCTGTAGGTCTTGCTGGAAAGCAGAAAGCAGTTTTGTTTGTTGCAGACCTAACCACCGTCTCAGTAAAAGGCCCCAGATAGAGTTGAAAATGGACAACAAATAAAAGACTGTATTCTGGCCACATCAAGTGTCCAAATGATATCTAAGGGTCTTTTCCTAATTTTTTCCCCCTTCTTTTTCAGAAATGTATGTTATGAATTATGATTATTGCATTAGAGCCAAGTATTCAATGGGTTCCAGCTAGATCTTTGTTTAGTGAGCATAAGCTCAGTGCCAGCTGCAAACTGCAGCTGTCTGTCAGCATTTGTGAGGACAAACCACCCCACTATCCCTGATTCCTTAGCTGTAGACGACATACTGTATTCTCAGATCTGCTCAGCGTACTCTTTGCATTTTCAATGCATTTCCTGTGGGGGAGGGCACCAGTGGTTCGCACGCACATTTTAGAGCAAATAGCTCAAAGCTTATGTCAAAATGATGCCTCTAATAGATGTCTCTGTCCCAACAAAACTATTCTGTGAGAGACTAACTGGCTCTGGCCTGATGTTTCCTGATCTCTGATGTCCCAAAAAAGGCAAAGGAGGCTGCCACAAGGACAACCAACTGCTCTTCAGGACAGAGTGACCCCTGCAGAGAGCGCCAAGAGAAGGGGCCTAAGGCCAGGCGCCTGTCTCAGAGCTAGGGAATGTGGGGGGCGGGGGGGGGGGGGAGGTGAGAAGGCCACAGGGAAGGGAGCCAGAGGAAGGACACGGCCCAGGGTGTTGAGTGTAGTCATTCTCCTGGGCCATAGTGTGGAGCAGGAGGCAAGACTCAGAGGAATCCTTATCTTGGGAGAAACCCTAGTCCAGAACTTTCAAGTAACTAGGAACTCTGAGGCTTAAGAAGGACCTTTGAAGGATGATGCATGTTGCTTGTGTAGCATTTGTCAGCCTTCAAGGAAACAGTTCTCTTTGAATTTCCGGGCATGCTTAGAATGAGAGAGAAGCCCACAGCACCAAGCTAGGTTTAAATTAAAGCATTTGTAGAGTTAACCGAAAGTATCCCTGATTTTCATCATCAGAGTGATTTGTGTGAACTACAAAGATTTTTTTTAAGAGAGGTGGCAATTTTAGGAATACCCTGGAAATTAAGAACTGTGCCTTTGCAATGCTTTCCTCGGGCACTTGCAAACAGTAGCTGTGAGCTTCTTAAAGGATAAAAAAAACAACTAGTACTGAAGGTTCTTTGGGTCCTTGTATGCACCTAGGACACTACGGGAAACATGCAGTATGATCAGTCAGTACTTAGGGAAAGGTGTCTTTGGATTTTGTTTAAAAATAATATTTTTCAAGTAAAAAAGCAAATCTGGGATTTTTCCCACTCGTGGATATTGTGAAAACTGCTCTTTTTCATGTAAGAGCCCTGTTTCAGTAAGAAATGTGCCCTCTTGGGAAGAAAGGCATAATGCAAATTCAAATTAATAATAAAACTGTACAATATGTAGCATATGCCCAAAATTGGCCCGAGTTACTCAATGGAGAAAGCATTCTAGGATTTGGGAAAAGACACATCCCGTGCGTGCTTGCGTGTGTGTATGTGTGTGTGTGTGAGGGGCTGTGTATGTTTGTGGTCAGGAGAGGACTGACCCAATGTAAACAAACACTTTCTTTCCCACAACTTAAACACACACGCAATACCTAAAATAGTTTCATTCAAGGGTAGAAACCATGAGAGCCACAGGGTCATTAAACAATAGCCAAGCTCTGTTAGTGCATGATCTTGCTTTATTCAAGAGGTCTGTAAAATAAAAACAAAGACTTCGCAAGGAATCAATATTTTCAAAAGGAATGGCAACTTACAGTACGAGAGTATTTGGATCGCTAAGTGCCTTCACTTCTGCCTCTGTCGCAGTTTGCTACTTCCTTCATTGTGAAACCCTTTTGCTGGATGTGTTACATGCTATGAGCTCGGGTGTTATAATAAACAGAGAGGAAGGCTGCAAATAATGTATTTCAGTTAGGAAGAAGCACTTGAAAGAAATTGGTTTTGCTATACACATGATGTGAGCCAATCAATAGTGGTTTAGTCTGACAAGCACTGTCAATATCCATTGTCACAGTTCAGAAAGTTGTTAATGGATAGTTCTTCAAAACGCAATGGTTTCAACACATATAAAAAGCCTTGAAATCCACTCTACCTGGCAGAAATTAATCACAGGTAAATTCCTTGTATTGTATATAATTTTTTTTTCTTTTAATTCAGAGCAAAGTAACAGTCAATTAAAAAAATGTGTGTTTAAAACGAGACTAGATGGGCACACCAACCCAAGGGCAAGGACATGAAGGCAAGAGGGGACAGAAAAGCTGGCAATGGGGAACCCAAGGTCCAGAAGGGGAGAGTGTTGACACGTCATAGGGTTGGCAACCAACGTAACAAAATGTGTACATTAATTGTTTAACGAGAAACCAATTTGCTCTGTAAATGTTCATCTAAAGCACAATAAAAAAATTAAAAAAATATGTTTATAGATATTTACATATTACATATACATAACTTAAGTAATAGCTCAGTGACTTAATCTAATAATGCCAGAACCAAAACCAAACTCATTGCCGTCAAGTCGATTCCGACTCATAGCAACCCTATTCAGCTATCAGCTCTGTGACCTGTGATTCACCAACTTCATCTAAGGCAATTCATTTTCTCTCTCAGGTCTACAATGATACACACCACTGAGAGATAATTGCACTAAGCGTTTCATGTAAAGTAGATGACTTAAGACTTTACATCAGAAGTACATCAATATGGCATGGGGCTATTATGAGCTCTCTGAGACACCGGGGCAGGTTAGGAATTCCCACAGGTGTTAATCAGACAGCCCTGAATTTGATTTCTGGCTCTGCTGTTTATTTGCTACATGGTTAACCTCTCTGACACTGAAATTCCTAATCTTTCAAATGGGTAACAATAATAGAATCAACTATACTGGATGATTATAGGACTAAATGAGATATAACAGGCTTAGTACCGCGCTTGCCACATAGCAGTACTCTAAAAACATTTGCCATTGTTAATAATGACTTAAGATATAAGGCTGATCAGATCAGATAGCATAATGGCTAAGGAAAGTGGAAATTGAAACTGTTTTCACAGAATATATGTATGTATATACAATAATAATAGACAAGGAGCCCTCATGGCACAGTGGGTAAAAGCTCTGCTGCTAACCAAACGGTTGGCAGTTTGACTCCACCAACCACTGCTACGTGACAATTCTACTGTGTCCTATAGGGTTGCTATGAGTCAGAATCGACTCTATGGCACTGAGTTTGGTTTGGTTTTGGTTTGGTTAAGCATGGTCCGGAGCCCTGGTGGCACAATGGTTAAGAGTTCAGCTGCTGACCAAAAAGTGAGGAGTTCGAATCCACCAGCCGCTCCTTGGAAACCCTACAGGGCGTTCTACTCTACCCTATAAGGTTACTATGATTCAGAATCGACTTGATGGCAGTGGGCTTTTTTTTTTTTGGTAGCACTGTCTATTATCTATGAGTCAACATGTAGGTAAAAAACCCATTGCTGTGGACTTACAGTGACCATATAGGTCAGAGTAGAATTGCCCCACAGGATTTCCAAGGCTGTAAATCTTTTTTTTTTTTTTTTACGAAAGCAGACTACCACATCCTTATCCCATGGAGCAACTGGTGGGTTCAAACCACTGACCATTCAGTTAGCAGCCAAGTATTAACCACTGCACTACCAAGACTCCTTAATATCAGCATTAAAGTGATCCAGTACTCTTAAATGGGAATAATATTTCATTCTCCAACATTGTCTTTTTTTTTATATATACCAATCTAGGAATTAGTTGCTTACAATCCTGTCACTTCTATGCTGGAATTACCATGCCTACAACTCTATTGTTTTGTTTTTTTCTCTTTTTTATGGACTGTTGTTCACATTTAACTATAAGGGTCTTCTCATTTGGTTTGGCTGAGGCCTGTTTTCTATCACTAGGAGTGAACCCATTCCTGTACTTCATACACATCTCTCCTCATGGAAAACATATTTCTGCTTCATAATGCCCTTTGTCTGGATTGATGCCCTACGTTATTTTTCCCCCTGTTTTTTTAGTAATTTAGCTTTCAAAATCAGCTACTGCCTTAGCTCAGTAACCACTTACTTTATTAGCAAATTTATCAAAGTTGTGAACATCCCTCAAGTGACAAAGTTTTACAGACACTATATCAAGTCATAAAAAAGCCAGAGATAAAATATCAAGTCAATAGAAGAATGTCTTAATGGTCTGAATCTTTACATCTTACATCGTATCTGATTCTGTTTCAGGAAAAAATATTATTGCGTGCCTCTATACACATCACAGGTTTTGCTATTTAGGTATATTTTCTCTTTAGCCTTGCCTTTTGTTTGTGAAAAAAATGTAGCATTTTCATAACTTGATGCAAGGATTTTTTTTCAATTCTGACTCATGAGAAACCAGATAGATCTACAATGGAATGAAAATTACATGTTGTAGTGATATTACTTGAAACTGGCAGTACAGCATTGAAGTAGTTGTTGTCATCATCATCATCACCATCATCATCAAAAGTATTCATTAAGCAATTCAAACAAACAAACAAAAAAAAACCGAATCCATTGTCATTGAGTTGATTCCGATTCATAGCAACCCTATAGGACAGAGTAGGACCACCCCCATAGAGTTTCCAAGGAAGCGTCGGATGGATTCGAACTGCCAACCTTTTGGTTAGCAGCCAAGCTCAAAGCTATGCTAAATGCTATTTTTAAAGTTTTTCTTTTAAACACTGTTTTCTAAAAGTTTACACCATAGAAATACATTATTGACATAGATACATCTAAGATGTATCAGCAAATAAAAATATTAAGCCTATACATGAAAAGATAGTAAAGCATTTATATCACAGACCAATGAATGCTTTGGAGATAGAAGACATGGAAAAATAGAATACTGGGGAAAGTAGTTATGGAATTCCCATATGTTTAAATGACGGGGACATGACAGTAAACTGCCAGCTCTTTTTGACACTGAAAATGTAAAAATGTGGTTGTTGTTGATAGGTGCTGTCCAGTTGATTCTAATAGTAGCCCTATGTTTAACAGAACAAAACATTGTCTGATCCTCTACCATCCTCACAGTTGCTACTACGTTTGAGCCCATTGTTGTAGCCACTGTGTCAATCCATCTTGTTGAGAGTCTTCCTCTTTTTGTTGACTCTCAACTTTACCTAGCTTGATGTCATTCTCCAGGTACTGGTCCCTTCGGATGTGTCCAAAGTACATGAGACGAAGTCTCACCATCCTTGCTTCTAGAGAGCATTCTGGCTGTACTTCTTCCAGGACAGATTTGTTCATTCTTCTGGGAGTCCATGGTATATTTAATATTCCTCACCAACACCGTAATTCAAAGGCGTCAATTCTTCTTAGTTCTTCCTTATTCATTGTCCAGCTTTCGCATACATATGATGCGATTAAAAACACCAGGGCTTGGGTCAGGCACACCTTAGTCCTCAAAGTGACATCTTTGCTTTTGAAAACTTTAAAAGAGCTCTTTTGCAGTAGATTTGCCCAATGCAATATGCTGTTTGATTTCTTCACTGCTGCTTCCACGGGTTGACTGTGGATCTGAGTGCAACGAAATCCTTTACGACTTCAGTCTTTTCTCTGCTTATGTTGATGTTGTTTATTGGTCCAGTTGTGAGGATTTTTGTTTTCTTTGTGTTGAGGTTTAAGCCATACTGAAGGCTGTAGTCTTTGATCTTCATCAGTAAGTACTTCAAGATCTTTTCACTTTCAGTAAGCAAGGTTTCATAGTCAAATGCCTTTGTATAGTCAATACAACACAGGTAAATATCTTTCTGGTGTTCTCTGCTTTCATCCAAGATCTACCTGACATCAGCAATGATATTCCTTGTTTCACATCCTCTTCTAAATCCAGCTTGAATTTCTAGCAGTTCCCTGTCGATGTACTGTTGCAACCATTTTTAACTTACCTTCAGCATAATTTTACTTTTGTGTAATATTAATCATATTGCTTGATAATTTGTACACTCTGTTGGATCACCTTTCTTTGGAAGAGTCACATATATGGATCTCTTCTAGTCAGTTGGCCAGGGAGGTTCTTCCAAATTTCTTGGAATAGATGAATGAGTGTTTCCAGCATTGCATCCATTTGTTGAAACATCACAATTGGTCTTCCATCAATTCCTGAAGCCTTGTTTTTCACCAGTTCCTTCAGTGCAGCTTAGACTTCTTCCTTCAGTACCATTGGTTCTTGACCATATGCTACTTCCTAAAATAGATGAAAGTCGACCAATTCTTTTTGATTAGGTTCCACTATTTAAACTAGACGATTTAGTCTAAGAGTAAAAATTTTCATTGTATGAATTCTCGTATTTCTTTACATAAGTAGATAGCATAAATATGAATCATTAAGAAGATAATGTCTGTATACCCTTCTGTTACAAGTCTAATCATTTATTTTATATTTCTACAACTTCTAAGTGGGAATTAAGTAGTTAAAAGAAATCACTGCTGATAAAATGCCCTACATTCTTTCTTCCGATTATTTCTAGATTTAATCTTGATTTGTGTTTCAAGTACGCTTACAGTTTCAATAACTCAGCTTCTCACTCTGCAAGTTGGGGGTTGAAATTATGACTTCTGTTTATGTTGAGCTTTTGAAAAAAGAAATATTAACTGACCAGTGGTATATTAAGCCCAAACTTATCTTTTCTGCCCACTCAGATGCAGGGAGTTATGTGTGACGTTCTGGAAGCTCTAAAAATGCACGCTGGAGAGGGCAAAGCTGTATTTACTACAGCCCCATCAGTTAGCACACATGTATGCCCTGGAAACGAAATTGAATAAACTTCATTTCTTTTTTCAATCAGTTTTCTTTAAAGTGCTCTTGTTTCAGTAACTTGGAAAGTGGTAAAACAAGGTAATTCCAAATACAAGGAGAAGGTCATATTGGAAAATATGACTGAAGAAAATGCAGTACTTTATTATGTAATTTGTGTGATGATTTGAACAGTGTTTTAGGATCTTTGAGGACTAAATCCCTTGCCATGGATTCCGACTCTTAGCAGCTCTGTAGGAGAGAGTAGAACTGCCCCTAGGGTTTCCAAGGCTGTAAATCTTTACAGAAGCAGACTGCCACATCTTTCTCCTGCAGAGCAGCTGATAGGTTCAAACCGCCAACCTTTCTGTTAGCAGCCGAGCACTTAACCACTGAGCTACCAGGATTCCTTCTGGGGACTAACACTGACATAACCTTAGTTTGTCATTATTTTCTGGATCACCAGCTCCTGACACTTCAGTGTGGTGAGATGATTGTACTAAGTAACTGCCATGGGTTTTGCCCTAAACCTCCTCCTGGACTTCAAGTGTTGCTCTTAGCAGCTAACAAAACTGCCCATCTACACCTGATGTTGATCCCTAAGTAAACCCCAACAAATGAAATGGGACTAGAACACTGTAATAGCATTTCTGAAGGGTAATGATTCTGCTTTCTTTCAACAACATTTCTGAAATGTTAGCTCTCCCAGCTTTTCCAAATTTAAAAAAATAATAATAATAATAACATGTAATTGTAACATGGGAATACTGCGAGAACAGCAGTTTGGCAGAAGAAAGGGATGTTTCAAAATAACATCCCCAGCAAGAGAAGTTCTGGCAGATGCTCAATTCTGGATCATATTATCCAAACCATTGGATTCTGGAAGATTTGGGGTTTTTCTTTTGTGGTTCCCATACCCTTAATAGAATGGTAGTAGATACTCATCGTCCAAACTATGTTGTTTCCCTTGGGAAATAAATATGTAAAGGGCATCCATTTCAATAAACTTTTCTACCTCAAGAGGTGGTTTTAACACCATAATAGCTGTGTCAGGTATAAAACGGTGTTGGGCTAATGCCTGTTCTCATATATAATGATATTTATTGAAGATCAACTTAGAAAGCTCACCGTCATAACTATTCTCTGGTGTGAGCAGCTTTAGCACCAGTTAAATCTCTCAACTGGTTAAGAATGGTGCTTAAAACTAATGCCTTTGGAGTCTGTGCACTGAAGACTTAAATTGTATATTGTTATTCACAATCCTTAGGCTTTGAAAAATATTTTATGCTTCGACTTGGAAAAAAAAAAAGAGAGAGAGAGGAAAACATAAAGGAAATAAAAGTAAATCAAGAACACCTGAAAAAAAAAATTGCAATTCAGGTTAATTGTTCCTGGAGGTGAAAATATGGAGAATTAAGAGTGATTTCTCTAGTCTCCAATATAAATCAGATTAGATGCTTTGGAATTTAAACCCATATCTCATTGGGCTCTTTTCATTTTTGTATAAAAAGTTTAAATGGGAATGGAAAAAAAAAAAAAAAACTGCTCATTGGCTTAACATAAATCTTTAAACTGCAGGAAGCTTCACCCTCAAAAACTAGTTGAATCTCTGAGGAAAAAGAAAAGGCTGAATTCTATTTTTCATAAATGATGGATTATTGTACCACACTGTGTATTTTCCAGTAAAGTATCCTTTTATTTGCACTGTGTGATTACAAGTTTCTAAAAGTATGTGTGGGGTCACTTGGGTGCTGTGGGAAAATGCAAGGAACACTGTTCTGTTAAAATCAGTAGTGAAATCAGAAGCAAACTATGTCCAGATTATCATAGGCATGTGTTTAAATTTTGCTTTCCTTAATTGGTTATGTTGTATTTACTTAAAATGAACAATTTGGCAAGTTTTTCTCCCTTGACAACAGAACAGCGTAAACTGTTTTATAAGTTTGGCTGTTAAAATCAGATTTGTAAACCACAATATTCAAAGACGTTTACTGCTGTTTAAAGGGACCTTGTGATGGACCTTGCTTTATAACCGTGTACTTTTTATGTTTTTATTTTGTATTTATAGCTCTTTCAAGTTATTTGGTCAATAAAAAGTAAGTCATATATTATAGTCATCTATTGGCTTTAACTTCTGCATGACTCCTCTTAGAACAAAACAAGCAGAATGAGTGATGGCAAAGGCCTTATAATTTGACTTGTCATCTGAGGATGATTATTTATGGCATCAGGAAAGGGAAGTTGATGCTCTAGCCTGTCTCCAAGAAAGTCACCATTAGAGGCAACTTTGGAGAGTTTGGTTGTGTTAAAAACTGTGTAATCATATTTAAGACTCTGCTTGTTTCTCAGTATATAAGAAGGAAATAAGATAAAGCACTTAAAAACATATTACCATTTTCTTTGAAAAACCAATGCACCTTACACACATTTCTCACATGTAGAGCCAGATGGTAGTATTGAAAACAATATAATATACATACATATCTCTCTAATTAAGAATACTATCACCAGAGTACCTAGGGGGTTCCAAAAAGATATAACTCACTACATAATTATTTTCATAATTTCACATTTATAATGAGTGTGTGTGTATTTTAATTTGCAAAGTACTTTCTAATCACATCATTTTAACTAGCTCAAAATGTCAGGGAAAATATCTCCCTTGGCCATGCAATTCTTGGCATTCTGTCTTGAGAAGCATCAAAGTTTGGAGGTGAGATCAGAAGTAGAAAATATTACCTTTGGTAACCTTTGAAAACTAAGACTGATTATTCCATATTATTCCAAAGGCAGACTTTAGACAACTAGAACCCAGATCTGTGGGTGTCGACTCTAGCTGTCAGTTGAAGCAGATAATATACAGCTGAGGTGGTCATTACAATGAAAGTTGATAGGATACCATATAAGCACACTGCATTAAGATGCTCAGAATAACTCTTCAAACCAAAAATTTTGGATTAGTTAGTGCCTGATATTCATGGTTGTCTTAGTTACCTAGTGCTTCTGTAACACAAATACCACAAGTTGGTAGCTTTGAAGAACAGAAATTTATTTTCTCACAGTTCTGGAGGCTAAAAGTTCCTGCCAGGATCTGGGCCCTATAGAAGCATTCCTTGTTGGCAGCCCCAGGTATTCCTTGGTTCCTTGATTTGTAGACAGTCGTCACATGGTATCTCTCTTCCTGTGTGTGTGTGTGTGTATGTGTGTGTGTGTGTGTGTGTCTATGTCTATTCTGGTCCTTTTATAACTTAGAAGTGATCAGGTTAGAATCCACCCTATACTGATATGATCCCCATCAATCTAACAAAAGAAAAACCTTTACTTCAAAACAGAATCAAATCTATAAGTACAAAGGCCAGGAACTCAAAACATATTTTGGCGGGATGCATTTCAATTCATAACAATTGTCCTGTAAAAGCAGTTTTTACTTCCTTGAATTCCAATAAACCATTGCAATCAGGTTGATTCCAACTCATGGCAACCCCATGTGTTACAGAGTATAAACCATAGGATTTCTTGGCTGTAGCCTACAGAAGCATTTCATAAGCCTTTCTTTCACCATACTTTACCCCCAGTCTTTGGATTAACAGTCTAATAGCTCTTGCTGTTTCTCCAAAACATGACCTGAGGTCAATCCCTTCTCCAGGATCCCTTAATTCTTGTACTTACCTCTAGCGTACATTTTACCAGGCTGTATTAGGATTACTTGGTTACGTGTCCAAACTGCCACAGGCCATATGCATTTTATCTACTACAGTTAAATCCAGTACTGTCATGTATGTAGTAGGTGGTCAGCTTGTGTTTGTTTATGTTTTGGCATGCGGTCCTCTTTTTTATCATCTAATAGCACTTTACATTTGTTCAGCGCGTGGGTAGACCTTCTACCACCAAGGAATGAGAACTAAGCAAGGCCCGTACCTTTTCTAATATAAAGGCAGTGATTCACAACAGGGGGCAGTTTTGCCCTCCAGGGGATATTTGGCAATGTCTAGAGACATTTTTGATTGTCATCTCAGCCTCCCATCTTGCTTACTCAAGTTGGAGATTGCTCTATGGTCAAAGTTGGGGGAGGGAGGGCAAACATGTCTTTCCTTCACTAGTTATAAAAAGGCTTCTCACACTATGGACCAGGCAGATTTGACAGAAAACAGCCTCTATGTACCAAATAAAGTGCCCAAATGCTCACATTCAAACAAATGGATTAAGACAGTGAAGGCCTCCGTCAAGATCCATATTACAGGGTCAGCAGAGCCTACAGTCATTAAAAATAACATCTTAAGTGTGTTTAGACTCTACGATTATTGAGAGCCCAGACTTAAAATATTATGTCCATTGTTGAATCCAAAGCTTTTAGCATGAACCCTGATACTTACTATTCAGCAAATATTTGTTAGGGAATGAATTTGAGACATACTTAACTTTACAGATAAAGCTGAGAATAGGAGATTGATGAAGACATGAAAATTTGATGCAAATTTGTGTTTCACAGTTTCACTTAGAACTAGTAATTACATACCAAGAAAGAAAGGAAGAAGTACCTGCTTTAGAAAAAGAAATAAATTTGGGTTAACAGAAAAAATAAAGATTGACAAAATTATTTGTGTATATACTCAACGGCACCTAACAACAACTGCACCAACACAAACTAAACCGATAGCCATCAAGTAGATTCTGGCTCGTAGGACAGAGTAGAACTGCCCCATATAGTTTCTAAAGAGCGGCATGTGGATTCGAACTGTTGACCTTTTGGTTAGCAGCGAAGCTCTTAACCACTGCGTCACCAGGGCTCCATTTGGGTATATAGAAACTTTGAAAATGCCTGAATTACCTACAACCCATTCCTATCGAGTGGATTCCCACTCACGGAGATCCCATGTGTGTCTGAGTAGTACTGTGCTCCTTAGGATTTCCAATGGCCGTGGTCTTACAGAGGTAGATCACCAGCCTTTCTTCTGAGGTGCCATTGGATGGATTACCTAGAGGAAATATATAATCATATTTAATAGAAATGAACAATTCTAAAGAGGTTTCTCTCTCTATTTAGCTTATTTTTTTTTCTTTACCCAATCATAATTTTGTGTACAGATATGGATAGGTGTGAATTATCCAGATAAAGGTTATTATGCTTAACATAAGGGAATGAAAATGAAAATAATTTATGAAAATAATTAAAACACATTTTGAATATATGGAGCAGACCGCATTCTCGTTGCACACTAATGTTGCAGGAAAACCAGTACATTTATATAGGCAAATTCACTTGTATGTCCTGTCTAAACAGAAGAGCCTGAGCTATTAATTCAGGTAGTTGCTCCATAAGTACCCTTTTCTATTCATATTTACATAAAGTAATAATCATAAAAGAGAAATTTACTGAAAGCCTGTGACTTTTTTTTTTTTTTCTTTTAATCTCCAGTGTTCAGACTGCATCATAGTGCTTCTGATACAAGCGACAAAAACCGAGTTAAAAGCAGATTAAAGAAGTTTATTACCCGGAGACCTTCCCTGAAAACTCTGCAGGAAAAAGGGCTTATTAAAGGTACTGGGCATTTTATACTTTTACCGTAACAGTGATAAATGAATGTGCCTCTGTGTCTATACCTAATCAGCTCTAAAGGAATATTAGGAGATTCTTTTTAGGTTGCTTATTAAATTTTCTGCTTTATAACAGGAAAAAAAAAAAGTTGCCGAGAAAATTAATCCAGAGAAAATAGAAGAAACATCATGGAATCATTGAGAGAAATACCTAGGCTTGCCCTCTGGAGGTGGGATGTCCTCCTGGCACATTAGATTGACCATGTGTCAATCCAGTTAACGCCTCCTGTCCCAGCCCACTTCATAACAGCAGTCCCTTCACTCTCAAAAGTGTCCAAATTGGATAATAAGTTATCTGACTACCCTAGTTATAGCCTAAAGTAAGTGCTCGAAAGGAAAGTCATGAAAACTTACAAAGATTGAGAGCTGGAGGGCTGAGAGCTCAATCTACACTGAAAAAAGCAAGACTTTTCTAAAATACATCTAAAGTAGAGAATAAAATATTCCAAACTATCCTATTCATCAGAATAGAAAAACACAGACTCTGGGCATTAGGCTGATTGGAATTTAGACTTGGTTCTGCCACTCACTTGTTGTGTTGACATTGAA
Organism: Loxodonta africana; assembly: GCF_030014295.1. NCBI lineage: Eukaryota > Metazoa > Chordata > Mammalia > Proboscidea > Elephantidae > Loxodonta > Loxodonta africana. The sequence continues at coordinate 105,105,631 of NC_087347.1, read as the reverse complement.
GAAGTTATGATCTTTCCGAGTCTCAGATTTCTCATCTGTTAAATGAGGGTATTTATATACCCTCTTTTGAGATCATCAAGAGAAATAAATGAGATAAGCTACGTAAAGCATTTAAGAGAGTTTCTGGAACATAAGTAAGTATTCAATAATGTCCTTTGCTATTAAGTACTATTATTATTTATTATTATTGTCATCAGTATATTATTGTTTTCAGTATAGAATATCAGCTAGATGAGTAAATGGAAGGGTAGATAGAACAGATTTCTACAACTGGAAATCACCTTATAGGTCATAAAGTCAAAACATAAAAAGAAAACAAATACATGGAGTCTAACGTTTCACCATTTTTAAATTGTTTCTAACTGATGAGTATCTTCTGAAAATTATATATAAGAAAGGATTTGAAAATGGGATAAGATATACTTCTAACTCTAGGAATAGAATTGAAAGACTGATCTTTGTAGACGTCAAAAGGAGATTTCATATACACTCACTTCTCAGGAAAAGAGCAAAGCAGATCTTAATATTTTCAGCAATATTTAGTATGATAATTATGAAATAGTTTACACTCTGTTTTGACCTATCAGTTTCATTTTGAAGTAGATGAACACATCACAGAAATCAGCAGGCATTCTGAACCTTTCACTGAAGGTGAAATTTTATGAAGCATGGGCACACATATGGCTAATAGAGTGGAAAGTTTTTAGAACATAAGTGATTCAGGGCAGAACTAGTACCTGCTTTCAATCAGTAACCTCTGATTTTTATTCTATGAAGATGTCATTTTTTTGTGCTACAGACAGTATTTGACCTCCTGCAGATTCAACGGCATATAATAATATACTTACACTTTCAGTTCTGCCTTAGAATTCATCCTGTAGATGATCATTTTCTTAGAAGGGATTCAGTTGCATGTTACCCGCCATCTTGAAAAATATAAAACCAGATTAGCAGCCCAAACAACCCCAGTATTACATAAAGTCCAAATGTTTCATGACCGTGACAGAATGAAAGAAGTTTTCACTTAGTGGTGGGGTCTGGCTCCAATCAAAATTCTAAAGAATTAAGAACTACAGTGTTCTAGAATTGATCTCAGAAAGCAGCAGAGAAACTGGGTGCCTAAATGCAGCTTTCATACTGATGTAATGGAACCACTGAGCATATTCTGATGCTTACATTTCCTGTCTTAGAGCTCCATTAAATTTTCACCATAGCTGACCAATGAGTCACTATTCATTAGTAGGGCTATGGAAAATCTATGTGAAATTCTGATTTGATAAGCTTCCATTGTTGTATTCAGTGGAATTTTCTTCCAAATACAGATCAAGTTATGCAAATATAGCCGCTTCTTGGACTAGTTTCTGTTTGAACAGTGAACTTTTCTAAGGCTTTTACTGAGGTTTTTTTTTTTTTTTTTTTTTCAGTAACTGAGGAAAAGGCATTAAACCAATTTTCCAAAGTACAAGGGCAGTCAAATTTCATACTTTGGTCAATTTTCTTCTTAGATTTAAGGCAGGCAAAAAAATCTGTAAATTTAATCAGTTATGAAAGATAGCATAAAATAGATTAATGATTAAATGGTTAATTCCTCCAAGAAAAAATGACTCAACTCTCACAATGGTTAGAATTATTCAAAGAGAAGAATCTCGGTCTTTAAAATCACTCTGCAGTACATTTTGGCCAAAGAATATGTGTCTTTCAGATCTGGACAACAAGGCTTCCGTTACCAAGGTTCAAGAAAGCTGTTGTTTGGTAGTTGGGGCCTTAACAGTTGTGTTTTCTGAGACCCGTGAGGGGGTCTGTAGGGCCACATATATTTTTCAAAGTGTTTACTCTTTCATGCAATGTCATAACATGCTGAGGGGGCTAAACTCTGAATTCAGCCAGTCTTTATTGAGCACCCACTATAGGGGAAGAGTGGGCCATGCCTTACTGACTTTGCAATACCCAGCAGAGCAACATCCAGAAAGCATTTTATGTGAATACAGAGTTGTCGCATTATCACATGCTCTACTCAGTCACAAACTCTTTCTTCAAAATCTGGGTTTTTTTTGGGGGGGGGGTGGTGCTCACGGAGCCCTGTCCAGTATGTGGTTTTGTTGTCTAGGGCCTAGATCTGGAAACAGTCAAGTTATGAGCTGCATTTTCTTAATTTCTTTAATATGACTAATGAGAAGGGCCTATTATTATACATAAAAAAAAAAAAGGGACAGCAGATAATTCTGAATGGTCACTGAATGGAAGGAAATCTAAATAGCTCAGGTGGGTGTAGCAATCATTGTGCTGTTGCAGTGGTGGCTTCCAAAAAACCTTCAATTTCCTCAAGTGCATTCACATTTGCCAAGGAAATGGTGAGCTTTTAGAAATATATGAGTTTATTACATTGTGGGTCTCATTGGAAACAAAACTTGAATCAGTTTAATATGTAATTTATGGGCAAGAGGGGACATTTTAGGGGGGTAGATGTGTTTGTACATATTCTCTACTGCTTTTAGAACTAAAGTAATAGCTCTTTGGCTTTGGCCAGTCTACCTTATGTAATCTTTCAAATAACAGCATTGACGTACAAGAACAGAAAATGTTTGGCAATACAGTTTTTAGAAAAGATAAGTTTCGTTGTTATTGTTTTGTTTTGGGGAGCAACTTGTATTTCCGTATATCAAAATGATAGTCAGAGAGGCTTGTATATTTAGAAAGTAGTTTCTTTTGTCTTAATATGTGCAAAACCATACTGGATAGTATTAATAATAACTGAAATTAATGCTATATTATTTTTAATCAGTATATGATAAAGTAATCAACCTGGTTAAGGATTAAATAGTACAGGATCGAATGGGAGAAAAACGTAGAACAAAACTCAAATTTTTAAAAAAGCCAGATTTACTGGGCGAGTAGAGACTAGAGGAACCCCCGAGACTATTGCCCTACGATACCCAATAAACTTGGTACTGAAACTGCAACCAGAGGTCACCTTTCAGATAAATAACAGATTGACTTATAAAATAAACAATATTACCCTTGAGGACTGTGCTCTGTTAAAAAATCATCTGTATGAGACCAAATGGTCAACACTTACTCCAGAGCAAAGATGAGAAGGTAAAGGGGAGGGGGCCAGGGAAGCTAGATGAATGGAAACGGAACCACCAGAATGGGAATAATGAGAATGTTGACACGTTGTGAAAAATGTAACCAATATCACTCAACAATACATATAGAAATTGTTAAATGCAAACCTAATTTGCCATGTAAGCTTTCACCAAAAACACAATAAAATATTGTAATTTTTTTTTTTTTTAAAGAATAAATTGTAAACTTCAAGAATTTAGGATGGAAAACAGTGCCTTCCCACCTCATCCCAGTTTTGCTTCCTAAGGGGCATTGCTTTGAACTGTTTCTCTTTATAGTTCTTCTGGTATTTGGCTTCATTTCTTAGGTTATTATTATTTGATGTGTAGGCTGGTTTGTTTTTGTTAATATTTTCCTTATCATCAATATTGCTATTTCTTGATTTATCTTTCTTAGACATTAACTTAGATTTCTGCTGCCGTAGGCATGGATTTGACTCAGTAACATCAAGCCTCATGTACCTGTCCCTTCTCCTCCTTAAGCACATGTGTGCTGATATCACTGTCTCCATTGGCCTTCTCTGCAACTTTCAAAGTACTTAAATCTCCATTTCTCTGTCTCAGTATCTCTTAATGCCTGAATTGGCAAGGTGTCCCCTTCCCCTTTCATCTCTTCCTTTTTTTCTGTTGTAAACTTCAGCTTTACCTTTATTTCTACATTGTCAAAGTTTATACCTTTATTTCTACATTGTCAAAGTTTATATTATTTCACTTGTTTCATGACTTATTTATAGGTTGATTCTAAAAGCTAAAAACCAAAAGAACAGCATTCATTCTATTATGATTATGCAAGGTTGTTTATTGCAGCATCAAGTATAAGACCTCCTTCTCTGTGCTAACAATATCATGATCCCAGTGCCTCATGATTAAAGTGAAAGGTTATCTTTTCTTTTCCATATGAATGTTGTATTAATAAGTTTATGTTGTTTGAAAACCACAAGCAAATCCTCTATGTATTTTTCATATTTTGACTCTAAATGTAAAAATAATAATCAGCATTTTCTTTATTTTGATCATGTAAATATTTGGAATCTTTGGCCAAGTAATATGCTAAGATTGGATTAACATATTCATATGTCCAGTGCTATGACTTATGGGTCACACAAAGTGTCATGTTTTTGTTTTCAAAGCTTATATCCCATCCTTTGCTTACAGTCACATTCTTTTTTAGTTTGATTCATTTTTAGGTTGCGGATTTCTGGTTTTCTCAACTTTTCCCCAGTGTGTCATTTTTTTCTTGCTTTTTGTGGGTTGGGTGGTTGGTTTTTTTATTCCTTTATGCCATCAAGTTTGTTCATTCTCTCCATTAAACAATCTATTTATTTTAGCCTGATAGCCCCTTCTTTTTCCCCTTGAAGACCTTCTTCCAAAGTCTTTCTATCCTCTTGCTCCAGTTTGGATTGATTGCTTTCCAGGCTTGTCTCTTCTCACCCTGTGATTTTTTTTTTCACTGTCTTTCTGAGTGTTTCACTGTTTTCTGGGTCCCCTGCCTTCTCTTTCTTTCTCTAATTCCTTCTATTACTATGCAATGACCTCTATTAACTCATTTAGAAAATACAGGTAAATTTCTAATAAGACCTTGAATACCTAAAAACACTTTCATTATGCCCACACACTTGATGGGTAGTTTAGTTGGGCATAAAATTCCATTGTCTCTAGAATATAGTGTTATAAGTACCATTCTTATTCTTGTTACTTTGAATTTTTTCTCTTTAAATCATTAAGGTTTTTTGTCTTTATTTTGAGATTCTGTATCAAGATAATGTGTATAATTGACAGTATTTTTTTTTTTTTTAATTTATTCTGCTTGGCACTCAATTTGAAGATTCTATTGAGCTCTGGAATTTTTTTTCTCTTTGTTATTGTGGTGATAAATTTCTACCACCTGTTTTCTCTGTTTCCTTCTTTGGAATTCCTGTTATGTGGATATTAGATCATTTGGATTGACTCTTTCAATCAATCTTATTTTTTCTCATATTCTGAGATACTTTAATTTTATCCCTCAATTTTTATATTAATTCATTTTAACTTTAGCAGTCATATTTTTAGTTTTCTAGACTTCTTTGTAATTACCTGTTTGTTTTTATCACATACCTCACTGTCTCACATCCCTTGAGGGCAAAAACTTTTTTGATCCTGTATTCCCATACCTATAAATATTTATTCCCACTATATAAATATTTATTGATTAGATAAATTGGAAAAAATAGACATCTTCTCTAATTTATCTGAGGATGTAAATTAGAATTTTGTTTTTGTTGTTTTTGGTTTTGTTTTTACCTTTAACTTTTTATTTTACAATATTCTCTTCTGTTCCTTGAATCGTGAGCTTCATCTAGGGTCTTTTCCTTTGGTTTATTTACGTCTGTCTTAAGCTGGGTTCTCTAGAGAAGCAAAACCACTAAAGAGTATAAATAGAGAAAGAGAGAGAGAGGTTTATATCAAGGAAATGACTCACATGGTTGTAAAGGCTGGAACATCCCAAGTCTGTGGGTCAGGATAGAGGTTTCTCCTGACGCATGAACCCAAAATTGACAGGTTGGAGAATAGAGCTTTTGCTCCCAGCCTGTAAAGATCAATGAATTCCAGAGATTAGCAGCAAGACCGCAGGTAAGCTGCTAGCTCAAATTCCAAGAACCGGAGGTCAGATGAACAGGAGCCAGCTGCAGGATCCAGAATGAGCAAAAGCCCCCAAGCCTTGCCAGAATATCCCCTTATATTCAGTGCAGCCCACACACCCAAGGAAACTCCCTTTCAACTGATTGGCTACTCACAGCAGATTTCATCATGGAGGTGATCACATAATAACAAATCTCATCACGAAAGTGATCACACCATCATACAGCTATCAAACCACTGATACACAACCTTAACCATCACAATGTCATTCTATTTCTCATGCAGTAGAGACTTTGCTGAAATGTCTGGTGGCCCTTGTTGTCCATTCTTTTTAAAGAATGAGGCACCACCACAGATACTGTCTAGAGCTCTGTAAATATGGGCAGACTTTGTCAATGGTATGGTTTGCTTTAGGATGATGATCTGTCAGGAGTTCCCCCAGCTAACTCAAATATCATATATTTCTAAAAGATGCAGAATGTTTTATATACTTTTGTTAAACTATATTGGTATTTATAGATTGATTATTTATAATGATATGAAAATTTTCAACTCCATTTTACAGTTAAGAAAATTCAGTAAAAAATGTTTCCATGTGTTTAAAATACAGCACCATTAGAATTTGACCAAGACAGTCTTAAACCTGAATTCTGATGTTTTCCAGAAAACTAACTTAATATCTGGCTATTGGTTTCCTCATCTATGAAACTTATATCACAAAATTATTTTGCAGATTAAATAAGACAGCATATGGAAAAATCTTCATAATGCATGGCTTATTTTAGCCCTTAAGCAACCATTTTCTTTCTTCCTTCCTTCTTTATATTATCATTCTTTCTTAAATTCATTCTTTCTTTATTCCTCTTTCCTTTCTTTCTTAAGTTTATGAAGCAAATTATGGTTAAGGTGGCCCTAGGTACCAATTCTCCCTAATATTTATTGAAAGTTTGAAAAATCAATTTAGGCAACTATCAAGGAAAGGCATTTCTAAGTAGCTTAGTTTGAGAAAAGTACATCAGTAATTTGGAGTTGGCTTATGTTTCTCTTTTTGGTAATTTTTATCATGGTACTCTTTATACATAAATAGAAATGAGCTTTTCTTTCCTACCTATGCCCATCTGCATGTTGTTGTTTTTGGATAGCTGCTATTGAGTTGGTTCCAACTCATAGCGACCCTATGCACAACAGAACAAAACACTGCCAGGTCCTGCGCCATCCTTACAATCGTTGTTATGCTTGACCTCATTGTTGCAGCCACTTTGTCAATCCACCTCGTTGAGGGTCTTCCTCTTTTCCACTGACCCTGAACTCTGTCAAGCATGATGTCCTTCTCCAGGGACTGATCCCTCCTGACAACATGTCCAAAGTATGTAAGACGCAGTCTCAACATCCTTGCTTCTAAGGAGCATTCTGGTTGTACTTCTTCCAATACAGATTTGTTCGTTCTTTTGGCAGTCCATGATATATTCAATATTCTTCCCCAACACCACAATTCAAAGGCGTCAACTCTTCTTCAGTCTTCCTTATTCATTGTCCAGCTTTTACATCATGTGATGTGATTGAAAATACCATGGCTTGGGTCAGGCGCACCTTAGTCTCCAGGGTGACATCTTTGCTCTTCAACACTTTGAAGAGGTCCTTTACAGCAGACTTGCCCAACGCAATGCGTCTTTTGATTTCTGGGCTGCTGCTTCCATGGCTGTTGATTGTGGATCCAAGTAAAATGAAATCCTTGACAACTTCAACCTTTCTCCATTTATCATGATGTTGCTCACTGGTCCACTTGTGAGGATTTTTATTTTCTTTATGTTGAGGTGCAATCCATACTGAAGGCTGTGGTCTTTGATTTTCATTAGCAAGTGCTTCAAGTCCTCTTCACTTTCAGCAGGCAAGGTTGTGTCATCTGCATAACACAGGTTGTTAATGAGTCCTCCTCCAATCTTGATGCCCCATTCTTCTTCATATAGTCCAGCTTCTTGTATTATTTGTTCAGCATACAGATTAAATAGGTATGGTGAAAGAATACAACCCTGACACACACCTTTCCTGACTTGAAACCAATCAGTATCCCCTTGTTCTGTCTGAACAACTGCCTCTTGATCTATGTAAAGGTTCCTCATGAGCACAGTTAAGTGTTCTGGAATTCCCATTCTTCCCAGTGTTACCCATAGTTTGTTATGATCCACACAGTCAAATGCCTTTGCATAATCAATAAAACACAGGTAAACATCCTTCTGGTATTCTCTGCTTTCAGCCAGGATCCATCTGACATCAGCAATGATATCCCTGGTTCCACATCCTCTTCTGAAACCGGCCGAAATTTCTGGCAGTTCCCTGTCGATATACTGCTACAGCCGTTTCTGAATGATCTTCCGCAAAATTTTGCTTGTGTGTAATATTAATGATATTGTTCTATAATTTATACATTTGGTTGGATCACCCTTCTTGGGAATAGGCATAAATATGGATCTCTTCCAATCAGTTGGCCAAGAAGCTGTCTTCCATATTTCTTGGCATAGATGAGTGAGCACCTCCAGTGCTGCATCTGTTTGATGAAACATCTCAATTGATATTCCATCAATTCCTGGAGCCTTGTTTTTTGCCAATGGCTTCAGAGCAGCTTGGACTTCTTCCTTCAGTACCATTGGTTCCTGATCATATGCCACCTCTTGAAATGGTTGAATATTGACTAATTCTTTTTGGTATAATGAGTCTGAGTATTCCTTCCATCTTCTTTTGATGCTTCCTGCATCATTTAATATTTTCCCCATGGAATTCTTCACTATTGCAACTCGAGGCTTGAATATTTTCTTCAGTTCTTTCAGCTTGAGAAACACCGAGCGTGTTCTTCCCTTTGGGTTTTCCATCTCCAGTTCTTTGGGCATGTCATTATAATACTTTATTTTGTCTTCTCAAGAGGCCCTTTGAAATCTTCTGTTCAGTTCTTTTACTTCATGAGTTCTTCCTTTTGCTTTAGCTGCTCGACGCTGAAGAGCAAGTTTCAGAGTCTCTGCTGATATCCACGTTGGTCTTTGCTTTCTTTCCTACCTTTTCAGTGACCTCTTGCTTTCTTCATGGATGATGTCCATGATGTCATTCCACAACTTGTCTGGTCTTCGGCCACTAGTGTTCAATGCCTCAAATCTATTCTTGAGATGGTCTCTAAATTCAGGTGGGATATACTCAAGGTCATATTTTGGTTCTCATGGACTTGCTCTGCTTTTTTTCAGTTTTTAGCTTGAACTTGCATATGAGCAATTGATGGTCTGTTCCACAGTCGGCCCCGGGCCTTGTTCTGACTGATGATATTGAGCTTTTCCATCGTCTCTTTCCACAGATGTAGTCAATTTGATTTCTGTGTGTTCTCTCTGGTGAGGTCCATGTGTATAGTTGTCGTTTATGTTGGTGAAAGAAGGTATTTGCAATGAAGAAGTCATTGGTCTTGCAAAATTCTATCATTTGATCTCCGGCATTGTTTCTGTCACCAAGGCCATATTTTCCAACTACTGATCCTTCTTCTTTATTTCCAACTTTTGCATTCCAATCGCCAGTAATTGTCAATGCATCTTGAGTGCATAATCGATCAGTTTCAGACTGCAGCAGCTGATAAAAATCTTCTATTTCTTCATCTTTGGCCCTGGTGGTTGGTGCATAAATTTGAATAATAATCGTATTAACTGATCTTCCTTGTAGGCGTATGGATATCATACTATCACTGACAGCATTGTACTTCAGGATGGATCTTGAAACGTTCTTTTTGATGATGAATGCAACACCGTTCCTCTTCGAGTTGTCATTCCCAGCATAGTAGACTATATGATTGTCTGATTCAAAATGGCCAATACCAGTGCATTTCAGCCCACTAATGCCTAAGATATTGATGTTTATGCATTCCATTTCATTTTTGACGATTTCCAATTTTCCTAGATTCATACTTCGTACATTCCAGGTTCCAATTATTAATGGATGTTTGCAGCTGTTTCTTCTCATTTCGAGTTGTGCCACATCAACAAGTGAAGGTCCCAAAAGCTTTACTCCATCCATGTCATTAAGGTCGACTCTACTCTGAGGAGGCAGCTTTTCCCCAGTCATCTTTTGAGTGCCTTCCAACCTGGGGGGCTCCTTTTCCAGCACTAGATCAGACAGTGTTCCGCTGCTATTCGTAAGGTTTTCACTGGCTAATGCTTTTCAGAAGTAGACTGCCGGGTCCTTCTTCCTAGTCTGTCTTAGTCTGGAAGCTCAGCTGAAACCTGTCCTCCATGGGTGACCCTACTGGTATCTGGATACCGGTGGCATAGCTTCCAGCATCACAGCAACACACAAGCCCCCACAGTACAACAAACTGACAGACACGTGAGGGCCCATTTGCATGGTGTCATATAATTGGTGGAACATTTAAGTAATTAACCACACAGACACAACTAATTGCTTGAGGCTTCCTTCATGTGAAAAAATAGTGTCTTTCAAATAATAATACTTTTGTAAAACATGCCAAATATATTAAAAACCAAATAAAGACTTGCCATTCAAATTGTTTATGAATGTCAGGATCATTGAGTGAAGAGGAAATTATTTTCTAAATAATTTGTTAGAATTGATGTATGCCAGAGTGACCTATTTGTCACATTATTAATTTAACAAAATATATACAAACAACACTGCAATACAGCTTTGAGCAGTGACATGCCAAATTTGCCTCTTTATCAGTGATAGTCTGAGAATAATTGCATGTAAATTTATATACTAGGGCATGGTTCTATCATGGTTTGGGCCTGAAATACTCTCACAACTTCCACAATATGCATTAAAAAATATCTTGTAAATCTTCTTTTCTTTGAATGACTTTATAGTTCATAATTGAACTGTGATCCTTACATGTGAGCTTATGTCATGATTTAATATTAACCAAAATTAATAGCCAACCTTAAGCTTCTTTATCCTGGCCTACAAGCTTCCTGGTTCCTTTGCATTGATAGTTCTCAGGCAGTTTCTTTTATTTAAAGGCTCTTGGGAGCAAATGTGTTGGTAATAGACTACCACATAGCTAGATTTTGTTCAATAATAAAATACAGGTCACCAGGAAGGATGGAGAAATGGTGGGAAAAAAGTGCACCTGGGTAGCAGGTTAAGCCCATGTCTTTTAAAAGCCTGTTGTCCAGGGAGGAAATGATCCTGATCTTATGAGATATTAAAAACAGAATAACTGGAGCAATAAGAGAAAATGAGGTCTAGATATGGGAACAAGTTAGGTAAGGGGGGAAAGAATAAGCCAAAATAATAAGTTGTTTTCCCTGCGGTTCAGGAACTTAATTTCTTATGGGGAGACCTTTCTACACAGATGTTAGAATGTAGTATTATTTGTGATGATTCCTGAAATATGTTTGATTTTTAGTATCTACAAAATAGTTATTGGTAAGTTCTTGGTATAAGCTACAACGTTTTGTATATTAGCAAATAACAATAGTAATTCCCCTTAGTATTCCTTTAGATGGCACTTCTTTCACTTTGAGTCAAGTTCTGAGTATCTTTCACCCTTATTTTACAACAGGAAATTACAGATGATATTAGGCTTTAGCCTTAAAACTGACTGGGTGCCTAGTAATAGCCATGTTAAGTGCTGGGAATATAAATATGAATAAAGCCCAGTTGATTCAAAATCAGCCTGTTGGCATTTTGTTTTTAGCCAATGGCTTCTGAAACCCGTATTAGTACTTGTCCTGGCAGTAAATTCTGGTTATATTCATTGCACAGACTATCTACCCTTAAACGACTGCCCCGAGCCCTGGCATACTCTAAGGGGTTGATCTAATCCTGGTGGCAATTATAAATATTGTATTTAAGCCTTCCAGTTAGAGGGCCAACAAGTTTCCATAAAGTAAGAAGAAATAGCACATGGCACCAATAAGGAAACTAACTGGTAGTAGCAGTCTTTGTTTCGTAATGTGAATATATACCATGTTTTCAGGATACCCTGTGCTCCTACTGGAGCTCTGCTAGTGGAGTGGTTAAGAGCTCGGCTGCTAACAAAAAGGTTAGCAATTCAAACCCACCAGCCACTCTTTGGAGACCCTATGGGGCAGTGCCACTCTGTCCTATAGGGTCTCTATGAGTTGGAATCCATTCGACCACAAGGGGCTTTGCGGGTGCTCCTACTCAAACTCTGTATGCATGTAGAAAAAACAAAAACACCTCCCCTTCCACCCCCAACAATGAACCAGCCAAAGTTTCTGTGTTCTCTGAAGCATAGCCTCAATTAGTTGCAGATGACCTAAAAAAAAAAAAAAAAAAAACAGTCTAACTTCACATTTCCTTCTTATATCGGAAGGCTGCTGCCCTCTAGAGAGGTGGTCTATGACCGCTTCAATCCTCTAATCACATCCTAAATCTTTCCTCTGTGAAACCACCTAAAGAGAAGAAAAAGATGCAGAGCCCTTGTCAGTGTTCAAAAGAATCCCCTTTTTTCAAAGGTTAGCATTTATTATTGATATCCTGCTGTTCTCCAGCAGGTGTTCTTGCACCACATAGTTCCCTCATGGCTCCTAAAGCTGGCTTCATAGGCACTGGAAGATTCTTCAGGTTAGTTCTTGTAAGCTTTTCAGGGCCTCCTCAGACCCTATGAGCAGCAGAGAAAGCCAGTGCTGGCTACTCGCTTTCTCCTTTGTAATTTTGATAATTCTGTTGCTCACACAAAGTGCTAGGTGGTGATTTCAGTTTGTGGTGAGGCAGGTAACTGAGAAAAAGAAAACAGCTTCATCCTAACATGGAAATTGGATAATTTGAACAAATGTAAGAACAAATGTTTCAAATACAATGAGATAGTTGAATTTCCCATTGTGTTCAAAAAAGGAAACTCCTCATGGTGTCCCTCATGGTGGGCCGTGTGTTTTTAGAGTCTACATTATGTGCATCTTGAGCATGTCCCTAAAGATAGTACATATTGGAGCTCTCACAACCAGAATCACCTTGTCCGCGTCCCCATTTAGTGGATATTTTAGATTACCAGAAGCAAAGGAAATATTAGTTTCAACAATTAATTTTGACATATTCCAAGATTGAGATAGTTTCTTTTTTATTTCCTTTAACATCACTGACAATTTGGCCTACAAGTCTTTTCCCCCATATATATGTCTTTTACAAACAAATGATATTCTGTATATTTCCAAGATAAAGAAAAAAAGAACTTGTATCCTTTTTTTTGGAGGTCCAAATTTTGTTCAGTATAAAAATTATCTGTCTACGTAAGGAAACGCTCACAATCATTAGCCATTAGAGAAATGCAAATCAAAACCACAATGAGGTTCCATCTTACTCCAACAAGGCTGGCATTAATCCAAAAAACACAAAATAATAAATGTTGGAGAGGGTGTGGAGAGACTGGAACACTTATGCACTGCTGGTAGGAATGTAAAATTGTACAGCCACTTTGGAAATCCATTTGTCACTTCCTTAAAAAACTAGAAATAGAATTACCATAGCAATCCCACTCCTTGGAATATATCCTAGAGAAATAAGAGCCTTTACACGGACAGATATATGCACACCCATGTTTATTGCAGCACTGTTTACAATAGCAAAAAGATGGAAGCAACCAAGGTGCCCATCAATGGATGAATGGATAAATAAATTGTGGTATATTTACGCAATGGAGTACTACACATCGATAAAGATCAGTGATGAATCTGTGAAACATTTCATAACATGGAGGAATCTGGAAGGCATTATGCTGAGTGAAATTAGTCAGTTGCAAAAGGACAAATGTTATATGAGACCACTATTTTAAGAACTCAAAAAATAGTTTAAATGGAGAAGAAAATATTCTTTGATGATTTTGAGAGCGGGGAGGGAGGGACGGAGAGGAGTTTTCACTAATTAGATAGTAGATACGAACTACTTTAGGTGAAGGGAAAGACAACACACAACACAGGAGAGATCAGCATGACTGGACTAAACCAAAAGCAGTTTCCTGAATAAACTGAATGCTTCGAAGGCCAGCGTAGCAGGAGTGGGTGGTTGGGGGACCATGGTCTCAGGGGACATCTAAGTCAATTGGCATAATAAAATCTATCAAGAAAACATTCTACATCCCACTTTGGAGAGTGGCATCTGGGGTCTTAAGCGCTAGCAAGCGGCTATCTAAGATGCATCAACTGGTCTCGACACACCTGGAGCAAAGGAGAATGAAGAACACCAAAGACAAGGTAATTATGAGCCCAAGAGACAGAAAGGGGCACAGAAACCAGAGAGTACATCAGCCTAAAACCAGAAGAACTAGATGGTGCCTGGCTACAACCGATTACTGCTCTTACAGGAAACACAGCAGAGAACCCCTGAGGGATCAGGAGAGCAGTGGGATGCAGATTCCAAATTCTCGTAAAAGACCAGACTTAATGATCTGACTGAGACTAGAAGAACCCCAGAGGTCATGGTCCCCAGACCTTCTGTTAGCCCAAGACAGGAACCATTCCCAAAGCCAACTTTTCAGACAGGGATTGGACTGGACTATGGGATAGAAAATGATACTGGTGGAGAACGAGTTTCTTGGATCAAGTAGACACATGAGACTATGTGGGCAGCTCCTGTCTAGAGGGGAGATGAAAGGGCAGAGAGGGTCAGAAGCTGGCTGAATGGACACGAAAATAGAGAGTGGAGTGTGCTGTTTCAATAGGGGGCGAGCAACTAGGAGTACATAGCAAGGTGTGTATAAATTTTTGTATGAGAGACTGACTTGATTTCTAAACTTTCACTTAAAGCATAGTAATTTTTTTTTTTAATTATCTGTCTTTTGACTTGTTACTGTACCTAACTAGTAACACTGCAAATTAACCAGCCTCCATAAAATTTAGTCATCAGGAAAATAACTTCATGTTGCAAAAATGCTATTCTTGCATTTTCTATTTTTCTCTGTGGGAAGGATACAAAGGGACATATCAGAATTTGGATAATCATAATTGGTGGTCTGTCAGGGTTAGTCAAACTGTAATATGGAGAGGTATATCTTCCAGCTTTTCTTTGAAATTGACTATATTGCTCTAAGGGTGTCTTATCAAAGCATTTTCTGGGGCAACAGATCTGAAAACATAAAGTTTATGTAGCATTGCTCCTCCTTAGATATTTTCCTTTAATATGTTATTTCCTTTTGAAGATTAAAAAAAGTACATAAAAGAGTTCAGGGAATAGGCAACTATATGTCATAAACACCCTTTACTCCCCCTCAGCCAGGGTCCCCATCCCCCATCATTTGAAAATTATTTGATTGAAGTGTTGACTGCCTTGATCCTGTTTTGAATACTCCTCCTTCTGCATTGTCTTCTCTCTCTGGGAGGCAACCACCCTGTCATGGAGTCATTCCTGGAAGGGGAAGAAGTATTTCTAGCAACCATATTTTCCAAACACAAAATTGAGACACATGGCCTGACAATGACATAATATTTGAAGTTGGGACTGTGCTCAAAGATCCAGAACATATGGTTGAAAGAATTTTCTTATAAAAAGCATCTACCGAGACACTTTCTAGATTCTTATTCACAAAAGGCATGTTCCCCAATCCCTCTTATTCTCATTAAAAAGCATTACCCACAAATCGGGTGACTGACTATTTTTCCCTCAAATGTGTTTCTTTCTTTGCCAGCACGAGAACCACCCTGTTGACTAGAAAGTTAAATGCACAGCCATCAAGGAAGCAATGCAAACCAGACTGCCAAACATATTATGAATATATTGCTCGTCTTAAAAATGCTAGTTGGTTTTTCATACTGGAGTATTGACTAACTGTCTGTGTTTGATGTATGGTTTACCAGCCTGATGTCGACTTATGGTTAGAGCTTAACTTGTTAGTTCTGCTTTTGCAGCCAATTCAGAATAACTACAGATGCCTCGAGATATTAAAATTGACTGCTCAAATGGACTCAGTGTGGGAGTTTCATTGGTTTTAAATTGATAACAGCTGAAAAGAGTGAATGATTAAAGTGTACATGGGCATAGGACACAGCTCTCTCATAGGAACTCTTGTGAACAGACTCCCTTAGTGTGGGAATTTTTCTCTTTTTTTTTTTTCTATCATAGTTACTGCTAAGCAATCTTGGGTTAAATTTTTAAAAATTACACAAGAATATTCAGGAGCCTAGAGAAGAAATAATTTCAGAGAAACTGAAATAAATTTTGATGAAGTGGGTTTCTGTTCTGTAGGGAACATTTAAAGTTAAGTAGCATTCCATAAGGTGGTAATTGTGTCTATTTCCCAGGCATTTGAGTTAAATAAGCTGTATAGGAAGTATAAACTGTCATAATAGAAGGGGTGGAGTGTTGTGTACATCTCTTACTTCAACTCATAAAAGCCGAAGCTCCGAGGTACCTTATCACAGTTAAGTCAAACAAAGCTTCTTTTTTGCTTTCTTATTCTCCTGGGAACAGTTATTATTGTTTTCATTATTTAAAAAGATACTCTGCATACATCCTTCTAATACAGGGAAAAAGGACACACACCAAAAAGGAAAACTTTTCTCCCTCGCCTCAAATCAGCAATACTTATATGAAAAAAAGTTTTATGAAAATGTACTTTCACAATTTAATAGTAGCTTAGGAAGAAAGCCCACTAAAGAAAAGAATTCAGAGAAATTTAAAGAAGTTTATTTAAAAAAAGAAATATCTGTCTAATGCATGCCTTCTTTAACTTCTATTTTTCCAGTAGTTCAGTGCCCTGACTCTACAATGCTACAGCCTAACTTCATTCTATTTTCAATTGTCTTTGGTATTTTATCTTGGCATTCTATTAAAAATATGGTGAGGGCCTCATATAGATGAAAGAAGCCCTCATGGTGCAGTGGTTAAAGTGCTCGGCTGCGAAGCAAAAGATGGATGGTTTGAACCCACTAGCTGCTCCGTGGGAGAAAGATGTCACAGTCTGTTTCAGTAAAGATTATATCTTTCCAAACCCTATGGGACAGTTCTATTCTGACCTATGGGTTTGCTGTAAATAGGAATTCAACACAACGGCAACAGATTTTCTTGGTATATAGATGACTGAAAGAGAGCATCAATCTATAATAATGAAATTAAGTTGGGATTAGTTGAGAATATATACAGGTATCCCCCCACTTTTCGAAAATTCGCTTTTACGAAAGAAGTACATTAGTACCTGTTTTCGATAACCGAAAGACGTCCGAATAGGATTTTCACTTTTACGAAAAAAAGGTGAAAAGTGGAAATAGTGTTCAGCATTTGTTTTGCAGCAAGCCCGTAAAGAGGCAGCACGTACCCCTAGCAGCGAGAGTGGTGTTGGCAAGCACCTTCCCAGGAACTACACTCAGCTTCTTAGCATCAAGCCGACATAGCTTTGAACTGTGTCTGTGAGCATCTGTGCTTTATCGTGATTTTTGTGCACCGTTAGCAAGATGTATCTTAAGGTATCAGAAAAGCCTAAGAGAGCTCATAAGAGTTTTATGTGTTATTTGGTAGGTTATTTTTTGGATTTGGGAACACGCAAAAATTTTTCCCATAGAAATTAATGGTAATTGCGCCTTTATGCCATTTAGGCTTATGAAAGATTTCACAGGAACGCTCTACTTTCAGATTCTCAAGGACAACCAGTAAAGCCAAATATTATGTATTCTTTTAGTGTATTTGTTTGAAAACAAAAGCTGAAATATTCTACCCAGGTAGCACATCCCAAGCATGTAGCAAAATATTAACCTAGTGTTAATTATAATTAATGTAATAATAGTGAATATTTCATAATAACATCAGTGGAGAATGGTAAAGGTACATATGCTCACATGTGTAAGATAATCAAATTATTAACAGTGCTTTAATTTAAAAAAAAAAAGGCATGAATGTTCTGTTCAATGTTTACAAGAAAAAATGTTAAATATTTACTGCTCAAATTTTGTCCAAAAGCATAACTTGTGAACCTTGTAAAAATGCCTTCCTGAGATAGTTAGAGCCACTGAATCAAATTTTGTAACGGGATAGATAGCTTGTGCAGATAGCCATGTACAAGGATTGACATTCCCATAAGATGTAATTCCTCTAGAAATGTAGAGCAAAAGAGAAACTTTCGTTCTTTTTCAGCGGTTGTTAAGTTCCAGTTTTTTAATGATTTTCTTATCTATCCGCTTTAGAGAGGAGGAAGATTTTAGAGGATATGTCATCCAAGTTAAACACATATGAGGGCCATTAACTTGAATATATCACTCCTAACATGTCCCTTTGAACTTGGAACTCAAACTCATAGGAAGAAAAGAAAAGATGGGGCCGGAAAAGTACTGGCCTCAGTTAACCTCACAATGAATGAATCTATCATACAACTAGATGCTGAGAAATAAGAAAGCAAATGGTCTGAAAAGAATATTTTGAGGATGTATCAGATAATCTAAATTTTACAAAAGACATTACTCCTCTAGACCCCCTGATCATTTGCACCACCTCATGCATCTAATCTCTGAACAGCAAAACACTGTGTTTACATCTTTTGTGACTCCACATTTCAAAGCACTGGGGCCTTGAGTATGTTACAATTTTTCCCTCTTAAAAAAATTAATTAACAGAGGAAAGCATTCTATGTTACGTAAAGAATTTGACAGGACCTCACTTAATGTTTTTTAGAAACAATTAACATGTCAAAGAGGAAATGAGGGCACTTTTTGCTTATAAATCTGTTTATATAATTACCAGTTGAAGAAGTCATCAACATTTTAGAAATAGAAGCAAGGGTAGGCATTCTCTTCACCAAAAACACAATCCCCAGTGATTCCACCTACCTCAGATCTTCTAGCATAATTTTCTTGTATTCATGTACACACTTGCATGTATACCCCTTTAAATAGAAAGATCATATGTTTCTAGTATGCGAATATATTCCTTGCATCTTCCTTTGGTGCTTCCTGAGTCATTCAATTTTTTGCCCATAGAATTCGTCAATATTGCAACTCGAAGCTTGAATTTTTTCTTCAGTTCTTTCAGCTTGAGAAATGCCAAGCATGTTCTTCCCTTTTGGTTTTCTAACACCAGGTTTTCACACATTTCATTTTAATACTTTGTCTTCTCCAGCTGCCCTTTGACATCCTCTGTTCAGCTGTTTTACTTCATCATTTCTTCCTTTCAATTTAGCTATTCTCTGTACAAGAGCAAGGTACAGAGTCTCTTCTGACATCCATTTTGGTCTTTTTTTTTTTTTTTTTCCCTATCTTTTTAATGAACTCTGCTTTCTTCATGTATGAATTCCTTGATGTCATCCCACAACTCTTCTGATCTTCGGTCATTGGTGTTTAATGTGTCAAATCTATTCTTGAGCTGGTCTCTAAATTCAGGTGGAATACACTCAAAATTGTACTTTGGCTTTGTGGACTTGTTTTAGTTTTCCTCAGCTTCAACTTGAACTTGCATATGAGCGATGGATAGTCTGTTCTGCAATAGGCCCCTGGCCTTGTTCTGACTAATGATACTGAGCTTTTCCATCATCTCTTTCCAAAGATATAATCGATTTGATTCCTGTGTATTCCATCTGGTGAGTTCCATGTATATAGTCACCATTTATGTTGTTGAAAAAAGGTATTTCCAATAAATAAGTCATTATTCATTCAAAAAGAATTCAAATTCATTCAAAAAGAATTGATTGATGTTTATCCATTTCAAAAGGTAGCATATGATTAAGAACCGATGGTACTGAAGAAAGAAGTTCAAGTCACACTGAAGGCATTGACAAAATACAAGGCTTCAGGAATTGAAGAAATATAATGCAAGATGTTTCGACAAATGGATAGAATGCTGGAAGTGCTTCCTCATCTATACCAAGAAATTTGGAAGATAGCTCCCTGGCCATCTGACTGAAAGAGATCCATGTACGTGCCTATTCCAAAGAAAGGTGAGCCAATGGAGTACAGAAATTATTGAACAATATCATTAATATCACATGTAAGTAAAATTATGCTGAAGACAATTCAAAAACAGTTACAGCAGTACATCTCCAGGGAACTGTCAGAAATTCAAGTTGAATTCAGAAGAGGACATGGAATGAGGGATATCGTTGCTGATGTCAGATGGATCTTGGTTGAAAGCAGAGAATACCAGAAAGATGTTTTCCTGTATTTTAGTGACTATGCAAGGGCATTCGACTATGTGGATCATAACAAATTATGGATAACATTGTGAAGAATGGAAATTCCAGAACACTTAATTGTGCTCGTGCCAAACCTGTACATAGATCAAGAGGCAGTCATTCAAACAAAACAAGGAGTTACTGCCTGCTTTAAAATCAGGAAAGGTGTGTGTCCGAGTTGCGTCCTTTCACCATACTTATTTAATCTGTATGCTGAGCAAATAATCCAAGAAGCTGAATTATATAAAGAAAAAGAGGGCATCAGACTTGGAGGAAGACTTTTTAACAACCTGTGATATGCAGATGACACAACCTTGTTGCTGAAAGTGAAGAGGACTTGAAGCACTTACTGATGAAGATCAAAGGGTATGAATTACACCTCAACATAAAGAAAACAAAAATCCTACGAGTGGACCAATAAGCAACATCATGATGAACGGAAAAAAAATTCAAGTAGTCAAGGATCTCATTTTACTTGGATCCACAATCAACGCCCATGGAAGCGACAGTCAAGAAATCAAATGACACACCGCATTGGCAAATCTACTGCAAAAGACCTCTTTGAAGTGTTAATAAGTGAAGATGTCACTTTGAGGACTAAGGTGTGCCTGACCCAAGCCATGGTATTTTCAGTCCCCTCATATGCATGTGAAAGCTGAACAATGAATAAGGAAGACTGAAGAAGAATTGATGCCTTTTAATTATGGTTAGGTGAAGAATATTGAATATACCATGGACTTCCAAAAGAATGAACAAATCTGTCTTGGAAGGAGTACAACCAGAATGGTCCTTAGAAGCAAAGATGGGTAAGACTACGTCCCACATACTTTGGACATGTCATCAGGAGGGATCTGTCCCTGGAGAAGGACATCATGCTTGGTTAAGTAGAGAGTCAACAAAAAAGAGGAAGACCCACCATGAAATGAACTGACACAGTGGCTGCAACAATGGGCTCAAGCATAACAGTGACTGTGAGTATGGCTCAGGACCAGGCAATGTTTTGTTCTGTCCTACATAGGGTCGCTATGAGTCGGAACAGACTCGACGGTGCCTAACAACAACAACAGTAGTGGTTAAGAGCTATGGCTGCTAACCAGAAGTTTGGCAGTTGGAATCTCCCAGGTGCTCCTTGGAAACCCTGTGGGGCAGTTCTATTCTGTCCTATATGTTGCTATGAGTCGGAATCGACTTGATGTCAACAGGTTTGGTTTTGGTTACCAGAAGAATGAACAAATCTGTCCTGGAAGAAGTACAGTCAGAATCCTCATTAGAAGCAAGGATGGCAAGACTTTGTCCGACATACTTTGGACATGTTATCAGCAGGGACCAGTTCCTGGAGGACAGCATGCTTGGTAGAGGGTCAGTGAAAAAGAGGATGACCCTCAACAAGATGGACTGACACAGTGGCTGCAACAGTGGGCTCAGACATAGCAACTCTTGTGAGAATGGTGCAGTGTTTCATTCTGTTGTACATAGGGTTGCTGTGAGTCAGAACCCACTCATCAGCACCTAACAACAACAGTATGAGAATGAATAGTCTTGAAGAAAAATAATAATTCTTAGAAATATTCTGTTAAAAACACACTAGGAGAGACAATCACATCTGTATATGAGGTTGTGGTCAACTCGGGATGCCACAGTGACATGAAAAAAAAAAAAAATTAGTGCAAAGATGGCTGTGCAGTGTAGGAGCTGACTAGACTTTTCTACTAACCAGGACAGTATATAAGGACAGCATGTTTTCCTGCCTCTTGCTATAACATGAAGGTCAGGGTAGGAAGCCAAAGCCTTGGCCAGGAATCTCTGGTCTCAGAAGAGACTGAATGGGTAGGAGGTGGATTATTGGGAAGGGAAGGACCACAGACTTACTGTGTCCAGGACCAGAAAACAGAGAATAAATAGCTCACTGGAGAAAGTTTGGGGATGCGGGGCATTGTGTCTGAGGAATTCTGAGCATGGTAGTGAATAATTTTGCATGAAGTCTTATTGGAAAGCACTTCTCTATTATATCCCATGGTCATCTGTCCTACAGTAAATCATTCCATGAAGAACATTACCAAAATTTTCAGTCTTTGGATTCCTCCTGGCCTTCGAGATGTGATTCTCTAAGTCAAGAGTCAGAGAAACTGTAGTGAAATGTGCTCAGATTCAGGTTAACATGCCGAGCTGGATTATAGACACTCTTTAGAGATCTGGCAAAAGGAGCGTGTAGGGAACAATAAAGGAGCCCTAGTAACACAGTGGTTAAGTGCTTGGCTGCTAACCAAAATGTTGGTAGTTTGAACCCACCAGCCGCTGTTCAGAAGAATGATGTGGCAGTCTACTTCTACAACAATGACAGCCTTGGAAACCCTATGGGGCAGTTCTACACTGTCATATAAGGCCATGATGAGTAGGAATTGACTTAACGGCAAAAGGTTTCTAAACAATTGGACGTGCCACGTCTTTCAGTCAGAGTTCTCCAAAGAAGCAGAAATAATAGAAGATATTTATATCTATATATCTACATATAGATATACATCTATATATGTATATCTGTCTATCTATATGTGTATACAAAGAGAGAGAGACATTTGAGGTTCAACAGTTGTAAGAGAGTGTGAGGAGCAGTGGGTAATTCTGCTTGGATGAAACATAGAGGTTTCATGAGAAGAAGTGTCTGTAACAGGTATTTTGCATAGTCCCAAGCTAAGGCATTTGTACTCTATAGGCACTTTTCCTATTCACTATTTTATTTGTTTGGCAAACATTTATTGAGGACATTCCATGTTGCAAGCAATGGGCTAAGAACTGGGCCCACAAAGATGAATAAGATGCGATTCCTTCCTTCAAACGGCACTCCTGCTCTGCTTAGAAGGAAATATTCTGCATCAAGAAAACCACTTCTATACCCAGAAAAACTGGCTGTACTTTTAAAGGCCAATGGAAAGATGCACAAAAAGGCTATGTTATAGAACTAATAGTTTGTTACCTAATTTTACTTAATTCCCATATAACCCCATACAGCCATATTCCCATATAGCCAAGGCCCCTGCAACCTCTAGGTATGCATGAAGTAACACTGACATTAAGACACAAATGTCACAAGTCATGGATCCCACCTCTATAATCACAGCAACTTAGACTTTCTCTGTCTCTAAGCTCTCCATAGCTACTTTTGGAGTACCTGGAGTGTGTCGCATATGATGAGGATTGCCCCCTTCATGTTTTTCTTTGTTTCTTCTTTCATACTCCCACTGTTCACAAACTGCCCAAGTAGGGCACCTCACCACTGCTATAAAGCCAGCACCTTCCAAGAGGTGGCTGCTTCCCTGCCTAGGCACTCTGCAGAAGCTTGTGACCTACAAAGCCTTCCAAGTGTCAAACAGTTCTCCCCTCCGCCTGGTTCCCGCCATACTTCTGGGTCCACTTCATCTCCAGGGGAAATAGGAAGACTCCTCCCCTCCCCACGCCACTTGCATGCTGCATTTAGTTCTTTAGGGCTGAAGTAACAACTCCTACGCTTTGAATATCACAAAGTGAGAAATAATTTCTTTCCATTCTGCCTGAGCCTCTTTCCTTAACAAAAGTCAGACCTGCTCCCTGGGGTTTATGTGGGGTACATGGACCATTTTTTCATCTCTGAGAACTCCCATTGACCTCCACTAACTGCCTTTCCACCAACGAATATCAACTCTTGCAGTTAGACATCTGGGGTGGTGCACGTTATTCTGCCAATTCAGTAGGCAGGTCTAACTGAGATAAGCCACTTCCCAAGGTTCCCCATAAGAAGTCCCTTTATATAGAAAGGTAACATACCTGAAGGGTATGCAATTGACCTAGAAAATGTGAAGTATATGAAGCAGCGTCTCACAGTGCAGTGCCTGTTCCTTCAATTTTATCTAATGTGGGCAACTTCAGGGCAGAAGAAGGTGTTCTGGAACTGTTACTACACAGGCACTTTCTGCAGTAAGAGCTACAAAATGAGAAACACTGTATTTGACTAGAAGCCCAAAAGAGACAACATGTTTCTGGAAATGCATCATGTCTACTAATTTGGACCCATAACCCCTTTTTTTCCCCTTATATTCCTGAAAATGTTTTTCAAGTTCTTTGCATGGAATAACTAACAACCACATTGCTCTGAGCAGCCCACAGGGAGTGGCCAGTCCTGTGCAGACATTACCACACCTCCACGGAGTTAGCCAACACTTCCACTGAACTTCGTAATTCCCCAGCCCCTTAATATGGTTTATTATAAAATCCTTTACCTGCCTCAAAGCATTTTTCATCAAAGCTACTTTTAAGCTGAAGCTGAGGACCAAAGAATGCCTTTAACAGAATCCTTAAATAGCTTTTAACCTGAGGCTGAGAAAAGAAAGTGCTTTTAACCTAAAGTGCTTTCCTCTCCAGTACTTCAGACTGTACCTAGCACTCAGCGTTTGTGGCTATGAGAACACCCATAAGATCCAAATGAAAGAGACTCCATTACAGAAATTCAGATCTGTTATATTAATACATTACAAGTAATATTTGAAATCATTAAGCAGTTTTACTCCAACTAAATTTGAGTCTTTTCTTACTGAACTATGCATTCATGCAAATAGATTGAAGTCTACCACCTGGGATTCTAACAAATCTATACTGATATTGGGAAAAATACAATCTACTCTCATAGATTTTACTTAAATCTGGAGTAAGTCAAAATTTCTACACTTTCCCCACCCACAAAGAATTTTGCAACTCTGATCACTCACTGGATAATGATATTTCCAGTTTTAGTTCACATTAACCCACTGCCGTCGAGTCAATTCCGACTCACAGAGACCACATAGGACAGAGTAGAACTGCCATACAGGGTTTCCAAGGAGCAGCTGGTGGAATCGAACTGCCAACCTTTAGGTTAGCAGCCAATCTCTTAACCACTGCACCACCAGGGCTCCTAGTTCACATTAGTTGGACTAAAAAAGTAAATTATTTATAATTAGCTTAATCAATTATCTAAATGAATTTTATGTGTCAAATATTCTCCTCAGATTTGTTACTCAAATGGAAATAAAAGCACTGATATCAATTAGGTTGCCTACTTACTTGACTAAGTAGGAACTTCAGTGGGGGTTAAAACTACAGAAGTTTTAACTGAAGTTCCACTGATGTTTCTACTTAGTCAAGTAAGTAGACAACCTCATTGATAAAAGTATTAACTTCAGAGTAATTACAGTAAATTATGGGATTTAACAGTTAAATTCCATAGATGGTTTTCAATTTTAGAGGTCGTCTTAGTCATCTAGTGCTGCTGTAACACAAACACCACAAGTGGATGGCTTCAACAAAGAGAAATTTATTTCTTCACAGTCCACTAGGCTAAAAGTCCAAATTCCAGGCATCAGCTCCAGAGGAGGACATTGTGTCTCTGTCCACCTTCTCATCAATGTCCTCCCAGATTGGGGGTAAGGCTGGCGTTGCAATCCCACCCTAATCCTCCCAACATAAAATTACAATCACAAAATGGAGGACAACCACACAATACTGGCAATCATGGCCTAATCAAGTTGATACATATTTTTGGGGGGACACAATTCAATCCATGAATACACACATATGGGATAAGGTGGCAAAATTTGAATTTTACCTTCCTCCGCTTCCTTTGTTGGTCCTCTCTATAATTCTAATGAGATGAAGATAGGCAAATGAAAAGCAGAAGAATAGGTAACCCAGATTGTAAATAATTAGTCTTTAATTAAAATTTGACCACGTTCAGTATCCAAAACGTGCTAAAGCAAACTAAACTGAAATATATTTTTCTCATATTCAAGTTATCATGTCATAATCTTTAGGTAGAAATCACCTTCTTTCATAGATTATCCTTTATTTATCTATTTGTTTTTATTTATATATTTAATTTTTAACCTATTTATTTTTATATATTTAATTTTTAATTTATTTTTAACTATTCATTCAAGGCCATATAATGTAATAAATGCATAAAGACAAGTACAAATAAAAGAAACTGCATTTATCTTGTCCTACTATGTAAATAGTTTCCTTCACCTTGAATATTCTTTCCAAGCTTCCTGTACCTGGTAAATTTCTACTCATTTTGACTGTCACAGCTCAGTTACAATCCTGTGAAGCCATCCTGCCTTCCTCATTCTGAATTTGTTATCCCCTCTCTTCATCCCAAAGTTATAATATCATTGGAGTCCCTGGGTGATGCAAATGGTTAAAGCATTCAGCTATGAACCAAAAGTTTGAGTCCACCCAGAGGAGCCTTGGCAGAAAGGCCTGGCTATCTATTTTTTTTGAAAAATCAGCCATTTAAAACCCTACCAAGCACAGCTCTACCTGACACACGTGGGGTCACCATGAGTTGGAGTTGACTGGACAGTAACTGGTTTGTTACTGTTCATAATTTCATTATTCAATTACTTCAGTATCTTCCAACTGGACTGTGAGCTGTATCTGATAAACCAGAGACCTCTACTTACAGGGAAGTTATTAACTAGAAAGAGGTGAGGAATGAACAGATCAGGATATGAAATTCTTCAGTGGTTTTAGAATTATTGTTTACAGTTTCTTATTCCTCCTTGTTACAACACATATGTCAGAGGACACTCCTTTCATGGATCCTGTCCCTCTCCCCAACCTCAGAATGTTGGGGTACTTGTTACCTGTGTGTTAAGTTGTAGGACTTCTCTTTTCTCTTCATGCTCATTCTCTGACTGTTGGAGGCTATTGTAGGGCTGAAATATTCCAATCTACAGCTCAAAATTCTGTCTGCATGCTGGTGCTCTCCAAACTTAAAACTTCAGCCTCAAACTTGAGATTCGTTAAACTCCAGACCTTCCTATTGAAATGTCCATTTAACATCTCTTTGAATGTTTGGTAGACATCTCAAATTTATATAGAACAGCCCTAGGCCTGTGATTCCCGTGCCAGCACATAGTCTCTGACTCATCTGCCAGCTGGAGTCACCCTCCATTACTCTCTGTCCCTTTTACTCTCATCAGCAAATCCCATCTGAAAAATATATTCTGACTTCAGCTCCTTTTAGTCACTTCCACTATTAGCACCCTTATCTAAGCACCATCATCCTTCTCTAGAATATTTCACTAGCCTCCTCCCTGGCCTCTCTGCTTCTCCACGCCACCCCCTTAAATCTAGTCTCTACCCAGCAACTAGAAGGATCATCTAAAAATATAAATTACATCGTGTCGCTCCCTTGCTTAGAAATCAATTACTTAGAATAAAAACACTCTTGGAATAATATCTTGTGCCTTTCCTGTGACCCATAGGGTCCTACCTGGTTTGACCTGCAGGCTACATTTTTAATCTCATTTCCCCTTCATCGCTTTACTGCAGCCACCCTGGACTTCTTGCTGCTCCTCTAACACACCCAGCTACTTCCCTAGGCCTAATGCACTTCCTGCTGCAGTGATGGAATGCTGTCATTTACTCCTTCACATCATTCATTCTCTGCTCAAATTCCTTTACCTCGGGGCAGCCTTCTCTCACAACACCCCCGCCCCCAACTCTTATCTCCCTGCCTTGCCTTATTTTTTCATAGCATTTATCACCATGTAACAGTATATTATATATTAACATGTTTATGTGTTAGCTTCCCCACTTGCATATAGGCTGTGTGAGGACAGAGACTGTTTTCTTCCCTCTTGCATCCCCAGTAAGCATTACAAAATACTCAGAGTTAAATTGAATGAATTAATAAAACAATGCGTGGAATAGTCACTTGGTCCTTTTCTCTACTGTTGTGATTCTGTGTGTGTATGTGTGTGTTACTTTGGGTAAGCAAAGGAAGGGCAACTTGGGCAAAGTTACTGCCTAGAGAAATAGAGAAAAATTTCATACTCGTTATTCTATTTGGTTTGATAATCTCTTCATTTAAGATGCAATTTTCTTCCATGCTGGTGGACTCACCAAAGAATCCATTGCATTAATTAGACCAAAATGGAGTTGAGATCTATTTTCATAGAGCTTAGAGCTTAGGATAGGAAAAGAAGGATCGAGGGTACTTCATGAAAGTACTGTCTGGGTTTGAGGGTGAAACTGTGAAAGATGAAGACTGTTGGAAGCCTGAAAAGGGAAAAAAAGAAAATGGAATGGACTGAGGAAGAAGTCTGCCATTTTGTCTGCGTGGCAGTTGGTGCATCCCTGAAGCTCCTCTTTGGGCAGCTGTTGTCAGAGGATGCTTTCCCTGCAGCCACCTGTACGACTTTGATTGGAAGCTTTGTTGTTGCTGTTTTTGTTGTTGTTAGTTGCCATTGAGTTGACTCTGATTCATGGTGACTTTGTGTATAACAGAAGGAAACATTGCCTGGTCCTCTGCCATCCTCGTGATTGTTGGTATGTTTGAGTCCATTGTTGTGATTATTGTGTCAGTCCATCTCATTGAGAGTTTCCCCCCTTTCCACTGACTCCCTACTTTAGACCTCAGCCTACACTTGTTTGCAGAGATTTTCTAGCATCATGGAAAATCTTCTCCAGGCAAATCTTTCCATAGTGGATATAGTGGGCTTACCCATCAGGGACTTTAAAATCTGCTTGATGAGGTGCAGCAATATGAATAAACATGTGGGGGGAAACTACACATCGAAGTGTATGTATTTGGGAACTCCTATTTATTTAGATTCCAAACTACTTAAAAGTTAAAATAATTAAGCTTTTTCCTGGACTGGTTCCTTACAAGAAGAAAAAAAATCACGAGTAAACAAGACATTGAGAGAGATTTACTTTCAGTGAGTAAGAGATTCAGTAATCAGCGCAATTTTCAAATATCTAAGTACCAAAAAGTAGCAGCCAGCGTTTTAATCAAAGCCCTGAGACATGGTAAGATAATGCAGTACCTTCTGAGATATTGACGAGAGATTAAATTCATAGTGTTTTAGTATTAAGTATATTTTGCTGTATCTTAATTCAAAGATACTGGCTATCCAGTTAAGCATAGTATTTACTTAAATCACCCATTTCCCAAAACATTCTCAGTAAAATTTTGGGAAAGTCATATGATGGGTGCCTCTATGGTGAGTATTTTAAAGGAGAAAAAAAGGGATGGGGAACAGAGAACTGGAGAAAATATAAAAGATAAGAGTGGAAACCCGAACCTTCCAAGGAAAACGAAATGTTCACAGGTTAAAATCAAGGAATGAATTCAGTTATATTGTTAAAATTAGTCATGTTGAGAATATTATTTTTGCCTTTTAGTATCCATTACCTATCCATTATAGCAACCTATTGGGAAATGCCATGCCCACGTGTGTGACGTTTTGTTGGGAGGAAAATTCAAGTGGATACTGCCTACTGTGTAGTGTACCCACATACTACATGTGTAGTAATCACAAGGGCTATGTTTTTGTCTCCCTACCCCAGGTTTTTATGACATAATCTCAATCAACTGGGCACTCTCTCTTGGAACTTCAAATCTTGAGCAGTTGACAGTTGTTGTTTGCCATCGAGTCGACTCCAGCTCGTAGCTACCCTATAGGACAGAGTAGAACTGCCCTATAGAGTTTTCTAGGCTATAGGAGCAGATTGCCAGGTCTTTTCTCCCACAGAGCCGCTGGTGGATTTAAACTGTTTTATCTATCTAGTGCTGTCATAACAGAGGAGCCCTGGTGGCGCAGCGGTTAGGAGCTACAGCAAGCTGTGGTTGCTAACCAAAAGGTCAGCACTTCAAATCCACCAGCCTGCTCCTTGGAAACTTCATGGGGCAGTTCTACCCTGTTCTATAGGGTCACTATAAGTCTGAGTTGAAATAAATTGTGATATTTCTTTTATAGCCAAAAAAAAAAAAAAAAGCCAAAACCGAAATGGTCAGATTGAGTTGAAATCTATTCAACCAGTTTGGTTTTTTGTTTTTTTGTTTTTGGCTATAACAGAAATACCACAAGTGGTGGCATTAACAAATAAAACTTTATTTTCTCACAGTTTAGGAGGATAGAAGTCTGAATTGAGGGTGCTGGCTCTAGGGGAAGGCCTTCTCTCTTTGTCAGCTCTGGGAGAAGGTCCTTGTCTCTTTTCAGCTTTTAATCTTTGGTTCTTTGGTAATCTTCAGGTGGTGTGGCCTCTTCCTTCTGCCATCTCTGCTTGCTTCCCTGTGCCTCGTCTGATTGTTTTGTATTTCAAAAGCGATAGATTTAAGACATATCCTCTGCTGATATGACCTCATTAATTGTTGTAACAAAGAAAACCCTATTCCCAAATGGAATTCCATCCACAACTATAAAGGTCAGGATTTCCACCACGTACTTTTGGGGGACACTTTTCAAACCAAAACAGAAGTCCTTATGACAGTGCTGGGGGCCGGGGGGGGGGGCGGGGGGCGGTGGCGATGGAAATAGCCTTGTGACCTAGGTATCCAAGTTACAGATAGTCGCTCTATTTCCTCCTTCCTATTTCTTGGATTTTTCCAATCATCTTGGTTTCTAAACATTCCTAAGACTGTTCCCTCGGCCTCCAGTAAATTCTTTGAGTGCCCTCCCACCCTCACCCCACAATATCCTTCAGATAAATTTTCCTTTGCTTAATATAGCCACCGTGTTTTTTTTTTTTTCCTACTGCTTGCTGCCAAAAACTTTAACCAGTACCCTTCATGACCAAGACAATTGTCTGATTTCTGTGTGTGTGTGTGTGTGTGTGAGCAGTTTGGTTTTTTGTTACTGTTTTCTGTTCCCCTTTATATTCCTTATGTATGTATAGTCATAGGTGGTTTGTTTCTTTTTTTTTTTTTAAAAAATGCCTAGAGTAACTGCAATGGCCCTCTGTCCTGAAAGCCAAATATCATCATTTTGGAAAGCACGTGGAGCCTGTCTTCCTGGGTAAATGATGATAACACCGTCACATTATTTGAACATTTAACTGCCTCTATTTTTTTTATTGAGTAGTTTTCCTCATAGTTTTGATTCATTTGGAATCTAACTGACAAAGATCCCATTACTGGGTGTTCTTACTATAATTTGTCAAAAAATATATAGCAGAGATGAGGGAGAATGAAGCTAATTTGTACTCTGGGAGACTTAACCTGGTTATGCTGATGGACTAACTAAATCGGTCAAAAGTTTGAGAGTTTAGAGATTAAAAACTATCGTTCCCTAGTTAAACTCTAATTCATTATGTAAACAATGTGATTTATAAGTGCAGTCATGTGGAAGGCCTATTTGTTTTTCTCACCAAAAGATGCTTTCAGAGAAAAATTGCAGAAAATGGATTTTCTCCAACCAGTGTGTTGCCTGCCACCCCGGGTGTAAGTGCTGAAACAGTAGAAAGAAGATATAATGATCACACTAGCCAAGGCCATGGGCATTTGCAGAGGATTCCAAAAATATTGGCACCCCTATAAAGAGGTGTTTTCTAAATAATAGAAGTTGTTAAGAGAGGAAGAAAGGATTGCCAGTGAGCTCACAGATGGGAATATAGGTGGGGAGCCGGAGCTCAGGGTTTTGGGACTGCTCCCTTTTTTGGGATACCATAAGGAAGGGGGAAGCAGAAAGAATCCTTAACATTGTGCCAGGACAACGGGCATGAAAGTTGAGAGGGCAAAAGCTAGTTCATTAATGCTTGCCAAGAAAACAGAAATCTTCTCCCTCCCTCTTCCTTCCCTACACTATTTTAAGATAGAAGGTTCTGTGACTCTCATAGTTTAAGGGTCCTGCGAGGAGTATCAAACTCTGGACTGTATCATATTTACAGATAGGTGGCAATCCCACAACACACCTTAAATCTAGCAATGAAAATTTAGCTAAATGTCTAAGATTTTCTTTCTTTGGCTAGCACTTTTCAGTTTGCAAAGTTGTTTCGTGTGTCACATCATCTCCTCTATGTGATACGATTTCTCCTATGTTGAAAGTTAATATTGTACTCAAGGTTCTTTCAGTTGTAATAGATAGAAACTTACCTAAAATGCAGAATTAATAATGGAATTTTTTTTTTTTTTTTTAATGAAAAATCCAAGGGATAAGGTTAGCTTCAGGCATGGATCTAGAAGCACAAAAGGGCATCAGATCTTGGTCTACCTCATCACTCAGCTTTATTTTCCTCTCTTTGGCTTAATTTTCCAGCATGTCTTTTCAGAAGGTGACAAAATAGCTTCTGGAAGCTGAGACTTAAATCCTCATAGTCAACCCATTTCTTCCTCTAGAAAGAGGATTTCTCTTTCCCAGTAGCAACAGAAAAAGTCTCAGAGTTTATTTTACTGGACTCATTTGGGCCATGTGTTCCTGCCTGAACCAATTATTGCAGCCAGGAGATGAAATGTATGTTTATCCCTAGAGTTGCAGGATAAATATAACCAAAACAAATGGCAGGAAAATTGGGAGAAGGTATCATTCCCAAAGGAAAATCAGGATGCCTGTATCATAGGATAGAGGAATAGATGCTGGGCCGCAAAACCAACAGATGCCCACTATACTTTTCCTAGCCAGTGTCATCTGTGATGATGAATCTCACTGAGCTGTCCTTTCTATTGCAATTGCAAGCCCTCTCCTGAAACTTCCTAGCCAGTGCTACACCCATGTCAAGTATATTTGGTTAAAAGAAACAAATTCACTCAGCAGAGCTCAATTAAAAGGTGTGGGAGTTATTGTCTGAACACAGGGAATCTCATGGAACTTCGTGGCAAGGATATAATGTGCCTGAAGTTAGGCATTGGACAGTCAGTAGCTGAGGTATATCTGCTTCATTCTCCTCTCTCTGGTTCCTCTGCCCACTCACACATTGCAACTGACCATCTTTCAGAATGACTGCCGCAGTCCCAGAGTCTAAGTCTAGCTATCCTTAGGCTTCAAATCCCTAGAGCTAACTACCTCACCCTCTCAGTATCTCCATCTTAAATATTTTGGAGGGAGAATCCTATTGACCCAGTTTGAACCACATGACAACGTTTGATTCAGTCAGGTATTTCCTAGGGGGATGAGTTCTTACACCACTTTCCATTTTTTTCTCCTATCGCCATTCTTCTACATCTGAAATGCTCATCCTAACTTCTAAATACCAAACCCTCTATTCACCAAGACCCTCAGATTGCTGCTTCTCAGTCTCCTCCAACCAAGTAAAAAACTTGGTAGTCCTCTTAGCCTGCTGGGTTGACCCACCTCCTACTTGCAGACAGTTACCACTCCTACTGAATTGTTTTCTCCTCTCCATTTTAGGCTCATTGTCTTGGTTCAGGTCCTTATCATTCCCCACCTCCCCACCCCCCGCCGGGCCTAATGCTTTGTGACCCTAGGCATATTTTCCACATCTCTGTGTTTACTCCTCCATTAAATGAGGATGATAATATATCTACCACAGAAGGGTTGAGGATGGGTGGGAAGATTAAATAAGTTAGAATATATAAAGTACTTAGACCCCTGCCTGGTTTAATGTAAGTATGTAATAAATTTTCACTATTATTTCATACCTGTGCAATGACACTAACCACATTATATTGCAGTTGTTTATGAGAGTTATTCTTTTTCCCTAAACTGTAGGAGATCCTGTATCATTGCATTTTTAACCTGGATCATAGCTCCTGGCTTATAGTGAGCATCTGATAAATATTTATTGAACGAATGAATCAATCTTAGCATTCTTTACCATGCATAAAAAAAAAATGCATAGCAAGGGGTAATTGCTCACTAAATGGTCACTAAAATGAACTGGATTGCTCTAAAGTGAATACAGAATAAGAAGTGCCATAATATTTGGTAAGGTCATAGGCATTTGCATATGCATAATGAGTTTAAATTTTAAGTGGAAAAAATTTCCTTTGAGACTCCTTTCAGGGAAGAATGTAAACTGATGCAAAATTCCACATTCTTAGCAAATTTGGAATCAGTTGTGCTCCTCAGTTTCAGGTTCCATGTCCTACCTCTCTTTGTTTTCGTTCTCACAGCATAGTTTAGGGAATATTTCACCTCAACCCTGGTGTCATGGATTGAATTGTGTCCCCCCCAAAATATATGTGTCAAATTGGTTAGGCCGTGATTCTCAGGATTGTGTGGTTGGCCTCCATTTTATTATCTGATTAGCCTCCATTTTGTGATGTGTTGTAAATCCTAGCCTCAATGCCTGTGGTTATGGTCCCATTTGAGAAATAGCTGTTATTTTAATGAGGCAGGATTAGGTCATGTTAATGAGGGTTAAGGTGAGATGCAGTGCCCTTATTCAGGTCACAGTCCTGATCCAATGTATGGGGAATGTCCCTGAGGTGTGACCTGTATCACCTTTATCTCATAAGAGATAAAATGAGACAGAAGAGAGCAGAGAGAGAGGGACCTGAGTACCACCAAGAAAGAAGAGCCAGGAGTAGAATGCATCCTTTGGACCCAGGGTCACTGAGCTGACTATCTCCTCAATTCAGTGGAAGATTGATTCCAAGACACTTGTAGATCTCCAAGGGACATTGGGTCCACAGACATTGAAAGGAGACAAAGGCCTTTCCCTAGAGCTGACAGAGAAAGCCTTCCCCCTGAGCTGGCACCCTGAATTTGAACTTCTAGCCTCCTAAACTGTGAGAGAATAAATTTGTGATTGTTGAAGCCATCCACTTGTGGTATTTCTGTTATAGAGCACTACATAACTAACACAGAAATTTGGTACCATGAGTGGGATGCTGCTCTAACAGATACCTAAAATGTGGAAGTGCCTTCCATGGACACTCAGGGATATTATAATGCCTCACCATGTGCTCCCATTGCATCTGTATTTCCCCCAGTTATAGTGTTTTTCATGATGAAATGTTCTTACCTGTTTACATATACGCTGCTTCCACTAGGCAAAAAACTCAGAGCATAGGTAATGACTCTTGATTACCACATTAACAATGCTGTTTTTCATTTCTGCCATGGAGTAGGCACTCAAAATTTTCTTCTGCGAATAACTGAGTAAGTGAAAGAATGGATATCCTATAATGCCCTTTCCTCTATTTTCATCTGTCAAAAGAAGTTCTCTCCAATCTTCAATATCCACTTCATTCATTCATTCACTTATTTTTCTTGAATGACCTTCATCTCATCTTTTTTCTGAAACTCCCTTTATACCTTTTATAGCAGTCATTGCATTTTGTGTGCTTGTTATTTGAATACTTCTAATAGAGTCTTCAAGATTATAAATTTCTTTTTATCTCATTTATCCCCTAATATTCCTACCTCAGTGCTGCAAAGATACTCAATGCATATTTGTGAAATTTATTTGAATTATGATTTCCATTAAGGGGCTTTGTACTTGGTAGCAATTCTTCATGACTATAATCTCTAGTCAGTTTAAATCATTCAATTCAAACTTCTGAGTTATTTTTTCTTAAAAAATATTTTATGTCACTCTTTTCTTATAGTGGTTAGTCACTGTGTTTTTGAACAAATTTTTGTTACTCTAGCAAGTATTCAAAGCAAATACCCATGACTATTTCTCACTTCTCTACACTATGTCTGGGTGGTTTCAGTTCAGCTTATCTTCTTTCTGTTTCTTGCATAAAAATGCACATTTCCATGTTGCAGTGTATCTATAAGTGCTTCATCTTCCTGTTGGGTTGTCATGAATTCAAACTATTACCTTTTCCCAAGAAATGGATGAAAATCATGACTTCCTTGAAGTCTCATTGCACTCCATTTTGATAACCCCTTTGTAATAATTGGCAGTTCAAATCCACCAGGCTTTCCTTAGATACCTATGGGGCAGTTCTACTGTATCCTATAAGGTCACTATGAGTTAGAATAAACTCAACGGCAATGGGTTTGGTTTTTTATAATAGTGTATCATTTAGTACTCTGTTATACTGGATTATGTATTTTTCTCTCCAATTCTATTAGTTTGAAATTTAAGTGGCACCACCGATGGTGAAGACAATATCTTGCAAATCAATCATTCAACAAATATTTATTGAACATGTAGTGTGTGCTAAGCATGTTGAGGTACTGAGGATCCAGTAATTAAAAAAAAAAAAAAAAAGGCATAGCCCTTACTCTTCTAGGGTTTGCATTCTAAGCAAGGGAAACAACTAACCAGCAAGCACAACAGTCTAATGTGTGAGGTGGAAATAAGTACTATAAAAAAAGAAAAGCAAGGGGAGTGGAATGGAGAATGCCTCTTGGCAGTGTTGCCATTTTTCAAAAGACGGGTAGTAAAGACTACAATAAGAAGGCAACATTTGATCAGAGATCTACAGTAATAGAGTTCTACACAGAAGAAACAATAGGTGCAAAGTCCCTGAGGCAGGACTGTGTTTGGCATGAATGAGAAATGGCAAAGTAAGTGGACAGTGAGGCTGCCATCGAGATAGTGAGGGGGACAGAGGAAGGAAATAAAATGCATTAACTGGTGGATCATGGACTGCCTGGTAAGTCATAATAGGGACTTTGATTTCATTCTGAGCAAGATGGGAAGACTGTGGATCCACTAAATATTTGTTTCTTGGTCAGTAACAAATATTTATGGGTAAATAATACAGGCTAGAGTCTGAGCTAAGGATTGGAGACTATAAGGAAATATAGATGATTCAGGACCTCAGAATCTGCTTTGAAAGAATATATTTCATGTATTATAAATGTAAATATGCAATGCAAGGTAGCATAAATCAAGTTCTAAATGAGAGGGCTAGGCTAGGATTTCAAAGAATGTGTTCTGGGAAGCATTAGCCTAGAGAGATGTTCTTTGAAATAAAAGGATCTTGCTCAA
This sequence comes from Loxodonta africana, assembly GCF_030014295.1. Lineage (NCBI taxonomy): Eukaryota > Metazoa > Chordata > Mammalia > Proboscidea > Elephantidae > Loxodonta > Loxodonta africana. The sequence continues at coordinate 105,069,151 of NC_087347.1, read as the reverse complement.
ATAAGTTTAAGACATAGAGCATCGTCCATCCCCTCACAGAGATTCACAATACTTATTGGCATATTATAGACTCTAAAAATAAATACACATAAAAAAAACCTGTTTAACTTGGTTTAGCCTAGTGTTACCAAATCTTTTTGATCGCAGGATCCTTTTCCCTGCATCGTCTATTAACATCCTGAGGAACTGGGATTCCAAAGAACCTCTGTTACAAGAGACACAAAGCTGAGAGAGGAAGGAAAGATTTTTTGTGGAGAAAAGGTGATCTGAACTGAGCCTTAAAAGAAAGATGATACTTACATTAGTGAAGATGAAGGGCATTCAAGGCAGGAGAAATGTTAAGTAACTGACTTCAAAATAAGTCTCTTGGAACTTGCCTCTTCAGATAACACTGAGCCTAGAATGAATGTGCCAAATATCCTGATAAAACTATAATTTTGATGAGCATTGGTAGACTTCTTCTGAAACCCCCAAGGTACCAGACATGAAGACGAATTATTTTGTGGGAATTTTCTCAATTCCTTGGCATTATTATCTAGATACCTAAGTAAAGGCCCAGAGAGACTATAACTTACTCAGTCATCCCCACCTAATCGATGGCAGAGTGTTCGTTTTCCTGCTCTGGGGCCAGGGTCCTGTTCCATAAAGGATGGAGTTATGGTCTTTGTATGTCTGCAATAGACACTTTGGAATTAAAGCAAAAAATCAATTCCTATGCAAGATGAAGATTTCAGCATGCAGTGGACACAGAAACAATCACGTTAAAGAACAGCGCAGGCTTAGATTTTAATGAAGCTCATCCTTGTTTCTTTTGCAGATCAGATTTTTGGCTCCCATCTGCACACAGTGTGTGAACGTGAAAATTCCACAGTCCCGTGGTTTGTAAAGCAATGCATTGAAGCTGTAGAAAAAAGAGGTGAGTAGCTGAATGTGTAGCAGTTTCCTCCATTACTGCACTCTCCCAACAACCAGTGCGCAAGGTAACAGTGCCACTTGATTTGTCTGGGAAGCCGTGCAATTAAAACTTGACTTTTGTTAATCGGTTAAGAGGATCAAGTTTCGTATTAACTTCAGTTTTGTTTTTACAATAGGGACATTAAAAATTCTCACTAGTGTTCTTTTTTTTTTTTTTTAATCGTTTGTCTCTTTGACACGCTGTTGATTCTGTTGCAAACTTCTTGTTTTCAAGCCAGTGATAAAACATTCATAAAATATCAGCACTCATCCTATTAGAATCCTCTGAACATTCATGCTGGTAGATGTGCCAGAACATTTTTTGGTAAGCCCCCAACATTACCCACGTGAAGCAAATAGTGTTCCTATGTGCAAACAGTGATATTCCATCTTACACATGTTTGTGTTCAGGACAGAGCACAGCTAACTGGTTTTCCTGGAAAAATTAACACGCACACCTCCAGTGTTAAGATGACCTTTGATCCCTCTGTTTCAACATTCTGTTTTTCATCTGAAATCATTTCAGCTTACTGAAGAGAACAAAACAAAACCCAATTGACTCATCATTTCTACACCAGTCTATCTGTGGGGCGTTTTTCCTTCAAACTATGACTTCATTCATTCAAGGTCATTTTCTCTAGAAGATACATACACTAGATGCAGAATCTTAAAAAATATATATAAAAATGTGAAGCTTCATCACCATCTGTTACAACTTTACAACATATTCCCAGGATCTAGGGGGATATATATCATGTAAAAGATAGAGGTATTTTCAGAAAAAGAATTGGTGAGCTGATTCCTATTTCCAACCCCCAGTCTCTTAAAACAATAGAACTAAGGGGAAAAAAAAAAATCTTTACCAAGTTATCTGCTGGGAAAAAGCCATTTTAATTCTCAGAGTGTTACCTGGCTTTATTTATAGAAGCATAATAAAAATGGTCTGCAATTTCCAACTCCTGGAAATTCATACTTTAATTATACTGTAAGGACAGCCTTGGGATCCTATTATTCCCCTATCAGTAGCGAATGAGAGAATAACAAGAAGAGGAAGAGTGGGTAGGGCAAGTGGATAAAGAGAGTGGCTTTGGGAGAAAGAGTATCAACACATCAGAAACAGTAAATGCAGAATGAACACGAGGAGAAGTGTCTGTGAGGAAGGAAGTCAGTTGGAGTTTAGAGAAAAATGTGTTTTTATTGCATGTTGCAATCTCACTTAATTTTATAAGTACATATTTTAGGAATAAATATTATTTAATAAGCACTTTAAGCCAAAATGGATCACTGAGAATGTTATAATGTTACTATTGCTGATAGCTAAATTATCCTCATTCCCAGGAAATCTCCCTTCACTCATAAATACCCAGGACTGATGGTGGGAAAACACTTATATTAGACCGAAAATCCAGATAGGACTTTTGGGGACGCTGTACTTAATAAGATGTGTGCATGTATGAAGAAGTGCTCTATACCTCTATATTATGGTACACACTCTAGGCAAACTGGAAAACTCTGCTAGACACAGCAATGCGGTGTGCAGATACTATAATATCATAGAATAGAAATTGTCTATAAATAGCAACTGTATCTTTTGTTCATGGCACTTGGCTTGTAAGTTTTAATAAAATACGACAATGTTTTTGCTGACAGGCGCAATCATATCTGGCATTATATTTCATTGTCCCAGTGTTTACTCTTAAAATGAATGTGTAGATCCAGCACTAAACAGGCACTATGCACACATATGTTTATTAAAATAATTCCTAAGCATTTAATGAAAATGGAAGACTTTACAATTCTACTAAGGGACTGATAATTCAAAAGCACTTCGGCAATGTCAGCTTAAAGGAGCTCTATGGAAATTTTCAATAAAAACTCAGAGGTGCAAGATAAACCTCGCACATCATTGCAAGATTTACAAGTGTATACTTCTGATTCTATTTTTCTATGATCATTTTCTTAGATTAATATTCTTACATTTATATGCCAATTCTGTTTACTCAAAGTGTTGTTTTTACTAAATTCTGGTATAAAGCACCTCAGGACAGAAATAATTTATGTGAGTCTAAGTCCAATGTTTATGCAGGCTTCCGATGACATTTTATGCTGGGGTTGGTATTAGGAAGTAGCGTATAAAGGTGCCAAGTCTCTCAGCACAGCTAGGACTCAGCATATCTGAAGCCCTCCTTCTAATGGCCAGATCCTCTTCCAGCCAAGACACTCAACTACAGAGTCACGGGAAATACTTTATGGACCTGTTTTGGGAAAAGCACATTTAATGAAAACTGTGTGTTTATTCCTACCATCTTAGGGAGATGGACTCAGTACTTAACTACAGTGGCACATTATTACCAAAAAGATTGTTTCTTTGACATTATTTTTCTCCACCTTAAAAAACAATCATCTGCACACTATAGCTATATATTTTTTTAAATGTTTCTTACATTCTTGATTTAAAATATAATATTATTAGGAAGCAGATCGCACCATTTAGTTAGTGAATTGGTTGGTTAGTTAATTGGTTGATTGGTTGGTTGGTGGGTTAGTTAATCTTACCTGCTTGCCCTTGACACAACAAATTGGTCTTGCTTCTGTAGTGTCCCCAGGGAAATCCTACCCAGTACATGGTACAAGATAAACTGTCTTTATTCATCCCTGGTGAGATGGTATTAGTTACATTTTAAATTTTGCATCCTCTGGACATGGCTAGAAGAAAATCTATCGGTGAGCCGAATGTAAACCAATTTAGCAAATAACTTGTTTAATATGTTTCCTTATCTGATTTGGTTCCTTTTATTCTCTTCCTCACGAACTATTATAACTAGATTAAAGTCTTTTCCGTGGTTTCTAACATTGTCTGCTTAGCCTAGAAAATAAGTGGAAAACTTGGAAGGTAAACTATAACGGAGCATGTTATTCTTCAGAGCTCTTCCAAGTGGTTCATTCTCTGTTGCCTTGCCTTTACAGTTGCAGACCAGGCATTTGAAACGTTTTAATTGGGAATTTAAAAATTGAATTTATGTTTCTTCTCCAAAGTGATTTCTGCAAAAATATTGAGTCATTTTTCAGCTAATGCTCAATACATATCTTTGGTAGTGGTTGTTGTTAGGTGCCACTCAGTTGACGCCAACTCATGGCAACATTATGTATAACAGAATGAAACACTGCTCAGTCCTATACCATCTTCATGATCACTGGCATATTTGAGTGCGTTTTTGTGGCTATTGGTCAGTCCGTCTCATTGAGGGCTTCTCTTGTTTTCTTTGACCCTCTGCTTAAGCAAACTTGATATCCTTTTTTAGTGTTGGCCTTTCCTGATGACATGTCCAAAGTAAGTAAGCCAAAGTCTTGCCATCCTAGCTTCTAAGGAGCATTCTGGTTGTATTTCTTCTAAGACTGATTTGTTTGTTCTTCTGGGTGTCCCTACAGTATATCCAATATTCTTTGCCAGAAGCCACAATTTGAACGCATCAATTCCTCTGTATTCTTTTTTTTTTTTTTTAAGTAAGATGAGCAAAAACATGAGATCATATGACCTTTTATTTTGAGGATGGGGAATGACTATGCAAACCAAGGCATGGTGACATGCTAGTGGATATAGATAAAAGCAGTGAGAAGCCAATTTTTCACTGCTTTATAGAAAACCTTGTGTAGTTCATGATGATCTAAAGTGCATATAGTAATTGCTTACTTACTTCTGGGGTCTTAAAAGCCTGTGAGCAGCCATCTAGGATATTCCACTGGTCTCACCCCTTTGGGACCAAGGAAGAATGAAGAAAACTAAAGATACAAGGCAAAGATTAGTCCAAAGGACTAATAGACCATCTACCACAGCCTTCATCAGACTGAGTCTAGTACAACTAGATGGTGCCCAGCTACCACCACTGACTACTCTGACAGGGATCACAACAGAGAGCCCTGGACAGAACTGGAGAACAATGTAGAACAAAATTCTAACTCAAAAAGAAAGACCAGATTTGCTGGCCTGATAGAGACTGGGGAAACCCTGAGAGTATGGCCCCTGGACACCCCTTCAGCTCAGTACTGAAGTCACTCCTGAGGTTCACCCTTCAGCCAAAGACTGGACAGGCCCATAAAATAAAATGAAGCTAAAGGGGTATACCAGCCCAGGGGCAAGGACTAGAAGGCAGGCGGGAACAGGAAAGCTGGTAATAGGAAAGCTAAGGTTGAGAAGGGAGAGTGTTGACATGTCATGGAGTTGTTAACCTATGTCATAAAGTGACATGTGTACTAACTGTTCAACGAGGAACTAGTTTGTTCTGTAACCTTCAACCAAAGTACAATGAAAAAAAAAGAAATTGCCTACTTAAAAATAGGACCACTTGTACCTCTTAGAGACAAGGGACTAGGAGAAGTGAACTAAACAAAATATATTGTCTAAACTGACACAATAATTATTAGGACTTCCTTCCGTAGTTCTTTTTATGCAAAGCATGTAACTGACTGACTACCATGTGTGAAGGTCCATCCTTTGGAAAGAAGCCTTTCACAGTGTGACACAGGGTAAGCGCTCAATAAATATTTGTTGAATGAAGGGACAGAGCCTGAGTGTCTGTTGGATTCAAGCAACAAGTAGTTATCAAGTATCTACTATGTGCCAATCACTATGCTACCAACTGAGAACATAGAGGAGATTTACATTAAACAAACAGACACACACATGAGCATGTTAGTGCAAACTCTGATAAGCACGATGAAGGGAAAGAACAGACACTATGAGAGAGAATAACTGCTACAAAAATAAAAATGTACGGGGAAGTTTGCTACCTAAAAATAGCATAAATAAACCCTGAATAATAGCACGTACTTGTCTGGTTTTAGCCCCTTGATAAGACCAGGAAAAGCTTAATTCTGCCTTATGTCCCAGGTTATTTTCTTCACATATCGTGCCAGTGAAGCATAAGAAGTTTTGTGTGAGATACCCAAAAAGACATACTTTAAATCATAAACCAGTCCTTTTTTCTATCCAACAATACCAAACATGCATTGCTGGAGATGTCCTTTATGTAATAATGAAGTAAACTAAATGGCTGAGCATATTTTCATCCTAAACGTATTTTTATGCGTTCAGTATATTTTTGTTTATAAGAAAATAGAACTGGTTTTCAAAAAAAACCATTTAACTTTGTCTGGATTGGCATTCACCCTTTGGAATATGGTTTGACAACTCATTCTTCCTTCGTGATTCCCAGATCTGGTTAATAGGCCCCAAAACTATTTAGCAACATTAAAATGATACCACGTCTTCCCAGTTTGATGATTCCAGGTGTAAGCTACTTTGCAGAATGGTTCAGCAGATGCTAATCAACAAGAAGTTTGTTCTCTCTCTTTTCTTTTTTTTTTCTTCTGGAATGCAAAATTCTGTGACAAGAGTGATACACAAAGTTACATATTTGACTTAGTGCCTAAAAGCTACCCTGGGGTCTATAACCTTGCTTAAAGATTTAAGAAAGACCTTTAGTCTGCTTCTGAGAAGGTCCTTAGCCTTGAAAACTTTATCTCTCAACTTGACTTCTTAGCAGCTGTTATATTTTTTTTGCTGTCGTTTGTTTGACAGGATCCAGTTATAGGTTCCGATGTCTGTTTAAAGAAACAAGGAGGCTGTTGGCTTTAAAATTCCCTCACTGCTTGTGTGATCAGCATTTTCCCAGGCTTTTCTACATAGTTTGCCAAGCAAAGGGACTGACCTTTTGTAGCAAACACTTTTTCATTTCAAAATGCTCACTTTGATTTTTGTCCCATTTTATGCTCATTCCAAACTGTTTACAACCCACTAAAAATGACTGTGAATTATATGTTTGTGTAATAGATTCCTTTTGTGGTCTAAGTGGAATGTTTACTTTGAACAATTAGTTATCTTTGGGTAGATTATAGCAACTTGGGAAAAGAGGGGCTAAAATTATTATTATACCTTAACCGTTTCTTTTTTGGTAATTCCTCTGCTGTTTGATGGGGTTTGAGAGAATGTCACATTAACAAGCCGCTGATATTGTAAACAATCTATCTAATTGTGTGAAATTTCTTTGGGTATATTTGTTAAGTTGTTAATATCGCAAGGTGATATGATTAGACAGCTCCTCAGGAATGTACTTATCTAACTCATAAGACCTCAGAACGTGTAATATACCTAAATGTATGTGTGTTTACCATATGCATGTTTCATTTGCGTATTAGATAAGCTCTGTGTTTATTATATAAATAACAGGCATGATTCTATTGCGGCCGTTATGCTCAGACATACCAAGCATTAAACTTGTTAATATAATTGTTCTAATACTGGATCCAATGTACCAGTCCTTTTCTTCCTATCCTACCAGGTGCTCCTTTACAATAATAAAACTTTACATAGTCATTTCCCACTGCCTCAGAGTCCAGGCCCCTAAAGTACAGATCATGTTGCCTCCAGTAGACAAGCTCTGCTCCCAGTTCTGCTAATTTTGTACTGTTCATTCTTTCCCACTTTGGGGTAATCTATTGTAGCTGGATCCAGGCACGCACTAAAGTCTGATACTTCCATGAAGAATGTGCAATTTGTACTGTTTAGCTTGTGACGAGATTCTTGAAAACTTTTACGATTCTATCTTGTTCCAGAGAGACTTCTGCTTGCTAGTTTTATAAGCAGTGAGTGAAAAAAAAAAAAAAAATTAACAAAAACAAAACAAGCTGATAAAAATTACATGCTCAAAAAAATCAAGAGTTCAAGATAAGCACTTTTTCTTTTCCCCAGAGAATATTTGTGAACTGAACAAAAATGTTTCTGAGGGTATTGACCTATGCGGGTTTTTTTTTTTTTTAAGGGCTTGCTTTTCAAGCCTAAAATTAGGCACCCCCCCTCCCCCGCAACCCCGTGCATTTACAACGGAGATGCTTCTCCTCAAAGAAGCTCCATGAAAGTTTGCAGCGAATAGTCCTTCGTTTTTATTTCTGAGTTTAAATCAGAACTGGTTCAGTGTTTTGATGTTTTGTGTTTTGTTTCATTTTGTTTTGTTTTAATGCCACTCCAACGACAGCCACCTTCCTGACAGCAGTCGTGTTGTACAAGTTCCAAACTGGAATTGGCTCTTTGGGGTATTCATGCTGGGGCCTCTGTGTCTGCGAGAAAGCCACATTCAGAGCTAGAGGGAAAGACAAAATCAAAAAAGAGTAAACAGGAAATAGCCAGCAAGAGTATAAAAGAGAAACTGGGAAAAGACAAGTCAAAGAAATCAGAGATGACAAGGTGGAGAGAGGGGAGAAAAAAAAGCTGCGTTTTGCAGTTACGAAAACAAAATGTGGCTAAAAGGGCACGCTTGTGAGGTCTGTAATGAAGAGAAGACAGACTATTGCACCAGTTGCCATCTCTGCTGTAGTTACCTGATAACCTGCTTCCCTGCTTCAGAGAATTACTCTTGCCCTCGAAATGTTTGTAATTTAAATTGTGCCATGAACAGCATACATACATTGAATGTTCGCAAATTATGCGTATGGACCTGGTTATTAATCCATTCACTGTACTTATTAGTGAGATTTAATGGTGTTTATCTACATCTAGCAAGGCACTACAGTCTTATTATCAAAAAGATAGCTTTAACATAACAGCAGTGAATTTGGGAATGTATAGTTCAATAACCAGAAAGGCTATCTAACAAATACAGCAATGTGGCTCCGTTCAAATCAGTCAGAGGATATTCCCACACTTTGGAGTCCAGAATGCCTAAGAATAAATAATGTCTCTTCCCAGATAAAGCCTGAGTGTAATTTCCAACCTCCACCCCCACCCCAGCTCTGAAGTTTAGGTTCTTAACATACTTTTCCCTTGGAGTCAGTTGGAAGGAAACAGAGCCAAAATGAATACCCTAGGAAATTAGCTTCTTTTTGTGGACGGAGGATTAAACAGTACAACACCTCAACGTATCAAGATGCAAGACTTCAAAATATCCTATAGTGATGTCATTTATATGATGAGAGTTTGGCATCTGGGAGTTTTTCCATTATAAATCCCTATATTCAGAACTTAATGGTTCAACCATAAAAATAATCTTGGCTGAAAGTTGGCAGGATGTTTTAGGCTGGAAGCAAATGTTTACAAAATTTGAAAAAAAAAAAAAAGAAAATCACATGCATTTGGAAAGCTTTCAGATTTAAAAAAACAAGGGCAAACGAAAAAAGGCAATCAGTGGTTTTCGTATTTTTTTTTTTTTTTGCATTAGGATTCAAAATGGATTTGTCATTTTTAAATAGAAGTTACTCGATTCTTGTTGCATAATACGAACCAATCAATTAAATAAAAGCCATCAGGACTTTCATAACAGTGTCACTCTGTTGTGTGAAATAATCCACTGTTTATTGGTGGAACAAAATCTATACATTATATTTGTATAGGTATTTCCTTAGAGTTTAAACATTTATGATAACTCAGAAGTCTTAAATTAATTCAAGAAATTATAAACGAGACCAAAATATGGGTTTCCTGATGAATAATGTTCCTTTTTAAAATGTCTAGAGAAAAATGCCTCTTCCAAGGAATTTTCACACTTTCAAGTAAAGTGTGTCCAACTTCAACAATAATCATTAATAAACATATATGTAGTAGAAGAGATATTCAGATTCCAGGGAAACAGTTACATTGTTTTATATAACTGAACACGACGTATTTTCCTAAATAGGATATTTTGGAGTAACTTACCCATCTCCTTGAAAGATTCGTATCTTGGAGCTTCCACTAAATTCTTTGGAAGGTTATCTTATAGTCTAACGCACTGTGGAGTTAGAAATGTTTTCCTTGGGTTCAAAATAATCTTTTCCTTGCTAGTTTTATCCCATTTTGCTTAATTTTGTACTTTTCAAGTCATTTCTATGTTCAGTCCAGGAAAAAAAAAAAAAGAAAAACCAAGGGCAGGACACTTTGAGAAGAAAAATTAAACGAGCAGAACCAAAATAGCTCTGAAATGATATTGCTGAGAGTTGTTGAGGTTAAAGTGAACCATAGACCCAATATGTAACAACATGTTCTTTTTAAGGAAATAAGAATGCCCTAAGATTTAGGATGAAAGCACAGCTTATGGAAGAAAAATATTGAAAACATTACCTTCAATACATTGTGTGCTTCTTCATGTAGAGACCATGGACTGATTTAGCTCCTCACACAGTGCCTGGAACATAATGAATTCTCAATAAACGATGGATAACGAATAAGTTATGTTCGACATTGCTTAAATCTTTATCGAATGCAGCAAACTACAGCTGCACCTCCATATGGGTGAAACTGAAAAGATCAGTGACCACCAGTTGGTTGAAGACATGACGTGTAGAGAGTAACGTAGTCTGAAAATCTGCTTTTTTTATATACGTAGGGGATGAATCCAGCTCCATTTCTGATGGTAATATATTAGTCTATAAGGTACCATTCTTCTTCTGTCAGTACTCAGCTATGCTAAATAATTGAAATTATGTTTTCTTAAAGATTTTAATCTCATCAATATTTGGATACTCCATTTAAGTTCACCATCCAGAAGCTACTAAAATATCCATTCTGTACTCATTTTCATCATAGAAACTCATATCCCATTAGGCATCGTTTCAACACCAGTAGCCTGCTGTTTTTAATCAAGTAATTGAATGGTAACTATGACTTATAAGTGACGTGCCTGAGAATGGTCAGGCATAGGCTCAGTTCCCATAACCACACAGAAAGTTGAGCATCCCATCTTTTCCTTTAATTCAGAGTTGGAAAACTATGCTGGTGCTGTTCTGTTAGCCTGCTTCCCCGCAAACATCTCACCTCCTTGATTCAGTGTTCATTTTCCATGAAAATCTCAGGAAATTTCTATTTTGAGGGTAGTTTTTTTTTTTTTTTTTTTTTTTAGTTGAAAGGGTCTGTCAAAGTATTTGAAAAAAGAAAAAAATATGACCAATTACACAGACCTATCAAGTTGAAGCTAATGAAGACAGGATACCAATACCCTAAATTCTGACATGATTTTGCTATTGGATATTGATTTCATTTTCTCCAAATTTACTTCCTAGTGGAAAAAATTCAAACTCTGCTGATGCTATCAAAAGCTCTGTAACAACTCTGAATATATCAGTGTCATTAAAATAGGACTATTATCATTCTTGTTTAAAAACGATGCTCTTCTTGTTATGATTTGTATTTTTGGCTAACTTAACTCTTTAGTCTCCATGCAGAGCAGTGGAATACCTAACAGATGGTATTGTAATCACTGCAGGAAGCTTTCTTTCCCTTTTGTCTTGAAGGTAGATATTTTGGCCATGTATTTGAAATTGCACAATACTGTGTTAGAGTAAATGTGTTTGATATAAGAAACATGCATTTCCTCTGGATTTAATTATTGACTCTAACATTTCATGTTACTTATTCTCCGAGTGTGATCTCAATTACACCTAAAGTTTTAATGATTTCTTCAATGACTTCAAAGCTCCCATACGCCAAAGACTCCTTATACTGTTTCTTCTGCTCAGACCTGTGGTCTAGGAACAACCCTTCCTGAAGTTCATTCTAGGATCTCAAACTTAACATTTTCATACTGAACTTGTCACCTTACCCAATAAAACCTGCTCCTCCTCATTTATTCCTTAACTCAGTCAATAGCATTGCAAACTATTTTCCCCAGTGTCCTAAAAAGGAAAATCACTGGACATCTTAAGGTTCTTCTCTCTCGTTATACACAACCTCCTTCACCAAGTCTCATGATCTCTGCTTTCTTAATATCACTTTAATTTGGTCCTTCCTTTTAATCTCATATGGCCTTGATTGGAAATCCTGGTGGCATAGTGGTTAAGAGCTACAGCTGCTAACCAAAAGGTCGGCAGTTGGAATCCCCCAGGCACTCCTTGGAAACCATATGGGGCAGTTCTGCGCTGTCCTATAGGGTCGCTATGAGTCAGAATAGACTCGACAGCAGCGGGTTTGGTTTTTTTTGGGGGGGGGTATGGCATTGATTGGATCCAATAATTTCTTTTGAAATAAACTCCCTAATTGATATTCCTGCCTTTGTTCTCCTTTCTGCCCAGTCAATCCTCCTCAATCCTGTAAATTATACCTCTTATACATACATAGAATCGTCCCCTTCCCCTCTTAGAACCCTCCAATGATTCCTCTTTGCCACCAAAAGAAAATAAAACTAATGCTAATTACCCCTGTAAAAAGGTAATTAAATATATGACCCCTGTCTATTGTCCAGCTTCATCTCCTCATAAATACTTCCTATGTTCCAGGAATACCAACTACATGAAGTTTTACAAAGACCAATATTCCTTCAGTATGCTGTTTCCTCACCCTAGAAGATCCTCTCTCCACTCATCCACCTGCGAAAATCACGCTTACCCTTTTGTGCATAGCACAAGAGCCACTTTCTCCAAGAAATCTTTGACTCATATCCACAATCACACCTTATCGTTTTCTTGAAAACTATCACACCCTCTTTCTACATTCTTCCAATGGCAGCTTTTCCTAATACAACCCTTGTTGCATGATATTATAATTGTTGGTTTCTTTATCTGTTTCTCCAGGTAGAATGTGTGGTCCTGGGGCCTAGAGACTGTGTCTGGTTCATCACTATCTTCTCAGTGCTTAGTACACCAGACCTGGCATATACTAAGAGCTTAATTCATGATGGATGACTAATGGATAAATATGAAATTATCCAATATTTCTGTTCATCTATTCATCCATGGATCCCTCTTTAGAGAATCAAATTCTGTACACTGAAGATGCATTGGTCTGCTGCACAGAGAGTGCTTAAATGTCTCTTTAGACATAATATGAAGTCATATTATACAGAAGGTGGGGAATCGACCTTAAAAGGGAAAGTAAAATATTTTGAAGTGTGTGGCATGATATCTATCTATAGTTTACATATTCTAATAGTCTCTAGTAGGATAGGACATAATTATAGCAATGACTCTTATATTCAATACAGGTTTAAGGCAAAATCCATGTCCTTATCCTTAACAGGGAGAAACCATTATCTTAACAAATAGTGTTAAATTTTTGTCATAAACTTGAGAGATTCAACTAACTAAAGCCAAACTTTGATGCTTTTAAGACTTACCAGTGTCATAAGAATAGAACGACTATCTTTCTGGTTCAAAAAATTATGTTCTTTTATATAAACCTCCAGGCATTGTGCCTACTTCCCTATGAGGTTGTGTATAATTTTTCCCATTATCACCCCCAGGTCTCTTTCACCATCACCACTTTTCAAACATCTACCATCCACTGAATAGCTATGTTTCTGATTATCTTTTCCCAAATGTATTAGCTTGCCTTATTTAAGGCTGAATCTCATTTTATTATTTCCTGCTCGTATTTCTAAACTCCTTAAGTCCATTTGTACAATTCTTTTGTCTTCACAGATGTCCACAGTTCCTCCCAATTTAGTATCATCAGCAAATTTAATTAATGCTCTGTTTACCTCTCCTTCTAATGAAACTAGTCCCTTGTTTCATTTCATCATACAAAGTAAAAATGTATTGGCAATAAAACAGTCCGAAGAAATGTTGCCTCACTGTAGGAGGGGAAGTTAAGGATACAGAGAAGAACCATGTGGTGAGGAGTGGACAATTGCAGAGGGGTGGTGAGCTAGTTTGCTATTGCCCTAAAGCTAAACCTTTTTCACAGCAACCACACTTTGGCAGCTTGCCTGGGTTGCTGCTGATGTGTGCATGTGCATGTGTGTGTGAGTGTGTGTGTGTGTTCTCTGTCCTGGCAGGTAGCTATATTACTCTAACTGAGGAATTTTTACTAAAGATATATTTATTAATATTTAGAAAGCATATTTAAAACAATAAATACAAATATAAATGTAAGCTATTAATATTTAATCCATAGTGTAGCTACAAACGCAGATATGAATGCATATGTCTCCATACATGTAGACTGTAAATCATTTTCAGTGGACTTTTTTTAATATTTACTACAGTCTAAATTTTTATCTCAGCCCTTAACTTGACAAATGTTAAAATCAAGTTCCTCATAAATAGTAGATTTATAGAATAAGGTAAGGCAATTTTTTTGTTGTTATTTTTTTCCAGTTTTATCAAATTTTAATAAAAGAATATTTTAACCTCTAGAATTGATAAGCTAAAAACTTGAGCTTGATCAGAGAAAGAGGCCTTACATGTTCTCTTTTAAGGTAGGAGGGTTTATGTTCAATGGATTACAGCATTGATCTTTGAAAGTGTGTCCATACAGATATGAGGGTGATTTGTATAACAAAGATAACATTTACTGAGTACCCACTGTATGCCAGATATAATGCTAGTGCTTTTCAGTATATGTCAGTACTATACATTCAAAAAAAAAAAAAATACATTCAAAGCCTATGTTAATTACTACCTGATATCCCATAGACGGCATTCCTAACTTCAGCAAAATCTTATAAATATTTGCCCAGGTTTCAATGAATTCATCAGAATGTAGATGGATTGGTATAAACTTATTGACCCCACTGGAAAAAAAAAAAAAGTTCAAGTTTATAGTTTGACCAGGACAGAGAGATGGTTAAATTATCTCTACTGTTATGTACAAAAGACAATGCATGTTCACAGTTGTGAAATGAAGACTGATACGTATTTTACATATAGCACAAGGTCACCAAAGATGTCATCACTAAGGGGTGGTGTTAACAAATAGTGACTGCGAATATTGTTAAGTAGTCACGGCCTCACATAGTTTTTCTAGTGAGAAAAACCGGATGCATTAATGCATTCTTATAAGAGAATTTTCTCATATGCCAAGAATTTACGGGCATAACTTTCATCAGCTTTAATGGGAGTTTCCTGCCAGCACCTGTTAGAGTATAGAGTTCTTTCTTTTCGCACATAATCCAAGACTGGCTTGGAGCACTGACTTGGAAAAACGAATATTGCGAAACCTTCTTATAATGTGTCTTCACATATAATGTTCATCTTTTAATCCTTGGTCTGATATATGTATGTCCATGTTTTCCATTCACATTCTTTTCCCACCAGAAAGGCTTCTTTTTACTGGCTTTTTGTGGATAAGAGCACATAAAACACCTTTTCTGACTTAGTAAACTAGTGGGAAAGATACAAAAGGTGAAAGTGGCTAGAGTAAAAACTGAATTACTGCTAGAAATCAACGCTTTTTGACTGAAACCGGTTTAGAGATAGGCTGTAGTTTTCTCAAGAGCCAACAAGTAGATAGAGCATTGTGTGCAAAAAGCAATAGCCAGGGATTCTGGAACAAAGATCGCAGGTCAAAAAAGAATACAATTTAGACAAATTTTCCACCAAGTTTGTATTAAAATATAGAGCCATTTAATATGTAAAAGGATATTGTGTTTAAATCCCGTGGATAAATCAGCTGGGTAATGTTTTGTGTAGAAGAGAAGAGCTAAAAGAATTCTTAAAATTCCATATTTTTTAATTAGCTCTCACAAATCCCTATTACACCCCCCCCCACCAAAAAAAGAAAGTTTACAGTGCTTTTGTTTAACTGAAACTATTGGAGATTATGCAGAAAAAGATTCATGACCTTTTGAAGGTGTTTGAAGTCTCCTCTTGTCTACTAACACATGTGGCATGGTATACAAACATGGAAACAGACTTTTATACTCAAATATTCAGTCCTGAATCAACTGTCTTTGCCCTGTTGGATAGGAGGCACTTTACCAGTATCAGTTCCTGTCAGGTTGATTCCAACTCATGGCAGCCCCATGTGTGTCAGAGTAGAATTGTGCTCCATAGGGTTTTCAGTGGCTAATTTTTCAAAATTAAATCACTTTCTTCCAAGGCACCTCTGGGTAGACTTGAACCTCCAGACTTTTGGTTAGCAGCTGAGCACATTAAACATTTACACCACCCAGAGACTCAGGCGGTGGGGAGAGAGGATGTTTTTCATTCGTTTAACATAGTCAACGTGTAAATTGTTAGCTCCCTTTTATAACAAGGCAGTATAACTAATGTTGGCAAGTGAGAGGGTTAAAGTTAGAAGCGGCATGAAACCCTGAATCCATGAGAAGATAATTGTGCACCTGTTGATGATATTTCTCAAAGCACCTAAACATCCAGTCTGAACAAGGACAATTCCAGGGTAGATCATGACGTATTTCAAGTATCGATTTGGCTACTTCCTTCTTTTTCTGTATCTTCTGTTACTCCATCATGTTCTGTCGAGTCCTCCGTCTGATCTCTAATACCCTCCTTTGGCAAACCTTCCTCAGGACTATCATTTCTACCTTAGCTTGATGTTCAGACACACTTGTAACTCCTTTGAGCATTACCTTGAGTAGAGTTGTAGCAAAAGGTATCAATAATTTAACAATAAATGGCTCTGGCTCCTATTATAGTATTTTCAAGCACCAAGGAAGAGACTTTTGTCCTGTTTTGTTTTGATAAGGGAAAATGGAGCTATCCTGTCACATCTGACAGCATGCTCTGCCCCCAAGCTTAGCACCCTCCTCCTCTCTAGATGTTTGGCTTGTAACACATTCTGTGCTAAACGTGAGCTAAATGAAGTCATTCTTTTCTTTTATATTTGAACCACCAGATTGATAGGAGATGTGCATTTGTTTCTGGGTATAATAGCCTCTACTAAGGTTTGTTTTAAACAAGTTGAGAATCTAGAACCCTGTGAGTCTTCTGTATCTCAGGGTAGTATGTCTCCAGCTGAGGCTGATGAGCCTTAGGCTGAGTGACCCTGGGAAGCTTAAGGCCACTAGAGAGATGAAAGGTGTGCAGTGAAGTGAGTGATCCATATCAGGCAACTCCACACATACTCCACACGTAGTGCAGGTACAGGACAGTGACCTGGTGGGAGATGTCACCAGAATGGCCTCTGCATTTCTTACCCAGACAGAGAGGAGTTAGGTCTGGTTTTCAGAGATCTCATGATTCCAAGGGAGAGCAATGTGTCGCTCCATGATGTTTCAGTCTGCAGAGGGAAGTTTTATATGGATTTATAAAAGCTCAGCTTTTGAACCTCAGTTTAGAGCATTATATTCAAGTAAAAGAAGAGTTACTGCTTAAGTTGTACTTGAAGAAAAATCATTTTTACACTGTTTTTACACATACAGTAGAATATTATAAAGAATATATCATGTTTATGAATACATTGTGTGTGATCAAACTGATAAAAGGTACCCGCCTCCTCTAAATCTTTCAATGCAGGAAGAACACTACATTTCCTTATATCTTGTTGTATCTGAAAATAGCAGGTAATATAGATGGGGTGAGCATTCGGTTAATGAAGCCACCCTTTCGGATTGGTTTGAAACCAATGTAGTGGACCCACAGCCTATTTCCATTCCTCTCTCATTCTGTATTATATCTGACCCCTTCTCCTCCATCTCTTCCTACCCAAGTGAACTCTGATTGTATTTGCCCTCCTTTTAAGTAAAGTCTGCTCTCAAGTTAGGGTCTAATAAATTAATCTACACAAAAGTGTACATAATTAGTGAGGTTTGATGTGAAATCACTTCCTGGAATTTCAAAACAAAGGAATACAATTCTAATTGCAGAATTTTATATGTAAGCAAGCCTGTGTGAAAGAAATATTTTCAGGAAGAATTATCTTCCCAAAACTTCTGAGAATATACCATAAATACGTTGTTGTTGTTGTTAGTTGCTGTCGAGTTGGCTCTGACTCATGGTGACCCAATATACGAAGAACATAATGCTGCTTGGCCCTGTGCCATCTTCACGATTGTTGGTATTTTTGAGTTCATTGTTGCAGCCGCTGTGTATTTTCAGTGCCTTCCAAACTAGAGGGTCCATCTTCCAGCACTATATCAGATAATAGTCCCTATAAATATAAAAAATAGTCTTCTATAATTAATGTAAGATTTATCTTGAGGACCAGTATCATAAAACCCAGGCCTTCAAATTAATAGTTCCTCATTTATATCTTCTATAGCACTTCAAGAATCAGCTGTAGTGATTATGGATTTTCTAGTATTATTCTCAAAACTCAAATTCTGCCAGCCCTTGGAGGAAATCTAGGAAGTTAAGATATTCTTTATTTAAATTTTGTACAAAGGGAAATGTGAAATGTATTGTAACCTGGTTTTCATCGCTTAGAAAATCATATACATGGGATAGACACTCAATAAATATTGTATAAATCATCATCGACATAGGTAATGCATCTTAGCCTTACATACTTTCTTGCCAAGATAACAGGTCAGAAGGAAGTGGTAGATGCTTCGCTAGATGGTTAACAGGCCTCAAGTAGCCAAGAATGAAACTGAGAAGATGTGTTTCTTAGCTTAACCTCTTTAGGGTGACTGACTTACCCTGTTGTGTGGGGTAGCATGTAGCCTATCATGTATCTGACCAAATCTCTGCTTACCTCCTAAAAGAAAGCTTTGCCCAGTATTTCTACCTATTGTGTGATGACCGGAATTAAAAAAGCCAACCTCGATGTTAGTCCTTGGCCTTTATCTATACTTTTATTTTTGTATGATTCCCAAGTTTGAGAATATCAAAGGTATAAATTGCCCAAGGAAGGTTAGAGCTTCTAATGAGGGAAAATTATCATGTCTTTTCATCCTGTGCCAGAGAGTTGATACTTATATCTCCAAATCTGGGTGTGATTTGCCCAGTAATGTGATAGTTCGTAAAATACTTAAATTTTGAGATTTCTACTGTGTGTCCGGGAAGATTTTTTATCTCTTGTCATGGGTTTTAAAGCATCTTTCAGCTAAATTTAGATACCAAATAGGGCATTCAAGGACACAGAGTAGATTTATGACACACTTCAAATATTTCTGAAGTGGGTCTATAAACACATAAGTATATGTGGTAACAAAGTAGTGTAATCAATGGCATAAAACTTTGGTAGTAAATATCATTATTGTTTGTTCAAAAGAGTAATATACATGTGTATACACACCCGCACATATACCTAGATACATACATCCATGAATTTTTAAAAGTTGGAAAGTACGTAAAATAATAAGTCATTTTTATAATGTTGCCTCACAAAGATAATCACTGTTAATATTTCAGTGTATATTATATATAATATCCTATATTCTTATATATGTGTGTGTGTGTGTGTGTGTGTGTATATATATATATATATGTATGGAGACCTGGGGACACAGTGGTATTAACAATTAGGCTGCTAACCCAAAAGTCAGCAGTTCAAATCCACCAGCTACTCCTTGGAAACTCTATGGGGCAGTTCTACTCTATGCTGTAGGGTGTCTATGAGTTGGAATTGACTTGATGGCAGCAGGTTTGGTATTCTTATCTATATGCATGCGTGTGTATCATATATTGCTTGACTATTTCAGGATATAATGTGAAACTGAGTATATCATAATGATATTTTCATCTAAAGCCTGTTACTGAGCACATATAGCAGCCTGAGTGTAGTGCTCAGATGTGATGCATATTGGAAAATATTAGATTGCAGCTGCCATTGCTGCTAATGCATGAATCTGTGTGTAGGATTCACTGTTAATATTTCAGAACAATGCTAGACACAATTTATCCTTGTGCAATAACAATTTCAAAAATAAAGAATTTTCTATAAAGGATATTTTTAGAATGCCAGCTAGTGTGGTATAATTTTCAAACCATCCTCTGTTTGACCATGGCTCCATAACATCTAGACTTGAGTATACTTTGTTCATTACTGTACCTCCAACACTTAGCATAAATTTGCTACATGTTGTTGTGAATTGCTGTTGAGCCGATTCCAACTCATAGCAACCCTGCAGGTCAGAGTAGAACTGCCCCATAGGAGCAAACTGCCCCAAGGAGTGGCTAGTGGGTTTGAACTGCAGACCTTTGGTTAGCAGCGAAGCTCTTAACCATTATGCCACCAGGGCTCCTCACTACATACCCATTGCCATCGAGTCAATTCTGACTCATAGCGACCTTATAGGTAGAGTAGAATGGCCCCATAAAGTTTCCAAGAAGTAGCTGGTGGATACGAACTGCCGACCTTTTGGTTAGCAGCTGTAGCCCTTAACCACTACACCACCAGGGTTTCCTAGTAAGTGCTTAATAAATATGTATTAAATTGAATGGAGAGTTGGAGTTCACCAACTAAAGAGCTTCCCATCCAAAATAGATTGGAATTTATTTTGTCGTTCCATTTAGCCTCGATGTTCAACACAGGTTCATCTTCCAAACAGGTAGGGTTATGCACTAGTCACATCTTTCCGTTTAGCAGAAGTATTAACATTACCTATGTGGTAATGTTTCCTGTAGTTTCAAAAAGGAAACAGTAATCTTATTTATGCTGAAACTTTGCAGCTTCTCCCGCTGTCAGGTTCAGGAGCTTCTTCTTATTAGACTAGGAAGGATCCTGATGACACCAGGATTTCTCAGAATCTGGGAGAGCACAGAAAAGTCGAAAAGAACCATCTTGTCTGTAATCTAAATAGGACTTTGCTGATGGTAGATATGTTCAAACAGGTTTATAGAACATTTTGCCTTTGCGTCTGGAATTCTGCTTGCCTTTGGAGGCAGCAGCCAGGAAAGGGCAATCTCTCACCTGAATGCTTAGCAGAGGCAAGCTATCAAAACTCTCCAGGAAGTGCCAAGCCAAAAGGGTCTGAATTAGAAGCACCTCCCCAAAGAAGATCAAAAGTTATGCTCCACCAACACAGAGACACTGAGAAATGGTTGAATGTGTTCTAAATTAAACTGCCCTGGTGGTGAGCAGAGATCTGCCAAAATCTTTCAATTAATCACTTTTACCTTCAGGGCAGAGTTGGGCCTGAGAGTATTTCAATAGGTTTTTATTGGAACAGGGTTATTTCAGATATTAAACTATGTTGCACAAAGTAAAAATAATGTTATTTTTAAGTTGCTACTCTTGTTAAATAAAAGTTGGCAAGCATTCTCGGGGTCTGTATTGTGTCTGTATATTTGTGTATGTGTGTGGCTTTTTCCTGTGCCGTAAGCCTTGTTGATTTAAGAAGTGAACAGCAATGAATTAGGTGGTAAATATATTCATATAATAGTTTTCATTAATAATAGGTTATAAATAATAGAAGAAAGGTTTTAAGTGTATAATTCTCTACAACACAATTGAGATTTTTTTTTTCCAGCATCTTCAGCAGTAAGTTAATTAGAATCACCTGCATTTCCTTGGGTGGACACCAAATGGATTGCAAACAAAAACAGATTAAAATAGCTGCTGGAGCTCATGGCATACAGATGACAAGATTCACAAAAAGGACAGTGAGGCACTGAAAATGTTCGCTTTTCAAACAGTTTTAGAGGAAATTTAGCTCTTGCAACTTCTCTGTAAAAGCTGCTTGTAAGTGTTTTGCTGAAAGGCTAGAACGGCTTTGTTTCTGATCCCTTGATGAGTGAGAGAAATGTTTAAGAAAGATCACTTTACAGAGAGATTCGGGCTGAAATGTGATGACTGTGATTCAAGCCAAGCCAAAAATTACAGTTCAGAATGAAAGGGGAGGGACGTGGTTTGGGAATCCATTTTCCCACATTCCTGAATCTCAATCATCCCAGCCAATGTATAAAAAAAAGTCCAATGGAAAACAATGAGATCACTTTGTTTAGATGTTTAAAAAAATAGGGGTGGAGGGATTGAGAAGAATGACAGCAAATATATGAATTTTAAATCAATATCTATTTCAAGTGTGATGGGGTCAAAGGCTAAACTTTATATAACCATTATGACTTCATCAAAAAAGGAGCCATTCTTCAGCATTTTCTTCTTTTTTGTGTTGGTGTTTTTTCACATATCTTTAACTTATGAAATAGTTGCAGGGGGTTGGCTAAAATTTTAAAAAAGTATATAGAGACATAGTCTAGAGATTACTCTTCCCCAGACTTCCAAGCTTTCCTTGGGAATGGAATCTCTAGGAAGCTGGTTGTCTTTTATCAAACCTGATGTGCCCATCCCAGGGCTGTCTGGACCTCAGGTTTTGCTGGCGTCTTTGCTTACATCCTACCAGATGATAACGGTGGACCAAATCAGACTGTTTATTCTTTTTACTCCTATTTATTTTCAAGAAACACACTAAGCAAGTCACAATACCAAAGGAATGATTTATTTACATTAGCATGATCACAGCATAACATAACAATGGAGCTGAAACATGAAAGAAGTTCAGGGAATGATACGAGATGAACCAAGTACAGCCTCCAACTTCAATATCTTCCAGATACATCAACTTTTCCTTCAAGACAACAGAGCTCACTTAATGATAACCAGAGTCATTTGCCAATATTGGTCTTGAAGATTTTTAAAAAACACGTAAGAGAATTTATCAATGGCTATTTATTGGAAACCCTAGTGGTTAAGTGTTATGGTTGCTAGCCAAAAGGTCGGCAGTTCAGATCCATCAGGCACTCCTTGGAAACTCTAAGGGGCAGTTCTACTCTATCCTATAGGGTCGTTATGAGCTGGAGTTAACTTGACACAACAGGTGCCCTGGTGGTGAGCAGCGATCTGCCAAAAATCTTTCAATTAATCACTTTTACCTTCAGGGCAGAGTTGGGCCTAAGAGTATTTCAATAGGAAGACCAGTTGATACAACTATTATTCAAATTTATGTACCAACCACTAGGGCCAAAGATGAAGAAATAGAAGATTTTTATCAGCTGCTGCAGTCTGAAATTGATCGAACGTGCACTGAAGGAAGATGCATTACTGGCGATTGGAATTTGAAAGTTGGAAACAAAGAAGAAGGATCAGTAGTTGGAAAATATGGCCTTGGTGATAGAAACAATGCCGGAGATCGAATGATAGAATTTGCAAGACCAACGACTTCTTCACTGCAAATACATTCTTTCACCAACATAAATGGCGACTATACACATGGACCTCACCAGGTGAAACACACAGAAATCAAATTGACTACATCTGTGGAAAAAGACGGTAGAAAAGCTCAATATCATCAGTCAGAACAAGGCCAGGGGCCGACTGTGGAACAGACCATCAATTGCTCATATGCAAGTTCAAGTTGAAACTGAAGAAAATCAGAGCAAGTCCACGAGAGCCAAAATATGACCTTGAGTATATCCCACCTGAATTTAGAGACCATCTCAAGAATAGATTTGAGGCATTGAACACTAGTGACCAAAGACCAGACGAGTTGTGGAATGACATCAAGGACATCATCCATGAAGAAAGCAAGAGGTCATTGAAAAGACAGGAAAGAAAGAAAAGGCCAAGATGGATGTCAGAGGAGACTCTGAATCTTGCTTTCGAATGTCAAGCAGCTAAAGCAAAAGGAAGAATTTATAAAGTAGAAGAACTGAACAGGAGATTTCAAAGGGCGTCTCAAGAAGACAAAGTAAAATGTTACAATGCATGTGCAAAGAGCTGGAGATGGAAAACCAAAAGGGAAGAACACACTCGATGTTTCTCAAGCTGAAAGTACTGAAGAAAAAATTCAAGCCTCAAGTTGCAATAGTGAAGGATTCTATGGGGAAAATACTAAACAATGCAGGAAGCATCAAAAGAAGATGGAAGGAATAGACAGAGTCATTGCACCAAAAAGACTTAGTCGATGTCCAGCCATTTCAAGAGGTGGCATGTGATCAGGAACCGATGGTACTGAAGGAAGAAGTTCAAGCTGCCCTGAAGGCACTGGCGAAAAACAAGGCTCCAGGAATTGATGGAATACCAACTGAGATGTTTCAACAAACAGATACAGACCTGGAGGTGCTCACTTGTCTATGGCAAGAAATATGGAAGACAGCTTCTTGGCCAACTGAATGGAAGAGATCCATATTTATGCCTATTCCCAAGAAAGGTGATCCAACCAAACGTGGAAATTATAGACCAATATCATTAATATCACACACAAGCAAAATTTTGCTGAAGATCATTCAAAAACAGCTGCAGCAGTATATTGACAGGGAACTGCCAGAAATTCAGACCAGTTTCAGAAGAGGACATGGAACCAGGGATATCATTGCTGATGTCAGATGGATCCTGGCTGAAAGCAGAGAATACCAGAAGGATGTTTACCTGTGTTTTATTGACTATGCAAAGGCATTCGACTGTGTGGATCATAACAAATTATGGATAACATTGAGAAGAATGGGAATTCCAGAACACTTAACTGTGCTCATGAGGAACCTTTACATAGATCAAGAAGAAGTTGTTTGGCCAGAACAAGGGGATACTGATTGGTTTAAAGTCAGGAAAGGTGTGCGTCAGGGTTGTATTCTTTCACTATACCAATTCAATCTGTATGCTGAGCAAGTAATACAAAAAGCTGGACTATATGAAGAAGAACGGGGCATCAGGATTGGAGGAAGACTCGTTAGTAACCTGCGTTATGCAGATGACACAACCTTGCCTGCTGAAAGTGAAGAGGACTTGAAGCACTTACTAATGAAAATCAAAGACCACAGCCTTCGGTATGGCTTGCACCTCAACATGAAGAAGACAAAAATCCTCACAACTGGACCAATGAGCAACATCATGATAAATGGAGAAAGGTTGAAGTTGTCAAGGATTTCATTTTACTTGGATCCACAATCAACAGCCATGGAAGCAGCAGCCCGGGAATCAAAAGACGCATTGCATTGGGCAAATCTGCAGCAAAGGACCTCTTCAAAGTGTTGAAGAGCAAAGATGTCACCCTGAACACAAAGGTGCACCTGACCCAAGCCATGATATTTTCAATCACATCATATGCGTGTGAAAGCTGGCCAATGAATAAAGAAGAACGAAGAAGAGTTGACGCCTTACAAACTTTGGACATGTTGTCAGGAGGGATCAGTCCCTGGAGAGGGACATCATGCTTGTCAGAGTAGAGGGTCAGCGGAAAAGAGGAAGACCCTCAATGAGGTAGATTGACACAGTGGCTGCAACAATGAGCTCAAGCATAACAATGATTTTAAGGATGGCTCAGAACCGGGCAGTGTTTCATTCTGTTGTGCATAGGGTCGCTATGAGTCGGGCCCAACTTGACGGCATCTAACAGCAACAACCTAACAACAAAGCAACAGGTTTGGTTTTTGGTTTGGCTATTTATAGTTACCACGTTTCTCACACTTATTTCAGGTGGTCATCTTTGCCTTTATAAAACCTAGGAAACTAGATTCTTTCATAGTGCAATTTCACAGGCAAACTCAGGACCTCTCTCTGGTTCTTGTCACCTTGAAGTATTTCCAGAGTGATCCTAAAACTAATGTAATTCTGTAAATCATATTTATGTCTAACATCCTGTAGGCTTCACACAGACAGGACTCATAGTCTTATCTGAATTCAGGCAGAAGTATATCAGAATCAATGAGTAAGAAATGAGGAGCCACACATAGGACACCACCCTTTTGACTATCACTCCACTGTACCTAGGTATTAAAGAGGGTGTACAAAGGGCTGCAACCTATATCGCATTAGGTACATTTAGAACTTTTCTCCCTTGTCTTTTCCTTAATTCATCTGCCATTTAGTAAGTAAGTTAAAAGGCGTGATTTTAAAAGCTGCTGTCCCATTTGTCAATGTTACTATAAGTATTAGTTCAACTAAGGTATGGAGATTATATGCAAAAGCAAACCTGTTACATAAAAAGAATCATAGCAAATGAAAACCAGGAGCTAGCCCTCAGTACTGGTGTGAGTTTCTATAGGACTTTTTATGTTCTACTATTTACATTTCTGAATTTGCCTGCGAGTCAGTTCCGGCTCATGGCAGCCTCATGTATGCAGAGTAGAACTTCTCCATAGGGTTTTCAAGGTTGTGACTTTTTGGAAGCAGATGGTCAGGCCTGTTTTCCAAGGTGCTGCTGTGGGGGTTCAAACGGCCACCCTTTCAGCTAATAATTGAGGCCATAACCATTTGCAGCACCCAGGGATTCCAGTGATACAGACAAACATCGCCAGTTGTAAAAAAAATTAGTGAAAGCTTGTGGCAAGAACTAATTACAAATATAAGGAAAAATTTTAATATCGAGAAGTGATGATGGTTTACCAATGAAGGCACATTAAGAAGGGATGGCTTTTGTCTTCCTGGCAACATTTAAAGAATTCAGTGTGATTCTCTTCTACTTAACAGAAATGCCTGCTGTCTTACTTAAAAAGAACTGGAGAGATGAGTAACTAGGGGAGTAATGTAACAAATGAGTTTCCAAGATTTTTTCCAACCCTGTAACTCCATATGAGAATATTTAATAATAATAAAAAGCAAGATAATAACTCCCCCCCCCACACACACACGTACACAAAATCCCCAAATACTGTAGCAGATTTTTTTCAAGGTATAAGTGGTATAATAAAGAACAATTAAAAATATGAAACCAGTAACCAACTTGACATTCAGGATATTTCATCCTTTTTGTCTCCCAATTTTAAGCTTAAAGCAATGCAAGTAGCTGTCTTCCCCGGTGCCCCAAACAGGGCAATTCTGGTTAAGAGGTCAGGACTGAGCAGAACAGTAAATATGACCAAAATATGAATGAATGAATGTGTTTGGCTAAGACTCTTAACAATTTTATTTCCCATTATAGCAGCTTGAACCCACAAAGAGCAAAAGCGTTTGATAACGATAATCACCCAAGTGTTCAATGAAAAGTCCTTGAAGAGACCCAAGCATTCTTTCTCATTCAAGACTCTCTGTGTTTGACACTGCTTTTTCCTGAGCCCCATACATTGTTTCCTGTACCGTGTACTCTCTCAGTTTTGGGGTATTTAATTTAAATGTGAACTTTCCCTTTCCCTAGAACAATGGCTATATAAAAATATAAAATAATGACTTATTTCTTAGCATCACAGGTTCTAAACCAGTTTTTTTTTCCCCAGAAAAAAAAATACCACCCTTCCCTACTGACCTCTTTTCAGTCTAACTCCTTTTAAAATTATTAAGTTTCAAATATTTAACAGATAATTGTCTCTTCCGTATTTTAAGAGGACAAAATCCTTCTTCTTTACATGAAACTCCCGCAAATAGCTGGTTGATGAAAAACTCACCTCATTCAGAGAGGAGTAATCAAAAATGAACCAATTAAAACTATGTAAGGACATAACCAAAAACAAACTACACATGCAAAGACGCCAAAAAAAGGAGTGAAGAAAAATTGTAGATTGTTGCAACAATTGTCTCTATGAAACAAGAATTCATAACAGAAATTCAAGGAAGGAAGGACAATATCTCAAAATGAGATAAAAATTGAACAGAAAGTATTCAGGAAAGAAATAGAAGAGAAAAATAAAACTATCTCAGTAATAAAGGAAACATTGGAAAAAGCATAAATGACGGTAGGAACTTCTGTAAACACAGAATAGGACAGGAATAAAAAAATAAGGGGTATACTGAAACTAGATTCCATGTAAACATATTCTTCTAATGTTAGAATTGGAACCACTTAATGACTATTTTAAATAGTCATAATTTAAACTCTATCTTGTGTGCTGACGAATAAAATCATAATATGGCAACCTCTTCAAAATCTAATGAAACTTTTGTTTTCAACATTTAAAAATTCTATCTTTATGAAGAACAATGCAGACCTCCCACTGAAGTCAGCAGACTGAGAAAACATGTCTGACTCTCCTTCCTCAAGATCTCAATGAAATAATAGAAATGTTTTAAGGAAAAAAAAAAAAAAAAAGCCCGTAGTGGCACTTGAAAACAAAAAAGGTCCCATCAGTAGACCAAAAGTAGAAATTTCAAGAAGACACAAAGCAGACGGGATCAAACAAGAGTAGAACTTACAGCCGAAGAAACACCATTCCCAAGACATTATAATTAAGCTCAATTTTTTCCAGGGATGTACTAGAGAATATCCAAATTTGAAGTCAACAAATAAAAAGAGCAGAATTTGGCAAGGGGCAGTACATAAAGTAATTCACAAATAAATGGACCTAAATGGGTTGACTATGAGGACTTAGGTGCACCTGACCCCAAGCCATGGTATTTTCAATCACCTCTTATGCATGCGAAAGCTGGATAATGGATAAGGAAGACTGAAGAAGAATTGACACCTTTGAATTATGGTGTTGGTGAAGACTATTGAATATACCATGGACTACCAGAAGAACGAGAAAATCTGTCTTGGAAGAAGTACAGCCAGAATCCTCCTTGGAAGTGAGGACAGCGAGACTTCATCTCACATATTTTCCCAGTCCCTGGAGAAGGACATCATGCTTGGTAAAGTAGGAACCAAATAAAAAAACCAAATTCGTTGCTGTTGAGTGGATTCAGCGAAAAAGAGGAAGACCCTCAATGCGATAGATTGACACAATGGCTGCAATAATAGGCTCAAACATAACAACAATTGTTAGGATGGCACTGGACTGGGCAGTGTTTTGTTTTGTTGTATATACGGCCACTACAGTTGGAACTGACTCAACGGCACCTAACAACAGCTATGGATTGGTAATGAATTGGAGATCTGAGACCATCTCCTTCATTCTGCAGAAACTCAGTACCTGCAGAA
Organism: Loxodonta africana; assembly: GCF_030014295.1. Taxonomy (NCBI): domain Eukaryota; kingdom Metazoa; phylum Chordata; class Mammalia; order Proboscidea; family Elephantidae; genus Loxodonta; species Loxodonta africana. Next base: position 105,040,829 of record NC_087347.1, on the reverse strand, counting down.
GCTGCTTGCGCATGAAGCCAAGTTCTGTAAGAGCAGAAAAGATGCTGACCTCTGAGAAGGATACCGATAGAAAATGAGATATTGTGAGGGTCCTCTGCAACAGACATAAAGGAAGCTGCCTGGGAATAGAGAAGTGAAAGTGCTCCAAGCCAGAATAAAGTTCTTACTTTGGCTAAGGAGTCCCTGATTGGTGCAAATGGTTAATGCCCTCGGCTGCTAACCAAAAGATTGGAGGTTCAAGTCCACCCAGAGGGGCCTTGGGAGAAAGGCCTGTTGATCTACTTCCAAAAAATTGGCCATTGAAAATCCTGTGAAGAACAGTTCCACTGTAAAACACAGGGAGTTACCATGAGTCAGAATCAACTCGATGGCAACTGGCTTCGTTTCTGGTTTTACTTTGGGAACTCAGAGAAACCCCAGTCTGCTGTCTACTCACCACCCGTTCACCTTAGAGGAAACCCTGACTCCGAGCTCCCATTTAAGATTGAAGCCAGTTGGAAAAAAACTGTGTGCAAACACGGAGGTACACATGACCGCTATTTATTCTAATTAACTTGATCTTTCAAAAGTAGGGTAATCTGGTATTTGGACAGCATCCATTTTAAAGAAGGTCTACAGGGAGAGAGTGGCTGCAACAATGGGCTCAAGAAGCATAACTACGATTGTGAGGACGGTGCAGGACCAGGCAGTGTTACTTCTGTCGTTCGTAGGGTTTCTGTGAGCTGAAACTGACTCAAGGGCACCTAAAAACAATATAAAGGAGAAAAGGGAAACCGTAGAGGAAAATGTTGTTGTTGTTGTTGTTAGGTGCCGTCAAGTCGGTTCCGACTCATAGCCACCCTGTGCACAACAGAACGAAACACTGCCAGGTCCTGCGCCATCCTTACAATCATTGTTATGCTTGAGCTCATTGTTGCAGCCACTGTGTTGATCCACCTTGTTGACGGTCTTCCTCTTTTCTGCTGACCCTGTACTCTGCCAAGCATGATGTCCTTCTCCAGGGACTGATCCCTCCTGACAACATGTCCAAAGTATGTAAGACGCAGTCTCGCCATCCTTGCTTCTAAGGAGTATTCTGGTTGTAATTCTTCCAAGGGGGATCTGTTCGTTATTTTGGCAGTCCATGGAATATTCAATATTCTTCACCAACACCACAATTCAAAGGTGTCAACTCTTCTTCATTCTTCCTTATTCATTGTCCAGCTTTCACATGCATATGATGTGATTGAAAATACCATGGCTTGGGTCAGGCGCACCTTTGTGTTCAGGGTGACATCTTTGCTCTTCAACACTTTGAAGAGGTCCTTTGCTGCAGATTTGCCCAATGCAATGCGTCTTTTGATTCCTGGGCTGCTGCTTCCATGGCTGTTGATTGTGGATCCAAGTAAAATGAAATCCTTGACAACTTCAATCTTTTCTCCATTCATCATGATGTTGCTCACTGGTCCAGTTGTGAGGATTTTTGTTTTCTTTATGTTGAGGTGTAATCCATACTGAAGGCTGCGGTCTGTGATCTTCATTAGTAAGTGCTTCAAGCAAATAATAAAAGAAAATGTTTTCTAACTGAAAGTGCTCAGATGTACTCACATCCTAGTGAAATTTTACTGCTGCAAATTTAAGTAGAAAATCTTTTAAATTCCTGAAAGAAAAAGCAATTTATTTACAATGCATCAAGAATCTACTTGACATCAGACTTAGTGGTAGGGATGCTAGAACATAATGGAACAATATTTTCAAAGTTAGAAGCATAAATTATTTTGAAAATAAAATTAAATATTCAAATTATCAATCAATTATATAGCAAAAGAAAATAACCATTACGATGGAAGAAATAAGAAAATTTACTGATCCTATACGTTATAAAAGAAGTATTCTGAAATATTTACTTCAAATGAAAAAACTGTAATCTAAGAAAGAAAAACAAATGGAATACAAGAGAAGAGTTACAGTTGACTCTGTCTTAAGGCTGCACTGTCCAGTATGGCAGTCACTAGCCACACATGGTTATATAAACTGTTAAAAATTAATTAAGTTAAAAAATTCGGTTTTTCATTTGTACTAGCCACATTTCAAGTGCTCAATATCCAGCCATATGTGGCCAGTAGCTTCTCTTTTGAACAGCAAAAATGTAGACCATTTGCATCACAGTGAAAATTTCTACAGAGCAGCACTGATTTAGAGAAAATGAGGAACAAAGAGAAAGGCAGAAAAAAGAAGAAGGAAGGAAGGGAGGGAAGAAGGATCTATGAGACCTTGGCTTTTGAGGCTCTTTCATATGAAACAAATTTTAATGATGAACCCAGTTACACTCTTTTTTTATTTAATAATGACTCCGTAGCAACAGGTATTTTGGTTTTAATATCAATACATAAATAAGTCACAAAATAATTATAAAGAACAAAGTAAAATATTATGAACTTTAATAATACAAATAATAAAAACAGAATAAAATTTGGGAAGTGGTGAGTGAGAGGAGAGTGGGAAGGAAGAGTGAATGCATTAATTTCCTTGTTTTGTTTTTTTTTTTTTAACACAGAGATAGTTTGATATATTAAGAAACTGAAATAGACATAGAAATGTAATTAACGACAAAGAGAAATAGGATATATAGATATGTGGTCAGAACTGTGAATGCAGAAACTCCTGCTTTTTCCTGATAGTGAGTAAATAAATAACCTCTCTATATGGTTTTTTATATATAGTAAAAAAAATGTTTTAGATGATTATTATAAAGTCATATGTTTAGACTATAGAATAAATATAGAATGTATACATTACATATTCTATATCCAAAAACCAAAAACCAAACCTGTTTCCGTGGAGTTGGTAGCAACCCTAGAACACAGTGGTTAAGAGCTTGGCTGCTAACCAAAAGGTTGGCAGTTCGAATCCACCAGCCACTCCTCAGAAACCCTGTGGGGCAGTTCTACTCTGCCCTATAGGGTTGCCATGAGTCGGAATCGACTCAACAGCAACAGGTTTATAGATATATATAATTTATTGCGTATAGAGTTACAGAATATAATTTATATAGATATGCATGTAAATATATAGAATAACATATAGAGTAAACTCATTTTTGTTTATGGAACAATTGCGTCAGTTAATTCCTAAAATGATTATTTTTGAAGGATGGACATCTCATAAGAAATTAGCAGTAATTAAGTCTTTTGGGCACATTGTTACAGCATAAATACTAACCATTGAGACGGAGTAGAGATTAAATTTAGAAACAGCTTTAAATTATATTCTCTACTCTCAGACATTAAATTTAAAGTGTGTGGATGGATAAATTGGCAATAGAAGCTTGGAAACATTCACTTCAGTTTAGAAGAAGATGAATCAGTCTCAATGACACAAAAACCTCCCCTCATATTTAGCTCTGAACCCAAACAGGACCTTCTGAAGGACTTAGAAATGTGGAACAGACTCTTTGGGGCATTCTGGGTGTTCCTGTGCTCAGTGGTCTTGCCAGAGGGAGAAGCCAGAAGTCCAAAGTATCAGGAGAATGACTCTTGTTGCGGTAGCTTTGGCCTCCTAGGAATTAGGAAGCATCATAAATCTCAGGAGAGGAACTGTTTTTGCAGATTTCCCAGCCCACATTTGCAGACTCCAGAGGTTTAGATGTATTATGTTACGTGTCAGAAAAACAAGCAGGCTCTTGGGGCACACCTCTCAACCAGGCTCGCACTTCGTATCCTTGGTGGTTAGTCCAGTATTTGGGCTCCTGAGGATACAAACCTAACAGTTTGGAACTATTTTTAACAGGCTCATCTGCATTGTTAAAAGCTTCCCAAACTTTGGCAGATAAACCAGTCAACTCTGGACACAGTGCTGGTCTCCTAGATTTCTTTTTGGAAAGTGCCTAAGATTTATGGTGGGAATTACTCATGACAGCTACATTCTTTCCACTGGGGTTAGACCACCATTTGGTCTAATAACGCCTAATTCGTGTCTATCCTATTCTAAGCTTCTTCAGAAGAAGAGGGAGGAGGAAGGACTTTTTAAAAATCCTCTACAGGAATACCCAGTGATTTCTGTCAATGATAAACACTTTTGAAACATAAGGAGGTTAGCTGATAATGAACAAATAAATGACATTTCCGTGACTGTGGATTTCTTCAGAGAATTTTTTGTTACTGTTGTAAATGCCAGTCTGATTAAAAAAACATAAAATGACTTCGTTTCATCGTGTTCCCAAAGTATTTTTAGCCTATCAGGCAAAACTCCTGTCAGCATTCACAGTCATATTATTTTCTTGAAAGAGGTACCTCTCAAAATGATTTTTCTCCATACTTCACCAAAGCACAACGTGGGCGCCTTGAAGACATTGTTCATTTAAAAATCGTAAAAGGTTTAATTATATTTCCAAAATAAGTAGTTTCCAATCCAGCAAGGATAATGTGGTCGTGAAAAGGATATCCAAATCCACCAATTTACATTGGTTTGGTTTGGCATAACTTTCAAAGTTCTTGAAGCAAAAAGAGGATGGCACGTGAATAATTGTAATTTAGGTAATATTCCCAGTATTTTTGGTTTGCCATTCTCTGAGCCATACAGGGGAAAGCTAATCAACCTCAAAACTGTACCTATATAATTTATAACTGCCAAAATTCACTGGTATATACCCGATTATTTCGCAAGATATGATATCCTCCTTTTTAAATACGTACTTTGTTATTTCACTCTATGTAATTTAAAAAGTATGATAGCAGGGGAGTATGAACCATTCAAAGCAGGAGTCACTAATGTCAGAGGTTGTTATCACTCCCAGGATAGATGGTGTTGATATGTCTGAATCTAAAGGGCTTGGAAGTTATGTCAAGTTGGATTCAAATTGCATCTAATATGTTTTGCTTTCCTCTCTTACTTTCTGGTTTCTATCTTAAGCCACAAAGCAGTTCTCTGCTGTGACTCAGTGCTAACAGTCATTTTCACTCTTTTCACTCCAAAAGAAAGTTAGGTTATTAATTTTGGATGAAGCCTCTTGGTTTAAACAGTGTAGTACTTTCCGGTTGTTCGTGCAATATATGCAACCCATACTTCACTTTGAAATGTTATCTGATTACTGAGCTTTTTTTTTTTTGGTTTGTTTTAACATATATTTCTACTAAAATTTATGAAAGACAAAGAGAGTACTTCTTACTTGGTAGCTTTAACTTTCTATAGGAAAAAAAGAAATGTTTTGGATACTGGGGAATTTTAGTAGTTGAAATTCAGTTTATAAGTCTAAACAACATCTACATTTCAATAGCATATAAAGTAATATCAGAAAATGAGGAGTCCCAGTTTCAAAATAGAAAAAAATTTGATGTTATACCTTTTCTACAGGGATATGCATATTAAAGTGAGGCTTATGTAAGGTATCTTATTTTCAATAAAAATTTGTTGGAATTCAAATACTTTCATTTATTATTGACCAATGATAAGGGTCTAACTTTCTAACAAAAGAAAAATTAGTTTAAAAAAAGAAACAGGATAAATTTTCTAATTTTTTCATACCCAACCTAATAGATGTTAACATTTCATCTTTAATCATTTTTGGGGCTAATTCTGTAACAAACATATTGAGTAATAATAGGAGCATAGACCCACATATTCCATTGACATTTCTATTTCCCTAAATGTTCTTTTTCCCCTAAATTCCATCAGAGAAACCAATAACCCATAGAGGAAATCTGGCCTATTTTCATTTGATCATTGTTTGCTTATTTGTGGTGGCAACCAAGTAGATATTATTCCCCTCTCATGATTCTGAATTACCTTTGACAACTTCCAAAATCCCAGACTATCCTCAAATACCCCAAATTTGTCATCATGTGCTTTTTTTTTTTTTTTTTTTTTTTGTGCATGGTACCAGGACACTGAAAGTGATTTTAAGAACAGAATTCTGATATTTTCCTTAATGGTTGGGTGTTCATAAAATTAAATACTCCCAAGAGGGAAAACTTTGAAATGGACCACACCCATGTAAATGTATACATTTTAACATTTTTTAAAGCTATCAGAATTATTTAAAAATTTCGCAGGTACCAAACACTATCTAATGACTAATCAATAGAGAAAATTATGAAAATATTATTCATAAATTAATCTTTTTAAAGTTCTGGAAATATGTGTATAAACTGAAGACCAATTGGACCAGTACTAAAACCAGGAATCATGTATTAGAAAATTCTTAATTAGAATGATTGTCACATTTGTGCTATCAAATGCACATTGTACTTAAAAAACAAACAAACTGGAGTACCCTTAGATTAACAGAGCTTTTTTGTGCGTCAGGAAGAAGCTATTTTGTGCCTTTGCTTTCAGACACTTTCACCTGTTGCTAATAGGAGTCCAGCCTCATCCAATAAAAATTCATAGTTCTTACCAAGTAGCAAACTCTCAGTGACTTATTATTAGATTATTCTAGAACCACAAAACTCACACAAATTAAAACATTTGATACTAGCCATTCTATGTTTATATCACCTCATGGTATTCTATAGTTTATTACATGGAAAAGTAAAACCCATAGTGAATGATTGTTCTGAATCATGTCATTAATACTGGTGTTAACAAGCTGTTATCTGGCCCTAAACTAATCTATTGATGAAATAATTTAGACTATGGTGGAAATGTTCCTAATAAAAAGTATATAAAAGCATGGAGCTATGAAAAAAAACAAAGGAGCTCATTTCATATCAGGAAAGAACTTTGCAAAGCCTCTATTCCATTATACTGTAACAATAATGTCTACCAATTCATTTACTACCATTGTGAATTGATGCAGTGGTTAACCATGGTGCTGTACCATCTCCCTAGAGAAGCTACTGAGATATAGTGGCCTCTGCTTTGACTGGTAACTTCACTCAGGCCTCTCTGAGGGCCTATGCACATCAAAGAATATATACTCATGACATTAAAATTGTGTTATTAGCATTTCTTAGGGGGCAATAGTAGTGTTTGAATAAGTAGTTCTCTTTTCATTTTCTTGTTTATTCATTTTCTCTATATCTTGGTCACGGAAATACCCGGATGCTATAAATAGATGGGAGCCCTGGTGGCACAGTGGTTAAGCATTTGGCTGCTAACCAAGAGGTCAGTAGTTTAAATCCACTAGCCGCTCCTTGGAACCTGTATGGGAGAGTTCTACTCTGTCCTATAGAGTGACTGTGAGTCAAAATCGACTCTATAGCAACAGTTTTTTTTTTATATATATAAATAAATGTGTGGCTGATTATCCAAGTCTACTATCAGGAGTAGTATAAGCTAGTTTGAATTACAGATGACCAGTTTTAAAATGATATGAAACTAATTTTACTATTTTGTCAAGGGTTTCGTATCCTTTTTCCCTCCATAATGGAGCACCCCATTACCTGTAATATACTAGAGATTTTTCAAACTAGTTACACATCTGGAATAAGATTTTCATCCTGTAGTGTCAAATAATCAGACTAATTTATGTTATGCTAATAGTGGGCACAGGAACAGAGGAAAAAAAAACAGAATATAGAGTAAGAGTAGATTAGAGGGAAGAGAGAGAGAAGGAGAGACAAGATAGAAAGGGAGAAAGAAAGAAAGGAAGAAAAGATTCTACAAACCCCTTGGATTATTTTAGCTTTCAAAAAATGGGCAATAATACACATATTTTTAGGAGTCCTTTTATTTCCCCAGTTTAGTTGTAGCATTTCTTTGGGAACCAATTTTAAATATATTGTATAAGCCCATGCTACCTGTCTTAGTCAGAAGTATCCAGAGAACCAGAACAAATAAGATATATATAAAAAGAGAGTCACTCATGTGACTGTGGGGACTGAGAAGTCTAAAATCTGAAGGTTAAGCAACAAACTGGAGATTCTAGCAGTCTCTTGGCCAAAATCTGGCCAGGTGGTAGGCTGGAAATTCTGGCAGGATGTCTGTTCAGTAGTCTTGAGGCAGAATTCTTCTCCCTCTGGAAACCTTAATTTTTGCTCTTAAGGCTCTTAACTGATTGGATGAGGTCTTCTCACATCATGGAGGGTTTGTAAGGGTAGTAGTAGCATCAGAGACTGTCTCACTTCATGGGGGATAATGTCCAGGGTCAACCCAAAGCTGATACCCATGAGGTGGAGGTCAGACATATCTCTACCCTCCAACTTTTTTGACACCAGCCTTCCCTCCTATGGCACTCTCTGCTTCTCTTCTGGGTTCTATAATCCATTGCAGTGGCCAAACAGAAATCACAGACCATACTCACCGTTAAGTGGCTTATTAAGGAAGTAACAGGGTACAACTTGCGATCAGGATCAATAGGCTACAACTCAGGATCAGGTCAGGAAGCAAGTAGGCAAAGTCTCCCTTCTTCAGTGCAGGACAGCTCTCTCAGCCATGCAGGCCTCCTCTTAGCCCCCTCAGGACAGGCCTCCTGTCCACCACCTCAGGACAGGCCTCCTCTCGGCCCTGCCATCAGTCACCACCGACTCTGCTGTAGAGCCCCTTTCAGGTCTGGCCCCTCTGGCTCTGCCTCAGGCCCCATCCACACCTGTCACTGTTGGTTCTGCTGCTGGGCTTTTTCTAGGCCTCTCGCTGTCTTCAGTGTCACAGCCCTTAACTCGTGTTACATCTCTTTAAGATGATTCCTTGCCTTCTTTCCCTCTCTGCTTCCTGTCTCTTCTCTGTTCCCTTTTCTCCTTTCTGCTTTTTCCTGCTTCCTGTCTTCCTGCTTCTTTCTGTTTCTGAAACGTCTGTGGGGTTGACTGCTTATATCTACAAACTCCTTATCAATTTCAAGGCATGACCCTCCCACCAGGGCAAGTAACTGGCTAATCCTCTCTTGGTAGGCCACAGACACTTTATTTACATAGTAGGCTATAGATACTTCATTTGCATAGTCTATTGACCAATCCCTATAAGGTGCATACCAATCACAGGGCAGGCTGCAGCCCAGGGCCAGGCAAAAATTATTAAACCATTCTCATTTACAGTTTACCCAGGAAATGTCAATCACCCTGGACAAAAGTAACAAACCCTCTGGGCAAAACTAGAAAACTAGAGCAAAGGTAACTCCTCAGAGCTTAGGGAAAAATCTCTCAAGCTGTTTTTCCAAAGAACCAAGGCAAAAGTCTACATAAAGGAACTTACTTCACCACAGAGAGTAATCTGTTTTATTTAATATCAACTGATTCACATGAAAAAGCCTTCATAGCAAGATCTAGACTAGTGTTTGACCAAACAAATAGCACGATAGCCTAGTAAAATTGACCCATAAAATTAACCATCACACTACCTATTGTTGCTGTTCTATGGTTCTGCTAGACTCAAATTTGATGATGACTAACTCTCCCTGATAGTTTTATTGGGATTACAATTTTTTAAATTCCTGAGTTTAGGATAGAGAAACGTGTCTGTTTTCTCTGTGAGAAAGAAATATTTGGTTGTAATTACTACTCTCATCCTCACATGTTCATTAAGATATATTTTCTTTTACCATCCCAGTTCTGATATAAGTTAATATAAAATATGCCCTTTTGTTTCAGGTCTAGATGTTGATGGAATATATCGAGTTAGTGGCAATCTGGCAACAATACAGAAGTTGAGATTTATCATCAACCAAGGTAAGTGATTTTTTCACTTCAGTCATTTTTCCAGTTGTTTCATCTCTAACAATATTTCAGACTGTGGGCTGTACGTGCTGTGAATATATAACTATAAAAGCTTTAAAGGAGGGCAAGAGAAAGTTGAAGAAATTCAAATATTATCACCAGAGAAATGAAAAATAACAGGTTTACCTGGAGATGAATGAGATAGAGAGAGGGACCAGCTAATAGTTTATGTAGAATCAATGAGTGGAATATGGCAAACTAAAAGTGGGGTTGAGAAGAAAGAGCAAGTAACCCAGCTTCAAAAAATTGTTACTGGGATATAATAGGCATTTAATATTTGTTGATGAATGAATGATGGAAAATGCAGGAGTCAAAGTCGCAGACGTCAAAAAAATATATAATAGGTAAAGAAAAGAATTAAAAATGAGGAAATCTGGAAGACAAGAAGATTTAAACATCTTTCGCTGTTAGCTGCTGTAAAGTCAACTCCCAACTCATGACAACCCCATGCACAACAGAACAAAAGGCTGCCTGGCCTGCGCCATCCCATGATCAGTGGCAGGTCAGACCATTGTGACCCATAGGGTTTTCTTTGGCTGATACTTCAGGAGTAGATCACCAAGTCCTTCTTCCTAGTCCATCTTAGTCTGAAACCTGTTACAACATCACAAAAAACTAAACGAAACCCGCTGCCGTCGAGTCAGTTCCAACTCACCGTGACCCTATAGGACAGAGTAGAACTGCCCCCCTTAGGTTTCCAAAGCTGTAAATCTTTACAGAAACAGACTGCCACATCTTTCTCCCATGGGGCATCTGGTGGGTTCAAACTACTGACCTTTCAGTTAGCAGCCAAGCCCTTAACCACTGCACCACCAGGGCTCATAGCAACATGCAGTCTAACACTGCCAGATGGGTGGTGGATGCATTTGAGATGTACTGGCCAGGAATCAAGCTCAGGTCTCTCGAATGGAAGGCAAGAATTCTGTAACCGAGCCTTCAGTGTTCCCTCAACATCTTAAGGTGGTATTATAGATAGTTTTTAGGTTTTAGAATCGACAAATGGGTAGAACTAAACTGGATCTCCTTGTGTCCTTAGAATCTTATTTAACCTTTCTGTGCCTCCTTTCTTTATCACTAAAAACAGGAAGAAAATGCATTGATAACATTTGTGAGAATTAAATTAGATACATATGGCATTTCTCTAGTACCATGCCAGACTTACGGTATTTATTCCATACATGTTAATTTTCCTTCTACTTAAAAACAATCAGAGGTGTCTCATTGCCTTCAGGAGAGTCTATACAAACTTCTCATGATCTGGCCTCCCACCTAGCTTCTAGATAGCTTCAGATCCTCTGAATTTCCTTCACAATACCTTCATGAACTGTTCTCTGATGTTTTCATACTGTTATATTTCTTACTGCCTTTGATATTTGTTCCCTCTTCTTTGAATAGCCTCCTGTCTTTTTCTTCCCAACCCACATACACAAGCTTCTCAGCCTGGTAGATTCCTGCTCTTTCTTCAAGGCCCAAATTATAAGCAATTTCCTTCAGGAAGCCCACTACATTTCTTCAGGCAAAGAGATTCCTTTCCTGTGTTCCTATTAAACTGGGTAGTTAAATTTACAGTAGTATGTGCATATAGGATTGAATTTCATCTAACTTCTAAAATTTCATCTACTGTAAGACTTGTAGACTTAATGCATCTTTTGGAGAGAAAATAATTAAATGTACTTAGTAATTGTATTTCAGAAACATTAAAATTTGAATGTCTTAGAATCAAAAAATAGGATACTGGTAGAGACATCTGTGTCTGCCATGATTCTATATACACCTCAAAAGCTAGGACTTGAATCTTCCTCATATCCTTCTCCAATACCCAGTACTAGCCCTGGGGCCTCTCAATTAATATTTGCTGTGTAATATGTGTGTGTGTATGTTTTTCAGGTGTTAATTTTGGGAAGCATCAAACTCTCCAGAAGTTCAACTTGGTTTGAACTTTTAAGTTATGTCTCCATTACATTTGCCCGGTGACCACATGACACTATTTCTGAGAATCTCTATAACTGAGAGTCTCCATAGCTCTGCTTGTTCACGAATGTGAGCCTTTGTCTTTCAACAGTTACTTTTCCTTCTGGGCAAAACACAAAACTAAACTTTACCTCATTTATTCATATCGGTCCCATTTGATTGAAACAGAGTCCCCTCTCTGTGGGTAAAATTGGATAGAAGAGCCTCATTTTCATTCCTGTTTATAACCAGCTAAAATCATTCTTGTAATATATTTTGTGCTGAAACCATATCCTGATTGGGATTCTAGACAGCTGGGCAACACATTTCTTCTACAAAAAAGAAATCTGAAAACAGAAGCCATGCTAGAAACAAACACTGGTTGCATTTCCTGCCTGTAAAGAAATTATGCTCAGCAATTTAAAAAGGCAAAAAAAAAAAAAAAAAAAACCTGCAATGAAAATATGAAATCTGTCCATCTCGTCTTTTCCAATCCAAACTTGAGCATCCTCTGAGGCTACGTAACTGCTCATGTTTCCATGGGAGTTGACAATGTAAAGCTGGACAGAGGCCGGAGTTGGTATCTGGTAGCACAGAATTGTCAGTAAACTGTCTCCCTGGTTTATTGCACTGTCAGAACGGAACACATTCAACACAAATTATGCTACATTAGGACCTTTGATATTGGCGATTTTGCCCAAGTTGTGTTGTGTAGTTTTTGTTTTTGTTTTTTTTTTTAATTAGATGATAAAAGAAATGCATATACCAGCCCCTCTCAAATTTTGCTAATCGGATTATCCTTTGAATGAATTTTCTGGACTGGACCCATAAGCTCGTTGCTTACACTATACCTTCCCTTCCATTTATGCCCCAGTCCCTAACAGTACAGCCAACCTAGGAAAGAATCAATGCTACATACAGAGAGGATGAATATGACCATTTGTGGCCTTGCCTGTGTGCATGTGTGTTTGTGTGTGTTTGTGTATGTGTGTAATGAAATGACAGCAAAAGTAATAATTTCTTCGAAAGTATAAAACAACAGGAAAGTGCAATGCATACTTTATTGCATTCTAAAATGGAATATAAATGACTTTGGCACATCTTCTCTGTATCAACACCTCTTCTCTCTCCACGTTCACCTTGCCCAATGTTTCTTTTTCAGAAGGCTCTAAGTATCAGAACAAAAAATACATTTGTTAAATGAGTAAACTCTAACTACTATTAAGCTAGACAAATGAAAACTGAGTTTTGGAACTTTCAAGAACAATTCAATTGCAATTTACATGTTTCACTAACTTTCTTGACTGCTATAATCATGAGCAATTTTAGGTACATCAGTTGAATGATTCGATTTGTTTTGCTTTTCTATTTGATCTGCTAAATCAGTAGGAATCGGATACCCTTATTATATACTTCCGGATCAGATGACACGGAAGTTAAATTCATAGTGATCCTTTTTAAAAGTATGTCCTAATTGTAACTAGTAGCAATCATAATTCAATAATTAATTTAATAAGAATAAAAATTTAGCTACTTTTATAATTATTATACAATTACTGTAATAGTAACTAAAATTTTCATAATTTATTACTTTCAAGGCACTGTACTGACTGACTTATATTATTTAATTTAATATTTTCTGCCATCTCGCACTGGTTAAGAGCTATGGTATACTACAGCTGCTAACCAAAAAAGTCAGGAGTTCAAATCCACCATCCGCTCCTTGGAAACCCTATGGAGCAGTTCTATCCTGTCCTATAGAGTTGCTATGAGTCGGAATAGACTGGGCAGCAATGGGTTTGTTTGTTTGTTTGTTTTAACCATCCCATAGAATAGGTACTATTATTATTCTTATTTTAAAGATGAGGAAACTGAGGCTTAGACAGTTTAAATAATGCCCCCAAAGTCATGCAGCATATCAGCGGGGTATTGTTTTTAGTTTTCATCAACTCCAATTCATGTGATCTTATGTATAATATAATGAAATATTGCCTGGCCCTGCACCATCTTCATGATTGTCACTGTGTTTGAGTCCATTGTTGTAGTTATCATGTCAATCCATCTCATTAAGTGTTCCACTCATTTTCACTGACCCTCTACTTTATCAAACATGATGTCCTTTTCTATCAAAAAGTCTTTCCTGATGACATATCCAAAGTAAGTGAGCTGAAGTCTCTCTATCCTGTCTTCTAAGGAGCATTCTGGTTGTATTTCTTTTAAAACTGATTTGTTCATTCTTCTGGCAGTCCATGGTGTAGGCAGTATTCTTCACCAACGCCATAGTTTGAATGCATCGATTCTTCTTCTGTCTTCGTTTTTGATTGTCCAGCTTTCACATGTATATAAAGCAATTGAAAAGACCATGGCTTAGGTTGGGTACAACTAAATCATCAAGATGACATCTTTGTTTTTTAAAACTTCAAAAAAGGTCTTTTGCTGCATATTTGCCCGGTAGAGTACATCATTTGATTTCTTGACTGCTGCTTCCATGGGCATAAGTAGGGTAGCTGGAACTAAACCCCAGGTCTCTCTGCCTCAGAGCCTAGCTGAAAACCGCTGCCATGATTCTGAATTTCCCATTCACTGATCGTTGGTTAACTCCTATAAAAATGGAGATCTTTCTTTTCATGCTACACACACTTGTTCTTGACATTCTGTCTACAGTCTCCTTCTCCGTAGTGGTAAGCAATAAGTACTGCCATAAGATTTTGACTAAACCTGTTCAAGAAGAGAGATGCCTGGGAGCACACCCAACAGTTATGAAGAAGCCTGCATTCCCATTCTCTGTAGGGCTTTATGTATTATGTTTGGACCAAGAACTACCTTAACACAATATTCTGTTGTAGCCTTCAGCAAAAGCATTGAGGCTTCTTGATTTACTGGTCTATTGGTGCATTAGTTAGCCGTGCTCTGCCCTGTTTGTTGATTCTGGTGACAGCTTTCAGTGACATTTTGCTAATGCAACTCTTCCACTCTATGAGGTCTTCCCCCAAAGAACACTGGTCCATGACCTCCGCCATCAACCTGTCATCAGCCTGTGGCACTACGCTGATTCTTCAGAATGATCTGTGACCTTTTGATGGTTTCCTTGTCTGGGGATTCTTTTGCAAAGGACAGACTTCAGCATGGAGAATGTTGGTGAATGTCCTGGAAAATATTAACAGTAGGTCTTCGAGATCCCATCAAGACAAATTCTCCCTCCTTCCCACATAGACACTGGTTTGAGTTGCCTGGCTAGACTTATTTCCCAAACACCAAATTCAGTTCAGACTCTCTTTGGTATTGCATAAACACCCTCTTTCACCCTTTAGAAAAGGGACAGGAAAGACTGGCATCCTTTTTGGAAAATATCAGCTATGAAGCCTCCCAAGCCCATGGGCCAATATGAGAGCTATGAAGCCCTACATGAAGAACTGACTGGGAATTTTCCAGACTGATGTTTCTTAGCACACAGTAACAAATACTCCTTCTCACTGTTTTCCTGGACTGGAGGAAACTACTTTTTACTAGGATTTTAGACATATTTTCTATATATAGCAATAAAATTTAAAAGAAGACTCCTAGGGACACCCTCCTTCACTTTTTCACACTAAGAGGAACAAAATATATAAATGCCATAAATCTGCATGGCCAAGAATCTTAGTTGAGTGTGTGGGTGTGTGTATGCGTGTATGTGTGCACACGCATGCTCATTTGTGCGTGTTGTTTTAAACTGAGGAGGATTTTTTTTTTCATTAATTTACGGTGCTGCATTTTGCATATCTTTATTCACCTAGATCTTATTGGCATAGTAATCCAAACTAGATATTAGTTTGAAGAGATGGGTTTGTTTATTTTGAACATACTAAGAATAAGCGCCACTGAAAAGAAACTATTAGAGAAACAGTTTTGTGTTACCAGCTATTCATCGTAAACTACTACCATATAGACTTGTACCTTAAAGCAAAGCAAAGCATTAACTTTAGTAGCCATCCATGTGCTGTTCATATTATTTGCAGCATCACAAATTGAATAAAAGAAGAGGAAAGTGAGAAAGAATGGGAACCACTGGCAGTTTCATCATGAAATAAGCAATTGGATGAAACAAGAAAAAGATCTGGGAAAGGGTTTCAAAACTTCTAGTTCTGTTCTTATAAAACAGCCCTTGTATTAAGTCCATTCATTTTTCCATTAAGTGAGTTTATATTGCCCTCTTACTATTTTTAAAATGAGGTATTTCCTTAAGCTTACTTCATTCTCACCACCAACCGCAGCAGCCACAAAACAAACTGTGCTATTTGCTTTATCCCATTCCACAGGGCGATTTTTTGGTAAGTCGGATCATTGATATTGCACCTTTTTGGCTTCTGTGTGACAAGATTATCTTTTAACAATGATTTATTTTTCCCATTAAAGCTGAAAAGATCACTTGATCATGAAAGGGCCAGACTCTAACATCGTTCAGGGCTTTGGAAACTTTCTTAGACCTCATTTTTCAGCTACACTGAGTCAGGGAGCTCAAAGACTATTGATGGCAAAACTTGTATTGCTTTCTAGCTGCTTAAGAAAATGTATTATCATTAGTAAATAGTGCTGAACACAGAGATCAAAACAATAAATTCTTCACATTCACATAATTTATATAGTTACTCATTTTTACTTAATATTCGAATAGCAAGCTTATGGCCCTTCTAGTCTCTAAACTGCACAAATTCTGGCTGCTTATTTTAAAGCAAAATTATATCGTACAATTATTGTGCATTATATTTTATAGTTCATTACTTGCCAAGCAGTAAGGAGCTGACCTAACGCTTTGGTTAAAAAAATTAAAGGCAGAGACTATCCATTAGGGAATGAGCACCAGATAAGAATCAGAAGATTTGTCTCCTAATCTTGAGTCTGAGCTATTTTGAGTCTAATAGATACCGTTTTTAACCTCTTTGAGTCTCAAACACTTTATGTATAAAATGGAAATATAGCAAAAATGTAAAGACTTCAAAAACTCTGAATCCACCAAGTGATTATTAGTGCTAACTTTAATTACAGTGAGAAGTAGATGAAATCAGATCAATATTACTTAGTTCTCCTAGTAATAAGATGTTAATAAATAATCAAATATGACTTCTGCCTTCGATGGGCTTGAATTTTCTTTGATGCTAAAAGACTCTTTCCAGGGAGACAAACCAAATTTAGGAAAACTTTGGAGACTTCTTGCTTTCCAATAGTTCATCTCATTACTAGACAAATTCCTAGGGGCTTCTGGATTTCTCATGTCAACCAAAGGCTTTGGACAGGTTCCAGATTGCAAAAGTTCATTGGAGAGAAGTGAAGTCTACTGGAATTTTGGATCCTAAATCAATTATGGCTTTTCCATTTAACTTTGGTCAATGGGTCCAGAAATTAAATTAGAGTAATGTAACTGCCAGTTCCCAAAGAAACCCCCTAGGACATGTATAAAAACTTATCATCATCATCATGATCACAAATCATCATCATCACCATCAAAATTAATGAGTAGTTATTTGAAGTTTAGTGGGAAAACACACCAAGCTTACTTCTGCCCTAGCTATGCTATACAGCACTGCTTTGCAGCCCTGGCTGCATATCAGAGTTGCATGGTTATCTATTGCTGTGTAACAATATTAACACAAAATTAGATACTTAAAACCACACACATTTATTATCTCATAGTTTTTTTGGGGTGAAGAGCCTGCACAAGATTTAGCTGAATCTTCCACAGGGCTTTAATCAATGTGTTATCCAGGACTAGGTTCTCATCTGGAGGTTTGACTAGGGCTAAGTTGGTTTCCAAGCTCACGTGGGTAGAGGCAGGATTCAGTACTTTGGAGGTTGTTGGACTGAAAGTCTAATTCTGTTAGTAATCGTTGGCCAAAGGCCACCCTTAGTCAATCGCCACATGAGTCTTTGCATAGATCAGCTCACAACATGTCAGCTTGTTTTTAAAGAAGCAAGGGAGAGAAACTACTAGCAGGACACACAATCCTAAATAACGTAATCGTGGAGGTGATATCCCATCAACTTTGCTGTATTTTCTAGGGGAAAGAATTACACAAGGCATGAGTACAAGGAGGTGAGGATATTGGGGATCATCTTAGAACCTGTCTGCCACAAAAATCAAGTAGTGGATCTTTTTAAAAATTAAGATTTTGAGGTTCATTCATAGAAACTTGAATGCACAAAATCTGGGATTGGGACTACAAGTATGTATTTTAAAATAAAAAATTCCCCAGGTGAGTAGAGCATATAGCCAGGTTTGGAAGCTTCTGTCCAATATCCAGTTATCTGGTGGAGGCATGACTTACCAAGGCATAAGTCATCATCCCCTTATATCTGAGGTTTAAGTTTGGGGGAAGCAAAAATAGACCATGAAACCATTTTTCCGTTGTTGTTGTTAATTTTCTATTCTCTTGGACTTTTGATCGACTTAATAATGGTCACTAATCTTTATGAACTGTGAGTCACGATATGGGGTATAACTAAAAAAAAAAAAAAGCCATGCATATATTATGTATGGTATTCGTGTAGTTGAAATTACTGACATGATTTTCCCAACTGTGACCCCTTCCCAATATTGTAGATTCTGGAATAAATAATAAGGAAAGATGTTTTACATGAGGGCTTGCTAAAAAAAAAAAGGAATTTTAAATTTTCACTAGTTGATAATATTGAAAATGTAAGAGAATGATGTTGCTGATAATGATAGCTAGCAATTAATTGAGAATCTACTGGCATGCAGAGCTATTTAAAAAAAAAAAAAAAACTCATTGCTGTCGAGTCAATTCTGACTCATAGCAACCCTATATGCAGAGCTATAGTTATTTCTAATTCTCAAAACAAAATGCAAGATAGAGAAACATTATTCTCCACATTTTTCACAAAAGAAACCGTGGTTCGGGAAGGTTATATAACTTTTCTAAGGCCACAAAATTCATAACTTAAGAAGCCGTTATAAATAGACTCCAAAGAATATATAGCCTAATTGCCGGATTCAGTCTGAACCGTGGGAAAGAAGACAGAGACATCTTTTTAACATCGAACAATCTAAAACTCCATAACCAAACCAAACCCAGTGCAGTCAATTCCAACTCATAGCAACCCTATAGGACAGAATAGAACTGCCCCATAGAGTTTCCGAGGAGCGCCTGGTGGATTCAAACTGCTGACCCTTTGGTTAGCAGCTGTAGCACTTAACCACTACGTCACCAGGGTCTAGTCCTCTTAAAATACTATATTGTCCTTGGTTCCAGCCTATTGGACCCTTTTATAAGAGAAAGCCCCATTTTAAAAGATCTTTTTAAACAATAACCCCTCTCACAGCCTGTAAGTTCTTCAACTGCAGGAATCTCTAACATAAGGAAGTCCATGATACTTTGTATGTATTAAATAAATATTTGTTACTAAAAACATTAACAATAAATAAATGAGAGAATGATGACTTCTAATACAGACCGACACTATTTCAAATGATCTCTTTGGTAAATTAGGTTCCATTGTTTGGGTGTCTCAGCAAAGAAGACTCAAGCTACATATTATGTTATCCTTTCCCCCCAAACTCCTATAAATTCACCCTTAATTTTAGATTGGATAAAAGAACCACAGGATAGACGTTAAGAGTGAAGAATCCTATACCCTAATCCTCTGCTTGGAGAGGACAAAGCTTGAGGAGAGATAAGTCATTGTGCTTCAAGTATAACAAAGTATGATATTAGTAATTGAACAAGGTAGACATGATGTTGGGAGCTGTAACATAACTTGGCTTGCCACCTTGGCTCTTCAAAAAGTTGAGACCGACTGGTTTAGAGAGGAAATGAGAATTGGATAAATAGCAATGAAACTAGATTGCTCTTGTTAACCCCTAAGCCCCAAATTTTGATAGTATGCCTTTTGTTTTTGTTTTCACGCAGGAAATCCCAGTTGTTGGTAATTACAGCTTCAGTGAGTCACATGTATTTATATAGCACCTTTTTTCCAAGGCACCCCATGTGCTTTAGAAACATTTCCTAACAAAAGTGTGCTATAGCAAGCAAAAAAATATTCTCATCACCTCCAAGCTGTTTCTGAAAATGAAAAGTAACAAGTTCAGGAACAAGGAGGAATTTTTTTCAGTTCCCAGTGCACACCTTGCAGATAAGTGTCCAAAGTTTACAAATGCAGGGGCTGAAGCAAGGTTCAAACTAAGCTCTGAATGTCTTAGAGTCCCAAAGACTCCAGAAGCCATTCTTTTTTATGCCCTCACTCTCATGAGACCACTGGAGAAGAGGGTGGCAGGTATCCCTGTCAACTTTCTTCCTCTGACAGTCCCAGACCCTCAAGACTGATATGGAACTGAGAGGTGAGCTCCATAAAATGAGGTTTTGACGTCTATATCATTGGTTTGATAGACTCTTCAAGAGCTCTTCCTATGTATATACCATGTAACATGCAGATGCTGGAAATACAACAGTGAATCAAACTTTTGATTCTTATGGAAATAGGATGTGGCATTCCCATTCATACAGAACCTATGTTCGCATGGGCATTTCAACCTACTAAGAACACTGTTAATGTTAATTAGTGAGAAAACACCAGGACCTGCAGGTCCCGCAGGCTCTACTCTCTTACCCCCTCTCTGGCCTCACCATCTACTTCTCTTCCAAACTTGATTCTCCAACCATCCTAGCCTCCATCTTTCCTCAGACACATTAAGCTCATTTGCCTTTGCTCCTGTTCACCTGAAATGAACTTTCTGCAGACCCTCACAAAACTCGCTCCTTCCCAACATTTGAGTCAAGTCCTCAGCCAAGAAATGTTCCTTGATAAACACATTTGAAATATGCCTCTATCCTACCCACTTAGCCACACTCCATCTCAACATCATGTTTTCTTCAGAGCACATATTACCTGAAATTAATTTTTTTCTTTGTTACTCTACATTGTAGTATCTATGTGAGCAAGACGTTGCCTGGCATAAAAAAACCAAACTTGTTGCTGTTGAGTCAATTCTCACTCATAGCGACCTTATAAGACAAAGTAGAACTGCCCATAGAGTTTCCAAGGAGCGCCTGGTGGATTCAAACTGCCGACCTTTTGGTTAGCAGCCATAGCGCTTAACCACTACGCCACCAGTATTTCCTGGCATATAAAAACCTTCAAATAAATATTTGTTGGGTCAACAACAAATATTTGTTGAACTAATGAATAAAGTTAGTAGATGGTTAAGGCCCTGACCAAAAGGCAACCTTTAGTTTTTAGGACCAAAACCTAGAACCCAGAAAAAAATAAAACACCCCAAAAGAATATCCTAAGAATTTATAAGAGTTCATATCCAGCCAGTTCAGAGAAACATTACTTGTTTGTAACCCCTACTTCTAAACGCCACCTGAGCTCACAATCTGCCTATTCAAAGTGGACTTCATAGGAGAGACTTGGTAAAATGAGCAGATAACTGTCAAGCTGGAGGATCAGAATCACCTTGGTCCCTTAGACCAAAAAAAATTGTTTAAGAAACGTAGACTCCCAGTTCTAGGTGGTGCTAAGACCATATTCAAGGCTGTCCCAGGCTTAGGTGAATTTTATAGTATAATCTCTCTCAGTGACATTGCTTGTTGCCAAGGCCCTGCTAGCCCCACCACACTGCCTCTTCAGTCTGCCAAAGGACATCTATGATTCAAATTGCAAGTAACAGTCCTGGTCTTAAGAAGCCCTGGTCTCACAGTGGTTAAGTGCTCAGCTCCTAACAAAAAGATTGGCAGTTCAAATTCACCAGCCATTCCACAGGAAAAAGATATGGCAGTCTGCTTCTGAAAGATTTCAGCCTTGGAAATCCTATGGGGCAATTCTACTCCATCCTATACGGTCACTATGTGTTGGTATCGACTCGATGGCAACAGATTTATGGGTCTTGGTCTTGCCTTAAGTCAAATAAGGTAATATACAGTGCAAAGCATATGAAAAGAATCAGGAAAGGAGGAAAATTAGTTAATAGGTTTAAAATAATGCTGAAACTTTAATGTGCAAGAAAGAGTTCAAATGAGGATTTAGGCATTCTGCAATATTTGTTGAACAACTTTTATGAGCCAGGCTCTGTTCTAGGTCCTGGGGAGAACCTAGGTGAATCAGACTCTGTGCGGTGTTCATTTTGGTATAAGAAAATAGATAATAAGCTAATACACAGATGATTAAAGATCATGTCAAGAGTTATAATCAACATAGTAACATGAAAGAGAATAATTGATGGGGATGGAGGCAGGGACCTTCCTTAGACTGCATGGTCCAGGATGATCTCTTTAAGGAGATATATGAGTAGTGACCCAACCTAGTGGTAAGGAGGGAGCCATGCAAAGATGAGATGGGAGAGCTGAGCCCGTAGAAGGAAAATTGTTCCGGAGCGTCCAATTTGTATGGTCACAGAGGCCAAAGAGGTGGGCGAAGCCCAGGTGGGTCTTTGCCGGTCAGGATAAGAAGTTTGCCTTCTACTCTCAGTTCAGTGAACAGTCATTTGGAGTGGTGAGGGAGTAGGAAGTTAAGCAGGAAGTGATCTGATCTTATTTATTTATTTATTTATTAAAATCATTCTGGCTGCTGTGAGAAGAACAATTGGGGCAAGAGTAAAAACAGGGAACTAGTTAGGAGACTTTTACAGTAGTTCAGGCAAGACATAATGGTAGCTGATATATATAAGATAAACTCTATATTGGAGTCTCTGGGTGGTGTAAATGGTAAAGGCACTCTACTGCTAACTGAAAGATAGGTGGTTTGAGTCCACCCAGAGGTACCTTGGAAGAAAGGCTTGGCTATATACTTCTGAAAAATCAGCCACCGAAAACCCTATGCGACACAGTTCAACTCTGACACACATGGGATCACCATGAATCAGAATCACCTAGACAGCAACTGTTTTTTAAACTCCGTATTCAAATTTGTCTCGTTTTTGATGAAGCATCTAAACTATTTCCTTTACGAAATATGCAATAAGAACACTAGCCCAGGAGTTAGAAAATCAGGAGTCGGTTTCCAGTTTCTTACTAGGTATGCCAAGTCATACAACCTCCCCAGGGCAATTTTCTTATCTTTACAGCAGGAATATCTCTTCTCTTGAGATAAGTCAGTCACATGAGATAATGAACATATTACTCTGGAAAATGCCACACTATATAGAAATGGAGGAAACCCTGGTAGCACAGTGGTTAAGAGCTGTGATTGCTAACCAAAAGGTCGGCAGTTCAAATCCACCAGGTGCTCCTTGGAAACTCTATGGGGGGGCGGTTCTACTCAGACCTATCAGGCTGCTATGAGTCGGAATTGACTCGACAGCAATGGTTTTTTTTTTAAATAGAAATGGAATTTGTATCTAAATTTGTCCCCCTCAAAACCATTCTAATGGAGACATCACAGTGAAACCTGTGAGAGCTGGAACGCAGTGAGACTGACTTGCTACTCCAGGTCTCTCAAGTTTTCCACCTTTGACAGTATATAGTCACCACTTTTCTGTGTCCTCTCTATTTAGTGGAAAATATTTGAATTTCCTTGTCTGACAGGTTTCCATCTTACACAGGTTCCTACTTCCACAGGTTTTATGGTATACACCCACTCCTCGCTTATCAACATGGTTAGGTTCCAAAGACCATGTCCTTATGCAAAAACTGGTGTTATACAAAAACGAAGGATAACTACATTATTACATAACTGCCAAATTACATCATTACATAACTGTCAAAATACATCAATACATAACTACCAAACCACTGAGGATCATGGCACAGCCAAGTTGGTACGTAACCTTATTCACAGCCAGCGTTACTCTTGCCTCATACATCTGCATTCATTACTTGCAGACATACGTCATTAATGCACAAAACAGTTGGATAGTAAATTTTTTACTACTGTTGTAAATGCGAAATGTCAGATAACAAGATAGTCAATAAGTGAGGACTGGGTGTAATGATGTATGTGTTTTTAAAAAGGAAAGAATATTTGATAAAGAAAGGCTTGTCTCATGTCCTTGGATTATTTGAATGCCACTCAGATTTTCCAGGGATCACTCCAACCCACTCCAACCCACTATCTATATTCTTAGACAGTTTCGACTACTCTTCACAAGAATCTCATAGTATGTATATTATTAGCATCAATTACATGTACATATCTTATCTCCTCAATACATTGCTTCTTCTTAAGGGCAGAGTACATGTCTTTTAAGTCTGTCTGTCCTACATTACCTGGAAGAGTATGCCGCAGTTGATAGAATCTCTATACATTTTAATTATCGATTAGATCCAGAGTTGACCATTAAAAAAGAAAAAAAGATGAGGTATTTTACACACCTTGGATATTATTCTCTAAATAAACTATTTCACTGCATATTGTTTAACTCTACTCCAGAAACAGTGGTAAGAAATACATAAAATATTGACACTAGGTGCTAGGTGATTTTTATTTTCCTCTTTTTACGAAACTGTTTCCTAAATTTCCTATAATTAACACATTTATTTTAAAATAAGAAAGAAAAGATATATTTTGCTTTAAAAGAAGTAGGTAAAGTCCCTTTAAAAGAATGATGTTTGCTCCTCAGAACATGCCAAGAGGATGTTAGCACTGGAGTTCTGCAAAACATTTTTAAATGTTGTCTTACTAGGTTTCCATAACTATGCTATCCACTTTATAGATGAATAAATGCCTCAGTGAATTTAAGTAAGTTGTTAAAAGTTGCATTCACTCTTTCAGCTGGTATTTCGAGACAGGATTATGTATCACATCGTGACCTAGAAACAAGTTGTATTTAAAACTTATATTTTCGAATGCCTGGACGACACGTAGGAGGAGCTCAGGGTAATCAGTGTGTCCGTTGGTTTACCCAGTATAACGTTCAGGACAGTCATAAAGAGCCCACTGCAATAATTTTGGTTAAATAGCAGGGATTGCTCGCATCTATCTTTCTTGTTGTTTCACCCTCTCTTCATCTTTCAAATTTCTCCAGGTTGTTTGTCTTTATGTGGTCTCTTCTCTCCCTGCTGCATTTTTCCTGAGTAAGTACATGTCCTTCCTCTCCCTTCTTGCTAATTCATTCCTTCGTGTTCTGACAACAAGTAAGGAGCTCACTCACCTTTCTCTGCTCCCAACCAAAAAAAAACCCACTGCCATCAAGTCGATTCTGACTCATAGCGACCCTATAGGACAGAGTAGAACTGCCCCGTAGAGTGTCCAAGGAGCGCCTGGCAGATTCGAACTGTCGACCTTTTGGTTAACAGCCATAGCACTTAACCACTATACCACCAGGGTTTACTTTCTCTGCTCAGCATATGGAAAATCAACATACCTGTCAGCCCAAGGGGCTGACAGTACGTAAGTGTGGTATTATTTTGATAGGTCCTAGTGGAAGAGTTTTTTTTTTTTTTAGTGGAAAAGTAGATTGGCCTTTCAGAGCATGAAACACACCGTTAGTTTTGCTGGCTGATAAACCTGTCTCCTTGAGACAAATTTCATTATTCCTGGAAAAATTTTCAACCATAATTAAAGTCCCCGTCCACTGTGTTCCCTTAACTTTGTGTACCTGTGGTTCAGTAGTGGTCTTTGTCCATTTTACATCACGTCTTTCTCACTCACCAGATTGTGAGATACTGGAAAGAAGTACACTTTGCAGTTACCTCTGGATTCATTATGTCCATCAGATTCCATGCACATTGTGGATCCTCAGTGAAGTTGTGCCTGCCAAAAACAAACAAAAAAAACCCATTGCCATCGAGTAGATTCTGACTCATAATTACCCTATAGAACAGACCAGAACTGCCCCCCTAGGGCTTCCAAGGAGCAGCTAGTGGATTCAAACTGCCAACCTTTTGGTTACCAGCCATAGCTCTTAACCACTGCGCCGCCAGAACTCCTTATGCCTGCCAGATCCTCTTATTTCTGCATGCCACATACTCACCCAGGAGAAGTGTATGCCTTAGGATTAGCATTACACTTTCTCCCCAGATCTACTTGGCTTGAACCCAGGATTGATCATCAGTCAAAGCTAGGGTGGCCAAATGTGCCTCCAGAGGCTTCAGGTCACCGTAACCCCTCCCCCGACTCCTGAACCCACTTCCTCCATTCTCATATCCAATGTACCAAACCTTCTTCTCCGTTCCTTCTCGGCCTGTTCCCTTTTCTTTACCCTCTGCCCAGCTTTATGATCCCTATTCCTCAAGAGTCTGCTCATGCTTTCCAGGGTGACAGACTGTTCATCTGAATATACTAGCTCGTCCTCTGCTATTGCTGGGAAGCACAGATAATCAGGCTAACAGTAGGGGCTTCCAGTTTCTACATGTCGTGTTTTCGGCGGGCAATGCTGACTCACCTCAAATTGCACCACTTGGGCAACTACAAAGTCAGTCTTACCTGAATTTTCTTTTCCTGACTCAAGAAAATGTTGTATCTCTTAAATGTTCATTCTTTTTTACTGAATTAATAGAGCCCTCCTGAATCCTCAATCCAGGTATAATTTCTAAGGTCACCCATCATTACCCTTACTACTAATCTAGTTACCAGGTTCAGGATCCCTCCAAATTAAAAAAGATAAAACACAACCAAAACACAAAAGGCTGTTAGAGACCTATTAAAGCACTTTAAAATTGGTGAAGGACACTAGCTAGATAAATCTAAATCTCCAAGGCAAACAAGGAAATTCATAAATGGGAAAATACATATACTTGTAGATAACTTTGTGTCTATTTCTTGACTAATACCACCTCGGGTGTTTATAGAAGAAACAATATTCAGGTACTTTTCACTTCATTGGGCTAACAAAAAGAAATGCTAACTGTCCAGTACAGCATCATGACTCAAAAGTCTGTAACTGGTATTAATGGACTTTTAAAATACTAATTTTACTGGCTACCCAATTGAAAGATACCTTCAAGCCAAACCTCACATTTCTTATCTACTAAAAACATTGTGTTTGCATCCCTGGCAAAAATAAAATGGTTACAATAAAGGTTTTTAAATAGTTGGAAGTTTCAAGGACTTCCCTTGTTCACAGTTATTCTTCTGGAGAAAAAAAATTTATAAAATTACATCCCTTAATGATCCCTCTGCTTGAAAATGGAAGTAACTCCCAAATATGTTTCACTGTAGGAAAATCAAAAAATAACATGTAAACTACAAATATGTTAGCCAATTGAGAGTATTTATTAACTAAATAATTTAATAATAAAGAAAATGCCTACTTGATTAATTGTTACAGAGTAAAAATTACAATAAAACTGTCTTGATCAGTGCTTTGCAGAAGCGCCATTACTGTCTGTGCAGTTGTTTAACAAGGATTTAATTGGAAAGATAAGTGAATGCACATTTAAAAGTATTGTTAATTTGCTTTATAATCACCCCATCCTTCACAGTATTGACAGCACAAGGCACAAACCCCTTTCTGTTTTACAAGTATTATTTTCCATATGTGCACAATAAATTCTGAAGCAGTAATTGGAAATTTTATGGGTTCCAACATACCTAGTGTAGTGGGTTTAGAGGTGCACACTTCCTTCCTAAGAGGTAACCTAGGTCTGGTTGTTGGAAACCAGTGATATAATCTTTGATTTATGTATTTTCACCCATCCACTACAGATCATAATCATATTTTGTCCATTTCTAGGAAAAAGTTGCCTCTCTTCTATTTTATGTCTAATAAAATCAGGATTGAGGGGAGAAAAAAATAAAAATAGCCTTGTTGTATTTTCAGCCTGTGACTATTTATATTGTTTTCTTGAAAATGCACATATGTAGTAGAGGTTCTAACCAAGGTTGGTTTCTAGACTACATGGCCTTACCAAAATACCTACATATAGTTGCACCTGAGCCTATTAAAGGAGACAAGAAAAGAGACAAAGAACATCTTCTACAGCCACACATAGACACACTCACTCACACACCTCTTAGAGTTTGGAATCATCTAGCCAAAAACCTAATCAATATTGTTTTCAAAACACTGTGAGCCTGATGCCTCACTTCTAAGAAGTGAAAACCTTAGTTTCCAATGTCTAGAGTCCAGAGACCTTGTTTATTGTGGAAAGAGTCTGAAACTGCTTTGGAAGCAGACTGCTTGCTTAGTCCAATGGGCAGAGAGTGATAGAATATATTATTATTTATTTGTGGATTCTGAAGGAGCCACATTCCCCAGGTTTTGTTTCAAAAGAGAAAAATATGATCCTCGTCTTGAAAATCCAACACCTTTCAAAGGCAAGAGTTGCTCAGATTTTCTGTTGCTTCTCTATGAGTCAGAATCGAATTGACGGCAACGGGTTTGGATTTTTTTTTTTTTTTTTGTCTTTATAGATAAAGGCTTCCCCCACTCGTGGTAGCTGATGAGAGGAAAGTATCTCCAAAGTGTCACATGTCTGTAACTCTAAAACCATAAAAAAGATACGGAGAACATGCCAATGTCCCTCTCAGCCATCCCCCCAGCCTGCTAGAATTGGTAGAAATGTCTTTAAATTTGGTTAACTGTAGATGATTTTTTTTTTTTTTTCTATAGACAGCAAGCACTTCCGCTGTGAAAGTTTAGAAATTCTTTTGAGGAAAATTTCAGTAGAAGCTTATTCAATATGAATCCCTTTGCCTTCTTGATAAAACATGTTGCCTCATATATTGTCTTTGGAAAATTAATTTTTTCTTCAGTTTGGCTATGCTTTGAAAATTCAAAACCTCTTGCATTTACATTAGTTTTTTTATGCTTACAGAGTAAGATAGATATGTACTGAGTTTCACGTGTCTAAGGATTTGCCGGTAATTGCTACTATCCAACCATTAATTACCAATCACCATTTGACCTTTCTTCTTCTTATTTTTTATTTATTTTTTTGTTTTCCTCTATGTATCTGGAGTCCCTGGGTGACTTAATCAGTTTAGCTCTCTACTACTAACTGAAAGGTTGGTAGTTGGAATACACCTAAAGATGCCTCGAAAGAAAGCCCTCATGATCTATTTCCAAAAAATCACAGACGTTGAGAGTCCTGCAGAGCAGTCATACTCTGAAACACATGGGATCACCATGAGTCAGAGTCAGTTCTGTGGCAACTTTTTTTTTTAAATATATATGTATGTATTTCTCTAATAAAGATGCATACCTGATGAAGCTTTCACGCTGCCTATATGTGTATGTAGTTGTGTGCTGTGAAAGCCATGCACATACACACCTATGTATATACTTTGAAAATTATTTTTATTTCTTTTTCAAAATCCTCCATCAGAGGCAGAAATTTTAAAACTGAGGCAAAGGGTGAAAATTTCTGGGGGACCAAGACCTTTAAATGCCACATTTCAAGTAAAGAAAGCTGATGCTGGTGCAATAATGAAATGTCCAGCTGTCCTTTAATTAACTCAAATGAGGAAAATGTAATGTTTTGATGAGAGAACCAGGATTGCGAGAGGGATAATGGGAAGACTATATGTTTCTGTGCCTTCCTGCATATGATGGAGCCATGGGGTGCAAGGAAGAGATGAGGCCTTTTATGCTCCAGTAGGGGGAGCTTTATTTTCCCTACTGTAGAAACCGCATGGTGCATGTGTTTAAACACGCCATCCTAAAATGCAGACTTTTCATTTTCATTTTGCAAGTGGGAAATTTCACTACGTGATGGGCACATTACTCTTCTTAGCAACACATTTTGTGCAAACTCATTTGGGAAAGAATAGGAAATTTAGAATACTGCCTTCATATTTCTTCTGGAAATGTTAGCCTGAATCCATTATGTCCAAACCTGATGAGGATTACAGTTCATTTGTATTTCACAGCAACCCATATTGTGTTCTGTGTTGTGAAGTAAATAAGAGATGATACCGTTCTAATAGTGCCTGTATTTTGCTTTCCATGTGAATAGTCTTATTCCGGGGGCAAGGGAGAAAGAAAAGGAAACAGGGACTGAAGCACTAGATTTAGCCTTCTCTAGATGGAATGTGTTATTCTGACAAAGAAGTGTCCTAAATTATTTTATAAATAATCTAAACTGGAGGAGGTAGAATATAAACTCACTTAGGTCACTGAATATATCCATATTCAATGACATTATAAAAAGCACTGTTCAGTAACACCCAAATCTATCGCTCTTACTTAACTACATTTAAAATACTCGTGGACTAACCTGATGTGACAGCAGTGTAGGTGGGTGCTTATGTGCCACTGAAGGGAATTCTTTACAAAATAATTTCCCACCATCATGTCACTGTGTTTGAAATGCCACAAATAGAAGATCAATTCATCTAGCTAAGGCAGGAAAGGCAAAGAGTTTCACTTTTTATACTAAATGCAGTTGATTGTTAGTAGTTGATTAGATGGTTGTATTAAGAAGAATACTGAAACATTGTCCTAAACAAGTGAGAAAGAGTTCTGTGATCCCTTAGTGATGGATGGAATGGACATATAAAAGAAGAGCTTCAGTGTGCATGCCACATACTTTCTGTTTCTGGCTTAAGGCATTGGATCAATAAAGTTTGACTCTTAGAATGCAAATACCACATGAAACTTACACATTAAGACACCACCATGAACCCGTCTGCATATAACCCAGCATATCTCCAAGGAAATACAGCAAAGGACAAATAATTTGGGGAGAGTCAGAAGAGGGGAGGAATATCTGATAAAGAATGGGGAACTCAGGAGAAGTTCTTGGAAGCTTAAGGGCAAAAAAGCCTGGCCTATTAACAGTGAGCTAGATGAAAAAAGCCACATTTTACTGAATTAGCTGTTTACCAGGGTTAACCCTGATTTTACTCATTAACTAAATTCCTCCCTTGGCATAAGGCACACCCAGATTATTTTGATTGACTTGTTCATTATACAAACTGTTTATTGGGTCGATTGCCATTGGAATGCCAGGAAGCCCAAACCAATCTCCCCTAGAAGAGCTGTCCCAACCCACTGAATGACTACAGCTGATGAACATCCATACCATCTTTCTGTCTATAAATCTAGCATCTAACTATGGAAAGAATCAACTCTCCAATTTTGAAGATAAATGTAAGTCACCTGAAATAGAGAAAAATTAAAATGATATGTCTAGCCACAATCTTCCCACTTTACCTTCACTTAGGTTAGACTCCAGGTGATAATGTTTATTTTTTATTAAGACAAGTTTTAAGCCAGTCCTGGAAAAGTAGATAAAACCCACAATCTGGAACAGGTCTCAATATTCAATTTAAGTAAACTAATAACTATGAGGAAAACCTGGTGGCGTAGTGGTTAGGAGCTACAGCTGCTAACCAAAAGGTTGGCAGTTCGAATCCACCGGGTACTCCTTGGAAACTCTGTGGGGCAGTTCTACTCTGTCCTATAGGGTCACTATGATTCGGAATCGACTCTACGGCAACATGTTTGGTTTGGTTTTGGTTTGGTTTGGTTTGGTTTGGTTTGGTTTGGTTTATTGACTCTGAATGAGCTATTGGTCCACTCCTTATAACAACTAAAATATTGTACCTATCATTGGGGCCTATAATGAAATGTTTTCATTTATTGACAAATTTAGACGTCAAATACATGAGAACACAGCAGCTGAAAAACTCAGCACCATTAGTGAAACAAAACAATAAAAAGAATGTACTATTGAATTGGGACTTTTGATTTCAAAGGACAGAAAACCATCCAAATTCACTTGAAAGGTTTTTTTTTTTTTTTTTTTGTCTGTTTATTTAACTGGAAAATTCAGGAAATAATCCAGCTTCAAGTATTACTCAGCTCTGGGGCTTAACCAAAATCATCAGGACCTACTCGCTTTTTATCTCTTAGCATTGCTTTCTTCCATGTTAGCTTCATTCTCAAGCTGCACATAGTGGTAAAATGACTGCTAGCAGCTGTGAGTCCCCATACTCCTTGCTTCAGGTTCATCAAGAATCTCTTTTCTTAACAAGTCTGCCTATTATTGACCAAAATTGGGACATGAGCCAATTCCTAAATCAACCACTGTGGCTAAAAGAATAAAAAGGGCTAATTGACTTAGTCCAAGGGAGCACGCTACGTATTTGGAAGAAAAGGTAGAGTCCCTACCAGGGCACATGAACTGGGGTTGGGGAGGAGGATGCTCCCCAGAGGAAAGTTGGATCACTATGCCCAGAAGTAAGATGCTCTTTGCAATGAGTAAGTTACAGTAAAGAGTCTCAATGGCAGTCCATGGATATTGATTGGTATTTTGAAGAAATGTCAATCATCACTCAAGCAGTTCTCTTACTTTCAGGCAGTCCTTCAATACGCTTAAACCTCTCTAGGTAAACTGATTTCACAGGATATGTTGTTTTTTTTTTTTCTAAACATGAGGAAGTTGCTTCGGGAGATGATGTACAAAAGGGTACATCATTGGTGCAGGAAAGGGTAATTATGTCCAGGTTAAGTTGGTTAGCTTGCTCAGGCACAAGGAGGGGCTCTATTGTGTCCTGGGAAGTCCATTCATATATAATCTTTATCATTTTTTAGAAGCAAAAAACACATTTTTTTCAAGGTCTTTTAGACTACCAACATTGAAAAGAAAAAAAGGGAATGGAAAGGAAAGAAAACTATTCTTAAAGGCAAGCACACAATGACATTTAAGCATTGTTGTACCAAGATACATAATTACAACATAGAGTATAAAACAGGACAAACTTAACCTTGGACAAGCAAAGGTAGCTATTAAGAGAGTTAGAATAACGATGTAGAACTATGTACAGGAAACCAGGTTAAGGCGTGATAGAAAATAAAGTCCAGCAAAGGGTCTGACAGAGTAGTCTTGTGATCTTTTGTGATTCAAGGTTTAGAAATCCTCAGTGACTCACTAGACAAAGGAAAAGCCCTTTTTTGGGTTGATGTTTTTAGTTGTTAGTTGCATCTGTACAGAAGACGACGCCTTCATACAAGAAGAAAAAACTGTTTTTGTTGTATCAGGGACATACAATGAAGTATTGAAATATAATGCAAATAATTGCAAGCTGATGTATCCAGTAGTTTAGAAATTGAATAAATAATTTAGCTTTTACACATGGGCGACCCTTGCTTAAAAAAACTACCAATTGGAACTCTTCTGTTTGAATTGATTTTATTTTGTTCATAGATGAACTAATATGATAGGCATTTAATTGTGTAATGTATTATTAGCCATTTTCTTTGGCATACCATTAACTTTAAATAATATTAATATTTAACATTTCTTAATACACACTACAAAGTTCTTATTTTTTTCCAGCCTAGCAGAAAATGTGCATTGGTAGTAAATCTCTTTAAAGTGGGTCTCAAGATCCTCAGTATGTTAAAACCTGTTCCATTTATACTGTTTGATCAGAAATACTCAAAATGCCACAGCATAATAAGGCAAATACGGTAAGATGACAATGATGCCAAAAAGTATTATGATTTTTTATTCAAAAACAATGTATTGCATAATTAGGCATAATTATATAATTTGAATATTTAAGAGAGCATTTAAAATGTGATAGGAGCCATCTAAGTACATCGACTTCTCAGGGATGGCTAAATCAGGGAGTGTGAAGTTGCAATTAATATTTGTTATTGAATGGTAAACTAATTCAACCCCAAGGTTGTTAGAAGAAGACTTGTAGCTGAGTCAAAAACGTAGACGCTAATTCTGTCTTGGCATATCTGAATCTGTTTGAATTTGGCCTCATTGAGAAAACACTATCAGTATTAAGTTAGCTGAGTTAGAATACAGTGTAGCTGGTCTAAATGTGGGTCAGTTTGATTTTCTATATTCCATAAATACTGATTGTGCCCTAATGTAGACCAGCCTTCTCAAAAATTTGTGCCCACCACATCTGCCACGGCCTCCACCAGACTGAGTCCAGTACAACTGCTACTACTGACTGTTCTGACAGGGATCACAATAGAGGGTCCCAGACAGAACTGGAGAAAAACATAGAACGAAATTCTAACTCAAAAAGAAAGACCAGACTTGTTGGCCTGATACAGACTGAAGAAACCCTGAGAGTATGGCCCCTGGCCACCCTTTCAGCTCAGTAATGAGGCCACTCCTGACGTCCACCCTTCAGCCAAAAGTTGATAGGCCCATGGAACAAAATAAGACTAAATGGGCGCACCAGCCCTGGGGCAGGGACTAGAAGGCCAGAGGGAACAGGAAAGCTGGTAATAAGGAACCCAGGGTTGAGAAGGGAGAGTGTTGACATGTTGGGTCATAGAACAATGTATGTAATAAATGTTTGATCAGAAACTAGTTTGTTCTGTAACCTTCATCTAAAATATAATAATGTTGATAAAAATTTTTGTCTATGATCATGAGGGAAACTGAGCTAGAAAGAATAAATACAGCAACATAGATCCATCCCCATTTCCAGAAAGACTGCTGAAAGGATGAAGGATGTGCCCCACATAGAGCAAATCAGCCAGATCTTTGAGTATAGTAAGGACAGTGCTGGTGAAGCAACTTTTTAAATAGAGGGTGAAGCTTGGTTTCTTGTTAGTAAATGTTCTGGCAGTATACGCTTTTAAGGGAGCAAGAATTAAGGTTCTGAGCTTTTCCCAGCCCTCCCAATTGCAGTGCTGGAAAAACATTTGTTTTTATTTAGACAGAACACTGAAGTTAGGGAGGAGCGTTTTATTTCTAATCATGCCTAAATTTTCAGCGATCTGAATACAGGGCCAGGAGACTGGGCTTATGGCATCTTCTAAAATTAAAGGAGAGTTCTCGTGCAATTTTTTTTCTTCTACTTTGTGTTTATTTAGTGGTGACTAAATCACAGGGCCAAATATAGGTGAAAAGGAGTTGCCCCAATTCGGAGTAGTCACTATGTAAATCTTTTGGAGATATATGTCATTGCAATTAAACAGGAAATAAAAAATATATGTATGTAGAGTGTCTTAACTAAAGGTTTCCTGTATCTGTTATTACCAAAACCAGATAAATTTGGTTTCCTGTATCTGTTATTTGTCCAGAGTTTATGTAATTTGTCCAGAGTTCATCAAGTTCTCCAGAAGCTGACCACATCCAATATGAACGAACACCCAACATGAGCCTCGTGCTCTTGTAGGGGAATGTAATTGTTACAGGGAGAAAATGCTATGTCTATTTCCACATCTCTGACTTGCAGGTACCACCAGATTCCACTTAGTCCTTGGCCTCTTCCTTCCTGAGCTTCCCTTGCTTAGCCCATTTTTCAAAACTCAAGTTTCAAATTCCTTTGGTAAATTCAGCTCATTTCCTTGTGCTTCTTCCTATTATATGTATTTTTTTTTTATTTTACTATGTATTTTATGATTATGAATGCCTGAAAATGAGTTATTCTGATTTCCTATATCATTACGTATAGATTAGTATATAATGCTAATTAATACACGTAAGTTCCCTTTACACTAATTCATGCATATATGCTTTGTGTCCCTAACCAGACCATCTAGATTCTCATGGATAGAATCGTACCTTATTCTACATTTTTTACCCTCAATTTCCTGGCAAAGTGCTGTGACATAATGAATGCTTAGTAATGATGATGATAATGAAAACTAATTTTTATTGAGTACCTACTATGTGCTGGCTACCATCAGTGCTAAGTGTTTGACCAGCATTATCTCACTGATCATCACGACAGTCCTAGTTAGCTGATACTATCATCATTCCCTTCTTCAGGTGAAGAAACTGAGGCACGGGTTAGTAAACAGATTCAGACACAGGTGAGTTTGAACAGAGTCCCTGGTTTCAAGCATAGTTGATTAATTAGCTTTGCAATAAGCCAAAGATTCAGGAGCCAAAAGGTATCAATCTATCCCAAAATACCACAAAGGTTAGAGGACGTGCTACTTTCCATAGCTTCATGTTACAAAGTGTTGTGCTCACCTGCGTCACCCCAGCAACTTGCCATGCCTGCTGATGCATAACTGTGTGCTGTTGCACACACTCTAATCCTGTCCTGGAATACACTTCTACTCCACAACTCCCCAAACACCTGAAAATCTCTTGGTCTTCCTTCAAAATCCAGTTAAAATGCCACCACGTCTCTCAAACTGTCCTTAAATCCTTCAGGCAAATATGACCCCTCCCATCCTATGCTGGCCTACCTCCATTTTGTCCATTTTATCCAGGCTTTAAAGAGCTCTGATGGCGCAGCAGTTAAGCGCTCAGCTGCTAGCCAAAAGGTCGTTTGTTCCAACCCCCCAGCTGCCCCATGGTTGAAAGATGTAGCAATCCACTTCTGTAAAAGATTACAACCTTGGAAACCCTATGGGCCATCCCACTCTGTCCTTCAGGGTGACCATGAGTAGAATTGACTTGATGGCAATGGGTGGTTATCCATGCGTTTGTTGTAGCATGTAGTATTACATAGTCATTTACTGATTCACTTGCTAGTCTCCACCCTCCCACTTAGATTGACTGAATTTCTTAAAAAGCAAATACTCTATCTCCCTTTTGCCTCTACTTCCTGGCAGAGGGACTAATGCAGAAGAGATGTGAAGAAATGAGTCTTAATTGAGTTATTGCAAAAAACGAAAATGCAGGTTATGATTGAAATTAGCTGCCCCAAATCCAGATACAGAACATTCTAGATCCCTCAGGCATCTCCCCCAACTTCACAGTCTCAAAACGTGAGGAGTAAAAAAACCTCATCATCAAAGGGAGTTCCATAAACCATCCCAGGAATCAGAGCTTCTCTCTCACGATTACTTCATTGGTGGGAAGGCATTTGAAGGAATGGGAACAGGGCAGTATCTTTCTCTGCAAGACGTTCTATCTGAAGAGTCTGGAAAGTAATACCTGCTGTTTAGCATTCCTTTATTTCAAGTGTTTTTGATACAGAAGAGTTTTTGCTTCTCTGTGCTCTGCAGTCTCATTTGAGTCTAATATTGGGCGTGATGTAAGACATGCATGTCTTTTTCGTTATAAGGCTTTATGTTTCAAAGCCCATACCTTGCATCTGTGAGTTTGACAGCTGGTGTCCTGCAAGGCAATGGCCAGTAAGAGGCGTGATTGCACTAAATGGGAAGCATGAGGCAAAGGGGTGTGTTTTTATTAGGGGGCAGGGAAGAAATTTGAGGGTAGTGGGTTAGAAGAAATCATCCGCAGATGCTGATCCCTGTCCCTTAGTGGATGTGATTTTTGAATTGTGGTAATTCCTGTTTCTGTGACAGCTCATCAAAAATTGAGGGTACCACATTTGAAAATTACCCGTGGTTTCATTTCCAAACTAGATACAGACTCTGTGCCTTTGATTATTAGAATTATTCAACTCACTCAGTGGGACAATGAGGAGGGGCATTGGTAAATACTACCCAAACCAAAATTCTGTAAGAGATTCATTACAGAAACACAAGGCAACAGAGCAAACTCCATCATTTTTTAACAAGCATTTATCTAAACACACAGCAGCAACCCATGAGTGAGCCAAAGTGACAATTTGGAAATGCATTTCTCTCCTTCAGAAATGTCTATGTGGGTTAGGGGCTGTCAGACTGAAAGACGTGGAGACACAGTTTCTCTACCTTTATTACACATTTTTAGAGGAAATGCAGAATGCAACTCACCAAATGTCTGCAGGCTTCTCTCTTCCCGCAAAGACTTCATTATTTAAGTAAAATAAAATACACCCCATACCAGCTTGCCTATGGATGGGGAGGAGACAATACTTCAAAAATATTTCAAATTTTATATTGATTTGATGGCTCCTTTAGCAAAAGTCGGAGCCCTGATGGCGCAGTGATTAAGAGTTTGGCTGCGAACCAAAAGAATGGCAGCTCAAATTTACCAGTAGCTCCTTGGAAACCCTATGGGGCAGTTCTGCTCTGTCCTGTAGGGTTGCTATGAGTCAAAATCGCCCAGATGGCAACAGGTTTGGTTTTTTTGTTTAGCAAAAGTTACATCTCAAAAGTTCTTTTCTTTCATTCCATCAAGCGCTGGCTGAGCTCGTGTCACAACTTTCTCTGCAGGGATGGGGGAAAACTCAGATGGAAGAAGTGTGGAAAAAGAAAGGAGAAGAGTATGAGTTGGCCACATCTACTGCAGGAGAATCATTTTTTCTCCTCTGGTCTCCTATAAAGCTCCGCTGCCCTCATGATCTTGCTGAAGGGGCACAGGAGCGCCTTTGTTAAGAGAAGGGGTTTCAAGGGAAACCGGCTGCTGATCCACATAGAAGCATGTCAAAGATTATTTAAGTGGCCAGTAATATAAACATCATGCTACTAACACTGAACAGTTTATCACATAAATATAATTGTCTTCTTTTAGAAGAATAATAAAAGCTGAATCCATATGTTACATATTATTTAAAATTGTTTCAGCAAGACATATTAGTCCCACAGAAGAAGCAATCCTTCTACCAGAGAAGGACAGCAGCAGCTTTATTATATTACAAATTGTTATTTGTTTAACTTGTTTGTTCCCAGTAGTAGTTTCACAGATTTTTATGAACTATTACTTTTATAGAAAGTCAAGTTGCTCAAGATAAATGTTGCTTGCACTCATGAAAAAAAAGGAGGGGACGTCAGAAAGGTAGATGGCATGAATTTACTTAACAGAATCTATTTACTCAAATGCTTCTGAATTCTTAGAAAACTCTAAAATGAACATTGCGAGTTAGGTTCTCTTAGGGACATTTCTAACATTTTGTCTTAATTTATTTACTTGATGTGGAGATCAGGTTTGGAGCTCACACCGGAAAGCTTTAACCCATAACCCACTGCCGTTGAGTCGATTACAGCTCATAGGGACCCTATAGGACAAAATACAACTGCCCCATGGGATTTCCAAGGCTATAATCTTTATGGGAGCAGATTGCCACATCTGTCTCCCAAGGAGCAGCTGGTGGGTTCAAACCACTGACCTTTCGGTTAGCAGCCAAGCAGTTAACCACTGCACCACCAGGGTTCCTTACTGGAAAGTTTTGTTTGAACAAAGGTAAGCTAGCAATTCTTACATTTAGAAATAATTCTTAATAAAAGGGAGTTTTCCAATTGTTTTTTTGTTAGAAATGATGACCACAAGATTATTTATTTATAATTAAATGTCTACTACTCATTTTTAGGAGCCATGGTGGCATAGTGGTTAACAGTTCAGCTGCTAACTAAAAGCTAACTACCCAGCTGCTCCTTGGAAACACTGTGGGGTAGTTCTACTCTGTCCTATAGGGTCGCTGTTAGTTGGAGTCAAAACTTACTGGTTGAGAAAAGCATTTCTTCTGCCATTTCTCACAATTTTAATTAAACTGTATTTTTTTACTTAGAATGTTCAGTGAGCCATTGCTAAGTAAACTTGAGATTTTAGAATTTAAAAAAGAAAACATTTTAATTTGTCTTCGCCATTCACAGAATGCATACAATATGAGAAAAATGGCACCCAAGAGTTACAGTTCTTATTGTTTGACCTGTTTGAAGTGTTCAAACACTGAAGAAGGCTGTGCTAACAGGGTAGATGCAAGGAAGACTGGAAAATTAGGAGTATAGACCAAGCCTTCTTTGACATCAAGGTATCTGAATATTCACCATCTGTTCATTTGAAGTATCCTGGTAAATTTAAACTCTGGAAGAGAGTAACATTATGACTGTTATCTCAATAATTAGAGTGTTTAAAAATCTGACAATATATGTAGACACATTGCACATATCTACAGAAACCAATCAAAGTCACACTATAATTCAGCATAGCAATTTTAGGAATGTGAATAACTTAGGCTATCCATCTCTTAATCTTAGTTGCAAGATTTAAACCTACATACCTGAATATTTCTGAAAATAAAATATAGTCAGGTAAAATCTTTAAATAGTCACGAAGAATTTGTAATTGAGTTTGGAATAGCTAGCGGCTATCTTTGTATTTGTATTTTACTTTTTGCCATTAACACAATTTTACATTCCCTAAAGCGTACTGATAAAGACACACAGAGATGGTTCAGAAATATACTAGGTGTTAAGAATTCATCCTGAGATTTAAAATGTCCTTTCTAAATTTAAACAAATGGAAGATAGATCCCACAAGAAGTTCACAGTACCACAGACAGCTAAAACTAAAAGACTGCAGAGTTTGCTTAGCTCCATGCATTTTCTTTATAATTATTGTAGTCACTGAATGGAGACTGATAAAAAAACACCTTGGCCCTGATCTTATGCAACTGTTTTGCTGTTTCTAAAATGAATATTCAAATTTTCAATTAAAATGTTAAATAATTGTTACAAAAATTTGAGCAATACAAAAATATAAAAAGAAAAAAGTGGTGTCACCTTGTTACTTCATAGATACATAAACACATAAATATATTAAGTGAACAACAGTCTAGATGGCTCTTGACACATTGGTAGAGACAGATGGATAGAGATGGATAGACAGACGTAAAAATATGATGTGCCACACATATTACTACTTAGTAAAATGTTTTATATTTAGTTTTACTTGAATTATAAGAGGAAAAAATAAATTGAAATGAGCTTGAAAACATGGCTGAATGTCAAATGAATATTCATTTGACCCAAGAAACATCACCCCTAAAAGACACACTTAAAATATTAAGAATTACAAGTCCTTAAAAAAAAGTTTCCATTTTAGATCAGATTTTTACGAACTGTTTTGGTACTCTTGTTTTTGTTAGGTGCCGTAGAGTTGCTTCTGACTCACAGTGACCCTGTGTATAATGGGACAAAACACTGCCTAGTCTTGCACCGTCCCACAACTGTTATTAGGTTTGAGCCCACTTTTTGCAACCACTGTGTTAATCCACCTGGTCGAGGATCTTCCTCTTTTTTACTGACCTCCTATTTACCAGGCATGCTGTTCTCCCCTAGGGACTGGTCCCTCCTGATAACATCCAAAGTACGTGAGATGAAACCTCACTATCCTCGCTTCCGAGAAACTACTCTGGCTATCCTTCTTCAAAGATTTGTTCGTTCTTTTGGCAGTCCATAGTATATTCCGTATTCTTCACCAACAGCATAATTCAAAGGTGTCAGTGTTTCTTGTCTTCCTTATTCATTGTCAAGCCTTCACATGCATATGAGGTGACTGAAAATATCCTGGCCTGGGTCAGACGCACCTTCGTCCTCAAAATGACATGTTTGCTTTTTAACACATTAACGAGATCTTTTGCAGCAGATTTGCCCAATGTAATAGGTCCTTTGATTTCCTGCCTGCTGCTTCCGTGGGCTTTGATTGTGGATCCAAGTAAAATGAAATCCTTGACAACATCAGTCTTTTTTCCATTTATCATTATGTTGCTTATTGATCCAGTTTTGACGATTTTGGTTTTCTTTATGTTGAGGTGTAATCTATAATGAAGGTCGTGGTCTTTGATCTTCATCAGTAAGTACTTCAAGTCTTCTTCACTTTCAGCAAGCAAGGTTGTTTTATCTGCATATCCCAGGTTGTTAATGAGTCTTCCACCAATCCTGATGCCACAATCTTCTTCACATAGTTCAGCTTCTCAGATTATTTCCTCAGCATACAGATCGAATAAATACGACGAAAGGATACAACCCTAATGCACACTTTTCTTGATTTTAAAACACGCAGTTTCCCCTTGCTCTGTTCGAAGGCCTGCCTCTTGGTCTATGTACAGGTTCCATACAAGCACAATTAAGTATTCTAGAATTCCCATTCTTCACAATGTTATCCATAATTTGTTATGATTGACAGTCAAGTGCCTTTGCATTGTCAATAAAACACAGGTAAACATCTTTCTGGTAGTCCCCGCTTTCAGCCAAGATCCATCTGACATCAACAATGATATCCCTCATTCCACGTCCTCTTCTGATTCTGACTTGAATTTCTGGCGGTTCCCTGTTAATGGTACTGCTGCAACCACTTTTGAATGATCTTCAACAAAATTTTTATTGCATGTCCTATTAATGATATTGTTTGATGATTTCTGCATTCTGTTGGATCACCTTTCTTTGCAATGGGTACAAATATGGATCTCTTTCCGAGGGTTGGTCAGGTAGCTGTCTTCCAGATTTCTTGGCAAAGATGAGAGAGCACCTCCAGTGCTTCATCCGTTTGTTGAAACATCTCAGTTGGTATTTCGTCAAATTCTTGGAGCATTGTTTTTAGCCAGCTCCTTCAGTGCAGCTTGGACTTCTTCCTTCAGTACCATGGTTTCTTGATCATATACTACCTCCTGAAATGGTTCAATGTGGACCAGTTCTTTTGGGTACATTGACTCTGTGTATTCCTCCCCTCTATTTTTGATGATTCCTGCTTCATTCAGTATTTTGCCTGTAGAATCCTTCAATGTTGCAACTGGAGACTTGAATTTTTTCTTCTGTTGTTTCAGCTTGAGAAATGCCCAGTGTGTTCTTCCCTTTTGGTTTACTATCTCCAGGCCTTTGCACATTTCATTATAATATTTTACTTTGTCTTCTTGAACTGCCCCATTGAAATCTTCTGTTAAGCTCTTTGACTTCATCATTTATTCCATTTGCTTTAGTTACTCGATGTTCAAGAGCATGTTTCAGAGTCTCTTCTGACATCCATTTTGATCTTTTCTTTCTTCCTGTCTTTTTAATGGCGTTTTGCTTTCTTCATGTATGATGTCCTTGATGTCTTCCCACAACTCGTCTGGTCTTTAGTCATTAGTGTTCAGTCAAATCTTGAAATGGTCTCCAAATTCAGATGTGATATATTCAAGGTCGTATTTTGGCTCTTGTGGACTTGTGTTAATTTTCTTCACCTTCACCTTGAACTCGCATATGAGCAATGGATAGTCTGTCCGCAGTCAGCCCTGGCCTTGTTCTGACTGATGATATTGAGTTTTCCATTGTCTCTTTCCATATATGTAGTTGATTTAATTCCTGTGTTTTTCGTCTGTTGAGGTCCAGGTGTATATGTTGTTGAAAAAAAAAAGATATTTGCAATATAGAAGTCATTGATCTTGTAAAATTCTATCATGCAGTCTTCAGTGTCATTTCTACCACCAAAGCCATATTTTCCAACTACCAATCTTTCTTCTTCGTTTCCAACTTTCACATTCCAATAGCCTGTAATTATCAGTGCATCTTGATTGCGTGTTTGATCAATTTCAGACTGCAGAAGTTGGTAAAAATCTTCAATTTCTTTATCTTTGGCCTTAGTGGTTGGTGCATAAATTTGAAAAAGAGTTATATCAACTGGTTTTCCTTGTAGTCTTATGAATGTTATCCTATCATTGACAGCGTTGTACTTTAGGATAGATCTTGAATTTTTTTTTTTTTTTTTTTTAACAGTGAACGTGATGCTGTTCTTCAATTTGTCATTCCCAGGATGGTAGAACATATGATTGTCTGATTCAAAATAGCCAATACCCGTCCATTTCAGCTCACTAATGCCTAGGATATCAATCATTATGCATTTCATTTCATTTTTGATGACTTCCAATTTTTCTAGATTCATACTTCGTACATTCCATGTTCCAGTTATTAATGGATGTTTATAGCTGTTTCTTATTGTTTTGAGTCGTGCCACATCAGCAAATAAGATCCCAAAAGCTTGACTTCATCTACATCATTAAGGTCGACTCTACTTTGTGGAGGCAGCTCTTCCCCAGTCAAATTTTGAATGCCTTCCAACTTGAGAGGTTCATCTTCCAGCACTGTATCATACAGTGTTTCACTGCTATTCGTAAAGTTTTCACTGGCCAATTTTTTCAGAAGTAGACTGCCAGGTCCTCCTTCCTAGCCTGTCTTAATTTGGAAGCTCCTCTGAAACCTGTCCATCATGTGCGACCATGCTGGTATTTGAAATACCTGTGGCAAAGCTTTTGAAATCATAGCAACACTCAAGCCACTGCAGTACGACAAACTGACAGACGCATGGTGGTACTTAAAAAAAAAACTAAACCAAACCCATTGCTGTCGAGTCAATTCTGACTCATAGCAACCCTACAGGACAGAATAGAACTGCCCACTAGAGTTTCCAAGGAGCACCTAGTGGATTTGAACTACTGACCTTTAGGTTAACAGCCATAGCACTTAACCACTACACCACTAGGGTTTCTGTGGTGGTACTTGGTTATAAGGACTTTAGCACAGGCATGCTTCCTTACAGACAGTCTTTGAATTTACTTAGAATTTTACTGTTGATGAAGTTAACATTTACATTTGTGTTGGTTAGTCATAGTTCTATGTTGCAAAGCAATCCATGTTCACCCTAGTCATTTTACCAGGTTTCTTCATTCTCAAGTGCTTTGTTTTAACTTTCTGTGTATTTATTAGGCTTCATCCAATTCTTTTTCCAAGGAGGATCATTGGAAGGCTATTGCCAAGTTTTCAAATGTTTAACAATGTCTGTATCTGGTCTTTGTATTTGAAGACCAGCATGTCATGACATGAAATCAAGATATAGATATGATCTAGATCTAGGTGAGTTGTACTCTACACTATGGTAACTGGTT
This sequence comes from Loxodonta africana, assembly GCF_030014295.1. Lineage (NCBI taxonomy): Eukaryota > Metazoa > Chordata > Mammalia > Proboscidea > Elephantidae > Loxodonta > Loxodonta africana. The sequence goes on along the minus strand of NC_087347.1, from coordinate 104,996,973 downwards.
TATAAATAGAAAGACATGTTGTTATTGCTGTGTGCCATCAAGTTAATTCTAACTCATAGTGACCTTATAGGACAGAGTAGAACTGCCCCTAGGGTTTCCTAGACTGTAATTTTTACAGGAGCAGATCACCAGCATTTTTCTCATGGAGCTGCTAGTGGGTTCAAACCACCTGCCTTTGGCTAGCAGCCAAGCTCCTTATAGACCGATATATTTCTCTGAATTTTTTGCACCATTTCATTTGGCACTGAGTCATGCTGTAGAGTATTCTGAGGCCTTTTTTTTTTTTTTTTCCTTTTTTACATAATTTACCTGTGCTGCCTGGAAAACCATATAGCTTTTCCTTTATCTTTAAAGTTTAGTTAGCTCCACCAGCATAAACCAAAAAAACTAAACCCATTGCCATCGAGTCGATTCTGACTCATAGCGACCCTATAGGACAGAGTAGAACTGCACCATAGAGTTTCCAAGGACCTCCTGGTGGATTCAAACTGCCGACCTTTTGGTTAGCAGCCATGGCACTTAACCATTACGCCACCAGCATTTCCACCAGCATAGGTCATATTAATTGTTCTGTATCAATATTTCCTGAAACTTGGTGTGCCTTTCAGTAAGCAGATTCAAGTCCTTCTCTATTTAAAACAGCTTTTCTTCTATTATATCTTTAATTTTTTTTTCTGTTCCATTTGCTCTATTCTCTTTTACAAGAACACTAATTGTATTTCTCTTCTATACTGTCGTTGCTTTTATACATATAAAAAAAAATAGGTATATTTCTACATCTTTAGTCTTGTCCTTTTTATTTTGTATAATTTCTTCTAGTTATATTCCATTCTGTGTTTTCAATCATGTGTATTCTATGTTGCTTCTACTTTGACATTTGTAGGGATTCTTTTTCTATTCCATTTATTTCCTGAGGGCTATCAATTTTCTATTTATCTTTTCGAATACTGTATTTTATGCAAATAACAAGTGCCTTCTAGGTTTGTTTGCCAACATGTAGCTGTAAAAAAAAATTAGTATAGCACACTTAGGAAAATACTTTTTGGGGAGAGAGAACGATTGACAAACAAACATAGAAGGTGTGCATTATTTGCATAAAAATACAGTGTATATATCGATCTTCTTTAAACTTTTTTTTTTATATATACCATATGTCATCCATTGAATTGTGTTCTCTGAAAATGCCTGTCATCTTGGTTAGGCCATGATTCCCAGTATTGTGTAATTGTCCACCATTTCTTGTCATCTGATGTGATTTTTCTGTGTGTTGTAAATCCTATCTCTATGATGTTGATGAGGTGAGATTAGCAGCAGTTATGTTAATGACACCAGACTCAATCTACAAGATTAGGTTGTGTCTTGAGTCAGTCTCTTTTGAGATATAAAAGAGAGAAACAAGCAGAGAGACAGGGAGATCTCATACCACCAAGAAACAAGAGCCAAGAGAATAGCTCGTCCTTTGGACCGAGGGTCCCTGCGCTGAAAAGCTTCTTGACCATGGAAGATTGATGACAAGGACCTTTTCTCAGAGCTGACAGAGAAAGCCTTCTCCTGGAGTTGGCATCCTGAATTCAGACTCCTAGCCTCCTAGACTGCGAGAGAATAAATTTCTGTTTGTTAAAGTCATCCACTTGTGTTATTTCTGTTACAGTAGTACTAGGTAACTAAAAAAAAAAAAAAAAAAGTAACTAAGACACCATATAATAAATAATTTATTTAAAACTACAGATAACTATTTGACAGAACTTGTCCCCTGGTTTCTTAGAAAATTCCTCTTTGATATATACCCTTCTACCAGTCTTATTAGGGTCTAAGCAAAGGTCCCATGCTGCTTTTTGTAACCACTACTTATTTTTGTGTGATTACTACTAATCCTTGAATAAGGTGATTCAAAGTGCTTGTTCTCTCTCTCCTTCTCTCTCTCTTTTTTTGCCTCAGCAATATAGCTGTCTGTGTTGGAAGCTAACAAATTCTGTCTTCATATAGTTTCCCCTTTAGCACTTTCTCCACGCTAGGAGACTGGGGAATAGACAATAGAATGGTTTCACTGGGGAATAGACAATAGAATGGTTTCACTTGCAGTGCCACCTTCCCTAACTTTCTGTGCCATAAAATTTCTGGGTATTTCTTTACTCATAGGACCTACCCATTCCTATGGTCTGGCATTCTAATCAGATCATCAGCTATCATTCTCAGGATTATAACCCTTTTAGGGAAGTCTCTTTCCTTTTCTATTTGTGAAGTTTGTGTTAGCTGTCAGATTATCTCCTTACTTTGGTGAAGACTTCACAGTATTTTCCGGTACATATGACAGGTTATGGTTTGAAGCTGTTTTTTGTTTCATTGAAGATTGAGGGTTTTTGTTGTTAGTGTTGTTGTGGTTCCCTATTTTTCAGTCTTTATTGGTTTGGGTACATTTTCAAGGAACTGAGATGCCTTTCACAGGGAATAATCTAAAACCCAGGTTCCTCTGGAGTAGTAAATTTTGTGTTCTTTTTTTTATATATATTGTTAATGAAGGTGTACACAGCAAAACTGGTTCCCATTCAACTTTTTCTATGCATACTGTCCAGTGACATTGGTTACATTCTTCACAGTGTCAACATTCTTATTATTTCTGTTCTAGTTGTTCTACTTTCGTTAACTTAGTCTCACTACCCCCCTATATTCTCATCCATGCTTTAGGGTTACTGTTGGCCACTGGTATGTCGTTGTGTTTTGATCTTGCTGAAAACACTTCTGGGCGGGGCGGGGGAGGAGAATTATTTTCTTCTCTAATGAATTAATTTAAATAAATTGAATAGTCTACTCTTTTTCAAATCCTCCTTGCTTTAGTTGACTTTATCCTTTCCAAACACAAGACCTTTCCTTTCTTTATTGTCCCTCTCTCATAGCAGTTTCTGGGATGCCAGCCCCTTCATCAGGACTGACTGGAGACTACAGAGAAACTTATCATTTGACCTCAGAGCAAGCTAATACCTTGTCACTTCATCAAACTGATATATTTTAAATATTTATTAAACATATTTTAGAGACAAGACCAATGGTTGGGCAATGGAAAAGCAGAAAAGAAGTCTTTTGTTGTCAGCACCCCAACTTTTAGACCCTATTGAACAAATCAAAAGCCTTGCTCTTAGCTGAACTCACCCTCTAAGAATACAATTTAACAGTGTTTTGCCTTTACTCAAGCATAACCACGGAGGGTTTCAAACTCCCTCCACGTTCTAAAAAGCTTTTCAAAACACCATACGTAGTGCTCCTCCTAAGAGAAGTTCTAGTAATATAAATTTTCCCCTCTCATTATATTTTAAGTGATATGACAGTGCCCCTTTTGGACTGGTGCTCTGGAGCACCAGGCATCTGCTAGCCAGCCCCTCCTTTTGGCTTTTGCTCTTCATCACATTCTGGAGCAGCCATCTCAACGGCTCTAAGTACTTAAGTTTTCAAGCTAATTTCTAAATAAATTGGAAGAAAATCAAGATTTTCCCAATTAAAATGGCACACTCTACTGCATCCGAGTTTGTTTTCCTGAGAGGAAGAGAAAGGTATGGAGTTCCAGCTAGTTAGATAGGATTGTGCGTACCCAGCGCATGCCCGTCCAAAAGTCTCCCACAAGGAAACATCACCTGTACTGTGTAGAGCAATAAATGATTCTGGACCCTATTCTTTTCTGCCCAGTTTAATCCCTCTGCTTTCTGTTTTAGGCAGTGTCTCTACACTCTTTAATAAATTTACACGCATGTTTATTCTACCTAAGCATCTGTTGTCTTCTACTGCCTTTTTTAATCTACTTCCTGACTCAAAACACTGAGTCAAGACTTTAAAAGGGCCCAAAGGTCTCTTTTGCTGGTTCCACATCTTCATTTTATCTATTAGAAAGAGAAAGGAAAAAAAAAAAGAAAAACCTTTTGCCATCAAGTCAATTCCAACTCATAGCAACCCTACAGGACAAAGTAGAATTGCCCCATAGGGTTTTCAAGGCTGTAATCTTTATGGAAGCAGACTGCCACATCTTTCTCGAAGAGGGTGGCTGGTGAGTTTGAACCACCAACCTTTTGGTTAGCGGCCAAGCACTTAACCATTGCACCATCAGAGCTCCTTATACTTGAAAGCAGAGCATACCTTTTATTTTGTCATTAGTGTCATCTGGTACATTACATGGGCCCTCACTAAGTGTTTGTTGAATGAATATTTATAGCTGAATATATCTTGTTAATTGACAAAAAAATACAGGGGTTGTATATGTATGATTTATAGCTGCACTTTTTATAAGCTTGTATTATTGTTGCTATTTCAAGTAGTTCACTCTTACTAGTTTTATGTATATATATAAACCTGCTGCAGTCCAGTCAATTCTGACTCATAGCAATCCTATAGGATAGAGTAGAACTGCTTGATAAGGTTTCCAGGGAGCAGATGGTAGATTTGAACTGCTGACCTTTTGGTTTTTTGAGTTCTTAACCACTATGGCACCAGGGCTCCTATATATATAGTATATATATATGTATGTATATATATACTAGTAACAGTGAACTCTTTGAAAAAGCAACAATGTACCTTTGCTCCCTCTTGATTCAATACCTATTGCAGGTAATAATCCTATTTTTGAGATATACATTTTAATTTCGTAAGTTGTGTTACACCCTTGAGCTATTTGCTCACAAAAATTAGTAATCCAATCCAGGGTTTTGCTTTCCTAATGATGACTGTGTGAATTTGGGATGTCATGGTTACACACAGGAGCTGGAAAAAAAAAAAAAACCTTTTGGTAAATTTACAACAGTACACATTTGGTGCACTGCATGCAGCTCACTATGTTCACAGATACCTTATGAATTATTTCTGCCACTAAACATTGCCTACCCACTCCTGTTCTATCCAGAGGACCCACTTCCCCAATCTATTTGACTTAGTTTTCCATTTCTCAACAAAGCTTCAAGCGTGCATAAAATATACAAGCAAAATTAGACTGTGGCCATAAGCACCTTTCATTTCTAGGCACAAAACAACATGTGCTTTAAAAATGGGGGCTCTGGAATCCCAGGGTTTGGGATAAATTCCGACTGTACTGTGTAAAAGCAGCATGGCCTTGAGTAGGTTACTTAACACCTCTAGACTCTACTTCCTCATCTATAAAATAGAGCTCATAATACTTCCTACTTCAGGAGGTTTAGATATAAAAGTCAAATTAGTTGTATAGTAGTTAATAGCAGTCGTAGTACTAGTAGTATCATTATTATGTATATGGTTCTGGAATTTTTTTTTTTTTTGGAATAAAATTTTTTATACCTCTTGATAAAGATTTGTGTTTGCAGAAACTGTGTTTTACCACTTGCCCAAATAAAGCAGCGTAGTCCATTTCTTTGTTTCAAATACTATTAGATTTGATAATTATGTAGGATGTGCCATTTCTGAATGATAGTAAAATAAACTATTCAGTAATTTCTCTAGTTCTTTTCTAATGTCAATCTTTAGCAAAGATAAATTTCAATTAAAGAACCTAAGGTAGTAGGTGAAAAGATTTATTTATAAACTATTTATTTTTAAAGATAGTACTCTGATATAATCAAGTGAAATACCTTTATTTTTCCAGATATTTATTACTTGGTGTGTGTTTAACTTCAAAACTCAGTTAAGAAATTACAGTATCATTTTGGAAAATCTCCAGTCAAACTCTGATCTGTAAAAAAAAAAAAATGATGTATCTGGTTTTATTTAACTGAAACGAGGGAATTGAATACTTTTAGATTTTCCAGCTATTCTTAGTTGACTATTTGACTTTCGTTGTGTCATTCTGTAAGAAACCTTGACAAGTTAAATTTACCCACACAGAAACCCGTAGTTAGGAGACCTGTGAGACGACTATAATTTCCTTCCCATTAGTTTCAATGAATTCCATGCACGTGAAAAAGAATGGAGAGTGGAGTCTGGCGCCCTGTGTTTCACGTTGTGCAGGTATAGCGAGGACAGAGATACAGTCCAGGTCTCCTTACATTGTTCCTCTGCTGCACATTACCCTTAGTCCTCCTTTGAGCAAATACAGACCGAAACAGCTATGCCAAGAACTGGAGACTTAACTCTTTGAAGACGATAGGCCTATGGACTCTTAACTTACTCTTTGCATAAAATCTGTGAAACGGTTAATATATAAATGTGAGTGTCATTTCTGTTGTAGTCAATGTGAACCAGAAGAATTGAGCTGTAGCCAGCATTTATGTAAGCATCATTTTTGCTATCTGAATTCTTTTGTGGGGAAACAATCATTTGAGTGGAACTGCCTTTGGTCATAGAAGTGACTTGACTTTCCTCCTTATTTATATTAATTATCCTACAGGCACCATTGTTCAGAGTTCCATAATGCTACTTAAGATATTAGGTAGTGTCTTAGTCATCTAGTGCTGCTGTAACAGAAATACCACAGGTTGATGGGTTTAACAAAGATAAATTTATTTTCTCACAGTCAGGAGGCTAGAAGTCTGAATTCAGGGTGCCAGCTCCAGGGGAAGGCTTTCTGTCTCTGTTGGTTGGCTCTGGGGGAAGGTCCTTCTCATCAATCCTCTGAAGTCAAGGAGCTTCTCAACACAGGGACCCCGGGTCCAAAGGACATGCTTTTCTCCTGGCTCTTGTTTCTTGGTGGTATGAGGTCCCCCTGTCCCTCTGCTCGTTTCTTTCTTTTATATCTCAAAAGAGATTGACAAAAGACATGCCCTAATCTTGTAGATTGAGTCCGGCCTCTTTAACATAACTGTCTCTAATCCCACCTCATCAATATCATAGAGGTAGAATTTACAACATATAGGAAAATCACATCAGATGACAAAATAATGGACAATCACACAATACTGGGAATCATGGCCTAGCCAAGTTGACACATATTTTGGGGGGACACAATTCAATCCATAACAGGTAGCATGGAAATTTTGAAGAGGGTGTGCAGAAGTATGTCAAACATTTCTGTGGACAAAGCACATTGGCCTATATATATATGTGTGTGTGTGTGTATGTGTATGTGTGTGTGTGTACATATATACATATGTGTATATACATACATATATATAGTATACATATATATAAATCAATCAAACAAAAAACTTTATTTAGGCAAACAGGTAAGAATCAGGCAACCAGCCACTCAGAGAGGGCTAGCTAGCCTCCACTTACCGGCCTCTTTCGTAAAACATAAATCACGTGCTACAGCGGATCATTTGCAGGTCAGTATTCAAACTCAAATGCTTATTGGACACAGAGTATCAGCTGTTTCAGGTACTGATTCAATCTATTCTTCAGCATAGAACCTGAAAACAAAAATATGACTGGGGCCCAGAAATCATAGTTTCAAAGCTCTTTTGATTTGTGGCATGAGGCATGGTGATTCGGTAGTAGAATTCTCCCACCTTCTTATGTGGAAGAGCTGGGTTTGATTCCCGGCCAACATACGTCATGCACAGCCACCATCCATTCATCATTGAGGACTTGTGTGTTGCTATGATACTGAACAGTTTTCAGGGAAGCTTTCAGACTAAGATGGACTAGGAAGAAAGGCTTGGTGATCCACTTCTGAAAATCAGCCGATAAAAACTCTGTGGATTACAGCAGTCCCATCCTCAACAGATCATGGAGATGGGAAAGGACTGGGCACATTTTGTTTAGTTGTACATGAGGTTGCCATGATTGCAGGGCCAACCTGATAGCATCTAACAACATTGACCTATGGCCATGCAGAATAATTCAAGGATAATTGTGAGCCCCTATCACACAAGAGAAGCCCTGGTGGTGCAGTGGTTAAGCACTCGGCTGCTAGCCCAAGGGCCAGCAGTTGGAACCCACTAGCTGCTCCACCAGAGAAAGATGTGGCCATCTGCTTCCGTAAAGTATACAGCCTTAGAAACCCTATGGGCCAGTTCTGCTCTGTCAGTAGGGTTGCTATAGAGTCTCTGTGAATGGGAATCTACTTGATGGGTTTTATCACACAAGAGTTTCAAGATTAAAACTTGAGAAGATTGACATTCACATCTAAGAATTACAAATTTCATTCTAATGTCAGAAGAAAGGGCTTTTACATTAGTATAATTGAATTATGTTTATAGGATTTAAAACCAGTGGTTATTTTATGATTATAAGATCAGATAATTTTTATCTCAAGTGAGAGTTCTTTAATAATACTGTATTAATTAAGTCTCTCATCTGAACAAAGGGTTTAAATGGTGCAGTGGGCAGTGAGACAAGGTCCAGGAGATATTTGAGCCTCTGTAAGGAATCCCCAGCCACAGAATATGTAAAGTGTATTTAAAGAAAATTAGACATTGCATACCAACTGTTTACAGAGCCTTATCTTAAATACCCCCCGGATACACAAAAGAAATACTCACAAGTAAAGCTCTTTTAGACCAATAATTAATAGATTAACAAACACAAAATTATACAACCCATACAAAATCTGTATATGCTGTCTGTTCGCATCCACACTAGAAGAATGATTGGAATGGCAGTTAAAGTTGCCAGTATATATGTCTAAATAGTCACTCCCTGAACGCCTTAATTGGAAACTGATACATGATTTAACCCTTAAAAGGAAACGTGTGATGTTTAAAAACTAAGAGCAAATTTTGAAGTCTGAAGGTAAATGTTAATATATATATGTGCATGCATGTGTGTGCGTGTGTGGATGTATTAATCTCATCATTAAAAGGAGGAAAAAAAGAGCCTTTAAAGTTTCCATTATCCATTCTGTCAGGTAGCAAATATCTTCTCAATGTAACTCCAGACATTAAATCTGTCGAGAGGAATGCTGTAAAATAAATGTCTGGGATACCTTCATAAACAAAAATCTTATTTCCATAATTCATACAGCTGGCTGGCATTTATTGGCACGTCAGGTGCAATGGGGACATTTCAGGAACATTAACATGTACAGCGTCATTTGTCAACAAAGCAACAATGTAAGCAAATCGTTCAGAACTCATACAGATTTACAGCTTTTTCTGCCAGCTGCTAATTACGGTGTGCTCGGCCTATTTGGTATGGTCTTTTTATTGGAAAATGACAAAGGGGTTATAGTATCCTAGTTTGGAATATAGATGTGGCTTTTAGTAATAATATGAGTATAACATGACCATGTAGCTTGGAGTTGTGATCCAGTTCTGCTGGTCTTATAATTGATCAGCTTTGACTGATGAAGGACAAAGAGAAATTCACAGCCTATTTTGCTTCTGATGTGAGTAACCTCTAAAACAAAGGAATAATAGGGAAAAAATTATCAAAGACCATGTCATAGTTGTTCTTAATGTTTACCCCTATGGAATATGACACATAATATTTACCTCTCAAAGAAAATCTGATGTGTTGATTGCTGATGGAGCAAATGTTACAGGAGCCTATACATTTCAGAATTCTAGGCTGTGCTTTGAACAGTCAGGAAACCTTTCCACAGACATGCTTAAATAATGCTAAGGTTATGACATAAGGTGACGAATGTCAGCAGCGTCCAAGTTAACATCTATAATCAGCTCCCGCTTAAGTTGTTCAGTTTACGAAAAGACACAACTGTGCAAGCAAATGATGGAGTGTCGACTTTACCTTCAAATTCCCCGGATTGTGTCAAGACATATTATAATCCATAAAATGAATAGTGAGGCTGCCTTCATGCCCATGATGTAAATCTCTGTTTAGAGATATAAATGCCTTCCATTCAACCAAAATATAAAAAGCTAAATTGGTAAATAATTACTCAAGTATTATTTCGATTTATCCCATCCGCAACCTTATTAAAACCCATTAAATTCCAGAGTGAAGAGATCTGACATTCAGCAAATCAATTGCTGTCAGAGCAGCTGACTTGACCAGATATTAAAACATTTTAGACGTTGTTAGCACCAGAGCTGCAGAGAAGAAATGTGGTGGGGCATTCCTGTAGCCGGTAATATCAGGCCAGCAATGGTTGACTGGATTCAGTGTGCATTATACTAAATATCATTCTCATGTTCCTATAAATAAAGACTCTAACTCCAGAAATAGTCTGCAGATAAATGTAGTCCTTCTATTCTACTTTATGCTGCTATGGAATCCTGTGTGCAGTCTCCTCTACGCATTTGTCACTACGTGTTTTAATTGTTGATTTCTATCTCCTCCACTAGAATAAAATTCCTAAAAAGAGAAAATAATAGTGTGTTCATTTTTGCACCTCCAGTACTTAGCACTGCCTGGAATATAGTAGGTACCAAATTAAAGTGAGTCAAAAGAATGAATGAATGAAAATATCTGGGCATACCTTGATAAGACTGTGATGAAGGAGAAATTTGCTTTAACACCTTGTGCCTCCTAGTCTTTTCTTGAGGATAAAAAATAAACCAGTTGCCACCCAGTTGATTCTGACTCATACAATCCCATGTGTTCCAGAGTAGAATTGCTGCCCTTAGGGTTTTCAGTGGCTGTGATCTTTTGGAAGTAGATTGCCCGGCCTTTCTTCCAAGGCATCACTGGGTAGATTTGAACTGCCAACTTTTCCATTAGTTGCCTAGCACTTAACCATTTATGCCACTCAGGAACCTTCTCTGAAATTCTCTGAGATGCTTATTTCCCGTATATTCTTCTCTCTTTTTCTCTTCTTTTAAAACCCACTTTCAGGAAAATATCTGAAACTCACTAATATTAAGATAAAAAGTATAAAGAACCCTTTGAAAGTATTTGGCTTCCAGGTAATTTATAAAAAAAAAAAAAAATAGCCTAACCAAAATCCATCCTATGAATTGAGATCAAATCTTAATTTGAGGATTTTAAGCATTACCTTTTAGGTAAAAGAGGATTTTTAAGGGGAAGGTGCCTTTTAGTTTCCTTTAGTAGAGACTGAATCACTCAATTTTTTGTCCAAAGCACCTGCTTTGTGCCAAGGGAGGAGGTGGTGTTGACTCTCCCAGATTGTGTGGCCCCAGGATTTTACCAGGAATTAGAACCTGTCCCTAGAATGAAAATGTGGGCTCTCTAAGGAAGAATTCTATGGTTTTAATTCGCATTAAAATCAAATCCTTTTAGGGTGAGGCAATATGAAGAGAACCATCTAGCAGAGCCTATTCAACCCATATTTCATTTCCTGTGTAAAGCAGAACTTCCTACTGAAATTAGAAATAAGAGCTTTTCTTTTTTTACTGCTAAAACTTTCAATTCATGTCATAAGAACCCCAGAGAAACGAGGCTGACAGAATCAGCCATTTGGATGAGAGGCTCCTTAAATTTAAAACTGAATATGCATTAGTGTATTGCATGAGTCTGCATTTAAAATATTACTGAGGATGGGATGTGGGGGAGGTGGAGCTGAAGTCTCTGTACAAGATGATCACTTTAAATTCACAACAATTATTTGAATGAAATCTAGCATTTCAAAATATACTCAATTCATCTAAAATCAGATGATGACTTCTGAAAATGAGCTGCTGATATATAAACTAGCACTTACCCAAAATTGTTATCCTTATTTTTATTTAGAATCTTTAAGCAAGTCTTTGAGGATATTCTGTATAATCTTCCCAAATAATTTAGATTGCAATAAATTAATGATTCATATATACCTGAGACAGAATTGGTTGATGTTTGCCTGTTTCTTATGCAAAAAATATTCAGAGAAAATTCTTCCAAAATTTCTAAACTCTTTTAAGTATTCTTTAAGTCATTTTTTCTTTTAAACATTCTTAAGTATTTTTACAAGTATCAGCCTCCACAAAAGTGATACTGTAACTATAAAACCTTTATAACTAATCAGTAACTTAGATCTTCTTAGGAATTCCACTAAGAGTCATCTATTATCCTCAGTAATACCTAAGAGTGGTATTTTTCATGATCTCTAAGTCAGCGATACTTTTAATTCTCACTAATTTAAACAGGGCTCTCTTTTTTCTGCCCTCTTCCTATCCCTCCCTCCAAGCACCACCTCTTCCTCACAGTAATATATGTCTACTAAGTATATTAAAAACGTAAGCAATATGAAACAGAATTTTTAAAAATTAATTTGTAATTCAGAGAATGTGGCCGAATCTAGGACTTCTCTTCAGTTATTCTCACTGTTAGCTGATTTGCTTAAATACAAAATAAATAATAAAGAGACAAAATTATAGAATTGATATTCTTTTGAAAGACCTATGCCAAAGTTATAATTTATGGTACATTTTATATGTAATATATATAAGCCTACAGATCTTAATACAGATGCAGATGTAGGTAAAAAATCTACCTTTAATCCCATTTCCGAGGACGTGCCTTAATGTGGCCTTTCTAGAGGATGTTGTTAGCTGCCATCATGTCGGCCCCCGCTCATGGGTGAACCCGTGCACAACAGGATCAGACCATTGTGATCCATACCCACTAAAAAGATCCATAGGTTTTCATTATCTGATTTTTCAGAAGTGGATCACCAAGCCTTTCTTAATCCTGAAGCTCTGCTGAAATCTGTTCACCATCATAGCAATATGCAGGCTTCCAGTGACAGACCAAAGGTGGCTGCATTTGAAGTACATTGTCCAGAAATCAAACCCAGTTCTCCCACATGGAAGGTGAGAATTCTACCACTGAGCTACCACTCCCCCTTTCTAGAGAATAGCAGGAGGCAAATCATTAATGAGAACTACCCAGACTAGTGATACTTCAAGATGTTAGTCACCAGCTTGATATGCACAAGCTTTTAATTAGCCTAATAAGTCCCTTCTGTTATTCCCTTGGAGCCCTGGTGGCATAGTGGTTAAATGTTACAGGCTGCTAACCAAAAGGTCGGCAGTTAGAATACACCAGCCACTCCTTGGGAACCCTTTGGGACAGTTCTACTCTGTCCTATAGGGTCACCATGAGTCAGAATCAACTCTACGGTAATGTTTTTTGTTGTTGTTGTTGTTGTTTTAATTCCATTCTAAAATCTAATTTAAGAGAGAGAAACCTTAATCTCAAAAGAGAAATGTTTAACTTGAACTGGCTCAGAAAGGTTGAGAAGTATGGATTTGATAAAGAAATAGCATTTTGCTACATGAGAAAATAACATTCAAACTAATATTGTATGTACATCGATGTTTTTCAAACAAACAAATCTTAGAGTGTAATTATCAACAGACTGTCTTGAAAAGGTAGAAGGACATATTTCAGGAAGGATTTTAATTATTCCGGAAGGGATATCTGAAATGCAAGAAGATTAGCAAAGAACATCCAAACTTGTGGGTAAATCTAAAGAAACTATGTAAAACAACAAGAAAGTCTAATTTATGGGGTGTAAAAAAATCTCTCTATAAAATCTTGGTCAAAACAGTACATAAAGTAGGGAAGGATCAGAGTTAAAACTTTCTAATATTCTCATTATTTCTGGAGGGGTGGGAGGTCTTTAGATTTTATTAAGTGAAATACACATATTAACATCTCTAGATCATGTGTTATGTTACATGGCCACCATTAGCTGGAATTGGTTAAGATCTGGGCTGGGTTAGCCAGCCAATAACGTTGGCCAGATTACATTTGTCTCTTTTATCACACCCTGTGTGATCCACCACAGCAGTGAGCACTCTGTCCTTTACAAATAAGTTTTATTTTGCTTTTTGTAAGGATAGAAAGTGTGCAGCCAACCTGAGGGAGATAGAAATTCCAAGAAATATATTGGGCAGTGGAAGGAAAAGGAGAGAAGGAGTTCATTTCTCAGGGTTGAAAAGTAAACTTGAGAGCCTTAAAGAGAACGAGTTCCATGTACTTCCTTACAAACAAACAGCAACAGGAAACAGAAGCACAAAAAAGTATTCTGGAAGAAATATTTAACTATAGAGTAAATCTTTCATGTGTCTACTAACAAAATGTCAAACATTTAGCTGCTTGCACAAGAAGAGCAGCAAAAAACATTTTAATAAACATGAACATTTGAATAGTGTTATTGCTATACTGTGGTGGCTTTCAAGTTGCTGTGGTACTGGAAGTTATGCCACTGATATTTTTTAAAAAACAGCATTAGGCAGTAGAATCAAGCAAATGTTACATAGTTTTAAACACAGGAGGGCCATCCATGGTGGACAGGTTTCAGTGGCATTTCCAGACTCATTAGGAAGCAAGCCTTTTTGATCGACTTCTGAAGATTAGCCAATGAAAACCTCATGTGTCGCAACAGAACATTGTCTGACACACTTACTTTGGACACATTATAGATAGAGAACAATTGCTGGAGGAGGATATCATGTTTGCTGAAGTTGAGATCCAGTGAGGGTGGTAAAGACCTTCAGTGAGATGGATTGACATAAGAGCCACAAGATGGCCTCCAACGTGCTGGTGATCTTGAGGATGATGCAAGACCCACCAACGTTTTGTTCTGTTGTACATAATAAGGTCACTGTGAGTCAGAGTCACTTCCACCCCAGCTATCCATCTGTCTATCTGTTGCTGTCCACAAGATCATAGCCTAAATAATTTTTCTGCCAGCAGAGAACAATGTCCTTTGAGAAGATGTGTATACTTATAAGTTCCTGTTCATCAACATTTCTCTCAAAAATAAACCTGAGCATGAGACATCTGAATATTTCATAGTTGGGGCTAGGAAACGACTTTTGTGATAATGGAAATACAATGAAAATATTGTCAATCAGAAATAAATAATCAGTGATAAAGAAATGAAGGCATCCCCACCAAAACAAGAACCATATGCTTTAGTGAACAGAAGACATTATCCATCCAAATCAAATGCCCGACGTTTTCATGCAGTTAGAATTCATTATACATTTTCAGTCTAACCTATTCTAGTCTTTCTCCATTGCTATCAGTGGACAGGCATCCTTTTTCTCTCTTTTTTTTTTTCAAGTGTTACCATTTCTAACACTATTTCTTGTACATCTGTCTCAATGAGTTTTAAATGGCTAAACAATTTTCTTTGAGTTCAGGTATTTTTCTTAACCAATTATTTCAAGCTAAAGCTGGTCCTTTCACATATTGTTGAATTCCAAATGTCCCCTTAGAACATAACCATAAAAGTAATTTCTTTCCTATCCTCATCAACACTTCAGATAGTTAATAGCCGCAGACACATGTTATAAAAGAAGTTGCTGAAGAAGGGAACTTGAAATGAATTTGGCATGGAGTCATAGATGGCACTAAACACATGGGTGAAGTTATTTACTTACAATTTTTCTTGTCGGCCTGATTTGGCTATATTTTCAAAATTGACACATACTATGCTGTAGACTTCTATTTTCACTAGCTGAGAAACAGAACGATTACAGACTTTTGCATGTTATGCATTTTTAAATATCACCAAGTTAAACTTAGAACTTGATTCTGTGCCCAGGCCCAAGTGGAAAAATCTCCATCTTCAATAGTTTCCATTATCTTTTAGTCACAGGGCCGCATACTGTATTTCTTCATGAGTAAAACTCCCACTTGAAATTCCAAGCATTGCATAACCACGGGAGTGTTCACATTATATGTAACTCAGTAGGCCTTCATATCCGAATCAGATATTTCATCTGCGTGATACTCTCCTTAGCGATTAAAACTCTTAAAATCATGGTTCAGAATGGAGCCAACATTTAATTCATACAATAAATATTTATTAAACACCTACTTCTACTACTACTGTCACAACTCTGACTACCACTTTACATAGTTCTTTACTGCTTTGAATTGCTTTTACAAACCTCATCTCATTTAATGACTGTGCGAAACTGCCCACTGCTTTGAAGGAGCTTAGAGTCCTATAAAACAGACTAGATCAACTGCCAGAAACACTGGGCTTTAAAGTCCTCGGCCGTAAGTGATTTCAATAGTACCAGCTAAGGTAGTACTTTAGGTGGTTTCAGTGGATGGACAACTGATCTTGAGCAAAAGATTCATTTGTCTATTTATATCTCTTTGTATTCCTTTTTATTCCTTTATAATAAATTAAGGAACTATATTAAAAATGAGTGTTTAAAAATATGTTACCTACATGAGTGATGTATTTTAAGATCTGAACTATTTAAGATATTGTAACTGTATTGACATGTTGCTAGTTGCCTTTGAGTCAGCTCTGCCTCATGGATATCTTGTGTATAATAATAGAATGTTGCCCCAAACCGCACCGTCTTCATGATCAGTGGTATGTTTGAGTCCATTGTCGTAGCTACTGTGTCAATCCACCTTATTGAGGGTTTTCCTCATTTTCGCTGACCCTCTACTTTACCAAACGTGATGTCCTGTAAAAGTATTAAAAATATGTTGCCTATATATGTGATATGCCTGACTCGACGATAGGTCGTGGTTTGCCAACCCCTACTAAAGCAGTAGTTTGAAAGTTTGGTGGAAGAATATTAATGGCTATAGAAGTTCCTAGACTGGTCTGCATGGCTTGGAATGCTAGAACTGCTGAGTTGGAAGGCACTTCAACAACTTCTCTGACTCACTTTCCAAACACGTTTCAATTTGTCTTTATAGCTTTAAAGTGTATTTTACGCCGTGATGGTTTCTGTATTTGTTTCAATTTTATGGACTTATAATGTGTTCTGGATAGCCTATACTTGTGTCTAATCAAAATCGTCATTTTTCATAATCCTGGGAGGTTTCTTGCTCGGGGAAGGTAGGGGTGGACACTATAAGAACTAAAAGATGATAAAATAAAATTTTAAAGTTAAATGCTCTGTCTCTGTTATAGCTAGTATTTATATAGACCTTACAAATTAGCATTAGCCAGTAGAATCGAGCAAATGCCACATAGTTTTAAACACAAGAGGGAGGACTCTGCGTAACCACAGAACTTGACAATGTAAAACCTGGGCTGTCTGATTGTTCTGGTTACGTGAGATGGAGAGTCCTGATTTTCCCTTAGTAAATATCCATCCTTCATATCCCAATAAGAACATCATTAGGCAAATTTATTTTATCTGAGGTTGAAAATTTTGTATGATGCAGGATTTAAAGTTCTTCATCCTGACTCTTAAAAGCCTTATTTCATACTGCATTCTATTGTGTCTCACTTAAAATAAAACTATTAAAATTATTATATAGCTTAACTTAGATCTATTTTCTTTCTGTAGCCGCTCAGTGGTTTGTGACTTTCTTATTCTTTAGGAAAAACTTGTTAATCTCACTCAGCCTCATTATATGCCTTCACTTAACAATGAACATTGACTGCTGGACACTTATCTCTTTACAAGATACGTGTTTCTATTTTTTTTAACATAAAACATTAAGGCACTCATTAATCTTTATTAAATCCATTCTTCTTTTCCTCCTTATTGAATTCAAAAGGCAAATCAGCTCATCTTTTTTTGGCGTGCATCAGCAAAAGTATGTTGTTATGAGGTATTCTAAAATAATATATCTTCATAAAACAATATAGGTGGAGGTTTAAAGAGAAATAAGGAAAGAAATTGGAACCATCTGTGTGTCCAAAATAGAGAAAAGTTTTTGCTAATGGTTGTCATGTACACATTACAAAAATAACATTGTATGGCCTTCAAACTGGATGGAAAAAGCAGAGCTATCAAGAATTTAAAAAGAAGATAGTTCTGGAATTGTAGCAATTGAGCAAATAAAATTATTCTGAAGACCTGTGCTTAGGAGAGTCAAGATTCACACCCCTTGAGTTAGTACGGATTAAACGTATCTAAGAAACGAGGTGCTTGGCCCTGGGAATGGAAATACCTCTGTGTCCACAGAAGATGGCTCCCTTGAAAACTTACTTGGACAGCCAGGAAAAGATTTATTTTTGATAGAGTGAGTGAGGAGAAAACCCTCTTACTGGCTCACTCCTAAACCAGCCTAATGAATTGGAGAAGAGTAGAGATTTCATGGGGAAAGAAAAAAAAAAATGAATAAATTTTTTAGAGGGAAGAGGAGAAATGGGGGGAAAAAAAAAGACTCTCAGAGACTTGCTGGCTCCTCCTATGTGTCACATACGAGAAGCGTTATTGTTGGAAGAGCATTTCAAAGAGAATGGAGGTATTTGTACTTAAATTATAATCGATTTTAGGATGACCCATCCGGTATAAGTATTTTTCTGGCTTTTCTTCTCCTTGTATTACCACCAAGCAACCATGCAGGCAGGGTGTATGTCTCTTCTTAAATAAGATTGGTAAAGTAGCCTGTTCAGTTACTTTAAGTCTAACCAAATAGTAGGCATGCCCAAATTTTGCCTATTTCAGTGTAATGTTCACCAGCATGATACAATGCTCATTTAAACAGGTATATCAGTATCAGAGATCTATTTGTATGGTTTCCCTTGAAGTCAATTGAAAACAGAATATTCCTTATTGATTTTGCCTGCTTGGTTGCTGTCTGTAGTCAATGGGACTCATGCGGATGCAAATAGAATGAATCAACTCCTTGCTGGCCCTGGGCCTCCTTGAGTCATGTGAAGTAGGTTTCCGACTCCTTTATGTTCAGGCACAGCCAGGGAGACAAGAATGCTACTGTCTTCTGCTGGTGCACAGAGTTACCTCAGGCAATGCAGGAAAAATGCTTTCTTCTTATTTTTAGACCTGAATCAGTCTATGCCACTAAATGTATTCTTGTGAATACAGATAGCACTTTGTTGTTCTGCTCATGGGAAGGCGATGGAGTAACCTGTTTGGACGCAGCTGCAGGCCACCTGTAGAGAAAGTCAAATTAGGGAGAGACCCCACTGTTCCTTGCATTAATGCTTTTTGTATTGTTGTTTGACTTTTCCCCTTCTGTCTATGTATCTTTTTCAACTAGGGATATCGGAGCACATTTTAAGGCCTTCTGTCCCTTTAAGGCATCTAGTGATTGAAAGGACTCTAAGATTTGAAAGGCTGTAAAAACTCCCCAGTTACCAATGAATGATGGCAATACAAAGAATCTTAAAGCTGTTGAAGTTGAAGTAGTCTTCTTACAGATTTAGTTTGTTTGGTGAACTTCCAGCGGCAACTCTTACAAGGTTCTCTTCAAATATTCCCACCTATCTGAGCTGCTTCTCTTTATAAAGATTTATCATGTTCTCTGCGGAAAAGTAGTCGTCCATATCAGCAGTTCGCTTTACTGCAAATAAAGAAAAAGAAACTCTAAAAGAAAAAGAATAAACTCTTCTTTTTCCCTTTCTCATCTAACAGTTAGAAGCTTTAAAAAAGAAACCCGCAAATGAAATATCTACATTAGCCTTAAGTATTACAGGAGGGAAATGCACAAATAAAACTTGTTTCTGGAAAGCTTGACTTTGGCTGAATGTCAGAAACCATTTCCTGACAATGAGATCCATTAGACTACAAAATAATCTCTCAAAGTGGTGGCTGCATTGCTTATAAGATTTAGCATTTAAGGCTAGACTGTGGACAGCCACAGATATTAGGCTCAAATGCATAGTCTTATTCCAGCAGTTGAAAGGACCAACTCTGAGTCTAGTTGTTGTTCCTGTTGTTGTTTATTGTTTCTTTAATGGAAGATTCAGATTAGAATTTAGTATTGGAGTTTTCCAAGGTCCTCCATCTTGGATCCCGTTTTGGATAATTGAAATCAAATCGTATGTACAACCCTGTCATGTAATTTGCATGTACCCTGTTCTGCATGCATCTGAAGCAGAAGAGTCAGCACTGTTACCATTTAGAAGGTTCTCCTGGCCTCGGCTTTCCTGCATTGTATCAGTAAAATACTATAAACTTACAATATTTTCATCATCAGCATTTTACCAATATGAGTTTATATATAGAAAACTCCTTTTGGCTCAGTGGGTAAGAGCTCTGCTGCTAACCAAAAGGTCAGCAGTTCGAATCTACCAGCCACCCCTTGGAAATCCTATGGGGCAGTTTTCCTCTGTCCTGTAGCGTCACTGTGAGTCAGAATCAACTCGATGGCAATGGATTTTTTTCAGAGAAAGCATTATGTCTAGGTAGCTATTGAGATGTTCCCTAATAAATTCTTCTTCTAGATGAGGCTTCTGTACTTTACTCATAACGACATGATTTAATTCATTTGTTACATGGGGGTTATATACTCCTACTGAAATTAAATGATACAGAATTTGCTATTATTAGTGACATTCTGGCAACTTTCATGCTCAAATATGTGGCAAGTATCCTGAAAACTATGCTCTGTGCTTTTCCCTATATATGCTACTCTCTTGGGGACCTCTATTTTGGTGGAGACTAGATTGGAGTAGTGATAATCCCTGTATAGCATAATATTTTGCATTTTTATCAGTTGTTGCCACATATACTTTCTTCAGTAGAGCCCCACAACAGCCCTGCCACTGAGGCAGAGAGATTAAGTGACAGAGCCAAGACTTAAAGCAAGGCGTTCTGATTCTAAGCTCTTTCTAGCTCTGTCCACCATTGCTTCATAGCTGAGGCAGTGAAAAGCAGTTTTCATTTGATGTTCTCTTCCACGGAGAGTGCCACAAAATTAGCATTTTAAACTATATATCCAAGTGAAGAAATAGCCCTGAGGAAAGAATTTAAAACTCACTTAACTGCACAGAAATAAGACATTTTAAGAAGTTTAAGATGTAGCACCTCATGGCAAAGTGCATGGGACCCAGGGTGGGAAATAAGACAGGTACCCAGGAAAAAAAAACTGTGAATGCCCCCAAGCTAACAGCTATGCCAAGGAGTTCCTGAGTGGGGCATATGGTAAATACTCTCAGCTGCTAACAGTAAGGTTGGAGGTTCAAGTCCACTCAGGTGCTCGGAAGAAAAACCTGGTGATCTGCTTTAAAAAAAAACAGCCATTGAAAACCCTGTGGAGCGCAATTTTACTCTGACACACATGGGGTTGCCATGAGTTGGAATCAACTCAGTGTAATTGGTACTAAAGTAAAGACACATTTAACTACCAGCATAAAGAGATGGAGCTGGTGGTCACAGGTTGCTAACAGAGATCTACTGAAAGCCATTCGTTTGTCTCTTTCAAAGTAACTGAGCATTTATTTTGAAGTGGTTTTACTATTTTCATCCCTGCTTGCTTTCTTCATAGTTTAACATAGATGTGGTTTACCAATTAAAATGGAAAGCTGATTTAATTGGACACACTGGTACTATAAAGGTGCAAAAGAAAGAATATTTGACTTAAGGATCTAGGTTCGAATCCTGGCTCTCCTACTAAGAGTGATTGTATTGTTGCTCCTTTTACTTCACGGAACCTCCATTTGTTGTCCTGTTAAATGGGGAGGATACCAATGAATAATTTTCACTCAGATCGCTGTAATTCTTAAATGAGATACTGTTTGTGAGAGTGACACACTATTGTTTAGTAGCTTAGTAAAAATGATTTCTTAAATTATCCAGATAATTACCTCTTTAACACCCCTGTTTGCTCTCTGTATGCACTTAGCCCATATTGGAGTAATTAAAAATGAGAAGGAAAGGCATTAACAACTTGCAACAGTCCTTATTTCAACCCCTGGATATGGACAACATCTATTTTTTGTCAGTTTGCATGTGAGACATCCACTTCCAAACTTATAGCCAGCTTTGTAAAGATACTTTCAATGCCAGAAACCCCATGTGGTTTTGATGTAAGTAAAAGATGTATACTTCCCTAAGGGCTAAGTCTAAAAATTGGGCCATTGTAGGCTCTGACCACATGTGTAAGAATCCAAAGGATTTGAGATCTCACCTGCCTCAACCATATGCCATTATTTACTCCACATTCTTGTCCTTTGAAAAGGTATGATCCTGGCCAGACATAATAGTTGAGAGGATTAAATAATATCTGGGAAGTCATTATAGATGAAAATATTAAATTATGTTAGTTTTGACAGAATGCAACACAATTATAACAACATACATAATTCAAAACCACATAAACCATCAGTGGGGAACTTTCCAAGAAGTTGCTTGCTTTTCTCCCCAGTGAAATGTCAGTTGTTTTTAGTTTTAATTTTTGCAAAATTTGGAAAATGGTTTTCTTATACAGCATAAAAAATTACTACAGACACCTTTCAATCACATTATCTTGGGAGCAGAATTAGCACCAGAATTTCACTACATTTCATTGGAGCAGAGTCTGAGAAGGCAACTTGAAGAAAGATTAGAGTCTTACTTAGCCAAAAACTCCAGATATCACTTCTTCCATTGCTTTTTTTTTTTTTTGATAAAGTCTTTGTACTTATTGCATTTGCCAGAGAAATTTGCCTCCTAGAGCTAATAGTCTGATAATTTAGAACCCAGAGATGTCTTATGACTTTGCAAAACATCCATGAATTATCAAAAACTCTATGAATTATTAGTCATTTAAATACCAGTTATCTATTTTTTTCTGATTACTTTTCCATTTTAATTGCCCCCATTTCCTGTTCTGACCTTAATGTCTCATAGAAAAGAAAGCATTCCACAAAACAGAGGAAGAGAGAGATCTTTCATTTGTGAACTGCAAAGCTTCAGCGGCCGTAACTTGGCCAGTGCCTTTGCAGCAAACCCTTGGAATGCTGTTTTGCAGTTTCGAAAGTGATCATACTCAGCTTCCCAGAATGTTTTATGCCTGAAGGATGCCACGAGAACAAGGGCAGCCTTGTTAACAAGTTGTAATCTCTCAAAAACAAGATAGAATTCTGATATAAATCATCATTTCAGCTCACAAAGCTATGTTCTCCACCCCAAAAAGGACTTCATTTACATCTAAAATGGCTAATACTGATCCCTACCAGAACTCCTAAGTGGAGGAATGCAGCTGTCATGTTCTTAGTGACTCTGGGGTTAGGGAAGAATGACATCACCAAATTTAAGCATATTATCATGCTGACATAGAGGCACCTTGTTTTCCCTTCTGTGGACAGAGCAAGGATTGTGTTCTGTGCCCTGTTTTTTTTCCTCCCAAAGAATACCTTTCCCCCCCTCCCGCCCTTAGCAGCTGCAATATGAAGAGTTGAAAATGTCACTTCAGCTAATGATGAATGATGCTTGACCTCTGGATGGGTTACCCTGAATTTGATGCAATGCTAAATTAATATGAAAGAGCCTCACTCAAAGGACTTGGGCTGTTATAAATACTTCAAGGATGGATTTGTGCAAAGCAGTCAGTAGCTTTGGTGGTGGGGGGGCCTGGGGTTGTACTCTGTAAGCAAGGTAAAAGACAGAGCATGCTAACATTTTAATGTGTTTTCTCCTGTGAGATTTTTATCTTCTCATACTGGAAATATTGTCAGTAAGCAGAACCCTTTTGCGAAAAAAAAAAAAAAAAAATTCTCAAAAGGGCAACTGGCCCACATGTCTTTGTTGTTTTTATTTGAATATAATTAATTATGTAAAGCAATAGTTAGTGGAAGATTAACAATTAGTAGACTCTGTCAAGTAGTCACACGGAAATTACTAACTAATTGAACGACTGGTCCTCTATTGTGGCAGAAAGCAGTGCCGGGTGCCATTCTTTTTATCTTTTTACTTTGTTGTTTTCACAGATCCCCTTTTTTCTAAGACGTATGTTTCACAGCAGACTAATAAATAAATAACCCTGGTTGTAATTTCATAACATGCAAAAGGGTTTGATATAAAAACACCTGTTTTAATTAGCATTATGGTTTGTTCACTTTAAAAAAAAAAAAAACAAGTGATAATCCTGATGTTGTGAGCTGACATTTTTAAAGCTTTGAATTTCCATCTGTATCTTATATTATGATGTTTCAGGATTGTCATGAGTTAATTATGTTAACTTTGGAAGCATTGCTTGCATTTAGAATGAAAAACTTCAGCTTGAATAGGCAGAAAAGCAGATGCTATCTTTCTCGTCAATTGCTTGGTTGTGGGCTGCCTTGCAACTTTTCATGTGTTTCGGCGTCTAAAAGGAAGTGTAAATCTCTATTTATTTTAAGTTTAACATAAACTGCACAGTTTCAGTATTCTTCTATTTTGACTGTTTGTGTCTTGTGCATCTTTACATTTGTAGCTTTCCTGCCCCCAAATTCAAAAATCCACAGTCAAATTACTTCTTTAATTCTTAATTTGTCATGTTGTGCCTAGGCATTATGGAGATTAGAGCATAATGAAATTTAAGAGTAAGACAACACTATGTGGCCCGATCCTCTCTCCAGTTAATTTTTCTACCACCTTTTTGCTTTTGTACATCAACCTTTTAAATAGTATAGAAATACATGCAGCATCTGGGTACAACAAGGCATGTTAAGGATGGAGTAGGCACTCTAAGTAGGAATTTCCATGCTTTTGTGAGCTTAATGTCCCTTTAACATAGAGAGCAGCTGTGTTTATGTCAATAATTACACATTGAAATAAATGCATGTACATGTGTTTCTTTATGGGATTAAGGATGTTAGGAATGGCCTTACACAAAAGATTTTTGTCCCTCCCATCCCCACCCAGAAAGTTTCTACAAAACCTAGTTATACTGATTTGAGATTCAGAAATATTTCTCTGGGCAATTGGATTTCTCGGTTTCAATTGACAGAATACTGGACTGATTCTCTTGCAATTTTCTCTTTGCCTCCCTGCCCCTCTTCAGTACCCAGGCTCTGACCTGTATGCAGTACAACATCCAGGCCGCCTTGTGAATAAGCTTCCACCTAGGTTGGGCCAATAGGAGGTATCTGCCCAAGAGCAAAGGGTGGGAAGAGATGAGGCAGTGCAATTGTTAATGCTTAACCCCCAAATTAGTGCCACAGGCAATAAATGTTCAGCGTTCAAAGGAAAGGGAGATCAAGGAAAAGTAGCTTGCTCTAGGCAGGATTCCTGGAGAAGCGTAGGCTTCCATTGGGTTTTAAAGGATTGCTAGGATGGGGTAGCAGGGGGTAGGTGACTATGACAATTCAGGTCAACAACGGGCAAGACTCAGAGTACGGTGGTTATAAACCACAGCTCCTACTTTGGAATAGCAAGTGTGCCAGTTTCATTGGAGCAGATGATCAAGGTCATTAATTTAATAATCTAGGATTAAATGGCAGGTTGTGGCCATAGAGTAAAAAAAAAAAAAAGTTGCCATCAAGTCAATTCTGTCTCATGGTGACCCCATGAGTGTCAGAGTGGAACTATGCTCCATAGGGTTTTCGATGGCAAATTTTTTGGAAGGAGGTTGCCAGGCCTTTTTTTCCAGGTGCCTCTGAGTAGACTCAAACCTGCAACCTTTCAATTCCCACCCAAACACATTAACCATTTGCACCACCCAAGGACCCCTGGCCATACAGAGGCCTCGAATAATAGAATAAGAAATGTAGTCTTTAAAATACCTGACAAAGGTATGTTCAGTTTATAAATATAAGCTGTAAATGATATGTACTGTGGGGGGTTATTCAGGTCCCTTATCACACATTCAAATTAATGTATGGCTGTTCTACCACTTGAAAATAGCTCTGTTCATTAAAGGAAATGTAACCTAGATTTTCAGAAAATTAAAATATAATGTTCCTAAAATCACTTTATGCCTTTAATCAAGATCCATAGTCCTGCCTTCCCAAACCCGTTGGACTAAGGTGAAGAGTTATAGATCTCACCGGTTATCTGTACTTGTCCAACCATGTTTCAGATTTGATTGCAAGCCATCAGCTTGTTGTTTGTATAGACAAAACCGTTAAACCTGGGAAGGACCTATCAATCCATGTGTTTCATTCTTCTCAACTTTAGATGTCTTTTATCCCATAAAATTTACACCATAGTTGTCTTAGTCATCTAGTGCTGCCATAACAGAATTACCACAAGTGGGTGGCTTGAACAAAGAGAAATTTATTTTCTCACAGCCTGGTAGGTTACAAGTCCAAACTCAGGGAGTCAGCTCCAGGGGAAGGCTTTCGCTTTCTGTGGGCTCTGGAGGAAGGTCCTTGTCCTCAATTTTCCCCTAGTCAAGGAGCTTCTCAGGCACAGCGATCCCATGTTCAAAGGACATGCTCCGCTCTTGATGCTGCTTTCTTGGTCCGCAACTCTCTGCTTGCTTCCTTTTCCTTTTATCTCTTGGGAGATAAAAGGTGGTACAGGCCACAACCCAGGGCAACTCCCTTTACCTTGGATCAGGGAGGTGACCTGAGTAAGGGTCATGTTACAATCCCACCCTAATCCTCTCAACATAAAATTACAATCACAAAATGGAGGACAACCACACAGTACCGAGAATCACGGCCTAAAAAAGTTGATAAACAGATTTTTGGGGGGACATAATTCAATCCATGACAATAGTCATTGTAATTAATCAGCAATGCATCAAAGAGCATTGGGTTAGCAGTGGCTGGTGTTTTTCAAGGACAAAGTGTTACTTGTTCTGTTTAATTAAGATTAATGCTGCCCCTCTATGGACATGGCTGCTGTTGGATTTGCATCGTCAAACAAGCTTATTTCTTTAGATGCTCATCATTGGAGATAAATTATTAATGCAGGAATCCATATTGTTGGTTATATATTTCTCTTGTATCATAGTCTGAAATCGTACATTTGCTGATATACCTCACATAAAAGTAGATTGTATTTTACTTCCAGGACATAAATTCAAATGATATTCTCCTTATTCTATATGTTACTTGACCATTTTCAGCTCTTACTGGTTTAGTTTTGCAACCTGGTTTGTGAATGAGACAGATCAGTTTTAGAAACTTGACAGTGACCCTAACTTCCTGTGTGACCTTAAGCAAGTTACACCTACTCCTCACTTATCAACTATCTTGTTATCCGACATTTCATATTTACAGCAATAGTAAAATTATCTACTATGCAACTATTTTGTGCATTAACAATGTACATCTGTCAGTAACGAATGCCAAGGTACTAGGGGTGAGTAACACTGGCTGTGATGGTTAAGGTTTTTTGTCAACTTGGCTGAGCCATGAGTCTCAGTGGTTCGGCAATTATGTAATGATGTAGTTTGCAGTTATATAAAAATGTAATTTGGCAGTTATGTAATGATGGAGTCATCCTCCATTGTGTGATTTGATGTGGTCATCCTCCATTTTTGCATAGTGCGAATTTTCACATAGTGACCTGGTCTTTGGAATTTAACCACATCAATAAGTGAGAAGTGGGTCTGTTTAACTTCTCTGATCCTTAGATCCTCACTCACAAAGTATGAGCAATAACTCATTCTTGGTTGTGATAGAGGTTAAATAAGTTCTTATGCGTAGAGTACCAAGCACAAGGACTGGCATTTAAAAAGCTCAAAGTTAATAGTTTTTCTTGTTGTCATTGCTGTAGTTATTATTGTTATTGCTGTTATTCAACTTTCACTTCTGTGTTAATAATTCTCAAATGGATCTATTCATTCTTTATCCCCTTACTAAGATACAAACTCAAATTTCCAAATGTCTGCTGGATATCTGTACATGAATGTGTCAAGAGCCTTCTCCAAAATGAACTCATTATCCCTGGCATCTTCTTGCCAAAAACTAATTGAATGAATAAAAATGCCTAGCTCTTCTTTCTCAGGTGTCCTATTTAAGATAACTGCATTGGCACATCAACATTCTCTTAGCTAGAAACCATAGAGTTTTACTTGGTTCCTTGTTTTCTCTTTAGCCCCTCTTCCCCATATTCAGTAAATGTCAAGGCCTCACATACCCATCCTCCTCTTTGCATTTCTACAAACACTGTTTAGCTCTGATGTTCATGGTGTCTTGCCTGGACTATTGCAGTAGCCCCCTAACTAACTTATATACTTCTGCTTTCTCACCTCTCAAATGCATCCTCACCTCCATAAACTACAGTCTGGATCATATTACGTTGTTGTTGGGTGCTGTCAATTCCAAATCATAGCGACTCCATATGACAGAGTAGAACGGCCCCATTAGGGTTTCCTAGGTTGTAATCTTTACTGGGACATATCACCAGGTTTTTCTCCTATGGAACTGCTGGTGGATTCAAACCACCAACCTTTTAGTTAGCAGCTGAATGCTTAACCATTGCACCACCACAGCTCCTTGGATCATATTATACCCACACTCAAATTTTTGATGGTTCTCTTTTATCTGAAGAAGAACATGGCAGCTAAACCTTCCCAATGACTTCCAAGCTGAGTTCTCAATACATTTCATAACCCACTTTTCCACTAACCATAAAAAGGCTGCTCGCCAGTAATCAAACATCTACTTTCTTATCTCTCTCTTTTCTAGAGCAGTGGTTCTCCAACTTTAGCATGCATCAGAACCACCTGGAGGGCTTGTTAACACAGATTGGAGGACCTTGCTCCCAGAGTTTATGATTCGTTAAGTATAAGGTTTTTGTTGTTCTGTGCCGAGTAGATTCTAACTCATAGTGACTCTATATGACAGAGTAGAACTGACCCATAGGGTTTCCTTTACTAAAGGAGCCTTGGTTGCACAGTGGTTAAGTGCTTGGCTGCTAACCAAAAGGTCGGCGGTTCAAACCCATCAGCCACTTTGCAGAAGAAAGATGTGGCAATCTGCTTCCACACTGATTTAAAAAAAAAAAAAACTCGTTGATGTTGAAACCCTCTGTTTGAAGCTCTCCTCTGTTCTGTTGGGTCACTATGAGTCTGAATCGACTCGATGGCACACAACAGCAATCTTTAGAGGAGCAGGTCTTTTCTCCTACAGATTCCAACTCCAGCCTTTCAGAGTTAGTAGCCCAGCACATAACCATTGAAGCACCAGGGCTCCTTGAGGTCTGAGGCAGGGAACTCTGACTTTTCAGTTGGTAGCCCAGCACTTAACCATTTCACCACTAGGGCTTCTTGAGGTCTGAGGTTGTTGTCGTTGTCAGGTGATGTTGAAATCAGTTCCAACTCATAGCAGCCCTATAGGGCAGAGTAGAACTACCCCATAGGATTTCCAAGGAGCATCTGGTGGATTTGAACTGCCAACATTTTGGTTAGCAGCCGAGCTCTTAACCACTATAGGGTTGCTATGAATCAGAACTGACTCAACAGCAATGGATTTGGCTTGGAGATCTGAGGTAGGGCTCAATAATCTGCATTTCTAACAAGTTCCCAACAGATGCTGGCGTTGGGAACAACTTGTTGTTCTGTGCCGAGTAGATTCTAACTCATAGTGACTCTATATGACAGAGTAGAACTGCCCCATGTTCCTGGGCCCAGAATACCCTTCTTTACCCATCTCAGCCCATCAAGATCCTATGCATCCCTTACTGCCATTGCATCAGAGAATTTCACCAGTCAGAACAAATCATTTCATACTTGGTGCTAGTGGAGTGATTAAGATTTTTGGATTGGAGCTAGACTAACTGAACTTTGCCACTAAGTAGCCAAGTAAACTTGGACAAGTTGCCTTATCGCTGGACCACCATTTACCCACCAGTAAAATTAAACTCTACCACCCATCTGTCAACTTGTCATACTATGGTGACTTAATGCTGGAAGCTATGCCAGCAGTATTTCAAATACCAGCAAGGTCACCCAAGGTAGACATGTTTCAGCAGAGCATCCAGACTTTAAAAAAAATAATTTTTTTTTTTTTTTTTAGACTAGGACAAAAGGCCTGGTAATCTGCTTCTGAAAATTAGCCAAAGAAAACCCCATGGATCACAAAGATTGTTGTCCGATAGAGTGCTGAAATATGAGCCCTCCTTTTTTTTGTTGGAAGGCATTACACAATAGCTGAAACAATAGATTCAAACATACCAAAAATCATGAAGATGGAGCAGGACTGAGCAATGTTTTGCTCCAATTGAACTAATAATAATAATTGAACTAATAATAGTACCTGCAGCATATGTTGACATAAAGATAAAATGAACTAACACACGCGAAGCACTTAGAACAGTGCCTGAGAAGTGCTCAATATGTGTCAGCTATTACTATTATCTGTCCTAGTAGTTTATACCTTTAATGGAATACTCCAGTTAGCCATGTCGTGATATTTGGGTTTTGCAAGCCTAGCTGCTCTTCTAGATGTTAAAGTTCCTTGAAAGTACAGACCACATCTTTGACTCCCCAGAAGCATAGCCCAGAGCTTTTCCTTTATAGAAACCCAGTTAAAAAAAAAAAAAGTTAAACTGAAATTGAGGAAAGATTGTAAAAGGATGTTAAGAGAGTAAAAAAGCTTCTAAACAATAAACAAGCCATCCGTTTCTTTTTCCCTCATCATAAAAGGGAATAAAATGAGGTCAATTATATAATATATTGAAAGTAGGTTTGCTTTTTCCTTTGAATTTTCTAAATGCTATAATTAAATGACTTCAAATTGGAAGACTGTAAAGAAGAAATGAATCTTAATGGTAAGTAAAAAAAAGCAAATCCCATGGTTGATGATAGATATGACCTGTTAGCAATAGTTACATTTTTATACTTTCTTTCCCTACAATCAGCATGTAGAGATCAACATAATCCAATTAATTGTAATTCCCTTTTGTAGACTCGGTAGAGTAGTGCATGATACTGAAACACCACGGAAGTCTTATCTCTGGTCAGATAATCCAGATGGATTCTCATTTTTAAATTGGCAGCATGTCTTTATAAACTTCAGGAAAATAGAATATTTTGACTTCCCTGAACTTTTGATAAATGTGACACACAATAATTGGTCTCTGAACTTTAATCCTTTGTACATGCCTAACTGTCAGTTTTCTAGATTTTTTCTCAGGTTGTGTAATGGTTCCATGAATACACCTGAGTGTCTCACTCTATTTCCTGACTTCCTCTACAAGAATTTTTTCCACAATGAATATGCAGTATTTTAATACAACAGTGCCTCTCCACTGAGCTTCTTGCTCATTCTTCCTTCTGACACAGGAGGAGCCCTCTGGTTGTATCACTACGGTTAAATTAATTAGAAGGTGCATCAAGAGTTATGGGACTACCGGGCTAAGATTAGAAACAGTAAACCTGTTGCCTTCTAGTCGATGCTGATTCATAGTGACCCTATAGGACAGAGCAGAACTGCTCTATAGGGTTTTCCAAGGAGTGCCTGGTGGATTCCAACTGCTGACCTTTTGGTTTGTAGCTGAGCTCTTAACCACTGTGCCACCAGGACTCCAGAAACATAGTAAGCGGGATCTGAAATGAAGCAGAACTGTAGGCAAGAATCAACATCAGCAGCATAGATCTCTATGGCGATCACCATAGGGAAAGACCCAGGAGTTAGTGCCACAAATGTGTTTCATATTAGGCGGGTAACAGTGCTGGTTAGAGAAGCGTGTATCTTCCCACGTGTGTCCCTCCAGCTTCCTCTGCTGACTTTCCCATGTACTCTAACATAAGAACATGTGTAGGTAAGCTTAGCCCAAGCACACATCTACTCTGTTTTGCTCCAAATGGTTTGCACTCGACCACTAACCAAAAGGTAGGCGGTTCAGACCCACCCTGTGGCACCGCAGAAGACAGCCTTCACGATCTTCTTCCGTATAAGATTACAGCCAAGAAAACTCCGTAAAGCTTAATTCTAC
Organism: Loxodonta africana; assembly: GCF_030014295.1. Taxonomy (NCBI): domain Eukaryota; kingdom Metazoa; phylum Chordata; class Mammalia; order Proboscidea; family Elephantidae; genus Loxodonta; species Loxodonta africana. The sequence goes on along the minus strand of NC_087347.1, from coordinate 104,965,765 downwards.
ACTGTAACACATGGGGTTGCCATGAGTCGGAGTCAACTCTATGGCAGTGGGTTTGCTTTGGGATTTTGGTGTTTGTCAGGAGTTGTGAGAGCTGTCAGAGGAGAGGTTCATAATGGTCAAAACTACTTGGGCTCTGGAAGTGTGTGTTAGTGCTAATAGGTGACCTGAGGCCATGGTGTATGATGTCTCCCTGCCTTTCTACATGAGAAACTGTAGACAACCCTCCAACTTGGGAGTTCACTTAATTATCGTCATCATCGTCTATATTAAAAAGGTATTTGTTAAGCAACTCATTGGGCGTGCCGCCGAGTTAATGAAACAAATATAAAATTAAGAGGGGTGGCTTCTTCTTTAGAGACAGCACGATCCCAGCAGTGACATTAAAGAAAGCTCGAGAATTGTCATTGACTTTAGGAGATTTTTTATCATCTTGACATTGTATATGACATTCTTGGAAATCCTGGTGGCATAGCGGTTAAATGCTATGGCTGCTAACCAAAAGGCTGGCAGTTTGAATCCACCAGGCGCTCCTTGGAAACCCCATGGGGCAGTTCTGCTCTGTCCTATAGGGTCACTGTGAGTTGGAATTGACTCAATGGCAGTGGGTATGGTTTGGTTTGGTCTACCTCCTCTGGAGCCCTGGTGGTGTGGTGGTTAAGAGTTTGGCTGCTAACCAAAAGGCCAGCAGTTCAAACCCACCAGCTGCTTCTTAGAAACGTGTGGGTCAGTTCTGCTCTGTGCCACTGAGTCAAAATCGACTTGACGGCAACGGGTTTGGTTTTTGGTTGTATCTCCCTGCACTTAGCACAATATCTGACACATAGTAAGTGTTGCATCAATTGTTTAATGAACGAATATCTTAGTTAATCTGATTGGTATTTTATTTGTTTTACTTCATACTGCTAGCTATAATGATGAAGTGGACATATAGCAGTATAATTCCATGCATTCATTTAATTTTTGGTATGCTCATCTTTATTTTATTTGACTTTGTTTCTGTTTAGATTCTTATTTCATCAGACTGTAAACAATTATTGTTATTGGGGCTCATTTTATTATTATTAAACATTTATTCAACATCCATTGTTCACTACCTGTTGCAACTTAAATATGCAAACTTTTCACTTCGTCAGAAGTTAAATCTCTCATAAGAGTCTCTTCTTGTGTTTAACAAAGATTTTATGTATATTTTTAACTCAAGCCTCCCTACTTCTCTTCATTTTACTCTTTGTTATATATTTCTCCAACTATATATTCAAAGGCGCAATTTATTTATGGGCACCTGAGAAGAGCTGTAGGCAGTAATGAGTACGTATCTTTAATGTGACGTAGTCTCTCAAACACTCTGATGGCACCATAAATTGGTACAATACCTATAAGAGCAATTTGTCATTATCTTTCAAAATTATGAATACACACAACCTTTGACCCAGCATTCCAGGTCTATCAATTAATTTGTTCTGTTCACACAGACGTACACTCACACAGGTATAAAATGATTTGTGTACAAGACTATTTACTTTTATCACAATGCAGAGTATTCAACAGTTGATGATTCATTAAGTAAATTATGGCACATCCATAAAAGTAATATGTAGTTGTAAAAAAAAAAAGTAAGAACACTCTTTGTGACCTGATAGGGAATAATTTGTGATATATGGTCAAGTGAAAAAAATAAAGATGCAGAAGAGTGCATGTATTGTGTTATTGTTTGTTCTTTTTAAATGATATTGAAAGGTCATGTTTCTTGTTTGTATATGAAATATCTTTGAAATGCATAAGAAATTGGTAACATTGGCTTTCCCTGGGAATGGGAACTGGGTAGTTGGGGACAGTCCAAAAAAGAGACTTTTTGCAAAAAGACTCTTTTTTTATACATTCAGCTTTAAATTGTGTAAATGTATTACATATTTCAAGTTTAAATAAATACAGTTTTAGAAATAAAAACAAAAACCACTGTGTACTTCCTGTTTAACAATTAAATGTTCTCAAGTATCATTTTCAAATGTTTTGACATTTTAATCAGCTTTTTTTTATTGTTTATAGCTCCTTTGTAACTAAAAAAAAAAAAATTCTGCATTACTTATGTGAATTATGATTTTCTAAAAATTGCAGTAGAAAGATGCACCACAGTAATGATATGCTCCATATCTTTGAAAGTTGAAATTGTCAACAGACCCCTGGACTCAAGTGGGCCGACTCCTATTGAAAAGAATTTCTAAAACTTTCTCATTCATGAAAAAAGAAAAACAGCCGTTATTGATAATAACTACATTCATTATGGATTCTGTATCATTACTCTGGACTTGGAAAATTCTGTGGTTGTGAAATTAAGAGGGTGATCTTATCCCATGGTTTCAAAAAGAAATGGATGCAAAGAGACCTGGCTATCTTGCCCAACATTATACAGATAGTTGTAAAATTTATAAAACACCATCTCTTATTTCAGGTACCCTGGTAGAACTCTGGCTAGTCTTGTGCAATGAAGTGGAAAATTTACTCAACCACTTGGACGAGTTAAACTAATCAAGCCAATTTATGTTAAAAAAAATCATCCTGCATCATTGCTAGAAATCTTCTCTTTGTTTTGGTTATCTTTAAGTGACAACTAACAGATGTCTTATCAAGGAATAAAATGATTTCAACAAATTAGAATACCAATGTCTTAATCTACCGGTTTTGTTTACCTTTTATTTCCACTTTCTTGAAGGGATATTTCCAGACAGAAGACTTCTTGATTAGCAAAAAAATCCAAGTCCGTATCTTGCTAAATCTTGTCATTTCTAACCCTACACGTACCAACAGTTTGGTAAGAGGGACAATTAAAGCTGAAAATTATCTTAGATTCTGGAAACATTTGCCAAAGTCAGGCTGGCAAAGAAGATAATGTCCTTTTTTTTTTTTTTTTAATAACAGTAGCAATAAGCCTTTGCATATATCATTTCATTTTCACACAAACTTAGGAGGGAGAGAGAGCAGTTCTTGTATGATGAGCGGGGAAATCAGAATGTCAAGAAAGATCTGTGTGTGTACACATACCTACATTATACATATTATTTCTATATGGGCAATTATAAGACTTAGTTATGTTTATTTCCTAGATATCATAATGAGATATGGTTGGACCCAACCTTCTGTTTGATATTTATAAATGCAACTTGGAGAGAACAAGTAGCAGTGTTGAAATTTAGAGCCAATACCAAGGAAGCTTTTAAAAATGAATTTGTTGAAATTTAATCCTCCAGATTCTCTACCCTTTGAATGTAATGTATGAAATCATCCATGGAATTCAAGTAAATTCAGAATCCGTTTGGAGAAGACGGTCAAATAAAACGAACCATTGTGTATAGTGTCTGTAGAGTACAAAAAGTCTTTGACTGAATAGAAATAAGAGCAGTGTTGGCAGCTTTGAGTAAGAAAGGAATTAAAGCAACATATATTGGTACCATGAAATACATCATTTTTTTATTTATGAACCTAACTTAAAGAAAAGCTAGTTCGTTATTGTTGTTGTTGTTAGAGTCAGAGCAAGGCTATCTCTTCTGGGATGCCTAGACAAAATATGAGAAGTCTGGAGAGAAGCGTGATGTCAGTAACATCGTTTTATAAGGTGGCATTATGCATGTAGTTATGATGATGGGAAGATGTTTTATGTGATGTGATTATAAATTAAAAATACACAAAGCAATGACACATTTGTTATACTTTCCATCTGTGGTGCTTGCTTTACAAGTTTCAGTTGTATCTATTTATTATGTTGTTATTTACATTCAAATAAAATCTGAGGAGAAATAAAAGTAAGACATTCTCATTCCTGACTCAGTTCCTGAACTGAATGTAGTAAAATGTTCTACCTCTTTCAAAGAGAGCAGCTAAAGATATTTCATATTACCTGTGACATTATTCACTTGCCTTGGACTTCTCAAATGATCTCTAATGATGCACACATAGTATATAAAAAATAGCATATAGAAAACAAATAACAGGCATGCCAGATTATTCCATCGGCTATTAAGATATAACAGCTTTTTTTTTACCTTCATCATCTAAGAACGTTACTGGTTATTTTCTTGCTTCCTGCCACTTTCCTACTTCAAGGAGGCCACACAAAATTGCAGTTTTTCTGGGCCAGGTGTGGCACAACAGCCCATTTTGTGCACAGGTCCAATCATCTCTTCTTATAAGGTACAGTAAGCCTCCTAACAACTTCCTAGGAGTTACTGTGACAAATGGTAAAGATTAAGTCTCTTTAATTTTGAAGTACAAAGTTTCCTATTTAAAATCACTTTCCTCCTTCTTTGATACTTTGGCCATAGACGATTGAGCTTAGGTGAAGTTTTTCTGAAGAAATCTTAAATATCCTCTCCTATTTTGAGTCTCAGGCTGTTGTATTCAACAATGAAATATTTCTACTCTAGAAGTTGTAGCTGGAAAAAAAGAATGACTCAGATGGGGCAGTTCTACTCTGTCCTATAGGGTCCCTTTGAGTCGGAATCGACTCGACGACACTGGGTTACTGGGTACTGGGTTAAGAAAATGGCAATCATGGTGTTAGTCTATGTCTGGAGGTCACACTATAGGGTATTCTTCTAGTTCTTAAGCAAATCATTTGAGATAGTTGAGCCTGAATACCTGTTGCCATCAAATAGATTCTGACTCATAACAACCCTATAGGACAGAGTAGAACTGCCCGATAGGGTTTCCAAGGAATGGCTGGTGGATTCGAACATCAGCCTTTTGGTTAGCAGCCTTAACCTGTGCCACCAGGGCTCCTGAGCCTGAATAAGCAGCAATTATCTGAATAATTCCAGCTTCAAACCCTTTTTCTGAATCCAGACAATTATTTTTATTCAACCAGAACTTCCTAAACAACTATCTCTGTTGTCTGCCATATTTTTCAAGTGTGTCATAGCCCTTGTGTTAATGAAATGTTTAGATACAATCCAGGAACGTGGCATCTTTCTCAGCCCAAAACTTTTGGGCATAACCAGGGATAGATTAACCGGTAAGCAAGGTACACAGGGGCTTACCTTAAGCAAGGTACCTACAGGCTTACTTGTGTTTACTCACTAACCTGTAGTGAACAATTTCAAGGTTTCCCCCACTTTTGATGTGGTGAAAAACAGGTGAGATTGTGCACCACAGATTAGTAAGTCAACCCAAGTAAGCCCACTCAGCCTTGCTTATTGGGTAATCCATCCCTGGGCATCACATACATTTTAGGAGTGATAAACTTGTTCTTTGAGTTTGTCCCTGCTCATCTTCAAGGTCAGCAGAATATGATTCTAGAGGACAGAAACACAATATAAGATGTCCTTTACTGTCTAGAACTTTATATTCACGTTAGTAAATATTTATGCACACCTGGTAAAGCTCTCTTCTTATAAAATAGCCTCAGCAGCTGTTGCTTTGAAAAGCACAGAGCACAGTGCCTGGTACATAGTTTCTGTTGTCAATGTGTGTTTAATAAAAATTAAGTGAACAAACGAAGTAACTGGCCAACTGTCCTAGTTTTCTAAGACAATATCTTCAGCGAAGTCTCACGTTGTAGCCACGGTGCTGAAGGAAGGGGCTTTAGATAGCGCAGCACAGGGAGATGCAGCTTCTGGCACACGGTTTACATCACCACGTTTGAGAATTTGGACCCTCTCTAATCCACCAGGAATCAGATTGAACTGTCACTTCAGGATGCCAGAACAACAAGAAAGGGTGAGCAATTCGGATGATTCAACCAACTTTCTTTTGGTCTGTTCCTTTAAACTAAAAATCAGCTCCATCCATATAGATAAACAGTGACATTTTATTCACTTTAATATCTAACTTCCAGTTTGATTTTATGGCTAAACATACTATTATTTTTTGGATCGATAGTTCCTCTGGCATCTCTTTCGTTCCTGGTGTGACTTTCATGTACCCAGCAAGTCTTTCAGATAAGGTTTCCAAATGGTCATCTGCACTGGAAGCAGATTCCACATCCTTTACGAGAGATTCACGATGTAATAGGTTCTTGTCACTATATTAATGAAATCAGAGTTACTCCCTCCATATGCTGGGAAACTCAGGGTATCTTTTCTCTTCTTTTATTATGACAATAAAATAAAAGTTGGAAAGAGGTTTTAAAAGGTCTATAGAAAAACTTCCCAGGGAAAAATGCACTTGTTTTTCAGTACACACAGAGGAGTTACCTTTTTACTCTTGTGTTACCATTCTATTCCAAATAGTTCCAGTCATCTGCAGGCGCCTTTCAAATGACGCAAATTTCACTAGATTAAAACAGTTTGATTTTAGTTAAAACTACCCTGATACGGCAGCTTCTGGTTGCACCAGTCTACAAAGGACTATGCATTATAAGAGGAAGAAAAGTGGTCATTTAACTGTTGGTGATATCTGCATGCTCTTTTTCCTTGGAAACTGTCATTGAGCTTCTTGGCTATGGAATGTCCATTCTTCAGTTCTCCTTTTTAAGAAAGATTGTTGCTAATCGTTATTGTCAATTTTTTTCAATTATAGTTGCTTTTCACTTGATATAGGTAAGCTTTTACTAAATACATGAAACACACAGAAGATCCTTTGAGAAAGGGCGTTTCTAGATAGGCTTGTTTGAATATGACTTTTAGATACAGTTTTTGTGATCTCATAAAGTCACATAGTATTTGGATTCTGGAGCTTAATCTATCTTCAATTCAGTTTAAATGCTTTAAGCCAAAAGTTATGACTAAAATGAATTTAACATAGCCTAACTAGAGACCCAGGGGAAACCAGTATAGATTATGAGAGTAAGGATAGTGAGGTATCTTGATTCATTCAGCCAGCCTTCTTCCCTGTCGTCAACCCCAGCGACTAAAGTTTTTGTTGATCGCATATAACAAACTGCATCACGCTGACATGAACAAACTGCATCACGCTGACGTGATTCCTCTAAAATAACCAGAATGGCTTACGATGTTTTCTTGGTGTTTCCATTACCTTAGTTCATTCTATACTTTGCCACTTGTCCTTTACTCACTCTCCATATCATTGGGGTACCTTAGATTTGTTTGGTCCCTTATTCTTTCCAAATGGTTTCAGATGCATTTTCGTATCTGATATTTTCCATTAGATACCAACACAGTCTTTCCAGCTGTCTTCATTTTACAAATAAACAAACAGATATATGATGAGTTAATGGTGAAGACAAGCCTGGAATAGATGTTTTGTATAATCTCTTTCCACTGCCACCTACGAATTTACTCCATCTCCTGACCCTTTGGTAATGTCGTTTCTTCTTATTGCCAATTTGTTTTATATCTGTTTATAAAAGAATCTCTGATTTTTATAAATGAGTGATTATGAAAGACTGGAGTCAGTTTACAGGTAAAAACATAGCCTAAAGTGAGACTTTTAGGAATAAAACACAAAAATCCTTGTCTTTGAAGTAACAGTCTGCTGCCATTTGCAATTACTGTTTATTTGCCTTTTCTCTTTCAGCTTGTGCCAGCAAAGATGAAATTTAAGCATGGTAGTTTTGAGTGGGGGCTTCCTGGGTTTTTATCCTGGTTTCAACACTTTACAGTCATGGGAAAGTTACTTACTCTTCCTATGCTTCACTTTCCCTATCTGTAAAATAATAGTAGAGATGATAATAATATCTACCTCATTGCCTTATTGAGAGGATTAAATGAAATAATGAATGTAAAGTGCATAACACTGTCCTTAATGCAGTTTAAGCACTAAGTAATTACTGGGTTGTTGTTTTTGCTGTAAAGTGCTCTACAATGTGGTCATGTAAATTTTGTTCTTTAAAAGCTTTTGATTTGACAATAATATTACCATCTCTTAAACTCATATTAAGGAAGTTTTAATGTGTGAGTATCTAGCTTTCTAATTATCTGCCCTCTTAAGGTACACTTCATAAGTCAGTATTTATTGAGTAACTTCTGTAGAATTATAGAGGCTCCATTGCAGTGGTCCTCAACCAGGGGCCATTTTGCACCCTCCCTCCCCCCTGCCCAGGCCACATTTGGCAATATCAGGAGACATCTTTCATCATCGCCACTAGGGAGTGCTACTGGCATCTAGTGAGTTGAGACCAGGGATGCTGCTAAACATCCTGCAATGTAAAGGACAGCCCCCACAGCGAAAAAAAGTCATCAGAAGTCACTAATATCAAATGTCAGTAGTGCCACTGTTGAGAAACCTGCTCTATAGAAAAAGGGAAAAGTATAAGACATCATAACTGCTAGCAGTCTAGTTAGAAATACCTATCAAATAATAATACCTGTTAACACGAGGATAGGTTTATAATCAGTTCATCTTGAAAACTGGTTGAATTCACGAGAAGGTCTACAAATATGGGCGTAACAGCATGTTTATATAAGACATGATGTCCTTAATATGTTTTGAAGCCCTCTGTGATTTACAGGGGATGTTGATTTTCATTGATTATGAAAAACTTGATATAAAAAATACTCTTCCCAACTACCTGCCATATTGTGTATTTAAGCTACTTGTTGGAGGGCTACAAATTATTTTATTTTCCTTTAAATGAAGACCATATAAGTATCTATGGTAGAAATGTTGGTTTATGCAATACAAGTTAATAATAATGCCAGATATATCATTATCAACTTGTATTGCATACATATATATATATACACACACCCCATTTTCAGAGTTACTTTAATTAACTTACTTTTATGTGAAGGTGACTAATGTCAGTGGCATTTGCCTTTGACTAAGCAATTATTTATTGCTGTTGTTGTTTCCTTGCTCAAAGTAAAGATTATTCCCTTTTTTTTACCTGCCTAACACTTTCCTTTGACAGTCTCAAACCTACACACCAAATAGGCAGAGAAATCTGATGTAAGGCATTTTACAATGGACTTTTCTGATAAATTTTTGGTAGAGGTAGTTGTTTGTGTGTGTGTGTGTGTGTGTGTGTGTACGTGTGTTTAGGTTTCCACTTAAAGTTCAGTGCCAAAGCAACACTACTTATACATTTTCTAAATGTGTTTTAAGCAATAAGTTGTACAACATTTTTAGAACATGTGTTAAGCTATTTCTCTAAGAATGAAGCTCTTAACAAAACATAAGCACTCTGCATGAGATCTTAGCAGCAAAGTGCTTAAAAGATAAAGTAAGAATTGGTACCATGGGAAGAACACCAGCTGTAGCGCGCACAGGTCCATTATGAGAAGTATGGTAGTGGGTAGGGAGAAAATGATTTAATCAGGAGTAAAACCAATTTTATTATAAGGGCACGCAGGGGGTGTGGCACCATAGTGAGAGGGACATTTCAAAATATCTGACAGATTTCAACAATGTGAAAACCCTGTTCTTTAAAGTGACAGTAAACCCCATCAGGTCTCCCTTTTTGATGCTATTGTTAACAGTTGACTGTTTAAAGCTGGCCTGCTAAGATGCTGTCGGCCTATTTCAATAGCGTGTAGCCAAATAAAAGACTAATTGTTGAAATACAATCAATCAAAAATGATTGCAGGGCAGAAAGAAGGTCTCCTCTGCTGATTTTGTTGTAGATCATATTATTGTGTTATGATTGAGGTAGGAATGAAGACTGAATGGGGGAACGTCTGAAATAAACAGACCCACCTTCGTTCCTTCCCTTGCGAACATTCTATTGAGCAAGAACGGCCACTGACTAGCCCTGGCAATAATAGCCCATTTAGAAAAAAGGATCTGATAAAGATTGTAGCTAATATTTTTTAAAGGACGTGAATAATACTGGTGAAACAGTCCATGCAGAGAGCCCCTTCAGTGACCGTTCCCAGGTTTTCTTATGTTTTTGGTACAAAGTGCATCTCCGCATTCATAACACTGACACCCGGGGGCATGTGAATGGGAGCCCAAGACGGTGGTAAAGGACCAGAACTCCAGTTTACCAAATACCTGTTAAATTCTCACCAGGATACTCGGCTTTTCAGTTAACTCCCAGATTGTCTAAAATGATTAGCTTATGTTTTCATTAAGCACAGAACAAAAAATCTCTTCTACGGTGCATGTTTAGAAATAGAAGTCCTGTGGGTCAATAGCAATGCCTTTGTGCCTTGCTTCCTTTTAATTGTATGTGAGGGATGTAACTTTCAGGCCCTGATACGTCCACTTCTTGAGTGAGAATGATTGCAGACTTTGATATTGAGGGTGAAAAGAAGAAAACAATTGCCCGGCATCATTTTGTTTCTACTGAAAACTTCATTTTGGCTTTGACTTTAATATTTAAATGTCTTAACTCACTCAGGCTTCCCAAGCAATCATTTTTGTTGTTTCTGAAAGGAGTTGGTAAGCACTCGTGGTTTGTCTTTAGTGTCTTATCATTTTTTGACAGCTTTGCATAGCCAATGTAGGCCAACAGGGGTCTGTCTAATATTGTTGCTGGGCAAATTTTCCTCACTGAGATGAAAACTAAAAAAAAAGATATTTTTGAAGCAGTAAGAAGGAATTAATCTCCTTTCTCACTCCATGTTCTATTCCTTGCTGACTTTATATTCAGGCAAAAAAAGGAAAAAAGTGTTACCCATTATTCCCTTGTACATAGCAAGGCTAACACGTGTAAAGCAATAACTCATTTTCTATTGCCATGTTTAGCATATGTCTCCTGTTGGCTCAGCGAGGTCTTTAGGCCGGTCCCTTGAGCCGGCCATCATTGGCAACTCTTAGCCCCTCGGCCTCAAAACCAAATAGCTTTGAATCATGTTGAGCTGTGGTGCTAATTTTCATACTGATGCATTATGGGAATAAATGTATCTGACATACTGTGTCAATGGCACTGTCTCTTTGTGTCTCTTGTTTTTTTGTTAGCTGCATTCCTACAGATGGTATTCCATTGAAAATGCTCCCCTTCCTACTGAAAAAGGAGGAGGAAAAAAAAAAAAAATGCACACAGCACCAAACCTCTAGGTGCAGAAGGCTGTTAACGGTTGCTGATGATAGTAGGCAAACATTAACATAATAATTAGTGTCTTGTAATTGTTTCATTAAAACCAGTTGTTCCATTTCTCCTCGTGTTTTCCCAGAAGAGAAGCTGAATTTGGACGACAGCCAGTGGGAGGACATCCACGTTGTCACCGGAGCACTGAAGATGTTTTTCCGGGAGCTGCCTGAGCCGCTCTTCCCTTACAGCTTCTTTGAGCGGTTTGTGGAGGCGATCAGTAAGTACCTCACATACAGGAGCAGTTGGTGAAATAACCTGGCACTGTGGAATTATTAAGTAAATAGTAACAGTGATGATACCCATAATCATAGAAAACAGACAGTATCCCCAATGCTCTGTATCTTTGGTTTTAGTGTCTGTTTTTTTGATAGCTTACTTTACTAGCCGTGCAATATTATCTGAGTTAAAAAAAAAAAAAAGGAAAACAAAGAAGAAGGCATTCTACGTAGGGTGGCCTATTTCTAAATCAACCTCCTCCATTGAAAATAGCCTTCCGTGGAATCTCCTTTAAGAGGTCACCTTTGGCAACCCCACTGGCTGCCTTTATACTGTAAGAATTGGAATGAGTACAAAGGGGTCTTGAAAAACCACCTAAGTGAATTAAAGATTACATTGCATTAATGACATGCTAAATCATCAGCTGAGGCATTACTATCTCTGGGCTCACTCACCCTTCACTCACCAATGCTAGAAACATACTCAGCCACTATTTGCTTGTGAGAAATGTGAATATTAAATTAAGTAAGGATAAGTTTCTCCTGCCAGACTAGTGACTTTACAGAACGTTGTATTATATCCGTTCCTAACCAATAGTCATACTCCATGAGGCTTCCTTTCCTCTTATTTTCTTATTCAGAAAACACGGGCACACACACACACACTTAAGTAAAAATCAACAAATAAATAATTAAGTGAAAAATAAATCTTTCTGAAATGCAAGGAAACTTCTTCTATTGATCCATGAAGAAACAATTCCTGTCACATCTCTAAATGTAATATCTGAGGGTGCACTTACCATGATTGGGACAGGTCGGAAGAAGTTTCCTGGCAAGCAAGCTGATTTAAGGGAGAAAAAAAAAAAAAGACGAAAGAAAGATAAAGTGAAAAAGACGGCAAGGCTGGCGGGAGCTTAATTAAAGTCCAATCGAGAAAAATTTCCCAGAAAAAAATACTCTACATAGGAAGTCTGAACTTGGGTGACTATGTGTGCTGCGCTATCATTAGTGGGATACAGGGAACCCATGCTGAAGAATAGTCCCTGAAAGTAAACTTTTATCCTGTTTTTCATTCCACAAAAGTTATCATACTGTCCTAAAGCCCTGGCAAAAAAAAGATGTCAAGGGGAATAAACCAAACCCGATGCCGTCGAGTTGATTCTGACTCGGCGACCCTGTAAACCAAAAAAAACAAATCTGCTGCCGTCCAGTTGATTCCAACTGAGAGTGACCCTATAGGACAGAGTAGAACTGCCCCATAGAGTTTCCAAGGAGCGCCTCGCAGATTCAAACTGCTGATCTCTTGGTTAGCAGCCCTAGCACTTAACCACTAAGCCACCAGAGTTTCTGAGAACAACCCTATAAAAAAAAAAAACTAGTATAAGGTAAAACCGCCTGGTAGGGTTTCCAAGGAGCACCTGGTAAATTCAGACAGCCGACCTTTTGGTAAGCAGCCGTAGCTCGAAGGGGAATAAAGCAGAGTTGATTTTCCCAGGCCTTTCTCTTGTGGCCTCCTCATGATTTCAGATGGTGTTATTGTTGTTTACTGTAGTAACTGCTTGAATCATGGGCTCTGTAGTGGAGCTGAAGCTCTTATTCCTTGTAATGACTTCTTATTTCAGGAGCCCTGAGCTTCTCAAGAACAACATTTTATAGTTCCCAGGCTCTCTTAATTTCCTTTAAAAGGAGGAATGAAGAAAAAAATAAACAAGAATGCATTTCCACAGCAGCTATTCTGATATTGTCTTAGAAAATGCAAGCGTGGAGGACCACTCACGCTGCTAGGACAGTGTCCTGCTAGGAGACTGGGGAAACTTGCATTTGGGTCCCTATCCCTTATTGTATAAACTTAAAGAACTCAGACAATTTTCACATCGTGGGCTGCACACTTTTAAGTGACAATTATCAATCTCATCTCGGAATGTACTTGTATCCATGTGCTGATTTGGGGGCTATCATATGGAAACCACATCATTTAAGTTTCCCTTAGTTTTCATGATTCTAAAGATATTAGGCAGGCCATTAGCTTGAGAGATATAGGAAGCAGGCCCTCATAACCCACTTGAGGTGTGTCCTTTGAATTTTCCTGAAAAGTAAGACCATCTCCTGGCCATCCTTGACTCAGACACAAACTGGACAGAATCTGAGAAACACAGGCATGGCCAGGACTAAAGAGGGCAGAATCGAGGCAGCAGCATGGTGCTGTGACTGATGGCTATTAGCTAGAGTTATTGCCAACACTGATAAAATGGGTTATGATGAGAATGAATGGCATGCTGCCTATGAAAGTCTTTTAAAAATGTAAGATGCCGGGGAATACAGGGTGGAGAGGAGGAGTCTGCTGTCTTATTAGGGGGAAAGCACCTAGGAGTACATAGCAAAGTATGTATAAGTTTTTGTATGAGAGACTGACTTGATTTGTAAACTTTCACTTAAAGCACAATAAATAAAAAAAAAAGTTTAAATGTAAGATACCTTACCGATGCTGGCAGTGTTTTTCCAGGTAAGCTTTGTGTGATAAAGTAATCTAGAAGAGAAGATACAGGACAGGTATTTCTTCCCTGTTCAAGGCAAAGAAAACCAAATTTAGCAACTTAGCTGTCTTTTTTTTTTTTTTTAAATAATACGCTATTTTTTAGAGCACTTGTAGGCTTCTAGAAAACTGCACATAAAGTACGGGAGTTCCCATCTAACATCTATCCCCTTCGCCTTGCACACAGTCTCATTACTTTTCATATGGGGGGGATTAACCAACAGGGTAATGTGGCTGAGAAATATATTATGATGTTGGGCAGAGATACATGTTTACTCACCCTTGGCTTTTGGGTATAGCCTTGAAGCTAGTTCTTATGTTCTAAATTCAGGGTAAACTCAGTTCCAGGTTATAGTTCATATTTATATGTCCTTAAAAAATGTCCTTAAGCGTTGGTAAAATGGTCATCTATTCCTTGACAGTGAACAAGAAAATAGAAGTTCTTTGGCTCATTTGTGCACGATGAATTTTTTCAAAATTATAAGAACATTTATATCCAGTTCCAAAGGTGTGCTGGGATTCATCATAGCTCTCATCCCAGAGACGCCTCTGAGGAAAGGCCTGGCAGCCTACTTCCAAAAAATCACAGCCACTGAAAACTCTGTGGAGTGCAGTTCTAATCTGACACACATGGGGTCGCCATGAGTCAGAATAAGCTCGATGGCAACTGTTTGTTTTGTTTTGTTTACATTGCTTCTTGTAAAATATATACGTACAATGAGAAGCTCAACAGACCATTTATGAGTTCTTGGTTTTGTACGAAAAGTTACCAACCAGGTAAAGTAAATTCACCAGAGAGATGGCCGCATATGCTGGACCTGGGCATCTTTGCCCTCAGATCGTCACCCTTCACTTCTATGCTGTAGAAGCATAGTAGGATTGACCCTAGCCAGTCGTGTTTTGTAGGTGGCCTTAAGGGCTGGCTTCCTGCTGCTGCAGCTAGTGGAAACCATTGGCAGGAGATGGAAGGGGGTGTCTGGAGGGGTGGGAGGAAAAGCGAGACAGTTTATTAGTTTATCCCCTGCCCCTGTCCACCCATCTGCCTCCAGCAGCTTCTCTGCCTGAGGACCAGTCTCCTCCATGGATTCAGTCAGCTGGCAGGCCCATTGTGGTTCCATCTGGTTACAGGGGTCCTCTTCCTTTTGCTGCTCCAGGCTTGAGGAGGTACTGGCTTCCTGCTATGGCTAATTTCTTGGTTACCTCACTCTTCAGCTTCTTCATCACTTGGGTAACCGGTTCCCTGCATCAAATTAATTCCTTCCGTTGGTGTAAATACTTGAAGTGGTTTCAGTTTTTTGGTTAGAAGCGATCAAAACACCATATAAGTCAATGTCACGGTTCATGTAGTGTCAAAGTTATTTCCTTTTTCTCTTTCAGTACCCCCAAGCTCGGTGTGTGAAGGGTGAACATTTTCATCTGGCTCCAAATTTGAGAGATCTGTTACCTTTTCATGACAGTTAAAAAGGTGAACAGACCAAAAGGATTATTATGCCCAAGTAGAATGCCCTGCCTCTCAGGAAGAAATATTATTTCATGTACAAGCAATTAATGTACAAAAAAAAAAAAAAAAACTTGTGTTGTTTGAATTACTGTTAGTTCTCAATATATATTTGCAAGTCATCATTAGATGTTCCAAGAAGAATGAACAGAAGGCATTTACTTTTTGAAATAGTAACTTTTTGGACCAAAAACAAACGTTAATAAGAACTTGCTGCCATTGCCATAGTGATTCCCTGTCTGATAACACCCATTGGGGTAACAAAAGCACTGAGGATTGTTTTATATTTCAGAACCCAAGTACTGCAGCTATTGATCTGAAATTCCATACTTGGGGTCAATGCAGTTGGGTCACCTGCAGGTTATTGCCTGTAGATTTAACCCACTGACTGTAAGGACTTAATTCCCTGGAAATGACTTGTGCTGAAGCCATTATTAGCACTGTGAATGTGAACTCAGTGGAAAAACAGAACTGTAGAGTTTTATGATAGGTGATGCAATCTCGTGGTTAGAGACCTGCAGGGGATCGGGGCATTTCCAGTACATCTGAATCCTTGGAAGTGTACTAAGTTTACCTCTATTTCCATCCTTCTCATTCTGGTAACTCTACAGGTCCAAAGAAAAGAGACAAAAGGCAGTGCCTCTTCTGTTTTAATATCTGCATTTTCCCTGAAGTCCCTGGGAAAAAGGAAAGGCAGAGAAGAACCCATTGGCATTTCTGAGAGTGATCTCATGTAATTCCTCAAAATAACAAAGGAGATGTTGGAGAACCAGAAGGATCATGTGGAAAATAATTTCTAATTCACATAACTACTGTGAGAATTAAGGAAGATGAAGTTTTCCTTACATTATATTAGGTGCTCAATAAATTATTTGAAAAGAAATCAATTTTTTAGAGGTGAAAGCAAGATTCAGAAGTATTTCCCAAGTTTACAAAGCTCAAAAGATTAGACTTAGTATTCAACTCCAGACTCTAAAACGTAAACACTTTTACATTATCCTACATTGCTTTTCTGGGACTATTTAACTAAAAGAAATCTTGCTTAAGGAATAACTAACTAGCTGTTGCCAAATATCTGTCTGTTACATTATCCTATATAAGACTGTCCTATATAAACCAGTTTTGTTTTAATTCAAGTTTAGAATTATATTAAATAATCAGAAATTTTAGCATTATGTCATATGATCAGGAGTTCTAGGTTAGAAATAAGGTAGAACTTCCCAAGAGTGAGTAATGTTTCAGTATTTACTAACTGGATATTAAAACCATCAGTGCTTTAAACATTACCCTCTAACCCTCCACTTTATTATTTCCTCAAATAACTCCTTTCTCATCCTCTTCTGAAATTCACTCAGACACACACAATGCTATTTTCCTATTTCATGTGAGTAACTATTTCAGGATTGAAGTTTTGTTTGTATCCTTTTTTAACAATTTTTTTACTTGTATCAAAGTACTACATGCCTAGGTAACAAACCAAATCTTACAGAACAGTTTATGATGGAAAGCAATAGATAAAGGCTGTGTCCCCTCACATCCCCAGGGCTACTCCTAAGAGGCAACTTTACTTAAGTATTTCGGTGTTTAGCTCTTCCAGTGGTTATTTTCATAACTCTAAATATCTTTTTCATAACTCTAGATAATATCTTTAACTTTGTGATTTACCAACCTTGTAAAATATCTTGATATGAATTCACACTGCTACATTCCTTCCAATATTTGGTAGTCGCATTACTATATTTAGCTCTTCTGTTTATTGCCTTTGTAATGTTAGTATGCTTAAGCCTCTGTTTCTTGTTCCATAGACATTCAGCAGGATCTCCTAACTCTTTCCTTTGTGTTGTTGTTGTCAATTGCCATCAAGTTGGCTGTGACTCGTGGCGACCTTATATATAACGGAATGAAACACTGCTTGATCTTGCACCATCTTCGTGATTGTTGGTATGTTTGAGTCCATTGTTGTGGCTGTTGTGTGGTGCCCTCTGACCTAGGAGATTCATCTTCCAACACTATAGTGGACAGTATTCTGTGGTGAGCCATAAGTTTTCATTGGCTAATTTTCAGAAGTAAACTGCCAGGCCTTTCTTCCTAGCCCATCTTATTCTGGAAGCTTGGCTGGAACCTGTGCAACCGTGGGCAACCCTGCTGGTATTTGAAATACCAGTGGCATAGCTTTCAGCATCACAGCAACACTGAAGCCACTCTGCTACTACAAACTGACAGACAAGTGGTGGCTTCTCTTTGCAAAGAGAACAAAGTCTCCCCTCCACCCTTCTCTTTACCTCTCCACCCTTTTCCACCACCAACAATTTAAGTGGCCCTTTTTTATATTTTAATGGTCCTTGTAAGTCTTCAGTAATTTATTCAATTAGAAAATCAGTAAATACCATTAATATTTGCATTATCATCACTGCCTGTACAAATGATTTTGCAAAGATTTTTTTTTTTCCTGGAGTCAATTGTCACAATCCCTATCTCCTCAAAGAATATTCCTCGCAAGGCCAAATACAATCTATTTACCTACAATCCCAAGCTTGCTTAAACTCTCGCCACGTTTGGTTTGCTTTGTAGTTGGATCCTGATTTTCCTGTGTAGGTTTTTTTTTATTTCCTTCAAGTTTTAATTGCTTTTCTTTTCATTGTCTTCCTTTTTCTTTTTAATATCCTTACTCTTTTCTGAAACTCTATTCCACAGAGCCCCCTTTTTCCAAGAGTTCTTCTTTCTAGAAATTTGTGTCCTTCTATTTCATAGTGGAATTCTTGCATCTAGGACAGCTTCTGGCTCTCTAAAAACAAACAAACAAACAAACAAACCCACTGCCGTCTGGCTCTCTGGGTGGTACAAATGGTTAAGGGCTTCACTACCAGCTGAAAGGTTGGTGAAGTCACCCAACAGTGCCTCGGGATACAGGCCTGGCAATGGCCATCTGCTTCTGAAAGGTCACAGCCTTGAAAACACCATGGAGTAGCTCTACTCTGCACACACACGGTCACTATGAGTCAGAATCACTCGACAGCAACTAACAGCAACTGGATTGTTTCATGGCTCTCAGCTAAGGATTCATGTCTGCTTTCTGAGTGAGAGTCTTTGTTTCCCAGATGATGTATATATTAGTTTCCTATTGCTGCCACAACAAATTACCTCAAACTCAGTTGCTTAAAGCACCACTAATTTATTATCTTACCGTTCTGTAGGCCAGAAGTCTGACACTGGGCTAAAATCGATGCATTGGCAGGACTTTATCTTTCTGGAGACCTCAGGGGGGAATGTGTTTCCTTGCCTTTTGCACCTTCTAGAGGCTGCCCCATTCCTTGGTTCATGATCCGTTTCTTCCAACTTCAAAGGCATCAATGGCTGGTAGAGCCCTTCTCATATCACATGACTCCAACCACTTCTGTACTTTCATCTTCCTCTGACTCTCTTCTGTCTCCCTCTTCCACTTTTGAGAACCCTTGTGATATGTTGGGTCCACCTAGAAAATCCAGAGTAATCTCCCCATGCTTAATTTAATCACAGCTGCAAAGTCTCTTTTGCAGTATAGGGTAATATTCACAGGCTCTAGAGATGAGGGCCTGGACATCTTCGAGGAGCCATTTTTATGCCTACTGCAACACATTTTCCTCTCTTAGTTTATAGGGGACACCCAGTCCGCTTCCACATCACAAATACTCTTAAGATATCTATTTTCATCTGCCTTCTCTCAAATCCAAACAATCATCAGAATTGAGATGGTGGTCAAGCTATCTATTGATTTATAGATGAAGAGGAAACTAAAGACGAATGACCTCATGCATTTACTTACAGGATGTGTTACCTATTATTTGTGCAAGATAGCTTAGTGGTTGGACTCAAACCTGCAATAAAGCTCATTTATTCAAGGATTCTCTGACCATTTCATTTTGGTCACCTTCTTCACCTCAACTCTTTGGTGCTCACATTAAAGCTTGTGAAGTTTACATGTCTTGATTTATTGTAAGGATCCAAAGTTGCCTTTGATGTGCAAAAATGACTTCTTCCCATCTCCTAGCAATGTTCCTTAGATTCTCATCATGGGCACAAAATCAGTGCTAACTCCTTTATCAAATGACCTTATGGTTCACCTGTACTGTGTGGAGTGATTACTCCTGATTACCATGAAGGTATTGAGCTGCTACTACACAGTGGAAGTAAGGAAGAGTATATCTGGCATACAGGAGATCCCTTAGAGCATCTCTTAGTACCACCATGCTCTGCGAATAAAGTCAATGAAAAACTATAACCACCCAATTCAGACAGGGCTATTATTAATGGCCCAGATCCTTCAGGAATGATGGTTTGGGTCACCACACCAGGCAAAGGGCCATGACGAGCTGAGATTGTTGCTGATGGCAAAGAAACTAAGGAATAGGTAGTGGAAGAAGATACTTTTAAATAACAGCTATGACCACATGACCAGATATAGAATATAATTATTATGATTATGTCTTCCTTATTTTGTTAGGACTGTGTGTGTGTGTGTGTGTGTGTGTGTAGCAAATGTCTTTGTTTCCTTCTGTCTCTTATCCCTTTATCATATATAACATAAAATATGTTAATAATAGTTAACTTTACATCACAGCTTTTAAGATATATGCTATCAAGGAGAATAGTGAACATTACCCCAACTCTGATATACCTATCATGCTTATATATGTTATTCATATATATATATACATACTACACACACACACACACACACATAGGTGTATATGTGCATTGTTGTTGTTAGGTGCCAGTGAGTCAGCTCAGACTCATAGCGACCCTAATACAGAACGAAACCCTGCCTGGTATTGTGCCATGCTCACAGTCGTTCCTATGCTTGAGCCTATTGTTGCAGCCACTGTGTCAGTCCATCTCATTGAGGGTCTTCATCTTTTTCACTGACCTCTACTTTACCAAGCATGATGTCTTTCTCCAGGGACTGATCCCTCCTGATAACATGTCCAAAGTATGTGAGACATAGTCTCACCATTCTTGCTTCTAAGGAGCCTTCTGCTTGTACTTCTTCCAAGACAGATTTGTTTATTCTTTTGGCAGTCCATGGTATATTCAGTATTCTTCACCAATACCACAATTCAAAGGTGTCAGTTCTTCAGTCTTCCTTATCCATTGTTCAGCTTTTGGATGCATATAAGGTGATTGAAAATACCATGGCTTGAGTTGGGCACACGTTAGTCTTCAAGATGACATCTTTGCTTTTTAACACGTTAAAGGTCTTTTGCACCAGATTTGCCCAATGCAGTGCATCTTTTGATTTCTTGATTGCTGCCTCGAAGGGTGTTGATTGTGGATCCAAGTAAAATGAAATCCTTGACACTTCAGTCATTTCTCCATTTATCATGATGTTGCTTATTGGTTCAGTTTAAGAGCTTTTGTTTTCTTTATGTTCAGGTGTAATCCATACTGAAAGCTGTGTTCTTTGATATGTGATATATATATACAGTAATTAGCACTTAAGGATTGGGCAAGCCAGTAATAAATTGAGGTAGTAGTGATGTTATACATACAACCCTTCAATCTAAAGGCCGTAGTCATACATGCATTTGAAGACAATATATTTTTTTAATGCCCAGTTTGTAAACACTGATTAATTTGGCAGTAAAACAAATTGCAAGAAATGGCACATATAAGATTGACTGAACACTCTTAAAATGCAGACTATTAGTCAGCAAAGGTACAGCATACCCCATCCCTAGTTTTTAATCACATCTAATACTCCTGTATATCTGTCAATTGGTCACATCATCCTCATTTAAAAATGATTTAAATGGAAGACATTGCACTTTGGCAGAAAGTATATATTACATGCTCTAATGGTTTTCTCTATGGCCATCAAGCCATTTTACCTTTATACTTTCAATAGGTAACTGGAAAAATAAAGTATTTTTGCAAATACTTTCCTTTAATTTTATCTTGCCCTTTGGTCAAACTATTTCTGATGCATCATCAACTCCATGATGCTAGTTTGTGGGAGAAAAGAAACAGAGCTTTCCAATCACTAGACTAAAGAAAGTTGCTAAACATAAAAACATGATAGTGACAAATTGCTTTAAAAACAGAGAAGATAAAAAGCTGGGTTTAAGGGGTCACCACAAAGAAACCAGAGATGTAAAAATAATGTACTATAAAAATATCTTCTACTGCACCATTTCAAGGAAATTTGAAATTCAAATTAAAGGTAGATTTCGCAAAGACTCCCCTTCTACCAAAGTTTCCGCTGCAGACTAACACTCTCACAGACTTGGCAGGGTTTTTTGTTGGGGTGGATTTTTTTAATCATTGTGTATGTATGCATGTGTGAGCTCTCTCTTTTTTTTTTTTTTTTTGCAAACTAGAAATTTTATGGCTGATGCCTAGCCTGCCTCTTAACTCATTCTAATTATATTCATAATTAAATGTTAAAAAAAAAAAAAAGTTGACTAGAGCCAAATGGCTTGCACAGGTGTCTTATTGTAGGAATAGTTTAGTGCTAGATAATAAACAACTGGACCTCCATCTACTTAATTTGGCTTAATGAAAAGTCCTTTATAAGTAAAATGAGAAGGTGATTCAGATTTAAAATTGGGCTTTGACACTGAAATTGAGTGGTAAGATATCAGCTCCATTAGAAAATGTGGTGCTTATCTTTTTGCTTGTGCTTATCTTTTTGCTTGTCCTTAAAACTTTTCTTTTACTTGCACTCCTTTCTTTCGTGTCCTTAAGGCGTCACTTTTTCAAAGCAATAAACCTCAAGCTGAGCAATTAGGCAGCGAGCCTTCATGAGTCAGCTTCCTAAACATCCCTATTCCACAGAACAGACAGGCTTTTAAATATATATAAAACAAAATGTAGAATTTTTCTTCAATACTTCAGTGGAAAACAGTGATCTGTTTTGAAAGCCTGTTATTAGAGTCATTGCATCAATAGACTTTAATGAAATTTAAAGTTTGAAGCCTTAGGTTCTGCACTGAGGCCTTCTGGCTCATTTTACATTCTTGGGTTGACATCCCATTGGGATCACCACTGAGGTGCCTTCAAAAAATTGTCCAATCTCTCCTCATCCCCAACTCTGACTCTGGCCGTATATCCAAATGTTTACATATACTGCTGTATAGCCACCCCCTCACTCTAAACTCCTCCCTTACCAATTATTTTATGACCTAGTTCTATGACCATCTTCTTCTATAATTTTTTTACTCACTCAGTCCAGTGTAGTCCCAGTAATAAAAACATGCAAATTGATGCAACTAGCTTGCCATTTTATTTGGAGGAAAAACCAAATACCTTGCCAGGCCTTCAAGGCCCTACAAACTCTGGTCACCCAAAAGTTCTCAGACTTTATCTTTTACTCTTCTGCCTTGCCCATCTTATTCCAGACCATTGGTTTCCAGACTCTTTGATTAACCCAGGCACATTGAGGGTCTTTGCACTGCCTGATCCCTCTAGTGAAACACACTTCCCCAGATAGCTACTCACATCTCAACTTCTCAGTGAGGTCCGTGTGCATCACCTAAGCCAAAATTTTAATCTGCACCATATACCACCTTCCCATTCAAATCCTGACTCGGCCATTTTCTACCTGTAAGAAAAACCTTCAGCAAATTCTTAACCTTTCCAGGCCTCAATATCCACATCTATAAAATGGAGATAAAAATAGTGTCTATCTTGTTAAATAGGTGTGTGTTTTGTTGTATATATTTTCACCAAAAGTAAAAATATATGCTATATCTCCATGGAGACTTCTTAAAATAATGTAATGAAGTGGTAATCATAAAAAGCACTTATTTACAGAGTTGCTGGCACACAATATTTGGTAAATGTTAATTATTAAGTCAGAATACAATGGGACTAGACTCTGGACCACACTCTCAGATGACCTTTCTGTCTTTTCCCACTAGTATTTCTACTATAGTGAAGCCGTCTCAAGCGACGCATATGGCCAACTTTTTTCTGTTCTAACATTTTGTTTCCTAGAAATCCAAAGAGCACCAAACATGCTTAAGTTTTTCTTGCTTCAAAATCCAGGGACTCCCACTCTTTTCCTTATCTCATGATATTTCTCCTTGGTTCTGCCATCCGTTCCCAGCCGAAATACCACTTGATGGTCCAACCCTACCACTTTATTATAGAACATAAATCCTCATCATAGTCTGGAATCTAACCGTCTCTCCAGCCGGACACCAGCTTGCTGCTATTAAATATTAGTAAGCCTGTAACATTCACAGTGACACTAGAAAAGAGAAGCTCCAAAGAAACACCTTCTCCCAGTTGGAAATTAGCTGCCTTACTAATAGTGAATCCTGTGTTTCAATTCATGAAGGTCATACAAGCATTGGTAGGTGAGAAGTTTGGGGTGAGGGGAGGTTGTACAGCAGCCTGTGTAAATATTTGTCACATTGTAGATCTTTCTCACAGATAAAAATATTCAAGAGTTATCAACTAAACCATATTCAATGAGAAGGCATGGCTCCTCACACAAACACAGAGACACAGGGACACACACATGCACACTCATTCTCTAATACCTGGAATGTTTCACTTTTTCTTGTTCATTGTCACAACTTATGATATTCTAGCTCTAAAAAGGTAGACTTTTTTTTTAAAAAAAAGAGATGCTTTATTTTAACCTTCCATTTGCTATTTTCAAAACTTGACATGGAATGAGAACTGATCTCTTACCCTGTTCTGTCTTGCTTGTTCACACTCAGTCACATTTTCTCTCATCTCTAAAGTTCTTATCCTTACTCTAGCTCCCCACCTCTCTGCTGGTAGCAGAATTTTCTTCGAGTAGCTTCTAGGACAATCACAGACTCCTTGGAACATGTCGTTTTTTTCATTTGGCTCACTCCTTATTTTTCTGCCGAGTTAAACTTTAGATGTGATGGCTGCTGGAGTACTATAAATTTCCTGAGGGAATTCTGCTTATGTTGGAACAACAGAATATCTGCACTGAGAATTGCTGTGTGGTTTGGAGAATGGAATTTTTCCCTCAGGATTTACTCATACATTTTCCTACAATTTGGGAAACAAATACGTGGAAAATGGACACAGTGCTATAGAAATGCAAGTAGCAGTGTTGGTTTTTCAGAGTAAAAGTATTACAGTCAAAAGAATAAACACAAACATGTATTTTAAAAAATGTATGAACTATAAAAAAGTGAGATTAAGATATTAGGTAATTATGAGAGTTTCTTCCTTTCCCTGGTTTATACATAGCTTTCCATTTAAATGTGTGGTCCTCATCCACGTCTCATGTCATAGAACACCTTTATTTTTCAGAAGATTGGAATTTTAAGAGGTCAAATGCCTAAGGTCTCAAGACCATGATTGCACTCAACCAGACAATCAACTCTGGGTCCCTTTCTTTTTTTCTTCTCACCTTGAGTGTCCAACAGGCAAAAAGATGACCCTTTCAGATCCCAAAGTCCATTCTTCTGCCAAGTATTGGATGGGCAGACCTAATTAGTGCCATCTGTCCTGCTAGTTACGGGTTGATACTGTCTCACTAACAGATGAAATCAATGATCTTGCGAGCACCTTCTCTAGACCCCTAACTCTAAACACAAAAGAACATTGTTTTGTGACATCTTTTGTATATTATCCTCTGAATGTCTGATACTTATGAAGGAATCATTTCATCATTGAAATATTCTACAGAAATTTCTATTCTTTTGTGCTGTTTTACAAATGTTTTAGGAAAAGTCTGAGCAAATATCAGACCTGAAATCCTTCAGAAGGTCCTGTTTGTGATGCGCAGATCTGTGATGCTCAGGGCTTCTGAGGGCTGGATCCCTGAATGAATGTGGAGCAGTGTTGGCAAAACAGATGACCTAGAGCCCTCCCAAAGGGAGCAGACCAACTAGAGCAAAACTAGCAAAACCATATTGGTCCAAGTCAGAACTAAAGCAATATCTTTCTCATAACATCCCCTTAAAGTTCGAAAATACCTAAAATGTTAGCACCACCCCCTGTTCAGTATTCCTTCTTTCTCTGTTCTTTGAATCATTTCTCATAAATCAGTGTTTTTCAGACCCTCATCACTAAGATCACATTCTTCTAAGCGTTCCCTTCTCTATTTTGGAAATCACACTTCAGTGGAGTGCTTTAGGTTTTCAACTTTATCAGTACAGGGTAGTTTCCTTCTTTATTCTAGCAATATTTATTACTATACCCCAAAACTTAATTTGCTCTTTATTAACATTATTTAATTATATTGCTAAGGCCTGAAATTGAATTCAGTTCCAGGTATCACTTTTAACCATTTCTCCCTTATCCTAAATTTGTGCGTTTTTAAACCCACATGCAGAAATTTGTAATCAACCCTGTACCATTTTTTTTTTTTTTCCATCTCTTCTTCCCATGGTCCCAGCCAATCAAGGTAATAATACCAACTGGGCAGGGGGGAAGGTTGCGTTAAAGTTCACATATTCACAAAACTTATCTCGCCTGTGTCTCATAACAAACCATGATAGACATATATATGGTTATACTTCTTATTTTGTTTTCACAAATGAGGAAGCTCTAGCTAATAAATTTTCAGTGGATTACACAAGGTGACACTGATAATAATTGCTGGTACTGGGACCAAAACCCAAGTTTTAACTATAAGTCTTTCATTCCTATCATTTAGCCTTTCCCTCACTGTTGTAACATTTGGAAATCTGAGCAGTTTGTCTTCCATATCCATATCCAGATCTTCGACTACATTTCAAGACCACATAAACAGAAAAATCAAACTAATTGCTGTCAAGTCAATTCCAACTCATAGAGACAACTATAGGACAGAGTAGAGCTGCCCCGTAGGGCTCCCAAGGAGCAGCTGATGAATTTGAACTGCCGACCTTCTGGTTAGCAGCCATAGCACTTAACCACTGTGCCAGTAGGGCTCCTGAGACCACAGAGCACAGACTTTAAGATAATTTGGAACCAGGAAGTAACTAGAGATAACAATTTATAACATTTTGGGAAGCCAATAAAAAGAATTGTAGAAAGAAAAATTGCAGATTTACAAAGTGAAATTCTTTAGACTTTGGCCACTTGTTAGGATTAATTTGAATCATAAATCCTGTAAACTAAGGGCCTAGTGTTGATATATAAATAAACCCTAGAACTGCCCCTGTAATTACAACTCCAATTTAAGGTATAATTACTATACTTATCACTTGTATTAGTCATATATGCACATTTTGTCATTTAGGCTAATTTCTATAATGCTTCTTTGTGACAGATATTATTATTCCCATTATTCCAATTTAGGAAACTGAGGCTGATAGAAGTTATATAATATATCTAAGAACACTAGCTAGGCAGTTGCAGAGCTGAAATTTGAACCAAGAACTGGAAGACTCCCAAAGTGTTTGCTCTTAACCACAAAACTGTAGTATTTGCCCAATTTAGACAAACTCATAACAAGTGTCTACTTGGAGATGTGATAATTAGCAGATTTAGATGTGGTTCAGATAAAGATTCTATGTTGTTAAGAACTGCATACAGCAAGAGAAAATTATAGAGCATGAATGAATTTATCTGCTTATACATATGTTCTCAAAGCCTTACATTAAGAAAGCCTTTCTGTCTTGAATATTGAATTTAAAATGAACTCAACAAATTTCTTCTTTGCTTCCTGTACCCAAGACAACATTACAGGTACTTATTCTTGTGCTAGGTCACTGGAAAAACTTACAAATAAAAATAAAACACTGATAAAATCACACACACCTAACAGATGGAGAAGATTAGAGGGTATTCAAGCTTATTTGTAAAGAACATTTATCTTTTTAAAATATTACCTAAGAGCACTTACTTTGTGTGCAGTGCATCACTGTAGAAAAAAAAAAATTGCAGTAAGCTCCTTTTCTTCTATATCTTTAAAGCATAGGTAGAAACAAGGACTACATAGTTATTATATTTTCAAACAACTGAATTAAGAAATAACTTTCATCACCTGTGTTATTTGATTGAAAGGTAGGACTGTAACAGAGGATTTGCATATCCCTCATATTATGTTCTAGAAAAGTGTTTCCATAGAGTCTGTAAAATAATTCATTTTTTCAACCCTCCATACCTATCATAAAAAAAGTCCAACTATAGTTAAAATACTGAAACTGTGTCTACTCACTCTTTATGATACATTTCTTTTTTAAAAAAATGTTGAACATTTTTGTTAAAGTACAGCAAACACACAGAAAAGTGCTCAGATGATAAGAACATTGCTATTTGAGAAGTGTTCTTGTAAAATTGATTGTCCGGGCTTGCTTGTTTGTGACTCCTTTTGCTGACAGTTAATTGTAACTTATATCTGTTCAGCTTTTAGGTGTGAACTGACTATACATACGTTGTCTCATGTTTAGGTACAGAGCAGTACAGTATTGCTTTTCCGACTCTTGATCTGACTTAAGCTTTTCTGGGATAGGAGCCATGTCTTACTCATCTTTGTAGCTCCAGTACTTCTTGTTGTTGCTGTTAGTTCCCTTTGAGTTGGCTCCAACTCATAGCAATCTTGTATGTAATAGAATGAAACTTTGCCCAGTGCTGTACCATCTTTATGATCGCGGTTATGCTTGAGTCTATTGTGGCTGTAGTATAGTGCATTCCAACCTAGGAGGCTCATCTTCCAGCACTATATCGTACAATGTTCTGTGGTGATCCATAAGGTTTTCATTGGCTAATTTTTGAAACTAGATCACCAGGCCTTCCTAGTCTTTCTTAGTTTGGAAGCTCCACTGCAATCGGTCCACCTTGGGTAACCCTCTGGTGTTTGAAATACCAGTGGAGTGGCACTGCTTCCAGCATTGTAGCAACAGGCAAGCGATCACAGTAGGGTAAGCTGACAACAGGTGGTGGAACTCCAATACTAGGTGCATATTAAAAAAAAAAAGAAAAAGGTGGTTTGTGGCCGTTGTTTCATTTTCACAGTCCATGGTAATTAGCAGCAATGATCCTGAACTGCTAAAACAGAGGAGTGGGAAGGATTGGTGGTAGTAGGTAAATAAGAAAGGTGGAAACCGTGCTTAATTTAATCCATTTTGCTAATACCGAAAAACCAAACCCGTTGGTGTCAAGTCGATTCTGACTCATAGCAACCCTGTAGGACAGAGTAGAGCTGCCTCATAGGGTTTCCAGGGAGTGGCCGGTGGATTCAAACTGCCAATCTTTTGGTTAGCCGCGGAGCTCTTAACCACGGTACTACTGGGGTTATAGTGAATTTAAAAATTAACTGCTTACATCTCTCAGAATGTTCTTACATGTCCTATAAGTTCTGTTATACAGCTACCATCGGAGAAACAGGCAGACTCTAGTCTTAATATGTTCTACATGTTAAAGTAATATTAGTACATAATTCACGGAGTCTTCATCTTGGTGATTTAAATGTTTGAGGAAGAAGAAACAGAAAATTATACTAGCAAGTAAAGTATTGTGTCCATGCCAGTGAACATTTGCAGTCTTCAAAGGGTTACCTGAACTCCTGCTAACACAACTTGCCAGACTTAATGCAGAGCAATGGTGGAGAGAACAGTGAAACTGTACTATAAAAATAAATTACTGTCATGAATATTAAGCAACAAGAATATAATAAACATGAATGTTTGCATGATTCTGATTTATTGGTACTGATATGCTTATAAATTATGACACTAAGTGTTTATTCTAGTTGTTTCAAAATATGGGCCAAACAAAGCTGGGTGGACACTTCCTGCAGACCTTACCATCTGCCACTAAATTCCCACTTCAGTACTCCTGTTGCCTGGTTTCTTATGTCAGTGGCATCAGGACCGTGTGTGAGTACCCTGCCCTTTAGGTCACTTCTCAAACTGAAGTCGATTGCATTTTCAGGACCTGGTTTTATAAGTAGTATCATGAAAGTTCCATTTTCTCACAGTTGGAAAACTCCAGCTCCAGCTGCAAAGCATCCTGAAGGCTGTTCCTACTTACTCTGTTAAACAGTGCTCACTTTTGACACCAGAGAGTTCATTACTGTATTTACGAACCTCTTGGCACCACATTTGGGATTTCCCAATGCTAAGAAGCACTGCATTTTGCATACTTGCTTAGCAGTGGGTGTTTGGGATCACCAGTGCTGAGAGGTTAAAGACCAAAAAGAAAGAAAGAGTGAAAGAAACCTCTCTGTGTATCCACTGAAAGCCTGGAGGTACCTCAACTGCCATAGGCTTACTACTCTAATAGCACAATACTGGTCTTGCCGACATTCACAAATTAAAGTTATTAAGATTTGCCATCAGTTTTAATTGACATTATTTGGAACCAGATATTTGTTAAACAGATGGCCAGAATGAGGTATCACACAAGAAAATATCAGTCTCCTGCCTCAAGTTTTAAGCTCTTCATCGTTCTTGGTCATAAAAATTTCTTCAGAAGCTTTCATGTTACCTCATAGGTTACTTCAGGAATGAATTATTTTAGGGTCTTCTTTTGCTCTACCACTGGTGGCAACCTGCAAGAAAGATAGCCAATTTATTAAAGAATTTAATAACCTTAACAAAGATGCAATTTCCATATAAGTGAAGTATGCTACAAGAGTGTAAGTTGATGGTACCTGTGAAGAACTGTTTATGATATAAACACTTGGCTATAGATCAGATGCCAGCTAAAGTTCATGAAGAGGCAAGAACTATTAGCTACTTAAAGGACTCTTACAGTGTCCTAGAGAGCATTTGGGCTGTAGATATCAAAAGCCTTAAAAATGTTCATGTCTTTTTACTGGCAAATACATCTCCAGAAAATTAACTTAGGGAAGACTCAGAGATATGCACAATGATAGGAACAAAACGTCCCTTAAAGTGTCACTATTAATAGTGGAAAATGTAGAAGTAACATGTATGTCCAAATTTAAAGAAGGTTAAATTATGGCACATTTATATAATGAAATATTACACAGTTGTTAAATTGCATTGTAGAAAACACTGCTTCACAATGTAAAATGCCAATAAATTTTAAAAGAGAACATAAGCTTAATATGGTATGTACAGTGGGAATCTATATTTAAGTATGTATGTAAGTATTTACGTGTAAAGACTAAAGGTTTTCCCTTCAAAATATTAACAGGGGTTGTCTCTGAGTGATTATATAGGCCTTTTTTGTTGTTTTTAATGCTCTTTTTTGCTTTTCTGTGGTCTGCCACTTTCTACACTAAGTACATTTATAATAAAGGAAAAAAATGTAAAAGGGCAAATAGACAACATTGGAAGGGATCTCAGAATCAGTTACTCTAGGAGCTTTTAAACTTGATTTTGATCCAAATCCCCTTTGTAAAAACAGATTCCTGGATTCCACCCTGATAGATTTTAATTCAATATGCCTGGGGTAAGCTTCAAAATTTTTTTACTAAAAACAAACGAGAAAACCTTCAAGTGATTCTGATGTGCAGTCACAATTGGGAACCACTAATTTTGGTTCTTTATCCTTAATAAAGCCAAACAGGAGGAGGGCAAGCTCTACCTTCTCATTGTCATATCTGAGCATTGCAGCATCTTGCCCCATCCAAGGGCCTTAGCTCACTGTGAGCCTCAGTTATCTATGATAACACCATTATTACCAATTGCTCCCATGCCCCCCACCCCCATCTTGATTAGTGCTCCCCTTCCCATCACTCACTCGTACTTGGTTTCTGATTATGACTTAATTTAGCTTCTGTTCCAATGGCTAATTTTTGTTTAAGGTCTTTTTCTTTGATTATTAAAAAAAAAAAAAAAAAAACTGTCATCAAGTCGATTCCAACTCATAGTGACCTATAGGACAGAGTAGAACTGCCCCATAGAGTTTCCAAGGAGCGTCTGATGGATTCGAACTGTTGCCCTTTTGGTTAGCAGCTGTTGCTCTTAACCATTATGCCACCAGGGTTTCTTTGATTATACCCACGGTAAAAGGATATGTGTTTAAATTTAACAAGCTTTTCTATTTTTGTCAGTGAAACAAGCTCAGAAAATGCACTTTTATATAAAGTATAATGCTGTCTGAAAGTCCTTTTGATAAATGATAATTCAGCAGCTAGTTACAGAGCCTCTATCTGTACATTCTTTGAAGGGAATACTGAAGAATTAAGAGGTAAATTCCCTGAACCAGAGAATAATGTGAGAGAACTTACCATCTGGGGGCGCAATAAGTGATGGGGACAAAAAAAAATGCTCTACAGAGGGTAGAGAGAAAAGTGTGGTGGCTGGAACTTCACGAAGGACTCATTTAGTGGGTGTGGAGTTCGAAGGGCCAGCCAGGGAAAGAACGTGAACTAGGGCCCCAGCTCTGAGATCAGGGTTTTGTTTGTGGAACAGTGAGGATTTGAGGTGAATGCAGCAAAGATTTTGGAGATAGCAATAGGAGATAAAAGAAAACAGACACAGTTAACCCAGCTTTATAAGTTCCATGAGAGTACAGCCTGTGATGATGGTCGTATTTAATCTCGTATCCATAGAAATGGTACTCAGTAAATATTTTCTCAATAAATTCATGAATTAACTGCAGAGAATTCAATGCTTCAGAAGAGTTTAAGCTTTATCCTATAGGCATTGAAAGCCTCACCAAACATTTTTGAGAAAAGTAGTGAAAAACTGAAAATCATGTTTTAGAGAAATGAATTTGGTGGTAATTGGTAGGACATATTTAAGAGGAGAAATAGTAGACAGAAAACCCTGTTGTGTTGTATACCTGGCACTGTATGCTGTTACCATCCACATATGACCTTGGGCAACTGACCTAACTTCTCTCGGACTCAGTTTTTTTCTACTGTAAAATTATAAAATTATATTAGACCAAAATTCTTAAACTGGGACCCATGCATATGCCACAAGAGGTTCATAAGCTACTCCCAAAACTGTTTTCTCAGTTTGTGTCTGTGTGCACTTGTGTATTTTCGGAGGAAGATTCTCAGATCAGTGACCCAAGAAAGGTAATAGGATAAGCGTTCCTCAAAGTGTAGTTTGCAGACTAGTAGCGTCAGCATCACCTGGGATCTTGTTAGAAATGTGAATTCTTAGGCCCCACTCCAGATCTTCTGAATGAGAATCTTGGGGGATGTAGCCCAGGATTCTGTGTGTTTATACCCTCTTTAGGTTATTCTCATATACACTAATGTTTAAGAAGCATTTGGTAGCTAGATAAGCTCTAAGCTGCCCACTAACTTAAAATTTTTTGACTACTTTGCAAAAGAAAGGAAGGAAAGGAAGAAGAAAAGGAAAAGAGCAAAGTATAAGAAAGGTTACAAAAAGAAATGTTGAAAAGGTTTAATAACAGCCTGGATAATCATGAAGAATAAAAAAAGTATCAGGTTTTAAACCTAGATGACCAACATGATAAAAATGTACTTGACAAAAATTGGGAATCTATGATGCTAAGTTATTTGCATACAGTAGAAAACAAGACCAAGCACAAATCATCAGTCAGCTGATTTTTCTTACTGACATTCTTCCTGCAGACATAACATCCAGAGAGTTCAATGTACCTTTGTGCTGCAAGGAATCACTGTCTTGGTCATCTAGTGCTGCTATAACAGAAACACCACAAGTGGATGGCTTTAACAAAGAGAAATTTGTTTTCTCACAGTCTAGATTTGATGAATATGTATATTACCAAATTCCCATTTCATAGGTGAGATTGTTTTAAATTTTTAAACAGAGCATTGAGAAATGACCAAAAAGTTTACTTGATAAGCAAATTGAATCTTGGCTAATTTCAACATGAGCTTTCTAGCTTTCCAAGCCAAAAGATATCTTCAAAGTAAATGAAACCAACTCCTTTGATTCAAGAAAGAGAAAAGATATGCAGATTGAAAAGAACTTTTAACTGTAAGTCTACACTATCATTAAGTATACTTAGATTTGCACCATGTAATTATTATGATTGTAGCAATTAATCAATCTGTTGATTAACATGTAGGGTCAGCGGGATCCAGTGATCTTATCTTGAAGCTTGAATTAATTAATTACACTTTCTTCAACATTATTATTTTCTATTTGTGTACCCAGTTTGTACAAGTTGCCCCTATTGACAAAATGTGGTTTCGTCTCTCTACTTATCACAGCAGGTATGAGCACTTACTGATATACTTTTGCTGATATAAAGTCAGAATTATAAGGAAACTGCAATGTTTTCAATACTTCCTGAAGTAATTGCTTTGTTATTTTTCATTATATGTGTTACATAAATCAAGCAAATGAATAAGATTCTTTTGTATGATTTTCGACCTAAAATCAAAGAAACTTTGTCTGTCAGAGTGAAGTCAAATTCAACTACACTATTATATAAAAAAATTATCTTATTCAGAAATCAGCTTATATTACAAGAAATACTCAAATCTGCAACTTGAAAACGTGCTTTTAAAAAAATATTTTTAGGCTATTTGTTTTTGTTTTTTTTGGAAATGTCTAAAGCTGGATTATCTCTAGTTGTCAGATGAGGCAACTGAAGCTAAAACACGTGAAGGGTGACTTGCCCAGAGTCTCCCACATGGCTAAGGGCAGCACTGGAATGCAGCAGTGCTTTCAATAAACATGTATTGGATGGCCTCTTGAGCATGCGCTATGTTGAAAGTTAAAGACAAGATGAGCAGGACATGATGCTGCTTTCAAGAAATCCACAGTATAGCCGGGATAACAGGCACGTGACCAAATATTTACAAATGCAGTGCCGTAATAAAGATATGAAAGGCCATGAAAGCATGAAGTTAAGAATGTCAGTGTATTCTTCTGTTCTACGAATCATGGTGTTTTCAAGATGACTGTCCCGATGGAGTTGTTCTATATGAAAGGAGGTTGAATGTAAAAAAAAAAAAAAAAAGATTGTGATAGGAGAGTTGTTGCATATGTTAAAACCAGGGCTTCAAACCAGTTCTTTGCAGTTCAAACCCCTGTTGACAGTTTGCATGTCTAACAAGTTCTCGGGTGATGCTCATACTGCTGGTTAGGGATTAATTCTGAGAACCAATAGGAGAGCAGTGGTCCTCAAAATTTAATATACAGAAGAACCACCTGGCAATCTTGTTAAACTGTAGATTCTGATTTAGTATATCTAGGGTGGAAATGCAAATTCTCAGCAGGAGTTCCAACGTGAACAGGTTTGAAGCCCTGGTTAAAGCTGGCTTTTTTTTTCTTACATTTTACTAGAAGCCACTTATTAGCAGGGCCTGTCTCAGTTGGAGGCTCTGCCTTTTTGCTTACAGACTGTCTGACGCCTTTATGAAGTGGGCCACAGCATTGTTGATTACTGCACACCAGGGTGGTCCGTGAGCCGCTGTTCTCTGCCATCCCACAGTGAGACAGCATCTTCTGAAGTTCTGGTCTCATATGTCCTTAGAGAATGGTTTGTGTTTCCTAGGAAGCTTATGTCTAAATGATTTACATGGAACACTTTAAACTCCTGTTGTGTAATGCCTGGATGAGGTTTATGTATGCTGGAAACAGTCTTTCAGGTCTGTATATGCATTCAGCTACGCACTCTAGTCTCCCTTCAGTAATCCATGTGACTGGAGAAGAGGAGATGCTCACGTGACACCAGCAAGGGGGACCTAAATATTCTGCATTTCACTGCAGAGTAAAGCCATACATCTCGATGATCTGGCTGCATCCTATAATCTAATAATGGAATGATTAAAGTTTTTGCCAATCCAAATTGGATGTGTTTAATTTTTCTTTTCACAAGAAAGAAGCAATTCGAGTAGGATATGAAATGGTCAGAGTTTCCTTCTCCCTGATTTGAGTTCATTTCCTCCTATTTATTCTTTTTGCTTTTTTTCCAAGTGAAACAGCGTATTTCCTGGGTAAGAAATGCAAGGCTTGTCAAAATTTATCTCAAAAAATTTTTTTTCATAAGGATTTCAATCTGTGAATTAAAAATGAACATTTGTAATCACCTTCGTAAATACTGAGAGAAAAATAATGCAGGAAAATCCATAGAAATATGACTACCAAGCTACACTGACTCAAACCAGAAGACCTAGTGTCTGATATTGCCAGTGTAACCCATGTGGTGTGTGTGGGCATGAGTGTGCGTGTGAGACGTATCATTGCCATAGTGTAAAAGAGTTGAATTAGCTTCCACTTGACTAGATGAGAGCTCTTAGTTCTTATTTTGAAAGCAATCAATTGAGCATGGTTAATTAGGATATCACCAAGTAGTTAAAAAAAAAAAAAGAGAGAGAGAGAGAAAAGCAAGGCACTTATTAGAAAGTATATTTGAAATCAGATCACATTACAGTCCTGATCAAAGGATTACTGAAAGAATGCAACAAACCATGGTTGTTAGATGCTTTCTGTAAAAACATTTTTCTTCAATTTCAACAAATTATTATTTTATGTGGTGCTACAGGGCTGCCTTTACGTGAATCATTGAGTTGTCAACAAAGGACACATTCCAGTCCTCCAAGCGGTAATTGTAAGAGTACAGCCAAAAGTTCTCATGGGGTTGGGGAATATGTATATATATGTATAAAATATTATATATGTCTTCTGCTCTTATTCTGTCCATCAGAGCTCTTTTATCTCAATTTACAAATATACATAATTTTTATGTAATGTGAAATTGCAATAAAAATCCAAAATAACTAGCAATATTAAATAGCTATCCAATATGTATTTTGTTACCATTTTATTCAGGATATACCTTTCATTTGAAAGTATCTCTGTCACAAATTCATTAACTTTCCTCATTAATTTGGAATATGAGAATGGATTCCATATTTTCACATACATGCCTTCTTCATTATATTCTGATGGTGTGTTACGATTCTTTTCAAAATAGTTCCAGATACCTGGCAGCCCAAGAAGACAGAGTATTAATCTTTGGAATGTCAATCCACTCAGAGGATTGGTACTCCACCATCCAGATCGTCCCCACATATACTAACAATAAGTTCAGTGGAAGCCTTCTTTGCCTTGGGCAGTATTGAGTATTTTCATGATTTCAGGCTTGAAAACAAAAGTACAAAGGCAAAATCTACATTCGTCCCTGGTGCGAGAATGGCTTCTTGTTTCTCAAGTTCTATATTTCAGCTTTAGGCCTTCTTTCATTCATTAATTTAAAAGTTATTGAGCAGCAACCATTGAATAAAAAAAAAAAGTATGCTATAAATTTGTGTGCTTTAATGCAGGAAAATGCAAATGTTAAAATTTTGTGTACATGCCCAAACTGTTCAGTTGTATTTCGGACCAAGTCCCAGTATTAGTAGCCTACAGGGTAGCTCAGACTTTAAGCATCTTTTTTTTTTTTCTGTCTTCTAAAAACACTAACATTTTCAAGGGAAATTTTCTGGGTGTTTCTATCTCAGGGATAAAAGCCATTTGTTTTCCCTCTCATGTCTGAACCTAAAAGAATAGGACTGGATTCTGTACAGACACATCTGTTTAGCTGGGAAGGGGCAGCACTTGTCTCACCTGAGTCCTTGGGATATTTTTTCCTCTCCTCCCCCAGCCCCTATTATAAAAACATTTCAATTTCCCTACAAATAAATAAGAATTTAGATAATAATCTAGATTATCAGAAATGATAGCTTTCAATTTCCAAATGGAGAAAATAATTGTCCAGTGTTCAGTGTTATAGCAGAGGTTCCCACCATGGACCGTAATCAAATATAAAATTTCTCACAATTTTATTTCCACCCAATCACAGCCTTCCAAAAGAAAACTCCTTGGACTTAAAGATACATTGTTAGCACATTTCTGCAACTTCATTTCTACTTTCTCTTTTTAGCCATTCTTTCTGCCATTCTTGGAGTGAATAGTAAGGCACTCTTCAACCAGCTAAGTAGAAGAGTGGATAGCTGTATGAACCTAATGAGACATATGGGGGACAACTGACCCGGCTCACTGGGGTCACTGTAATACCAACCTCAAAGTGAAAAATACACTTTTAGTTCCACACCAAGTGACTTATTAGCAAGCCAAAGCGATTTTCTGACCTTATTTTATACCCCCTCGTCAGTGTACTCACTGTGCCTTGGGCTTGTCAGGGTCATAAAGTGCAAGGTATTTCCTAATAATTGCTGCCATTTTCTTTTGCTTTTCAAATCCCTGTATAAAAGCAAAACCTCTCTTGAGCAACAAACTTCATTCTCTTCTGTCTCATTCATCATCATCACCATCACCATCATCATCATCACTATCACCATCATCTAAGTAGCCAGTTGAGTAACCAGCATGTGGTTCTGTACTCTAATTGGTGTTTGTCGAAGAATAAAAGGATGAAATTCAGATCTCTTGCTCATTTCAAAACAGTTGTCAGATTCTCCTTCAGAGTGGAAAAAAAAAAAAAACCTTTTAAGAAATTGACATCTCAGTCACTGGTTAGGAAGTAAATATGGAAGTGCAAAATGGAATTTTTAAACAAAACTGCTTTCCTGACCATAACTGAATTTTCACATTGTCAGCACTTCCATTATAAACATTTTGGGAAGGGGGGGAAGGGGGTCGGACGTATGTAACACAAATGTAAAGATTTGCTATGGGCTAAATCTCAACCCAAGAGCAAATGTTTATACCAATTTTGAAAACAATCGGCTTGCCCATTTTGTACTTATGCATGTGTTCATCATCTGTTATTGCTTGTCCGATGCTCTCCAACTTCTGGGAGGAAAAGCAGACATCTGGAGAGAAGAAACAGTGTTTGCTCTCCAGCAGATGTAGTCTGTTTTCCACAGTCATTGAATAAGGAAGGTACCAAATAAATGTGGTGCCCTTTAATACAAGGAAATGAAAATGAAAAAATCCTGCATGTGTGGCAACGCTATTGAAGTGCAGAATTGGGTAGTCTAAGAACTGGTCATGTTGGGTGGTTAGAATTCAATGTGTTAAACCCATTTCACAGATGGAAGGAACTGGGGGATTGTAGAGAATCACAGGAGTAAAATGCCCCACCTATAAAGTACATTATGCTTCAGGATTAAAAGAGTAAGTGAAGAATAGCCATCTTGGTGAAAACTTTTTTTTTTCTAAGAACAATTAATATTTTCCAAAAAATTTTGAGTTAAAACTTAATTTTCAGTTTCACGTTGTTGGATTTTCTTTCCTCTTTTTAGAAATTTTTTCCGTTACCTAAATAATCAGTTCTTCTTGTTGTCAGTGGCCATAGAGTTGGCTCGGGCACATAGCAACCTTACATAGAACAGAACAAAACACTGCCCGATCTTGTGCCATCTTCATGATCATTGCTATGGTTCAAGTCCATTATTTCTGCCACTGTGACAATCCATCTCACCTAGGGCCTCCCTCGCTTTTGCCAACCCTCCACATTACCAACCATGAAGTCCTTTTGTTGCAATTGGTCTTTCCTGATTGTGTGTCCAAGGTAAGAGAGCCAAAGTCTCACCATCCTCACTTCTAAAAAACATTCTAGTTGTATTTCTTTTCAGACTGATTTGCTTATTCCTCTGGCAGTCCACAAAAAAAAACTTAATATTCACCAACACCACAATTTGAATACATCAGGTCTTCTTCTGTCTTCCTTTTCCATTGTCCAGCTTTCACGTGCATAAAATACAATTGAAAAGACATAGCTTGAGTCAGGCTCACTTAGTTATCAAAGTGACATCTTTACTTTTTAAAACTTTAAAGAGGTCTTTTGCAGCACACTTGTCCAATGCAATACATCATTTGACTTTTTAACTGCTGCTTCTGTGGACATTGATTGTTGATTCAAGTAGAATGAGATCATTGACAATTAACATGTTGCAAAAAAGAAAAAGGAGAGAGAGAAACTGATCAGAAACTAATTTATATGTGGAACAGCTATGAAAAATATCCCTTAGCTGTAAGTCCTGATGGGCTGGGAGATTAAAACTAGGTCCATACAGACTTTTTTTTTGCAAAATAGTATGATAAAATTTCAGTGCTCCTTTTTTATTACCTACATTGAATGGCACCATGGGCAACAAAGAGCAAAAATAGTTTACCAAGAGAACCCTGTGTTTATGAGTAATTTTAAGTTCTCCCAATATAGGTCCTAGTTAGCTCTGCAACATCAAACAAATCACTTGGCATCTCAGATATCGTATTTTGCCTCTTTGAAATGAGGCTATTAACCTAAATAATCTGTAGCCAGCTCTTCCTGCTCTAACATCTTATGGTTTTATGATAAATCAAGGCAAGCTTTTTGTATGATTTTCCCCATATTCATAAAAATGCCACTCAATATTTGTTCTCAAAGTCAGGAGCAAAGCCAAATGAAAGGCACAAGAAAGTGCCTTGGTTTTGTTTTAAAGAAGGTACAGGTAGTCCCCAGGTTATGAATGAGATCCCTTCTTAAGTCTGTCTTTAAGTCAAATTTGTAGGTAAGTCAGAACAGGTACGTGCGTTTCTTATTTAGTGTCGGTCAAATGTTTGTCATAGTGTATAGTAAATATTTCACCTTTCTGTCACATAAAACACTTTAAAAACACTTCATCAGCATCACAAAGTAGTGACTGGTTTGTTATTACAAACCATTGTACTCAACTCAAATTTTTAATACAATGGGCTTTATGACAGTCCGTTCTTAAGTACAAGTTGTCTGTAAGTGGGACGTTCTTAACCCGAGGACTGCCTATACAATAGATCATTGTTGTTGTTGTTGTCGAGTGCCATCAAGTTGGTTCCGACTCATAGCAATCGTATGTACAACAAAATGAAACACTGCCCAGTCCTGCACCATTCTCACAATTGTTGTTATGCTTGAGCCCATTGTTGTAGCCACTTAGTCAGTTCATCTCGTTGAGGATCTTTCTCTTTTTCACTGACCCTGGATTTTTTCTGTATTTTACCAAGCATGATGAGACTGATCCCTCCTGACAGCATGTTCAAAGTATGTGGGACAAAGTCTCACCATCCTTGCTTATAAGGAGCATTCTAACTGTGCTTCCCCCAAGACAGATTTGTTCATTCTTTTGGCAGTCCATGCTATATTCGATATTCTTTGCCAGTGCCGTAATTCGAAGGTGTCAGTTCTTAGGTCTTCCTTATTCATTGTCCAGCTTTCGTATGCATATGAGGCAACTGAAAACACCATGGCTTGAGTCAGGCACACCTTAGTCCTCAAAGTGACATCTTTGCTTTTTAACACTGTAAAATTTTGCAGCAGATTTGCCCAATGCGATGCATCATTTCATTTCTTGACTGCTGCTTCCATGTTGGTTGTGGACCCAGGCAAAATGAAATCCTTGAGAACTTCAATCTTTTCTCTGTTTATCGTGATGTTGCTTATTGGTTCAGTTGTGAGGATTTTTGTTTTCTTTATGTTGAGGTATAATTCATAATGAAGGCTGTAGTCTTTGATCTTCAACAGTATGTGTTTCAAGTCCTCTTCACTTTCAGCAAGCAAGGTTGTGTCATCAGCATAACGCAGGTTGTTATCAAGTCTTCCTCCAATCCTGATGCCACGTTCTTCTTCATATAGTCCAGCTTCTTGGATTATATGCTCAGTATACAGATTGAATAAGTACAGTGAAAGGATACAACCTTGAAGCAAACCTTTCCTGACTTTGAACCACAGAGTATCCCCTTGTTCTGTTCAAATGACTGCCTCTTGGTCTAGGTACAGGTTCCTCATGAGCACAATTCAGTGTCCTGAAATTCCCATTCTCCAAAATGTTATCCATAATTTGTTATGATCCACACAGTCGAATGCCATTGCATATTCAACAAAACACAGGTAAACATCTTTCTGGTATTCTCTGCTTTCAGCCAGGATCCATCTGACATCAGCAATGATAGCTCTCATTCCACATCCTCTACTGAATCCAACTTGAATTTCTGGCAGTTCCCTGTCGATGTACTGCTGCAGTCGCTTTTGAATGATCTTCAGTAAATTTTGCTTGTGTGTGATATTAATGCTATTGTTTGATAATTTCTGCATTTGTTTGGATCACCTTTCTTTGGAATAGGCATAAATATGGATTTCTTCCAGTCAGTTGGCCAGGTAGCTGTCTTCCAATTTCTTGGCATAGGCGAGTGAACATTTCTAGCACTGCATCCATTTGTTGGGACATCTCAATTGCTATTCCATCAATTCTTGGATCCTTGTTTTTCATCAATGCCTTCAGTGTAGCTTGGACCTCTTCCTTCAGTACTATCGCTTCCTGATCATATACTACCTCCTGAAACGGATGAACATCGACCAGTTCCTTTTGGTGCAGTGACTCTGTGTATTCCGTCCATCATCTTTGGATGCCTCCTGGGTTGTTTAATGTTTTCCCCTGTAGAATCCTTCAATATTTCGACTCAGGGATTGTTTTTTTTCTTCAGTTCTTTCAGCTTGAGAAATGCTGAGCATGTTCTTTCCTTTTGGTTTTCTAACTCCAGGTCTTTGCACAAGTCGTTGTAGCAGTTTACATAGTCTTCTCAAGACACCTTTTGAAATATTCTCTTCACCTCTTTTACTTCTTTATCTCTTCTGTTTACTTTAGCTACTTGACACTGAAGAGCAAGTTTCAGAGTTTCTTCTGACATCCATTTTGGTCTTTTTTTTCTTTCCTAGCAAAAAAGATCCTTATACACAACAAATGCTGATTGCCAATACCAGTTCATTTGGTGAGAGTTTCTATGGTACTGGCAAGAAAATTAAATTCTTGTATTAATTTTTATAACTATATGGTGAATCAGTGTGCCTCTCTATTAGGTAAATTTTGAAATGTAGTTAGTGATTATTTTATTATCTAAACCGTTAAAATATTGTCTTCAAAATTAACTCGTGAGTATGACTATGTAGCATTCATCAGAGGGCCAATTGGCTGATTTTCACCACAAATCACACATTCCCATATGTTGTCCATTTTGCTGGAGGATTCATGGAAGAAGATTGCATGTCTCAATACACTGAGTATATTTTTAATGTATCAAACCATCAATTATTTATGGTTTTCCATCAACAGAAAAAGTCAACTGCAACTGATTAAATGCAGTATAGATTTCTTGTTCTTATCCAGAGGATGACTAGTGTGCATTTCAGAGTGTTTATGTTGTGTTTTGTTTTGTTTTGAATAAGATCTGTAATAGTAAAAAGTAAATATGCTCAGTATTGGAGTGACTCAGATGAATTTTTAACAGCTTTATTAACGTATTATTGAGTACACATATTTACTGTATAATTTGATCAGTTCTACACAATTTGACATGTGTATACACCATGAAATCACCACAATCAAAATAATGAATATATCCATCATCCCCCAAAATTTTCTCTTGCTTTTTTATAATTCTCCCCCTCCCACCACCTCATTTCTCCCTCCCTGTAACTAATGATCTGCTTTCTGGCATCATAAATTAGTTTGCATTTTCTAGAGTATTATACAAATGGAATTATACAGTATGTACACTTTTTGGTCTGGTTTATTTCATGTAACATGTTAAAATTGACCCATGTCATTGTGTATATTAAGGGTTCATCCCTTTTCATTCATTCTTTTTTATTGCTGAGTATTATTCCACTGTATGGCTATACCACATTGGCTTATCAATGTGTTTGTTGATGGAAATTTGGCTTGTTTCCAGGTTTTAGCTATTACAAATAAAAGTGCCATGAATATTTGTATATAAGCCTTTGTATGGACATTGTCTCTCCATGCTCTTATATAAATACCTAAGAGTGGAATGGCTGGGTCATATGGTAGTTGTATATTTAACTTTGTAAGAATCTGCTAAACTGTATTGCAGAGTAATTATAGCATTTTTCATTTTCACTGGCAATATGTGGGAACTCCAATTTCTTCACATCCTTAGCAACACTTGGATTGGTCAGGCTTTTTACTTTTGGCCATTCTAATAATTTTGTAGAGTTATCTCATTGTGGTTTCTATTTGCATTACCAGGTGCTCCTTGGAAACTCTATGGGGCAGTTCTACTCTGTCCTATAGGGTCGCTATGAGTCGGAAACGACTCGACAGCACTGGGTTCTGGGAATGCCTAATAATGTTGAACAGCTTTTCATGTAGTTGTTTGACATCCTTGTGTCTTCTTTGAAGTGCCTGATCTAATATTTTGCTCATTTTTTATTGGGTTATTTGTTTCTGGATTATTGCGTTTTAAGGGTTATTTATATATTCTCAATACAAACCCTTTCTCAGATACATACTTTGCAAATATTTTCTCCCAGTTTGTGTCTTTCCATGGTTTTAGTATTAAGAATCGGGGCAATGTTGGCCCTAATAAAAAGATTTGGGAAGTGTTCCCTGCTCTTCCATTTGTGAAAAATTTTAGCTAAAAATTCAATTCTCTAATAGATATGTGGCTGTTCAGGTTACCTATTTCTTCTTGAGTGAGCTTTCATAGATTTTTTTGTCTTTCAATGAATTTCTCCATTTCATCTAATTTGTTGCATTTATTGGCATACATTTGCCCATAATTTTTCCTTATGGTCTGTTTATTGTCTTTGGAATCTGTAGTGATGTCACCTTTCTCATTCCTGACATTAGAAATTGTGCCTTCTCTGGGTTTTTTTGTTTTGTTTTGTTTTGTTTTTACTGTTATTCTAAATGACAAAGGAAGGCTACCTCAAAGAAAAGGAGAATACATATATTTTGGAAATGGATTAAAACCTAAGACACTTAAAAATGAGAAATAAGACTTTCCCAAGAGTACTACTTGTCCCACAGACTGATTTAGCATTCCTACACCCAATACTTTACGTCATTCATAGTTCTTTTCTCAATTTTTATTTGTATAGTTTTTGTGTTACTACTTATTTAAAGTCTGTTTGTTTACTTCCGTAGCACCAGAACCTGGCTTAGTGCCTGGAATATAATAGGCACTCAAAAGTTATTCTTCAAAAGCACTAAAAATAAATTATAGCCATCATTTATTAGATTCTGAAAGTTTTCTTATGAATTACTATGGAGTTTAGCTTTTATCCTGAGGAAAAGCAAAATCCACTCAGGATTCTACATAAGTACATGACATAATTAGATTTGCAGTATGACATGTGTGTGTGGGAAATGGAAAGTGGTTGACAAAGGAAAACTGAGGACCAGGACCCTGTTAAGAAGCCATTGGGTATTAAAGGAGTATTTAGAAGTAGAGATTGTAGAATGTGTTGATCACTTACAGTAGACAACAAAGGAAAATTAGATATAGGGAATGAGAGGAAAAAAAAAAGAAACAGAACAGACCTTCAGAATTATAGCTTGGGCAATTTGTAGGATTATGGTACCATTAACTAAATTAAAAAACAATGGAGTAGGACGAACCCTTATATTTCAAAAAGACAGGTGCCCAGTTTGTTACCTACATAAATTAGTTTTAGTCTTTATCTCTGAGATTATCCTCATTGAGATAGCCATAGCATACTTAAAAAAGAGTTGAAAAAAGCGTAATACACTTACAATATAATACACTGATTCAACCTAATTGGTACAATGGATACACACAGGTGAATTTCCTCAAAAATGAAACATTTCATTAAGTATGAAGGCTTTTGATTTTAAGCCTTTTTGCTAGAAATCATTCTAAAATATATCACATACTTCCCTAACACATTTTTTTAATTTTCATTTTTTGCCAGCTACCCTGGGAATAGGTATTACAAAAAAAAAAAAAAATATTACAAGCACCCTCATTTTTCTGATGAGTAAATTGAGCCTCAGTTCAAATGACATTTCTAATGTCATAATTTAAAACTGTCAGCATCACTTCCCACCTTACCGTATTTACCTCCATGTGTATGGTGATATTGAGGGCAGTGGTAGCTCAGTGGTGGAATTCTACCTTCCATGCCGAAGACCCAGATTTGATTGCTGGCCAATGCTTAAT
The DNA here is from genome assembly GCF_030014295.1 of Loxodonta africana. Taxonomy (NCBI): domain Eukaryota; kingdom Metazoa; phylum Chordata; class Mammalia; order Proboscidea; family Elephantidae; genus Loxodonta; species Loxodonta africana. Next base: position 104,920,881 of record NC_087347.1, on the reverse strand, counting down.
CATCACCACCATCCACCTTAACACTGGTAGTTTTTGTGTTGCTGTGATGCTGAACATGTTTCAGCAAAATATCCAGACTAAGACAGGCTAGGAAAAAAGGCCTGTCCTTCTACTTCCAAAAAATCGGCCAGCGAGAACCCTCTGATCACAGTGGTCTGACCCTGTTAGGTCTAGGGCTGCCATGAGTTGGGGGCAGACTCAGAGGCAACTAACCACAATACTGTGATATCACCCAGTGAATTCATGAGAATTAATTAAATATAAGAACAAAAGAATAATCAAAAATTAGAGTATAGTGAACTCTGTAAACCTCATAATTTAAATAGTGATCTATTTCCCTAGGATAGCATTCGAAATGAAGAAATAAAACGTGGTATTATGGAATGAAGATGGGCCTTGGAGTCAGGCAAACTTGTGTTTGGATTTGGGCCCTACCGCATACTGTGAGGTACTATTTGGCAACTGAAAACTCTCCACCCCTCAATGTTCTCATCTTTAAAACGGGTATGTTAACTGGCTTACAGGATTATTATAAGCGTTAGTAAGATTAGATATATAAGCTCCAGCATGAGGCTGGCACTGTGAAATGTTAATTTCTCTTCTTCCCAATAGTCAGAGTTGATTTTAGGAGCAGAAGTTTAGCTTTTAAATATGAGTTGGAATTGATCCGTTGGCAATGGGTTTTTTAGTGGTGCCCTGGTGGTGCAGTGGTTAAAGCACTCAGCTGCTAACCAAAAGGTCAGCAGTTTGAACCCACCAGCTGCTCTGGAGAAAGATGAGGCAGTCTGCTCCCATAAAGATGACAGCCTTGGAAACCCTTGGGGGCAGTTCTGCTCTGCCTATAAGGTCGACATGCATCACAACTGACTCAATGGGTTTTTTTGTTTTGTTTTGTTTTGTTTTTTGACATACCATCACACTAAGTAATAACCTGGTGGTATACAAGACTTTATAAACCTTTAAAAAATCATCAAGTTACTACCCAGTCTGAAAGAACTAAGTACATAGACTGAAAACATGAATAAATTTCTTTCTGCATATATAAATCACAAATTTGATTATTTTTCCATATAGTCATTCTCATAGAGGTTGCCCCAGCTGGACAGGTGAAGCAGAAAGAAAGTTCAAGAAGGGAATCAAGGCAACCAAAAGCACTCAGTATTTAGTATGGCTGTTTTCTGGGTTTATTTCAGCAACTAGAGAACGTCATTTGGTTTTCTTCTAGGATCAAAAGACCATTAGTCTCTGTGCAGTATGTGGTTTTTCACTCACTACAGACCTCGTCTTTTAAGCATGTTCTAATTCTGAACTGATTAAGTGCAGCTTGATTTCTGGATGCCAGTTGTTTATAAGTTATAATAGTTTTCTTAGTTATTGTGCAGAATCCACAGTGATGCTTACCGTGCACACAAGATGATGTCTTTGTCTGCAAAAGTCATCCTCGACCACACTACCCACATGCCTAGAGTACAAAGACACCACAAATGGCTGAAAGTGTCAACATAAATAACTATCAATAAATATTATGGAATGTAGCAAAGCATTTGGCTTGTATCTTTCTAACCTATCACAGCTAACTGTATGGCTATTATTGTCACAAGGGACGCTCCCAGTTTAGCTGCATACAGTATTTATAAAGTACCCATCACCATGGTATCTAAACACTTGGGCAATCTAATTAGGCTGGTCCAATTACTTGTGTAGAAGTAGGAGGGGTGTACTTCCTTATATACCATTCCACTGGAACCAATTTGATTGTGTTTTTAAAAGCAAGAAAAGCCTTCTGTAAGAATAGCTTTCTAGGCCCCTTGTTCCAAGATTAAAAGACTGTCTGGGTAAAGGAATGACTGCTTCCTATTCCTGAAGGTGATAATGTTCGGAATCAAGCAACTCTCCAGTGGTAGAAAGCACCACAGCCCAGAGATCTTGATTGAGAACATTCTACTCCCTTTTCTTTTGAACTTCACTCTGGGGGCAGGTAACTGAAAAGTGGTTTCTAAAAGCAGTTCACCTGGAGGTGAATTATTTCTAAAGCCCTCCTTGGTGAGGAAGCTGCGTTCTCTCCTGGCCTAGCAAGTCAAAGAGAGAGTGCTTCTCCTCTCTAGGAGATTTAACTAGGTCAGACCTGAATTTAAACTTGATAATGAAGACCTCCCTTCGGACTTTTATTTCTGACAGGCAAGGAGAATTGAGGACGTATTTTCTGTACTCTGTGTGTGTTAGCATGTTTTCATAAAGGAACATATCCAAAATGGCATCTCTCACAGTGTGTGTGGTAGAGGTGGGAGGATATTACCTGTTAACATAATAACCAATAAATGTTTTTAGAATGTAAAGTTAATCAAAGGTTTTTAAAAACTATTTCTGTGCACTGCAGCAAACTGAATACCATGCTCATAGAGAAAAATCATATGTTGCTTATACATACCTCAGGACAAAAAGCACTTCTTCCTTTATACTGTCAAGACTTCTCCCTGGAATTTAGCAGTAATTCAGGTTGATATGAATCTAATTTATCTGATATTTTATTTTATTATGTTTTTCAAAACTAAGTAACAATCAAGTCGACTTGGACTGCAGTGTTTCAAAGTATAATCTTAAATTTCATACAGTGATGTTTACCTTGAAAATTGGTAGACCATTTTACTCATCCTGTGTTATGCATTTTATATTGCTTACAGCTCACTTCAGTTTTTAAAGTCTTATTTTCTCTCTGTCACCTATTTACATTATAGCCTGTCTAAACCTGTCTTACTGAATTGTTCTTAGTATTGTGGCTTTCGACATAATTATGGGTCTTTTTTTAAGTTTATATTCTTTTAGTGCCTCACCCCTCCTGACCCTATTCTTAGTGTTTGGTGCTTCGGTTTTAAATTCATTTCTGCTTGTAAGACTTCTCTTTTTTTTCTTTAAGTATACATTTTTTAAAACACCTAAATTCCTAAAAAAAAAAAAAAATTTGCAGCCACATCAGTCTATTTATTTAACTATTCCTTTTCTTTCTCATCAGAATTATTTCCAGTTGCATTTGCAGAATTTCATTGTTTAGAATTTTCTATCCCTCTCGAGCCAACTTCTCACCAGGGAATCTTAAACAGTTTTTCCTTGACTGTTAAAGCAATGGTTGCAATTTATTGAGCATCTACTTTGTGACAAGAATTTTGTATACATTATTTTTACTCTGTGCAACTATCTTATAAGGTGGGATCATTATCTTCATCACACTGACATGAAGACAGAAGTTGAGAGAGCACAAATATAGGCAGTAATGGAGTCCTATGGAGTCGCTACTCAACGGCAGTGGGTTTTTTTGGTTATCTTCATCTTAGCAGCCCTGGTGGTGCAATGGTTAAGCACTCAGCTGCTAAAAAAAATGCTGGTGGCTTGAACCCACCCAGTGACTCCAGGAAGAAAGACCTGGCAATCTGCTCCAGTAAAGATGATAGCTTAGAAAACCCTATGAGGCAGTTCTACTCTGACACACGGGGTCACTATGAGTCGAAATCAACTTGATCGCACCTAACAACAACAACAATCTTTGTCTTGGAATTTGCTCAAGAGAAATTAAAGGAATAGATGGGTACTCTTCTTATGAAATGATACAAGAAATAGCCAACACAGACCAACATCCTGAATTTTGAGTTTTTCTTATCAATTTTCCTAGTGCAATAATTTGGATAGGCACATAATCCACTTTCCAAAATACAACAGATCTGAGTTTAATCAAATGTTTTGCTGCTATCTGACAAGAATAATTGCAAACTTCACAACCTGAATATTACGTGTCATCACTGCTCTGCACCCTTGATCCTACTCTCAAACTTTCCTCTTTGTAAAATCTGTGACTTAAAGTACACTCACTTCTGTTTTTAAAATCGTATCTTAGTATATTTTCCCTCTGGTTCCATATTTAGTATCATTTTTCAACTCTTGTCTTTTCCACTCTGTGATCCCAGGAATTCTAGGAAAGCCAGTGGGGACACCAGTTGAATTTATGAGAATGTTGACTTTGCTGATATTACTTTCAACCAGATTTCAAAGTTGCATATTCCTGGACAGCACTTTGGAAACCAGAGGAGAGATCTGTGCCTTGAGAGATTAAAACAGGATTAGTGGTTTAACATGGCCAAGGACTGAAGGAGAAAAAGCAAGGAGAGCTTTATAAGAAAATCATGCAAACTGGGATCAGCCCTAAAGTATAAAGAAATACAGCTTATTAATTATAGGGGGAAACATTAGGAAATTACTTATTTGGAGATAAAGGTATGTAAATCTCAATAAACAGTATAACAACAGAAGTTTATTCTTTCACAGTTTTGGAGGCCAGAAGTCTGAATCAAGGTGTCGGCAGGGCTGTGCTCTCTCTAAAGGCTCTAGGAAAAGACCCTCCTTTGCCTCCTCTGGCTTCTGGTAGTTGCTGGCAATCCTTGATTCCTTGGCTTGTAGAGGCATCACTCCAGTCACTGCCTTTGTCTTCACATGGCCTTCTCCTCTGTGTCTCTGTATGTCCAAATTTCCCTTCCCTTATAAGGACACCAGTCATTGGGTTAGGTCTCACCCTAAATCCAGTATGACCTCCTCTTAACTTGATTACATCTGCAAAGATCCTATTTCCAAGTAAGTTCACATTCTGAGCTTCCAGATGGACATGAATTTTGGAGGGACGCTGTTTGACCCAGTACACTTAATGGCTTAAAAAAGGAAAACTAATTTATTATTTTACAGTTCTGAGTCTCACTGGTCTAAAATCAAGGTGTGGACAGGGCTGCATTGCTTTCTGGAGGCTCTAGAATAGAATCCATTTCCTTGCCTTTTCCAACTTTTAGAGACTATCCATATACCATGGCTCATGGCCCCTTCCTTAATCTACTAAGCCAACAATGGCGCATATCTCTAGCCGTTTTCCCATACTCACATCACTCTCTGACCACAGGTAGGAAAAATTCTCTCTGTTTAAGGATTGATGTGATAAGTGTCCTTAACTTAATCATTTTCAAAAGTCTCTTTTGCCATGAAGATAACATATTCATAGGTTCTGGAGATTATGTCATGGACATTTTGGGAAACCATTATACTGTTTCCCTACTAGACAATTGTTAAGTAGGATATAACATTGCTTAAGTGATAAATACTTGAAATCCTACGCATCCTTTGCACAAAGTAATGAACAACAAGTGTTTAGTGGATATCAACCACGAATAGAAAGATGACTTGAAGAGATGAAAAGGAATATGATGGGGGAGATGGGAGTACTTTTCCTTTAAGCTTGTATATTCTTATTAAGAAAATAAATTGTAAATGACAACTACCTTGAAAATAAGTCTCAACATAAGTTTATTGCTTTAATCTTTAGGAAAATGAAATGTACCCTAATTTTCAATAAATCATGATCAAAGTTTAGAAAATAAAAATATATTGAAGCAAGGAGAAAGAGTTTAAGGTATGTTTTGTAGAATTAGTATTGTTAGGAAATGGAGAATAGTTGACACTGCTGGTAAAACTGCATGGAGTCTAGGTTTCAAACTCCATAATAGGATAAAAAATGCTATGTAGATATTCAGGTTGATCTGGATCTTGATAATATATGTTGATGCAACACTCCCATCACCTCCTAAAGGGTTCACTCACTGTGTTGATTCTATTTTCTTTTTCTTCTCGATCATTGCATTGTTTTTAGCATACAGGGCAAAATTTGGCGACAGCTTTCAGTTCTGAATGACTAATGAATTGTTCATTTGTGTGTAGGGTCTCCCTGGTGCAAGCTCTGTGTGAGCCTCTATTCCTCCCTATTCAAAGATGACACTGTTGATTGTGGTGATATTATCCATGTGCGCAGATCCAGCTGAAAAGACAAACAAGAGACCAGCATTCCTTTCTAAAACCCCATGCCCTTGAACTGTGTCCTTTGTTTGCAGATGCAGTCTGCTGTTTGACAAGCCTGTACTCTGACTCTTCTTTTCTGAGCAGGCTACATGCCCATCTTATTCTGAATAAGTTACCCCATTCCTTTTTTCTGTGGTTCATCTGTCCGTTATTTTTGTCTTATAGAAGCCCACAGTTCTGATGTGCTTGTGGTTCAAGACATTCTTATTGCAGTCCTTTGATGGGTAATCTCAACTTTCTATTTGAAGCTGAACATACATGATCCCAGTGAAACTCTTCAAGAACTCCCCATAAAATCAAGGATATACAGGTCACAGAGCACTACACAGCATCATTTGAGTTCACAAGAGAAAACCTGGTTCCCAGTAGCACTTCCCAGAGAGGAAGGATGAAAGAATAATTAAAGTCATATAGGAATAAAATATAATTTCAAAACAGTAGTTGTCTCTCCTCTCTTCTTCCCTTATGAAAGAATGAAAATTTTACTTGTCAGAAATTGGAGTTGGTGACCAAGTTGCAGGTTCAAATTTCAGACAGGCTTCAGCTCCATGAGTTTAGACCTTAAAATTTTGTTTATAATGAACATTTATTGAGCACTTATCATGTGCCAGGTACCAATCTAAGCACACTAGAAGTGTCCGTTTAAACCTCACATCAACCTTAGGAGGTAGGGACTAAGATACAGAGAATACAGAGAATAAAAATTGAGATATAATAAAGTTGTCCTGCTGTTGTTATTGTTGTTAGGTTCCATCAAGTTGGTTCAGACTCATAGCGACCCTATGTACTACAAAATGAAACACTGCCTGGTCCAGCGTCATCCTCACAATTGTTAATCTTGAGCCCATTGTTGCAGCCACTGTGTCAATCCATCACGTTGAGGGTCTTCCCGTTTTTTGCTGACTCTGTACTTTACCAAGCATGACGTCCTCTCCAGGTACTGATCCCTCCTGATAACATGTCCAAAGTATGTAAGACATAGTCTTGCCATCCTTGCTTCTAAGGAGCCTTCTGGTTGTACCTCCTCCAAAGCAAATTTGTTTGTCTTTTGGCAGTCCATGGTATAGTCAATGTTCTTCGCCAGCACAAGTCAAAGGTGTCAGTTCTTCTTCAGTCTTCCTTATTCATTGTCCAGCTTTCGAGTGAATATGATGCGATTCAAAATACTGTGGCTTAGGTCAGGCACACTTTAGTCTTCAATGTGACATCTTTGCTTTTCAACACTTTAAAGAGGTCTTTTGCAGCTGATTTGCCCAATGTAATGGGTCTTTTGATTTCTTGACTGTTTCCATGGGTGTTGATTGTGGATCCAAGTAAAATGAAATCCTTGACAACTTCAGTCTCTTCTCCATTTATCATGATATTGCTTATTGGTCCAGTTGTGAGGATTTTTGTTTTCTTTTTGTTGGAATGTAATCCATACTGAACTCTGTGGTCTGTCTTAGTTTACTCAGTTGGCTAGTAGAAGAATAAGCATTCAAACCAGCATTCAAAGTGGACAAACCAGAATGCTATTGTGTATAGCGTGTGTATAGCATGCACACATACCTGTGCAGCATTCAGTGCACATGTAGTGTGGTGCCAAAGGCAGCTTGCGTAGCCACTATGCTGTAAATGGCCTCTCCCATGTCTCCCATCTTGGAACACAGCCAGACATGAATCAATTACCTACACTAGGATGGAGCCCAGTGAGAAAACTCAGAACTAGTTCCTGGAACGTTATAGGTTGAATGAATGAATGTCTAATGCCTAGAACAGTGCCTGGAACATAGTAGGTGAAGGAAGGAATGAAGAATGGGAGAAAGAGAGGAAGGGAGAGAGGGAGGAAGGAAGAAGAAAAGGCAGGTAGAGATGGAGAAAGGGAGGAGAGAAGGAAGAAAGAAAGGAAGGGCAGGAGGGAAGAAAGAAGGAAGGAAACTTCTTTGTCGTGAGTCAGACTTTGGAAGGACAAATGAAAGCATAGGTACCATATGGAAATCTAAAAACGTAGTGATAGCAACAGCCACAATTTGTTGATTACTAGCTCTGTGCCCACGACTAGGCTAAATGCTTTCTGTAGTCAGTGTAACTTAAACAGCGTGATGAGGCAAGTATCACTCTCCCCATTTTACAAATAAGACTTGGAGGTGTTAAGTGACTTGCCCAAGGACATACTACTAGTCATCAACTTAACCTGTCGCACACTAACAGGCTTTAGTCCAGCATGACTTCAGTCCCTATGGGGAGACACGTTTCAGATGGAGCAACAATGGTAAATCCAAAGTTAGGTTATGTTTTACAATCCAGGATAACAGTTGTCTCAGGTAAGTTTGTAAGTCTGGGAATATGAGATGGTTTCCAGACCTGAAACAGAGGGAAAGAGTCACCAATAAAAAAAAGACCTGTTGCCGTCGAGTCGGTTCTGACTCGGAGCTGCTCCATAAATTGGTTAATGTGATCACCAACACAAGGGCTTATGCAGAAGAGAACCAAGTGGAAGTCCAGTGCATCAAACTGGAGTTAAGTTTAGGATGAGACAAGCAGCAAAGTTGACTTGCTGTTCAGGCTGCATATGTAGGGCATGTAGACCAAAGTTTGTTAAGCTCCCACCACTGCTCAGGGTCAGGGCAGACCTTGGACACTAGAGTTATCGATCCCACGTGTAGCAGTTAAGAGTCCCATCCAGCAGACAGAAGAGACTTGAAAACTTGGGAATAGGCTTCCGTGATACTTCTGAAAGGTCCTCGAGCAACGTCCACCTCTGCCCTAACCTCATTCCAGATTCCTTTATTTATTTTTTTCTCTCATAATGCAAATACCTCACCTTTTCTCTGTATTTCTAGTGCCATTGTGTTTCTTCTTGGTGTCAACATATCTTCTGTGTCACACCTATTATTCCTTTTATTGGAAGGCAAGGTAGGCCAGATGACAAAATCTGCGATTGAAGACTGTGGCGACTGATGGTTCAGACTCTGCTTACATTTGCCCCCTCACTTTGTCTTGCTGCCCGTGGGACCTGCAAACAGCCAGCGCAAAGGACACACAAGATAAGGATCCACATGAGTGTGCTTCTGTCCAAACCCCAGTTCTCTCATAGAAGCACAGCCCAAGTTCTGGGATTTCAGCAGCCTGCACAGAATAAGTAATCTAACAGGTCACTAGAGCCCAGGGACCACTGTGAAAGTCCCATTCTTTGTACTGTTCAGCTAGTGGTGGTGACCACATCACCAATCAAGTCCACCCTACCAGCATATATAGAATTTCTTTTTGTGCCACAGTTACATCTGCCAAACTCAGGCAGCAGGACTGGCCCTAACCTATTGAAGAAATCTATAGGGAGACTGAATTGTATATACAAAACTGTTTCGTTTTGACAATACGGATATATTTTGAGAAAAATAATTGTTTTGCATACCAGGAAACTCCAAACACAAACACACTATCCCTGTTTAACCAGCAAGCAAACTGAGGCAGTACACTGAGTGAGTTAATTGAGATATAACATCCAGCCCAGGCCAAAGGAAACTATTGGTAGAAACAACTGAAAAAGAAATCTGAGGAACATTCATTTGTTCTTCTGGCTTTTGCTACACTGCCTCCTTTCTACAACTATATTTTCTCTGAGAACAATGTGCTAATGGCATACCTACTGAGAAAATGATGTGTCAGAAAGCTAAATAACATAGCCTGTGTTATTGGTTGAATAATAATTAACCATTGCTATGAACAATCTTCATGCAATATAATGTCATGAAGAAGCAGCTTTAGGTTTGTTTTGAAGGGTGCTTTTGTTAAACTATTATTTTGGTTCAGTGGTTCAAGAATTAGATTTTATTAACCAGTTTCTTTGTATCAGTGGGAGATTCGCTTCTAGGTTTCCATGTCTGGTACTCGGAGCATTTCCACTTGAGTGGCCAACTGAAAGAGTAGCTCTTTGGTGTCTGTCATTAGCAAGGGCTCTTTTTGACACATCAGAGCAGTCAGCTACAATGTATCAGTCCTTTAATGACAATAGAGAAGGATTATTGATTTGACTAAAGAACTTCACCTTTATGTAATTTTAAATGAGATAAAGTTAGAGGGATTCCTGGGGAAATTTTGGGGTGACTAACCAAGTGACACATTTATAGGTACCAAGTGACACATTTATAGGTGTCCAATTAAAGCAATGTTGGGGGGAAAATAGTCACCCAGTTACTTCAGTAATGATTTATAGTTGGGTCATTATTATTGAACATGAAAAAGGGCATATAGCTGTGGCTTCAGTTTGTCTGGCAGGGGCGGGGAGTATTTCCATGAAATCAGGATGTCTGTCATATATCCGAATTGCTATGTAATCTTTAAGGAATTACTTATGCGGCATACTCCTCAGCTGCCTTCTAACACTTTATTTGGAACACTTTTTATTTTCTTTATATTTTTCCTTAAATATAAAGATCATTATTGCTCCCCTGCTCTGTGCAAGTTTCCATGATAGAAACTTTACATAAGGTGTTATGTATACTGTAGACAAATAGTGTGTACTGTGGTGCTGTGAAAATCCCATTACTAATAATTTTTAATTAATATAACATTAATTATAACTTAGATCATGCCATACCTGCTGTAACAAAAAGAATATGTTACCTAAATAAAGGAAGATGAATGTGGTTATTTGGAACAGATTGGCAGATTTTCATTGCAAGTGAGGTGTAGGTAATTGATAGAGAGAGTCACTTTGGGTCTGCAAGAACTAAAAAGTTCAGGAACAGTATCAGACAGACTGACCTGAGGTTGACTCAGGGTAAATTGATATTCTCAGAGCAGAAAAACTAGATATATGATGAATAAAATGAACAGAGTGGTTCACTGTTCAAATATGAGAAGACACCCTTGGGTTCAATCAGAATTGTGGATATAAGGAGCCTGAGTTGAGACAAATACCTGTCTATCTATATTATTAACCAAAAACCAAACCAAACCCACTACCATCGAGTCGATTACAATTCATAGCAACCCTGTAGGACAGAGTAGAGCTGCCCCATAGGGTTTCCAAGGGTGTAATCTTTACAGAAGCAGACTGCACATCTTTCTTCCATGGAGCTGCTGGTGTGTTTGAACCACTGACATTTCAGTTAACCAAGCACTTTAACCACTGCATCACCAGGGCTCTTTATTTTGATTAAAAGACCTCACTATAGATATGCAATAGATTTGATATTGGTTGATTTCAAAACTTAGCAAAAATATGTACTTGTTTTAAATTTGTTCAAATGTGGCTAAGTTACACATTCTTTAAAAGAAAACCAACTTAAAGAACAAAAAATATTATTATTCATGCTTTTCAATGTGCCAGCATGGAAGGCAAAGGAAGATAATTTTTTTAATAGTTTTATTCTGTTATGTTAATAAAAACTAAATGAATCTGATTGAAAATTAAATAAAAACTTTGTTACCATTCTCTTATCTCTTTAATTGGTGACATCATGTGAAAGAGGCTCAACTCACCCCCACTGACTCATGTAAGAAAAGGAAATGCTGGACTGAGAATGCAGAGAAATACATTTTTGAAATTGAGCCTTCCTCCACTTGCCATGAGTACTCTTTAATGGGTCAGTTTGAGAATGAGTTAAGTCTATATTCTATGCTTTGTCTAAAGGAGAGATATACAAGGGCAATATAAAACACATAATTTAAAGTTGGTTGAAATTCTGATTTGAATAAATGAGCACATCAAAAAGTTATTGAGACACAACAATCCAGCATCCTTGTCCTTTCAACAATTAGTGAAAAAAAATTTTTTAAATGTGTTATAAGGAAAGTGTTTGCTGCTTCTCCATAATAGAGTAACTTGAATGGACATTTTTTTTCTACCCCAAACAACTATACAATTTAAGTCATTGAATAATTAACACAAGGGAATCGCATAAGATGAGTTCTATAATTGCTGTAGCTTTTTGTGTGGTTACACTTTGATGCTGCAGCACAGAGAAGTGGGACCAAGAGAGATCGTGGTCTTACTGAGTTGGAAAAGCAGAGGTAAAATTTCAAGGCTGTTAAATGGGCTGGAATTTGTGTGGCAGAGTATGAAAGAAGAGTGAGTTTTGCAGAAGGAGGTTCCAGAAGTCTGCAGGTGGATTTATTGCATATGTTTGCACATGCAAAAGGCCTCTATAAGACCTAGCAGAGATATCCTTGTATAAGGCTGAGAGTTGAAGTGAGATACCAGAGGTCTTATAGTGTTGAGAGTCACTGGAATTCCAGTCCATCCAGAGAAGAAAGACCTCTATGAGTAATCTGGGCATCCAAGTGAGATAAGAAAGGTTGCACCTTAATAGTAATAACTAAGAAATGGATAAAGGCTATGCCCTAGAATTGAGTTAAAAGGTAAAACAAATCCTCCCTAACAAAGAATAAAAACCAAACCTGATAACACCAAAAAATAAAGCTGTCAGTAAATTTAATTGCCTGTTGTGAAAAAACTCTACACTTTAAAGAAATGAAACATAATCCTGATTCTTACAACATATCTTTCACAGTGATACAATAAAATTTCTAGACATGTGAAGAAGCAAAACACAGCCCGTAATCAAGGAAAAAGCAGACAATAGAAATAGACCTTATGAAGACCAAGATAATGAAGTTAGCAAACAAGGATTTCAGAACAGTTAAAAATACACTCAAAGACTTAAAGGAAAAGATGGTCATTTTGACTGGACACATAGGTACTCTCAGCACAGAAATAAAATAATAAAAAAAATTCTAGAGCTGAAAAGTATAATACCAGAAATTAAAAAAAGAAAAATACTGAATGTCTCAGGAATGTATAGGTGTCTGTAGAATAAAAGGTTAGTGAGCTTGAAGACATAATAATAGATATTATCCAATCAGAAGAACAGAGAGAAAAAAGGTTAAAAAAAAAAAAGAATATCAGCAACTTGTGGGACAAAAACTAAACAGTCTAACATGCATATAACTGGACTCCCAAAAATAAGCAGAGAAAAAGAATGGGCTAGGAAAAAAAAAATAATAATACTTAAAAGACCAAAATTTCCCAAATTTCATGAAGAAAAATTAACTTACAGAAGGAAGCTCAGCAACCACCATGCAGAATACGTATCCAAGAGGTGAGGGGAAGAGGGCATCTAGGAACACCATATTTAAATTGAAAACCAAAGGTGAAAAAGAAAAAATTTAAAAGTTTACAAAAAAGATAAATTGCATAAATGGAAATTATGTGAATTAAGATTGACTTCTAATCAAAAACAAAGAAGAAATATCTTTAAAGTTCTGAAAGAAAAAACTATCAACTCAGTGTCTTGCCATTTCTATTAAAAATTGTACAGAAGTTCCTAGAGAGTACAAGAAAAGGAGGGAGAAAAAGGAGGGAAGGTAAAAGAAAGAAAAGAAAAAATATGAAAAAAAGGACTGGAAAATTTTTTTCAGACACAATTATTTACAGAAAATCTTAAGAATCTACAAAAACACTACTGGAAATAATAAGCAAATTTATGAAGTTTGTAAATAGGATCAGGGTCAATAAAGTAGTTGCGTATCTGTATAATAAAAAAAAAAAAACCCATTGCTGTCGAGTCTATTCTGACTCATAGTGACCCTGCAGGATAGAGTAGAACTGCCCCCATAGTGTTCCAAAGAGCACCTGGTGGATTCGAACTGCCAGCCTTTTGGTTAGTAACTGTAGCTCTTAACCACTATGACACCAGGGTTTCAAGCATCAAATATTTGGAAATTTTTTATTTAGAATTTATAATAGCATCAAAAAAGGTATGGAATAATTAGGAATAGATTTATCAAAGCTCATTTAAGAATTACACATCAAAGACTACAGAACACTACTGGGAGAAATTTTAAAAGACCTAAATAAATGGAAAAATACACCATGTCATGGGTTAAAAGACGCAATATTGGTAAGATGTCAGATCTCCCCAAGTTGATCTATAGAGTCAACACAATCAAATTTTCAACAAGTATTTTTGTAGACATTGACAAATTGATTCCAAAATAATATGGAAATGCAAACAACCTACAACAACAAAACAATCTTGAAAAAGAATCAGTGGGGAAACAAAAGTCTTTTCAACAAAAGATACTGAGACAATTGAATAAGCTAATTGAAAAATAAAATTTGACTTCCACCTCACCCATACACAAAATTAATTTGAGATGGGCCACAGAATTAAAGGTAACAGCAAAGTCAATTTAGCTTCTAGAAAAAGGAATTATAGAATATTTTTCAGAACTGGGAAGCAGCCAAATATTTTTTTAGATAGGACATGAAAAGAAATAACCTTAAAGGGAAAAACTAGGTTTTAACAAACATCTCTGTTAAGGAAATGAAAAGGCAAGCCATGGATTTGGAAAAAGTATTCATAACATACATATCTCACAATGGCTTTGTAATCTGCATATAATAAAGAACTCCTACAAATCAATCAATAGCAGACAAACAACCCAATTTTAAAAATGAGCAAAAAAATTTAAACAGGCCTTCATAAAAGAATACACACTAATGATCAATAGATACATGAAAAGGCGAAAGTTGCTTAACATAAGCAGTCATCAGGGAATGCAAATTAAAACCACGATGAGGTACCAGTTTATTCCCATCAGAATGGCTAAAATTAAAAAGACTAATAACATCAAATATTGGTGAGAATACTGAGCAACTGGAACTCTTGTACGTTTCTGGTGAGAGTATAAAATGGTACAATAGTTTTGGGAAATGTGTTTGGCTGTTTTTGAAAATTTGACACATTCCTATCTATGACCCCAAAATCTCCTCTTAAGTATATACCCAAGTGTTAAAAAAAAAAAAAAAAATTGCCAACAAAAAGACTTTCACAAGAATCTACAAGCTTGATTTAACATAGCCAAATACTTAAAAATAACTCTTACATCCATCAAAAGGAGAATTGGTAAACAAATCACACAATGGAATACTACTAAACAATAAAAAAGAATGAACTGTGGATATGTGCACCAACATGGATGAATCTTAAAGACATTTTCTTGAGCATAAAAAACCTAGACACAAAAGAGTACATACCTACATTATTCCATTTAGACCTACGAACCTGCTTGGGTTTTCTGTGTTAACACCAAGTTTCAAGATACACGGTTAGTGTACCTGAATTCTCAATCAGGAGTTTGGATACCAGAATCAGGGAGTAAATGAGGGAATTTATAGTGCACTTATTTATCTTAATGTAAGACAAAGATAAACCACCACTCATCTATCAGTTTGTTGTACAGTGGCAGCTTTTGTGTTGCTGTGATGCTGGAAGCTATGCCACCTGTATTTCATATACCAGCAGGGTCACTCATGGTGGACAGGTTTCAGCAAAGCTTGCAGACTAAGGCAGACTACATCTGTGGAAATAGATGATGGAAAAGTTCAATATTATCAGTCAAAACAAGGCCAGGGGCCAACTGCAGAACAGACCATCGATTTCTCATATGAAAGCTCAAGTTGAAGCTGAAGAAAATTAAAACAAGTCCACAAGAGCCAAAGTATGGCCTTAGGTATATCCTACCTGAATTCAGAGACCATCTCAAGTATAGATGACGCACTGAATGCTAATGACTGAAGACCAGACAAGTTAGTTGTAGGATGACATCGAGGACATCATAAATGAGGAAATCAAAAGGTCGTTAAAAAGACAAGAAAGAAAGAAAAGACTGAAATGGATGTCAAAAAAGACTATGAAACTTGCTTTTGAATGTAGAGTAGCTAAAGCAAGAAGAAATAATGAAGTAAAGAGCTGAATAAAGATTTCAAAGGTTGATTCAGGAAGACAAAATGAAGTATGATAATGAAAGGTGTAAAGACCTGGGGTTAGAAAACCAAAAGGGAAGAACATGCCTGGCATTTCTTAAGCTGAAAGAACCAAAATAAAAATTCAAGCCTCGAGTTACAAATATTGAAGGATTCTAAGCCGTGCATGACCCAACTCATGGGTTTTCAATTGTCTCATATGGATGCGTGGTTTAAAATCAGGAAAGATGTGTGCCAGGGTTGTATCCTTTTACCCTATTTATTCAATTTGTATGCTAAGCAAATAATCCAAGAAGCTGCACTATATGAAGAAAAAGGCAGCATCAAGACTGGAGGAAGACTCATTAACAACCTGTGTTATGCAGATGACACAATCTTGCTTGCTGAAAGTGAAGAGAACGTGAAGCACCTACTGATGAAGATCAAAGACTACAGCCTTCAATATGGATTACGTTTCAACATAAAGAAAACAGCAATCCTCACAAATGGACCGATAAGCAACATCATGATAAATGGAGAAGACACTGAAGTTGTCAATCTGTTGCCATCGAGTTGATTCTGACTCATAGCGACCCTATAGGACAGAGTAGAAATGCCTCCTAGGGTTTCCAAGGAGCGGCTGGTGAATTCAAACTGCCGACCTTTTGGTTAGCAGGTGAGCTCTTAACCACTGCACCACCAGGGCTAAAGATTTCATTTTACTTGGATCCACAATGAATGCCTATGGAAGCAGCAGTCAAGAAGTCAAATGACACGTTACATTGGACAAATCTGCTGCAAAAGACCTCTTTAAAGTGTTCAAAAGCAAAGATGTCAACTCGATGACTGAGGTGTGCCTGACCCAAGGCATGGTATTTTCAGTCACCGCGTATGTATATACAAAAGCTGGAGAATAAATAAGGACGACAGAAGAAGAATTGATGGGTTTGCATTATGGTGTCATAGAAGAATACTGAATACACCATGGACTGCCAGAAGAATGAACAAATCTGTCTTGGAAGAGGTACAGCCGGAATGCTGCTTAGAAGCAAGGATGGCAAGACGTCGTCTCATGTACTTTGGACATGTTATCAGGAGGGACCAGTCCCTGGAGAAGGACATCATGCTTGGTAAAGTAGAGAGTCGGCAAAAAAGAGGAAGACCCTAAATGAGGTGCATTGACACAATGGCTGCAAGAATAGGCTCAAACATAGCAATGATTGTGAGGATGGTGCAGGACCAGGTAGTGTTTCATTCTATTGTACATAGATAGGTTCGCTGTGAGTTGGAACCTATTCGACAGCGCCTAAATTTTTTTTTTTAACAGCATAATTTATCTCAAATGCTTGAGTAGGAAGGGAGCAAAGCTCCAGGGGTGTCATAACCCCATCCCCACTTCCATGCAACCTTTCTTAATTCTCCCAGATGAATATACTAGCTCCCTTCTTCAATTCCCCATAAAACTTTGGGCTTCTTTTCTGAGCCTTGTGTTTTAATTGTGTCCATGTCATATAATCCCTTCTAGTTGGTGTGCTCTTAAGGCTGAAATCTGCTAAGCCATCTCTGTCACTCACAGCACCTAGAACATTTTCTAATTTAAATCAGATGCGTGGTACAGTTTTTAAGTGTTTGATGGATTGGACTGGATTGGATTAAATGGGTAGACTAACCTTTGTAGATAACTGAGCCACACAAGTCAGGCAATATTAATTGGAATTTCAGAAACAGAACTCATTTGTGCCTTCATAAACAGTTATTAGACAGTTTAAGACACTAAGCTAGGAAATAAAAAAGATCAAAGGTAAATAAAACAGTCCCTGCGTGCAAAGTCATAGCAGGGAAAAGATCATGTGAATTAGCTTATCAAAAGTTCAGTGGTTCAAACCCGCTAGCCGCTCTTCAGGAGAAAGATGTGGCAGCCTGCTTCCCTAAAGATTTACAGCCTTGGAAGTCCTACGGGGCAGTTCTGCTCTGTCCTGTAGGGTTCCTATGAGTCAGAATCAACTCAAAGGCAACAGATTTTACTACTGATATACAATATATACAAAGCAGGAAGTCATGGAGAAAATAGAGGAAGAGATACATTCTTGTGAAAATCTAAAAGAGGAAGAATGTGTTTGCTTCTATTTTCACTCTCTCATTAGGCAGCCTTGCTTTCCATTAGACCAAATTTAACTCCTGTGCAGTGTATGCATGTAACAAAGCCAAAATAAATACTAGTAAGTTGTTAATAAAGGAACAAGAAGAAAGACTCCTAAGGATAGTCAGTATTCCTTGTCAATAAAGGAACAAGAAGAAAGACTCCTAAGGATAGTCAGTATTCCTTCTAGAAATCAAGTGTAAGTGAATGGGAGGTGACTTCATTTCCTCCTACCTACAGAAAGCACTAGGGTGTGAGTCAGGAGTCTTGGTTACTAATTTCATCTTTGCCCAAAACTAGATAGGTAATTTAGTCAATTAATTTGATCCCTCTGCATCATAGCTTTTACATCTATGATATTAGGCAATTGAACAGAAAGATTTCCAAGGTCTAATCTAACTATAAAAATGTCACGATTCTATATTCTCTGGTTCTGATCACCCTTGATAAGTTATTTTATGGTATTTTGGTGTTTGGAACAGATGTTACGGGGTTTCTCAAACTTCACTGATGTACATGCTAACTTCACTGATTGTTTTTCCCATAGTATCAGTATTAACTACTTCATCTAAAATCAAGTGACTTTTATACTTAAATATATTTAACTTTATCCTAGGCAATAATATCCATAAAAGCATATATTTGAAGTATTACTAATGCTTTTTTAATACTTATTAAAATAAATACATAACCTTTAAAATAGTCTCTTGTGCCATCAGTAATGTATATATTCTACTTTAAGAAATACTGCTTTACTATATTAAGGAAGAAAGACATATCTTTGCCAGTTGATTAGAGAGGTCACTCATAAATGTTATCAGAATAGGTCAACCTATATGCAGCAATATCTACAAAGACAAAAAATATATATATGTTTCACTCAACCAGAATCTTCTAAAATCCTAGAATGCAGCTCATAAGTGTGTACATGCATTACCTGGAAAACAATTTGCCAAATAGATTTTTAAAGTTCAGAATAAATTGGAGAAAAGGCTACATTACAATTGAACCTTAATAAATACTTAATAACCCATAAGACAAATAGCCATGAATTACTAGAATGATTTCAAGAGCAGAGCTTCTGTATTCCGCCAACCTGCTTTCTTATTCTTGCTCATTATAAAACAGAAGTTATAATATTGCAAAGTTTATTAGCTCTGTTGATTTGTGTATTGTATAAAATAAGACGCTCAAATAATATGGAACCAGAACGACTTGAATAATCTACTTGTTTTCTCTTCTTTCCCTTCTCTATCTAGTCTCCTTTGCCCAAGATAGCTTTGAAAATGTCTTTCTTATAGAGAGAGAGAAACACGAAGATTCCTCTAACTCCGTCCTTTTTTATGAAGGTTGTTTATTTCTTGAATGAGGGTAGGCATGCGTGCATGCGTGCGTGGTATATACATGTATGCGTGTTCGTATGTTCGTGTGTGTGTGTACGAGCTTAGGTCCTCAGGTGGAACTGTAGTTCCTGTGCTTTCGTCCTCGAAGCTGTTTTTCTGGAAGGGAATGGAGGCAGCTGTGTTTACAGCTCAAGTCTTGGCATACATTTACCAGAATCTATTATTCATATCATTCAGTATCAGGGAGAGATCTCAGGCCACCTGTCTATCTGACAAATTCACCCTTTTGTGAGCTTTCTGTTCATAGCAAATTATGTTCACATTGATGAATTGAGTTTTTATGAGCATTACTAACTAACATTCTCACAGAAGGCCAGGGGCAAGAGCCTGCAAGTGTTTCTGGTCCACAAGTAAATGATAAAAAAAAAAAAAAAAGGGGGGGGGGGAGGAAATGGCAATGTTTAAAGACAATTTACCATGGAGGGATAGTTAAATCATTTGGCAGTGCCTTAGTATTTATAATTCCAAGACTTCCCATAAATTATTGCAAATACTCTGATTATAACAAACAAAAACATGGAAAAAAAATCCACACATGTTTTTTCTCTGTGGCACAGAATACTCTTTAAAAATTGTTCTACATTTTGACAGGTAACCATTGACAAGGGCAAAATGTAGAGTAGTTGAAGAATGCCCAGCATTAATAAATCCAGTAATTTTATACTATAATGTGGAAAACTTGCAGCAATTATAGATGAAATTCCAGCTTCATATTTCCATAGATACAAAATGGATTTTTTTTTTAATCTCTAGAAACCCTACACTGGTTATGAAGCTAAGCCATGTGGCATGAGTTAAATAAATGAGAGCAATCTTTCACAAAAGACTAACAGAAATCCTTCTAAATGGTGGGTGGGGAAATACCCAATGTTCACGATAGAAAGGAAGATTTCCTTCAGTTTACATATAGAATTGGTTCTTCTCTCAGGCTTCTGTGTTCCTTGTATTTACTCTGACTCTCATTCAACATTTCATTTAAAACAGCTGAAAAAGAGGAAAGGATTTCAAGAGAAAGACACATTCCAGTTTTACTGTACCCACATTTCAAAGCTCTAATTCAAAATCTACTTAAAATGATAAACCTGCTTTGGAAGCAGATCTACTAGTCAAAAAGTATGTGTTTAAATAAAAAGCAAGAAAACAGAAAATGTACAGGGTAAAGTAGTGAGGAGTATTATTGATGAAACTATGCCCCTATCCTCCCAAAAGTCAGATTATTACCTTTGATATGGTATAATCTTATTCTCTTGTTGTAGTGAAGTCTATGGAAAATTCTAAAGCTTTTCACAGTAGCCCGCCAAAATGTGTCAGACACGTCACCTTTCAATGCAAAGACACCATAGCACAAAGAACACTTGGCATCATCCCTTGAAAAAGCACACCTTTCTGAGGAGCAAATGGAAAGTGGAGTCTGTTAAACACCATATGTGAGGGAGCTGCACCAGTCTCACTTCTCCTTCCAGACACTACAAGCTGCTACCTCACTGTGGTGTATATGACTCTGGGGCAAAATCTGTTACAGGCAAGTGTCTACCTGGTCCCAGCATCAGTTGACCTGTTGACCACTTGAGTAGACTGTTGACTATGATGCTCTGGTTTAGTGACCTCTGAGAAATAGAATACAGTACCTAGGCTAAACCCTTCTGTTAATTCAGTAGCATATGTGAAACTTTGGCAAACTTTCCAGTGGCCACCATTGCCTACGCATTTATGTGTAAAACTGAGGAGTTTGCAGCCCTAAAGGTATGGAGGGATGCAGAGGTAGGCTGATTTTCCCTTTTTCTTTTTCTTTTTCATGACTCTTCCTTCAGTCCTAAAAATATTACAGATAAATGCTTATGTTTTATTAAAAATAAATTTGAGGAGAGTGATAGCAGCCAAATGCTGCATCAAATGTTCGATTAGAATTTTCTGCAATAAGTAGGTTGACCATTCATCCCGGATTCTCTGCAAGTTTATTTTAAAAATAGTCTCTCCTTTCATCCAACCCCATGTTCCTCTTTTAGTTCTGAAAATATGGTAAACGCGGCTTTAAGACAACAGGACAAAATGTTCACTGTAAGGTTATGGAGACTAACACGAGTGATAGAGCTGGAGACACAGTCCTTGGTTGTGAATGCAGGGCGGGCAGCACTGTGCAGCTTGATACCGTATTCCTAGTGTCAAGCAGCGGAAAGACCACCATTTTGTTCCCTGGCACTGCTACTGCCTTTCAAGCTTTGCTAGAAGGCTGGAAGTTGGCTGCAGCTGGCCGAGCATTGTTCTCTTTCTTTTAACCCATGTGATAGGTATCTTCAACAGTGTCAAACAAATTTGTAGAGCTGGTGATTAGTTGCCCAAGGAGCATAATGTATGCATTATTAATTAAAGAAGGTAAGTTTGGCTAATTGTCATTTCTATACAGTAGCAGTGCACTAAGATACATTTTAACAATCTATAAATAATTGATAATTTTTTTTCTTTCATCTTCCTCCCTAGTTTGCATAAAACTAATGACTTGGTAAATGTTACTCACTTCAAAATATTCCACCGCTTCTATGAAAATTAAACTAACATGGTAACCTTAGCAAATAAGGAGATCTTTCTTTTTATTGCAGGTTATAAAAAGATAGGAAATGTAACACTTGTAACAGAAAAAAAGTGATCCTTTATAGTATAAAAATCAGCGTTTAAAGTGTGGCTTTAATAAATAGAATCGACTTTAAAAACAGGGAGGTTGAGAAACATGATCCTATCTATATCTGTGTGTTTTTTCTGTATGTAGAAGCAGGCCCAGAGTCTTGCTAGTTCAGCTTTCAAGAGCCTAAATCTATGACCAAAAGATTTGCTCCAGAGTACCTTCCATGCCTGGTGCTGGTGTTTCAATATTAACCAAATAACTATTTGAATAATCTTTTAAATCTGGTTCAGAGAGGACACAAGATTTTCCTCAAATAGATGTTTGGGTATAGGTTCTGTATGCTTTGTTAGTTTGATAACCCCTAGCTGAATCCTTGTAACAAGGAATTTACTGCAGCAAAAGTACCAACCCCTCCTTTTTTTGAGGAGTTCTCTGTTATTTTTACAGATCCACAATCTGTCAGTCTTGTGTAATAGCACAAGAGTTTACTCTCTAATTTTCAATGCAACTGAATACATTCCCAGAGTTATTGATGGCACTATAATTTTACATTTATTTTGTTTGGAATACATTGTGGTTAAAAAGATTTTTTAAGAAGATCCACAAACTAAAGTATTGCCTAAGTGACATATTGTTATTTAAACCCTTGTCGAGTCTTAAATACGCTTCATTTTGATAAAAAACAGGTTGTAAGGACGATTCTGTGACCTTTTTTTTTTCTCATTTTAACCCTACTGATATGTCACCCATGGCAACCTTAAACTGATTTTAATAGAGTCGATCCTATTATTCATTTAAATTGAGGTGCAAGAGCACTTAGACCAGGGAAATTTGCATTCAGCAAATGGGGATTTGATGAGCAAAAATGATAAGATATATGTTGTATAACATGGCCTATTTTGCTAGCAAATAAACAGCACTTGAAATTGATAAACTTCAGAATATTTTACCCTCAAATGTTTATACATAAATGATTAAAATGCATTAGCAATTCTGCCTTTGAAAAAAAAAACATATTGGGAAAACAACACAGTTGTGTTGCTTAAATTTGTAATTAACAAATTTATTACTAATTCTGTTCCGTTCTTTAATATGCTGCATTCCTGAAGAAGAACATTAATACACAATGGCAGAAAGAAGCTAATTTTAAGACTTTGGAGAAATGAATGTCTTTTAATGCTGTGTGTTTCTCTTATCTACATGCCACATTATTGTAATAAGTACATTCAGGAATAATTTCTTTTCAAATATTTTTACAAATCTTGCTCTTATTTGCATGCAAGTAAGTTGTCAGCTTAAATCTTTGAAATGCAAAATATATCTCATTTCTATATTTCATCAAGGAGCCTTTCATGTTTAATAAATTACAACTTAGATCCTCCAAGACTTTGTTTTTCATTAACTAAAAGCAAAAGGATACATTTAAAATCTTAATCACAACCTGCAAGGGTATTTGCATGTTGCTGATATTTGTCTTGATGGGACTTTTAATATTTGCAAACTAATCAGGATAGCAAGGTTATACCAATAATTTCTGAAGACAAAAAACTTTCTGCATTATTTCCTTTATGATATTCAAGCAGAAAACTTAAAAACAAAAAACCTTTCAATGCTTCAGCCTCAATAAGCTTTTTTTTACATGCTCCTCTTAAAGATTTTAATGGAAGAAATAGCCATATCTCAGAAGCACTATTGAAAAACAGGTAGAAGAATGTCACATCTGGGTTCAGTCCAGTCTTATTAGTGCTAGGGCAGCATGTTTCGGACAGGGGTGTTAAAAACACAAGTCAGGTAGGTCACCCCCCACCACCCCAACAGCCACCTCGGAATGCTGAATAGAGATGCAGATCCAGGAGAAATCGAGGGCATCCTTTGATTTGAGCACAGTTTAGACTCAAACTGAGGGTGTTTCGGCTTTCTCGGTCTTAGATATTTTTTCTGTTTTGGCCAAATATCCCAACTGCTCTTGCGAAAAACCTACTGGACTCCCAAATAGGATGAATCATCTCATCTCTGCAGAGACAAAAAATTCTTGACCGTTAGCACGATACCCTTATGGCGGGGGGAAGGGGGGTTGCCCCGTGGGCCACCACAATACAATGTTCCAGAAGAGGAAAACTTTTGCTGAACTTGCTGCGCGGAGACCTCTGGTTAATCTTTTTCTCTAGAAGGGAAGATCAAAAAACACCCTGAGCAGTTTAAAAACTACGCGTCTTATGTCACGCAGTTAAACTGATGTAGCATGCATGTTGTTTTGCAAGCTAACAGGTTAAATATGGCTTTGCTTTAAGATTCCCATCAAATTTGGTTTTTATAGAGAAATCTCTGAAAGCAGAAGGGGTTGAGGGAGGGTGAGGTAAAAAGAAATAAATCATTGTAGTCTCAGGA
Source organism: Loxodonta africana (assembly GCF_030014295.1). Lineage (NCBI taxonomy): Eukaryota > Metazoa > Chordata > Mammalia > Proboscidea > Elephantidae > Loxodonta > Loxodonta africana. Next base: position 104,896,714 of record NC_087347.1, on the reverse strand, counting down.
ACAGTAATCCTTGTTGAGGATTTTGGCTGATTGATATAAATAACATCGTCCCCGCCATCTGTCCGAAGAGGGACCTTTCCAGTCAGTGTTAAGCTGCAACGGCAGAATAATTAATGAATGGTGTCCTTTGTGCTGGTAATAAAGACAAGACAAATTATGTTATAATCCAACTGCTGCTCATTTGTCACAGCCAAATAAAATGTCAAATAAAAGTGAGGGGGGCACTGTGTTTGTTTAATGGAGTGCAAGCTACCTGTTTCTATTGTTGACAGAAGACTAGAGTGTAAGTTCTGAATGTTAGAGGGAAGAAAAACCTCCACACCGAATCCGTACTTCCTTGGGAGTGGGGGCGGGGATGTAGGGAGACCATGGAGGAGGCCTGACAGATAAACACTGAGGTAAGTTTTAATTAGAGAGCAATAATACCACCCGCTCCTCTGCGTAAGTTGGTTGTGATTCCAGTGCAAACTGGCTGCCTGGAAAGCCCAAGTCCAAAACAGAGCCGAGCTATTTGCAAATCTGTAAGAATTCAGTAGAGCTCTCATCTTGCATTTTCAGGATAGACACACTCATCCAGTTGCTAGGAAAGCCAAATAATGAAAACATAGCTGGGATTTAGCAAGTTCCACTGGGAATTACCTATGATAGAGGGCAGGGCTGCACTTCCTCAGAACATGCTCCTGCTGTAAAAATTCACAAACCTGGCATTCATACAGGCATCTGTCGCTTGCTCTAATGCCAGTTCATAGTATACATACAAACATCTGCTTCCGTGCACAAAGGGATACAGAGCGCTTGACAGGTCTGTGTTAGCAGGGTTCGCAATGCCAGTTCTTTATGCAAAAACCCTAATGCTTCCCGTCAAGCCATTAGAAGTGATACAATCAGCCCAGGCCCCATTAAGCCATCAGTGTCCACCTGTGATAAAGATGGCCATTTGTTTTCTTAAAGCCCACTTAATGTCTGCTTAACTCAATTTGTCAGGAAATGTAGAACAATTTCCTCACAGCCTGAAATTTGGTAGTGGTTCAAAGTCAAAAGGCCAGGTCTAGTCCTATTCAAATGATATAATAAACAGTCTTCAAATTGAAATCTCCCTTGAGGAGCTGTTGTTTACTTAAAAAAAAAGAAAAAAAAATTATGTTAGCTGGAAAAGAATAACATTTGCGTCCTTTATTATTATATGTCTACCAGTGAAAAGGGCCATTGCTTGGTCGTATGAGAAAATAACTTTATTCTCCCCCTAAATTCAGCCAGGAATTGGTTTTAGGAGGAACAGAAGAGCCCTTGCAAAGCACCAGCCCCTTCATGTGGAAATCACTTCCAACTTCTTTAAGGAACCCCATTGTAATAAGCACAGTCTTACTTTTTTGGTCTAATTCTGTTTAAAACATTCTCCATATTGCTTATACTTCTAGCTTTTTGTTGGAGATTATTATTGCTTTTTTTTATACCCCCTAAAACAAAAATTTAAATGACTCTTTTTGAAAATATTTTATTTTGAAAATAATATTAATCAGATGGTGGGGCCAACTTTGCCACCATCTCCAATCACTTGTAATCACATGGCCACTCACATCTGCTTAGATATACCTGGTAGTCTGGAGGAAAGAAATCAGAAGACACTTCTAAATTTAACCCAAAGGGGGTGCTCTTAAATATTTCAGATATATCTGCTTCCTACCTTCCAAATTCATGGTCTGTACAAATCTTTTTCACAAATCTAATACCAATTTTGATGAAAAATGAAACCAAAGAAGTTAATTCTTGTTTGTCCAACAGCTTCTATATTCAGGACATTTAAATTTTTGTTTCCTTGTGTTCCTGCTTAGTAGGACTGAAAACTAGTAATATTAACTCTGAATTTCTCAGCCACCTGTGCGTGTAAGGTAAAGAACTGAGTTGATTTTCTGGATAATTTAATTAACAAATATTAATTGGGCATACAATATGTGTAGAATAATTGAGACAAAAGTAAAGTTTGGGGGTGTAAGCTGGATAACTATCTCATTTCTTTGCTTTTCTCTTCAAGAAGAGAAAGCCTTAGTTTCCAAAAGGAAAGAGAAATTGATATGACTTAAAAGCACAGGTATGAAATAAAACGTGTACTCAAATGTAAGGTGAACAGCAGCCTCTGTTTTGGCTTAAGAATATTACTGTGAAGTCTCATCCATAAACTACTGTTGTGTTTATAGGTTTTATATTCTACCTTTCAGAGGCTCACCCCAATAGGGAATAAAATTTCCCAAAGAAATAACTTGATTGAGAAAGAACCAGAAATTAGAATATGGGACTGGAATATATTTACATTCACACCACTGCAGGACACCCAGTCCTTCTTCAGCTTGCAAATATACAGTCCTATGACATTTTGGAGCTCTGGTGGCGTAGTGGTAAAGAGCTCGGCTCCTAACCAAAAGGCTGACAGTTTAAATCCACCAGCTGCTCCTCGGAAACCATATGGGGCGGTTCTACTCTGTCCTCCAGGGCTGCTATGAGTTGGAACCTACTCGATGGCACCTAACAACGACAACATGACATTTTAGGAGCCCTGTGGCTTGGTGGTTAAGAACTCAGGCAGCTAACTAAAAGGTCAGCAGTTGGAATCCACCAGCCACTCCTTGGAAACCATGTGGGGCAGTTCTACTCTGACCCATAGTTCTACTCCGCTGTGAATCAGAATTAACTCGATGGCAATGACTTGACGTCAGCGGGTTTGGTGTTTGGTATGGCATTTCATATATTCCCTAGTCTCTCTCAAATGCCCCTTATACTCAATATTTTCACCCATTCTATTCCCATGGGAGTAAAGTGGCAAATTCAGACTCTGCTTTCTAGATTCTGGAACACGTTCACTAAATAAAAGATTAACCTCAATTGTAATACCTAAGTGTACATGGTTTCCCTAGAAATGGTATTATCTGTGAAAATAATTTTTTTCTAGCATAGACCAAGCTAAAGGCTATCATCTTTACCAAACACACAGAATTATTTTTGTAATCAAAATAACACATACTCATTACAGAAATTTTGGAAAATACATTTTAAAATGGAAGAAAATTATCCATAGTCCTACTACACAAAGATAACATCACAGTTAATACTTTGGTATGTCTCCTCCCAGTCTTTTCAAATAACTGCTTAGCCAAACTATAATTATATGGTATATAAGCAGTTGTACAAACTTACTTTAATTTGTCCCTTTTTACAGATTACAAAAATAATAAATATTTATTGAAGTTAAAAAAAAAAAAATCCTGAATTTGATCACCAGGCTTTGGGGACATTTCCTTTTAAAAAAAAAAAAAATGCTTTTGAGTGGATTCCAACTAAGGGAGATCCCATGTGCGTCAGAGTAGAACCATGTTCCTTAGGGTTTTCAATAGTTGATGTTTCAGAAGCAGATCGACAGGACTTTCTTCTAAGGCACCTCTGGGTGGACTCGAACTCCCAACCCTTCCCAGAACATTTAACCTTTTGTACCACTCGGGGAACATAATTAACATAGGAATATCATAGACAACTTGATTTTCAGCCTTTATCGCTTCAACTCAGTTTTCTCAATATAATTACTACAGATACAAAGCATCTTTACCAAGATTCTTATAAACATTCTGCTGCTCTCTGCAACTCTGATTTTTAAGAGCCCAGAAATCCATTGTCGTCAAGTCAATTCCAGCTCATAGCGACTCTATAGGACAGAGTTGAACTGCCCCGTAGAGTTTCCAAGGAGCACCTAGTAGACTCGAACTGCCGACCTTTTGGTTAGCAGCCGTAGCTCTTAACCACTATGCCACCAGGGTTTCTGGACTCTCAAGAGATGAAGAGAAAACTTGTTTAGTAACTCTACAGCACAATGTCAAACAAATGGTGTCTGCTAGCAAACAACAGAACTGAACAGCACCAAGTCATTGTTTTAAATGGTCATTACTTGCCCCCAGAAATTTCACCTGATCTGTGAAGTGAAGGTAGACCACAAAAAAGACTTTACCTCTTATCAAGAAGGGAATGTAACTAAAGAGAAATAATCCCGTGGGGTCTTCTTGATTTTAGCTCCAAACTAAGTAAAGAAAGATGCTTTAGGTTTGTTTAAATGGCTGTATTCTTGAGTTTAGAATTTTAATTCATCACTTATATTAGCCTTCAAGTAAACTTTTCGAGAAAGCTATACTATTAAAAATCTTTGCATAGATGAGAATATCTTTCTGTTGTCTTACATGCAAAAGACAATTTGATTTTGCACACAATTTTGGGGCCAATTTTTTTTCCCTTATGAACTCAGCAGATACTGCTTTGTTTTCTTTTAGAATTTAGTGAGAAAAGTGTTAGCAAAGCCTGGATATTTATTTATTTAGTCTTGTTTTTGTCTGAATATTTGTAGGGTAATACTTTATCTTCGTCATTCAAAATTTTTGCCAGAATATATCAAGATAATATATTTACTCAATAATATTTTCTTACAACCAAGCTGCCGTATTCAATACTGAGATCTTTTTTTTAACTCATAAAAGTTTTCTTTAATTTTGTCCTTGAATATTGCGTATTTTTCAAATGTTCTGAATTTTCCTCAGGCAGACTTATAAATCTTAGATAATCTCTCAATTCTCTGACTTCCAACATGTCTACTTCCTACTCATTTTTTATGTCTTTGCCTTCTCCTCCACATTCTGGGGATCTTCTCAAGTTTGTCAACTATATATCACTAATCTTTCTGCAGTGACAATTTAGACCTTAGTGCAAAATTTAGTTTTGTTTTACATATTCAATTTTCATGCTGCCCTTCCTCAAATCATCTGTCTCCTTCTCCTCTTATCCTAGCATGCTTTCATTGTACCTTTTACTCTCCCTATGGCTATTTTTTTTTTTTTTTTTGCTAATCCTTTATTAAATTAGACACCTTAATATCTTGAATTCTATTGAAGATACTACAGAGTTTCCAGATAGTCTCATGATCATTGTGAGAATTCCACACTTCTTCTGAGTGTTGTCCTCTTACCTGAAATAAGTTTTTTCATAGGTCACATGTTGCTGGGGATTTTATGTTTACTTATCTTAAGAAAGGAAATATAGCCAACATTCTGTGCATACTGCCTTTTATCCTTTACTTCTAGTATAATCTTCCTTCCAGAACTCTACCCAGATGCCAAATTGATAATCACAGCTCTTACATGATTTTTATCTAGTTTTTTTTTTCCCCTCCTATGCCTCCCCCCCTTTTTTTTTTTTTTTTATGCCCCTACTCTATGTCCTGGCATAGAATTTTCTGGGATTCTATTCCTTGAGTCTCTAGGGACTCTAGAAAGATAAAGTACATAAAGCATTAAAGCATTAGAACTCCAAGAACGTGTTCCTAACAAGACTTTTCCAGTCTCTACTCCCTCCCACTGTGTTTTACATGTGATGAAACTACAATTCCTATGGTGACATGCCTTTATCAGGGCTCTGTTCTGCCTTCTACACACAGTCTCCTCAGTTACTGTATGGAAAGTGCTATTTCTCAATTGTTTCAGGAAAAGAAGTCCTGTCTGTAGTTATAAAGGGACTCATATAACTGGTGAGAAGGGAAAGAAGGAAAGAATTCATTCACACTATCCCCGACATGTTTTGTATCCCAGACAGTTGTATAGGAAAGAGCACCATGGCCCAGTTTTCTGATTGGCGTAGGCCTTGAGTCTTTGATTCTGAAATCAAACAGCTGAAGAAAGAGAAGTATGTTTCTATCTGCTCTCTGAAAGGTAGGTTGACTGGCTCAGCAGCAAAGGTGGTCCCATCACTGGCATTTTCCAATTCAATTCAAATGTTCCTTGGAGGTAATTTTTGTTTTTAGGTTAACTCTTGGTACCTGGGGGCCCTACTGACACAGTGGTTAAGAGCTTAGCTGCTAACCAAAAGGTAGGCAGCTCAAATCCACCAAGCTGCTCCTTGGAAACACTATGGGGCAGTTCTACTCTGTCCTGTAGGGTCACTATGAGTCAGAATCAACTCGACAGCGCCAGGTTTGGTTTTGGTTTTTGGTCAGTACCTGTGTAAGCTCATTTTAAAGATTTCTAGTCTTTTTTTTTTTTTTTTTTAATCATCGAGGGTGTTTAGTGAAAACTTCCAAGAGGGGGGTTACGTGTTGCCACCAGATGCCATTTTAAACCAAAAGTCAAGATTTGCATCAGTTCTGTTTTAGAGGGCATCACACTGATAGTTTACATTCAAATTCTTTCTTAGGGTGTAACCTCTGCCTACTGGCCTGTTCACATACATATCTTTACCTGGAAATGGCAGGGGGCCTGACAGGAAGATACTTTATTTTTAGGCCTGTCATTTTTAAGGCCCTTTGAGCTTCTAAGAAGATACTTAAAATCACAAAATATAAATCAATTATTTTGTCATAATTATAGATGTCAAAGTATTCTTTTCCATTTTAGGGATTTTTTTTTTTCATTATCTAAACCACACCTTGGTTCTTTATAAAAAGAATTTTAGACTTTACACTATTGGCTTGAATTGCCGGTAAAGAGGTGTGTGAATGGCCTGAAGTTATACATTTGCAGAGGAAATATCATCCAGACGCTGAAGTCAGCCTTTTCTTGGCAGACAGCTAAGAACCATACCGAAACTGAGTCTAAAATCTTCAACAAAAGAATTCCACAAGCTCTTACCTTTGCAACGGACGTTAATTAAAAGAAGCCATCATATCCCCTGTGATCAGAGTTGAACTACTATCAATCAGAGTTCACCACACAATTAACACTTGGAACCGATGAACAAATGGAAATTATAGCAAGAAATTTTTAGGTCATGTTCGTGAACGAACATATTCTCTAATCCAACTATCTGTCCCTCACCTTTTAAAAGAAAAAAAAAATTTTTTTTTTTAAGCACTCTGGTCACAACACACTGGGCAGATTTTGTTTTTGGTGAGGTGTTTGCCATTACATATTGCACATAATGTATGGTACTGTTAAGAGGAAAAAATTGGAGTCAAAGTGGCTGGAAAGTTAGGTCTGCTCTGTAGCACTGTGAGATTGTTGACATCTGCCGAGGTTGGAGCGCTCAGTAAGCAGGAAATGGGGTGTCACTCTGAGTGGTAGTTTACCATTATCCTGGCATCCTAATGAAGTGTCTGCAGTGCACAGAGCTTCTGGATGGCATCTTAACGCACGGCTAAGCAAAAGCACTTCTCTCCCTGTCACTGTCATCCATCTGCCTGCACCCTACTGTAGCCAATGGGATGGAACCATGCTACAATGTGCTATAAGCCATTTAGAGTTGCACATTGCATAATCAGCCCCATCAAATATGTAAAAAATGGCTATTATTGGTTATTTTCCTCAAAGTCTGGCACCTGGAGTTTGATACATTAAAGTTGAACTTTTCTAAGTGCTGCTTTTGCTGTTAATTCCACTTTGTTCCCCCACTATCCAACTGGCAATGAGTTGCATTGTCATTGTCTTAAGTCTTGTTAATGGATTGAACGAGTTGTATGAATATTCATTAAAAACTTCGCCCCTGTACATCACACTTGGTGAATTCATCAATTCGCAATATAACGGAATGGTCATTTTCTTTGAGATAACCATTTTTAAGCAAAGGACAAAGAATACATCAACTCAAATCACAAATTGGTTGTTTTCATCTTAGAGCACTTTTTTTCGTTTGAGGTGGTAGTTTGAGGTCTTCGGTAGATTTCCTTAAAGACACAGTGTATTTCTGCAAATGTATTTGCATTTTAAGCTAGTATTGTCAACGCTGGATGATTAAATGTACTGCTTCAATATTACCTCCAATGAAATTAAAATGCAGTGGCCAGGAGAATATCTGTGATTAAAAAAATGGACATAAATAGAGCAGGGTGTGAGTGTAATCCTCCCTGAAACTTCTGGTTAGGCCGGCCACACGTGATCCTTGCAGACAAGACTGCAAAGCAGCTGAGCTCTCATGGCAGGAATGTAAGTGGTGCGGTGGTTTCAGAATTGAGGAGGAGCTTTCTGCCATGGGTAGGGGCAACAGGGATCTGCTAAATTGCAGGGGCATAGGAGGAGGTTAGATAAACAAGAGGGCATAACATAATTCGGTTGCATCCGGAATTTTTTCACAGACATTAAAACTATGGTAAACAGAACAGCAGGGAAGCTTGCACTGCATCACAGTGGGAAGCTTAAAGCGTCTGCCCGAACTGTGCCTGGCTCCAGCCACTGCTAGAAGTCTCGGGCTTTCATTAGCACTCAACAACTCACCCAGTTCCCCAGAAAAAGGGAAAGATCCAAGCTGCAAAGTCCCTCACTAATTATAGTAAATGCTCTCAGGTTACAGTATTTTGGGGGGCAATAATGGCATGATGGTGTTAAATTAGAACAAAAGAGTCACTCTGAAATAAAATAGAATAAAAGGGTTTGTTTTAAATCAGGATAGCCTTTCATTAATTTGGCAAGGCAGTGTGTTGAAATATTAGGCCGCCTTTTTAAAATGAAATTTTAGATAACTGAATCAAGTTGTGTACAACTCCTTGTGAACAGTAAAATCACCTACTCCCTGTAACCCCTAAATTTATGTAAATATGTCTTGCAAGTCTCCAAAACAGATCCTGTTTCCTTTGGAGGAAATTTGTAATAATACACAATATGGAACAAAGTACTGTGCATCAGGTTAAAGTTTTGTTTTGTTTTTTTCCCTTGAAGAACTGGAGTTATTTGAGAAAAATATTGGTTTTCTTCAAAGGGAAAGTGGTTTGCTGTTGATGCCCATAAACATTTGAAATGATAGATTTTTTTTTTTTAATGGAATGATAGGTGTTTATTTTTGCTAAACCCAGACTGGAGATGCTGGTTTCTTCCTTCATATTCCCCCAGCTGCTGTCAGCCTTACAACACATCAGCTTTCCTTCATGTGCGAACATTTCTCCAGAACTCATTTGCAAGAGTCGAAGCAATATTAAACACCATATTCAACCCTCTTTTAAACACACAAAGAAATGGGAAAACACATCACAACTAGACCATTGAGAAAATCCTCCTTTTGAATTTACTGTTTGCTTCACATGCCTAGTGCAAAATACCCCACATGGTCCCGTTTGTGATCCATTTGAAACAATCTTGATTTGCTTAAATTGTTACATTCTTCTTGCACATTTCTTCCTAAATGCAAAAATGGCAAAGAATTCTCCTCCCTCTTCGTTGTAAAAGTGCAGAATTTCTGGCTTGTTTATTCCTAATGGAACACTTGAGAAAGAAGAAAATATATAAATATCTCTTTCAGAAGATTACTTGCCTCAATCTTTTTGAGGGGATTTGTTCATTTCTTCCCCATGGTAAACAACTTGGGCTTCCCATGGTAATTTTCCATTGTCCAGTTAATGCATTTCACTTGGCTGACTTGACCCCGTGGTTCTAAAACATCACACCTTCTAATATTCTTATTTCTTCCATACTCTGTATTAATGTGTCATTTAGGACATTGTTAGAGATAGAACCTAAGCACTTTTTTCAAACAAATTTGTTGGAGGGAATTTCTACTCCATTGTAACTTATTAAAACAGAGTCTGGGAGGGTGAGGTAGAAACAAAATAACCACAGAAACTATGGTTCACTGTTCACAGTTATGAGAACACATTTCTAAGCTAAGAATTTCAGGCAAGAAATGGCTTAAGTGTTTCGAGTATTTCAAATCAAGCCTAAGAAATTTTGTCTGATCTACTGGCAAATGTTCTATTGACAAGGTCAAGAACAAAGAAAAGTCAGGCCACCAAGACAGAAGCAAGAATAAGTATTAAAAAAAAAAAAAAAGTAGACAGTTTATCAACTTCAATTTATAAAGTAACGGGCAGTCACTTTACAGAATGTTTGCGTAGATAAGTTCCCTAACTGTAGTGAGAGTATGTCCGTAGGTATGCCTACCATACCCGTGGTTCTTCAAAAATTATATTAAGGATGTTAATAAAAAATGGCTAATACTTTCAAGAAACTGTTAAAAAAGAGAGAGAGAAGGAGAGGAAAGCAAGCTGTGGCAAAAAAAAACCTCGGCTCAGCAGCTTTCTGTGGGAAATGGTGAAATGTGACTATGTGATTTATAATGAGAAAAGGTATCTACAACATACAATTTTCTACCTAGCTGCAAATAATAATTCATAGTGATGTCCCTTCCAGATAAAAGACCTTTGCTATGTAGGACCCATGTGGTAAAATGATCATGATAAATGTCAGACCAGTGCAGGTAACGGCTTTACAAACCATTAAGATTAGCTGGCTCTTTTTTCCGATGATAACAGTAACCATGCTGTGACTCTATGTGGTAATAATATCTCAGTCCTGATAAATGCCAGAGCCAGGCAGAGGTGTTTATCATTCCCAGTTCAGAAATGCTGACTAAAGTTACCACATGTTGCCTGCTTTTCTTCTTTTACAATAGTCTTACAATTAAAAAAAAAAAAAAAGCTGATTCATAAAATTATTTTATTCCCACCTCTAAGAGGATTTTGGTAATTACGCATTTGTTTAACTCTGCTGTGTTTTCAGTGACACTGTGTGGCCGTTGCAAATGGACAAACAGTCCACCATACTAACCGTTATCTCCTCTGTAAACATCTTTGGTTTGAAACAAATGGTTATGGATAAAGTTCAATATGCTTACTTTAAGAAAAATTTTTTTTTACTTTTTTAAAAATTGTAAATACATGTAGCATAACATAACATTTGCTGTCTCAACATCCATCACATGTATAATTCGGTGACATTGTGTTGATCATGTGTGCAACCATCACCATTAACCACCTTCAAATTTTTCCAAAAAATTACTTTTTAACCCAAAAGATGGAAAATGTATTACTTTGTCCACATATTTCCAAATGATATGATAGATCCTAGTTGTGTTAAAGTGAGGATTTTTTTAACCCTCTGTAATTTGTTTACTAATGGAAAGAGTCAGAACACTTGACCCTTATATTCAAAACTTCAAATTTAGAAAATTATTTGTAGTTTCCACCCTCATGAAAAATTTTCAAAGATAATGCTTCGTATAAATAGCTACTTTGAATATTTGAAATAAATTATTCGTCTATGATTAGGAGTATATCAAATGACTCGAAATGATAACACTTGTTTTTAAAAAGAAAGCTTGTAAAACCAAAAATACCTATAGTTTAAGGGAAATACAGGAAAGCTGAATTCAAAGAAATGAACTAGTGAGCTTTATTTTCTCAGCACAGACTCTTGCCTGAGGATGAATGAGTGTCGTTTGTAAGTTACAGAAATGTACTCGGCCACCATGACAACTCCAAAATTACTTTAAAGAACAAGAAATTCTAGGGAGGACAATAAGACCATGCAATAAGATTGCTGCTGGGGTGGGGGTGTGAGCTGTTGTCGTACCTCTTTAATTCAGACAAAGACAGGCGTATCACTGCAAAACTGAGGAATGGAAGTTTGGTTTAAGAGACAGCTTCAAATGGGTAAATTTCAGACAATCTTCTAGCTGTCGTTACCCGTCATCAAGTCAACTCCTTCCTGGTCTTGCACCATCCCCATGATCAGTTGAAGATCACACCCTTGCGATCCATAGGGTTTTCAATGGCTGATTTTTGGAAGTAGATCACCAGGCCTTTGTTCCTATTCTCTCTTAGTCTGGAAGCTCTGCTGAAACCTATTCAGCATCATAGCAACGTGCAAGCCTCCACTGACAGATGGGTGGTGCCTGTGTGTGAGGCTCATTGGCTTGCACTGGCCGCAAGGTGAGCCCCAGGCTCCCTTAGGGAAGGTGAGAATTCTACCACCGAACTACCGAGGTCCCTAGGGAACCTTACTATCCTAAAACTGATTGCATGAAAGCAATAGTCTTTATTAAAAGTTATTTGGGGCCTAAAAATTGAATACTGTTTCTAAACTTGCCCCCCCCCGCCCACCAATATGAGGCCAATGCACTGGAAGTCCTTAGAATAATCTAAATACAGTTACATAATAAGGAAAAGATGATTTTGTTGCTTTACTGAATTGATTTGGAGTTATATAAAGACATCAAGAATAGTAACTAGAAGACCTTCAAAAGTTGCTTAAATGAACATTTTTGTTCACTGATTTGTGTCAATTACATTTCCCAATTATTTTGAATTTTTTGGTAGAATAAGCTCTAACATCTTAGAAGCTTTTTTACTTTAACAATCGTCTTAGATGATCCCTTTCATTCAGGAGAAAGCTATAAACTTTATTTATAACTATAATGTGACATATATTTAAGTATCTGTTTTGTCATATTTGGTATTTTATCTGTCCCTCTGGACCCGAAATGACTGAAGAAAACCAACTTTGTATCTGCTACAAGTTGAGCATAGGTCTTGATAAATATTTGTTTTCTTCAACCATATGTATGTATGTTTAATACTCTATATTACTTAAGAAATATTGGGGTTTTTTTAAATAATATTTTCCTAATTGCTTATTTCTAGGGAGTAGGAATATAGGTGGAAAGAAGTAGAGGTTGCTCTTAACACTATTAGGTTTGTCCCCAACAGCATACTGTGGATGGCCTGGCTCCTCCTGGACAAGCATCAGATATGGCTTCCAAAAAATATTGCTAAAGTGGCCAGTGAAGTGCAGCTTTCCTCGCAGGTTAAGGAACTCATGGACTGGTGGCAGTAAATTGGCCAGAGTATTTTTAATTCTGACATTTACTAACACTTGTGGATTATTTCCATTTTAAAAAATTTCTTCCCAAGAGGCCTTGCTTATTCAAAAAACAGACAAAACATAAACATACCCTGGAAGGAGAAACTATGCGTAGAAGAGACATTCTGCATACAAATGAGGTGATCAAGTCTAATTCCCCTTTAGAGAAAGAAAAGAGTCTTAACAGAGTCAAGTAGATTCAGTCCCTGATGAGCCTTTTCTGCCCTGTAGGTAACGTTCCTCTATTCTCAAATTGAACTGTTTTCGACATAGCTTACCCAAACCAAAAACCTACTGCTATTCGGTTCCCAAGGCTGTAAATCTCTACGGAAGCAGAGTGCCACATCTTTATCCTATAGAGCCGCTGATGGTTTCGAACCGCCCACCTTTCAATTAGCAGTCCATCACGTTAAGCACTGCGCCACCAGGACTCCTTTACATAGCTTAATACCATCTAAAATAAAATTTGCCAGATTTTGACAGACACTGAGGAGGTGCCTACCTTAAAATTAAATATAAAACATGGCCTTTCTGTTTCGTAGGAAAAAATCTTGGAAAATTGCAAATTTCTAACTTATGAATTAGTCTGAAGGCCATAGCTTTTCCCTGTATATGATGCAATGACACTTCTATTTATAATATAGCTACTTATGAGTTTTAACCAAACACTCTTTGATAACTAATGGCATTCTGTATATTTACGAAATTATCACATACTGTAGGATGCTGCTTTTTTTTTAAGAGAATAAATAGCACAAAAGAGTAAAATATATGGCTTTAGTTGATTTTGGAAACAACCTGAAACTATGAGCAATCTTATGTCATGGGTGACAGGATGATTAAAAAAAAATTTTTTTTTTTAGGATTTTAACGGGAAAAGAACTGGCACCCCCAGTATATGCTCTGCATTTATATGCATTAAAACCTATGAAATAGGTGTAACTTTTGTTATTTTCAAAGGAGAAGCTTGAAGCATGAAGAATTTAAGCAGCTTGACCCAAATCAGACAGCAGTGCAGGAATTTTTACCCAGTTTTTCAAACTTCTCCATGACATGCTGTTTCTCTTATTTATAATAAAAGTTTGAAGTATGTGTGTATTTATATCCATTTGTGAGGCTTAAATTTGCCCCCAGAATACCTCTACCTAAAGTAAATGTAAGCTATTTAAAGATCATTTATCAAGCAATTTATTGCCATATCTCAGAAGATTTCATAACACCCAACTCAATTTTTATTATAATTGAAAAGCGTGTGCGCAAAGATTCTAACAATTGTGTAGGGCATGCTGAAACAAATAAAATATTCTTAGAATATACTCATTCTTCCTGTAAGCAAGGGACCATCTTTAACTAATTTCAAAATGGCCATGATACAAAGAAGTATAAACCAAAAAACTAAAACTGCTTTCTTCCAAATATAGCCGTGACATATAAATGATGACCATGATTTTCATACAGGATACAGTATACATTCCAGAATAACTTTAAGAAGCAGAACAGCTGTGATACTGCTGACCTCCTTAAAACAGAGGGTACAGTTGTCCTTTAAGAATTGTTGATAAATAGAATGAATAGCATTCCCTATGTCTTGGTTCCTGGGAGAATCTGGTCTTCTTCTGGGTAGACATATATAACAAAGCAGAATTTATTTTGAAACTTGATTTAATATGTAGCTATAAATAAGTTAAGGATAATAAATGCATGGCTGATAAGGCCAGAAAAGGGTCCTGGATCATCAGGTCCAGGGTTCTGCATTGTGCAAGACTTTTTTCATCATCATGGAACTTTATCTTATCTCCTTTCAAAAAGGTATTTGGTTGTAAATGTCTCTGTTTTAGTAGCAACATTTCATGCAGATAAATGCAAATGCAACTATCATAAACCGTATTTCTAAAAATGGGTCCTCAAAACCATGAATCAGGGAAAAACTATAAAGCTCCATCTTTATCATATCATTAAAAGCTATTTCTCAGGATATAGTAGGTGTTGCTTCTCTAAGTAAGCAGAGTTGTTTTTGCAGAAGCTCATTAACAATGAGTTTCTCATAGTTTGAGAAGATGGTGCCATTGCATGAGGAGTGGGCATTAAAACATAGATTTGTCAAAAATGAAGTACAAGAGAAATGTCTCGTATGCAGTTGTGGGTTCACAGCTTAAAGACTGGGGGCAGTCTTTAGATTCAGGTGGGGAACTCAAAAAGAGGTAGTAACAAACACTGAGTAAATACAAAAATAAATCATAAAGGAATGAGGGTAGGAGCAAAGGTGAGTGAGAGGGGAAAGAATTGTTATTACTGGAAAAACTTTGTGCAAGTCTCCTAGTATACTACTTTATGTAGAAGGTTCCCTTCCAAGCAGGAAAAGTCAAATAGTCATAACGTAAAAAAGTCAGAGATCTCTCAAAGTCTTCTCAAAACTTTTAATACTTCACAATAATGAGAAGCCATATGCTGAAGGAGAAATATTAATAGAAAATGCTGTCTTTCAGATGCTCACTGAATCAATTGAAGACAGTTGACACATCTTTAGTAAGCTGTGTATGAATCTTAGCTCATTAACCACTCCTGTATTATGTATGCTGAATCCAATCCCTAATATGACACATCAATAAACCAGATCTGAAAAGGTGTCATTTCGATTTTAATGTATCCGATTATATTTTTAGATGTTCCACCACTTAGAAGTGTTGGTGTTATTTCCTGATTTTACAAGCTATGGAAGAGTGGGTGCGGTATTGATCTGAATGAAAGACCACTGCTTTCTTATAACTGTTTGCAAAGATTTTGTCTTGATTATATTGCAAGAAAAAAAAATTGTTCCTCCTTAATCATAGTTCAGCCCTCTCCAGGCCATCCACTTCCCTCTCCAAAACTTAAGTATAACAGAGCCACAAATATTCATGTACCACTATCCAATTGTCTAATTCCTCAAGTGTGAGGAAAATATTTCCATAAAATATTCTTCACGTCAGGCGTTTCTTATAGGTAGACGTGGGAACTACCACATACTTTTATAATGATTCTTATAAATAACTGTTCACCAATCTGAGCATCAATCACTCAGCCTATCACAAAGTATTTAGTGTGTTGTGTAATGCCAGGCTACCTCAGCAATACCAACTCAGTTCAACTATCAGCCGCTACACTTTGACCGCTCAGTGCAGCCAGACAATAGTCTAATTGTTTGAAGTAAAAGATGAGCCACACCCAGTTTGGGCTTCAAAAAAGGTGAGGGGGAAAAAGAGTGAACATTTATGGAGTGCTGACTTTTCACTAGTCATTGTGCTAGGTGCACTACGCCTCATTTTATTTAATTCATAAAACTATCCTTTTAGATGTTATTCAAAGAGAGTAAGCAACTTGCTCAAGACTACACAGCTAATAAAGAGCTGGTACAGAATTCAAACGAAAGTCTGTTTCATTTACATGTTCATGTCTTTCACTCGTTCATTCATTCTTCATTCATTCAACCCACTGTATTCCAGTATAAGTATTGCCTAGCTTTACAGGAAAATCCCCAGATTGATGAAGACATTTGACAGATGTTTAGACAGTGGAAATACTGTGTAAAGTGTTGTGTAAGTAGAATGTTCTAAATGGAGTGAAGCAGAAGAGGGACCGTTGAGTTTATCTAGGGAAGTTCATAAATCTTTTACCTGGTAGCTTAACAGACTCATGTTTGATTTGCTACCCAAGCACCATGGCAGTGGCCTTGTAAATTTAAATATTTCCAATTAAGCAACGCCCAGCCTTTCTTAGACTCACCCCAACTGGATCATATGTTTCCAAAAACTGGACTTTGCTGCCTGCTGCCATTAGGTCGACTCTACTTATTGTCTGTCAGACTTAATTTGTGGCTGCTGCTTCTGTAGACCTCAATGTCAACAGATCCCTTTTTGGAGACTGACAGTGATGTGGTCATTACTATGATCAGGGATTTCAGTGAAATTAGAAAAGGTTTTTCTTCCCCTCCCCTCGCCTTCCCTCCCCTCTCCTCTTCTCTTCTCCTTTCCCCTTTCCCCCGCACTCTGTTAGTCTGTATCACTTATAGGCACCTCTCCTGAGGTACTTAGAATATGTTTCAAGGACTAAGTTGCAGTTCCTTCAAATCTTCAACAGTTATCGGATGCATTCCTCCACAATAACACTTAACAAATATTTTGCAGCAACTATCTCCTATTTCAGGGTGAGCTTTCTATCTGACCGAAAACACTCTTGGAGAATTCCAAGGCAGGAGCTTTGGTGGCACAGTGGTTAAGCTCTCGGCTGCTAACTGAAAGATCAGTGGTTCGAACCCACCAGCCGCTCCACTGGAGAAAGATGTGGCAGTCTGCTTCAGCCTTGGAAACCCTATGGGGCAGTTCTGCTCTGACAATGAGTCAAAATCTACTCGACAGTAATGGGTTTGGTGGAGGGTTTTTTTTGTTGTTGTTGTTATTTGCCCCCTAGTTTTGTTGAAACAATTCAGGCATCCTCAATCCTAACATCCTCTTTGCTGCTGGAACCAAGTGATTCACAAGATCCTTAGGTAAATTACACTCTTACCATGCCAAACTATGTAAAATGTATCCATACGTACGTATGCGTACATATGTGTCCATATGTCTGTGTGTTGTATGTGCGTATACAGGAATATGTACATGTATATTAATATGTGTATAATCATTGGTGTGTGGCATTAACTTCAGATGCTTAGATGCAAGCTATCCATTGCACCCCTGACCTAGGCATCTTGTTCCAATTTCACTCTTCTCTTTATTGACTTGTCTTACATCTTTTTATGAGTTTCTGCTGTCCATAGGTTCCAATTGGTCCTATAAAGCACCATATTTTCCTACCATCATTAATCCACAAAGGAGTTTTCTACCCCTTTTGCAGAGAAGATTAGATCTGCTGCTGGCAGTGATGTTGCAACCAAACTGCTTTTTCTGTTTTCTCTAACTCTCCCCTTTGTCTCTTTCACTTGCAGCTGTCCAATCCATATTATTTTGAAACTTTTCTAAGAATAACTGCAATTTTGAATGCTTTGACTGTGGGAAGCATTATTTATAGGTCTTTGTGGTTTTAGGTGGAAAAAGAAGCTTCCAAGCAGAGTTCTACTAGGAATACTGCCCCCATCTCACTTCAGCCAAATACCATCTTCAGCAGGATATTTTCCTATAATTCCTAATAAAGAGGTTTTTTTGCAACAATGTATTGAAAATACTTTCTGATTCTGAACTCTTTCTCATCCTACTCTGTGAAGTTTACAGGGTTCATAGAAGTATGAAGTTATGAATTGGACTTTCTGAAGTACATCATATTAAAAACTGTGTTTGGCCTTCGTATAAGAGATCCACCCTCAAAGGCTTCGAAACACAAGGTCTTATTTTCTTTCATGAAAGAAACCCAGAGGCAGGCAGTATCCAAGGCCGGTCTGACTATGCTACAGCATCAGGGAGGCTCATTCCAGCCGCTTGTTCCACTGTGCATAGCCTCATTTCTCAAGGTCATATCATGGTATAGCCATTGCATGTCCATTGTAGGAAGCAGAAAGGACAAAAACAGAAAGGCAAGTCCAAGAGCTAAATCAGCCCCCTTTACGCAGCCTCACCAGAAAAACCCCACGTAACTCTTTGACTTAAGTCTCATTGCCCAGATTTGGTCACGTGGCCATACCAGCTGCCAGGGAGACTAGGAAATTTACGTTTTCAGCTGGGTATATTGTCACCTCCTTAACAGTGAGATTGTCTTGAGAAGGATAAAGAGAATGGATATTGTGTTGGTGTCTGCCTTACATATCATTCTTTTATAGGTTGTCTTTTCCAACAGTGGCCTCTTTAGGCTCATCAGGAGCTCTGTGTCAGAAGTTAGACATAAAGCATACACCTAAGTCAGTGTATCTAATATCTTTAAATTAGATAAACAATTAAACTTCTAAACCAAAAACCAAACCTGTTGCTGTCATGTCATTTCTCACTTATGGAGACCCTATGGGACAGAGTAGAACTGCCCTATAGGGTTTCCAAGGCTGTAATTTTTATGGGGGCAAACTGCCACATCTTTCTCCCATGGAGTGGTGGGTGGGTTCGAACTGCCGACCTTTCTGTTAACAGCCGAGCACTTTAACCACTGCACCACCAGAGCGCCTCTCTAGATGGTTAGGACCTGTTCAAGCTGTGTTAAGTTGAATTCCCTAGTGTACTAAGTATCTTGGTTTTTATTATGTCATCCGTGGTTTTAAAGGAAAAAAAAAAATAAAATGAGGGAAAGCAATGTATGTAATATGCAGTTTTCTAGAACCTCCTATGTTTTAAATGTATGTGACCAGCTATTATGCTATTTAAAATTTAGGTTTTTTTTTTCACTCCCTTATTTTATAGCAAAAATAAAATGTGTTAGAGAGAAAGGAAAGAAATAGAAATAAATAAAAATAATTAAAAGGTAGATCCTTTGATCTCCCACAGAATCATCAGCAACAGAATACAGTACTTATACTTAATCACACTGGGTCCTCTTGTATAAGTTTCCTATGCTTGCTGTAAGAAATCACTGTAAACTTAATTACCTAAGAATATGCAAATTTATTACCTTACAGTTCTGGAAGTCAGAAATCAGAAATCAATTTCCCTGGGTAAAAAAAAGACACCAGCGGCCCTGTGTTCCGTCTAGAGGCTCTGTTTCCTTGCCTTTTCCAGCTTTTGGAAGCCATCCTCACTCCTTGGCCAGCGGCTCCACATCACATAGCCTTTTCTCCCGCAGTGTCCATCTTCACACCGCCATTTCTCTGATTCTGACCTTCCTACTTTCCTCTTACAAGGACCCTTGTGATTATTTTGGGCCCACTTGGATAACCCAGGATAATCTTTCTATCTCAAAATTCTTACTCACATCTGCAAAGTCCCTTTTGCTGCATAAGGTCACATATTCACAGATTCGTAGGATTAGGACGTGGGCCATTATTCACTCTACCACACCGTGTAACATCAGAAAACATTTTAAAGAACCAACCCAATACCTCAACTTAACAGGAAGATCACGTTAAGGTCACGCCATCGCTGCTTTCCTACTACCATGATCTAATTCAGAGTCAAAATAAACCCGACGAGAACTATGTTGAGCACGCCTATTGCTTTGGTTGTTGATTAGGACTTTTAGTTGATAAATCCTATCTGCAGTTCTCCTAAGAAAATTTTCTCATGTGTCTATGAAATCCTACTCTTTCCTAACTTTCTTTTTCAATTTCTTTCAGAAAAGCAAGACAACAATGCAAGAATTGAAACTGTAAAGTCTCTGGTACAAAAACTCCCTCCACCAAATCGTGACACCATGAAAGTTCTCTTCAGACATCTAACTAAGTAAGTTGTAAAGGTTTCTGAATGTGTCATCTTATTATCATTTTCTAAATGAACAGTATTTAACTCCAGATCTTTATGACAAGAGTTTCTAAATGCATCTATCTCAGATTTCCCCCTCTAGCTGATCTAAAACTTCCCTGAAGATGATGGGGAATGTACTAGAGTTAGGAAGGAGAACCTACAGAAGGACCTTCTGAAAGAATTTATTTTTTCTGGCCTTTACAACAAGTAAATGTTTGTTAAGTGACTGTCCTAACCCTTGCCAGAGCCCTGCCTAGGATGTACCATCTTTACCTTGATATCTAGTTTAATGGAAAGAACATGATTCAAATATGAGTTAAAAAACCCAGCCGTACCAAATACCAAGTGCTGTGATCACAAATAAGTTAATTAAACTCTCTGAAACCCAATATCCTCATCTGTAAAATGTTGAATCAGATTGATAACATGCCATCCATGGAAACTGCTAAGTACTCCAGGCAGAAAGGAGAAAAAAAAAAGCAAATGTAAAAACCCAGAAGCTTGGAAGAGCTTATTTATTTGAAAAGCAGAAGTTCAGCCAGCATGGCTTCAGCATAGTGAGCAAGGGGGATGGTAGAAACTGAGGTCCCAAAAGTTATATCAGTGTCACATCACAAAGGTTCTTGTGGGCCATGGTGAAAGATTTGAATTCTATTCCAAATATAATGAAGAACCACTGAAGAGTGTTAAATTAGATGAGTGTAAAAGGTCATTCTGGCTGCCGTGTGCAGAATGGATTGCAAAAGTGAAAGCAGGGAGACCTACTTATTAACAGGCAACTATAATAGTTCAAGAGACCTGGCAGCACAGTGGTTAAGAACTCAGCTGCTAACCAAAAGATCAGCAGTTTCAATCCACCAGCTGCTCCTTGGAAACCCTACAGGGCAGTTCTGCCCTGTCCTATGGAGTCACTATGAGCTGGAATCAACTCGACAGCAACGGGTTTGGTTGTAGTTCAAGCAAGAGATAATGTGGCTTAAGTGAAGCTCTCAGAAGTGAATGGAGACAGTCTGAAGGTGGATCAGGTTGGATTTGCTGATGGTTAGGATGTGGTGGGTAAAGGAAAGGAGAAATCAGGTGTGCTTCTCAGAGTTTGACTTGGGCAAGTGGAGAATTGGTATTGCCAATCGGTGAGACTGTGGTAGGGGCAGGTTTGAAACCTCCGTTCTGGACATGTTAATTTCGAAATGACTGATAATCATTTGCCTTCTGTTAACACCTTGTTAAGATAAGGCAGAGTGCAATACAAGTGATGAGATTTTAGCTTTCACCATATATGTGTGTTGAAACCCGATAGAGTTTCAAATAGTTTGGGAAGTTTTGCTTTCTTAGGTTAAATTCTCTTAATGACCATGATCACCTATTCTTTGGGATGAGTCATTCTTACAGATTGTTTAGCTAATCCATTACATGATTTTTAATTGTAAAAGTAATACATGCTAATGCAAAAATAAAATTTAAACAGCAGTGGTATACATACATCAACATTAAAAGGTTAAATTTGCCTACCAGCCACTCAGCCCGCTGAGCAGAAGTAAATAACATTTTGATATATGTCCTTCTAGACCTGTTCCTGAGCACATGCAAACATTTGTGTGTATGTTTGCTTACTGTTTGAAGCACTTCATACTGCATCTGTTGTTCTGCACCTATTTTGTAACTCATGAACAGTCTTTTGTTTCATTAAACAGATTTCCCTGATTCTCTCTAATGACGATGTCTTAGTTACCCAGGGCTGCTAAAACAAATGGCACACGTGGGTGGCTTTAAGGAATAGAAATTTATTTTCTCACAGTTCTGGAGGCTAAAAGTGCAAATCAGGGTCTTGGCCATGTCTATTCCTCTCTTGTTGATAGCCCCAGACATTCCTTTGTTCTTTGGCATTTCTTGATTTTTAGACAATCCTCACATGGGTATCTGTCTTCCTGTGTATGATCTCTATGTATATTCTGATCTTTTTATAACTCAGAAGTGATTAGGCTTAAGATTCACCCCCATACTGGTATAACCTCATTAGCATAACAGAAGAAAACCCCTGTTTCCAAATGGGGTCATATTTACAGGTGCAGGGATTAGAATTTCAACACATATTTTGGGAGACCACAGTTCAAGCCATCACATATGCCATAGTATAAATAGGTAGATGGCCGTGGTATAAATAGTCCATAATTTGCCCAACTAGTCATCGCATCAGGGAACATGTTTTAATCTAATTCATCATCTTAGTTTTTCTCTAATTTTATTCTCAGAGGACACACTTGTCTCGAAGTTCAGAACATCCTTTATTGTTAGAATGTCTCTTCTTGTCACTGCTACATACTGGCTACCATAGGAAGCCAAATATGGTTCAGTGAAAGGATCTTGGGCTTTAGAGTAAAAGAGTGAGAAATCTAGAGCCAAATACTTGTCTCATATTTTACTGCCATTATGATTTTAGGCAAACAAAATCGGATTAAATAATGCCGACCATATCCTGTGGTTATGATTATTAAATTAAATAATACATATACAATGCCTGCACAGGGTAAGCATTTCTCAAATGTTAATTCTTTTGCCTTAGGACCTAGACACACCATGAAATGGGTTTCAAGTTACAAGTAAATACTGGAGTGCTTATCTCAGTAACTTTAACTGAACCAAGTCGTAAAACAAATGGAAAAGTATACTTTTTAATGCTATGCAATACCTGGTCTTGGTGTTCTTGTCTTGAGACATATCCATTACTTAATCTCAATTATTGCTTTTTTTTTTTTCAACTGAAAGAACTGCTATAAAATGAAGAAACTAAGAACTCAGCTAAATTCTCCACCAAAAAATGAATAAATAAATAAAACACCCAGATGAGAATCCATCCAGTTAAAAACCTACGAAGGATGGGAATCTCCCATATTATACAATCCCAGCATTAAACATTAATACTTGATTATGTTTCTTATATCTAAGTTAATTCCCTAATTTTGTCAGAACATTGGTTTCATTCTGTTTAGCCAATGAAACAGATGTTTAAAAATAAGACTTAAAGTCAGATTATTATATCACCTTCATAGCATTCATTTTACAAGGCTGCTTGTTATAGATGGGTAGAAAAAGTGTTATTTGCCAGCCACCAACCTTTCCTGGGTGGTGTGACCATATTCCACCCTTCACCAATTTATAAACTGGGTTTAATTATGCACAAGTGTGTGCATATGATTATATCTTGTTAAGCATTTCTTGCTAAGTTTTTGATAAACAGCCAATCGTGGCATGTCATCAAAGCCCGAGAAGACTAAATAAGAAGATTGTTTAACGAGAATTTAAATACATTCATGTTTGAAAGAATCATTAGAATGTTTTCCTTAGTCTTGATGTATTTGGTAGTTCTTCAGAAAATCTACCGTCAACACTTGTATGTAGTGTTTATTCAAAATTGTTGTAAATATATATATTTTTTGAAGTTTGTTTAGTGAGGGTCAGGGAACATAATGAAGTGCCACAAATTCCACTTGACCTACGTACTCTACAGCCAACAGAATAGAACTCCATCTTTGCGGAGCTCTGAGTTAAACTCTTTTCCTCAAAACAGAGCAGCTACCAATGGAGGAAGCTTGCATAATCAAACTAAAAAGTGAGTTTAAGCCCTGGCCACAAAAGACAGAATTTGTAAAGGGTTATGATGATATTAAAGACAAGATTGCACAATGGCTGCATAGGCTGAATAGTCTCAGAGTCCTCATTCTTGATCAAACTCAAGGTCAAGTTCTATGCTTCTGCTATGATAGCTTGAGACCAGGAATTCAAAATAAGCTGTCATATCAAAATGCCATCCACTAGAAATCTTTATTAATGGCCACTTTCACAAATTGGCATTACAATGATAAGCACGGGAAGGTCCTGTGCTACCTTCTGAATCGTCAAATAAAAGGCAAGTTCTATCTCTATAAAATATATGTCAAACGCACTTACCTGCAGCCTCCTTCTTTGGAAAAGCAGGGAGGCAGAGTGAAGATGAAGTTAATGGGAAGGAGGACTTGAAAGATAGTCTATTTGCTGATGGGTAGTAGTTTGACGTTGAAAGCCAGGCGAAGGAGTTCAGTAAGAAATAGGGAATAGGGAGCCATTAAAGCTATATATACCAGGGAATGGCATGATGTTCTCAGTGTTCATGAAAGAGCCATCTGACAACAGAGTGTAAGGTGAAAGAAATTGAAGGAGAGGGGCCAGGAGAGGGGAGAAGCAATAGGAAGATGATAACAGAACCCAAGAAGCCACATGGAAGTTGTAGTTGGATTATTGTGCTGGACATCAAATGAAAGAAACAGTCCAAATCTTAGGATTTTTCAAAGGAAAAATCCACATACTTTTATTTCTATCATTTCTTTATCTCTTGCATCTAGTCAGTCATAGAGATATTTCTTAGGTTTTAATCCCTGGTAATTGGGAAAGACATCCCCCTGAGAGCAATAAAAAAATAATAACAAGCAAAAGGAAATACTCTTTAGAAAGTTGCTCTTTCCTCTAGTTTGCAAACACAGACAGGAGAAAGATGATGATGAAGTTATAGAAAACTAAAGAAATAGGGTGAACCCCATTTTGAGAGGTATGTGTTGAATCAGGCCCTCTATATGCTGCTGGTTGACATGTATAAGGGCACAACATGTAGGGAAAGCCATATATGTAATGTATGTTAAGAATGAAAACCTTTCAAATGTTTGTACCTTTTGAGCCAGTCATCTGAATTTCTGGGATTCCATCTTAAGTAATATGGGGGAAGGGCTAGTTTATGCCAAGATAAATGTTTATGACAGTATTATTTGTACTGGTGGAAACTCGGGAAAAACCTAAGCATTCAGTGATAGGGAAGGATTTTATGGAACACAGTACATCACATCAGCTTAGTGGAATGTAGTTCACAGCAAAATTTATTATTATTATTATTTGGGCAAGTGCTCATATTAAGTAAAGAAATCAGGAATATAATAGTTTTACACTCAAAGAAAGTATAATTACAAAATACACGGGAAAATGTATGCACATGCAAAAGATTGTAGAATATTCGCTGGAACGTTAATATTTCATTCTTTGAGTTGTTGAATTAGTAGAAGTATTTTTTCCAGGTGTGTTTCATTTCCGCCTAACAACGGTATAGAAGGAGCTATTGAGGTTAACAGAACGGATGAAGAGATCAGGCTTTGGAGTTAAAAATTGGACAGGTCACTTAAGTCTAAGCTTCTGTTTTCTCATCTGTAAAATGGAGATCATAGTAGAGCCTATACCTGTGGAAAACACTAAATGAATAGTGTTTATAAAGGGTCTTGAACAGTACCTAGCACATATTAGGCACTAAAACATTATTCATAATCATGTATTGTTTTCATAATGAGGAAAATACAAAATCATTTTTTAAAGAAATATGGGAAGAATTGTAGAGGCTGTGTGGGGTGAAATTACTGCTAAATTTCCCAGCGTCCAGAAATTCCTCATACCACCTCAGAATTTTTTCCAAAACTTGGGTTGCCTGACTCAGTTTCCTAGAGTCCTGACACTATACGTATTTATAACCCATTTGGCACCCTCTGTGATCCTCCACAGCCCAACTCTATTTTGTCACCAACTCCATAGCGACTTGACTGACACCTTGTCCCATGTTCTCAGACCTAACTACCTTCAGGTGATAGCTTGCCGATATGATAAATCTAGTCTACCTTACTTTTAGGCAGGTGTAAAGAGATTAAAGACAGGACAGGCCTTCCTGTGCTTCTTGTCAAGAACTTCCCTATTTTAGCAGTTTTCTAGGGACAATCCTCTTGCCTTGTCTAACTTGTCAGGACCCCAAAAGAATAAACAAATCTTTCTTTGAAGAAGTAGGACTGGAACGCTCCTTAGAAGCAAGGA
Source organism: Loxodonta africana (assembly GCF_030014295.1). Lineage (NCBI taxonomy): Eukaryota > Metazoa > Chordata > Mammalia > Proboscidea > Elephantidae > Loxodonta > Loxodonta africana. Next base: position 104,870,841 of record NC_087347.1, on the reverse strand, counting down.
TGGCGAGACTACATCTCACATAATTTGGACATGATATCAGGAGGAATCAGTCCCTGGAGAAGGACATCATGCTTGGTAAAGGAGACAGTCAGCGAAAAAGAGGAAGACCCTCAAATAGACAGATTGAAACAGTGGCTGCAACAGTGGGCTCAAGCCTAACAACAATTGAGGATGGCATAGGATCGGGCAGTGTTTCATTCTGTTGTGCATAGATAGCTATGAGTCCAAATCGACTCGATGCCACCTAACAACAACAACAACTTGTCAGGATGATTCTCGTAGTGAGAATTACCAGCTAAGCTGAACAAAACCCTAGCATTGTTGAAACTTGGTAAGTGAGATATTTCAAAGCTGGTGAGACCTTGCTCTGTACCTTAAAGCAGCCAGTGTAAACACTCCTCAGAGTCCCTAGGTGGTGCAAACGGTTAACCTGCTTGGCTGCTAACCTAAAGGCTGGCAATGGAGTCCACCCAGAAGCATCATGGGAGAAAGACCTGGCAATCTACTTTCAAAAAAGCACAAAAGCCAAACCCCTTGCTGTCAAGTCGATTGCAACTCATAGCAACCCTAGAAGACAGAGTAGAACTGACCCATAAGGTTTCCACAGAGAGGCTGGTGGATTTGAACCACTGACCTTTTGGCTGGAGCCAAGTTCTTCACCACCACACTTCCAGGGCTCTGAAAAAGCAGCCATTGAAAACCCTATGGAGCACAGTTCTATGCTGACACACATGGGGTCGCCATGAGTGAGAGCTGACTTGAAAGCAGCTGGTACAAAACACTCCTTAAATCCTGTCAGCTACCTATCCACCTAGGACTGCCTCTGACTTGTGAAGTACAGGAATTATTGTTGCCGTTTTTATTAATAAGGTATTCTAACCATTGCTGAAGTCTTTTTCCACATTTTTACTCCCAGGATAAAAATAATACATGATAATTACAGAAAAATTAGAAAATAAATACTAAAGTATTTCCACAGAGCTAAATTGCACTAGTTAGCCAAATTTACTTTGTGTCATGCATTTTGAAAGCCAAAACAATCTCAAAATTTTAAGAGAAGGGGAGGACACAAAACAGCGTTCAATTCCCATACATGTACATCTTATTCAGAGAAAGTCAAAGTGTCTTAGAAATGTCTTTTAAAGATGACTTATGAAATAATGCCATTCACTGATTTTCAAAACTAGTCTTGGAAGAATATATTTGCCACAGATTTTAGGTGCAAATAAGCATTCTTGTAGGAGACTTGAGCTTCGTAAAATAGGTTGAAAGGAAAGTGAAAATCTTCCCTTTTGCATTGACTCTAAGAAAATCGTCCAGCTGTTCATAGAATTCCAAGGTGAAAAAATGATATGGCTGAATAGACAAATCTCGTAGAAGCATGCCAGTTGAATGCTTCGTTGAAAGGGGAAACTGTTGAGCTGTGGCTATTTTGTGAGAGTAAGCCGATATGTAAAGCTTCTCTGTGGTCTTCATGGATATTAAATAAAATATTCTGCAAAAGCCTGTCAGAGGCAACTTAAATGACGGTGACCTAGAAATACATGGGTTGTATGAGGAAAAAATGGTAAGGAAATATTTCATCCACCGTATCTTTAAAAGGGTACTGTGGGCATTTCTGATATATTGGGGGAGAAAGAAATAAAGATGGTTAAAGAATAGACTTCAGAACCCACAAGCCCTCACCCTTCTTTCTGGTTGTCAAGAGCAATGGCTGGTGAGGCTCTCAGCATCCCGTCCAGGCTTCTAAAAGCTCAGCTTTGGTGTGCTTTGGAGCAGGGTGTGTTTTTTCTGTGCTGTCTTCTGGCATTCCGTGCTTTTTCTGTACTCTTTGGTCTTTCACCCAACCACAATACCTGATATCCAAAGACTTGCAAGCCATGGGTATTTTCATTGGAAAATGAGGAACCTGTGCAAATTGTTTTTTATTTTATTTTCTTCTCTCTTTTTTCATTTCCTTTATTTTTTTTTCCCCCTGAGGGGCAGGGGTTGCAACTTGTTTGAAATAAGCCAGAAGCCTAAGAGCTCCTTTGCTTGTGTATTTGAAATGGCACCCCAATCGCTTTGAAGAGTTAATGTGCTTCCTATGAGCCTGAAATTCCTCAACTGGACTCCCGTGGCAGAATTTGGCCTGGTAGTTAAGAAAATTAATTACTCTGATCGTGAGGGTGAAGCAATAGTTCCCAGCTCCCCGTAGTAATCATTAAAATGTCATCTACTTAGGAGACATCTTGGCACAGGATTTATAAGGATTGTGAGCTGGGGACGAAGGTTCAATGATCCTTCCAATGGTGTATCCTTGTTCTAGAGGAAGGCTTTGATAGAGAAGGTTTTAAGACGGGAGTGAAGTTATTACTTTAGATCTCTAGATATAACATTTCAGTGGTAACATTTACCACTGAATAATAGCAAATAAAATAAAACTTAAAATGACTACTGTCCCATCTATCACTGCCTTCCCTATTGTTAGTGCTGACCCATGTCATGGAGTATTTCCCTAGTCAGAGGTAAAGTTTTTAAGTTGCTCTCTCTGCCCCAGTGTGAATCTTGGTCATTTATATAATGGAAAGACCTGGGGGTTTGGAATCCAAATTCCAATAGGCTCCAGTCCCAATCTCACCTTTAGAAACCATACAACGTTGAGAAAATCTTTTAATGCCTCCAGACCTCCCTTTTGCTCATGTGTGAAACAGGTCAAATAAATTCACATTTGTGAAACTACTAACTGTAACATTCTCTCCACTCATTTCTTCGAAAAGTCTTAACTGAGTACCTACTATATATCAATCACTAAACTAGATCAGGTGTTGGTAAACTGTGGTCCACTGGCCAAATCCAGCCTGCTGCCTGTTTTAATCAATAAAGTTTTATTAGAACACAGACATACTTGTTTGTCTAGTGTTGCCTATGCCTGCTCTCACACCACAATGACAAGAATTGAGTCAATGGGACAAGCTGAGCAGGGCCAAAAATATTTATTATCAGACCGTTCACAGAAAAGTTTGATGACCACTTGATTAAGTGCTACAAACATAAGAAGAATCCTACCCTGATGTACCTTATAGTCTTTGGGGGTACATAAATTAGTAAACGAAAGGGCCTAGCCAAGTTGACACATAACCCCAACCATTACAGGTTCCATATGCCTTATTTGCATAGTCCCACCGAATCACTGAGTGTGAGTCCCAAAGACCATGGCTAGAAGGGCCATATTAAGTAATTCATTGCACCACAATTATAATAAATATGGTGTGATATTACAAGCCACTATGAGAGCATGGAGCAGAAGCTAAAATTTACCCAAGAGAAATCAAAGATACCTTCAATAGGATGTGGCACAGGCTATCTTTAAGGATGTCAGTTTGGCAGACAACAGGGCTGTTATAAGCAGAAAGAATAGTGTGGACAAAGGCAAGGAGCCAGGAGAGATATGCTGTGATAAAGGAATGGCAAGTGCTCCCGGAATGATTGAAGAACTGGAGAATGTAAAGAAAAGTGGTAGAATCTGAGCCTAGAAGAATGTAACCTAGAGCTAAATATGAAGAGCATCAAATGCCGTACTAAGGAGTTTGAAATTCATTCTGTAGACATTAGAGAACTCACTGAAGGATCTGAAGCAGGGAGATAAGGTGATCAGATTTGTTTGCATTTATAAAGATCACAGTCTTTCTAGTGATAGCCAGTTCTTACATTCATCCTTTAGCTCTCCAAAAGCAGTAATAATCTATCAGGTATAATAATAATAATAAAAAGGCTAAATCTTTGTATAGCATCATCAGGTTCTGAGAATAGAAATTAAAAAGAACCAACACGGTCCCATCGTCCATTAGCGTATAGGCTCCAGAAGGGCAGGAATTTGTGTCCTTTTGTTCCCTGCCTTATCTCCAGAGTTTAGTACATTGCCCTGCACATTGTGAACATTCAATAATTTTTGTGAGTAAATGGAATCACTTGAGTTCAGTAAACTAGAAGATGATAATCTAATAGCTAGTGAGTGATCCTCATGAAGACCAACTTTTTTTTTGGGACCTTGTAACTATGCTGTACTTCAGACTCTTGTTATTAGCTGCCATTGAGTTGATTCTGACTCATGGTGACCCTATGTGTGTAGAGCAGAATTGCTCCATAGGATTTTCAAGGCTGTGACCTTTGGGGAGCAGATTGCCAGGCCCATCTTGGACTAGGGGATATTTATCATTTTACGATGATGAAGAGAAGAACGATGCTAATTGTCAAACAAACATTGTTAAGACAGACATGCATGTTAAGACTACCCAAACAGAATGATAGATGAGTGCTACAAGAGGCTGACCTTACTGCAGAAGCTGTGGCCACCCCTCAGTGACTTGGCACGTGCTAGACCAGTTACTGCTATACATGTGAACTGCCAGTTCTTCTGATTTCTCAATTTTCTGGAGTTTGTAGAGGACCTTGGAAAATAGAGCTTACATTTAATATCTCTGATCATAACTCTTACTTCTAAACTAGAGAATCCCTATCACTCATGACTCCTGTTACATCAACCCCAACCTCCCTGCCTGCCACTTGTTTCAAATCCAATACTGACTTCATATTCCCTTGAAGTATTTAGCATTGGGAGAAATTAAAAAAAAAAAAAGAAAGAAAACACTTTGACTTTGGTTTCCTTTACAAAAATCTTGCCCAATTCAGCTAAGTGTATAAAAAAAAAAAAATTGGTTTCTCTCTTTTATGGAGCATAGACACAGCAAACTTCAAAGTAGAAGGGGGGAAAAATCAACCAGCCCTCAAGTCACCTGATTTCCAGTCCACTAGACCACACTCTGCCTTCTTGCCAATACCAATACTCAGTTGTGTTTCCAGGGAAGAAGGAGTGGCAAAACAAAGAGTGAGAAAGACAAGACAAACATGATACAGGCACAGGCCCATCACTCAGATTCTCTTGATTTTTAATTGAACACCAGTTATCATCCCACCCCTTTAAATACAATTACCTAATTAATTAGTAAACCATCATGTTCATAACCAAAGTTTTATTGGTCTCTCTCTCCCTCTAAAACATTGCTTTATCAGCCTAAAAAGCAATGGGAAAGTTTTATTTTTAGGGGTCCTTTGTAAAAACAAGTTTCAAGTTTCATGTCCACATGCATTGATGCTTTCCTTCAATGTAATTATGTGTGCATATATGCATACTTAGAAAGAGCACGTTTTAAAAAAGGCATGGCGCTGCCTTTTACCACGTTCTTTCTCCTCTTTAAATGGAAAGCACTGAAGCCAGATGCCCAACCACGGAAGGTCTTCTTCCAGAAGCAGCATCTGGCTCCTTGGCAAGCCCTCCAGGCGAGTTGTTTGGGGAGCTTTGCAATTGTCTCTTGGTTTGTCACGTGTATCAGATACCGTGGCCTCTCTGGCTGGCATGTCCAGGCAGCTGCCAATTCCTTTTGATTCACCTTTAATTCTGAGACACTCGTTCCCTCATTTTTATTTCTTAGTGAACTTATTTTTCTCCCCCCACTGCCCATAAGAAGGCCAGGACAAGCCTAATTCCTCATTGCTGTCTGCCTGTCTGTGAACTTCTCAGCAATTTAGCCTGACATTGAAATAGGTTATTTTTTAATATTTCTCAGCCATTTCTTGTCAGCATACCTCTTTGTAAGCTGTTCCTTGAAAAGAAAAACAAAACATTCCATACGAGCAATTTATTCTGGTCTGTACACAAGACATGAAAGTATTTTTGACATTTTTGTATTGTTTAGTTAAATCATATTGGCTCCCCACATCCTGGTCACACCATGAACAAAAGAGCATCCTGAGACTGGAGGAGATGAGGCAACAAGGCCATTAGCTTTGGCTCTGCCACATTTACAAATAGCACCTGCTTCGGGAAACTAAATTTTTAAAAGTAGCTTTTTTTTTTTTTTAATCTGTTAATACATATATTTTTAATTGTGAAGGATTCTGTGGGGGTTTTCAGTGGATAATTGTTAAGAACACAGAGTCCAATGGTAGCCCACGCCATGGGAGGCAGTGACAAGGTGCTGACAAGTCCAGCAGCAGTACCCAGAATGCAGAGGAGAAAGCAGAAATTAGAGCTGCCGGGTGACGTCCGGGAGTAGTTAACACGGCGTATCTGCAAATTTCCATGTTGCTGGTGTTTCTTCTCAGTGCAAGAAAAACTGCAGATTATATATGAGATTTTAGATCTCAAGACTGTTGTCTAGCCATTCAAGCTGGGCTGAGAAAAGCCTGGACGCTAGCAGTGGATGGGAGGAAATCTTAGCCGTAAATAATAATTGATCTATGGCCAGGCTTAACCCCCATTTAACTTTGAGGAGGTAAATAACAATAACTGTGGGCTTAACTCAAACGAGCCTTTACAGGACAAGGAAATGAGTTTTAGAGGCTGTTGGGGTCAGGGCATTGGGAAAATCTCCTTTGAAATCATCAAATAATAGTAGAGCTCAAATTTAAGATTCAATCTCTGCCCCAATGACATTTTTCAGCTTATTATTTTTCCCTAAGTTAATTTGTTAATGTGTAAAAAGGAAGGTGAAAATACATGCAGAATTTATAAGCTTTATACTAATTATTGCCCTTTGTATAGAGACTCATATATCTCATTTCTAATAATGTCTTCTCTTTGAGGTCACACCCGCGTTCTTTTCAGCGAAGCTGTTTTGTCTTACATTCCCCCCTTTCTTTTCCCTCCCAATAGCATCATGATCATCCTCAAAGTCTTTCTTTTGTCCACAACTTTCAGCACCCTCTTCACTTTTAAAGCATTGTTGCCTACCTCATCCATCCATCCATCCACCCATTCATTCATGAAACAAATATGTATCAAGTACCTATGATGTGATAGGCCGTTAGCTGGGAATGAAGGCATTTTATCAGAAAAACAATAAATCCCTAGGATTCAGAAACCTTATTCAAACATGTTATCTACCTCCCTGCCCAAATATGGAAATATTCAGTTCCCTCAATCTCTTTCTCATTTCCATCTTTCTGGTTCCACATCCCTCTTCTAAGAGGGTTTTGTAGCCTGTCTCTTACGGGCTTTCAATCAGTCCATCCATCTGACTGAGTAAACACCTGCTCTCCTGTGCTTTCTTATTTTCTAAGAGACAAGTAAAACATTTTGGGGCGGAGCCGTAACAAGGACTAGGCAAGGCCTAGGTGCTGGTACTCTGACATTAAAAACATCTTTTTTTGTTTTTCTTGCTCTCCATGAATAGATGGACACTGGGATATGCCTCTTAATAAATAGTCTTCCTTTTATCAACTTTATTCATTAGTTCATTTATTTATTCATCCATTAATTCATCTATATCCCTTAATGTTTGGGATATGAAAAGGTAAAGGGAATTACCCCTCCCCTAAAAGACCATTTATCTAATTAATTTGTGGCTCTGTGCTGGGCATCAAAACAGAATAAATTTGTTCACATAGTGAAAAGACTTGCAAAGTGATACTCTGCTTAAATCTGATTCTTTCTTTCCATTTGGACATGTTTTTAGCAATCATTTTACATCCCAGAAAAATTCTATTCTCAAACGCTTACCTTCTCTGATTAGAGCACAGCTCTTCCCTCTTCACTCCCCGTTCACCCATGTTTTTAGGGAGCCTTGAGTACTTCCCGAGTGCTCACCTTTGAATTATCAAAAAGGGATTCCATTCATTTTCCTGGTGCCTCATCTTCCTATTTAGGGTCAGATACAGGGAAACCCCGATGGTGTAGTAGTTAAGTGCTACAGCTGCTAACCAAAGGGTCGGCAGTTCAAATCTGTCAGGTGCTCCTTGGAAACTATGGGGCAGTTCTACTCTGTCCTATAGGGTTGCTATGAGTTGGAATCGACTCGACGGCACTGGGTTTGGTTTTGGTTTTTATCCCATACGGGGAAACCCTGGTGGCGTAGTGGTTAAGAGCTACGGCTGCTAACCGTAAAGGTCGGCAGTTCGAATCCACCAGGCGCTTCTTGGAAACTCTATGGGGCAGTTCTACTGTGTCCTATAGGGTAGCTATGAGTCAGAATCCACTCGAGGGCAACGGATTTGGTTTTTTTGGTTTTATCCCATACAGAGACATCGAGGCATTTGACTAGAGGTTTATGTGTCCCACTATATTTTTCTAATTAGTGGAAAAGGAGAAATAAAATGTATGCCCTGTTCCTCTCTGACCTCACCCTCTCTCCGTATCACACTGAAAATAACCAGTTCCTAGAGTGTCAAGCTCTTAAAGCAATTCATACATCCCTAGAAATCACAGGAATTTACCCTTCATCTTGGCAGAGGAAGGCCAATTTTATCCATCCCTTATTACATTCTTGCTATTCTCTGCACAAGTTTGCCCCCCGCACCCTATAACAGGCTAGGTAAACCTTGAAACTACAGAGAGAAACTAAAGAAATGCTCGTTGTCACATGCTAGGAATTTAGGATCTCGAAGCAGTGTTATCCAAGAAATGGTAAAGACATATGCATGTGGCTGTGTACGGGATTGTGTGTGATGGGGGTGGTGGGGGTGGGGAAGGAGATGGCCAGAGAGAGAGATTTTGTTCATCACAAACGCAGCCACCTGAAAAACACCAGCTAATTAGCAGTCTGTAGCCACACAACACAGCAGTTTAGTACAAGAAGTGAACAATACTTTACCTAATTGAAACTACAGAGCCGACGTAGGTAGGCTGCATGTAATTACACAGATTGGAAGTCAGCCAGGACACCGAAGTTAACAACCCCTTCTCTCACAAAAAGCACCATGGGAACGTTAATGACCACAAGTGGTAAGGGTGGCCATCTTGCACCCATCCAAAAGGCTTCACCTCTTACAACCCAGGCTGTATCAGAAGGGCTTAATGGTGTCGACTAATTGGCTAGAAAAAAAAGTGCGCCCTCTATCGATGCCAATGCACCTGTGAGGCGTGACTGTATAATACACCAGGCTCAAGAAACACGCTTTAGCGTACTAGAGTGGAGGGGGATTCCAGTGACTGAGGACATTAAGGGGCCAAGTGATGGACAATGAGAACTGTGAGCTTTGGTCTGCCTGCCAGTTCCATGGCCAACACTGCTGTCACATAAGCTGTTAACTAGTTGCCCTTGTGTCAGTTCCAACTTATGTTGACCCCATGTGTGTCAGAGCAGAACTGTGCTCCATAGGGTTTTCAACGCTGTGATCTTTCAGAAATATATCACCAGGCCTTTCTTCCGAGGCATCTCTGGGTGGACCCAAACCTCCAACCTTTAGGTTAGCAGTCAAGAATGTTAGCCATTTTCACTAACCAGGTTCCCACATCACGTAAGCACTCCTAGCTTGGTGCTTCTCAAACTTTAATGGGCTTGTGAATGGAATCACCTGAGGATCTTGCTAAAAATGCTGATTCTGATTCAGTAGGCCCGGGGGTGGGGGTTGAGATCCTGCATTGTAACGAGCTCCCAGTGATCCTGTTGCTGCTGGTCTAAGAGGCCACACATTGAGAAGCCACGTTCCACAAGGAGGGAAGAGGGGCTCCATGAACCTAGAGAGCAGCAGCTGGGCAAAGAAGAAGAGGAATTTAAAGTGAAATGTGACATCCAGAATCATCAGGTTCATTTTTAACTGTCCCTGAAGCTGAAGACAGAACAGACACGAAGAGTATAAAATAATGAAAAATCCAATCCAAAACACACCCCTAGAGTGGTTTGTGCTGTTGGGGGTGGGCGGGGGAGCATGTTAAGAATTTGGATTCTGCACCTGTTTTAGGAACAGGACACCTACTTTGAGCAGTGTTAGTGTTTTCCACTGACTGGTTAGAGCGGTAGCAAAGGGATACCAGTAGGGGTTGACTATGACCACCCCCCTCCCCCAGCCCGCCAAGGACCAAAATGGTCTGTCTTTCAAGGTGAGTCAAGGCAAGATGTCAGAATGCAGATATTCAAAGTTTAACCATGGACAATGAAAGAGGCGATAGTTTTTCTTCAAAGCTTTGAAAAATAAAATCAGAGTTGCTGACAAAAATCAGAGAATGGGCCGTTTTTAAGCTTATATTATGCAAACATGGTTTATTGCTGTGTGCTACAGAAACTTTCATGATAAAGCCGAAATATACCATTAAAGGCTCTTAATTGTTGCTTGGATTAATGATTACATTCTTTATCTAGTTATTTTCTAAGTGCTTTTTGTCCTCATAGATACATATTTTGTGACTTCTTAATGATGGAGTCCACTTTAGATGTAGGGCAAGAAACACACATGTATACATGCAATGCTTAAAAAGCAAAACCCAGTTAATCCTTGGTGGCAGCAGTATGGTTTCCTATATTTAGACATGCTATAAACATGTGGTGAACTAGCTAAGGCTGAACTTTAAATGTACATTCATCCTAATGTGTAGCTCATCAATAATTGCAAAATTGCTATTGCAATTCAAAATATATCATTTGAATTGTTCAGCTATCTAAAACTGGCATAGTACACGTACAAGAAGAATATAATCATCAGTCAGTGAATCAACAGTATTTATGGGGTAGCTACTCCAAGCTCCAGGCTATACTGGGTAGAGTTGGAAAGGTAAAAGAAGTGTAAGAAAACAAGTATAAGGTTCTGCCTTTATAGAACTCTTAATCTAACAAGGGAGTTCCTGGGTGATGCAAAAGGTTAATGTGCTCAGCTGCTAACCAAAAATTGGGACCCAGAGGTGCCTCGGAAGAAAGGCCTGGGAATCTATTTTTGAAAAATCAGGAATTGAAAACCCTATGAAGTACATACAGTTCTCCTCTGACGCACATGGGGTCACTGTGAGTCAAAGTCAACTAGATGGCAACTAGTAGTGGTAGTGGTAGGATATAACAGGAGACAAAGCACTTAAGGAAAAAAAAAGTGGAGAATAATTAGTTATTAAACAGTATGTGCAGCTGTTGAATGAAAAGGAGAGAAAGGGGCTACAGTAGTTAAGTCTTCAATGAAAGGTTTAGCTAAAATAAGGTTTTGAAGAGTGGGTGGGATTTGAGAAGCACAGGGATGTTCTGTAGGGCAGAGAGCTTGAGGCAATCCAAGTGAAAGCTGGGACGTGGCTTGTGCTGACTGTAACAGGGACAGGGAAGGAGGAGAGACCAGAGCATAGAGAGGGACCAGAGTATACAGTGACTCCATAGGAAACTAGGGCAGGTTATTGAACAGTTGAAGAATATAAATTCTGTTTTGTTTCAAATATCTCCAAAAGATTTACCCACCAGTCATATTTAAAATGGGTTTTAGGGATGGAGGGGCTGAAGAAGGAAGCAGCGGCAAGGCTGGATACCTACCAGTTATTGACATGAATGAAGAGCAAATTTTCTTGAGTTGACTGTAGAGCCCAGTGGGAAGAGAGGAATACCTAGAGTGATTTTCAAGTTAAGTCAAGAGTATTTGTTGATTATAAAAAGACCACACTTAATGGTCTGACTGAGGCTAGAAGGACTCCAGAGGTCATGGTCCCCAGAGCTTCTGTTAGCCCAAGACTGGAACCATTCCCAAAGCCAACACTTCAGACAGGGATTGGACTGGACTATGGGATAGAAAATGATACTGGTGAGGAGTGCGCTTCTTGGCTCAAGTAGACGCATGAGACTATGTGGGCAGCTCCTGTCTGGAGGGGAGATGAGAAGGCAGAGGGGGTCAGAAGCTGGCTCAATAGACACAGGAATACAGGGTGGAGAGAAGGAGTGTGCTGTCTCATTGGGGGGAGAGCAACTAGGAGTACATAGCGAGGTGTATATAACTTTTTGTATGAGAGACTAACTTAATTTGTGAACTTTCACTTAAAGCACACACAAAAAAAGAAATGAGTATTTGTTGATAGGTTTGATATGATGGATGAATGACCGGAAAGAGTTCTAGACCGTGCCGGATGTCCAGCATGTAGACTGAAGGGTGTGGGCATGCCATTGATAGACACTGGGTCATCTCTGTACTCATTATTGAGCACCACTGTGTGCCAGCGCTGTTCTAGGAGCTCATGATAAAGCAGTAAACTAAATACAAATCATTCTGTCCTCATGGAGGTTACATAATAAATATAACACACACGATGTGAACATAATGAACAAAAATATGCTATAGTGTATTAGAAGGTGAAGACTGATAAAGCGAAAACAAAAACAAAACCCATTGCTGTCGAGTCCGCTTCAACTCATAGCAACCCTATAGGACAGAGTAGAACTGCCCCACAGGGCTTCCAAGGAGCGCCTGGTGGATTTGAACTGCCAATCTTTGTTAGCAGCCATAGCGCTTAACCACTGTGCCACCAGGGTTTCTAATGACCGCTAGGGAACTAGAAAAATTCAGTAAGGAGAATCAAGAGCGCTGTGGGAGTGCTTACAGTATTAAATAGGGTCCTTGAGCTACCTCATTAGAAGGTGAGATTTGAGAAAAGACTTGAGGGTGCAGAGGGAATTAGAGAAGTGGACACGTGGAGTCCAAGCATTTTAGGCAGAGGGAATATCTAGAGGCAAGGACCTAAGGCAAGAGAGGTCTTGATGTGTTGGAGGTTCAGCAAAGCAAGGAGGCTAGTGTGGCTGGAGCAGGGGGAGGGTGGGGGAGAAGAGGAGGAAACCAGACCATTGGCAAGGCTGGATCATGTAGGGCCTTACAGGCCACGGTGAGGACTTAGTCTTTTTCTCTAAGTAAAATACAAAGGGTGCCAGTTGCAGGGTTTTGTGCAGTGGAATTACGCAAACTGACTTATGTTTTAAGTTTATCACTGTGTTAAGAATACACTATAAGAGAACAAGGGAAACTATTGTAATTATCTAGTTACCAATCTAGTTAGCAATGGATCTGTGGGTGAGCAGTGCTTAACCATTTGCATCTGATTAGTTTGGGAGAGTCTAAAGAACTGGGTTCCAGCCCCAGCTTGGAGATAAACTTCCTGTATGACTTCAGGCATGTCACTTCACTTTTCAGACACTGTTTTATCACCTCTAGGATAGGAGTGTGGTGGTATGCGTAGGAGTAATGCTTAACTTTACCTACCTTCCATTCTTTTGTGGAGTCCCAGAGTAGCACAAACAGTTAAGCACTGGGCTACTGACCAAAAGATTGGTGGTTTATAAACCTACCCAGAGGTACTGCAAGGAGCCCTGGTGGCACAATGGGTAAAGCACTCAGCTACTAACTGAAAGGTTGGCAGTTCCAACCCACCTGCAGCTCTGAGGGAGAAAAGACCTGCTGAACTGCTCCTGTAAAGATCATATCCGGGGAAACCCTATGGGTTAGTTCTACTCTGTCCTATAAGGTCACTATGAGTCAGAACCAACTCAGTGGCATACAACCACAACAGAGGTGCCTCAGAACAAAGGCCTGGTGATCTGCTTCAAAAAGGTCACAACCATGAGAACCCTATGGAGCAGTTCTACTCTGCAGCACAGGGGTTTGCCATGAATAGAATCAACTGGCTTGACTGGTAGGCAGTCTCTGTGTGTGTGTGTGTGTGACCATCAAATCCAATGAGATAAAGAAAGTGAAAGCCAAAAGTATGTAGTTGTTTGACACAGGAAATCCAAACAGAGGGTCCAGCCCAGGCACTTGAGCTTACTCTGAACCCAGGAGATAGAGTCCAGAGAGCCAGGAAAGCTGAGTTTGCAAGTTCTGGGTTTCGTACACCTTAACCGTGTGACCTTGGATAACACAGTTTCTCTGAGCATCAGTTTTCTCTTCTATTTTAGAGGAAATTATGATAACTACACCTGATAGGACTTTAGAAGATTCAGAGTTAACACGTAAATGAAAGCTCTTTATAAAGAGATGAAGTTTTTCCCCCCAGGCTCCTACTACAGCCATAGTCAGCAGCTCTGCTCAGTCTGGTATGTAGCGTAATCGATCCTTCCTTTTTGGTATATGCAGTTAACTTTAATTTCTTGAGGGCAGGAATCATTTCTTCCTGGACTTTGTACTGCCGTGTATACCTAGCAGAGAGTATAGCAACAGGAGTTATTTAATAAATCATTTAAGCAAGTGGTAAGTGAAGGTATGATAGAAAAGGAGGCAATGTAGATTTGGGAATCAGCTTTTCAGAGTCAGTATTTCAAACTATGAACATGATGGAGTTCTGTAAGAGATTCAGGAGAAAAAATATTGTTAAACACAACCTTGAGGATAAGCATAGTTAGAATCACTAACCAGCAAAGGGGAAAAATTAGAAAGTAAAGAGATTAATTCAGAATCATCAGCATTACAAAAAACTGAAGTGAGTCATCAAATAGTATTATTCGATTGATACCTCCTCTCCAAAAGGATCCAAACAAATTGCAATTAGCTCCCATTTCACCAGACATAAATCTCTAATAAGCGCCTGTTTATCTAATAACAATACTCTAGCACAGTGCTTAAGGAGTCCCTGGGTGGTCCATACGGTTAACAGGCTCTGCTGCCAACTGAAGTGCTGGCAGCTCAAGTCCACTCGGAGACACCTCGGAAGAAAGGTCTGGCAATCTACTTCCAAAAAAATCAGCCGCTGAAAACCCAATGGAGCAGTGTTCTCCTCTGACACATGTGGGATCTCCATTCAAAGGCAACTGGTTTCAACAAGTTAGCACAGTGACAACTCGAGTTCTTAATGACGGTTTCAAGATTCAAAAGTTCCTTGTGAATTATCAAAGGATGACAATGTGTCTGTCATAATGTTAATATTAATTTTGTTGTTTGCTGCTAATTCACATATGATGATATAAGGTAGTAAATGTTTTTAACAAGTACATTTGTTTAATCTGGCCTTTTAAGTAAGAGAAGTTTTTCTGGGAATAAAAGAAAATTGCACATAAAATGATTTTACCATTCTGCTGCTTAAATACACACTTACCAGGCAGTCTTGCAACACACCTTGCCAATAATTTCATTCTCCTCTCCAAAACCCACATTTTTTTTTGTATCTTTTTAACTGACATTTTGGAATTCACCTGAAAACACCAACAATTTGCCAAGACAAAACTTGGCCTGTGAAGAAGACACCATATTCAATACCAGTCTGGAGAAAACAACGTACTCAGTTCTTTTATTCATTATGATCTTAACATTTATTTTAATAATTATCACAACTTGAGGATTATACACTGTTCCTAGGAACTGGCCTCTAGGCGTTGAAGAGTTAACACCAGATAGTTTACTTCCTGTGCCCTTCGCTCTTGTCTCCTTATTTCAGCCCCTCCTTCCTGGTGGTACCACAGAGTGAATAATGCCTTAGACATATTTTTTGCAATGCTAATATTTGAACAGTAAAAGATACCTTAAGACCTTCATCAGGATTTTTTAAGGCCTCATTTAATGTCAGTGTCAAGGTTCTGTGAGGAATAATTAGTATAACAAAACAAGTCTATACGCTCATCGATTTCCCGGGAATTTATGCAGGTAACTCATTAATGCTGGAGGGGGTTCCGCATGTAAATCCCGAAGCCTCGATAAGAAAATGGGACCCAGTGTTTTTTTTCCCCCTATAAAAAACACAAACAATGACAAGTATAAAAGCAGATAACCTGAATATCTATACAAACGGCTGCTCTATGGCTTGTAAAAGTTTTCCATTTACATCCTGTCACCTCTTCTTTTCACATGTATAATAGATGGGACAATTATGTCAACAAACCTGCCCATATAAATCAATGCAGTTTTGCTGTGGGAAGACTGGGTGTTTGAGGCATTTAATATTTCAGCATCGTCACATTATCACCGGGATCCATGTTGCTTTGTGGTCAAGTGCGTGATTAGTGCTGTGACAGGTTATTGGCCATTTTCGTATGAAGGATCTGCAAATCCTAGTAAACAAATACCAGTTGGAAAAATTAAGAACAAGTCTGTGGACTGGAATGCACCCTCCTTGTAATGGGAACAAAAAGCTGGCAATCAAATCTAAAGAAAAAGCTAAATCACAACAGAATGACCTACTTTAAGGCATTTGCCAAAGAGGCAGTGTTTTTAGACAGCTCTTCTGAAGTAGCGTCTTTCTGTCTATGCCATCTGCAGATTTATTACTCTGCCTGAAAAAAAAAAGAAGAAGAAGAAAAAAAATCTCTATTTGAATGATACTAAGAGCCTGGTCTATAGGAAAGATTCCAGTATTGTGGCCACCACACCCACACCTACTGATGTGGTCCAAGGTTTTGCTTTAGAGGCACCTAATTAAGAAACCCTGACTCATTTACATGGAGACGTTTGATCTAAATTACACTCCAAACCGCACCAAATTGGGAGCATCTGTGAATGTGAAATGTTTGTTCCCTGTGACGGCTAGAACAGGGCCAGCTCTGGACGGCACATGTTCAAGTGACGAAAAATATTTCACATGTAACGTACTTCTGAGACCCACTTTTCCACTAATAATTCGTAGTGAGCCTAACCAGTATCTGTATTTCCACAATTATTTCAGGCTGTGAAAAATTATGTTACTTCTTTTTCCCCCTACAGCTCAGAAAGAGGTAGAAGACCACCTACTTTGTTGTCATTGATAAAAGGCCTTAAATGCACCAATCGTAAAAAGGCAAGGCTGGTTAGTGCGGAGCCTGGCCATTAATCCCTATCTTTTAACTTGGGATCCAAAAACTCAGAGTGCAGTCTATAGGGACACATCTCACAGATCACCCCTCTCACCACGGCCTTAGCTTTTACAGCTTTTCCACCTGACGTGCTGGTTCTCAGCAAAATTTGCCTCCCAACTCCCCTGAGGCTGTACTTGCGTCCACAAGAGACAGCCCATAAGGGCAGGGACATTGATAGGCTTAAAGGTCAAATTATCTGCAACTAGAGGGCATTCAGATACGTTTCATCTCATTTCCACCAAGTAAAGTTTCTGAGAAAGCAAACAGACATTTTTTTTTTTTTTTGCCATCAGACCCTATGAGCAGTATTTGGTGCATAATTCTCATGAAAGAGCGTTGTATTTCAGGGACAATAAACAGTGTTTTATAGATACAATGAAACCTGTACTTTTTCACCTGAGGGCCTCTTTACCTTATTAGACCATATATCACCTGTGTTTCAGCAGGAGTCCAAGTCACAAGAAAGAAAGTTTTGAAATAACACCACATTCTTTTGTCTAAGAAAGATATTAATGCATTTATCTGATGTAGTGTTTTTTGCAGTAGCTAGAATGAGATTTGAATATATTAATATTTTCAGCAGCAGAGCCCAGGGAGCCCAGCTAATAACTTATGCATGGATACATAGATAGACTTCAGACAGAAGTAAGGTTTTCAGCTCTTGTGTTGGTAATACTCAGAGAGATCGAATGAAAGGGGCCGTTCTCTCTCAGTCTTTGTTGTGGGCATGCATTGTGATGGTATGGAGCCAGAGTTCTTCTGGTTGTCTACACAGCCTGGATTCAATAAACGGTTATATATGCATATTATGACAATGTGGTCAAGGAAACCAGATTTTTTTACTCTACCTTCAAGTGCCTATGTAGCATAAATCTGGTGCTTATTTTTCTTGTCCCCCTTCAGTATGTTAACATATTCATAATTTGATACAGGTTATGTTCATTTTATAATTAGAAGTTATGGACTTCATTGGAAAAGCACTCAGACTATACTGAATGGAAAATATTTATCTCTTTCTATCCTGTACTCTACGGTTCAATGTGAGTCGTAAGTCTGGATAATCTCAGACCAAGGGTGTGTCATCTGCTGCAGATTCTACAAGCTGCTGAAGTGCCCCGGGCCAAATGTGTATTTATATGAGCCCCGAACTAAAACTGAAATTAATACTTTTAAGTCGGTAGTGTTTTCCCACTATAATTTTCAGCTGCTTCCTCCATCAATAAGAAACAATGATGACATTGGAAGGTTTAGGGGAACAAGCAGCGGCGTGACTCTTACCTTCTTGCTAGACTGGAAGGAAGCACTTATGGTGTACAGTAAGTGTTACCACAGTGCCCACGTGAGCCCCACCCTGCCTTCAGGGACCCCTCCGTCTAGAGGCCTAAGTGCCTGCTCTCCATTACTGCAGCCCTCCATTAGGAGGAGATAATGCGAGAGATATCACTTTCACAATAAAACATTGCACTTATACCACACCTTTCAACTCAGCATTTCCAAATGCTTGAAAAATCATTATTATTTTTATTATTTATTTGTGGAATCCCAGCAGTCTACTCAGCAGTGGGGAGTGCAGTCAGAGCCACAGAGCCCTGGTCTCACTTAAACCGATCCTTGAGTTTCCCCCTTGACGTGCCAGTAAAAAATCTCAGGGCAGACATTTCTGAATGCGGGCCCAGAGAAATGGGTAAAGGAACTTTAGAACTGCTTGTCTACACGTGAGGAAATTTTTTAAAAAGCCCTTCAAAAGTGTTGCTCAGATAAACTAAGAACTAAACAAAGGAAAAAGCAAGAAAGCAAATGCATAGTTGTAGACCTAAAATTCAGAAAATGGAAATGAATTGCCCTAATCAAGGGCATCTACAATCTCTCTCTTAAAAGGGTTATTAAGCAATCAAGGAAGTAGGAATCAATCATGCTTTGCTTATTGTTCACTGGTCATTATTTTCTGGGTCAAATTTGCTTGACATTCAATTTAAGAGTCTTTCATCAAGTTGAAAGGCCCTAGAGAAACTTTCACTGGCCACCCACATTTTCCAACAGGGCTGTTACCCACTCCACCTCACTTTGGTTTTCCACGTTTTTATCATCATTTTATACTTATGCCTTTCTCTGTTGAAACAACTCTACTGCTTTAAATGACTTCCAAGGTATGGAACACATGTTGTCCTAACCTGTAATGCCACCACTTGGGTCAGTGCCTAGCACATAGTTGGTGTTCACTGAATGTTTGTAGGGTGAATGAGTCATGTAAAATAGCATTTTTAGTAACAAATTTTCACAGCACTCTGCCAGGCAGTTTAAAAGTAAATTAGACACATCCTGCTTCCTCAACAAAGTCAAAAGCTAAGACAAATCACAACACAGCAGAGATATTCCAGAAGCAGATTAAAAACCTAATGAAATAAGGATTTAGATTGTTTTAAATCAAAGGGACCAAATGCGTTTTTAGAAGGTATGTATTAAGAGTTATTAGGACTGATCTTGAATTTATCTGGGGAAGGTTGTCTGGAAGAAGTATGAGTTCAGAAATGTTTGTTTTAATGGAAGGGAGAGATCATAAACTGGTAAGTGTTCTGGAACATGGGGTAGAACTACAGAGGAACACTGAAGGTAGACATGGAGGTCAGTAATTTGACTTTAGAAGAACAGAGGAGGCAGGACAAGGAGGTGGAGGAAAGTTGGAATACTTTGTTCTAATGAAAGGATTTCAAAGACAGTAAAGACCAGCAGGTGACTCTATATACTTTATACTCTAAAGGTATAAAAGGACCTTATGGATTGGAATATACCATAGAAAGATTTCGGAAAGTAAGAAAACTGTCAGGATGCAGCTAAAGTGAGAAGGTCTTTTCTTCAATAGCCTGTGCTTGGTGCCACCCAACACTGCCAACCATTCTGCATTATGCATTCTCCCCAGAGCTAAGAAGGGGCCACAGTCACACACTGTATCATACATTGCTGTCTATGCACATGGAAAGTGAATTGCCAAAGAGTGTTTCCTATTCTTAGAGAAAAGTATGCAATATTTCTTTGTCTTTTACCATCTCAAATTAGTAACTCATAAAGAGTATTTGCCCTTCTTTATTGGGTTAGTTTGTGGCTAAATTACCCTGATCCCCTCAGAGAAAGGACGGAAGGATGCTGCAAAGCAGGGGAGAACAAGGGATGCCTTCTGGAAATGAGTGAACCAAGCCATCGAGAAGTTGCACTGGCCTCATTTCGAAACTCACGAAACATCAGCCCCCCAGCTAGAACCAGAGTGCAAAAGTCAAAGATACCTTACTGCCCTAAATTAAGACAAAAAACAAAAAAATTCAAATTGCATGACTTGGTTCAAGCTGCTGGATTATATTTTATACTTAGATTTTACACATTTATATTACCGAATGTAGTGTCTCTTTAAAAATGGAACTGTTGAGTTTAAAATCAGGAAGTAGTAAAATGACTTCACAGAGATGCATATGGAAGATTTTTGGTTTGGGGGTGGAGTGAAGGGGTTGGTTTTGTTTTTAGTCCTGTGGAATTTCAGTCCAATCAACACCTAGACCACTTATTAAAAAAAAAAAAAAAAAAAAGGCTTTTTTTTTTTTTAATGATTCACTGTGCAGAGGATTTCTTGCAGACATCTGGGAGTTTAACCAGAGACATCCAAAAGGCAGCTACAGGTAAAGCAGCAATGCTGAGAGTCTGATCTTTATTCTCATTTTCAAGAGGGAAAATGGTTTCTAGGTTTTAGAGGTGTCAGAGCTATAAGAGAAGCTGTCCAATCTTCTCATTTCAAAGATGAGTAAACCTGGGGACTTTCCTAAGGTCATCTAGCTAGTTTTCAGGCCCTAGAAGCCCAAGGGTTACTTTTAGTTGTGAGAAGAAAACAAAAATAAGTTACTTTGAAGACATCTGAGCTCCAACTGACTAAATAGAGTTACCGTCATTAGAGTTTTGATTTCTGATGGGGTGATTTCATTATATAAGTCCTCTTCCTATAATATTGTCAGTACTTCCCCATTGGCTTAGCTCTACCTGGTACTCTAACCATTACTTCTGTACATAAATGGTTGGCTCCCCAAATGAGTAAATTTTCTTATCAACTCCAATTATGCCTCAAGCATTCCCACCTGTAAGACTATGTCCATACTCTTCACCTCCTGTCCAGGTTCCTATCTATGCTTTCTATCTGTCTAGACCCTAGCACTTCTTCAAAGAATCTGGCTTAGTGTCCAGCTCTTTTAAAATCTGCTTGATCAGAGATGTTGTCCTGTCTGCTGAGATCTTTCCCCACTCTGGCTCATAGCCTTTCTTGTGAATAGCCGTATAGATGAATTTGATGCTTACATACAGCATAGTACATGTTGGGCAAGGGCTATACTTACTCTCTTTAGAGTCTTCCAGGATAACTAGCACGAATAGACACAATATATTGAGGGCTAACCAGGTGTCCTATACTTTGTTAAATATTTTTAAATACAACATTTCAATTCAGCAACCATGTAAGGTAGCTATTATCCTCAGTTTATGTAGCCAATGTAGAGGGTCTTGAGCGAGTACATTATACTCCCATGTCACCAATATAATAAGTGGTGGGGCCAGTATTTGAATGCAGGTCTGTCTGAATTCAAAGCCTTTATGCTTATCTTTTATGCAAAATTGACTCTCCTCTCAGTATAACTTGAACATAAAAGAACTAAATGTATATTTGATGGACGGATAAATGAATGAATGAATTATATGGAACCTGACCCTGTAGTAATCTGACTTGCAAAAGGGAAAGTAATAAGAAATTCTGGGTCTTGATGTCTCTGGACAGATGCGGTCAGATAGAGAGAACAAGGAATGCAGGAATGTTCTCAGAAGTTAACAGTAGAGTCAATCACTGGGAGCCTACCTGAAAGTAATACAACTCACATAGAGTGTAGCACGTCTTGAGTAAGCTTTGGCCCACATCTAGCAAGCATTTGGTCTTCATAGCATGCATTTTGAATGCTATACTAACCTCACCCCTTATTTACCTTTCACCTCTGCTTTCTTACTGATCTCAAATGTATTTTAACTTTTGTATATTGAATTTTTTATAAAGCATTTTTGAATAGAGTAAATGCTTTTATTTAAAAAGTGGAAGTATACATTCATTAATATAAAATAAAATAAAATTGGTGCTCAGGCTTACAGAATATGTTCAGAAATGTTTACTGAGAGAGTAGAAGTGGGCTGCTCACAGCAGCTACACATTTAATTTTAGCCAAATGTAGGACTTTGATTATGAAGTTGTGTTTTAAGGAAGATCTGAAATGTGTGGAGTTCCAGGAGGTATTTAAATGATACAGGTTGTTAGTATTAAAAACAGAAAAGTTTAAAGACTAGTGGAAGAGATATGGCAATGTATTAGTTAAAAAAAAAAAAAAAAGGTTTTCTCCTCAATACCATACAATTTGCAAGCTGATATTTTAAAACACAGAGGTGAGGACTGACTAAGACTGAAAGCTGTGATTTCCTTGACGTTTCTCAGTAATTTAATATCAAGACAACACAGAGAAGCCCATTTTTGCTGAATCTGAGCACAGCAGATGACAATTTTCTGTGTAGCCCTCAGCAATGCTCAGTTGTGTTTTCTAATGGAAAGGGAGGATGGGAACCACGGATCTGTTCCAGTCACATCACATGAATATCTCAACTTTAATAAAGAAAGCCCTTGTCCAGATTTCCCCAGTTGTGGTAAGGAGGATTGATGTTAAGGCAACTCTCGGTTCATGGGAACAAACTTAGTTCAGTGAATGAGCTATAGACAGGAAGCCAATTAGGAAAAGGGAGAGTATTTCTTATCAAATAGTCATTGCCCTCTGCTCCATCAGTGAGTCTCATTGTCAATGAAAAGTTCTCAAGGACCTCTGAAAAATCAGAGTCAAGCTCTTTACTGCACCAGCTTTGCTTTTTTAGAAAATATGGTGGCAAGTTTGACAGCCCTTCTGCCCAACTCAGGTGTTATAAGACAAGCTACCATAAATTCTCAGACAGAAAGTTAGATTTATTCAGAGATTAGAAGAATTCCTTTCCCTTTCTTCATTTGCTCAATCTATGGGATTATGAAGTAAGAATTTTTTTCCTCTCTGGTAAAGGGTATTGACCCCTACCTATTAAGATACAAGGTATATGTTTGGGGAGGACTTAGAGGGAGTATGTAAGTTTAAGGCAGTCTTTGAAATCTTTAAAAGGCACCAGAGAAGTCCGAAGTGTAATTATATCCTGTATTATATGTTTCTCTAAAAAGAAGTGTTCTGGTCCTAAATTTTTTTAAATAATTATAACAAAAGAGAAAAATTCAAATGGATCTTTCTTCTAAGTTTAATTTGCCTCTCTGTTGGCCTCCCCTCATCCAAGTTAGCATTGGACTCTTGAGCTTTCTCTTTTTCTGAAGGGTCCAGTCTAACTGTGTAAGATGTGAAGGCGGCACTCACCTTGGTTTAGACATGCAAGAACCCTGACTTCCCCATCACACAGTCACAGTGCTTTTCTCACCAGACATAGCCGGGGGCGGCAGCAAAGGCTGAAAGAGATCCATCATGAAATGTCCAGTGTCAATGTGTTCTCCCAATTTACTTAATGACCTTCAGCATACAGCCACACTCCTGACCCTCATGAGATGGAGCCTAAGGGGGAAATAGCACTGAGTACCAATTCCTATATCCTGTTGTTCTGTGGTCTCAATTAAGTGCTAATTAATTACCACTGGCATCTTTGGCATTGCTTGTCAAATTGCACCTAGGAATATCTTTTCACTGGTTAAGTATCAGTAGCCAAAATCCACGGCTAAAATACCATGTGTTGCTATAGCCTCTTTTGTTTTCTTTTCTTTTCAAAACTGTGTCCAAAAATTCAACAAATATATCTCTAACCACTGCAGGTAGCTTTCAAATACAACAAACAGGAATTGGTATTGTCAATTTTGATTAATAGTTCTTCATTAATAAACATCCTGTTATTCAGTCTCCACCTGCAGTTGCTGATGTTGCCTGGAATCAATTAACTCATATAATTTGATTTATTTTACAAAGACATTTTAGGATGTGCTGTGCTGATGATAAAAGTCCTATTTTAGCAGTTCTTGATTGCAAGTTAGATTGTACCTGAATGGATTTCTGTTTCTGCATGGATGTATATACAAGAATGTGTGTTTTGCAAGTGAATTGGAAGAAATCCTGCTTGAAGAAGTCTTGAATTAAAGAATTCATTTTAAAACATCATGGTGGGTATTCCTCCTGAATATTCTGACTTTATCTGAAGACTTCTAGGAAATACAGATCCTGCTATGTTATATATCCTCTCTTTTAATCAAGCCATTTTATTTAACAGGTTAATGAGACTTCCTTTAAAGAAAAGAGCAAAATAGTATTCCTAAGCACTGAAGTCAAACACCAGCCAGGACTAAGATATTAGGCCCAGATATTCGATTACATCGCATGTACAATTTTATTTTTCTTTGTTTTGTTTTAGCTGTAATTTCTTTTTCTCCCCTAAATATTTGCAAACCATGGTTTCTGGATTGATCCATTTGATCCTGATTGTGGATTATATGAAAACAGTTCCCAAACTTGTATAGGTACTTAAGAAATGCTAAATTGGGTGCAAGTGACAAAAACCAAACTCAAGTTGTTTAGGCAAAAAATAATAATAATAAAGAATTTATTCATTTAAGTAACTGAAAATTCCATGGTTGGACATGACTTTGGGCATGACTAGCTTCAGTTGTCAAAAGATATTGCCAGGAATTTACCTCCTTCCGTCTCTAGACTCTGCTTGTCTCTGCGTTAGCTTCAGTTTCATTTAAGATCTTTCCTCTTGGGAGCAAAACGGCAGCTCCAGGGTTGTATTGTATCAGCTTAGTATCATCGGCAACAAGGAAGATTTTTTTTTTTTTGCTGTAGGAATAGAAGATTCCCAGGAATCATTCTTCTTTTCCTGGCTTGGGTCCCTTGTTTATTCCTTGTTTGTTCTGATCCATTCACTATGGCAGGGGAATGCATGACTTTTATTAGTCAGGCTTGGAACACATGCCCACCCCTGGAGCCAGGGGTTGGGTCACCTCCACTGAAACCACAGAGACTGGGAGTAGGGGAGAGGCAGTTTCTTCCAAAGATGGTCTTAGGAAAAGGAAGAAGGAATGATGACTAGAAGAAAAAAAAAAAAATCCACTTGTCTAGAACTACAAGTTCTAACTACAGTCTTTTTTTTCTCAACGTAACTATGGCATCTCTGTGATAATAAGATTGTAATAAATAGAAGAAGTAAATGAAATGTCATTTAAGTCATGTTTAGTTGCACTGGTGACTATATTAGAAAGGGTTGCTTCTCATTCCCATATTCTAGCAAATTGACATTAAAGCCTATCAAGCAAAATTCGAGTAATATCAGTCCATCCATCCATCTGTGCACTCCTTCATCCATATGACACTAATGAGCCCCTATGGTGATAGAGTCTCTGAACTAGGCACGGGGGCAACAAAGATAAATTAAGTCCTTAAAGAGCTCATACGTGGACGAAGTATAGTATAGTATAGCAATAAGAGATAAGGCTTTGGAGTTCAGTAGTGTTGGGTTCGAATCCCTACTCTTTTACTTCTTAATCATGTGTATAGGTAAGCCTCTCATTCCTTCTGAGCTTTTGTTCCCATATCTAAAAATAAGTTTCTTTTAATACTCAGCACAGGGCCAAGCACATAGTAGAAGTGTTCGGTAATTAATAGTTATTACTGTGAATATCAAATCAGATAATGGAAGTAAGGCACTTTACACAATGCCTAGCACATAGTAAGTGCTCAGGAAATGGTAACTGGCAGCTATTATTTTATGAAGAAGAAGGTAAGCCTAGATCTAAAGGAAAGAAAAATTAAAAAAAAAAAAAGCACTATCTATTATTTGGAAAAACCTAGTGAGTTCACCCAGACCTTCCTCCACCTTCAGAGAAAACTCTTTAATAATTTTAGATATAACAGAATTTATCTTCTCTTCAAAGGAAGTGGTCTCACAAGCAACTCTTTTCCATTTTGCTCTCATATTTCATCAGTTTACATAATATTTAATTAAATTACATAATTACAATAATAAGTACAACTGGCATAAACTTGTTTGGGACTCTCTCCTGGGACTTCCCTCTAGTGGGAACAGATGTGCACAGTTGAGAGTCATTAACTAGCCATGAACAGTTAATGTGCTGTGGGCATTGGTCAGTGTATTTTACAGAGGAAATAGAGCGCTAGCTAAGTGGAAGTCAGCGTATTGCAGCAGTCTCCTGCATTCTCTTCATCGTCCTGAATGCCCCTAGTTCTTGAAACACTGCCTCATATTTGCCATAATTTCCTGTAATTTTTTTTTGTTATCTTTCTATAGCTGGTATGCTCAAAACTTTATAACCAGAATTTTCAACATGCCTCCTGGAATCAGTTTTGTTGTTGTATTCACAACTATGTATCAGACAGAAATGTGAATAGCAAAATAGTTGAACATAAACGATGAATACTTGGCACCTCCCTAAATCTGTCTTTCGTCCTTCGGTCTTAAATCGTAGGTTATATATTTATTTCTAAGAAGGAAATGCTGGAAACTTGTCTCAAGCATTCAAGTGACACCGTCAGTTGAGTAGAACCTAAAAAAAAAGATTAGAATATGCTTATTTAATGACACCTGCTTTTATGACTAGCCAAATACTGAAAGTAGTTACCCTTTTTTTTCAAAGTGAGGTTAAGGGATAATTCTTTCTACTCTTCATTGTAATCTCATGAAGATTTTTGAAACCTATTTGTTTGTTGTTGTTGTCGTGTGCCATTGAGTCGATTCCACTCATAGCGACCCAATAGGACAGAGTAGAACTGCCCTGTAGGGTTTCCAGAGAGTGACTGGTGGATCTGAACTGCTGACCTTTTGGTTAGCAGCCTGAGCTCTTAACAACTTCGCCGTCAGAGCTCCACCTATTTGTTTACTGCATTGCAAATCTCAAAATCAGAGCGTCACAAAAAATGGGAAGAATTGGGGGCATATATGTTTTTTAAAAACTTGGATTTTTGGACAGCAGTGACTCTAAGTTTTAGGTAATAATCATTAGCGGCTAAAATTCATTGAATTCCTTATTTGTAACCAGGGACTTCTGCTGAGAAGAGTATGCAAAATAGTTCAATCTGTTTCTCAGAAAGTTAAGTTTCTATAGTCAGAGTATAAAATTAGAATTGGTTAAATCCAGAAAGAAACATGCCTTTCACTGGTGGTCTGCAAGGCAATTTGTTGTTGTTAGTTGTCATTGAGTCAGTTCCGACATTTGGCGACCCCACGTATAACAGAACAAAATGTTGAACGGTCCCTCACCATCTTCACAGTCATTGGTATGCTTGAGTCCATTGTTGCAACCACTGTATATTTTGATTGCTTTGCAAGCTAGAGAGCTCATCTTCCAGCACTATACTAGACAATAGCCTGTTATGATCCATACGGTTTTCATTGGCTAACTTTGGAAAGTAGGTCACCAGGCCTTTCTTCCTAGTCTGTCTTAGTCTAGAAGCTCCACTGAAACCTGACCATCATAGATGACCTGCTTTTATTTGAAATACTGGTGGCATAGTTTCCAGCATCATAGCAACATGCAGGCCACCACAGTGCAACAAACTGACAGACAGATGGGTGGTGGTTGAGGTAAATAATAAAGGCATATTCTAATCCTTAGCTATACGTTAAAAGATTTGGCTTTTTCCCAAGTAATCAGTGGCCACCCACAGCAGATAACAGCCTTGTATAAGATGGTTCATTGGTTAATGGTGACTAAAGCCAGATCAATTTCCTGGATTTGGACAATCTCTCTTTGAGTATCGTGGCAATTGGCTGGTTTCCCTATACCTGTAATGTATGTTTTTTGTAGTCATTATAAATTTCAAACATTTTAGCATGAGTTGCCATTTAAAGTTAATAATTATTTTTGGTGAGTAAAAGGGATTTTGTGAAGAAAGCCATCTTTTTTTGTTGTTTTTCTTTTTTTTTTTTTTTATTGTGCTTTAGGGCACTGGGTTTTAGGTGAAAGACTACAGCACAAGTTAATTTCTCCTACAAAAATTTATACACATATTGATATGTGACCCTAGTTGCAATCCCTATAATGTGACAGCATACTCCCCCTTTCCACCCCGAGTTTCCCATGTCCATCTAACCAGCTCCTGTCCCTTCCTGCCTTCTCATTCTGCCTCCAGACTGGAGACACTCATTTAGTCTCATATACCTGCTTGGACTAAGAAACACATTCTTCACGAGTATTATTTTATATCTTATAGTCCACTCTAATCTTTGTCTGAAGAGTTGGCTTTGGGAATGGTTTTAGTTCTGGGTTAACAGAGTGTCCAGGGGACCATGTCTTCTGGGGTTCCTCCAGTCTTAGTCAGACCATTAAGTCTGGTCTTTTTACATGATGTTTGTTTTTCTTAATCAATGGATTGAATTAGTTACATAACCCAAATTGCATGATCTGCTTTGTAAAAAACTTTTATTTAATAGGGATCACAGAAACTAGAAAGTTCTCTTAACACCAAGTTCAAGTGCCAAGAAAGGCACTCTAGTTGACCTCATTCCTTGGTTCAGGTCTCCACCCCTTGTCCAAACAGCCACAACCTCAAAAATGGTTAGGTCTATTCATTGGAAAAAAAAGGAGTATTTAGGTGCGTGATCATGGTAGACTTTGGATGGAGAGTACTGGAAAGAGAGGCTGGGATCAGGTTATAAAAGGACGACCCGTTGCCTTTGAGTTAATTCTGACTCATAGCAACCCTACAGGACAGAGTAGAATCGGCCCATAGGGTTTCCAAGGAGTGGCTGGTCAATTCAAACTGCTGACCTTTTGGTTAGTAGCTGAGCTCTTAACCACTGTGCCACCAGGGCTCCATAAAAGGACTACCAACCAAAAAACATATTCTCTCTTGTAACACACAGCTCACACTGCCGTCGAGTCGATTCCGACTCATACTAAAAGCCTACCCTAATTATTAAAGAGCTGACAGTTTACCTTACAGAAGCAAAAAGCCACTGATGGCTAGAGAAGGTTGATCCACATAATGAGGCTAAAGGAGCCCAGTTTCATGAAGACGCTATCTTGGAAGGCTCTGTGACCTGTAGTTGGAGACAGGCAGTGCTAGCAACTCAAGTATAGTTGGAAGAGCAGAAAACAACAATGGTCTTGGGAGAAGGAGCTGCCAAAAATTAGGTGAGAGAGTAAAGTTTCCCAGCAATCCAGCAGAGATTTGGAGATGGTTCTGGTCCCCAAGGAGAAGGGAGAAGCAGAACCAAGAATCAGAATCACAAGCACAAAAGCCATTTTGGAAAACCGTCCACATACAACTCAGTCCTGCTACAAGCTAAAATCAATGAGATGACAGGTGGTCCTTATGAGAAGCTTGGGTACAGCTAAGGAGGGCAGGGCAAGAAAGGGCACCAAGAATCCTTAGGGAAATATCCTTTGTGAGTTTGCATCACCATTCCTCTTAAAATTCAAATAAAATTTGTTCAAATCTTCAACCCTTATAAAATTAAAAACTCAGTATCTCTCAGGTTTTCGGAAAGGGTTATGTTTTATTTAGTCATTTTTGGTGTAATTTCCTGCTTTATCTGAACCCCCAATTCACTCATGTCTTACTCCTTGCCAAAGCCTCCTTATCTTGGCAACTCCTTTGCCTGGCTTTCCAAAAGCTCACTTCAGGCCATAGCATTCGGCAGACTTTTACCAAAGATATAGGGGGAATAAGAAGGAGATCACATCACAACCAACACCAAAGATAATTTAAAATTTAAACTTAAATAATAGGCATCACGGTTGTTAAAATTCCTCTTGGTCATTCTCCCTTTACCCTCCACTTGGTAGTTTTTATGGATTGTCTTTTCCATTGGGGTCCAACTTCCCACTGGGCCATTCAGTACCAGCGCTCTTCATTCATATTCTCTCTTGTAACACACAGCTCACACAAGTCCATTTCATTTCTTATACAGAGAATTTGGTTAACCCTTTTTCTGGCTATGTTCTAAGGATGAGCTTTCTACAACTAAAATAGTCCACCAAAATATTTTTGTTAAGGGGGGGAGTCATTTTCTCCCCTAAGAGGAATTCCACCGCCACCTATTAAAATCGCCTTATTTTTTGTTTGCTTGTTTTGTCCCTAGTGTATTTGAATCTATGAGTTGAGTGTAATTAATCTCATTAATTTAGGCAAGGATACATAACCAAACTGATCTTCAGATCATCTACTGGGCTAGTCCTATATTGTGCTAACCCTTCTGGCTACAACTGTCTGACTACATATTAGGAATGACAGTCATATCAAATCTCCCTCTTGACTTTCCATGACAGGTGGGGATGCCATCTCACCAGCAAGGCAATTCCCTTGGGCCATTATACATACAAAATATTTCCTCCATTGGAAAATACTTTGGGAGGATTTCCCTCAGAGCACCAGTAAAGAAATCCCTGAATCTCTGCAATAAGAAGCAATATTCTCAGCAGGCTGTTGATACCATTTGAGACATTTACATCTTGAAATCATTCCAGGTGGTAGTGATCCTCCATGTCTGTCATTTGAAGCCCTAGGTAAAGCAGGGGCAATTTACTGTCCTATTGCAAAAAAAGAAAAAGAAAAAATATATATGAGCACCCAAACTGTCAATAGCACAGCACTATGCTCTTTGAGTGCCTTAAAAGAGAATGAATTTCTCTCAGGAAATGATAAGCCCAGGGTCAACTCACTTTCCAACTTCAGGGCTATATTTAAGTGCCTGCAAGTTGATTTAATCTGCCTGTTCTTTTTCAAATACTAAAACCATCCTACCCAGAAATGCATTTTTTAGAAATACTAAAATTTTAGATAAGAGAAGGGAAAGAAAGAGATCTAGCAACTACACTGAACGCACTGTATTGTTGTGAAACTACTCCAAAACCCTGTCACCCATCTTCCCCCATATTTTCCCACCCAAATATCACTATGCCAAACAATGACAGACATGTAGAAGGACCAAGTTAGCTCTCCAGCATTGATTAGTTGCGTTGCCTTGATATACGTGATGAAAACATCACCTTAGAGGGTGACAGGCACTTGGGCCTTTGGTTAGGACATTAGTGAACAATATTAATCAGAACCAATTAGATAGCTTTGGTTGATATGTTTCCAAAGTAATGAGCCTAATAAAGCTGACCTAAAGAAAATGTTTTTAAAACCTCCCACTGAGCATGCTCAGAGCATTTGAACCTCTTTTATTTTTAAAATGCTCAACCGTTTTCTTCAAAAACTTGGCTTGATCTCCCTGATTCAGTGATAACTGAAGTCATGCCAACTTTGATGTTTTTAGCTTCAGCTGTTTTAGAGCTATATGTGATCCCCCAAAAAGGTTGCAATGAATTTTTTTCAGAGCGAAGGAAGAAGCATATGTTTTAACCCTCATGTGCCTTTATAGAAAAGGATGGATTAACATCCTATAATATTTTACCTTTGGGCTTAAAATAGAGTTTAGTTTGAAAGTCAAGGAGACATTTTTCAGAAATTACAATGGAGACTCAGACCTTCAAGAATTAAGTGTATGGATTTTTTTTTTTCTAAATGTTATTTATTTTGTTG
Source organism: Loxodonta africana (assembly GCF_030014295.1). Classification (NCBI taxonomy): domain Eukaryota; kingdom Metazoa; phylum Chordata; class Mammalia; order Proboscidea; family Elephantidae; genus Loxodonta; species Loxodonta africana. The sequence goes on along the minus strand of NC_087347.1, from coordinate 104,839,700 downwards.
TTGCTATTGAGAATATACACACACACACACAAAAATTCACCAATTAAATAGTTTTTACGTGTACCACTTAGTGACACCGATTATAGTCTTTGAATTGTGCAACCATTCTCACCCTCCTTTTCTGAGTTGTTCCTCCCTCATTAACATAAACTCACTGCTCCTGAAGGTTCCTGTCTCATCTTTCTAGTTGCTCTTGTCAGTTTGATACCACATAGATAGTTCTTAAAAGATCATAACCCTCAAGGCAGACCTTTTGTACTAGTTAAGCTAAACTATCGCTTGGTTTTAAGATGACTTCATGGGATATTTTTTGTTTAATATTTAAAGATTATTTCAGGGCAGTAGTTTTAGGGGTTCATCCACCTTCCATGGCTCCAAAAAGTCTAGAATCCATGAGAATTTGAAAGTGTGTTCTGTATTTCCCCCCCTTTTGATCAAGATTCTTCCATGGAACTTTTAATCAAAATGGTAATGGTAAACTGGCACCATTCAGTACTGGTCTCATGGCAAAGGAGACGGTTGTTCTTGGAGGCAATTAGCCATACATTCCACATCTTCCTACTGTTCTGACTGTCCTTCCTGTGTTGCTTTGAGTGAATAGAGACCAATTGTTGTGCACTGAATGGCTGCTTGCAAGCTTTTAAGACCCCAGGCACTATGCAGTGAATTAGAAGGTAGAACAGAAGCACTAAACATGTTATTAGGCCAATTAACTGGGATGTCCCAAGTCTATGAATTTTGTCTGTTTTGCCAAATACATTTGGCGACTTATATGTCTGCTGCTATTGTTCTAAAATGGCAGCAGAAACAAGGCAGCTTGGAAACTTGGGCAAAATGGACCACACAAAAACCAAAGACATCAAAAGAACATAAAACTAATAAAACAAATAAAAACTAATAAAACAAAAGGACATCAAAAGAACTTAAAACTAACATGAAGAAACGCTAGAACATCTTGAGTTTTGTTTTTGTTTTTTCCTAACCAGATAAATGACATGAAGAATGGGGAATGAAAATGAACTTAGAAAGCTTTAATCCACCTGATGATCTGATTTTGCCTTCTAATTTATAGACACAGAAAGGGAAAAATAATGGGAAGTTGGAGGCTGAGTGGTACTGAATATAATTGACCCCAGTGAAGGAGAGGGTACTTACAGATAGAGAGGCTTATCAGGGTGGCTTCTGAAAGTCATGTCTATGTTGTTTTCTGTTATCTACCATGCCAGTGCTTCCCTCAGATTTTCCTCAGGATCCGTTGGCCATTGGATCTCCTTCAACACGCTAGAGATAGTAAAGAAAGGGAATCAGGGCAATTATGGCAGACACAACAATTAGCTAGGAAGGTAGACAACATCCTAATAATGCAAGAGAGTTGTAGCAAATGGCTCCCACCAAACCCTGTGGATGGACACAATACTTAGACAAGAAATAGCTTCTACCTTAGGGCTACATATTTCCCAGGTTACCATAGATGGAAACATTGGATAATGTCAGTATTTTCATATAAGACCCAGGTCATTTCTGCAGAGGAGTGCAATGCCAAGTCTAGCAATATCAAGTTAAATTTCTGTAAATCACAACTCCCACTGTATTGTGCCACGTACCCAAAACTTTGGAAGAACAACAAAAGGAAAGAACTGGTAAAGAAATGACAAATGTCTTACTCTCGTATAATGTCAGAAGAACTATGGGCAGAAAAAATTGAAACCATAATGAAAGAAAGATTTAAAAGGAAATTGAGTCTGTGTTTACAAAAGGATTCCAATTCTGGGTGAACTGTCCAACTCAACCAGTTGCTTTGGAGAAACATGAATAAAGTGATGACTGAGGTGTTTTGTGTCCTAGCCTCAGTTTCCTTTATTCCCCTCTGAGTCCAGTGACAGCCAATCAGAAAGGAACCTGGCCCAGAGGCTTGTCAGTGATAATAATTGAAAACATCTGTCCATGTAGCAAGTGTGGGAAGGCAACACAGTTCCCTGACAGAGGGAGTTCTCAGACGGCAAAGCCATAACCACGACTGTGCTCATATTCTCCTTCACAGACTTTTCTCACTGCCAGCTGTCTTTATTCTCCTGCCAGGAAAGCAAGGGGCCTGGGGCTGTGACCCAGGCTGGGGTTAAGTGAGTTGGGATTGGAGGAAGGAGGGGACAGGCTGGCTCACAGCTCTGGGTATAGAGACAAGAGATATCAGATTGGGAACTAAAGAGACCCACGACTGAGGGAAAAAAATAGCAAAGAGAGAAACCAAACGGGGTTTGTGAAGGACAGATGAGAGGCAGTATAAGAAAAGCTCAGATTCTGGACCCAGATGACATGGTTTAAATTTTGTCACCACTATTTATTGTGTGACACTGGGCAACCTCACTAAGCCTCAAGTTTCCCATCTTTCAAATGGGAATAATAATAGTACGTATCATTGTTGTCAGTAATAGTCGCTATATAATGTTGTCAGTAAAAATGTGATAATGTACTTGAGTGGCAGAAGGCAGGGACTGAATAAATATTAGCTCCTTTATCAGGTAGGAGGCGGCCTCCAGAGAACCTGCGAGGTATAGAAAAGTAGAGACAGAGACCTTTTGGTGGGGAGGTCTGCCTTCTCAGTATGAATAGAGAAGTTCCTGCTGACAGTGAGATATTGGCTCATAGTCACCATGTTGTTCTTGCAAATACTGCTCATCACCTGGCCATGGACATTTTTATGTCTTACCAACTATTGTTGCTTAGCGACTTGTGCGTTGCTCAGTCTTGACTATTTCTTGGAGCCTCCCCATGCCCCTAGTTTCATGTTTTGGGCTGTACTAACTTCTGTCTGATCTCTCAGGCCTCCACCTCACTCCTAATGTAACAATACCTTGCTTTCTTTGGCCCAGAAGTTTACCAGATTCTAAAAAAAAAGGCTGGACTTACTGCTCTGACAGAGAGTGGAGAAACCCTGAGAGTATGGCCCCTGGACTCATTTTTTAACTCAGTAATGAAGTCACTCCTGAGGTCCACCCTTCAGCCAAAGATTAGACAGGCCCGTAAAGCAAGCGAGACTAAAGGGGCACACCAGCCCAACGGCGAAGACTAGAAGGCAGGAGCAGACAGGAAAGCTGGTAATGGGGAACCCAAGGTAGAGAAGGGAGAGTGTTGACATGTCGTGGGGTTGGCAACCAATGTCACAAAACAATATATGTATTAATTGTTTAATGAGAAACTAGTTTGCTCTGTAAACCTTCATCTAAAGTACAATGAAAAATAAAAAAAAAAAAAAAAAGTTTGCCAGATCCTTCAGCTTGGTGTTGAGCATATCAAGGGCATATCTGGTCAGGAGGATGCCAGTCAAACATTATTTCAGCCAGCTGAGGAGAAAATTCCAGATGGTAGGTTAGAAAAAATTTAAAACAAGGAAAGTTGGAACAAGAAGAAGAAGGAAAATAAGGTTCTTAGTGGAGAGGTTTCGATGTTTTTCCTGCCTGTGGGGGTGTAAATTTTTATTGTGAATATAATGAACTGATGGATTTAGATAGAATATATTTTTTTTAAGATGATTAAAAAGGACAGTATAAAAAAATGCCAAATTATCCAAATCAATTTCATTATTTAAGATACTCATAAATTCGGCACCTCTGGAAACTGCATTAACAGTCATATCACCACAATTGTATTTATAGCTAACTCACAGTTATTTGATGTATGATATTCACTTGGAAGCTAGAAAGAATAAATCCAGTTTGCAAAGAAGCAGAACTTAACTTTTAGGGTGGGTTTTAGGTCCTGAGAAAATCTAGCTCAACACATGGGTGGCAAAAAATAATACAAAGAGAGAAAGTTGGGGAGGCCAGCTTTGTATCATTAGTTAGGAACAGTTATGTATTGTATATGTAGCCAACATAAACACTTCGCTAAGGATGTTATTCTACTGACAGTGTTTGCTTTCCTTATGGTCATCAGCTGGTGACTACCGCTACTTGGCTGCTAAGCACTTCATCCATAAAGAAAAGCGCCATAAGTAATATCGAGCATGAGTTTGTGTTCACTGCAAAGCAAGAATACAGAATCAACAAGAGGTTTTCTGACCCACTTTAAATGAATCAAACTGTTTAACCTAACTGGGGTTGTATAAATCAGGAATGTTGTCATATTAGTAATCTTTGTAGATAAGGCATTTCCATGAGGCGCCATGCACAATCACAAATGTATAAATACAAAATAAATAGAATCCATTGACCCTCTTCTATTCAGCTGCTTTGCTGTATGTATTCCCACTCTCTGTTGTCACTATTGTAATAAAATTATCACTTTAACCACTGATATTAGTAGATCTTTTAACCATTGGGAGACTATAGTTCTCCTTTCTACGACTCTCTCTTTGATATGTATATACAACCACAGAAAGACATGATCTTTGATGATTGTAAAGGCAACAAAACATGGAGGGAGAATTACATCCACTGGGAGCTAGTTTTTAAAATATATGTATTATGGAATATTGTAGGTCTCTATGTGCTGATATAAAAGAATCACTAAGACAAATCCTTTTGGCATATATTTTTAAACCTGCCTCAAGTAGTTATATCTCTAAATTAATTCTAATCTGTTCCTAAATCCACTATTTATGTACTTTGGCACCTTAGTCCAGCTATACACAAAATGTTTTCCTTTCTCTCTTCGCTTACTAAAGGGCAACTTGCTTCAATCGCCTCCCTCCCCCAGTCTCAATTTTCCAACTTCCTTCTCATGCGGGAATACCTTGTTACTTCTGTAGATGTATCTGGTTGCCTTTGGAATTTACCTTTCCATTGAATGGCACGTTCCTGGCACAAGTGCCCCCGTTCTGCATTCCCAAGCCCATGAAGACATTATTGAGTAATCATGTCGCTCTTTCCGGCTGAGGCTTCAACTTCAGGGTCCTTCTCCACAAATAAGGAACAACCATCAGCCAGGCCAAGCAAGCCTGTGTGTTGTCTCTGCTAGAGCACATCTCCTGGTATGTCACCACCATCCTTTCATACATGTATGAAAACTAAGACACAAAATACAGACGTACCCTGATGCTTCCAAGAGACTACAAGGCACCTGCCTATTTCCTCAGAAATCTCCAGTTGCTGACTTTCTGCTTCGTTTTTTATTTTAATAAATAAATGTATATCTTATAATGAAAGTGTGTGTGTGTGTATAAAAAACTAGTTGCCATTAAGTCAGTTCCAACTTGCGGCAACCCCATGTATGTCAGAGTAGAACTGTGCTCCATACGGTTTTCATTGATTTTTTCAGAAGGAGATCACCAGGCCTTTCTTCCAAGGCATCTCTGGTGGACCCCCAAACCTCCAACCTTTTGGTTAGCAGCCGAGCACATTAATCATTTGTACTACCTAGGGACCCTCTCTCCTATAGATAATATATAAAGTATATATAAATATATATTTAGGCTTACATATGTATGCTAGAAATTAATACAAATCCCTTATGTTTCAGAATTTACTTATTAAGTAAGAAAGAAAAAGGTGTTTAGGCTTACATATGTATGCTAGAAATTAATACAAATCCCTTATGTTTCAGAATTTACTTATTAAGTAAGAAAGAAAAAGGTGTTTAAAATTGTTAAACAGTAGGATTTAGGACACAAGGAAACAAGAAATCCTCCAGCCCAACTGTCTGATTTTACAGGTGAGGAAAGTGAAGCTGAAGACGGCTAAGTCAATGCCCAAAGTCCAAACCAGTTGCTGTCAAGTCCACTTCAATTCATGGTAATCCCATGTATGTCAGGGTAGAACTGTGCTCCATAAGTAGGTTGCCAGGCCTTTCTTCCAAGATGCCTCTGCTGGACCCAAACCTCTAACGTTTGGATTAGCGGCTGAGCACGTCAACTGTTTGTAGGATCCAGGGACTCCGCCCAAAGTTCTACAGGTAGTAAATAGCAGAGCCAGGAGAGAAAACCGAGCTTTTGATTTCCTTGAACAATTGCATCTTTCTGTCCAATAATGAAAACTGGTGTACACTAATGAATCTAGCCCATCCTTATTGAATCACCTGTTTCTCCACGTTCCTAAGGAATATCTGGGTCTGTTGGCCTCATAGATCTCCACTCAATCCTATAGGTCAGTGAAGAAAATTATTTCTCATTTGGATGCTGTGGGCATTACCTGTAAAGAACCAAGACTTTGCAACATAAACTCCGTAACTCCTGCATTGTTTTAACCTAAAGTAATTTCACACTAACTCATAAACCCTTTGAAAGTAGAGCATCCAAGGATGATATTTTGCACTTACTGAATTCTCTCTTCCCCCCAAAAAAAGAATGAAAGAAAACACCTCCCAAATGTTACATTATATTGTTATATTACCAAATTGTATTCCCCAGTCATCCTCTATAATTTTTTTTTCAAAGATTAAAACAAGAAGAAAAGAGAAAGGAAAAGGGAGGGAGGAATGACATAGAAAAGGACTCAACACTTTTGCTGCCCCTTCTGGACTTAAAAAACAACTAAGAAGAATGTCTGTGGACAGTTTTGTGTTTACTGTAGATAGAAAAAATATTTGGGAGTACCTAATTTCTGTTCAATCCAGCTATCTTTCTCCTGGAGCCAAAAGGTGGCCAGACAAAGAAAAACTTAACCTACCAGCCACCCATAAAGCAAAAACTATTTGTAATAACAAGAAGGCATGGAATGTCTAAACTTTCCACTGCAAATGAAAATCAGAGGAAAGCGGAAGGTAACATACCACCTAAATGCAAAGATTTTGCAATTTAATTGAAGGAGATAAAACATATGTGCATGAAATAACTTAGAGATAAAAATAAAACATGTCAACAACAATGTAATACAATCTGAATGTTTAAATGCCAAGAAAGCAAATAACGAAGTGATCAGAATAAGATTCTTAAAGGCTTTCTAGTAGAGATTAGCTTAAATATGGCTTTGCATATGGTAATTGACATAGATGTGAAAATAAGAATGATAGTAATATAAGTGCAAAGCAATTCAAATGGGGGTAGCCATAAGGATAGGTAAGCAGGGAAAGAGACTTGAATAGATGCAGTCTGTTTTCACTATTTTTTAAACATATTTTTCAATTAAAATAGACTATTTTTTAGAGTGATTTTAGGTTTACAGAAAAACTGAGTAGAAAGCACAGATAATTCTCATATACCTCTTCCCCCCTTACACACACTCAATTTTCCCTATTATTAACATCTTGCAATAGTATGGTACATTTGTTAAAATTGTTGAAACAGTATTAATACCTTATATCAATATCAATTAAGGAGCCCCTGGGTCTTGGCTGCTAACCAAAGGTTCAAGGTTTGAGCCCATCCAGAGGCACCTCAGAAGAAAGGCCTGGTGATCTACTTCTGAAAACTCAGAAATTGAAAACCCTGTGGAGCTGTTATAGATTGAATTGTGTCCCCCCAAAACGTGCGTCAACTTGGCTAGGCCATGATTCCCAGTATTGTGTGGTTGCCCTCCATTTTGTGATCTGATGTAATTATCCTACGTGTTATAAATCCTAACCTCTATGATGTTAATGAGGCAGGATTAGAGGTAGTTATTTTAATGAGGGAGGACACAATCTACAGGATTAGGTTGTATCTTGAGTCAATCTGAAGATATAAAGGAAAGAAGCAAGCACAGAGACAGGGGGACATCATTACTACAAAGCAAGAAGAGCCAGGAATGGAGCACATCCTTTGGACCCAGGATCCCTGCACTGAGAAGCTCCTAGACCAGGGGAAGATTGATGACAAGCACCATCCCCTAAAGCTGACAGAGAGAGAAAGCCATACCCTGGAGCTGGCACCCTCAATTCAGGCTCCTAGTCTCCTAAACTGTGAGAGAGTAAATTTCTATTAGTTAAAGCCATCCACTGGTGCTGTTCCTGTTATCGCGGCACTAGATTACTAAGACAGGAGCACAGTTCTACTCTAACACAAATGGGGATGCCATGAGTTGGACTTGACTCAATGGCAACTGATTGACTGGATTATTACTAAAGTTCATAATCTACATTAGTGTTCACTCTGTGTGTTGTACAGTTCTCTGGGTTTTTGGCTAATACATAATGTCATATATGTATCATTTCAGTATCATACAGAAGTTTCACCAACCTGAAAATCTCATTTTGTCACCTATTCATTCCTCCCCTCTGCCCTGACCCCCAACAACCACTGATCTTTTCACTGTCTCTATAATTTTGCCTTTTCCAGAATGTCATATAATTGGGATCATACAGTATACAGCCTTCTAAGATTGGCTTCTTTCATTTAACCAAACCAACCCCAGTGCCATGGAGTCGATTCTGACTCATAGCGACCCTATAGGACAGAGTAGAACTGCCCCGTAGAGTTTCCAAGGAGCACCTGGCGGATTTGAACTGCTGACACTTTGGTTAGCAGCCGTAGCACTTAACCACCATGCCACCAGGGTTTCCTTTCTTTCATTTAGCAATATGTATTTACATTCATTCATTTATTTTCACGGCTTAATAGCTCATTTCTTTTTATTGCTGAATAATATTCCATTGTATGGATATACCACTGTTCATCTATTCACCTATTGAAAGACAGTCCTTATCTTTTTTAACCAACATATTTCTAGGGTAGGAAATCTGCTTCTTAGAACAGGTATTTTTTTCCACCTTGGTGTTTCTTTATCTAGGGGAATGTGTTGTGATTTTCTGCAACATGATGCTTAACTATCATTTCTGACCTTAAACTTGAGTTGAGGACTACCTCACCCTCTTGCTTTCTTTCTTTGGTGACACGAGAGCAGTGAATTCTAGAATGTGCAATCAAAAGATGAGAACTGTAAAATTCAGTTCTGAATTTTTAAATGCACATGGTTATTGTCAAGCATCTTTTGGGGGTGGTATCTTTCCCTTTCCTCCAAAACCACACACTGCGCGGTCTTTACAATGAATCAGAATATAATTCCAAATTTGAAATTAGACCTTTTTCCTCTCTTCTTCGGTTACAGGGTTAATTATGTCCAAAAAGCAATTCTATTACTTTTTCAAAAGTGACACCCTAAGCCATTGTGGATTCTTGAAGTGGCACCAAATGTCACCTGGCACACCTCTGTCTTTCTTGTTGACACCAAATAACACTGATAACTGAATTACTCCAATAAGCAAAAGAGGCAGCCCTTGCATTTGAAGGAAATTTGCAATGAAAGCCATTTAGTCGGCCCCATGATTATGTATACATGTTGGTTTTAAGGCAGCACAAAGGAGGCTGTGCCAAGAAAATTGAGAAGTTCAAGCAGAAAAATAATCACAATATCTTTCAGTCATTTGCTGCTTGTATTTGTTTCCTTAATATGCACAGTTAAATGTTCTCTACACACAGATATCACTTGGTAGGCGGGGATCTATCTTATTACCGGTTTATTTTCCAGTACATTTGGCATAGTTAAGGTAAAGTGTATTAACTTTCTCTCAAAATAAAGATGAAAACAGAGTTGGAGTGGCCGTGAATGCTTCAGCCATTGTCAGGAAGTTAAGAACTGACAGGAGGCCCAAATAATCAACTGTGCCTAGTGCATATACCGTAGTTTTCCCCTGGGATATCTGGTCTAATCCGACAATGTATCTGACTGGCATGAATGTAGAATTACTTTCAATAAAGATTTTATTTCAAGCTTGGATGATTTCCTCCAAAACATCTTGTCACTAAGGCAAAGTTTATCATAGAATATCTGATTTTTTTTCCCCCCTACAAGTCAGCTTTCGAGGGGGGAAAAAAAATACACATTTCAACTCAAGTACTCAACTCAGGTCAACTCACTGTAAAAATCACATTTGAACGTAGCTAGACTGATTAAAGATTTGCTATATTAAGGAAATCAGGGAGCTGTCAACGACAGCTTACCCTAAAGTCTGCAAATGTAAAGAATAAGTAACACATTTCCTCAAGCAGTTTGCCTTCCGCCTGCAGTAGCTTCCAATTGAAGAGCAGGCAGGACAGATGACTCCACAAGCTAACAGCCAGCATCTAGAATATTTGTCTTTTTGCAAGTGAGGAACATTTAAAGGTCACGTCTTCCAATAAGTATGGAATTGTTTCCAGGCTATATAAGAAATATGAACGGCCTGGTCACGATCACACTAAAATGATCTTCGTTTCTCTAGCTATCCTTCTGTCTATCCTGTCCTCTTCCTTCCTGACGCCAAATTAAGTCGGGGTGTTTGAGATGCGGTAAGAGTACATTGCTCTATTTAGATTTCACTTAAATGTTTCATTTTGTGCTTGCTTACATTCTTTCAGCCTTGGGGTCACATCATTTAATTTATGCTTGGTTCACATAATCTTAAATATATCTTACACTACCTACAGAATTTTACCCCCTTACTCACTAAAAAAAAAAAAATTTTTACTCACTAAAAGCACAGAATTCATCTGGCGTACTTCTAAGGGACAGAGGCCATGACTTAAATATTTAATAATCACAGCACATCATGTTTATATAATGATTTTCAATCAAAATCCCTTTTATCTCTATTATTATATTTTATGATTAACATATATGACTACAAGAAGTATGTACAAGAATGAAAATGCATGGACCGTGTGGATAAACTCTAGAGAGGCATGGAATGTTCCAGACTGGAGTGTCAGCTCTCTGACACTACGTCAGAAAGTCAGACTGTGACTTTGGATGGATCAGTTAACAAAGAATTCCTCAACCTTGGCCACACACCAGGCTCACCTGTGAAACATTTTAGACATTAAGAATCCTGGGCTTTAACCCTGGGCTACCAAATCAGAATCTGTGTGATCTCTTTCCTTTTTAAAAAGGTCTAGACAAAAAAAAAAAAAACCAAACCCGTTGCCATCAAGTCAATTCCAACTCATGGTGACCCTATAGGACAGAGTAGAACTGCCCCATAGGGTTTCTAAGGAGTGGCTGGTGGATTCGAACTGCCAACCTTTTGGTTAGCAGTTGAGCTCTTAACCACAGTGCCACCAGGGCTGCAGCCAGGGTAGAAAATCAGTGAATCCTAATCTCTCTGACCTTCCCTTTTCTCATTTATAAAATAACAATTGACAGAAGCCAATATAATAATGTATAATAAAAGCTAACGTTTCTGTAGTTTGCAAAGTATGTTCACATTTTTTTTTTTTAATTTAATCTTCAAAACAAACCTGACATCACTTTTATCATTAACCTCACTTTCTAGATGAGGAATCTGAGGCTCAGAGGACTGGTGAGGCCTGTCTAAGACCTAATGGCCACTACATGGAGAATGAGACCTCAAGATTCTGAGATTCCAGATTGCAGCTTTAATCTAGAGCAGTGGGCCTCTACAAGGCAGCACAATAGAATCACATTCAGAGAGCTTAAAACTTACCCCGGCTTCACCACAGTTCAACTGAAACAGATTCTCTCTGGGTGTGTCACAGACATTGATATGATTTTAAAGATTCCACAGGTGATTTTAACATGCAGCCAAGATTGAGTATCTCTGCCCCAGAATGGTCAGAACAAGCTTTGGAATACATAAAGCACTCTACAGATATCCCAGCTGGTTTTATCCCCGTTTTGCTGATGCTAAATTCAAAGTGGAAGGGATTGGTTCATGAATACAGAGCTGGTAAGGTCTAGATTCAGGACTAGATTTCAGGGTTCCTCTTTCACAAAATAGTTCTCTTTCTATTGGAACTTCTCTAGTGCCCCAGTGCTCATGGCTACTGTAGAAGGCTGAGTTTAACCTGCTATGGAAATATGGCTCCAGTGGAGAACCACTGCTTTAAATCCTTAAGGGTGGCACTGCTTTCCTCCAACTGTCCTGGGAAATGAAGGTGTACTTGTCTTCCACTTGGCCTTCCCAACATGATAGCCTTTACCTCACACATCAAGGACCCATTGTGAGGGTTGCACCAATTACCAAGTATGCCAATTCCAATCGTACATTTGAGGACTAGGGAAATGACCACTGGGTATTCCATGGATCCACTGGACCCATTTATAATCCAGATGTTGGTCAAGACTCCATTTCACTTGGTCCTCTATGCCATCGCTCTAACCAAGGGGAGGTGCAAAGGAAACATGATGACACTTCAGATCTCTGGGTAGCAGTGTCACCTCAGACCCTGTGTCAAATAGTCCTTGAACTGTTTAGGCATCCCCCTTTCTCCAATGTCCAGTTACCTAAGTAAATGGCTATGGGCCCTTTTGTAGAAAGATGAAGAATCAACTACCATGAATTATGTAAACCCAACAAAGGTTCAGCCAACCCCACAAAGAGTTCTGGAGTATATGTGGCCTGTCAAAGCTGTCCCTCAGAGAAGCTGGATCAGTCATTGGATGTGGGTTTCTCCAGGAAGGACATTTACCTCAGGCAAGGTTGTTCTCTGCAGCTGAGGTATACCCTGAAGAAGAAAACAACTGGAGGCCATATATTACCACATTCCTGAAGCTAGGCAGGCAGTTTTGCCCTGATAGGGGATCTGGGTGGCCCATCTCTGGGTCCAAAGCAGTCACCATCATTATCAAATTGATTAATGTAGGAATGGCCCCTTAGGAAACCGGAGACTAGGAAACTCTTGTGTAAAGGCTAATATAGTGCTTAATAGTGGTCCCTAGCAAAAGACATTTCATTCTGGTTGTAAAAAATACTGTGGCAGGCGATCACAGATGTATGTGCTGGACAATAGAATCATGAGTTAGCCTGGCATCCATATTTACAAGGACATATGCAGAAACTGGCGCAGTACAGATTATAAATTTATATGTGTAAAATCAAAATAAATAGTTGTCTATCTTAGAGCAAATCATTGCATACATTTTGAAAGGGTTTGCATTTCTGTAGATACATTTAGCATTCTGTAGATACACTGGCATTTTACCTAAATTAGAATTTGATGGTCAGATTTTAGATGGCTGTGGAAAATGGTATCATTGTCTTTAACTTCAAACCATCCATAATCTAACCCAGATAAGCATTACACTGTACTCTGAGATCCTCTTGCCAGTTTTGTTCAAACTGAGTACATGTTAGAAATATTATCAAATAGTGTATGAGAAGGAAAGGCACCCAGCACAATTGTAGGCCCTTAACAGGCCCTCAAGAGATACTAACTCTCTTCCGTGCCGCCTTCATCTTCTAGGAGTCTAGGATTAGGTATGAAACTCAAGGTGAGAAAAACGTAAATACTGTGCTGTAATTGAAACAAATTTCTCTTTCAAAGCCCCGTTCTTCCAAATGCCTTAAATTTAGTCAATCCAGACTCTCTTCCAGAGTTTTTCCTGGGTTGTTTCTAGTTCTGGAGGACTATGTATGGCCTAAGCGTTTGGGAAAAGGGAGAGAAGAAGAACATACATTTATATAGTATTTCAATAAATATTTATTGAGCACCTAGTATTGTGAGCCTAGCTCTAATCTTGGTCTAAGGATACAGCATTAAACAAAAACAGATAAAGTCCTTGTGCTTAAGACTTTTATATTCTATGGTAGGCAGATAAGCAGGCTAGAAAGTGTCTGGCTTTTGTCACCTCTTCAGGCTGGTCCTCATTACCTTCTGGTTTTCAATCATCATGCCCAACTTCCAATCCCAGGTTTGGGTCTCAATCACCATTCATGCAAAACTTGGTGAAGCTCCATGATGCCCGTTTTAAGTACACACATCATGCAGCAGTTTCTCCTCAACTATTCCTGATGTACTGGACATGGGGAACTCTGGAATCTTGTCATCTCCCTAAGCTTTACCCAAGGAGAAGAATATGGGTCCATCTGATCTCAGATTCCTCAAACCTTCAAACAGCCTATGCAGAAGTCTGCCCAGGGAAGGAGGGACAGGAAGGGCTCCAGACTAGGCCACATATAAGTCTCAGCTTTCTTCTCTCTGACGCTCCTGCCATGAGTCTAAACAATTTGTCTCTAGTCTGGCAGCAGCCCTGGCTCTTCCTCCTTACAACCTACTGATGCTGCAGCTCTGAGTCCTTTGACGCTTAGGCTTTTGAAACTCAAAGGCACAGTCCTTTGCAATCCAAATGTTCTGGCTTATAAGAATCAAAAGAACTTTTTCTGCTTTGCTGCTATATCACTCCTCCACCGAGGCCGTAAATGCTGCTGACCAAACCTTGGGGAAAGGGAAGTCTAGGGAAATATAGGGAAGAAACAGTTACTACATATTACCCCCCCCCAAAAAAAACCCACCTCTTCTCAAATCATTCTTTTACTATCCAAGAACGTTCGTTCTTTCATCATTAATCTGGGAACCCAAACCACACTTCCAATATCATTCAGCCTGCCATCCAGTATGGGAAGCTCCTGCCTGAACGCTTCTCATGATGGGAACTCCTGGCCTTTTTATATGTAGACTATTTAATAGCCTTGATAGGTGTACCCAGTACTTTTCTAGTATGTATATCACCACCACTCACCAGTTGCCATATAGATTTCAATTCATGATGACTCCGTGTGTGTTTGTATGTATATATATGTAATATCAAGCATCAATAATGGTAATATCTAAATGGAAATTATTAGGGATTTTTTTTCTTATTTTTTAATTGTACTTTAAATGAAGGTTTACAGAACAAACTAGTTTCTCATCAAACAGTTAGTGAACTTTTTGGGGGGGCGGGGGGACACTGGTTAACAACTCCATAACATGTCAACACTCTCCCTTCTCAACCTTGGGTTCCCTATTACCAGCTTTCCTGTTCCCTCCTGACTTCTAGTCCTTGCCTCTGAGCTGCTGTGCCCCTTTAGTCTCATTTTGTTTTATGGGCTTGTCCAATCTTTGGCTGAAGGGTGAACCTTAGGAGTGACTTCATTACTGAGCTGAAAAGATGTCTGGTGGCCATACTCTTAGGGTTTCTCCAATCTCCGTCAGGCCAGCAAGTCTGGTCTTTGTTTTTGAGTAAGAATTTTGTTATACATTTTTCTCTAGCTCTGTTTGTGATCCCTACCGGAGCAGTCAGTTGTGGTAGCCAGACACCATCTAGCTGTACTGGACTCAGTCTGGTGGAGACTGTGGTAGATGTGGTCTGTCAGTCCTTTGGACAAATCTTTCCCTTCTATGTTTTGTTTTCTTCATTCTTCCTTTCTCCCAAAGGGTTGAGACCAGTGGAGTATCTCAGATGGCTGCTCCCAGATTTTTAAGACCCTAACTCACCAAAGTAGGATGTAGAACATTTCCTTTATAAACGATGTTATACCAGTTAAGCCAGATGTTCCCTAAGACCATGTTTTTTTTTTCTTATTTTGACTTGCCTACGTTTCTTAAATTTTCTGTAATAAGTATGAATTCATTACTCTTTTGAAGCAGCCACTTCTATTTTCACAGCACTAATTCTTCAGAGGAGCCCTCGTGGCACAGTGGTTAAAGAGCTCAGTTGCTAACCAAAAGGTCTGCAGTTTGAATCCACCAGCAGCTCCTCGGAAACTCTATGGGCAGTTCTACTCTGTCTTATAGGGTCACTATGAGTCTGAATCAGCACCCCCACAAGTGGTTTGGTTTTCGGTTTTTTGGGTTTAATTCTTCAGAAGGAGGTGAAATCGATTTCTGGGAAAGTTCCAGTAACTGGATTTATAAGAAGAAATTTTACTTTTCTTCCATTTCTGGCTTTTTAAATATTTGTATTCAGTCAACCTGTCTTCCTAACTACCCTTTTCTCCAGACTGAATATCACCCCGGCACACCTCCTTTTCTGAGAGTGTCTCTGTGCTTGGCACCTTCCCCTCGATGCTCTCCCGTTTCCGCTGTCTCCCTCAAAGACAAGTAACCATAGAAAGCCTCTAAATTTTATTTTTCCTCAGAAAGTAAAATTAAGTGTGGAGGACTGAATGATGATACCCAAATTGCACCTGATTCTCTTTCAGCGATTCTGGGACTTTTTAAGCAAAGACCCAATTTTCAAGGAAACTGCTGAAGATATTATATAGATGCCCTTAATGGGAAGTGAAATGGCAGTTCTCCTTACCTATATGAAAAGGAAAATAAAATGAACACTTTATATATTGATAGTATCCCTTTTAGTTTTATCTAACATTACAATGCAAATATTTAAGTTCTATATTTTCCACTAATATCGTGTAATCTGGTTCATAATTCTGCTGGGCTTAATTAATGCTGATCCATGTGCCATACTCAACATTGTGTATAAAATATGCCTAGCACATACTGGGTTTTTAACTGCCTTATTCAATGAGTTCAGGTAGAGAATAATGACAATCTTAAAAATTGTCTTCTTTCTAAAAATACTCCCAACATGCAATGTATTTCCTAGCCTTTCTCCCCTAATTCCAAGACAGTGTCTTCCCAGGATGTTGAAATTATCAGTGGTTATTGGTATATCAGCAGAGCTCAGAAAACAAAAATTAAAACTTCTTTTACTGCTGAGATGTTCACGTGTAGATGGTGAAAAATGTTTTAAAGCCTAAGAGAAAACACCTAAGGGAAACCATCGCTGAAATTCAGTCATTTTACCAATATTGAAGTTCCACTCACAATGAGAAATAAATGCTTTCAGAAATTGAAAAAACTGCATGAATTTAGAGAAAAAGGTAATATGTAATAATTTGATTCCCCCCCCCATCTGAACACCCTTCTCATCGATGTAGATATGTCCTTGGAGTGAATTCCCGTTGTCATTGAGTTGATTCCAACACACAGAGACCCTATAGGACAGCGTAGAACAGCCCCATAGGGTTTCCAAAGCTATAATCTTTATGGAAGAAAATTGCGGTGTCTTTCTCCTGTGGAGTGGCTGGTGGATTCAAACCCCTGACTTTTTGGTTAGCAGCTGAGTACTTAACCACTGTGCCACCAGGGCTCCTGGATGAGAACCAGGTGATTAAAAAAAAAAAATCAAAATATGTCACCAAGACTTCTTGCTAACTCTCTGACTCACCTGTCTCAAATCTTCTCAGGCCTTTGGCCTCACCATTAGGAAGCCCCTTGATTTCAAAGTCAAAATTCTTGGTATTTGTGGAAAGAATATTCATCTCCCAGAGTAAGAAAGATCTACATCTTTCCCTGTGCTCTGCCATGTACTACATGGCCTTGATCAAATTACTCGATTTTTCTTGTACTCATTTTGTTCATCAGAAAGTTTATCTGAAAATTTTCTGTAATTTCTGAAGAAAACTAAAAAGGGTAAGAGAAATAGCCCTAATATATAATAAAATTATAATTATTTAAACAGTAAAGTACCGGTTCAAAATACACAAAGGGGCCAGCATCAGAACAGGATATACCGGGTACATGCATCTGTGTGAGTGTCTGAAACTGCATGAAAAAATAGCATCACAAATCACTGGAACATGGAGGTTTACTCCATAAATATTACTGAGAAATCTAGTTAGCATTGAGAAAAAAAAAAAAATTAAGATTATCATTACATTTCACATGCTGTACACTTAAAATGAATTAGGAGGTATTTTTAAAAATTAAACCATTTTTAAAAGCTAGGGGAAAACATTGGTGATATTTATCTCATTTGTTTAAATGGACGAATTTGATAATAATGAAAACAGTGACTGAAATTACAAATGAAATAATACCATACAGGACTACATACAAATGAAAATAAATAAAATTAAGGAGCAAAAGAGTTGGGAAATATATGTGCAACAAAAATGAAAAGTTATTCTTCTTAATAAATAAAAAGCTTACAAATATAGGCCAGATAGATAGACAAATAGAAAGATAGATGTTCAATGTAGCATTGTCTCTAATAGCAAAGAATTAGAAAGAACCTGAAAGTCCACCAGTAAGGGAATGGTCAAATAAATTACGGTATTTCCATGCTATGAAATGTAACAACTTTTTTAAATGAATGAGGTATTTTTAAATGTGCTGACTTGGAAAGATGCCCATGATATATAGTTAAGGGAAAAAGGCAAATTGTAGTATATTGTATATTTTATTATTTAAGCCTTCTTAAAAATTTGTATGTACGTGCATTATATATACACAGTATGTATTATAGACCAGAAAAATAGGTGGATAGATAGATAAATAGGTAGAAAAACACACAGAGGGAACACCCTTCGGTTAAATGTAATTAGCACGAAGGAGTTCAACTTGGAAGAGAGGGAGGTTTTCACTTTTTACTCTAGATACCCCCGTTAGTGCTTTCTTTTTCCAAAGACTATGCATTAGTTTGGTTATAAAAAATAAATAGGATTAAACAAACAATCAAAATTATATTCCTTCATTAGAAAAGGGACAAGAGATATGAACAGAAATTCACAGAAGATACACATGGTTGTTTTTTTAGTCTCTTCTCTGTCTCCTAAAATCAAAGAATTCTAAGTTCAAAGAATGACAAATCATTTTTACCTACCAAATTGGCAATTATTTTTTAAATAACAATACCCAATAATAATAAACCTAACAAGAAGTAGGCCCTCCCACAAGTCACCGTGTTTTTAAAGGAAAAAAAAAAGCATAACTTAAAGATCTAGCGTGGTGGCTCTCAAAGTGTGGTCCCTGGACAAGCAGTATCAGCATCACCAGGGAAGATGTGAGAAATGCAAATTCTGAAGTCCCTCTCCAGACTAACTGAATCAGGAATCTGGTGGTGGGGCCCAGAATCTGTGTTTTAATAAGTCCTCCAAGTGATTCTCATAAACACTAAAGCATGAAAACCACTGATCTACTTCTTATATCTCTATGGTTTTATCTTAAGGCAGGGTTTCTCAACATCAACACTATTCACATTTAGAACTGAATAATTCCTTGTGGTGGGAACTGTCCTGTGCATTGTAGGAGGTTTATCAGCATTGCTGCCTTCTACTTCCTAGATGCTAATAGCACCCCCTGGTCATGACAGTCAAAATGTCCCCAGACATTGCCTTATACTCCCTGGGGGCAAAATAGCCCCTAGCTGAGAACCACTGCCTAAGCAAATACTCCAAAATATGGAGAAAGTGTATATGGAAAAAGTTTTATATCAGTCTCCTTTATAAAAAATCATAGGGTCTGTCCCATAATAAGGCAACGGCTAAATAAGGTATACTACATACTGTGATGGATTGAATTGTGTCCCCCAAATATGTGTGTTGAGATTCCTAACCTCTATGCCTGTGGTTTGAGAGAAAGATTTGACCATCTCCTTCCAAAACAAATTTATAGCCTTGGAAACACTATGGGGCAGTTCTCCCCTGTCCTGTAGGGTCATTATGAGTTGGAATCGACTTGATGGCAGTCGGTTTGGTTTGGTTCATTTTATGCCTGTGGTTATAATCCCATTTGGGAATGGGTTGTCTTTGTTATGTTAATGAGACAGGGTTAGTGCAGGATGTATCTTGAGTCAATCTTTTTTGAGATATAAAAGAGATTAAACACAAGCTAACAAGCAGAAATGGGGGAAGAGAGATGCCAAGCCACATGAAGATTGCCCAGGAGCAGAAGCTCAGAAGAGTAGTGGCATCACTAGGGTTGGTATTACCCAGTGCAGTAACTCATGTTGTCACCCTCCCCAGCTACTGGGGTGAGCAGGCCGGCCAGCGAGCTACTCCCCTATGGTAGGCAGAACACCCTGTCATGCCCTATCACTGTGCAGGGACTAGTACTGTGCCATGCAGCCCCACCCCTCCTGGCATTGCCCCCCACCCCCCCTCCACTGCTCCCCTTTGGCTCCCCCTCTCTCCCATTGGCCAAGGCGTAGACCCTTCTCTCGACCCTGCTGCCCACACTCTGACCGTGACGGCAACTGGGGGAGTGGGGGGGGCAGTGACAAGTTACCACACTGGGTGACACCAACCCTAGTGACTGGTGGGGTGATGGGGTTGCGGGGGAGGAGGGTGGGGAATGCCACTATCTTGGCAGCCCCTCTCCCAGTGGCACTGGTCAGCCCACCACCACTGCTGCTGTCACCGACCCTATGATCATTTTGGTGTCACCCCCTCTGACAGTGTCAGAGGGTGCAGTCTACATGACAGAACTCTCCCGGTGATGCCCTGCAGAAGAGACAAGGACCTTCCTCCAGAGCCAACAGAGAGAAAGCCTTCCCCTAAAGCTGGCACTCTGAATTTGGACTTCTAGCCTCCTAAACTGTGAGGAAATAAATTTCTGTTTGTTAAAGCCACCCAGTTAGGGCATTTCTGTTATAGCAGCACTAGATAACTAAGACACATACTTAAGACATGAGAATTGCTCATAATAGAAGTGAAAAATGCTGGATACAGAATAACATAAAGAATGTTTTCTCAGATATGTATACATAAATAAAATATACATACACATTTATATCACCTAAATGCTGGTGGTGTCACCCTCCTGCTCAAAACTCAAAAATGAGTTCCAATCACCCTTAGAATTAAATCCCAAATACTTATCATGACCCACAGGCCCCCTCAGCGTCTCCTATCTCTTTCCCTTCATTCCTTAGTCCCTCTATCCGTAGCACCACCAAGCATTCGCTTGCCACTGGGGCTGTGTGCCTACTATTCTCTTCCTGGAATTCCCTTTCTCCTGATACGTGAACCTATGCTGGTCTCTGCTCAAACGTCTCTTCCTCAGAGAGGCCTTCCCCGAGTACTCTGTCTGCTCCAGTGTAGCATTTCTCACACCTCCTGCTAATTAGAATTATGGGGAGAAGGGGAAACTATTTAAAATACCAGTAGCCAGGCTCCGCCCATACTGCATAAATAAGAATCTCTGGGGGTTGGAATCCAGGCCATCAGTATTTTTCAAAAGCTTCCCAGGGTTAGTGGAAGGACCACTGCTGTCTCTTCTCTAGTTTTTGTTGAAGTACTTCAGCGCCTGACTTCAGGTTATATAATGTTCAGCATATTGTTCGTGATCTGCTTCCTGCACAAGAACATAAGCTTCATCTGAGAAGGGACTTTGTTTTGCTCGCTGCACTATCCCCAGCACCCAGAACAGCATCCAACACACACTAGTTGCTCAATAGATTTTTATGAATGAATAAGTGGCTACACTGAGTTATGGTTATCAGTGGCTTTTTGTTGTTGTCGTTAATTTTCTTTACTTCTCTAAACTTTTCAAATTTTGACTAATACAGCGTATTATTTACAATTAGAAAAAAAGAAATGGAAGTTAATTTTTGAATCTGCCTTTGAAAATTGTGATATATTTGAAACACAGCGATTACCACATGCTAGGTATCCAGCGGGCCCTTGAGTGATGCAAATGGTTTGCATTTGGCTACTAACCAAAACGTTGACAGTTTGAATCCACCCAGCAGTGCTACGGAAGAAAGTCCTGGCAATCTTCTTCCATAAGATTATAGCCACTGAAAACTGTACGGAGCACAGTGCTACTCTGAAGCACGTGGGGTTGCTGTGAGTCAGAATCGACTCAGTGGCAACAGGTTTTTTTTTTTTTTGGTACTCAAAAATAGTAATTATTGTTGTTGTACCTTTTTGCTATTATTTACTGTTCAAGGGGATTGCCTATGATATCACATTTTTCTGTGGTTGTCACCTTACAGAATACATATAATAAGCCATTAAATTTTTAAACCTATGGGTTATTCATTTTTTCACTTTACCAGTTCTCATAACTAATTAAATATTCTGAATATTACCTCAAAGATTTTTTAGAATATCTCTATACTGGCCAATCAATAAAAATATGAAGCAAGTGAATAATTGAAAATGATTCAATGTTCTGCATTGAAATCAATGCAAAGAAAGTGTTCAGTAAATGCTAAGAATCACGCCATGTTGGCTACAAAGATACAATTGCTACATAAAGCCCCTTTTTTATAACATGCTTTGAGAGGATTATATATGCATGGCTTTAAATATTATTGAAAAGCAGAAATATCATGATATAGCAATAATTTCCATTTAGGATGATCATTAACTTATTTTGGAAAATAATGAAATAATATTTTAGATATAAAACTGAAGACTTAATTAGTTTATACCAATTGATTTATACATTAACGTATAAAAATGGCAGAATTATCTGTAAATGACCACCTTGAAACACATTCGTACTAAATGGAAAAATGTATGTGAATGCTCTTCTGCAATATTTAAAGTTTTTTTTCCAACACGCGAACACGACTTCAAGGGATAAGGCAGAACATCGTCTAAGTCCCGATCGTATAAAAGGGCCAGTATAAACAGCAATGTAGTTTGTGCAAATTGAGGGTAGGTAAGCATATGGTTAGCATGGATTCCCCCCAAAATAGTTAGAGCACATAAGAAACATAAGTTGAGCATATTGAAAATTCGTTATACTATTTTTAACAGCCTCTCTTCAGTTAAGTGGCCAAAGTCAAAATTAACATCTTACATGCAATGGATGAGCTACATTTTGTAAGCCAGGTGTGACCTGATGGCAGGAACATATTTGCCACCACACTTTCCCCATTCAAGTCAAAACCGGTCTCAAGTGATGTGTGTTGGAAAATCACAGCATTCCACAGATAGGCAGGGGCAGGCTTCTAATACACCTCCATGAGCCTTGTCCTACAGGCAATTATGTGGCTTTCAACTTCCTTGGCAAGTCACTATGGTAACAGAAAAGCACAAACTTAAAGGGAAGTTTGCATTCATGTATCTGTTTGGAGCTGGACTATTATTAGATGCTTTGGTCTTCTTAATTCAGCATTAGTTTTATAGTAAAGCTTTCTTTCATTTTGAGTCACTTGGCTGCGATTTTGCTCAACTAAGAAATTTCTTTGAGTTAGCAATTCAGCTCACTTTTGGAAAAACTTACCCAGCATAAGACTATGAGGATTTTTTTTTGTCTGGGGTCCAACATCTGTAGCACTGGATAATAGATTGTTTCTAAAATAATCTTAAATTGACTGATCATTGCTTCTTCCATTTGGGCCTGACAAAAAGTAGCTCTGACATTTCTTCTCCCTTTCATGTTGTAAACTGTATATCACTTTTTTCAGCTCTTGCCAGAAATATGTTGCTCAGGAAAGGCGCTCAGTGTTCAAGTAAATTAGGGAAGAGATGACAAAGATTAGCAGGGGTTTTTTCTGCAGGACTTTTCAGAGCCTTTATTAATTACACTATTGTGGATTGTGAACTTCCAAGAAGGGAAAATAATACACAGTTTTCCCCAAAACTTATTTCACTTTGGAATATTGTGTACATATGTGTGTGTGTAAAGCATTTCATAGAAGTACTGTTTTGCAGAACTCACTTTAGTGAAAGCTGTCTTGGAGGGACTGCCAAACCCATGGTAAAAATTTATTTGGTTTCTGAATCAGATGTTCCCTTCTGACAATACAATTCAACTGCAGCTTAAGCTACTGAAAGTACAGCTATTATTGTTCTGGAGATTTTTCCATCTTAGATACTAGATTGAATTCTCTTTTTTCCATACAGGGCTTTTATTCCTTTCAATAGCTGTGCTTCTCTTCTACATATGTTTTAACAGTTGAAGCCTTCGGTAATAATGGCACTTGCTATGTTCAGCTGGTCCCCTTAGTGAGAGAAGAAATTATGATATCCACTGATTTGCGGTAAAAACTGAGATTTAAATAATTTTTCAGGATAGTATTCAAGCCTTATTTTTGAAAATGCACTTGACTTCTGGTGTGGTCCTGAACCAGCCACTTAACTATTTAGCAGTCTAATGAGGTAGGGAGTAAGTAAGTTCGCATTTGAATAGTGTAGTTTAAAGTGTCATTAATAAGTTCTCCCAGACATCCCCAGTTTCAGGGCTTTCTTTGCTAGAAAAGTCTATCCCCACTGTCTATTGGAAAAGTATCTAATCCAGTTTGGACCTTGATAGGGTCACTATGGGTCAGAATTGACTCAACGGCACTGGGTTTGGTTTTGGTTTGGTTATGAGAATATATTTATCTGTCTAGATGAACCACATAGTTGGTTGTGGTTAGTGACCCCATCCCAAACTGTCCTCCATCCTTAGAATCTATTCTAAGCTAATGATTTATTGGTTTCTCAACACACCAACTAAAAAAATTAAAAAAAAAAAAAAGCCATCACCGTCAATTCTGACACCAACTACTGTTTAGTAAATATTCAGAAAATAAATTACCAACATTAAAAAATAAAAACATGCATATGTGTGTGAGTGTGTGTGTGTTTCTATACATACAAGGTCCCTGGATGATGCAAATGGTTTGCACTTCACTAAAGGTTGGTGGTTCAAATCCACCCAGCAGTGCTGCAGAAGAAAGGCTTGGCAATTTGCTTCCATAAAGACTCCAGCCAAGAAAACCTTATGGAGCAGTTCTACTCCGTAACACATGGGGTCAACACGAGCCAGAATCGACTCCACAGCAGCTAAGAACAACAACAAACACACACGCACATTTTGTAATAATGTATAAACAAAATAGCATGGGCCCCGGATAATGCATGTCCACATTTTCTTCACTTAACTATACTTGAGTTTTCTAAAAGCTATTACAGGTAACTTGACTCTCCCAATTTAGGGAAAAAATTCCAAACTGTTTAGCTGCATATTTTAAGTATAATGAGAATACAACCTATGTATTATTTAGTAAAATTTACTTTTAACAAGATTATTTTAAAGCACTCATAAGTAAAAGCTGGTTTTATTAAAATCAAATGGAAAGTGTACACAGAAATGACACAAACGACATCAATATTTTATATTTACACATGGAAAAAAGCACAAAATGAACATTTGTCCACAGGAAACTTAGGAAACAGAAACCGATTACAGGAGTCCCCTTCTATGACACACCAGCTAACATTGAGAAATCTTGCCCCTGACATACAGCTCTAGCTTCCTACCCAAAACCAAAACCAAACCCAGTGCCATCGAGTCGATTCCGACTCATAGCGACCCTATAGGACAGAGTAGAACTGCCCCATAGAGTTTCCAAGGAGCACCTGGCAGATTTGAACTGCCGACCCTTTGGTTAGCAGCTGTAGCACTTAACCACTACGCCACCAGGGTTTCCTAGCTTCCTTCAGTTGTTGTTAATTACCATCTAATCCCACTGCCTAGTCCTGCACCATCTTCATGATCATTGCTATGCTGAACTTCGTTATCGTGGCCACGGTGGATTTTGAGTGCTTTCTAACCTAGGGAGCTCATCTTCCAGTACTGTATCAGACAATATTCTATTGTGACTCGTGGACCTCAAAAGAAGCCCTGGTGGCACAGTGGTTAAGAACTCGGCTGCTAACCAAAAGATCCACAGTTTGAATCCACCAGCCACTCCTTGGCCACCCTATAAACCATACAGTGCAGTTCTACTCTGTCCGATAGGGTCACTATGAATTGAAATCAACTCAACAAGTCTGGTTTGGTTTAATTTTCAGAAGTAGATCACTAGGCCTTTCTTCCTAGTCTGTCTTAGTCTGGAAGTACCACTGAAACCTATCCACCATAGATGACTGTCCTGGTATTTAACATACCAGCAGCATAGCTTCCAACATCATAGTAACACTCATGCCACTACAGTATGTCAAACTGACAGGCAGGTGATGGTCCTGCTGTTAATCCCCTTTTAACTCAGAAATTGATTCCTCCTCTAGATTTGGCCTTGCCCTGGATTCTAAGACCTTGCTGAGCAGGAAAAATATAAACAGCTCTTGGCAAATGGAAAAATAGACTAGCCTCATTCAGCTTCTTGTTCTCCCCATCTGTCCTGAGCCCATTTGCTGCATTTTTCTGGTAGCCACTGAAGAGCTGGGCTACCACCCACTCACCTGAATTCCTCCAGAGGCTACAGACTGCTTCCACCTTCTACCACCGTATCCTCCTGACAGCCAGGGCTGTCCTCATCCTGTCAGCTCATGGACCTCCTTGATTTCTAGCATCATTTTTATGAATATGCCTCAGTTGTGGCTTTCAGCTATCCCAAATCTCATTCTTCCTGCCACCAGCTGAAATTATGTTGTCGTTTTGTGCTGTCGCATCAATTCTCGTAGCAACCTTATAGGACAGGGTAGAACTGTCCCACAGGGTTTCCAAGGCTATAAATCTTTACGGAAGCAGACTGCCACATCTTTCATCCATGGAGCAGTCAGTGGGTTCAAACCACCAACCTTTTCGTTAGTAGCCGATTGCTTAACCATTGCACCACCAGGGCTCCGTGGAAATCATAAACCAAAAAACCAAATCTGTTGCCGTTGAGTCGAACCTGACTCATAGCGACCCTATAGGATGGTGTAGAACTGCCCCATAGGGTGTCTAAGGAGGAGCTGGTGTGTTCAAACTGCCAGCCTTTTGGTTAGCAGCCTTAGCACACTGTAGCTCTTAACCACTGTACCAGAAGGGCTCTACTGAAATTATAGCCTTTATTAAATAGGAAAACACATCACCAATCCCCCATCTGTCTTTACATCATCCTTTTTTCCTGTAATTCTTTTGTGACCCCACGCCCTACTCTCCTTCTACTCTTCTGTTGGCCAAGATTCCCTGAATCGTCCACTTATTTTCATACTTGCAATACTCTCTTCCTCCATGCTCTGTGCCCTTTGAGTTCCATTCTCTGCTAGATAAATTTTAACGTCTTAGACCTTTGCTGCCAATGGGTAAAGTTGTTAAATCAACTTTTACCTAATAGGTACTCAGAAAATTGTTTAGTTATGTTTGTCTCTCTCCATATTTTCCTTTAACAATTCTTTTTTTATTGTGCTGAAGTCAATGAAGGAGCTAGCATCACAAAAAGATATTTAATTTAAAACCAAAAAAGAAAAACTTGTTTTCCTTTCACAGTGAATCATGAATGGCTTTTATAATAAGATTTGTAAGAGGTTCAAGAGAAATCTTAAACCAAGTTAAATAAACATGTTAAAAGGAAGCAGAGGCCTACTTCATTTGCCCTGACTTCAGGCAGGAAGATGCTTAAATCATTCAACAGACTCCTGGTAAATGCAATAGCAAAGTGGCATAGCTTCTTATATTCCAAAGGAAACTTTAAATTTGAAGTCTCAGATAACTCCCTGATACTCTAAAAATATGAGAATCCTTCCAGAAATGTGGCCATGCCAACAGTGCTCACAGGTACAAATAGTCTCCTTTTAAAGCAGAAGAAAAGTGAAAATGGGAGGCAGAATATCCTGAATATCTAACCCAAATTCTAGTCATTTTGCCCACAATAAATCTGTAGCCAAACTGTCAGTCACAATCCTAAAGTGAAGAATAAAAATTCAGACCCTCTTACGGAAGGATTTTATAACCCTATGGAGGATGGTGGAGTAAAAATCAGCCCAGTTGTGAAGCCCAGGAGTCATAACAGACACCATGACAATAATGCTTCAACTGGCTCTGGAAGCAGGCTGCCTGGGCTTGAACCTCAGCCCTATGTGACTTAGGGTACTGAACCACTCTGTGCCTCATTTGTAAAATGGGGTTAATAATAGAAGGATTAAAGGAAACAAAGTGCTTGGAACAATATACCAAAAACCAAACCAGTTGCCGTTGAGTCGATTCTTTCCCATGGCGACCCCATGTGCTTAGTACAATAGTTGATTATTATTAATATAGGCCGGGTAAGTACATTTTGCTGGCCATGATGCATGCAGTGAACTTGTGCTGGGGGGAGTCACAAGTCAGTGCACATGTGGCTTTGGCCATTCTAGGTCTCTTTCAGGAAACAGAAGACATGGCCTCTTGGTCTCCGAAGTGGTGCTTACGAGATTCAGGCTTGTGAAGGGATGGAAATAAGCAATGGTGTCTTCCTGCCACTTGTTCAACACCACATAGGCCCATACAGGACAAAAACAGTCTTCTTTCGGTCCAGTCAGCACACCAAGGTTCCAAACTAAGGTCTGAGCCCCGAGACCCCATAGCCTTCTAATATTCATTTGCCTTGCTTTATTCTCTACACTCACATTTCTCACAGGTCAGATGTCAGGAGGAGTGCAGGGTTTAGTGTTTCTTAGCACCCTGTCCATCCCTATGCCATTCCTGTATCTTTAACACCACTAAACTTTACTAGTGCTAGATTTAATAGCAGTATACCAATCCAAGGAGGCTTCGTGATAAGAACAAGGGTTTTTTTGTTTTTCTTTTTCTTTTTTTAGAGTCTCTAATTTATAGGATGGGGCTTTATTTTCTTTTTTAGGAGTTCTGTGTTGAGGCAGGCATGTTGCTACCATTAATAAAACCACATCTTAATGTTTTGTTGGTATTCAAGCTCTCTATTTTTTTTTTTTTTTAATACAGTCCTCACACAAGCAAAAGGATTTCTTTGATTCCAACGAGACTCTTTTCCTGTGCAAATGCTACAGGATTCTGTCTTTTACAGACATGTAAACTAAGCGAGCTCTCCGAAATGAACGGAGACACTTAGAATTTTGCCATACACCTAAATGCCTCAGAACATACCTACTCTGCAAATATATTGCAGTTAACATTTGCAGGAAATGCTTTTTCCCATTCATCACTAATTTTTTTTTTTTTCTCAGTCCTCATGGCTACATTCTGTCATTAATTCTGCATATGTTGTCCTGTTTATATGTTTGCATTCTTTTGTATTTTATGTATCACCTATCTCCACCATTGACTATAAGCACTTCAAATCTTGTTAACTCTCCACAGTAATTGTTGCTGCCTAATGTATTGATTCATTCACTCTGCAAATATTTATTGAGCACCTACAGTGACTGTACACTGTG
This sequence comes from Loxodonta africana, assembly GCF_030014295.1. Classification (NCBI taxonomy): domain Eukaryota; kingdom Metazoa; phylum Chordata; class Mammalia; order Proboscidea; family Elephantidae; genus Loxodonta; species Loxodonta africana. Next base: position 104,811,203 of record NC_087347.1, on the reverse strand, counting down.
TGGATAGAAAGTTGGACAAGGCAAATATATCCTTCCCTGAAAAGCATAGGTTCCATTTCTGTATAGTAAAATGTGACAGATAGAAAACTAAATAGCGTTGTGGTAATTGTTGTTTTTCTCATTCTAGAACTATTTTGTTTTTGTATTGTCTTCTCTGTTGTGCCAAAGCCAATCATTGCCATTCGTTTTCTTCTTTAAATTAAAATTTAAAAAAGAATAAGAATTCAAGAACACAGAACTTGATCATTCGAAAGTAGCCATAATTTCACTTCCAGTTCCAATGGAATCTCTTTTTTCTCTCCCCACAGGATAGTGGCCAAAGCCTCCAAGAACCTCATGTCCACACAAGGCTTAGGAATTGTATTTGGACCTACCCTTCTTCGAGCAGAAAATGAGATGGGGAACATGGCAGTACACATGGTATACCAAAACCAGATAGTTGAGCTCATGCTGAGCGAGTACAATAAGATCTTCGGCTTGGAGGAAGACTGACAACAAGACAAGTTACTGAATATATTCACATCTGTCTTGATGCCTAATATTTTTACATTTCTGTAAACATATTTCTGAAATATTTTTTTCCTTTCAAGCGACAGATGCCTCATTTTGTGAAAACTCAATGATGATTGTGTGTTTAAGTTCCAAACATTTGAATAAAATAATTGACAATATTTACCTATATGCGTTCTACATTAACCCCTTCAGCACTGTTACTTCTAGCACTTCTGGACACAGAGCATACATGCCCCGTGCTGTTCAGTAATGTGCAGAGTACAGCAAATGTCCAAAAGATCACTTTAATGCTGCTCCCTGGTACTGTGTGTGTGCTTGTGTATGTGTCTGTAGATGTGTGAGTGGGTATCAGAGCCGCTGAGAATGTGGGTACGTGAACACACTCGTGTGCCTTCTTATTACCCACGCTGTCTCCCCATGTCCCCACTCCTGTTTGTGCATGGGTAGAACCAAAAGAAGTTGGAAGGCAGAAGCTAATAATTTTAAAATAGAATAAAGGAGATCAGATTCTCAACCAAAACAGACGTATTTCATCGTTTAAGAACATTTTTTGTATGTGTAAATATAGTCTAGCTATTCTCGGTGCTATACAGTGGAAGCGATAAAAACAACATGTTGAATGGCAATTTTTCCCAAGAAAAGTGACAGTTCAAAATATTCGCCATTGAGTATGATTTTTTAATAAATATATTTGCAGTCCTGTAAACATACTATCTTACAAATTAGAAGCAAAATTAGTGGCCGGCTGTTTTGGTCTTCATGTTATACGGGAGTTGCATTGTGTGACTGCTCATTTTTAATGTTAACATCCATTTTGAATCTTCATCAGACTGTACATCTTCCTATTCCCTGGCTATGTCATTTTATGTAGAATTTTTATTATGCTTCTGAGGATGCTTTATTGGAGAATTACATTAAATCCATTTAGGAAGAACTTTTTTTTTAAAGCTTTTTTTCATATGCCCTAAAGATTACTTGACTAGGCTTGAATTGGTTTGTCCATTTGATGGTTGGTTTCCGTTGTCAGGGATAAACAAAAGGTAACTGTCTAGAATATATCAAACATTGTTTTATTTTGAAAAGTATGTTCTAGCTGAACACATCTCATACTGGGTTTTGTGAAAGTGTTCTGCTGATAAAAATGTAGACTTATGTTTCAAAGCTTTTTTAATCAAATTGAAATGGAATAAATAAAACTAATCCAGTGTGATAAAGAGTAAGTCTAGTTATCGATTTGTTCATAAAATGAAAAATAAAGCATGTAAATAAAACGCGTGAAACACGGATCCAAGAGCAAACATTGAGAGCAGTAATGAGCTCAGAGGCATAGGCTGTCTGGATAAATTGGATATACGGGGGAGAGGGAGTGTCTGCTTAAGAGATAGCCAGAGTGTGCTTGCAACTCCAGCATTCACAGAGATGCCTAAGGAAGCAGAGGGTTTCTTTGCCCGCCTTGAATGTCTTCATTTTGGCAGTGGTACCAATAAATGGGCTTGCGGCCAAGAGCAGAGAAGCAACCACAAAAAGGGCTGAAGTGTGATTAAATCAAGTGGGACATATACGCATACCACAAAGCCAAGAAAAGTCACATGAGGCAAAACCCCATGATCTAAACTCATCGATAATAGTGAGCTAACACACTTGCTAGCTTGAAGCTCTTCATATAAATAAAGTTGTACTGATGCCTTTGATGAAAACATGGAGACTTGAAAGACGAATTTCCCACATTCTATTTCAGGTCCTCCTCATACCCATGACATTCCATATTCTCCAGTATGTCTTCCCCAAGCCTTTAATTACTTCGCTTTTTGAAGGGGGGAGGAATAGATATAGCAGTTCTAGGATTAAAATCTCATCTTTTCACACGTATCCATCTTGAATGTCATTACGGGAGCCTCAGCCAGAGAAAAACAACATTAAAAGCCAAAGAAAAGTGGCCTTACCTGCTCTGAGCAGGCACTCACAGCCCCTTATCTCTGCAGCTTTCCAGATTTGTAAACTTCAAAAGCACCAGTTTCTTGATTTTCAATCTGATGGGATTTGGCCTGATTCAAACCCCAGCTGTGTCCTGTCCCTGCCTGCTAAGGGTGTTTAATCAGAGAATGTGTTCCTTCTCTGGGGAAAGACCCTTCCAAGGTCCTGAGCCAAAGTGCCCATCACGGGATCTGACTCGTACACACTAAAGGCATAAAAAGGGTTAAGCCAAAAGGTCATTAGATCCCATAACATCTCAAAGACCTCAACGATGGTCAGAGCAACTGTTAAAGTTTAGAAGTCACGCTGTTAAGCATACTAGGTCTACTCAATAAAAGGTTAGAGTTTTATGAAACTCATCAATATTCTCCATCAAGAAGATATGAAAAACCAATGAGCATTTTTAATTACCTAGTTTGAACCAGGCACAATTCTAGACACTAGTGATACAAATATAAAGCGTGGCAAATATCCCTACCTCCTGTAGCCCTGGTGGCACAGTGATTAAATGATATGGCTGCTACCCATGAGTTCGGCAGTTCAAATCTACCAGCCACTCCTTGTAAACCCAATAGGGCAGTTCTACTGTGTCCTCTGGGGGTGATATGGGTCAGAATCGACTGGATGATGGCAAAGGGTCTGTAGTTTCACTGTTTTCATGGTTCCAGATAAGTTTCACTGTCCAAATAATTGCCTAAGGATCAGTTACAGTTCTACACAAGATCAGGAACCTCATCCATCTTGGTCACCATGTAGTCCCAGGGTCCAGCACCTATACACACAGATGCTCAGGAGGTTTTTGTTTTGTTTTGTTTTTTTAATGAATGAATGAGCAGGAGCTATTACAGAGATGTTAACATAGAATCAAATAAGGAATTGTGCCTTGGGAAGTCAGCTGAGGCTTCACTAGGGAGATGACTTTTTAAATTTAACCTTGACCAATGAGTAAGATTTACCAGGCAAAGGAAATGGAGAAGACTTACTAGGAAGCAGAAATGGCAAGAACAGAATTGTGAAAGGCTCAACATCTCCAAGGAAAAGTGAGGAGCTTTGTGAATAGAGAATAAAATGCATCCCATGCAATTTTGGAAGATGGAGCTAGAAAAAGATGTTGGTGGCAAGTGTCAGCCATGATAAAATGTTTGGATTTTATCTTGTAGTCCAAAGAGATCCAAAGAAGGTTTTTGTTTTTTCATTTTTTTTTTTAATTGTGCTTTAAGTGAAAGTTTTCAAATCAAGTCAGTATCTCATACAAAAGCTTAGACACACATTGCTATGTACTCCTAGCTGCTGTCCTCCTAATGAGTCAGCACACTCCTCCTCTCCACTCTGTATTCCCCATGTCCATTCAGCCAGTTCCTATCCCTCTCTGCCTTCTCATCTTGCCTCTAGACAGGAGCTTCCGCATAGTCTCATGTGTCTACTTGAGCCAAGAAGCTCACTCCTCACCAGTATCATTTTCTATCGTATAGTCCAGTCCAATCCCTGTCTGAAGTGTTGGCTTTAGGAATGGTTCCAGTCTTGGGCTAACAGAAGGTCTGGGGACCATGACCTCCAGGGTCCTTCTAGTCTCAGTCAGACCATTAAGTCTGGTCTTTTTACAAGAATTTGAAGATTTATATCCCACCGTTCTCCTGCTCCCTCAGGGATTCTCTGTTGTGTTCCCTGTCAGGGCAGTCATTAGTGGTAGCCAGGCACCATCTAGTTCTTCTGGTCTCAGGCTGATGTAGTCTCTGGTTTATGTGGCCCTTTCCAATGGAGCTTTTTAAATAAGGAAGTGATAAGTTTGATTTAAAAGAGAATCTCTAAATTCACTAGTGGGATGGAGAAACAAACTACGTTGAGGAGAATATTGTTTCCTCCTCTGTGTGTGTGTGTGTGTGTGTGTGTGTGTTATTACCAACATTTTCTAGGAATACAATTACAATCTTGTACTCTTAAAGCATTTTCTAATATTGTCATGAGCAAACGTTTTAACAAATTGTAACATAGACTGTAGAATGGAAACACGTGTCCAAAACAGTCTCCCTGGAAAGACAAGCTAGTTGGTATATTCTATTTCAGCATGTATTTACTCCCCCAGGACCTGGGAGGTTGCCCTCCTGTCTTATTCACAGAAAAGGCTTCTTAGAGATGGTATTTATTCCATCCTATACATTGAGGGTCTGTCAATACTCCGTGTGGCCATATGACAGGATCATCATGCCATAGCTAGTAACTGAAAGCCATATGATGAGTCTCTCTATCCAATTAGAAAACAAAGGATCCAATTAAGAAAAATTAGAAAAGCTGTTAAAAGGAAACAATCACTTGCCAACGGTGTCATCTTTACAGTTTAACACAGCTAGAAATTGACCTATACTTCTCTTTTCCACATTTATTTTTGTGAATTATAAGTTAATCACCCTGTCAATTCCTAATTAAAAGGCCGTGCAAAGATTTTCATCCAAAAGGACTGCTACCAAGAGTTCTGGGTCAAATTGCTCTGTTGTCAAAAAAATGAGAAATAAAACCAAAACAATATCAACTGTCTCCTGGGAAACTCAAACCTTAATATAAAAAGCAAAGACTTTCTTCAACTGTAATAAATACATTATATTTCTTTAATTAAAATGTTTCAGTTTATCTTCAGAAAATAGATGGGTTTTTTTGTTTTGTTTTGTTTTGTTTCATTAAACAAAGGATTGCAAACTCAAATGTTTACTGTGGCCTGGCAGGTAACATAAACGAATACAGCGGGCCAGGTGTAAGGCATTGTGAAGTGGGGGCAGCTGGGAAACTCCAGTTCAATGCCCATCCAAAAAGGTCAGCTTCGACTCAGCTCAAGCCCATTTGCTTGTATGGAAATGTGGGCACAATATTGTCAGATCTTCAGATCTTTCAGGAAACGCTAGCAATTCAGAATCTTATATGAAACCTCCTGATTTTTAAAGGCATTAAATAAAACACATCTGAGTTAAAACTCAGCCAAAGCCTTCATTTTTGTGACCTTCATGTTAAACTTTCTTTGTTTCAAAGCCTGCTTCCCAGATAATCAGACTGCATAAAGCAAACCGTGGAGATATATGAATGAGCAAGAGCAATATGAAAGGTGAGAAAACTGAGCAGACCAAGCACTTACAGGGGCTTACTGTTTAGATTCTGGGCAAATGGTTTAATGTATCTGGGTCTCAGTTTTCATAAATAGAATAATGCAGTCAGCCCTCCATATCTGTGGGTTCCGCATCCTAGGATTCAACCAACTGCCGATGGAAAATATTGGGGGAAAAAAGTTCCAAAAAGCAAACTTGAATTTGCCGTGGACTAAGCACTATGCTGAATCCACACGAATGAAGTGATGTGTCGGCATCCCCTGCTGTAGCCTCCGACAGTTTCACAGATCCTCAGTCTCTCTCTAGTGCTCATTTTTTGAGCATTGTTTGCCTCGAGTTCGTTTGCTGTTTGTGTGCAACCTTTGCTTCTGTGGGAAAAAACGCCTCCTAAAAAGGAATGAAGTGGTCAAAGCAATACCTCCAAGGCTATTTACTTAAAATTTACATCATATTATAAGTAATCTAGAGATGATTTAAAATATACAGGAGGATATGGTAGGTTATATGCAAATACTGCACCATTTTATATAAGGGACTTGAGTATCCGTGGATTTTGGTATCTGTCTCGGGGTCCTAGAACTAAGCCTTTAGGGATACTAAGGGACAACTGTACTTGCTTCATCTTGCCTCTTGGATTGTAAAATCTAATCGGATCATGGAATCAGCGGAAGGAAGCTGTAATAGGTAATACATCATAAAACTGTAAGTTATTTCTCAAGGATGTAGCTCATGGGTCTCCAGTTTATTAGCTGACAATAACTTTATGATTTTCTGAATAAGATGAGAAGTAGGATGGGATCTGACTCTAAAAAGCTTCGAATGACGTACCAAGACATTTCTTTTTAAGTCCATAGTCCACTTTGAGGTCCCGAAGATTTTTAGCAGGGAAGTGGTTTTATCAAAACTGTAAAGATTCTCCCGATAACATTATGAAGTGGAGTTAGAAGCAAGGAAAAATTATAGCCACCACTGCCAGCCAGAAGTTTATTGCCATAATAGGTTTGATTCAGGTCTGAATTCAGACAATGACAGCAGAAATGGAAATCAATATTACGGAGCATCATCCTACTGGACTTCTTGTGACCTTCACTTGTTGCTCTTAATTATGACTGCTAAGCACAGAGCAATGTTGGACTGCTGGCCCATTTCTGGCTGAACTGTGGGTTGGGGTTTGGGTTGATTCTGGTATTCTGGTAATGACTTGGCATTCTGGTAATGATTTGGCATTCAACAATAACCTTCTTAAGAAATCATGACCAAGTCATGCTCAAGCCAGATCTTAGATGATTACAAGTGTTAAAAGTGTTACCAGAGGCACCCCACTCTGCCAGGAAGCCCCTTGCCAAAGGCACTCGGCTGTCTCATTTCATGAGTTGGCAAGCCTACTGTAACCACCTTGCTTTGTAGACCACCTTGCTTCGTGCCCATCTCACACTGTTCTCATTGTTCTGCTGCTGCCGTTTCTCTGCCGCTGCTTCTCACTGCCTCACGCCATCTCCAGAGTTAAAGCTCTCTCTCTGTCTTCTGGGTCTTGGAGTTTCTCAGCTCAGGGACCCTGAGTGCAAAAAACACACCCCACTCTCGGCTCCTCTTCTTGGTGGTAGTGAGGTCCCCCTGTCTGCCTCTGAGGTGGCTCGTTTTAAGCATAGCAGGATGACAAAACTGACCAATCCCTTCATTAGGGTTCCATACACCTTATTTACATGGTCCCACCCCACAAGGGTGCCATGTACCTTATTTGCATACTCCAATCCAATCATTGTGCAGAAGTCACAAAATCTATGGCTAGAAGGGCCATATTAAGTAATTCACTGCACCACATCTGGTAGTTGACTTTAAAAAAAAAATCAACCATTGAAAACCCTATGGAGCACAGCTCTACTCTGACACACATGACCCAACAGCAACTGGTTTTCTCCTGGGGCAATATTGCTTCTCTGACCACTCACAGAACCTTTAAAAAAATTTAGTCCTGAAATGAGTCATAGAAATTTTCATTAACTAACACGTACTGAATGTTCATTATGTTCCAGGAACTATACTATGTATGTGTTGTTTCACTAAATCGTTACAAATCTATGGAGAGAGATACTATTTTATCTCTAATTACACTTGAGGAAAATTGAGGGGAGAAATCAGGAAGTTACCCAAGATCATGCAGTTAGTGTCAACCAAATATTTGAATCTAAATAATAAGACTCAAGACAGCCTTGCCTTAACCACTATACCATATGGTGACTCAGGAAAAGTAAATAAATACAAGCACTTAAACATTACAAATATTTATACTCCATATGTGGGTACCTGGTCACTCGTCTGTTAACATGTGATGAAAGTTTTCACTTTGATACTAATTTCATGAAAGAAAAAAAGGGATAGTATGTGATTTCCCCCAAAGAAATATAGAATACCTTTATTGTTGTGAGTAGATGGCTAAACTCATTCATGTTATTGGTATTATAAGTTCAATATTCCTGTAGCATTTGTTTGCCCACATGCTTTACAGACATTGTACTGACCATTTTAGTGCCTTATGGAGAAGACAGATTGGAAGCCTCTTTACCCACATCTTCAAAAAATACCTGTTTGGATGGCTTCTCCCCAATGTTACATTGTATTATCCTGCATTGGATCATATTTGTCAGTGTCCTGTTATCATCCATCATATCACACTGCCTGATATTGTATTGAAATTAAATCTGGTCCTCTACAAGATGAAAACATGGGTCCCCAGCAGTCTTTCTCTTAAATATAATTGAAAAAGAGGCAGGCATCAAGGCACGCTGAGTCTCACGCTGCCAGAGAGTGGTCCTGAATCATTCAAATCATGAGAATACAGTGAACATCTTTTACAAAAAGATGACAATTTTCTTTAGTGGTTTTGTCAAAATGAAAATATCTAGCTGTCTTGGTAAGAGACCTGGCAGAATGATACGCACACACACATGCACACCCCTTATAGATTTATCCAGTGGATTTTTGCTGTCTTATGCTTGGAATGAAGCGTGCAGGGTCCATGAAATTCTTAAGCAATCAACTGAATTCTACAGAAAACACTCCTCATTCAATTAGGAGAGTGCTAAGAGAAACATCAAGGAAGAATGGCAACACTACGTCCATAGCTGGTGCTCAATAACCACTTGCTGGGTAGGTGAGCCAAGACAAACACCCAGAACACAGGGAAAATTAAATACAAATATAAGCTGCCATTGGGTTTCCAACCAACTAGTTGCAGCAAGTTAAATGTAATGTTTACGATGCAGCCAAATCGCTGTTATTTGTAGGACTCCTAGTCACACATAAAAAAGTATCATCAAATATATCGCCCTTCAACTATCTCTCTTGAAGTGTAAGTCCCCAAGAAACACTTCTTTCTTTAAGCTCAGCAGCAGAGAGATCGTGAGATCCACCAGCCCAACCCATGCAAGTCCAACAGCAAATGCTGACTTCCTGGTTCAGATGGGGCAGGGTCCAGACATCCATGACACCCAGCAGCATCCTACAATGCACCTTGCCTGCACTTTCAGATGTGTGATATGCATGTTAGTTAAACGCTGTGGAGCACAGGCTTTCTGACCAATGTATGGAAATCTCAAAAGCCAAGAAGTCTGGAAGATACAAAGCATTGGCCTGAAAATACTCACTTTCCTCTGGCACCGTTTAACTGCACAAGTTTACTTCACACACACACACACACACACACACACATTTTAAGAGCAGGACTTATATTAGCCATCCTCACATCACCAGCCAAATGTGTTCTAAGTCTCTATATTGTGCAGCATATTTGAAGGTGTGAATTTTTCCACATCTTTTGGTGGCATTTTACACAGTTTAATTTCTGCTGTTTATTGCTAGACCGTACCTTTCTTCCCTCCCGAACAAGCCATCAACGGGATTTCCTTCAGCATTTTATCCCAGGCTCTGATTCCTTCCTTTCCCTTATGTCTGTTTTTTATTGCTACTGCACACTGTTGCCACGTGTCATAGTCAAGCCTCCCTGACTGAAAGGAAGGAGACCCGTTAGGAGATGTTTAGCTGCTGAGGAGAGAAACAGAGTTAGTAGAGTAGCAGTCAGACTATGGGTTGGTATGAAGGGAAGCCTTAGTACCCCTTCCCAATGAGAGATTGATGTAGAATATTCCCAGGAAATGATGTCCGGCTCAGGGTATCCCTGTCCTTAAGTCTCCTCACAAGTCCAGGTAAAAGACAGCTTGTAAGTTGGAGGGGGTGAAGAATACAACTGAAACCAAAACCGGTTCGGGCTCACTATTTTTCTAGCTATCAGTTCTGAGGTCACAGTCACTAGAACTAGAAACCTAAAAATGACTTCAAAAAGGCAAATGCTAACTAGATTTCACACTGGATTTCATTTTACTTGGCATTACAGAAAGAATGCAGGTATTAAATAGACTGTTTCCTGTATACAATAAGGTTAATTAGTAGTGAGCTACGGCAAATCAGTGCAGGCATAACTCTTTTCGACAGGTATCAAAAATAATCCCCTGATCCCTGCAGACCCCAGCTGCATTGAAAGAGGAGCAATATAAAAGATTCTTTAAGTACAAAATTTTCAAACATTCTCCAGGTGTCCGCAGCACCAGTTAAATAGGCCTTGAGCCCCCTGTGCACGGGGCTGGCTCCTTACTCGTTCCCTTGGCTGTAACTTAAAGGTGCAGCTACCCGCTCCGAATTTTGAGGTGTAGTGTAAAGGCTGTCCATACAAAGCGATGGGGATTGCAAACCGAGACAGACAGGGGAACAAAAAGAAGAATATATTGCAGCCTGAATGGGACTTCCCTAAGCTCCTTATCAATAAGGTTAATAAGGGTCTATGCAATTTACTGATCACTATGATGCAACAACCCTCCTTGAGCTCCAAATCTCCACGTTGCCGCTGGCTTTAATACTTTGCACAGCCAATCACATAAAAGGTCCTTTGCCCGCACCCGGGAGAATAAACTCCAGTTCACCATCCTGGCCTCCATGAAATCTCTGGTCTGTTATTATACTCCTACCTGCCCTAGTTAAGCAGATTAACAGTTATTTCCTAGAATTTGATCTATTGGAGATTCTTTGTAATTGAAGCTGGAGTGCGCAGATATTTCTTAAAAAATGTAATTCTGAAAACGCATTCCTTTTTTCTCTGGTTTAATTTTGTTATCCTCAATCATAGGCATGATATAAAAAAAAAAAATCCAAACTTCTATCTCCTCTATAAAATACATGTCATATCAAAAAGGTGACAAGAGGGGGGAAAAGTAATTAGTGAGTTCACAGAGTTCAGTAGAAAAGTTAAAATGGAGTAACACATTACTTTTTATGTTAAGATTTCACAAGACAAATCTTGCCTGTGTTTTAATTGCATGTGACCCTGGCAGTCCTACTCTGAAATGAAGTGCCGTAAAATTAAAGATGACAGACGCTCAAAACAAGTCTTGTGATCTTGATTAAACTACAAAGACCACACTCTCTCTCTGCAGCCACTCAGATATCATGGGCTGTTTTATTTGGGGAATTGCTTCATTAATGCCTTCTTTGACTAGACATGTTTATTATTAAAAAAAAAAATACTGAATATGGTGATATCTTGCATAGCTAAATAATTCCAAAAAGCAAGTTATAAATTCGAAATGTTTAAATAACCCTAAGGCCTAATACTTTTATAAAAGCCTGCAATTTTAATGTGTGTATGTGTATATGTGTAAAAAAATTTTTTTATGTGTATATATGAGTGTTCATCTTTAATACCTATATTACCTATTCTAACCCAGGAATCTCGATTCTGGCCTAAGAAGCAGAGCAATTAATCTGTCATATTTCTTAATAAAGCCATATAAAATTTCCCAACCCAACAGAATGTACAGAAATATACTTTATCCTATACAAACTATTTCGAGAAACACAGTTTGGAATTTTAAACTTTCTAAGCATAGTCTGAGAAGAGAAATGGATTTGACTCACGCCTAATTTTTCAAAATTGTTACTGAATCATTCCATCTAAATTATATAAGACATAGAGCAGATGCTTGTAAATACTGCTGCTCCCTTGTTAAAAACAAAAGTAAGGAATGGGGGATAAGTTCTCGTTTTATCATACTCTAAGTGTCCCAGCTGACATTCCCACTGGCCAGCTGGAGGGTCTTGCCTCAATCTCCTAAGCCCTCAGGACAGGTCCTCGTCCTTAACATGAGTGGGTTGGATCATCCATCTATAGGATCTCTTTCTGTCTACATTTATATGAATCTATTACTTTTTTGCATTTCAAGAACACTATTTTCAATTCATACATTTCATTTTTAGGAAACAAAAGGATACTCCATTGTGATATACACTGGTGATATGGATGTTACAATTAAGCAGGGATATACTGGGAGATGATTTCTAGGGTTCATTTTTTCATTAAGTATCTGTGATTCCAGGAAAGTCATTATACATTCCTATCTCAATTTCAAGTTTAAAACACATATGATCATTTCTGCCCTCCTTTAATATAAAGGAGTTTTATAAGAACAAAATATGATACCACATATAATTTTTTTATAAAAACTCTCTGAAAAGTATGAGAGAATGCTTCCTAATCACTATTATTTTTATTACAACTATTTCACCAATGATCTTTATTACGTACACAAGGTTTTTTCACTTACAAGCCAAATGGTCCTTTAACTTATAATGTGGTGACTTCAGAAAACCTACACTCTTGTTCTCAGAATGAAATGTTTGTCTCTGTATACGTTCTTAACACTGTCAAAAAATCCTCAGGTGTGGAATCTATCATGTCTCTCATCTGAGAGATTGTATGAGCCAGAAGAACCCAAAATTATGCACCTTATTCCAGCATCAGAAAGTACTTATCAGAACCTAATCGTACAGAGTATTGGGAGACTACGTTGTGCTAAAAGAGCTGCAGTCACATCTGCTTTCTGTCTCTTGACCTCTCTCTGCCTTTATCTTCTATCTCTGTTTCTCTCCTGTCTGTCTTTCTGTCCCTCTTAGTCTTTCTGTCTCTTTACTCCTGGTCCCTCTGGTACCCAGAGCAGGAATCTTTACCTAGGATCCATGGTTCCCTAGACCACTCAGAAATTGCATGCTAGATTGTTTGTGCATTTTTCTGGGGCCAAGATCTAGAGTTTTTATCACATTCTCAAAGAAATCTGAGATTAGGAATTATGGCTCTTGATTCATTTCCCAGCTTATTAATATTCCCACATTATGTCTAAGGAGCCCTGACGGTGGAACAGTTAAATGCTCACTGCTACGAAAAGGTTGGTGATACCAATTCACTCAGCACTCCACAGGAAAAAGACCTGGTGATCTGCTTCTATAAAGATTATAGCCTAGAAAACCTTACACGGCAGTTCAACTCTGTCCTCTAGGGTCGCTGTGAATTGAAATAGACTTGATGGCACAAAGCAACAATAACTACAACTTCATGTCTGAATTAAAAGCTCAGATGGGTCACTTTCATCTAAGTTCCAAGTTCTGCCCAGCCCTGTGGGATCCTCTATGGCTTTGTGTCTGACTGCCTGACAGTACAGGCTTGTCCGAGGAGTCAAATACAGATTCAACAAAATCAACTAGTACACATCCAAAAAGGAAGATTCAATCCTTAGCGAAACTCCCACTGAAAATTGATGAAAATGGTAAAAAGGAGCACCCATGAAATTAAGACACTTTGCCTGTTATTCAGAGGATACTTAGTATTTTAAGAATAAATCCAACAATAATACAAATGATCCATTTGCACAATGCCCACTTTTAAACTGTGCCAGACACATGTCCTGTGCCTGCATGATGCTTCTACGCCATTAGCTGCCACAAATCAAAGGGGATGTCATTGCTTTTAATAGGATTACACAGAACCCAGTAACAAGCAGGAAGACTAGCTTTAAACAGAGTAACCGGCCAGTAATTTGGATGTTTAACTAAACGACTGGCTGCCAAATTGACAGGTCATCCACACTGAACTAGCCACTATTCCATGAATTTTCATGACTAGGATCACAATGGTTCATTTGCATGTGTGAAATTCTGCTGTGAAGCTGGCTTTTGAACTGGCTTGCTCAGCCAAAAGCTGTGTTTCCCAGTGCCATTCATTAGTGCTCTAGAAATACCATCGCATGAGGGTAGCATAGATCTCCCCAGCACCTTCTATTTAAACACAGCCTATAAGTGGAGGGGGGTGGGGGGCAATCAGCGAAGCTAGTAATCACTGTAATTTAAAGAATATAGGGGAAGATTAGAAGGTTAGAAGACCAAGAGTAGCAACAAAAATGAGCATGTGGGTGAGGAAAGAGAAGTCTCAAATCTTCAGGTCTCAAGGAAAATTTTGGATTTGGGTGGGATTATTACTAAGAGTATTCTCTTACACAGAGAGTATTGAGTGAATGCTGTGCCATCACCGTCATCATTATCAAGAAATAGTTGTTAACCATCAATTATGTATAATCTATTGGGGCAGATATGAGGACAACAAACACAGACCCCAGGAGACAAAGTTTCTTCCCTTAAGGGCTTTAGGATCTAGTCATAGGTAGAGAGATACAAGACAAAAACTAAAAATCGTAATAACCCACATTTATTAATGGCTTAAAATGTACGTGGTATTTTGCAACGATATGATGTAGGCAGTGGTGTGATGACTATTTCAAAGATGAGGAAATGTAAGCTGAGAGAGGTTACATCAGCACCCAAGAGACTAGAGCTACAAAGTGGTTTCGAACCAGGTATGTCTGCCTCTAGATTCACATTCTTAACTCCTCCATATTTAAAAGATGAGAAGTGTTAGAGAACTGACAAAAGTATATCTACTGCAACATTATTTATAATATTTATAAATATAATATTTATAATATAAATATATATAATTTATAATATAATGTTTATTTATAATAAAAATGAAACCAAATAATTAAAATGGGAACATTTATATGACAAAATACTATGAAGACATTTAAAGTCTGTTGTATATAAATACTCTTGACAAATGAAATTTTTGCTAAGAAAAAAAATCATAGGTACAGCATGATGCCACTTTTGTTATCTACTCTAATATATGTCCATATATGTAATATATGTACACTCACAACAAAATATCAGCAGTGGCTATCCTTGGGTTGTGAGATTATGGGTAATTAATTTTCTCTCATTGTGCCTGGTATAGCCCCCAAATTTTTACTTTGAGCGTTTGTTACTCTCATAATTAGTAAAGAGCCCAAATGTAATTTTAAAAATGTGTAAGTTGAAATATAAGATTGGAGTCCCTGGGTGATGCATATGGTTGGCATGCTCACCCGATAACCGAAAGGTTGGAAGTTCGAGTCCGCCCAGACATGCCTCAAAAGAAAGGCCTAGAGATCTACTTCCAAAATATCGGCCATTGGAAATCCTGTGAAGCACAGTTCTGCTCTGACACGCATGGAGTGGCCATGAGTCAGAACTGACTAGATGACAATGATTGTTTAATATAAGACTATATATTAATTAGTAATTAAGAGAGGGAATAAGTTCTGCAAAATTTCAAATGAGACCATATTAAACAGGACCTGGAGAAATCAGCAGAGGAGCTAAGATAGCCATGAGGCCTTAAAGGAAAGGCAGGTCAGAGAGACGATTGACTTTATATCTTTTATGGATCATCTTTTAAAAGATGGAACTAAGAAAAACGAGGATGTCCTTATGTGACAGAATTTCTAGGACACAAAAACATAGAGCACCAGACGTGTCCTTTGGCTTAGACACCCGATTCGCAAGCCAATTTCACAGTGGAATTTCACACATGAGAAGATAGGTAAGGGCCAAATATTAGAAGCCCCGAAATGCCAAGCAAGAGAGTTGGACCTTATCCTGTAGGCAGTAGGGAATCTCTGAAGTTTTAAGCAGGGGGGCAATGAGAACAAAAACCTTTTAGGAAAATTAATCTGGCAGCACTGGGGAGGGTGGAATGGAATTGCATGTCTCTTTTCATATGCTTCTTTATAGTGACTTTTTTTTTCCTGTAAAGATCTTATCTTCCTCAGTTAGGATTATAAACTCCTTGAGAAGAAAAGGCGTGCCTTATATTTCTTTTTATCTCTGGCATTTCTGAGCAATAGAGGAAGCATTCAACAGTTGTTGAAAGTGCCAGCTTTGGATTCAGAGAACCCTCTGTGGGGCTCCCAGCTCCTTAAAGGAATAACTTGACCTCTCTAGGCCTCAGTGTGCTCGCTTGTAAAATAGGCACCGTAATTCCTGCTTCTTAGGATCATGGGGAAACCAAAACCTGTTGCCGACAAGTAGATTCTGACTCATAGCAACCCTATAGGACAGAATAGAACTGCCCCAGAAGGTTTACCAAGGAGCACCTGCTAGATTTGAACCACCAGCTTTGTGATTAGCAGCCATAGCACAACTCTGCCACTTCCACCATGAGATGACCTTCAAGTCCATCTATGTGTCTTAATTTCCTAGTGCTTAGTTTCCCAAAAAAAAAAAAAAAAACAAAACACAGTGCCGTTGACAAGAATATCAGAAGTGGATGACTTTAAAGGGTTGAAATTTATTTTCTCAACAGTTCAGGGGACTGGGAGTCCAAATTCAGGGCACCGGCTCTAGGGGAAGTCTCCCTTTCTGTCAGCTCTGGAGGAATATCCTTTTCTCTTTCAGCTCCTGTAGCCCAGTGTCCCTCAGTTCCTTGGTGATCTTCACGTGGCATCTATTTTACCCTATTTTGTGCTTGCTCCTGTGTCTAATCCCCCCTTTTTATAGCTCAGAAGTGATTAGGTTTAGGATACAACCTGCACTGATATTGCCTCATTAACATAACAAAGAAAACCCTATTCTAAACAGGATTGCATCCATAGGTATACCCACTGCCGTCGAGTCGATTCCGGCTCATAGCGACCCTCTAGGACAGAGTAGAACTGCCCCGTAGAGTTTCCAAGGAGCACCTGGCGGACTTGAATTGCTGACCTCTTGGTTAGCTGCCGTAGCACTTAACCACTACGAGAGGTTAGGATTTCAACATATTTTTCAGAGACACAATTCAATTCTTAAACTATGTGTTCACTAATTGTTCTAGCAATCATTATCATACTCAAAAAAGCTATTGAGACAAGTTTTTTGGTGAAGGTGAAGATGTTGATGCTTGATGTTGACTCTCTAACTTAGACAATGAATGGGAGAGTGGGAACCAAATGTAATTTTGAAGCCAATTATTCTATGGGCAACGTTGGGCCCTAGAAAGATTCAAAAGGCAAAGACTGAATCCACTCAACGTAATACATACAGAACCGAGTAGGACAGGTATTTGAAAACCAAAATAAGATTTGAGCAAGTTAAAAAGGGGTAGTTAGCTGGCATGGATTTGCTTCAATAATAAGTGGTACCTGTCTGAGGATTGTGCCATATCTTCAACCACTATAATGAACAATGATGTCTGGCAACAGCTCTTCCAAAGAAACCTTCCAACTGAATTTGTGCTAACCAATGTTGCCTCAATATAACCTTACTTAACAGTGCTCACTATATGTAATAAGAACCTGCAGACACCTCTGTGGCTTGGATTAAAATGTCCTGAGTTCTTGGAAAAATAACAACAGGTCTTGAACAAGAAAATAATAAGATGATTAGCTTACTGTGCCAAAAACCAAGGAAGCTACCAAAATCTAACACAATCATGTCAAAAGGACACGATAGCAAACTTGAAGACACTCTAGCCCAAGAGTAGCCCAAGATGAGATAATTAGAGCACCAAAAGTATAATGATTACAATGGATTCAAAAATATCAAATACATAAAAAAATTTTCAGGCAATTCTAAAAAGAAAACAAAAATTCACCAAAAAAGGGTGTGAAGGCAATAACACAACACTCTGAAAAAATGATACATAAAGGAAAAACATCAGGCATTTATTCTATCTGGTTCAGTGGTAGAATTCCCACTTTCAGCAGGAGATTTGGATTCAATTACCAGCCAGTGCCCTCATGCACAGCCACCTCCCACCTGTCAGTGGAGACGTGCATGTTGCCATGATGCTGAACAAGTTTCAACAGAGCTTCCAGGCTAAGATAGACTAGGAAGAAGGGCCTGGAGATTTACTTCCAAAACTAGGCCAATGAAAACTCTATAGATAACAACAGTCCACATTTTGTTGTGCCTGGGCTTGGGGCCTGAATAGACAGTAACTAAGAGCGACAGAAATGATATGAATAGAATATCAGCATAATTAGGCAGTTGATGGGGAAAGATTTTTTATAGAATTCTAGCTAATGAATGCAGAAGGAAACTTTAAACATACTCAAAAGTAGATAGAATAAAATGATAAAGCTCTAAGTCCAAGTACTTATCAACCAGCTCCAAAAATTACCCAGGTTTTTCTAATCTTATTTCATCTATTTACCCACTTCTTTTGCGTGTGCTCATTTTAAAGGAAGTCTCAGACATCATCTCATTTCCGTCATAAATATCTTTTCAAAAAAAAAAACTAATTAGATGGTAGATAAGAACTACTTTAGGTGAAGGGAAAGACAACACACAATACAGCGGAGGTCAGCGCAACTGGACTAAACCAAAAGCAAAGAAGTTTCCTGAATATACTGAATGCTTCGAAGACCAGTGTGGCAGGGGTTTGGGGACCATGATTTCAGGGGACATCTAAGTCAACTGGCATAATAAAATCTATTAAGAAAACATTCTGCATCCCACTTTGAAGAGTGGCGTCTGGGGTCTTAAATGCTAACAAGCAGCCATCTAAGACTCAGCAATTGGTCTCAACCCACCTGGATCAAAGGAGAATGAAGAACACCAAGGACACAAGGTGATTACGAGCCCCAGAGACAGAAAGGGCCACATGAACCAGAGACTACATCATCCTGAGACCAGAAGAACCAGATGGTGCCCAGCTATAACCAATGACTGCCCTGACAGGGAACACAATAGAGAATCCCTGAGGGAGCAGGGGAGCAGTGGGATGCAGACGCCAAATTCTCATAAAAAGACCAGACTTAATCGTCTGACTGAGACTGGAAGGACCCCAGTGGTCATGGCCCCCAGACCTTCTGTTGGCCCAGGACAGAAACCATTCCCAAAGCCAACTCTTCAGACATGGATTGGACTGGACAGTGGGTTGGAGAGGGATGCTGGTGAGGTGTGAGCTTCTTGGATCAGGTGGACACTTGAGACTATGTTGGCATCTCCTGCCTGGAGGGTAGATGAGAGGGTAGAGGGAGTTGGAAGTGGCAAAATGGACATTAAAAGAGAGACCGGAGGGAGAGAGCGGGCTGTCTCATTAGGGGGAGAGTAATTGGGAGTACTAGCAAGGTGTATATAAGTTTTTATGTGAAAGACTGACTTGATTTGTAAACTTTCACTTAAAGCACAAGAAAAATTATAAAAAAAAAAAGTTCCGGAGAAAACTCCCCTATTACACAGTTACTCTGTCCTATAAGGTCACTATGAGTTGGAACTGACTCAACAGGGATGGGTTTTGGGTTATTACATAATTACAGCACCAGAAATTACCCTGAATTTCCCTGTAAATAAAAATAATATCCTGACAGAAGTGATTTTTCATGAATCAGCTGAACTACCCATCCAATCAACTTGCAGGATCTTGAAGAGGTATAAAAGACACATCAGTTTTTATGAGCAAGATGAGGGGAGGAAACTATAATGACCACTGCTCTCAAAACGCACAGTATGGAAAGAAGCAATGGTGACCACCATACTTATTCTAATGGGGCTGAAGTTAACAGGCTGGATGCAGCACATTCTAACTTACTTAGCAATCAAGAGGACCTTTATTTACCTTCTTAAGTAAATCTTGGAGCCTGAGAATATTTCTACCCTCCCCACCACGCGGTTACCCTTGAGCACATCTATGAAGAAATGAAAAAAGAGAGGCCACAAAGGAGCCCTATTTAATCTCAGAATTTTTCCTTCATATGATCTAATCTCTCTCTTCCTTTAGATGAGTTATTTAAAACTTATACAAGTAAATCCACTCTCCCAGGTGAATGCAAAGTGACTTATGTAACTGCCCTCTATATCCAGGAAATTGATTTTTTGTTAGCTTTTAAATTCTTCAGAATCCCAAGGAAGGCTGTGAAGAAGCCCATGGCATCACAGTTGTTGTTACTGCTATTATCCTGGCCAATACATGTATGTTTCAAAGCCAGCAGGCTGACATTTTGAGGAATTCAACAAAACAATATCTTAGCAATAAACAAGAGAAAACATGCATCCAGCCAGACATGTTAATGTTTAAATTTTACTTTTCCATTGACTCGAGCTCATGATTTCCATGTCTCAATTATTTTCTTTTTAATTTTTTCTCTTTTATACCTTCCATATCATGGCTACACTTAAAAAAAAAAAAAATCCTTTGTTGTCTGCTCCTATTTACCTCTAAATTATGTCCCTTATCTGCCTTCATTACAGAAACCTCTATTCCCCAATCAGCAGTGTAAGACAAAATACTATCTCCATACTCCCAGGAAAAGCTATTCCACATGCTCCTCAGTACCCTGATAATATTCACCTGATGGTATGAATACCATAATTACAACAGAGAGAGAGAGAAAAGTCAGCAACATATCGACTTTGACACTCATAGAAAGGTCATTTCCCCCCAAATATCTTCCCTATCTTTATGCCATGATTCCTAAATTCACAGAGTCATCATTTGGGGGTAAGTGAGAAAGGCATTTTAAAATGAAAATATATTACTTGTAAAAAGTAGTATATCAGCCACTTTGTGTTCATTAACTCACTATCTTAGATTTGCCTTTTTGCCCAGCAGGCAATAAAAACCAGTAGCTGCTGAGTCGATTCTGACCCAGGGCCAGATTGCCCAATAAACTAGTTACGCTCAGGCCCGATTTTGCCTTCCCATCAATCTGCAGTGTACAATTTCACCTGTCCCTCACCACAGCAAAGGTGTGGTGAAACCCATGTGAAATTATTCACCGCAGATTAGCAAGTAAATACGATAAAGCCTGTGCATACCTTGCTCAGGGAAACTGGTATATTCTGTGCTTACTCACGAAATCTGCCCCTGCGAGTCACGGCAACCCCATGTGTGTCTGAGTAGAACCGCGCTCCTTAGGGTTTGCAATGGCTGATCTTTCCAAAGTAGATTTCCAGGCCTGTCTTCCCAGGTGCCTCTCGGTGGACTCGAACCTCTAAGCTTTCAGTTAACTGCCAAGCACATTAACCATTTGCTCCACCCTGGAATCTGCAGGTAACAAAGCTGTTGGTGCAGTGGGAGCTGCTAGGGGTGGTACCTGGAATAGGTACCTGAGGGTGTGCTCTGGCCTCCAGTTCAACAGGAGAAAACTCGGTGCTGGGGTAGATGAATAAGGCGAGGGAGAGGGCCCAAATGGGGGAGGACGTTCAAATCTATGTCACTTGACAAGTTCATGGCAGAGATAGTGCTCTAGTTGCTTTGGGGAACATAAAAAATAAAATAGATCCCAGGAAAAATAAATCTTGTCTACATCACAGAGCTCAAGATTTTGGTAGCTCAAATCCAGAATCTTACGATTACAGTTCTTTAGTATTACTCATCAGTTTCTTTGCATTTTCCCTCACTTTCACTTCAAGACTTTTTACCATATTCTTTTCAGATATGTACATATATAAAACAAACAAACAAAAAAAACACGTAGAGTATAGCTATTTGTTATGTAGTATATATAGACATATAAAATAAAAATTTGATTGTTTTTACCCTATTTTTCACCATTCAAATTCTAGTTTATAGCAGAAATGCTGAATACTAAAAAATATGACTATCAGTCTCTTAGAGTTGAAATTCCACTCTGTTTAAATGTGACATTCATTAAATATATAGATCATTCACCAAACGTGTATGTGAAGGGCAGGCAACTTCTAACTCCAAAACGGAGCTTTCAATGCAAAATCTGAACGTTCAAGAGGCACTTCCTGGTCAAAAAGAAGTAGACAAAGTTGTATAATAGAAAAACCATGAGCATCAGGGACAAATAAATTTAGCTTCAACTCCTGTCCTATCATCTACTGGTTTGTGTGGCCTGGCACAAGTCACCTCAAAGTCTCAGTTTTCTCACTTGTAAAATGGGATGGTAATACCAGCCTCAAAGATTTGTTGTGAAGATTGAATTAGATAATGAACAGAGAGTTCTAAAGTGTAGTACATTCTGAATAAATGACATTTGTTTTTGCCACTGTTATGTCAGGCGGGGGAGGGAGGGCCCTCTGGAGGAAGAGTGGAGAGATATTTGAGTTAGTACACAGATGTTTTCCCTCCTATTTCCACATTCCACACCACTTCAGTCTGACCCAGAAACACAGGCGCCAGCCAGAAGGGAGCCCACCCAAGAATCAGAAAGATAGATGCCAAATTAAGTTAGTTAACCCCTGATTTAAATATAAGGACATCGAACTTTATGAATCAATTCCTTAAGTTCCCAGAAGACTATAGGTATATATAGCACTTAACTAAATTAAAAAAAAAAAATGTTTAAAGTGCAGTAATTATAAAGAAAAATATAATAAACATGCATCAACCCACACAACTGCAGAATGTTAACATTTGTCAAATTTACTTCAGACATTTTAAATAACAGAAATGAAACTTTGCAGATAATATTGAAGTTTTCTTTGTTCCCTGCCTGAATCCTATTTCCTTCCCACCTTAGAAGTAACCACTGTAAGAATATAGCCTAGGATTCTTCTAGAAAGTCAATGTTTTGTACTTTTACCACGTAAGGTGAGTACATAAAAATATATGTATTACGTAGTTTTGCATTTTTATACATGAACACTGTATCATTCTGAAACCTACATTTTCACTTTTGTTTTGTTTTTAAGATTTGGCCATGTGGTATATATAGATCTAGTTTGCTCATTATAAATGCAATAGAGTAATTAAACCTTTTTAACCAAGGGAATTCTACTCAAAGAAAGATAAATTTAACCCAATATTTTTCACTGGACTTTTGGGGACATACATTATGATTCCAGAATTATTTATGGTCCCTGCCCTGTTATAAGTACGTTTCCTTTCACCTGTGAGCTTCTCAGAGTCATTACTAATTATAATTCATTCATTCATTCACTCATTCATCCAAAATATATTGAAAGCCTTGCACAGTGGAACAGACACTGTTTTAGGTTGTGGACATACAGAAGAGATTAAGGCACACAAGGTCCCTGCTCTCAAATAACTTCTATTCTACCGGAGGAGATTGACAACCACGAATAGGTAATATAATCTCAGACTGTGATAAATTCCCTCAGTAAATGAAAATCATACTATGAGGGCAAAAGGGGTGGTGGTGGGGCATCTACTTTAGGTAGGGTGGTCAGCGAAGGCTTTTCTGAAGGGTAGTTTAATTTGAAGGCAATAT